>NC_045767.1:67244467-77244467 GCF_008692025.1 Phocoena sinus
ACTGGTTCTTTATCCACTTGAGAAAAATTTTGAGAACTTGCTACCAAATCTGGGGCAGGAACTATATCGGGGAGGGGGATTCTACCTCCAATATCAGCCCTGAGAGTAAGGAATAATCCTCCCCACATTAGTGGCCAGGAAATATGGAAGATTTGCCTCTTACTATCCAGAATTGCCCTGGAAGTTCTGACCTGGGCTTCCAATCCCAACCTCTAGGCCATGGTTCTGATCCCACGGCCCATGAGATGCAGCACCTGTTGCATTTGGGCTTGAGGGGTAAGGAGAAGGCTCCGTGAACCGTCACTGACAGGTAATGAAAAGGGCCCTCCATAAATTTACTAGAGATTATCTAGAGAATTATCAATTATCTAGAGAATCTGATCTCCACTTCTCAAGATGACTTGATATCAGTGACATGTCATTTTCTCGCGGTTGAATTTGGAGCCAAGGGATGTCCATTAGCTTGACTAGTAAAATTTTAATAGTTAATGTATTCTACTAGACATCCTAACTTAGACTTATTCTCTGTTTTATTCTGCACCCTTATACTAAAAATAAATAAATAGTAAAAGCGGGGGAGGATAGACGGAGGATAGTTTGTGAGTTTGGGATCGACATGTACACACTGCTATATTTAAAATAGATAACCAACCCGGACCTACTGTAAAAGAAAGAAAGAAAGAAAGAATACTGTAAAAGAAAGAAAGAAAGATAAGAGTATTAAAAAAAATACACCCTTTTTAAGTACAAAAAATTTACCAAACCATTCTCAGCCTCAGAACATACATCTCTGTCCAACAGTAATTTTCATCAAGGAAGTTATATCTGAGAACTGCCTGCCATGCTGATTAATTCTCTTCCTCAGCTTCCACGGAGAAGCAATGCAGTCAAGCAGTGCTCTGTGGACCAGTTCTTTTTTTCCATTCAACCTAGAAGGGTACTTCATGCTGGCATGCTTCCCCCATGTCTGGAAAAGTGAGCCAGTAAATGCACATTTATCATTCTCCCTAGTTTAACTCCTCCTCAAGTCACATTTCTCCTAAACTCTTTACATTTTCCCTACAATTCACCTCTTTGACTATCTTCCATCTTTTATATTAAAGTCTAGTTTGTGGTGATTGGTGCCCAATGGCAGTGGGCTCGCTTGAGACTGTTAGTGTTTACATGTGGCAGCAGAAAGAGCACTGGATCTGGAAATGGAGGACCTGGCTTTGAGCTCCAGCCTCACACATTCTCACTGCGGACAGAGTAGAAGAGGAAGAAATCTCTTATGCAACCTTCTGATTTTTTAAAAATATTTATTTATTTATTTGGTCTTAGTTGTGGCACACGAACTCCTAGTTGTGGCATGTGGGATCTAGTTCCCCAACCTGGGATCGAACACGAACACGGGCCCCCTGCAGTGGGAGTGCAGAGCCTTAGCCACTGGACCACCAGGGAAGTCTCATGCAACATTTTGATTTAATTAGGCTGGTTTGGAATCTGAGCCTCAGTACTTTTTACAACTCACTTGGGCATTCTTACGGGCATCAAAGTTTAAGAAATGCTGCTCACACCTTAAGATTACAAAATGTTAAATGTCAATTACATCTAAATAAAACTGGGTGGGGGAGAACCTCTGCTCTATACGGATGCATTGACAGAACACTTGGAGGTCCGGGAAACTACAAGGTCAGGACCCAAAGGGTAAGAAAGCCAGTGGTAGGGCTTCCCTACTGGTACAGTGGTTGAGAGTCCGCCTGCCGATGCAGGGGACACGGGTTCATGCCCCGGTCAGGGAAGATCCCACATGCCGCGGAGCGGCTGCGCCCATGAGCCGTGGCCGCTGAGCCTGCGCGTCCGGAGTCTGTGCTCCGCAACGGGCGAGGCCACAGCGGTGAGAGGTCCGCGTACCGCAAAAAACAAACAAACAAAAAAGAAAGCCAGTGGTGGGGCATCTGACTTGGGCTTTTACTTTGTTATACACTTTAAAGAAAAAAAAATTCCTCTTTATGATACTGTTCATGTTTATCATGCCTAGTGCCTAGGAACATCCACTAGAAGAGGAGAAAACATACATGAGCTCACGTCCAAGTTTTTTTTTTATTGGAGTATAGTTGATTTACAACGCTATGTTAGTTTCTGCTGTACAGCAAAGTGAATCAGTTATACATATACATATCTCCACTCTTTTTTAGGTTCTATTCCCATATAGGTCATTACAGAGTATTGAGTAGGGTTCCCTGTGCTACACAGTAGGTCCTTACTAGTTATCTATTTTACACATAGTATTGTGTATATATCAATCCCAATCTCCTAATTTATCCCTCCCCCCCTCAAGTCCGGGTTCTAATAGCTGCTATGTGACCTTGGATAAGTCACTTTATTTCTCTTGGACCTCAGTTTTCAGAACCTGGCAATGTGGAGATGACAATCTCCAGTGCACAGGATGTTGGAAGACCAAACTACAGTAATAACAGCTGCCATTCATCATGTGCTTGCTCTGATGCCCAGGCAGCATCCAAGTGCTTTGTGTGAATTATCTCATTTGACTCTTGCAAAATCCCATCTGAGGAAGGTCTTGTGGGGAGACAGTGCACTGAAAAGTGCTTTGTAATTGGGAAAGCTTTATGAATATATATGTTCATGCTCCACATGGTAGAAAAAGGCATAGAGATATAATTTTTGTTTTTTTTTTGTTTTTGCGGTACACGGGCCTCTCACCGTCGTGGCCTCTCCCGCTGCGGAGCACAGGCTCCGGACGCGCAGGCTCAGCGGCCACGGCTCACGGGCCCAGCCACTCCGCGGCATGTGGGATCTTCCTGGACCGGGGCACGAACCCACGTCCCCTGCATCGGCAGGCGGACTCTCAACCACTGTGCCACCAGGGAAGCCCCTAGAGATCTGATTTGACTGTATTTCTTCCTCATGCCTTAAATTATGAGCCCTTCGTAGTTTTCTAAAATTCTGACATATATATTGCTCGAGGCTATATAACTGAAAAGCAGAGATACTAGAATTTACATTTGCCTCTTTTAACACTGAGATCATTGATCTTTCCACTCTACTTGACTAGTTCCTGGTTAATTGCAAAGTACAGCACATTTGAACCCAACTGTCCCTTAGTTCTGTGTTACACAAGGTGTGCTCCATGGACATACAGCATCAGCTTCCCCAAAATCTAAAGAAAGTTCAAAGTTAAGAATGCTTCATTTCAGGGGCTTCCCTGGTGGCGCAGTGGTTGAGAGTCCGCCTGCCGATGCAGGGGACACGGGTTCGTGCCACGGTCCGGGAAGATCTCACATGCCGCTGAGCGGCTGGGTCCGTGAGCCGTGGCCGCTGAGCCTGCGCGTCCGGAGCCTGTGCTCCGCAACGGGAGAGGCCACGACAGTGAGAGGCCCGCGTATCACCAAAAAAAAAAAAAAAAAAAAAAAGTTTCATTTCAGGAGTTCCCCGGTGGTCCAGTGGTTAGGACTCGGCGCTTTCATTACCAGGGCCGGATTCAATCCCTGGTCAGGAACTAAGATCCCGCGAGTCACGCAGTGCGGCCAAAAAAAAAAATGTGTTTAGTTTTATTTTGTCACTAAGTATAGTTTCTATATTCTGGTAGTGGGGCACATCTGTTCTAGGCCTAAATATCAATTCTGGGCATATAAAATATGACCATTTATTTGGATGTGAAGTCTTTCAGATTTGCCAAAATGTGCACTAGTAATCCTGAACTTAAGGATGTACTTCCTATCTGAGAAGCTTACAGATGTTCTGCTTTTACAGCTGCTGTTTTTCTCACCACATCTGAGAGGAGGCAGGAGACGCTAGACACTCTTTGATGAACACATACATACTGTGTACTTGAGGCCTAATTGTCCCACTCATTGTCACTAGTTCTCTTGCATTTGAATCCTGTTCTGTACAATGAGTTTTGCTTTGGTCCATTTCACTTCATAGGGTATGCTTGGTGGCTCATTTATCTGCCCAGCCTTGGGACTGGATTGTAGATTAGTAAGTACTTCCTCTTGCTTTCTTATCTCTTGATCATCCATCTATCAGAGGATAAGAACAATGACCAATCCTGCTATGTGGCTTTAAGTCTAGTAAACGGTTTATTGAAACTGAAACTAACTTAAAATGTGATTTTTTTTTTTTAATTACAGATTTTATTTATTCTTGTTATTTCTGTCCTTGGTTTTAATGAGTGGACTGCCCCCTGGTGGACAACAACTATCAGCTCACATGAAATCTAGCGCTTTTGCTATTTCAGGTCTGAACTATTTTTCTTTAAGTGGTATGAGTTATATTCACACGAACAGTAGGAATTGAATCCATAATGTGTCAAATTCAAAAATATACAGAGCTCTACTCTTCCTCCAGATATTATTCTGGAAACGTCCTCAAGTACAAGGACAGGGTCTTCCTTAATCTTTGTACAGCAAATTTCCATTTTCCTAGAGTGATTGGGGAGTTGTGAATTCTAATTAGTAGGTTATCTCACGATCACTGTTGCAGCCTACATAGATTAATCATTTGCAAAAAAATTAGTACACAGTATGTCATGGAATACATGGACCGCTAAATGCCAATTTCAGTTATACTAAGTGCTTAAGATATTTTAATTCCTTTCACTTTCCCTTTCCCACAAGGTAGGTATGGCTGCTGTCCCTCTTGAGCAAGTGAAGAAACTGAGAACTGCCACACAGCAAGGAAATGATGGGGCTGGAATTTAAACCCTGGCAATAGGACTCCAGAGAGCATGCTCTTAACCCGATGCTAAATGGCCTTGCTCAGGAGACGCAGCACACTGAAGGATGCCACAGGATCTCTCTTCTGAGCAGTGCTGCCAATACTGTGCGGCCAATGTAGACACGGTAGAGGTTAAAATTAACCTATGGCAGAACCGTCCCCCTTCCCCTTCCTGTACTTTCTACTACCCTCACCACTGTGACACCTAGCCTAGCACTGTACGTATTAAGGGTCCAATAACTATCCTTACTGATGAGCTTAGATTATGCAAAGTCTTTTTGCCAAAACCGCAGCTCTCAGCTTATTTGTCATTCATTTATTTATTTTGGCTGCATTGGGTCTTCGTTGCTGCACGTGGGCTTTCTCTAGTTGCAAAGAGTGGGGCTACTCTTCGTTGCGATGCGAAGCAGTGGCTTCTCTTGTTGCGGAGCACGGGCTCTAGGCTCATGGGCTTCAGTAGTTGTGGCACGTGGGCTCAGCAGTTGTGGCTCGCAGGCTCTAGAGCGCAGGCTCAGTAGTTGTGGCACACGGGCTTAGTTGCTCTGCGGCATGTGGGATCTTCCCGGACCAGGGCTCGAACCCGTGTCCCCTGCATTGGCAGGCGGATTCTTAACCACTGCACCACCAGGGAAGCCCCTGTCATTCATTTCTTTTTCACAAAACCGTGGTGGATCCTACGTAACAAAACCTGGTTATTTGACTGCCTAATTCAAGATAACGTATTCAATTTTTCACATACATTAGAATCACATGTAGCATACCCAGACCAAAACGGGTCTTACCCAAGTTGGTAAGGGGGGTTTCATCCTCTCCAGGCAATTTCTCTTGCTCAAGTTAGACGAACCCTGTCCACTTTTCTACACATGATACCTTAAAGGTGATCTTTGACCTTCATGAAGGTCATGAAAAGATTTATTGAAAATTACTGAACTCCAGAATGAAATCTATACCACAAACTCTAATATCCTGCAGGTTCATTCTTCCAAGAATGGCTGTGGAGCGTGCCCTGTTCTGAAGCACTCCTTTTCTGGGTGATTCATGTTATTCCTGTCAAAATATTAATTCTGGTTTCAGGCTGTTATGAACTTGCTTATCCACCCAGAGCATGACAGGCTGGGGCTGCAGCTCTCTGTCTCTCCCACCTGACTGCTTCGTGCCCTTGATCTTCGAAGGGGTTTGATGTCCCTTTTGGTAGCAAGGGCCACTTCCTGTTCAAAGAACCAAAAACATCTCCCTTACCCAGAAACGTGGAGCTGACATCTCCCACGCCACACTATTTACTCACTTTGTGTCTGACACTGGGTGGGTTTCCCTGTGCACTGCTCAGTATGCAATAAGCATTCATAAATGATGGTGGCTGTTGCACATATCTGGGAGAACTCCACAAACCAATTTTGTGTTTGAACAACTGTTTTCCTAGGAATCAGTCAGGCTCTTGGAAACTGCCTCAGGACTCTATATACAATCATATACTTCACAGATATATCTGAAGATATAAGGAGGAGGAGGCTATCTCAGTGGCTTAAGAAGAATAACATGGTTTCAAAATACAGGCTAGTATATCTAGTAACACAGCATGTTATTTTGTCTTTAAATTAAATATTGATGGGACCAGAAAACTTCCTGCTTATGCCTGCTTCTAATAAAGCTCATTTTATATGGTATTTGGTTGGTCTTTACTAAACCTAGAAAGGGAAAACAGTTTAGTTTTATTCAATATAACTTTAAAACTTTGCATTTTATGCTCATGTAAAAATGAAGTTCTTATAATCTCAAGCCTGGAGTATTGAGGTAATTAATACTGGCTTTAATTAAGTTTCCTTTTTTCCCCCTAAAAAAAAAAAGTACCATCTGCATTCACCCAGAAGCACATGCATGGTTGAAATCAGACTGTCTGGGTGTTTTGGATACAAAAGGAACCTTTGAAAACTCTGATTTGAGCTTATGAGTGTCAAGGATCCCACAACAGAGCCAATCCAAAACGTGCTACAGTGTTTCCATTCAGAGAGCATCAATGTGCCTCTTTAGTGGTTTTTCAGAATCCCAGGAAATTGTGATTACATGGCACTAGCTTTTAATTTTCTAAAGACTGGGTGAAAAGCATGAAAGTCCTCTTAACAATGTGAAGAAAAGTATTTTTGGTTCTGGTAAACTTCTGCTGTTCTCTGATAAAAACTACACAGAAATGCCTTTAAGATACCACACAATTATACATACAATTGTAGCTCAGTAGTGCGGGTGCTGAAGAGACGACCACCTTATCTTAGCCTGAAAAAGACCCCCAAATGGCTATTGTTCTCCCCACACAGTCACTTAGTCAGGGATGCTATTCATTCTAGTGATATCATGAATTTATTTTCCTTTCTTTATTAGATGCTCTCATTTCTCCATGGATTTGGGGAGGAAAATATTTCCAAGTAAATCACTGTAGGTTTTGGTAGCAATTTACTTCATCTACTTGATTCTATACTTGCTATATAGAGGAGGGAAGTATTCAATACTCTATTATGTGTACAAATTGTGGAAATAACATTGACTTGGCTATATTTCATATGTATTAGTGGTGTTTACTGAATATCAACAAAAAACACCAAGAATAGGACCAGATCATCAGTGGATTCTAAGCATATTTATATGAACCCAGAGATTCCTTCAAGATTTAGGTAAGAAACCCATGCTGAAATCACAGAGTATTTTAGGGCAAGGTAAGGATTGGGGCTACCACCATCACACCGTTATCAATTTAATGTATTGTGAGATCATCCCAATACACAATACAATGTCTTATCAGAGACCTCAAAGTCTCTAAACTCATACTCGTTGAACTTTAATGTGTGGAACAATTGGTTGGATAGGTGTTTCCTTATTAAAGATTCAGATTCACAGGCCCCCTGCAAAGATTGTGATTCATTATACCTGGGGTGGAACCTGGGAGCCAGCATTTGAATAAACATCCCGGATGATTCTGATGCAGTGATCTGTGGTAGATTCAAAGAAATGTAACGCAACCCTTTCAATCCACTTTTAATATTCGCCTAATCTGATGGTCCCCACCTGTCCAAGTGCTCTTACTCATCTTGCTGTGATTAATTTTGTCGCCAGGTTTGGATAAATAATTCATATTTCCTTTCTACGTAGTAATAAATGGCCACTCCATTGTCACCTGGTGGGGGGAGGCTATGGAAATACATTATGGAGAAACTCTTCCACAGCCACTGATACCTTGAAACAATGCAAGTTAGAATGGGCTTGCCTAGGCCTGGACATCTGTTTATTTTTCGATATTAAAGAAAAAGTTGTATGCCTTTTCCCCCTCCTCACCCATGTCATATATCCTTGCTGCTGAAAGTGTGATCCATGCCCCAGCAGGAATAGCATCAACTGGGAGTTTATTAGAAATACAGAATCTCAGGCCTCATCCACACCTACAGAGTCAGAATCTGCATTTGACCAAGATCCTGGA
The DNA here is from genome assembly GCF_008692025.1 of Phocoena sinus. Classification (NCBI taxonomy): domain Eukaryota; kingdom Metazoa; phylum Chordata; class Mammalia; order Artiodactyla; family Phocoenidae; genus Phocoena; species Phocoena sinus. The sequence continues at coordinate 67,252,650 of NC_045767.1, forward strand.
TAATCCCTATGCGCATGAAAGATGCATATGATGAACAGCCATTTTTGCAAAAGTATGGGTTTCTTGGCACAAAAGTAAACATGCCCTAGGTAATATCTCATCACAATAGGATCAAAGAAGTTCTAGGGCCTAGGTGAACATTTTTTTTTTCTTTCCAAGATCACCTGTTTGACATGATTGCAAACAGTCAGTCTGAACTCCACCTCCCACCTTTCTGGCCCCTGAAGCCTGAGACAGCCCTAAGAGGTGGATAACCTCAGGAGTCTTCTTGCTGGGGCAGGATTTTACTGCATGTACCTCCCCCCAAATCCCTCCAGATGCCAGATCTCACTTCAACGGACTTGACCGGCCTCTCCTATAAGCAAGGAGTGCAAAAGAGAACCAAGAAGGCCTCTGCCCTCTAGAAGACTGTGATGATAATAACTAACAGGGCTGTGGTCCAGTGGTTAGGACTCGGTGCTTTCACTGCTGAGGGCCCGGGTTCAATCCCTGGTGGGGGAACTAAGATCCCACAAGCCGCACAACGTGGCCAAATAAACCCCCCCAAAACAACTAACGGGGCAAAGGGCACCAGGCCCTGTTGTTGGCACCTCACAAGTATTAGCACAACCCCGTGAGGTATGTGACAAGTCACTCGTCAAACACAGCACAACCGGGAAAAGACAGAGGGCTGGCTGCAGAGCCTGGATGGAGCCCCATACAAGAAAAAGGCAGCAGAGCTGAGGGGAGATATAGCTGGGGAATTGGGGGCACGTTGAGCTCCTCTGAAACCCCATCTTCATAATGAAATCGACGATGTTCCAGTCTCGTGTAAAGTGTGAAGCAGACACAGCGCCAGCCTCCAAGCTCCCACATTACCTCGTCTTTCCTGCACTAATTCCTCCTCAAAGGAGGTTCTGGAGTTTCTATTGAACTTTGGGTGCGTTTACAAACCACAACACTGCAAGATGGATAAGCGCCCTGGAAGGTAAGCAGAGCCTTGTGGAAGCATCCAGAGCAGAGAGGGTAGTAATTCCCGTGAGGGGATCAGGCTGCAATGAAGCTCCTTTGCAAATTAACGTCCAGGCTTTCCTGGAAGAAGTGGCACTGGAGTCAGACCGTGTGGGTCACACAGGTGGCAGCTGAGGGGCAGAAGGCCTTCCAGCTCAGGTCACAGCATGGGACAGGACAACTCGAAGCGCCCTCTGAAGGAATGAGCTGTGTTTAGCTGCTCGGAGGGGCAAGTGGGGGGAGCAGTAGGAAGGGTTGCCCTTTCCTCAGAGCTGCCTCGTATTGCCCTGTTTCATGGTAAAGAGAGCAAAGTCTCAAGCCCATTCCTAGCTCATGTGCTTGTTCATCAGGGCCTGGTGGCGCCATCAGCAGTTTAGCCAGTGAGGGAGATATTTACCATTGCTTCGGAACCCCCTTCCTTGGTCAGAGGCATCTGACCTACCTTTTGAGGCAGAACCTACCCAGCAATCTGAAAGTATCAGTTACTCCCTTTCCCAGCCTCCCTTGCAGCTCAGGCCAGGCCTGCAATGGCATCACGGCCAGAAGAAAAGTGCTGAAAGATGCAGAATCTGAGGAGAACCCTGCAGAAGAGAGTGGCAGCAGAGGTGGCAGATATGCGCAGTGTGAAGAGCTGTCGGTGTCTGTGGTTTTAGCACAGGCGTTCTGGGTTCTGCGTGGGGCACGCAGGTGCTTCAGTTTGTGGTCTCCGGGCCCAGCACGGCAGCAGTGGTGGCTTCTTGGGACCAGTTCCAGAGCGCAATCTGGGGCATTGTTCCAGCTATGTAGTCTCTAAGCTTTGATCTCCAGGCGAACCATTCCATATCCTTTAATAAATTGCCTTTCTTCTTAAAACAGCCGGATTTTATTCCTCTTGCTTGCACTTAAAAATCTTGACACTTTCAGTATGTTGGAGGATGGAGGGAATGCCTACAAGAATTTCAGAATTAACATCACAAATCATTAGAGGAATGTAAATCAAAACTACTATGAGGTATCATCTCACACCGGTCAGAATGGCCATCATCAAAAAACCTACAAACAATAAATGCTGGAGAGGGTGTGGAGAAAAGGGAACACTCCTGCACTGCTGGTGGGAATGTAAATTGATACGGCCACTATGGAGAACAGTATGGACATTCCTTAAAAAACTAAAAATAGAACTACCATATGACTCAGCAATCCCACTACTGGGCATATACCCTGAGAAAACCATAATTCAAAAAGAGGCATGCACCACAATGTTCATTGCAGCTCTCTTCACAATAGCCAGGACATGGAATCAACCTGAGTGTCCATCGACAGAGGAATGGATAAAGAAGATGTGGCACATATATACAATGGAATATTACTCAGCCATAAAAAGAAACGAAATTGAGTTATTTGTAGTGAGGCGGATGGTCCTAGAGTCTGTCATACAGAGTGAAGTAAATCAGAAAGAGAAAACAAATACCGTATGCTAACACATATATATGGAATCTAAAAAAGAAAAAAAAAAGGTTCTGAAGAACCTAGGGGCAGGACAGGAATAAAGACACAGATGTAGAGAATGAACTTGAGGACATGGGGAGGCGGAAGGGTAAGCTGGGATGAAGTGAAAGAGTGGCATGGACATATATACACTACCAAATGTAAAATAGATAGCTAGTGGGAAGCAGCTGCATAGCACAGGGAGATCAGCTCGGTGCTTTGTGACCACCTAGAGGGGTGGGATAGGGAGGGTGGGAGGGAGGGAGATGCAGGAGGGAGGAGATATGGGGATATGTGAATATGTATAGCTGATTCACTTTGTTATAAAGCAGAAACTAACACACTATTGTAAAGCAATTATACTCCAATAAAGATGTTAAAAAAAAAGAATTTCAGAATTGAGCCCTTCCTTTATATAAAGACCAAATGGTCTTGCATAGGTAATTGTAAGTTCAGTTATCGTCTTGATTTCCTGAATTATTTGACAATTATGGTTGAATCTTATTCTGTATATTGTGGGGAGCTAGGACTGAAGTTTGGGAGCAGATCAGAACGGCTGTGAGAAGAAATGTGAGAAAAATGAGATCCTTGTAAGAAATGACTCAAATCCAATGTGTTTTTCTCCCAGTGGGCCTTTCATGGAACTGTTAAGAGGTAGACAGAGGGCCCAGACTCTTGTTCTGTTATGGGAAAATTGACTGTTCAACCTGTATTCATATAGTACTTTTTTGGACTCCAAAAGTTATCTCCTCTACATCAGTAGAATGGTATAGGATGGTGTGAACAACAGAAGCCCAAAACAAAAAGCAGTGTTTATGTTTGCTGCAGGTGGAAAGAACTTCTGTGTGACAAAAAAGAATTCTCAAGAACAGCCGTGGCTGTTTCTTGTAAGTTAAGCTGTCAACAGAACTGCACTAGGGGTAAATACCAGCCCATTAATGCCACAATGACCCCAGAAGAGGTAGACTTTAAAATATGGCCCTAGGGCTTCCCTGGTTGCACAGTGGTTGAGAGTCTGCCTGCCGATGCAGGGGACGCAGGTTCGTGCCCCAGTCCAGGAAGATCCCACATGTCGCAGAGCTGCTGGGCCTGTGAGCCATGGCCGCTGAGCCTGCACGTCCGGAGTCTGTGCTCCTCAGCGGGAGAGGCCACAACAGTGGGAGGCCCGCGAACCACAAAAAAAAAAATATGGCCCTAAATTTATAAATTTGATGAAACCATCATATTTACTCCCTCATATGATGCAATACATCCTTTCAGTTGCAAAGGTTAAGTCTTCAAGCAACTTGGTAGAACATATCATAAAACAATATACATTTTTTTTGTCTCCCCTACTAAAGTAGCTCCATGAAAAGAGGGTCTTCAACTGCATGTATCCCCAGCACAGAGTAGGTGCTGGATCAAACTTGTTCAGCAAAAAAGAAGACAACACGCCTTTGGGGTTCATGAAGAAGAGAGAGTGTATGTGTGTATTATATGTAGTTGATTATCCTGATCATATCTTTGCAGAACACTCTTCTCAGTGAGTATTTTTAGGAGGTAAAAATGTTACTTTATAGTCACTATTCCCCTCCATTTCCAGGTATATGAGTGCTAACCAGCAAGTTATGCCTCATTTAGGTCTTGCTTATTCTGCACATCAATTCTCCCTTTAGGACTTCCTGTTTTCCGCGTTGAACAGAGAGGTTACTTATACACAAAAGAACTTGACTTGGGCATTCTTGGATTTTTTTTTTCCATAAAAGTCATTAGAGGTATGTTCTGTTTTATGATGTGATAGGATGTAAAGAAATGTTTTAACTTCAAAAATGATTCAAGTAAAGTGTAAGGCTTTAGAAACCACTATGAATCTCTGAGATTTTCCCTGTAATTGAAGCAAGCAGTACTTCAAAGATACCTCTTGGAGTTTTCAGAGTGAATAGCTTCCATATAAATTGGCAATTTATTTGCAAGTCTGTGATCCTCCACCTATTTTGCATAATTAATATTGCACAATATTAATAATGTTCTTTGATCTTAGAGTTAAAGATGAAAATTTCATTTTTAATGTATCCCACAAATAATCTGATAGTTGATTCTGTAAATGTCATTTTTTAAATAAACTTATTTATGATTTTATATTTATTTTTGGTTGTGTTGGGCCTTCGTTGCTGCACACCGACTTCCTCTAGTTGCAGCGAATAGGGGCGACTCTGTTGCAGTGCGGGGGCTTCTCATTGCAGTGGCTTCCCTTGTTGCGGAGCACAGGCTCTAGGCACGCGGGCTTCAGTAGTTGTGGCACACAGGCTCAGTAGTTGTGGTGCACGGGCTTACTAGCTCTACGGCATGTGGGATCTTCCCGGACCAGGGTTCGAACCCGTGTCTCCTGCATTGGCAGCCAGATTCTTAACCACTACGCCACCAGGGAAGTCCCTGTAAATGTCACTTTTGTATTTATAACTCTTTCCCAACAACTGCTCTGGCAATAAGCCACACTATGCAGCAAATGCTTTCTTTTCTTTTTTCTTTTCCTTTTTTTTTGGTGGTACGCCGGCCTCTCACTGTTGTGGCCTCTCCCGTTGCGGAGCACAGGCTCCGGACGCGCAGGCTCAGCGGCCATGGCTCACGAGCCCAACTGCTCCACGGCATGTGGGATCTTCCTGGACCGGGGCACGAACCCGTGTCCCCTGCATCGGCAGGCAGACTCTCAACCGCTGCGCCACCAGGGAAGCCCGCTTTATTTTCTTGAATTAAATAACACAACATCATTACCTTCATCTTTGTTTGGTTTTTACTTCTTGTGACTCATTTTTTGCCAGCTCTGAATTTTAAAAATAAACAGTAAATTTCTGTTCACCATTTGTTTTCTCACCATATTTGAAAACAAAAACAAAAAAAAGATAAATACAAACAAAATAAGAATATAAAGTGCCTCTAGGGCTTCCCTGGTGGCGCAGTGGTTGAGAATCCGCCTGCCAATGCAGGGCACATGGGTTTGATCCCTGGTCCGGAAAGATCCCACGTGCCGCAGAGCAACTAAGCCCGTGCACCACAACTACTGAGCCTGTGCTCTGGAGCCTGAGAGCCACAGCTACTGAGCCTGTGTGCCACAACTACTGAAGCCCACGAGCCTAGAGCCCATGCTCCGCAACAAGAGAAGCCACTGCAATGAGCAGCCCGCACACCACAACGGAGAGTAGCCCCTGCTCGCCACAACTAGAGAAAGCCCGTGCGCAGCAACGAAGACCCAACTCAGCCAAAAATAAATAAATTAAATGTTTAAATTTATTAAAAATAAATAAAGTGCCTCTAAATAGCCTATTACAACCCAATTCCAGAGGATAGACAACTGTATTTGTTTTTTAGGGCTGCCGTAACAAAGTATTACAAACTAAGTGGCTTAAAACAATGGAAATTTATTGTCTCATAGTTGTGGAAGCTAATAGTCTGATACCAAAGCAGGGCCGTGCTCCCTTTGAAAGCTGTAGGAGAATCCTTCTTCACCTTTTCCTAACTTCTGGTGGTTTGTCAGCTCATTGGTGCTCCTTGGCTTCTAGATGCATCACTCCAGTCTTCTGTCTTCACATGGCATTCTGCCTGTGTTTCTGTCTTCACATGGCCATCTGCTTACAGGACACCAGTCATATTGGATTAGTATGACCTTACTTAACTGAAGGATGACCTCACTTAACTAATTACACCTGCAGCGACCCTACTTCCATTCTGATATACTAGGGGTTGGGACTTTAACATATCTTTTTTGGGGGGGGGGCACAATTCAACCTATAACAACTATTTTGCTCTTAAAAATTAACTAATATTTGTATAGTGCAGTTAACTCCAATTATATTATTAAAAACATTCCTTAGAAAAAAATTTTGGTCTAGAAGTTTGAGGCAAAAGCTTGAATGTAGTTCAACAACACCCCATGAAGAGGCAGTATCACGTCAGTCAAGACATAGCAAGAAGAGCTGAGGTTTAGGCAGCAGGTGGGTCATTTTTCTCCGGTCTGTTCATGACCATGTCATCATCTACAAATATTTGGAAGAAAGAAAAATATGGTACATGTGGGTTTCCTGATTGCTGTGGACGGAATTGTGTCCCACCCAAAATCCACAAGTTGAAGCCCTAACCCCACCATGTGGTAGTATTTGGAAATGGGACCTTTGGAAGGTAATTAGGTTTAGATGAGGTCCTGAGACCTCCTAATCTCCTAGCTATGCTGGCCTGTAGTAAAGTTCCATATCCAAGAATCAAAGCACTAACCTCTAAGCAATAATGCTTTCCTCAGTAATGTGGTTCTTTCTGGTAATGATACAAATACATGCAATGTTTTAGCTAATTCATACCAGAATATTTATGCTACTACCAAAAAGAACCACATTACTGAGGAACAGCATTATTGCTTCCAAAGGGCAAAAAATCCTACTTATAACCAGAAATTTTCATCATTCAAGTAATACTCTGAAGCAGATCCAATTCATGTGTAATTAATTTCCTTATAGCTTCCTTACATTATTGTTTAGACTTGCATGTGTTGTGCAGGGTAAGAACACACCCACTTCACTTTTTTCGAAAAAGGGGGGTGGTTAGAAGAGTAATTAAGTTAGAGCTATGTCACAAACACTTGACAAAGGGTGACTGCTGTAAAAGTTTTACGAACAGTTGTGGGTTATTCACAGTAAGCACACATCTCAGGGTGGTTCACATTTTGTTGGTGTAATTGAACAAAAGTTTATTACTGGATGATATAAAGTCTAAGAATTGGGACTTCCCTGGTGGTGCACTGGATAAGACTCTGAGATCCCAAAGCAGGGGACCAGGGTTCGATCCCTGGTCAGGGAACCAGATCGCATATGCAGGCCACAACTGAGGATCCCACAAGCCACAACTAAGGAGCCCACCTGCCACAACTAAGACCCAGCACAACCAAATAAATAAATATTAAAATAAATAAATAAAGTCTAAGAATTGACAAATGAACCTAACAGAAGCGTGGAATGATAAATTTTCCACAAACACTTTGAAATATTGATAAGTAGAAAATTTGCCTAAAATTTCTCTTTTCCAATACATTTCACAATGGTTTTATTGTAGTGTACAGGTGTGTTATTAATACTGTTCAACTACTGATGATGTCTCTTTATGTATCAGCTGACGTATTTACATATATGATATATGTGTATATTTATAAATACATATACATGTACCTGTGTGTGCATGTGTATACACACAGATTTGTATACACACATACTATGACCATTTGTGTCCCTCTCTGAAGAGCCTGAATTGTGTACACAAGTTCCTGAACTCTTAGGACTATAATATAATTAATAGAGCCCCAAATAACTGGCAAGTGAAGAAGAGCATTTGGTAATACCTTGATATTGCAGTTATGGTTTAAAATGGTATCCCCCACGTGAAGTCAGGGAGCACTCTTGGTTGGCAGGGCTTTCTTAACAGTGAGCTGTATGATCACTGTCAGGTTACATCATGAGACTGAAGGCTTGACCCACCGTGCTTCTCTTGGCCATAGTTTTCCCATTTGGAAAAGGAGAGGGATAGGGCCAGATGATATTTGGAGACTCTTTTATCTCTAACGTCCTGTGAACTTTATTTGTTTTATAAATTTATTTATTTCATTTATTTTTTTTGGCTGCTTTGGGTCTTCGTTGCTGCACACGGGCTTTCTCTAGTTGCGGCGAGTGGGGGCTACTCTTCGTTGCGGTGCACGGGCTTCTCCTTGTGGTGGCTTCTGTTGTTGCGGAGCACGGGCTCTAGGTGTGCGGGCTTCAGTAGTTGTGGCACACGGGCTCAGCAGTTCTGGCTCGTGGGCTCTAGAGCGCAGGCTCAGTAGTTGTGACACACGGGCTTAGTTGCTCCATGGCATGTGGGATATTCCTGGACCAGGGCTCGAACCCGTGTCCCCTGCTTTGGCTGGCGGATTCTTAACAACTGCACCACCAGGGAAGCCCTGTCCTGTGAACTTTAAACATTATTAATTATTGACACTTTTCATGAAAGCAAGTGGTTGAATACTATTGCATTCTCTTTTCTGTGTTAGTGTGTTTCAACCTTCTGAGATTTTTTTATTAGACAAGAAATATATTGGAATATATCGGACTCTCTTTTTCCTAACACAGAGGAATGCAGCCGGTGGAGTAATTTGTGTCACTCTTGGGGACTTACATAAACTCTTTCACATCGTGGGGCTGCTTCTGAAGACATTAGGCATCTGAAAGAGACAGTAGTAAAACCTAGTTAATGACCAGACCAAGAGAAATTCCCTTTGAATCTACAAAATGAGACACACAGTATTTTAATATTTAAGATTTTTAAACTCACTATAATGGCTATGAATTGTTTTATTATTTTCAGGTGTGTCTATATTGAAGTTTAGGGTTCCCAAGAGATCCTTAAAGGCATCTCTTCTGTCGGTGTGAAATGTCTCCAGGATTCCTGCCATTCGGTTAAGAATTCCTCTGCCTTCTCCTTCTGAGACACACACCACAGGCTTCCAGACGGTTAATTTTAGTACAGTGTACCAAGTATTTGTGGAATGCACACTGTATGCCCTGCTCTGTGGTAGGTATTAGGGATATAAACGTATCTGAAATATGGTCCTACCAACATGAATTAACTACAAAGCACTCTTCTCGGTTAAGTGAACACGTTGATCTGATGCGTAGCTTCTTTTAATACCGAACACTTAAAAATTAGAGAACCACTAGTTTCAATATTTTTTAAGTCTTTTTTTCACAGTTAATGATGATCCCTTCATCTGGCTGATACTGATTCATGACACTGAAATAATTTCACCAATGTCTACAAGGACACCCCTATTTACTATTTCAAGAGAGAAAGTAAATGGTTCTTTTCTTTCATCCAAAAGTGATACCAAACTATCAACATATACATTACAAGAAGTGGTGCTGGGCTTCCCTGGTGGCACAGTGGTTAAGAATCCGCCTGCCAATGCAGGGGACATGGGTTCAAGCCCTGGTCAGGGAAGATCCCACATGCCATGGAGCAACTAATCCCATGTGCCACACTACTGAGCCTGAGCTCTAGAGCCCGTGAGCCACAACTACTGAGCCTGCTAGCCACAACTACTGAAGCCTGCGCCTAGAGCCTGTGCTCTGCAACAAGAGAAGCCACCACAATGAGAAGCCCACGTGCCTCAACGAAGAGTAGCCCCCGCTCACTGCAACTAGAGAAAGCCCACACCCAGCAACAAAGACCCAATGCAACCTAAAATAAATAAATAAAATAAGTAAATTTATAAAAAAAATAAAAAAAAAAGAAAAGAAGTGGTTCTAAGACACCCTGTTTATAACCACAATTGGGTCAGGACAGGAATAAAGATGCAGACATAGGGAATGTACTTAAGGACATGGAGAGGGGGAAGGGTAAGCTGGGACAAAGTGAGAGAGTGGCATGGCATATATACACTACCAAATGTAAAACAGATAACTAGTGGGAAGCAACCACATAGCACAGGGAGATCAGCTCAGTGCTTTGTGACCACCTAGAGGTGTGGGATAGGGAGGATGGGAGGGAGATGCAAGAGGGAGGGGATATGGGGATATATGTATACATATAGCTGATTCACTTTGTTATACAGCAGAAACTAACGTAACAATGTAAAACAATGGTTTTATACTCCAATAAAGACGTTAAAAAAAATAATGTGGTCGGATACAGATGGCCAACAGGTACATGAAAAGGTGCTCAACATCACTAATTATTAGAGAAATGCAAATCAAAACTATGATGAGATATCACCTCACACTGGTCAGAATGGCCATCATCAAAAAGTCTACAAATAATAAATGCTGGAGAGGGTGTAGAGAAAAGGCAACCTTCCTACACTGTTGGTGGGAATGTAAATTGGTGCAGCCACTATGGAGAACAGTATGGAGGTTCCTTAAAAAACAAAATAGAGTCACCATATGACCCAGCAATCCCACTACTGGGCATATACCCAGAGAAAACCATAATTTGAAAAGATATATTCACTGAAATGTTCATAGCAGCACTATGTTCAATATCCAAGACATGGAAACCACCTAAATGTCCATCAACAGAGGAATGGATAAAGAAGATGTGGTGTATATATATATAATGGAATATTACTCAGCTATGAAAAAGAATGAAATAATGCCATTCGCAGCATCACGAATGGATCTAGAGATTATCACGCTAAGTGAAGTAAGTCAGACAGAGAAAGACAAATATATGATATCATTTATATGTGGAATCTAAAAAAAGATACAAATGAACTTATTTACAAAACGGAAATAGACTCACAGACACAGAAAACAAACTTTCTCCAAAGAGAAAAGGGGGGGGGGTAGAAGAATAAATTAGGAATTAGGAATTTGAGATTAACAGATACACACTGCTATATATAAAATAGATAAACAACAATGACTAACTATAGTACAGGGAATTATATTCAATATCTTGTAATAACATAGTGGAAAAGAATATGAAAAAGTATATATATATATATATATACGTGTGTCTGTGTGTATATATGCATAACTGAATTAGTTTGCTGACACCTGAAACATTGCAAGTCAACTGTATCAAAAAAATATATTTTAAGGGCTTCCCTGGTGGCGCAGTGGTTGAGAGTCTGCCTGCCGATGCAGGGGACACGGGTTCGTGCCCCAGTCCGGGAAGATCCCACATGCTGCAGAGCGGCTGAGCCCGTGAGCCACGGCCGCTGAGCCTGCGCGTCCGGAGCCTTGCTCCGCAACGGGAGAAGCCACAACAGTGAGAGGCCCGTGTACCACACAAAAAAAATAAAATTATATATATATATATATATATATATATATATTTTAAAATAACTTGTTCTGTAGAGAGGCCATTCCTATCCACCCTAGTTCTGTAGATGATATTAAAAGGTAGATTTGGCAGGAATATTAATTAAGAAATCCATGTCAAGTTCACACATTCTTGGGCCAGCTGACTCCTGGTCACCAAATCAAAGGCTGATGAAAGGTCAATAAAAGTTGGGGAAAAGTTTTAATTTGCTTTGATATATTTCTTCATGAGGTGAAAGAGGATATAGCTAAGTACTAAAGAGTAAAATAATTATACCTAAAATCTGCTTGCTTTTTCTGAAAGGTATTAAACCTGCATTTCAGGGAAATTTCCTGGCGGTCCAGTGGTTAGGACTTGGCACTTTCACTGCCTGGCCAGGTTCAATCCCTGGTAGGGGAAATAAGATCCCGCAAGCAGCATGGCGTGACAAAAACAAAAACAAAAAAATCCCCTGCATTTTACAAAGAAGGATGTTGACCTCTAGCTCCCAGGGTCTATCGAGTCACTAATCAGTCTTTTTCTATGAGAACACACAGAGGTTGTATTGTCTAGACCTGCGCTATCTCTATGGTAGTCATTAGTTTTATGTGGCTACTGAGCACTTGAACTGTGACTAGTCCAAACTAAGATGTGCTCTAACACACACCAGATTTTGAAGACTTCTGTGAGAAGAGAATGTGAAATATGTCATTAATATCTTGTTATACTGATTACATGATAAAATGATAACATTTTGGATATAGTGGTTAAATAAAATATATTAAAACTAATTTCACGTGTCACTTTTTAACTTCAGCAGAATTTTTTTTTTAATTTAATTAATTTATTTATTTTTGGCTGTGTTGGGTCTTTGTTGCTGCGCAGGGGCTTTCTCTAGCTGTGGCGAGCAGGGGCTACTCTTCCTTGTGGTGCACGGGCTTCTCATTGCGGTGACTTCTCTTGTCACAGAGCACGGGCTGTAGGCACGTGGGCTTCAGTAGTTGTGGCACGTGGGCTTCAGTAGTTGTGGCACGTGGGCTCAGTAGTTACGGCTCATGGGCTCTATAGCGCAGGCTCAGTAGTTGTGGTGCCCGGGCTTAGTTGCTCCGCGGCATGTGGGATCTTCCCGGACCAGGGCTCGATCCCATGTACCCTGCATTGGCAGGCAGATGCTTAACCACTGTGCCACCAGGGAAGCCCTAGCGGAACATTTTAAATTATATACATGGCTTGCATTATATTTCTGTTGGACCCTTCTGATCTATAACCTACTTTAAAGTACTTCAGTAAAGACAACATGATTACACGTGTGTTTATTAGTTATAATGACACCCTACAAATGGATATTTGAAAGCCAACATTCTAGAGATGTATCTTACAAACATTTCAAATATCTTTATCTCTAATCAACCCCTGAGGGCTTATGAGGTAGACTGTATTATTGTGTCAAATATGTACAGCCATGTTTGGAGTCCTTCACTATTGGAGAACTCTACTTCCCACCCAATTAGCTTCAGGCTTGGTCATGTGACTTGTCTTGACCAATAAAATGTGAGTGGCAATGACATATACCACTCTGAGCAGGTGCTTTAAAAGCCATCTCATGATCTATCAATTCTCTTTTCCCTGTGCTACAAGATCACATGCTCCTGCAGCCTGAGTGCCAGAATGATGACAACACAGAACAGAGCCACAGCACTCCCTTGAGGGACATGTAACCTGAATGAGAAGAAAATTTTCCCCCAGAAGGTGGCCAAAAACTAGGGATAGATTTCTCTCCTGCTCCAGAACCAAGTTTAATCTCCTCCAATTTGGCAGGTGAGGGCCAGAAGTTGATGCAGCTCTTCAGGAGAGATGCTGCGAAACTCTAGGTAGAAATTCTATGTGGCAACCTGTGTCTGATTTTCTCACTGCTTGTGTTCTCAGCAACAAACAGCATCTGACACATAGTAGGTATTCTACAAATATTTGTTGCATAAATGAATGAAGACCAGGTTTTGAGGGACCTGAAGCATATACATATTTAGGGACATTCTCTAAGGAAAAAACCCCACATTACTAATATAAAGTTAAGTTACACAGGGACTTCCCTGGTGGTCCAGTGGTTGGGAGTCTGCCTTCTAATGCAGGGGATGAGAGTTCGATCCCTGATTGGGGAACTGGGATCCCACCTGCTGCAGGGCAGCTGGGCCCACGCACCAAAACTAGAAAGCCCAAGTGCCGCAACTAGAGAAGCCCGCACGCCACAACGAAAGATCCCACATCTGCATGTTGCAATGAAGATCCCACTTGCCACAACTGAGACCTGACGCAGCCAAATAAATAAATAAATATTAACAAAATAATAAAGTTAGGTTATGCAAATGAAAATTTATTTAGAATGTGAAAAAAAATCTCAAAATATTACAAAACTTTAGGACTAACAAATACCACAAGTATCATAAAAAAATCTAGGGAAATAACATAGTATGTTTTTTAATTAATTACCTCATACACCTTTCTAATAATTTTTTCCATACATGTTTTGACTGTAAAACCTCTGATCTCCTCTTCACAAGAAAGCAGGGTTTATTTTGGGGTTTTTTTGTGGTACGTGGGCCTCTCACTGCTGTGGCTTCTCCCGTTGCGGAGCACAGGCTCTGGACGCACAGGCCCAGCAGCCATGGCTCACGGGCCCAGCCGCTCCGCGGCATGTGGGATCCTCCCGGACTGGGGCACAAACCCGTGTCCCCTGCATCGGCAGACGGACTCCCAACCACTGCGCCACCAGGGAAGCCCTAAGAAAGCAGTTTTGCAATCTTATTTTCTTCAGCGAGATCATGAAGATCTTTCCTTTAGCGTGATTGATTGAAAAAAATTGTTACTGATAACTTAGGAAATTTCCTTTCAGATTCATATGACATTCCTGGTAATTAAATTTTTTAGAATTATGGTCAAATCTGAGAAAACTGCAATCAAGTTTCTTTCATGTATGAACTATAAGAATATATGAAGAAAAAAAAAAGAATATATGAAGGCCTTTGAAATAAGTGTTCTTATGTAGTGAGTCCATGATCCTTGAATCGAGGAAACTCAAGGTAGCTGGACATTATTGAAACCGTGCGACTCAGATTGGGACTTGAACCCTCGGTCTTTTAATTGAGATCACACACCTGGTCTCAGGACTTAATGAAGCTCAGGTTCTTGATGTCTCATCGCAGGAAGAATTCAGTGAGAGACAAAGTGATAGGTAAGAAGTGGAATTATTTAGAGAGAAACACACTCCACAGACAGAGTATAGGCCATCTCAGAAGGCAAGAGGCCCCAACATATGGGGTGGTTAGTTTTTATGGACTGGGTAATTTCATAAGCTAATGAGTGGGAGGATTATTCCAACTATTTTGGGGAAGGGGTGGAGATTTCCAGGAACTGGGCTACTGCCCACTTTTTGGTCTTTGATGGTTGGCCTTGGAACTGTCCTGGCGCTGGTGGGTGTGTCGTTTAGCATGCTAATGGATTACAATGAGTGTATAATGAGGCTCAAGGTCTACTGGAAGTTGACTCGTCTGCCATCTTGAACCTAGTTGATTGTAACCAGTTTTTGTCATGTCCTATGGCCATGTCATTCTTTTAAAGGTTGTGCCCTGCCCCCTTCCCTCCTGTTTCATTATGAGTTTTGTGTTATCTTCATTGACAGCAGTATTGCACGTCCAAATAGCAAGAAATTTAAATTTAAATATTTTTCCAAAGTATCCATATGATTTACTCCTCTTCATTAATTAGCTTATTAAGTAATCTGTGGTGGCACATTTTTAATTGCATTAGCTGCATTATCAAGTGTGCTGCTGACAGGAGAGAAATTCCATTTCAACTAAGTCTTGATGAAAACCCAATCATTCACTTACAATTTTGCATGTCAGATGATTGGAAGAATTTTCCATGGAACAACAGAGAATAGTTCTGAAACTATGAGCCTCAGTATATGCTCACTGTAACACATCAGCAAGCTAAATGACACACCCACAGGCGCCGGTGACAGTTCCAAGGCCAACCATAAAGGTCAAAAAGTCGTTGGTGGCCCAATTTCTGGAAATCCTCCCCGTTCCTGAAATAGCTGGAATACTCCTTCCACTCATTAGCCTATGAAATTACCCACCCCTATAAAAACTGACAGCCCCATATCCTGGTGCCTTTCTCCTCTTCTGAGATGGCTCACACTCTGTCTGTGGAGTGTTTTTCTCTCTAAATAAATCCACTTCTTACCTATCACTTTGTCTCTCACTGAATTCTTTCTACAATGAGACATCAAGAGCCTGAGCTTCATTAAGTCCTGAAACCAGGTGTGTGATCTCGGAAGACGGTGGGTTTTGGCTGGGTTCAAGACCCAGGCACATGGGTTCAAGTCCCAATCTGAGGTGCACGGTTTCAGTTCCACATATTTTAGCCTTTCTTTTACTGCAAGATGCTGTAAGTCCTGTTCAGATCACCTCTACTCTTGCACCTTCATATCACAGCACTAGTAAGTCCACGCAGTGGTACGCATATCCTTGGAAGCCATTCCTAAGCCTGAATGTCTTAACATAACTAAATACCTATACATCAAGGTGACTAGGGACCACCTAACTATATCCCACTAAACCTAAACTAAGTGTGTTTGCAAGTCAACTTTCCTTTTGCTAGATTCTCAAAAATTCCTGCAGCCACTAGGGCCCTTCGACACAATGGAGATAAGAAGCTAGAATAGAAAGAGATAGTAGTCTTAACTGTAAACACAACGCAGGGTCTTGGAAAGAGACCACACAAGTAAAGGAAACTGAAGCGTAAGCTTCTTTAACTTCACAGTAAATCCACTTCTGATGAAGACAGAGCTGCTTTGCAAAACTCAATGACCACATGTACTCCAAAGCAGGCCCTTTTTCCCCACCGCTGTTCACAAACAGAGTGCCTGGCATGTGAGCACTGGAAGGTTGGGAAGGACTGGAGGCTTAGCTGGACAATGCCCTTTGGCATGGACATTGAAGTTTGCACTAGGTACAGTGCCCAAGGCAGAGCTTTGCCAAAGAGGCTTTCAGGCAGAGGATTAGGATTACGGCAGTCCAGTGGTTAGGACTCGGCCCTGTCACTTGCCAGGGGAACTAAGATCTCACAAGATGTGCACTGTGACCAAAATAAATAAATAAATAAATAAATAAAATGGATAAAAGGTTTTTTCAAGTATAAGTGAGGTGTCCTTGGAGGACTTCCGGGCAGAACTGGTGAACATATTAAAAGCAAGAGTTTTAGTATACGTGTGATACCTGTGCATAGAATAAACTTCTGGACTATCTCTAGATAGGTTATGGTACCTCTTTTTTTTTTTTTGGTCACTCCGCGTGGCTTGCAAGATGTCAGTTCCCCAACCAGGGACTGAACCCGGGCCACGGCATTGAAAGCCAGAATCCTAACCACTGGGCCACCAGGGAACTCCCTATGGTAGCTTTTAATAATTATTATTGCTTATCTATTATGCCGAAATATTTTGCAAACAAAATGTATCTCTTTTGTAGATTACTTTCAGAAACGTTAATTGTTGTACATCTAAAAAGAAAATGCATGGGTTTCTCCCAAAATATTAGGTAGGTGCCTGTGGAAAGCTGAACTGGGAGATGTACCCAGAAATATCAGTGTGTGGGAAGATCCAGACCAAAGACCTAGAATCTGCCCCTCATTTACAGAAGTGGAAAACCATTTATGCCTTGTTAAGGCAATGCTGTCAGGTTTCAGCCTCCTGTGGCAGCTCAACTAGAATACAGGAGCATTATTAGACTCAGGACGTGCTGCTAAACCAGCTTGGGGCCAGAGTAAGCCAATATGATTGACTCTTCCCTAGCTTACTGTGGGACAAGGTGAGACTATGGATAACAGGAATTATCCGTGGCATAACACCTAATACTTATAGGTTTCCTTATTAGTCTACAAGCTGCGCAGAAAAATAGATTTCCCCAGGTTTGGTTAACAGCCCAGAAAGGTAACCTGGAACCCTTGCAGTAGGGATGTCTTGGATTTAATTAACCATTTTCTGGTTTGTTTCTCTCCCCCATGCATGCATTTGACTTGTCCTTTGAGGCTTTTTGTTTTTTAATTTATTTTTGACTGCGTGGTCTTTGTTGCTGCATGTGAGCTTTCTCTGGTTATGGTGAGCGGAGCTACTCTTCGTTGCGGTGAGTTGGGCTTCTCATTGCAGTGGCTTCTCTTGTTGCGAGCACAGGTTCTAGGCGCGTGGGCTTCAGTAGTTGTGGCACGCGGGCTCAGTAGTTGTTGCACACAGGCTCTAGAGCACAGCTCAGTAGTTGTGGCACGCGGGCTCAGTAGTTGTTGCACACAGGCTCTAGAGCACAGGCTCAGTAGTTGTGGCACACGGGGCTTAGTTGCTCCATGGCATGTAGGATCTTCCCAGACCGGGGCTCGAACCTGTTGTCCCCTGCATTGGCAGGCTGATTCTTAACCACTGAGCCACCAGGGAAGCCCTGTCTTTTGTGCTTTAATTCTTACTTTTCTTTTACAACATATTCCACACATTAGCCATGAACTACCACTAGTTCCCGTGCATGCTCACAATATGCCCTCAGCCTGGAATGCCCACCTACCCAATCTCTGTAAGTTCAAATCTAGAATATCTCTCAAGTGCTTGCTCAAATGTCATCCATGAAATCCCTTCCTGAGTTGTCATTCCTATGAAACTTCCAAAAGCGCTCGATTGGTAATTTTTTATAGCGGATGTGCCTTTCTTATTTGCATTAATTTCCTGTATCACACATTGCCTACTAAAAACAAAGTTTAGCATTTTTTGTTACCCCTCAATACCTAATTCTGTAAATAGATTAGGTGCTCAACAAATAACTTTTAAGGCTCAAAGGCCTAAGCGTAAGAGCTAAAATTAGCTCTTAGATATAACATCTAAGATTCTTAGATATAACATCAAAAGCACACGGAACAAAAGAAAAAATAGATAAATTGGACTTCATTAAAATTAAAAAACTTTTGTGCATCAAAGGATACTATCAACAGAGTGAGAGGCAACCCACTGAATGGGAGAAAAATGTTTGCAAATCATGTATCTAATAAGAGATTATATGTAGGATACATAAAAAAAAACTCTGACAAACTCAAAAAACAAATAATCAAACAACCCAATTTTAAAAATGGACAAAGGACTTGTATATTAATTTGCCAGAGCTGCCATAGGCAAATACCACAGGCTAGGTAGCTTAAACAACAGAAATTTATTTTCTCACAGTGCTGGAGGCTGGAAGTCCAGGATCAAGGTGTCTGCAGGTTTTGTTTCTCCAAGGCCTCTCTCTTTGGTTTGCAGATGGCACCTCCTCCCTGTGTTCCTTTTCTCTGTGCACAAACTCCCTGATATCTACGTGGTGTCTTCAAATCTCCTCTTCTTATAACCAGTCAGATTGGATTAGGGCCCACTCTAATGGCTTCGTTTTAACTTAATTACCTTTTTAAAGGCTCTATTTACAAATACAGTCACATTCTTAGGAGCTGAGGGTTAAGATTTTGACATATGAATTTTTTTTTGGTGGGGGGGACACACTTCAGGCCATAACAGACTTGACTAGACGTTTTTCCAAAGAAGATATATAAATGGCCAATAAGCACATGAAAAGATGCTTGACACCACTAATCATTAAGAAAATGTAAATCAAAGCCAAAATGAGATACCACTTCACATCCATTAGGATGTTTGCTATTAAAAACAAAACAAAACAGAAAACAACAAGTGTTGGAAAGGACAGGGGGGAAAATTGGAACCCATATGCACTGCTGGTGGGAATGAAAAATGGTGCAGCCACTATGTAAAATAGTATGACATTTCCTCAAAAAATTAAACATGGAATTACTGTGTAATCCTACAATTTCATTTCCGGGTATATATCTGAAAGAATTAAAAGCAGGGACTCAAACAGATATTTGTACACCACTGTTCATGGTGGTGTCATTCACCATAGCCAAAAGAGTGACACAGTCCAAATGTCCATTGATGGGTGAATAGATAAAATGGGGTATATATATATATATATATATATATATATATATATATATATACAATGCAATATATAGCCTTAAAAAGGAATGAAATTCTGATACATGCTACAACATGGATGAACCTTGAAGCATTATGCTAAATGAAACATACCAGATACAAAAGGACAAATAGTATATTATTCCTTTTATTTTTTATTAATATTTTAGGGATCAGTATTTTTTTGTTGTTGTTTTACAATGTTGTGTTAGTTTCTGCTGTACAGCAAAGTGAATCAGTTACACATATAAATATATCCACTCTTTTTTAGATTCCTTTCCCATTTAGGTCACCACAGAGCACTGAGTAGAGTTCCCTGTGCTATAGAGTAGGTTCTCATTAGTTACCTATTTTATATATAGTAGTGTATATATGTCAGTCCCAATCTCCCAATTCATCTCACCCTCCTCCCCCTTGGTAACTATAAGTTTGTTTTCTACATCTGTGACTCTATTTCTGTTCTGCAAATAAGTTCATCTGTACCATTTTTCAAGATTCCACATATAAGCGATGTTATATGATATTTGTCTTTCTCCTTCTGACTTAATCACTCTGTGTGACAATCTCTAGGTCCATCTGTGTCCCTGCAAATGGCATTATTTCGTTCCTTTTTATGGCTGAGTAATATTCCACTGTAAATATGTACCACATATTCTTTATCCATTCCTCTATCAATGGACATTTAGGTTGCTTCCGTGTCCTGGCTATTGTAAATAGTGCTGCAATGAACATTGGGGTGCATGCATCTTTTCAAATTATGGTTTTCTCTGGATATATGCCCTGGAGCGGGATTGCTGGATTATATGGTAGCTCTACTTTTAGTTTTTTAAGGAACCTCCATACTGTTCTCCATAGTGGCTGTACCAATAGGATTCCTTTTATATAAGGTACAGACAGAAAGAAGAATGATGGTTGCCAGTGGCTGAAGAGGAGGAATAGAGAGTTATTGTTTAGTGGGTACAGAGTTTCAATTTGAGAAGGTGAAGAATTTCTGGAGATGAATGGTGGTAATGGTTACACAACAATGTGAATGTATTTAATGTCACTGAAATGTACACTTAAAAATGGTAAATTTGGGACTTCCCTGGTGGTGCAGTGGTTAAGAATCTGCCTGCCAATGCAGGGGACATGGGTTCAAGCCCTGGTCCAGGAAGATCCCACATGCCACGGAGCAACTAAGCTCGTGTGCCACAACTACTGAGCCTGAGCTCTAGAGGCTGTGAGGCACAACTACTGAGTCCACATGCCACAACTACTGAAGCCCACATGCCTAGAGCCTGTGCTCCTCAGCAAGAGAAGCCAATGCAACGAGAAGCCCCTGCAACGAGAAGCCCGCGCACCACAACAGAGTAGCCACCGCTTGCCGCAACTAGAGAAAGCCCGCACGCAGCAACGAAGACCGAACGCAGCCAAAAAACATAGATAAATAAATAAATTTATTTTTAAAAAACGGTAAAATTTATGTCATGTATATTTTACCACAGTAAAAAAATTTTTTTTGATTAGAGAGAATCATGAAGACAGGGCCTTGGATAGAGCCTCTCTGATTCACACCCCTCACCTTCAGGGGGAGTAAACTTGAGCAATCCTTAAAAACCAGGATTTATCTGGTTCATGAAAATTTGCTGGATGAGCATTTGTTGCCTTTGTTAACCCAGGATATTCTTCTAGAGAGCTAACTTAAATTCTTCACAAATAGTTTCGTTTATTTCCTCTTTCCTTTTCCTTCCTTTCAAAAGGTATTTACTGAGGACCTCTCCTGTGTATCACACTATTTGGGAGATACGGAGAAAGAATGGCAGTATAGATAGTAAATACACAGACTCTGGATTTAAATGCCAGTTTTGCCCCCCCCCATTATCTAATGGGCACATTACTGTGGGTACCTCAGTTCCCACATCCGTAAAATGGGCACAATAATACTACCCATTTCATAGGGTTTGTGTTGAATATCTTCTGTTTGTCCCTCCAGATCCACTCTCTACCTTTCTCTGCTCAGTTCTTAGCCCTGGGAAGCTGATTACATGAGCTGCATCAATTTGGATTTGGGCAATGCGGATCCCTGGTAGGAGATCAGAGGGAGGTAGGAACAGAGTTCTTTTGTTTTGTTTTGTTTTTAATCCCTGGCTTTTTCCCTGTGGGGTTGCTGCAGAATGGCTGCCTCTTAGACCAAAGGTTATAGCTTTGACCAAGACAGCCCTCTCCACATGGCTTTCTTTTCCTGCGCTTCCATAAACATTCCCTCCCTTTACCACGTCAAGTCTAGTAGGAGTGGTCATGTTCATATTAACTAGCTACCGCAGAGGACATGAGTGCCAAGAGAGGGGCAGTGCCTTTTGAGTAACTCAGCACAGTGTTCTGGTTCTTCATCATTAGCAGCCAGATCCCAGAGGGCTTTGAATATGTCATAATAAATAGTTTGAAGACGACCCAGCCAGCCCTAGAATGAAAGCTGTAAGAGGACAGGGCCCTCATCTCTTTTATTAACTATCCTCTCTCCAGTGTCTGGTACCTAGCTAGTGATCCTTCAATATTTAATGAATAAATGAATGAATATTGAAAAAACAGCTCTGAATAAAATGGAAGGAACTAGTGCTTAAAACTGACTTCCATTTTATGTTTGTATTATATAATCAGTGCCTACTTTTACAAGCTGCTCTTACTAAGCTTACGGTCAGTGATCAATATATGTCTATTGTTATACAATATGGGTAACAATGATACTGATGTCAAGGAAAAGGAGAATTTCTTACTGTCTTTAAAACTGTAGTTGAATTCATGGACAAATAGTCTAGTGATTTGCATTGAGTTTTAAAGTTTTTTTTTATTTTTTGGCTACATTGGGTCTCCGTTGCTGTGCGCGGGCTTTCTCTAGTTGCGGCGAGCGGGGGCTACTCTTCATTGCAGTGTGCGGGTTCTAGGTGCTCGGGCTTTAGTAGTTGTGGCACACAGGCTTAGTAGTTGTGGCTCAAAGCCTCTAGAGCGCAGGCTCAGTAGTTGTGGCACACGGGCTTAGTTGCTCCGCGGCATGTGGGATCTTCCCGGACCAGGGCTCGAACCCGTGTCCCCTGCATTGGCAGGCAGATTCTTAACCACTGCACCACCAGGGAAGTCCCTGTTTGTTTGTTTTGTTTTTAAGGTTCTACTGCAGAATTTTTTCAATAAAAAAAATCTGAATTTTATATTTTGAAAATGTTAACTACAGAATTTTGTTCTTCTTATATGAATTATTTAATTATCAAGCAGTAATAAAAAATGAATAAATATCTTTTAAGCCACCATAACAGTCAAATTCCTACTATACCCATAAAGATAACAAATATAACAATATTACTTAAACTATGGAATACCTAGCTGGTGAAATACTAGGTAGCCAATAAAACTTAAGTAACAATGACATAGGATTGCTTATTGTATTATGTGAAAAGAGTAATATTAAAAAATTTTTATATGGATGAATATTACAATGTAAGAGAAAAGTCCAACAAACACTTAGGCATTAATAAAAGCTAATTGTTGTCTGGATGGTTGTACCATAAATAACTTTTCCTCTTACTTTAAAATTTTTTTTCCAAATTTTCTAATATAAGCATATATTATTTTCATAATGAAAAAATACTAAAGCATAGTAACTCTATCATCTAAAATACAAATTATTTTCCTTACTAATGGAGAGAAGATATGCAAATTAAAAAGAAATAAAAATTATTCCTTTCGACTCCGATGAAAAGGATAAATACACTTAAATACCATTTAGAACACAAACTGACTTTTTCAGGTTTCTAACAAGCCTGCAAATTCCATTATGTGATACTCATTTGACTATTATTGTTATCATCATAATTTATTACTCATTTTTATTTTACTGAAATTTTGTTATAATTAAAGCACAGATGGGTAGGACAATCTTAATCTATAGAGCTACTGTCCAGTTCCTCTGTGTCAAAGTAGCAAATGAAAAGGATTTGGATTGGTAATGTTAGCCTAAAACAATAAAACAGCCAGTTATTTGACCAGCAAAACAGGTTTATGCAGGAGCAGGAAAGAATTGTTATTTGGGACATGCAACTATGGTGAACTACATGCAAGCCCTTTAAAACAAAGGAGGGGAAACTCATAGAAGAGAAAGGGAAGTTAGGAGGAGCTGTTATAAACAAAAAGTACATTGCAGGAATTTGGGAGTTCGAGGTATAGCGGCCTTTCACTAGCTGAGTTGTGACAGTCCCTCACTGGATGAGCTCTTGCCGGGCAAGGAGAATATCTTTCTTCCTCTGGCTGATGGTGGTAAAGTAGTGTCACTTTCTGCTGGAGATGCGAAGTACATCTCTTCCTATTGGGATCAGTATTGATGTTGAGTGGTGTGTGCATGAGAGCTCCCCCTTCTGGCCTCCTGACTCCATTTTAGTGAGCTTTCCCTTTATTAATTTTCACACTAAGGTTACGTCGAGTTTATTGTCTCGTATTTTCCTTGTTTCTTCTAGATTACTGGAAATTTTGATCTACTGTGATGTTGTGTTTCAATAGGTAGGGTAAAGTAAGTTACTCTGTCAGGGTGAGTTTAGGTGCCTGAGATGAAAGAAAATAGAGCTAGGGTAATTGCTACTCATCAGAAACAAGAACTCTCCAACATCCTTGTGAAGAGTAATGGACTTTACGCTTTTACCCAGAACGTTTAAATTTTTCATTTAATCTTGCCGAACACTCTTTGTCGGTCAATGACTAGAGGTAGGGTGAAAGCTAATTGTCAGCTTTGAGATATAGATTTTAAAACTTCTGGGATCCAGGTAGAGTAACGAACAGATGATTTGAAACAATTCCCTTGAATTGATTGTTATACAAACGTGAGTTTCTTTCAGCATTAAATTAAATATGATCTTATTTTGTGCCTCAAAAAAAACAAAAAACGGGGCTTCCCTGGTGGCGCAGTGGTTGAGAGTCCGCCTGTCGATGCAGGGAACACGGGTTCGGGCCTTGGTCCGGGAAGATCCCACATGCCGCGGAGCGGCTGGGGCCCGTGAGCCATGGCCGCTGAGCCTGTGCGTCCGGAGCCCTGTGCTCCACAACGGGAGAGGCCACAACAGTGAGAGGCCCATGTACGCAAAAAACAAAAAAACAAAAAAAACGTTTCACATGTCGGGGGAAGTAACCTGATCTTTGACTTTCAACCAGTAGGCAGTACAGTCCCAGCCAGGTCCATCTCCTGCCCATGTTGAAATTATAAGAAGATAGAAGAGGTGGTGGATATCCTCATTTTCTGAAGCCCTAGAAAACATCTCTAGTGTGATATATATGGATCAGGCCACCAAGATGGGCTGTTCTCTTGCTCTCTGTCCATCCCCCTGCTCTACCAGTGCCTGCTTCACCCTACTCACCTGACCGACCTTCCTACGTACATGCCCCAGGCCCCAGCTAAAGATTGTTCTAACTTTAGCCACCAAGGTAGCATATCAAAGGGGTGGTGAGGGGCGTACCCCTCTGCTAGTTTCCCTGGTAAACATGAGCCAACCTGACGTCGCTCCCCCATAACTGGTAACCCCCAATCCCTCCACGGTACCCAACCTCCAACGCCCCCCTCCCCGAACACTACTGCCACGTCCTGCCCATTATCCACGGTAGGGTGTCACTCCAGGACCTTGCTTCAGACATGTAAATGCCCCTGTCCATTAAACCACTGAAGTCTCTGTTGCTGACTCATGCTCTTTCTTCTGTCTTAAAGCTGGGCAAGTGCAGGGCTTCCGAGCCTGCGGGGTGTAGCCCAACATATATATATATATATATATATATATATATATATATATATATATATATATATATATAATATATAAAAATTTCTATCTCTAGTAAGTGTCTGATTATTTTCAAAACAAGGTAAAACGATGACATATTATAAATGTATAATATTTATAAAATAAGAAATTATGTCAAAGATTTTATGTCAAACATATGTCAAAGATTTTCTGTAGCTCATTAAGTGATGAGAGAACTGGGAAGTTTCTTAAAACTTCAAAGGAGAAGTCAAATTTCTATGGAGTAAAGAAATGTTGAATGAATTTACAAATGGAAGCAAAACTGGATTTTTCTACAGGAGTGGGTGGGTAGGGAAGTCAATCGCACCTCCATCCAGGCAGAATTTTTTACATGTCTGAGGATGTTAAAGGCAGAATAGTCCTTGCCTCCCCCTACCTCCAAGATGTCCACGTTCTCATCCTTAGAACCTGTAAATATGTTAGGTTACATGGCGAAGGGGAATTAAGTTTGCAGATAGAATTAAGATGGCTAATCAGCTGACCTTAGTACAGAGAGAGTATCCTGGATTATCCAGGCGAGCCCAACACACACACACACACACACACACACACACACACACACACACAAATTAAGACCTCACACTATAACTGCAGAGCTTATGGAGCTTACTTTGGGGCAGCAAATAAAAGTAGGAATGTATTCCTAATGAGGTGAGTGACTCAGCACTTAGCAATTGCAAAAATGCTCTATCCAACCACAGGATCATTAATCACTGATGGAAGCAGAAATGAGCAAATTGATGACTTGATGGTTCAGTAGAATTCCCCTTGAAAACTGGGAAGAGCCAAATCATCAATAACTCTGAATCAATTCTTGCTCCATCAGCCAATTTCTAGCCAAATGGAGTAATGGCCTCTTGGTAGCCAACTGCTTCAGCTACAGGGTTTGTGTTACAGCAGAATTTTCTTTCTTTCAATTAAAATAAGCTGGGTAAAACTTAGAACTTGACTCTCATCCTATGGAAACTCTTATCAAGTAGAAACTGATTGACAGGCACTGAAAAAAAAAGCAAAATATAAAAAGCATGAGCTAAAAAAATGATGATTGAAGTGGAATTATATTGTTTTTGCTTTCCTGGCATGCATACCTCATTCTTTTCATAGCAACACACTCAGAGTTTCAGATGAGGCTGATGCCACACATATTTCTCTCACTACTCCATTTAAACAAATGTGGGTGAATGACCCAAGCCTGGCCCTTCTGTCTCACTGATTGGTTTAAGAATTTATAGGACCAGACTTGACCCACTGAGAATCAAGCTTGGACCATTATTTGAAAGTACCAGGCAAGAAGCACTTTCTATGGGCTGGTCTTGCTAACCTGGTGGAATATGAATTGGAGTTAAGGGAGGATCAGCTTGACAATGAAGTCAACTCAGATGTAAGCAGAAACCAGAACACAGATTCCTTTGACATCATTTGTACTCTTAGGCCCAGTCATGTCTGTTACAAGATCGTTTAACTCTGGGCTCTTCAAAGTAGCCAATTATCAATATTTTGTACCTTTTCCCGCTTAAGTCCATTTGGGTCTAATTTCTGTAACTTGCAATCAAGAGAGTCCTGACTAAGATGATCATGTAGATTTGGGAAGTTATCTCAGTACTGTTAAAAGATAAACTGAGGTATATTAAAAATGTTAAGAGTTTATTTCAGCAAAAATCAATTCTAATCCAGCACTGCCAAACCAGAAGTACTTACAAGCTCCACTGACAGGAACCAGGAGAAAGATTTTTATAGAAGAAGGGCAGAAGCAAAGCAAGGAAACAGCTTAAATGTTTGCCTTATTTGGAAAAGCTTAGTTGGCTGTTTGCAATTGGTTGTCCTTAGGTTTTGATTTCTTAACCTTGAGGTATGAACAGGCTTAGGTTTTGGTTTGCTTAGTAGGCTGATAAGGTATTAGAACCACCTTGGTCTAATGGTCTCCTTATTTAATTAACACTACCAAACAGATGGATGGAAGAAGAAAGTAAAGAAATACACTAGGGAAAAAAAAGACAAATTCCAAGTGTTAAAAAACAAAGAAGGGGGTTAAATATCATTCATACATTAAACATAACACAAATCACAAAACTATTCACAATACTTCCTACAGAAGAGAAATGATAGATGTCATGGCATTCAATAGTCAACATTAACAGCGAAAGCTCTTACAAAACCAAATGTCTTGGCAAAGTGGTTTCAACTTCTCCCACTATGACCTCAGTATATTTTATGCTGTCCCTAAATTTCCTGAAACACTGTCCTGGGATCCATATCAGCATCTATAGTTTTGTTTGAAGTCTGGGGGAATGACACAGAAATGGAGAAAATACAGTCTGACTTTGAGAGACTTAAGCTCCAGGGAAAGACAATAGAAAAAGAAAATCTGTCACTAAAAGTGAGCACCATTTGTAAGAATGGTAGCTATCCCCTTATTTTTATCCATTCAAAAGAAATTATTTCTTCTTTGAAATCTTTCTAGAACCTCCATTGTAGTCTGTACATGTAGATGTAGATCTGTGGTCCTTTTTAGTGTATTTTCAGCACATCTGAGAATGCAGAAGAGGCAAAGAGAATGAAATCAAAATAACTCAATTGTTAGAATAATATGATTAAGTTGATTCAGTCAGGAAAACAAAGTCAAACTATTAAAAAGAGTTTTGATGGGGAATATCATCTTTCATAAATCAGCAAGATTTGGAAAGCAACCTTGCTTGTGCCCCCTTTCATTTATCTTAATTTAGCAGCTTCATGGAGCCAGGCCTGGCAGTTCTAGTTCAGCGTGGGGTCTAAGGTTGTGGGACAGATTGTTCCTCCATCCATCCCCCATGTATTCACTTAGTATTTTGATTCAGCTTTGAAAGGGAAAGGAAAATTTTCAACTCATAACAAAGGACTAGTATCAAAACATAATTTTAACATTTAAACATAAATTTTTAAAACTCCAACAAATAATAATGGATAATAATAATAAAAGACAAACAACACAATAGAAAGAGAGGCAAAAGAAGAGAAAACCTAAATGGCCAATAAAGCTGTGAAAAGATGCTCAACCTCATTGCTACTTAGGAAAATGCAAATTAAAACAATGATATGCCATTTCATACACATAAGACTGGTGAGAACTAAAAATAACAAGTGTTGGCAGGGATTAGGGATATTCTCATACACTAAGTACAACCACTCAGAGGAGTAAATTTGCAATTATTTTTATATGCAAGGTTGAAGATACCCTATGGCTTACCCCATTCCACTTCAAATATTTACTCTAGGGCTTCCCTGGTGGCGCAGTGGTTGAGAGTCCGCCTGCCGATGCAGGGAACACGGGTTCGTGCCCCGGTCCGGGAAGATCCCACATGCATGGAGCGGCTGGGCCCGTGAGCCATGGCCACTGAGCCTGCGCGTCCGGAGCCTGTACTCCACAACGGGAGAGGTCACAACAGTGAGAGTCCCGCGTACCGCAAAAAAAAAAAAGAAAATCAATTCTGCAGTGAACAGTTTTGCCTGAGCGTTTATCTAAATTTTTTTTTTTTTTTTGTGGTACGCGGGACTCTCACTGTTGCGCGGAGCACAGGCTCCGGACGCGCAGGCTCAGAGGCCATGGCTCACGTGCGCAGCCGCTCCGCGGCATGTGGGATCTTCCTGGACCGTGGCACGAACCCGTGTCCCCTGTATCGGCAGGCGGACCCTCAACCACTGCGCCACCAGGTAAGCCCCCAGAATTGATTTTTAAAGGGGAAAAAACTAAATGTTCATCACTGAGATTAATTTTCGTAATTCATAAATACTGTAGGATATAGTAATTATCACTAGAATAAGTAAACTAAGTCTAGGTGGACTAACGTGGATACATCTTAAGCAAAATGTTGACTGAAAAAAAGTAGGTTTCCAAGAGGATACATGAAGTATGGTACCATCTATTAAAAGTGTAGAAGGATACAAAACTGTACTGTATTTTATTCTCCATGTACCTAGGTAATAAATACATATGCAAGACAACTATAAAAACATGAACAGAAAGTTCAGTGAAGAGGTAGCTCTGGATAGTTAGGATAATGGAATGGGGATGGGTTTCAACTGTATATGTATTGTTTTATAAAAAAAGAAACAATATAAATATGGCAAATGATTAACTTCTGTGACACATGTACCCCTGAGAGTACAAAAAGGTTTTCTAAAAGGTATACTGGCACTGATAGTTTTAATGGAATGGACCAAACCATAATTTCCATGTACTTGTTTTCCTAAAAGTTATCTTCTAAGAACTTGTCAGTTTTCTAAAAGTTATCTTTCTAAGAACTTGTCACACTGGTTCTTTCTGACCTCCTTTTCACATTTTGAAAGGCATCTTACTCAATCTTCTGAGTCTCAGTAGCTGTCAAATTTTCTAGAGCACAAAGGGACAATTTAAAATATCAGGTTAGATACTGAGAAAAAATTTGACTCAGTAACCATGTAAACAATCCTTTTGCAATCTGGGTGACTTTTGCATGGGAGGAAACAAATCTTTTCCCTCTACCCTTCCTAGTTTCAATTGGCTGGGGTCCTATAAATTAGACTGACAAAAAAGAGTAACAAGAAAAGCAAACTGAAGTTTCTAACATGATTCATACACATGGGAGTAACTCAAAGGGGTGGTTAGAACTTGGGCTTATATAGCATGTCAACAAGAGAAGTGACAAAATAAAGGAAAAGGACTTTTGAGTTTCTAGGGTGGCAAATTGTGGGAAGGCAAATATATACGGGAACTAATGGAAAATAAGGGTTAGTTAGTAAAGTTTGT
Organism: Phocoena sinus; assembly: GCF_008692025.1. Lineage (NCBI taxonomy): Eukaryota > Metazoa > Chordata > Mammalia > Artiodactyla > Phocoenidae > Phocoena > Phocoena sinus. The sequence goes on from NC_045767.1 coordinate 67,282,522, forward strand.
TATGTACAATAGATTGCTTTGGTGCCATGTCTGGGCTGGTAAGGGTAACTTTTGTCCTTCCTGGTAGAGAGAGGAGGGGGAAGAACTTTACAAATTTATGTTCTGTTTTTAGGCAAATGGAGGAGAGGGCAGAGAGCTTGTACCTGCTGCTTCTCAATTTCCTTCAGCTTAAAATAACCCTTATAGCAAAGTGGCATATTCTGCTGCTGTTCACTTTCAATTACTTGTTTTCAATACCAGTGGAGGACCAAATTGAGTTGTCAGTTGATTGATCGTTATATACAATACCTGATAATAAATTACTGTATGATTTTTGCATATTAAAACTCAGAAGTCATTATATTGCTATAACAAAATACCTTCTGTTCTCTTCTAAACTTTTTTTTTTTTTGGTCCTCGTCATTGCGCACACCTTCTCCAGTTGCTGCAAGCGGGGGCCACTCTTCGCTGCAGTGCACGGGCCTCCCATTGTGGTGGCCCCTTCCGTTGCAGAGCATGGGCTCTAGTCACACAGGCCTCAGTAGTTGTGGCGTTGTAGGCCTCAGCAGTCATGGTGCACCGGCTCAGTTGCTCTGCGGCATGTGGGATCTTCAGGGACCAGGACTCAAACCCACGTCCCCGGCATTGGCGGGTGGACTCTTAACCACTGTGCAACCAGGAAAGTCCCTTCTAAACTTTTTAATATGGAAAATCTGAACACAGAGATGAAATCAGAGAATAAGAATGAATACTCATATCTTCCACCTTGACTGAACAATTGTTAACATTTTGCTACATTTGCTTTTGTTCTATCTGTCCATCCATCTACCTAGTTTTTTTTTTCTGAAACTTTTGAATGCAAGTTGCAGACATCCAGAAACTTTACCTGTAAATCACACATCCCTCAAAAATAATTAACAATAATCACATAATGTCATCTAATATCCATTCCATAATCAAGTGTATATAATTGTCCCCAAATTTCTTTTATTGCTAGTTCCCAATCTAGAATCTAGACAATCAAACCACGCACTTAGCTATTATGACTTTGTACATGCTTTTAATTTGGAATAACTCTCCCACCTTTTATAATGATACTTACTTTTTAAAAAAGTTTTATTGGAGTATAAATGTTGTGTTAGTTTCTGCTGTACAGCAAAGTGAATCAGTTACACATTATACATATATGTACTCTTTTTTAGATTCTTTTCCCATATAGGCCATTACAGAGTATTGAGTAGACCTCCCTGTGCTATACAGTAGGTCCTTACAGTTATCTATTTTATTTATAGTAGTCTGTATATGTCAATCCCAATTTATCCCTCCCACACTTTCCCCTCTGGTAACCATAACTTTGTTTTCTACATCTGTGACTCTATTTCTGTTTTGTAAATAAAGTTCATTTGTACCATTTTTTTAGATTCCACATATAAGTGATATCATATGATATTTGTCTTTCTCTGTCTGACTTACTTCACTCAGTATGACAATCTCTAGGTCTATCCATGTTGCTGCAAATGGCATTATTTTGTTCTTTTTCATGGCTGAGTAATATTTCATTGTACATATGTACCACATCTTCTTTATCCATTCCTCTGTTGATGGACATTTAGGTTGCTTCCTGATACTTACTCTTTGAAGGGTTCAGGCCAGTTATTCTGTAGAAGGTACTTCATTTTGATTTTTGTCTCATGGTGTTGTTTAACTTGTTACTCTCTTTACATTTTCTGTAAACTAAAAGTTAGGTCTAGATGGGCTGTATTTGATTTGGAGTAGATAATCTGTCAAGAATTTCTTTAGAAAATGTTGTGAATATTATGTCACATCAGGAGACAGTGTCAAGATAACCCACTACATTCATGGTGCTAAATTTAATCTCTTGATTAAGGTTTAACTGCCATGTTGCTCCATGGAAAAGATTCAATTTTTTTTTTAACTAAGGAAAATTCTAATACCTAAAGGAAATGGGAGGAAAGGGCTGAGGGAATGTCATAAACAAAGATACATAGTGGTATGTAGGACCCAGCTCATACTGGCTTGCAAAAGCTGACTGTCAAGTTCTTAAGAACTGGTGAGCTGGCTTCTATGCACAGCTGCTATTAAAATTTTTAACTGTATACATTTACAATAAGTTATATTAAAAATAGATACTATTCAAAACTCAGTTCCTAATTATTTTTACTACAGCACTATATTGTATACCATTATCAATGTTAGATATTTTATTTATTTCTATAGTATCTATACAATGGAAATATTATATAATGGGGTGTAATGTTCGTCTCTTCCCAACTACATGTTCAGTGACATTATGTTGACAGTTTGAAATTGATCATGGTGGGAGCATTTACACCATGGAAATATCAGCAAACACCATAAATCAGGGGTTGATTTATTGTTTTGTTGATAGTCTAGACTTAAAAGTGATGAAGATAATGTTAATAATATAGATTAAACTTAAAAATGTGTTATGTCTGTAGCTGTTACATTGTGAATAGCATTAAAAAACTGAGTAAGCAGTCTTCCAATATTCAGAAACTATTATTCAAGTCAGCAAAGAAGCTGATCACATTATTTTTGAAAGAGTAAAGTTTCAATATATGTCACTTTCATCTTACTGCTTAAAAAAATATCAAGCAACGTTCATGGAACTACACTGGTTCATCAATTGCAACCATATGTTGCTATGTCTACAAGAGTTCAGCAAAAATCTACAGTATTCTGTGAGAATCAATTGGCTATATGGAATTTACAATAGAAGACACTTATATTTTAGTATTTTTATAATAAGAGGATCCTTTAAATCAGTAAAACATATATATGGACTGAACTGTGTCCCTCCAAAATTCATATGTTGAAGCCCTAACCCATAATGTGACTATATTTGGAGATAGGATTTTTAGGAGGTAATTAAGGGTAAGTGAGGTAATAAGGGTGGACCCCTAGTTTGATGGGACAGGGTGGCTTTATTAAAAAAGGAAGAGATCTCCCTCTCTCTCCGTCTCTCTCTCCCTCCCTCCCTCCCTCTCCTTACACATGCACCCACCTGGAAGGTCATGTGAGCACATAGTGAAAGGGCAGCCACTTACCAGTTAAGAGAAGAGGCCTCAGAATGAATCCTACCTGCCAGCACCTTGATCTCGGACTTATCAGCTTCCAGAACTGTGAGAAACAAATTTCTGTTGTTTAAGCCACCCAGCCTGATGTTTTGTTAGGGCAGATCAAGCTTAGAGACACACACATACACACACACACACACACACACACACATATACACATGCACTCCTGGTAGGTACACAAATAATTATAAGAAATGTTAGAGAGTGATAACAATAGGGATGGAATAGGATAGTTATACAGGTAGTTGTAGAAGTCCCACTAGGGGATTACAGATAAGGAAACCCAGGGAACTTTGGGAGACCACTGTAAGTTAATAATCGTTCAGAAACATTGTGGGGTACTTCCCTGGGTGGCACAGTGGTTAAGAATCCGCCTGCCATAACATAAATCAAGGCAAGATCCTTTTGACCCACTTCCTAGAGAAATGGAAATAAAAACAAAAATAAACAAGTGGGACCTAATGAAACTTCAAGCTTTTGCACAGCAAAGGAAATCATAAACAAGGGCCAAAAGACAACCCTCAGAATGGGAGAAAATATTTGCAAATGAAGCAACTGACAAAGGATTAATCTCCAAAATTTACAAGAAGCTCATGCAGCTCAATAACAAAAAAACCAGGGGCTTCCCTGGTGGCGCAGTGGTTAAGAATCCACCTGCCAATGCAGGGGACAGGGTTGAGCCCTGGTCCAGGAAGATCCCACATGCCGCGGGGCAACTAAGCCTGTGTGCCATAACTACTGAACCTGCGCTCTAGAGCCCACGAGCCACAACTACTGAGCCCATGTGCCACAACTACTGAAGCCTGTGTGCCTAAACCTGTCCTCCACAACAAGAGAAGCCACTGCAATGAGAAGCCCATGCACCACAACAAAGAGTAGCCCCCACTCACCACAACTAGGGAAAGCCCACGTGCAGCAACGAATACCCAACGCAGCCAAAAATAAATTTAAAAAATTAAATTAAAAAAATAATAAATAACAAACAACCCAATCCAAAATTGGGCAGAAGACCTAAATAGACATTTCTCCAAAGAAGATATACAGATATCCAACAAACACATGAAAGGGTACTCAACATCACTAATCATTAGAGAAATGCAAATCAAAACTACAATGAGATATCATCTCACACCAGTCAGAATGGCCATCATCAAAAAATCTAGAAACAATAAATGCTGGAGAGGGTGTGGAGAAAAGGGAACCCTCTTGTACCGTTGGTAGGAATGTAAATTGATACAGCCACTATGGAGAACAGTATGGAGGTTCCTTAAAAATCTACAAATAGAACTACCATACAACCAGCAATCCCACTACTGGGCATATAACCCTGAGAAAACCATAATTCAAAATGAGTCATGTACCGGGCTTCCCTGGTGGCACAGTGGTTGAGAGTCCGCCTGCCGATGCAGGGGACACGGGTTCATGCCCCGGTCTGGGAAAATCCCACATGCCGCGGAGCGGCTGGGCCCGTGAGCCATGGCCACTGAGCCTGTGCGTCCGGAGCCTGTGCTCTGCAACGGGAGAGGCCACAGCAGTGAGAGACCCGCATCCCACAAAAAAAAAAAAAAAAAAAAAATAGTCATGTACCAAATGTTCATTGCAGCTCTATTTACAATAGCCAGGACATGGAAGCAACCTAAGTGCCCATCAACAGATGAATGGATAAAGAAGGTGTGGCACATATATACAAGGAATATTACTCAGCCATAAAAGAAACGAAATTGAGTTATTTGTAGTGAGGTGGATGGACCTAGAGTCTGTCATACAGAGTGAAGTAAGTCAGAAAGAGAAAAACAAATACCATATGCTAACACATATATATGGAATCTAAGAAAAAAAAAGTCATGAAAAACCTAGGGGTAAGACGGGAATAAAGACACAGACCTAGTAGAGAATGGACTTGAGGATATGGAGAGGGGGAAGGGTAAGCTGTGACAAAGTGAGGAGAGTGGCACGGACATATATACACTACCAAACGTAAAATAGATAGTTAGTGGGAAGTAGCCGCATAGCACAGGGAGATCAGCTAGGTGGTTTGTGACCACCTAGAGGGGTGGGATAGGGAGGGTGGGAGGGAGGGAGACGCAAGAGGGAAGAGATATGGGAACATATGTATATGTATAACTGATTCACTTTGTTATAAAGCAGAAACTAACACACCATTGTAAAGCAATATTACTCGAATAAAGATGTTAAAAAAAAAAAAGAATCCACCTGCCAATGCAGGGGACACGGGTTCGAGCTCTGGTCCGGGAAGATCCCACATGCCGCGGAGCAACTAAGCCTGTGCACCACAACTACTGAGCCTGTGCTCTAGAGCCCGCAAGCCACAACTACTGAGCCCGTGTGCCACAACTACTGAAGCCCGTGGGCCTAGAGCTCGTGCTCCACAACAGGAGAGGCCACTGCAATGAGAAGCCTGCGCACCGCAATGAAGAGTGGCCCCTGCTCGCCACAGCTAGAGAAAGCCCGTGCGCAGCAACGAAGACCCAATGCTGACAAAAATAAATAAATAAAATAAATTTTTAAAAAAAGAAGAGAAAGAAACGTCATGGAATGAAGCAGGCTTGCTTAACTATAAAGCAGGAGATATGCCCCAGGTCATTAAGTAAAATAAAAATGTTACCACCCTTCTGCTGATTTGAATAAACGCTTATGACAGTCCTAGTTTGACCTCATAGGGTCAGACACTCTCCTGCTCCATAAGAAGGAGGAACTGCTGATGTAAACCTGATGGCTACTCGAAGAATGAGGAAGAAGGGGTCGTTTCTCCCTCCTCCACTTTCCTTTGATTATAAAATGTAGCCCACTTAATCCTTGGGGCAAAGCTCCCTCGCCTACCTGCTTGCATCTCTCACAAACGTCCTATGTTAATAAAGCTACTTCTTGCCTATTACTTTGCCTCTCGATGAATTCCTTCTGCGCTGAGACACAAAGAACCTGAGCCTCAGTAAGTCCAGACATGAGTTGACTGATTCTAATTAAAAGTCTATGGGTTCAAGTCCCATTCTGGGTTTAGGCTGGGTTCGAGTCCCGGCACATGGGTTCAAGTCCCAATCAGAGGTGAACGGTTTCAATAAGTGCTATAAAAATATGGAGTAAATGATATGTGAGGAGTGCAGAAGATGTGGCATTTTACCTTAGATGGGTAATCCAGGCTGAAGATCCTGAGGACTTGAACTTGGGCAGTGGCCTTAGAAAAACAGAAGTTTTCTGTAGTTTCTTTTTTAAATATATATATATACATATTTATTTATCTTTGGCTGCGTTGGGTCTTTGCTGCTGTGTGTGGGCTTTCTCTAGTTGCGGTGAGCAGGGGCTACTCTTCGTTGCGGTCTGTGGGTTTCTCATTGCGGTGGCTTCTCTTGTTGCTGAGCACGGGCTCTAGGCGCACGGGCTTCAGTAGTTGTGGCATGCAGGCTCAGTAGTTGTGGCTCGCGGGCTCTAAAGCACAGGCTCAGTAATTGTGGCACACGGGCTTAGTAGCTCTGTGGCATGTGGGATCTTCCCGGACCCGGGCTTGAACCCATGTTCTCTGCATTGGCAGGCGGATTCTTAACCACTGCGCCACCTGGGAGGCCCCGGGAAGCCCCTACTTTGATTTCAAGATGGCACCATTTGACTTGTCAGCTACAGCAGACTAGCTCCTAAACTACTCATGGCTACTGGTGGAAATCTACACATCTAAGAGAAGTCAGAGTATTACAGAGTCATGGTTTTCAAGTGGGGTACCAGCTGCCTGTATATCTCTAGTCAGCTTCCTGCCCCCAAACCCCTCAGATTTTATTCTCAATGTCCTGCTCTTCTAAGTCTTCCTTCTCTACAGCTCTTCTCTAGGTCTCAAAAGATGACCTTCCGGGCTTCCCTGGTGGCGCAGTCGTTGAGAGTCCGCCTGCTGATGCAGGGGACACAGGTTCGTGCCCCGGTCCGGGAAGATCCCACATGCCACGGAGCGGCTGGGCCCGTGAGCCATGGCTGCTGAGCCTGCGCGTCCGGAGCCTGTGCTCCACAACGGGAGAGGCCACAACAGTGAAAGGCCCGCGTACCACAAAAAAAAAAAAAAAAAAAAAAAAAAGATGACCTTCCTTCTCCAGCACACCCATATCTAGTCAGTCACCAAATCTTGGATGGCCTCTCCAAGTCATCTTTCCTCTTCTCTTCCCCCATAACACTGCCTGGTTCAGAATCCCATCACTTCTCTGCTATATATATGCAATGGCCTCTCTATTAAGCACCAGGCTTTTGATTTGCCTCTCTGATCATCCTCTTATCCTGTTTCCAGAGTGATCTTTTTATTTCTCACAATGTCACACTTCTTAAAATTGTACCATGGTTCTCTGGATTTCGGGTCAAGTTCAGATCCTCTCTTTAGCACACCTGCTGGCCTCTCTAACCCAGATCTTGCACAATGCACATCCTCCCCGGAACACACACACACACACACACACACACACAAACACGCCTCCCGCGCCCATCCCCGCCACCACTGGCATGTTCATTGTGGTTATACCGAACAAGGTCTCTGTCCTGTTGCTTCACGCGCTTTCTGTTGCCGTCTGCAATACCCTCCCCCATGTAGCTACCTTCTCCTTGAACTACCTCAGAACCTAGGGCCAGAATTAGATTTTCCAGGAACCCTTCCCAGACTCCTCTGATTAGGGCCTCCTGTGATTAACTCGGCCTCTCTGCATAGGACACAAGCAGTGTGCCGTGATTTCATCTTGCCTATCTCTCCCGCAGTCTGTGTCACAACCATCTTTTTATCCTCCTTGCCAAGCATGGAGCCTGTCACACAGCAGGCCTCAGGAAGTGCTTGCTGAAAGAACTAATGTTAGAAGTAGCACCACAGGGCCTTGCAAGCCCCTGGAACAAAACAGCAAAGAAGACATTTCTGAGCCTTCTATATCAGGGAGTAGAGAGCCTTCGTGGTTTGCCATGGGCAGGGAGGACTATCTTTGAGCTGTAACGATGAGACAAAAGCTGCCTGGCCAGCCCCGCTTCTTAGCTTACAGAGCAACTGGCGTACACGACACGGGAAGCCGAAGCCAGAAAAACGACATTTCCCGTCATGCCTCAGGGCACCGCTGCGGGTTTCCCCTCTGCGTCACCGCCTCTTCCCCACGGAAGTGAAAGGAGCACTTCCGGGTTCGGCAATAACCTGGGGCCGGAGGCCTTACTTTGGCACTGTAGGGCCTTGTTCCGAAGCTCCGCCTTCTCTCCGCTCTTTCTAGAAACCCAGCTTTGCTCTTGGTGGTGCCGGACAGGTATTTCCTGGCCGCTGCGGGTACCCGTGGGACAGTCCGCTGCACTGAAGCGGCGAGTCCTTTGCCCTGAGGAGGCTCGGAAGCTCACGCCGGGAGCAGGAAAGCCAGTTCCCGGAGTCGCGGACCCGGCGCTGACCTTCCTTCGCTCTTTTCCCTTTCCGATTGCAGCGTCCCAGACGCGTGTGTGAGACCCCCATGGCGGATACGGCCCCGAACGGCCCCCGAGGGGCGGGCGCAGTGGTAAGTGACCGGGCAGGGCCGTGTGGCTTGACTTGCAAGTTAGGAAGGAGCAGGAGGTGTTGGAAGTCGGGTCTGAGGCGTTGCAGAGGCTCCTTGCTTTCAGGACTGGGATTACTGGTGCGGGTGGGGGTGGGGAGAGGGCCGATCGTGAGCGAAGACGTTAGAGGGAGCTACAGGTTTCTGTTTCTGAAGCGACACCAGGCCGGCCTGGAGCAGGTGGCGCTCACCTGCATGCCCACCTGTATGCCGCGGAGATTGGGCCTTCTTGCTTCTTCCCACCCTTCGGTCCCTGTCCTGTCTCCTAAGGTTGAAGATGCCACCTGAGGTCGAGGCGTGACACACGCCTTGTTCCGCACACGCGTGTTGGCCCAGAACCGTTGTGCCCGTTTTTAAGCAGAAAGAGGGGAGCGGTCGTTCTCTTTTCCTTTCGTCGTTTTACGAAGAGAAATGTTACTATGCTTTTGTAACTTTTTTATTTTTAAGATGCAGGTCTGCTGCTTGTACCAGAAGCATAATTGTCCTCTAATTTTAAATACTAAGTATGTGAACTGAGCCGAGTGACTTTTTTCTTTTCAGACATTTGCAACGTCTCTTTATATGCACACTTTTTCTTTTTTTCTTCCCTTAATTTTGCTGAACCATTTGAGAGTTGCTTACATCATGATCATTAACCCATAAGTACTTCAGTATTCTTCTACGTGACCACAGTGCAGTTATCACAGCAATTTTTGCAGTTAAATTTGGGAAATTTAACGTTGATACGTGTTATCAACCTAATACACAATTTATATTCAGATATCCTCAGTTGTCCTTTAAAGCTTCTTCCTCCTTATCCAGACTCAATCAGGAAGTGTGCATTGCGTTTCCTGGCCTTTGGTCCCTTTTAGTCTGGAACAGTTTCCTTGTCCTCCTCTCATTTTTGTCTTTCGAGAGTTGAGACCTGTTGTTTTGCAAAACGCTTCTCAAATTGGAGTTGTCTGATTCCCACCCACCCCCCCTACAGATGACTAGATTCAGGTTAAACATTTTGGTAGGAATATTAAATAAGTGATATTCCGTTCTTCTCAGGGCATTATATATATCAGGAAACACTTTATGTTGATTTATCTCATCATTGGAGATAAGTTTGATCGTTTGGTTAAGGTGGTGTCCACCAGAGTTTCTGTTGTAAAGATAACTTGTTTCCCTTTATAAATAAAAAGTGTTCTGTGTCATGATACTTTAAGATTGTGTGAATAATTTTTCACCTCAATAGTTTTTTCACCCAAAGATGCATTATATTTTTTGCCTGAATTATTTGTAACATGGTCAGTCAGTTCACTCTTAAAATGTAAACCAGTATGCTTTTTTAAACCTTTTTTAAATTGTGTAGTAAAATGCACATGCATAAAAGTGTACAAGATGAAATGCACAGTTTAGTGATTTATCACCAAATGAACACCGTAAACAAATAGGTTTTAAAGAAAATGTTCTAAAATTAAATTTCAAACTATCATGTAGAATCTGAGTATTTGTAGAGAAACTGAGCACTGTAAGCTGGATTCATCCTTCCACTTGACTACTGGAGATCATTTAAATTTAGAAGAGTAACAGTAGTAGGATTGGGTAGAATAAAGTGGAGGCACATATCTGAAATTACCTGCATACTGTTAGAAAGCGTGCAATAAAATTAAATAAAAAGCATCCTTGAATTTTAAAAGATACTTGCATTTTTCCCCACAACTTTTTTTATATCTTCTTTCAAATGATAAATAAGTTAGATTGCTTTGAGCAGTGTTTAAGACTCCAGGTTAAGACCAATTAGTGAGATTTGAAATCCTTTTCATGGAAACACTGTTTATAAAACATTAAATAGAATACAAAATACCAAAATTTATCACACATAGTAAAGATAAATATTGTTTTTGTGAGATTTTTGTTTATTTTATATACTCACATATGTCTGTATTGGGTCTTGATGTAAAAATTGTTTGTGTAGGTTCTATCAAAAAATGTAAAAGCCACTTTAGAATTTGAATACACAATACAGTTTGAATGAGAAAACTGATTTTAAGTTATTGCATTCGTAATGATGGACACATCTGTTGGCAAAATGAAGCAAAAGAAAAGATAGAATGAGGAAAAAATGGGGAAGAAAGTGATATATGGAAGTTTAATCCAGGGCCGCAGAAACCAGGCTAAGACTTGTCAGGGAGCTTCAAGAGGATGAAGAAAGTCATAAAATTGGAGGTGAGAATAATGGCACAATGTCACGTGCCATTAACACCTGACAGCCATATTTTGAGCCCCTACAGTATGCCAGGCTTTTGTGTGTACGTTGGCAAATCATCCAGAGGCTAAGTGACTATTACCATTGTTTTACATTTCTCCTTTGTAAGGTTGATACAGTCCAAATTGGCTTTGTGTGATGCCTTTTTACTCAGACCTGAGACTTGCCTGTTTGAATTTGAGATTTTTTTCTAAGAATAGGCATTATGGTTCTCTTGAGAGCAATTAATTCTTATTTAATGTTCTTTTAAAGTAGGTGAAGCCAGTATTAAAAGTGTTGAAGGAATACAGGCAATTGTAGTTAAATTTTTCTTGCCTAATTAGTCTTTTTTTTTTTAATGTCAACTGGTATTTTTCTATTTAAGTACTTCCTATGCTTTCCATATCAAAACTATAAGGAGGGGACTTCCCTGGTGGCGCAGTGGTTCAGAATCTGCCTGCCAGCGCAGGGGACACAGGTTCGAGCTCTGGCGCTGGAAGATCCCACATGCCGCGGAGCAACTAAGCCTGTGCACCACAACTACTGAGCCCACGTGCCACAACTACTGAAGCCTGTGCACCTAGAGCCCATGCTTCACAGCAACGAAGCCACCACAAACAAACAAACTTATTAACAAAAAAAAACTATAGGGAGTTTGGCTTTGTTACTGAGCATATACATGAAACAGTTGCCCTAAGAGTTTACACTTAATGATCTTAAAAAAACAATTGCTACAGGGGCATTGAGACATTTTGAATAGGAATAAAACTACATAATATTCATCCTTAAAAACATAATTTGCAAGCTTAATTTACTACAATATTTTTCTTTTTACATTCAGCAATTCTTGATGGCCAATAAACTGGACACGGCAATGTGGCTTTCTCGCTTGTTCACAGTTTACTGCTCTGCTTTGTTTGTTCTGCCTCTTCTTGGGTATGTATTATACATGTTTCTGCCTTTGGTATTCACTTGTTCACTTTTTCTGGAATACCTTTTAGGTGTCATACTTGTTAAACTGCAAGGGGTTCAGGGACAAATAAAACACAGGTCTCATCCTTAAGGCACTAATATTCTAGTAATACCAACTGGAGGTATATTTTATATCATGTGCTTTGTGAAAAGTAACATCACATTGAAAATTGAGAGAAAATGGATGTGGGGATGAGAAGTTTATGGTTTTTTTTGCATTTTTGATTGTTAAAAGGAAGAATGACTGCTTTATAAAATTCAGTTGGGTATTGTACATCAACTATGCTTCAATAGAAATAAATAAAAATTCAGTTGGGTATATATATAAAGTGATGCTTCTAAAAAGGTATAGTAGGGTCAAGCAATTTTTTTTCTATTGACAAGTAATAGATTTAGGTATTGTGCAATTATGATGCAATTCACAAAGGAGGAAGAGACACAGTAGTTGTTTACATCTCATGATAACCTCTCCCCTGGTAATTTGCAGGTTGCATGAAGCAGCAAGCTTTTACCAACGTGCTTTGCTGGCAAATGCTCTGACTAGTGCTCTGAGGCTGCACCAAAGATTACCACACTTCCAGTTAAGCAGAGCATTCCTGGCCCAGGCTTTGTTAGAGGACAGCTGCCACTACCTGTTGTATTCACTCATCTTTGTCAATTCCTACCCTGTTACAAGTATCCTTTTGTACCTTTTTGACAGTGAAATTGCCTACTGAGTGTATAGGAGATCTCTTCTTATTATTTTTTGCTACAGGAAGGATTCAGCAATGAGGGTGTTCCATGAAGCCTGGGTTGGTTGGTTTGTTGGCGCTTCATTTGAATGAAGATACATTAAGTGTAAGAATTTCTGACTCTGAAATGTGAAGTCCAAATTTTGAAGAGCTGATTGGGAATTTTAAACTTTGTATCTTTGATCTTGCCTCTTGTAAGCTTCTTTATTAGCAATGGGTATTTTAAAATTCAGATTCAAAGCACAAACCTATGGAGGACTTATTTTAATATATGTTTCTTTCATTTAATTCACACATTCTTTGGGAAAATGCCCAGATGCCTTGCCTTAAGAAAAGAGAAGTCATCAGCTCTTTCTTTCAACTCCCAGTGAGCTAGAAACAAATGGAAATTAATCAAGAAATAACTTACTTAAGCTGAGAATGGGATAATTAATAAAATAAATAGAAATTAGTATTTGCTATGGATAGAGTAGAATATAAGGACACATGGATACTCTCTAGAGCCAATGAGAATTAAATAACTCATTTGGAATTTGTATGTTTATACATTTCAAAAATATGTTGTGGGATAAAAGTAGGTATTCTTAAAAAGGAGGGGAAGGGATTCTGCAGTTTGGTATGTTTGGGAAGCAATAGGTTAAACATTGTTAAATAGATTTCTTTACTGTAGGACCTTTGATATGGTAGTGTGCATTGTGAGACCTAAGAGTTATCAGTGTTCCCTAAACTTAATCATTTTAATAGGTTGTCCCCACCCCCACCCCTGCCCCCCTATGAATCATCCCTCAGGGGAGTATTCTGTACTTTCAAAAGTACTGTTCTTAAGTGTTCTTGAATAATTATGATACAACTGTACATAATGGAAAGTACAATAAAATATATCTCTAACACTAAATACTGCCTATTTAGATAATATTTTCTATGTTCATGAAGTATCAAATTTTAAATAGATTGTTTATAAGTTTTAAGGAAAAGAGAATAGGAGGAAAGTGACATTTTTTTGAGCACCTATTTTGCCAGTATATACAGACTTGACATACTTAATCCTTGCAACACTCTGAAAAAAATTATGGTGAGCATTATATTATTGATAAGGCTACTGAGGCTCAAAGAGTTTAAAGTAACTTGCCTGGCATCACATTGGCAAGTGAGTAGTAATGTAGGTAAAACTCACTAGGTAATTGTTGTACTACAACTGTAAATGATAAGCACATTTGTTTGGCATATCATCGGGTTGACCTGCTTTTGTCAGCCACATTCATTGAGGTCCTTTATAATCACCAATATTAAAATTCTTGCTTTTCTTAGATATAATGGGAAATTATATAGAGGTTCATATTTCTGCCCTTACTAGCTTAAAATTTCTTTGTAAAGAAAAACAAATGATAGAAGCTGTGTTTTCTAGATAATTAATGTAGAGCAAATTGAGTACATCAATACTGACCTCTGGGACAGTTTTATTGAGTGAATCCTGAGACGGTGCCAAATGACTCATGACAGTGAAGACAACCTCTCTGCCTTTTCTATCCAATTAGTTATTTGCTAGGCCATCTCTAGGGAATGTTGGAGATTAAGGATTTAATGTTCTTTAAATTCTTACAGGGAGGGGAGCGGGGAGTATGCAGTGGGAATAACATAAACTATTAATTGGCAAGAAATACTAATCTGATTGCGAAAGTAGTTGGGTATTATGTTAATAAAGGTGATCCCAAAGTCATATTCTGATCTTTGCTCTTAGAAAGGTGTTGTATTGTCCTTTTTCTATTGTACACTCTTCACCCCTTGTGTTTTCTAAATAGTTTAAATGTAACAATGAATGCTAAGGTTATGAATCTCTTATCAAGGATTTGTGAACTATAGAATGTTAGAGATGTAAGACTCATTAGAAATCCCTAGGTTTGATCGCTGCAAATTCATATGACAGAAGATGGAACTTGGCCTAGGGAAATGAAGTTAGTGTCAGAGCCAAGAGTGAACCCCAGATATCTTGACTCTGAATTAAGGATTCTGTTAGAAGTGTAAAACTCTGTGTGTGTGTGTGTGTGTATGATCTCTACTCAGGAGATTGGCATTTTACTTAAATTTTATGAATGGCACAGAAGAATTAGTGAGGATATTAATTGGAGAACATTTATATTAGAGAGTTAGGATTCTTATAATACTTGGCTATAGGTCATTGTTTACTAGCCACCTGGAACTTAGGAACCTTTGGGTCTTAAATGATGAGTTATGGTTAGAATGAATTCGATACTCAGGTTATGCTGTAGTGGTCATTTCCCTCACACCAAGCTTTCAGTTGGTGTAGAAAAATATAATGGTTTATTTCTTAGAAATTGCTACTATTTTTAGGACAAGTATTTTTGCCCTTCATAATTACCTATCTATATCATTTCATGGAAATAACTTGGACAAGTGGGGGACAAGTGGGGTTTTTTTGTTATCAACCTAGCAGAAATTGGTGTAAAGTCTTTTGAGCAATTTCCATTTTTCAGAAAGCTGAATGAAAATTGTATATTTTATCTATGACATAAAGCCAAACAGTGAAACTCAAATATAAGGATTCTTTGCTCACATCTGTAATTAAACTGATGAGACTCTCAATTGACTATATACAAAACCAAATATACACTGTCTTTTTTATTTGTACAAATTGAGAACACATTAACTGTAAAAGCTTGATTGGAACAGTATCTCAAAATAATGGGGTCCTTGTAGGAAAGAAAGAATTAAACATCTTTAGTTGAGGAAAATTTGAGAACTACTATTTAAACCACTACTCTATACTCTTTCCTAAGCAACTGAGTTGATGAAAGCAGTACAAAAGACTATTTTGGTATTTGAAGGCTAAGTTATTGTCCAGGATGACCATTGTAGGGTTAAAAGCTGTATCACTTAACGCTTTGAGATGGCCTAGATTTCAACTTAATTTAGCCAATGTTCGCAATATTTTATCCAATAGGAATAGGTGAAAAAGCTTTTTTCACTATTTTCTTCATAAAAAGAACTATGAGGTTTAAAAAATGCAAGTTGACTTTCTTCTTTACAGATTAAAAAAACCTTCATTTTATAGTGTATCAGTAGACCAAAAGCCATCACTGAACTCATTTTAGCAGATGCCATTTTAGATCTGTATATTTGAACATAATACATAGCCTGTTTTGCAAAGTGCTTGATGAATTTTTAATGTTTTCCTTAATTATTTTCTTCAGTGAGTATTTTCCCAGTCTTGCTATTTTCTTTACTTCATGCTGCCACATACACGAAAAAGGTCCTTGATGTAAGTAAAATTGTGCTGGCTTTGTTTTTTGTTTTTGACTCCTGGATTTACAGATAGTTAACACAAATTTGAGTTTTAAGACATTTGGGCATTTGTCACAAAAAGGTCCTGTATTCCGTACAAACTTGCTCTAAATTCGTGATTTGAAAGTTTTGGTATTTTTTACTGTTTAAGTTTCGATAAAATAGTACATTTTGTAGATAAGGGGTTGTATTCAAGTTTACCCCCCAGTTCCTGGAGTAATTTCTGAAGTTTGAAATAGATCTTTTTATTTTAAAAAAAATCATATATTTTTGATTTGGTAAGTTGTCAGAGAACTCTTGTTCTGTCAGTAATTTTAACATACCATGTGTGTAGAGTGTACCAAATTTCTTTTACACTGATGTTCAGAACTGCTACTTTCCTAAAATTTTTTCTTCTTACTGGGTTGGATCATTAAGCCTAATAACTGCAGTGTGCCAGGCAGATTGACTGCATGTGCACTGAAATTTGAATTAAAATATCCAGAATTGTGCCTTGTGTTGGCCTTCTTATTTATCCCTATAGTTCTTGGGTCACAGCAGAAATTGGACTCTGTAATTTCTACCTTTAATCAACTAAGGAGTCACAGATACTTTAACTGTATTTCTGGGTGGCCAGGTTTTGTTATGGTTGGAGAGAAATAACCACCACTTTTCTTGAAATAAGGAAGATAAAGTGTCTATGAATGAAAAGGACTTTTATTGAAGTTGTTTCTCTATTTAACTCTACAAATATAGAAAATACAATAAAGCAGGAAAATATGTTAACTGTTGTCCCTAAATAATTTGTACATTTTTATATCATCATTTTCAAATAATTGTCTTTTGGTTGTATTGTGTATTGGATATGCAATTTATCTAAAGAAAGAAAATAATTGAGTGATCGAAAATGCTTTTGTTATTTCTAATGTTTGTTTTCTTATGTTTTAGGCAAAGGGTTCAAATAGTTTACCTCTGCTGAGATCTCTCTTGGATAAATTAAGCGCTAATCAACAGAATATTCTGAAATTCATTGCTTGTAATGAAATATTCTTGATGCCTGCTACAGTTTTTATGCTTTTTAGGTAAGAATACAAATATATTTATTTTAGGAGGCTGGTGTCTAAGTGAACATAATAAATGTATCAACTCAAATTTTATCCTGCTTACATCTGTTGAAGTACATACTGAGATTCAGAGCTTAGATGGATCATAGCAATAATCTTTTCACATGATAATAGAGAACCTGAGAGTATAGTGAACTCCTGTAGTTTACTATGATAAACCTAGGCATTTGTCTTCTTTATTATTCCTTGTGATTTATCATTTAACATTCTGAAAATTAATTTCAGAATAACTACTTTTGAAAGAATCTTAGGAAGGCTAGTTTAGTCCATTCTAACATTATTGAGATGATTTTTCCCATACTAGAGAAAAATCTGAAAAATTAAGGTCGGGTATTATTAGTTGCTTACTGCCACCTCCATATTTTGTATGTTAATTATAGAAGGAATGCATGAATAAAGAAAGCCTTCCTTTTTTTTTTTTTTTTTTTTTTTTTTTTTGCGGTACGCGGGCCTCTAACTGTTGGGGCCTCTCCGGTTGCGGAGCACAGACTCTGGACGAGCAGGCTCAGGGGCCACTCGGCAGGCACAGGGCCCAGCCGCTCCGCAGCATGTGGGATCTTCCCGGACCGGGGCACAAACCTGTGTCCCCTGCATCAGCAGGCGGACTCTCAACCACTGCGCCACCAGGGAAGCCCAAGAAAACCTTCCTTTTAAAAATAGAACATTAGGATAGTATTGACCTCTCTATCTATATTCTTGCATTTAAGTTTTAAAACCACATTTCTGCCCAGATTATTGCCTTTTCAGTTTCTTAAATAATAGGACATTACAAATAAAAGCTAAAATACCATTTGACTATGAATCCTAGTTGGATTCTGTCCTCTCCTTCCCAGAGCTAAGGAGTTTGATATGGGTACATGTATGTAGTTCTTTTAAAGTACTTACACAGATGGATAGAAAATATATATTATTATTTTATGGGTGCGGGGCTTTGTTTAGTTTTTTGGGTTTTTTAAATTATTTTATTTTTGGCTGCATTGGGTCTTAATTGCTGCGCGTAGGCTTCCTCTAGTTGAGGCGAGCAGGGGCTACTCTTTGTTGCGGTGTGCTGGCTTCTCATTGCAGTGGCTTCTTTTGTTGCGGAGCACGGGCTCTAGGTGTGCAGGCTTCAGTAGTTGCAGCACGCGGGCTCAGTAGTTGTGGCACACAGGCTTAGTTGCTCCGTGGCACGTGGGATCTTCCCGGACCAGGGCTCAAACCCATGTCCCCTGCATTGGCAGGTGGATTCTTAAGCACTGTGTCACCTGGGAAGTCCCTTTGTTTAGTTTTTATTTTACATCAAAGGCATCAGTTGTCTGCATCTTGCTTTTTTCGTTCATACAGTATGTTTTCATAACCTATTTATATGACATTCATATTTCTGGTTTGTTTCACTTAATGGCTGTATAGTGTTCCATCATATTATTATGCTATATTTTATTACCCATTCCCCTGTTGATGGCCATTTGTTTCCAGATTTTTACTTTTCCAAATGTTGATGCAGTAAACATTTTTTTTACCTGTCTGCTTATACTTTTTTTTTTTTTTTTTTTTTTTTTTTTTGGCGGTACGCGGGCCTCTCACTGTTGTGGCCTCTCCCGTTGCGGAGCACAGGCTCCAGACACGCAGGCTCAGCGGCCATGGCTCACGGGCCTAGCCGCTCCGCGGCATGTGGGATCTTCCCGGACCGGGGCACGAACCCGTGTCCCCTGCATCAGCAGGCGGACTCTCAACCACTGCGCCACCAGTGAAGCCCTGCTTATACTTTTATGTGAGTCTGTACTTTTGCTGAGTCTAAGCTAGGTGCATTTTATATTTAATAGACCATACCAAATTGTCCTCTAATAGATCTGTATTATCTGTTTTCCATAATCTCATTAATTTGTAACAAACTTGTTTTTGTCTATGAAATATTTCATTTTAATGTTCATTGCCTTGGTTAACTAGTAAGGTTTTTATATACCTGACAGTTACTCCTTTCTTTAGCAGCACTTTCTTTAAGCTGGTGATAGAGTTTTCTAGATTTCTTCATAAATGCATCTGTACCATTCTTATAAATAATATCTTCCTCTGAAAACTCCAGGATCACCATATGTTGCTTAAGTTGTGGGGTTCAAAACTATAGGGTCCTGGAATGATACAACGGGAAGACTACTTTTTTCTTTTTTTTTGGGAAGACTTCTTATTGGGTGTTTGGGAGCTGGATTCTGGTTGATTTGACCACTAACTTAGCCTTCTGGGCCTTGATTTTCTACACTTAAAAAATTAGTAGTAGTTAAATAAGTAATTGCCAAAACTCCTTCTAGTTGTAACGTACCATGAATGTTGGGTATAGAATTTGATGCAACTGTATTTGTCGATTATTCCACTCTGAAATTTTCACCCTAGAAGTTAGTTCATCTCTTTTTTGTGATCCTGATCATACACTTAAACATTTTAATTGGTAAAAGGAACCTTTTGCCCTCTTACTTTCTTGCTCATTTTTCTTTTTCTTGGGTCATCTGGTCTTGAGTCACATGAGGTTCTGTGATTTGTTTCATGTACCTGGGTGAAAGTTAAAATGTAGCTACCAAAACTAACTCTTTATGTGGAGGTAATTGGTGACTATATCTGAAACCTCCACATTCTGGTTAATAAACAAAATAATTTGTTCTCCTTTTAGGTAAGCTTAAGAGAATTATAATGAAATGCTGAGATGCCAGGCACACTTAAACAAAAACCTCATTTTTGAGACTTCCCTGGTGGTGCAGTGGTTAAGACTGCCTGCCAATGCAGGGGACACAGGTTCGATCCCTGGTGTGGGAAGATCCCACGGGCCGCGGAGCAGCTAAGCCCGTGCGCCACAGCTACTGAGCCTGCACTCTAGAGCCCGTGAGCCACAACTTAAAAGCCCACGCACCACAACGAAGAGTAGCCCCACTCGCCGCAACTAGAGAAAGCCCGTGCGCAGCAGTGAAGACCCAACACAGCCCCCCCACCGCAAAATAAAAGTCTGTTTTGGAACTGTATTGAATTTTTTGTTGGAGCACCAAGTTTTGACTATACTGGTATATTAAGTCAATTGTGCTACTTAATCTTTTATTTAAACACTTATGTACAAGTTGATTTTAATTTTTAAGATTGTAAAGGAAATGAGAATTTACCAAAAATATTTAAATAGGGGAATCACTTTGTTATTCTAAAAAATTAAAATTAAGTAATAAAGTTTTATTCAATCCCTAATAAGAAAAGCTGTTCATGTTTCAAGTGTGTCACTTGACCACAATGCAAACTGTAAAATTAAAAACAATTTTAAGTCATTGTTCCTTAAATGCTACCTTTCGTGGTAGAAACACAGTCTGATGTTAGAAGGCTTTATTAAGTTAAACTTGTAGCAGTAATGCATAAAGCTCTGTATTTAAAAGTGAACATTCTATGAGTTTTCTTATACATGTAGTGTATGAGTTTATCTTACATGTACATGCACACATGTGCAAAGACAAGTAAAAGGATGATCGTTGTAGTTTTATTCATTAGTAGAGAGCTTGTTACATAACAGTACATGCATAAGATGGAATATTTGAAGCTGTGAAAAGAATGAGGTAATTTATGTGTTGTGATAGGGGATGATCTCCAAGATATAATAAGTTTAAAAGTGGTTGAGAACTGTGTAGGGTATTCCCCATTTATATTTTGGAGTGTGTGTGTTTAAAGACATGTATATTTCTTTCTGCCTCAGTTTCTTCATCTTTAAAATCAGAATGATAATACCACTTCCCTCCTAGAGTTAAATGGATTCAGTGCATTACAAAATGAGCACTGTGTGTTAGTCATTATATATACTTGTTTATGTAAATTTCTGGAAGGATGTATTAGAGACTGCTATGACTTGGAGGAAGGAACTAACTTGGCTGATGGAAAATTTGTTTTTCATTGAATATTCTTTTCTACTTACATTTTCTGTAATAGTGAGTTTCTCAATTTAAAGAGTTAAAGTTTTAAATGATTTATTGGGGAAGGTGGATATTACATTTAGTTATAAGTTTGTAATCATGTAAATTTTTATTATGACAGTAATATCACACAGTTTAGGGGGAAAAAAGGCTAAAAAAGGGAATTCCCTGGCGGTCCAGTGGTTGGGACTCCACGCTTCCACTGCAGGGGCCCAGGTTTGATCCCTGGTTGGGGAACTAAGATCCCGCAAGCCTCATGGTGCGGCCAAAAATAAAAAGGGGTGGGGGGTGAGGGGTGGGACTAAAAAAAATTAATCTAACAAACAAACCGTATTTAGCATCTTAATGCATTTATTCCCCCCAAAAGTTTTAAAATATAGTTGTAGTAATAGGTATAGCTTTACATTCAGCTTTCGTCAGAGTTACTGTGTAGTTTTCATAGTCAAGATTTTAAGTAGTTGCATACCAAGTCCATCAAACATATGATTTACTTAGCCCTGCTACCTAACTATCCATGTTAGTTTGTTGCTGCATTTTATCTGTAGTTATTTTAGTGAATATCTTAAGATAGTTTTTCCTAGGAAAGTATTCCAGACTTAGAATTTCATAAACATATATATGACTGTTGAGGTATTGTCATTGTTTTTTAAACGAAGAAAAATAATGTAGGCTATGTAAATTTACTAGTGACCCTGTGTGGTTTTATTAGTTTTCTTATTTGCTTATATAAAATAAATTACTTTTTATTTTAAATATCTTATAAAGTTTTAAAACTTTATTATCAGTTATTAGTGGTAATTGTTGAAGCATTTATTTAATATTTGCTGGTTTATTTAAAAGCTTTTAAAAATTTAGAAAATAATACCTACATAAATACATGAATAACTTGGATTTAGATATGATAGATAATACCGTGACCATTTGATGAATGAAGACACACACATTCTCCAATTAAATTGCCTTTAAATTTTGAGAGTATACATATGAATTGATGATGTATATTTATTGCCCTTGTATTTGTTTATTTCAGTGGTCAAGGAAGTTTGCTCCAGCCTTTTATATACTATAGATTCCTTACTCTTCGATACTCCTCTCGAAGAAATCCATATTGTCGGTAAGCTGGTGACTAGTTTAAACCTGTTTTATTTATTAAGAGTATTGTGAAATACAGTATTTGTAACTTTTAAGAGTTGATTAACTTTTGTGTTAGAATTTAGAAGCAAGCAATGTTTTTGTGAATTTAAGTTTTGGCCTTAGAACTACCGAGGATTGATGAGGAGGTGGTTGTACTTCTTTTCAGACACTAAGACTAGACTTTTATTGACCACTTCTAAAACACTGCTAAAGCTTAAGGAGTTTTAAAATGTGTAGGACATAAGTCCCACTCTCAAGGCACTTTCCTAGTTGAGGAAACAAAAAACACATGTCAAATAATAAGAAAGGAAGCAGTAGTTTAGGATATGGTATTCACGTTGTCAATCTATGATGAATTGTCTTGTTTATTCTACTATATCAGTACTATAATCCACAACAGGGGAGAGATCATTGAGCCAGAAGAGAGAAGAGCCCAGGAAAGTTTCACAAAATAGAGATTTTAATTTGTTCTGGAAGGATTAAAGCCTTTGAATAGACAGAATAAGGAAAAGCATTTTAGGTAGGAAAACAGAACAAGTTCAGAGGCAAGAAGATAAAAGCAGAGTTTAAGGGGCATTGAGTAGACCTATTTGACTATAAGGGAAATTCTGAATGGTGAGTGCATGGAGCAAAGATTTACAAGGTATATTGGAGCCATATCATAAAACTTCTTGAGTTTCAGGGTAAGAAGTTTGGAACTTACTTTTTGGATGTATAGGAATGATGGTTTTGACAGGATCATAATAGTTTTCTGATAGCCTGTGCAGAATTGTTTGGAGTGGTAAAATGAAGCAGAGAAATATTTTAGTAAATTATCATAATATTGAGGAACGGAGGCTTAAATTAATGTACAATAAATTATGCCTTCTGATCTCAAAAATTAGAAGAAAACAAAAATGAATAGCTGTTCTTTTTTTTAATTTTTATTTATTTATTTATTTTGGCGGGCTTTTCATCATGGTGGCTTCTCTTGCGGAGCACAGGCTCTAGGCGTGCAAGCTCAATAGTTGTGGCTCACAGGCTCTAGAGCTCATGCTCAGTAGTTGTGGCACACGGGCTTAGTTGCTCTGTGGCATGTGGGATCTTCCCGGACCAGGGTTCAAATCCATGTCCCCTGCATTGGCAGGCGGATTTTTTAACCACTGTGCTACCAGGGAAGTCCCTGAATAGCTGTTTTTAATAGCTTCTTAAATATGTTACTCAGATATTAATGTTAACATAGTTTTTGTTTTCACGTTTAAAATAAATTCATCATGTAGTAGAATTCAGCCAGAAATCCAGTGAGTGTGTTAGCATGATCTCTATTATATTTTCACAAGCAAAGTAAAAACTGAATTTGAATGCTGGTCCATCATTTGCCAGGTCCATCATTATGACTTCAGGCGAGTTACTTAAATTTTAATTTCTTCACTGACAGAAAAACCTCCTTCTGGAGGTGAAATGAAGTAGTGTTTTTAAAAGTGCTTAGATTCTATTAGGTTCTTAATAGTTCATTTTCCTTTTTTTATGCTTCTGATTCTCCTTTGAAGGGGTTTTTATGCTTTCACAGACAATGTCTTTTTCACAGTACTTCCTAAAATAGAGCTTATTTTCTTTAGACATAGGTTCTTAATGAGTTCATAGTCAAAAATAAACCTTTAATTTTACTTGATTCCATGAGTTTTTCCCTTTTTCTTTCTGGTTCTTGTATTCATTTTAGACATCATATTCTGGTTCCCTACCCTGGCATCCAGTTTTCATCAGTAGATTTGTTTTTCTCTGCTTCTTTATATCCTCTTCTTCTCTACTCCTGTTTTCTCCACATATCCTTAAATCATATCATTACCTATAAAAATGTAGAAGTATTCAGTGGAATAGAAAAGAAAGGATAGCAGTGCTGTAAGATAACACAAATATGTGCTAATAAACATCTCGCATTAGTACACATTTTAATCAAAACAGTGGAAAGGTAATGAAAAATATTTGGGCTTATAAATATTGATAAGCAGGCTATAAAACTACATTTTCTACACTATACTTTTTTTTTCTTAAGGTTTATGAGACAGTATATATAGCCAGTTTGTACCATGTTCACTTAGCACGATATTTATTCTCAAGTTAATCGTATGAGTCCTTTGTTCATGTCTAGTGTAGATTGTGCAGAGCTGTGCTAATAGAGCAGCCACTAGCCACATTTGACCATTTAAATTTAAATTAATTAAAATTCATAAAATTTAAAACTCAGTTCCTGAGTCAACACTAACCATATTGTTCAGTGCTCAGAAGCCATGCATGGCTGATGGCCGCTGCATTGGACAAACAGACATTTTCATCACCACTGAAAGTGCTGCTGTTTATGCCAGGGATAGAACCATGAATACGAGAACAAGGCATGCCTTATCGGTAACCTGAAGGGGTTTAAGTAGAGTGTTTTCAGGATGCCCTCTAACTTGATTCATTAGCCTCATTTATTCTGAAGACAGTGATTGTGTGTTGATGATAACAAGTTTAATGTGGGATTGAAATACCTGCTTCCTAGGGACTTAGAGCTGAGTGAATTAGATAGCTACATAAGTCAGTATGATGATGAAGGTGCTGTGAAGGCACACAGTGCAGAGGGAGACAGATGAGAATTCACGGAGGACGTGGTAATAGAAGGCCAAGCCTTTTGAAGTCTGAGTTCTGGCATGTGGGTGCCTGAATGCGCTTGGCATGCCAGTAGTTGTCACTTGAGTTGAGGAGGTATATAGGGAAGTAGTGAAGATCTGTGCCCGGAAAGGGAGACAGGAACTAGATCATGTGGAAGGGTTTGGACTTTATTCTAAGGTGGGAAGAGCATTTGAAGTTTGTAATGTGGAGGGGTTGAGAACACGATAAGGTCTGATTTAGAAATACTATTCCAGAAGATGGATTTCAGGCTCACCAAAAGGACAAAAAGACCAATTTGGAAACTGTTAGAGAAATCCAGAGCCTGAACTAATTCAGCGGTAAAAAAGGGATAAATTCGAAAGCTATTTAGGAGAGTTGGAACTTGGGGCTTAGGGAAGAAGAATATAAAGAAGACTTCCAGGTTTCTGGCCTAGGAACCTTGGAGAGTCATGAGTAATGTGGCTGTCACAAAGGTAGGAGATACAAGAAGAAGGTCAGGTTTTTAGATAAATGTGCATCTTTCCAAATTTCCTTCCTGTTTTTGTGTGAGAGTGTATTACATCCTTTTAAAAAACAGATTATTGGGCTTCCCTGGTGGCACAGTGGTTGAGAGTCCGCCTGCCGATGCAGGGGACGCAGGTTCGTGCCCCGGTCCGGGAAGATCCCACATGCCGCAGAGCGGCTGGGCCCCTGAGCCATGGCCGCTGAGCCTGCACGTCCGGAGCCTGTGCTCTGCAAAGGGAGAGGCCACAACAGTGAGAGGCCCGCGTACCACCAAAAAAAAAAAAAAAAAAACAGATTATTGCCTTCTCCTAACCATAAAAATAACACAGAGCATACAAAAAGGTAGAAGTTGTGTCTTTATGTAGGATGAGTCAGCACATAAAAATATGAACAGCCAAAATTGTCCTTGATGATTCTTTAAAGCACTTATAAATTACAGTACAGTATACATGATTTTGTGTCTACTAACCTGTACAATATGTGTGATGTGTGTGTGATTACAGTATGTAATAAAGAGTACTTCGTAGGCAAGTGGCACAGTTAAGGCAAAGCCGTGATCCACAGCCAGCCTAGGCTCAAAACAGGCAGCGTAACATGGGCATCATGGCAGAGAGTGGTAGGAGATGAAGCAGGAAAATTCAACTGAGACAAGATTGCAGAAGGCACGGGATGTTGAGGAGGTGGGATTTAGTCTGAAGGCAAACAAGAGCTTATTTGATCAATGGAATGATCCAGTTGGGAGGTAACATTTATTGAGCATCTTCCGTGTTGTCTCATTTAAACTTCACTGTGACTCCAATAAGTACATAGCCCCATTTTTCAGATGAGGAAAGCTCTAAGAGGCAGTATGTTCTTTTAAGGAAATAGTAGGTGGGATTGCTCATATTATTTTCACTTTCTTGGTCTCTTTTTTAGAACTAGTTGAATTTGCCTAAGTCAAATATGAAAACTATGTGACTCAACTGTAAAGAAGATACAGATCATCCCTAATCTCAGCCCTCAGAGAGAGCCACTTATTAAATGCTTTTGTTAAATGATTTTTTTCCCCAAAAAAGGAAACAGGTGTTGATTTGGGGGACTTTATTTTGTATGTTCCCTACAGTGCATCCTGGTTACTTTTACTTCAAATTCTTTAATGGCTGTGGGAAAGTCCTTCATTAGCATTTGCTCTTGCATTACGTTGCTTTTTCATTGGGTTCCTGAAAGAAAACTGTTTTATGTTGCAGGACCTTGTTTAATGAACTGAGGATTGTTGTTGAACATCTAATAATGAAACCTGCTTGCCCACTGTTTGTGAGAAGACTTTGTCTCCAGAGCATTGCCTTTATAAGCAGACTGGCACCAACAGTTGCATAGTTTAACATCCAGCTAAGTTATATATAATATAAATAAGCATTGTTAGCTGCTGGTACTTCTGCTATGGATGGTTAATTCCAGGTGTAAAACTGACCTCAATGCAATTTACATAATTAATGCATCTCGAAAGTAAAATGATCATTTTCCTGGCATGTTAAATCAAGCCTTTTAAACACTTTCTGAGAAACTTTATTGTAATGTATTGTTAATAGTTAGGGAAGTTTGAATCTTGTGATAAATGTATCAAAAATTCTTTAGATGCTGCTGTGCCTTTATCATGAAGTACATTTATTTCTCTGGTAAAAATAGCTCTAAAATTTGTTTTCATCTAATTGGTAACCTGAACTTATATCTGGCATGAGTTCATTATAGTAACATTAACATGTAAATTCAGTATATTTTGAGACAGTATTCTTTTGCCATTCAGTAATTTTGGTTGATGATTTTAACAAAAACACTTCCCACTGTATTTAATTTCAAATTGCTTTTAAATTGATTTTGTGCTGCTTTGTTAGGACAGATTTATTTTAGATGTACCATTATAATAGGAATGCTATATGTATCTTATACTATGACCTTCCAAAATTTTATTTTCATAATTACTTCTGTGGCTTTGAATATTTTTTTTTAAAAAGGCCCAACTGAAAGCTTGTTAACCAATTGGGTAAATATTTGTGGTCACCTAAGCGTTTTACATCAGAGAGCAATACAGTAGTCGGACAGTTTTCCTTTCACAGACCCATTGAGTAACATTTCTCAAATAGGAAATCCTTCTTTTAGAAATGTGGATACATAGGTTTTAGTATTACTGTAGTTTATACAATTACTTAGATCAGATTCTTGACTGCGAGTTTTCTCGCTTTCTTAGGCTTGATTTTCATAGACAGTTGCAGCAATTCAGATGCCTTTTGAAAGGAATGTAACTGAAGATTGAGCGCATGACTAAACTTTGTATCTGTTCTGAAATAATAATGAAGATTATACATACTTACCCATCAAATCTGACTTGAAAGGTTTATAGGAAAGGTTATTGCCTGGGAATGGAGCCAGGGGAGGAGTTGTGGGGGAAATAGTACACGTTTCGGTGGTGTAACGCACAGCTGTATTTGGGGGGGTTGGATGTATTATGCAACTGTGATTTGAGTTGTATAATATGTTAAATGTGTTCGTTGAGCTTCCATTAACTCCTTTTTAAAATTCATTCTGATCTTTATTGTTGCATGATTGGAAATGTTTAAAACCTTGCAAAATGTAAATACAGAGTAATGTAACGGTTTTTTGTGACCAGTTTTCTTCTATGTGCATGTAACTTGGATTTCTCCAGTATACTCAGTGACTTATCAGTAACATCAGTTTTCTTTTTCAACTTTTTGATCTATAGAAATGTGATACCTACTTGATAGCTCAACTGTCACCAACTATTTTTGTAATTTTGTAATATTTATCTACTAAGTTAGAGAAGCCTCGTAATATACAGTTGATTGTAGGGGTGGGGCAGTCTCACTATCACTATGTATCACTATCTGATGGTTTTAAAAACTAAACTTTCTAGAGCAATAAAGTAATTATAAGGTTAAGTAAACAATATATTATTGATTTCTAGTGACGTTTTTAAAAATTTGAATTGTATCAAGAAATTTTGGCAGCTGAAGGCATACTTTTAAGTTACTAGGCGTTTTTGTTTGCTTTTACAATTTTTTTTAATCATGAGATAATTTTAGATTTGTAGAAGAGTTGTAAAAAATAGTAAAGAGAGTTCCTATATACCCTTTACTCAGCTTCTCCTTGTGTTAACAGCTTCCATAACTATACAACATTTATTAAAACTAAGAAATTAACCCTGGAGCAATGCTATTAACTATTAAGGTACAGAACTTATTCACATTTCACCAGTTTTTCCATTTATTAATTTTCTTTTTGTGTGCTCTGTTTCTACCATGATGTTTCTTTGAATGATCTATAAGTATGCCTCTGTTTTTAGTTTTTCCTCTTTATGTTGAAAATTACTATTGGTCAAAAGGATTTTCCTAAAGGAAATAATTCATGTTTAACAAAAAGAATATAACATTAATACTATTACAATTTAAAACCCTCTGTGCTTCAAAAGTCAATGCTTTTATCACATAATGGAGTTATATTTCTGATATGCTCATGTTCTTTAAAGGAAGGCTTGATTTATAAACAAAATACTCCTAAACTCATGAAAAAATAAATCTTACAATTTGAGCATTACTAGACGCTTAGTTAGCATGAACATGTAGTTAGGAATTTTGCAGTATGAATACATACAACTAGCTAATTTGACATCTGAAATTATAGGGTAACTTGCATATCTATCAAATTAAAATTAAGGAAATAGAGTATATAGAATGAATGTACTAGGAGAAGTTATAGCTGCATAGCTGAATTTATTTTTACTTACAGGTTTAAAAAAAAGTTGATTTAACATCCAGAATATCTAATTCTTTAGGAAGTGGTATAATGCTGCTGTTCTTCTAGTACTTTTAGATATTAAACCTTCTTGGACAGGTGGAACAAAATCTACTTAATTTCTAACAAAGATTCTGTATTCCATTTGTATACTTGATTCCTCATGAATTTTAACTATTTAACATCAGTCTAAAGAGAAATTTCATAAATAACAATTAGTATTTAAATTATCTTGGCGTAAAATTCACGAAGGTAGATGCTCCTAGAAGAAGTAAGCAAGAAAAAAAACTAACCTTTTTTTTTTCCCCGGTACGCCAGCCCCTCACTGCTGCGGCCTCTCCCGTTGCGGAGCACAGGCTCCGGATGCGCAGGCTCAGTGGCCATGGCTCACGGGCCCAGCCACTCCGTGGCATGTGGGATCTTCCCGGACCGGGGCACGAACCCGTGTCCCCTGCATCAGCAGGCGGACTCAACCACTGCGTCACCAGGGAAGCCCAAAAGCTAACCTTTTTTAAAAAAAAAAATGAATTTAGTTATTTAGGAACCTCCCTTACGGGGAAAATCAAGGCATGCTTAACATTAAACCAGAAGTTGTGAAGGATTTATGGTCTGTTGTATAACTAAGAATTGTAAAGCTATCAGAATACTTCTTTTCCTCCTAAAAATCAGGATCAAAAATCAGTTTAGGTTTGTGAGTTTAGGACATGAATATTATTCATCTGAAAAAGGAAAATAATTGTGTATATAATGCTGCGAGCAGAACTGAGAGTTTTTGTTCTTTTTAAGTTTGAGATAAGAATAAAATTAATTTTGAGGGATTGTGGTAAAGATCCTTATCTAATGCTAAGGAATCTGTTTTAATTAATATAGTTCTGAAGCTCCCGTCCACCCATCTACCCAAATCCCCTTTTGATCTGCTACCCTCAATGCTGTCACCCATATTGAGACTGATTTTTATTCTGTAATGAAAACCTCAAGGGAGAAAGTAACCACACTTATGTTTATGAGCAGTAGGTGGCACTCTTTCCTCAAGTAGTCCCCAGCTGTTTTACGGGCCATGTTGGAAGGTTAAATGCCACTAAATCCTGAGTCAGCATAAAACTAAGGACCTGAATTCCAGGTCCATAATTTAATATGTAATTATTCAATATTCAGTAAATATTTAGTAAGCATTTACTATGAGTACCTTTTAAAAATATTGAAATGTTCAAAAGCTGGAAGAAGTACCCTGTTAATATCTGCTTCCTAGGTAAATAGTAGAATAGGCCACAATTATTGGTGTTATTCAGATCATGGTCTCTGCGTTTTTGTTTTTGTTTTCATAAGTGCCTAAATTACCTAAACACATCAATTATAAAATTGCTCTTTCTCCTTCATTTCAGGTATGTAGAAAAATGGTACTTAAAATTTGTTCATGGTCATTTTGTAGGTGTACAAGGTGTAACTAGTTCCATCTCTTAAAATTTAGACTTTTCACAATAATACAAAAGCATATTGAAATTTTTGGATATTAGGAATGGTACCTAGATTTGTAAATTCAGTTTGAGTTGCAGAGACAACTATTGATAGTTTCACTTATCATCTCGTTGGAATTTCTCTAGAGTTAAGAGAATTCTACATAGGTTATATGATAGTGTAGCTCAACAGATAATATACCAAAGGCATATACGTTTTATAAATCCAGGAGTTATTTCCAGAGATTGTTGTAATGAGCAGGCCTGTTACAATATTCTGGGTGGAAAGTTGTGACTGGATCTGATACTAAGGATAAGTAAGGAGCTGCTAAAAGTTTGGGAGGTTTCCTGGTAGTAATTACTCTATGACATGTTTATCTTCAGAGGTGGTATGTGGGAGGGTTCTTAGAAAGGAACATATCCCTGTGTGAGGGATTAACTATAGAGTAGTCTCTCTCCTGTTGTGCAGCGCAAATAGGAAAACTGACCTGCACTGAATTTGAGTTGATGTGACAAGAGATAAAGTACAGTATTTTTTTAGTCTAAAACAGATTCTTTTTCTTAGAAAATGATAGAGAAAAGTTATTATTGGGTATCTTTGCTGGAATCTAAAAATTAGCTCACATTCCAGAGGAAGGAAAGGCCCAAGAATCATTTCATTGTTTCCATCATAGTTTTCCCGAGCTACTTTTTTGATATGCTCAGTACTTTTAAACTAACCATTTTTTTTTCTTGGTTCATGACAGTTTAGTTCCAACCTAGACTATTTTCTTTTGTAACTTTAAAATAAGACAAATGCTTTTGATATGAATTTTTGCTTGCGTATGTATCTGTAAGTTGAGACCAAATGGGCAAAGTCTTGGGCAGATAACATTTGTGATATGTATATATTGAAACAAATGTAAAAGGGTCACAAGGATTAGAAAGAGAGTCATAAAAAACTGCTTGATATATAAATGCATTACTTCTGGTGCTCTATATAATGGGATATATTGAACTAAAAAATCTGTATACACAGTATGTCAGCATTTCTTAGTAACTCCTTTTGAATCCATTTTTAATATCTAATACAGGTTGGGGAGTTACATACTCTTCAGGCCAATACTATCCAGACTGTATAAATTTATAAAATAAATTGAAAAATTCATCATTCCCCTGTATTCAAGATCAAAGCACATAAATGCTAATGTAGGGCTCAGAGGGGACATAATATTGCTCCTGAATATTTGAGAAAATGTGAACTCCTTTCAAGAAAATCTAATAAACATAATAATCCTAGCCTGCTGACACTAAGGAAAAAGGACCTCATTCACTCTTTCTTTTATGCAGTGATTTACTGGTCCCTACTGATTCTCAAATTGAATCACCATACTAAATTATCTGTGCTGGTACCTGTGAAAGTAAGCCCTGGGATCCATATTTGTTTTGTGTTCTGCTTAAATCAGCAAGAATGATAAATTTGATGGTGTGAAATTGGAAGTGTCAAGGGCTTTCTTTGGCGATTGAGCAAAATAATGTCTCCACTTGTAATTTATTGTGACCCTTTTTCACTGTATTTGCTTTGTATATCTAATATTTATTTCAATACAAATTAAATTGTTGTTCCCTCATCTGTATTGTTATATCTGAGATTTTATTGATGTAGAAATCAAATTGCAT
The DNA here is from genome assembly GCF_008692025.1 of Phocoena sinus. Taxonomy (NCBI): domain Eukaryota; kingdom Metazoa; phylum Chordata; class Mammalia; order Artiodactyla; family Phocoenidae; genus Phocoena; species Phocoena sinus. The sequence continues at coordinate 67,314,554 of NC_045767.1, forward strand.
AATAAAAAAAATTTTCTCTGGATTTAAGCTGATTTGATAATGTTATGTTGCAAAAAAACATTTAGAATTTAGCTTTCAATTGCTCTTCCTTGCCTTATTGTTAGAACAAGGTGAATTTGAACTTTTTTTTGTCTTCAGCTCATCGCAAACAATAGAACTGGTGTGATTTTGTGATCTAGTATGAAACTGGAAAAGAAAATGTGGGCTAAGGTGAAACTGGAAAGAAAAGAAAAATTGTAGTGCATCTCTCAGCTGTTCACTTGCTTGCTCTCCTGTACTTCTTTGTCTAGTGAAATTTACAGCCTAGTGGATAAGTTATTTGTAACCCTAAAATGATTCACAATACACAGTATATTCAGAGTCATAAATCAACACAGGATAACATAGAGGAATATATTTCCCTCCCAGATGTTTAGAGTTGGCAGATATTTTGTGTGGCAATTTTAATAACTGGTACTAAGCAAAACACTGAAGAAGCGAGTTAAATCCTTGTCCACTTAGAGATTGTAGTCTAAGAGGCATTATGGAAATCAGTTGTGTAAAGGCAATTTTGAGAGGTGAATAAATATTGAATTCGTAAATGAGTTGTCCGTGTAAGGGGGAAAATGTTTGATAGCTCAATAAATTGAGTGGTAGGAGAATTGATTTCCTAAAGATTCAGTGGTATAGGCTCTTAGGAACATATATATTGTTAATTCATAATGCTCTTTCCCTGAGCATATGGGGATATTTGAAGCTGTTTAGGAAATAATTCTGAGCTTTGGGGAGGGAAAGGTCATGTCATTCCCTAAGCCTGGTTGAATGGAGTGACTCCTCAAGGAAGTGGTCAGCCATTGCTTATCGGGGAAGGAGAGTTTCAAAAGCAGAAACAAAGGAGGAGCAGTCAAGAAACAATAGTGCAGCTGTGGGGCAGGGTCCTGGTTCCTCCTTAAGGAATATAACAATATCTTTGAGTTCTGTGGGAACTATGGCCCCCACTTGGGTGGAGAATGGTAACTTAAGGCCGAGCACAAGATTCCTTGAACACGGCTCTGTTACCTCACCATAGACCAATCAGAAGAAAGTGCACACGGGAAGTCAGATCCCTCTTCCCCAAATGATTCTCCCTTTAAAAACTTTCATAGTCAAGCAGAATCTTCAAAGTTGATTTTTGGATACCAGTCCGTCTTCTCCCTAGATCGCTTCCTGAATAAAGCAACTTTTCCTTTCCAACCAACACTCTCATCTCTTGAGTATTGGCATTCCAGCGGCGAGCAGCAGAACCTGAGTTCAGTAACAACACCACCTTCCTCCTGGGAGAAGAAGCTGGAGATTGAGTTAATAATTGATCATGCCTATGTAATGAAGCCTCCATGAAAATCCCTGAACTGTGGGCTTTGGAGAGCTGCCAGACTGGTGAACAGACTCATGTGCTGGGAGAGTGGTGCAACCCAAATCCATGGGGACAGAACCTCCTACACTTGGAACGCTTCTGGACTTTCATGATGTCTCTTCATCTAGCTGTTCATCCATATCCTTTATTATATGATAAACGTAAACACATTTCCCTGAGTGCTGTGAGCTGTTCTAGCAAAGTTATCAAACCTGAGGTGGTGATTATAGGAATGCTGATTTATAGCCAACCAGTCAGAAGAGTAGGTAGGTGACAACCTGGGACTTGCAGTTGGCGTCTGAAGTGGGGGCAGCACCATGAGCCTGAGCCCGTAACTTGTGGGATCAGATGGATAGTGTCAGACTGAACTGAACTGTAGGACACCCAGTTGGTGTCTGCAGAATATCGCAGCATTGCTTGCTGTAGGAAAACCCACACATCTGGCATCTTAAGTATTATGAGTGTGAGTAAAGGAAGAAGTAGTGTTTGTTTTCCTTTCAGTGGACACAGTTAAGTAATGGCATAGGTAAATAACATATCCAGAGTACAATACGAAAGAATGAGGAGGCTCTGTGATGTACTGATGTGGAAAAATCTTTAAGATATAAGATTAAGAGAGAAGCAGATGAATAGTTGCATGTCTGTGTATAGATTTGTTGCCTACCCTGGGGACTAAAGTGAGGGTAATTTCATTACTATTTTATAAATCATGAATTTTCCATCATGCATTATACTACTGATGTATACATTATAGGCAAATAAAATTTAATAAAAATAATATAAACATTAAAAAAAAAGTTGTCAGCCAAGATCCCGGAGAGTTATCAGTCTAAACAGGCGATTTGTCAACAAAGGTTTGTTTTTTTTTAAACTTCTTATGGTGAGTTTTGAACATACATAAAAATAGAATAGTATGATGAACCTCCATATTATTATCACCCAGCCCTCATTAAATCCTCCACCATGGCTACCCCAGTCTACTTTCACCTCTATTTACTTTTTCTTCTAGTTTAAATAATTCACATTATTCTATACCACTAAGTAAAAATTACATTGTGTTTCTAAAAGATAAGGATCCTGGGACTTCCCTGGTGGCACAGTGGTTGGGAATCCGCCTGCCAATGCAGGGGACACGGGTTCGAGCCCTGGTCCGGGAAAGATCCCACATGCCACGGAGCAACTGAGTCTGTGTGCCACAACTACTGAGCCTGTGCTCTGGAGCCCGTGAGCCACAACTCCTGAGCCCATGTGCCACAACTACTGAAGCCCACGAGCCTAGAGCCTGTGCTCCGCAACAAGAGAAGCCACCACAATGAGAAGACCGCGCACCGCAACGAAGAGTAGTCCCCGCTCGCTGCAACTAGAGAAAGCCTATGCGCGGCAACGAAGACCCAACACAGCCAAAACTAAATAAATTTATTTTAAAAAAATATAAGGATCCTTTTGAAGATCAGTATTTAAAAATTAACAGTAACATAGGTCTTTTAGATTGGGTGTCTAGAAGTGATTGACTAACAGTAACGCTCTGACATGAAAAAGGCTTAACACAATTTTATAACAATAAGCATAACATTAGGGAAAGGGAAAATTCTAGTGTTTTTCAGTAAAAGGAAGACTTTTTCCCCTGTGTTGCTGCCCTCAGAGAAAGACACAGAAACCACCACCCTTTAGGGAAAGAGGTAGGGAAGATTTTGCCTTCCCACTTCACTTTCTCCCTCCAAAAGGAGATAGTGTGTCCAAGGATTTTTTTCCTTGAAAACATGGAGAGTGTGGGACTTTGGCAGTCTTACCGGAAACAGAGAGGGATTAGGTCATTGCTTCAAAGGAAGGGAGTGCTGTTAACCAAAGATGGAGATAAGTAACATTAGAACCATTGTTCTTATTAAATTACCTTTAAAACTATAGATATTTCCAAATAATTAAATAGTGGAATTCAGGTCAATTTATTCCCAATTTTATCATTCCCAAAATGATAGCCTTTAAAAAGAAAACAGTAGTTTATAGTATTTTTTCATTTAAATTATTTAAATTTGGAGCTCTACAATTATTTATTCCTAGACTTCCAAGAGTAATAGGCCATTTCATTTAAGTAACAAACTATAAACCCTCAAGACAAAGAAATGAAACTTGCAGTGATCCAGAATAAAATGGGTATCGTTTTTTGTCATTAACTCATAAAAAATACAGTTGTATATGCAGGTTTCTCTGATCTGAAATAATGGTCCTTGATACTGTGAATTATCAGGTTCATGTTTTACAGTTCCATTTAGTAATATACAAAGTATATAGTTCATCTTTTGAGGTATTTACAAATTACCTTTGTCTGAAAGGCTAAACGTCCCTTTAGGGCTTACTGTATTATTAGACTTATTTTGAACTGAAGTTTTTAATATGAACTTTATATTTTCCTTTCCTGAGGATGATCCTCAATTTCAAAATAAAAGCAGAACATTTCTTACAAAAATATTGGAACAATTTTTAGAAAAATATTTTAATTTGGGCTCTGATATTTTTAGTTATATGGATATATTGCAGGGAATAAAATATTCTTTCAAAGTGAGTAATTAAACATTTACCCTTATAATTAGAACCTACCAGAGGGCTTTTTTTCTTTCTTTTTTTTTCTTAACAGAAAGGATATTAACTTACTGTGGTAAAAATCAAAGAATCTGTAAGGTTTATTACAACTCCATTTGAGCTTTTATGTTCATTATACTTGCTCTAAAGTGGTTTTGTGCAGCTATAATTAACTATATATATTTATATAGTACTGTTATGCTTTTAAAAATATTTATTTATTTGGCTGCACTGGGTCTTAGTTGCAGCATGCGAGATCTTTGTTGCGGCATGCAAGATCTTTGCTGCCGCATAAAGGCTGTTAGCTGTGGTATGCGGGATCTAGTTCCCTGACCAGGGATCGAACCCTGGCCCCCTGCGTTGGGAGCATGGAAGTTTAACCACTGGACCAACAGGGAAGTCCCTGAAATGCTTTTGATAACATCCATATCTTTTAACCTTTCTATAATAAAATGCACAAGCAACTTTGAAGTTAGTTTATAAAATAATTCCTACTCTATTTTCTATATACTGGTAGTTATCAGATTCTCAAATTTTAAAACGTTAGAATCTTATTTTAATTACAAGCAAAGTGCCCCTTGGTGGCAAGTTTTTGGAGAAATAATTCTATTGGCTCTCATTTTGCCTGTAATAAAAAGCCATGGGCAAGGGGTAGAGGGAGAGAAACATTGCTTGACTCTTGATTTTATTTCCAGTGGTTTTTACATTAAACACCCAATCAAGGATACAAAGGCCTTCTTACTAATGATTTCTACCTTTTAATGTTAAAAAAAGTTTTTAGACCATTTTCATTGGTTAATAATCACTATTAGTTTCCAAGGTGCCTAAGTGAGCTAATGAATTTTTCCATTATATTTATGAAACAAGTAGACTTTTTATCTCTGTTTTATGGCTGAGAAACCGAATTTCCACAGACAGGTCAATGGGAATTCCTGACTGATAATTTGTGAAGGAAATCATTAGAGCCCTCATTCAGCCCACGTTCACTGAGTGAGTGCGCATTTTTATAGTCTAAGTAACAGTCTTATGACAGCTTATGGATGTTCTTTGGGATACCATCATAATTTGGGTATCATAAGATTAGTTCTTTCTTTTTTAAAATTTTGTAGAATAGGGGCTTCCCTGGTGGTCCAGTGGGTAAGATTCTGCGCTCCCAATGCAGGGGGCCCAGGTTCAATCCCTGGTCAGGGAACTAGATCCCGCATGCATGCCGCAACTAAAAAGAGTCCACATGCCACAATTAAGAAGTCAGCATGCTGCAACTAAAGATCCTGCACGCCGCAACTAAACCCAGTGCAGCCAAAGTAAATAAATATATATTTTTAAATAAAACAAAAATTTATAGAATAAATGATTCGATACTTAGGAGATGCCTCCATACATGGGCTGTTTGTCCAACCTTAAGGAGGTCATCTTGGACACTCTTATGTGTCTTCAAAGTTTTGAGCAAGGATAAGAGGAGGTAGATGCTCTTCTATAAGTGAACTGTTTTTGGTTGTCATAGGATTCCCTTATAAATGGATCTCCAAACTACCATGCCAGGAAAAAAGTATTGCATATTAATTACACCAAATACCCATTTTTTTTAACCTTGAAATAATACATTATCACTCACAGACATCAGTAGAACTTAACACCGGTTAGTTATTTGTGTCATTTCCGTATAATCTTTTAGTTAAGACTGTGTAGCCCATCTCCTATATTTTCATTGTTTATTCTTACCATTAAATGGAATATAAAAAAGCCCTTTGAAAAATGCAAAATTAATTTGGGTTGTAATTAACCACTTAGTAAATCTGGTTGTAAATCACAGTGCAAAGTCACATAGAATCTTTTGAGGATTTTTTGTTTGGTTTTGGTTTTTATTGTTGCTACTGATGTTGATCAAGGCTTTTAAAAAGAAACAGATGGCCAGGATCCCAGGTTTTCAACTCAGTATTTACTGTTACCCAAGGAAAATAAACTGAAGGGATAATGCCACAAACACCAATGTATTTAGGTTTCCTAACAAGAATAGGTGAATTGGCCAGTGACAGGAATGTCAGGAGCAGTGGGAAGACTGAACTGAGACAGAAAGTACCCCTAACGACATTCAAATTCAAGTTAAGAAAACGTTCTAAACACTGCCAGTCTCACACTGTGGACCCAATTTAGCTATGGGCCACCAGCTTGTGGTCTCTTCCTGGGCCAGTTCACACTGTTAATAGTAATTGGTTCTATACTAGACCCTTTTGACTTCCGGTCCTGGTGAGTTGGGCTGGATTACGTTAACCCCAAGAACTCATACCTTTTGCTGACGAAAACAGGCTTAAAGATCTTCTCTATCTCTTTCCTTTGTGCTCCATCCTTGTCACAGGCCTTGTCCCGACTCAGATGCCTTTTGTGAGAGAAAATACCTAGGTTTGAACCCTATAATGCTTCAATCTTCTTCATACTCTCTTGCCAATAATTCTCAATTTTGACCAGAGAGAGGAGGGGAAGGGAAAGGAGAGTAGGCACCTCTTAAGTAAGGAGAGATCCTCAGGCCCCTGTGGCCTAAGGCTTAGTTGAGTGACTCCATGACACCTTTCCCCTTTATACTCTGAGGTACAGAAAGACAAATCAGGAAGAAAGAACTTCTCTCTAAGCCTAGAGCTCAGCTTAGGTGAAAAGCCCACCAGCACACTTGGAAGGCCAATGGGCGAAACATCATTCCACAGGCAGTCCTACTTTTTCCCTCTTCCTCACCTTATCCTTGTCTTTATTTCCTTTTTCTCCAAGCACCTTGACATCGTTTGAACCTTTCTTTTGGCAGTGTCCTCAACACTTGCCCCATGGTCCTGCTATATCCACCTGGCAAAACCTCAACCTCTAATCTAAGATAATACCTAATACCTCCCCAGCTTCTCTTTCACAGCACACTATTTTTCCTTTACACTTTTTAGTAGCGTTGTTCAATCTCGTATATTCTTTCTTATTTCTCATCTGCTTTTACTATTATTCGAAAAGGTACATCAGAATCTCTCACTATGATAACAGATTTGTCAATTTCTCCTGGTAAGCCTCTCAATTTTTTTTTTTTCTTTTTTTGTGGTACGCAGGCCTCTCACTGTTGTGCCTTCTCCCACTGCGGAGCACAGGCTCCAGACACGCAGGCTCCGCGGCCATGGCTCACGGGCCCAGCCGCTCCGCAGCATATGGGATCTTCCTGGAATGGGTCACGAACCCGTGTCCCCTGCATCGGCAGGCGGACTCTCAACCACTGCGCCACCGGGGAAGACCCAATCCTCTCAATTTTTGCCTTGTGTATTTTAAGCCTATATTATTAGGTGTAGGCAACTTTAGAATTTTATCTTCCAGCTGAACATTTTATATCATGGCCCTCTAACTCTAGAAAACAACTTTTGCTTTAAAATCTGTTTTGTTTGATTTTAATCAAGTACACCAGGTTTCTTTTGCTTAGTTTTTGCCTGACGTGTCTGTTCCCACTCCTGTTCTTTATGCTTTAGATGTGTCTCTTATAAACAGTTATTCTGGATTGTTCTATCGTCAGCCCAATCAAGCTGGGAACTACATTTTCCCAGAATTTCCTTTTCTGGGTTAGACTTGGCTCCCAAAAGGAGTTTGTATGAGAATTGACAGGTAGATGTGAAGGAGTGGCCTTTACTTTGAAGGTTTGTAGACAGGGTGATGAGTAACTGCAACAGATGCCCAGCAGGGTCCAGTGTGTTTTTCTCTTTGTGCTTCTTACAGCTCTTCCTCCTGAAGGCTGCTCCAGGTCGGCCTCCACTGCTTGGCTGCAGACCCAGAGGTGGTAGACTCACAGGGGCAATAACTTCCCATAGAACTCTCCACAAATTCCTATTCCATATCCACTTCGCGATAGATGGGATATGCTTTGTTTCTCATTTTTTCCTTATAGTCTTCAACACTCATGGCAGTGCTTAGGAGACTAGTCAGTACCTTTGATTATCTATCTCCCCTTTCTGGATATTGTGGTCTCCACCTCCTCCCCCAGTTGTATAAAATCTACTTTCAGTATAAATTCCTTGTCTCGTAACACAAAGTTCTGCTTCCCTGACTGAAACGTGACTAGCAATAATATATAGCTAAACTTTTAAAAATGGTTTGATAACTTTGTTTTTTAACTGCATAGTTTAGTCCACTTATAATTACTGTTATTACTGATATATGTGGGTTTATTTCTAGAGTCTTATTTTGTGCTATTTGTTCTGCCTTTTCTTTTTTTTTTTTTTTTTTTTTTTTGCGGTACGCAGGCCTCTCACTGTTGTGGCCTCTCCCGTTGCGGAGCACAGGCTCCGGACGCGCAGGCCCAGCGGCCATGGCTCACGGGCCCAGCCGCTCCGCGGCATGTGGGATCTTCCCAGACCGGGGCACGAACCCGCGTCCCCTGCATCGGCAGGCGGACTCTCAACCACTGCGCCACCAGGGAAGCCCTGTTCTGCCTTTTCTGTTTCTTTTTTCCTCCTTTTTTTTTTTTAAAAAAAAAATATTTATTTATTTTTGGCTGTGTTGGGTCTTCGTTTCTGTGCGAGGGCTTTCTCTAGTTGCGGCGAGCAGGGGCCACTCTTCGTCGCAGTGCGCGGGCCTCTCACTATCGCGGCCTCTTTTGTTGCGGAGCACAGGCTCCAGACGCGCAGGCTCAGTGGCCATGGCTCACAGGCCCAGTTGCTCCGCGGCATGTGGGATCTTCCCACACCAGGGCTCGAACCTGTGTCCCCTGCATTGGCAGGCAGATTCTCAACTACTGCACCACCAGGGAAACCCTTTTCTTCTTTTCTTGTTTGTGTCTTTCGTTGTTTGTTTGTGTGGTTTTTTCCCTTAGATTTTTTTTTCAACCCATTTTTCCCACTCTACTATTTTGGAATTTATACACACTTGCCTTTTTTTTTTTTTCTTTTTCTCCCCATTAAACTTTAGAAATTCGAGCATGCAACAGAGTTTTGGGTTAAAAGGATTTAAATTTGCTTCTGCCAGGTGCCTTGGGGCATTACACACTGGGACCACTTAAACTCAATTCTTAGCTCTTAGCTCTTTTTTTTCCCCACACAGGAAGTGTAAATTTAGGGTACAAATGTTATGAATACTGGCTTGTGGTTAAGAATTCTTAGGGAAGATTTTTCTTCCCTCCACCTGACACCAAGGTAGAAAAAGCCAACTTTCCTAGCTGTCTCTAGACTTCAAATGCAGTTGTTTGTTATGCAAACTTCTGTTAGATTCCCCTCCTTGGGTGGGGCCTCTCCTTTACCTCCTGCCTTTAGTGTCCTGTTCTGGCTCCCACCCCTTACCCTAAGTTTACCAGGAGCTGGAATAGATTACCTGTGTGTATTCACTCATTCTGAAAATTCTTTACATTTTGCCATTTTGGGGTTGCTTTTAAGGTGTGTGTGAGGGGGGGAGTTTTTTTTCCTGTTTAACATGATTTTTTTAGGTGATTTGAGAACTAGTCAGCATTAACAAGAGAAAAATGAAAAAAAGGTTCCTTTGTTGGTGTTTCATTCTGAAAAATCTGAAGGACCCAAAGCCTCCTTCCCAGATAGATGGAAACTAAAGGCTCCTTTATTGCCAGTCCAAGATAATGGGAGGCAGGAGATAGGGAAAGATTTGGGAGAAGGGATGAATAGAGAGGGAAAGTGATGGTGGAGAGGTAGAATCTGTGCTGTGATAGGATAAAAAATTCCATGGGAAACGTAAATAAAGGCTTTGCCACGTACTCTGGCCTCTTTTTTATTCAGGATGTCTCTGGTTTTCTGTTTGGTGATGGATTCAGGTGACATACTAGCTCACATGTTAAAACATAATGAAGGAGTTAAAATACATGCAACATCAGGAGTAATGTCAAAAAGTCCCCACACGGTGGTTCCAATCTTTACAGACATTCTTTTAATTTCCTTGGGCCTCAATTTCCTCGTTTGTATAATATGGCCAGTACAGAATTATTTTGAGGATTGTTTGAGGTGAACTTGTACACTGTGAAGTTTTGTACAAATAGCTACATTTTATATTATGCTTCTCATTTTACCTTAGGAGATTCTGGGACTCCTGGAATTTAAAGAACTTCCTTCAAAATCCTACTTGATGAGTCAGTGTTGATTAAAATTTATGTTGCCATGTTTTAAGTCAGCACCTTTCAGGGCAAAAAAGAAACTCTGGACCCTTTAAGAGAATGTTGTTCTTTTTCCCTTATTAAAGTACAAAGCCTTATGTTGATAGGTGGATTTTTTTTTTTAACCTCTCATAATTCCAGGGACATAAAAGTTTATGCAAGGGACAGAAAGCAAAACTGCTATTACTTGGCAAAGTCGGATCAGCCTCTGTAATTGCAAGAGTTCTCTCCAGAAGTACTTCTTCAAAATCAGTAAATGATTGAAAGTCCTCTCCAAAACATGATCTTTCTAAACGATCCCAAATGAATTCTAAAGAAGGATGGAAAAATAGTCTAAGAAATGCTCGAAACTAAAATTATCTGTTAATGTGCAAAGAATGATGCCCAGAATTACAATTTCATTTTCTTTAGATATGGGTATGACCTGAGACACATAGGAAGTAGCAGAGATAAGATCACTGGAAAGGGCTTCCCTGGTGGCGCAGTGGTTGGGAGTCCACCTGCCGATGCAGGGGATGCAGGTTCGTGCCCCAGTCTGGGAGGATCCCACGTGCCGCAGAGCGGCTGGGCCAGCGAGCCATGGCCACTGAGCCTGCACATCCGGAGCCTGTGCGATCACTGGAAAGCAGTGAGATCAGACAGACCTGGTTTCAGTCACTTCTTAGCTGTGTGATTTCTGTTTCTCCTGTAAAATGGGGATAATAATATCCTATCCATTGTGAAATGATAAAATGAGCTCAAGCATATAGAGTGTTTAGCATGCTGCTTCACATAAAGGGCTCAAAACATTTTGGCTGTCATCGTCGTCATCCAATTCTGTGGAGTGCTATACTGAATAAATTGAATAGTTGTTAACATAATTTCCCACTTATTTATATCCCAAATAGTCAGAACATAACTATAATTATTTTCCAGGTACTGTTTAGTAATAATTGATGTTTGTAACAATGACCACCTCCCATTTTCTCCCCTACCCAGGTACTGTAAAATTTTGAATTGTCACTAAATTTTGGAGATTACATGATATTGTGATATAATGGTAAGAGAACAGAATAAAGCTCAGAACCCGGGTTTCAGTACTAACTACTTCATACAGATCTATGACCTTGGGTAATCCACTTAAACACTTTCCACATATGTTCCTCTTTTGAAGAACAGAGGGTAATATAGGATCCAGATCACTAATGTATGTATGACAGGACTGGGTTTTCTTCCCTTACCACTTCCTTCCATTTTTCTAGAATGTTGAATTCTAAAGCCTACATTAATAGAAGGGTTAAGGTTTTTTGTTTTTTGTGTTTTTGTTGTTAGTTTATTTTCCCAAATAAAGTTCATCTTTTTTTTTTTCTTCTGTAGAAGAGTGTTTTTAAAATGTTACCTAAGGCAGTGAAGGAGAACAAGTATCAGTGCAATGAGGAAAGATCTAATTGCAATAGATATTTTATCTGGGAATCAGATCCCCGTGAGGACTACCCCCCCACCTCAAGCATACTCAAGTTTAGAAACCTGATCACTATCAAAAGCAGAACCACTTGGAGCAGAGAAATATTGACAGCATCCTTTGAAGGCAAGACCCAGGAAAAACTGGAGCTGAGACTTTAAGGAAAGAGTGAATGTATCAGAAGGACTAAGAGGGACTTCCCTGGTGGCGCAGTGGTTAAGAATCCGCCTGCCAATGCAGGGGACTCGGGTTCGAGCCCTGGTCTGGGAAGATCCCACATGTCACGGAGCAACTGAGCCCATGCACCACAACTACTGAGTCTGTGCTCTAGAGCCCGCGAGCCACAACTACTGAGCCTGCGTGCCACAACTACTGAAGGCCACGTGCCTAAAGCCCGTGCTCCGCAACAAGAGAAGACACCACTTTGAGAAGCCCGCACACCGCAACGAAGAGTAGCCCCCGCTCGCTGCAACTAGAGAAAGCCCGCGTGCAGCAACAAAAACCCAACACAGCCAAGAGACTGCGTGTGTGTATGGAGCGGCACTGTCCAATAGGAATATAATGCAAGGCACACATTCAAGCCACATATATAATTTAAAATGTTCTAGTAGTTGGGAATTCCGTGGCGGTCCAGTGGCTGAGAATTCCTGCTCCGAATGCAGGGGGCCTGGGTTTGATCCCTGGTCAGGGAACTAGATCCCACATACATGCCACAACTAAGTGTTCGCATGCCACAACTAAAGATCCTGCATGTCGCAATGAAGATCCCACATGCCACAACTAGGACGGGGCTCAGCCTAAATAAATAAATATTTTTAAAATGATAAAAATAAAATGTTCTAATAGCCTATTAAAACAGTAAAAAGAAACAGGTGAAATTAATTTTTATAATATGTTTTATTTAACCCACGATATCTAAAACATTATCAACAGTTATTAATTATTAATAATTTTACATTCTTTTTTTCATATTAAGCCTTCAATATATATTTGATTCTTACAGCACATCTCAATTCAGACTAGCCATATATCAAAGGCTCACTCTCCACGTATGACCACTGGTTAGTGTATTCAACAGCACAGATATGGAAGGTATGAAGGAGGTTGTCAAAGATTCTCTGGTGACCTTGGTGTTACCACATGCTGTTCCCCCAGAGTCTGGGACTAAGACTCCATGGCTGTGAATGGAGCTTAGGGACAAGTTGAACAGATTAAAACACTCCACTGGCTTGTGTACTTATGGACTTTGTGTTGTCTGGATTGCATGGCCTGAAAATGAAGCTGCGATTGAACATCCTTTAGGATTTTGTGTGTCTATTAAATTGACCAACATTAAGACTGCTATATTATAGAGTAAACCACCTTGCTCTTCCATTATACGGTGTATTAGTCTGCTCAAGATGCCATAACAAAATATCACAAACTAGGCGACTTAAACAACAGAAATTTATTTTCTCACAGTTCTGCAGGTTGGGAATTCCAAGGTCAAGGTGCCAGCAAAGTAGATTTCATTCTGAGGCCTCTTGGTAGCCACCATCTCACTGTATGGTCAGGTGGCCTTTCTTTGATGTGTGTACTTGGAGGGAGAGAGAGAAGGATATTTCTCTCTTCCTCCTCTTACAAAGCCACCTATTGGCTTAGGGCCCTACCCTTATGACCTCATTTAACCTTAATTCCCTCCTAAAGGTCCTGTCTCCAAATACAGTCACATTGGGGGTAGGACTTTAACATAAAAATGTGAACAAAATCCACCCCAGTTAGTTAAACAGAAAAGGATTTGTTGGAAAGGATATTGGGCAGCTAACAGCATTTTTTAAAAGGAGGGGAGACTCAGGCTTGGAAGCTCTATAACCAGGAAACGACACAGCTTCCTATTTCAGTTTCCATTGACACGGTCGTCACTATTGCTGGGACACGCCCCTGGGCTTCTGTCTCTACTGCCTCTGAATTTGTGTATTTGTGCCTCACATCTCTTCCCTCGTCAAAACGTGTTCCATGAGATGCCATGCTTTTCCCATTATTTTCTTGCAAGTTGAGGCCTCTCACAGATTTCTGATGGTTGGTTGGAGCCTCTGTCACATCTGTGGGCCCTAGCTGGAAAGGAGCCTGGGAAAGCAAATGCCAGCCTTCCACCTTGGGGAGGTAAACCCACAAGGTGGGAGATTCTCCAGATATTGGAAGCGTGTTCAAACTATGCTGGGCAGCCACAAAATATAAATGTCCTTCACTGGCACTGAGTTCTGTCATTCGAAAAAAACTTCCAGGTCAAGAGGCCTAAATTTAGTTTAAAAAACTTTGTTTAATCCAGATTTTGTTTCCAATAACAACTGTGAAACAATCTGTCTGCTTTCAAATTTACTTTTCTTGATTCCTGACCTTGCTTCTAAGCTTTATCAGTTGCATATTTTCTCATTTGACACGTTGGTAAGTAACAGCCAAAACCCATTGCCTCGGTTTCATCATGGACTTGTATTCCTTGGCTGGGGGGTGGAGTTAGCAAACAAAGTGATGCTTCACTTATGGAAAAGGAATAAGAGTGTGAGCCCATTATCAAAAATACAGCAGGGGTGTAAGATATTGGGCCATCTCAGAGCGTCATGCCTATTACCGTAAAGTCCACAGTATTCAGCAGCAAGGTCGGTGAGAAGCCTGTCGCCCAGTTCAAATGGTATATTAGATTCTATGACTAGTCTTGACACCACATAACCACTTTTTCGATAACCTTTAATATTTCTTTCCTTTTCTTTTTTTTTTTTTGAAAGCAGGAATGACTCTGCTAAATTATTAGATATTTAAGTTTAGAATTCACTGTCATTTCTGCACAGTTCAGTTGCTGAAATAACATGTAGCAGATGCTACAGTGCATGTTAATGAATAATTACTTTTTGTACTATGGCCTCTGACTGTAACATCTGTCACAACCCTGTGGGTTTAGTAATTATTCTTTTGACACTTTCTCAATTTTTTTTTGGCGGAGCCGAGCCGCATGCAGGATCTTAGTTCCCAGACTGGGGATGGAACCGGCGTCCCCTGCCGTGGAATCACAGAGTCTTTACCACGGGATGGCCAAGGAAGTCCTCTAAAATGTTTTTAGCTTTAAAAAAAAAACAAAGCACATTGTTTTGTTTGTTTGTTTGTTTGTTTGTTTGTTTTTTGCTGTACGCGGGCCTCTCACTGTTGTGGCCTCCGGCTATTGTGGCCTCTCGCGTTGCGGAGCACAGGCTCCGGACCTGCATCGGCAGGTGGACTCTCAACCACTGCGCCACCAGGGAAGCCCCACATTGTTTTTTTAATGTTTTGCTGCAGTCTTTAAATTTTGATTTTGTTTGTTTAATTATTTTCTATCTATTAAATTCTTCCATTTGTCCTAATTCTTTAGAAAGTGTAGTGGCTCTTTATGGTCTACTTTTGTTTAAGTATAAAGAGGAATGTGAAATTCTTCAATTGATTTTTTTCTTATTGTAAATAAGCCAAAGCCAAGGTCAAGCTTATTTACCATTTCTGGGGCACAGTTTAGCCTTCAGCTCTCAAGGGCATATTTTCAGCTTGTAACAAGCCATGCTTTGGCTTCCCTTCTTCAAAGTCGGCTCTTTCTTAACCAGGGAACAGGGCAGGGACAGGATTATTTTCTTCCCATTTCAGTTTCTCTATAACTGCTGTGTCCAGAAGTAAATATGGCATAGCCAAAATTAATACCAGAATTGACTCAATCCAACCTCTTTTAAAAAAAAGGCTAAAAATAAAGGCCTGGATATTTTTAGAAAGATCAAATAATCAGTGTCAAATTTCACAGAAATCTGATATATATAGATTGATGTCACGCAAAAGTATTTCCAGCAAGCTACTGAAAGACAAAAGAACAAATGTTGGAGGTGTTAGGAGATAGTGGAGTGAAGTTGATGGGACCAAAGCAGCTGTAATGAAGCATGTCCACCTGCTGAAATATTTAGAGGATGGGTTCACAAGAGGCTGAGAATAAAACAAAGCTAGAATCTAGTCCTGTGTATCTTTTTACCTTCCCATCCCCACTTGCATAGATATTGGAGGCAAGATGATGAGGAGTACTCCCTGTTCCTCTCTCCCTAATTCCCACCAGTGATGCTGAAATGGGGAAGTGGCTTCAGACATGGACAGACCTGGTAGATTGGAAAACCTGTCAGTATCAAGATGCATATGTGAGGATTTAGGAGTTAAAAAAATACACACACAGGGCCTTCCCTTGTGGTGCAGTGGTTAAGAATCCGCCTGCCGACGTGGGGGACCGGGGTTTGAGCCCTGGTCTGGGAAGATCCCATGTGCCATGGAGCAACTAAGCCCGTGAGCCACAACTACTGAGCCCGCGTGCCACAACTACTGAAGCCTGCGCGCCTAGAGCCCGTGCTCCGCAACAAGAGAAGCCACCGCAATGAGAAACCCACGCACCGCAACAAAGAGTAGCCCCCGCTCGCCACAACTAGAGAAAGCCCGCGCACAGCAACAAAGACCCAACACAACCAAAAATAAATAAAATAAATAAATTAAAAAAAGAAAATCTTTATAGAAAAAAAATACAAACACACACACGCACATTTGGTAGAAGCTGATGGGCATTGCCTTTAACATGTAATTTCGAATTGTGACTCAGAAGCAGAGTTTTTCAACAGCACCTCTTTGACATTTCAAGGAGTCTAATTCGTTGTTGTGACAGGCTACCCTGCTTATTGTAGGATGTTTAGCAGCATCTTTGACCTCTACCCACTAGATGCCAGTAGTTACCAGTTGTGACAACCAAAATGTCTCTAGATGTTGCCACTGGTTGAGAATGACTGCTGCAAAGCCAGCATGATGTGGTTAGGCGGGAGAACATGGGACTAAGCTGGGGCGGGCAGGCTGGTAAGGCTGGAGGGGCAGAATTGTGAAAGATGGGAGGAGGTGGTGGATGAGGAAATTGAGTGGAATGCTGGGGATGGAGCAAGTAGTTTCCTAAAAGAGAGGGAAAATATCCTAGAGGCTGAGAGAGCCTTTTAGGAATGTAACCAAAAGTCATGTAACATTTAAGGGGAAAGGCTGCTTGCTCTTCTGATGGTGGGGTCAGGAGGTCAAGAAGGCTAAAGGGCAATACCTTACGTATTGCCTAACTGTGGTAAGGTTGCTGTCCCCTTTCTGTAGGTCCGTGCGGGTTATCTTGCTCACTGTCAGTGAGGATGAGTGGGGATCCCAACAGGCCCCACTGAGGAGAAACTCGGTCCCAAGAGCCCCCTATTTTTTGGTAGCTCCTTGCAAGTCTTGCTGTATCTGTCAGCTCACTCCCAGCTGGCAGCGGTGAGCTACATTCATCTGAAACATACATACCTCTTGCCCCATGTTGTGTTCCATGGCAAGTCTGCAGGCCTCAATCTCAGTTACTCTCGGTGATTCCGACTCTGAGTTCTGTAGGATCAGACGGGATCCATAGTCTACATATCACAGAAATTCTCTCTAGTCGCTGTACCATCTCTCTTCAATGCTCAAAAATTTCCTCCAAATTCATAGCATTGGGACAGGTCAGTAAGCTTGGTGGCTAAGCAAACATCCAAATGGCGATGGAGATATGTCTCCTCTTCTTTTTTTTTTTTTTGCGGTACATGGGCCTCTCACTGTTGTGGCCTCTCCTGTTGCGGAGCACAGGCTCCGGATGCACAGGATCAGTGGCCATGGCTCACGGGCCCAGCCGTTCCGTGGCATGTGGGATCTTCCCGGACCAGGGCACGAACCCGCGTCCCCTGCATCGGCAGGCGGACTCTCAACCACTGCACCACCAGGGAAGCCTTGTCTCCTCTTCTTGAAGACACCCAAGAAGATGTCTTATTCTTGCATGGAAGTGGCAAAGAGTGAACCTAAGTTTAATGGTAGTGGAGTACTCTATGGTCATTTCACAAATAATTGAGAAAAAAAGCCCCCACAAGTACCGTCATAGAATAATGCTGGGGGGAAACTCATAAACCTCTGTCTCTCCACCACCTTCACTGAAGTGTATAACACAGATTTGGAGTCGGAGGGCCTGAGTCTGACTCCAGGTTCTAGCACATCCTTGCTGAGTGATCTTGGGAAAATCAATCACCTTTTCTGAAAAATGGAGATGAAAGTTAGCAAACTGGTCAGAAACCATGTCAATTCCACATTTCACTTCCTGTGCTTCGGCCGGAGAGGTTTGTCTGTACACTCAACGTGTGTCTGTGCAGACCCCCATTGCTTCTGACCTTGGTTGTATAACAGGCAATGACACCCTTGGTGTGGTCATTTTCTTTTTGAAGTGTTCAGATAGGCAAACTCCCTCCTTTCTCAACTTCACAGGGAAAAACATCATAACACCAACAAATATATCCGTGTTCAAAATTAAATTTGTGTTCTTGGTAAGCCTCAGGATAAAGCCACTGACTTTATCTTGTAATGGATTATCTAAGTTTTCCAGATAAACAGTTAAGTTGGTCTCATGATCAGAATCATTATTTTCCCAACGCTACAGACAGGATGAAACCAAGGAATAGCTCAACTATAGAAGCTGTAAGATGTGGAATTTCTGTAAGATGTGGAACTTCTTCAGAGTTAATGGAAAATTTTGCAGGAGTTGTGGTTAATGATAATAATCAAATGACACTGCCCATTTTCCTACTTCTATTTCCATCTATCTGACTTAGTATTCCCTATATTTAGGCATCTATTTCTAACAAAAATTCTCATGAAACAAATTAATATCATGCTGCTCACACAAAAAAAATGGGATATAAAATCTGGGGAAATGCTCTCTCTTGACCTACTGTTCAGAAAACAGCAAAAGACCTTATATTTTCTTCCAAAGGACAAAACCCACTGGCTTAGAAAGTAAAGTTTGGTGGTTAAGAGAGAGATATGCCTTGGTTTCCTCATCTATAACTTGCTAAGGTGTTATGAATGAGATAATGCAAATAGAGGGTGTGGCAATCAGTAAATGATCAATATTGCTACTACTACTATCACTATTTGAAATTATATGTGTATATTTTTAAATTTTCTGTCTCCTCCAATAGAAAATAAGCTCCGTGATGTTGTTACCTGTTTAGTACATATAGGCACCTGCTGAATGTGTCTCAATTTGAGCATTAAAGTAAAGGAAGGATGAGAGTCCTCAAAGAATTTAGGGTCAGTGGAAATTCCCCTGAGGAACTCTAAAACTGATGTTGTTACTGAAACCATGCAACTCAGACTGGGACTTGAACCCACGGGCAGGGACTCAAACCCAGCCCAAACCCAGATTGGGACTTGAGCCCATGATCTTTTAACTGAGATCGCATACCTGGCCTCAGGACTTAATGATGCTCAGGTTCTTGATGTCTCATCACAGGAAGAATTTAGTGAGAGACAAAGTGATAGGTAAGAAGTGGATTTATTTAGAGAGAAACACACTCCACAGACAGAGTTATCCATCTCAGAAGGTGAAAGCAGCACCAGGGTATGGGATTGTCAGTTTTTATAAGGGTGGGTAATTTCATAGGCTAATGAGTGGGAGGAGTATTCCAGCTATTTTGGGGAAGGGGTGGGGATTTCCAGGAATTGGGCCACCGCCTACTTTTTGACCTTTATGGTTGCCCTTGGAACTGTCATGGCGCCTGTGGGTGTGTTACAATGAGCGTCTGTATACTGAGGCTCAAGGTCTAGTGGAAATCAACTTGTCTGCCATCTTGGACCTATTTGGTTCTAATCAGTTTATGTCATGTCCTTGGGCTATGTCATTCTTTTAAAAGTTGTGCCCTGCCCCCTTCCCTCCTATTTCGTTACCTGAAAACTGGGTTTGCTTCTTGGTGGGTGTCCATCCAAGAGACACAACCAAGCTAAAGAAGGGGAGAAGGAAGGATTTATTACTTGCAGCAAGTAAAGGAGAACACTGAGGATCCTTTCCAAAGCAGTGTCTCCCTGAACAGCAAAATTGGGGAATTTTTTAGCTAAGGATACATGCGTGTTCATGAAGGGGCTCCAGCAGAGGAGAATTCAGTATAGAATTGGGGCAAAGGTTGACAGAGTCCAAACGAGTTGATTGAAGTCACGAGGGTCAGGAAAGTTCATCATCATTCCATCCTCCACCTAGGTGGGGGCCTTAGTGCCTACAGAACTCAAAGATAAGTATCAGATTGTTATATGTATCCCTTGAGGAGAAACTAGGACTCTGTTTTATCACTGGACTATTTTTTTTGACTGTTTTTCTTTTGTTTCTGCATTCCCTTGAGATCATTAATTACTAAGACCTGTTCAAGGGCAAGCATTGTGACCAGGCTTAGAGCACACGATGGCTTAGGCCAAAAATGTCATCTCTTATGTCAAGAAAGCCATTCCTAGTTCTCTTTTTCCAGGGGCTCTCTGACCCTAACTGCTTACAACATTGTCTCAATTTTCAGCACTTGGGGAAATTTTTGAGCCTATCCAGCAAGACGAATATATGATGACAATATAGGTGTAAATACCAAGACAAGTGCAGAAGTATTTTAATACAAGTCCATGGAGAACTTATTATGTGATACAGCATTGTGAGGGTTAAAAAAGATAACACAGTATGATTCACTTTATTCTTGAAACTTTTGGCAAGTCAAGTCTTCTAGAGGTTTATTGAAATTAATACAGTGTCTATAAGTCGAGTTATACAATGCTATATTACTACGGCATATTGCCCAGCTATATCAGGGGAAAGGAGGGTAGGAAAAAACTAGCACATGGTGAAATTGTGCTGTACACCAGCAATACGTTCTTCACATCACACAGCTGTTATTAAAATTATTTTAACAACCCTGCAAAAGAATGTATTTAAAAAATGTTTCTTATCACAAAAGGAATGAATATTCCTCTAAGAATTATTAGAAAATACATATAAAGAAAAATTAAAATCCTATTGTACATAAAAGTAAATCCTATGAAGTTTTAACCAGTCTTGATTAAAATGATAGTTGAAACTAGGGGCCAACTTTAAGAATCCAAAGCATTTAAGTTAGCAATATAGTAAAGGCTAATGCAACATATAGTTACCATAAAATTAAAGTTAAGCCTTTATGTATTTTATATCATAATGCTGGATTTCTGCTAAAATCTACTTATAAGGAAAGGATAAGAACTTTCCAGTAATATTCAGATTTTTCAGTAATCTTGAGGTTATATATATTTAAGGAACAGCATTTTTTAAAAAGAAATTTATTAATTTATTTTTGGCTGCGTTGAGTCTTTGTTGCTGCGCACGGGCTTTTTCTAGTTGCGGCGAGCGGGGGCTACTCTTCGTTGTGGTGCGCGGGCTTCTCATTGCGGTGGCTTCTCTTGTCGTGGAGCACGTGGCACATGGGCTCAGTAGTTGTGGCACACGGGCTTAGTTCCTCTGCAGCATGTGGGATCTTCCCGGACCAGGGCTCGCACCCGTGTCCCCTACATTGGCAGGTGCATTCTTAACCACTGCGCCACCTGGGGAGTCCCAGGAACAGCATTTTTTAATGTTTAACCACTTAATGTTTTAATCCATGTTTGTCATAGTAAGTTAAATTGCTTACCATTCTTGTGATAATTTAATCACTGTCACCTCACTGGTTGTAGTTTCTCAATCAGCATAAAAGACTGTGTTGATTCTCTTAAAATTGGGAACATAGTAATTTATTTCCCCTTGAATTAGTTATTTTGTAGTGAAACTGAGCAAGACCCTGTGGGGCCTTTCCATGTCTCCTGTTTCTTACTTATAGGAAAAAGGCTACAGCCTCCCAGACCCTCTCCAAGTTACGAGTTATTCAAAGTTACTAATTAGGGAAGTGAAGGAATGCAGAAACAAAGGAGGAGCAGTCAAGAAACAATAGTGCAAAAATAAAGCAGGGTCCTGGTTCCTACTCAGTAGATATACATAACAATATACCTCTGAGTTCTACAGGAACTAAGGCTCCCCACCCAGGTGGAGGATGGTAACTTCCGGCTGAGCGCAAACCACGTGGACCCTAGACTGGTTGGAACCAGAAGGCTGATGATTGAGATTCTTGGAATCTCAATCTCAACCTGCTACCTCACAACCAACCAGTCAGAGGAAGGTCACACACCCTGCAGACCTTCATCCGAATTTTGCCCGTAGAAACTCTTCCCTGAAAACATTCAGGGAGTTACGGCTTTGCTTGGCCCTGCAATAAACCCTTCTCTGCTCCAGACTCCTACGTCTTGGTTTGTTTGGCCTCTTTGTGCATAGGACACACGAACTTGGGTTCGACAACAGTAATACTACAGTTAAATGACTCATTAATTTTAAAACAAACCATCATGCATTCCATTCGATTAATTTATTTGTGTCAGGCACTGTTTTAGCCCCTGGAAACAGCAGTGTGCAAAACACAAGATTCCAGCATCACGATGTTTATTTTTTATTGAGAGACTGAAAATAAAAAAATAAATACATATATAATTTCAAATATCTAGACATTTTGAAGAAAAGTATACAGGGCAACAGGGTAGATAATAAACAGGCCTATTATAGCGTCGGGAGGAAGAAATTTTCCTCTACTCTTCTAAGTTCTAGTGTTACTGAGTCCAAGCTTGCTCTCTGCTCACCGCACGACAGGCCAATATATCAGAGACAAGGCGTTGAGGCAAGGAACACGACTTTATTCGGAAAGCTGGCAGACGGAGAAGATGGCAGACTAGTGTCTCAAAATAACCACTTTATGGCATCTGGATGTAAGTTTCTTTTATAGAGTCAGAGAGGGAAGTAAAGTAAAAAGGCAGAATACAGAGGGAGAGGTGGGAAGGAAGTAAAGTAAAAAGGACCATGAGTCTTGCAAAACGTCTCCTGGAATGGCCAGGCTCGGGGACATTCACAGGTGGGTAGGGTTCCCTGAGGCAGGCCATCATGTATGATTTTAATAACAAAAGCAACGAAAAGCAAAGGCTAAAGTCAAAGAAACAGATCCAACATGGAGTCAAAATTGGCTCTTCCCTGTTACACTAGCTGGTCTAAGAATTAAATTAACATGAGACAGATTAACAAGAGAAAATCAAACGAAAGTTTAATAACATGTATACATGGGAGAGACCCAGGAAAACTGACTAACTCTCCAAAATGGCCCAAACCCTCACCGTGAATACCATCTTCAGCTAAAGAAAAAAGAGGATGTTGGGGGTAGTAGTTCGGGGCTTCCAAGGGGAGGAAGGCAACTGGTAAGGAGACAAAAAAGCAAATGTTTGGTAAACAAATGTTTGCTGGGCCCACAGAGACAAGAGGACAGAGAGGAATTTTAACAAGCGACTTTGCTAGGTTCCTCCCTGTCTATATACCTAGTGTGTACTACAGTTATCTATGGTGATGGCTCCCTTCTTGGAACAAGTTCTCTATCTATATTCTTTTAGGCAGGTAGGGGAAAGGTCAAAGGTGATGAGTCTTTCGGGCCTTAAAAAAAAAATCAGCCTAAATTAATTCTCTTGCCAAAGAAACCCATTTTGGGGTGGCAAATTTTGCTCCCTTACAATAACTAGGGTGGTCAAGGCAGGCCTTATTCCAGTTTGAGCTAAGACCTGAATGAGCATGTCAGATAAACAACACAGTTAATGCTTGGTGAATATTCTCGTCTCCTTCTCCCTGGGGCCAAACTGACTCCTATTTGCATGTCTGCACATCTGCTTTTACCCAGACAAATCCTGAACGTATAAGTCTTAGTACTGTATATTACAGACAGGAATCCGAGGTTCAGACATTACTAGGGCAAGTTAACTGGTTCTGTGGGTACTTGCCTTCACGGTAATGGCTACACAACGCTGTTGTGATGTACTGTGTTCCAGATCCCGAGGGCACTGAGGACAAATTAGCCTAGGCTTGGGATTATCCAGAAAGGCTCTGGAGAGGGAGAGGCTCAGAAGGCCACTGTCCTTCCTTCCCACCTTACCTCCCATTTCCAACACCATAGCCCAGGATCTGAGCCCAGAAAAAAGAAAAAGGCAGAGCCCTCAACTGCTGTCACTTCTGCCAAGGCTTTCCTGGCGGTTAAGTAGCAAACAACTAACTTGTAGATATCCAAGCAAGGTGCAAACGCAGTAGCGCGTTAACACAAAGCGAATACGCCAAACTTTCTCCGCAGCCACGCCCTACCAAGCTCTTCCGGGGCAAGATCTCGCGATTCGCGCTCTGCGTGTACGTCATTTCCGCTGCCTCCGCGGCCAGGTCATTAAATAATGTTACCATTTCCGAGTTCGCTAAGGCCGCCTGCGGCGGCGCAGGCGTTGGTGTACGGTAGTGTCCGGTCTATGGAGTCAGTTGGTTTCGGCGGCGGAGCGGAGGTAGCAAGCGGTGTTCGAGTGGGGGCTTTTGCCCCGCCAGGATGTTACCGGGCTTGGCCGCCGCCGCCGCGGCCCACAGATGTAGCTGGTCTTCCCTGTGCCGGCTCCGTCTGCGCTGCAGGGCGGCAGCCTGCAGCTCCAGCGACCTCCAGGGTGAGTGTCCTGCGCCGGCCTCTGACTCCGCGGAAGCCGGACTGGAAGACAAGGCCGGGCTCGGCGCCGGGCGCCTCGCCTCGGGAGTATGCCGCCTTGCCCTTTCCCAACCCCAGAACCTTCTTGTCGGACCTCCGCCTTTGCAGTTCAGCCTGCCCAGCCGGCGGCGGCCCCTACAGGCCTCCCTGATCCTGGTCTCGCCCACGGTCCCCGCGGGCATTTGGGGGCAATTCTCGGGCCGGGTCGCATCCATGAAACGGACCACTTCGTTTCAGATAAAACATTACGTGAGCATGGCAGTGCCCGGCGGTGACCGCCCGCCTCCCCCCCGCAGCCAGTGCGAAATTGCTGACTCCACAAAGTTCCAGGGTCTTTTGAGCTCACAGCCTTACCCTTTTTGAGCACTTTGACCGAATAGATTTTCTTACCGTGTTCCTTTTCTCGTACTCCCAACCTGTGTTATTAAATTTTCTACGGAGGAATTTGGGGGTTGCTACGCAACATTTACGAGACATCCTTTAAGATGGGGGTATGACCATCCTACAATTGTTGAATGAGCCCAGTTCGGTTGAACAATCTTTTTGGTGAAAAAGTGTCTACTGGAGCTGTAACCCAGAAAAAAGTGGTTGTCGGGAGGTTTTATCCCTCTTTTTCAGATGTCGTTTCTGACTCAAATTTAAATAGACAGTTTACAAAATAACCTTGAACTTGCAAGTTTTAATTAGGCTTACCTCCGTTTTTGCCGTCATTGGCATGCCATAGGTTGCTTGACACTTGGGAACTGTTAGGAGCAATGAGGGAAGAGACAGAACCAAATCCACCCCTAATCTAATCCTCCAGAGTCTTGGGGATGAAAAGAGTATTTACAGAAACATTTACCCAAAATTTATGTTTGAAAAAACTTGTAGCATGTTTGTGACCTTGCAGTAGAAATTGGAAGTCGTAGTCATTCAAGTTTATAAGTAACATAGGCTAAAATAATGCCTATTCTGTGCAATTATTTTAGAATATGGTCCTTTTATTTGCAATAAATATAAAAACTGGCTTTTAAAATTTCGGAAGGGTTAATTTTAACAGCACTGTTTTGGGTGCTTTTTGGTAGTGATAAAAACGTGTAACTGTGGATTTTTCCTATAATGGAAATGTACCTGATTCTCTTGTGAACAAAATTATTCATCTGGTTGTACTGTACTCCAAAATCCCCAGTTAAACTTTCTGGCCTAGTTACTTTTATTGACCAAGCAGTTTTGGCATTTTACACTTAAATTACGTGGAGTGGCTGTTGAATTTAGTCTAAACTGCCCTTAAGGGTGGGTAAAAAGAAGTTGAAATAGTGTAATTTGTAATCCATTATTGTCTGTTGCTGTCAAGTCGAAAATTATGTGCTCTTTGTCTCATCCCTCTGTGAACTACAGATAATAATCACCTATCTCACCAGTCGGAATGACTGCAAAGTTGTTTGCAGTGTTTATTACCAAAACATTAAAATGTGTTTTCATGCTTAAAAACAGTAGATGTAAAAAATAACCTTGTTTGTACAAATTTAGTTTCAAAAATACTGAAACAGTTTTGAAAAGGGCAACCATAATTATGATAAAGCTTAAAAAATTTATTTAGAAAAAGAGTACTAATTAGAAAAAGAGTACTAAGTACTCTTTAGAGTACTAAGAGTACTAACTAAAAGAGTACTAAGTTGGATGCATGTAAGAAGAAAATATTTGCAGAACTTTTGAGAAAAAATTCTAAAAATAAATATTTTTCTTTGTCAAATAAAGTTTAGTTTATGCTTCTGAAACTACTGTGTGGCTGGGAAAAACTTATAAAGAATAAGTTGAGGAGGAAATCTTGAAGGAAACAACTGCTTCATTTGTATACTTAAAAATGAGAAATGTCTGTGGGTCAAACTAACACTGAAAACATTTAAAGGCAAAAAGCAAGACAATATTCTAGAGCAGCTCTGTCCGAAAGAAATATAATGTGAACCATGTATGTTTTGATTTGTCTGATAGCCATATTTTAAAAAGTAAAAACAGATGAAATTAATATATTTTATCCAGTATATTCAAAATATTTCAACACGTAATCAATATAAAAATTATTGAGATATTTTACATTATCTTTTCTTAGCGTCTCTGGAGTCCAGTTTACACTTACAGCACATCTTAGTTCAGACTCCGCATTTCAAGTGCTCAGTAAACAGTGAGTACTGTATTGCACAGTGCACTTATAAAGTTAGTATCCCTCATTTATAAAGAATTTTTACAAACCAGCGTACATTCCAGTAGAAAAACGGGCAAAGGAAATGAATGGTTTCATAAAGCCATTCGAGTAGCCAATAAAAATGCAAACATGTTCCATACTTACTAATAAGCATAGAAATATAAGTCTAAAGGATTTACTACTCATTGTCTCATATTAGCTAAGTTTTTCATAGTGATTCTTCATATTGAGGATGCAGGAAAGCAGGAACTCTCTTACTACTGATTGGGACGTATAGGTAGTTGAACAGTGTTTTGGAGGTCAGTTATTCTTTATATTAAAAATAACTTTAGGACTTCCCTGGTAGTTCAGTGGTTAAGAATCCGCCTGCCAATGCAGCGGACACGGGTTAGAGCCCTGGTCCGGGAAGATCCCACATGCCACGGAGCAACTAAGCCTGTGTGCCACAACTACTGAGCCTGCGCTCTAGAGCCAGCGAGCCACAACTACTGAATTCCGCGTGCCTAGAGCCCATGCTCTGCAGCAAGAGAAGCCTCCGCAATAAGCCACACACCGCAACGAAGAGTAGCTCCCACTCGCCGCAACTAGAGAAAGCCCGCGTGCAGCAATGAAGACCCAGTGCAGCCAAAAGATAAATAATAAATAAATAAAACCTTACTTAAAAAAAAAAAAAGAACTTTATGGGGGCTTCCCTGGTGGCGCAGTGGTTGAGAGTCCGCCTGCCGATGCAGGGGACACGGGTTCGTGCCCCTGTCTGGGAAGATCCCACATGCTGCGGAGCGGCTGGGCCCGTGAGCCATGGCCGCTGAGCCTGCGTGTCCGGAGCCTGTGCTCCACAACGGGAGAGACCACAACAGTGAGAGGCCCGCGTACCACAAAAAAAAAAAAAAAAAAAGAAAGAAATTTAAAGGTATATGCCGTCTCACCCAACAATTCTATTTAAAGGGATTTGCTTTCAAGAAATAATCAGATACATATTAAAATCTGTGCACAAGTTTATTATTAATAGTGGTAAATAGGTAACATTTATAGTTATGAAGAATAGGAAACGTTATGGTACAACTATTTTTTATTTTATTTTTATAAATTTATTTTTGGCCGGTTGGGTCTTCGTTGCTGTGTGCAGGCTTTCTCTTGTTGCAGTGAGTGGGGGCTACTCTTCGTTGTGGTGTGCTGGCTTCTCATTGCAGTGGCTTCTCTTGTGGAGCACGGGCTCTAGACACACAGGCTCAGTAGTTGCGGCTCACAGGCTGTAGAGCGCAGGCTCAGTAGTTGTGGCGCACGGGGTTAGTTGCTCCGCGGCATGTGGGATCTTCCCAGTTCAGGGCTCGAACCCGTGTCCCCTGCATTGGCAGGTGGATGCTTAACCACTGTGCCACCAGGGAAGCCCTGGTACAGTTATTAAGGGCTGGTGATAGATGCAAACATTTTTTTAAAAAAATCATAATTTAGAAGAATATTTAGTGACGTGGGAAAATGCTCTTGAAACTAGAAAAAATGTAGTAAGAATATATACTATGATATTACCAGTGACTTTCTCTAGAAAATTTTTTAAATTAACTTTAGTGTTTTTCAAATGATCTACACAAACATATACTTTTAAATAATAAAAATATTACTTAGTTTCTCTAGTAAATATGCCCTTTTTAAAAAAAAGTTCTTTTGGCTTTGCATAAGCACTTATTTTATTTGTTCATGTATTTATGTCTTGCCTCATTTGACAATGATTTGAGATGGGAAGATGCTCCTTTAAGGACTACATGCCAAATCAGATATGTGCTTTTGCTTAAGTCCGAGATTAATAAAAGTATAGTTTTTAAATAAAAATATAGAAATTGACCTTTGTATTTTTAAATTTCTGTCTGCAATCTGCTAGTATTACCGTACGAAAAGTAGAGTGGGAATTTAACCCCTTAAATAACTAATAGGAACATTGACAGTTATAAAAAAGACCATTTTGGCAGGCTGACAGCATGATTCTGTGTAGTTCAGGTTAATAATAGGGTTACCTGTAAAATGAGGTTAACCACGGTATGTGCTTCATAGGGTTTTTGTGAGTGAGGATCATTCAGGAAAGAGGTACCAGGCATTGTAGTTGCTGGTGGTGCAGTACTGAACAAGACAGACACAGTTTCCACCTTTTTTGGAAATGAGGAATGAGAAAACATATCTAAATGCTATAAAGGAAATAAGCAGAGTGATGGGCTAGAAGGTAGCCAGCAGGGGCCATTTCATTAGCTGTGCTGGCCTGGGACTCCAGCTTTCCTGAGGAGGTGGAAACTGAGCCAAGGCATGAAAAATGAAAATGAGCAAGCCAAGCGAACATCTGGGGCAAAGAGCAATCCAGGCAGAGCAAATAGAAACCCTAGAGACTAGACTTGTATTCAGGCGCCGGAGGAAACGTGCTGTGGCTGGAGTGTGGTTGGAAGGGGAGGGGTGTGTGAAATGAGATTGGGGAGGCATCATAGCCTTTTGGGTTGTAGGTTTAAAAAAAAAGCAAGTGTTTAAAAAATATCATTCTGACTACTGTGTAGAGAATGGATTGGAAAGGGAAGAGTGTAAATAAGGAGATCACTGGGGGCTATTAATTAGAGTTACCTACGCAAACAGGATTGTGGTTGGGCCATGGTACTTAGCAGTGGAGATGGAGAGATGTAGATGGCTTTGAGGTATGTTTTGGGATATCAATTATAGTGTGGTAATACAGGTAAAGCATTTAGTACAGTGGCACTTGGCAAATCCTTAATGTATTTGATATTTTTTCCCCCTTTTCCTAAGCAAATATTTACAAGAATTAAGGCAGCAGAGTTGGTGTGCCAAGATGCAGTGCAGGAAGTTGTATATTCTTTACATACTCCAAAAAAAAAAAAAGGATTCCCTATTGCTTACTCTGTTCTGGTGAAAAATCACATCAGCAATAGTCCTGAAGGTTGAGCCACCTGGTCTAGGTCACACTTTTGCTTGCCAGATGATTAGACATAAGAGGGATTTTCCTGCATTTTTTGTTAGCTGAAAGCATAAAAGTAAACTAAAGATAGTCAGTGTGTTACTATTAGCAGTATAATATTTGAAGTAATTTAACAATGGATGTATTTTTAATTTAAAATTTTAGGCATTTGGGGAACATACAGAAAAGTATAAGGTATAGAGTAAAAATTATGCATAATCCAGATATTTCACCAGTAGCATTTTTGAATAGTTGAAACCAAGCTGTATTATTTTGTCTCCTGCTTTTTTTAATGCAACATCATGATTCAGTTATACACACACACGTATATTCTTTTTCAGAATGTATATTTTCAGAATATACATATATTCTTTTTTAGATTCTTTTCCATGGTAGGTTATTACAAGGTATTGAATGTAGTTCCCTGTGCTATACAGTAGGTCCTTGTTGTTTATCTGTTTTATGTTTAGTAGTGTATATATGTTAATCTCGAGGTCCTAATTTATCCCTCCCCTCTTTTCCCCTTTGGTAACCATAAGTATGTTTTTCTATATTTGTGAGTCTGTTTCTGTTTTGTAAATAAGTTATTTGTATCACTTTTTAGATTCCACATATAAGTGATATCATATGATATTTGTCTTTCTCTGTCTGACTTTCACTTGGTATGATAATCTCTAGGTCCATCAATCTGCAATGGTCTCTCTTTTTAAAAAAAGTATTTATTTATTGGCTGTGCTGGGTATTAGTTGCGTGCTGCAGGATCTTCATTGCTGCCTGCGGGATCTTTAGTTGTGGCATGCGGGATCTAGTTCCCTGACCAGGGGTCGAATCTGCTCCCCCTGCATCCGGAGCACGGAGTCTTAACCACTGGACCACCAGGGAAGTCCTGCAATGGTCTCTGAAGAAAAGAGACTGGGGCTCCCCTGATGGCGCAGTGGTTTGAGTGTCCACCTGCCGATGCAGGGGACACGGGTTCGTGCCCCGGGAAGATCCCACATGCCACGGAGTGGCTAGGCCCGTGAGCCATGGCCGCTGAGCCTGCGCATCCGGAGCTCTGTGCTCCGCAACGGGAGAGGCCCCGCGTACCGCAAAAAAAAAGAAGACTTAGGTGCAGGTTTGTCTCTGGTCCTGAAATTAGCCTGAAGCAAAACATTTCAAACCGTTAAGAAATCTTTTTGTTTGTTTTTAGTTATTATTATTGCAGAAGCAACATACACAGTAGACAGAATTGTCAGTTTGCGTGGGAGAAAAAAAGAGTTTTTTGTATTGTTGTATTTGTATTGTTTTTGTATTGTTTGTATTTTGTATTGTTGTAGTATGAAAAGGCTAAATTTCCTCCAAAAGCCAGAGTAAGTGGTAGGTGACAAACAAGATTGGAGAGAGGACAAAGGGTGATCAGTAACAATGTTATTAGGAGTTGCAGAGGCAGTAACAGTAAAATAAAAGCAGAGAAAAGTGATTGTTTCGACTAGACTGATAAGATACCAGTAGCTCTGCAGTCTCGATGAACAGCCTTGTATATGCAGCAATGAGAAGTTCCTTGTCCAGGCCCATAGAGTAGTGAGCACCAAACTAAAGACTAATCTAACCATAACATAGCTTATTTTAGAAGTCACCTTGAAGAAAGGGTATGAATGGTGGTTACTTTTTTTTACTGTCTTTCTGCCTTCTAGAATTAATTAACAAATTCAGTAATTTATTCAACAAATGGTTGAGTTTCTACTGCTATGTGTTAGGTATTCTGTTTTATTGAATCAAATGTGGTCTTGTGTATTTTTTAGAATATAAAATGTTAAAGGTAGAAACATTATGCAATTTCTGTGTAATTTTCAATCTTGTATTCATGGCAAATGTGTACTTTTAAAGCTGATACCTAGAGGCTTCCCTGGTGGCACAGTGGTTGGGAGTCTGCCTGCTGATGCGGGGGACACGGGTTCGTGCCCCCGCCTGGGAGGATCTCGCGTGCCGCGGAGTGGCTGGGCCCGTGGGTCTTGGCCGCTGAGCCTGCGCCCGGAGCCTGTGCTCCGCGGCGGGAGAGGCCACAGCAGTGAGAGGCCCACGTGCTGCAAAAAAAAAAAAAAAAAATTAAAGCTGATACCTAAAATTCTACTAAAGTTAAAAAGTAATTACTTTTTGAAACGGTGAGCAAGGAAGCTATCAAGATTACTAAGATAGTGTCAAAGGACACAGGAGTTGGGAATTCCCTGGTGGTCCAGTGGTTAGGACTCTGCGCTTTCACTGTTGAAGTTAAGGGTTCGATCCCTGGTCAGGGAACTAAGATCCCACAAGCCGTGGGGAGAGGCCAAAAACGAAAAGGACACAGGAGTCAATTTGAAGAGACCCCTACTGGCCCAAAACGGGATGGACAGTTTGGACATAAATCAGGATAATGACTAAAATGGATGGATATACATCAAATAATGTTTAAATCTATGGAATCATAGTGATACATACACATGCAAATTATTGTGTCACTATTGCAGGATGGTAGGTAGTGAACTCATTATTTTGAGAACTGGTAAATAAAGGGAAAAAATTAAGCATACAGCGTGACTTTCTTATATGAACTATACTGCTGGATAACCAAATACATGAAGGGAATTTTCTCTTTGTAGAAGTATTCTGACTAAAAAATGAAGTGATAAAACTATAATATCACCATTTTGTAACCACCTGAGGAATAAATGATTCTAGGCATTGAACAACAGCAGACACTATCACAAATAGAGATAACCAAATATTATGTGGCTCCTGGTTAAAGAACACATCACCACTTATCAAGTAGTGTTGTCCTAATAA
Source organism: Phocoena sinus (assembly GCF_008692025.1). Taxonomy (NCBI): domain Eukaryota; kingdom Metazoa; phylum Chordata; class Mammalia; order Artiodactyla; family Phocoenidae; genus Phocoena; species Phocoena sinus. The sequence goes on from NC_045767.1 coordinate 67,346,439, forward strand.
AAAGGAACCTGAATTTGGATAAAGCCTTTATATCCATCGATTTATAGAACGCATAGAAGTACAGGTTAAACAACACCATGGGAATTAAATCAGTAAAATTCAGACTGGAAAACAGGACAAAAATTTAGTACAAACAGCTGGTTTCTTCAATATAAAAATTGGTCTAAAACACATATCCTGTAGAAGAGAGACGTAAAAGACATCTCAGTCAATTGTAGTATGTGGACCAAATTAAGATCTGTTCACATACACAAAAATTATGACTTGTAACTGGAAATTGAGGATATTTGATGATACTAAGGATTATTTTTTTACTTGCAATGGTGGTATGGCTATGTTTTAAAAAGTTCTTATCTCTTAGAATGCATACTGAAATATTTATGAATGAAATTATTTTATGTCTGAGATTTACATCAAATTAATATGTAGGTGGGGAGATGCAGGTGCAGGCAGAGGTGAAACAAGGTTGGCCATGAGTTGATAGTTGTTGAAGTAATGAGTATGTGTACGTTTATTGTACTGTTTTTTTCTACCTTTGCATATAATTGAAATTTTCTGTAATAACGTTTTAAAAATTAAGGAGAACCTTGAAAAAGATCTAGGATCAAGTCACGAAAACATTGTCCTCTTCTGAGGAAGGATTTTTAGACTGTAGTAATCCCTCTTTAAACACCTTAGCACAGTCTCTATAGAAGTGTTTCATCAGTGGGTAAAAAAAATGTTGGTGTCATAGTGTTTTTCTTAGGTAATAATCACAAAAGATATTTTGAATAGGGCTGACAAGTCGGAACACCAGTGGCTGTGGTGAAGAAGATGCTTTCCTGGAGGGTGGGTTTCTTAGGAGAATTTGCTTTAACCCTTTCTTCACTAATTTTGCTGGTAGGTTACATATTTTTATTTATTTTTTGTGGTACGCAGGCCTCTCACTGTTGTGGCCTCTCCCGTTGCGGGCACAGGCTCCGGACGCGCAGGCTCAGCAGCCATGGCTCACGGGCCCAGCGACTCCGCGGCATGTGGGATCTTCCCAGACCGGGGCACGAACCTGTGTCCCCTGCATCGGCAGGCGGATTCCCAACCACTGCGCCACCAGGGAAGCCCCAGAAAAGTTTCAACTCTTAAGTGCTTAACCCTCCACTCTTGGAGAAACTTGACTGTTTCTAATGATATAATTTCATTATTTCACCTAAAACTTTAGAAAATATATAAATTATACCTAAACAAGATTTTCGAGTTTTAAGTACTCAGCGTAAAAAAATAACAGCAAGAGGGTCACATGAGAGTAGAGACAGATAGATTTACTTTTCTACCACTTTGATGCAAATGTGGAATATATTTTCCTTCTGTATTTCAGCCCTCTAAAGCTCACAGTCAACCCAGATGCAACAGCTAAAGTGCTTTGTAATTAGTCTTCTATTCTTCCCTCAATTAGAATTCCCATATAGGGAGAAATCTCACCAAATGTTGATCTAATTATCTGATTTAAAAACATCAGTGACAGTATGAATGACTGATTAATATAATTCACATATTGACTGTGAAATGAAAGATGACTCAGTCTCCGTCTAGCAGAAGGAAGATGCAGGGTAGTTTTGAGTAGGACACCCTCCTGACCTTCCCCTTCTCAGAGTTCTTATTCTGAAAAGTACATTATGCCATTTTTTTTATCATGCAACCAGCATACAAAATAAAGAATATCTTTTAAATGCCAGAGACCTTTCAGAACAGCTGAATAATACAAATATTTTGATTTTATATAATTTTAAAAGTTACCATATAAATAAATTTGCAAATTAGGGGAAAAATATTTTCTTTTCCTTTACAAAATATAGACCCTGTATACCTAGGGCTCAATGAAACACCTCCATGGAAAGGGTGGCTTAGCATTGTGCATTTGGATATTTAACAGGATGAAAGTTTTACTGTTATTCTGTAAAATTATTCTCTTATCATAGGTATGTTTTATTGGGTGTAAAAATCCTTATTTGAAATTTGTTTGAAATTAAAATTTTTTTCTTTCAGAATGGCAGAATTTAGTGACATTTGGGAGCTTTTCAAATATTGTTCCCTGTTGCCCACTGAATCAAGTAAAGTCGTATTCCACAAATGTTCAGAAAGGACGGGGGTCACAAACTCACAAAATGGAAAAAGTACCATCATTTGATGAAGCAGGTATGTATAAATCTTTTAAAAGTTTTCTTCTGTATACTGGGATCATTTGGGTAAGATTATTTGTTCCTTGAATGTTTGACAGAACTTACATGTAAAATCATCTGGACTAGTGTTTTCTTGGTGAGGAGTCATTAAACTGCTAACTTAATTTCTTTTGATTTTTCTATTTCTTTTTGACTCAGTTTTGGTAAGTTCTGTTTTTTTCTAGCAATTTATCCACTTCAACTAAACTTTTAATTTATTGGCATGAAGTTTATGGTACTCTCTGTATACTTTTAGCAGCATATGTAGTTACACCCTTTTTTCCATTCCTAGTGGTGTTTGTCTTATTTTCTTGATTAATTTTGCCAAAACTTTGTCTATTTTATTATTTTTCCAAGTAATCTTTTTACTTTGAATCTATATCATATGTTTGTCTCTTATTTCATTAATTTCCACTCTTACCTTAAATATATTCTCCTTTCTGCTTCCTTTGTATTTACTCTGTTATTCATTTTTTAACTATCATATCAGTTAGCTATTTTGCTCATTTATTTTGAACCTTTCTTCTTAAAGTAGGAATTTAAGTCATAGTTTTATTGGGTATAAAAATCCTTATTATTAGTTTGTTTGAAATTAAAAAACTTTTTTTCTTTCAGAATGGTAGAATTTAGTGACATTTGGAAGCTTTTCAAATACTGTTCCCTGTTGCACACTGAATCAAGTAAAGTTGTACTTTCTTTTAGTTTTACCTAAAATTTTGCATTATGTGTTTTGAAGCTATGTTGTTAGATGCATACACATGTAGAATTGTTACATAACACTGATGAATTAGACCTTTTATTGTTATGTAACAACTCTTTTTTTTTTTTTTTTTAGTGACATCTTCAGATTTCATTGGTATTTGCCAATGAAATGGCAAATGGTGTAATTTTTCCTGTCCTTTGGCTTTAACCTGTTTTTGTTCTAATTTGATAATCTTTGTCTTTTAACTGAAATTTTAGTCTGTTTACATTTACTGTAATAATCGATATGTTTGGACATATTTCTGCCATTGTATCATGTGCTTCCCTGTGCGTTTTTATTTTTTTTAATTCCTTTTTTGCCTTCTAAAAAAACCTTTTTTTTCTCATTCCATTATCCCCTCTCCCTCATACACAGAAACAACACACACTTGCTTGGGAGTTATATACTTTATGTCTGTACTAAAGTCTAAAGGTAATTGAAAAGTTTACTTTCCTTCTGAAAAATACAAAGAACTTAGAATGTTTTAACTCTGGTCACCCCCTCCAAACTCACATGTGATTTGTTTGCTAGTATTTTGTGTCTATTCTGCTCTCTTTTCCTTCTATAAAATAAACATTGCTATTTGTTCAAATTTATCTAAAATCTTTGTTAACCATCTTTTCTTATTTCTCTGCTCTTTCTGTCTGATGTAGAATACATCCTATAGAAATTCCTTTAGGTGAGGATCTTTCATGGTAAAGGCACATTTTAATATCTTATTCCACTGTCTTTTGGCTTTCACTGTTGCTGTTGAGAAGTCAGATATTTTGCCTTTGTTTCCATGTCTTTTCTGTTTGTCTGCTTTTTAAATTTGATTAACTGTATTTTGAAAGTCTTTTTCTTTGGTGTAAACTGCAGTTTTACTATGAAGTGACTAGGTGTGTATTTCTTTGTATTTACCCTGCCTGAGATTTGTTGGGCTTCCTGGATCTGAGAATTGGCATTTTTCTATCAATTCAATTCTGGAATTCTACAATTCTCTGTCACTGTCCCTTGAAGTATGTATTACCCCCTCTCATTTCTCTTTTATCTCCTTTTGGAACTCTAGTTAGAAATATTTTGGATCTTCTTGCTTTAATTTCCATTTCTCTAAACCTCTCTGACATACTTTGTATTTCTTTATGTTTCTGGCCTAGATCCTGGGTTATTTCCTTAGGCCTACCTAGTTCACTAATTCCCTCTTTAGTTGCCTCTAATCTGCGGGTTGGTACATCTGTTGGGTTTTTAATTTTAATGATTATATTTTTCATTTCTAGAAATTATTTCTATTTTTCATCTTGGTTGGTTGGTCTCTTGCTCCTTGCTTATGTTTTCAGACTTCTTTATTATTAGGCGTATTAAACATAGCTATTTTATAATCTGGGACTGAAAATTCTGCTCTCTGAAATCTTTGGTTCTTACTGTATTATCTTTTTCCTCCATTTCTTGCTCTCATTCATGATGCCCTATCTGTTTTTAAACTGAGAAGTGTTCATTTTCCATGTAGTTTTATATCTTGGAACTATTTGATGTCTCTGATTGAGGATGTGTTCCTGCATAGAGAGTTTGCATTTGCCTCTGTTAGCTGCTGGGGACACAACTTGGGACCACATTAAATTAAAGTCAGCTTAAGATTTTTGGACCACGTTGGTAGCATGAATTCAGACTATAAACTTGTGTGAGCTGCCTTATCCTTAGGATTTTCAGGGGAGTTTTTCTCTTCTCCACTATGTGACACCAGAATAGGTGCAGGCTTGCTTCCTTGCTATCCCCTTCTCTGTGTGTTTTTTCTAGGTCACAGTAATGCCAGGTGTCTAGGTTTTTTTCTGGGTATCTCCTGTTAGACTCTCCGTCTTTAGCAGAACCTAGTTTTATTCTTTGTTCTCCCATGCCCCTTGCAGCTGTGGAAGTAGAATCTCAAAGAATGTAAGCTTCAACAGAAATCATCAGGGAAAAAACTGGCTTTGGTCTGCTCTCTTATTCTACAGAGGTCCTGCTTTCCCTTCATTTTTGCCCTCTTCACATCATTTTGCTAGCTTAGCAATGCATTTGAAAAGTTTTTTATTTCCTAGTCTGCTGTGCAGCATTAAAAAGAAGTCCTTGGGGCTTCCCTGGTGGTGCAGTGGTTGAGAGTCTGCCTGCCGATGCAGGGGACGCGGGTTCATGCCCCGGTCCAGGAGGATCCTACATGCCTCAGAGTGGCTGGGCCCGTGAGCCATGGCCGCTGAGCCTGCGCGTCCGGAGCCTGTGCTCCGCAACGGGAGAGGCCACAACGATGAGAGGCCTGCGTACCGAAAAAAAAAAAAAAAAAAAGAAGTCCTTTATTTATTCATTTATTCATTAATTTATTCAAGGAGTATTTATTGAGCACATTTTATATGGCAGCAAATGAGAATGACTCTCTGAGTTTATATTCTCTTTATTACTAAAATAGAAAATTAAGCAAAAAAAGTATAGTAAGTACTGTGATGGAAGAAATACTGTGTGCTGGAGGGACACCTAACTGAGTCTTGCATGGTTGAGGAAGGTTTCCATAGGAAATGATATCTAATTAGTGACCTGAAAGTAGGCATTGATGTGATGAATGGTGGAGAAAAAAGGTAACACTGCAAGTAACTTAGTGTGTCTAGACTAGTGAGTAGAGGATCTCGTGGTGGGGTTGGTAGTTTTGAAAGTACAAGGGGTGAAACTCAAGAGGTAAACAGTAGTCAGATTAGGGTTTTGTTTAGGAGTTTGGGCTGTTTTGTAGGCAGTGGGAATCTATTGGAGTATTTTAAGTAGAGGAAGTACTTAATCAGATTTAAGATTTTAGAAAGATAACTAGATGCAGACTGGAAAACAGATTGCAAAGGAGGGAGACTGAAAGCAGTAATACAAATGAGGCTGTAGTCTAGGTTAATGTCAATGTTTTTTTAAGGGAGTAGGTGAACGCAAGAGATTTAGGAGCTGAGTAATTAAGACCTGGTGATTGAATTTGGGGGACTGAAAGAGAGAGGGTCAAGTAAAGGACAGTGCATGGTTACTGGATTGGATTGGGTGACTGTGTCGGTGATTTCATTGATTTCTAAAATTAAGGGACTTCTCTGGTGGTGCAGTGGTTAAGAATCTGCCTGCCAATGCAGGGGATGTGGGTTGATCCTTGGTCTGGGAAGATCCCACATGCCACAGGGCAACTAAGCCTGTGCGCCACAACTACTGAGCCTGTGTTTTAGAGCCTGTGAGCCACAGCTACTGAGCCTGTGTACTGCAACTACTGAAGCCCGTGCACCTAGAGCCCATGCTCTGCAACATGAGAAGCCACTGCAATGAGAAGCCTGCGCACTGCAACGAAGAGTAGCCCCCACTTGCAACTAGAGAAAGCCTGCGCGCAGCAACGAAGACCCAGCACAGCCAAAAGTAAATAAATAAAATAATCTATAAAAAAATAAAATTAGGAATACCAAAGCTGGAGTATATATTAATGAGAAGGTGAGGATTCATTCTTGGACATCTGGATCATAGGTGCCTCTGGGGCATCTTAGCAGATGACTAGTAGGCAGTTGGTTATGCTACTTTTCTACTGTGAGACATGATCTTTTGGCTGGATGAGTGCAGTAGCCTCTCCCGGGGCTCCTTAATTCCACTCTTACTTTCTCATTATATTTCAGCCAAACCAGTCTCCTTTTGGTTCTTAGAAAATACCAAACTTATTCTTGTTTTAGGGTGTGTGCTCTAGTTGCTTTTTCTTTCCAAGATGCCCTTCTTCATGTGGCTGACAGTTTTGGTCATTTACATCTTTTTAAAAATATAAATTTATTTATTTGCTTAATTAATTAATTAATTTACGGTATGCAGGCCTCTCACCACTGCGGTCTCCCCGCTGCGGAGCACAGGCTCTGGACGCGCAGGCTCAGCGGCCATGGCTCATGGGCCCTGCCGCTCCGCGGCATGTGGGATCCTCCCGGACCGGGGCACAAACCCGTGTCCCCCGCGTCGGCAGGCGGACTCTCAACCACTGCGCTACCAGGGAAGCCCTATTTTTAAATTTATTTTATTTTTGGCTGCGTTGGGTCTTTGTTGTTGCGCGCGGGCTTTCTCTGGTTGTGGTGAGTGGGGGCTACTCTTCGTTGCGGTGCACGGGCTTCTCATTGCGGTGGCTTCTCATTGTGGAGCACGGGCTCTAGGCTCGCGGCTTCAGTAGTTGCAGCACGCAGGCTCAGTAGTTGTGGCGCACAGGCTTAGTTGCCCTGTGGCATGTGGGATCTTCCTGGACCAGGGCATGAACCCATGTCCCCTGCATTGGCAGGTGGATTCATAACCACCGCACCACCAGGGAAGTCCTGGTCATTTACATCTTAAATGAATGACATGTCAGCTCTGCACACCCAGTCAGTCTTTAATATTACACTGATTTTAATTCTCTGTGTAGTTAGCACTTATTACTGACTGATATTTTCAGTATCTGCTTTATTTTTCCCCCCGTTTCCAAGCCTCGTGATAGCAGGAACTTCAGTGCCTATAGCAGTGGCTTGCCCATAGTAGGGGTTTAATATTTTGTACATAAGTGAATGCATAGAGTTCTAACCTGGTGATAGAGATTTAGGAGTTATTAGCTACACCCAGGTGGTAACTGAAGTCATGAGTGTGTTTGAGACAGTATAGGGAGAGAGTTTAGATTGGGGAGATAAGAGCTAGTACAGAATCCCCAGTGAGTAAGGGACAAGTGGAAGAGGAGGAGCTTGCAAAGAATACTTGAGGAGGTGCAGTCTGGAGAGGTAAAAGAAAAGCCAAGGAGAGTGTGGTGTTAGGAGAAGAGAGAAGAATAATAAACATAATAAACATTTCAAGACTGTCTTTCCTATAGTCGGATGTCTTTCACAGGGAAGATTTTACAGATTCCTTGAGAAACCTGTGTTTGTGTTTATGATGCCTGTTTTTCATCCTTTTCCCTAAGCCTCATCTTCTCTTGGGCTTACTATGCAGTTTTAGCCAGTTTCTTCTCTTTTCCTTGTGGTGATGGAGAACTGCTGGGGTAAATATTGATTGAGAGTTTGATATTAGAGGATGAAGGAATGGAGGGTGTCATGAGTCCCTAAGTTCCAGAAATAAGCATATTTATTAGAACATTGAAATGGGAGAAGAAACAGATGATGAAATAATATAATTAAAGGTAAAACATGTTATAATGCTTTTCTGAGATGAACATCGACTCAGGCAAAAATATTTAATGTTGGTTCAACTATACAGAAGGCTTGAAATTGAAATCTGTGACTAGGTTTCTTTTTTCTCTGCTGACTGAAATTAAGATGTTATTTTATTTTATTATATACGAAGTACATTGTTTATTGATTGTTTTATTTTGGGCTCAAGTTTTCAGAATTTGCTTAGGCCAAATTAGACCTTGTTAACCATCAGATAGACAGCAAGTAATTGCTTGCTTGAAAGATAATTTGTATATTTAAGAGTTTGAGATTGACTTCTGAATAATTCAGATCACATGATAAAGTCAGAAACAGCTCATTAAGAGGCAGAGACTTGCTAAGGAATCCTTGAGTTTTTAAGGAGCATTCAAATGTTTTAAATTTTAGTTTTAATTTTGCTAATGACAGCAGATGTGCGGCAAACAGCCAGGGCTTGAGCTTAAAACAAATTTCTAGAGATATTCATGGATAGAATGTCTGGTTACTTATTGAAATCATAAAGATTCTACTCCAGTGATCCAGTGTAAATTTATTAAGATGGTGGTGTGCAAAAAAAGTATTCATACATGTGTTTGAGCCATTTACTAGCATTTCTTGTCTGTGATTTTTTTTTGCTGCACTGGGTGGCTTGTGGGATCTCAGTTACCCAACCGGGGATTGAACCTGGGCCATGTCAGTGAAAGCCCAGAATCCTAACCACTAGGCTACCAGGAACCTCCCTGTGATTCGTAACACTATATAATTAGTAATGTCTAGACAGTTTGTGGTGAGAAGAATATCCAGAAGTATCAGTTTTAGGGCTTCCCTGGTGGCGCAGTGGTTGAGAGTCCGCCTGCTGATGCAGGGGACGTGGGTTCGTGCCCCGGTCCGGGAAGATCCCACATGCCATGGAGTGGCTGGGCCCGTGAGCCGTGGCCGCTGAGCCTGCGCGTCCAGAGTCTGTGCTCTGCAACGGGAGAGGCCACAACAGTGGGAGGCCCGTGTACCGCCAAAAAAAAAAAAAAAAAAAAAAGTATCAATTTTAGAGCAACTTATTTTATGTGATTTGTTTGAATGACTTTGATCATTGTAGAAAGGAGGGTTGTCTGTGAAACTTTAGACAGTAGATTTCAGTTGTTCAGACACTAGGTGAGTGTTGAAAGCTTATTATTCTACCACTCTGTTCCTTCACTTTTCTCTGCCCAGGGCTCTATTCCCCAAAACAAAATTTTTAAGTAATATATAGATTCTATAGATAAAGATGCTTTAGAATTAGTTTGCTGTATAGGTAGACAAAAATAAAATATCAGTTATTTAACTGATCAATGTCAAATGTTATAAGCTATAGTTATTAATTAATTAAATAGAAGTGTTTTTAAGCCTTTTTTTTTTAACTAATATGCCATCATAACCTACTTAGGATCTGATGAATAGTTAAAATAAAGCCTTTTGGGATTTTCTGCACATTCTGGTTATCAAAACATACCATGTAGGAAGCAACCTAAGTGTCCATCGACAAGATGAATGGATAAAGAAGATGTGGCACATATATACAATGGAATATTACTCAGCCATGAAAAGAAATGAAATTGAGTTATTTGTAGTGAGGTGGATGGACCTAGAGTCTGTCATACAGAGTGAAGTAAGTCAGAAAGAGAAAAACAAATACCGTATGTTAGCACACATATGGAATCTGAAAAAAAAAATGGTTCTGATGAACGTAGGGGCAGGACAGGAATAGAGACACAGACGGGCAGGACAGAATAGAGACACAGACGTAGAGAATGGACTTGAGGAGTACTCATATTTTGAAACACAAACTGGCAGAAATAAAAGAACAAGGAAATCTGGGAAAGAGCCAACTATAGAGCTTACAAATAAAAGTGTAATCACTAAAGTAAGAATTTAATAGATTAAATAGCCATAGTCAAGTAGAGAATTAGTAAATTGAAATTCACCCTGAATGAGCATAGGAAAGCAAAAAGATTTTCCAAGAAAATGAAAAAGCTTTAAAAAGGCATGAAGCTCTAGCCTATATTTAATAGGCATTTCAGAGAGAGAGAGAGAGAATAGAGAAATGGTGTAGAAATTATATATAAAGAGATAATGGATGAGAATTTTTCAGAATTTGAGAAAAACAAGGATCTTCAGATCAAAAACACACTTTTAGTACTAAACAGGGTAAATGAAAAGAAACCCATAGATTTCAAAACTGAAACAAGAAACAACCCAACTTAAAAGTTGCCAAAGAGAAAGTCAGCCTGCTATCAGTACAATTGTTGCTCTCTTGAAGTAGACTTTTTATCTGCAACAATATGCAGAAAATAAGGGAGGAGTGATTTGGAGTAGTAGCCATGAAAGGGTAAGAGGAAAAATAAATGTTACCCTAGAATTTTATACTTGTCTAAATAATCATTCTAGAGGGAAGGCAAAATAAAAACATTGCACATATATAAAGATGACTATCATTTACTACTAACCTACCTGCATTAAAAAAAAACTATTCAAATATGTATTTCCATAAGATGCAGAGTAAACTCAGGGGAAGAAGCGTTGGGATATAAAAGGGACAGTGAAAAGCAAGAAGTGGATAAAATGTGTTGGAAAGTTAATTTGATAGTAAAAATCATAAACATTTTATATTAAATGCTACAATTTTAGTCAAGAGTAATAAGATAGAAGAAGTTTTCAGTGGTTAAAGGTTTTTTTCTTGTTCAGAGGAAGGTAGAGATGGGGAATAACAGATGGTTATAAAGATTTATAGTGTATGTTAAATTTCTAAATGGAATCATGAAAACAGTAGAACTATAATCTTATAAATTTGAAACCAGCATGGGCGTGGGGTGAGAGGAGGATATAGAAAACTTTATAAATCTAACGGATGGCAAGAAAGGCAAAAGAAAAATAAAAGCAAAAGAAAAAAAGGATGGTAAACCGAAGTCAGACAATAAGGTGGCTGAAGTCTAAATCGGGTAACCAAGTGGTCAGTCAGCTTTCATGGTGTTGCCTATCATTTATATATACTCATATTCTAAATATGTAGAAATGGTTCATTTCCATTTATTGCATCATTTCCACCTCTATATAAAATAAAATCAATATTTCCTTGATTCCATTCTCTTTTCCAGCTCTTACTGAAAGTCCAGATATTGCTTTCACTTCCTCATCTCCCATTCTTACCTCAACCTGTTGCTCCATCCCTACTCTTCCTGCTGAAACTGCTGTTGTCAGAAGGTTGCCAGTGATCTTCATGTTGCTGATCCAGTTTTCACTTCTATCCTCTTTTCCCAAAAATGCACAAATATCTACTTATAAATCAATTATTATTTTAAACATAGAGGTAATGTAGGAAAGTGGTTAAGAGAGGAGACAAATCGAAATGACTTGGGTTTCAATCCTGACTGTGCTTCCATGTTTAAAATACTAGCTGTGTGACTTTGAGGGAAGTTCCAAAATTTTCTGAATAAGATGAAGATAATAATAGTACTTACCTCAGAGCAGTTTTGTGAGGATTAAATGAAATAATGCATGTAAAACACATAGTGTACTGTATGTGGCACATGGTAAATACTTAGTAAATGTTAGCTATTGTTAATAAGCTCCAAAATGTTATATTAGTGAATGAAGATATGATAAGAGAAAAGGTTTTAAGGGTGAGATTTTTATTACAAAATATTTGATACATATAAAAGAATACATGCTATGTGTATGTAAGTTAGAAAGCATAATAAAATCAACGCCTGGGAATTTACCACCTAACCTGAGAACCTTGCCTTCTTTTTTTTAAAACCTTTTTATTTTATTTATTTATTTATTGTTTATTTGCAAGCTGCATGCGGGCTCCCTCTAGTTGTGGGGAGCGGGGGCTACTCTTCATTGCGGTATGCGGGCTTCTCATTGTGGTGACTTCTCTTGTTGCAGACCACGGGCTCTAGGCACGCGGGCTTCAGTAGTTGTGGCACACGGGCTCAGTAATTGTGGCTTGTGGGGTCTAGAGCACAGGCTCAGTAGTTGTGGTGCACGGGTTTAGTTGCTCTGCAGCATGTGGGATCTTCCCGGACCAGGGCTCGAACCCGTGTCCCCTGCATTTGCAGGTGGATTCTTTTTTTTCTTTTTTTTTTTTCGGTACGCGGGCCTCTCACTGTTGTGGCCTCTCCCGTTGCGGAGCACAGGCTCCGGATGCACAGACTCAGCGGCCATGGCTCACGGGCCCAGCCGCTCCGCGGCATGTGGGATCTTCCTGGACCGGGACACGAACCCGTGTCCCCTGCATCGGCAGGGGGACTCTCAACCACTGCGCCACCAGGGAAGCCCGAGGCTATCATCTCTTCATATGTTTATTGGTTGTTTGTATTTCCTTTCCTGTGCAAGTTTGTTCTTGTCTTCTGCCCTTATTTTTTCTAATGGGTTGTCTTTTTGTTAATAGATCTGGAGGAATTCTTAAATATTCTTGATAGTTATCCTTTGTTGATTATATTTGCTGGATATATTGTCTCCTATTTAAGTCATTAATTTACCTGGAATTGGTTGTTTATGGTGTGAGGTAGATTCCAGTTTTCTTTCATTAAATTTTTTGGAGGGGAGGGAGTTGTACAGTTGTTCCAATAACCACTTAATCGTCATCCTTTCTTCATTGAATAGTATCTATAGAACAGTTTTGGGTGGAAGAATCGACAGCATGTGCCCTTGTTTTAAAGTGATGCATCTAAATTTTCACCATTGAATGCAATGTTTGTTATAGGTTTGCTTTACCCTTTAAGGAAATTCCTTTTTGTCCTAATTTTCTTAAAAAGGTTTGAAACTTGCATGGGTGCTGAATTTTATTAAATGCTCTTTGTTTAGCTCCTGAAATGATTCTATAGTTTTTCTCCTTCAATCTGTTAATGAGGGGAATTAATAGCTTTTCTAATGTTTAACTACTGTTTCATTCCTAGGATAAATCCAACTTGGTCTGTGATAATATTATCTTTTTTTTTTTTTTTTTTTTTGCCGTACACGGGCCTCTCACTGTTGTGGCCTCTCCCCTTGCGGAGCACAGGCTCCGGACACGCCGGCTCAGCGGCCATGACTCATGGGCCTAGCTGCTCCGCGCCATGTGGGATCTTCCCGGACCAGGGCACGAACCCGTGTCCCCTGCATCGGCAGGCGGACTCTCAACCACTGCGCCACCAGGGAAGCCCATGTGATAATATTATCTTTTTTATACATTGCCAGATTGTCAGCTAATATTAATTAAGTTTATAGGTTTGTATGAAAACAGCTGCTTAATATCTTTTTAAAAATGAACTTTACAGCGGAGAATATTGGTGCAGAACTGAAAGCTCCACTTATTAAGCAAGAACCTCTCCAAGTAAGAGGTAAATATATTTTATTCTATTTTTTATTATAATGGTGTTTTGAATTAAATATATAAAGTTAGTTTATATAGAGCTCTTTATAGTTATAAGGGTATGTTCATTTTTCTTTAAATATATTGACCATAAGGACTTATTCTATTTATAAACTAATTTTCTACTGAAGTTTACTTTGCATTTTAGTCATAAATTTTATGCAAGTTCTTTTTTCAAAAGCCCAAAGAAAGGAGTAATGGCAAATAAAAATCATCAATTGCTTTATCATTTTTAGAAAAGTAATGTGATTAATAAAGAACAAGAGGCCAACACCTACAGCTTGTTCAAATCCAGGTAGAGTTTGGACATTCTTGTCTGATTTCCTTTTCTGGGAGTGACTGAGTGATGAAGGAATTCTTGTTTGCAGCTCTCTTCTTTATAACGCGCTATGGCTTCCATCTCCAAAGTAGCATGTTTCATGGAGGTACTAATTCTGTGATTAGGAGCACCATGGCTTTGGCGTCAGAGAAAAGTGGATTCAATTTGTAACTAGGACATACTAGCTGTATGGCTTTGGGCAGTTTACTTTATTTCTCTGAGCCTTAGTTTCCTCCCTATAAGATTGTGCTAAAAGTGGGACTTCTTTTCTAGGATAACTTTGGAGATGATAGTGTACAGTCACAATTAAGACTACTTAATGTTGTCTTATCATCAGTAATCTGGACTAGGACAGGCCAACAGGGATTTCTAGCTACTTTGAAGAAATTATTAAAAAGTAATGTAAAAGAAAACCTAATCTTTTTGAAGAGCAATGTAATTCTCCTCTCTGATCCAGAGAAGTTTATTTGGACTTAGAATTTTAGGATTTTTAGAGTAAGGTAGTTTAGAGAAACTCATGCAAAAAGAAACCTGAACTTCTTTATATACTTTTTTTCAAATTAGGTTTTGGTTTTTATATTGAACTTTAGTTTTGAAATGTTCTTGTTAACTATTATTTGTGCATTTGATTTTAATAGTTCGTGTGTTATTTTAAGATTCTTTTTACCTACTGTAGTGATGGATAATTTTAGTCTTAATTTGTTCTTTCCACTTGTAAGTACAATAGAAAACTCAGTAGTTACTAGACATTAGAATAGAATATGAAGTGGCTAGGTAACAATTTTCAGAGATTTGCTTATGTTATTTGTGTTTTGTGACCAAAAGTCTCACTATAAAAATGAACAGACCAATGTTGACTGCAATTTTTAATTCATAGACTATAATTGATGCCAAATTGGTATTTTATTTTATTATTGATGTCTCTGGCTTTTTTATGGACAGGTTGATACTTGATAATAGGAAAAATTTAGAAGGCAGTATTTCACCTATAGTCTATAATTAACTTCCTATAATTTTTAACTGATAAAAATGTTCCTTATAGTTACTTCATCTTCGTTACATTATGTGAAATGGCCCAATGACTTTCAGACTTTTTTGACTGCAAACCACTTAAGAAATACTAATGATCTAGTATATATGTAGATTACTATATGTAACTGAAACAAAAGTTTTCACAAAAAGTGCTTGTTCTTCATTATGTGCAGTACTCTTTGATTACTTTCTATTTCATTTTTTATAAAATGCTGGTTTCACCAGTGTTTGTAAAACACCGAACCAGCGTCTAATTTTTTATTGAAACTTCAGTTCATTTTCATTTAGACCCTAAGCAATTTAAATTGTACTAGTACGATTTAAACAGACCAGTAATACCTATATAAGGTATCCTTTAGACAAAGGGTTGACATTTTGTCATCAGTTACTGATGAACTGTGGAGATAAAGCTGGGTGGTTACAAGTGTAATTCTGTCCTTTTCTGTACTTGGAGTAAACTTTTTTTTTCTGACGCCATTCAGTACATCAGGAAAAACAGTTTTCTATGGAATTCATTAGTGAATCCACTTAAAACTCAGCATATGTTAATCTTCAAATGTGACTTCCAATGTACATATTTAGTATGTTTTCCTATATTTTTGGTTTTAGTCAAAGCAGTCCTTAAAAAGAGGGAATATGGACCAAAGTACACTCAGAATAATTTCATCACTGGAGTCAGAGCAATGAATGAGTTCTGCCTCAAATCCAGGTACAGTAATTTTTTAAAAATGGGGTAGTTTGCTCTATCTAAATCTAAATAACCAGTTATTTCCTAGAATTTGTTAACCCGCTAACATCCATGTGGAAACTTTACCATGGCTCCTTCCTAAATTGAAGAAGTATTTTTATTCAGTTAAAAAAATGTTACAATTTTGGGGCTTCCCTGGTGGCGCAGTGGTTGAGAGTCTGCCTGCCGATGCAGGGGACGCGGGTTCGTGCCCCCATCTGGGAAGATCCCACATGCCGCGGAGCGGCTGGGCCCGTGAACCATGGCCGAAGGGCCTGTGCGTCCGGAGCCTGTGCTCCGCAATGGGAGAGGCCACAACAGTGAGAGGACCGCGTACCGTGAAAAAAAAAAAGTTACAATTTTTAGCTTACTAAACTGAAGGCTGCTCCAGCACGAGCAGTTCCAGTGTTTCTTGGCTCCTTTAACTCAAAAAGGTAGGTTCTTCAATATCTTTGTGTCACACAAGAACCTTAGGAGTTTATTGTTATGTTAATATGTAGTAAAGTTATCAATAAGATTATTTGCATATTTGTATAACTTTAAAATTTTGGTTTTTTTGGTAAAGCAGTTTTATTATGTTTATGTTCACACTCCAGCTGTGATTCACGTTGAGTATAAATTATTTTCCTTCTCTCTGGTATCTTGTTATTAATTTTCTTGTAATTAAAGAGATTTAGTGAGGTATTTTCCACAGATTTAAACTTTTCCCCCTCTTTTGTGTGTTTACCTAGAAAAACCATATTTATGTGCAAGATATCTTGGTAATTTCGACATCAGATGATCTAGCCTCCCCTACCCTACCCCACCCCCAGCCCATGGTCATATGGTCTATGGTATAATACCAAGAAATAAGAATTCCTGTAATCAGTTTTATAACTTCCATAACTATTGAAACAACAACCAATTATAATAATGATATAAAACTATATTCTGTTTCACATACAACAATTTTGTGAGTTAAGTAGGTTAAGTATTGCTATCTCCACATTATAGGCCAGGGAACATAATAAAGAGTGATGATGTAGCTTATTTAGTGAGTCAGTGACAGAGAGGGAACCAGAATATATATCTTTTGTTACTTGGTCCAGACTTTTTTTTTTTTTTTTTTTTTTTTGCGCAGTACGTGGGCCTCTTGTGGCCTCTCCCGTTGCGGAGCACAGGCTCCGGACGCACAGGCTCAGTGGCCATGGCTCACGGGCCCAGCCGCTCCGCAGCATGTGGGATCTTCCCGGACTGGGGCACGAACCCGTGTCCCCTGCATTGGCAGGCGGACTCTCAACCACTGCGCCACCAGGGAAGCCCCAGACTTTTTTTTGATGTGTGATAGTTGATTGTTAAACTTACTTTATTTTATTTTTACTTTTTATTTATTTATTTTTTGACTGCGCCACGCAGCTTGCAGGATCTTATCCCTGACCAGGGATTGAACCCAGGCCATGGCAGTGAGAGCCTGGAATCCTAACTATTAGGCCACCAGGATACGCCCCAGATTTTTATTTATAGGTCTTTTCGTTGCTATTACAAACTTTCCTTAGGAGGACCAATGATCAAATTTAGTATGACTATTTAGCAGTGACTTGATGAATGTATTAACATTTCAGAATTTAAGAGAAAGGAAAATAATTAAATAGCATGAAATTGACACATATTCTTTATAACTTGGTATCTATGAATGATATTACCACTTAGTATTAATCTGGATATAAACAAATGACTGTAAATTTTAAATTTAAATTCTTAAGTAGAGGGATAATACTCTAATCCGTGTTCTTTCCACTTTTCACTTTCTTTCTTCATACATCAGACATTGCAATGGTGTGTCCCTAGCAGATAAAGTGCAAGCACTAATAAAGGAATTGACTCTCTACATATTATGTTATGGTATCGATATTGAGCATCAAGGATAATTCTTAGTGTTTCAAGTGTCTCTAAGTCACTTTTGTGTACAAAATGTCATCTTTAAACTGTTTTTTATAGGCTACACAGATTTAGCTATTAAAATGAGGATCAGTGTAGTGGCTTTTATCTGCCCTTAATCCTTTTAAGTACATGAACCATATGAACCTTGTCTGAATAAATTCAACATATTTCTTTCTTCAGTGATCTAGAACAACTTCGAAAAATCAGACGACGAAGTCCTCATGAAGATACCGAGTCCTTTACTGTATACTTGAGATCAGATGTGGAGGCAAAGTAAGAATATAGTTCTTTTAGAATAAAAATACAAGCTGAATTTGGGATTAATAAAAATGTATTTTAGACAGACTCAGAATTTTTTAAATGACATGTTTTAAAAGCAGAATATTCTTACATTTCTAAATTTATCTGAGAGTTACTAGTATGTACTAGTTAGCAAAAAAAGTCATAATTTATGAGAATATTTGCTGTTGAATTCACTCTTACTGTTTAGATTTAATTTAGAAAAATTTAAGTGCTTTATATTTTTCCTAAAGGACCTTATGCTTTGTTGTTAAATTCTCATATAGTTTTAGTTATCTAGATTTAAATATGATTATAATAAAGTCATTAAAATTGTCATTGGTGGTGGTCGTGTGTACACAGATCTTTGGAAGTTTGGGGAAGCCCTGAAGCTCTTGCCAGAGAGAAAAAACTTCGTAAGGAAGCAGAAATAGAATATAGAGAAAGTAAGTATATTAAATTTACAGCTGAGTTAACTGAAAAGCAACTTGTAAGTAAGACTTGTGCCTATAATAACTATGCCCTCCCTAGTGGTTGCCCACCTCTTGGCCTTGGCTTTGTTGCTTCTAGCAAATACCAGTTTTCATTTTGGGATTCAATTATTTTATAAAAAGAGTATTATTTGTTTTCTCCTCTATAGCTTTTTAAAGATCATGAGAGCATGCAAAGGTAGTTTGTGGTTTCTATAAGATATATGAATATTAAAACTTAGGGTCTGATTTGAAGATTGTACCTGTTTAAAGGTAAATCCTAGTTTCTAAGGGGTTTTGGCCTCTCAGAAGAAGCAAACAGCTGTTGAGCATCTTTATATTCACAGATATGCTAAGGAGAGCTGCACTTAAATCCACAGGAATGAAATGTTTAGTTTCTTTTTTTTAAATTTGTTTTTCAGTGAGGTAACATTGGTTTATAACATATATTTCATGTGTACAACATTATATTTCTACTTCTGTTTACCCTACAGTGTGATCACCACCAAAAATTTAGTTTCCATCTGTTACTGTACAGTTGATCCATTTTACCCATTTCACCCTCAGTAACCACTACTGTTTTCTGTATCTACATTTTTGGTTTGCTTTGGATTGTTCATTTATTTCGTTTGTTTGTTTGTTTTTTATATTCCACATATGAGTGAAATCATATGGTATTTACATCTCTCCATCTGACTTGTCTCACTTAGCAGATGGTAAGAGTTCACCTTTTTTATGACTGAGTAGTATTCCATTGAGTAAAAATACCACATCTTTATCCATTCATCTGTTGTTGGGGGCTTAGGTTGTTTCCATATCTTGGCTATTGAAAATAAATGCTACAGTGAACATAGAGGTGCGTATATCTTTTCTAATTAGTGTTTTCATATTCTTTGGATTAAATACCCAAAAATGGGATAGCTGGATCATATGGTAATTTTATTCTTAATTTTTTGAGGAATCTCCATACTGTTTTCCTTAGTAGGCTGCACTAATTTGCATTCCCATCAACAGTGCATATGGTTTTCCTTTTCTCCGCATCCTCACCAACACTTGTTTTTTCTTACCTTTTTGATACTAGCCATTCGAACAGGCGTGAGGTGATGTCTCATTGTGTTTTGACTTACATTTCCCTAATAATTAGTGATGTTGAACATCTTTTCATATTCTGTTGGCCATCTGTATGAAAAAATGTCTTTGGAAAAAATGCCTGTTCAGCTCCCCTGCTATTTTTTTTTTTTTTTTTTTTTTTTTGTGGTATGTAGGCCTCTCACTGCTGTGGCCTCTCCCGTTGTGGAGCACAGGCTCCGGACGCGCAGGCTCAGCGGCCATGGCTCACAGGCCCAACCGTTCTGTGGCATGTGGGATCTTCCCGGACCGGGGCACGAACCCGTGTCCCCTGCATCGGCAGGCGGACTCTCAACCACTGCGCCACCAGGGAAGCCCTCCCCTGCATTTTTTAATTGGGTTTTTTTGTTGTTGTTGTTTAATTGGGTTGTCTGTATTTTTTGGATATTAACCCCTTATCAGATATTTCATTTCTTTTCCCATTCATTAGGTTGGTTGTCTTTTCATTTTGTTGATGGTTTTTTTTGCTGTGTAGGAGCTTTTTTTTTTTTTTTTTTTTTTTTTTTTTGCGGTACGCGGGCCTCTCACTGTTGTGGCCTCTCCCGTTGCGGAGCACAGGCTCCGGACGCGCAGGCTCAGCGGCCATGGCTCACGGGCCCAGCCGCTCCGCGGCATGTGGGATCTTCCCGGACCGGGGCACGAACCCGTGTCCCCTGCATCGGCAGGCGGACTCTCAGCCACTGCGCCACCAGGGAAGCCCTGTGTAGGAGCTTTTTAGTTTGATGTAGTCCTGTTAGTTTATTTTTGCTTTTGTTTCCCTTACCTGAGGAGATATAGCTAGAAAGATAGAGTGAAGACCGATGTCAGGGTGTACTGCTGCTTATGTTTTCTTCTGGGAGTTTTATGGTTTCAGGCCTTACATTGAGGTCTTTAATCCGTTTTGTGTTGATTTTTGTTTAAGGTGTGAGATAATGGCCTAGTTTCATCTTTTTGCATGTAACTGTCCCATTGTCCCCATTTTCCCAACTAATGAGTTGAAGAGACTGTCCTTCCATTGTATGATGTTTGCTCCTTTGTCATAAATTAATTGTCCATATATGTGTGGGTTTCTTTCTGGGCTCTAAATTCTGTTCCACTGATGTATGTCTCTTTTTCTGCCAATACCATGCTGTTTTGATCACTATGGCTTTGTAATTTAGTTTGAAATCAGGGCATGTGATACCTCCAGCTTTATTCTTTTCTCTCAGTATTGCTTTAGCTATTTGGGGTCTTTTGTGGTTTCATAAAACGTATAGAATTTTTTGGTTCTATTTCTGTGAAAAATGTCCTTGGGGTTTTGATAGGGATGTGTTGAGTCTGTAGCTGAAATGTATTTTTTTCTTTAAATTGGGGTATAAAAAAAATAAATTAATTAATTAAAAAAAAATTGGGGTATAGTTGTTTTACAATGTTGTGTTAGTTTCTACTGTACAGCAAAGTAAAGGAGAGTTCCCTGTGCTATACAGCAGGTTCTCATTAGTTATTTTATACGTATTAGTGTATATATGTCAATCCCAATCTCCCAATTCATCTCATCCCTCCTTTTCCCCCTTGGTGTCCATACATTTGTTCTCTGTGTGTGTCTCTATTTCTTCCTTGCAAACAAGTTCATCTGTACCATTTTTCTAGATTCTACATATATGCATTCATATACAATATTTGTTTTTCTCTTTCTGACTTACTTCACTCTGTATGACAGTCTCTAGGTCCATTCACATCTCTACAAATGACCCAGTTTCGTTCCTTTTTATGGCTGAGTGATATTCCATTGTATTTATGTACCATATCTTCTTTATCCATTCGTCTGTCAATGGGCATTTAGGTTGTTTCCATGACCTGGCTATTGTAAATAGTGCCACAATGAACATTGGGGTGCATGTGTCTTTTTTTTTTTAATAAATTTATTTATTTTATTTATTTGTTTTTGGCTCCTTTGGGTCTTGGTTGTGGTGCATGGGCTTCTCATTGCAGTGGCTTCTCTTGTTGCCGAGCATGGGCTGTAGGCACACGGGCTCAGTAGTTGTGGCTCGTGAGCTCTAGAGCACAGGCTCAGTAGTTGTGGCACATGGGCTTTAGTTGCTCCATGGCATGTGGGATCTTCCTGGACCAGGGTTCGAACCCATGTCCCCTGCATTGGCAGGCGGATTCTTAACCAGTGCGCATCGGCAGGCGGACTCTCAACCACTGTGCCACCAGGGAAGCCCAATTTTTAGTTTTTTTGAGGAACCTCCATACTGTTCTCCATAGCGGTTGTAGCAATTTACATTCCACCAACAGTGCAAGAGGGTTACCTTTTCTCTGCACCCTCTCCTGTAGCTGAAATGTTTACTTTTTTTTTTTTTTTTTTGGCTGCACTGCACGGCTTGTGGAATCTTAGTTCCCTGACCAGGGATTGAACCCGTGCCCTCTGTAGTGGAAGTGCAGAGTCCTAACCACTGGACCACTAGGGAATTCCATGAATTACTTACTTTTTTTTTTTTTTTTCTTTGCGGTACGTGGGCCTCTCACTGTTGTAGCCTCTCCCGTTGCGGAGCACAGGCTCCGGACGCGCAGGCTCAGCGGCCATGGCTCACGGGCCCAGCCGCTCGGCGGCATGTGGGATCTTCCCGGACTCGGGCACGAACCCGCATGTCCTGCATCGGCAGGCGAACTCTTAACCACTGCGCCACCAGGGAAGCCCGAAATGTTTACTTTTGATGAAAGAAATACATGTGGGGGTCAGGGAGCCCCAGAATTGTGGTATCACTATTCAGTTAATGGCTTCCATTGGGTTTCTTTATAGGCAATACAGGTGCTAATATAGGATATGATGAAATCTTCGAGTAGGGCATAATCCATTGGGGAATTAGATACTTGTACTACAGTTACAGTTGTTACTCTGTGGAACTGAACGGTAATGTGGCAGGATTAAAGTAGAGATAGACGTGCTAGTATTTGCAAAAATTAGACTTTTTTTTGGTCAGGCTTTATTTAGGAGGATTCTGACTTCTTTAACTATATTTCTAAGTTCTGCATAGGACCAAGGCTTAAAGGTGACAATATATCCTTCTCCTCATGAGTTGGTGAAATTTCTAGGTGGAAATTATGAGACAGTTGTGGTCAGTAGCACAGGAAGAAAAGGGCTTGGGAGAGTGTTTTGAGTGTGTGGGTCTTAAGTGTCAAGAGGGACAGCAGTGGGTAGGAAGGAGATCAGGAGATCGGAAGAGCATGAAGAAGACTTGCAGGGAAGGAAAGAACAAAGTAGGCAAAGTCGTAGTGCTCAACTTCACTTTGGCCAGTGGAAACATCTCACATTGGCTCCAAAGTCCTTTTGTCTTAATCCAGGTACTGTTGTAGCATCCTTGCTTTTAGGTACAATAAGATGTTTCAGGTTTATTTAGTATATTTCCTGCCCCAGATTGGGAATCAGCCATTTCTAACAGGAGACCCTTTCCTTTTAATAGGAAATAAAATTGAGAGACCTGTGGGCATTAGGGATACTCATTCTTAACAGGTTGATGTATTTTTAAGGTCTTTTCAGTGGACAGAGCTAGGAAATACTTTTTATTTCTTAAGAAAAGAGACATAGGTTATTCTGATAAACATTGTTTCTTTTCTTTTTGTATCTCTTACACTGAAAATCTTATTTCTTAATTCATTAACATAATTAATTACATTTTTGGTTTGTTCTTACGTGGGTGTACACACATAGAGAGAGAATACAGTGTAGTTTCAAACTAACAGGATCGATACTGCTATCAAGGTGTTTTAAGATTTCTGTTTTTCTTTTGTCATCATTATATATCCCACGAGGGATATATAGTCAAATGTCTATGCTTTAAAGTCACTTTTAATTTCTCATTGTATGGATAAACCATCTAACAGATGTAAAATTAGCTTCATTTGTTTCATTTTGCTTTAGATTTTGAGAAATTATTTTTATTTTATAATTTTGTAAAATGTTTACACAATTCCAAAGCGACCTTTACCAGACAAAACACTTCAAAGAAGTTTAGCTCCCATCCCTGTCTTCTCTACCCTACTCCCTCTTTCTAACATGGGTAACTGTTTAAAAAATTAGTTTGGGGTCTTTCCTGGTGGTGCAGTGGTTAAGCATCCACCTGCCAATGCAGGGGACATGGGTTCAAGTCCCGGTCTGGGAAGATCCCACATGCCACAGAGCAGCTAAGCCCGTGCACCACAGCTACTGATCCTGCGCTCTAGAGCCCGCGAGCCACAGCTACTGAAGCCCGCGCGTCTATAGCGTGTGCTCCACAACAAGAGAAGCCACCGCAGTGAGAAGCCCGCACACCACAACAAAGAGTAGCCCCCGCTCGCTGCAACTAGAAAGCCCATGCACATCAACAAAGACCCAACACAACCAAAAATAAAATAAAATAAAATTAATTAATTAAAAAAAATTTAGTTTGGGGGTTATTTTTTCCCTTTAAAAATTGCAATAAAATAGCATATATACTGGTAATTTAGACTCCCCTTTTCATAAATAAGGCATATTATGCATACTTTCTGTGCTTGCTTTTTTTTTTTTTTTTACTTGATAATATGTCCTGGAGAATATTCCATAGCAGGAAATAGAGACATTTCTTCATTTCTTTTATAATACTCCATTTTGGGGGGTACAGCATAGTTTATTCAGTTATTTCCTCCTTCTGTCATTTCCAGTTTTTTGCTAGTAAAATAATGGTACCATGAATAGCCTTGTACATATATTAAAGGAGATATTTAAAGTACAGAATTTGAGAAAGCACGGTAATAGAAAAATATTTTTTCCTGTATTTTTAAACTTTGAGCTAACAATGAAGAATTGGTTCTTGTATTTTTTAGTTAATACTGAGACGAGACTCTTAGCAAACTGCCTTTATCTCATTGCAAAAATACAACATAAAATTTATCATTTTAACTGTTTTTATGTGTACAGTTCAGAAGTGCTAAGTATATTCACATTGTTATGAAACATTTCCAGAAAATGTTCTTCTGGAACCTTTTTCATCTTGCAAAACTGAAACTATACATGTTAAACAATTCCCTTCTCCCTCTCCCTTGAGCCCCTAGTAACTACTATTCTTTTTTCTGCTTCTATGAATTTGACTACTGTAGATACCTCACATAAATGGAATCATACAGTATTTGTGTTTTTGACTAAGTTATTTCACTTAGCATAATGTCCTCAAGGTTCATCCATGTGACAGGATTTACTTCCTCATAAAGTCTAAATAATATTCCATTATATGCATATACCACATTTTGTTTATCCATTTATTTGTCCATGGATGTTTTGGTTGCTTTCACTTCTTGTCCATTGTGAATGGTGCTGCTGTGTGCTGCTGTGAATTTGGGTGTGAAAATACCTCTTTGAGACTGTGCTTTCATTTTTTTTGCGTATATACCCAGAAGTAGGATTGCTAGATCATATGGTATTTTTTTTTTTCCAAGAAGATGTTGGGGGTAAGAGTTTTATTAATGAATTTATTTATTTTTGCTGTGTCTGGTCTTCGTTTCTGTGCGAGGGCTATCTCGTTGTGGCAAGCGGGGGCCACTCTTCATCGCGGTGCACGGGCCTCTCACTATCGCGGCCTCTCTTGTTTCAGAGCACAGGCTCCAGAAGCACAGGCTCAGTAATTGTGGCTCACGGGCCTAGTTGCTCCACGGCATGTGGGATCCTCCCAGACCAGGGATTGAACCCGTGTCCCCTGCATCCCAGACCAGGGATCGAACCCGTGTCCCCTGCATTAGCAGGCAGATTCTCAACCACTGCACCACCAGGGAAACCCCATATGGTAGTTTTTAATTGTTTTGAGGAACCTCCATGTTTTCCATGGCAGTTGCAATATTTTATAATCCTACCAACATACTCAAGATTTCCAATTTCTCTACATCCTTGCCTATACTTGTTACTATCATTATTATTTTTTTGACTGCGCTCTGTGGCGTGCGGGATCTTAGTTCCCTGACCAGTGATCAAACCTGTGCTCCCTACATTGGGAGTGTGGAGTCTTAACCACTGGACCACCAGGGAAGTCCATATACTTGTTATTTTCTGTTGGGTTTTTTTTGTTTTGTTTTTGTTTGATAGTAGCCATTCTGATGGGTGTGAAGTGATACCTCATTGTGGTTTTGATTTTCATTTCTCTGATGATTAGTGATACGAGCATCTTTTCATGCACCTGTTGGCCATCTGTATATCATCTTTGGAGAAAAGTATTCAAACCCTTTGCCTGTTTTTTAATCAAGTTGCAAATTCAGATTTCTTCTAATAACATTTTTGTTGGTAGCTAGTAGAAGATGATTTAACATAGTCTTAGAATAATTGTGTTAATCTAAAATGTGACTGATAAAATATGTATGACCTAAATGTATTGTGTAATTCTTTTCTTATAGGGCTATTTAGAAACCAAAAAGTATTGAGAGAATATAGAGAGTTTCTGGGAAATACCAAGGTAAGGATATCTTTCTGTTAATGTTATGTGTGTATGTGTTGCACAGAAAATCCTAGTATCAGTCCATGGTGAAAATCTAGCATGTCTGTGATCCTATACCAAGATTTTCTTAAGTAGATTGTAATTTACTGAATTACAGTCTCTTTGCTTCTGTTTTTAAAATTAAAAAAATTGGGACATAAGTTCTCTTTAAATTCATAACTGTGTTATACACATAAGCATATAGATATAGATGATTTATTTTGTTAGATTTTTAGCAAGATTTAGCTCTTGTATACACCTTTAATTTCCTTTATTCTTTTTCCTTCTACTCTTAACCTTGTTTAACATTCAAAGTGCTAATCCTCTGATTGTACCCAAGAAGCTCAGCCCTTAGAGGAGAAAATTGCGCAGCCATTTTGATGATTTTTTTTCTTTATTATATAAGTGTACAAAATCTATGGACACTCAATATTTGTCAGTCTTACTAAACTTCCATAGTATGTTCACTCTCCCATTCTGTGAGATACTTACTGCATACCTTTTCCTCTCTTCCCAAACTTCCTGCAGACTCGCTTTCCCTCTTCAGCTGATGACCTTGTTTTATATTTCATTGAAAAAATCTAATCTGATAGAAGTACCTTATCTTTGCATTAGCAGACTTACTACCTTATTGACAAGTGTGCCAGAATAACTCTTTTCCTTCCTATCAGAAGGAAATTAATATTGGGACCAGTACAGAAAGTTTACCTTTACTGTCCCACTTCTTTATTTTATTTTTTTTAAACTAGATTGCCTGTTTATTATTAAAGGATATATAGTTCAGGAACAGCCAGATGGAGGAGGTGAAGGAGGCAAGGCATGTGGGAAGGGGGTCAGAACTTCCATGCTCTCTGGGCAGCCACTCTCCCTGAATCTCCGCACATTCACCAAACCCCCTCCTTTCAGGGTTTTACAGAGGCTTCATTACATAAGCATGACTGATTAAACCACTGGCCATTGGAGGCTGAACTCAATCTCCAGCCTCTTTCTCAGCACTGGAGGTTGGAAAGTTATAACCCTTTAATTACGTGGTTGGCTCCTCTGGTGACCAGCCCCAAATCTTACTTTTTTTTTTTTTCAACTAATTTTTATTGGAGTATAGTTGCTTTACAATGTTGTGTTAGTTTCTGCTGTACAGCAAAGTGAATCAGCTATACGTAGACATATATCCCCTCTTTTTTGGATTTCCTTCCCATTTAGGTCACCACAGAGCACTGAGTAGAGTTCTCTGTGCTATACAGTAGGTTCTCACTAGTTATCTATTGATATTTTATATACAGTAGTGTATATATGTCAATCACAATCTTCCAATTCATCCCACCCCCCCCTTCCCTGCTTGGCGTCCATACGTTTGTTCTCTACATCTGTGTCTCTATTTTTGCTTTCAAATAAGTTCATCTGTATCATTTTCATAGATTCCACATATAAGCGATACTATACAATATTTGTTTTTCTCTTTCTGACTTACTTCACCCTGTATGACAGTCTCTGGGCCCATCCACGTCTCTGCAAATGGCACGATTTCATTCCTTTTTATGGTTAAGTAATATTCCATTCTATATATGTGCCACATCTTCTTTATCTATTCCTCTGTTGATGGGCATTTAGGTTGCTTCCATGACCTGGCTATTGTAAATAGTGCTGCAATGAACATTGGGGGGTGCATGTATCTTTTTGAATTATGGTTCTCTCTGGGTTTATGCCCAGGAGTGGGATTGCTGGGTATATGGTAGTTCTATTTTTAATTTTAAAAAATTATTTATTTATTTATGGCTGCATTGGGTCCTTGTTGCTGTGCACGGACTTTCTTTAGTTTCGGGGGCTACTCATCGTTTTGGTGCACGAGCTTCTCATTGCAGTGGCTTCTCTTGTTGTGGAGCACGGACGATGTGCGGGCTTCAGTAGTTGCGGCATGTGCGCTCAGTAGTTGTGGTTCGTGAGCTCAGTAGTTGTGGCTTGCGGGCTCTAGAGCACAGGCTCAGTAGTTGTGACGCATGGGCTTAGTTGCTCTGCGGTATGTGGGATCTTCCCGGATCAGGACTCAAACCCTTGTCCCCTGAATTGGCAGGTGGATTCTTAACCACTGTGCGAACAGGGAAGTCACCAGCCTTGTTTTTGTCCATTCTTCACACGAAACTTACTTCTGTTTCAGAATCTTTGAGTGTGTTGTATACTCTGCCTCAACCATTTTTCTTCCAGATTTTTCATGGTTGTGTCCTTCTCATCGTTGAACTTTTTTCCCTCACTATTCTAACTAAAATAACCCTGTCCATCATACCCCCCCAACACTATTCTCTCAGTCTCTGTTTTAGTTTCTTTATTATATTTATCACTATCAGATATGACAGACTTACTCCCTATCTTCCTATACTAGGCAGTGAGATCTATGAAGGCAGGGACTCTGTTTTGTTTACTGTTGTACCCCAGCATCTAGAACTGTGCCAGGCATATAGTACTTGTACAGTAAATATTTCTTGAATAAATTACATAAGGCAGAATATATGACGTACTTCAATAGAAAAGTAAAGTACAATAATAAATGTGTAGCAGAGTGAGTATTCTCTGTGGGGGACCAAGGAAGGCTTTACGTAGAAAGCTGACACTTGGCCAGATATACAAGAAGATGAGTAAAGCTTGCCCAGGTTGCAGTGGAAGATGATAGCATTCCAAGGAGAGGAAAGAGCAGGAGGAGAAACACAGAAAGTATAAATTCAAGGAATAGCAGAAGAACATTTGACTGAAGAAAAATATTTTCCCTGAATATGTTCTTGTTTGATTTCCTTTTGTTTTGGTGTGTTTTGAAATTAAACACATTGTTAACACTTGATGTCTTTGGTCTTTAGAGAACAGTCATGAGTTAAATTAGAGCAACAAACTTGTTGGCTTTGGCTGTTCCTTGTACTATAAGTTAAAAAGTTGCTCAAGAAATGGGAAAATTTTAGAGTATTTCAGTGCAGTACATTTTTTTTTTTTAATTAAGGGTACTTTAATTAATTAATTAATTAATTTTTTCTGTGTTGGGTCTTCGTTTCTGTGTGAGGGCTTTCTCTAGTTGTGGCAAGCGGGGGCCACTCTTCATCGCAGTGCGCGGGCCTCTCACTATCGCGGCCCCTCTTGTTGTGGAGCACAGGCTCCAGACGCGCAGGCTCAGTAGTTGTGGCTCATGGGCCTAGTTGCTCCGCGGCATGTGGGATCTTCCCAGACCAGGGATTGAACCCGTGTCCCCTGCATTAGCAGGCCGATTCTCAACCACTGCGCCACCAGGGAAGCCCTAGTGTGGTACATTTTTATCACTTTACTTTTGGTTTTTATGTAACCAACTCAGATTTTTTCCTGAAGTAGGCAGGAAATGAATTACAAGGAAATAAACAATTAAGGTTCTGCAAAAGGACCCACATGTACTTTCAATTTCCATCTTCTCACATCTTAAACAGGAAATTCTAGAGAAAAAGAATTAAATAAGTAAATCTAGTTGTTTAGAGGCATTGATAAAGGAGGTATTTTCTGGTGTGTCAAGAGTCACTTATTAGCGTCACAATGCTTCTCTGGGAAATGTTAAGAGATTTTTTGTTTTTGTTTTTGTCTTATAGCCACGCTCTAGAACGACATCAGTTTTTTTTAAGGGGCCAGGAAAGGTGGTGATGGTTGCCATTTGCATGTAAGTACTGAAATATAAGCCTTTTAAAATAGAAATATTTTTAATGTATATATCCTTGAATGTATGAATTTATTACTTGGTATCTAGATAAAGATAAAGGTGCTATCTGAAAATTTTTCTCTCATTTTCACTGGCATTTATAGAAGTCTTTTTTAAAAAGTTGAATTGGCCAAGGTTATTTTTAGAGTAACTAAAGCAACCTGGGTTATAACTACTGAAGAGTACCTGCGCTTTTATTTTTCTCCCACTTAACCTTGGTAGAACATAATTAATGCTTTTGCCTCTTTCTTTTTTCCTCTTTCTTCTTTCTTTTTTTTAACTCTTTATTTTATATTGGAGTATAGGCAGTTAACAGTGTTGTGATAGTTTCAGGTGCACAGTAAAGCGACTCAGCCATACGTATACATGTATCCATTCTCCCCCCAACTCCCCTCCCATCCAGGCTGCCAGATAACACTGAGCAGAGTTCCCTGTGCTATACAGTAGGTTATTCATTTTAAATATAGCAGTGAAGTACTCCTCTTTCTTCTTGATTCCTGTTATTTTGCCTACCTTTTATCTATTTTACTGAATAATCTAATTTTGTATGCTTGAGCATTAATTCCATAATTTATTAGTTTGTTCTTTTATTTCTAAAATACATATGTTACATGTGTCAGGAATTTTGATATGGTCTGGAAATGTAAAGGTAAAATACATAATTCTTATCTTCAAGGATTGGAGGGACACTAGACTAGAAGTCATTTGTAATAATACAGAAAAGATAGTGGTAGTAGGGATGGAGAGTCACGGTTAGTTTCAAAAAGTATTTAGGTGGTCTGGTTAGCAATGGTGCCCAGGTTTCTTATTTGGACAATTGGATAGATATTGCACCATCACTGAGAGAAGGAATGCTGGAAGGAGGGGGCAGGGTGGGAGTAAAGGAAATAATGAGTTCCTTTTTGAGTTTGAGTTATTTATAGGGCACCCAAGGGGAGTTGGTCAGCAGAATTAATTCTTTTCATTAATAAAACAGGATTAACAGTGAAAGCTTTTTACGTTGGAGGAATGTATGTAATGTATATAAGCTGCTTAGCATAGTACCTGTTACATAATATGTACTTATTAATTATTATTGTTAGTATATATGGCTCCGAAGCTCAGGAGGGATTAGAGATACAGAATCAAGAGTTATTAGTATATAGATGATAATTAAAGCCATAGGAGTAGTTAAGATCACCTGGAGAATGTGTATATAATGTATGAGGAAGGAGAAGCTCTTGAGAAAAAACCTTGAAGAACGCTAACATTTAAGAAACGGGTAGAAGAAAAAGAGCCTGCAGAAGAGACTGAGGAAGAGTAAAGAGAAAGGTAGGAAGAAAACCAGTAGTATTGTGGAAATCAAGGAAGACAGTGTTTTCAGAAAATAATGGCAAATGCTTCTGTGAGATTAAGGAAAATATTAAAATGTTTTCAGGAATTTAATAGCAAGAAACAGTTGATATATTGATAAAAACAATCTTATGAGGTGTTAGCAGCAGAAGCCACTGTTTAGTGGATTGAAGACTGAGTGCAAAGTGAGGAAAACTGAGACAGCAAGAGTGGATATATAATTCTTTCAAGAAATTATTTGAAATGGAGGAGAGGAGAAAAGGGTAGCTGGAAGGGGATGTACAGTTTCCTCATTTATAAAATGAGGATGAAGTAACTACTACAATGTTAGCATTTACATAATAGAATTATAATAAAACATGGTAAGTGACTATAGTATAGTGCCTGAGATAAATTATACTAGTTATTACTGTTGGAATCTGAGTACAGCTGGCTTCCTCAGAGCTAACCATGTTTATTTTAGCATGTATGGCCTTCTCATATGACACAGACTATTTGGTCTAGTTTTTTCTTCACCTCTGGCATCTGCCTAATTAAATAAACCGACCTTCACCAACGTCTTCCCTTTGACACTGGCCTACTGAACAATACCAAGTGCACATAAGACACATAATTTCCTTTCTGATTCCATTTTGTTCATATGTAGAACACCCTCTTTTCTCATCTTCTCAAAACGTACTTAAGTAATTTGCTGGCACGTATCATGCCTCTTTCATTTAAATATTTAATGAAACCATAATCTGTGTTCTTCAAATTTGTACTCCTGTTGCCTAAAACATAGTAAATCTTAAAGACTAGGGATTCTTTCTAATTTACTTTGAACAGAATCTAGTGTGTGTGTGTGTGTGTGTGTGTGTGTGTGTGTGTGTGTGTGTGTGTCAAGTAAGCTTTTAATGGGAATTTTTATTTAAACCTATGCTAAGTTATTTTCTCTTTCTCTCCTAGCAATGGATTAAACTGTTTCTTCAAATTTCTTGCCTGGATTTATACGGGTTCAGCAAGTATGTTCTCAGAAGCTATACACTCTTTATCTGATACTTGTAATCAGGTGAGGGGCAAAAGCTTCTTTCTTATTAAAGTAATATATTTTTTGAGGCTTTAGTCTAAAAGTTGACGTATTTAAAAACATAATGATTCCTATAGTTGGGTTGTAGAAGAAAATGAAAGTTGTTTTACTTTTGAATGATGACGTACATAGAAATATGACAGTATTTGAAAGCAGTTTGTTACGCTTTAAAAACTTTCAATAATCAAATATGAAGTGTAAGATTATCAGTCACAGAGGCTATTGTAGAAGAGATTCTTATATTAGGTAGAAATTTGGTCTGTGAATATGAGTTCTTATAACTGTAAGAGCCGGTGGATTTAAGTGTTTTGAATAAAGATATAAAATAGTCACATGTGATTGATGAATTATAACGATTTTCACCTTAGACTAGTATTTTGATTTTGAATACTACAAATCTAAGCCTTTTTTAAGAACACAACATTTCTACTTGTATATCATTTCACATTTTAAAGAATGTGGCCTGTTAAGGAGAAAACCATTTTAGTATTTATTTATTTATTTATACTCCTGTTATGTAAGAACAGATTTGGGAGAACTTACAATAAAAGACACAGGTATAATAAGAATATTTAAGACAAAATTAAAAATAATAAAATGGTAAGAAGCAGGGAGAGCAATCTTAATAAAATTAAACCTGAGAACTCATGTAACTCACTGTCAAATGGATTAAAACGTTTTGTAAAAGTAAGGAAACAATACAGGCATTTGCTATTAGTACTAACTCATTCTCTTGAATTAAATTTTTATACTCAGTAAATATTTAATAACTACTATTATATAATATTTTGCCTGTTGAGTCGGGGGAGAGAAGGGTGGGAGAGATATGACACACAGTACCTATTTTGTTGAAAGCTTATGTGAATGTAAGAAAATTAAAATGTGAAAATATTTGTACATTTGGCCAAGAAGATATGTACATATTATTAATTTTAGTATTAGTTGTTATTTAAAACATTGAAGACAATTTTTTAAAAATTTATTTATTTTATTTGTGGCTGCATTGGGTCTTTGTTGCTGCCCATGGGCTTTCTCTAGTTGTGGAGAGCGGGGCCTGCTCTTCGCTGCGGTGCATGGGCTTCTCATTTGCAGTGGCTTCTCTTTTGGCACAAGGTGCGCAGGCTTCAGTAGTTGTGGCAGACGGGCTTAGTTGCTCTGCGGCATGTGGGATCTTCCTGGACCAGGGCTTGTACCCGTGTCCCTTGCATTGGCAGGCAGATTCTTAACCACTGTGCCACCAGGGAAGCCCTGAATACAATTTTTAAGTGTCTGTACTCTGAAATACTATTTAGGGATTTAAAAGCATGTGGTAGATAGCTATGTACTGATCTGGAATAATAACCATGATATGAATAAAAAAATCAAGTTGTAAAACATTATGTACAGAACTTATGTTTCTAGCCATGTTGGACTAATGAGGATTGGACTTTAGTCTTTTGCTATAAACAGCTAAAAAACTAGACAAAATATATTAAACAATATTTTCAAACATTGGACAATAGCAATGCAAGACCATGATCCCTGAGGAAGGGGAACAGGTGAATTGAACTCTGTGATTTCTCTGGTGTTTTGCTTGGAGGCGCATTTGCGATAGTGGAACAGGGTGGGAAACCCATCATAGAGTTGAGAAGGTAGAAATTAGGGTTAGTGAGTCTGAAGTGGCTAGAAATTACAAGGCTACAGAAGTCTACATAGGGTTTTCCTTGAGTTGAATCTTTGCTGAGTGTTAGATTACACATGTGTAGGGTAAAGCTCCATGAGACCAGGCAAAGAACCAGCAGGGAGCGTTAAGCTGAGTAATTCCTAGAGTTCACATCGGGCTTGGATTAATTAAGTTCTGATGTTTTGAGACAGAGAGTCCTGATTGATTACTCAGGCCAGTAGAAGGCTCAGACCTTAGTAGTAGGGCTAAATTATCTTAGTTGTAAAGACTATAGAACAGGGGTCCCCAGTCCCCAGGCCGTGGACCAGTACCTCGGCCTGTTAGGAACTGGTCCACACAGCAGGAGGTGAGTAGCGAGCGAGCAAAGCTGCACCTGCCGCTCCCCATCGCTTGCATCACCGCCTGAACCATCTCCACCCCACCCCCCACCGTCTGCCACTGGTCCGTAGAAAAATTGTCTTCCACGAAACCGGTCCCTGGTGCCAAAAAGGTTGGCAGCTGCTGTTCTAGAACCTTTCTAACAAAGCTCTAAGGGATCACACTGATTTACAAGTAACTTAATTACCTGTGAGAATAAAGCCCCACATGCTATATAAGGAAGACAAAATCCAGACACACAGTATAACATTCACAATGTCAGCATCTAATAAAAAAATTATTAGACGACCATGAAGCAGAAAGTCTGACTCACAACCAGGAGAAAAATTAGTCAGTAGAAAGACTCAATTGACATATGGTAGAATTAGCAGAAAAGGATAAGTGGCTATTATAACTACGTTCATGTATTGAAAAGAAAATATGAACATCATGAAAAGAGAAATGGAAGATACAAAGAAGAACCAAATGGAACTTTTAGAGCTGAAAAATATATCTGATGTGAAAAATCCACTATATAGAATTAACAGATTAGACGTCATGGAAAAAATGATTAGTGAACTCAAATATATGGCAGTAGAAAACATTCATACTAAAACTAGAGTGAAAAGAGACTAAAAAAGATGAAGGGAGCCTTAGACCTGTGGGACATTATCAAGAGAATTCTATCAAACATTTAACGAAGAAATAATGCCAGTAGTACACAGACTTTCAAATATAGAGTAGAAGGAAACACTTTTCAACTCCTCTAGTAAGGCTATCATAACCCTGATACCAAAACCTTAAAGTTATTCCAAGAAAAAAAAATACAAACCAGTATCTCTCATGAACATAGATGCAAAAATCCTTAAGATATAATCACATTGAATCTAGCAGTACACAAAAATGGTAATACATCATAATCAAGCAAGTATTATTCCAAGAAGCATGGTTAGTTTAACATTCAAAATCAATAGAAGGTTAAGGTACAAAAGTCAGTTGCAGGTGCTTCTTTGGTGGCACAGTGGTTAAGAATCCGCCTGCCAATGCAGGAGACACAAGTTCGAGCCCTGGTCCGGGAAGATCCCACATGCTGTGGAGCAACTAAGCCCGTGCGCCACAACTACTGAGCCTGCACTCTAGAGCCTGCGAGCCACAGCTACTGAGGCCCGCACGCCTAGAGCCTGTGCTCCGCAACAAGAGAAGCCACCACGATGAGAAGCCGGCGCAGCGCAATGAAGAGTAGCCCCCGCTCGCGGCAACTAGAGAAAGCCACGCACAGCAATGAAGACCCAACACAGCCAAAAATAAGTAAATAAATAAATTTATTTTAAAAAAAATCAATTGCATTTTTACTATCAGGAAACAAATGGAGAGTGAAATTTTTAATAAATTCCATTTATGATGTTAAATACTTAGGAGTAAATTTAACAAAAAATGTGTAAGACTTTAACACTGGAATCTTAAAATGTAACTAGGGGAAATTAAAGATGACCTAAGGGGCTTCCCTGCTGGCTCAGTGGTTCAGAGTCCGCCTGCCGATGCAGGGGACACGGGTTCGTGCCCCGGTCCAGGAAGATCCCACATGCTGCGGAGCGGCTGGGCCCGTGAGCCATGGCCGCTGAGTCTTTACGTCCAGAGCCTGTGCTCCGCAACAGGAAAGGTCACAACAGTGAGAGGCCCGTGTACCGCAAAAAAAAAAAAAAAAAAAAAAAGACCTAAGGAGGTGGAGAGAGATACCATGATCATGGATTTGATAACCACGTTAATATGTCATATTTCACTAAATTAATCTATAGATTTCATATAATCCAGCAGATTCTTTTGTAGAAATTGACAAACTGATTAAATTCTAAAATTTATATGGAGGGACTTCCCTGGCAGTCCAGTGGTTAAGACTCCACTCTTCCACTGCAGAGGGTATGGGTTTGATCCCTGGTTGGGGAACTAAAATCCCGCATGCCGCATGGCGTGGCCAAAAAAATAATAATAATAAATAAAATTTATATGGAAATGTAAAGAACCTGGAATATTCAAAGCAATCTAAAAATAAATGAAAGAAATTTGGAGGGCTTTAAAACTTATTTCAGAGCATAGTAATTAAGACAGTGTGGTATTGGCACAAGGACTGACAGACCAGTGGAACAGAATAGAGGGTCCAGCAACAGACCCTCAGTTACATAGTCAGTTGATTTTTGACAAAGGCACCAAAGCAATTAAGTGAAGAAAAGAAACTCTTCAACAAACGGTATGGGAAAGGTTGGATATCCACATGGATAAAAAAACGAAGGACCTCGATTCCCACTCATGCCGTGTACAAATTTAAGGTGGGTCATAGACCCAGATGTACAAGCTAAAACTATGAAAATACTAGAAGGAAACCTAGGAGAATATCTTCTAAGCCTTTGGGTAGGCAGAGATTTCTTAAACAGAACACAGAAACAAAACCATAAAATAAAAAAATTTACAAATTAAACTTCATCAAAATTAAATACTCTTATTAAAGGACACTTTTTTTTGGCTGCATTGGGGCTTTGTTGCTGCACATGGGCTTTGTCTAGTTGCAGCGAGCAGGGACTACTCTTCATTGCGGTGCACAGGCTTCTCATTGCGGAGCACAGGCTCTAGGTGCGCAGGCTTCAGTAGTTGCGGCATGTGGGCTCAGTTGTTGCGGCACACAGGCCCTAGAGCGCGTGGGCTTCAGTAGTTGCAATGCATGGGCCCAGTAGTTGTGGCACGTGGGCTCAGTAGTTGTGGCTCATGGGCTCTAGAGCGCAGACCCAGTGGTTGCGGCACATGGGCTTAGTTGCTCCGTGGCATGTGGGATCTTCCTGGACCAGGGATTGAACCTGTGTCCCCTGCATTGGCAGGTGGACTCTTATTTATTTAATTAGTTTATTCATGGCTGTGTTGGGTCTTTGTTGCTGCATGCAGGCTTCTTTAGTTGTGGCAGGCGGGGGCTACTCTTTGTCATGGTGCCGGGGCTTCTCATTGTGGTGACTTCTCTTGTTGCAGAGCACGGGCTCTAAGCACGTGGGCTTCAGTAGTTGTGGCATGCAGGCGCAGTAGTTGTGGCTCGCGGGCTCTAGAGCACAGACTCAGTAGTTGTGGTGCATGGGCTTAGTTGCTCTGCGGCATGTGGGATCTTCTCAGACCAGGGCTTGAACCCGTGTCCCCTGCATTGGCAGACGGATTCTTAACCACTGCGCCACCAGGGAAGTCCCTGAAGAATACTTTTAAGGCAATAAATAAGCAAGCCGCTCATAGGGAGAAAATATTCGCAAAGCATATAATCTGACAAAGGACTGGTATCCAGGATAAATAAAGAACTTGTATAACTCAATATTAAAAAGACAGTCCAGTCTTTTTAACAAGCTGAAGACTTGGAAAGGTACTTCACAATGATACCTGAATGTGGTTGGTGAACACACAAAAAGGTGCTCAACACTATTAATCATCAGGAAATGCATATTGTAACCCCAACAAGACATCTCTACACATCCGCTATTATGACTAAAATTTAAGAGCCTGACAATCAAATATTGGTGAAGATGTAAAGCACCCAGACTTTTTAGATGTTGCTGGTGGAGTATAAAATGTTACAGCCACTCTTAAATTTGTCAGTTTCTTGTAAACATATGCCTACTGTTTGACTTAGCAATTCCACTCCTAAGTATTTATCCAAGAGTAATGTGAACAAATGTCCACAAAGACTTGTATAAGAATGTTTCTAGCACCATAAAGGTGCTATAATGGGCAAAAAAATGGAATCAACCCAAAGGTCCATCAACAGTGGGATAAACAAGTTGTTGTATAGTCATACAATAGAATATTGTCTAGAAATAAAAAGAAATACTTATCTGTAAGTAGCATATAAGCATCTCTAACAGTATGTTGAATAAAAGAAGGCAAATACAAAAGAGTAGTTACTGTGTGATGCCATTTATATTAAGTTCTAGAATAGAACTTTGGCTTTAATCTTTGGGGGAGAACAGGATTAGCAATAGTCTATGATATCTTATTTTTATAAGAAGAACTAATAAGTAATGGCCCATATTCAACTTCTGAAACATTTGTTATCTCACACTTCATTGCACAGCCAACCTGATTAAGTATTGTAAAATAAATTGAACACTCATTGACTATTATGTAAACATTATAAACACAGATACATATATAGTGTGAATTGATAATGAATATTTCAGTTTTAATATACAGATTTTAAAATTATATGTTCTTAATTTACTCTCATTCTCTTAGTTTAATTCACTGAAAAGCCATCATCCATGTTTTAGGTAGTTTTGACTCTCTTTTCCTTTGGAATCCAGTAGAAAAAAACTTGTAATATTCTGTATATTTTGGATTGGATTTCTGATATCAAAACTTAAAAGTCAGTATATATTTGTTTTAGCCTTTTTTTTTTTTTTTTTTGGCCGTGCCGCAAGGCATGTATTGTAGTTCTCTGACCAGGGATCGAACCCGCACCCCCTGCATTGGAAGTGTGGAATCTTAACCACTGGACCGCCAGGGAAGTCCCTGAATGGACTAGCCATTTGCAAGGTGGTATAATCCCCATGTATTTTACAAGAGGGAATGTTTCTATAAATGCCCAGTAACCTACAGAGAAACTTCATCCATGAAGAATTTGGTAATCTTGAAGACTTACCTATTTGATTATTTGATACAATACTGAAAAAATGCAAAAACCCCAGCTTAGTCGAAAAAAATCACATAGGGTATTCACTCAGGCTTTGTGTTTTTATTAAATAAATAATTCTAGTGTAATCTTTTTCAGATTTCTAAATTTACATCAAATTAAGAGAAAGGATACTAAGTGCAAGCATAATATTGAGCAGTACCAGTGGATAACTCTTTTTAACAAAAGATACAATCAAAAAAAGAAACAGAAATAAAAGGAAGAAAAGATGAAGGCAAGGGAGGAAGGAAGGAGAGAAAGGTGGTAACTAGGATTAAAGACTTACATTTTTGTTATATTTACTTTAAACTTTTTTTCCCTAGAGAAATAAATTTTAGGTATAACTAGTCTTCCATCTTTATTTCTTCCTTCCACACCCCAGATAGTCACTGCTCTGTATACATTGATGTGTATACTTCATGCGCATGGTTTTGCAGTTTTACTAGAAATGTAAATGTATCATGTCCATATACAGTTTGTACTCACTCTTACTGTCTTTGGGACTTGCCTGGCGGTCCAATGGTTGAGACTTCGCCTTGCATTGCAGGTGGTGCGGGTTCGGTCCCTGGTCGGGAAACTAAGATCCCACATGCCTTGCAGCCAAAAAGCCAAAACATAAAACAAAAGCAATATTGTAACAAATTCAATAAAGACTTAAAAAAAAAATGGTCCACATCAAAAACAAAACAAAACAAAAAACTTTTACTGTCTTTTATTTGTGCAGCTATACAAGTTATTCTTCCTGTAAAAAGTCAGATATTACAGACCACGCTAAACCTACTTCTCTCCTCAGAGGTATAAACAGAGTTAAATGTGAGTTCTTTCAGACCTTTTCCTGTGCTTTACATTATACGTCATTTACAAAAACTACAAAACATAAGTTCTTTTGTATTGTACGTGCGGTTCCTAAACTTGCTTTTTTCCCGTCCACTGAATGGTACGTCTAGGAGCTTTCACCATGTCAGTACAGAGAGCTCTATCCCCTTTTACACTGTTGTAGAAGTAATTTATGGTTTGGTTATACCATGATTTATTTTGCCACTCCCCATTGAAGGAGTTTTAGGTTGCTTTCACATTTTACATCATTATTCAGTGTTGTTTTGAACCCCTTTCGGTTCACCTTTATTTCTCTATGGTAAGTACTGGAAACAAGAATTGCTGGGCTATTGGACATACACATGTTAAGTACTTCTTTGTCATTGTCAGGTTGTGCCCTCCAGACTGGCTTATTATATTCCCTTGCTAATGATTATTTACCTTCTTTTCTCCATAGGCCTTACTAGCATTGGGCATCAGTAAGTCTGTTCAAACACCAGATCCTACTCATCCGTAAGGACGTTGTCTTTATTTTGTTTTCATGTGTTTTGGCAGCAAGTAGTTGAATTATAGAAATCTCTTGCAGTTTATAGACCTGCAGTTTTGTGTTAAAGATTTGGTCATTTCTTCTGCTGTTGTATCTAAAATGCAGAACTCAACCTCTGTGTCAAAGTAAATTCAAGATATAATTTGAAAATGAGGTCCAAATTATTTTTATGCTTTGTAACATAGCAAAGAGATCCTGTCCTCTTTGTATTTGATAGTTAATAACAAAGCACGTGTTTTGATCTTAGAGTTCTGTTTTATTTGGTCAAAGGAGATATATATATTTCACATTTGGACTAATAGGCCACTCAATCTAAAATTTTAGTGATAATTAAATTTATGCTTAATGTATTTTAATCCCCCTGTTGTGATTTGGAAATAGGATTCTATTAATATTTCAAAATTACTTATTTGTAAAATGAGTATATTCTTTAGGGTATATTATTTTGAATTATATTAGTTATTTGATACAAAGACTTTTTTTCTGTTGCTTCTACTAACATAACCAGGTGAAAACTTTGAATTCCACATGTATTATTTTGTTTTTAACAAGCTTCTGTAGTAGAATTTGAGCAGTCAAATTTGCCTTAAGGCAAAAAAAAAATACACTTTTATTTCCATGAAGGAATCTGCCTCTGTGCTTTATATAAATGCCTTTCTTTACTTGAAAGCCAGGCACTCCTGTTTTCATATAAATAATAGCATATTATTGAATATCCTATAACTATCAGTAAGCTCGTACAGAGAACAGCTACCTTTCTAGTCTGCTAATTACACATGATTATAGTATTTTACTATGTCAAAAAAAATTTTTCCTGACCAGTTTTATATGCCAAAAATTTAAAAACAGGGTAAAACTTAAAAGTTTTAGGTTGCAAAGATTTCTTCTTAAGATATTTTCAACAACCTACTTTAGTACTACCCGATAGAATTTTCTACAATAATAGAAATATTTATTTATATCTGTTCATTGTGATAGTCACTAGTGGCATGTGGCTGTTGGGCACGTGAAATGTGGCCAGTGCGACTGAAGAATTGTATTAAAATTTTATCTAGTTTTAAGTAATTTAAATTTAAATAGTTTTACGTAGCTAGCGACTTACATTGGACAGTGCAGATCTACATAGTTAAAAATTTTAGGGACTTCCCTGGTGGCGCAGTGGTTAAGACTCTGCGGGCTCCCAATGCAAGGGGCCCGGGTTTGATCCCTGGCCCAGTACTAGATCCCACATGCATGCCACAGCTAAGAGCTTGCATGCCACAACTACGACCCAATGCAACCAAAAAAAAAATTTTTTTTAATGAGAATCTCCAAATTCCTTGAAAACACATAAAATGAAAGTAATGCCATTTAATTTAGATCTTAATTTACCTTAACTTAAATAAATAAATAAATATATCTCCTTTCTTACTTTGGGGGGGAAGCTTTAGAAGAATATAAATTGTTCTAAATCAAGCTGATAGAACACCATCACATCTATAAACTGATAATTTCCTATGGCAAGATTACATATTTGCAAAAAGAATTCAAAAAGCAATTTTAATTCAGAACTCTTGTTTAAATTTGCATCTGCTAGAAGGGTGCCATAGAGTTTGGGTTTGGGAGTAAATTTCCCAGAAAATACTTTTATTAATGAATGATTCTTTTCCTCTTGTAGTATCCCATATTTTAAAATTTCTTATTACTCAGTATTTTATTGGTACATACAGTAATACAGAATAATGCACACATTGACCAAAAGACTTCAAAAAACCCCTGAGATTTAACAAAAAAAAAATTACCATAAAAAAACCCAGAAAACTGAAGCTCTTAGTCTTTTAATGATAGTAATTAGTGGCACTTCCCTGGCGGTCCAGTGGTTAAGACTCCGCACTTGCACTGCAGGGGGTGTGGGTTCGATCCCTGGTCTGGGATTTAAGGTCCCACATGCTGCTCGGTGCAGCCAAAAAAAAAAAAGATAATAGTTAGTTACTGTGTGTTACACTATACAGAAACAGCAAAAAGTATCTA
The DNA here is from genome assembly GCF_008692025.1 of Phocoena sinus. NCBI lineage: Eukaryota > Metazoa > Chordata > Mammalia > Artiodactyla > Phocoenidae > Phocoena > Phocoena sinus. The sequence continues at coordinate 67,388,393 of NC_045767.1, forward strand.
GCATCAAATTATAAGTAATATAAATTGTAGGAAATATAAATTATAGAAGACAAATATTCAATTAGAAGCTACATTACAAGTAAATATAAATGTTACCATCTTCATTAAACATCTGAATGCATTTAAAAAATAAATTTTGCCTGCATTTGTGTTACATAAAAGTAAAGTTGCTCTAGTAAATCAAAGCAAATATATGAAAGAGGGGTTAGAAAATACCTGAATTAAATCATATTCACTCTTTTTATATAATTTCAAAGATTTTGCAGTTTTTTCCACTTTATGTATTGATTTTCTGATTAGATTTGAGTTTGGCACTTACATTTTACTTAAATATAAAATCATAACATCATGATGTTATAAGAAGTTTTTTTTTTTCATTGACCTATTAAACATTTTGAGAGGAAATCATTTGTATTTCTTGTAAACTATATTATCTTTTTTATTTTTCAGGTATGGATTTTCAAATATGCGCTATATTGCTTCACTAATTAGTGGTGTTGGTATTTTCATGATGGGTGCAGGATTATCTTGGTACCATGGAGTCATGGGATTGCTTAATCCTCAACCAATAGAATCTCTTCTATGGGTAATCTTCTTCCTTCCTCCCCCCTCAGTTTTGAAGTAATATGAAATAGTGATTAAGTACAGTAGAATGCCTTTGTCATATTGATGTTAAAGAATGGGACTAAATATACCTTCTTGACTGTAATATAGGGTTATGTATCTGTAGTTGTGTTTTTTAGAATGTGACTGGACATGACCTCTAAATCCATATGATTCAGTGATATTGAGCAAGAATATCTCTGTAGGTACAGTTGTTAACCACTTCGTCCTTGGTTAAAATTTTGGGCAATTCTGTTAATTTCTGCTGTTACTTTTGAAAAGCAAGAAGACCTCTGTTCACTTTTAGTCCCAAGAATAAATGTCCTATCAGTAGTTAAAATAACCATTCCTTTGTAACAGTCATATGTTAGAATTTTATTTAAAGTTAAACCTTCTCCTTTCCCTCATTCTGGTAGGAAGCCTACCTTGAGAGAATGGGCGTGTGGTTCCCTTCTGTATTTTTTCACTTAAGGGCTTCTCTTCTCTCCTACTCCATAGATTGCCTCTGGCAGCACTGAAGGTAGAGATAGGGGACAGAAAGGTACTACTTTACTGGCACCAGTGTCATCTTGCACTGGTTTCCACTGGCCTTTGTAGATACTTAAAGCTGTCTTCTTTTCCTCTCATGGGAACTTCTTGGAGATTACTCTGCTTGGCAGCTCTGATTGTAGCTCCCTTGGCAAGTGCAAATTGGGCATGTGGCACCCCTGTCAGCTTCTGTATCTCACAGTGTAGCTCCAGACTATGCTGATGTTGCCAGTAAGACTCAGTGGAAAGAGCCTAGAATTGAGTTAGGAAAACCTGTATTCTAGTTCTTATTCCAATACCATTTCTATTTACTCAAGCAAACCACACAGCCTTGGAAATCTCAGTTTCCTTAACAGAATTAGAAGAGTGTTGGACTGGGTTCAAAATTTTTAAACCTCTGTTTCAGGGAAGCCTAGGGTTCCGAAAAGGTAATATTGAAAATTCTATAGATGTGTGATTTGAATTTCACTTAAAATTAAAAAAAATTTGTGTTAATTATTTCTATATATCTTGGATTAAAGCTATTCTTGGTATCTTTATCTAATTCAAGAGTGTCTGGGATTGTAAGGAAAGTGGTGTTATCTTCCTCCCCCAAATTGTTTACTTTTTATAACTGCTTATCTTTCTGAATGAGGACTGAGGAAGGATTCTCTTGGTGCTGGGCAAACAAACAAAATTGAAAGTTACTGGGTATGGTTGTGTATCTTACTGCATCTGGTATCCACAACCCTAGATTTCAAATGCTTGTGTTCATTTTGAAGTTCAAATTTTTTTTTTTTTTTACTAATTAATTCTTTTATATCATGAATTTAACTTTAGTCATGGTATAGCATTCTACGCTGGGGGGTGCGTGTGTGTATTTTTCAAGTATTAAAAAATGAGATGGCCATCAAATTTTTAATTTTTAATTGTTTCTTCTTATGAAGATACCATCTATCTCATCCTCATTTGAACTGTTTCCCATCAAAATCCTTATCTGGCTAGGATTTGAATTTATGTTTCCATATTAAACATTGTTTATGCATGAACTGTTGTAATTCTTTAGTGAGATATCAACTTATGCTTTATTTTTATATTTCCTAGGCATATTGTATTTTAGCAGGATCATTAGTATCTGAAGGAGGTATGTACTGTCACAGAATCTTTTTATTCTTAACTTAGTAATATATATTCAGCAGTCTATTTTTATAGATTGCTAAGTTCTCCTGATTAAAGAAAGCTGTGGAAATAGGAATATACGTTTTATCTTCTTTGAGGGAAGAAATTCTTTGTATAATGTACTATGGTTGTTCCTGTAAGATGGGGCAAGTTTGGAGAAGCTTTTTATTTTGTTCTTGAGTATCATATCATTTGAAATGAAGTATAAAAACATAACTAACTATATACTGAGGTTTTTTCTTTTTTTGGAAAGTAAAAAACATTTTTATATTTTTATACAGCAGGTTCTTATTAGTTATCTATTTTATACATATTAGTCTATATATGTCAATCCCAATCTCCCAATTCATCACACCACCACCCCACCCCCTGCTTCCCCAGTTTGGTGTCCATACATTTGTTCGCTACATCTGTCTCTCTATTTCTGCCTTGCAAACCTGTTCATCTGTACCATTTTTCTAGATTCCAATGTATGCGTTAATAAACGATATTTTTCTCTTTCTGACTTAACTTCACTCTGTATGACAGTTTCTAGGTCCATGGAGTATAAAAACATAACTAACTATATACTGAGTTTTTTAAAATCCGGTTTTAGTAATGTTTATCAGGGAGGACTGTCTTTTTGCAGTACAGATATGTTAATGTTTCTGAAAGTTTCAGCCACAGCAGTATTATGACAGAGAAGTGCTAATATCATGTATGGAACTGCCTAATTCACTGCTGTACTCACAGTATGCTTACTTCTAAAACATTGTCATTTTTTATGCATCATCCTTTCATCTTTGGCAGTCGTATAAAATGGTGATAGCACCACCTGCCTCAAAAGGTTGGGAGGATCAAAGAGATTATGCTTAGTGTGGTGCCTGCCAGCTAGTAGCTGTCTAGTAAATTAAGGCTGTTGTGGTGGTAATGATATTTAAATTATTGTGGTTTAGAAATATGGGGTTCATTATATCATAATGATTAATTGGGGTCTTGATAATGACTGGTTTAATATAGAATTTTCCTTATTGACAGCCCTTAGCATTAAAGTGTTGTGCCTATTTATTTATCTTTTGAGATGCCATCTTTAAAGTTTGGAGGCATGAAGTTTCTTCTTTGCTGATATGAATGCTTTTCTTTCAGCAACACTTCTTGTTGCTGTAAATGAGCTTCGTAGGAGTGCTCGGGCCAAAGGAATGTCACTTTACAAGTATGGTATGTATTTTAGAAACCTAGGTGTATTATTTCATCTTCTTTGTTTCCTTAAAATTGCCTAGTGCTATTATTGCTTTGTTCCATATAGATGTGTACAAAATATATCTCAGTGTCTTCCCTACGTGGCTCTTACTTATATATCAGCTCTTTTAAAAAGAGAAATGTAGTGTAATTTGAACAGCAGTACTTTATATTTGGATTTAACTTACGTGAACTACAGTATTTCTGTGTATGCTTATATAACTTGAGAAAGTAATTTGACTTTAAATATCTGTTATTGTTAACATTTAAACCAAGAAATTGTATTTATATTGAACAGGGTTTTAAAAATCAGGATCTCATACATTTTTTAATCTTAATTTTTTTTTTTTTTTTTTGGCTGCACTGCATGGCTTGAGGCATCTCAGTTCCCTGACCAGGGATTGAACCCTAGTCACAGCAGTGAAAGCCTGTAGTCCTAACCACTAGGCCACTAGGGAACTCCTTCTTAATCTTAATTTAATTAAATTAATGGATACTTATTAAAATGTTATCTGATAGTATCAAATTAAGATTTCAAAAGTTTCTTTTCTTGTCTCTACCCCAATGATTAAGTAATGGAAAGTCGTGATCCTAGTACAAATGTTATATTATTGGAGGATACTGCAGCAGTGTTGGGAGTGACAATAGCAGCCACTTGTATGGGCCTTACTTCTATAACAGGTAAATATTTCTCAAATTACAGGTGCTTTATTTGTGCTACTAAAATAATTCTCTAATATGTGGGAATTTTCCTTTATATCATTGAATAATTTTAAACCAGTAGATTGTTAAATGTGAATTTCATACTAACCATTTGTTTGTATAAGACAAATAAGATGGTAAAAGTGTTCAGATTTTTGAATTAGAAATTTCTCTTAGTTAGAAATAAAGAAGGCTGCTAATAGAGCATTTCTGTAATGCTCGAAGCCTTTCTAGCTGTGACTTAATAAGTTACACAACTACACAGAGCTTTAAGTTCTTTATCTATAAAGATATTAATAATATTTGTCCTAGTGACCTTACAGGTTTAAGATAATATATGAGAGAGAACTTTAATAAACTCTGAAGTTAAAAATAAATATACATTGTAGCTCTTGTCCATTTGTCTTTTTCTACTATTAGTACCAATAATAACTGCTGTTGCTTTCCTGTTTCCTTGATTCTTTAGTTGCTTCCATCCTCATTTTGGTAGCTAGATAAATGTTTTGAAGGCCAGTACAGCACAGGCGGATAAGAAGACAAAAACCATTTTATTTTTATTTTCTAAAACAAAGGAACCATTTAGTATGAAAAGACTCAATTTCTGAGGTTGGAATTCTCTTGAAATGGTACTACCATTCTTACCTGTTTGTCCTAGCGTATTTTAAATAATTTTAGGTGATGAGCTTCCACAGTTCTGCAGTATTTCTTAAAATAGCCTGAAATATGAATAGGTCTTTCTCATTTTGAATGTATATTTTAAGAGTAAACCAGCATTCTCTGATGTTCACTGTGATCCAACATATTTCTAATTGTTTTGATCATTTTCTGGTTGACCTTACCATTTTAGACATTTTTTTAGACCTAAATTATTACTTAGCAAAATTTTAGGCTTAAGGGAAGTGTGACTTGATAGGTAAGTTGACTTTTAATAGATTTTTTTTTTTACATAGTATTATAAACCAGTCAAATCAAACTTATAAAAAGTTTTGTTTCAAGAAAGTTTCACATTAATTTTTATTTAATTATTTAAATTGTCATTTAAATTAAATAACATGCCAAGAAATAAATATTTTCCAGCTAATAATTCTGTGATTTCTGTAGGATTATTAATAGATGTATATTTTAAAATGAAAATAATTAATTAAATTTGGATTTCTAAAGAGCAGTATTTGATTTTGAACTCTATAATTACAAACTTGCTAGTGGATTATGTTTTACAAATGGATGTATTTTTACACTTTAGTAATACAAAATAAGTCATTCAGTTTTTAGTGTTATATTTTGACTAAATGTTAATAAAACTAATGTAAATTGAGATTTTTTTAGTAAAACAAAAAATGCTTTCATCAAGCATTAAGAGAGTTAAATTTAATATTGACATTTGATCTTTGGAATAAAAAGACTTTTCATTATAAAAGCCTTGTGTGTAAAATTTATTATAAAGATTTAAAGTATAATATTTATTTATGTCTATTATATAAATATTAACCTATGCATTCATAGATAATAAATCAACTCTTCTCATTGGTTCTGGAAGAGAATAAAGCCCTAATAACCTAAGGCAAACTTTAGAATCAGAATCATCTGGCAGGATTGGGAAGGCACATAATGCTAGACCCACACCCACCCCACCCCGAACCCCAGATTTCTGACGTAGAAGGTCTTGAGCGAGGCCTGAGAATTTGCATTACTACCGTGTTCTTGAGTGATGCTGACGCTGCTGGTCAAAGGACTGCACTTTGAGAACCACTGCTCTGAGGTAGCCATTAGAGGCAAGGAATTCACTTCCTTTTTTTTTTTTTTTTTTTTAAATCTAGAATGGTACTAGCTATGTATCATTCTTGGTTGAATGAGATAAGAGTGCCTCATAATAATTTTTTGTATGGCTTAGTTCTTTCACAGAATCTTGGTAAGAATAAGACACAAAAATGGTTATTTCTTTTAGCTTTTGATTTTACAATTATTTTGTCAACTTGGGATAGGAAAAGTGCTACTGATATATCAAAAAGAAATGGACTCTTCATTGTATTATTAGTATGTGTCTAATTTGAAAATGCTCTGAACCCTCACGCATGTGACCAGGTGCAAGAAACAGATCATAAGTAATTCAACTGCATAGAATAGTAAAACTATTAGGAGAAAGTCATTAAAGGAATTAGAAATGAATTTCCGGTCCCTTGATTTACTAATTCTGGTTCTTCGTTCACTAAAGCTCATTGAAATAATAGAAAATGTTAATTTACTGACTTCTTTTGTGCTTTTACTTAGGCAATCCACTGTATGACAGCCTAGGTTCTTTGGGTGTGGGCACCTTATTAGGTGTGGTCTCAGCATTCCTCATCTACACTAACACAGAAGCACTCTTAGGGCGATCCATCCAGCCAGAACAAGTACAACGGCTTACTGAACTCCTGGAGAACGACCCATCAGTAAGGTCAGCTTATTCCAGTGATGCTGTTAAGGTTTACAAAAACGTATTAAGAAATAGAAATGCTTGTTTTGTAAATACTTCCAGAAGAGGTTTTGAATTCCTAGCCTTTAGAACTTTTTTTTTTTTTTTTTGCGGTACGCGGGCCTCTCACTGCTGTGGCCTCTCCCGTTGCAGAGCACAGGCTCCGGACGCTCAGGCTTAGCGGCCATGGCTCACGGGCCTAGCCGCTCGCGGCATGTGGGATCTTCCCAGACCGGGACACGAACCCGTGTTCCCTGCATCGGCAGGCGGCCTCTCAACCACTGCGCCACCAGGGAAGCCCTAGAACTTTTTAATCTTATTACTTTGCAGCATTGCAACCTTACAAGAAAGCAAGTGAAAGCATGTCGGACACTCCCTAAGTTTCCTTTTAAATTCTGTATATCTTTAATTTTTAGAATAAGGAACAGTTAGATGATGTAATGGGAACAGAAGTTTGCAAAGTATTTGCCTCTTTAATGTGGAACCACTTATATGAAACCTTCATATTTGTATTTGCCTTATATTTGTATTATAATTACAAATTGAATATATTAAACTTAAGATTTTTATTCATGGGGATATGATTACCATGTTGAATATAATTTATACTTTTTTTGAAAATAGACTTCTTGTTTTAGATTATATTAAATGGTTTTTCCATATAATCTTTATCTTTAAATGATATACAAATAAAGAATTGAAGAGTTAGGAGGTATTCAGAAGAGATGCAAAGTTCTATTCTAATAGGACTTTTTAGTGAACTTCCGCAGCAGTGTAGTTTCAGAATGAAGGGGAAGGAACAGTCCTTTAAAATCCTGCTTTTGGGTACTTCCCTGGCAGTCCAGCGGTTAAGACTTCACCCTGGTTGGGGAGCTAAGATCCCACATGCCTCGTAGCCAAAAAACCAAAACATAAAACAGAGCAGTATTGTAACAAATTCAATGAAGACTTTAAAAATGGTCCACATCCAAAAAAATCCTGATTTTTTCTACTACTTACCTACATATGCATATATAAACTTTAAAATAAGAATGTATTTTTCTTAATTAAAATCTTTAAGTTAAATCTTTTAAGAATGACCTCTAGGACTTCCCTGGTGGCACAGTGGTTAAGAATCCACCTGCCAATGCAGGGGACAGGGGTTCGAGCCCTGGTCCAGGAAGATCCCACATGCCACAGAGCAGCTAAGCCCGTGAGCCACAACTACTGAGCCCATGTGCCACAACTACTGAAGCCCATGCGCCTAGAGCCCGTGTTCTGCAACAAGAGAAGCCACCGCAATGGGAAGCACACGCACTGCAACGAAGAGTAGCCCCTGCTCACCACAACTAGAGAAAGTCCATGTGCAGCAAGGAAGACACAACACAGCCAAAAATAAATAAATTAATTAATTAAGAAAAACAAAAACGAATGACCTCTATATCTTCATCAGTAGAACAAATGAGTATGTGAGTAGTAGATTTATATTCTAAGCTCTATATGTTTACTCTTTTTTTTTTTTTTTTTTTGTTTACTCTTAAGAAGTAATTACCTACTGGATCAAGATTTGAAATTGAGCATTCTTAGAATCAGTATTAGGCTTAGTAACTTAATGTGAGATACTCCATATTAATATCCTTCCCTTGTGATGTCTTTGTCTGATTTTGTTATCAAGGTAATACTGACCTTATAGAATGAATTGGGAAATGTTTCCTCCTCTTCTGTTTTTTTGGAAGAGTTTATAAACAATTGTTATTATTTCTTCTTTAAATGTTTGGTAGAATTCAGCAGTGATGCCATCTGGACATGGGCTTTTCTGCATGGTTAGTTTTTTGATTACTCATTCTATCTCTTGTTATTAGTTTATTCAGATTATCTATTTCTTCTTGTGTCAGTTTCAGTAGTTTGTGTCTTTCTAGAAATTTGTCCGTTACTTCTAAGTTATCTAATTTGTTGGTGTACAGCTGTTCCTAGTATTCCTTTGTAATCCTTTTTATTCCTTTAGGTTTGGTACTAATGTCTCCTCTTTCATTTCTGATTCTGGTAATTTGAGTGTTCTTTCTTTTTTCTCTTGGTCAGTCCAGCTAAAGATTTGTCAGTTTTCTTGGTCTTTTCAGAGAACTAGCTTTTGGTTTAATTGATTTTCTTTGTTTTTCTCTTCTCTGTTTCATGAGTTCCTGCTCTAATCTGTATTATTTCCTTCCTTCTGCTTGCTTTAGGTTTAGTTTGCTCTTTTTCCAGTGTCTTAAGATGGTAGGTTAAGTTTTTTATTTGATATCCATCTTCTTTTTTAATATAGGCTTTTACATTTATAAACATCCTTCTAAGTCCTGCTTTCACTGCATCCTATAAATTTTAGTATGTTGTGTCTTCATTTTCATTCACTTCAAAATATTTTCTAATTTCACTTTAGATTTCTTCTTTGGCCATTGGTTAATCAGGGATGTGTTGTTTAATTCCACATATTTGTGAGTTTCTCAAATGTCTTTGTTACTTCTTACTTCATTCCATTGTGGTTGCCGAACATTCTTTTTATTATTTCTGTCATTTTAAATTTACTGAGGTTTGTTTTGTGGCCTAGCATATGCTCTATCTTGGATAATGTTCCATGTGTACTTGAGAATAACGTATATTCTTCTGTTGTATGGAGCATTGTGTCTGTTAGATTTTATAGTGCTCACGTTTTCTAGTTCCCTGTTGATCTTCTTGCCTAGTTGTTCTATCCATCATTGAAAGTAGGATGTTAAAGTCTCCTGCTGTTATTGTTGAATTGCCTATTTCTCCTTTCATTCTATCAGTTTTTTTTTTTTAATTTTTTTTTTTTTTTTTTATCAGTTTTTGCTTCATGTATTTTGGTACCCATTTGCTAGGTATATGTGTGTTTATAATTTTGCATATATTGTTTATAATTAAAGTCTAAAAAAAGAACTGTAAATGGAAAGACTCAGTGACAAATTTGAAATTTTCTGGAATAGTGATGATCTGTAGATTAAATTGTTGGAAAAAATAAATGTTAGTATTCTAGGAAGTTCATACAGTTTTTAAATCAATGTATTAGTTATCTATATTGCTCTGTGACAAATTACCCCAAAACTTTGTGATTTAAAACAACATTTAAGGGCTTCCCTGGTGGCGCAGTGGTTGAGAGTCCGCCTGCCGATGCAGGGGACGCGGGTTCGTGCCCCGGTCCGGGAAGATCCCACATGCCGCGGAGCAGCTAGGCCTGTGAGCCATGGCCGCTGAGCCTGCGCGTCCGGAGCCTGTGCTCCGCAACAGGAGAGGCCACAACAGTGAGAGGCCCGCGTACCACCCAAAAAAAAAAAAAAAAAAAAAAACAACATTTATTACCTCACAGCCTCTGTGGGTCAGGAATCTGGGCACGGTTTACCTAGGTCTCTACCTTAGGGTTTCTCATAGACTGCAGTCAAGGTGTTGGCTGGGACTGTAGTCATCTCCTGGGGAAGGATCAGCTTCTAAGCTTTCTCATGTAGTTATCAACAGGATTTAGTTCCTTGCCATGTGGGACTGTCCAACATGGTAGCTTGCTTAATCAAAGTATGCAGATTGAGAAGACAATAGATATTGAGCGTGAACACGATAAAAGTCACAGGTTCATCATCTAATCTTGGAAATGACATATCATCATTTTGCCTTGTTCTGTTGGTTAGGAGCAAATGGCTAAGTCCAGCCCACAGTTGAAGGAGAGAGGGTTGCACAAGGGCCTGAACACAGGAGGGGGTGGGGGTGGGGGTCATTGGGAACCATGATAGAAGCTGCCTATCACAGTTTTCTGTCTGCAGTTAGTTATGTGTAAGAACATAGGGAAGAAGTATATCAGAACATTTTTATTAACTGCTAATTAAGTATTAGTCAAATCATGAGTATTTTAAATCTTTTGTTAAGACTGAGTTAGATATGCTTTTTTTAAATGAAGAAATTATATAACCTCTTACCAATCTGGACAAGTTCTCTTTCAGTCTGGGCATACATAACTTTATAAATATAAAATCATTAATTCTTATTTTCATCTATACTTCTTTATTCACATAGATAAAGAATTTTAGACTCAGTATTTAGTAACTTGCTTAAGAGCTCTCAGAAATTAGAGTCAGATGTTTTAAGAGTACTTGGATTCTCACTTAGGCTTGTTTTCCCAGTAGGATATCTCTATGTCCTCAGAATTCAGAGTGTTTATAATTTTCTTACGTATCCTCTAAAGAAAAGATATTATAATGATTACTCTAGAAAGAAAGGAATTTCTCAGTAGTTTTCTGGAGAAAATTGATTCCTGAGGATTAGGGCAGGAGGTATGGAAAAGCAATTATGCTCGAACGTCTGCTTCCTTTTCTGGAAGGCAAAATGGTATAATGGAAAGACCACTAGGTTTGGGTATCTAAAGATCTGGGGGTGAGTCCTGGCTCTCCTGTTGCCTAGATGAGTTACCTTAGGCAGGTCACTTACGCCCCTCTGGGATTGTTTTATCTGTAAAGTAAAGATGCCATCTTAATCTATTTCATGAATGTCATTGATTAAATGCCTGCTGTGTAATTGGTAGCATATTAAACATTTTATATATGTTGGTTCATCATTCCCCACATCAGTCCCATTAGGTAGTTATTATTAACCTCATGCTAATGGAGTACTTCACAGAGTTGTATGAAGACTTTTAAAGAAGCTATTGAAAAAAGGAAAAAAAGATTATAAGATAAAATGACAACATTGTAGAAAAGCAATTTTTTTTGTTTTTTAGAAAAGCAATTTAGAGTTGATTTTTTTAATCCACAAACTATGTAGTTCATATATATACAAGTTACCATAAAATAGTATTTATTGTTTACACCTTCGTATGGCATTATGCAAAAAGAGCTAAATGAACATTTGTTTGGAAAATGATAGGTGGTGCTTAATGGCGAACACTCTGAAAGCCATCTTAGTCCATTTTTCATCACTGGTAGTAAAAAACAAGAATTCTAGACTTTTTGCCATTAAAATGTATGTCTGTGTAAATAAATTTGTATGTATTTTTATTGGTTGCAGGGCAATTCATGACGTTAAAGCCACAGATCTAGGATTAGGGAAAGTAAGATTTAAGGCAGAAGTAGATTTCGATGGACGAGTTGTTACGAGATCATATTTGGAAAAACAAGATTTTGACCAAATGCTACAAGTAAGTTAAAGTATTTATTGATTTCTTCCTATATAGCCAAGGGTTATAAAAATTACTTCCTAAGTAAATAAAACTCTTTCTTTTATAAGTCTTAAAAGTCACTTCAGGTTTCAACTGGTTCAGACAGTAGAAGAGGTAACTTATTATTAAAGTGCTTGTTGTGTGCCAGGCGTTTTATATGTTATTTTATTTACTGTCAACAACCTGTGAGGTAAAGAAATAATATTTTCATTTTTATATATAGGCCAATTCAGGCACAGAAAGATTAAGTAACTTGCCTAAAATTGCAGAGCCATCATACGGAATCAGATGTGAATTCAGATCTCTGACTCCAGAATCCATGCTTTTTTTATTAAGAGTACTTTAAAAGAAATTTGATACAGGATAATATAATGAACAGAGCAGAGGCTACCGCTTGCCTTTGTCGAATATTAACATTTTACTGTACTGTACTTGCTTGAGATCTTAAAAAAAGAAAGAAATCATTACAAAAATATTACAGCCCTTGTTTCTCCTTATAGATCCCATTCTCTTTTCTCCATCCCCAGAACTCACAATTATCTTGAATTTAGTACCTGTCATTTCCTTTCAGTTTTTTATACTTTTCAACATATTTTTCTTAGCGTAATATGTAACACTTTAGATGTTTAAAAATTAGTATAAATTGTATCATATCATATGGTTTCCTCTATAAGTTGCTAAACAGCATGTTTTTGAGATTCCTCCTTCATGTTAATATATATACCTCTAATTAATTTACTTGCTATTTAATAGTCCATCTTACTAAAATGCTGCAGTTTGCTTATCCAGTCCCTACTTCACGGACAGTTATATTGTTTCAAGTATTAAACTATTGGAAACAGTGCCACAGTGGCATTCTTACAGATGTTTCCTTGTTTGCATGTGCAAGAATTTCTTTAGGGCATTACATAGCTAGATTTAAAGTATAGGTGGACCATTGGATGAACATATCTTCAGCTTCCTTAGATATTGGCAAATTGTTCTCCAAAGTGTGTCAATTTAACTCCCACCATCAATGTATCAAAGTTTCTGTTGCTTCACATTTTCGCTAGATTGTATTGACAGAGTTTCGAAATTTTTATCATTATGATGGATATGAAGTAGTATCCTGTTGATTTAATTTATATTTCCCTGGTAGTAGTGAGGTTAATAAACATAGAAATTGGGATTTCCTGTACTTGCTTTGTTCATTTAATTTCTGTTATTCTGACAGATTTATAAATGTTTTATTTTTAATATGCTAGATACTAATCCTTAGTTGTGTATATGCAGATAACTTTCTAGTTTATAATTTATCATTCCACTTTGTTGTTGTACAGAAGACTTAATGTAGTTTTTAATTTTATGTCAAATTTGTAATCTTTTTCTCTATGCTTTTTATTATCTTTCTTGAGGAACCCTCACTTCTGTATCCCATTATCATAAAAATATTCTGGTTTTCTTCTAAAAATTTTAAGGTTTGTTTTTTACCCTTAGGTTTTCAATCCACTTAGAATTACTTGTTTAATGGTCTGAGGTAGGGATTTAGTATTTTTTTCCTCTAAAAAAATAACTTCCCCAGCACTATTTATTGATTGTCTATCCTTTTCCCACTGATTTTGCAGTGCTGCGGTCTGTAGACCGTTGTACTCAATTTTTTCTCAAATTGAGTTTTCTTTTTTGAAATATGTGGTCCATTGCCTATGGCTTGAAAGTTTTTCATTTTTCATTAAACTTAACGGTGTTGGTTATAATTTTTAAACGAAATTATCAGTGTACCACTATGACTTTCTTAAGAATCTGTTTCATTTTTCTGCTATCGTTTTCTTTATAGGAAATTCAAGAAGTGAAGACTCCTGAAGAACTAGAGACCTTTATGCTTAAACATGGAGAAAATATTATTGATACTTTAGGAGCTGAAGTAGATAGGCTTGAGAAGGAACTGAAAGTAAGATATATTCATAATAATAATATAATACAGTGTCAGCTACTTTTTGAGTACTAATCTATGTCAGGCACTATGCTAATTGCATCAGTTGTATGCTTTTATTTTCTCAGTAACCCCATGATGTATCAGTAGTTATGGGCGAGAAAATGATTGGGTTAGAGAAGTTGGATAATATATTCAGGGTCGTATAGGACTTGCGATTTGAACCTTTGCTGTTCAATTTCAAATTCCATACTTTTAACCACTATTCTATACTGCTTGCTTAGTTTCTAAAATAATCGTTTTTTTTTCTTTTTTGTCTGTCTTTAAATAAGAAGCGTTTCTAACATTTCTAGAGAAAGGTAAAAGGGAAACTTTAGACTCTGTTCTAAAGTTAAAAAAGAGTGTGACCATAAACATATACATACATACTGCTTTAGCCCGTCTGACATTATTTTATATTTTCTGTTTGTTTCTGTTCAGTTGGAGGTCATTACAACCTGTTGGTTTTTTACTGAAATATTACCTAACCAGACTGCCTTTAAAAAAGTGTCAGTGCTCTCAAATTGTCATTTATTGACATTTGAATTCTAATTGTTTGCAATGAAGAAAACTTGTAAATGATCTTTAACGTTTATAACTTGTTGAAGGCAATGTATTTTCTTTAGCTGATGTTGATTTTTGTTTAGTTTTGTTAAAAATTGAAGAGAAACAAAGACAAAAATTGAAGGGAAACATTTCTATCACTATTTTACTATCTTTTAGAATCTGGATATGTGATCAGATTAATAGAAGCACTTCAAAAGAGATGATTTTGTTAATGTTAATATTATAGTTCATGAGCTTACCAGCATGATTTTCAGAATTTCTAGATGAACAATTCTCAAATATTTTGATACTAGGATTCTTAAAAATTATTGAGGACTCAAAGTTTTTTTTTTAGTTATATTTATTTATATTTACCAAATTATTAATTAAAATTGAGAAATTTAAAAATATTTATTCATTTAGAAAACATAATAAACGTATTTCATGTTAGTATAAATAACAGTTTGAAGGAAAGTAACTATAGTTTCCAAAATGAAATAAATAGAAGAGTGGTATTTTACATTTTTACAAAAATCTAAGACAGCTAGACTCCCATTTGTGCTTCTGCATTCAGTCTATTACCATACGTTATTTTGGTTGAAGAATATGAAGAAAAAGGAGGAGCCTTTTTAAGTATTCTTATAGTTTTTCCAGATACTTGGTATTCTCTTTTAATATTACACTAAAACCTGAAAACCGGTAACCTCTTAAAGCGTAGTGCTGTGAAATCTGAAACCATATCAATGAACTTTTCATATATTGTTTGTGAAGTTAGGGGGCACAGTCCAGAAGACCACCTTCATTTCTAACACCAGTTGCAAAGTTCAGGTGGTTCCTAAGACCACCCTCAGGTTTGATAATTCACTAGGAGGACTCACAGAACTCACTGAATGGTTTATTCTAATGAAAGGATACAGATTAAAACTAGCCAAAGGAAGAGATGCATAGGGCAGAGTTCCAAACCTGGAGTTTCACTTGTCCTCTCCCCATGGAGTCATGGACGGTGTTATTTTCGTGACAGTGGTGTGTGACAGTTTGCATGGAGTATTGCCAACCACAGAAGCTCAGCCGAGCCTTGGTGTCCAGAAATGTTCTTGGGGCTCTGTAGTTGACTGCTTGAGTGGATGACCTTTCATCTCCAGCCCCTCTCAGGAAGAGCCGACACCTTTAGTTTCCACCCGCTTCTGGAGGTGGACAAAGATAAACAAAGACGTAATTATCAGGCAGAATATTCCAAGGACCTAGAGATTACCTCCCAATAGCCAAGAGCAAAGGCCAGACCTCGCTTTGAGTATGATTAGCAGTCTCCTATACACTATTATATTAAAATCTGTTGGTCTGTCTTTATACTCTGATTGAATCTTTTTTTTTTAACATCTTTATTGTCTGATTGAATCTTTTTAACCCATGCTTGATTCTTTAACATTATGAATTGGTCATTTGGAAAATACTGGCTCACTGAATTTATGCACATCATGCAAATGTTGATACATTTCTAAGTAGTGGGAAGCTGTCAGGCTCATGGTGGTGGATATGAGTTTTTCAACATTCTAATTTTGACTTGAAAGCTTGCATTTTATTATTAGCAACAAATACTGTTGTTTTCCTTGAAGTAGTAGACTCATTTTGTTTATTTCTTAAGAAGATGCCTGCCAAATTTGAATAACCATAGTTTGTTAGTTATTCTTTCAAGTAAAAAGGGTGTTGAGATAAAAACCGTCTGATTGAGCTCATTCAAGCAATCACAGGATGCTTTTCCTTGTGACATCAGACTTCAGCATGAAGCACAACTTCCCATTTTGTCACCGAATATTTTTTTAAAGTGTATTCAAGGGTTGAAGTTTAATAAATCAATAGTTTTTACTACTTCATGAAGGACATTTTAAAGTGAAACTGGCTTTTTTAAAAAAAAACAACTGGGTGGCAATAAAGGAGCACAATGACTACCAGTATGATTTGGTGCAGGTTGCCTTGAGTTGTGTGAAGGTGCCAGCAGTTTTATCCATGCTATCAGAGGAAATGTCAGCATAGTGAAAAAGGCAAAAAATATCTTACTGTAATTATGAAAATAGTTTTGACCTCGGAGTCCCCCCTGAAAATGTCTCAGTAACCCAGTAATCCTTGAACCACGCTTTGAATACCATTGTTCTGAATAAAATGTGAGATGATCATTTTTTTGCAAGGTGATTGGAGATTGAATAAATGTTGCATTTCCATTCTGTTTTTATTTCCCTGGCAAGGAAAATAATGGACTTTTAAAACTAACTATTTTGGCTTTACTCTTTAATAGAAACAGTGTCAGAAGCCAATTTAAGAATAATTAACAAGTTGGCCATTCTTAATTGTATTTACTCTTATCACAATCAGATATGCTTATTATTATTCTTTAAGCTAAGTTTGTGCTTTAACTAGAAGCTATTAAATCATTAATAGACTGAATTATCTCATGTTTTTGAATTATATAAGTCTTTCAAACCAAGAAGCCACATTTTGCCTACACTTTTAGGTGGAAACATCCCTAAGGTGGTAATAAGGTAAATTAATATCAAGTGAAAAGAAAGTTCTTCATAGTTAAGGTACCAGACCAAGAGAATGCATGAAAATAAGCTGATTTTCTTTTGAAAACAAAAACTTTGTACATTGGTATTTTCGCTCCTTTTTAGTATCTAAGCATAGTTGCCTTCTAAGTTTAAATTTTAATAATTATTGAATTACTTTGGAAGGTCACACTCAGTGATAAAATTCTGCAGGATTATAGCCATCTCTTTGAGTAAATGCCATTGATCTAAGTATTAGAACAGGCGATATTTTTGGCTTGAAGTCTGTAACTTATAGTGCTATGTTACAAATAATAGAGGCTAATTTATAAAGTCCCATATTATAATGTGAAATACATCTTGTTCTTATTTTGAAATTGTTTGAATTGTTAACATAGATTTTTGTTGTTGTTCTACCTCTATATTCAATCAGTAGATAGACCCTTGTCCTATATCTCCATGAAGTTTTTTTGTTTGGGGGGAAATAATTCTATTGGAAATTAATTCAGTGTGAAGATGCCATAGCAAATTTCTAATGAATTCCAGTTAAATGCTCTGCCCTTTACTGTGTCTTTTGCATCTCTGATTACATCCTCCTGTAGTATTTTCTTTACTTGAGTCTACAGCATTGTAAAATAAATTATGTAATTTGGTTTTTATCTCTGTATAATATGAGTGTTGGAAAAAAATCTGTGATGTGTAAAATATTCCAATTCGCATTGAACGGTGCCTCGGACATAATAGACCAATAAGTATTTGATGAAAAAATGAATGAAAATTATAAGTTGGACACCAATTATTGATTTTCAGTTCTATTTAACAATTATATATTCATGAATATATGAATATATTAATTTCTGCTATGCACATGATATCTTGTTACACACTAAACATTAAATTTTAAGGATATTAGTTCTTTTCTCATTCATTCAGCAAACACATTGTGTGTGTCTGCTTTGTAATGGACACGTACATTTTAGGAATTTGGTTAATTTTCTCTCTGAAAACTTGATTTTAAAAAGCAGAGTAAATTAACTTTTTAGTTTCTTTTTCTTAAGATCAGATTTTTGTTAGTACACATTTGTTATATAGTGCTTTTTAGATTGAATAATTTTAAACTTTCCATGAACAGCTAAAATTTTTCAAGTCATATTGGGATGAGTAAGGGTTGACTGGAATGGGAAAACAATTCAATTTCATTTCTGTTTGAGGAAGTCTTTTTTATTCCATATTGAATTTAAGAAATTCTAGACAGAGGGAATAGTTTAAGATAAAGAAAACACTGAGAACAAAAGTATCATCTGCCACCCCCTTGTGGGGTTCCTGGTCACTCTTACCTTAGGACCCAAGAGGAAAGCGCCCCTAGGTACAGTTGACCAGCACTAGTTGTAAGAAGAATCCCAGTGCACACTAAACAGAAAAAGAGTGCTGTAGCTGGAGCTACACTCCAGTATTATACCAGGTTTTTGTCTTTATAATTAAATTTGTTTAATATGAATAATATGCAAATGTTCCTGGGATATTATTTTTTAAGCTAGGAGTTATTAATCCTGACTGATTATTAGAATCCCTTAGAAGAGCTTTTTTCCCCTTGTTGATTTATTTATACGGTTTTTATCAAATAATACACACAGTTTACAAAATCAGACAGAACTGAAAAGCTTATACAAAAGCGTCACCTGCCTCGCCTTCCTCAATCGTTAGTTCTACATTTTAGAGAGAACCATTTTTAATACTTTTAGTATTTCTTTTATATTTACTGCCGTATTTCTAGATAAGAATCTGACATTGCTCCTCCTAACTTAAACATTTCCTCTTAGGTAGGTATAGGTTTAGTTATTTTATAAGTCTCTTCTGTCCCACAGTCTCACAATATCATTATATTCACTTTATTAAACTTTTAATTCCCACCCCCACATTGTGTTAGATGTCCTTCCTTTATGTATCCATAGAGGAAAAATCCCCTCAAATCTTTACTTTGCTCTATAGTAGCGGACTCTTACAATCGCCTGCTTACTTACCTGTATTTCCTCACTAGAGATAAGTTCATTCAAGGCAAGTGCTATTTATTTCCCGTTCATTGTTGTATACTTCAGTGCTTGGTACAGTGTAGGCATATAATAAAGATATTTTTAGGGACTTCCCTGGTGGTCCATTGGCTAAGACTCTGCGCTCCCAATGCAGGGGGCCCAGGTTTGATCCCTGGTCAGGGAACTAGATCCCACATGTTGCAACTAAAGATCCCACACGTGGCAACAAAGATCCCACGTGCTGCAACTAAGACCTGGAGCAGCCGAATAAATAAATATTTTTTTAAAAAGATGTTTTTCATCGTTAATGAAATTCCTTAAGGTTTTTCACAGTCTGGCTTCTGCCTGTCTTTCCAACCTCATTGCTTTTTGCAGCTGCTGTTCTAACTATACCATACTGCTAGTGCATACTTTCCAGGCTCTCTTGACTTTGCTCATGCTATTTCTTTCGTCTAGTCCCTTTTCATCATCTGTCTGGAAAATTCACCGTATTCAAACCTTGTTTAGATACTATATCCTCTGTGAATTCTTTCTGGATCTCATGAGCAAAAGTAATCTCATGTTTTTGTTTCCAGAGTTATTATTTAGTACATTAAAATAGTTAGGAGCCTTGGGGTCTGGAGTCAGGCCTGGAATCTATCCTGGCTCCATCACTTACTAGCTGTGTGACTTTGGACAGGTTAGTTAATTTCTTTAACCTTCATTTTTCCCATATGTAAGATGGAAATAATTGGGTTATTATGAGGATTTTAAAACACACACTTCCCATGAACCCCCTTACTTATTATTAGCATAGTATTTGACACAAGAGTAACCGCTCAGTATATGTTAACTGGTTATTATTATTAGCTATAATGCTTTTTTTTTTGGCTGTGCCAGGTCTTAGTTGCGGCAGGCAGCCTCCTTAGTTGCGGCTCATGGGTTCCTTAGTTGTGGCATGCATGTGGGATCTAGTTCCCTGACCACGGATCAAACCCAGGCCCCCTGCAGTGGGAGCGTGGAGTCTTAACTACTGGATCATCGGGGAAGTCCCTATTAGCTATAATGCTTTTGCTTGTAGAGGTTATTCATACACTTTTCTCTCTGGCTAAACTGAGTCCCTCAGGGTAAGGGTAAGCTCTACTTTGTAGCACAGTGCTAGATCAAGACTATATGGATTGTTACTAGAACATATAAAATAAGTTAATATCAGTTTAGTCTTTCAATTATTATTATTGCTTTGCAGTGATTTTCACCACAAATGAGCATATTTCCAGTGCTTTGCAGTGCTTGGCACATACTAGATTCTTAATCCATTATTGTATTAATGAACATATGGACAAAACTCAGGGAGGCTGGACTACTTACTGTATATTTTATAGTGTATAACTGGTCTATTCATCTATTGATCTTATGTTTTTCCCTCTGTAAATATTTATCTTGCTAGTATGCTACAATGAAATAGTTTGACCAAATGTTTTCATTGGCTTTAGTGACCAAAAGGAATAAAAGGAAACAGAAGATTGTCTTTTGCTATTAATAACGTAGCGGTGATTTTTTTCCTTCCAGAAACGAAATCCTGAAGTTCGACATGTAGATCTGGAGATATTATAGACTTGATGGAATGAATCACCTTGGAGGGAGTCTTGGAAACAAGTTTGCCAAGACTGCTTTCCCACACTGAAGGAGTCAATGCCATTCAGAAGCCGTTGTTTTTTTTTTTTTTTTTTTTTTTTAAGATGGAGGAAATATTTATGTAAAGAGCAATTCAACAGTCCACAGAACTAAAACAACTTCTTCTAAGAGACATATTACAAGTTGAATCAATTTGGAAATCGTGTTTTTATGTTTCAGCAGGAAACATTTTGGTTACTTAAATTGTTCATAATTTCTCATTTTAGCCTGTCAGTGTCTATTGTACCTTATAATCATGTTTCCTTTCTTCACATTGGTAAAAAATAAGCAGCATCTGTAAGATTATGATTTTTAATTTTATTGCCAGTGAAGATTTCACTCCATCAAAACCTGTCAATCTTGAACATTCTGGCTAAATCTTGGTTTGCGGTTTTTAAAACAGTCACTCCATTTCAAAGTCTGTCTTTCCTTATAGAATGTAGACATTATTTTAACGTACCTTGTGTTTTTTGCCCTGAGCACGAAGAGGAACACTTTCCTAACCTAGTTATCCATAAACGTTCATTCCAGAAAGGGCTTTGTTACTGAATGGAAGGAAGAGATTTCAGTACACTCTTTTTAGGTCATGCTACTTGCCATTTTGTAAAATTTCTTTTCTCTTCTTTGCTTTTTTTTCCTTATTTAGTTTAAGTTTCCTAGTGATAGGCAATATAAAATAGCCCTAGATATTTCCATGGGCCAGTG
This sequence comes from Phocoena sinus, assembly GCF_008692025.1. Classification (NCBI taxonomy): domain Eukaryota; kingdom Metazoa; phylum Chordata; class Mammalia; order Artiodactyla; family Phocoenidae; genus Phocoena; species Phocoena sinus. Next base: position 67,409,640 of record NC_045767.1, read on the forward strand.
TGATGACTGGTTTTTTGTTTTTGTTTTTTAACTGGCTTCAGTCCCATAATGTGTATTTACTAGGAGATAATGCATTTATAAGCATTTTAACATGTAAAGTGGACTAGAAATATTTATAATTTCACAGACAAGACAGCATTTTATTTTTAATTTATTTTAAAAGAGGCACTACTTGTGTAAATCTGAACTGTGGGATAGTTCTTGCTTTGAGAGAGAGAGAAGTAAACCTCTTATGCGGAAACTTGTGGCCATGTCTTTTGTATAATATCATAAGACAGTAGTGTGTCTGTAACATGAGTTTCTTGCAGTTACAAATGGGCATTTAGCATAATGTATGATTATAATATTATGTGATAAATAGCTTTCTAATGATCATAAGGTATCAAGATGAAAAAACATGCAATTCAGTAATTGAAACTTTAGTGCAAAACTACAGCTGTGTCTCCATTCATCAAAAGAATTCATATGCACTTTAAATTGTTCAGGTACCAGTGAGCATTGTCCATGCAAGAGTGGTAGCTGGGTGAATAATCTGCTGGATAAGTGAGAAGGTAAGGACCTAGGTCAGTGTCTAAAAACTTACTTAGATTGAAGTTTATGCATTATAGCAGGTTATAATGCTGGAAACAAAAAATAAACATTTGATTAAAGGGTTTGTAATAGTAATTTTTTGATTCAGAATTGTTATTTACTGGGAAATTGTGAAAATTTACATTGGTGTACACTTTTTACCACTACAAAACATTTTGTGTGCTGTACATTTTAAGTGAAATAACATTCCAATTTTATTTTTTAAGATATGAAATTGTTTTATACATATATATGTACATACACGCACACAATTTGGTTTTGTTTTTTTTTTTTGCAATACGCGGGCCTCTCACTGTTGTGGCCTCTCCTGTAGCAGAGCGCAGGCTCCGGACGCGCAGGCTCCCCGGCCATGCCTCATGGGCCCAGCCGCTCCGCGGCATGTGGGATCTTCCCAGACTGGGGCACGAACCCGTGTCCCCTGCATGGCAGGCGGACTCTCAACCACTGCGCCACCAGGGAAGCCCAATTTGTCCTTATGGTTTCAAATTATTCACTCCTACTTTTTAAAAAACTTTTTTACCCATTATAATTAACTCTACTTTCTGTGTCTTCCTCCTTCCCCTTTCCCACCTGCCATTTTGTTTATTCCATGTCAGTGTGCCATGTGGGAAGGTGCCAAATTATATCCAATTTCTTCCTAGTAAAATTACTCTAAAAATTTTCACAGTTAGACAAGAATATTAACTCATTTAAAAAAAAACTCAAAAACTGATGTGCAGTAGTTATTCCAAATGGTAGATTTTTTTACAGGACTCCCTGAAAGAGGCCAATTCCTGATATTTCTTTGGGTTTTCTAACCTTATTTTGATTGAGGTCATACCTATTCTTAAATAAAAATTGAAGGCTTATGTTTCTGTCCTTTCACTGCAGTTCTGTTCTGCACTGATACCTTAAAGTTTGTTTAAGTGAAATTTGACATACAGAAGTATAGCCTATCTAGGAATTTAATGTATGACATCACTGGTCCCTTTTTTTTTTTTTTTTCCCTTCCTTTTAAACTAGAGTCAAGTTTGAAACCAGGGAATTTGGTCCCCTTTCTTTAAAAATAAGATAATGTCTAGTTGTTCAGGTTTCTTATTTTTGTTTTTTTTCCAAATTAATACTTCTTACTTTGTCTTACCCTTATGCATAGTGTTTGAATATTTAAGCATATAAATCTTAATATTTTTAAGGAAAATAGCTTCTGTAGTAGAATAATTGCAAAAGCAATGTTGGACAGAGAAGAGGTCAGTCAAGGCCATGACTCCTGTTTGTATTAAGCTGAAATCTGGAGACCAGCAAAGGTGAAGTATATTTGTTTTCAGCTCTGGCTGTAAGTAACAGGCCCCAAACGAAGCTGGCACATTTTTTAGACCATGGCAGATGGGGGATGAGGGGTGGAGATCTATTTTTAAGTGGACCATGTTGGTGGCCAGTAAGTAGTATTCAGTTCCAAAGAGGGAGATTCCTGAACATATACTGAGGAAACTGTAAGATAGAATTAGATTGGAAAATTTTCAGGTTTCTTCAAAAACAACGTTAGTATCTGCATACATCCTCCTACGCACCAATAACCCAGAACAACAAAAGGGCATTAGACTTGAATTCTGGGTATATGATTTTAGTGTTACCTTAATTATCCTGTACTTTGGATAATGGTTTTTGCTAAAATTATATCATATAAAGGAAGCGGCTTAAGTTTTAAATGTGATAACTTTGGGGTAGAATGCTAGGAACTACAGAAAATTGCACAGGCATTTGGAATTTATACTATTTTTCTTAGACGCATTTGTCAAGCTTTGGCATTTCTCTTAAATGTGATGACCCCCAATTTGCCAAACTGTCAGAAGTCAGTGAAGCAAAGAATTGGAGATAAATGTTGATTCAAAGATTGTCCCCCCTAAATCCCTCATCCTGGTCTCTGAAATGGAAGTTGGGAAGGCATTTATAATAGAAGATTGGTCTGGCAGCCTTTATATTTGCATTTAAGTTTACTAGCATCCCTAATCTTGGTTTTATGGAAAAGAGAAAATTTTTGTTTCTATTGCATTGTATTTCATCTGTCTGATTTCTGTGGCAGGTTAAGATTTTCCTGGTCCATCAGGGTGCATTTTTCCTTAATAAATGCTGTATGTAAATAAGAGCAGTTCACTTCTTAGTTTGGGATTTTCCCCGCTGATAAATGTTTGTTAAACACTTCTTTACCTCATGTGCTAACCTTTAAAAATCATGCCTTTGTTTTTTTTTTTTTTGTTTTTTTTTTTTGCGGTACGCGGGCCTCTCACTGCTGTGGCCTCTCCCGTTGAGGAGCATAGGCTCCAGACGCACAGGCTCAGCGGCCATGGCTCATGGGCCCAGCCACTCCGCGGCATATGGGATCTTCCCAGACCGGGACACGAACCCGTGTCCCCTGCATCGGCAGGCAGACTCTCAACCACTGCGCCACCAGGGAAGCCCCCATGCCTTTGTTTTTGAACAGAATTTATTCCTTGAGTATGCTTGTTAGTTTGTGGGTGTCCTCATTTTACAAAACCAAGATATAAAAACTCTTGTTTTATGATCCACTTTAATTATAGAGAGAACTATTATTAATATACCATTAGGATGTCATGTAGGTTGGTAAAGTGCAAATTCAAAAAGTTATATCCCTTAGTGACACAGTATATGATTACACTTTGACAAAATAAGATTATTTCAACATGTTAGTTGGATTATTTCTTTGGGGACTGTGTCTATATAGTATATTTAGGGGAAAAAATACAAAATTAAAAACACCAAAAGGTAGAACCTAGAGCCAGCCTGCGGTGGGATCCAGGTTGAATTCTATACTAATCCTGTAGGAATTGTAACTGTGTTTTCTTTTTCACAAGAAACTAAACCAAAGTAATTTGGTATTTTGAGAGGGCATATTTCCCACCCCAAAATCAAAATGTATTGAAAATAGAAGCACTGTAGGTTAGAATTTGTGTAGCAAAATACAGAATTGTGTCTGTGTCTTTAAGGGCTTGTAGAGGTTTTAAAATAGACTTAAAAGTAAAAAAAAAAAAAAAATTGTATATAATAGCTATCAACAGGATAATTTGAACTGTTTATGCCAGGTACCATTTTATATGTACAAGCATTCCTCAGAAATAGTGCAGGCTCCGTCCCAGACTACTGCAATAAAGCAAATATCAAAACAAAGCCAGTCACATAAATCTTTTGGTTTTCCAGCGCATATAAAAGTTATGTTTAGGGCTTCCCTGGTGGCGCAGTGGTTGAGAGTCCGCCTGCCAATGCAGGGGACACGGGTTCGTGCCCCGGTCCGGCAGGATCCCACATGCCGCGGAGCGGCTGGGCCCGTGAGCCATGGCCGCTGAGCCTGCGCGTCCGGAGCCTGTGCTCCGCAACGGGAGAGGCCACAACAGTGAGAGGCCCGCGTACCGCAAAAAAAAAAAAAAGTTATGTTTACACAGTACTGTATGTAGTCTGTTAAGTGTGTAATAGCGTTATGCCTAAAAGCACAATGTACATACCTTAATTTAAAAGTACTTTATTGCTAAAAAATGCTAACCATCATCTGGGCCTTTTGAGGGGCTCTTTGCTGGTGGAGCATCTTGTCTCCATGTTGGTGGCTGTTGAAGGCTGGGGTTGCTGTGGCAATTTCTTAGGATAATGAAGTTTACCGCATCATGTGACTTCCTGTTGCGAATGGTTTCTCTGTAGTGTGCAATGCCATTTGATAGCATTTTACCCACAGCAGAGCTTTCAAAATTGGGGTCAATCCTCTCAAACCCAGCCCTGCTTTATCAACTAAGTTTACATAGTATTTTCAGTCCTCTGTTGTCATTTCAATAATCTTCACAGCATCTTCACCAGGAGTCAATTCCATCTCGAGAAACCACTTTCTCTGCTCATTCATAAGCAACTTCTCATCTGTTAAAGTTTTACCATGAGACTGCAGCAGTTCAGTCACATCTTTAGGCTCCACTTTGAATTCGAGTTTTCTTGCTATTTCCTCCACTGAAGTCTTGAATCCCTCAAAGTCATCTACGAGGGTTGGAACCAACTGCTTCCAAAGTACTGTCAATATTGATAATTTGTCTTCTTCCTGTGAGCCACTAAATTGTTTTTTTTTCTTTAATTTATTTTTGGCTGCATTGGGTCTTTGTTGCCGCACACGGGTTTCTCTGGTAGTGGCGAGCGGGGGCTACTCTTCGTTGTGGTGCACGGGCTTCTCATTTTGGTGGCTTCTCGTTGCAGAGCATGGGCTCTAGGTGCGTGCAGGCTTCAGTAGTTGCAGCGCACAGGCTCAGTAATTGTGGCACACGGGCTTAGTTGCTCCGCGGCATGTGGGATCTCCCCGGGCCGGGGCTCAAACCCGTGTCCCCTGCACTGGCAGGCGGATTCTTAACCACTGCGCCACCAGGGAAGTCCAAACCGCTCGTGTTCTTAATGGTATCTAGAATGGTGAATCCTTTCCAGAAGGTTTTCAATTGACTGTACCCAGATCCATCAGAAGAATCACTGTGGCTTTATGAAATGTATTTCTTTAATAAGAAGATTTGAAAATTGAAATTACTCCTCGATTCATGGACTGCAGAATGGATATTGTATTAGCGGCATGAAAACATTAATCTTGTGATACATCTCCATCAGAGCTCTTGGGTGACTAGGTGCATTGTCAATAAGCAGTAATATTTTGCAAGGAACCTTTTTTTTGAGCCATGGGTCTCAACAGTTGGTTTAAAATATTCAGTAAATCTTGTAAACAGATATGCTGTCATCTAGGGCTTTGTTCTTCCATTTATAGAGCATAAGCAGAGTAGATTGAGCCTAACTTTTAAGGATCCTAGGACTTTGGGAATGGTAAATGGGCATTGGCTTCCACTTAAAAGTCATCAGCTGCATTAGCCCCTAACAAAAGAGTCAGTCTGTCCTTTGAAGTCTTTTTAAAAAAAAAAAAAAAAATTTATTTTGGCTGCGCTGGGTCTCAGTTGCGGCATGCGGGATCTTTGTTGCGGCATGAACCTGGACCCCCTGCATTGGGAGCGTGGAGTCTTACCCACTGGACCACCATGGAAGTCCCTCCTTCGAAGCTTTAAAGCCAGGCACTGACTCCTCTCTAGCTATGAAAGTCCTACATGGCATCTTGCTTAATGTAGCCACCTTCATTTATTATCTGAGCTAGATCTTCTGGATAACTTGCTGCAGCTTCTACATCAGCACTTGCTGCTTCACCTTGCAGTTTATGTTGTGGAGACGGCTTCTTACCTTAAACCTCATGAACCAGCCTCTGCCAGCTTCAGACTCTTCTGCAGCTGCCTTGCCTCTCAGCCTTCACAGAACTGAAGAGAGGGCCTGGCTCTGGATTAGGCTTTGGCTTAAGGGAATGCTGTGGCTTGTTTGTCTTCTATCCAGACCACTACAACTTTGTCCATATCAGCCATAAGACCGTTTTGCTTTCTTATCATTCATGTTTTCACTGGAGTACCACTTCTAATTTCCTTCAAGAGCTTTTCCTTTGCATCTACAACCTGGCTGTTTGGTGCAAGAGGCCTAGCTTTTGTCCGGTTTTGAGACACCTTCCTCACTAAGCTTAATCATTTCTAGCTTTTGATTTAAAGTGAGAGAATGTGCACCACTTCCTTTCACTTGAATGCTTGAGGCCATTGTAGGCTTATTCACTGGCCTAATTTCTATACTGTTGTGTCGGGAGACAGGGAGGCCTGAGGGGTGGCAGATGGGGGAATGGCTGGTTAGAGCAGTCAGAACACACAGCATTTATCCACTGTTTGCCATCTTACATGGGCATACCGTGCCTCGTGCCTCAAAACAGTTAAAACAGTAACCTCAAAGATCACTGATCACAGATCACCGTAACAAATATAATAATAATGAAAACATCTGAGATATGCAAGAACTACCAAAATGACACAAAGTGAGTGAATGCTCTTGGAACAATGGTGCTGATAGACTTGCTCGGTGCAGGGTTGCCACAAACCCTCAATCTGTAAGAAACGCAATATCTGAGAAGGCAATAAAGCAAAGCACAATAAAACAAGGTATGCCTGTTCTAACCCATTTAATCCTTACAAAGAGCCAGTGATGAGGGAATTATTACTCATTTTTTTTGCAGATGAGGAAACTGAGATACAGTAGTTACATGTGTCTGAGGACACTCAGCTGATAAGGGGCAGAGTCAGGATTTGAACTCACATAGTCTGGTTCTCTACAAGTCACTGCTAAGCAGAAGAGCCCAAGAAAGCTAACACTATATAGAAAGTGGAGACAAAATTTTCATTTTGGTATAAAATGAGAAAATGAATTAATATTCAGTAGACAGAATAACTAGCTGGATCTAACTTGAACTGCCTGGAACAAGGGTGTTGGTGGGGTCGGGTGGGGGGTGGGACAATGACATTGTGGTGGAAGCTGAGGAATTGTGTGTCACCTCGAGATTTATCTTCAAGCATTACTTAAAGGCCACCTTAGAGACATATCCAGAAAACAGTATTTAGTTCACTTGCCAGTCATTGATTTGAACCATGAAGGAAAGAAATTTAGGGAAAGTTACAGAAATTAGCATTAACCAAAATTTTTTAAAAAATTTTAAACTTATATTTGAATAGACAAAACATATGACCCAAAATTAAGAATGTTCAAACAGATATATAGGGTGGCAGAAAAACAGAAACATAGGTCAATGGAACAAGATAGAAAGCCCAGAGATAAACCCACGCATCTGTGGTCAACTAATCTATGACAGAGGAGGCAAGGATATACAATGGAGAAAAGACAGTCTCTTCAGTAAATGGTGCTGGGAAAACTGGACAGCTACATGTAAAAGAATGAAATTAGAACACTCCCTAACACCATACACAAAAATAAACTCAAAGTGGATTAGAGACCTAAATGTAAGACCAGACACCATAAAACTCTTAGAGGAAAACATAGGAAGAGCACTCTTTGACATAAATCAGCAAGATCTTTTTTGATCCACCTCCTAGAGTAATGGAAATTAAACCAAAAATAAACAAATGGGACCGAATGAAACTTAAAAGCTATTGCACGGCAAAGGAAACCATAAACAAGACGAAAAGACAACCCTCGAAATGGGAGAAAATATTTGCAAACGAATCAACGGACAAAGGATTAATCTCCAAAATACATAAACAGCTCATGCAGCTCAATATTAAAAAAACAAACAACCCAATCCAAAAATGGGCAGAAGACCTAAATAGACATTTCTCCAAAGAAGACATACAGATGGCCAAGAAGCACATGAAAAGCTGCTCATTACTAATTATTAGAGAAATGCAAATCAAAACTACAATGAGGTATCACCTCATACCAGTTAGAATGGGCATCATCAGAAAATCTACAAACAACAAATGCTGGAGAGGGTGTGGAGAAAAGGGAACCCTCTTGCACTGTTCGTGGGAATGTTAATTGAAACAGCCACTGTGGAGAACAGTATGGAGGTTCCATAAAATACTAACAATAGAATTACCATATGACCCAGCAATCCCACTACTGGGCATATACCCTGAGAAAACCATAATTCAAAAAGACACATGCACCCCAATGTTCATTGCAGCACTATTTACAATAGCCAGGTCATGGAAGCAACCTAAATGCCCATCGACAGACGAATGGATAAAGAAGATGTGGTACGTATATACAATGGAATATTACTCAGCCATAAAAAGGAACGAAATTGGGTCATTTGTTGAGACGTGGATGGATCTAGAGACTGTCATACAGAGTGAAGTAAGTCAGAAAGAGAAAAACATATATCGTATATTAACGCATATATGTGGAACCTAGAAAAATGATACAGATGAACCGGTTTGCAGGACAGAAATGGAGACACAGATGTAAAGAACAAACGTATGGACACCAAGGTGGGAAAGAAGCAGGGAGTGGTGGTGGTGTGATGAATTGGGAGATTGGGATTGACATGTATACACTGATGTGTGTAAAATGGATGACTAATAAGAAACTGCTGTATAAAAAAATTAAATTAAAAAAAAACTGGGTTCCCCTGGTGGTGCAGTGGTTGAGAGTCCGCCTGCCGATGCAGTGGACGCGGGTTCGTGCCCCGGTCCGGGAAGATCCCACATGTCGCAGAGCGGCTAGGCCCGTGAACCATGGCCGCTAAGCCTGCGCGTCCGAAGCCTGTGCTCTGCAGCGGGAGAGGCCACAGCAGTGAGAGGCCCGCGTACCGCAGAAAAAAACACAAAAAACAAAAAACAAAACCCAGATATACAGGGAATATTCTCTTTCCCAACTCTGACCCCTAGCTACCCATTCTTTTCTCAGAGGCAGCTAATGTTACAGTCTTGTGATGTATCCCTATTGATACTTGATGTATATATGCACACACACACACATATATACAAGTTTATAGTATATATTTCCTCTTCTACACAGATGGTAAAATACACGTTAATGAATCTTATAATTTAAAAAGTACGCAGCCAATGGGACTTCCCTAGTGGTCCAGTAGTTAAGACTCTGCACTCCCAATGCAGGGGGCCTGGGTTCCATCCCTGGTCGGGGAGCTAGATCCTGAGTGCCGAAACTAAGAGCCTGCATGCGGCAATGAAGATCCCAAGTGCCACAACTAAGACCCAGTGCAGCCAAATAAATAAACATTTTTTTAAAAGTTAAAATCATGTGATAAAGAAAAAAAAGTATGCAGCCAGGGGTTTTCCTAGTGGTGCAGTGGTTGAGAGTCCGCCTGCTGATGCAGGGGACACGGGTTCGTGCTCCAGTACGGGAAGATCCCACATGCCGCGGAGCGGCTGGGTCTGTAAGCCAGGGCTGCTGAGCCTTCGCGTAAGTTTAAAAAAAAGCATGCTGCCAATTTTCAAAGTTTTGTGTTCACTGAAACTTATTGTATCAAGAGGATGTAACACAATATAGTGCTGTGCTTTACCATATGGTGGCCATTTGTGACTATTTACATTTAAATTAATTAAATAAAATAAAAAATTCAGTTCCTCAGTTGCAGTAGCCACATTTTCATGTGTTCAATAGCTATGCGTGGTTAGTGGCTACCATGTTGTACAATGCAGATATAAACCATTTCCATTACCACAGAAGGTTCTTTCAGACAGTACTAAAGATATATTGATATATAATTAGTTATTGGGCTATAACTTAAGGCTACCAACTAGTTAGCATTACTTTGAACAAGTAAATTTCTCATCTTCAAAATAGTTTGAACTTCATCTCTCATTCAAATGCACAGTCAACATTCTGAACATTAGGGAAGAAAACCCTAAAAAAGTGTCCCTCACCACCCTCTATAAAATAGCAAACCCTATCCATTTCTCTCCATGTCCTATACAATATAGGAATACAATATACAACCCCTTAGCAAGAACTACTGGCTCTACCTCCAGAATATATTTGGAATCCATTTCTCCTCATCTCAGTTATTATCTTAATGTTAGCCATCATCATATCGTGCTTGAATTTTCAAAATAGCCTCTTAAGTGATTTCCCCCTAATAGCTCACACATTCTATTTCAACACAGCAGCTTGTGATTTTTTTTTTTTTTTGGCGGTACGCGGGCCTCTCACTGTTGTGGCCTATCCCGTTGCGGAGCACAGGCTCCGGATGTGCAGGCTCAGCGGCCATGGCTCACGGGCCCAGCCACACCACGGCATGTGGGATCTTCTCGGACCGGGGCACAAACCCGTGTCCCCTGCATCGGCAGGCGGACTCTCAACCACTGCGCCACCAGGGAAGCCCTTGTGATTTTTTTGAAAACATGTCAGATCATGTCCCTTCTCTTCTCAAAGCCCTCCCTGTGGTTTCTCATCTCACACAGAATAACATCATCTATTCTGAGGAAGCTTACAAGTTCTCCATGATGAGTTTCTCCACTATCTCTTGGACCCCATTTTCTACTATTCTCTCCCTCACTGTTCCAGCCAGACTGGCCTCCTTTCTGCTTTTCATACATCCTAAGCATGCTATCAACCCAGAGCCTTTGTACTGTCTGAAATTCTCTTCCCGCCACATACCTGCCCAGCATGCTGCTTTACTTCTTCAAATGTCTGTTTAAATGACACCGTATCAGTGAGCTCTTTCCTCACCACCCTTTATAAAATAGCAAACCCTCTCCATTTCTCTCCTTACCCCCTAATACCTCATTGCTTTGTTTGTGACTATAACATTTATTACCTGCATACTATAATTTTATTCTTGTTTATTGTCTATCTCCACTAGAATGTAACATCCATTAGAGCTGGATCTTCAGAAACTAGAATGGCATCTGACACATAGTAGGCATTCAATAAATATATGTTGATAAGTGAATATTTATGTATGATGCTGTCTCTAGAAGTATAAAGATAAAAAAGACCTAGACTTGGGATTTCCCTGGCGGTCCAGTGGTGAGGACTCCGTGCTTTCACTGACAAGGGCGTGAGTTCGATCCCTGGCTGGGGAACTAAGATTCTGCACACCACATGGCAGGGCCAATAAAAAAAAGACATAGACACTCATAGTCTAGTTAATTGACAAAGAAGAAGCCCGTACAAATAATTACAATACAGTGTAATAATGTGCTTATCCAAAAACAGTTAAGTGGAGTAATACTGATCTTCATCAAAACTAGGTTTGTGAGATAGGTCATGCTGATATGTTGCTCTTGGGAGTGTGAAATGGGGCCTCCTCTCTGGAGGGTGCTTTTCTAGTAGGTATCAAGAGTGGAAAATGTTCATACCTTTTGACCCAGTCATTTCACTTGTAGGAATGCAATCTAAGGAAATGGCATTGCTCTGGTATAAAAAAATTTGAAAATAATTAGGTAAATAGTTAAACAAAGTATGGCGTATTTGTAAGATAGGCAGACTATAATGCAGTCTTTGGAATCATTTTTGGCGGAATACTTAATAAGATGACAAAATGCTTATGATAGAGAAAAACCTAAGAATACGCACCTATCACTTTAAGTTGTTACTGTTAAAGGTTGGGACTGGGGTGGGAGACGTCCTTTACTTTTCATTATTTCATTATTCATACAAAAATATTTTATGATCAAGAATTAGTTTTGCCAACTTTAGAAATGCTTGACTAATTTTTTAGTGGAAAAATAAATAGGACCCTAGTATATTAAGGATAATTTCAATTTTATGTACATAGAAAAAGGCCTAAAAGGAAATACACACACTAAATAGTAACAATGCTTATACATGATTTTTTTTTTTTTGGTCATTTAGAGATTTCCTATCATGAACTTGTCTTTTAAAATTTTTTTTTAATTTTTGGCTGTGTTGGGTCTTTGTTGCTGCGCGCAGGCTTTCTCTAGTTGCGGCGGGCGGAGGCTACTCTTCGTTGTGGTGCGTGGGCTTCTCATTGCGGTGGCTTCTCTTGTTGCAGAGCACGGGCTCTAGGCGCGCGGGCTCAGTAGTTGTGGTGCACGGGCTTCATTACTCAGTGGCATGTGGGATCTTCCCGGACCAGGGTTCGAACCCGTGTCTCCTGCATTGGCAGGCGGATTCTTAACCACTGAGCCACCAGGGAAGCCCTGTAAGTTTGGGTTTTGTTTGTTTTGTTTTTTAGATTCCACATATAAATGATATCATATATCATATTTGTCTTTCTCTTATTTCACTGAGCATAACACCCTCCAGGTCCATCCATGTTGCTGCAAATGGCAAGATTTCCTTCTTTATGACAGAATAACATTCCATTGTGTGTGTATATACATACATATATATTATATATACACATTTTTTTCTTTTTTTTCTTATTGAGGTAACATTATTATGTAAGTTTCATGTGTACATTTCTACAACATGCTCACCACCAAAAATTTATTTTCCATCTGTCACCATACAGTTGATCCCCTTTACCGATTTCACCCTCCACACCCTTCTTCTCTGGTAGCCACTACTCTGTTCTCTGCATCTACGTGTTTGTTTTTGTTTGGTTTGTATACCGCATTTTCTTTATCCCTTTATCCACTGATGAATGCTTAGGTTGTTTCCATATCTGGGCTATCGTAAATAATGATGCAATGAGCATCATTAGTGTTTTTGTTTTCTTCAAATAAATACCCAGAAGTGGAATTGCAGGATCATATGATAGGTCTACTTCTAATTTTTGAGGAACCTCCATACTGTTCTCCACAGTGGCTGCACCAATTTACATTCCCACCAGCAGTGCACAAGGGTTCCTTCTTCTCCACACCCTCACCAATGCCTATTATTTCTTACCTTTTTGACAATACCCATTCTAGCAGGTGTGAGGTGGCATCTCATGGTTTTGAGTTGCATTTCCCTGATGATTAGTGATATTGAGCACTTTTTCATGTTCCCTGTTGACCATTTGTATGTCTTCTTTGGAAAACTGTCTATTTAGATCCTCTGCTCATTTTTCATCAAGATTTTTTTCTTTTGCTACTGAATTGTATGTGTTCTTTATATATATTCTGGATATTAACCCCTTATCAGATACATGATTTGCAAATATTTCTCCCATTTGGTAGGTTGCCTTTCCATTTTGTTCATGGTTTCCTTCGTTATGCAGAAGCCTTTTAGTTCGATGTAGTCTCACTTGTTTATTTTTGCTTTTGTTGTCTTTGCTTTTGGTGTCAAATCCAAAACAATCATTGCCAAGACTGAAGTCAAGGAGCTTACTGCCTACGTTTTCTTCTAGGAGATTTATGGTTTACTTACGTTTTTGAAATTCGTCTGAGGTCCACTACATTCAGCTGAACTCCTCTTGAAGATTTACTTTCCTAAAACTTAACTGTAGAATTAATTTTCTCCTTAATAAAGAGAGTCATCGGGCTTCCCTGGTGGCGCAGTGGTTGAGAGTCCGCCTGCTGATGCAGGGGACGTGGGTTCGTGCCCCGGTCCGGGAAGATCCCACATGCCGCGTAGCGGCTGGGCCCGTGACCCATGGCCGCTGAGCCTGCGCATCCGGAGCCTGTGCTCCGCAACGGGAGAGGCCACAACAGTGAGAGGCCCACGTACCGCAAAAAATAAATAAATAAATAAATAAAAAAAATAGAGTCATCACTGACTATTGTATCAGAAAAGAGCTTCCTTATCTTCATTAGTTATTTTCATTGGCATTGTAAACTTTGTTGTCTCTTCATAGGATCAGCTAGAGCTGTGTTTCTCAAATTTTAACCTGTATACAAATCAGCTGGGAATCTTGTTAAAATGCAGATTTTTTGATTCAGTAGGTATCAATTAATTCTAAAGTAATTAATGCTAAAGCTGCTGGCCCATGGACCACACTTTGACTATCAAAGGCTAAGATTATTTTCAGATGTTGTATATTAAGTCTGCTGGCACAGTAATATCTCATCTTTTACAATAAACGTATCTCTAAAGACATTTGATAGTTACTGTGGTTGTAAAATTGAAACACTTTTTAAAGAGAGATCACTATGAATTCTCATAAAGAATGCATTCTTACATAATTAATTATTGGGAGTAAATCCTGAATTGTATCCGAAGTATGATCATAAAATAATGTCAACAGTATTTTTAATAAACATTAAAGCTCAACTATGTGTTCCTTTAAAACTAATCCCTTGTGTAAGCTATTGCCTTAGTCTAACAATGCTGCCATCTTTAGTATATGTTTGGAACACCTGCTTGGGAGTTAACTATAGTATTTGTAACTCATTTGTAAAAATAGGCCTGTTGAAGTGATGGATATCTTAATCTTTTGAGGACAAATGGAATGTTTTGGGAAGCAGTCAAAACTAGCTGGATCCAAGACTGATGACCATGGTGGATTGTATGCTGGTTATTATTATTTTGGGTTAAAAATAAGGAACACTGTAATGAAATCTATTTTGTGTTTGCAGTTTATCATTTCATGCTGTAGGAGGAGCCCTAGAAACAACATGAATATTGTTTTAATGCGTTCATGTCCTTTCAAGGCAATTACTAATTTGAAGAATAATACTTATCTGAGCATATAAATTCTGGTTTCTTGGTTAAAGAAATCAGTCTCATTATCAGAGTTTCAAAATATGTGAGGCAAAACTGATAGAACTGAAAGAGAAATAGATAAATCCACACAACGCCCCTCTCACAATAATCAATAAAAGTAGACCGAAAAATCAGTAAGCATACAGAAGATGTGAACGACACTATCAACTAACTTGACCTATTTGATATTTATAGTACATTCCATCCCAAAACAGAAATGAACATTCTTTTGAAGGTCACTTGGAATATTTACCAATAAAGACCATGTGCTTCGCTATAAAACATGTGTCAATAAAGTTAAAGGGATTTAAATCATACAAAGTACGTTCTTTGACCAAAATGGAATTGAGTTTAAAAACCCATAAAATGTAGAATTAAAATATATGACAGCAATAGCGCAAAGGAAGTGCATTGTTTTAAGATTCTTACACTGTTAACGAAGTGGTATGTCTTTATTTCAAGGCAGCCCGCGATGTTAAAGATGTATATTGTTAAGTCATGGAGCAACCGCTAAAACACACACACACAAAGAGGTATAGCTAATGAGCCAACAGTGGAGATAAAATGGAAACATAATAAATAATAAATCCAAAACAAGTCAATAAACAAGGAACAAAGAAAAGATGAGTCAAATAGAAAACAAATAGCAAGATGTTAGCTTCAATTCTTATGTCAACTCAAAGAGGTAGATATTTTACAGATAAGGAAACTGAGACCTGGAGAGATTTAAGTAATTTATGTATTGGGGCTGGGATTTCAATTCAGGTCCCCTGTCTTCCAAGGTCTCTGTGCTCTATCTAATGCCCAGGTACTGTAGTAGTGTGTGTGTGTATGCATTCTAGCTACCTGTGTGTAGAATAATGTGGAGAACTAAACCCCTATGTCTTCTAAGAGCTGTGAATATGATTGACACTTACATTTCCGCATGCCTGTAAAACTAAAATAAATCCTTGCTTTTCGAATTACAGTGAAGCTATATAGAATTATTTCTTGAGGGTTTTCCCATCTGTCTTCACTCTCCATCACAGGTCAGGATGTGCGTAGATTCTCTGCAGTTGAGGGAGTGGGATGAAATGGTGCCGGCGCTGCCACAGTGAGGACATCCTAAGTCATTTCCCACAAACCTCTTCCAATCTTTTAAAAGCTTCTTGCTGTGTTCATTATCTATGTATATACACATACATGAGCACAGTACACTAACACGTTAAAATATTTTGACACTCCATACAATATGCCAGGTTCTGTGGTAGGCAAAAGATATAAAAAGGTGAAAGAATTAATCATGTCCCCTGATATCACAGAGTTAAAAGTCTCATGAGGCATACAAACTTTATACAAAGAATCACACAAATATATATAATACTTTCATAAGTGCTATGAGAGCAGCAGGATACCATGATAGTTTAACAGGATGACCTATTTGCAGGTCCTCAATGGAAAAAGTCATTTTCTTTCTTTTTTTAACATCTTTATCGGTGTATAATTGCTTTACAGTCATTTCCTTCTTATACAAACGTATTGAAGACTTTGAAACTATTACAAAGCCACCAAGCTAGAAGTTGACTATAAGTAAGGTAAGTTAGTAATAAAACAATTCTTTCAACTTTAGCATGCTTGGAGCCACGTGATATATTTCTAACAGAGTCTCTTGAGTATGAAGGGCTGTCACCGGCAATTATTTCGAAAGTTATTCATCCTTTTCTTTCCAATTTGCGAAAAGAATGATTTTTTAAAAAATATTATTTATTTGGCTGCGCTGGGTCTTAGTTGCGGCATGCGAACTCTTAGTTGCAGCATGTGGGATCTTAGTTCCCCGACCAGGGATTGAACCCGGGCCCCCGAGAGTGAAAGCCTAGAATTCTAACCACTGTAGTCCGTAATATTTTTGTTAGATGAGCATAAAGATACACATCTTAAAGCTGTATTTCAAAACCATGTTTTAACCTCATTTATTAAAATTTGACAATGCATAAGTACAAGGTCCACAAGATATGCTATTTTGATGTAACTCATCCCACCTTATCTATCTATCATCTATATCTATCTCTCCATTCATTCATAGAGGCAAGCATATTTCTTAAACATCAGGATCAATGAATACAGAGGACTACGGACAGAGGCATTGAGACTGTGTCTCTACGGATCTTTAGGACTGAATCAGAACCAAGACTCACCTGGGACCCAGAAACTGCACCAATATTCATCTGGGAATTTTTTCAGGATTTTGAGCCTCAGTCTTCTCGGGCCACGTCGAGAAATGAATTATAGTTGGATCAGCCAAAGCTGGGTAGACTTAAGAAGCAGTTACTGTTTTATCAGCCTCATTGTTGCAACTTTTTCCCTCAGCCTTGCACATCTTCAAAGATCAGTTTTATTGGAGTCAGTGAAACACGGGTTTCTCACCTGGAATGGGCCGCCTGGATCAGCACCTGGCCTTTAGCGCTTCACCACCACTAGCTCTGTGACCTTGGGCACATGTCTCTAAGCATCAGTTTACTCATCTGTAGAGTGGGGATAATATTAGAGTTTACCTCGTAGGCTGTAAGAAGATTCACTGCGATGACGATAGTAAAGCATTCAACTACTGACTGAAAAAATGTTAACTATCCAAATTATTAAAAATTAAAAGGTCATTTATGTAAAGATGTCGACTCTCAAGATTTCAGTGACGGGGAACCGAAGAGATCTTTGAACTATCTTAACTCATCCCCACGATCAACTGTGATTAACTTCTTCCCTTTACTGTGCCTCCGCCTTGCTCTACGTCCCAGGGGGCTGACCTGTGTGGACATCAAGGCGCTCTCCTGCCCTCCGGTTTCCAGTTGCTCGCAGCTAGAGGGGAACACCGTGAGGAGACAGAAGTGAGTTGAGAAGTAAGGGTACTGATCCTCCTGGCTCCCTCCCTGCAGGCTCTGCCGAGTCTAACCATGTTTCCTCACGTGGAGATCACATTTCCTAGCAGGGAGCCCTCATTCCAGTACACCCACAGGCTCACCTCACCTCTTCAGGCCGATGACAGTGCCCTGCCAGTGCAAGGTCTGGACACTACACTCCCCATTGTAGTTTCAGGCTACCCTGCTCACACCTTTGGACTAAGTGTTTTTATCCAGCTCTTCTCAAATCAACCATGCCATCTGTTTCCTGACACACCGGTTGAAACATCAGGTATGTATCACTAGGATGGTGTCTATGTGAGGCCTGAGCAACAGCTTTAAGGGGAGGGGGGGAAAAGGAAAAGAGAAAATAGATTCAACCAGGATTTGGGAGCACACCAAATTATGTATGAATAATTCTTTCCCTGAATTGGCATGTACTTTGGCTGATATGGTCAAATTGAACTATTTTGGTACGATAGAGACAGACTCAGTGATCTTTATTTTCTCTCATTCTATGCCTGATTCAGCTTTGTAAATACAGCTTTATTGGGGGAACAAGTTGCCTACTGGAACTTGGGATTTTCTCATAATTCATAATAGGTCTTGGTCATTTTTCTCCAACTAGTTATTCAGCCGCTGGCTGTATTTATTTGGTTCTTGGGACACGGTACCTGACACAGGGCCAAGCACATCAGGCTCTCAGTAAATATATTGCATGAATGTGTAATCAACTTTAAAGGGTTCATCCATGTTGTAGTATTAGTATTTCATTCCTTTTTTATGACTGAACAACACTCCATTGTGTGGATATACCACATTTTGTTTGTCCATTCATCAAATTAATGGACATTTGGATTGATTCCACTTTTTGGTATCATAGGGCTCCTGTGAACACTTGTGTACAGGTTTTTGTGTAGACATGTCTCCAATTCTCTGGGGTATATACCCATGAGTGGAATCGCTGGGTCAAATGATAACCTATATTTAACTTTTTAAGGAGTTGCCAAACTGTTTTTCAAAGTGACTTGCACCATTTTACATTCCTACCAGCAATGTATGAAGGTTTCAATCTGTCCATATCCTAGCTAGTATTTGTTACTGTGTATCTTTTTCATTGGTATTTCACTGTGGTTTAATTTGCATTTCCCTAATAACTGGTGAAGTTGAGCATCTTTTCATGTGCCTATTGGCCATTTGTATCTTCCTTGGAGAATGTATATGCAGAACCCTCGCCCACTTTTAATTAGGTTATTTGTGTTTATTGTTGAATTGTAAGAGATCTATATATTCTGGCTACAAGTTTCTTATCAGATATATAATCTGCAAATATTTTCTCCCATTCTGTGGGTTATCTTTTTGTTCTTCATGTTGTTCTTGGAAGCACAAAAGTTTTTCATTTTTTTTTTTTTTTAAGTTTTTCATTTTGAAGTACAATTTATCTTTTCTTATTTTGGTCACTTATGCTTTCCGGTGTCATATAGAAAAAACCATGGCTTAACCCAAGAAGATTCACTCCTGTGTTTTCTTCTAAGAGTTTTATAATTTTAGCTCTTCCATTTAGGTCTATGATCTATTTTCAATTATTTTTTGCACATGGCATAAAAGTAGGGGTCCAACTTCATTCTTTTGGATGTGGATATCCTGTTGTCGCAGGATCATTTGTTGAAATGACTATTCTTTCCCCATTGAATTTTCTTGGCACCCTTGTTAAAAATCAACTGACCGCAAATGTAAGGATTTTTGTTGGCTATCTGGATTCCTTGCATTTCCATCAGAACTTTAGGATAAGCTTGTCAATTTCTGCAGAGAAGTCACCTGAGATTTGGATAGAAATTGCAATGGACCAGTAGATCAATTTGGGGAGTACTGCCATCTTAACAATATCCATTCTTCCACACCATTACCATGGGATGTCTTCCCGCTATTTAGATCTTTTAAAATTTCTTCCAATAATGTGTTGTAGTTTGCAGTGTACAAGTCTGGCATTTGTTTTTTAAAATTTATTCCTAAGTATTTTGTTCTTTCTGATGTTATTGAAAATAAAATTGTTTTTTAAGTTTCATTTTCAGAGTGTTTATTGTTAGTGTATAGAAATACAGTTGATTTTCCTATATCGATCTTGTATCCTGCAACCTTGCTGAATTTGTTCCTAATACTTTTTTGATCTGTAGCTTTTACTCTGTGTGACCTGCTACAAAATATTAAAAAACCGAAGTTACTTAATAATCCTCTTTTAATGCTTTAGAATAATAAAATAATTTAAATTTCATTTTAATTGATATCCCAATTCAAACTCAAATTATTTGGACTAAATTATTTTTTCATCCAAAACTACTGCTCAGAACATTGCATCTTGTAGTGCAAAAATAAAACATCTCTTTTCCCTAAAATGAAAAATGTGTTTTGTCTTAGTTTTTACTTATGAATGACACTTATTCAGTTTCGCTGTTCAGTAATGGTTGATACATCAGATTTATATTTTACGTAATAACTAAAAGTGGGAAGCCACCACTATGCCACCTTATTTAGCCACAGCTACTTTGCTTTTGTAGTCAGGTCACTGTTCAAAAACCATAAACAAGCAGCGTCTGTTTATTGTTAAAGGTCAAGAGTAGCAGCTGTGGGGTTCCTCCTCTCCCTGATAGAATGGAACTATAGAAGCATGTATGTTTAAAATGTGAATGTACAAAATACTGTACAGAAATCTTGGATTACATGTCCCTGGATCATCATTGGTTGTCCCATTCATTCACTAGATCAAGTGAATTTTTGGATGAGTTCTGGTCGGTTCCCTGACATAACCACCTTTTCTGTTTAAAAACAAACAAACAAACAAACCAGAAAAGCGTCTGGTTGAATTGGAGAAAGATGCAAAAAGCAAGTTAAAACACTTAACAGAGACTTGACATTTATTGTGCAATTTCATCTCCAACAGAACATGTGGCATTCTAGAGGTATATGAGGTAATAAAATCAATACTCCAGTTAGAACACCTGAAATAATTGGCTCTAGTAACAAATGTTTCTTATAATTAAAAATATTGAATGTTTAGAAAACTCTTATAACATTTTAAGTTCCTAAAAGAAAAGTGCCTAACACTTAAAAAACAACTTACTCTTCTATATAAATTGTTCACAAAAAATCTTGCTATTCTATATTACACTACGCGTTTATAGTTTTATTAACATACCTCTGGTGGGTTTTAACTCTACACAGTACAATCAAATAGAAATTATTCATAGAGAATCAACAAGACTTCAACAATAAAAATATTAGGATCAATGGATTTGTCACAGTTTCTCCACAAGTGTTCATCATAGAAAATAAAGGCAAGTTGGCCCCAGTGTTAGGCTGCTACATGAAGTTCCAGAGAGGAGAGACACACAAGGGCAATGCTTAAATGGGGCAGGGTCGGACTAGACCAGTGACCTTGAAGGTTTCAGGACCCCTCTCATGGACTGGCATGCCCTATTCTTTAGAAACAAAGCCAGGCCCTGGTGGCCATGGCAAGCTCTTGAACTTAAACACAGCCAGAGATGTTAAAGCCACAACTACAGGAAAGAACAGATTACTGTATTTTCCTACAAAAACTTCACGACAGTTCTCACAGTGACATCATAGATTGAAACCCTCCCTTCCAAACCAGACTCATCAATTCTAAGGCTACGAATACAACAAATGTGAAAAGTGAATGGACATTGGCTAACTGATGTCCAGTGCCATTTCTACCATCTCGCCGTTCCCAAAGACCATCACGTCACTGAGTTCAAAGTTTTGCTTTTATATCCCTGCGTTTTTGTACTGGGAATCTATGACAGAAATGTGAACAAATTTTAATTTATTCACTACTTCAATTGAACAACAAATCCATTCCAGAGTGTTTAAGGGGTTTGAGAACCTTAACTACTAGGGAAAACTGAACTAGTCATTCTGCTTACTAAACCCGAAGTTTTCCTCTTATTAGCTGAGTACCTTGGACAGTGTCCTTATCAATAAAATGCGGTGGTAACAATAACACCCTAGAGGGTGGTTGTGAGGATTAAAACGAGAGGATGCATTAAAGTGCTTACCAAAGTACCTGGCGCACAAGGGCTCGACGTATATAAGCTATAGCTATCGTTACTGTTGGTGGTTTTGAATGGGCCTAAACAGTTTTCCAATGTGCGTAAGACCCATCTGGCTACTTGTAGTGGGGCAATTATTCTGAGAATGAACAGGCTTTTGAATAAGTCAGCTTAGCAGATGAACTTTCACTGTAATTTGGGGAATTGTGATTCAGTGAAAACCTAGCCTGTATATTAGCCAGCTATGGATGGTCATGAGGAAGTTTAATCTGGTTATTTTTTACCACAAAGATTTGGTAATTTAGTGCTTTCAAGAGCCAAGCTTACCGAGCTGGTCATTAGATGAGTGAAGTCCAGACCTCTCAATGTTTCTTGCAATTGAATACACTGTGGAGGGTAAAAGTGGTCTCTAACGTGTAAACGTATCCGTTATAGTTTTGAATTTTAATTAGGAGGCAAGTATTGGTGAGTTATTATTTTTGCACTCCATGCTGTCTGGTATCAATTCTTCACTCTCCTCTAAATAATAACACAAATAGAAGAAGTGATGCCACTGGCTGATAAAATGTAAGTAACTGCGGAGGGCCATCAACTGGGTGACATTTTTCTACATTATTCAAGTGAAGTGGTTATTTTTATCCAGTACTTACACGACTGAAAGAAGCCATCACTATGTTTACAAAAATATATCATAATGATACATACTGCTGTTTAGACACATTTACACTAGAGTTCTGACTCAAGCATCCTATTTGACATGTTTTGCCAAGCAGTTTTGGCAAGTGTCACCACATTAAACACGCACCAGCAAGGCTTGCACCATATGTGCAAAATCACTTTCTATTACATTTCTAAAAACTGGTATATAAGAGCTGTCAAAAATTACAAACATCTGTACTGTGAAATGAGAAAAGTTTAAATCTTTTTTAAAACGAAGTTATCCAAGAATGAGACTTTTTAAAATGACAGAAATCTAAGAAAAACTAAGGAGGTAGTCAGTGGGTATTAGGTTTAGGTTATAGAGTACACGCTGAATGACAGAATTCAAATGAGGGCAACGTACGCTTGCTTTCCGGAAAACAGTGCATGCTTCATCCTACTTGATGCTCCATCCGTCTTCTGGTAGCAACAGGAGGTCAAGCCATTAAAGGTGGGAGGAAAATGTAGACATCACGAACTTGTACATTCCCAAGTTTGTATTATTGTCTAGACTTTCGGAAAACATCTGATATTACAAGAATATACTGGACTTAACCATTCTATCGATATCTGACACATGGAGGAGCTGGATCAAATAAGATATTGAGTAATTTATATCGCCTTATAATCCTGGTGAACAATTCTCTCAGGTCAATGTGTTTATGACTGATGAAGGGCTAAGAAAGATCCAGAATATAAAATGACCCACTTGCCCTACAGCTATGAAGTAGCCACATGTATAATTGGAATATCTCCCAATTCCCCTACCAAAGGAGATGATGACTATTTCCAGCAAATGCTCTAATACTATCCTCTCCGTTCCTGGTGAAGCCTTATGAAACAAAAATGGTGACAGTAGCCTCAGTGCTCTGGTGGAAATTCTCAACCAAGAGAGTGGAGCCTGGGTTCAGGGCTGAATATTTTCAATTGACAGTTTTTCTCCAAAGCATTTAATACTGAGGTTAAACCATAAGATTGTGAATGGTGGACCTTCAAAAGAGACCGTGAGAAATGGGAACGTAGTAACTGCTCGCAGAATATGACGCATCCCCCCACCCCATCTCCCGGTTCCTGGCCTACATCCCCCAAACAGATCACTGAAGGGTTATGCTGGGCCAAGCGGAACTGCACTCGGCGTTCCATTCACTGGGAAAGCAGGCATGCTCTTTGTGATGTGACTTTAATTTGGGAAACCTCAGGACACATCAAGACACTGTCACTGAGAGTAGGTATGGTTCCCTTGATAGATGGGATTATGAACCATGCCCGGTCACTGACAAAATACCAAATTTGGTCTGTGGTGTCAGGCCAGACCTATGACCTTTTCTCTCACCAATGAGGTGGAGCAAAGCTGCATGCTGAGCTGTTTTAATTCAATCCATGTTATTCCAATGCTAAAATGACTCAGGGAAGCTGCTAAAAGCTGACATGAGTATGAATGTCTCCTCAAGAGAGCAATTTGTCCAACTGCCAGACAAAGATGTAGAAAATCAAATCAAGAAGATATACAGGTCTCCAGGTCTCCAAAGAGATCAACGGAAAGGCTGACAGAGCAGTGACAGCATCCAGTCTTCTCACTGGTGAGCTTTTAACCTTGCTACAGAGGCTGCGATGGCCTTACCAAAACAATAAGTGAACGATCCTTGCAAACCCTGATTTGAAAATCAGGTGACCATGCAGGCAACCACCACAAGCCAGGTTTCCAGCCTTAGAGGGGAAGTGCAAGTAGCAGCATGTGACATGGACTAAGGAGAGGACAAAGCAGAACAGCCAAGCAGATACTGTGTCACAGCCCAAGGGCCACTGGTGCCCGGGTCAGGCGGTGGGTTCGGCTAAAGGAACACAGCAACTACATCAACGGTGAAGAGTTGGAATGGAATGTCTGACTGGGGACAGGGGATCGTAGGTCCTAGACCCAGGAGAGGAGTTAGAACTGGCCGTGTGATGCTAAGTCAGTCATCTTTCTGGGCCTGGATCGCTCATGTGCATAAGAGATGACCAGTGTGCAGCTCTTAACATTTTAGAATTTGTGAAGTATTGGAAAACAGCTGATAGAGAGATAATTCACCTGAAAATAGGGGTGGGAGGAAGAGACCAGGTGTACCTTCGAGCAAAGGCTGGTGCAACCAGGGGCCTTGAGGGGCAGAGCCTCCTGACCCCAGGAGCCTTCTCAGGGGATGATAACAGGAGTGGAGCAAGCACTTGTCGTAAGGATGCCAACCTGTAAGGCTATGGAGAGTGAATGCAGAAATGCTCCATCACCACCTTCCGTGAAGATCAGCCCAACACGCGACTCCATGATGACGCGTAGATGTGAACATGTGTGGAATTCGCAAGCTTTCAGGGAAACGATAAGAATTGGAAGTTCTTTTGTTTTTTTTTTTAAGGCAGTGGTCAAATATTGCTGCTATAGAACAAAAAAGGACAGCGAACTCAGCAGTAAGGATAACTGAAGTCCAATGCAAAGAAAGGAAAAGTAAGATGGAAAGACAGGTGAGATTATGGTGGTATTTTTCTCCTGGCAAAGATTTCATGTCACCGAAGATTCTTATAAGATAGTGACTTCTAGACCTTGAAAACGCCTCAGGGAGTATCTTTCTTCCTCGGATAGCCAAAGATACTATTCTCATCGTTCCCAGAAGCACCGCATTTGCCCTTATCTTTTCCTTTACCTGCAAATTTTAGCTAAGTTGCTCCAAAACAGGATTGAAATATTAGTTCTCCCCATACCATCTAACAGATCTGACAAATGACCATCTCTATAAACAAACTTCTCAGTGGGCGAAACTAATAATCGTAACAAAAGCTAAACAAGGACCTATTGCCGGGGTCATGCACAGAGTTGATGCTAATTATAGAAGATAAAGGGTGATTTATTATTTTACTTTGTCAAAAGGTGGCAAAAAACCCTCTTTATGCATGGATGCTCATAAACTTGAAATGAATTTCCAACCCATTTTCAAAACCCTTAGTCATGTTTGTAGATGACATTAGCAGCCTTCACTAACAGCTGCCCATTTAGCCCTCAACTCTAGAAAGAATGCAGACATCTGGATTAGGGTGATAAAGGAAGCCTCCCCTCCCACCCACACCTGAAGCACTCAGAAAGATTCTAGCATCTCTAGAGCATCTGCGGATAGGAAGTGGTTCCAAAGACATTACTACTAACTTCACAGATGATGCTCAACATATTAAACCCGGGAAAGTGGGTGGGAGTGGTCACTGCTAACTCAGCCAGAGCCAGTAGTTCAGGGGAATACTGGCGGGAAGGAGGCACACAACAGTTGGGACGAAACATTTCCATCGGTGACAAGAAACAAGATTTATGCAAACTCTGAAGATCAACTCAGCACAAAAAGACCCTCAAATTTCTGAGAAATTACAGACAAGCCCATTGCATAGTTGTCAGAATGGCCTTGAAGCTGTGTGTATACAATTCCAGAACATCTGGTCAACTCAGTGACTCCCATCAGTCACATCACTTGTTTGGTCCTCAGTGCTACCAAACTACTAGCTGACTGAGATGCTCCTTGTTCAACCCATCACTTTGGCATTGTGTCAACAAAGCCCGATTTAAGGCTATGGAAACTGTGGATCTGTGAACTTACAAAATCGAGCATCTGAAAATGGTTTTGAATCTTTGGATGTTTCTTGACTGATACGGTGAAAACTATTACTGTCTGTTAACTTCAGAGATCATATAGTGCCTTCCTGATCAACACAGCAAAAGTTTTTTTGTGTGGTAAAAATAACAGCTGACTTCCAATTAATCATTGTCTACAGGTGGCTTCTGATCTCTGGTTTCTTTTTAGTTAACAGGCTCTGTCAATGTTAGACACAGCATGCAATGTCACCTATCCTATGTCTTTGCTGAGAAGTATAAATTCAAGTCTTTGGAAAACATAAAGACAACTTATTTGAATTAAATAAAGAGAATGCTTGTTCCTTGTCCCTTAGGATAACGCCATGTCTCTACCTTCTCCCATGGGCAGGGACACTAACCCAATCTCTGTGGGGACCAGCTCTGCTCAGGAAACAGAGCTTACTTGAAGATTTCGGACAGGTGACCAGGAGCTCACCTCTCTTTTTTCACCCTCACCGTCTAACTAGTCATCATTTAAAATCAATTGTCATTTTTTCTTTGTATAATGTAATATTCTGAAAATCTCTGTAGGCTCCATAGACTTCCCAAACAACCCTAAAATGGGTTTGTACTAGGAACTGTGGCAGTAGGTCAAGAGTTAAGGTTTAGGATGTGTAAACCTTTAACTCCGTTAGGATGTGACAGAGTGACATGCTCTGGATTCTAAAGTGATGGTAAGAGAACATTCACAACTGGAACTCTTGAGAGGACCGGCTGCTAGTGTGGAAAGATTCTGTCCACTAATCACCAGACCCATCCTGGGAATTTTTACTGAAGACTTCATCCTGGGAAGCCTGGTGATCGATCCCTTCATAAAATGAGCCTCCGTTGTGCAGGAAAGTCCCCACTGCCCGCCCCTGCCGAGCGTGACCCACAGCGTCACTGAACACTTTGTTTATCTGCTCCTCCGAGGGCATCCACCAGTCGGGGTTGCAGGTACAGTGCATCCTAATGAATTCTGTGGGAATACACACAACAGTGAAAAAAAAAAAAAAAGAGAGAGAAAAACAGCTGGTTTTTGCAGCGAATGGTAGGAAGGCTGCTTAAACTTTAACAGAAGCTCTATAAGAAAAGCTTTATGGGACATCCGATGTAATGCCATGATGAT
This sequence comes from Phocoena sinus, assembly GCF_008692025.1. NCBI lineage: Eukaryota > Metazoa > Chordata > Mammalia > Artiodactyla > Phocoenidae > Phocoena > Phocoena sinus. Next base: position 67,436,556 of record NC_045767.1, read on the forward strand.
GTCACTTATTAGACCCAACTTACGCCATACACATTTTCTACTCAGGTGCAAAAGTAAAAATTACATAAGTGAGAGTGAGCCCTCTAAGGCACGATTGCTATGAAAGGTAAATTTGATTTGCGAGGCGTGGTATGCACCATGCTTGGTAAAAAAAAAGGTTAAGAGTACATTTCAAAACGCTGTTGTTAACATGCTCACATTTTTAGAATGTTAACTATCTCCAGAATCATTAGATGGTATTCTTTAACCAGCTACTGATTTGTAGATTAAGTGCAAAAACATAAAATCTCAATGAGTAAGAAACTGCCTAAGTTTTGGTTCAGGTTTTCACATTCTTAAAATGTTACTACAGGCTATACTTTATTTCTCTAATGGTGATATCTATAAGTGTACCGACAAATATTTTTTAGATGACTTTTCCTCTAAACATTTAATATCACCAGAAAGCAATTAGCATGCCTGGAAGAAAGAATATACAAAAAGTAGCTCAGACTCCAATGAAACAAACTTGGCCTCCCTTGGGTTGAGCTCACATTAACCCTTCCTCTATTTTCTCAGGGAGTTAGGGGACATGTATAGTTCCTACACAGCTATTTTAATATGGACATCTGTAAACTGAAATGGATAAAGTTCTAAGTCAAACTGTGCTTTTTTTCACAGCTGACTGAAAGCTCAAGGTGACTGCCATTTACACACCATTTCTTCGCCAGCACTGCTCCCTCTACAAGACAATGGTTCTGGTTGTAGGACTGGATTTGTCTGAAATTTACTTGTGAAATCCCGACCCTATCTGCCCATGGAAGCTGATGCTTTTAAGTACCTGGACCCGAAAAATCCCATGAACTGAACTGTGCCCGTCTTAGCAGAGATGCAGGGGCATCCCCTTCAACTCCACGCCTGAGGTGAGCGACTCCTTCACCTCGCCTAAGTCCCAGCCCTAGTGGCCCTCCTGGGGGACACAACTGTGTTTATTCAGCTCCTTGCCCTGCAAAACTGTCAGGAACCAGATGGCCTATGCTGGGCTACCGGCCTAGGAAACACCGAAGGATGCTTTCCAAACCTGGGTCATGGTCATTATAATGCTGAGCGAGAGAAAGGAGGCATTCTGGGACCACGAGTGCTCAGATATCTAGTCCTCTCCCCGTTATTTTCTTTGCATTCACGTCTATTCATTATGTCCTCAAATCATCTCCAGCCAGGCTATCAACTCCAGAATTCAGGCATTCTGTTTTCTCTTCCTCTGTCTTCCTCAGGTTCCCTACCTCATGTGTTCAGGAAGTATTCAATAACTGTTTAAGTGGTTTCTGTCTATCCAGATTCCCCACTCTCATATGAACACAAAGAAATGAAAGACTCCAAGTATCCACGAGAGGAAGTCGAGGCTAACTGCTGAGGGTGCTGCAGCCCCGCCCCTCTAAGAACGTGCTGCTCCGTGACACCTCCCACCCCCTCCCCCTCCTCAGTGCCCGCTGCTGCAACAGGACTTCCCCTAACGTTGTGCCAGACTACTACAGGCTAAAAGTAGAGCTCATTCTGTTACACGGATAGGAAGCATCCTCACGTCACTGACCCCCCCTTCCTTCCGGGGTCAAACCACCCTGGGGACAGGCCAGCCTAGAATTTGATTTCATTCCCCGAAGCACCCTGCTTTCCATCCCTCAAGTGTCCAACTGTCTGAGGCTTCCTTGGCCATTCTAATCTTGCTGACCACAAGGATGTCCACCCTTGGAGTCAGCAAGCATAAACCTGCAGGAAGGGAATCCCATTTAGGTCACAGGAAGGTCCCAGGATTTCAGCCTTTGGGACAGACATAAATGCTCTAACCAGCTGCCCCTGACACAATCAGCAGTTCTTGCCTATGCATTCTCCACCCATGGGCGGGTGGAAGCCTGTGGGTCCTGCCCAGCTCTCCCTGCTGGAGAGTGCACATTCTGGTCAGGCAGCCTGGGCTGCATCGGTGTCACAGTGGGTCCCGCAGCATTGACACTAGTGCTCTGAGACGTATATTAATCCCTCAGTTTCACTGACTTGCTTGTTAAAATATAAATTGTTTAACAAGGATTTCTGGAAAGGGATACCTTACTGGGGCCGCTTATCCTGATTCCCTTGTAAGCCTCAGGGCAACTTCCAGAGTACTCGCGGAGCGGGCTCTCAGGACAGCCCCCAAGCTCACCACTGCCTCTGCTGCCTCCATCTGCTCTGATGATGCTGGGGAATAAAGGAAACTATGGCTAGTTTGCTAAGACAGCCCCTGGAAATTTCCATCACCCAGTCACTCTGAGTAAGTAGAATGTTCAGACTGGCCAACAGGGGGTGCTCCAGCACACTTGTGCTGAGTTAATGCTGGTGTTTTCATTCTAGGTGGTTTTCTCAAGTCTAGGCCACCAGCATCAATCACCTGGGGTGGTCGTGAGGTGCAGTAATGCGTGCCTCCCCCGTCTTCACGCCAGACCCGCTGAATCAGAAGTTCAGGGTGGGTCTGGGGATCTCCGCTACTAACAAATACTACACAGGCACCTTAGGCACGCTGACAGTCACTGTGGGCAGGCCCAGAGGGGCGTAGGAGTGAGTGTCCCTTCTGATGACTAAGGCCTTATCAGTGATAAGGTTTTTCAGTGTGATTTCTTCACCAGGAAATATTTTGATCCCTGTCCAGAGTAAATCATTATTGTCTTTCCAAACAATAAAATCACTCTTGAACTGTATAGGTTAACATTTGAGCTATTTGATATGGGTTTTTCAGGTGTGAATGTGCTTTTGTTGGCACTATAATGTTTCCACTTGTCTGTGTTTATTTATTTGCACCCACTGAATCAACCGTATACACCTCCTTACCCTCTGCCTGGCCTATCCGTCGTGTGGATCAGCTACAAAGTAATCAGCTGTTAATGCTGAGGAAATGGTATTATCTGACTAGTATTTTTTAATACAGAAACTGTAAAAAAACTGAACAGAATAAAATCTGAGTGGGCGAGAAATACTTCTGGCCTAAGGAAAATTGATTCTAAATAAATTTAAGGAGTTGGGCCAAGTATTCTTGAGAAGGTAGCTAGATTGGGGGAGGGCGTCATAGGCTGCAAATGAAATTGGGATAATTTTTGAGGTTCCTCGGCTTCTTTTCCTCTGTGATTTCCCCAGTGCTCCAGCTTTGCTGGAGGTCGCCTTCCCGGGCAGCAAAGAAAATCTGAACTTAAAGCGTGAAACATGAGGTGCTATGCAGTGCTATGTGCCATTAAGTGCTAAAGCAAACGAAGAATTTTTAAAGGACTTCTTGATACCAAGGAGATGGGCCACATGAAGCCTATAACGTCTCAGCGGAAAGAAACCAAAATACAGTAGAGGCTGAACACTTGCACAGGGGAGCCACAGCCAATGCGGTGAAATGAGATCACAGATGGACACTGAGTGGAAGGATGCAGTACCTCGGAGGCATGTTACTTTAACTGGATCCAGAGGGCGTCTTTCAGGACCTGTCTCTCCTGACTGCACTGACCTTTTCCTTTTCCCAAGGCCGCATGAGTACTTAAGCTCATCGGTTGTGAAAACAAATCTGATGAGGTATCGAAGGAGCCGCCTCCCGTCTTTCTTTGAAGAATTTACAGCCTCGTCCCACTGTTTGCTCGTTATGTAGACAGGATAGTTGTTCAACAGCTGCTTGCTTCCCTGGAAAAGCGAAATATTTTCTCATTACCTACTTGGCCGGCCAGCCAGCCAGCAGCCCAGGCGATCTCCATTTCAAAGGCAAACACGCTTTTTAACCAAGTGGCTATACTGACAATGAACCAGGTACTGAAGAGCACAAGTAATTGCTCACACTCAGAACGGGGCACTTTTCAAATTACATTTGCATTTTCTATAACAAGAGCCAATGAGGTATAATGAACACCTTTGAAAGAGGAGCTATTTATAACTTGCATTTTAACAGGTAGGTTAAAATGTGTCAAGATCCAATGACAGGGAACACTATTTAAATATAACCTGTAACTTTCCTTTTCAATCTATTAAAATATGCAAAAATGACTTTGAAGAGTGTGATCAAACAGGCCTCTTCATCCTTTGGTTGGCGGTTAAGTACTTTTAGAAATGATGCTGGTGGGCTACTTCCATAAGGTATTTTTTTGTGTTTCATGCACCTAATATCTGATAGCCATTGTATTTCAGTGGAAACATTAAAAAGTGAATTTTAAGGAGGGGGAATTGTGGAAACAAAACAAAAAAAAATCACTAATAATAATGCAAAACAAGTTTCCTCAAATTATAGCTTCTGCAAATGCCACTATGTCAACTCAAAATTTTTCTTACTTTTCACCTTCATAATTTATGTCTGCTATAAAATTCCCAGGCTAAATAGTTGCACTGGGACTAATTACAGGAATTTCTGTAACATTTATGAGCCATGTTTAGTCAATTGCACCTACACGACCATTATTTTTGTTCTGGTTGTCCATAAAATTCTACAGTCCAGGACAAATTAATTAACCCATGATCTCAGCTTTAATGTACTTCTTCCCCAGTAATTAAGGTGTACAAAATAAAGAAGGGCAACTCACTCAGTTTTACAACTCTGCAAATTTACTACAGGTTATAAATTTGGCACTATTTGGAACTGATAGGTTTTAATTTAAAAAAGTGCTCTGTTCAGTTAAGCTCTGAGAAGGGCAAATGGTATAGGAGCCAACAGGAAAGAAAGAGGCAGCAGGTATGGCTATGAAACTGTGACTGAATTATACCCATGGAAACTCATCACCGCAGCATTCAAACTCCCTTGAAATAGCAGGAGTGTGATTTTGTGTCCTTTTTAAGGGAAGCAGCTGAGGGAGGTGGTTTGTGGTTTGAATTTACAGTCAGCCTGGGTTTGAACTAAATCTTGGTTCTGGGTTTTATTTGTTGTTTCTTGAGCAAATTACTTTAACTTGCTGGACGAGAGTTTCCCCATCTATAACACGGGAAGAACTAAATTATCATGGGTTTAAAATACGAGTACTCGGGAGCATAAACCAACCCTTGGCTCTGTGTACTATGTATGATCAAAAGATGGGCAGCAGCCCAGAGGTTCCGAAGGGTCCTTCAGCCCAGGCTGCTGTTTCACGGCAGGAGGGGAGAGATGGAGGGACGACTGGAGTGATGGGCAGTGCCGATGGAGAAGTGAGGATGAGAGATGTAAAACCAAGGTGGTCAGACAACCAATCCACTGAGCCAGGGTACGGGGGACTGAGGAGTGAATTTGATTCCCAGGTGCAACGGGGGTGTCCTCCACAAAGATAAGGAACGGAAGGTTATGGCTGGGGGGAGGGGGAGGCAGATAGCAAGGAAGAACAGTGCCTGACATATACTAGGTGCAACGAACATCCATCGGGTGGGTGACTGATGCAGTAAATACTACCGCAGCTGGCACGGAGCAGACACTCAATACCGGTGGCTTCAATGAAGAGTTCTTTCTTTTTTTTTTTTTTTTTTTTTGCGGTACGCGGGCCTCTCACTGCTGTGGCCTCTCCCGTTGCGGAGCACAGGCTCCGGACGCACAGGCTCAGCGGCCATGGCTCACGGGCCCAGCCGCTCCACGGCATGTGGAGATTTCCCGGACCGGGGCACGAACCCGCGTCCCCTGCATCGGCAGGCGGACTCTCAACCACTGCGCCACCAGGGAAGCCCCACTGTATGTTTTAAAAACAGCTTTCCCTCGGGTGTGTGAGCTCATCTGGCAAGCCAGGATGCCCATGGCTGTTTGGCCAAGAAGGTTAAATCCTCTCCCAAAGTCTCACAAGTCAAAAGGCACAGCTGGGAACCCTGTCCCCAACGTCAGAGTTGCCCCTAAAACAAGAGCTGAGGCTATTTCAAGATGGGAGGTACTTGAGATGAGAGAGCTGGCAATCCAGGGAAGGTGCCCTCTCCAAGCTTGAAAGCATCCACTCCTATAGAAGAGCTCAACAGCTCTTCCAAAATGTAGAAATACCATTTGGAGGTCATTTTCAAGAAATAAAGAAAGGGAAGGAGGGAGCTAGGAAGGAAGGAAGGAAGAAGGAAAAAGAGAGAAACTCATTTATAGCCCCAAACAACTCAGACCGCTCTGTGTTGTGGATGAGGTTACCCATGCTGTTTCAGCACAGCTAACAGAAATCAAATATGATTAAATACTACTACTGAGAAGATGCTCATTTGCCTGAAGTGACAATAAAAATTATATAATAATAACGATGATGATGGCTAATAAAGTTTTAAATAGTCCTATCTGGAGGAAATGTAGATATTTCCCTTATTTGTATATTTTTATAGAATTCTCTTCATATTAGCCACCAAAAGGGTATTGGTGACCTGTACCAACTCTGACCTATTGTCAAGTCACTTTGAACAAACCAATTTGAACAGCACTTATTTAATGTCTTCATAGAGTCATATCCAGATGGAAGACGGAGGTGTATATTAACTTATAAGTAAGTTCTGATTTAGTCTCACGAACAATGTGCTCTCTGAGCACAGAGGGGTGTGGCAATCAGGAAGAGCTTCTGGAAGAAGTGGGCTTTTCAGATGTGCTTTTTGTATAACAGCAATGTCAAGTTAAAAAATGTGGACCCAGGACTTCCCTGGTGGCGCAGTGGGTAGGACTCCAAGCTCCCAATGCAGGGGGCCTGGGTTCGATCCCCGGTCAGGGAACTAGATCCCACATGCATGCTGCAGCTAAGGAGCCCACAAGCTACAACTAAGGAGCCCACCTGCTGCAGCTAAGACCCGGCACAACCAAATAAAATAAATAAATTTAAAAAAAAAAAAGGAAAGAAAATGATTGGAAAGATTTTGGGTTTAAAAGAGGAGTCGGTTAAAAAAAAATAAAATGTTTTAGGGAGCAAAGGATTTTAAGCATGTGACATTTATTTTGGATCTGTATTTTAGAAAAATAACTTTCCAGTGTGGAGCACGGAGAAGAAAGAATCTACTGCGACAGCCCAGGTGACATGTGACTGAGAATGAACTACAGACAAGAGACTGTTCAACGTGACTGTCAGGAATGAGGAAGAGGAAGAGTCCGTGATGCCTCGAAAGTTTCTGCCCAGGGTTGGTGCTGCTTTTATTGAAGAGGAAACAGGAGTAATGATGGGTATTCAGAGGAGGCATCGTGAGTTCCACTGGTCAGGCAGTAGGACACAATGGTCTGGAGTCGAGTCCTGGGGACTGGGGTCTAGATCTAAATTTGGGACTTGTAAATCCACACATGGTTGATGTTCAGAGACAGCGTAACTGAGCAGAGAAAGGCAGTGGAGAGATGAAAGGCCAAAGTCCAGAGAATGGTGGTTGGAAAACTCCTTAAAGCTTAATAAGAAAGAGATGGGGAACCACAAGAGAGTCCTGACACAAAGGCCCAGAGAAAGGGAGCAGCTGGAGGAGGGGTGAGGCCCTGTGGATGACGAGGGCTGGAAAATGGGCCCCTGGACTGGACAACTGGGAGAGTAGCAGGCTGGGGGGGCTCCTGCAGACCATTCGCTGCGTCGTGGAGGTGCAGCCGGATTACGGAGGCAGGGGAGGGCAAAGGAGAACTGAGAGTGGAGCAATGAATATACACTGGTCTTTCAAGTGTTTAATCACAGAGAAGAATGAGGTCCCCATTCAGCAAATGCCTTCGATGACACGCACTGGGGATGCCAATGGGGATGAGGCCTGGGCCCAGCCTTCAAGGAGCGGGATGTGTCGTGGTGTAGGATGAAGGTGCCGATAGGATGCTTCGGGTGATGGAAGGAGAAAGAAAAGATAATCACTGAGGGATGGAGGGAGAATCAAAGGAGGGCTGATTTTCAGGGTGGGAAGACTTGGAACAAACACTGGCTCTGCCTGAGGGAACGACAGGTGGGTTCTCTGTGCCAAAAGAATGGGGGGAGACTTGCCCGCAGGGCTTAAACTATTTCTTTTTCTCCCCCTCAGAGTACAGAGCTGAATCTTCACGATGCATGATCTTTCTCCACAGGATATATACTCACCCATAAACCTCAGAGTCAAACATGTATTTTGCTAGCCAATGTGTTTTGGTAGATGTATACATGGGTAAACTCCCAGGATGCTTCATCTTAAGGAAATTCCAAATGGAATGAGGCCTACCTCGGCCGGCTGGTCGGCTGGCTGTGGGGTCACAAGCTGGTTGTAGTGCTGAAGCAACGTCTTCAGGTAGTCTAGAACCGTCTGGCAGGGCACTGGGTGGAAGAAATCGCAACAATTGTACATTAGCTACTTTGTGCTGGGAAAATAAAAAGCTTTAAGGTTTAAAAAGAGTTCTGATGCAAACTTCTAAAAAAAAAAGACTCATTTTCTAAAGGAAACAGAATCTTCTCTCATTTGACATCTGTAGTTATTTCAGTTTGTAAATATAGAACAGATGCTATGGTTCGGGGAGAATTTTTAGGCTCAGCACAGCTCACTGCAAACTTTTAAGTCAAACCTACTCTAAGATGAATTTGGGTTAATAATAATGATATCACACTGAACAACTCACAGAAGAGACATGTCTTCTTTGACTCAAGTTGTAACATTAGCACCCGACGGTACTTTTTAAAATTAAAGTACTGAAAACTGATGTGTCACTGGTTTTGGATCAATGATATAATGTTCATTTGTAGTGCCATTCATTGCTAGTTCTTCAGTAAAGCAGTAAGCCATGCACTTTAGACCTGCTTCCTGACACAGACACACGTAGTTTTTCTGGTAAGTGTCTCACTCCTCCCCTCTCCCAGAAACTCACCTGATCTGGTCCAATTCAGATTCGGTTATTATGTATTTCATTAACTGTTGCACTATATTTTGTGAGGCACAGTCTTACAGAATCACTGAATAATCACAGTAAAACTGAACAGATGTTAACCCAACATAGAGTCTGACATTTTTTTTTGTACCATTGCATAAATAATTCTTATATTTTAAGATTTATATTAGAGCCCTTTCCAGAGTATTAACTGATTGCTTTTAAAGGTCTTGGTAACTTAGTAAATAACTTAACGGATACGAATTATTGCCATCATCTGTCTTGGCTGTGTGTTTTCTTAAGATGTTTTTGTCACATTGAAGAAAATAATAAATATTTAACCTAAACCCTAATTTTAAAGTATCACCACTGAGCCTTCTTCACTTCATTTTTCTCAGCACTGTTTTGAGAGCAAACTGAAATTATCTTTATCTCCTGCTAACAGCTCTGGGTTTTTCAGGTGACATCACATTGCAACATAAATCAAAAACTACATCACCATCCTTTTGAAGAATTTGAATGATAAGAAGTAGAAGTAGGTTAGGAAATTTTTCTTCTTGCCAAAAAATATTTTCTTAAATAACATCCTTATAGACTTGTGTCTTACAGACCTGTGTCACAGGTCACTCTTGTATAGTCATTTGAATACATTCTTCAAATTAAAGAAGCATTTTCGGGACAACCACAAGATTGTGCCTTCAACAAAAAGAAGGCACGTGTGTATCAGTTTGAAGTAGGACTTTTATTAAACCAAAGTTTAATAAAACCTGTCAAGTACCTCTAATTTCATCATCCTATTAAAAGACTAACCCACTTTAGAGCCCACCCTGATGTAACTAAACCCTGTGTTTTATTTATAATTCTGCCAGACCTTGCCCGAGTTCCTTTTAAGGGGCGCACTTACTGGCCAACAGTTCTATGTTCTGACAGACACTTTCACCCTGGGTATGGCTGAGTAGAGACTCTGAGTCACTGAGAGCTAGAAAATCCACTTTCTAAACCACACCATTTCTGCTAGGGTATGCAGTGTTCACCAAAAAGTTTGAGCAAGTTAACTGAATGACAAACAATAATTTCCCACATTACTAGAGTTCCACAAACAAACAGTCTAACCCACTTTGTTGATGCCACAGTGAGTGAGAATGTATCTTCTGGCAATGGGCACGGATTACAGGAAAAAAGCAGAAGCCTTGAGAAGCTAACGGAGACAGGAAACAAGTTTGCTGTTGAGTTCTGGCTTTTCATTAACTGTGTGGCCTTTGGGACTCCATTTAACTTCTGTGCGTGAGTCCCTTCTACACATTGCTGAAAAGAAGGATCTCGGTAGCAGCAATGCAACTGTATATATGTCACTGCTTTTCCAAGTGACATGTGAGAGGTATTACTCTGAATTTAGTTTGGAAGTTTTAGTAAAATTTGTAAATACTCACTAAGATTTGAATGAAACTTCTTCTGATACTTTATCCATACTTTACATACGTTTAGGGAAAAAGTGTTTAAGTGAAGCACAAAAACGCTTACAAAACTGAATATTCAGTGTGACCTCAACCATGTTAAAAATAATTATGTGCACAGAGAAGAGATTGGAAAGAAATAAACCAAAGTGTTAATAATTTAAAATGATTATATTTTGGTAACAGAATTAGGGCAGTTATTATTACCTTTATCATCCTTGTAAAAACCAGTTTAAAAAAATTTCTACAGTGGGCATGGATTATAACTACTTAGAAGTTGTTTGAAGAATGTCTACATGACTGTTATCTCCCCTTCCTTTGCTATATACGACCTTCAGTGTTGCCTGTGTAGCCCTCGAAGGGCTTGGAGGACGACTCTCCCATCTCTACACCCCCAGTATTTAGGCAGCAGTGCTAAGCCCTGAGCGAGGCCAGCCGACGCACATGCGCTGGAAAAAAGTGGAATTTCATGTGACTTTACTGGCTGTAAGGCTCTCCTGAAGGGAAGTGGGTCCTGTGGGTAGTATCTGGGCATAAGGCCGAAGGCCAGGAAGGCTTAGCTACTGAATTGACTCTGTGCAGTTGGCGGCTGTACTGTCTGGGAGACTCTTAAGTAAGTGCCTTCCAAGGAGAACTGCTCTGATTCTGTTTTTGCCTATATTAAGGGTGCTTGGGTCTCGAGTACGTACTTTTCCTGGCAGATCATTGCATTAACACCTTGATCAGTTTCTCTTCTTGTTCCTCAAGCATTATTTAATCTACTTTGCTATATAATTGTTTTTTTTTTTTTAAGAAGATGTTGGGGGTAGGAGTTTATTAATTAATGTATTTATTTTTGGCTGTGTTGGGTCTTCGTTTCTGTGAGAGGGCTTTCTCTAGTTGTGGCAAGTGGGGGCCACTCTTCAACGCGGTGCGCGGGCCTCTCACTATCGTGGCGCCTCTTGTTGCGGGGCACAGGCTCCAGACGTGCAGGCTCAGTAGTTGTGGCTCATGGGCCTAGTTGCTCCGCAGCATGTGGGATCCTCCCAGACCAGGGCTCGAACCCGTGTCCCCTGCATTAGCAGGCAGATTCTCAACCACTGCGCCACCAGGGAAGCCCTATAATTGTTTTTTAAAGACTCAAAACATTTACCTCAAAGTATACCACATACAGTTTTATAGGGAGATTGAAATTGTTTACTGTCCTCTGACGACCATGCCATCTGTGTGCTTATTTCAAGAGTCCTATTCATATCGTCTCTGTAAAGTATAAGTTCCTCAATTGTAAATGTCTAGAAATAAACAATGAGCTTTAAGTGTTACTCAGCCTACAGACGCATGGTAATTCTCTTGATTATCACAATGTCCTGCCTCTGTTTAATTTAATTGACGTGTGTAGCTGCTACAACAGAACGTGCTTGACACTGGGCTGGGAATCAGGGTTATGAGGATGACTGTGACTTAGTCTCTATCCTCAAGGACCTTACACAGCCTGCCTCTCCTTGTATCAAGACCCCAGAAGAGACAGACACACAGAGAGTAAAAACTGGACCTGATGCAGACTTCAACAGAAGCAAGCATGATGTACTACAGCAAGTGGTTAATTCTGCCGGGAAACTGGGGGAGGGGCTTGTTATGGAGGGGTGTCACCTGACCTGGGTACTGATGGCTGAGTAGGAGTTTCTCGAGTGGGGAAAAGGAGGATATGTTGGAAGGACAGCAGGAGTTAAGGGAAGACCAGAAGCAAGTGCACGGCGGCTCAGGAATCACAAATTGTCCAGAGGGGTTGGAACACTCGGTGTATGGTGGGAACTAAGGGGCGAGTCTCCAAAAATGAACAGGAAGACTCAGGCAGTGAAGGATGTCACATGCCACACTGAGGGGGCTGGAATTTACTCCATGGGCCAATAGAGGCTTTTCAGCAGTGGGTGACGTGGGCCTTTTCAGTTGGCAGAGCCTGGTGTCTGGGGGAGTTGAGTGGCTATTGCAAGAGTCCATATGGTGAAACAGGCCTGGATGAAAGCAATGGGGAGAGGGGGGAGGACCCCATACCGGTGGGTACGTACGAGGTGGAATCCAGAGAAGAGGAGGCTGACATTAAGGAGGGAGAGAGATGGTTATGGATGGAACTGCGGCTCCCAACCTGGGTAACTAACTGAATGCTGACCTTTTTACAAGGTAAGACTACCAGCAACAATCTGAGAAAACCACTTAAGATTTCTGTATGATCAGCCACAGGACCATGTCCCTCTTTTTTTTTTTGCGGTACGCGGGTCTCTCACTGTTGTGGCCTCTCCCGTCGCGGAGCGCAGGCTCCGGACGCGCAGGCTCAGTGGCCATGGCTCACGGGCCCAGCCGCTCCGTGGCATGTGGGATCTTCCCGGACCGGGGCACGAACCTGTGTCCCCTGCATCGGCAGGCGGACTCTCAACCACTGCGCCACCAGGGAAGCCCCCTGCCTCTCTGTTTCTTAAGGTTGCTCTTTGTTGAGTGCTTCCTGGAACACCTAGCAGGCACTTGGTTGCTACTTAATGAACTTAATACTTCCAGCATTCCAATATTATTAACCTCACCTTACAGAAAGGGGAAACCGAGGCTCAGAATGGTTAAGTAAGTTGCCTAAAACCACAGATAGCAAGTGGCAGGAGCAGAAATCCAAACCCAGGTTTGACTCCAGGGCCATTTTCTTCAGCCCACGCTGTTCTGTGTCCCTCAGTCTCATAGCTACCGCCAACAGTCGTGCTGACTTCTACCAAATTCTGAGTAAAAGAACTCAATCCTTTATTGCTCTCTGTGCCTATCACTCGCTCTAGTTTTTTACTCAGAACATTCATTCTCCTTAGAACGCGCACGTTAAGCATGATCAATGTGTTTCTCGGGACCAGAAGTCGACCTGAGACTTCTCCCACAGGCACTTCTGGGCACGTGGGCTGGAGGGTGGCACGAGCACGGGAGAGCACTGGCACTGCGACACCACTTACTCCAAGGGCTTTTTGTTCTTACAAAACTAGTTATCCAAAAACAGACACCGATTTATCTTTTTAAAATCTTCGTACGTAGAATATCCTTACCTAGGACCAGCACTTGGTACGTAATCCAAGGTTAATTCTCTAGTTTGTAGCCTCCTGAGTTAGCACAGTTGATCCTCATTATTTGCAGGTTCTGGACCTGCAAATTTGTCTACTCGCTAAAATGTATTTGTAACGGTCAAATCTGTATTTGGGGTGCTCTTGCGGTCACTGCGGACTTTGGCTGGTCACTGAGAAATCTGAATTTCTGGAATCACACACCCCCAGCTGAGGTTGAACAAGGTAACACTTGGCCTGCTCGTTTCAGCCCTCATACGATAACAAGGGTTCTTTTCATGTTCTGTTTAGTGCCATGGTTTTTTCATTTTTGTGCCTTTCCTGCTCGGTGATTTCGCTGTTTAAAAGGAGCCCCAAACGGAGAGTTGAAGTGGTGTCTAAGTGTTCCTGAGCGCAAGGCTGTGATGTGCTTCAAGGGGAAAATGCGTGTTAGATAAGCTTTGTTCAGGCTTGAGTCACAGTGTTGCTGGCTGTGAATTCAGTGTTAACCAACTAATACTATATATTAAATAAGGGCTCGTTAAACAAAAACATACTTAAAACGACGTTTTGTGATTGGCTGACGAAAATGTTGCAACCAGAGGCTCTCGGGAACCGAGGTCTGTATTTCCCCTCAGAGTAATGCCTTGCTGATTCAGTGCTCACAGCTTACAGAATAGAACGACTGTGAATAATGAGAATCGCCTACATTTTGAGGGTGGAAGAGGGTAATAAACTAGCTCTGGAGTCAAGAGGCTTCGATTCTAATCTGAGGTCTGCCACAGACTTTACATGTCCAGGTTGCACCCTCTTTGTCTGTAAAATGGGAATATTAATTTTTGTTTGGAGTTATGAAGATAAATTGAGATGATCATAAATGTACTTTTTAGAAAGTAGAAAGTTCTTTACTAATATCAACAATAAGTGTATCTTCTCTATATTTGGCACTTAGAAAACTTCAAGGTTTTTTTTTTTTTTTTTTTTTGCGTTACGCGGGCCTCTCACTGTTGTGGCCTCTCCCGTTGCGGAGCACAGGCTCCGGATGCGCAGGCTCAGCGGCCATGGTTCATGGGCCCAGCCGCTCTGCGGCATGTGGGATCTTCCCGGATCGGGGCACGAACCCGTGTTCCCTGCATTAGCAGGCGGACTCTCAACCACTGCGCCACCAGGGGAGCCGTGGAAGTGATTTTTTAATTACCATACAGTATTTTATATTTCTAACACCCACATTTTATCATATTTTTAAATCTCTGAACTTGGTGTTCAAAGATAATTATAATGTGCAATTACGATTTGCAGTGTTTTTTCTTCTTCCTTAGTGGAACATAAAGTATTGGTGTGTCTTACATTCAATGGGGGCTTAAATTAGATGAAATATGGTATTTTATACCCACCCTCCCTTATGAGTTCTCTTCATCCAGTGCTGACTGTAAGCTTTCTGAATAAATGTGACTACTCTAACCTGACATCTTCTCCATAGAGAAGTTTGCCCATCACCATTCTTCTTCTTCTTTTTTTTTTTTTAATGGTATGCGGGCCTCTCACTGTTGTGGCCTCTCCCGTTGCGGATCAGAGGCTCCGGACGCGCAGGCTCAGAGGCCATGGCTCACGGGCCCAGCCGCTCCGCGGCATGTGGGATCTTCCCGGACCGGGGCACGAACCCGTGTCCCCTGCATCGGCAGGCGGACTCTCAACCACTGCGCCACCAGGGAAGCCCTACCATTCTTCTTTTAATAACCTGTCAGCTCTTTGTATTCCTGATCCAAATGTCTTCCTTTTGTGACTTTTTCTTCTTTTAACCTATTTTCACTTTCTTTTAAAAAATTTAAACTTTTAAACAGACTTTCTATTTTCTAGTGTGATAATCTAATGCAAAAGAAAATGTGCTAATGCTATTTCCTGGGATAAAATATTTAACTGCCTATATCTGCAGATAACTCTGGAAAGTAAGTTAGACAGCACTTTCTAGAAGCCCCTTGTTTGCCTGTAGTTGATAATCAATAAGACTTTGTTGAATGTTTCACAAATAATACAATAAACAAAGGCCCTCTCGGGTGGTGCCAGAAAGAATACCCCTCCCCTGTCCCTCCTTTCGGTGAGGGCTGTCACCTTCCTTTCCCCCTTTTACAGCTATCCAAGTGAAAGCATTTTTTCCTGTAGACTAATAGGCTCATTTCTTTTGAACTCTCAGTTCAAGAACTGCTCCCAGATATAAATGCTTTATTTAAGGGGGGAAAAAAAAAGAAAGAAACTGGAATCTCCGAGTTGCTCAACAGCCTGACTCTGGAGAGAGAGGGAAGTGCCTGAGGAACACTGCCCCCGAACTGACCCACTGCTGGTGCCCCCATCATCTCGTTCACCTTATTTCCTCTGCTAACTGCTGCACGTTCCTCTCCCCTTTGTACTCATCCACCCTGCTCGGCTGTAAGAAGAGTGATCGTACAACACACGGGCAGATTCTACAGGAAGAAAGCCCCAGGTCCTTCCATGGAAATGTATGGCCTCTAGGATAACAGAGGCCTCCTGGGATCATTGGGAAGCACGGAAACTGCTTAGGGAAAATCGATCCTAAATCTCACAGGAAAGTTACTGCTTGCAAAATATTCTTGTCACGTACAAAACCAGAGTATTATTGCTGTACTTTTCTTCATATGGATAAAAGTAACAGATTCCCCCTCGGCCCTGCCCACACCAAAGGCACAGCTCGTAGAATGCCAAAGTGGATTCCTGGGTGATCACCCACAGGCTGATTTGTTGTTTAGCCAAAGATGGAGGTTGGGAGGTGAGGAGGGCAGGAGGGCAAGAGGGCAGTTATGTCTCTCTTTGATTCAAGTCTTTCATCTCGAGGGGCACTTTCAACCTGACGCCCAATACTAAGGTATCCCTAGGTAATGAATCCAGGAGTTAAGTAATCACAAATGGCTAATCTTTCCTGCATTTCACACTATTTTTTTTCTATTCATAATTGACAAACTGAGTTTCCTCTATATAGCTGAATTTCAGTATGGATTATTTAAAGCAATCATGGCTCTCCACATAGAATTGGTTCAAGTTCATGGAGGGGACTCTTTACAGTAACAGTGGTGGAATGTTTACAGTAACAGTGGTGATCGTTAGCCTAATTTCAACAACTGTCATTCAATGTCTGACCATCAAGAGGACTCAAGAAATTGCAGCATTTTCGTCTTTCTGGGAAGCAGAGAAGGACAATGATTAGTGGCAGGCCAGCAATGAGTTATCCCTGACACAGACATTTCATCTGTACGGATTTAGGAAACAAGAGGTGGAGTGAACCCCAAATTTGCTTGGTAAGTTTACCAAGGACAGACGGCTCACCAAATATTTACGATTAGGAATTAGGCAATAATACTCTGGACATTTGTGTCACCTGTCCTTGCACTCTGAAACTCATCCCCACAGCTCTGAATGGCTGATGCCAAGGACCTGCAGTTGGCTGATCTCCAGGACACTATCTTCTCCCCTAATGAAAGAGGAGTGGGGAGTAAGATGCAACATACCCTTTTGGCAGTAAAACCAATAGTTCACATAATTTATGAAACTGTGCAAGTTGTAAAATCCCAGTGTGTCAGCTGTACCCATATCTCTTTGACTTGGAGAAACCAGTAGCGCTCTGGTTCCACTGCATTCTTCTGGGTCCTGCCAGTCTCTCTGCTGCAGTCAGATCCGGCCTGGCAGGGACAATGCCAAGACTCTGCATCTAACCCCAGGGCTCAAATGTAACAACAGAGAATGGATTTGCTTCACCTCTTGCTTCTCTCCCACAACTGCACTCAATCTAATTCCAAAACATTCTGAGCCAAACCTCAGCTCTATTTGGGCAATTCTCTTAAATGAAAGGACAGAAGGAAAATAAATTTCTGATTTGGCAATTCTAATAAGCAAATGGGTGACTTTCTTCAACACTTCCTTCTTTTTACATCAGCTGCCAAATTGGGTGGTGCAAAGACACCGAATTAGGAAAAGAACATAATTTCTATTTCTATTTATGGATCAGCCTTAAAAATTTTAAATATGTCATGTATGCTTTATTTTGAACATATTAGTATGCAAATATATGTATGTAAATAACCAATGAATGTGTACATTGGTAGATACATGCTCAAGATTTTTTATCAATGGGCTGCATGATTGAAAAGGTCTTAATGTCTTTTATAAGCCACAGACATGCAGGAATGACCTCAAAGGTATAGGCAAAATCAGGAGCTTTCCAAATAGGGAAAAAAATGGCTTTGCAACCCAGAAAAGATCTTGCCATAAAGATGACTTTACTACTCTGCAGATCTAGTGTCTCTGCGAGGCGGCAAAATGCCTCACATTTAGCCAGGAGCACAGCTAGTTTGTGACCAGCTTAATAACTGGTCTGTCTTTGAGCTATTCCTTTTAGTTTACAGTTGCATATTAACTTTAAGGGGGAGTTTGCACGCTAAAAAGAGACCATGCCTATTGAAACTTAACAAGAAAGGGGAGAAGTTAGTGGAATAGAAGAGACCATTTGTCCTCTGAGCCCTGCCTCTGTAGACACCATTTCATTTTAATTTCTATCATGGACTAATAAAACACATATATCAAAGTCTTTAAAAATACAAAAGCCATTTTAAAGGAACAGGGTCACTTTTTGAAGAAAATTCAAGCTCACAGAACCTGGCCTATTCCAATCTCATTGCACTACATCTAGGAATCACTTTCGTATCAGTGGAGACTTCTTTTAATTGGACCATAGTTTTCAGGCCTACACCCCCGAAGACTGTGGCTTAAATACAGGACAAGGCTAGTGGCTCATCTTGAAATTTCTGTTTGGCACTAGTAGGCTAAAACTGTGCATGCCTGTTTTTCTAACTCTTCTACATCGCCGGCCCAAACAACAACAAAAAGCCACACATACATGCACGCGTGCATACATACATGCAGATGGGACACTGGAAAGGAATGAGTTGCAGGTGGCTTGCAAGGAACAGGGCAGGGTACCTGGGATGCTCTCTAACTTTCTTCTGAGCTCTTCATTTTCTTGTTGCAGTGAAACCACCTCCTGCTCCAGCTCTTGGCATCGAGGACAGTAGCCCTCCTCTTCCTCCTCCTCTTCTTCCTCAGGCAGCGTAGAAGAGGATGGGTGACCGTGGGATTCGGATGTCGCTGGGGAGGTCCAGCCACCTAGTGTGTGCACGGGGGACGTTGCTAGAGGATCCACGTCCGCCAGGTGGCCATACTCACTGACCGAGGAGGTGTTTGCAGTCGGAAAGCTCCCGGAGAGCAGGTAATTTTGTAGGGAGTCAGTGAAAACCCTCAAGAAGGCAGAAGTCTGTTGTTTCCTTTGCATATATTGCATCTCTATGTCTACACTGTCTGAGGTCTGACTGTGGACCCCTTTGCCAACAGGGCACTGCTCCTGTCTTTCGGTGTAACTTGAGCCTTCCTGCTTTACGCAAGAAATCATGGATTGAGAATGGCTGGAGTCCAGAAGCTTTCCTCCACAATTTAAGAGGCTAAGGACTCGGCTGCATTGTTGAGCAAAGGCGTCCAAGATCATACGACTCTCTGAAATACAAGAAAAGACACGTCAGAGACTGCCAGCCAAGACAAGGGACAAGTAAGGTCCTCGATCTAGAGTTTAACATTAAAAAATGTCAGAAACGTGGACTTCTACTCTCTGCTACACACACAGGTGACATGGTGCATCCACTTCTAATAGGATGCATAGCTTCCGGCTGCTCTGTGACTGGTGGGGTGCCTGATGAGCCACCCCTAACTTGACTCTGGGAAATGGCTGGACTGCGAGATGGGGGCACCGGATAGAGACTCCCTCTCCGTGGTTATTAACTGGCCTGCGCAGGTCTGAACTCACACCTTTGGCTTCATTAATATCCCCACTCTAATGAATCGAGCCAGCCCTGCAGACTCAACTCCTCATTGACAGGAGGGCTTACAGCAATCATTACGTCTATTTCTGGAGTGCCCTCATGCCCTTGCTATTAATCAGCTGATACAATCCCTGCTGAGAGTACGTTGCTCCCAGATGCAAAATGGAGAAGAACGATAAGTCTTTTTGAAGAGCTCACTAAACGTCTAAGGTAAAATAAAGAGTGGGCCTACAAGGCAAATAATGAGGAGCCCCGAAGCAAGACTGTGTCATCCAACATCTGTGTTCACCATTCTTTTACTTTATCTGCTAACTTAGATTTCTTGTCAAGGCCAACGTTCAGCTTGATCTATAGCAGCACCATCTGAAAAGCAACAGCGCCTCTTCTCAGGGCTTCTCCCACCAAATCTCTTAAATGGTATGTGCTGAGGGTGCCAGTTAGTTTCCATAAGTGTATTCTAAAGCATATTAACTGTCAATCAGTGGAAAGCAAAAAGCAAACAGAAAACAATCAGTTCACTTCAAAAAGAAGGAAAGAAAAAACCCAATGTCGTGAAAATGTGATTTAATGTTGCCAGTCTAAGGGGCTTGAAAATTCACCCTAAATGTAAACGTCACAAGAACACTGTCTTCTTTCTGGACCACCACCCAGAACGCGCTATTTATATCAGTAAATACCCACAGAGAGACAGATAACTTTTTTAGAGTTTATATAGAGCTATCAGGGTACCTCATTTCCTCTCCCACCCTATGCGGAATAATGGCAACAAACAAAATATTGTAGGTTCTAAATGACGATATCCGTTGTTTATGATAGAAATGTAACTAGTCACTTGCTGTCTCTGGAAATGCTGACTAGCTGTATTTTTTTCTGAGGGGGAAAAAAAAACCTTGAAAAGTGAAAAGTGGTGAGATGCTTGAGGGCTTCTATGGGGACAACAAACTAAATAGCTGTGATTAAGAAATTGATTTCTCTAGAAAACCCAGGATGATGACCAGCACACCAACCTTCAGAAACCTCCAGGTGGTACTTCAGCCTCTACTTTGTTTTTTCTTACTATTCTTCCTGAAGTAACTAAGATATCAGGGGAAGGGGGTACAAGTCTCCTATTTCACTTATTTAATAAGAATATACATAAAGCCCAGAGCATATAGGAAGCACCTCTCACATCTCCCAAATCTATAAAATGCTCCCATTCCTAAATCTCTCAGGAAAAATGACAAGTCAGAACACAGAGGCCAGTTCTTTTCAGTTCAGGAGAGATTTATAGACCGTATATTCCATGAGTGGACTGGGGTTTGAGGGCCAGCACAGAATCTCTAGAAATATTTACTGAATACATGTGGGGACTCTTATAAATAAATAGAGTATCTTAGTTTACAGCATTTGTACCCTTACCCTGAATCTCACAAATATTAGGCACAGGCCTATTTTTTACACGATTATTTTGAGTACTAAAGAAAGAACTAGATGCCAGGTATAGTTTTAGGCTAGAGCTGATCGATGGGCTGGGAACTTGGCTGAAGTAGCAGCCAAGATAAAGTCGGCTTGCTGCCTTGGAGAAAAAGGGATGTGGATATGGGAAGGATATTTCGCACACCGAACACTGGAAGTGATGATGACTCTGCCCCCAGCCAGGTGGAAAGGAATAACTGAGCTCATGATTTGAACTAAAACTTAATGGAGAAAGATTTCAAAGAGTTGGGTGTTATATCTTACAATGACCAAAACCGAATAAACAAGAAAGTAAACAGTTGAACCATACAAGAGGGGAGGTTTAAGATGCTGCATTCTCATTTCTTTACGCCTGGCTTTTTGTTCTTTTATTAGTAAAATCAAAGGACAATATTGATTGGCGATTCTCAATTCTAGCACACCAGCAGTTTTCATTCATTTAATCCTATAATCCCATTCTAGATCTAAAGTTGTATTTACTGTTCGCATTTTAATCAGAAGAGTCCCAAGTGATTTACAGCCTATACACCTATAACATAACCTTGATGAAAGGAACAAAATATGAAAGGAAAGGCTGAAACAGAATTGCCTAGAAAGAACTGCTCGAATGTATCTGTCCAATGTCCTAAGGAGCTCAGTTGTTTTAATCATGTTGATAAATCACGTTAGGGTATAGATTTTAAGGGAAAAAAAATCTGATGTAGAGACAAGCATGATTTGTTTTCTTAACTGAAGGATAAACTCGTAATATGCTGAGAAAAAAATCATTATGTAATATACTGCATTATGAAGATAATGTATTAAAGTGCACTCAGAATATCAGAGAATAGTTACAATCATAAAACGGTTCTTGCCTGCAGTTTTTTCAAATGCTTCATTCTGAATTTGTTCTCAGAACAAATATATGTAAAAATGCCAGCTGTAGCCCTAAAGCTGTATTCTCTTCTTTTCACTACCTTATATTTGAATAGTATTTTATGTCAATACATTGAAGAGTATGATGAAAAATATTACTATTATACTTGGTGGGAAATGGCAAATCTTTACACTTAACACACATTGCAGCCAGCAGTGCTTCAGCTTTCCATACAGAATATAATTAGAACACGAGTACTGTGCGATGCCCATTATTGCTAAGAAATGGAGAAAAGTTCTGTTTTCATATGAACACGATTGACTGGCCACTGATCCACGATTCTTAACTGAGCAAAGTGTGAACATGTATTTTGAAATTTTTAAACTCTTTCCCCCCGCTAGGCACAGAATGTTCCAGTCAAGTGATGGCAAGGAAGTACAAAGTCAACAGTTTATAGAGAGGCTTTAAAACAACCTAGTTTATCCCTAACTTCTTTAAAATTAAACACCGTAAAATGTTAATAAATCACAATCACAAAGCACTCTAAAATCACCACATCTCTCTAATTTATTTTGCTTTATTGTGCCATCTGTCGGGATCTAATATCATGTTGCAAATTGTGCCCAGTCTGACTCCAGAATCCGAACCCGTGTTATTTTTGTAATTAAAAACTTCATTTCTAGAATTTCTTCAGAATTTAAGTGGTTTAATCCATCCTAAATCTGATAAGTGAAGAAGAGGGATGGGAATTCAGCAATGAAACACAGGCTCCCTACTTTAACATCCTTCTTTGTAAGTAAAGCCTTGAATGGAATTTGCCCATCACAGCAGACCCCCAAGAGTATTCTGTTTCTATGAAGGAGATCACAGTAGTCAAGATTAGTGGTAATCTTTCGATTTTAGCCCACAAAGGGTGAAATATATTAATACTAAAAATGTAGAGGCAGAAAAAAAATTTTTGTGACCTATACTACCATGTATCCATATATTACATCTATCAAAGGATTTGCAACTAGTTCAAAATAGATAATTTCCTTAAAACATTAATATAACTTCTTTTTATGAGAAGACTTCGTGGCATAGAAAATAGAAGTTAGAAAATGAAAGCATCTTTGGAAGCATCAGCCCTGTCTTAAATCAATGAACTACTGTATGTCTTTCAAAAAAATGCCAACCAATTTTTTTTTTCCTAATAGCAAATATCAACACAGCAAAACAGGAGGCAATTTTTCTAAATAAATAAATCAATGATGTGTCAAAAATTAACAGATGAGTTAATATACTCAGTGCTATCAAAACCAGATGGTGCTTCCTAATATTCATCCTGCTCAGTCAATCCCTGAATATTTTCTGGACCATCGGTATATAAAATAGGATGCTGCTATTTGTGATGGCAAACAAAAGCAATCATGCCTGCCAAGCACATACTATAACAGGCAGCATTTCAGCTCTGCTAGACAGAAAGTAATTAGAATGCTTTTAATGTCCAAAAGAATGATGCTGATAGGCTGCCACAGATGTGTAGATTTATGAATATTTATGTGGTGGTTTATAGCTGACACTTTTATCAGTTGAAGAAGATAAAATATCTGCCTGACTCAAAAGCTTGACAGTCAGGTTAATAAAATCTCATTAAAGAGAATGACCTATGCAATTATATAGGATTTATTGTAATTCATTTTTGATTGTACTCTGCTTAAAGATGCAATTTCCCATTTCCTGATGCCAAATTTAGGCTGCATATCAAGATCTACGTGGGTTTTAACTCTAAGCCTCCCACAGAGGAAAAATATGCTTTTAGAACCATGGCATATTACCGCTTTTAAGGAAAATTATACTCTTCAGGAGATTTTACAAGAATGTTGAAAAATCTATTTTAATCATGTATTTCTCCTCTCAATGGTTTATGGCCCTTAATGGCAAGTAAGGTTCACTTCAACCCTTTCATCTTTTCACTGCATTTTCTCTGGACACTCAGTTATCTCTCTTCCATCCTTGACTCATTTCATCTCATCGACATTTTGACTATTTTCAGTTTACGAGGTAGCCTGAGACCCTGCAGTACCACTGTTGTGAGGGTGCAACAAGCAAATCACCACCCCTGCCCCTACCCCACCCAGTGTGCTAGGATGGCTGTCTGTACACACATGCTTATTGGTTCGAAGTGGAACCACTAGTTCCTCAAAGAGCCAATCAGCTCTTCAGGTGACTGTCCCTCTGATGGCCACTCACATCACTGTGCCTGTTAAGAGATGGCTTTGTCCCCCAATGATTAATAGTATGACCACAATTCATGATGTCTAGTACTATGGTCTCTTTTTTTTTTTTTTTTGCCCCTGACCATTTTCCTCACTGCATGGCAGAAAACTACCATTCAATTCCCATCTTTCCAACAAGCACATGGCATCCTGTCTTGGGGCTATCTAGCCTACCTCTCTATGACCTTTCTTAAAAAAAAAAAAAAAAAGGCAGCAGCAGCACTGAAAATAAAAGGAAATAATAAACACAGGGAGTTGGAGGGACATCAAAAAGCCCCTTTCCACTCCTTTAGATTCAGTGATATGATTTCCACCTGTGGACAGAGACAAACTAAACAGGATATTAGAAGAAACACTGAAAAAGAGGACATTCAGAACAAGGTAAGAAGGAAACAACAACAGCAAAAACTCCTTATGGATAAAAGAGTGGGGCAACTGCCAGAGCAGAAGGCACCATGGAAAGGACAGCAAGTGACTGGTGCAGAAGAAAGAAATATAGGAAAAATAGCAGGGAAAGGCAAGGTTAAAACTATGGATGAAAATGGAAATGAGAAGGGGCAGATTTATACTGTATGGAAAAAAGCAGAAGACAGAACGAAAGACAGTTCACAAAGACTGAAAGGAGAAAGCAGGATGAGATTAAAGACTGAACTGGGCAGATAAAGAGGGGGGAAAACCCCAATGAACACTGAGGCTGTGCAAAGGAGTCAGCAAAATATAGAATGTGGAAAAAGGACCCAAACTTCTGAACAATGTAAAGATAAAGGAAGATAAAGCAGAGCCGGGAAATAAACAAGGAGTGAACAAGAAGTAGTATATAAGAAAACCAGACCCCAAGCCCAGAGAGCACACAAACCTCACTAAGAAGGGGGGGAAAACAGAAGAAAAATGAGGAAAGTGAAAGTAGGCTAGCCTCACAGTGAACATAAGAGCACAGCGGAATTAAAATACAGGAAAAAAACCACACCTCACAAACAATAAGGACATCCACATAAAAACCTCGCCAACATCTCCCAGCCAGTGAGGGATGTGACAGAGCAAGTCTTCACTATAACCTGTAATTAGGTTTTCTTTCTCAAAACCAATCCTTCTTGTGTCAAAATACTGACAAACAACAGAACATGAGCTTAAGCATCTATAACGCATTTCAAGACAATGCTCCTATTTTCATTAGGAATAAAGGAAGCCGTGGTTTCACTGATATGCAGGATTTGGGGGGCTCCAAAGTGCCGTAAAAGGTCTGAGCAGGAACTTTTCGTTCTGAGCGGCGGGATACACGCGGCTGCGAGTCCAAGAGGAGCAGAGAGCACACTTGGGCGCAGGCCCCAGGCTGTGACCTCTCCACCAGCCCGTCGCCCTCCCCGCCGCTGGGCTGGAGAGCCGGCTTTTCTCAGGAGTCGCGTACCCTGGGGTGGATGCTCCCCGAAAGGCAGTCATTTCTAAGGGGCCCGGGACGCCGCGGTGCAGCAGCGCCCACCCGGCGGGGCCCAGAGCGCCCGGGGTTCCCGGGGCTGGGGGGAGGGGCGGGAGGTCTCCGACCCTTAAGTCGCGGCCGCCGGGGCGAGCGCCAGTTCCACCCGCGCGGCTGATGCAGAGGAGCCCCGCGTCCTGCACACACCGGCGGGGACTCTGGGGTGGCCGGGGAAAGGGGGGCCAGGGAGAGGCAGAGACAGCGCGCGCTCGCCGGGAAAAAGCAGGAAAGCAGCCCTAGGGCCAGCCGCGTGACCGCGACAGAGTGAGCGAGAAAAAGAGAACCAGAGAAGGAAGAACAAATGGAGGAGAGGCAGATAAAGGGAAGAAGCAGAAGGAGAAAGTGAAGCAGCGGAGGGGAAAGGGAGGGCGTCCCCGAGAACCGCCAGAGTAGCGACCGCTTCTCCCCGCGCCGCCGCCGCTGTCACCCCACGGTGTCCCGCCCCCACTCCCCGCCTGCGCGCCGCCCCCGGCCCGCCGATCGCCCCTGCCGCGCTCCCCGGGCGCCGAGCGGGACGCTAGCGGCGGAGCCACCTGTTAAGAGGCGCGCGCGCCATCGGAAGCACCGGACGCGGCGGCGGTGAACCTCCAGAAGTTGCTGCCGGTGCGTAGAGGCCTTGGGGGTGCGCTCGAACGCCCCGACGCTCCCTCAGCCGGCTCTGGGAGCCTCCCGCTCTCCCCTCCCACCCCCCACCCATCCCGCTGGGCAGGGCGCGCGGGAGGCTGTCCTCGGTCCCCGCTTTCTCCTTGCCGGGCCCCACCCCTCCCCCAACCCGTGGCGGGACGGAAAGTTGCTCCCGAGAGTTGGTACCTGCGCTGAGCTCCAGGCTGGCGCCGTTGCCGCCCGCGCTGTTGCTGCCCGCGGCGGCTGCCGCCGGGCCCGAGCCGTACCTGACGACGGCGGCGAAAGATGAGGACGACGACGCGGCGGGGGCCGCGGGCGGCGGCGCTGGGGTCCTCAGGTGGCCCTGGGACGTGGCGGGCGTGCAGGACGGAGACGACGACGAGGCGGTGGCCCGGCCGGGCCCGGGTGGGTAAGAGCTCTGCGCCTGGAACTGCTGCGGTGGCGGCGGCGGCTCGCTGCTGCTGATGGAGACCGCGGCTTGCGGCGCGAAGGCCGGCGGGGGCGGCCGCACGTGCGGCAGCTCCACCAGGGTGGGTCGCTTGTAGCGCTTGGCCAGCGCCGGTCTCTTGCTGGGGAATGTCTTGAGGACGCTGTAGGGGCTGCGCTGCTTGTAGATTTTGGGGACGCTGGGCCCCTCTTCCGCCGGCTGCATCTCCTCCTCCATTCTGCGCCTCTGGGCAGGTCCCGGGTCGCACGCCCCCTCCGCGCCCGGCGCCGGGCTCCGAGGGTGCCTCTGCCGCCCGCCCGCCGGCTCTGCCCGAGTGCGCGCGCGTGGAAGGGTGGCTGTCTGTGCCGTGGCCGCCGTCGTCGCCGCCGCCGCCACCACTGCCGCCTGTCGCGAACGCTGGCATCGCCGAGCCCCTGCGCGGGGGGCTGCCGCCCGAGCGCTGATTGACAGGCTGCCTCACCAATGCCTGGAGGGAGAAAGGAGGTAAAGAGCAAGTGTTTAGGGTTATATCTGCTAATGATAATGGGGGCGGGGGCGGGGCCTGGCGCTGGCGCCGCCGCTGCCGCCCGCGTGGTCGCCCAGCCGGGTGTGCGCCTCCGACGGGGGAAGGGAAGGAATGAGCCGGGACCAGGAGGCCCCCCGGTAACAGCGCGAGGTTCCGGCCGGGACGAGACTTCGGAGCCCCAGACTTGCACTTGAGGCTCCTGCTGCTGTGGGCGGGGTTCAGTTTTAGGAATAGAGCTCTTGGCGCTGCCTGCTTGACCCCGAACTCTCGGGGTTGCCCTGAGGGGCTGGTAGTAGTAGTGGTGGGGCGGTAGCTAGAGTGCGTGTGCGCCTTGGGAAGATATTACAACCCGTTCTTCTGCTGATGGGGAATTGCTCCCCCAGCCTTCTGAAAGGAACACCTTCGGTAGGTCTTGACTTAGGTCGCTGCGAGTTGTTTGCGCGCCCGGGGGTTTCTGCCTATACCCAGCTCCTGGCCTTCGAGCTTATGCTGTCCTAAGAGCACACAAAGCATCGGACTTTCACGTTATTTCAGTTAGTTCCCTACAGGGCCCTTGAGAGGGCGTAACAGAATCGGTGTCCCCATTCCACAGATGAGAAAACCGAGGCTCTCGGAGGAAATTACCCAAAGTCAGACACTCAAGAGTGTGTGGCTGAGTTGCACAGATGTACTCAGATATTCAAATTCACATTTCTCGTATTACATAGACTCTATGCAATTGAGGGAAAAAAATATGACCTGATACCTCCTTTTGGGACGGTGACTAGATACTCTCAACAACGTCATTTGGTATATATATATTTGTAAGTGCTTGTAGCATCAAGATGGGCCGAAAACTCTTGCTCCCTGCGTTGCCCAGGCAGCTCCTCACTGCACCTGGGGTCACACGGCCAGGGTTTCTGGAGGACACACAATTTCAGTAGTTGTTTGAATGAGGGAAGAGCCTCTGTGGTTTGGAGGAGGATCCCACGAGCTACAGATGTCTTCAGATCTAGAGGACTGTCATCGCTTCTCCCAGGCACTTTTGGGAGCAAATCACCCCTCCCCTAGGTCAGCTCCAATACCAGCATACTCCCTTCCCTGGTTTGCTTTTCAGCCTTCAATCTTCACTCTCCAGGTTAGAATTCTGGGTACATCTTCTCCTGGATGTGTGACCGTCATCTCTCCACTCTGAAGTTAGGTTTCTTTTCAGAGCTTTCCTTTTAGACTTGGGAAGGTGACCTATTTTCTTCTTCTGAGGGTTCAGGACCTTGGCCTCTCATTTGCCAGACCTCCCTTCCTTTGGAAGCCATCTCTCTCTTTGCAGGATCAGCTTCTGTGTTTCTCCACCCTAGATAGTCTCCCTCTCTGCAGCCTCCTCAGATCATGCTGTGGTTTCTGCCCCCCCTCCATTTATTAGAGATGAAATAAATAATGCCATAAATAAAAGTATTTGGGAGTCCAGGAACTGTCAGGGCTGATTAGGGCATAGAGGACATTTTCTTTCTCATTATGCAAAAACATTTCATGGGGAAATAAAAGAGGTTTCATTGTAACTCATGCATGTCATATTTCAAGGAATTCAAGATATTAATCATATTTAACATTATTTGCAACGTTTCTCCCTGGCTTCTGAAAACTGCTAAATGAGGACACGTGGATCACTAAGAAAAAGGGAGACAAGCATGAGAGGGACAGTTAAGAAATAATGAAATGCTGGTGAGAGACAGGGAGAAAGAATGAGATGCCAGGGAGATGTTTCTTAGGCACATGAGTGAGAAATGGGGAAGCTTCTTCTGAGACGTGAGACAGCTGAAATTGAATGATATACTGGAAGAAACAAATGATAACAAACCTCCCCACGCTTTTCTTTCTATAAAGCAGTTCTGAATTTTGCATTGAAATGTTTCCCTCCCACTTTACTCCCAGATAATTTGTCAATAAGTCCTGGCTTTTGAAAAGAAATTAGGTGGTGGCAGTGTGTGTGTGTGTGGTGAGGGGGAAGGGGTTAGAGGGGAGAAATTCTTCAGTCCTTCTACTGAAGAAGTAATTTCCTATACCTGGGAGCTTTCTCTTCTGCTTATGTATTTTTCATTTGTATCATCCTCACCACTTAAGCACCTTAAGAGACTGGGAACAGTACTTCTGTTGTTATATTTTACCAATGAAAAGGACCTGGCCATCCTGTATGTCAAAAATGGATGTTTCTATAAAACAGAATGGTAAAATTAGTGATTTGGCTAAAAAAAAAATAAAAAGAGGTCCTAGAGGAAAAATATTAGAATTTTTAAAATGACCAGCTTTTAGATCCTCACGCTAGCAGTCACCTGTGTCTGGGTCCATAGCAAAATGAAGTGCTTAATATTCACTCTTTAGAAAATAAAATGGGCATTTACTCCAAGTGTGGAATTGGACTCAATTTTTAAATTGTAACTGACCACTATACCCTGGCTGGGGTTGTACTTAGTTGAGTATCGTACATGAATGTAATGAAGTGTTTATAAAATCACTGGCAGCACTTCGTAAGCATCTTGCTGTAAATTATACTCCAAATTACCAGATGATATCTCCTCTTTAGGGTCTCATAGGGGCTGACAGGATCGTAATTACACCCGTGCTTTAAATCTTTTTAGGTATTTACCCTTATTTCAAAAAAAAAGATAGTGAAATTTTAAAAGCCAAGCGGCTATTTATGGATAGGGTGATTTTTTGATTGGCAGCATGTCAATTCCTTGAAGCCATCCAGAATATAGCTTTTAAATAATAAGTCAGCCATGGGAAATGCTTTTTATTGCACCAATTTCAACGATATTTAATGAGCTTCTGATTGACTGTTTGATCTCCCAATGTTTTGTGCTACTTTTAATTCATTTCGTATAATAGAAAAAAAAAGTAATTGGAATAAAATTTTGTGACAAGATAATGACCTTCCACTTTGAAATTAAATGTCTGATTAGCTTCAACATTTTAATGCTGAGATGATACTGCAGCAGGAACAGGGGTGTGCATACTATCATTCGGTGGAAAATGACTGAGGAATACTCCTGTGCTTTTTCCATTTGCGTAGCAGAAAGGGCATGGTGGCCACGGAATCATAAGCTCATAGTCCTAGAAAGGACCAAAATGGTCTTTTATTCTTGTGACTGAGCATATGCCCATGGCTTTTCTATGACCCTGTCAAGTGGTTGTACAAACCATGCTTAAATACCTCCAGTGGTGGAAACTTCACTACTTCTGCGAGCATCATTCACCCAGGGATTTCTTCAACAAATATATATTGAGTGCCTACTATGTTTGCTAGGGAACTTTCTAAGCACTGAGGATACAGCAGAGCCAAATTTCAAGATCCTACTATTATAGAATTGGGGTGGGCAGATAAATAAACTAGTAGCTTGCTCAACAGTATTAATATATTTATATAATAAATATATTGGGAGCTTGGGATTGACATATACATACTACTATATATAAAATAGGTAACTAATAAGGACCTACTGTATAGCACAGGGTATTCTACTCAATACTCTGTAATGGCCTATATGGGAAAAGAATCTAAAAAAAGAGTGGATATATGTATATGTATAACTGATTCACTTTGCTGTACACCTGAAACTAACACAACATTGTAAATGAACTATACTCCCATGAACATTAAAAATTTTTTAAAAAGCGCTTCCCTGGTGGCGCAGTGGTTGAGAGTCCGCCTGCCGATGCAGGGGACACGGGTTCGTGCCCCGGTCCGGGAGGATCCCACATGCCGCGGAGCAGCTGGGCCCGTGAGCCATGGCCGCTGAGCCTGCGCGTCCGGAGCCTGTGCTCCGCAACGGGAGAGGCCACAACAGTGAGAGGCCCGCGTACCGCAAAAGAAAAAAAAAAATAAAAAATTATAAAATATATAATAAATACATTATGCTTATGTAATAATATTTAAAATATGTTAAATAATATATAATGCATAATAACACTGTTATTATTATATCAGATAGAAATAATTATGATAAAAAAATAGGATGGGTATGTTACTTTTGAGAGAGTGCTTGAGAAGATCTCTCTGAGGGTGGAACAACTGAGCTGACAGTTTACTCTTAAAAAGAGCCATCCATGAGAAGAGCAGTCCAGGCCGAGGGACAACGGGTGTACGAGCCATAAGGTGGGAACAGACTTGATGTTCTCAGGGAGCTGAAAGAAGGGCCAGTAGTCGGAGTGTCCTGGCAAGGGGCAGAGTGAGGAGATGAGGCCTGAGAGGCAGGCTGGGTCCTGGCTGGGCAGGGCCTTGTCCATCTGGGGAAATGTTTGGGATTCATTCTAAATGCAGTGGGAAGCTAGGAAGCAGTTAAGCTGGGGAGTGACGTCACCAGATTTATGTTCTTGAGAGAGAGTTTTCAGAAAAGGTAAAATCACGACTCCCATACATAAAAATGAACAGATGTTAAAGATTTTATTTAACTTGCTCAATGCCCTCATAGTATTCAAAGGACAATTTGATGTGGAATAAAGGAAGGTTGAATTGAATGTATAAATGGTTTTTTCGTGTGTAAACTGGTTTTCCCATGAGGAATGTGGGTGAGGGCTGCAAGGGAACCTCTACCAGGCAGGACGGTTTGCACATCTCTCAGTTATCTAACGTTTCAAAGTTGTAAAAATATTTCAAAGACAATGAAAGAGTAGAATCAGGTAACTGGGGACGGTGTGCTGTATGTAGACAATACAGTTTTCCGATGAAACACAATTTCTTTACTACAGCGCTTTAAAAAATAAAACCTTTTAATTTTGACATAATTACAGATTCTAAACTTATTATTTTGAAATAATTACAGACTCACAGGAAGTTGCAAAGATAGTGCAGAGAGGTGCCAGGTACCCTTCATCCATTTCCCCCAATGGGTACATTTTATGTACCTTTAGTTATGTAAGTGGAATAAGGCAATGCATGATCTTTTGAGAGTTTCCACCTACTTTAGTGCCCTTGAGATCCATCCACATTGTTTTATCAATAGCTTGATCCTTTTCATTGCTGAGTGGTATTCTACAGTGGTTATCCCACATTTTGTTTAACCATTCACCTGTTGTAGGATATTTTCGTTGCTTTCAGTTTGGGACTATTGCAAATAAAGCTGCTCTGAATAATCAGGTTCAGGTTTTTGTGTGGATGTAAGTTTTATTTCTCTGGGAGTAAATGTCCAGGAGTGGATTGCTGGTCTTTCTACAGTATTTTAAAAGGTTCATTCTGCTTTGTGGACAATGAACTGTAGAGGATCAGTCTGGCAGCTGGGTAACTATTTAGTTTCTAAAAAGTGACTGAGTAAACTTTTCAAAATATAATCATGTTTCTCCATCGCCCTCCATTATCTTCCTCCTCTGTAGAGTAAAATCCAAAGACATGCAATTGCCTACTGAAGGCCCCTCAGGATCTACAACCATCCCTTGCCTCTCAGGCCCCATTCCTTCGGTCGCCTCCCTCACTCACTCCATTCCAGCCTCGATGGTCTTGAACAGGCTCCAAATGTCTTGTGTCAGGATTCTTACAATTTTTTTTTTTTTTTTTTTTTTTTTGCGGTACACGGGCCTCTCACTGTTGTGGCCTCTCTCGTTGCGGAGCACAGGCTCCAGACGCGCAGGCTCAGCGGCCATGGCTCACGGGCCCAGCCGCTCCGCGGCATGTGGGCTCCTCCCAGACCGGGGCACGAACCTGTGTCCCCTGCATTGGCAGGCGGACTCTCAACCACTGTGCCACCAGGGAAGCCCAGGATTCTTACTCTTAATGTTCCTTCTGCTTAAAATGTTCTTTCCCCAGATGTCTGCGTAACTTCCTACCTTATCTCCTTCCAGTCTTTGCTGTAGTGTCTTTCTCAGTGAGCCCTTCACTAATCACTGTATTCACAATTGCAACCCAGCTTCCCCTCCCCCATACTCCCCATCTCCCTATCCAGCACCTATCACCATCTGTCATGCTATACAGACTACATGCTATACAATGTCTTGTACATTGTACAGTCAGCCCTGCATATCCTTGGGTTGTGCATCTGTGGTTTCAACCAACCATGGATTGAATTTCAAAATTCGACCTGCTGATACCTAGGGCTGACTGTACCACTGCCATTTTATGTAAGGACTTGAGTAGCCATTTTATGTAGAATCTTGAGCAGCCATTTTGTGTAGGGGACTTGAGCAGCCATTTTATATAGGGTCTTGAGCAGCCATTTTGTGTAGGGACTTGAGCAGCTATTTTACATAGGGTCTTTAACAGCCATTTTATGTGAGGACTTGAGCAGCCATTTTGTGTAGGGACTTGAGCAGCCATTTTATATAGGGACCTGAGCAGCCATTTTTTTTTTTTTTTTTTCTTGTGGTACGCGGGCCTCTCACTGTTGTGGCCTCTCCCTTTGCCGAGCACAGGCTCTGGACGCGCAGGCTCAGCGGCCATGGCTCACGGGCCCAGCCACTCCGTGGCACGTGGGATCTTCCCGGACAGGGGCACGAACCTGTGTCCCCTACATCGGCAGGTGGACTCTCAACCACTGTGCCACCAGGGAAGCCCCTGAGCAGCCATTTTATGTAGGGACTTGAGCAACCATTTTGCATAAGGGACTTGAGAGTCCGAGGAGCTTGGTCTCTGCAGGGCGTCCTGGAACCAATGCTGAGAAATGACTCACTTATTTACTGTTTGCTTCTGGGGAGTAGAATGTGGGCAGGGATTTTTTTGTCTGTTCTGTTCCTTGAGTCTGCAGCTTCTAGAATAGCACCTAGCACAGAGTAGAGGCTCAGAAAACATTTGGTGGATGAATGGGTGACTTTAGGAGGCTCTGGCAGTAGTCCAGATCAGAGCTAAGACTGCTTGGACCAGTGCAGTGGTAGTTCCAATGAAAGGAAGTAGATAAATGCAGAATATATTTAAGAGGCAGTCTGCTCCATTTTATACAGCTTCGAACAGCAGAAAGTTTATCCTTATGTCAAGCCCAAATTTGCTTCTTTGCTTCTTCCAACTGTTGGCCCTTGGGGCTATTCAGAAGAAGTTAATCCTCTCCTTAACCTGGCTTTAGAGTGAAATCTACAACATTTTTTCTTTCCTTCCTATGACGGTTTCTAGGACCTTTTTGAAATGGCTCCATCCTTTTAAACAGAAGAATAGGACAGTCATCTTTGCTCTAATTACTGTTTTTCTCACTAATAAGATTTTGTGTTCATTAGGACTCTTTCAGTAGCGAGTGACAGAAACCCAACACAAATGGATTAAGCATAAAGAGCTTATAGCTGACATATCCCTGAAGACTAGAGGTAGGGCTGGTGTAGAGCAGGCATGGATGCTCATATGGTATTATTAGGAATCTACCTCCCTCCATTTCTCACCTGCAGTTTTCCTTCTGTTGATCCATTTTCTGGCAGGTTCTTCCTTTGTGGTGTTCATCTGGCCACCAGCAGTTGTCACGTGTGTGAAAAGAGGGCACCTCTTTCCCATCAGCACCAGGAAAATAACAGAATTAACTATCATTGTTTAATTGTGTCTTGATAATGGATTAGTTTGTTTGTTTGTTGACCCTTCCAATATTGTGATGTTGAGGCTGTTTCTCTTAAGGTGAAGAGAACTAGAGAACAAGGAATTGAAGGAATTTCCCCAAAGTCACAAAGCAAGTCATTGAAGAATTTAACACAAGTCAAGATTCTTCTGTTTAATCAAAGTAGCACATATAACTTGTCAAGCTTAGTAAATTTAATCTTTTATTCTCTATTCCTCACATCCCTCCAATTTCTGAAAGAACATTCCTCCCAAAGAGCTAAAATCACCCTGGACAGAAGTATGAGCTTGAGAAATATAGGAGAATCAAGCTGGATATTAAAGCTGGGAGGGAAAAAGGAGGAGCAAGTCATTAAGAGAAAGCTGGGGAGATGTAGTAACAGCAAGTTGAACTGTGGGTGATTCAGTTTCTAAAAAGAGTTTGCAGTCTCCACCAGCAACATCAATTTCCTTTCTACCCTCTCTTCATTTCTTCATGTGAGTATGGCATTGCAACAGGACACGATCAGTTCCTAATGTTAATTAGTATTTAAGCCAGAATTTTACTCCATAGTACCACAGGAGGACCAACTTCCACGGAGAAGGTTCTGAAATGAGCCAGTGAAATACAGTCTTAAGAACTGGCAGTTAAATGTTGAGGTTTTGTAACATCACACATTGTACGCTTTATTGGAATTTTTACAAATTAATCCATACCATATGTCCCCAACCAAGAGAACGACTGGATTTGTCTGCTGTCCTGGTTGCTTGGAGTATTTCATGGTTTGCTAACAGAGCTTCTTTATTTATTTTTAAAATTTTATTGAAGTACAGCTGATTTACAAAGTTGTGTTAGTTTCTGGTGTACAGCAAACTGATTCAGTTGTACATATATATAAGAGTTTGCATTTGCTAATCCCAAACTTCTAATCCATCCCTCCCTCACCCTCCTCCCCCTTGGCAGCCACAGGTCTGTTCTCTATGTCTGTGAGTCTGTTTCTGTTTTGTAGATAAGTTCATTTGTGTCATATTTTAGATTCCACACATAAGTGATATCATAGGGTATTTGTCTTTCTCGTTCTGACTGACTTCACTTAATATGATAATCTCTAGGTCCATCCATGTTGCTGCAAGTGGCATTATTTCATTCTTTTTTATGGCTGAGTAGTACTCCATTGTATATATGTACCACATCTTCTTTATCCATTCGTGTGTTGATGGACAATTTAGGTTACTTCCATGTCTTGGCTATTGTAAGTAGTGCTGCTATGAACATAGGGGTGTATGTGTCTTTTTTGAATTAGAGTTTTGTGTGGATATATGCCCAGGAGTGGGACTGCTGGATCATATAGTAATTCTATTTTTAGTTTTTTTGAGGAAACTCCATACTGTTTTTCATAGTGGCTGCACTAGTTCACATTCCTACCAACAGTGTAGGAGGGTTCCCTTTTCTCCACACCCTCTCCAGCATTTGTTATTTGTAGACTTTTTGATGATGGCCATTCTGACCATTGCGAGTTGGTACCTCATTGTAGTTTTGATTTGCATTTCTCTAATAATTAGCGATGTTGAGCATCTTTTCATGTGCCTATTTGTCATCTGTATGTCTTCTTTGGAGAAATGCACACTTAACTCTTCTGCCCATTTTTTGATTGAGTTGTTTGTTTTTTTCTCTTATTGAGTTGTATGAGCTGTTTGTATATTTTGGAAATTAAGCCCTTAGCAAAGCTTATTTAAGCACTCATTTTTGAAAACCAGTAGAAATATGTTTTTGCTGCAGAAACTGTGATAATTTTCTAGCTGACTTCTGTAATGTGCAGGCACCTGGGCTTTTTGCGGTACATGGGCCTCTCACTGTCGTGGCCTCTCCCGTTGCGGAGCACAGGCTCCGGACGCGCAGGCTCAGCGGCCATGGCTCACGGGCCCAGCCGCTCCGTGGCACGTGGGATCTTCCCGGACCGGGGCACGAACCCGTGTCCCCTGCATCGGCAGGCGGACTCTCAACCACTGCGCCACCAGGGAAGCCTGGGCTTTTTGTATCTGTTTTCTAGGCTAGGAAACAGGAAAGTTTAAATTTTTCCCCCCTCTTCTTTTGTCTTCAAAAAGCAGCTGGTAATAAACATTATGTGTTGTATGAAGATCAACAATAACCCTTTAACTTATTGTTTTCAGGTTAGTCAGACTTCTAGGTCTCCCCTCTCCCCAACAGCTTCAAAGGTGAATGATTACAGAATCATAGACTTTGCTTTTCTGTAAGGGACTATTTTAGTTTCCTAGGGCTGTCGTAACACAATAGCACAAATTAAGTGGCTTTAACCACAGAAATTCATTGTCTCACAGTTTTGGAGAAGTCTGAGATCAAGCCAGATTGGTTTCCTTCTGAGGGCAGTGAGGAAGAATCTGGTCCATACTCTCACCTAACTTCTGGTGGTTGGCTTGCTGGCAATCTCTGGTGTTCTTTGGCTTGTAGAAACATCACCTCCATCTCTGCCTCCATCTTCCCATGGCATTCTCCCTGTGTGCCTGTCTCTGTGTTCAAATTTCTGTTTGTGGTACTTTCTTACCTCAACCCTAGCAAACTAATACATACACCACATAGGTAGATTATATGATAGTCTCTAGTAACAAAAATGAATTATGGCAGAAAGGTCAAATGTTTGATTTTTTTAAAAACAAGTCTACCAGAACTTGTATGATTTAATATACATTGATAGAAGACTGATTTGCACACAATAGATATGCACACTTGGGCACAAACAGTGGCTTCCCATGAGGTTACAAATCACAGGGCCAATGTGTAAGTGACGTTCAGAGCAGGGACCTTTGATCATTCCCATCATGCTCTTTGAATTTAATGAATTCAAGCACAATCCCGGAAATGCTGAAGGAGAGTTACACAGGGCTAATGCCTCCATGCCTTCTCCAACCCAACCCCCAAAGGTATGGTCAGAAAACAAGTTTAATTAAACATAAAAATTATTAAAAGCATGTATAAATATATTTTTAGTCAGCCGGTCTTAATGTTGGCTGACTAAACTTTGCTGGGAGAATTTTCAGATAATACTGTTGCCCAGATCCTTCCCCAGACCAAATAAAACAGAACCTTGGCCTTGGTGGTTTAAGAATCTCTTTGGATGATTTGAATATACAGCTATCCTGAGACCCACTGACTGAAGCAATGGCAGTGTCCCTAGAATAAACACATCATGGTATCAAGGTAGCCATGTGGAAGACCAGTATACATTGGGATGCTTGAGCATTTTGCTGTTAATGAGAAAACAGGGTATCTCCCTGTCTCCCCCAGCATAGGTAAGTGGCTACAGTTAGAGAGCAATCCCATTGGCCTGGAGTTCGGGCTAAGCAGGGATTAAAAAAGGGAAGAGGGCTTCCCTGGTGGCTTGGTGGTTGGGAGTCCGCCTGCCCGTGCAGGGGACATGGGTTTGAGCCCTGGTTCGGGAGGATCCCATGTGCCGCGGAGCGGCTGAGCCCGTGCACCACAACTACTGAGCCTGTGCTCTAGAGCCCGCGAGCCACAACTGCCGAGCCCATGTGCCACAGCTGCTGGGGCCCGCGCGCCTGGAGCCCGTGCTCCGCAGCGGGGGAGGCCACCGCGGTGAGAGGCCTGCGCACGGCGGCGAAGGGTAGCCCCTCCTCACTGCAACTGGAGAAGGCCCGCGCAGCGGCGGGGACCCAATGCAGCCAAAAATAAATAAAATAAATTAAAAAAAGAAAAAGGGAAGAAATGGATTGAATGCAGAAGAGGATTGAGATTATCAAGACAACAGGTTTATTGGGTATGAAAGAAACTCAGTCCTTTGTAAGAGGGGAAAATACATTCAGCTCAGGCACCTTCTGTGAGAGGTCAAGGCGGCTATTTAAACTTTTAGTCTTTTATATTATGACTCTTTTGGTTGCAAGAGACAGAAATCCAACTCAAATCAGATTAAGCACAAAGGGAAGTTTGCTGGCTCATTCAACTCAGAAGCATGCTAAAATATCTTACAGGAAAGGTGAAAAGGACTGCAGGAATTAGAGTCTTTGAGATTAGAAAAAGGGGCTCACTGATTCTCGAATTTTCTCTCTCTCCATCTAACTCTTATCTCTCCATGTTGCATGATAGTTGGCCTCCAGCAGACACAGAGTGTCGTCATCTTCTCAGCTTAAAATCCACAACAGAAAGACAACTGGCACATGCCATCCTTGGACCAGTCTTCATTGTTTGCGAGAGAGGGTTCCAGTATGGGCTGGGCTTGGGTACTGCACGTGGGGAAGTGGTGCCCTGAGGAAGGGATGCAGGTAGACAAAAGCAACTGCTCTCTACTGCATCTTTGAGAGTGAATTAATAGCTCCTCTTTCAACCTTTCATAAAAGCCATTTCTGTGGGATAAGAATGCTCCCTAAATCAAGGAAAGAGCCTTCCTTGGAAATCCAAGGGAGAAATGAAATGACAAGGGACGAAAATCATGAATGTCAAAAGTGAGAGTCCAATGGTTTTTTGCCTAGCTGTCTCTCTTTTCTAGTTAGTGAAATTTAGGAGGATTGATCCGGACTTGTTTGTTCACGGACAGATACACCTGTGCAAACAATGACTTGGCTTGCTGTCAGCACACTCTGCTCTGCAAAGGAGGTAATGCATTTTCTGTAACATGCATGACAACAGCTGTTACTTAGGTTACTTCCTCTTTAAAGAAAGAACCTAGTGGTTTTGTTTTGCTTTTCTCTCCCATTGGGACCCCAGGCTTCCCAAGAAAGGTCATCCATGAATTTGGAAGATAAGAAACAGACCCATGGGTGTGACCCCCATCTCCATCCTGAACCTGGGGGGCATGTGTTTTCAGCCTATTGAAACTATCATAGGTGTTTCAGATTTCCAAGAACACCGATATGGTTTCAAGTATATAGATTTGTTTTTCTGTGGAGTAACATTGAAAGAGATCCTATTTTTTTTTCTAGAAACTTGTAAGCTTCTCCATGCCCCAGGTGTCTCATTTTTGCTAGTAGAAGGGTAGCGTGAGTGTTGTTCTGAGTAAAAGTTTGGGTGGTACAATGCAGAATTTCAAAGTTGTGGGCTGTGCTAACCATCTATTATCTGTGTGTCTGAGAAGTAGAGAGCGTAGAATAGAAGTTAGGGGTATGATGAACTCTGGAGCCAGTGCCTTGGGTTTTATGTTGGCTCTTCCACTTACCAGCTGTGTGTTCTTGCACCAGTTACGTAACCCTCAGTGCCTTGGTTTGTCCATCTATAAAATGGGGATAATAACAGTGCCCGCTTGGCAGCATTGTTCTGAGGATGAAAGGAATTAATACGTGGCACATAAACAGAGCCTGGCACACAGAAAACACTCGGTAAACATTAGCTCCTATCGTTGTCTGTATCATCACTGGATATAGTCAAGTGAAGTCTTTTGGGTGTATCTTAATCCCAAAGGAACAACTGCCCCGGAGAGGGAGCTGTGAAGCTTACGCTCCTCTGCTGGCCTCTCCCCAAGCCCCGTGAAGAGCACAGACCTTGGAACCGGCAGCCCCGAACCCAAACTTAGGCTCCACCACTTACTGGCTCTGAGACATGGGTAAGTTGTGTGACTGCGGGCAGATTTGGCATGCCTGTGGGTTCCATTGTCCTGGATTGTGAAACCAGGACGGTCACACTCCACTCACTGCTCTGCTGGGTGGGCAGGTCAGGGAGATGGTGTTTGCCAGCTGCCCCAGGCCTGAGGTCAGCAGTGGTGAGTGGCCAGCGGCTCAGATGCATCCGTTCTCTCCTCTTCTCCCCACCGGTAATGTTTCAGTAAACGGAAGCCACCTACAATGCACTGTGACTTGTTTTTAACAGTCTCCCGTTTTGTCTCTGTCTTGCTCTCAAGATTTTGCTATTCCGGATTTCAGAAAATAGTTCAGTTGCCAAAATTGGTTGAATGAGCTACTTTTAAAATTAGTCAAGTGATACGAAGTATCGCTTTGCAGAGTGGTTCTAGCAGTTTCCCTTCACAGAACCATCCTATTAGAGAGTGTTTTGACAAAAGGGGGAGGCTTTACAAAATTCACTTTATGAGCACGCCTCTGACCGTCCACACCCGGGAAACTTCGTGTTGTAGAAATCTCTTCCCTTCCCTAACAAGAGCATCACAGGAAATCAAGACGTGGATCGTCGTCAGGAAATCTTAGTGGAGGCATCCAAAGATAGACGTTAAATTTATTATCATTATTCACTTCAACGGTGAGGTCCTTCTTGGACTACTCGTTTGGTCCTATCTGGACGGCCTCAGGTTTCAACCTCAGCTATTTAATTGCAACTCAGTTCAGTAGCTCATGTTTATGGATAAATGAGCAAAACAGCAAAGATCAAAAGCAAAAAATAAAATTACTACGGAATTCAATATTTCAGAAGCTAGAGCCGGGTAAATGTTAGTGAAGTGTGGCGTTCAGAACGAAAGTCCTGCACTTAGGATAATATGCCTAACAAGGAAATGAGATTGACACAGCAATTCTCTGTTCTTGTTGTCCCCTGAGGTTAGAGATTATGCAGTGCATGTTTCTGTTTTTAGCTTCTTTGGTAATTCCGATGGTGAGAGGCAACTCTGCGTATTTGTCAAGGTTGCACTCCTGCCAGGTGATGGGTCTTTGAGGTAGTGCAGGAAACACTGTTCTTATCTGAGCCTTGAATTCTATCCCTCCCCACCCTGGTTCCCCTGTGATGGAGGGCCCCCTTCCCATGGCTGATTTCTTTATTTATGCTCAGTTGCCAGGGAATTCCACAGAGGAAACATAAGTCTATCTTAACCACATTGTTGCTGTGAGAAATGTTGAAATGGGTGTCCGGAAGACAACATGTTTATGTTCTTTATTTGATATCTCATTGTAATCCTGAGGCCTTTTAATACCAATTGAAGGTAGCCTAAGAACAGGAAACTATGGAACATCAGCATGGATTTGAATGAAAAATAAACTAGTTAGGTTTCTTTCATGACAGAGAAACGTGGGTTTGGATCCAGTGCCTCTTTTTTTTTTTTTTTTTGCAGTACGTGGGCCTCTGACCGCTGTGGCCTCTCCCGCTGCGGAGCACAGGCTCCGGATGCGCAGGCTCAGCGGCCATGGCTCACGGGCCCAGTCGCTCCGCAGCATGTGGGATCCTCCCAGACCGGGGCACGAACCCGTGTCCCCTGCATCGGCAGGCGGACCCCCAACCACTGAGCCCCCAGGGAAGCCCCCAGTGCCTCTTTGATAATAGTTATTGTAGCTGAGTCCTTGGGTTGAAGTGGCATCAATAAATTCAACTCAGGCCAGCTGGAGGAGCGAAGGGCTGTATCAACTGACATAGCTGGTAAGGTTGCAGGGGTAACAGATTCAATGCAGCAGTCAGGGCTGTAGTCACTGGCACCAAAGTGTCGGTGCTGGCAGAACTCCTCCCTCCTCATCCGCTCCTCAGCCCTGCTTGTCTTGGCTTCTTTGTGAGTCGCCCTTACTCTCTCCTATTGAAGATCTATCCTGTCCACATGTCAGAGCACACAGCCACCCTCAGCCTCAGCTTAGTACCCAGGCAAAGGGAGCTCCTTTCATCCAGTGCTTGTAAATCCCAGGCAAGAAAGCAGATTCCCTCTACTTTGGGACATAGGCCCACCCCTAGACCAGCCAATCTCTGTGGATGGATATTATGATTGGTTGACCTGGGTCTGATGCTTACTACTGTAGCCAGGGCAGAGGGTGAGTTCCCAGGAGAAGAGGGATGCAGTAGCTGTTGTTGGAGTCCAGGACAGTCCATCCATTGGCTGTCTGACATGCATATCTTACAATCACGAGAATGTATTCATTTATCATGACTGTACCTATGTTCAACGAAAGCACACTCACATACTCTCCTGAGAGAAACAACCTATTGTCACACCCAGTTATTACATCTACCTCCAAGGGTAGCATTTCTGGGCAATGCCTTTTCCTCTAGGTCAAGTTCAAGCGTGGCTCTTTATGGTCTGGCCGCCTGTGACTAACCATCTCCAAATATCCAGCAGATAACCGTGGAGGTAAAAGAAGATAAATGCAGTTAGAACTCCTGGTTAGAAAAAAGGGGAAAATGGAGAGCAAAATGCAGCAATCACTGGTCCTTAGCCTTTTCCATATCCTGCTAGATTGACAAGGATAGCAAGCAGTCCTTTCCCTAGCAGCGAAGCCTCTCCAAAGATCCGGTCACTTGAACTGAAGTGGTTTTACTGGCAAGCTTATAGTCAAACAATAGGATGGGTATGGTACATTAGCTCAGGGAGATGCCGAAAACATACTCTGATCCCCAGCATCCATGCCATCCTCAAACCGCTCTGTTTATGGGTTGGGTGATGGGCTTGGTCGTGTATTCCAAAACCCGAACCGAGCTTCCTGGCCTGCGATTCAGGATTTGGATGACAAAACATTAGCTTTTCAGGTACTTCCT
Organism: Phocoena sinus; assembly: GCF_008692025.1. Classification (NCBI taxonomy): domain Eukaryota; kingdom Metazoa; phylum Chordata; class Mammalia; order Artiodactyla; family Phocoenidae; genus Phocoena; species Phocoena sinus. The sequence continues at coordinate 67,479,162 of NC_045767.1, forward strand.
TTTTCACGTGAGCCATTTGTATTGGAACCTTTCTACAATATAAAACATACTTCTCTGCCTCTTAAAATAAAATACGAGCAATCTGTATTCATTGTGAAAAAGGAAAAAATACAGATGAAAAACAGAAGTATCACCTGTAATACCACGATCCGGAGAGCGACTGTAAACACTTGACTTACATTCTCCCAGATGGTCTTTGTTAGTACGTGCATCGTGCTTGTGTGTATGCTTAGCAAAAATGGAAGCATGTCAGACAGCTTGGCTAAAAGCCTGCTTTCCTCCTCCTGCTTTGCTAAAAGGTGATAGGATGACTCAGGAGAGAGGGAAGAGAATTGGTTTTTTTAAGTGCCTGGGTATAGGCACATTATCTCATTTAATCAGGACTGTGAACCCAGCAACATAGGAATGTATAGTGGTCCCAGCCCAGGACTCAACCGCTGTGCCCTGCCTGGACCTCCCTCTGTCCCCTTTTCCTCATCACTCCTGAGGGTTAGTTCCCCTTGGAAGAATCTCTTTTCCTCCAGCCTTCCCTTCTCTTTCTTCTCTCTGTGACAGAGACCCTTGATGCTTTCTGTTTGCAGCTTTGTGGGAAGCTCTTCAGGAACATTTGAATGATTTGTGGAGCTAGTGGGATACAATATGTGGAACCATGACTGTCCTGGAATTTCTAGGACCAGAGGTAACGCTCGAACATCAGAGTAAGTGCTTATGGTCCTGGTAGATAGGGCATACTTCAGTCTGGGGCTGTAATCCCTGGTTCTTTCATCAAGACTGAATTTTAGGATTTGGGTCAGATGCAGTCTTTTTGTTTTTTTTCCTTTCTTCTCCCCTCAGGTTCCCCTTGGTCACTGTACCCCCAAACACTTGCCTGGACCAAAACTGAGTTCTGAGTATAGACCAGACACATGTAGAACCTGACTTCCTGTGGAGAGGCAACTCTATACTCCTTCCCGTACTACCCTGTGCTTCTCTGTAGTATGTTTAAAAAGACAGAATGGCTGTTTTCTGCATCTTTGCAAAATGGCCTCTCAACCCAGTTTCGAACATCTCAGTGGGAATGTTGAAGTTGAATTGGTGGACAGGTCGGACCTCTGGAAGTTTATCTTCATCTTTTTTGGGAACTTTAGGTCAAATATACCCAGTGCCTGTACTGCTGCCGCCAGAGGGATGTTTTCTAAAGGGAAGTCGGGTCACGTCACTGCTCTGCTCAGATCCAGAGCGGTTTCCCCTCTCACCCAGGCCAAAGCCCACACCATGCCTGCCAAGGCCCTTATTATCTACCCCGCTTGTGCCTCTTGTTCCCCCTCTCTGTCCCCACCCTCCTGTGCTCACCGCACTCCATCCACACCAGCCTTGCTGTTTCTGGGGCACTTGAGGAGCTGCCCCAGTTCAGCGCTGGCTGTTCCCTCTGCCAGCATTCTCTTCCCCGCATATCCACACGGCTTGCTTCTTCAGCTTTTTAAAGTCTTTGATCAAATTCTCCATGTGATGCCGCGGAGCGGCTGCGCCCGTGAGCCATGGCCGCTGAGCCTGCGCATCCGGAGCCTGTGCTCCGCAACGGGAGAGGCCACAACAGTGAGAGGCCCGCGTACCGCAAAAAAAAAAAAAAAAAAAAAAATTCTCCATGTGAGTAAGCGGACCCCGAGTGAGAGCAAATCCTCACTTCTCACTGAGACCATCCCCACCCTGCCCGCGCACTCGCTGACCTTCTGCCTGCTTCCTCTCCAGACTTTATACCTACTTTTTTCTGCTTGCTACCTTCGTTTGTGGTGTACCTCCCCTCACTAGAAAGGAAACTCTATGGAGACAGAGAGTGTTGTTCATTGCGGTATCTCCAGCACCTAGGACACTGCCTGGCTCGATAAATATTGGTTTGAATGAATGAATTGAAGGCAGTTTCCTCAGAGCCTCAATGATCATCACCTAGAAACCCTTCCCCCACTTTTAAAACTAAATACAGATGTCCACTCATTAATGGAATAGATATCTTTTTGTAAGTTGGCTATGAAATCAAATCTGTTTGCCTCTTGATTTTCGTTATGAAATTAAAGATGCACTTCTCTGAAAAAAAATCTCCCTGGAGATTAAACAAGGATTAGGAAAGCTTCCAAGCCTATGACATTCTGGGCATGATTGTCATGCTGTGTTTACTTGCTGCTTTGGCATTCACCAATCCGTTCCTTCCACTTGCAGCCCATAGTGGCAATTCTAATTAATGCTGCCTCTCTCTCTCCAAGGAGGGTTTTTTTTTTTTTTTTTTTTTAAATGCTAGGCTCTCCTCACTCCGTATCAGACAATGTTCTGAGCTTTCCTCTCGTTTCCTTCTCTTAAAGCCTAATGTATAACGGTACTGTCCAAGGTTATCAAGCCGTCCATCTTACAGTTGCAAATGAACCAGTTTAGATTCCCTGTTCTTACCTTCGCAGAGACCACCTCACCTAACCGATATTTCTTGGAGTCCTCAAAGGGGAGCCCCACAACTTGAATGTCAGCTATAGACACCATTTGGTGTCCACCATATTCTTTTTCTCTTGCTTTGGCTCTTCTGAGTTGATATGCAATGCCAAAGACATCTCTTGGAGGACTCTCAGCGTTATCACCAGTGCAGGTGGTGTCCACTGGGGGCTGCTGCTTCCTGATGCTCCCAAGGCTGCCAGGCCTCTAGAGTTCTCACCGCTGAGAAGTGGAGGAACGACCTGGTGCCAAAGATATCGCTGCATTTGGTCCTCTGGGCATTGAAAAGCACTGCTTGGGTTTTTCTTTTTGGTTGCTGTTTGTTTATTGTCTGCTTGAAGCTTTGGAGTGATGGTTGACTTGACTTCCACCATTCCTACAAATGTTTCAAAAATCTTAAGGTCAACTTTTAATCAGAACTCAAGCCCAAGATTCCAAGCTGTAGGTGCTTGCAAGGATTTGAACTATCCCATTGGGGAGGTTTTGGGAATGAGAGCGTTGAGAAAATGATGCCCATCTTGCTCTAAGGATTGCTACTTTTTTCTTGTGTAGCAGAACATGTTACCCCAATGAAGCTGACTGTTGCAAATATCCATGGTAGTGTCAGCACATAGCTCACGTTGTGTTCCATTCATTCCTTTATTCACCAGATCCACTGAGCACTTACTCCATGCTAGATGTTGGGGAGACAACAGTGAGTGATACAAACATGGCTCCTGCCCACCTGGAGCTCACCTGTGGTCCAGTAAGGGAGGCAGATAGATAGTACGCAGGTAAGTGCACATTGATTACAGATGAGTTAAGACCATTAAAGGAAAAGCCCAGGTTAACTGAGATTGTATGGGGAGGGGTTAGTGGGACAGCCTCCTGGGTTGTGGGAAAGGGGTTCTGGGACAGCCCCCCGAGGACTGACAGAGAGGGAATCTGAGACCTGAAACATGGGTCAGAGTTACATAGGAGTAAAGAGGTGAACAATTTTCCAGGCTGAGAAAACAAACAAACAAACAAAAAATTTCTTAAGATCAAGTTTTCAGGAATCTATAAAATATGTAAAACATTAAATCATCACTAGCAAAGTGGCTGACTGCAGCATATTAGCTTCAATTTAAACATGGGTTGTAGTAATGTCCAAAATAACCCATCTTATTCCCAGTGACTCGGGACACATTTTCTTTGCACCTGCTTCCTTCTCTGACAAAACCTGTGTTAAGTAAAGATTAATGAGAATTCCAGGACTCTTTGGTTGAGCAATTTTTTGGTCTAGTTTTGTTTATTTAAATCATTTCCAGGGAATTCCCTGGCAATCCAGTGGTTAGGACTCTCACTGCCGAGGGCCTGAGTTCAATCCCTGGTCGGGGAACTAAAATCCCACAAGCTGTGCTGCACGCATTCCCCAACCCCCCAGAGAAAATCATTTCCAGAATCTAGTCCTTTGCTTAAGCCATGGAATTTTGTGGTATGTTTCTTAAAGTGGTCATCAGCTTTGTGCTTTGGTTGGCTGGACCAGCCCATGGAAAGTCCCTAAATGTACATATAAGGGAATCTCTGGATCTGACACACAAATGAAGAAAAAAAAGATGTTGCATAAGGAAGGTGCAGCAAGAATTTCAGTAAGGACACCTTGGATATCAGACCGCGGTGATGCGGCTTGATGATAAGCACATTTAGTGCTCTGTACACGGGTATAAACTGTTTCTGGGAACTGACATGGCCTTTTTGGAAGAGGGTGAGGTAGAAGCAAGAAGCCAGGGATCCCCCTTTGTGTGGAGCCTTTGGACCTTTCATGAATCATGGACCACAACCTTGGTGGATGCCAGGAAGAAACATTCAGCAGCAGCCTTTGCTTTTTAAAATTTATTTTTCTTTATTTTATTTTATTTTTTATTTTTGGCTGCATTGGGTCTTCGCTGCTGCGCACAGCTTTCTCTAGTTGCGGCGAGCGGGGGCTACTCTTCGTTGCGGTGCGCGGGCTTCTCATTGCGGTGGCTTCCCTTGTTGCAGAGCATGGGCTCTAGGTACGCGGGCTTCTGTAGTTGTGGCACATGGGCTCTAGAGCGCAGGCTCAGTAGTAGTGGCACACGGGCTTACTTGGTCCGTGGCATGTGGGATCTTCCCAGACCAGGGCTCGAACCCTTGTCCCCTGCATTGGCAGGCAGATTCTTAACCACTGCGTCACCAGGGAAGTCCCAGCCTTTGCTTTTTGATAGTTCCTGAGGCTTGTGAGTAAAAAAAAAATAATCTGCATTCATGAGATTCATTTCCACCATTCACAAACCCATCTCTGTTTCTTCTGAATCTAAGCCTAAGACACAAAATATGGATGTCTGAGCAACTTGTACTCTTGGGTGTTATGTAAGTGATACCTTCAGTGTCGCTTTTTTATGCCAGTTTTGGCAAAGTTCCCATATTTGTCTATAGAATAGTATTGACTTACACATCCCAGTTTAAAACTACCTCATGAACCACGCATAGGTGTCTCATTCATTCATTTAATCAGCATATATGTTTATTGAGCACCTCCTATGTGTCAGGTGCTGTTTTATGGGCTGGTGGTGAACAAAACAAATTTTTTATCCTAATGAGCTCACACTTAATTGAGAGGTGCAGTCATTGAATAAATATATACATAAATAGAGAAATATGTCAATAATATAAGTGCTAAGAAGAAAACATGATAGGGGATAGAGAGTGACAGGGGCAGAGATGTACTGCTTGGTACAGGGCAGCCAAGAAGATCTCTCTGAGACGATAGCATTTTAGCAGAGACCTGAAAGAAATAAGGGGAGAAACCACGTGGTTTTGTGGGGGAAGAGCATTTTGCACAGAGGGAACAGCAAATGCAAAGGAGCTGAGGAACGAGTATGTCTCACTTGTTCAAGGAATAGTGAGCACAGTAGTGGGAGTGGGATAGGGCACCAAGCCAGTGGTGGGCGGGAGGGAAGATGTGTTAGGACATAAAAGTCTGAGAGGTAGTCAGAGGCCAGAATAAGTCGGGTGAGGTACGGACTTCAGGTTTTAACCTCTGTGTGATGGGCAGCCGTTGGAGGGTCTTGAGCAGGGTCTGACATGATCCCACTTAGGTTCTATTCAAGGGATCCTGGGGGTGGCAGAGACTTTTGCTGTCGGGCTGGGAGTGGTTGTTCCTAGAAGGGCTCCAGGTCTCCCACCTCTCTCTAAACCAGGGCAACCTCGCTTTGATGTATTTCACATATTTGGCTTCTGGGTAGATTTTTTTTTTTTTTTTTTTAAAGAAAGATTCTCATTGTTTCAAAAACTTCCAAAAATTATTGTTTTATATTGCCGGTGATATTTATAAAAATGGGTGGCAAGTAGAAAAATTAAAGTAGTAGGAAATGAGTATCTCATAAATTTTACTCCATTGAGAAGACAAAAATGGAACCTACTATGAAGACAGGGGTGGTCAATCTGAACCTCAGCTGGACCATCTACATTTAAAGCAGTTGAATTGTTCCTTTGTGTTAACTACAGAGGAAGAGAGCAAAATTAAAAGTGAGGATTATATAGGGTATTTATAATACTTTTTATTAGGGTGGGAATAGAAGTCTGCTCAAAACGAGTGGCTTCTTCACATCCATCTTTAAGAACACATGTGTAGTTAAGACAGGTATTCCCTGTGCAGTGCAAAACTGAAGTTTAAAAACACGTGCTGTTGGGCTTCCCTGGTGGCGCAGTGGTTGAGAGTCCGCCTGCCGATGCAGGGGACACGGGTTCGTGCCCCAGTCCGGGAAGATCCCACATGCTGCAGAGCGGCTGGGCCCGTGAGCCATGGCCGCTGACCCTGCGCGTCCGGAGCCTGTGCTCCGCAACGGGAGAGGCCACAACAGTGAGAGGCCCGCGTACCACAACAAACAAACAAACCAACAACAAAAAACACATGCTGTATATTTACAACATTTTAAATAGAACTTGTCATTTTTGCTTCTTTCCCTTTGTATTACACTGATGAGTGGAAAAAATCTAATGTTTGAATTTTTAAGAATTGATATTTTAAATTGATATTTATTTTCATGAATTTTAAAATTTATTATCTTAGAGAGGTGTTATTAAGTTGTTGCCTGACACTTATTGAGTGACAACAATATGATAGGGTCAGTGTTTTTAACGCGATTGATTTAAAAAGACATAAATTCTTTAAAACTCAAAACCTCAGTAAAAGTACGTCATTATTTAAAGGAAGCCTGCTCTCTGCTAGCCTCTGTGTTGAACATTTTGCATGCATTAAATGTTTTAATCCCGATAACCACCCAGAACCGGGCATTATTTTACCCACTCCACAGATAAGGAAACTGAATCACAGAAAGTAAAGCGATTGACCCCGAGTCATGAAGCAAAGGGGTGGTACAGCTGAGCTTGGGGGCTGGATCTATCAGCCTCACGGCCGGCCCTTCTGCTGCTGCAGGGAACCATTCTCCCAGGAAGGGAAAGGTGGTTTGTCTGGAATACTCTAGATGGGGTCTAGATCTAGGTGTCAGAGAAATTTCACATCCTCCGTGCCTTTGAGAAAACGTATCTTTACTTGAGCCCATGGTCCAGTGACCACATAAATGCTGTTTCTAATGCTCTGGGTTATGGAACCTTAACATATCAACATTTTGGGGTTCTTTTGGGGATGGAAAATGAAATTTGAAATAGATTTTTTTAAGTACATAATAAAACCTCAGAACTTTGATATCCATAAAATAATGCTAATGGTTCTTGCCAGAAAAGTGTGTCACTGGATGTGAATCCGATATTGAGATACGTTTGTCAAAATCTTTCTCCTCAAGGAATCAAGGCATCTAGGAATATCAGTCCTTAGGATGTTCATTGCTCTAATAAAGTTATTCCATGTTCCTGCAAACATAAATGCCTAGTCTATAGTCTTTGGATTTTAATGTGTAATAAAAATGGAAATAGATTAAAAGTTAGATATTAACACTAAAGGGGAAGGAACAGACATAATTGTATGAATGCACTTAGGTCACAATGTGTTCATTAAATGCTGATGGAAGCTGACGTTCTTCAGATGGAGGAATCAGTCTGAGAAGGGACTAACATAGCCCCAGGGTCAGTTGTCTTCAGTGTCCGCTCTCTGCCTTCTCTGTCTCCGCTGTCTCTCTGCCTCTGTCTCTTTCTCTCTCTCTTTGTGGCTTTCCCTTCATCTTAAAGTAAAAGAGTACTAGGGTAACCAACAAAATTACAAGAAGTAGGATAAAAAGTGGGGATTTAGCCCAGTAATTTGAAAACATATTATAAGGTTACAAATAATAAAACAGTGCTTGGCCAGGAATTAGGCAGCAGATAACACATCAAACTAGAAGGTCAAGAATCAGATTTACTTCCAGATGGGTAAAGGGAATCAGAGTCAATCAGGAAGTGACTGGATGGATTTTTCAAAAAATAATTTTTTCTATCATTTTCTAATTCCTTAGGAAAAAAAAGTGACAAAGTATTTTCTCATTGCTTACATCAAAATAAATTCCATTTGGAGGAGATTTTAATGTAAAAACAAAACTCCATAAAATATTAGAAAGAAAATAAATATCCTAAGCTGGTAAAGGGCTTTTAAAGCATAACTCTGAAGTAGAAACAGGAACAGGTTGATCGATTTTATTAAATTTTAATTAAGAACTTGTATATGATTAAAAATATAATACCCAATTGAAAGACATGTAAACTTGGACCAAAATATGCAATTGTATAACAGTTAGTATCATTATTATATAGGGAGGCCTTATAAGTAGAAAAGATCATTACCCCAATATCATAGTTTAACAGAATGATGAACAGAAATTACTCTGAAAAAACAGCTGTTTAGTAAGTGCTTAAGAAAATACTTTTAATGTCACAAGTAATCAAATAGATGCATGTTGAAGATTTTTTTTTTTTTTTTTTTTTTGCTTATCAGACTCTCAGAGATTACAAAGCATAATATTTAGTCTTTTCTGGGGTATAGGAAAATTGACACCATGGATAAGAGCATTATATAATATTTCTGGTGAAAAATTTGGCAGTGTGCATCAAAAACTTTTAAAATGTTTATAGCTTTCAACCCATTAATTTCACTCAAAGTATTTATCCTAAGGAAATAATTAGAAATGTGGACAAAAATTTGTACAAAATATTTATTATGGCATTAAAGATCATAAATATTGAATGCTATAAAAATTGCTCATGACAAAATTATATGTAAAAAAAGATGATCTCAATTTGATTAATTTTCTCCACAGGGATACTGGAAGAAAATAGATCAAATTGTTAATAGTGATTATCTCTGGCATTTTAGGTGACTTTTGTTTCTATCTTTAAACTTTTGTGAGTTCTCTGACATGTCTACAATACTCATGTATTTTCTCCACACTTAAAGGAGAAAAGATTAAATGTTAAAAAAAAGAGTTCCTTCTCTTTGGCTTCAGACAGATTTTGAGCACATCCTCCTTGGATGGCTACCAGTTAAACTATCAGTCTTTCGTGTTGCAGTGTGAATTAATTTAAGTATCTTTTCCTTTGTAGCTAAGAGAAGGGTCCTTGACAAAGTAGTCAGAGAGGGGAGGCAGACTTAGGCAGGCTGCTTTATCCCCTAAGTGCTTTTGCCTTTATGGACCCCTTCTTCCAAAAAAAAAATAAAAAATCGTATTTTAGAATTGGGTTGATATGTAGGGGAATATAATCCAGGGTAGATTATATTCATTTTTTTCTTCTGATTTGAAAAGAAATTAAAACAATTTTGTGGGCTCCTGAAAGCATCATAGCCCTAAGTACTGTGCTAACTGGGCCTTAATAGAGGAATCGGCCCTGGGCCCCGGTGTGAGGCTCAGGGGTGCAGGAGCCGGGGGTGGGGAGGGGCACACAGAGGATTCTAAAAGGCACATTCTACTCCACTGAGTGGCCTTGAGCATTTCCAATTTATTTGTTGTCTTTGTGAGAAGAATCCAAATTTCAGGCTCCCAGGGAATGCTTTCTAAGCCCTGTAGTGAATTGTGCATGACATTTTCAAGGCCTTTAATGGGAAGGCGTGCTAGACTCTATGTGAATTTCTGATTGGGGGTGGGAGTGGTTCACAAAAGGCGGGGCGACTCCCAGGCTTCTGACCAGGACACCTGGCTCTGTGGTGGTGCCAGTCTTCAATGTAGAGGTCATGAAGGAGGAAGATTTCTATTTGGATATGTTGAACTTTAGGTGACTTGGGACACAAGAAAGAGGTGGAAAGTACAGTCGTTGGGATGTCCTAGAACTCAGAGGGGAGAGGCGTGCTAGATTCATGGGCTTGAGACACCAAGGAACAGGGGGTGGATGATGACACGAGCATGGGTGAGTGACTGGGAGAGCAGTGAGAAGAGAGGTGACATAAGAACAGAGTTCCCAGAATGCTTCCAGAGGATTCGGTGGAGGGCACCTGGGGGCAGGAAAGAGGAAAAGCTCAGGCTAGTGATGTTGACACTGAGAAGGGATACAGTTCCCAAAGGAGGATGTGATTCACAGGTTTAAAAGCCACAAAGAGGTTTAGCAAGATAAGGATTGAAAAGTAAGACATTTAAAGGTTAAGCAGTTGTTGGCGACCTCGCTCAAAACATTTGGTGCCAGGCCAGATTAAAGTGGGCTTAGGAATATACGGATGGAGAAATAGAAAGATGACTCTTTTGAGAAGCTGGCTGTGAAAGGGAAGAAAGAATTCAGGTCATAGTAGGGTTATTATTGTTCTTAAGCTTTATTTATAAGAAAGGAGATAGTAGAGCATGCTTATATACTGAGGGGGTAGGAGAACGTTGTGGGTTGAGTTGTTTTGCCTGAAATTCATATGTTGAAGTCCTAACCTCTAGTACCTTAGAATGTGACTTATTTGGGTAAAGGGTCTTTGAAGATGTCATTAGTTCATATGAGGTTATACTGGTGTAGGATGGGCCCCTAATCCAATATGACTGGTGTCCTTATATGAAAGGAAAACTCGGACACAGGTCTGCAAACAGGGAGAACTCCATGTGAACACAAAGGCAGAGATTGGGGTGATATGTCTACAGGCCTAGGACCACCAATGATTGTCAGCAAACCACCAGAAGTGAGGGGAGGGGCCTGGAACAAGTCTTTCTCTAGCACTTTCAGTGGGACCATGGCCCTGGCAACAATCTGATTTCCAACTTCTAGCCTCCAAATCTGTGAGACCATACATTTCTGTTGTTTCAACTAATCTGTTCATGGTACTTTGTTCTGGAAGCCCTGGGAAAGAGAGAGAGAAAAGAGGAGGAGAGGGGAGGGAAGGGGAGAGGAGACCTAAATAAATCCTAACTCGAATGCTCTGGCTAGGTGGTATTGTCAGAGCAGCATTCTGCTTACGGACCACCATAGGAAATATGTCAAAGAATACATGGAAGTGCCTCCGAACCAACTAAGCGACATGAAGAGGGCTACATCCGGTGTTTTGGTTGTATCTCTTCAGTCAAATGACCTAGAAGTCATTTCTACACACTGCTGCTGGAGACACAAATCCTTGTGAGTTATTTTTCTAATTGATCATTTCTCTGTTATATAAGTTCAATAAAATCTAGCATCACAAAGCATAATTCATCGTGCTCTTAGAGATAATAGTTACAGGAACTTGGCAGTATAAATCTTGGTAGTATTGACAAAAAGCGTTTATGTAGATATTTCCAAATACCTCAACTTGAGCAGAAAAGTGGGAGTGAATAAGTAACAAATTGCACTCAAATTTTAACAAATTGATTTCCACTAAAATCAAAATGAAAAAAGATTCATATCTTGGCTGAACATTAATTCTTATGCTCTTTATAGAGGGCCAGATTAATCTTTAGGGTAAAATTCATAATTCAACCAAATAAAAATTACATACATCAAGAAAAAGAGCTAGAAATGTATTCAATGAAAGGCAGCTCTTTCTCAACTCTAACTTGATCTTCATTTATTTACCTTTGGGGAACAAACGCATTATCAGACATTTGCTACCTTATTTACTTTGTAAATGACTTCTGATAATGTTGTTTGTGTTAAAAGGATATGAATACTATGTTGAACAGGAGAAAGGCTGTTCCATGTTTATGGATTGCCCAGGAAAAGCTGCGTCTGAGAAGAGGGCATGTTCCATGCTGGAGTATGAGGTGAAGAGGGGGAGAAAGGAGCAGTAAACAGACACCGTACAACTTGCTAAGCTTTGTGGCCTTGGGCAAGTCACTTCACTTCTCTGGGCCTCGGTTTCCTTATCTCTAACACAGAGTTAATCAGACCTACTTCACTATTGTATGGGAAACGTCTAGAGTGTCTGAGGCAGAATAAAAGTGCAGTTAATGTTAGTAGCATCTCTTTTATACCAGGATCTGTAATGGGAGACAGTGTGGTATTGTGGGAAACAGGTGAGTTTTGGAATAGGCTGGTCTAGATACAGATTTTAGCTCAGCTTCTTACTAGTGTGTGGTTGACTGTTATCAAGTTACCAAGCTTCTCTGAGTCTCTTTTTCTTCATCTTACCACTCTTATTTTGTAAAGTTGTGTATTGATTAAATGAGACAACATAAAAGAAAGCATTTGGCATAGTGACTCTCAGGGTCACTGCTGGCCTGTATGACATCTTCATGTGAACTGCAAAAATCAACCCCTTCCCCAAGTGATTTGACTTCTGCCTATTAGAAAGTCTTCCTAATATACTGATAATTAGAACAAAACACTTTACGGCTTACAGTAATTTTCTAGAGCCGTAGCAGAATACCACAAGCTGGGTGACTTAAACAACAGAGGTTTATTTCTCACAGTTCTGGAGCCTGGAAGGTCACGATCAAGGTGCCGACAGGGTTGGTTTCTCCTGAGACCTCTCTCCTTGGCTTGCAGACTGCCGCCTTCTCACTCTGTCCTCACATGGCCTCTCTGTGTGCTCACATCATTGCTGTCTCTTCCTCCTCTTATAAGGATACCGGTCCTATTGGATTAGGGTTCCATCCTTATGACTTTATTTAACTTTAATTACCTTGCTAAAGGCCCTATCTCCAAATACAGTTACATCGGGGGGGTTAGGTCTTCAATATATGCATTTGCAGGGGACACAGTTCATGCCATAACACTGTGGTCTAGCAGAAAATTGTCAGAATAAATATGCAAATCTATGGTATCTACACTTTGAATGTGGTGCCTTTGTGCAGAGTGCAACTTAGGGAGCCTCCCACAAGGCTGGCACATAGGTGCTGATTTAACGCATATTTCCTCTTCTTCCCTCTGTCTCCTGTCTCGGTCTTCCTTTCCTCCTCCCAGGCATCTGCAGATCTTGCAGCCTTACCTGAGTAGTTGTCATCCTGAATGGGGTTGTACGACCCCCCCACGAGGAGTCTCCGTTGGGAGCAAATGTCACTTGAGTTTTCCTGCCTCCACACCTACCCAGAGTCAGGGTTGATATTTCTACCCTATGTTTCTCTTTATCCCACTGCCTCCTCATCTCCTCAAGCCAATCTGTGAGTGTGAAACTTGAGGAAATCAAAAAGGAGCCCCTTAGCAGGAAAAAGCAGGTGAGCTCTAGGGAGCAGTAGCTAAGCAAGGAAGCAATTGGTGAAAAGGGACTGATGCTGGACAGGTGCTAAAGAGTCTGCCCTTTCAGCTTAGTTCCACCATTCCTATTCACTCCTTGAAGACTTTTGTCCAACGGTCTTTCTAGTCACCCCTATGCTTGTCAGCACTGATGACTTCCACTTCTAAGAGTTGATCCATCCAACACCTGAGCCAGTGACTTTCATCTCCATTCCATTGCAGCTACCAGCCCAGAAACCTGGGAGTCATTCTTGATTTTTCTGTCTCCCTTACCTTCCATATCCAATCCATCACTAAGATTTTGGGCTTTATCTCTGAAGTATCTTTCCAGTTAGTCAACATCTCTCCATTTCTACTACCATCAGCTAAGTGCAACCACTTAGCTGCACCTGGACCACTGCTCTTAACCTATCTTCCCAATTATATCCTTGCAGCTCTCCAAACCACTTCCCACCCAGCAGCCACAGTGGATGTTATACAATGAGAATTTCATCCTTCCGTTTCTCTGATGCAGACTATTTAGAGACTTTCTGTCGCTTTTGGAATAAAAGCTGAATGCCATTCCATGTCCACACAAGCCTCCCCTGCATGGTTTAGCTCCTGCCATATTTATCACCCTCACTTCATGCCCCCTTTCCCCTCACTCACTCACATCACCTTTCACTTTTCTTCAACATGCGTCCTTTCTTTCTGAACCAGGAAGCAGGCTTTCACCTGCAGACACTGAATCTGCCAGTGCTTTGATCTTAGACTCCCCAGCCTCCAGAGCCGTGAGAGAGAAATTTCTGTTGTTTATGAGCCACTGTGTTTATATGTTTCTGTTGTTTATAAACCATGATGGCATTCTGTTACAGCAACCCAAACAGACTAAGACAGAAATTGGTGCTGAGAGAGAGGTTGCTGTTGTAACAGAGGCCTAAAAGTGTGGAAGAAGCTTTGGAAGTGGGTAATGGAAAGAGGCTGGAGGAGCGTGGAGATGCACGCTAGAAATACATCTGATTCTGATGCGGATTCAGAAAGAAAAGAGGAGAGCTGTAGAGAAAGCATCAGTCCTCCTAGAGAATACCTAAGTAGTCATGAACAGAATGTTGATAGAAATATGGACAATAAAGGCCTTTTTGATGAGGCCTCAGATGGAAATGAGGAACATGTTATTGGAAACTGGAGGAAAGGCAATCCTTGTTGTAAAGTGGCAAAGAACTTGGCAGAATTGTGTTCCTGTTCTAGTGTTTTGTGGAAGGCTGAACTTGAAAGTGATGAAATTGGATATTTAGCTGAAGCAGTTTCTAAGCAACGTGTTGAAGGTGTGGCTCGACCCCTCCTGACTGCTGATAGTAAATGCCAGAAGAGAGAAATGAGTGGAAGATGGAATTGTTAAGCAAAAATGAACTAGACTTACAGATTTGGAAAATTCTCAGCCTCTCCATATCACAAAAAGTGAGAAAGCGTGTTCAGGAAAGAACACTGTGTGGCCAACTGACCACTGGATTAGTAAGTGTTTGAACCACGGACCTAATCAGCCTTCTCGATAGAAGCCAGGTGTTATTCTTCAAGACGAGGGGGAAATGACCCCAAAGGCGACTCAGAGATCATTAGGACTGCTTCCTTAGTTTCAAAAGGGGGGACCATCGCCTTGCTTTCAACAGGCCAGGTGACCTCTTCCCAAAGCTGTGGGGGCAGGGCCATCCTGAACCTGGGAGGCCCAACCCCTGCCTGACAAAGTTTCAGGGACAGGATCACTACTCCAGTGGGTCCAGGAAGTGGGACTCCTGCCCCAGTGGGCTTGAAAGGCGGCACTTCTGTGCCAGTGGGCCTGGAGCACAGAGAACTGAGCTAAAGAGGATTATTCTTGAGCTCTAAGATCTCATGGAGTTTGCCTTGTAGTTTGGACGTATTTGGGACTCATTAACCCTTTCTTCTTTCCTATTTCACCCTTTTGGAATGAAAATGTCTGTCCTATGCCTGTCCCACCATTATATGGTGGAAGCACACAGCTTGCTTGGTTTCACAGGTTGGCACATGAAGAGTAATCTGCCTCAGGATGAGTCATACCTCCAATCTCACCCATATCTGACTTAGATGATATTTAGATTGAGACTTTGAACTTTAGACTTTAGAGGTGTTGCTGGAACGAGTTAAGACTTTGGGGGCTGTTGAGATGTAATGAATGTATTTTCATGTGAGAAGAACAAGAATTTTGGGGGGGCCAGAGGCGAACTGCTATAGTCTGAATATTTGTGTCCCTCCAAGTTCATGTGTTGAAACTCTAACCGCTCACTGTGATGCTACTAGGAGATGGGGCCTTTGGGAGGTGATGAGGTAATGAGATTAAAACGGACCCTCGAGAGCTCCCTCACCCTTTCTGCCACGCGAGGACACAGGGAGAAGACAGTCATCTGTGAGCCAGGAAGCAGGCTCTCACTAGACACCAAATCTGTCAGCACCTTGCTCCTGGACTTCGGTCTCCAGAACTGTGAGAAATAAATTTCTGTTGTTTATAAGCTACCCAGATATGGTATTCTGTAATAACAGGCGGAACGGACTAAGACACCTTCCTTGGGGCTTTGATACATGCTGTTCCTCCGTCTGGAATTATCTTCCCTTCAATCTTTGTTAGGCTGATGCCTTCCCAACTTCGAAGTCTCTTCGTAAATGTCCACCCGCTGGCGGGCAAGAAGGTCTTGCCCGCTCTTTGTCAAGCGTGCCTCCACCTCTCTTACTCTCTCTCACAGCGAGTTCTTCTTTGCCTTCGCAGCATTGATCACAATGGTAATTTCATATTTACGTCTTTGTTCTTGTTTACGTCTGGCTCTCCCACTAGACTGTCAGCCCTGTGAAGGCAGGAACCGTGTTGGGTCGTCCTCCATGGTGAGCCCAACACTTAGCGTAATGCTTAGCACCTAGGAGACACATTTGTTGAAGTTTTGAATGAATCAGCTGTTAGATTTTGGTTAAGTCAGTTATCAGTTCTGAACTTAAGCTTCTTCACCTGCATTCCCTAAAGTATCACCCTAAGATTTATAAAATGATTATGAGAAACTTTATGAGTCATTATGTTTTTAAAACGACATGTTTCCATTTTAATTAGTACCTATTAATTCCCTGCTAGGAAAGGTGAGGAAATTAGCACTCCCACTTCTTTCCACTTTCCTCACCCGCCTCCCGTTTTTGTTAGTTATATTATTTTATTATATATTGGCAAAGTTTGTAACATTTACACCTGCTTTGTATCTCGAATTCCCTCAGTTACTTAATCTTAGCTTTCTATTTAAATGGATTAACTGCTCACCATCTGTATCAATTTACATTCTTGGTTTCAAACAACAAAGACCAACTTTTGTTAATTTAAGCAGAAAAGGAATTGATCAGAGGGATGTTGGATGACTCACAGGTGGGAAGGCTGGGGAATCCTGCTCAGAGCTGGGCAGGAACTAAGGGAGGCCGAGCAGTGAGCAAACTCGGCTGGGGTCCTGCCATGTGAGCATCAGGTTAGGATGCACCGCAGAACCCCCTCCCTCACTGGACCATCCCTCCCTTCCTCCTTTCTTCCCTCTTCCTTCCTCCTTTTCTCCCTTCGTCCCTCACATTTCTCCCTCCTCCTTTGCTGTAACGTGCGTCGAAGCTTTCTTGTCATCTCTTTTCATTTTACTTATGATTAATCTGAGAAGCTTTTCCAACCGGTATCTGCTCTTGTGCCATGTGGATGAATTCCCCTGGACCCTTCCCTTCTACTGTGTCCGAAACCTTATCATTTCCCATTCTGTGTTTGAAGGCTGGGTGTTTTGTTTTCTTTCCACCTTTTTTTTTTTTTTTTAAGCCTTGGGAGTGGACAAAAAAAAAAAAGAGGGCAGATGAGGCTGAAGATGTGGGAAATCTCCACCAGAAAACCCATGCTTTGTTTTGTATTCTAATTTTGTCAAGTGTACTTTATGAGAATTCACCCCAACTAGTTGGGGTAGATCACATTCTCATGTGCTGTGGTCCCTGAGCTCCAGCTTATTCCACCCGCACAGGTCCTAGATCCACTGAGTGGTCCTAAAGCCTTCATTTCTGGCAGAGACAATGGCCCCTGGGTGTCTCTTCCTATTTCATTCATCCATCTATTTTCTGTTCTCTCCCATTTCTATTGGGAGACATTTCTATTCCCTCCCGATAAGAAGAGGGAAAATATGAAGGTGTACCCTCAATTCACTTCTCTCCTGATTGAGAATAAAGGAGTTGCAGTTTACGATTTTTTTGATTCCCCGTTACTGCATCTGGTGGGCCAGGGGTGGGTGATGGTATGGCTGGAGGGGTTGGGGGCCAAAGGTCATATTTGGGAGCTATGCCAGGTCAGAAACTTCTGCTTCATTCATTAGCTGCCCTCCCCTTGTTTGGTTGATATCGGTGAAATTTCTGCTAATTGTTTGACTTTAAGGATTGAAGGGGGAAAGTCTGTCCATCTTCATTGGTTCCAGCACCCTGATAATATACCCCCTATTTGCTTAATCTGATTCAAGTTGGATTTCTGTCACTTGTGAGCCAAACTCTACTAACACATGGAGTGCCATAGGTGCAGGAGGCAGCCTTCTGGTCAACAATGAGAGACCCAACTTGTATCTTATCAGCTCTCTACCCTTTTCTGCTCAGAGGTGGGTCATAGGGAGCCTATGACCAGGAGCATCTCTTTCTCCAGGGGCAACATTGGGTTGTTTGCTTAAATACTCAGTTTGCAATCACATAAAACTATAATGTTAAGCTTTAACAGACCCAGTTTAGACTGGATCATTTTAAGAGTAGCTTGACTGTTAATTTTATGTGTCAACTTGCTTAGGCCATGATAGCCCAATATTTGGTGAAGTATCAGTCTTGATGTCTCTTTGAAGGTATTTTAGAAATGTGATTAACATTTAAATCAGTAGGCTTTGAGTAAAGCAAATCCTCCTCCTTGATGTGGGTGGGCCTTATCTAATCAGTTGAAGGCCTTAGGAGAAAAAAGACTGACGTCCCATGGGAAAGAGGGGACTCTGCCTCCAGACAGTCTTCAGACTCAAGCTGCAACATCAGCCATCGCCTATGTCTCCAGCCTGCTGTCCTGTCCTACAGATTTCACGGTTTGGGGTTTGCCAGTCCCCACTATTGCTTAAGCCAATTTCTTAAAATTCCCCATATATATGGGTACACACACACACACACACACACACACACACACACACACACACACACCCTAATTCAAGTAGCAATTACTGAACACCTCAGTCACCACAGATTTTCAATGTATCTCCTAAGGGGCAACTAATTTTGCCTGTTGCTGACTCCTGTAGGATTTGCCAAGATGAGTTTGCTGCAAAGGGAACAGGCAGGCTCTGGATTCAGACCACTTCAGGCAGGTTTCAGTTCCCAGACCTACCACTTACTTGCTGTGTGACTTGACAGCTTCTGCACTCTCCCTGTGCCTCAATTTTCTCATCTGTAAAATAGGACAGATGCTTGGATGTACCTTGTAAGGTTCTGTGAGGATTAACTGAGATAATAGATGCAAAGCATTTATAACAGGTTCTGATATGTAGCAACTTCTTAATAAGTTTTGGCAATTATTACAGGTCCACTGTAGTCCCATATCTGAAGCCTACAGAATGTATACTGTGTGTTCCATAACACCACCAGCAGGGGCTGGGTGGCCCCTCATAATCAAATTCACTCATATTTCTGCAGTGAAATCCACTAAGAGGAGTAAATAAAGACCACAACCTATTAGCTGTGGTCAGTTTTTGCCACCGTATGAGTTCAGGAAAAACTTGGTTTTCAGAGCTCTTTAGATTTTGGAATTGTGGCTAAGGAATTGCAGACCCACATCACACGATAATGTTTTCAAGATTCCCCCAAAACAAGTTGGCTTGCTGGGTGAGCTTGTTTAATATTTCCCACTTGAACACTGGAGCATGTCTATCACAAAAATAATTTTTGTTTAGGCATAATTGATAAAGAGCTATTTTTTAGGACTCAGCACCGATATGAGTTGCTTCTGGAGACTGCTCCTGGTTTGCCAGATGAAAGCTGTGCCCTCAGGGTAGAGAGGATGCTTGTCTCCATGCTGTGCTGTTTGTCACAGGGTGGAGGGTGTCCTTCCACTTCACACCAAGTCCTCCCTGTTCCTTACACAAGCTGCTAGACTGAGGGACCAGACCTGCCATGTGCTGGGAGGAAGCCAGGCTCTTGGTGGGATGTGGGAGAATTAGAGTCATACTCCTTTACCCATTCAACATATATATTTTTGAGCACTTGCTCTGTGCCAAATATGCGAAGCTCTGTCTATATAGCATTTTATTATTTATCAAGCGCTTTCACATCCATTGCCTCTTTTAGTAATCTGATAAGGAAGATACAGTCAATGGGGTTATCCTTGTTTTATCGGTGAAGCAGCAGTCTTAGAATGTTTGTGTCACTTTAAGGCACAGGTGTAGCTGACCTGAGACATAAAACCCGGTTCTTCACTTTCTTCTTGCACTTTGTGAAACTAGGGGTGAATATCTATTTTTGAACCCATAAAGAGTAAAATGCTCGGCAGCTGTTGGTGCCCACAGTCAAAACAGGATTTGAAGAGCTTTGGCAAAACGTCTCATGGAACCTGTTTCAGCTTAAGGTGGATAATCAGGTATTTCATGTTATATGGGGTTACCTTGTGCTTTGGGTGGTGTGCTGCATCACCCAGATCCCCTCTTCAGGACGGAAGGGCTTAGTTCCTTAGCTACTGGGAAGGTCGTTGGCTAATGTCTGTCTCTGGGAATTGCCATCAGGTGGGGAGAGAGCCCCACTCCCGCTCTGGGGGCAGCCTGCATCCCCTGATGCTGATATAAAAGCCCCGTCCCCTTCCCCTGACTGGGGACAGCTCTGAAGGTCCATTCCGCTCTACATTTCCTGTGGGGTTGGTGAAAGGTCCTTATTGTATGAGAAAATACCCACTTCTGAGATTTCCTGTCTTTGTTCATTAAAAGCGAAAGGAAAAAAAAAAAAAATGACCCCTCTTGAAATTTACCAGGTCTTTTGGTTGAACTAGACACTGCCGTTTGTTGTCTCTTTTTATTTATGAACATTCACTCTAGTTTTAATTTAACTCAAAATACAAATAGCCAAGCCAACTTGAACCAATTTCACCACTGAAATTTTTGCAGAACAGAGAATTACAAGAGGAACTTAAAGGACAAGGCATTAGTCGGAACAGGAAACGCAGAACATAATAGCAGACTGGAATACTTTTGGTGATGATGCGTGGGGTTGAAATGATGTGAAAGGGAAATCATTTAACCATGGAAATTGAACAAAGGAGAATTCATGATAATGATTCCAGGCCTCAGTTTTCAGGAAAAGAAAATGGTAGGCATCAGAATAAGGTCACCCTGGCACATGTGGCGTTTTGGGTCCATTAGTCCATGTGCGTTTGGCAACCTGGTTTATTCTCTGCCAGAGCATGAGTTAGTTTTTATCTCAACAGTCCTTCTGCTCCTTTGAGGATAAAACACAGGCCCATTTTATGATATACTGCCAGATACCTCAGGGTAAGAGCTATCTTAGGGAAGGAGCATTTTCACAGACAAACTGGCGACTCAGTCTGAACTGGAGTTTCCAGGTTAAAACAGTTGCATTCACTGGAGAAAAGGAAGAGGAGGCAGGGCTGTTCTTGTGATTGTTTTTTCTAATACTTCCTACCAAGCCACTGCTCTGGGGTAATCACAAAATGATTTCACTATGGAAAAATGCAGAGAAAAGAAACTGGGGCTGTTTGATTGGCTAGTAATGAACATAAAGGACTTCATGCTCGTTGAATGGCAGATTGAAATCCAGTGTGTATTCATGCTGATATTATGGGGGTGGTATTGGATTAGACCACAAATTAGTGCTGGCATTAATGAGACGAAAGCTATAAAACACCGAGAGTTCCACTAACCATGATCTCTGATAGGGCCCAAGTGAAAGCACCCAGACCTTTCAGACAAGTCTTGTGTGAAAGCAGAGCCATCAACAGCAAAGAGACCTTCAAAATGGGGGAAAACTGGGGATTATATAAGGGACTGAAGTGGTGTTAGAAATCTTCGTTAAAAGAACAGAGCACAGCTGAATGGCAAACGTAGCCTTGCCTAGAATAATGATTTCTAGAAACAGACCCTGTTTAGATGCTACTCAAATGATCAGGGAGAAAGATTATGCCCCTTCCTTGTAGAGAAGTTAGTCTAAACAGGAACCTCTCTGTGATAATACCACTGTTGCTACTATTACTACCTATACACCTTATATGTGATATGTATTGTGATTTAGTGTTTAGTGCACCCTTGATATTTGTCATCCTGTGTAATCCTCACGATATTTTCACATTGATAGTTGAATCCACGTCTGTGCACCCAGTTAGCGTTTGAATTCCACGACTGCAGGAACTGGGTCTTATTCATTTTATGAAAATCCTCCTCTTTCCGTTTAAGTGTTCACGTATAGGTAATTTGTTTCAAAGAACACGGCCAGGTGGAAAATCTCTCTTTCCCAGAATTTTTGGGATTGCCTGGCATATAGAACAAACACTGTTATGACAAAATTATGTCATATGATTAAATTAAGTTGATAAATGAGCAGAAAATACCATGTCACATTAACACGGGTGGATTGAATTTGCACACAGAATTCCTGGATGACCTCAGTCTGCAAAACTCATCCACAGCAACTGTCACTGTATTCCCTTTCTCAAGTATGCTAGCAAGGTCTTGGTGAACACGTGTGCATCTCTATTCAACCTCCTGGTGTCCTAGAACTCCATCAGTAAGCTTTCAGGAATTCTTCTCAGTTTTGTCTCAGGTGAACCAGATGGAACCTCTCCTGTTGGTGCTACCCATGCCTATTTGTTGCCCATCATCCAGTGTTTTATATCCTGTCCCTCTAGGGAAGCCCTGGGTCATGAAGTAGCTATTGCCTGTCCAGCATGCTTTTTGTTCGAGGAACACATAGTGGTTGCTGTGTTGCTATGGGGGACAGGATTGGGTGGGAGAATTTATTTCATTTCCCTGATGGTCACCATCTTGGCTGCGTCCTTCCACATCATTTTCCCATATAGCTTGAGAGTTATTTCAGTGCCTGTTAAGTCCTTCAAGGTCTTAACACCATCCTTTAACCTGCTTTTTGTAGTCCGTCCTTTCTACTAAAGTTTGATGTATTTGTGCCCAGCACAGGGCCTGACATACAATATATGTTTATTTAGTAAATGTTGAAATGAATGCAACTACTACCCTGTGAGAGAGAGGCCCTTCCATATTCATTGTACATATGAGGGACAATTAAACCAAGAGAAGTTGCATCAACAATCTTAGATAAAAATTTACAGCTGGGAAAACCCTTAGAAATGAACCAAGCCTCCCAATCTCATCTCCACTGTTTGTATTGATAAGAAAATTAAATTAAAAGGGAGTTGACTTTGCCAGTATCTAGTAGTCAGGGGGTGGTTTAGTAAAGTCTAGAACCCTGAGCCATGGTCACTGTCTGTCTCCCCACATGTCTTTCTCAAGGGTAAAGACAGTAGACGTAGAGATGCTTCTGTGTGCGTCATGTCAATCTTATTTCAACATCTTTCTGCCAGGTATGGCATGACGATGGATTTTTACTTACGCTCCTTGATGACTGCCTGTCTTTCCATACAGAGAACTTAAGAAATGTCAAGGAAGCAGAGGCTGGAAGGCTTCCTGAACTGGCTGGTACAGAATCATAGAATCTAAAGGTCAGAAGAGGCTTTACATGTTCCTCAGGCCAGTCATGCTATGAAGTTTGAATCTCCATCTATGACTTTCTGCCAACTGGTGAGCCAGATTCTGTTGGAGGATTCATGGCCTCTCTCTTTGGGCAGAGCTGACTCTTAAGATCTGACTGAAATTCATCTGCCTGGAGCCTTCACTTGAGGTACAAGTCTACCCCACTGGGGACACTCAGAACAACTGAATTTTTGGCCCCCAGGGCTGCTCTTCTGACCTGGTGTATCCGTGATGTGTCTCCTACATGAGCGACATTTTTCTACCAATGTTTCCTAGGCTTTTGAATTCCAAGGCAGATGCCGAAAATGATATTTGTATGACACCCTGGGGTGAACCCGAAGCAAATTAGGGATGTCTGTCTGGGGATTAATGAAAAATTCATTACATTTCCTTTATAGCAGTACATAATTATGATACGAAAATAAAATATAAAATATTAGGGAGGATGTTAAATATTGAATTTGTACCTAGCTTCCAAATAAAATCTTTTTGAAGGTCTGACAGCAAAACTTAGCTTAATTCCATGAATGTAACCTTCAATATCGTGTTTTACGTTTGAAATGGCTACAGGTAATTCCTGATCAAGACTTTTTAATGACGGTTTCTTCAAATTTTTGGTAGTCGTGATGGACAAGAAGCTGTGATTTAAAATTTAATACCCTTTTTACAACCTTCAAAAATGGGTAATAGTTGAAGTTATAGTTAAAGACTCTCAAAGTAAAGCTTTTCCTTTACTTTCATTGACAGATATAATGTTGAAGTTTCTAATGCTGGTGAGAAAGGACTTCTAATCCAATTGAACTTTTTAAGTATTTCAAAATATGCTGAAGCTCTACTTTGCAGAAAGCAGGCGCATTGTTAGAGCGCCCAGCCAGTGGAACGGATGTCTCCTTCAGGGGTACTTAAGCTACCCAGGGAGGGAAGAAGTTGTTGTATGTGAAGAAAGGCTCTGAACAGCACCAGAACCACATCCACAGGGCCCCTGCCAGCCTCCCTCCCCAACCTCCAGCTGGCAGCCCCTAGGGTCACACACTGTGCTCTTTGGGCATCTGGAATGAACTACTTCAGCAGGAGGTCCTCGGTCCCTCTTTCAGGATGGGCAATAATGTGCTCTGCCTTTGTCTGCCAAGGTAGATGTCTCAGGTGGTACAGCACCTTCTTGTCTATGCTCAGTATATCCAGGCTGAGAGCCAGTGCCAAGAGTCACTTTTTATGCTTTCCCCTGGGGGACCGTGAAAGGCATCCTCAGGCCCACTGTGCTTGAACGATACAGAGCCCTTACCAGGGCTGTCTTGACCACAGCTGGCCGGCATGGGGTTTTTTGCCGTCCCAAGTCCCGCTCAAGGGCTGAGTGATTCGTGTCCAGGTACAGCTTTAAACGATTCGGAGCGCACTGGGATGCCAAGGCACATGGATTGGGAAGATAGCCTTTCAGCCATGGCTTCCATGATGTAGATTCAAGTTCTTTCATCATCATGGCCTCTCTCTGATGGTTATGTCAGGCTGATTTCCATCCTTTTCACAGCATCATGCCCAGACCTGAACTCCAGGTGCAGTCCAATCCACAAAGGAGACCCCCAGGAACCTTCACCTCTCTAGACAGAGATACTGTTAAGACAACACATCTGGTGTCTTCATCATGCCATTGGCTCCTGTGAAGCTTCTTGTAGCCTTTAAATGAAACCTAAGCTTATTTTAGCCTTCAAGTGGCTTAACTTGTTTCAAACAAAGCCTGCTCCCCTGGCTACAAACAACTGGGCCAGTGATTATTGTGTGAGTCAAAGGTAGAAACCATGGTTGAATACAGGGAGAGCAGCTGTTTCTGAGGTGACAAAATTCTGCCACGTGGATGGTAGCATCTGTCTCCTTACCTTGAGGGAGGGCACTGAGTACGAATGCTAGTTAGATGGAGAGAAGGCATGTTACTCCTTGCAAACTTAAAGGACCTTCTGATATTCCATGCTAGGGAGCTTAAACTTGATTCTATGGGCAATGGGGACCATTACAAGTGTTTGAGAAGGCAAGCAACGCAATCCAGTTGTGCACTTTTATTTCGCTTTGGGTTAAGATTCTTTCTTGCAGATTCTCTTCTTTCTCAATGAGCCATTTATATTTGGAGTATGTATAAATAAAAGTGCACCGATAATAAATGTACACCTCAATGAATTATTACAAAATGAACATACAAGTCAATAAATAGACCATTACCAGGAATCTAGAAGATTTCTTTTTTTTTTTTGCGGTACGCGGACCTCTCACTGCCGTGGCCTCTCCCGTTGCGGAGCACAGGCTCCGGACGCGCAGGCTCAGCGGCCATGGCTCACGGGCCCAGCCGCTCCGCGGCATGTGGGATCTTCCCGGACCAGGCGAACCCGTGTCCCCTGCATCGGCAGGCAGACTCCCAACCACCGCGCCACCAGGGAAGCCCAGAGCAAATGCCTTTGTTCCTCTGAACATACCACCCAGGTGCGTGAGTCTGTGGCTTTGCACACACTCCTCCCTATATATAAAACGTGTCCTTACCCCTTGTCCTATGACCACAGTCCATCCTTTGAGACTCACCAGGTGACTTCTCCCTGTTGCCTTCCCTGACCTCAGGTTTTCCAGAATGGCTGATCATCCCCTCATTTGTGCTACTGTAACTTACACATTATCACAGGCAATTCAGGTCTCCAGTCAATAAGGCAGTAACTGCTGACAGCATTTTAGACGGTCGTTTTTCCAGCATTGAAAATAACATAAAATTTTAAGGTCCAGTCCTTACCAGCAAGTCTGTCACAGTACCATTTTTTTTCCAGATTGCTTTATAATTATCTTTTTAAATGTCTGCCTCCTGACTAACGTGAAATATGGGGAAAGGCCTGGGCCAGAGTCTTCTCTGCCTTTGCAGTGCCTGGCATGGCACCTGATAGCGGGTATTTATTGAACACCATCTGTATGCCAAGCACTGCTCTAGGGGCTGGGGGTATCATAAGGAACAAAATTCCTGCCCTCCCTGAGGGGAGCCTGCACATTGCCCATCATTTTCCAGTCTCTTTCCTACCCAAAAGGTGATGTTATTCCCTGAGTTTTCTGTGATTAGTAATATAAAGGGGGGAAAAAATCACTCAGAGAGAAAATATGAACTGTCAGATGAGAATGAAATTATAAGTGGTAAGAGGAGAATTAAATTAAGAGCAGTAAACATCATGGATTTATAAAAACAAGTCATGTCAGACAAATTTAATTGCTTTTCCTGATGGAATTGCCAAATTAGGGGATGGCGGTGTACAATATCCTGAGAGCAGTTTCCTTCAACGACCAGGTAATGAATATTATTTTTGAAGTTAGCAGAGCCCTTTGAAATAGTATCTGTTGAAATTGTACAAAATGAATTCAAACTGACTCTGATGTGAGTCTGGTTCTCTGACTCGATGGCAGATTAAAGAGGAGGAGAGCTAAGGCAACTACAAGCAATATGGCACTAAGCTTAAAGATATTGCCTAGCAGGAGCTTGGGGGCCTTTATGCAGATGTGTTTATCATGATCATTGTCAGGGTCAAAATATGATTTTATGGCATTTAGAAGACAACAAGAGAAAATCACAATACTTCGGGGAAACCTTTGCGTGAAGTACAGAAATGAGATGGTTCTATGTCATCATTATAATGGTATGGCCCTTGCAGTGATAATACCCAATATTTTGCGTAGTGCTTCAAAACCTTGCTACTCAAAGTGTGGTGTGCAGACAACAGGAGCCTGGGGAGCATCTGGGAGCTTGTGAGAAAAGTAGAATCTCAGTCTCCGCCCCAGTGACTCTGAACCTGCATTTTAACAAAATCCTCACGTGATTCGTGTGCATGTTAAGGTTTGAGAAGCGCTGCTGCGTTTATTTCATATTTTACTACATCTGTGACTTGATTTTTAGACCCTTCTCAGAGGCACAAGACATTAGGTTGTCCCCTTAACCAGGATTAAGCCCAAGTCTCAGTAATTCCACTATTTGCCCCTTTTAATTTCCTTACGATCAAGCACATGAAGCTGACGAAGTTGCACCCTCAGGGAAGTTATTTCAGCCTAGTGGGCCACCCTGTCAGAGGGACTGACAGCCGCTCCCTCCTCATATAGCATTTTTATGTGCCGCACATGCTCCTAATCTGAGAAGTATATTGCTATTCCCATTTCACAGATGGGGACGTTGATGTTTGGAATGTTAATGTAGTTGGCCTAAATTCATAGTTTTAGTACGTGGCAGAGCCGGGATTTAAACCTAGGTTCTGTGTGACTCCCCGAGCTATTTCATATCTAGATGTGACGAGGGCTCTAATACAATATGTGAAAGGAATTTCAGAAGCTGGGACCAAGAAGGGGATTCAGTTAAGAAATTTTTATTGAGCACCTATGACGTTTTAGGAACTACAGAGACTATTCATTAGGGAATAAAATAGACCTGAGACCTGCCTTTGTGAGGTTTATAGCAGGGGTGGGAAAGTGTGTGTGTGTGTGTGTGTGTGTGTGTGTATGTGTTTTTTGAAGTGGGGAGAGTATGGGGACATTGCTTACAAACTTGTACCATTGGGATAATGCAGATATCAAAGATGTTGGAAAATTGCTCTAAATCTAAGGTCAACTGGATGACCGGAAGACATGAGAGTATGGAAACGTATATTAAGATATGTAACATACTATTGAGCTATTAATGATAAACTTTTAGCCATACGTTTTGCCTTTTTAGAATTTATTCCAACCTTGTAAAGAACCTGATTGGGCCCTTAAAGAATTCTGTTATTCAGTGTATGTCGATGAGAGCTTTGGAAAGGAAAGGTGAAAGAGGAGATTAAAATGCCATCTCTGTTATCACTGACCTTGGCCTAGTGTCTAGGTCCCACTCTCTTTTGGTATTTGACACTGAACTAAGAGAAAGATACTTGTTTTCGGTGTGAATCTGGTCTCCAGAAAAATGCTGGGTGACAAGTATTACAGAAATCCAGAGCCCAAGGGTCCTTAGTGGGGAGATGGTACATTGAGAAATGTGGGATCAAGCATCCCTCAGATGTTTTTCTCCTATGAACTCTCCTTCATTCCTCAAGTTTCACTAAACATCTCTTCCTCAGTCAGGAAAGGCTTTTCTGTTCCTGCAGTCCAGGTCAGGGGGATGGTGTCCGCCAAACGGTCCTTCACAGCTTTTCAGTTTTCCTTCAAAGTCCTCATCAAATTGTCATTTTTAAAAATATTCATCGCTCCCCACTAGCTCTCAGCTCCATGGGCACGGAGCATGTGTCTCTCACAGTAAATACCGTATCCCCAGGACCTAGCAGAGTACAAAGCATAGAGTAGGTGTTAAATCAATGACTCAATAGTTGTTCTATTAGAATTTTGAAATATGATATTTTTAAAAGTTCTTTTTACTTTAAAAAATGTGGCTCAATAAGTATCTTTTATTATTTTTTGTGGTAAAATACACATACCATAAAATATACCATTTTAAGCGTACAGATCAGTGGCATTAAGTACATTCACAGTCTTGTCCTACCACACAAAATCCATCCACAGAACTCCTATCTTGCAAAACTGAATCTCTGTACCTATTAAACAGTAACTCCTCATTTTCTCCTCCTCCCAGCTCCTGGCATCCACCATGGTACTTTTTGCCTCGAGGAATACAAGGTACCCTAGGTACCTCATACAAGTGGACTCTTCCAGTATTTGCCCTTTGAAGACCTTTTTACTTTTCTCATCCTGAGTTAGCAAAAGGGACACGAACTACGTGGTGGTGTTTGTGGGAGTGAGTCTTTTCCCATCTAATTTAAAGAGAAATATGCTTCCTCTTGGCCTGCTTATATTGCTAGAGTCAGAGAATAATAGAGAGGAAGAGCCTTCTTCAGGCTCCTGGCTTTGAAACCTCAGGCATAAGGTTTGTTGCTGGACTAAAATTCAAGTGGTGCAGGAATAGACCAAGTACTTCCTCCCTGAATGTCAACCCACTGAATGTGAAAATCCAAGGCAGTGTAATTAAAAGTGTTTCCCCTACACTGCTTATTTTCACATCTTACTCAGACGTCCAGCATAGTATTGGAGGGAGAGCACAAAGTCAGCCTAAGAAATGCAAATAAGAAATAAAGACAGAATGAACGTGGCAGAGATTCTTGGGTGGTTGTTTAATACCTGAATCTGGGGGACAGTGAAGGTACGGGCTCTAGTCTCTTTGCTCGAACAAGGCCGGGCAGGTTACACCATACCAGTTTATGCTTTGACTGGAATATACTTACCGAAAAAATCTTGATGGTTTGGAGATGGCAGAAAGGGTTTGCCGAAGGTCAGATCTACACGTGCCACATCTCTTGACAGGACAGTGAATTGAGACCCATGTTTAGGTTAGCTGTCTGTATTACTCAGATTGCCCTTTCTGTGGTGCTGGGAGGAGTGGGGGAGAGGGAGTGGTTGGTGGTCTCAGTGCTCCATGGGCTGGGGCTGGAAACAGGAGTCTCCTCTGCGGCCTTGAACATCATGAGATTCTCGGGGACACATGGAACAAATCGCTGAGTAAGACACCAAAGTCCAGTAAGCCGATTTAGGAGGTCTGAAGGGTTGCAAAATGCGAAGGGGGTCAGAGATCATTGTGGGAAGCAAGAACTTGAAAGGTGAGGGTTTATAAGCAACAGTTAAAGCACAAGTGAGCTGAGGTCTGGGGCAACATCGAGGGTGGGGTGATTCCTGTGACCATGGCCCATGATGAGGGTAATCCAGGCCAGCGTAAAGGGCTAGGAAAAGTACAGGCGTATAGTGCCCAAAT
This sequence comes from Phocoena sinus, assembly GCF_008692025.1. NCBI lineage: Eukaryota > Metazoa > Chordata > Mammalia > Artiodactyla > Phocoenidae > Phocoena > Phocoena sinus. Next base: position 67,508,673 of record NC_045767.1, read on the forward strand.
TGCTAAACACGTTGCGTTTATTTTACTTGTTATTTATTTGATTATTGTCCAAGGTGCCACGTCACCGTGTCCTTTCCCTGAAACCTGCCTCCTCCACATCTGAAACCTTAGCCACGGTTTTGTGGCCAGCCTCACACCCCTGTTATGGATCAACCACCCGGACGCCAAACAGTGTATTAGTTTAATGGGGGAGGGGTGTTCTAGCAAGATAGGTTCTCTACCTGCCACGATTCTGCCTGGAATTATAAATGTGCATCCCACTTTGAGAGCCCTGCAGTTGTCTGAGAAGCTTTGGGTCTTACACAAAACCATCCTCATGGGCTTCCCTGGTGGTGCAGTGGCTGAGAGTTCGCCTGTCGATGCAGGGGACGCGGGTTCGTGCCCTGGTCCGGGAAGATCCCACGTGCCGCGGAGCAGCGGGGCCCGTGAGCCATGGCCGCTGAGCCTGTGCGTCCGGAGCCTGTGCTCCGCAACGGGAGAGGCCACAGCAGTGAGAAGCCTGCGTACCGCAAAAAACAAAAACAAAACCGTCTTCATGTCTTTAACACACACGTTTAGCTCTTACTTGTGCAGAAGTGATAATGGGCTTCCATTTATTCTTTCAACTTCCTTTGACTATTGAAAGAAGTAGTTATAGAGTTTGCTGAGAATCTTTGCAGCCCAAGTGCAAATAAAAATACATATATCATGAATAATATATATATATATATATATATATTACATTTATGTTATCCATGATAAGATGGCTTCAGAAATCAGCAGACAAATGTATCTTAGCTTTTGCAACCTCAGGTCCTACTTCTGGACCAGGTGATGCTTTTCTTCTTAGGTCATATGATATGTGCGTCAGTCTGAATAACATTAAAAATATTTCTCTTAGCAGGATGTGGTGGGTTGTTTTCTTTTTTAATTTCAAATAACACCGCTCCTTGAACTGGGAACAAACAATTCACTTGCAGCTCAGCTCTGCATTTATTTGTAATTTTCACATAAATCAACTTATATGAAAATGTATTCATAATTTGAGCTTTCTCTATAGCGATAAAATGTTTCTGCTTCTGTGGTAGAAAATAGCTTATTATGCAAACAACATTGCCACTCTTACATTATGCATGGGATTTACCTGGAGAACATCACAAAAGCTTCAAAAAAAAAAAAAAAGAAAAGAAAGGCCAGGGGAGGGTGAAGGGTGCTTCATTTACTGCACCATTTACCTATAATATTAGCTACAAATGAGCTAATATCTGTATTTAGCAACTTATTTAATATCGCTTTGGTTAATTCAGTGAAACAATGGAAGGAAAAGAAAAAAATACAAGGGAGGTCTCCTGACAAATGGTGCCTTTCAGGATGTCAGCCCAATGAAAAATGAGATCTGGTGGTCTCAAACTTAGGCCAGTGGTGGAGAGTAATTAATGGCCAACCCATTTGAACCTGGGTGCTTGATCTAATTTGGGATATTGCGAGTTCACACTGATTTGCCTTTAAAAGAATGTCACTGTCAAATAAGGTGATTGTATAAGATTGATATGGAGAGCTCTGACTTGGATGTATAGCACATTTTATATTTAGAAAGGCAGCAGCAAACAGTATTCTTCCTAACTGTGTGTGCAGTGGGACCACCATTTCTGGAGGGAAAGCTGGTGTCCTTTCTATGTAGGATCCAAGCAGGGATCACTCCGGGTATAAATGGTGTATGGAATTTATTTTTTCAATCACATAACAAACATATTTTGAATGTCTTTTCACTGTGTTCAGGCCTGTGGATAAAGCAATAATACAATAGGGCCTCTTCGCTTATGTTACCTCCATTGTAATTGGGTAAGGCAGTGGGTAGGGAAAGAACTAGTAGCACAAATAAATAAAATAATTGCAATAAGAGTGATAAATGCTATGAAGGAAACATACAAAGAGCGTGATTTAAGGAGTATGGGGTGTTCCATCACCTTTAAGATATAGAGTATAATCTTTGACAAATGATTAACCTCTTTAAACTTACTCTTCGTAAATTATTAAAGAAGATGTGTACATGAATTATCATTACTTTGCATAGTTATATACAACCCTGCACAGTTACCCCTCATGGAGCTGCCATCTTGAATCACTGTTCACGTGGTCCATTTGCTCCATCTGGATGATCCCATTTCAAAGGACCAAACACCAAGGAGATCATTCTGTGGTTGTGGCTTCCCAGCAATTCATAGCTCTTGTTTGTAAGGCTTGTGACTGTTCCATTGGGTGTTCTCCAAAGGGTGACTTTCTTTTGTTGGTCCTGCTGTAGGATTTCTGCTCTCTTTTGTTTAGGTCAGGATTTCAGGCTCATCCCTCGAGAGATGATGTGGTACATGGTAGACCAAGGTCCAGGCCTGGAATCAGAAGACTGGTGTTCCATTCCCAGCTTTGTACCATAATAGTTACTTGACTTTAGCCAACCTGTATACTTTTCTGAACATCTACTCCTTACCATGTTTAAAAGTTGTATAACAATAATACCCTCCCTCCAAAAAGCAAACAAACAAAAAATACCCTCTATCATAATATCTAACAATACCTTTCTTAGTTTATAAAGTAAAATTATGAAGTAAAATGAAAATCCGTATGGTATTTAAATAATTTCAGGCCATGGAAAAAAAATGGGCAGTTCCTGAATTCATTTTATAAACTAATGTAATCTGATAATTATATATTGATTTCACTTATAAATATGGATGCAAAAAGTCTAACTAAAACATTGGTTTACCAAATCTAGCCCTGTATAAAATGAATAACACACCATGACTAAGTAGGCTTTATTTCTGTAATGTAAAGGTGTTTTAGTATCAGAAAATCTACATGAAAATTCTTTAAATCAACAAATTAAAAGAGGAAAAAAATCATAGGATTAAATCATTAGATACTATAATATAATTTTATAAAATTAAATAATTATTCTTGACAAAACTATAAGCAAAATGGGAATATAAGGATATTTACTTAAACATGAAAAGACTATCAAATCATTTTAGCAAATATAATAAGCAGTCCAATGTTGCAGTTATTTTGTTTCAAATCAGGAACAAAATAGGGCTCCCCTCTATGAACACAATTATTGACATCGATTTGGAGGTACTAGCTAATGTAATAAGATGAGAAAAGTAAATAATGGATACAAATATTAGGAGAGAGAAAATTGTTGTATTTGGGGGTGATATGATTGGTTAACAAACCCAGGAGACTAAAAAATACTAGATTTGATAAGAGCTTTTGATAAGGTGTTTGGATATTTGATAAATATACAAAATCTGTAATTTTTCTTTTTACTAGTGTCAGTCAGCTAGTAAAGCAAACCAAACTGCAGACTTTGAAAAAAAACCCATTTATAAGAGCAACAAAATTTAAAATACATATGGGTAATTTTATAAGATTTGGACCCCCCATTAAAAAAACCTAAAACAACTATTTAAATAAATGGAGAGATGTACAATCATCCATATGGAATACTTAACGCTGTACAATTTTCTGTTCTTTCAAATTCAATAAACATATATTTGCAATTTCATTCAGAACTTTAATGGGTTTTTTTGAATAAAATAATTTAACTTCAAATGGAAGAATAGGTATCTTAAAGTACAAAATGCAAAAGAATAATAAGACACACTTACCTCACTAGATATTCAAACTAACTTTAGAGCCGTTGTAATCGAAATGGCTTGTTATTGGCATCAAATCAGATAAATTGATTAGTGAAACAGAGTAGAAATTCCAGAAAAAGATCCAGGTGTTTATGAGAACTTCCCATATGTCAAAAGTGGCATTGCAACCTATGAAAAGGGTGGTTTATTTAATAAATGATGCTGGCAAAATTGGCTAAACATGTGGCAGAAAGCAGAATTTGTAATCCCTACCTCCTCATACAAAAGGTAAAATCCAGATAGATTAAAGAAAGTAATAAGTCAATATCTATTAAAATGAGTAATGTACCTAAGCTCTGACCTTGCAGAGTGAGTGGGATTCTAGCCAATAGAATTAAAGGCACCAGTATGTAAGGACATGTGTACTAATATTTATTATAGCAGTGCTTTTATTGGCAAACAAACGAAAAACTGGAAACAACCTCACTTTCCATCAACAGAACTATTGAATAAGAAAATCCATACATTGGATTTTGACACAGTCATTTAAAAGAATGAGTTTCACTTCTAACTGTTGGCTTGGAGGGATGTCTACAATGTAATTAAAGGAGAAAAGCAAACTGCAAAATTATGTGAAGGGTATGATTCAATTTTTGTATATATATTATATACATACAAAAAGGTTTAAAAGTGTATAGCTGGCTGTTAATATTGGTTTTCTCTAGGAAGAGAGTGAGAATGGAGAAGAATGTAAAGAGATGCATAATTTTTTCTTTATACATTGTTAGATTGTATCATTTGTTACAATGAGCACATGTTCATTTCAAAATTTAAAAACTGATTTAAAGTATTTAAATGACCAAATGAGATAGTGGATGCAAAGTGCCCTGTCTGACTGGCATTATTTCTTGCCTCTGCCTAATTTTTTTCCCCCAAGAATAGAAAATCAACCTATTGAGAATGGGCCAATTCTCCTCTAATTAGGTTATATTTTTCCAAACACACTCTATGAAGTAAGACTTCCCAAAGAGTCCTAAAATCTCAGATCCTCAAATCCCGATTACTTCCCTTCAGACTCAAATTACTAATGTTAAAAAAAAAGTACACTGGACAATAAGAACAATTTATAAAAGGTTTAAAAGCCCTTTGGTTGGAAAATGATGTGGGGTCAGCCTCCAAAGGGATGAGTCCTAGGGCCTGCGGAGTTCTGAAAGGACGCTGGTGTCCCAGGCCGTAATGCTGGCCCCCCTCACGCCTGACTTAGAATATGGTGTTCTTTCTACAGCTCCACGCTGCCTCTCAGTCTGCACATAGGGCACCAAACCTATTCCAAATGGAAATGTTTTTATCTCCCACCAATTTTAGAAGACCTTTGAACCATAAGTATCACACAGCTCTGAGAATGGTCAGCTTTTTTGAACTCTTTGGTCTTTGAGACACTGAGTAAATAGAAATTTTCACAGGCTGGCCCTGACCATTTCCTTCCAGACCTGGCATGACAGCTACAGTCAAATCGATGCCCACTTCTGCCTGTCTTGTTCATTTTACTGCCGACCCAGGGAAGGTTAGAGACAGTTTGCAACCTGGTGAGAAGCGGGAGCCTCTTGGTCCAACACCACAATTCCCTAGGTTTCTGACGTGGGCCAAGTTAGCTAGGAGAGGCAAGCTGGTGGAATGGATGAAACACATGCCCGGGAATTAGAGAGCACGGCAGCCCAGGGTTGTGTGTGTGTGTGTGTGTGTGTTTGCAAGGCTTAGAATTGCCTCGATAATGATTACAAGCACTTCCTGATGTTCGCAACCTGTGGACAGATGCCAACAATTGACTGACTGGCTGGGCTAGATGAGTGTCCCAGAGGATGGGCCACTGGCAGCTGTTCTTGGTGTACCTTCAAGCATAGTTACTTGTGAGAAAAGAAATAAAATTGGATCAAGAGAACAGCTTGGCTTCGTTCCTTTAGCGGTGGGAAGGGGTTCTGACTCAAACTCATCTGCCTGTATCCTGATGTTAAGAGTAGCTCAGATGTAAATTTCAAATTAAATAAGAAAGTCTGAGAGAATGCCTTATGAGCTCAGTGCTCAATGAACAAAATAGAAAAACTCCCTTGGCCAAGGGAGTTAATTTTATTCTGGGGATGAGTTTCTATTTCTCCTCTTTAAGCAGGCTTGGAATTCAGTCCTGAGGGTCAAATATTGGCATTTACAAGATGACTTCTTGTATTATACAGCATTGGGAATGAATAACTGTAAGTACAGTCATCCCTCCATATCCACGGGGGATTGGTTCCAGGAGCCCCCTGCCCTCGCCCCAGCTACATGCAATATTACGAACAAATCGCACAAACATAATGTCAGCCACAAGAAGCCAGACACAAACGAGTACACTCTATGATTCCATTTAAATAAAATTCAAAAACAGGCAAAACTCATCAGTGGTGTTGGAAGTCAGGAATGTGACTGTCCCTGGGGGCAGGAATGACAGGAAGGGGCGTGAGGGGCGTGCTGGTCCCAGTTTCTCGATAGGAGTGTGTTCAGTTTCTGAAAATTTCATCGACCTGTATACTTCTGATGAGTATATTTTTCTTATATGTATGTCAATAAAGAGTAAAAAGAAAAATCAATCTCATGTGCCTTTCTTACCTGCCCTTCCTTTAGTTGGCCTGCTTAGCGTCCTTGGTAGATGGCAACTGTTCTTCTTTCCCCATGACGCTCCCATCCTATGGGTAAATCTTTAATAAGGGCTACGATTGACTAGTATTATGGCCGGCCTGCTTAGCGTCCTCGGTAGATGGCAACTGTTCTTCCTTCCCCATGACGCTCCCATCCTATGGGTAAATCTTTAATAAGAGCTACGATTGACTAGTATTATGGTCGGCCTTCTGTATCCTCTGCATCCGAGGTGTCAACCAATGTCGGAGTAAATACATTTGGGAAAAAAATTCCAGGAAGGTCCAAAAAGCAAAACCTGAATTTGCCCCATACCAGCAACTATTTACATAGTATTTACATAATCAGCTATTTACATAGCATTTACATTGCAGTAGGTATTATAAGTAATCTAGAGATGATTTAAAGTATTTGGGGTTCGGGGGGACTTCCCTGGTGGCGCAGTGGTTAAGAATCCACCTGCCAATGCAGGGGACACGGGTTCCATCCCTGGTCCGGGAAGATCCCACATGCCGCGGAGCAGCTAAGCCTGTCCGCCACAACTACTGAGCCTGCACTCTAGAGCCCGTGAGCTACAGCTACTGAGCCCGCGTGCCACAACTACTGAAGCCCGCTCACCTAGAGCCTGTGCTCCGCAACAAGAGAAGCCACTTCAATGAGAAGACCGCGCACCGCAGGGAAGAGTAGCCCCCGCTCACCGCAACTAGAGAAAGCCTGCGTGCAGCAACGAAGACCCAACACAGCCAAAAAATAAAATAAATTAATTAATTAAAAAAATAAAGTGTTCGGGATGTGCACAGGTTCTATGCAAATTCTACACCATTTTATGTACCAGGACTTGAGCATCCTTGGCTTTTGGTATCCGTAGGAGTCCTGGAACCAATCCCCTGCGGATACCGAGGGATGACATAAACTGTTTTGAGTCGTTGACTAAGAATGAGTTCATTTATTACAATCTTTTCCACCTTATATTTTACTGAGGGGGCAGCCTAATAATAGAGAGAACAGGTGCAGACAGCTTGAAATAAATGTTAGGCATAAGGAAAATAAGACCCATTAGCTTCACACAGTGAAGGGTGCTGGAATTGTAGATAGAAAGGCAGCTTTCACCCTGTTCACAAATTGCCTAGGGCCTGGTCACCTAACGAAGCTCTTAATCTTTGCTCTGAGTAGTTTGTTCATTTATTCTCTGTAGAGGCACGGCATTGACTGGGAACCCTCTGAAGATCTTTTCTGCTTTTTCTTTCAGATAATTAGTCTATCAGGGGCAATAATCATGAATGGTAAAGCTGTAGAATCTTTCAAGCAAGGTCAGGAGGTGAGGATAACCCTCTCATAAAAGTAAGACCTCCAGTATCCCAGGGCCATGAGTGGACCGCTTCTGCTGTGGGTGGTCCCAGGCAGGAACCACATAGGAGTGAATGAAGGCAGGGATGAAATCTGGTTGGCTGCTAGGTCAGGACGTCTTGCCTTCAGCTCATAGCATCGCTTCAGCGCCTACCCGAGCCCTTTCCTCCTGAGTCCACCCAGGCTGCCATGGCCACACTCACCTTTGGTTTGTTTGCAGATCTTATTTAACCCCTACTTCTGTTGAGATCTCCTGGTACTCATTCTGCACGAATTCATCTCTCAGCACTGAATGGTGTCCCAGGCATCATTTTGAGTGGCTCCTCTCTGTGAGGGATGGCCATCCACTTAGCACTTGACTTGCCTCACTTACGCTCACCTCTTTTCTCCAAGAGGACTCCACCCCAGCTTACCTTGGAATGTTTCTTCACTGGGGCTTGTACTGTCCCTTCCTCATCTATCAATGACCCTTAGCTGGCACTAAACAGACAAAAAGGAGAAGGAGGAGGGGGTGAGAAGAAGAAGGAGAAACTGATAAAGGGTGCTACTCTGTCTTGAGGGTGCTTTAGTTCAAATGTTACTTTCTTATTGAAACATTCTCTAACCTCCCTTTCTAAAGTGACGCCATCATTTTCTATTATATTACTCTCTTCTGTTTTCTTTGTTACTACCAACATTATCTTGTTCATTTGTTTACTTGTTTGCTGTCTAATTCTCTACTTCCCCACGACTGTGATCTCTGTGAAAAGATACTTACCTTTCTTGTTCACTGGGATTTTCTAATGTGAACAGGTAGGGCTTAACTAATATTTTGGAATGCATAGATGAATCACTAAAAACACTCTAAAACATGAAGAAAGTTTGAGTTACTCTCACTCTGAGTATAATATATAAAAATTTAAATAGCCTCGATCAGTGAGATAGTCAGTGATTTTGTCCTACCATATCCAACTGGCCAAAGACTGTAGAACACTCACTTGGGTTAGTTACACTATGATGGTGATGTAGAATTTCTTGGGATAAATTGTAGATTATTGGAGAGGTTGCTTCTGACTTTGGAGAAGAGTATGGCTTTTAGTTACCGAGTTGGGAAGGCATGCAAGGTGAACTCTGAGTTAACTTCAGGATTTGACTCCCTAGGGAGACCTAGAAATGGCTAAGGTCTTACATTCATATGTAACCAAAATTTAAACTCGTATTTCAGCAAGAAGGAATAGTAAATAATGCATTGCTTCATGAAGATTTGCTTAGTTCATTTACTTACATTATTTATAGGTTATGTTGGGAATAGACTTGGCCTGCTCTGCTTTGCTCACAGTAATAGTCCATAAATATAACAGCAAGCAATAAAACAGCATTGATTCAGAAGTGAGCTCATAACTTCGTACAACATCAAACATAAAAGTTGTGTCACAGTGATAAATACTAAATCTTTAAAATATCTTTAAATTATCATTGGCTTTTTACTGCCGTTACTTATGCAGAGTGTATTTCAGATTTCCATATTCAGTATTGTATGTGAAATGTACAGTACTATGAGTTATATCCTGAGCTTTTGGGGCAGCCTATACAAATTAGGCATTTTGAAGTTGTGGATGGGTGGCAGAAGAACTTGATTCAGGTTCAAAAGGCCATCCTAAATCGTCCAGGAAAATCTCAGGAAGAGAACAAATGGCAATAAAATATATTGGCTTTTTTTCCCCCTATGAGTGTGAAGTTTAGATTCAGGCAAAAAAAAGCGAGACTTAATAGAAGTCTTTCACTCTTCCTGTGGTAGGAGATGTCCTTGTTTTTCCTATCTGGTGTCACCTTGGGTTTTCTCAATATTCTGGAGTCTCCGCATGGGCTCATGTTGGTCTGAGGTAAGCCAAGATGGTGCCTTGCAGACCATGGGAGATGGGTTTGTAGTAGTACTAAGATCCGGACCTTGCTGTCAGGTAGATCTGGTGCTGGCTCTGCTATTAACAAGCTGTGTGTTCTTGGGCAAATGACCATTTGAGCCTCAATTTTCTTGCCTGTGAAATAGAGATAATACCGTATTCCTAATGACGAGATTATCCAATAAGGTAAGGTTTGTAGAGCATAGTGCCTGACACATAGTGAGGGTCTGTAAATACTGCACTGCCTTGCAGATATGCTCATGGAGAGGAGATGAAGGTATTGTGGCTGTGTAACCAAACTAGAATTTGCAAATTACCTGGTATTTATGACAGAAATGAATTATATGAAATGGTCATAATTATACACTGAAACCTCACCTGAACACTGTTTGACATAAGGCATGTCTGCCTTGGACCCTTTTTAAGGAAATTTTTAAAAACTGGTATAACAAAAAGACCTGTCATGCAGTGGATTTATGCATGTCTATTTCTGTGGCAAAGGCCTGAGGGCAGTGTGAATATATTTTAAAAACACAATCTGGGGGCTTCCCTGGTGGCGCGGTGGTTGAGAGTCCGCCTGCCGATGCAGGGGACACGGGTTCGTGCCCCGGTCCGGGAAGATCCCACATGCCGCGTAGCGGCTGGGCCCGTGAGCCATGGCCGCTGAGCCTGCGCATCCAGAGCCTGTGCTCCGCAACGGGAGAGGCCACAACAGTGAGAGGTCCGCGTACCGCAAAGGAAAGGAAAAGGAAAACAAAAAACAAAAAAACACAATCTATGATATAGCTGAATCTGAGTGTTGCATAACATAATTTTGTGATTTTTTTCAAAGCACAGAAGGTGCAGCTGTGTTTTTGATATAGTGAAAGACTGAAATAGGGATGGAGATGGGGTGGATCAAGCCCAGGGAGGGACGAAAGGTGAGGAGGGCTGACAAATGGCCCCCAAATGGAACCAGTCAGAGCAAGCCTCAATATTTATGGGGCACCCCTTTCTACCCTGCAGTCGGATAGGTCTGGTTTTGACATGCAGGTTGGAGAACAGTGGCTCCGGTGGTTAGATCCCCTTGTGAGGTGATCTGAATTATAGCTTCCGTACACTGAGACCCGAGGAATTTGTTACAAAATTATCTTCTATCTCTTATGGAATCCTCAAGATTTACTTAACCCCCTCTCAAAGTTTGAGGAATACATAAGAATTATGATATCTTGTTGGGAATATCTTTGTAAAAAAATTTCACCTTTTAATTTGCAAAGTTTCATCTACTGCAAAGTTCGGGAATGATGCAGTGAACTGCCATATGTCTTCACCTGGGTCACCCTGTTGTTATTATTGTCCCACATTTGCTCTGTCTATGCATATCTCTATGATATATGCTACATAATTTATTTTATATATTTGTTTCTTGCTGAACCCTGCGAGAGTAATGTGCAGAGGTCGTGATGGTGGCAGCGAGTGTTTCCTGAGAACATTGAGTGCATCAGTATATGAACCCATCATCTAGGGGATTTCACATTGATCCACGGCTATTATCTATTACACTGTCCATATTCACATTTTTCTACTTGTCCTAAAAGTGGCCTTTCTAGCAACTGTTTTTCTGCTCCAGGGTCACACATTGCATTTAGGCATCATGTTGTTTTAGCCTCTGTTAATGGGCAACTTTCCTTGGACTTTCTTTTTTATTTCCTGACGTGGACATTTTTTTCTTTTTCATGGACATTTTTTGAAGTGTACTGGCTCCTCATTTTGTAAAATGTCCCCCAATGTGGGTTTGTCTGATTGTTTCTTTCCTTAAAAAATATTTATTTATTTATTGGGTTGCGCCGGGTCTTAGTTGCGGCAGGCGGACTCCTTAGTTGTGGCTCGTGGGCTCCTTCGTTGCGGCTCACTGGCTCCTTAGTTGTGGCATGCAAACTCTTAGTTGTGGCATGCATATGGGATCTAGTTCCCTGACCAGGGATCGAAGCCAGGCCCCTTGCATAGGGAGCACAGGGCCTTAACCACTGGAGCACCAGGGAAGTCCCCGTCTGATTGTTTCTATATGATCTGTTTCATTTTTGTCAGGAATACCCCTGAAGGGAGGCTGTGTCCTTGTCAGTGCCTCATCACAGGGGCTATGCAGTGTCAGTTTGAAAATTTTCATTGACATTAAAAAATATTTTTAATAGTTTTACTTCTTATTCGTTCAAATGAAGACTCCGGAGTATTTCTTAGTTGGAAAAATCTCCTTGAAAATCTTAATACGTGAAACATTAGAGCCATACGACTTGCCACCGTTTCTTGGAAAAATGGTTGTAGATTCATCCTTCTGGTCTTTATCACTAGAAATAATGCTGAAGCGTTTGAATGCTTAAATATCTTAGGGACTTCGCCAAGATGCCTTGTTATCAGGAGAATTTCATTGTGCTGGAAGTCTGAGGATGCTAATTAATCCCCCTGCCCCTCCTACAGGTCCTTAACACAAGGAGTAAAATGCTGATCAGCTTTTTTACTAGTAAAGCTGGAGGATACCTCCCTCTCCAAAGCAGAGTCTTTGATACTATCCCAGCCCTGACCTATTCATACTCAGCTCATATTGGAAAGGTTGAGACCTGGCTAGGCTCAATGTGTCCGCCGACTAGCTGGGAGAGGAAGGAGCTGCCCATCTTGCTGAGCACGTGCAGGTCTGAGAGGCCGAGTGCGAGTGAGGAGGGTAGGCCAAGGCTAGCCCCACTCCCGGGAATGGCCCCGGCTCCTGGACAGTGTGGCCCATGAGCGTTCTGAGGAGTCAGTAACAGAGGAGAGAATGATGAGATGTGACTCAGTTCACACTGATGGGGCAGGAGGTCACGACTGGACTCCCTTTGGCAAGTCTGTGCCCTCTGTGTGCTGGGCAGTGCTGGGCAGCTGGGAGCCTGCCTCTTCCAACCCTCCTGCGGAAGCCCCGGTCGAGGTGCTGCCGTGCACTTACCTTCTCGACTTGGAGAGATACACCTCGATCGGGTGTGGGAGGGGGTTGATTGGGGACTGAGGCCAGTCTCTGAGAGGAGAGGCTGGGGTCTCCAGGAAGGTGGGTACTTTAACAGGAATGTGCAAACCTGAGGGTGCGGGTCCCGGGAAGGACTTAACTCATCATATTATCCTTTGGAGGTGGCACCTGAAACCCCTTAGCTGCCTTTTGTGCAACCCTTCTTGCTTCAAGTCAGAAGAGAGAGTATCAACATGAAAACTCTTTTTCTTAAGAAGAGATGCCAAGGATCACGGTGTATGCGCTTGTATTAAGGAAGAATAAATGACATAAGTGGATTTGTTATTAGGAATTCTCCTCTCTTGATGCTTTTTAATATCATTAGTGAAAGACTTATTCCTTTGTTTAAGATCTAATGGGATTTTATGTGGCCAAGCTTTGTCATGGGCAGAAGCCTAATGGGATTAGTCCTTGAGGAAAGAACGGTTCCCTGTGGGCCTCTCAGTTTTTGTATCAGGAGAGGTTGGGGGGTGGGAGGAAGAGAGAGAGAGACAGAGGGAGAGGGAGAAAGAGAGAGAGAGAGAGAGGGAGAGAGAGAGAGGGAGAAAGAGAGAGAGGGAGAGAGAGAGAGAAGGAGAGGGAGAAAGAGAGAGAGGGAGAGAGGGAGAAAGGGAGAGAGAGAGGGGGAGAGAGAGGGGGAGAGAGGGAGAAAGGGAGAGAGAGAGGGGGAGAGAGGGAGAGGGAGAAAGAGAGAGAGGGAGAGAGAGAGAGGGAGAGAGGGAGAAAGAGAGAGAGAGGCAGAGGGAGAGAGAGAGAGAGAGAGAGAGGGAGAGGGAGAAAGAGAGAGAGGGAGAGAGGGAGAGAGAGAGGGGGAGAGAGGGGGGAGAGAGGGAGAGAGAGAGAGGGAGGGAGAGGGAGAAAGAGAGAGAGGAAGAGAGAGAGGGAGAGGGAGAAAGAGAGAGAGGGAGAGGGAGAGGGAGAAAGAGAGACAGAGGGAGAGGGAGAAAGAAAGAGAGAGAGGGAGAGGGAGAAAGGGAGAGAGAGAGGGGGAGATTGGGAAAAGGAGAGGCAGTGGTAGATGTTAGCAGCCTATTTTTTTATTGGAATATACTTGATGTACAATATTATGTAAGTTACAGGTGTACAATATAGTGACTCATAATTTTTAAGGGTTAGAGTTGTTATATAATATCGGCTCTATCCCCTCTGTTGTGGGACAGCCTTTTTAAGAAGGGGAGATACATTTTAATGTCTTCTTTGTGACATTTCACATATATGATCTTATTTATTCCTAATGACAATCTTATGACGTCAGCAGTAAGATTGTTTCTTTTCTATAGAGAGATAAACAAATTGACCAAGAGAATAAGTAAATCTCCAAAGTCACATAGCTGGGCAGTTGTGGAAACAGTCCCCTGCCTTTAGTCTTGTACCTCCCAAGTCTGTTCTTTCTACTGCTAGAGAGAATTAGAATGGAAGGTTGCTGGGAACTCACTTGTGACATGGAGGAGTTCTCCTTTTCTCCCCATTTGTCTGGGTGCTTCTCTGACACAGAAGACTCTGTTCTGAATGAGCTACCTGGTGAGAAGGAAGGATTGATGGGGCCACTGAGCCCAAAAGGGGTGGGAGGAAAGGAGTTGGTTCATTTGTGTTTCACACTCTCATATGGTGAACACAAAATCTGTCTTGGTTTAAGAAAAAAATCTTCCTTAGGAAATAAGAGTGAGTTTGCGTGAAAAATATCTTCCTAACCTAATAATGTCAACAATGATTAGAAAGCAATATGGATAATGCACTGGTGGGTAATCAAGAGTGGATATTGCACAAGTCAGTGTAATGATCATTTTTTTTTTAATAAATTTATTTTTATTTATTTATTTTTGGCTGCGTTGGGTCTTCGTTGCTGAACGCAGGCTTTCTCTAGTTGCAGCGAGCGGGGGCTACTCTTTGTCGCGGTGTGCGGGCTTCTCATGGCGGTGGCTTCTCTTGTCGCGGAGCACAGGCTCTAGGCGTGCGGGCTTCAGTAGCTGTGGCACATGGGCTCAGTAGTTGTGGCTCGTGGGCTTAGTTACTCCGTGGCATGTGGTATCTTCCCGGACCAGGGCTTGAACCCGTGTCCCCTGCATTGGCAGGCAGATTCTTAACTGCTGTGCCACCAGGGAAGCCCTGATCATCATTTCTGGAATTTCAAGGACAGAGTACTTTCTTAGAAAACATGGGAATATTGGCTCAAAGGTTCTCCCTACTGCATGCTGTTTTTACACAGAGAATACCCTCTGTGTAAAGGAAATTTGGGGTTGGGGCAGGAGAGGACTATGCTAACCCAAGATCTTTCTTTATTACTGGGTAAAAATAGGAAAGAGAGCATGAGAGGAATAATTGCTGACAGAAAAGTTTGTTCAGGAAGAAACACGAAGCCACCCCTAGCTCTATCTGGACCATATCATGCTGAAGATGTTTAACCTTCAGACTGACAGGACGTGGGGCCAGACAAGCTAGCCCGTGTATAATAACACTCTTGTCCCATGCTCAATCACATTTTGAGGTCTTTGAGGTTTAGAGAAGATTCCACTGCCCTGGTAACAAACTAAAACAGCACTATACTTACTAGTAGGCTTCACTAATGCCTACCAATATTTCCAGTTTCCTCCCCTCCTTGGACATAGGGAAGACTATGTAGGTTGGGTGGAACGGTGTGACTAGTTCTAGCCAATAGGCTAGGAATAAAAATGACGTTTGTCCCTCCTGGGAAAAGCATTAAACCCTGGCGTGTTAGTTTCCATCTTCCTTCTCCTAGCATGGTGAACCAGGAAGCGTCATGTGGAGATGGAGGTGCCCAAGATTGAAGTCTGAAAGGGTGAGCCGCTATGTGGAGGACAAATGTGCTGAAGAGACACCTGGGTCTGCAGTGCATTTAGTGTGAACCAAAAGTAGACTTTTGTTGTGTTACTGCCTGGAGATTTGGGGTGATGCTTGTTACCACAGCCTAACCTAGCCTATCCTGACTAACATACACACACACAGAAGTCAAGAAGAATAAAATACACCATTGGTTCTGTGTCTAATTATATCTTCTAATTCAGACAAATTGCACAGATGATGGGGTTTCAGGTGTGAATCCTCTCCTCTGCCTTTTGCCATCCACTACTCAGCTGGGGTACCTGTAACCTCAGCTCTTAGGGCCACCTCCTGTGCTTACTTCTCAGGTGATCATTGCTTGCACCCAAACTCTTTGTTCTAACTCCCCTCACCCAAGGTCTGGCAGCTTCTGCTTCTCGCCTCTGGTGTGCATTTCAGTCATTCCATTTTGTCCTGAGGATAAAGCAGAAGGTACTTAGGATTCTTGTGTAAGGATCATCTTTTTTTTTTTTAATTAATTAATTTATTTATTATTTATTTTTGGCTGCATTGGGTCTTTGTTGCTGTGCACGGGCTTTCTCTAGTTGTGGAGAGGGGGCTACTCTTCGTTGTGGTGTGCGGGCTTCTCATTGCAGTGCCTTCTCTTGTTGAGGAGCACGGGCTGTAGGTGCACAGGCTTCAGGAGTTGTGGCACGCGGGATCAGTAGTTGTGGCTCGTGGGCTCAGTAGTTGTGGCTCGTGGGCTCAGTAGTTGTGGCTCATGGGTCTAGAGCGCAGGCTTAGTAGTTGTGGTGCAGGGGTTTAGTTGCTCCACGGCATGTGGGATCTTCACGGACCGTGTCCCCTGCATTGGCAGGCGGATTCTTAACCACTGCACCACCAGGGAAGCCCAGGATCATCTTTAGCACAGTCAGAATTTTCCCATCAGGATGTCGCGTCTTAGCAGGGATTCTAAGGGTTCCGAGGCTGAAAGGATCCAGTATCTGGATAGTCTGTACGTTGGTCTGTACTGTGTCTCAGGAAAAGGTGTTTGTGTGTGTGAGGAGAGATGGCAAGAGCAGGGAAACAGACCCCCTTTCCTGCCACACTGAGAGACAAGAAAATGAGGCTCATCTCTGCTACGATTCTATGGACGCCCAGAAAACGCTGATAATGATGACACCCGGCTTTTCATATATAAATGATTTTCTTTCATTTTCTCTTTTTGTTTCTGCCCTAACCTGAGTGTGGTGTCAAGGGAACTATTAATGACTGCTCTTCAGGGACATGTGACTTGGTATTTATATATTACCTGCCCACTTCATCAAGCGCTAATGAATGTTTGTGAAGCTCTTTGAAATCCTCTGGTGAAAGGTGCAATGTTAAGTGAAAAATATTATTATTATTAGAAGGTAATAGACAGCTTTGAATGATTGGTCATAAGAATAATTGACATAGCATTAGAAGAAGCGCCAGAAATCATCCAGACCGTTTCAGCTCCTCCAGCCCCATCGGCCTCCACATTACATATATTACACTGTTTCCCTGACACCCATCCTAATAACCATATAATTCACACATTAAATCACCACTTCCAGTGAAAGGTTGAGCTCACTCATAGCTCTATTGATAGTGACACTGAGAGGGTATTAAGTGCTGAAAGGTCTAAAATGGAGAAGTGCTTCTTAGATGGAGAGGCCAGATCTAGCCACTGAATGGCTACCACATTTAAGAAGAGATGAGAACAGAATGAGTCAGAAATACCTTGGAAATGGAGAGGAAACTTTAAAATAGGTGTGAGATTGGAAAGCCATGAAAGCAATAAAAATCTAAAGCAAGATTGCCTATTCATAGCAATATTCTTTATTGTATGCCCTCTCTGGTTTGAAAAATACTCGCAGCACACACTGATTTTGGTTTCCTAATTTCTTTAACTTGGAGTTATTTAGAATTCCTGTCTTCTGAGTAAAATGCAGTCTTGGTCAGAGTTGGCGAGTTGGGTCCAACTTACTTGCTAGCTCTGGTTGGATGGCAGTAGCTGCCTGAAGTACAGTGTTGAGAAGAATGATGGGGGTGCACGGCTGGAAAGCGTGCTATGATCCATTAGCAATGTCTGCCACTGGAGAGGGAGGAGGTGGGGTGGCACATATGTGGGCCAGGCATAACCAGGTGTGAGGATGGCTAAAAAGGACAGCTTGGATGTAGTTCAACGTTGCTTTTATTATGACCTTTAACCAAAGGTATTAAAAAGCAGTCTACCTGCGCGTCCGGAGCCTGTGCTCCGCAGCGGGAGAGGCCGCAACAGTGAGAAGCCCGCGTACCGCAAAAAAAATAAAAAAATAAAAAGCGGTCTAAAGGCTTTACTCTTGGTCAGGGTATAAGTGGGAGGAAATGGCTTCTCTCTGCCACCCTTGTCTTTCTCATAGAGCACTACTTCAGTTTGGTGGCCTTGGCAGCCATGTGGAGGAAGACAACCCCAGGTCACTCAGAATAACCCGTTGTCTTTTATGCCCAGAAACAATTTATGCTACCTTCTAAGGCTGTAATTCTGCCAGTCAGCAAGCTCGTCTCCCAGGCCTGGTGTCTGGGTTCTGGGGCCTCGGCTGCAGGGTCTGGGCATTTTCCACTTACATCCACTACCTGTAGGCTTGACTGTGCCCCCCCCTCCCCCCACACTGTGCGCCACAGAGTATCTGTGTCACAGAGTGGCTTCCAGAGTAGCCTCCGGGAGATCTGCGAGCCTCCTTTGGATGACAACCTGCTTCTTGAGGACTTATTATTCATCATGAAGGGGTTTATAGTGCAAACAACTTTGTTTTTAGAAGATTAGAATTCTCTGATTTCCATTTGATTTAGAAAAATGGATGGCTGCAACAATGTTTCATCAGTAGAGAAAGGAGCAGGGGAGCAGGTAGCCTTTGGGGATCATTTATTCAATAACCTTTATAATAATAGTAACAGTTAACATTTATTGAGCACCTAACTGTGCATGAAGCATCATTTTTCTAAATTTTTGTTTTTATTACCTCACTTAATCCTCTCAACGGCCGGATTGTCCATTTTACAGACAGGAGCACTGAGGCTTGGACTTTCTCAAGCTGCATAAGCGGGGAGTTAAGGTTGGTTTTGAACTCAGGTCAAGTGAACTGTCCCTCACTGCAGTGCACCCCTCCCGTGTGCTGACCTGAATCCTATTGCAGCAGATAAGACCCACCCCCAGTGGTTATTAAACAGTCTCCATAGAGAATTAAAATAAACTATTTTAGTTGTCTGTTCTCTTCCTTTGAAAACTTCAGTCTCACATGTAACCTTCGGATAATGTGACCTACTGAAAATGTCACATTTACAGCTCGTCCCAAAGGACTTTGGTTTAAAACAGTGGATAACATTTCCCTCTGTTTTCCATTATTTGGTTTAGAAAAAATCATAACAAGACAAAAACAAATTGGTAACCTCTATCATCAATAAACTTTTACTTGATGCCAGGCATCTCTTTTATTTAAGTTAATACATAGAAGCAGTATAGATGTTAATTCTCTTCCTTCTTTAGGTGACATATTGCCATTTAAACCAGCATGTAGGTCCATATCCTTTCTTATTAGCATTTTAGATTCTTGTCAACCAACTTTGTTGCTTCAGTGAGCAGACTCTGGGTTTTGGGCTTTTATAGCTAGAAAAGCACTGAGTACTTTTATAGTTTTACTATGCATTCTCCTCAAGGCAAAACTGTTATGCCTATACTGACATGCACTGACTATGGGACATATCATTAAAAATCGCTAGTCACAGAGGAGCTGAATCTCAGAATAGAGTTGCTAATTTATTAAGATTCTAGTGAGGATCATGGAATTGCCTTAAGGGATTTCATAGGCGGGTTATAAGGATGCCTTTTGACTGTGCAAGGTTAAAATGGTTGAAATGTTTTTTCTTTAGTTTTATTTATTTTAGGCTGCATTGGGTCTTCGTTGCTGCACGTGGGCTTTCTCTAGTTGTGGCGAGCAGGGGCTACTCTTCGTTGTGGTGCACGGGCTTCTCATTGCTGTGGCTTCTCTTGTTGAGGAACACGGGCTCTAGGCACGCGGGCTTCAGTAGTTGTGACACACGGGCTTAGTTGCTCCGCGGCACGTGGGATCTTCCCAGGCCAGGGATCAAACCCATGTCCCCCTGCATTGGCAGGCAGATTCGTAACCACTGTGCCACCAGGGAAGTCCCAAAATGGTTGAAATTTGATAGCATGAAAAGTCATTGGCTTACTGAAAATAGGCCTTTTCTTGGATTCTCTCAGGTTCCCTTGAGCCAATTCCACTAGAAAATCATTAGCATGTTTACATGAATAATTTCAAACCACCAGCAGGTAATGTGGAGATCTCAATCCAGTTTTTTTTTCTTTAAGTGGAACTTAAAATGTATGTCTAGATACATTCTTCTCTTATTTTCTCCCATCCTGATGCCTGCCCTGTTTGTCTCTACCGGACAAATTGCAGGAAGAGAAACAAAGACGGAGGAAAAGAAAGGGAGCCAGTTCGTTCTTAAAAACCTTGCGGGGCTGCAAAGAAGCTGTAAGTCACAATGCACAGAATATAGTTGGAAAGACTCTCTGTCGTTACTGAAATCTGTGTGGCATTAAGTAATTTAGAGCAGGAAATGATCTTAGAATTCTAGAAAGATTCAAGTGATTAGACAGTTGGAGAGTGAGGGTTCACGCTGGACCATTCACTTCAGGTGAGGTCCGGGGAGTCACTTAAGTCCCTGCCAAGAGCTTTAACCATCTCGTTTGGGCTCCTTGAAGACAGGAACCAGGTCCTAATCTTTTCTGCATCTACAGTGAATCGAGTACTACAGTAGTAGGTGCTTCATAAACCTCTGTTGGATGATTAAACTGTTGGCTCCTAATGTCACCAAAGGATGGGCGTCACTGTTCCCACACAGCTGTGGTGCCCATGGAATCAGTGATAGCAGTTCAATTATTCAGTTCACTCTAAACCTGGCTCATTGGATGCTCTCAACTCTGTATTTGGAACCTCTTTTTCCTGTTCAGTAATGTCTCCCATAGGACTTCTTGGCCTGATTCCATAACTTATGAGCCACGTTTGGTTACTAGAATAGTTCCTATTGTTTTATTCAAGACTCAGGGCTCTTCGTTTAAAAAAGTCAGGCTTGCGTGTGATTCAGATCTTATGCCCTCCCCTCTCTCCAGCATAGCCTAGAGCTCTGGCTAGTGACTTGGAGTATAGGTAAGGGTGGACGTGTGCACGACTGTGTAAACTTGTGTAAGTTTATATAAGTGTGTGAGTGTGTAAAGGCTTGGACATCTCTTCATCCAAGAACTCACTTCTCCAAGGTGCTGGGGTCAAGGGAAGGAAAAGGCCAAACATCTTCCTGCCATCCTGGGCAAGTTTCATCCTCTACTGACCACGGGCTCACTCCCAAGCCGTTCCCTAAGAATTAGCAAATCCTTTCAAGACACAGCTGCATCTTACAGCAGACCCCTGGCTTGTGGCATTCCATTGCATTTCCCCCATGTATGCACCTCGTTATCCTTCATGCTGTGACAGTCCCCAGGCTCTGCTACCAGAGCTAGAGCTCCTTAGCAGTGCAAGTTCTACCCTCTGTACCTTTCTCCTCCAGGGTCTCAAGGGGGTGGTCCTGGCTTCCTCTCTCCTGGCAGTCTCATGCCTGCCTCTCCCTCCCTGCCATGTCGCATTTCCATAATTCTCTTTCTCATGGTCACAAGCACTGGGGTCAAATCACAAGTCTAGCTAAGCAGTCATCTAACTAAGAAATGAAAACTTGGTCTCTGCTTCCTTCAGGAGCCCTTTTCTCAGCCAGTGAGTCTCTTGAGGCCCCTGTTAGGGCGAATGGGGGGGAACAGTGTCAAATACTTCCCTCTCCCTAGTGCCACCTCCTCACTCTTAAAATTTCCCCTTTATATGGACTAGGGTGATGTGAAGGGAGGCAGTCGGGGGTGGAGACAGTCCAAAGATACTTCTTGGCGATTCTTGTAAGCCCTGAAGAGAGGAGACCATCCCTAAATAACAGCATATGGACAATGTGGTGTATTGGGCCTTAGCTCCAGTTCTAGGACAGCTAAGAAAAGTTCTAGTGAATTTTTAAAAATTAGTTAATTAATTAATTTTGGGCTGTGTTGTGTTTTTGTTGCGGTGCACGGGCTTCTCATTGAGGTGGCTTCTCTTGCTGTGGAGCACGGGCTCTAGGTGCGCGGGCTTCTGTAGTTGTGGCACGTGGGCTCAGTAGTTGTGTCTTGCGGGCTCTAGAGTGCAGGCTCAGTAGTTGTGTTGCACGGGCTTAGTTGTTCTGCGGCATGTGGGATATTCCCAGAGCAGGGCTTGAACCCATGTCCCTTGCATTGGCTGGCAGATTCTTTACCTCTGTGCCACCAGGGAAGCCCAAGAAAAGTTCTAGTGTATTTTTGCATAGGCTTCAGATGAGCATTCTAACTCTTTATTTACAGCCAAACTACACTTACCTTTAAACTTAACAAAGAGTACAAGCTAAGAACTAAAATAAGAGGCAAAAGGTAAATAAATAAAATGAAACAAATTCAAAGTATAAAGCAAACTGTTTAGTACAAATATAACTTTTTTTTTTTTTTTTTTTTTTGCGGTACACGGGCCTCTCACTGTTGTGGCCTCTCCCGTTGCGGAGCACAGGCTCCAGACGCGCAGGCTCAGAGGCCATGGCTCACGGGCCTAGCCGCTCCGCGGTATGTAGGCTCTTCCCGGACCGGGGCACGAACCTGTGTCCCCTGCATCGGCAGGCAGACTCTCAACCACTGCGCCACCTGGGAAGCCCTATAACTTTTTAAAATAATAATAATAATAATAATAATGGCTTACTATGTGTCAAGCACTCTTCTAAATTGACATGTATCACCTCATTTAACCCTTGCAACAATGCTATAAGTTCTTTTATTATTAGCATTTTATAGATAAGAAAATGGAGGCACGGAGAGATGATCTGTACTTGGACACAAGTGAGTGCACCAGCAGCAAGTGTATTAAAAAGATATTGAGCTGGAGACTTTCCTGGTGGTGCAGTGGTTAAGACATCGCACTCCCAATGCAGGGGGCCCAGGTTTGATCCCTGGTCACGGAACTAGATCCCACATGCGTGCCTCAACTAAGAGTTCGCATGCCACAAATAAGGAGCTGGCGAGCCACAACTAACGAGCCCGTGGGCCGCAACTAAGACCTGGTGCAACCAAATAAATAAATTAATTAACTTAAAAAAAGATACTGAGCTGATTTTTGTAATTAGCGTTCTATGTGTGCCAATTACAAAAACAGTTTTTAGGGCACTGTCGCAAAATCTAGAAATTTAAGGTGTTTAGCATCATATCCTCCCAAGAGCAGCACAAGTGTAGTGGTTAAGCACACAGATTCTAGAACCAGATTATATAAGTTCAAATCTTGGCTGTCCTTTTTACTAGCTGGGTGGTCATTTACAGCTGGGGTCCCTGTGTCTCAGTTTCCAGTAAGTGGTATTTAGCCTAAAAGGTTACTGGCAGAGTTAAGAGAGTTGGTATGTCTACAGCAGCACTGTCAAATAGAATAGCATGTGAGCCATCTATTTAATTTTAAATTTTTTAGTAGCCTCATTAAAAAGGGGGGAGAAGGAACAGGTGAAGTTAATTGGAATAATATATTTTACTTAACCTGATATGTCCCAAACGTTATCATTTCAATGTGTAATTAAAATTATTAATGAGATATTTTACATTTGTTATTTTTTGTTCAGAGTCTTTGGAATCTGGTGTATATTTTACACCTGTAGCACGTTCAGTTTGGACCAGCCTCATTCCACGTGCTTAATGCCCATGCGTGACCAGTGGCTCTCGGAAGGGGCAGTGCAGCTGCAGAGCACTTAGAACAGTGCCAGGCACATAGTAAGTTTTACTCAAAGGTTACTGATTATTTTACCTTCCAAATATTTTTCAAGTCACTCACTTCTCTCCTTCTCCACTGACATGCCTTAGACCAACTTATCATCATCTTTGCCAAAAAAGATGGATGAGCTTCCTAACTTGGCCTCCCCATAGTCACTAGCCACAGCCCTCGGCCGTCTATTCTTCATACTGAAGACCAGGAAATCCTTTCAAAATATGTATCTGATCATTTCCTCGCTCAATTACCCCTGAGCCTTCCCTGTACCGTATTCCTGCCTCTCTGTGCTTCAGCCACTAACATTTGTTCTGTTCCTTGGGCTGGCCAGATGCTGAGCCCTTCCCTCCGGAACTCCCATTGGTACTTCCTCTGGCATCCCTGTTTGTACTTCCTCCCTCTTTATATCTTCCTCAGGAAGCTTTTTCTGGTGGCTTCCAGTCTCTGTCAGATGAGTTTGTTAAAATGCCGTCATAGAATCATGTTGCTTTTTTTTTTTCCAAAGCTCTTATCTCTGTAATTTTGCTTTCATAGTGCAATAAATTAATTAACCTGTCTACTGTCCCAACTAGACTTTAAATTCTTTCAGGGCAGACACTGCATTTGTTTTTGTTCACCATTTTGTCCCCTATACCTAGCCCAATGCCTAGCACCTTGCTGACCGTCATGAAATATTTTTTAATAAATAACTGAAGTAAGTAAATATGCAGTTATTGCTCTATGAGACCCTAAAATATCAGAATGAAGGGAATTTAAAACCAGGAAGAAAGTTCCACAAGGCCAGCTTTTAGTTTAATTTAAATTCTTTTTTTCTAACATCTTTATTGGAGTATAATTGCTTTACAATAGTGTGTTAGTTTCTGCTTTATAACAAAGTGAATCAGCTATACATATACATATATCCCCATATATCCTCCCTCTTGCATCTCCCTCCCACCCTCCCTATCCCACCCCTCTAAGTGGACACAAAGCACCGAGCTGATCTCCCTGTGCTATGCAGCTGCTTCCCACTAGCTAGCTATTTTACATTTGGTAGTGTATATATGTCCATGCCACTCTTTCACTTCATCCCAGCTTATCCTTCCCACTCCCCATGTCCTCAAGTCCATTCTCTACGTCTGTGTCTTTATTCCTGCCCTGCCCCTAGGTTCTTCAGAACCACTTTTTTTTTTTTAGATTCCATATATATGTGTTAGCATATGGTATTTGTTTTTCTCTTTCTGACTTACTTCACTCTGCATGACAGTCTCTAAGTCCATCACCTCATTACAAATAACTCAATTTCATTTCTTTTTATGGCTGAGTAATATTCCATTGTATATATGTACCACATCTTTATCCATTCATCTGTCAGTGGACACTTAGGTTGCTTCCATGTCCTGGCTATTGTAAATAGTGCTGCAATAAACATTGTGGGACATGACTCTTTTTGAATTATGGTTTTCTCAGGTTATATGCCCAGTAGTGGGATTGCTGGGTCGTATGGTAGTTCTATTTTTAGTTTTTTAAGGAACCTCCATACTGTTCTCCATAGTGGCTGTATCAATTTACATTCCCACCAACAGTGCAAGAGCGTTCCTTTTTCTCCACTAAATTCTTTTTTTTTTTTTTTGCGGTACGCGGGCCTCTCACTGTTGTGGCCCCTCCCATTGCGGAGCACAGGCTCCGGCCGCGCAGGCTCAGCGGCCATGGCCCACGGGCCCAGCCGCTCCGCGGCACGCGGGATCCTCCCGGACCGGGGCACGAACCCATGTCCCCTGCATCGGCAGGCGGACTCTCAACCACTGCGCCACCAGGGAAGCCCTCTCCACTAAATTCTTAAAGGATAAGAGCAGAGGAATTCTAGACTAGAGTAACTCCCCATGTAATAAGATTCAGAAAATTTCACAAATATGGAAATAACAACATTTAGACTGACATGAGACAAAGACAAGCATGGATTGTGCCCTTAACCACCCCAAGCATGGAAAACCAGCTTAAAAAAGTGAAAAAAGGAGATGAGGAACAGGAAGGAATATTGTGAGCCACGTTCTATTTCCCATGTGCTTGAAAAATTAAGTATGAGTTGAGCATGGAGAAGCATTGGTGGTAAAGGAGGCCTGGGAGCCAGCTTTTATGCGATGGTCCCGTACTGTTTTCTTACAAATAGTTGAAGTATCATGGAAATTCTATTATCTCAGCAAATAGCAATTAATTGAAGTTGGTGGATGAATCAACAAGTATTTGTCTTCCATATTCTATGTGCTGAGAATACAGAGGAAAACAAGGCAGCTGTGGTCTCTGTATTATAGATTTAGGGATGCCATCAGTTCTTTCTTCCTTCCCTCTCAGTCCTATGTCAACTGAGCCCAGACCTGAGAACTAGATTAGGATTAAAGTACAGTGTCAGGACATGTAAAATAAGTGACAGTAATGGTGGTTCAGTGAATCTCACGAATAAGGTAGCTAACTCATACTTCTCACTCACCTTCTAGGAGATGGTGGAGAAACCGAGTTGAAGAATTCTCCAGCACTGCTCCCTCCTGGAGTGCACAGTGCATGACTCCTCCTCTCTAAGAAAACGTGAGAAATAGATGAGCATATCTACTCATTGCTAACACTGAGTTTCTAGCCTTATCAGTTGAGTGGAGAGAGAACGCTAGAAAGAGGAGCAGGTTGGAAATGGGAGGAGGAAGAGAGATCAGATGACTTCCATTCCGGATGAGCTAAGTTATTCTGCGATAATAAATTAGTCACAAAATTCTCAGCGGCCCACCTCAGCAAAGTTTTAGTTCGTGCTCACACCATGTCTGCTGTGCATTTGGCAGCTTGCTAGAGCGAGTCCCCGACAAGCACTGAAAGAAAGCCGCTCTGTGGTCTCCCCATGACTTCCAGATTTCCAGGTGATTTCTAGATTGCAGGGGAAGAGAGAGCAGGCGTTCACTGCCTCAGCCCGGAAGTAACATTCACGTGTGTTCACAGTCCATTGTGCAGAGATAGTCACATGACTTTCCCTAACTGCAAAGAGGGCTGTAAGATGTTGTCTTCTATGTGCCCAGGAAGGAGGACAACTAAACGTTCACATACGTTAAGAATGTCCAGGGCTTCCCTGGTGGCGCAGTGGTTGAGAGTCCGCCTGCCGATGCAAGGGACACGCGCTTGTGCCCCGGTCCGGGAAGATCCCACATGCGGCGGAGTGGTTGGCCCATGAACCATGGCTGCTGAGCCTGCGCGTCCGGAGCCTGTGCTCCACAACGGGAGACGCCACAACAGTGAGAAGCCCGCATACCGCAAAAAAAAAAAAAAAAAAAAAAAAAAAAAAAAAAAAAAAAAAGATATAAATGAACTTATTTACAAAACAGAAACAGACTCACAGATTTTGAAAACAAACTTATGGTTACCAAAGGGGAAGCATGAGAGTGAGGGATAAATTAGGAGCTTCTTTCACTTTTAATTTCTAACTTAATGCATATCTTCCTCACTAGACTGTAAGCATGTAGCAGCGGCCCCTCTGTCCTATTTCCTGCGGAACCCTCATCTGGCAGAGAGCGAACATTCCATAATGTTTTCTGAACAGAAGCATCAGTCAGACCGTAAGACGGCAGGAGAGGGCACAAGTAGAAGGAGCACTGTGGTGACTCGGGAAACTGTGCCCAGGTGGGCTCTGATTGTGTCTGGCCATGGCCGTGTGGGAGCTGTGTGGGTGCTCTGTGTCTCTCGATGTAGATAGAACTCACCCAAACAGCGTTAACGTAAAAGCCCGTGTAATTGTAGCTGCTGGACAAAGTTGATTGCAGTATAAGGTGATAACAATATTGAGCATTTCTTGTATAATCAAGCATAGTTATTTTGTCTATTTTGTCTGTAGTTTAAAGTTGTTTGAGGTTCAAGATTACTTAATTAAAAATTCTGGTTTGTTTACAGAGGAGTACAGGGACTAGAAAAAAGGAGCTGTTTCATGAGACTATTTGAAAGAATATAACTCCCTGAGGAAGCATCAGAATCCACATGTAAGTTTTTGTACTTAAATTGGTAAAGATAAACTGCTTATAGCAACACATCTGTTATTTCTTCAGCTTTCATCCAGCAGTGTGCCTCCACAGCCCCACCCCTTTTATCTAGTTGCAGAGTGGTTGGGATGTGTGATGCTGGGGCATAATTATATAACCCAGGGATTTGCAAATTTTATTTATAAATACTTAATGTTTTGTGGGCTATACAGTCTCTGTTGTAACTACTCAACTCCACTGCTGTAGCCCCAAAGCAACCATGGACAATACTTTAAAAATGAGCATGGCTGTTGTATTGCTTTTATTGCTGTGTAATAAGTTACCACAAGCTTAGTGGCTTAAAGTGGTAGACATTTATTATCTTACAGTTTCCATAGATCAGGATTCAGCTTAGCTGGGTCCTGTGCTCAGGGTCTCACAAGGTTACAATCAAGGTGTTGGTAAGGACTGCAGTCTCATCTGAGGCTTGGGATCCTCTTCCAAGTTCAAGTGTTTGTTGGCAGAATTCATTTACTTGCAGCTGTCTAATTCATGGCAGCTTACTAATGATAGACAAGCTATCTATCTCATCTAACTCATCTCAGCAGGAGGCTTAGGAAAGGCCTATACCATCTTTTAAGTGTTCACCTGATTAGGACAGGCCCACCCAGAGTGGTCTTTCCTTGGTTACCTTGAAATCAGCTGATTAAAGGCCTTAGTTACATCTGCAAAATCCTTTTACCTTTGCTATCTAAAGTAATATAATCATAGGAATGATACCTCATCGTATCCACAGGTCCCACCCACACTTGAGGGGAGGAGAGATTTCCACAAGGCATGTATATGATAGGGGGTTGGGAATATTGGGGGCCATCCTAGAATTCTGTCTACCACATCTGTGGTCAAATAAAACAGCCTATGGGGGCTTCCCTGGTGGCGCAGTGGTTGGGAGTCCACCTGCCAATGCAGGGGACGCGGGTTCATGCCCCGATCCGGGAGGATCCCACGTGCCGCGGAGCGGCTGGGCCCGTGAGCCATGGCCGCAGAGCCTGTGCGTCAGGAGCCTGTGCTCCACGACGGGAGAGGCTACAGCAGTGAGAGGCCCGTGTACTGCAAACAAACAAACAAACAAACAAAAATAATGTAAAACAGCCTATGGACACTGAAATGTGAATATCAGAAAATAATATTTCTGATATTCTGTCACAAAAATAATACTTTTTGATTATTTTTTTCGACCCTTAAAAACAGTAAAAACCATTTTTGTGGGCTAGAAAAAATAAAAGCCAAGAAACAGGTAGCTGGCTGGATTTGGCCTGTGGGCTATAGTTGGCCATCCTCTGATATTAATCTGTAAAATGGAGTAAGACAGCCCTGGTAGCTTGGTTAAGAAATGGTTTCTAGAACCAGATGCTGGATCTAGAGGGTATGGCTTTGCAATGTGTGGGAGCAATGCTGGAGTTTAAGGGTGACCTGCTGGGTTATAAAATGCTAGAGCCCTTCTCTCAGAGGTTGTTCTTCCTGTGACTTGGAAAGATCTACACCTGAACAGACCAAAGACCAGAGCCACTGCCCTAAGTGCACATCCCATATGAGGACATGGGGAAACCTGAGAAGCTGGGCTACCAAACACCCCGAAGCCCCATATCACCCAGTTGCTTTATGAAGGTGTCTCCTTTGTGCTTATCCATGCAAACTATAGCTTCTTTGCATTTTTCTGTTCAAGTGCCCGATCGAATCCTCTGTGGGTCTACTACAGCTTCACACAGTCAATCAAAGAGCAGCATGCTTTTTAGTGTTACTGAAAATGTAATTCTGCTGAAATGGAATTTATGGCATAGGAAACAATCATTTGCTTTTCGCATCACAAGGCACAATTATAGTTTCAGATAGTTGGGTTGTACATCTAGGCTAATTTTCATATTGTTCAAATCTAAATTTTCATCTGCACAAACCAAAAGATTAAGAATGTGAAAAACATTCTTGCTGCAGAAGCTCAAGAAAACTATAATAGTACTGTGTGAAACATTACATCTTAGAATCATGATATCCTGGTGTAACCACAAATGTGCTTATCAAATGTTTATATGGTGCTTACTGTGTGCCAGGCACTGTTCTAAGCATGGTACAAATATTACTTTATTTAACCCTCACACTAACCCTTTGAAGACAGTATTATTATTGTCATTATCCTTGATAAGGAAAGAGAGGCACAGAGCACAGTTAAGTAGTAACTTGACCAATATCTCCTGCTTAGTAAGTGGCTGCCCTGGGATTTGAACCCCAGCAATTTCATTCCAGAGTCTGTTCTCTCAACTACTATCCTATGCTACTTCTCCAGAATATAATAATAATTTTAAAATGTTTCTGGAATATGCTGATGTAATTCATGGCATACAAATAATTAATAAGATATTTTAATGAAAATACTGAAATTAGTGTGAAAGTTCTTGAAGGTGACATCCTGCCAGGTGACTGAAGTGGCCAATTAAATGACCATCTTCCCTCTTGTCTAAGCTTCAGCAGGCTTGTTGATTAGCTTGTCAGCATGTCATCCAATATTTCTGCCAGCTTTGAGATTCTTTTCCAATAATGCCAATATCAGAATCTCAGTAAGGATCAGTTGCATGGCACACATTTGCCACAATTGTATTAATAATTCATCAGATTTTTTCAATTGATGTAGAAGTTTTTATTGTAAAATTATTCAAAATTTGTTACATTTCTATAATACGAGTGAAGATACTGAAATAACCATGTGATTTTATCAAAGATAAATTTGGTTCTATTCAAACATAAGATTTCTGATAGAGATGCCTGTTCTCAGAAGAATAGTAATAATGTTTCAACTACCAGAGGCTTAGTTTTTATCAGTTGAAAGAGTTCCATTGTCAAGACATTTTCCAAAGACCCTAAATCAAAACAATGCCATTGCAATTTTCCGTGACACTTTTTTCAAAATGAAGAGGCAGAATATTTCTCCATGTGAATTTTTGCATTTTAATCAGAACTGAAGAGAAAGATAAAAAGTGAATGGTTTAATTCTAAAAACAAAAGAATTTTATAAGAAAATTACTAGTAATGTTAAATAATCATTGTGATGTGGATTTAGTGAGACTGATAAGGGAATAGGAATTAAATTACCTACCTTTAGAGGAGATATATTGAAAAGCCTTTAACAATTTTGTGTTATTTGGAGAAAACAACAAAAACTTGTAAAAAGAATGATCTGAAGAAAGCACGGAATAATTTCTAGAATATTTTATTTTCTATTATTATGAAGACTTTTCAAAATGAGATCCTTATCTTAAATTATTGCTTGAATACTTGTTTGCTGAGTAGAAGCAGAAGAAAACAAAATTCCTCAGAAATGTTTTCATGGAAAAACATATTAATACTTCAAGATTTCACACTACCTGGTATGACTCCAGTTCATCAGATCATTTTTGCTAACAACTTTTGGGAATTACTAAAGTAATTGATATAAAATCTCTCTTGATAATCCAAGTGAATTACTCAGACTTTCCAAGAGATGTTTGAAAAGGTAAAGAATAAATTCTAACTTCACAAGTTGAATTCTACAAATGAGCATAAAAATGAAAAACTCTGTCAATCAGCTTCAACAGGGATGATGAAAATGACAAAAACTGTATTAACCCAACTGTAATTTTTGGCAGAATTTTGTATTCATTCTCATGTACATTTACTCTTGTCAGTAAAAGGTGACTGGTTAAATATATAACTTACAAAATTTAATTTTTCTAATTTTTGAGACTTTCTAAAAATAAATTCACAAATAAAAAGCATGATTTGTCAGAACATGAATTCAAACTTGGGGCTTGTTGTAAATATGGTCACCACATGAGTGTTCTGGACCAGAAAGAATGAAGCCAAGAAGGAGTCACAGTGAATGGAAATGAAAGAAAAATGAAGTGTGGGTGATTTGAAGATTAATGTGGCCTTTTTTTCTGTCCAGAAGAAAACCATTGCAGACGTAAGACGATTCTTGATAAGGTAATAATCACTTACTATAATCAAACTCTATGTACTTCAGCTAGAAACTGCTGAGCACTAGGAAAGAGCTATTAGGCATTGTTAAAGCAATTGATCACTTCCATCATTGTTTGTATGGCTGGAACTTCACAATCAGAATGTATCATACTGCATAATGAGGCCTGCTGAACTTCACAGATTTGGAAGGACAAATCGGCTGGATGTTTACAAAACTGTAAGGCTGACATTTCCGAATTGAATATCGACAGAGAGTAAAAAAACATCATAATGTACATACATTATCTAGGCCCCCCGTGTTGGGATAACGCTTATAAATCTGACATTAGGCATGAAGAAAAGAAGCAAATAGTCTAAAAGATCTGGTAGTTAGTGTTTTGGAATAAGCAAAGGTTTCTGGCCGGGGCGGTGGAAAACACTCCTATTTCCTGAATAGAAAGTTATGAAATGGTTCATTCATTTGTCCAACAAATATTTATTGAGTGTGTGTATGTGCCAGGCACCATTCCAGGCGTGAGAAATACACTAGTGAAAAAGATGAATCATAGGGCTAAGGGTCCAGCAAAGCCACAGAGAGTGAGATAAAAATATCGTTGTGTGAAAGCTGGATTGACTTTGTAAAAAAGCAACACAGACTTTATTTACCCTTTGTATTGCCACTATTAAGTACTACTGGATGTCATGTAAATACAGTCAAACTTCTAATTAAAATTTCTTTTTCATGGAAGTTATATTTGACTAATACAGGTTATGCCACGGAATTGCACGTGCTTCTTTTAAAAAATGTAATATTTAACTATCACACAATCCCAGAATTCTGTTCATCTAGGTTTTCAAGAGAATTGTAGGCTGTTATACATGATCAACCAAATTAAAACTGATCTGCAAAAAAGCAGATTTAGCATATATGACCTAGGAAAATTCCAACTTTGAAGAAAACACAAACTCCATACAGCTCCACTTTATACTTTCCTATAGTTAAAAGCGTTTCCAAGGAATCCACACATTTGAAAAATATTTCTAATGTACTAAATTTAAGATGTTTGCATTATTTCTCACATGTACCAGGAAAATATTCTGATAGTTTTCTATAGACTAGTCCTGAAAAGCAAATAAAAATTTCCAAGTATTTCACACAGTGCTTGGCACATAATAAGAACTCATTTAATACTTATAGACAAGAGCAAGCAAATTGGGTATGACAAGTTAGCATCACAATAATTAAGTAGTGGTCAGATCCAGTTTTATGGAATCTGAAGCTTATCCAATTAGGGGGTCCCTCTTTAAAAGAAAGAATACAAAATCATACATATAAAATTAGCCATGAGAGTGAATGTCTATTTAGAATAAGAAAATAAATTACTACAAATTATAATATTTAAAATGATAGACAATGACAATGAATTTCTAAAATATGTTTTTGGCTCCCACCAGAATGTTTCATTTCATCATATTTATCAATAATCTACGAAATATAAAAAATGAATCTGAAATGAAGGCACACAAAACCGGAACACAAATGCATTTTTTAGAAGGCTGCTATGTTTTGTTTTGGTTTTTTTTTTTATGGTACACGGGCCTCTCATTGTTGTGGCCTCTCCCGTTGCGGAGCACAGGCTCCGGATGCGCAGGCTCAGCGGCCATGGCTCATGGGCCTAGCCGCTCCACGGCATGTGGGATCTTCCCGGACCGGGGCACGAACCTGTGTCCCCTGCATCAGCAGGCGGACTTTCAACCACTGCGCCACCAGGGAAGCCCTGCTATGTTGTTTTGAGCTACATAATTGTGTGACCAAATTATTCCTATTACATGTAGTAATTTAAGAATTTTGTCACTGGAACACTTGTTCTGCCGTTTTGCTGTGCTAGAGGCAGATTTGTGTGCCACTTCATATGGAGCTGCCAGACCTCATGGGGACAAGATGTATCAGATATGGTAAGATCTGATCCAGTAAACACTGGGGTACGTACAACATGTGACTTCACACACAGGTATACTCACTGCTTATCGTACCACTATAAGCTTGTACCCTACGAACACGGGAATTCTATTAACTTCTGTTTAATGAGATCCCATCAAAAGATAGAACTATGTATGTTGTGTTTATAATTGCATATACTGCATTATTGAGCATATGTCTAACAGAATGGGACTCCCATTTTGACTAGGCACTGTTGAGAACTGAATGCCCCGCTTAAATTAGACATGTCTGACAATTAGAAAGCTTTTCCACAGACTAGCTATATTTTAAATCTTGTTTTTCCTGCACTAGCCAAAATCTACCAGGTCTGGATGCTCTAGGACAGGTTTTTCTCTCTCTCTCTTTTTCTAATATTTATTTATTTATTTGGCTGTGCTGGATCATAATTGCCACAGGCGGGCTCCTTAGTTGTGGCTCACAGGCTCCTTAGCTGTGGCATGCAAACTCTTCATTGCGGCATGCATGTGGGACCTAGTTCCCTGACCAGGGATCGAACCTGGGCCCCCTGCACTGGAGCACGGAGTCTTAACCACTGTGCCACCAGGGAAGTCCCGGATGGGTTTCTCTTAAAATTCTACCCCCGAACCTGGACTTTGTGTCTGACACTAAGTGAGCCAGCACAGTGCAGGTGGAGTTGGAAAAGGGTCAAGTGGCCTTCTAATTTTAGATGGACCTCTTTATCCATTTGTTTCCAGACTTGGGGCCAAGTACCAATGTTTGAGTTTCATAGCATTCAACTGGCTGCTTGTGAATGGTACCAACTGCTGTTAAGACTAGCTCCCTTCCCCAGACCTGCTCACTGGCCAAGAGAACTTTACCAATGGGTTGGCACCTAATGTTGACACCTATTTGCACAATGGTGCAATAAAAGGCATCCTTCAAGTCCCTTTTCTTTGTAGCTTATCAATAAAGGGGAATCAGAGCTTGTGGCAACTTGATGGAGACAGCCTGTCAACAGGGATTGTGCCTGGGACCTTGACGCAGACTCTTGCAAGAGAGGGAAGCTGTCAGGAGGGCTCTCATGCTGAATCACCTCCCACCCCTGGTACTACTGTTATGCCCTGAACCCTTTGGCCCAGACCTGCCAATTCTCTCCCTGTCAGGGCTGGATCCTACTATGCATTTTCCAGTCCCTGACTGGGGTCCTGTTCCCTCCTGAATGCACAGCCTGGACTTTAGAAAACGATCACCCCCTTGGGCAGCAACTCTTTTAGCTCACCCTAACCTGCAGATCCTTCCAGAACAGATGGAGCCCGAGGTCTCTGCCCCCTCGGGCACGAAGATCAAGTGGTACCTTTTGCCTCCCTATAGAAAGCAGACCTACGACTGAGCTTGCCTCCTAACTCGGGCACTGCCCTTCTCTTCCTCACCGGCCACTGTTGAGGTCGCGGGATCCCTGGTGTCGAGAATGAGTGGGTTGTCGTGGGCTTCCTGGCGGATTCCCTAACTGCTCTCCTCACCCACAGCCCGGGGGCTGCGCACTGAGAAACGTGACACAAGACCACCTAGACCCAGGCTTTACCTTCCTGAGGTCTACGTGGACAAGAACAGGCACGTACGCGGGCACAGGAGGACCGAGGCCGGGGAGGAGCCACCTGCCCAGGGTGCCGAGGGCTGAGGATGGGCATGGGCCAGGAGCCATGGGTGATGCCCCCTGGGAGCTGGTGAGCCGTGATGGTGGGGATGGCACTTTCCTGGTCCCCAAGTGGTTCAGGTAGGAGGGACGGAAACAAAAAACTCTGCGGATATCCAGCACTCCTGTTTTCGTGGTTCCTGTGATTACACGTAGTGTGTGCACCTGTCTTATAGTTCAAAACTGGACTTTTTTGCGGTACGCGGGCCTCTCACTGTTGTGGCCTCTCCCGTTGCGGAGCACAGGCTCCGGACACGCAGGCTCAGCGGCCACGGCTCACGGGCCCAGCCGCTCCGCGGCACGTGGGATCTTCCCAGACTGGGGCACGAACCCGTGTCCCCTGCATCGGCAGGCGGACTCTCAACCACTGCGCCACCAGGGAAGCCCAAAACCGGACTTTTTAATATACCTATTATAGTTACACACTGTTTAATAAGAAGTGCCAAGAAGCAGTGTGATTCTTTCGGATCCTCGCTTCTTCTCCTGACAATGAGCAGCAGGTGCCACTCGCTTGAGACTTTCCCTATCACTCTGCCTGGATTCCAGGGGGAAAAGCGCGTCCTCATACTGCATACTAGCTTTCTCTCCTGTGTCTTTCTCCTCTGCCTGGGGTACGCTTTGTCCCCTTCTTCATCTAGCTAATTCTTCATCCTTCAAAATACTCCCCGTCTATCACCTCTTCAAGAAAGCCTCTTCTGACACCCCTGAAGTCTGGATTTGGTCCCAGCCTGCATGCTCCTCTGACAGCCCTGCCTGCCTCTGCCGTGACGCTCAACCCACTGCCTTTCTAGGCTGACTGGCCACCCATCTGAGTTCCCAATAACTGCGACATCTTGAAAAGAGGAATTACATCTTTTATCTTTATATTTTGATGCCTAGTGTCCAGTAAATATGCAGTAGGTGTTTGTTGAATGAATGAATGAGATTTATTGACTTTGGGGGGCATCAAACCATTCCAGACCCTAGTGATCTCAAATCCAGCATATTCTGCAGAAACGGATTGAATATCGATCCCTTGCCATCGCTTCATATTTTAAGGAAAGGTCTTTTGAAAATATGATATGCAGCTGTAAAACAACAAAACTGATTCTACAAGACACACATAAATATCGGTCTCATTATTTTATAACCACCCTTTGTAAGTGACTAAGAAAATTTGAAATGATTGAGTTGCACTGAGATTTGAACACATGCTTCAAGAATCATAACTTTGCTTAGTATAAAACTTAATAGTTTCAATTACAATTGTTGGGAAGAATCAGGCTGGCAAAGATTTTCAAATAGGATTTAATTTCATTTCTATCATAACTTTACCTGGTTTATTCCTATGTCCTAACTTTCACATTCTGTTTCTCAGTGAAATCTACACCCGTGTCCTTGGAGACTCTCGTCATGGACATAAACCTGCTGCACAGAGAAGATGCTCTGCGACTTACTCAGTTCCACAAAGTGTACTGAATACTTGCTACTCACACCGCGCCATTACCGCGATAAGATCACGGAGACTGGATATTTGTATACAATATTTTTTGGTTTTGAATCCTTCATCTCTCAATTCCACAAACATTGTCACACTTTCACACGAGTTCATCAGGCACTGCTGTAAATGCCATGGTGGTAGGGACATCAATATGTTTCTGATTTCAGAAAAATTCCAGTCTAGCTTGGGAGATAAAATACACAGATGTAACATGTTTAACATCAACACTGAAGTTTAATAGCGACAGGAACTGATAACATAACAAACATCCTACGATTAAGTCCCATCCCTCCTGGCTCTCCCTGGCTTTCGGGGTTCACCCTCACAGCAAGCCAGGCTGTGCTAGAGAGACAGGGGTTTCAGACGTAAGCTGGTGTTTGAAAACAGGGGCAAGTTACTGGCTTCAGTTGCTTCACTTGTATCTAGTGTGCATAGAATTATTGGGAAGAGTACACGTGGAAAAGCAGGTTGAAGTGGTGGTAGAAAACTCTCAATTCCTGTTCTCTTTCTTCTTCTCGTTTCTAGACGAACTAAGTACAGCCTGTGCTAAAGCAAGTTCCCAAAAATCCAGGTGCCTGCAACGCCTTCCCCAGGGTTACAGGTGACACCAGCACCAGCCCCGACACAGTCAGCCGAAGACAGCACTGGTTGGGGGTGAGAGAAAGAGTGGCCAGATTCTTCAGTCTATAGAGAGTGGTGTTGGCGACAAGAAGATTTCCTCTCTTCTCGGTGGAAGAAGGAAGAGGGGGCCTTCGCCCACCCCTAAGCCTAATTGGAGGGCAGGGGGCTTTGAGAAACTCTTGTTTAGATTGGGGGTGTCAGCACCACAGGTAGGAAGGCATCTCGCTGCCCAGCTGAGCTGTCATTGCCTACCCTGGAGCTACTACTGGGGCAGAATGGGGTGTTTGGAGGAGTCCTCAGGGGAACCTGAAGGTGAGGGATGTATTCAAACGTGGAAATTAGTGCCACTCTCTTCACGAAGTAGGAAGAGTTGCAAGTAAACCTGGGAGGGAAAGGATGAATGCAAGCCCACTCGCATTCCCAGGGGCCTCTAGAGGGTTTGGAGGAGATGGAACAGGACCACACTGTTGCCCACGGCCCCCAGGAAGGGGCGGGAAGTAGAGGAGGGGCCCCGGTGGCTTCTGGGGCCAGCCAGGCAGTGCCTTTACTCAGAGAACTGGCTGAAGGCGTGGATTCCTGGTTGGGCCAGGTCATGACTGCCTCTTTGAGATAGTCCTGGGGACAGAGGAGCTGGGGTGAAACTGAGCAGCACCCCAAAAAATCTACTTCCATCGTCTGTAAGGAAACCACCGTATAAAATCAAACCAAATCAGAATGAGGTCTGAGAGCCGCCCTACAGTGGTACCACTCTCCCACCAGAGAGGACAGCTTTGAGGGAGAGGAGGCTGGAAATGTTTCAGAATGACACCAGGCCAGCACCCTGATGCTCTCCCCCTGTCAGCGCTGGAAGAAAGGGCAAGAAGTGGGATTTAAAGCACCTTTCAGATAAGCCCGAAACTGAGCTGGGCTTTTATAATCAAAAAGAATTGCAGGTTATAAAAATCTGCCCAGGACGTCACTGGCAGAAGAAAAAGGAAGGTGATTTGACATAGCACAGCTGGAGTAATGATGGGAAGAAATGAAATGGATTCGTGTTTATCCCACTACTAAGAGTCCTTAACAAACTCCAGGCCCACGCAGGGACACACACGAGCAGAGATGCTCGTCCCCAGGACGAGTTAGACAGGAAGCTCGTCTTCAGGGACGTGCTGGTGGCCTCCCTCCCCTCACCCCCTTTCCACGTCTGCTCAGAATATGACTCCCTACACCTCAAGCAGGAGGAACAGGAACCTCCAGCTTAGCAGGATGAGGGCTTAGATCAAATTAGATTGAGTTAAAAAGGGCTGCCTGCATAGTGTCTGGAGCCAGAATCCTGTGTCCTCTTGGTTAATTTTTTCAACCTCAGCTTCTTCACCTATAAAACGAGGATGAATAAAAAAACCTGCCTTTGAAGGTTGTTTGGGGTTCTTTTGAAAAGAAAATGAGTTTATGATTATAAGGCACTTAAAACAGTGTCCTGCATGTAGTAAGCATTAAATATATGGATATATATTTGGGGGATGTTTCTTGCCTGTGCAAATTTATGAAGTAAAAATTATGCCTCCAACTTCCAGTTTCCTGCTTGGCATGGAGGAGCTTAGAAGTTACCACTCCATCCTAACAAGTAAAAAACTAAACAAACTGGAAATTAACAACTCTTCTTAGGGCTGTCAGAGAAGTGAGGTCACAGGGCAAGCCACAGTCCCCAAAATTGGAGAGACAGGCAGATGCGGAGAATCACAACTTACCAGAGCAGGAACCCACAAACAGAAACTTCTGCAGGAAATTAAATAACATGAATCTAGTAAGCAGCACAGGTTCATTTTGAACCCAGACTGTCTCTCCGCATAGCATGCTTTTTTCACCCAATGAACATTTATTATGTGCATAAGTGCCAAGCTCTGATACAAAACAGGTTAAGATGGTTATGCTCTTACCTTACCTGTGTGGTTGGTGACCTTGATGTCTATCTAGGGAGATCCTAGAGACGCTCTGTTTAGGAAGACAAATTCCCTGGAGAAACAAGAAAAGCAACTGGAGATACTGGCCGTGTGCTCCCACTACTCTTACAGGTGAAATCTGTCTGATTCCCAGGGCTGCAAGTACACAAGCTGATGTCCTTGTACGAGAGGCTTCCTCCTTCCATTTGTGTCACCCAACCTAAAAGGCATGGCTATAATGGAGAACATGAGCATCTGCCCTGAAGGAGCTGAGATAACCTTGAAGGGAATAAATGATCGTGCATATTGATGGACCGATTTGAGTACTTATTGATTCCTGGTAGCTTGGATTCTTAGCTCATATAATAGGTGGGAAGGGTTGCTTATAATTAAGGCTACAGAATACTTTTTTCTAAACCCAATAAACCCTTGGGGGATCTTTTTATTTTTGTTTATAAATACTCAATTGATGGAGAATGCAGCGTGGCCTGTGGCTTTGTGGTTATTGATTTACAGGCCTAATTAACAGAGCCTCAAAACCGATAGGTGGCTACAGAGGCAATCCTGAGCAGAGGGCAAACATGATTCCCTTTTGGGAAACTGATAATGCAGAAAGGAATTCTCCTAATGGGAGTGCCTATTGGAAAGGAACCCTGTTGATTTTTTCTTCCTAAAGGAGGGGGATTCTTCCTGGAAGAATCTACCTCACTCTAAACTGGATCAAGTGCAAAAACCAGGATCAGGAGTGAATGTGATATATCTGGGGTTCTGCTTCTCTTTCTACTCAATCACACACAATTGTTAAGTCACTTGCATTTATTTAATGTCTGGCACTCTCAAAATAGCCTTCCAAGATCTTCCTTCTTTTTTTCCATCACCATCATGCCATGAGGCAGACAGAAAAATCATATTCTTGGCTATGTAAGAGAGCAGAATGAGGCTGAGAGTCCATCGGTGGATTTCAAGGGAATGGACACTTAGTAATATTGCAGTTGGAACATCCATTTATCTGTCTGTCCATCCATCCATTCATCCATCTATGCATCCATTATACATTTACCAGCATTGTGTTTATATCTGGTGATACATAGATAAACAAAATACAAATCCCTGGCTTGGGAGCTCACACTCTCGTAGGGAAGAAGGGAAGACAACTGTGCAAGCAAATGTAGACATCCTCCTTATCCAAATTTAATTTTTAAAAAAAGTGTTGGATTGCATATTTTCAGGTAAGGTATATTTCAATATACTCTATTGTTTTAAATTGGAAAAATGACGTGTCCCCACCCCATTCAAAAACCCCAATTAGGGCTTCCCTGGTGGTGCGGTGGTTGAGAGTCCACCTGCCGATGCAGGGGACACGGGTTCGTGCCCCGGTCCGGGAAGATCCCACATGCCGTGGAGCGGCTGGGCCCGTGAGCCATGGCCGCTGAGCCTGCGTGTCCGGAGCCTGTGCTCCGCAACGGGAGAGGCCACAACAGTGAGAGGCCCTCATACTGTAAAAAACAAACAAACAAACAAAAAAACCCAATTAATTTCTCCAAAAATCTTTTAAAACACTTACAAACACCTATAAAACTATCCACTAAAGATTTCTGATTTAATATAAAACATCTAAACACCAATCATCTAATTTTTTAGTACTTAATGAACTCCTTATGGTTTTGTGTAGTATACAGTGACATGGAAGAGCACTGGATATGAATCATGTTTTACTTCTATTGCAAAGGACAGATCCTCAGTGCATCCCATTCAGATTGTGGCCATCAGTCCATTGTATGTGGTCTTTCTCTAGATTTAAAAGAATCTTGCCATGTCCAGTGAAGCATTCCAGAAACAACAACACTTGCAAAATTTTTCTGCACTGGTCGGGATTATGATGGTGGAGTAGAAAGATTCTGAGCTCCCCTCTTCGCATGGACACACCAAAACTACAACTACGTACAGAACAACTATCTGTGAGAACAATCTGAAGACTAGCAGAACAGATCTTCTACAACTAAGGATATAAAGAAAAGGCCACACTCAGATGGGTAGGAGGGGCTGAGACTCAGTCTCATCAGAACCCACATTCCCAGTGCAGTGACCCATAAGCAGGAGGGCTATCACAACCTTGGAGGTGCCCCCTGAGGCGTGAGTTGTCTGAGCCCCACGTTGGGGTCCCCATTCTGGAGGACCTGCATTGGGAAGATGAACCCCCATTATGTCTGGCTTTATAAAACCAGTAGGGCTTATATCTGGGAGAGCCGAGGACTGTGGGAAACTGAGATTCCGCTCTTGAAGGACTCATGCACAAACTCACTCACTCCAAGTCCCATCACAGAGGCAGTTGCTTGAAAAGTACCTGGGTCGTACAAAAAGGAAATTCATTAGTTAATTTTAGTGCATGTGCTGGAGGGGCAGGGATCTGGTGGAACTTTCTCCAGGGATAGAAGTGCTGGCAGTCACCATTTTCTTTTCACTCTCCTTCCACCTACTTGTCCTGGTGCTGGTGAATGCCATTTCTAACACTCTCCATCAACCTAGATAACACTGTGTGCCCCATCCCAGTGTTCCCCTGAGGACCCACCCTCTCCAACCTGCCCACCCTAGCTGGCCCCTACAAACACTCCTGCCCTACTCCACATGGTGGGCTGCCCTGGCTGACAATGGTGCCCCTCCAAAGTGGGCACTCTAGGGGCCTAGCCCCACATATGAGCACACCCACAACAGTCGCAGCTGGGCCTTGTAATTAGTCATGTTGAGGGCCAGTCCTGCACATCCACACATCTGCAGCAATTGCAGCCCAACCACAACAGGAGGGTACACATAGCCCACACATAGCCCCCAGAGCACCTGGCTCTGGTGACCAGGGGGATTGTACCCTTAAGCCCCACATGATGCCTCTACATAAGACTAGTTTTTCAAACCAAAGACATCACTGATATACCTAATACATAGAAACAAACACAGAGGGGCAAAATGAGGAGACAAAGGAATACTTTCCAAACAAAACAACCAGACAAAACCTCAGGAAGAAAAGTAAATGAAATAGAGATAAGTAATTTACCAGATAAAGAGTTCAAAGTAATAGTCATAAAGATGCTAACTGAACTCGGGAGAAGAATGGATGAACTCAGTGAGAACTTCAACAAAAAGACAGAAAACATACAAAAGAACCAACCAGAAGTGAAGAAACAATAACTGAAATGAAAAATACACTAGAGGGAATCAACAGCAGATTAGAGGATGCAGAAGAAATGGATCAGTGATCTGGAAGTCAGGGTAGTAGAAATCACCTAACTGGAACAACAAAAAGAAAGAAGAATTTTAAAAATTGAGGATAGTTTAAGGGACCTCTGAGACAACATCAAGTGCTCTAATATTCTTATAGGGGTCCCAGAAGGAGAAGAGAAAGAGAAAGGGACGGAAAACCTATTTGAAGAAATAATGGCTGAAAACTTCCCTAACTTTGACCAAGGAAACAGATATTCAAGTCCAGGAAGCACAGAGAGTCCCAAACAAGATGAGTCCAAAGAGACCCGCACCAACACACATTGTAATTAAAGTGTCAAAAGTTAAAGAGAAAACCTTAAAAGCAGTAAGAGAAAAACAACTATTTCTGACAAGGGAATCCCCATAAGACTATCAGCTTATTTTTCAGCAGAAACTTTACAGACTGGAAGGGACTGGAATGATATATTCAAACTGCTGAAAGAGAAGAACTTACAGCCAAGAATATTCTACCTGGCAAGGTTAACATTCAGAATTGAAGGAGAGAGAAAGAATTTAATAGATGAGCAAAAGTTAAAGGAGTTCATCATCACTAAACTGGCCTTACAAGAAATGTTAAAGGGACTTCTTTAAATGGAAAAGAAGAAGCCATCGCTAAAAACAAGAAAATTATGAAAGAAAACATTCTCACTTTGTAAAGGCAAATATATAGTAAAGGTAGAGGACCAGCTGAGGTCAGGAAAATCCTGGGCTGAAAATCAGGGGACCCCACTTCAAGACCAGTCTGGTTTTGGGACTATAAGGGAATAGAGGCTGTAGGATCATGATACCCCTAAAGACTCCACCAAAAAACTATTAGAACTAATAAATGAATTCAGTAAAGTTACAGGATACAAAATCAACATACAGAAATCTTTGGCATTTCTGTACGCTAATAACAAACTACCAGAAAGAGAAGTTAAGAAAACAATTTCATTTACAGTTGTATCAACAGGAATAAAGTAACTAGGAATAAATTTAACCAAGTAAGGAAAAGACCTATGCTCTGAAAACTATCAGATATTGATGAAAGAAATTGAAGACTACACAAATAAATGGAAAGATAGGCTGTGACCGTGGATTGGAAAAATTAATATTGTTTAAATGTTCATACTACCCAAAGTAATCTACAGTTTCAGTGCAATCCTTATCAAAATAACAATGGCACTTTTCACAGAACTGGAACAAATAATCTTAAAATTTGTATGGAACCACAAAAGACCCCATATAGCCAAAGCTTAAGCAAATCTTAAGAAAGAGGAAGAAACCTGGAGGTATCATGCACACTTATTTTAAACTATACTACAAAGCTATTGTAATCAAAACTGTATGGTACTGGCACAAATACAGACACATAGATCAGTGGAACAGAATAGAGAGCACAGAAATAAACCCATGCTTATATGTTCAATTAATTTATGACAAAGGAGCCAAAAGTATACAGTGGAAAAAAGACAGTCTCTTCAATAAATTGTGTTGGGAAAACTGGACAACTACATGCAAAAGAATGAAACTGGACCACTTTCTTGCACCATATACAAAAACAAACTCAAAATAGATTAAAGACTTAAATGTAAGACCTGAAACTATAAAACTTCTAGAAGAAAACATAGGCAGTATGCTCTTTGACATTGGTCTTAGGAACATTTTGGTGGGATCTGTCTCCTCAGGCCAGGGGAAAAAAAACCCAAAAATAAACAAATGGGACAACATAAAGATAAAAGCTTTGGCACAGTGAAGGAAACCATCAACAAAATGAGAAGGCCTCCTACCAAATGGGAGAAGATATTTGCAAATAATATGTGCAATAAGGATTTAATATCCAAAATATATAAAGAACTAACAACAACAAAAAAGAACTCACACAAGTCAATATAAAAAGAATCTGATTAAAAAATGGGCAGAGGACATGAATAGACATTTTTCCAAAGAAGACATACAGATGGCCTACAGACACGTGAAAAGATGCTCAACATTACTCATCATCAGGGAAATGCAAATCAAAACCACAATGAGGTATCACCTCACACCTGTCCAAATGGCTATTGTCAAAAAAACGACAAGTAACAAGTGCTGGTGAGGGTGTGGAATAAAGGGAACATTTGTGCACTGTTGATGAAAATGTAAATTAGTGCAGTTACTATAGAAAATAGTATAGAGGTTCCTAAGAAAATAAAAAATAGAATTGCCATAAGATCCAGCAATTCCACCTCTGGGTATGTGTCTGAAGAAAATGAAAACACTAATTGGAAAAGATATATGCACTGCTATGTTCACCGCAACATTACTTACAATAGCTAACACATGGAAGCAACCTACATTTTCATCTATAGATAAATGGATAAAGAAGATGTTGTATATGTAGACAAAGGAATATTACTCAGCCATAAAAAAAAGAAATCTTGACATTTGCAACAACATAGATGGACCAAGAGGGTATTATGCTAAGTGAAATAAGTCAGAGAAAAACACAAATACCATATGGTTTCTGTCATATGTGGAATCTAAAAACAAAAAAAAACCCCAAGCAAACAAACAAGAAAACTAAAAACAAACAAAATCTGAGCAAAGAAAACAGAAACAGACTCATAAATACATATAAGCAGGTAGTTGCCAGAGGGGAGAAGGGTGGGGGGATTGGATGAAATAGGTGATGGGATGAAGATGTAAAAAATTCCAGCTATAGAATAAATAAGTCACCACGGGGATATAATGTACAGTATAGGGAATATAGTCAGTAATATTGTAATATCTTTGTATGGTATCATTGCATATCAAGTATACTTCAATAAAA
The DNA here is from genome assembly GCF_008692025.1 of Phocoena sinus. NCBI lineage: Eukaryota > Metazoa > Chordata > Mammalia > Artiodactyla > Phocoenidae > Phocoena > Phocoena sinus. The sequence continues at coordinate 67,553,526 of NC_045767.1, forward strand.
AAATAAAAGGGAAAAATTTTTTTCTGTACTTTTCATGCATAGAAAAAATAGTATGCATAGTAGATGGGGATGTATTCACGGCCAAACCTGGGTCCTTTGTGTGTTTACCTCTCTCAATGTTCTTTGTCACTTCTAATGTATGGACTTTTCCAGGTATCTTACATTTATCTACTCTCTCTGATACGTCTTTGGTGACATTTTCACTTAAGATTGGGGGATACCTGAGAACAACAATGCATAGTACAGAGCAATGGAAGGTCGTGATAAGGTTGTTTTGGGAGAACAGTTGACATATGACCACAGGGCACTGTGTTCCCTTTTGCCTGCATTTCCATGCAAGCTAAATATGCAGATTTATTGTGATGGGTTTCTGATTTGGGTAGAGACCGATGGGTGAACATTTTTGCAAGTCATTACAGCAAATGTTCATATGATGAGTCCTCAGATAACAAGGGATACCTGTAATTTCAAGAGGGGTGAGTATAAGGTAACATGGTCACATAGAGGAGAGTGATGGGCTCTGCCTGGTAGGGTCAGGGAGGGCTGCTCCAAAGGGAAGCAGGGCCAAGGAAGAGCTGCAGGATGGCTGTTCAGCACACAGGCCAGGTGGAGAGGTCCAGTGCAAGGCATTTTAGACAGAGAGAAAGACATGAACAAAGTCAGAAAGGATAAAAAATAAAAAAACCAAACCCCAAACCCATCATACTGTGTTCAGGGAACTGAAAATATTTCCATATTGCTGAAGGGTAAGGTAAAAGGAAAATGAGACTGGAAAAAGTGGCATCAATCTGAATGAAAAGGGCTTTGTTTGGATTTTATTCTGGAAGACACGGACCATAACTGAAGGCCTTTAAGCAAGAGAGTGTTGGCATCACTTTTGAAGTTTAGAAAAATACTCTAGAAACAAAACAGAAACAGAATCTGAGGACCGAGACCTGTAGCTAGAGATGACAAGGATCTGAGCAAGGGTCATTGCAGAGACGATGATAAAGAGGATGGGGTGGACCGCTGAGGAGGCCAGAGAGGCGGGGTTGATAGGAATTAGTGATCTCCGTGATGGAGAGGACAGCTCTTTTTATCTCAGTGTCATAGATTAAGAAATTAAGATCAGGGGGTTGTGTCTTTTACATTAAGTATCTCCCAGACCTAACACAGTTCCTGGCGGATACCCAATACATGGTAAATGGATAAATTCCATTGTTTAACCAACACATCCTCAGCAAGGTACTGAGAGGATGAGTCAAATAATGAATCAGTGAGTGAGTTAATAAATGAAAGTCTGCTTTCTTGGTAAGGTCTGATGGTCTCCCATAGCATTCTGGCTTCTCTTTAATTTCTACCACCATTCCCGTCACATGGGAGAGCAGAAGTCTCAGTGGAATATTGCAATATCCTACAGGCTCTATTCCCTTACACTCCCAAAGCCAGACTGGTCTTGAAGTGGGGTCCCCTGATTTTCAGCCCAGGATTTTCCTGACCTCAGGTGGTCCTCCCCCACTCAACTTTTTTCCTCATTTCTCTCCCCCTGATGGAAATAATAATCCTTATTCATCCATCTCAAACAAATGTTGGACAGATTGATTAGTTAATGCGCAAAAATTGCTTTGAGGATGAAAAGTGCCGATTATTATTATTATTATGTTGTCTAAGAGAAATTCTCTGCCTTTTAAAGGGAGCTGCAGAATGGTCACTGACGTTTCATTTGAATGCTCTGCATCTCACATGTGGAATATTTATTTATCAATAGAGAAAAATATCTCCACATAGAATAGCTCCCTGAAGCTTGTGCATCTGTTTTTAAAAGACGTGATCAAATTGCCATTGTGGAATGTAATTGGGGCGACTTGGTTAAGGTCAACGTCCAAGCTGTTGTCAGCAAGGGGTTTGCCATCTTATCCAGAGGCACTGATTCTTTGCCTTTTGTCAGCTACCTGCCACCTCAAATGCTACTGACATCAACCTAAATCATATATAGGGTCTCAGAGACGTATATATAATTTTTCTCCCTTCCAGAACACTTTGAACTACAACCTTTCACCTTGGCCAGGAGTGAATAGTGGTTTCTCAGGGACATCTTTTTTCTTTTCTTTTTAAAAATTTTATTACATTTTATTTTTATTTACTTTATGTTTAAGAGCTATCATGTAATAGTTTAGTTAGATGTAGAGGTGACTATTTACAAATACTGAGATGATGAAAACAGAAATTGCAAACTTGAGTTTTAAAATTTTTTACCTCTCAAAGATAACATTATTTCTATGGACCATTAATTAATTCGCACTTTAAGGTTATATACTTCTACTATATTTAACTTCTAATGCAGTTCTCATCTTGGTTGCTTATTCTTTAAATTCTCACCAAACCCCAAAACCAATTAGATAAGAATCTCTGGGGTGGAACTCAGGCATCAGTATTTTTTAAACCTCCCTAGGTTACTACAGTACACTGGTTGAGAACCAGTGTTCTAATTCATTTTTTCATTTATCTCTATTCTGAGGTGATTTTTATGCATATACCTCAGAAAGTCCAGTATTGGATAACAGCAAAAAGAACAACAACAAAAAACAAGTGAATATTTTGAGTTTCCTTTTTTTTTTTTTTTTAAAGTTTGGGGCTTGATATAAAGTCAAGGAAAGTTTTAAGAAAACTTTAAATTATATTTAAACAACAGGGAAACAACCTTTAATTTGAGGTGTGTGAATATAGAATTGATAACTGATGCTGGTGGCTTGATATTCCAAGCTTGATTTGCTGCTACTTTTCTTCAGCAACTTGGGCTTTTGGCATGATTTATGCCTAAACTTTAAGAGTAAAGTTTATGAACTGCATTAAGTGCTAAGGAAAAAACATAAAAATCAGTAATTTGAGAGTCTGGAGAAGTAGAATACTGTGTACAAATAAGCTAAATGGAAATAATAGGCTAACAGAGGCATCAGAGAAAAACCAATGGCTTTCTGACATCAAGGAACCAGAGTTTTGGGAAATTCTTTAATTACCATCTAATTGGCTGGATGAGATAGTGTGGCTAAAGGTACATGAAATCAAAGAGCTCTCCTTTAAAAATGAAACAAGCTTGGGTAGGGAAACTGTGAAATGTATGGCAGAGTTTTGTGAAGGTGGTCAATTGGACCAGAGTAGAATATCAGAGAATCCCCATCTTAGGACTTTGCCCAGCAGGTGGCAGAAGTGAGACTTCAGGACCAGGTATGTGTGCTGCTGGGCCAGGATCTGTCTTCTGAACCTTGTTCCTGTGGCTGCCGATGCATTATCCAGACGGTGGGGTCTGGCTGAGCAAGCCTCTGGAGCCATCTTCCTAAGATAATGAAGGTCACGTGTCAGGCTGGAACAGCTCTTATCGGGCCTGGTCATTCCGCACCTTTGTTCTTGCCTTTTCCCAAATGTGAGCCACGTTCCTCTTTCTCTCACTGTTCCATTTCCCAAGATTCCTCTGCCGGCCATGTGGTCCCCTGGGCATATCTATGTAGTTTCCCTCCAGCCTTTTCTCTTTACTGGAGAGCAGTTGCTCTGGACACTCGGACCTCTATTCTCTTTGCTGTCCAAAAGTGCTAATAGAATGAGCAGAGGATGGGGGAGTTAGTGTGTCTGGTGCTGAGCTAGGAGTTTCACGTCCACCCTTCTCACAACCCTATGTGATAGATCCCATTTTCCCTTTTTTTTTTTTTTTTTTTTTTTTTTTTTTTTTTTTTTTTACGGTACACGGGCCTCTAACTGTTGTGGCCTCTCCCGTTGCGGAGCACAGGCTCCGTCCTGATGCACAGGCTCAGCGGCCATGGCTCACGGGCCCAGCCGCTCCGTGGCATGTGGGATCCTCCCGGACCGGGGCAGGAACCTGCGTCCCCTGCATCGGCAGGTGGACTCTCAACCGCTGCGCCACCAGGGAAGCCCCCATTTTCCCTTTTGACTGATGAAACTGAGGCTCGGAGAGAATAAGGAGCTTGCCTATGGTCCACAGTAAGTTTTGAAGCTGTAACGTGTTTTTTTTCCTCTCAATATTTCTTGATCCTTACACCAATTCCTGCGGCACCTAGATTCCCTGGCATCATGAACATTCATGATCTCGGGAAAGGGTTTTACAGGAATTGGACAGGGTCTCAGAGCATAGAAAAACTTGATGACTCAGAGCAAGGTGAAACCCTTGCGCCAGTCCTCTCAGGCTAGGTAGAGATTCTCTGGGTATATTAGCCAAGGTTGTCCAGAGAAACAGGATAGATAGATAGAGGATAGATAGATGATAGACAGATAGATAGATAGGGATTGGGTGGTGCCCACCCATCCTGGTGAGGCTGATCTTCTTTACTCAGTCTACTGATTCAAATGCTAGTCTCTTTAGAAGACACTCGCAGACACACCCAGAAATAATGCTTCACTAGCTTTCTGGGCATCCCTTAGCCCAATCAGAGGGGCGGGGTCCAAGTGCAGAGCGATCTGTGATCCTCTTTCCAGATAGGGGTGAGACCCCCAGGAGCATGGCTGTGGTGTGCCTTGGCAGCTGGGCCTGGGGCAGCCTCGCTGGATTCCTCAGCAGCAGTGACCTCCCGGGCTCAGGAGAGGCACAGGTCCTGCAGGGGAGGACCAGACCGGAAGGAGTCTCCGAGAACGGAGAGGATGTTCAGCAGTGACTGTGTAGTGACGCAACTGAACACTGGACGGGAAGGGGAAGGCTCAGTGGATGTGCCAGAGGGCAGAGGTAACGATCAAGACCAGCCGCCAGCTTGCCATGCTGTGACACCACACAATCCTCTTTCCGTCCCCATCAGGTGCCAACGTGGAGGAGCTGTAATTTACTCAGATCACGTTTCTTCCCCCTGGTGGAACAGGAGCTCATTACAGAAATTAAGCTAAATTAGAGCAACTAAAAAGTTCGTTTCCTGTTTGTGGACTGGGATCTGTACCCTCAAGCAGCATCGAACCCAGGGTTTTCTGGCTCCGAGAACGGGTCATTTCAAGCAGGAAGCAGCATTGACAGATCCAGGATTTGACATAATCAGAATCAACTGCTATCTCTGAATTATCTAGATGCCTAATATTATTTTTAAAATATTCCACAGTTCAAACTAAGTCAATCCAAGGTTCATTTTCCCCACATCATTTCCATTCAACTTAATTTTTGTTTATTTATTTATTAATTTTTGACCACTCCGTGGGGCATGTGGGATTTTATTTCCCCGACCAGGGATTGAACCCACGTCCCTGGCAATGGAAGCTCAGAGTCTTAACCACAGGACTGCCAGGGAAGTCCACATTTCCATTCAACTTAATGAGATTTTACTCAGCATTTTATAGAGGCAAATCACCAGGAATCTCTCTTAAAATATTTTTAGTGTGTTATACAAAAAGAGGTACTCTCTATGAGTAAAAAATATTTTTTTTCCCATGAAGACATGAATAACTTCAAGATAACACATAGTTTCCAATCACACCATACATCAGGGCTTCTCACATAAGAATGATTCATCTATTTGAAGTGAATTTTCACACTTTAGTGTCATTCAATTGTTCTCAAAATTCTGCATCATATTCGAGCACAGGGAAGTGTTCAAAAGACATTCATAACAGGATTTTATTGGCTTATGCCCCCAACCCCCAAGCTGCTGGTGCAACATTTCCAGGATATCCTCAGCCTTCATTTTAAAAAGTTACCTGACTTGCCCAGGGTCCTGCGGGTTGCTGGTGGCATTGATCCTAAATGGCATTGATTTGTCCTCTGCCATGGTTTGTGCAACCTCGGAGTAAGGGGAGTGAGGTGGTCTTGTGGGGGTTACAGAGATTCACCTATTGGGCAATAATGGTTCTTACCAACACGGAAGTGAGGACCAGCCACATCGTGGGTTTGTAAGGCTTTTTCCTGGTTGAATTCCTCCGCAGGGGCTGAGCTGTCCTCTGCTCTGGGGTCGTCCCAGGAGAGAGAAGCATCTTCACAATGGTTATTAATGCTCATTAAACTTCATACAGACCAAGTCTTACTATGATCAGCTGTACTGGCTTCAGCTTTGAATTACAAAAAAAAAAAAAAGGAAGCCGAAAATGGACCTAAACTTTGCACACATATCCTGAGAAATTGATGCTGTCCGGAATTTAGCCCGGACAAGAGCGGCTCTAATGTACCCAGTTCTCCTGTGTGTAGCTGAAATGGAGACAAACTTCCTCTAGAGGGCACTCACAGCTTCTCCATGAATCGAGAGCTCTCGAAATCGCAGTTTTACAGAACGGGCACAGACTGCAAAACGAGATTCATATAAACAGATGAAGGTGGTTTTTAGATTTTTTTTTTTTTGATTAGCAAATAATACCTCTTTGTCTTTTTCAGATCGGCATCAGTGAAAATCATGCACGTGTGGGAATGCAAAATACGGACAATTTCTTTTGGTTTCCTTTGTGACAGAATACCGAATCCTCACCTCTAAGGGAGTTTGCTGTAGTTCACTGCTGTGTCATATTTATAATTATCAGGAGAGGGAGGGAAATTGAAAGATTCAACTGCTTAACTCTTCAGCAGTTGAGCTGTCAGCCCTGGGGGCACGCGGGGAACTTCAAGTTTTGGCAGAGCTCTGTGGAAATCCTCAGGAATTGCCCTTTGACCTCTCACTTGGCCACCTGAGGAAATCAGCTTTGGTTAGATTAGATGGACCGTAATTGGCTTTTGAGTTGTTGAAGCACATTCTGGGTGCACATTTCTCCGTGTTTTGAAAGGCGTGTATTTTCCTTGGATCAGATCAGTGTCGAGGGGAGTCAGTCACTGCTTGGGCGGGTGGATGGACAAGAATGTTGTTTCCTGAGACCTGCTCTGCCTCTCAGCTTCCCCAGGGACAGGGTGCCTGCTCAGCCCCTCCATCCCCTCTGCCCCCTGCCCTTCAGGGTCAGGGAGAGGGGTGCGTCACTGTGGGTTTGCAGTATAATTTGCAAGGGAAGTTTTGGTCTGGATGGTTTTGAAGGGTTCTTTTCAACCCTTAAGGTCTATGACTCCATGAATTTGCAGACTCTGAACTGAGGAGAGCCTACAAATGCGTCAGTGTGACTTCTACATTATAAATGGTATGACTGTTTTCCTAGCCTCTAGTCATGCCCCTCCCAAAACCATTCTCCAGCAACCAGGATGATCCTTTAAAAATGTATATGGATCGTGCTTTTCTTTTCTGCCTAAAATTCTTCAGTGGCTCCATACTGCCTTCATGAAAAAGCCCAAACTCCCTAGCACACACAACTGACAAGACTCTTCATGATCTGCAACCTCAGCCCTTCCTCTCGAATGACGGGCAGCTCTCCAGTGCACTGTTCTCTCTCTCTCTTCCGGGTCCGTGCTGTCCCTTCCACCTGGAACTCAACCCTCCCGCCCCACACACACCCCCCAACATACACGCTCCTTAGCTTGGCCGATGTTTTCCAGGCTTTAGGTCTCGGCATGGGTGCTTCTTCCTCTAAGAAGACTTACTGTTGCAGGAAGGGGGACCCCTTCCAGGGTCCAAGAGTGGGCTCTTATCTAACACGCAGAAACGAATTGTCCAAGGAGACACACGTACTGACAAAGCAAGAGACTTTATTGGGAAGGGGTACCCGGGCAGAGAACAGCAGGGTAAGGGAACCCAGGAGACCTGCTCTGCCTCGAGGCTCGCAGTCTCAGGTTTTATGGTAATAGGGTTAGTTTCTGGATTGTCTCTGGCCAGTCATCTTGCTTGGCCCGTATTTGGTCTGACTCAGGGTCCGGTGGCACGCACATCTCTCAGCCAAGATGGATTTCAGCATGAAGCATTCTGGGAGGTTGGCAGGACATATTATGGGCTGGCATGTCCTTTCTCCTTTTGGTCCCTCCTGAATTCTCCCGGTTAGTTTTCAGTAGCAGTACCATCTTCCTTATCGGGACCTCCTGTTGTGAGACAACTCATGCAAGTGGCTATCGTTGTGTCTGGCCAAGGCAGGCAGTTTTGGTCAACGGTTCCCTAACATTACTGACTCTCAAAGACTGGGTTGGATACCCCTTCCTTTGTTATCTTTGCGTTCTGTTCTATCCTTAACCCTGTGGATATAGGGTTTGCCCTCAGAAGCTGAAAGGGCTTCTGAGAGGATGCCTCGTAATGCTCTCTGAATATTCAAACCTATCCAGAGCAAAGTTCAGACAGTCTTCTTAGCTACCTCCAAACCAAAACTCTCTACCCCTGCACTCAGCCTGGACTCTGAGAACTGGAGCCACTCTTTCCTATCTCCATGAACATGACTTTGTACTACTCCTCTGCCTTTCTTAGCATGACTTTATTTTTCCAGGAGTCTCCTGTCCAGGCAAAGGTCTTCCAACACTTCAGTGGAAAACATCAACAGACAGGTAGTATCCTGAGAGTCTTTGAATCCCTTGCCTCAAAATTCTTGCCTTGCTATTTCCACCAATTCTGGACTGTTGTGTCGTGATCCTTATGCAATCCTAACAAGCTCCCGGCTTTGGGAGACCCGCCTCCAAGTTCTACTTCTCAATAAATGGTTACCGCGCCTTCCTCCCTCAGAAATACTGTCAAACGGTCGCAAGATGACATTCTCCCTTCGTGTGGAGGTGACAAACTCAGCTTTGTCTTATTGACAGATTGTGTTCGTGATGTCTGGGGAGCCAGCTTTGGGCAAACCTCTGTAATCGGGAGGGTTGGGCGCTTACCCCTTAAGAAAGGATAACGAGCCCTATTGAGCTTCTGAAAAGCAGTTTGACTGGATTTGGGCATTTGATTCTGAACCTAGAGCTCCCAAGGGATGGCTCAGGAAATAATAACCTGGTAAAGCCAAGGGTGCATGGTCTCTGTCACCTTCAGAAGCTTGTTCTCTACTTACTCAGTTCTCTACTTACTCACTAGCTTACTATACCTGTAATTTTTTAAATGTTCCAGTTAGAGATCTTAGTAAGGGGCAAGAACTCATCCACATAGCTTTATGGAAAGTATGGGGTAGGGGAACCTCTTGCAAACCAAGGACAGCCAGCCATCATGGACCTGGAAAGTTACGAAAGAGCCGTGCCGGCCATGCGTCACCCACCAGGAGCACGTGATCTTTGGGCTTTGCTTTTCTTGCGGCATGTGTTCCATTCCTCCTCCACTTCCTGTGGTTCTGGGGCAAGTGCCTGAAGTTGCATCTTGCTAGGATGCTGACATTGGACCTGACTCTACCCGACGTCTGGGGACCGGTATCTACTGTGGTCTGGCTCTCATCTCCATGTCTTTGGTTCATATTCATGAGAAACTTTGATTAGTCAGTGACCAGCCAGTAGAAGCTGGCTGGAAAGGGATTTGGTCCAATCATATCTTTCAGGGGTTTAGGGTCACCTGACCTTTACCCTCCCAGCAATGGTTGCAGAGTGTGAAGGTTTTATGACTTGAATAGTCAAATTTGCTGACGTAACAGGGATTCTACTTGTTAGAATATATGAATGTCTTGTTTCCTCTTCACGCCCTTGAACGGGCCTTCCCCTGTATTCGGCCAGAAGCAACCTAGCGGAATCTACATATAAAGAAGGAATCAGTGTTCAGCTTTGAGTTTAAAACAAGATCTTGAATTCCATAATCAAACAATAGTCTTGAAAGGTAGGCTTTGTTGAGAGAAAAAAGGGACTTGTCAATTACAAAAGCTTCCTTTACATATCAAGAGTAGAAAAGGGGATGCATTCGAACTGGTGATCTGAACAGAGAGTTTTATTTTATTTTTATTTTTATTTATTTATTTTTCCGGTTCACGGGCCTCTCACTGTTGCGGAGCACAGGCTCCGGACGCGCAGGCTCAGCGGCCATGGCTCACGGGCCCAGCTGCTCCGCAGCATGTGGGATCTTCCTGGACCGGGGCACGAACTCGTGTTCCCCGCATCGGCAGGAGGACTCTCAACCACTGCACCACCAGGGAAGCCCCGGGATTGAGTTATTTTTAATTTACAAGTTTCTTTTCTACAATCAATAGGAAAGGGACTCAAGATCACGATATGAACAGTAAAAGAGACAAAACAGATTATTTTTTTCACTGAGTCACCCTGTAAACTTTGCTTTTATTAGAGTGTTGGGTCTACTAAACCCAAATCCTTCTACCCATCATTATTTAAATATATGTAATGGGATAGGCAAGGAGTGTGTACTCTGACTTCTTTTTTCAATCAATCTTTGTTGAGCAAGTACTACGTGCTACCTATAGGAGCATAGCATGGAATGAGACAGGTGTCAACTGAAAAAAAAAGTACAGTGTGAGAGCTGTGAGTTCAGTTTTATTTGGGGCTCACTGACTATAGCCCAGGAGACAGCCTCTCAGATAGCTCTGAGGAATTGCTCCAAAGAGATGGTGGGGGGTGGGATGGGGGAGGGGTAGGTCAGTATATATGTGATTTTGGTGAAGGGGGTACATGCAACCATCTCAGTAGAAGTGATAGGGACGGAGTAAAGGGACAAAGTAGGTGATTAAATAGTTAACCCCACTGGGGGATTGTAAGCAGGGAAAAAGTATGGGAGACTCCTGTAAGTGAATGATCACTCAAGAAAGCAGGCTTGCTTAGCAACAAAACCATGCAACAGAAGCATGAGACATGCCCCCAAAACAATAAAACAATGGTGGAATGGGACCCACATCCTGCCCAGTGAGGTCAGTAAGTTAATCATTCCTAGGACATGCTCCTCTGTGTACATTAAAAACACAGAGGAAAGATATTATACTGAAACCTGAGATGATTTACCATTTTTTAGTGTATATTACCACCCTTCTGCTGATTTGAATAGTGCCACGACAGTCCTAGTTTGACCCTATAGGGACAAGAAAACTCCCCTGCCTGACGATGTGGAGGAGGAACTGATAACGGAAGCTTGATGTCTACTCAAGAAGGAGGAAGAAGGTGGTCTTCTCTCCCTCCCCACTTTTCCTTTGATTATAAAACTATAGCCCACTAAGTTCTTGGGGTGGCACTCCCTTGCCCACCCGTTTGTATCTCTCGCAAGCATCCTGTACTAGTAAACTCTTCCCTTACCTGTCACTCCGCCTCTCACTGAATTCTTTCTGCACCGAGACAGACGAACCTATGCTTTACTAAGTCCTGAGACGCGTCCTGCAGTTTCAGAAGGCTACTGCGAGTCACAAGGAACAGATGTCTCTGTTAATGGTTTTAATGCTTTTCTGGGTATGAGAATATGCGAGAATTCGGGCTCGTAAAACTTTCTCCTGAAAGTATCTAACTATCTGAAGGCCTGTTCTGCCAGTTTTTCCCCAGAGCACAGAGGGCCTCATTCCTGATCTTCCCCTTGAACTCCTTTCAGGGTGCATTGAAAATCGGTTGACTGCAGTGGCTAACGACTTCATGCTTGTAGAACCAGATGGCGAGTGGCATTCTTTAGTTGGCACAGGGATAGTCCTTTCCCTAAGTAACTGGTTTGGAATAGAGGGCGGGGCAGGTCATTCTTCTATCTGGGTGAAGATTTGTCATTGTTCTTTGCACACTGAGGCCGCTTGGAGGTATTTTCTGACCACACTATATTAGAAGGTAGTACAATTTATATATTGGGCAATGTGGGAAGGCAGAGTTAAAACTCCAGTTTAAAATTCATTCCAACACGAATTTGTTGGAATGAATGCTTTCTGAATCATTCCAACATGTATTTGTTGATTGATCTTTACTTGCCCAGCAAATGTTTGTTCTGCTCCACTTTATAGGTGCTCAGTTGCCAGAGATACAGCTGTAGATGAGGCCCTTTCCACCTTCAGTCTTTGACTGTCTATTGGGGGACATGAATAAATCAATAAACATGGAAATGGGAATGCAGCTACCTCTGCCTGAGTTGTGTGGTGGGGAGAAGGCAGGTCAGCCATTTATGTTGTGCAGGATGTGCACTGCACAAGGGTGCCAAGCCAGGGGGACAGAAATTCAGTCCGAGGACCCTGGTACGGGGCTGCATACACCCAGCTAAGGGTTGTTTTTTTGTTTTGTTTTGTTTTGTTTGTTTTGCGGTATGCGGGCCTCTCACTGTTGTGGCCTCTCCCGTTGCAGAGCACAGGCTCCAGACGCGCAGGCTCAGCGGCTATGGCTCACGGGCCCAGCCGCTCCGCGGGGTGTGGGATCTTCTCAGACCGGGGCACGAACCCGTGCCGTGTCCCCTGCATTGGCAGGCGGACTCTCAACCACTGCGCCACCAGGGAATCCCTAAGGGTTGTATTTTTATGTAAACAAGGTGCTGCATACACCCAGAGGAAGTAACTCCTTTCTAATTTGCACAATCATGATTTCCACGCAATTATGAGAGAAGAAAGGACGTTTGAACTGAGTTTAAAAGATTGAATAGAGTCACAGATGTAGGAAACAAACTTATGGTTACCAAGGGGGAAGTGGGGGGAGGGATAAAGTGGGAGATTGGGATTGACATATACACACTACTATATATAAAATAGATAACTAATAAGGACCTAGTGTATAGAGCAGGGAGCTCTACTCAGTATTCTGTAATGACCTATATGGGAAAAGAATCTGAAAAAGAGTAGATATATGTATAACTGTTTCACTTTGCTGTACACCTGAAACTAACACAACATTGTAAATCAACTATATTCCAATAAAGAAAATTTACCTTGAAAAAAAAAGATTGGATAGGAATTGGCCAGAAGACAGATGTGCAGGAGACTTTTCCAGGCAGAGGGAGCAGTGAGTGCAGATGTAGTGAGGATGGAGAGAAGACGGTGTATTGGAGGAACAACAAACAGTTGGGAGAATTCTGGGACACTAGACCACAGGATGGACAGAGGCTGCTCACGAAGGGGTGGGTGTGCTGAGGAGTTTGGCATTTGTCCTGCAGCTTTGGGGGCCTTTGGAGGATTTTAAATATCACCCCCAAGTCAATATATTCAGTGTGGCTTAATGCTTCCTCGCCAGTCAGCCCCTCTCTCCCACCGGCTTCTCTGTTTCTCTGACCTCTCCATTTCTTCCCTGCCTTGGCCACATGCTTTGGGATTTAATTACAGTCTGCCTTGTTCACCATCTATCCGCTTCCTGTGAAATCTTCCTCTCCTTTTATCTCTCACCAGATGGAAAGCTTTGTGACTGTGAAGGCTGTGCCTTGTACTCCTAAAGAAACCTCTCTTTTAGCAGCATGTCTCCAAGTATGCTGTTATGTCCCATCGGTGGTAAGTGCAGCGAGTTTAAGGAGGATGCTAATATTTTTCTTTTAATATATTTATTTTATGGTATAATGTTTTACAAATATTTTTATTTTAATGTCTAAGAAGAAAAAAAAATACCACAGGCACTCCAAATCTGTGATTTCACTGATGTGTCTGTTTAGAATGAGGCTGAAACAAAGTTGAAGTTAAAGAATTAATTGATTTAAAGAAAAAAAAAATACTGATGATTCAGACATAGGAAAAATTGTAAAAATGGTGTGCAAATGACTGATATTTGAGATCCAGCTCAGCGCTGCCCCTGCCAAACAGCTGTTGGAAAATTGACTTGATTTTAGTTCGTTTAGTACTGCATATTCAGGATATGTGTGCCTGAAAGGTAACAGTCAGTATAAGAACTTGGAAAGAAGGAAAGAGAGGGGGAAAGAGAGAAGGAGGAAAAGGATGGGAGAGAACAAGGGCTAGCGGGGGGCCTCATGGCCTGGAGGAGCTTTGGGTCCCCACGGCTAGGCTCAGGGCTAGTGAGAAGGGCTCAGAGTCCTGGGGGTTTAGGGGGTCCCAGGTGGCCAGGAAGAGGTGGAGTTGCATTCCTCACAGGTGAGAAGGTTACCCAGGGCAGGGGGCAGAATTGTGCTTGTCTTCCCCTCGTGCAGCTCTGCTTTGCTGTCTCTTTCATCCTCAGAGGTGATGCTGTTTCCTCTCCTCCCCTAACCGCCCCCCGACACACGCACCCCTCCTTCTCAACGTCTCAGGGTGTAAGGGAGCTGACCCTCCGAGTCTGACCCCACCCAAAACCAAACTGTGATCATTTCAACAGGTTTCCTCTGTTTTTAAGTTTTCAATGTCTGATCACCTCATCGAACACTCTCTCTTTGGTGAAAGTAACTTCGGGTAATAGCTCAGAGGTGAGAGAGAGTGTGGGTTTTAGGAGCGGGCCTCACCCTTGGCTTTGAAATCATAGCTCATGTAAGATGACGACGGGGTAAATGCACTTTGGTAGGTCTAGGATGCCCAGCTACGGTGTCACACAGCCCTCTGATCCTCTCCCTTGGTTTCCGTGGCCACAAATGCAGGGGGTCCTAAACCCATTTTCACAAACCTCTTGTATTAGGATCAACAGGGGACACATGGCACACTCAGAAGGTCTAGTTAAGGAGGGTTTAGTGAAGGGGCTACTTACTGAGGTTACTTAAGGGAACCCACATGGATGGTGACGCTCCCCAGAACTGGCAATGGTGGGACCCATTACCGTCCCCAGGCTTGAAGAAGCTGGGGTGGGATGATGTCACTGAGCCCATGATACAGGAACTGTGGCCATAATGAAATTCAGCCACTGCCAAAACTCTGGCTGGGCAGAGAGGAAGCAGAGGGCTAGATCATTCTGTTGCTTTTTCTTCCCATCCTTTGGGCAAACCCAACCGGAAGCCAGAGACCGGGGAGGCTGGGTGACACATCCATACATGTCAACCTCCCGGGGCCCAGAGATGGTGAGGGGAAGAGTGGGGTGGGGAATGGATCTGATGGCAGAGAGAATAGCTGGCGTCCCCCGGCCTGACTGGTTCTTAGAGACTCCCAGCCTCACCCACAGCTTGAAGATCATGATGGTCTGCAGGAGTCAGATTTGCAGGATTAGGGGGGAAAAGGAAGAAAGGAAATAGCGGACACCTTTATATTTTCCGCCTTACAGAGCTCAGTGATTTTTTTGCACCTTTTGTTTATCTCACAACAACTTTGTAGAGTACATCTTACAGAGGTTGATAAGTATTTCTTGATCAAATCTTATGTACTGGAATCAGGCCTTTATTTGACCTTCTGTCTCTAAACTCTTCTCTTTGCCTTGGGCCAGTGTCTTTCAAGCTGTGGGTCTCAAGGCATTGGTGAGCCTTAAACCCATTCAGTGGGTTATGACCCGCACCGGAAAAATAATGAAATAGGATGGAAGAGAATAGATTAGAAGATTTCAGAGTTTATTACGTGTAATAGGGGTAGATATTGTTTCTTGAAATTCATTTCAGTTGTGTACACACACACACACACACACACACCTATATGCTTATGTGTACTAGGTTGTGATATCACATATGTTTCTTCCTGAGGTGTCTGTTTGAAGAAGTCTGAAAACACTGCACTGGACCATCCTACTGCTCTTCCCACTCGGTGATAAGTTTGTTTTTTCTTTTATTAACTTGTTAATTCATTCCCGTTTATTAAACACCTTTTATGTGCCAGATTCTGAACTCACTATCACCCCCAGGTGCGCATCTCTTTCAGTGCAAATTCCGTCTCCATTCTCTCCTTACTCTTCCTTCTTCACTATTTTCACTTCCCTGAACAATCCACAGTCTTTCTTCTTAGGGGTCTTTGCCAAACTTCACTCATCCCTCTCTCCTCTCTCTTTGAGGGAAAGAGTCCTGCCTCTGTCCTCAAAGACTGGCTTTGGTTCTTGAAGCAATTTTAAAAGAAGGCTACAAATTCTTTGATACTTGCTCCATAGAAGGGATGAGACGATGTCACCTCCCCTTGAGTCTGGGTGCGCTGGTGACTGATTCAGCCAATAGAATAGGGTGTAAGTGACTTCTAAAGCTAGGTCATAAAAGGTGATATAACTTCCGCCTTATTTGCTTGAAACACTCACTTTTGGAGCCCTGAGCTGCCATGTGAGAAATCCAAGTATCCAAGGCCACCGTGCTGGAGAGGTAACATGTGAGTGCTTCAGTGGACAGTTTCAGCTGGACCCAGCCTTCTGGCCATCTTTGCCAAGGGGCCAGGCATGTGATTGGACTGTCTTGTACCCTCCAGAGGAGCCCACCCACCAATGTATACCAGTGAGTGGCCTCCACTGACGCCATGATTAACAGAATCACGCAACTGAGTGCATTTGTGACCACAAAACCATGAGCTATAATAAAACAGTGGTTGTTTTAATGCACTATGTTTAGGGGTGGTTTGTTACGTAGCAGTAGATAGCTGCAACAATTCTCTCTCTCTATGCTTCCACAGCCTTCTATCTTATCCTGCTGTGGAGCTTATCATACTGTAGCTTAATTTCCCAGTAGCTACCTATCTGTCTTTCCTAGTAGAAAACATGAGGCCAGAAATGATGTTTTGCTATTATATTTCATTTTTTTAAACTATAAATTTTATTTACTTATTTTAACATCTTTATTGGAGTATAATTCCTTAACAATGCGTGTTAGTTTCTGCTTTATAACAAAGTGAATCAGCTGTACATATACATATATCCCCATATCTCCCCCCTCTAGCATCTCCCTCCCACCCTCCCTATCCCACCCCTCTAGGTGGTCACAGAGCACCGAGCTGATCTCCCTGTGCTATGCGACTGCTTCCCACTAGCTATCGATTTTACATTTGGTAGTGTATATATGTCCATGCCACTCTGCTATTATATTTCTAATATCTAGCATCATTCTGCAAAAAAATGGACTTAATAATTATTTTTAAACTTTAGGATGAGTTGAATTAAATAGAATGGACCAGCGCTGATTATAGGGAGGGTGTCCATATATTCACTTTGCCTGGAACCTATTGATATCTTGTAAATATTAATAAAGTCGTCTCTCACTCTCAAACTTAAAGTATAAATTATAGGGCACCCTAATTAGAGGGATCTTTATGGGATCAGGGCAGGATCCCAAGCAGTACCCATTGGATTTATTAGAGTTTGGAGCTGGCTCTAGTTGGATAAGAATGTTGGATTTTTAGGTGAAAAACTTTGAAGAGTGACTTATTACTCCTGTTGCCATTATATTTTGATTATGTGCTCTGTGATTAGATGTTCAAAATACGAATGCATATTAATATGTAATTGATTTGATTACCCATCCTAATTACACTTTGATCACTTTTGATAAATATATTGATTCGTATTTTATTTACTTCACAGAATTCTTTGTATAACCATGCTTTGATAATATCTGATTACATCTTAATATGTGATTGCTTTGAGTAGCTCTTGTTTTAACCATTGGGAAGTTGGATCATATTAGCTATGATATATCTGACTAGTGGTTATGAGCATACATTTTGCAGTAAAACATGCCTGGGTGTGCCATTCCCTGCTACTTACCACTGTGTGACATTTGGTAAGTCACTTAACCTCTCTGACCTCATCTATGAAGTGGAGATAATAATAAAATTTACTCATAAGTGGATTAAATAAGATAATATATATTAATAGGGTAAACTGGCTGGGCCCTGGCATTCTAGATAATTCCAGTGTGTAAGTGATATTCCCTACTCCCATCCAAATGTCTATTGGCGTGAGCTGATATGCATTGAAGCTTTTGTTGTTCATGTTGCTCAATGAGGGGGCTCAGAGAGAGGGGAGGGGTAGTTTAGGGTAGGGTGCTGGTGAGGGGAAGAAGGGAGAGGAGAAGAATGAAGAGGTTGGTGGCATGGACACCATCTTCCCATTCAGGCCACAAGGCACAGGTGTTCTCTGTAAAGCGGGCCTGGCTAAAGGGGCAGGTGGGGTGGAAATCCACGCCCGACACAGGGCTGTGGCAGTTTTGGGGAGGGGTGTCTTGTCTAATTCACACAGAGGGGCCCTGACAGCTGCTCAGGGGAGCCATATGAGAGAGGGCCTCGTGCCCACCGGCTTGAGATCCAGTAGCAAGAGACAGCAAATGGCTGAAGGACCTGAGTAAGTGAAAGATCATTGCAACTCTAGGCACAAGGGGGGCTGTTTTAAGGCGCCCGTCCCATCCCCCTTCTGCTGTGGCATTCTGCCCTGGATCCCAGGGTCTCCGATGGAAGAGGGCTGTGCCTGGAGATCAGCATTCTCAGGAAGTTCCGAGACCTGGGTGTGTGTGTGTTGGGGGGCGGGACACGGAGTGAGTGAGTGTTGTGGGATGGAGGCCGTGCGTTCAGCTACTGTAACAGCTGGACATCACAGGCCCCCTCACTCTGCCAACACTTTACACACATGCTCACGTTTAGTGGTCACAGAAAGCCTGTGACAACAACCACTGGCACTTTTATCATCCGTGTTTTGCAGGTGGGAAACAGAAGCAAAGAGGGATGAAATAACTTCCTCCAGTGCCACAGAGAGTAACTGGTGGGGCCAGTACAGAACTCCCCCGCTTTTTGAAAGTGTACTTCCAGCCAAGGGTCCCCAAGCCCCGGGCCACAGACCGTTGGTGGGCTGCAGCCTTTTAGGAATGGGGCGGCACAGCGGAAGGCGAGCGACGGGGAGAGCGAGCAAAGCTGCATCTGCTGCTTCCCATCGCTCCCCATCTCTCCCCATCCCTCCCCACTGCTCCCCATTGCCCCCCACCGCTCGCTATTGCTCCGCATCGCTCCCCATCGCTCGCATCACCGCCTGAACCATCCTCCCCGCCCCCCGCCCCCTCCCTGGTCCGTGGAAAAATTGTCTTCCACAAAACCAGTCCCTGGTGCCAGACACGTTGGGGACCGCTGCTTTACACCACTTTGCTTTCACCAAAAACCTACATTAGTACCCGTTTTCACTAACCGAAAGAAATCTGAAGAGGATTTTCGTTTATAAGAAAAAAGGCAAACAGCGAAAATAGCATCCAGTGCTTATTTTGCACTGAGCAGTTACAGAGACAGCACGCACCCCCAGCACCGGCAGCCGCCAGCCTCCTTCTCCGGGGGACTACGCTCAGCATCTCAGCCTCAAACCGCCATAGCTTTGGACTGTGTCTGTGAGCATCTGTGCTTCGTCTTGGTTGATTCTGTGCATCCATTAGCAAGACGTGTCCTAAGGTAGTTGCTTCTTCGCTTTACACCATTTCAGCTTTAGAAAGAATTCATAGGAATGCTCTGCTTTCGGAGAGCAGGGGAAACCTGTATCTGAATCCAGGCCGTCAGATGCCAGAGCCACTGCTCTTAGCTCTTACCCCAGATTGCCTCCTCATCAAGGAAACTGGCTCAGTTCCTGAGCCCTGGTGAGGGTCCCACCCCTACCCTTGGGGAGCCCTGGAGTGGGGAGGAGGTCAATTCCTGCATGAGCCGGTGATCAGGAAAATCACTGAAATCTGGGCATCTGTGTTAAGGTGACCCCATCTCTTCCCTCAGCCTAGGGATCCTCTGTGTTTTTGGATTTACTGTACATTTGCCTGGGACCTGGCCCACACTTGCAACTCAGGAGAGGGGTCTCTTTTCAGTGTTATGGATGATTGGTGAGAACATAGAAACCCTCTTAACTAAATCAGTGCCCTCTGTGGCCTCTCGTTGAGCCTGTCCTCTCCTGTGACCTGGTTTGAGCTCCACAGGGCACTGGAAGGAGACCAGGGAGTGAGTAATTGTCCCCTGGCATCAGGCCATCAGAGAAGGCCTATCGGCTGGGGTCTCTGGCTGCCTTCCAGAAGATCCCAAGGCCCTGGGAACATGTAAAGCAATGACCAGATACCGCCCATGTGCATGGAGCCCCAGAACCACCATCCTGAGCCTTAAAGGACAGTTTTACAGAATCCCGTATGAATAACCACAAATTAGCAAGTACTTTGTATTCCTTCCTTCCCAGAAAACCATTTAACCCACGTCCCTGACACTGAGATGCTCTCTCTCTTTTCCGTTACTCTATTCTATAACTTTTTGAGTGTATACAGTATTATTTTTAATGTTTGGGATTATCAAAATTAAAATGACATTTCTCCTTTATATATGATGTTAAAATGTTTTTTGTCATGCATGGATTAAAAAAAACTTGGAGAAAATAATAGTAAATATAAATAATAGTAAAGTGCTAACAAGTCTGTGGGTGATGCGATTATGGGTTATTTTAATTTTCTTTTCTATTCTAGTAAGCATGTTCTGCTCTTGTAATATGAAAGGAAGAGGAATTGGTTTGTATGTGTGGGTGTTTTTTTTAATTTTAAATTTTAAAATTTTGAGATCAGTTGTCTCCTTCAGAATGGTACTGACAACTTTTATTTCGAGTAGGTATGATGTTTTTGTTTGTACTTCATTTTACTCCTGGGAGAATTCCTCCATGGCAGATTTGTCCAGCTGGGATGGAGGTAGATTAATGACCAAAAGTACAGACCCAGCCAGCTTCTTATCTGAGAGTTGAATGGAAAGAGCTTTGGACTGGGAGTCTCAAGGGTGAGTTCAAGTTCTGATGCCACCAAACCCTGAGGGCCTCAGCCTCCTTGTGTACAAGTAGTCTACTACCCCTTCCAGGACTAAGCTTCAGTGAATCTTTGGTGCCTTATGGGAGTCAGTAGGGAAATAGGCAGTGGGGAAATAGGGCAACCATTAGCCTACAGC
The DNA here is from genome assembly GCF_008692025.1 of Phocoena sinus. Taxonomy (NCBI): domain Eukaryota; kingdom Metazoa; phylum Chordata; class Mammalia; order Artiodactyla; family Phocoenidae; genus Phocoena; species Phocoena sinus. The sequence goes on from NC_045767.1 coordinate 67,573,902, forward strand.
TGACTTTGTTAGCTTATAGCAATTTAACTACCTGGGAATTTGGTGGTTCAAATTAAGTATGAGAGTAGCTCTTCTTACTGCTGAGGAAAGGAAGTAAACTCCGGTGGTGGCCCTCTGGCAGGGTTTCCTGGAATTGGTATTTGAAGTGATATTTTTAAGGTCGTGAGGGACATGGATGGATATGGATGAAGAAGGACAGCCTAGGACTTGTGGGTAAAAGTGTAGTGGTGGCATCAAGCCCATCACGTGTGGATGAAGGATGGGAGACAGAAAGGCAAAACCCCAGGGAGGAAGCCTGAAATGTCGCTAGCTGGAGGGAAGCCCAAGGGCTTGGGGGTCCATCTTCTCATTCATGGTGCCCTGTGGTAGCCACCCAATGGCAGTCTCCATATATCCTGTGACAGTTACTAATAAATTCTGTTTTTCTTTAATTTAGCTCTAAGTTTAAAGTAAATATTGATATTTTCTAAGATATAAAACCAGTCACTCATCACAATGCATTTCAACAAAACTAAACAGTTTGGTGCCCTAGACTTACAGAGGTTTCTCTAACTGGATAAAAAGATGAGGTCTGTGCTTTTTCATTTGTCTGATTAATTACTGCTCTGAAACCCTTGAAAACAGACATGGTCTGTAAGTGGTATCTGTTATTTAATCGAGGACAGATGTTTTCAGAAACCTTTTAAATAGGCCTGGAAAGTTACCGACTCTTAAGTGAAGTGAATCATTGAACTGTATGTTTTAAGACTATAACATGCCAGCAAAAAGCAATTTTTACTAATTGTTCAAGTTATGGTCACTCTAACTGTGGTTTGTCCTAAATCCAACAGCATCAAGAAGCGCACAAAGATAATGATAGAAAATGGCATCATCACCCACCCAGGGGTCTAGGCTAAAAATCTAGCCATTGCCCACAACTTTCTCCTACCTGCACTTCCCTCCCTGTCCCTGCTGTGTCCAAGTTCTCTTGTCAAGTTCATCCCCTAAACATCTCTCCAGGGATTTCCTTTAGTCTATTCCTACCACTACTACCTAAGTTAAGGCGACAGTATCAATTGGGTTTGATAGGAAAATAAGCTCACCTCATATGGTCTGAATAAAGACTTTAATGGGGAGACCATCTCTGGGTGTGTGGTCAGGGCTAAGGACACAAACGAGGGAGAGAGGTACCGGGGAGCAGGAATGTTGGATGCCATTACCACTCTTAGGCCAAGGGGCCATGGGAGGACGCTGTGTTCCCAAAGCCCGGGGAGAGCCCTGAGGAAGCTGCTGTGGTTGAGGAGTGGGATAGCTGAGGTGATGCGGTACCGGACCCCGGGAGGCCGTAGATACACCCACCCTTTTCTCTTCCTCTTCTCCTGTCTCCTCTTGGCACCTCCTACTGGCCAAACCCAACTGCAAGCCTGTGCTGAGGGAGCCCCTGAGATGCAGTTTTCAGGGTCACCCTCCTTGAGCACAAAATCAAGCCTAGGAATGCTTTTGCCAGTGATTCGCTCAAATTTTTTTTCTGAGTTTTACAGATAAACACGAACAAACAGAAAACAAAGAAGTGGCAAGGAAAGCAATTTTTGTCATCGAAAGATGAGATACAGGAATGAATTTTCTTGATTGACTAAATGAAAGAAGACTGTTGAAGATATGGTCAGGAGACCAACTAAGATTTTATTCTGTACGTATTTCCCCATGCATAGTTTTAGGGATTTAAGCAATTCAAGATTTGGACCAAAGTATATATTTAATAAAACAGTTTATAGCAAATATCTTGGTGGCAGTGTATTGAAATGGATATGTTAATTTCCCCAAATCTTTCTAAGTGTGTCAGATTAAACAAGGTGTCCTTCATTGAAAGCATTTGTACGTTTAGTATAATTTGTATAATTAGTGGTTAACATGTAAGTCCTAAGAAAGTCTTTTTAGAGTACGTCATAACCACTGAGAAAGTGAATGACTAATGTTTGGGTACAATCTTTATGCAAATCTGATGGTTTGTAACTCTTTGCATTTAAGAAAATTATAATAGAGTTTGATTGGGTTTTCAATTGGTAGAACTTTTAAATTTAGCTTTGATAGTGGCTTACTCTGTAAGCCATTAGCATTTACTTCAGAAGAAGTTCAAAGAATTGAATGACATGGCTCTAACCAAATTCCTTCCATTCACATTAATGTACATTTCAGGGCACCATTTCTCAGCACATATATCTGTTATAAACAAAGAAGAAAATAAAATGAATAAAATTGAGAAAAAACTTTATGAATTTTTTAAAATGTATTTTATTCTAGTCCACCCATGTGCCAAAATTCATTTGGGACATCTTCTCTGTATCTGTCTGTCTCTCTCCATAGTTGCTGTTCATTTGGACATATCAGGCTGCGTGTGGGACCGTGCCCTTAAGTTTTTTTAGGAACCTGATTGTCCAGCCAAAAGGATCTCATCCTAGACCAGGGCTACTCAGAGATGCAGCGTCAGCATCATCTGCAGCCTGTCCAAAATACAAGTTCTGTCTTTTTTTTTTTTTTTTTTTTTTTGCGGTTCGCGGGCCTCTCACTGTTGTGGCCTCTCCCGTTGCGGAGCACAGGCTCCGGACGCGCAGGCTCAGCGGCCATGGCTCACGGGCCCAGCCGCTCCGCGGCATGTGGGATCTTCCCGGACTGGGGCACGAACCCGTGTCCCCTGCATCGGCAGGCGGACTCTCAACCACTGCGCCACCAGGGAAGCCCCAGAATACAAGGTCTTAAGCTCCTCCCCAGATCTACTGACTCAGAGTCTCCAGGGGTGGTGCCCAGGTGTCCATGTTAACAGGCCTTCTAGGTGACTCTGGAGCCTGCTGAAGTTTGTAAGCACTCTACCATATACGGATGCCACCTTCTTTCTTTTGGAGTTTGGTCATTACCCTGAGGATGTGGCTTAACTGGCAGTGCCCAGGATTGGTTTGTGTTTCCAAGATGTATCTTGATGACCATATCCTTTTTTTTTTTGAATTTAATTTTATTTCTTTTTTTATACAGCAGGTTCTTATTAGTCATCCATGTTATACACATCAGTGTATACATGTCAATCCCAATCGCCCAATTCATGACACCACTCACCACCACCCCCTGCCACTTTCCCCCCTTAGTGTCCATACGTTTGTTCTCTACATCTGTGTTGACGACCATATCCTCGACTTGATCTTTGTTTCCAGGCTGTATGGTACTTGAGAGTCTTTAACTGGCTGGAAAGTCTGGCAATGAAAAACAGTTTTATTTTCCACCCAGGTAATTCTGAGCTCTCGACAAGCCCTCTAACTTCTGCTTGCAATCTCACCAGTTCTTCTCTGAGCAGTACTGTGTCATATACAGCTGAAAGCAACCAACTACTGGTTGTAATCTTCTGCCTGGCAGTCTCCTTGCTCAAGTCTCAAGTTCATTAGATACAATTTCTAAGTTAACTTAAGTGACAGTTTTACCAGATGTTTTGTCATTGCATAATATAGGTGACACTTTTCTAGCCTTTATAACTGTTTCCTTGCTATTTTTTTCAGCCTCTGTCTGTCTTCTAAGCCCAAAGCTAATACCATGTATTTTAGGATTTTATTGAGGCAGCAATGTCTGCAAGGGTTTGATATTACTGCATACCAAACCACTCCAAACTTAGTGCTAAAACAATAATATTTATTATTGCTCACATGTCTGTGGGTTGACTGGGCTTCAGCTGATGGGCTCGGCTCCACGTGTCTTACATCTTCCTTGGACCATTGACCCCCGGTCCCCGTTCTTTTCATCAAAATGGTAGATGTGCAAGAAGGCAAGTGGGAATATGCGACACTTCTTAAGTCCTAGGCTCAGAACTAGCACACCATCACTTCTGCCCACCTGCTGCTGACCAAAGCAAGTCCCACAGTCAAGCCTGAAGCCAAGGGACACCCATGATGAAACCATGACAAGAGTCTGGATACAGGGAGGGGTAAAGAATTAAGGACAATACTTCCATCTGGCATCGCTTCCAGCATAAAAATAGGAATCTCTCCTATGTGCTGGCAAAACTCTTAAAATTTTCCTCCCAGAGCATTTGTCATTGTTTTCTGTTTCTTTCTCTCACCAATTAGACTGAATTTCAGAAGAGCAGGGTCACGTCACCATTGTGCCTCCAGAGCCCAGACAGTGCCGGCACACAGTAGATGCTCAATAAATATTTATGGACCAAGCAAATGGCTAGATACAGGAATGAGTGCTTTCTTAAAGGGCGGCTTGCCAAGTTAGAGCTATAGAGACTAGGAATTAAGTCCTGATTTGGAACATTGTCTAGACAGTTAATTTGAACCTTCGAGATTTTCATTGGTATGTCTTCTTAGGAAAATAAAAGCTTACCTTTGCATTTGGACTTCATAGGAGCAAAGTGATGCTTAGCCTTTGAAAGAGAGTAATAAAAGAAAAAAAAATGGAACCAAAGAGAAATTGTTGAAAGGGAAGAGCTGATGAAATACCTGTGTGGATTTTCATGCTACTTTCTCCCTTTTTCTCAAACGTTTTCTTTCAAAAAGGATGAGTGAGGGAGTTCTAAGTAGCTGTCTTAGGGGTGCCCAGCCTGTCACTGCTTGTGTTTTGTAACCTGAGCCAAGAATCCATCGGGGAGGGGTATAGTGGTGTAGTAAAACCTCCCTGTGAAATCTTGTTGGCAAGCTGTGTAACAGCGTCGGTGGGCCACGTGGGACAGTGTGATGTCTGCCAAACCTGTCCACACCACCCTTCCCTCTGCGCTCACAGCTTGGCTGTCACCGCCAATAACAGCGGCAATATTTCTCCCCTTCGTAACCCACTCTTGTCTGTTCTTCTCTTTCAGAATTGTATTGTTACAAACATATTGCAGTGCTTGGGGCTGAAAGGAGAGAGGAGTATTAAATTCCACTTGACTCTAAGATCCATGCAAATCAGATGACTCCCGCTAGCTGGACAGTCTTAAGCCTTCTCTGCTTTTCAATACAAGCCCTTTCCTTTGGTTAAGTGTCATGATTTTGCTCCTGCTGTGCCTGGCCTTTCCTCCGACGTTCAACAGAACTCACCCCATCCAGCCTTCACGTGGGGAAACATCACACAGAGCACAGGTGAAGGGATGGTCCTGGCGTGGATTCAGATGCCAGCTCTGCTGTTTACCAGCTGTGTTACTTGAGGAGAGTTACTTAACCTCTCTGAGCTCCATTTTTTTCACTTGCGGATGAGAAAAGCAGAGGATTGTTGTGGGCGTTAGATATCACATAATATTTAGCACAGAACGTGCTCAGTGAGCAACTTTTTAAAAAACGGACTTGTTCAAGGGCTCTGCCTTCTCCTTCCTCAGACTCCTCAGGCAGAATGTGCCATCTTCGGAGACTTCCCTGGTGGTGCAGTGGTTAAGAATCCACCTGCCAATGTAGGGGACACCGGTTTGAGCCCTGGTCTGGGAAGATCCCACATGCTGCGGAGCAACTAAGCCCGTGAGCCACAACTACTGAGCCTGCGCTCTAGATCCCGTGAGCCACAACTACTGAGCCCATGAGCCACAACTACTGAAGCCCATGTGCTGCAACTACTGAAGCCTGAGTGCCTAGAGCCCGTGCTCTCCAACAAGAAAAGGCACTGCACCGCAACGAAGAGTAGCCCCCGCTCGCCGCAACTAGAGAAAGCCTGTGCGCAGCAACGAAGACCCAATGCAGCCAAAAATAAATAAATTAATAAAAAATAAATAAAAATGAAAAGAAGCCCTTGAGTGTGCTGTTGGTGGGGATGTGAAATTGTGCAAGCACTGTGGAGACCAGTGCAGTGGTTCCTCCAAAATTAAACGTAGAATTGCCATATGGGGACTTCCCCGGCGGTCCAGGGGTTAAGACTCTGCGATTCTAATGCAGCGGGCGCAGGTTCAATCCCTGTTCTGGGAACTAAGATCCCACATGCCCTGCGGCGTGACCAAAAAAAATAAATTAAGTAAGTAAATAAATAAAAATAGAGAGCTGCAATATAAAAATCTACATTAAAAAAAAGAAGAATTGCCATATGATCCAGCAATTCCACTTCTGGATATACACCCAGAAGAATGGAAAGCAGGGACGCTAACAGATATTTGTACACTCACGTTCATAGCAGCATTATTCACAACAGCCAAAAGGCGGAAACAACCCACATATCTATCAGCCACCGAGTGGGTAAACATTATATGTTATGTACATACAATGGAATATTATTCAGCCTAAAAAAATGAAATTCTGACACATGCTACAACATGGATGAACCCTGAGGATATTATGCTAAGTGAAATAGGCCAGTGACCAAAAGACAAACATCGTACGCTTCCGCTTATAGGAGGTACTTAGAGCAGTTAAACTCATGGAGACTGAAAGTAGGCTAGAGGTTGCCAGGGGCTGGGAGGAGGAGAAATACAGAGGGTTATTATTTAATGCCCAGAATTTCAGCTGCAGAAGATGAAAAGAGCTCTGGAGATGGAAGTGGTGGCTGTACGACAATGTGAACGTACTTAATGCCACAGAGCTGTCCACATAAAAATGGTTACGATACTACATGATGTGCTATGTTTATTTTGCCACATTTAACAACAACCAGAAAGAAAAGGAGAGCCCTGGGAGATGTCCCTTTAGACCTAGGGGTTATGGGTTAGTCTTCCCTCCTCTTTCCCTGTGCTCAGAGGGCTGCTCAGAGGGCAGGGATGAGCCTGGGGTCACACCTGAGAAGATTCAGTTAGTGCCCTCGTGGTTGGTGTGCTTGGTGTCAAACTCGGCCTCGGGGCCTAGGCTCATCCACAGGCAGGAATGGTTCTCTCTTCCGTCCGGATCTCAGTGCACGTGGAACCAGTACAGGACCCGCAGACGCCAGGTTCCACAGTGGAGTCAAGAGGGCTGGGGTGGGGGGATGAGAAGCTGTTAATCCGAGGCAGTGACCTTTCCCTGCACGAGTGTGGAAATGCTCATTTTCTACACAAACGTGGAAGCAGAGCTCTCCCCCAGGTCGTCAGGACCCTGCTCTGGAGAAGGTCTGTCAGCGAGAAAACAGCAGATGTGCTGAGGAAGGAGGCCAGGCTCCTGGAGAAGGTTGGACCCTCACTCAGCCTTCCTAGGGGCTGCACGCGGGGGCCCAGAACCTACTGCATCTCTCAGGGGGGCCCTGAAACCAGGGCTTCAAAGGCTGCCGGGCTTTGAGTCTCCTCAATTTTCCCTCAAGATAAGATGGGTTTTGTGGGGCTTAGCATGAGCAGGTGCTTGGGGTGAACTGACCCCTTGGAAGAGACCAGCAGGGCTGAGATTTGCATCAACTGCTTGGTCCACAGCGAAGGTGGGCTTCACCTGGGCTGCATTTCAGGAGGCCTGAGAAAGTTGGCGTACAGCCTCTGCTTCTGTGGGCGCCAAGTTCTAGACTTTCCCTTTAGGACTCTCTAGGACCAAAGAGAGTTCTTGACAATAGATTGACAGACTCTGGGAGGAAAAGATACACTGCTGCAGTGGCTTGCCCCGGGTTCATGCATATTTTATTTAACCAGCACTTCCCTAGCACTCCCCAAGTGCTTTATGAATGTTAACTTTTATAATCCTCCTAACAACCTTATGAGGGATCTGTCCCATTGTACAGGTGAGGAAGCTGAGGCACAGAGAGGTTAAGTAACTTGTTGAAGGTGACCCAGCTTGTAAGAAGTGTTGCCAGGTAAACGTGATGTCAAATTTATTCTCCTAGCCACCATGCTCTACTGCCCTTCCCTTTGGACAGCCAGCTATAATACGGGGGGAGGAAGACTTGGAAAGTCCAGCAGAAGTCCTTCTGTGGCTCTGTCTTTAAGAGCTGCAACATTTGGTTCCCTCTGACACGTCCACTGGGCTTTACAAAAGCAACCACAGCTTCAGCACTGAAGGCTGACTTTTCTGAGGCTCGAGACACTCAAGTCCTCCTTCTGAGAAAAACGGAGCCAGCACATTCTGCTTTGGTCAGCCTCTGGTGGAGAAAACAGCCAAGCATCTTGGAGATGGAGGACAGTATGGGGTTGAATGGTGCGGAGGCTAGCACAAGCCTGACACTCAACCCCCAGGTGGCAAATACCCGATTACTGCTCATTAGAGAGACTGACTGCTAAAGGGAGACTTCAGTTTCTTGCAGGAGCCGAATGATGTGATAAGAAGAACAAAGTTTGGAGATAGAGGCCCAGCTGTATGACCTTGAGTAAGTCACCCTATCTCGGTAAGCCTAGTTTTCTTGTCACAGAATGGAGTCAGTAGGTGTGTCTGAACAGACTGAATGAGGTAATAATATATGGCTGATCTGCCAACAGATCTGCGACAGCCAACTGGGAGAGGTAATGTTCCCAGAGGATGTACCATAAGAAGACTGGGAATCTGGAGATGCGCTCTTGGACGGGAACATTCCCATAAGAGCAGAAGCTGAGTTCGCGGCCTGGGTGGTGCAGTTGAATGAGGGAGGAGAGACTTGGGAGCCAGCCACTTCTGGGTTCAACTCCTAGCTCTCTGCCACTTGCTAACTGTGTGACCTTGGAAAAATTTCTAAACTTTCTAAATTCAGTTTTCTCATTAATAAAATTGGCATGTTAATACACACCTCTCAGGGCTGTCAACTTTTATGAAATAATGAATGTACAGGGTGTTAAAAATGCTAATTTTCTCAGACCCTATAGTCTATAGCTTCATGTAAAATAACAGTAATAATATCATCTCTGAACGTTTAGAGCAGAAAAGCACCTATCCCGGTGTTCATTGTACCTATCGTGGCTATTATTTTTAACCATAAACCTTGTTGAACCCTTATAATTGCAGAAGGAGGGAGGGGCATCACACACAGTGACTAGACGTCATCAGAGGCCACTCTAGCAACCAAACATTGGGGGAATTTTTCCAGTTTCCCTCTTGTCAAAGTCATTCCTATGTGTTGATGGCATATGCTTAACCTTTGTATAAGGACTGGGAGACCCAGGTTTTGGGGAGGACAGAGCCAGGCATGTCTCTCTTTCCTTCTATCCTATCTTTTCCTCTATAAAATCACTTCTTGACAACAAAGTGGGGCACTTCTGTTCCAATAATACAAGAACCTCTAGTGGGTCCATGAATGGGTTTGAAACGGGGTGCATGGACTCCTGAAACTGGTTTACATTTCTCTAGTTAGAGGATCCACAGCATTCGTGAGGCTCCATGACACCCCTTCCCTGACAAAAGCTAAAAACACTGTTCTGAAGGAAGATGAAGGCAGAAATGCTACCCTATTTGGGACCTAAACACAATTTATTTCTGCAAAAGGATGGGAGGCAGATTTCACTGGAACATTTCCCACTCCCTTTAACACAGAAGTTGTAGCAGTAAAAAAGATCTAAATCTTTTGTGCAGTTTCTTTCCTCCCTAGTATTTATTTTTGCCCTCAGGGGAGGAAGTCCTGTGTCTCTGGCCCAGAGTACCTCCATCTCAGGACCGGCCCACAGGCCAGGTAAACTTGCCTTTTCTAGGAGATCTTTGTCCTTGTAACCCTTAACTCAGTGATGAATGTTTTCATTAAAAGTCCACAGCCAAGGGCTTCCCTGGTGGCGCAGTGGTTGAGGGTCCGCCTGCCGATGCAGGGGACGCGGGTTTGTGCCCAGGTCCGGGAGGATCCCACGTGCCGCGGAGCGGCTGGGCCCGTGAGCCATGGCCGCTGAGCCTGTGCTCCGCAGCGGGAGAGGCCACAACGGTGAGAGGCCCGCGCAACGCAAAAAAAAAAAAAAAAGTCCACAGCCGAGCAGAAGCCCTTCTGGACTCTGAGTTATTGAGTCTTTCTGCCTCTGTCAGATGGTTACTGGTTAGGTGGCTCTGGGTGACTCTGTGAACTTCTCGTACTACCGCAAACAGCCTTGCCCAACACGCGTGAGCTCCAGATGCCAGAAATCTAGTTGCGTCATTTAAAGAGATCTCATCTTATTCAGCTTCCAAAGGGTCCTAATTTGTGGCTTTTTAAAACAGTTGGGCCCCGAACAAGCACTGCAGACTGATTGGCTCTCTTTGGCATTTGTTTCCCATAAATCCAGCCCAGCTTAGGTGAACCTCAACGTGGACTGGAAAGAGAAGTTTTTTAGTTATGCTGGGTTGTAGGCACTACATTGGGCCATATTGTCACTTTTCTTTGGTAATGTAAACAAGCCCAAAGACTGCTCAGCTTTTGTCAGTGACTGTCATCGGTCAAGTGTGCTTGCTGAGCTGTAACTCAGAAGGAAAAAGTCCGATAACTTAGTCAGAGCTTCACCTTTCATGAGCCATCAGTTCATACATCACCCATGACATAAAAAGGGCCTCATTTCCACAGAGTTAGCCCCAGAAGGTTTCGCCTGGTGTTAAGTTCTTTAAAATAGCATCTGTGCTTAGGACATTATTCTCCAAAATTTTACACAAGCGCCAATGATGCTACTAAATCAGCCTTGCAGGGTAATTCCTCAGGACTCCTTCTGTTTATTTAGGCCAGAGTGAATATTCAGGGAAGTAATATTTTGCAGGTCAATATTTTATTGTTCAATCCAGCCTACAATATGTACTACACCTTGAACACCAGTCAACAGGGGCTCTGAGAGTATAAGTTTGTCTGCCTGTCTTTTAGAACATTAGTCATTCAACACGTATTTATTGAACATCTACTCTGTGCCAGGCACAGTATCAGAGCCTGTGCTAAGGCAGAGACAAGGGTGGGCAGGCTCTTGGTCTTGTATTTGTATGGAGAGGATGGATCAAGTAAACCAAACAATTATGGATAGGTAGTAGAACTATGGAGGAACCAACTAGGGTGATGTAATAAGGAATAGTGAAGATGGGGAATGTCAAGGAAAGTTTCTCTGTCACAAGACATCTCAGCTCACCCTGAAGGATGAGAAGGGGCCAGCTGAGCCAGAGGGGAGAAGTCAGCCAGTAAGGGACCCTTTCCTCATCTTAGGATTCCTAGACAGTGACCACTCACGGTTTCTTTGTCCACTGGATTATTGGAAACCTGAATTTTTGTCTCGCTTAAAATATTGCTTGAAACTTGCTAGTTGTGATATTTGGAGATTCAAAGCATTATCCTGAGTAACTGAGCAGTTTTAGAGAAGAATCCCCTTCTGCAGACCCCCTGCTGGAGGCTGGGGGGTGCTCTGCCCCCAGGAAGGGTGCACCTAGGTCACCCCCTGCCTAGTTCACGGCAGCCCAGGGAGAACACCAAGAACGAACTTTGTTGATCCACAAGCTCCCAGTGGAGAGACTACTTCCTGGTTGTAAACTAGTCACCAGGGGGAGTTGGTTTTCCTTCCAGAGGTCGGGCTTGCTGTTTAGTACAGAGATTCCCAACTTGCGGAGATCTGGGACGTCCTAATGTCATTTGTTAGAGTTCACGGTTACCTCATGCTCTGAAAGTGCTCTGAGGCTTATGCTTGTTTAAATATTTAACTGGATATAAAATTCACTTCACTTTGAGGATTTTTGAGAAACTGATGAAACCCCAATTGTTGCAAAACCATTTCTAAGAACTGAATAACGCAATGATTCATTCGGGACCTTAAAAGCCAGAAAGAATAACTAGTTTCCAAAGATGCTTATGTATCTCAGGAAGGGAGGCAATCTAATTATCTGAAATAAGGGAAACTGAAGCAAAAAAAAATCTGAGGCTTACATTTGGATAAAATATTTGGGTAAAGCGGTGGGTGATTTGCCTTACCTTTGAGAAGTACAGACAGTTCCTGGGTTTATCAACACTACACATGGATAATTCCCAGAGCTGCTGTTCACAGCTGAAGACAATGGTGACACTGGGGCCCCCATTTCCCCTGCCATGGACCTAGAGATGCTGAGACTTCTCCCACTCCTTCGTGAAGCCAATCACAAGATTTCCTGGGAGAGGCTCAGTGAATTTTTTCACTTACTCACTGTTGTGGGTTGAACTGTGCCCCTTAAAAAAGATATTGAATTTCTAAGCCCCATTACCTGTGAACGTGACCTCATTTGGAAATTGGATCTTTGCAAATGATCAAGTTAAGATGACGTCATGGGCTTCCCTGGTGGCGCAGTGGTTGAGAGTCCGCCTGCCGATGCAGGGAACATGGGTTCGTGCCCCGGTCCGGGAAGATCCCACATGCCGCGGAGCGGCTGGGCCCGTTAACCATGGCCGCTGAGCCTGCGCGTCCGGAGCCTGTGCTCCGCAATGGGAGAGGCCACAACACTGAGAGGCCCGCATACCGCAAAAAAAAAAAAAAAAAAAGATGACGTCATTAAGTTAGGCCCTAATCCAATGTCTTTATAAAAAGGGAAAATTTGGGCAGAGGGACAGCCACGCATAGAGAGATGACAATGTGAAGTTACAGGGAGTCTACACGCCAAGCCATCTACAAGCCAAGGAACACCTGAGGCTACCAGAAGCTAAGAAAGAGGCATGAAACAGATTCTCCCTCACAGCCCTCAGAAGAATCAACCCTGCTGACACCTTAACTTTGGACTTGCAGCCTCCAGAACTCTGAAACAATAAATTGCTGTTGTTTAAGCCACCCAGTACTGTGTTACGGCAGTCCTAGGAAACTAACACACTTATCAAGCATTTTCTCAATAAATATAATGTAAACACATACTTGGGACAAGAAACTTCTTAGACCTGCCTTTACCTTAGGTTCAGAGGGTCCTAGAACTCAGAAGTCTTTGTCATCCCTGTCATCATAGTCATTATCACTATTTACTCTGTGCCAAGCTCTGCATTGAGTGCTTTACTTCTATTATTTCATTTATTTCTGAAAAGGTAGATAACAATATATCCATTTTGCAAGATAGTAAACTGAGATCACCTGTCTGATTAGTGATGGGACTTGAGTTTTAACTACTGTACTAAGGGGGCCAAGACCTTGGCTTCTGGACCTCTGAAGGATTGAGAGCCATTTGTCATATTCCGTATGGTAAAGGAGTCTTAGGGGGTTGGCCCAAGAATCTATCCACCAAAAATAAGATCAGATGTTTGGGAAAGTATATTCTGAGTTTCATATAACTAATGAATCTTTAAAACATGTTCATTAGTTCATTGTGGTTTTTTTATAGACTGCCTGACTCACTAAGTTGAAATGTTGCATTACCTATAACAATTATTCAGAATTTTGAAAGATATGCAAACGTATGCTCTATTTTTTTGCTAAATAATGGCAGAAGATTTAAAATAGATTTTTTCTCCCTACTGGATGAAGCAAAGTGATAATGGGATTATTTGATTACAGATTAGCAGGATGGGAATCAAATTGAAGGGTGCAAGGTTTTAGTTCATACATCACTGACATTTACAAATTAAAAATAGGAGCGGCAAGAAAGACTGTTCCCACGAAATCAAATAACCACACTTTTTGTGAAGATGGCCCTCTTCACTCCCTTTTCTCCCCATAAACATTTTATACAGAATAAGAAGTATAATCATCATTAATTAATGTACAGAATTTTTTCTAAAAACTTAAGAAACCCCATAATTAGAATTACCTAAGAAAAATTTAATCATAAAGTTGGTATATACATTGATTAGTTATAAAAGATACCTGATAGGGCTTCCCTGGTGGCACAGTGGTTGAGAGTCCGCCTGCCGATGCAGGGGACGCGGGTTCGTGCCCTGGTCCGGGAAGATCCCACATGCCGCGGAGCGGCTGGGCCCGTTAACCATGGCCGCTGAGCCTGCGCGTCCGGAGCCTGTGCTCCGCAACGGGAGAGGCCACAACAGTGAGAGGCCCGCATACCACAAAAAAAAAAAAAAGATACCTGATAGATAGTTAAGAAATGATTTGCTAATTTTCTTGGTCAACACATTTTGGGAGATACTGTATTAATCAGATCTTAATGGTATGCAAGTCTAAGAAGTTTAAGTCAAACTAAGTTAAAAAAATGTGCATGGGGAGGAAGGAAGTGGGATTAATCAAGTTACCTAATTGAAAATTCTAGTGTTAATCTCTATTACTTAATAAAGACAGACGTATGAACCTCCTAAATAACCAGTCTCACCTGTTGCTAATAAAAACGTGGTGTGAATGTAAACCTAAATTTCATAGTTCTCTGTACATTATCTTTGGATTTTATGAGTTTGAAACCACCCAATGTCAGTGGAAGAATGGCAGCTTAAAGATAGACTGTCAATTTCATGTAATTTTTTTATTACCATAAATATGTTGGTTGCTTTTGAATGCCTAGAGAGGCATTTTTAATTTTGAAAAAATTTAACTTTGATGGTGAGTATTATTTTATCTTTAAATGTTAGGAAGAATGGGAAATGGGTATCAAGTTAACTGAATAACTGTAGCACTTCCAAATAAAATATCCAGTATATCCCCAGATAGTACTTGACCTTCCTCATGTGCCTGAAAGTGTCCAGCTTTTAGGAGAATGCCTCTTCTCTGTCTTACCTTTAATGTCCCTTTAATGTGATATGAGTTTTATACGCATGTTCCTACATGCTGGGGCAAGACCTAACTTCCATGCTGTAGATTGAAAAATGGGGAGGCGTGAGTTAATAGGTAGATCTTGCTGTGTGAGGGGGCAAGAAATGCTTTTCTCAAGTAAAGATATTTTCTTTTTTTAGAATCATGGAACTTTAAAAAAAGCCACATTCTAAAGACTCCATTTTGCAAATATTTTGCTCAGGGTTGATAAAAACTTTACTAGTTAGTGGGAGACAGTGGCATGACATGGAAGAAGTGCAGGAATGGGAGCCAGGAAACACAACAGTCTTGGTTCTAATCTCCATTCTTCCATCACCTCGGCGGCTTTTCCAGAAGGATGGTGATGCCATTCACCAGGGCAGAAAGCATAGGAGGAGGTGCAAGAGGGAATCATGCAATTCCGCATCCACAGCAGAGCTGCCCAAAGTTCCATCTCATCTCTGCTTGTGTTTGCTTGATCATCACGGCACTGAGGTGATTCGGCAGTCCTGTTAAGAGTAGTAGTAATAAGACTCTCTCACTCCTGTATTACACTCAGCCAATGGGTAACCGGAGGAAAGCTGCCATTGTCAAAAGTCTGACCAGTCTTTCAAAAATTACACACCCACGGGTAATCACTGCAGGGCAAATGCCCATGCCTGGATGGCTGTTGTGGATTTCAGTATAGGCTATTCAGAGGCCTCCACTCACCTAGACTTTGGTGGGAACTCTGACATTCTGAGTGAGGCTTTCTGAATAGAAACCACATGGTATCTTCCAATGGTCTGGTCTCGGTAGGGCTGAGACCAGTCTATTGCTTTGCATCTTCCTGGTAACAAGGACAGGGATTCAGATTTAAAATTCCTTTTCTCCAGGAAGTTCAACCACACTTAGGAAATCTGCGTAGGCACGTACACATACATTAAAAAATAACGTCACTCATCCTCATTCACCATCAAACATCTAAGTTCCCAGCGAAAAGGGTAAAGTTGTGAGAGGTGATTCCCAAATCCACCATTGGGGCCACCATTGGCCTAAAGTCCAGCAAAATTATCCTCTTACATTTGTTTTCTGCCTCAGAAATTCTTCACATTTGGCAAGAGTGATGCTGATGAGGAGGGAAATTAGACTCTTTCAGGAGAAATGGCATATTTCACTGCAATGTGGTTACTGCAGTTTTCTAATCTAGCTGTATACCCACATGCTCTGGCTTAAGCAAATCCTACAGCATTTTTTAGAGTTGATAATGACCATAACATTGTAAAAGCTCGAGCTGGATTGACAGAGCAAAGAAAGAAATGTCAAGGTCTTCAACAGGACACAGGGTAGATGATTACTCTCATGGTAATCATGTAACGAGAAGCATATGCAAAGACCAAGAATGTAACTGCTCATTGAAAAGATTACACAACTCTCTCTTATTTCTTCTCTCCAGACCATTGAATAAGATGGTGACCACAGCTATATCTCGTGTGTGTGGGGTTTTTTTTGTGTTTTTCATTTTCCTTTTCTTGTTCGATGATCCTGTTCCATTTCTATAGAATTCTCAGGAGACAAAGTAGCAGGAGGAGATTATAGTTGGAATCACGTCCACAGGCAGAAGCCAGGAGTTTGAGCACAGACTACTGCTTGTTAGCTGTGTGACTTTAAGCAAGTTATTTATCCCTGCAAAATGAGGATGATGGTATCAAACACCCCATGTGGTGGTTGTGAGTATCAAATGAGATTGTCTATGAGAAAGTGCCGTGTAAAACAGAAAGCAGTGAGCAAATACTACCTGCTACTCCTGGTCAACTTGCAATGGAATATGATTCTATGCACTTAACTGCCACGGGCTTTCTCGGTCCCTCCTTTAGGATCACTATCTTCTAGTAGCTACTGACAGGTGTGCCCAAGCATAGACATTATCTTATCATCACCTACCGTAGAAATGGTAGGGAAGCACCCAGGCTCTCAAGAACACATTTGTAGTAACTTTTCTGGGCTTCCTATCAAGGTGAGAACTCACTCCAAAGACCTATGCTTGACAAAACTGTTTTTTCCACTCTTTTCCAGTACCTAAAAAGGATCATATAGTCCTAATTAGGCCTAGAGAGGCCCACAAAAGAAACTTGTTTCCAAGAGCTTTGGATTTATGAACTAAAAACTGTAGCTACTGTGTATTTTAATATATTCAGAGAGACAATTAAGATAACTTTAGTTATGATTTTGGAAAACAGTCCGGGCAGCATTCAATGGAACATATAGCCTTTCTCTGTCAAAAACCAAACTGAAATGACATATCTGGAATCAACTCACTCTGTTAAAAGCAACCAACCATCTGAAAGCACTCAATGAATTGGAATAAAGATGTACAAAGTTTTGTGATCCTCCAGAGAGGAACAAAAATTTGGAAGTAAGTTTAGCTGCCAAACTTCAGGAACAGACAATTCACAAAGAAGGGAGTTAAATGGCCTACAGCATGTGAAAAAAATGTTCAACTTCACTGAAGAAAGAAATGCCAGTTAAAGCAACAAAAATGCCATTGACAGAGATAAACACAATTTCCAGTAGCCAGTGTCAGCCAGGTTCTATAAAAAACGGGCACTGGTGCCCTATGGTTGGGAATGTAAATTAGTACAATCTCTTTGGATTATAATTTGGAAAGATCTAAAGTGAAACTTTAACTTCACAATTCTGCTTCAAGAACTTTGTTCTAAGGAATTTATCGTAGATTTCTTAAAATTATGAATAAAGGAGTTCACTGCAATCTTATTCACAATGAGGAAAACTGGAAAAACCTGAATGTTCAATAATAGGAGAACAGTTACATATGCTGGGGTATAGACATCTGCTATGACGTGCATGTTTGTGTCTCTCCATTCCTGTGTTGAAACCCTAACCCCCAGTAGGATGGTATTGGGAGGTGGGGCCTTTGGGAGGTAATTAGGACATGAGAGTGGAGCCTCCATGATATTAGTGCCCTTACAAGGAGAGGAAGAGGGTTAGCTCTTGCTTTTCCACCATGTGAGGTGGCAGGAGAAGACAGCAATCTGTGAACCAGGAAGGACTTCACCAGAACCCAACTATACCTGTATAGGTATCCTCTGCTTCTCAAAAGTTCACTTTAGGCCACTTCACGTTTACAAAAGACCTACATTAGTACCTGTTTTTTGCTAACCAAAAGAAATCCTAACAGGCTTTTCACTTTTATGAAAAATATGAAAAAAGGTGATTGCTTCTTCACTTTATGCCATTTTGGCTTATGAAAAGTTTTCATAGGAATGATCTACTTTCTGACAGAAGGAGGACCTATATCCTGACCTTGGACTTCCAGCCTCCAGAACTGTGAGAAATAAGTTTGTTGTTTCAGTCATTCAGTCTGTGGTATTCTATTACAGCAGCCCAAATGAACTAAAACACCATCCATATATAACGTGTTATTTTATTATTTTGAATTTTATTATTTTGAAAAATTTTAAATTTTATTATTTTGAAATTTGCTTAATGATGTGGGGAATATTGTTCTATAATGTTAATTATAATAAAGGAGGATGCAAAACTGCACCCAGTGTGTAATGCCTATCTGGGAAATCTATGTATAGAAAAAAAGTGAAAGACAATAAAAGAAAATGCTAACAATAGTTACCCCTGTTAGGTAAGGATATACAAGGCTTCTATTTTCTTTTTCTTTTTTTTCTTTTTTTAATTTTTATTTTTTTGGCTTCTATTTTCTTTTAAAAATATTTTTATACTTTCCAACATATAAGTAAGTAATATATATTAATATTTTAACAATAAATAAAAATGTAGTATTAGAAAGAATAAATATTTGGTATCCTCTCAAAACTTACAGCTGAGACAGCTTGAGCTGACAGTGGAGCCTCCACCTGCCCAACAAGGAGGGTCAGCCTGACCTCTGCTCTTCCTGAGAAGGATTCCAGGAGCAGGAGATGTGTCATCAAAGGGAACACACGGGCCTTTTAGTTCTGCCAACCATCAAAATCCTATTGAGTAAGTACGACAAGAATTAAAGAGGAAGAGGGTGAAAAAAATCCCCTGGTAATATTTCTGTTATTTTCCTGGGTTTTTCCTTTCCCTTCAGTATAAATTCTGTGAAGTTTTATTGTTACATTCTGCTCAACAGATAATCTGAAAATGGAAATAAAGGAACTGAGACGTTTGGAATTTTCCTGACAAGGTTAATTAAAGTGGCCTGGGAAAGGTATGACTGAGATTTCATTTAGGTTTGAGATGAGGTTGTGTGTTTCTAGGGTATAGTGGCACACTTGTGAGTCTAGTTGTTTCTAGTTTTGTGGATTGAAAAAGAGGCTTTCTCCTTTAGACCAAGAAGAAAATGACTCAAACTTGTCTAGTACATCTGAAAAATAGGCTCCAAATCACAATGCACAATCAAGAAGAAAAAAGCTAGTTGTTGGCTTCTGTGCTGGATGTCTTCCATGTGTCCCTCCAGACATTGTTCGCATCTCTCAGCACACTCCCTGTCTGAGAGGACTACCATGAAGGACTGCATCGATGGTCCGCACCCTCTGAATTCCACCTAGGTTTGGCCAATGGGAGTCAGAGGCAAGAGAAGGACAAAGGTCTTAAAGAACTTGCTCCCCTGGGGCAGCAGCTGCATCCCCCGCCCCCCACCTTCCCCTTCCCTACCCCTGGGACAGCTTATTCCAACAGCTACAGCTCTCTCTGGGTTTCAGTGGCTGATTGCTCACTCCTTCAAGAAGTAGGTAGTATCAATTTCCTGCTGGTGCTAGCGTCTGGGTGTGGTACCATCTTTGCTGGTTTCCCTTAAACCTGCCCAAGCCTTTTAAACAGTGCCTCCATCAAACTCTTTTAAATCTCCCTTTTTGAATTTGCCATCACTTTCCTGCCAGGACCCTGAGCTTAAAAACATCTTAGGGGGGCTTCCCGGGTGGCGCAGTGGTTGAGAGTCCGCCTGCCGATGCAAGGGACACAGGTTCGTGCCCCGGTCTGGGAAGATCCCACATGCCGCGGAGCGGCTGGGCCCGTGAGCCGTGGCCGCTGAGCCTGCGCTTCCGGAGCCTGTGCTCCGCAACGGGAGAGGCCACAACAGTGAGAGGCCCGCGTACCGCCAAAACAAAAACAAAAACAAACAAACAAACAAAAAACATCTTAGGGGACAGTGCAACTTCATTCTGTGTCATGACTATACATGAGAATATTCTGATGGCCCACTGGACAGAGCCCACTTTTCATAATTACTATGATTTGTAGAAGAGTTTGCAAACATCTCACACTGTGACAGTGGTCAGCCTTAAGCCCTCAGGACCTATAATAATGGCCCTTAGCAGCTGGGTTTCACAAAATTCTGGTGCACCAAAACAGATGTATCCTGGAGTAATGTGTTAGTAATAATGAATAACTGAGTTTTGTGCATTAAAAATTAATGAGTGGATGCATTATTTTCATCCTTATGCCATTTTATTCATAACATTCCAGTATGCTTTTTCGAGACATAGGGAAAGGAGATAGAGAGTTCCAGCAAATGTATCTGAAATGACCTGTAATCTGCATGTATCCTTAACTGCATGCCAGTCCACAGGAATGACCCTGGGAATATGTCTCACATGTGATATCACTCAGCTTATGTGTAGTGGTAGAAAAAAAGGGGAGGCGGACTATTCTTGGGTCATATAGCCATTTATTATGGGAATTCCTTTGACTTAGCAGCTCTATTCTTTGTCCTCTGATTTTTCTCATCAGTCTGCAGTATAAAAATTACTAATATTTTAATTAATATTTCACTAATAAGGATCGTAGATCTATTATCTTACTTAATCCTCATGACAATTCACATTTTGCCAACTAAAAATTCACCAGTAGGCTGAAAGTGAGCCAGGCTTTGGAGTACATTGCATATATTCAACAAAGAGCTCTCTCTTGGGTCTCATGGTACAAATGAGAGCTGGGTAATACTCATAGCACTGTTTCCTGCTGAGACTGTAACTAATAGATCTCAAACAGTGAACAGAAAAAATCAGTTAAAATCTCTTCCTCTGGTCAATTTAATTCAATTCAATTGTTAGATCTTGGGGATACTGAGATGAATGAAACACAGTTTTGTCCTCCAGGAATCTAAAGCCTAGTTGGTAGACAGGAGTATAAATAAATAATGAAAGAATTGTAGTAAAATGTGATTAAAATGATAATAAAAGCATGTTTAAAATTTATTGGGGAAACAAATGAGGGAGTAATTACATCTTTGAGAGGTGGAAGGGTGTCATGAAAAATTATGTACCAAAGGTGATGGTTAAGCTTGACCTTGAAAGGTGTTTAGGAGTTCAACATTTAAACTGATGGAGAAAGAGGTGTTACAGCAAAGGGCCCAGCAGGGGTCTTTCTTCTCATTCCTGCCAAGGCTTAGATTCTCCAGTTGCTTTTTCAACATTGCACTTCCTATGACCTGTCTAGATTTCTCACTTAGTTCTCTTTGGGTCTAAGGGATTAAAGTACCTTTGGAAGAGAGGCACTGGGAGAGAGGAGAACTAGCTGGCCTAGAGCAAAATTGTAAAATCCAACCACTGATCTCGGTCTCAGCAGGAGCACATACCAACTACTTGAAAAAACAGTTAGACACCCCTGAGTCTGAAATCTGACAAAAACGTCCTGTCTGAGATGCGTACCACGATTCATGGGGCCTAACTCTGACCTACTTTTACAGATAGCCCTGGAGACAACGATCTATCAGAGATTCCTCTGGCCACATGGAGTTTGGATTATGAAAGTATTAGGGAAATATTAAGAAAGGAGAATTTATAGTAGGGATTTATCTACTCAATACTATTACTCATAAGTATACTGTATTATATCAGACCAAGAAGAGGAAAGAGGATTTAGAAGACTGTCTAAGACGTCACAAAGATTGATAGAGTTTACCTGACTGAGTAAAACAGACCAGTTAAATCCAATTTAAGATTTTTAAATATGTGAGAGTCCTGAAACTTCTTATCTTTGCCTCCAGACAGATGTGAATTCTTTCTTGCTAAGACCTGAAGACCTTATTCACCACTGTCTTATGTCGTCTTGTCTTAAACCTTAGACCTACTATTGTTTCTTATTCTCCCAACATGGTCGATAGAGAGACCCTCAAGTCATGAGACTAGGGAAATGGAAAACAAAATGGGGGTGGAAAAGAATATATTATCCTTATTTAGAACCCAAGGTCAAGTGCCTGGATCGGCTTGGCTTCAAAAAGTAATGGGATGTAGCAGCAAAAAAGATACAACACTTAGGAATAAACTAAAAATAAATGTGCAGATTTTATATGGAAAAAACCTTTAAAGCACTCTTGAAAGACATAAAAGTAGACTTGGAGAAATGGGAAGAAATCCCTGTTCTTGGATAGGATGGTTCAGTATCATAAGTATCACAGAGGTATAAACTCTTCTTAAGTTAATGTGATTCCCAACAAAAACACCAATAAGCTTTTTTTCTGGAACTAGGCAAGTTGATACTAAAGTCCCTAAAGAAAAACAAAACAAGGCATGCAGGAATAATTGCGAATAACACAGGGGAAGAGCTATCTACCAGATATAATCATACACTACAAAGCCTCTATGATTAAACCAGTGTGATGTTGGCACTTGGATAGACAGTCATACCAATGGAGTAGGATAGAAAGTCAAGAAATAGACCCAAATATATGTGGAAATTTAGTACATTATAAAGATGGTACCTTGAACTTTTTAATAACTTTTGGGAGGGCCACTGGATAGCCATATAGAAGAATAAACTCCAGATGGATCAAGAATTAATACCACCAGTGTTAGGGGAAAATGTGGGTAACTTTCTCTATAACGTAGGTGTGAGGAGATGCTTTGTAAATACAACTCAAAATCCAGATGTAACCACAAAAAGGACTGATAATTAGAACTCCTTAAAAATAAAATATATTTGCATGGGAAATAAAAAAAATCATGACAAAGTCCTAAGACAACTGGGAGAAAACATTTGAAACATATATCACAGTTAAGGAGCCAATCTTCCTAATACATGAAGAGTAACTGGATGTGGGAGGTGAGGATGCTTCTCAGGCTTTTCCCTGGCTTATCCTTCCATCTTCACCCTGGGTTTTCTACAGAGGCCACAGAACTTAGCTTGCTATTGGGTTGGTCTGATTTAACATTTCATGTCCACTTTGTTGTTATTTTTTGCTAACTTGTACTTTCACTCCCTGGGACCTCTTTGATTTATAAGTGTTTTCCCAGATCACATTCTGTGCTGGACTCTGCACCTGGTGTTTTCCATGGGCCAGCAGCGATGACTGGTTTGCTGGGCTCTCATTTTACTGAGGGTTCCTAGTGAGATCTGCTCCTGTGTGGGGTGGGAAGAGGCTCAGGGAAGGGAGTGGATTGAGGGTATTCTTTATCAGAGATTTAATACATCCCAAAATACACTTAGTGTACCATCTTGGGGATTTTCAGGTGTTATAGACACAGAGGATCCTTTATGCTATCCCAACAGGAATGGATTCATTTTCAAAGGAGGGGGGTAAAATAAATAAGTTTAGGTTATTGATATCTAAACCTGGTCTTCATTTTCATCTTTGTTACTTGAGGAATCATAGTTGAATGCGCACAGACTAAATCTCATTGTCATCTAATACATTAAAGTGTCATGAATGGACAAGAAAAAGATAATGATGCTTTGGAATGTGAGAATGTTCTGGAAAATTAAAGGAATGATGCCCAAACTGCCCCACCTCCACCCCCTCGTGATGCTGGGGAGCAGCCTTAACCAGAAATTCATGTTCACATCAGGACAGACGAATGCCTTTCCTAGAAACATATTCTTGGAGATCATGGGTCTGGATTTTGAGCTAGATTGACCCACAATTGACGTGCTAATACCACTACAGCAGCACTTTGCTTTCTGCTTTTTGAAAGCATGTATTTCACATCATTGACCTCATTTGCTCTCCACACAGCCCTGCGAAACAGGCAGGGGCAGATATTACTGTCCTCATCTGCAGGTGAGATAACTGGGGCTGAGGAAAGCTAAGAGATGTGGGGAGAGCCAGTGGAGGAGGACTCTGGATAAGGAATTAGGGCACCTGGGATAGATTCCCATCTGGCCATTTACCACATGTGGTGTCTTGAGTTAGTCAGTTACACAAAGGTCTCTGAGCCTCCACTCCAGCTTTAATTAAGAGAGGTTTGCACAAGATGGTCCTTGAGGGCCCTCCCAGGGTGAATGTTCCAGGATTTTATCACTTGCCAGACTTCACCAGGAATTAGTCAGTGGATGAGAAACAGTATACAAGCCCCCTGAGATGCAAAATTCTCCTCCTCCTTCTACCCCACACAGTGGAGAACCGAGGACTCACTTGGGATAAGGGGGAGAAATTTTCCTTCTGCAGACTACAGATGGATTTCCTGCCTAAATACAGGAAGTTTTTTAAGTTTAGTTTATTTTCTTGTAATTTTTTCTATTTCTCCTATGTCTTCTTCTATTAACATTTTCCAGCTTTACTGAAGTTTACTTTGCATACCATAAAATTCACCCGTTGCGTGTATAATTCATTGCTTTTTAGTAAACTTATAGAGTTCTGCAACCATCACAATCCAGGTTTAGAACTTCTCCTTCACCTTAAAAAATTCCTTTGTGACCACCTGCTTCAGTTTCCACTCTCCCCTGCAGCCCCAAGCAACCACTGCTTTCTGTCTCTATAAATTTGCCTTTTCTGGACATTTCCTGTAAAGAGAATCATATAGTATGTAGTATTTTCCATATGGCTTGTTTAACTTACCATAATGTTTTCCAGGTTCATCTAGGTTACATTATGTATGAGTACTTCATTCCTTTTTAGGGCCAAATAATATTCCATTGTATGGGTTCACCACATTTTGTTTCTCTGTTCATCTGCTGATGGATATTTGGGTTGTTTCCACATTTTAGCTACTATGAGCAATGTTGCTATGAGCATTCATGTCCAAGTCTCCATGTAGACATATATTCTTTATTTCTTTTGGGTAAATTCCTGGGAGTAGAAATGCAGGGTTGTTTTCTTTAGTTTTTGTATAGTATTTGAATCTCTACTTTTAACCTTTATATCTGAATAAAAGATTCATAGAAAATGTGTGGGAGAGTAAATGGGTAACTTGTTTTAATAAGCTTTCTTAATACCTGGTAACTTGTCTTGAAGTAATGTAATTATACAGAGTAGTGGTTTTTATGGACTGAATTGTGTCTTCCCAAAATACATGCGTTGAAGTCCTAACCCCCAATACTTCAGAATGTGACTGTATATGGATATAGGGCCTTTAAAGAGGTGATTAATGTTTAATGAGGTCATAAGAGTGTGGCCCTAGGCCCTAATCGAATATGATTGGCGTCCTTATAAGAAGAGGAAGAGACACCAGGGGTGCCCGCACACAGAGAAAAGACTACATGAGGGCACAGCAAGAAGTTGGCCAACTGCAAGGCAAAGAGAGAAGCCTCAGGAGAAACCAAGTCTGCGCACACCTTAATCTTGGACTTCCAGCCTCCAGAATTGTGAGAAAAGGAATTTCTGTTGTTTAAGCCACCCAGTCTGTAGTATTTTGTTATGGCAGCAACAAATGAATACATGGGTCTATATTTTAAGAAATTTGCTTTTCAATGACACTGGAAGAGTGTTTCTCTCATATTAATTGCCTTCACACATTGTATTCTCTGTTGCCCTTCATGTACCCTGTCACAGCAGGTCTCTCTTCCGTTCCTCCACGTGGTGGGCTCTTCCTTGCATCACTCCACTTCATGGTCACATCTCCGGTCACTCCCCATGGCAGCCCAAAAGCCACCTCCTCCATGAACACTTCCTCCCACTAGGAAGCAATTCTCTAAATCCCCCATCTATTTCTTTCTGCATCTCTTATGGCACAGGCTCTATCTACACTGTATGCTGGCTAGTGGGTATGTTTTCTCTCTCATGCTAAACTAAGAGCTCCCTGTGGACAGGGAAAGTGGTGTTTGTATTTATTGTCCCTCTAACCTAACCTCTGGCTCAATGTCTGACACAAAGTCGGAACTATTTTAATTAATTAAAACTGACAACTCCAGCTACCAAAATATTTATGAAGTTTCAGAACTTTGTGAAGACTCATAAAACACTGGTTAGTGAAGTGTGAGTAGAAAAAGGATGGCTACAAATTTGGGAATAGCTAAGTGCATATGTTGGAAAGTCACCGCTGGTGACCTTCAGCCAACTCACTTCCCTGCTTCAAACCTCAGCTTCTTTATCCCCGAAAGTGTTGATCTAGCAAAGGTCTGCTCAATGGTGAACATTTTACCTCCCTAAAGCTCTTGGTGAGTTCTGCAGGATTCCTCTTTTTGAAGTGCCTCCTTAGTTACGTGGCTGGCTGAGGAAGTTCAAGGTCTAAATTACACGGCAACTCAATTAAAATGAACTTAACGTGAATTTTGAGTTTCTGTTTTCCATGGAGAACTTTTCCAAATACGTAGAATTTAGAAGTGCTAGTCACTGCCTTCTGGGGGCCTAAATCCCTAAGAGGAGATGAAGGCATAGGAACCTACATCACCATCCTTTTGACAATGAACAATTTTAAAGAAAGGCACACACACACAGCCAGCTGGGAACCACAGAGCATCATGTTCAAATCAGACCTCACTAGGAGAATGGTTTGTGTGGGAATTACACCATAAAATAAAACAAAACACAAAATTCCCCAAATGATAAGAGAAAAGAGGCTGTGTGGTAAACAGCCCCAGAAGGGGCTGTTGTACTTCTGTACAAGTGGCCTCTGACTTTCTTGGCCCAACTTTTCACTTCACCCTTGGGTTTCTTTAACTTTTTCCTCCACTCTTCCTACCAGTCTCCAAGGATTTGTAGATCTTTATTTCTTTAGGCAGAGGCACAGACAAAAATTCTTTTTTCCTTCCTTCACTCAGCAAATTAAGAAAAGAGCTAAGAGAAATCAAGAGAGAAGGGAGGGCAGAGGAAGGAAGTACCACCGGGCTGAGAATGCAGTGTATGGGTCTCTGATCCCAGGGGGGTTAAATCCCTACCCCAAGCTGGCAGGCACTGCTGGCGAGGCCATAGACCCATGATCCTTTTCTCCCTACTCCCGTCAGCCGCTGTTCTACACTGCCATCTCCCTGCTTAAAATGAATCCACTTAATAAACCTGAACCATCAATAGCACAGTAAGACCAGTTATATGACCTTTAGGAAGTTCCCTAGGCCTCAGGGACCCCGCACCAAATTATTTTTTAGCTTCTATTTATAGCTCTTGTTTCATTGGCTGAGCATTCATAATTGATGCCATTAAAATCCCATCCCTTTCCGTTTTTTCTCAGTTCCACACAACAGTTTAGATGTTCTGGTTTGCAAAAGGTGGGAAAGAGCAGATTTCCAGCCATGATCCTATGGCAAGACTTGACTTCCTTTTCCCCTTACCTATCTCGGATGAGAAGGCTCTCTTTGGTAAAGAGTCTGGGACATTGTTAGTAAAATAGTGTCTTGAGGTTAAAATAAACAGATGCTCAATATTTGGAGGAAAAAAAAAAACGTTTGTCTTGCTTAGAAGAAAATGTTAGTAGTTCTTCAAGTTCCCCAAGTGTGTTCCCCAAACCAGCAGCTTTAGCATCACCTGGGAGCTTGTTAGAAATGTAAATTCTCAGGATCCTCCTCAGGCCTTCTAAATCAGAAACTCCGGGGATACAATGGTCTGTATTTTAATAAGCCATCCAGATGATTCCGACACTTGCTCTGAGCCACTGGGTTAGACAATATCCATTCTCTTCTTTTTTCTCCCATAATGATAGAACAATCAGGGCAGCAGGTGTGTTCAGCTAAAAGGTAACATTCCTTATCATCCTTGCTGATAAGGTCGCTCCATGTAATGTAAGCAGAAGTCCTTAGATGAGACTTCTTGGAAACCTCATTAAAGGGGGCTGCCTCCATGGGCAGAAATAGCCTCGCTGTTTTTTGCTCCCTTCCTTCTACTTTCTGCCCGGAACTAGAAGTCCAGCCCCCGTCTTGGACGATGAGGTGACTTTGAAGATGGAAGTGACAAACTAAGGGAAGCGGAGAAGAGAGATTGAAGGAGCGCTGGCCCCTGATGACGAGAAGATACCGTATCAGCCTGAACTGCCTTCCTTCAACGTCTTTAGAAGAGAGAGAGAGAAATCTCCGTCTTGTTTAAGCCATGTGGTTTTCTGCCGTATGCAGTTGAATCCAATCCTGATACATTCTGTATTACAGTTGACCTTTGAACAATGCAGAGGTTTAGGGGTACTGACACTCAGTAATCAAAAATCCGCATTTAATTTTACAGTTTTCCTTCCTTCTCTGGGTTTCCTCATCCACACGTTCAAACAACCTCAGACCATGTAGTACCGTAATACCTATTTATTGAAAGACATCTGCATGTACGCGGACTCATGCAATTCAAACCTGTGTTCAAGGATCAGCTGTAGTTTGAATTGCTTTGGTAGTACTCCCCTGAAAAACATTAAGAGCTAAAAGCCTTCTCCAGCAACACATGGTGACGATGAGATGTTATTCTCTAGGGTGAGGCACGGACCTGAAGGAAGGGATGAGGAGAGAAGATGGAAAGGACAGTGAGGGGATAAAGGAAGGTAAGACCAGAGAAACGGTCATTCTCAGATGCCCACCCAACAGGGGCTCTTCATGGACTGGAAGTTGACTTCATAAGTAAAAGGATTATTTCTCACCAACCTCTGGACTTTATATATGTCAGCTGTTGCCTTGAAACAAATCAGCTGCCAGAAACTTCTCCAGCAGAGATGGGTTTATTTGGGATAAGCAGATAGATGCAAGTTGGGGTCCTTTAATGATTTTTAATTTAAAAAGAGGAAGATAAAGGATGAACAGAAAATTGGAGGTGAGGAGAGAAGGCGGGAAAGAATAGTTGGAAACAGGAATATAGCTTCTTAGAAGAAACCACAAAGCTCAGCCCTTTGAAGGAGACTCAAAGTTACAAATCTTTATCTTATTATTTTATTTTCTTAAAGCTAAGAAAATTAAGCAATTAAAATATTCATATTAAAAATCCAAAGTAAATCACAATCATGAGCTCTTAATCTATTGTTTTGTTTTGTCTTGTTTTTCCTCCCTCCACGCGTAGAATTACGTTTCATGTCAACTTCCATTGAAATCCCAGCAACAAAATTGTTTTCCATGGAAGGGAGGCTGGGAGGGGGTCTTTTCATATAACGTCCCCTCAGACAGAGTCCTGAGAAGATCGTGTGTGGGGCAGTCTGATTATTCACATGGGCATAAGTGTAGAGAGGAGTTTTCAAGTTAAATACAACAATAGAAGAAAAGAAAAGCTATCAGGAAAAGGGTATCTCTTTACTCTGACCCGGGCAAGATGTCAATCCTGTGGTATGTTGACTCTGTAAACAAACAGCAGGGTCTTCATTGGAGATTGTAATGAGGTAAGCTCAGATCGCCAGAGCAGATGGGAGGCTTGAGCAGGGGAGGAGAGGATTTCACCAATGGCCAGGAGGAAAGGAGAATAGGGCTTTCTTCTCCAGTAATCCTCTACCAGCTATTCATCAACCAGATGCATATATAGGAAAGAAATTACCAGTTGTCCCTTCCCACAGTCAGTTTCCACTGTGGTTGCAGACATTATATGGTGGGGCTCAGGGAGGAGCAGTGTGATCAGCGTGAGAATCAGGGCTTCCCCAAGTCCTGTTTTATGTACCTTTTTCACCAGCAACAAACTGGAGTCTGTCTTGCCATCAGAGTCCAGTCACCCAGTACATTTGAAGACCACCTTGACAATTTCCAAATGCCCTTGAATCAAGCCAAATTCTCAAGAAGCTGCCAGCTTAGACTTTATTGTCCTCCACTGTTTTAATTAAAGTGTTCTAATTAAATTTCTCACCACCTTAGAGCGTGTGGTGTGGGAGTCAGAGTTAATTTGATTTATTAAAGTAACGTGCTGCTGAGTGAAATTTATTTCTGTCTCTAGATTTGTCTGCAGACGGTTCACTCTGAAGCCCGACCAGGAGAGGGCTTTTCCCTCCAGTCTTTTCTCAGAAGCACGGGCTATGTAGCTCCCTGCTCCAGCTCCCTCAGGGAAACCAGAATTGAAGCCAAAGTACGAACTGAAGCAGCAGCCATAACAGCAAGGCCAGGGATGCAGGAGGAGAGCCCCCAAATCCCAAGGGACTATGGAGAAGGGAGGACAGAGGGAAACCAGAGAGGAGACACGAGGTTAGACTCAAGGGGAAGAGTTGAGAACTCTTCCACCATCTTCTGGATTTTGTGTTTAGCCTGAGTATTCACAGTAAGATCTACTGTCTGCTAATGGACTAGATCTTCCCAGCCTTACAGCCATTAGGGTGACACCAGGTCACGTGCCAACTCCTAGAGCCGGGCGAGTGGTCTATTGTCAGGCCAATTCATCGCTTCCTTCTATGTGTTGGCCTTCTTCTCTCCCCCTTCATTTGGTCCTTTTAGCTCAGCAACTCCAGTGGGAGGAAACGTTACTCTTTTAATGTCCATTTTACAGTCCCAGGAAAGCGTTCTGTTTGGCATTCTTTGGGTAATCCAGCAACAATAGCTACCAACGTTCACTGACCAGTGAGGAAAACAGCGCTGTACGGCATGGTAATCATAGTTAACAAGACTGTATTACATACTTCAAAGTTGCTAAGCGAGTAGATCTTAAATGTTCTCACCCCAAAAAAGAAATGGGAATTATGTGAGGGGATGGAGGTGCTAGCTAATACTGTGGTGGTAATCATTTCACAATATATAATTGTACCAAATCAACATGTTGTACACCTAAAACTTACACAGTTTATATGTCAGTTATATCTCAATATAGGTGGGGGGAAAAGAGGTTTGGCACATTTCCACCCACCGTCCTGAAACGTCCATCCCCTGCCACCAGTAGAGCATGTCCCAGGTAGCCGTTACTACTTTAGTCCCGTCAAAGAGTGAAGAGCAGACCTCAGCCCAAAGTCCAGCCCAGTCCAGCTAAGCCCAGGGGAGATCAGCTGCAACTCACTGGCAGACCTCTAATTATGAAATAAATGCTTGTAAGCTGCTGAAATTTGAGGATGTTTCTTACATAGATTGTTACAGAAGAGATCTGACTAATGTTCAAAGGGTAGGGCAGAGAATTACAGCTCGAATGACTGGGAGAATGAGGGGCTGATTGTAAATAGAGACTTGGAAAAGAGAAACAGAGCAGATCTGGGTGACAAGAAGAGCAGCATGATTTTTGTTGTGTTTTGATTTGATTTATAAGCAATTGATAGTGTCCTTACCTGAAGTTCTACTGAACGATCATGTCTTGGAGAACAGAAGTGGTATTTTGATCGTCACTGTGCTTCAGGGCCTAGCATCGTGCTTGGAACATCACAGACACATGACATATATTGGTTAAACAAAGGAATAAGTGAAAAGTGGGATGATAACAGGATATCCAAGAGGAAATTCTCTAAACAGAAACGTGAATCAGAACTCAGCTGAGAGGACTGAATTTAACATAACGAATCAATTAGCGTAGAGGTGATAGTTAAGCTGTAAGAGGCCATGCAATCCCGAGGAAGAAGTGTAGGGACAGAGAAGCGAACAGATAATGACAGGTTCCTGGGGGTCCAGTGTTAGAGGATGGGGGGGCTTAGTGGGGGTCTGTGACGAAGACAGAAAAAGAATGATTAAAGAGGGTGGAGGAGGGTGAGGGCCTTGTGGGGTCACTCACACCAAAGGAGGGAAGTGTTTCAAGGGTCAATAATATCTATCCCAGGAGAGAGGTCAAAAAGAATGAGACTGGGGAAGAAACGTAGAATTTCTCTGACCAATGACTGACCAAGGCAGTCATTGGTCAACTTAGAGAGAGATGCTTTCTATCACGTGTGAAATTTCCATTAACGTCCAACAGAAAAGATATAAAGATAGCTGAAATCATAGAGATATCAATAAACCGTAGAGGCAGAGGTCTATTGATTTAAGGCACCAAACATAACTGAGAGCAACTTTGGCTTCTAGGGTCATTATCAAGAAAATGTCGTATGAAACTAGATGCACAAAAATCTTTTAAAAATAGAAAATCAGACACCGTCACCTCCCTCAAGTACACTGTATTTTTTCTTTTTTCATTCCTTTTCCCTTGGAAACAAAGAAAGCAGCTACAGAGAATTCCTGCAGAGAAAACATATATTTTCATCTAAGCCAAGTATTTGGAAAGCAGAGGACAGCTAGGCTCCGTTAACAATGTATTAATTCACGACAGCAACAGGCTTCATAAATAATAGCTGGATGTCAACGGGCCCCTGCCATGAACTAGAACTGAGATGAAAAGCTGAGAGTGCAGTGTGAAGCTCGTTAGTGAAAATGAAGTTGGGGTTCTACTTTAAATGGGGATTACTTACTTGGTTAAATGTAGTAATTAACCAAAGAGTGATTATGGGGTCTAAGGGATCCGTTTATTGGGTAGAGAGTAAGAAGCCAATTTCACTGAGCTTTGTGATAGATGCTAAAGAAGCATAAGGATGTCCAATGCCTGCAGGCAAACTGATACCAAACTTTCTTGTGAGCAGTTAACTTCAGATAGACTGCCAGGAGGCTCTGAAAAAATACTCTGTTGAAACAACAGTAAGAAATCGTACAGCCTAATAAATACCGTAGGGAAAAAGGAGTTAGAAATAATGATAGTTTAAAGATCAATTATAATGAAATTATTAGTAAGTTAATAGTAATA
Source organism: Phocoena sinus (assembly GCF_008692025.1). Taxonomy (NCBI): domain Eukaryota; kingdom Metazoa; phylum Chordata; class Mammalia; order Artiodactyla; family Phocoenidae; genus Phocoena; species Phocoena sinus. The sequence continues at coordinate 67,605,986 of NC_045767.1, forward strand.
GAGAAGGAAAGAAAACAGTAACTCCTTAAAAAGGATTGACCAAAATATCCCAGAAGAGCAATATAACATGCTCATTTGTTTTTTGGTTTCTTATCGTTGTAAATGATGGACTATCTCAGCAACAGCAAACCCATTAATCAAGACTGTAAACAATTAAAATCTCTTTCCAGATCCGGGAAAGCATCAGAATGATCAAGACAGTGCCAAAAAAAGGAACATAAATTTCAGCCAGCTCTTTGGATCTGGGAAGTGTTTAGGCTACCCAGCCAAAAAGTCAGAGAGCAAAAAGTCTAAACTAAGCTGATAACAACTGATCATTAATTAGAACTGAAGCCAACTATCTCAGTCTACAGAAATGTCTTGGCTACTCAGCTAAGAGCCAGAAAGCCAAAGGTCCAACTTGGTTCATTATGATTAATCACAGGCAAATCCACTGTCCAGAAAAGCCCCTATTAATGAAGGGCCGCCTTTGAGAAGAAGCAGCCCCAAGAGAAGCTGGCAGGGACCCCCCCCTAGGGAAAGGGAAGAAAAGATAGGGGATATTGTCCACTCTGCTTAGGAGCTCAAACTAGGGCTGAAGCCCTGGAATTAATAATCATGTATAGCGAATTCCAGCATTAAAAAGCAAACTGAGCATTTGATAGCTCATCTTTACTGCAAGGATTTTTTTAAAAAATGAGATTCTGGTCTTTGAATACCGTGGAAATAGGAGGAAGGTACAGGTAGGAGAGCAAGGGAGCAATAATGGTTATTTAAGGAAAAAGTGTCCAAAAGGAAATTAACCACCGATGGCACCAAAAGTCAGATACCAAATGGAAATATGTAAAAATGACAGAATGTGACGGTGGGAAGTGACTTTGTAGTGGTAATTTAGAGGGGATTTAAGAATTGGATGTCATTTATCAGCTCATGCATACTGACATTTAAATTCATTTTGGCATCTATAAAAAAGCATTTCTCTATCTAATCAGAGAAGGCACAAGGACCTTCTTATGCACACATCCATTTTCCTTCTAATAGTTTCGTATTTCATGGATTCTAGGCTGCACACTATTTTTACACTTAATATCTCTGAAGTCAGTGCGTATCTTACAATCATGACATGTCACGATTTAATTGGAGGTGTTTTTACTTTCTCATTGGTACCAAAACAGTGGCATTTCTTACAACTGATGCCATTTAGATATGATGTAGTCCAGATGGGTGATATGGCTACACAAACACCATTTGGTGCTGCAAAAGAGAACCCCAACCCTTGTCCTGTGAGGTCTGAAATATGGAAAGCTGGGGGCATATCTGAGGGCCGTGGATGCACGCAGAGCTAAGCAGTCCAGAGAAAAGTTTGCCCGAGTATAATATAGAGAGAACAGGGGTGTTCCAACTGTGCCCCGAGATCTTTGCATGCAGTGAGATTTTTGAGCTTGCCAGGTCGTCCTGTATAGAGCACAGGTTCTTCTTGGAAACACGGGGGAGGTGACGGGCTACAGTTGGATCCTTCCCTCACACTGTGTGCTCAGGACTTATTCATACCTCATAACAACGCAGTACATTTGGCACTAGAGTATCCTCCGCGTTTCATAGACGAGGAAACCGAGGCTCAAACAAACACGGTGAATAATCTGCCAAGGGTCACACTGCTAATAAGTGTGGAGGTCAGTAACTAAGCATAGGTCCATGTGGCCTCAGAGCCCACGCGCTTAACCATTACATCACCCTGACTCTACCAAGACAGCCTTTGGACAGTTCATACTGTTGGTGATTCACAGGACTTGGTAGGAGAGGAGGAGATGGAAGAGAATGGAGAAAATTAATTTTAAGTAAGAGGAGAAAGTAAAGGTAAGGAAAATACCCTCAAGTTTTTTGTTTTGTTTTGTTTTGTGATACGCGGGCCTCTCACTGTTGTGGCCTCTCCCGTTACGGAGCACAGGCTCCGGATGCGCAGGCTCAGCGGCCATGGCTCACGGGCCCAGCCACTCCGCGGCATGTGGGATCTTCCCGGACCGGGGCACGAACCCGTGTCCCCTACATCGGCAGGCGGACTCTCAACCACTGCACCACCAGGGAAGTCCCATCCTCAAGTTTTGATACCATCTATAATTGTGGGGTTTTATTGCGTGAAGGTGGCTTTGTGAATGGTAACGCTGCTGACTCTGAGCACACTGCTTCTCTATATCCTTGTAGAAGGGTCACAGGAACCCGAAAGAGTAAGCTATTTAGTCCCTGGGATTCAAATGATATGTGATAAAACCCGTACCGCTTTTCTACCACCAAAACATGCAAGTTTTATGCTTGGAAAAGTTGATTAAAATTCTCAGTGTCTTAATTATCCAAAGAAGGAACCAGAAAAACATTATATTCAAATCTGAACTCTGACGTGTGTGTGTGTATGTGTGTGTGTGTGTGTGTGTGTTCGTTCAGAGATATATGCCATTTTAAAAGCTGTAAGACATAATTACTTGGGTAAGCACTGAACATGTGTGATATTTCAGAAATATCACTCTGATATATCTAGGTTATGTTTACACATTTTAAGACATATTAGGGTAATTTCCATGGGAAAAATGTGTGTTTTGCCCCAAATTCTATGTAAATGGTAATTTTGAATACATAAGTACATTTTTGGTTAAAGAGAACATCAGTGTCACTTAATATATTACTGGACATACACAGATGTTTATGTTTGCATTTTATGTAAATTGCCTTTCAGTGGAGAAGAAATGTATACATAAGATTTCAACTTGTTATGTTTTACATATTTAGTGTGTGTAGTTTATATTTCACAGAAAGCAAATATAAGAAAGCAATAGAAGCCAGCAGATTGCATCAAGCTTTCTGATAGTTTTAATGCCCTGCATTTGTTAACCTTTACAAATGCCAAGGAATTATGAGACACTACAGGAAGACTGTGTCTTCACTGTACCCCATGGACAGCAGTTTCAGCTGTTACCTGGTCTTTTCACCGTTCCCTGACAGCAGTCATTCCAACCATTATCTCAATGCTCATGATATCTCTTCAGACCCTATTTCCATCTCACCATGTGCTTCCTGGGGTCTTGTCAAATCTAACCCATATTAGTGTCCTGAAGCTGCTGTGACAAATTACTACAAACACGGTGGCTAAAAACGACAGAAATTTATTCTCTCGAAGTTCTGGAGGCTAGAAATCTGAAATCAGTTTCTTTAGGCTGAATCAAGATGTCAGCACGGCTATGCTCCCTTGGGAGACTCTAGGGGAAGAATTCATTCCTTGCGTTTTCAGCTTCTGGGAGCTGCTAGTCGCTTTTTTAAAAAACTTTTTATTGGAGTATAGTTGATTTACAATGTTGTGTTAATTTCTGCTGTACAGCAAAACGAATCAGTTATACATACACACATAGCCACTCTTTTTAGATTCTTTTCCCATATAGGTCATTACAGAGTACTGAGAAGAGTTCCCTGTGCTACACAGTAGGTCCTTATTAGTTATCTATAGTTGTGTGTATATGTCAATCCCAATCTCCCAATTTATCTCTCCCCTGCTGGCCATTCTCGACTTGTGGCCATGTCAGTCCCACCTCTGCCCCATGGTCATATTGCCTCTCTTCTGTGTGTTTCATCTCCTTCTGCCTCTCTCTTATAAGGACGCTTGTGAATGGATTCGGGCCTTTTTCCTCAGGTTGACCTTAAAAATAAAATAGCCAGTTTTATTACAAGTTATTTGACCAGCAAAATGGGTTTATTTGGGACTAGCAGAGAATTGCAGTTCCGGACAAGCATGCTATAGCAAAGACTATAGGCACGTCTGGAGGAATAAAGCAGAGCAACCATTGGGAGGGGCTGTTATAAACAAAGTCCATTGGAAAAAACTGGGAGTTCAAAGCATAGTGGCTTTCCATTGGCTGAGTTGTGACAGTCTCTCATTGGCTGGGCTGTTGCTGGGTGAGCAAAGCATCTTCCTTCCTCCTGCTCAGGTAGTAAAGTAGGAACCTTCCTGCTGGGAATGACAGGTACCTCTCTTCCTGTTGGGGTCTGTAACTGACATTGAGAGGTAGTCTGTGAGCGCTCCCCCTTCTGGCCTCCCAACTCCATTTTATTTTATTTATTTATATTTTTTGGTACGCGGGCCTCTCACTGTTGTGGCTTCTCCCGCCGCGGAGCACAGGCTCCGGACGCGCAGGCCCAGCAGCCATGGCTCGCGGGCCCAGCCGCTCCGCGGCACGTGGAATCCTCCCGGACCGGGGCACGAACCCGCGTCCCCTGCATCAGCAGGCGGACTCCCAACCACTGCGCCACCAGGGAAGTCCCCAACTCCATTTTAAATGAGGTTTCCCTTATTCAGTTTCACGCTTATAACGTTTACAGGTTCCAGGGATTAGGACCTGATATCTTTGGGTGGCCATTATCCTGCCTACTGCACTACCCATTCTTCTAACTCATCTCAAATCCCACCTTTTGCATGAAGTAGGAAAGTGGAAAAAGCTCTGAACTGGGAACCAGAAGAGCTAGACTCTAATTTTGACTTAGAACTAACTTGCTGTGTTACCTTGGGCACCTCACTTCTTTGGGCCTCAACATGCTTGATTGTAAAAATAGATGAGTTAGATGCAATTTTGTCAATAGGAATGCCTTGGCATTTTGGGTGGGATAATTCTTTGTTCCGAAGGACTTTAATATCCTGGCCCTAATGCCAATATGGATCCCAGTCAATGTGACAATCCCCACCCACATTTCCCAGAGTCCTAGGGTGGGGTGAGGGAACAATATTGTCCCAGTTGAGAGCCATTGTAATAGGATGTCCCTTTTAAAAAGAATAATATATTTATTGATCATATTTCTCCCTGATTTCGAAATCATGTATGCCATGCCAATTTTTAAAAATACTTAAAAAAGTTTTAAGTATCAACAAGAAATAATTGCTATAAGCATTTTGACATTGTCCATCCAGTCTGTTGTGCCCCTCCTCCCCAGGGACTGCCGCTTACTGCCCCTCACCGAGTTGGTAGCTGGTAGAGTTCTCTGCATATAGCTGCCAGCAATTCATCAATTGCAGTCCCAGTTTTCCTACCTTGGCCCTGGTTTCCATGGTGGTTTCCACTCCTGTGTCTCTGTTCCACTAAGCTGTGACTCCCTGTATTTACCTGTTGGTCTTCCCAGTCTTGGGGACAGTGTTTTACCCTGGGTGCTCCCCTCTCTTATGGGCCCAAGAGGAGTTGCTGATTTTTAGTCTGTTCAGCTTTTTACTTGTTGTTACGACACAATGGCAACTTCTAAGCTCCTTACATGTGGAACCAGAAATCTCCAGAGCAACGAAGGAAACATTTCAGGCTCTGCCCTCGAGGAGCTTGAGGGAAGCCCAGATAATAACCAAACCTAGGCTAGGCTTTCAGGTAGTGATGGCTATTGGGAAGAAAAATAAAGTGGCAGGAAGAGGACCAAGTGGGTTAGGGGTGAGGGATGCAGGAGGGTGGCTACTTGGGTAGGATGGCCAGGGGACAGGTGAGCAGAGCCTGGAATGACAGAGTAAGCCACACAAACAGCAGAGGCAGAGTTCCAGGCTGTTGGAACTCATGAGCTTGACGTGATCAAGAAAGCCAGTGGGACTGGAAAGTGATGGGCTAGGGGCAGAGGGGCCAGAGGTGAGATTGGAGACGGATTCAGGAGCTAGATCACGCAGGACCTGAATATATTGTTAAAAGAGTGACAGGGAGACAGTGATGGATTTTGAATCAGGAAGAGATTATTTGATTTTCATTTTATACCTTCATTATAGTGCCATGTGGAGGACGGCTTGTAGGAGGACAAGGGTGGTAGAAGCTGGGAGACATTAGGAACGACTGCACTGGTCTAGGAGAGAGATGACATGGCTTGACTGGGGCCCAATGGAAGGAGTGAAAAATGGTCAGATTCTGAATATAATTTAAAAGTAGAATTGATGAACTGACTGCGGCAGTGTGAGAGAAGAAGAGAAATCAAAGATTTCCCCTGTCAGGGGTAGGTACAAGTGGGGAGGGATGCCAAAACAAAATCAAATATTAAATTTGGCTTGCCTGTTAGATATCTAAGCAAAATGTTGAATAAGCATTTGGACAGGGGAGAGTTCCATGCTGGAGATCTAATTTGGGGCACGTAGATGTGATTTAAATCCATAAAACAAACATCGTATCTAGAGCTGTGCTTTCCAGTATGCTAGCTACTAGTAGCCACCGTGGCAATTGAGCACTTAGAATGTAGCTAGGGAACCAAGGAACTGAATTTTTTTTTTTGGCGGTACGCAGGCCTCTCACTGTTGTGGCCTCTCCCGTTGCGGAGCACAGGCTTCGGACACGCAGGCTCAGCGGCCATGGCTCACGGGCCCAGCCGCTCCGCGGCATGTGGGATCTTCCCGGACCGGGGCACGAACCCGTGTCGCCTGCATCGGCAGGTGGACTCTCAACCACTGCGCCACCAGGGAAGCCCAAGGAACTGAATTTTATTTAGTATTAATTAATTTAAATGTAAAAATAAACACTTGATTCAGTTATTGGAAAACTTTTAAGTATGTTCAGAAAAACTTAGCAATAATTTTTAACTGTAAATTTTATAAAATCGGGCATTTCCTATGAAGTGGAGACCAGACATTTTTTATGAAAGTGTAGCATCTGAATTAAGATGTACTATAAATGTAAAATACATACCATATTTCAAAGACTTGGTACAAAAATATAAAATAACTGAACAGTTTTAATATTGATTACATGCTGAAATGATAATACTTTGATATACTGACATAATAAATGTCATGAAAATTAATTTCACCTGTTTCTTTTTGCTTTTTTAACAATGTGGCTACTAGAAAATTAAAAATTACATATGTGCCTTGCATTTGCTTTCTATTGACTAGGAGAGAGTGTAATAAAAAAGAAATGTCCAGGGATTGAACCCTTGGAAATAGTTTATGACTTAGAGGTTTTGGAGAGAGGGATAATCCTTTCAAAAAGCCTCAAAAAGAAGTAGCCTCAAAGGGAGACCAACCAGGAGAGTGAAGTGTTCTACAAATCAAGTGGAAAAAAATGTGTTAGGAAAGAGAGAGCAAGCGACTGTATGAGAGGCTGCTGAGAGGTTGTTAGGTACAATGTAGACTGAGAATTGGCAGTTGCATTTAGCAACATGGAGACTGTTAGTGAACTTGTTGGTTTGTGTGTGTGTGTGTGTGTGTGTGTGTGTGTGTGTGTGTGTGGGTGGGTGGGTAGGTGTAGGGAGGCACAAAAGGCTGACTGGAGTAGATTATTAAAAAATCAACTATAGACTACTCCTTCAAGAAATTTTGATTTGCAGAGAAGCAAAATAATTGAGATGTTGGGGAATGGGGGCTCAAGGAAGGATTTTTTTAATTTAATGGGAAATATATTTTTATAACAGCTATTTGTTTTTTATTCTCTATTGAGCTTTTGACCTAAATAAATCATCTTGTAAATATCTATTAGCTAGCAGGATAATTCTAATTTTATTTAATCAGAGTTGAGGAATGCTAAAAATTTTAAATGAGTACCCGTGTTTTGCTCAGCCCACAGAATCATAGTGAACAGAAAGGTCTAGGGGTTACCAAAATCTGTGTTTAGGGTTACTAAAATGACTAACATAATGGACTGTACACAGTTCCCTAAAATATAATACGTGACATCATTTGTGTTGCGGTAGAAGTGTGTGGAATTCTCTAACTTTGGAATAGAACACAAATGCCGAACTTGTATTAAATTTTGGTCATCATGTCTTATCTTAATTTCCATAGTACTTAGTGTAGGTTCTGGCTCATAGTAAGTGTTAGTATAACTGAATGAATGAGTAAAGATAATCTCAATATCCTGAAATATTAAAGGGACCAGCAATACCCAAGAATTCACCAACAGATGGCACCATGCTGTTTCCTATATGAGTTTATGTAGAGACAGTGTTAATACGACATTCAATTCTTAATCTCAAGTGCTGGTTAAGGGGGAAAAATGAAGTCCCTGGGGAATGTATTTTTGCTCTTTCAAATTTTATAATTGAATTATTAAAACATGTTCATATGTATTTATTTATTACAAATGTCTATGTTCCTACTCTAACTTAGACACTTTCCTTAGGTCAGACCTTGAAAGAAAAGGAAATGAGATTGATTTGTAGATAAGAGAAAGAAAACATCCACAGGTTATCACTATTAAAATGTTTGTGAATGCTAAGAAGTCAAGCTGCTAATTTATTCCCCCTCAGAGATGAATATCCTTCAATGGCAGTGAAACCCAGGATGTTTTGTAGACTTTTGGAGCACTGGCATGATGATTTAGAGGGCAGATGTTGCATTTTGCAGTCCCAGTGTGTTCAGACTGAAAGTGACAAGGACTAAACACACAGTGTGCTTTAAAAACAAAACAAAATGAAACAACTCCTAACCCCATACGGTCTGCACATCCAAAGCGTAAAATATCCACCTGAGTGCCATATGTAAACAGCGCTCCCATCGTGACCCACAATTATTTTGATTTTCTGTAGAATTGCTTGTAATTTTCATAATTCCCTATGCCTTTTACTTCGCCTGCAGATCTGAGAAGTGAATGGATGTGTCCTAAGACAATAGTGTTGTGAAAAGCCAAGCCTGGAAGCTTGGAGTCCTGCTCACACACAAGACAGATGGGACAGCAGCACAGCATGGATGATCTCACAGTGTTAAGTCACTTGCTAAAAATTTGAGAAGAGTGACTACTTCCACAATTACTTTTTCGTCAAGAAATCTCTATCTCAGATGTGCATACATCCTTGCAGATAAATGCGATGGGTCAAAGGTAAGAAAGTGGGTACTTTCAAAGTGACTGGGTTCTGCTGTAAGTGGAGCAGGACAGCAGATGCCCGCAATGCCCAGCACCGCCAGCCCCCTCTCCCCCGGGAGCCTGCTGGCTGAGGTTTCAGGAAGGGCCAAGCAGGGCTAGTCTGGGCCTCCCTGGAATATCAGTAAGAACCACCCAGGTGCTGGTATGTCTAAAATGGCCAATACTTTGCCAGGAGGGTTATCACTGTGTTTCTCGATAATAGCACCACTATGAACTTAAAAATATATGCACACGAGTTACTAAATATTTAAATGACACATCAATTGTTCTCCCTGTGTTTTCTTCCATCTGAGCATGCTCGTCAGTTGCCTTTGTGGGTTTCTTCCGTCCTTAAATGGAGGCTCATCCCAGGGCTTTGTAACTCACTCTCTGACTCAATTACCACCCAGAGGATGAGGATTCCAGATCTCTCCCAAGCTCCTGATTCCTCTCTCCACCTGCTGAACCTCTCTTCTTGAATGTTCCCTCACTATCTCAAAGACAACATGTAGGGAAACAAAAAAACCCTCATTATTCTCTTCCTAAACCTACTGCCCTTCTGCATTCACCTCTGTGTATGTCTCAGTTTTTCAGTATAATACTTGATAACTTTAAAAAAGAACATGCGTTGGGCTTCCCTGGTGGCGCAGTGGTTGAGAGTCTGCCTGCCGATGCAGGGGACACGGGTTCGTGCCCCGGTCCGGGAAGATCCTACATGCCGCGGAGCGGCTGGGCCCGTGAGCCATGGCCACTGAGCCTGTGCGTCTGGAGCCTGTGCTCCGCAATGGGAGAGGCCACAGCAGTGAGAGGCCCGCTTACCGCAAAAAAAAAAAAAAAAAAAAAGAACATGAGTTATGTAAGTTATGAAGCATAATTATAAAATACATATTCATGAAGCTTAACTTAGGAATTAACACATTAACCAATATTGTTGCATCTCTGTAGGACTTCACGGTCCCAACTTCGTGACTCTTTCTTATAGTGTATTCATTTCCTATTGATGCCGTAACAAATTACCACAAATTTAGTAGCTCAAAACAACTTTAAAAAAGTCTTGCAGTTGTGAAGATCAGAAGTGTAAAATGGATCAGCAGGGCTGCATTCCTTCTGGGGGCTCTAGGGGAAAAGCTGTTCCCTTGCCTTTTCCAGCTTCCAGAGGCTGCCTGCGTTCCTCGTCTCATTGCCCCTTCTTGCATCTGCAAAGCCAGCAGGGTAACATCTTCAAATCTTTCTCTCTCTCCCTTCTATATGGTGTCTGAGATAACACAAAGGATCAGATTCTCAAATCAGACTCATATGAATCCGAAATCTCATCCACTGTTAAGCTTTACTGATAATTTAAAGGATACAGGTAACTTTGAAGCATAGGTGAAGCAGCGGGAGGTCTGAGACCATTAGCATCGTTCTTCACATCCTTTCTTACCACATTGGATGCACCCTGGGCCCAGATTAATATAAGAAGTCTCTAAGCAGTGTGTGAGATTCACATCACTTATACAGGGGGAGGTCATTTTGAAAATAAAATGCCTCCATCTATGCCCCACCAATCCACAGATCTCAAGTTTCTTTACCATGATCAATTCTAGACAACAGATATATCCTGCTAAAAAGCAGGATAAGGACCTTTCCATTCACAAATTCCATTAATTCGTTTGCCAAGGTGTCTGTCATGAGTATGTTTACAAGGAGATTTAGACCCTGTTCCTTTTTTCCTGGAGTCATTTCTCCTCATTCCCCAACTGGAGAGAATGAATTACAGACCTACTGCATAACCATTTATTTCCTGGTGTCTTTGATTAATATGTATGGTGTGAGGTAAAAAATCCAATGTAATTTTTTTCCTATATGGATAATCAGTTGTCCCAGTAACATTTATTGAATTTCATGAAAAAATTTTTATAGACTATAGTCTATATAATATTCAGTCTTTGAAATACGTAATGTTCGGAGATGAGTTTTGAATTAGTATGTGGTCGAGTTTTGAAATATTTTATATGTATTGAGGAAGATGGTGTAATTTTTTTTTAATATTGTGTTTTCTTTAACTGTTAAAGATAGGTTTTTTTAAACTGCCTAGTAAGTCAAACTGATTGTATATTTTTCAAGTTGTCACTTTCCAAATTTTCACAAAGATTTATTATATTTTTGACTTCTGAATAATTGAGATAGATGTGTTGAAATCTCCTAATATGTTACATGTCAATATTCTTCTGTGGTCCTATTGATTTTTTTTCTAGGTACATGAAGGTTTCATTATTGAGTGCATACAAGTTTAGGATTATTCTATATCCTTGGTGAATTTATCAAAATAGAGTGACCATCCCATTCCCTATTAATGCCTTCATCTCTAAGTTTACTTTGTCTGCTATTACTATAACCTTAGCAGCTTTATAAAGTTAATATTTGCCTCGCCTTTAAAAAAAATCTTTTGGGGCTTCCCTGGTGGCGCAGTGGTTGAGAGTCCGCCTGCCGATGCAGGGGACACGGGTTCGTGCCCCGGTCTGGGAAGATCCCACATGCCGCGGAGCGGCTGGGCCCGTGAGCCATGGCCGCTGAGCCTGCGCGTCCGGAGCCTGTCCTCCGCAACGGGAGAGGCCACAACAGTGAGAGGCCCGCGTAACCCATAAAAAAAAAAAAAAAAAAAAAAAAAAAAAATCTTTTTACTTTCAACATTTGTAAGTCCTTATGTTTTAAGTGCGTCTCTTGTAAAGAGACTATAATTAGTTGTCTTTTCTTCCAGTCAAAAAAATCTTCAGTTGTTTTAGTTAATTTACATTTATTGTGATTACTGACATATATGAACTCATTTTTATCATTAATTTTTTTCTCCTTTTCTGTTAAAAGTTGATTGTGTTTGTGTTCATCATTGTTTCTTATTTCCTTTCCTCCACCTACTGGATTGAATGTATGGATGCTATTCCTATTCTTCCATCAGTACATTTGAAACGTCATTATTCATATTTTAAAAGTATGAATAAGTAAGTAAGTTCATGTCTTGGACCCACCTCCTGAACAAAAAAATCACTTAAGAACATTTTAATTTCAGTCACTCAATTTTTCTTTTTCTGGAGATGTTATTTTCCTCAGTTCTTGAAATATAGTTTGTTGGCTATACAACTTTAGACTGATAGTCATTTCTCTCAGTGTCTTTGAGATTTTATGTTACTGTCTTTTGGCTTCCATTATTGCTATGAGATGTTGGCTATAAGTCTAATTGTCATTTCTTTGTAGGTAATTTGTCTTTTCTCACTGCCTGCTTTTAAGCTCTTCTCTTTTTCTTTGGTGTTCTGCAGCACTATTACTATGTGAGTAGGTGTGAATTTCTTTTTATTATTCTGCTTGGTACAGGTTGTGCTTTCGATATATGTGGACTTGTGTCTTTCATCATCTTTCTGGAAAATTCTCAGCCTTTATATCTTTAAATATTGCCTCTCCTTCATTATTTCTAGGTTTTTTTTTTTAATTCCAGAACTCAAAATAGGTGCATGTGAGACCTCTTGTTCTATTTTTAATATCTCTTAATCCTTTGTTCATATTATCATTTCATATCCCTCTTCTGCTGCATTCTGGAAAATGTTTTAAAATATGTCTTCCAGTTTACCAGTTCTCTCTCTCTTTACCTGTGTCTAATCTATTGTTTCACCCATCTATTATGTTTTATATTATAATAATTTTTACTTTGAAAAAATTATATTTGGTTATTTAAGTTTACCTGTTAATTTTAATATGCTTGTCTCTTCTTGACTGCTTATTTTTAATTCCACCTTTCTTTTTTAAAATCCAACATATACATTTAAAAAATATTCTGTATCAGATAATTCCAAGTTCTGAAGTATTAGGAGGTCTAAATCTATATCTTGTTGTATCTGTTGACTCTCACTTACGGCATTTTCCCTCCTAAGTGTGTTTGTTTGTCTTTATGGTGAGGTCATATTTGCTTGAAGATACATTTTTTTTCTGAGAGGATATTCATTTGCCAGGGGATCTAAAATACCTGTGGCAATTTTAGCCTCCATCTAGTTTTTCCCAACCTAATGTGAGGGCTTGCAGTTCAGCTCTCTATCTTTGCTACTAGTCCAAGGCTTGGACTCACCAAGACAGGACTTGATGGCAAGTTTTGCATGTGCTCCTGCTACAGTTTTCTTTCTCTTTTTCTCTCAAAAATTTTCCCTCATCTTGAGATCCCAGTAATGCATTGAAAATTATGTTTTATGCATGATCTTCTTGGTTTATAGTGTAGGACCTGGCAAAGCATCTAGCACACCAATTATAGTGGAGACCTGGCAGAACATCTAGACATGGACTTGTATTTACTTTTTAGTGGAAATGCCACTAAAATAGACCTGGCTATTACCCTAAATATACTTTCAAACATATCTCCCTCAGTTTTTCCAGGTCTGGCCTGAGTAATTTCTCTTGGATTACTCAGAACCTCCCACCCAGTCTCTGTTTCTCCAACTCCATATCTTCTACTGTAGCCCCTACAGAATCACTAGATTTAGTGCCTAGAGTGACCTGTTAAAAATGTGAATCTCATAGACGCCTTTTCCCTGATAAACATCATTTAATGGCTTCCCAGCATGTTCTGAATAAAATGAAAATTCCTTATCCTTGTACACCTGTCTCCATCTCTCTCTCCAGCTTCTCAAATGCCCCTTTACCCCTTGCTCCTCCATGACCAAGCTCATGGCCTTTCCACAGAATGTTCTCTGCCCTCTTTTGGGGAAAAATCATCTCTAGCTAGACATAAGTTATCAGATCCTTTTATTTGGAAGTCTATTTCTTCTTTTTCCTACATAACAACTCTCCTCTAGAGGCCAATCATTTTTCAACCCACAGCATTTAGTGAGAGTTGAGTATTACACAAGTGTGAATGAAAGAAGAAATTCCCAAAATCAACTTTAATATACTATATAACCAATCTATTACTGAAAAAAAATTGTTTTTAACTGCAGAAAGAAATATCCAAGGACGAAAACTTAATTCATTTCTGATCCTTGAAATCTGAGCTTCTTAATTAAAAAATAAGACTATGGAAAGACACCTCCTCCAACACTAATACGTTTTAGACTGTCAGCCAACCTAAGGTATGCATAATGTTCAGTGTGAAGGGGCTGTTTGACAAGTCTAATTTCTTAGCTTTCTGCAAATTTGCCCTGTGACTTAAGAACTATGTGGGGACCTGGGCTCCCCAAGTAGAAGCTAATCAATATATTAACTCTCACACTATGTTGGGTGAATTGAGTAAAAACAAAAGAGATATTCTATTTATTGGAAGAAAGGAATCAACTTGAATTTTTGTATCCCATAAATAGAACAGCCAATTGAATAATTAACTTATTCCCTATTCTCATTGCAGCAGACTCATAGTGAGTAGACCACCCAGAGGATGAATTTAGACTCTGGAGTAGGTGAGAACATGGCACATTGGGCAACTTACTTAAATTCTGAATCTTCTCATAGGGTTGATGTGACCATCAAACAAGGTAACACATGGCAAACAGGTACCACAGTACCTAACACAAAATAGGAACTTAAGCATTATTCAGAAAGACCCTCCACACCAAAGAGTGTATTATAAAATTAACTGTCACTTTGTGACCTCTATATTCAAGGGAATTTTTAAAAATCTACAGCAAAAGCTTAATGCAAATAAGTTAATGTTTCATTGACAAAAAGGTGATCACAAAGTTACCCTGAGTGAATCAAAAACCCCAAATTCACTAGTTATCATCAATTTTATATAATATTCTCCTAAACAGAGTGTTTCTTGTGTGAATATTTTTCCTTATTTCTTTTCTTATTCCTTTTCTTATTTTTCCTTCTTATAATGAAGCCTCTGAGGTCTAGCTATGCCATCAAGATGTTCGAATATTTTCATTCAATTAAATTATGTAATGTGAAAATGAATGATGGCCAGGAGGCTGATGGCCAGTGTAATTCTGGTGAGGAATTATGTTTCACGCATGGGTTTATTTAGTTAGAATTTTCTTTGGGTAATAAAAATAGTGTTTTATAAAAATTAGTTGTATCTAACCTCACACACACTGCCATAAATGACTCTGGCAAATCCTACACTCTGAGAGACAGTGACAAGTCTCCCAGAAGGCAATCTTACAGTAAAGTAGGGCTATCCCAGACCTGCTCAGAATGACTTCTTTTGGACAGCTGACTATTCCAGACAGCTGATTTAAAATAACAAAGCAGTGAACATTTCAACTATTTGGAGGTGAACATTTCAACTATTTGGATTGGAACATTTTTTAATTGTGTCATACACTTATTTTTTTTCTTAAACAGGTTGCATAAGGATTATGATGCAAACTTTTCTTCATGACACATTGTGATGTGGATGTTAAGGAATCAGATCCAGATCTTGGCATTTGAATGATTCCTTCCACGTTACTCCTGGATTCACTTTTCTTCTTATGAATTGGCCAAAAGCACAAGATATAATAATTCCAGGGACTTCCCTAGTGGTGCAGTGGTTAAGAATCTGCCTGCTAAGGCAGGGGACGTGGGTTCAAGCCCAGGTCCGGGAAGATCCCACATGCCGTGGAGCAACTAAGCCCGTGTGCCACAACTACTGAGCCTGTGCTCTAGAGCCTGCATGACACAACTACTGAGCCTGTGTGCCACAACTACTGAAGCCCACGTGCCTAGAGCCCCTGCTCCACAACAAGAGAAGCCACTGCTATGAGAAACCCGCGCACCGCAACAGAGAGTAGCCCCCGCTCCCGCAACTAGAGAAAAGCCCATGCAGTAACGAAGACCCAGCGCAGCCAAAAATAAATAAATAAATAAATAAATTAATTTTAAAAAAATTCCAATGACCAGCCACAGGGACATTGTTTTTGGCAGGGATACTCTCCAGATCAGCAAAGATGAAGGTCTCAGCCGACTAATCTTGCACCACCTTCACCTCTTGCATTTTTGCAGAGTCCTCTGTGATCTGGCCTCTGTCATTCAGTGTGCAACAACGAAAGGAACTCAGGGGACCCGTGAGGAGGCATTGAGAGCCATGGCCCTTGTCTTTAGCAGTTTCTGTGGGTCAGTTGACTGTAGTTTGCAAATCCAGAAGGATGTCCCTCAAAATGTCCAGGTCACAAACTCATTGTTAGTGAAGGTGTGTGACAGCATTTCTCCTCTACATGCCAAAAGGTAAGGAGGGGGTGGTAAAGTTAGTAAAACTGGCCTTGGTTGTTGCCATTGCTGCATTAACTTGCATCCTAAATGGGAGGAGAGACAAAATGAAAAAATCTAAATTTAAAAAGGGGATCTAAGGCAGGGGCTGGCAAACTATGGCTTGGAGGCCAAATCCAGCCTGCTACCTGTTGTATATAACCCGCAATTAAAGAATGATTTTTATGTTTTTCATGGTTGAAAAAAAGTCAAAAGAAGAATATTTTATAACAATTGAAAATTACATGAAATTCAAATTCCAGTGTCCATAAATAAAGTTTTATTGGAACATAGCCATGTCCACTCATTTACGTTCATCTATGGCTGTTTTTGTGCTACAACATCAGAGTTGAATCGTTACGGCAGAGACCATATGGCCCACAAAGCCTAAAATATTTACTATCAGGCATTTTTTACAGAAAAAGTTTGCTGACCACTGGTCTAGAAGAATACATTTTCTTTGTCTTCTGCCTAGAAATTTCTTTTATTGGACAGAGAAGTAGGGCTATTTCCATACTCATAAAAGCCCACCCACTCTTATAAATAATGATGAAGAATTATCCCAAAATCTCAGAGGGGAAATACCAAGAATGTATATGTGTGTTTATGTGTACAGAAACTAAGTATTTAAAATACCTAAGTGTATTTCAAGCTGACCACCACATGTGATGATAATTATGAACATAAATTGTTCTTGTAAAAGGATAATATTTATTAAATTATGTCAGTAATTTAAACAACATATCTCAATTTTTGTAGCCTTTCCCCTAGCCAGCCAAGGTCATCCATTTTCCTCAGGGTATTCAGAGTTTGTTAAAACAGGAAAAAAAGAGAAAGCAAAGGTCAATGTCCTGGTTTAGACTACCAATATGGTATTTTTCTTTTTAGGTCCATAGAGAGACAATGGTCTTGAGAATCCTAAGGATTTTTAAAATTCCTTAAGCTCTCTTTTACTCATTAAGAGCTATGTCTGTGTGACTTCAGGCTTATGGTAAGTCATTGGTAGAAATAACTCAGTAAATCATGTAAGGAAAGACCTTGACCCATGGGAAAAAGGGAAAGCATCCCCCATCGGGCCCCAGTGGAGTATGGGTAAGAGCAGGGTACACATTTAAGAAGCAACTGGTGAGACAGGTGTGTTCTGGTTGCTCCTTTCCAAACCCAAGTCCCAGAGAAAACAGAGAGATGGGAAGGTGTCAGAAAATTCAGAGTAAAGTCAAGAGCAGAGTAGGGTTTGCCCCTTTCTCTGTTTGGGACTCTTGGGAGAGACAGCCATGATGTGTGGTTTTGCTCCAATGTGAGGAAGCCAGTTAAAATGGCAGTGAGTGTGAACAGGCAAAGAGACAGATTGAGCCAGCATCCCGGAAACTCTCTTGGGTGCCTGTGTATTGTGGAGGGATCTAAAAGGTCCCTCATACTGAATGGAGCAACATGGAAAACGGTTGATGATGCTGGCTGGTGGGCTTTCTGTGTTGAGGGTGATTTACCCTGTAGCCAAGGGCCAGGGGTCCACCATGGCCCAAGACAAGCTAGACCTGAGGCAGGGGGTAGCAGGGGTGGGGGCAGGGTGGGGATATTCGTAGCCCCAGTGAGAGCCAAGGCCAGGAAAGGGAGAATACCTCATGTGCTTGCCAACTACACACTTCTTCAGTGGACCAGCACCCCGGCGAAAGGTAACAGTGAAGATCTGGAGAAGTGTGTGCATTCCAGACTCTCTCTCCTGTCCTGGAGAGCTGAGGCAAGCTGCTTCTCTCCTCCACCCCTTACAGTAAGGGGGAGGACCAGGGGCCAAAACAACCCTGAGAAAGAGATGAACTGCAACTGAATAGATAACTCAGAGGAAGCAGTCTTAAACTAGAAGAGCCTGATACCTTTACTTAACTGCTTTAAATCCATGCATGACTCCTACCCATCCTCCCCCTGCATGCATACCTAGCAAGGTCAGGACTGAAGGAGCAGTTATGGAAAATGGGCAGCCACCTTTACTTAGAACACAGGAATAATAATGTGCTAAATATTTTGATTCTTCTGTTTTATTCAGCGTTGTGATGAAGTTTTGTTCTAAGTGGTGACTTTCAAAATGTTTTGATCATACCCCTCTGTGAAAAAAAAAATTATATCCCTGTCTAGAACATATATACTTACACAGATGCCTGAAATAAAATGGTGGGAAATCAAACTTACCTTTACTATGGTGACATACTCTCTATTTTGTATTCTATTCTGTCTTTTATTTATTTATTTTTTTGCTGTACGCGGGCCTCTCACTGTCGTGGCCTCTCCCGCTGTGGAGCACAGGCTCCGGACGCGCAGGCTCAGCGGCCATGGCTCACGGGCCCAGCCGCTCCGTGGCATGTGGGATCTTCCCGGACTGGGGCATGAACCCGTGTCCCCTGCATCGGCAGGCGGACTCTCAACCACTGCGCCACCAGGGAAGCCCTCTATTCTATCTTTTAACAAATGCCATTTATGTCCCTGTAAATTGAGTTCATGATCCACTCAATATGTTGTGACCGACAGCTTGGAATGTACAGTCCTAAAGGCCTAATGAGGTAAATAAAATATTTGTCCCTTCACGATATAGCCACAGATGCTGTGCTTTCATGTCATTCTATTTTGATAATTTTACCGCCCCCCTAATTGCAGGCAGCAGTCATTTATTAAAGCTGTCTCCATAACATTTATTGTAGTAGTCAATATGCTTTCAATTATATATGATCAAAACCCAACCCAAACTGGCTTAAGCCAAAAGTGAATGTATTGTCTCATGTTAACAGAGAAGATCAGGATATGGCAAGTTTCAAGCACAGCTGGATCCGGGACTCAAACATTTTAGGTCTCTCCCTTTGATTCTTCTCTTGCCTCTGTGAGTTGGCCTTATTCTCAGTTAGGCCTTCTCTACAAGATAAGGATCATGTCTTCGACTGCCCCAAGCAAATATCTCCAGTGTTCACACTCTACAAATAAGGGAAGCCCTCTGAAAATCTCATGGAACGATTCTGATTGGCCATGCTTGAGTCAAGTGCACACCCCTGAACCAATCACAAAGTCCAGGAAGACAGGAATTCTTATTGCTTCACTAAGGTCTCATGCCCAACCCTTAGCCAGGAGTGGAGTGCCATGATTGACAGTTCTTCCAGGCTCACATGGAATGGGGGAAAGTGGGTTACGTTATTAGACTAGGGGGAGGAATTCTACTCAGGCAAAGTGAAAAATCAAGAGGATAGATAGAATACATATAGGAAGATAGGCCCTGTGTGAGGATGTAAACCACTCTCATCAATAAAATAAGCTAAATTTAGTACCAGACTTTGTAAATTTTTTTTTGCGGTACGCTGGCCTCTCACTGTTGTGGCCTCTCCCGTTGCGGAGCACAGGCTCCGGACGCGCAGGCTCAGCGGCCATGGCTCACGGGCCCAGCCGCTCCACGGCATGTGGGATCTTCCCGGACCAGGGCACGAACCCGTGTCCCCTGCATCGGCAGGCAGTCAACCACTGCGCCACCAGGGAAGCCCTGTAAATTTTTACGTCTTCTTAGGAAGACAAGACTGCTGTGTTGCAGGGTGGGAGCAGTGAAGATTATTTCCTGGATTTCCCCTGTCTTCAAGAGGGCTGAGGTTGCCAAATAGCTAAGTTCTAGATAGAAGACGCAGAATGGCACATAAACTAAAGAAATACTGAACCTTAGTTTTTTAAATACTAAACTGGAATAACCATGCAGACTGCTACAAATGTCATCTCTACTTCAAACCCAGCTCATGTGGAGAAGCCAAAAAAAGATGCCAAGGATGAGTTTTCTTCTTGTCCTTGATTACAAAAAATATGTTAAGGAAATATAAAGTGGAATGATTGTACAGAATGAATGGTTGCATAAAATCAGATGGTGGAACAGACAAAGCAGAAATAATTCCAAAGCACAGTTCTGAGGATAAGATGAAGGGCACATTACAAAGATGACACTGTTGACCCATTTGCTGTAGGAGTGTGTAACTCTGAGTTCATTTTCCATGCCGCATATGGATTGTGTCTGTTACATCCAATTTCTTTGGCTGGTGCCCTCAAACAACTCACAGCAGGTGTTTGCCAGCCAAGGTCAAGTGTGCATTCTGTATTCCTGAGACAGTGGAAACTTAGTTGACCCACAGGGGTGGAAATTAGGACCTTTGCCTCATTGACCCTTATGTTACCCACAGAGCTAACAAACTACAGGCTATTTAAATAAAGGAGAAAACTTAAAAGATACCTTTGACAGCCATTGTATAGCAGCTCTCAAAAGAATTCCATATGATTTACAAACTTTAAGGGTGACAACATTTTTCAAAACATTCTGTGTGGCTGGTAAGGATAAGAAGAGGCATAAGAAAATAAGACAAGCACCCTCTGTGTTTTCTTTCTCCTCTGTAAACCTTCCCCCCACCAAAAGAACACATGGCCGCCAAGCAGCAACTTACCATTTTTTCCAGGATCAGTTCGCTTTCTGTGCTGCTCTAAACCCTGCTGAAAGCCAGCTCCTTGGGGAGCCCCAGGAATCGGGGCTAGCCTCTCTTCAGTCTGCAAGCACTGGGGAGGAAACGCCCCTTGCTGAGAAAGGGGTCGCGTTGGTGGGGGGAGGAATCCATTTACTGTCAAGTAAGTTTCAGTGAAATACGGATGCCAATTAATTTAATTTATATTTCTGCATGAAAAATATCATTCTATTATACATGCACTGAAAGGATGCCAGGAGCCCAGGTTAATAAATTACATCTCTACTGACATAATGTAGAATCACAGACTAATCGGAGACTTATTAAATGCCCACCTGTGCTTGGGGCTACACCTTGTAGAAATCTCGCTGCAGTAAGGTCTGTCCAGCAGGGCCTGTCCCTACCCTGTGATCATCTGACACCACCCTTATTCCCTCTTCTCCTAGCTTTAGTGTATGTCTCAGGAGAACGACTCCAAAAATGAATAATCAATATTCAATTGCCAGTGGTTATGAATGGGCACATTGAATGAATAAGGGAATGGATGATGGAGAACTGTAAATAACCCACTCAAATTAATCAGGGCATAGGCCTATACTCGTTAGCAGGAAACGTGCCATGATTATTTCACTATAGATTCAAACCAGCTGGTAGTAGGTAATATCTACTGGTTCTGAAGCCCTTACTCTGAGCCAGACTTGCTATATGTTTTATTTTGAATCCTTACAAAAATCCTGCAAGGTAGGGGTTACTCCCTCCCACTCCCCTCATTTTAGAGACAGGGAAGCTGAGGTTTCAGCAGTGGAAATGACCCTGCTGAAGGTCACGTGATCAAAAAGAGGCACACGCAAGCCCAGACTTGTCTGACTCAAAACTGGAATGTTCCTTCTGCTGTGCTGGCTGATTTTCTCTACATCACAGTTCTAGTCTCTTGGACAAGTGTCACCACTGTCTCCATGAGGCACGGGCTGGTGACTGCCCTATTCTAGGCAGTGCTGATACTCTGGACCTTTCTTGATGAGCTACGTTTACAGTTAAATCACCAGGAGTTCACTCCACAAATATCCCCTGCCCTGGAAATTCACCTTGCTTGCCACTGACCAGCTCCGAGATATTCAACTTGCTACAGCTTTATATGGTAGTGAGGCGGGTGTCTCGATTGCCACAAGTCCTCAGCCAGCTGTCTATTGTTTACAGTCAGTTACACTCAACATTTACTGAGCACTCACCCCGTATCAGGTGTTCTGCTAGGTCCCAGGATACAATAATGAAAAAGGAGAAGGAGAAACCAATGGAGAAGATAGATGCCCTATCACAGAATTACCATGAGGTATGGTAAGTGCTTAGAATTACTGAAGGAAATTAGTCATTTCATCATTTATGCAACCATTCACTATTCCCTTTATGACTATTTATTTTCTGAGTCCCTGGGATGTGCCAGGCAACAGGTCCACTCTCTCATGCGTGAGCCAGGGCTCTGGTGGAGGCCACCAGCCTGAATCTGCCCACCCCCTCCTTCATCCCATCCCAGACTCCATCTTGCACTGCAGGGGCCTCTCATGTCCATGTTTGGACATCCTAGCCTGCCTTTACAAGTTTTTAACCATCTCCCCCTAGAACCACTTATGACCTGGAACAAGATTTTGCGAACCCTAGAAGCCAGCTTGGGTCTGTTTGGGTAGGGAGTGCTGGGGTCTTAAGGCCCAGAGAGTGGTAAAGAAAGGGAGGAAACGGGCTTTGGGTGGGCCAGTCCCGTTGGCTGTATTCATTCATTCCCCTGTGGGTAAGGGCAAGGGCAGAGAAGGCCCAGAGGGGTACAGAGGATGGGCCCCAGACCAGCAGCCTCTGCATCACCTGGAAACATGTTGGAAACGCAGAACCTCAGGCCCCTCCCCAGACGCTGGGAATCAAAATCTGCGTCTTAACACGCCAGGTGATTCCCGTGCACTTGTGGTTTGAGAAACACTGCTCTAAGGGCCCTATGTCTAATCCCCTCTTCACAAACGAAGAGTCTGAGGCTAAGGAACAGGGCAGAGGGAGGGGCACAGCTTGGGGCTGGGCTGCTGGGGTCTGAGAGTACACATCTGGGCACCTTGTATCCTCTAGTGGTGAATAAGTGCCAAAGCAAATTTGAGAAAAAAATACCTTTTCAGTAACTCCGATTGACAGGTTCCTGGATGAAGAGATTTATAGTGAGTGATCCAAGCAAGAGGATTCCATGAAGTCACAGGCGAAGTAATTAAAGGAAGGTTAGTGATAATACTTCACTCCAGAAAGAAACTGGAGGGAGGGCTGAGAAACTTTTGTTTTCTATTTTATTTCTGGATCCAGCGCACATAAGCTGGAGGAGATTTCCATAGCCAAAGTTAATTGTCCTTTTTTTACTTATTTATTCCTTACTGCATTCCATTGGCCTTTTCTCCTCCTTTCCTTAGGGCATTTTAGTTCCCCACCCTTTCTGATGCATCCATTTGGTCTTGTTTTTCTTCACTTCTCTGCATTTACTTTTCTTAAGTCTTTCACTCTGCTCCAAACAACATAAAACAAAGAGAAGTGAATGGGACAAGGTTGAGAAATATGGCCCGGTGCCAGTTTTATCCTGCTACCGATTCCCATCTACTAAAAAATTTTTTTAAAATGTAATTTTTATTCCTGTATAAAAACAGAAAGAATTGCATTTCAATTTTGCCAGTACCCTTCACCCAGTGACAATTATCAACATATTGTCAGTTGTGCTTCAGCTTCTCTATCCTATCTTCACATCTCCATTTCTCCCCTCCCTCCCTCCCTCTCTTTCTTCCTCCCTCCACTCTCCTTCTCTCTCTTTTCTTCTCCATATCCTCCTTCCCCCTCCTTCTTTTTCTCCCCCTCTCCCCTCCCCCCACTCTCTCTCTTTTTCTGGTGTTTATTAAAGCAAATCCCAGACATCATATCATTTAACTCATTTCCTATAGCATTTCCCGGAGGCCGTGAGGGCCACAGGAGAATGTAAGCTGAGGAAATGATCTCTTATGATTGCGTTCTTCACCAAAATATGGAATTTGTGTTACTGAGATAAGGGAAGATATAGAATTTCTTAAAACCTCCTCATAATACCCCAGATGGTGCAGATTTTATTTTCCAGCTCCATGTCCTCTCCCTAGAGTCTTTGAGGGGGGTCTATAAGAACTTTTTAATCTTCCTTTACTATGAAAGTAGTAACACAATAACAGCAACCTTGGATGTTTATAAACCTAAAAAGAAGGGTATGTTCTCTTCCTGTTTGCAAACAGCATTCTGAGAGCATCACTTTTGCAGTATAAATCTGTCAGTGTAGAACTTGAGGAGATCTTCTATGACAAGGAACCAAACACACTCCCCGCCCCAACCCCATGCAAGCCCCCAGAGCTGATTGTTGTGATGATATAAAGTTGCTTCAGATCAGGACCTAGATGAGAAAGCATGGCGTACAGTTGCTTTAATGTTCACACACATCAGATCTAAGGAGTATCAAGTACTTTGGAGGTTTGGTTATTTTCCATTAGTAAATATCCAACTAGATTTGAGTAAAATGTCTTCTAAATAAGTCAAACAGACAGGACTTTGAATGAGGGAATTAATTATAGCTCGTGTCCTAAGGAAAAGAATCCCACTGTGGCATAGAGAATGTAATTAATGGGAGGTAAGTGCCAACAAATCATTCCCTAAAATATTAATGCTATCAAAGAACAGCTGGATAATGAGAGAAACTTGACCCTTGGGGGACTAGCAGAGGTTGCTGTAGAACTTTGGGTAGTTGTGATGTCATGGAATTCCTCTAAATTTAACAAAAATAATATTAAGAGGTGTGGTTCTGGGAAAGTTATTAGCAGTAAACATGTTTTTGTAGTTTTATCATCTTATTACGATCACTATATCTCATTGTTTCTGTGGTTCTACATGACTTTCCTCCTTAATTGCTCAGGGTTTATACAATCCAAACAGCACTCCTAAAAAAAAAAAAAAACAACAACAACACAAAATAACCCCTTTACGGTGCTTTGTGACCACCTAGAGGGGTGGGATAGGGAGGGTGGGAGGGAGACGCAAGAGGGAGGAGATATGGGGATATATGTATATGTATAGCTGATTCACTTTGTTATAAAGCAGAAACTAACACACCATTGTAAAGCAATTATACTCCAATAAAGATGTTAAAAAAAAAAAAACAACCTTTAGGGCTGGCAAGGATTTTTTTTTGTACGTAAAAACAGAGTACCTAAGAAATTTCTGCAAAAACAATTTCCCATATGCTTAAGTTCTTTAAGTCAAGAAAAACTGTCTCATTGTGGATAAAAGTCTGAACTTAATTTGGTTTTACTTAATAACATATTATTGTCCCAAGAAATATCTAAGGAAGCAATAAAATATTTACACAGTTCTATTTAACATCTGAAATGTTGGGCATTATTTTTACATTCTCATAAATAAATGCTAATCCCAATATTTAAAATCAGAAATCAGAAGTGATTATTTACTTGGAATATCCTTGAGCATACATTTTAAAACAGAAACCGTTTCATTCAGAGTTAAAAAAAAAAAAAAAGAAATATGCTTCTGTGAACGAACTCGGACCCTCGGGAAGCCGCGGGCTTGGTGAACGCTTTTGACCGCACACTTTTACGGCTGGTGCGCGGCAAACTTTGTCTTCTTTCACTCAACTTGCCAACAGCTAAATCAGTGACACGGGCATTCAGCGTGTTTGACAAATAGGTGGAGATACGCGGGACATATTCACACGTACGAATAAACGATGACAGGAAGTTCAGGATGCCGTAAAAATAAATTCTTGAGTTGAGCCCAGGTTTCACATAACGCCGGTTTCATAAGGCACTTACGCCGCCAAAGGAGCAGTGCCCCTGAAAATAGCACACGGGGGACACATCATTTAAATAAATGTGTTTCTTTGCCCGAACAGAAGTTCAGATCTGCTCAATTATCATTAATTTTGTTCTTTTATTTCTTTTGCGGGCGCGAATGGAGAAGTCGTGCTCTTTGAGGTTTTGCGAGCTGCCCTCGGCAGGCGGAGGTGACCGGCGATTCTTCGCCCGGTGGCGTTCGGGTTAGGGGGGCGGGGGAGAGTGCGAGTGTGTGTACATTCGTGAAAATGTGCCGTCCCTTCTGGAAAAAGTAGAAACTTAGGTGGAAAACTCAGCGCAAGATGTGGGCGGGCCCTAGAAAGTATGCTATCCGCCCAGAACCCTCAGAACAGGTGTCCCAGGAACGAGGCCAGATCTGTGCAACAGACGACAGAAGATTCTACAAACCCCAGTTACCGAGTTCGTTTTTGATTACATCCCTAAAAAGCAAAGCCCTGGTCTCCACCCGCGCGCTAACGCGCGTGGATAGATGCAGAGACCCGGCGGCCCTGGCCCTCTGCGGAGTTTGCTGGGCTGTGCGAGAGCTGGAAGGTGTGCGTGGAGAGGGCCTGATGCCCCAGGTTTAGGGTAGAGTCCTGGGGGAGCGTGCTGGGCGGGGGTGGCCCGGAAAGGCGGAGGGGGGCGCGCGAACCAGAGGGCGCACAGGACCGGCGGTCGCGCCGCGCCCGCTGTGATTAGCCCCGGCGGCGCGCCCCGGAGGCGGACTCTTTCTTAACCCTCGCTCTCTCCCCTCCCTCTTCCTTTTTAAAGGACGCCGTGGAGGCAGAGCTGTCAGCAACCGGGGGGCCGTTTGTACTTGGCCGCGGCCACGCGGACTCCAGCTCCCGTGACAGACAGGGGCGGGGGGGGCGGGGGGCCGCCTGTCCCGGGGCTCCGCACGAGGGCATCTCCCATCCTCCTGCCTTCGGGCTCCGCTCTGGACCCGGCAACGGACGCAAGTCGGGGTACTGCGCGGCCCGGCAGTTGCCAGACCCGGGCGCGATGGCTCCCGTGAGGAGTGGGGCGGTAGGTGGCCGAGGGCTGGGCGCGCCCCTCGCGCCGGGAGCGTTATGAGCCGGGCAAAGGGCCGCTGCAGCAGCCCCAGCCTCAGACTCGGTCGGCGCCTTCCGCCGGCCCTTGCCCACTCGCCCCCGCGCACCATGCCGACCCTCGGCCTGTGGAGCCCGCCGCGCAGCCCCTTCCTTCTCTCTGGCCCCCGCTAAACCTCGCGGGAGTGGCCTTGGCCGCCGGGGCAGCTGCCCAGGCCGCGCCCCGGGGGGAGGCGGAACCGCGGGGCGCCCGGAGCCCCGGCTCAGCCCTTCGCTCTCCAGCCGCGTGCCCCTCTCGGCCGCCCAGCGCGTCCGCGGCGATGGGGGCGCTGCTGGCCCTCTGCCTCCTCTTGGGCTGGCTGCGCGGGGGTCCGGCGGACGCCCAGCAGTCCGGAGAGTACTGCCACGGCTGGGTGGACGTGCAGGGCAACTACCACGAGGGCTTCCAGTGCCCGGAGGACTTCGACACGCTGGACGCCACCATCTGCTGCGGATCGTGCGCGCTGCGCTACTGCTGCGCCGCGGCCGACGCCAGGCTGGAGCAGGGCGGCTGCACCAATGACCGCGGCGAGCTGGAGCACCCGGGCATCACGGCGCGTGAGTGCGGGCCCACGGGAGGCAGACCCCGCCCGGCCGCCCGGGCTGCCGTGTGTGCCGGCCGGTGTGCGCGCGGACAGGCGTGCCAGGCTTTCCCGGGTCTGAGCAAAGGGGAGGCTAGAGGTGGGAGGATCAAGGGAGGAGTGGGTGGTCGCGTTTCAGGTCGGGCCCTATTCCTTTGCAGTCCCGATTCCCGCCACAAGCGGTTTCCGCGGGTCTGCCCAAGAGAAAAATTTCAAGGGACAGTGAGGACCGCGGAGCTTGCATCCGGTGACCCCGGGGAAGAGAGCGGGAGCCTCGGGCGCTCGCGACATTGCAGACAAGGGCTGTAGGGGCAGCGCAAGGCTGGACTTAGGTTTTAAAGGACGGTGAGGGTGCCCCAGCGCGCGCCCTGGGCGCTCCGGGAGCTTTGAGAAGTGCCCATGGCGCAGGGAACGCAACTCTTGGGGCGCGCTTATCTGTAGCCTCACGGGCGTAAGGAACTTCAGACACTTTTTTTTTTTTTTTTTTTGGTGGCCTTTTGGTAGCGTTTCTAAGCCGCTGCCCTATTCTCCCGACTTCCTTTCATTTCTCTGCATCGAATTACCCTCTCCGGCCCACCCCCTATTGTCACGCTTTTCAGAAATGCCCAGGTCCTCTAGCTGGAGATTTAGAAACCGGGGTCGCAGGGGTTTCCCCGCCCCCTATTCTCACATCGGAAAACGCGGGTCAAATTTCCACTAACTTCAGAGCGGAATAAATCACGATCCCAGCAGAGAGATTTTACACCTTAAAAAAAAAAAAAAGAAAAAAGCTTTCCACCTGAATCGGAACTTCAGGGCAACCCTTTAGAGCTACAGGCGATGGTTTTATGGCCGGGAGACCGGAGGAGCGGGCGGAGCTAAGGGCCGTGACACCCCAGAACTCCGGAGCGGAGGTCTGAGGCCGGCAAAAGACGGTCCCTGGGAAAGACGGGGAGAGGCTGGAGAGATAATTGATGGCGCTGGAGCCCCCGTCCCCCGAGACTGACAACCCAGAGGAAAGGGGGGCCAGCCCTTCCTTAGAACCCCATTAGACTTCCAAGGAATTTAACTTTGGAGGGCAAAATACCAATCTGCAGGATTGGGGAAGAGGCTTCTGGGAAAAAGATGTTCAGTGGAAAGGAGAGAACTCTAGGCCGGCCTGGCCTGTTAGGAAAATACAAACTCTTTCCGTGGCTTTACTCCACTCACCCTGGGGCGCCCGGTAGCTCTCTGCAGAGCAGTCGTGAGTGCCCGGCCTCCAGCAGGGCCTCCATCCGGGCCTCCTAGGGCGAGCTCTGCAGCAGGTGAGGCAGCCTCCTCTCTCACCAAGGCTGGGTGGGATCTGAGGAAGTCTCAGGACCCGTGGCTCTCTCGCTCGCCAGCTTGTAACCTTGGGCAAGTTACTTAACTTCTCTGGGCCTCTTCTCAACTCTAAAATGGGCATATAGCGCTCAGAGGAGTTAGGCTGTGCATTAAAGGAGTGCGTGAATGCTTAGCAAGGTGCCGAGTACGTAGTTCGTCACTTTAGACTTGCCTTCCACGGGGTGCTGGTAAATGGGGCAGAATGGGTGAGCTTACACCCAGGAGCCCACGGATCTTGGGGTGGATAGTTACCTGTCGCTCACTGCCTGGGTGTCTTTGGGAAAGTCAACAACTCTCCAATGTGCTTCCACATCTGGAAAACAGAGTATCACGCCCACCTCACCGGGTCTCCATGAATCCGACAATAAATACGAAAGAGCCAGGCACACAGTAGGGCCTGTCAGTGCAGGCTTGCTTTCATCTACCTCTAAGCCAGAGGTTTGCATCCAAGTGTGGCTCTATCAGGCAGGGGACACACCTGGAGGATTGCCCCGGGGGTGCCTCTGGGGTAGGAAATTTTATGTCTGCCTTACATAGAGAAGGAAACTGGGGTTAACTCTGACGGGTGCTCTCCCGGAAAGTCTGGGCCACTAACACCAAGCATCACGATCTATCCAAGGTTCAGCCTGACCTTCCCAGAATTTGGGTGGGAATTGGGAGGCAGAAGCATGGCAGCTGGAGGAGGCATCCCAAATTGTTTCTGGAAAGAAGTATCCAGAGGTGACAACTTGTGATGCAGTAGGAGACACAGTTAATTGGGGCCCACTATGGATTTCTTTATCCTGTTCTTTCTGTAGTCTTGTAAATTCCCGGGGGTTTCATTTAACAGGCCCAGCTCTCTTTGCTTAGATTGGAGATTCTTGGATAGGAGATGGATTTTCAGCGTTAGAGCCCTTAAGAGCCCCACCGTGATAAAACTACTAAAACCCAGATTGAAAACCAGTGTTATAGTAACCCCCCAAACTCATCCTTTCCCTCTCTCCAGTGCGTGAACGGGAGGATAGAGTCTGTTCCGACTTCCAGATGTGCAGTGTGATGGCTAATTGCTAACAGAGTCTACAGTATCAGTTTGCTTCCTCCCTGCTAGGAACAAGAATATTCCATCATCACAGTTTGCACTTCAGAGGTTGCCAGTAACAGGCTCTGAGAAGCTGGGCTGACAAGGGTGGTGATGTGGACCTCCCACCTCCCACCCCTAAGCAGCCCAGAGTTTGGGAGACTCTAGTCCCAGCATCTGTGCCTGTTTTTGCCTTTTAGAGCCTGTGTACGTTCCCTTCCTGATCGTTGGCTCCATCTTCATCGCCTTCATCATCCTGGGCTCTTTAGTGGCTGTTTATTGCTGCACCTGCTTGAGACCCAAGGAGCCCTCGCAGCAGCCAATCCGCTTCTCGCTCCGCACCTATCAGACGGAGACCCTTCCCATGATCCTGACCTCCACGAACCTCAGGGCACCTTCTAGGCAGTCCAGCACGGCCACCAGCTCCAGCTCCACAGGGGGCTCCATCCGAAGGTTCTCCTTTGCCAGAGCAGAGCCAGGCTGCCTGGTGCCCTCACCACCCCCGCCTTATACCACAGGCCACCCAATCCACCTGACCCAACCGTCCGGTTTCCTGGTGTCACCCCAGTACTTTGCTTACCCACTCCAGCAGGAGCCACCACTGCCTGGGAAGAGCTGTCCAGACTTCAGTTCCAGTTGACAGGCCATGGCTACAGATCCACCGCGTAGTGCAATGGCAGACCCACGGACGCTGCTGCCACGGCCACCAGGATTTCTGAGGAAATTTCCCTTGAACCCAGCAATGTCATGGAGAAGAGCGCAAGGAAAATACAGCCCCTTCTAATCTTGAGGTTCCTGGCTCCAGTCGCAGAATGGCTGTTAGAGAATTGCTTTCTGTCTTTGAAAACATGGTGACTATTACATTTCAATTTATGTTACTTTTATTCAAAATAGGCAGCAGTCCGACTTTAAAGTTACAAATTGGCTGAAGATGTTTTATTGGACAACTCAGCTATCCTGCTTAGAAAAGGCCTACGTTGTTCTTTTTTCATTATAAGTTGTTTAGTGAGTGATAATACAAATATATATAAAAATAAACCAAGAAATATACCCGATTGTAATTATTGAAGGTTCACTTAAAAATTAATTGCTAAGTAAACTGAGGGGACAGTGAACAACCTATTTATAATTTGGGGAGCAACTTAACTGTGAATAATATTAGCATCATGGGAACAGTTACTTTTTAAATTAATAGCTAAATTTTGTTTAAAATATAAGAGCGTCTTGAGAATACAAGATTTCAATAACCACCTGAGAAGTTTAACATTTTACATATTTACTTAGATATTCATTGTAACAGAGATCTTACGTAAAAGCATTTCCCCCACCCACCCGAGGGAGTATTTATTGCAGACTTTTTGTTCAGCAACATTTAGTGTTTAAATGAAAGTTGGACAGTTGGTTCTTAAAACATTTATTTGTAAAATGACTTATGTACAAATGTAAAGATTTGTAATTTAATGTATTTACCACCTTGACGGTACTAATTAGTGGTCGCACTGTCATTTTTTATGTTAATAATAAGTGTGGAGTTCAAAGTCCAGCTTCGGCTATAATCATCTGATATTATGTATCTTAAGTGCCACTGAATTCCATGTCTGATGACTAAATATTTGGGCATATATCCTGCTGGATTAGAATAAATAAAATCTTTTATGTTTTCGTGAAATCTCTTTGAAAGTTTAGATCAAAGTGCTTCATTTTATCGTCTTAATGATACTCTTTGCTATTCAGTAAAAGGAAATGTCTTTGCCTAACACTTCGTAATTTGAAATGAAGAAAATCCTACACTGATTTTGAATTACGTTAGAAAGGTATTTTCTGCAGCGGGACTCCTGAAAGCAGCCAAGGAAGTGAATTTTTATGGAGATATCAGCCTGTGGGCTTCAGCCCTCAGATGTGTTATTTGCATAGATCTAAAAATTGGGACATTTCTCATAAGAATCTGATTTTTGGCTTCTCGTGGCAGGAAAAGGATGTAGCACCAAGGGTCCTGCTCTGCCAGGGGGTCAGGAGGTCCTTTTCGGAGAGGACAGTTGCCTTTTGCCAGCCTCCTGCCCGGTCTCCCCGACCTGGCTCATCTCCTTCAGTTTTGTTGCCTCCTGTCCCTTACGGATGTCCTTTGAAAACCCAGGTTTATATGAATTCATACTATCATATGACATCCTCAACAGCTCTTGTCAAATACAGCTACTTAGAGGTGGAATTCTGACCTAGGGAAAGTCATCTGGCCTTGCCCTTTGCTTTCTAGTTGAGGAAACAAGTTGGAAGATACTATGCCTTTGCCCACTCTGATGGCAGAGGACCTCTGACTTCTAGTCCCCTGCTTTCAATTAACAGTGGCCTGACTTCCAGGTATCCCAGGATAGCCCCAATAATTCAGGAATAAAGGGAAGGCAGGAAGGGAGAGAGGGAAGGAGGGAGGGAGGAAGGAGGGAAGGAGGGAGGGAGGGAGGGAGGGAGGGAGTAAAGGCTGAATGTGAAAGGATAAACATTTGTGAGAAGTTCTGGAACTCACTCCTGTGTTATTAGGCTGGCTTTATTTATGTTTGTTACATTCTGCTCCTTTGATATTTTAAAGTTAATCTTTACTGGGCTTTTATGACCCAAACACTATTCTAAATATTTACATGTACTAACTCATTTTATCTGTAAGCAATGCAACAGGGAGGTATTATAATTCCTATTTTTACAGATTTGGAAACCGAGGCATGCAGGAGTGTAGTAACTAGCCCGAGGTCCCACAGCTAGTCAGTCCTGGAGCTGTATGCATAACCATAGTCAAACAGCAAGGGAACAGGTTTGCTACACTGGCAACTCACACCCCAGAGGCGCTCTGCTGTTAATGTGATGCTTTTTCCAAATGAAGCAAAGTTTGATCTTCTTTTGATTTGCACAGTTGTTTCATATCTGGAAAATTCAGTGTATATTAAGGCAGTGGGGAAAGCACTTTTTCAGTACGATGGGATTAGGTTTTTCCACCGAAAGGAATGGAGGGACATTTCAAAGTCATGCCCCTGGACATCAAATCTTTGTTGGGTGCACTGT
This sequence comes from Phocoena sinus, assembly GCF_008692025.1. NCBI lineage: Eukaryota > Metazoa > Chordata > Mammalia > Artiodactyla > Phocoenidae > Phocoena > Phocoena sinus. The sequence goes on from NC_045767.1 coordinate 67,638,430, forward strand.
CCCATGCATTGTAGGATCTCTGAAAAACAGAAGTTCCATATTTTGAAAAGTAGTTATGCAAATAATGGGTAACATTTATTAAGAACCATGTGTGTGCTGTATGACGTGTATCACTTAATCTTCACAAGCCGTAAGTCGGGACTATTATCACACCTATTTTGCAGCTAAAGAAAGCAAAGCAGAAAGGTTGGACACTGTGCCCAAGGTCAACAATAATAGAGCCAGGATCTGAACCCAGGCAGTCTGCTTTGAAACTCTACATTAACTTTATGGCATGTACCTAGAAGGCCTAATTTTCTCAGGAAAAAATTATCCAACCTACTTTTCAGAAAATCTATTTGGGGAGGAGTGATTGACTGTAATATGGTACATACCCTGCAGATAGAGGGGATTGTAACCATCAATAGGATTGGTGCTACATTATGAGAACGTAGACTAATACAGAGCACAAGTAGAAACACTAGAGGACAAACATTTCTCCCTTTATACCTGAGACACTTGAGAGAGCAGAGGGTGATTTAGATGGATTTTGGAGTCAGAGTGTCTGGGTTAGTTTCCTGGGTCTGTTACCCATAAGCTGAGTGGCTTTGGGCAACTTACTTTAAAACATCACTGTGTCTCAGTCTTCTCATTTATAAAATGAAGATGTTGATGGCACCCTATTGCTGAGGGTTGTCTTGACGAATCAGAAGTCAGAAGCACTCTCAAATCACTTGCAATCTAGAGGGGAGGGAGCTGTGTAGTAAGTCCACGATACACAATAGAAAGCAGATGAAATACCCCAGCATATAAATGCAGGACTGAGTTCTGTGGGAGGGCAGATCCAACGCTGATTGGAGTGCAGGGGACAGAGAAAACGGCCCGACGGTTTGATGAGAGTTAGTCTCTGGTAATCCACGGCCTCCTTCGATACCTGGCCAACTTCTCCTTATTAACTGCGACAGAGCACCCTCCCACCCTGCACTCATGGCCTGTGGATTTATTTTATCATCTGCTTTAGAAAAATGTATTTAATAAATTTGCTTTAAAATGGTTATTCACTCCAAACCCAACCCATTGTATTTGTAGCTGTCCAAATGCATAGGTGTTCCCTCTTATTTTCCCACCTGTTTCTTTTTCAGTGATGTTATTCTTAGCTATTCCTCATGGTGGAGAATTGGCCAGATTGACTTAAATCTATAGGAAATTTTCTCTCTAAAACCAGACAACCAAAAAGTTTCCTGAAAATATATACAATCACAATTAGGAGTATGATACATTTCACCGGGTCCAGATCAGTTTACCTATGCATAACCTAAAAAGCTTATTTAGTATATGTTCAGGAAAAATAAGGATTTACTTACTTAACTATTAAGGGAACAAACTGTCCCATATTTTTATGTATAACACTTTCAAAATTGCAGTTAAACAGTTATTAATGAAATTATTCTGACAGAGAATTTTTTATTTGAGTTGCTGGTTATATAGTTTGTACTTGAAATAAAGACTGAAGGGTAAAAAATATTTCATTTTCCAACAATTTTTATTAGCTTTTTAGTGAAATGATCCAGGTTAGGAAGACCTTTCTTCACTAAAATGAGTGGCTCTGTATTACTGAAATGGAAGCTTTAGGTCTGAGATGCCATAAGCACATAAAAACAAACTTTAAATGGGGATGACGCATTGAATTTGCTGTTTCCTTATGGTGGTATTAGATGACGGTGCTTATTTTAAGGGGGATGGAGTTGAATGTGAAAATATTTGACATAATTCACAGGTAACTTTTCTGAACACTGTTTTGCTGTGGTTTTGCATGGGGCGGGGGGACCCACACTCAATCGTTGCCCTTGGAAAGGCGGTGGGAAAGGAAGTCGGGCCCCAGACAGCAAAGCACACACTGCCCCTCGCTCTTATGAAACCAGAGGCTGCTCACACTGCTTGCCCAGCGCTTGCCTGTGAACTAATCCTGTTCTAGCAGTTTTCCAAATTGCATTTCAGTTCCTTTTACCAAACAATAGTTATTTTTGATTAAGCTCTTGTCCACATTTCCAATGTTTCCTGTATTTTTGTCTCACGTGGCAATTTTAGTATCTTCTGGTTACTTCCTTCAAATTTTATTAGCTAAATGCGGCCACTTTCTCATATACTTAAAAATTTTCGGTGGGTTTAGAAAACTTAAGACATTCATGCTATGTGAAAGGAAGGAGCCGTGAATTAGCTGTTGACTTAGAGGCCGATCTAAATCTGTAATGAGGACAATCCTGGGAGGCTTTTCTGACTGAAGAATCAAAGTATGGTAATTTTATTTTAAAAATCGTTTTTTTTGATACTTAATTATCAAAACTACCAGCTCATACAAAACTAGAGTTAATATACCCCACTTTATGTTGGGTTGAATGGGATTACAATGCAGGGATATTTTGTATATCACTGGGGTTGTAAACAAAATGTTAATATTGTTATTAAACAGATACACCTTCTCAGACTATAGTCAGAGCAGATTTGGGGGTTTTATAAAGCAATATAGTTTCTAAAACTAGCAATTAAATCTTGAACAAGTTTCTTTATGTAATGGTAAAGTTTATTTCATTTTTAACAACAGAGAACAAAATGTTTAAAATTTGCCGTTTAAAACATGCACATTCACAAAAGGCCAATGACACATAACACTGCACAGAATTGAATATTACTCGACTTTAATAACTATTTATAAAACAGTGCATTGAACATCGAGATAAACACACCTGAGAAAACTACTATAATCACAGATTCAATACTCTCCACTCACGCAGCTTCACAATTTCTACAGCAGTTTCAGCAGGAATGGTTTTTCATGGAGTTGAAAATACTATTTTATCTTTAATGCAAACTGCAATTTTCCATAGTAGCTGCCTTCCAAGGCTGCTTTTTTTAACCTAATAAACTTGAAAATATGAAAAATGAAGCTTGAAGTAGTAAAACAAACAACAAACAGTATTTACTGCATTTATGGCTTCTAGTCTAGAATCATGAAACATAAAAATATATATTTTTAAATATTCTGCTCACATCTTTGCAAGAGATTTACCTATGGAAAGTTGCTGTTAATTCAAAGTAAGCAAGTATGAAATCTAGCTTTTTTTTTTTTCCTACTTAAGGGAGACTTACTTGCTGAGAAGTTTTGTGAGCTTTGTTAAGAAAAGTTGTTAGAGGCAAGCTAAACAAAAGTTTCAATTAAATTAGTTCAAATTTGTTTGTAAAATAATTTACTTATTAAAAAAAAGTTGTGTGGAGGACCGATTAATTTGTCCACTGAATATGAAATTCCAGGTAGGCCATGAGAGACTTTTATAAGGCAGAAATAAACATCAAGATTTACAGCAATAGCCATGCACTGGCCTAGGCCACTTTACATATTAATTCATGCAAACCATAAACCTATCAAAAACACAGCTGCTCTCATATAGAAAATAAATCAAGACAAAAATTGGAAAACATTTATTTCCCTTCCTTCAAAATTTAACTTACATTCCATTTTAATAGCTGTTGAAGGCTAATTAAAATGCAGCAAAGTGTAACAGTTTCACAAGTGACTTCAATTATTTTAACGTGAGAAAAATCAGACTATGGTCTCTTTAAGAGGCATTATAGAAATGCTGATCATTAAAAAGCATTTATTAGGCACCGAACTGCATGGTGTTACATTAAATAATTTACAAAAAAGAATTCCATAGGTCTGGTTCATATGATGTGAATAGGGTGGGAATTTTCTCAATGAATTTTGTACATAATTATAGATTTGTTTGGTAATTAATATAAGTTTTAGAACCAGGAAACATCAAAGGGCAAACTGCACAAAAATAAACACCAATGATTATTTAGCTTTGTAACAACCATGACATTTTTAGAAATAAAAAATTGTGAACATGCAATCTAGTACTTTCAGAATGGCATTCGTTTCCTGAAAGAATATTTAAACGACAGATTACAAGTGCTGTACCGTGCACAAAATGCAGAACTGTCACGTGACTTTCATACTGGATATTTAGAATGCAGAATCGCGAAATTAAAATGTAAAATGTTATGACCAGAATAAGTGTTGATTTCTTGAATTCATTTTTTTCCCCTGGAAATTAAGAGGAATCGCTGAGTCCATTCAACGACCATACAATTCATGTAAATGGCTAATACTGAATAGCATACACGTTCACCTGACTTCATTAGAAAAAGCTTTCAATTAACTTTGCCACGTTGCTGAGGCAGGCTCACATCAGACAGAGTGGCGTGTGGGAGGGGAGGCAGCACATGTCATTTAAAATTGACTACATTCCTGAGAAACACCATTTTCCTGCTAATAATTTCTACCATATAGCATCTTTCTGGGTGGGAGACACCAATATATTTTTTTATGGGTATGTAAAACATTTAGAAAGTTCATGCTCAATATCACTGTGTACTAGTTAACACTAAAGAAGCAAACTCCAGCTTTTCAGGGTGAAATGAATGAGGATTTTCTGCAGTAAGTAGTATTTTCCCAATTGTAAACACTGTAAAGCAACGGTGTTAGCATTTGCCGGAGTTCCTACAAGGGACTTTTTAATCGAAGGGTGTCCCTTATTTCAGAAAATACACGTTAAAAGTCACCTCAACTGTTTATTTTCATCCTGGTAAAACTCTGTTACTTCCCCCATCCCCCCACCCAAGGTTAAAGAATCAGAGGGTTTTTCTCTAATTAACACGACAAAGTCACTGCAATTGCAATGTTATCTTTAAGTTTTACCAAGGTGGTCACTCCTTGCTGCCTACTCCCAACTCCCACCCAAGAAGCTAAGAGACTGACTTAATGTTGATAATTCAAAAGCAGATCCATGGGACCAAAAGGCATAAATTAGTCATGTTTCAGATTATGATCTTCCACATGATTAACCATGAGTCTTCCGCTCATGTTGAAGGGCTCCACAGAAACGATCCATGTTTCAGGATAAAAACAAAGCGTTTCGTTTAAGTCACAAAATTCAGTTCTATTACACTCATCACATTTTGATATTAAAGTTTTGGGGAAGGATGTCACCTATGAGGTGAGGGGAAATGGAAGCAGCCCTTTTCTGGAACTGCTATGAAGCGTTCCTCCAGGGGGATGTACCTCATTCTTCTTCTTTTTAAAAAATGCTTATTCGTTGTACTTGATTTTTGTTTTTCATTTTTTGTGGTTTGACCTCAACTCTCATCATGGAGGCCCAGAAAAGCTGCTCTGAATAGTCACTCAGTAGACAAAGACTGTGAAATCTGAATTTCGAACATGGTCTTAGACCCTTACGCCTGTGGTCTTGTCAGATGTTTGAATTTATGATTTTCTTAATCTGATCCCCAAATGGGAAGGGTCTGGGGAGTGAAGTATGTCAACTCCTTGTCCCCTTTAAGTTCAAATTATGTATGTTATAACCTCTCTTATGTGTAGAAAATGTGGGAGGCATACAGGCAACTAAATAGCTAAAAATACAGAGAAGGAAATAATATATAGCTGAATTTTAAATCTAGATTGAGAAAAAGGACGAAAAAGATGGGAATTATTAAACTCAAGGAGTGATCTGAAAATCTCCTGTCTTCTCACTTGTAGTCGACTTATTTTTTTTAAGAGGAAGTTGTACCAATTTTGCTGGTAAGTCCACTTAAAGGCAAACAGGCTTTTGAATACAAGGCAAAAAGTTTGCTTCAATCTCTGAGGTGTATCTGAAAGCTAGAATTCTTTTTATTTCCACATGAAAGCATTATGTTAAAAATAGCGTAGAAAACTGGTTGTGGTTTGTAAACAGCCCCTTCACCATCGATTGTTGGTGGCAAAATAGGCCTTTTCAGATGTCTTGGAAATGCTGAAAATAATTAAGCTGAACACACATTTTAAAGCATATTAACAAAAATCTACTTTTCTTTGTAAAGTTATAGGCATGAGTACAATAGATGTTTTTAAAATGGGTAAAAGGTACTACTTATTTGTCCCAATTAGCAGTGTGTGACTAACTGTGGGAGCTGCTTGACTAGTGAACTGTGAAGTCATTCTCAGTCTTATGTACGGGGCAGTCACCATAACACTGGGCGTGCCATTGAGGACAGCAGGCATCTCGAGTGGGCACTGATAGGGAAAACCAAAACACAGGACACAAGCTGAGTCTACGGACATTACAAAGGCCCATGCATTTATCCAACATGGTATTCCAAACACCCGGACAGAAGCATTGGGAATCTCACATAAATGTGTAAGCATATTTTTCTTAAAAGAGAAAACTCGAAGACAAAATGACATCAGTCTACAGCAGAAGCCAGGTTGTTAGAAAAATCTAAATGACGATGAAACCTCATTAGAAAGGATGGAGACATAAATACAGTTTTAAAAATCAGTATCCTAAAGACAGTCACATACCACGTGTGCACTGCAACTTGAACAAATAGACAAGACGAACGAGAAAGAAGCATTTGTAAGGCTAAAGGTGCAACATCACAGATTTTCGTAGCAAATGCCTTGAAATACTCGTGTTTGCAAATCACTCTTAGATTTGTAAAGTCAGGCATGTGGATCTTACAGCAGAACTAGAGGTAAACCTTCTCTTAAATTTCTGGGCAAATGACTACTGAATGACAAGTACATTTATTAAACTTCTTTGGCCAACATTTATAGTGACAGTTTTTGACACAAACACTTATTATTATTAATGTCTTGTTTAGAAATTTTGCTCAGTGAGTCGCTTCCTTAAGAAAGCTGGTTTTTCTCAGCATATTCTGAAATCTAAAATGGATATCAAGGAGTCCCTTTAACTTACTACCATTTTAGAGATTCGTAAAGGTCGGTCGCTTTGTGGTATATCCAAGACACTGATAGTTAGTGGCAGCCCCAGAGTAACAGCATAAGAATGCTGACCTATTCTCAGTTTAAGAAAACACTCTGGCAAGATGCAAGGTCATTTTCCATTTCTGTTTTCAAAGACTTAGTAAATACTTTAGAAAATCTGAAAGAGATGGTGTTACAGTGTAGTGGCACAGTGCTTATGTCTATAACATACATGAATCTGAATGTCAGTCAATGAGATGAGTTCAGATCCATTTCCCCTCCTTGGACCAGGCTGGAATTGGTCAGCAGATTCTGGTGAAGACCTGGGAGCTCCCTTTCGAGATGTGTCAGAGCTGGCCTCTCATCCCTCCCCCCGTCACCATTCATCGGGTCTCTGCTTTGTGGTATCATACGCTCTAATCACTTCAGACTGTGAGACGATTCCATTTTCATCTTGAGAGAAAGCATACCCGTCTGTAAGTTAAAGATAAAATAGAAACGGTCACCTTGAAGTCGTTGGAAGTCTCTGTTATTCTGAGTGTTGAGCGCTCATTTCCTAACTTGGGGAACTAATGCATCCTTCCCACCTTTAAAAGCATGAAGACACTAGTTTTTAATGTCTGTAAAAGGTATAGACTCAACTGCAAAATGAAGAGTGAGACGATGGTAGCTTAGATTCTAGGAGCTGTGTTCCCTAGACGAACAGATGCTCTCGGCCCCCCTCAATTCTCCCTTCAGCATCTCAAGTCCAGCCCCTCTAATGTCTGCTTCCTGACTAGCAGAGGGGTGGGGAGTGCAGTCAAGTGGGTGCGTGTATTCCATATAGATCAGGCGGATGAGAGGGAAGGAAGAATAAAAGCAAGGGAGAGGAGGAGATAAACACACACAACTTCGAATAGTGGAAGCGCGCTCTCCTTCCCTCAGAAGACATTATTCTGGGCTCTCAGCATCTACAAATAAACTCACTCATGCCCCAGCCTGGTCCAAGGGGGCTTGGGGATAAGAAATGACCTCCAAGGGAATCACATCTTTAGAAAAGGCCTCTTGAAGTATAAAGAGCAAAAGCATTAAACATGAGTATATATAAATGAAAATAAATTACATGTGGAAATAACATGAAACAAATGATATATTACTAACACACATACATTTACTACAGGGCTTTATATATTATATTCTTTTTTAGATCCTTGAAATGTTAAGAGGGTGTGATACCTAATAATTTCTTACAACTGTAAATATTCATAAATATTTTTGAAGGGGAAAATACATGCTTCAATTGTGCGACGTTTCACATACATGTCATTGTGTATGAAAGCTGAAAAGGCTCTTGCAAAGTTATTCAAGTAGGAAAGCTAACAATACAGAGTGAGCTTTTAAGAGTTAAGATTTATTTCACTGGTTCTTTTTAAGACTTAAGGAAACAAGGGGCATGCAGGAATATTTTTCTTGAAGTGAAAGCAGCAAGATTTTCAAATGCTCTATCTCTTTTGCTGAAAGTGAGATGGCTGCGGTCAAAGGATTCTTTAAACATTTATTTACATAACATGTTGCAAATGTGCAAAACTTGTTTTAGGTGTTAACTGTAAATATCTCTAAAGTTAAAATGCTGCTCTCAGATCCTATGAGGTAATGGCAGAGGATGTGTTTAAAAAACAGAACTCAAATACTTACGGAGCAGGTTTTGTTGCAATGATTCTGATGGGTACAAGTTCACGTGGTTCTTCTTAAAGACGTTCTTGAGCAGTTGCGCCCTCTCCGTGAGGCTGCGGAACAGGTGCAAACGTGTGAAATGAATTATCAACTCAGTGGAGAACCCAGAGAGCCCACAGGACCACCAGAGAGAGTCAGACTGACACAAAAGATTGCTTGAGAAATCCGGAGTCTAGTGATTATTTCAACCCCATTTTCTCAGACAGCAAATGAGGTTTCAAGTACTGGATACTTTTGAGGCCATTTTTTCCCCCCCTGAGAGCGAAGGAGAGTTTTGTCCCCAGTAGCCCAGTCAAAAGATTTCCCCACCCCCAGTTATATTTAAGTCAAATACAGAACCTGCACAATATAATTAATAAAAAATACAAACTCTACCAGTTGTGTTAGTGGCTTCTAAAATCTTGGAATTTAGACTTACTACATATAGCAAGCATGGCATTTTAGAATTAAAAAAATTAACCATCACTATACCTTTTTCCTACTTTGCACATATTCTGGTGTAAAATAATTTTTTGTTGTTATACAGAAAAATCTGAAAAATTATGCAAAGAAGAAATTTCACAGACTTTTTAATTAGAAAAAATTCCAGTACCACTCTAACATGGTATGAAATGTGTTCCTTAATTTCATTTTAAAATAAAAAAGCTGTTTTCAGAAAATAATTTACCAGGTAAAGTGACAAGAAAAAGCACATTTTTCAATAAACGTTTAGAAGAATCTTCTCTGCAGAAACAAACCCATGTAATTATGTAACTTCCAAAAGCAGAATGTAAGAAATAATGCATCTGTTTTTCTCCCCTGCACACAGAACAGTGTTTCACCCAGTAGGGAGTCAAATACTTGTCGGATAGATGAATTTGAGTGATAATTCCAAAGTGCACTTTTAAACATCATCAATCCTCCCAATCATGCCGTTTCTTCATTGGTTGATTTATAAAACTTTGCTTTGATATCAAACACATAACAAGGATGAAGAGCTAATAAATAATCCACATGTGTTGCAGCAAATGTTTATGCAATTTTGTTTTAATCACTGGAATTGACTCAGTGGACAAATTTCCATCTTTTAGCTTCCCCACTTTAAAGCTTTAGTTAAACTGCTGTAAGTTATGTTAGTTCTGTATTTTGCCAATTTTTTTAGACCCCGAAAGGGAACAATGTTTATCATATGCAAAAAAAAGGATCATCTGCAAAATGAACTCATTGTAATTACACAAACATTTAGGCTTTTGCTGAAATAAAATATTTAGAAATGTTGACATTTGTAGTAGTCTTACACACATTTTTAAAAGTCTAGGGGTGTTAACTGCTATTTATTAGACATATTTTATTGTCACTGGGAATTAAGGCAAGAAAGCGAATTAATCTTAAAACTCCAGTGGTTTTGCAAAAATTTGTAAAACTTGCTTTTGCTAGTGAAATAAACAGATATGGGGAATGAGAAGGAGCCATTTTTACAGAGTGACTTTTCTTACTCTGCTCTTAAAATGATCTACTGTTACAGACCCGGGGACTCACAAGGACACTAAAATATGTAACCGCTTTGAGGAAGTCGGCAGCTTTAGCAGCAGGTGGTCTGATGTTGTTAGCAGAGCATCGTGGACGGGGTGCTTGGCAAGTCTCTGGTGTTTAAAACTGAAATGACTACAGAAGACTAGAGGACGGCAATGTATCATGATAGAGCTTCTTCTTCCCAAAATACGTTTTCCAGGTTTCGGGCTGGCCTTCCTGAATGCATGATACTTTAATACTACAACATGATACTTTAATATTACAATTATGGAAGCGACAAGAAGGCAGATGTGAGAATTGCCCCTTTCATATTATGGCAACCTAAATATATGAGATAATGTAATTTTGTTCCGTAACGGTTCATATAAGGCTAGTTTATCACTCAGCTGTTACATCAAGTTAATGTCTAGTGTTAAAAAAAAAAAGCAGAAAGTCTCTTTCTGGGGAAAGCAGTACACTACTGTGGAAAGAGCCTGGGCTTTGCAGTCTTACTTTGGTTTAATTCTGAGTCTGTCACTTATTAGCTGGGTCACCTTAGGCAACCTTTCTTGGACATCTCATGGAGAACAGGACAATTCCTAACCTCCGGCTGACGGAGGATTCAGGGAGTTGTACAGCTTCAACCACAGTTACTGGTACTCAGGAACCACTCAACACTTAGAAGCACTAGTTCTTCCCACCCTTACCATCCCTCAGATCCCAAGGAATTTATTATTGAAAAAACCCCAACTAGAACAGAGATCATCACGAAACAAAAGATACTCTGTGAGGATCATTTCTGATGCCTTGGTTTATATTCAACATTACCTCAACAGGGGAAGTCTATTGCTGAACATGAGTTTTAACTTATAATGCCCCTCACTCCACTTCCTTAGGAAAACTACTAGGTTTTTTTTTTGTGTTTTGCTTTTTGCCTTAGCTACATTGGACCTCTTGATTATAGAACAAAAACTCCCTCCTCAGAATATAAATGCCGTTCGTGGGAGGGTGCTTAATAAATAATAACTGATGATGATTTGTATTTCTCTAGTCCTATCCCACTTTTGGAGAACTACTCATCATTTCAAAGTTATGCAGTTTCTGTGTCATCAATGTTTATGGGTACTGATATCACTGTCAAGCCACATTATAAAATATACTGGTAACATGTTAACATTAATAGACATGTTAAAAGTTTAGTTTTTGTTGAACAGTTTAACACAGTGTGAGAAGAAAAAAAGACTCTAGGATGCCTTCTAACTAAAACCACATCTTATTCACAACTCTCGTTCAGTAGTTTTACTCAATTTGTAGGGTCTTTCATGTACATACCAAGCTATGTAAATTTTCTATTTATTTAATGCAATCACACAATTACCACTTACGTTATTTCCAAGCCTGTTAAAATGCTGCAACTTAGATATTTGGTGAGGTGAGGTGGAAATATACCACATTTTAAAATAAAATTTCATTTAGAAATACTAAAAAAAAAAAAAGTGAAAACTCATTTACTGTCCTGGAACATGTTGTCTTAAGGTATTTTCAGTTATCTTTGAAGAGTGGTCAATTTGCATTTGTTGTTTTATTGGGTTGCCAAGCTGTTTTCATTCATTCATGAAGTGTTTCAGTGCATAGAATACGACAGCTGTCCTGTAGTAGGCAGTGGTGGTGGGGAGATGAACGATGAATACAAGAAGCCTAAGTAATCTCTGCTCTGGAGGAGGTATTTCATCGTTCTGTCACGTTTCTTTACAAATGTTGGATGGAACCTTTATCACAGGGATGAGAGTAGGCTGGGGGAAAACATTTGATATGTCCTCCTATCCTAATCACCTCCCCCCCCCACCCCGCGCCTCTGCCCCAGCCTCAAAGAAATTTATGTAATCCTGATATAAAACCCAGGTGAAAACTGAAAAATATAGTTTCTTTTCTATTAGTTCTGGGGCAATGTTAAAATTGCTTTTCATTAAGATAAGCAACACAGAGAAAAGCTGGGAGAGAACACCATCACCACCCCCATGACCAAATGATCTGACATCCATACTTCCCTACTGTCTCTTTTAAAGCTGGGCCACACAGTGGTGATGGACAAATTAATAAGGACTGACCTGAAGACCCTGGGCTAAAATTCTATTTAGTAACGGCTGATGATGATATGCTGGCTAATGTCTACAGTTAGATACAAAAAATTATGAGACTCATTATTCATACTGCCTTACTATGAGATGCATTGCTTCACACACACGTGAAAGGTATCAGTAATAACTGACCTGTCTCTAATGAGCCCATTGTCCACAACCCCTTATTTTAAATCTTTGGGATTTTGAATTCACATTTTGTTTTGTTTTGTTTTAGAGAAAGTAATACGTTACACACAATGTGTAGATGTAATATTCTCAAGTGGCATCTTAGAGGCCCACATTCCAAAAATTAATATTTCTGCTATAAAATACAGGAATATTACATTGTAGAAAAATAAACATGATCAATGTATTTATAGTACAAATTGTTTTGGTTCTTCCAGCAAACTTTGCTATAAGCCTATGGAAAGAATTGAATTTCAAAGCTTTTTGGACTTTGGGAACGAAGATGCTTCGGCTCCCTAGTGTTGGAGCACGTCCACATAAAGTAAAAGCAAAGAACAGGATTTCACAGCTTAAAGTCATTTTCTTAACACGCAAAAATAAGCCATGGCTACACAGTATTAGGAATAAGGTTTGGCTTTATTCTCCCAATTTTTTAGACTTAAACTGATTTCTACCATAACCCATGGCTCCAAAGCAATATACTTAAACGATGAAACACACCTTTTTCCTCAAAATTTCGATGTAAAATTAAAATATATCTAATTTGCTGGAAATTATGATAAGTGGCATACTATTTCTACAAAAAGTACTAATTCTTTTAACCAAGGTGTTTCAAGTTTTGAAAATGAGTAGAGATGAGAAATAAATTCTTATAAATACTAATCTGGATACGGTGCTTACAAGTAAGTTATAGTTTCTCTGACATTCTTTCATTTTACATCTAGGTTGACTTCACAGTAGTGCTTAGTGAAGATTAAAAAAATTGGGATAATCAACCCACAAGATCTTTCTTAAGAACTGCATCATTCTATGACAAAAAAAGTAAACAATCATTAACACTAGGCGTTACTAGTTTGGGAAGTGTAACCTATATACTTCTATGTTCTTGTTATCGCATTTTAATTTAATTACCCACAGGTCAACCCCACTACTCAACTATCCTTTCACCCACCCTTTTTCATTCATTCCTTAGTTAACTCTCTTGGCCATACATTCATCCACTCAACAAATATTGACTGAGTGCTACTATGCTCCTGGCTCTGTGGCCGGTTCTGGGTTGCAGTTAAGACCAGGACAGAGGCCTCTCCTACAAGGAGCTCCGTCTAGTAGGGGAGACGAACAAGCATAGGGCGAACAAATACACTATCTCATAATGCAATAAACGTAAAAACAGAAGAACAAACAAGATACAGAGATAGCAGAACAAGAATTGATTTTATCTGTGAAAAGCTGAGGGAATTGCATTTGGACTGGGTTTTGAAAGCTAGGAATTGGATTACCCAGTCTGTAAGAGGGTACCAGCTCTAGACAAGGAACAGCACGTGTGGAGACCGGGAGGCGTAACATAATGTGGTGTTTTGGCACTCAGGGAAGCCTGGTATCACTAGAATACATAGAAATCACTATTTCTTTCTCTTTGAAAAATGCAGATGAAATTAGCTAGTTTTTTGAAATTTGACATGAGTCTTATTCTCCAAGGCTTCTGAAAGAGTTCTATCAATAAAATCTATCTGACAATTTCTAAACTGCCTTAGAATGTAGTTTGGTGCGAAGACTTTTCCAACCAGTTGCTACTTTTCCCTTTTCACAGACCTTTTTCTTCCCCTTCCTCTAGCTACCGTTTAGCAGGGAGACACCATGCCGCACTGATCATCACCATCCTTCTCTTCACCGATTGGCAGCAATGGCAACACAGGGTCCCTACTGTACTAGGGGTTTTTGTCTGGGGTATTCAGCTAACATCTAACTTAGTCCTGAGTCCTTAAGAAAAGCTGAACAGCTGTTTTAGGCAAATGAGCTGAGCAGCAGCAGGAAATTTATCCGATGCATTTTCTTGGAGAAGCTGGTTATCATTTACGGCGGAATTCACTTCTTTCCTTCTAGGTTCTCTGACTTATTTAATGTAAGGGACTACACACGTCACAGACTCAGGTCTTTAGGACCCAGAGGTCAGAGGTCATCACATGGAACCCTCAGCCTGACTTATGAATTGTTGAAGTCAGCGATATACTATAAACGATGGAGAACCAGTATCACATGGAGGGGCTTAACATAGGTTTTATTAACACACAAATAGGAGAAATTTACTAAGGGTAGTAACAGTGCTATCAGTAGACTTTCCCTAATAATTGTGAATAAATATTTTTGTTCACAATTTTGTGAGCTAGAACTCTTACCACATCCTTTTTACAGCTAGAGTGAAAGAGGGAAAAAACATTTACTGAGGAACTATTTATGAAAGGCAATAGAATAGATGTTGACTTGGAGGTGAAGGGAAGAGATGAGGCAAAGCTGGAGGGAGGAGTAGCTACACCTGTAACCCCAAAGGTAGCAGCCCATCAGGTACACAGGGACACCGACTGGGAGAGGCTACGAACTGTCACGTTAGTGGCAGGCTAGTTCTGCTGCCATCCTACGTTCTTGAAAAGCAGCAGCAGGAGGCAGAATAGTGCACGGTTAGCAACAGGGTTTCTAGAATCAACTGACATGGGCTCAAGGCCCAGAGTGGTCACTTCTGACCTTGAGAACCTGGTCTGTCTAAGCCCCAGTTTCCTCATCTGGAAAAACTGGGGATGATGGATTTGTACAGGGTCGTTGCAGGAGTGTAATGCAATAGTACCTGTGAAGTGAGGAGTGCAGCACCCAGCACGTGGTGCACACCCCACAGATGCCAGTGCCGTTATTTTTAAGAGAGGCACAGACTGGCGTGTGACGTGCTCCTTTGGCCTAATGAGAGCACGAGAGGGCTGGAAGCCAAGGTCTCAGCCTGAGGTCCCAGTCTGACACTCCACCGTGTCAAACTGAGCAACGACAGTGAACCATGATGAAGGTGACACAGACCAGGGCAAAACGTTTCCTATGGTTGAGACAAAACTTTAGCTCACTTTAGTGTGATGAAAGACAGAAAGAATAAATTCCTCGTATTTTCTTCATAACTGTGGTGTATCACAGAGTGCTTTCATATAAGTTTAAATTCTTTTCTATAATGTTTTGTGAAATTTAGTCAATTCAATTAGCTTTCTAACCTTGCTTTTTTTGGGGGGCGGGGGGCGGTAAGGAGGACTTGGAAGACATAACTGACTTCATATATGACAGACATATGCCCAGGTCAGTTCCTAACAATGTACTGAGCCACAAAGGTAACTGTGGGAGAGCTGACTTTATGTCAAGCTCTGATTTTGACTATATTCTACTGTGTTATTTTTTTTCCTTTTTCAGTTTAATAATAAACACTATTTGCACCTACCATTTATTGAGTGCTCATTAAGCACCAGATGGCAAGCCACCTGCTTTATCCACAGTATTTTATCCAATTCTCGCAACTGGCCATGAGGGAGGTATTATCACTCCCATTGTACAGATGAGAAAATTGAGGCTCAGCAGCTCTAAGCAACTTGGCTAAGGTCACCTGCAGCTTAGCGAAGAAAGATGTGATCTGAATCTGCATCTCTCTGACTGCAAAATTTGTCAGTGACACTGCTAGCTCCATGTTAACAGATAAACACGTTTAACTGCTTATTTCCAACCACTAGCAAAAGACATTTAAAGTTCACTTGGAAAAGAACATATTCAGGGCATATTTTACCTTTTTCCAAGCACAACTGCTCCTGGGTCTTGAGATTTTGCCTCCAGCTCCTGAACTTCATCCACTAATGTTTTAAAAGCAGTCCTCTTGATACTGTAGAGAAAAAAAGGGTAGAAGTATTCGTGTGAAGATTTAAGACTTTATGAAACTAGTTTTGATCATGCTGCTGCTAAGTACAACAGTAACCAGTGTACAAGCAATTTTTCCATAGAATCTAAAAAACTACAGTAGGGACTTCCCTGGTGGCACAGTGGTTAAGAATCTGCCTGCCAATGCAG
Source organism: Phocoena sinus (assembly GCF_008692025.1). NCBI lineage: Eukaryota > Metazoa > Chordata > Mammalia > Artiodactyla > Phocoenidae > Phocoena > Phocoena sinus. Next base: position 67,654,585 of record NC_045767.1, read on the forward strand.
GGGACATGGGTTCGAACCCTGGTCTGGGAAGATCCCACTTGCCGCGGAGCAACTAAGCCCGTGTGCCACAACTACTGAGCCTGCACACTAGAGCCCGTGAGTCACAACTACTGAGCCCGTGTGCCACAACTACTGAAGCCCACAAACCTAAAGCCTGTGCTCCGCAATAAGAGAAGCCAATGCAATGAGAAGCCTGCGCACTGCAACGAAGAGTAGCCCCCCACTCGCTGCGACTAGAGAAAGCCCGCGCGCAGCAACAAAGACCCAACACAGCCAAAAATAAATAAATAAATTTATTAAAAAAAAAAAAGACTACAGTAATTCTGGGCATTAATATAATTATAGAAACAATAGTCATAAAATAAATGGTTTACGTTTACAATATTAAAACTCTCAGTTATTAAATAAGCATCACATTAACTAACTTTAATGATATATTTTTTGTGGGAAGAGAGGACACTTTAAAACTTATAATCCTTGAGAAAGATTAGTAAAGTTGTAGTTTCTTCTATTCTGTTTTATACATGTTTAGAATCAGGCAAGCAAAAATTCCCTTTCACGACTACTGTTCACTAAACATTTATATATATATGTATTTGGAGGTAAAAGAATTTTTTCTTCTACCTTGAATGGGTTTTTCAGGCTGATTAACAAAAATGTTAATTGAAGCTACCTGCTTTACTTCTGTTCGTTCTTTTAAACTAATTTAGTTTTTTAATTCTTCAATCACTCCTTTCTTCTTTATGTAGAATTAATATTACTAATTCCTATTCTGTAAACTCTACACTAGAATTAATGTTACAAATAGAGAAATCTGAGGATTAATATGCATCTGTGTTGTTAATGACATAACTGAGCACTATACTTACACTTTGTACACCACGTCAAGAAGCAAAGATGCCACAGGGATAAATAACAGGCCTGTCCAAAAGACTCCGGAACTGAACAACATGGCTGCCTGAGTAAAAGCATCAGAAACAGTATTACTTTAAAAACCAAGAAATACATCATTCATGTTTAGTTTTTATATGATTTCAAGTAAAATAATTTTAAGAATCTCATTCTGCAAGAGAGTATACAATAACTCTGAATTCACACTTGTGAAATATTTGGAATTAAAAGCCAAATGTATTAAAACATGCATTTACTACATTTCTTTTTTTCCTTCAAGTAGCTAATACAACAAAGTTTTATCATGTGCCAAATCTTTTCATATTTTTATGTGAAATTTTTGTTACTGTGATCAAAATAATGGAGTAATAAACTTTGACCTTCTTTTATAACTTAGAATATAAAAATTTATCTTTTTGAGCAAACTTCAAACATACACTGGATTAACTTCTCTTATAATACAACATGTAAAATCAATCCTAATTAAAAGCTATATTTACTATTTCTGGCACATAAAAATTTGCTTTTCTAAAATATCGCGCGATATGAAAAGATCATCCAGATAAATCACGAACACAGTATAAACAAATTAATTAAGGAATCTATGAAAAATAACAATTTGATATTAGATAGGAATAATATTAATTTTTGTTCAAAGATTTACATAACTTGTTTCGGTGCATCCTGTTATTGCTAAAGTCAAGCCAAATGTTTAGTATGTAAAACCCAAATAAAAGTGTATTAAAATAACTTTAAGCATTCCTTTTCTATTAATCCCAAATTGCTATATCAGAGCCTTTGGGGTTGCAAAGAAAATGATTCTATAATAAAAACCAACAAATTCTATTAGTTATTTGTGATTATAATAAAAAAATCCCTTCATAATGTAATTAGATTACTAGAGCTTAAAAGGGACAGTGTCATATAATAAAACCAAAAGGGATATTTTGCTTCACTTCGAGTCTATTTGTTTATCAAGAATAAATTTGCAGTACCTATTTAAATCCATAAACGTATTGTTATAACTCCATTCTGAAGTAGCCAACCAACGCACACACATTTACATCCCATTAAAACTCAGGCAAGAAATTTTTTTTTTTAACCAGGTCAGGAATTAAAAATGATTTAGAGTTTAATTCGTATAGGCAGGTTCACAATTACACATAAACAGTCCTAATCAATCAATCCTTATCAAATACAAAGATTACTAATTTTAAGTTGTATTTCAGATTACCTATTCATTTTGACTCTCAACTGGAGACCAGGAGCTGCTGTTTAAAATTTTTTTCTACATTAACACAAGCTTATTGATATGGACTCTTGGTACAAGGATACTCAGGTTTCCCTCTATCTAGGCTGACACAGCTCTGAACACGTTAAAATAAGAACATGCTATTACCCAAAATTTCAGAAAGTAAATGTTGCCACGTGGTTTCAATGGAATAGCACCCACATTGTAGATACCACCAAGACGAAAGATATTCACATAAAAGTCATTTTATTTTATAAGCAAAACATGATCTTCGACATGCTTGCTGACATCCTCAATAGTGAAAACCAACAATAACTGTGTAATAGGAAATGTCCATCAAGTCAGTGGGTTTTGTTTAGTTGGAAGGAAGCTTTTAAGTTAGGTAATGACTGCAAAATGGCACATTTCTTTTTCCTTCTACGGGAAAAAGGTAAGATGAGATTCTAAGTCGTGTAACTGAAAATACCTCTTTTACTTGGCTTAATTTTATAATCTCTTTTAATTTGGGGGCAAGAGAAGAAAGATTTATTCTTGCCTTTGCCACCCTGTATTAAATGTCCACTGGTAGTGAAGGAGGCCGCTAATTCTGACCATTGTAATGTTAACTATGACGGGGAGACTGGCGCCCACTATTCAGTCCACCAGCCTTTGGCTTTGCAAATGAACGCCATGAATTGAAGGGAAAGAAGTTTTTCTGCGTCATATCTGAAAGCCTGTCAGATTTTTTTTTCTTTTGCAGAGTTAATCCAAACCTAAAAGATTTAAAGCCGACATTCGCATTAAAGACAGAGAGCCTCTTTGTATTTTTTGGATGAAGGGGGGGGGAAATAAAATCCCACAGAGGTATTTCCTTCCTTTCTGTACAAGAAAGCTCCCCCTCACTCTGTAGAGACCATTTTTGTCTCTAACTTTTCACATCTCTCCACTCGCAGGCAGGTCGGCTGGGAAAAGACGCCCGATCCCGCAGACAATGGGGGTGGGGGGTCAGGAGCAGCCTGTTCGGGGCCGGGCTCGCGCTCCCTCCGCAAGCGGCTGGCAAGTCGCTCCTAACATGGGAGATTGGGGGGCCACGCCAAGCAGCCCCGACGCCCCTCCTCGAGGCCCTTTGAAACCAAATGGAATCTGCCACAAAAGTGCCTCCCGGGGGACTTGAGAAAGGATCAGCCCAGGGAGCTGCAAAGCCAGTACAGTTGAGGGCACAGGTCCTGCTCCGGGAACAAACAATTGCTTGTCTGCAGAGCGATGCTGTCTCAGCATCCGGCCACGCGGGCTTAAAAAATGAACCATCACTGCCTGAAAACGCAAGCTGCGGCAGAGGAATGAGGAATTGTTTTGAAATTTCCCTGTGAACTTGCAGAGAAAGAACGTTTGAGAAAATCCTAGCTCACGTGCAGTTAGCTAAGCCGAGGGGCTTGAGCAGATAAGAGGGCTTACCTTCTGACCCACAGTGAGGTGACCTCTTGGTACCCACGTTCCCACACAGAGAGGAACACTTACTTTTTCACCTGCAGTGTCTCCCATGTTCAGTCTTGGAGGAGAGAATTTCGATGTGCTACCTGCCTACAAACTTTCAGCAATGCACTTTTTAAGTCTGTCCCTCCTTTTACCCTATAAATGTCCAAGTGGGGAACGAGGATGCTGATTCTTCGCTTGAGTACAGACACTATCTAAATAAGAAGGCTCCTTGGGGAGTCCTAAAACTATATCCGCGGACCCCAACTAGAGCAGGGCTGGTGATAAACAGCCCTGGAAGTGGTGGTGGCTCTGCCTGTCCCAGCTCTCAGAGATGGAGGGGGTAACTTCGGGGTCTCTGCTTCCTCAGCTGTAAAGTGGATTGTAAGAATTAAACCAATAATGTTTATAAAGTGGCTGCTTTTATATTACTACCACTGATTATTAACAAACGTTCCTTTCTTCATTTTAATTTTCAAATTCCTTTAAACACTCTAGTCTTGTGTTCTTTTCAGTAATCTCTCCCATGAGCTTCAAGGAAGGAAATTTTTATCACAACATCAAATTAAGTGTAAGTTTATAAATGTCATGGTTTTCATCACATTAACATCACAGTATGTACTCATCTCAAGACTGAAACTGGCCGAGTAACTGAACCCTAATAAATTGCCATTCATCTCAATTTGCTAATGTAGGAAATGGAGATAAAATTGTTTTCATAAAAATTATTAAAGATTTCATGGGCACAATATATTAATTTGGAAGGGAAAATTCAGAAAACAGTGCCGTAAAACTTGGTTAGTTTCTTCTGTCGGGGGGGGGGGAAGGGCAGCAAGATAAATTAATATAAATAATATAAATACCAGAGGAGTTACGAGTTAATGTTAATAACAACAACAAAACAAGCAGTGATTATTAAGTGTCTAGATAAAACTTTATAAAAGGACTTTCTAAGCTTAAAAACAGTGGGAAAAAAACTATAAAAAGAAATGCTTTAAAGAACTGACCCATGAAAATGGAGAAGTTCCACATGTTCAAAAAGAACTTAACTAAAAAATAAATGATACATAAGAACTTGGGAAAGTGGCTGCCATAAGTATATGAAATTCTGCACTAAAACCTGATTATAAAAATAGACCACTTATCTTCATAAGAATAGCTAAGATTCCAATAGACAGGCAAAAGACCTGAGAAGGTAGTCACAAAAGCAGCAGCAAGTAATCAACAACATGGAAAAATGCTGGGCCTCTCTGTAGTCACAGAAACATTACCAAATTAGATCAGATTTAAACAATTCATGATCACACTTGGGGGAGTGGGGAGGTATGGTGAAACAGGTATGTGGAGTAATTTACATTCCCATCAGCAATGTACTTGCCTTTGGGAAAGGTAATCGACATGTGCATCAAGAACACAAACATGCATTCCTGTTAATTTGATAATTCAACTTCTGGGACTATGTGTTGAAGTCTGGTACAGCTTTTACATATAAGTTAACATCCTATGAAACTGTTCTGTGGTCACTAGTCCTGAAAGCGCTCCCTCCAAAAGCCTGTCATGGCCCAAGGCTTAGTAAAGGTATAAACAAAGCACAGCATACCCCTCCCGGAGAGTCACAGGGCAGAGTGTTTAAGGCTTTGAGAAATCACAGTAAAGAACCTACTGAATAGTTTTTAAAATCAAGGTTTCCAAAATACATTTATCGACCATGGAACACTTTTTCCTATATACTGCTTTCTAACATCCCAAGGAACTAATTTTGCGGAATGCAAATATTCACTGTGCGTGTTTTAAAATAGTAAAACATCAGTGAAAACTAACAGGAAAACTACGTGGCTGGTTAAGTAAAGGTACGTCTATATGAGATAATACTGTCCAAGCTATTAAAGATGCTGTTCAAAGAGTGTAATTGTTAGGAAGCTGATTGTTGGGACAAGTCCTGAATAAAGGGAAAGGTAGACTATCCTGGCATTCTCTCAGGAGCCTTCTGTTATCATATACACACACGCCCTGGGAAGGTTGGAGGTTTCTATTATCTACATGGGGATCAGTCATGGTCTCTCCCTGTGGCTTAGATCTCTTGCCTGCGCTTCAAACACAGAACAGCCAGCTCTGAACTTGAATGTCAAAGAGGCACTTCAAACTTAATACATTCCCCAACTGAACACACACTGTCTTCCTCCCAGACCTGCTCTTTCTTCGTGCAATCTCTTCAGGGAAACAGTTTCATCACCACCTGCCTGAGACAGAAGCTGGGCTCTATTCTTTTTATTTTTTTATTTTTTTATTTTTTTTTTTATAAATTTATTTATTCATTTATTTATTTTTTGGCTGTGTTGGGTCTTCGTTTCTGTGCAAGGGCTTTCTCTAGTTGTGGCAAGCGGGAGCCACTCTTCATCGCGGTGCGCGGGCCTCTCACTGTCGCGGCCTCTCTTGCTGCGGAGCACAGGCTCCAGACGCGCAGAGCTCAGTATTTGTAGCTCACGGGCCCAGCTGCTCCGTGGCACGTGGGATCTTCCCAGACCAGGGCTTGAACCCGTGTCCCCTGCATTGGTAGGCAGACTCTCAACCACTGCGCCACCAGGGAAGCCCTGGGCTCTATTCTTGAACTGCCTCTTGATACTATATCTGCTTTATCACTAGGTTCTGTTGTGCTTTAGTATCTTCAGACCTATCTACTTCTCGCTCACCCTGCTGCCATTACTCCAGTCCAAAACTTGCCTGTCCTCCTAATAGCCTCACGCGTGGACTTGCTGACTCCCGTCCTGCTCTGCTTCTAGCCAGTCCCCCCACTACAGCCAGAGCCACAGTGCAAATTAGCTTTGAGCAGTTCTTGGATTAAACCCTTTCAGTGGCTTTATACCACCCTCAGGATGGAGTACAAAAATCCATAATATGATTTCATGACCTTTCCTACCTGACTTCTGATTACATCCCCTACATCATCTCTCAAGCTAGCCCCCATCTCTAGCTTCACAAAGTGTTTCAGATTTTGGAATCTGCCCAAGCTTACTCTCGTCCTTGGACCCTGTATCTGTGACTCCTGTTTGCTTTTTAGTTTTCACATCAGATGTCACTTCTTTCCTTAGACTTGGGTTAGCTGACCCTACTTTGTGCTTCCTCTTTGGTGGTAACCTATTACCCATTTTCTAGTTACAGACTATAATCCCTGTAAGAGGAAGAAATATATCTTGATGAATTCTTACAGCCCAAGTGCTTAACCACCAGCCAGGTGTTCAATAAATAATTGTTGAATAAATAAGTTCTTACCACCTAGTGTTTAGAGCGATTAAAGGTCAAAAAACACCAGAGCCTTGGGACTATATTCCTGAGATGTTGTTTGGCTTTCTTGTGCTCTGGCATGGAGTTATTCTGGGAGCAGTTATAACTAGATATTTATGTGATTTGGGGAGAGAGGAGAAGGGCTTGATTCAGCTCCCTAACCATCCTTTTCCAATAGAAGTCATTTTATCTGTTACAAAGGCTGAGTGACATGCATTAAAAGCTAAGTATGTTAAGTTACCTTCCCCATCCCCCTTTTGAGTCAACAGAAATATTTTGGCAAATCCAGGGAAAGTACGATAACTAAAAGTAACAATTTTTTTGTGGGGGTGCAAGGAAGGGATGTAGAATGGGCAGGAAGAGAAGGAAGGTCTCATACCGGCATTAATAAAGACTTTTCTTAACTACACAACGTGACTATTTTGCTACGTTAAATAAAAAGAATATAAAACCCCAGTCTTCTCTGTCTCGGCAAATATAAACTTTATCCTTCCAGCTGCTCTGGCCAAAAAACTTGCTTTTCCTCCTTTTCTCTCAGACCACACTTCCAATCCATTGGTAAATCTGATCTGCTCTATTTTAAAAAAAAATCCACGTATCAATGTTTATAGCAGTATTATTCACAATAACCAAAAGGTGGAAACATCAACAGATGAATGGATAAACAAAATGTGGCTTATACATATCACGTGCTATCATTCAGCCTTAAAAAGGAATGAGATTCTGGCGCATGCTACAAATAGATGAACCCTGAAGACACTACGCTAAGTGAAATAAGCCAGATACTAAAGGACAAATATTACATGATTCCACTTACAAGGGGTACCTAGAGTAATCAAGTTCAGAGACAGAAAGTAGAATATTGGCTGCCAGGGGTTGGGGGGAAGCAGTAACGGGGAGTTATCGTTTGATGGGTCTAGAGTATCAGGTGGGGAAGATGAAAAAGTTCTGGACGTGGATGGTGGTGATGGATGCACAGCACTGTGTATGAGCTTAATACCACTGAACAGTACACTTAAAAATGGTTAAAATGATAAATAGTAAGTCATATATATGGTATCAAATAAATTTAAAAATTAAAGAGATTCTGGGGCTTCCCTGGTGGCGCAGTGGTTGAGAGTCCGCCTGCCGATGCAGGGAACACGGGTTAGTGCCCCGGTTCGGGAGGATCCCACATGGCGCGGAGCGGCTGGGCCCGTGAGCCATGGCCGCTGAGCCTGTGCGTCTGGAGCCTGTGCAGCGGGAGAGGCCACAGCAGTGAGAGGCCCGTGTACCGCAAAAAAAAAAAAAAAAAAAAAAAAAAAAGCAAAAACATCAATTCTTACTGATATGGGAGGTATTTAGAGGAAGAGGCCAAAGCTTCAGCTAGCCAGGTGAGGGAGGGTGCATTGTCTATGACCTGTTTCCTACTTCCCGTTCACCAGCTCATCAGAAAGTGAAGAATAAGAATTTAGGGAAATACTGTGTGTGGACACACCTTTGTCACCATGGACGTTGCAGAGCCGGGAGGTATCTGAGGGGACATATACTCAATGGTATCTGTCTAAACGGTACAACTAAACAAGTTATAATAAAGCTGCCCTTTTCAGTCACACTCTAACCTTTTTCTGCGCTTAGAATTATTTTCCTAGGTTAGATCTCAATCACAAGGAGAAGACGTATTTTTTTTTCTTTTCCCCCAAACAGTTCTCTAATGGAAAGAAGTGATGATTTAATACTGATCCTCTTATTCAGAGACATGGTATGTTTATTTATTCAACTCATTTAAAAAATATTCTCTCATTTTGGTCAAATTTTCCAGCTTTTTTTCCCATTAACCATACACACATCTGGCTAAAGTCTCTCCTTGCTGTTGTGAATGAGACCTTTCAAATTTTTTGGGTAGGAGGGCTATTTATCTTTGAGATTTAGGGCTTTTCCAAGGGAGTTAGCAAGTTTTGGAGAAAACTCCAAAAGCTTATATTACATATAGCTTGTATATACTGTTATGTGCTTCTTAGGATTTGGTTGGGTGTGGTGTCCAAGAGTTTAATTAAATCTGAGTTTAATTGTTCTTTCTGGCTCTGGCTTCTTTGAAACATTCTGGTAGAGCAACTCTTCAGAGATGATCTGTACTGTGATGTGGTTTTGTGACCCTCAGAACCCACAGCTCCCACTTTTCTTTTGTTTCAGAGCCATCTACCAAGTTATGAGATCATTTAACTTCTCTTGCTTCCTCCTATGTTTCAGTTAACACTTCTGGTCTCCTCTGGAAGCAACTTCTTTATGAAATCATTTTCATCAAAAGAAAAAAAAAATCAGTGCTCAACTTCAGGTATGCAGGTATTGTTTCTTTTCATATAAACTTTCTGGATCTTTCCCACCAAGTTGTGGCTCTTCCCTCCCTACTGCTCCCCAATGCTTCGTCTCTGCTGTATCAGCTGAATGTTTCTTTGGAAAAGGTAGACTCTCTTGCTGTATTTCACTTTCAGTCCCATCTCATCCCACCGCAGTTACCCACATGGTATCTCCTCCTCCAGCTCCCTTTCTCAGGGGACTGGGGAGGCTGACTCACTGAGCCTGAGATACAGTGATACTCTTTAGTACCCTGAAAGCTGAAATCCATAAGGTTAACATCTATATTTTAATGGCAAAATATCAACGTTATATACACAGAATGCTTTTAACTGCATCGAAATTGTGCCTTCTCCTGGCAACACTGCCACTGATGTATGGAAACGACATCAGATAATCAAAATCAACTCTGCTTTCAGATAATATATTATTATGTTATTTGAATGTAAACTTGCAAAGGTTTCTTAAAGTGTCTTTGTGACCAAAGCCTGGGAAACACCATGGCGTGACAGAGATTTCCAAGTTGTGGGAGCCTTTCTCAGAAATGTAACCCTTTCTGTCTGAATTCGTTATGGTACCTGGGCATGGAGTTGAACTCAGAGGTACATAAGCATAACTGGGTCAACACTAAGCGGTGAACTTCGCACTTTAACCAGAGAGAAATTTCAAGCTCATGCTAACTTTGGCTTGAAGAGGTGAACTTCCACTGAAAGTCTTCAGTGGCTACACATCTTGGGTAGTGAGGCTCAAAACGTCCCTCAGATAAAACCCAAAGACAGAGGAATACCCATGCCAAGCTCTATGGTCTGGAGCTTATCACTGAGAAAGGTCTTTGATGTCTTATTTTAGCGCAACAGAATTCTTGCAAATTTTCAATTATATTATGTGATACATATTCATGCCAAAATATAAAAAATGTTCTTCATCACTCACTAGCTTATCACTAGCATTTATATATCATGTCCTCTGACCTGAATCTGTATTCTATGGCCTCAGGTACCTTCTGGAATACTATGTATTTCATATGGAATTGCAATCTGCCACAGCTTAATGTAATGATGTAAATACATTCGGGTAACTTTCTGTGACCTGGTCTTGGCTACACTTTTCAGTTCCAGCTCCCTCAGGAACCCCAACTTCCCTCTGCTTGGGCTGCTCTATAGCTGGAAGGCCCTTCTTTCTCTTGGCTTCCTGCACAGTGTGGGGGATAGCAGTACCAAGAAACCTTTCTAAACTCTCCGAACTGTAGCCTGGGGGTTGAGTGCCCTCTCCTCTGCTAGCCCCTGCGAGTCCTGATCAAAATAACTAGCGTCTTACATTCTAATGATCTGTTGGTTTACTCACGACTCAAGCTCCTCAGAAGGACTCTCTTTTTTCAACTTTTGATCCACTGACACCCAGTATAGGTCCTGACACAAGGCACTCCATAAATCTCAGCTGAATTGAGCTAAATTGAACTCTTATATGGGATGAATTATTACTTTCTCCATAAAAGTAGATAGAGCAGAACACCCAGAAAATAACTAAGGAGAAGGGTGTTTTGGATAAACCCCAATATGTTTGCAATTATACCAGAAGCTCTTGATTACTCAGAGACAAAGAAAACCCTTGGCTTGGATTATCCCAAACAAACAAACAGAAGTCTTAGAAAATATGCAAATTGTTCCAAACAAAGAAAATCTTAGAAAATATGCAAATCAGATGCCAGTTCACAGCGTTTATGTGCTCTTTTTCCCCTCGGACATTCCTGGGTGGTGGTGAGGAAATGAAGGAGGCATGATCACCCTGCGGGACTAAGAGCCAATATTCAATCTAGTTGAATGATGCAAAAAACAACCTTTGCATCTCCACCCTCTGGAAATAAATGATTAAAAGAGATGTTCAGAGGAAAAGGAGGAAGAGCTAGTTGGGACCTAGATCAATCAGAAGCTTTTTTTTTTAAAGTAAAATTTGACTGTGTATCAATATATACTGAGAATTGAACATGCAAAATAGTCCTTCTAAAAAGGAATCAAGAGCACTAGAAAATGTATGGCTCTGAAACTTTATTTTCTAGGGATATAGTTCCCAGAATAGTAAAAGTAATTAAGAACAGAATTTGTTTTGCTTTGTTTTATTTTAATCTTCTTTATTGTGCTATTTAAAAAACTTAAAAAAGTACCAGAAAAATGAGGACATAATTAGTAACAAAATGTTCTTTTTTATTATGAGAATTATAATTTTAAAATGTTCTGATGTTACTGGAGAAGTTGTATAAGATAGGGCACCTTATCTCAATATGTTTACTTGTTATATCATTCTTACAAGTTTTGATAATTTTGCGATGCCTCTGTATTTTATCTTCTTAAAAACCATCTCATAAAGCATCAATTCTTTGATTACTAGTAATTCAATCTGTGAAACATAATGACCTATATTTCAGATTGTAGGAAGTTTTTTTCTTTAAAAAATTTATTTTCCTGCTTTATTGAGATATAATTGATGTATAACATTACATAAGTTTAAGGTGTACAATGTGTTGATTTGATATATTTATATATTGCAAAATGATTACCACCGTAATATTAACTAACACCTCCATTCCGTCATCTAATTACCATCTGTTTTAGGAAATTATATTTTAAAAACTCAAAACTTCAAAATCCATTTACCTATGGAAAGACATATAAAAGCTAATATATGGCTGAGTAATAGTCCATTGTATATATGTGCCACATATAGCTGATTCACTTCGTTGTATGGCAGAAACTAACACAACATTGTAAAGGAATTATACTCCAATAAAGATGTTAAAAAAAAAACCCTAACATATGGCTTATGTAGAAAATTTATTGACTTTCATGGCAGAGACTTCTAGTTGCCTCCCAATATATCTCCTCTCCCCTTCTTAGATGCAACCACTTGAATCTTGGCTGAACACCTTCTCCTCTAGCTCAGACTATGTTCCTCTGGCTCTATTATTGCAGCTAGGTATGGCCATGTGACTAGCTTTTGGCTAATGAGAGCTAAGAGGAAATGTGGTGGGCAATGTCTAGGAAAGAATGTCAAAGAGAAAGGGTTAAGCCTTCTTTCCTTTCTTGTTGGCTGGAATGTTGATAAAATGGCTAGAGCTTAAACAGCCATTCTGGACTACGAAGAAGGACACAAAAGTTGACAGTGCAGCAAGATAGAAGAAATCTGGTCCTGGATGACTGTGCAGCTACCATACCAGTCTGGAACTACCTGACACCACTGGACTTTTTTTCACATGAGAGAGAAATGTTTCTATCTTGTTTAATCCACAGTTACTTCTTTTTTTAACGTAAAAAAATATGCCATAAAATAACTTGCTTTGCATGATACATGCTAGGGAGCCTTAGTGATAACTTGGAACCAAGCAGCTTTTGACCTCATTGATGATCTCTTTTCCTTACCATCTCATGGAACGCAAGAATTGTGTCCAATTGTGAGCTTTATTGAAGTAGATGGCACAGTGACATTCATGGTTTCTTTTATGAGCATTTTTGATTGCTCCCTGGCACGCAACTCAAAAACAAGCTGTACTGGTCTTATGAGCCAGAGTACTGCGCTTATAGGGGTGATACGCTTTCTGCCCATCTCACCGGCTCCATCTCATAGCACTCTTTCCCACTCTCTCTGCTCCAGCTACACTGACATTTTATTTTAGTCTTTGAATCTACCAGGCTCATTCCTGCCTCCGAGCTTGGGCACGGGCTGTTCCTTCAGCCCTAAAATGTTCTTCTTCACATGGAGGTATCTCCACATCATTGGAGTTTCCGCTTAATCATCTGTTCTCCAAAAACACCTTCCTGGAGCAGCCATTACATTCCTGTCCCTTACTATATCATCCTGTTTTCTTCCTATCACTTTGTGAAATTATCTTTAGTCGTTCAACATTTAGTCATTTGTCAACAGACTTTAGTGACTGTTTCTCCCTCTCCTTGCTTCTCTCAACCTGAATGCTAATGGGTATCTTGTCTAATTAACCCATTACCTTGACACAGCGCCTAGAGCTGATTAAGCGCTCGATAAATAATTACGGAATGAACGAACGCGAGAATGCACTGACTCTAGAGAACAGCCAAAGTTCTGCCGTACTAAGAGCAGCTTTGCTCAGCTTTCCATGCCTTGTTCACTGCCATGGCACTTGGGGTGCACATCATCCCTCACATTTATGACGTCAACAGCTCATCAATAAAAAAATGAGATCCTTAAGGGAAGTGACCAATTCTGTTCGCTCTCTGCATCCTCCACTGCCTAACAAAGAGCCCGGAACACACATACACTAGAGACTCAATATATATTTGCTCTGTATGGTAGGAAAGGGTGCTGTGTCTACAAAAAGCAATGCCAGCTCTCACAGTGACTCTAAAGAGAGCTTTAAACTTTAAACTTTAAAATGTGTGCCAGTGTCCTGATTGGCCATTACATTTGTCACATCCATGTCTCTCTTTGCTTCTCAGTGTTTCTACAAGGCTTCTCTTTACAAAATGGGCTTGGAAGTGGCCACGCAGCCAGCTTCTTTAAGACCCGTGATGGTGTGCCTGTCTCATTCACTGTCAGGGCCCTGACCAATGGCATGTTTTACTGGATGGGATCCCAACTGTTGGCTCATTGAAGAGCATCTGACAGAGTTTAGGGTTCTTGTTCCCCCCAGGCTACTTGGCTAAACCCAGTAATCTTGCATGAAACTCCTTCATATCGTAACACTGCTCCACCCTATCCGCAAGGCCTGGTCTTGTGACCAATAAATTATTACATGCTATCTAGGTAATTAAAAGCTGAGAGATGAATAAGGACTATTTTAAACCAGGAAATTCCTCATATGCAAAGTAATTCATTATGCTGGTAAAATGGGCAACAGCACAACTTAGGAAAATCGTACCACTAATGTGGTTTATTAATACCTTTCCTACAGGGGTGAACCTAAAAGGGTTCAACAAAGATTTTTATTGTTTTTCAGAGAGACTTTACTAACCTCAATCAAGAGATCTGAAATTCTGTAAAACACATGCTCGTTCCCTAACTTCAATTTCCTTCAGTAGTTTTATAGATCCCTCAGGCCAGGGAGAGCAGAACCAGATGCGCTTGGGAAGACTTTACAGTGTGTGTCTGCAATGCCGCGATACATTGAAAAGCTCTGCCGATACTAAGCTTCTGGTATAAATCGTGATATGAAATGATCCTTGATGTAGCGTGCTTTTTACTTTGTAATCTGGTATACTAATCACAGGGCATAAAATATTTTCTTCTGGAAATTCAAAAAATACCCAGTAACATCATCTAGAGAAGTTGAAAAAGCAGGCCAGCATATGTTTATATAACATAGCACTTCTCCCCAGGGCCTACCTTGCCCCATAAATTGTGGTACTGGTGTGAAAAAATACAAGTCAGGTCTGAAGAAAAAAAAAAGGCCTCCTCTTAAATCACAACCATATTTGTGAGAGGAAAGGAAGACAGAGACAAATTTAAAGTTGCAGTCAAGCTTGTCACGCTCTTTTCTTTTTATTTTCCTTTCCTAAATAATTTCTTATTGTCGCATTTTCCACCTTTGTAGAATCCACTCTCCCCCTACCCTGATGTCATAATTCTTTTTTAATTGTTAAATAGTTCAGTCATTTGCGGTACTGGGATACTTGTTAATCATTATCATTTGAATCATTATTAGGGGCAGAGATGTAGAATTACTGTAATGGAAACAACACTATAGGAAGGAATGTTTCCCAAGTGGCAACACCCTGCCCACCAACTGAGAACAGCCCTCCCCGGCTCCGTCTGGAGAGACTGCAGTCTGCCCTAAACGCTCAGGTATCTGGGGGATGGATTTCTGGTAACTTCAGGCATGCAGAATGTGCTGAAGGAAGGGGGAAAGAAACGATGCCCAATCAGTGATACAGGCAGCTGAGCACAGCTGAAGATGGAAATATTACATGCAGATAACGGATGGCTTAGTTTACCAACCAGATGGAAGTAAGTACTTAGATTGGGGCACTGACACTAAAAGGAATTTATACCTTTGAAGTTGATAAGGCTGGGAGAAAAATGCAGAGGAATGAAAAGGTGAGAGAAGAAATGTAAAAGCGACAGAGAACAGCGTGTATGGTGGTTAAGGGAAAAGACTGGCTGGGTTCCAACAGCAGCTCAGCTACTTACAAGCTGTGTGACCTTGGGAAAATTATTTAACCACTCTGTGTCAGTGAAATGCGTAATAGGAACTACCTCACAGTGTTGTGTTAAATGCTCAGTGTTAAATGACTGAAGACATGAAAAGAACTTATGACAGTGACTGACCCTCAGTAAATGAGGCCCTGCTATCATCTGAGTGGCAACTGTACATTCTCTGATGATGTGGTTTTCAATTTCATATATATATGTATATATATAGTCATCATCGCCAGATTTAATATGAGATGTTAATTGTTCGATCCAATTTTCCTTCCCGGATAAGTTTTTCTTTCCTATCTCTGTCGGTTTTGAAAACATAATACCAGAAGAGGACGGGCCCAATTCCAAACAGAGCTCCTAAAAGTGAGGAGCTCCTGGGAGTGGGTCTGAAATTGGGATAGGTATTTGCTGATCTTGTATAGGTCCAACGAGTCAAGGCAGGATCTTCCATGACCCCATGACAGCTGGGGTCATTGTACTGAAGCAGGTACTCCCGTTTAAGCTGGGATCTTACGGCCAGCCACTCGGCTTGTGCCTTCCGGGTTTCCAAATATATACATACATATATATATATATATATATATATATATATATATATATACACACACACACACACACACACATTTTTTAAAAAAAATGAGCTGGGTATTACATATGCTGCTATTGTTATTAAGAGGACAAGAGAGGCCAGGATACAAAGTGAGGCAGAATTTCTATAAGTGTGTTGAGAGAGTTAGGTGGGTGTTGAGAAGAGAGAATTAAAAATCTTGGCACTTTTAAAAAGAGACGGGAATCCTTTTATATCTGGTTGAGGGAAATTGATCACGGCCCTGGGTATCCTGGGAAATAGCAGATAAATCAGGGAAATCAATGGAATGCAAGGAAAATGGCTGCAAGGAGAAAAGAAAGCATTCCCATCTGAGTGAAAGGAATAGGAATGGGCTCTGAAGAGAAGGTAGTTACTCAAGATCTGAGAGTAACCAATGGGATTTGAGGAGAAAACCTGGGATGAATTCTCTGGGTCACCTGCTATTGCTCTGCTTATCACAAAGGTTTGTGATATGGATTTAAAAGAAACAAAGAATGCCTGGTACACAATAAATATTGGTTCCCTTCCCTCCCCCTCGTGGTGAGCAAGGATTTTCTTTCAACATATTGAGAGAAATGGCTCTGTCTTCAGATGGGGGCTACAAAGACAAATCAAGGACATAAATTGGAAATGACTGTAAAATCCTGATCTACGTATGAATATGCGTCCAAGCTGAATATAGAAGCATGAGATCCGTACCTGTAAGTTGCCTCACTTGTGTATAATTTGCACCCTGAGTTCCAGCTGATGTTAACTAGAGCAGAATAGTCTGTGCCCTTCAACATTTAAGATACTCCTCTGGAGAGAACACAGTGAAGAGAAGTCCACAGAAAATCTGAATCCTGGGAGTTGGAAGCAACTTCGCAGGTGCAGATGAGCAAGGCTCTGCTGAGTAGCACTACTGCCCGATACTGGGGCTGGTTACATGAGACCAGCATTCTGTTCTGCTGCTGGAAAGCGCCATGTTGGGGAACTCTCTGGATGTTAGCAAGATGTTCTTATCTGAGCTGAACTCTGCCTCTATGTCACCTCTACTCTATCATTTCTCACGTTTGTGCAAAACAAGACGCAGACGAAGAGAATGGACTTGAGGACACGGGGAAGGGGAAGGGGAAGCTGGGATGAAGTGAGAGAGTGGCATGGACACATATACACTACCACATGTAAAATCCATAGCTAGTGGGAAGCAGCCGCATAGCATAGGGAGATCAGCTCGGTGCTTTGTGACCACCTAGAGGGGTGGGATAGGGAGGGTGGGAGGGAGGGAGATGCAAGAGGGAAGAGATATGGGGATATATGTATATCTATAGCTGATTCACTTTGTTATACAGCAGAAACTGACACACCACTGTAAAGTAATTATACTCCAATAAAGATGTTAAAAAAAAAAAAACACCAACAGCAAGCAAGGAAAACAAACTTACTTCACCATCCTTTACTAAACATTTACGGGGCACTAGGAGCCTGAGGCCATTATGTCAGAGCAACCAGTAAAGACACGAAGGGGCAGTGGACATGTGAGGAGGAGGGTGATCATTCTGGCACAGCGGCTAGGCTGTAGAGGATGGAGGGAGGAAGACCAGGACCACCGACATGTCCACAGGGGGAAGAGGCGTGGGGGAACCAGTGCTGTCAGGAAAAAGAAAACAGAGATTCCCTAGTCCACACAAATCCTTGAAATACCTGCCACGAGGGGCAGTCCCTTCAGACTTCTAATTTCCAGATTATACACCGCAGAATCCTTTGAATAACTATGATCAGAGAAGCAGCACCAGGCAGTGTATAAGGTAGCTGACCCTGGGACCACACAGCTAAGTCAAAGCGTACCTCTGTCATTTAGTACCAGTGGGGTATCAGATGAGGTACTTAACTTCTCTATGCCTCTGTTTTCTCACCTGTAAAACAGGTATGGTAACAAGTTTGCTGGGAGGATCCAGTGAGCTGAGGACAAGCACGTCCTGAAGGTCACGGCCAACACGACGGCATCCACCTTGACTTCTTCTCCTCTCACTCCTCACATCCAATCTGTCAGCAAATCCTATTAACGCTACCTTCAAACTAGATTCAGACTCTGACCACTTTCACCACTGCCACTCTCCTGGCCCAAGCCACCATTACCTCTGGCCTGGGTTACTGCAATGATCTCCTAAGTAGTTCATAACACAGCAGTCATAGTCCTGCTCTGAGAACATAAGTCAGATCATGACACGCCTCTCTCAAGCCCCTCCAATGGCTCTTTATTTGACTGTGAGTAAAAGCCACAAGGCGCTATGGGAAGCAATGGAAATCATGGTTCTCGGTTTCTCCCGCCTGCTGTGTTCTCTACGGCACTTACATCGGTCTATATATTTCACTTAATTATTTTATTTGACTGTCTGCTTTCAGTAGAAAGTTGAGAAGGTCATGGATTTTTGTTTATTTATTCACTAATGAATCCACAGTGCCTGATCCACAGAAGAATCTGAACAAATAATTGTTAAATCGATTGAATGAGTGCACATCAAGTACTTAAACTGTTCAATATACCTTAGGTATTTTTGGTGTTACTTCTCCCCAGATCTTGGTTGTCTTTTTGAAGAACTTCTCTATTGTGTGAATGCTTTTTAAAACCACACAGTACCTCATCCTCCAAAATATCACCTGAACCAGGATGGGGGGAATGGGGCTGCTATTTTCGGTCTTGCCTACCCATCTCTATTAATGCTGTATTAAGCTGGGTGCCCTTATTACGCCTTTAGACAACCCAAACATACGGACATATTTAATTATTTAGTTTTGGAAGGCACTGCTGGCAAACCAATACAGGGAAACACTGGAGTCCTAGGGGTATGGTCCTTGGATTAGACACTCATGGCCCTGGTGGTGGTGACAGAAAGTTGCCTTCACCACACCAGGAATGCTTTGCAATAGCGTTATGTTCTGGGGGATACCTTGTGCTGTTTCATTACACGGACTACATAAAACATGTCAGGTCCGGAAATGCTAATATTTGTACTTATCCTGGTGTTATTTACAACACTGTATTACTACATGTACTATATAATAATATATATGTAAAATATAATAGTATATTGCTATGAAAGTTAACAGATGAACAGGTAAGTTTTATTCAGGATGGTTGGCCAATTATATACATAGATACATATATACACACACATACAGATATAACTATTGGCACATAAATGAATGTTTCACATATATGTATGTGGCTATATTCGTGACTGAAACATAGAATTTTAAGATTAAAAAATGTAAATCTAAGGGTAGTTACCTCTTTCTGAAATTAACTGGATTGTAATAGAACTAGTGACTATGCACAATAAAAATGTTCAAAAATTGAGTACTGCCACAACATTTTTGGGTCCTAAAACCCTGGTGCCTAGGAAACAGTAAACGTAGACTATCACTCCTTGGGAATGTGAGTGGCGTTCTTGTTATCTTCCTTTTTTGCAGTTGTTGTGAGGCTCATTTACACACACATGCATACCAAGATGCTTTGCAAACGGTAAGTACTAAATAAATTTAAATTATTATTCTTTTCTTTAAATACATTAAACAGATTTACATTTTGGACAACCAGCCAAGCCTACAGCTGAATTAATCCATTCTTCCTACTTTCGATGGAGCACCAGCTATTTAAACATTATATTCAAAGTATCAGTAGCAATAAAACAACAAGAAAAAGAAGCCCTGTTAGCACTTCACACTGTATATGAAGTGAACAGAAATGTGATGGGGTACTGACATCCATTTCACTTTGAATTAAACACAGCATCACCGCAAATCTCAAGAGATGATATTAAGTTTTGTGTTTGGGTAATACCAGGAATTCTACAGGCAAGGGTAGAATTATATTTGGTTGGCTAAAAGCCAGTCAAACTTCACGCTTGTCCTAGAAGTAGGTGGTCAAAAACTCTGTTCTTGTCTTCAAAGCGATTGGCTACAGCTGCTCAAACTATCTCGATTTCAAAATCTTTTGTGTCACTCATTTTGAAAATAAAATATTCGGACGTGAGGTAAAATGAGGTCTAATGAAAAAGATATTAAGTTAGAATTGACCTTGGGGGGAAAGCAGGTCGAATCGGACAGTGCACATCAAATAAAAACAAAGAATAGACTTGGAATTTCCAAGTGGCATCAGCAGACATACACAGTCTTTGATTTTATTTCTTCAGGAAAAAAGGACTCAAACCAAGGGAACGAGGTGATACATTCACAGCTTTCTCTCTGTTCTCCTCAAAATACATGCTGTAAATTTTCTCAAGTTCACAGTACATGTTTCAGAAGAAGCCTTCCCTTTGGGTGGAAGGAAGTACATGCTCCTTGATATGTCTGGTTTTGCTGTAATAGTATGTAATGCCTTTCTCTAATAAATTTAACCACAAAATTGTTTTTTTAATGTGCCTGCATTCTGCTAATTTATAAAAAGCAGGATGCTGTCAGATAAAATTTCATGAACATGATCTATAAACCAGACTGTCAAAAGTGAAAGGTACTCAGGCAGTACTTAGGGAAACAAATAATGGAAACCCCTGGAAAGGTTTCCTGTGACTGCAGGAAAACAATGTACTGTAACGGAGCTCACATTACCTTGATTTGCAAGTTACTGTGAGGTCACAGGAAATCCTGAAATGTTTTCCACATTTTCTTTTATACATTTTATGTCAAATTTCCTGCAATTGAAATCATACACCCTCCTACTGCTGGAATCTCTTCTGAAGGAAAGGAGATCTTGTGACACTCCCCCACGAACACCTAATAACTCAGTTCCTACCAGTGTAACAAGAAAGTGACAGATGGAATTGAAAGTGGACCATGATAAGGCTGAAATGTCAGATATCCTAACTCTTTCAAAATGAAAACCGAACTGATGTCATTAAGACAACTCTAAAAGTGCATTTAATCTAGTGACAGTAGCCTTTTCTTTAGAATAAGAGATAACAACAAAAAAAGACAGACTGTCCCAAGACATAAGCTCACCATTTCTCCAAATCTCTTGTTCAAAAAGTATGCATGGATTGATGGTCTAATTTTAAAATGGCATCCTCTATATGGATATTCTTTTTTTTGCGGTACGCAGGCCTCTCACTGTTGTGGCTTCTCCTGTTGCGGAGCACAGGATCTGGACGCGCAGGCTCAGTGGCCATGGCTCACAGGCCTAGCCGCTCCACGGCATGTGGGATGTTCCCAGACCGGGGCACGAACCCATATCCCCTACATCGGCAGTGGACTCCCAACCACTGTGCCACCAGGGAAGCCCTATATGGATATTCTTAACATGATTCAAGCTCCCGACAACCACATTTTATTAACCCAGCTATGCTTACGAAAGGGTAAGTCAGATTTAAGTAAAACGTCCAAGTTTAAAATATTCTCTCAATTTTTATTCTCACAGCTGTGGAGTTTAAAAATAGCTTTTAAAATTGATGAATACTATTTTAGTATAAACCCAAGCCAAGTAATTATGGCTCATTAATGAATACCAATTTTTAGGGTTTGTTAGATCATGAGTGATTAGGATACATTACCTCTCCTGACATATCAGGCGCCATGGGGACAGCAGGCCACAGAGATGAGTAGATTCCAAAAAACACCACCCAGAGTGCGATGCTGCCCCAGATCGCTATGTGGCTGAACTGTGAAGGAAGAGAATCTGAGTTAAAGGACTATCAGGTAGATGGAGGACTCCCACACTGATGAAGCTTTCACAAATTTCCTTATTAATTTTTTTACTACATCCATAAGATATTACCTATGGCAATTATTAACTAAATAATCGCATGTTTTAATTGGATCTTTCATTAAACACTCATCTCTTCCACATCGGTTAAAATGCTGGTGGTACTGGCATGTAGAACCGTTCCTTCTCTACCCCTTTGGCGGGTCTCACCTTTCACTCTTACCTTTTTTTATCCGCTACCATCTTTAAGCCTCCTTAGTTTTTTTTCCAAATGCTCTCACTGAAAGATGCTAAGACACTTGTATGAATATTAATCTCTGGGTTGATAACTGTCAAATCCAAATTTCTTGTGCCCATCTTTCCCTTGAGCATCTAACTTTCTTTTTATTTATTGGGTCTCTCTACCTGGATGTGAATATACTTCAGTACTAACATATCTAAAATGGAACTTGTTTTATTCAGACTGGATATCTACAAATGTCTGAGGACAAATCTTTCTCTGATATTTTTGGTCTTCAGAATCATTTTCCAATGAGTTTTCTGCCAGTCTTGTGACACACTCTACTAAGAAAAGATTCCTAGTCAATAAGTTTGAAGGCTTCCTCCCGTCCAGGGATATTTACAATGTACAACAATATATTAAGGGCTCTTGAGAAGTCTTGTGGTAAATAAACTTATTTAAGTTTTACTCAGTGTTTCCACACTAGAGTCTCCAGTTCCCCCCAGTCCATTCCTGACTGCCCCCCCCCACTATAATTAACAACCTGTGGAACTAGGGTAAAGGGACACATGCAGTTAGAACGAAAAACAACAACAAAAATTAGTGATGACACATAAGTAAATGTGATATTCCTTGGTTGTGACTAAAGATTCTCTTACCCAGGTCCAATATGATGTCTCCAATCCAGCTTTCAAACACACAGTTATCACCACAAACTAAAGCAGAAGGGAAATGTTATTTTATTTCATAAATATGATCGTTCATCAAATTGGACTGGTAGATTATTCACAGCTTGACTTGTACGTCCAACAAGCAAAGAAACAAGTGAGTTAGCTGGGTGGCTGAACATCACGATCACAACCGGCTGGAACTGCCATTGACAGCATCACATTCCTGACTCCCTTCCCTGCCTCCCCCTCACCCTCACTGGCTGACAGTCCAGCCATGAGCTTCTGAGCATGGGCCTGGCTACTTCGTGTACAATTCATGAATAGTGATGGAGAATCATCTATAGTAATCTTGGGTTTCCAAGCCTGCTTTAATTTTATTTTTTATCAACTGTACTACTTAAAGCCTCCATTTTCTAAATTTTAAAGATAAATTGTAAAAGTAATGTAACTGGATATTTAGACATCTGAACACTTACTCTGTAACTTTACTTACCTGAAACCCTGCAGAGTAGAATGTAAGAGCCTGTTACATCTCCATGCTGTACACACCCACTGTCACTGGTGCCCATGCTACTAATTCTAAAGTACGGGGACCCGGGTTTAATGAACTGTGCTGTGTTTTCCATAGGATAGCATAATGGCTCAATGGAGTCAGACTATATTGCCCTGGATTCAGACTATTTGTGCTCAAGACTCCATCATTTATTAACTGTTCTGATAAGGCACAAGGCAAATTACTTGACCTCTCTGTGTCTCAGCTCCTTCATCTGTAAACTGGGACTGATAAAGCTTACCTACTCTATAGGTAAAACACCAAGAACAGTGCTTAGCACTGCAGCATTATGTATTATTATCTATTTATAATCAAAACTATTAAATACTGTTAGTAGCCAAAGGAATTTGGGGCACTTTCAGTAGTTTGCCGGGATGGAAGAGTGACGCTTGCCTAGCACTGGTGATCAGCGGTGAGAGCTTCAAGGGCGCAGTCCTACTTTTGGGCACTGTTAAGGGTTTGTACACAGTATTAGATGCTTTCCAGTGGCGTCATAAAGTCAGGACAAAGTGAAGCATTTGAGCTTTCTCAGCGGAATATCTAATAGCAATTTAGGATAAATATCTGTAGAAATAAAACTCTTGTTAAAATTTAAGTGTTTAATTTAAGCTATATAAAAAATTCTAAAACAAGAGAGAGATTTTGACACAAAGTTAAAGAAACACTCTCTCTTAAGCCTTGGATACTTTAAAGTCCCTCAGAGACATCTATGATATCTACTTTATTTCTAAACTTAGTCCATCAAGTATTATTTCTGTTTTGCACTCATGTTGTACGAGAACAAACCACTAGCCCCCGAAATGTGTTTCCCCCCTTTTTTTTTTACTACTTCATTGAGGTCAATGGAAAGGAGAGCCTCGATTTGCCAAAAACCTTAATCCCTCTGTTACTTACTGGTCTTAACTTCCTATTATTCAGTTATTTAAACATTGTATTATAGTTTTTCCACTGAGTCAGCCGTACCAATGGCCACTTAGTATTTAGGACAGCGCACTGCCCCCACTTGGGGGCCACGGAGAGGAAAGGACACTGGCTGGAGAGTTCAGAGTTCAAGGTTGGAGTAAACTTTTATTAGAGACTAACTGTGTGACCTTGAGCATTTGCATCCAAGTGGAGCTTTTGACCTTAGAGGGAAAAATGGTCTTAAAACCTTTTTTGGTTCTTTAATGGCAGGGTGCAGCTCACACCCAACTGTGCATCCTCCGTAAGTGTCTGACATAGTGACTTAACACAGCGAGGTCCATGCCTTGCGTGGGTTAAACGTTGCAAAAGAGTGGAGATTTCTCTCCCAACTTTATTTTCATTAAGTTCTAGAATAATTATTGGTTAAACACCCAAGTAGAATGCTACTATTTGCCATAAATTTAGGAAAGCAAAAAAAATATGAACAAGGGCAGTAAAATAAAACTGAGGAAGAAGGGACAAGGAAGAGAAAAAGGGAAAGTGAGGCAATAAGTGTAAAGAAGGAATATTGAAAATAAGAGCAACCAAAGGCCTATAAAGTCAGTGAGCGTAAATGACATTTTTATACCCTAATATAAAATAATCTCTTACTAGTCGAAACATCTCATTTCATTTTTAAGAGGAAGTGTAAACAACCCCTAAATCCAGAAATGCACACATTTAAATTTAAAAATTAGCTCGTATGAAAATTCAATTTTATACGCAAATGAGACAAACGTTCCACACTCACAGTGTAAACGAAGTTTCCCAACAGCAGGTAATCAGAGGTCTTCCCATTTCCAAATACAGTACCTGCACGAAAAGAAGAGAGACTTGCTAGAACTGAAAATAATTGAGGTCCTTTCAGAATCCTTTCAAAGACAAGTCAATTTAGGAGTGCTGAACAAAAGAAGGGGAACCAAGAGCCATACAATGGACCCAGAAACGAGGCTAATTTAACAAAACACTGTATGAAGTCTCATAAAGTTGCTTAACATGGGTCACCAATGAAAATCAAATTTCCAACAGTCAACATGAAGAAGGAAACTGGACTTGTTAACCAATTCTCAGGGTTCGTGAGATTAAAAAAAAAAAAAATCATTCAAGTGGAGCTTAATGCTATGGGCAGTAAGACAGAAGGCATTCTGAACCCTTAGAAAAGAACTTTGTTAACAGTATAGATGAGGGCTTTAGGGAGCCTTCTTACTATCTCTCACAGTTGTTGGCATTGGACCAAAAGAGCAACTTACAGAGGGCTGGGGAGCACCCATATAACTCCAGGCACATGGCTCTTTGAGGATCTGGCTGAATTCAGGGGTACATCTAAAGGTATTCTGTTTTTCTAGCAATGACTAACAAACGTGGCTTTAGATGAAGGGAGTGGTACTGACAAACCAAAATCACTATTACTGATTTAAAAAAATCAAATAAAAAATTAAAAAAATAACAATAATTTAATCATTGGTACCATTGAAAAATGTAAAACCCATGGTATGTGTCATACAGTAGTTTACTTACGCACATATTTGACAATAGCTATTCAAAGCCTAATATGGAAGTACAAAATATGTTAGAGTAAACTGAGAGGAGACACGGAGCATGGTGCTGGTATGAAGAAACAAGGAGAGCCAGGTGAGCTTTGGACATACAGACCAGGTGAGGTTCTGTTACAAGTTGTGTCATCTTGGTTTATTTATAATCGATCTCCACTGAATTCAGTTTCTTCACTTAAAAGATTGAGTGAAACTCCCTACTTTGGAGGAGCTTTGAGATTACAATAAGTTAAATATATAAAGCACCCAGCCATGCTCCACAGTGTGACCCTGCCTCCCCTCTAAGGTTTTCAGATAAAAGTAGCCACGAAGCGCTGCTTAAGGGGCAGCCCCGAAACCTAGGAGACTACCTTTCTCTATGGAGTATCCCATGATGAAGGACACAGGATCTGACATGCTAACATGTCTTGTGGGTATGTGGTGGACAGACATAAATGCCTGTAATTAATCTGTGAACTTTCATAGAACCAAATTAACAAACTCAAATCTACAAAATAACTGAAAGCATCTTGTGATTACTTCTGGACTTCCATACTTCTGCTATGTGGCACATTGGTTAGATCCCTTAATCAATATAAGCAAGTTATCAAAAATAATCGTAGTTGGGTCCAACTAAACCTTCTAGTCATCACTGGTTTGTCATAAGCTGGAGATTCATTTCAAAATCGAATCGAGGAAAAAAGTTAAAAGCCTGTTGTTGCGCTTATCAGGTTTGGCATTTGGATGATTTAGGTAAATTATTCGTGCTAAAACTTTCTGGTCTCTGGACCCCTTTACACTCTTAAAAATTATTAAGAATCCCTCAAAGCTTTTGTTTATGTGGTTTATATCTACCAATATTTACCAAATTAGAAATTAAGACAGAAATTTAAAAAATTTGTATTGATTTACCTAACAGTGATATACCCTATATATGTAACATAAAAACAGATTTTATGAAACATAACTATTCCCCCAAACAAAAAAATTAGTGAGAAAATTGGCACTGTTTTACATTTTTACAATCTCTTTAATGTCTGGGTTAATAGAGCTGGATTCTCATATTGTTTTGGTTGCCATATATGAGGGAAATTCAAATGCACAGAGAGATGGAGTTATAAAGGAGAGAAGTATTTTAGTAATCTTTTCTAATAATTGGGGTTATTCCTTGGTACTACTTTAAAACTCAAGAAGTTTCTTACAGTGGCGGAGATAGTTTCCTAAAGGTTAGTAGCAGTGTAGAATCTGAAACTGTTTTTGATGGGAAGCATGCTATCGTGCATACTGAAGTAGAGATATACTGTTGTACACACAAAACTTACATAATGCTATAAACCCACGTTACAAAAAAAAAAAAAATACACCTAACCTTAAAAAAAAAATCCATTGGTCCATTTTGCATTTTGAATGGATCTTTTACTTATGCACGATTCTGTAACCTCATGGAAGTAGCTGGCTCAGCTCACAACTCAAACAAGCCCCAAGACACTCTACACCTTGATAAAGCTGCTGCATGGTTGGTATGCAGCCGAAGTGCTTTACGCATACTTCCCATTTTGTCACACAGAATATTCATAAGATGTGTATCGAGTTTCAGGATTTAATAAAAGTATTAGGTTTACAGCTTCTTCAAGGGCATTCTTAAGTGAAATAGCTTTTGGGGGTTGTTTTTTTAACGTGGGTGCATGGCAGTGAAGAATGACTACTAATACAATTGTACCCGTTTGTGTCAAAGTACCAGCAATTTTTTTTTTTTTTTTTGTGGTATGCGGGCCTCTCACTGTTGTGGTCTCTCCCATTGCGGAGCACAGGCTCCAGACGCGCAGGCTCAGCGGCCATGGCTCACGGGCCCAGCCGCTCCGCAGCATGTGGGATCCTCCCGGACCAGGGCACGAACCCATGTCCCCTGCATCGGCAGGCGGACTGTCAACCACTGCGCCACCAGGGAAGCCCGTACCAGCAATTTTACCCACTATTCCTCTTGCATCAGCAATGAAAAAGACAAATAATGTCTTGATAATATAAAAAGTTTGAAACTATTAAATTTTTACCTCATTCATGGACCTGAAAAGGTCTTGAGTATTCTCAGGTGACCATATTTTGAGAAACGCTGAAGCAAGTCAATGAATGAATATTTAGCCATACATTACATAGTTATTTCTATTTCTTCTGTACCCCATCCTTTCAAACGCTAAAGAAAACAAAAACTCCTTATGTAAAAATAAAAACAAGACAAAAAAAGCAGAATGTTAAAACACAATTTATGCTATATGTTATTATCTCTTAAGAAGAGAAAGCACATGTTCTCTGGACTTGGCTGGATTTGGGTTCCTCAGACAGCACCCCTTGTGAACTGGTTCTGCTGAGGCTGGCTGGCTTTGGCAGTTCCCCAGACAAATGCAAAGGGAGACTCTTCTGGGGCTGGTCTTCTGGAGCTGGAATTACTTAGGAATTCCTTTCAAACCCTGTCATTGCTTAAGTGTTTTGGATTGGTAAGGTGATGTGGATGCGGCTTGGTTTGAGCTACTTTTGATATTGTTTCTTTTTTTTCTGATTTAGAACACTAAAATAGCAGTTTCATAGATGGACATTCCTAGTCTTTCATACCTACATTGATTTTGTGTTATGAAAATAAACTACCTGGAGAACTTGTCTAAAGTCCTTTATCGTACCCTAGATTTCAACACCTTATGGCTCCCCTAAGTGAAAGCAATCCAAATGTCCATCAACTGATGAATGGATAAACAAAATGTGGTCTATACATACAATGAAATATTATTCACCCATAAAAAGGAATGAAGTACTGATTGACACTGCAACAATGATGAACTCAGGTCACAAGCTATGATTCCATTTATGTGCAATGTCCAGAATAGGCAAACCACAGAGACAAAAATCAGTGGTTGCCAGGGGCTGGGGGAGGGGGAGGGGAAATGAGGAGCGACTGCTCAGGGGAATGGGGTGATGAAAATGTTCTGGCATCAGAAAGTGGGGACATTGGCACAATTCTGTGAACATACTAGAAACCACTGAACTGTACAATTTAAAAGGGTGAATTTTATGGTATGTAAATTTTATCTAACAAAAATGCCCACTGTGATTCTCCTGGCCCACTGGGTCAATATTTTATATTTAATTAGATTTTCTTATCACACTTATTTATATGGCCTAGAACATGAGAAGTATTCACTGTTGGACTGTCAGAGTAGTTAATAAAGGAATGAGATGAAAATCTCCGACTAGGACATTAAAGTACTGCCTTCTCTGTGACACTCACACTCTCCCACTCATGCTCTCATGAACTTCTCCACAATGGACTGGGTGCCGACGGTGAGCCTGTTCTAGGCACTACGAAAACAACAGTGAACTAAATGGACAGTTCCTTGCCCTTCTGGAGCTTTGATTCTAACAGAGGAGAATGATAGTTATTAAAAAAAAAAAAAAAAAGCAAATATATCACACCCGATAGGCAAGCACCATGAAGAGGATACAGGAGGATGGGGAGAGGGGGGCAGCAGGGGTGGGGTTGGTGGGTCTCTGAGGCAGGGCGATCTGGGAGGGCCTCTCCGAGCACAGACCCGAGGGCGGGAGGGAGAGAGCAGCTGGAACATCTGGTGAAGATGAGGAATAACACAACGGCCTGCGGTCTGGAGCACGGGGAATGGGGAGAGCAGGCTAGGGAAGAAGGAGAGTCGGGTGTGGTTAGCCAAGGCTGGGGCTGTGGATTTCTTTCTAAATGTGATAGAGCCTGTGGGGTTTTGTGGAGGGAGGCACCTGGTCTGATTTACATTTTACAAGGATCCCTCTGTAGGTGGGATAGAACATCTGGCACTGCATTTCATGGGCCAGCGTTAACTCACAGGCTGAGAGGACGGCCAGTACCTCTAAAGGACGCACAGATCCTTGGGTGGAGGTGTCATGTTTGAAGTACTGTAGTTTGAGAGCTGAATGGTCAGCCATCGTCCTCAGGATCTCAGGGCAAGTTCTGCTCCGGACACAGTAGCACCAGCTTAAGCATCCCAGAGACCTCTTTTCTAAAGTGGCTACTTAATCATTTTTATGTGTAGAGGAAATTCACCATAAGCCTATCTCTCAAAACTGACAAAATAACATCACCCCCTCAAAGCAAGCAGAGAAAAGTTTACACTCCAAGATGAACTCAAAAACATATTAAAAATCTCATTTAAAGCTCCGGCTCAAGTACTTGAAAGTACTAGCATGTCTGATTAGGTTCAGTATAAAGAGTTGATACAAGCCTCACAGGTATAATAAATAGATCACATAAAATATTAGCACTATTGTCTTCAAACTGTACATCAACAGAGGGAAAAAAAGAGCCCTAAAATTTAACTCTCTGCAAGATTGGAAAACATGAGAAGTAGAGAAGAAAGGCTTTGCATATATTAAATCACTTTGCTCCCAAAGGAACAGTAAAAATCTTTAAAGTGTGTGCAACGTTTAGATGCATGTATTTTAGGTTAAGGAAAAATACCATAACACGAAACACTGCTATAATTTTTAACGTATATTGACAATGAATTATTTTTCTAAACAAGTAAAAAGTCATCTCTTAGCATGCATATCCTTTCTACTTACCATACTGAAGGGCTTTTAGTGGAAACCAAAACAGAATAACTGAGTGGAAGAGGCCATTTAAACAATGAACCCAGAAAACCTGAGGGAAAACAAAAATCCATGAGAACCATTTGCGATAAACTAGCTCTGTGAACTCTGACCTTTCTTTTTATCTGTGAGCTAGATTCACAAAACGTGTTTCTCTCGGGCCACCACTGTGAATTAATAGAACTGACAGACACTTTCTGCCTCTTAGACCTTCATGGGTCATTTATTTATTTTTATGTTTCTCAAAATGTTTTTTCAGCTTCACTGAAATTTTTTCTACTTCTTAAAAACCAAGTATTAAAAGTTTAAATTTCTGCCTGAAAAAGAAAATAAAATTTCAAATAACTGCAGACCTTGAAATTCTTTAAGTGGGACTATTTTCATAATTCCACTAGAATAGACTTTTGAAAAGATTGTAATTTAGTGAAATCCCTACTTTCTCTTTTCCATGTGCAATAAAAGTGTAAACTTTTTAACGGTAAGGATATAGTGCATTCTCTCTCTCTCCCCCTCCACACACACACACAAAATATAGCAAGTATAACACTTAAATTGTATAATTCCTTAAAGCAAAGCATTTTCACTAGGACGTAAGTAATAAAAGATTTTCATAATTTTTAAACACCTGTCAACATCAAACTTCATACAATTATAACGTAGTTTAACTGTTATTGCTTTCTCATCTATTGTATTTTAAGAACAAGAAAGCAAGTATCACTGATCTTTTCTTTGTAACATGGATGTGAAAGATTAAGTTATAGAAAAACTGTTTAGAACTCTTATGACCCTTTGAATGGTTGCAGTTTTGTCATTCAAAATTGCTTCTTGCAAACAAAACTTATGCTAAATAAAATTGGCATGCATTAACAGTTTTAAGCTGTTCAAACAACAGAAATTAAGTTGCCTGCCTCCCAAAATTTTCCACTGTGATCTCAACCTCCTTTGTTAGTTCACCCAGCCACACCGGGTTGTATGATCCAATTTACGCTCCAATACATTACACATTTGAACTTGTGTTACTCATTAACCTTTGTCTCTTCTCCTCACTATGTCATTACTGCAAGTTTTTATTTGACAGAAAGCACAGGTGGGTGCAAGAAAAATTAGTTCTACTTTTCCATTTTCCTGACTGATACTTATTGTCACATGTTAATCCTTTAACCCCTGTCATGACCTCAGAACCTCCGACCCTTTTTACCATAACAAACGTAATCATCATCATTCAGGGCAACAATGCTTCTACATTGGGGACCCGCAGCACTTGCTGTGTATACACATATGCATTTTGTAACCATGTGTCCCTGAATTTTAAAATGTTCATATGGGATTTATTCAAATAATTTTCACTGAAATCATTAGAAAAAACCATAAACCCTATAAAAATTGTTGGCATCTTGTGTATCTATAAATATTTAAATGGATACTGGAGCTGTAGAATCTGTTTGGGTTGATCTGGTGACTTTTCTAAATGCATGGGCTTTGCAGACAGTGAAGTACTTTGTATACAACAAAAGAATAGCAAAAAGTACAAGGAAGGATGCTCACACATTAAAACTATATATGACCTGCTACACTTTTTCACTGGCCACAAGGCTGTTTCCAAGTCGCCATATGCAAAGGGCATGAAAGGATGTGACTTTCTAGCAGAGTTTTTTTTTTTTTTTTTTTTTTTACTGAATTTATTTATTTATTTTTGGCTGCATTGGGTCTTCATTGCTGCACGCGGGCTTTCCCTAGTTGTGGTAAGCAGGGGCTACTCTTTGTTGCGGTGCGCGGGCTTCTCATTGTGGTGGCTTCTCTTGTTGTAGAGCACGGGCTCTAGGCACGCAGGCTTCAGCAGTTGCAGCATGTGGACTCAGTAGATGTGGCTTGCAGGCTCTAGAGCACAGGCTCAGTAGTTGTGGTGCACAGGGCTTAGTTGCTCCGTGGCATGTGGGATCTTCCCAGACCAGGGCTCGAACCCGCGTCCCCTGCATTGGCAGGTGGATTCTTAACCACTGTGCTACCAGGGAAGTCCCTCTAGGGGTGGTTTTGGGTAATCCTGTGAGGATCAGTTTAGGCTTATAAGCAACAGTACCATGGCCAAGGTAGTGGCTGGGAAGTTAACTCTCGAGAGAGCACCGTGAAGCCTGAGCTACGGGAGATGCAGAAGTGTGACTGAGGTAGATGTAACTGCCTGGGTCGGTGAGGATTACTGTTAGCATACCAGTAGGCCTGGAAACTTCCTAGCTCTCAGATTACATTTTCAAGGAAACGAGAGCTCATGGTCCATTGTATCTGCCCTGATGTGGCTTTCCGTCACTTGAAAATATTCACCGTAAGTAATGAAAAACATTACAGCAAGGCAGTGGAATTTAATACAAACTGGACATGAAAATTAAATTTTAAAGAATCAAAAAATACAACATTTAAAAATAAGAGCATAGACGTTGCATATTATAAATAGCAAGGGTTTTAAAAGACCACCAAAAATACTTTTTAGAACCAATGGTGTAAGTCAAAGAATACTTTAGTTTTTTTCTTTTTTTTAATTTAACCAAATTCAGTTGTTTAAAACCATGCCCTCAAATTGTACGCATCTGCACACCTGGACACACTGTGCACAGTGCATTCTTGAAGACCTCATCTCAGAAGACGAATAACATCCTGGTGGTAAACTTAACATCATCCTTTACTGTATGAGGTTAGAGGCCCTGACACACCTGTTTCACTCTAGTCCCTTGATATACTGAGAACAAATGTCATTTTATGAAATAATAAATATTTAAAATAGCCTACATTAATTTCCTAAATTCAAAATACTGAATTTAGGTTACATGTAATTATTAGTAACATAACATGCATAACATAATAAACATGCACTATACTGACTGGGAAAAAATTCTGTGAAGGTGTATTTGATACTTTTATTATCGTTTCAAAACGGCATCCACCTTGACTGTTATAAAATTAAAAAAAATTTTTTCCTCCCTCACACTGGATGGAAACACGAATTACTAACATACTAGTGGAAACATTTTAGAATAACTAATTGCAGGAAAGTAAACTCTTCGGGAAATTAGATATTTTTGTTGCTGAGATGAAGAAATACCATGGATCACAAAGATGACAGGAGCCCATGGCTTGTTATGTAGGACATAAACCCGGAATATGATTTTAGATAAAGTGTTGGATATTTAATCTTCTATTAAATTTTATGTCTTGGAAATACTGAGTATTATGGCTGAGTTATCTACCAGAGACTATATTTTCAATGCCCAATACAAACAACCTAATATTCCAATAAGGACAAGGTTATTCCACAAAACAGAAAATTAGAAAAGAATGATATATTACCTCTCACCACTTTATATGTGTAAGGACAGTCCTTGTCAGCCCTGCAGTACTGAGCCCTGTGAGGAGTGACCACTGCCCCAGAACACTGCAAAGACAGAAAGTCAGAGGGCCAAAGGGGCACCTCTTCTGCCTGCTACACCCAGTTTACTGCTGCCTGGCAAACCCCAGTGAATTGTGGCTACAGTTTAAATTTATAGCAAAACAAAACAAAACAAAACAAAACAAAACAACTTCTTAGTCCATATCAGAACCCTAAGCAAATCTGACCTGCCATGGTCAGGACCCTGGAGTTGTTTCCTTGGCTTTAGAAGATCCAATGCCCCAAGCAATTGGAGCAGTAAAGCAAGTCCCACCAGGGCACTGGTTCCTACCTTGGTGTTGAAGTCCAGGGCATTCTGAGACGTTTTGTATAATTCAGGATACTTCAACATATTCTCTTTTCTGCATGATCTCTCAAATATTCCCAGAGTTAAAGGCGGCATTGCTGTAAACATCTAAAGTGCACAAAGTCGTCATTATACCAGGCAGCCAAACGCAGGGGGAACGTCTATCTCAAAGTAGTCAAGAGAACAGGAATAATAAAAAGTCCTAAACTTACCACATTATAAAGACCTATGCACCATCTCTCAAAGAGGATCTGTCCAGAAAAGCCATTAACAAAGGCAAACCAGATCTAGGAAGAAAACAATCCCAAACCCCCCAAATTAGAACACAAAAACCATAAATTCGTTGCTTAGAATCTGCTGTAAACAACCACTGCATAAAAGCCTCACTGACATAGTATTTTCACGACTCTCTTGAAAATGGCATTTTTTTGGTTTGCTTTTTAATTCTAAGGGATTCTTTCGTAAGGTCTTTGCTATTTAAGTCAGAACTGGTTCCACTTGTTGAATCAAAAAAGAACTATATCAATGGGCAGTCACAGACTATAAAAAAAATTAGATATAACCTTGTTTCCTAAAAGGCACTTTCGAGAATATATTTTATGCAATTAAAATTTTAGAGCTTTAATTCCCTTTTAAAATATCTACCTTCTGATAGCTATTTAAAGATTATTGTTGTTTTCATTATAATTAAAAATTTGTTTATTTAGAAAATAAAATAGTTTCCTATAATAATATCATCACCATTTATTTTCTTCCACTTTGGTTGTATTCATGTAGTAGCTCATTTATATATATTCATAGATTTATCTTACTGGGCAGCTGTATGTAGTGTCATGTCCTGCTCCTCTCCTTAACATTATATAATACACATTTTTCTTAAGTTGTTACATGTCCTTTAAAATGACGTTAATGGACATATATCCCCTACAGTGTGGCTATAACTATTTCTGGATATTTAGTTTGCTTCCGGTTTTTGCTATTATATATAATTCTGAACTGAATATTCTTGTACAGAAATCCTAAACATCTCTATTTCTTAGGATGAATTATTTTTTAATAAAAATAGCTTTATTGAGGCATAATTGACATACAAAAAGGACACACATTTAATGTATACAATTTGGTGAGTTTGGACATATGCATGCATGCATGAAACCATCACCTAATCAAGGTAACAGACATATCTATTACCTCTAAAATTTCCTCATGTCATTTTTTCTTTTTCCTTTTAGGATGATTTCTTAGAAGTAGAATTAATGGGTCAAGGAACATAACTTTTTTTTTTTTATGGTTCTTGATAATTATAGCCGTCAGAATGCAAAATTTGAATTTATACATTAAAAATATATTTTTAAATATAATATATGTGCTTCTTTATATAAAAATATTTTGTAGCTTAAATTTATGCTTTGATTAAAAACAAATCTTTAATAGAGTAACACGTTCTTATACATTTTGCAGTTCTCTTAAAAACAGAAAGCTTAACTTTTGCTACAAAATTAAGGGGCAATATAGGGAAACTTTCTCCAGCATGTTTAAGACAAATGGAAAATTAAAGTGAATATCAGTAAATCAATAATCCCTGAATTATTTTTTTAAAAAGCAGACATAAAATGTAATTAAAAATCACATTAATCTGGAAGAGTAAAACGTCTGGTCCAACAATGAGATTATATAAACACAAACACAAAGCCAAAACATAACAACAACAACTGAAAACCAGTTAGGGGACAGCAGTCTGGACATGCCGGTCAAGTGAATTTTTGAATTGGAGTTGCAGGGACTTTGCTACACTTCACGTTTCATTTAACCTCATTATGGAAGCATGAATTGCTACAAATTCACCATTTATCAATATGTACCCAGGCTGGCCTCCCTATGAACAGTTTCTGTACCCACATTGATCTTTTTCCTTTTTATAGCGGAAAGGAATGACTGAGCGTATATAAAAACCAATGTGGGCTTCATGAGATGGAAAAGAGAACAAAGTAGCAAGAGCACATGAAAAATAAGTCCAAATTGTGTTAGGCTTGTAACACACATTAACAACAAAAAGAACAGAAGCATAGAAATCAGAGGTAAATCTGAAATTCTTACTTGCTTTGCTACATATATTTACAGAAAACATCTGAACATGTGCCCTCTGCTAGGAGCCAGATCATTCACTGCTACATGCAAACTTTAAAAGAACTTAGCATCCTCTCATGAAGTTAAATTTATTCCTTGGGGTGCTGCTGACTTTAAACTTTTTTTTTTTTTTTTTTAAAGCATTAAGTAGACACAAATTGACAAGACAGACTTCAACGCTATCTATTGTGTTTTCACACTTGGCCTTTTTGAGATGTGGATTATGTAAATACATATTTGTGATGCTCTGGGTGATGGTAATGTTCTCCCTGAAGGCGACTGTGATCTATTGTGGTATTCAGATTTCTTAGGGTATGATGGTAATATAAAGAATTTTTAAACACAAACTTTCAGTTATGGCCTTAGTAGTCTAAGAAGATACAGTCTAATCTTCATTGGTCTGAAGAAAGCCAAAGCTGCATGCATACCAAATTCCTCTAATGGGCATGATGTGGCTCAAAGCTTATAGTTATAAATGCATTTGTAATCATCAATACTGCATAATAGGAGAAATTTATGTTAATAAATGTGTGTGTTAATAAACATGTGTAAATGTGAATGGTCTCCTGGCCTCTTTGTACGTAACTTTTGGTGTTGATTAAAACACCACTATGAGCTTGAAATTCAGGAATCTCCCTCAAATCAATGGATATTTACATAACATTTCCAGTTCAAAATAACTTGCAAATAAACCAGCATGCTCGCAGTCCAAGTTTATTTTAAAATGCACCGCTTGAAGGTTTTATGAGAGAAATGCACACATTGCTAAGTGGAAAGCTATCAACACATTTTTACCATTTCATTTTTCCTACTGAAAGGTATGTGAACATGTTTCTAGAAATACTCTCCCTGCACTTTAGAAAGTTAATTTCTTTTTTTGAAAAAGGAGAAATGACTAGATAGGAATTGATCCTTCCAATATAGTACACATCTTCATACAAATATTTTGGCATTGAAGTTTACATATCTTAAAGGAAAAGAGGTTTTTTAACATTGAAGAAGTCTACCAGAAGGCTGATTTCAAGTTAGTCTTAGATTTGTAGTTAAAAGATATATTAGAGATGCATCCCATACTTAATAAAACAACACCTAAATTACTATAAACACATAAAAGTCCCTCCTTTGACTCAACAAAATCATGGATGCAGAAAGAAAACATCAGCCCCTCTGGGGAGGTATCTAAATTATTTAAAGTCACAGGAAATCCATATCCCAGCACAACTTGCTGGGAAAGTATCACCTCATTGACTTTAATCAAAGCTTCTGGAAGTTAGAAACGCTACACTGCTTTGGGATCTTCCTGGAAAACCTGGATGTGACTGATTATTTGAAAGAAAAGGTCTTATTTTGCTAGGAAGGAGTCAGATGTTTCAGAGAAATTGAAAAAAAAAATCTCTTTAGAAAATGTCAGTAATTTCAATGAACACCTAGGGTTGCTGCTGGGCAGCCACCATAAGCAAGTGCTTTATACTGCCACCTGCCAAATCTGTATTTATTTGTTTGACTGTAATTTATGGCAATGGAGTAGCTAGATAGTGACATTCCTGGCAGTATGGCAATGGCAAAAGCAGTTTTTGCAGATAATCTATAAAACCCATAGCATTCCATACCATTCCTTTATTAGCAAGGAAACTTCAGACCTTCCTGTCCTGGTATTATTTTCTAACTTCCATGTCCTAGTAGAGGCGTGGCAGTTAAAACTTCACAGACATTTCCCCGATGGAGCATTTCTGCATATTAAACAGCAGCTTACAAATAGTCAGTGAGTATTCTGCTCCCACGCCTGAACAGCACAAAAAACTGAAAGGGGAGATTCGAGACTGGCAGTTGTCCTCACTAGAGACATTCAATGATGTGTTTTCTGTCTATTCATTCACAGTATTGACGTGAGCCATTAACATCTGCAGAACTTGTTTTAGCTGGCAAAAGTTGGGTATCTGGGAATTGATTTAAGAGGTCAATTCATTTCCAAGATAGTTGAATTATATTCAAAATACATTTCCATAAACTGTTAAAAGAAAAATAACTTAAGAATGAGATTTCCAGTAAAGTTTAGGACTTACTTCCCTTTCAACATGTATAGAATCTGATCAGTGTTAAATCTCTCTCAAAGAGGCTCTAAATTCAAAGCCTAGTAAAATTTAGGGCTAATCAACCACAAATCACATAACTCTGGATTTGAAACAGAGCATGCAGATTTAGTTTTTCATTTGAGTTTAATATATTTTATTTCTCCCATTAGACATAATTTTGACCACTTCATTGTTGATTGTCAAATAGATTTAAGAAGTGGCAAGTTGGGTACTCTTATTTCTTTTTACAAAATTAATATTTTGTAAGCAGATTTGCTGCTGCCAGTGGCTTTAAACTCCTCGTACCTTCAGGAGTATATGTAAATAAACTGTATAAATTGATATTCTTTTGAAGGTCAATGTTTTGGGATGAGAAGAAAATACAACTAGAAAAGTTAGGACTGGGAATTACAAATAATTATATTAGAAAATAATCACAAATTTATATAAACAAAAAGAATATTTTGTATGATCTCATAAGCTACTTTGGAAGTGTAGTTTGCTTCAAAACACAGACTATTCCAGACCAAATTCAGCAGTAATGAACAATAAGTAAATTCATAGATTATCTTATTTATGTTTCCAAGTATTTAAAGTGTTTATCTAATGGGTTGCAACCTAATTATAGATTTTTAGTGACCAATAAATAAAACTGCCTGTACACTTCAAAACTAAGTTTTATTTTTATTAGTCTGACTCATAGTAAGAACTATGCTCAATCAACATCTTGCTAAGGAGATAAACATTCAGAGGCATAAAGAACAGCTGAAGCAAATATACAGCAGTTCCCAGCTAATGTATCAATAGGGGAAATGTGGAGTCTACTGATTGTTTTGTTTATGGTGTTACTTCTGTGGTGTGAAGTATGGGATATTATTTCCACATGGCATATGGTTAGGTTGTGTCTCTTCTGATAGATGTGTAGCAACAGTCAACAGAGTAGAGGGCAAGGTGGCATAAACAAACATCTGTAAGGGACCCCAGGGCAGATTTATGAGGGTGTAGGCAGCTCCTCTGACAGGACTGGAAGATGGAGGGTTTTCTTAACAAGCTATGGAGAGCTCATTGTCATGCTTTGTGAAGCTGCAAGAGGAGAAAGAAACTGGTAACACCTAGAGTTTAAGTATTACAAATATAGCTTCTGATGATAAAATGGTCATATGTTAAAAAAAAAAAGATAAATAACTTATTTATCACATCCTGAGTGTTCAGTTTACTTATTCATCTACTGGTGCTGTGCTATCCAGGGGGGTAGCCACTGGCCATGTGGCTCTTGAACACTGGAAATGTGATTAGTCCAAACTGAGATATACTGCATGTGTAAAATACACAACAGATTGTGAACACTTAGTATGAAGAAAAGAATGTGAAATATTGCAGTAATAATTTTTTATAGTGATTCCATGTTGAAATAATACTATGGAGTATATCGAGTTAAATGAAATATAATTTAAAATTAATTTGGGCTTTAATTTTTACTTGTGGTTAATGTGGTTCCCAGAAAATGTAAAATTACACATGTGGCTTGTTTTACATTTCTATTGGCAAGCTTCTGGAGGATAGGAACCTTGCTTGATTTACTTCGTACTTGGTGAACTAAGCCTGGTGCCTGGCATCCAGTAGGTACTGCAAACGTGTTTGCAGAACAAAATGCATCCTTTTAAAAGTGATATTCCTGACCCAGGTTAACTTTTCATGTTAAAAAAATGATGTTATGTGTGTACATGAAAAGGAATATAGAAATTCCTTTGACACAGGAACTGAATTATTCTGATAATTTTTAGACAAATTCCTCATTATCTAGACTCTTGTTACCTACCAAACTCAGAAACCAAGACAGGCCCGAACAGCAATAATACTTGTATATAATTATGTAAGTCTGAAACATAATAAGAACTACAAGATGACCAATATTAGCAAAACAACCTGTGTATTTTTCCTGATTAGACCCCTTAGTAGAACTGATAGCCTCAGTTTTATGTCCACTATTCCCTTCCTTTTCTTTTTAAACACAGTTTTGCTTGTGTACATCCCTAAACAGTGTACTGTCTTCTCTCGTATGTGTTTGAACTTTATAAAAAAAAATGCTACATAGTTTGTAGTCTTTTAAAAGCCGAACACATTACTTCATTAGCAATTGTAATTCATCATTTCTTACCAAAGCAATATGTTTTTAGCCACAATTTCAACATTATTCTCCGTGGCTGACGAACTTTTTAACATATTAAAAGTTATAAAAAGTGGGCAAATGAAGGATTAATTAAAATGATAAGGAAATGTCTTCACACAAAAGAGTTTCAAATATATATGCAAATGACAAGGATTTTTAAACTGAACTTGGGATTACCTCAATAATATAGAGGACTATATTCTTGTAGAAGCAGTACAAAATGCACTTGGAGACTCTGTTATAGTTCCAGGCACCATGAACCATCAACAAATTCTTCAAATATTTGAACTAAAATAAGAATGGAAAAAAAATTAGTATTTTCCTCTTCATAGTGTCAGTTGACAGAGACAAACAGTGTGTTTTACAGAAATGATGCTTTACCTGAGCTATGGAGTAGTCAGAAGAATTAGCTGCCTGAAGGCCTTCATTGCCACTTATTCCAACTCCAACATGTGCCGTCTGTATCATGCTGACGTCATTTGCTCCATCACCAATGGCAAGTGTTATGACTTTAACTTGTTTCTTAACCATCTCAACAACTTCAGATTTTTGAAGAGGAGAAACCCTTAAATTAGAACAAATTATTAATCAATTTTGTTTTTTGAAAAAAGGAATTTTAAGGTGTCATTGTCTTGAAGCATAAAAGCAGCAGAAGAGACAAATGAATAGGTCTCTAAAAAATCATCACGGGGGCTTCTCTGGTGGCGCAGTGGTTGAGAGTCCGCCTGCCGATGCAGGGGACACGGGTTTGTGCCCCGGTCTGGAAGGATCCCACGTGCCGCGGAGCGGCTGGGCCCATGAGCCATGGCCGCTGAGCCTGTGCTACGCAACGGGAGAGGCCACAACAGTGAGAGGCCCGCGTACAGCAAAAAAAAAAAAAAAAATCATCACGGGGGCCTCCCTGGTGGCGCAGTGGTGGAGAGTCCACCTGCCGATGCAGGGGACACAGGTTCGTGCCCCGGTCTGGGAGGATCCCACATGCCGCGGAGCGGCTGGGCCCGTGAGCCATGGCCGCTGGGCCTGCGCGTCCGGAGCCTGTGCTCCTCAACGGGAGAGGCCACAACAGTGAGAGGCCGGTGTACCGCAAAAAAAAAAAAAAAAATCATCACGGAAAAGTCTTAGGTTTACAAATGTTTAGTTCTCTGTTAGCCTGGTTTGCCACTTTAAGGGAAAAAATAAAGGCTTGGAAGCAAACCTCTAGGTGACAGATAGAAGCTACAATGCCTTGTTAAGTACTAGTTTACCAGAATGTGTGCATAAATTTGTTTTAAAAAATGACATTTGAGTTCAGAAATTCCATTACTTCCTAACAAACAATACCAGAACTTCTAATTCTTCACTTTTGAATGAAAAAGAAAGCCAGAAAGGCTGTTGAATGGTAGCCCAAACACTAACTGTTCTCCTATACCTTGAAAATAAAAGTTTTGAGGCTCCAGAAGCTGATCTTAGATGATATAGTATACATTTAAAACAACTTAAATTAACAGTAGGGGATTAGCTAACTTCTCAACTTGTTCTCAGCCACCCTGGTGAATCAACCAAAGTAAATGCCAAGCGCTTGATTACATAGCTCATGTCCCTCAATTTTCTTCCGAAGCTACTAACAACGGCCAAGTAGAATCAAGTAACCTTTTATACAAAGGTGGACCAGGAACAGAGAACACACCAGCATCCATACCAAAATCCTATTTGGTATTAACTTTGGAGCAACTTATCACAGACTTTTAAACGCAATTTGAGAAACAGTCACCATGACACTCACAGAAGAGTTCAATGACAGAATATGCATCGGCGTGATTAACTTAATCTAGTATCCATGCTAATCTTGGCGATTAGAGAGAAAGAAAGAAAAACTGAACAGTGATCTGGCTCAGTAAACTATTAAGATAGTAATGAACTACTGAGAAACAACTAATAGACACAATGTTAGTGGACAAGAGCAATAACCCAGAGCTAAATTCTTTATCAAGGTTAAGTACAGTAAGTATCTGCTGGAACATCTGGTAAATCATTTATTGTTCAACTCAGAAATGAAGATCATGACTCTGAAAGACTCAATCCATCTTTGCACATTTCCCTGATTATCTCCTTAGGGAAAATTCCTAGCAGTGGATGTTCTGCACAAATATGTGCCTTCAGGAGGTCCAGCTGCCCTTCTCAAAGCCTTCAGCCAAGAACAGTTCTGCTCTGAGTTTGAGAATCATTGTGTTAGACTGTGAGTTGCTTGCAGACTGAACCAGGCTCCTCATCTTTGTATTCTTAGCGCTGATCCAGAGTAGGTACTCAATAAATGGCTACTATATGAAAGAATCATCTTTAATTCTTCCCTTGGAAGAACAGCAACCGCACAAAATGACAACAGCACAAAATGACACAACTGTGAATACAGCAAAAGAATGGATGAGTATCAGGCCATTAATGGGCTTTTTCACTGTCAGCCCTCATTTTTCTTCAAAGCAATTTTCATTTCATTTTCACATTTTATTTAATTTTTCTTAACAGGCTAATATAAATTGGTTAGCCCACTGGCTCTAGGCCAATGTTTTAAACATGGACTATAGCTGACATTTAGTAAATGTCAAAAAAGAATTCTCACCAAGAAATGATCTAAAAAGCAAATGGGAAATGGGCATGAAAAGAGAGGAGCATTTGAAAACATTTATCCAATTCCCTTTACAACTTAACAGGCTCACAATGTAAGTACACTGTGAAGTCAAACCATGGGATCATGGGAAACACTGGTATTTATTTTGGGTTTTTTTCATAAGCTGAATGTGTAATAAAGGATAAAATCTCTGCACGGTGAGCTAATATTAATGATTTAAAGAAGCATCAGAAAAAAGCTGGATTAAATTTTGTTTTCTTTTTTCATGGCTATTACAACCAACTACTGCTTTCTCTGCTTGACACTGCAATTTTCAATGCCCCCAAATTAAAATTGGCTGAGGATTTTTACCAACTCTATGGATGTGGCTAACTCAGGTGTTAAAAGCAGAGCATGAATTCTCTAGGCGAGAACAATGTTTGCTTTCTTTTTTTTTAAAAGATGATGATGTAGTGAGAAACTTCCCAAAATTACATTGCAACTGCCACGAGCAAAGGTATCTGCTTCCATTATCAAGATACAAGTAGACAACTGGGTTGGAAGAAGATTCAAGAAACAGTAGAAGCCTTGGTATCTGATGGGTTTGAAATAGTAGTTGGTTGCTAAACAAGATGTCAGATTTAAGTGAGAATTCATAAAATATACGTACTTAAAACATTTAACTCAAAATATAAATGTATAAGCTTGTGATGTAGGGCAAAGAACCATACGTTGCAAAGGGGTTTGTGTTTGAAATTCTGCATATTTTTCTTACAGAAACCTCACTCATGAGGCACAATCCATGGTTTGTTTCATTTAGTGGAAACTACAATATAATGATGCCCTCCACCCAGTTTACTGTTATCTTATCCCTAGATTCAACAGCAATTTTTTTCAGCAACTCAAGAAGTCTTTCTATAGCATTATATCTGGTTCTCCTAGCAACAATTTTGGTTAGATTATTTTTTGGTGGCTTACGAAACATTTAA
Organism: Phocoena sinus; assembly: GCF_008692025.1. Classification (NCBI taxonomy): domain Eukaryota; kingdom Metazoa; phylum Chordata; class Mammalia; order Artiodactyla; family Phocoenidae; genus Phocoena; species Phocoena sinus. The sequence continues at coordinate 67,698,435 of NC_045767.1, forward strand.
TTCAGTGACGACTACTTTAAGAAGTACAACAGGAATAAACAGATTAAGGAACAAACACCCCCAGATTCCCAGTAAGCACCAAGTCGACTCATTGAAGCAAAAGTGCAGGCATGCACTAAAGAATGTCCTTCCAGCCCAGTTTACTTTCTTGACTTTTGTAAACTTGCTTCTATATTTGTACAATTTCCAGAATAGTCTAGAACAACCTTACCACACAAGTTAATTCTTTCAAATGCCTATCAAGAACCACACATCCATGGTTGAGAGTATCTAAAACCTAAATTTTTACAAATATCAATAGTGATCCAATGCATAACTCAGGGACATCATAAAAGTGCTCTGTTTTCTACCCTAGATTATTATTTTTTTTTAACCACCCATGGGTCTGCATCAGGACTTAAACTATTCACGGTTCTCTTCTCTTCCACTGTTGCTCTTTCTTCTTTGGAAGAAGTCAGAGCCTCTGCGGAAAAGGACTAAACATCCAGCATTTGCTATAAAGTCGTTTTCTTCCCTGTGGCTCCACAAACAGAGGGTGGTCCTTTGTGATACAACCTAGCAGTACGCTGAGTGCAATATGCTTTTCAGATATTATCTTGGCTGCAGTTTCTGCACGTGTTATTCATTATTTTTCTTATTTGCTATGTAGTAACTCTCACTGCCCTGTGAATATTAGGTTGGAGTACTGGAAATTTTCACCATTTAAGCTGGAAAGTATATAGGGTGGCCCATCTTATATGAGCCTCATTTTGCACCCTTTTAATGGGATTAGCTAAATGAATCACCTTTTTGAATGGAATATGGATAAGGATTATATGTGCATGTATATACACAGTCACATAATAAAGAATATTTTAAGAGACTTTTTATAGGGAGCTAAAAGAAGTACAATAATTTATCTTACTGTATTGTGTTTTTAGGTTAATAACCTAGAAAAATCTCACACATATATTAAAAAGTAGGCTGATAATATGTTAACTTAAAAACATACTGCAAACTTAAAAGTTACCATAAAGTTGCTTTTGGAAAGTAAATCTAGAAAAAAAATTAAGAACATAGAAGAATACAGTATTTCTTAATTATCCTGAAGTGCTTTGTATAATGACCCTGTATTTACAGAGCCCCTGTATTTACGAAGCTTGAGGACTGATCCTGCTAACTATTTAGAGGTCAGGATCATTAGCGGGGCATCTGCTTTACTTTCCTTTGCAACAAACTTCCCAAGTTTTCTCTTTGTGAATATCAGTCTATTCCCCATTGAGTCATATTCTGCTGACTAATAAAGAAATTACAAAAAGAGAGAAAAACCTAAGAGAAAAATTTATGAGATCTTACTTAACTCTTCTTTGAACTAAAATCTGTAGGCTCATTTATAAAGCTTTGAATTGAGGAGGAGTTAAATATGGCAAAAAATCTGTGTTACATGCACCAAAATTTATGCAAATATTGTAACACTTCCAGAAACTCACCATCAATTTACTACTGGAATGAAAACAGCCACTTAAATAGCAAATGCTAAAAATGATTCTTAGCATAGGGTGCATAATGAAACATTCACCCACTTCTAGGTAAGAGAGTTGTGTTATTCAAATGACTGATGAGTGAGTGCTTTCCTAGTCTCCAAAAGCAACATCTGTTGACATACTGTGAAGTCAGAGGCATCAAGGGGAATTTATAATACAGGGAAATTGAGTCTACAGAAACAAAATACAGATAGCCTTGCCACAGGGCAAAAAAAAGAAAGTATCTTTAAAAAAGATTTGCTTTTGCAATGCATTTTAGATGCAAAACTTCTCTTTTGTGGAATTTATGTTGTTATAGGTAAACTTCCGTTTCAATGGTTTAGATAATATTTTAAATAATGACTGATCACATTGACAGTGTATGTTGGAATATGCATGTATGTGTGTGTGCATAGGCATCCTGAACTATTAATTGGCAAACAGACCTTTAGTGTGTTTAAGGCACTAAAAAGAAAACTCCTAGAAGAAATCTTTATTATAGTATTCACACCATAGAACAGTTTGCCACAGTGGTACTGTTCATTAAAAAAAAAAAAAAATCAATATACCCATCTATCCATCCATCTAATTATCTGGGACCTAGCACTGTAGTCAACACATAGCAGACTACTCTAAGCAATAGGAACTAAAAAGAATATAGTAGCAGTGCCTTAAAAATATTAATCTGGACTGTTCAAAAGACATATACATACCTCAATTAAAAATACTTTATTGCTAAAAAATGCTAACCATCATTTGACAACACAGGGTTGTCACAAACCTTCAATTTGAGAAAGCCTGAAGAATCCAATAATCCTTTACATAGTTCCTCTATACTGTAGGTACACAGCAGACTGCCTTCTAACAGTGAACTGTCAAACATGAATAAGAGTTGTAATCTTAGCATCATGGATAATTAGATGAATTTCTCTTTCTTGCAAAATTTCCATTTATTCAATTCCTCTACTATGGGATGAAATTTCTATGGAAGAATATAAGGAGAAGAAAGGAAAAGAGAGTAGAAGATCTCAGAACCCTCCTTCTGCCCCTAAGAGTTATTACTTAAGGACTTTTATTGAGCTACTGTCTCAGAAGTTAAATATTAAGAGCCTATATAACAGGGGTTTCTCTATGGACTCTCGCTTTAAGAAGACAGGAGTGGTAGAGAGAGACAGAAGTTTCTCCAACATGGGACAAGGCCCAGCCACCTCTTTTTGTCTAGGGAGCCTCACTTGATAGGACTGGTGGGCTTCCAACTAGGAAGCACATCCACTCAAGAAGGCTGAGTGCTTCTCCCTTTAAGCTCTGCCCTATGGTGACATGGCTCTCAGAGTGGTAAGACCTATGGCCACCATCTCTTCCCATTCACCATATCTGTTCGGGGACCATATGGGCACTGATTTTCTTCCCCTTTCCCATGACTCTGGGTAGGTAACGAAAGGCTGGAGCTTCTTTAGGCTTAAATAAAATCAACTTGCCCTTCTTTCCTTCCATCCTCCATCCCTCACTTGCCTCTTTTTTTGAATTGTCTCCTACGTGGATAGGTTTCTCCAAGGAACCTTCTCTCAGAAATACCTAGTAGAAGATGGAAAAAGTGGCAGCAGACTATTGACAGAAATTGGAATAAAACCCTGAAGATGCCATGAGTTAAAAAAGGAGTTCACTAGATTTCAGGGTCACAATTATCAGTTAACACAAAATCTGTGATAAACCTTTGGGGAAACAGGAAATGATGGATGACTATTAGAAGGTAAATGGCATAGAGAGAATGAGTGGTGTGCCAGAGCCCACAGATGAACAATCAGGTGGGAGAAGCTTTCCAGCTGTACTTTTCGCTCTCCATGGTACCCTGTGCAAGCCCAGGCTGACCAGTATGAGGGGGTTGAGACCAGGCTGGATGGAGCTAAGGGGCTCCTCTCTCATTGCAACTGTGTACTTTGGCTTAGGCCTGGAACCTGTCGAAACTCAAAGTCCACAAAATAATGTGCTTGAAAAACAAAACACACCAATTCCAGGATTATCCTCAATGTTCTAAAGCTTAAAACCTCAGGAAAATTCTCACCTCATACCTTGGAAGAGGAAAGTCAGAGCTTTCTGGTACACCTCAGGGCATGAAGCCAGGCGGGGACAGGTGCCAATAATATGGATGTGCTGGGAACCCTTGAATGTTACCTCACTCAGGAAATTCCATCACAATGTGGCTGCCTCTAGCAAGAGCAGTGCTTGCTTGGGTAAAGGAACTGGGGGAAAACAGGGATTCACTAAGCTCAAACTGAACCCTGTCTCCAAATTTGCCTCAAGTTAGGACCCAGCTTTCACCTTTCCCCTAAAAGGAACATTACTGACCACTAGAGCAAATGGGGAAAAACAGTCTCACAGGGACTATTTATAAGACAGAAGATCATGAGCACAAAAGAAATACAGTAACTTATAAGAAAGGAGAACTTGTAAAACCAGATATAACAAGAATTTAAAACAAGTATGGGAAAAAACCCCCTGGAAAGATACAGAAAGATACTGGAAACATGAAACCAGAACAAGCAGTTATAATGAAGAACCAATCAAAAATAAGTTATATAAAAATATAACTGCTAAAATAAAGAAGCCAATAGTAAACTGAGTAGTAAAAATGATAGAAACTGATAGTGCAAACAAAAAATTTTCCCAAAAGAAATCAGGAGATTAAAGGACAGATTATGAGAAAAATGAAATGAAGGAATAAAGGTGACTACACATATATATAATGGGAGTCCAAGAAGAGAATAAAAAAGAATAAAATGAAAAAGAATAGTTAATAATTTTCCAGAATTAAAGAAATATATCCTTAGATTGAAAGGGCTGTATTAATACAGCACCAAAAAGAAATGTAAGAAAGAGGTATCTACCATTAGAAACATTATGGTTAAACTAAGATTAAGAAACATTTCTGAAAGCTTCTAGAGAGAAAAAGTAGATCACTTACAAAGAAAGTAACCTGACTGCTCTTGGATGCATGCACAAAATTACTTTAATACTTTCAGTACCTGTCTCTTTATAGGGGAGGGGGAGGGAAGGGAAGACATACTGATACATATAGACAATAAGCACAAATATGTTTATCAAAAATTAGAAATAATCAGACACAGCACAGTTATAGATTGTAAAGCTTTCAAACCAGCTGAAGAAAATCTGATTCAGACAATGGAAGGAAGGGGAGAAAAAAGAAACAAAAAGCATAATAAATGGAAAACACAAAATAAGATTGAAGACATGAGGCCAAACATGGCAATAATAATAAATATAAATGGGTTAAATTCACTGATTAAAAGACACAGATTCTCGCATTACTAAAACAAAAAGATCCAGCAATATGGTGTCTAAAAGAGACACACTTCACAATAACAGCTAATATAACACTTATTTGTTCACTATGTTCTGAGCACTTTACTTGTTTTAATTCGTTCAATTCTCAGAAGAGCCCTATATGAGATAGATTACTAGTATTGTCATTTTACAAATGAGGACACTGAGGTACAGAAAAATTACATAACTTAAGGTAAAACAGCAAGTAAGTGGTGAAGACAGAATTCAACACTAAGCAGTGTGGATTTAGAGACAGGACAGCATTCTTAGAGGCTACGTTATACAGAAGGATTGAACATAAGGGTTTAGTGGGGGAAAAAAAAGACAAGGCCCATACGAAACAAAGGAAAGCCAGGTTAGCAATTTTAAAACCAGACAAAATAGAATTTAGGTCACAGAAAAGGCCACAGTGGTCAAAGACAAATCTTTATAGTATTCCTCTCATCAGAAATGTTCAATTAGCTATATAAAAGAAAATTTGATAGCATTTCTAAGAGAAGCATAATTTAAATAATGCACTGAGTACATATATTAATCCATTTATTCCTCACAATTCCAGGAGAACAATTATTTTTATCTCTGTTTCAAAGATGAAGAAAACTGAAGCTGGAGAAGTTAAGCAATGTGCTACTCAGCTAATAAGAGGTGGAGCCTGGACTTAGACTCTGGAAAGTCTGGCTCTGGAGCTTGAGTTCTGCATCATCTGGCATTACAAACAGAAGAAAAGGGTGGACTGTTTAGTAAGCAGTGTTGGAAGAATTTGCTCACTATGTAAAAACGAATAACACTGGATCCCTTCTCATTCACAACACAGATATAAAAAAATAAGCTTAAAGACCTATCCAAAAAACAAAAAAGCTGTAAAGTTAACAGAAGGAAATGTTGGAGAATACCTTTGTGAGTGAGAAGTTCTTACTATCTCCAAAGCACAAACCATAAAGGGAAAAATTAATGGAATTTGACTATCTCAAGGTCAATGACTTCTGTTCAAGGAAGAATACCACAGGCAGAATTAAGAAGGGAATCAGATGAGAAGATATCTGCCATGTCTATACTCAACAAAGAATCGATATCCAGAACACACAAAGAATTCTAGTACATAGGCAGAAAGAAATACAGGAAACACAAGAGAAAGCTCTGTATCCCTATCCTTTTTCAATGTGCTACTTTTCTTCATAGCAAGTGTTACCACTGACTTTATATGTCTGTAAAATATATAATAAATTGTTACTATCCCACAGACACACAGCACTTACTGCCTTTTGAATATGCCTATGTGTATTTATCTTATTGAATAATAGCTACAATGTGAAGGCAGGGAGTATTTTTTTCTATTGTTCATTGCTCTATTTATAGCACATATAAAGGTGCCTGGCACATAATGGGTTCTTGAAAAACGAAGGAAGGAAGGGAGGGAGGGAGGGAGGGAAGGAGGGAGGAAGGGGGGAGGGAGGGAGGGAGGAAGGGGGGAGGGAGGGAGGGAGGAAGGAAGGAAGGAAGGAAGAAAGAAAGAAAGAAAGAAAAGAAAGAAGGAAAGGAAAGGAAAGGAAAGGAGGAAAGAAAGAAAGAAAGAAAGAAAGAAAGAAAGAAAGAAAGAAAGAAAGAAAGAAAGAACGAACTTCAAAAGCAGAACTCCAGAGAGGTAAATTGTTAAATAAAGAACTACTCAATCTCCCTAGTAATCACAGAAGCAAAAATCAAAACAAGGTGCTACTTTTCAAACATCAAACTGGCAAAGTTATAAAATAAGGAATGCCAAGTGCTGGTGTTTAGGGAAACAGCAACCTTCCTACATGGATATGGGAGTACACACTGGTGCAGCTGTTTTGGAGCAATGAGACAATTCTGACTGAAATGAAAAAAAATATATATATATATCTCCCACAGCCAAGCATTCCCATTCCTAAGTATATATCCTAGAAGAACACTTGTGTGGGTGCATACATTGGATATTCATTTCAGCACTTTCTGTGGTAGTAAAGATTTAGGGTCAACCCATGTGGCTATCACTATAAGAGATAAATAAAATGGTGTATATTCATCAGGAAAATAGTAAGCGGTGGTGAGAAGAAATGAACTTGTCCTACATATGGTAACATGAAAAGGTCTCAGAAACATGTAGAAAAATAAACAAGGCAAAAAATTTATGATGGAATGTCATTATAAATACGTGTTTATTCCTCAAATCGAATCACATATAACAATATTATATATTTTTCATAGCTACACAGATATAAAGTATTGCAGATGGATGGGAACATATTAAATACTTGAGACTGTTTGTCTAAAGAGGAGTGAAAAGTGACTGGTGATGAAGGGTAAACACTAAAATAATATATAAAAATCCAAGAAGAATTTCCTTTAGTTCAAGATTCCATGATGCTTCCAGCTTAGGGAGAAGGTGAGCTGGCATATCTTCCACCTTGATTCCTTGGCTGCTCTTGTCTTCTAGCACCTTGCTGGCACCTCCCCCTAGAGGGAAGGCACTGGGGTGACAGAGCAGGATCCATGTTTGTGGTCCTGGGTTCCTAATATATCTCTTGCTATTGACACTTCATTTTAAAACAAATTGACTTCAGGAAATATCCACATTTTAAGGAATTTTCTTGAATCCAAGGGCACAGAAAGATTGAATGGAGATGCCAGACTGTGCAGCTGTCACCACAGCAAGAATATCAGTCATTTTTGAGGAATCATGAGGAATCATGGAGGAAGGGAAACATGCCAGGTGAGAAGAGATGGGCAAATGTCTCAGTTTTCAAGAAAATAAAAGAAAGAGCCTATAAATTAAAGACTAGGGAGTCTGGGGTGAACTCTATCAATATTACAGAAAAGATGTGTCAAAATCGACTCCCTTTACTGTTCATTCATGAGCAATCGACATTCCATAATGGGTTGGCTAACTATGGCCCGAGGGTCAAATCCAGGCAGCATCCTATTTTTACATAAAGTCTTATGAGATCATAGCCACACCCATTCACTTACATATTGTCTAGAGCTGCTGTCAGAGTTAAGTAGTTGTGACAGAGACTATATGGCTTGTAAAGCCTGAAATACTTACTATTTGGCTCTTTACAGAAAAAGTTTGCCCACCCTTGCTCCATTTTAATGTTCCCTCTTGGAAAATGCTACGTGGAATCATCTCTTCTTTCGTGCCTCAATATAAAGCCCATCAGGAGGAGCTTCAAGATGGCGGAAGAGTAAGACGCGGAGATCGCCTTCCTCCCCACAAACACATCAGAAATACATCTACATGTGGAACAACTCCTACAGAACACCTACTGAACGCTGGCAGAAGACCTCAGCCCTCCCAAAAGGCAAGAAAATCCCCACGTACCTGGGTAGGGCAAAAGAAAAAGGAACAAACAGAGACAAAAGAATAGGGATGGGACCTGCACCAGTGGGAGGGAGCTGTGAAGGAGGCAAGGTTTCCCCACACTAGGAAGTCCCTTCGCGGGCGGAGACTGTGGGTTGCGGAGAGGGAAAGCTTCGGAGCCGTGGCGGAGAGCGCAGCAACAGGGGTGCGGACGGCAAAGCGGAGAGATTCCCGCACAGAGGATCGGTGCCGACCAGCACTCACCAGCCCGAGAGGCTTGTCTGCTCGGCTGGGAGCTGAGGCTCGGGCTTTGGTCGGATCCCAGGGAGAGGACTGGGGTTGGCGGCGTGAACATAGCCTGAAGGGGTTAGTGTGCCACGGCCAGCCGGGAGGGAGTCCGGGAAAAAATCTGTGCTGCCGAAGAGACAAGAGACTTTTTCTTGCCTCTGTTACCTGGTGCGCGATGAGAGGGGATTAAGAGCGCTGCTTAAAGGAGCTCCAGAAACGGGCGCAAGCCGCGGCTATCAGCGCGGACCCCAGAGACGGGTATGAGATGCTAAGGCTGCTGCTGCCGCCACCAAGAAGCCTGTGTGCGAGCACAGGTCACTCTCCACACCTCCCTTCCTTCCGGGGAGCCTGTGCAGCCCACCACTGCCAGGGTCCCAGGATCCAGGGACAACCTCCCCGGGAGAATGCATGGTGTGCCTCTCAGGCTGGTGCAATGTCATGCTGGCCTCTGCCGCCGCAGGCTCGCCCTGCATCCGGACCCTTCCCTCCCCCCAGCCTGAGTGAGCCAGAGCCCCCAAATCAGCTGCTCCTTTAACCCCATCCTGTCTGAGCGAAGAACAGACGCCCTCCGGTGACCTACACGCAGAGGCGGGTCCAAATCCAAAGCTGAACCCCGGGAGCTGTGCGAACAAAGAAGGGAAAGGGAAAAATCTCCCAGCAGCCTCAGGAGCAGCGGATTAAATCTCCTCAATCAACTTGATGTACCCTGCATCTGTGGAATACCTGAAGAGACAAAGAATCATCCCAAATTGAGGAGATGGACTTTGGGAGCAATTATATATATATATTTTTTCCCTTTTTCTCTTTTTGTGAGTATGTGTGTGTATGCTTCTGTGTGTGATTTCCTCTGTATAGCTTTGCTTTCACCATTTGTCCTAGGGTTCTGTCTGTACATTTTAATTTTTTTTATTACAGAAATTTTTTTTAATACTTATTTTTTATTTTAATAAATTGATTTTTATTTTACTTTATTTTATTTTCCTCCCTCCCTCCCTCCCTCCCTCCCTTTCTTTCTTTCTTTCTTTCTCCCTTTTATTCTAAGCCATATGGAGGACAGGCTCCTGGTGCTCCAGACAGGTGTCACGGCTGTGCCACTGATGTGGGAGAGCCAACTTCAGGACACTGGTCCACAAGAGACCTCCCAGCTCCATGCAATACCAAATGGTGAAAATCTCCCAAAGATCTCCATCTCAACACCAAGACCCAGCTCCACTCAACGACCAGCAAGCTACAGTGCTGGACACCCTATGCCAAAAAACTAGCAAGACAGGAACACAACCCCATCCATTAGCATAGAGACTTCCTAAAATCATAATAAGGCCACAGTCACCTCAAAACAAACCACCAGACATGGACCCACCCACCAGAAAGACAAGATCCAGCCTCATACACCAGAACACAGGCACTAGTCCCTTTAACCAGGAAGCCTACACAACCCACTGAACCAACCTTAGCCACTGGGGACAGACACCAAAAACAGAAACTATGAACCTGCAGCCTGCGAAAACGGGACCCCGAACAGTAAGTTAAGCAAAATGAGAAGATAGAGAAACACACAACAGATGAAGGAGCAAGGCAAAAACCCACCAGACCTAACAAATGAAGAGGAAATAGGCAGTCTACCTGAAAAAGAATTCAGAATAACGATAGTAAAGATGATCCAAAATCTTGGAAACAGAATGGAGAAAGTACAAGAAACGTTTAACAAGGACCTAGAAGAACTAAAGAGCAAACAAACAGAGATAAACAACACAATAAATGAAATTAAAAATTCTCTAGAAGGGATCAATAGCAGAATGATGGAGGCAGAAGAACAGAAAAGTGACCTGGAAGATAAAATAGTGGAAATAAGTACTGCAGAGCAGAATAAAGAAAAAAGAATGAAAAGAATTGAGGACAGTCTCAGAGACCTCTGGGACAACATTAAATGCACCAACATTCGAATTATAGGAATCCCAGAAGGAGAGAAGAAGAAAGGGACTAGGAAAAAATTTGAAGAGATTATAGTTGAAAACTTCCCTAATATGGGAAAGGAAATAGTTAATCAAGTCCAGGAAGCACAGAGAGTCCCATACAGGAAAAATCCAAGGAGAAACACGCCAAGACACACATTAATCAAACTATCAAAAATGAAGTACAAAGAACAAATATTAAAAGCAGCAAGGGAAAAACAAGTAACACATAAGGGAATCCCCATAAGGTTAACAGCTGATCTTTCAGCAGAAACTCTGCAAGCCAGAAGGGAGTGGCAGGACATATTTAAAGTGATGAAAGACAAAAACCTACAACCAAGATTACTCTACCCAGCAAGGATCTCATTCAGATTTGACGGAGAAATTAAAAGCTTTACAGACAAGCAAAAGTAAGAGAATTCGGCACCACCAAGCCAGCTCTACAACAAATGCTAAAGGAACTTCTCTAGGCAGGAAACACAAGAGAAGGAAAAGACCTACAATAATAAACACAAAACAATTAAGAAAATGGCAATAGGAACACACAATTCGATAATTACCTTAAAAGTAAATGGATTAAATGCTCCAACCAAAAGAGATAGACTGGCTGAATGGATACAAAAACAAGATCCATATATATGCTGTCTACAAGAGACCCATTTCAGACGTAGGGACACATACAGACTGAAAGTGAGGGGATGTAAAAAGATATTCCATGCAAATGGAAATCAAAAGAAAGCTGGAGTAGCAATTCTCATAACAGACGAAATAGACTTTAAAACAAAGACTATTACAAGAGACAAAGAAGGATACTACATAATGATCAAGGGATCAATCCAAGAAGAAGATATAACAATTGCAAATATTTATGCAAACGACATAGGAGCACCTCAATAAATAAGGCAAATACTAATAGCCATAAAAGGGGAAATCGACAGTAACACAATCATAGTAGGGGACTTTAACACCCCACTTTCACCAATAGACAGGTCATCAAAAATAAAAATAAATAAGGAAACACAAGCTTTAAATGTTACATTAAACAAGATGGGCTTAATTGATATTTATAGGACATTCCATCCAAAAACAACAGAATACACATTTTTCTCAAGTGCTCATGGAACATTCTCCAGGATAGATCATATCTTGGGTCACAAATCAAGCCTTGGTAAATTCAAGAAAATTGAAATCGTATGAAGTATCTTTTCTGACCAAAACGCTATGAGACTAGATATCAATTATAGGAGAAATCTGTAAGAAATACAAACACATGGAGGCTAAACAATACACTACTTAATAGCAAAGAGATCACTGAAGAAATCAAAGAGGAAATAAAAAAATACCTATAAACAAATGACAATGAAAACACAACGACCCAAAACCTATGGTATGCAGCAAAAGCAGTTCTAAGAGGGAAATTCATAGCTATACAAGCCTACCTCAAGAAACAAGAAACATCTCAAATAAACAACCTAACCTAACACCTAAAGCAATGAGAGAAAGAAGAACAAAAAACCCCAAAGTTAGCAGAAGGAAGGAAATCATAGAGAACAGGTCAGAAATTAAATGAAGGAAATGATAGCAAAGATCAATAAAACTAAAAGCTGGTTCTTTGAGAAGATAAAACTGATAAACCATTAGCCAGACTCATCAAGAAAAAAAGGAAGAAGACTCAAATCAATAGAATTAGAAATGAAAAAGGAGAAGCAACAACTGACACTGCAGAAATACAAAGGATCATGACAGATTACTACAAGCAACTATATGCCAATAAAATGGGCAACCAGGAAAAAATGGACAAATTCTTAGAAATGCATAACCTTCCGAGACTGAACCAGAAAGAAATAGAAAATATGAACAGATTAATCACAAGCACTGAAATTGAAACTGTGATTAAAAATCTTCCAACAAAAGCCCAGGACCAGATGGCTTCACAGGCGAATTCTATCAAACATTTAGAGAAGAGCTAACACCTATCCTCAAACTCTTCCAAAATATAGCAGAGGGAGGAACACTCCCAAACTCATTCTGCGAGGCCACCATCACTCTGACACCGAAACAAAGATGTCACAAAGAGAGAAAACTACAGGCCAGTATCACTGATGAACAGAGATGCAAAAATCCTCAATAAAATACTGGCAAACAGAATCCAACAGCACATTAAAAGGATCATACACTATGATCAAGTGGGGTTTTTCCCAGGAATGCAAGGATTCTTCAGTATACGCAAATCAGTCAGTGTGATAAACCATATTAACAAATTGAAGGAGAAAAACCATAGGATCATCTCAATAGATGCAGAAAAAGCTTTCGACAAAATTCAACACCCATTTATGATAAAAACCCTGCAGAAAGTAGGCATAGAGGGAACTTACCTCAACATAATAAAGGCCATATATGACAAACCCACAGCCAACATCATCCTCAATGGTGAAAAACTGAAACCATTTCCACTAAGATCAGGAACAAGACAAGGTTGCCCACTCTCACCACTAGTATTCAACATAGTTTTGGAAGTTTTAGCCACAGCAATCAGAGAAGAAAAAGGAATCCAAATCGGAAAAGAAGAAGTAAAGCTGTCACTGTTTGCAGATGACATGATACTATACATAGAGAATCCTAAAGATTGCTACCAGAAAACTACTAGAGCTAATCAATGAATTTGGTAAAGTAGTAGGATGCAAAATTAATGCACAGAAATCTCTTGCATTCCTATACACTAATGATGAAAAATCTGAAAGTGAAATTAAGAAAACACTCCCATTTACCACTGCAACAGAAAGAATAAAATATCTAGGAATAAACCTACCTAAGGAGACAAAAGACCTGTATGCAGAAAATTATAAGACACTGATGAAAGAAATTAAAGATGATACAAATAGATGGAGAGATATACCATGTTCTTGGATTGGAAGAATCAGCATTGTGAAAATGACTCTACTACCCAAGGCAATCTACAGATTCAGTGCAATCCCTATCAAACTACCAGTGTCATTTTTCACAGAACTAGAACAAAAAATTTCACAATTTGTATGGAAACACAAAAGACCCCGAATAGCCAAAGCAATATTCAGAAAGAAAAACGGAGCTGGAGGAATCAGGCTCCCTGACTTCAGACTGTACTACAAAGCTACAGTAATCAAGACAGTATGGTACTGGCACAAAAACAGAAATATAGATCAATGGAACAGGATAGAAAGCCCAGAGATAAACCCACACACATATGGTCACCTTATCTTTGATAAAGGAAGCAAGAATATACAGTGGAGAAAAGACAGCCTCTTCAATAAGTGGTGCTGGGAACACTGGACAGCTATATGTAAAAGAATGAAATTAGAACACTCCCTAACACCATACACAAAAATAAACTCAAAATGGATTAAAGACCTAAATGTAAGGCCAGACACCATCAAACTCTTAGAGGAAAACATAGGCAGAACACTCTATGACATAAATCACAGCAAAATCCTTTTTGACCCATGTCCTAGACAAATGGAAATAAAAACAAAAATAAACAAGTGGGACCTAATGAAACTTAAAAGCTTTTGCACAGCAAAGGAAACCATAAACAAGATGAAAAGACAACCCTCAGAATGGGAGAAAATATTTGCAAATGAAGCAACTGACAAAGGATTAATCTCCAAAACATACAAACAACTCATGCAGCTCAATATCAAAAAAACAAACAATCCAATCCAAAAATGGGCAGAAGACCTAAATAGACATTTCTCCAAAGAAGATATACAGATTGCCAACAAACACATGAAAGAATGCTCAACATCATTAATCATTAGAGAAATGCAAATCAAAACTACAATGAGATACCATCTCACACCGGTCAGAATGGCCATCATCAAAAAATCTAGAAACAATAAATGCTAAAGAGGGTGTGGAGAAAAGGGAACTCTCTTGCACTGTTGGTGGGAATGTAAATTGATACAGCCATTATGGAGAACAGTATGGAAGTTCCTTAAAAAACTAAAAATAGAGTTACCATAGGACACAGCAATCCCACTACTGGGCATATACCCTGAGAAAACCTGGACATATATACACTACTAATAATTCAAAAAGAGTCATGTACCAAAATGTTCATTGCAGCTCTGTTTACAATAGCCAGGACATGGAAGCAACCTAAGTGTCTATCAACAGATGAATGGATAAAGATGATGTGGCACATATATACAGTGGAATATTACTCAGTCATAAAAAGGAATTAAACTGAGTTATTTGTAGTGAGGTGGATGGACCTAGAGACTGTCATACAGTGAAGTAAGTCAGAAAAAGAAAAATACCATATGCTAACACATATATATGGAATGTAAAAAAAAAATAAGAGAGAGAAAATGGTCAGAAGAACCTAGGGGCAAGACGGGAATAAAGATGCAGACCTACTAGAGAATGGACTTGAAGATACAGGGAGAGGGAAGGGTAAGCTGGGACAAAGTGCGAGAGTGGCATGGACATATATACACTACCAAACGTAGAATAGATAGCTAGTGGGAAGCAGCTGCATAGCTCAGGGAGATCAGCTGAGTGCTTTGTGACCACCAGAGGGGTGGGATAGGGAGGGTGGGAGGGAGAGAGATGCAAGAGGGAAGAGATATGTATAACTGATTCACCTTGTTATAAAGCAGAAACTGACACACCATTGTAAAGCAATTATACTCTAATAAAGATGTTAAAAAAATTACATTAAAAAAAATAAAGCCCATCATATTACATGCATTTGTTGTTTCTCTCACTGCTCTCTTGGCAATATGCCTTTTGTTTTCCAAGGATCATCTTTCTGCTAGGATTTTGTCTCTCTTTTCTCCACTCCATGTCGCACAGCTTCTAGACAGCCATGACTTACTATTCTACATGATCTCAACTGCTGGAACTCTAGTCTGGATCAAGACACTAAGCCTTTAATTTTCCCTAAGGGGGGATCGCTCAGATAGGTTTATTAACAAGAAGATAATCACTAGAAACTATGAAGGGTTCAAGGAGAGCCAGTTATACCAAACTAACTCTGCTTCCCTTTCCCACATGGTGCGATCACTAGTTTGACAGATCAGATAATGTCGTGGATTCTATGTACCATGTCTTTAGCAAATTGGAAAATTAATTCCTTTCATTTTATCACTGTAGAACTGAAGAAGTGTAAGTTATCTCTTAGGTGGATCTGTATTTGACTGAAGAACATATTAGAGTAGTACCGATTTACTGATTGACGTAAAGCTTTAGGGAGGCCTTTAGTGTGAGCTCTGTACTTAAAACTGCTGAACAGAAAAGAATCATAAAGAATTTGAATGTCGCTATGGAAGACACATGTTTACTCCAAATGAGCAAGATACAAAACAGAAAAAGACTGAAATGAACAAGATATAACTTAAGAAAGATGGTGATGGAAATCAAGTTAGCAGTTATCCTTGGGAAGATAATAAAATACAGGAAGCATGAGGGGGCATGTGGGGTGCTGGTCATGTTTGGGTGATTGATACGGGAGTGTGTTCACTTTGTAAAAATTCACTGAGCTTTACACTTATGCTTGATGTACTTTCCAGTACAGTCGAACTCTGTTTTATCAGAATTATACAATCTCTGGTTCTAATTAGTGTGTGTTTGTGTGTTAGTGATGGTGGTTTATGTAAATTGAGTCACATCTAAAACTATATAACGAATTACAGTGGGATTCTATAGCATTTAGATTTCTCGTAAGTTTTTAGATATTTTACTGTCCAATATGGACTTCCCTGATGATGGACATCATCAAAATTGGCTACCAGCCTATAATATGGTCATGTATTTCCTTTAACATTACTCAGTGGAGGTAGAAAAGCAAATGAGATGAACAGGGCTGAGCAACTTATTATTATGTTAACACAAAATATGGGCATTTTATGAAGTTATAAGATTTATTCAGTGTGTCCTCTTTTAGCCATACATGTATGAAAGAAATATTCTCTCAACATTGCCAACATTTATTCATATTTTCTTGGAAGCAAATATACGGTTGACATTCATTAAGCGTTTGTAAGTCTTCTCAAAGCCAAACATCTGCTTGGCATCCAACGTGTTCACAAACTTCTTTCTTTAAAGGAATGTCTGTTGAGCATTTATTAGCTTCATTTGTGCTTTATGACTACCCTTTAAGTAGAACATTTATTTAGACAAATCCTTAAAGTTTAAGACAATCCCAAAAGATTCAAGAAGCGGATCTGTCTTGACCCTTTACTTAACATTCTCAGGCTATGACAGAAAGTATTCAAGGTGTCCCTTTAGACGCCTTCTTGGAGGGCCCCTCGATCGGATTCAGGTGAAAGGTTTTGCCTGGAATGCCACTCCCGAGTGAGGACACTCACTGAAGTCAAGTGTTTTCTTATGCACTATGGGGAAAAGGGCCTAAAAGGGGGTTAAACTTTGATTAGAGATGTTGCAAGTAGGGAAAAATGCTTACTTCAATTTCACTTCTGCTTTTCAGAAGACATGAGTACATAAATTATGTAGGAGAACGGTGATTACTAGACAGTCTAAAAGCTTGGAGGCTCTAGGCCAATTTTCAACCAACTGTCACAGAACATAAGTTTCAAAATATGTTTAAGCTAAACTGACAACTACAGAAAAAATGTAAGATTCTTTGAAAGGCTGGCTTATGTGAACTGACGAGGATCTCTGCTATTTAACACACAGCGATACTCTACTGCAACGTTCCCACTCTCTTCTGGAGGGAATATTAAAAGAGGTAGAACAGATGCTTCCCTGAATTAAGCAGATCCAAGCAGTAGACAGACTCTTCCCAGCACAGAGTGGCCAAAAGAAGTAGGGTTCATCCAAAAACTGAAAGGGCTAGGAGAGGTCCCCTGGCCTAGTAGCTCTCAAGCTGGAAGAAGCTAACCCAGGAAGGGTGCCTGTGTGCATGGGTTTCCCACCTTTCTATGCCAGAGAAGCTCCAATCTTAACTGCTGTAGACATCCATTCTCCCTGGAATATTTGAATCACTGCTATATGCTAAGCTCTTCATTTTACAGGTCACAAAACCAAGGCCAGAGTGATTCCATTAGGTATCCAAAGTGCTAGAGCAGCAAAGCTAGAACAAGCATTTCATAAATCCCCAGCTAAGGTGCCCTTCTATCAATTATACAACCTGTAAGACCTTAGGGCATAAAATATTGGCAGCTGAGATGAGAAAGTATTTATCTGGTACAGTTAGTTTGTAGAATAGCTCTTGATCTTAGCTGTGTACATAAATCTCCATGAGTCCCGGAGCAAGCCTTTTCCCCCTCTACCTGTCCAAGGAGTTCCAGGGAGTCTGTGAAATCCCTGAAGTGGTACATTCAATTTAACATGTCTGTGTAAAATTCGTCCATAGCTTTCATTTGTTCTTCAAAAGTATCTGTGATCACACCAAATGGTAAATATCAGTGTACCTGAAGAAGGGACTAGGAAAACTTACCAGAAAGTCCTTTAACATGACATGCATGTTTACTATTAAACTACTCAGGTTATATAGGTAAATTCGCACAGTGGTAAAAACAAAAACTGTACAGTACCTATGAAAATACAGTACTGGGTAGACTGATAAAAACAGATTTTATTTTACTTCTTGGATTTTACATAATTGAAAAAATTATTTGATGTATAACATGCAACCTTCACTCTGTAAACCAAAACCAGCACTCCAAAGCCCTGAATAATTTGGGGGCCAGGGGATTATTTCTGTATCTGAGTATTCCCTTTAGAAACTGATGGTGAGTAAGAGATGTCATGACAACTGACAGAGAACAACTGTTCTTTCTATTCAACTGTAGACTCTTCAGGGAAAACGCTCATCTTTATAACTCTGTCAATTAGGCAAACACTAAAAACTGCCTCCTGCCCTTCATGCTGATAATGTCAGGGAAGACAAGTGGCTGATGTAATCCTGAAGATGGAGCTAATGTCCAGAGCCTCATTATCCATTAAGGGAGGCTTTCCCCCTACTTCCACTCTAGCAAAGGAAGAGCAAGATGCTGAATTATCTTCATGTGTGGACTGACAAGAAATAAACTGTCATTTTGAGGGAAAAACCTAGAAAGCCAGCATGAACATAAACTAATTTGAGAAACAGTGCCCTACTGTATTTTGAAATAATATTCAGTATTTATCCAGAGGGTTTCTTATAATGGAGTAAAATAGAGAATTTCCTGAGGCTAGGAGATTACAATCATCTGAGAAACCAGGAGTAAGAATGCGTGCATTTAACTGCAAAGAAGGATATGCAGAACTGCCCACCTATTCCTCACAGTGAGGAATCAACATGGAAATTATCCTTCAAGGTCAGTAAGCTAAATGACAAGAAGATGGTCTGTGCCAATAGTTTAAATGTCAAGCGGCACCGGGCCAAGAAGGTGCACAGCTATAAATCGGGCAGTGGCACTGATGTAATTATGGGCTTAGACGAATTCTCAAAGCCAGACCGGAAGCTGAACCACAGTCTTTGGGGAAAAGAGAGAATATGAAGGTAATTAGAGGAAAAAAGCAGAGGAAAGTTTTTTACTTTTTTAAAAAAACCCTAAAACTCTAAATAAAACTCAATGTCTGCAGAGGGACCTTCATGGTCCTCAAACATGCATAAAACAGGATGGAGGGAGGAAGGGGCCACCCACATCTTTATAAGCTCAGTGTCAGAGCAGAGCTGCACGTGCACGGCAGTGTGTGTCCCTCCCAGGGGCCTGGGACCTGGAGGGGTGCTGAGGTCCATGTGACTTGTGAGCATCCAGAACGAGGATCTCAGGAGGGAATTTCACGAGCACAGAACACATTTTTTTCTCCCTGGACTCTGCTTTCTAGTTGTTCTCTCCCTCTGCTATTGTTTAATTTTGTGGTTCGACTTTTTGAAGGATGGTGGGAGGTACCGTGTTAAGCAATGCTCTAGGAATGAGGCTCAGCGGCGATGAAATCGGCCTCCTACGTCTTTCAAACCAACTGTGAGTCTGCTTAAAACACAAGGCAGACACAAATACGAAGGAGAGCAGGCAGGACGTCCTGTTCATCCTTGTATGTGCAGCATCTCTCCCCAGCACACAGTCGGCACAGAACGGATGCAGGCTCAAGGGAACCCGTCATTTTATCTAAACAGCTCTGTGGTCCGTTCTGTTTCTGAATAGGAGCCAACAGCCGTATCACTTAATGTGCTTTTGAGCAATCTTTTGTTGATCCTTGTGCCTCCGTTAATGAAAGTGATTAAACAACCAAGTCTGGCACAAAATTATCCTGATGGGAGAGCATCAGAGTTGAACATTACTAAGACCTGGTCAAAAGATTTACAAAGGAACGAAGAAACATCACTGGAAAAGCAGATATTAAAAAATCATGAGTATCCTCATGCTTTTAATTTTTATTTATTTATTTTTAACATCTTTGTTGGAGTACAATTGCTTTACAATGTCGTGTTAGTTTCTACTGTAGAACAAAGTGAATCAGCTATATGCGTACGTATATCCCCATATCCCCTCCCTCTTCTCATGCTTTTTAAGTAAGACAGTCAAGAAAATAATTTCCAGTTTTTTCTTCATGGTTAAGCAGAGTCTGATTATTACTAATACTAAATATCTGTACACTGTATTGCCTAAAAGCTTTATAGTAATAGTATTTATTAATACATGCCACAGAGAAGAAAAATTAAAGGAAATAATTAGATTCCTAGGAATAATAAGCAACTCTTTTAATGCTCTGAGTATAATATAATTTTATAGGCTGAAATGACATTTATCAAGGATATTTATTAAGTATGGTTTAAACTATATTTCACGAAAAAACCCCACTGAAATTTAGGAAATACCTATAAGGCATGGCTTATAAGTTTGGAGACAATATCATATACAGGATGTTTAAGTAAATAAAGCCTGGACGAAAAAAAGTTTTAAAAAGCAGAAGATTCTTTTATTCATAAATATATTTTAAGAGGAAAAAATAAAGTTTTACAAATAAAGTTTGTAAAACAAATAAAGTTTGCCAATAGTACAGTTTTAAAGATAATGTTAAAAGCACAGATTCTGAGAAATTCTCCAGAAGCCCTGCTAGTATTTCATCTCGCATGAAGAGAAAGCAGTTTGAGAAACTGCTACCCAACGCCTAGTCTGACCAGCTGGTAAGATTCAGTAAGTGGGTGGCAAAGAGGAAAATCCTTGCATTTCATGGTGACCAGAGGGGAAGAGACTGGGCATAGTCATAAATATACTTTAAATTTTAGGAAGACTTTGTTAAAACAATTTAGTCAAAGACATGAGGAAGATTCTTTGACAAGAAGTTCAGGAAGGATTGGAGCTAAATAGTTCACAAAAATACAATTCTATGGAGTAGGCCTTGATACCTCAAAACAGATTTTAATTTAGGATATAGGCAATATTATAAATTAGAGGGCAGAAGATTATATGGTCAATAAACAGCCTTCAGAAAAATGCTCAGCTATTTGGAAAATGATTCAGTTAGTGTCTCCCATCATGCATTCCCCCAAATAAGTCCAAGCAACAGAATCAAAGATTTAAGTGTAGAAAACAGAACCTTTAGAGAAGCAACCCTGGATGGAAATGCAGGTAAATAAACACAGAATGGCAAGAAACCTGCCAATTCAAATTATGAACAATAATCATTAATGATTGTCAGGACTCACTTTCAAAACTCTGCTAATAAATGCTACCCCAGTGTGTGAACCCTGAGTGAATGAATTAATAAATAAATAACCTGACATTTATGGATTCTGGATAAAATAACTTCAAGGAACTTTAAAAATCAGAACTTAGGATCCAGTTGCTCATTACTGAAATCTGACAATACCATGGAGAACTTACCTGCAGCAAATAACAGCTTTGCACGACAAAGCTAAGTCCAGAAAATACTGCCGTACTCCAAAAGTTAAGGCGTACTTGAGAGTTTTCCCATCAATTATAAGAGCAAAGTCATTCTCCTTCCGAAGAGCATCACCAAGGGTAGTGCAGTGACGACTGAGAGTTTCCCTTGTTCCCTGTAAAATTAAACGAAAGATGCCCTCAACATTTACTCCCATTTGTTCTACCAAGGTTGTTCAGCAACTACTTTTAGTTATTTTTAGTGTTTTATGTTTCAAATTGCTTTCACATACCTCTACGCATCTGATTCTCACGAAAGCCCCTCAGAGAAGACTGGACAAACATTGTCAGAAAAAGTGAGTGACTCCCTTAAAGCCATACCCTGTTCCTAGCACGGCTGGGACTTGACTACACATCACCCATTCCCCTGCCATCTTTGCTCATTATTCCAACCACACGGTCACAATCTTCTTAAAGTATTTTCAGTACATTATCTTGTTAAAGCATAACAACGTTGAACTAGTCAAAATTGCTTAGCTATGAATCAAGGGGAAAAGTTGGGGAATATAATTTAAATAATTTATGGGTATTCTTTCAGAAGTTGTCAATGCGACTGAAACTTAATTCTCAAGAGGAGGAAATGTAGTATCTGTAATCTCTTGCCACTTCATGAATTGGCGTCTATAACTTTAATCGTGATTTCATGATGCTGTATTTCAGCTGGGGATGGTGACATGTGGTCTAGTAATCTTGACGGATTGAATAAAAGAACCCGTTCCATCAATGAAGAGTTCATTTTCAGGCACAATAAAAACCTTTAGTGTCAAGGAAGGCTTTGTTCACCTCAGCTATATAGAGAGGTTGTATTTGTTTCCCTCTGTTAAGAACTATTGCTTTCCCAGCTCTTCAAAGGGAAAAAATTTCAAGATACTTAATTTTTCTCCCTAGATCCTGTAGACTTTTCCTATAACCTGATAGGGACATCTTCTTATTTCAACGGAGCCCTAACATTATGAAGACACAGAACACGGGCTCTGCACAAGGAAATGTAAGGAACAATCACTTTCCTATTAGAGTTTTGTTCTGAGTGCTAGTATCTGAGCCCGCAGTTATTTATATAATAAATTTAACAAATCTATCTTTATATAATAAAATATACCTATAGTAAAAAATAATACATCATTTTTGTTATATTCAAAGGAGATATAATTATCGTTCCAATTTAAGACTGTGGTACAGTTATTTGAGTTATCTTCACAAAGAGGGAAGCAAAGACAGAGGTAATTAAAATTTTATATTGGGGATTTTTGAAGGTGTTTCTACATTCGTATTTCAAATGTGGTTCACACTATGTTCTGGAATTTCAGGATCTGTTTATCGAAATAACAGAACAATGTTGTACCGTAAAGTAAGCATGCCCAACCCTCCGAACGCTGGAACTTCATTTAACACTTCCCCTGTTCCTTGTTACACACAGTGACATGAAGGACCGCCATATAGCAGCATTCTTTGCAAAATTTTCTGTTCACACTTTACATTGGGGGGAAAGAGCTGTTTTAATTTACAGGCCTCACGCTCCTATTTCCTACTGGAAATTTTTGGCCCAAGAGAATTTTAAGAAAAGGAGGTAAAAAGTGTCAGCAAGATTCTGCAAGCAAATTTATCAATGACTATCCATAGCAGATTACCCTGGATTGTCTTAAAAGCAAATTCCCATAGATGAAATGAACAAACAAGCAGATTAATACACAGATAAAAAATGAAAATAAAATAAAACAATATTTAGCATGTACCACACACCAGTCATGGTTCTAAGGGCTACACACACAGATACAGTACTTCGGTTAACACTTATTACAACCCTGTGCAGGAGGCACAACTATTGTCCCCATTCTGCAGATGATAAGCATGAGACTTAGAGTTAATTTCCTTGCCCCAAAACACATGGCTACTAAGTAGAGAAACCAAACTCAGAATTAAATTTCTGTACTAGCTAGTCATTCTCTACATTATCCAGCAAAACCAAAACCAACAGTACCAGGCATAGCAAATCATAAGTGAAATCCCCATACCATTTCCCCTGTTGTTTCCCTAGAGCCCTCATCATCTGTCTCTCATCTTGTCTTTACCACCAACAGAGCCTTCTCTTTACAAAACAAACTTGAAACACAAATGAGTCTCTTCTTGCTCTAAAATTTTTCAATGGCTTCTACTGCTTACATGATAAAGTCTAAAATCCAAGTCCAGCTAACTTTCGTTCGCTTTTCTCTTCAAAACCTTGGACTCCTTTATTCCTCTCTCTGGACCAACCCTTTCCTCCTGAGATATTCCACTATCTTTGAAACCAAGCTGTCCTCTCAAGCCCTCCCAGACTCACTCCATGCTATCATGTGTAATTCACTCTATGCTAGCAAGACCCTCAGTTCCTTGAGGGGAGAGACAATGTTTAATGTGGTTCCCAGCCACAAACAGTGCCTGTAATTACAGATGCTTGGGAAAGACATATTTATGGAATGAGAGCACTGATAAATTTTGATTTCACCCCACTGGAAGCACTCCATTTCCCCTCTATTATCACTTCTGATTTGAGAGAGAGAGAGAGAGAGAGACAGTCTTCTCCTTCATGCTCTTTAATTTTCTAGAGAATAATAGGGATTATTACTTCAACAGTCTTTCAAACCAAGGCACTGTCCACTGAAATGCATGTGTGTGTACTTGTCTATTTATTTGCTTGCCTGCCTATCTACCTATCTACTTACCTACCCATCCATCTATCCACCCATCCATCCATCCATCCATCCGCTACTCTGTTTTTTTAAGTTTTGCCCAAGTCACTCCTGATCTGAAAACCTAAATGAAACCTGAGATGTACCTCAAGAGGACTTCAAATTTCTTTATAGATCAGCTGCAAAGCAAGACTCAAAGTCAAGTAAACCCCTGGCTGTGCAAGCCCCTCATGATCCAGCCTGTTCGACACAGTCCCGTGCACCCCACTCTCCCTTCTTCTGAGGGTGTTCTCTAACATCTTAAAATGTATTGAGAACTTATTTGTGGCGTCAGCATCCCTGGGTTTCCTGGGTGATTATCACAGATCTGCAGCAAATCAAACAGTGTCAGGAGATGTAACAGAGATCACATTTCAGAAGGTGAGTCAAAATCTTCGCACAGTGAATTCTCCAGTCAGCCTACCTAGGGCGCAAGGTAACAGCAACAGAAAAGCTGCAAACACTTTCTTATTTTCGTTTACAGTTTTATTTTGTAAGCAGCTCTGTTGTTGGCTGTGTGCTGCCAGTTACATGTTATATTTCACCCTTATTTATACTGCCAGGAGTATTTTAAAATTCTTTTATTTATGAAAGTTTATTGCTTCTCCTGTAAGCCTGGGAGCCATACGTTATGGCCATATTGCATTGAAGCTTATCTCCTGTAGCTAGAAATAAATTTATTACTACATTAGCTGTTGCTTTGTTTTCTTTTTGGTTACCGAAGGGGGAAATGTTTAAACGTTTAAACTTAGTGACATGTGAAAGTGTAAATATATAAATGAGAAGCTAACTCAGAAAAAGGATAAAAGACCACAGAGTACAACAACATAAAAGCTCTGTATCTCCTTATGCTACAAAGTCTTATTTGTGGGCTGAAAGAAAAGGAGCATTTGTTGCTATAATCAGGGAGAGTCAGAAGTAAAGGCAGTTTGGGGAGACAGACAGGCATTCAGGCGTCTCACCAGGCGGGGACCCAGGTATGGGAAGGAGCCGCAGGGAAAGCGGGATTTGCCTGCACCTCTCACAGCCTGCATCCCATGTGGACACGACAGTTGAGCATTCAGCTCTCTCCCGTGGGCTGCACCTAGCCAGGTGCTCATCAGGGGCCCTTATGAGCTCCTCCAAGCTTTCCTGCTTTGCCAAGTCACAATTCAGTCTACAGCCAACACTTCTCTGTTCTTAGTCCTGACACAACAGGGACTAGGAAGGGAATAAAATCACCTCCCCCTGAGGACAGGCTCTACTCCAGCTCTCCTCTCTTATATGGGTGCTCATTACTGCTGATCTATACTTTCACCCAGGCCTAGCCAATTCCACTGTTCCCAGAGGTTACTCCAGACCTTTTCTTCCCTTCTTCAGACTCCAAATTTGGCTCCTGTTAGTGCAGCAAACATCTCCCAGCTTTACTGAGAACATTCGTAAATTATTCTCTCAACTTTCCTCTCTTAATCTCAAAACTTCCCTTTACCTAATCCTCCCTAATTCCTGAGCTGGGAGGAAGACCTGCCTTCTTTTCTCACCTCTGTTCCTCCCTCTTCTCCCCTGCATCTTTATTCTCCCCCACTGTCACTCTTTCTTTCCTTTAAGACTACATACGGAAAGCAATGAACAATAAATAAACCAAGAAACGTCCCCAACTCTATTTTTCCTGAGTCCTCCAGGTGACATGAATACCTCCACCTTCTGGATTCTCCAAATATGTGTTTATACTTAATGTAGCGTGATGTATAATTGCTTATCTGTTTATATCTCTACTTCCCTGCAGGACTGAGGCCCTTGATAAAGAGATGAAATAAAATCAATACAAGCTTGGTAATAAAAGAATAATCAAATTATTAATGATTGGAGAATACCTTGTGGGAAGTTACAATGATTTTGTTGTGTGACCATTTTGAGCATTGTTTTTTGCTGCCTGTAAAACTCCTGTAATCTTGGACACTTTTAATTAGAGCAATAAATAAAATGTTAGTGTGCTTATTTTATTGTAGAGGAAATGGAGAACAAAGTGGTGGTTATGATCTAACATCTCCTTCTATCTCATATAACAGAAATTGTCTAATGAATAGAATGGAACCAACACCTAGACTAGCTACTTAGTGATCAAGCAGGTTATATAATAGTGGACTTATGAGAAGAAAACAATGTGTATTTGGTTTATAAGACACATGCTTGGAAAAGAAAAAAGAAAGAAAGATGCTTGGCAGATAATTAGGTCAAGCACAATTCCTCACAAAGATTAACTCGGACCAAAGGGCCTTAATAAAGTTCTATTTGGATCTTTGTATTGCCTGGCAAAACAGATAACATGTTCATACAATACCTGTCGGGCAGGGGGAAATTTCCCACCCTCTGCTTCTTGAGTTTTTTTGGCTGGCCTAATAATTAAATTGGCACAAGACAGATTAACAGGAGGGAAAAAACCCCAAATTTAATTAGTACACATGGAGTTCTCATAGAAATGGGACCTAAGAAGTGACCAAAGCAGGCAGTTTTTATAACTTTTAGACAAAGAAACAACAAATTTGTAAAGAATTGACAAGACAGAGATGTTTAAGCTTGGGGTAGTAAATTAGTGAGGAACAAGTTTTGTTTAAACAGCCTTCTTGGCCTGGAATTTCCTATCTCTAGTGATAAGGATGTCTATCTACCTCC
The DNA here is from genome assembly GCF_008692025.1 of Phocoena sinus. Lineage (NCBI taxonomy): Eukaryota > Metazoa > Chordata > Mammalia > Artiodactyla > Phocoenidae > Phocoena > Phocoena sinus. Next base: position 67,725,063 of record NC_045767.1, read on the forward strand.
TGGTGCCTGGCAGGTACTTTTCAAATGGGAGATTTATTTCTTGCTTTCTAAAGACAAAGGAGGGTCAGAATGTTCTTCTTGGATTGGCTGTTTCTTAAGTAACTTTAATTCATAATATTCAATATGCCAGTCTGGCATATTTTAGGGTGGCCTGCCCTGACCCCCACCATACCCTCCAATAAAATAAAATAACAACAATTTTTAAGAAATCAAAGACTGGCAGCTTTATGATAATCTTTTTTTTTTTGCGGTACGTGGGCCTCTCACTGTTGTGGCCTCTCCCGTTGCGGAGCACAGGCTCCGGACACGCAGGCTCAGCGGCCATGGCTCACGGGCTCAGCCGCTCTGCGGCATGCAGATCCTCCCGGACCGGGGCACGAACCTGTGTCCCCTGCATAGGCAGGCGGACTCTCAACCACTGCGCCACCAGGGAAGCCCTATGATAATCTTTTAAAATTACTTTTACATGACCTTTGCCAAGGAAATCTTTGATAAAAATCACAGAGGGCACCCTAGACAATGAACACAATTTTATAGTGAAATAAATTGAAAGCCCTGACTTGTCTGGAAAGTATCATAGCGTGCAAGATGTCGTTTGCATTTTGGCAAAAACTCTGCTTGGAACACTCTAAAGAACCCAGAGGCCAGATGTGCAAAGAACATGTTAGGCCACCTAAGAACTATGATTTTGATGGCCCCAAATGTAATGTTGCAGAAAGCACTTGCATAAAAATGGCCCTTTTCAGCCTCTGGCCTTTGGTTTTTCTTCCTGATTCCTTTCAGGGGTTTACAGAACAGAGAGTCTTACTTAGGAACATATCCAGGAAACACCCCAGTAGAGAATGTGGAAATATCCCTAAGGAGAGGTAAATAAAAGCCTCTTGCCTTTGACTAGAAGACTAGTCTATTCCAGTCTAACCAGCAGAAATGATGTGAAGATTACAGACAGTGTAAAATGTAACACCTAAATGTCGTGGTGTGGGTGTCGTATGGGTGTCGTAACACCCACACCCTGCTCCAGGGCCACAGTTACTTATAGTGACGGAAGAAAATGTGTGATCACTCATTTTATCCCAGAAGGAGTCATCAGCAAGGCTAAGCCAAAGAGCAAAGGTTAAAGGATAAAAGTATACATATAATACTTATCTAGTTCAAGCTATATGTTGGTATTTGGGTCAGAATACAAATAAGCCTTCAGCACCTGTATTTATTCCTGGGAATCTGTTAAATGTGTGCAGGTCAAATGATAAATTTATGTTTATCATAAGTTTATCATGAGTTCACCACCAGTTAAGTGAAATAAGCATAGAATTTTGGCTAATGCTGAATCACTTTTGGAAGACACATAACTTTCACCCTTGTCAGAATGGACTTAAGTTTATGAAGCCTGTGCTTCTCACTTTAGTAGCAGCACCGTGGGTTTCTGTTTTCACTTACTTTCCACCAAAAGGACAAAATGCAACATAATGTTACAGGAGAACATCTTGTGGAACAAAGATGGCGACTCTGATGAAATAAGACAACTTGCTGGAGGTTGGGTCACTGTAAAATAACTCTTCAGAACTCGTCAGCTGATGTGCACAAGTTACCAATCAGTGTAGAGAAGGCAGCCATCAACATGTAACAAATATGTAACCATAAAAAAGTGGGGCTTTTTTAGTTAGAAAGCCAAGGATGGCCATGAGAGTTCACATGATGCTTCTGGGCACCAATAACATCTGAAGCAAAACGATGAAGCCACGTTGTAAAGGACTTAAGTTCCAGAAGCTGAAACATACCCCATGGCTCAGAACACAAGGCTTTCCTCACCTTTAGGTGGTTGTAGAATATAAGGTGAAAACAAGCTAATCAAGCAGTTTTCACCTTTCTTGGAAAGGAAATATTAGGTGTTTTATTTTGAAAAAAAATTCCTTATGAAAAAACTAAATGCGAAATAAGGAATGGCTTCAACCACTAACTTAAGACACCAAGAACTCCAAAATACTTTTGGATCAGGTGGCTACCTAGGCTCAGCGTTCTACAAAGGATTATATCCCACATCATAGGTGTCACAGGTAAGTTTATTTCACGGCCTATCGATAAATTTCTTCACCAGGAGTACATATGTATTCCAATCTACCTCGTCCTTATTTATTTTTTCACTTGACTAATTAGCAGTAATATGGTATCAGAATGACTTGGTTTGAATCGTTGTTCTCCCACTTCATGGCTGTCTTTCTTCAGGCAGGTTACTTAATTTCTCTCAATCAAATTTTTCTCATTCATAAGATTGGGTTAATATCTCTTTTGTAGGGTTACTGTGGTGACAAGATGTGCTAACTCAGGTGTCCTGCCCAGTGCTTGGCTCAGAGGTGATTTCCAGGAAAGACTAATTCTTTTCCTTCCTCTGACATCAGGTCTAAGAGAGATGTCAACACCCGAAGAAGAATGAATGTTCTGCAACCTGTCAATCACTGCACAACATCAGTGCAATCCAAGTGGTATATTACTGAGATGATTTGCGGTTTCCTTTCGAAATCTCCTAATGGCAATTTTATTTCAATCTACTTTTTCATCGCTAACACCCAACTCTACTAGCTACTAGTTATTCTACATAAAAACTATCTGGAAACCTGTCTTCCCTCAATTACAGAAAAGATGGCATTATCTCTTCTCATATGGCATGTAGCTCTTGCTAGATGGTAGGAGGACAAGTATTTATAAAGTTAACCTAGACTGTTTGTCTTTATCTCTTAATTTCTGTCTCTAACCTGATACAACTCTTCTTTAAAAAACTAAATTTATTTATTTATTTATTTATTTTCAGCTGCACTGGGTGTTCGTTGCTGCTCTAGCTGCGGTGAGCGGGGGCTACTCTTCATTGCGGTGCACGGGCTCTAGGCGCGTGGGCTTCAGTAGTTGTGGCTTGCGGGCTCTAGAGCGCAGGCTCACGCAGTTGTGGCGCACGGGTTTGGTTGCTCCGCGGCATGTGGGATCTTCCTGGACCAGGGATTGAACCCATGTCCCCTGCATTGGCAGGTGGATTCTTAACCACGGCGCCACCAGGGAGGCCCTGATACAACTCTTGAGCAGAAAATAACTTGAAAGTTACAAAGTGATTTGGCATTTCTCTCATACTATGTTTTTTGCAGATGACCACATCAATATATGTTAGACTTTAAGCTCCCATAAAGATATATCGATATATATATATATGCAGTTACATAAAATAGCATTATATGCAAATGAGAGCTTCACAAATAGTAGGTTGAAAATAACTAATGATAAACAAAACACAGAGGACTTATTTCGCTGTCATGTTCTTCAGCTCTAACACCATCAACTTAACTTCTTAGGTATTGATGATTTTTTTTTTTTTTTTTTTTTTTTTTTTTTTGGCTGTACGCCGGCCTCTCACTGTTGTGGCTTCTCCCGCCGCGGAGCACAGGCTCCGGATGCGCAGGCTCAGCGGCCATGGCCCACGGGACCAGCCGCTCCCCGGCACGTGGGATCCTCCCGGACCGGGGCACGAAGCCGCGTCCCCTACATCAGCAGGCAGACTCTCAACCACTGCGCCACCAGGGAAGCCCTGTATTGATGATTTTTAAAAGCAGATAAATAAATACTTACTGGGTATGTGTGTGTGTGTGTGTGTGTGTGTGTGTGTGTGTGTGTGTGTGTGAAAAAACCTTAGTTTACCTACTTGGTTTTAAAACCTACTATCAGTTAACTTAAAACGTCAAATAAGAGAATATATACAAAAATCTTAAACTAACACCTATTTTATTAGCTGTTTTGGTGGTTTGTGGCCCCACCTCATCATCATTTAAGACATGAGGTATTTACAAATTTATGGCCAAATAATGTTTCATTCTTTCTCTATTTTTGCACTCTCCAAATGTTCATACCCTAAAATTACAAATCAATGGAACATTCCAATGACATTCTTAATAATACATTCTGACCATATCAAGTATGGACCATGTTAGCACGTTCTTAAAGAGTGAGTTATGATTTCCATGACAGCAACGTCGGTAAACCATTGGGTATTATCTTTTGACACTGTATTATTGATTCAGTGGAACACTGGCCATTCCATATAACCCTATGCAACACATATATCAACTACTTCTTTAGCTACTGCAGGCGGTAGTAAGTGGTAAAGAACATATACCTGAGAGTAAAGAGAAATTACATTTATATACAATTGGTCCGTTTAGTATTCATCCCCGTCAGGATCACTCCCTCTCGGACAGTTTCTGACCAGAAAAACCGGTGTTTCTAAACTCCTAGGCTATATTAGAACATAACCTTTAAAAACATACTTGTATAGAACCAAACCAACATAAAGTCATTTTTCTAAAATGGGTAAAGGCAGACAGAAGGTGAAATCATTAAAAACATATGGCCAAAGAGGTCTTCTAAAACAGCTTAGTGGAAGGCAGCCAAACAAATGCACTTAATCAATACATATTGCTAAATATAATGAAGAGGGAAACAGAGAAAAAAATTTTTTTCATGCTTTGCTGATACACAGATATGAGCTTTCCAGGGCAGGCATAGATATAAAACACTGTAATTGAGGAAATGGCCCAATCTCCCAGTAGGGTCATGCCATCTGAAACAGGTCAAAGAATGGAAGAAGCTAAGAAAAGGAAGTTGCAGCGCTGGGTAAATTGCTCTTGGCCCCTGGGCAGAGGTTTGGGATTTGGGGTTATGATAGGTTCCATCAGGCAAATAATTCGTTGTGAGGCATCTATTCTCGTTTTGGGTACCCTAGAGAGAAAGGCAGAAAGTGTCCAATCTGGGTCTAAGTCTATCTTTCAGTGTTGGGATGGCGGCATAGAGCAAAGACAGACAAATCCCGGGAAAGGAAGGAAGAGTGAGGTAGGGGATATAATTATATAATTTAAATAGTTTTGTGGATAAAGGCTTTTACCAAAGCTCTCATAGTAATTATTTGAAACCACCACTGAAAGTCTCCTAAACACTTATTTTGAGCTTGGCATTAAATATTCTCCAGCGGCGGCGGTGACTCAAGGGCAGGAGGAAGTGTCCTGGAGGAACTGGATGGGCAGACATCCAGTCTCTCGTATGGCCTTCAATTCAGTCAGAAGAGGCTGCACAGAATATACAACCGGTTTTTTGAAAATAAGCAAATTACCAAATCAACGGTTTGGAGAAAGTAACAACTGGGGTCTGTGAGAAATTCTTACCCAGAACCACAAAGAAAGCTGATGTTGGGCCCATTTCCCTAATGATTTGAATTAATTAATGTAGGAATACCGAAGAATCATTATCTGCTGTGTTTTCTCACCGCACATTCCAAATGCACACCATTTCCATTATTTCCCACATCCATTCAAACAAATCTATGTACAACTGTCACAGTAAAACGAAATATAGGGTCGTTCCTGAATTTCGTAAATACAAGATGCCCAAACGCCACCATCTCCCAGAAGAGCATTCCTCTTTCAGCTGCTCTGCAGCCCTGCTGGTGAGCGGGAGAGGAGGTAGGGACAAGCTGGCAAACGTGGGGCGTGCCTTCCAGAATGCTTTTTTCTGAGACTGAGTCCCCTTTACCTCTGGAGAAGGAAGGGTTATTTAAGAACAAAAAGAAAAACAGTTTTGGACTTAGAGCAATCTAGGTCAAGATTCAGGATCCCACAGGCGTTAGCTTTGTGAACTCAAAGTCTCCATCTGTATTTGAGACAGACACCGTCATTCGTATAGGAGCAGAGGCTAACTCATGCAGATTTACCTGACACATAGGTTTCCTGTAAACTGTCAATTTTATGGCCGTGCTGATTCATCAAAAGATACAAAAAGAAGAGATGCAAAAAAAGTCACAAGGCATGGTCTGCTCACCTCAAAAATGCCATCAAGCTGTTGGGAGATGGCAAGAGGGCAGACTGATTAGAAGGCATTTAACCGTAATTCTAAGTCTCAGAGAGTCTTAGAAGAGCTCAGATGTTTAGCCAAAAAAAAAAGATAATGAATATTCAGGCTTAGGGGGAGGAAGAATTTCTCAGAACAGCAACACTATGAATCTGTGAACAACTTCACTTAGGGATCTGAACACAACCCAAGATTACAGAATTTTGTTTGAGCAAAGGGGACACATTTTGTTTTTATGAGACCAAACAATGGGTTTGATGGAACTTTTTCAACCACAGTCTTTGGCTTGTGGCAGACACCGTCTTAAATCAGAGGAACAGAGAACAGATTATTTGTTCTTATGTTATTTTCTTTTTTTGTAATGTTTATATATAGTTTTTACTAACCCGTTTCTCTCAAACGGAACAAAGTTGGCTTTCTTCACTGAGAGCTACTTGAAGTAAGCCGTGTGCCAGACAGTATTTGAACAATCATCCTGCAATGGGACATTACAAAAACATATCTTTGCTTTTGATAGGGATACATTAACACCTTAAAAGTTAAACTGAGATCTTAAACATTTTCAGGCCAAAAAAGCTGAAACAGCTTTGCTAATGGCAAAAGAGAATTCACAATACTAAAGTTCCCCAGCTGGCAGTGGAGGAGAACTCAGTGTGGTTTAAAACCTGCCTGAACTATTTTTCAAAGCAATACAAAACGTATTGCATTAGACTCATGGGACATATCAAGACAAAACTTGAAGTAGCCTCAATTCTCTTTTTTCCCCTCCTTTTCCGGAGTCAAGTCAATAACTTGCTTATTCTGGACTTCTTTCAGAAGCCGTTCAACAGTGACTGGTTCCCCAAGCAGTAAGGTTTGTCTGCATAATACATATAAGTCGAGCTTAAAAGGGTGCAGATGACAACTTCACCATTTATGTCATGAATGCCTGTAAGTTACATTTGAAGCTTAGATGGTGTTAGAAAATCAAATTCAGCTAGGAAAAAAAATGTGCAATCCCGTAAAGGGCTTTCTTTTCCCGTGGTGTTGAAAAATATATATTCTTATCCTTGTTAATATGAAATGTGGTTAACAATTCATTTTCTGTAAAATATATAAGGGAGGGAAAAGACTGGTATCCATAATCAAACCTAGGCTGGCTTAAGTTCATATCTGCAAATTAAGTAGAGAAATTTAAGTAGTGAGGAGGGCAGCTGTTTAAAATCACCTCTTACAGCAGCTGGCAAAATGAAACTCCCCCTACCCCCAGGAATAATGATGCTAAAAGAAATGATAATGATCATGATAATGGTCCATACTTCTTAAGTGCTTACTAAACACCAGACCTTGTACTTAAAAGGTACTGTTTTGTTTAATCCTCACAACAACATCCTAGAGATGGATATTATTATTATTATTTTATAAGAGTCACTGGCAGCTGAGGCCCAGAAAACTCTTATTTTCTTAGACTCTGGAATCCAGTGACTTCGATACATCCTCCAGGGCTGCTTAGCACTAGAGGGCAAGTTAACCTTTCAAGGTTGGGCATAATAGTATCTGCCTACTAATGTTTTCAGGTGTAAATGTGATTGTCCTTGTAAAATCCTTAGTCCGGTACTTAGTACAAAAAATAAGCACTTATAAACATAAGCTAGCGTTCTTCTTATGACTATAATAGCCACGCATAGAACCCTGCAGGGGTAACCAGTTCCCTTTTCACACAGTCAAAAAGCTGCATTTTCCTTTGGGATCCATACTCTGCTTCCTTATATTGGTTGCTGACTCCTAATCAGGCTAAATGTAAACGTCAACAGAAGCAGAAACTGAAAAAACTGTGCCCAGATGATCAGCAGGAGAGGTGGGCAGGGCTTCTCAGGAGTTCAACTTGGGAAAACTGGAAGCCTTTTGACTCTGAGTGGAAGAAATTTATTTCTCCAAGTTCCTCACATACATATTTAATCATCATTTCTGTTGATTCAATAAATATATAGTAAGTAATTTTCCTCTCTGCCCCTTTTGTTTCCTAGGGAAGCCAGACAGTAGAAAAGAGGAGAAAAAAACAACAACAAATTTAAGATCCAGCCCTACCTCTCAGGACAGATCCCACAACTCTCCACATAAAAAAGATGTTAAAAGGAGGAGAGGCCAAGGTTACAGGTATATCATGTGAGACTCAAGAAAGATGATTTGGGTACCTACAGAGTTAATGGCTTAAGAAATTATGGTTCCTCCCACCTACCCAGACTTGACAAATGAGGGTAGTGAAATCCTGAGCTATCTCAATGAATCAGTCTTCAATTTCTTTCTACCTTTTAGAAAAAGTTAGATCATATCCATCAAAAAAGATATTCTGGGTCATCTGAAAGTATTTCCAGAGATTCACAGAGTTGGGATGCTATGGGGGATATGAATACTATAATAATCATACCCCTTAATAGAACATCAACTCAGTCCTTCCAGAATTGTTTTACTACATTTTGAAAGATGCTGTAATCAGACACTGGGAGCTAAAGATAGGTCACATAGGAGGCTCCCTAGTTCTTAGCTCACATTTTCAGATGTTTCCAGTTTTAACAGACAGGATCTAGGTCATTAAGTGGAAGGGGTTTCTGTGAATTTAATGGGATACTTCCTGGGCATTTCTGTAGAGTTAGGGAAGAAGTACAAAATATCCTTCAAGCCAGTAATTTAAAATTTGTGCTTTTGCAGACCCTTAAGAAAATGTCTCATACCAAGATCATAATCAGAACCCAAAACAAAGTGGTTCAAAGTCACATGATAGAAAATTCTGTTACCTAACAAATATCTAATAGATTCTGATCTACTTTAGAGTATTAAAGATGCTCCTCCATGAAATTCTTACTTTCTAAATTAAAACAAGTATGATCAAGCTTTTTAAGAAACTCTTTTGCTGACACGGTCAGGTAACTGGGTGAGAACACCTAGCTTTGCTCTCAGGCGTCATACTAGCAGGGTGTGCTGCTTTTGCTGTGAAAGGAACCGGGAATGTGCAGAGGCAGAAAAGCCCATCAGATTTCCGTATTAGGTCTGTAGAGCAAGCCTTCAACATAGACTATTTTTCTACACAATTTTGTAACATAGCCTTTTTATACGTGCCATGCCTTGTGCTAACCATACCAATCCAAGGGTAACATTATCCTCACCTGACAGGCAGCACAAGTGGCTCAGAGAAGTTATCTAATTTCACTTTGCCCAGGGTGCCCCACTCAGGTGGGGCAGAACTGTACCTTAACCGCTGTGCTACAGCACAGAATGATTTGAGTACATTAAAATTGTCACTTGACAAAACCCTGAACACCCACAATTTATTTCCTATTATATTAATATTATTTCCTAAGATGGCATGTTCCTAAGTTTATCACCTAAATGTTAATTATTCTTTGTGCTGATGGAGTGGTAACCCTATCTCTTACTATTATCAGTACAATTTGAACACATAGGATGCTTTCTTTTCCATGGCAATGAAAAATAAATAATGATTTACCTAGACTCATTCTAATGACCTGCCTGAAATCTCAGCCATGGGTTGTATGACACAAGATCTGAAGGAGCTATGATGCAAAGTGCTGTTTCCTTTCCTGCTGAGAAGCAAATGAGTTTGCCACAGCAGGTCTCACCCCATACAGCCAGATTTGTAAAGTCACCACTTAACTCCCGGGGAGAAAAACCTTCTCCGGACAGCAGTGTGAGAACCCAAGGTAGTCTGGAGCTGGAAGAGTCTGTCAGTTCATTCAGCCATAGTGTTTGCCTGTGATCTTCCACACCTAACTGGCATTTGAATTGCTAAGGACATTTCTAAACACTTGCTCTTTAAGTATCAGATACGATCGATTACTACCAAACTTAAAACTGATACACAACCTTTTTCTGTTTTTAAAGGAAGCCCTTAATTAAACCTTATTCAGTGACTCACTTCTCAAATATTTATGGAGTACGAACTATGGGCTAGGCAACTTGCTGGGGAGTGAGAGAGAATGGCAAACCAAAACAGACAGACGGGTGTCCCTGCTCTCACTGAAATAGAGTATTCTCCTGAGGCTCTACGTTTGGTCCTGCAGCAATAGGTAGTGCAAGTACCTTTGAGGTGTTTATAACTTTTCTTTAAAAAAAAATATTATTTATTTATTTGGCCCCATCAGGTCTTCGTTGAGGCATGCGGGCTCAGTAGCTGCGGCACTCAGGCTCTCTAGTTGTGGCACATGGGCTCCAGAGTGCGCAGGCTCAATAGTTGTGGCGCATGGGCTTAGTTGCCCCAATGGCACGTGGGATCTTAGTTCCCTGACCAGGGATTGAACCTGCATCTCCTGCACTGGAAGGCGGATTGTTAGCCACTGGACCACCAGAGAAGTCCCAATGAGGTGTTTATTACTTTTCAGTTGCCATCTTGGAAACTTCAAAATGGAAATAAATAAACCTGTCTTAACAATACATGATTCAGTACATTGAATATTTTTGGTATTTCAGTTTTCTCTTTTTTTTCTTGAGATTGCTATTTACATCACTTGATACTTAAAACACTTCAAGACTGTGTTTGTCTAAGAGTTGGAGAAAAATGATGAAACAGATGAAAACAAAAGAAGCAATGCTAGCACACTCTACATAAAGTGAAAGCCTAAATCCAGACGAGAAGGATGTCAAATCAAGCATGGTCATGCTTTTGCTTTGACCTCACAGGTCCCACTTCTGACTTCCTTCAAGTGTCAGAAAACCTGGGTACCACGTGTAACCCATGATGCTGACAAAGGCCTAATGGTCTACAGGGATTATGGGGATGTTTACACTGAGGGTCTTGTAATGTTGTGAACAACTGCAACCCAGTTCTGGAACCACCTTCGATGGCTCCTTCTCAGGGACCCCATGGGATGTTTCCCTGAATTTCACACCACATTGCTGGCATTGGTGCCCCTATTTCCTCCTCCCTAACTCTTATCCTGGTCCCTTACCTGCACCCCATGCCTCCCACCCTTCCAACTTGCCTATGTAGAACTGCTTCTACACATCACACCTCTTTTAAGAGGCTGATGTAATTGCTTCCCTCGCCTATGAAGGCAAATTCTCAAACCTGGCCCAGCTTTCCACAGCTGACCGGAGACTAGCTCTCCAGTTTTTTTTTTTTTTTTTTTTTTTTGGGTTACGCGGGCCTCTCAATGTTGTGGCCTCTCCCGTTGCGGAGCACAGGCTCCGGACGCGCAGGCTCAGCGGCCATGGCTCACGGGCCCAGCCGCTCCGCGGCATGTGGGATCTTCCCGGACCGGGGCACGAACCCGTGTCCCCTGCATCGGCAGGCGGACTCTCAACCACTGCGCCACCAGGGAAGCCCAGCTCTCCAGTTTTAACCCCCCTCTGTCATTTCTTTATGGCTGTCTTATAAATACTGTGCCACCATTAAAATGAATTAGGTAGCTTCACACAGACCATTATAAAATAATTGTTCAGATATATTAAGTGAGAAAAGCAAAGTGCAGTATCAAGCAGTGTGGACAGCATGCTGCAATTTGTGTTTAACAACAAAGGATGCATCCACAGACATGCATATATATCCCTTAGGTAAGTCAGAACATCTCTGGACAAACACACAAGACTGGAACTAGTGACCGTCCCTAGGGAGGTAAACGAGTAGGCTGGGTGTAAAGGTGGGAGATTCATTTTTTGCCACCTATACTTTCCCTTTTTGTAACTTTTAAATTTTACATTCTGTGCCTACATTTATTCAAACAAAACATACTTAAAAAATTATAACCTTGTGCTCAAGTTTAATGTTCCTCTTTCATGCCCCAAATATGCCTTGAACTTACTTCCAGTAACTTTCAGCTTTTTCTGCTTTTGTCCCCCTTACTCAGGTACTCACTTCTATGTAACTAAATGCCACTTACTTTGTAAATAGTTCCTTAAACATTGTGATATTTTCACAGCAAGCTATCTATCTTATTTACATATCTGTTACTTGAATGCACTTTACTTCCCTTATTATTTATAAGCTTCTGGAGGGCTGGCTTTTTTTTTGCGTGCGTGTGTGTGTGTGTGTGTGTGTGTGTGTGTGTTTAGGATTAAAGCTTCATTCACAAAAAGCACTTCCCCAATAATGAAAGGCATAAACAACTCTCATAATTGCAAAATCATATATTATTCTTCAGGCTACAACGTGCTTAAAGATTTCACAAGAAAGGGAAGAGCATCACAAGGATTGTTTTAAGGACAAATAATAAAGAGGTCATCACTTCAGTTTAAAAATCAGAAGCTAAATACTTCTTACATGTAATTTGTTTTATATCCAACTTCAAAACATCTGCCTCTTCATCATCCCTTCTACAAAGCTGGTCTTGGCTTCTCCAACATCCCTAATTATCAGGTTTGCCCTGCTCTGCTCTTTGCGTCACAATGACTGTTTCAAGCGGTTGTATAATCACCTCTCTGGTTCTGTCTTCTACCTTAAATTGCACTCACCTTTCCTTTAAAATATTTACAGGTCATTTGACCTACTTTCTTTTTTTTTTTGTTAACTTTTATTTTACACTATATTCCTAAAAAATCTTTCCCTCTTTTCCAAATATAACTTCATGTGAACACAGTCATGAAAAAAGACATCCTAGGAATTCATATTTCAGCCCAGAAGTTAGGACATTAAAAAAAAAAACTTGAGGGGCTTCCCTGGTGGCACAGTGGTTAAGAATCCGTCTGCCAATGCAGGGGACATGGGTTCCAGCTGTGGTCTGGGAAGATCCCACATGCCACAGAGCAACTAAGCCCGTGCGCCACAACTACTGAGCCTGTGTTCTAGAGCCCGTGAGTCACAACTACTAAGCCCGAGCGCCACAACTACTGGAACCCGTGCGCCACAACTATTGAAACCCGCGCCTAGAGCCCGTGCTCTGCAACAAGAGAAGCCACCGCAATGAGAAGCCTGCACACTGCAATGAAGAGTAGCCCCCGCTCGCCACAACTAGAGAAAGCCCTCGTGCAGCAATGAAGACCCAACGCAGCCAAAAAAATAAATGATAAAAAACAAAAAACAACTTGACTATTGGTTATTTGGTGTTCAACAGCTTTCACATTTTTTTAAAAGAAGCAAAATATCAACACTGGAAGCTAAAGCAGACATTAAATGCTTAATATACAAAATACCCAGGCAGATACAAATAAGTTGCAGTCACTCAGCAACCTCCTGACATAATGCTTTTGTAAAGCAGCTTTCTTGTCTCACAACATTAAGCAAATCATTTAGCAATTTCTTTTAGCTGTCATAGATACAAAGCTAGCATCTTTTTACATCAATGGTTCAAAACAGTACATGTCTGTTCTAGCAGAACAATAGTAGTAAGGTATCTTTTAACCTCAGGAAAATAAAATATTTCCACAGCTAGCTGAATATAAAATAAAATGCTACAAGATAATTAAGCCATTAAAGGTTTTTTTTTTTAAAAAAGATAATCTTACTTACATCAAGAGAGCCTTCATTTATAACAATCATTCCCATGTTCTTCCTCAAAAGTTTGCAGGAGTGTCCTATGTCCAAACAGAGTAAATAGATTGATATAATTAATTTCTCTAGAGAGAAGAGGTGAGGACGTTAACACGCTACTACAAAATTTTAAATTTTATCTATTTTATTTGATAAAATTAAAATTTTATCTATTTAATAGAAGTGATGGCTGTTTTCTAGGTTTGTAGGAAGTTTAAAAAAGAAATGCTCTTGCTTGCTGTAAGAGGGATAAGATACAAGGACATTACCTGGAGTGTTAAGGCTGTCTTGATAAACAAATATGGAAGAGATTACAGTAAGGATTCTCAACGTCCTGAAAACTGATAAATGTGTATGAAATATCCTTCACGATGACCAACACGAAGAGCAGAAGATGGGCCAGTGGTTGTTTTGGGAGAAGGGTTCAGGAGGGTTGTCTGGCTCTCTCTTGGACCATTGATCCCATCACAATCTTCCTGCCCTTGGACTGCACCACATCCTCTACTCTCCTGCCCTCTCTTGCTTTGCTATACTTGCTGCAGGGCAAAATCACCTGCTGATTAAGCCAACTCGGCTCACTCTGCACCCGTCTGCCTACAGCTGAACGTGGCTGGAGAAAAACAGGCAACCTTGTTGGCGGGCCTCACATTTAAAACAATACCATCTACACTCACTCCCTTTGTGATCTCATTCCTTCCCAAGGTTTTAAACACCATCTAAATGTTGACCACTCTAGAGCTCGTAAATCCCATTCAGACCTCTTTCCTGAACTCTAGACTCTCACATGCCAGTGCCTACTTAATAGCAGACATTTAGGTGTAAAATAGGCATCTCAAACTGAACATATCCAAAAACCAGGCTCCTAACCTCCCCCCAGAAAACCCGTTTCTCCTTTAGTCTTCCTCATTTGATTAATGGCAACTCCATCCTTCAGCTGCTGCGGCTAAAAGACCTTGAATTTACCCGATTCCTTTCTTTCTTCCATACCCTACATCTAATCTGTCAATCAATCCTGTTGGCTCTACCTTCAAAATCCATCCAGAACCCAACCATTTCTCACCACCTCTACTGTTATTACTTGGTGGTCCAAGCCACCACCATATCTCATCTGGATTAATTCAATAGCCTCTGGCCTTCCTGCTTCAACACTTGTTTTCCTTTGAGTCTACTCTGTCTAGCAGCCAGACAGAGATGTTATATATATATATATATATATAGTTTTTTTTTTTTTTTACAGGAAAGTCAGATCAAGTGTTTCCTCTGCTCAGTTCAGTACCATCCAATGGTTTCCCATCTCACTCAGTCACTCAGTATAAAAGCCAAGTCTGGACAACGGTCTGGGAGGCCCATCCAACCTGGGCTCTGCTACACTGCTGACCTCTTCTCCTCCTCTCACACTTTGCATTTCTGTTCTTTCTCTAGAACAGAAGACAGCTCTCCCGAATCATCCAAGTGACATCTTTTCCTCTCTTAGGTCATTCCTGAGATGTCACCTTCTCAAGAGCTCTTCTTGACTTCCTGATTTAAAACTGAATCCCTCTGTGCAATGCCCTATTCTCCCTTCCTTGTTTTATTTTTCTTTAGAGCAATTATTGCCATCGAATATACTATGTGTCCTCATTTACTTTATTGTCTGTTTCCCTGACTAGGATTTGAGCTCTGAGGGCAGAGACTCTGATACGTTTTGTTCCCTGTTCTTAACTGATGCCTGGCACCATAGGCACCATCATCATTTGCTGAATGAATGAATCTTACCTTCCCTTTTCTAGGAACAAGTATGGCCTAAGATTCTAAAGGTTAAATGTTGCTAGAAACCACCACCATACTCTCCTTTCCAGAGGAACTTTCATAATGGCTACAAATCTGGAACCATCTTGAGGATTGCTTATTTTGCCCACATATTACTCTTTACCCACCATGCATTTTTCCTCTATCTGTAGTCATGTTGCTTTATCATATCTGTGTGTTCCAGGTCTCCTGATTCTAAAGCATTCTGTATTCTCATACATCTTCTTTCCGTTTTGTCTCTAACACCAATGATAATCTTTATAATCAAAATTAACAACTTGTTTGGCCTGTAGGTTTAAACTTCTACTGCTTAGTTTTCTTTTAAAAGTTAAGTTTCCTCTATTAACAACATCAATTTACTATAAATTTATAGCATTTATACTATTTAATATAAATACTATATTTATAAATACAGTATTTATCACAGAATACTGTCATTACTCACACTTCTAAAAGGAGTATTAGTTATATGTTTTTAGATACATGATACTTGATGACTTTCTCGAAATGGTTTCATCTTGTGAATACCGCTGAAATGCTTTCTTTAGTTTTGGGAGAGTTTTACATGTAATTCATAAAATCAATATCATCCAGAGGTTACTGTCAGGGTTCACAGTGTTCAGGCAACAAACTATTACTGAATTGGGGGAAAAAAGCAATATTTTTTCTTGCATATTATTGGTACTATAGGCCTCTAACAGCGGATATTAGCTTTCTCCTCTGTTACAGACTGAATTGTGTCCCCACCTCCCCATTCATATGCTGAAACCCTAACTGCCACTGTGAATGCATTTGGAGGTAGGGTCTTTAAGGAGCTACCTACAGTTAACTAAGGTCATAAGGGTGATCCCTAATCCAACAGGACTAGTGTCCTTATAAGAAGAGGAAGAAACACCAGATGCTCTGTGAGAATCCAGAGAGGAAAGGTCAGGCGAGGACACAGAGAGAAGGCGGCCATCTGCAAGCCAGGAGGAGAGGTCTCAGGAGAAACCGACCTGCTGACATTTTGATTTGGACTTCCAGCCTCCATGATCGTGAGAAGATAACCTTCTGTTGCTTAAGTCATCTAACCTGTGGTATTCTGTTATGGCAGCCTGAGCTGCCTAATACAACCTCCTTCTGCAAAATTGGAATTAACTGTAGGATGAGTGAAAACTAGCAAGAACCTTACTTCCTATCTCAGAAATAACCTTTGGTCACAGAAACAAGTGTCGGTATACAAGCCTGCCATAATCCCCACCTCCAGACTTTGGCAGACAGCTGCAGAATGGTTACCTACATGTGTCAATTATGGATGGGAGGTGGGGCTAGGCAGGGATACAAAGTTAAGAGAGGGTGTCACATAGTTGCAAGAGCTGAAGTTTGGCTGTACATACAATCACTGCAAATTTAAAGGGGCACTGGGGCCATAAGTAAATAAACAAGCCCAATGATATTAACAAATATGGAAATCTGAAAATACCAAATCTTTCAAATCTTGAAATATCTCAAATCTATCTTCTAAAATATATCAAAACATGTTAAAAAGCACCATGACTTAAAGTTTAAATTAGGTGAAGTACCAATGTTAATGGCAGTTTCCTGCTTGTCTCCTGTAAGGATCCAGATTTTGATGTCTGCTTTCATTAGAGTTTCTATGGTTTCAGGCACTTGATCTTGTAATTTATCCTCGATGGCTGTGGCTCCAAGTAGCTGAAGATTCTGGAGAAAGAGAGTGGCAACATTTTTTAAGATTAAAAAAAAGTTTAGATTCTTTAAGAATGAAAAATTGGAGTGTATATATGTTTTAAAATCAGAGACTAAATGATAATTCATGAATTTGTTGTAAATTCCAAATACCCCATTGAGTTTTCTCTCTCAAGGATCCCTAACTTTCATCCAGTACTTTTGGCAGGAGACTTAGGCTCCCTGAAGCTACCTGTCTTATCTTACTCCTCCCTAAGGTAAGAAACTGATTCTAAAAACACACACACAAATGTAGAAGGGGGGAATCAAAAACAGTTAAAAAGGAGCAGGCAGCTATTAAGAAAAAATAAAAACAAAAACTATGGAAGATCACCACAGTGAAGAAGTAATCCAACTGATCTGTTTGAAAAAGAGTAAGGTTACAGGCTAACACTATTAAATTGTAATTTGATGCAGTGTCAGGAAATGTAGACACAAAATACAATGAGAAAGGATGAAGAAAGGAGCAATAAACAAAGTGATAGCATTAGTCTCTGAAAGAAAGAACAGGGCTGAGTGTTTTTCACATGGTTCCATGTTTGCATAGTGGAAGGTCAGAGACCATTAAAGATCTCTTGCTCCTTAGATGGTATCTTTCATACAAGACTGAACACAACCAAAACACTGTGGGAAGCTGTTCTCATCTCTGACAAAGAAGAAGAATGGTTGCTTCTCTCATCTTCCTAAATGGAGGGAAAAGTGAGAACAATCTCCTGGCTGTTAGGGAAACCTGGCCTGCCAAATGGAAACAGATAATGGTGTTCTCGGTCCTAAATACATAGGAATGGGCAATAATGGATTAAGATTTAAATCTTTCTTTGCATCATGTGACCAGGCATTGTCACTAGTTGGGTACCCTTCCCAACGGTGTTCTGCAAGCCACAACCGATTCTCAGTCTTACCCATTTTCCCCATAACCTAACCTCCAGAATGAACGACTTCAGCATTTATCTTTCTTCTCAACTATTTTCTCCCTTCTTGACTTCATTTTTTAATTTACAATATCAGACAAGGACAGACTAGATATAAGGGAGATTACGGCAAAGGATAGTGTCTGGGTCGATAATAATAAAGAAAGCATTCCACTTTCTATTTTTCCCTTTAACATTAAGTCCTATTTACTTTTCATCACAATTCAAGTCTAAAAATAACCCCAAGTCTTGGTAGGCATGGAAAATAAAGTTAAATATATATACAAACACATAAGAGTGAGTGTGTGTAGTTGATGAGTATATTGCTCAGGAATGTTTTTGGCTATAAATAATAGAAAAAAATCTGACTGAAAGTGGCTTAAATAAAGACTTCTAACATCACTAGTACTGAAGTGGGTAGCTATGGGTATAAGATCGTTGGCTTGACTATATTTCCACGCATTCTCCAGATCTCTCTCAGTGTCTCAAGGTGGCTGTCGCAGCTATAATTATAACAGCCACACTGAAGACAAGAAAAAGGTGGTAAAAGCACCTTATTTGAAAAGCAAAAGGGTTTCTAAAAGTCCTCAGCCTGTTTCCAAATACAGCAACTGGCCCGATGGGGCTACATGGCCATCCTGAACTGTTAGTATTTAGCTTTCCCAGCCTCAGTGGAGGGGCAAGGCAGAAGGGCAGTAGGAATAGGTGTTAAGTTAGCTGGCCTGCAGTCTCTGCCACAGGGCTTAAATACAGATGCGCGAGCCTATGCATCAGTGTTAGTATATACACACATGCATGTGTTTACGTGTGTAGGTATGTGTACAGACACACACACATCCACCACGGCTCTGCCTGGTGAAACGTGGCTCATCCTGGAAGTCCAAAAGAAGTTTTCCTTTATTTCTTAAACAAGTTTTCCCCTCTGCTGTGCTCTGATAGAACTTTGCTCATCTATACATACTTAATTTATCATATTAAGATTACCTGTTTAAACGTATGACTCTGGTAGTTTTGTTCAAAATCAGGGATCATGCCTCCAAGCTCCTTGTTTCTTCACAAACAAGGAGACAGGAGCCCAGAGGGGGGCAATGATTTGTCACAGTGACATAACTTGATAGATTACGGAAGGGCAGGGCTTGAACCAATATCCTCTGTATTGCCCATCGTGTTCTTGTCCCTTTGTGTCTAGG
The DNA here is from genome assembly GCF_008692025.1 of Phocoena sinus. Classification (NCBI taxonomy): domain Eukaryota; kingdom Metazoa; phylum Chordata; class Mammalia; order Artiodactyla; family Phocoenidae; genus Phocoena; species Phocoena sinus. The sequence goes on from NC_045767.1 coordinate 67,744,013, forward strand.
ATGGTGCCCAAGATAGTGGTCAACTCCCAGTCTCTGCCCCATAAATGTTGGCTGAAGTAAATTAAGTAGGCATCAGTCTGTGAGGGGCTAGTGTTGACTTCTTAAAGTTCGTTTCTACTTAAGTAATATTAGGTAGAGGACCAAATGCAGCTCCTCCTCTGGTTGTAGGCTGATGTCCCTATTCGGCATGAGGGAGTGAAGGGCCCTTAACTTGGGCGTATTCCTCATAACAATGCTGGCCTGAGCACTAAGTGATGACTCAGAGGAGACCCTGTGAGCCCAGACATACCACATCAGATTCCGAGGAGATGCTGAAGAAGAGCTCTGGGGAGTCTTTGGTCCCTGGCTACCTATAAAAAGTGCAATTTTAAGTTGAAAAAAGGAAAAGTAGGGACCAGGTTCTGTTCACCTTTATACTGTATCTCCAGAACACTGATAGTCAGCATTTGGTATATTTGCAGAGTGAGTGAATGACAAAACAAACAAACAAAAAACAAAACCCAAAAAAACCCCCAATCCAAACGTTCTAAAGTATTGTTGCAATCTAGACTATTTTCTCTTCAATATATTCCAAATAACTTATGCAGCTCTTAGATTCACTTGATGCATGACTTCCTAGTATATAAGACAGGAAAGCAAATTTCCTTCTTTAAAAAGATAGCATTATTTTATTATCTTTAATGGGAAGCAGATTTGAAATCTATCAAAACCTGATGAATAATCATCATCAAGAAGTTCAAGAATGAAAAGGAAGACCAGTTCAGCATCAACTATGCCAGCAGCACAACTGCTGTAATTTCAACACTGAGACAATGGTTCCATCAGTTCTTTCGGCTACTTTTAGGAAATCAGTAGCTAAATCATTCTGGCCCACGTGCCAGGGAAGATCAGGATATAGTTGTGTCCACAGAAAGCATGATGAGATTTTAAACGATCATGAAGATAGTTCAGTAATATAAGCTCTCAAAAATTTTAAACCAAAAAAGTATTTTTTTTTGTAGTATGTTTCACAAAACCCTGGGGTAACTAGATAATGTGAGAGCCAAGATGTGAATACACTCATTAGAAATATATAAACAAGTTTATTTGCCTATTTTCTAGTTCTACTTTAAGGGGATATATGAGCTCAGGAAGTACATGGGTATACACTACTCTGCAGAAACCTAATAAAAATAAAATGACTGCATGGGGGAGATCACACTGAAAGCATATCTGAAAGAAGGAAAGCAGCTGGTTTTGCACAGGTAAAAAGGAAACATTTTCCAAACCAGGCAAAGATAATATAAAGTACCAAAAAGGTAGGGCCAGCAATGAATATGCTGAGAAATGTTACAAGTAGGTTAACTTGGAGCATGCTGGTGGCTATGATAACAGGAATTTCTAATGAAACATTTCTGAATATTTAGCAAAATTGCAGTGGGTCTACTTTGATGCCTACGAAAGAAAAACTACATTTGAAAGCCTGTTAATTTTCCCTTTATCCTCAGGTACAGCACTTACTAATTTTAGTGGACGGCTCTGCAGGCTCCTTTCCTTTGGCCCTGGTGTCATTTATTGTGAGATTAGATCTTGAGTGATAGGCTGTTCAGCCTCTGGAAATGAATATCTTTAGCTACACAATGATCATCAGGAAAAAAGATTTGAACTTTGCGTGCTTTTCCTGATCATAACACAAGAGCGTTTAGGCCATAATCAATTTCATCCCAAACATGTATTACCTTACACAGATGGCCACTAATGGTCACAATGGGAATTACATATTCAGCAAGTGTTGAAATGTGATAAAATTCCCATGGCATTTATGGAATTAAAAAAAAAAACCTCCAAAGACTAATTTTACTTTCAAAATGTCACTGTGCCAAAAGTTATAAAGGTTTCAGTTGATGCCTCTTTGATATAATATAGATTTAATTATCAGTGAAAAATCATGAAATAATATTTATTTACCTAGAAAAGTCATCAATAATCTTATTTTCTCTTTTAGATGTTCATAATGTAATGCTTTTAAAAAGGGATATAAGTATAAAATTTCTACCCCAGTGAAGATACAAACGTCATGTAGAGTATTTAAAAACTATGGTAAAATGTATTATGACAGATTTGGAAATTGTGTTTTTTCCCCAATACATTTATATTACATATATTGGGAAATAACAGAACCTTAAAATGACCTATTTCCATATAAGCAAATATTGTGTCAGGGCTTAGATTATTTCGTATTTTTTAAAAGTTTATGATATGTTCCTAAATGAGGAAAAGCATAGTTATCAAACTCATATCAACTTGGGCTTCAGACGATAACATGGACTATCGGGCAGAAGTTTCTTTGAAGACAAATAAAAGGAATAATACTGGTAAATAAAGTTTTATCACTGGAGTAAATATGAATAAATAGTAGTAACATTTGGGAACCTTTGTTACAACATAAAATAAGATTGTGACTAGGCAGATGAAGAAACATTTCCTTAGCACAGAAATACCAGATACAGCTACGTGCTTTACACTGATTCATTCAGTTAATAGCTTCAGGGAGGCTGAATAAATTATGTCAGGTCAAACTGGGGTACAGCTGAGCTAGGATGGTAGAAACAAGACACCAAGAATCAATACACACCCCAAGGCAGCGAATGGAAAGTAAAACTGTGATTAAATGCAAGTTAGAATTTTATGTAAATCATCAGGTTTTTAAACATTTGTCTCTGTTGTTCAGTTCTTGGTAATACTCTGTTTCTGTGAATGGGTTTCAGCCTCAGTCCTGAGGCGTTCCTGCCAGGGTTACCTGTTTCCTGTTTCCACCTGCAGGCCCCAGACTCACATTTTGGGACTGGTTTCCTTCCACACACACACGTGTGTCTGCATTCCCTCCCTCACACACACACCGAGCAGGTAGTTCTGGGCAAGATGGTGGGACACAACCATAGTCCCTTCCTTCCTCGAATTTGTACTTCAGAATCCATTCTTTGGAGCCTCCCTTCCTTGTTTTCTGACTGTACCCCCTTGCCTTGCGTTGGTACCTGTTTCTCCTAGACCCTGCTGCCTGGCTGTCATCAAGCCCCAAGTAATTAGCCACAGGAGCAGAAATGGAGAGCAGCGGTCTTCAGATTTACCTGAGGGGCTTATTACACACAGATCAGTGGGCCCTACCCGCAGAATTTCTCACTGAGTAGGTCTGAGATGAGGCCTGGAAATGTACATTGGTGACAATGCTGCTGGTTTGAGGACCTAATTGCTTGTCTCCAGCAAGGTTGACAAACTATTTCTGTAAAGAGACAGATGGTAAATATTTTAGGGTTTGAGGGTCGTACATTCTGTGCTGCAATGACTCAATGCTGTCACTGTAGTGTGAAAATGGCCAAAGACAATTTGTAAACAAATGGATGGAGCTGTGTTCCAATAAAACTTTATTTACAAAAATAGGCAGTGGGTGAATGTGGTTCTTGCGCTGGAGTTTGCAGACCCTTGATGCATAATACTGGTGAGCAGCGCATCTCTGCACCGGCCTCCATCCTGACTGATTGCTCTTGATACTTCCTGGGTCAGCTCTGACCCTTTTTTCTTAGCCTGGCCTTAGGTCCTCTGGTCCCAGTTCTCTCACCTCTCCTTGCAATCCCAAACTATACACAGAGCCTCTCAACTGTAATATACGATTACCATCAGAGAAAAACAGTATTCTCCCTAAATAATCACTTTATTATATGCTATATACTATCTTAGAAGTAAACACAAAATTTTCTGTGAGCACAAAAGATAAAAACAGGAAATAAGTATTTTCTTAGTTTGGGTGGCTCCAAAAAACCATCCAACACGAGTTAACATTTGACCTAAAATCCTAAACGAAGAATTAAGAATTAGCCAGGCACTTGGGAGAGGTGGGGAGGGATGCAGGAAGAAATCCCAAACAGAAGAAATCACATGTTGTTGCAAAGACATAGGTATGCAAATGCACATTGTGTTTGAGAAGCTGCCATTTAGTCAATATGGAACCGATAAATGAAGCGAGGTGTGTGGTGATTTAAATAATGCTAATTTAATAGGGTTGTTCTGAGGATGAAATTGGATCAGTCATCTCAAACTCTGAGTACTAAGTTAGGAAAACGATAAGCCTAAAAAACCGGCAGGGAATGGAAATCAAAGGGGCTATTTTTTATGTTTGGGATTCCAAAGGCAAAGGGCATCTGGGGAAGAATTGCAGAAGGGGAGGGACAGGATCAGATTTACACTCACAGGGTTCACCGGTGGCCAACTGGGGATGGATGGGAAAGAATGGAGGTTGCCAGACCAGTTGGAAGACTGTGGCAGTCATCAAACTCTTTAGCTTTAAGGTATGGTAGCTCTGGAATACAGAGGCCCTGGTGGCCATGGGATTCTCAGAACCATTCTACAACGCTGGCTCTCAAAGATCACCGGCTTCTCTCTGGTCTGCATTCCACTGGGCATCATTCACTCTTGTGCTTCTCTTCTCAACATCTCTTTGCACACAACAAAGGGGTTTTATTTAACAGAAGAGACTCTCATACCTCTGTCCTTTCAGTTTAAGCTGAGCTAGAGCACACGAAGACTAACAGCGTTAAATCATTGGCATGGCTCATTAGCCTGCTTCTGGAGAAATCAGGCAACCAAGGCCAAGAAGGAGGTTTTAACTTGGTGCTTTTTGAACCACAGAAATCATATTTGAATTGTCACAGAGCCAAGGGCTTGCCAACTAAGGTCAGAATTCACACACCCAGCTGAAAAGAATCAGGATTTGAGAGGCGACTGGGTGTAGCCTGCAAAAACAACACATCCATCTTATCTGAGTGAGAAGAGAGCAAAACCCAGTGTGGAAAGTCTACCTCAAAGCGTTCATAATTAGGGATCGATCAGCCAGAAAGGAGAAGCGTGAGATTAGAGATCTAAGGGAATATTAAGTACTTTCACTAAGAAGACTCTAAAGACGAGTTGAGGGAAAATCATGAAAAACATATTCCCACCTTCATTTTTTTTTTTTTTTTTTTGGGGGTACGCGGGCCTCTCACTGTTGTGGCCTCTCCGGCTGCGGAGCACAGGCTCCGGACGCGCAGGCTCAGCGGCCATGGCTCACGGGCCCAGCCGCTCCGCGGCATGGGGGATCTTCCCGGACAGGGGCACGAACCTGCGTCCCCTGCATCGGCAGGCGGACTCCCAACAACTGCACCACCAGGGAAGCCCCCCACCTTCATTTTTAAGGAGGATAGAGTACATTACATTACACAGAGTGCACACAGCCTGCCTCATTTCCTACGCAGACGGGTCCTGAATACCATGCCTCCCAACCCCAAGGGCTGATCTCATGATGACTCAACTACACATGTGGTTACGTTTTACTTTTCAAGTCACCAACATTTTACATACATTCTTGCTTTCTTTTAAACCGTGCTGGCAGAATAACATATGGATTAGGAACATGAGATCTGGAATTAAGACAGAACTGGGATTTGAATCCCTGCTCTGCCAACTACTGGATATGTGTCCTTCAGCAAATAACTTAAGAATTTCTACATCAGCAAGATAAGGCTAATAATATGGCTGTACTAGAGTTGTTTTGAGGATGAAAATAGATTGTTTATCTTAACCTTTTTGTTTTTGTTTTTTTTTTTTGAGTACAGGTAGGAAAAGATGTTGAGTACTTACCTAAGACTAGGTATGTCTATATCTTTTGTATAACCGATTTGCTTTGTTAATGTTAATAAATTATATATATTGCAAGATGCAACAACAAATTGTAAAAAAAAAAAAAAAAAGATGAGTAAAACATAAATAGAAACAGAAGTTATAACATTTTCTTGCTTACCCCAATGGTTCATTTTGTGTACCCCACGTTAGAGGCCCCTGGAACTAACTAATCAAGTTAAGGAGCAGAGGACTTGAAGCTTAGTAGAGGCTCAAAAACTGGCAGGTCTTCTTAGTAGATAAGCTGACAGACTGCAAATGTTCTTAAGCAAACAGTAAAACAGGAAACTACTGGAATTTGAAACCACAAAATCACCAGTACATCATGTAAATTTTCATCTAGTACGTTTCAGTTTTTAGTACAAATGAAAGTGATATTGGCAGCTACTAAGAATAGAAACGGGTGGTTTTATCTGAAAAAGTATTCAGTTGGAATACAGAAATTACTGTGAATTTGGCAGTCATAAATGTTCAGGAAAAGTTCTGTTTTTCATTAAGTTTTCTATTTCTCTAGGAATCCTCTACACCACTCCCCACCATATGTTGGGAAGGGTGCTGGACTGCTGTTAGTTACCCCCGAGTGTAGTGGTCAATCTGTATTATGCCACATCAAGGCAGTCTTCTAAAAAATCCCAGAAATGTCAACCATATTTTGGGGAGGAACCAAGGAGATAATATAAAAAAAAAAGATCACTAACTACCTCACTGTCCTATCTCGGGGCCTATCGCGGAGCCCAGGGTGCTAAGCCCTGTCTCCAATGACATTTTCCAGTGTTTAAGTTTACTGCCTATCTCCCTGCACTGAAATGAAGACAGGGATTTTTCCATCCTTTCCCCCTCCTGTGCCCCCTGAGCCCACAGCAGAGCCTGATAAGTGCTGAGGCATTTGTTGTTGAATATTTGCGACCAAGTGTGTCCCACATTCATATGTTAAATAAGTAGGAAGACAGGTTTTTAAAAAAATGACTGAGTCTAAATTTCTAATGAATGCATCCTTTAAAATCCTTAGCTACCTTTTCTAACACATCCCTAAAGTATCCTTAGTGACAACGCATTTGAAACCAACACCCTCAAATGTGCAGAAAGCATGAACTATGTGGGTAACAGAAGGCAGGCTTTCGTTAAGCAAGCACTTACTAAGTAAATTTAGCCTTTGAATTAATTATTTAATTGACTCATTCATTTATTCATAAAATACTTATTCAGTGATTAATACAGGCCAGACAGGCAGTTCTTGGAGACACAGAGATGAGTTCGATAAAAACGATCCCTGCTCTCACGAAGCTTCAATCTAGTGGAAGATATATATTAACTATGAATTATAAAAATTTGTGCATATAAGACACAACACAGCTATCTGATTCAAAGGGGTGCTAAATGCTGCCAAAATTGTAGCTTTTCGATTACTCTTAAGCTCAAAAATGATCCTTTCTGACCCATAATTAATCTAAAAGACGTTAACAGATAAAAGTATGGGGTAAGTTTAGATTTTTCAAAAAGCATATTTTGTAATTTATGCCTCATAATAAGAGAAGAAGACAAGAACAATTTTATCACCAGGGAAATACTAGACAAGTATTATATCTCACTGTTTTCTGTAATGCTCAAGATAAATAATTTGCTTTCTCAAACATCAGAAGTGATTAGAAGGTAATTTATGCAATTGCATTTCCCTATTGAAGCAAATAAGTATAAAAATTTTTCAAAAACTCTATTTACCATGAAGGAATACCTTCATATTTCAACCAATGGTTTAATTATAAAATATTCCCCAATAAGTAAGATCAAAGCCCTCTGTACCACTAATTTTCAAAGGAATCCAGCAGCATACTCTAAGTATGAGGCAAATAAATCTGTGTCTTAGAAATAAATATAAAGTAGCAGATCAAAGACGAAGGTGAGAAATTACAGAGAAACCACTGCTAATGAAGTATAAGACTTGATAATTATTCTGTTATTTATTTGCAATTTTTTCCCGACCAAATAACAAATAAATTCTTAATTTAAAAAATAACCTAGGGCTTCCCTGGTGGCGCAGTGGTTGAGAGTCCGCCTGCCGATGCAGGGGACACGGGTTCGTGCCCCGGTCCGGGAAGATCCCACATGCCGCAGAGCGGCTGGGCCCGTGAGCCACGGCCGCTGAGCCTGCGCGTCCGGAGCCTGTGCTCTGCAACGGGAGAGGCCACAACAGTGAGAGGCCCGCGTACCGCAAAAAAAAAAAAAAAAAAAATCTAATATTTAAAAACATAGACCAACACTATAAGTGGTTTCATAATCTAAATTACAAGTCCAAATACATTGTCTTTCAAAAGAAATAGGCTAAAGAAGGTAAAACAGGTCAAGTGTGCTGTCTGAAAGAATGAGACAACTGTAAATTCTTTCAAGTGGTGATGAACAGAGACGAAAAGGTGTTTTCTGTCCACAAAACCCAAGTGATGCTACAATTCTCCTCAAATTGGGTAAAGACACCTCAAGTATCTGATGTGATTCTCATAATCTCTTTGGCATTTTAACTATGTGAGCCTTCTTGCTCCTGAATGTCTTGGGTTTCCTAGTAATAAATGTCACCTTCCTGACCTTTATTTAGTAAAAGAAATAAGATGTTTCAGGAACATCCTGAAACAACTCATAGCATCAGAGAAATGATTTCTTTTTAATCCTGAAAAGTCTACCATCTGAATGCAAGTGTTGGAGACCAAACTGTACAACTGTGTAGCAGAGATGTTGATGATATTTTATAGATGGATGTAAAAGTCCTAAATCCTCTAAAAATGACTGTCACTAGGGAAAACCCTATCCAGAGAACTTTTTCAAACCTTTCACATCCTCTCTCCCTTACTGTGCCCTGGAGGTGAAGGGGGGAATTCTAGTGCTCAGATGAGCTGGGTAGAAAAGTAACAAAGCATTGCACCAGGGGACACATGGCATTATCTTCTTGGCTTATTTTGATACATGTTTTTGGAATTATGCTAGGAGTTATAGCCCCCAAGGGAATAAGGCTTTTAACTAAATTTTGAAAACTGAATTACTTGTTTGAACAAACACTGGAGGGATAAGACAGATAGCAGGGTTTAAAAGTACAACCTTAACCATATTATAATATTTCCACTTATTTTGTAACTTATTAAAAATACATTCTTGATTTCAGGAAAAGCTCTACAAATCTTCCACATTTTAAATGCCTTTAATATAATGCTACCATTAATGTGTCAATGGCATTTTGCATCATTAATTCAAAATTGGCCAGAAACGTCTTGTGTATGACCACAAGGATGTTCTGATCTTTTGTTGAAAAGCGAGGGAAAATATCTATAGAAATTTTGAGAAGCACATTTCCTAAAAATTTTACACACATACAGAATATTATCTGGTTTCCAAACTGTGCTCCGTGGAGCCCCAGAGTCCTGAAAAGCCACTCGTGGACCACGATGAGGGCAAGGGTCTGAAGGGAGAGACAGGGGCTTCTCCCCACCTCTCCACTTGTTAATCAGAGAAGCTCTGCTTCTGTATATTACATATACACTGAAAATATATAAATATATTCAGGCAATACTTAGTTTGGAAAATGGGTTCTGCTCTTATAAAAAAAGAGGGATTTGAAAACCACTCTCACAGTTTAAAAGTCATTATCTTACAAGTCCAATATTATGGCCTATATAAAAAACAGATCCCAACCATATGAAAAATAGATTACAAAAAACGAGTCTCATTTAAAGTAGCCAAGGAAGAAGCCAAAATGGATGAGCCTAGGACTATGACAGCTAAATTTAAGTTAGAGTGACACACGAGCAGAACCTGCGCTGACACACTGAAACCTGCCTCCCACAACTCCTCCCGAATACCAATTCCAGCTGATTTTAACAGAGAATGGAAGCTCAGACCAAGGGAGACCCGCTATCACCCCACACTCCCCAAACGATCAGGGGGGAGAATCATTTTTCAGAAAAGCAGCTTTTAGTTGCAGGGACCCCTCTGTGTCATTGTGCCTATTCTTTTTCTTTTAAGAAGACCTCTGCTCTCCTTTAACTGGTAAAATAATCTTTTGAGGCTCATTTCAAAAGTTACCACCTCTCTGAAAGCTTGCTATGGCCCAAGTTCGTGGGTCATTCCTCTGGATTTCCTAGAGGAACTGGTTCAGACCATGACACTCAGAGGGCCACACTGAGTGTTCCTTATTTGGTTGTGCATCCCTGATACCTAGCATCTATTAACCGCTTAATGAAAGTTACTTAAGTTAATTACTGAAAGAACCGATGGTTTCAGGGGATATAGAAAATCAGTCCTTATATGGAACAAGCTGGCTGACCATGGGAACCAATCTCTTCACCTTTCTGATTTTTCAATAAAAGAGAGCATGGCTTATCATGAAGTAAAGAGGAATTAGCTATAAATTCCCTTTTTCATTTATTTTAGGTAAGAGACAGTCATAAGGGAGGCTTCTGTATCTGTAAACTAAAAATATATAAATACATGTAATGGAGTTCCCCAGGCAACTTAAATTTCAATGTGACTCGCGATCGCCATCTGCTGGAAGAAAGGTTGAACATCTGTTCTAGTTAAAAGAGCGAAGTCAAAATTTAATGACATATTAAACACACACACACACACACACACACACACACACACAACTGTTAAACCTATAAAATTGAATCTATAAACTCTAGGACATTCACAGTAAAAATGTTAGGCACATTAAACATTGAACTCCAGAATCTGCTACAGTGCACTTCAAGTAGAAACAAAATTTAATGGTTAGAATCCACTTAAAATATTTTTATTCAGTTATTATATATTAATTCTACCATTGCCACAGGGGAAAAGGCTTCATTATATTCAGGCTGTGTAGGAAAGGAGACAGGAGAAAAAGAATCATTTCCAAACAGTTTTTTTTTTTTTAACTTCTCAAAAGAGTAAGAAAAGCCAAAGATTAAGAATCAATACCATTAGTACTTTAAGACAATATGGGACTTTGGTTGGAGATATTGAAAGAGATTATAGTCATGGTCTCATAAATAAAAAATTACTTTATTCACTAATATTCCAAAGACATAACCATATATAAGGATATTAGAAAAAAACGGGAGAGAGAAATTCAATAAATTGATTAATAACAAGTCTCCTGCTGTGTGTGCACATCTAAAATTGGTGGCGGTGGTGGGATTTATCGAGTTGGAGGGTTCCATACATGCTATCACAAGTCTTCTGAGAGATAAGGAGGATACAAAATAGGTTCAAATATAAGGGAGAGATGAGACACAAACTAGCTTCTAAAGTGATCTCAATCCACTGAGAAGACAGGGGAACAGTATCTAGAGTCACAAGTGGCAACTGCATACCAGAGAAAACCACCTCCAGCTGTACCATGCCACTGCCGGTATTACACAGAGTGGGCGGCATGCGGGGAGAGGAAGGAGGGAAGGGTCCAGGGAGACATGCATGGTGCTGGCTACCATCCAAGACAGAAAGTACATTGAGAGAGACGAAGAAAAAACATGTCAGTCGTCACTCATCTGAAGGCAAGATCAACTTGAAGCAAGCTTGAGTCTGTGCCTTATAAACATGAGTATAGTTGAAGGAATTATGTAATTAGGAAGTCAGAATGAAGATACTCGAGTGGCTAAGAGTATGAACTCTGGAGCCAGAGTGAGAATTCTGGTTCACCCTCTATGAGCCGAGTAATCTATAAAATTACTTAACCTCTCTGGTACCCTGATTTCTTCATCTGCACAGTTGGGATAATTAACACTACCTACCTCAAAGGGATGCTATGAAGATTAAATAATTTAATACAGGGGTCCCCAACCCCCGGGCCATGGACCGCTATAGGTCCGTGGCCTGTTAGGAACCTGGCCCACAGCAAGAGGTGAGCAGCGGGAGAGCGAGTGAAGCTTCATCTGTATTTACAGCCGCTCCCCATCAATCGCATTACCGCCTGAGCTCTGCCTCCTGTCAGCGTTATGGTGAGTTGTATAATTATTTCATTACCTATCACAATGTAATAATAATAGAAATAAAGTGTACAAGAAATGTAATGTGCTTGAATCATCCCGAAACCATCCTCCCTCCCTGGTCTGTGGAAAAATTGTCTTCCATGAAACTGGTCCCCGGTGCCAAAAAGGTTGGGGACCGCTGGGTTAATAGATTCAAGTGCTACAAATAGCACGTGGCACACGGTAAGTACAACATAAAAATGTCTGCTATTTTTAATTTAGGAAGCAAGATTTCTTGCTATTTATACAGCATCAATCATAGTGTATCCATCACTTTTTTGGCTGAATAGCCTTGGTTTCTTTGTTGGTAAAATGAGGATATTTATAGTTGTGGCAGAAATGATGGATGTATCTAAGTGAACAATGACAGGCCAGATATAAGCACTGGGTTGTTCACTTATACATTCTATATGATTGGCTATGGAGTCACACAAGCTGTATATTTATTATATTACTTTGCATTACACATTATATGCCTTCATTAACTGTATACACACATGCATGTGTGTGCAGCTTGTGTGCATGTCTGTGTGTGGGCAGGAGGCACGCACACCTTCAACAATGCTGATGCAATGGAAGATTTTGGCAAAGGTATTGCTAGATGAGACTAAATTTGATCCAAAATTGTGAAAAGAGCCCAGATCTATATAAAGCAATTCCAGAGACTTTTCAGCAAAAACTTTAAGAGCTGTCAGTGCTTAGACCGGAGGAGATTCAACAGTTTAGCGGTGTGTCAAGATATTTTGATTTTAATTTTATTGGCCCCTTGAATTAAGACAAGTTTTCTGGAAACCAAACTTGCCTTACGGGGCAAAACAGTCTTCCACGTACCTTTTCAATTAACTCGTAGCTCTCTTCCAGTTTGAGCAGCCTGTTCTGCACGGACGTGGACGCCCGGTGATAGACCGTTCGCCACTCCTGAAAGTCGCTCTCTGAAATCTCAGCCACGGCGAAACACAAAGTTCTTAACCCTGAAAAAAAGGGAGCATACACCCCCAACCACAACATCAAATAAGATTTTGTTCAGAAGTCTGACACTTGCTTATTTTTTTTTCCCCATAGCACAGTGATATTGATCTGGTGCTCAGGAAATTTACAGTTAGGTAGAATGATGCGGCAGCCACTCTGCAAACCAGTTTGGTACCGTCTAGAAATGTTAAACGTAAATATATGACCCAGCAATTTCACTCCCAGCCATCTACCTAAGAGAAATGAAATCACACACCCACACAAGGACTTGTAGGTACATGTTCATTAGCAGCACCATTCACACCAGCCCCCAAAAGGAAACAGTCCAAATGTCCATCAACTGGTGAAGAGATAAACAAAAACTGGTGGATCCATACTACAGAATACTCTTGAACAATGAAAAGGAATGGAGTAGTGATGCATACTGCAGCATAGATGCCCTCCAAAACCATCATGTTAAGTGGAAGAAGCCAGACACAGAAGATCACATGTTGTCGAATTTCATTAAAAGTAAAGTCCAGAAAAGGTAAATTTATAGTGACAAATAGTAGGTTAATTTTCCTGGGGGCTTGGAGTGTGGGTAAGGGGTGCCTGCAAACAGCATGAAGTTTCATCTTGGGGTGAAAGAAGTGGTTTAAATTTGGATCGACACTTCCGTTTTTATTTAACAAAGTCTCATTTCGAAAACACTGATTCAGTTCAAACAATATGTTGAAATCTGATTCAAGTTCAATGGAACCTTAGTGTCCAATTCCCCAGCTCTTTCAATCCACCCTCCACGTCTCGAGTAACTTTTCTAAAATCTGAATGAATCTCATCAGGTTATTCCTTTGTTTGGAGTCTTTTCATCGTTCCCCAGGATGAAGTCCAAACCTCAGAGTCTGGCTCAGTCACCACATATCAATTGCCTTCCACCTCATTCTCTGCCATTCACTTCCCATGGTAGGGTCTTTGCACAAACTGGTCATTTTTTTCTCCATTCCCCCCTCTCAACCCCCTCTGCTGCCTGCCTTGCATCTACTTTAAGACTCAGTTCTTAAAACCATCTCTTTGAAGCATCCTCCTCTCACCCAGACCCCAAAGGCAGAAATCCCCAACACTCCTGTGGTATGAATGGCAATGTTTCATATTGTTTTTCTTGTGATCTCCTACATTAGCTTGAAGCTCCTGAAGGGCAGGGTCCCGGAGTTCTTCATACCTGTAACTCCAGTGCTGAACAAGTGGCTTCACAGACGCTTATGAAGTAAGGAAGAGAGGGACCCCAGTGGGGTCTACTGGGAGAGCCACCTTCCTCTAACTGGGATATATGGTTGTATTTACTACTGCTCTTTTACCACTGTGAATCTGTAGTATAAAGAGTCTAAAAAACTGAGGGACAGTGACAAAAAAGGAATACCCTGGGAAAACAATCACAGTTGATTTTTTTTTTTTTCCTCTCTCTCTTTTTTTTGCGGTACGCGGGCCTCTCACTGTTGTGGCCTCTCCCATTGCGGAGCACAGGCTCTGGACGTGCAGGCTCAGCGGCCATGGCTCACGGGCCCAGCCGCTCCGCAGCATGTGGGATCTTCCCGGACCGGGGCATGAACCTGTGTCCCCTGCATCGGCAGGCGGACTCTCAACCACTGCGCCACCAGGGAAGCCCCACAGCTGATGTTTGAAGTGACCTACTCCTAGTGCTCAATGCCTGTCAATTTTATAATTCACTTGGAGGCTACCCTCAGCCAGAAAAAAGTTAATGAGCTGGAACAAGGAAGAGGGAGAAGCATTTACCAGCCATGATAAATGCAGTTAACTAGGTTCCCAAGAAGACAATGTCCTCGCTCAAGGTTATTTAGCTCTCAGACAATTAGGTGCTAGTGATCTCAAGTCAACTAAAATATGGCTGGGACCATGTCAGAAAAAGAAGCAAAGAAGAGGGGCTTCCCTGGTGGTGCAGTGGTTAAGAATCTGCCTGCCATCAAAAAGAGTCATGTACCACAATATTCATTGCAGCTCTACTTACAATAGCCAGGACATGGAAGTAACCTAAGTGTCCATCAACAGATGAATGGATAAAGAAGATGTGGCACATATATACAATGGAATATTACTCAGCCATAAAAAGAAATGAAATTGAGTTATTTGTACTGAGGTGGATGGAACTAGAGTCTGTCATACAAGTGAAGTAAGTCAGAAAGAGAAAAACAAATACCATATGCTAACACATATATATGGAATCTAAAAAAAAAGGTTCTGAAGAACCTAGGGGCAGGACAGGAATAAAGACGCAGACAGAGAGAATGGACTTGAGGATACGAGGAGGGGGAAGGGTAAGCTGGGACGAAGTGAGAGAGTGGCATGGACATATATACACTACCAAACGTAAAATAGATAGCTAGTGGGAAGCAGCCGCATAGCACAGGGAGATCAGCTCGGTGCTCTGTGACCACGTAGAGGGGTGGGAGAGGGAGGGTGAGAGGGAGATGCAAGAGGGAGGAGATATGGGGATATATGTATATGTATAGCTGATTCACTTTGTTATGAAACAGAAACTAACACACCATTGTAAAGCAATTATACTCCAATAAAAGTTGTTAAAAAAAAAAATCCACCTGCCAATGCAGGGGACATGGGTTCGAGCCCTGGTCTGGGAGGATCCCACATGCTGCGGAGCAGCTGGGCCCATGTGCCACAACTACTGAGCTTGTGCTCTAGAGCCCGTGTGCCACAACTACTGAAGCCCGCGTGCCTAGAGCCCGTGCTCCGCAACAAGAGAAGCCACCGCAATGAGAAGCCTGCTCACCGCAGTGAAGGGTGGCCCCGCTCACCACAACTAGAGAGGGCTGCGCATAGCAGTGAAGACCCAACACAGCAAAAAAAAAAAAAAAAAAGAAGCAAAGAAGATAGGACATAAAGTGGCCAGAGGACTCCATCTTCCAAGAAAGGAGTAGGGTTGTCCACTGCCAGATCTCTTAGAGTAGAACTTAAATCTTTGGGCCATATTAGGACATGTTTTTCTCTTCTGGAAACCTGGCTGGAAACTTACTCTGGGGTAGCCATGGTGCACAAGTGCTGCTCACCTAGGGCCGGAGAGAAAGGGGTGGAGGTGGAGGCCAAGCCAATTGGAATGTGTCTAGGAGCTGGAATATCTTTAACATCACAACCAGAGAGCAGAGAGATGCTCCCCTAACCCTCCTCAAAAAAGGAACCTGTGCTGTGTGCTGGGTAGGTTGTACCTGCCAAGCCCCTCTGAAGTTGCGCCTCATGAAATCTGAACTCTACAGACGTGTGGGTCTTCATGCTCTTCCATTTTTGGAGGAGAAATGGGAGAAGGTTCTTCATGTTCCTGCTTTTCAAAGCCTAGTGCTTTTAAAAACATTCCTATCTTTCTGTAGCTTGGATTAAGAGGAAAAGGACTGGATCAGAGGTCAGGCTCGTGCCACTGGCAACAGTTCCAGCAGACGCAGACAAAAGTGAAAACTTGGATGGGAGATTCAGATACGGCGCTGGCCACTTTCGTTAAGTTTAGAGATAAGATTCTATAAGTTCCTGTAGGAACTGACCTTAATGTGTAACAACTCTCACTTCCTTTCATCTCATCTAGATCATCTCCCTAGACTACATTTCAGTAGAACAGAGACAGAACTAAGCATGTTTGCCACAGATTCTCAGGTCTCACACAGAGCCTGGCAGGTGGTAGGGGCTTAATAAAAGTTCTGAGTTGACACTAAGTTGAATAACTATTTTAACAGTTACAGAGATTTATTTATTTCTTCTCCTCTTTCTTAGATTAGAATACCCAGTTCTTCGACTCTTGTTTCCTTCCTTCTGCATTGCTTGAGCTATAAAGCATTTAAACTGTAAACAGAGAGAGGTCTGGTCATTGGCTCTGGGGTATCACATGACCAGTGACCCACACTCTCCAGCTGCCCAGGGCTGCCATGTTGGGAGTGTCTCCTTGCTTCCTTCTCTGCCCAGGTCCAAGGCTGTGGGTGACGCAGGCCAGACCAGGGAGCAGCCTGACATCTCCTGAGTGGTGACCCAGTAGCCCGCTTCCATCTTTTCCTCAGAACCTGCTCCTCTTTCTTGCCAGCGAGGCAGAGCCCAACTTCCCCTACAGTAACTTAGTTTCTGCGCACTTTTTTTTTTTTCTTTTTTTGCGGTATGCAGGCCTCTCACTGTTGTGGCCTCTCCCATTGCGGAGCACAGGCTCCGGACGCACAGGCTCAGCGGCCATGGCTCACGGGTCCAGCCGCTCCATGGCATGTGGGATCTTCCCAGACCAGGGCACAAACCCGTGTCCCCACATCGGCAGGCGGACTCTCAACCACTGTGCCACCAGGGAAGCCCTCTGCGCACTTTTAACTGATCTCAGAGGTGCCTGTGAGGTGTAGAGTAGGAAAGGACAGAGCTGCTGAGGGAGTAGGGCTGAGAAGTCTCTCACATCCTCCAGCATGGCCTTTGAGCCAGGCCTTAGGGACCACGCCTGTCACTTGTGGGTGCCCTTTGTTACCATTTGTGTGTCTGAAGAAAGTCTGAAATGCTGGGGAAAAAAACCCACTGTAAACAGTATCTATTCTAAAAAGCAAACAGATTTATAGGCCCTACATCCCCTAAAACGTGGGGACAAAGTCTCTCAAAATTTTAATACAGGAGAGTGAAATAAAAATAATGGGTGGGAACAGCATAGAGTATAATCTAAATTATCAACATTTATTTTTATCTTACTTTAGGAATCTCTAAGTAAAATAAGAATGATACTGTAAGATATTAGTAGTATATGATTTCATTTTATTTTAATCATGCTTTATTGCCATATTACACTCACCTTCTGTAGCAAACTGCTCTAAATGTTTTAGGGTAATTTCTTTGTATTTTGAAGTCTCTGCTAGTCGGTCATAAATTACAGTGTCCTGGAAAACGAACAGAAGGTATAACACACTTGAACTAAGAATTCTGAGTTTAATAAAGTTGATGTTGGCAACATTATTAGCAGCAAATGAGTATTTAAAAAATCACTTTTAGCATTAGTGTTGAAGCACAAAATATTTTTCCCTAATAACACTGTTTCCCTTATGACACTAAGAAATAAGGTTCTGGTCCTATATTTTCATCTTTCTCCTTTCTGAATAAATCCATAGTTACTGTAATGTTCAAAACCTCATATTCTATCAATACTTCGCCTACCTGTGATGTGCTGCAGTATCTCCCCCAACCCCTGAAGATTTTGCAGAACAATGCAGTGTTCATAGGTGCTATAAGGAAGAATGGTCCAGGACTCAAAGAGTTTGGGAAATGCTGGACTAAACAAAGCGAAAGAGCTTGCCCTGCTCAATACTTCTTAGAGCCTTTAAAACGCTAATGTGCATGGTGGTTCCAAGGGGGCGGTATGGTATATGCCCCAAACTTACTACTGAACCTCTCAGAGGTTAGGGCATCTTCATGGGATTGGTGCTCACAAAAGAACAAACTCTGAGAAACACAGGTCTAAATTCATGGAGTGGGCTGGTGGGTAGAGCAGGGAGGATCTTGGACAAGCCTAGCATTGCCTTACAGATGAATATTTCTGATTGTGTTACTTTAGCTTTACAGCTCAATTTATTTAGTCTGTAAAATTAAATTACCGGATTATCTTTAAAGTCCCTTTCAGCTTTAACTTTAAGCATCAGTACGCTTCTCTAATTTTTGTCCCTTTATAAATTGCCTGTTGTTCCTTTAGTTGTTCTTCAGCTTGGATTTAATGTTTTAGGAATTTTAGTATTTGGCCTTCATGGTTTTATTAGACCAGGAAAAAATAAATCATTTACCTGCAATTACTTTCTCAGTGGCATTACTCATTTTGGGGTCTCCAGTCTCAGGGCTGAGATTTGGAAGCAGACTAATGGAGTATGATTTAGAACCCTTGAGAGAAACAGAACTTAGTGACCTCAGAACAGATGGAATATTCCAGGCTCCGATTATGAATTTCTCTTCATTTTTCAGTGGTGGAATGGGAAGAGGGGCAAAGCAAAAGGAAATGATAACTTCCCCTCATGGCTCCTTTCTGAGAACGAAGGTATAACTTACAAACTATTTTTTTTAAGAGGCTAATGAAATTTTCCATGAAATTAAAATAGGCCATTTTAAAATTAAGAAAATCTTAAAAAAAATTAAAGTCATGAAAACAAAAGTGATACGTAATAAAGCTAGGGAGATTAAATTCTGCAATGTAGTTAAGCATTCTAGTGGAAGAAACTGATGATCACCCTAAATGGATTTACGTATCTGGTGTCTTAGCCCTTGGCAAGGTAAAAGTGGAAAATCATGGTGGGGTGATGCTGCTGGAGTGGCATGCACCGTCAGATTACAGTCACTTATGGGAAGAGCCTAGGCTTCACGGCTAAGAATTTGTCTTCGGTAAATTTTCATACGAAGCATTGTTTTCCTGTTCATCTTTTAGTCTGAAGTTCCAGTGCTGCTCTGTCCCTCACCTACAGTGCCTTGCACATGGCAAGTATTCAAAAAATATGTGTGAAATGAATAAAGCACTGATGTAATTCTCAGTTAGCCCCAAACTTCAGTTATATGGAATACCACATTATACAGTAAAGCCAAATAAAGAAGAGCTACACAATGAAATTCAAGAATCAATAATAATAAAGTATCAAGTAGGAAAAAAAAAAATGGTCTTATATAATTACTTAGCTAAGCACTGTAATTTATACTGATGTCATGCAGATAATCTTGCTATAAATTAGCCAGTTACTAATCATCAAGGAATCTGCCCTTGTTGTCCAGCTAAACACCAAGTGGAGACTGATCTGCTGCATGAAGCTGGGGCTGGAATATTTGCTAAAGACATTATACACATCTATATTTAAATACAGACAAACATTTACTGTGCTTATGTGTGCCATTCAGAATTATCTGCACTTTGCCTCTGCCGTGGTGGTGAATGGCTAGAAATAACTAATTTCAGATGTGGTCTTTTTTGCATATGGCACAGAATTTTATTTAGGGGGCACTTAATTTGAAAATTTTCAGTCACTTTAAGGTCCCTAAAGCATTAAGTGTATTACTCAAGTTTCTAACTTCTCTCTTGAATGTAAATATTGGAGTAGGATTATTTTCTTGAATAAATTAAATTTTTATTTGTGTAAATGTAACTTTCCCTAAATTGGCTACTACTGCAGACACAACTTGTGTATTGTGTACTTTTCCTTCTTTTTCACTTAAAAATTAACAAAGCAAGACAACCCAATTACTGAAAATCTGGAAAAAAGCAAGAAAAATAAGTCATACACACACACACACACACACACACACACACACACACACACACCATTTCTTTGTGTGATATTTTAAATGAACTCTTCAAATACTATCTTCCAATTCACTAACTCCATCCTCACCCCTCCAACTCTATCTAGAGCTTATTTCATTTGTTGATGTTTTTTTCTTAAATTTATTTATGATTTCTAATTTATCTTACATGTAACCCATTCTCCCCTCTCCCCCAAATTTCTTTTTGATTAAAAATAACTAATTTCTTTATCATGTTGAGCTCTAAACATCCTCTGTCAGAACAGTTTACACAGATGATTTCATCTGGGGTGAGTCTATGCTCCAGTTGTTTACATGTTTGTTCTCTCTTCGACATGAGATTTCCTCATGTGTCTCCAAGTTTTGCTCTTGCTCTTTCCTTCTTCACATGCATTTCAATCTAGTGGTTTTCTGTACTCTCCAGTAGGGGCTTGAATGACCTTTCCTCAGCTCTTCTCCTGGTTAGGAAGTTTACCACTATCTTAGGTTTTAAAGAGGGGAGGCTGGCTCCTATCTGCATTTTACAGAAAGTACCATTTGTGCCCATTGTCCCATAGAAACCAAACTCTAGACATTGCTCCCCGATTCCCAACCCAGGGCCTGGGACTCCTACCCATCTCAGCTCAAGACTTCAGTTCAGTGTATCACCTTGATTTTCTATACCTCTTTTGGTCTACTTCTGTTTTCTCTTTATACTATATCCATCACTGCTATGATTTTGGAATAAAGGAGGTGCATCACACTATGAACAGATAATACCATGTTGACTGGAAAATATTCTTGAAGACTTCTTTTTTAATTTTTGTTTATTTATATTTATTTTTGGCTGTGTTGGGTCTTCATTTCTGTGCTAGGGCTTTCTCTAGTTGCGGCGAGCGGGGGCCACTCTTCATCGTGGTGCGCGGGCCTCTCACTGTCGCGGCCTCTCTTGTTGTGGAGCACAAGCTCCAGACACGCAGGCTCAGTAGTTGTGGCTCGCGGGCCTAGTTGCTCCGCGGCATGTGGGATCTTCCCAGACCAGGGCTCGAACCCGTGTCCCCTGCACTGGCAGGCAGATTCTCAACCACTGCGCCACCAGGGAAGCCCTTGAAGATTTCTTAATTGCCTTTCATTACTAAGGTATTCTGTTACACTTGTCACTGTTGATTATTCACTCTGCCAAGGAATCAACGGACTCTTCAGGCTTTCCCCCAAATTTCAATGCCCTTCCTGGATCCTCTACTTTTCACATTTAGCCCTCCTCTCTTTTCATGCATTATTTTCTCCATATGAGATCTCATCAATCCCCTGCTTTTAGTTTCCAGCTACACTTTTAACTCCTATATCAGCACCCCATATATCTTCCCCTGTGAAATGCAGGTATCTTTGCTCTTATGGCCCAGATGTAGCTCCCAACTCTTTATCTTAGTAAGTGGTATCACTTAGTCTATTTAGTTAAACAGAAATCTGAGAATCCTAGATCATCTCTTCCCTCATCACCCACATGTAATCAATTACTAAGTCCTAAATCTCTGTCCTCTTAATCCTCTCTGCAATTGTCTGTTATAAGGTTTTGATCCTTATCAACTTTTTCTTGGACTGTAGTCAACAGCTTCAACTGCTAACTCTCTATACATCTCTTTTCTGCTTTAAATCACCTTCTAAATGGCATCAGAATGATCCAGAAAGAAAGAACAAGTTCTCGAGCATGAAAAACCCATGACTTAGCCCATGCTCACCCTTCTAACCTCACATTCTGCTATTCCCTGCCAAACTGCACATAGTTCTCAAATGCACCTTGCTGTTTTACATGTTTATGCTTTTTTAGTATTCAACCACATACCATAGCTAATTTGGGAGTGGCAATAAGCAAGTTAATGTATGCAAACTATCTCCATGATTATTCAAAAAAGAAGTCCAATGTTTTTATTTTTTATTCAGTGCTTTAATGCCCCAAACAAAGTTTCTAGCTGAATTACTCAAAACTAAGGAAAGAGGATGTGGACTGGGTGTAGTTAAACTGGACACATACAAACCATTTAAAGTGGGAGGTCTTAAGGCCTCTCCTTATTACTTTATCACTTAATGCTACCACTGGGAGGTGAAAGATCTTTACAATATATTTTAATATTGTATCCTAATCTTCTCTTTATATATATTTCCCTGAGTAGTCTTAAGCTCCTGACAAGTTTTGAGTCTTATCTTCCTAACCCCCAAATCCAGTTGAAAGTCTAGTAGATAAAATGCACACAGCAAACAAATGTTAGATGTTTGAATCAACAACCAAAGGAATTCTAAAACTACATTCATGAGACATCATGAAATAATTCTACCAAAATTCTTTAAAACCAAGGCATTCAAAAATTACATTTCAATGCTTTAAAACAAAGGCACTGAAAAACATTCTCAACAGGAATTCAAATAATAAGCTTGGGTTTCTTGGTAAGTTCAGTTTCCAAGTTCTATGTAATAAAGCAAGATTGGTGATTATAGTTGAAATTGGAAAGTTCCAAGTTGGTAAGTTACCTGACTACCCCAACTATACTAGGTACCTGGAAAGGATAATTCAAAAGGGAAATATTAACTAATTTTAAGAATTAGAAAGAAAAGGCCCTGGGCAGTAGATTTCTTATAGTTCCATGAGTGTAGACATATTTCAACTAGAAAAATTCAGTCAGAATGACTATTTTGACAATATAACCTGCCAATATACCATAGCCAACCAATAGTTAGAAATTCTGTTATAATTAAACCAATGCAAATACAATACAAATAGTAGTCTCCACATGAAGAAATTATAGCAGTAATTGTGATCCATTTTTTCCCCCATTTCTAAGGCCTTTAAAAAATTAAATTCAAACTGGTATAGGTCACTACATTTCTAATTCAATTTTAAAATATTTTCCGTATTTAACTGGCTTCTAACATATTTCTAAACAACAAACCTCAAATATTATGTACCAAACATTGAATTATATAAATAACCCAGGCCAAACTTTTTCAAAGCACCAAATTTACCCAGAAGGAATTCCATAATTCACCAGAAGAGGCTGAACACTATTAGTATAAAACACTACCCAGAGTGGACGTCAGCAGCTTCAGGCTAAACATCTGTGTTACGTTTCCGTAGCAGAATGCTTAACGTATCCATTATAAACCATCGTAAATCAAAACTGCAAAAGACAAAAATAAAAACTTACAGCTCCTTTGCAGTAAAGTCGTAACTTCCCGGATGGAGTGCGAACAATCACTGACATTCTTTTTCTAGCACTGAAAGAAAGAGGTTTTCCACAATGTGTCAGCGTGGTGAGAAGATACACCTATTTGTTTGTCACGTCTCACATATTTTAATACTCCCAGTGAAAAAATAAATTTGACCAAATTATGAGGCCGATCCTTCCACATACACAAACCATCCTCTGGGTGTATAGTTGAGTCCTTTGAAAGTTACATTATGTTTTTTAAGGCACCAGGGTACCATCTACTTCCCTAGAGGAATAATTTACAAAATAGCTCCCTAGAAACCTGCAAGAGTTAGTATCCACCAGGATAAAGGAGAGTTCTAGTTCAATGTTTTCAGATTTAAAAAATATTTAAGCCAGTATCTTTTTCGATGAATTATTAAAAAGAGAAATGATAATCAATTTTTTTGATATTCAAACATGGCTGATTTACCGTACTTCAAAGAAATTATCTTTTTTGGCTATATGAACTTTTATAACTTTTTTTTTCACACACACACTGTATTTTATTTTTACAAGAGATAAATAAACCGACACCAAGCATTGTAAGTGGATGACCACAACAAAAGCAACAATGATTGCAATTACCAAACACGAAACACTCTCATACTATGTCATAATATTGACATTCAGTCCAGGAATCCTCCATTGTGGCAGTTCCTTTACTTTGCAATGAAAATTGATTTGTGTATTTTTTGCCTCTGAGTCCTTGTGGGATTTTTTTTTTTATTCAAACAGAAAGTCAGTTTTAAGTACACATCCAATCACACATAAAGGCAAACACTAGAACTTTAAAAACCCACTTAAGCCTTCATGACTATCATTTTTCAATGATTACTAGCAAACCACTGGCATCATGTAAAAAACCTAATTTATCTTGCAAACTCTAGTTAATGAGCACAAACCATTTAACATTATGTTGGCAGTACAGACAGATAAAAATTGTTAGTCAAACATACAACATCTTTTAATGCGTTAGCAAAGAGATTGCAAGTAACAGTGAACAGAGTAAACAGGTATGGCATTGCACAGGATAAGCCGCACCTGGAACTAATTGTGTATAAGCATATTCTCTCCAGAAACCAGGGGTAAAAAAGACTTCTCAAGTGTCTGCGTCTATTTGTGTTACCTTATAACGTTCTGTGGCTAAAACACTGAGATGAGGGCAATATAGCAGTCAGGTTTGGTGTCATAGCATACCGCTGGAGTTTCCTCCAGAAATGTCTAGGAGTATTTAGTTCTCTCTTTCTCCATCTCTAATCCCCACTGTATTAATATCTCTGATCTTCATTCCTGTGCTTTAGGACTACATTTAATTGGGCCCCTTTTTGTAATCACATACAGGTATTCTATCTCAGCCCTTCATGATTCATGTCTCTCTTAATGCAGCTTTGATGGCATGGTCCCAAACTCATCAACTTTCTTGCTCTTTTCTTCTCCTGGCAAAACTCCCAAATCTTGGGTGAATAGGAACCCTTTCTGTGGTCCATCAGGGTAAGTGGACATTGCTGGAGAAAAGTCACCCCGCCAGAGATTAGTAAACACATGGTCCCAACGTCACTGGGTGCTCCATGCTGCCTCGTCATCTACATTTCTCTAATAAGCTTGCTCTCTGTCTCCCCACAGGACTATAAGCACCTCTCCATTCCTCAAGTCTCCAATGTGCCCTTGTCATTCCTGACCCTCAGAATTTTTGCAGTCACCTTGACGGAAGCCTCCAAAAAGAAATCCCTATTCTTTCTGTCATTAAAACCTGAGAATATTCTATGACAGTTAGTCATCCAACTTCTTCTTATGCATTTTCCTTTGAGCCTTTCAGTGCATACAAGTGAAAAAACCCACAATGTTTAAATAATAAATTAGATCCCATTACTTTTGATATTAACCACTGGCATGTGGTCACTCCTAACCAAGACAGCAACAAATGTTGGCACAGAAAAGAAAATGCCTCTTTTAGTTAGTGTACAGACTTGCCTTATGTAGGAAAAAGTTCAAGAAAAAAAGTGGACACTTATTTCCTTGAACAGCAGCATTACGTCCTGGTTATGGCCTTGAAGATATTTTTAAGTGTCCCCTGAATGATGACACAATCTTTATAAAGATCCTCTTGTCTGTAGCTGAGGTCATTTTGCCCCAAGAATGTAGGTTAGTTGGGAAACTACATAGTCACGTGGGAATAAAGAGCCCAAAACTCATAGAGATATCACTGACCATAATGGAAGGCCTCTCTTATTTGACCTTAGGAAATAAAGTAAGTAAAATAATCCTTTTGCTTTCTGCCCTTGCCTACTACATGGGAACTGGTTTTATACCTAACAGAGAGATGGGTATCCCAAGACAATTAGATGTTATAATGAACACTTAATTAGAATGGTGGGTTCCTGACTCTGATTCATTTTCATGCTAAATAAATCTTGGCACCTCTAAGTATAACGGTATTTCCAGATCACTGTCTTGGTCCTATACCCCCTACAGTTGTAATGCAGACAGTTATGTTTAAAAATATTTTTATATTGCCTCTAGGAGTAATGCCTTACAAAACTCTGAAGAGTGCTGTTTATGATTTACTTACAGATATGACAATTAAAAATTTCATTGAAGATTTTAATTTAATATTTGGTATAAATAAATTTAGTTAAATAAAAATGGAAGGAAATTTATGTCATACATACAAACCACAGAGCAGATGCTTTACCTGGTGAACTCCAAGACATTGAGCAATTCGTATCTTTCTTCCTGTCCCAGCTATGAAGAAAAGGAAAACTTGATTACATAGAGTTGGCATCTTTGGCTTCTTGGAAATAAACGCTAGTCATGAAATTTTAATGTAAAAAATGTCAACACAAACAAATTGTCCCTTCTGAAATACATCATCTTTAATTGAACTTACTAACTTTTCAAGTTAAGACGGAAGATTGAACATACACATTTAATTTTCATCCTTCCCAAAGCCCCATCAAAACTACAGAAAAAAAAAAAACAAAACACTTCAGAAAGAAACTTGCAATGGCAGGAAAATAAGAGAAGAGAAAATTGCACGAAAAATGTGGAAACCAGAAAAGAGATCAGTGAGAAACACATCCTTAGCAGATACAAGAAGTTTCAAAGCCTGCAGTAGCCATGGGAAAAGCTGAGAACCAACCCGATTTGTACCACATAATCCCTAAGAGGCTTAAGGAAGTGGAATAGCAGGTAGCTCTAGAACTGGGAGGAAAGAGAGGGGCCTAAAATGGGAGGACTGGGAAAGAGCTACTAGAAAAGCAGCGCTGGGCACTGGCTCTTCCTGCATACTGGCAGAAGACCGAGGCTTTGCTCTATAGAGGGTAAAACGGAGGCTCTTTCATCTAGAAGTCGACTGGCACACTTGAAGACACAGCACTGTTATCACATTTGTACTAGAGGCTAGGCCACAATGACCCCAACCCACTTGGCCCCCGACCTTCTGGCAGTCAGACCTTTCCAGGTGGAAATCAGAAAATGAATCTTTGGGGAATTCACAAGACCAAGAGAAGCCCTAAAGGTACAGACAACCACGACTTCCCAAAGGAATCCCACCAGACCACCCCACAGTGAAGCCCAATGTTGAGAAATACCCTCATGCTCAGAACTGCCATACCAGCTTTCAAGTTCTTCACTCTTAACCATGAGAAAACCAAAGATTAATAGATATTCAAGGACAGCTATTAACATGGATCATAGATACCCAAAACAAACAGATAAGAGCAATTTGGAGGAAAGAGAATTCAAAAAGAAAACATCCATGTCGGCCTGTGGAGTGTCAGGCTCTGGGTTTCTTGATGGAAATGAGGGGCTGGTGGACAGGTCCTGGATGCCTCTTCCCTCCATTTCAACACCAGAATGAAGTGGTTTGTCATATGCTTTCTATGGGCATTTTCTGTTGTCTCATTGGAACTGGATTACTATGGCTTCCTGGTGGCATAAAACTTTTTGCAGTGTTTTATACCTTTGGAAATATTGCTGTACTCTCCAGTATATGCTTTTTAATGGCATTCATGAAGCAAAGGAAGAAAATGTTTGAAACAAAAAGATGGCTTGTACAATTGTTATGTTTTTGTGATTATTATTTAGGTCCTGTATACTGCTCTTTGGTGGCATAGGAGGAGACTGGCCTTATGATTCTGCATTTTGAAGCTCTTGTCAAAGGCATAGTCTATTATACATCCCATATGCAAGTGTTGCAGTAATTAAATGCTGCTCTTTTCTCCTTAGTGGAGAATGGGAAACTCTGGAAAAGAACATTGAAAGTTGATATTTAATTTTTGGTGAAGTATCATTTTCCCACTGCAATAATCAAAACAACTATAATGACAGCTTAAGACCACTTTATATTCCAGTAAAAACCATATGCTTATTTAAACTGTTAAATGCTTGTAATTGTTTAAAAAAGAAAATGTCAAAAAACTATCATTATCCCTCCCAGAGAAGAAACATAAGTACAACACCTGTGAAACAAGAACAGGGTACTATTAAAAAAAAAGAAATATTGAAAAAACAATAAAAGCTTCTAGAAACTCAAAACATGATAGCAGAAATGAAAAGAAAATCAACAGAAGTCTGAGAAGATAACACGGAGGAAAACTTCCAAAAAGTAGAACAAAAAGGCAAAGACATGAAGAGCAGGACAGAAAAGTTAAAAGATACGTTCAAGAATTCTAAAAAGAGAGAGCAGAGGAAAAAGAGGGAAGGAAAATGAATAGAATCATTCAAGAAAATTTTCCATAATGGAAGGATATACTGATTTCCAAATGTAAAAGTGTCCACTCAGTGCCCAGTACAATGGGTTAAAATATTCTCACTAAGGACACTGTCATGAAATTTCAGAACTTTTGGGACAAGGAACATCCCACAACCTTCCAGAGAGAGAGGGGTGGGCAAGTCACAAAGACTGGAGTCACAGTGGCTTCTGACTTCTCAATTAGGTGTACTGGAAGCCAGGAGACAGAGGAACAGTCAAAATTCTTCAGGAAACTGATTTCCACCCTGGAGTTCTACATTCAGCCAGACTACCAATTAAGTAGAAAGATAGGATAAAAAATGTTTAGACTTGAAAGGACTAAACAAAACAAAACAAAAAACCAAATAACTTTCCATGCACCTTTTCTCAAGAAGCCAATAAAGAATGTGTTCCACGATAACAAGAGTAAGCCAAGAACAAAGAAAATATGGGATCCAGGAAACAGAAAATCTAACACAGAAGAGAGGAAAAGAAAGTCCCCAGGGAGACAGGAAAGCGATTCCTCCTGACAACCACGAGTAAGACTGAACTGTCCACCAGGGCAGCTTGGAGCCCTGAGTCAGGAGCTAAGTTTACTGAAGGCTGTCACTACTGTGACTTCCAATTCTCTAATAACACCTTTTCAATAGGATGAAATTGACAGAAAATGTGTTCTATCAACACCAGCGAGTTTACTAAGAAATAAGTTTTGACTTACAGGAAATAGAAAGTCCAAAACAGGAGACAATCAAAAGGAATTCCAAGTACCAGAGAAGCAGGCAAAACTGGCCCAGACCAAGGAGAATGGAGGACTTCTGGAGGGATGTCTCAGGGAAACAACTACCCACTGGCAGATTATCTGGTATAATTGTACCAATAAAAGTGCACTAAGAAGGTATGGAACAATTAGTAGTAGGTAGAAAGTCAAACAATTGGAAAAAAGACAAGAGATTCATGTTTAGAAAATAAAGGAAAAAAATTTATTTTCAGGAGATAATTTTGTATCTGGACAGACAATATTAAAAAAAAGAAAATAGGGACTTCCCTGGTGGTGCAGTGGTTAAGAATCCGCCTGCCAACGCAGGGGACATGGGTTTGAGCCCTGGTTCAGGAAGATCCCACATGCCACGGAGCAACTAAGTCTGTGCACCACAACTACTGAGCCTGCGCTCTAGAGCCCACGAGCCACAACTACTGAGCCCATGTGCCACAACTACTGAAGCCCAGGCGCCTAGAGCCCGTGCTCCACAAGAGAAGTCACCGCAATGGGAAGCCCGTGCACCACAACGAAGAGTAGCCCCTGCTCGCCGCAACTAGAGAAAGCCTGCACGCAGCAACGAAGACCCAACGCGGCCAAAAATCAAAAAAAAAAAAAAAAAAAAAAGAGTATGCATTCCTCTGTGTCTGATTTTTTTTTCCCAGTATAATGTTTCTGAGACTTATTAAGGCTCTTGATGAATCGATATTTTACTCTTTTCTATTGTTTAGCTATTCCATTGTATATTACAATTTGTTCATCCATTCGCCTAGTAATGGATATTTGATTTGTTTCTAGTTTTTGGCTACTCTGAATACAGCTGCTATGAACATTCCATGACACATCTCTCTGTGGACACATGCTTTCACTTCTCCTGGTTAAGTATGAGTAAAACTGCTGGGCTGGGTACATGTTTACCTGTGTTGGAAAACTCTAAAAGGATTTCCAAAGGGATTGTACCATCTTACACGTCTACTAGCAAAAACAGGTGATCTACTTGCTCTGCATTTTCGTTCACATTCGGTGCTGCCAGTGTTTTTAATTTTACCTTTTGTGTGGGTATGCAGTAGTATCTCATTGAGACTTTAATTTGCATTTCCCTGATGACTGATGATGTGTTCTCACGTGCTTGGCCATCTGTATATCTTCTTTCGTGAAATGTTCGTTCAAGTCTTTTGCCCATTTAAAAATCTGGGTCCAAATACTAGCTTAACCAAATACTGTAATATAATTATAATACTATTGGGAAGGGATGGTGAGTCAAGAGAAATAACTCCTCATTCAATATAACTGAATAGAAAGTCAGTAGATATGTCTAAAATTGAAGAATCAATACATATATCATTCATCAAACATTAAAAAATATATATAAGATGTGTAAATGTCCAAAGAAATAGCTAAAAGAATAGAAAGTTTTTGCTTCTGGGGAGGAGAACTAGAGTTGGGAATCTCTATTCTATTTTGAGCTTCTTTGGTATTATTTTATCTTTGAAGCTAAGCATATGTATTACTTTGATAAAAAAACAGACTTAAAAATAAATAACTTACTGAATCTATAATCACTGAGTCAGGTGTTCTTCCAGTGAAAACAAAATTCAGTTGCTTGGCTGCTCTGACCAAGGCTCCTTCATCTGTTTTAGGAAAACAGGAAAAAGCAAATATACAGTGAAAAAAAAATTACCCCAAATACCAGAGAAAGACACTATTGCAATCTAATTTTCTGCTTAATTTTAAAAAGAATTAAAATTCTTTTTATTCTGGCTCCTTTTACTGAAATCCACTTCTTTTAAAATTGTATGACAATGCCAAAGGAATGAGTAGAATGATCTTAAGAATCTGAGACAAGTATAGACCCTAGAGTCATATTTCTGAAGATTAAGTCTCACTGTTAGCCAAACATACCTAAGAAGGATAATTAAATATACCCCTTGGTCCAGCATATTCTCTGGAAAACTTTTCTCAAGATGAATGATGCATAAAAAAATGAGGAAATCCTACATTTGCCAACAACATGGATAGACATGAAGGCATCATGCTAAGTGAAGCAAGCCAGACAGAGAGAGAAAAATACTGTATGATCTCACTTATTTGTGAGATCTAAAGGGAAAAAAAAGAAAACAAACCCCAAACTCATAGAAAAAGAGATCAGATGTGGTTAGCAGAGGTGGAGGGTGGGAGAAGGGGCAACTGGAGAAAGGTGATCGAAAGGTACAAATTTCCAGTTATAAGATAAATAAGTCCTAGAGATACAGTGATATATGTAAATTATTTCTTAATAAAACTGGAAAAAACGAATGGCATGAAATTGCCTTAAGTTTTATCCTTTTCTTCCTAAAATTTTTAATGTAGAAAAACTAATACTATTAATGTTGAGGGGTCAATTTAAATGGATATAAATGAACTGATGCTTTGTTGTATTATATATTATTTACTTACATCACCCTGTTACATCAGACCTTCTTGTTTCTTAGGGAAGGGTGTGGGACAAAACATTCACATAGTTTCTATCTTAATGATATGAGATGTATCTTACGGATTTTAGGAATTTGGTACATTCTACAAGGGAGCAGGTGCTGGTTGATAATACAGTTTAAAACACTTATTAAAAAAGTTCCCCAGGGCTTCCCTGGTGGCGCAGTGGTTGAGAGTCCGCCTGCCAATGCAGGGGACATGGGTTCGAGCACTGGTCCGGGAGGATCCCACATGCTGCTGAGCAACTAAGCCCGTGCAGCACAACTACTGAGCCTGCGCTCTAGAGCCTGTGAGCCACAACTGCTGAGGCCCACGTGCCTAGAGCCCGTGCTCCGCAACAAGAGAAGCCACCACAGTGAGAAGCCCGTGCACCGCAAGTGTAGCCCCTGCTCGCCGCAAATAGAGAAAAGCCTGCGTGCAGCGACGAAGACCCAATGCAGCCATAAATAAATAAATGTATAAGGAAATAAATAAATAAATAAAAATTAAAAAAAAAAAAAAAAAAAGTTCCCCAAAGTGTGTTCATTCTTTCCTGAAATCTTACAATCATCAAATTGACTATTTACCCAATTTTTCATTGAAAATAAGCCTAAGTATTAAATAATGATAACTGTGCTAATACATATTTTATGGAATCCCTTCAAATGTGTAAACCTTTTCTCATCCAAATAAATACACAACGAACTCCTTGATTATCATCTCCAAGAGAAGACAGCAAAATTGGTATTCTAAAATGCGTACTATTTAAGCAAACAGATCTTCCTTTTCCTGCCTGCTTATGTGCAAAACAGTTTATGACTAACAGTTTATTCTTAGTTATTTATAAAGAAGGGAGAATTTACTATGTGTATATATAAAGTACCAGTTTTCTTTTACTTGTGTGAATTTTGTTATTCAAATTTACATGTAATTTATGTCATATAACAAATGTTACACAAAGTTACATATTTTAAAATATATATATTTAATTTTGAAAGCCAAGGTTTATCTAATTAGTAAATAAAATTTGTAATCTGAAAAACATAACGTTTATTTTACTTCCTCAAATTAAATTTTTCTGAACAATCTCAAATTTCAGAACAATTTTCCAGCAAGAAATACATCACATTTGCTTCATTTGTACCTGGAGACGCTGCCTGGTAAATAATCTTATCACCTTCCCGCTCTGGTACTGCTGTGTGACAAACTGCCATCATTGTAAGAAATTCACATATTATAGGTGCAGTTGGCTGTAAGAAATAAACACATAATTTAGCCACTTTCGTTTAAACATTTGACACTAATGATAGTAATACTACTTTATGCATATTTACTAAGAGTGCAGCTGTTAAATATTGAAGGTGTGGAAGTCAAGAAGCCAACAACTATTATGAAGAAAAAATATTTTTAACTAAAATCATTCATTCTTGCACCCTCTCATTCCTTTTCTAAACATTTATATAAGACCACTTTGTCTTGCTAAATAGAAACCGTACAGCGAAAAAGGCAGATATGGTTGAATCTTGTTGTTAAGGACGGGAAAGAAATTCTAAAATGTTCATTTACCTGGTTCTAATTCCTGATCAGATCTATATTTTAGGCATCTACTCTTACTGTGGTTCCACTACTTTGGGCTGAGGTGACGGTGGCAGGGGATTCCTCTGTAAGGTTTGTCTTCTCTTTTTGCAAAAATGGCAACCTTAACCTGATACACGTTTTACTAAATAAAAAAGGATTGATTGAGAAGTCCTTTGTACAATGGACTCTCATGGCCTGAGGAAGACAAGATCCTTTCTGCAAGAAAGCAGTCAGATTTTTAAAATTAAACATCTTCTTGTCTGGTTCCTGATGAAGAAAAATGTCATTCGAATTAATAAAGGAAAAATATTCCTCTATGCTCTTGGACCAAAAAAGTGAAATGACTGGAAAGGTAAATCAGAACATTATTTGAAAAAAAACTGTGTTAAGCCTCAAAGAGCAGACAAAACAGACAAGGTCCCTGATATGTGAAGCTTTGACTAGTGGGGAAAACAGAACATAAATAGTACGCAAGCATTATTTATTTATAGTGTGAAAAGAGCTTCAAAGGATAAATGTGCAAATATCATATAATAAGATATAGGCCAGTCTGTGGTTGTTCTCATGACAATGTGATTTTTAAGTTGCTGAAGTTTTAGCCTCATGAAGAACTAAGCACAGTTTTCCAACAAGCAGGAATCACACATGACTGAAAAGGTCCTAAAGGAAGAAAGAATGAAGTGTGTTTGAGAAAATAAAAGAAAGCCAGTGTAGCCTGAGGAGAAAGAAAGGAAGGGTAGCTCCACGTGAGGCCGAAGACTTAGGCAGGGGCTGGACCATGTAACTTTGTAAGTTGAGAGGGAAGCCCTCTGGCATGGTTTTAAACAGGAGAGTGATGGGACTTGATTTACATTTGCATCATTCCAGCTGCCACGTGCAACAAGAACTGGAGGGGGTAAAAACGGAAACAGGGAGAATGGTTAGGAGGCTGCTGTAATCCACCTGGAGGATACCAGTAGTCTGGACTGAGGTAGAGAAAGTGAGAATGAAGTGAAGAAGACATTTAGGATATATTACAGAAAGTCATATTGACAAGGGCTTAGTGACTCATTACAGATCTGGAGATGGAGGGGAGGGAGGTATCAAAAGCAACCCTAAGTTCCTAGAATGAGTAATAAGACAGTTAGTTGATGGTGCAATTCATTGAACCTGAGAACACAAGAGGGAAGAGGTGGGCCTAGGTCTAGATTTTGTGCATCTGGAAGCACATGCTTTGTTGAAGGCAAAAATAACCACATGAACACATTGCTAGGGCCCTGCCCAGGGGCAGAGGCGGTAAGTCCATCAGTGCTAGGAAGCGACTAGGTTTTGGGGTGATGAGCATGAGTTCAAGTTCTGACACATTGAGCTTGAAGCGATTGTGAGAAAAAATTGGGGGTTTAAACTTAGGAGACCATATCATTTGATCGGATGGAATTTTAGTTAAGTATCAGTAACTTTCATAAGTGGAATGTTCACATTGGGTGGCAGATGTCCGAAGTTCTTATTGTATAGATTTAGCACTGGCCAGTAATTCTGAGCAGGAAATTCATTTCTACAGATGTTTTGAAATTGTTAATAATGAGTTGTTTCATACAAATAGAGCTCTAGAATTAATATATAATATTTTTAAAAAACAGAATGTTGATTAATGACAATTGTTAAAACTAAATTTCTAACAACCATGAATTCATGTTGGCCAAGTAAAAAGAATTTAGAGATAACAGATTTTGCTAATTATTAGAAATGATCATGAAACTAAAAAAAGGAATATTTAAACATGGAAGATAATAGTATTATGTTGCTTACATGATTATTTTGGAGGTTTTCCAGCAATGATGAATCACTAAATGTTTTTTCATCTCCAAACTGTGAGCTTTGCCTAAAGGGGAAAAAAATTGGAGCAAACTTGGTTCATTTATACAAGCCCACTGATCTGTTTGTAAGTTACTATTTTAAAAAATTTTTGAATTTTATTTTATTTATTTTTTTATACAGCAGGTTCTTATTAGTCATCCATTTTATACACATCAGTGTATACATGTCAATCCCAATCTCCCAATTCATGCCACCCCCACCCCCACCAGCCACTTTCCCCGCTTGGTGTCCATGTAAGTTACTTTTAAAATAAATCATTATGCCTGCAAACTCTTAATAGATTAAATATAATTTAGTCTGCACTTCTAAATAAGACATCACAGATTTCATGACTGAATCATAAAATATTTTCAAACATTTTAAAATGTGAAAGTCTTTTGCAGTGTAATGAGTCTTTTACAGTTCATTTTCCTGGGGTAAAATTATGTTGTAGTCACATGAAATTCAAAAAAATTAATTTAAAAAAAGTAACAAAACTGCTGAAATACCTGGAATTGAAAATTTCTACTTCCAAAATTTTTCCAAGTTTAAAAATTTTTGAGAATTAATGGAGGTATTATAAAAATAATATCCTTTTACTTTAGCCATGAGAAATTATTTGAAGTGACTAATACCACATGATTATCA
Organism: Phocoena sinus; assembly: GCF_008692025.1. NCBI lineage: Eukaryota > Metazoa > Chordata > Mammalia > Artiodactyla > Phocoenidae > Phocoena > Phocoena sinus. The sequence goes on from NC_045767.1 coordinate 67,779,167, forward strand.
TATGAAACTAAAATATGAATAAATTGTTTACATATTTCATCAATATCTATCACTAACAAATACCTGATATATTTATGTACATATCACATTTACTCTGCATATAAGGAGAACAAACCATAAAAGTGCATGGGGTTTTGTGTTGTGGTTGTCTTCAGATCAGCAAACATGTACTCCATATGAAACAAATCAAATCAGAATTGCCTCTATAACCTAGCTATTACTAGTCTCATAGCCATGCGATTTAATATCAAAATGCTGAGATTCGAAGGAAGGACAAGAAACATTTACGTGGAAGTGTCAAACCCCAAAGTATACTTTTCAATGTTCAGTGAAAATATATAGATCTAAAGCTTTTGTGCACAGATGGAAATATCAGAAATCGCTGAGGAAAAAATAACATGTTCAATACTAAATAATTGTAATCCAGAAAGCTTTTAATCACAGTTTTTACAGGTTACAAAGAGTATTATCAGTGTCAGTGTCCCAAATATCAAGAGTTTCATATTTTAAAGCCAGCTGCTTGAAAGGAAGGAGAAATCATTAAAAAAAAAAAAGAATGTGAAATAATTGAACATAAACCATATTGTCAATATATGTATTTTACCCATAAACCAAAGAAGGAAATTAGAGTGTTTATAGTAAAATATGTCTTTATTTACATGTAATAGTCTGGTCTATTAATTCTCAAAATTGTAATATAATTCAGCTTTATTAGCATGTAGTAGATCAGAATTTTCAAAAACATCAGTGGGAGGCAGAATAAACACATTATGTTTTATTATTATTACTACTACTATTATTTCTCCTCCTCTAGGTTTAAAGATGAAAGGAAAAAAATCCAAGAACTTTTAAACAACTTATCAGTGGGTGGACAGAAAAAAATTAACATACATTTCTCCTCCAAGTAATTATCATTTCTTAAAAATAGTTAATTATTCAAGTCTCTATAAAATTTCCCTATTATTTATAAAATGTATTATTAATAGTTCTTAGTTATACTTCCTCACTTATTATTAGATAATAATTATTGAAATGTCAAGGAATATTCACAGTAACATCTTTCATGTGGAGATCTATTTTCCTTCTAAAGAATTCCAGGCTAAAAGCCTTTATAAATCTGAAGATATGTCTTATTAATCTCACCAGTAATTCTTTCATTTCATAAATCACAACACAATTGATAAAACTTGCAAATGTATTTATAACAAATAACACTAGATATGCAGTTGAAATATTTATTAATACATGGACACATCCTGCCCTCTATTCATCAGTGAAGCCTTCTGACAAGGATAATGCTAAATAACTCTTCTTCCAGGAAGCAGCTTCCTTTCCAGGATCATAAAAACCACCAGCAATTCATCTGCTAATCACATAGCCTGGGTTGGATAACTCAGGCATGGAGCTCTCACTACCCCTCTCCAAAATCTCACAAAATGTTCACTTTTAGTAAAAGTAAACAGATAAAATTAGGAAGCTCGAGTCATTGCAAAATAAGGACCAACTGCATTAAATGTAAAATAGTTTTAACTGTTAGTGGACAAAGCTACATGAATCTGGAAACTGCTCACAAATAAAAGTGCAAGCCAACACCTACATTTTGTTAAAATTTTCCATAGAAGTTTTCAAGTGACACTTTGCCTCAAAAGGAGACAAAGAAATTATGGTGTTTTGCAAAAAGTAATAAGGCAGGAGTTGTAACATTAAGGTAAAGAGAAAACTGAGCAGTTAACCCACAATGTCATATAATTTGCAGCTTCTTGTAGGCTGATTTAAAAGCTATGATACATTGTAAATAATTATTTCCTGACCATCCTAATACAAAGAATCTATTTTTATAGCAATTAAAATTGAGAAGATTCAGAATTTTATGAATAAATATAAATTAGAATAAATATGGCCTAATGAGTATTAGTGGGAGCATGTGGGATCTTAGTTGCCTGACCAGGGATTGAACCCTTGCCCACTGCATTGGAAGTGCGGAGTCTTAACCACTGGACCGCCAGGGAAGTCCAGTATTAGTTAATTTCATACATGACAGTGTGGACTATGAAATCATGTCAACAAGAGAGTCATCAGAAAAAAAACGAAAAAAGCTCAAGCCATACCTTTTACCTTAAACCAATGGGTGAATGACTTAATAAAAGTACTAAAGTGAAAAATAATTATTTTTAACTAAGTTAAAAAATAACTTAGGAGTAGAAAAGGCCTATATTATACATGATTCAGAAAACAAAAAATTAAAAGATCTGACTGTATAAAGCTAAAACATTTCTGCATAGCAAAAACTATTGCAAGCTAAGTCAAAAGTCAAAGGACAAACTGGGAAAAAAAAATATTTCCAACACATATAATGAAGGTTATTTCACTTAAAATAAAAAGGACTCGTAGAAACCAATAATAAAACAATCAACAATGCAGCAGAACAATGAGCAGAGGATATAAACACACAGTTCACAAAGAAGGAAATCCAAGTGGCTTTAAATGTACATTCAATTTTACCTCATAATGAGAGAAATGAGATTTAAATTTATGAATTTGGCAGAAATAAAGTTTGACAGCTCTGCTGCTATGACTATGGGAAAACAGTTAAACCATCTATCATTGGTGAGAATGAAAATTGGTGCAATTTCTAAAAAGGGATATTGGCAATTTCTATCAAAATTTAAAATGCATGTAATCCTTTGATCCAGAAATTCTAGTTCTAAGAATTTACACTACCTGGTGCAAAATGCTGTACGACCAAATTCATTCTTTGCAGCGCATTTTTAATAGCAAAAGGTTAGAACTAACCCAAAGTTTATTAGGATTGTTGCTTAAAAACACTGTGGTACATCCACATAACAGAACGCTATACAAAATATGGGAGGCTCTCCGTGGACTATGGACAAATCTCAAAGATGCACTATCAAAGGAAAAGCTGGTACAAAACAGTATGTATAGTATGCTTCACTTTCTATAAAAATATGAGAGAAAAAAATACATGCATGTATATGCGTAGAGTAGATGTGGAAGGATACACCTGAAATTGGTTACATTGGCTGCCTTTAAGGGGGGGAAATGGAGGTTAGAAGACAGGTAAGGGAGGGAAACCTTTCCCTCTTTATATCCTTTGAACTTGTAACATGTTAATGCATTATGAACTTAAAAAATAAATCAAATTAAAATTAAAAATAAAAAACCACAACAAAATCCATGTCATAACAAAATCCAATCCTGTCAGCTGAAATACATACACATCCTACATACAAACTAAATGTATACTGTATATACATATACACGCTACACACATGCACACATGGGAAGACAAAGGCAATCTGACTGCAAAGCACTGTTTTTTTTTTTTTTTTTTTTGTGGTACGCGGGCCGTTGTGGGATCCCACGGCATGTGGGATCTTCCCGGAACGGGACACGAACCCATGTCCCCTGCATCAGCAGGCGGACTCTCAACCACTGCGCCACCAGGGAAGCCCCAAAGCACTGTTTTTTGAAAGGATCTACACCTTCTGCTTTTGAATGGTGCTACTGTTCCAAGTCAAAATTCCTTAAAGGGAGATTTTCAGAAATGAATTTGTTATTTAGTATCAGGTCCAGTCAAGTCCAAGAATATGAACAAGCGATTGAATTCAATTATAATATTTTTGTTAGACACTGGTTTTGACCAAAGTAATGAGATCTGCTTTTCTGTGTGGTTCAAAGTATTTCTGAAGGGAATTATAAAAGAGGAGTTCCCAAAACGTTTTGTGAAATGGTTGCTTCATTGGAATAAATAAACTACCTGTCAAAGTGACTACTTTGAAGACCAACACTAATTTGGATGTGTTAGATCTCATTATTATACAGTCACACCTGGAAGAATGCTTTAGTGAGCCTAACGATTGCAGCAGAATAAATAAATACCACTCATTCCATACATAATTACAGACCAAAATGAAATGAGAAAATAAGACCAGAAAATGGTACTATCCACTGATACCGTGATAATACTAAAAACCACAGTGAAATGACTAAGCACAGAACACTTTAAGGTAATCCTCCTGGAGAATCACCCTCGCTAGCACTTACTTAAGGAAAAACAATAACTATCAGAAAGAATAATGAGAAACCATACCAAATAGTTAAGAGAAAGTGAAATAATATGATATTTGGGATTTGCCTCAAAGTAATAGTGAGGGGAAATATAGACGAATTGAAATTGGATTTGAGTACGTATTATTGAAGTGAGTGAATGAGTACATGTCTCCTTCTGTTTATGCTTGATATTTTCCACCAAAAAGTTAGAAAAAGAAAAAAATGCAATGAAATATACAGTTTTAGAAAATAAGCGCATCTTAGGGCTGCATGGATGTTGATAATAAGCAGATGTTTTTGTGCATTCCTCTAAATATTGATACTATCTGTCTAGAGAATGGTAGTTTTTTAATAGAAATGAACTAATCTATAAGGTCATATGTTAGCTGATGGTACTTGGCAATAATAAGAAACCCATACCAATTCTGGAGTAAGTGGCTACTGGCTGGGAAATGATTTCATCTCTGTAAACTATTTATACTAATAGATTTAAGTGAGTAGAGCTACAGCCATCATCCAATTATTTTTAATGTCAAGAAAGTGTTTTTGAAACATTATAGATTTGCCTTCAAATTTGACTAAATGTAAATATGTTAAATAATCTACACACACTTAAGTGTTAACTGTTATGTGTTTTTTTTTTTTGTTTTTTTTTTTTTGCGGTACGCGGACCTCTCACTGTTGTGGCCTCTCCCGCTGCGGAGCACAGGCTCCGGACGCGCAGGCTCAGTGGCCATGGCTCACGGGCCCAGCCGCTCTGCGGCATGTGGGATCCTCCCGGACTGGGGCACGAACCCGTGTCCTTTGCATCGGCAGGCGGACTCTCAACCACTGAGCCACCAGGGAAGCCCTGTTATGTGTTTTTTAACTTGGTATTTTTGTGGCAAATATGGTTCACGTAGGGTAGTAAAATATATAGTACAGGCTGCAGGTTTTATATGTGGAATCAATGAACTTCACATTGAAAGGGGAAGCTGCTGACTGTCAGACAAGAATAAACTTTCAGATTTTGGATTAATATAGTCAGCTACACTCTCCAGTTTATCCCTGAAGACGAGCAGCATGAAGATATGGCCAGGTACCTGGAGAGTAGGATTCAACCAGGATAACACTTTCAATCTTGGTTTCACTGGCAACATGAAACCAAGTGTATCAGATTAGGTAGATGCCAGATTTAGGATTGTGCTAAGCTGTGTCCCCCCATGCTAACTTTTCTCAAGTCAGTCAAACTTTACTTGCTCTTTCTACCTTAACAAAACAAGAAAGAAAGAAAAAATAAAATAACAAATAGTAAGGATACCTTTTGCTCTAAAAGCAGATATTTTTGAAGCCTGTTGGATGTAATATAACCAGCACCTACTTCATAACCAGGCTGAGAGAGGTTTTAACTCTTTCTCCCATGTTTACTGGTTGTATACTTTGGGGCAAGTTACTTACTAGCTTCTTTGCCTAAATTTCACCAACTTTAGAATGGTCATGTCAATTTTAACTCCTCAAATATGTCTTGAGAAGATTGAGCGAGAAACACCAGAGCTAAACTTTCTGTGGGCTTACTATGTCCAGACACTATTCTAAGCACTTTAAAAACATAATTCACTTAATCTTCACAACCTCCCTATGATGTCTACATTCTACCAGATGAGGAATCACAGGCATAGAGGTTTGGTAATTGGTTCAAGGGCACCAGTAGGATCAGGATGTGAACTTTGGTAGTCAAAACCCGAAGTCTGTATCCTTGACAACTGTATAGGACCAAGGACACAACTAAAGTTCAAGTAGTATCTGTTCCTTCATCTTTGCTGCCTACAGGTAACTACTGGATAGATCGGGAATCCAAGTATATATTTAAAATAAAGCTTACTTTATTAGAAAGTTGGCAAAAGCCTTCCCTTTAATTTTAAAAAAGTATCATTAATATCTAAGTTTATATGTAACTGCAAGTGGAATGGTACAAAAATTTATGAAAAAGCTGGCGTTTTTTAATTTGGAGTTACCTAGTTTAGAATACCAAATTTCCCAAAAGGGTGTTTTACAAAAAGAACTTGTTAAACAGATAAAATAACATCTTCTCTTTCCAATAGTGATAAAATCATGAAACCTCTATTGAAAGCACGATATTTTAAATGACCTGAATAAACAATTTTTAACATTTCCATCCAATCTTAAGAAAAATATGATGAAGGTAATTTCCTTCTCTTAATATGTGAGTTACCTTAGAAAAAAATATATTAATCCTACACTCATGAACAGTGTTTAAAATTAATAGAATTATGTTAATTCTACAGAAAAGCAACAAGATATAGTCAAAATTTTAACTACGTTCTCAAAAGATTAAATAAAAGGGAATATCTACATCATTAAACTTGAGTTACCCACCAACAGGAAGATGCTTTGGCACATTTAAAAAATACTAAAAATTATTTGGTTGTGGGTAGGTGTCAAAATGTATGATACTCCAAGCAATGAGCTTAAATATAATGATTCATCAGTTATCACATGAACCAAACAGCTGCCTCTGTCATTAACCCTAGGTAGTATGAGGTTTACTGCAAATTGTTACTGAATTTCCACTTTACTGAAATAAAATCCAAGTTGAAAAATATGGCTTAATCATAAAATACATGTGTAATCTGAAAATAGAAATGTAACCACATATAAAGCCATGTTTTCTAGAGTTACCAGCATTAAAGGAACCTGTTTTCTGAAATTTCACTTGCCACCAAATCATGATAAATTATCAAAATAAACTTATACCATTCTAAATAAAAATGTAAATCCATGGGGGGATTTTAAGGTAAGACAAAAAAACCCAATACATACTGAAATTAACCCTATAAAATGCTGTATTTAACAATTCTAAAAGTAATTCTATTCCAGTTAACTCTAGTCCTTGGCAGCATGGTTTTCCAACATTTGTTCCAGACATTTAATTTTAAAAAATGTTTATCTTCCAGCCTCTAAACAGATTTAGTAAATTAACAAAAATAAATGTAAAGGAAATTTTCCACTCTGTGGGTGTGTTTCAGTAGCAGCTTTTTGTAGCTCTGTAGAGTATGTAAATAGTGGCAGAAGGTGGCAGTGCTGAGCTAAAAAGAAAAAGAAAATTTCTCGAGCTGTAGCTGAATCTTAGGAAGTCCACAGCCCAGGGACTCTGAGTTGATCATTACATATTTTATTACAGATACATAGCTCTATAAAACTCTAGCAAGCCTAAACTTTGAAAGAAATGTTTATAAAATGACTAAAGGTTATTTGATAGGAAATCAGGGATATTCAACAGATTTTAAGGAATACTTTACAACGTTGTCACCCTGCCTGGTCAGTAATTTTTTCAAAAGTAGTGAAATGTGTCTAACAAAACAATAAAATGCAAACCTTTTAAGGGGATCTATGAGACAGAAAGGTCCATGCAGCTTACCATTCATCAGGAGAGCAGCCATAATCCTCAGGTTCAGGGACATGGCTTCAGAAAGCAAGAGGAGGGACAGAAAGAAAGGAAAAAATAATCACAGAAAGGCTGGAAACATAAAAGCATGAATAAGGGAAGTACTGAGAGACAGATCTTGAAAAACTTAAGAAAATAAACTTTTAGTTAATTTTGAAAGAATGGCAGTTAGTACAGTAAGTATGATTTATGGTAACTAAGCAGATTTACAAAGTTATTCTTTAACTGGATAGTCAACTTGCTCCTTCACCATGAAATTTCTTGATTTTATGCAGAGAATTCAGTATTCAGTAGGAAATATTGAACTTAATAGTTTAAATATACGCTAAAGCCAATGGAAAATTAATCACATATTGCATAATCAGAATAAATGGTTTAATGAAACGAACATGTTAATACCTAAGAACACAAACTATCACACTGATAAAATCTGCCAAGTATTGAAAACATTTCAGAAGTAAAGCTGACTACCATGAGGGGATGGTTCTTTTTTTTTTTTTTTGGCAGTACGCTGGCCTCTCACTGTTGTGGCCTCTCCCGCTGTGGAGCACAGGCTCCGGACGCGCAGGCCCAGCGGCCATGGCTCACGGGCCCAGCCGCTCCGCAGCATGTGGGATCTTCCTGGACCGGGGCACGAACCCACGTCCCCTGCATCGGCAGGCGAACTCTCAACCACTGCGCCACCAGGGAAGCCCGAGGGGATGGTTCTTTAGAGTTATATTAAAGTAAAAATCAACTGCATTTGTATAACTAAAGGGGACCAAGCAAAAACACTGTGTCAAGGTTCTGCCAAGTCGCTCTGCTGTTGTACAGCAGCCCTGGATCTCATACCTGGAGAGGGGCTTGTACTTCTCAACTCAGGCAGCTTTTGAAAAGCCTCAGAGCTCAAGGCTCAGGGTCGCTCTCCCTGGGTGTGGTCCAGCCCTGGCAGATGCCGAGAGCTATTCAGAATGTGATGAGGTGAGCAGCAGGCGACTCACATACCTGTTACTTATTCTGTCTGCATGAGTTTCCCCAAGATCATTGCTCCAGTGGCTCTGGTGTGTATGTTCTGTTTGGTTATTTGCCTTTGTGGGTCAGTGCTGTTATATCTGCTTGGTAAGTTCTTTACTTAAGCCAACTCATTCTTGATCTCAGCCTTAAGCATCACAGTCCCTGATCTCCCTGATTAGATCACCCTCCTCCCTCACTCCCAATCACAGGCTTACACAGACCTTTCTACTGTGCTATGATTTTATATTTGTCTGTATGATTTCTTAACTATATCCATTAACCTCCAATTAGACTATAAACTTTAGGAGGGCAGAAGCCATGTCAACTTTTGCTGATCATTAAATCTCCATCAGCTAACAAAGTGCTACATACATCTAAAGCACTTTGTTGAGGCATGTGAATGAACAAATGGTGTTTACCCAACTTTACCCACCAGTCATGGTGAGCAGTAAGATACATTTATTGGTTATAATATAGAACTTGGGACTAACTATTTTGATAATTGTGAGGTTTCTCATGGTGAACCTCTTCTCAGTGTTAAAGAAGTTGCTGATTCTTTCAGTAAACATTGCTAAACAAAATATTGTGAAATGAAACTACTCACATACTGTTTTCATATATAAATAAAGATTGCTTTTAGGAACATTTGGTTTTTACTTAAAGGGAAAATGTCAATGAAATGTTTTTAATACTGATTAAAATGACTTGCCCATACAAAAAATATTGTTTAGTTTGCTTCACAGAATCTTTTTTTTTAACCTTAGAGATGGTACTCAGTTCATCAGCTCATTCTAATAGTAAGATCTAAATCATCAACAAAGATAGCACTTAGGATTGTAGTCTAGAACAGTCACTGTATCGCAAATTCTAGCTACTAAACATAAAAGCCTCCTCACCTTTTCTGGCATTCAAGTAACTGTGATAAAACGGAATTACTCCCTATACGAGGCAATTTGCCGAAATGATGCCTTAATAAATGTTTAACAGCAGAATTTCTAGTTTGTAGTAAGTTAAATTACAAATATGACATCACTATTTACATTTAACTAAAAAAAATCTAATGAAACATTCTAGTAAGTTTAAGCATGGTGGCATTTCTGACAAAGTTGATCTCTACAAAATAATCATCATTGCTAAATATGTACAAATCTTATGTTATTGCCCATCATGAATCCAATTTAGGGCCAAGGTTATATGAAACGAGAGAAAACTTACTAAGACTAAATTTTGGAGCGTTGTTTTACGTGTTAAATATTTTCTTCCTACAAGCCTATGGAATACACTGAACTAGGCAAAGACTGTACTGTCAAGAGACTTCAAGTCTTGCCCTTCAGACTGCTAAAAGCCAACAGAAATCATCTTTGACTCTATCTAGGGTAGAAGGAGGCTTTATTTTCTTAAAAAATGCTTAAGAAGCATCAGCTCTGAAATCATTACCCCAAAGGCATTTGTTAATACATGAAAGTTTCTGTTATTTTCCTTTGTTTTGCTGTACTCTGAGGAGATAACCACCATACTTTCTTCTGCTGGAGCTGGAAGTGTACGCATGTAATATCTCCCCATGTTAAACAAGTGTTAAACACTCCTACAGGGCAGGCTGCACAGTATAACCATGTTATGGTTCCTATAACCAAAGAGTGCCCAGAGGAAATGCCAACAGAAAGGTTAAGTTTTCAGTAATCACTTTTTCCTGTGGAGTTTGGCAGAATTAAGTAACTGCCACACGTCTCTCCTACTGTAACCACCTGAGTAGTCTGATGTCTCACCGTTTCTCCAAACCTTTCATATATCAACAACTCTCTACAATGCTGACATTCCAGTTGTCCATCGGGAATGTTTAGGGGAGGGGATGTTGATAAAAACTCGGTCGGGGTTAAGGATCCTAAGAGCACATACACAACTTACTGGAAGTAGTTTAACAACTGGCTTCACTCAACAAGGCTCTTGGTATTCTTGAAAACATGACACATTATCCAAAGAAGAAACGTATTTCTGTTTTCACAGTTAAAAATTGCAAATAAAGGAATTCCTATTTTTAAATTTCTAAACATGTTAGAATTTTATACCTGAAAAAGAATCTTGGAGATCATCTGGTCTCACCACCCTCAATTTAAAGTGTTTGGAATATTGGAAAAGAATTGTCTAGGGTCACATGGTGAATTAATGACAAAGCTAGGACTACGACTCATGTCTTACAACTGCACATCAGTGTTAAGAGATGTGATTTTCCCAGGAGGAAATTTGTTTCGGTGCAAACTTAATCTAAATGATGACAATATTCAACTCTGGATACTACTTTAACATTTGCCAGTCTCAAACCCACCCTATCATAATACATAATACATAATTGTTAATGACCATGTCACCAATGGATACAGGAAGAACAATATTCTTTTACGGTAGTTATTCTTTATAACTACTGCTTGAAAGTGTTTAAGGACTTGTTCCAAGAATAAGAAAAAATCTTATAAAATGCAAAAGAAAAGAACACCTAGATATCATCCTAGTTTTCTGTTCTGATAAGTTCACAATCAATAATTACTAATTTGAAGAACATGCTTATTCAACTGGACGTTGGACAAATTAAAAAAGGATGTCAATTACCAAACAGAACCCTCTAAAAGTAATATTTATGAATGAATGCAGAATTTGTGTAAAAACAAACATCACCATAAATCTGTTAGCAAGTATAATACAACAAACTCTAGAATCACAGTAGGCCTTTCCTTCTCTCAGCTGGGATAACTGTGGGTCGAACATATAAACGCAAAATGTCAAAGATTATGGTTGAACCTCTCCTGCCCCGGCAGCAAAACGAAGAGGCCTGTAGCAACTGTGGGGAGGAGAGAAGAAGGCCTCTTTTGTCTAAGGGAACTGCGAGATCTTCAGATAAAAAAGGGAAGATGCAAAATGGCATTCAGCCCTGGAAATAGTAAATAGGCTTCTTAAGTTAGCAGCCTGCCCTTACAGCGTAAAAAAGCCATTACGTCAAATGCCTTTTTAGCTTCATTTACCCACATAGTTTGAAGTCAATTTTAGTCATACTCTCTACTAACCCAAAGAACATCTGCCTCCATCTATTTCTCTTTGTAGACCCTGCATATGGGAGTAATCACATGCTTTTAAAACTTTTTACCAAGCGGTCGTTTATTTGGTTTTAAATAAAGGCATTTTCATAATTCAATACCCTATTTTTATAGTGGCTTACTGCTTAGAGACAGAGCATGAGTGGGGAAGGGGTGGGCACAAACCAGAAAACCCAAAAGCAAGTGCCCTTGCTTGCATGGTTAAGATACCAACATTTACCAGTCTTACTTGTAGATAAAGATAGTTGGAAAATCTGATAGTAGGCCAAGGTCAGTCAGCCAGGATGGTATTTCATCTTTTGAGCATGACTTTTTAGGAAATGTAGAAATTAATTTTCTCACATTACCCTATAAAGTGTTTCAAAAAGGCTTTTGAGCAGTTTAGGCAAGAATACCTGCAAGTAAGAAAAAAATGGGTGCTCAACAAGCACATTCTAAAGGAGCCTGATAAGAGTATTTGATGATATTTATTACCTCCCAGATTTAAGAGTTTTGTGTCCCTACCTCCTTCCCATCATGAGAAATTTAGATTGCTCTGTGACTGCAAAGAGGAGAGATGATAAAAAGAAATCAAAGGGCTAACTATCAGAGAAACAATAATATTTTAACTTGAAAACTGCCCAAGGACAGGCTGCATGTTTTAACACATGCAGGCTGTACTCTGACTTCACGACATTGAAGAGGGAAGTGTATTTGTACCTTATTACCAGAGCCAGATAGAGACCTTCGGCAGCTCTAAACACTGAAATATTATTGGGCAGAGCCCCTGCCTCATAGGTAATTCCAAATGAAAAACAATACCAAACTATAAAACACAAAACGTACATGTATGCTAAAATTAAAATAGCTGCCTTCTAGATTAAAAAAACTCCCCTAATAAGAACTCCCCAAATTATACCAAAATGTTAGCATTAATTAAATCTGTATATCATACTCTAATTAAAGGGAAAAAACTCACCCATAAGCAACTCCAGCTATGGTGCACTTCTTAAACTGCATTACATTGCATGTCAAAGTACCAGTTTTGTCAGAAAATATGTATTTTACCTAAAAAAAAAGTTTAAAAATTCTCATTAAAATTTCAGAGGTCTTTTTAAGCCAGTTTTTAATGAAGGGAAAAAGCCTTACATTATTCTTTCTATCAATTTTGTTACACTGTAGGGGCACAATGAATGCTATTAACTGACTACTTTCTGCACATCATTAAGGAATATTTTCAACTATTTCTTTTCGTATTTTAGCAATGAATCATATATGAAAGCTAGTCTCTCAAGCTAGCAGAAAAACTACAGTCATATAGAAATCTGTCTTAATATGCTTAATATGGTCTGAATTTCCACTAGTAAGTGCCTCTATAGCTACTTAACATGTATAGAGCACTAAAACATCGGCATTTCTCAACATAACAAACAATTATGGGATTGGCGATGGGTTGCAATTAAAATTAACTTCATACAACATCTGAATTGGTAAGAAAAAGGATAATTCTGGCTTAAATGCTATTTGAAGAGTAGGAGTTAGCAAATGGCAATGGTACAAAAAAAGAAGAATCCTTTCTTAACTAATACGTATAAATGAATTACAAATATACACATATATGTGAATATAGTATGAACTATAAATCTCAAATTCCTGCTTGACTTATACAACTTCATTGATAAACTAACTTTTCCTTCCTTTCTGGTCAAAAACTATACGCAATCTTAATACTGGGAGTTTATAACTCAAAAGCACTCAATACTTTACATACTAATCAGATTATATACTGAAGGACATCTTTCTGTGTAATATCTTACCCTGAGAACAGAATATGCATTAAATAATGTTCTTTCACTAAAAATGAAAATTGAAAGTTAGGTACTAACATGTATTTATGCCAATCATTCAAAAAATGGAAAATTAGGAGCTGTCAATTCATCTGAAGTTGCCGCATATGGCAGAAATTACACCAAATCTGACTTCCAATTCAACATATCAATAAGAAATTTAGTTTACCTGGCCAAGCTCCTCATTCAGATTAGATGTTCGAGCCATAGCAGCAGTGTCTGTGGGTTCATAGTGCATGTCAAGATCCTTTTTAAAAAAAAAAAAAGAAAGAAAGAAATCCTTGAATACAACTCATAATAAGAGATTTAGTACAATTTTATTTAACTGGTGAGCAATGTATGTAACACTCTCATCTCCTTTCATCACTAACCATTTCAGTTGATTTCCTAAAAAATACTCAATACAGAATACCATATTTCACAGTAAGGGCAGAACAATATGGTAGGTAGAACATGTCTCTGGAATCAGGCAATCCTGGTTTACTATCATTCCACCATTTCCTAGGTATGTGACCTACTACAATATAAGGATTAAATAAGATAATGCATGTGAAGTGCTTCCTACTGTGTCTGGCACAATGCTTTACATGAGCTAAAATAACAGCAACGAAACATTGCTCAAATAATTTAGACTTTAAATCCCTGGAAAAATTACTTAAGGGATTCCACCTTGTACTTCTTGGTCAACTTTCTTACACTGTATATACTTGAAAGTAAAGAACATTTTATTGACAAGCCAGGGTTTACTGATTTTCACATGTCAAATGAAAAGGCCAGATCTGATCTCTCCTACATCTGTATTTCATACTGATCAACATCGGTTCTGGAACAGGTACATTGTTTTAAGAGGGATAGTAAACAAATGGGCAATATTTAGACAGTAGTAACTGCAATAGGGATTAAGCTGGAAATCATGTCAAATGAAGAATGGAAGGAGATGGAGGATACTTAGAGGGCGGGGATGACAGAAGAATAGGCATGATAGCCAAGTTCAAGTATTTTGCAAGGCTGTCATTTGGAAACAAGATTAGACATGTTCATAAAAGATCTATTGGGAAGAACTAGAAGAAAAGGAAGGCAGTTACTAATCTCATTTCCACACAAGGAAGAAACTACCTGGTAAGGGAAGACCTGTCAGGAATGTTGGAAAATCTCTGCATATTAGAAAGGCAGTTGAAAAGCATAAGCCTGCTGGGTTCATCCAATACTAAAATTATATAATTATTTGAAGCAAATATTACTTTTGAAAATCCAAATAAAAAATAAAGTGATTGACTAGTTATTTGATTTTCATAATGAGCTACCTTATTATTTCTGTAAGTGGAAAACCTTCAATAAGTTTCAATTGTACTTATACAAATTTTATTACACCATTTTTTAAGCAACAAATCTCCTGCATGAAATTAGCTATGCCTGCAACTCATTTCAGATTTCTAAATTATACTGATCTTTCAGCAATGAATTTAGAGATTAAGGGTTGAAGTGGATCACTTACTATGGAAAGATAATGAACAGTTGCGAAAGTAGCATATTTTTAAAAACCCTAATATTGTTCATATTGAAAGATTTTCAAGTGATTTTAAAAAATCAAAAGCCATATAAAAATCAAAATAAAAGAGAAAATTAACTTTCTGGCAGATTAGGTTTAAAGACAATTTACATAAATTCATTACTTTTAACTTTGGTAAAAATTACTGAAATTTAATTGAAGAAGAGTAAAATTTTATAAACAAAACATTTAGGAAACAGATGTCCAGTACACTTTTCTAAGATTAAAAAAAATTGAGAATAAAAATTAAAAATAAAAATTCAAGACCAGCTGAAATTGTTTACAGTGTGGAAAAATAAACTACAAAGATTTATAAAACATGATAGAAAACCTGGTTGCTACAAGTAGTGAATACGGTATTATTTCTATAGTGCTCAACTGTTTATGAAGTTGTTTGCTATGTCGCAAGCGTCCTTTGATCTATATAACCGCTGTGAGATGCAGGTAAAGCATGTTTTATTTATTCCCATGTGATTGGCCAAGAAAATAAGTCTCAAAAAAGTCAAGTGGCTTGGCAAAGTTCACACAGCTAGTAAATTATAGAATTAGAACTAAAATCCATTATTTTAACTCTAAACCCTATGATTCTCGTTTTCCCCAAGATCACTATGTAACCAAAAAATAGGTTTCCTCAACTACAGACCTATTTTCCCCAGCATGTCTGGTCTGTAAACTTATATGATTCTGAGATGAGAGACTCTGTTACGATTTTCACATGTCAAATGAATTTATTATTATTATATTATATTAGGCTCAAAAATATTTTGAAATGTTGTCTTGTAGTCAATAAAAAGTAAGGTATAATTAAGATTTTTTTCCTGAAAGAGTAAAAGACCCTATCAGGAAAAAGGACAAAATGTATGTTTCATGTAATAAAAAACAATAATAATTCATATTTACCCAATTTATGAAGTATGCCTGGGTAAATTTCACCACTTCTAATGTAACCAACAAGCTGATAGGAATGAGATTATTGAAAAGGATGATGAAGGTCAAGAAATTCAGTCCAAAATTATTAGCACCACCATCTGTTGGGGGAGATAGGAAAAAAGTCATTTACAGCTTTATATTTTATTTGCATTAACCAGTATTTTAGCATAACAAGAATTTTCTGTATTATATAGTATATCTAAAAGTGTGGGAGGAACACTGTGCTGATAACATGTTCTTATTCTCAAACACAGTCTTCAAGATAGAATGGCATTATTTGTGTTCAAGATGTTGTGAACCTTTTTAAGAACTGCATAATGGTACTAAAAAGAGAAAGTACTACCACGTATTTCAAACCCATTCCAAACATGAAGTTTAGAGATATTAGGGATAGGACTGAGGTAGAATCTCAACCAGGTAGAATCACTTTCACATGAATTTTTTTTTTTTTTTTTTTTTTTTTGCGGTACGCGGGCCTCTCACTGCCGTGGCCTCTCCCGTTGCGGAGCACAGGCTCTGGACGCGCAGGCTCAGCGGCCATGGCTCACGGGCCCAGCCGCTCCGCGGCATGTGGGATCTTCCTGAACCGGGGCACAAACCCGTGTCCCCTGCATCGGCAGGCGGTCTCTCAACCACTGCGCCACCAGGGAAGCCCTCACATGAATTTTTAAAAGGCATTTCCAGTTTGAAGGATGTCTTAAAAGCAAACAAACAACTGCAGCAAAACCAACCCAGGTAGCTAAAACAATGTAGGGCTGAACCCTAGGTAAGTTCAGCTCTAGGTAAATTATATTCTTCCTCTTCAATAATGTAAGTAGAACAGTTATCCCAGATAATCTCTAAAGTATATGAAGAAACAAAATGATGGTAGTCTTAACAATTCTAATGTTGAAATAGCAAACCAACAACTGTTAAAAAATAAGAACCTTGGAATAGCTACAAAGCTAAATCAATATAATAAGAAACAACTGAGAAAATCAGTTGTGATATAAAATTTTACTAGAATTTGTTTTCACACACTTGGAAATTAAGTATTTATTGGTTAAGTGCTCATCAAAAGGAAATGTAAACTTACTTCCCAGAAATACTCAGTAAAAAGATAAATGATCCAAAAAGGAAATTACTTAATAGTACTTTCCCTCAGAAAAGATGACTATTGAAACAGAATTCACTGCAATCATGAGTTGAAATGAAAGTACATTCAATTTAAACACTTTAAAAACATGTAAAATATTTTTTTGTGCTTTAAATATACTCAATCTGCTTTCTTTACCAGATAGCTATGTAACCACTTGTGTTAAAATATTTAAAAGAATTAATAAAATTAAAATAACATTAATAAAATAACATTTTATACTATTTTAGAGTACTCACTATATTTTTAAGGATTCTGAAATTTTAGAGATTGTAACATTTTACTTACTTTTACTGGAAATTGCATTGAAAAATAAAGATTAAATGCCCAGTTATCTTGGCAACAAGGTTTTCTTTTTAGAAATTGGAAATTCCAAGATCAGTTGTGAAACAAATACATGTTTTAATGAAAGAAAAAATAAGTACAATAAGTACTTTAATGCTCACAGTTTAGATTGAGATACCAGTCCTTTCCAGAATGCCTTCGATTCCAAATGGCTGAGCCCACAGAACAGACAAGAGACATGGCAATCAAGATACAAAATAAAATCAAAATCTGTACATTTGTAATCCGTTCTACATTTGAGAGTTTAAGTGGTGGACTTGTTGAATTCTGTAAAAAGAAACAAAAGATGAGTAGTAAGAAATGTGCACAAATGATCTAGTAATGTGTATCTAGTATTTTGGTAAGGATGATAAAGTCAGTCACAATTCAAAATCTACACATGTTTCAACACATGAGAATTATATGGAAAACAATCAGATGTAATAAGCTGTCAAAGGTTAACCACCTCTTTTCCTTCACTGTATCCTTTTTATCCAATCCTTTTTCTACAATGTAAAGCAGGAAGAAAGAAGGAAATAACATTCCTTTTGTAGACATGGCTTTTGCATTGTGGCAGGTGAGATGAACAATGGTGCATTACCTGACTACCTAAGCAAACAGGGTGGACTAAGGCATATAGCATCTCAGCTCCTGAAGAGAGGCAGAGAAGGTGACCTATGTACCCATAGCCAGAGACCTGGAAATTCCAGACTATGAAGACAACATTTAAAGGATCTCTGGTTTCCAGATTTTTTGGTGGCATTTAGTAATTGTTTTACTAAACACAGCAGCAATCTAAGTAGTGCTATCATGAATAACAGAGGCAAGTTTCCTGAGCTGTATTTAATGATAAAAAATGATCTGTGCTAACCATGGCATCCACGTGACAGAAACTTAAATGTCAAAAATCAACATAAAATGATGATTTATAGAATTTATAGAATAGTTAGGGGTGGAATCATTAATAGCAGTCCTGCTTGCCTGATGATAACACCTTTGTGCCTTTACAATGTACAAAGTTATCAGCCCTCAAAGCAGATTTTCATTCAGTACCTTAAAACTGAGTTTTCCACACCTACCTCACCACTGAACACTCATGATATTAGAATGTAGAGAAGGAGCAGCCACAGGCATGTGTAAATGTTACAAGTGCTAGGATTAAAGCTGATGAAAAATGGCTTAACATAAAAATGCTGTGAAAAACAGTCAACATAATAGTTTACTATTAACAAACAGTTACAAGTTTTTCTTTCAATTTTATAAAAAATAAGTTCTAGAATGTGATCCTTGTAATAAAATAAAATTATAAGATAAATAATGCAGAGCACTCATCGTTACAAAGACAACTTTTGTCAATCATTGCAAGTCAGTAAATGCTGCCAATGGACTGGTATGCAAAATCATTGGGTGTTCATGCCTTGGTGATCTCTGGTGGAACGTTCTAGTGTTCCTGCATGGAGTGAGTCATTTCACAGCCCCACTCACTGAAGAATGAGATCTGGATATAGAGTGCGGGGCTCAGGTATCTATGACAGATGATCTGCTAGGTTTAGGACTACAGCACCGAGACCTACAAATAGCATATTTCCAAAAGACTTGGCTCCAAAAGGTTTTCATAGATAAAAATCCCACCTGCATCAGCTTGGTGTCATGTCCAGTGTAGACAACTATTCCATGAACCCACTGTGTATTTCTCAATTGAGCGCCTCGAAGAAGAATCTGATCTGCTCCCAGGGGAACAGTGCTATGACAGATTATGTTGACATTAGAAACGACATTTTCCAAAACGCTTAAGAATTCTACAGCCACTATATAGCTCCAGAAAGGTCCTGTTATGAAAATAACCCTTCTTACATTTTACTTTATTTCTAGAAAAGAAGTAATTTTCCTACCAATAAGAATAATCTTCTTACACAAGGACAGCTGGAGGGAAGCATTTCAGTTGCTTCTTCTTACCACCAAAGCAGCCACTACGTACAACTTCATTATCCAAGACAGTAGGCAACAGTATGGAATTCAGAGGCTCATTCTCAAACCTCTTGAAGACTTTTCCTGATTTAGCAAGTCCACTTAGGTTTCTGAGATATTTGAAAGTAGTGAGATTAGGGGATCTGTTCCCCCTCCTCCACCTTCCTTTAAATTAAAAATAGCTTTGTGCACAATAAAGGTTCAAAAAAATACACAAGGTAAGATAAATACACAGATCTCATCATATACTTGTACTGCCATCCCTGCCCTCCAGAGATTAAGTCTCTGTATTAAAATCTCTAGGACATTCATTTATTGTATTTGAAGATCAGTCTTCCAAGAACTGTGAATAAAATCGTAAACATCTAAAAGTTTTAAACACTCCTCTGAAATGACAGCAAATTGAGGCTCTCCATTCCATATGATTTAAACTACATCTTTCATGAGTAAGGGTCAAGCGGGGTCTTTTGTGGGTTTTTTGCAAGGCTACCCACCATGGTAGGCTGTGGGTTGATACACCCTCTCATAGAGCTATCAGAAGGCTACAAGCTATCGCAAATATAGTGGGACTCTTAATGGAAACGTACTACATAAAATTTAATGGCTCAAAGATTCCTATCACTACTGCTTCATTTTACTGATTAAAAAAAGCAAAAAAAAAAGTCAAATATAAATAAAAATTCATAAAATAAAAATTCCAGAAAAAGGAAGAGGCAATTCCCCCAAGAAAAGTCTCCAGAAACACAGAATTTATTTGTCAGAGGACACAAATAGAGACTGAAGCTTTCATTTCTGGTGGATTTTTATAATCCAGTAGGTGTCTAAGGCTAGTAGTAGCTTGGGCCTGGGACCTTCTTTTAGGAACTACACAAATGTCACTGGCTCAGATGAAATCAACCTAGATAGATGGGTAATGACAGCACCTGAAGCCTTCTACTTAAGTAAATTCTTAGGATTAGTGTATTCCAATTTAGTCAAAGAACACAGCAACCATACCTCTCATTCTTCATGTACAACAACATGCCTTTCAGACCCATCTTAAGATCTGGGGTGCACTTCAGGGGTGGGAGTCCTCAGGCCTAAAGCAGGTTTCCAAGAAGTTCTTGGGAAGCTGCTGGATTATGCTCTGGGGCACATATGTGCCAACTGTTTCTCACATATCTGATGGGGTATAACATGGCAACTGGCACCTCAGCACTTGTGGTGTGCATTGATCAGAATTAGCTACAAACTCTTCAAAAGAAAAAAATGCTTTTCAATTACAAGGACTCAACAAGAATTAGTTATTAGTTTTTCATCAGAGCTGGAATTCCAAAGTCTCTGGCATTAGACAATGACCCTCATCCTTAATGGCATCAAACTACATTAATTCTAAACTAAGCGGCTCTAAGAGCGCTGGGTAATCACTGTAGAAGTCAAATGTGCTACAGGCACAAAGATACTGAAAATCTGTTTCCACCTTTCATGTAAATTGAAGCCTATTATATAAATGCTATCTGTACCCCAAATCTTGGCACCATCATACAAAGTTTCTCCTTCACTGTGTGGATTTGCTTGGCATCGATTTGCTGGGGAACTGATAAGAAATGGAAGCTGGCCAGTTAGGAACGTCAGGCTACAGAAACACATTACTTGTATAAATGTCCAAATCTATCATTAGTCTATGTTCATGGAAAGATCACGCTGTGAAAAATTTAGAACAATATACAATTACTTCAAAAATTACAGGAAAACTTTTGGTGGATCTGAATGAGGATGACAGTTCAGGGTACTCAAGTGTCCTTTAGAATTCAAATACTGTAATAATGGAATACAAAATACTGAAAGCACCGATAATCTCTCAAGCTGGTGGTGTGAGCTAGTGCGCTTAGCTGCATTTAGTTGGCCACTACAAATGCCTAGTAGGAAAGGAGAAGGGAAGCAGAGGAGACCCCACCCTTCCTGCCAAGTTCTGCCCCATTTCTTTGCTCCCCTTTGTAACAGAACTCCTTGAAAAAGTTGTCTGTTTTTCAACGCTTCTTCTGTTATCTCAAACCCACTCTCATGAGGCTCTGCCTGTCCTAATAGAGTTCAAGGATCTCCACTTGCTAGATCCAACTGTTAATTCTCAGACTCACTGTATTTGACTTCATGGTACTTGACCATAAGCAACATGTGACCCACTTTAGTCACTCCCTCTGCCTTGGTACGGTTTCTTCACTCTCTCGGTTTCCATTCTACCAACTTGATCTCAGTCTGTTTTGCTGGTAACTCCTCTTTTCCCAACCTTAATGCTGGCGAGTCTTAGGACAGCCCTTTCCACTTTTCTAACTATACCCTTTCACCCTTGGTGATGGCTTTAAATATCTATACCAACTACTTCCAAATTTATCTCATGAACCCGGACCTCTATCACAAATTCCAGGCTTATATGTTTAACTGCCTCCTGATGTCTCTGTTTGGACATCACAACTTATTAAGTCCCAAACTGAACTGCTGACATTGCCCCTTGAAACACTTCAGTGGATCCCCATTTCACTCAGAATAACACCCTTATAATGGCCTACAAAGCCTTGCATGCTCTGGCCCACTATTTTCTCTTAGTCCTTCTTCTACTACCCGATTCCTTGGTCATTCCACTCCACACACACTGGCATCTCTGCTGTTCCATAAATACTCCAGGCACTTTCCCACTTTCAGATGATGTAACAATACAGCTAATAATTTGCACTGTCAAGAATCTTCTCCCTCTAGATATTCAAATGGCTGACTTCCTCATCTCCTACTCACCTTTGCTCAAATATTACCTTCTCAATGAAGCAACATTTACCTTCTGCAACCTCACTAACTAAAAGTGACTCCCTCCCAAGAATTCCCAATCTCTTTTATCCTGGGCCAGTTTTTCCAAAGCATTTAATCACTTTCTAACATGGTATAAAATTTTTTATTTGTCATTTTATTGTTTGTCTGTTTGCCCTTCCCTTACTGCAAGAAAGTTAGCTCTCAAGGTCAGGCAGATTTGTCTGCTTTGGCCATTGCTGTCTCCTTAACGTCTGCAACTGGCCTGGCCTGCTGGGTACAGGTTGAATGGATGACGGAAGAGGCAAGAAACAGGAGGGGAGGGGAGGGGAGGGAAGGGAGAGGGGTAGGAAGCAGGTATAAAAGATGACTACAGATAACATGGCCTAGAAAAGAGCATATGCAATTACACAGAGAAGACAAGAAATTATCCAGCAAATTAACCCCTGTGGGTAGAGTCTGAACTCCTTGAGGCATCTAGAGATTACAAGAAAGCACCTGGGCCATGGAGACCGACAGTTAAGCCTATAAGGTAAGTATTCTGGCCAAAGAAGAAACCACTAAACAACGCGCCAGAAGCTTGGCATATCCGTGAAAATATCCAACTCCTAGGCAGGCAGGAACCCTGGGCAAGTCTTCAGCTATACCATGTGTACAGGGTTAAGAGCATTTTCACAAAAGAACTCTGGGTAGAATACAGAAATGCTTAAGAAAAAGGGTTTGGGTTATCAAACTTAGAGTACAAGAAAATGTGTACCTAGGTCAATACCCTGTAACACAGTGACTTCTGTGTTTTTATGAAAACCGATTTTACATACCTGTGTCCATCAAGCCTTATGTTTCCAACAAAATCGTAGAGATGTCTGTTTGGACTTTCACACTCAATTCTGCCAGAAATTCTCATCAAACTGTCAATGTCTTTTATATCTGATGTTGCTGGTAAGCCCTGTTTAGAAATTTTTAAATAAGCAAAGAAAATATTAAATAAGTTGTATGTGGGAGGGAGCAGGGAATTCTGAATTCATCCACGCCTTAAGATCTAAGAGATCCCACGGTTTTATAAGCAATTACCCCCCCCCACCTTTGTCAAATCAAAATTAGGGGATACCTTCCTCCCTACTTGAACATATATGTTTTTAGCAGAACAGGGCAGTTTTTGTGAAAACTCTAAAATATCTTAAAGAGATTAACTAGCTAGCCTCCAAAGATATTTTGAAATAAGTCCTCAAAGAACTGTTTGCTTCCAAAAATAAAATTAATATTTGGCATTATACAGTCTAAATCTGTCTGCTGAATCTCAAAAAGGGAATGCAAAATAACTAGAATCTATACCCAATCTATACCCAGTAGTTATGTTTTTGTTCTTTTAGTTCACTGAGAAGGAAAACTCCAAAACAGTTCCTCCCTCTGGCCACCTACAACTGGCTGGAACTGAGCAGCCCTCACTTCCTGTGGCAGGTTGAGTTCAGGTGCTATGAGGACGACCTGCTTCTACCACAACCCAACCTTCCCACGTGTCATTTTCACTATTTGTCTAGAACCCAAGAGAATACATTTTTTAGTGTCCCTTTTAAAACTTTAAAAACCTTACAGTGACTTTCTATTAGGAGTGGTATGAGAAATAAATAGAGAAATCTAACCGATTCCCTGAGATTAGTGAGAATTTTAGAACAGCAATGGAAACTGTGTCTTTTCCATATGGCAAAGCCAAATAATATGGGCCAGGAGAACAGAAAAATAAATAAGCTAACACACATGAAAGCACTTAGAGCTACTAATGCTATCATCAGTGTGTTGGCTATAACAGAAAATGTTAAAAATATTACAGAATGGTATCTATATGATGGACCACATTTAATTAGGCAAGTAAAACTGAATTTTCCATAATATTTAACTATTTCAGTTTATAAAACCACTTCATTGCGGCTCAATGAGGAAATATTTGCAAGTAGACAGAACTGCCTCAACTCAAGACAATAATACTAAGAAATAAAGCTATAGGGGTTCAGAAGGAGCCTCCTCAAAATGTGTCACTTTTGGAGCTTCCCTGCTGGCGCAGTGGTTGAGAATCTGCCTGCTAATGCAGGGGACACGGGTTCGAGCCCTGGTCTGGGTGGATCCCACATGCCGCGGAGCAACTAGGCCCGTGAGCCACAACTACTGAGCCTGCGCACCTGGAGCCTGTGCTCTGCAACAAGAGAGGCCGCAACAGTGAGAGGCCCGCACACCATGATGAAGAGTGGCCCCTGCTTGCCACAACTGGAGAAAGGCCTCGCACAGAAACGAAGACCCAACACAGCCAAAAATAAATTAATAAATTAATAAACTCCTACCCCCAACATCTTAAAAAAAAAAAAAAAAGTGTCACTTTTGCATGAGGATTATTTTGAGCTACAGGCAATGGAGATCCTGAGGGTTCAAGGGAAACTACTGTCCTTCCCTTAACTACCTAGAAGAATTTAAATTGGGGATTTTTCCCAGAGAAAAGTTATTACCAGAGATATATTTTATTTAAGTGGACCCATCCATCTGGCAGGGCAAACACCTAATTACCAAACATCTGCTCTTCTTATCATCCTATGAATGACCCTCCTGTCCTTGGAAGCCCCAGGACCCTTATCCCATTCCTTACCTCAGAATGGCATGTATACCTCATTCTACCTTTCTGTTTCTGAGCCTCTCATGCATGTGGGGTATGAAGTTAAATTTTAACTTATGAAGTTAAAAGTTAAATTTTAACGTATGAAGTTAAATTTGATTTAACTTATGAAGTTAAAAGTTAAATTTTAACGTATGAAGTTAAATTTGATTTTCTCCTGTTAATATGTCTCATGTCAACTTAATTCTTAGACCAGCCAGAAGAATGTAGAAGGGTAGAGAGAAGTTTTCTTCCTCCCCAGCAAAGCTCTCAATTCCATGTAAGAGAACAGCAATAATTATATAAACCTATATTAGATCTTACCTGTCTAATTTTCAAGTTTGTTTCACCATCTAAGTTGGATGTTTCAATGTAGCACATGGCCTGCGGCTCACTGTTTTTTAAAATTGAAAAGCACAAAGATTTAGTGGGGGAAAGAAAGCATACTAATAACTTATTTAAATGCTCAGACTCACTGAAGCCTTTCATTCTAAACAAAGGTTTAGTCGCCTAGTTTCTTGATGTCTTTCATTCTAACCACAAAATGCTGTGAGGCAGACCCCATGCATGAAAACTCATGGATCAGATATGCAGCCAGCAGGACCCCAAAGCAACTTCCTGACAATTAGTACTGATCGTTAAGATAATGTAAATAATTAGATTTGTCACATTTTACTTAAATTGTTCATCATATAGACACAACACAGACTGTATCTGAAATGTAAAGCAGTTTTGTGTCCATATATATCTTTAGCTCAAAAATATCAAGTGAGATTTCATGCTCATAGCCCACATGTAAATTGATTAAGCGGTGGATTAGAAAATTCCAGATTATTGCTTCTATAAACTTGCATTTACATGTTCAGATTGTATTGTACTGCATCTTTAGAAAAGGTGAATAGGATCATATGAACCATAATATTTACATTTCAAGGCTACTTTAAAAAAACTGTATGAACAGATTTTACAATGAAAGTGGATATACACTTTCTTCCCCCTATTTTTTCTGTTTTATTTCTTCAAGTTGCTTCAGAGATTTGCATGGCAGCAAAAGCTAAAACTAAAATTAGCCAACTTGGCTATGTTGCTCCTTGACCTGAAACTAGGAGATACATTCTATGGGTCCCCACCAGAGTGTTTTAGTCAAGTTTGGTACACAATGACTGGTATAAGGGGCCCATGCTCTCCAGTTTTATCACAGGTACACACCCGTGACTGTCATATAACCTGACCCTTCACGTGCTGACTTTGCTTGCTCAGCAATTACAGACAGGTGAGTTTGCAGCCCAACTGTATAACTGATCCTCAGCTATAAGGAAAAGCATTTTGAAGTTAAATTAACCTTATTAGCACTTGCTTATATAAAAAGCCCAATTAATTAACATCCTATAATTAATTATGAATGTAATTTCTGATAAGCATGGGTACTCACAGTTAGAGATTTCTAAGTCACTAACACCTGGAATTTTCTAATCAACTTCCAATTTGTACATGTGTAAAGCAGACGATTCTGAGTTTCAGAAATGAGCACACAGCTTAGTTTTATGGCTTGAAGACTTGTGAAAAGTACTGAAACACATGGTCATTAATCAAATATTTTACAGATTCATTTTAAAGTAACTTTGCAAGTTCTTAATTTTTCTCTATGGGCTTTTTTTTTTCTTCTATAAAGGCTGATACTTTTTCCCAACCAAGTTTTGGGAAAACAAGTTTTTCAATATTTATATCTTCACTCTATCAATTAAATAAGGTTTAATTTGTCATTACTGTCATGATAGTAATTTGGCTTTGGCAATTGCTCCCAATTAGTAATTTACTTACATATACATTTGAAATAAAAATGGTTTATAAAACCATTATAAAACACATCTGATAATACAGAAGCATGATGACAAACAAATGTTAAACGAACAATGTCAATTCCATATTTTGACAGTGAAATGCATTAAACTTCTACTGCTCAATATAACCAAGGCCACTCTCATATCAAAATAAGACTAACGTTCTAATTCTATCTTGTTTTCCCCCACAAAATAAGGTCCTTTTCTAGGACCTTAAATGGCTAGGAAGTTAGAAAGTTAAATAGCTGGCTTCTTTTTGAAGTGGTGCAAATAAAATATACATCCAAATTCAGAACTTTCTTAATCTCTTAAGACAACTGTTACTGAATAAGTTCTTGACAATACTGTGAAAAGGCAGCAAGAAGTCTCAGACGAGGAGTCATGCTAGATAATAATTATTTCAGCAAATTATGATAACATTCAAAACACAAACTAGAGAAGGGCAAAGCAGGCTTTTTGATTAGTAAGTGGAAAAACGAAACAAGATGCATATCACAATACAGACACTAGTAGACAGCTGAAATATATCAGAGTAACGTGCATTTTGTCACTAGTTACAAGTGGGATAAAAACTGATCCCAAAGCATGCGGTACCAAACGTACAACATCCAGCTTTGTGCAGGGGGTCCTCTGTAAACCCTATACAAACCCAAATTATAGCATAACTGCTGAAGGGATTCTATTGAACTTATAGAAAATTTCAAATTTAAGACATGTTTAAAATTGTAAAAATTTCTCGATAACTGTCTTTCATGTAAATCTTAACATTGTGCAAAACAATATCCTGGAGAGGTAATAAATTAAGCCTTGGCATTTAGCCAACTTGTTAAATATGAATATATCGTAATGATGCATAGGCAGTTACAATCTACCTTTACTGGCATGCCTCAAGGACTCTGACTCCTATTGATAACAACAGGAGCTGAATTTGCCCACTTGAGGGAAGAACGTCAATCAACAATGTATTCAAAAAAGGCCTTTGAAACACCTGTGAAACATCCATCACCAAGAAGTATAAAATGTCTGTGTTTTAACGGAAGAGATACAGAGCTCAACCACCTCTGGGTGCAAACTGTTTTCTGGTGTAGGGTGAGGATCCACATACACACATCCTGTACAACTCAGTGGTTCTAACCTTGAGGACAAGCTGATGAGATCTGCTGGGAGATGTTCCCCATTGGTCACTTTCACTATTTCCCCTACTGCCACCTACAGGTCCCAGTTCAAAATAATTAAAACGGAAAAAAATGAATAACAGAGAAAAACAAACAAACAAATGGACAAAAGAGACAGAAGGTTTGAAATTATTATAGAAAATAATACATGTTAATAACAATGTCTAATGCCAATTTTTTCAAAACTCATTTTGATCAGGTCTAAAGGCACAAGAAAACAGAATATTTAAGGATCATTTATTTGCTTTTAAGCCCAATTTTCAATTTTTAATGCAGAAGTTTTTGAGTTCTAAAATTTTACTCACAAGCATATCTTAGCAAATTAAATAAAAACATATTTTTCTACAGAGAGCTACTTTATCTTATAGATTTTCCTTTCTCCAATTCCTCACTCTCTTGCCATCTCTTACATGTCCACTCCTACCCAAGAAGAAAAGAAATAATGGTGGAAACTATTCTTAGGCTTTTGAGAAACAAAGTATACTATATTATTTCTCCCCCTACACCCACTCTAAAAAAAAACTTTGTTAAAGTTTCCTGATTCCAAAACATTTTCAAAGTTAACTGCATAAATATCTTAATAAATTTAATGTAAAGCTGCAAAGGCATGGATCTTGGGAAGTTAGAAGTCATAATTGCAGCCTTTTGAATTAGTTAATAATAAATAAAGCCTTGGTAATGAATTGTCTTGGGAGGGTAAGCCTTTGAATCCAGTAGAAAATTTTCAGAGAAGGTATGAAACAGACATGCCAGGAACCTGTTTGGAATTGAATTAGTAGCTTGAGTTATTTTACTGTATTTTATACTTTCTAAACCCATATATGTATTTTTTGTTATATGGTAAAATTTCAGTTTCTTCATTTCAAAATGAAAATCAATGAAACACAGTAACTTTCAACCATGTTCATGCTTTAATTTCAAACTACTTCAAAGAACATGCAATATTAGCAATTAATAATTTTTCAAAAATCAGAAATTAAAATATCATAAACTGTTGTTTATGCTTTTTGCATTTAGCATGGTGCTCACTTGCTGGTGAAAATCACCATGTCCTTATTTTGATAGTGGACAGTGTAGTATATTGAAGATACTAGATTAGTATCTAGTTGGAATTAGTATCTAGTTGGAATTCCAATTAGTTGGAAGTTAGGTATTCCAACCCTGACCTAGTCACTGGCTAAAGTGAAATGACTGAAAATAAGACTTAAAAGTCAAAATTCCTCTTTCTGTTAAACGATGGCAAAACCTTCTACCTACTTCTGAAGGCTAATGTAAGTTCAAAAGAGCCAAGTAATGCAAAAGCCTTTTGAGAAAAAAAAAAAATTTTTAAAAACCAACAAAAAAACCCTTGAAAGGTGGTATTTTTGCCACTTGGATAGAAATATTTAACAGCACAAGCTTCATACTTTACTTTGATTCTATTATAACAAAAAACAATGAATCAGATAATATTTTTAATTTTTAAATGATTATTTGAATCATCTTTGTAGAAGTTAATCATGGTGGATGCTATATTAAGATACAGAAACTATTCTCATCTACCATTATTGATAGTCACCAGTAAATGTTTTTAATGCTGAGAAAATAAATACTGTAAAAATGTTTTAGAGTTTAAGAAATACAAGCACAGAGCTTATTGGGAGTCTGGATTGGATAGAGGCAGATAAAAAATATTTTGAAAACTTTCAACTTAGAATTAAATATCAAGTCAAGGCAGTATAGTCAATTATCTTCATATTTTTGAGCATAAAAAATGAAAATTATAATTAATGTTTCAGCATATGATGGTCTTTATGGTAAGTTATGTCTCTATGAAAAGTTTAATCAGAAAAATATCAATAGTTTCTGAAATTGCTGGAATGCTTTACTATCCTTTTGAACTTTGTTATATGACATTCAGATGGTCCATCATCCATTAAATTTATCAAACTTTTACTTAGTATCACCAAGTGTACATCGTTCTGTTGGTTAGCCATTCTTAAAACTTAAATGAAAGATTATCAATTTAAACAGAAAGGAGAATCAGGGAGTTACTTCAACTACCTGTAGACTTACTTCTATAAACATCTGGCGAACTCTTACTTGCTCAATTAAGTTTCACTAACTTGTCATAAATTCAATCAGTTTAAATAATGACCTGATTAAACAGATTTTGAAAAAAGGACACGTTCATATTTATATGTGGATTTTACAAATAAAACTGTCCAAGGAAATGGTGATAAACAACCTCTAAAATAGTAAAAACATTTTTCTTAATTTATATTAGGACGAATTTTACAGTTTTTAAACCTAAAACCATTTGAAAGTCACATTCTTTAAAGTGTAACAGTGCCATATGTTCTGAATACTAATTCATGACTATCTTAAATATCAGCAAAACAAAAATTATCTAAATTCAGTAATGGAAAGAACTTAAAAGAAAGAGCAAAGTGCTTTAATTTTTTTGGTTGGAAGAGTATAATATTTCAAAAGATATGATGATAAAATAGAAATCATTTATCCATTTTCTTATACCAATGCACCATAAAGATTGAGAAACGTGGAGGGATACACGAATGCATCATAAAGGAATTTATCATGAACAAGGATTACAAGATAAAATCAACAGAACCCAATCCATGTATTATATAAAATAAATGATAGGAAATCTTACAAGAGTTAGTAGTCTACACAAACAGATATGGACACATCCATAGGGAGAGTAGACTCTTAATTGTAATTATAATTTCTGAATTATAAAGTATAGTACCTATCACTTATTCTATATGGCAAACATGAAAGAGTCCTTTAAATCCAATCAATTTTTAACATTTAATTCAAAATCATTAGAGAGGTTTAAAATTCTTCGTTTATTCCTTATTTCCTTGGATAAATCACAAGGTCAATGCAGGGTAGAGAAACCATCCTCTACACTGTTTGAGCATCAGTAGGTATCTCTACCTTGATGAGAGAAGTACAGTGTCAGCAGGTATATACTCTTTGCCTTTTATTATAACTATATCTCCAACATTTACCTGAAAGAAAACTGGGAATCGGTTAATTATCTGCATTGAAAATAGTTACAAATATACAACCCATGTATTTAAGCATAAAATACAGTAAAAATGGTTATTGGTAAACAAGAACCACTTATCTTCACAAAATGGCATAAAATTATTTAGGAGTGAGGCCAAGGATGGGGTAATCCTTTAAAAAACAAACATTGTATCTTTATTGTACCGGCTATATAACCTAGCTTAATAAAAATAAATTTTATCCATTCTGTCCACTTAATTGGCATCTCATCTTCTCATTATTCTCTCCCTATGACATAAAAATAAAAAGGAGGAATTTACCAAATGAAATCTTCACTCTGTTTAAGGAAATCTCAAAACTACTGGAAAGACTATCATATGTATATACATGATACTACTCCTCAGATGACCTTAGTTATAATTCATAATTTAGAGGAAGAAAATGAGTCTTCGATTCTAAGTTATTTCCCAAGATCACAGAGGAAGAGCTTAGACTCAAACCCACATCTGACTGTCTGCAAAGCCTGATTTTGCATAAGCAAATATAATGAAACAATCACTGTATTTTAAATTAAAAGAAAAAAACAGCTTAGTCTCTTTCTCATTTTACTACCTGTTAGCATTTTTGTGAGCATGGTCTGAAGACAAATTAAAGATAAACTATGTCCAGAAACTTAGAAGTAATTTAAGGGATAGGTTTGTCACAGAGCTTTTGGCAAACTAATTAACAAGTTGGCTTGCTGACCAAATTCAGCAAGTTACACTGATGGCCACACTCCCATTATATTATGAAAGCTGCCCTCACTTTTAGTAGCCAAATGATCCTAAAAGCACGTTTTAATAATTAATCAGGAAAAGAAAAGCCCTTTTTTGCGGGGGGGGAGCTTAAAGCCTCTTTGTTCTCTCCCCTCCCTAATTTTCCTTGAACCCCCAAATAACACTTTACTTGGGGGGAGGGGTGGCAGAGAATGATGTCTTCAGTGGGAATCACAATATGAGACAGCCCCCTGTGGTTTACTTATATACTGGGGGAGGAACAGGTTAGGCAAGGTTGGAGGGGACTGTCTCATCTACGGTATGTATGCTGGTTATCCAGGTAGGGAAACTCTGAATGCCTTGATTTGAAAGAGGTTTATTTCAGATGAAATCTGGATTATCTCAAATTGACAAATTGTCAGGGATCTTGGAATCGAACACCCCCTTCCTCAAAAAAGGGCACACTGGGAAAATAAAAAAACAGCAAGTATAGGTATAAACTAGCCCTTAAAATAATGTGTTGTGATAGTATTCTGATAGCACCCACTGAAAGCAAGATAAAAAGAACAAAGTTCTCTGCAGCCAGAGCACTTAGAGAGAATGCTACCCAGGTTATCATTTAATTGCTCCTTAATCACCTTCTGTGTATTAAGGTCTGCTCTCCAATCAGACTGTATGCTTTATAAAATCAGGATATTTGTCTATATTACAGTGTTAGGGATTTTCATAAGTCTGTTAGAGTCTAATTGTACAGTTTTCCAACATTTTATTCACTGTAAGACAAAAGAAAGCCTTACGGTTATTAAACTGAAGACTAAAAGAAAATATTAGCCTCTTATATGGTCTAACGGGTTCCCCCAGTGGCTTCGGAAAACCAAGGGCTCACTGAATGCTAAAGTAGTTCTCACGGCACTGTGAGGAGAGCAGGGAACTTACCCCCTCCTTCTGATGCCTATGTTTTAGCTCACTTTCTCAAACACCTCTTTCTTTTTGGGTTCTGAGCTCCTAATGTGGTATTCATTCCCGTTTCCAGCCCGGTGTGTGCATGGGAACAGACAAGAGAAAGTCAAGACGGCAAACTTTCTTTAACCACGTGTTCTAGTTGGAGGAACGTCATGACAAAGCAGTTTTAGTCCCCAAAATACTGAAGTTAAAAAAATATTTAGGGCTTCAGGTCACTACCTTGAGCCTTCTGAAGTCATTGACATTAGTAATTACAATTGAGGATTATGAAAAAGGGTAAGCTTATTAAACTGTAACAGACTGACTGAAAATCTGATTTGTCCAATTGCAGGCCCCAGCATATTTATTTATATTTTTACTGAGGAATTTTTGTAGATGTGAATTCTTAATCCAGAGAAATATGTTTCATGGTGGAAACTTCATGCATTAAAGCAACTATACAGAGTGACTTTTACACATGCAGGAAGCCCACCACTCTATGTTTTTCTACAAAACCAGAAAAATGTGTCAATTCCAAGATTCTTCACCTAAATTCTATCCTAAGCAACTATCTCAAAAACATATGAACAGTCTCAGCTGCATCTCAATCTTAAGAACTGATCTTTGTGGTAATGAAGACAGCTGTTTACTTTCAAGAGTGGGGATGCAATGCCTTGTATAGGGCCTTTTTTTTCATTTTTATTGGAGTAGGGTTGATTTACAATGTTGTTAGTTTCAGGTGTACAGCAAAGTGAATCAGTTATCCATATCCATATATACACTCTTTCTTAGATTCTTTTCCCATATAGGCCATTACAGAGTATTAAGTAGAGTTTCCTGTGCTATACAGTAGGTCCTTCTTAGTTGTCTATTTTATATATAGGGCTTTGTAATTCTAACACTTTCTTAGAAAACCAGATACTGGCAACTTAATCTCGTGCTACAGATCAGTAACTGGAGGAATGAACTGTTAGTGTCTGGGAGCTGAAGTCTGCCCATCTGTGAATGGCTGGATGAACACTGCAAATTTGTAGGTCCTCTGAGAAACATTAAAAAGCAACCTCAGTAGCCACACACTCAGAAAGACCAAGAAAGAAAGAACCCTGAACTAAAGCCCATTTGCACTAAGGTTTACCATATTACATTGGCATGTGAATCAGACTGTTGGTTTTGGTTTATTGATTTTATTTTTAAACGCACAAAATATTACATAAGCTAAAGAAAAGACTTGCCTTATAATCTGGCTAACACAACAAGCCAGCCTGCTTTCACACCTGTCCACACAGTGTTCAATAAACCATTTCTACATAGCCAGCATCTTAGTGTACACCGTCCCGTTCTTTTTACCTCTGATTATTCTATGACACAGGAATCCTCATATGTCCTGCTTGCTATTGTGAGCTCACTGCTTGGGACCTACACTCAATAAGTATTTGTTGAATGATGGTATAAAATTTTTCTGTGTTGCTACAGTATTTGAAATGACAGCTTTTACTTGTCACAAAATATACTAGAATGTAGAATGTCATTATTTATAAATGCTCTTTCTATTGTTGGATATCCTCATATTCTAACTTTTCACTGTTACAAATAACGTTAATTGATAATTATTATACATGTACAGGTATCTCCCTACTTTATGATTATTTTCTTGGGATAAATTCCCAGAATCTTCTTTTTTTTTGTGTGTGTGTGGTTGTCAATATGAAGACCTAAATTGCTAATCCACAATAGTATGTGAATAAAATACTTCATAAAAATTCTGAAATACAAGTTTTTTTCCTTGACTAGATAGCAAACAAGGCCTCAGTAACGTTTAAATTTGCAACTTTTATCATTAGGTTGAATATTATACTGAGTCTGGTTGCTTATTACATTTCTTCTTACTTTTTGCCAGCTTATATTTCCTATCTAGATAACGATTTCAGTCTTTTGTCATATTTGGTGCAAATATTTCCATATTCTCTCTGCTTATTTGCGTGATGTATACTAGTTTTAAATTTTATATAATCAAATTCCATAGATCCTTGAGATTTTGATCTTGTTCTCCTCCAAATATTTATTAAGGTCTTTATTCTATTTGTATGTTTTTCAAAAACAATGTTTCAATATTTTCTTCTAGCCAGTTGAAATTTATTTTAGCACAGGCTGTGTCTTAGATATAAAACTGTATTATTCCTGAAACTGCTAATCTGTGGTCCCAACATGATTTACTAAATAATCCTTTAATCCATGATTTTTGCCTCCTTTATCAAATATTAAATAGGCTTTATTTCACGGCATCCTATTTTACTTTATGCTTTTCATCAATGTATATTTTTGCAACAGATTCACGGTATTTTAATAACTTTTGCTTACCCTTTTACTTATATTTAATCCTTGCACACTGTTAATTTTCCAAAATATTCTTCTATTTTCTCAACTGTTTATTTTTGAAATTACAATGAATAATTTAGTCAACTCTTGAGGAAAAGAAAAGATAATTTCCCTGATTATACTACACCATTACTTTTGAACAAGTGGTGTTTTTCTAGGAATATTACATATTTGTCTTTTTGTGAAACTTTAACACCTAAAGTTTTTATGTTTTCTTTGCAATGGTCATATATATATTTCAAGTTTACTGGTACGCATCCCACGTGCCACCAGGAATGAGATCTCTTTTTCACTGTATTTTTCTAAATTGCTATTGCTGAAAAGAGTGATGTCAATTTCTGAATATTTGTCTTGAATTCATCACTGAACCAACTTTTATTAATTCTAATTAATTAAGTATCTACCTCTAGTTATTAAGTAACATCAGCTCATTTTGGCTGGATGATTTTTGGCAACACCTTAAATTCTACCCCTCTGTATTTCGAAGTGGGATGCTCAGGGAAAATGTGGCACTCATCTCCAAGACAACTGAGAATGCTACCTCTATGGAAAATCATGGGCTGGTGATTTAATTTTTTTCTCTGTGGAAAATTGAAAAAGTAAGTTAAAATAATCCAATCAATCTTGGAATAATGACTATTAGGAAAATAAAACATTTTAACAGGTTAATTTTAGGGTGAACTAGTAGATGGTTATCTCCTGACTTTACAACTGTTTATTTTCTAAGCAAGCACTCTAGGTAAGAAGAAACTGATATCAATTTATTAGGATATGCATTTATGTTAATTACCCCGACAAACCTAGTAAATGAAACACATTTATAATAAAATACAATTTATCATACTTGATTATACCCTACTTGTCTTGGCTCTAAAGTGTTTAAATCCACAAGTACTATACAAGAGCATAAAAGAAACTTCTTTTGAAACAGTCAATTGAGCTTTTTTGTTTTTTTTATCTTGCTCTGAAAAAGAGGTGACTATCACAGAAATAAGGAAAGCACAAAGTATTTTCCTCTATGTTACTTTCATGTCAAAGACCAGAGAGAGAGACTAGTGAGTTTTCAAATATCCAGCAAAGGAGATGTCAATCTCTATTCTGGCTACTGATTTAAAATAAACAAAGATGTAATTAATTCAGGATGAATCCTGTTCCCTGTGAGAATACAAGGTGACTATGAACATCACAAGGTAGAATCAGGGCATGGCCTTTACCTGGGAAATACTGGAGTGCAAATAAACTGAGTGTGGGTTACACCTCCATTGTACTAGCAATCTCAGAAAACAAAGTCCCCTGGGTAGAATGGCCTCGCCTCCGAAAGTCTCTCACCAAGTTACTAAGGTTATTCACTTGTGGATGACTGGCGATTAAATGGTCTTCCAGAACTAAGGAAGAACTAACAATCATTGCTTACCTTTTGAAATTGAGGTCTGAAAAGCGCAGGAATGCTTGGATAACACTTGCTAAATTATGACTCAACTCACTAACTACCATGTTAGAGCTCCTATGAGCAAATTAACTTCTTGATGGAATTGATTTCCAGCTCATTAGAAGATGATATTTAGTTAGTAAGACATTGAAAAAAAATGAATTAGCAGTGCGTAAATGCGATTAGTCATGATATATGAATGTGAAGTAAAGTATACAAATGTGAACTATCAGAATCTAATTTTTGTTTTACTTGGACAGTAGATGATTAAAGCAAAAAATTACAACACAAAACAGTCCATGGATAAGTGAAATCTATGAAAAACAGTACTCAAAATATACTATGAAAGGAACAAAAGTTCTAAATATTACTTTAAGGTAATAGTCTTTCTAATATAGTGGCAAATTATTAAATGGAAGTGACTAACTGAAGATTCCATGTATGTTTACAACATTATTACTAAATAGCTTTCGTATCAGTGGAATCCTTGACATTTGCTTATATTATATACAAAATTACATCTACTAGAGTTACCTCTATGCACTTCTTCTCCTGTAACAAAAATAAAAAATCAATGCATACCTTTTCCCAGTGCACAATTTCCCAAGCACCACTTCTCAAACTGGAAAGAGAAAAGGTGGACAGTTTTAAGAATATTTTTACTACTTATCAAAAGCCAATCTCTGATGAAATGATCATTTTAAATGAATAGCTTCAAATAAATTAACTGGTAACAATTTTTATAGGTTTAAAAACCAATTATGACAGCAAAGATACATAAAATTACACAAAGAAACAACCAATGAACATTTTAGATCTCAAAATAAAATACTTCTATCTCACTGGCATTGCCAAGGGCTTTCATCAGCACACAAAGGAATTACAGGGGTTGGCTGGAAGAGAAAGCCATAAAAATGCTTGGCAAAGGGAGTGACAAGCTTAAAAAAATTTCAGAAGCCATAACAGTAGCAATGTTAAAAAAGAAAAAAAAAAAAAGATTTACAAGCATAGCAGGAATGAATTTCAAACTCGGTAGTAAAAATTTAACACATAAACCAGTAGATTAAAAAAATCTGTACCTTTAGCTTTAAAATAATGCAAAATAGCAAATGTTTCTATATTTGGTTTACTGAGAATAAATAAAAGAAGAGGCTACAATTAAATTATGATTGAGGGGTTGATATTTCTCAGTGTTTTATTACTGCTTTGCAACAGTAAAGTTACTCAGTATACCTTTCTTTTATTCCTGCAGTGTGTCTGTGGCATAATACCGAATATGCCAATAGACACTAGCAGATAAAACAAAACAAAAAAGAATAATGTGAAGTAGATAGCACAGCACGTAGTACTTAAAAGGATTAAGTCAAGGTCAGTCAACAAATTATCCTCACAGTAAATTCCATGAGGGCAAGCTAATATTTTGTTTAACACAATATTCTCTGGAAACAGTACAGTACCTGGCACAAAGTAGCTATTGGGTAATATTTGCAAGATGAATAAGTTACAGGCACAAAAACATTAGATTCACTTTCTTTTGATGTTAGAAGAGATGAAGGCTGAACCCTCTTAAGTAAATCATGATGATGATAATCCCCAAAATGTGCAATAGCAAATCTAACACTAATTACATACCAACAGGTCTGGAAACCAGTGTTACAATATAAATTATTTAATCTAAATATAATCTCTTTGTGTTCCAAAATTCCCTGAAGCCAGGGCTGTGTCTTATTCATTTCTTTATCTTTAGCACTTCACAGCACTTCCTGGCCCATAAGACACTCCAGCACTAGTTAAACAGATGAATAAATGCAATAAGGAATATCTTGCAGTGAATTTGGTGAATCAACCTCATTAATTTAAATAATAATTCCAAGACGAAGAGGCTAACACTAAGTATTTCCAGTAACTATATGACTAAGTTAAAATTCCAATTTTGACAGTATTCATACAGTTAGGGGTGAAGGATCTGAGCACCAGGCATCTAAAACTGATCCCTATATTCTAATACACAAAACTCTAATGCCTGTAGAGTTCACCCAAACTGTTGCCAGGAGTAAAACTGCTCCTGGATGTTGCTCCGGGAGTACAAGGGGTTCAGAGCGTGACACTTAAGAGTAAAAAAGCCCTTGGGGAAGTGACTTCCCTGGTGGCACAATGGTTAAGAATACACTTGCCGGGGCTTCCCTGGTGGCGCAGTGGTTGAGAGTCTGCCTGCCGATGCAGGGGACACAGGTTCGAACCCTGGTCTGGGAGAATCCCACATGCCGCGGAGCAACTGGGCCCGTGAGCCACAACTACTGAGCCTGTGCGCCTGGAACCTGTGCTCCACAATGAGAGGCCGCAATAGTGAGAGGCCCGCACACAGCGATGAAGAGTGGACCCCACTTGCCGCAACTGGAGAAAGCCCTCACACAGAAACGAAGACCCAACACAGCCAAAAATAAATAAATCAATAAATAAATTTAAAGAATACGCTTGCGGATGCTGGGGACACAGGTTTGAGCCTTGGTGCAGGAAGATCTCACATGCCCCAGGGCAATTAAGCCCGTGCGCCACAACTACTGAGCCCGTGTGCCACAACTACTGAAGCCCGCATGCTACAACTATGGAAGCCTGCATGCCACAACTACTGAGGCCCACGTGCCTAGAGCCCATGCTCTGCAACAAGGAAAGCCACTGCAATGAGAAACCCGTGCACCGCAACGAAGAGTAGCCCCCGCTCGCCGCAACTAGAGAAAGCCCGCGTGCAGCAACGAAGACCCAACTCGGCCAAAATTAAAAAAAAAAAGAACAAATGAGAGCACTTCGCCCTTTAATCACTTAACCCAGTGACTGCAATATTAAGTACTCAACAAGGAGTGTTGGCAAAGTGCTGTTCAAATCTGCATAACTGACTGACTGGGGCTAAAATCTGCATAAATTTAAATTAGAAAAAAAATCCTGTTCAATAGTACCTGGAGCTCTTTATTGCCGTTTATTTTCTTCTAATTCCACCTCATACAAGTAAACATTCCCACACTGCAATACTTGGGTTTTTAAAAATCAGTTTCCAATATTTGTAAAATCAAGAGGTTTGACATGAAAATGAAGACTTCAGGCTTATCAGGGGAGCTCAGTCAGTTACCGCACTGTGACGTGTGGCGTGGACAGCAGTGGCCACCTCTTTCGATGGGGCTCACCACTCCATCACCATGCTTGTTTGTGGTTTCCTGCTGCTTTATAGGCAGCCTACTTCCCTGTCTTGTATGTAGGACACCTGCCTGGCTCACACTCATGAGGTTTTTCTTTGTTAATTGAAGTATAACTTACAACAAAGTGTATAGACCTTACGTATTCTGTTCAATGAGTTTTTTAAAAACGGTAAACATCTGTGAATTCACCACTCAGGACAAGATGCAGAACTCCAAAAAGACTCCTCACACCATTTTACAGTCCATTATCCCATCCCCAGATATAAATCATTTACCGTAAGTTAGTTTTGCATGTCATATGCATTGAATCATATAGTATTTTTGTATTAAGGTTTCAATCAACATATCTGAGATTCTGTTTAAAAAAATCTTTCTTTCCCCGGTTAAACTGACATGGTATTCTGGTGGATCGATTTCTGGACTCTGTATTTAGTCCACTGATCAATTTATCTCCAGGCCCATCGTGCTGAAAGCAACACTCTTTTTCCTGCCTCAAACCCTTCGCACATGTCTCCATGACTGCAACACACTTTCCCTCTGTCCTCACCTAGATCTCAGCTTTAACACTACTTTCTCAGGGGACATTTTTTTGACACCTACACCTTTACCACTACCCTCAAGTCTAAATCAGCTTCCTGCACTTCTCCTTCAGAGCACTTATGACAGTTTTACTACATACTTAGTTGAGAGAGGATTTATGTAAGGCTTTCTCCTTCCCCAGACTCCAAAATCTTTGACCACAGGAATATTCTCTATTCTGTTCTCCGCTGTATTCCCAGTGTTTCCGTGCAGCAACACAAAGATGCTCAGTCAATACTTGCTGGATGGAAAGTGGATCCACTGATGTTCCTATGTGTTTGGGCCCATATGAAGCCATAGTAGTAGTTACATAGATTTACTAAAGATATAACCCTGTTCCTTAATAGATCTCATGTTAAAAACAATATATACACAATGTTTAAAAATAGCTATACAGGAAAACACTCTGGCATTTCCTCAAAAAGTTAAGCACAGAGCTATCATGATATAGAAATTCCACACCTAAGTATATATCCAACGGAACTGAAAACATAATGTTCACACAAAAACCTGTGCACAATGTTAACTGTATCATTGTTCGTATAGGCAGAAAGTGGAAACAACCCAAATGTCCATTCACCATGAATGGTTAAACAATAGGGGTAAAGCCATACAAAGAAATATTACTCAGTCATAAAAAAGGAATGAAATGCTGATACATGTTGACAACATGGATGACTCTTGAAGATAAGCCAGTCACAAAAGGCTACATGTTGTATGATCTCCTTTATATAAATGCCCAGAACAGACAAATCATAGAAATAGAATGTAGATTAGTGTCATCAGGGGCTCATGAAAGAGGGCAATGGGGATTGACTGCTTTACATCTGGGGTTTCTTGTGGGGGTGATGAAAGGATTCTAGAATCAGATAGTTGTGTTGGGTGCATAACGCTGTGAATATCCTAAAAAACACTGAACTGTATACTTGAAAATAATGAGTTTTATGGTTTGTGAATTATAACTCCAAAAAAAAAAAACCAGCTACATAAAAATGATGCCAATTGAACTATTTAAACATTTGCTTAAGAATAGCTTCTCAGTTTCATAAGTTTCCTGAAATGTTTCCAATGTTGAGCAGCTGGAAATGGTTACACAACCACTAGATACACTAATGTTCCTGTGTGTTTGGGACATGAATGTCCTCCGATGTCAGCTCTGGCCACCCCCTTCCAGCTCTGTAATCCAAACTGGCCCTCCTTGAAATGTTGCCACTTGGAAGAGACTGGTCAGTTCACATCTGAAAAATAGCCCTGAACCACTCTACTGGGTTCCCCTTACAGGATGGAAGTGTCACAGCAGGCTTCCCAAACTCAGCTGACCAGACTATACCAGGGAGTCTGCTCCACCAGGGTAGGTTGGAAGCCTGGCCAATTTCACTGAACCTGGAAAACCATCTGAATCTGCTTCACTTGTCCGTCCTCCCCACCTGCTCATCCCCCTCACTAGGATGGTTTCTCCATGCACATTCGAACCTACCTACGTCCCTCCCCTACCTGACCCTTCTGCACCACCCTCCTCTGTAAACTAGCCTGTCCTCTAGGGGATGCCTGCCACCACCCAAACGGTACATCCTCCTACTCTCTTCTCCCTACGCTCCATCCAAAGGTTTCCTCCATTCATCCCTGAAGACACATACTGGAAACTACGGCTTACTACAAAAAACTGATATGTCTAAGAAACTTTTAAATACATTTTCAGCCAACAATGTTTTCTAACAAACTGCAGAATCAATGTATTATTGGCAAGTCAACTGGAGTTATATAAAGGAAGAGCTGAGATTCTTTCCTCCTCTCATGCCACTTTCTCAAGGTAAGGAATGCTGATGCATCCTCACATACTTTTCTCTAGACAAGCACGCACATATGCATGTTTGTTCTCTTTCTTTTTAAAAATTTATTTCTCTGCAACTTGGTTTTCCACTTAACATGTGCTTTCAGGACGAAGCACAGAGACAACCCATTTTTTGAGAAATAATCCCTTGTAGTGGATGTATCCATTACAAATGGGTCAGATAACTGAATAGACTCACAGACTCCACAGGGTGTATTCAAGAAAGTTATTAATCAAGCTAGAGGATATGGTACACCGGGAAAAATGAAAGCCCAGGCAA
This sequence comes from Phocoena sinus, assembly GCF_008692025.1. NCBI lineage: Eukaryota > Metazoa > Chordata > Mammalia > Artiodactyla > Phocoenidae > Phocoena > Phocoena sinus. The sequence goes on from NC_045767.1 coordinate 67,821,324, forward strand.
GCATCAGGGGCCTGAGAAACTCCTAGGCACAGCCCTCCAGGGTCCCTTCTCATTCACCTCGGACATGGATTTTGAACCTCCATGATATGTATGATAAATCTTAATTTCAGGAAAGCCTGGGAAAATGTTTCCAGGGGATCTTTTATACCTCCCAGTCAATTAGACAAGCCAGATTATGTTACAAATTAAACCAGGTAAGCCATCAATCTATATACATCCTTAAACTAAGCAGAGGAAATTTTGGGTGCTTCAGGGGGGTTTCAAACCCTGCAGAGAGCATTAATTCAACAGCTAGTCCATCTCGTCCTTCTTTTTTTTTTTTTTTGCGGCACACAGGCCTCTCACTGCCGTGGCCTCTCCCGTTGTGGAGCACAGGCTCTGGATGCGCAGGCTCAGCGGCCATGGCTCACGGGCCCAGCCGCTCCGCGAATGTGGGGTCTTCCAAGACCGGGGCACGAACCCGTGTCCCCTGCATCGGCAGGCGGACTCTCAACCACTGCGCCACCAGGGAAGCCCTCGTCCTTCTCTTGGCCAAGGTTCAGCATCACAGTTCCAGGTGTCTCTGGGATCAGCACAGAGGTATTCCAGTCCAGCTGGAATATCATAATGTATTCAACTATCCTCCTCTCAGTGGAAATTGGGACTTCTACCTTTTTCTACCACCTCAAATAACACTGAATATATTTATGTAATTGTACTCTATAGGAGAGGAGTCCCAAAGGAGCATTGCTGGCTGTAGGGTATTTGTGTTTGTACTTTTATCAGATACAACCAGATTACTTCCATATGGCAATCTACACTGTCATTAGCAATATATAAAGTTCCACTGACTATAAACTTAGACAAGCACAAACTGTTATCAGTCGCTTGAATTTTGTCAATCTGATGGGTACTTGGTACTTATTCTGAAAGCTACAGTGGCCTAGATTAATCCAGTGTAAATTACCTTTATGTCCTACACTGAATTAGAATTCTAACTAAGAGTAACATACTTTTGGATGTAGTACAGAACCTTGCCACTCAACAGGTGGTCCAGAGACCTGCAGCATCAGCATCACCTGGAAGCTTCTTAGAACTGAGGATGTTTCTATCCCTTCTACCTTCCACCCCCAATTTCGTTTGTTTTTGATCTACAAAACCGTAACACAGAAATAAAAGCTAGAAGTGCATAGCTTCTTCAAACTTGAGGCTAGACTCCATCTTAGGATTATAGAGAACAATACAGAATTCTGGTGAAGTTAAAAAATCAGCTCACGACATATAAAAGGTTTCTGGGGACTTCCCCCTTGGTGCAGTGGTTAAGAATCCGTCTGCCATTGCAGGGGACACGGGTTCGATCCCTGGTCCGGGAAGATCCCACATGCTGCGGAACAACTAAGCCTGTGAGCCACAACGACTGAGCCTGCGCTCTAGAGCCCAGGAGCCACGACTGAAGCCCACGTGCCACAACTATTGAGGCCCACGTGCCTAGAGCCCATGCGCCGCAACAAGAGAAGCCACTGCAGTGACAAGCTCATGCACCGCAACGAAGAGTAGCCCCCGCTCGCTGCAACAAGAGAAAGCCTGCGCGCAGCAATGAAGACCCAATGCAAAAAAAAAAAAAAAAAGGTTTCTGCACTTGGATAAAAGTCAGTCACAATTCATTGTTGTCTTTACTTCTGAACTGGTTCCTAAATATCCAACCATAGAACAATTAAAATAAACCATATCACATGTATTATGCTGGTGACTGAAATAGAAACCTAGTTATTTTTAATCACTGACCTCCTCTAACCCAGCTCTAACCAGGTTTAGAGGAAACAAGAAATGATGCTGGGTCCTTTGCTGAGCTTTTAGCTTTCTTGGGCCCAAAGTACACTTACTTCACAACTCTAGAGAAGGTGAGCCATGGAGGAGATGATCAGTGATGCCTGGTGAAGGGAACTGAGAACAAGCTAGGAAAGAATTATGTCAATGGCTTGTCTTATGATGCTTTAACAGCTCTTCCTTTTAAATGCAAATCTCCTCCACCTCTCAGCAGTTCTCCAAACACACCTGCTATAATTTCCACACTGGCTAATTAGTATGCATGGGAGAGCTCATAGTTTAAACAAATACCTCAAATGTCATCTGTTCTTACTGAGCAGGATGCTACTTAACAGCTTTTGGGTAATGGATTTTCTGTTGAAATAAAAACATTCTGTTAGAGTCCCTTGGGAATTCCCTAATCAAAGGCTCTGGAGAAACTGTCAGTCTCTCAGGACTCAATCAAATGTCGCACACGTACAGGTGCTGGCTGAGGGTCTCACACTGGCTTCTCTGAGAGAAGCCATCACCACGGCAATCTAACTGGTCTACCATTAAGGACGTTACAAAGAGTCACTGGAGTGTGTGGGGTGTCGTTCCTGGGCAATCAAGTCACTTCTTTTTTTTTTTTTTTGTGGTACGCGGGTCTCTCACTGTTGTGGCTTCTCCCGTTGCGGAGCACAGGCTCCGGACGCGCAGGCTCAGCAGCCATGGCTCATGGGTGCAGCCACTCCGCGGCATGTGGGATCTTCCCGGACCGGGGCGCGAACCCGTGTCCCCTGCATCGGCAGGCGGACTCTCAACCACTGCGCCACCAGGGAAGCCCCAAGCCACTTCTTGAAATAGGTTAACAAAAGGCAAATTATCCAAAAGGATAACGGGCACTACCCTTGTCACAGGACACAGAGAAACCACAGCAAAGGCAGCATGCTGCAATCCCTAAGTGGCAGGAAGCACTGCAGAGGAGCTTTAGTGCATTGAGAAGGCTAAGAGAACCGCTGAGACTACAGTTTTGAACCGGGCAGAGAAGGAAAACCAGTATACCCATATTAAAGCATCAATTCATTCACCACGTAGACCCTTACAAAGACAACGAAGGCAAAAAACCTCTTGTGGCACAAACTGACACTGCACAAAAGTTTCCTTCGTGAACTTGCCTATAAAGGTCAAATTAAGCAACAATCTGCTTGGGATCCTCTGACACAAAAGACAAAGGGAACCTCCTGAGTTCCACTCTCCTCCGTATTCTCTATAGAGATTTTTCAATGAACTGATACCACTTCTTCCAGCTTACTTTAAAACTTTTAACAAGGGTCCTCACTAGCAGCATCAGCATCACTGAGAATTTCTTTAGAATGAAATTCTGGGGTCCCCTGCGAGGCCTACAGAAACTCTAGGGGTGAGTTTCAGCAAGCTGTTTGAGAACCAGTGACTTATCTTAAAAAAATATGGGTGAGATGATGTGATCAGTGCACAAGGGGCAGGAACCTACTTCGCTCAGAATGTTTCCCCCCCAATGCTGCACAGAGTCATGAATCATTTGCTTTTTCCTTTATGTAACTGAGAAATTCCTTGAAAGAAAAATCTCTTGCATCGCCTCACCAGTCATTCCACCCTTTCTTGCAGCTAGGCTTCAGTTCTTCCAGCCCCACATCCGCTCTCCAGTTTAGAACTGGAATTCCAGTTAAGAACTGTGACTTTTTAAATTTTAATTGAAGATGTGATTTACAATATTGCATTGGTTTCAGGTGTACAGCATAGTGATTCAGATTTTTTGCAGATTTTATTCCATTACAGATTATTACAAGATACTGACTATAATTCCCTGTGCTATACGCTAAATTCTTATTGTTTATCTATTTTATGACTTCTTAAATGCTGGATTTAGTGGGTATCACAGCCTCGGTCCTATTAATTCAGCATTTGGTGTTTGATGGGTTTTCCCCTCCTTTGCCAAGTCCAGTTGGATCTGTCCACTGTGTATTTTCCTTTGCCTTCTCATTGCTGCCACCCTATTCCCCTTCCCTAATTAATCAAAAGTCAGTCTCCCTTTGTGCCTCACCCCACCCCTCCCCATACAGCTGTCCCATTCCTTGTTAAAAAGTATGACTGGGAACCTAGCCACACCCTTCAGTAATTCTCTCCAAGTTCTTCACCTTGGTTTTCAAAGCCTCCAAATTATGACCCTAACTTGCCTTCCCGTCCCTGTCCCCACTGCTCTCTGCCACGTACCCTGTGCTGTAGCCAAAACGGACTGCATTCAGCCCTCTGTATCCACAGGCTCTGCATCCACCACTCATATGCCATTTTGTATAAAGGAATCAGATTTTGGTAACGGTGGGTGTCCTGGAACCAATTCCCCACGGATACCAAGGGACATCTGTATTTGCTCTTCCCAGAATATACCTCACGCCTTTCCCATTTCCTCCTGGATCATCCCTGCACCCACCCCGACAGCTCTGCTTACTCAAAGTCCACTCGTTTTTGTGATCCTCGCATGTGACATCTCCGAATCCCCACCCCTCTCATTTGGTCCTTATTAGTCTTTCTATCTTTCTTGTATCATAGTATCAGTGAGCATGTTATCTTCCCTACCAGATTCTAATTTCCTACAGGGCAAGCATGAAGCCTGGTTTCTTTCTGCATTTTCTGCACTGGGTCTTACACAAGGTAGATGTTCAGCAAGACTTACTGAAGTGAAACAATAAACGTTCTAACTTGGAGTCACACCTGTTTTTTCCTCCTTTCACTCTATCTATGGCCCTCAATTTCCTCAGTGGATTTTGTTTCTTGGTGTGCTTTTATTTATGGGACAAATGAAAGATCATCTGCAGTTGTACTTCCCCACAAATAAACACTTCCTCTTCATCCAGAGCTGTTGCTAAAAATATCTAACCAGTTCAGTTCATAAAACTGTACGATTTAAAATTTTAATTGAAGATATTAACAATCTTAGAGGTGTCTGAAAACACTCTTTAGCACATATGTGCTCAATTTTCAATTCCTCATGGAATCAATACTTTCTAAGAACTATTTATAGGTAACTGATGTACACGTGGCAGAGTACAGGTCCAGGCTTATGGATGGATCAGATGTGCCAGATACCTCCAGGGAAACAAAAAAGCTGCACACTGGCTTTTTCAGTAAGCCACGAAAGTGGTGCTATTTTAAGTCCCTTAGCATGAAATGAACTCAACCAGATGGATTCAGCCTTGTTAGTAGGTCATTTCAGGCTTAACAACCTAAAACAAATTCAACCCACACCAACTCAACATCTTTTTCATAAAGGACTTTAAGGTGAATAGCTTGCAGTCAGAGATAAGCAACTATGTGCCCTGTAGGGAAGTAGCCTTGTTAGGGGTTATCAGTGGCCACCAACTCAACTCCACTTCTGAAATGGCTGATGTAGCTCTGGGAAAAGACGAATCAGGTGGAGATGAGATCTATTATTTTTAGCTATGTGCCTAGTTAAATAGAAGTTCATGTTATCTTTTCTAAATTAAATTAAAACAGAGCAAAACTGCTTTATTAAAGACTTATTCTACTGCTTTATTAAAGACTTATTCTAATCTAATACCTACTAACAAAACAAGGTATGAAACAATCTAATGTCAGGTGACTGATGGGCTGCCAGATGTCACAGGTGTCTCCCAGACATTCTCACCTGCAGAATGTATGTACACCATCCTTCAGGGAATATATCCGAACCTGGGATTTTAAAACAGCAAATCTACTTCATAAAGAGGCATCTTTAATTAAAATTTTTAGATCCAAAATATCTTTCTTAGTCTGCACCTGAACCCCATCCTTTCCCAGGCCTCCATATTGTGACTTTATGTGAAACTATCATTCCACTTGAAATACTAGCCATAGCAGTTTTCCACAAAAAGTAAAAGCATAAGTTGACAATTTAAAAAGAGAACTAGCTCAATCACAACAAATTCTTATGGGGATTGGCTTCAATATACATATTATAGTGATAATTACAAATGCATAATTAACAAATTTCTGCAGAGCTAAGTTTGGCCAAGAAAACCCAATTTAGGACACAGAGTGAGAGACTGCCTCCTGTGTGTATGTAGACACGTGGAGGGAGGGTATGTCAGATATTGTGAACTCAAATATTGAGGAAGAAATCAGAGAAAATAAGGTAAATTTAGGTGCCGGGAAAACCTGGGGGTCCTGAATATGGCAATGCTCTGGGCTTTTGGGCAGTGGAAGTGATAAGTGGACCCAGTGCTGTGTTCATAGGATGCGAGCAGAGTAAAATGATGATATGATGACTTCAACAGAGACAGTAAAGAGGAGTCAAGAACTTCTACCATGTTAGTTTTTTTTTTGTTTTGTTTTGTTGTTATCTTACCAGCGCCTGCGAAACAGTCTGGGACACAGTGTTTTGGAAATACTGCTTTTCATCTTGCTCACACCCTAGATAATGAATTTTCAAGGAGGCTCCTTCATTTCTAGTCTCTTCCTGCTTCCTATCTATACTGAAGTATCTATACAGAGAGTTGGTTCATTCACTCGCATAGAGCACCTGCTGAGGATGGGGCCCCTGGGCTAGAGCTGTGAGGACACAAAGATGAGGAAGACTTGCCCTCTGCAGAATCCAGAATTTCACCCCTGATCAAGTTCATTAATTGGTGAAAATGAGGCATCAGACAGGCACCAGTCCACTGAAAATGTTGTAAGTGAAATCATGAATTTGTATTTCTGAAGTCACTAGGGAATGACAGAGAAAAAAAAAGTCACTCTTTAGTGCCTCAATGCAAAATAAGGAGAGAAAATATTCATTTTTCTAAGACTATAGAAGGATTAATATTTGAATCTGAGGGAAAGACATCCTCATATATTACATGGTCTTGATAAACATTTAGAAAATGAAATTTAAGTAAAATACTAAAAATATCTGTCATGATTAACTTGCCTGTCAAAAATAACAACTCCTTTCCCCACTCCTACACCACTTCCTGCCTCAACTCAGGAAAGCAAATTGAATTTCAGTCTGGCCTATGGACAGATGGCTTTCATTTAAAGTATCAGTAATTTGAGTTATCTGACAGCAAATAGTATCCTATTCAAACATTTGTTATCACCTATCAACTGCAAAATCAAAAAGACGACCAAATACCCAAACTAGGCAAAGAAAAAAAAAAGGACGATTCGATTCTCTTAGAAAACAATCAAGTAGCAAACTAAAGACCATAATTTCTTGAACGTGGGCTTTCCAACTATTCTGACTTAAAATGATTTTTATATGTAAGCCTTAATATTTTATTTTTGACATGAGTTTTCTATACTATAGAAGACTTTCCTCTCACTTTTTAACCACAGAGCTAATCTTGTTAATCCAGAATGAATTGGTGAACCAAGAATGATAACCAAGAAAGAATCTTTTCTCTGAATAGTGGGCAAAAAGGGAGTATTTTTGGAAGTAGGCAAGTACCTGGAAAATCAGAGAACCCACCCATACAGGGTGTGGTAGCTTAAATCAACACGGCTATGACGGCTACTCTTCAACTGTACAATGTTGACTTCCTGTGCCAAGGCTTGAAAATAAGTAACTGCTAGTCCCTGAGGGTAGGAGCCCTCTGCCAGAAGACACATTATGTATTGGAAAAAACAGTTACATATTTTTGGTTCAAAAGCTGTTACTGAACATTCTGAGCAACATGGCAACAAATGCAAAAACTGCACCACTTGCCCAAAATGCCAGTACCTGAAACATTTTTGCTTTTTTTTTTTCCCCCTTTCAATACCTATGGCTGTCCCTTCCCACCTAAACCCCTAGAGTAGCTTAGTCCTCAAGCTTCTAAGAGCCCCCTATTCCGTGTCACTCTGCTCTCCGACTTTAATCTGCATATTTACCTTATCTCTTTTTGGCTTGTAAACCTTCAACAGCTACTCAGCATACGTAAGAAAAGTTGGAATCTCCTGGCTTGGCATTCAAGGCCCTGTAAAATTTGACCCCGGCCTACCTTTCTGATCATGTCTTTGCTTCCCTTTGCCAGGAATCTCCTTTCCCCATCTGGCACTCTAGTGGTTCCACAAAGCAATCCAACAGCCGTCTTCATCTCTGCTCAGGAAAAGCTCTCTTTACCCTTCCTCACTGGCACACAGGCAATGTCTTGCCCAGGTGCCTCTGCTCATCCAAACTTTTCCCGAAATTCAAGATCTAGCTCAAGTTACGCCACAATTCTCTCTCCTGCTTTTGAATTCGTAAAGCATTTGACACAGGAACCAGCGTTTGCCACAAAAATCTAGAGACACTGAGATCACGTAATCCAAATCCTTCATTTTCCACACAAGATCATTTTTCACCCTTATAGAGTTCCCATCTTATACTTTTTCATATGCCCCGTAATAAGTACAATCTCAGTAAATATTTAATTTATTAGGTGATACTTTAATAAATGTACCTTTTTCAAATGCATCAAAGATCAGCAGATAATCCCTTTGGTAGAAGGTGGTAAGAAGAGAAGCCCTAGGGCATTTTGACAGAGTCCCATAAAAGTCAGAGCCTTTAATTAAAAAATACTGTTTTTAATTACCAGCTAATTTTGGCAGACATGGCTGAGCCTCATCACATCAGGGAACTTCAGAGAGATGAGATTCTCAGACTGGGAAAGCTCACGGATGGGGTAAGATGTCTGTTTTACGTGTTCCTGGGTACTTTTTTTTTTTAATTGAGAGCACAACAGTCTATTTGCTTGTGTTGAAGGTCATTTGGGTTTCAACTCCATCAAAATGAGACCCACAACAAAAGAGCCACATCAACATGCCATGTGCTTTCCAGAAGCTGGCCTGGTTTTAACTGTTTTATTTATTTATGGAGTATATAGCTTCTGCAAGTACAGGATAATTCAAAGTGCTTCCAATATGCCTTTTACTCAAGTAACATCACATCTGATTATTTTCTATAAATCATACCTAGAGTACATCTATAGATCATACACACACACCCAAAGACGTTTTGTAGCACTTAACACTGTCAAAACAACTGCAGATTTTATGGACAGTACTTGTGAGTACATTGCTATGAGGCACTTAAAATGTATTAAAAATGTTACTTTTCAAAACTATCAATATTACCCCTGTAAATCACTCTAATGTGAATTTAAGTGTCATGCTAATAAATGTTACAAAGGAAGAATCTATCCTGGAACAAAAACTTAAGAGATACACAGTGTTCTCAGTTGAATTATATTTAATTGAAGTGATTTGTATATATTAGTATGAGTGTATTTGACAGATACGAGAAACAAAATGTATAATTCTTACCTTGGGTCTGTTTCTTGTTCACTGCATTATCAGCTTTATGTCGTTTCTAAAATTTAAAAGTAAAAACAAAAACTGTGAAAAAGTGGATGAGGTTAACAAAACAAGATAGCACCTATTACAAAAGAGAGATTTTTAAAACTTATGTTTCTCAAAGCTTCTGTCCTTTCACACCCATATCAATTTTTTGTGTGTGTGTGGCATGCGGGCCTCTCACCGCTGTGGCCTCTCCCGTCGCAGAGCACAGGCTCCAGACGGGCCGCTCTGCGGCATGTGGGACCCTCCCGGACCAGGGCACGAACCCACGTCCCCTGCATCGGCAGGTGGACCCTCAACCACTGCGCCACCAGGGAAGCCCCTACCCATATCAATTATATAAGTACGCCCAGGGTGTGGTAATGGGAATAATCAGGGTATGCAGGAATTTTAAAATTGAAAGTGCAATCCATAGCATCTTTATATGCTACTCCTGTTCTGGGAGTACAGGGGTGTGGTCCTCGGAGGGATCTTACATTATTATAGAGGTACGATTAAAATTTTAATGTACTAGAAAAGATGGAGCTGAAAGGCTGATTTAGACTTTTGTTTAAATAACTTACTTAAAAAAGAAGATCGCCCATGAGAATTACCTATAATAACTACCATTTAATAATGGTACTGAAATATTTTCAGTTTCTTAAGAAATTCATTATCTAATTAGCTGAGTACATCCTCTATAATTTAATGACGTGCCGATGTCTGTCAATGACGGGAACCAAATATGTCCACCGTTTGCACAAAGCTGCTTCTCCCCACTGTTCCCCTACAGCCCCCTCTCCCACTACCACAAGTCACTGAGTCTCATTTTCCCTCCTCCCAAAGCAAGAAAAAATTAAACGGTAAACAAATGAGTTAGTCTAAGTCTAGGTGGGTGAGTTTGAAAAGCTACAGAAGCCAAGATTTTATAGCAGTAAGAAAGAGAAAGGGAAGGTCAGAGGAAAGGTGAGAATTTGAGTGGCCAGGGGAGGCTATCTTCTCTACGGTTCAACTAGAGGTTTTCCACAGCTTCTGTCTAAACTTACAGCATCGAGCATAACACATCAGCCTCTGCTGACACTGAAGAAACGTGTTGAGTGCAACTGACTCTGAGCTCAAAGATTCCATCATATAAAGCCCAGGGTCTGGTTTAGCTGTGCATACCTGACCACAAGGTGGGTTGGCATGAGTGTAGTAAAATGAGTTCCTAAGTTCCCCGTTTGAGAAGAAACATGGTTTTTAGAATCACAGGCACAAATGAAAACACTTTTCCAGAGAAAAGCCTGGGCTTGTAGATGAGCACTCCAAGACACAGCAGCACGGACGAACAGTGGCATAATAGCTGGCACTGGGAGCTCAGTTCACCCAAACAATCAGCCACTGAACTGCACAAAATGCAAATAAGGCATTCAGAAAGCCTCTGTGGAAGGCTTGTTGAAAATGATTCCTGCCACACCCATAGGCAGGAACACACCACAATTCTTTCTCAATAAAACACTCACTAATAAAAATGTAACAACGCAGACTTTTAATAGTCAAATTATTGCTTCTGAAAGTAAGCACACGATTTGCCAGCAAATGTTCTTAAGTAAATTTTTAAAGTTCTGTTAAATTTGTAGCATCAGTGGAGAATATTTTACGATTGATCAAACTCTAAAATACTTACTCTTTCTTTGCTACGAATAAAGATCTTAAGAAAATTAAGAAGTAACCCAAAATAAATTTTGGTCCAAAATAAATTTGGTCCAAGGCAAATTTAGATAGCTGAAGGCAGTGCAAATATTTCCAAAACAATGCACATGTATGACAGACAATGGTTGGACTTCCAACTGAAGGAGACAAATAAAAGCTAATTAATGAAACACTCCACTTAAACTGGAAATTTTTTTTTTTTTTTTTTTTTTTTTTTTGCGTCATGCGGGCCTCTCACTGTTGTGGCCTCTCCCATTGCGGAGCACAGGCTCCAGACGCGCAGGCTCAGCGGCCCAGCCGCTCCTCATGTGGGATCCTCCCGGACCGGGGCACAAACCCACGTCCCCTGCATCGGCAGGCAGACTCTCAACCACCGCGCCACCAGGGAAGCCCTAAACTGGAAATTTAATCTTAGTGAAACTTAAGGAGATCCTGAACATTTCTTTCCATCTGCAGAAAATTCTTACATAGGGAGCCTCTCCTTCCTCAACCTTCCCACCACAGAATAAATTAGGTTACTTGTCAAGAAACAATTGTTTTGAATATACATAAGGATCCAACCCAGATAGGTACATTCTAATCTTATCATTACATTGTATCTGAAAGAGATCCTATTTCTTCTAAAACTAATAGTTCAGAAGAAATTAATATAGCTATTCTCTGAGGTCAAACACTTCTACTGTCCTGTAATCAGAGTTCACTTAATATCACTGAGAGCTAGTGAATTATTTAATATTATCAATATTTGATTGACAGCGGTCCAATAAACTCTACTGTATAAACAGTGCCATGAACTTTATGGTTCTTAAGCATGTGGTACTGACCACCCCTTCCTTCTGGAAACCCTTCCCTCCCTAGACATATCTTAAGACATCATTACCCAGGTGTTCTACCTGCACCATGGCCCCTTCTTTAGCTCTCTGAGATGGATTTCCTTAAGGCTTACTCCCTGCCCTCTCCACTTCTCACTCTCCACTCTCTTAGTTCATTCATAACTGTAATTTCAATGATAACTATTATCTTAATATATACCAGCCAAGACTCTCATCTGAGCTCCAGACTATTATATCCAGTTGCCTCCCTGACAGCTCCCTCTGGCAGTCTCAAAGGCATCTTACACTATGTCCAAAAGGCAATCTCTGACTTTAACCCCCAAGACTAGGTACTTGTCTCAGAATGGAACCATATACCATCCACTTGCACAAACCAGCAACTTGAGAGTCGTAAGTACCTTCTTTCCCTTTCACTCCCATCCAGTGTATTTCTTCATTCAATAAATGTTAACAAAATACTGTGTCAGGCCCTGTTACTACTGCTGATACAGCAATGAACAAGAGACAAAAACTCTTCCTCTCATGGAACTTACATTCTAGTTGTTAGAGATAAAACATTAATAAAATGAGTACGATATACAGCATTTCAGATGGTGATAAGTCTTGTCAATTTTACTCCTAAATATATATTGAATTCATTTTTCCATATTTCTTTATCTTTACAATACCACTTAGTTTAAGACATCTTTATGTTTTCATACCAACTATTACCCAAATCCTCTCTTCTTTCCTTGCAATACATTTTCTATATTTTAGTCAAAAAGATCTTTGAATGATGACCACACAGTTAACATTTATTCAGCACTAATTATATACTAAGCACCACTCTAAGGACTTCAGTGCATCATTTAATTCTCATAATAGCTGGTGTGGTTACCCGAGTAACGTCTGTCCCCTGTACTAGACTGCAAGCTAGATCATAACTACTTTCACTCACTGGCATATTCCCAGGATTTGGTCTCTGAACACTGTAGACTTTAAATAAGTATTTGTTTTATAATGAATAAAGTTTATCAGTGTTTAAGTGAACAAGTGTATAGCAAAGAAGGCATGTTTTTAAAGGTGAATATCATCAATTTAACAAACAACCTTGACTCTTACCATAAGAATTAACATTTGACATTATGCAGCTTTTTTTTAAACTAAGAGTTCTCCAATGATTCTATATTTTCAAGTAAGTGTATATGTAATTTGTTACTTACACACAAAAATAGGAAATCATATTATGTTAAGGTGTCCAAAGCACTGAGAGTTAAAATGCACTGCGTTAGTTAATTCTTAGGTAATTCTTACTGTTTTATTGTAAAATTTTTTTTTAAAAGGTTGTTTAACAGAACATAAAGGAAAGCTTACTAGAATGTAAGCTTTGTTTCATTCACTGATGTATGAGTGGTAGACATTACTGTATTCACCAATATCTAATTCTCCTCTATTCCTATGGACACTGAGATTATAGCTCCCTTTTGTCATGTCACTAGTTCTAATATTGTGCTGTAAGCAGATGTGATATGCACCATTTCTATGTACCTCCATTCTCTCCCTTCCTCTGTTCTGGTGACCACTGACATCCCACACAGCAGAGCCCTGATTCAGCTGTATCCCTGAATGACTACATGAACAATGGTGCCTCCTGCCCTCCCTTCTTCCTGGACAAAAACCTGCAGTGTCTCTGAGTACATGAAAAATCAACTTATGTTTAAGACCCTGACATTTGGGACTTGATTACTGCAGCAAAAGTTTAACACATCCTAAAACATACCCTAATGAATGCTGGGCACCTAAGTACTGCTTCACATATCTTTATTGAATGAATGAAAAATTATATGTACTAATTATAATTACTGATAAAGATACTCTCTGTCCAACTATCTAAACGATTATCTGATTGTTTTCCCTTTTCTAGGGAGTAACATTTCAAACTTTCTATCACCTTACACATTGACATAAACTTATTAAACCATTCTTACAGAACATTTTTAGTCAATTTCTTAACACTGTTTTTCTTTATTGGAAAACTACTTCACATGATATCTTATTACCCACAGTACTATTATTACATCCTTCAGGAACTGCTTGATTAGCTGCTTTCCAATAGTATCCAGTTATTACATATGCCAATAAGAGTTCTGTTAAAAACAAGCAAACTTCTTGGATGCTATTTTATTTACCATGTATTTTCATAGAGAGAGATACTAGAAACCATAGCTAGAGAGTTTATAGTTTTGCTAAGGAAAAGGGAAAAAAAAGGAAAGGCAATTTAGAGCAGTGATTATAAGGCAGGGGCTCTGGAACCAAACGGCCTTATTTGAATTCTGACAGCCCCAGTTATTAGCTCTGTGACCTTGGGCAAGTTAACTTACCCCTCTATGCCTCCTCTCCCTCATCTTTAAAATGGGGATAATATCAATAATCTTTAAAGTTGTTATAAGATTTAATAAATTAAAAGGACATAGAGCAAGTACATGGAACCCAGAAGCTTAATAAATGTTATTAATATTATCAGTGGTGACTCGCTACAATAATACAGAGGAAGAACACTGGATGGGATGGAATTCTGATTCCACTGATTTCTTGCACAAGTTACACAACCTCTCTAAGCCTCAGCTTTCTTACCTTTAAAATGAGGCTAAAAATCTAACTTGCAAAGTTACTGAATGAATTAAATTTTTAAAAATTTGCAAAAATGACAGCACAATGTCTAGCAAATAAGAGATGTTCAATGAAAATTAGGTTAAACAAAGAAAGAAAGGGGAATATACATAAGGCAAAGAAAGAGACAAAACTGTAGTAAAGACCAAGCCTTAAGGACTGCCAAGTGCAAGTACAATTTAAAGGATGGTAACTCTGTGTGGAGTGATACAGGTGAGAAGAGAGTCCCTTAAATTTTCTGCTAGTGGTCCCCAGCAAGTATGCCATTTCCAGCTAGAGGACTATGATGTTTTACACACACACACACACACACACACACACACACACACACACACACACACCCTCTGTTTGTACCCCTAGACACTTGGATGTTTTTGAGGCTGATGATCTAAATGGTCAGTTGACCCATTTCTAATATGCCTAGTGATGTTACAGCTCATGTGTTCTTCATGAGATCCCAATTTGATTCTTTACAAAAATAATATCAATGTTTGTACAACTTTAAATTGGAGCTTTCTAAAGAATGTCTCAGCCTTTCCTGTCTTGCCATCTGACTTGCCTAAGGCTTGACAGATGAGCATTTCAGACAGGCAATGTATTTAAAGGGCACAGAAAAAAAAATGTTAGCTTCCTCAACTAAAGTAGTTAAAATAACGGTGAAACAGGAAAAAGGAAAGTCTGACTTTATTTGGGGCAACTTATTTTATAAAGCGGAAACTGATTTCCCCTTTTCTCTTCTACTACGGGATAATAAAAATAGCAAATCTGCTGTTACTTTCTTTTAATAAAACAGAACTACTAAAATAAGATGAAAAGGAATCAAAGGTATTTAATAAGGTGAAAACTGGGGCATATAAATGAAAAAATTAAAAAATACAAAAAACTCTACATTTAGAGAATTTGGAGGTTACCATGTTTAACCTGAAATAATGTTCACATTGAAAATTGAGCATACTTGAAAACAGTGTGCAAATAGTTTTCTCTCCAAGCCAATTACTACATTCAAATTAATTTATTTCATTACAAAGGTACAAACCTAAGGGGTCATGTAATAAGCATTCTGTAATATTAATCCTATAGCAATCAAGAGGAATTACCTCTAGGGATGGGAGCATTTTTTTTTTTTTAAAGGAGGGCAACAGGGGGGAATGCTTATCTGGATCAGGCTTTTGACTGCATTCAGTAAGCCGTGATTGGAGGGTAAATGTATGGTTCTTTTTTTTTTTTTGGCAGTACGCGGGCCTCTCACTGTTGTGGCTTCTCCCGTTGCGGAGCACAGGCTCCAGACTCGCAGGCTCAGCGGCCATGGCTCATGGGCCCAGCCGCTCCACGACATGTGGGATCTTCCCGGACCGGGGCACGAACCCGTGTTCCCTGCATCGGCAGGCGGACTCTCAACCACTGCGCCACCAGGGAAGCCCAGGAGCGTATTTTATGTTTAAATTTTTATTGAAGTATAGTTAATTTACAATGTGTTAGTCTCAGGTGTATAGCAAAGTGATTCAGTTATACATATATATCTATTCTTTTTTTTTATTTAGCATCTTTATTGGAGTATAATTGCTTTACAGTGGTGTGTTCTAACACATATATATGGAATATAAGAAAAAAGAAAAAGAAAATGTCATGAAGAACCTAGGGATAAGACAGGAATAAAGACACAGACCTACTAGAGAAGGGACTTGAGGATACGGTGGGGGGAAGGGTAAGCTATGACAAAGTGAGAGAGTGGCATGGACATATATACACTACCAAAAGTAAAATAGATAGCTAGTGGGAAGCAGCCACATAGCACAGGGAAATCAGCTAGGTGGTTTGTGACCACCTAGAGGGGTGGGATAGGGAGGGTGGGAGGGAAGAGATATGGGAACATATGTATACGTATAACTGATTCACTTTGTTATAAAGCAGAAACTAACACGCCATGGAGAGCATATTTTAAAGACTTTTAAGTTGAATGGGGATTTTAAACAGTCTGTGTCAAGAATTAAACAACTTAGGAAGAAACTAATTTTTTAAAATATGTATATAAAAATAACAGAGTTACATTTATTTATGAAAAAAATAAATACTTACAATATCTTCTATTATCTCTTTGACAGCTGCCACAGCTAAAATAAATAAGAGAGGAACCAGCGTTGTGTAGCGACCTGTTGGTGATACATCAGGTATTTGCTATCGGAAAAGAAAAAAAGGATGAGAAATTCAGTAAGAACTAGAAGGTTTATAATAGATTTAAAAACAACAAAGGCTTGGAGCTTCTTAAAATATGCTTCATTGATTTTACCATCTTGGTAGACTAACACTACGTGAGGTAATTTGCTTGTATCTAGTATGTAGCTGGGAGAGAGGGTTAATTAGCTTCACAGCAAGCAGTTGTGTGTAGGACTAACACCTACAAAGGGGGAGTGGTTAACTAAATTACAGCATGTCCATATACTAAAATTTCACACAACCATTAAGGAAGATATTTTAGAAACACAATGAATCACATGGGAAAATATCCACATATTATAATATGGATAAAGCAGATGATAAGACATATATACTCTAAGATCCTCGTTTTTTAAAGTAAGTCAATTAACAATGCTTGGGATGAAAAAAAAAAAATAGACCAGAAGGATAAACACCCAAATTTTAAGACAGTAATTGCCTCTTGGTGGTGGTAGAATAGTAAGAGTTATAAAATTTTTTCCTTTGTTGTGTTTTCTTATTCTTTTTGCATGAACATAGACTACTTTTTAATAAAATGAAACTTTTTTCCTAATTACAAATAACCCAAATATAAAATGAAAGAATTTTTAAATGGTAACTTATATTCTAAGGTTCAGAATTGACAATGTTACTGTTACTAAAATAACTTACTAGTTTAAGAAAAAGTCCCATCCCCCTTTACCACCCAAAATGAACAGTCCCTGCCACATTAAATTTACAGAATGTTTAAAATAAGTCGATAAAAATGAATCAAAAAAAAATGAATCAAAAGGCTTGATAAGGTAGCAGCAGTATTCTAACTCGGCTTGCAGCAGGAGCTGGAAATGCCCACCAAACCAGCTTATCTCTGTGCTTAGATAAGCTTCAGAAGATTGGTCATGGGCTTAAGAAAAACATTTATTAACATCTGAACACATGATTTTGAGCTAAGGTTTTACAACATGACTTTACCTGAAGCAGTGCAATAAAGAGAAAAAATGAATTAGCGGCTCTTCTGAACTGAGAGTAGAGAAATCTTGGAAGGAATGTGATTACGTTATATTTTGCAGTGCTAGAAAACAAAAATGAAAAGCAGCATAAAAGTCAATTACTCCACAATTAGCACCCATGTTTACAAAATTCTATTATCGCCATATAAAAAATTAAATGATGAACAAATGCCCTCTGTTTTAAATCGGGAGAATACTGCAAATGGTCATTAACCTCAAAGAAAAGGAGTGAAAGGAACTGTCTAAATATTAAGAGTTTAATTTTCTGCACAATATCTTTTGCTATCTTTGGCCGATCATCCTGTTATCATTACTAGCAACAGCTTACAAAGAAGAGCACCTTTAGTTAAGATAGTCTATAATATGTTAATAGAAAATAAAATCTTGCAAAAAGAAAAATCAGCAATTTGAGCAAGACCAGAAACATCAAACAGAGGGACTTCCCTGGATAACGTCAGAGAAATGGGGAGTTTTGGGGGGTTCTGTCTGAATTTTCTTCATGGCTCCTCTAGAAACTTGGCTAGGACTCCACACCAAACATCAGATATGTCCACAATCAGGAAGATATCACCATTTAGGTCTCAGAAATATCCAACCTTCCTCTTATTAATGAAATAGAAAGGAGATTAAAGGGACACATGCCACACTCCTTAAGCTCAGAAAAGTTACTGTATAATTTGAAGGTGTAAATATTAATTTTAGATGGTCATTTCACAAATCTAGGAGTTTTGTCACCAGAAAACTACTGGGCTGACGTGTGGCGGGAAGGGGGCTGGTGTTTACTTGGTTCCGGAGGCCACTTAGTGAATAGTACTTATAACAGCAATAGTTTTACATTATTGTTGGAATGAAAATAGAACAGTGAAGTAATTCTCACACCTTCCATTCCTCGACACCATATGAAATTTTGCAAGTATCAAAAGCCAATATTTAAAGACTATTTAACAAAAAGGAGTTCTAAGTGAAGAACTGCAAAGACTTCTTTTAAAAGGTGAAAACTTGTTAATCAAAAACAACAGTTCATGCATCTTTTAACAGGTTTAAGACAAAGGCACATACGCATAAACAGTTTTCATTATTCAGATACTGTAACTAGAATTGGTAGCATACATATGGCTGCTTAGCCCTTCTCCTTCCTGCTTCTAGATTCTTTTGTTTGTTTGTTTTTTTGCAGTACGCGGGCCTCTCGCTGTTGTGGCCTCTCACTGTTCTGGCCTCTCCCGTTGCGGAGCACAGGCTCTGGACGCGCAGGCTCAGCGGCCATGGCTCACGGGTCCAGCCGCTCCGCGGCATGTGGGATCTTCCCGGACCGGGGCACGAACCCATGTCCCCTGCATCGGCAGGCAGACTCTCAACCAGTGCGCCACCAGGGAAGCCCTCTAGATTCTTATTAACATCTCCTTCTTGGCTAGAAGATGGAGAAACAGCTGATACACACTGCCTCCAGTAAGCTCTTAAATATTAAACTGATTTAACTGAAAGCTCCTTGCAAGCATTTTCATTTTGGTCCGGCAGGGGAGATGTCCTCTCAAGTTCTGCTGTAATAGCTAGTCCCAAGCATTCTTTGGTAGTTCTTACCTGACATGGTTATTGCAGAATTTTGTCAGCTGGGGCTGGTTGATGAATATAGTCCTTACTTCCTCCTGGTCAGCCAGTGAAGTCTTCTCTGAAACATCATCAGTCTTCTCATAACCTTAAAGAGAGAGAGTCTTATTTGATAAGAAATGTTTCATTTTATTATCCAGACCAAAAACACATTTCATAACTATCCTAGAGCCTAAAACCTGTTAAAAGCTATCTACTTCCCTGTTATTGGTGTTGCTTCTATTCTAATAAAAGGAAAAATCCCCACATTTAACGTTTCTACTAAATTTGAAAGGCAGTACTTAACAGTCATGTAAAAGCTGACACATTTCAAAAAGAGTAACATCAAATTTTAATTTGTATCCATCTTTTCCCCAGAAATGTTCAATTTATTTCCTTTCATTACATAAAAATATGTCCAAAAGTAACACAAAATTCTAAAATGGTTTATACTTTTAGATAAGACTAACGAGACAGAGGTAATGACAATACATTCTGAAATTTTAAGCATACACATTTAATGCTTTTCTGGTTTTGCTCTTTCTTTGTGAATAAAAACAGAGAAAAAGATAAACATTAAGGTTTAAATAGGCAACCACCACAATGATCTAACTCACTATGATCATCTTAATCTTTCCAGTAATTAGAATTTATGTTTATGAATGATCTTAAGTTTCTTAAGATCAAGTCACCTCACCATCACTGAAACAATGTAAATAGATACGGGCAATTTCTGCTGGGTAATACCTTGCTGCAATGTTGACAACACTTTAAAAAATACATGCAGCTTCTAGAAGAACAGAAAAAATTTTAAACTGCTTATTTTACTTTCCAGTGAGAATTAAATGAGACTGAATTAAATCAGTCCCTTACCCCTTTCCTCGAGTCACCAACAGTACTTTATCTCAAATACCCATTTTTCTTCTCTTTTCTGCCTAGTCAGTGCCAACTCTTCCCAAAAGACCTGCCAACAGCGGTCTCTTCTGAAGTATTCTCTGGTGCTAAAGTCAGTGCACCTTCACTATGTTCCCACAGGCCTCTGTACCTCCCCTGTCCCTTGAGTCTGTCCCCTACCAGAATGGAACTCCCTGGGGCCATAGCTGGGGTGCTACTTATCTTCCAATACCAGTACTAACAAACAGCAGGTACTCAAGAAATGTTTGCCAAATAAATAAAAACTAAATGACAAAGGACTTGTTATGTGCCCATTTCTTTGAGAGCAAGCAAATGATTCTCCACCCACTGATAAAGAAACTGATGACAGCCATGTGCTGGTAACAAACTGTACAATAAAAGCTTGCCTGTGGGGTTCTGTTACCCTATGAAACCAGAAAATCACAGGAGCTTCCTACAAAGGTGGGGAACATGAGCATAGGGACCCGGAAGGTGAGAAACAGTGTAACTGTGTGCAGGGCAGTGCAAACAGGACAACACTGCTGAAGAATACACAAAAGGCAAGGTAAAGACAGGTGAGATACAGTGCTGAGGAAGCACACAGGCCAGGTTTAAAAGGACCTCCCATGCTTGTGAAGAAGTCTGGATCACATCCTCTCGCTGGTAGTGAGCCAATGAAAGCTTGCCAAGGAGAGAGGCACAGAGTGAGAGCCATATTTTATACTCATCACTTCGGAGGTCACATGGATCCAAACTAGGTATGGTCACACTCATTTTGCAGTCTTAGACAACGTTAGCAGCTTTGCCCATGGTCACATGGTTAATAATTATCTGTCACTACACCATGTTTTAGACGCAACACAAACTTTTCTCCCTACTGTATACAATCAAAATTCCATATAGGGATTGCTAAAGACTGAATGTTTATGTCTCCTCCAAAATCCATGTGTTGAAATCCTAACCCTGGATGTGATGGTATTAGGAGGAGAAATTTTTTCAAGGTGGTTAGGTCATGATGGTGGAATCCTCATAAGAGGGATTAGTGCCCCTTTTAAAAGAGGTCCCAGAGAGATCCCTCCCCCGCTCCCCACCACCATGTGAGGACACAGCAAGAAGATGGTCCTCTATGAACCAGAAGGCAGGCCCTCACCAGACACCTAATCTGCCAGGGCCTTGATCTTGGACTTCCCAGGCTCCAGAATTGTGAGAAGTAAATTTGTTATTCATAAACCAGCCAGTCTATAGTATTTTATTAAAGCAGCCTGAACAGACTAAGTCATGGATTATCAGAGGCACAGCAATATTAAAATTCTTAGAAATCTTTTATTAGATTTTCCTTGATGACAGCACAAAGACCGTAGTGTACTGTTTACAGTACCTTAACTGGACAAAGTGCCTCAAGAAAACCAGCTCTCCGCTCTGCTTTGAACTGATATCCTCAAGTTGTACTTACTTTACGTAACTGGATGTTCTCAGCTGAGGTGTTAGGTATCACTCCTTACCTGACACATCCATTTATACTGGGGTTTCAAATGCTGCCAGGTAAACTCGGACATCACCTCTCCCCATCACGTATGAATCTGTATTCAAGAACTTCTTGGGGCAAAGGACCCTCCTAGGAAAAAGGGATTGGAATCGCCTCTTTCCTTAAATTTTGGTCTCACATTTATGGGTTAGAGGTGAACACATCCCCTATAAACGATCAATATGCACCAGACAACTCTGTTTTTATTCTTTTTTTTTCTTTTAAAAATGTTCTCTGCAGGAGATTGGTTCAAGGTGGCGGAGTAGAAGGATGTGCTCTCGCTCCCCCTTGCAAGAGCACCAGAATCACAACTAACTGCTGAACAATGATTGACAGGAAGACGCTGGAACTCACCAAAAAAGATACCCCACATCCAAAGACAAAGGAGAAGCCACAATGAGATGGGAGGAGGGGCGCAATCACAATAAAATCAAACCGCATAACTGCTGGGTGGGCGACTCACAAACTGGAGAACACTTAATACCACACAAGTCCACCCACTGGAGTGAAGGTTCTGAGCCCCACGTCAGGCTTCCCAACCTGGGGTCCGGCAATGGGAAGAGGAATTCCTAGAGAATCAGACTTTGAAGGCTAGCGGGATTTGATTACAGGACTTCGACAGGACTGGGGGAAACAGAGACTCCACTCTGGGAGGGCACACACAAAGTAGTGTGCGCACGGGGACCCAGGGTAAGGAGCAGTGACCCCACAGGAGACTGATCCAGACCTACCTGCTAGTGTTGGAGGGTCTCCTGCAGAGGCGGGGGGTGGCTGTGTCTCACCTTGGGACAAGGACACTGGCAGCAGAAGTTCTGGGAAGTACTCCTTGGCGTGAGCCCTCCCAGAGTTCGCCATGAGCCCCACCAAAGGGCCCGGGTAGGCTACAGTGTTGGGTCGCCTCAGGCCAAATAACCAACAGGGAGGGAACTCAGCCCCACCCATAAGCAGACAAGCGGATTAAAGTTCTACTGAACTCTGCCGACCAGAGCAACAGCCAGCTCTACCCACCACTAGTCCTTCCCAACAGGAAACCTGCACAAGCCTCTTAGATAGCCTCATCCACCAGAGGGCAGACAGCAGAAGCAAGGAGAACTACACTCCTACAGCCTGTAGAACAAAAACCACATTCACAGAAAGAGAGACAAAATGAAAAGGCCTCAGAGGGCTATGTACCAGATGAAGGAAAAAGATAAAACCTCAGAAAAACAACTAAATGAAGTGGAGATAGGCAACCTTCCAGAAAAGGAAATCAGAATAACAATAGTGAAGATTATCCAGGACCTCAGAAAAAGAATGGAGGCAAAGATGGAGAAGATGCAAGAAAAGTTTATAAAGACCTAGAAAAACTAAAGAACAAACAAACAGAGATGAACAATACAATAGCTGAAATGAAAAATACACTACAAGGAAGCAATAGCAGAATAACAGAGGCAGGAGAACGGATAAGTGACCTGGAAGACAGAATGGTGGAGTTCACTGCTGTGGAACAAAATAAAGAAAAAGAATGAAAAGAAATGAAGACAGCCTAAGAGACCTCTGGGACAACATTAAATGCAACAACATTCACATTATAGGGGTCCCAGAAGGAGAAGAGAGAGAGAAAGGACCAGAGAAAATATTTCAAGAGATTATAGTCGAAAACTTCCCTAACATGGGAAAGGAAATAGCTACCCAAGTCCAGGAAGCACAGAGAGTACAATATAGGATAAACCCAAGGAGAAACATGCTGAGACACATAGTAATCAAATTGGCAAAAAATAAAGACAAAGAAAAATTAATGAAAGCAACAAGGGAAAAAAGACAAATAACATACAAAGGAACTCCCATAAGGTTAACAGCTGATTTCTCAGCAGAAATTCTACAAGCCAGAAAGGAGTGGCATGACATATTTAAAGTGATGAAAGGGAAGAACCTACAACCAAGATTACTCTACCCGGCAAGGATCTCATTCAGATTCGAAAGAGAAATGAAAAGGTCTACAGACAAGCAAAAGCTAAGAGAATTCAGCACCACCAAACCAGCTCTACAACAAATGCTAAAGGAACTTCTCTAAGTGGGACACACAAGAGAAGTAAAGGACCTACAAAAACAAACCTAAAACAATCAAGAAAATAGTAATAGGAACATACATATCAATAATTACCTTAGACATGAATGGACTAAATGCTCCAACCAAAAGACACAGGCTCGCTGAATGGATAAAAACAAGACCCATATATATGCTGTCTACAAGAGACCCACTTCAGACCTAGGGACACATACAGACTGAAAGTGATGGTATGGAAAAAGATATTCCATGCAAATGGAAATCAAAAGAAAGCCAGAGGAGCAATACTTATATCAGATAAAACAGACTTTAAAATAAAGAATGTTACAAGAGACAAGGAAGGACACTACATAATGATCAAGGGATCAATCCAAGAAGAAGATATAACAATTATAAATATATGTGCACCCAACATAGGAGCACCTCAATACAAAAGGCAATTGCTAACAGCTATAAAAGAGGAAACTGACAGGAACACAATAATAGTGGGGGACTTTAACACCTCACTTACACCAATGGACAGATCATCCAAAACGAAAATACATAAGGAAACAGAAGCTTTAAATGAAACAATAGACCAGATAGATTTAATTGATATTTATAGGACATTCCATCCAAAAACAGTAGATTACACTTTCTTCTCAAGTGTGCATGGAACATTCTCCAGGATTGATCACACCTTGGGTCACAAATCAAGCCTCAGCAAATTTAAATCATATCAAGCATCTTTTCTGACCACAACGCTATGAGATTAGAAATCAGTTACAGGGAAAAAAACCGTAAAAACGCAAACACATGGAGGCTAAAGAATACATTACTAAATAACCAAGAGATCACTGAAGAAATCAAAGAGGAAATCAAAAAATAACTAGAGACAAATGATAATGAAAACATGATGATCCAAAACCTAAGGGATGCAGCAAAAGCAGTTCTAAGGGGGAAGTTCATAGCAATACAATCCTACCTCAAGAAACAACATCTCAAATAAACAACCTAATCTTACACCTAAAAGAACTAGAGAAAGAAGAGCAAACAAAACCCAAAGTTAGTAGAAGAAAAGAAATCATAAGGATCAGAGCAGAAATAAGTGAAACAGAAACAAAGAAAACAATAGCAAAGATCAATAAAACTAAAAGCTGGTTCTTTGAGAAGATAAACAAAATTGATAAACCATTAATGAGACTCATGAGGAAAAAGAGAGGACTCAAATCATTAAAATTAGAAATGAAAAAGGGGAAGCACCGCAGCAATACAAAGCATCCTAAGAAACTACTACAAGCAACTCTATGGCAATAAAATGGACAACCAGGAAGAAATGGACAAATTCTTAGAAAGGTATAACCTTCCAAGACTGAACCAGGAAGAAATAGAAAATATGAACAGACCAATCACAAGTAATGAAACTGAAACTGGGATTTAAAATCTTCCAACAAACAAAAAGTCCAGGACCAGAGGGCTTCACAGGTGAATTCTATCAAACATTTAGAGAAGAGCTAAAACCCATCCTTCTCAAATTCTTCCAAAAATTGCAGAGGAAGGAACACTCCCAAACTCATTCTATGAGGCCACCATCACCCTGATACCAAAACCAGACAAAGATACTACAAAAAAAGAAAATTACAGACCAATATCACGCATGAATATAGATGCAAAAATCCTCAACAAACTACTAGCAAACAGAATCCAACAACACATTAAAAGGATCATACACCATGATCGAGTGGGATTTATCTCAGGAATGCAAGGATTCTTCAATATATGCAAATCAATCAATGTGATTCACCATATTAAAAAACTGAAGAAGAAAAACCATATGATCATCTCAATAGATGCAGAAAAAGCTTTTGACAAAATTCAACACCCATTTATGATAAAAACTCTCCAGAAAGTGGGCATAGAGGGAACCTACCTCAAAATAATAAAGGCCATATATGACAAACCCACAGCAAACATCATTCTCAATGGTGAAAAACTGAAAGCATTTCCTCTAAGATTAGGAACAAGACAAGGATGTCCACTCTCACCACTGTTATTCAACATAGTTTTGGAAGTCCTAGTCATGGCAATCAGAGAACAAAACGAAATAAAAGGAATACAAATTGGAAAAGAAGAAGTAAAACTGTCACTATTAGCAGATGATGTGATACTACACCTAGAGAATCCTAAAGATGCCACCAGAAAACTACTAGAGCTCATCAATGAATTTGGTAAAGTTGCAGTATACAAAATTAATGCAGAGAAATCTCTTTCATTCCTATATACTAATGATGAAAAATCTGAAAGTGAAATTAAGGAAACACTCCCATTTACCATTGCAACAAAAAGAATAAAATACCTAGGAATAAACCTACCTATGGAGACAAAAGACCTGTATGCCGAAAATTATAAGACACTGATGAAAGAAATCAAAGATGATAGAAATAGATGGAGAGATGTACCATGTTCTTGGATTGGAAGAATCAAGATTGTGAAAATGACTATACTACCCAAGGCAATCTACAAATTCAATGCAATCCCTAACAAATTACCAATGGTATTTTTTACAGATCTACAACAAAAAATCTTGAAATTTGTATGGAGATACAAAAGACCCAGAAGAGCCAAAGCAGTCTTGAGGGAAAAAAACGGAGCTGGAGGAATCAGACTCCCTGACTTCAGACTATACTACAAAGCTACAGTAATCAAGACAATATGGTACTGGCACAAAAACAGAGATATAGATCAATGGAACAGGATAGAAAGCCCAGAAATAAACCCACGCACCTATGGTCAACTAATCTATGACAAAGGAGGCAAGGATATACAATGGAGAAAAGACAGTCTATTCAGTAAGTGGTGCTGGGAGAACTGGACAGCTACATGTAAAAGAATGAAATTAGAACACTCCGTAACACCATACACAAAAATAAACTCAAAATGGATTAGAGACCTAAATATAAGACTGGACACTATAAAGCTCTTAGAGGAAAACATAGGAAGAACACTGTTTGACATAAATCACAGCAAGATATTTTTTGACCCACCTCTTAGAGTAATGGAAGTGAAAACAAAAATAAGCAAATGGGACCTAATGAAACTTAAAAGCTTTTAGAAAGCAAAGAAAACTACAATAAGAGGAACAGACAACCCTCAGGATTGGAGAAAATATTTGCAAATGAATCAACGGACAAAGGATTAATCTCCAAAATATATAAACAGCTCATGCAGCTCAATATTAAAAAAACAACCCAATTCAAAAATAAGCAGAAGACCTAAATAGACATTTCTCCAAAGAAGACATACAGATGGCCAAGAAGCACATGAAATCTGCTCAACATCACTAATTATTAGAGAAATGCAAATCAAAACTACAATGACGTATCACCTCATACCAGTTAGAATGGACATCATCAGAAAATCTACAAATAACAAATGCTGGAGAGGGTGTGGAGAAAATGGAACCCTCTTGCACTGTTGGTGGGAATGTAAATTGATACAGCCACTATGAAGAACAGTATGGAGGTTCCTTAAAAAACTAACAATAGAATTACCATATGACCCAGCAATCCCACTACTGGGCATATACCCAGAGAAAACCAGAATTCAAAAAGACACATGCACCCCAATGTTCATTGCAGCACTATTTACAATAGCCAGGTCATGGAAGCAACCCAAATGCCCATCGACAGACGAATGGAATAAGAAGATGTGGTACATATATACAATGGAATATTACTCAGCCATAAAAAGGAACGAAACTGGGTCATTTGTAGAGACGTGGATGTATCTAGAGACTGTCATAGAGAGTGAAGTCAGAAGGAGAAAAACAAATATTGTATATTAATGCATATATGTGGAACCTAGAAAAATGGTATGGCTGAACTGGTTTGCAGTGCAGAAATTGAGACACAGATGTAGAGAACAAATGTATGGACACCAAGGGGGGAAAGTGGCAGGGGGAGGAGTGGTGGTGTGATGAATTGGGAGA
Organism: Phocoena sinus; assembly: GCF_008692025.1. Classification (NCBI taxonomy): domain Eukaryota; kingdom Metazoa; phylum Chordata; class Mammalia; order Artiodactyla; family Phocoenidae; genus Phocoena; species Phocoena sinus. The sequence continues at coordinate 67,848,796 of NC_045767.1, forward strand.
TTGGGATTGACATATATACACCAATATGTATAAAATGGATAACTAATAAGAACCTGCTGTATAAAAAAATAAAATAAAATTCAAAAATAAATAAATAAAATCCCCCCCCCCAAAAAAAATGTTCTCTGCAAACTGCCCCCTTCGACAGTTAGGATGACCAGATGAAGACCTCTGTGTTCACACCTGGGCAATGCCTTCAGTGAGAGATTGATGTACAGTGGTGGCGAAGGTAACCAAAGGAAGGATCCCCCCCACCGACTCTGCCCCAAAGCGGGTAAAACTTAGATGGTACCCTTGTTATTCCTTCCCATACGTGGTCTGCCCTTTGTTTTAAGGAGGGAGGTCGTGTCCCTCGGGATTTGTTTAGTAATTTAGAGGCCTTGGTTACGTAAGTCATTAAAATTCACTAGTAGCTTTTAATCCACTTGTCCTGCCTTCTAAGGTCTACTGAGAACCAAGCCAGCTCATGTGTCATCCCCTCACGGAACGCAGTGGAGGAGAGTGAGACCATGTATCCATTAACAGTTCTCATGGAGTATTCCCTGAAGGTCAGGTGAGCCTTCTTTGTCCTGAAGTCATGCAAAAGGTGAAGAGTGCCAACAGAAAGAAACAGATCTTAATCAGGCTCTTGACCATCTCTCGCAGCTTTTCTTAGCACAAGAGTTGCACGAAGAAGGCACAGGATACTCCCACATTTAATGGAAATGGACTTCAAGGGGTCTGGGTGACTGCTTCTGGGATCCCCTCAGGGACCCATCCTCCCTGGGTTAGTACTGAGATGGTCCAGAGTGAACTCTGATGCCCATCTTGGAACACGTTCAAACCCCTTATCAAGTATAGTCAAACGGACAGCATCTGGCAAAGAGCAAAGCCAAGAATAAAACGTGACTTTAAGTAGTTACTTACTCTCATTAGGCTTCAGTTTCCCAGTCTATAAAATTTTATAGAAATTTTATATGGAATAGTTGCTATTAAATGGAAGAATTTATGCAAAGTACTTAACAAAATGACTAATATTTGTTCGGTACATAACAATCTATTATACCTAAATAGTTAATAGAAGTAAATAATGATAAATTCGTATGTGGAAGCTTATAGAAATGGGAGGCTGGCACGCTGCCTCCAAAGTAATGTCCAGAGTGGTCATTCCCTACCTTGTAATTGTTAATTCATCTGCTTCCCCTGTTACCCTGAGAGTTATCTGAATAGTACACCTCTGGCTCACAGTAAGCACTCAGCGTCTAATGAATTAACAAATGAGCGAAAACATATTTAACAATATATCAAGAACAGATCCTTCTCTTAGAAGTAGACACGGGTTATCCAAGCCTGTAAGACTGATGCATAAATCCAAAATGACAGTTAGTAAGTTTATTACTAGAGAAATAACTGCCACAGGAACTAGAGTAACTGAGGTCCCATAATTAATTGAATTCTGCCCTGGTGGCCTATGTAGAAAGTCCAGAGACCAAGTGATGGTGTCTGGTGAGCACTGAGGTAACCCACTGGTCGTTAGATGATATGAGTCTAACGGCATCGTGCCAGCACAGCCTGATGCACCCAATTCCACAACAGGGGTTGAGGCACTGTCAGAGCAAAAAATCCAAAGTCTGCTGGAATACCCTGGCAATGGGGCCATGATACCAGATCTGTCCACCAACACTTCTCTTCCCCTCCACAGAGCTGAGAAGAGTGCTGCCAATGTTTACCTCCCGGACTCACCCTTTTCCAGAACATTTCCATCTCGAAATTCAAACTGACATTTTATCTGCCAGTGGGATTACAATCAAAACCTGCAGGCCTAGGAACAAATTTGCCCCTCATGCAGGTGGCTCTGGTCCTATCATGTGTTGACCTTACACAGAAGTAAAAAGGTAAACTCATTTTCCCCCTTTCCAAGTTCTTGGGGGCATCTCAACATCGCCCCCAAGTACAGACACACAAGCTCATGACGATCATGCTACCAGATACACAGCCCTTCCCCACGGTTTGGATTCTCCAGGAGAATCACTCAGGCATTCACCCCAGTGTCCTCAGTGCTCAGTCACGTATTTGACATCCACTAAAGAATCATTACTCTTCTGACACTAACAGTTCTACAGAGGAAACCTCTGCAGCCACCTTCACACACCCATTCCTTTAAGGAGTAGAAATGAGCAAGGGCTCAACAGTGCCTTCTGAAATACCTTAGCTTCTTTTGATGTTATACTCTCCAAGTTCTATAATGTCTTTTTTAAAAATAAATTTATTTATTTAATTTATTTATTTTTGGCTGCGTTGGGTCTTCGCTGCTGTGCACGGGCTTTCTCTAGTTGCAGTGAGCAGGGGCTACTCTTTGCTGCGGTGCGCGGGCTTCTCATTGAGGTGGTTTCTCGTTGCGGAGCACGGGCTTCAGTAGTTGTGGCATGTGGACTACAGTAGTTGTGGCTTGCGGACTACAGTAGTTGTGGCTTGCAGGCTCTAGAGCGCAGGCTTGGTAGTTGTGGCGCACGGGCTTAGTTGCTCCGCGGCATGTGGGATCTTCCCAGACCAGGAATCGAACCTATGTCCCCTGCATTGGCAGGTGGACTCTCAACCACTGCACCACCAGGGAAGTCCCTATAAGGTCTTTTTTTTTTTTAGTTTTACCTGTTTCTTTTTACCATTTTAAATAAAAATTTATTTTATATTGGAGCATAGTTGATTAAGAATGTTGTGTTAGTTTCAGCTGTACAGCAAAATGACTCATTATACATATACACGTATCTATTCTTTTTCAAATTCTTTTCCCATTTAAGACCAGCCAGAATCAAACCAGTCTCCCAAAATAAACTACTCTGGACTAGCTTTTATTGAAATAAATAAGGAAAAGGCCAAATAGTATAGACAATGATTCTGTAATTCAGAATAGCAGGTATACTGAAAATTCTGTATGTTGTGTTTGTAATATCCCACTTGATTATTATTTCCCCCAGCAGAAAAGCAGCTGTTTTCTGAATTGTGGTTTATTTTAATTAATGATGAAATTACTTAGTATTTCCTAAGCACACACCAACCTGGGGATTTTACCAGACCAAATTCTGCATTCTTGGTTATAAAATGACCAAATGCTACTTCTAGACTTCTGAAGGATCAGTGGTTTCAGTATAGGGAGATAAAGAGTCACACATCGCTTTTAGCTACTGAATGTACTACAAGATATTACTTTGTATTACTAAATAAGGATATAGAAGCACCATCCTCCGGCTGTCCATTTCAACTTACAACAATAATTTTCACTATCAAGAAAGCATAAGATGCTGATGGGACAGCACCTCAATCATGGCCCTGAAGTGAACACTTGGTTCATCCTCCCCTAACAGCATCTGATTATTAAACCCACTTAGTGGTTGTGAGGCGAGCTCTGGTTCTTCCACTAATTACTTATGTGATGCTGTGCACATAATCTCTGGGAGTCATTCCCTTCCCTTGTAAAATGGGAAAGGTAGGCGAATACGTAATCTGAAATTCTCTTTCAGCTTTAAAATCCTGTGAAATTAGTATCCGCTGGGCACCTGGAAGAAAACAGTCAATACCTTATTTGTTCCGAAGAACAGGGAAATTAAAAAAAAAATTTCCTTACTTGAGCCAGATGTTTCAGAGTAACAGCTGCTTTACATAATCAGCAGAACACAGGCAAAAAGTCAAATGGTACTTTGTGCTCATGGCTGAATCTCCATATGTGAAAAGATAAGTAGTGACTATAATCTGTTGCCAGCAACCACCTGGCACCTACCCACTGACCAGTGTCTACTGGGTTACCGAGTATGTTGACACCTAGTTTTCCTTTCTTCCTCTGTCCAGATTCACAGTCACGTGCTTAAATGCACACAGTATAATGCAGTAGAGAAGAAAAATGCTCAATAGTTAAGGCGAAAGGCTTTGCGCCCTCTCCTACAATTATAGCAGAAGCATCATCTCAGAAATTTTCCATTTCTTGTCATAATTTATCACGACCCAATCAGTAAGACCTGTTGTTCATTAGCTCATTCATTTGCTCATTCATTCATTCAACATATTTAAGTGCCTACTATGTGCCAGGCTTTTTTTTTTTTTTTTTTTTAAAGCTGCAGAAACAGCTTAAAATAAGATAAGGTTCCCTTCTCTCAGGAACTTATTTTCCAGAAGAAAGCAAGATAATTACAGATCATGGTGAGTATGATGACGTAAAACAGGTGATTGATAAAATGATTGGCAGAATTCTCCGTGCCTCAGTTTCAGCATCTATATAATGGAGTTGATAATAATATCTACCTCAAAGGGGGCTTGTGAAGGACCTGGTAGTTAATACATGTAGAGAGCAATGCCTGGCATTCAGTAAGAGCTCAGTAAACGTCAGCTGTTCTCATTGTTGTTGCTGTTATCATTACTGCTATTGTAGCTTTCTATTGAGTGGTAAGAGAGGTACTGAGAAGCTGAGCTGAGCCCTCAATGAGAAAAGATAAAGGACAGTGTAAACACAACTGGGGAACAGCAGGAGCAAAGCCAAGGTGGCAGGAATGAGCTTGGCATTTCCAGGAACATGAAGACCCGTGACAGTGAACAGGGGGCGCCATCAAACAAGAAGGGGCACGGCCAGATTGGGAGAAACAAAAAGAAACCTGAATTTATATCCTTCATGTGGTAGGAATCCACGGAAAACTTTTAGGCAGGAAGATCATTTTGAGGCTACTGTGACAATTCAGGTAAAAGACAACGGGGCCTGGGTGAGAGAGTGGTTACAGAGATGAAGTAGATGATACAGGATATTTTTTTGGAGGTGGAGCTGGTCTGACCCTCATAGCCTCTCCATGTCTCTCATCATTTCATCCTGTATGATGCCACATATACCCACTGTCTGATGCTACTCCAACCAAGGCCCAAGACTTGAAAGAAATCTAGGCCTTTAAATATAACAAATGATTAATGACTTCACAGAATTCTCTTTACAACCAAACAACCCTAGCCTTAGATATCACACAGCTTTTTCTCATTATAACATGGTAATCAATAATATTGAAAACACAGGGTCTAATCAATGAAGGCATTACAGAATTGTGACCGGTGGTACAGACCATGGAGTGAGAGAGAGACAGTTTAGGTCCCTTAGTTGTGAGGTATGGTTACCTTAGACAGATTACTTAACTCTGGCTGCCTACCTTCTTTCACAGGATTGTGTACAGACTAAATGAGATCGTGCATGTGTAAAAAGCACTCAGGACACCGCCTGGCTCTTCATGCACACACAAACATTCTAGCTACTATTTTTATTGCTGAAATCAAAAACGTAGACTGTGGGGAGAAGGAACATGTTTTGTAGTCAGATCTGTGTTCAAATTCAGATTATGACACTTCTACATAACACTGGGCAAATTGTTTTATGTCTGAGCCTCAGCTTCCTCACGTAAAATAGGGTTCGTAAGAGGATTAAATGATTATGTTAGCAATGTAGTACAATACTATCACTCAAACGGTTCCTGTCACTGTATCCTCTATCCAGAGATTATATAAAGTTAATCTTTGCTTCAAAACACTTTAGATGGGTAAAACAGAAGTCTTAGGGACATACTGAGGTAGGTACTAACATTTAAAAAAAATTTGCATAATATTTAAAGTTGTGACCAGTGAATAAATCTAGACAGTAAAATAAATTTTACCCTACAATTTTATAAATTAATATTTAGCAAGTACATGTTTTCCTAAAATTGTCATCTGTATGGGGTTATGTAACAGAAGCAGGGGTGGGTAGGTAGGAGGGAGAATAGAACAAGACACAAAATCATTCTGTTGCATGGTAATATGGTTTTGAACCATTATGCTTTTGCAGACTCGACTTTATCATGATTATAAGTAAGGCTGTAATTGGAATCATAATATCTACATTATATCCTAAACATATTCAGGAGAATCCAACTATATATCCTTTTACTCAACGGCTTCTAATATTAGACACTAAAGAGACCATATTAATTGCTTGCATTTCTTGAGCTAGAATGAAGTCTTTAGACAACAGTCTAATAAAAGAATATTAACTGGAAAACTAGCCAGAGACTTCAGGGGCACAACTGCAGAACTTAGGTGTGATTAAAGTTAGGTGCTAGTTAGTAGGAAATTATGAGCATTACCCATGATCTTTTCCAAGGTTTAATAGGTTTTAATTTTGTTCCCTGCGAAAAATAATAATAAATTAAAAGTCGTCAATTTATATATATATTTTTTGGTTCAAGTTTCTGGAGCAAAACAATCTTTGGCTGAATAATTTAGACATTTGTATTTTATTTATTTTGCTTTTAGTGGTTACCATATATATTGTTTATTTAGTTAGAAATACAGAAGCAGTTACTAGAGCTACAAAAGAGATCTGAAATCCCATGTTCTGCATTGTTGGAGCAGAACGGTCATTTCAAACGTTCAATTGTGAGCCTGACAGCAGCTGTTCAGACAGAGAGGGAACAAAAGGAAGGAACCACCACTCTGGAAACAATGAACTTGGTCCTTTAAAGGTTAAGACTTACATACTACAGTTTCAAATATGGCACTGAAGAAATAAACACCTTTAAAAGCACGGAAATTAAATAGAAACTATTCAGCAATGCATCTCAAATTTCTAGACCATGACTGCAATAGCCAGAGGGGAAATGAAGTCTTCAATTGCATCAATACACCTTCCCTGTACCGAATATTGATCCAGGCTCTATGCAGTGAACATCTGTTGTTCATTCCAGCTCAGCGTCTGCCTCTCCTGAAAAGAGTCTTTGGTTTTCCTTGGAGAACTCCCCTCCCCCAACCGTAGGCAGTCTAGAGGGACTGGTCCATAAAAATACCATTCCTCTTTTTTTTTTTTTTGCGGTACGCGGGCCCCTCACTGTTGTGGCCTCTCCCGTTGCGGAGCACAGGCTCCGGACGCGCGCTGGCTCAGCGGCCACGGTTCACGGGCCCAGCCGCTCCGCGGCACGTACCCGTCTCCCCGGCATCGGCAGGCGGACTCTCAACCACTGCACCACCAGGGAAGCCCCCATTCCCCCTTTTGACTTAAAGGTGGGCACATGAGCCATGCTAAGCTAATCACAGACAACTTACAGCCTAGACATATGAAAAGGCTAATAAGCATAGATAAGACAGATTCTGTGGCATCCGAAAGTAACTGTCCATTAGTCCAGCTGCCTTGCATGCTCCTTGACCTTCCTGTAAAAGCTTTTCATTTGATTCTGGGAACTACTCTACCTACTTATAAAGATTATGCTCAGCTTCCATAGTGTGGAATTTAAGCAGAGGCATTTCAGTCCTCTGCTGAAAGCCAAGTCCTGTCCCACCCCGCAACTAATTAACGTAGGTAGGCATTGACACTGGACCCGGACCGGGCCTTTCTTCTTCTTCAAGGAGCTGAATCCTGTTCTCTGTCCTCCAGTCACTAGCTGGCTCTTCTGCTCTGCATGGAACAATGACCTGGAACCACCTGGAATGCAATTACCCTGCCCCCCAAAAATATCATGAGCCTGCCTGGAACCCTCCCCAACAGGCCCTACTTGCTAAGATCTCCTCTGATGTTAACAGCTGCCTTATCCAAGCCCTGAGTCCAGCATGTTCTGGGATATCTAGGGGCTTCCAACCTAAGGAACTTGTACAACAGCCAAAAAGCTTCCCACATTCCCAGCTTCCTCTCCTTTACCTTCTTGTTCATGCAACTGTGACGCTAGCTCATTACCCTCAAGCCCATTTAAGTTATAATAAAAAATATCCACTTACCCTGATGATGTAAAACATGGTTATCTGCTTTAAAAAAATTGTTCTTCATCTTACAAAAGAGTTCACTCCACCCCACCCCCAGGAATTCTTCTCAAAATGATGAAGATGAGGAAACTTGCTTCTCGTGTGGAGAACTGCTGATGGTCAAAGGGCCCTGTGAGTACCAGCGCCAGGATAATATTTGGAAATCGATAAAGTCCAACTCAGTTCTAAAGCTTTAACACTACTGGATGCATTTATTCATTCAACAGCTAAGCTTGACCTGGCCTCTCCCTCTGACCCCATTTCTCCTCTACTGACCCTATTCCACCTCAACACAATTTTTCCAGCCACGACTTTCCCCTACTTCATGGCAGTGTAGATGCTATTACATGTCTAAGCAGTCTCCCTGACCATTCATTCTTGAGGTGTCACCTACAAAAGTTTTGAATATACAGTGGTCTTTTGAACACTCCAATATTAATCTTTTGATCTATATACTTAGGTATATAGCAACTGACTTATGCACAGAGAACAGGACAGGCATAAGGGCACATGTGTGTATCTATCAGGTACTACTCTAATATGGAGAAGTAACATAAATAACACTTCAGGGAAGTCCCTTGAATGCAATAAATGTTTACTAAATTTTCTATTTTAATATAAGGTATCCAAAAATTCCTAGAACTTTATAATCTTGTCCCTATCCTGATACCCACTAATATATCTTCCTATCAGGACCTGTCATTACCATACATGGTAAGTGATATTTTTCTGTGTCTTTGTGGGAACCGATCTAAAAATAAACAAGTGTAAAAACATATCACCATTATTCCTTGTCTAAAAGAGGAAAAAAAATAATGGCTTAACACTTCCTGCACTCATGCTGAACTGCAACAAGCTCCAAAAGTAGCACTACAAATTCTAAGTGGTAGACACTGAAAAAAGTATTCCTGACATTCAGAGGAAAGGCTAGCCTTAAGCGGTATTACATGGAAACCTATGCATGCCTAGTGTTGGGCCTCACACACAGTAAGCACTCAATTTCTTCTGCTGCCAGCTTTGGATACTAACCTAGAAAAATAATCATCTCGGGCATGCTGAGTTACTGCAAATAATAAAGAAAACACTTATGAATGCCAAATCATGCTTAACAGGAAAAGGAAGCAGAACAATGAAAGATAAAAGGAATATAATGATATCCCCTTGGGGATAACCCATAGATTCTTTGGTCAGTCAGCAGAAGTGGTATGTTCCCAATACAGATAAAACATTGGCATAGAAACAGACTGCACTAGCAAGTGAGGGGTTTCGACCACCAGACGTCCATCAGGCATCTCCTAGAAGGCTCAATTAGCTGAAAGCATCATTTACTTGTCTTGGCAGCAAATTCACCTCTTGAGAAGGTACAGGAAACAAGATGAGGAATTGCTAACTATGGACTGGATTCTAATCAACGCAGAAGTGATAAAGCTAGTAGAAAACATAACTGTACCAAAGAGCTTTTGGCAGTCAAAGAGGGAAATACCAGGCTAAGCCAGACATGTGTTCTAGATTTCAAGAGGATGTATTTCAAGTTAGCATCAAGACCCAAAAGGGGCGGAAAGAAGTCCGGAAGGCTGTCTGAAGTAACATGGTGACTAACTGTGAAAGGTCCTGTCTAGGGGGAAAACGGAAGTGTGGTTAAAGAGACCATTGTTGCAGCACAAGAAGTCCTTGAACAAGGAAAAGCAGATAAAAAGATCATGGGAAAGGTTGGAAATAGGCTTACACGTTTAATAGCCAATAATAACAGATGTACAGACATCTGAAAATGGAGGAAAGGTGTTTTAAAAAATGTTAGAGATTACAGAGGTGTTTTCTTCCTTCCATTTGGAATACAAGGAATTGATGGGGTAAGTCCGCTGCCTGCAATAGATGGTGGAATGTTAACGGACAATAAAAAGCAGAACTCCTCAACCCCTACTTCTCCGGCTTCACTTCATTCTCCATCAAGGATAATCCTAAAACTAGGAAGGTTGGAACAAATAGCTGGAGGAACTAAAGCAAAAGAGAAGGTAGGGAATTATTTTAAAAAGAAAAAAGACAAGGTAGCACCTAGATGTTCTAAATAGATTCATATCTTGTAGCGTGTGTGTGTATACGCACATGTATAGCATTTAAAAATCTATAGAACCATGAGAACTTGCAGAAGAATTAAGTGAACTGTCACTAACCACAGAAGAACCATGGTGAATGAGAAAGGTCCCAATGTTCTAAAAAGGAAAGTAGATGGATCCTGTACATTATAAACTACTGTTCATGAAAAGGGCAGTCTAGAGACATGCTTTCAGAGTTCACATATTTATATAATGAGATCCACAGCTTCTAAAGGATTTAAGGTTAATTTCTGAAAATAATTCAAAAGTTAAAAGGAACATTTCCCTTTTGTGTTGAGAATTCAGTTAACATTGAGTAGGGGTTCGTTGTTTTTAAAGTGGTGTTTCTCATACCCAAGAGAGTAAAAGGAATTTTTCCCCTATAAAAAAGGTCCTTTACATTAACCTAAACCTGAACAATAATGTTATTGGCCAAATCCTTAGCATTCTGAACTTCAACAAGGTTAGACTCACCCTGTTCTTAAAAAACGGAGACACTGGATCCCATGATTAGGTAACAATGTAGATTCACAACTGGTTGACAAACATCCACAAGGCGACGCATACTGGAGCTTTCCTTTGGTTCCCCCTTCCCACAAGCCCTTCTGAAGCAGTCTAGTCTGGGTCACCCCTGGCTCCTGCCCCTCCTCCCCTCTCCTGGCCTAGTTCCCTGGCCCTGGGAGTCATGATCAACAGGTGCACCTAACCAGCAGTGCCAACTGGACTTCTTTCTGAGAAAGTGGACTTGTGGTCCAGAGACGCAAGCAGGCAGACTCGGCACTGAGCAGGGACCAGACTGAGCCTGGAGAGTTAGGCTGGAGGCAGGTCGCGGCACCCCACAATGAAGCCACGTGTATGGTGACGGTATGAAGAGAATGGAGTAGATATACAGAGAACAAACCAGGGTAATACCAGGCAGAGTGAGAGACCCCAAAGATTGAGTCTCACGAGGCTTTGTTATGATCCAAGGGATCCCTGGATAGTGAAAGTAGATGCATAACTTCCTGAGCGATCTGGAGCCAGACTGCCTGGGTCCCAATGATAGAATAAGATAAGGACATACATGGCACGATTAATAAATGTGCAGATGACATAAACGAATCAATTCAGGAAGGTTTTGAGAGGTTCAATAAATTGAAGATCCTATACTAAGGCCTATAAAAATCAACTGTGCAAATATAATATGGGGACATTTGGCCCAGCAAGAGGTGTAGAAAACAAATGGTTTTATCACCTTTATTGCTTTCTTTCTTTCTTTCTTTTTTTTTTTGCGGTATGCGGGCCTCTCCCGTTGCGGAGCACAGGCTCTGGACGCACAGGCTCAGCAGCCATGGCTCACAGGCCCAGCCGCTCTGCGGCATGTGGGATCTTCCCGGACCGGGACATGAACCCGTGTCCCCTGCATCAGCAGGCGGCCCCACCTTTATTGCTTTCTTAGCAAGAAAGAACTTGCTAAGAATTAGATCCGTGTGAGAATGGAAAGGGCTGTTTTACAAGGGGGCGTGATTCCCGTCTCAGATCTCGATCAGTAGCTGGATAACCAGTTGGAGAGGGCTGTACCAGGGACTGCGTACACAGTTCCCTCCAAGTCTAGAGTTCCATGATGCCATCTTCCTAAAAAGATTCTTTTTTAAAGACAGTTATGAGGTCATCAGAGAACCACTAATATAGTGCCAAGGCACAAGCAAGCTTTAGTCACTTTGTATATGGAAAAAAAAAGAATTATTGAATTAGTGGATAAAAATGCTTGCAGGGTAGTAACTCCACTAACTTCACTAGCAACGCATTCATAGGAAGATATAACTGAATTATAGTTCCGAATAAGCCAGCTCTTGAAACATACTGGAAAAAATAATAAGAAACAACTGTGCAGTTACCTGAATTATTACAACTTTTCTTTTTAGAGCTATTGATGCATTTTATAACATAAAAATGACTGGTTCCAAGACTAGTCCTCCTTTTATCAAAAGAAGCAGAAGCATCCAAGTAACATCGTTTTGCTGCTGTATTGTTCTCAGAATGAGTCAGTGGCGTTTGATGGGCCACATGCTTACCTCCATTGTGATGTTGCAAGAGAGAAAAAAAAACTCACCTTTTTAAAAACATTGTCTCAAGTGTCAAAAACACTCAGTGAAGAAGCTAAAGCCTACCTGCTAGTTTGTGGTTTTGGAGAAGCCAGTGCAGCACACACAGCAACATGAATCACTCACGAGCCAGCAAGAACAGCTTTTTACTCTATAGAACCAGACACTACCCAGGATCAGGAAAGAGGTGACACTTTCCTCTGCCTACTGATGACAAGCAGTGTCACAATCTGGCATGTGAAGCATCCAACAAGTCCAGGAACCCGGCTAGAAAAACAGGACACCCCTAAAGGAGCACTGGAGAACTCCACCACGCCCCAACATGACCCTGAGAGCAGGCGTGGCTCTGGGATGGCTCGTGTGTCATAAGCACCGTGGGGGCAGTATTAAAGAACCCACCAAGACTGGTTAGGCAAGACAGGCTCAGAGAAACAGGAGTCACCGGCACAAAAGCAAGGAAGGCACAGCTATCTTCAGTTTGTCAGGATGTGGCTCAAAAAGGAGACCGAAGCCTCCACTCAGCAGATTATACCAGGATGTGTGAATGACAGCGGGTGGGCTGCAAAGGCTTCAAAGACCCAGCACAGCGCTGGTTGACATTAAAGCAATGACACCTACACATGCGTGCAACTGCCATCAGCCCTACCCAATTCACAGGTAGAACAAGAACGATGAGAGGACGGATTGCACAGCTGCTTCAAGAACCTTCTGACACCATAAATAAAAACCACCCAGTGCAGAAAGAGCCTCGTAATGCAGTGCTTGTGCCACCACAAGCTACCACCACTAACCACAAACATGAAATCAGACCCTTAGATCTGCTGGGGTATCTGTGGCCACTGCTGAGCAACGTGCAATGGGCCTGGACATGATAATAAGAAAACTCCAGAGATTTCAAGACCACGCCAGCATGTTAAAAGCTCAGCTTCCAAAATCTGAACAGCTTGATCTTATTCCCAGGCACACACCAGGTGCAAATTCAAGTAACATTTTCTTAGCATCTACTTTATAGCAAGTGCTTTCATTTTCCCCTCTGAAAGATGTCCCTGCAGTGTGGAGCACCTCAAGAGTCAAAAGAACACAATGATGACATAAAGACTGTTAGCATCAACTCTGATTATGGAATGAAGAGCCCCAGCAATAGAATGATCAATCCCAAACATTAATCCATACAGTTCTTAGCTGTCTAAAATCCACAGAAATGAGGAACAGGTTAAGACACTAATAGTTATGTTTACTGAATTTCTAAAGAATACTAAGAGAAAAGAAGATGGAAGAAGTAGATGGAATTTAGGATAAATTCCTAATACTCTTTCCAAAAGAATAAAAAAAGTGTACGTAAACCAACATATTTTGGCACATATGGATCTGCTCACTCTTTTCTAAGATGCAAGGAGGTTTTCAGTCCTTTGTCCCAGTGTTTCCTATCTTAGTAAATGGTGCCATCGTTTTGGGCTCAGGGCCCAAAACTTTAGTCATTCTCCACTTCTTTAACACTCCACATCCTATCCATCAGTAAACCTATTAGATCTACCTTCAAACTACTGATATATCCTGAATCTGACCACATCTAATCACCTCCATTGATACCCAGTAGTCCAAGTCACTATCATCTTTCTTTGTTTCAACTTCTACCCCCAAGATAAAATTAGAATCTCTAGGGGCGGAACCCAAGGATCAGCTAGTTTAAAGCCCCTCAGAAGATTCCAGGCTTGGTCTACTCTGTAGTCAACAGGCAGATGATTTATGGGTAGATATTATTACTATTTTGGAAAAGGAAAACAGGAGTCTTAGAGAGGTTATGTGACTTGCCGAAGGCCACACAGCTCAGAAGACCCAAAAGTCAGATATCACTCCAGGCCTATTGGTAGTCCCAAGTGCCTTATTTCATTTTCTCTCTGGTCAATTATTTACAGGGCAGTAGCTTAAGATACTGAGGAAAGTGGGACAGCATTAAGTGAGTTATAGTCTCAAGTTTTGTTACTGTGTCACACTACAAATGTACTCTACTCTTTAAGTGGCTACTATATCATATAGTCTGGTACCAAATAGACTAAAGACACATGAAGTATAAACAGTAAAGATGGTGATTCTATTAGCTTGTGTCAGTAGAATTTAAAAAGAAAGACAATTCCAGCTGAGTATATGGAAGAATGTCTGAAATCTTACAAAGAAAACTATTAATTCAGACTGAAGACCTTGATACATATTCAGACTTAGTTAAAATTAAACCATAGAAAAATAGTTCACTCACCAACCATAAGGATAAATTCCACAGAGAAAGTCACTTAATAAGATCAAGGGGGATTCAGCTGGGTACCTGGGGAAATTAAGAGGGCCTTCTTCCTTCTTTGCTAATTATATTCACTTGGAAGTCAACAAAAGGCCAACTCATGTAATGATTGTTTCACTGAACTTTTAACAAAAACACACGAATAAGCCGCCATCTGGGGCTAAACTAAGCCAGTGATTCAGAACTCCAACGCCCTCCCCCAATCAAATCCTGGCTTTCTAAAAAAGATGTCCATCTGTAGAGTACAAGTAACATTATCACCTAAAGAAGTAAAGTTTAAATGCAGAAATGATAAAGATAGAAAAGAATATAAAATAAAGAAACAATTCCACAAGGTTTGGACACAACACACTTGATCTAAAGGACCGTGGAGCTTGTTTTCTACTCCTCAAAGTTTGAAATAGTCATCACAACCTAAGGCAGACCCAGCACCTATCCATGAGGACACAGAGAAATCACACTGGCTAATTTGGGGCTCATGGTAAGTTTTTGTTTTCTGTACATTAACCTGTAAAAGACCTATCAACATCATGATGAGATAAATTAATAATTGTAAACTAAAGAAAATAAACCCCTTGAAAATATCGTAGCCACAGAAGTTTCAGAGACTTCTACCAAGTTGTTAAGGTATTTCTTCCAGGTGTAAATAACTATACATACGTAGGCTACAAATATAGGATGTGTAAAGAGATTACAGAAGTAGGTAGGTTAGCAAAATCTAGAAAAGACACTGCAGAGAGGCTCATATTCATCAAACTCCCAGAGTAGATACAGCACCAGCTAAAAATAAACTGAACGTGTTTACTCTTCATTTGGTTGTACTGAACTGAATGTTTAATTCAGAATTTTAAAGTCTTCAAAACTGAATAACTGAGTATCAACGTATGAACTTTATCATTTCTGAGGGGAAATTTAGAGAAGTGTAATTAGACCCATTAAGTAACTCGGCAATAGACAAAAAATCTACCAAAAAAATATCCATACGCTCTTGGTTTCTTGGCTGGCAATCCACATGACTTTATACAATCTATTCCTTCTCCTCTCTGCAAACAAGGAAATTCAAGGATCTACACCAGTGTTTTTCCACACTACTGCACATCAGAATTACCTGGAAGATACAATATCAATGCTTGGTCCATATGCCCAATGGACCAGACTGACTGATTCCATTGGTCTGGGATGGGTCCAGGCATCAGTACTGCTTAGACAATTCTCATTTGATTCACTGTGTAGCCAGGGTTGAACACCACTGATGTACACATGACTATAAAACTATCCACATCACACAAGCCTTCCACTGCCCTGACCACAGTGGACACACTCTGCATTAAAGATGGCAGAGTCATTCTTCCTCACGTCATTCCTCTAACCCTGACTCACAAATGTGGGGGGAAAAAAAGTTATGAAAGTCGAGTGAGTCCACTTGAGAACATTCATCACACCATTCTGGCATTAATGGTGGACTAAATCCAACTTAAGCTTAAGATATAAAACAGCACATCAAATTTGGGTAAAATCTATATAGAGAGATCTGTTTCATTTCTTTGGTCAGGGATAGGACATGGTCTGATTTTAAAAGTAGAGTGAGACAGACGAGAATGGGCTTGAAAGGGTCAACGAGTCACAGCCATCAGGATGACAATATGGCAGCAGAGCAAGGGATCCAGGAAAAATGGTCATGGACTCAGAACCAAAATGGTGCACTCAGAACCAAAGAACTCCAACATGGGGCAATAAGCATGTCCAGAGGAGCTGGCCAAGGGCAACAACGGGGAAAGTGAAAGCAAATGATACTCAGAGCCCTTGGCAGCCTGGTTTGGCACTGAAACTCCTCACAAGTGCAGAGCCCTGGAGTCCAGGCTAGCATCAGGGACCAGGGTCTCTTCTCGCAGAGCAAGGCAGGGCCCCCAGTTCCGGAGCTCTAAGTTGCTGTAACAAGCACTCAGAGTCACGGAAATGGTGACAGCGTGGTTCAAGTCACAATCCTTAAACTGCTAAGTCATAGCTCCTTAAGAGTCTCCTACTGCTAAGGTTTTCAGGGCTGGGGCAGGGCTAACTCTACATGGGGGTGAGGGAGGGAAAAGGGGAAAAGATGGGCTGCAGATGCTAGAGGGAGATTTCTTCTAAACCAAGTTGGCTTTAAGACCAGAGTTAGCCACAGTGACCTAAACCAATTACAGAAGCTCAACTATTCTAAACTGGTGTCAGAACAAACGATCTTTCTGATTCACCCCTGCAAACCAGTTTGCTTGCTTTACTCATGAAGGCCAATCTTGTATTATAATTAGGTCTGGCTCACTGAACTGGTTTCCTGGTCCAGAGCCTAGATTGCCTTTGGCTTTCTTGGCAACAGTCTCCACCTAAATTGTCACCTGACTAACCCAGTCCCATGAAGTACAACCCCAAATGGATCAAGATAAGTCATCTTCAAAGATGGCTTAAGCAAAACAACAGAGGCTCAATTCAAAACAACTACTTCCCTTTGCCCATTGAATGTGTCAATGGCCCATGAAGCCAAGTTCTTCAGTCCTCTTAGATTAACAAAATTGATGGCAATGATGTATATAAAAGCATAGTACCCGAAGTTACTATCCTATGTACACACATTTTATGTTAACATTTAAATGAAAACTAATACGAAGGTAGGGCAGAATGGTTTTATCAAATCTGTTTAAAACGAATTGGACCAAAACAACAGGCTTCAAAAGATGCCACAATGAACTTACATAAAACCTCTAAATTGCCATGAGGGCTGGGTCAAAAGCAGTATTATCTAAGCACTAACACATTTTGTGAGGTATTATGAGAACACTGGAGAAGGTCTTCTGTTGGAAAGAAGTAAGTTAAAGGCTTAAATCTCTACTTAAGAGAGAAGTATATCTACACATGTACTTTTAATAAGCTTACTTTGAGCCTCATTTCCATTATAAAATGTTATAGTCTAAAAAACTCTAGTAAATCCTTACATGTAAGCCCAAGCTAGAGGTATAGTCTACAGCTGTGCTGTCCAGTAAGCAGCCGCTAGCCACATGTGTCAAGTGGGCATGTGAAATGGGACTAGTGTAAAGTGAGATGTATTGTAAATATAAAATATACAGCAGATTTAGAAAACAGTACAAAAAGAGAAGAATGCAAACTACTGCATTATTAATTTTTGTATCAGTAACATGATGAAATTGTATTCTGGATATATTAAGTTAAAGAAAATATATTATTAAAATTAATTTCACCTATTTTTACAATGTAGCTAGAGAATATTTAAAAGTACATATGTGTCTAGTGCTTATGGCTCACATTTTATTTCTCTCAGTGCTGATCTAAGGCATGAATGCCAATTTGATAATAAGTAGATTTTACAGAACAATTCATTAAATCCCAGCTGGTCTAAATTCTGACCCCTAACCCTAGCAAAAAGGATAAAAAAGAGCAATATCTTGGCTATTATGTAAGGGCTACGTGAAACCTTAGAGGTAGTAAGTTGGAACCCGAGTCCACAAAACTTCAGCACATAAAAATAAACAAACCTCGCTGAAAAAAGTGGTGTAACCAAAATATACCTGGTAAGTCTAATTAATTGAAAACCTTGTTTAAAAATACTTTGCTTTATGATATATAATTTTAAAACCTACAGAGATGAAAATTAACTGAAAAACTATTTAAAATAAAAGAATTCAGACTGATGGTCAGTTTCAAAATCAACAGCTTCCACCTTACATGTGCTAACAGTCACAAGAACATATAATTTTAGAAAGGACGCCATTCACAATATCTTCATAAAATATAAATCGTCTAGGAATAAATCATTAAAATGCACAGGATTTATTTAAAAAAACTCTCCCCAGCACGTAAAAGAAAAACCAATAAATGGAGAAAAAAACTAAGCTTAAACAAGTTAGTATACAAAAGATGTCAAGTCTCTCAATATAAACTTATAAAATTAATGTGATACCAATAAATATCCCAACACATTTACTTTATTCAATGATGCACTCATTGGTTTAAATGGAAAAAATAAGCATGAAAACAGCCCCCCAAAATTAGAGGAAAGAGCAGTGATAGGACAGTTATGAGGACAATTTTTATTAATTGCAATAAAGGAATTTGATACTAGGGGCCAAGGCAGACCGAAATAGAGAGGAAAGGTAGAGAAAAGGGGAGGGAGATACTGACTCCAGTCCAGCGACTGACTCAACTATATATGTAAATTTAGCACATAAAAGAAACACCTCAAACCAGTGAGGGGCAAATAGATTATAAAATATATGATTATCATGTCAGATAATTGAGAAAAAATAAAATTAGACCCCTACCTCACAACCATAACAAGATAAATCCTACAGGAATTACACATGTAACTGTTTAAAGTGAACCTAAAAGTACTAGAAGAGAAAATATAAGTGAAAAAATTATCATTATCTTGACACGAGAAATATGACACTAAACCAGAAATTTTAAGAAAGAAACTGAAAGACTATACTTTATGAAAAGTAACTATGGGGCTTCCCTGGTGGCGCAGTGGTTGAGAGTCCGCCTGCCGATGCAGGGGACACGGATTAGTGCCCCTGTCTGGAAAATCCCATATGCCTCGAGCGGCTGGGCCCATGAGCCATGGCCGCTGAGCCTGTGTGTCCGGAGCCTGTGTTCCGCAACGGGAGAGGCCACAACAGTGAGAGGTCCGTGTACCACCAAAAAAAAAAAAAAAAAAAAAAGTAACTATATACATGAGAAAATACCAAAAAAAAAGTTAAAAGATAAACTATGACAGAGAAAAGAGTTAATGTCTTTAACATATGATAAGCTCTTAAAATTCAATACAAGATAATCTTCATAAAGGAATGTACAATGAATAAACAATTCAGAAAAAAATAGAAATAATTATTAAACTAATCAAAATGCATTCAACCTTATAAGTACAGCAATGTAACCTTAAGAGTTTTTTTTTTCTTTTTTTTTGCATCGCATATTCATAAGGATAAAGAGACTATCCGGTGGTGAAGGGGTAAAGGAATAGGCACTCTTGTTCATTTTCAGTGAGGCTGTAAACTGAATAATCTTTCTTGCATTTTTTTTGCCCTCATTATAAAAAAAAGGTACATACTTTTGTCCCAGAAATCCCTTTTCTCAAAGATTTTCCACAAAGAAATAATCAGAAAAGTGTACAACAATGTATAAAGGTGCTATTCAATTAGGTCCTTTAAAGGACCTAAATACCCACCCACAGAGGATTCCTTAGTAAATTATTATACAGTAACATGTATAATGCTAATCTGCCATAAAATTCATGATCCATGCATTCAACAAATAACTACTGAGGCCCTACTAAGTGCCAGGCAGTGCTCTAGGCACTGAGGATATGAGTAGTGACGGTAGACAAAAAAATTCCTTCCCATGGGAGAAGGTGGTCAAAAGTACAATACAAACTTCCAGTTATAAGATAAATAAGTTCTGAAGATGTAATGCACAGCATGGTGACTACGGTTAACAAGACTGTATTGTATATTTGAAGTTGCTAAGAGAGTAGATTTTAAAAGTTCTTATCACTAGGAAAGACAGCTGTAACTATGTGAGGTGATGAATATTAACTAATCTTATTGTGGTAATCATTTTGAAATACTGTATATACAAATATCAAATCATGTTGTATACCTTAATCTAATATGATTATGTATCAATTATATTTCAATAAAATTAGAAAAAATAAAAATTAAAAATCCCATCCTTTGTGGAGTTTACATAAACTATATTTGACAGGCAAGGATGTCCATGAAATACTAAGTGGGAAAAAAAAGTTTAAAAGTAATGTGGAGTCTGATCTGATTTTTCTTACAAATAAATTATATTCTCCTCTCCTGGAAAATAGTTGGAATGGATTAAATGTTAACATATATATTAAAATGATTGTATTTGGATGGCACAGTTTGGGGTGATTTTTACTGTCCTCTTGACACCTTGTTTGCCACGTGAGTTTTCTTCAATGAGCAGGTGTTACTTCTACAATCAAGAGAACAAATTTAAGCTCTTTCTATTAAAAACAAACAGCTACCTGTTCATCTGACAAACATGGAGGGCGACTATATGGCAGGCAAAGCTTAAAATGCAGAGAATACAGCAGTGAACAGATCACAAAAAAATCGCTCCCTTTGTGGTACTCAGGTTCCGGTAGGAAGATATCAAGTAGGTCTGATTATAACGCATCTGTAGGTCATCTCATCTCTAGGTCATAAAATTCATTTAAGTCAACCAATATCTGAGCTCCTACTATGCCCCAGGCAATGTCCTCAGTATATCAGTAAACAAAACAGACAAAATCTCTGCCTTTAGGGAGCTTACTACCCAGAGGATAAGAGAACTGAAAGATGTGGGTTCCAGTGAGGAGTAAAGAATGAAACTGTTGGGCTTCCCTGGTGGCGCAGTGGTTGAGAGTCCGCCTGCCGATGCAGGGGATTCTGGTTCGTGCCCCGGTCCGAGAAGATCCCACAGGCCGCAGAGCGGCTGGGCTCGTGAGCCATGGCCGCTGAGCCTGCGCGCCTGGAGCCTGTGCTCCGCAATGGGAGAGGCCACAACAGTGAGAGGGCCCCGCGTACCTCACACACACAAAAAAGAATGAAACTGTTGCCTTTACTCACATTCTAGTGAAACTATGTGAATAGAGACCCAGGTGGCAAATATTTCATGAACTTCAAAAGTACACTCTGATCTCTGCAAACTTTCCTATGGCTGTAAGGTACGCAAATGATTCAGTTCTCATTGTCTTTGAAATGATATAATGAAAAAAAAAAAAGAATGATGCACTAGAGACTAGAAACCTAAATAATTCAGTTTCTGCCACACTTATTATCTCCAGGATTACACTAAGCAAAATTACATGTATTGGGAATATCTCAATATTGATCACATGAAGCATCACTATGTTCACACACCCTCTCTGTGAAAGGGTGTCATGTCAGTTGTAAAATCTTTTAAACTCATTTCCATGGTTACTTGGGGCATCCTTCATTCACCACACCTTTTTGTCCCACCATTCAATTAGCTGGCACACAGGCAGATGCATAATACATGCTTGCTAAAGGAACGAAGGATCTTAGTCATCTTTTACTTGGACAATGAAACAGCCTTCTAAAGGTTTCCTTTTAACAATTCTTGCAGAAATCATCTCCATGCTCCTTTTGTTATCTTTTAAGTAAAGGAAATGTAGTATTCTTTATAATTACAAACGTTTTAAAGGTGCCATTTACACAGACCAGGCTAGGAAAACAGTCCGTAGGACGATTCCTAGATTTATCACTTAGCACATGTTTTACATAATCAAATGAATGTCTTACATTTAGCATAATATTCAACAGAAGAAAATGCAAACCATTGGTAAGGTATGTGGTTTTTTGTGTGCATTTCCTTAGTTTCAAATAATGGTCCTTATTTTGTAAATTATGAGCTCTAGAACACCTCTTTTATTCAAGGAAGAGCCTTTGACAATCTGATGGTGACGGTACCTGTCAGTTGCCAACTCAATAACCATTTTCCCCTTTTTCTTCTAGGAATAAAACACTGAGTAATGTGCCAGATAGAAAACTCCATTTCCCAGCTTCCCTTGCAGAAGGGAGCCAATGCAAAATAAGCATTAGCCTTTGTGCGGTACTTTGAGAAAACCCTTTGGTCTCACACCCTTCCTTTTTCTTCCTATCTGGGACTCCTACACAATGGCTGGAACCCAGTAACCAGGTTATGACTTTATGGAAGTTATATACTCAGGATGATGAGGCAGAAAGACGTAAGGAGCCCATGTCCCTTATGACTTTATGTAGTAGACATAGCTCCCCCGGACTGTCTTCATGTTAGTTTTACAAGACTGAGAAAAATTCTATTTTTGTGTAAACTGTTATTTCAGTCCCTGTTTCTAGGATTCCTAATGCTGAATTCAGAGACTTATTTGATTTAGCTGGAGTAGAAAGTGAAGAGACCTGTAATTCCTTAGCCTTCTGCTTTATCTAGTCTTGCGTTCTGGCAAATTTATCTACTAACAGGGTTTCAACTATTATCTCTGAAACTTGAGATTCCCATTTGATTTTACCCATATCTAACCTCCGAATTTCAAAGTATCCTCAAAACATGTCCATTTGGATGTCCCCCAATCACTTCAAAATTTGAATGTATATCTTCTCGTACTGTACTGACCCTCTTTCTCAATTTCCTTATCTTTTAATAGATCTTCCCAATCAATCAGGTTCAAGACTATAAAGCACAGTTCCTGAAAATGTTTCACTTGCACCAGAATATTCTGGGCAGCTCATTAAGAATGCAGTCCCATGGCAGATCTACTCAACAGAATCGTCATGAGGCAGCCCAAGAAACCGCAGTTTTAATGGGATACCTGGGATCTTGTAAACATTAAAATTTGAAATTACTGCTTCAGAATCTCCTGTGGTATATTCACTATATCATTATGTCCTATGATGTGACCTTTGTCACCTCATTTCCTACTCTTCTCCCCCTCCCTGTTCCTTTAACACTCCTCTCTCCTGTCTTGGGGCCTGTCGGGAACATTCTTTCCCCAGATTCCCACCAGGCTTCTTTCACCTCCTCCACCTCAACTTTTCAATGAAGGCTAGCCTAACCAACCTATTTAAACTTGCAATTCATCCATGACCTTATGTATCTTACCTTTTCTTTATTTTTCCCACAGCACTTACCACATAACAAAAATCTATAATTTGTTAATTTTTGTGTTTTCTTTGTCTCTTTGCCTCACGAGAATGATAGCACTTCCAGGGCAAGGGCTTTTTCTATTGTTTGTTCACTGATGTATCTCAAGTACCTGGAATGGTACTTGCAGGAGTTCAACAGATATCTGTTGAACACGTTAATGATCTACTGAGAAATGTCTCTAATTCCTCCCTTCCCAGTGTCACTGCTCCACTCCAATACTAATCCTGGCCTTTGTCATTTTTAGATTTTTTTTTAAAAACAACAGAGTGTATTTACAGTGTCATTTCCTCCAAACCATCCAACATACTTCCAGGCTTATCTCTCTAAGACACTGTTTGGGGATGTCACTCCCCTATAATGATTTGGCTCCTAACTGGCCCTGTTAGAAGTATTATACATTGGCCTCATGCTTGCATGAGAATTGAATTAGATGAACTCTAAGATCCTGCTTTCAGATATTTGATTCAAATCCGAATGACTCATCTTGGCATTTAAAATGCTCTGTAATCTAGAAGTATTTACTTATCCAAATTTACATCCTATTCCTTCCAAGTTTCCCTTTGTTCCTGGCCAGTTTTCTTTAAGAACTCTCAAATAAGCCACGGTCATGTTCACTGCTTTTTCAATTGGTTACTCTCTACCCTCAATGCCCTCCTGACTACTGAAATAGATGGCATTATCTTGGAAGCTTGGTACTCAGACTGTGACCTGCAGGCCAGCATCATCCAGCATTACCCGTGAGCTTGTCAGAAATGCAACTCCAGCCCTACCCATTTAGAAGCTGCATCTAACAAGATCCCCAGGTGATTTGTGGGCATCTTAAAGTCTGAAAAGCACTGCATGAGCACTCATTTCAAATCATTTCTCAATGGAATGTTTGCTCAGCAGACCTCGTGTTCTTATGTCTGATCTGCCACAGCTCTTTGTTACCCATAGCAGGCACGCTGTTTAATTAATAACATCCCCTGTTAGACTATTTATTTCTTTTTTTAAAAAAAAAATATATTTATGGCTGCGTTGGGTCTTTGTTGCTGTGCACGGGCTTTCTCTAGTTGTGGTGAGTGGGGGCTACTCTTCATTGTGGTGCGCGGCCTTCTCATTGCGGTGGCTTCTCTCATTGCGGAGCACGGGCTCTACAGTGCAGGCTCAGTAGTTGTGGCGCACGGGCTTAGTTGCTCCACAGCATGTGGGATCTTCCTGGACCAGGGCTCAAACCCATGTCCCCTGCGTTGGCAGGCGGGATTCTTAATCACTGCACCACCAGGGAAGTCCCAGACTGTTTATTTCTTATTTCAATGGAAGTTCTTTCCCCTCAATTTGGTTATAAATAGCTTGCACACAGAACAGCCATGCATCTGGCCAATCTGAATGCAGGGAACAGAAGCCCATTCAAGTCACTTCAAGGAAAAAAAGGGCCTGTTCTAAGGCTACTTGGGAACTGGGACTAAAAGAGTCAGGAGGGAGGTGCTCCAGGGACTGGCCACCCTCTCTCAGCATGTGTCTCTCTGCCTCATTCTCTCCATCCAGTTCATTTTCTCTCCTATCTTCCTCTCTTCACGCAGTTTGTTTCCTCATACTAGCAGCATTTGCACAACCTATTACAGCCAGCCATTCTCTCCTCTACCAGCCTATTCTCCTCTGCCCCTTTCTGCTTCAACCTTCACTCTAAGCCTCTAAGCTTAACTCTTCCCATGGGAGAGGTGATCACCACAAAGCATCTTTCTGAGCCAAAACACAAGCTTTGAAGTGTTTGAGCCACCTATGCATTCTCTGCTCTTGGGTCAGGAGCCTGTCGTGGTCCAACCAACTGAAGCCAAGGACGCTGCTGTTCAGAACAAGGCCTTTAGGCAGCAGGAGCTGTCAAAAGAGACTATTCCTTAGGAAAGAAAAGTGTGGGCAGGGCAGGCAATGAGCCACATCGCCAGCCCACAGGGTCATTATTGATTCTGTCCTCACCACAGTCCAGAGCAAAATGCTGAGCACATAATAAACTGAACCAACCAACACGGGGGGTAAGGGTCATTCACCAAGTGCCACTATGCCCCTGACACTGTCCTGGATGCACAGGGAATACAAAGATTAAATAAGAATCAGTCACTGTTTTCCAAAGCTGTTAATTCAAACGTGTCACTGAACTAGCTACTTGACCTCTGACACGCACCTCAACCACTTGGGCCACAGTTTCCTCAACTATCAGATGGGACCATCTTCACCAATCTCCAGGAGCACTGTAAGGTCCTATAAGGTAATCTTTGTAAAAATGCTTTGAAAAATATACATGCCAATCAAAAACAATACTGTAGCCTCTCAGTACTTAATGAAATCCTCTCATATGGCATAGGTTTTACGTTATTTTCTGGTCCTTTCTCTTTTCCCATCTCCCATGATATAGAATCCATCAACTGCTATTATTTGAAAGAACAATCCCGGTATTACCACTATATTTTCATTACCTGAATGGCTCACTCAAATGATGATTAAGAAAATTCATTCACTATTGTCAAAAAGACAACAAACAACAAGTGCTAGTGAGGATGCAGAGAAAAGGGAACCCTCATGAATTGTTGGTGGAAATGTAATCTGGTACAGCCACTATGGTAAACAGTGTGGAGGTTCCTCAAAAAATTAAATATAGAGCTATCATATGATCCAGCAATTTCACTCCTGGGTATTTATCCAAAGAAAACAAAAACACTAATTAGAAAAATATATGTATCACTATGTTCATTGCAGCATTATTTATAATAGCCAAGATTAGGAAGCAACCTAAGTGCCATCAGGAGATGAATGAATAAAGAAGATGCAGTGTGTGTGTGTATGTGTACATATAATGGAATATTACTCAGCCATAAAAAAGAATGAAATCTTGCCATTTGCGACGACATGGATGGACCTAGACGGTATTATGCCAAGTGAATTAAGTCAGAAAAAGACAAATGCTGAATGATTTCATTTCTATGTGGAATCTATAAAACAAGTGAACAAACATAACAGAAACAGCATCATAAATACACAAACAGGTGGTTGCTAGTGGGAACTGGAGTGGGGGGTAGAGACACAGGTGAGGAAGATTAAAAGGTACAAACTTTCAGGTGCAAAATATGAGTCATGGGTATGAAATGGACAGTGTGGGGAATATAGTCAATAATTATGCAGTATCTTTGCATGGTGACAGATGGTAACCAGACATTGTGGTGATCATTTTGAAATGCATAGAAATATCAAATCACTATGTTGTGTAACAGAAATTAACATACTATTGTAGGTCAATTATACTTCAAAAACAAACCAACCAACCAACTCATAGAAAAAGAGATCAGATTGGGGGTTATCAGAGGTGGGGTATGGGGGGAGGGGAAATCAGATGAAGGCAGTCAAAAGGTATAAACTTCCAGTTATAAGATAAATAAGTACTAGGGATGTAATGTACAACATGATAAATGTAACTGTTTATATATGAAAAGTTGTATGTTATATATAAAATTTGTTAAGAAAGTAAATCCCAAGAGTTCTCATCACAAGGAAATTTTTTTCTGTTTCTTTAGTTTTGTATCTATATGAGTTGATGAATGTTCACTAAATTCACTGTGGTGATCATTTCATGATGTATGTAAGTCAAATCATTATGCTGTACACCTTAAACTTATACAGTGCCATATGTCAAATATAGCTCCATAAAACTGGAAGAAATAAATAAGAAAAAAAGAAAATGCACTTCACTCAGAAGTGTAAAAAACGAATGTACACATTTTTACTGTGTGCATTTAAAGACAGCACTATCATTTATTCAATGTGCATCTATAAGGTGCCCTGTATATTTTTTCATTATATTACAAATGACAATAAGAATGTACTAAATCCCTAAGTAGGATACAGGTTAGTTTTGACTCTTGTGTGGCCTTCTCCCCAGAGCAGTTTCACTGAGTACTTCCTAAGTGCTGTAATCCAAAAAATCATAGTTACTAGAGCTCAGAGCCCCATTTTTTAACATGGGGGCTCTGAAGAGGAAAAGTAATAAAATGGCCTGTCTCAAACCCCTATAATCCAATTCTCCTAAAATCTGTATCTTTTTTCCTAAAAGCACTTTACCACTTGCCAAACATTAAAGGGGGGAGGGGGCGGGGGTGAAGGATGGACATCAGTGATGTTGTGAGAACATGAGCCACCCTTTATAGGATTCAAGTATGGGTTTATGTGACAGAAAAATAAAACAAAGCTCCAGATATGCACTGTTTTGTCTTCGCTATGAACAAAATGAAAACATATTTACCAACTGACTGCCACACGCTAGGCCGGATGCTGAGGGCTCATCAGAGGATGAAGACAGCCTAGGCCCTCCAAAAGCTTACTGGCCTTTACCCTCGAGCATCTGTTGCTCATTGCTCACAAGTGTAGCCATTCAACATCTGGCCCTGGGTGGAGCAAAGAAAACAGCTTCCACCTTGCTAAAAAGTCCGCTCAGCTGGCCAAAAGGCAGGTATCAGGTAAAGGGAAAAACAAAACCTCAGGCGGGAGCTGGGTGAGACTCCGCTGCAGGAGGCGGAACTGCAGAAACTGTAATGCACAGCACCGGCTGAGCGCCCAAGCCCAATTAAGGCTCCTCCCGCTCGGAGAGGCGAGGGGCTGTGGATCAAAGGATCCTGCAACCTGGGAAAGGCAGATTCAGTTCCCGGGGAGCCGTGATATGGGGGCTGCAAAAAGGTGGGCGGCTGGCTGGAGCTGTGCTCCCTAGAATGGAGAAGCAGACTGGAGACAGAGTGGTTTGTGCACTAGTGGGGAGGGAGGTGGGCAGGGCGAGAGCGCAGAGACCCAACAGTCACGCTGCCGTGTAAAGCGAGCCTTGGGGATCCCTCCGAGGACACCAATTTCGGGGCTCTGCAGCTGGAAAGGGGTCTGCACTGATGGCGGCGCAGGGAGAAGGGTTCGCAAACACACACACACTCACACTCTCTCTCTCTCTCACACACCGCCTGACCCTCGGCTGGCCCCGAGCCGCCCCCGCGCGCGCTCCGCACCCAGCTTCGTGCTGCGGCAGCTACTCACCCTCCGCGCGGGAGCGGATCTCCGACACGGTCCTCCGCATGGTGGACATCGCGGCGGCCGCCGCAGGTGGCTCTTCAGACAAGACTCTGCATCTGTCACGGCGCCGCGCGGACGGAGGATCTGGCTTCCCCGCGCCGAGCGCTCAGCAGCCGCGCGGGCCCAGTTGCCCACCCAGGGCAGTGCCGCTGCCGGGCGAGGCCCTCGCACACCGGCGGGAGAAGGAGGAGGTAATGAAGGCGGCGGCGTCCGCAGAGCTGAGGGAGCTCTGCCTGCAGCCACGGAGGGAGCGGCGAGGCAAGGGGCGGAGCTTCGGCGTCTGCGTCGGGGCAGGGATCCTCAGGACGCCCACTCACTCGCACAACTGCAGCGCTGCGGGGAAGGCGGGAGAGGGGCGGGGAGAGACTCCGGAGAGCCTCCTGCGCCCCGCCCTGCTTTGGACCGTACCATCCCTAAGTGGGGAGAGGCAGATGCCGGCCTCTTCCACCACAGGCGCCCTCGTCCCTCCCCGTGGCTTCGGCTCTTCCTATCTTTTCTCAATGCTTTTCTGCTTCTTCCAAGGCTTGGCCAGAGAGGAAGGGGTACTGTGGCTCCTGCATCCTTGCAAATCCTCTCCCGCCACCCTCTAGTTTTAATAACAATGGAGTCGCCCGTGGTGCGGAAGTGGGGTTGGGTCTGAGTGGGCTGGAGAGCGGCGAAAGGGCCTGGGGCGTCAAGGGCTTGGAGCTGCGGAAAGGCACTGCGTGTTGGCCACCTCCGGATGCAATTCTATCCTCCATGCACCGCCAACAGCCCTCGCGACCTGAGTCGCGCCTGGTCCACGAGCAACAGGTTCTGAGGCCGGGGTCCTCGGGCGCTGGTGGCTCCTCCTGCCCATGGTGCTCATGTGCGTCTGGGGCCGGCCTGCGGGTGGCCGGGTGCATTCAGCTAGTGCGTGTTCTGCAGACTGACAAAGCCCTGGACTTGCAGTAAAGTCAACTATTGGCCCAGGTGCTTCAAATTTTGCGTTTAGTCAAACATGCAGGAAGTTGGGAGCAGTAGTTTTACCTGAAAAGGGGAGAGGGAGCCTAGTATAAAGTCCGTAAATACATTAAATTTTAGTTTGCCCCATATCCTACAAATAAGGGTAACTTCGTTACCTTTTATTTTGTATAAGGAGATCTATGCTAACAAGTTATCAGAACAAGTACGGTAGTTTTTATTTATTGTTGATTTCATCTTTAAGTTAGGCTGTAAGGTTTTATATATTGAATAGATCGTGGCGAGCCGCTGAAATGGCGAGAAAGGAATAAATTGAGTTGGAAACAATTTGCTGCTTCTCTCATCTTGTGCTCTTCCTCCAGCACTCGGTGGAAGAGGGCTTTACGTGGAGGCGTTTATTGTGAACTTCTTTCAGGTCCTGAAGGGAGAGATCTGGAAAGGTTTGAACAGAGAGATAAGTGATTATTCCCAAGCCTCATGAAAAAATAAAACCTTGTGATAGCATCTTATCTCCATTTGTGGTGTTTCCTCTGTCTCCTGCAGGTAGCGTTTGCTAATCAGAGCCCTGCCCTACATTAATTCTGAGTCAGGTGCTCAGTACATATTTATGAAGAACCCACTCTGCTTGGCTCTGATTCAGAGGCTGGGATTAGAACAAAGAAAATGTATTTCCAGCATTCATGAAACATTGCAGGGTAGAGCAGGACTCAAAGGTGTTTATTTCAGTGATGGTCTTGATTTACAAGTATGGTCTTCTAAAAGTAAGAAATGAACACACAGCCTTTTCAGGACAGTCATCACTGGCCCTTTTTATTCCTTTCCAGATCCAGGATCTCCTTGTATAAAGCAGACTCCCTCTGGCTTGATGAACATGCATCTGAAAAAAATTAAAAGGGTAAGTACAACAAGGAAATAGTTTTAAAAAATCAGCTCTAAAAGTTAGTGAACAGAAACCAGAGAAAAATGCAGTGCTTTTGTGATTAACGTTTTAGATAGAATTTTATATAAAGCCAGAACCAGCTTTTATTCAAAATCAGTGCACAGCAGCATACCAGTGTTTGATTAATAAGCAATCACCTTTGTAATTCCTATGGACCCTGAAACGAAGTTCAATTCTGCTTATTTACAGATAGTAATTAACTGGAGTTCCAGAGATTACCTCTGTTTTCTATAGATCAATCTATTTTATATATGTCTGTGTGTCTGTGTGTTTCCCATTAACAACCCATGGGCAAAGTTGACAACATACATCATTCATACAGAAAATGACAAGAGTCTTTCATACAGAGGCGAACGTTTCATGATATAGTCCATAGCTCACTGTATGTCCTTTCCCAAGTTATGCTATCACTTTATCCATAATGGCAAGAGTATCCTACCTAACTCATTTCTGTCTTGTTTGTTTGTTTTGTTTTCCCCAGTTTTGTTTTTTAACATCTTTATTGGAGTATAATTGCTTTACAATGTTGTGTTAGTTTCTGCTGTATAACAAAGTGAATCAGCTATCCGTATACATATATCCCCATAATCCCTCCCTCTTGCATCTCCCTCCCACCCTCCCTATCTCACCCCCCCCAACTCATTTCTGAAAAACCATTCATTTCTGATTGTTAGAAAGCACACATGTTTTTATTGGTTCAGAACCCTGATTGAAGTTGAATGTTGTACTAATCTGCATGTGCTTGATTTCAAAGTCCTCTCAGATCTCCTCAGCTTCCATTGCACAGTGTGCTAGCCCCTGGCAGGGAACTCTGGTGCCAGCAACATGACCTTGTCACAGAACCTGTAATACAACTCAGATGTCAGCAAGATCGTTTAAAAACATTCAGGTCCTGCGACTGAACTGTTGATGGACTTAGAAGGAAGCCGGTTATTCAAGAATAACTTTTCCAAGGGCCAGGTTTTATCCTCCACAAAGTATCCACTGAATGCATAACATGTGTGAAGTGCCCAGCCAGAACGCTAAGTTACAAAGACAATGCATTTGTTAAAGTAACCAGCAGTGTAACAAGATGGCTGACACTTAATGCCAAATAGGCCAGCAGCAACACTAGAAGCATTGAGAGAAGGGGAGATTCCAAGAGCTGAGTGATCAACATACTTGAGCTAGGTTTTGAAGTAGGGGTTAAGTTAGTAGAAGTGAAAAGGAAACATCGTTCCAGGTAGGAATGCTTGGCATATAGTTAAGCGCTCGATTATGATTTTTTAATGAATGGTTAAGGAAATGGAATGATAGAAGACTATATATGGTTGGGGAGAACCAAGAGACCAATTGGACTGCAGGGATCTCACTGAGAATCTGTGCACTTTATTTTTTCTAATTTTATTGAAGTATATTTGATTTACAATGTTGTGTTAATTTCTGCTGTACAACAAAGTGACTCAGTTATGCATATATATATTTTTTTCATATTCTTTTCCATTATGATTTATCACAGGGTATTGAATATAGTTCCCTGTGCTAGACAGTAGGACCTTGCTGTTTATCCATTCTATATATAATAGCTTACATCTGGTAACCCTAAACTCCCAATCCATCTCTCCCCCCGACCCCCTCCCCCTTGGCAACCACGCCTCTGTCTGTTCTCTATATCTGTGAGTACGTTTCGTAGATATGTTCATCTGTACACTTAAAATGTGGGAATCGTATGTTATGTGAATTATATCTTAATAAAGCTGTTTAAAAAATTGTCTCTAGAGGTGTGAGCCCCAAAAATTATCAAGTCCAGCAAGTCAAAGAGATGTTGAGCATATTCCTGTCTTGGTGGGTTTTCACTTACTAATTACGTGATGTTGCCTTGAGTTTGTTGTTGTTGTTGGGGAC
Source organism: Phocoena sinus (assembly GCF_008692025.1). Taxonomy (NCBI): domain Eukaryota; kingdom Metazoa; phylum Chordata; class Mammalia; order Artiodactyla; family Phocoenidae; genus Phocoena; species Phocoena sinus. The sequence continues at coordinate 67,880,581 of NC_045767.1, forward strand.
ACCGAGAATTAAGAATTGGTCCTTCATGGGAGGAACTCATAGTTAACTAGGTGACAGAGGCATGCTCACTAATTTACTAATTTATGATATACCCAGGAGTGCTTTGGGAACTTACATCCTGAAGGTAGTTGGAGATGTACTTGAGAACCCTGCTTCTGATTGAGAAGGAGGAATGCAAAGTTGAATACTATATGACTATAGCATACAGATGATGGATAATGCTGGCAACTACATTCTAAATTCTTTGCAAAGCACAAAATAATGGGGTAAATTAATCTTAAAGTTTAGATAATTATATCTTTTAGTTTAAAATTGAGGTTAAGATATAACATAAATTCTACCTAGTCGCAAAGCTACCTGGTTATTGTAAGAAAAGATGCTTATTACCTTTGGTGTGTGGTTGGTATATTGATTCAATGGATGGTGAAGATACTGTTATGGTTAAGAGATTATTATGACATCATTATGGTATGGTTAAGATATTATTATGCTGTTGGGCTTGTAAGGCATTTTCCCCAAGTCTTCCCATCTTGATTGCTCTTTTTCTGTCACCATCGTTTACATGCACGCCGCTCTGGTGCACCAGCAAGTTCTTTAGGCTCAGTTTTAAAAATATGTCTTACTTCTATCCACATTTCATCTCCATCTCTACCTTGTACAGGCCCCCATCATCGTTCACCCTGCAGTAGCGTCCTACTGATCGCCCTGCTTTTACTTTTGTCGCCCATTCATAGTTGTTATTATTTAAAAACACAAATGAATTTATTATTTTAGGATGAGTCAATGTGAGTTTATGTCATTTCTTAGGACTTCAGTGGCTTCTGGCGCACCTGGATTGAATCCCAAACCCTTTCTGATCTTGCCCTTGCCTGCCTCTCGGGCTCATCTCCTTTACCCCTTATTTGGTCATTGGGCTCAGATTATCCCAGCCCACCCCAGCTGATATTGCCCCACTTCCCCAATGCTAGCCACCACCACATTGCCTTAGTCTGTTTTTCTCATAGCACTTACCTCTGAAGTTTTCTTGTTTGTTGGTTTACCTGTTTATGATAAATAGGTCTTGCTCTGTTGTCTTACTTATTACAATTTGTCTAACGTTAAGAACAGTATGTGTCAAATGGCACAGGATCAATAAATATTTGTTGAATGAACTGAAAAATGAGTGTACTGTGAATGATCTGGTTCCTTAAGATTGGAGACTGGAAATAAGTCAAAGAATAGATAGTATTTTATTTGAATAGATAATAAGTTTTACCCTTCATAAGCATGTATACTGGAATATATTACTTTGTCATGAAATAATAGAACATATTTGCTATGAAGTACTTGATACCAGAAGAAGCTTCTGAATACCATATTGGCTTTTGTTAAAATCAAATGATCGAATTTTTAAAACAATAGACTGATTGGAGTAGCTTGTTCCTGCTGGACTCACTGTAACAAAACCCATATAACACAGAGATGTGTGTGCAAAGATATTCACTGAAGCATTGTGTAGGGGCAAAAAGAATGTAGTCATCACCATGTGCTGATATGGAAAGAGTATCACAATATATTAAGTAAAAAAAATGCCTGTAATAAAACAGGGTGTATAATATTATTCAATTTGGTAAATAAATGAATTATATATATAATTTTATAGAAAAGCATAAAACAATAATTAACCTTTGGGTGGAAGGACTGGGGTAGTGAGGTTCCTATTTTTCCTATTTTATACTTTTCTGCATTGTTTTGCATTTTCTAACTATAAGATTTTTTTTTTAAGTGTCAATAGGGGTTAGTTGGATTTTGCTTTTTGTGTGTGTAGTAATAAGTGTCATGTCTTTAAAGCACTCGTGTTTTTAAAGTGCACTCAGAAACCATCAGAATATTCAAGAGAATTTAATCAGAATAAGAAATGCCAGATGAAAAAAAACAAAACAAAACAAAAGAAAAACTGATTTCAACCAAAAGCTCTAAATCCACTGTCACTGAATAATCCAGCCACTTATTCTTACTCATAATGTTAAAATCAATACTTTTCCCTCATGCCTGTGATTCATTTCTCATGAGTTTACCATTCTCTTTCCAAACATGTTAGCAAAGTTTTAAGTCAAAGTTATAATGTCTTTAAACATTATTATCTTCTTCATATAGTGGGAATTTCCAACAAAAAATAGTTCAATGATTTTTTTCTTCACTATAATTGAAAATATTTTGCTCCTGTTTAAATTAAATGAGATTTAAAATGTTGATTTGTTTTATATGAAAAGACTCAATAGAAAAAAATTTTTAAATATACTCCAGTACATTTAAAATAGTGTTTGATTCACACACAAGTTTTCAGAAAAAACATTTACTGAATTTTTTACTCAAAAAGTAAATGAACGTTCAAGGCAAAATAATCCTGGTATTGAGATCTTGAATTCAGACTTATCATTTCAAACTGATAAGAGACTAATTAAATGGCATGATTTTTACTTTAAAATTTCCATTCTACCAGAGCCAGGAAGTGAAAATTAATTCTTAATTTAGAAGTGCTGTTTCTTTTCCAAAACTTAACAAAACAACATTCCAGTAATGCTGAGTCTCTGTAAAATATCATTGTAAAATATACTTCATGGATAATACACTTACTGTAGTATTTTCATGAATTCTGATATTTTAAAAAGCAGCTTTATCAAGGTATAATTGACACACAATAAACTTAATATGTTTAAAGTGTAGAATTTAATAAGTTTGGACATACATGTAAACACCTACGAAGCCATCACCACATTCAAGATAATAAACATATCCATCATTTCCAGAAATTTCCTCTTGCCCCTTGGTATGGTTGTTATGTATAACTAGAGATGCTTTTTCTTCATGCATTCAGTGCAATTTATTGAGTGCCCACCACGTTCTGGACACTGAGCTGAGTATTTAAGATTGAATGGTCAGCTAAACCAATAGGTTCTGGACCAATGAAAAATTATGATCAAATGATTATGTAAATAAATATAAAATCACAACTGTATATCATATTCTAATGGAAAGATAGTCTACACCTGTATATATTGATTGTACTTCAAAGTATTTCTGGGCTTTCACACTTATATCTGGAACTCTTCAAAAATGTGTATATGTACCTTTATAATATATCTGAAAATAGACATTAACATTTTATTTCTGCTGGATGTTATGGCATTTATCTTGAAAATGGTGTCATGTTTCTTATATGAAAAGGATAACCAGTGAAGACAAGAAATTTTTTTATAAGTTATTTCTTTGATGTTTACCAGAGGGCCAATATTGGAAATGAAAAAACTCCTAAGAAAATTTCACTTCTTTTTCTTGCCATGTCATATTAGGTGTTATTTCAAAGGAGGAGAGGTGATAATAATGAGGTAAAAGTATTGAAAGAAAGGAATGTTTATTAAAAATTGAATATAGCGGTAAATGACATAAATATGATTATGAAATACAATTTTGTAGTTCCATCACTTTTAATTTGAAAAGAATGCCAGACTTAAGATGGTTTCCTGATGAATTGAAATAAGCCATAGCTATCAAATGTGAAATATTTGCCGATTGCTTTTGGGCCTCTTGGATGATATATCCACTGCTCAGGTTCATAACTCACTGCAGTGTTTAGCAGATATATTGGAAAATCACAGTGTTGTTGTTTTTTTCCCTCTGACCCCAGAAATTCTCAGGAACAACATTTGCTGGAAAGAGGAATCATTTATCACTGTAGATTCTTTCCAACTTTGAACTCTGAGGAAATCTACCAAATGGAGAAAGAGAATCAATACTTAACTCAGGATTACATTTTAGTATTCACTCTAAAGAAAGAAGCCAGGGGGAAAACACTATAAAGAAAAGGCGTAAAGAAGGTAAACCAGCTATAGATTCAGGGCTTGTGGAAGCTGGATATTCCGGAGGCAAGAGTGAAGTGAGCTAGTGCCAAGGACGGGAGCAGAGGCTTGGACCTCTTGGATAGATCTGCTTCTGGACCTACGCCTGAAATGTCAGCTCCTCTTCCCTGCCTGTGTTCTCTTGTCTGTTTTTTCATTTAGTCTAACCTCTTAAAAGCTGACCTTTGCCTGTTAAATTGGAACCTCTTTCCTCCTGTTCCTGAATCCATGCTATTCTGATTCCAGCTTGCCTCCCAGGCTTTCAGCAGCCATATAGCCTCTAATTGAAGTGGCTGCAGTCTGTTGCCTGCATAGCCCCTCAAGGTTTCCAGTGCCCCTTGGTTTGATCCTGTGCCTAGTGTTGGCCCCCACTGGCTTCTTCTGACTTCCTCTTTTGTGTGTGTGTGTGCGTGTGTGTGCGTGTGTGTGTGTGTCTTTGTTAATTTCTGTTGTACAGCAAAGTGATTCACATACATATATATGTTTTTTTAAATATTCTTTTCCATTATGGTTTATCACAGGATATTGAATATAGTTTCTCTGTGCTATACAGTAGGACCCTTGTTGTTTATCCATTCTATATATAATAGCTTACATCTACTAACCCCGACCTCTCACTCCATCCCTCCCCCAACACCTTCCCCCTTGGCAACCACTAATCTGTTCTCTGTGTCTGTGAGTCTCCTGACTTGCTCTTGATCTAAAATGACAGTGAAGGAGGAAAAGGGAGACCTGTAGGTTGAGAAATACTGAGAAGAATTGAATAAGTACATGGGAACCAAATTATGGAGGACCATGCAAATCAACAGAGGTGTTAGAATGAATGCACAAGGTGAAAGGGAGTTACAGTAGGCCCTAGGTAGCACAGGATAAAATTGTGTTTTAAAAAGATTTTGTGGTGGTAAACAATAAGGAGCATGAATTACAGTAGAAGTAAAGAGATCAAGATGGAGACGTCAAAGATCTGTTCAATTAACAGAGGAAATGATGATTTTTTTAAAAATTAAGCTTGAATGTAACATGAGGCATTTTTCATAATACTTATGGGACTATGGAGAGTAAAGGACAATAGTCTGTTTATCTGAAAAGAAAAAATAATCTTCTCTGTGTAGTTACAGATATAAGTATAGATATAGATATGATTATGTTTGAACTTTTTACATGTTGGGTCGATTTTTTATTGAACCAGAAATTCTGACATTCACGGAGGGGAGATTACCTTCATTACTTTCTTTGAAAGGTGCTAAGTGTATGTTATATTTTAGCATATGCTTAATTAACAGAAGTGTTTTATTTATCTTTTAATGTTACCATAGCTTTCAGTAGTCTGAAAAAATGTATGATTAATCTAAAAACCTCATTGGTATCAATCCTGGCTTAATGAAAAGAACTGGAATCAGAAGACCTGGTTTGCACCTCAGTTCTGGTTCTTTCTAGTGGTTGGATTTTGAGAATATCATTAAAAAACCTTTCAGAACCTCAGATTGGCTAGTGGGTTAACATACAGGCTTTACAATCAAACAGCTAGATTCATATACAGGTTCTACCACTTACCAGTAGTATGACTTTGGCCAAGTTACCTAACTTCTCTGTGCCTCAGTTTCTTCATACATAAACGGGGACTAATTATAATACCTATTTTATCAGAATGTTGTGAGAAGTACATGAGATAATTTATTATAATGGACTGTACAAATTTTAGCTATTATCGTCTGGTGCATCCAAACTGTTTTTATACTCTGAGTGACGTAAAATTAAATGATTTTAGGTACTAGAGGCATTTCCCTCAATATTGCCTTTCTTTGTATAGTCAAATACCATACGTTTACTTAATCTGTCATTTGTATGACAGATGGCAGGAATGTTGAATATGTAATTTTAATGCAGGATTCTATTTATGGGTTTCAAGAGACTTGCTGCAAGAATGCTGATTAGTAATATTTATTAAAATGTTAAAACAAATATGTCTTCTTATGTCATTTAGAATAAGATTCAACTGTATATAATAGAAAACCCAAAATAACGGTGATCTATATGAAGCGGGAGTTTATTTCTCTGTCATATAAAAGAAGTCTGAAGATAGACTCCACACTGGCATCAAAGAATCAGGGTCTTCCCTTTCTGCTCTGCATGCTAACATATGGCTTCCATCCTCAAGGTCACCTCATGGTCCTAGCTGTCTTCTGGTATGCCAGCTATAACATCTGCATTGGAAGATGGGAAAAGGAATAAAGATAAAAAGAGATCCCAGCAGGCTTAGATAGATCTCTTTAAGCATCCATTCCTGAAGTCTCCAAAGAAATTATGCTTAAATCTTATTAGCCAGAACTTAGTCTCATGGCCACACCTAGCTGAAAGGGAGGCTGGTAAATTTAGTTTCTTATTCAGCTGGCAGTGTACCTAGATAAAATTTGAGGTTCTGATACCAATGAGGAAGGAGAGGATGCCTTTGAGGGTAGGCAGCCAGCATTCTCTGGCTTCCTCATAAATCTCAGAAATCATTCTCAAGGTTGCATTATTAAAATCCTGGAGTTCTTCATGGACATAATAATGAAACTATGTTTTCAAATTGTGATTTTAAATATTTATAAGAAAAAAGGAAAAGAGTTTGCTTTATTTTAGAAACAGTCTTGATGAAGTAGGTTTTAAATTGATGGAGTTTAGCAAATAATTTATTAAATGCTAATTGAATATAATATTGAGTACAGTAGAAAATGGATAAATTGTTGATAAGCTATTAGTTATTAAGGTGACTTCCTGTTTTAAAGACAAATAAAATTTAAACATTTATACACCAACAAATTGGACAACCTAGAAGAAATGGATAAATTCCTAGAAACATACAACTTACTGAATCATGATGAAATAGAAAATCTGAACAGACAGATTACTAGCAAGGAGATTGAATCAGTAATCAAAAACCTCTCAACCAACAAAAGTCCGGGACCAAACAACTTCATGGTAAGTTCTACCGAACATTCAATGAAGAATTGTTACTAATTCTTCTCAAACTCTTCCAAAAAATAGAAGAGGGGGAACTTTTATGAGGCCAAATTTACCCTGATACCAAAACCAGACAAGGATACCACAAAAAGGAAAATAATAGGCCAATATCCTTGATGAACATCGATGCAGAAATCCTCAACAAAATATTAGCACACAGAATTCAACAATACATTAAAAGGATCATACATCATGATAAAATGGGATTTATTCCATTCATTTAAATGGTTCAGCGTCTGCAAATCAATCATTGTGATACACCATATTAACAAAATGAAGGATAAAAATCATATGATCATCTCATAGGTGCAGAAAAAACATTTGACAGAATTTAACATCCATTTATGATAAAAACTTTAAACAAACTGGGTATAGAGGGAACATACCTCAACATAATAAAGACCATGTATGACAACCCCACAGCTAACGTCATACTCAACAGTGAAAAGCTGAAACCTTTTCCCTTAAGATGTGGAACAAGACAATGCTGTCCACTCTTACCACTTTTATTCAAGATAGTATTGGAAGTCTTAGCCAGAACAATTAGACAAGAAAAAGAAATAAAAGGCATCCAGATGGAAAGGAAGAAGTAAAACTGTCAACATTTGCAGGTGACATGATATTATATATAGAAAACCATGGAGACTCCATCAAAAAGTGTTAGAACTAATAAATGAATTCAATAGTTGTGGGATGCAAAGTAAATACACAAAAATCGATTGCATTTTACACTAATAACAATGTATTAGGAAGAGAAATTAAGAAAATAATTCCATTTACAATTGCACCAAAGAGAATAAAATACCTAGGAATAAATTTCACCAAGGAGGTAAATGACCTGTGTATTGAAAACTACAGGATATTAATGAAAGAAATCAAAGAAGACACAAATAAATGGAAAGACATTGCATGCTCATGGATTGGAAGAATTAATATTGTTAAATTGTCCATACTACCCAAAGTAAAATATGGATTTTACTGCAGTCTCTATCAAAATTCCAATTCCATTTTTCACAGAAATAGAACAAATGATCCTAACAATTGTATGGGACCACAAAAGAGCCTACATAGCCAAAGCAATCTTGAGAAAGAAGAGCAAAGCTGGAGGCATCACATTCCCTGATTTCAAACTAAACTATACTAATTAAAACAGTATGGTACTGGCATAAAAACAGACACGTAGGTCAATAGAACAAGATAGAGAATCCAGAAATAAACCCACACATATATGGTCAATTAATTTATGACAAATGAGCCAAGAATATACAATGGGGAAAGGACAGTGTCTTCAATAAATGATGTTGGGAAAATTGGATAGCCACTTGTGAAAGAATGAAACCAAATTACTATCTTACATCATCCACAAAAATTAACTCAAGATGAATTAAAGATTTGAGCATAAGACCTGAAACCATAAAACTCGTAGAAGAAAACATAGGCAGTAAGCTCCTTGACATAGGTCTTGGCGCTGATTTTTTGAATCTGACACCAAAAAGCAAAAGAAATAAAAGCAAAAATAAGCAAGTAAGACTATATCAAACTACAGAGCTTCTGTACAGCAAAGGAAACCATCAACAAAATGAAAAGGCAACCTATTGAATGGGAGAAAATAATTGCAAGTCATATATCTGATAAGGGGCTGATATCCAAAATATAAGAAGAATTCATACAACTCAATAGCAAGAAAACAAACAACCCAGTTAAAAATAGGCAGAGGATCTGAATAGACATTTTTCCAAAAAAATACAACAGGTACATGAAAAGATGCTCAACATCATTAATCATCAGGAAATGCAGGTCAAAACCACAATGAGATAACGACCTCACAGCAGTTAGAATGGCTATTATAAAAAAAGACAAGAAATAAGTTTTGCGAGGATATGGAGAAAGAGGAACCCTCATACACTGTTGGTGAGAATGTAAATTGGTACAACCACTATGGGAAACAATATGGAGGTTCCTCAAAAAATTAAAAATAGAACTGCCATATGATCCAGCAATTCTGCTTCTGGGTATTTATCTGAAGAAAACAAAAACACTAATTTGAAGATATATATGCAGTCCTATGGTCATTGTAACATTATTAGCAATAGCTAAGATATGGAAACAATCTTAAGTGTCCATCAATGGATGAATGCATAAAGAAATTGCATATATATAGAGAGAGAGACATAATGGAATATTATTTAGCCATAAAAATAATGAAATCTTGCCATGTGTGACAACACAAATGGACTTCCAGGGCATTATGCTAAGTGAAATAAGTCAGAGAAAGACAAATATCATTTGATCTCTCTTATATGTGGAATCTAAAAATAAACGAATGAACAAAAAATAAAAACACAATACGCTCATAGATACAGAGATCAGGTTGGTGGCTGCAAGAGACAAGGGTTGTTGGGGGGTGGGAAAAATGGGTGAACTTTTTTTTTAAATTTAAAGAAATTTAATAAAAATAAAAAAAGAAAAAATCTTAGGGGTGAAAACAAGACTCACAAAAGCAATAGATGAAATAAACACATAGAAAGGTCTTCTATTTCCATTTTGTCTCTCTTTAAAATCAGAAAAGGGAAAAATTAAAGAATTAGAGCTCTCTGAAGAGAGATGGTACTTAATAGCATTATGGAAGCATCAGTCTTTGAGTTGTGTACAGACTGCACTGTGAGGGAAGGGTGGCATACCATATTACGAAGCTGCTGTGGCCGTCTTGTCGATGTTAGTTTTCCGTGTTCTTGAGGACGGCTTTTGGATCCCGAAAAAGTTATCCAAAGCAAACTTTATTTTTAAAATTTAATATTAAATGTATTAAATTTATATATTAAAAATATAGTTCTTTCTTAAGCTTTGAAATTCAGCTTAATCATTTTATTCTACTTAAAAATGTAGCAAATTTTAAGAATTACTTTAAGGAGGTGTTAATGTTTGATTCTTTTCATAAACGAAAACTCCCTTAAATGTTTTAAACTACACTTATTAAGTCGGTACATTTTGTTTTCTTTTTAAGTCCTTTACTCACCTGAAAGAGCCTTCCAAGTACTTAAGTAACCATTAAAATAGGATAAATTTAACTTATAAAAATAAGTCTTAGGCTTTCTTAAATTTTCTAATACTGGTGGATCTCAACATAATTTCTTTGACTAAATCAATTATTCAGTCCTGTCAGTTTAGTTTGGAATCACAAGGATGAAATATTTTTGTAAAAGGTAAAATTCTCTTAAATACATTATTTCTAAACTTTACTAAAAAATATTAGTACTATAAGTTTGATTTACTTAACCATATGAATGTGTCATTCTCCAGGTTTAAAGCTAATAATTGTCTTGAAAACAATTATGTCATCCACACAATTTTAGGGTTAGCATTCCAAGCACTTTTGGAGATTACACTCTCAGTTGGCTGAGGTTGAATATTAACCAGAGATGTCATTTAGGACACCTGAGCTCTAGAACTACAAATACCCTTGAAGTTTTTCTAGCATCTGTGTCTGTCAATAGGACTCATTCTCTAGATTCAAGTAATCCAAATACTTCTCTCCATGTACAGAAGTCCATATTTGGTCCATTTGATTCATTTCAACTAATCCATTACTGTGTTATTCTATTTTACATTCTCTTCATATTTTTTCCTGTCTGTTAACATTAATGTGTACAGTTCTTTCAACGACATTGGATTGGATTTTGTTTATTTTCCAAGGCTTTTTCTAATTGGTTACTTTTAGTTTTAAGGTCTAGGTACCCTGAATGATGATGGTGAATTGAATAGAAACAAACAAATGGAGAAATGGAGAGTTGTCCTGAAGGGGGCATAGAGAGTAGATGTTAGGGTTGGTGATGGATTCTTAGAAAAGGAAACATGAGTAAAGACCTCAGAGATAAGGTGGAGCCCTCAATCCCATTACTCCCCCATCTCTTCAATCCCCAGAACACAGCTGTCAAAACTACGTGAAAAGTACTTTGTTGAGAGTTTTGGAGTTACTGAAAGGGATTATATAAAATGGAAAATAAGAGGATGTTTCTTTTTAAATTTATGGCACTTAAGAAAGACTTTTATGCTAAGTAATTGACCTAATGCCTTTCTTACGAAAGACATTGAGGCAATTTGTTCCATAGACCTTACGGAGTCCTTCCCTTCTGTTATGTCTTCTTCTTCTTCTGTTATGTCTGTCTCCTCCTTCAGGAAGCTTAGTTCCTGAAGGAGATCAAAGTCACTAAACTTAAAAAAATACCATTATCACACCTATAAATTAATATTAATTTCTTAATATTATTACACATCTAGCAAAAGCTGAAAATTCTTTAACTTTTAGGAATTCTTTGCAGATAAGTTGAATGGAAGATGAGGGGAAATATTCTCATTATAGAAAAACTCTCGCTGTTAGAACAAATGAACAGTCATAGTGAAAGGAAACATTTTACTCAACATATAAGAAATCTTACTGCTTCTAGTATTTCTTTGTAGATTAGATAGTGGAAAAATTTATAGAGTAAACCATAGGTATTTCTTTTTCAATGTCTGCTTCCATAACAGATGTTTAGGGAATGTGTGTGTTGGCAATGAGATACCACTTTCAGCAAGAGAAAACAGGAGTAGCACACTTACTGAAATTTCCATTCTGCCAAAAACCTGGTCCAATGCATGTTTCACCCTAAATATTAAGGGGGAAAGCTCATCTCACATTCTCTCAGTTTCATCGCAGTTTGTTTTCTGGCATTGGGAACGAAATAGGGACTTTTGCTTTTGTTTCTGTTTTTTTCTTATCACAATGCAGTAAGACTCGGAACAACTGACAACTGAGAATGTTGAAACAGTGAGTGAATTATTTGGATTGGTCACCTTGAAGAAGCCTAAAGAATTTGGCAGGCATTCAAAAGCCAGAGATTGAACGAGTTAAGGGTAAAATTGACCTGTCTTGCAGCTTTCTGTCCAAAGGACTGCCTCCTTCTATTGCAGCTTTGGAGTCTGAATTGTCTTGTTTAGAACACTGAGAAGTTTTGAAAGCCCTGACGTATATCCATAAAACTCTATCAAGCAAGGTTGAGGAAACTGCTTCCTTCCACGTGTACACAGGTATCCAGGCAGCTTGCTCAGGCATACAGAGAGCAACTCAGAGCAAAGCAGCCTGTTCCCCTTGAGCTCTGTTCTCTTATTTCCTCGGAGTACATTCAGCCATCTGAGCGTCTGACTCAGACATAGCGGAGATACTGTTGCTGCCAGAGGGTAATAGTTTGTTCTGTTTTCCTGGAATGCCCTTGCACTGAGAACATTAGAGGCTGGGGAACTCAATGAATTTTCCCACTAAGTGCATTTCTCACTAGCTCTTCCTGCCTCTTATTTCTTCCTACGCCTCTTATTTCTTCCTACCATTTTAGAGGGAACAGCCATCCCACTTTTTAGGCCACCAGCTTGTCTGTGGAATCGGTTGAGTGCATTTAATGCGTACAGAAGAGATGCTTACAGAGCAGGTAGCAAAACTAAGAATAGGAAGTTTCATTTTTCCAATCCCTTGGAAAACGAGATATTTCATGTAAGTGTATTTTTCAAGACAGCTGAAACTTCTGCCCTAAACATCAAAATTTGTTTTTAACTTAGGGAAGTGGTATAGCGTAGTGGTTAAGCACAAAGACTCTAAGACTCTGAGACAGATTGTCTGTATTTAAATGCTGACTCTGCCACTTTCTAGCTTTGTAACTTTGGGCACTGTACTTAACCCCTCTTGCCTCAGTTTCCTTATCTGTAAAGTGGGGATAATAATAGGCTCTATCTTACAGAGTTTTTGTGAGGATTAAACAGGATTCAGTGGGTTAATGTACATAAAGCCCTTAGAACAATGCCAAATATGTTAAATCACAGAAGAGTTGTTACTATTATTAGTAATTCAACTATTTGTATACAAATATTGCTACAAAATGGTACTCACTGTTTTACAGAATATATTGAACATTGAGTACCTCAGTGCCTTTGCACGCAGAGAAGTAGTATAGTCATGCCTTCAGACAGTGCTGTGAAGACATTGATGATGAAATAATAGTTAATATTGTTTACTGAGCAGGTTTCATGAATGTTACTGGTAATTCCTACAATGAACCTCTAAGATAGGTATATTTGTAAATAGGTTTGGAGGATTTAAGTACTTGCCGAACTTCATGCATCTAGAAGCAGACGATTTGAGATCCAGACTCAGGGCTGTGTGACTCCAGAGCTGGTGCTCTTGGTCACCTCACCACACCGACTGGCGGCTAGGACTTCTTGTCCTCACACCAGTGTTTCTTAAACTTGGGTGTGTGTTAGAATCACCCTGACACTGGCTAGACTGCCGGCTTCCACCTCAGAGGCTGAGAATTGGTGTATTAAGTTGCTAGGTGACGTTGATGCTGCTGGTACAGAAATCATTCGTACTTTGGGAACTGCTAGCCTACAGTAAATCACCCCAGGCTATTTTCAATACCGTTCTTTAAAAAGCTGTCTTTTTACCATCAGTTGCCCCTTGAAGCTATCAGTGTGTTCTTTTGCTTTCAAATTCCATCACACACACATTCACCTGTTTTAAAATCCTCTGTGACTCACATCTTATGGTACTGAATTTGTGGATTTTACGAGCAGCAGCTGCCCTTTGGAAGTTTCTTTCACTTGCTGCTCAGTTCCCTGGTGCACTTGATTCTTTAACTGCTGGGAGCTTGACTTACTTCCTTGCATGTTGCTTCTTTATGTTTTAATGAAGGAAAAGTTTTGAGTGACTAAGCTTAATGGATTTAAAATCTCCATCACATGCCACTTGCTCTCCTTTTCGATGTTGAGGGCTTCACAGCATCAGAGATGATTCTATAATAGAGCATAGCAAAATCTAACACACCCTGGCTTGGCTTTTTAGACTCCTTAACACAGGAATCTCATTCCAAGAATCTGGTGTTTTGCATCTGTTTCTCCATATCTAGTCCTGTCTTTTATCAATATAGTTCTAAAATCCTGTGTCAGCCATGGAATCATCACAGAATTAGGTCTAGCAAGATTTTTGTCTTGGTAGAATGGTTTGTTTTTTTTTTTTTTTCCTCTTACAATAACAGAATATGTAGATTCTTGATTCCTGAGCTGTTCCTCTATAGCTTAACAGTATTAGAGACAGAAAGCTCACAATTGTGGCTTCCTCCAATGTGATTCCTCACTCTATTAAAGCATAGATAACTTTGGGTGTACTTCTGTGAGAAACCAGGACATGAGGAGCTATGTTGGCTCACTTGTTCCCTTGATCTCATATTTATCTTTTGCATTGCTTTTTTGGCTGTTCGTGGTAGATTGAAGTAAACATAACCTTAAACATAGCTCAAGTCATCATTCTAGACCAAACTTTGTGGTCTGGCTAATTCATATTCCCTCCTGGTTTCCTGTTATAAACCCATACTTTTATTTCTGTATTGCTCAGTACTTTAAACATACATCCTTTCTGTATTACTGTATGTCACTCATCTTCTATCCCTACTCTGTACCTACCTCTGGACTTAATGTTGAAAGAGAAAAATAAATTAGTTTAAACCCCTGTATTGGGGTTTCTATTACTTTTAACTGAATACATTCCTTAGCTGATACTCTTATATTATCAGAATTCTGTAAAGTAGGACTATTCTAGGATTAGTGGCTCAACAAAGTCATCAGAAACTGGGATTCTTGCCCTCTTTCTATTTTTCCATTCTCTGCGCTACAGCGGATTACCTCATGGTTGCTTGATGACTGCAATAGTGCCAGACATCACATATGCTCATATTAATGTCTATGTTGGGTCTCTCTCTCTCTCTCTCTCTTTTTTTTTTTGGCTGTGTTGGGTGTTCGTTGCTGTGCATGGGCTTTCTCTAGTTGCGGCGAGCGGGGTCTACTCTTCATTGGAGTGCATGGGCTTCTCATTGCGGTGGCTTCTCTTGTTGCAGAGCATGGGCTCTAGGTGCGCAGGCTTCAATACTTGCAGCACACGGGCTCAGTCATTGTGGCTGACGGGCTCTAGTGCACAGGCTCAGTAGTTGTGGTGCATGGGCCCAGCCGCTCCGCGACATGTGGGATCTTCTTGGACCGGGGCACGAACCCGTGTCCCCTGCATCGGCAGGCGGACTCTCAACCACTGTGCCACCAGGGAAGTCCTGTGTTTAGTTTTTTAAGGAACCTCCATATTGTTCTCCATAGTGGCTGTATCAATTTACATTCCCACCAACAGTGCAAGAGGGTCCCCTTTTCTCCACACCCTCTGCAGCATTTGTTGTTTGTGGATTTTCTGCTGATGCCCATTCTAACTGGTGTGAGGTGATAACTCATTGTAGTTTGATTTGCATTTCTCTAATAATTAGTGATGTTGAGCAGCTTTTCATGTGCTTCGTGGCCATCTGTATGTCTTCTTTGGAGAAATGTCTACTTACGTCTTCTGCCCATTTTTGGATTGGGTTGTTTGTCTTTTTAATATTGAGCTGCATGAGCTGTTTATATATTTTGGAGATTAATTCTTTGTCTGTTGATTCGTTTCCAAATATTTTCTCCAATCCTGAGGGTTGTCTTTTCATCTTGTTTGCAGTTTCCTTTGCTTTGTAAAAGCTTTTAAGTTTCATTAAGTCCCATTTGCTTATTTTTGTTTTCATTTCCATTACTCTAGGAGGAGGGTCAAAAAAGATCTTGCTGTGATTTATGTTAAAGAGTGTTCTTCCTATGTTTTCCTCTAAGAGTTTTATAGTGTCTAGTCTTATATTTAGGTCTCTAATCCATTTTGAGTTTATTTTTGTGTATGGTGTTAGGGAGTGTTCTAATTTCATTTTTCTACATGTAGCTGTCTCGTTTTCCCAGCACCACTTATTGAAGAGACTGTCTTTTCTCCATTGTATATCTTTGCCTCCTTTGTCATAGATTAGTTGACCCTAGGTGCGTGGGTTTATCTCTGGGCTTTCTATCCAGTTCCATTGATCTATATCTCTGTTTTTGTCCCAGTACCATACTATCTTGATTACTGTAGCTTTGTAGTATAGCCTGAAGTCAGGGAGTCTGATTACTCCAGCTCCAATTTTTTCCCTCAAGACTGCTTTGGCTATTCGGGGATTTTGTATCTCCATACAAATTTTAAGATTTTTTGTTCTAGTTTTGTAAAAAATGCCATTGATAATTTGATAGGGATTGCATTGAATCTGTAGATTGCTTTGGGTAGTATAGTCATTTTTACAATATTGATTCTTCCATTCCAGGAACATGGTATATCTCTCCATCTGTTGCTATCATCTTTAATTTCTTTCATCAGTGTCTTATAGTTTTCTGCATACAGGTCTTTTGTCTCCCTAGGTAGGTTTATTCCTAGATATTTTATTCTTTTTGTTGCAGTGGCAAATGGGAGTGTTTCCTTAATTTCTCTTTCAGATTTTTCATCATTAGTGTATAGGAATGCAAGAGATTTCTGTGCATTAATTTTGTATCCTGCTACTTTACCAAATTCATTGATTAGCTTTGGTAGTTTTCTGGTGGCATCTTTCGGATTCTCTATGTATAGTATCATGTCATCTACAAACAGTGACAGTTTTACTTCTTCTTTTCCGATTTGGATTCCTTTTATTTCTTTTTGTTCTCTGATTGCCATGACTAGGACTTCCAAAACTATGTTGAATAATAGTGGTGAGAGTGGACATCCTTGTCTCGTTCCTGATCTTAGCGGAATGCTTTCACCATTGAGAATGATGTTGGCTGTGGGTTTGTCATATATGGCCTTTATTATTTTGAGGTAGTTTCCCTCTATGCCCACTTTCTGGAGAGTTTTTATCATAAATGGGTGTTGAATTTTTTCAAAAGCTTTTTCTGCATCTATTGAGATGATCATATGGTTTTTCTTCTTCAGTCTTTCAATATGATGAATCACATTGATTGATTTGCGTATATTGAAGAATCCTTACATTCCTGGGATAAACCTCACTTGATCATGGTGTATGATCCTTTTAATGTGCTGTTGGATTCTGTTTGCTAGTATTTTGTTGAGGATTTTTGCATCTATATTCATGAGTGACATTGGTCTGTAGTTTTCTTTTTTTGTAGTATCTTTGTCTGGTTTTGGTATCAGGGTGATGGTGGCCTCATAGAATGAGTTTGGGAGTGTTCCTTCTTCTGCAATTTTTTGGAAGAGTTTGAGAAGGATGGGTGTTAGCTCTTCTCTAAATGTTTGATACAATTCACCTGTGAAGCTGTCTGGTCCTGGACTTTTTGTTTGTTGGAAGATTTTTAATCATAGTTTCAATTTCATCACTTGTGATTGATCTGTTCATATTTTCTATTTCTTCCTCGTTCTGTCTTGGAAGGTTATACCTTTCTGTGAATTTGTCCATTTCTTCCAGGTTTTCCATTTTATTGGTATAGAGTTGCTTGTAGTAGTCTCTTAGGATGCTTTGTATTTCTGTGGTGTCTGTTGTAACTTCTCCTTTTGTATCTCCGTTGGATACAGTTTTCTTTAGATATCTAAAATCTAAAGTCGCTGCATTGTTTTATTAATAATATGCATATTTTGGCTTGTTAAAAATCATTTCTTAGTAAATGATTACACTTACAAATATAAATTTAGTTGAATCATTGCCTCTATTGAATATCCAGTGATCAATCATTGTCAATTTCAGAAGGTCTTTATATCAAAGCAGTCTTTCTCCTACCCCTCTTAGAAATAAGTCATGAAAATGAAAGGGCATGCAATATATTTTTATCTAATATGAAATTAACATTAACACTAGGAAATTATTTTAAATATTTTACAGAGAGTCTTGTTGAGATCCAGATCAAAGCACCTTTATGGCTGCCTTAGAATGTAATGTGCCAGTACCAAGCATCAGCTTTATTTTCATTTGGATCTGTATAGATATTATTTCTAGGTGTTTGAATGTTTTCTTATGTAAGATTACTTAGAATACATCCCAATGATTAGACCATAATGAAAAACAGTTTACATAGCTGAGTATTATCATCTTTCAATGGTAGGCAGTATAAATGGGAATAGAATAACAAAAGGAAACAAAAATGACAGAAGCAACAACTAAATTTTTTTTTAAATCTTAAAAATTACATTTATCAAGGCGAGGATTATTCTTCATAATTTTATCTTGAAATGGGTACAATATTGGTAGGTAGGAATGTGTAGTAGATTATTGTGTTTAATATTACTTTGTATAAAAATATTGGCATTCGTGTTCATAGGACCACTGTGGTTTTTATTTTTCTGAAGACCCAGTAGCAAGCACATTTGTAACATGAACGAGTTGGATACAATTCCGTTTACATAAACGCAACCTCATACACAGAGCTCATTAGTTTATCCTCAACTGATATATAAATTATTGAACCAGTCTTGATCTGCCAGCTAAGTGGAATATGAGATCTCACAGCAATATTTATTAATTTCTATGAGGACTTTATTTCTGCCCTGCTTCTGAAAGATACAAAGAGGAAATCACAGCTTTTGTGGTTTCTTAAGGAATGAATACAATCTAAATAACCCTAAATTTCAGAGCAGGAGTTGAACTTTAGGATTTCTTTTGTTGGCTTACCTCCAGCTGCCTTGTAAGAAGAACATGATTTTTGGTTCATATTTATATTTTCAGATGTTGACTCATCCCCTTCACTGATTTTATCTTTTTATTTAAGAAAATATCCTTCATGAATGATTCAATTGTTAGACTCATGCATCCATTTGCTCTGTCTCCTGATATTACAAAGACTTTTTTCAGAAAATGACATTACAAGATTCCTGGCATATGATTGGATTGGCAAATAATTCAGGCAGATGTGAAAATAGTATCAATGACAAATAAGAAAAATTCAATACCTATAACAGTACCAAGCATTCATGAGGATGTGGGGGAAGATGAAACCACATACATGTTGGTTGGAGTGTAAATTGGTTTGCTGACTTTGGAGAGCAATTTGTGAGTACTTTGTAGAGGTGAATTTGCACCTGGTGTCTATCCTACTATTTTATTACTTCTTTACCCTAGAAAACCCCAGGCATTTGTGCACAGGGAGAATCTTTGAGCAGGTTTGTAACAAGGGAAATAATCCGTTTAACAGTGAATAAATGTATAAACCATTGTTTATTCAAACAATTACTATGCAAAGATTTGTAATGAATGTTCCAGATCTACAAGAGTAAGTATGGTTTATTTCAAAAATGCAATGCTGAATAAAAAAGAGTAAGTTGCAAATTATACTTTAAGTATAATTCATTTATGTAGAATTTAAAAATAGTACTATTTATGGATGCTACATATGTAATGAAGTAGAAGAATGTCATGAATCTAATACACATCAGCATTAGGATAGTGGTTACTGCTGGGGAGGAAGATGGCAGATTGAGGGTAGAGATGTAGGTATAACATTTCATTTTTTAGAAAAGAAAGTGAGAGTATTGAAGTAAAGAAAGCAAAATATTTGTGTATGCTTAATCTTGCTATTTTAGCATTGTTACACTTACAGGTATCTGTCACATTGTATTTTGTACTCATATTTTTAAATGGTTTTATAGTTTAGGAAAAAAAAAGTCCTAATTACTGGTTGTGAAGGGCTGAGTTCGACCAGGTGAATGTCAACTTCATGGGGTAAAATCACCCCATGAGTAGGGAATTGAAGAGGTTTTCTCCTAAGCTGGCCCAAGGGAGTAACAAGAGGAATTAATTTATCAAGGAATGAACTTTGAAGATAGACCAGGACATATTGCTATTCTCATGGGAACTTAATCTCCTTCAAATAGTCTTCTTTAAAGAAACCTTAAGAAGTTAACTTCTCCAATGCTCATATTTTCTCAGTAATAAAAAATAATGATAATAATATTGCATAAAATTTAATAAGCACTTATATTCAGATTCTGCTAATGATTTATACATTTGTCTCATCTAATCCTCACAATGTCTCTATGAAGCAGGTATTACTATAAACCACACTTAAAGATGGGCCAAGTACTTTCCCTACTCACATGGCAGAGCTAGTACATTGCAATAGCAAGATTAACCATTAGAGGCCTTTACAAGAACAACAGATTAATAAGTAAATCAGTGAAACATGAAAGGTAATGGGGATGGTCCTTTCAACATCCCTCTGCTTTCATTTTATAGTAGACTGCCCCACTGAGTTGCTACCCAAAAAGTTTGATAATTAATTTAAGAAAGATTAAGTTTATGTACTAACAGACACTGTACCATCCCTTTTGAATATAACATTTAACAGAGCTTCTTTTTGTTTTAGTGCTAGGAACTTAAAAGCTAGTGAGTGTGAATATTCAAAATATTTTTTAAACTTATATAAACATAAGTTTGTATTAATGGGCATCTGTCTGAATAGACAAGATACTGCTACTTCTGAATTTCCTTCCACCTCAAAAAATTCTGTTTGTGTAGTTAGATGGATTAGATATTAATTCTACTTCTGAGAAATAATAATCTTTTTATTAAGAAATAGAAATTGCTCATTTGAGCATTAAAAGATTTTAAAATTGAGAAATTGTGTAGGTAGACTTTTGATATAATAAAATCGAAGTGGAAAAATTACCTAAAATATACTTTAAGTATATTTTTTCCTCTCAAATAGGAGAAAACTGATCAGGATGGGGTGGGATTTTGTACTGGACCAAAAAAGCTAAGTTTCTGAAGTTATTTGGGAGGAGGCTTAAGTTTTATTTTAGAATTAATTATAGTTAAATTTATTGAGCCATTCGATGCTCCAATAAGTAATTACTATTTTCCATGCACTGGACTGTGCCTTTTTACGAGTAGGATCTCACGCAGTCCTGACAACGTTGTGTACTCATTTTGCAGATGGGAAAACTGAGGCTGTGAGAGGGGAAGTAAAGGACTCAAGGTCACACAACTTGAGGATAGCAGAGTCATGACTCAACCTAGAGTAGGATTCAGATCCAGGTAGGCAACTCTGCTTTTGTGCCTCCTTCAGTTTGTTAAGGTGTCCCAGCGTGAAAACCTCTATAACTGGTTTTGGGAAGAGCCGGTGAATCTGAGCTCTGAAACCTGCAACCCTTTGTGTGTGTGTGTGTGTGTGTGTGTGTGTGTGTGTGTGTGTGTGTGTGTGTGTGTGTCAGGCTGAGCACTTTTTGCTTCTTTATGAGAAACAGTCATAATTAAGGGCAGTAGTTTAAGGACACCTCAATAAGAGAGTTCTTAAAGATGGGATAGAGTTTAATGGAAAAAAATGTTCTGCTTGGAAAACATGCTAGGGAACTATGAATGGTTTTTTCTCCTTTTCATCCATAAAAAGATTAGAAGTGTAGTACTCTGAATTACTTTTCAGGCAGAGAAACTATAAAACACTGTGAAATAGAGAAGCAGGATTCAGAATGTTGCATTTTGTTTTTTATTACAAAAGAAATACATGCACATGGTAGAAGATTAGAAAATACTGATAATAAGAAAAAACAATTTACAAAATCTGTAACTATCGTTGAGTGATAAACACCACCATTACCTTGGTGTGCATAACTGTATGTATGTTCTTTAAAAATCAAATCATGTTGTGGAAGCTGTTTTGTTACCTGATTGTAGCTTTTTTAAAGGTTAAAGGCATTTATTTTTGTACTTTAGGGCATAAATGGAGCTACAGAAATGTCGATACAATAAGTGTATATCCATGAGATTTTGGACTACCTTTCCATAAATCTTACTTGAATGCAGTGTTATTTTCTTCTGTTTTTTATTCAAGGTGGTGCATCACAATTATGATGTAGTTCTTTTTTTTTCCTAAAGATTTTCTTTTTTTTTTTTTGATGTGGACCATTTTTTAAAGTCTTCATTGAATTTGTTAACAATATTGCTTCTGTTTTTTTATGGTTTGGTTTTTTGGCCGTGAGGCATGTGGGATCTTAGAACCTGCACCCCATGCATTGGAAGGTGAAGTCGTAACCACTGGACCACCAGGGAAGTTCCTGTGATGTAGTTATTGATGCTAGCTACTGGGTGACTGTAAGGACTTTCATGAAATGAACTGTGAAATTGACAAACCTATATGTCAATTATGATTCTTCCAGTATGGAAGACTAATCCAGGGCCAAAATTAAAACAGAGATAACCATAATTTTTGAAAGGTAGAAGAGATCCTACAGAGTGAGTATATATGTTACACACAAGGGAAGAGAGAAAATACTCCGAAACAGTGTCCAGGGCCATACAACTAGTTATTGATGAGAGATTGCAACTGAAATCCAGCTGTTCTAACTTCTCGTCCATTGCTTTTTCACCTATTGCATGTGTCTCTCACTAAGGAGCCCATTTCATGAGATTGCAGAATAGAGCACTGTGTGGTTCGGCTTTCTTAGGGGCAACGTTTCCAACCTCCAGACTCCTAGCCCTACATAAAGAGAGGGCTCCTGGGAACCTCTCCACCGTTAAGAAATTCTGCGAAGCAGAGTAATTGTCCCTATTAACTCTTTAAGTTCTATCATGGGAAGAACAGAATGACCATTCCTGGATCTTAAGATTTAGGGCAGCCATTGGAAAGATTTTTAAATTTATTTTTAAAGTCCTATGAGATATAAGGCATGGTGGGAGTTTAAGGTGGAGGGATAAATGTGGGGCAGAAGCTGGCCAGAAAATAGACAAAGATTTAACTTCACCAATAGGAATGTTTTTCTTTCTTGTCCTCCCTCTGTCAGTTGTCATCATCCTCTTCATCATCACTATGATTTTTTTTTAAAAATCTAACATATCTCATACTTATATACATAACTCATACATAACTCATATCTCATATACATAACTCATACATACTCATATACATAACTCATACATAACTCATACATAACTCATATTTCATACTATAGTCAGACACTGAATTCAGTGTTTTCATATGCATTATCTCATTTAATCTTATGAATCAAATTGTTATTCCCATCGTACAAATAAGCAAACAGAGGCTCAAGTGACCTTAAGTAATTTGGTCAAGGGCTTCCTAAGCTGGTAATCAAGCTAGGATTCTAACTTAAGTCTTTGGGTCTCCAGAACCCATGCTCTTTACAATCTATTACACTGTTCCTCTTATAAGCATCCATGAGGGGTTGAGGTTCAAAAACCGAAGTCAGATTGCAGAGTAATCTTGAACTTGATATGGACAGTGGCATGAAAAGGAGGTCTAAGCTGGGGCACATGAGGTCTATGGCAGTGAGCTTTCTAGTTCACACAGTCCGATCCTAGAAATTTGATTTCTCTGTCTATCCTTGAGGTCATGCTGGGAGTGGGGGTGTGAGAAGGATCCAACATGATCAGGCTGAAGGTCACAGCTATACTGTTTTTCTAGCAGGAAACATAGATGAAAATTAGGAATCAGGGCAGACATCCAGCTGGGTAGAATGGCTCTGAGATTTATGCCAGATGCTCATGAAGGTACCACGGGGACACAGTTCACTCTGAACACCCGACACACAGGCATTGATGTAGCAGACTAATTCCAGAAGAAATATGTGTAGATTTTACATATGACACCTGTTTCCAAAAAAGAAACTGTGGTGGAACTAAGTGCAGCTTACGTGTTATGCTCAGTTCTTGGCTAATGAGACACTTATGTGTGTTCAGGCTCAAGACACAGATGGGAATGGTGAGGATCTCCAGCTAAAGAAAAAAATGCATGTGACCATGGGATGGTGAAGGAGCCTACTCAAGGTAATAGATGTCACCCTGGGAGGCAGAGGGACAGATTTCTCTCTCTATTGCTGCTGGTAAGGGGTGCACATTTTT
Organism: Phocoena sinus; assembly: GCF_008692025.1. Classification (NCBI taxonomy): domain Eukaryota; kingdom Metazoa; phylum Chordata; class Mammalia; order Artiodactyla; family Phocoenidae; genus Phocoena; species Phocoena sinus. Next base: position 67,904,177 of record NC_045767.1, read on the forward strand.
CAATTTGAATATCTATAGCGGTAATTCTCAAAGTGTGGTCCCCAGACCAACAGCACCATAATCACATGGGAACTTATTGGAAATGCACACTCTCAGGCTCCACCCCAGGCCTAATTAATTAGACACTCTGGGGGTGGCGACAAACCTTCCAGGTGACTGGGACGCAACTGAAGACTGAGACCCACTGACCTGCAGCATTACAGCATTTATTTATCAAAGCAACCATATGAGTTATGTATTGTCATCTTTGTTTTGCAGAAGGGAAATCCGAGAAATGTCAAGTTAATGTTAAGTATCATGCCCAAGATTACACAACTAGTAGATAGTAAAATTGAGATTAAACTTCACTGTTATATGGCTGTAGTTATGTATGCTTCCAGATATTTTTAACTTAACTGAATTTAATCTTTTAGTTAATGTGTTTGGATATTTTCTTCAGAGGTGATTACCATATCATGTATATCATATGTCATATCATGACATGTCATATGTCATGCCATATATCATATATAATATTATATCATACTATATATTTATCTTGCCTCTAACATAGCATTTAAATGATATAATAGGAGCCACCTTCTACATGGAATTATCTTGAAGAGCTTCCATATTAACCACCTTTCCCTCCTTTTCCCTTTAGCTCTTTTTTTTCCACAATTTATTTTGAATTTCAATGCTATGAAAGTTGAGAATAGTCCAATAAGCAACACTATATTCTTTATTTAGAATTACCAGTTAACATCTTGCCACGTATGCTTTTTCTTTCTTTTTCTGTGTGTATATAATCATGTGTATCAAACACACGTTTCCCTGAATTATTAGAAATAAGTTGCAGATGTTATAACAGTTCACCTTTAAGTAATTTAACGTGTATCTCCAAGGACAGGAACTTTCTCTTATATAACTGCAATACTACTAGACAGCAAATAAGTTTAACATTTGTTCAGTAATATAATCAAATATTTGGTCCATATTCAAATTTCTCCAATTACTAAAGAAATCTCACATATGTTTTTTTAAATTCAAAATGCAATGCATTTTGCTGTCATCTTTTATTTATTTATTTTTATTTAATTTATTTTTTTTTCTGAAGTGAAAAAATAAATTGTAGTTTATTGCAAAAGAATTTACATTAAAATTAAGGGCTTCCTACCACTATATATATATTATATATACTATATATATAATATATATATATTATATTGCGATTATTGATCTAGATGTTTGCATAACATCTGAGATATTTTTATTCAAGTCTTTATTTTTTTTGAATTTTATTTTATTTTTTATACAGCAGGTTCTTATTAGTTATCCATTTTATACATATTAGTGTATATAAGTCAATCCCAATCCCATGTCTTTTTCATCTTGTTTATCTAGAGCCACCCCTCTGTCTTTTTGTTTGCTTTCATGCCATTGACATTTCTGGAGTGTGGGTTAGTTATTTAGAAAAACGTCCCACTTCCCACTTGTGTACTTCCTGTTGCATCCCATTAGGTAGCACATGATGTCTGTTTGTGCCATTCTTGATGAACAGCTTGGTTATTTAGTTAGGTGATGTCTGCTATAGCTCTGCAACATAAGGTACCCCTTCCTCTTGTAAATCAAAAGTGGTATGATACTTCGAGATCATAGGATGTATTATTCTGCTTTTTAACAACTTTTCACTGAATGGTATTAACATCCTTTTGGATTCTTGTCTGAATCAGATATCACACAGGGTTGCAAAATGGTGATTTTTTGAATTCTATTACTTCTACATTTATTTTCTGGCATTTTTCTAGAAGGAAGAACCCCGTCCTCCATCATTTTCCCCTTTTCCTCTCTTATTTTTTTATGTACTAGGTATTACATATATATGTATGCATGTGTTATCACTATTTACTTTGATTACATTTTCTTAAGAATGTCATTTAATTTCATGTTTCAGGTTAATAAATCATTATTATCTTTTGAAGAGAAATGCATCATAATTTTTGATGAATGATGCTAACTATATGGTCACTGGACTTATACCTAGATAGAAAAAACAGATAAAAGATTAGATGTATCAATCTTTTCAAATGGGAGGGTTCAGCCCTTTACTCTTCTAGGTTTTATTACTCATTAGGACTTCTTCTAGCTTTTATTACTCTTCTAGGTTTTATTACTCATTAGGACTTCTTCGATGTATTTTGGGCAGAATGGAGGAGGGTTGGCCAGAAAGAATCTTGTAGATTTGATTTTTTTTCACATTCCTGTAATTATGCTCTACTTTTAAGAGAAATCTGCTTTGAATTTGGGTCGTAGACTTGATCTGTGGTAGATTTTTACATCTCTGTGAGTTCAATAGTCTTCTAGAAGTATTTTATATACATGTGAATATGACATATTCACATGTATATAAATAAATATGAAAATGAATATAGTTCCCTGTGGTATACAGTAGGACCTTGTTTTTCATCCATTCTATATATAATAGTTGGCATATGCTAACCCCAATCTCCCACTTCATCCCTCCCCCACCCTCTTCCCCCTTGGCAACCACAAGTCTGTTCTCTATGTTTGTGAGTCTGTTTCTCTTTCATAGACCTTCAAAGAGGCATTAATTGCTATTTTTTTCTCATTCTATTGTTAACTCTTCTTAATGTGGCTGATTCTCACTGTTACTTCATAATTTTTTCCTGAGCGTTTTTGAAAACTGTTCCCTTTGGAAGGAAGCAAGGCAAGACACCAGTAAACTAGTCTCTTTTGTTATCAGACGTTAATGTCTTAATAATTAAGCGATTTTAATATAAATTTATATTGCGATTATTGTTCTGCTTGAGTGATTGTTGATATGTTTAGCAATTTAATATTGCATTGAAGTTAATTGTCTTTATATCACTTATGGAGGAATCTGAGAAATGATGGTGATGATTCATTGAAAATAGTAATTCCCTTCTGATACTTTTGGGAACATAGAACAATGTTATAGTTTTGATGTTTGTAACATTTAAGCTTGACAGGAGGCCCAAAGTAAGAGTGGCTTAAAGAAGGTAGGATCTATTTCTCTTTCTCATAAACAGGAAAAAGAAGTAGGCAATCTATTACTAATAAGGAGACTCCACAGTCATGAGGGACTCAGACTCCTTCTATCAGGTCCCTCTGCTATCTTTTTTTTTTTTTGTGGGTATTCCTATTTAAAAAATTTTTTTTATTGAAATATAGGTGATTTACAATGTTGCGTTAGTTTCCCCCAACAGTGTAGAAGTGATCCTTTTTCTCCATACCCTCACCAGCATTTATTATTTGTAGACTTTCTGATGTTGGCCATTCTGACTGGTGTTAGGTGATACCTCATTGTACTTTTGATTTGCATTTCTCTTATAGTTAGAAATGTTGTCCCTCTGCTATCTTAACACATAGCTTCCAATGGAAGGTCCAATATGGCTGCTCCAGATAAAAAGCTCATATATGCTCTCAACCAGCATGAAAGAGGAAGGGTGCACCCCTCCCTTTAAAGAAGAATGCTTCCTGGAGTTCTCACACTCCTCTTCTGCTTATATCTTATTGGCCAGAATCTAGTCACATGGCCATGTCTAGCTATAGGAGAGACTGTGAAATGTACATTTTATTCTGGGCAACCCTATTCTGAGCTAAAAATTGGTGGTTATGTTACTAAAGAAGTAGGGGAAGATGCATATTGGGACAAACTAGCAGTCTCTGCCATAACCTTGTAATAATTTGGGCTTTATTTGTCAATATTTTCCAGGGGCAATTGTCAACTTGTCCACTTTTTTAACAGTTGACAAATTCTCCTTGAGAACTTTATCTGTTTTCTGGAATAGTTCAATGCATTTTTCAATAGTTCAATGACATTATTTTAAAGCATAAGAAAAGGAGACTCTGATCTCTCTTAAATGGTAAAGGAGAATGGCAGGGGGCACATGGATCTATGTGCTATTTCTCATCCATCTGCTCTGACACACAGATGTACCCAAACCTCCACAGGTCTGTTGCCAAATTCTGATCAATGAGCAAAACATTAATTTCTGTAGCTGATTGTGCGTATAGTTATACAGTGTTGTCACTTAGAACACTGAATGTATACAGCATGTATATGGCAGGTATACCTGCATTAGATGAGTCAAGGGCATTATGAGGGGGTCTTTGTTGGGGATCCAGGCTCTATCTGGGGATTGGCTATCATCAACATAGGGCTTCCATCTTCCACCGTTACTCTCAAATTCCAGAAAGTAGGAATGAGAGGAGAGGAAGAGAGGAACACACTCCTTCCCTTTCCGGGCAGTGTCTAGAATTTGCACATATTATGCGTGTGGATCTTTTTTCTTTTTATTGAACCATCTCTTACACTCACACTTTTATACTGATTACATCTAAGATGATTATATCTAAATCAGTCCCTTAGACTTTTACATTATTTGCTATTTTTTCATGATTATAAACATCAGTATATACATTTTGAAATATGTAAATCTTTAAATGTGTTTAAAGATAAGCATTTAAATGTTTAACAATATAAATTATTGTCTGCATTTTGAATGGTATCAGAATTGGGACAAGCACAAATTTGATAAATATTGCCAGTTTTCTTTTTAAAAAATTAAAACAGCACTCTCATCAGCTATATTTGAGAGGGTCTGTTTATTGCAAACTTACTAGTGTTTTGTTTTCTCATACAGTTTTTAAAAATATATAAAGTTTCTTCATTCTAAGTGAGGTGAATATTTATTGTCTATCTGTAACTTTTTCTCTCTTCTTATTAAGGAATCTTATTAGATATTTATATATAAATAATACTAATTTTTCTTCTCTTATATTTGTTACTTATAAATTTCCATATATTATGTCCTTTTAATTTAGCTAATATTTCTCATTGAAGGAGAGAAATATAAAGTGCTCACAAAGTCAGATTTATTAAGTATAAATGATGTGACTTTTTCCATTGTTTTTAAGTATACAAGATATTTCTCATCCTGAGATCCAGAGATTGCAGAAATATATACCTTCATTATCTTCTATTTTAATTTTTTTGTAATTTAACTTGGTTTATGATATGAGATAAGTCTCTAATCCATATATTTTTTCCAAATAGCCAACTGTGAATCCTTGCTATTTATTAGGTAATCTTTTTCATTTGCATCAATTTGTAGTGTATCATTCTATAAATATACCAACAAAAAATAATACGTATTTTCAACCTGTCTATTCGGTCTTATAGGTGCCAGAAATGTTTTTGTAGCAGAATATTGGTATGTGATGAGAAATTTTGTTGTAGGGAGTGTTTTTTATGTCCTTACAGCACAGTTATTACCATTTTGAGCCCAGAGACAAATAAAAGCATTTCCTTTTTTTTTTTATAATGTGAATTTAGAAAGTGCTTTTCCACATGAATGTCCTGTGGGCACATCAAACTCACTGTGTCCAAAAGAATGCCATTATTTGTGGTCCCATTACAACTCTCCTCTTCTAATGTTTCCTAGTGCGGCTAATGGCATAGCTTTCATCCAGTCTCCCTAGCCACAAACCTCAGCATCATTTCTGACTTTTCCCTCTGCATTTCACCCTACATAGAGCTATTCCCTAGTATTTTCTAACTCTATCCTGAAATACTACTGGAATCAGTTCTTTCCCTTTGGTTATCACTGCCTCTGCTCTCAGAGCTGTGCCATCTCTGCTGGACAGCTTCAGGTTCTCGCCTCCAGCCTGTCCACCTTCAGCATAGGTACCAGTTAGCTCTCTAAATTACAGATCCAAGCACATTACCTCTTTGCTCTTAATCCTTGAGTGGCTTCACACTGTCTTGAGAATAGACTTCAAACTCATTAACATGATGTTCAAAGCCTAACAAAAGGTGGATCTTCATCCTACTTTCCTTTTTCAACTCTCTTCATTCCTGGCCACCCATGAACCCTGTGTTTCTGTCACCTTTTACTTTCGAATATTTCAGCATGGGCTGTTTTGCCCGTAACTGCCTTTCTCACTTTGTTTTCACAATCCACACTCTAAGTCTCAGATCAAATATCATTGGCTCTGGAAAGCTCTCTATATTCAGTCAAACTTAATTGCACTGTAGTCTGTGTTCCTATTGAATTTGTGTCCACATTTATCATAGTCCAGATTATTTTCTAAATTGTTTAAGGTGCAGTATATCTGGTGAGACTCTATACATTTTCAGGGGACCAAAGTGGCCATCTGTCTTTGTAGACACAGAATATGTAGCAGATTTTCTTAGTTTGGCGTGATGGGCTTGTGACTGCAAACTAAAGGAGATGAAATTTTGAAAGCCAAAGCACAAAGTATCACTGCAGCCTCTGCAAGGATGACTTAGCAGCCAAAGGCAAGGACCCATATTCAATAGTGACACCAGATGGTAGCAACAGAAGTGATGAAAATTGTAAACTGAGGCTCACAGTGCCCAGATCAAACTCTCTAATTTTGTCTTGTGGATTTCAAATGGTCCTCTTTGAACTGAATAAGCAACTCTGCCCCCAGATTTCTGCTGGAGAAAGAGCTTAGATAATTCAGGCATGGGGCAACTGGATTATTAAAAGTGTGACCATATTTGTACTGCAAGCTGGTTAGGCAGGTTATCCAGGTTACACTTGGTTGTGTCTCCTCGACCACCCTGTACATATCTGCAAAGTGGGGCCCTTGTGGAATAATCTTTATATCTGCCTGCTGATGAGAACCGTGATTTGAACATTGTAAATATTTGAATTGAATTGCTTCTGCCCTACGTTTATTTTAATATTTATAACGACAGTCATAAAACAAGTAACGTTTTAAAGTTTTTTGTCAAAAATATTTTGCATTTGTAAATATTCCTGTAGAAGGTATGGGCTGCCTGGGAGCGCTGCCTGTGCTCTTTGGGATCTCAAGCTGCAGTTACTACTGTAGTAAATTCAGTTAACTACTGCAGCATAATGTCATTAGCATTAATATAAAACTCCGAGAGGTAGAGTATCATTACATTAAAAAAAACTATTTTGTTTACTTAGGTTGGCACTGGAGAAGATTGCCCCACAAAAGCAGTTCGCAGTTCTCTAGTTGCTGTTTTGCAAATTTGCTTGGCCTTGCTCTCTTATATAGAAATTGGTTACCGTCCATTGCAATTTAAAATACCATTTTTCTTGTTTAGAGAAGAGGTTTCTAAGTGCACCCTACTACTGGAGAATGTTTATGCTGACATCCTATAATTTAGAATATGTAGCTGTGCTCCCAGGGACTTGTGCTGGCTCAGCCTTTCCCCTCAACTCTACAAAGAGACTTTTGTACCAGATCCACATGGTTTCTATCGTTAGTTCCCTTTCCCTATTACTGTTGTCTGTTTATGTGAAAGGAGGGTCAGTGAATTGCTTGAGCTTTAATTTTCATGCCCTGTATGAAACCATGTGCTCTATATTCTAATGGGAAATACACATAGGGTGTAGTCCTGTAGCTGAAATTTACAAGAAGTTTTGTTAAAGAAAATACGAGGTATTTTGTAAGGAAAGTAATGTTGATCTATCTACACTATCTATGTATATATGTAAGTATGTACATTTACATCTATCTATTTATCAATCATCTGTTAACTATTTACTGGTGTGTTAGTAAATAAGCTGGTAAATAGACTCTCCAGGAAAAAAGAAAGCTCTAGTTTGTAACATTTGCACATTTCCATGGCATAAATACTCCCACCATGGCTCATTTTAAGCTATCAATATGACATCGTTGAATACAGAGCTGGGAAGTGATACACAGAAATCTTTGTATAGTATTTTTACCATACAGTTACAACAAATGTAAATAACTTCAAAAGCATAGATAAATGCAAAATATAGTAAAAGAAGTAGTCAGTTCTGAGTATTTATTATATTTGGTTTTTTTCAGATTTACAAATTTTGATAATATATTTTATTCTTTTGTTTTATTTTTTAAAATTTTTATTGGAGTATAGTTGATTTACAGTGTTGTGTTACATTATCTTCATTTTAAATGCCATTTGTTTACTGTAAGTTCATGTAATTAATTTTTTCACAAGGCTCTGTTTAAGAACTGCTGGCAGAATTCCTGAAAATATAGCGACTGGCTCTTGCAAGCTGGTATAAAGTGGCCCCAACACAATACTGTATTAATCTATTTCTATCCACTTCCCCCTTTTTCTAAGAAGGGTAGGCCCCGGTGGCTGGGAGATCTTTGTTGAACTTCGTGGTGGGGGGTTAGGTAAACAGGTCTGGAGGAAGAAGCAGAAGTAAATTGCAGAGTGTAATAAAGGATGGAAGCTTTTGTGTATGGCGTGGGTAGGTGCTAGAATTATGGGGGATCAGAGGAAAGGTTTACATTTATTTCTGTGATAATTATCTTTCAAGTTGTCAGAGCAGAATGATTGAAGTCTTCAGGAATGTGTCCATTGCATAACACACTGTAGTTTGCCATGGGGTATTTGATGCAAGTCCCTTTTTCCATTTCTTATATGAAATACTTAGTAAAATCTACATTGCTTAGTAATGTCTTTCTTGGGAATGGATTCTTCTTGGAGAGGGAAGTAATATAGAGTTCTATATCAAAGTTGAAGTGGGGCAAAAGCTGAGACTGCTTTCTGGGTTACAAGAGATATTTGAAAATGATATATCTAAGACTGAAAGTTAAATCACATTAGCTGAAGTACAGAATCATTTGTTAAAATCTAAAATGTAAGTAGCATAGCATGGTGCTTCAGAGTACAGATTTTATAGCCTAACTTTTGGAGTTTGATTATAGCTTCTACCACTTATTATCTGTGTGGCTTTGGGCAAGTTATATAATACCTCTGAGTTTTGGTTCTCTTGGCTCTAAAACAGGAATTTTAATAATAGACGTTGTATTGGTTTGAGGATTAAATGAGTTATACGTAAAGCACTTAGAATAATTCCTGGCACACTGTAAATTATAGGATTAGCTATTATTTATAATTGGTCCAGGGACTTAGGAATATGATTAATTAGAATATAAGATATATGAATATTATGTATGCTGGGTTTCTGAGGGGTCCCAGTAAGGACCCTCTTCCCTGTTTGAGTTCTGAACTAATTGAGGTATAGGAAACAAAAGTGATAAACATGGAGGAATCCATGGAATTACCCTTATTACTGGTAATGCTGATAAAGCACACTGTACTTGCATCTGTAAAAGAGTGGGCTTCCTAATCCAGAAACTTAAAATTAGGCAGACTTGCCCAGCCATTGGCAGCCCTAGAACTCTGCAAGCATCCTCTTTGGGGCCAGACCCTTTCACCATGTGGCTGAGGGCAGAGCAGAGCACACACTGCCTGGGGGTATGCTGACTTCCAGAGGAAAGGGGAAGGGAAGAGACTGGGTGCCTGACTTCTACTTCCACAACTCATCAGTCAAATGATTTTACTCTTGTGTCAGTGGCTCCATGGTCACATGGCAGAGAGAAGCCAGGATTATTCCATAACTGGAGCTCCTTCCCCTCTATATCAATGTTCAACCAGTAACACAGAAACTACTTCTGGTGTTTTTTTAAAAAATTTTTTTTACTTCTGGTGTTTTTAATAGAGCACATTTAATTTGGTTATTCAGGCCACAAAGGGGTTGAGAGACTCAGTTGGGGATGGTGAGATAACTCAGGAATTTGTAGCAGCAGGAAGACATTGCCTACCTTCACCAAAGGGAGGAGATGCTGTTGGCAGAGACCAGGGGCTGGAGTTACCCCCGAAGAAGCTGGAACCCTGGTGGGTCTGTCCAGGAGGAGCTGGAGCCACAGAGGTACTGCCTGAGGTGGAGAGACAGTGGGACAAATACCCTGGTCTCTCCTTCCCCAGCCTCCCATCCATCTCCAGCACCTGGGAAACACAGCCTGCAGCGGTGAGCCCCACTGCTATGTAGAGCAGAGAGGGGAAGAGACGGAATAGATCTGGGGGCAAACGGGGACTGGCATGTGCGCGCACGCACACACACACGCATACCCCTTCTATTTCGTGCTACTTTGCTTTTGGACTCTTTGGACTGTGTAGATCAAAATACTCATTCAGAAGGTATGATTTTTTGACATTACTTAAAAACACTGTCTATGGAAGTCAATTGAAGAAAGCTGAAAATCCATATGCAATTTGGCCCTAAATTCTCAAAATTCTGGTGAACATCCTCTGCAATACTCGTAGGTGATGCACTTCCCGACTACTCCCTAATAATGTCAGATTATTGCCTAAATTCTTTACTGTTTGTGGTCCTTTTAAAAATAGGCTCAGATAATATTCTATACTGTACTCGGAGTCTGACTTGATACAAGTGGAACAACGCCAGCGCTCCACCTCTTCACCTCCTCTGCATCAGCTAATGGGCACCGTCCAGGCTTGCTGCCTCCATGAAGTCTTCATGCACTGTGGCCCTCATGGAGAGGCATTGCTGAACCTATTACACTTATTTTCGGTATTTGCCTTGTGCAATTATGTGTTTATTTGTCGTAACCTCTGTATCATTCTCCTTAAGAACTGGCTTGTCATAAAAGCCTGTCATGGACTCCCCATGGAGCTAGCTGCTTAAAGCCAAACAAATTGTGTGCATCTAGTTTAAAAGTCCATCATTATGCTGGTGCTGAACAAAGTTTTCTTGAAAACAGTTCATTTTCAGACTATTTAGTACTCATAGGCCATTTCTGAAGATTTTGAACCAAAACAATGAAAGAAATGGAAGCCTTGGATTGCATTTGCTCTCCAGAGAATTGTGAGGACTCGAACAGAGCTGTCCACTGTCAAGGTCTGGTATGAGAATCAGTCTATAGTAGAGAAGTTAAGAGCCAGAAGGCCCGGGATTAGATCCTGTTGTAAAAAAGATGAGCAAATGACAGGACCACTATATGCCTTGATTTCTTATGTGGAAAGTGGGGCTAAAAACAGTACCTTCCTCATTATTGTATTCTATGAGATTACGCATGCTTATTACTTGCCTCACTGCCTAGGGCTCAGTGTTAGTTATTATAATTCAGTATGCCTGTTGTTTTCTGAAGTTCGTTTTTAGGTAAAATTCTCAGAAATATAAAAGGTTGAGGTCCTACTTTCTGGAGAACAATATAGCTCATATGCTTAACTGCGGAACTGCATCAGGGAGCAGAGAAACTGAGCAGCTGCCTAGGGCATCAAACCCTAAGGGATGGTAAAACATCACTGTAATTGTAGCAAGAGGGAGCGAGAGAGAAGTGCGAAGATGGAGTTCCTTTAGTGGGGCTATGGCATTTTAATGGAAAGGGTGCCTGAATAAGGCCCTTGAGTTAGAAGAGTGGGAAAACCCCAAGGGGTATGTTTACATACTGATAGGTAGCTGCTCAGTCACCTTCTCAGGAAGAGGCCCAGGTTAACTGCAGGGATTTCACTTTGCTGACGCAACTTTGGGCCAGTTTAGAGCAGCAGTGAAAAGACTGAGAGCGCCCCTAGATGGTCTTTCTCCTCTCCTCCCCCCAGCGCCGCTAAGCTCCAGAATTCCTCAAAAAATGGTATCCAACAATAGTTTCCCAGAATGGGGCACCGATATATTAGTTCATTTGGTGTATGTGTGTAACGCCATGGATTATTTCAGTGGGGGAACGTGTAAATCAGTCAAGGACCAAGGGCTTTGAACGGGGTCCATATAAAGAATTGCTAACAAGGTATAAAAGTTGTTAACTAGGTAACAGAAAGGGCCACAAGAGAATTCTGAGGTGTTCGGGAGGTAGCAATTGCAGGAAGCAGCTAAGGCTGAGGGGACAAAGGACAGAGGCTGGAGTTACTAAAATTCAGAGTGTTTGAAGACACAACCTGGAGAGCTGAAACTCAGACCTCTGAGGAAGCGTTGCTGCTAAGCTAGTTCTGATATTTCTGAGCTTGGAGGGGGGCCTGAGGAAGCGGTGCTGCCTGGCTGAAGAGTCTCAGGGATGGGGTGAGAGTCTCGGGATGGGGTGGGATTTGATCAAGCTGGCCCTTCAAGTGTTGGAAAAAAAATGCCGACTGGGCTCAGCTGTTACTTCAAGAAAGAACTGCCCTCAGGGTGAAGAAACACTGGGGTGATGCTCATAGGAATAGGAAGCAGGTAGGAAAGAGCGAGCCTCTTCTTCCTCTTCCAGCCTTGCTGCCTCCCTCTGGTTTCCCTCTTGGCGGGGCCCAGTCCAGGTGGCAGAGCAGGGTATAAGGAAGGGAAGGTTTGGAGCCCAGAGATAGTTACTTCATAACTGGGACAGAAATATTGTGAAACACAGAACAAGCCACTTAGTAGATATTGGTGACTGGGTCTTGGGCAAATACTTTACAGGGTATCTACTCCATCCTCCTGGGAGTACAGAACTGAATAGGACCTGTCTCTGCCCTAAGAAAGGAGGGAAGGAGGCTGGTTTATAGGATAAATTATGGTGTAATGTGAAACAGTTATGATCATGGGAGCATAGAGATGGGAATCAACTGAATACGTAGTGAACCTAGTCATCTTTTCTTCGTTAACTAGATGCTATTTAGGTAGCTTAATTATATGAAAATAGAAATGCAGCATCCATTACTGGTGCCATTTTAAAGGTAATCGGTAAAGATCGTGTGGCACAATTTTGAGTATTTCCTTATAAACGTTTCCTCCAACTTAGTCTCCTCCAATTTGTCAAACCAGTACAATTTACTAGAGTTTATTTATTCATTTTAATTTCAAAGTATTCTGATGTCAAATTTAAGGTATTTCTTCATTCAAGGAAAGTAACTATACATTAATTTTGTTGAGTGTTACCTTTTAGTATTCTACTAAAACAGGATATTTCATAATTCTTGAGTCATCTTGGTACAGGTAATGTTCTTGTGATATTTTATAAAGGTATTCCAATTTACTTGCATTTATTAACTTAGCTACAAATATTTCCTTTAGCTACAAATATTTGCTTTGTATTTCACTAGATTCTGGGGAAACATAGATTGAATAAGATGGGCTGTGGCAGACTCTTGGTTGCTAACACGTGAACCATTCTGCCACCACTTCCTTGCCTACAGAGCCCAGATTTTGTCTAGATGTTGGGGATTATAAATCCAGTCCGGGGCAAATCATGGTTGGTTTAAGACAATTTTACTAATCCTGTTCCCCTTTGCTAATGGTTGAGGTTGGGGTTTTTGACCAATTCTGACCAATCCATTTTAAGGTAAATTCTGCTGCAGGCTTCTGGGAAATATTTCCTTCCCTGGTCAAATGTCTTATTGGACATTTTTATTTGAAGACATGATATTTGGGGTCATGGCAGTTATCTGAAAACCCTAAGAAAACAGCTCCAAAAATCACAAAAATTCCAACTGGAGTCCAGTCATTGTTGACCCACTGAATTAATCACCCTGGACCAACCTAATTTTCTACTTTATTTGAGATAAGAATACCCTTATTGGGGCTTCCCTGGTGGCGCAGTGGTTGAGGGGCCGCCTGCCGATGCAGGGGACACGGGTTTGTGTCCCGGTCCGGGAGGATCCCACGTGCCGCGGAGCAGCTGGGCCCGTGAGCCATGGCCGCTGAGCCTGCGCGTCCGGAACCTGTGCTCCGCGACGGGAGAGGCCACAGCAGTGAGAGGCCTGCGTATCAGTGGGGTTCTGTTTTAGATGAAACCAAAGTAACCTAAAATAATATACATGGTCTCTATCTGACACAAATTTTTACATTTTTAAAGGGTTCTAAAAAAAGTAGTGTTTCGCTGCACATGTATCATTCTAAGTTGCCAAGTGGAGGCCTCAGGGAGTAGATACCATGTAAAACTACCAATAGGGGATCTTGCTCAATAAGGGACCCTCTCTCCTTTTTCATGATATACATTTTTTTTTCTTTTACTTCTCAAGTGGATGAGATTTTGACCTGAAAATCCACCCAGAACTCTCCACACCCCTCCCCCATCCCTGCCTCCCTGAAGCTGTAATTCCATGTTGAGTTTTATTTTTATGAAGCCATCTACTTTATTTTATTTATTTAGCTATTCCCAAGCAAAAAAACCACCAAAATCAAAACCACAACAACCAAACAAACAAAAAAAAAACCCCAAAATAAACAAACCAAAACTCCCTCAAACCCAGGTGCTTGTTACATTGTTCTTAAACCAAACAAAGCTGTTAACAGGGTGAAGAGTCAATATGCAAAGTATTCATGAAAATTATATGAAACCACTCTAAAAATATCATTAGGGCAAATCCATTTGTGATTCATATTCTTGACAACAAATAACTGATGAAACTCATTGATTGACTCTTCATCCCATGGTGGTAGCTCTTAGGGACCGCCCCCCCCCGTCTTTTTTAAAGGGAGTCATCCCCATGGCCATGCAATAGATTGGGGAGCCTTCTCGTTCCTATAGGGTGTTCTTGGCCCTGCTCTGCGTACCTCCTTTTCCTTCTATTAGAGATCTCTTAGATAAGGTATGTCTGGACTTCCTTGGAACCACCAACTTGCTCCTGAAAGTAAGAATTTTTAGGAAAGTTCAGACAGGTAATTTATGGCTTGCCATTCACTAGGCATTTTTTATGAGTACAGACATCCAGTGTTGGGGTGATGTTTGGAAGGGCATCCCTGGAGGCAGAGAACAGGGTTGTGACAGCATTTATGTGGTTACCATTTCTTGCTGTCAGAGAGGATGCTCCCTGGGTGTATCTGATCTGAAACTAACCCCATAATAAATTATTTGATTTTGTCATTTGCTCAGTATCTCTGGCCCACTGCTGTAAACTCTTCTAAATAAATTAACCCTAAAAAACAAATTGACGTATGACGTGACTAGAAAATTTACAAAAGAAGACATACAAATAAAAAGTGAGGAAAGTGTTTAACCTAACTAAAAAATAACTTAAAATAAATATAGAGAAATATTATTTTCTGTTTATCAAAGTTACAAAGATTTAAAAGTAATACTCAGCTGGTGAGAGTTGGTGATACAGTCTCAAGTACTGCTTGAGGATCAACATATACATCTTTAGGAAGAATTTTAGCAATTCGTATTAAATTTTCAAAAATATTCTTACATTTCAACTTAGCTATTCCAATCCTAAGCTATTTTATTCCACTTCTGTTGATCCTAAAGAAACAATTCTTAATGTAGAAAAATCTACATATAAAGCTGTTGGTTACAGCATTATTTGTCAGTATGTACAGTTATAATCAACCTAATTATTCAACTTTGGGGGAGGTGTAAATGTATTTTGGTACATCTGCAAATATGAAAATTATGCAATATAAAAATGGTGATACTACCATTTTGTATTCAGTATTAAAGGCTATTGTTATAATGTTAACAAAAAATCAAAATTGTGTATACTCTGTTATTATAGCTTTACTATGAAAAATCCTATAAAATTGGAGAAAATATGACAAAGATTTTAGCAATGATTTCCTTTGAATATGAATGATTAGTATTTTCTCCTATGTATTTTTCTGTATTCTATAAATTTTCTACCATAAGTATATATTATTTTCATAATCAGGAAGGAGAAAAAGTTTAACACTTCTCTTATAAGAGCTGCTTCCCTCTGTTCTCTAAAGAAGATTTTCCAACTGCTTTTACTTTTCACCTTTAAAAAAAATCATACTGTATAGCACAGGAAAGGAACTACATTCAATATCCTGTGATAAACCATAATGGAAAAGAATATGAAGAAGAATGTATGATATGTGTAACTGAATCACTTTGCTGTTCAGCAGAAATTAACATAACATTATAAATCAACTATGCTTCAATAAAATAAATTTTAAAAAAGAAAAAAGAAAACATCAAGCTACTATAGTGTAAAGCTTTTTTAGGTCTCTAGGTTTGAAAGGTACAATGAAAACAAAGGAATTTGCTGCAATTTTGTTCTTTTTCCAATTGTCATCATGACAATGCATCTATAACGGGCAATTTTCTGTTCTCTGGAAAACTAAGTATATCACATTAAAAACAGATTTCTATCTGGTGTCTTAGAACATTTCCTATTGTTCAAACAATGATGTTGTATCAGCAGTCTTTTCAATGTGTCTTTCCTTTTTACAGTTTGATTTTCCTATTTTTTGTAAAATCTGCACTTCTGTTGAAGACTAGGTAGATACAGCATGCCTGCTGGCTGTGGAGCAGTCTGTGAAGGAGTAGGGAATGGGTAGAGTGAAAGCTATCAATACCGGGCATGTGAGAGCACACTCTTGGCCTCTTTGTGCCTTTTGAGGATTGCGTGGGTGCCTTAGAGCCATGTCTCTGAGCAATTACAAGCTAACGGTGTGTGTCATCCCATGTATACATTAAGGAAATGTTATTTAGTCCTCTGGTCCCCTTTCCAGTTTGTATGTATATATAAAATCTTTAAATTTTATTTATTTCTGATTTTTAAAATGATACATTCTCATTTAAACACTGGAGACATATATGCTAGTTTCCTATTGCTGCTGTAACAAATTACCGTAAACTTAGTGGCTTAGTACAAACTTACTACCTTAAATTCTGGAGATTTGAGGTCCAAAATGGGCCTCACCGGGCTAAAATCCAGGAAATGGAAGGGCTGTATTCCTTTCTGGAGGTTCTTGGGCAGAATCCATTTTCTTGCCTTTCCTGGTTTCTGTAGGCTGCCTGTACTCCTTTGTTCATTGTCCCCTGCCACTTTCCCCACCAGCAATGGCCAGTTGAGTCTTTCTCAAATGGCATCGAAACCACAGAAATGTGTCTCAGGGGGCTCCAAGGAGCCCTGGTTCTTTATGTTTAAGTGCAGAAAGAATTCAGTGAGAGGCAAAGTGATAGAAAAGAAGTGATTTACTAGAATAGGATGCTTGTGAGGTTTACAAGCGGGTGGGCAAGAGGGTGCTGCCCTGTGAACTTGGTGAGCTACAGTTTTATAATCAAAGACAAAGTGGGGAGGGGGAGAAGATCACCTGCTTCCTTATTCTTGAGCAGATGTCAAGCTTCCATCATCAGTTCCTCCTCCTTGTTGGGTAGGGGAGTTTTCTTGTCCCTACATGGTCAAACTGGGACTGTCATAGCGCAGTGGAAATGAGCAAAAAGGCGGTAACATATGCTAAAAATGGTAAATCATCTCAGGTTTCAGTGTAATGTCACCTTTTCCTTATATTTTTATTTTTAGCGTGCACAGAAGAGCATGTCCTAGGGATCATTAACTTACTGACCTCACTGGGCAGGATGCGGGTCCCATTTCACCACTGTTTTATTATTTGGGGGCATGTTTCATGCTTCTGTTGCATGGTTTTGTTGGTAGGCAGGCCTGCTTTCTTGAGTGATCATTAACTTACAGGGGTCTCCCATACTTTTTTCTTTACTTATGATCCCTTAGTGGGATTAACTATTTAATGACCTACTTGGTCCCTTTACTCTGTCCCTATCAACATCACACTGGCTCTGAGTCTTCAGCTTCCCCCTTTCACATTTAAGGAGTCTTGTGTTATTGAGTCCACTGATAATTCAGGAGAATCTCCTTACTTAATGTCAAATACTAGCCACCTTAATTCCATCTGCAACCTTAATTCTTTTTTTGTCATGTAACCTAACATATTCATGGATTCCAGCATTTCAGACACAGACATCTTTCAGTTGGGGGGCAGGGGGCATTATGCTACCTTCCACAGAAGAATTCCAGAAATGTAAAAATATGTAAATAAAATCCTTAACTCACGTCACCAAAGGTAACTACTGTTAACATCTGGGAAAATGTTTCATCTTATGATTTCGTGAAATCATGACCTAATTGATTTAAATACATAATGGGGACTTGAAATATTTTTTGAGTAGATAATATATATTCTCATAATTGGAATATATAAAAGTATTCACTAAAAAGTCTCTGTCTCCCTACCAAAGGTAATGACTTTTAGTAGTTTCTTGTGTGTTCTTGTAGGTTTTTAATGTAAATATATGTACACTAACATCATTGTTCTTTGTTTCATATCTGGTCCTTACCTTATCCTACAGTTGGAGTGGACATAGGGATAATAGTAATGACTAATATTTGTTGAATATTTACTACGTGCCAGACATTGTAACAAGTGTAATACATTTAATCTTTGCGACCCTAAGAGTAGGTTCTATTTTTATTTTTAAGATGCAGAACCTAAGACATAGAGAAGTTAAGTCATTTACCCATGGTCACTTACCTGGTAAATTAAAAGCTGGGGTTTGAGCCCAGATAGTCTGACTTTAGAGCCCTCATGCTTAATTCCTGTTCTCTAATCCCTATCCTATATGATGAGTACATTACTTGCTAATTTAAAGAGTTGGTGGAAATTTTTGTGATCTCTAAAAATCCCTTACATAAAAGTGACCACATTCATATGCCTGCTTCAAAATGTCATGTGTTTCTGAGGAGGTGTGTCTGACACTCTTGGTTGGCTGCCCAAGAACTATACCCAACAGCCATTCCCAATGGCTTTCTCCCTTACTGGGGCCCCCAGTAGAGCTGACAAAGCAGGAACTTGCTCTCAAACCCTCTATGGAGCAAGGACTAGCTATATGGCTCAGTTCTAGCCAGAGAGACTGGGAAAATTTTCTGAGAGACTTCTGAGAAATATTTCATTCCTGGTGACATGACAAAGGCAAGTCAGGAAACTTCTCTCTCATTCCTCTGTCCACTCCTTTGCCCCACTTGGGACATGGCCACATGGAAATATGATATTCAGAGCTAAGGCAGACCTCTTGCAGCCATTCAGGGGAGATTAAGAGAATTTCAGAGATTTTGACATAATCCCTGATGTTCTGGATTTACCAAACTTGGCACCAGCTGTCTCCAGACTTCTTGTTAAGCCAAACAGTAAGGAGTATTATATTTCAAGCCCCTGTTAGTCAGATTTTTCTATTACTTGCAGCCAGACACAGCCTAACTAATATGGAACTCAGTAGTGCTGCTCAAGAGAAAACATCCGGAGTGTACAGTAAAATCACTGCCCTACCTTTTAAGAGGGATATGGACAAATTTGTAATACAACAGGAAAGGAGCCTACATGGAAGGAGTTTTGAGACCTTGTTGTAGGAACTGGGTGGAATTATCCTGGAAAGGATGTCAAAGAAGGGGATATAAGTGTCGTATGCTTGAAGGGCTTTCTGGTAAATTGAAGATGTGGCTGCAGATTCTTCCCATCCCTGTGCGTGTCACCTTGCAAAGTGACGTTTCTCTTCTTCTTTTTAGTAGAAGTAGTGGTGATGTTTTTTTCTCTGTCCCTTGAATCTCCGCTTGGCCATGTGTATTCATTTCCTAGGGCTGCCATAACAAACTACCACAAACTGGGTGGCTTAAAATAACAGAAACTTTTTCTCTCATGGTTTTGGAGGCTAGAAGTCTGAAATCAAGGTGTTGGCAGGGCCATGCTCTCTCTGAAGGCTCCAGGGGAGAATCTGTTCCATACCTTTCTCTTAGCTTCTGATGTTGATGGTAATCCTTGGTCCCCTTCGGTCATCACATAGCATTCTCCCTGTGTGTTTCTATGTTTCTTCTTTTCTTCTTATGAAGATACAAGTCCTGTTGGTCAAAGCCCCACCCTATTCCAGTGTGACCTCACTTTAACTTAATTACAACTGCAGTAATCCTGTTTCCGAATAAGAGGTTCTGGGAAGGACATGAACTTAGCTCTCTAGCCCAGTACGCTCATGTGATTTGCTTTGGCCAAAAGGATATTAGCAAACAGCGTGCATCAGAGGCTGAAAAAGTATTGTTCTTTGGAACCCTGAGATAATGATGTGAAGAAGCCCAGAGTGGCTACTAGAGGATGAAATACCATGTGGAGCAAAGACAAACTGTCCCAGCTCAGGTCACCTCTAGAACCAACAGCCTGACAACTGCCAGACATGTGAATCAGGCCACTCTAGACCATCCAGCCACATCTGAGCCAGCCAGTGGAAGAATTACTCAGATGAGAGATAATAAATATTTGTTGTTCAGGATGTTGGAGATGATTGGTTATCCAGAAAAAGCTAAGTAATATGGGTTGTAATGTGATAAGGAGATTTAATTTGATTGTGGACATTCTAGAGAGCAGAACAGTCTTGAGATTCTTGCCAACGTGTTTTTTTTTCCTTTTTTTTTTTTTTTTTTTTTAATTTTGGCCTCACTGTGCAGCTTGCAGAATCTTAGTTCCCTGACCAGGTATTGAAACTGGGCCCACGGCAGTGAAAGCGCTGAGTGCTAACCATTGGACTGCCAGGGAATTCCCGCTTGCCAACTTTGGAATGCTGTGGTCTTAGGATTGGTTTTCTGACCAGCACCTGAAAGTTATAGAAAGGCAGATTTTATTGAATGAAAGTAAGGACTTTCTAATAACTGGATCTGTCAAACCATGTAGCTGGCTGCCACCTGAGGGGAGTGTTATAAAAAGTTGATGTTGTTTGGGAGACTGTATTAAAACCTCTAATATCCATTTCAAATCTAAGACTTTAAGGAAAAATAGTTTGGATTTTAGAGTTTTAGGAATGGGAAAATAATCATTGATGATTTAGTATTCTTTTTTTTTTTGTGGTGTGTGAGCCTCTCACTGTTGTGGCCTCTCCCGTTGCGGAGCACAGGCTCCGGACGTGCAGGCTCAGTGGCCATGGCTCATGGGCCCAGCCACTCCGCGGCATGTGGGATCTTCCTGGACCGGGACACGAACCCGTGTCCCCTGCATCGGCAGGCGGACTCTCAACCACTGAGCCACCAGGGAAGCCCAATTTAGTATTCTTTTAATGCATTGTTCATGCCAGAAATTATGGAAAGGCCAGAAATTACCCAGCATACTCTGTAAAATTCCCAGTGTCTACTGGCATGATTGTACATATTCCTTCTAAATTGAATCTTGGGCTAAGAGTTGGAAGGGAGCCTTTGACTTTGGGTTTCTATACTGCCATCCCCATTTCATTTTGTCTCTTGTAGTCCCCAGGGCTAGAAACACTTTGGTTTCCTGCCAGCTGGTGCATCAGTATAGAAGTAACCTGGCATTGGGCCAGGACTGAAAGTTGTGGACTAAAGCCAGAGATAGAGCCACAAGGCAGCCCTCTAGAATGATGTCATGTATCTCCTGACATAACACCAAAAGGAGGATAATGAAAATAGCCAGAGAGAAATGAACAAGCTGCTATAGTAAGATGCTTTGGATGGCTTCTAAGAAACACAGGTATGGGGGATAGAACATTCTTGGGATGTCGTACATTGAGTATAGTTATGCTAGATAAAACATAAAGAGGATATAATTCATAAATGTGCTAGTCCTGTTTTATCAGCCAATATTAGACCCTTGTCAGGCTTTAGCTATAGTAAGATTTTCTGTGCTATCTCAGGAAAGTAAAAAACTTCTTTAAGCTTCTTTCTTGGAGGAATTGGTCTTAAATGATTGCTAAACTTTTGTATAAGAGTAAAATTCTATTACTGCCTAGAGGCAATACTCTCAGATATTAAAGTGAGGGCTCAAAAATTCATTTATATTTCATTTAGAATGTTGAAATTATAATTCATTGAATGCTTCCTGAATGCCTGGCACTGAGAAAAGAAGTTTGCATCTCTTATCATTTGTATTTATCACAATGACCATATTATACAAATGAAAAATCTAAGGCTTAGAATTGTCACAAAATTAGTAAATAGATTTCTGTGCTTCAGTTTTCTCATCTTTAAAATAGATATTTATCCTAGTTATAACTTATCAGTTTTGTGTATATTAACAATTATTGGCAAAGAATACACAGAAAACAACACCCTAATATTTTATAGTCTGTAATTTAAAATTATTTCAGTATAAACAGTGTTATCTGAGTACATGTATAAGTAACCTCTGTACCTTAGGGATGGCATCTGAAAGACCCTAGGAAGAACCAACAGCCATCCAGAGGGAGTTACCTAGTATCTTATTCAGCTTGGGCTGTTATAGTAAAATGCATAGCCTGGGTGGATTAAACAACAAACATTTATTTCTCAGAGCTCTGGAGGTTGTAAAGTTGAAGATCAAGGTGCCAACAGATTTGCTGTCTGGTGAGAGCCTTTGTTTGCAGAGGCTTGCTTTCTTGATGTGTTCTCACCTAGCAAAAGGAAGGAGGGCTCTGGTCTCTTCCCCTTTTTATAAGGGCATTAATCCCATTGTGGAGACTCTATAACCTCATCTAAACCTAATTATCTCCCAAAGGCCCCCACCTCCAAATACCATCACATTGGGGATTAAGGCTTCCACACATAATTTGGGATGGGAGGGACACACAATCATTTAGTCTATAGCACTTAGCTTAAATATCATTCTCAAAATCTCAGAATGATACAGTCATTATGGAAAACAGTGTAGTGGTTCCTCAAAAAATTAAAAATAGAACTACCCTATGATCCAGCAATCCCATTTCTGGGTATATATCCAAAAGAAATGAAAACAGGATATCTTCATTTCCATGTTCATGGCAGCATTATTCACAATAGCCAAGATATGGAAACAACCTATGTCTTTTGACAGATGAATGGATAAAGAAAATCTAATGTGTGTGTGTATATAGATGTATGTATGTATGTATATACGCACACACACAAAATGGAATATTATGAAGCCCCTAAAAAGAAGGAAATACTGACATTTGTGACAACGTAGATGAACCTGGAGGTCATTATGCTAAGGGAAATGAGCCAGTTAGAGAAAGACAAATACTGTATGGTATCATGTATATGTGGAATCTAAAAAAAAAAAGTAAAGAAAAAAGCATCAATCTCACAGAAACACAGAGTAGAATGGTGATTGCCAGGGTCTAGGGGGTAGGAGAAATGAGGAGGAATGAGGCGATATAGGTCAAAGGGTACAAACTTTCAGTTATAAGTTCTGAGGAGCTAATGTACAGCATGGTGACTAGTATATACTTGAAATTTGCTCAGATTAGATCGTAAGCATTTCCATCACACACACACACACACACACACACACACACACGAGTTAACCATGTGAAGTGATGGATATATTAAATAACTTGATTGTGATAATCATTTCACAAAGTATATCAAATCACCATGTTGTATACTTTTAATATATACAATTTTATTTGTCAGTTATTCCTCAATAAATCTGGGAAAATATTTATAGCAGAGAGTTTGGTTGAAATAATTTTCCCTTGATGGATGAGCGGCATTCAACATACATGGCTGGTTACAAGTTTGCATAGGCCCCGTTACTCTTGCACTAACTCAGCTGTCTGATACAACACCTTCAGTAGCGGAGGCTAGATTCCGGCCCCTCACCCACTCTGCATCCCTCGTTCCTGGAGGAGTATGTCCACCTAACTTCAAGGCTGATCAATTCTGCTTTCAGAATGTGTGTGGGGTACACTGAAGTTTTCATGCAAGGTGAGAGTCAGTGTGGCTGGGGGCAGAGAGTGGCACTCTCGTTGGAAATACAAAAAGTGTTTTGGTGTTTGCTAACTAACTGCTTAAACATTCAAGAGAGTTGGGTTAAGTCTTGCTTTCATAGTCACATGGCACTTTATAATTAAGTCGTAGTAATTAAGGTATCTCCCACCTGCCACTTACTATCAAAATCTTCTGATATATACTAAAGAACTTGGCCATTGCTATACAGCAGAATTGACTGAGGACAGTCAGACAGGGGACTGACGAACCATAAAGATGTACAGGATGACATCAGAGGAAGGAACTGAGAGATTCATACCAATTTCATTCCTGCCGCTTTCCTTCTACTGAGCCTACCGGTGCTTTTCATTTATCTTTGAGTAATAGCGTCCTCAGCATAATGACACACCCAGTAACCTTTGCCTTGCTATCTGATTTGGCTATGTGGCGATTTACATATCACAGACTACCATAGAAATGGGAAACATTTTGTATTCAAGATGAAGAGAGGAATCTACTTTAAAAGAATAAGAGAAACCAAATAGAACAAAGTTATGAATGTGCTCTGTTGCCCTCAGGTGTGACAAATCTCGTATTTCTTAATTTTTTAAAATCAGCTTTAATAGGTTTAACCCCTACCCACAGAATTTGTGGGGAAAAACCATCTTCAATCATTTTAAGGAACCCTCTCTATTTGAAGAAGTGCAGGAACTCTGAAGACGACTTCTGGTCTTAGTTTTTCATGGTCATCGCTGACCTGCTCTGTGGCCCCTTGAAGGTCAGGGGATCCATTACCCACAGTCCTGAAGTCTTTTCTTGCTCTATTCCATCGGGCCTTTTGCTCAGTATGCGAGGTACCTATGCACACCCACCTCTGAGAGGCCCTGCCATAACCTGGGACACTGGTGAGACATGGGAAGAGGGCCCAGACCTCTGCTGTTCATGAAGTGAAAGCTCTTCTCAAGAAGCATTTCACTCTTCCGGGAACCAACCCTCCCTAGGCTTTACCCTCTCTTTCTATGTAAGGCTCAGGACAATAGCTGACCTTGTCACAGGAGGAGGGGCATGGGTT
Source organism: Phocoena sinus (assembly GCF_008692025.1). Lineage (NCBI taxonomy): Eukaryota > Metazoa > Chordata > Mammalia > Artiodactyla > Phocoenidae > Phocoena > Phocoena sinus. Next base: position 67,928,494 of record NC_045767.1, read on the forward strand.
GGAACTTAAAGAATGGGTATTATTTAGGTAAAAAAGGAAAAAATAAATATGCGGATGGAGAGGAGAGAATACAATTGAGGAGTGGTCAGGAGAGTTTTCTCTACAAATTAGGAGATAAAGATAAGGGTCTGATCAGATTATTGGATCGGTTTAAAAGCCAAGCTCAGGAATTTGGGACTCTTCCTGTAGTCAACAAAGAGTTGTTGATACCTTCTAAGAATATGGAGAATTTTGTTTGCTTTCATTTGGTTTCATTTTAGGGAGACTTCCCTGGTCTTGTGGAAGGGAATACAGACAATACCAAATATCAAATAAACTGAAAGCCATGTACATTTGCCTTGGGATGGCATTACATGTGTGGCTGGATCCTGTCTTGAGAGAGTAGTTCCTATGACATATGCTGTAAGGAACTTGAAAATGAGAAGAGAAAAAAAAGTTTTCCGGTTTCCCTGGTGGCGCAGTGGTTGAGAGTCTACCTGCCGATGCAGGAGACATGGGTTCGTGCCCGGGTCCGGGAAGATCCCACGTGCCGCGGAGCGGCTGGGCCCGTGGGCCATGGCCGCTGAGCTTGCGCGTCCGGAGCCTGTGCTCCGCAATGGGAGAGGCCACAACAGTGAGAGGCCTGCGTACCGCAAAAAAAAAAAAAAAGTTTCCTTCCTGCTCCATCCCCCTACCTTTTCTGCAAGACCCACCTAGTTCAGGAATTCTACAGGACTAGACATTTCCTGCACCTGAGAAAAATGAACAACACTTTGTTTTGAAAGCTTAGGCTATCCTGCGTTTGAATAGTTTCACAATATAAATTTTCATCTTTTATTCCTAGCCACGCAGCTTGTAATTCTGTGCTCATGTCCAATCAGATAATCACGTATGTGTGCCTTTTCGATAGTCTGTTTTCCTTGCATTAGTGACTCTGTATATGATGAGTGTGTAGGGATTAGTGAGTGAGTGAGTGGCTGAATTTGTTTTCAAGCCATTAATGCCACTCTCTTCCTAGTAAACCTGGTTCTATTGTAGTCACCGTTACAGTGACAGCTATTTTTAATGTTGGAAATGGGTCTATTCCTCACCTCTCTTAGGGCAGATAAGAAGCTGCAAATCATTGTTGCACATTCTTCAAGACCCAGGTCAAATGCTTCCTCTGTAGAATTCTTTCTAAACCTTAGTCCCTTTCCTCTCCCTTGTTTACTCCCTCTAGTAATTACATGGTAATTTCCCTCTTCTACCTTGCATGAACTTCGGTTCATTTTATGGAATTTATAACTTATGCCTCTTTATTATGGTTTCCAAAGTTATTTTCCTGTTTTACAGCTCCTGATATAAGCATTTGTTGAGTGATCAGACCAGGTCTGTCTTAGGGTGGCTGAGGGCTCTGAGGTTTCAGACCTGGTTACAAATGTGTCTCAGGTTCTTGTAACTTTTGGTTGTGTCTAATGTCAAGAAACCCATACACACATGCTTTCAGGTTAAACAGCACCAACACAACGATGAAACTGATCCTTATCTTCCCTCCATCAGCAGGGGTTAGAGGGAAGATCCCTAATAGATGTCTGGTAGAATAACTGAGAAGAAGTAAGAGCCTGGCTCAGTAAGCTGAGTGTGCTCCAGGACGCTGGGTGGTTCTCTTCTGTTTAGCAAAGTGCTTTTTGAAACCTGTTGGACAGGATCAGCATGGTCAGGGAGCATCTTCCTGGTGGGTGGAGCTACCCTGGAGAGAGAGAGCAGTGTTTGCCTTTTAGGAAGCTTATTGAGTAGAATGTATGCCCAGCTGCTTCACTGCCCACTCCATGCCCGCTAAGAAATACACTTGTTTGAAGTTCAAATCAACATGTAACATCACAACAAAATAGTTCACTGTTCAATTACAAACTTCTAATAATAGCTAGCATTTGTGCTTGGTATGTGCCGGGCATTGTTCTAAACAGTCTACAGGTGTTAATATATTTGATCTGTACAAGACTCCACAAAGCAGGCACTGATGTTATTACCATTTTGTACAAGAGGCAAAAGAGATACCGAAAGGTCAAGTGATTTGACCAAGGTCACACATAGTTAATGCGAGAATTGGGATTTGTGCTCAGACATCGATTCCAGAGTCTGTGCACAACTCGACAGTTGATTCTCCAACTGCATAAACCTGGGGAAAGACAGACCCCAGCGATGTTCTGGATTTTTCCTTCACCTACAAGGTGTGTCCAGTCTTGAGATTCCCTGATTTATGTGGTCATGTCCTCTACTAGTTTGCAAAACTAATTAAGGTGCACATCAAACACTTCCTGGGGCTCCAATTCAAAAGGAAATACTAAAATCTCACCGGAATGAATGGGAAGTATGGTGTTCATCATGTAACAGTTCCATAAATAATTTCTTACACAACCAGAAAAATGCATACTGTTGCTGCTCTCTACCTCTAACTACACGGGGCCAACAACTGGAAATTTTAAACAGGTTCCTCCCAGGTGCTCTTTATTCCTATGTAATATCTTTGGGATACACAGGTACACTGGGTTGTGCCGCCCACTCTGAAACCGGCCAGTGACAGTTCCCTGAAGTTGGCACACATAGACATCTAAAATTCTGGAATTGGGCAGTGCTATTTGATGAGAATAAGTGCTTTTTTGTATTATCTAAAGTTTGAATCTTTAAGTATGCCTCCCAAGACTTCATCCACTTTGAAACTTGCAAAAGAAAACTGAAAAGAGATCAGGAACTACAAGAAAGGAGGAACTATTTTGCCAACATGATAGCCAGAGGAAAAAGATCTTTCAAATAAATATTGTTGAACAATTAGCTGTAACTAGAGTCTTGTGATCTACCTTGATCCTTAACGAGTATGACTTATTCACAGTATTTAATTGTGAATGATGGAAAACTGTGAACAGGAAGAATTTTCCAAATAAAAGCAAATTTTTAATATTTGGCTGCATTGGGTCTTAGTTGCTGTGCACAGGATCTTCGTTGCGGCATGTGGGATCTTTTGTTGCGGCGTGTGGGCTTCTATCTAGTTGTGGCGTGTGGGCTCCAGAGTGCATGGGCTCTGTAGTTTGCGGCATGTGGGCTCTCTAGGTGAGGTGCATGAGCTTGATAGTTGTAGCGCACGGGCTTGGTTGCCCCGCGGCATGTGGGATCTTAGTTCCCCGATCAGGTATTGAACCCATGTCCCCTGCATTGGAAGGAAGATTCTTTACCACTGGACCACCAGGGAAGTCCCAAAAGCAAATGTTAATTATAGTTTTAATGAATGATTTTGGAATAAAGAAAATATATAATTTTATTAATAGGATATGTTTCTTTCCACTGCCACTAAATAAGTATTGAATAAACATTTAAAATATTATTTGTCTGTGCAGGGCATCTGTGTCAGGTTGTCCGTAATAGCATGTGAGCTCCTTTATCCCTGATTGTGTCTTTACATCATTAGTATTATTCAACAAGTTTTCTTGAATGTGTGCATAAATGCATTATTGAAATAGATCTGTACAACTTTGATATGTAGAGGTCCTCTCTAATTTGAATGTTTTTTTTTCTTCTTTTTGTATGTCCTGGATAATTGAGTTTGTATACCATCTGAACAAATAAATTATCTTAATTCCTGTTATATGTTGAGTTGTTTATCCCTAAAATTCATATGTTGAAGTCCTAACCTCTCACACCACGGAATGTGACCTTATTTAGAATAGGGCTGTTGCAGATGTAATTAGTTAAAAGGAGGTCATATTGAAGTAGGGAGGGCCCTGAACCAGTATGACTGGTGTCCTTATAAAAAGGGGAAATTTGGACACAGCCATGTACACAAGGAGAATGCCATGTGAAGACAAAGGCAGAGATCAAGGTGATGCTTCTACAAGCCAATGAATGCTATAGATTGCTAGCAAACCACCAGAAGCTGGGGGAGAGGCATGGGACAGTTTCTTCTTCCAGCCAACAGAAAGAAACAACCCTGCCGACACCGTGATGTTGGGCATTGAGCCTCCAGAACTGTGTGGCAACACATTTCTTTTGTTTGGGTCACTGAGTTTACTGTACTTTGTTTCTGCAGCTCTAGCAAACTAACATGATTCCCATCCTTTAATGAAAGGAGGCTAGAGTCATGTGGCTGAGATGGAATGACTCTGGGATTTTCTTATCATTTTGTCTGGATCATTGATTACAGAATTACTTTTAAACTGCTGTGGGCTTTAAGAATTGAAGCCAAAGGTGTTTGTTTACTTAGGAGGACTATGTGTTATTGAGGACTTCAGAAGCTGAGTGTTTATTTTCCATGTAAAAGGTTGTTCCAAAAATTTCTAGTATTATATATATACTTTTAGGAAATGTGTGTAAGGGTGGATGCTTTGAAGTCTTAGTAATTATATTATGGTTATTTAATCTGCTAAAAGTAGAAATATTGGCTGGTAATTTGCCTTCATTTTTCTTCCTGGAAATCTAGCATTTCAAATGTTTTAGCAGCATGAATATTTTTTGGACTCAAACAGTGCAAATAATTTGCAGCTGCAATGTGTCCGTATCATGCATGGTCAAGGGTCTGGGAACCTGAGGAACAAATAGAGCACCACAAACCAGTTTTTAAAAAATATCCTGAGAACACTTTGTTTTTTGAGGGTTATGGCTAGTGAGCATAAATCTCACAAGAACTCCCAAGATTTCCTTCACGATTCAAAAGATAAAGCCCATCTTTCCAGTTATATTTTGAAAAAAATGGAAGAAAGTACAAATTAAAAGGCTTTGGTATCCCTGAAACTGTTTAGTCTACAGTGGAGATAAACAGACACTCCTCTCATTGATGCATATTTAAAACCTCAAAATTTAGTGTTAAAAGTAATAATGTTTCCATGTTTTATGGTTTTCGACTCCTAAGCACTTGTTAGAACTTGTGATAGTGTAAATTATGACTGTGATAGCGGAGTATTAATTTACTCCCCGGGGAGCATGGCATGTTCAAGATTTCCTAAAAACAGATTTTTACTGTATACCTTATATACTATACTTATAATTTCCTTATTTTAATTTGTTGTCTGGGTATGTTCACTAGGAGGTTCATGTCTGTCCCCACCCACTTCTATTTGCCCCGCACCTTCTGGTTATTTGAGGAGACTCCCAGATATTACATCATTTCATCCATGAATATTTGTTTGTCTCTTTAAAAGATAACGAATTGCTTAAAAACATAACCGCAATACCACTTTCACACCTAAAGAACTGACAACAGTTCCTTAATATCAACAAATATCCAGTGTTCAGATTTCCCTGATTGTCTCCAAAATGGTTTTTTAATCTTGGTTTGTTTGAATCAATTTCCAAACAATGTTCACACATTCACTTGGTTCTCACATGTCTCTTAAGTTTCTTTTAATCTGTAAACTCCCCCAATCTTTTTTCCCTTAGCAGATTGTTAAAAAAAACAAAGCGGTTTCTCGTAGAGTTTCTTGAATTTTGGATTTTGATGATTGCTTCTTTGTGATGTCATTTAACATGTATTGTTGCCACCTGTATATCCTGAACACAGGCAATTTTATCTAGAGGTTTGGCTTGATGGTTTGATCTGATTTAGGTCTTTTTTTCAGGAATACATGAATAATGTCTGTTTGTTTCTCTTTTTGTGTGTGTGATCTTAGTAATCATTGATGAGCATTGCCTAGACTCATTATTTAGGGGTTTGAAAAAAAATTATGACTAACATTTCTTCATCATTTAACAGCTGGAATATTACACTTTCCATTTTATACCAAGTGTTATATTTCTAGAGCTACACAAGGTTCCTTGATACACCTTAGGCTTTTTGAGTGTTTATGTGATCTCAGTTGATCCTTAAAATAATCATGAGAAGTGTTTGTGGTGAAGTATCACTATCCTCATTTTACAGAGAAGTTAAATCACTTGTCTAAAGTTCAGTGGCAGCTGGAATATTTAGAACCTGGTCTCCTGGTTCCTAGTCCATGCTCATTCAAAGCTGGCTCACTCGTGAGGCACAGAGACCATAAAGTTCCATTTGGAAAGGAAGAAATAATTCCATGGTTATAAAATGCTCAGAGTGTGCAGAGTGTACTCAACTTTGCTCATCATTCAACACACAAGAAGATAGAAGGTGTATCTTGAAAAAGCCTAAAGAATACAAGACAGGCTGATCCCAGAATCCCTAGCTGCCTTCCTTTCTGCTGCCCTCCTGTTAGGGAATAACATCCTTTTCTTTTGTGAACTTGGCTATCAGGAGAGAATTGGATCTGGTTATCTATCATATGCACAGGTAATAAAACTATGGCCCCTCTCTAAAATAAGAATATTAAGTTGATCTCTCATTGTAGTTTTGATTTATATTTCCCCAATTAGTGATGTTGAGTACCTTTTCATATACATGTTGGCCATTTGTATGTCTTCTTTGGAGAAACTTCTGTTAAGGTATTTTGCCCGTTTTTAAATAAGGCTGTTGTTGTTTGTTTGTTTGTTTTTGCTAGTATTGAATTATAGGAAGGAGTTTTAAAATGTACTTTGGATATTAAGCTTTCATCAGATATATGGTTTGAAGATATTTTCTCTCATCCCACAGGTTGCCTTTTTGACTTTGTTGTTTCCTTTGCTGTGCAGAAGCTTTATAGTTGATGTAATCCCATTTGCCTATTTTTGTTTTTGTTGTCTGTCCTTTTATTGTCAGGTCCAAGAAATCATTGCCAAAGTCAATGTCAAGAAGTTTATTCCCTATGTTTTCTCCTAGGAGTTCTGTGCATTCAGGTCTTACATTTAAGTCTTTAATCCATTTTGGGTTGTTTTTTGTGTGCAGTGTAAGAAAAGGGTCACAGGTTTATTCTTTTGCACGTGGATATCCAGTTTTTCTCAGCACTATTTACTGAAGAGACTATCCTTTCCCCATTGAGTATTCTTAGCACTTTTGTTACAGATCAGTTTTGCTTTATATGTATGGGTTTTATTTCTGGACTCTCTATTCTGTTCCTTTGGTCTATGTCTGTTTTGATGCCAGTATCATACTATTTTGATTATTGTAACTTTTTAAAAAAATGATATATGGTATACTTAAAATTTTTCTAAGAGGGTAGATCTTATGTTAGGATCTTGATAGATAGATAGATAGATGAATAAGGTGGGAGGAAACTTACGGAGGTGATGGATATGCTTATGGCATTGATTATGGTGATGGTTTCTTGGATGTATATATTTCTAAATACCTAGAATTATATACATTAAATATATATAGCTTTTTGTAATGTGCCATAATATTTCAATGAAGTGGTTTAGAAAAAGTATATTGAGCCAGCATGTGTACTACAAATACTTATAGCACAAATTATGTTTGGTGGTGAGAGATAAACGAAAGAGGACATGAAGGAAATCTTAGATAATTTTTATATATATATATATTTTTTTTTTCTTTTTTTTCTCCTTTTTTTCACTTTCTTTTTATTGATGTATAGTGGATGTACAATATCATATAATAAGTTACAGGTGTACAATATAGTGATTTACAGTTTTTGTTTTTGTTTTTGTCAATCCCAAACTTCCTGCTTTATCTCTTTGAGGATATTGTTTTTCTTTTATATTCTGGACCCAGTGGTTCCAGTAGTTCTAATCCATGCATATGTATTGTTTGGCTCATTGTCTTTCTTTAGCAGTTCTTGGGGGTCTCATTATTTAGGCTTCTGAATGAGTGTGTGTGTAATTACGCTTTTTAATTTTGTAGAGCTGGAGTAATAAATACCCTACCAAACTGGAAGTAATTTGTTTTAAAGAAAAAAGATTCCCTTCAATTCCTCTTTAATTGTATAAGAAGCATTCACTAGGTTAAACTGTCTGAAGAAAAGCTTGGTAGACATCAATTCAAATTGCTTTTCCTCTCAGAACTCTTCTTTTATGAGGAATTTTTCATTTTTACTCCTCCTTATGGGTAGGTTGAATCCCTAAAGTGATTTGGATATAGTAGTACTCACAGAATACAAACAAGAGAGTCAAAAGAAAAGGTGTTTTTAAGTAACAAGTGCTACATGTAGCTTAATTTCATTAATTACATTTTCAATCTCCTTTTTTCTCTCTTCTCCTCTTGGGACCCCTATAATGTGAACGTCGGTACGCTTGATGTTAGCCTAAACATCCCTTAAGCTATTCTCATTTTTTAAATTTGTTTTTCTTTTTGCTCTTCTGATTGGGTGGTTTCCACTACTCTATCTTCCAGATCTCTTATGTGCCTTTCTGTATCACCTAGTCTACTGTTTAGTTTTCTGTAGTGTGTTTTTCATTTCAGTTTTTGTATTCTTCAGTTCTGACAGGTTCTTTTTATTTTCTAGCTCCTAGTTAAAATTCTCACTGTGTCCATCTGTTTTTTCCCTAGTTCAGTTAGCATTCTTATTACTAATGCTTTGAATTCTTTACCTGGTAAATTGTTTGCTTCTGTTTCATTAGTTGTTTTTTTTCACGGGTTTTCTCTTGCTCTTTCAATTGAGGCAAATTCCTCTATCTTCTCATTTTGCTTAACTTTCTCTCTCTCAGTGAAATTAGGTGCAACAGTTACCTATGCCGGTCTTAAAGGGGTGTCCTTAGGTGAGAACATCCTTATACAGTGTGTGTGTGCCCAGGGTCTTTGGTGGGAGAGCTGGATTTGGTGTGAACACAAGTCACATCTTTCCTCAGGATGTGCTGGCAGCTATCACCTTGGTAGGAGCTGGGGCTGGAGAAGGAGTGGCTAGGGCCAGATCCAGGTGTGAGGTGGGTCTTCCCCTTGGTTAGTGGCTGTCACCACTCTATAGAGGCAGGGGCAGGTCCCATGTTGCCGGAGCAGAAGCCCTGAGGGTTGGCCTCAGCTGGCTCAGTTCCCTTTAAGTGTGTGCTCTTTCCCCTCCCAGCATCAGCACCCTTGCCACAGAGGGGAGCAGTGCTGGAGCAAGAGGGGCTGGCGGGGTGTTTGGTGAAGGTCAGCACATGAACTGTGTTGGACTGGCTGCCGTTAGAGATCCAGACTGCCTCTGATGTGCTACCTGTGCCATAGCCAGTAATGGCTGCCCCCTCCCTGATCAATTGCCACTTAGGGTCAATTTATGTGGGGAGCATGTTAAAGAAAATAATACAGCAAGGAGGTATAGTGAGCATTTATGTAGATGCTTTAACAATATAGCCTCAAAATATACAAAGTAACAATGGCATAATGGTGGGGATAAATAGATATATCAACATATGTTGCAAGAGATTTTAACATGCCCCCCTCATAAATTGACAAATAAATCAGACAAACACAAACTAGAGACATAGAAGAACTGAGTAATGTAATAAAAAAGCTTGAACTATTTTATATACATAGATGTATGTATGTATGTATTTATGTGTGTGTTTGTGTCTATGTGTGTCTGTGTGATTATACTGGGCACCTGGATAATCCAGGACAATATCCCCATGTCAAGATTTTTAAGTTAATCACATCTGCAAAGCCCCTTTTGCCATATGTACTGGGTTGAATTGTGTCTCCCAAAAGATACACACATACACAGACACACATAAGCACAGAACACAACTCAACACTGAAGCAACTGAGAATACAAATGATCACACAGATTATTTACAAAATGTTCTCTCATGGAAAATTTACTAGACCATAAAGGAAGCCTCAGTAAATTCCAGGGAATCAATATCATGTGGGCTACATTCACTGACCATAATTGATTGACGTTAGAAGTTTTAACAAAGGAAATGAGTGTGGTTTACATAATCTTAAATGTCAGGTTTTATATTAATAAACAGTCATGGGGCTAAAAAGGAGATCATGAAGGGAATTATGAAGTTTTACAACTCAAACAACAATAAAGCCTCATATGTCATATTTGCTAAGGTATGGTTAACACAGTCCTTTGACAGAAATGTATAGTTTCAAGTAAATTTAACAGGACACAGAGAGTTCGAAAATGATTAAGCTAAACATTCAATTCAGGAAGTTGAAAATGTAACAGAGAAAATCCAAAAAGATAAACGGAAAGAAACAAGGAAGGAGGAATTAATAACAATAAAAGAGAAATTAATAAAATAATTAAAAACAATAAAAATATCAACAAAACTAGAAGTCTGAGCAAGGAAAAGAAAAAACAAAATGAAAACAGAAACATGCAATGAAAAAGAATAATAACTACAAATATAACATATTTTAAATCAAAAGCAATGTTATGAACAACTATATAAGAATTTACCTGATAACTTATAAGAAGTCATTAACTATTTGGAAAAATATAAAGTGTCCAAATTAGAAGAACTGAATAGGTCGATAAGCAGTAGAGACGTTAAAATGGTGGCAAAGGACCTCCCTCCCACCAAAACTTTGTAGCCCCCGTCTGTTTGAAGGGAATTTCTACTAAATTTTCAAGGAAAAACTCTTAGAAATTTTATTCCAGAAAAGAAGCACTGTCAGCTTATTTGATGAGATTGGTGCAATCTTGATTCCAATATCAGATAATGGCAATAAAAGAAAATGATAAGCCAATTTCACTTGTTAATGCATGTTTCAATATTATAAATTAAATATTAGCCAATCGAACATTTGATTATTAAACAATAATTCATTATTCAGATCAGGTTTATCCCAGTAATCCCAGATCTCAACATAAGAAAATATAACCAGAGAATTTACCATAATAACAGACAATAAAGAGAAAGAAAATAATATGACTTTTTAAATTGATGCAGAAAAAGTATTTGATAAGTGTAAACACCTATTAGATAAATTAAATAATATGCATAGAAATATGTTAAAAGCTAGAGGGGCTATACTAGAACTATATGTTCTAGGGTCTAGGACAAGCTTAGAGTTTTGTTAATGGCTTGGTCCCATCACTTAATTCACTGTACTTTTATTGAAGTTGCTCTTCCATCCCCAGAAGGCCATTAAAGAGGACAGCAAGAATTTTGCTGAAGTATAAAATGACTGGGCAGAAAATAGTCAAAGCAGGAGATGAGTTTTAGCTGCAGCTTTTCAAATAGCCTAGGGCAGAGTGGAATGAGCACTAGGAAAATCAATACGAAAATGTTTATAAGCCAAGACATAGACCATTAGTTGCCTGGACAAGTTTACTCATTCATTCCCTAAACAGTAAATCCCTATAACTTAATTTTTGCTCTTATAAAAATAGTGGAACTTCTGGAGAAAAGATAAAACTATTTCAGTAGGAAAAAGATCCTACTTCTCAGCCACAAGCACAGTTAACACTTTGGTCTACGGCCAAGTATATATACCGTGGAAGAGAAAAAAATAATCCATAACTATAATGGACCACCAGCCTGTTTTGTTAACCAAAGACTTAACATGACTTAATATGGCTTTGAACTTTCTGAGTTCAGCAGGTGTTTAAAGAAGAATTTTTCTCTCATGAGGTTTTCAGAGCCCCCCATCACATGTTTAGGAGCTTCTTCCTTGTAGTTCTCTTGTGGTAAGTGACGCACTCCCCTCTTACTGTCTCCTCAGTTGCTAGCAGTCTAGCAGGCCATATATGCAAAGTGGGTTCTGTTGGGTAGGACATAATATAAACCTCCACAAGGTCTCTCTTTTGTCATGACCCATCTCTGGTGCACTGGAATCCTTGATGTACCCTTGGACTTGATAAGCTGTACAGTGGAGGCAGACCCCACAGTCCTTGGGTTCATTCATCAACAGCTAATCACCTTACCTTTAGCTCTTTATATTTGCCTGGTGGGAGTCAGATTCCAGTCTACTGGGTTTCCCATACTGCATACATACTAAGCTCTTTCAGCAGTACCCGTGAAGGTCCTCTAACTAGCTTTCAGGTGAGAATGAGCACAGCAAACCTCTCCGTTAGGGGCAGTTTATTAACAGAGCTCTTACCTGAGAAATCATCTTCAAGAATTTTCTTCCCATTGAAAGAATCAAGCAGGGTGTTTCTCTCTATAAAATTATCATAGCCAGTAGACAAAGAAGGAATAATAGGATGCAAATATCACCTTTCTGTGAACCCTCAGTGATATAGTTGATCTAGGAAATGATCATTTACAGCTGTTACCCCCACAAAAAGAGAAACTACTAAACATTATACGCTTCTTGACAGAAGTATATACCACCGTCTCTAAAGCATTCTTGCCAAAGTTTTTCCTTGAAACAGATCAAGCCTCTAGATTTAACTAGCAGCTTACAGGAATTACAGGGGACAGACAAACATGTTAAAAGACACCATGGGGAAGCAGTCATTAAAATCCGGAGTGTGGAAAGCTTTATTGGATAAGTGATCTTATTTTTTTTTAATAAATAAATTTCAAAGGGGGAAATGTGGGCATGGAAAAATCTTAAGAAATTTAAGAAACACGGTCAAATGCAATATGTGATTCTTATTTGAGTCCTGATTTAAACTAAACACTTTAAAATGTACAAGACAGTCATGGACATTTGAATACCAACTGCTTATTTGACGATTATTAAGGAATTTTGGTTCATATTTTAGATGTGGTAGTGAATGACACCATGGCTGTGTTTGAAAAAAAAAAAAACGGCCCTTATATTTAAAGGTATAAAATGAAGTAATTATGTATAAATTGATACTGATGTTTGAGGTTTGCTTCAAAATAATGCTGAGAAACTTGAACCCAAGCAGTTTCTTCCAGAGCCTAATGATGAAGTTATTCTGTAAAGAAATAAATGTGAAAAAATAAGGGATTTGTCAGGGAAGAGTAACTGCCCAGTTTTGTTGGTCTCTAGGGGCATGTAGGGATAGTCAGAGATAAACTTAGAAAGGCAGGTTAGGGTCAAAGCTTGGAGGCCTTGGAAATAGGCTAAGGAACTTTAAAGGAAATCATTATTTCAATATGTAGGGCACCATAATGTTCTGTACCAAAATTTGTTTTAAGATTTAGTGCTAATTTGGACTCTCCTGGTGGTGCAGTGGTTAAGAATCTGTCCGCCAATGCAGGGGGCACCAGTTCGAGCCCTGGTCTGGGAAGATCCCACATGTTGCAGAGCAACTAAGCCCATGCGCCACCATTACTGAGCCTGTGCTCTAGAGCCTGCGAGCCACAACTACTGAGCCTGTGTGCCACAACTACTGAAGCCCACGTGCCTAGAGCCCATGCTCCGCAACAAGAGAAGCCACCACAATGAGAAGCACGTGCACTGCATCGAAGAGTAGCCCCTGCTCGTCAAAACTAGAGAAAGCCCGTGCTCAGCAACAAAGACCCAATGCAGCCAAAAATAAATAAATAAATAAATTTATATATATAAAAAAAAGATTTAGTGTTAATTTAAGTGCTTGTCACCATGGTTTGTCAAAATATTGGAAGCTCCCTTTGATGGAAGATGAGTTTTGAAAACATTAGATCTATGGAAGTTGAACAATGGATTTTGATGACATAGTCTTTTCTTAATGGTGATAGGAGCTCTTTTTAAAATAATTTAATTTTATAACCTAGATTATAAATTTTTAGTCTTGAAGGCCTAGGAGAACCAGAGTTAAAAGAATACACTTGTTCTGTGTCCTCGAGAGAAGGATTGAACCCACCAAGTTTCCTAGTGTTATGATTACAATTAAGATTTAAATTCTCTGTGGTCTTTTTTATTTTGTTTTTACCTCAATTTAGTGTTTTTTGAATCCATAATATTATATATTATTTCTAGAAATATTTCCCTCTACAGTACAATGCTGATTTGTGACTTTGTTTTGCAATATGTTTTTTTAAATTGGACTTTTGTGGAAAATCACCTGAATGATAATTTATTATAAGCAGAATAAATTTTATGGCATGTGAAAATTATTTCAAAAGTCATTTCTTCTTGTAGGTGGCCTCTGTTTCAGTTTTCTTGGACCATACAAAACAACTAATGTGAAAGATAGGCTCTCTGTGATTGCATGCTTCCTGCCTTTAGAGTAATGAAGATTTTGGAAAGACATCATCAAAGCAGAAATAGAAAGCTTGTTGCCTCTTTTGAATTAACAATATTTTATTATATTTATCATAAACTCTAGTTTCCTAACTCAAGTAATATGAAATGCATACAGAGTTTGTGTTATCTACAGATTTAAATTTAATCATTTGGTTTCAAGTTTCAGATTTGATGAATCTATCAAGTTTTACAAGGCATGTCTAGCAGAGCACAGTTTTATGATTCACAAGTGTCTTAGCTGGGGTTTCTACAAGGAGAGTATGGGATAGGAATTCTTGTTCCAGTGGTTTTTTTGTTTGTTTGTTTTTTTAGGAAAGCACTTTCAGGTGAAGGAAATTGAGGACAATAGGATAGGACAGGAAAAAAAACAAAAACAAAAAACTGAGCCAGAATACGGATCTGATTCTACAGGAAACCGTGGAGGACAAATTGTACAACCAAGTCATTTCCTCCTGATGAGAGTCAGGGCAGTGGTCTTCTTCCCTTGGGAGGGGTGGGCGGTCATAGCCTTCTAGGTGAGGCTGCTCCTGTTTGTGTGAGGGCAAGTCACTAGAAATGGGAGTAGCTGTGAGCTGTTATCAACCAATGCTCACAGTAGCTGGGGAAAAGGGGGACACCCCTGTTTACATGACGTGGATGGGTACCAAAAACATCCTTTACAGTTTGCCCTTTGAACTCAGATACACTTACATTCAGGCACAGCCTCTCGAGAATTCTGATTGGAAAGCCTTACAAGAAGGTTACTGGGATAAAATCCAGCTGCTGCTACCGCAGTTTGTCCTGAGGCCATGTGTAATATTCATTACCTCCTGCCTCCACTACCAGTTCTAAATTCCTCTCCCCATTGATGAGCATTTCTGCCAACGTGTGGTTTGCCTGGTGGGGGTGACCCAGGCTCCATCCTTAATTTGTGAGTTGTGAGCCTCTTGGTCACTCTGTCTTTATCAGGTCATGGTTGCTATACTTTCCCATTTACAGTAACGACTGGGAATGAAAGTCACCTGGCTATCCAGAGTGAGTCCTTGGTGATGCTGGATGGGAAGTGTGGCCAGGAAAGGAAAGGCAAAGTGCTATCTGGAATACAGGGTCAAGCATGGGTAGCATGGGTAGCCCTTTCCAGAGTGTAAAAGTCTGGTTTGTCTCACTGAAAGATTATTCCATATTGGGGGCACACTGTAGTTCTCTGCTACTGGAAAGTTAGACGTTCAGCAGTGGCAATAGCTAGACTAGCATTGGTGAGAAGGATTCCAGGCCCATGTGAAGGTCCATTTCTTCCACCATGGCCATTCTAGTTCATAGCTATACTATTCAATTGCCAGAGAAGCTAAAGACCGAGGCTGGGCGACTGAGTCATCCTGTCCACTTGAGTGCTGGATGCCTCTTCTGAAGTCTGTTCTCCTAGTAGACATTAACATGTGATACAAAGGTCCTCCTTTGTCTTCCTTGAACAGTTTTTTAGATGTACTGTTTTCTTAGTGGTTGCTTTAGGTATTACAATGAACGTGTGTAACTGCAATAACAATCTACTGAAAAAATACTTTACTACTTCAAGTGGAGTATAGGAACCTTATTTCCATTTAAATCCCTTAACTCTCCCCATTTAAAAATTTATTTCCTTTACACACATCAAGCACCCCCTGGGGTGGTGTTATAGTTGCTGCTTCAACCACCAGACATGATTAAAAATCCATGAGAAGGATAGTCTATTATGTTTACCCCCTCCCTGCTTTTTTTTTTTTTTAACCTACTGCATTGTTATTTCTACCTTTCTGAAGTCATTTTCTTTCTGTTTGAAGGATTTCTTTAAGGCATTCTTTAAGGGTAAGTCTACTGGGAACAGATTCTCTTAGTTTTCCTTCATCTGAGAATGTCTTTTTTTCCCTTCATACCTGAAGGATATTTTTGTGAAGTATAGAATTTAGGGCTGACAGTTTTTTTTCTTTCAACACTTGAAAAATATGCTAAATTTAATATAATATAAACCAGTATTTCTAGGGCTAAAGTTTAATTATATGATTGCCACCTAAATAGCCTGTTTTGATTGGAAAAAGAAAAGGGAGGGTATAATTTCACTCTTCTTATATTATTAGAAATATTTCTTTTTGACTGAGGGAAAATACACATGAAAGCTTTTTTTTTTTTTTTTTGCCTGCTTTCTAGGTAGTTGCTTCTTTCTTTTTCGTATGAAGCATGCAGAAAGAAGAAGCATCTGTTCTGAGAGCAAAGAAGATGAAAGCATAAATTAAAAATTCAGTCCCAGTGAGCCGCCTTCTGTATCTGAGTCAGAGAGAAGAGAGCCAGTTACACAAAAAATCATCTGTGGGGAAGCATAAGGAGTTTGGAATCAGCCACATCTGCCTTTGAATCCTCTCTGCCATTTACTAGGTGCATGATCTTGGTGAGTTATTTAACCTCTCTTGGTCTTAGTTCCTTGACTAAAATTGAAATAATAACACTTACTCTTTGGGTCATTGTGGGATTAAGACAGACGAGATGTATAGACCTGTAGGCTTCTCAATAAGATTCTTTCAGTTGTCTTCCTCTTTCCTCCTTTAATATTGAGGAAATTTAAGGTTAAGGAAAGACCACCAGAAAAGGTGTTTGACTTCCTCTTGGGAAACATGGTGAACTGGCAAAGTTAATATTTCATGGGAAAGGTATTATTTGAATTATTTATTTCTTTAAAAGTTGTGATGTTAAATTATCTTTGAAATTTATAGAGTTACTATTATTTTAATTTCTTTGGTTATTTTAATAAAGGTAAGTGTAACTGGATTTTATCAGTATGCATATTATCAGGAGAGAAAAATCATGAAGTAACTTGAACAGGGAAAATTTAATATAAAGAATCACTAACTCTAATAAGAGAT
The DNA here is from genome assembly GCF_008692025.1 of Phocoena sinus. Taxonomy (NCBI): domain Eukaryota; kingdom Metazoa; phylum Chordata; class Mammalia; order Artiodactyla; family Phocoenidae; genus Phocoena; species Phocoena sinus. The sequence continues at coordinate 67,945,228 of NC_045767.1, forward strand.
TGGAGCAATGCCTCTTTCACTGGTGAGAAGTAAAGAGAACTCTAAAGAATACAGTGTAACGGGTATAAGGAGCAGTCCTTACCCATAGGGCTGAGAAGATCACCCAAGGAAGAGTTCCCACTCCTCCGCCCCTCTCTACACTCCAGGATTGAGATCTGGAACCTACTGCAGAAGGCACAGTCCTCACTGGATGTCAGAAAAGTCCCTGTGGTGCTACCCTGGGGGAATTTGTTGGAAATCTGCTCTCAGGAAGCTGCCTTTCTCTAGTGCTCCAGGGAAAGTTGTTCGTGAGGTGGTATCTCACCTGAAGCAATGCTACAAAACTGCCCAAAGGTGGTATCACTCTTCTCCTGACCACTCTGCAGGAACCTGGCTCTGGAGAAGCTGGGCACACCATAGGAACCTGGTGCTGGAAGCTGCCTGAGCTGTAGGACCTGGGCACTAGGCACGTGCTGCAGAAGTCTGCGCAGAAGTGAGCACATGAGAAGCAGGAGGCAAAACCCTTTCCCCCTGTAATGTCCCTCCAGCAATCTCTACTGATAAAGTGTGACATGGTACAGTTGACAGTGGAAAATATTTAAAGGGCCCATTTTCACAGAGCAGGGAAATAGAAAGAATTTGGACCTGAGAGGCAATAATTTATGACAGGCATATAAGGGGTAAAGAATTCATGATTGGAAATCTCTGTTAGGTCTTGATAAAAGTGATTGTCTTAAACTTATACAATGTATTGGCTTAATTATTCAAACCCTGATATCAGTGTATCAGTGCCTCCTGGTGATAGCATATTGAAATTGCATTTCAAATCTTTGTGCCTATTAGAAGCAGCTTTTATAATCGAAATTTTAGAACAGACTATAAGATTGTAGCAAACATTTCTCTACATCCATAGTTCCTAAATTACAAATTACACTTTAAAAAACTTTCTAGTTAGAGGAACTTATCCTGCATAAGAGATATTATATAAATTTGAATGTGGTTTGATTTGATCCTGAAAGATTTATTTAAGTACCAGGGTCAGGAGTTCAAATGCTAGCTAATCCAACTGCTCAGGTAATCCAGATTAAGACCCTTACAATGGGCCAGTACCAAAAAGATGTCCAGGTTGGTTTCCAACTTGTAAAATTGGTTAGATACATGGTTGTAGAGTAAGTTCCTAATTCTAGTAACTGAGTGACTGCTGAGCACGTGGAAGGGTCAGCAGGACTGATGAGTGTTACTAACAGGGTATTAAAAGAAAATGCAATGTATAATTTTTTCACTTCAATTTGTATAAATATAGATTTTTATGCATATTTAATTTATATTTACCTTCTCCATGATATTTGGAATTTTTTTTTTTTTTTTTTTTTGTGGTACGTGAGCCTCTCACTGTTATGGCCTCTCCCGTTGCGGAGCGCAGGCTCAGCGGCCATGGCTCACGGGCCTAGCCACTCTGCGGCATGTGGGATCTTTCCGGACTGGGGCGCGAACCTGTGTCCCCTGCATCGGCAGGCGGACTCTTAACCACTGCACCACCAGGGAAGCCCGATATTTGGAATTTTTGACAACACATTTCTTTTGTAAATTTTCCTCTCCTTTGTTTCACGTGACCCTATTTATTTTCCTTTTCTAGGCTCTTTTCTTTTGGAGCATCATCTTAAGTGTCAATATTCCTTAGAGTTCCATCCTTGATGCTCTGTCTCATTCTTTATATTCTTTCCAGGGTAGCAGTTTAACATCACACTTAAAAACAGAGAACTTCAAGTTAGAGAAATCTTGGCTATTAGCTCTGCCACTTTCTGCTTTGTGATCTCGGGCAACTTAATATCTTCAGTCTCAATTTCTTCATCTGTAAAAATGAACTACCCTCTCTTACCTTTCAGAATTGTTGAGATTTTGAAATGAGAAATTATGTAAAGCCCTTACATTAGTGCTTGACTCATAGAAGATGGTGAATAAATAGTACTTATGATTATCTATTTTGTCAATTTCAAATAATATGCTTATGATTCTAGATCTTCAACTAACGCTTCTCTATTGAACCCCAAATCTCTATATGTACAAACTATTTCAGTGGTTTTAGTGCCAATTTGTGGTCTGTTGTAAGTCAGTGATGAGGATTATGTTGGAAAAAGAGGAACTGAAAAAAATAAGGACATTTTGGGACTTCCTTGGTGGTCCAGTGGTTAAGAATCCACCTTCCAGTGCAGGGGATGCAGTTCTATCCCTGGTCAGGAAAGATCCCACATGCCACAGGGTAACTAATCCTGCGCGCCACAACTACTGAGCCTGTGCACTCTGGAGCCTGTGTGCCACGACTAGAGAGAAGCCTGCGTGCTGCAACCAGAGAAGCCTATGCACCGCAACTAGAGAAGCCCGTGTGCCACAGTGAAGATCCCGTGTGCCGCAGCTAAGACCCGTCTCAGCCAAATAAATTAATCAATTTAAAAGAAGGACATTTCAGTGCAGTTTTATAATGAAGTCGTTTATTTAATTTAATAAATTGCCTTTTATATTAAGATTCACTCAGTTTTTGGTGTTGAAATATCCTTTTATAAAAATGAAATATTGATATCAGTGGATAGATTTTTTTTAAAACGTATCCTGACTTAGCAAAATGAAAAATTGGCAGTCTTAAATTGGCCCCTCATGTTTATTTGGAAATTTTGCTGGTATGTGAAATCTGGAAGCTTAGGAACCTCTGATCTGTTGGACAGTTTTACTTGAATAAACCATAAGCTCCTCAGACTCGACACTGTGAAAAGTATATTTGTTGCTTCCTTCTTCCCCTAAACACAAAACTCATTTTTATTATGTATCATAAAGTACGTCATAACTGTCCATCCCAGTTGGTTGTCAGAATATGTGAGTTATCCTCAAACCCCCCGTGGAGCTGTTACCCTTACATTCAGTTGATCACCAAATCCTTTAGACTCTCTCTTGAAATGTCTTGATTCATACCCAGTGCCGCTGTTGTAATTTCTTGTTGGAATTATTTTCTTTCTACCTCCAGACTCTCTTCATTTTAATTCATTCTATCCTAAGCCGCCAGAATGATCTTTTACTTCCTTGCCTAAAATCCCCCAAGGTCTTCCTGTCTCCTTTGGGGTTAAACTTTCATATAGCCAAAAATTCCCACCCTTCCCATCTGCTCCTTCTCCCTCACATGGATCCCTCAGTGAGCCTGCCATAATTAGCTGCTTGCTTCTCTGTTGCCTTGCAATCTTTGAACATCCAGTTCCAACTGCTGGTAAATATCCTTCTCTCCTCATCTAGAAAGTTCCACTTTGTCCTTCAAGATTCGGTGTGAGTTTCTACCATCCTAAGCCTTCCCAACCACCCCCATCTGAGTCTTGCAGCTCTTTTCTTTGTCCCCACATCTTTGTTACAGCACTCTACCACAGTGGGATGCAATTTTGGGGTTACATAACTCGGTTTTATTCCCGTCTGTGAGAAACTGATGGTGGTAATCACGCCTTCCACCTCAGGACTTAGTACAAACCCTGATACGTTATAGGTGCTCAACAACTACTAGCTGCATGACTATAAGCTTAACATCATCCAGTTAATGATTCTGATAGACCATCTTTCTGTTCCTAGGAACTCTGCAGATCAAAGTGTTAAGAGAAAAATGATAGAAGGCCATAGTCATTGTATTTCTATTATAAACTCCCTACTCAGGAAATCAAGACAGATGTATAAAAACTGTGTTTAATGTGTTGGCACTTTTTTTATACTATTTATTTTCATTATTGAATAAAAGTGTGTGGCTGAGGTATGAGTGGGAGATGGGCAGAGGGAATAGGATACATATTATTTAGCATGGCTACACATTCCTAGGCTCCTTCTCTGCTCTGCAACCAGGATTTGTTTGTAAATATGAAATGTGCCCTCTCCTTTTAGGTACTTGGGTATGTCTTCTATGCTGTGTGTAGTGATAACCAGAAGTATAAATTTTTTTTTTTTTTTTTTTTTTTTTTTTTTGGGGTACGCGGGCCTCTCACTGTTGTGGCATCTCCCATTGCGGTGCACAGGCTCCGGACGCGCAGGCCCAGCGGCCACGGCTCACGGACCCAGCCGCTCCGTGGCATGTGGGATCCTCCCGGACTGGGGCACGAACCCGTGTCCCCTGCATCAGCAGGCGGACTCTCAACCACTGTGCCACCAGGGAAGCCCCAGAAGTATAAATTAAAAAAAAAGATTATCAAGTAAGATCATCTCATCAAACAGCTTGTCTTCTTGAGGAAAATTCCTAAAATCTGAATAGTCATCCATTATTTTCTTAAATGATGATCCTTGTTGTGAATTACAACTCGAAATTCAGAGAGGACCCAGAGTGGTATCCATTGCTTATCCATAACTTTGACTTTCACCTCAGTCATGCCATCCAGAAGGGCATATCAGGGAAATAAACTCCCTCACCCACTCGGAGAGGGCAGTTGAGCTTGATGAAATGCTTCTATTATTTAAGCCTGATCAAAAGCTTAACTTTCTTTATAAACTTGAGCATCATATATGTTCTTGATGGTATGAAAATGCTCTGATACTGTTTCAGTTTGGATGCGTAGGTCTGCAATTAATAAACACCCAACAATCATTTGAGACATTTTTCTTCTCTTATATTACAAAGAGTCTGGAGGAGGCAGGACATCTAGTTCATCAGTGCAGTGATGTCATCAAAGACCCAATTTCTTTGACCCTTTCTGTTATTAAGCACATTTAATTTTTGTCCTCCTTTATTGCATCATGGTGGCAAGATGGTTGCTGAAGTTCTAAGCATCATTATGACATACTATTATCCCAAATAGGAAGGAATCAAAAGGAGACATTAAAGTAATTATTGGTAAGACTAACCCGTGATTCAGTCCTTGGCGCTGGACACACTGTCAACCCAAACACAGTGGGCTTCTGTTAGCAATAAAGAAGGGAGAAGATGGGTAGGCAACTAACATTGTCTGCTTCCTACTCCTTCCCTTTTAACTTTATGAAATATGACAGTGTTACAAAGGCTTCACTTTGGGGTGTTACTTCTACTATGTCTGTAACCAGAGCAATCTTCTGTCTTCTCCTTTCTTTCCTCTTCCCTCCACAACCTATAACAAGTTGTACTATATATTTACTGCTATGTGTTAGGTTAACAGACACGAACTTAACAATATTAACATTTTTTCCCAAGAAAGTTGAGCGATTCCCCCAAATAATTCAGGATTAATGGAAAATGAATAACCATGGACAGTAAGTGAATAAAAGCTGCTTAAAGCCACCAGAGAATGTTTTTAAAAATGGGGAAAAAAATGTAATTTACAATTTAAACCAGTGAAAGATTCACATTGGACATTTTCATTTGGAAAAAAAGAAAAAACCACCTGTTAATCACGTTTAATGACATTTCTAGAGATTGAAAATAATGGACGAGGAAATGTCCATTTTTATTTCTTAAATTTGAGGAATCTGTCGAGTCATGTACTGCAGAGAGAAAATGTATTACCTTGTGGCTTTCTTTAATAGTGTAAACTACCATTTACCTTATGCCTTCTCTCTGACCCAGTTGGAATTATCACAATGGCTGCACATATATTCAAAAAGACATGGAACTCAATGGAGAAGAATTAATCTTCCTACAGTAGAACACTTAAAAAAAGACAAGTGGAAAAAGCCAGCACAGAGGGGAAAGACAAGTGTCTCAAACACCCAAACATGGAGCAGATCCAGCACTTTGCAGGGGCCATAGCCAGACTTTGTAACAGGAGAGGAAGTCATCTGGAAAATGGCATTTCTCACACACCAGCTGTAAGTCAATCTCCCGGGTAAGAGTATCAAATTAAACTACCTTTGCAAGTCTCTCATTTCTATGAATGTAATAAGATTCCAGCAACAGAATCATTCTTTTGTTCAGTGGTTTCCCACCTGCGGCTCACATCCTGCTAAAGTCATCTTCTTCTCGAAAGTCTTGCCCATCAAGTTTCATATGCTTAGTCCCAAATGTCTCTTTTGTGGAAGAATTAGATTAATATTATCAGAAGTCACCCTGATGTGCAGCCATAAGAAATAAAACTGAGTCGTGATCATTAAAATGTAGGTCATTTAACAGCTGGGAAGGACAGTGTGAGAGCTCTTGAGGAGGTTAAGAAATGGGAGGAAAGAAAGAACTAAATAAAAATACAAAAATGGCAAAAAAGCAATGAAGATTTTCAGAAAATAAGGGAGTAAAAAGTAACTGTGTTACACACAAGACAACAGCAAGGTAAGAAAAAAGAATTGTACTGGTTGGGAAAGTGTGCATTACAGTTCTGACTTCACTAATTATTCCTGCAATTTTGAACAAGACACTTAATTTTTACTTTTTAAAAATAGGTTTATTAAAACATCATTTATGGGTTTCCCTGGTGGCGCAGTGGTTGAGAGTCCGCCTGCCAACGCAGGGGACACGGGTTCGTGCCCTGGTCTGGGAAGATCCCACATGCTGTGGAGCGGCTGGGCCCACGAGCCATGGCCGCTGAGCCTGCGCGTCAGGGGCCTGTTCTCCACAACGGGAGAGGCCACAACAGTGAGAGGCCCGCGTGCCGCAAAAACAAACAAAAAACCACATCATTTACATTTCATACCATTCACTCATTTAAAGTATACAATTCAATGCTTTATAGTATATTCACAGAATTATACAGTTGTCACAATCTAACTTGAGAACATTTCATTATCCCCAAAGAAACCTAATACCCATTAGCAGTCACTGTTTATTCACTCTGCCCCCAAACCTGGCAACCACAAAGCTACTTTCTGTCTCTATAGATTTGCCTATTCTGGACATTTCATATAAATTTCACTTAATGTAATGTTTTCAGGGTTCATCCCTGGAACAGCATGTATCAGTACTTCATTTTTATTGCCAAATAATATTCCATTATGTGGATATACCACATTTTATTCATCCATTTAGCAGTTGGTAAGTATTTGAGCTTTTCTGTCTTTTTAGCTATTACGGATAATGCTGCTATTAGCATTTGTATAAAAGCTTTTGTAAACCACTTAATCTTTCTATGACCTTATCTGTAAAGCAAAACTAAGAGTTTATGCTTTATGTTTCCACATTTGAAGAAATCTTCATTTTAGGTTTCTAATTGATTTATGACATAGGTATTGAGGAGTAGAACATAGATACAACATAGATGCAGCTGATATTCCTAGTAAAACAATTAACAATAGCATATACTACTTCCCCCTTTCAGTTGATAAATAGATGAGAGTTCTTCAAATATTTGTTAATTAACAGACCATTTAATTTTCTTTTGTATTCATTTAGCCATCCATCCACTTACTCATCAAATATTTATCAAATGCTTATGAGTGCCCATAATGTTCTATTTCCACAAGATACATAGTGGTGGATAAGAGAGAACTTACACATAAGGAATTTATATTCTGTTAGAGAAGAGAGGACATGTATGCACATCCATAAAATACATGGTGAAAATGAAAATGACATTTATTGAGACTCAGATATAGCCTCAGTGGGTTCAGAGTACAATTCTTTGCCTACCATGATATTTCAACAAATTCTTCGTTGTTGAAATGAAACTCTGTTGAAATTATCTAGGAAAGACTTACGTATATATAGAAAATGGAAAGCGTTCAAGGAGGAGGTACTTGCTGTTGAAAGATACTGTTGTTGTATATGTTACAACAGTGTATAATAATTGCCAAAGAGATCTGGAAGTGGTGTTAGAAGCAAGTTACAGAAGCTCAAAACTTGTGCCTTATGCAGCCATGTGACTATACTTTGGCACAAAACAAATCACCCTATCGTGCTATCCAGTTTGTTTGAATATACCCTGCATTTCAACATCTTTTTGAAATAACCGTTGGCCTTTTCTTTTACATCATTCTGGATTTCTGATAAAAAGCCTTATAAAGGATGTAACATCTAAAATTGTAACATAATAAAGGAAATTCATTTTGTTAACTCATTAGGTATCATAATCCAGTCAGTATTTACGAATACTCCCAGTAGTTAGTGTCATGGAATGTTGCTGGTTACCATATTTCCTCTTCTCAGAACTCATGACAACATTTGATACACTGAGAAAGTTTTGCTAATTTGGTTAATTTATGAAAAAATTATATATATGAATACAAAGTTTATTGATTTCACATTGACCTGAACTAATCTTGGACATCATAGCTTACAAATGGATTCATTCCAATCATAACCATTTGCCATCTGTTTCCTTTCCTGAGAAGCAATAAAAGAATGTATTAATTTGTAATCAGAATGTGATGAGACACTACATCCATGAATATTAGAATCTATCAAGAGGTTCCTTTTGGTATAGTACCAATTAATCAGTCATTGCTTTATGTCCCAGGAGAGTGAGCTATAGGACCTACATAAAGGTTCCTTTGCCCTCTGGCATCAGATTGGATTTTGCCAATGAAAGCCACCAGAGATTGGAGAGCAGGAAAATGATGAGGGATATTCTTTCCTTTATTATCTTCCTCAGGCTGAGGGATTGCCACTGGATGTGTTCCTCTATCAAAGTCCACAGTTGGCGTCTACAGCTTTAGGTCTCAAAGGGTCATGGTAACCATTTGCTTCGTTATCAGACCTAGTGGAGCTACTGTTGCTGATCCCAGGGTCCCTTCACCATTTTTGGTTTCTCTTCCTTGATTCTGTCCATAATTTCATAAATGGATTGTTCATTAACTCACTTCACTCACTTTTTTTTTTTTGAGTGTTTCTGATACTTGCCAAGACCTTGAAGATAAGCTTCCTTTCCTATTTCCTTAGCAACTACTCTCTCTTGAGAAAAATTGTTCAGAACTTGTAAATAACGCCAAAAGGTGAACAGAATGTCCTTTTATCATCATATGGGGTCATTGTTTTACAGGTCCACGAAGGATTATCTAAGGAAATGTACTTTGTTCAGCTCACAGTTTATTATGACTTAGTGAAGTTACATGCATAGTTAACTTATGCATTTTGCCCTATAGTGATATAAATAAGGTCTGTCCACATTTTCTCTTCTGTAAAAAGATAACTCCAAAGGCTTCAGTTTTTTGCTTTCCAGGATATTAATCATTTTGCACTTACTGAGCAATCTTATCCTTACATTTCCATATTAAATTACTTATAAATAAATCAGCTATTCAAATCACTTTTGGTCTTAATATCTTATGAGTTACCTCTTTGTTTAGTGAAGGCCATCTTTGATACATGTTCATTTTATATTTGCATGAGAGTCCTGATTTTATCTTTTTGAAAATTCTACTTTAGCATCTCTTTGGACTATCTCTCCTGTCTTATCCCCACATCTTCAATCTGCCCTTACCTATTGGTTCTTTCCTATGTTCATTTAAAGCATATTCAAATCTCTCCTTTCGTTAAAAAACAAAACAAACCCTGGAAGTTTCCTCTGTTTGCATTTATACTTTACACTTCTTGAAACAGTTGCCTATGTACACACACATTTGTCATTTCTTCAACTCACTTCGACTTCTCTTTCTATTGACATGATTTCTTCCTCCGATTCTAATGAAACTGCTCATATCAATGTAAATAAAGGCCTCCTTATTCAATCGAATAAACACTTTAAGTTCTGAAGTTATTTGAGTTCACCATAGCACTTGACGATGATGTCTCTTTTCTTGAAATATTCTTTTAGCTCCCATGGTATCCTGCATTCTTGATTTTCTTCTTTTGGTTGTAATTCTAAGTCTTTTTTTTTTTTTAATTCTTTTTTTAATTCTAAGTCTCTTGACTCTCTTTGAGTGGTTGTGCTTCAAGGGTTCTCAGCTGAACCTTTTTTTTTTTCCTTCTTGTTCTTCATCTACTCTGACATGATCTTGTTCTCTCTCTTTTTTTTTTTTTTTTTTTTTTTTTTTTATGCGTTACGCGGGCCTCTCACTGCTGTGGCCTCTCCCGTTGCGGAGGACAGGCTCCGGACGCGCAGGCCCAGCGGCCATGGCTCACGGGCCCAGCCGCTCCGCGGCATGTGGGATCCTCCCAGACCGGGGCACGAACCCGTGTCCCCTGCATCGGCAGGCGGACTCTCAACCACTGCGCCACCAGGGAAGCCCCGATCTTGTTCTCTTTCATGACTTCAGTTACCATTTAGTTCCATGGCACAAGCCTAGCTTTATCTCCAAAGCACCAGATCTGCCTATCCAACTTCTGTTGAACATCTCAGATGTCCCAGTACATCTCAGACTCCCTATAGTATCAAAAGAACAAAATGCTTTCACTGTCTCATTTGCTGCATGCCCTGTGCTTTCTATGTTAGGGAAGAGTGCCACCGTGACATGGTTGCTCAAGGCAGAAACAGACAATTTTCTTAAATTCTTCTTCCTCACCTCTTGTATACAATTAAACTCTAAATTGAGACAATTCTACCTTTTAAACATTTCTCAAGTCTATTCTTATCTGTATCCTAACTCCTACTTTTTGGGTCAGGCCGCAATCATTCAACTGCCTCCAAATTAGCCTTCCTGCCTCTATATTTGCCTGTTCCATGCCATTTATATAAAATGCAAATCGAAGCTCTCTCACTTTGAACCCTCAAATAGCTCCTGTTTTCTTTGGATAAGTCCAATGTCTTTATCATGGTATATAAAACCCTTCATCCTCTGACCCTGACTTCTGCCGCAGCCTCATTTCTTGTATTTCGTTCACCACCTCTTTGCTCTAGTCATAGTAGGTGGGGATAAAAGCCAAGCGGAGCCCAAGCATTGAACTACATCAAAATAGGCTTGCTCTGTGTGCTCTGCAGAATAAATAAAAATTTGCAAATTTTGGTCGATGATTTATTTGTGCTCATATAATAATAGTTTTGTGGGAGAGAGAGTCCTTTGTAGGCTACTTGGCTGTCCTTTATGTCTTGCTGAGTGTGCGAAGGTCGTAAGGCCCTAACTGCTGTTTACTGGGGCCATTTTTCAGGACTGTTTATGCAGTTGGTAATCTTGAGAGATGAGGTGATATCTCCTTCTACACCCACACGAAGAGTAAGCTAGTTCACTCCTTTGTATAAATGTGGTGGATTCCCCAATCTCATCGTTTCTCAGCTGGGATGCACATACTCTGCATGTATAGCATCCATCTGGCCTCCTCCCCATCTCCTTGTGAGATCTGGGGGCAAGAAGAACCATTGTAAATGTACTGATGCTCCAGCTGTTTGCTGCGCCATGAGTAACAAAACCCTTTTTCTCTGACTCAGGAGTTTTGTCTCTTCTACCAGCATCCAGGAAAGAACAACAGACTAATTTATTAGCTTGTAAATCAAATCAAATCTTAGACCTGACCATTTTATGTTTTAAAGTAGTTCTTTTACTTCCAAGTAATTTTAAGAAATGTTGATAAAAATGCTGCTTTTTTTCTGAATAAGAAAATAAAATAGTGAGTGGTCCAGGTCAATATTGGCATCTGGCAACAGTACTTGAAGGCAGTTTTAGATGGGATTCTCAATAGTGATGGGTCAGCATTTGGTATCAACTTCTATATGATCATGGGACCTAAGACAAGGTTAGGAATGTGAAGTCATGTTATTCTCAGGGGCATCTGAAGGATATTAAGTGATTCATTATTTGTTTTCTTTTAAAAATGTTAGCACTTAAAAAAAAAAAAAGCACAACATGACAGTTGTGAGTTAAGTTTTCTTTGGGGTCAAATGAGGACTATAGCCCAGAGACAGCCATTCAGATAGCTCCGAGGAGCTGCTCCGAAGAGGTGTGGGGAAGGTCAGTATATATGTGATTTTAGTGAAGGTGGATACATGCGGTCAGGCACACATTTTGGCAAAAGGTTGCTGCTAGTCATGAGGAGCCAGATGTCTCCATTAATGATTTTAGTGCTTTTCTAGGTATGAGAAGATGCAAGAAATTGGGCTCATAAAATCTTCTCCTGAAAATATCTATCTGACGGCCTGTTCTGCCACTTTTTCCCAGAGCACGGAGAGCCTCATTCCTGATCTTCCCCTTGAACTCCTTTCAGGGTATGTTGAAGGTCAGCGACTACAGTGGCTAGTGACTTCACGCTTGTAGAACCAGATGGCGAGTGACAATTTTTAGTTGGAAGCACCTCTAACATATTAGCACAATCACAGGAACGTGGATCATCAAATCCTGGTTAGAGTACTTGAACGAATGGACGGACACTGACCTGAATGAGAAAGTCCAAAATCAAACTCATTCTTTCATTAATTTATTCTGAGGATAACAAGCACCTACTAATTTCCAGGTACTATTCTAGAAAGTATGGATATAGAAATAAGTGACAAGACCCTTGAATCCTTATAGAGATTACAGCTAATGGGAGAGACTGACATGCAAACATTTCTAATATAACGTAATAAGAATTTTGTTAATAATAATCATATAGCCATGGTAAAGTGCCAGTTTGCATGCGTGCACGTGCCCCAAACACAAAATACCTTTATCCCACCATCCAGAAAAGAGCACTACTGTTAAGAGCTTGGTAAATTTGGTAGATATCCTTATAGTCTAATATTTTACACCCCCTGAGAATACATGAATACTATATATACTCTCTATATGTAATTATTAAAATACATGATAAATGCTACTAAAACACATACTGTGCTATGAATTTATGAAACTATCTCCCAGAAACCTTTATCTATGACAGTTTATATATATAACTATATATACTAATGTATATACTAGTTTATATATACTACTTTATATCCATATATACTTATTTATAGCGCTTATAAACTAGTATACTCATTTATTTATATATATAAATCATCATATATATTAGTTTATATAGTTTAGTGTATATAAACTAATATTATATATTTTTATATATAGTAATAGAATATACAGTGGAGAAAAGACAGCCTCTTCAATAAGTGGTGCTGGGAAAACTGGACAGCTGTATGTTAAAGAATGAAATTAGAACACTCCCTAACAGCATACACAAAAATAAACTCAAAATGGATTAGAGACCTAAATGTAAGACCAGACACTATAAAACTCTTAGAAGAAAACATAGGCAGAACACTCTATGACATAAAGCAAGATCCTTTTTGACCCACCTCCTAGAGAAATGGAAATAAAAACAAAAATAAACAAGTGGGACCTAATGAAACTGCAAAGCTTTTGCACAGCAAAGGAAACCATAAACAAGACCAAAAGACAACCCTCAGAATGGGAGAAGATATTTGCAAATGAAGCAACTGACAAAGGATTAATCTCCAAAATTTACAAGCAGGTCATGCAGCTCAATAACAAAAAAACAAACAACCCAATCCAAAAATGGGCAGAAGACCTAAATAGACATTTCTCCAAAGAAGGTATACAGATTGCCAACCAGCACGTGAAAGAATGCTCAACATCATTAATCATTAGAGAAATGCAAATCAAAACTACAATGAGATATCATCTCACACCAGTCAGAATGGCCATCATCAAAAAATCTAGAAACAATAAATGCTGGAGAAGGTGTGGAGAAAAGGGAACACTCTTGCACTGTTGGTGGGAATGTAAATTGATACAGCCACTATGGAGAACAGTATGGAGGTTCCTTAAAAAACTACAAATAGAACTACCATATGACCCAGCAGTCCCACTACTGGGCATATACTCTGAGAAAACCATAATTCAAAAAGAATCATGCAGGGCTTCCCTGGTGGCACAGTGGTTGAGCATCTGCCTGCCGATGCAGGGGACACGGGTTTGTGCCCCGGTCTGGGAAGATCCCACATGCCGCACAGTGGCTGAGCCCGTGAGCCATGGCCGCTGAGCCTGTGCGTCCGGAGCCTGTGCTCTGCAACAGGAGAGGCCACAACAGTGAGAGGCCCGCGTACCCCCCCCCCAAAAAAAAGAGTCATGTACCAAATGTTCATTGCAGCTCTATTTACAATAGCCAGGACATGGAAGCAACCTAAGTGTCCATCAACAGATGAATGGATAAGGAAGATGTGGCACATACATACAATGGAATATTACTCAGCCATAAAAAGAACCGAAATTGAGTTATTTGTAGTGAGGTGGATGGACCTAGAGTCTATCATACAGAGTGAAGTAAGTCAGAAAGAGAAAAACAAATACCGTATGCTAACACATATATATGGAATCTAAGAAAAAAAAAAAAAAGCCATGAAGTACCTAGGGGTAAGACAGGAATAAAGACACAGACCTACTAGCGCATGGGCTTGAGGATATGGGGAAGGGGAAGGGTAAGCTGTGACAAAGTGAGAGAGTGGCATGGACATGTATACACTACCAAATGTAAAATAGATAGCTAGTGGGAAGCAGCCGCATAGCACAGGGAGATCAGCTCAGTGCTTTGTGACCACCTAGAGGGGTGGGATAGGGAGGGTGGGAGGGAGGGAGACACAAGAGGGAAGAGATATGGGAACATATGTATATGTATAACTGATTCACTTTGTTATAAAGCAGAAACTAACACACCATTGTAAAGCAATTATAATCCAATAAAGATGTTAAAAAAAGAAAGACTATACTAATCATCATAATGTATTAGTATATATATATATATATATATACACTTATATATTTATATATACAAATATATATACTAATCATATGTATACTAGTTTATATATATGATAATATATATAGTTTATATATATAAAAAATATATATACACTAATATATATATATGTGTGTGTGTATATGCTAATCATCAGGGATACTAAATTTGAATTATATTTATTGTCCAGAGAGCCTGGAAAGAGTGCATAATTTGCCTAACAAACCTGTGTTTTCCTGAGTCTTCATAAGAGAAAATGAGGATATTCATCTTCAGTTGTATTCACTGAGTATACACAGGGGCAAATATTTCTGTTGCGAGGCTTAGATGACAAATTAAATTTATGAAGAGTCAAGTTTGCTTGCAGCAAACAGCTTAGTATTTTACATTTTAAACTGTAAGGACCTGGCAGAATTGGAAAATTTTCGTGTGTTGTGCTTGCATTTTGGAATTTCAAGGGCCTGCTCTGCATTCGATTACGATATCCACCTCATGTAAATTGGAATGTATCTTTGAATGATTGAGTACAATAGCAAGACTAAATATATTTGCTCCTGAACAAAATTTCTTGTATAGGAAAATCTTTCTTCTGCTTGCTGCCAGACCACTGGAATATGACTGCCAAGGGAAAAATAGCTGTTGTCCTCTTCATTAAAGTGTGACCCCAGGCAAAGTAAATAGATCCCTTGAAAATGTGACTGTGGTGAACATGGTGGTTTACCACGCCATCCCCATACACAAGCCCTTCTCCCTAGGGAACGTGGTACTGGCCTATGAGATGTAAGCACAAGCGGGCTGAGCGAGGTGTCCCAGATGCCATGGCTTCTCTGATAAGGAGGGACAGGCACGCAGGAAGGCCCCTTTGGTCTTGTTCTTTATTATTTTTCTCCAGTCGCACTCTTCTTTCCTTGACATCAGGCCTGCTGGTTCAGGAGCTATCTAAAGATCTGGAGGCCACAGTGTTGAGAGGAAGGTCTTTTATTGTGGCCAGGGCACTGGAACAAAGAGAAAAAAGTTCCTGAATCCTCAGTAACGTCACTGAGCAGTCAGTGAGCACCAGCTACTGCCTTGCCCTGAACTTCTTGTTCTGTGAGGAAAAAAAGAAACTTTTTTTTTTTTTTTGCGATACGCGGGTCTCTCACTGTTGTGGCCTCTCCCGCCGCGGAGCACAGGCTCCGGACGTGCAGGCTCAGTGGCCATGGCTCACGGGCCCAGCCGCCCCGCGGCATATGGGATCTTCCCGGACCGGGGCACGAACCCGTGTCCCCTGAATCGGCAGGTGGACTCTCAACCACTGCGCCACCAGGGAAGCCCTAAGCTACTCTTAATCATGGTTTCTTCACTTGCAGCTAAACTTATTTATAACTGATAGAGTAGGAAATACATATTTCCCTCCCTAAATGAATATTAAATTTTTATTGCAGTCTTTAAATTATGGGAAACTTCCAGCTCATAGCTTATTGTCCTTTGACTCTTTAGGAAAATTCAAAATTTGACATTACTGTTTAATCCTATTGGGGGAACACCATAGCCCAACTTTAACAGCCTATAGCAGTAATTGTTTAAAAAGCTTTTAATAGGGAACACTTCTCTCTTTCAATTCTTGCTGCTTTCTATGTTTCTATCTTTTTCCTCCGTTTTCCCTCTCCCTCCACCTTCTTGATCTCTGTTGCTTTCATCTATATTTCCACCTATATCCCTTTCATTGTATTCCTAACCTAGACAAAGATTATACGTATATTGACTGAATGTATTTTTTCTGTTTCCTATTATAATTAAAAATGGATGAGTAAAATATTTTAATTTATAGATTTATAATGCTGCCTTATTCCAAAAAGGATTTGTATTGCCATGGTTTGTAAATTTCTTTTTAAAAAAAACAGCTACTTTCCTAATATCTTAGGTTGCCTCTGTGAACTTTAATTTTTTTTGAGCTAATTATTCTTGACAGAAAAATAGTCATCCCTTTTCTGAGAATGATGACTAAGATCATTATAATTTACTTTCATAAATTAGAAGCAAATACAGAAACGGATAAAACTGTATTTCTTAAAATGTAGAGGAAACTTACTTGGACCTTGTGATTCCAAGGATCCAATGCCATCTTTAACTTGTTTGTCATTAGTTCATTCATTCAACAGATGTTTATTGAGAGATTTCTCTGTGCAAAGAACTATGGTCTCCTCTATTGCCCCCGCCCCCGCAAAGGGATAAGTGGGTAATTAAGATATAATTAACTTTTATCATCAGAATCACCAGTCCTAGAAACAAAATATATTTATCTCATGCCTGCTGAGATAAAATATATTTATTTCATGTTCTCTCCAGAACCAAAGAGAGAGAGCCAAATGAAGAGAGAGAGCCAAAGGGTTGGAGGCATAGTTTTCTTCCCAGGTCTTAGAGGTGTTGGTGTCATTTTGCTCAGTGACTTATTGAAAATATAAAATCCTTATGATTAGTTAAGGTTATCTTAGTCAGTTTCCTTGTTTTTGCAATGCAAACCCCTAGGAAACCTGCAAAAACTGTGAGAAAGCTCTGAGTTATTTAGGGTCATGGAAAACTCTACTTGGAAGAAGTACATGGTAGCACACAAGAAAACAGAGGGCACAGTCTCTGAGGTCTTAATAAAAGAGGTGATGAGGAAGTGTGTCTGTGGTCAAGATTTCCTCTCTGCAGGAGGCCTCCACTCTCCCACTTTGCATAATCCCCTTATTCAAGGCTTCTCAAGCAGTATTAACGAAGACAACATATTGAGTGTTTGGGTTCCTAAGATCATTTTTTTATTTTATATACCATTGGTCAGGTAGTTCTAGAGTTTAATATTAAGTTCTCTGTTTCAAAATTTAAAAGATACGGAGAGACCCTAGACAGAGTTCAAAGGAATGAATCAAAGAGAAATATAGGACTTGTGAGTAAAGATTTAAGAAGAAAGGCTCTAGAAAGGAAACATCATTTATTATTGGCAGTGAAAAAGAGATGAAAATTTATTTCATCAAAATGAAAGAATGGGTGCTTTTCATGGGTGCTGAACATAGAATAATTACAAATATACTTTAATAACAGAGAAGCTTAATATTAAAAGAATGGATTACCAAGAAAAGGCTTACCACTTCTTGGCAATTTTATGCCTTTTGGTATGAAGCCAAAATAATTGGCCAAATTGATTTTAATTGTTAAAAAAAAGGTAATTCAGTGTTAATTGATATACCCTGGTGAAATTTATCAAGGGACAGGGAGAGAAAAAACATCTAACATACAAAATAAAATTGCACATACATGAACAGTGTACATACAGTCTTATGTAAAAAATTTACATTGTAATGGACAATTTCACACAGAAAATTACTTAGCAATACTGAATCAAGTAGAAATAAAAGAAAATCTTAGTAGACCTGTAACCTTTAAAGAAACTAGATCAGTGTTTAAAAATCTTTCCCTCTTCTATATAAAAAGCCAAAATGAAAACCCAAACAGAACAAACAACAGATCTAGATCAATTAAAAGGCAAGTTATGACACATCATCAAGAAACAATTAATTCCAAAACCATATAATCCTTCCAGAAAATAGAACAAAATAAAACAGGTGACATCTTACAAATAACTTAATGAGGCTAAATTATCATGATGCCAAAATCAAATAAGGATTTTATTGATAATGGATGATTAAAAGTCATTCTTCCTTGTGAAAATAGATGCAAAATTCCTGAACAAAATATTAGCAAACCAAATCTCACAATGTGTTGAAAAAGTACATCATGAACGAATTGACTTTTCCAAAGGATTCAAGGAAGGTTAATGTTTAAAAATACATTGCAAAGCATGATACAACCATTCATTTAGATTATTCTTTTTTTATTTTTTATTGAAGTATAATTGAATTACAGTCTTGTGTTAGTTTCAGGTGTACAGCACAGTGATTCGTGGATATTTTTTGAAGATTATAGTCTATTTTAGATTATTACAAAATATTGGGTATAATTCCCTGTGCTATAGGGAATTGTTGCTTCTCTATTTTAAGTATAGTAGTTTTTATCTGTTAATCCTGTACTCCAATTTGTCTCTCCCCCTTCCCTTTCACCCTTGGTAACCATAAGTTTGTTTTCTGTCTGTGAGTCTTTTTCTGTTCTGTATATTGGTTCATTTGTATTATTTTTTAGATTCCACATATAAGTGGTAGCATATAGTATTTGTCTTTGTCTGATTTATTTCACTAATCATAATATTCTCTAGGTCCAACCATGTTGCTACAGATGGCAGTATTTAATTCTTTTTTTGGCTGAGTAATATTCCATTGTAGATCTAAGCCACATCTTCTTTATCCAATCGTCTGTTGATGGGCACTTGGGTTGCTTCCTTGTCTTGGCTATTGTAAATAGTGCTGCTATGAATGTTGGGGGTGCATGTATCTTTTCAAATTAATATTTTCTTTTTTTTTCCAGGTATATATACAGGAGTGGAATTGCTGGATCATATGTTAGTTCTATTTTTCGTTTTCTAAGGAACCTTCATACTGTTTTTGCATAGTGTCTGCACCAATTTACATTCCCACCAACGGTGTACAAGGGTTCCCTTTTCTCCACATCCTCTCCAGCATTTATTATTTGTACACTTTATGATGATAGCCATTCTTACCTGTGTGAGGTGATATCTCATTGTGGTTTTGATTCACATTTCTCCAATAATTAGCAATGCTGAGCATCTTTTCATGTTCCAGTTGGCCATCTGTATGTCTTCTTTGGAAAAATGTCTATTTAGGTCTTCTGCCCATTTTTTAATTGGGTTGTCTGTTTTTTAAATATTGAGTTGTATGAGCTATTTGTATATTTTGGATATTAACCACTTGTCAGTTGCATCATTTGCAAATATTTTCTCCCATTTCATAGGTTGTCTTTTTGTTTTGTTGATGGTTTCCTTTGCTGTGCAAAAGCTTTTAAATTTGATTAGGTCTCATTTGTTTATTTTTGCTTTTACTTCTTTTGCTTTGGGAGACTGATCTAAGATAATATTGCTATGATTTATGTCAAAGAATGGTTTACCTATGTTCTCTTCTAGGAGCTTTATGGTGTCATGTCTTACATCTAGGTCTTTAAACCATTTTGAGTTTATTTTTGTATATGGTGTAAGGGGATGTTCTAATTTCATTGTTTTATATGTAGCTGTCCAGCTTTCCCAACACCACTTATTGAAGAGACTGTCTTTTCTCCATTATATATTCTTGCCTCTTTTATCATAGATTAATTGACTGTCAGTCCAAGGACATGGGATATCTTTCCATTTCTTTGAATCATCTTCAATTTCCTTATCAATGTTTTATAGTTTTCAGCATATAGATCTTTCACCTCCTTGGTTAAGTTTATTCCTAGGTATATTTTTTATATGATTTTAAATGGGATTTTTTTTTTTTTTACTGTCTCTGATATTTCATTATTAGTGTGTAGAAATGCAATGGATTTCTGTATCTTAATCTTGTATCCTCCTACCTTGCTGAAAGCATTTATTAATTCTAATAGTTTTTGTGTGGAGACTTAGGGTTCTCTATATAGAGTATCATGTCATCTTCAAGTAGTGATGGTTTTACCTCTTCTTTTCCAATTTGGATACTTTTATTTCTTTTTCTTATCTGATTGCTGTGGCTAGGACTTCTAATACTGTGTTATATAGAAGTGATGAGAGTGGGCGTCCTTGTCTTGCTCCTGAATTTAGTGGGAAGGCTTTCAGCTTTTCACCATTGGGTATTATGTTGGCTGTGGGTTCGTCATAAATGGCCTTTATTATGTTGAGATATGTTCCCTCTGATGAGACTTTTTATTCTGAATGGATGTTGAATTTTGTCAAATGCTTTTTCTGCATCTACTGAGATGATTATGTGGTTTTTATCTTTCCTTGTGTTGTATCACACTGATTGATTTGTGTATGCTAAATCATCCTTATGACCCTGGAATGAATCCAACTTGATCATGGTGTATGATCCTCTATATATATTGTTGGATTTGGTTTGCTAATATTTTGTTGAGGATTTTTACCTATATAGACAATTATTATCAAAATTATTACCTTCCTGTTAATTTGAGAGCCCAGAGAGGGCAAAATTGTGTCTATTTTGTACACTGTTTTATTCCCAGTTCCAGGCATAAGGGCTTTTGGTGGGCACTCAGTGAAATTTTTTTTCCTATTAAATTAAATTACATGTGGTTGGATAATAAAAATTTAGTTTCAGAGGTATTTATAGAAATCAAAATGTGTTAGATGTCTTAATTCAAAGTAGAAAAGAATATTCGTTAATATTTTGAAAGGTAGAGGTAATGTCCTAAGGAATTCTTTTCAGTTCTTTTGGAGTCAGGATGGCCAAAAATATGTATCCAGTCCTCCACTCCTGGCTAATATTGGACTCTGAGCTACAGATTCTTTCTCAGAATCCTCAACACGGTCCTGGAGTTACTCAGTATCAGATAATTGGAATTGGTGCATGCAACACAACCTATTTGGTATTTCTGTTTTGTCTCAGGAAAAAAAAAATCACATTTTGTACTCTATCAAAATATTTAATTATGTATTGACTGATGATACTAGCATAGAAACAACCTTAGGAAAGCCCACCTTTTAATATAGATTCAATCTCTTCACTTTGCTTTCCCATTGTACTTACTATATGACCTTAAGGCAATGGTTTGGGACAAATTATTTATCATCTCAGATTCAGCAAAAATTACTTTGGGTTTTTAAACTGTAAAAATCTGAATGATTTGGTGAAAACTTGGATTCTAATTGCAGCTTTGTTTTGGCAAAGCTAAACCTAGATTATAAATATTAATGTCTCTAGATGATATATCTCAAGTTATTGTCCAAAACTTTTAAATAAATTCCAGCTAGAAAAAGAAACACATTTCTCAATTACTTTTTCTTTTTACATTTTTTTTAATTGGAGTAAAATTGCTTTACAATGTTGTGTTAATTTCTGCTGTACAATGAAGTGAATCAGCTATATGTATACCTATATCCCCTCCCTCTTTGACCTCCCTCCCATCTTCCCCCATCCCACCCATCTAGATACAATGGAATATTCTCAATTACTTTTGAAAAGCCATATGTTAAGTGGCCAGAGAGGTTCAAGGTAGTCCTAATAAATCACATAATAGAGGCAGTCTTAAATTGTAGAGAATTATCTTGCATAATTAATTTAAGGTTCAGAGGCAAGGTAATCAGTATCATTTTCTCTAACAATCAGACATCTTTAATTGAGTATTGCTCCTCTATCCTTAGGGGACCTTTTTCCAATTTGAGCATGAAGTTGAAAGTGTCAGTTTCAATCAGTCTTGCACCAGAGGGTACCATTTGCCCACATAAGTATCATCAAAGAGATCTGAAGATGCTTTTTCTGTGAGGGCTTAGATATTGAATTTCCATGATGAATTATGTCTTTCAGCATGCACCAGAATCTCAGTTTCTCTCCAAGTGAAAACTGAAATTTTTTCAATTTTTAATTTTTCTTATTGTTTACAGATATAATGCTTTTCTTATTTTAATTAAAATAGTGAACAACCAAAGATTTTCATTTTTTGTCTCGTGTATGGATGGATAAAGCATATATCTTGGCATTTGTTAAGTAGTTGATTTAAAATTTTTGTCTCATATTAAAAGTAATTACAACTTACTAAAGACAATGACAGCTTTAGAAATACACTGCTCTATAAAAATTAGAAAAGTTATGAAACTTCCTGGAAATAATTAGAAATATTGGGCTGAAATGGGGTTTGAGTACATAAAATCATAGCAGAATAAAAATATTGAAAATCACTCAAAATGTTAGCACTGTCTTTTAGACAGTTTTTATTGACAGAGTTTAAAAAATCAAGTGATTATATAAATTTTAATAAAAATGGTAAAGATTATTTAGTTCATCACATTATAAAAGTAAGGAGGTTTAGTTACAGTTTTGTGAGGAGTTAAAATTTCAAGTAGGGATATCATAGAGAAATGGTAAAAATCAACTAAAAATATCAGTGCTTCTAGGAGGAGCTAATTCTATGCCTTGGGGAAGAGAGTTTTCAAGATTAGGCTAGAAATATTTGTTTCCATCAGGCAAGTGTGCTTTGAAATGTTCTGATGTGGTGTTGACAGGACTCAGAAGCTAGCTTAAAAAGAGTTCCCACTGGGCTTCCTTGGTGGCGCAGTGGTTGAGAGTCCGCCTGCTGATGCAGGGGGCACGGGTTCGTGCCCCGGTCCAGGAGGGTCCCACATGCCGCGAAGCGGCTGGGCCTGTGAGCCATGGTCGCTGAGCCTGCGCGTCCGGAGCCTGTGCTCTGCAACGGGAGAGGCCACAGCAGTGAGAGGACCGCGTACCGCAAAAAAAAAAAAAAAAAAGAGTTCCCACTGGCTAATTTGTGACAATTTGAGCATTAAAAAAAGGTAATAAAAATCACAATTGATTAAAACAGCAGAGCCTAGAAGAAGCCATTATTCATAATTATGCTTAAAAGAAAATGGAAATTTATTTTCTCTTCATATAAATGGTTCTACATTCAGGTTAATTTTTTAAATTTTTTCAGGTTAATTTTTGAGAGGAAAATTTCCTCATAATAATATATACATAATATATATATAATATATAACATAATAATAGTAAAATATTGACGTATGTTTGTAGATATTATTTTTAAGGTGTGTAAGGTCATATCCATACACAAATAATAATATGACCAGCACCATTGTTATTGGTATTTTGTGGAATCTGCTTTGTTCATCCTTCTTGTATGCTTTTCTGACCTCCCTTTATGGCTAATTTGTCCTCTTCTAGAAGTATATTTTAAGTGCTTTTATTTAGAATCTATTAATAGAAGAAACAGTTTGTTTTCATCTAATGATTTACATGTTTTGCCCGCATTATTGGATGATAATTTTGTTGGACATACATTTCTAGATTGATTTTCGAATGTATTTTTTGAATACATTTTCTCAGAATTTTCTGTCTTCCATTGTAACTGCTGATTTGTTTTCAATCAAATTGTCATACTTTAAAGATACTCTTTCATCTATGGATGCTTTTTCTCTCTATTTTTGTTAGTTTGTTGAGAACAGTGGCTTTGTGTTTTTTTTTGTTTACTCTGATATCATCAAAGCCCAGAATAATGTCTCACGGTAGTTGTTCAATAAATACTTCTTAAATGAATATTGTAAAGGTTTTCACCATTTTAATATGACTTTGTCATAGAGTTCTTATATGAGTCTAAAGAGCTTAGTATGGCACTGAGCACATAATAACTACTCAATAAATGATAGCTTCTGTGTTTATTGAGAGAAAGGGATTGTTAGTCTCTGTAATAGGAGGAGAAGGAGCTATCTGTAAGTATATGTATCATAAGCTTACATTCTAGAAAGTAGGCAAAACAAAAGAACAACACACACGCACACATACACACACCGTATCTTCTCATCATACTTCCAAGTTTAAATACAAACGTTGATTTTTGTTTCTTATTCTTTTCCCTTTGGCGGCCACAAAAAAAGTTTGAAGTAGTAAAATTTACAACAAAAACGTACAAAAAAAGTTACCACTCCAGTTCTATTTAATGGTGCTACAAATATAAAACCAGAATTGCTTGCTTAAGAATAGAATATCGTCTTTGCAAACTGAAGAGAAATGTATTCCGTAGAAAGGCCGTTTTTTTTTTTTTTTTTTTTTTTGCGGTATGTGGGCCTCTCACTGCTGTGGCCTCTCCCGTTGCGGAGCACAGGCTCCGGACACGCAGGCTCAGCGGCCATGGCTCACGGGCTCAGCCGCTCTGCGGCATGCGGGATCCTCCCGGACCGGGGCACGAACCTGCGTCCCCTGCATCGGCAGGCGGACTCTCAACCACTGCGCCACCAGGGAAGCCCGAAAGGCCGTTTTGATGAAAGTTTGTTCATGCAGTAAAAAATATTAGACCAACTTTTGAAATAAGTTGTAAATGAAAATATTAAAAGTAGCAACTCAGGGTAAAGGTGATATTCTTGGGCCACGTTGTTATTGATATTTCTTCTTTCAGTGTCTTCGTAGAAGGCTCCTGTTCCATTATACCAAGACATCTAAACTTCTCCCTAAAGATCTTCAAAGAAGTGAATAGAAATTTCTCTAATGGTATTCCAGATCCATCAGATAATTCCATTTGAGATTTCTGAGGAGATTCTATGCCAGTATTTTTCATTCTTCTAACTTTTTAGGATAGGTTTTTTTAAAACTTCTCATTAGACAGAATTCATTACATTAGACCATGTCATTTATAATATTTATATGATTCCAAACAGTCACATATTCAATAAAAATTAGTCATCAAATTATGTGATCAATTTGTCTTTATTTACTTTGCTAAAACTTAAATTTATAAAACCTGCATGCTGATAGCATCTTACATTTGATGAAATTCAGTGTTCTGTAGTTTCCACTTGTGCACATTCAACAAGATTGGGTTATCAGCATTACTAGAAGGACCCTATTGTGTTTTATGTGATGATCCTGCAGCTTGGAACTTCACAGTAAGTGAGGTATTGATTTGAGCTCAATACCAGCTGAACATAGTTTCTCAAAGTGCTAAAAAAAAGGTACCTGCTAAATGAAAGAATCTTTCAACCCTGGAGTGGGGAGAATGATTTTTAATAAATGTGAGTGGTTTTTGCATGTTGCAGGGAATTTTGAAAATATCATTTATCCTAACTATACAATCCAATGTGATTTATTTGTTTTGCATGTGGAAATGTCACCTGCCATATCAGTAAACAAACGATATTGCAGTCATCAAGCCATCAGCCACTGTAGCCGCCCACGACTGTGCACCTTGAGGGGATTCAGGATGGAGAAAAACAGGATACTTGCCTTTGATATCAAGGCCAGATATATCATATCAAAGGATTGATTTCAATGAGGCCAGACTCTTGCATCTTCCTATATATAGAAAAGCGCTAATTCATTAACTTGAGATGTCTGGTTTTCTTTAGCAGTAATCTTCTGATGTTCCGACTACCTGCTTTTTGTTGCAAAAACTCCTATATATATCCTGGCTCCTCTCATACTTCTTAGGAGCAGTCCCTCAGAGCAAGCTGAGAGGCTGTCTTCCAGGCTTATGTCCTCAGCAAGTCCACCGAATAAAACATGATTCTCAGCTTTCGGGTTGTGCATTTTTTTCAGTCGACATGCCTTTTTTCTCTTTCATGGAAAACTGGCCATACGTTGGGGTGAGTGGTAACAGGTCCAGACACATGCAGGAACCCATTGCTCTGGTTCCCTCCAGTCCTCTCACACGCAGCACATGCCCATTCCTGCAAGCCCTTCTTCAGAAAATTGTGAATCTAAGGGCCCACGTCAATTGGTTGTGTCTCTTTTTCATCTAGTACAAACAGAAAAGTGTTGAGAGAGTGGGAGAAAGTTCCTTTCCCAAGGAGCTCAGTGAATATATTCCTTTGGAATTAGAGAGGAAGTTAAACTGTGGCTGAACCTTTTTTCCTTTTTTCTTTCCAAAAGCTTCCTGCTGTTTGATGTCCAGGATGATTGCTTAGACTACTCAAGGGGCCACTGGAGTAATAGGCTTGCTTACTTAGCAGAGCCTGGGTATTTCTTAAATTTGAAACAAAGCTGAGAAAGATAAATTTTGTCTTTGTAGTCCGTGTTTACAGTTTGTACTTGGTGAGACTTGTCTGTAATACATTACATCTAAGCAGTGGGGTAGTTGCTTCTATACCAATTGAAAGAAGAATGTTTAAGTCTGCCAGATGCTGTTTTCATGAAATTGTTACGATACTTATGTTTATACAAAGTTAGGTGAAAATGATCTCATAGGTTCCTATCAGCTCTACAGTTCAATTTCTCAAATGACTCAATGATTCCCCTTAAATCCATGGCACTTAAGATAATTTCTGAATTATCACATAAGAAATAATTTTCACATTTGTTTTTAGAAGGCAGAAGTTACCATATGAACTAATGGGTGCATCATAGATTAATACAGCTGCAGGTTGGTTAAGAGAAGCACTGTACATGTTGATACTTAATGTGACTTTTTAAAAGACCATATAATTTATTGGTTTAGTGCATGGGCTTTGGATTTTGGGCTGCCCTGGGTTGAGATCCTGGCTAGGTATATCAGTTAGCTACGGTTTTTTTTTTTTTGATTGCAAAGAAACAAACGGTCAGCTTAGGCAAAAAAGGAAATTTACTGGCAAACTGAAAGATTGGAGAACCACATCCCGAAATAGGAGGAAATCAGTGGTTTCGGATGGAGCAAGGAAACAAGAACTAAAGGAAATTTCTCAAGACAGGAACAATCAGATGAGAACACTGCTTCTAAATGAATGGGACCTCACCATTTTTTAAAGCCTTGCACCAATTCTTCAAGGGTAGAAGTCCCAGGAAAGAGTGTTTGGCTAAATTTTTTCCCCCTTGCAGTTCCAGTCTAGTGGAAAGAAGGATCTGGGCCTCCAACTTTTATAATGGAAATCAACTATTTTACTACTTATTAAGACAATTGCTTTTGAGCTATGATGCTATTACATTATTATTTTGTAGTTTCTACAGTTCTTTCACATACATTTGCTTCCTTAAATTCTCACAATATGCTGTTAGGTAACTAGTAGATTTTATTATCCTTGTTTTATGGATGAGAACCCTGAACTTAGGGACACTGACTAAAGCCTAAAGCCTGATGTTCTTCCAAACTGCGTGTGTTTCTTTCTACAGAGCGCAGCCCGTTACCACACTATCATCGGTTTGGGACAAAAGACGAGTGAACAACACTGAGACAGAATGTTCTTTCTGAGAAATAGTCGGATCTCGATGAAATTCGGAGCAGACTCCTTAGCAAGAGGATTGTTTGTTCGCTGCTTGGCTACAGGTTAGTTGGGCTACTGTGTGTTTCCTAGAAGTCGATGTTCTGAGAGTGAAACCCTGATACACACTCACAGGATGGGATCCACATTGCAGTTCAACCCTGTGATCTTGTGATTTCATTGCAAAGATACCCAAGCCTGTAAAACTCAGTTTTGAAAGTTTAGCTTTGATACTGTTAAAATGTGACAGTACAGAAAAGCAACGTGTCACACACCACAGAATTTTCCAGAGCAGTTCTTGGCTGCGTGTGGGGGGCAAAGCTGCATTTATCTTCCTTTCAGCTTGACACCTGGACACTTACACTTAAGAGTGGGCTAGTCTGTTTGATAACAGGCTCAGTTTTTGTCTCTGCAAGGTGACATCTCTGCTGGGATAAATACTTACTTAGTCTAGGAGGCTGTTTTTGGAAACCATGAGGAAGCTAGCATTGTCTGGAGTCCATCTTCCTTTACTGCTCTCTGCAACAAGAAAGCAGATGTATGTTGGTAGTAAACAAAGTCAACATTCTCCCACTTTACTAAGAAAACTAGCAAGAAAGGGATCAGAAAAGTGAGAACATATTTAATTTCTCTTGGGACCTCCTGACTGGGTCCTTATTTCTTTTATGTTACTTTCTTAAAGCACTTGACATGAGATTCTGAGAACAGCCCATGTTGCATGTGTTCTGCTAAAACCTCAAGGCTGCCTGGTGTTCAGCATCCTTTTCAGTACTCACCCTTTGCTGCTTATTTGAGTTCTTATAGTTACGGTCTGTACCTCCTACGAGACTGTGAACTCCGTGAGAATTAGAGACTATTTCTCATCCATTTTTTGGCATCCTTTAGTGCCTCTCAAAGCGCAATCTGTGGACCAGCAGAATTGGCACCACCTGGGAGCTTGTTAGAATCTCCTATTTTGTTCCTGACTTACTGAGTCGGAACCTTTGTTTTAACAAGATCCCAGGTGCTTCCCATGCACATTAAAAATTGAGCAATGCTGCTCTGTAGCACTTTTCATACAATATATGTTAAATAATAATAAAGATAATGAAGCATAATAAAGCATGTGAGGGAGGTAATTATATATCACTGATAGAACGCCCTCCACTGCCATTTTTTTTCTTTCCGCCTCTTTAACATTCTCGAGTCACCCCAGAATCCTAGAAGCAATGGAAACTTGATCCTTCTGAATACGGATGAAGTTGGTAGTTTCAGAATCTACTTGCCCAACTCAAAAAAAAAAAAAAAGAATTAAAATAAGTGATCATGCAGTGAGGAGGGATGAAGGAAGAGAGGCAGTGCACAGCAAGCTTAGTTCTTTTGTGCTTCACTCAAAGACTTCTTGCTGCCTACACATGGTTGTCACCGTGAGCTCCAAGGAGCAGTAGGGATCCTAAGGCTCTGTCTCAGTTTCCCTCATCCCTCCATCCATCCTCAGCTACCTCACTCACTTTTATCTGTTTCATTTATCGATTTTTATGCCCATGCTTTATTTGGAGGAAAAAAAAATCACAACTTAAAATATAGACCAAAAAATAAGCACAAAATGATCCCCACCCCAACTCAAAGAGCCAAGTTAAAAACCACTTTGCTAAGCCATGCATTATAATATTGTATTATCAAGGAGTGGGTTAATAGTTACTAATGTGCTCCATGCTCAGTATACTAATTGGCATTTAAAAATTTTTAATTAAAAGGATAAGGAGGCAATTTAACCAAAGTTCACCAGTGATTATTTGCCTTCCCTGCTCTTCAAGTTTCTTATGTTGGAAGCTGGCTATTTTGTTTACCCACAGGCTTCATTCTGGGGGTAGTTATGATTGCATAAGCTCAAAGCGCTGTTCCAAAAAGTTATTGATATTTCAGTTGAGTTGGGCTCTGTTCAGTATTTGTGGATTGCATGCTGTATGGCAAGGACTGGGGTAGTAGCTGGGTCTATAAAGGGGAGAATGACACAGTCCTGTGCTCTTGAGAAACTTGTAGGCTGGTAGGCTGGACAGGCATGTAAATAGATCATTTCGAAAGACTAATTTAAGTGTTACGATACTGGGATACTCAGGGTATGCGGGTCTCAGGAGAGAGGAGCATTATGTGATTGGAGAAGAGACACTTCTCCTGGGACTGTGTTTTGCATGAGGGGTGGAGGCAGGTGAAGAAATAATTGCTGGAAACACATTCCAGGTAGAAGTCACAGTGAAACTAAAAATGCTGATGTATGAAACAGCATGTTCTATTTTGGGGACTTTGCCAAGTGCAAATTACAGTGCAGGAGAGGCAGACAATGAGGCTAGAGAGATAAGCTAGTCTTTGGAAAGAATCTGCCAAACTTGACATGCTTGAATTTATCTGTAAATAAGTGATGTCATGAATTCTACATTAGGAAGACAACCACTCCCACCGCCACCACCACTGGTTCAATAGAAAAATGCACTCATTTTCAAGCTTACTGTGAAAGTATGCTCTTTTTTCCTTAGGGTACACTGATCTTCCTCAGTAGGAGAACGGCTTATGAAATTATGTCTCTTCCCAGTGTCCTGAGGGAAACAGGCATGAACAGTGGGAAAGAACTGTAGTCCAATAAGATAGTATCTAAGTCAGCACTGCATTTATTGAGGGCATTAAAAAGAACACTCAACATTTTGCATGACTTTGATATACACAGCTGTAGTGGTATAGAGCAGTGAGCTGACCTGTGGAAAAGGGAACAAAGTCTTTGTTTTTGCAGAAACCACCGCTGATGCATTGCAGTGTCTAGAAATTTACAGTCGTGGGTATCAGAAAGAGGCATATTATTATTAATAACTTTATTGAATACACTGTAAGAGGAAGGAAGAAAGTACTTATGTATCCCCCATATACTCTCTATTTTCTTCTTGGTAAAGGAAATGATTTATGGTAAGAATTAAACTCCATGAGGGTTAACGTATGCTTTTTGTTGTTGTTGAATTCATAACATTTAAACATATTGTAGGCACTTAAGAACTATTTACTGAATAAATGGATGTATGAGTTAATTCATTAATCTCAAAGGGGATAGACTGAGTTTTTCTGAGCAATGTCTTATTAGCTACATACTACCACTGATAAAAAATAATGAAAACTACAGGGAATAATATCCCTAGGAACATGGAGATGAGTGACATAATCTAAAGGTGGGAACTCCTGTTGGTCAGAGGATTCCATCAGGCAGTGAGGGGGTAGGTGGTGGGTGATGGGGGTAGATACAATTTGAATAAAAAATAAAATATGGAAATGTTATCTGGGATTCTAAGAAATTTTCAGTGATATTTTAAAAACATAAAATAAATTAATACATGCTTATCGATAAAATTCAAGCAAACAAAGACATAGTTATAAACCTAGTGTTGCCCTAGTGTGGTGTAAGAACAGACCAATAAATCAATAGAACCAAATAGAGGGCTCAGATTGGACCCATGTATACATGGGACCCCAGGTGGATTTATTGTGAAGCAAACAAAGCTTAGGCTTCAGGGCTCCTTACTTGCTTTGGGAGGGGCCCTCCCAAGATATTCACACTGTTGTATGTTTTAGTGAAATTTGCAAAACTAAGTTACTTTTATTGCAATTAGTGAGGACCACTAGCTCTTGCCACTCTGACTGCCCCTTCATTACACTTCCCTTTTGTGTCATATTCGAGCGTCCATGGACAGTTTGAATCCAGTTGAGAGGAAATGAGTTGGGAATGTGCCATTTTAACTCCAATTTGCAAGATGCATAAGGGGTATGAATACACAATTTAGAGAAGAGGAAATTCCCAAAGGTAACAAGTATGGTCAAGGTAACAGTGTATGTCAAAATACTCATCATAGCTGGTAATTAGAGGATCCCAAACAAAATGCGTCATCTCTGTTGTAATTATTACCCCCAGTCAGTTGGATAATGGCATATGCTGGCAGGAATGTGGGGACACAGGGATCTTCAGGCCCTGGTGGGAGTATAGTCTGAGTGTATTTAGTTTGGAGGTGGCGGTATTTAATAAACTAAGTATATTTGTTCCACATGGCCCAAGAGTAATGCGCTGGATTAAATATCCTAATGAGGTTCTCATATCTAAAAATATTGACTGCAGCGTTATTTCTGCCACTAAGGCAGTGAGACAAGCTGGCTGTCCATCATTAGGAGAGGGGATAAACCAAACGGAATAGTATGCAGCAGTTAGAAGCAGTGGATTAGGTGTTCACAGAGCAATGTGGATGGATCCTAAGACACAGGACTAAAAGAAACCAGTAAGAAACAGAATTTTGATGTAAATATGCAACACAAATAAATATTGAATACAAACGTATACATGTTTGTACATGCTCACAAAACAATACACATGCTGCGAAAATGCATCAAAGTAAGAGATAAACTGTAAACACCAGTAAAGGATTAATAAACAGGTCTAAAACTTGGTTCCTCTCTCCTTGCCTGAGGTAGTTCTGACCTTAGCCAGACCCCTTTGTTAGCAAATTGATGGAATTTACTAATTGGAAGGTAACTGAAAATCTTCCAGGAGGTACCATGTTCTGATTTCTTACCTAAGGAATTTTTATAGCAGGATGTACCTGGTCTGTCTGGATTATTTATTATAAATTAGTCATCAATTTATGGCTTTATGAGCCATAGCTGGGCTGGATAATGGAAGTTAATCACATAGACCTTCTTACTACATAACCAGAAAGTATAAAGGTTGAGAGAAGCACAGAAGTAAAGGGCTTCCTTGTGCCATTTTGTATTGACCATTGTGCTTCTTGCTCTGAACCCAAAATGCATCCTAATGTGAAAAAGGGATTTAGGAAGATATGTCCTGATATGATGCGGCTCCTTTGTGTAAACTTGACTAAACATTAGTAAACTTGGTGCTTGGTAAGACGTGGGTTTTGTGAGCCTGATTGATGATTCAGCTCATTGTGTTAGTATAAGCACATTGTAATAGTTGCTTGGGAGCACAGGTAGAATACTAAGAGGGGGATAAAAATAAATAAGTAAATAAATTAGTAAGTAATATAAATAAGAGAAAGCCTTACTAGGACAAATGATGATGATATGCTATGAACGGAGGATGTGATTTAACTTTCATCAGCTCTCATCAAAGAAGGTCTACTGTTTTAGGGTGAGTTGTTATGAAATGATAGGTAACAAGAACACATTTGGGTATTTGGAAATGGGACACTGCCATAAAAAACAGTGAAACGTGGACTTCATGGTGGGTAAACTTGGGGACATGTTAATAAAATCTTAAGAGCCATGAGGACCACGTTAGCAGTAGCTAAAAGGGCCTCAAATAGCCTGTTGGTGAGAGATTAGAGGAGAGAGAAAATGTTATTGGAAGTTGTAAGAAAAGAGACACTTGTCATATAATAGAAGAAAGTTTATTAGCACTGTACCCTGCAGTAATATGGAAAATAGCAAATATAACTGATGAACCCCGTGATCGAGCTAAGATTTCCAGGCAGAACTGTGACAGTGCCAACTTCCGTCATCTCATTGCCTTTCATAAAATACAAATAGAGGGAGATGATTTAAAAAAAGAAACAGTTCATTTTTCAAGCATAATTTAGAGGAAACATAAAAGATTAAGGACTTGCTGGATTCGAAATAAAATTTTTCATTCCTGGTCTCTTCACATGATGATAGATTCTCAGAGTAAGAAAGATCATCAGGCAAGTGATTAAATCCAGAGAACAGTGGGAGAAAGATGGTATAAAAATAAAGCAAATAGTGTGTGTTTTAAGATCCTTTCCTAAGATAAATTAGGTGTTTCCTGTCTTCAGAAAGTTTGGATTCTGTTGTAGATTCTGGTGGAGGAGACAGACAAGTAAGCAAATAGGTACAATTTAGTGTAATAAGAGCCCCAGTGAAAGAAACATGGGATGCTATGAAAGCATGTATTAGGGACACTTTACCCTGACTTGGGAAGGAGGAAAACATAAGATCAGGCTTTCTAAGAGGGCCATGCCTAAACTAAGCCTTGAGGAATAAAAAGGAGTTAGGGAAGGTGGTTGGGGCAGGGAGAGAGAGGTGATGATTTCAAGTAGAGAGAGTGGAGTCATGTTAAAGGGAACCTCAGAAAAATCTCCCAAAGGAGCCCTGAACCACTCTTGGCACTCCTCGTAATCGTTTTCTCCTTTTATAGGAACAAGTAGGATCAACTGGCTATAAAAATTCATTTTTTAGAAAGATTTTTGTTATAATTTTTAAAAACTTCTGCAGAAGAAGAGACTAGTATAATTAACTGTCATGTATTAATCACTTAGCTTAAAAATAATCAAGCTCATGGCCAATCTTATTTTGTTTATGTTTACCCCCTCCCCCATTGCATTATTTTAAAGCAAACCCCAGGCATATATAATTTCATCTGTAAACACTGTAGTTATCTTTAATGCATAAAAACTCTTTCTGATTAATAATATAATACTTTTATCACACACACACAAATTAACATGAGTTCTTAATATTGATGCTTCCTTTTGCACAAGCTAGGCCAGTGGGTTCCTTCTGGGAAATTGATCACTTAAGTCACTCTAGTGCAGAAAGTGAGTTATTCAGTATTTGAGGTCATTTGTTAAAAGTTCCTTTTCTCGGGGAAAATTATGCTAGCTTCCTCTTTTACGGGTATTTATGAGTAATAGGCTAGGGAAAAATCTGTCCTTAATTGCCCCAAGGAGTTATAAAAATGTAAGAAATGAAAGTCACTATGGGATCTTAATTTTGTTCCTGAGTGAAGTCATAGAAAGTATTGGGCATTTCCTTTAGGACAATGGTCCATTTATTTTTAGGGAGGCCTAGCTGCTGATTTCAGAAAATCCCTATCTGGTTTGCTCTTAGTGCTAAGTCATCTCATCTTATACTAGCTTGGGTTCTGGGCTGATCTGGGTGGGTGAATCTCCCTTACCTTTATTCAGAGGAACAAAATTCATTGTTGTGAATAGCTAGCACTGTAGATAACAGGAAATTAGGAGATGGGGTAAACAAGACCAGCCCTGGTACCATAGTATCTCGGGACTTCTGTTTAAGTATGAATTACAATCAAATGCTACCTAGCCTGGAAGTAGTAGCTACAGGGAAGAAATATTCAATTTGACTGAACCCAGGATATATGCGTATAGATTCAGAGATGAGAGCATGACATGTTCTAAGCTCTGCAAGGATTGAGTCAACTATAGGGTTGGTAAGGCAAGTGCTGGAAAAGTTAGTAGTCACCAAATGTAAGCAAAGAAATTAGGAATAATTGAAATACTTTAAGTAATAGATTGCTGTGATCAGACTTGTGTTGGAGCGGGGCACATAGGAGGGCACAGAAGCCAACAGGAGACTATTTTATTCCAACTAAGAGAGATGATTAGTGCATGAATGAAAGTAGTGCCGATGACAGCCATGACTGTGGAGAGCATGGAAAGATGTTTGTAGATCGAATACATAGTACAGGCAGGCCAGTTGGACAGGAAGTTTAGAGGAAGGAGTCAAAGATGGCTCCCAGGTTTGTGTCCTGACGGTCTTGAAGATCGGTGGGATGCAGATGTTCAACTGCAGTGTTTCTTGGCTGATGTGCAAACTACTGGATTACTTGTCAGTGGTCATTGCCACTCTAAACCCCATTCAGTATTACAGCAGTGGCATTTCTGAGGTCAGGGCTATGGCCAGAGGGTTAATTAGGGGATGGGTCAGGCAGTTTGTATTGGAGCAAAATGGTTATTCATCTGACCTGTCCTCTGCTCAGCACAGAAAACAGGCCCCAAGTTCCCATGTTCCAATGAACTTCATCATATTCCCTAAGGCTTTTAGTTACTCTTACACTAAAATAAGGCTTTATTTGGTCTTTCCAAATTCTGGAGTCTACTTGACGATCTATAATCTTATAGATTATAAGAAAAAAAATTGAAACACACTTTGATTTAAAGGGTATTGCATCCTAAAATTAAAACTTTCATAAGTTAGATAGGCCTTCATGTGTTATGTATCCCTGCATCTTAATATTGATCATTTATTAAAATCTTTAAATTGATCTTTATCTCTCATCCGAAAAATGACTATAACTCTTGGGCTGTTTTCCTTCTGGGTAAACCAGAAGAAGAAGCAGAATATTTAATAATAGATTGTTCTGAATCCCAGGGTCTTAACAGGCTTTATAAACTGGATGGGGAGACAGAATCTTTTGTTCTTTTTCAGAATAATTTATACCAGCATTTATGGACTGGAATAGTTGGTTTCAGCCACCTGTTTTCTCCGTGGACTGTTTCTTCCCTGTATAATATATATTTCTACACTTAATTCCAAAGGTTAGTCACCTGGCATAGCCAGAAGGAAAGCAACACAATGGTAACATTTATTATCTGGAAGAGAGACACATTTTCCTCTCATATCTTTAATATCTAATACTTCTTTCTAGTTTTCAAATTATGCAGCAGCAAAGTGTTTCACATACCTGGGGAATACCTACTAACTGGCAAACATGCAAAGTCCAGGAAAAATTTTTGGTGATTTTTTTTTTTAGTAATGGAACAAGTTTTTAATTTATTATCTTGTACCCAGAAGTTAGTTTTACTGGTGACTTACTAGGCTCTGGCACTGATGGTTGATTTGCTGTTATATCAGTTACTTAATTAAAATGAATTATTCATAGTTTTTCCTGATGAACGACCTAATTATTATGCTAATCATAATAATCTAAGTCTTCAATGTTTTCTGACGCATCCTGCCTAATGGGGTTATTAACTATGTGTATAATTATAGTCTTATAAAAATTCAGAAACATGGTTTGACAGACATTTTTATTTCTATTTAGACCTTCAAAAACATCAGATATAAGATATCTTTTGCCCTGAACTCAATTAATCTCTTAAATGTCATTTTCTCTTTCTAATATAAAACTGAACGAGTATAATAAATAAAATGACAACCAACTTCATTAGTAATACTAAGAAGTGGAAGAGATTTTATACCCAGTCCTGCTTTTGAGAACTTTAGCTAGCATTAACAAGAAAATTTTCCTCCATGATGTGGGGATTCTAATGAAAGCAAAAGCAGTGAACTGACCTGATATTTATTGTTATGTTGTGAAATCTTACTTGTCCATAGGAGAAGCAACTATGCCATCCATGGGTTCATTAACAATTGACTGTATCAGGGACATCTTTCCTTTACTTCTCTATTACTTTGTTTAATTTCTCAGCCCCAAATCATCATACTTGCATATGCTTATCTTATTTCAGGGCAAAACTTAATATTTAAAGATATTAGGATATTCTTTTGCATTCAGTAATAACAACCACATTAATAACCAACTCGCAAGGGCATCTAAAGCTGGAACATCTGGCACACAATCAAGGTAATAGGAAGTGATATTTTGATATCAGGTCGCAAATCAAGCAGTTTGACAACCTATAGCTGGGTATATATAACCAAGAACTAATTAGGGTTCGAAAACACATGCTTAATTTTGTTGCAGTCTAGTTGTTAAAGGGATTTTTTTGAGACTTGAAAACAGTAATTCATGGCTTTTGTGAAACATGAAGCCTATTCTGAAGAAATAAGACTGACTCTTTTTGGTTGCAACTCATTTTGTCTTTGAGCACACAGGTATAGATGATGAAAATGAACATTTTCCATTATTTAATGGCTTATACTTTTTACAAGATTTTTTCCCTTATTTTAACTCCCTTATTTTCTCTAGCATTTAAAAACCATCGATTTCCATTTCAAGCTCTGAGATCAATAATTGTGTCCTCTGGGACCTGCAAGTGGAAGACATTTGAGGAACTTACAGTCTTGCTTGTCATTCTCCTCTTCATCCTAGTCCTTTTAAAGAGCCGAGGTCCAGCCACGAGAGGAGGCAAACTTGTGTGCTGTGGTCTGATAAAACGCTTCCATTCTCATCTTTTGGGAGCCACTGTGATTGAACACGTTATTGGATGGGCCAGCTCAGGTTGTTGGCCTGAGTGTACCCTCTATACAATGGTGCTGATTCTCCGGTTGCAGGATGGGGGATGTCATTTGAAATGTTGGGTAGCAGAACAACGTGAAATAGTTTCGGTTCTGCTTAAATGATTTTTGTAATTATGTAGGATATAAATAAAGAAAAATTAAACTAATTCCTATTTCTAGCATCTTGTTGAGGCAGCTTCAGCTATATTTTGGCCCTGACTTCCCTTTTCTTTTAGGGTCTGTCTTAGTCTGTTTGGGCTGCTATAACAAAACACTACAGATTAGGTGGTAACTTATAAACAACAGAAATTTTTTCCTGGTAATTCTGGAGGCTGGAAGTCTGGGATCAGGGTGCCCACGTGGTTGGGTGAAGGCCAGACTTCTTGTAACCTCACGTGATGGAAGGGACAAGCAAGCTCTCTGGGGACTCTTTTCTAAAGGCACTAAACCTATTTATGAGGGCTCTGCCCTTGTGACCTATTTATGAGGGCTCTGCCCTCATGACCTAATCACCTCCCAAGGATCCCACCTCTTAATACCATTGCCTGTGGTGTTTGGATTTCCACATATTAATTTTTGGGGGGCGGTGAGAAACAATGTTCAGACCATAGGGTCTGTAGAGAAAGGACACTGTAAAGCTGAAAAGCATTATAAAGACTCTCTTTCAACTGCCTCATTTTCTCCCCTCCCTAAGGGGGACTTTATCTTGACTCTGGTTGCTTCAAGGATGGTGGGTATGATGTAGCTCTGAGATACCTCCTCTCCAAGCTCTCCTTAAAGTTCAGTTTCTCCATTTCATTAAAGGAGGAGGAGGAAGAGGGAGAGGAGGTAGTTACCTTAATTGGTCAGCAGTGATGTCCTTCTTTTGCTGCTTTTCTGACTCACAGTACTTTACAATCAATGTCCTTTCCATGGTGGGTGACCAAACACTGACGCCTCATGGGACACACACATAGGTTTGCGGGGAGGCTTTGGAGGATGACACTGCACATTTCCCTGCACTGTAAACTCCAGTCTGGCCCTTCTCCTTGTACTCCCCCTTGACTCTGGACAAAAGAAGCCATCTTTTAGCCTCTTATTGGTGGGATTCTGATCACAGGTGAACTGAGCTCTTGAGTGGGGTCCTGCCAAGATAGCTCAAGCCCAGCTGCCTTCTCTGTTGGTCATACGGGCTGTGGGAAACTCTGGCATCATTTCTAGGGTTGTCATGAACAACCCTGTCCGTGTCTTCAGGGACTTTGTGAGAATGTCTTTTGGACACACACCCAGGTACGATATTTCTGGGTCATATGGGACATGCATTTATTTTGACCAGTGCCCAGTTGCTCTCCAGGAAGTTTGCACTGGTCTGTATTTTCACCAGCAGTGGACAAAGATTCATATTTAACAATATCTCTGCCAATAGTTAGCATTATTCAGCTTTCCAATTTTTGCCAGCCTACAATCACTTAACTTGTATTTCTGTAATTGCCAGTTGTTTTGATTTGTCATCTGTTCGTCAGCATCTTGAGTTCCTTCTATATTGGATATTCATATTTCCGACTCATTTTTCTATATGGGTTGTTGTCTTTCACTACACATTTGTAGGTGTTTCTTGTATATTCTAAACGTTAATCCCTGGTTGGTTTTACACTTTGCAAATATCTTCTTCCATTCTGTCAGCTATATATTAACTTTATCCATAGTATCTTTTATTGACCAGAAATTCTTCACTTTGACGTAAACAACTTAATTACTCCTTTTTCTTTGTTTGTGCTTTCAAAGTTTTGTTTAAACAATCCTTCCGTTGCCTCAGATCTGTAGCTATTCCACATTTTATTCTATCAGCTTTCTAGTTATATTCTTCACCTTTAGATATTTACTCCTTCGTAGTTTCCTTTGGTGTGTAGGGTTAAGCTGGGATTCACTTTTTGCAAACCATTTTACTAAATAATTCATTGTTTCCCCATGAATTTGTGATGCTATCCTTATCTTATATAAAAGTGTCCCCTCTACATGGTTTATCCCTGAGCTTTCTATTGTGTTTTTTTGGTCCATTTCATTGTTCTTATGACGATATTTTTTTGTTATTATTATGAGTTAAAAGTATGTATTTATATCTGGCAGCTTGCCCTTCTTTTTTTCATCTTTTTAAAGTTTGGCTTCCTATTAAATAATAAAATTAATTTATTTAATTCTTTAAAAATCCAACTGGAAATGTGATTGGTATTACATTGAATTTATAGAATAGTTAGGAATAGTGAATATCTTTGTAATGTTAAGTCATCTTATCTAAGAGAATAAAATGTCTATTTAATTTTGTAAATCAACTAGTATGCCCTTTATTAGGGATTTTACGTTTTCTCCATACCATGTGTTCTTATGTGTTCATGTTGTGTGTCCTTGGTTAAATTCATTACTAGATATTTTATAGCTTTTTTCTTTTTCTTTTTTTTGCTATTGTTATGTTTTCTAGTTGGTTATTGCTGGGGTAAGTAAGTGCTATTGATTTTTAAAGTTGTTATATTCAGGTAAACTTCTGAACTTTCTTATTTCTAATTGCTTCATTTGGTGATAATTCTGTGGTTTTATTAGGAGATGGTAACATCTAGTGCAAATAGTGATTATTTTTCTCTTTTTCTTAATTATTTTTCTTTACTTTTATTATTGGTAGGACTTCTAGTACTGTATCAATCAGTTGTCATTTATTGGGTATGGTTCTATAATTTGGAGGGTATGCTATCTGTGTTTTTCCACTAACTGTAGTGTTTGCTATAAGATTTTGGTATATAAGGTTTACCAGTGAGAGGGAGTTCTCTTCTAGTCTTAGTTTGCTAAGATTTTTGAAAAAGATAAATAGTTCCTGAACTTTATTAAAATCTCTTTGCCTCATTTAAATAATGATACAACTTTTTTCTACTCTACTAATAAGATAAATGGCATTGATGAGTTTCATGGAGTGTAACTAATTTTGCGCTTCTGGGATTAACCTCATTTGAGCATGATGTCAATTTTGGGTTTTTTTTTTTTTTCAAATGATCTGTTGGATTCAGTTAGCTGGCGGTATGACCTTGGGGAAGCCATATGACCCTTCTATGCCTAAATTCCTTATCAGTAACGTGGAGATAATAGTCAAAGAGTTGTCTTTGAATTACATATGTTCAGGGCTTAGGCAAGTTCCTGACATAATAAAACCTATGTAAATGCTTATAATGTAAATTTTTTTTGCGATCAGTTCAATGAGCTTCTAATTTTCCTCTCTTCTGTACTATCTGATTTTGATAGCAAAATGATACTAACCCCCAAATGAGTTGGGCACCTTTGGACTTTTTCTTTTAATTAATTTTTATAGGATTATAGTTGCTTTACAATGTTGTGTTAGTTTCTGCTGTATAGCAAAGTGAATCAGCTATATGTATACATATATCCCCTCTTTTTTGGATTTTCTTCCCATTTAGGTCACTACAGAGCATTGAGTAGAGTTCCTTGTGCTATACAGTAGGTTCTCATTAATTATCGCTTTATACATAGTAGTGTATATGTTCATCCTGATCTCCCAATTCATCCCACCCCCCTTTTCCCCCTTTGGTTTCCAAAGCAAGCACATTTAAATAGTACTTACTTACCCTCCTGGTTTGAGAGGGTTTTTTCGCCCCTCTTATTCAAAAAGACAATAATGACTCTTGAATATGATGTTAGCTGTGGGTTTGTCATGTATGGCCTTTATTATGTTGATGTGTGTTTCCTCTGTGCCTACTTTCTGAAGAGTTTTTACCATAAATGGATGTTGAATTTTCTCAAAAGCTTTTTCTGCATCTATTGAGATGATAATTATGGTTTTTATTCTTCAGTTTGTTAATGTGGTATATTACACCGATTGATTTGCGTATATTGAAAAATCCTTGCATTCCTGGGATAAATCCTACTTGATCATGGTGTATGATCCTTTTAATGTACTGTTGGAGTCAGTTTGTTAGCATTTTGTTGAGGATTTTTGCATCTATATTCATGAGTGATATTGGTCTGTAATTTTCTTTTTTTGTAGTATCTTTGTCTGGTTTTGGTATCAGGGTGATGGTGGCCTCATAGAATGAGTTTGGAAGTGTCCCTTCCTCTGCAATTTTTTGGAACAGTTTCAGAGGGATAGGTGTTAACCCTTCTCTAAATGTTTGGTAGAATTCACCTGTGAAGTCATCTGATCCTGGCCTTTTGCTGGTTGAGTGTTTTTAAATTACTGATTCAATTTCAGTCCTGGTAATTGGTATGTTCATATTTTCTATTTCTTCCTGGTTCAGTCTAGGGAAATTGTACCTTTCTAAGGTACAGTCCCACCCCTCCAGGCTGTCACAAAGCACCCTATCCCACCCCTCCAGGCTGTCACAAAGCACCGAGCCAATATCCCTGTGCCATGCGGCTGCTTCCCACTAGCTATCTACCTTACTACGTTTGTTAGTGTGTATATGTCCATGACTCTCTCTCGCCCTGTCACAGCTCACCCTTCCCCCTCCCCATAACCTCAAGTCCGTTCTACAGTAGGTCTGTGTCTTTATTCCTGTCTTACCCCTAGGTTCTTCATGACATTTTTTTTTTCTTAAATTCCATATATATGTGTTAGCATACGGTATTTGTCTTTTTCTTTCTGACTTACTTCACTCTGTATGACAGACTCTAGGTCTATCCATCTGATTACAAATAGCTCAATTTCATTTCTTTTTATGGCTGAGTAATATTCCATTGTATATATGTGCCACATCTTATTTATCCATTCATCCGATGATGGGCACTTAGGTTGTTTCCATCTCCGGGCTATTGTAAATAGAGCTGCAATGAACAATTTGGTACATGACTCTTTTTGAATTTTGGTTTTCTCAGGGTATATGCCCAGTAGTGGGATTGCTGGGTCATATGGTAGTTTTTTTGTAGTTTATTAAGGAACCTCCATACTGTTCTCCATAGTAGCTGAACCAATTCACATTCCCACCAGCAGTGCAAGAGTGTTCCCTTTTCTCCGGAGAGGGTGTCCTCTCCAGCATTTATTGTTTCTAGATTTTTTGATGATGGCCATTCTGACTGGTGTGAGATGATATATCATTGTAGTTTTGATTTGCATTTCTCTAATGATTAATGATGTTGCGCATTCTTTCATGTGTTTGTTGGCAGTCTGTATATCTTCTTTGGAGAAATGTCTATTTAGGTCTTCTGCCCATTTTTGGATGGGGTTGTTTGTTTTTTTGTTATTGAGCTGCATGAGCTGCTTGTAAATTTTGGAGATTAATCCTTTGTCAGTTGCTTCATTTGCAAATATTTTCTCCCATTCTGAGGTTGTCTTTTGGTCTTGTTTATGGTTTCCTTTGCTGTGCAAAAGCTTTGAAGTTTCATTAGGTCCCATTTGTTTATTTTTGTTTTTATTTCCATTACTCTAGGAGGTGAGTCAGAAAGGATCTTGCTGTGATTTATGTCATAGAGTGTTCTTCCTATGTTTTCCTCTAAGAGTTTTATAGTTTCTGGCCTTACATTTAGGTCTTTAATCCATTTTGAGCTTATTTTTGTGTATGGTGTTAGGGAGTGATCTAATCTCATACTTTTACATGTTCCTGTCCAGTTTTCCCAGCACCACTTATTGAAGAGGCTGTCCATTCTCCACTGTACATTCCTGCCACCTTTATCAAAGATAAGGTGTCCATATGTGCGTGGGTTTATCTCTGGGCTTTCTATACTGTTCCATTGATCTATCTTTCTGTTTTTGTGCCAGTACCATACTGTCTTGATTACTGTAGCTTTGTAGTATAGTCTGAAGTCAGGGAGCCTGATTCCTCCAGCTCCTTTTTTCGTTCTCAAGATTGCTTTGGCTATTCGGGGTCTTTTGTGTTTCCATACAAATTGCGAAATTTTTTGTTCTAGTTCTGTGAAAAATGCCAGTGGTAGTTTGATAGGGATTGCATTGAATCTATAGATTGCTTTGGGTAGTAGAGTCATTTTCACACTGTTGATTCTTCCAATCCAAGAACATGGTATAACTCTCCATCTATTTGTATCATCTTTAATTTCTTTCATCAGTGTCTTATAATTTTCTGCATACAGGTCTTTCGTATCCTTAGGTAGGTTTATT
The DNA here is from genome assembly GCF_008692025.1 of Phocoena sinus. NCBI lineage: Eukaryota > Metazoa > Chordata > Mammalia > Artiodactyla > Phocoenidae > Phocoena > Phocoena sinus. The sequence continues at coordinate 67,988,563 of NC_045767.1, forward strand.
CCTAGTTATTTTATTCTTTTTGTTGCAATGGTAAATGGGAGTGTTTTCTTGATTTCACTTTCAGATTTTTCATCATTATTATATAGGAATGCCAGAGATTTCTGTGCATTAATTTTGTATCCTGCTACTTTACCAAATTCATTGATTAGCTCTAGTAGTTTTCTGGTAGCATCTTTAGGATTCTCTATGTATAGTATCATGTCATCTGCAAAGAGTGACAGCTTTACTTCTTCTTTTCCGATTTGGATTCCTTTTATTTCCTTTTCTTCTCTGACTGCTGTGGCTAAAACTTCCAAAACTATGTTGAATAAGAGTGGTGAGAGTGGGCAACCTTGTCTTGTTCCTGATCTTAGTGGAAATGCTTTCAGTTTTTCACCATTGAGGATGATGTTTGCTGTGGGCTTGTCATATATGGCCTTTATTATGTTGAGGAAAGTTCCCTCTATGCCTACTTTCTGCAGGGTTTTTATCATAAATGGGTGTTGAATTTTGTCGAAAGCTTTTTCTGCATCTATTGAGATGATCATATGGTTTTTCTCCTTCAATTTGTTAATATGGTTTATCACATTGATAGATTTGCGTATATTGAAGAATCCTTGCATTCCTGGAATAAACTCCACTTGATCATGGTGTATGATCCTTTTAATGTGCTGTTGGATTCTGTTTGCTAGTATTTTGTTGAGGATTTTTGCATCTATGTTCATCAGTGATATTGGCCTGTAGTTTTCTTTCTTTGTGACATCCTTGTCTGGTTTTGGTATCAAGTTGATGGTGGCCTCGTAGAAGGAATTTGGGAGTGTTCCTCCCTCTGCTGTATTTTGGAAGAGTTTGAGAAGGACAGGTGTTAGCTCTTTAAATGTTTGATAGAATTCGCCTGTGAAGCCATCTGGTCCTGGGCTTTTGTTTGTTGGAAGATTTTTAATCACGGTTTCAATTTCAGTGCTTGTGATTGATCTGTTCATATTTTCTATTTCTTTCTGATTCAGTGTTGGCAGGTTGTGCATTTCTAAGAATTTGTCCATTTCTTCCAGATTGTCCATCTTATTGGCATAGAGTTGCTTGTAGTAATCTCTCATGATCTTTTATATTTCTGCAGTGTCAGTTGTTATTTGTCCTTTTTCATTTCTAATTCTATTGATTTGAGTCTTCTCCCTTTTTTTCTTGATGAGTCTGGCTAGTGGTTTATCTATTTTGTTTATCTTCTCAAAGAACCAGCTTTTAGTTTTATTGATCTTTGCTGTCGTTTCCTTCATTTCTTTTTCATTTATTTCTGATCTGATTTTTATGATTTCTTTCCTTCTGCTAGCTTTGGGGTTTTTTTGTTCTTTTTTCTCTAATTGCTTGAGGTGCAAGGTTAGGTTGTTTATTCGAGATGTTTCCTGCTTCTTAAGGTGGGCTTGTATTGCTATAAACTTCCCCCTTAGAACTGCTTTTGCTGCATCCCATAGGTTTTGGGTCGTTGTGTCTCCATTGTCATTTGTTTCTAGGTATTTTTTTATTTCTTCTTTGATTTCTTCAGTGATCACTTCATTATTAAGTAGTGTATTATTTAGCCTCCATGTGTTTGTATTTTTTACAAATCTTTTCCTGTAATTGATATCTAGTCTCATGGCATTGTGGTCAGAAAAGATACTTGATACAATTTCAATTTTCTTAAATTTACCAAGGCTTGATTTGTGACCCAAGATATGATCTATCCTGGAGAATGTTCCATGAGCACTTGAGAAAAATGTGTATTCTGTTGTTTTTGGATGGAGTGTCCTATAAATATCAATTAAGTCCATCTTGTTTAATGTATCATTTAAAGCTTGTGTTTCCTTATTTATTTTCATTTTGGATGATCTGTCCATGGGTGAAAGCGGGGTGTTAAAGTCCCCTACTACGAATGTGTTACTGTCGATTTCCCCTTTTATGGCTGTTAGTATTTGCCTTATGTATTGAGGTGCTCCTATGTTGGGTGCATAAATATTTACAATTGTTATATCTTCTTCTTGGATTTATCCCTTGATCATCATGTAGTGTCCTTCTTTGTCTCTTTTAATAGTCCTTATTTTAAAGTCTATTTTGTCTGATATGAGAACTGCTACTCCAGCTCTCTTTTGATTTCCATTTGCATGCAATATCTTTTTCCAACCCTTCACTTTCAGTCTGTATGTGTCCCTAGGTCTGAAGTGGATCTCTTGTAGACAGCATATATATGGGTCTTGTTTTTGTATCCATTCAGCCAGTCTATGTCTTTTGGTTGGAGCATTTAATCTATTTACATTTAAGGTAGTTATAGATATGTATGTTCTTATTACCATTTTCTTAATTGTTTTGGGTTTGTTATTGTACGTCTTTTCCTTCTGTTGTGTTTCCTGCCTAGAGAAGTTCCTTTTGCATTTGTTGTAAAGCTGGTTTTGTGGTGCTGAACTCTCAGCTTTTGCTTGTCTGTAAAGGTTTTAATTTCTCCATCAAATCTGAGTGAGATCCTTGCTGGGTAGAGTAGTCTTGGCTGCAGGTTTTTCTCCTTCATCACTTTCAGTATGTCCTGCCACTCCCTTCTGGCTTGTAGGGTTTCTGCTGAGAGATCAGCTGTTAACCTTATGGGGATTCCCTTGTGTGTTATTTGTTGTTTTTCCCTTGCTGCTTTTAATATGCTTTCTTTGTATTTAATTTTTGACAGTTTGATTAATATGTGTCTTGGCGTATTTCTCCTTGGATTTATCCTGTATGGGACTCTCTGTGCTTCCTGGACTTGATTAACTATTTCCTTTCCCATATTAGGGAAGTTTTCAACTATAATCTCTACAAATATTTTCTCAGTCCCTTTCTTTTTCTCTTCTTCTTCTGAAACCCCTATAATTCGAATGTTGGTGCACTTAATGTTGTCCCAGAGGTCTCTGAGACTGTCCTCAGTTCTTTTCATTCTTTTTTCTTTATTCTGCTCTGCAGTAGTTATTTCTACTATTTTATCTTCCAGGTCACTTACCCGTTCTTCTGCCTCAGTTATTCTGCTATTGATCCCATCTAGAGTACTTTTAATTTCATTTATTGCATTGTTCATCGTTGCTTGTTTCATCTTTATTTCTTCTAGGTCCTTGTTAACTGTTTCTTGCATTTTGTCCATTCTATTTCCAAGATTTCGGATCATCCTTACTATCATTATTCTGAATTCTTTTTCAGGTAGACTGCCTATTTCCTCTTCATTTGTTAGGTCTGGTGCATTTTTATCTTGCTCCTTTATCTGCTGTGTGTTTTTATGTCTTCTCATTTTGCTTATCTTACTGTGTTTGGGGTCTCCTTTCTGCAGGCTGCAGGTTCGTAGTTCCCGCTGTTTTTGATGTCTGTCTCCAGTGGCTAAGGTTGGTTCAGTGGGTTGTGTAGGCTTCCTGGTGGAGGGGACTAGTGCCTGTGTTGAGGCTGGATCTTGTCTCTCTAGTGGGCAGGTTCATGTCTGGTGGTGTGTTTTGGGGTGTCTGTGGCCTTATTATGATTTTAGGCAGCCTCTCTGCTAATGGGTGGGGTTGTGTTCCTGTTTTGCTAGTTGTTTGGCATAGGTTGTCCAGCACTGTGGCTTGCTGGTCATTGAGTGAAGCTGGGTACTGGTGTTGAGATGGAGATCTCTGGGAGATTTTTGCTGTTTGATGTTATGTGGAGCTGGGAGGTCTCTTGTTGACCAGTGTCCTGAAGTTGGCTCTCCTACCTCAGAGGTAGAGCCCTGACTCCTGGCTGGAGCACCAAGAGCCTTTCATCCACATGGCTCAGAATAAAAGGGAGAAAAAGTAGAGTGAATTAGTAGAAGTATGAGGAAAGAAAGAAGGAAAGGAGGGAAGGAAGGAAGGAAGGAAGAAAGAAAGAAGTAAAGAAGGAAAGAAGGCAAGAAGGAAAGAAAGGAGGGAGGGAGGGAGGAAGGAAGGAGGGAAAGAAGGAAAAAAGACAGAAAGAAAGAAGATACAGTAAAAATAAAATAAAGTATAATAAAGTTATTGAATTAAAAAATACTTATTTAGAAAAAAAAAAAAGGGACGGGTAAAACCTTAGGACAAATGTTGGAAGCAAAGCTATACAGACAAAATCTTACACAGAAGCATACACATACACCCTCACAGAAAGAGGTAAAGGGGGAAAAATCATAAATCTTGCTCTCAGAGACCACCTCCTCAATTTGGGATGATTCGTTGTCTAAAGGAGGGAAGGAAGGAAGGAAGGAAAGAAAGAAAGAACGAAGGTAAAGTATAATAAAGTTATTAAAATTAAAATTAATTATTAAGAAAAAAAATTTAAAAAAAAACCATGGACGGATAGAGCCCTAGGACAAATGGTGGAAGCAAGACTATACAAAGTTCTCACACAGAAGCATACACGTACACATTCACAAAAAGAGGAAAAGGGAAAAAAATCATACATCTTGCTCCTAAAGTCCACCTCCTTAATTTGGGATGATTGATTGTCTATTCAGGTATTCCACAGATGCAGGGTACACCAAGTTGATTGTGGAGCTTTAATCCGCTGCTTCTGAGGCTGCTGGGAGGGATTTCCCTTTCTCTTCTTTGTTCTCACAGCTCGCAGGGGCTCAGCTTTGGATTTGGCCCTGCCTCTGCGTGTAGGTCGCTGGAGGGCGTCTGTTTTTTGCTCGGACAGGACGGGGTTAAAGGAGCCGCTGATTTGGGGGCTCTGGCGCACTCCACCCGGCGGGGAGGGAGGGGCACTGGGTGCGGGGCGGGCCTGCGGCGGCAGAGGCCGGCGTGACTTTGCCCCAGCCTGAGGCCCGCCGTGCATTCTCCCGGGGAAGTTGTCCCTGGATCCCAGGAACCTGGCAGTGGCGGGCTGCACAGGCTCCGCGGAAGAGGGGTGTGGAGAGTGACCTGTGCTCACACACAGGCCCCTTGGTGGTGGCAGTGGCCGGCTGCACAGGCTCCGCGGAAGAGGGGTGTGGAGAGTGACCTGTGCTCACACACAGGCCCCTTGGTGGTGGCAGCAGCAGCCTTAGCATCTCCCGCCCGTCTCTGGGGTCCGCGCTGATAGCCGCTGCTCGCGCCCGTCTCTGGGGTTCGCGCTTTTAGCCGCGGCTCGCGCCCGTTTCTGGAGCTACTTTAAGCAGCGCTCTAAACCCCTCTCCTTGCGCACCAGGAAACAAAGAGGGAAGAAAAAGTCTCTTGCCTCTTCGGCAGGTGCAGGCTTTTCCCCGAACTCCCTCCCGGCTAGTCGTGGTGCACTAACCCCTTCAGGCTATGTTCAAGCCGCCAACCCCAGTCCTCTCCCTGCGCTCCGTCCGAAACAGAAACCCGAGCCTCAGCTCGCAGCCCCGCCCGCCACGGCGGGTGAGCAGACAAGCCTCTCGGGCTGGTGAGTGCCAGCACCGATCCTCTGTGCGGGAATCTCCCCGCTTTGCCCGCCGCACCCGTTGCTGTGCTCTCCTCCGCGGCTCCGAAGCTCCCCCCTCCGCCTCCTGCAGTCTCTGCCCGCGAAGGGGCTTCCTAGTGTGTGGAAACCTTTCCTCCTTCACAGCTCCCTCCCACTGGTGCAGGTGCCGTCCCTATTCTTTTGTCTCTGTTTTTTCTTTTTTTCTTTTGCCCTACCCAGGTACGTGGGGAGTTTCTTGCCTTTTGGGAGGTCTTCTGCCAGCGTTCAGTAGGTGTTCTGTAGGAGTTGTTCCACGTGTAGATGTATTTCTGGTGTATCTGTGGGGAGGAAGGTGATCTCCGCGTCTTACTCTTCCGCCATCTTCAAGGTCCCCCCTCGTAGTAGTCTCTTATGTTCCTTGTATTTCTGTAGTGTCAGTTGTAACTTCTTTTTCATTTCTGATTTTATTGATTTGGGCCCTTCTCTTTTTTCTTGATGAGTCTAGCTAAAGATTTATCAATTTTATCTTTTCAAAGAACCAGGCTTTAATTTCATTGATCTTTCCTATTGTTTTCTTAGTCTCTATTTCATTTATTAGAGACAATAATAAATGGGATAGGACAGATGTTTAAACAACATAAACAACCCTTAAACAGGGTACAGACCTGTGAGTAGTAAATCTAGAGATCTAATGCACAGTGCAGTGAATATAACCAACACTGTTATATTATAATCATCAAACTTACTAAGAGACTAGATCTTAAGTATTCCAGCCACTAAAAGGAAATGATAATGTTATGTTATAGAAGTGTCATGTTATAGTGTAGCTAATTATTGCTACAATGGCAGTTACATTACAATATATAAATGTGTCAAATTATTGTGCTGTATACCTTACATTTACCCAATCTTGTATGTCAAATATATTTCAATAAAAATATTAGATCTAAAAAAATAAAATAAATACAATAAAAATTATTAAAAAACAACAAAGAGAAGAACTAGCTTTGGAAAAACATGGTATCTTTTTAGGTTGGAAGCTAGCAGTCTAGGAGTTTGAGGGAAGAGGGGTTGGAGGAGTAGATTTTCCAGTTCATCCAGGTAGCTCACATATTTTCATCTACTCTTCACCCAGCAGAGATTTTACAATGCTTTCACCAGGGCGACTGGAACTCACGTTGCTGATTCCTGTAGTGGAAGGCCAGGCGTTGATCATCCCAGACTAATGTGGAGAGATGCGAGAACTGGCCTGGAAGGGTTTCTTCTCTTACGAGTGGTGTTGGCTCTCATTGGCCCCAGGCTGCAGTTTTCTACCTCTCACACCCACCCAGTAAGAAAAAGCATTTTGTCCCCAGGGTTTCATGAGCCTATGCATTTTGTTTGTGCATTAGTTCCTGTAACTCATACTTCTATATCGCTCTCAGACTGTGTAGAGGAGCCCAGTAGCCCATGCTCTTTGCCATCTGTTCTGGACTAGGACACCATGATTGTACTTTCACTTTGGTAGTGTGCTGATTTGACTTAGTAGTCCTGACATGCCCAGGAAGCACTGAGACTCAGAGAAGAACTTTTCATCTTTGGTACATTCTCAATGCTGTGACAAAGGACACAGTCTCAGTTGATTGCTCTGCTGGACTTTGACTGGGGGCCTTGTTCTTAACTAACTTCAAATGAAATTTTAAAAAAAGGATATTTTTCACATTGGCATTTGAGAAATTGGGCTACAGGAAGCAGTGCATGCTTGTCCTTTCACTTGACAGAGAACACAAAGTACCTTGGATTGTTCATGGCTCCCTCAACGCATTTCAGCAGAAGAAAAGCTGACATTTTAAATTTATTGCCAATCGTACAGAAGAGCTTACTAAATTCTTCACTCAGCTGAAATGTAACCACGAAGCTGCCATTAATTATATTAGTTATGTAAGTAGGCTCTAATCAGTCACTAAATTAAATTAAAACATCCTGCTGAATTTCTTTCATTCTGTTATATTTGGTTTAGACCTGATGGGTATATGTAAAATATTGGTCATCGTCGCCGCTAGCAGTTATCAAATGAAAACAATACATTATTTCACAGAGGGTCTTAGACCTTGTGTTGGGGTATGTATGGAAGTGTAAAGCAAGTAGTACAATGCGGCTGCATTTCACATCGGCCTATTCTCTCTCAAGTATAGGTATTAGAGTTTTATCTCTCATATAATCACCATTACTTTTGACATCAAGGACTCCATTTCCTATTTTGGGTGCTTTATGGTTCTGTTCGTCGCTGCACAGGGGAATCTGTCCATCTGAGGCAGTTGAGATTAAGTTTAGCAAAGTCCCAGCTACAAATGGACATCACTTCTGCCTGCAATTGTTAAATGTGAAATTCAATCATTAAATGACTTATTCGCACCAGTGAATACCCTCAGCAGATGACAAGAAGAACAGCTAACCTGGATCCTCAACAAAGATGACGTTAAAATATTCTCTTAAACTTACTAACTTAATAGCACAACACATGTTTATTGAGCATCTTCTAGGTGTCAGGCACTTTTCTACACTCAAGGAAGATACTGCAGGGAACAAGTTAAGTCAAGTTCTTCCCCCATTATTAACAAGGAGACAAAAATTAACAAAGTATGAAGCAAAAATAAGTTCTATAAACATACTAACAGTGTGAGATGTCACTGACTGGGGACCTACTTCTGCTTGGGTGGTAAAGGAAAGGCTTATGCAAAATGACATCTGAGCCAACGCCAGAGTGGTAGGCAAAGATTTGGAGACAGAGCTTCCCAGGCGGAAAGAAGAGCAAATACAGCGGCTCAGAGGCTTGCATTTTCATGAAGAGAACTAGGGTCAGTGTGGATTGAACTGGGTGATGGAGGGAGAGAGCAGTATGGAATAAGATTGAAGAGGTGGATAGAAGCCAGTTCATTCAGGGATTTTGAACCCTGACCAAGAGCTTGGATATTATTCTAAGGGTAATGGGAAGCACTTCCCATCCAATAGCAGTCCTGCCATCTATGCCTTTAAAATGTATTCAGAATGTGACCACTGCTCACCATTACACCAACACTCACTTATTTTAATCAGGAAAATGGCAGGATCAAATTCAAGTAAAAAAACAAACAGAACTCTGCTGTTTACAGAATGGTACAGAATGGATTGTGGAGAGGAAATTATTTTATGGTCCAGATGGGAGATAATATTGGCTTGGACTAAGGTGGCAGCAATGAAGATGGTAAAAAATGGACACATTTGGGGTAGATTTTGAAGGGGTAGTTTGACAGGGCTGCTGTTGGATTGGATATGGGACATGAGTGAAAGAAAGGAATAAAAGATAGCTTCTAGGTTTTGGAATGAGCGGTTAGGTGAATGGTGGAACAGTTTACTGAGGTGGGAAGATTGGAGGAAGAACACATTTGGGGTGGAGAGAGCCAGAGTTTTGGGTTTTTAAAAAAATTTTTTATTGGGGTATAGTTGATTTACAATGTGTTAATTTCGGGTGTACAGCAAAGTGAAGCAGTTATACATATACATATATCCACTCTTTTTCAGATTTTTTCCCCATATAGGTCATTACAGAGTATTGAGTAGAGTTCCCTGTGCTATACAGTAGGTCCTTATTAGTTATCTATTTTATATATAGTAGTGTGTATATGTCAGTCCCAATATTCCAGTTTATCCCCCCCCCCCCCCGTAACTGTAAGTTTATTTTCTACATCTGTAAAAGAGTTTTGTTCTGAGATACAAATTAAACATTCTGATGGTGTTGTCAAGAAAGCAGTTGGATATACAAGTCTGGACTCCACTGAGTTGAGAGCATATATGTAGTATTTAAAGCCATCTAAATAAATGATATAACCTATGGAGAGACTGCAGATAGGCTGGAGAGGACAGCCTAGATACCAAACCCTCCCTTGGGAACTCCAATATTTAAAAGTTGAGCAGAAAAAGAGAATCTTGCAGAATAAACTGAAAAGGAGCATCCAGTGAGGTAAAAGAGAACAAGAAGAATGTTATGATCCAGACCCTAAGAGAGGAAAGTGCTTTAAGAATAAGAGAATAGGCAACTATGCCAAATACTCCTGAGAATTCATACAAGTGATGACCCAGAAGTCCATTAGGTTTGGTAAGATGGAGAATGTCATTGACTTTGATAATAGTAAGTGGAGGAGAGAATGAAAGGTGAGAAAGAGGTGTTAGCAACTGTAGAGAAATCTCGTGAGTTTGCTGCAAATGGAACATACATTTAAGTGAGGGTTTCTTGTGTGTGCTTGCGCGCGCGCGTGTGTGTTTTCCTTTTAAAGGAAGGGAATAGCAGAGCATGTTTGAGAATGATCCAGCAGAAAGAGGTCATGGTTACCAGGGTCTTTGAGAAGGCAGTCAGGAATGGGATTCAGAAGAGCTGGCCTTGGCATTGGCAGGAAGAGTTTGTTCACTGTAACAATAGAGAAGGCAGGGTAGGTAGAGATGCAGGTAGATTTGTTGGAAAACGAATGGAATTTCATTGTGGTCGTTTCTTCCTTCTCAATGAAATATGGGACAAGCTGAGAATGAGGAGGGGGAGAAATAGTTTTTGAGTGTTTGTACAAGCCATCACGCTACTGCTTTAAAGATGCCCATCACCGTGGTAGGAGAGAGGAGTTGAGGATACTTCAATTAGAGATGGAAAGATGTGGGTGAGGTTAGATACATTCCATATGAACCTCCACTGTCGGAGGTCACTGGGAGGTGTGCTTTTCTCCTATGATAAAGCTTACGAACTCACTGAAAATAGCATGAGACCTAAACAGAAGTGTGAAGGAAGAAAATGAAGATTGCTTTAATCCCTCTATCCTTGTGTCTAAGCTGCTCAAACCACATATCCCAGAATCCCAGAGTTTTTACAGTTCCTCTCATTCTTTTGTTCCTTGACCTTAAAGAACTTATAGTCTATACAGGGAGACAGACACTAAATAATAAACACACAAAAATATAATTATAGCAGTCTGGATAGGAGGGGAGTTTGGGGGAGAATGGATACATGTATATGTATGGCTGAGTCACATTGCTGTACACCTGAAACTATCATAATATTGTTAATCAGCTATACTCCAATGTAAGATAAAAAGTTTTAAAAAATGCAAAAAAATATAAGTTGTTCCAAGCATCATGAATGGAAAGAAGGCATGCCATCAGAGAATCATGGAGCTTTAGAGGAGAGGCTTAATGTGAAGTGATGTTTATATGAGCATGAGAACATTGAGTAGGGCTTGGACAGGCAAAGAGTGAGAGGAAGAAAACTGTAGGCAAAGGTCCTGAAGAAGCAGAGGGCCTGGTGTGTTAAGGAAGAGAAAGAAGCATGGTTTGCTTTAGGCAGATTGAGTGATGGGAGAGTGATGTGCTTGGTGAAGTTGGAAAGGTGAGCAAGGACCCAGGACTTGATTGGAAGTTGGGCTGTTATTCTAGGTGCAGCGGAGAAACCATTAAAGGGTGTTATGGTGGTGGTAGGGTTCTGACAGGTTCAGATTTATATTTTATAAAGATTAGTCTGAAAAGTAATCTTTTCCGAGAAAAGATTGAGGGGGTAGGGGGCCAGAGTGAAGGAGGTGAGAAACTACTTAGGAGATCACGGAAGGAAGAAAGCCAGAGAGGGTCATGCATTGGACCAAGGTACTGGCAATAGAGACTGAGAGAATTGGACACATTCATGACATAATTAAGGGCAGAGTTTTAAACCTTAACCCTATTGACGTTCTGAGCTGCGTGATTCTTTGTTGGAGCTTCTTGTTCATTGTAGGGTATTTAGCAGTATCCCTGGCCTATTCATCTGCCAGTAGCACTCTCTGATCGCCACCCTCCCTCCACCCCTATTGTGAAAACCAAAAATGTCTATAGACAAAGCAGGTATCCCTTTGCCAAATATCCCTTGGAGGGCAAAATCTCCCTGATTGAGAACCAGTATTTTAGAGGGACAATTCATAGGAAAGGATAATGGATTAGATAAGGGATGAGAAGTTCACGAATGACATTCTTTTGAACGAGCAAGTAGATGGATGTGTAGCTTATGGAACTGCAATGACTTGAGGAGGAGAATATTTGGGGTGTGTATATAAATGTCAGGAGTTCATTTTAGGCATATGGTAAATCTAGGTGCTTGGAAGACTTCAAGGGAAGTCAAGGGGAGAGATTTTGGCTGGAGATATAAAGAGCAATGAATGGGGTTGGATGTGATCACTGATGGGGAGAATGCAAATGAGAACCAGAGAGGCTGGGTTCTGAACAGAGAGGAAATCTAATACTTACAAAGAATAGGGGACCATGTTACAGAAGGGGAAAAAACCTCAGCGTGTTTCGAGAAGTGGGTAGTAAACTATATTGAATAGTTCTAGTTATACGAGGTTAATAGTTCTAGTTATATCAGGTTTGAAAAGTGTCCATTGGTGTTGTCAAAACTGAAGGTACGGGGCATCCCTGGTGGCACAGTGGTTGGGAGTCCGCCTGCCGATGCAGGGGACGCGGGTTCGTGCCCCGGTCCGAGAGGATCCCGCCTGCCGCGGAGCGGCTGGGCCCATGAGCCATGGCCGCTGAACCTGCACGTCCGGAGCCTGTGCTCCGCAACGGGAGAGGCCACAACAGTGAGAGGCCCGCTTACCGCAAAAAAAAAAAACAAAAACAAAAACTGAAGGTACTTGTAGGGGCTAAAGCCATAATCAAGTGGGTTGCAATGAGAATGGAAGTTGGAAGTTGGAAGTTGGACCACACGTGCAGATAACTTTCACGATTGTTTTCAAGCACGGAGGGAAAAGCAGTTAACTAGAAGATGTGAAATCAGGTGGGCCTTTGTAAAAGAAGGCACAATAGTAAACATGATTAAATGCTGCTGGAAAATCCATTAAAGAAGGAGAGAGGTGGAAGGTAAAGGGGAGAAAGTTATCGACACTGACAGATTCACCAAAGCCCTCTGGTATGCAGGCCACTATTGGCCTTTACCATGGAGAAAGTTAGTTTCTTCATTGTAACGGAGAGAATGAGAATATTATTGATGATGATGATGATTATGAAGGATGATGGCTGACTTTTATTGAGGGCTTATTGTGTGACAGACTTCTCACATGGATTATTTTATGAATTCTTCCAGCAAACATGTGAAGTAAGTCCTGTTAGTATTCCCACTTGAGACATAAGAAAACAGGATTAGACAGGTTAAGTAATATGTTCAAGTGGTAGAACTTCGAATGTAAGAGAACTCACTCTAGAACTCATGTTAAAACACTTACTCCAGAGCCTAAGCCCCTAACAGAAGCAGAAAAAGGAATCAAACCAATTAAACTACCAAAGAATTATTTAAATCAGTGAGCTCTTGACTATTACCATAAAGTTTCAGACCCACCTTGACTTGAATGCAGATTACCTCTCATAATGAAATACTCCATGGTTCCCTACACTTGACCCTATCCTGAAGTGGTGTTTTTGTTTTGTCTTTTATTTTTATTTATTTATTAAATTTATTTATATATTTTTAAGGAAATTTCATAGACTAATAGGGGTGCTGGTCTTGGCTCAGACAGGGAAGACTGACCTTGGAGTGGAAAGAGCTACCAAGTTCTTGAACTGGCTTCTTTCCTCAAGCATCCTTTTTTGGACCAAGAGCAAATGTGTTTACTGCTCTGGACTCTAGGCTGTGCTTGCCAGACCAGCTGTGAGCGCTCGTTGTAGCCATACAGAGACTGTTCACAGCATCCCTGTGATTGGTTGGTATAGAAGAAAATGCCATTGGCTTGCTTAACCCCGCTCTTTTTGTTTTGATGATTCTGTCCTAACAAGCCCATGACATTGATATTTGAACATGGTACCAATCAGGGCCTGATTTATCTTGACTTTTGGTTTTCTTTTTCTTTTTTATTATTGAAGTATAATTGATTTACAATACTGTGTTAGTTTCAGGTGTACAGCAAAGTGATTCACTTATATATATACATATATATTCAGATTATTTTCCATTATAGGTTATTACAAGATATTGAATATTGTTCCCGGTGTTATACAATAAATCCTCGTTGCTTATCTGGTTTTCTTCTTAAGATTTGAATGAATGACCTGTATGTGTGTGTGTGTGTGTGTGTGTGTGTGTGTGTGTGTCAATATATATGGTTGTGATCATAGTTTAAGGGTGCCTTCCTGACGTCCAAGACCTGTTATTACAAACTGTAACCCTTGGCCATTTTTTGAAGATGGGTGAAAAGACGTAAAGAGTGAAAAAAAGTAGTGCAAAGTTTTATCTGGACAAGTAAATTTATAGTGGTTCCTTTTTATGTTATAACGTTCTGGATAATTTGGTTCCTTTTTTAGTTTTCAGAGTGATGACACACAGATAAATTAGCATTTCTACCACAGCTGCCTCTTTCAGCAAGAATAAAGGTTCTCAGGTCAAGGTGAATAAAAAGGTAGGCTGGGACCCAGAGACAGTGGAGAGATGGGAGCGAACTGTACAATTTATCTGGACGTGCTTGTCACTTCCCTTTTCATGTTAACAGCAACAAAAAAGAAAGACTAAGAAAAAGAAAAAAACATTGCTTCAACATGCATGTGAAAAAACAACAATTGTGTGGCTCAAATGTTAAGTACACAGAAGTGCTTTACACTAATACCTTTTCTGACCTAATCTCCTGAAGGATCTGAACTTTTGAGATATCCCAGACTCTGTTCATGTGTAAATACAGCTGTGGGCTTCCAGAGGTGAGACCTTTCCTTTGTTTTGAGCTCCCTGTGAGAAACTCCAATTACTAGATCAGAAGAGAGAACAAGCAACGTGAGAGAAGTATTTGGAGGTTATGGGGTAGGTGGAATTGGGAGTTTCTCAAGTCTTCTTAGCTAAAAGGCTTCTATGTATAAATGCATATTTATATGTATACGTATATATGTGTATATGTCTAGATACACACACCCCTGAGACTCTGCGATTCCATTTACAGATCTGTTTCTTAATACTGAAGGGGATTGATCTGATCAGAGGGCTTTGCTTTCAGAAGCTGTCACAGGGCCCAGGTGACAGAGCCGCTTGTCCGCCACGTGGCATTTTCTGAGTACTGCAGCCACAACCCTGCATACTACACCCCAGCCATTCAGAGCATGATGGCTCCGAGTCCCCAGGAGAAAGCATTTCTCGTTTGGTATTAAAACCTGATGACAAAGGTCATGAAGAGCCTAGGGGTAAGACGGGAATAAAGACACAGACCTACTAGAGCATGGACTTGAGAATATGGGGAGGGGGAAGGGTAAGCTGTGACAAAGTGAGAGAGTGGCATGGACATATATACACTACCAAACGTAAAATAGATAGCTAGTGGGAAGCAGCCACATGGCACAGGGAGATCAGCTCCGTGCTTTGTGACCACCTAGAGGGGTGGGATAGGGAGGGTGGGAGGCAGGGAGATGCAAGAGGGAAGAGATATGGGAACATATGTATATGTGTAACCGATTCACTTTGTTATAAAGCAGAAACTAAAACTAACACACCATTGTAAAGCAATTATACTCCAATAAAGATGTTAAAAAAATTTAGATATATACAACACTATGTATAAAATAGATAACTAATGAGAACCTACTGTATAGCACAGGGAGCTATACTCAATGATCTGGGAAGGAAATCCAAAAAAGGGGATATGTGTATATATAACTGATTCAATTTACTGTACAGCAGAAACTAACACAACACTGTAAAGCAACTATAGTCCAATAAAAATTAAAAAAAAAAACACCTGATGACACACAAAAAGAGATGCACGATGTTTATAAAGCTGAATGTTTGGAAGACTCAGCGCTGCCACATCAAATGTTTGGAGACACCCAAGGAGGCAAAGAGTGAAGCATTGTGGCAAATCCAATGTCGACCTTCCTTTCATTGGGAACCAGAGCTTCGCACTATGCTGAGCATTTTGCTATCCATGAAATCCACATTTGAGTCAATCACTGGGAGCAGAGCCAGTTCGATATGTGGCTCTCTAATGCCCAGCTGAGTGACGGACAGTAATATGTTTTGGAACAACGTAAGGAAACCCAGAGGACTATCCTGACATTATTAGCTTCCTTCTGATATGTCAGCATTGCCAGTGAATTTCAGTTTTCCCCAAGGTTCTTTCTCATCTTGAAGGCAACAATGGATGTGCTTCTGGACTCTCATATTTGCACTGAATTCAACTGATATTTCTTTTTAAGACTTGAAAGGATCATAAGTTACAACAGGCTTTTTGGCCTCAGAGCAGTCATGGCCCTCAGCTATGGCAAATGTGGGCAGTAAATATGCGCTTTGATGGACTAGACTTTTGCAACCAGCCCCCCTCCCCTCCCCCCTGTCTTGGAAGGAATAAAAGGAAACTTTATAGACATAAGGAGATAAAGAATATGCTTTATAAAATCAAAATATGATTTATAAACAAGAAAAACATTCCAATAATTTGGGCTCAAGTTGGGACTTCCAGTTAAAAAAGTCTTAAATTTCATAGTGCTTTGATAGTGTTTTTGTAAAAGTTCACATGATCCTCAGCATACAATACCATTCCATTTGACCTCTATTTGCTCAGTGATAACATTTGATTGAAGTCCTGGAATTCTTGTCTCGACAGGTTTATTAACCTCAGTGTTGCAGGTCCTAACACTTAACAGTTCCTATAATCAGTTGTTGCTACTACCAATTTAGCAACATTCAAACTTTTATCACGTTAAGAAAATGATAGCGTAGTCAGAAAAGTATGTTAATGTTGGTTCTAAACAAGTTACTAAATTCTCAGTGAAGTAGTGGAAGGAACACTGGCTAAGTTTGATGACATTAAGTGTTAAAATGTGGATTTTCCTGCAACAAGCTAGAGGACCTCGGACAAATTTTTTTAAACCTCTTTGATTCTCAATTTCAACATCTGTGCTCTGGGGATAAAAATATTAACCTTCTAGTGCATCATTTATTCACTCCAGAAATTTGCCGAGCAGCTACTCTGTGCTAGGCACTATTCTAAATGTTGGGATACAATGCTGAATAAGATACTCAAAGTCCCTGTCCTCATGAAGCTTGCCTTCTAGCTGGGGAAGACAAACAGTATGTAATTAAACAGCTCTGATAGTCTTAAGTGTTATGTAGGATACACATTAGGATAATGTGGTAAGAATGCCTTGGCTGATGGGGCAGCCCAGCATCACACCAGGTGATGGGGGAAGGTGCCTCTGAGGATGTGAGATTGAGGATGACCTGAATGACAGAATGGCACTAGCCTTGTGAGGGGTCAGGGCAAGTGCATTCTATGGACAGGGAGTAGAAGTACAAAGGACTTAAAGTACGTGAGAATGTGGAGTGTTTTAAGTACAGACAGAAGATGGGTCTAGAGGAAGGCAGGGGCCGGATCACGACGTAATGCATTTCAACCATAGTAAGGATTTGGATTGTCTCTAAGGGCATTGTTAGTCATTGGAAACTTTTAAGAAATGTAATGACATGGTTTGATTTGTATTTCAAAAAGTTGACTGCTGTGTAGACAATGGGCTATAGGGGAATTCCCTGGTGGTCCAGTGGTTAGTACTTGGCGCTTTCACTGCCGAGGGCCCGGGTTCAATCCCTGGTTGGGGAACTAAGATCCCACAAGCGGCACAGCCAAAAAAAAAAAAAAAAAAGAAAGGACTATGGGATAGATGTTAAGAATGGTAACAGGAAGAACAGTTAGGAAGCTGTTCTAGGTACGAGATGATGGTGGCCAGGACTAGTGAAGTAACAATGGAAATGGAAGTGATGGAATGGATTGGGGATGTATTGTAGAGGAAGAAATGTCAAAACTTGCTGATGGATTGAATTTGACGGGTTTAAGAGAGAAGTCTGGGATAAGTCTTAGGTTTTTGGTTTGATGGGAAGAACCAATCAAATGGTGTAAGACTTGGGAAGAAACTGGTTTGGGCAAAGAAACTGAGAGTTCCGTTTTGCATATGTTAAGTTTAAGTTGTATTTTAGGCTCCAAGTAGGGATATAAAAGAGATATCTAAGAATAAGAAGTACAATATGCAAACTAGAGCTCAGGGCAAAGCTCTGGGCTGGAGATATAAATTTGGGAATCATTAGCTTTGTTGATATTTAAAGCCATAGGCCCGGAAGAGGACTCAGGGAGAAAGAATGAACAGAGATTAGGAGACCTGGGGCACTCCAACATTTAGATGTCATATTCAAAAGAAAGAATCAGCTGAAGAGTTTGAAAAGGAGTAGCTTGCAGACAGAAAAACACAGGACAATGTTTTATGTGTAGGAAGGGGTTATTTGTATCTAATGCTGCTGAGAGGTAAATGAGGATAGAGACGTGGCCTTTAGGTTTGTTCACAGCGACTCAAAACAAGTGCACTTGCATTGGAGTGATAGGGACAAAAGCCAGACTGGAGTGGATTGTTATGAGAATTATAATCAACACAAAGCAAGTATCTGGTACACAGTGTGTGCTTAACATATGATAGGTATTACTGAGAAATTATAATTTAGTGGCAGATTTTCTGGGTTGCTTATAGCAGCCATTCTCCTTGCCTCCTTCTCCCATCCCCTACTTCATTTTTCTGGCAGACACCCCCCACCTCAATTTGTTCAAGTTTCCCACTCTCCCATATGCCTAAGGATGAGCCATTATTAGTCTGGGTCACTCTTGGTGGTCTCTTTGCTCTTGTCAGTGACCAGTTTCAGCACAGGAATGCAACTCAATCCCAGCCAGTGCGATCTGAGAGAAGTCTGGTGAGGGCTTCTGGAAAAGGTGTTCTTTGCTAATAAAAGGATATTCATGGGAAGAAATGCCCCTGTTCTTCACTGAATTACGTCTGTTGGGGATATCTGGAATTGTTGCAGCCATCTGCATAGCAGCTGAGAGAGACAGGCTGTGGATGGCAGCGTGGAGATAGGGGAGGCCATCTTTGTAGACCTAGTGCTCAGTCTCGTGGGGGTAGTAAGGCACTCTTTAAGGCAGTGCTTCTCAGGATATGAATCCCACAAAGCTCTGTACGATGCTGATTTTACTTATAAATTACCTAGTGCCAGACGGTCTAAGCTTTACTTAATATTTTACAGATGAGTAACTTGAGATCAAATGAAGTTAAGTGATTGGCCTGGGGGATTCAAACCTAGGTTCCCTACCTACCGTGTGAATGCCGTATCTCTGTAGGTCACAGTAAGTAAGTAGGGCATCTGTAAATAAAGGTGTATTTACTTGGTATCTGTTTTTAAAATGATGGGTTGTTTTAAAATTTATTTTCTAATAGTGCCAACTGGTTTGAGACTGAGTTTCTCCTTTTGTCAACTAATGAGCCTGGAAATGCTGAGGAAATGTGTATCAGCAATCCGTGGTCCGTGTATACATTGGGTGACAATGTGCTTGACTAGAGGTACCAGGATCCAAGTTTGGTGGAGATTAACAGTCTAGTTGTTTACATTGCTAATTTTAAAACACATATAAAATTTCAAAAAACTGTTATTAATTTAGGGCTTAATATATGATCTATCTTATATTCAGTGCTCTAAGTACATTGTTTCACCAAATCTTCACTGAATCTTGAGCTCCAAGAAAATATGATTTTCTGCATTTTTATGATTGAGGAAAGTAAACCGTGGAGAGTTTTAATGTATGTTGTTCCAAACTACTGGATTTTAATCCAGGTTTGTCTCATTCCAAAGGCCATGCTCTTTAACAATCCAATGAATACATTAAATTTTAACTAAAATTGTGGCATAAATGTGCAGGCTACCTAGTACACCGAGGTAGCGTGTTATCTCTAAAAGGGTTTGTGTATAGAAAAAGCCTGGGAGGAGGTAGATCAGATCAGCAATAGTTTTTTTTTGCTGTTGGGAATTACAGTTAATTTTTATTCTCTTTGATAGATCACTGTTGTTAAAAGAAAAACTTGTATGTGCTGTTTTTAAAAAGTCAGGATTTTTAGTTTATAGATCTGGTCACCAGATGCTGGACAGAGATGGATTTCCCAAGGTAATGTAGGACCACTTTGCTACCAACCACCAGGCCAATTGGGCAGTTGTCACTTTCTTTTTGTCTTTCATTGTAACTTTCACTGTAGTGCTAAGGGAAGAGACATCAGTCCTCTTTTTGTTCACCAAACTCTCGCAGCCTTCTTTCTATAAACCACAGATGTCTTCTTTCCATCTCTCTGGGCAAGACTGAATAACCGGAGTTTTCATGTTCTAAAGACAAACAGAAACCAGTTGCCCAAGTATTTATTTTGTGTTGGATTGATTGGTACTTTTCTTTTCGCATTTTCTTTTCGCATGATCTGTAGATAAAAGAGGCTTACTTATTGAGTCGCTGGGGTTCCTTTTCTGTTAACTCTAGCTAAAGCCACGTACTCAACCACAGGACAGTGGGTGATTACTTAGTAAATAACCCCGATCACCTCTGAGATTCCTCCTTCATCAATATACGTAGAACAAACAGAACCTTGATAAGACCCAGGTTGATTGCAAAATGAGTTTCCTGTATATGTTGCCAACAATTTTTTTTTCCTGACGGCTTAGTTATGTTTTGCAGGTTTATATGCTTTTTAGAATTTGCATTCTGCCACCTAAATATAAAACTTTGAGCGATATTTACAGAATGCTGTTAGTAGTATTGTAAAATACAGGTGGCCAGGTTAGAATTGAAATAACTCTGCCAAAGATTGAGGAGAAAATTTTGTAACTTATTAAGTATTTTAGCCAGGAAATGACAACCGTTCTTGTGATAAGAACCGAAATACTGTCAAATTCAAGTGATGGTGTTATAAGAAGACATTAAAATCTCATGATATGTCCTGAAATTTGAGTTATAAAGTGGATATTTAATGAATGACACTGTCCTTCACTGCCATCTATCCTTCAGATTTACTCTGTTGTGTTAAATCCTTAAGCGCATAGATGTTTTTAGAGTTAAATTCGAGCTCCAGTAACACATCGCCTATTTTCCTTCATCAAAACATTGCCAGTTTTGGTCTTTGCACTGCCTTCTTCCCCCATCTTTCAGTTTGTAGTACAGACCACAGTGGCTTTCTGAATCACATGAGGAAGAGCGCTATCCTTTCTCTTCCTCTCCCAGATTTTAGGCCTAAATCATTTTCAAGGTGAAATGGTTAACAGAGAACTCGAAAAGTTAGCTCTGTCTAAAGTGCCTGATTGGCCTGCCTCACTCAAAGGTGATGACCTCGTTCTTCGTCCCCTCAGGGAAGAAGGGAAATGCCTGCACATTATCCTACAGAGACAGTAGTATGATGCTGTGAGTAGGGGAATGTCTCCGAGTTTAGCTCAAATACTTATGTAAGTTCACTTTACAACTTGAAGGTAGAGAAATGAACTCTTGATTATGTGCACTAGTTTTACAGTGTCAGAAGTATTGCTGAACCTGTAGAAGACAAAAGAAATAGGCATATATCTATGTTAAACCAACAACAGAATCTTCAGTACTTAAAATTGTTGGTACCTTTTCTTTCAAAAATATTTTATTCATATAAGCACACAAATATATCTATGTATGTAATTGAGGAATTTACTCTCTATAAAATTTTGGGTTTTTTTCCCTGCATGTAAATGCTACTTTATAAACATTTTCTTATTTTATCAATAGATATTCGGAAATATTTTTAAATAGCCAATGTATTTAACTATTTATAAATTTTAGGGCATTTAGGTGTTCACAGATTTTTTTTCTGTTATAAATAGTACTGCAGTGTATACCTTGGTTCATAATCTGGCATTTGTATAGCACCAACTGAGTGCCAGGTACCTTTCTAACCACTTTATATGTACTAAGGATATGAATCCTTCCAACAGGCCTTAGAGATGGGTACTATTATGACATTCATTTTATAGTTGAGGAAACTGAGACGTGGGGAAGCTAGTTTCCAAAACCACACACTGGCAACTGGTAGGGATCAAATCCAGTCCAAGAAGTCTGATACCAATATCTCCATAATCACCATGAGATTTTCATTTCATTTCTTAATATTTTCTTAAGGGTAGACTTCTAGAAGTATAACGAATGGACTAAAGGGTATGAACTTATTCAGGCTCTTAATTAGTTTATACGAAGGATGCACCAATCTGTATTTTCACATCGCTTTATGGGGAAGCTTGTTTTACTACGTTTTTATCAACGTTGAGAAATGTGAGCAAAAATCTTTGGTCAATCTGATAGGTGAAATTTAATATTTCATGTTGCTTTATTTGCATGTGTGCATAGTAGCATGGGCTCCAGTTTATCTGTGCTTGAATCCCAGGGGTATCTCTTTATAGGATGGTTGTGAGAATTAAGAATCAATACATGGGCTTCCCTGGTGGCGCAGTGGTTGAGAGTCTGCCTGCCGATGCAGGGGACACGGGTTTGTGCCCCGGTCCGGGAAGATCCCACATGCCGCAGAGTGGCTGGGCCCGTGAGCTATGGCCGCTGAGCCTGCGCGTCCGGAGCCTGTGCTCCGCAATGGGAGAGGCCACAACAGTGAGAGGCCCGCGTACCGCAAAAAAAAAAAAAAAAAATCAATACATGCAAGGCTCCTAGAACAGACCTTGTATACAGGAAGCAATAGATAGATGCTGGTTATATTAGTATTTATTTGGTAGTGATGGGGTTCAGAACATACTGCCCCAAAATATGGCATACTTAATATTTTAACTTGAAAGAATATAAGAAAACTGCACGTCCTGGAAGGACTCTCTGACCTTCCTCTTCTCCCCTGAGCAGGTCATAAAACCCTCTTGTGAGTGGTGCCCTCCCTATACTGGAGGAAACGAATACCCCTATCTCCAAAGATGAGGGACACCAATAGGAATGTGAACACACAGCCTTGCTAAGTTTCTCCCAGTTTATTACCTTAGCTCATCACCCTTTGTCCTATCATATCTTTCCATGACTTCCTTCATCAGACCTCATATTAAAACGCTCAGGTTTAACCATTTCTTTGGATTTTCGTTTCCTTATGAAGGTTCCCATGTCAGGTAAAATTTATATTAAATAAACTTTTATGCTTTTCTCCTATTAATCTGTCTTTGTCCGGCCAGTTATAGAGCCCCAGCTGGAGAACCTAGTAGGCTAGTAGGAAAAGGAATCTTTCCTCCCCTACCACAGTAAAGGTGAACGTTGTTTCTTGTGTTTCTTGGCCACTTGTGTTTTTCTTTTGCAAATATCCTATTCATGTACTTATTTTCAGAAAGCTCATAGAAAAAGGATTCCCTACAATATTCCTTTAAGATAGTATCGCAGTATTTTGTCTTTATTAAGGAAGGAAAAGAGACAGAGTATTGATTGAATCAGACTTAACATTTGAATGAAACTTTTTAAATCTATAGAGTGCATTTAAGAAAAACAATAGTGAGAGAGAACACCTTCTTTGGCTTCAGCAATCGATGTGTAGACCAGAGCATGTATTGCTTTTGTAATTTATCAGTAAAAAGAAAGATAATGGAAAAAGCCAAGTTTCGGTGTAATAAGAAACACTACAAACACATTTCATTACAGAGCTCAGAGGACCATGCAATAATTCATATCTTTGAATTACAGAATACATTTTGAGTTTGACATTTTGTGATGAGAACACTGAAATGTTGCAGCTAGTGTGGGGAGAAATGGGCTTAGTGTATAATTAATGGAGACAAGCCATTACAGAGAACAAAAAAATAAAATTGAATCAAATAAGCATACGTGTCAACTGCTGGGGGGAGGTGGAGTAAAGTGTGAATCACTGTATTTTGGATTAAAATAGCATGCTTTGATAATTGTAGTGTGGGGCTTTATATCCATTCTCCTGCAGTGCTAAGCGTCCTCACTGAGTTAAGTAACATTAGCTGTGACATTAAAGCAATCAACAGAATTAGCATGAACCTAGAGCCAGAACATTTAAAGCAGGAAAAAAAAAGAGCACAGATCTGTAGGGCTGCAGAATGCTCATGAAAGCTAGCAGGCTCACCAAATTCTTGTTCTAGTTGGCACAAGTCCACTGGACTCCCAGTGAGCAGGAAAGCCAAGGAATGGGAAAGGGTGTACTAACCCAGATTATTAACGACATTAACAGCAACAGTCAGTGTTGAAGTGTATACTCTGTGCGTGCCCAGTGCAGGGCCCTTCGCATACAGCTCTTCATTTCATCACCACAACCCATTAGGGAGGGATTATGATCCCCACAAAAGCCTGTAGCTGTTAAGAGGCATCGCTGATATTCAAAGCCAGGTCTCTTTCCAAAGCCCATGTTCTTATTCACCTGGAGGTGCTGCCACAGTACCTCTTCCCTGACCCCATTAGTTTTTGCTGTTGTCTACTTCTGTCCCAATTTTTTGTTCCTTCATGCATTATATATCAAATAGCAATGAGATTCTTAATAGGCGCCCTGCCCTGTGCTAGATGCTCTCGATACAGCAGGGAAATCAATGCCTGTTTCTTCCATTCATGGAACTTACAGTTGATCAGAGGACACTGAGAATTACTAATCATCATCATCAAACAGCATTTATTAAGTACCTAGAAAGTGCAGTCTCTGTCGTTTTTGCAGCAGTACTTTACTTTGGTGTTATCACCTCCACTTTACATATAAGGAAAGGGGCTCCGATACATTTGGCAGTTGGTTCAGTTCAGATTTCAGCCAGCTGTGAAGTGTCTGGTCTGGGATGCCAGCCTTGGCCTTTAGGATGTTCTGTTGCTTCCTCACGACATCACCCTGCCTCATTACTATGCCTCTTGATTCTTCAACGAATTTCTCATCAGGAACATAAGTCCCTGTGCCACCATCTTTTGCATTTTTTGCCGCTACCATCTTGTCACTTTCCCTCTAAGTTACTTCCCTTGTCAGAATCTCCCACAGATAGGATCATTTCTGTACAAAGTAATGTGTTCAAAGTAATGTGCTAATACTGTCTCTAATAGTCTCACCTCCCATGAGAAACACGCATGCACACGCACACACACACACACACACACACTTTAGCCATAGGGGCATATATTAAATGAACTAATATTCAACATGATAATTAAACATTTTCTGGAAAAGTCAGATTATAGTAGCTTTTTGCTTTTCAAGGCACACGTAGTGCAAATTCAAAGCAAGTTTCAGCAGCAACCGCATTAGCTGTATTGCCTCTAAATCAGTCTTCTTTTAGGATGCTTCATAATCTTTGGTAATGTGACACGACTTAGACACATCATCCCAAATCATTTCAGTCACTCCTATAAATGTGTCATAACCATATCCTAGCTCTGGCAAAGTGATAAATCTCCCCTCTACTGTAAACTATCTGCTCTGACTTGTTGGAGTATCTGTCTAAGGAATACATGGGCTATAGGAAGCAGCTCTCTATATACTGGAAGTTCTTTGAAGAACATTAAAAGATTTCAACATAGAGTATCTTAATTAAATAAGTAATACAGGTGCCTTCAGGGCTCCTACCTTGGACTGTGATTGACGGATACCCTGTCCAGGTGTCACTACAGTTGCCCTGCTGCTTGCTGTATGGCAAGTTTTCAATCCCTCTGTTAGTCTAAGTTTACTCCTTTTTAGAGTTGGGATAATATCTGTAGTGGCTTTAAAACTGGCCCAAAATTCCATGACATACCTCCCATCAACAGGTTGGGTCTGTGTCCCATCTCCTTGAAATGGGTGGGCTTGTGACTGCTTCACCAGTAGAGTACACTGAGGTGATGCCACGTGACTTCCAAGCCTAGGTCATAAAGGTCCTGCAGCTGCCATCTTGCTCAGGGAACACTTGCTCTTGGAACCTTATTACCCAGAGTGCACCAAGCACTGCAGTTGACAGTCTCAGATGAGCCCAGCCTTCTAGCCATCTCCACTGAGGCACTAGACATGAAAGCAAGGTCATCTTGGGTCCTCTAGATCAGTCCATCTGGCAGCCAAATAACACCAGGTGACTGTCATCGGCATGACGTAGAAATTTCACCTCTCCAAGTCATGACTAAATTTCTTACGCACAAAATCATGAAACATAATAAAATTGTCGTTGCTTTAACCCACTATGTTTGGTGTAGTTTGCTATGCAGCAATAGGTAAGTAAAACACTTATCTCATTCATCGTGAAGGATGTAGCAAGACTCTTAGCTTAGGGCCTGACTTCTGGTAAGCACTCAGTGAATGCTATTTTTATTTCTTGAGCATCTACTATGGTCACAAACACACATAAAGTGTTTTGAGGCATAGGAAAGAAGTAAGATATACTTTTTTCTCTTACAATTTTGGGAGTGGCAGTAAGGATGAATACACATGAAAAGATAATGTACATTTTGTTAGAGTAATAAATGCTATAATTGCTGTAAGTGTTTAAAGAAAGGACAGGTAAGTCACTGTGAAGAAAGTGGTTCTTGAAATCTGAGGCCCCCATCTTCAGGAAGAGTAAGGGAATATTTGTTCCAGAGACTGTGCAAGATAATTGATCTGATTTTAATTCACGTTGCATAGATTAAAAGACGAGACGTGATGCATATGTTTTGGTCACCTCTTATTCACCCTGTTGGTGAGGGAGGGATTCCTGCACTGGGGTTATGGGGATGGGGATGGCTGAATACAAGTCACTTGACAGTGGACAGATGAGATTGATAGCAGTTCAATAGTTGCATATATCCACAGTGAGGGGAGGAAGACATTGTATGTGGCTATGCAGGGTCACGCAGGTTTGTGCTCAGGAACAGAATGAACAACCAGAGGCTGTGGGGGGCAGGCTTTATAGAATCAGGAGGGTGGAGTGACCCCTGGTTTCCAGGAGAGGATGTGACTTGGCTTGAATATTTCTTAGGACTTGGAACTGAAACTCAATACTCAGGGATAAGTATCCTCTGCCTAGGTCCTTTGATGAAAAGTGTTGTCTGGGTAGGCAACCTTACTCACAGAAACAGACTGGAAAGGAAGACTTGCGGTCGGGCCATTGGAGACCCTCCTGGTTTTATCAGCTACGTACATAAAAAAGCAGCATGTGATATTGAGCATTCATTTTTGGCCTTAAACTATATTATAATCTGCTCAAGATGGCAAAGCCAATGAAAAGTGCAGCTTGGTTTTGAATCTGAGTGTGTCTGGCCCAAAGTCCTTCATGAGCTCAAAGTGTGTGCACTGGATACAAATGAAGGAGTGGACAAGTTTATGAATACCACTGAGTGTGTGCTGCCTCTTTCTACGTCATCCTCCTCTATTTCACTGAGTTTAGTCTAATCGCGAGGCACCCAGTACCCTAAGAATGTTCATGAGTATTTTATTACAGTTATAAAAGATGTCACCATTGGCAGAAGTGAGGTAAAGTGTACACAGGGGTGTTTTTGCAACCTCCTGGGAGTCAATAATTATTTCAAAACAAAATAAAATTTAAAATGCTCAGGGGCCTAAGGTTCCTGGCTTTGGAGATGGTCACTGTAGTCACTATAGGGCAGCAGAGTCATGGTCAAGCTTGCCATCTACATGGGCACTTTTCACTGTTTCTCACCCCACCTCCTGTCCTTAGTCTCTCCATATCAAGCCTAATTCTAGGTAATTATTAAAATCACTCTCTTGCACCCACTTCCAGTTCCTTGTCTCTCTTGTTTTGGCTTCCTTGTGTTCATTGGCTAAACTGCAGCCCTGGTTAAATCCAACTCTGCCTCCACTGTGTCTTTACCAGGAGACCTGGATCCTGTGGGAGAAGAGCACACAGCCAGGCTGACTGGTGTTTTTTTCTTACATCTTGTATCTTCAGTGCCAAGAATAGTGCCTGACACATAGTAAGCATTTAATATATATTTGTTTAATGAGTGAGTGAATAAAGGGTCATCTCTTGACGGCTTCAGGCATCTAGGCACCCATAAAGATGGCTGTGTTAAGGACAGTAGACATATTCTCCCCTCCCCTTCTTTATCTTTTATTCTGTTTACAGTGTCTCCCAAATTCAGTCTGAGTAGAGCCAGCATTCAACAGGAAACTCTAAAGAGGGCTCTGATATTTATTAGTTCCTGAATGAAGTCTTCTTATATGTCACTCCAAAAAGTGGCATATAAGAAGGAGGAGACATTCATTATAGACATTATCTGATTTGAGGATACCTTCCACTTAGGTAGAGAATCCAGTTGTGTAAGTGAAATGACAGAAAGCAACGAAGATGCCTCTGTCCAAATGTCTTGATTACTTTCTTAAAACTGAAATCCGAGAGCCCTTCAAGGTGGCGGAGGAGTAAGACGTGGAGATCACCTTCCTCCCCACAAATACATCAGAAATACATCTGCTATGGAACAACTCCTACAGAACACCTACCTAACACTGGCAGAAGACCTCAGACTTCCCTAAAGGCAAGAAACTCCTCACCTACCTGGGTAGGGCAAAAGAAAAAACAGAGACAAAAGAATAGGGACGGGACCTGCACCTCTGGGAGGGAACTGTGAAGGAGGAAAAGTTTCCACACACTAGGAAGCCCCTTCACTGGCAGAGATGAGGGGTAGCTGGTAGGAAGCTTTGGAGCCATGGAGAGAGCAGCAACAAGGGTGCAGAGGGCGAAGCGGAGAGATTCCCGCACAGAGGATCGGTGCCGACTAGCACTCACAAGCCCGAGAGGCTTGTGTGCTCACCCACCAGGGTGGGTGGGGGCTGAGAGCTGAGGCTCGGGCTTCGGAGGTCAGATCCCGGGGAGAGGACTGGGGTTGGCTGCGTGAACACAGCCTGAAGGGGGCTAGTGCACCACAGCTAGCCAGGAGGGAGTCTGGGAAAAGATCTAAAACTGCCTAAGAGGCAAGAGACAATTGCTTTGAGGTGAGCGAGGAGAGGTGATTCAAAGCGCTGTCTAAATGAGCTCCAGAAACGGGCGTGAGCCGCGGCTATCAGCGCGGACACAAGAGACGGGCATGAGATGCTAAGGCTGCTGCTACAGCCACCAAGAAGCCTGTGTGCAAGCACAGGTCACTATCCACACCTCCCCTCCTGGGAGCCTGTGCAACCCACCACTGCCAGGGCACCGTGATCCAAGGACAACTTCCCCAGGAGAACACACGACACGCCTCAGGCTGGTGCAACGTCACAGTGACCTCTGCTACCGCAGGCTCGCCCCGCATCTATACCCCTCGCTCCCCCTGGCCTGAGTGAGCCAGAGTCCCCGAAGCAGCTGCTCCTTTAACCCCGTCCTGTCTGAGCAAAGAACAGACAACCTCAGGCAACGTGCATGCAGAGGCAGGGCCAAATCCAAAGCTGAACCGCGGGAGCTGTGCAAACAAAGAAGAAAACGGGAAGTCTCTCCCAGCAGCCTCAGGAGCAGCGGATTAAATCTCCACAATCTACTTGATGTACCCTGCATCTCTGGAATACCTGAATAGACAACAAATCATCCCAAAATTGAGGCAGTGGACTTTGGGAACAACTGTAGACTTGGGGTTTGCTTTCTGCATCTAATTTGTTTCTAGTCTTATGTTTATCTTAGTTTAGTATTTAGAGTTTATTTATCATTGGTAGTTTTATTTATTGATTTGGTTACTGTCTTCCTTTTTTTTTAAAAAAAATATATATTTTTTTCCTTTTTCTCTTTTTGTGACTGTGTATGTGTATGCTTCTTTGTGTGATTTTGTCCATATAGCTTTGCTTTTACCATTTGTCCTAGCATTCTGACTGTCTTATTTTGCTTGTTTGTTTGTTTTATTATAGTTTTTAGCGTTTGTTATCATTGGTGGATTTGTTTGTTGGTTTGGTTGCTCTCTTCTTTCTTTTTTTAAAAATTACTTTTAAATTATTTTTAATTTTAGTAACTATTTTTATTTATTTTTTCATTCTTTCTTTTGTTTTCCCTTTTCTTCTGAGCCGTGTGGCTGACAGGGTCTTTGTGCTCATCCGGGTGTCAGGCCTGAGCCTCTGAGGTGGGAGAGCCAAGTTCAGGACATTGGTCCACCAGACACCACCCAGCTCCACTTAATATCAAACAGCAAATGGGGATATATGTATATATATAGCTGATTCACTTTGTTTTAAGGCAGAAACTAACAAACCATTGTAAAGCAATTATACTCTAATAAAGATGTAAAAAAAAAAAAAAAGGGTGAAAGTTCTCCCAGAGATCTCCATCTCAATGCTAACACCCACCTCCACTCAACGACCAGCAAGCTACAGTGCTGGACACCCTATGATAAACAACTAGCAAGACAGGAACACAACCCCACCCATTAGTAGAGACCCTGCCTAAAATCATAAAAAGGTCACAGACACCCCAAAACACACCACTGGATGTGGTCCTGCCCATCAGAAAGACAAGATCCAGTCTCATCCACCAGAACACAGGCACCAGTCTGCTGCACCAGGAAGCCTACACAACCCACTGAACCAGCCTTAGCCACTGCAGGCAGACACCAAAAACAACGGGAACTACGAACCTGCAGCCTATGAAAAGGAGACCCCAAACACAGTAAGTTAAGCAAAATGAGAACACAGAGAAACACACAGCAGATGAAGGAGCAAGGGGAAAACCCACCAGACCAAACAAATGAAGAGGAAATAGGCAGTCTACCTGAAAAAGAATTCAGAGTAATGATAGTAAAGATGATCCAAAGTGTTTGAAATAGAATGGAGAAAATACAAGAAACATTTAACAAGGACCTAGAAGAACTAAAGAGCAAACAAACAATGATGAACAACAAAATAAATGAAATAAAAAATTCTCTAGAAGGAATCAATAGCAGAATAACTGAGGCAGAAGAAAGGATAAGTGACCTGAAAGATAAAATAATGGAAATAACTACTGCAGAGCAGAATAACGAAAAAAGAATGAAAATAATTGAGGACAGTCTCAGATACCTCTGGGACAAGATTAAACTCACCAACGTTTGAATTATAGGGGTTCCAGAAGAAGTAGAGAAAAACAAAGGGACTGAGAAAATATTTTAAGAGATTATAGTTGAAAACTTCCCTAATATGGGAAAGAAAACTCAATCAAGTCCAGGAAGCACAGAGAGTCCCATACAGGATAAATCCAAGGACAAACATGCCAAGACACATATATTAATCAAACTATCAAAAATGAAATACAAAGAAAACATATTAAAAGCAGCAAGGGAAAAACAACAAATAATATAGAAGGGAATGCCCAGAAGGTTAACAGCTGATATTTCAGCAGAAACTCTGCAGGCCAGAAGGGAGTGGCAGGACACATTTAAAGTGATGAAAGGGGAAAAACTATAACCAAGATTACTCTACCCAGCAAGGATCTCATTCAGATTCGACGGAGAAATGAAAACCTTTACAGACAAGCAAAAGCTAAGAGAATTCAGCATCACCAAACCAGCTTTATAACAAATGCAAAAGGAACTTCTCTAGGCAGGAAACACAAGAGAAGGAAAAGATGTACAATAACAAACCCAAAACAATTAAGAAAATGATAATAGGAACATGCATATCTATAGCTACCTTAAATGTAAATGGATTAAATGCTCCAACCAAAAAACATAGACTGGCTGAATGGATACAAAAACAAGACCCATATATATGCTGTCTACAAGAGATCCACTTCAGACCTAGGGACACATACAGACTGAAAGTGAAGGGTTGGAAAAAGATATTGCATGCAAATGGAAATCAAAAGAGAGCTGGAGTAGCAGTTCTCATATCAGACAAAATAGACTTTAAAATAAAGACTATTAGAAGAGACAAAGAAGGACACTACATAATGATCAAGGGATAAATCCAAGAAGAAGATATAACAATTGTAAATATTTATGCACCCAACATAGGAGCACCTCAATACATAAGGCAAATGCTAACAGCCATAAACGGGGAAGTTGACTAACACAATCATAGTAGGGGACTTTAACACCCCACTTTCACCAATGGACAGATTATCCAAAATGAAAATAAATAAGGACACACAGCTTTAACTGATACATTAAACAGGATAGACTTAATTGATATTTTTAGGACATTCCATCCAAAAACAGAATATTACATTTTCTTCTCAAGTGTTCATGGAACATTTTCCAGGATAGATCATATCCTGGGTCACAAATCAAGCCTTGGTAAATTTAAGAAAATTGAAATCGTATCAAGTATCTTTTCCGACCACAACGCTATGATACTAGATATCAATTATAGGAAAAAAATCTGTAAAAAACACAAGCACATGGAGGCTAAACAATACACTATTAAATAACCAAGAGACCACTGAAGAAATCAAAGAGGAAATAAAAATATACCTAGAAACAAATGACAATGAAAACATGATGACCCAAAACCTATGGCATGCAGCAAAAGCAGTCCTCAGAGTGAAGTTTATAGCAATACAATCCTACCTCAAGAAACAAGAACATCTCAAATAAACGACCTAACCTTACACCTAAAGCAATTAGAGAAAGAAGAACAAAAAACCTCAAAGTTAGCAGAAGGAAAGAAATCATAAAGATCAGATCACAAATAAATGAAAAAGAAATGAAGGAAATGATAGCAAAGATGAATAAAACTAAAAGCTGGTTCTTTGAGAAGATAAACAAAATTGATAAGCCATTAGCCAGACTCATCAAGAAAAACAGAGAGAAGACTCAAATCAATAGAATTAGAAATGAAAAAGAAGTAACAACTGACACTGCAGAAATACAAAGGATCATGAGATATTACTACAAGCAACTATATGCCAATAAAATGGACAACCTGGAAGAAATGGACAAATTCTTAGAAAAGCACATCCTTCCAAGACCAAACCAGGAAGAAACAGAAAATATAAACAGACCAATCACAAGGACTGAAATTGAGACTGTGATTAAAAATCTTCCAACAAACAAAAGCCTAGGACCAGATGGCTTCACAGGCAAATTCTGTCAAACATTTAGAGAAGATCTAATTCCTATCCTTCTCAAACTCTTCCAAAATATAGCAGAGAGAGTAACACTCCCAGCTCATTATGCGAGGCCACCATTACCCTGATACCAAAACCAGACAAAGATGTCACAAAGGAAGAAACTACAGGCCAATATCACTGATGAACATAGATGCAAAAATCCTCAACAAAAAGTACCAAACAGAATCCAACAGCATATTAAAAGGATCAGACACCATGATCAAGTGGGGTTTATCCCAGGAATGCAATGATTCTTCAATTATACTCAAATGTAATAAACCACAATCAGTGTCATACACCATATTAACAAATTGAAGGATAAAAACCATATGATCACCTCAATAGATGCAGTTAAAGTTTTTGACAAGATTCAACACCTATTTATGATAAAAAAAAAACCCTCCAGAAAGAAGGCATAGAGGGAACTTACCTCAACCTAATAAAGGCCATATATGACAAACCCACAGCCAACATCGTTCTCAATGGTGAAAAACTGAAACCATTTCCTCCAAGATCAGGAACAAGAGAAGGTTGTCCACTCTCACCACTGTTATTCAACCTAGTTTTGGAAGTTTTAGCCACAGCAATCAGACAAGAAAAAGAAATAAAAGGAATCCAAGTTGGAAAAGAAGAAATAAAGCTGTCACTGCAGATGACATGATACTATACCTAGAGAATCCTAAAAATGCTACCAGAAAATTATGAGAGCTAATCAATGAATTTGGTAAAGTAGCAGGATACAAAATTAATGCACAGAAATCTCTGGCATTCCTATATACTAATGATGAAAAATCTGAAAGTGAAATCAAGAAAACACTCCCATTTACCATTGCAACAAAAAGAATAAAATATCTAGGAATAAACCTACCTAAGGATACGAAAGACCTGTATGCAGAAAATTAGACACTGATGAAAGAAATTAAAGATGATACAAATAGATGGAGAGATATACCATGTTCTTGGATGGAAGAATCAACATTGTGAAAATGACTCTACTACCCAAAGCAATCTACAGATTCAATGCAATCCCTATCAAACTACCAGTGTCATTTTTCACAGAACTAGAACAAAAAATTTCACAATTTGTATGGAAACACAAAAGACCCTGAATAGTTGAAGCAATGTTGAGAAAGAAAAACGGAGCTGGAGGAATCAGGCTCCCTGACTTCAGACTATACTACAAAGCTACAGTAATCAAGACAGTATGGTACTGGCACAAAAACAGAAAGATAGATCAATGGAACAGGATAGAAAGCCCAGAGATAAACCCACGCACATATGGTCACCTTATTTTTGATAAAGGAGGCAAGAATATACAATGGAGAAAAGACAGCCTCTTCAATGAGGTGTGCTGGGAAAACTGGACAGCTACATGTAAAAGAATGAAATTAAAACACTCCCTAACACCATACACAAAAATAAACTCAAAATGGATTTAAGACCTAAATGTAAGGCCAGAAACTATCAAACTCTTAGAGGAAAACATAGGAAGAACACTCTATGACATAAATGACAGCAAGATCCTTTTTGACCCACCACCTAGAGAAATGGAAATAAAAACAAAAATAAACAAATGGCACTCAATGAAACTTCAAAGGTTTTGCACATGGAAGGAAACCGTAAACAAGACAAAAAGACAGCCCTCAGAATGGGAGAAAATATTTGCAAATGAAGCAACTGACCAAGAATTAATCTCCAAAATTTACAAGCAGCTCATGCAGTTCAATACCAAAAAAAGAAACAACCCATTCCAAAAATGGGCAGAATACCTAGATATAGACATATCTCCAAAGAGGATATACAGATTGCCAACAAACACATGAAAAGATGCTCAACATCACTAATCATTAGAGAAATGCAAATCAAAACTACAGTGAGGTATCACCTCACACCAGTCAGAATGGCCATCTTCAAAAATTCTACAAACAATAAGTGCTGGAGAGTGTGTGGAGAAAAGGGAGCCCTCTTGCACTGTTGGTGGGAATGTAAATTGATACAGCTCCTATGAGAACAGTATGGAGGTTCCTTAAAAAGTAAAAATATAACTACCATATGACCCAGCAATCCCACTACTGGGCATATACCCTGAGAAAACCATAATTCAAAAAGAGTCATGTACCAAAATGTTCATTGCAGCTCTATTTACAGTAGCCAGGACATGGAAGCAACCTAAGTGTCCACTGACTGATGAATGGATAAAGAAGACGTGTCACACATATACAATGGAATATTACTCAGCTGTGAAAGGAAACGAAATTATTTGTAGTGAGGTGGATGGACCTAGAGTCTGTCATACAGAGTGAAGTTAAGTCAGAAAGAGAAAAACAAATAGTGTATGCTAATGCATATATATGGAATCTCCAAAAAAAAAAAATTAGTTCTGAAGAACCTAGGGGCAGGACAGGAATAAAGACACAGACATAGAGAATGGACTTGAGGACACAGGGAGGGGGAAGAGAAAGCTGTGATGAAGTGAGAAAGTGGCATGGACATATATACACTACCAAGTGTAAAGTCGATAGCTAGTGGGAAGCAGCTGCACAGGGAGATCAGCATGGAGAGATCAGCTCAGTGCTTTGTGACCACCTGGAAGGGTGGGATGGGGAGGGTGGGAGGGAGATGCAAGAGGGAGGAGATATGGGGATATATGTATATATGTAGCTGATTCACTTTGTTATAAGGCAGAAAGTAACGGAACATTGTAAAGCAATTATACTCCAATAAAGATGTTAAAAAAATAAATAAAAAGAAAATAAAAAATAAATCTTCAGGAAAAAAACCCTGAAATCCACTAGCAATGATACATAAGCGTTGCAATTTAGGCTATAATTTAGTATCTGAAAATAAAACAAGCAATTAACAGTTATTTCCATACCTTTTTTTATGAGTTAATTTGAGTAATATTTCTACCCTTGTTTTTGCTACATTTATTTTATTTTAACAACTTTAACACAGCGGTCTCTCTAACAGATTGCCTTTTCTTCAAGGGGAGTGAACACAGACTTTGATTTGTACTTTCCTAGTGCTTAACACGGTGCCTTTGGGACTTCCCTGGCAGTCCAGCAGTTAAGACTTCACCTTCCAATGCAGGGGGTGCAGGGTCAATCCCTGGTCAGGGAGTTAAGATCCCACATGCCTCCTGGCCAACAAAACCAACACATAAAGCAGAAGCAATATTGTAACAAGTTCAATAACGACTTTAAAAATGGTCTGCCTCAAAAAAAAAAACTTAAAAAAAAAAAAAACCACCACAGTGCCTGGAACATAAGAAGCAGTTCCTAAATGTTTCCTAGAAAAAATAAAGATGTGAATGAATTTGTACACAATCATATTTATCCCACAATACTCTCAGCAATCCTCCTACATAGGCACATATTAAACTTTGAGATGGGAGGAAGTTATGCCTTTTTTTGTATGGTGGGAGAAAGATGATTATGAAATAGGAAGTGGGAAAAGACCCATCATGATAACTGGACCACAGTCATGTTCTCAGCACAATTTTGGTAGAATGTATATGGAAGTGGAGAATCTAGAAATTGGTATTTTGTATTGTTGTTTAAACGTTTTATTGTGATAAGAAACTAACATGAAATCTGTCCTCCCAACAAACTTTGGATACATTATTGTTGATTGTAGGTGCACTGTTGTACAACAGATCTCTAGAGTTTATTCATCTTACTTAACTGAAACTTTATATCTGATGATTAACTCCACATTTCCACCTTCTCTGCAGTCACTGGTAACTACCAGTCTGGTCTTAGATTTTATGAATTTGACTATTTTAGATACCTCTTATAAGTGGAATTATATAATGTGTGTTTATTTCTGTGCCTAGCTTTATTTCACTTAGCGTCATGTCCTCAAGGTTCATCCATGTTGAATGTTAAAATAAATTTCTAGGCCCAAGATGGAGGCACTCCTGTTCAGGGTGCCATGTTAGCAAACCAAAACTTAGATAACGTCTGTGTACCTGTAAATGTTCCACTTGACTGGAAGCATAGTATATCCTGTCAGCCAGTCCCCAAACACCAAGCCAACTCTTGGCTCTATACTTACTTCCTTGTTCCTTGATCATTCTAAATAAGGTCATATGTGCAACCACAGCCAATCAGCTTAAGCCCAATACTTCTTGTTTCCTGCTTGCCTTTTTCTATAAAGGCTTGCAGCCCTTTTCCCTTAGTTTGCTGTTCTGGCACTCTTGATTGGTGGAGCCTGCCTGCTTCAAGAAGTGTTAAATAAAGTTCGTTTGTATTACCTATATTATCTTATTTAATCATTTGACATGTTGCATATTGCAGAATTTTCTTCTTTTTTAAAAGCTGAATAGTATTTCATTGTATGTATATACCACATTTATTAATTTTTAACTTTTTAAATATAATTTTTTATTGAGTTATATTTGATGCACAATTATATGATTACAGGTGTACAATATAGCAATTCACAATTTTTAGAGGTTATACTCCATTTATAGTTATAATAAAATATTGGCTATATCCTCTGTGTTGTACAACATATCTTTTACCTTATTTTATACATAATAGTTTGTACCTTTTAATCCCCTACTCCAGCTTGCTCCTACTCCATCTTGCCCCTCCCCCCTTCCCTCACCCACCTAGTAACCACTAGTTTGTTCTCTATATCTGTGAGTCTGTTTCTTTTTTGTTATATTCACTAGTTCGTTGTATTTTTTAGATTCTACATGTAAATGATGTCATAAGTATTTGTCTTTCTTTGTCTGACTTATTTCACTTAACATAATACCCTCCAAGTCTATCCATATTGTTGCAAATGGCAAAATTTCCTTCTTTTTTATGGCTAAGTAGTATCACTTTGTATGTATATACCACTTTCTTTTATCCATTTATCTGTAGATGGACACTTAAGTTTACTGCCATATCTTGGCAATTGTAAATAATGCTGCTATGAACACTGGGGTGCACGTATCTTTTTGAGTTAGTGTTTTTGTTTTTTCTGGATAAATACCCAGGAATGGAATTGCTGGTCCTAGGGTAGTTCTATTTTTAGTTTTTTGAGAAATCTCCATATTGTTTTTCACGGTGGCTGAACCAAGGTACATTCCTACCAACAGTGTGCAAAGGTCCCCTTTTCTCCACATCCTTGCCAACATTTGTTATTTGCGGTCTTTTTGATGATAGCCATTCTGACAGGTGTGAGGTGATATCTCATTGTGGTTTTGATTTGCATTTCCCTGATGATTAACGATGTTGAGTATGTTTTCATTTGCCTGTTGGCCATTTGCATTTCCTCTCTAGAAAAATATCTATTCAGATCTTCTGCCCATTTTTTAATTGGGCTATTAGGTTTTTTGATGTTGAGTTGTATGAGCTGTCTATATATTTTGAATATTAACCCCTTTGATCAGATAATTTGTAAATATTTCATCCCATTCAGTAGGCTTTTTGTTTTATCAGTGGTTTCCTTTGCTGTGCAAAAGCTTTTAAGTTTAATTAGCTCCCATTAGTTTATTTTTGCTTTTATTTCCTTTGCTTTAGGAGACAGATCCAAAAAAAATATTGCTATGATTTATGTCAGAATTGTTCTGCCTGTTTTCCTCTAGGGTTTTATAGTTTCTGGTCTTACATTTAAGTCTTTAATCCATTTTGAGTTTCTTTTTCTGTATATGGTGTTAGAGAATGTTATATGATGCCAGCATCACCCTGATACTAAAACCAGACAAACATATCCCCAAAAAAGAATATTACAGGTCAATATCACTGATGAACGTAGATGCAAAAACCCCCAACAAAATATTAGCAAACAGAATCCAACAATACATTAAAAAAGATTATACACCATAATCAAGTGGGATTTATCCCAGGGATGCAAGAATTTTTCAATATCCACAAATCAATCAGTGTGATAACGTCACATTAACAAATTGAAGAATAAAAATCATATGATCATCTTAAAAGATGCAGAAAAAGCTTTTGACAAAATTCAACATCCATTTATGGTAAACACTCTCCAGAAATTGAGCATAGAGGGACCTTACTTCAACATAATAAAGGCCATATATGACAAACCCACAGCTAACTTCATATGCAGTGGTGAAAAGCTGAAAGCATTTCCTCTAAGATCAGGAACAAGACAAGGATGCCCACTCTCATCACTTTTATTCAACATAGTTTTGGAAGTCCTAACCACAACAATCAGACAAGAAAAAGAAATAAAAGGAATCCAAATTGGAAGGAAGAGGTAAAACTGTCACTATTTTCAGATGACATGATACTATACATGTAAAATCCTAAAGATGCCACCAAAAAACTACTAGAGCTCATCAATGAATTTGGTGAAGTTGCAGGATACAAAATTAATTCTGTTGCATTTCTATACACGAACAACGAAATATCAGAATGGAAACAGAATGGAAACAGAATGGAAACAATCCCATTTACCATCACATCAAAAAGAATAAAGTACCTAGGAAAAAACCTACCTAAGAGGTAAAAGACCTGTACTCCAAATACTGCAAGATGCTGATGAAAGAAATTGAAGATGACACATACAGATGGAAAGATATACTATGTTCTTGGATTGGAAGAATTAACATTGTTAAAATGACCATACTACCCAAGGCAATCTACAGATTCAGTGCAATCCCTATCAAAATACCAATGACATTTTTCACTGAACTAGAACAAATAATTTAAAAATCTGTAGAGAAACTTAAAAGACCCCGAATAGCCAAAACAATCCTGAGGAAGAGGAACAGAGCTGGAAGAGTTATGCTTCCTGACTTCAGACTATACTACACAGCTATAGTCATCAAAAAGTATGGTACTGGCACAAAAACAGGCACACAGATCAACAGAACAGAATAGAGAGCCCAGTAATAACCCCCTGCACTTATGGTCAGTTAATCTATGACAGAGGAGACAAGAATATACGATGGAAAAAAGACAGTCTCTTCAATAAGTGGTGATAGGAAAACTAGACAGCTACATGTAAAAGAATGAAATTAGAACATTCTCAAATACCATATGTATATACCACATTTAGAACTTAATATTCTTAAAACCACCCATGCCCAGGTACCCATTGAAAAGTGATCCTGCATTCTCAGGGCTATGATACACTAGGCCGAAGACTGCTCTCTAGAGGGTAAGCTCTGTAAGAGCTATCTTGGACACCACTAAATCCTCTGAACTTATCATAGTGTTGGACCCATAATAAGTATTCAAAAAACATTCATTGAATAAATAAATGAATGAGATAGGCCCATCACTGTTGTTGCTGTTTCTTCAAATCTTGCTTCTTAACTAAATCTGATGCCTGATTAAAAGCCACCTTCACTAACTCATCTTAATCCTGTTTATTAAAAAAAATTTTTTTTGCCAAATCCCATTGTACGGGGCACAATAGAGACTCTTTATTGGTCTTAATGATCTAAATGTACTTAGGGTAAGTCCATGTAAGTAGACTACCCACTAAAACATCCAGGACTTGGTTTTGCTGTTCTGTATTTACTTGGATGACATGCTAGGAATTATTTTTCAGTTCAAATGATCTTTTCTGTCTGCTTATAAATTCTTATTGTTTCAGTGCCATCCATGGCTAATTCAAATAACCATTGAAAAAGAAAGTTCATACCATTTTTCCCCTTGAAAGGTTACTCTTTTTAGTTTAATTGCTATTGTTGTATTTTAGCAAGGTATTGCTGCAAACAAAGCTAAGATTTTTTATAGTGTAATTTTTTTTAAAGCTACAGCAACCTTATAATCTCAATTGGATTGTCACAAAATCATTTGTATTTATAATTAAGTTTGAACATTAGAGCCAGTACTTTGAGTCCGACTGATTTGAGATTTATTTATTTAAGCTGACAAAATGAAATTATATTTAAGGCAGGACAAGAAATATTTAACATAAAATTTTCTCTGCTGTTTGAGCCACTGTCTCCTCCTCTTTAGTGTGCATTGTGCATCTACATTGTACCTTAACGAGATCCCCTTAGAAAACACAGGAATGCCTGCTCACCAAAAAAAGCAATTAACTCCTGGTGCCAGCAAGATAACTACTTAGGAGATAACATTCCTCCTCAATCCTGTAAGGGGTCATGATGACCTACTACTCACCTTGTTGGACTGTGCAAACTGTCATTATGTTACTTTGATGTATAACCCTTTGTCTCAAAAACTTATATAACAGTGCTTTGACTTCTAGTGGGGAAATAGTCCTCGGTAGTTCCTGAAAGACTGTGTCCTGCTTTATAATCCTCAGGTTAGCCCGAATAAAATTCTCTATTTCTTTCTTAGATTGACTGTTGACTAAGTTTTTTTCATTGACAAAGCCTTCGTACTATCTGGGGCATATTGTTCAATTTTTCATTTAAAATAACTCTCTCAACATCATTTACCATTGACTGGGAACTTCTGAATTTGACTTGTTTCACTAATCCTGGCCTACTTTGCAATGCATTCCAAGTAACTTTATTTTATACAGGTTACATGTAGTGAATGAAAAGCAAGTATGATTTAATGCTTTTGGGGTAGAGAATATTTCAGAACATAAATATGTTTTCTTAATATGTGATTATAATGATGTCTTAAGATATAAAGAAAGTTGGTCTAACAAATGCTAATTTTTCTTAATGGAGGTAGCATGTAAAAGCAACATCATAAAAATACCTTAGATATGTGTGTATCCCATAATTCTACAGATTATGTTAACCTTAGAATTTCCACATAAAAATACTAATAGTGTTCATTTAGACTCAGGTCTCACTCACTATTTAGCAGAGCACTCATACCCAGATCTTTCCATTCAGACTGGAGTTTATGTGAGTTTTTCACATGTGCTCCGAACACTCTCTTTCTAGACAGAGAATAGTATAAGAATACCCCCATTGAGAGGAAGGCAGAAAGGGGGGAACACATTCCTAGAAATGGGAGCATTCCCTGATCACTGCTGAAACACCTATTCACTAATAAACATGCAGTGTCTTAGTAATACAATTGCTATTACTATTACCACCACGTATCTTACTTCTCTTCTGCTTCCCAATGACCCGCGGTTCACTCTTCAACTTCATTTTAAAGGGACATCATCCTATCCTGTATTTGGGGTCAGGCAGTGGTGGCGGCAGCTAGTGAAAGGTAGAGTTAGAAACTAGGAGCAGGCAGCAGGGGGAGCCAGGTTGCAAGAAGCCAGGTGAAAACCGGTGGAGAATGGTCAGTAACATGAAGGCCGTAGAGCCACAAAGGTTCCAAACAGCAACAGGTTGTCCTGAAAACACA
Organism: Phocoena sinus; assembly: GCF_008692025.1. Lineage (NCBI taxonomy): Eukaryota > Metazoa > Chordata > Mammalia > Artiodactyla > Phocoenidae > Phocoena > Phocoena sinus. The sequence continues at coordinate 68,029,918 of NC_045767.1, forward strand.
AAGCCTGAACGTGCCAAGGCAACACTTGGGAAGTAGGCAGAGATAGTGATATCCATGTTCTTCTGACCCTGTCGCCTGCCCTTTCTGGGACCATCCTCTTGCAGCTCTTCTTTTGGGCATCCATGTCCTTTCCCAGCCTGCGGTGTTCATGCCATCTCAGAGCAGCCTGTACTGTTCTGGTCCCTTTTTCTAGTATAGACTTTTCCTACTCAGGGCTCTAAACCATGAGGAATTTGTTCTAGGTGATCTGGTGACCAATATATGCCAAGGGGGTAGTAGGTGCTACAGTGTAACGTCACCTTTTCCAAATTAAGTTCGTGAAACTTACATTGATGCATCTAGAAGAGATAGGAATTTCAGGCAGATCAAAAAGGAAACAATTTGGCGGAATAATTTGCTCTTTGATGCCTCCAAAATTTTGTCTCCTAAGAGGTCTTTCTAAAGTGTTCAGCATTCATAGAAGAGATTTGCCTCAGAATCATAGGATTTTATAGCTAAGGAGGGATTATCTCTGCCATTATTTACTAATGGCTCCCAGGACAGGTCTCCACAATGGGTGCTCACACAGTGCTTGTTAATAAACAACAATAACAGAGAAATAAAAAACTTCTGTCCTATAATGACATCTGCTGTCACTGTTTGTGACATGCACAAAATACAATGGATGAAATCCATAATCGAAGTATGAAAGCAGCTTTTTACAGATGTCCTGGTACTGAATTATTACAAAATAATGGCACTTCGATTGGTCTGTTTAATTCTAATGTGGTTGCTGTAGGTGAAAGCAATTTTAGAGCAGTCTCTGTCTATGAATGGGAGAAGTAAATTGACTACTTCAGGGATTTTAAGGCTGCTGAAAAAACCCTCTGCCATCTGCTCCCTAAAATATCTCCCTTGCTTTCTGTTGCCTGAAATTCTGCAAATGGTGCTCCAGATTTTCCCTTCTGTTTCCTTTCTCCATGAAAATAAAATGACAAAACAGATTCACCTGGGGAGATAATAGAAAATTCCCCATGCTTGGACCTGACCCCCAGAGTGCCTGATTTTATTAGTCTGGATTAGGGCCCAGGTATTGGAGTTGTTTTTAAAAGTCCCTGGTAATTTTAATATGCAGCCAGTGTCCATAAACACCGTTAGTGAAACACTAAAATGTACTCGTTTGCACCCTAGTGTGGGCATTTTGTTCTTGTTTTCTTTTCACCCATATCTTCCTCAAAAACAGGTTACTAGAAGGGAGAAGGACAGTAAAGAAAACTGGATTCTAAAGGAAATTGACGGTCAAACTGGAGAGACTGGAATGGAAGACCTGGGGATTCCAAAAACCTGCATTGTCCATTTCACAATGCTTGAAGGTTAGGCTTGCTAGGTTTAACGACAAACAATGGGAAAAAGACAAACTGTAGCCTCCCCTGCCTTCCCCGGGGCATTTAAGGAGACCTCCACAAGTAGGTCGGGGGAAATAGGCACACTGATCTGTAGGCAGCAGGAGAAGTTTTAAGATGTTGCTGTCACAATTGCTTCTGCCCTGCCAACCCATCAGGGAGCTGCATCGTCTCTCCTTGGAGTTGAAATTCCAGATTAATGCGCCTGAAAATTGGATTAGCTCAGTGACTGCTCAGAGATCCATGGTGAAATGAAAACAAGTCAGAATAGAAACAATCTGTGGCTAGGTGCTACAGAATCTTTTCAGCTTGGTGTTTTCAGGGTTAAAGTGAATCTGAATTGGTAATACAACATGGGCAAATCAAAGTTAGGGTTAGAGCTAAAATGTTCTAAAATGTTCTCAGGTGTCAAAATGTCATAGGGTGAACAACCAATACGTAGACATGTTTTCTTTCCGGCTATGAATCCTTTGCTTTTCTTTGCCTAGATGTTCCTCAGGTTTTTCAAAGCAGCAAGACTGGTCCAAGAGAATAAAATAGAAGGGGCATAAAGGTAGCCTTTGTAAGGAGTTAACTTATCTTTTTAAACTGCTTGAGAATCCTAGAAGTATTTTGCCTCTTATAAACAAAAATGGAGGCATCTGATTAAGTTGGCTCCCTGGCATTGCTTTGGGGATGGATCTGTGCAGAGTTGGATTTCCTTTGAAGCTGAAGCCCCAGGGCCCCTCACTTGCACTAGCCCCATCTCAAGCCCTGCAAGGAGGGGCCCTAGCAGTGGGTTCTAATGGTCATATGTTTTGTAAATTTGAAATAATATGTAATATTTTAATAGCAATCAATTAAGACTATTTTCTCTACTCCAAATTTTCCTCTGACATGCTTTCTCTCATGGTATGTGGCCTTGGAGGGACTGTATGCATTTTGGGGATCTGGCTAAGGGATTTATGAGATAAGTTGTGTAGTTTGCAGTCACTTTAGTATATACCTAAGTTATTGATAGGTGTTCTAGTGTACACATAGTTTACAGAGACACACCTCTGCTCCCTATCTATATGCTCATCTGGCATCCTCACCTAAAGCCACAGTATCATGATATAAACTAGCTCCAGAAGTACGTTGGTAGGAAAAGGAGTGAAACAAAGCTTGGAATGTGTGGAGCCAGAAACTAGTCCATGGAAAATTCTCTCAACTATCAGACATGTAAAATTGTAAATGGAGGATTCAGTTCGTATTGATACCTAATTAAAGCAGAAGTTCTTTCTAGTCAGTAACACTCCCATCTTTTTTTTGTGTGTGTGGGATATACATGAAATAGAATTGATCAGAATTACTGTGTTTATAGGACACAAATCTATAGCAGTAGGGCCAACTGAAGTTGCATATTTTATGTACTCCAGCACATCAGATGGCACCTTAGAATATCTGATATATCTTGCCTAAGTTGGCAGTTTCAGACCAAACTGCAGGTAAAATTGTCTGCAATAAAATGAAGCAATCAACTGTGCTAGAAGAAAACAATGACATATTCTGCTAGACTCTGTATTGGAAAATGTGTCAAAATGACTATAGGAAGAAGTGGTCAGAGTATGCAAAAAATGGAGGAAAAAGGTATTATAGAGGTGTTTTTGTTAGTTGATAGATGTGTTATCTTTTTGGTTTTGTAATGTTTTCATTTTTAGGCTTTTTTTAAAAAATAGATCTTTATTGGAGTATAATTGCTTCACAATACTGTGTTAGTTTCTGTTGTACAGCAAAGTGAATCAGCCATATGCATACATACATCCCCATATCCCCTCCCTCTTGAGCCTCCCTCCCACCCTCCCTATCCCACCCCTCTAGGTGGTCACAAAGCACCGAGCTGATGTCCCTGTGCTATGCGGCTCTTCCCACTAGCTAACTATTCTACATTCAGTAGTGTATATATGTCGATGCTATTCTCACTTCGCCCCAGCTTCCCCTTCCCCAGCTGTGTCCTCAAGTCCATTCTCTATGTCTACATCTTTATGCCTGCCCTGCCACTATGTTTATCAGTACCATTTTATTCTTTTTTTAGATTCCATATATATATGTTAAAATGCGGTATTTGTTTTTCTCTTTCTGACTTACTTCACTCTGTATGACAGACTGTAGATCCATCCACTTCACTACAAATAACTCAGTTTCATTTCTTTTTATGGCTGAGTAATATTCCATTGTATGTATGTACCACATCTTCTTTATCCATTCACCTGTTGATGGACATTTAGGTTGGTTCCATGTCCTGGCTATTGGAAATAGTGCTGCAATGAACATTGTGGTACATGTCTCTTTTTGAATTATAGTTTTCTCAGGGTATATGCCTAGTAGTGGGAATGCTGGGTCATATGGTAGTTCTATTTTCAGGTTTTTAAGTAAACTCTACACTGTTCTTCATGTTGGTTGTATCAATTTACATTCCCACCAACAGCACAGGAGGGTTCCTGTTTCAGCACACCCTTTCCAGCATTTATTGTTTCTAGATTTTTTTGATAATGGCCATTCTGACCAGTGTGAGGTGATACCTCACTGTAGTTTTGATTTGCATTTCTCTAACAATAGCAATGTTGAGCATCTTTTCACGTGCCTCTTGGCCATCTGTATGTCTTCTTTGGTGAAATATCTATTTAGGTCTTCTGCCCGTTTTTTAATTGAATTGTTTGTTTTTTTGATATTGAGCTCCATGAGCTGTTTGTATATTTTGGAGATTAATCCTTTGTCCATTGTTTCATTTGCAAATATTTTCTCCCATTCTGAGGGCTGTCTTTTTGTCTTGTTTATGGTTTCCTTTGATGTGCAAAAGCTTTGAAGTTTCATTAGGTCCCATTTGTTTATTTTTGTTTTTATTTCCATTACTCTTGGAGGTGAGTGAAAAAAGATCTTGCTGTGGTTTATGTCAAAGAGTGTTTTTCCTGTGTTTTCCTCTAAGAGCTTTATAGTGTCTGGTCTTACATTTAGGTCTTTAATCCATTTTAAGTTTATTTTTGTGTATGGTGTTAGGGAATGTTCTAATTTCATTCTTTTACATGTAGCTGTCCAGTTTTCCCAGCACCACTTAATGAAGAGGCTGTCTTTTCTCCATTGTATGTTCTAGCCTCCTTTGTCATAAATTAGGTGACCATATGTGTGTGGGTTTATCTCTGGGCTTTCTATCCTGTTCCATTGATCTATCTTTCTGTTTTTGTGCCAGTACCATACTGTCTTGATTACTGTAGCTTTGTAGTACAGTCTGAAGTCAGGGAGCCTGATTCCTCCAGCTCTGTTTTTCTTTCTCAACATTGCTTCAACTATTCGGGGTCTTTTGTGTTTCCATACAAATTGTGAAATTTTTTGTTCTAGTTCTGTGAAAAATGCCATTGGTAGTTTGATAGGGATTGCATTGAATCTGTAGATTGCTTTGGGCAGTATAGTCATTTAAACAATATTGATTCTTCCAATCCAAGAACATGTTATATTTCTCCATCTGTTTATGTCGTCTTTGATTTCTTTTATCAGTGTTTTATAGTTTTCTGAATACAAGTCTTTTGCCTCCTTAGGTAGGTTTATTCCTAGATATTTTATTCTTTTTGTTGCAGTGGTAAATGGTATTGGGGGATTTATCCCAGGGATGCAAGGGTTCTTCAATATATGCAAATCAATCAATGTGATACACCATATTAACAAATTAAGGAATAAAAACTATATGATCATCTCAACAGATGCAGAAAATAGGCATAAAGGGAACCTCCCTCAACATAATAAAGGCCATATATGACAAACCCACAGCAAACATCATACTTAGTGGTGAGAAACTGAAAGCATTTCCACTAAGATCAGTAACAAGACAAGTATGTCCACTCTTGCCACTTGTATTCAACTTAGTTTTGGAAGTCCTAGCCACGGCAATCAGAGAAGAAAAAGAAATAAAAAATTGGAAAAGAAGAAGTAAAACGGTCACTGTTTGCAGATGACATGATACTAAACATAGAAAATCCTAAAGATGCCACCAGAAAACTACTAGAACTAATCAATGAATTTGGTAAGGTTGCAGGATACAAAATTAATGCACAGAAATCTCTGGCATTCCTATACACTAACAACAAAAATCAGAAAGAGAAATTTAGGCTTTTTAAAACTTATAATTTGTTGTGACTTCCTTTCTCCTTCTAAATAAATACCACTTTTATACCCTAATCTGGTATTCTCAGTTTTGTATTCTTAAAGAGCTTCCAAATTAAGTGACAGGCTGCACAAAACTTGGATCTGGAGAGAAATTTTCACATTATGGACAAGTCATAAAGCATAATTTTCCAAGGGACTTGTGGGCCCTGAGCTGCTATTTTTCTACTTGCTCAGGAGTCAGAAAGTTGGATTCTCTTCTGAATTTTGCCATTTATTGGCTGAGTGGTCAGACCCAGATCTCTGAGGAAGGGAAAAAGGGAGATTCATGCTATTTATTGGACATCCAGTAATAAAATGCCATTAGCATACCAGTGCTTTTCATCCCTGATCCCATTTAATCCTCACAACTGGTTTAAGAGTTTGGAGGAAACTAAGATGAATGGATGAAGAGCTCACACCAAGTGAATGCACTGGAATTAGAATCTGACTTTAGGGGCTATGATTTTTGCCATCACTTACAGATTTAAGACTCTCATATTCCTCAGTTATAAAATTGTAATAATTATGTCTTATTTACCTGTTTCCCAGGGTTGTGTCAGCCATCAAATAAGGGAGGCTGTGAGAAAAGACTTTAAATATTCTTCTATAAACATGAAACAGTGCTTGTGGTGTGCAGCTCTGTATGCAGCCCATGTGATTTGGGGTATTAAATTATTCAACAATAACAGCTTTGAGATATTGCAGCAAATGGAGCTCCTCAAATGTGTTACAAAAGTAGTGACACTGCAGGTTTTCTGTGCCCTCTGGGTTAGTTGTTTTCTGCTTGGACCCCAATAGAGATATGTCTCTTTTTACCATAGGAGCTCTTGGCTCCACCCAGAGCAGAGAACAGAAACACAGAAGGATAATCACGATGGTAAAAAGAAACAGAGAGCTTAGAGCTAAGTTTGCAGAAAGAAATGACCATTAATACAAAGCATATTAGAGAAAGCTGTCATCCACCAAAAGCAGTTATTAAAGTTTTGTTCATTTCAGTGAACCTTGTGCTTTTGCAGAGTCTCAGAATAATATGTTAAATGTATTACAGGCTTAAATTACAAGGTTACTAGTAGAATTTGGAAGATGATAAATCCAGGCGAGACCAACACAGAGTCTGTTCTCCTGGCCAGGCTGGGTAAGGGAGATTAATTTCTTATTGAGAAGGAATTTTTCGTTAATATCAGGATAAAATTGTAGATTTATTTAGAGAAAGTTGTATATGTCAATTCAGGGTAAAATTGTAGAATTATTTAGAGAAAGTTCAAGTTAACTGTATTTTAATAAGTACAGTTTCTTCATTTCGAAGAATATGATTAGTAGTTCTCAATTAAGCCATTTTTTCCTTCAAATGATATGAATTTTAAAATCTAGGTATTTTTATAGAGAGGTACTTGAATGAGGTAGATCGTACATTATTATTATAGTCAAGATTCTCTTTTCTGGAAAAAGGTAAAACTGGGTTAGAAGAACTGCTTTAAAAAGGGTTATTAGTGGGGCTTCCCTGGTGGCGCAGTGGTTGGGAGTCTGCCTGCCGATGCAGGGGACATGGGTTCATGCCCCAGTCCAGGAAGATCTCACATGCTGTGGAGTGGCTAGGCCCGTGAGCCATGGCCGCTGAGCCTGCGTGTCCGGAGCCTGTGCTCCGCAACGGGAGAGGCTGCAGCAATGAGAGGCCCACGTAATGCAAAAAAAAAAAAGGTTTATTAGTGAATGGGCTACATGTAAGGCCACACTGAGATGTAGAATTTGATAGGCAGTTAAAAACTTGATCTTTCTCAGACAGAAATTTTAAAAATATATTTTAAACTTTTATGCAGTGGAGGTGAGGAGAAACTTTTTTCTAAGAAGTTATGACGGGCAGAATCATATACAGACATCCCATGGAAATATTGCAGGTTCAGTTCCAGACCACCACAATGAAGTGAATATTGCAATAAAGCCAGTCAGATAAGTTTTTTCGTTTCCTGGTGAATATAAAAGTTATGTTTACGCTATACGGTAGCCTCCTAAGTGTACAGTAGCATTATGACTAAAAGACAATTACATACCTTAATTAAAAAATACTTTATCGCTGAAAGATGCTAACCATCATCTGTGACTGTGCAGAGTTGCCATAAACCTTCAATTTGTAAAACATACAGTATCTTCAAAGCACAATATAGGAGATAGGCATTAATACTATCCAAAATATTTGTCAAACTATTTTCTATTTATCTAGTTCTTATCTTTGCATTTTTCTGTTATAATATTTTTAACTTGTAGATGCTATAGAATTCCAAGACAACTTCTTAGAAGTAGTTTTTTACTTTAGTAAACTGAACTACTCACCCTCATAAGCAGACCTATGTCTGGCTTTAGTTGTTTTTAGAACCTTAGCTCACTTTGCTGACATCTAACTCACTAAAATTATATATGGGTAGGGGGAAAATATTCAAAAGATAAAGTAGTAAAGAGATCGTATTTGTGGTTACCAGAGGTGAGGGGTTGGAGGAAGGGGAATTGGATATAAGCAGTCAAAAGGTATGAACTTCCAGCTTTAAGATAAATAAGTACTAGGGATGTAACGTATAGCATGATAAATATAACTAACATTGCTGTGTGTTATACATGAAAGTTGTTAAGAGAGTAAATCCCAAGAGTTCTCATCACAAGAAAAAATTTTTTTTCTTTCATTTTGTATCTATATGAGATGATGGATGTTTGCTAAACTTATTGTGGAATAATTTCATGATGTATGTAAGTCAAATTATTATGCTGTATACCTTACAGCACTGTATGTCAATTATATCTCAGTAAAACTGGAAGGAAAAAAAGAGATAAAGTAGTACAGTAAGGGGTGTTTTGAATTTTAATTTCATTCTGTCTACTTTAATGGGAGTGGGACCAATTTACGTTGTGTGACTTTTTCCCAGTGATGTTTTATTATTCATTAGACATCAGTGTCCCAAGCAACCTCCTGGCTTATCTGTCCATTAATCCAGCTCAAGGTCAGAGTTACTTATTTTGTTTTTCCTTGTCTAGATCTCCTCTTCTAAGTTATGTTTTGCTTGGTTCTTATTTTTAATCTCTATTTACATTTTGCTGTTTTATTTCATACTCTGCCATTAAGTCATATTAAATCTTTTGTGGAGAGTGATAAGGCATAAATCAAATAATATTGGCTGTTTCCATCTATCTTTTTTTTTTTTTTTTTTTTTTTTTTTTTGCGGTACGCAGACCTCTCACTGCTGTGGCCTCTCCCGTTGTGGAGCACAGGCTCCGGACACGCAGGCTCAGTGGCCATGGCTCACGGGCCCAGCCCCTCCGCGGCATGTGGGATCTTCCCAGACCCGGGGCACGAACCCGTGTCCCCTGCATCGGCAGGCGGACTCTCAACCACTGTGCCACCGGGGAAGCCCTGTTTCCATCTATCTGACCTGTCTCCTTTGTTTTCATCTCTTCCATCTGCCTCAGAGTGATCAGAATTCTGATGATATGGTGGCCTGACACATCCACTCTCAACTCTAATCCAACTATCAACTCTGTCTCTATAGAGAAACAGGTGCTTAGACTGAAGGGTGTGTGGGAACACTGACCTTTCCAGGGGTTGGATGTTTAGGATGGTTCTTGATTCTGGGCCTGGCAGTTGGCCTGGGAGGAAATTCTGAATTCTTTTGTTCCTGAAGAAAGATTGTACCTCTGAGTTCTGTGGATCCCTCAGAGGAAGAGCCCTGTCATTCCATTCATTGTCATTATAGGAAGACCTGCTCATTGTCAAATCTTTGGAGAGGCCTTGATCCTCCTTATGTCAGAGATCAGCAATCAAGCTTTTTCCTGCGTTTGCAGAAAGAACTGAAGAGTTTCCAGTTTCATGTCCCTGTCTGTGATGAGCAGTACTTCCTACCACTTGTGGGTTTCCATCACTCCCAGGTACCCTAGTAGCTTGTTATGTAAATAAACTCATGGGTATGCTAAGGAAATCATCACAATCTAAGGGGACCCAGCAGCAGTGTCTTTGAGATAGAACAAGGAGAGAGAGAGAGAGAGAGACAGTGAGAGAGAGAGAGAGAGAGAGAGAGAGAGGTAGAGAGAGAGAGAGAAAGAGAGACAGAATGGATAAAAAGAATAGGAAAACTTCTAGTATAGTAATAAAACTGTTAGAGGAGACAGATGATGATTAGAATAACCACAACAAAATGTTTTAAAAGAAGGCTCGAAGAGATTCTATTATAGCTTTATAAGACTTTCTGAAACTTAAAAATCTGATAATTTTTAAATTTAAAAACTGAGTGTATGGGGCTTCCCTGGTGGCGCAGTGGTTGAGAGTCCGCCTGCCGATGCAGGGGACACGGGTTCGTGCCCCGGTCCAGGAAGATCCCACATGCCGTGGAGCGGCTGGGCCCGTGAGCCATGGCCGCTGAGCCTGCGCGTCCGGAGCCTATGCTCCGCAATGGGAGAGGCCACAGCAGTGAGAGGCCCGCATACTGCAAAAAAACCCCCCAAAAACTGAGTGTATGAATTGAGGAAAGATTAGTCACTATAGAGACCACCCTGGAGGGTCAAGTAGAAGACACATTGTAAAACAGCAAAAATACAAAGAGAATGAAATCATGGGGAAGAAGCTGCAAGATTTGGAGGCAGCATCAGGAGTTCTGAAATATGGAGAATAGAGATTCTAGAATGGCGAAAAAGGAACAGATAGAAAGAAACATAACCGTTGAAATAACCACTGGGAAAAACAACATTGGATTGAAAAAAGACTTGTATATTCATATTGGAAGTGCCCAGGCAGGATCGATTTCCATAGCTGAGGGCTGGAGATGAGAGGGAGAGAGAGCAAACAGGCTGTTGGATACTGACTTGGCTTTTCATTCTGCTCCCAGTGGTACTGCTTTGGGAAGAACATAATGCTATTGTTATGTCATGTGATGGAGGAACTTTGATATTCTCTGATAACACGATATGGTCACACCTTAAACTTCTCATGTGACATATCAGCTCTTGTTCCATTGGCTTCCATATCAACTACTGTTATCTAATGAATGAAAAAGTTGTGTATAAGCACCACTGCCATATAAGAGAGTGGTTCCTGTTACAGAAATTATTTTGAGTTGCTGTGCATGCTGGTCGGTTTGGATATACCAAATGGGCCTGAGAACTAGGTTTGGGTTGGGAAATGAGGAGAGTGAATTTCTCTGCAATTAGGGAGAATTTGGAAAGTCAGAAACAATCTAGAAAGGAGGGGTGAGATTGCATGTGGCTGGGATTTTATCTGGTGTAAAGTATCCAATGAAAAATCCCACAAGGAATTAATCCAAAGAAAATAATAAAGATGTCCAAAGTCTAATGCCTAATGCTCAGTTTGAAATTGCCATAAACTTTTCATGACTCTGCCCCATCCCTCATATTCATTTAAATCTACTGTTAATTATGAATAACCCTCTATGTGTCTGAGGCAGAAAGAAGTTTACTTCCCCAAAATTGGTGCTTTAAATATAATTAGGCTTAAGGAAGCGTGCTAGGTTGGGTTTCCAGAAACATCTTTAGGAAGACTGCATCACTGTCCCACTAGGCAAGCCACTGAGTCTGAGGCCTCTAATGCAGCCTTGCTGGAAGCAAGAAGCCCCCGCTCTCACCAAACCCGCCTCTCAATTCATGGAACCAAAGAATGGACACTGGAATGCTGGTGTAGGAAGAACGATCTTATATTTCCATGACTTTTCTTGACAGCGGCTACAGCTGAGAGTTTCAGGAATATGGAGCTCACTGTATTTCTGCCTTTGGAATCTTAAGAAAAGGGCTTTGACTCACAGAACCTAATTTACTTCCAGACTATAGCACCTGGAAGATAGTTGGTGCAAAAGTCGAGAGAGACAAACCAAAGAATGATTTTCAAACAATGCTGATTTTCAAGAGCCAACCAAGTGGGGACAGAGATTGTTAGTATTAGTAGGACATTAGATAGTATGGGGGCAGGAAGATAATTCATAAACAAGAAATCAGGGGGAAGCAGGATCTGAGGGACAGAATAATTGTAACACCTCAATCTAGGTTACAGTTGTCTTTGGGGGACTTGGATTATCTTGGGTGCTTTATCGTGACTTAGAGCCAGGGTGATGGGTCATGTGATGACTAAACTACCTCTTATATCCCAGCTAATAGCAAACATTAAGAATCTACCGTAACCTGCTATTTCCTGGGCATTAGAATCTTCAATTAAGCTGGTTAGTCATTCAATTTACCAATTGACTAGAGTTGGCACTAAGAGAGAAATGAAACCTATTTGCTACCCTGCTTGTCAATACTTGTGAAACAGGCTTAAGTGGTCCCACTTGCTGCATATCACAGAGCTGTTATTGTTTAAAACTTGATAACCAAAACCAGCGAGCTGTACACAGAGCTAGAGGCTGTACATGTTATTTCATTTTTATAAAATTTATCAGGAGGCAGTGTCTATCCATGTATGTCTACTGTTAGAAAACAGCAACCAAAAACCAAAAGATGCTAGGTAAGGGTGGCTGAGCATAAACTAGAGGGTCTGTAATTGAACCATTGGTTGAAGTGATTTAACCTTAGTATTTCTATCTAACTATTATATTGTTCCATATTGTTGATGGTTTTAAGAAACTTGTTTTCATCTTATGAAAACAGACATGAAGAAAGCAAATGTAAGTATACTAATGAAATGCTAAAAACTTTCGTATGTAGCAAGGTATATATATATGTCTGCTAGGGGGTTAATTGTGTCTCCCCAAAATTCATATGTCCTGACCCCAGTAGCTGAGAATGTGACCTTATTTGGAAATAGGTCATTACAGATGTAATTAGATAAGATGAAGTCATTAGGGTGGGCCCTAATCTAATGTGACTGGTATCCTTATAAAAAGGGGAAGTATGGGCACAGATACCCCCACAGGGAGAACATCATGTGACAATGAAGGCAAAGATTGGGGTGCTGCTTATACAAGTCAAGGAATGCCAAAAATTACTGCAAACCACCAGAAGCTAGAGGAGAGGCATGGAACAGATGCTCCTTGACAAGCCCCTAGAAAGAATAAACTCTGCTGACACCTTGATCTCAGACTTCTAGCCTCCAGAACTATGAGACCGAAACTATCTGTTGTGGGAATTCCCTGGTGGTCCAGTGGTTAGGACTCCATGCTTCCACGGCAGGGGCCATGGGTTCGATCCCTAGTCAGGGAACTAAGATCCCACAAGCCACGTGGCATGGCCAAAAACCACAAAAAAAAGCCTACAAAAACTATCTGTTGTTTGTGCCACACAGGTTGTAGTACTTTGGTTGTTATGGCAGCCTTAGCAAACAAATACAAATTATAAGAATTTAAAAAAACATATAAAGAATATTGAACTGATAAAGTAAAAATTAAGAAAATTGAACATAATGACATTATGTAAACTGTTGCATACACTCAGGGCCCGATCAACACCTTTCCAGATGGCGGAAACTTTGGCCACAAATCTCAGCATGACTGAACCAGCTATAAGAAAATTCTATGCTGTTATAAATCAATGAATTAAAAAAAGATATTTAGCCTCTTAGTAGTGATATGAAAAATTTTGATTAGAAATGGAACCTTTGGAAGCATTCTTTACCAAAAAAACATGAGGCAGTAAAGGCAGTAAATAGAAGGTTAGTGTCATTTCATAAACTGTATGTGGGTATATTGCTTCATTTCTGACCTAAAGTGTCCTCTGTGGTATTATAATAAAAAAGATAATCAACTTTAGAGGAGTGTCGAGAATGAAAATTACCTAGACTTTTGACATTTAGATTTTCATGTGAAATGGGGCCTGCTTCCAAGTTGATATAAAAAATAGGCTTGTAAATAGATCTACTGGTGCATATAATTCAGTGGTGTCTGCCCTAGAGAAAGTATAAAGTAGCCATATCACTAATTCCTCCTCCAGGAGAACACACGTTCAGTCTTCTCTCTTTCTATCCATAACCAAGTCTTATACCCCAAGCCTATAGTGTTTTGTAGCAAGTCTAAATACAGGGGAAAACATTTTTATTAATGTGTAAACCTCTAACAGTTATAACTAAAAAGGGTTGTTTTTTTTTTTTTAATTTTGTCCTTCTGGAGTCCGCACATTTCTGAATATTTTCTGTGTATTTTTTCTACTAGTGTTCATACTTAGTAAGAATCTGGCAATTTCAGAAATGAGAAGGCATTTTAACTTTCCCTATCACACAGGAAAATCAAGATTATATCTCAACCCCTTGGGAGAGTTTACATACTGCTGAAAATGACCACTTCAGTGCAGTCAATAAAGGTTTATGTCTAAGTAGGAAATTATTATCTACAGGACAATATGAGGATGATTTTGCTATAAGGCCAAGAAAGAAACCAAGAACTCTTGGTGTTAATTTGAACTAGGACTCAAAAATCTTTTGAAAAGTTAAGTATTTGTATAAAAATAGCTACTAGTAGCTATTATTTGTGGAATGTTTACCATGTGCCAAGCACTGTATTAATGCCTCATTCACCTTCATACATACAGGATTTTTGTGAGGACCAAAATTCTGTATGTGAAAAACTTTGGAAACTTGAAAGTTGCTGAGCTGGGTGAAGCTCAAACCCAGGGCTAGAGTCTGCTGTTCACCAAAACACATATCACAGGCTGTGCTCACGTATTTGAATGTCCTAACTCACCAATAAATACTATTTATTATAAAGAAACCCTAAAAGGGTTTTATCTATTAAAATTAATTCATAATGGCAAACAATGAGAATTGCAATGTTCTGCTTTGGAATGTAAAAACGTTTAGCTTAGTTATTACTGAAATTGGGGCAGGTGGGGTCCCCTGTTCAGTTAAATTTAGGACTTAAATTTAGATGCGTTGTTTCAAAACCACAGGAGCTTCCCTGGTGAAATGTGAAACTGCCTCCACCCCCAGCCCCGGAGGGCAAGGAGAGACTGAAGAAAGGGGCAGGCTACTCCAGACTGGCAGGTGGCAATTTTTTGCTTTTGTTTTTAATTAGCATATATATTTATTTTTTAAATTGAAGTTTAGTTAACTTACAGTGTTGTGTTGGTTTCAGGTGTATGGCAAAGTGATTCAGTTACACACACACATACACGAATATTCTTTTTCAGATTCTTTTCCATTATAGGTTATTATAAGATATTGAGTATAGTTCCCTGTGCTATACAGTAGATCCTTGTTGTTTACCTATTTTATGTATAGTAGTATGTATATGTTAGTCCCAAACTCCTAATTTATCTCTCTCCCTGCCCTTGCTGTCCCCTTTGGTAACAAAAATTTTGTTTTCTATGTCTATGGGTCTATTTCTATTTTGTAAATAAGTTCATTGGTATCATTTTTTTTAGATTCCACATATAAGTGATATCATATGCTATTTGTCTATTTGTGTGACTTACTTCACCTAGTATGATCCATCCATCTAGGTCCATCCATGTTGCTGCTAATGGCATTATTTAGTTTTTTTAAGGCTGAGTAATATTCCATTGTGTATATATACCACGTCTTCTTTATTCATTCATCTGTCGTTGCTTCCATGCCTAGAAAAAAATTTTCTTTTAATTTGTATGGAAACACAAAAGACCCTGAATAGCCAAAACAGTCTTGAGAAAGAAAAGTGGAGCTGGAGGAATCAGGCTCCCTGACTTCAGACTATACTACAAAGCTACAGTAATCAAAAAAATATGGACTTCTTAATTTTTGCCAATCTAATGAGAATAAAATGATACATCATTTTGCTCTAAAAAAACCCAATATGGCACTGGCACAAAAACAGACACAGATCAATGGAACAAAATAGAAAGCCCAGAAGTAAACCCACATACTTATGGGCAATTAATCTGCAACAAAGGAGGCAAGAATATACAGTGGAGAAAGGCAGTCTCTTTAATGAGTGGTGCTGGGAAAACTGAACAGCTACATGCAAAAGAATGAAATTAGAACCTTCTCTAACACCATATACAAAAATAAGCTCAAAATGGATTAAAGACCTAAATGTAAGACTAGCTATAGAGGAAAACATAGAACAGTCTCTGACATAAATTACAGCAATATATTTTTGGATCCATTTCCTAGAGCAATGGAAATAAAAGCAAAAATAAACAAATGGGACCTAATTAAACTTAAAAGCTTCTGCACAGCAAAGAAAATCATAAAGTGAAAAGACAACCTACGGACTGGGAGAAAATATTTGCAAACAATGCTACAGACAAGGGATTAATTTTCAAAATATACAAACAGCTCATATAGCTTAATATCAAAAAACCCAAAAACCTAATCAAAAAATGGGCAGAAGACCTGCATAGACATTTCTCCAAGGCAGGTGGCAGTTTTAATAAGCAAGGGAACTTACATATGAAACTTGTCTTGGGCAGCCCCAAGTTGAGTAGATCTCCATACACACCCACCAGAATCTTAAAGATTTATATAGAGGTTTTAACTGGGTTCAGTCAAGTATACCATCCAGATGGTCTCAACAACATATTACTGTCTCAAGGCTGTATTTGAAATGACTCCAGCAGGGGAGGGAGTGAGGAGCCTCCAGTTGCCTGGGTCTAGCTCATGGGTTAGCTGACAGTCATGTTCTCTTGATGACCTCCTCCAACAAGATGACAAGTAGATAATCACAATGCATAAATGTGTGCAGATTATAAGAATATTAAATCATTATTTATTCCGTTAGGTTTATATATGTTTACTAAAAAAAAAAAGAGGTGGCAGCATAATCATTTTGAAATTCATTCCAAGTTGTTGATGTCTCGGTAGTTCATTCTTTTGCTACTGCCGAGTGGTTTTCCATTGTCTAGATAGATGAACCACAGTTTTTATATCCGTGGACCTAGTGATGGACTTTTGGATTATTTCCAGTTTTTGGCTATTACAAATAAAGCTGCTGTAAACATCCATCTATAAGTATTTTTATGTACATATACTTTTATTTCTTTTGGGTAAATACCCAGGATTGGAATGGCTGGGTTATCTAGTAAGTGTATGTTTAACTTAAGAAACTATCAAATGGCTTTTCAGAATAGTGTCAGTTTACATTCCCATCAGTGGCATGTATTCTCATAGCCCCCCAGTGCTTGGTATGACCAGTCTTTTTAGTTTAGCCATTCTAGTGGGTGTGGTAGTATCACATTATGGTTTTTGTTTGCATTTCCTTAATGATGGATAATGCTGAGCATCGTTCATGTGCTTATCTGCCGTTAGTAAACCTTTTTTGGCAAAATGTTCAAATCATTTACTCTTTTGTTTTTTGTTTTTTTTTTGTGGTACGCGGGCCTCTCCCGTTGCGGAGCACAGGCTCCGGACGAGCAGGCTCAGCGCCACGACTCATGGGCCCAGCCGCTCCGCGGCATGTGGGATCTTCCCAGACCGGGGCACGAACCCGTGTCCCCTGCATCGGCAGGCGGACTCTCAACCCTGTGGATCAGAAGACTTAATTAAGGTGGCATCATTCTAAAATGGATGTATAGATTCAAATAATTGCTATCAAAATCCCAGAAGTTCTTTTGTAGAAGTTGACAATTATAAAATTCACTTGGAAATGCAAAGGAACTAAAATAGCCAAAATAACTTTGAAAAAGAACAAATTTCTTCTGCCTTACTTAAAAATTTAGCATAAAACTATAGTAATCTAGATACAAATATTGGCTCCAAAACAGGCAGACTGCACCACCAGGGAAGCCCCATTTACTATTTTTAATTGTTTTTTACCTGTTATGTTCTAATAGTTCTCTTTGTATTCGGATAAAAGTCCTTTATCAGATATGAGATTTTCAAATATTTTCTCCCAGTCTGTGGTTTGGCCTTTTTTTTCTTTTAATGGAGAACAGAAGTTTTTCATTTTGTTGAAGCCCAAATTATTAATATCTATTTTATGTATTGTGCTTTTGATATCTAAGAAATCTTGACCTAACATAAAGCACAGAAGTTTTTTCTTATGCTTTGCTTTATAAATTTTATAAGCATTATATTTTACATTATATATTTACATTATATTATATACATGTATATTTATATTTACATTTATATCTGTAATCCATTTCTGAGTTAATATTTGTATATGGTGCAAAATTCAATTGAAGTATATATATATATATATATATATATATATGTATATATGTATATGAATATCTGTTTGTTAAAAAGACTGTCCACTGAATTGTGTTTGAAGCTTTGTGGAAAATCAATTAACTATATATCTATTGGTATATTTCTGTACTATCTATTCTATTCCATAGATCAATCTACCTGTTTTGGAGCCAATATTTGTATCTAGATTACTATAGTTTTATGCTAAATTTTTAAGTAAGGCAGAAGAAATTTGTTCTTTTTCAAAGTTATTTTGGCTATTTTAGTTCCTTTGCATTTCCAAGTGAATTTTATAATTGTCAACTTCTACAAAAGAACTTCTGGGATTTTGATAGCAATTATTTGAATCTATACATCCATTTTAGAATGATGCCACCTTAATTAAGTCTTCTGATCCACAGACATGACGTTTTTCCCCATCTAGTTAGATCTTCTTAATTTCTCTTTTCAATATTTTGTAGTTTTCAGTGTCCATA
Source organism: Phocoena sinus (assembly GCF_008692025.1). Classification (NCBI taxonomy): domain Eukaryota; kingdom Metazoa; phylum Chordata; class Mammalia; order Artiodactyla; family Phocoenidae; genus Phocoena; species Phocoena sinus. The sequence goes on from NC_045767.1 coordinate 68,048,010, forward strand.
TTTTAACAGATTTATCCTTAAGTAGTTCATATTTTTACCCTATTATAAAAATATATTTTAATTGCAATTTCCAGTGGTTGCTAATAGAAATACAGTTGATTTTCAAACATTGATCTTTTATCCTGAAACCTTGAAAACTCACTTGTTAGTCTTAGTAGCTACATAGATTTTCTGCATAGATAGATTATCAGGGCATCTGTGAATGACTAGTCATATGTATGGCTGGTAGGATTATGGAGTAAATTTGGGATGACCATCATGTTTGATATCACTGTCATTAATAAGGGTTAGAAATGTAGAATTAATAATATGTTTTGCAATAAGAGAAATGATTAAATTTAATGATATGTTGAATTCTAGGGTCCCATGGGAATTCCAATGGAAATATTTATCTATTCTTAGGGGAGCAATCAGGAATGAAGAAATATATTTGGGAGTCATCACTATAGATGATGGTCTGCTTTGTAGAAATATATAAAATAAAAATAAAAAGAAGAATATCATGGATAGAACCATGGGGAGCATTGTGTTTAGTTTAAGATGGAGAGACTTGGATATTTTCATGTGCTGAGATAAGAGAGAGGAAATTAATTTAGAAGGAGACTCTTTAATTTCCTTTTCCTTAGCGCTTTGTTCAGAATCACTAATATCTTTTTAAATCCAAGAGAAAGTATGTTGATTCCCATAAGGGGTCATATCTCAATCTCTGGCTTCTGTCTGGATTCAGGGTCCATGAAAATAAATTTGTTTCTCAGTCTGACATTGCATTTCTGAAATTGTAAATCTGAGAGACAGTTTCTATGTGATTGTGAGCCCGCCAGTATGTCATAATTTTTTTAAAGGTTTTTTGTAGAATAACTTTTTTATAGTTACAGAAATAATGCAGATGCATTATAGAAAATTAGAACACAAAACGAGCAAAATAAAATAAAAACAAACATTACATTCCCACTCCCTTACGGATCATCACCATTAATACCTTAGTACATATTAATATTGTACATCCTGTTTCATAAGCTGCTTTTCTTAGTCAATGATCCTCGTCTTTCCTGTTCAGTAAATTTTTATCTCATCTAATACCCAGATCATATTCAAATTTCCACAACTGGCTAAAAAATGTCCTTTACAGTTGATTTATCTAAGTCAAGACCACACATTGCATTTGGTTATTATGTCTCTTAGTTTATTTTAATTTGGCACAATTGCTTTTTCTGATGATCCTGACTTATCAAAGAGGCTGCCGTATATCAAACTCCTAAAGATTTTGTTTCTACAAAGCAGATAGCCTGTTTTCTTAGAGCTGTTTATGGAAAAATACTGTCATAACAAAAATCAGTAACCTACTCATCAATGTACTAGTGTACCAGTCAGTACTTTGTCAAATCAGCCATAGTTATATAAGATGCAGGCAACAAGAGCCAATATGTATGATGGAATAATTAGGACTGTTTCTGTGGGATCACTGGGCCTGGAATGGCAAGACCTAGATTCCCCTTCCATCTCTCTTTGTGATTCCAGCACATACCTGCAGCACTGGTCTTTATGGCTCTGACTCCACAGCCTTGATCCTTGTAATATTAACTCTTTCTGTTCTCCCCGACAGAGGGATGGTAGCTCCTTTCTCTGTCTGGTGGTTTTTAAACATGTTCACAGATTCTCTGACATTCCTCCCACTAAGAGATGGGGCCTATGTCTTCTTCCCTTATACCTAGACCAAACTTACTGACTAATCAACCAACAGAATATGGCAGAAGTGACACTAAGTGATGTTTGAGTGTCAGTCATAAGGGGATGGATTTTCTAACCTTTCTCTTGGATTACTTGCCATTGAAGTCTGAGCCATCAGTAAGAAGTTTGAGACTGTTATGTTGTAAGGAAGGCCAGGCCACATGGAGAAGCTCTATGTGGGTGTTCTAGCCAACAGCCCTTGCTGAGGTCCCAGCCAACAGCCAGCATCAACTATCACATGTATGAGCAAGTAAGATTTCAAGATGCCTCTAACCTCCACCACCATCTGACTATAACTGCATGAAGGAATCCAAGTGAGAGCCACCTAACTGAGTGCCCCCCGCCCCCAGGTCCTAGAACTGTGAAAGATAATGATTAAAAAAAAACATTGTTTTGAGCTACTGAAGTTTGATATGCAAAAACAGAGAAATGGAAATACTCAGTTACTCATTTCTGAGTTACCTCATCACCCCTGGTTTTCTCTCTTACCTCATATATCATCTGTGTATCCAATCCCCTCAATTAAATTTCCTCTCTTTGAAAAACCTAGAATTGTTTCCGTTCTCCTCACAAGAACCTTACTGATAACCCTCCCAGACAGGGCCTGCACAAAACAGCCAGGAAAGATTGAAAAAAAAAAAAAATCCAGATCACATGTTGATCTTTTTTAGTTACAAGGCTTATGATGTTTATTGTCAACTGGTTTGTAAAACCAGCATCCTAAAATGTTTCTGTTCTCTCAGAAACTATAAATGTAACCTTCTGAGCATGTGTAGAAACCTGCCCTATATTTGAATAAGTACAAGATAAGAATTTCAGAATTTGTTAAAGTTCTAAAAAAAAAAAATGTGATTCTTAGTGGTATCTTTTTCCTTCACTACAGCAAATTGCCTTTTATATTTGTGCCTACCAACAAAAAGAGAGAGAGCTTTAAAAACACACCTTTAATTTTATATTTATTTTAATGTCTTTTCCTTAGGAAAGTTATAATCTTTCTTTGTAATATGAGGAAGTATAGTGAAGATGATCCTGGCGTAAAATGGCTTTCACTACTTAAAAGCTGTCTTTGCTTGTGAACCGCAGCACATGTAGTAAGAAGCCTGCTGCTCTCCAAGCATTGTAGGGTGCTTAAGACTAGGGACTTAGATTTATGTAGATGGAGGCGGTAACTCCAAAACTTCATGGGAATATTCCTCTCAGGGTGTCAGGCTCTGCTGGATACTCCAGGGAGTAATTCCAAAGTGAATCACAGGGAGTTACATTTTACAGCCTTGGAGTGTGTGGGTCCTGAGCTGGTCAGAGTCCAGGAAGCTAGTCTTCGGTGCCTGTTTCATGGAGAAGGAAACTTCCCAGAGCAGGCTTTGCCACAGTTTCAAAGATGTTTTTTAATGGACAGCAAGTCTGCTTCCGTAGTTCGTACTGCAATATTAGTTCTGCTCTCATGTTTCCCTTTACCATCAATTTCTTTGTCTCCTCTGACGTCATTCTGCATGCTACACATGGCCTAGGTCAGCTTCAGTTTTCTCTAGCTCAGCTTTGGGAACTGAGGTCTCACTCATTTTCTGACACAGTAGAGACTAAAGTAGGAGACTCCAATCTGTCAAGCAGTAGAAGAGAAGACAAATTTTGCTGCCAAAAGCCACGAAACCAGTGCTAGCCCCATGAGGCACTGAGCTGCAGCCTTTCCTTAGGATCTGCATTGTTGGTCCCCTCCACATGGCTGGGTTTCTACCTGTCGCTGTCTCGTTGCATCAGGTCCTGCTGGCACTGGCCCTTAGTCCTGAACCCTTACATACTCTGATGGTTCTCTGACAACCTGCCCAGTTCTGACCTAGCTCTTTTGCTAGCTCTCTCTTTACCATCCCTGGCTGAAAACTGTCTCACGTTTACTTGGGCAGGTGATGGCGTCTGTCCCCAGAGAATGGTAACTCACAGCCCTGACCCAGTCCCCTCACCCACCTCACCTTAGCCTTGCACCGAAAGTGACCCCTACCTGGACTCTGCTGCCGCCATGCCCCAACTTCCCTACCACCCAATGAATTCAGGCACTCATCCGAATGGAAGGTGAGTTTGCCATACTCTTCTGGCTATGGATTACTCCTCTTGCTCTGTTTTCTTGTCCCTTGTTTGAGCCTGCCTGAATTATGACACTGTTCTTTGGTCTTAACCTTTCCCCTGGCCTCTATCAGCCTTCACTTTCCTTCTTGTCATTCCAAATAAAAGCACATAAAAGGCTTCACGTTGAAATTTGAGAGGGGAAGAAGATAAATGCCAAAGTAAATTTGTAAAGCCAGAGGCTGTGGAGCCCAACAGGTGTGGAATAGCAGGGAAAATAATGGAGAAACAGGTGATCAGCACTTATCAGGAGAAACTCATAGGAAGGAGGATCCAAAACAATACTTATAGCCTCAGGTGGCTGTATGTTTAACAATGTACAGAGCATAACAATAAAGAAAGTGAACTTAAAACTCAACCCAAGAGTGTGAATATGATCTCTTAGGCATTATTGAGACTTGGACTTGGTAGCATGGAACAGTGGTAATGGAACATTGTCTCCACTGGAAGCCAGTCTTCATTTGGGTGAAGTCCCTAACTATCCATGTGACCACCCTGATTCTCTCCTTTGAAAACTGATGAAATTGATGAAACTCAACTTTATCTCCAAGTTTCTTTCTTAGTTCTGACAGTCTGTGAGCATGGCCCACGGCCCATTCTCACAGTTGAGTCTATACATTATGGGTTCAGCCAAATGCTGTTTTCAGGTTCTTTAAATAGTTACCCATGTCCCAGAAACAGAAAAAAAATTATAGTTGTTGGGAGATGATGGCATATGAAACCAGCTACGACAATTGTAAAACATGAGTCATTGTGCAGTATTTAATTTTTGGTTTTATGACATTTTGACATCCAGCTCATGAAAGATCTATCACTGGTTACATGAGTTTATACTACCCTCTGGGGACCTTTTTTTTTTTTTCCTCCCACTTGTTGCTTCTAAAAGGTTCTTAAGAGATATTTGAGTGAAACCTCTCTACTGTGCAGAGCCTGTGGGGATTACAGTCATGGAATGATGAAACTTTAAGGGTAAGGAGGCTTTTGCATTTTCTGGACATGGAAGCAGGAACCCAATTTCAGCCAGAAGTGTGAATGAAAGGAACATCAGTGAGTTGGTCTTTCCATTCTGATACCATGATGTCTATAATATGGAATGCAAGGTTCAACCAGATTTGCATTTGAATGCCAGCTCTGCCTTAATGAGTAAGGTATTTAGTGTCTCCAAACCTCAGTTTTCTCAGGAAAATGGGGACAATATTACATATTTCATATGCTTATTTTAAAGACTAAAAGAGGTAACGTATGGAGCATTTTTTGGCACATAGGAAATACTTAGTAAATGTTACTTTTATCATTGTTATCTATTATTTATGAAGCATCCAAAATGGAGACTATCCAGTAGGAAGTACACCAATATAAGCTAAAATGAGTTTCTCACTCCAAATTACACTTTCTAAGTATCTGAATTCTTATTTTCAGTTAGACTTCACAATTTAAAATGACAAAATTTGGTTTCTGAGAAATTAAGAAAAATGTAGTTCACAGATGAAAAAGCAAGGATATTTTGGCATTCAAGGCAGTAAACAATCTAAACCAACTAGATTGACCGTGACAATGGAATATGCTTTTGTACTTTCCAAGTATGAAAAGCAACTTCTCAGTTTCATGTTACAGTTATGATATTATTTGCAAAATAGCAAAAGAATTTGCAGAAACATTTCTATTTAAAGAATTAATTCTATTTTTTGAACAGCAAGTTACCACCACTGAGCTTTTTGTTTGCCCTCTCACTTTGTTTTAAAACTGAGTAGACAGTCAAAAGAAGTGGTGAAATCATGCCTTCAGATAAATAGTGTTTCTGAAAAAAAATTTTTTTTATAACTTTATTTTATTTAATTAATTAATTTATTTTTGGCTGTGTTGGGTCTTCGTTACTGTGCGCAGGCTTTTCTCTGGTTGCAACAAGTGGGGACTACTCTTCGTTGCGGTGTGCGGGCTTCTCATTGCAGTGGCTTCTCTTGTTGAAGAGCATGGGCTCTAGGCACGAGGGCTTCAGTAGTTGTGTGGCACGTGGGCTTAGTTGCTCTGCGGCATGTGGGATCTTCCCGGACCAGGGCTTGAACCCGTGTTCCCTGCATTGGTAGGTGGATTCTTAACCACTGTGCCACCAGGGAAGCACCTAGGTAGTGCTTTTGGGTACCCATGCTCTGAACTGTAGCTATTATACATATATATATGTATATATGTATGTATATATATATATATATATCTCCTTTTTATAAAGAAAGTGAGGAAAACCCAGGAAGCATCTGTGGATTGTTAAGAACTCTTGAAAAGGAAATATTTGTATAGATTTTTCTAATCTAAAGCCTAGTTTGGGAAAAAAATAATAAAAATACTGACTTTAGAATTATATGATATTTTATAGGTATTCAATAAACCTGTATTTACAGGTGTTCTAAAAAACCATGTTTTTAAATGAAGGGACTGCTATCCATTTTTCTTTCCACTGAGGATAAAACTAACAAAAGGAGTAAATTTTTTTTCTTTAAATGTGCAAGCAATTATTTCTATTTCTATTTGACTTTACTGTATAAAGGCTTTTCTTCAACATTCTTGGGAATTGTAACAGCAGTAACTATTACTAATTTTTTTTGCAGAACCTCCCTCTGACCTTCTACATTGGAGACTAAGCATCCTTTCTCTCCGTATTCCTCTGTACTTCATTTATCTCTGTTGTACTGCTTATCAGACTGTACTGGAAATTCTTTGAGGGCAGGAGTTAAGAAACTTTGAATCCCTGCTGTTTGACATGACATTTGCTCAATCACATGGGTTGAATGAACAGTTGAAAAATTAACGGTACAAGTGTCTCGGGGAAGGAGCGGGGTAATATGCAGGCCCACAGACAGAATTAACATCCATGAGATCAGGATTCCTATTTAGATGGGACTAGCTGGGAAGGGAGGTATCTGAGAATTCTAGAGTATTAGAAGGGCCTGGGTTAGGATTCAGTCCCTATTCCATCTATTTTCCAAATCCCCATAATACTAGTGTGGTTTGGGAGAAACTGAAGATGAATTAGTTCAGTGGTTCTTAGGAAAGGAAGTACTCCCCCATGGGAGGCATTCTGGAAATTGTGAAGGAGTGTTTTGGGGTTGTTAAATATTTGGGGATGGCTCTCTACTGTCATTTAATAAAGTTGGATCCAGGGACTCTAGTTGCCTTGCCATGTGTGGGAGAGCCCTGCGCAACAAATGTATACATATCCTGTGCACATTTCAAATTACCTTAGCCTGGAAATGAACTCCAGCTGACATGTGAACACAGGTGCTTTTTATGCAGTTTTAATATGCAGTTTATCTTCCAGGAAGTGCAACTGATGTGTAAATTGAGAAGAGTAGGGTATTTTGCTTTGTTTGGAAATTTCTCAAAAGTTATTCATTGTTTCAGAAAATTATGAAACTGTGTTGGTTGTGCATTTGAGTGGTTGACAGGACCCCCTGCCAGTTTGCATGTGTGTCTGTCATACCAGTGATGGATGCTTCTATGTCCTAGTTCAGGCACCAGACCACTTCAACACATCTTCCACTATGTCGAGTCTAAGGGCTTACATAATGAAGTATGTGTGGTTTCTTATCAGTTAACATCCTTTTATTTCTTCTTCATGCTAGAGTTAGAGTGTTATATTGAGTTTTTGTGTGAAGGTAGGTTACATATAGTTCCAAAAGTCATTTTCTGAATCTCTTAGCCAGAAGTGTTTTCAGTCTTTTTCAGATTTTAGGAAGCCAATAAAGTACATACACCTGATAGCATATGACCCTCTTGGTGGATATGGGAGAGCCCCTGTAACCAAACACATTGATTTTGCTGTAGCAAATATTCATAATAGGCGGGATAAATAGAAATTTACTCTCATTAGTTCAGGTCAGGGGATGCAGGCATATGAGGTTAGGTGCCAAAATTTGGTAAAAGTTCTCAGATTTCAGAGCTTGTTGGTCTTTAGAGTTATGGAGAAGAAACTGTGGAATGAATGCATTATTTCTGTATAGATGGATTATAGTGACTGTGTATTTTATTCCAGGACAATAAAAGGGGTATTAAAATATTAGGTGCAAAAGGAGATTTGGGGTGTGATGCAGTTAGGGATCATTGATGGAGTTGAAGAAACTCAGACTTCTAAATAACCGTATGCAGTGAATCACTGACTGAGTTATGGCCTAGACTTGATTCTGAAATAGTTCCCTGAGGCTAGAGTCCATTCATAAAATATTGAAATGTACAAGCCAGGTTATTTATCTTTACCTGCTTTTACAACAAGGGATTGCACTCAGGACCACTGGTGCTTTGTTGATATGAGAATGTTACATACTCCTGTGAAAAATGAAACATACAGCAACAGTCAAAAAAGCCAGATGCGCTCTCCAGGTTGTTAAAAAGGGGTTTTGTCCTTTTCCATTTCCCATAAAAGCACATCTGTGCCTTCTAAAATTGGAACTTATTCATGTGCTCACCAGGTGCCAGCGTATAAAAATCAAAAGTGGAGAAAGCTGAAACAAGATATTTTAAAAATAGAAGTAGGAGATGAGAATAGGGAAAGAGGTAAATGAAAAGAAAGTAAACGAAAAGGTAGAAAGGAAAGAAAAAATAGCTGTATGGAAACACGTTGATGGGGTAAAGTGCACATAGAATTTTATTAAACAGAGTGAATTTATTGGATAAGAAATGATCATTCATCCACCTAATTGTTTTAGTTGGGGTGGGTGCTTGGGCTCATCCATTCAAGTTCTTTGGCTTATATTTTATACATTTTAAAACACAGGATCCAAAGGCAGTTAGTAGAGAAGTTTGGAAAAAACCCAGACCTGCCAATTCTGAGTGCAGTTTTCTTTTCACGCTAGAACTTGGGCTTAAGTGAGAATGAGGAGAAAGGACAGACCTGGGGTACGTTTCGAAGGGAGCACAAGCAGTACTTATGGATTTGGAGACTATGTAGAGAGAGACGAAGGAAGGAATTCCTTTTAAAAGGAATCTTTTAAAAAGAAGAGTGCTATCGTCAGAAGTGGAGATGATTAGAAAGAGGAGGATAGGAATAATGAAGTTCTATTTTAGATGTTTTACACTTAAGTAACAGAATCACATTTTATTGAAAATGCCTAGCGTGCATTTGGAAATAAAGAAAAGTCATCAAGTGGCTTTGAACCATCAATATATTTTCATTCAAATGCTCCATTTTCCTAAAGCCCAACTGTATACACATCAGCTCCAGAGAGTTAAAGATGTTTGGAATTTGGGGTTCCAGAGAAGTGAGCACCTGGGAGTTTTGGCCTGGATGGTATTTTGTAGTAATGAGAAGAGACAATTTTGGTGAATTCCCCCAGTGACTCGGGGTTGTTGGTTATAAGCAACATGAAGTAAACAGGTGGCTTAACTAAAGGTATACATGGCAGGACATTATGCCAGGCCTCTTGAGGAGGCAAGAGCTGGAAACCCCAGGAATCCAGGGGGCTGCTTCCTCCACCTTCTCTGCTGGAAGCTCCTATAACTGTTGTGTTCTAATTCCAGGTAATGTGACTGGGCCAGCCAACGGACAGGGTTGTATGACCTTCTGCCCACTTGGTAGAGCTGCTGGAACAGACACTCTGTATAGGGGCATGGCCACGGCAAACAATTTGAAAATATGCCTGCTAAATACCATTGGCCAAGTCCTTCACTGAGTATGTGGAGGGTGGTTCAGGAAGAGGGAATGCTTGACCATTCTGAAGACTTGGGTCATGGGCATTTATAATTTCAGAATTTTTAAAACTAGGAGAGGAGTGCACCATGGCATTGCCTACTCTAGGAATGACACCTCAAAGACAAGCAGTGTGAGGACTGGCTGACCTGTCCCGTCGGAGCCTGACCCCTGATACAGGTGACTGTCAGTGTCGGAGCAGAAGCATTGCTTGTGTGTTGGGAGCCCTTTCCACACTATGGTCACAGGAAGATGGTGTTATGGTGAGGCTGCTTTGTAGAAGGCTGGGCTCAATTTGTGGCTCTATTTTGAGAAGTCCTTTCTGTCTGGAGACTTGGTGCAACCAAAGCCAGATGGCTGTTATAGGATAAACCACTGCCTCTCTTTTCTGGGTGCACTCTTTGCCTCACACAGGGGCCTCTGCTTCTAGGTGTCCTCATAGAGCTTGGGCGCTCACCCTGCTTCTGTGGGCTGTCACAGTTCAGTTCCTTGAGCACCCTGCAGCTGTCTCCTTATTGCCACCTGTTCTCCATGCGCCCTGCTCAGCTCAGTAAGGTCGTATTCTGTCAAAAAACTACACTCTGGGGTTAGTAAGCCAGGGAGCCTAGCAGCTTGGGGAGGTTGGACCACTTATGCTGTATTAGCTTTTCCTTCTCCTCTTCATAAAGTACCTATGGAAACAAAGATACTGTGCTAGATAACGGCAGCGACAGCACATTGAGATTAATAGCTGTTACTCCTTGAGGCCAGATACTTAAAAAAATTGTTTTAAAACTTCAAATCTTGGGATTCGCTGGTGGCGCAGTGGTTAAGAATCCGCCTGCCAATGCAGGCGACACGGGTTCGAGCCCTGGTCCGGGAAGATCCCACATGCCGTGGAGCAACTAAGCCCGTGTGCCACAACTACTGAACCTGCGCTCTAGAGCCCGTGAGCCGCAACTACTGAAGGCTGTGCACCTAGAGCACGTGCTCTGCAATAAGAGAAGCCACCGCAATGAGAAGTCCGCGCATTGCAACGAAGAGTAGCCCCCGCTCGCCACAACTAAAGAAAGCCCGTGGACAGCAACGAAGACCCAATGCAGCCAAAAAAAAAAAAAAAAAAAAAAACCCCAAAAAACCCCCCAAAACTCAAATCTTTACTCAACTGTGAGACAGGTATAATACTGTTAAGTTTATCCATATGAAGTTATTTATACTCTATCATTTTGTCCTACAGAAATGACAGTTTCATCTGGTTAGACCTAAGGTTTTACGGGCAAAGAAAGGAAAGCTCAGGGGAGTTATAAAATGTTACCAAAGTCACACACCCTGATTCAGAGCTAGCATTGTAACACTAGGCAGTTGGCTTCTGCGTCATTGGTACTTGCACTGTGCCTGCCTGACTGCTGGATCTTGTAAAAGGTACACTGTATGTAAAAGAACATACAGCTGCAGAGGGATTTGTAGAACCTCCAGAATCCCCTAATCCTGCAGAGCACTGACCCAGGGCTGGGATATTTGAACCTGAGAGTGAGACCCCAGTTCCCAAACTCATGAATACTAAGATGGCACTCTGAGGTTAGAAGTTGAAAAGGGAAGTGGGCACAATTGTCAACTCAGAGGGCGTCTGGATGGGAGGACCTGCTAGGACATTGCTATGGTCTGAATGTGAAACAGGAGGCTTCCGGAAGCCGAAAGGCAGAAGCCAGCACTGTTTCCCAGTGGGGTTCTACCAAGCCCACCAAGAGATATCTGAAGGCAAATAGGCTGGGAAACTGCATTCTCCTGCAACTGAACCAGAAGCAGTAGTAGGAGTGAGACGAGGAAGCAAAGCTTATCGCTCTGTCTCTGTCATGCCACCACCCCAATCCCAAAACTCTGATTTTGTTTTCCTTTGGGTATCTATATTTACTCCTTCCCTGTCTTTATTAACAACTCTCTCAGTTTCTTCACTCATATGGTGAAAAATGACCACCCCAAGAATGCCGCTAAATTCCAGTGGCTACAAACACTGGTGAAAAGCGCCGCATGCTAGTTAGAAGTTCCCCAGAGAGATCTGCCTATCTATCAGGCTTGGGTCAGAGGTCCTCTGAGGCCAGGGGTGGGTTCAATGCACACTCTCTAAGGAGGAGACCTGGTACAATAGGCAAATTGACAGGCTTGTTATAGCTGGTATTAAGCCAAATTGAGAAGCTAGCTAGAAGTTTGTTTTTATGCTTTTTTTTCCCTCTTCTGGTGTGTCTGTACTCACTCCCAAATCTTCACAGCTTACCCCAATGTTGTAGTCTGCCTTCCCTCGTCCCAAGCTTCCATGTCATAGGAGGCTGTGTTGGCCTGTTCCCATGCTCCCCTGGAGTTCCTTGGAAAATTTCCAGCAGAAAAATAAGTCCAACAAATGGGGGTGTTGGTTCAAGTATAAGATCTGTTCTGATCTTAGGTAATGTGAGAAGGAGTGGTTATAATGTGTAATTTTTTTTAAGGTATGGGCATATAAATTTAAAGAATAATCCCTTAAGATTTGTAAGAAAACAAACATTTGGAGAGATATCATCAAGTCAGCCATCCCTTTTAGTCTAGGACTGTACCTGTTTTAGCACTGAAAGTCCCTGGCCCCAGGGAACCCCTCTTTCTTCCAGGCACACTGGGACTATTTGCCACCCTAGAAGTCCAATGAATGCCTTTGTTACCTTTCTAGAGTAGTTGTCAAGGGTGAAGAAGCCTGTTTTTCTTCTCCTCCTCATAAAGTGATTGGGTTAATCCACACTGTTTATCTATACTAGCTAAAAAATTGTGTATTTCTTTGAGCTAAGTTTCAAGAAGCATCCAAATTTGACAGATGTGGATTTATTCCATAAGGTATGGGTGTAAGAAATATTCTATATAAATATAAAAAATATTCTGTTTTACTTGTTCCAAAGCAGCACTTCTCAAACTTGGATGTGCTTTGGAATCCCCTGGGGATCTTGTTAAAAGGCAGATTCTGAGTCAGTAGCTCTGGGTGGGGTCTGAGGGACTGCATTTCTAACAAGTTCTCAAGCCATGTGATACTAATGCTTTGAGGATGATCCATTGACTAGAAAGTTTCTAAATCATAAAATCTATTGCTCAGAACCCCCAGTTTGGGGTAGACAAAACTTCAGTTGGACTCTTATTTTGGGGTATGCCCCTCTTGAATTATATAAGAATTGTGAGGACTCATTTGGTGATTGGAAAATGGAGAGACGGGCTTTGCTTACAGCTTCCCAAAGCAGTGAAAACAAAAGAGAAACTGATGTCTTTATACATTTTCCTGCATCACAAATATACCTTTCAGGCGTTCGATTTTAAACTTGTGTATTTTTAAAGCTCGAATTGGATGTACTATGCATATAGAACTTGCTGTGCTTCCGGTAATAGATGTCTGAGTTTGCAAATAATTACTGACGGAGTAGCTGACCTCTTTGGCTGCCAACATTAAAATTCTCTCTCACTAAGAAGCTATGTGGGTGATCATTTTGCAAAATCAGCTTCTTCAGATGCTATTTCTTTGATCTGACGTGTAAGACACAGCATGTGAGAGCCATTGGAAACTAAAGCACTAAACGAATGCAAAATCTTATTCTCATAGATTTTATGATGGGTTGAGTGCCAGCTTAATAGAAATGCTTCTCAAGGTGTCAGCTTAGTAGAAATGCTTCTCAAGGTGTCCTTGGTCATCTTTTAGATTATAGATCATCACTTGAGGATCTTTGCATATTTCTGATAGGAATAAGAAACCTGAGGCAGGAATAAACATAGAAGTGGTAGTGCATTTTCTGTGCCCCCTAACTGATACTCCTTTGGAGTGTGTGTGCAGTGCTGGCCGAGCCTGGGCAGACTTTGGTCTATCTTAAGCAGATGCCTGTAAGAAAAAGTTAGCTGGGCTTTAGGGACGGCTAATGTCTCAAAGGCTGCAGAGTATTTTTAAGGCTTGATTGCAATCTCTTGACATGATAAAACTGAATTGTAAGAACAGGAACTAGCTGCTTGGCAGCTCTGATGGCAGTTGGAAAGCTCAGAGAAGACACAAGCATTAAGGAAGAAAGAACGCTGACAGAAGCTGGGCAGGCAGACAGGGCTATTTAATTCAGAGGGGTGGGTGTTAATTAATTTATTTGAGTTGAAGGAGATCTGATTTCTAAGCCAGACGACAAGCTGTTGCCCGTCTAGCTGGGGACAATGTCCTCACAGCTATAGGAATATCATCCGTCATCTGGGTGGCTGATCTCATACCATATCCATCTTCCTGGGTCCAGACTCACCATGCTGTGTCAGCTGGACGCCAGCAGCTCGTTTTTCTTACGCTTCAGTGTTACTCTTACTGTGTGTGCCTGTCTAGCTGCTCGTCTCTGCTTCTCATTTCTCCCAGAACTCCCTTAGAGCCCCAAAATGATCCATGGCAGGTGGACAGAAGGAAACCAGGAGTGAGTTGGAAGTTATCACTCCTAAAATGGCATTATTTTAAATGTATGAAGTTTTGGCCTTCTATACTTTTAAGATGGGTCAAATGTTATCCAGAAAAAAACGTTAATCATTAAAATTCACTAAAGCAGATGTCAGGTTCATGGTGTCTTGATTTCCTGTCTGGTCTCTGCTTTCTCACTACCCAAAATTATTTTCTCTCAATTCCACTGTTTCACATAACAAAGGGCCTGTCTGATGATGTCCTCCCACATGCAGTTCTATGGAGGCGTTTATTATAGTAATTAATTTTTCAAGGCAAAAAAATGGTATGATGTATTATAAAGTGCAAACAGAAATGAGTGAAAGTTTGGGGGTAATTTTTAAAAGTATTTTAATGTAGTGGAAAGAGCACTGGATTTGGGTCAGAGGGTCTGATTCAAGCAAGTCAATTAAAAGTACAAGGAGCCCTGTACATGTTTGTCAAAATTCCTCAATCTGTGGCATTAAAAGGGTGAAATTTATTGTATGTAAATTAAATCTGTATAAATATAACTTGAAAAAATCTGAGGAATAGCTATGCTTTATTTATTAAGTATGAAGGTAACACATGCTCATCTGAAAATATAGAAAAGCAAACACACACACACACAACACTAGCCATAATATTTCAACCATGAGATGATCACATATCTATCTTCTGGTGACAGTGGGGTGAATTAATCATATCCTGCCATTCAGGGTGCCTCTATCACCACTGGCCCATGCAAAGCCTCTCCTTCCCCCTTCATCCCCTCCTCCCATTTCGTTCCTCTATCTTGTGTGCACTTACAGAATATACCTCATTTTATATCACCCTTATAAAGTATGCAGTGTTGTTCGTGCATACATTTGTTTTTATTCTATTTACATGATATGTTATTGTCTGTAGAACCTATTCTGTTTCTGAATTATTTTACTCAATACTTATGTATTAAAAATATATCGGGATGATGTGTAAATTTAGCTCATTGATCCCAATTTCTACAGAGCATTTACAGGGCTATTGTTTCCAGTGTCCCACAACCCCACACAATATTGAAATAAACCTCCTTAGACACGTCCCCTCATGGATCTGTGAGGTCACGTCTCTAGGTTATATACCTGTGAGTAGGTTTGCTGGATCATGGGATCCAGAATGTTTGTATCAGTGTATTCACCCACTAGTTATTTTAGTTATTTTTTCCACACATCCTCCAGCATTTATGTATTTAATTAGATTTCTGAATATACTTTTTGAAAATGATATTTTTTTGTCATATAATTTACTTTTTTTTGCCGTACGCGGGCCTCTCACTGTCGTGGCCTCTCCCATTGCGGAGCACAGGCTCCGGATGCGCAGGCCCAGCAGCCATGGCTCACGGGCCCAGCCGCTCCGCGGCATGCAGGATCCTCCCCGACCGGGGCACGAACCAGTGTCCCCTGCATCGGCAGGTGGACTCCCAACCACTGGGCCACCAGGGAAGCTCATAATTTACTTTTAAACGTGTTCTATGGTGGACATTGTTTTTTCAGATTTAAAATAATATTCTAATGTTATATTCAAAGGTAGGCCTTAATTATTGGACTGTCATCATTTGTTTAACTGATACCCTATTTTGTGATATTCATGAAAAATATGCTTCCAAGATAGGACATAAACAAGTCTACAGTTGAGGAAACATGATTATCAAGTTAATAAATTGAATCACTGATCTCTGGACATGGGTAGGGACCTACTTCTTATCAATCTTGGAGTGTTGCTAAATGTAACATTTTGTTTAGAGGAAACTAATGAAATTTCGAAGGTATTAAGAGAAGTAATTCAATAAGTAAAAGGATAAACTGAAAAGAGATGAAAACCTGACTTCCAGAGCAATACTATCCATCATACACTCTTGACAATCAGGTTGCTGTGCATGTAGTTAGTTAATGGAAATTAAAAAACAACTGTGAGGTATACCATATCCCTTATGTAGAGGGATACCAAATCTAAGTGCCTAAACTCACTGGTGGGAATTACCTTAGGATAGAATGTAATTAAGAATAATAAAATTCCCCAGTTTTAACAATATACTGACTTTTCATATGCAAGTTTCCTTATGAAGTTGAGTAAAATTAAGCCAACATTTATGTTGCATTCTTCAGTGATGCAATATTTCGGGTGTTTGATGTACGTATTGATTATTCCTCCACCACCCCGACACCTACCATCTCTGATACAAATCTTCAAGTGTGTATTGAATGTTAGGATGATACTGTGATACTTTCAGATCATCAATGATTTGCCATAAACTGGTTCTGGAGAATTCAATATTGATATGTCAAGCAAGATATCTAAGAATAGAAGGGATTTATTTCAGCACACAAAAATTAAGTAGATCCACAGCCTTTGATTAAGAAGTGTTCTTTGAGGGCTTCCCTTGTGGCACAGTGGTTGAGAGTCCGCCTGCCGATCCAGGGGACACGGGTTCGTGCCCCAGTCCAGGAAGATCCCACATGCCGCGGAGCGGCTGGGCCTGTGAGCCAGGGCCGCTGAGCCTGCGCGTCCAGAGCCTGTGCTCTGCAACGGGAGAGGCCACAACAGTGAGAGGCCCACATACTGCAAAAAAAAGAAAAAAAAAGAAGTCTTCTTTGAAAGAGAGTCATCAACCTTTTCGACCAAGGATTTTTAGGCATAGAGTGTACAACATGATATATGTAAAAGGAATTTCAGGATCCTTAGTGTAAGAAAAAGAAAGATGAGTGCTGATTGTAATTCTTTTCTAAAATGTAACATTCTGCATCTGTCTGACATTTAGTTAGACTTTTATGTAGGGGGTGAGGAAAACTGCTGAAAAAAATGAAATAACCTTGCATGAAAATGCCCTTTTTTGATGATAGGATGTTATTTACTATGCACTGTGCTTTATATCAGGACAGCATAATTTAAGTTACTTATTTATGAAGGGTAAATATATCCATACTAAGAGAGCTCAAAGCAGACTTTATACTAGGAAATTCCTCACTTTTTTTCTTGTTACTTACTTGGAGCAAAGAGAATTATTTTCTATGAAGAACACTATTTTTAGAATACTACCATTTTAAACACAAATAATTGCAGGTACCTTGGGAACTTTGGGAGGTTAAAATATTCATATTCACATTGCTCTGTGTTGGTATTTGAACTGGGTGACAACTTGAAGAGAAAGAAGTAAAGCAAGTCACTTTCTGTATGAATGAGGATTAGCCTTGTTCATATTTGCATGGGCAGGGCCAAAGCCAATGCTGGGTACATGAAACATACTAAAAAGTATTTGATGAATAAATTAATGAGTTGGGAAATAAAGCAATTGGATTTGTAAGGGAAAAAAGTGAAAATATAAAGATGGAGATTGACTTTCTGAAAGGTTACTGGCATTCAACTTCAATTCACATGTTTCATTTACACAGGACACACAACTGTGGGATAAACAATGAACTAGGAATAATTTCATCTTGTGCCTCACTTTCTTCAGTCTGGAAAGTGGATATATTAATATTTTCCTCCAATCTTTATTTTTCCTATGCTTCCCTTTTCGGAGTTATTTTAAATTTATTCTATGTTGCTATATTGTATGCATTTCTGGAGGCTTCTTTTAGTCTCTATAAGAATTGGGTAGACATAAGTTGAAGTGATGATAGGTCTTTTGTTTAAAATCAAGTTAGAGGCCCCCTAAGGAAGGATTCAAACTTTCTTCATAAACAAGCATTTGTAAACATATATGAAGGATCATTTTTAACACACACACTCTGCTTATCACTCTTCTAAGTAAAATATAAGATTATTTTCCCCCAATGTCAGTCACCGCTAATGGGCTGCTCTAGCTCCAGAATCTATTGGCCCATGTTAGAGTTAGTGCCTGACTTACTATTTAGTCCCATCCATAAAATGGATATTTCATAATCCCCTGTTCTCAGGAATGTTATGAGATTAAATAAGGTAACAGGCAGTGTTCTCTGTCTATTTAACCCAGTTCATTTCTCCCCATCCTCACCCTGCTGGCAGGAACTTCCCCACCAGCAATAACAAGTTACATTTATGCCATAAGATGCGATCAATATGGGCAAGAGAAATCTTGGTGGTTTCAGAGATGCTCTATTCTAAAATATCTTAAAGACCCGAGGCTGTCCCCTTAGAGGAGTAAGAGGGGCCAGAGTCAGTGGCTTTTTTTTTTTTTTTTTTTTTTTTTTTTTGCGGTATGCGGGCCTCTCACTGTTGTGGCCTCTCCCATTGCGGAGCACAGACTCTGGATGCGCAGGCTCAGCGGCCATGGCTCACGGGCCCAGCCGCTCCGCAGCATGTGGGATCTTCCCGGACCAGGGCTCGAAGCTTCATCCCCTGCATCGGCAGGCGGATACTTAACCACTGCGCCACCAGGGAAGCCCGAGTCAGTGGCTTTGACCACATAGAGCAACAATCAAATGGAGGTGGGATCCTGGGAGGAGAGCAGAAAGGCGGAGGAGGAAGAGGGAAGGGAGGAGATGGGAATGGGGAGAAAGAAGTCTCAGATGCTTCTCTGAGGCTGACTTTATTGGTTAGAAAGGTGACCCTATGGAGATAGCAAATAAATTTATGGCCCATTTTCTGGATCCCAGTGTGTTCCTGACAGACCTCTAGTAAAAATACATATTTTCTGTTAATGAAGTTCTTTGTTGCCTGTTCCTCTAGATGTTAAATAAAAGTTATATGTATATGAATATTGTGGCATATGCTCATATTTCATTGACTCTAAGATGATATCAGCTGGAAGATGCATCTTTATTTTTTGAGCCACTGGGAAAGGAAAAAAAAAGACCTGCTAATTTAACAACGGCACAATATTTTCTCACTTGAAATTTTTAGTTTAAACGTGGGAAAAGCTTTTTAAGATGTATTTACACATAGATTGCTCATATATATCACTCTTGAGTATACACATAAAGGCAAATAAATACAAAATAAATTGATTTGGGTGTTCCTAAATGCGTTCATACACAGAGTTTAATTCGCATGAATCACCTTTCCATTCAGAGCCGTTGATATGTGTGCTTTTTCACACAGGGCAGTTCGTCCTTCCTGGAGTCAAGAGCACCGATGATGCAGTGTTTTTTAAAAGTGTGCTTTGCTATTGTCTTGGATTTTCTTCCAAGCTGGTGACACCAGTCAGCAAGTTTAATATGCAGGCAATGCCGGCTATGTCATGACTGTCAGGGAGTGATCCGATAGTCAGATGCCCAACAATTCCAGAGATGTTAACACATGTGAAAAGTGCATGTCTTAGAATGAATGAAATACTCTAATGTCCTAGGACCCTCAGATCCCTCTATAACTACCTGGAGGTTGAGCCTTTCACATTTAGTGCACTGGCGAACATGTGTTGCAGCTTCCACAGCCTGAGGGAACAAATGTTTCCTAAGTTACAGTGGCTCTAGGGTTCAACGGATGGATGGCTGGACGTTGAGGTCCCCAACTCCACAGCCCCCAGAATTATTTCAGAGAAGGGGGTTCAGTGAGTCTCACATGAAAAACTACACAACTGACTGTGAGCCCAGCCCTGTGTGGCATGTTTTCTCCCTTTGTCTCCTGCTGATCAATACCCACCACACCCGAAGCTGCCTACATATGCCTTACAGATGTCAGCTGCTGCCCTGCCCTTTGTGAAGCCACAATGTCTGTGCCCAAGGGTATTGTCTTCTAATGCTCCCAGTGATTTTTATCTCCAGGATGTCAAGAGATGTAGTTTTCATGCATAGTGGTCCTCGTCTCATTTTATCCCCTGGGTGCCAAAGGAGCAAGGCTTATCCCTAGAGTCCATTGAGTCTTCCAAGAGACTCCCAGCTTCTGGTTGTCATCCTTGCAATATTAGGGCTTCAAACCATTCCACGATTCCAAGAGGGAGACAGATGTCAAGATATCATTTCCATTATTCCCTCGTATCCCTCACCTATACTCTCTGTTGGCTTCCCTGCCAAGACAAAATACAGCACATAATTATCACCCACCCATACTTCTTTTAGCCACAAATCAGGAGTTATTTGCAATTGTGCATTGCACACTTGTGCAAAATGAAGAGACAGTGGAGGTATGATGATCCATATTCTATCACACTAGTTTTAGCCCAGGAGGAATGATGTTTTACTCTGTTTGCACACATATTCCCTTCTTTGTAATGAATTTAATTTTAATCATAGTTCGTTCCTCTCAAGAAGATGATAAACTCCTTGAGAGCAAGGATTATCTCAAATTTCCTTTGTGAATATCTTCTAGTGGTGGGCAGTAAATAGAAATGATTATTTTTTTTCTGTTTCTAATATGACATATATTCATACTGGAAAAAGATTCTATTTGCAAACCAAGCAGAACAAAGCTCAAGTTAGCTAGATTATGTTAGAGTTTCAAGTTTATATATGCAAAACTCAAAAGCTTTGGAAACTGCATTAACTCATTTTACAAAAGATGCTGCAAATATATGTCTGCAAATGCCGTCTCTTCAATGCGTAATTGGTACTTTGGGAGAGTTGACTGAACTCTGTGCTTTCTGGGGTGATGTGATTTTTCAACCACAGACCTCACAATCCATATCCCATCATGCCTTCTTTTCAGGGAAACTTTCTTGGTCTTTCCTGGGCACCACTGAGTGCTCTTAAAACCTTTCTATTGGTTTACTTTTGGACTCAAAATTACAGTCTCACCAGAAACACAGAAACATCTCTAGATCTCTATATGAACACAGATTTTTGTTCTGTCTTGCTGGCTCCTTGTTTTTCCTCTCCCTGTCAGTTTTAACCTTCATCTCAGACAGTAGAATCAACAGGCACCTGTTACCTTGGCAACGATGATAGGATAATAGAATTAGAATGTCCCAGTGCTTCATTCTAGCATCATGCTCTTGGAAGAAAAAGACAACACAATTATGAAATATAATTTGTGGTACTTCAAAGTGGCAGTGTCCATGCATTTTAAGTACATGCCATGTATTGATGAAAGATAATGTATGTTGAAATTTCAGTGATTTAAAAACAATTCAACCACAAGAATAAGACAGGCAGTCTGTCTCAGGATAAGGATATTTTTATATACTTTTTTCAGTCAGTCTTGCATGTTTCTTTTGGCGATTCTACTTTTTCATCAATTTAAAAATAATGACCAAGAAAAATTTATCAGCAGGGTAGACTTTGAGAGAGTTGCTATTTTATCTGAATAGACTTGAAAATTCTTTAGGCTCTTTATACTTCCTACAAGCACATTCTCACTATAGAAAAATAAATTGACACTCTGGGGATTTACACTACAAAGCTACCACATTCAGCACTGATATTCTGTTGAAATACGCTGCTGATTTGGAAAAGTAGCTTTTGCTGATGTTTCTAATACTGTGACTCTACTTCCCTGTTCTCCTGTTTCTATCCTGATTCTGGAAAATCTCAAGCATAAACGCTGGTCTTTATGATACCAAGAATACCTTGAGTATTTCTGGGTCTGATTCAGTATTTTTTTATACTGATATATAGTTGATTTACAATGTTGTGTTAGTTTCAGATGTAGAGCAGAGTGATTCAGAACAATACATTATATATATTATTTTTCAGATTCTTTTCCGTTAGAGGTTATTACACAATATTGGATATAGTTCCCTGTGCTATAGAGTAGGTTCTTGTTGTTAATCTATTTTATATGTAATAGCATGTATCTATTAATCCCAAACTTCTCAAAACTCCTAATTTATCCCTTCCTCCCCTCCTTTCCCCTTTGGTAGCCATAAG
The DNA here is from genome assembly GCF_008692025.1 of Phocoena sinus. Lineage (NCBI taxonomy): Eukaryota > Metazoa > Chordata > Mammalia > Artiodactyla > Phocoenidae > Phocoena > Phocoena sinus. The sequence goes on from NC_045767.1 coordinate 68,069,707, forward strand.
TTTGTTTTCTACATCTGTGAGTCTATTTCTGTTTTGTAAATAAGTTCATTTGTATTACTTTTGTAAGATTCTACGTATAAGTGATGTCATATATTTATCTTTCTCTGATTTACTTCACTTAGCATGATAATCTCTAGGTCCATCCATGTTGCTGCAAATAACATTATTTCATTCTTTTTTTTTATAGCTGAGTAATATTCCATTGTATGTATATACCAAAATTTCTCTACCCATTCATCTGTCCATGGGCATTTAGGTTGCTTCCATGTCTTGGTTATTGTAAACAATGCTGCTGTGAGCATTGGGGTGCATGTATCTTTTTGAATTAGAGTTTTCATCTTTTTCAGATATATGCCCAGGAGTGGGATTGCTGGATCATATGATAAATCTATTTTCAATTTTTTAAGGAACCTCCATACTGTTCTCCATTGTGGCTGCACCAATTTACATTCCCACCAACGTGTAGGAGGGTTCCTTTTTCTCCACACCCTCTCTAACATTTATTATTTGCAGACTTTTTGATGATGACCATTCTGACTGGTGTGAGGTGGTACCTCATTGCGATTTTGATTTGCATTTCTCTAGTAATTAGTGATGTTGAGCTTTTCACGTGCCTGTTGGCCATCTGTATGTCCTCTTCGGAGAGATGTCTATTTATGTCTTCTGCGCATTTTTTGTTTGGATTGTTTGCTTTTTTGATATTGAGCTGTGTGAGCTGTTTGTATATTTTGGAAATTAATCCCTTGTCAGTTGCATCATTTGCAAATACTTTCTCCCATTCTGTAGGTCATCTTTTCGTTTTGTTTATGGTTTCCTTTGCTGCACAAAAGTTTTTAAGTTTAATTAGGTCCCATTTGTTTATTTTTGCTTTTATTTTCATTACTCTAGGAGACAGAACCAGAAAAATATTGCTACGATTTAGGCCAAAGAGTGTTCTGCCTATGTTTTCCTCTAGGAATTTTAATAGTATCTGGTCTTACATTTAGGTCTTTAATCCATTTTGAGTTTATTTTTGTATATGGTGTTAGAGAAGGTTCTACTTTCATTCTTTTACAAGTGGCTGTCCAGTGTTCTCAGCACCACTTATGGAAGAGACTGTCTTTTCTCCGTTGTATATTCTTGCCTCCTTTGTCATAGATTAATTGACCATACGTATGTGGGTTTATTTCTGGGCTTTCTATCCTTTTCTTTTGATTTATATGTCTGTTTTTGTGCCACTACCATAATGTTTTGATGACTGGAGCTTTGTAGTATAGTCTGAAGTCAGGGGGCCTGATTCCTCCAGCTCTGTTCTTCTTTCTCAAGATTGTTTTGGCTATTTAGGGTCTTTTAAGTTTACATACAAATTTTTAAATTCTTTGTTCTAGTTCTGTGAAAAATGCCATTGGTAACTTAATAGGGATTGCATTGAATCTGCAGATTGCCTTGGGCAGTATGATCATTTTAACAATACTGAGTCTTCCAGTCCAAGAACACGATATATCTTTCCATTTGTTTGTGGCATCTTCAATTTCTTTCATCAGTGTCTTACAGTTTTCAGAGTGCAGGCCTTTTGCCTCCTTAGGTAGGTTTATTCCTAGGTATTTTATTCTTTTAGATGCAATGGTAAATGGGGTTGTTTTCTTAATTTCTCCTTCTGATATTTCATTGTTAGTGTATATAAATGCAACAGATTTCTGTATATTAATTTTGTATTCTGCAAATGTACAAAATTCATGGATGAGCTCTTTAATAGTTTTGTGGTAGCATCTTTAGAATTTTCTATGTATAGTATCATGTCATCTGCAAACAATGACGGTTTTGCTTCTTCCTTTCCAGTTTGGATTTCTTTTACTTGTCTGATAGCTGTGACTAGGACTTCCAAAACAATGTGGAATAAAAGTGGTGAGAGTAGGCAACCTTGTCTTGTTCCTGATCTTAGAGGAAATGCTTTCAGCTTTTCAGCATTGAATATGAAGTTAGCTGTAGGTTCGTTATATATGTTTATTATGTTGAGGTAAGTTCCCTCTATGCCAACTTTCTGGAGAGTGATTATCATAAATGGATGTTGATTTTATCAAAACCTTTTTCTGCATCCCATATGGTTTTTATTTTTCAATTTGTTAATGTGGTATATCACATTGATTGATTTGTGGACGTTGAAAAATCTTTGCATCCCTGGGATGAATCCCACTTGATTATGGTTATGATCCTTTTAATGTATTGTTAGTGTCAGTTTGCTAGTATTTTGTTGAGGATTTTTGCATCTATGTTCATCAGTGATATTAACCTGTAATTTTCTTTTTTTGTTGTATCTTTGTCTGCTTTTGGTATCAGGGTGATGGTGGCCTCACAGAATGAGTTTGGAAGTGTCCCTTCCTCTTCAATTTTTGGAATAGTTTCAGAAGGATAAATGTTAACTCTTCTCTAAAAGTTTGGTTGATTTCACCTATGAAGCCATCTGATCCTGGACTTTTGCTTGTTGGGAGTTTTTAAATTACTAATTCAATTTCAGTCCTGGTAATTGATCTGTTCATATTTTCTGTTTCTTCCTGGTTCAGTCTTGGGATTGTACCTTTCTAAGGATTTGTCCATTTCTTCTAGGTTGTCCATTTTATTGGCATATAGTTACTCATAGTAGGCTCTTATGATCCTTTGTATCTCTGTGGTGTCAATTGTAACTTCTTTTTCATTTCTGATTTTATCTGTGTCTGTTACTTTTTTTTTCTTGATGAGTCTGACTAAAGGTTTATCAATTTTGTTTACCTTTTCAAAGAACCAGCTTTCAGTGTCATTGATCTTTTTAATATTTTTTTTTGGTCTCTGTTTCATTTATTTCTGTTCTGATTTTTATTTCTTTCCTTCTACTAACTTTGGGTTTTGTTTGTTCTTCTTTCTCTAGTTCCTTTAGGTGTAAGCTTAAGTTGTTTATTTGAGATTTTTCTTGTTTCTTAAGGAAAGCTTGTATTGCTATAAACTTCCCTCTTAGAACTGGTTTTGCTGTGTCCCATAGGTTTTGGATTGTCATGTTTTCATTTTCGTTTGTCTCTATGTATTTTTTGATTCCTTCTTTGATTTCTTCAGTGATCCATTGGTTGTTTAGTAGCATATTGTTTAGCCTTCATGTGTTTGTGTTCTTTGAAGTTTTTTTCCTTAGTTGATTTATAATCTCATAGCATTATGGTCAGAAAAGATGATCTATATGATTTCAGTTTTCTTAAATTTACTGAGGCTTAGTTTGTGACCTAGCCTGTGATCTATCCTGGAGAATGTCCCATGAGCAGTTGAAAAGGATATGTATTCTGCTGCCTTCAGATTGAATGCTCTATATATGTCAATTAAGTCCATTTGGTCCGATGTGTTACTGAAGGCCTGTGTTTCCTTACTGACTTTCTGTCTGGATGATCTGTCCATTGATATAAGTGGGGAGTTAAAGTTCCCTACTATTATTGTGTTACTGTTGATTTCTCCTTTTATGTCTGTTAATATTTGCCTTATATATTGAGGTGCTTCTATGTTGGGTGCATATATATTTAAAATTGTTATATTTTCTTCTTGGATTGATCCCTTGATCATTATGTAATGTCCTTCGTTGTCTCTTATAAGAGTCTTTATTTTAGAGTCTATTTTGTCTGATATGAATATTCCTACTTTAGCTTTCTTTAGATTTCCATTTGTATGAAATACCTTTTTCCATCACTTCACGTAAGTCTGAATGTGTCTCTAGATATGAAATGAATCTCTTGTAGGCAGCATATATACAGGTCCTTTTTTTGTATCCATTCAGCTACTCTATATCTTTTGCTTGGAGCATTTAATCCATTTACATTTAAGGTAATTATTGATATGTTTTTTCTCATTGCAATTTTGTTAAATATTTTGGATTTGTTTTTGTAGATCTTTTTCTTCTCTTTCTTCTTTTGTTCTCTTCTCTTGTGATTTGATGACTATCTTTAGTGTTATGTTTGGATTCCTTTTTCTCTCTTTTTCTTTTTTGCGGTACGTGGGCCTCTCACTGTTGTGGCCTCTCCCGTTGCAGAGTACAGGCTCTGTACGCGCCAGCTCACAGCCATGGCTCACAGGCCCAGCCACTCCATGGCATGTGGGATATTCCCGGACTGGGGCACGAACCCGCATTCCCTGCATCAGCAGGCAGACTCTCAACCACTGCGCTACCAGGGAAGCCCTCCTTTTTCTTTTTGTGTGCATATCTATTACAGATTTTTGGTTTGTGGTCACAGTGAGATTTTTGTATAGCAGTCTATATAAAATCATGATTGTTTTAAGTTGCTGGTCTCTTAAATTCAAATGCATTTTAAAAACCCCGCATTTGTACTCTCCTCCCCTCATGATTACTATTTTTGATATCATATTTTACATCTAATTGTATTCTGTATACCTTAACTCTATACAAATAATTTTACTACTTTTGTCTTTTAACCTCCCTATAGCTTTGTGTGAAAAATCAGTTGATAGTTTTTGTGGGAGTTCCTTTGTATGTTATTTGTTGCTTTTCCCTTGTTGCTTTTAATATTCCCTCTTTATCTTTAATTTTTGTCATTTTTATTACAATGTGTCTTGGTGTGTTCCTTTTTTGGGTTAATCCATATGGGACTCTCTGTGATTACTGGACTTGGGTGACTGTTTCTTTTCCAGATTAAGGAAGTTTTCAGCTATTATCTCTTCAAATATTTTCTGAGGCCCTTTTCCTCTCTCTTCTCCTTCTGGGATTCTGGGACCCCTATAATGCAAATATTTGTGCCCTTGATGTTGTCCCAGAGGTCTCTTAAGCTGTCCTCATTTCTTTTCTTTTTTCTGTTCAGTGGCAGTGATTTCCACTACTCTGTCTTCTAGCCCATTGATCCGTTCTTCTATATCATTTAGTCTACTATTGATTACTTCTAGTGTATTTTTCATTTTAGTTATTGTATTCTTTATGTCTCTTTGGTTGTTCTTTATATTTTCTAACTCTCTGTTAAAATCTTCTAACTTCTCACTCTGTGCATCCATTCTCCCAAATTCTTTGATCATATTTATGATCATTACTCTGAACTCTTTAATTGGGTAGGTTGCCTATCTCCACTTCACTTAGTTCTTCTGGTGTTTTATCTTGTTCTTTCATCTGAAACATATTTCTCTGCTGCCTCGTTTTGTCTAAGCTGATATTTGTATTTTTATGTATGTGGTAGGTTAGTTATGTTTTTCGACCTTGGAGAAGTGGCCCTCTGTAACAGATGTCCTATGCATCCCAGCCGTGAACTCCCCTCTTGTCATCCAAACTATATGCTCTAGTGGTTCCCCCTAAATGGGTTTCTTGGGTCCCTGTGTTGTGGCAGGCTATCATATGGGCAGTCTGGTAGACTTGGTTGGTCCCTGGTCCAGTTGGCTCCCAGGCTCTGCCTTATGAGGATGTTGCCTGCTGCTATTTAGTGTGGCCTGATTATGAGGCAGCCGGTTGCAGAACCAGTGGGTCCCGGGGCCCTGGGTCTAGTGCTGGCTCACTGGTGCGTGGAGTCATGGTCCCAAATACTCTAGGGATGTTGCCCACCCACTGGCAGGTGAAGCCAGATCCTGGAGTTAGTGCCAGTTACTGTCAGGCAGAGCTGGTTCCTGGAGTCTGCCTGCAGGGCCCAGGGATCCCAGAGCTCATTTCAGATCATTAATGGAAGGGGGCAGTTCCTGACACAGTTGGTTATGGGGCCCAGTGTGTCCTGAAGGTTATTGTGGTCTGCTAGTGGGCAGCACTGAGGCCCACCTGGTCCCAGGGTAGGGTCTGGCTTGCTGTTGGTGGGCTTAGTCCACAGGCTGCAGGATCATAGTTTTCTTGCTTCTAGTGGCTGCCCCCTGGTGGGTGAAGCTGGTCTAGAGCCTAATGCAGGCTTCCTGTTGGGAAGAGCCAATGTCTTTCCAGTGGTGGGTACAGCTGGGTCTTGGCCTTCTGGTAGGTAGGGCCTTGTCTGGGGGCATGTCTAGAGGTGGCTGAGGGCTCAGGAAGTCTTTCAGCAGCCTGTCTGCTGTTGGGTGGGGCTGGGTCCCTGAACACTTAGTTTTTTGACCTGAGGCATTCCAGCACTGATGCCTATAGATTGTTGGGTGTTGGCGCTAATGAGCCAAGATGGCAGTTGCCAGCAGCAGCGTTCACGTGTTTGACTGGTCTACAGTATTTCTGCCACCAGTGTCTATGTCCCTAGGGTGAGCCTCAGCCTCCTCCCAACTCTCCATGAGACTCTCCAAGACCAGGAGGGAGGTCTGGCCCAGGATCATATCAAATTACTGGGTCCTGGTGCATGTGGAATTTTGTGTCTGCCCTTTAAGAGTGAAGTCTCTCTTCCCCCAAGTCCTGCAGGGCTCCTGCCATTAAGCTCAGCTGGCCTTTAAAGCCAAATGCTCTGGGGGCTCATCTTCCTGGTGCCAGACCCCTGGACTGAAGCCTGACGTGGGGCTTAGAACTCTCACTCCTGGGGGAGAACCTCGGCAATATAATTATTCCTCAGTTTATGGGTTGCGCACCCATGGGGTATGAGATTTGATTCTATTGTGAGTCTGCCCCTCCTACCCACCTTGTTGTGGTTCCTCCTTTATGTCTAGTTGTTGAAGAGCTTTTCTGATAGGTTCCAGTCTTTTTTGTTGATGGTTGTTCTGCAGGTCATTGTGATTTTGGTGTCCTCATGAGAGGAGATGAGCTCAGGGTCTTTCTACTCTGCCATCTTGGCCACTCTCCCCCAGTTCAGTATTTTTGATGCTTTATTCATTAATATTTATTCTTGAGTGCCATATTCATTCATCCTATCTGACCTTTTCTCCATCCTGGGGCAGTTGGATTTGTTTTTGTTATGGTTCCATGCAGAATTTTGAAAAGTATATGTCCCATGTGTAGGATAAATGTATGCTTAATTTTATTCATTCATTTTTCTCTTTATTGGTAATTAAGAGATGTCAGATCCATACACCAATATCCTGAAGTAATAATGAAGGTAGTTCAAAATCTTTGTATTGATACTATAAGACATATTTATAAATATTCTACATAGTGACAATCTGAATGAACAACGACATAAAAGTGAACTTTCTTCCTTCCAATTTGAAGAAACTTACTACAAAATACACAAGAAACTCCTTATTCAAGAGAAAATAGCAAAATCCTTGTTTCATGCTCGAGAATGAAGCTTGAGCTTATAGCTACTTGCTGCTAAATGGACTGGACGTTTGAATCTCTTGGCTTTTATAAGTTGAAGACAGCCAAGTCAAGGTTTCAACACCTAAATAGGTAGACTTGATTCATTGCTCTTTGATTTCTTCTGGGACTTGGATTCTACAGGTAGAGTATACCATTTACTCTGTAGCATTCAACAATTTCTAATGTAGTGTAGATGTTGCCTTTAATGACACCAATAGCATTATATGACTTAGATTTTTGCCTGGAAAGTAAATAGACATTATATCCCACCTTGCATATAGACTGGAAGCAGGATAGAAAGACATGAAAGCAATCACGTTAGTTGTAATTTACCTGTCTCCTAAATGTGAGATCAGTTTGTTCTGACATTAAAATCTAATTTAGCTAATTTTAAATCAGCAAACATTTCTCTGGGTGCCATTTATATGCAAAACACTCTACAAAATACAGTAGTGAAATCAAAGATGAGAATTGAACTGTGAAAGTCTATTTTGGGAAGCTGCTCCTCTGGGACCTCTTTATTGGTCCTCCTTCATTGGTGGCTATGTTAATTTTATAGTTGAGGTAATTATGTAATGGAAATGCTGGGTGCATGTTGAGTCCACAGTTGAGCACCCCCGGGACTCTGAGACAACCATGCCCTCTCAGGTTCAAGGTGACAGGTATAAGCCAGCGCTGAAGCCCCCTGCTCCCAGTACAGCACTTAGTATATAGTCAACAGTCCATAATGGTATAGAGCAGACAAGCTTGTACAAACTGGAGTCCTTCTCCTAGGATCTAAGTGATGACAGACTGATTCAGCCTCCAAGCCCTCGAATCAGACCACAAACAAATTGCCTTGATTCTCTGTCACTTATTTATGCTCACCTGGCTCCATTCTTCTCACTGTCCTCCAAACGGTACAGTCGGCACTCCATATCCATGAGGTTCCACATCCATGGTTTCAAACAACCATGGATGGAAATATTTGAAAAAATTCTGTAAAGTTCCAAAGAACAAAACTTAAATTTGGCACACACTGGCAACAATTTAATAGCATTTACATTGTGTTAGGTATTATAAGAATCTAGAGGTGATTTGAAGTATATGGGAGGATGTGTGTACCTTATATGCAAATACTATGACATTTTACTTTATTTCTTTCTTTAATCTTTATTGGAGTATAATTGCTTCACAATACTGTGTTAGTTTCTGTTGTACGACAAATTGAATCAGTCATATGCAAACATATATCCCCATATACTCTCCCTCTTGGGCCTCCCTCCCACCCTCCCTATCCCATGTCTCTAGGTCATTGCAAAGCACTGAGCTGATCTCCCTGTGCTATGCTGCTGCTTCCCACTAGCGAACTATTTTACATTCAGTAGTGTATATGTGTTGATGCTACTCTCACTTCGCCCCAGCTTCCCCTTCCCCCACTGTGTCCTCAGGTCCATTCTCTACGTCTACGTCTTTATTCCTGCCCTGCTGCTAGGTTCATCAGTACCATTTTTTTTTTTTTTTTTAGATTCCATATAAATATGTTAGCATATAGTATTCGTTTTTCTCTTTCTGACTTAATTCACTCTGTATTAAGACTCTAGGTCCATCCACCTCACTGCAAATAACTCAATTTCGTTTCTTTTTATGGCTGAGTAATATTCCATTGTATATATGTGCCACATCTTTATCCATTCATCTGTTGATGGACACTTAGATTGCTTCCATGTCCTGGCTACTGTAAATAGAGCTGCAATGAACATTGTGGTACATGACTCTTTTTGAATTATGGTTTTCTCAGGGTATATGCCCAGTAGTGGGATTGCTGGGTCATATGGTAGTTCTAATTTTAGTTTTTTAAGGAACCTCCATACTGTTCTCCATAGTGGCTGTATCAATTTACATTCCCACCAACAGTGCAGGAAGGTTCCTTTTTCAGCACACCCTTTTCAGCATTTATTGTTTCTAGATTTTTTGATAATGGCCATTCTGACTGGGGTGAGACCATATCTCGTAGTTTTGATTTGCATTTCTCTAATAATTAGTGATGTTGAGCATCTTTTCATGTGCCTCTTGGCCATCTGTATGTCTTCTTTGGTGAAATGTCTATTTAGGTCTTCTACCCATTTTTTAATTGAATTGTTTGTTTTTTGATATTGAGCTCCATGAGCTGTTTGTATAGTTTGGAGATTAATCCTTTGTCCATTGTTTCATTTGCAAATATTTTCTCCCATTCTGAGGGTTATCTTCTCATCCTGTTTATGGTTTCCTTTGTTGTGCAAAAGCTTTGAAGTTTAATTAGGTCCTATTTGTTTATTTTTGTTTTTATTTCCATTACTCTTGGAGGTGGGTCAAAAAAGATCTTGCTGTGGTTTATGTCAGAGTGTTTTTCCTATGTTTTCCTCTAAGAGTTTTATAGTGTCTGGTCTTACATTTAGATCCTTAATCCATTTTGAGTTTATTTTTGTGTATGCTGTTAGGGAGTGTTCTAATTTCATTCTTTTACATGTAGCTGTCCAGTTTTCCCAGCACCACTTATTGAAGAGGCTGTCTTTTCTCCATTGTATGTTCTTGCCTCCTTTGTCGTAAATTAGGTGACCGTATGTGCGTGGGTTTATCTCTGGGCTTTCTATCCTGTACCATTGATCTATATTTCTGTTTTTGTGCCAGTACCATAGTATCTTGATTACTGTAGCTTTGTAGTATACTTTGAAGTCAGGGAGCCTGATTCCTCCAGCTCCGTTTTTCTTTCTCAAGATTGCTTTGGCTATTTGGGGTCTTCTGTGTTTCCATACGAATTGTAAAATTTTTGGTTCTAATTCTGTGAAGAATGCCATTGGTAGTTTGATAGAGATTACATTGAATCTGTAGATTGCTTTGGGTAGTATACTCATTTTCACAATGTTGATTCTTCCAATCCAAAAACATGGTATATTCCTCCATCTGTTTATGTCATCTTTGATATCTTTCATCAATGTTTTATAGTTTTCTGAGTACAAGTCTTTCACCTCCTTAGGTAGGTTTATTCCTAGGTATTTTATTCTTTTTGCTGTGATGGTAAATGGGATTGTTTCCTTAATTTCTCTTTCTGATTTTTTGTTGTTAGTGTATAGGAATGCCAGAGATTTCTGTGCATTAATTTTGTATCCTGCAACCTTACCAAATTCATTGATTAGTTCTAGTAGTTTTCTGGTGGCATCTTTAGGATTTTCTATGTATAGTATCATCTCATCTGCAAACAGTGACAGTTTTACTTCTTATTTTCCAATTTGTATTCCTTTTATTTCTTTTCCTTCTCTGATTGCTGTGTCTAGGACTTCCAAAACTATGTTGAATAAGAGTAGCAAGAGTGGACATCCTTGTCTTGTTCCTGATCTTAGTGGAAATGCTTTCAGTATTTCACCATTGAGTATGATGTTTTCTGTGGGTTTTTCATATGTGGCCTTTATTCTGTTGAAATAGGTTCCCTCTATGCCCATTTTCTGGAGAGTTTTTATCATAAATCGGTGTTGAATTTTGTCAAAAGCTTTTTCTCCATCTATTGAGATGATCACATGGTTTTTATTCCTTAATTTGTTGATATGGTGTATACAATTGATTGATTTGCATAGAGTTGCATATATTGTAGAATCCTTGCATCCCTGGGATAAATCTCCCTTGATCAGGGTGTCTGATCCTTTTAATATGTTGTTGGATTCTGTTTCCTAGCATTTTGTTCAGGATTTTTGCATCTATATTCATCAGTGATATTGTTCTATAATTTTCTTTTCTTGTGATATCTTTTTCTGGTTTTGGTGTCAGGGTGATGGTGGTTTCGTAGAATGAAGTTGGAAGTGTTTCTCCCTCTGCAATTTTTTGGAAGAGTTGGAGAAGGATCTGTGTTAGCTATTCTTTAAATGTTTGATAGAATTCACCTGTGATGCTATCTGGTCTTGGACTTTTGTTTGTTGGAAGATTTTTAATTACAGTTTCAACTTCACTTGTGATAGGTCTGTTTATATTTTCTAATTCCTCCTGGTTCAGTCTTGGAAAAGATACCTTTCCAAGAATTTGTCCATTTCTTCGTGGTATCCATTTTATTGGCATATAGTTGTTTGTAGTAGTCTCTTATAATCCTTTGTATTTCTGCGGTGTCAGTTGTGATTTCTCCATTTTCATTTCTAATTTTATTCATCTGCATCCTCTCCCTTTTTTTCTTGATGAGTCTGGCTAAGGGTTTATCAATTTTGTTTATCTTCTCAAAGAACCAGGTTTTAGTTTTATTGATCTTTGCTAGTATTTTCTTCATTTCTATTTCATTTATTTCTGCTCTGATCTTTATGATTTCTTTCCTTCTACTGACTTCGGGTTTTCTTCTTCTTTCTCTAGTTGCTTCAGGTGTAGGGTTAGATTGTTTATTTGAGATTTTTCTTGTTTCTTGAGGTGAGATTGACTTGATATAAACTTCCCTCTTAGAACTGCTTTTGCTGTGTCGAATAGCTTTTGGGTCATTGTGTTTTCATTGTCATTTGTTTCTATGTATTTTTTATTTCTTCTTTGATTTCTTCAGTGATCTCATGGTTATTTAGTAGCACACTGTTTAGCCTCCATGTATTTATGGTTTTTACAGCTTTTTCCTGTAACTGATTTCCAATCTCATAGCGCTGTGGTCAGAAAAGGTCCTTGATACAATTTAAATTTTCTTAACTTTATTGAGGCTTGATTTGTGACCCAAGATGTGATCTATCCTGGAGAATGTTCCATGTGCACTTGAGAAGAAAGTGTATTCTGCCACTTTCGGGTGGAATATTCTATAAATATCAATTAAATCTATCTGGTCTGTTGTGTCATTTAAAGCTTGTGTTTCCTTATTTATTTTCTGTTTGGATGTTCTGTCCATTGGTGTAAGTGGGGTGGTAATGTCCTCTACTACTATTGTGTTACTGTAGATTTCCCCTTTCATGGTTGTTAGCATTTGCCTTATGTATTGAGGTACTCCTATGTTGGGTGCATAAACATTTATAATTGTTATATCTTCTTCTTGGATTAATCCCTTGATCATTATGTAGTGTCCTTTCTTATGTGTTATAACAGTCCTTATTTCAAAGTCTATTTTATCTGATATGAGTATTGCTATTCCAGCTTTCTTTTGATTTCCATTTGCATAGAATACCTTTTTCCATCCCTTCACTTTCAGTCTGTATGTGTCCCTGGGTCTGAAGTGGGTCTCTTGTAGACAGCATATATATGGGTCTTGTTTTTGTATCCATTCAGCCAGTCTGTGTCTTTTGGTTGGCGCATTTCATCCATTTACATTCAAGATAATTATCAATATGTATGTTCCTATTACCATTTTCTTAATTGTTTTGGGTTTGTTTTTGTGGGTCTTTTTCTTCTACTGTGTTTCCCGCCTAGAGAAGTTTCTTTAGCATTTGTTGTAAAGCTGGTTTGGTGCTGAATTGTCTTAGCTCTTGCTGGTCTTAAATGCTTTTGATTTCTCCATCATCTGAATGAGATCCTTGCCAGGTAGAGTAATCTTGGTTTACTTTCTTTACTTTATGTGTATTCTGACACTACCTTCTGGCCTGCAGAGTTTCTGCTGAAAAATCAGCTGATAACCTTATGGGGATTCCTTTGTATGTTATTTTTTGTTTTTCCCTTGCTGCTTTTAATATTTTTTCTTTGAATTTAATTTTTGTTAGTTAGATTAATATGTGTCTTGGTGTGTTTCTCCTAGAGTTTATCCTGTATGGGACTCTCTGCGCTTCCTGGATATGGGTGACTATTTCCTTTCCCATGTTAGGGAAGCTTTCCACTATAATCTCTTCAAATATTTTCTCAGACCCTTTCTTTTTCTCTTCTTCTTCTGGGACCCCTATAATTTGAATATTGGTGCATTTAGTGTTGTCCCAGAGGTCTCTGAGATTGTCTTCAATTCTTTTCATTCTTTTTTTCTTTATTCTGCTCCTTGGCAGATATTTCCACCATTTTGTCTTCCAGCTCACTTATTCATTCTTTTGCCTCAGTTATTCACTTATTGATTCCTTCTAGTGTAGTTTTCATTTCATTTATTGTGTTGTTCATCTCTGTTTGTTTGTTCTGTAGCTCTTGTAGTTCTTTTTTAAACATTTCTGGTATTTTCTCAATCTGTGCCTCCATTCTATTTCTGAGATTCTGGATCATCTTTACTATCATGACTCTGAACTCTTTTTCAGGTAGATTGCCTATTTCCTCTTCATTTATTTGCTCTTTTAGGTTTTTACCTTGCTCCTTCATCTGTGACATATTTTTTTGCCATCTCATTTTTTTTTCTTTTTTTTTGAGTGGCATTGTGTTCCTGTCTTAGGTTGTTTGGCCTAAGGCTTCCAGCACTGCAGTTTGTAGGCTATTGGGTAGAGCTGGGTCTTGGTGCTGAAGTGAGGACCTCCAGGAGACCTCACTCTGATGAATATTCCCTGGGGTCTGAGGTTATCTGTTAGTCCAGTGGTTCGGACTTGGTGCTCCCACTGCAGGAGCTTTGGTCCTACTCCTGGCTTGTGAACCAAGATCCTGCAAAACACACGGGGCGGCAAAAAAAAAAAGGTGGATAAGGCCTTGGCAGTGGAGGGCATGGCCTATGCATGGGTGAGGTTTGGGTGGTGGGCAGGGCCTATGCTTAGTACTCACAGGGCTGGAAAAGGTGGGGGGTGGGGGGGTGGGGCTTAGGCTCAACAGAACCGAAGTGACCCATGCCCAGACCAGAAGTGGCCTCTGGCCTCAGAGGGTGGGCAACCCCACCTGGGAGCCCAGCAGGCTTTCTGGGCTCGAGTGGGTGGGGCAGACGCCCTCCACTCATCTTCTGCTCCTCCTGTCCTGGAGAGCCCCTCCTGCAAGCCTCCTGGCCTCCCTCCTATGTCCCCAGGACCCACTCAGCCTGTAGTGGGCTTCCGAGGGTGGGGATCTGCTTGGGAACTTAGCAGGCTCCCTGGGCCTTAGTGGATGGGGCAAACGCCCTCCGCTCCTCTCCTGCTCCTTCTATACTGGAGTGTCCCACCTACCTGCCTCTCCTGATCTCCCTGGCCTCCCTCCTATGCCCCCAGGGCCCACGCAGCCTGGAGTGAGCTTTGGAGAGTGGGAGATCGACCTGGGAGCTTAGGACCCCAGTGGGTGGAGCAAACGCCCTCCACTCTTCTCCCACTCCTCCGGTCCTGGAGGGCCCCTCCTGCCTGCCTCTGTTGTTCTCCTGGATTCCCTTCTATGCCCCCAGGACTAACCCAGCCCGGAGGGGACCTCTGAGGGCGTAGGACCCGGCCTGAGAGCTGGCCGACTTCCTCAGTGGATTGGGCAGGGGAAATGCTGGGCCTGCTCCCCCCTGATCCAAGCCCCTGAGGGTCCCCCCAGGTATGGGAACCCCTCCCCCACTCTCAGCCACCCTTCAGGCATCGGTCCTGTCTAGCCTCCACTTCTCCTCCCCCCTCAGTCCCCCCACGCTCTACTGGTTCGCTTGGGAGTCCTTCCCGTCTCCTTGGGCATAGGGGTCCCCCACCAGTGTCCAGCAGGAACCCTAGTTATGGGGAGATGAGAACTCTGCATCTTCCCACACCGCCATCTTGACTCCTCCCCCCATGCCTTTTTTTTTTCTTTTTTTTTTTTGCGGTATGCGGGCCTCTCACTGCTGCGGCCTCTCCCGTTGCGGAGCACAGGCTCCGGACGCGCAGGCTCAGCGGCCCTGGCTCACAGGCCCAGCCGCTCCACAGCATGTGGGATCTTCCCGGACCGGGGCACGAACCCGTGTCCCCTGCATCGGCAGGCGGACTCTCAACCACTGCGCCACCAGGGAAGCCCCCCCCCCCCATGCCATTTAATAAGGGACTTGAGCATCCATGGATTTTAGTAACCCGGAACCGATCCCCCAGGATACCTAGGGATGACTATATGTATGTTTAGCTATTTTAAGTAACTTGGGATTTATAGCTACCTTCTGTTGATCAGCATTTGAAGCATTTCATATATATCATTCTAGTCAATCTTGCCAAACATTCTATGCAATAAAAACTACTGTTTGACTGATGAGGAAACTGAGGCTCAAGGTCACTTAGGGGTGGCATATCCAAGGTTTAAACCCAGCATTGTGTACACCCACAGCCCCCATTCTTAACCACTAATCTATAAACTAAGAAATCATCCATCTTTCTCGTTATATAATAAAATAATAGTCCTGTTTTCAAAGAATATTTTCTTTAATGCACTGAGTTTCTTTTCTGATTAGAAGTTCTCTGCCCTTCAAATGAATAATTGAGCTGTGAATTTTGATTTGCAAATTCATGTGTGGTAAGAAAAGTTCAATATTCTATAAGCTGAAAAGTTTCAGGGGTAGCTTGTTTTTCCTATTTTACTGATGGTTAGTAAATCTTTTTTATCCCCTCTAATCACCAATGTAGTTAGAAAATAAAAATTGATTGGTTCTTTCCATCCAAACAGAAGTTCTGAGAACAGCACTTGGGGAGTGAGTCATGATTTATTGCTTCTCTAGGGACAAGTGTTGCTGGAGAAAAGACCATTACCTTGCCAACGACTGGCAATATTTCTGCAAGACCAAAAAATAAAGTAGTGAATATGATAGCTGTAAAGTAGCAGCAAATGGAGACATTTTGCACATATTTACTGTGATCCAAGGGATTAAAAACTTACGCTCCAAATGCTAGAAATATGGTTAAAATTACTTCTCACCATGCAGTGATAATCACACACAGAATAGTATGTGGGGCAATATTTGGAGACAAGATGAGTAAAAGAATAACTATATTTTTATGTCATACTTTCTCTGCAAATAAGGAAATAATTAGATATTCTGATTAAAAAACTAATGCCAACAAGAAATATCCAGGCCTAGGTATAGCTGCTAGGTTATTGTTTCTACTGGGAATTGAACAAGGAGTATTTTTTTCTTTGAATACATCATTAATGGTAATTTCCAAAGTAGTTCTAGTTTGGTTAATGAAACATTTGACGCTTTTTAGCTTCTGGAATTTTTAACTTTCTATTTTAAATAAATAGATGCCCATTGGTAACAAACTTGAAATATTTCTGTATTGGTAATATGGCTTGTCATGTTAATGGGGGTTTTGTTCATGTTTTGAGGGGTTGCATAAATCAAGGGTTAGGTTAGGAAGGAAAGGGCTTGCTAGTCTTGCCCTCTTTTGAGAAGAGCTTTGTAGAATGGGAGTTATACTTGTCTTTGGCCACTCTGTCTTTTTTTAGTTCTTTCAACGAACCTATTGTTTTCTGCCTCAGGGCCTTTTCACTTGCCACTGAAGTTTAGGAACTATCTCCAGCTACTCCTTCCCACCTCAATCAATCTCTTCTAATTTTGCTAGACCCTAGTTTAATGTCTTCTCTTCAGAGAGGCTTACTGTGACTTTTCTAAAGTAGACTCCCTTATATCATTTCTGATTATATCCACTTTTTTTCACTTGGTCATGCTTGTTACAGTTTTCATTATTATCTTTATTTGTTTATTGAATGTTATCTAACTCTCAAGGCAGGGATCATGCCTATTACATTCACCTGCATAGATCCAGCAACTTTTTGACATTTAGTAGGTGCCCAACAAATATTGTTAAATGAATAAATGATGGTAAGAATACCTCTGAAGGAAAAGAAGGAAATTCTTGCTCAAGGGGGCGATGCTAGACTGGCAAAGCAATTATAATGTAGGGAATAATAAACTGATACTGGGAAAAGGTGGCCAGTGGAGTAGTTAGAATGTGCTACACTCACATTGAGCAGCTGGGAACAAATTGTAAACAAAATGAGAGTGGAGAGTGTTGAGAATAGCGTTGGTAATGTTTTATTGGCGATGACTAGAAATTTTGTTATTTCAAGAAAGAGGGATTCTGTATGTGCTTAAAATACACTGTGTTGAACTGTAGCTATTTTGTCTAAGCATTATGTTACCAATGGAAGGTATGGGACATAATTTTATATATCTTTATATTTGCTATAGTCGCCAGCTATGTCTTACTCTTGGGTGGCACTCAATAGATGATTGTGGGATACACATTGCCTGAATGAAAAATGAATTACAAAGATTTATCCACTGAAAAGAGAAGCTTAATTTTTTATTTTAGCTTAAGACAGGTGTGTGAATTATAAATATCTAGGGTATATTATACATCAGGGCACATATCTTCTTACACTAGCATATACTTCCTTTTACTTGTAGCCCAATGCAGTGGTCGTGGCTGTGAGTTTCTCTGTGATTCTGACAGGCTCAGCATATGACAAGATTGCTGGCGCCGTCCAGGTAGCAGGTGGGAAGAGAAATAGCATGGACAGGACACTGTCTGTCAACTGCCTTGGCCCACAAATGACACGTCACTTTTGCTCACATCCCCTCGGCAAAAGCTAAGCATTTGCTTCCTCTCCCTTAAATGCAAGAGGCTGAGCAATGTAGTTATCTCACCTTCATACACACTGGAAGACATTTCACAAAGTTACTAACATCTCTAGTGACGTTAGTTGTGACTTTTATTTTCAACTTTAAGCTGTTAAGTATGTTCTGAAGTAAGTATAAATTGAGTTTATAATCAGGTGAAGACTTATAAAGATAAAAAAAGCTTGAAACTCAGTATGAGAGCCAGCTGAGTATCCTCCCTCTGGAGTTTCAGACAGGTTGGGGCACTTACTATGGTATAAGTTCCAATATGTCCTTGTATCTTAGGAGCTTCTTCAGGTGCTTGCCAAAGTGACAGAAAATCCACTGAGCACAGCGTAAGGAGGACCCTTCTCTATGCATGGGTGATTTGGATATGATATTTATCAATGTGATCACCTGGATTACTTTGGCTGATCTGGCTGGCTTGGAGGATTTTCCATTCTTCCCTCGCTGTTCCATGTTTCCTTTCCAAAACCTTTCCCTTTGTCAAAGAGAGGAGTGTTTTCTACTAGCAAAAGTGGGAAAGCAACAAAAGAAAAGATATTCCTTGTTATAACCTGTTAAAAAGCTATTCTTCAGTAAAACTTCAGTAAAACTACTTGTGCATGAAGATGAAGGTGTAGATTGAAAATTCATCGTATACAATATGGATGAAGTCTAACTGATGATTTAATAAGAGCTAATATTGATAGCTCTATGCAGACATGTAATATGTTCACTGCCCTTTTTAAAGAGCATGAAAGACAGAAGGAATAAGCACTGTGAGAAGACTATGACACCTCCCATCCTACACATTTGATTCCATATTTTATCCCTGGTCTCCACTCTGAGCTGTTAGAGGTATTTCTGCTGCTAAGATCCTTTTCAACACTCACCACTGGCTTCAAAGTCCAAGTCTTTCATTTCCTTGCCCCATACTTATTTTCTGTTTCATTGCATGCTACTTTCTTGCACTTGTCTTGCTAAAGCCTCCACCATGGCTATTTAATATTTAAAGGCTGGGATCACTTTGCAGGTTTTAGTTTAAAGGTAACCATAGCACACACACACACATTCATTATTAATAGCAGAGATGTACTGTAAGTTCTTGGGAATCTTCTTTCGTTTTGATGTTAGTTTCATATGAGTGCTGCTGTCACTAGAATTAAGCTCTGGTATTGCTCTATGGAAAGTGGACTAATGCAGTAACCAGGGAACCAGAATTATGTGAACAGCTTGTTATGTGGATGGGACCATGCTAAAAAGGGAGATGAAGCCAGAAAATGACAGGTCACGGAAAGTCCGATTTCGGATCGCGTCATCTCATAGTGGGCGAGTTCTGAAGGAGGTATATGAAGATGGGCGACCGGCAGGCTCTCTGGATTCTGAATGTGCCAGTATCTGTGGCATAGATGGACTCAGTGAGTCTGATGGACAGCAGAATGGCCACATAGGATCGGAAGGGGACGAGCAGGAGAATGACCAGGATAACTTGCTGGTGTTAGCAAGGGCTGCCAGCGAGAAGGGGTTTGGTACAAGAAGAGTCAACATTTTAAGCAAAAATGGCACAGTCAGAGGTGTTAAATATAAAGTCAGTGCTGGACAAGCTCTATTTAACAATTTGACCAAAGTATTAGAGGTAAGTCACTGTACTTTGTCCTTCCTGATCTTTGTTTCTAATTCACCATCTCAACACCTCTCTGTTCTCCAGTTTAAAGCAAACCTCTCTTATTCATGATTCCTACGTACTTCATGAGTCACTTCTACATCTAGGATATTGTCTCAACAGCCATTGATTAAAATAAGGTCATATGCTTAGCAAACTAGATTGACCTCTCAAAGCCAAATTCCTAACATTTAAGTAGTCGTCTTCTAGGGCGTAATGACTAAAACAATATATCTGTTTCTTAGCCAAGGAAGGGAAGAAGACAAACTGTAGTCTTCAAAGCATTTGAGCAAAGCTTAGGAGTTAATTTCTGGTTAATCATCCTTAAGATACCAATTTAGCATTTATCATCACTTGTATAGATATTTAAACCAGAAAAGGCTGAATACTGCATTCAGTGGAGTTGGATTCAGCTGGAATGTTATGTAACTATAAAGGCTTCCTCCCATTCCTGGGGAGGTTGCAGATTTCATTTGAGGTGCATTTCTCCATTAATTTGCTTAAGAACTCTAGAGCAGCACTTGAAAAAGTTATTCTATAAATGTACAGATTGAGATCCAGATTTTATAGTAAAAAATTAGCCCTTAAGATATGATAGATTCTGCGCAATAATGTAGGAATGTATTATTCAGGTCCTGGGCCTTTGACAGTGATCTTATGTTAAGTTTTTGAAATTGCCTGGAAGCATTGGTGAAATGATTTTCTGTTAAAAACAGGCATCATTATTTCAGGAATGGAATTCATAATCACTACCATTAAGATAGCAAGCCAGTATTTTTCATTGTAATACCATTTTATATTATTCTCAATATTTAAATAAAATGATCTCTTGTGATGAATTATTCAATGCCTTGACATTATATAACAACACAGGAGTAGTGGGGATTTTAACCAAAGACACTTATTTTTCATTTAAAGGAAGTATTTGGAAAAGTCACATCATGAGGATTTAGAAAAGAAATCAAAGGATAAAAACAGTTAAAAGCAAAGGTTTTTTTCATTTATAGAATTTACCCGTGAAGGATTTCACAGATTAGGGGAGAGGGTTGAGAACCAAAAATCAGAAACTGATGACTATGTTTTACTAGGTTGGAAGCAATCCTGTGTGGATTTCTAGTCATTAGGTTGAGTTCATCTTAGTGGCCTCTGTGTTTCACCCAATGCAGAAATTGTTATTGCTAAAGTGTAGACCAAGACTCTGTAACAATTGTTTAAAAATGTTTGCATTCTTGTGATTAATTTAGCTTGTCATGATTTCAATTGCTGTATGATTTGGAGGATTATTTACAAAACTGCTGTACCAATTTTAGTACTTAGATTTGAACTTGTTGTTCAAATCTCTCAAGAAACCTATCATTTATGAGTAAAGATCTTAAATCTTAAATCTTCAAAACCTATGAGAGAAGAACTTTTCCTCCCTATGGCTTTATCCTGATACTGCTATAAATTCACAAGGAGGAAATAGAAGAACTTCCAAAGTCCAAATTTAGTACTAGATTAGGTTACAATATTTACTTATATTTTTATGCATAATTCCATCCCACCCTTTTTTGGAGAAAAAAATCTGTCATTTTCTAGTAATTTAACCTCATTCCATTTACCCCATGCTTTAAGAAAACAATAATGGTTCCTAGCAGAGGTCCCTCAAAGTCTGAGATTTAATCAGTTTCTTTTGGTCATTCTTTTTTTTAAATAATTATACAGTAATCAGCACATTGTAGGTGTTCACAGATTTGGGCCATCATCGTTAGTGTTCATCATCATTATCATTGCCATCATTGTCATGGGAATATTCTCCCATCTCTCCAGGATAAAATGTTAAAGGAGCTCCTACCTTGAATCAGGCTGCCAGCTACACTATTCTAAGGGGCTCCATTCACATCACTGTGTGAGCAGCACCGCTTGGAGTTGTGCAGTGCAATCTACACAGCGTTATGTTGAGAGCTGACTTGGATACTTGCTGCTTGCTAAGAGATGTGTATGTCATAACGGATGACAAATATCTTAGGCATATGTCTTAGGATGACTGAGTAGGTCACACCAACAGGCATCTCACAGTACAGTAGCAGAGAATCCCCAGGGGGGTAAAAGCAGAAGTTACCATTCAATTACTCCCCTAAGTGTGATATAGGGGCCAGATGTGACTCTTCCCTGGATCTCTGTATATTTTCCGAATTCCTTGGAAAGTAAGCAGCAAACTTAACTAGATGTAACTGTAATGTAGCAATTTCCCTCAGTGAGGAAAAGTGAGGAGTCAGGAGTCATTTCTTGGATATTTGATTAAGGTTCCAATGCACAGCCCATCTTATTGAAGAAAGGAACTGTGATTGAAGAAACAGTCAAGTTTTTCTTCCCTTTTTAGGTTATACAATCTTAAAGCACTCAATCTGAAACTTGAGAGGGAGCCCTAAATACAAATAATATCTTTCAAAGGCCCTGTAAATCACTTTGCTTCCTCTCTATTAGTTTTCCATTATGTTATTGCTGTCTCATAAAACATTGGCATGTGCTTTGCAAAAATTTCAACTGTGCAGAGAATAATCATTGAAATTATTTGCTCCAAACGTTTACACTTCTTAGCAGCACTTATTTAGAAAGTTGTCTGTAAAAGGGACATTAGAACAAATTTTCATTTCGTTTGTCAATTAATTTACCCTATAGAATTCTGGGTAATTGAGAATGTATAGTATTAATCAAGGTTTTGAAGGGTACTGATGGGCCAGGAGAGAAAAGGTCACCTGGATGATCAGGTGGCCCTTATAGACTGTGGTTCATTGGTGAATCACTCAAGAGCGTGGAGCTGGTCTAAGTTATGGCTTTTCAGATGCCTGACTTTTTCATTTTTCTCAGAGATGACAGGAATGTAATGCTTAAGAGAGGCCAATTTGGAAATCTGAAAACCTAGACTCTAGTCATGGCCTGGAAATGGGCATGTATTAGAAACTGTTTAGGTTGTTCTTACATACAGTAAAGAGAATTATTGACCTAGATGTAAAAGGAAATTTTAATAAAAAATATTCCTTAGTGTTCAATGTTTAATGAGGAAAATGAAGAAGATATGTATTGATCTATGATTTTTTTTTTCTGATCAGGGTGGATCACCAGGAGGGTATTTCCTGAGCCAAAGATAAATACAGGTATACTGATAGGCATGTTTCCTATTGGTACCCTAATTTATCCATCACTAGTTTGTTTAGAAACAGGCCCAGAAATCTTACCATTATTCTCTGATATAGGTGTTCTTTTTTAGTTCTCTTTAAGAAATTGTGCTATAATGATGTTTCTATCTGATAATAATTTTACCCATTATTTGAAAATTTTAGAGATTTTTTTATTTTAAAAAATTATTCCTTTTTATCTCATGCAAGACAAGTTGCAAAACGACTGCATAGCTCATAGCTCTCCACCCCGTTCACATGATTGAATCTGAGATACACCTTGCTCTTAGCAGCAACATTATTTCCAAAGTCTCTTAGGGTGGGTCAATGATACAGACAATTAAGGTCATTAATTTTTTCTAATTTATTTTTACGAGATTACATTTCAGATGGTAATCTTTTCTTGACCTTATCCTCAAACTTTGTAAGCATACTCTGTTAGAATCACGTACTATAATTTCCATAATTTTAGTTTTCCCTCTCTTTCTACAAATTTAACATTACTGTATTAGAGAAAAATAGATGCAAAGAAGAAAGGTAATTACAGCACATACCATAATTTGCTGGCTCCTTTCTAAGAACTCGAATTAGACATTAACCTCCATCTGTGTATGTACATGCACACCTCTGGCCATGTGCTCATATTTATGAACATTCTAACATTTCAAGACAAATAAAATAAAAATAATAATGCACTTGCAGAACAATTTACATTATGCAAATGGTTTTACAGACATTATTTTACTTAATTGTACCCCAAATTTTGTGAGATAAACAGGATATTATTATGATGATGATGTCTGTTTTAAAATAACTGAATATCAGGGAAATTAATTGTTTGGCCCAAAGCTAGAATTCTGCCTTTTGCTGTTTTGGCTTTGTTCGTTTTTAAAAGTATAATGCTCTATGCTCTATAAAATTCCCAACTTTCCCTTTTGAAATGTTATAATAATAACAAACATGAAGATTTACAAGACTAAATATATCATGTTATGGTATTATCTGGTCTTTTGAAACTTCAACATTTGGTTAGCAGATTTCAAAATCTATCATTTATTGAATGTTCGTTCAGTCTTCACCTAGGGGAGGTTTTTCTGCAGTTAAATGGCTTCTATCCAGTTTTAAATTATACTTTTAAAATTTATCAAAACATCATTTCTATAACATCATTTGATTGAATTGTCATGAGATTGGAGGAGTTGAGACTGCAGGGGGATGGCTAGGTTCACTCAAGGAAGACAGCTGCTCAGCTTTGCTCACTGACCTTAGCATGCAGCCATTAATCTGTATTAACAGAAGTTTCAGGTCATACTTCTTATCCATCTCTGGTTCACTGAATCTAGCTTTGGTAATAAGATAATATTCCAGAAAAAAGGAAGCGATACTCTTGACTCTTTAGTCCCAGTGGTTTATGTGTACCACTCTGGAAAAACAACAGCAAGAATGATAGTAAACACTGCTTAAGTACTTCCTGAATGCCAGGCACTGTTCTCATTATTTATGTGCATTGACATTTATTCCTCATAGCAACTCTATAAGGTAGTATCATTATTAATCAATTAATTACAATTTGAGCTCTTTTCTATATATGAAACATTAAGTTGTAGGATTTAAAATCACATTTATCCAGGGAAATTCTTATGCAATAGTCTATCAAAGCAAGCATTTACTAATGGAATATTGCCTTCTTAGCTTAGTAGGCAAGAAATTCTAGGATTTTTTGATACAATTTCAAACAATGCAGAAAGCTACATTAAGAAATTAGGTGACGTTATCCAAGAAGCAGAAAAAAGCACCAAAAAATAAGTTGGTACTACTGCTGTATTATTTGTGTACAATTAAAGAATTGTTGTAAACTACAGAGTTACTGTGACCACCTTCCACATACCATCACTTTGCTACTCTTTATCACAGCATTTGACATTGATACTAATTAGGACCTCAATAAATATTCTTACTTTGAGTTAATGAATTCAGTGACATTCTCTTAGTGGTTATTTCCTTCTTTTCCATCTCTTTATCTTTGGAGATTTCCTGTATTGAATAGGAATAGAGTTTGCATGGTGAAGTATTGGTAGCTTGTTCCAATCAATTATTTCTGATGTGAGTTATCTTTAATATTCATTCAATCATTTATTTAATAACCATTTACTGCATATCTATTATGGAGCAGGCACTATGCTAGATAAGGTGAGGAATAAAACCCAATTCCAGCCTTCATGGAATATTCAGTAGTGTATAATGAGTGGTTGTGTAAAGTGATTCCTGGAAGAATTCAGATACCACACTTGACTTTGTTTCCCATCTCTAGAGAATTCCCATCCTCTGTTTTCTTGTTGGCCTATCATAGCCTCTGCCACCCATTTTTCACTTCTCCAATGCTTATATTTTTCTCGGTTTTAGTCTTTCTCTTGTTAGACCATCATTATATTAGATTCCTTTCTTCAGCCTCTCTTGCTTTCTTTCTAATGTTGTTCTGATCTGGGCCCAAGAACTGAAAGGTAATCTGTTCCCAAGATTACCTACAAGTCCCCTAAAGTCAGGAATGGTGACTCTGACCATTAGCACTCACTTATCCAAGTCTTGTGAATCTTATTAAAATTTTCTCTCCTTAGTGCAAGAAATATCTAAATTGGAATATATCTCATTTTTGTCAACTTATCAGAATTCTTGTATCATCATGACATTTAAATTTGTGGAAGCTTTGTTTTAATTGCTTGAAGATAAATCCCATGAATCTATCTTAATTCTGACTTTAGAACAACATGCTGAGCAAACCCACAGATTCCACAAGATGACTTGAAACAACTTAATGAACTCTACTGGCAGACCATGATTACCACATAATTAGGGAATTAGCACCCAAAGTTTCCAAACTTCGTGAAAACAGTATAAGAGTAGGACTAGACAAATATCCTCTGGCTGGCCTATTCATGCTTGTAGATTTCTGGTCATTCTCCTAAATCCAGTATTCTGAATATTGTATAAAGCAATATAAACATTTACTAGTCTATAAATTGACACACTATAAAAAATATACCAATCCCTCAATCATTATTGCCTGGAAGGAATTTTCAAAATGATACACAGAATAAAATACCATCCAAAAATTTTTGGTTAAGGAAATTTTATTTATGTGTACAAATCTATTCAACTAAGAATTTGGATCTCTTTGCTTAATTTTATTTTTTTAATAATTCATTATCTCACCTAACTGCTGACAAATTTTTTTTTAACATCTTTATGGGAGTATAATTGCTTTAAAATGTTGTGTTAGTTGCTGCTGTATAACAAAGTGAATCAGGTATATGTATACATATATATCCCCATATCTCCTCCCTCTTGCGTCTCCCTCCCACCCTCTCTATCTCACCCCTCTACGTGGTCACAAAGCACAGAGCTGATCTCCCTGTGCTATGCAGTTGCTTCCCACTAGCTATCTGTTTTACATTTGGTAGTGTATATATGTCCATGCCACTCTCTCACTTCATCCCAGCTTACACTTCCCCCTCCCCATGTCCTCAAGTCCATTCTCTACGTCTGCATCATTATTCCTGTCCTGACCCTAGGTTCTTCAGAACCTTTTTTTTTTTTTTTTTTTAGATTCCACATCTATGGGTTAGTATATGGTCTTTGTTTTTCTCTTTCTGACTTACTTACTTCACACTGTATGACAGTCTCTAGGTCCATCCACCTCATTACAAATAATTCAATTTCGCTTCTTTTTATGGCTGAGTAATATTCCATTGTATATATGTGCCACTTCTTCTTTATCCATTCATCTGTTGATGGACACTTAGGTTGCTTCCATGTCCTGACTATTATAAATAGTGTTTCAGCGAACATTGTGGTAGATGACTCTTTTTGAATTATGGTTTTCTCAGGGTATATGCCCAGTAGTGGGATTGCTGGGTCGTATCGTAGTTCTATTTTTAGTTTTTTAAGGAACCTTCATATTGTTCTTCTTAGTGGCTGTATCAATTTACATTCCCACCAACAGTGCAAGAGGGTTCCTTTCCTCCACACCCTCTCCAGCATTTATTGTTTGTAGACTTTTTGATGATGGCCATTCTGACCAGTGTGAGGTGGCACATCATTGTAGTTTTGATTTACATTTCTCTAATGATTAATGATGTTGAGCATCCTTTTGTGTGTTTGTTGGCAACCTGTATATTTTCTTTGGATAAATGTCTATTTAGGTCTTCTGCCCATTTTTGGATTGGGTTGTTTGTTTTTTTGTTATTGAGCTGCATGAGCTGCTTGTATATTTTAGAGATTAATCCTTTATCAGTTGTTTCGTTTGCAAATATATTCTCCCATTCTGAGGCTTGTCTTTTCATCTTGTTTATGTTTTCCTTTGCTGTGCAAAAGCTTTTAAGTTTCATTGGGTCCCATTTGTTTATTTTTGTTTTTATTTCCATTTCTCTAGGAGGTGGGTCAAAAGGGATCTTGCTGTGATTTATGTCATAAAGTGTTCTGCCTGTTTTCCTCTAAGAGTTTTATAGTTTCTGGCCTTACATTTAGGTCTTTAATCCATTTTGAGTTTATTTTTGTGTGTGGTGTTAGAGAGTGTTCTAATTTCATTCTTTTCCATGTAGCTGTCCAGTTTTCCCAGCACCACTTACTGAAGGCGCTATCTTTTCTCCGTTGTATACTTTTGCCTCCTTTATCAAAGATAAGGTGACCATATGTGTGTGGGTTTATCTCTGCACTTTCTATCCTGTTCCATTGGTCTGTATTTCTGTTTTTGTGCCAGTAACATACTGTCTTGATTACTGTAGCTTTGTAGTACAGTCTGAAGACTGGGAGCCTGATTCCTCCAGCTCCGTTTTTCTTTCTGAAGATTGCTTTGGCTATTCAGGGTCTTTTGTGTTTCCATACAAATTGTGAAATTTTTTGTTCTAGTTCTGTGAAAAATGCCATTGGTAGTTTGATAGAGATTGCATTGAATCTGTAGATTGCTTTGGGTAGTATAGTCATTTTCACAATATTGATTCTTCCAATCGAAGAACATGGTATATCTGTCCTGCTGTTTGTGTCATCTTTAATTTCTTTCAATAGTGTGTTATCGTATTCTGCATACAGGTCTTTTGTCTCCTTAGGTAGGTTTATTCCTAGGTATTTTATTCTTTTTCTTGCAGTAGTAAATGGGAGTGTTTCCTTAACTTCTCTATCAGATTTTTCATCATTAGTGTATAGGAATGCAAGAGTTTTCTGTGCATTGATTTTGTATCCTGCTACTTTGCCAAATTCATTGATTAGCTCTAATAGTTTTCTGATAGTGTCTTTAGGATTCTCTATGTATAGTGTAATGTCATCTGCAAGCAACGACAGCTTTACTTCTTCTTTTCCAATTTGTATTCCTTTTATTTATTTTTCATCTCTGATTGCTGTGGCTAACACTTCCAAAACTATGATGAATAACAGTGGTGAGATTGGGCAACCTTGTCTTGTTCCTGATCTTAGTGGAAGTGGTTTCAGTTTTTCACCATTGAGAATGATGTTGGCTGTGGGTTTGTCATATATGGCCTTTATTATGTTGAGGTAAGTTCCCTCTATGCCTACTTTCTGGAGGGCTTTTATCATAAATGGTGTTGAATTTTGTTGAAAGCTTTTTCTGCATCTATTTAGGTGATCATATAGTTTTTCTCCTTCAGTTTGTTAATATGGTGTATCACATTGATTGATTTGCATGTATTGAAGAATCCTTGCATTCCTGGGATAAACCCCACTTGATCATGGTGTATGATCCCGTTAATGTGCTGTTGGATTCTATTTGCTAGTATTTTGTTGAGGATTTTTGCATCTATGTTCATCAGTGATATTGGGCTGTAGGGTTCTTTCTTTGTGACATGTCTGGTTTTGGTATCAGGGTGATGGTGGCCTCGTAGGATGAGTTTGGGAGTGTTCCTCCCTCTGCTATATTTTGGAAGAGTTTGAGAAGGATAGGTGTTAACTCTTCTCTAAATGTTTGATAGAATTTACCTGTGAAGCCATCTGGTCCTGGGCTTTTGTTTGTTGGAAGATTTTTAATCACAGTTTCAATTTCAGTGCTTGTGACTGGTCTGTTTATATTTTCTATTCCTTCGTGGTTCAGTCATGGAAGGATGTGCTTTTCTATGAATCTGTCCATTTCTTCCAGGTTGTCCGTTTTTTTGACATATAGTTGCTTGTAGTAATCTCTCATGATCCTTTGTAGTTCTGCAGTGTCAGTTGTTTCTTCTCCTTTTTCATTTCTAATTCTATTGATTTGAATCTTCTTACTTTTTTTCTTGATGAATGTGGCCAGTGGTTTATCAATTTTGTTTATCTTCTCAAAGAACCAGGTTTTAATTTTATTGATCTTTGCTATCGTTTCCTTCCTTTGTTTTTCATTTATTTCTGATCTGATCTTTATGATTTCTTTCCTTTTCCTAACTTTGAGGTTTTCTTATTCTTCTTTCTCTGATTGCTTTAAGTGTAAGGTTAGGTTGTTTATTTGAGATGTTTCTTGTTTCTTGAGGTAAGATTGTATTGCTATGAACTTACCTCTTAGAATTGCTTTTGCTGCATCCCATAGCTTTTGAGTCATTGTGTTTTCATTGCCATTTGTTTCTAGGTATTTTTTGATTTCCTCTTTGATTTCTTCAGTGATATCTTGGTTATTTAATAACACAATGTTTAGCTTCAATGTGTTTGTATTTTTTACAGATTTTTTTTCCCGTAATTGATATCTAGTCTCATAGCGTTGTGGCCAGAAAAGATACTTGATATGGTTTCAGTTTTCTTAAATTTACCAAGGCTTGATTTGTGACCCAAGATATGATCTATCCTGGAGAATGTTCCATGAGCACTTGAGAAGAATGTGCATTCTGTTGTTTTCGGGTGGAGTGTCCAATAATATCAATTAAGTCCATCTCGTTTAATGCATCATTTAAAGCTTGTGTTTCCTTATTTATTTTCATTTGGGATGTCTGTCCATTGGTGAGAGTGGGGTGTTAAAGTCCTCTACTATGATTGTGTTACTGTCAATTTCCTCTTTTATGGCTGTTAGCATTTGCCTGTGTATTGAGGTGCTCCTATGTTAGGTGCATAAATATTTACAATTGTTATATCTTCTTGTTGGATTAATCCCTTAATCATTATATACTGTCCTTCTTTGTCTCCTGTAATAGTCTTTATTTTAAAGTCTATTTTGTCTCATATGAGAATTGCTACTCCAGCTTTCTTTTGATTTCCATTTGCATGGAATATCTTTTTCCATCCCCTCACTTTCACTCTGTATGTGTCCCTAGGTCTGAATTGTGTCTCTTGTAGACAGCATATATATGCGTCTTGTTTTTGTGTCCATTCAGCCAGTCTGTCTTTTTTTTGGAGCATTTAATCCATTTACATTTAAGGTAGTTATCGATATGTATGTTCCTATTACCATTTTCTTTGTTGTTTTGGGTTTGTTATTGTTGGTCTTTTCCTTCTCTTGTGTTTCCTGCCTGGAGAAGTTCCTTAAGCATTTGTTGTAATGCTGGTTTGGTGGTGCTGGATTCTCTTAGGTGTTGCTTGTCTGTAAAAATTTTAATTTCTCTGTTGAATCTGAATGAGATTCTTGCTGGGTAGAGTAATCTTGGTTGTAGGTTTTTGCCTTTCATCATGTTAAATATGTCCTGCCACTCCCT
Organism: Phocoena sinus; assembly: GCF_008692025.1. Taxonomy (NCBI): domain Eukaryota; kingdom Metazoa; phylum Chordata; class Mammalia; order Artiodactyla; family Phocoenidae; genus Phocoena; species Phocoena sinus. The sequence goes on from NC_045767.1 coordinate 68,099,693, forward strand.
TCTGGCTTGCTGCTGAAAGATCAGCTGTTAACCTTATGGGGATTCCCTTGTATGTTATTTGTTGCTTTTCCGTTGCTGCTTTTAATTTTTTTTCTTTGTATTTAATTTTTGATAGTTTGATTAATATGTGTTTTGGCGTGTTTCTCCTTGGATGGGACTCTCTGTGCTTCCTGTAGTTGACTATTTCCTTTCCCATATTAGGGAAGTTTTCAATTATAATCTCTTCAAATATTTTTTCAGTCCCTTTTTTTCTCTTCTTTTCTGAGACCCTTAGAATTCGAATGTTGGTGTGCTTAATGTGTCCCAGAGGTCTCTGAGACTGTCCTCAGTTCTTTTCATTTTTTTTTCTTTATTCTGCTCTGCAGTAGTTATTTCCACTATTTTATCTTCCAGGTCACTTATCCGTTCTTCTGCCTCAGTTATTCTGCTATTTATTCCTTCTAGAGAGTTTTAAATTTCATTTATTGTGTTGTTCATCATTGTTTGTTTGCTCTTTAGTTCCTCTAGGTCCTTGTTAAACGTTTCTTGTATTTTCTCCATTCTATTTCCAAGATTTTGGATCATGTTTACTAACAGTACTCTGAATTCTTTTTCAGGTAGACTGCGTATTACCTCTTCATTTGTTTGGTCTAGTGGGTTTTTACCTTCTTCCTTCATCTACTGTGTATTTCTCTGTCTTCTCATTTTGCTTAACTTACTGTGTTGGGGGTCTCCTTTTCACAGGATGCAGGTTTGTAGTTCCCAGTGTTTTTGGTGTCTGTCCCCAGTGGCTAAGGTTGGTTCAGTGGGTTGTGTAGGCTTCCTGGTGCAGGGGACTGGTGCCTGTGTTCTGGTGGATGAGGCTGGATCTTGTCTTTCTGGTGAGCAGGACTATGTCCGGTGGTGTGTTTTGGGGTGTCTGTGAACTTATTATGATTTTAAACAGCCTCTCTGCTAATGGGTGGGGTTGTGTTCCTGTGTTGCTAGCTGTTTGGCATAGGGTGTCCTATGTAGCTTGCTGGTCATTGAGTGGAGCTGGGTCTTAGCATTGAGATGGAGATCTCTGGGAGACCATTTGCCATTTGATATTACATGGGGCTGGGAGGTCTCTGGCAGACCAATGTCCTGAACTCAGCTCTCCCACCTCAGAGACTCAGGCCTGACACCCAGCCAGAGCACCAAGACCCTTTCAGCCACATGGCTCAGAAGAAAAGGAAGAGAAAGAAAAAAGTACAATAAAGTTATTAAAATGAAAAAAAATTATTAAAAATAAAAAAGTAATAAGAAAAAGCATGAAGAGAGCAACCAAACCAAAAAACAAATCCACCAATGATTAAAAGCTATACAAAAAACCCAAGGAAAAACCCCCAAACAAACAAACAGAGAAAGAATGGACAGACAGAACCCTAGGACAAATGATAATGTCAAAGACAAAATCACACAAAGAAGCATACACATATACACTCACAAAAAGAGAAAATGGAAAGAAAATTATATATATATATATATATAATTTTAAAAGGAAGAGAGCAGACAGATCAATAAACACATCTACCAGTGATAATAAGCTCTAAATACTAAACTAAGCTAAACATAAAACCAGAAACAAATTAGATGCAGAAAGCAAACCCTAAATCTACAGTTGCTTCTGAAGTCCACACCTCAATTTTGGGATTTTTTGTTGTCTATTCAGGTATTCCAGAGATGCAGGGTACATTAAATTGATTGTGGAGATTTAATCTGCTGCTTCTGAGGCTGCTTGGAGAGATTTCCCTTTCTCTTCTCACAGCTCCTGGGGTTCAGCTTTGGATTTGGACTCGCCTTTGCATGTAGGTCGCCTGAGGGCATCTGTTCTCTCCTCAAACAGGATGGAGTTAAAGTGGCAGCTGATTAGGGGGCTCTGCCTCACTCATGCTGGGGAGAGGGACGCATATGGAATGCGAGGGCGAGCCTGCTGCGGCAGAGGCCGTCGTGACGTTGCTACAGCCTGAGATGCGCCATTTGTCCTCCCAGGAAGTTGGCCCTGGATCACAGGGCCCTGGCAGTGGTGGGCTGCACAGTCTCCCGGGAGGGGAGGTGTGGGTAGTGACCTGTGCTTGCACACAGGCTTCTGGTGGCTGCAGCAGCAACCTTAGCATCTCCTGCCTGTCTCTGGCGTCTGCTCTGATTGCCACAGCTCACGCGCATCTCGAACTCGGTTAGGCAGTGCTCTGAATCCCCTCTCCTTGCGTACCCCAAAACAATGGTCTCTTTCCTCTTAGGCAGGTCCAGAGTTGTTTCTGTACTCCCTCCCAGCTAGCTGTGGTGCACCAGCTTCCTTCAGGCTGTGTTCACGTAGCCAACCCCAGTCCTCTCCCTGGGATCCGATGGAAGCCCGAGCCTCAGCTACCAGCCCCCACCCGCCCCAGCGGGTGAGCAGACAAGTCTCTCGGGCTGGTGAGTGCTGGTCGGCACCGATCCTCTGTGCGGGAGTCTCTCTGCTTTGCCCTCTACACCCCTGTTGCTGCGCTCTCCTCCGTGGTTCCGAAGCTTCCCCCCTCTGCCACCTGCAGTCTCCGCCCGCGAAGGGGCTTCCTAGTGTGTGGAAACTTCTCCTCCTTCACAGCTCCCTCCCAGAGGTGCAGGTCCTGTCCCTATTCTTTTGTCTTTGTTTTTTCTTTTTTTGTGTGTGCCCTACCCAGGTACGTGGGGAGTTTCTTGCCTTTTGGGAGGTCTGAGGTCTTCTGCCAGCCTTTAGTAGGTGTTCTATAGGAGTTTTTCCACATGTAGATGTATTTTTGATGTATTTGTGGGGAGGAAGGTGATCTCCACGTCTTACTCCTCTGCCATCTTGAAGGTTCCCCCTGACAAATTATTTATGTCTTAGAACCTTTCATTAGGAGGGAAGAAGTAGATGTAATTTTTGTCCATGTAACTCTCCCCTATAGTTAATAGACCAAATTAGAGAAGTATTCCTTATTTTATTGATTCTTAAACAATAAAATTAGGCCATGAAAGAATTAAGTTGCTCCTTTATGTATCTTTTATGTAACTAATGATATGGAAATTAAATATCTTTATTATATGAAAACTCTGAAAGCTTGACTACTCCACAGGTGGATAGAGGAACGAAAGCCAAGGTATTGATTTGCAAGAGACAGTCTGTGTTAGAAGAGTAGGCGCTGGGGAATTATGCTCTAACAGGTCCGTGGAAACAGAATAGGGAGAAGTCACAGTCCCAAACCAGTGGAGACTAAATGAGGGTCATCTTAGGAAGGGGAGAAGAGGTGGATGGGCTATGACCTTAGAGGAAGTCAGTGGGTCTAGAGGTTGGGGGATGGGGCTTCATGGATTCGAACTGGGTCAGCATGGAGAAGCTGCAGGCAAGCCTGCTTATGGGGGGCCCTAGAAGCAGCCCATGCTGGCAGAGCAGCTCTCCTCACCTGCATGGTGCCTTTGGTGTAGAGCCAGGTTCACATGTCCCCTTATGGCTGTCTCCTGAGCACCTTCCTTTGACAGCTATCAGCACATTGCTTATGGAGCATTTGGCAAAAGTGATGTCCTCTCATGTCCCAAGATTCTGGGTGCAGTCTCCTGCACCAAATGGTCCCAAGTAAATACTCCCCTTTTCAATAATACAGGACTCATACTTTTCCTCTGAAATGAAAAGCAGGGCTTTTGGCATCCAGATTAGTCATGCTGGTTATGTGAAAAATAAAGCCTGCAGTATCGATATTTAGGAAGGACTGAACAATGATAATTACCTAGTGTATTAGTTTCCTGTTGCTGTTGAAACAAATTGCTACAAACTTAGTGGCTTAAAACAACACAAGTTTATTGCTTTGCAGTTCTAGAGGTCAGAAGTCTGAAATGAGTCTTAGGGAGCTAAAATCAAGGTTTCAGCTGGGCTATGTTCCTTCTGGAGGCTTTAGGGGAGAATCCATTCCTTACCTTTTCCAGCTTCTGGAGGCTCACATTCCTTGGCTTGTGTGATGTCTGCTTCCACTGTTACATATCTTTTCTAGCTCTTCCACTTCCCTTTTTCTCTTATAAAGATATTTATGATTACATTGTGCTCTCCTGAGTAATCCAGGCTAATCTTTTTATCTTAAGATCCTTAACATAGTCACTCTGCAAAATCTCTTTTGCCATTTAAGGTAATGTATTCACAGATTGTGGGGATTAGGGCATGTCCATTTTGGGGTGGCTATTAGTCTGCCTAGCACCCTTCGTAAGTGTGGTAAGTTTATTTTGTCTATGAGAAAACTAGGGCTTTGATTAAATTAATCAAAGATTAAATTATTGGCTGTTTTTTCCCTTTCCCTGTAGTATACTGACACACTTCTGCCATGGCTACCTGAGGACAGGAGCGACTTTAGTCTGGCCACATGACTCCCATTGGACAATGGGATGGTAACAGATGTAGCACATGCAGAGGCTTGAAATATGCTTGCATGCTTGCATTTTGGGGTTTGCCTCTTACATTGGTGATGGAAGCATCACCAAAAGAAGGACATGCTACAGAAGTCTGGCTGGTCCTAGAAGAGTGAGAGACACAAAGAGCAGACCTGGACCCAACAACAGCTTGAAGCCAAGCCCTGTAGAGCTTAGCCTAGATCCTAGATTGTTAGTCCCCACTCAGACTCATGAGCAAGCAATAAGTGCTTGTGGTTGTATTCCACTCAGTTTGGGGTGGTCTGTTAAGCTGCAGAAGCAAACTGGTCCAAGCTCACGGATATTGAGTACCTTCGTCAAAGTCACAGGATGGTAAGTGATATAACTACCAGAACGTTTGACTCCAGAGATTGAGCTCTTATCCACTGAGCAACTAGTGTCCAGCCTTTAATCAGATGCCTGAATTTTCTCTATAATATTTCTGCCAAGAAGACCTTATCTTTTTGACTCACTTAATCATCTCTTCTCAATGAAAAGATTCATGAAGTTTAAGCTTTCGGTCCCATAAAACATGTATTTTTCATTTAATGTGATACTGTTTTGTTAGTGTCCTTTCTGTATATAGGTACAAGACTCTACATTCAACAGAATATAATTTTATTGTGTTAGTCCAGGCTGTTGAAACCCTTTTGGACTCTGGTGTTATATCACCCCCCCATGCTTCAGTACCTTGCTGAGTCAGCAGAACACAGTTTTGAGCATGGCACATTATCAGCATGGAGAAATATCAAGTGGGTGAAGAAATAAATTTAAAGAACATTAAGAATCCTTAATGAAGTGGCAAGTGTATTTTAGTAAGTATTAGGAACCAATAACATTAAACTAGTAGTCAATCTAATATGAAAAGAAGAGAGAGACAAATGATGTATAAGTGTTTGTGACATAGACGATGTCAGCCTTAGAGGACTCCATGGGCTTCCTCTTATTACGTTCTGTAAAAATGATCCTTGTACGTAACTCGTATAGTGCCAGAAACTTTTTATCAGTAGGGGAGTCGTGTGTCCTGAAGAGGTCCTGCATCCTAATTCCTACAATCTGAGGGCAGTAACTATGATCTCTGGGAAGGAGACAGCTTGTAGTCATGGCACAACCTTGCATGTTGAATCAATTGAATTAATACTCAGCAGTACTGGGCTTCTAGAGTCCTGAAGCTTCAAGCACAGTTCAGATGCAGCAGTAGGAGCCTGCAGGCTGGAGTTTGCCTCTCTGAGCGCCTGGTGCTTTTACCTGTAAAAAAGTATTAGGAAATCTGAGAGTTCCCTGGTGGTCCAGTGATTAAGACTGTGCCTTCTAATGCAGGGCGTGCGGGTTTGATCCCTCCATTAATGGGTAAGAGCACTATTCTCTGGAGGGAGATGGCCTGGTTCCTGATGCAAAGTCTGAATATCCTAGGTGGGTATTCTAGGGAAATTTACTTAACTTTTGTAAACCCTAGTTCCCTCATCAGTTAAGTGGGGGTAATGATAGTGACTAGTTCTTGTGAAATAAATGAACTATTGTGTATAAAGCATCTTATACAATGCCTGGCACATTGTAAGAGTTCAATAAAGCTGTTATTATTTTTATTATCCATCCAACAAACTGTGCGTCAATCGTTGTTAAGTACTCTGCTTGGCAATGAGGGCACAGATATGAATAAAGCATGATTTCTATCCTCAGAGGAACTAAATTCCTTCTCATGAGGAAGACAAACTCAGTTACTGTAAAATATGGTGAGTACTCAGGAGCTTACAAAGGGATAGAGGCAGGGCATCTGACCCAATTCTGTAAGTCTCATAGCGATCCTGTTCCCCTCACATAATATCTTTTAAAAGACGCATAGGACTTCCTGGGCCACTCCTGAAAAGACGTCGTGGTACTGCAGGCTTTATTGGCTGCACTCACTTCCCTTCAGAGAATCTCAACTGCTGCCTCTAAACTTGGCTTAGCCTCTGCTACATAAACCTGTTTTCCTGAGGCCAGTGCCTCTGTTGCAGCTCCTGTCCTGGCTCTGGCGCCTACCTGGGCCTTTTGTCTTTGACTCTCTAGTTTTAACCTCCCGTGGCTGCTAGGCCACATGGTTACCAGCCTGGCTGCATACCTGTGAGCTCAGCCAGCTGCCCACGTGCCTTGTGTCTGAGCATTCCTCTACAACACCTGTCATCCTGAAAGCTTGGCCTGCACCTTCCGGGTAGAGGTGGACTCCATCTCTTCCTTAGTAGTAGCCTGGATTGACTTGTCATGCCTTTCAACACTAATCCAGGGAATTATTTGTATTTTTATGGGATGCACTCAGCTATAAACCACAGAGTAGACTACTAGACATGGCTTAAAATACAGACGTTTATTATTATCAGTTCAGAAGAAGTTTAGAAAAGGCTGTTTGTTGCTGAGGTTGTTGGTTGGTTGGTAAGGTGATAAACAACCCAGTTCCTCTTCTGCTGCTCTATCATCCTTGGCTTATTTGTGAAGTTCCCTCATGGATCCAAGATGGCTGCCAGGCCAGAGCCAAAAAGGGAAAGGGAGGGGTGGCAAAAGAGAACGTCCTTTGTAGGTTTGCCTCTCCCATCAGAAAAGAAAAGAGAATTCCAGAAACTTCTCAGAAGCATTCTCTGACATTTAATGGCCAGAATAGGGTCTTATGGCCACTGTTTGCTTAATAGAAGGCTGGGAATGTAAGGTCATGGCATTGCCTCTGTGGCAGAAGAGAGCTTGGAGCCTGGGGTTGGAAACAGCTGCTGGGTAAGCAAGCCACTGTGCCTGCCACACCATCATCCAAGAGCTTTGATGTGACTTAATTTTTATTTTATGCAATTTGACTCACATTGAACCATACAAAAGCATTTCAATAGTGATGTTATAGTATAATCTGTGTACATTTTTGGCCTGTCTTGTTTTTTCCTGTCTTTCCAGGTTTACTTCTTTCTAATTTTTTTTTTTTTCAGTATTCATTCCTTTGGATTTCTGGATGCCATCCTTGTTTTCTCAGGCCTAGAGCTTTTTACCGGATGGCTTTCATTATTCTAACACTAGAACTTCAGAAACCTCAAATGACATGAGGGATGGTAAACAATTTATTATTAACTAATAGCAGTAAACATGTAATTATATTAGTTATCTATTATATCTAGAGTAGGGTCTAATTGTGTAATTTTAAAAAGGTGCGTGCCACACTTGACCTAGGCTGAGCCATCTAAAACAGAAAAGAACTTCCCCCAAACAGTGCATATTGCTTTATTTTTTTCCCTCCTGCTTGCCTACATTAAATCAAAAACAAAATAAAATACAAAACACAGTGACTACGGAGTCACAGGGCTCCTTCCCACAGCTTCTTCCTCCACACCTGCCTCGGAAGCTGTCCCCTCTGGGCTCCGCAGGTAGTGAGGTGGAACTCATTTTCCATTTGAGGAGAACGATGATAAAGCAGCTCTCTGCGTGCAGAGCAGGGCAGAGCCTCTCTCAGCAAGCCTCTTAGCAATGCTCTTCCAGCTTTCCTGATTCTGCTAGTCATAAACAAGGTTTAAAAAATTATTTAAAGGAATAGTATTAGGAATAAGAGCAACGCTTTTTGAATGCCTACACTGACAGAAATTAACTTAGGTACCTTGCTTATAAATACTGTTTCTTCGATCCTCACAGCAAATTTGCAAGGTGGATATTAATTTATTTTATATGATATAAACTGACAACATCCCAGTTCGATGAAAGAACAATGAAAAAACATTTGTCCCCCAATATTTTGACCTTCATTTTGATCTGCCATCTGAAATTTTTTTCCATTATTTTTCTTTCTCCAGAGAGCTCCTTTGTCCTTTTTTTTTTAAACATTCTGTCTTTCCATTTATTTAGATCTCTTAAAATTTCTCTCATCAGCAAACTGTAGTTTTCAAAATATAAGTCCTGTATATGTTTTGTTAGATTTATAAGTATTTCATGTCCTTTGGAGTCATTATAAGGGGTATTGTTTTTTTTTTATTGAAGTATAGTTAATTTACAATGTTGTGTTAATTTCTGCCATACAGTAAAGTGATTCAGTTATACATATGTATAGATTCTTGTTTTTCATATTCTTTTCCATTATGGTTTATCATAGGATACTGAGTGTAGTTCTCTGTGCTATACAGTAGGACCCTGTGGTTCATCCATTCTATATAGAATAGCTTACATCTGCTCACCCCAGGCTCCCACTTCATCCCTCCCACAACCCTCTCCCCCTTGGCAACCACAAGTCTGTTCTCTATGTCCATGAGTCTATTTCTGTTTCATAGATAGGTTCATCTGTGTCATATTTTAGATTCCACATAAAAGTGATATCATATGGTATTGATATTTGTCCTTCTCTTTCTGACTTACTTCATTTAATGTGATAATCTCTAGGTCTATCCATGTTGCTGCAAATGACATTATTTCATTCTTTTTTGTGGTTGAGTAGTATTCCATTGTATATATGTACCACATTCTCTAACAGAGATACAGACGTAGAGAACAAACATGTGGATACCAAGGGGGAAAGGGAGGGGTGGGATGAATTGGGAGATTGGGATTGATATGTATACACTATTGATACTGTGTATAAAATGGATAACTAATGAGAACCTACTGTATAGCACAGGGAACTCTACTCAGTGCTCTGTGGTGACCTAAATGGGAAGGAAATCCAAAAAAGAGGGGATATATGTGTACATATAGCTGATTCGTTTTGCTGTACAGCAGAAACTAACACAACATTGTAAAGCAACTATACTCCAATAAAATTTTTTTAAAAAAAGAAACATACACCCCTATGTTCATAGTACCACTATTCACATCAGCCAAGACGTGGAAACAAATGTCCATTAACAAATGAATGGATAAAGAGCTCTTTTGTCTTAAGTCAAGTTCCCTAGAAGGAGAACCTGAGATTGGATTCTTGTGACAAATGATTTATTGAGGGAGTACTCTCAGCAGAAAAGGGATGGAGGAAACATATTAGGATGGCAAGAAAGCTAAGCAAAGAAGTGACCTTGGCTAGAGACCAGCTTCAGCCTGGATACTTGGAGTACAAATTGTACCATGGATTTGTTCCCATCTTGCAGGAAGGGGCTGGCATTTGTCATGCCTGTGTTAGTCTGTCTTTGGCCATTGGCAGTCTATGTGTGTGTGTTTATGTCTGTGTGTAACAAGGTATCATCCATTCTGCTGAGACATTTATCCAGAGAAGGGGGAAGCTGTGAGTTTTTAGTAGCCAATATTCACAATGGCTGGGGAGTGGGTGAACCAACATTGTGGAGGGAGTGTGGAGCATACACAACAGTCTACCTCTTGCACTGTTCAGGTTTACTTGCTTCTCCCATAGAGTTTATTTCATCCAGGCACAGCCATGCCCCAGTTAGTGGGAGAGTTAGTGGGATAAATTATAGCCCGCACACTGCAGTTGGTCTCAAAGTGATTTTTGTTTTATCTGTCTCTTACTTTCCATTGTAGACCTCCTCCTCCTAGCTAACTCTTCTGCTTGTCGAGGTGTCTTGCATGGTTGGGTGACCCATATTCTCAGTCCCTGTGGATTCTGAGCCTCTGGTCACTATGTGCTTATCAGGCAGTGATTGCTATACTTGCCCATTTACATTTAAAATCAAGTAAGTACCAAGAGCGGCCTCTTAATATCAGACATATTTTTATCTGCCCCTAATATATAGTGGAAGTTTACCTCCTTGAGACAATCCGTGTTAGTTACCCCTGCCAGTGTGGTAGCTCCTTTTTATGCTACTTGGATCACTGTCATGACGAACCCAAGGGGACCATATGTCAACTATAGCTTTAATTTTTAGTGGGCCTCTTCCTGTGTTGCTTAGTGGAAGTATTCCCTTCTGGGAACACAAGAATTAGATTAATGATGTCTCAAATTGCAGGAATGGAAAACCCAATCCCCCAGGTGGGTCACTGGGAGTGATGGTGAATGGGATCATTCTTGCATCTCCCCACTGGTTCCTGGACCCATGAATTCTAGATATTGGCAGTATAGCACCGTATGATGACTATTGGGTAAAGGTATAATTGGCATCCCGAAGAATGACACCCTTTCCCACAAGGTGCCGTCAGCAAACTGATTCATCATCTCTGCCTTCAAGCTGCTGCTCTACAGCTGTGTCAGGTGGCAGGTTCTGGACGGTGTGGGACACGGGAGGGCCAGTGCTCCTTCTTATTCAAGTAGCTTACTTGAGCCCTCTGAAGCCACGTGAGCCTGATCTTAGGTAAATCTCTTTCATTTTAAGATGAATTATTGCTAGATATACTTGACCTTATGACTTTGTGGATGTGACAGTATATATTTACAAACTATACATCCAGAATAGTTCTGATGGCCTGCAAGGGTGAATACTCAGTCTCTACCGGGGCTCTGGCCATGCCAGAAGCTGCTTTTCAAATATTGTAGTTTCTCCTGCATACAGCATGGTCTTGAGCCCGAACCCTAGGGGTTGCTGCTATGTCTTTCCTACTGAGGCTGGCCAGAGATTTGACATAGTGCGCTTCTCCACTACAGGTAACTCTAGTAACATGGGATCTGCTGGGTTGCATGAATCACACTTCAGGGCTGCTTGTACCTCGGCCTGCAGCTGTTGCAAAGCCCTTCTTTTTGTGAGCCCTACTCTAAGACTGGCAACCTTCTGTGCCAGTTGATACATGGATGTGTGTCCTCTAACACCTGAACGGGTCCATCCAGCACTGTGCTTTTTACTTAGAGATAGAAGGTGCAAAATAGAATAATTTGTCATTTCCCTTTGAGGGGAAGTTCCAGCATGCCCCAGACCACCAGACTCATAAATAATTCACCAGGAGTTGCAAATTCTTGGGTCTTTGTGGGGTTTTTCTCCCACACTCTGGAGCAGATATGTCTTACCTCCAGGCATTTAGTATTCCTTGCTCATCAGGTCTTACTAAGATGAGTTATTAATACTGGTGGACCACTATGTGGTTCTGGGTAATGTCCATAATTGCCCTTCCTCCCTCCAGTCTCCTGGATGAAGGGAGTAATTCACTTCTGGATGAAGTCTGGGTGAAGAGGCAGCTGAGAATGGTTAGCAGCCACCACCCATGACAACGGAGATAATGTACCAACCTGGTGAAGGGAAGGGAGGGGTGGGGACACACACCACAGCATCCACTACACCCTGGAAACATACAGTGATGTTATCTGGAGATAAGGGAGGAATGGTGCTGAGTGGGGAAGGGATCAAAATTCAGGATACTGGGATCTCTCACTAAAGCATTGCATTGAAAAGCAGTCCCGTTTTGATAGAAAGGAGATTTGTTGCGAGAGCTCTGAGTGGCCAGGGACCTTTTGCTGTGGGAAGTGGCAGTGGTGTGATGGGGAGAGGATTGTTAGTATTCATAAAATCTGCAAGTCAGTTGTCAAATCTTGGCAGTTCGAAATTGGCCATGGTGGGAGTGTTCCTAGCACGGAGATCCACAAATACTACACATTAGAGCTTTTTTCTCTCCCCTGAAAGTAGTTTACAAGCAGATCATGGCTACTGAAAAGTTTTTTGAAAAAAATAGCAAAACAGGAGAAGGTGAAGAGCATGAGAGCCCCGAAAATCAAACTCTAACTAATTAATATTTTTTCCTGGAGCCAGAGCTAGTCCGTGCACAGTTTCCTTTTCCTAAAATGCAGTCAGAAAGTGCCATCTAGTTAGCCATTTTTTTTAAGGTCATTACTGTTATTTTCTCATTAAAAAACTCATTTGCTTCTGGGGATTGCTTAGTGAGCTTATGCTGCAGTAGACGTGGAGAAACTCTTCCTAGTTCGTTTTCCAGCCTCCAGGCTTGCCTTTGGCCGATCCTTTCCTCATACAGCTGAAAATCTTATCATGTTACTCCCCTGCTAAAAGCAAGCCGGTTGTTCTCTGTAACATATACATATAAAATCACTTCTTAGTCTGGTATATAAGCCTGAGTTTCTCTCAAAATCAGAGTGTAAAATAAGGATCTGTGTGCAGGTAGTTTACTGGGGAGGTAACCTCAGGGCACGAGGAAAAGAGGGAGGAATGTGGAAGAGGGAAGGAGCAGTTCTCTTCTTGAAATGCTGCCACTTTTTTCTCTCAGTTAACTCAATCTTTTGCACTAATCTCAGATGTGACTCTTTCCTGGAAGCTTCCATGGTTCCCCCTAGTTAGTGTTAAATGCCCCTATAGCCCTTGAAGCATCCTTATTATAGCCCTTATTACAACATATACTAGTTCTAACACACAAATCTGTTTACTTCTAACACACAAATCCTCCACATAGGTTTATAAGGGGCTATATTTTAGATTTCTATATCCTGAGTACCTAGCATAGTACTTGGCTGTATAAAAATACGTTCTGTAAATACTTGGGGATGAAAAGAATGAGTGCATTTTGATTTTGCAATGGCTTGCTTTTACCAAAAAAGAAAATCTAATCTGAGCCCATTCCACAGAAATTGAAACATGAATATATTTTGAAAGAAGTGTGCTAGGTATCCAAATAGGTCTCTGATTATATATATATTTGTGTGTGTATATACATACACATATATATGTACATATTTAATCAACAAAGCAGTAACAATGAAATGTAAGGAAATCAAGCAATATATCAATAATAATGACCATGTGGCTCCTGCTCTCAAGAATTAGATAGGTAAGACATGAGCACATAATGAATAATAATAAACACATAATGAACGTAATAATAATAATAAAGGGGAAAACAACACACTGAGATATGAAATATTACAAGATTATGGGTGAATGGGGTAAATAACTAGTAGAAAATATATTGCTATGATATCAGAGGATTCTGACATCTTCTGGGGATAGAAAGACAAGGGGGTTTCTAGGCAGCAGATAAGATTTGAATTAGGCAGTATGTGTAGTGGTTTATAGCAGTGACTCTGGAAAAGAACTCCTAGGCTCAAACTCCTAAGTCACATATACCTATTCCTGTGTAACTGTGGGCAAATTTTGTTGGTTCATCTATAAATCAGTAATTAATGTGGTTATTGGTAGGATTAAAGAATACTTAATACACATATAGAGATTAGAACAGTGCTTGGCATATAACTCTTCTGTTCCATATGATATACTTCCCTTAAAAAAATGAGGAGGTTAGTTCTTAGCAGAAACATAAGATACATTTGGGAACCAGAGAAAGCACTAGTTTACTTGTAGCAGAGTATTTATGTGGGAAATGGTGGGAGATAAAACTGGAAAACTGTTTTGAATTCCTACTGAGGACCCAAAAAGTCAGCTATAGCCAGTAATGAGAACAAAGAAAGATAAGATGATTGTATGTTTTGGTTTCTCCTGGATAACTGTGGTTTAAGTATTGTCTTGAAATAATTATAAGATCACCTTTCACTCTCAAAAGTGTCTTGTTTGGATTAAAGATACCCCAAAATGATATTTCGACATCATGGGGATTTCTGGAGATTATCTGACATAAATGTGTAAAATGCACTGGAGAAAAGCAGTTTTATAGGTTGGTGGCCACCCATGGTGTGTTTATATAAAATCATATTAGTTTCCATAAATTATAAAACTCAGTACTGAAAGGGACCTGGAGATAATCTGGTAGACTTCATTCTTTAATTTTTATATTGGCACATTGCGATTAGCTTTCAGTGTATTTGGAAATGTTCAAAGAAGCATGTAAAACTGAAATCTTTTTAACAAAAACAAAAATAAACAAAATACAAAAAAAAATACGGAAAGTCAAAATTCATTGCCAATAAACTACATACATACATGTGTTTAGGGTGTCCTTTACTTCATTTTGAAATAACAGCCCTGAACTATTTTCATATGCTAGATTTGGAGTTGCATACATTAGTCAATAGTTTAGTTTGAACAGCAATGACACCATTATACAGCAGTGTTCGTGCAGTGAGTCCTTCTGCATTTTGCCCTTGTTATCTAATAAATGTAACTGGGAAATTGGGAAACAAAAGTACTGATACTAGTGATAATGAAACATAGATCTCATCACTTTAATAAAGCAAAATTTGAAACCATTAATTGTGCTCATAAAAGCATCTCAATCTAGTGTTAAGTGGGCCTAAGTCCACTCCCTGGGCAGGGGTAAGAGGTGTGGGGAAGGCCTTTGGTGAACGCTGTTAGATTGCACCCTCTTGAAGCTGGTTAGAATTCATGCAAAGCTGGTATCCCAGCAGGGAATGGGGTATGAGAGATGTGAGGCCACTAGGATCTGAAGTGGTATGTGGGAGGTGTCTGAGGCAAAGTCTTTTTCAGATTGCATTATCAATTTCATTTCACCTGTACTATTCTTCTTAGAGTTAATTTTTTTCACACATTTGGAATTAGGGTATGCAGGATCATCTTGAATGGAAGCATATTTTTTTCTTTTATTTTCTCCTCTTCCCTGTTTAATAGTTTTTTGTGCTGTCACTCAGTCTAAAACCACCTCTTAAATGGTGTCTTACAACCTGTTCTCCGGTGATACTGAGTATATCTTAGATCCAGTTTCAAAGCCAAGGGGGTAGTTTGGCTCGGGTATTGTTTGCGAGGCTTGTTTGTTTCTTGCCATGTTTCCTATAAGCTGTATTTCCAGGCAAAGAGGTTATTATTATTATTTTCCATGTACGTGTCATAAGATGGGAGCCGTAGCCTAGCCTCATTTCAAGCAGTGAGTCTGGCTTCAGTCTATTGCTGTGGGAGGTCTATGACTTCATCCCTGCCTACTACTTTGTTTCTGTTCTATTTCTGTTCCTTGACATGAATATCTTGTTTCGATTTTTTTTTTTTAAATCTACTCTTTTTTGTTTTAATCCCCATACTCCTAGGAACATTGAGTTGGGGCACATCTAAACCTAAAGTTACAATGCCATCTTGACTGGACATCTCTTGGAAAAAAATGATTTTGAACACATAATTCTACTCCCAGCCAAATCAAGTGTAATTGTAGAACTAATCAAGTATAAGTGTAGAACAAAAATGTTTCCTTATGTGTAAAGTTTCAAGAGAGTTTACCTTGCTCGCATCATTTCAGAAGAATAAAATTGCTTAAGCATGTACTTTTGTAAAAAAGAAAGGTACAAACCAAGAGATTTGGAATTTAGGAAACACTGGATCCAACTTAAGAGAGCAGTAAAGGAAGATTCCAGGATAAAAGTCTTTTTAGCAGACCTGGAAAGCGATTGGTCCAGATTGGATTAACAGAGTAAATGATAGTAAGAGGAAAGTCCTCCTGCTTAAAGAGGGCTACCTGAGATACACAGGTATATTAATCCAGAGAAAAGAAAGTAAACTGTGAATACCAGGGAAAACCACAGAAGCTGAAAAATAGTCGTGATACAAATATGTAGCAAAAAATGTGTCATTTTTGATATGATAGTTCCTCCAGCCTTTTTTGGTCTTTCGTGCCACTGACATTTTGAAAAATATTGGCCAGTTACTTAATAGAATACCCCTTAATCTGGGTTTCTTTGATGTTTCCTCAGGATTAGAACCAAGTTATGCATCTTTGGCTGTGATAATGTATCATTCTGGGGGTATCATAGCTGAAGGTACTTGGTATTCATTTGTTCCCTATTAGTGATATTAATTTTGATCACTTTATTATGGTGTTTTCTAATTTCTCCACTATTTAGTCATTTTCCCCACTTTAATTAATAAATAATTTGTTGGGAGATACTTGAGGCTGTGATTATCGTGTTCCTCATCAAACTTCCACACCCAAGATTAAGCACCCATTGATGACTTTTGCCTGCATTAGTTTTTAGAATTATGTTTACAAAATGATCATTTATTCCCTATAGTAATTAGTCAACATTTTCCTGTAAGGAAGATTCTTTGTTTCTCTTTTGTTTATGAATTTATTTATCCATCTATTTATATCAGTATGTAGACTCATGGATTCTTATCACTGAGTTATAATCCATCACTGTTTTTATTTATTTTAAAATTTTAAATATTCCATTCTGGGCCAGTGGGAGCCCCTTACAGCTGGTGCTGGTGTCTTTTGACATATCTCCATCAATTTTCTGAGCATTTCCTTACTTTGTGGCATAAGATGTTCCAGGATCATCATACAGTTTTCCTGCACATCCCAGGAATCAACCATTTCTCCAAAGAGCTTTGGTACCTTTTGGCGCAGAATGGTACTAGGAAACCAAAATCTGGGTGGCGGGTTTGCTCACCGCTGCTGGCATGTTGGTCCTTTCAGTGGACAAAGCTGATGATAGTGGTAGAGGGAGGGAGAAATGTTGTAATTTGCATTTATTTTAAGCTCACGCTATTCTCTCCCTCCTAGTAATGCTCAAGACATGGGACATGTGTGGTTTTATTTTTGCTTTTTGTTGATCTTATTTTGGTGGGGAGGATGTGTAGAGTGATTTGGATTCAGGAAACCACCATTATCTGAGCGCTGACAAGGACCTTTGAGATCCAAGATCTTCTGGTGTTTCGCATATCCAGGGCACTCTCAGTCTCCATGGTAATTAAAATTAAAGTAAAGATTTTCAATGAACTGATGTATGTGCTGATGAAAACTGGGAGAATAGAAATTTCTGCTCTATCTCCCTACGATCTTTCACTTTAATAGTGTGTGGTTGCTTCAGGGTCAAAGAAGCCAGCTTGAGAGGAAACCAAGCCAAGAATACTCCCTTAAAATGAACACTGATAGGAGGATGGCTTTTGTAATTTGCTTTTATGCCTTGCCTTCAGAAGCTGTTGATACATTTGCCAATTTTTCTTACATATTATATATATCACATATAATATATATAGCCATGTTATATATATCATAGACACATATATGTATAGCCAAAAGTGTAACCCTTGGCATTTATAAAAGTCTAATCTGATTTTATTGCTGAAAGCAGAAATATATGGAGAAGAAAAAAAGTATCCTATTTCCTTCAGTATTGATAGCACAAATGAGAGCTTAGTGTTTCATTCCAATGAGCTTGTGGCTTTCATTAATCTCATGCTCACAGCTGATGAATGAAAATTGTTTTGTCGTCCTAGGCAGACTGCTCCTGCAGAGTAATTAATCCCAGATGAAGGGTTGGAACAACTTGCCAATGAAAATGCTGTGTGTCTGCAGCTCAGCTGGGACTCACCAGCGAGGACTTCACTGGCAGAGACTCATGACTTTCTGATTCCTCTCACTTACATAGGGAGTGACAAATGGAGCCACTGACATTTGCTTTAATTGAACAGTCTCTGAGACAGGTGGCCAGTCAGGATGAAGGAGGTACAGAGGGCTTCTTAGATAAGAGCTTCTTAGGGTGAATGAATCTTACAGTGAAAGAAGCTGTTCTGAGCAGAAAAGCTACCTTAGTATTTCTGGGTAGAACAGGATCAGCTGGGATTATGAAGCATAAACCATAGTCCTCTAATAGGGAAACAAAATGAGAATTAGACATAATGATAGGAAGAAAGGAAACCCATGAAATATTCACCTTAATCTTTAGTTGGTCAATATTCTGAGATCTAATATGGAACCTAACAGGTGAATAGGCATTTTAACACTCCAGCACAGCCAGCACTTACTTATATCTGAGTGTGCAGTGGTTTGAAATCAGTTTTCTATGCATAAAATATTTCTCAAAACTCCTCTGGTGGGTGTCTCCCTTGCCACACCAGCCTCACTTTCATGAAGGGGTGAACCTAGAATCACAATCATGTATTTCTTGAGCAGCTCTATTTCTAACAAAGTTTTCTTTTTTTCCCCTGGGGCACTAAAATTCCCAGAAAGAGTCAGAATCCTCCTTGCTTCTCAACATGCCATCTAAGAAACAGCAGCATCAGCATCACCTGGAAGTTTGTTAGAAACAGAGGATTTGGGGCCCAACCCAGACCTACTGAATCGGAATTGCATCTGAACAAGATGCCCAGGTGATTCCTTTGCAAATTACAGTTTGAGAAGCCATGCTGGTGAGGACTAGACCTCGCCATTGACCTTATGGTGTCCCTCCATTCTCCTCTACATTCCAGCTCCATTTTCTGCCTCCCACTGTCGTTGAGGCTCCTGAACACCCCCTGCCTCTGCCCCTGCAGGTGCCCATGGGGTCTGTGCTGATGCGCTCTGTGCTTTGAGGGAGTGGGTGACAACCCAAAGGATGCTCGCTTGTTCCCATCTCTGCGGCCTCGCATTGATTTTGTAACAAGTTCTTGTGCTTTGACCATCCCTCTTCTGATACATGAGTTCTTTTCCAATAGGTGCCTCAGTTTACTCACGTGAATAAAGTGCTAGAGGACTCTCCCCTTTGGTCTACATACTAAATCCTAGGGTGACTCCATCTTAGGTTCAAGCTGGGAGCTCCACCGGTCATTATTTTAATAATAGCTAGCGGGCTTCCCTGGTGGCGCAGTGGTTGAGAGTCCGCTTGCCGATGCAGGGGACACGGGTTCGTGCCCTGGTCTGGGAAGATCCCACATGCCGCGGAGCGGCTGCGCCCGTGAGCCATGGCCGCTGAGCCTGCGCGTCTGGAGCCTGTGCTCCGCAACGGGAGAGGCCACAGCAGTGAGAGGCCCGCGTACTGCAAAAAAAAATAATAATAATAAAAATAGCTAGCATAAGGATTTAATAATACTCTGGGTTAAAGAGAGCCTATATTAGCTTCTAATATTTTAAAATCAGGAGATTTTGCATAAATCTGTATCAGGGGCATCTCTTGACAAACCTGAGTCTACATTTCCTCTTGTGATATCAGCTAGAGCTGTGTAGTAGCTGGACTGTCAGACAGGGTTACATCTTCCAATATGCCGCTGTCTTTAATTCTTTTTATTATCTCCCTAACTCCAAGTCCAGGGTTCCTTGGTATTTATCCTCTTATCTACTCTGTTGTTTTCTCATGTCTGGCCCAAGTCCCTCATGTTTACGTTACCTGCTTATCTCCTGTGGGCATTTGGATTTGGGACCATGAGCCAGTTTCTTAGTCTGCTTTCTTAAACATGGTATTTTTAAAGTGTGCCATTTCCTTTTGTTTTCCGTTTTATAAAGGTGCACTGTAAAATTTTCATACCTTTTCAGGGTAAATCTGGATTCCAAACATAGAAAGATTTGGACCTCTCAGATCAGTGCCTTCGGAATTGAGAGCTCAGCAGAAATGTGAAAAGAATATATTTGGATGATAAAGAAACTCAGCCATGTTTTCTGGTTGTTTTCACCGGACCCTTTAGAATACACTGCAGCAGTGGGCATAAGGCCATTTCCAAGAACATGTCACATACTGGGTAAAAAAAAAAAAAAAAATTTCCAGAACTCATTCCTTGTTTTCTATCTGGAGCTTAAAATTTTAATTTCTGCCGATGTAAATTTCTATCAGAGTTCCTCTCCATTTATGTTATTGATCTGGAAATCTATCAGCTGACTTCCATATCTGTCAAGGAGTCTGGTGCATTCTACTATGTGGTTTGCTGTAAAAGATACGGGAATGTGTAGAATTATGTATATCTCCAGCCTGCCTGCGGAGGGCCTGCTCTGTGCAAGGCACGGTGGTCTTTGTGGCACAAGGGGATGTGCCAGACTTGGCAGTCTATGTCTGTGGCACAGACCTCAGAGAGGTAAGTAACAAGTCTGGCCCGTGTCTGAGGCGCAGGCCGGGAGTTTGCATTGCTGACCATCCAGTAGCAGAGCTTTTCCACGGTGTACTCCTTCTGCAGAGAGAGTTTATCGTAGGACCATGGACACGCTGGCAAACTACTTCTAGAACTAGCTGCCTTTTGTGGAGTCAGCAATATTGGAACTGTGAAGGGGGAGGATGGGGCAAAAGCACTGAACATCTCAACTAAAGAGAACTCTTTAACATGTCTAATCATATACTTGCGCATTCGGCCAAGAAGGCTTTTACTTCGTAGCTTATGACGAATTAGTTTCTGAACTAATTTGCTACCCCGTCTGCAATTAATGCACACGTCAAGAACGATGGCTTTCAAAGCCAATTATGAAATATATGTTGGGACAGGGCGTCATGTAGAAATAGCAAATAGCAGTGTAATGTGTGGGAAACACACTGAGAGGAGCTGGAAACCTAGATCATGTGTCAACATGGTATGTGCAGAGCACCCATTAATAGGGCACAGAGGTTCTGCTTCAGATCCCAGCTCTGTGCAGTGTGTGGGAGGGCGTTCCCCTCTGTCAAACTGGATAAATCCTGCAGGGTTTAAGACTCCCTTTCTTCCCTCTTCCCTCCTTCCTTCTCTCCCTTCCTTCTTTTTTTTTACTTTTTTATTTCTTAAAAAGTTTCTTTAAAACATTTTCAGAAAAATCAAATACTTTTCACTCTTCTCTCATTTCCCACACTGAGCTGTTACACTGATCCTGATGAAATGCTTATTTTGGTGCCCTTAATAGTTTTTCTCTCTGGTTTTTCTCCTTGAGTCTTCCTTAGTAAGCAGAGGCCAATATATTATTCCTATTTCACTTCACTATGGGGTTGTAATAATTTCCTTTTAAATCTCTATCCCAGAAAATGAATGCTTTCAACACAAAGCTCATTTGTATGCACATCCCTACTTTTATCCATTTCTAGATTTTTTTCTAAAGATGTTTTTAATTTGGAAATTCAGAACTGCATCATGCTTATGGTTACTGAAGACCCACACAGGAAACACTGTGATGGAGGGTAGTGGGTAAATTTCTTCTGAGCATTTGGGGCAGGGCGTGTGGTGCCCAGAGAATCCTGTAGCTGTACGCACATACACACACTCAGTCATCTCCAAACAGTCCATTGAATAGTCTGAATTTGATGAGATTCAAACAATAAATTGTTCTGCTTTTTTCAAATCACTGTCTTAAACATGTTTCATCCAATCTCGTTTTTATTTCATCATGTCAGACAAATCCCATAATGATTCCAGGTTTTTCTATTCTTAAAGCATTCTTTCTCTTACTCCATTCTAGGATTTTCTTTCCCCCATTGCTGTTGTGACTTAGGGCTGGAAAGACTTGGAGAGATGAGAGGTATGGTCTGCTTGTAAAACATACCACCTGCCTTCCTTTCCTTTGCCCCACTTCCTTTCCTAGGTCCTCATGCCTGTTTTGCAGGAAGGAGAAAAGTGATTGAAGGTGACAAGTGTTTCTCGTTTATCTCGTGGTTGACACTGGTTGGCTGCCCCAAGTAGTGCTCTGTTGCCAGGTACCCCTAATATTTTTGGGGCCTGGGGCATGAGTATGGATGGAAGCCCAGACATCCTATGTCTAAATATTAAGAAGTTATATATCAAGCTAACAGAGTATTGAATAAATATACTACTCCATGCTTACCTTGATAGATATATTTTATAATGACCTTCAAGGCCAGGTTGGAATTTAGAGTCCTTGAACTCCTTGTAATTTTGTATGTTAACATGGTGGTGTGGGATCAACCGTCCTTGCCCTCCTCCCCACCCATGGCCCAAGGCATACTCTCCTTATCTTTCCTGGATCTCACACTGATAGTGGCCTTGTACACCTGTGTGTAGTCACTGCAGTCAACAAATTCAAGCTCTGTTTTACCTCCTGTCACCTGCTGCAAACAGCCACCCCATGGCTACTTCTTGGGCATAGGGGTTTTGTTCCTCAGGAGAATGGGCCCAGGAAAGAAGTCTGTGTAAGATCTGTAAACAGGCTTAGGACCGTTTGGAGAAAGAATTCTAGATTACTCGGAGCATGATCTAGAAGAGGGTTCAGGCTTCAGACAGGCAGGTCCCTTTGCACCTCACCTTGCAGAGATGGGCATGGCTGTAGGAGGGCGAGCATGGGGTCCTCTAGATAGCAGGCTAACAGCTACCTCCTCCAACGATTCTCTGCTCCCTTTTATCTTCTGCTGATATAAGGTAGGGGGGTGAAAGTGGGGTGTGGAGGTAGTTGGAGGATAGCAGAGTTTATTTGTTTCTTAATAAGCCCACGAAGAACTTTTGATCCCCCAGTATTAGGTAATTTATGCTCTATGTTCTCAGCTTACAATCTGAGTAGCCCGTTCCAGAGGCAATAAGAATTGGCTCAATCCTCTCAATATCCTAATATACATGCAAACAAAATATCTCTCCTATTAGAGTAGGTAACTTTGTCAATTAAAAAGAAAGAGGACTATTTAGCCAAATATTTACCTTGATCTTCGCTTTTTGTGTATAGAAATTTTCTTTTACTCGCAGCTTATACAAATAGCATACTTGTGATTTGGCTTAAAAATGTGTTTGGGCAACATGCAAATTACCAATTTAATACCTCCTCTTTCTAGCTTCTCCCCACGCTTCTACGCCTCCACCTGTCACGAGGCTAGGCAATGCACATACACAGTATTCCCACAAATACCAATTCCATCAAAATCTCCAAAGGTGCTCCAACATTTTTTTTTTTCTTCTGAGACATAAATAATAGATATTGCTCACTTACCAAGCGTTGTTCCATGTACAACAGGGAAGGTGATGTACAGCCTCTGATATGGTACCTTTATTCACTCACACATCCTCTCTCACTAAGGAGAACATTTCAGAATGCTAGTATGTGAGCATGAAGTTATTATGAGATAACCTTGAACTCACTCTATTCTATATTAAAAGGTAAATCACTTATAAATAGCATAGCTATTATCAGTAATAAATTACCTGCCACAAATTGCACAACTGACTGTGATACTAAAGTTGACAAGCAATTCCCTAGATGATCGAAAATACAAAAAGCAATAGAGAGCAGGATGTTATAATAAAGAGAGAGGATCTGATTCCTGAGAGGGACCCTAATTTATGGAAGGCCTTAGATACACAGACCAGGTCCTATAACTCACTTTCAGATTCATCAAGCACTCATTAGATACTGACGTGCTTCTACATAGTTGCCATGCTTTTAGAAATATTTATGTGAAGGTAAGAGTTGTATATTAAACGTGTGCATGTATGTGTGTGTGTGTGCAGACACACATGTAATGAACCAGGAATAATAATTGATGGATTGATGATCTTACCTATATTATCACATTTAATCCTTAAAACAATTCTGTGGGAGAGGTAAAGTCAATTCCATTTTATATATAAGGAAACAGATGCTCAGAGAACTTACATAATCTGCCCAAGTTCATACATGTAAGAATCAATGAACTGGTACAGGCACCATGGAGAACAGAATATTTTCCCCAAGAATTTAAAAATAGAACTACCATATGATACAGCAATTCCACTTCTGAGAACATATCCAAAGGAAACAAAATCAGTATCTCAAAGAGATATCTGTACTCCCATGTTCAATGCAGCATTATTCTCAATAGCCATGGTATAGAAACAATCTAAGTGTCCATCCATGGATGAACGGATGCATAAACTTAAATGTTCTCACTAAAAAAAAGGTAAATATGTGAGGTGATGGAATGTGTTAATTAACTCAATGAGGGACATTCTTTCACAGTGTATACACAGATCAAATCATCATGTTGTACACCTTAGATATCTTACAGTTTTGTTTTTTGTCAATTATACCTTAATAAAGCTGGAATAAAAAGACAAGCAATACAACAAAAACAGCAACAAAAGAAGCAATGAAGCTGTGTTGCAATTCAGGACCTTCTGACTCCAAGACCAATGTTCCTAACCACTATTTCCTTCCATCCTTTTGATTTTTACTTCTTTCTTTTACTTAACAGAAATAAATGGAGCACCTGATATGTGCCGGGTATGTTTCTAGGAGCTGGGTATACAGCAGGGACAATACAAATTCCTACCTTCCTGGAACTTACAATCTACTTGGAAAGGCAGGTTATAATCAAGCAAATAAATAACTATATAAATACACAATGCACCTTCAGGTAGTGACAAATGCTATAAAAAGAAATCTCCAGAAGGTGACAAGATGGGGTAACAGGTGGGAGCAGGGCAGGGTGCTTTTTCAGGTATGGAGGTCAGGAAAGTCTAACAATTGACATGCTTCACAAGATACTGCCTGTTTTATTGAAGGATCTAAGTTCCACTGTGGCCCTGTAAAAAATATGCATTTGTTAGCAGAAACCCTTTGGTGCTTTCTACAATTTGTTTGTAGTTTATGGTTTCTTATGTAGTATTGGATGCATTTGCTCTGAATATCCCCAGTGAAAGAGAAAACTTTGTGAGCTCTTTCTAAAAGCAAGTTAAGATGTCTGAGTATATTTACAAACACTAAGTTTTTATATGGCAAGCAGATAGAGATCCTGTATTTAGGTTGGATGCCCCTTTAACTAGGACCAATATTACATGTTTTGGAAGGAGGAAGAAAATTAGACGAATATGAAAGGGTGAGTGAGGAATTTGGGAGGGCGTTAGTAAGGGCAAATTGCTAATGGAAGCAGAATGTGAAAACTATAGATCCATAAATGAAGCTTCACTTTTGTTTTACTCAAAGAATGGAAAAACCTTGGAATAATTCAATCCTAGAAGCAAATAAAAAGTCATTTTACAAAGTTTATCAGCACCCTAATTAGAGGTTCATTTTAAGGATAAATGTCCAGACACTATAAAACTCTTAGAGGAAAACATAGGCAGAACACTCTATGACATAAATCACAGCAAGATCCTTTTTGACCCACCTCCTAAAGAAATGGAAATAAAAACAAAAATAAACAAATGGGACCTAATGAAACTTCAACGCTTTTGCACAGCAAAGGAAACCATAAACAAGATGAAAAAACAACCCTCAGAAGGGGAGAAAATATTTGCAAATGAAGCAACCGACAAAGGATTAATTTTCAAAATTTACAAGCAGCTCATGCAGCTCAATATGAAAAAAACAACCCAATCCAAAAATGGGCAAAGGACCTAAATAGACATTTCTCCAAAGAAGATATACAGATTGCCAACAAACACATTAAAGGATGCTCAACATCACTAACCATTAGAGAAATGCAGATCAGAACTACAATGAGGTATCACCTCACACCAATCAGAATGGCCATCATCAAAAAATCTACAAACAATAAATGCTGGAGAGGGTGAGGAGAAAAGGGAACCCTCTTGCATTGTTGGTGGGAATGTAAATTGATAGCAACCACTATGGAGAACAATATGGAGGTTCCTTAAAAAACTAAAAATAGAATTACCATATGACCCAGCAATCCCACTACTGGGCATATACCCTGAGAAAACCATAATTTAAAAAGAGTCATGTACCACAATGTTCATTGCAGCTCTATTTACAATAGCCAGGACATGGAAACAACCTAAGTGTCCAATGACAGATGAATGGATAAGAAATATGTGGCACATATATACAATGGAATATTACTCAGCCATAAAAAGAAACGAAATTGAGTTATTTGTAGTGAGGTGGATGGACCTAGAGTCTGTCATACAGAGTAAGATGAGTCAGAAAGAGAAAAAAAGATACCGTATGCTAACACATATATATGGAATCTAAAAAAAAAAAAAAAGTGGTTCTGAAGAACGTAGGGGCAGAACCAGAGTGGAGATGCAGACGTAGAGAATGGACTTGAGGACATGGGGAGGGGGAAAGGTAAGCTGGGACAAAGTGAGAGAGTGGCATGGACATATATACAGTACCAAGTGTAAAGTCGATAGCTAGTGGGAAGCAGCTGCACAGGGAGATCAGCATGGAGAGATCAGCTCAGTGCTTTGTGACCACCTGGAAGGGTGGGATGGGGAGGGTGGGAGGGAGATGCAAGAGGGAGGAGATATGGGGATATATGAATATGTATGGCTGATTCACTTTGTTATAAAGCAGAAACTAACACACCCTTGTAAAGCAATTATACTCCAATAAAGATGTTAAAAAAAAAGAATCTCAGCAGACCAATTAACCAAATTTTGCCAGTTTCAATCCCCTATTATTTTTTTCCAGCAATTTGCTTATTGTTGTAATTTATTTCAGCAATTTCCATAATAACATTCTCAGGATGGCACTCTCAGATATAACTGTCTGCAAGAAAATATGCTGAATCCATTCACGTAAAAAATTTACAGTCAATTTCCTTCTTCACAGTTATAAATGAAATGGAATCATCTGGACTTGTGCCCTTCCACCATCTTTGAAGGGGGTTTAATGAGGTGGAGAAGAAGGGCAAGATGGAGAGAAGAGAAAGCACTTGCTTTGATAGAGGCAAAAAGTGAAGGAGGAAGGGTTGTACTAAGAGACAGCTGATTCCTTTGATCCCCTCATTTTCATCACCTCCAAAGATCAGACGCTGAAGCTGAGTTACACGCTTCTGAAAGTAGACAAGCAAGAACTTCTATATAGAATACCTCTGGGTGGGAGTTCAGCTCACTCTGACTCATTAATTTCTTCATTCAATACTGCCACAGGATAAACTGCTTTCATCTAACATTTCAACTCCTCTTGAGAGAAAAGGTTTCTTTTAAATGGGTTCCAACTTTCTCTCTTTCCACCTGAAGATACACTTTTTTAACATTTAATTTATTTATTTTATTGAAGTATAGTTGATTTACAATGTTGTGTTAATTTCTGCTGTACAGCAAAGTGATTCAGTTATACATATATATATGTATATATGTAATTTTTCATATTCTTTTCTGTTACGGTTTATCACAGGGTATTGAATGTAGTTCCCTGTGCTATACAATAGGACCTTGTTGTTTATCCATTCTCCATATAATAGTTTGCATCTGCTAATCCCAAACTCCCACTCCATCCCTCCCCCCCAACTCCCTCCCCCTTGGCAACCACAAGTCTGTTCTCTATGTCTGTGAATCTGTTTCTGCTTCCTAGATAGGTTCATTTGTGTCATATTTTAGATTCCACATATAAGTAGTATCATGTGGAATTTGTCTTTCTCTTTCTGACTTACTTCACTTAGTATGATAATCTCCAGTTGCATCCATGTTGCTGCAAATGGCATTATTTCCTTCCTTTTTATGGCTGAGTAGTATTCCATTGTATATATGTACCACATCTTCTTGAAGATACATTCTTGATATTTTTTAGTTCTTCTAGCTGCTGTACTGCTGCTCTTGAGGAAAGAGCAATTCAGCATGGCAGCACTCTATTCTAGGTTTTCATAAGTTCAAAAAAAGTGCAATTAGTTCTAGTAGGGAGTTAAACTTATTTTGATGTTCCCCTCATTCTGAGTTTTTTTGAGCCCAACTTTGGGTAATTATGGGTTAAAATGCTCAAAGTGTCCACTAGAATGTTTTCTCCCTGGGGACAGAAATTATTTTTTGGTCTGTTTTATTCACCACTGCATCACCAGTTCCCAGAACAGTGCTTGGTATATAGCAGATGCACTTTAAATACTTTTAAATAAATGGACAATTGAGCTGGTATCACCCAATTTATGGTTTTGAAAGTCACCATTCCCAGATTTTGTGATTCTGCTTTGTTTTTGTTTTTGTTTAACTTTTGGGGAACAGTCGCTTGACTAAGAGATAATATAAATTTTTCTGTTACATCCTAATGCTTCAGTGTATTGTGCTGGGCAATTTTAGTATTCAAAATCAATGTTAGACATAGTTCATTTGTATTGTTTTGTAAAATTGCATATTATTTCTGATGCTCTGTTAGTTGAAGATCACTTTTGGCGCTGAAACTTCTAGCCAATTGTTCTTTAATTGGTGTTATAGCTAAAATTGTGGTTAAAGATTTTTTTCCAGCTTTACTGAACTATAATTAAGAAATGAAGTTGTATGTATTTGAAGTGTAAAATGTGACGATTTGATATTTGTATACATTGTGAAATCATTACCACAATCAAGTTAATTAGCACATCCGTCACCTCACATAGTTACTTTGTTGTTGTTAAGAATGCTTAAGACCCACTCTCTTAGCAAATTTCAAGCATACAATGCAATATTATTAACTATAGCCACCAAGCTGTGCATTAGAGCCTCAGAACTTATTCATCTTATAAATGAAAGTTTGTACCTTTTGATAAATATCTCCCCATTTTCTCCACCCCCCAAGCCCCTGTCAACCACCATGTGATTTTCTGTTTCTATGAGTTTGATATTTTTTTTAGATTCCACATGTAAGTGATACCATACAGTATTTGTCTTTCTCTGTCTGACTTTCACTTAGCATAATACCCTTCATTTTCATCCATATTGTCACAATTGGCATAGTTTCCTTCTTTTTCACTGGGTGAATTATATATATATATCATATATATATATAATCACATTATCTTTATCCATCTGTTTGTCAATGACACTTGATGGTTTCCATAACTTAGCTATTTTGAATAATGCTGCAGTGAACATGGAACTGCATATATCTCTTTGAGATAGTGACTTCACTTCTTTTGGATTTATAGCCAGAATTGGGATTGCTGGATCATACGGTAGTATTATATTTTGTTTTTTGGAGGAACCTCCATACTGTTTTCCATAGTGGCTGTACCAATTACATTCCCACCAACAGTGTGCAAGGTTGTACAAGGGTTCCTGTTTCTCTACATGCATGCCAATACTTGTTATCCCTTATCTCTTTGGTCATTGATATCCTAACAGATGTGAGGTGATACCTTATTGTGGTTTTGATTTGTATTTCTTGATGATTAGTGACGTTGAGCATCTTTTCATATACTTGTTGGCTAATGTTAGGAAAAATATCTATTCAGGTTCTCTGCCCATTTTAAAGTTGGATTATTTGTTTTTTGTTATTGAGTTATAAGATTTCCTTAAGTATTTTGGATATTAACCCTTTATTGGACATATGGTTTGCAAATATTTTCCCCCATTCTATAGGTTGCCTTTTGATTTGTTGACTGTTTCCTTTGCTCTGCAGTTCTTTTTGGTTTGATGTAGTCCTACTTATTTATTTTTGCTTTTGTTGCTTGTACTTTTGGTGTCAGATCCAAAAAATGACTTCCAAGACCAATGTTAAGGAACTTTTCCCTTATGGTTTCTTCTAGAAGTTTTATGATTTCCAGTCTTCCAATTTAATATTTAATCAATTTTGAGTTGATTTTTGTGCATTGTGTAAGATAAGGGTAGTACGGATATTTTAACAATATTAATTCTTCCAATCCATGAACATGGGATATCTTTCCATTTATTTGTGTCTTTTAAAATTTCTTTCATCTATGTTTTATAATTTTTAGTGTACAGATCGTTCTCCTCCTTGGTTAAAGTTATTTATTTTATTCCTTTTGATGCTATTATAAATGGGTTTTTTTTCTTAATTTCTTTTGTGGATAGTTGTTAGTGTATAGAAACACAGTGGATTTTTGTATGTTTATTTTGTATCCTGCAGCTTTACTGAATTTATTTATCAGTTCTAACAATTCTGATGGAGTCTTTGGGCTTTCTATATGTAAGATCATGTCATCTGCAAACAGAGACAATTTTGCTATTTCCTTTTGGATTCAAATGCCTTGATATTTTTTGGGGGGTGGGGGGAGGGGAGGCCAAATTGCTCTGGCTAGGACTTCCAGTACTATCTTGAATAGAAGTTGTGAGACTGGGCATCCTTGTCTTTTTCCTGATGTAAGCTGAAAGCTTTTCATCATTGAGTGTGGTGTTAGCTGTGGATTTGTCATATGTGATCTTCATTATTTTGAGGTCTATTTTAAATTTTCCATCAGAAAAACCAATCTCCAAATAACATATTTGTTTTCAATGATTTTCTTCTCTCCATTTCTCCTGGAGTTATTCTCCATTCATTAATTAATTCAACTCATGCTTATTGAGCATCCACTATGTTTTGCAGTACAGCTCTCATTTCTGCATGCAAAACTGATCCCTATATATATAGGCATTTGGGGGAAAACAGAAGATGTTTAATATTCAATTCCTTCCCTCAGATTCTTTACCTGTTACTTGGGAGTGACAGATAAATATAGGTGAAATAATAGTAATAGCAAAAGACAGTTTAAATGCCTGGATTCAGGGTAGAAGAAAGGGCTGCAAGTAAACAGAAAAAGAACGATTTTACTAAGACCTTTGGAAAGCTTGGAGACCTAAGATAACATTGCTTTGAAATCTAGGAGATGAAAATAGAATAAAAATGCGTTTGGGGAGAGGGGAATTTTCCCAAGGATAAGTATTTGTTTTAGATTGGGTTCCCCAGGCAAGGATTTGAATGTATGTAATGTATTTGGGAAATGATCTCAGGAAGCCCCAGTAGGAGAGGCAGAGATGGCAGGAAGAAAATACAGGGTGATATTGAGGAGTTACTGCTATAGACAACTAGAGCTCAATCCTACAATACTGAACACACTTCAGAGGGGCAGGGAATCTGGGATATTCATCCTCCAACTCCCATTAATCACTGGCTGAGAGCTGCACCCAGGTGATGGTAAATGCCTTAGAACTTCCAGCCAAAAGAAAACTAGCAGTTAGAGAGTCACAGGTGTGTGTTGTAGGGTCTGTGGACCCGAACACTGTGGGGATATAGGCGGGTCTCCTATTCTTGGAGCTTGTAAACAAAAATAGTCCTGAAGAGGCTTGCAGGCTGGGCATTAAAAGCATTCTGATACTTCAGTCTATCAGAAGTTGAATTTGCTGCAGTAAATGGAAAAGGTACACACTTGGTAAATGGCCCAACAGAAACTGGTTTATGTTTGGATCTGATCAATAGAAAGGAAGGATGGAGACTTCAGGACCCATTAGAAGATGGACAGACAAAAGCCAGAGAGGGAAGATCAGAGAGAGCATGGATTTGGGGAAAAGTCAGATTTTAGACTTGCTGAGCTTAAGGTTATGTCAGGATTTAAAAAAAGGAAATATTCATTAGTCTACCTCAGGTGAGTAGAAAGGAAAAAAAGTATTGACTTGGGAGCCAGGAGCAGGAAGGTGGTAGTGAAGGCAGTCAAATAGGTTAGTCCTTCAAGGGAAGGAGTTTGTAGAAAAGATATCAAAGGTTCAAGACTTAGCCTTGGGAAATACCAGTAATTAAGAGCAGTTACTTATGTATAGTTGTAAAAAGTATAGTAATGCTGTGCATTTTTTTTTGATCCTCACACGAGCTGGGTGACGTAGATGCAGGAGGGTTTTACCTGTTTTACAGATGTGGGACTCAATCTGTTATAGGTCATTTTACTACAGACTAGCACAGATGGGAGTCACAACTTAGGTGTTGTATCTCCAAATTCGGAATTCTTGAAACCATGAAGTCAAGAGGAAGGAGATCGGCCAAGCATTCCTGAGGTCTTCAGTCCCTCATTCTGTTCAAGCCTAGGTGATATGAGTGTAGAAATGGGCTATGTCCCATGCATGTGGAAACTGATAAAAAGGCTGATTTTCTGTACAAAAGATTGTTTCTGGAAAGGCTTTTATTTCTGGAGAGCAAGAATGTAATCACTAAAGTTTATGGAATCTGCTGAAATCTGGGGTGCTACAACAGTATCTTTGATCACAGCAGAAACATGACCAACTCAAAGAAAAAACTCAGAAAGAGGAATTTATTTGTTGACTCATGTAATAAACCATAGCCATTTCAGGAACGGAGATGGAAAGAAAAGTGGAAATACTGTCAAGAATCTTTCTTTAATCTCTGCTTCTTTCTTCCTTTCTTCTCCACGTTTGGGGGCAATGGGAACCATGTTTGTCACCTTCTACACTTAGATTCTTAGAGCTTGGGAACCAGAGAGAAAGATGCTTTCTCTCTCCCAGGGCTGGCTGAGGATGTGACAGTGGAATGCAGGTTGGGGATTGTAAATTGGTCTCTTCAAAGGGTGGTTGTTTCTTAGATTACCATTTCAGTAAGTGCTACCAGGTAGACGTGGATGTTGATGAAAGACCAACAGGCTAGGCTTTCCTCAGGCACGGCTAACATCTGCACAGGCGTTTAACCACATCTTACTGGAGAAAAATGATGCTCTCTATTTTATTTTAAAGATAGTTATCGGTTTTTATCCTACCTCTTGCTTCACAAATATATATTTTGGAGTACCACTTCACAGAATCATCATTAACTTGAATAAAACTACATTATTTCATTTTAATTGTAAGTGCTCGTCTTTTTCTCTTCCATATGTCGTTAAAAACATAAAATGAGGACAAGTGAAAGAGGCTTTTGGTGATTTCTCTGAATGCATCCTGTTGGCTGCTGTGCAACTCTCAGCTTGCAGCTCTTGGCCTGGCAACGTAGTTTCAATTTAATCAGAGACAACCATTATTAAATCATTCTAGCCAGACTTATCTACACCTACTGAATGGCCAAGCAACAGCAACAACCTGCATTTTCGCTTTGGGCATTTTGCTAAGAACAAATTAGTCATTATTACGTCAAAAATTTGTTAATGAGATAGAAAAAATATACACTGTAAGTGTTCCCCTAAGTTGCCATCAGTTTGATGATATTCTAGTGAGGTTTTATTGATTTGCCTATTTTAGATGAAAAGCATCCGACGGCCTTAAGTTCAAATTTTGGTTTGTTCTTCATTCAACAAACATGTGCTTAGTGCCTCTTAATAGACACTCTATTAAGTGTAAAGGATGTAAAATAACACAAACACTGATCCCAGCAAGTTCATAGTCTCGTGGTAAAGGAGGAAGGGGTGGTGCAGAGTGCATGATAGGATGCAGAAGTTGGGCAGCAACCAGCCCGTTGGAGGGAGGAGTGGGAGAGGCTCCCTAGAGAGATGCGGCTTGACCTGACTTGTGTTGGTTGAGAAGGAAGGGGAAACAATGGAGAAAAGTGTTCCAGGCACGAGGACTACATAAGAGAACGAACGTCAGGGGTACTAAAGAACATGGCGTGTTTTGGTGTGTTGGAGAATTTGGCACATAGTTGAAACTTATAAATATTAGTCAGATAATCAGTACAGGGCAAGGTTCGCCATGGGAAAGAATGCTAGGGGGAAGATAAGAGCCACATCACAGAGGGCTTTATAGGTGAGTATTTTGACCTTATCCTGAAAGCTATGGGAAGCAGTCGTTTATTATTATTTTATGTCAAGAAATGACATGATCAGATTCTTCTATGCATTCTGGAGCATGGATAGAAAGGGCCTACTTTAGAGGCATGGAGACAGGTTAAGAGGCTGTTGTAATCCAGACGAGAATAGTGGGGTCCTGAGTTAAAACTGGAGGAGTGGGGACAGAGGGAAGGAGACAGGCTTGAAACATAAAAAGAAAGAATTGATACTTGATTTATAGAACACGGAGGGTGGTGAGGGAAAGCGCTGGAGAAATCAGGATCTCCCCAGATTTTCAGCAGCTGGTTGAATAGGTTTAGTGGCAATGATGAAGCTAGCTTCAGGCATCCTCAATGCAAGGTAGAGAGGGTGTGTTTCTCCGGGTGGAGATGTTACATTGATAACTGGACCTTCAATCTGGAATGCTGGAGTGCAATCTGAGCTGAGGATATACCCTTGGGAGATCACAGCCTTCAGTTAACTATTGAAATTTTGGATGAGTTCATCCAGAGAGAAGGAGGTAGACCAAGTTTAGAGCCCATGAGAACCAGAATTCTTAGGAAAAGAGAGACCCTAGCTGAACATGGAGAAGGAATAACCAGACATCTAAGAGGAAGTCTAGGAGAGAAGGATGTTATATGTGTCAGTGGGAAAAGATTTTTGTGATTTTGAGCTTTGAACAAGTTTGCAATCTCCCTGTGACTCATTTACTTTGTCAGTGAAAATGGAATAATAATATCTATTGCATTGCACATTGTGAGAATTATAGTGATAATAAATGCATTCATCTGCTATAAAGCCTGTAGCATGGAAATCATCAATGAATATTTTTTCTGCTTCCAGTGTTGATTGAATTATGAATAAAATTGTTGATAATAAAATCTTCCACCTAATGAGACTTATTATTTCCTTCAGTAATTTAAGCAGATCTCTTTCCTAATGACTGAATCTCCAAAATCTAGTAATCGGCTCCAGTAAAGAGTTCTGGTGTCAAAGTGTCGGGTGAAGAACATTTCCAGAAATATTTTTGTTTTCTTCCTTCTGATAATACTGTGATCAATCTTGTTTAAAAACACCTGCGTTGGGCTTCCCTGGTGGCGCAGTGGTTGAGAGTCCGCCTGCCGATGCAGGGGACACGGGTTCGTGCCCCGGTCCGGGAAGATCCCACATGCTGCCCAGTGGCTGGGCCCGTGAGCCATGGCCGCTGAGCCTGCGCGTCCGGAGCCTGTGCTCCGCCACGGGAGAGGCCACAACAGTGAGAGGCCCGCGTACCGCAAAACAAAACAAAACACCTGCATTTATTTCGTATTTGAATATGCAATCAATATGAAGTGTTAAACTTCCTTTACAAATTTACATTGATCATCCCAAAGAGTACAGTATGTACTTGAAAAAATACGTTTTTTAAGGTTTTGAGTATTATTCTTCACATCTGCTTCTGTAGGTTTCATGTGCCTCACAATTTAGTTCCTTTTATTAAAGCAACCTAATCTGGGGAAATCTGAGGAGAGATGGGAAGGCAGCGTTTTCTTGCTTTTGAAATCTTACCGGTATTCGTTTGTGCGCTTTGAAGTGGAACTGAAAGACTTAGCTAGATTCCTTTGTGGAGCACACAGACAAATTCAACCTCTGGCTTTATGCAGAAATTTCAAGATTTTCATTTCTGTTTTCCTTTTCATGTAACACAAAGTACCTCCCTCATTTGATCATGCTTCGTGTCTGGTTTTCAGAGCAATTTCTTAGGCTTGTTTGACATTTGGAGGCAAGGCATATTGCAAGGTAAGTGGTAGGAAGGAGTAGAAAAGAGAGATGAGACACACTAGACACACTTTTTATACTCTTTCCATTTCTTCAGCAGCAACTTGGAGAAGAGCACTGCTCACAAGTGACTGTATCGAGGTCTTGAAAGAACAATGTGTTTCATGCCTGCCTTACCCTCATTGTGTGTTTATAGGAAGTCAATAAGCGCAGTAGTCCAATTACCAGAGGTTTGAGTGTACTCTTGACACTGTCATACATTTGTTCAAGTTGGGCTAGATGATCTCCAAGTTTCTTGTCTGTTTTAAGATTGTGTAACCTGAAGTCCTTTAGCTCCTAAACCTGTGATCCATGACGTTAAAATTAATCTATCTCTATTTGTCTGTCTATCTATCTATGTATCTCTCTGTCTCTCTATAGGCTTGTCACCTACTTCTCTGTTTCCTCATCTGAAGAGCTAAGATAATGATAGTACCTATTTCCTTCAGAATTAAAGGACTTGATGCTCATAAAATACATGTATCAGCTTCATGTGCCAACTTCCAAGCTACCCATCAGTGCTGTCCAGCAGTTTCTTCCCCTAAATACAGTGTTTAGAATCTGGAGTGGAGCATATTTAGCGGAGGTTGAGACTGACATTCAGAAGAGTCAGAGGGACATCAAGGCTTAAACCTGGAAACCTGAGGAGGAGGCAGGAATGAGGGATTTGCCTGAGGCTGGGTCCACTTTTCTCAACCTCTGAGTGTCCCCTGCCTTTGAAATAGGCTCTCAGTCTACTCTGGGAGTTCCACAGAGACTGAGATCACTTCTCTTCATAACACCGGAATTTGTGAAAGCATCAAGGTGAGACGAGATGCAGGTATTTCAAAATCCAAAGTAGACTCTTATCACTTCCTAACCCACTAAAAGGGATTGACTACATTTAGCTAATTATTCAGGCATTTTCTTTGATGTAGAAAATCCAGAAAGATTTTAATCTTTTATTGTTTGATTTTTATTCATCATATGTATATATTTGGGAGAGTGGAAGATAAAGGGCACCTTTCCCTTTAAGAAAGCACAAGGGTTTGTATAAAGTAAAAAGATGAAAGGTGTTATGAAAATGATCAAGGCAGAACTAAGCGCTTATTATTCTGATGCTGTTGTTCAACATTTTAGTCCCGTTTCTTCTGGTTTTGCAACTTGAACCTTTCATAGGATGAGAGGGAAAATATGTTTTTTCAGTGCCTCCATTTGTAGGACGTTTCTGATTCATTTGCTGCCTGGTTTTTTGCTGCGGCAAGCACATCACTTTGGGATTGGATGGTCCTGAAATGATGATTTTGTTGTTCACCTCAATATTAGTGTTATCTGCAGAGATGAGTAGAACTGCTTCGTGCTTTACAATAAATCGTGTTTGTGACAATTTCTATAGAAACCAAATTATTCATATTGGAAGAGAGATGCTTTTGTTTGGGAGGAAGGTGGTTTCCATGAGATCCTAGTTCCTCTTCTCCCAGCTGTGTGACTTTGGGGGATAATGATGGCTGGTGTGTTTGTAAAGTTTTATAATTTGCAATGTCTTCAGGTGCATTTTACCTGTGATCCTACAACTCCCTTATGGGCTAGATTATAGCTACACTCATAAGAGAGAGAGAAAAAGTAGTCCCAGAAAAGTAAAACTGATTTTTCCAAATTTATGCAACTCCTAAGTGCCAAAGTCATGGCTCCAGATGGATCTTCTTTCCACTGCAACATGTTGCTTCCTAAAAAAGTTTGATTCAAATACTGAAACTGTGAGTCTCAATTTCTTCCCATATAAAGTGTGCGTATGGACTAGATATGACATCACTAACTCAGATCTAAAGGGGCAATGCAGACAATGTTAATGAGAGATGTTGTCTAGATATAAAGGAATGATATTAAATGTGGCAACAGGAGACATGTGTCATCTAAAGGGAGTTGTTGCTGTCAAGCTCCCGGTATTACTTTTGCAGAGGAATGCAATAAAGCTAGTGTTGTCAAGTTTTCTGCTTTTTAAAGAGAAGACAAAAATTTCGATGTTCAAGTGAAACCTCCCTGTGCTTGACTAATGCAGAATTGAGAGAACTGCGACCCCTTTCTAAGGTCTTCATGAGGTGGGGAACACCTTCGTTTCCAATTAAGTCTGATGTGCTGTAAAGTCAGTATTGTTTCAGTTTAACTTTCTGGAAAAATGTATTTCTTTGGTCTAGAGGATTCATTAGGTTCATTGACTTTTCAATTAATGTCTAGGCCAACTCAGTAATTGATTTGGACAAATAGATAATTTCTGAAGCATGAAAGGAAATGAAATATAATGAATGATATAAAATGAAATCCATAATCTTGGAGCATTATGAAAACAGAATACTCTCTACAGAAATCTTTGCATGCAGAGATTGTTACCCACGTGTTTCTTTCATGCCACCCAGAGGGCAGCTGAACTTAGACAAAGAGGGATTTTTATTACATCTTATATGCATGGTCTCCTCTATTGTTTTCACTCTCAGAATTGATGGCACATCCAAACAAATGTAAGTGGTAAGCTAAGTCATTAAAGAGATTTATTTTTTCATCATCGTGTAATTCTGAAGTTAAACTTTGCCACATTCAGACTTCTGAGGTGTGAATTTGGACTTGTTGGTTATAATCATAGTGGTGATAGTGCTGCTGGTGTGTGTCCAAAACATTTTGTACTAATGATATTAATAATAAAGAAATGGCATTTGTTGAGTGTTTATTATGCATCAGGCTTCATGTTAAGGGTTTTTCTATTCATTAAATTATTTAATCCTCACAAATTCCCATGAAATAGGCATTGATGTCTATTTTACAAATTAGAAAATTGCAACTTAAAGAGGTTAAGTAACTGGTCCAAGATTACTCTGTTACTAAGAGGCAGATTCAAACCAAGTTTTAATTAAATGTATGGAGAAGAGGTCAGGAGGTATTTCCTGAGCATCTACTATGTATCAGGTAATATTCTAGGTTCTTGTGTACAAAACGACTTCCTGCTTTATTTAGGTTATATTTTATTTTTGGAGATAGACAGTAAACCAATCAACGTACACAATAATGTCCAGCAGTACTAGGTATCCTAAAGAAAAGAACTGGGTTGGAGGATAGAGGGTCTGTTTTACATGGGGTGATGAGGGAAGGTCTGTCTGAGGGGTGACGTGTAACCAGAGATATTAGAATAAAGTGGAAGGATGAGCAATGGGAATTTCTAGGACAGTCCTTTTGACAGTCCCTCTGTGGTATACAATTCACTACTCAGGTCTGGAATGGTATATGACCCATCGGTTTGTTGTATTTAAGAGGGTTATGTAGTATCTTCCTAAGGCACGAGCAAGGACATAGGAGGCAGACCCAGGTTAAAATTCTGGTCCTGCTCCTTTTTCCTCTGAGGTATTTAGACACCTTAAGTTTATCTTCAAGCTTTAGTTTCCTCATCTATAAAACTTGGATAATAATCCTTATCTCTTATGATAAGTGAACATTGCACACATAAAGTTCCCCTTTGCAGCCCCGGAACTACGTATGTATAGGCAGGAGTCATGCAACAAATAGTAGTTATTGTAATTCTTTTTATAACCTGTGTCTTACAGCGGGACATGGAGAAGTTCCCCATGGTGTTTTGTGGTCAATGTGTGGGAGGGAATACGGCATAGAACAGGGGTCCCCAACCTCCGGACCACCGACCGGTACCGGTCCGTGGCCTGTTAGGAACCAGGCCGCACAGCCGGAGGTGAGCGGCAGCCCAGCGAGCGAAGCTGCATCCGCCGCTCCCCATCGCTCGCATCACCGCCTGAACCATCACGCCCCCGCCCCCCGTCCGTGGAAAAATTGTCTTGTGCGAAACCGGTCCTTGGTGCCAAAAAGCTTGGGGACCGCTGGCCTAGAAAATCACCATGTACCCTCAGAACTGAATAGGGAGTGTGGTCAGAATGGAATTAGATCCAGGAAATAAGCTAAGAGAGGAGCCTGGTGTGGATAAAGTGGGTTTTCACATCACAGTAGTTAAGCGCAAGAATGAGAATTCAAAAGGCGATTTGAAAGCAAGGGTGGGCGGGGGGTTATTTATTTATTTAAATTTAATATTAAGAAGCATCCCAGAATATGCATACGGCTACAGAAGTTTACAGAGTAGCATGGAGAGGGAGAGAGAGAGAAAAAATTCCGGTCCTTTACAAAGCCCCACGGCGCTGCTTCCAAAGGCATGTGTCTTCTATTTAAAATGGTGGTCCCTGGAGCCAATG
Source organism: Phocoena sinus (assembly GCF_008692025.1). Classification (NCBI taxonomy): domain Eukaryota; kingdom Metazoa; phylum Chordata; class Mammalia; order Artiodactyla; family Phocoenidae; genus Phocoena; species Phocoena sinus. The sequence continues at coordinate 68,138,840 of NC_045767.1, forward strand.
GGTTGGCCCAATGCCTGATAATCAAGAAATAGGTCTAGTCCCGGTTTGCCTTCTGATATGCTGCATGGCTCTGAGCTAATCCCTTCACCTCTTTGCCTTCAGACAGCAGAGAAGAGCTCTCTATACTTCGTCCATTTCAAAGGTATCCTTTTAGACAGAAAAACATTTACAGTGTCCCTCCTGTGATGTTACTTACTGTTAAATGTGGGCGCATAATTTAGTAAAGAGGCAAACCTCTTTAAATCACCAGTATTATCTCATGGGCACTGAATTAGGTCTACGTCAGTCTGTTTTGGCAACAACCTGATCCTGGGGCAGCGGTAGCAAAACAACAGTGTGGTTCAAGGGTTCTGCTTGACTCAGTAGAAACCCACAGACTTTGAAGGGTGTGTATCTGGGCTCCAATTTTCTAACTTTGCTGTAACTTTAACTCTGTCACCTTGTCTAGGACACTTATCCCGTCTGAGCCTAGGTTTCTAGATCTATAAATAAAGACCGTTACAGCATGTAAGTTATTGGGAGGATTAAGTGAATGTAAAGTTATCAGCATTATGTCTGCCATCGCCATTTTAAAATGTCACTTTTTATTATATTTTTAAGTTTTGTTTAAGACCTGAGTTCCTGGAATTGCCTGGAGGCCCAGATTTCAGGAGGCCTTGTCAAACCGGCACCAGGCTGTACAGTCAAAGGGGTCAAGTGGAAATAGCCCACTGGATCTGGATCTGCTCCAGCCCGGGGAGCTGGGTCTGCGCAGAGCTGATCCTCTGTCGGGGAGCCGTAGGGACTAATCCTTGGCCTGAATCAGTGACAGTTCCAGTGGATGTGAGGCCACCAGAAGTGTCCCTGGATGCCTAGGTGACTACAGAACTTACTGTTTGACAGTGGCTATTGCCGGACCAGGTGCAAGCTGAGGACATACGTTGGCTACAAAGTAACCCCTTAGTCTTTTTTTTTTTAACATCTTTATTGGAGTATAATTGCTTTACAATGGTGTGTTAGTTTCTGCTTTACAACAAAGTGAATCAGCTATACATATCCATATATCCCCATATCTCCTCCCTCCTTAGTCTTGTTCACAGCAATTTCCGTCCCTTACCAACACATCTACGTTTGCTGCAGGTGTTGTGAGGCTTCGGGGCACCCCAAAGAATCATCTTTTTTAATCAATGGACAGGAAGAAACAGCTTGCCTTTGTCAACATCTAGGTTGGCTTTCTCAGAACAAGCGGGCTGCAAATCCCAGTGGCTTCTTAGCGCTGTCTCGGATGCCTCCATCCTTCATTACGCTATTCCCATGGTAACTCTCAGGAAGGGAGAAGAGGGACAGCTAACCACTAAGGGGATATTTTTAGATTTCTAGCCAAATGCTCTGACAAATCTGTTGAGGGAAAGAAAATGAGGCAAGTGTAGAAGAGGATTTCTTTATCCAAAGACAATATCATTTAAAATTGATATTATGAAACTGGAAACAACCTTGAGGAATCATTTAACCCACTTCTACCTCTAGAAAGATCCACTTTCAAATCATATCAAAAAATTATTCAGTAAGATTATTTTTAGAAAATTTTACTTAATAGCCTATTCTACTAGATAAACTATATTTCCTACCTTGAATTTACCCTGGATTCAATCTCAGTTTTCAGACCAAGGGAGTTGGGAATGAGACTGAGTACGATTGCTCAAGTTGTGGAATCACACAACCCTGGGGGCATCCTTCCTTTATTCTTTGCTAATAATGACAGTCTCTAGGTTTGTGCAGTGCACATCCTGTGCAACTATCTGCACTGGCCCTGCTTCACTTATTTTTATTTATTTATTCTTTTTGCGGTATGCGGGCTTCTCACTGTTGTGGCCTCTCCCGTTGCGGAGCACAGGCTCCGGACGCGCAGGCTCAGCGGCCATGGCTCACGGGCCCAGCCGCTCCACGGCATGTGGGATCTTCCCGGACCGGGGCACGAACCCGCGTCCCCTGCATCGGCAGGCGGACTCTCAACCACTGCGCCACCAGGGAAGCCCTGCTTCAGTTATTTTTAAAATATGTAAACCCCTCCCATCCTTCTTAAAAGCCTTCAGGAATTTCTCATTGCTCTTAGGTTAATGGCCATAGAGTGGCTATAAAATACAACATGATACTGATCCTGCATGTGTGTCCAGAATCATTCAGTATTATTATAATTCTCCTTTGTGTTTCAGCAAATACCTTCTTTCAGAGTCTCAAACATGCCATCTTCCTCCATCTCAACATCTTTGCACTTATCTGTGACTTTTTCCCCATGCGCTCTGCCTAGTTAATGCCTGTAACTCTTTCCTATCCTTTAAATCAGAGCTCAAATATCAGAAAACGCTTTTTCGACCTCTAAAACAGAAAAGGCCTTTCTGCCATAGCCTCTTCTAACAACTGGTGCATTTCCTTTGCATCACTGAACAGTTTGTAATTCTATATTGATTTATGTAACATTTTAGTTTTTTTATTACTTTAAACTCCAAGTAATGAGCTCCAAGTCGTTAGGAATTATAATTTTTGCTCCCCATTATATATATAGTGGCTAGCATATGTTTGGCAAATTATTCTAATGACTGTATAAATGACTAGCAGTTATTTTAAAGGGACATAAACCCAGTTTCTCTGACAAGTCAAGCTGCCTATATGTGACTTCACCGGGGCTCCTCAAAAATGTAATGTGCACCCAGGTTTCCCAGAGAACTTGTTGAAGTGCAGATTCGGATTCAGTAGATCTGGGGTGAGGCTCGTGATTTTGCATTTCCAACTGGTATCCAACTAGCTCTGGAACTTGGTTGCACACTGGGATTGCCAGAGGAGATTTCAAAAAAAATCACTCTGGTGATTCTGATATAACTGGTATGTGCTTGGCCTGGGCTTTGGGGATTTTTAAAGCTCCCTAGTTTATTCTCATATCCAATACGCTTGGATAATCACTGATTCCAGGCAAAGCTCATCCTCAACAGTAGGCAAAGGGATATTTTTTGTTACCCTTTGCACTGAACAGCATCTAACATGGCCACTTGATAAGGGTTCATGTTATTACTATTTTTTAAATGTCTATCGCTTAGAGATACACAGAAAAGTGGTACCAAGCATATGTTGTACAAGCAGAGAGAATCCTGTGTGAGAAAAGAATGGTCCAATCTTAAATTTTCCCACTTCTTCACATGGGGAAATGTATTTCTTATAAAATATTTCAAAAGTAAGTGTACTATTGAAAAAAGTGGAACATTTTGGTAGAAACAAATGCAGTTATAGCAGTCTTTGCAGCCAGAGGAACAATGCATAATTACTCAGATATCAGGAAAAAGAGAAGTTTGGTGCTCTTCCAAAAGCTGCAGCATTTACAGTGAGTTCCTTGATTCCCAGCTTGTTCATAATTGTGAATATGAAGAGGAACCAGAGGCTCTTGGGCATTTGGTTACTCTTTTTGAAGATCAATGCTTCTTAATCTAAAGCCTAGTAATAATCCTCTTTTCTTGTCATTAATTACATTGATGTTTTCCATTGATTTATTTTTGCCTGTGGTTTTAATCTTAAAAATTCCACAGTGTGGAATTTGCAGTGTATAACTCAGCACACAGTACCATGTTTTAAGCCCTACACTAGTTGTTTTCTTAATCTTCTCAGCAATCCTATTAGGTAGCTACCACCACTATTATCACATTTTACAGACGAGAAAACTGAGGCTAAACAGCTCATTAGCTTCCCAAAGACAGAGATGGCCAGAGACAGAGTCCAGGTATATCTGATATACCTCCCTGGGGCTCTCTCCTTTCCAATGTTATAAATTAGCAGTATATAGGCCAAATTCAGCCTTCAGATATTTTGTCCAGGGGTCTCAATACATTTTTTAATGGGGTGCCACTATTTAGAATGCAGAAAATTTCCTATAAAAATCCAGATTTCAAGTTTATATTTACAGTAATCGTATCTGACAACACTGAGTGACGTTCCTGAAACTTGCCTGAAGCTGAGTTATGTTTTTCCCTTTCAACTGACACTCCCCCTGCTTCTCACTAATATCTCATTTACTCCTGGTCTGCTCCAGCATTTATGACACCTGCTTGGCCCCTCCAGGCCTCTGGTTTTCAACTTAGCTTCTAAACTCTATTGAGGAAAGGAAAGATTCTTACGTCTTTAATACATTTTACCATTAGGAAAAAAAAAAAATGTCCGGTCTCTCGGTGAAGTGGAGACCACTGCATAGCCATTTCCATCACTTCATGTCTTTCTAGAACTATCTGTGTTTCCATCTGGCGGAGTGGTCTGATTTCTTTGAGTACAAAGTGGTGAAGCTTAGTATCTTACCTTCTGGTTCTAGTATTTAGCCATCTTGAGTGGTTTCAAATCAAAGTTTTGATTTCACAGGAGTTTATAAGTTGTGTGGTTGTCTTTCAACAACTGTAGCACTGTGGAGACTCACGTATCCCTTGATCTCATGGTATATAGTTGGGTTCTGTTCAGTCTCCTTCAAATAAGGTTATAATAAAGAGGAAGAGGGTGATGTCACCCTGGTGATGTCAGGACCTAGCTGATAAGGCCCTCGCAGTGCTGGCAGGGTTTGAATGCAGTCACTGATTCTGATGCAGCAGGAAACATAGACAAAAAGAGATTCTCTCTTTAGGAGTCTTCACCTTGGTTTTGAGAGTTGCTTGCCTCCATTTTGAGAGTGTAAGCCTCCGATTCTTTACACTCCATTGCAGTGTACTGTTTCCTTGTTTCCTTTTTATGCCTGGCTTTGACCTGCTGCCCACCTGATACTGGTTTCTATGCACTTTCTCTGAGCCACTATATCTTCTGTTCCTCACGGCAGAACCTTCTCACCGCACACGGGAGCCTGTCATTCAACAGAGCTCATGCACACATTTCATGCCTCTTAAATCTCAGAACCATCCTATGATATAGATCTTGTTATTCCCAGTAAATTTTGGCTCAGAAAAGCTTTAAAATTTGGTAAGTTGATGAGTAGAAGAATTTTCAAATGGTTAAATGCTAACCTTGTCTATTCTGTTCCATGTTTTGCTTTGGGTATAAGAGGCAGCTATTGTAGTTGAATGATGTCTACAAAACATGAGGAAAATAATTCAACCATTCCTTATTTCACCACACGGCATGCCATGTGAGGCATCATCAATTTTAAGATATGCCAATTACAATGGAATATTACTCAGCCATAAAAAGAAATGAAATTGAGTTATTTGTAGTGAGGTGGATGGACCTAGAGTCTGTCATACAGAGTGAAGTAAGTCAGAAAGAGAAAAACAAATACCATATGCTAACACGTATATATGGACTCTAAAAAAAGAAAATGGTTCTGAAGAACCTAGGGGCAGGACAGGAATAAAGATGCAGACGTAGAGAACGGACTTGAGGACGCAGGGAGGGAGAAGGGTAAGCTGGGACAAAGTGAGAGTGGCATGGACACATATACACTACCAAATGTAAAATAGCTAGTGGGAAGCAGCTGCATAGCACAGGGAGATCAGTTCGGTGCTTTGTGACCACCTAGAGGGGTGGGATAAGGAGGGTGGGAGGGAGACACAAGACGGAGGGGTTATGGGGATATATGTATATGTATAGCTGATTCACTTTGTTACACAGCAGCAACTAACACAACAATGTAAAGCAGTTATACCCCAATAAAGATGTTAAAAAAAAAAAAGATATGCCATTATCTGATATGCCATTGGGAACAGAAAAAATACTGTCAATTAAATTATGTCATTTAAATTATGTTGATTGTCATCCTTATTGCAATTACAGATGTTCTAAAGTATAAAGACATGTCTTAGAATTGACAAATATGGTGCTTATTCAACTTTCATTGCAGGCCTTTAATGTGTAAGACGTTGGCTGAAATGCTAATTGTCTTAAAATAAAGAGATGTAAGAAAGCAAATGCCAAAATATTTACACTATAATATTTCCCTACAGCAACCATCAACTGACCTAGAATTTGACCGCGTAGTGATTTATACGACTTGCCTTCGTGTGGTACGGACAACCTTTGAAAGGTGTGAACTGGTAAGAAAGATCTTCCAAAACCATCGGGTAAAATTTGAAGAGAAAAACATAGCTCTGAATGGTGACTATGGAAAAGAATTAGATGAACGATGCCGACGGGTTTCTGAAGCTCCTTCGCTTCCTGTCGTGTTCATCGATGGCCATTACCTTGGGGTGAGTATCTGCTAAGGAAAATCTTCTTTTTTATTGAACCCAACCAGTGTTGATAGAAAGCTATAAGGCTATGACAAGGCAACTTGCAACATAGCTACCAGCATACTAGCTATTTTTTTAAAGTTCAATCCAAAGGGTTTGAAGCACTTATTTCTATCCTAAATGATGTGTTGCTACAGTGTTCACCCCTGCAGGGTCATGGTGAGATGCAATCAGCATGAAATTGCCTTTTTGAATAGAAATACAGTTTTTAAATGTTTAGTTGACTTGAGTTTTGCATTGTGAAGCTTGACATGTGGGATAAAAACTTTTTTTTTAGTGCAGGCAAGAAAAATGGGATATATGAGATATCCATTTGTGAATTCTCCTATACCCCATTATCAAACACGCAGTTTCCTACTTAATGAAACTAAGATGACAGTCGTGAAATGAAATCAATAAGAAATGGGGCCCGGAGCCAGAATTTTAATCTGTTTAAAATGATTCTTGATTTTGGTAATGCGAGAACGTGAGACACAAATGCAGGCTTACGGGCGAGCAGAGAACTCCCAGAGCAACAACAAAACATGACTGCTTCCTTGCTCTTTGAATAGCACTGTTAGCATCTTGAACCCCCACTGATCTATGAACAAGCTTCATCAGTACGAAGCCCAAGAAAGGGGGCTTTGGAGAGTGCAGTTTGGAAAGAGAGAGAGCAAAGGGACACCAGCAGTTGAGGGGGTTGGGACTGACTGCAAGGTCACTGATCAGAGAACAGAAAGCGGCTGTCAACCAGAGATGGACCCTTGCATCTTGGTTTCATTTCAAATCTGGCCTTAACCTTCAGCCTCCAGGGAAGGTTAGAAAAAGCCAGAGCAGGAAATGCTCCTGTTTGTTACAGGGAGCTTGTGTCCTGATATCCTGTCTAGAGCCATGGCTGTTAGAGGCTGCCTGTCATCTTACGGAAAGATTAATGCAGAGAAGCCATGATTCAGTAGCTGTGATGTTATGCAATCTTACTTTTAGCCAGAGCTGGACACGGGTAGATTCTGAACTAGAAGTATTTTGATTCAAGTATTGAGCCTCTTATCTTACACTTCAACATATACCCTGAGGTCCCAGAAACCCATAACAATGGCAGCGATAATAATGACAGAATGAATGAACAGATAAATAAATAAATAAAATTTTAAAAGTACTATACTATACTCTCAGCTTATATGTGTCATCTCGTCTAGTCCTCAGGCCCTAGAAATCAACTCTGTGGCGCACTGGTTAAGAGGCAAGACAGCTTTGAAGTCGGGGCAGCATTGTTTCAAATTCCTGCTCTGCTACTTCTGATTCTGGGAAATTTGTAAATCACTCTGCCTGATTTCCTCATTTGTAAAATGAAAATGATAATAGAACTTTTCTTAGGCTAATTTTGAGGATTTTACTGATATATACACTGTATATAGTGTGTGTGTATATATATATGTATGTGTGTACATATATATATATATATATATATATATATATATACACACACACATAGCTGGGTAATTGGCAGGACCAGGACTCAAAGTTAGGTCTGTCCGATTCCCCAGACCCTTGCACTCTGACACATCACCTCAAGGAAAGTGATCTTTGCTAGTTTGTTTCCTGGTGGGTTCTTAGCACCTAGAACAGGGTTTGGCATAAAGTGCTCAAAAACGTATCCTGAATGGATGTAGGAATGATGCTATATTGTCTCCTCATATTCTCTCCTCTCCTGAGACATTCTTCCACAAGGAAAGAAAATCTCATAAACTCATCCACACTGTGGAGAAAATCACTGATAAGGGTTGTGGGTATTTGCATTGTAACCTGAGGGAAATTCTCCTGACAATGTAAGATACTTTTCATTGTGGAATTTTAAGTTCTGTGAAGCTACACAATTAATCTTAGTGGGCGACTGCTTACTTACACAGGTACAAGGTGGGCCCCACCTGCTACTCTGCTCTTGACCAGGCTCATCTTCTTCCTGCTTTTCAGTGTAACAGGCAAAATGCCTCTCTTGCTATTTGTCTTTCGGTTTCAGGGATAGAGGGAGAGTGCAACAGAGGAGGTAGGGTGCAGAGTTCTTTCTCGATTGCTTTATCTCTGTGATCACTTTATTTACACACATGCCTAGAGGCAGAGGGATCACAGAGGTGCTACCTGCTGCTTCTGAAATTTGAAGCTAATTCCCCAAATCTGGAGAGAGGCCAGAGACGAGATCTTTTTCCTTTTTTTTTTTTTCTTATGAAAGGGGAATTACTTCTAAATTGATAATTCAAAATGGAGATAAACACTCCAGGACAACTTATGTAACAAATTTCCCTACTACTACAGTAACCCTTTATTTAGATTCCAGTGCACAGTTGCAAATGGAGTACATTGCCAGAATTGTAGAGCCTTTTCCCCGCAGTGTTTGCACATCTGAAATGGAAGGATGCCCTCTGCTGGGTTTTGGCATGTGGTGAAGCATAATTTTGGGGGAGGAAAAGGAACTGCTGTTCCTTAACATCTGTGATGTTTTAAACAGTTACATGAAAACATTTGATTTAGTTTAAATTTAAATAAATGAGAAAAATCAAGATGTGTGAATCATCTGCACAAATACAACTGTCTTTAAGGATGGAGAGAAAGAAATAGACAAACAGAGCCAGAGAACGAAATAGACAGAGACACAAACAGAGGCATATGGAGGCAGAGTGCGGGAGACAGTGAGATGGGATGGAGAGAGGATGAGGACATTTCACAGCTCCCTAATTTTACTGCCATCACTGCCATCAGACCCAGGGTGGGTGGTGCCAAGGGAATTCAGTTATTTTCACTGAACGGAAGCTAATAGGACTCCTTCTATGGGCAAGAATGGAAGAATTGAGAAGGATGCTCTTTTTGCCTGATGACTGTCTTCCCCAGCCAAACTAAAAACTCAAGATGGAAGCAATGGAATAGTCAAGGGAAAGAAATTACTTTAGAAAACAAATCTACACTGCCCTGGGATGCTCAGTGGTGGGGGGAGAGAGATGGGGGGAGGAGCAAGTTCAGCTTGGAACTTACTTGGGGCAAGTGCCCTATTGTTTTGGCATCAGAAAAGCTTTACACAAAAAGATTGCGTTCCAACAGTTTGGACATAAATAATCTTAGAAATACCCGTAGGAAATGAATTAGAAATAGTATCTTGATTATGGACCAACCATAAAACTCTACAGTAAGAGTTCACAAAATCCACGTTGGAACTGAGCTATGAAACGTGTAGAATGAATCCAAGTGTGGACTTCAGTAACAGAGAGAGGAATGGAAAGGCTGGTGATCTAGAGGGGTCTCTTAAATTAGCTGATATTGAGTTGTGACTGCTTGGTAATTCTATATCTATTTAAAGTACTGTTTTATTCAATTTAAGAATGAAGGAATTATTATTGAGCATAGATAGTAGACACACTAGAAATACAGACTCTAGGCATGTTTCTAGGGACTACTTCCGAAATTTCTCCAATTTTCCAATTACTTCCAATTTTCCCGGAAATGGGCCACCAAGGAAGCCTCTGCCACAATCTGGAGGTGGTCAGCTCCAGTAACTTGCTGTCTTTGCCATGGTCCACACCAGCAAAATGGATGACTTGTTCTCTAACCTTCTTTCTACAAAATTTTCTTCCTAATAAAGTTTTGAGTGAGTATATCTGTTTGTGGTTACTAAATAAGTCACATGTGAAAGCAGTGAGGGAAAATGGGAAATATGCTTTTTAGGTTTCTAGCCTCTATACACTGCTATACACTCTATAGCACAGGAAGACATTCTAGAAAGAGTCTGGATAGGTTACTGAGTGAGACAAACCACAGTGTCTGCCAGATATGCTGTTTTCATTTATTTTGTTTTGTTTTAACCAGCTGTATTGGGGTATAATTTACATATAATAAACTACACGTTTAAATTATACAATTTGATGAGTTTTGACAGATGTGTACACCCATGAATCTACCAATACACAAAATATAGAGCATTTCCATAAGCCCCCAAATATTCCTCATGTCATTTAGCAGTTAATCCCTTCCTCCAACCCCAGTCCCCTGGCAAACATTGATCTTTCTGTCAATATAGTTTTCTGTTCTTCTAATGTCTTCGTCTGGTTTTGGTATTAGGGTAGTGATGACCTCATCAAGTGAGTTTGGAAGTATTCTACCCTCTGCAGTTTTAAGGTCTGGTTCTGTTTAATCCTTGGTGTAGAGCATCATATCCATTTGACCTCAGTTTTCTTTTATGTGAAGGACTTCTTACATACTACTATTGTAGTGTGAGTCTGCTGTGGATGAATTCTTTCACGTCTGAAAAGTTTTTCTTTCATTTTTATTTTTAAAAGATATTTTTGCTGGGTATAGAATTCTAGGTTGAAAGTTTTTTTTTCTTTCAGTACTTTAGAGATGTTGCTCCTCTATCTTCTCATTCACATTACTTCTGATAAAAAATATGACCCCTCCCTTATCTTTGTTTCTCTGTTTGTGACATGTCTTCTCTGCCACCCCCAGCCCCACTACTTTTAAGATTTTCTCTTTAGCACCAGATTTGAGAACTTCAATTATGATATGCCTTGGCATACTTTTCTTCATGTTTCTTTTGCTAAGGGTTCATTGAGATTCTTGGTTCAGTAGGTATATAGCTTTTTATCAAATTCAAAAAACTTTCAGCCTTTACTTTTAAAATATTATTTATATCTTCCTTTCTTTCTCTTCTTTTCAGAGGCTTTAATTACCTGCATATCAGGCTGTTTGAAATAATTCCATAGCTCACTTTTATTTCATTTGGGATAATTTCTATTGCTGTGTCTCCCGGACCCCTAATCTTTTCTTATATAATATCTAATCTTCTGTTAATCCCATCTCTGTATTTTTTATCTCAGATATTGTAATTTTTATCTTTAGACATTTGATTTCTTTAAAAAATGTATTTTCCATGTCTCACTTAATATGTTCAATATTTCTTCTAGCTTTTTGATCATATAATAACTTTTAATCTCCTTGCGTGACACTTTCATTATCTGTGTCAGTTCTGGGTTGGCTTCAATTAATTGAAATTCTGAGTACTATTTTCCACTTCTTTGCCTTCCTGGTAATTTTGATTGAATTCCACATATCTGGTTGGATAAAAGTATTTTTTATTGGGATATTTTTATATTCATATAAATATTCTTGGGCTTTTTGCTGAGATGCAGTCAAGTTACTTGGAAATCATTTGCTATTTTGGGTTTTTTATTAAGATTTTCTAGGCAGGGCCAGAATAGTGTTTAGTCCAAAGCTAAATATTCCTCAGAATGGGGACATGATCTTTTGATAACTTTACTCAATGCCCCATGAATTTTAAGGTTTTCCAGTCTGGCTGATGGGAACAGGCAGTATTCCCAACAGTGCCCCAGACACTGTCCCTTTTCATCCTTTCAGGTGGTTCTTTTGCTGGCCTTGAGTAGTTTCCTCACATGCATGTAATGATCATTACTCTGTTGAACACAAGCTGGGCCCTCTGTCTATCTCCAGAATTCTCTGTAAAGCTGTTTACTTTCTGTCCTGTGAACTCTAGCTATCTTAGTTTCCTAGGCTCTCAGGTCTATTTCCTTAACTCAGGGAATCTACCAGGTTCTGCTTTAAATTCCCCTTTCCTGTATATAGCTTGGAAAAGCTATCATGATAGTAAGCCTGGGAAACTGTAGAACTCACCTCATTTGCTTCCTTCCTCTCAGAGGTTACAGTTCTTTGTTGTCTAATGTTCACTATCATGTAGACTATCCATTAAAAATCATTACTGTTTATCAAAGTGAATCATCAAGTGGTCCACTTTTAGGCAGTATAACGAAGTAAAGTGAAATTTTTCAGGCTGGGTGTGTACAGTATTTGTGAATTACATTTTTTTCTGAACAACAATGATTTATTTCTAAAAAAAAAAAAATCCCTAAACAAACCACAACAAACCTTGAAGCCTTAAAAATTAAGGGTTTTATCTTTATTTCTAAAAAAAAAAATCCCTAAACAAACCACAACAAACCTTGAAGCCTTAAAAATTAAGGGTTTTATCTTTTCTCACATAAAAAATGTACAGGAAGTTGCTCCTGGGAGGGTATAAAGTTCCATGATGTCACCTAGGATCACTTTCTATTTTATAGTACTTAGCACATGTCTTCTACCTCGAAGGTCTCCTGGTGGACCTTATGGTCCTAATAGTTGCTGAAAGTATTGACATCATGCCTGCATTCTAGGCAGGATGGGAATGAGAAAGAAAAGAAAAAAGAGAAGGGCATCCTAGCTAAAGGAGTGCCCTTGTAAAGAGTTCTTCCAGAAATCTTACCCAACTTTGCATTTTATTGTTCACATTTTGTTGCAAAATAGACTGGGAATTGTGCTCTTCCAGAGAGACACAATGATATATTGAAAAAAACCCAGGTTTTTCTTAGAATAAAAGAGGGATCATGGATATTGGGTAGGAAGTTAGTGTCTGCCATGCTGAACAAAACTCTTTTTGAGTAGTTGACTAGAATAAGCTCCTTCATGCTGTGTGTTTTACACTAATTGTTTCCTTGCACCAGACAACTCCGTAGTATTCACTCTGTTAATGAGGGCTGCAGAGATGGTGGGAGGACTAGTGGGAGGGAATCTTTGGTAAATTTGGTGTTTCTTTATGGGAATGTGTTATATGAAATTATAACTATTGTCATAAACCATCAACATAAAGTTAAGTGTTTTGTTAAGTCTTGAAAGTATTCTGTCTTAAACCTCTTGAAAATATTTACCATATACTTGTGAGAAGTGGTTTTTAAGTGTTGGAGTCATATGCTTTGAAAATCTGTTGAAAGTTATAGAACTTCTCAGTGTGCATAGACACAATCTTCTTTAAATATCAGGGCATTCTGAGAATGTATCCCTAGATAATTAACTTTTCATTAAAAAGAGTACTTTGGAGATGGTGCCTACTGAAGTGTACCCACTTCCTGGTTGCCTTTGAGTATTTTGTCTAGTAAGTGACCCACTTCACTACAAGTAATTACCATCATATCTAATTTTGATTTAGATAACTAAATGCTCTCATAAGCATTTAGCATTTGATTTAGATAACTAAATGCTCTCATAAGCATTTAGTTGTGGAATAGGTGAATTTTAGATCTTTATCTTCTCTTCCTTGTTCTTTGCAAGTCATATTTTTGGTCATTTCCTTGATCATTAACAATTTCAACAGAGATCTGGATGAGAGAAGAATCCCCTGAGCTTTCAAATTTACCCCTTTTTCTTGGATCTTATTTGGTAATAGACACAGCACATATTCAATCTTCAAGCCTCCTTATTCAGGGTCATGAAATATTTGTTTCTGGCCTGTTCACTCTACTTCAGAAAGTATGGGATGGGGAAGTTTGGAATCTAAGCTTTAAGTCAGGTTCTTGGAATTTAAATGAAGCAGTACTACTCTGTCATGGGATTGCTTTCTTGTCCTTTTTTCCTGAATATCTGAGGATAGTTTTTAATAGCAACAACAATGACAATGATAGTAAAAGCTAACTTGAATGATACACTCTGCTAAGCTTTCTAAATGTATTATTTCTTTGAATAATATATTAAAATAAAAATGTCAATAACACCCCTCTCATCTCTCTCACCCCAAATTTTGTTAGAGAAATTAAGAAACTTAGAGAGGTTAAGAAAATCTTTAAATACCTTCAGATCATAGGGCAGGATTCAAATTTAGGAGTGTCCAACTCTAGAGCTCAAACTCTTTAAATATGAGTCATAAAGTTCCTTAACCCTTATCTCCAATAGCTTTCAACTCCATTCTTTAGCAGCATATTTACATCCTGAATTACTTCATCACTTAAAAACACTCCACATTCAAGATCTTGAACTTAGAAATGTCTTGCTCTGACCATAATTTTCTGTCCTTCAATCTCTCCCCTTTGTCTCTATTGAACTTGCTCCGTCATCATTGGTATTGTTTTTACTTTCTCCCTTTCCATTTCTCTGAGCTTATAAGCACACTTTTGGTTTCACTTGTTTCCCTACCATTCTGTATTCAGGAATATAATATCCAGTCTGTTAAGACTTGGCGGACCAGCTCTCTTAACTTTCCACATTTGTCAGTTCCTAGTCCTATGCAGCTCCCTCTGTTTTTCTTCTCTCATTCCAGCACGTCAAGAGCATTATTGGAGAAAATCTCAAAATTATAGTGAAGGGGCTTCCCTGGTGGCGCAGTGGTTGAGAATCTGCCTGCCAATGCAGGGGACACGGGTTCGAGCCCTGGTCTGGGAAGATCCCACATGCCACGGAGCGACTGGGCCCGTGAGCCACAACTACTGAGCCTGTGTGTCTGGAGCCTGTGCTCCGCAACAAGAGAGGCCACGACAGTGAGAGGCCCGTGCACGGCGATGAAGAGTGGCCCCCGCTCGCCGCAACTAGAGAAAGCCCTCGCACAGAAACGAAGACCCTACACAGCCAAAAAAAAATAAATAAATAAATGAATTAATTTAAAAAAAAAGAAAAACACCATTTAAAAAAAAAAAAAAAATTATAGTGAAGAAGTCTACAACCAAGTTGTGTCATCAGCATTATCTAGGCCCATTATCTAATACGTCTGGTAATATCTTGTTGGCTTTCTGTTGTGGTCCACATAACCAACTGCTTTAAATGTTTTCTAATTTCCCCCAAACAGAAGTCTCACTGCCATCTCCTGTTCCCTCTTTTTCACATCCGTTATTATCTTTCACTTTTTCCAGTCTTCAAGTCTATTTATAGCTACAATCTTATAGGATATGTTTTTTTTTAAACAGATATTTTACTTCAACATTAAAAAAAACACAGAAAACTTCTTCAGTATTAATTTCTTATTCCAATTCTCTGGTTTTGATAAATGACCCCACAATTCTCCCAGTCACTCAGACTCCACATCTCAGTTTTCTTTGACTCCACATCTCTCTCCTTCACTTGCCAAGATTTACATTGTATCCTATGGGATCTCAATTTTCACATTTTGGGAGCTCCTCCTAGAAAGTAGTGACAAAGCAAAGTAGAAGCAGACATCTGGATATAAGAGTAAGCTCTTTGTCTTACTGGTATGGATGTTAGTCAAGTTGTTTAATCTCTCTAAGATGAAAATAATAAAATACTGATGACTGGGTATTTTGAGAATTAAATGAGATGAAGCATAAAAACAGTGCCTGGAACATGGCACACATGGCAAGAGCTTTAAAGAAAGCTTACATTTAAGGTCTAGAGGTGGAAAGAGATGGAGAGAATAAAGAGAATTAAGATAGGATTGGATCAATAAGTCATGAAAGGAGAAAAGGTACAGAGTCTTATTGAGTCCACCCTCACATTTTAATTGTCCAAGTAGTCTGATTTGTGGTGGCAGGATGCCGCACAGCATTTGAACTTCTGGATAGTGGTAATGTTTTTAATATGAAACAAACATCAAGGTCATGTTTCAGATACTAGTTTCATGTGAGCTGTTACGTAGGCTATTAGAGATATTCCATCACCATTCACGATACTTTTCTATGAATATTAAACATAATTGTTGAAATAGTGTTATATTTTTCAGTTTTAATACCAGGTAATTAACAATGCTATTTAAAATATATTAATAATAGTTTATAACATATGAGATTTAAAAATTATTAACATACTTATTTCCTCTTAAAATGAAACAGAAGACTTACATATAAGACACTATACCGTCATCGTAAGACACTATACTGTCATCAGTTTTTCCTTACAATATGAAACTTTGATTCTTCCCCCCTCTCTTTTTAATAGTAAATCTAATTTTACCTTTATTCAACTCACAGTGAATTTCATTATATTAAAACATGAATAGGTGACATCTGATTTACTCTTTATCTAGAACAAAACTAATCAATTTAGCATGTGTGCCCAACTAAGAAGTAGAGGGGGTAAAAGAGTTAATGCTTTACATTCTTCTGTTAGCACCTCCCCTCTCAT
Source organism: Phocoena sinus (assembly GCF_008692025.1). Taxonomy (NCBI): domain Eukaryota; kingdom Metazoa; phylum Chordata; class Mammalia; order Artiodactyla; family Phocoenidae; genus Phocoena; species Phocoena sinus. The sequence goes on from NC_045767.1 coordinate 68,154,973, forward strand.
ATTCTCTCAGATTAAGACCAAGTTGGGAAACTGGTGGGACAACTATTAAGATGAAGTTGCAGAAGATCTACTTAATTATTAGGCTTTGTAAAGACAAATGTGGTCGATAGATGCACACAGAAGTTTCATACAGAAGCATAGAATCTTGGATTTGGAAGGAACCTTAAATGTCATCTTGTGTAATATTCCTCCTCTCAGTGTAAAATTCTTTCTACCATATCCCTGGGCAAAGATGAACAGTCTTTGAACACACCCAGAGACAACAACCTCATGAGAGTTCAAGCCAACCTATCATATTGTAGTACTCCTGTAAATATTAGAAAATTCTTTCTCATGTTGAGAACAAACCTGCATCTAACTTCCTTCACCCATTAGTCTTAGTTCTTCTACCTAGAGTAATTCGAATGGAAACTATTCCCTCATCCTCTTAACTAAAACTTCAGGTGCAAAAATGTTGGCAAGTTTTCTCCATGGGTTCTTTAAGACTTACTCTTGTCACATGATTATCTGAGCTTCGACATCATTATTCTCCTTAAGACATATTCTAGTCTTCAAGTGCAGCACCCAAAACTAGAAGCAATCTTCTAGATGATTATCTCCCCAAATAGGATCTCTATCCCTCTATTAATGGAGCCTAGATTTACTTTAAGCATCTATATCATACAATTAATTATACTGAGTCTGAGGCCAGTTAAAAGATTCGTGTAACTTTCATGTGAACTATTTCTCAAGTAAACTCCTAATACCCTTGGTGTTTGGTTGCATTTTACTAGGTCCCAAGACCTCTTTTCCATGGATGTGTAGTTACTAGGCAATAATTAATATCACAAGAAATAACATTTTTTTCACAGCCTATGATTATTTTATTTTATTTTTTATACAGCAGTTTCCTATTAGTTATCTATTTTATACATATTAGTATATATATATCAATCCCACTCTCCCAATCCATCCTACCACCACCACCGCCCCCTCCGTCTGCTTTCTCCCCTTGGTGTCCATACATTTATCCTCTACATCTGTGTCTCTATTTCTGCCTTGAAAACCGAATCATCTGTACCATTTTTCTAGATTCCACATATATGCGTTAATATACGATATTTGTTTTTCTCTTTCTGACTTAATTCACTCTGTATGACAGTCTCTAGGTCCATCCACGTCTCTACAAATGACCCAACTTCATTCCTTTTTATGGCTGAGTAATATTCCATTGTATATATGTGCCACATCTACTTTATCCATTCATCTGTCAATGGACACTTAGGTTGCTTCCATGTCCTGGCTATTGTAAATAGAGCTGCAATGAACATTGTGGTACATGACTCCTTTTGAATTATGGTTTTCTAAGGGTATATGCCCAGTAGTGGGATTGTATGGTAGTTCTATTTTTAGTTTTTTAAGGAATAGCGTATGGTTTTTAATGACTGTCACTCTCTTTCTGTAAGCAATTCATTCTGGTGCTAGTACCATTCCTTAGATCAGGAAGCAATGAAGTTACCAGATATCTCAAACTTCCATCTCCAGAGAAACATGGTCATGGGACTGGAACAAACCACAGCCAAAGTTTGGGCACTATGATGGAAGTAATTGTATCAGTTAGCTTTTGCTATGTGAGGAACCACCCCAAAACTTAGTGGCTTTAAAGAACTGTTTTGTAGACTGCAGTGTTGGCTGGGCTTGGCTGTCTTTTGTGGTCTTCTGGTGGCTTAGCTAGAACTGGGTGATCTAGGATGACTTCTGTTACATATCTGGCTTCTCAGATTTCCTCTTTTCTAGAAGACTAGCTGGGGAATGTTAAATGGTGGCAGTTGGGTCTCTAGCAATGAAAGAAGGCAAGCCCTAATGCTCAAGCACATTTCAAGCCTTGGCTTGAATCATGTTTGCTTTTGTCCTGTTGACTAGCGCAGGTGACATGGTCAGGTTCAGATTTAAGACTGTGAGAACAGACTCCACCTATTGATGGGAGGACCACCCACATCACATCGTAAAGGGTATGCATAGAATGAGGCATGAACAAACTGGTGGCAGTTACCTCAGCAATCTACCAAAGTGCAGAACTTCAACATCATCTAACCCTGGCTTTTTGCCTAAGTCATGTGTGCTCACTGATATTTTCATGTTGGAGTATTGCATACTTTTGATATCCTAAAGCTAGTTAATTATGCTTTAGCACTCCATGTGCCCACAAAATATTTGTAGAGCAGTTTGGCATTCACTCACAGCTGTGTGGGACTAAATCAACATACCACATCCCCTTCAAATTTCTAGAGTCACACACCATCATCTTGTTCCTTTAATAATCCCGTAGCCTCACCAGTAACATCTTGTGATATCCTTGGTCCATTGACCAAATCTTTGCCTTTCGCCTCACTGATTTGTCTGTCACTTATTCTCACAGAAGAAATGCAGAAGTGCTATGATTATAATTTCTTCATCTCATATTTTAGTGCTGAAATTAATTCAATGACATGAAAAGTCATATAGTAGTAAGTACTTTGAAATACGTTTATGTACAATTCAACTTTCACTGCAACACTTAGAATCAATTAAAGAGAGGGAAGTTTTGAGGCATACTGGCACTAAGTATTCCTAAATTATAGGCCCAACAGCTTCATCCATACAGTCTTTTCTAAATATGTATCCTGGCTTTGATACTCAACCAAACTTGGGTCCACTCATCTGTGTTCAGTAAAGTCAATCTATTGACACTGTTGTGGTGAAGGAAAGTGCAGCATTTATTGCAAGGCCAAGCAAGGAGTATGGGCAGCTAATTCTCAGAAGACCTTGCCTCCCTGATGGCTCTCAGGGAAACGTTTTTAAAGACAAAGTGAGGGAGAAGGTCATAGGATGCCTAGATCAGCTTGTGGACCATCCTTCTTTTTGGTTGGTGGTGAGGTAACCAGGTGGTATTTGCAAGAGTCAAACATCACCAATCTTCTGGTTACAGCCGATCTACATGCTTGTGGCCAACAGGCAGTTAACTTCTTCCTGCCTGGTGCAGGTTTCAGTATCTGCAAAACAACTCAAAGATATGGCTCAGAATATAAATCTATAGTCCTGGAGGAGGAACTAAAGATCCTTGACTTTGTATTATGGCTAAACAACTGTTATTTGTCTTGCTTGACTGTTTGCCTTTGTTTCTTCATTTTCATACTTCTCTGATTAAATTTGCCCTTTGGAACTCAGGGAAGGCCTAACTGAGAAAGTTTTTCTACAAATGAGAGGCAGGCGGAGGACATGGTAGGGTCTGTCCCATGAACGCTCCATAGCATCCTGCTCAGTTACAGCTTTATCATTTTACAAATTTAAATCCATTGTCACATTTGTCTAAGACTTTGCCGCTTCTAGTTTTTCCTGCTGTAATTCTCTGTGTGGCAGGATACTTATAAAGTGTCTGGTAGGTTCATCATTTAATTATTTGCATATGTCAGATGCTGAGTCTTAAATTTGGTCCTTTGGACCGTGGCAGTATAAAAGTACAAAATAGTTGTGTCTATTTTCAACTTGGCCACAAGTTAAAAGAGGGCACAGAACATGCCATGAAAGGGCTCCAGGAGTCAATTTACCTACATCTCAATTTAGATATAAATTGCTAACTATTCTCAATCTGATTGAAAAGAAAATGTATTTGTGCATAATCAGTGTTTTCTTATTTGGATTTAAAGATATAAACATTGAAGATTTTTTTTTAATTCTAGAAAATGCATAAAAATAAGTTAATGTACCATTCTATGAGTAGCTGAAAGTTAATAGAAACTGTAATAAGTAACCATTTCTAAGAGAACTTGAAATCAGTATCTCAGAAAGGAAGACTTCAGTTGATAATGAACTCTATTTCTACTCTTATGCACTTAGAGACTTAGTATCTTCTCAACCACCAGAGGGCTCTCACGATATAAGAAGATATATTAAATATATAAGAAAATAAATGAAAATAGAAGTCATTTTTGATATACCTTTTTTTTTTTTTAGTGTTCAGTTAAAGTTAAATATCGTAAATATATGGATTAGGTACAATATTTCTAATCCAGATTTCCTGTCAGGAAAAGAACGAAATTAGGAGGAACAGTTTAAACTTGACAATTCAAAAACTTAAAACAAACATAATAACTATTTTACTATTTGGGGGCCTAAATCCTGAATCAGACGTTTATACCATTCATTTATGTTTTCACTGGAAAAAAAGGAAAGTGCATATATTTTCTCTGAGAGTTTCTGGCCTTTAGGGCCTATTTTTCTGTAAACATCTAGTTTGTGACCTTGATATCATATATGATTACAGCTGAGCAAACATCTCACAAGGGATTCGACAAGGAAAATAGCTCCTGTGCCAAGTGGCAGGCTTCCTTAGGCTCAGGTAGGATTATGATACACTGTGTTGTGGTTTTATTTTGTTTTTAATCACTCCTTGGAGTCCCAGTTTGGTCGAGCTCAGCCCAAGATGCCTCTATCTCCCAAAACAAAAAATAAGCTAAAGATCTGACCATATGTTTGGTTCTGATGGTGTTTATTCTCTGGATTAGATTCAAAGAATGAATAGAGTGAATCAAGTGAAGCAAACCACTTGTCCAGCGATGAGCCCTGAAATACTGAATCCAGGGGCTCATCACAGGCTTCCTCTCTGGATTGTAATCAAGGTCAGCCTTGCAGGAAACCAGCAAGGTTCAGTGGCCCCAGGGGCCGGTGCTCATCCATTTGTTGTGAATTTTTGCACCTCTCTTAGACTCATGTGGCCTGTCTGAGGGGCTGAGGAAACTGAACCAGAATTAGTGGTTATCAGATTGGTCTCTGTGGTTCCCCAGAGGTTCCTTTGACCTTTTCTTAGGGGACACCTGATGGGTGGTGTGAGTGGGAGGAATTTCAAGCTCTCTTCCAAACGCTAAACTAAACCCTCAGATGCACACATGTTACTGTATTCCACTTACGGTTTCCCTTGAAAGATTTCAATAAACAAAAAGTTTAGCTGAAGGACTTGGGAAAACAAAGAAACGAATGTCTCAAGTTTTTTTCAGTAGTTTTATAATATTTCAATTTCTCTGGAACTTGGGGCCATATTGCTAAAATACAGGGTGGAAGTGGTGATCTACAATCAGGTGGGGCAGGTTTGGATATGTCTCTTTACCCAGCCTCCAGTCTATAGTGAAAGTCATCACCCTGAAAAGCCTGGAAGGAACAAGGGGAACAGTCATGAAGCAAACATTGAGCACCCTCTGGGTTCAAAGCATGGTGCAATATTTAGGATTCAGAGATTTTACATACACAGCCTCTGCCTTCTAGGCTCAAAATTTAAGGGGCATGTGTTGGGGGGAGGGGGAGTATGGACACATATCACTCTAAGCTAGTTGTGCTAAGTGCTAAGTTAATGGTAAAACAATATTTATTTAGACGGAGGAGAAGAGAGACACATTTCCATCAGGGCAATAAGGGAAGGTTCTAAGAAGGAGGCAGCATTTGTGCTGTGCTTTGCAAAGTGAGTAGGATTTCAATAAGAAGTGGCGACAATGTGCTCCTAATTCAATGCCACATGTGTGCCTAGCATAAGAGATTTCTAGAGAGAAATCTAGTGCTATGCCTAACTTGTGAACATCTTTGATTCCTTCTAATAAGTTGTGATTCAACTGAGTTCTGGGAAAGATGTAGGTGATGAAATGCAGGGCAAAAGAATTCTAGGGACTCACTGAGGTTTCCTTGAAGAAATAACAGATCAACTTAGGTCTCTGTAAAATGTTAGTACCTGAGGAAAAAGTTATGAGCCTTCTCTGACATATAGCTTAGCTCCATACTGATTGCATCCAGTTTCCTTGTGATATGTCTTTCTTTGAGGTTGCCAGATAGAAAACCCCAAAGGCAATGGAGTCCACCAAGGGCAGGAGAGTTCTTCCTTCTTCTTATTGGGGGCCTCAGATGTCACACATTTTTCGGAGTGTGCTGTGCTCTGGAGCTTGAAAGACCTTCGTCTGAGCTGACTGAAGTCTTTTAGTTTTCCCTTGAGTCAGTCAAGAGTTTAAACATGTAGCCAAGGGTGTGGGAAGGTGGTTTGAAGGACCTGGGTGTAGGAGAATGCCTTCTCTGCAATGGGGATGTTTGCTGAGAATCCTGGCTCCACTCAAATTCTTTGTAACAAGTCATTTGTGTTTTGTCCCTGGGGTAAAAAGGTTAAGAACTACATTCTCAGATTTTTTACAAGTAAAAAGGAGAAATAAATCGATTCCACTCTGTCATTGACTGAGAGCACTGATGCAGAATGACACCAAATCGTAGTCCTTCCTTAGACAAATGATACAATAAAAATAACAGTATGTTTTTTTCTTGAAGACTGTTAATCCAGTCTACTCTTTCACTTTGGGTAGTGCAGAACCCAGGTTATTCACAATAAATATTCTTTCAACGTCACTTTTTTCCTAGGTTCAAAAATATATATTTAAAATGCATTACAATTCATAGTATAATAAATTATTATAATATTAGGATTGAAAATATAAGTGAATGTTCAGTTATATTTTTATTTTGTAGAAAAAGACTTGATACATTTTCCTGAATTTCCCATCATTGACTAGTTGAATACATTTGAAGTGACCAATTTATAAATGAGTGAAAACCTGTTATGTTCTGTGCTGGACCTTTTGGGGGATTTAGTAGCAATGTAAGCTGTAATGTTTGCAAACCAGAAACTTGTAGTAAGACTATGAAGACAAGAGTATATATAGATAGCGAGAGAGAGCGTATACATATTTTTTTTTCTTTCAGATTATAAATCCTGTAGGACATCAGAGGAGGAAAAGGTTAATGAAAGGTGGAGTTATCTGGAAAGACTTTTTGTGCTCATAGAATTCCATTCTTTCGTAGATCCACCTTTCTATAGATCTAACTCAGCTTTCTGATAGAGTGACCTTGAGCCTATTGATTTAGCACTCTTTCCAGGGGAACAATTGTATCTTCTTCACAGGATTGTTTTTTAGGTATTCTTTTAAACAATGGAAATATAAAAATAATACCATCACAGTTTCTGCCCACAAGGAACCCAGAGTTAGTGTGAAGGTAGACACGGAAATGAATATGTGTCTCACAGGATGAAAGCACAGTAAAGAAGTATGTACTAAGTCAGTACATTATGATATAAGAGGACCTCAAGAGTGACTGTGCCTGAGATACTCAGGGTAGGTTTCACAGAAGAGGAAATGCTTAGGTTTCACAGAAGGGGAAATGAGATACTCAGGGTAGGTTGTACAGAAGAGGAAATCTTGCTTGATTAGAAGTTTATAAAGTGGGCAGAGGCAGTAGCAAGGACAAAAAGTAGAATGTGCAAACTTGCAGGGATAGCCATCTCTGAGTAGCTTAGAGTAACTAGGGTATCAACCGTGCTTTAGTTATCAAATTCTTTGTAACAAGTCATCCCAATATTTAGTGATTTAAAACAATAAGTTATTATTTCTCATAATCTCCTTTCATCATCTAATACTTATGGTGAACTATTATATTTTAGTTTTTATTAATTTGGATTCATATATTTAAATATACAGAGATATATTCATAACTTTTCTAATAATCATCTTTGACAAATTAATGCTTTTTGGCTTGAATTCTTCTTTGTTTTATTTTACTATTTATACAACCCACTCCATATCTCCCATGTTTCATTTATGTATTTTCTTTTAGTTTGCCTATATTTCTTTGCTTGTAATTTTGCTTTAGGTATCTCTTTTGTAAACAAAAACATAATGGGATTTATTTGACATAATCTGTGAATCTTTATGTTTCAGTAAGAGAATTTAACCTACTTAAATTTATTGTGCTTACTAGATTTGTTTTTCCTTAGTGTTATCATTTTATGTTTTGTGTATTTTGGTTTTGTTTTTTTAAAAAACCTCCATCTTTTAAAAATGTACTGTGCTTTCTTTTCAGTCTAAGGAAAACAAAGAGGGAGATTGCATGTGAGCTATTTGCAGCAATACATTGCCTCTTTAATGAGGCAGCTACTAGACTTAATTGTGAGGCAGCTCACACTTATAGCTTGTGAGCCAAGTGTGCATGCCACCATCCCTGCTCAGTGTTCGTGTCAGAAGCCCTTCGCTGTGTAGCTGATACTATACAACAGTGTTTCTCAGTCTTTTAATTTTTCGTCATTAACCCCTATCTGCTTGAGTACTATATGTACATCTGTGATTTATATACAAAAAGAGTAAGTTTTTGTTACTCTTTCTCACCCTTAAGAATCAATTTTCACCCACTTGGAGACAATACTGTGCTTACTGAGAATACATGTGGTACAGGGAGTTCCCCTGTCTGCCACTCACCTGTGAATGGGCAAGTGTTGGTCATTTGTTTGAAGTTATTTCCCACTTTCCCCCCAGGTAGATGATTCCTCTTTATGGCAGAGTCCGTGGAACATTCAGTCCTGTCTGCCCTCCCTTTTGCAGCATTTTCTTTAAGCACCTGACACGTGGATATTACCTTGTTCTAGTTTTTAAGCACCAAACAAAATGCCTCCCCCACCCCAGCTCTTATATTCCTTTTTCTTTTCAGGGGGAATTTGGTAGTGGAGGATAGAGGAGTTAGACTCATGGGCTTATGTCACCAGTTTACCCAGAAATCCATTTCGCTGTTTCCTAACAAAATTCTGGAATACAACCATAAGCTTGGTATTAAAATGAAACTGAACAAATGTCCTTCAGAGAGCTAAATAATTTATTATGATTGATAATTAATAGTCAGGAGAAAGGGGAGTGCTATAAGTCAAGGCTGGGATAATCATTTTATTGGAATGTCAATTTCTCTGCACATCACAAGTCACTCTTCAAATTGATTACAACACAGATGACTAACAAGGTGATTTTGTGCTTCACGTGTTATAATGTAAGCTGTATTATGCTGAATGCCATTTTTTCTACCTTGAAATTTGTCAACACTTTATTATCTAGATTCATAATTTTCATTTTTTTTTCTCTTGTCACCATTTCCCTGCTTAGATTCCACTATTAGTGTGGAAAAGAGTTGAAAATCAGATTTGTTTACATTATTTTCAGTCCATTCGTAGTGGATCGTGCTATTGCTTCAGTAACCTCAAAGCCCTCGTTTTTGTTTTTCTGTTGGGATTCAGAAGCTCATAATGTTTGGTAGCTTGATTCAGGCAAATAACGTGCTGAGAAAATGACTTTGCATCATTTATAGCTGTCAGTACAATCAGGATATTGAAGTGAGGTGATTGTGGGTGGGGGTAAAATTCACATGTTTTAGTATAAGTACTTAAATTAAATTAATGAAATATAATTAAAATGGGTTTCTTAAAAAGATTTTAAAACATTTTTATCAAGATGTTAAGATTTTTGCCATTCTTTTTATCTGTTTAAAAAATGTCTTACATTTCTTCATTATACTCCCAATTTGGAGAGAAAAATAAGAAAAATGTATTTGCTCTTAAAATTTGTTTTGTTTCAATCCTTTCCTTTCTGAGCAAACATTACACATACTACACTTTATTTCAGCTTTAAAAATGGCAAATGCTGCTTTAATCAATGGTGGGATTTCCCCTCCCTCCCTCCCTCCCTTCCTTCCTCCCTCCCTTCCTTCCTTCCTTCCTTCGAACTAAAGAGTGATTTTCCTTTCACAGGCAAAACATACATGAAATTCAAGGAACAGCTGAAAATGTGCTCCTGGCCAGATAGGAGCAATTCACTTCCATAACATCTCAGAAACACTCCCTTTGTCTTCTGTCTCCTTCTTGCTTTTTCTGGACTCTGGGTTATTAATTCCTTGATGCATCTCTGCTTGAGCTGAAAAAGTGGGAAAATATATGAGGGTGTAGACTTTACCTTAGCCTATGGCGTCAGCTTCTGAACCATAAGTTCTAGTTTTCAGTGACTTATTTTCAACTGAGAAACATTATTAAGATCCAAGTAAGTATCAGTGATTGTGATGAATGCTGTGTATATTCTGAAGAGTAGAACAGGCATGTTGTCTCTTGTTTATCTCTTTCATAAAGAAGCAAGTGCAGGAGGAAATCAACCAGAGCTCTGTGAGCATAAGTCTTTATTTGGTAATGCTGACCACGAGAAGGCTTGGAAGGAGTCCTCCTACTTGGGAAAGGAGGACAAAATGTTTTACAGGGCTGTAGCAAGAGTAGGTCAGTAGAAGTTCACCAAGTCCAAGGAATAACTGGCCAAGGATTGTTCTTTAAAGAGGAGCATTGTTCTTTTAGATTAGCAGCAAGTGTTGGTCAATTTGGATTGTATCAAGAAGGATGGAGAGAACTAGTTAGGGGCTGGAGTCCTGTGCAAGAGAGTATGGGCAGAATCAGCTGCAGGAGACAAGGACAAAGGAGGCCCAAGGGCAAAATCCTCATTCCTTCAATGCCTCTTATTCATGATAATCTGAGGGGTTGATAAACAAGAGGAAATGAAAAGACAGAGATTCCTATGAACCACAGAGTACTAGGTAATTCTAAGATCATCAAAATTCTTATGTGTATTGGTGAAAATTGCCAAAATGAATGAAGGACCACAGCTACACCTTGCTGTGGTCCAGCTCCTACTGCAGTGGGAACAGGAAGTTGTGCAAGTTAAATATCTTGTTGAGTATGTGCTGCTATTCAATATGTTCCATAAATTTTCTTGTGTGCGTCCTATATATACAGTCTTTCTCTCATAATCTAGTGGAAGACACAAACTAGCCATCACCCTAATGAGTGTATAATCACAGAGTGAGAGCTTTGTTCTGAGGAAAAGGAATAGGGTCTTTGAGAACACCTAATGAGATACCTTTACCCAATCTAGGGGCTTAGGGAGGAGGAGATGAGTAGAAGTTGGAAAGACCTGGTTAGATGTGAGTTTTGAAAAGTACATTATAGCTCATCCTTACATGTTACTCTGAAATAAATTTGCAATATAGACATTATCTTTAACATTTTTTATTGGGAAGATGAATGATTTTTAAACATTAAAATACCTAATAACAGTGAAGTTTTTAGGGACAATACTCTGTATGATACTATGATAGATACATATCATTATACATTTATCTAAACTCATAGAATATACAACACCAAAAGTAAACCCTCATGTGAACTATGGACTTTGGGTGATAATGATGCACCAGTGTAAGTTCATCAGTTGTAACAAATGTACCACTCTGGTGGAGGATGTTGATAACAGGGTAGGCTATGCATGTAAAGGTGTAGGGAATATATGGGAAATCTCTGTACTTTCAATTTTGTTGTGAAACTAAAACTGCTCTAGAAAACTTGCCTTTAATAAAAGAAACATATAAAATTACTGCCTTAATACAATCATGTTCATTTTTTTATATTGCCTTCCAGTTTGTATATACATGCATATATGTACTTCTATGGTGGCATTCACAATAAATGGACTGTTTTTACAGTATTTGTTAAGCATAATATTTTATCAAGAACATTTTTCATTTTTTCCCCTAGTACTTATAATTAAACTTGAGAATGATTTTATTATAAGTCATAGTGGTGACATATTTGAATTTGTTAAAACATTTATCTCTTGTTGGAAATTAAGGTTTCCAGTTTGGGGGTTTGTTTTATAGATTATGTTGGATATAGACCTTTGTTCCTGTTGAAATATATTTTTAAGACAAAATTCCAGAGATGGGAGTATTGAGTTATTGTTACAGTTTAGCAATATCCATCAATAAATTTTAGTTTTCCTTCTTTGCATACTTTGCCATGTGCTTTTTATTATAAGGAATTTTAAAAATGTTTATTTATAAATGTATTTTGTTAGCATGTGCAGAAATGATCCACTTAAAAATATTTCTGATGGCAATAATCTTTTTATTTTAGAAGAGAAAGATTTTTGATTTTTTCCATTCTTTTTGACTTTGCTGGAAATACATATTTGCACAGTTATGTACCACCACTAGGAGTCACTAGTTTACCACATCCTCATTGTAAAGAGTATACATACAATCCTAGGTACACAACTGAATTGAGTGGCATTGAGGAAAGCCACGTATGGTGCTAATCTTACTAAAATGCCAGCACATTTACTGCCTTAAAAAGAACATGAAGGAGCTTCCCTGGTGGCGCAATGGTTGAGAATCTGCCTGCTAATGCAGGGGACATGGGTTCGAGCCCTGGTCTGGGAGGATCCCACATGCCACGGAGCAACTAGGCCCGTGAGCCACAACTACTGAGCCTGCGCGTCTGGAGCCTGTGCTCCGCAACAAGAGAGGCCACGATAGTGAGAGGCCCGCGCACCGCGATGAAGAGTGGCCCCCGCTTGCCACAACTAGAGAAAGCCCTCGCACAGAAACGAAGACCCAACACAGCAAAAATAAATAAATAAAATTAATAAAAGGCAGAATAGGTGATAGTGTGCCCCGAGCACACTATAAAGAAGAAGAAAAAAAAAGAACATGAAGTATATGCATGCCACACTTTAGATCAATAAAATGAATTGGTAAATTAGGGAATGCTATTTTAAATTTTTAGTGGCTCTCTTCTAAGGTTATGTGCCGAGTAAACAGTTTTGTCTTTGAAAAATTGGAGGGTCCACTCAGCTCAGGATAAGGTCTTCTTTAGTCTGAGAGCTTAGAAGTTGTTTAAAGCAAAACTATGATATACTTGCTCAGGACAGATGTCAGACAGTACCAGGCTTTACCTGCCACTGTTTAATCGTACCAGAGAACTCCTCAGATATAAACATCCTGAAGCTTTCAGATTTCTTCACCATTCTGCTTTATCATAGGCAGCATTTAATCAATAAAGAGTGTATGTTATTTTTTTAGACTATTGATATTACTTTAGAAACCTGCAGAAAAATGTATGTATTTTTTAAATGTTCTTAAATTTGAAATTTAGGGTCAAAATAATTTCATTAGAAGCAAAATTATTATGGAAGTGAAGTAGAAACTTAATTTGATTTATAAATCCTGCTTTATATGCAATGTCACAGGACTCTATCTCTAACATAAATAAGAGTTATAGTCATCTGTCCTTGTGACTTGTGGTTTGCTCTGCTGTGGCTAATACTGTCTGATTAAAAATACACATTATGGCAGAGTAGAAATAGCTTTGGTTACAAAATGACAGGGAACAAAGCAAAGACATAAATTTACTACATCCTGTGCTATTTTATAACCCTAATAAGTCATCTTTAACTTTGACGTAAAGTTACTTGGAGAATAAATCGTCTTAGTTTTTCCAACTTGTACTTTTTGATATGTGGGCCCTTTGGTTTGCACAATGAAGAAATCTTGACTAATAATCTATGTATTTAGAAAATGTATTTTTATAACCTTAGTAAAATAACAGATTTGCCTGTGACCAAGCTTTTTTTCTTTAAAAATTGTCAAGTATTCTCTTTGTTGTGAATTTAGACAGCAAAACCATAAATCCTACACATTTAGATTTACTGTGGAGAGCTGTCGTCTTTAATTATTAGTGTTTTGAGGATGACTCTGTAATGTACCCTCAAAATTGAAATTATAGAAGATGGTAAAATAACATACTGACTGTATAAACAATAAACTCCAATAAATATTATAAATTAATATTTTATATTAATAAAGCAGACATATTAATAAAATATAAATATCTTGCAATATGCATGTATATTCCCCTCTTTATCTCTTTCCTCGCAATGGGATGGTCACCCCTGGTTACAGTCTCTTGGCCACCAAGTAGTCTTGGTTCTTCTTCCTGAATATTATTTACTTCTGTTTCTTTTGCTTAATTCCCACTACGTTAGTTCAGTCTCCTATCATGCTTAGTCTGTAGCCATTTTGACAATTTGTTGAGCAAATGAATGACATACAAACTTCTCTGTACGTCTCTGGATATTTTAATTGATATATGTAGACATATTCTATATTAGTAGGAGATTATTACCCATAGGTATGATACCTCAGATATTTGGTGGTTATTTATTTATTTATATTTTTTAAACATCTTTATTGGAGTATAATTGCTTTACAATGTTGTGTTAGTTTCTGCTGTATAACAAGGTGAATCAACTATATGGGTTATTTATTTTTTAATTAAAAAAATTGAAATATATTTGATGTATAACATTGTGTAAATTTAAGAGGTACAACATACTGTCTTGATAATTTTATGATAATGGTTATTATTGATCACAGAGTAGATCTGGAAATTGCCATTTTAATGAGCAGAAACATTGTGTGTCTGTTTACACAGGCCATAACCTGTCAAATGTTCAAACTCCTACTAAAATTTGTGGCAGAAGAGAATCATAAACGTGTGTAGCTGACACTGGAGGGAGTGCGTGACTGGAGGGAGTGTGGTGCGTGGCTTCTCTTGTTGCGGAACACAGGCTCTTCCCAGGGATAACTAATTCCTAGAGATGGCAAACACTTTGCCCTGGAGTGATTCTTTGATATGCAAACCAACCGATCCAGAGCCACGCCCTCATCTATCTTCTCTATCACACTCAGGGCCACTATCCCTCTTTCCTAGTCATCCTAGAGCTGGGTACCCAGCCACTAGAGACAGTCCCTTTACCCCAAAGCCCCCTAAAATTATTCAAATTAGCCAGTTCTAAACTTGCTCATCCTGCCTTCCATTTCCTGTGGAAACCACAAGACAGTCTCTTGCCCACATTCTTTGGCCAAAGCCTGTGTTCCCTGTTTGGCCCATGCATGGTGTGGTGTGCCCCTTCTTTGTGGGAACTGTGAGTGTTAACAGCTATTAACAGCTATTTTTCAAGGGCAGTCATCTCCTGATCGGTTAGTCTCACCATATATGAATATAAAACATATTTTAAAATAGGAAAGAGTTTAATACTTTTAAAAAATCTTTTATTGAGTCCTTTGTGACAGGCAAAGTGGTAAATGCTTTACATGCAGGATCTCACTACATCCTGCAAGCTTTATGAGGTAGATGCTATTATTACCCTCCTTTTAAAAATAAAAGGACTGAGGTTGTGAGAGATTAAGAAACCTACCCAAAGTTCCACATGGAAGTGGTAGCACGTAGTCTAGAGCAGGGCTGTCTGAGTACAGGATCTGTATTCTCAGCCACCAACCTCGGATTATGCTTCCTTTCACTTGACTGTACTTTGTCTAAAAAATTACCAAATTCCTCCCCTCCCTTTCTATTGATACTTTTATTTTTTTTTTTTTTTATTTTTTTTTTTAAACATCTTTATTGGGGTATAATTGCTTTACAATGGTGTGTTAGTTTCTGCTTTACAACAAAGTGAATCAGCTATACATATACATATGTTCCCATATGTCTTCCCTCTTGCGTCTCCCTCCCTCCCACTCTCCCCATCCCACCCTTCCAGGCTGTCACAAAGCACCGAGCTAATATCCCTGTGCCTTGCGGCTGCTTCCCCCCAGCTATCTACCTTACTACGTTTATTAGTGTGTATATGTCCATGACTCTCTCTCGCCCTGTCAAAACTCACCCTTCCCCCTCCCCATATCCTTAAGTCCGTTCTCCAGTAGGTCTGCGTCTTTATTCCTATCTTACCCCTAGGTTCTTCATGACATTTTTTTCCCTTAAATTCCATATACATGTGTTAGCATACGGTATTTGTCTTTTTCTTTCTGACTTACTTCACTCTGTATGACAGACTCTAGGTCTATCCATCTCATTACAAATAGCTCAATTTCATTTCTTTTTAAGGCTGAGTAATATTCCATTGTGTATATGTGCCACATCTTCTTTATCCATTCGTCCGATGATGGGTGCTTAGGTTGTTTCCATGTCCTGGCTATTGTAAATAGAGCTGCAATGAACATTTTGGTACATGACTCTTTTTGAATTTTGGTTTTCTCAGGGTATATGCCAAGTAGTGGGATTGCTGGGTCATATGGTAATTCTATTTGTAGTTTTTTAAGGAACCTCCATACTGTTCTCCACAGTGGCTGAACCAATTCACATTCCCACCAGCAGTGCAAGAGTGTCCCCTTTTCTCCACACCCTCTCCAGCATTTATTGTTTCTAGATTTTTTGATGATGGCCATTCTGACTGGTGTGAGATGATATCTCATTGTAGTTTTGATTTGCATTTCTCTAATGATTAATGATGTTGAGCATTCTTTCATGTGTTTGTTGGCATTCTGTATATCTTCTTTGGAGAAATGTCTATTTAGGTCTTCTGCCCATTTTTGGATGGGGTTGTTTGTTTTTTTGTTATTGAGCTGCATGAGCTGCTTGTAAATTTTGGAGATTAATCCTTTGTCAGTTGCTTCATTTGCAAATGTTTTCTCCCATTCTGAGGGTTGTCTTTTGGTCTTGGTTATGGTTTCCTTTGCTGTGCAAAAGCTTTGAAGTTTCATTAGGTCCCATTTGTTTATTTTTGTTTTTATTTCCATTACTCTAGGAGGTGGGTCAGAAAGGATCTTGCTGTGATTTATGTCATAGAGTGTTCTTCCTATGTTTTCTTCTAAGAGTTTGATAGTTTCTGGCCTTACATTTAGGTCTTTAATCCATTTTGAGCTTATTTTTGTGTATGGTGTTAGGGAGTGATCTAATCTCATACTTTTACATGTACCTGTCCAGTTTTCCCAGCACCATTTATTGAAGAGGCTGTCCTTTCTCCACTGTACATTCCTGCCTCCTTTATCAAAGATAAGGTGTCCATATGTGCGTGGGTTTATCTCTGGGCTTTCTATCCTGTTCCACTGATCTATCTTTCTGTTTTTGTGCCAGTACCATACTGTCTTGATTACTGTTGCTTTGTAATATAGTCTGAAGTCAGGGAGCCTTATTCCTCCAGCTCCTTTTTTCGTTCTCAAGATTGCTTTGGCTATTCGGGGTCTTTTGTGTTTCCATACAAATTGCGAAATTTTTTGTTCTAGTTCTGTGAAAAATGCCAGTGGTAGTTTGATAGGGATTGCATTGAATCTGTAGATTGCTTTGGGTAGTAGAGTCATTTTCACAATGTTGATTCTTCCCATCCAAGAACATGGTATATCTCTCCATCTATTTGTATCATCTTTAATTTCTTTCATCAGTGTCTTATAATTTTCTGCATACAGGTCTTTCGTCTCCTTAGGTAGGTTTATTCCTAGATATTTTATTCTTTTTGTTGCAATGGTAAATGGGAGTGTTTTCTTGATTTCACTTTCAGATTTTTCATCATTAGTATATAGGAATGCCAGAGATTTCTGTGCATTAATTTTGTATCCTGCTACTTTACCAAATTCATTGATTAGCTCTAGTAGTTTTCTGGTAGCATCTTTAGGATTCTCTATGTATAGTATCATGTCATCTGCAAAGAGTGACAGCTTTACTTCTTCTTTTCCGATTTGGATTCCTTTTATTTCCTTTTCTTCTCTGATTGCTGTGGCTAAAACTTCCAAAACTATGTTGAATAAGAGTGGTGAGAGTGGGCAACCTTGTCTTGTTCCTGATCTTAGTGGAAATGCTTTCAGTTTTTCACCATTGAGGATGATGTTTGCTGTGGGCTTGTCATATATGGCTTTTATTATGTTTAGGAAAGTTCCCTCTATGCCTACTTTCTGGAGGGTTTTGATCATAAATGGGTGTTGAATTTTGTCGAAAGCTTTCTCTGCATCTATTGAGATGATCATATGGTTTTTCTCCTTCAATTTGTTAATATGGTTTATCACATTGATAGATTTGCGTATATTGAAGAATCCTTGCATTCCTGGAATAAACCCCACTTGATCATGGTGTATGATCCTTTTAATGTGCTGTTGGATTCTGTTTGCTAGTATTTTGTTGAGGATTTTTGCATCTATGTTCATCAGTGATATTGGCCTGTAGTTTTCTTTCTTTGTGACATCCTTGTCTGGTTTTGGTATCAAGGTGATGGTGGCTTCGTAGAAGGAATTTGGGAGTGTTCCTCCCTCTGCTATATTTTGGAAGAGTTTGAGAAGGATAGGTGTTAGCTCTTCTCTAAACGTTTGATAGAATTCACCTGTGAAGCCATCTGGTCCTGGGCTTTTGTTTGTTGGAAGGTTTTTAATCACAGTTTCAATTTCAGTGCTTGTGATTGGTCTGTTCATATTTTCTATTTCTTCCTGATTCAGTCTTGGCAGGTTGTGCATTTCTAAGAATTTGTCCATTTCTTCCAGATTGTCCATTTTATTGGCATAGAGTTGCTTGTAGTAATCTCTCATGATTTTTTTTATTTCTGCAGTGTCAGTTGTTACTTCTCCTTTTTCATTTCTAATTCTATTGATTTGAGTCTTCTCCCTTTTTTTCTTGATGAGTCTGGCTAGTGGTTTATCTATTTTGTTTATCTTCTCAAAGAACCAGCTTTTAGTTTTATTGATCTTTGCTATCATTTCCTTCATTTCTTTTTCATTTATTTCTGATCTGATTTTTATGATTTCTTTCCTTCTGCTAGCTTTGGGGTTTTTTTTGTTCTTCTTTCTCTAATTGCTTGAGGTGCAAGGTTAGGTTGTTTATTCGAGATGTTTCCTGCTTCTTAAGGTGGGCTTGTATTGCTATAAACTTCCCCCTTAGAACTGCTTTTGCTGCATCCCATAGGTTTTGGGTCGTTGTGTCTCCATTGTCATTTGTTTCTAGGTATTTTTTTATTTCCTCTTTGATTTCTTCAGTGATCACTTCATTATTAAGTAGTGTATTGTTTAGCCTCCATGTGTTTGTATTTTTTACAGATCTTTTCCTGTAATTGATATCTAGTCTCATGGCGTTGTGGTCGGAAAAGATACTTGAAACAATTTCAGTTTTCTTAAATTTACCAAGGCTTGATTTGTGACCCAAGATATGATCTATCCTGGAGAATGTTCCATGAGCACTTGAGAAAAATGTGTATTCTGTTGTTTTTGGATGGAGTGTCCTATAAATATCAATTAAGTCCATCTTGTTTAATGTATCATTTAAAGCTTGTGTTTCCTTATTTATTTTCATTTTGGATGATCTGTCCATGGGTGAAAGTGGGGTGTTAAAGTCCCCTACTATGAATGTGTTACTGTTGATCTCTCCTTTTATGGTTGTTAGTATTTGCCTTATGTATTGAGGTGCTCCTATGTTGGGTGCATAAATATTTACAATTGTTATATCTTCTTCTTGGATCGATCCCTTGATCATTATGTAGTGTCCTTCTTTGTCCCTTTTAATAGTCCTTATTTTAAAGTCTATTTTGTCTGATATGAGAATTGCTACTCCAGCTTTCTTTTGGTTTCCATTTGCATGGAATATCTTTTTCCATCCCCTTACTTTCAGTCTGTATGTGTCTCTAGTTCTGAAGTGGGTCTCTTGTAGACAGCATATATAAGGGTCTTGTTTTTGTATCCATTCAGCCAATCTGTGTCTTTTGGTGGGAGCATTTAGTCCATTTACATTTAAGGTAATTATCGATATGTATGTTCCTATTTCCATTTTATATATTGTTTTGGGTTCGCTACTATAGGTCATTTCCTTCTCTTGTGTTTCGTGTCTAGAGAAGTTCCTTTAGCATTTGTTGTAAAGCTGGTTTGGTGGTGCTGAACTCTCTCAGCTTTTGCTTGTCTGTAAAGGTTTTAATTTCTCCATCAAATGTGAATGAGATCCTTGCTGGGTAGAGTAGTCTTGGTTGCAGGCTATTCTCCTTCATCACTTTCAGTATGTCCTGCCACTCCCTTCTGGCTTGTAGGGTTTCTGCTGAGAGATCAGCTGTTAACCTTATGGGGATTCCCTTGTGTGTTATTTGTTGTTTTTCCCTTGCTGCTTTTAATATGCTTTCTTTGTATTTAATTTTTGACAGTTTGATTAATATGTGTCTTGGCGTGTTTCTCCTTGTATTCTGTATGGGACCCTCTGTGCTTCCTGGACTTGATTAACTATTTCCTTTCCCATATTAGGGAAGTTTTCAACTATAATCTCTTCAAATATTTTCTCAGTCCCTTTCTTTCTTTCTTCTTCTTCTGGAACCCCTATAATTCGAATGTTGGTGCGTTTCATGTTGTCCCAGAGGTCTCTGAGACTGTCCTCAGTTCTTTTCATTCTTTTTTCTTTATTCTGCTCTGCAGTAGTTATTTCCACTACTTTATCTTCCAGGTCACTTATCCGTTCTTCTGCCTCAGTTATTCTGCTATTGATCCTATCTAGAGTGATTTTAATTTCATTTATTGCATTGTTCATGGTTGCTTGTTTCATCTTTAGTTCTTGTAGGTCCTTGTTAACTGTTTCTTGCATTTTGTCCATTCTACTTCCAAGATTTCGGATCATCCTTACTATCATTATTCTGAATTCTTTTTCAGGTAGATTGCCTATTTCCTCTTCATTTGTTAGGTCTGGTGGGTTTTTATCTTGCTCCTTCATCTGCTGTGTGTTTTTCTGTCTTCTCATCTTGCTTATCTTACTGTGTTTGGGGTCTCCTTTTTGCAGGCTGCACTTTCGTAGTTCCCGTTGTTTTTGATGTCTGTCTCCAGTGGCTAAGGTTGTTTCAGTGGGTTGTGTAGGCTTCCTGGTGGAGGGGACTAGTGCCTGTGTTGTGCTGGATGAGGCTGGATCTTGTCTCTCTAGTGGGCAGGTTCACGTCTGGTGGTGTGTTTTGGGGTGTCTGTGGCCTTATTATGATTTTAGGCAGCCTCTCTGCTAATGGGTGGGGTTGTGTTCCTGTTTTGCTAGTTGTTTGGCATAGGTTGTCCAGCACTGTGGCTTGCTGGTCGTTGAGTGAAGCTGGGTGCTGGTGTTAAGATGGAGGTCTCTGGGATATTTCCACCGTTTAATATTATGTGGAGCTGGGAGGTCTCTTGTTGACCAGTGTCCTGAAGTTGGCTCTCCTACCTCAGAGGCAGAGCCCTGACTCCTGGCTGGAGCACCAAGAGCCTTTCAACCACACAGCTCAGAATAAAAGGGAGAAAAAGTAGGGAGAATTAGTAGAAGTATGAGTAAAGAAAGAAGGAAAGGAGGAAAGGAAGGAAGGAAGAAAGAAGCAAAGAAGGAAAGAAAGGAGGGAGGGAGGGAGGGAGGGAGGAAGGAAGGAAGGAGGGAAAGAAGGAAAAAAAGACAGCAAGAAAGATGATACAGTAAAAATAAAATAAAGTATAATATAGTTATTGAATTAAAAAATATTTAGAAAAGAAAAAAAAGGGACGGATAGAACCTTAGGACAAATGTTGGAAGCAAAGCTATACAGAGGAAATCTTACACAGAAGCATAAACATACACCTTCACAAAAAGAGGTAAAGGGGGAAAAATCATAAATCCTGCTCCCTGAGACCACCTCCTCAATTTGGGGTGATTCGTTGTCTAAAGGAGGGAAGGAAGGAAGGAAAGAAAGAAAGAACGAAGGTAAAGTATAATAAAGTTATTACAATTAAACTTAATTATTAAGAAAAGAATTTTTAAAAAAAAAGTCATGGACGGATAGAGCCTAGGACAAAATGGTGGAAGCTAGAGTATACAGACAAGATCTCACACAGAAGCATACACGTACACATTCACAAAAGAGGAAAAGGGAAAAAATCATAGATCTCGCTCCTAAATTCCACCTCTTCAATTTGGGATCATTCCTTGTCTATTCAGGTATTCAACAGATGCAGGGTATATCAAGTTGATTGTGGAGCTTTAATCCGCTGCTTCTGTGGCTGCTGGGAGAGATTTCCCTTTCTCTTCTTTGTTCTCACAGCTCACAGGAGCTCAGCTTTGGATTTGGCCCTGCCTCTGCGTGTAGGTCGCTGGAGGGCGTCTGTTTTTTCGCTCAGACAGGACGGGGTTAAAGGAGCCGCTGATTCGGGGCCTCCGGCTCACTCAGGCCGGGGGTTGGGGGATTGGGGAAGGAGGGGCACTGCGTGCTGGGGCCGGCCTGCGGCGGCAGAGGCAGCGTGACGTTGCGGCAGAGGCCGGCGTGACGTTGCACCAGCCTGAGGCCCGCCGTGCGTTGTCCCGGGGAAGTTGTCCCTGGATCCCGGGAACCTGGCAGTGGCGGGCTGCACAGGCTCCGCGGAAGAGGGGTGTGGAGAGTGACCTGTGCTCGCACACAGGCCCCTTGGTGGCGGCAGCAGCAGCCTTAGCGTCTCCCGCCCGTCTCTGGGGTCCGCGGTTTTAGCCGCGGCTCGCGCCCGTCTCTGGGGTTTGCGCTTTCAGCCGCGGCTCGCGCCCGTCTCGGGGGCTCGCGCCCTCAGCCGCGGCTCGCGCCCGTCTCTGGGGTTCGCGCTTTTAGCCGCGGCTCGCGCCCGTCTCTGGAGTTCCTTTAAGCAGCGCTCTTAAACCCCTCTCCTCGCGCACCAGGAAACAAAGAGGGAAGAAAAAGTCTCTTGCCTCTTCGGCCGGTGCAGGCTTTTCCCCGAACTCCCTCCCGGCTAGTCGTGGTGCACTAACCCCTTCAGGCTATGTTCAAGCCGCCAACCCCAGTCCTCTACCTGAGCTCCGTCCAAAACCAAAACCCGAGCCTCAGCTCGCAACCCCGCCCGCCCCGGTGGGTGAGCAGCAAGCCTCTCGGGTTGGTGAGTGCTGGTCGGCACCGATCGTCTGTGCAGGAATCTCCCCGCTTTGCCCTCCGCAGCCGTCGCTGTGCACCACTCCGCGGTCCCGAAGCTCCCCCCTCCGCCTCCCGCAGTCTCCGCCCGCGGAAGGGCTTCCTAGTGTGTGGAAACTTTTCCTCCTTCACAGCTCCCTCCCACTGGTGCAGGTGCCGTCCTTATTCTTTTGTCTCTGTTTTTTCTTTTGCCCTACCCAGTTACGTGGGGAGTTTCTTGCCTTTTGGGAGGTCTGAGGTCTTCTGCCAGCCTTCAGTAGGAGTTCTGTAGGAGTTGTTCCACGTGTGGATGTATTTCTGGTGTATCCGTGGGGAGGAAGGCGATCTCCGCGTCTTACTCTTCCGCCATCTTCCTGATACTTTTATTGATTCATGGATTCCTTTATTTTCTTTTCCTTTTTTTAAAAAAATTATTGATTGATTGATTGATTGATTTTTGGCTGCGTTGGGTCTTCGTTGCTGCACGTGGGCTTTCTCTAGTTGTGGCGAGCGGGGGCTACTCTTCGTTGTGGTGCGTGGGCTTCTCATTGTGGTGGCTTCTCTTGTTGCGGAACACAGGCTCTAGGCATGTGGGCTTCAGTAGTTATGGTGCATGGGCTTAGTGGCTCCGCGGCATGTGGGATCCTCCCGGACTAGGGCTCGAACCTGTGTCCCCTGCACTGGCAGGCAGATTCTTAACCACTGTGCCACCAGGGAAGCCCCCTTTCTTTTCTTAACATAGAAATAAACTTGAAAGGAATATATACTGAAACTTCAACCTCATCAACAGAGAACTCCATACTTTTATTTACATAATCAGTGTGCTCCACGTACATGTGACTAAGTAAAGCACAAAGACTATTTCAACATATCTCAAAAAATGGAAAATATGAAAATCACAATTTCTGAAGACAATATTACAGAACTACAAGTTAATGATAAATTGTAAAAATATAAATGACTGAATAAAAAGTCATCAGAGTAGCCAGGTTTTATAAGGACAAGAAGAATCTGTCCATGCTCTTAAAAAGAAGCAAATACAACAGGTTCTGCATTAGAGCAGGCAACCCTTACTCCCACATTCATGGCATTTCCCCACAGGAAATCATTTGTTCTAAACATTACGTATTTCTTCTTTGTGTAGGTTCTTTCCTGCACCAGAGTCAGCCTTGATGTGAAATTCAGGCCTTTTCTGGTTTCTCTGTACATGATACGTACAGAGCACGTGGGAGCAGAATTTACTGGAGACTCAGAGGAGTGCTGAGCAGTGAGGAGGAACTTGCTTTGCACTGAACAAACTTGTTTTGACAAAGCAGCTTCCGATTAAGCAGGAACTTCTTCACAGTCCTTTTGGCTGCACGACCCCTTCAGGTTTCTTCACCACAGGGCCTTAGATCACCCCAACTTATCACTGCACACCCTCCCCTCCTTGCCCTCTCTTCTGCCCTCTCCCCTTTCTTTGAAAGCAAAGAGATTCTGTGTTTCCTGCAGAGCACTGAGGCCATTCTCCTTTGCTCTTTCTGAGCTGCTATCCCTGTCCCACCCTTAGGCCCACTTTTTCCCTCAAGGTACCTGCAAATCAGGACTTGTCTCCAAAACAGCTTTAACCCTTAAAAGGTATCTTGCTTGGAGCAACCCTTAGAAATTTTTAAAAACGTGTATAAAACTCATCATACACAGAATCAAGAAAACAGCTTTAATTCACTAACTCCTAAGAAGTAGACAAGCTCTTAAACTCATCCAAAGTATATGGTTGGCTCCTTAGTTTGTAGGCATCGGTTAGCAAACAATAAGCCCACTAAATTCCTAAGATGGTTTGATATCAGATGGTTGCTGGAGATTAACTTCTACTTAATGAACATTTTGTTACCTGTTGTGATATGTCAGCCTATGCTGATTGTGTTATTACCAAAACATATCAGGGGAAGTGGACTATAAACCAATTCATATTTTTTTCAGCCATATACTAGGGACAATGTGTACAGCGGTAGGCATTTTTTTCCTCCTTCAATTCAACTCTTACACCTTTCTCAGAGATTATCAGATGCCTTTGCACTAACATCAAATTTTCCTTCGTTGGTCATCAATCAACTGTGTTTGCAGTGAGCCTCTACTTTGTTTCTTTTGTTTTCCCCAAATACAATTGTCTCATTTATTTATTTAGTTTTTGAATTCACCTTGAGCAAGGGCCCAGGCCCATCATGACTTAGTGGATGATAGTCTGGCATGGGGCTTGATGCTAGACGTTGTGAAGGGTCCAGCTTATTCTCTTAATTGAGTTTTTGACTCTTGGAAGGTATCCACTTTAAAACACTGAAGTCAGGAATCAGTGACAGTTACTTATTCTGCACTGTAAGGAAAGGTATCTGGATTTATGTGGAGTTTTTCTGGAGGAGAAATCTATTTATTTGTACTCTTCAAAATGTAGGTTCTCAGCAGTATATGCACCTCACTGAAAGCTTCTGAATGGTTTGCTGGTAATTGTTTGGGCTTGTGTTGGACATCCTCCTTATATTTTAGCTGATTTCGTCCCTAAACGCAGGGCTACAGGAACCAACGCTGTGCCTTTTCCCTGCTTCCTGTCCTCTTTTATCCTGCTTGCAAATACTGGGAGGAACTTGCTTTGCACTGAACAAACTTGTTTATTTTGTTGAGATGATAGTTTATTTTGGTCTCACAGGAAAAGGAGGTACTGATACTTATGGTCTGATAAAGACGAGACCTGTATTGAGTGAGAGTTTAGTTTCTGAGGTTTTTTTCTTTAATTCACTTAAATTTTAAAATTTAATCTTAATTTAGTTAAAATCTTTCATTTAAAAATATACCTGTGTGTTACAGCAGCCTTTGAGAGGCTGATTGGGTACATTTTATTATTTGTAGCACATTCTTTAGCTTTAATTCTATGCTCCCTTTTATTTTGTGGACCGATGTGTATTTATTATGTTGAACCATAATAAGTTCACATAATAATTGCACTGATGGCAATGCCATGCTGTTCAACGTTATGTTGTTCAAGAACAAAGAGCCACTGCAGGAAGGGAGACTGTGACCAGATTGCAAATTATAGGCATCAAGGAGCCAGGCTGCAGCATCTCCTCTTTCTGTACTGAGTTATCCTAACACTAATATCTGCGGGAGGCAGTACATATGGAGCGTGAGATGCCGGACATGGGCAAAGGGCATGGAGACCAGTCATTCAGCTTTCTGTTCCTTGGTTCTGATCTGGAGGATTTTTATCTATTAGGGAGGCCAAAGCTTTGAAAAAGAAGCCCACAGCATGGTCTTTCATTCAGCAAATATTTGTGAGACACTGATGAGTCTGGCTCCAGGCTAGGTGCCAGTTATATACAGCGTTGAATTAAATAGCTGTTGTCTCTGCTCTCATGGAGCTTACATTCTATTGGAGGAGAGGAACAGGTAAATAAATGGGTACTAAATTACAGACTGAAGATTGCTGTGAAGTTAACAGGATCTGAGATCTAGAGTAATTAGGAAAAGAGGTTAATTAATATGGGTGATCAGAGAAGGTCTGTTTTAGGATCTGAGACTCGAAGCTAAGACCTGGGACATTACAATGAGGCCACCATAAAGGGACCCTGGGAGCTGTGGATTCTGACTGTAGAGCTTCTGTACATTCAAGCAGGTGCTGATGCTCTAAGGCAGGAAAGAGCTGGCATATTCTAGGAGCTGTAAGAAAATGGAAAGAAAGCCCAATGGGAAGATCATGAGCTTGAGACAGAGGTGAGGCTGTGAAGTAGGTTAGAGAGTTAGACGGGGCCGTGCTGCACAGGATCCTATAGATCATGGAAAGAGGTCTGGCTTCTGGTATAAATGGAAGGCAAAGGTGTTCAACGTTTTTAACGAGGGGAATGGCAAACGAGGTGACCATTTTGACTTTGTAAAAGATTATTGTGATCTCTGCATGGAGTAGAGATTGGCAGTGAGTAGGACTAAAGCCAGGGAAATAATCTATCCAAATAACTGGCCTTGTAAGCCTGGAGAGTTTCTATATGAGGGTTTACACTTTAGGTCTTAGAGGCAGCCACATTTATGCATTCTAGTAAAATTCCTTGGCTTTTATTTTCACACTTTATAATGCCTTAACTGGACAATTTTATATTTTCAAATCGTTTTTGTTTTATTTCTAGAATGTTCCTGGGCTCTCTTTATCTTAATTTTCTTAACCTGCTGTGACTTTGGTTATAATATTTTATTGCACTAGTATTTTTTCCCTAGTCTTTATTTGCTAAGTTTTATCTAGCTTTCATTGATTATATTAAACTTATTCTTGGAATCTACTTTTATATTTTACCTTTTACTGCTTTAGGTATGCTTTCATTTCTTAGTTTTTAAAATCTTTTTAGTATTTAGTATATTACCTTTTATCTGTGACTGTACTTTACCTTATTAAGTGGATCGAAGATAAATGGTCATTTCATTGATTAGCCCACCCTTTAAACAAGAGACTATATATTTATTCTCTGGAGTCCCTGAAACAGACCTGCCTATGTCCTTTAACAAACGACCTCTATTTCCATCTATTTGCTTTTGTTCTGCACAGGAAGGAAAATAGAGATACACAAGTCAGAACTTTACAGCATAAGTTTGCCTACCCTGAGGGCATAAATGAAATGCCGAAACACTCTGTGAGGCATAAGAAATGACAAGGTCTAAAATCTATGTTCTTTATTATCTACCATCACTTAACATTAGACAAAATGTATATTACTATCATAGTGTTTTAATATAATAATAGTAACGGTAAGTATATCATTAATATTAACTGATACTATTATTATGCACTTTCTATGTTTTATATATAACAGTGACTTAACGTGTGTTAATATTATGCTATATTCTCATAGTGGCCCTTAAAGTAGATATTACTTTAAAAACATATATATATTTATAAGTGACAAAAAGTGAAGTTCGGTGAAGAAAAGCATAGACTTTAGAGCCAGGTAGACTTAGATTGAAATCTTGACCTTGCCAGCTGTTAGCTGTGGGGTGATCTTGAACAAGTACTCTTAAAATACTTTTACAATTTCTTTGAGTCTTAGTTTCCCTATTTTTAAAACTAAGGATTTTACAAGACAACTTGCAGGGAAGCAGTGAAGAGTAAAAGAGTGATGCTTGGGCTTCCCTGGTGGCGCAGTGGTTGAGAATCTGCCTGCCAATGCAGGGGACATGGGTTCAAGCCCTGGTCTGGGAAGATCCCACATGCTGGGGAGCAACTGGGCCCGTGAGCCACAACTACTGAGCCTGCGCGTCTGGAGCCTGTGCTCTGCAACAAGAGAGGCCGCGAGAGTGAGAGGCCTGCGCACCGCAATGAAGAGTGGCACCCTCTCGCCGCAACTGGAGAAAGCCCTTGCACAGAAATGAAGACCCAACAACACAGCCAAAAATAAATATAAATAAATTAAAAAAGAAAAACAGTGCTGCTTGCAGAGCACGTGGTCAATGGTAGGTGCTCATTAAGCTTCTCCATAGAGAAGAGGCTGCTCCTAGGGTCTACTACTGTGTCACTGCTCTCACTCCTTCCTCTACAACCCTTAAGAACTGTCCTCCTGGTATTGTCCTACCCACTGAAACAGACAAGAGAGGAATCACAGAAGCCTTGTACTCTGAGAAAATGCCAAGCTTGCTTTCTTTGGAGGCCACAGATGCCAGGACAAAAGGAGATGGTAAAGGAGTACCAAGCTTTATTTTCAATCCGGATTTAGAGACCTGAGTTTATTCATCCTTCTTGAACCTGCCTACAAAATTAGTGCCTTGATTTACTTTTCTGGAACAGGAGATAGTTCTGTCAAGGACAGTCCCTGGAGAAATGGAGGAAAGAGTCCAAAAATAGCTAAAGGAAATCTCTCTGGACCAGGTTATTATTGTCACTCTGTTTTACTTTGTTCCTAAATCTTGAAGCTAAAAAAAAATCTTAAATTTTGGGCAGTACCCAAGAGTTTGGGTTGGCCTCCAACTCACTCTCTCTGATGTCATCCTCATCCTGTCTCTTCATCTCTACCTCTGTCTCATCTCCACATAAATCTCTCTCTCTCTCTCTCTCTCTATATATATATATATGTATATGTATATATATGTATATATGTATATCTATGCACATATATACCTATACATATATATATTTATACATACATATCTATACATCTGTATAAGTCTGTTTATCTATTTTTCTATCCTCTATGTGAATCATGCATAGGTTATTGGCTTAAACAAGGTAGATATTTATTTGTCTCTCAAAGAAGTCTGAGTTGGAGGTGGTGCAGGGGTACAGATTGTCTCTTCTCCAAGAGTGATTCTTCTAACTTATTGCACCTCCCTTCAGGGCGAGTCCTCACTTCATGGTTCAGAAAAGCTCAATTCCATCACATTTTTTTCCAGTTTATTAAAAGATAAAAAATGCAAGTATAGGATGATCTACCTGCTTTTAGGAGTATGGCTTGGAAGCTGAATGCATTACTTCTGCTCACATCTCACTGGCAAGGACTCAGTCATTTGGCTGCACCTAACCACACAGAGGCTGAGAAAAATAGGATTTCACTATATGCTCTGCCCAAAGAATTCTCAGGGGATTTTCTAACTAAAAAGGAGAATGGAGCATGGATGGTGATAGTGGAGCAGAGGTAATTAGTATTCTATCTATACTATTAATATAGAAGAAGGATAGTCCCCCTATGAGAAGGTCACTGCAGTTCTTTTCAAAAAAGAAAGCAATTGACAATGAGTCTTTCCAAACACATCTTTGGAATTAAACTAAATGGAAAATACATTTCTTCTACTAGTGTGCTGAAAACAACAAGAAGGAGAAACAAATATTCTCATTTCCAAGGCCTGGCACAATGCTAAGCACGTAACAGGCATTATCTCATTTATTTCTTACAACCTACATGATAGAGATATTTTTCTCTTCATTGTATAGCTGAGAAAGCTGAGGTTTGGAGGGGTTAACTGCCCAAACTCACACACCAAATAAGTAGCACAGACAGATTTTAATCAGTGGCTGAGCCCACTGTTTTTTTTTTTTTTTTTTTTTTTGCTATATGTGGGCCTCTCACTGTCGTGGCCTCTCCCATTGCGGAGCACAGGCTCCGGACGCGCAGGCTCAGCGGCCATGGCTCACGGGCCCAGCCGCTCCGCGGCATGTGGGATCTTCCCGGACTGGGGCACAAACCCCGGACTCTCAACCACTGCGCCACCAGGGAAGCCCAAGCCCACTATTTTAACCCCAAAGCTACAGCCTTCCCAACATATTCTGTTACCCATATGATTTCCTTCCCCTTAGAATTAAAGGAAGATGATCATCATCCTTATTCTCTTGTTCTGAAGACACATAATAAATGGACTCTAGTAGGGATCAACCCCAGTAGAATGAAAGGAATCACCTGATTCATTGCTGGATGGGTTCATTACTTTCGGTTTTCTTTTCCAGATTCATTCTCTCCCCTTCTCTAGCCTGCTCTGGGAAAACGTTACAGACTGCACCACTCAAATGCCTTTGTCCTCTGACATCAGTCAGAGGGAGGCTAGAGCAGGATATCTGAGTGAGGCAGGATACAGAGGTATTTATTTTCTTTGGTCCCTTCATTCTGAGGTGAAGTTTGAGCAGACCCTGAGTTCCTCTTGGCTTCTTTCCCACGGCTACATCTTTTGTTGGGTTCTGTAATAACAACACCTTCCTCATGAACATTAGACTCTGGTGTAGTAACAGCTTCCTGTTTTTGCCAGCACCTGGGTGCTTCATCAAACCTGTTGGTTTACTTAATGCTGTCCATGCTTCTGTAGTTGAGCCCTTCATTAAATGCCCTTCAGTTAAACTCTTTGGACACCCCAGTTTCCTTCTGGGATCCTGAACGATGCATTGGGTTATTCTTATCAATTAAACAAACAAAATTATTAGACAACCCCATGACTCTTTTGCATTGTAGAACTTTATAAAAATGGAATATCTACTTTACTTCATGAATATGAACTTCACTACAGAGAAGTCTTTATAGGTAGCAACTAGGTAGGGGTGGTGCCTCAATCTTTTGATAATTTTACTGAGATAGTAATATTTAAAATAAAGTAATTTGTATTGAATGTATAAGCTTCAGTGATGAGTCTTTAGTAACCTATCTGTGTCTAAACATCCTTGGATCCCATCTGGGATTAAGTCCCATTCAAGTAGGAGCTCCCTCCTATTTATGAAATTTTAATTGACATTTTGATCAACTAATTATGTTTCTCAATAACTCTCACCATATGAATCTTCCTCAAACATTTTTCCTGCTGAGTGATTAAATATCCATGTTGGCCCAGGAGAATAATCAACTCAGTTTTCTTTGGCAGTGTTTTTCACTAACTCTCCTTCCTTTTTGACTCTTTAGAGTCCTAGTCAAAAGTTAGTTAAATCCCCCATAATAAAGAATACTTTAGCCATTCTACAACTTAACTGAGAACTTCTATGGTCTGGAAAGTCCTCAAATGTTGTATCACCTTTTCTTTTTAGTAAGTTACACAATTCAGTCTTTCATCCCAATGTTTTACACGAGCCCCCCCCCTCCGCCTTTTATTACATTCTCTTTCACTTTATGGTGACATTACCCCAAAACAATGTAAGACTTGTTGATTTGCATTTACCTTTTATTATTTATCAACTCTAGATGGAAAATGTTTGTGGACCAAATTTTGAGAGCTTGAAGTTGATTCTAAGTTATAAATGTTCTCAGGGAGTTGAATAATAATAATAATTAATAAATAAACAACTACTATTTATTGAACTCCTATCATGTATCATACAATGTTCTAGACTCATATCATCTCGTGTCATCTTTCTAACAGTGCTGTACACATTTTTATACCTAGTTTACAAATAAGGAAACTGAGTCTTAAAGAGTTTTTGTCCAAGTTAAATTAATTTGTAAGGGAGGCACTAGGATTTAATCTGGAGTCTTATTCAAAAAACCTTTGGTTGCAAAAATAGGCAAGTGGGACTACATCAGACTAAAAAGCTTCTGCACAGCAAAGGAAACCATCAACAAAATGAAAAGTCAACCTACAGAATGGGAGGAAATATTTGCAAATCATACATCTAATAAGGGGTTAATATCCAAAATATAAAGGACTTACAGATTCAATAGTGAAAAGACAAATAGTCCAATTAAAAATGGGCAGAGGATCTGAATGGACATTTTTCCAAAGAAGACTTAGAAATGGCCAATAGGTACATGAAAAGGTACTCAACATTAGTAATCATCAGGGAAATGCAAATCAAAATCATGAGATATCACCTCACACCTGTTAGAATGGCTGTCATCAAAAAGACAAGAAATAACAAGTGTTGGCAAGGATGTGAAGATAAGGGAACCCTTGTGCACTGTTGGTGGGAATGTAAATTGGTGCAGCCACTATGGAAAATAGTATGGAGGTTCCTCAAAACTGAGAAATAGAACTACCATATGATCCAGCAGTTCCACTCCTGGGTGTTTATCTGAAGAAAACAAAAAACACTAATCCAAAAAGATATATGCACCCCCAATGTTCATTTCAGCAATATTTACAATAGCCAAGATATAGAACAACCTAAGTGTCCATCAGTGGGTGAATGGTTAAAGAAAATGTGATATATTTATACCTATATGTGTATATATATATATATATATATTTTCAGCAATAGAAAAGAAAAAAAGGACCATGGATGGTCCTTTATGGCATTATGTTAAGTGAAATAAGTCAGACAGAGAAAGACAAATACAATATGATCTCACTTATATGTACAATCTAAAAAAAAAAAACCCATGAAACAAAACCAAAAAAAAATCCCCCAAACTCATAGATACAGAGAATATCAATGATTGCCAAAGGTGCAGGGGCGGTGCAGGGGGGAGTAAAATGGGTGAAGGGGGTCAAAAGGTACAAATTTCCAGTTATAAATAAGTCACAGGATATAATGTATGGCATGGTAACTGTCGTTAGTAGTACTGTATTGCCTATTTGAAAGTTGCTGAGAGAGTAGATCTTAAAAGTCCTCATCACAAGAAAAAAAGTGTAACTATGTATGGTGATGGATGTTAACTAGACTTCTTGTGGTGATCATTTCACAATATATACAAATATCAAATCATAATGCTGTACACTTGAAACTAGTAAAATGTTATATGTCAATTATATCTCAGTTAAAAAAAAACCTTGGTGAGCTTAATCACTGCATTCTAAAAATCAATTTATGCAGAGAACATTTTGTGACACAGTAGACAACAATCTTAAATCTATTAAATAACATAGTCTTCTGGCTTATTCTGCTCTACCCTCAATACTATCTTTTTTTTTTAGCCTGGTGACTTGATATCATTTTTATATGATATGATATTAATTTTAAAGGAAAAGGAGAGATGGCCTTCTGTCACAGGAAAGAAAATAATACATACTGTCGTGATCATCTATTTTGATGATATGGCTTTATTATTAAAATAAAATCAAGATTAGCCTCCATGGGAAGTTGTTCTTTATAACTACACTGAAAAATTTAAATACATAAAACTAAAATCACTGTCTTTACCAGGCATTTTCTAACACCAAATGTCTGTATTATATAATTGCACAAAACACATCAGCTAGTTTAGTTAATTTTACACTTAATTCTTCCTGCCAGGGACAGAGGAAAACTGTGCTTTTTAGAATAAGATTATCCACGGGAGCCTTTATTGTGTTTTTTAAGACACTGGTGGGATATTGCTACAGTTCCTTTGAACAGTTTCCAGGCCTAAGGGTTTGGTGTAGAATTCCAGGGTCTCAATGGAGTTTGTTCATGTGCTGGAGAAGATCCAGAGCTAATTCCTGAAGTCAATCCTGCCTTTGTCAGCTGGGCTCAGGTGACCCATCTCCAGGGTTGATGTAACCTTCCATTCTGGGGTGCATGGCACCCACAGCAATACATGTTTATTGAATATATCCTTTGGCAGGCATCCTGCTTCGTAATGGTTGGGCTCCTTAAACACCAGCTCTGCCATCTGCTGTCCTGATTACATAGCAGAAGGATCCTTTAGAAGCCAGCACTAGACAGTCATAGCCTCCTGGTCTTCATCAGAGTTCAACCTCCAGTGGTTTGTTCTTTACTTTCCATCAGCTGAGAGAATTGATGATTAGGGGAAATCATTCACACTGTCTTCATCGCTCTCACTCCTCCAGGTATCTGACATTCTATCTCGGTCCCTTGCATGATTACCTCCACCAAGGTGCATTTTGATTGATAACCTTGCTTATTTTCCTTTTTAAATGGCAATTATAAGAAACGGCCATTTTGGAATTTAATACTGCATTTTCTACAAAAAGGTGGAAGACATAAATACAGCAAATATTTATTGAGTATGTATAGTGCACCCCACAAAGTGCTGGTCCTTGAAGAAGTTGTACCTGTAATCACCACTGGGCTCGCTGTGCAGTGGGGCAAAGTGTGGTCTAAGAGCACAGAGGAGGGAAGGACTGATTTTTGTCTTAGAAAATCAAAGAAATTTCATTGAGAAGGTAACATTTCAGTTCAGTTCAGTTTGGAAGGATGTATAGTTTTCCAAGAGAGGGTGGGAGGATAGAAGCTTTGGGCAAAAGGATGGAGCATGTGCAAAGGCATATTGTCTCATACAAGGACCTGCTGTGTCCCGGAGAAAGGGAGAAACTCAGAGTACCAGCATATGGTATTGCAGGACAGGGCTGGAAAGGTTGGTCCAAAAAGATAGGGAAGGTGCTAAGGAGTTTAGGTTTCATCCCAGTCACTCAAAGATATAATAAAATATAGAGAGATAAATAAATGCAGGGAGGCATTTAAGTGAGAGGGTAAAGGAGCCTGGTTTAAGCCAGCAGGAGAGATGAAAACCTGTACTGTTTGGTTCAAGAGCCATTTCTGTGATGGCATTTACTTGAAGATAATATATATATATAAAAAAAATTTTTTTAACATCTTTATTGGAATATAATTGCTTTACAATGGTATGTTAGTTTCTGCTTTATAACAAAGTGAATCAGCTATACCATATGCATAATCCCCATATTTTTATAGTTAATAAAAAGGCAAGGATTATTTATTATATCAGCCAATTCATCTAAAATCTTATGTAAGGCATTGCATTATTTAGACTACTGTGCTAAGAAAGACTGTTTTAGTGGAGGAGCTGGCTAAGAATCAAACCTAAGTCTCAATCATAGCTATCATTTTGAGATTTACATAGGACATTTCCTATGTTGTGAATTCCTATTCAGTACTTATTATATTGTAGATTGGATCTTTTATTGCAAACTGATTTTTCAGTATGGTGAAGTGGTATATGATTAAATGTAAATAAAAATAAAAGATAAAAATATAGATACTATATATGTACACACACACACACACACACACACACCATATATATAATGTATATACACATCTGTGCTTGGTTTTGGTTAATGAGAACATTTTTGTTGTTCTTCTTCCAGGCCCCTCAGAAATAAGGCCCTGATTTCAAATGCTGGTTTCCATGTAAAATTCTAAAGCCTGGATATCAGCATGGAGATAGCTAATATCTGTATGTGCAATTTTACATAATTTTGTATTTGAGAGAAAAATACTTAGATGTTTGTATTTGTTTATTTTGGTTTTTTGATAATGGTGTTTGGAAACTCTTGACCTAGCAATTCTTTCCAGAGATCTAGAAGAGTGTGCTAAATCCAAGCTGGTTTATGCCAATCTGTTGTTTTCTTTAGCTTATAAAATATATTGCTTATGCTGTAGCCTGGTATCTTACCTATGTTTCCTCCAGGGCACCAAATCAAAATACAGTACAGAGTCTCATAGAAAGTTTCATTGAATATAGCTTTTCTTATCTTGAACTGGGGAAAATGGTGACCCCAAAGGGACATGTATGTATAATGTTTGGTAACCTTATTGTCCTGGAAATTAATATCCTTCCTCCTTTCTATCTCTGTGCTCAGTTAAGTACCATTAAAGACAACAACTTAATCATTACTTTATGGAGAGAACTTTCCGTAACCTTCTTGAGTAGGTTAAAATCACCTTATTATATGCTTTCACAGCATCTTGTGTCAATGTCTTTTTTGTAGTATTTATGACAGATAAAGTTACATTTATTTGTGTGATCTTTTGTGTAATACCATCTCCTCCAAAGCTGTGAGTCTCTTCTTTGGTAATACATATATGAGGAAAGGTTATATAAACAGTCTTATCTTCGAGAAGCTTGTCACACGTAAAATAAAGTGGCTTGTTCACGTGTCATAGCTCACTGCTCAGAATTTTAAGGTGGGAAGTGGTGACTGGGAATAGAGCTAATTTCATGTATTGAAAGTTAATGAAATAGGTCCTTTCTCGGCATATTGAAATAACTGAATAATGCGTGGTGCTGAGATAAAAAAAAAAAATTGGGATGTGCTGTAGCTTCTCTTTCTGTTTGGAGTCATTGCTGTGAAATCTCTCATTCGCTTGACCTTCTTGGGCACTTAGTCAGCAGAAAGGTGTACCCACAAATTGTCATGTTCCCTAGACGAGAAGTTATCATTTTCCCACTAATACAATTATGTTGTACCAGTGAGCAGGCAGTATGCTGGCACAATGGAAAGAGTGTGGGTTTTGGAGTCAGTGTGACCTGAATTCAAGATCTGTCCAGGCCTTGTATTGATTAACTGAAAGACCTGGGTTACCTTCCTAGGTCTCTTCAAATTTTAGTTTTTTCTTCTTTTTTTTTTTAATTTTTATTGGATATAGTTGCTTTACAATATTGTGTTAGTTTATACTGACAGCAAAGGGAATCAGCTATACATATACATATATCCCCTCTTTTTTGGATTTCCTTCTCATTTAGGTCACCACAGAGCACTGAGTAGAGTTCCCTGTGCTATACAGTAGGTTCTCATTAGTGATCTATTTTATACATAGTATCAATAGTATATATGTCAATCCCAATCTCCCAATTCATCCCACCCCCCCACCTTCCCCCTTGGTATCCATATGTTTATTTTCTACATCGGTGTCTCTATTTCTGCTTTGTAAACAAGATCCTCTGTACCAATTTTTTTCAGATTCCACATATATGCGTTAATATGTGATATTTGTTTTTCTCTTTCTGATTTACTTCACTCTGTTTGACAGTCTCTAGGTCCATCCACGTCTCTACAAGTGACCCAGTTTCGTTCCTTTTTATGTCCAAGTAATATTCCATTGTATATATAGAATATATATATTCCACATCATATATATATATATATATATATATATATATATATATATATATATACCATATCTTCTTTATCCATTCCCCTCTTGATGGACATTTAGGGTTGCTTCCATGGCCTGGCTATTGTAAATAGTGCTGCAATGAACACTGGAGTGCATGTGTCTTTTTGATTTATGGTTTTCTCTGGGTATATGCCCAGTAGTGGGATTTCTGGGTCATATGGCAGTTTTATTTTTAGCTTTTTTTTTTTTTGCGCTACGCAAGCCTCTCACTGTTGTGGCCTCTCCTGTTGCGGAGCACAGGCTCCGGACGCGCAGGCTCAGCAGCCATGGCTCACGGGCCCAGCCACTCCACGGCATGTGGGATCTTCCCGGACCAGGGCACGAACCCGTGTCCCCTGCATCGGCAGGCAGACTCTCAACCACTGCGCCACCAGGGAAGCCCTATTTTTAGTTTTTTAAGGAATCTCCATACAGTTCTCCATAGTGGCTGTATCAATTTACATTCCCACCAGCAGTGCATGGGGGTTCCCTTTTCTCCACACCCTCTTCAGCATTTATTGTTTGTAGATTTTTTGATATTGGCCATTCTGACCGGTTTGAGGTGATACCTCGTTGTAGTTTTGATTTGCATTTCTTTAATAATTAGTGATGTTCAGCATCTTTTCATGTGTTTGTTGGCCATCTGTATGTCTTCTTTGGAGAAATGTATTTTTTTATTTCAAAAATTGTAATTATAATACTTAATTCTCACTGATGATTAAAAGAGCCAATGTCTGTAAACCACTTAACACATCACTATTATTATTTTCAGGAAGATATTAATTTTCAGAAAAAATGATTCTAAATTAATTGAAAAATATACTAGAAATATTTCCATAGATATCTTGTCAGTCTTGGTAAACTGTGCCAAGTAATAGAATGATTAATTAATTTCCACTTGCATGGAATTGGATGTGGAGTTATATTTTAAAAGTAACAAACTCATATGTGACATTCTTAGCCAAATACCAGCCAGGAAAATACTATTTCCTAAGAATGTTGATACTTAAGGAAATATACTCCCTTTTGTGGACACAAGAGTTTCATTGTAGGCCAAGTAATAATTGGAAAGCTTTTGATAGAAAACTGCAGGGAATAAGATCTTTGGAATATGTAAATGCAGTGCAGACAGGTCAGGTTGGGAGTTACCCTGGTAAACGTCTCAAGTCTCAGGATGGGAGGAATCTAAGTTTTCCCTAAAACTTGCTGACTAGGCTGAGATCCCCATCCTGCTGCTGCTCCCCAAGAGCAGAGAGGACACCATCTGATTTCCTTGTCCTCCCTGTAGGATCTCACACTTAGGTTCAGCAAGGACAAGATCAGGTGGAGGGTGGGGATATGGAACCCCATGGAGAAGCAAGGGATTTTGGCTATTGTATCTGCTCAGTTCATAGCACAGGAACCAGAGGTCTCCTCCCCAGGAAACCAGCTGAGGGCTGGCCACGTGGACCTGTGGGTGGAAGCCACATTGAGTAGCCACAGTGAGAGGGATGGAGATACTCAGCTCCCAGTTCTTTGTTAGAGAGCAGAGTTTTTTCCCATCTTAAGCACTTGGTCTACCACCTGTGCACTCAGCACCCAGGTGTCTCCAAGAGCATCAACTCTCAGACCTTTAGTTACATTGCTTGATGTGAGCAGAGCCTGAGTTTCTCCTGAAACATGGAATCTGCTCCCAATGTACTGATGGTGCTGGAATGATTTGGCTGAGGAGAGCAAATTTCATATATCTAGGGGTAGTGTGATAGTCCTTTCCTGGTCTGTGCATGGTATTCTAAACAGTGAACTAAGGCACCCTGCTAAGGTAAGAAAAGATCTGGGAAGCAGATGTATGATAGCTGCGCTGGTACATTCATATTCTTTGGAGTCACTGGGGTACATTTTCTTTGAAGAAAAATGAGCCACATATTCTCCTTACTGCTTAGTTCACGTACCAAATTCCCTGAGGCTTCTCCCATTTTAGCTTAGCTAACTCATAAAAGAAATAGAATGTAGCAAAAGTAAAATATTACCAGTTATTGCACTTTAGGCTTTAATGTTTTGTTTTAGTGCTTTCCTTATGTTGTTCTCATGTCTGTATTCCTGGCAAAACCACCGACAAATGAAAGAATATAACTTGCCTCATAGGGCTACATGTGTTCTCTGTAACCCTGTGTATTCATTCATTGTACTTTGTTAATTTATCAAGTTGACATTCCCGATGGTGATTAACATGATCTGAGTTATGTAAAATAAACTGAAGTAAATGAAACCCAGAACTAAAGGCTCCTGTACATCTCTGCCTGACTTGCCTACCCTTAGAAACCTCACTTAATCTTCAAGGTCCAGATCAAATGCTACCAACATCAGAAAGTCTTTTCCATAAGCAGATCTTTTTTCCTCCCTGCTGTGATCTCCTGGCTCATCTTTTCTGCATCATTAACATTTGGCAGTTATTTCCCATTCTACATTGTGGGTTACTTGGTTGTGTGTTTACATAAAAAAATTGTAATCTCCTAACACTAGGGCCTTTTTATTTTTTAAACTAGTCTTTGTGTTTTCCACCCTACCCAGCACAAAGAGAAATCCAAGAAGTATTTTTTATGTGATGGTATTTCTATTTGTCTTATTGATTGATCAAAAATGGATTCCACGCCTATTTGCCAGGGATATGATGTGAAAAAGGCAGATGTGGTCTCTGCCTTTGATTAGAAATAATAACTTTGGGGAAATGAGCTGCTGACTGGAGTGGTGAGCAGCCTTGCTGAGCGTCAGAAGAGTGACCTAATACAGCTAATCTGCAAGGACTGGAAAGTGAATTACAACAGGAGAAAATCAGACTTCTATGCAGTGGATGCTTGATGCATTTTTATAAGCCTAAGCCGTGTGGCTGACAGGGTCTTGGTGCTTCGGCCAGATGTCAGGCCTGAGTCTCTGAGGTGGGAGAGCCGGGTTTAGGACATTGGCCCACCAGAGACCTCCCAGCCCCATGCAATATCAAATGGCAAAAGCTCACCCAGAGATCTCCATCTCAATGCTAAGACCCAGCTCCACTCAACGACCAGCAAGCTACAGTGCTGGACACCCTATGCCAAAGAACTAGCAAGACAGGAACACAACCCCATCCATTAGCAGAGAGGCTGCCTAAAATCATATTAAGTTCACAGACACCCCAAAACACACCGCCAGACGCAGTCCTGCCCACCAGAAAGACAAGATCCAGCCTCATCCACCAGAAGACAGGCACTCGTCCTCTCACCAGGAAGCCTACAAAACCCACTGAATCAACCTACCCACTGGGGGCAGACACCAAACCTGCAGCCTGTGAAAAGGAGACCCCAAACACAGTAGGCAAGCAAAATGAAAAAACAGAGAAATATACAGCAGATGAAGCAGCAAGGTAAAAATGCACCAGACCAAACAAATGAAGTGAAAATAGGCAGTCTGCCTGAAAAAGAATTCAGAATAACAATAGTAAAGAGGATCCAAAATCTTGGAAATAGAATGGAGAAAATACAAGAAACGTTAAACAAGGACCTAGAAGAACTAAAGAGCAAACAAACAATGGTGACAAATACAATAAATGAAATTTAAAATTCTCTAGAAGGAGTCAATAGCAGAATAACTGAGGCAGAAGAAACGAAAGGATAAGTGACCTGGAAGATAAAAGAGTGGAAATAACTACCACAGAGCAGAATAAAAACAAAAAATGAAAAGAATTGAGGACAGTCTCAGAGACCTTTGGGACAACATTAAACGCACCAACATTCAAATTATAGGGGTCCCAGAAGAAAAATAGAAAAACAAAGGGACTGAGAAAATATTTGAAGAGATTATAGTTGAAAACTTCCCTAACATGGGAAAGGAAATAGTCAATCAAATCCAGGAAGTGCAGAGAGTCCCATACAGGATAAATCCAGGGAGAAACATGCCAAGACACGTATTAATCAAACTGTCAAAAATTAAATACAAAGAAAAAATATTAAAAGCAGCAAAGGAAAAGCAGCAAATAACATACAAGGGAATCCCCATAAGGTTAACAGCTGATCTTTCAGCAGAAACTTTGCAAGCCTAAAGGGAGTGGCAGGACATATTTAAAGTGATGAAAGGCAAAAACCTACAACCAAGATTACCCAGCACGGACCTCATTCAGATTCGACGGAGAAATGAAAACCTTTACAGACAAGCAAAAGCTAAGAGAATTCAGCATCACCAAACCAGCTTTATAACAAATGCCAAAGGAACTTCTCTAAGCAGGAAACACAAGAGAAAGAAAAGACGTACAATAACAAACCCAAAACAATTAAGAAAATGGTAATAGGAACATACATATCTATAACTACCTTAAATGTAAATGGATTAAATGCTCCAACCAAAAGACATAGACTGGCTGAATGGATACAAAAACAAGACCCATATATATGCTGTCTACAAGAGATCCACTTCAGACCTAGGGACACATACAGACTGAAAGTGAAGGGATGGAAAAAGATATTGCATGCAAATGGAAATCAAAAGAGAGCTGGAGTAGCAGTTCTCATATCAGACAAAATAGACTTTAAAATAAAGACTATTACAAGAGACAAAGAAGGACACTACATAATGATCAAGGGATCAATCCAAGAAGAAGATATAACAATTGTAAATATTTATGCACCCAACATAGGAGCACCTCAATACATAAGGCAAATGCTAACAGCCATGAAAAGGGAAATTGACAGTAACTCAGTAATAGTAGGTGACTTTAACATCCCACTTTCACCACTGGACAGGTCATCCAAAATGAAAATAAATAAGGAAACACAAGGTTTAAATGACACATTAAACAAGATGAACTTAATTGATATCTATAGGACATTCCATCCAAAAACAACAGAATACACTTTCTTCTCAAGTGCTCATGGAACATTCTCCAGGATAGATCATATCTGGGGCACAAATCAAGACTTAGTATATTTAAGAAAATTGAAATTGTATCCAGTATCTTTTCTGTCCACAATACTATAAGACTAGATATCAATTACAGGGAAAAAATCTGTAAAGAATAGAAACACATGGAGGCTAAACAATACACTACTAAAGAACAAAGAGGTCACTGAAGAAATCAAAGGGGAAATGAAAAAATACCTGGAAACAAATGACAATGAAAACACAATGACCCAAAACCTATGGGATGCAGCAAAAACAGTTCTAAGAGGGAAGTTCATAGCGATACAATCCTACATCAAGAAACAAGAAAAATCTCAAATAAGTCACCTAACCTTAAACCTAAAGCAATTAGAGAAAGAAGAATAAAAAACCCTAAGTTAGCAGAAAGAAAGAAATCATAAATATCAGATCAGAAATAAATGAAAAAGAAATGAAGGAAACGATAGCAAAGATCAATAAAACTAAAAGCTGGTTCTTTGAGAAGATAAACAAAATTGATAAACCATTAGCCAGACTCATCAAGAAAATAAACGAGAAGACTCAAATCAATAGAATTAGGAATGGAAAAGAAAAAGTACCAAGTGACACTGCAGAAATACAAAGGATCATGAGAGATTACTACAAGCAACTATATGCTGATAAAAGGGACAATCTGGAAGAAATGGACAAATTCTTAGACAAGCACAACCTTCCGAGGCTGAACCAGGAAGAAATAGAAAATATAAACAGACCAATCACAGGCACTAAAATTGAAACTGTGGTTTAAAATCTTCCAACAAACAAAAGCCCTGGACCAGATGGCCTCACAGGAAAATTCTATCAAACATTTAGAGAAGATCTAACACCTATCCTTCTCAAAGTCTTTCAAAATATAGTAGAGGGAGGAACACTCCCAAGTTCATTCTACGTGGCCACCATCACCCTGATACCAAAACCAAACAAAGATGTCAGAAAGAAAGAATACTAGAGCCCAGTGTCACTGATGAACATAGATGCAAAACTCCTCAACAGAATACTAGGAAACAGATTCCCACAGCACATTAAAAGCACATACACCATGATTAAGTGAGGTTTATCCCAGGAATGCAAGGATTCTTCAATATACGCAAATCAATCAATGTGATAAACCATATTAACAAATTGAAGGAGAAAAACCACATGATCATCTCAATAGATACAGAAAAAGCTTTCAACAAAATTCAACACCCATTTATAATAAAAACCCTCCAGAAAGTAGGCATAGGGGGAACTTACCTCAATGTAATAAAGGCCATATATGACAAACCCACAGCCAACATCGTTCTCAATGGTGAAAAACTGAAACCATTTCCACTAAGATCAGGAAAAAGACAAGGTTGTCCACTTTCACCACTTTATTCAACATAGTTTTGGAAGTTTTAGCCACAGCAATCAGAGAAGTAAAAGAAATAGAAGGAATCCATATCAGAAAAGAAGAAGTAAAACTGTCAGTTTGCAGATGACATGATACTATACATAGAGAATCCTAAAGATGCTACCAGAAAACTACTAGAGCTAATCAATGAATTTAGTAAAGTAACAGGATACATAATTAATGCAGAGAAATCTCTTGCATTCCTATGCACTAATGATGAAAAATATGAAAGAGAAATTGAGGAAACACTCCCATTTACAATTGCAACAAAAATAATAAAATACCTAGGAATAAACCTACCTAAGGAGACAAAAATCCTGTATGCAGAAAATTATGAGACACTGATGAAAGAAATTAAAGATGATACAACAGATGGAGAGATGTGCCATGTTCTTGGATTGGAAGAAGCAACATTGTGAAAATGACTATACTACCCAAAGCAATCTACAGATTCAATGCAATCTCTATCAGACTACCAGTGGCATTTTTCACAGAACGAGAACAAAAAATTTCACAATTTATATGGAAACATAAAAGACCCTGAATAGCCAAAGCAATTACTGAGAAAGAAAAACAGAGCTGGAGTAATCAGGCTCCCAGACTTCAGACTATACTACCAAGCTACAGTAATCAAGACAGTATGATACTGGCACAGAAACAGAAATATAGATCAATGGAACAGGATAGAAAGCCCAGAGATAAACCCATGCACCTGTAGTCCACCTAATTTACAAGAAAGGAGGCAAGAACGTACAATGGAGAAACGACACCCTCTTCAATAAGTGGTGCTGGGAAAACTGGACAGCTACATGTAAAAGAATGAAATTAGAACACTCCCTAACACCATACACAAAAATAAACTCAAAATGGATTAAAGACCTAAATGTAAGGCCAGACACTATAAAACTCTTAGAGGAAAACTTAGGAAGAACACTCTATGACATAAATCACAGCAAGATCCTTTTTGACCCACCTCCTAGAGTGATGCAAATACAAACAAAAATAAACAAATGGGACCTAATGAAACTTAAAAGTTTGCACAGCGAAGGAAAGCACAAACAAGACGAAAAGACAACCCTCAGAATGGGAGAAAATATTTGCAAACAGAGCAACTGACAAAGGATTAATCTCCAAAATATACAAGCAGCTTATGCCGCTCAATATCAGAAAAACAAACAATCCAATCCAAAAATGGGCAGAAGGCCTAAATAGACATTTCTCCAAAGAAGATATACAGATTGCTAACAATCACATGAAAGGATGCTCAACATCACTAATCATTAGAGAAATGCAAATCAAAACTACAATGAGGTATCACCTCACACCAGTCAGAATGGCCATCATCAAAAAATCTACAAACAATAAATGCTGGAGAGGGTGTGGAGAAAAGGGAACCCTCCTGCACTGTTGGTTGGAATGTAAATTGATACAGCCACTATGGAGAACAGTATGGAGGTTCCTTAAAAAACTGAAAATAGAACTACCATACGACCCAGCATTCCCACTGGTGGGCATATACCCCGAGAAAACCAAAATTCAAAAAGAGTCATGTACCACAATGTTCATTGCAGCTCTATTTACAATAGCCAGCACATGGAAGCAACCTAAGTGTCATCGACAGATGAATGGATAAAGAAGATGTGGCACATATATACAATGGAATATTACTCAGCCATAAAAAGAAACAGAATTGATTTATTTGTAGTGAGGTGGTTGGACCTAGAGTCTGTCATACAGAGTGAATTAAGTCAGAAAGAGGAAAACAAATACTGCCACACATATATATGGCATCTAAAAAAAAAAGTTTCTGAAGAACCTAGGGGCAGGACAGGAGTAAAGGCGCAGACGTAGAGAATGGACTTGAGCACTCGGGGAGGGGGAAGGGTAAGCTGGGACGAAGTGAGAGAGTGGCATGGACATATATACACTACCAAATGTAAAATAGATAGCTAGTAGGAAGCAGCTGCATAACA
Source organism: Phocoena sinus (assembly GCF_008692025.1). NCBI lineage: Eukaryota > Metazoa > Chordata > Mammalia > Artiodactyla > Phocoenidae > Phocoena > Phocoena sinus. The sequence continues at coordinate 68,199,868 of NC_045767.1, forward strand.
CAGAGAGATTAGCTCGGTGCTTTGTGACCACCTAGAGGGGTGAGATAGAGAGGGTGGGAGGGAGACGCAAGAGGGAGGAGATATGGGGATATATGTATATGTATAAGCTGATTCACTTTGTTATACAGTAGAAACCTACATACCACTGTAAAGCAATTATACCTCAATAAAGATGTTATAGAAAAAAAAAAAAGAACCAGACCATGCTGGCACCCTAATCTTGGCCTTCCCGCCTCTAGAACTATGAAAGTTTTTCTGTTTTCTTTTAAAATAATTTAAAAAAGGGAAGAATAACTTCTTCCTTCTATGGCCTCTATGGCTGCATGTTGAGAAGTAGAGTGGGAGAAGGTTAAGAAGAGGCTGGAAAGGAAAGGAAAATGGGGTAGTTCAAAGAAACATGATTAGTTTGTTGGAAAGTGCATATATCATCCCAGTTCTCATTTTCACAGTAAAGTTTTTTTTTAAACATCTTTATTGAAGTATAATTGCATTAGAATGGTGTGTTAGTTTCTGCTTTATAACAAAGTGAATCAGCTATGCATATACATATATCCCCATATCTCCTCCCTCTTGCGTTTTTAGGTAAAGTTATCTTTTTTTTTTTTTTTCGGTACGCGGCCCTCTCACTGCTGTGACCTCTCCCGTTGAGTAGCACAGGCTCCGGACGCGCAGGCTCAGCAGCCATGTCTCACGGGCCCAGCCGCTCCGCAGCATGTGGGATCTTCCCAGACCGGGGCATGAACCCGCGTTCCCTGCATTGGCAGGCGGACTCTCAACCACTGCGCCACCAGGGAAGCCCAGGTTCTCATTTTTAAGTAGAGTTTTACTCCATTGACTCGAGTAATTCCCCTGTCTGTGTTCAAATTCCCACTCTGCTTTCTCTCTGGGTGACCTTGCAGTTGTTATTTAATCTCACAGAGGCTCAATTTCTACCATTAAGTGAGCCTAGCACATCAGATTAGATGATGTTGGACGCCTGGCTCCTAATATGTGCTTAATTACTGTGGGTAGTTATTAATTTTATTATTATTATCATTATTATTAGCTGCTGTTATCTTAATAGCATTAAGGAGGGCATGTCCTTATGGACATAGATTCTAAGGATTCTGAGTGGGGCATGTCCAGGACTGCCTGGAATAGGGCAGAGGCAGCCCAGGCTGGGGATTTGCTCAGAGGCTTCCTTTCCCAGGTGGCTAGCTTAGGCTCCCTGAACAGCTCTGAAAGGTGTGCTGGAACCTTCCATCTCTGGACTTCGTCTGACAGGCATGGATGGACTTCCCAGTACTCACCTTCTGCTGGCAGTCCTCCTTTTGCCCACAATTAGCCTTACTAGATGGGAGAGGACGTGAAGGAGAGAGAAATTTCCTCTCCTCTTTGGCCTCCTGGTTCTGAGTTTACTTAGATCTGAAGGGAAAAATCCTGTTCAGTATTTTGTGAGTTAAACTTTCCTGGCTAGAACTTTGTTTTCTCAAATACTAACAAAATGGATTTTCTTTCTCCCCTACCCTCTCTTGTTAATAGGGTGCTGAGAAAATTTTGTCAATGAATGAATCAGGAGAACTGCAAGACCTCTTAACCAAAATTGAGGTAATTGTACTTTTAGCAACTTATTTTTAGTAATCAAAACATTCAACACACTCTGATTGTAATTGACTTTTCCTAATTGAATTTTTCTCTGTGTTCTTACAAATATGTAACAGGATACATGTGGCGGTTTTAATTTACTACCACCTACAGTGAGGTTTCCTCCAGCTAGAGTGACTTTAGTGTTAGTGTCTAACAACCTCGTAGTATTAGGTGAAAATTCCAGTCGGCTTTATTAGAGCCTAATTCTCTGTTATAGAGATGTTGATGAGGTGTTTCATGTCAGGCCATTATCTTGAAGCACATATAAAATTTTTTATTTAAATTATTTTATTTTTCCTACAGACCAGCTCATCATTTCTAAAGATTAGAGAAAAAATTATTTCTCCAAAAGTGCACCTTTTAATTTTGATCCTATATTTATAATGACAATATCTGAGAAATACTTATTCAAATATATGATGTATCAAATGAATATGCAACCAGGAAGCCCTTAATACCTCTCTGCTCCAGTATTTTATCAGCCTACTTCTCTCTGTATGTAGGGTAAAATATATATATATATATATATATATATATATTATAGTCTAAACTGGGACACCTTGAGAGTGAAAAGGGTGCATTAATAATTATTCTGCGGCAGTGAACCTGAACCCAGACTTTCCCAGGGGAACTATGCAATATGGTTACACGGTATCTATTGTGCCACGCCAGCTCTTTTTGGTCCAGTCTCCTTTGCTGACCTCGTTTCTGATTCTCTACCATTCCTTCCACTTCATGTTTTTTTACCACCATTCTTTTGTGCAAGCCTGCTATTGTTCCATTTCCTCATTCCCTTTCACCATCTTCAAGGCCCATCTGCAGTATCACCTCTTCCCCACATCATTCCTGATCTCTCACACCTTTGCATTCCTGTATCCCTCTTTTTCTTAGGTGCTTATCAAAGTCTTTTAATTTTTGTATTACTTGTCTTTGGGCATTTAATTCATGTCCCAAATGAACTATATACTAATTGGTGTTAGGAATCATGTTTTATTCGTATAGTAATTTTACCGAGAAAGACAAACACAATGAGGGTGTGTACTTGATATTCTAAAATTCCTCTCAGCTCTAAAATCTGTATGGGTGGGTTCATTTCTTTCCTTTTGTCCCTGTACTCTACTCCAACTCCATGAAACCATCAATTTGGGTTTATATGTATGTTTTATTTAAGTGATTTAACTTGGTTAATATGTATTATTATTTTCTCTGCACATTTTTACTCTTACAAATGATGTCATGTAATGTACCTAATTGTGTTTCAAATTATTTTCTTAGGCACTATGCTTTTAAGAACGATCTGTATTGCTATGCGAACCTTTAATCCATTTCTTCTAACTGCTGTGTACTTTCCCACAACAGCACTGTTGAATAGAACTTCCTTTGGAAGTTTTATATCTGGAACTGTTTTATATCTGTACTATCCAAAACAGTAGTCACTGGCTGCATGTGGCTATTGAGCGCTTAGAAGGTAGCTAGTGTGACTGAAGAACCGAATTTTTAATTTTATTTAACTTTACTTGATTTAAGTTTAAATTCAAGTCAAGTAAAATTAAATACAAATTTTAAAATAAATAAAATAATTAACCATATCTGACTGATGGCTCCTATTTTGGACAATGCAGCTGCATGGAGCCCACCCAGTATTTTTTATCTACTCATTTTTTCCACTGATGTCCTCTAACTTCTCCCTCAAACAAACAGTGCTGCAAGGAGCAACCTTGACCATGTTTGCTTGTGGATTTCTCTGAGAGTAGGAATCGCTGGGTAATAGCTTATGCATATCCCCAGTTTTTCAGGTAGTGCCAGATGGCTCTCCATGATGCTTGCAGCATCCAACACTCCCTCCTGTGGAGAAAGAGGTTTCGTATGTTCCCACATTCCTGGCAATGTTTTACATTGTTCTCCAATTTTCTGTTCTCTAATTTTTGCCAGGGTCGTAGGTATAGAGAGATATTGCCTTATTTTAATTAATGTTTTTCTGATAACCATTGAGTTTGGGCATTTCCTTGTATGCTTGTTAAACTTTTAAGTTTCTTCTTCTGTAAGTTGTGTATTCTTATCCTTGCCCATGAAAAGTGTTGGAATTGTCTTTTTTGTTGTTGTTGATTCTCAGAAGATCCTTCTATATTCTAGATATTAGCTTTTTTTTTTTTTTTTTTTTTTTGTGGTACGTGGGCCTCTCACTGTTGTGGCCTCTCCCGTTGCAGAGCACAGGCTCCAGACACGCAGGCTCAGCGGCCATGGCCATGGGCCTAGCCACTCCGTGGCATGTGGGGTCCTCCCGGACCGGGGCACGAACCCGTGTCCCCTGCGTTGGCAGGCAGACTCTCAACCGCTGCGCCACCAGGGAAGCCCCCGTGCCAATTTTTTATTACAGTAAATCCCCATATGTACCTGGGTCTTTGTCTGAGCTTTCTGATCCATTCCATTGCTCTATTTGTTCCTATTGTATCAATATCCTACTGTTGTTATTTCTGTGATTTAAAAGCATCTTTTAGAGTCTTATAAAGTGAATGTCCCTCATTACTCTTCTTTTTAAAGGTTGACGATTGACTTAGCTATTCATGGACTTTATTCTTTTGAGTCTATAATTTCTTAATTCTGCAACTTGATTAACACCACCATGCTATATATTAACATAACCTCTCTCTTTCTCTCAGTTCAAAGAATTTTGAAAGAGGATTTTATGCTCTTCATTAAGTCTGTCTCAATTCTACAGATGACATAAATAAGCCAGAAACATTTAAAACTATTCTTAATGTTGAAATATGTACAATAGTACGGTACTGGCTTCTACCGTTCATAGGATTTATAAGGTGTTATATAACTCTGTTGGGCTGCTTTGTCCATATAACAAAACTGGCAGAGAATTTGCAGCCATCCAGAAAGTCCTGAACTCTGCCTGTGAGGGGCCTGGGGTTTAAGGCAAACTCACCCAGGCAAAGAGACTGGCCTTGGAGAAGCAGTTGGAAGAACCAGAAAAAATGGATAAAGGACAAGATTCAGATCCAAACCCATTCCATTCTTCTGGTTGGCTTTTGGCAATGAAACAGGAGTTTAATATTCCTGAGGTAGGAAACATTGGAGTCCTTACTAAGTAGCAATATTCTTGGTATTATACGTACTAAATTATTGAAACCTTACAATAACTCTGCAAGGTGGGTTCTATTATTATCCTTGTTTTACAGACAAGAGAATGGAGGCACAGAGGATTAAATCACTTGCTCCAGACCTTACAAATAGTGTTTGATTCATGATTTTTTTTTTTTTTTTTTTTTTTTTTTTTTTGCGATACGCGGGCCTCTCACTGCTGTGGCCTCTCCCGTTGTGGAGCACAGGCTCCGGACGCGCAGGCTCAGCGGCCATGGCTCACGGGCCCAGCCGCTGCCGCGGCATGTGGGATCTTCCCGGACCGGGACACGAACCCATGTCCCCTGCATCGGCAGGCGGACTCCCAACCACTGCGCCACCAGGGAAGCCCTGATTCATGATTTTAATGAGCCTGACTCCATAATCTTAACCATGAATCTATGCGGCCATCACTCTCAAATTAAGTATCATATAGGTATCTGGGAAATCTGATCAAATGTGGCAGGACCCAAGGCCCAGATGAGAAGTTTACTGGGAGGTAGGCAGAGTACTAGGTCCAGGAAACAGACTGAATTTTAACACTTGGATCTTATGCTAGTGTGGCATTGTGGAAGAGGGGGAAATTAGCAATAACTTCGGAGAGAAACCAGACAGCTCCTACTAAGTTCTAACTTGCTGTTACTTGGGTGCTGCATAATTCATCACCCTGGTCTTTGTAATTCAGGCCCCAGTTTTCAGCAGTTACCCCAGCAATGAAGAGGAAAGAGGCTTAGCATCTGCAGCTGGGTCATCAGAAACGGTGTCAGCAAATCAAATTTCAAGTTTTCTGGCCCAAGAATTCTAGCATACTTCCCATCTAAGTGAAAATTGCTCGGGGAACCTGAGGAGGCCTGATTCGCTGATGAAGACTTGTCAGTGGCCTCAAACATGAGGAGCTGGCTAAAGACAGCAGAAGCAAGTGAAATATGTCAATAGCTGGTATGAGACTTGGATTTAATAAGGCTACCTGTACCAGTGCATGTTCTGCTCCTTGGACAGTTTGCGGGGGATCTTCCCAGTAACATATGAGCTCCACGTGGACACAGATTCTTGTCTATTTTGTTCTGTTCTTTACCTCTAGCACCTAGAACAGGAATTGGAAAATAATGGGCACCCAATAATTATTTGTTGAGTGAATAGATGAATGAATCCTCTTTCACCCAAGGTTTTTTTTTTTGTCTGTTTTGTTTTTTTGTTTGTTTTTGAGAAGGCAAAGCAGTTAATCAATGAAAAAGAAGAGAAAAAGAATTATTTTATGTAAGAGAACTCTTGGGTGAAAAAGATGAATAAAAACACTATTTGGGGGGTAAAATTTATTTATATATTTATGTATTTACTCATATTAATAAACAGGCTAAAGATCAAAAGCAAAGAGATGTCTAAGGATTTCCCCCAAACAATAACCGAGATGGATAGCTGGTCCTGATGTTTCCCACACAGAGGAAGTCAGGGCATCCCTGAGATGATTAGCAATCACCTTGTTATGGCAGGTACTGGATTAAATATCTCAGATGGTAGAGAAGCTCTAAGTAAGCTGCTGCCTTGCTGTTTTTTTAAAAGATATGAGCAAACCTTTTGTTGTCATTGCTGGTGAGATTGCCAACATAGTGTCCACTTTTGTACATTTTTCCTTGTAAAGCCTGATTTGTTATTTATGAAGAACAGAGGTAAGATTCCCAGCTATACACTGAGGATGCTGGAAATGGCACAGGCTGTCTGTACAAGGCATTCGAGCTATCAAAGACTGGCCTGACCCTCCCTGGAGAAGCCATTCTGGGTGATGTTGCTTCTCCGTGGGGTGGGTGGCCGCAGCATGTTCAGAGACTACAGCAGCAGAGTACCACCTACTCACCTGGGAAATCAGGCCAAGTGCTCTGGCTGCCTCTCTCTGGAATTGGAACATCTTTTTAAGTAGGGTTGTGGCAGTACATCCCATTGGGTCAAGAATCAGACTCATACATCTGGCTTATGCATTCGGGAATATAAGCAACAAATTTCCTCCGTGTCAGCATTTTGTTCAGGGGCTTCTTTCCCAGCTCTGCAAATTGAGAATGCTAGGAACTCTAATTATCAGGAACGATTCTGTTTATTAAGAGCTAGGTCAGACAGAGAGTCGTTTATTAGGCACTTAACAAGAATTTGCTGAATTAAATTATTGAATATAGTTTAAAACAAAATACATAGAAAAAGGTGAGTCATCCAGAGATGATTATATGCCAAGTGTTCATTCTTTGATAATCTGTTACATGGAGTGAGTCTGCTTCATAGACAAGCTGGATGATGGGGTTTATGGTCATGGAGACTCAGATAAATTGCATCCTCTTTGGTAAAATACTTAAGAGATTTTCTAGCTCTCCTAAAATAAGGTTAGATGATCTGAGTTCAGAAATAAGAAGTGCATTCATTTCTTGATCTTGAAGAAAACACTGAAGACCCTTGATCTTAGCATCCTGTTCCTATGTTATATAACAGCAAAAACTCTTTATATTTATGAAATTTGAGTTTGTGCTACAAAGGAAACCCATTTGACAGTCATTCATGAACTCCCCCCTTGTCCCCTTGGTCCTTTGTTAGAGACTAGGGAATGCTTGGGGGCTTCAGTTCAGATGACTGCAGTATGGAGTGGATGTATTCGAAAACCACAAATAAATTTCCTAAAATAAAATTAATATATGAATACAAAAAGCTACATCATCATTTTTAAATGGAATCACAAATAGACCAAGGCCATCCTCAAATAATGTCATCAGAATCTCTGCAACACTATGATGAGATCTGCCTTTTACTCAAAGGGTTGTTGAGAAGATTTAATGAGTGAATCATGTAAAGTGAATAGAACATTGCCTGGTACGTAGTAACCACTCAATAAGATTAGTCATTATTAATCATTATTTCACTAATAAATCCTTATTTGTAGCTGAGAGCTACTACTAAGAGAACAGGGAGGTCTTTGGTTCACTGCTATATCCCCTACACCTTGCACAGTTCCTGGCAATGTGGACTAATTTGTGGAATGAGACCACTGAGTTTTATATTTTTAAATTCCCTTGCCAAGAATATATGAACAGAAAGAGGTAAAAGGGAGGATGATTTTGCACTCCTTTTTTCTTGAATTCCATCCCCAAGGGACATGCCTCTACCCAAACCACTATTCAGAAAAGGGGCACTCTGTAGATTTAGTTCTCTTACTGGGTGCTATTCTCAGCCAAGTCTGCCTGGTTTCAAGCTTTGCTGGGCTCCAGGACACTGAAGAGCTACCCTAGATTTCTTAATTGCTTGAAGGTCAAAGTGTCTCTTGTTAACCTCTTCATTGAAAGTGGAAGTCTGTTTTGTTACTACCAATAATGACTATTGTTAACTTCAGTTATTCCTGCTTCCTCCAACCTGGAACACTGTTCAAATTTGGGGAATTTTTTAGCTCTTTTTCCATCTTGCACTGAGGGCAAAGCTGTCTACTGAGGTATTGGACTTAGGACACAGGAACATGTAGTAGAAGCCAGCTCTTTCTCATTGTTGGAACTCTTTTAAGTTGGAACCAGAGTTCCAATATAACAGAAGCGCTCTTTGAAGGAGATGGCTAGGAATGACTGAATTATTTACTATTATTAGAAGAACAAGTGGAATAGCTTATACTGGGTGATGTAACAGGAATAAGATTTCTGGAGGCTAGTGGAACACTGGGGGAGCCTTAGTGGGTCCCCTCAAGACCCACTCCCACCCCCACCCCACTTCTGCTTCATTTGCAGCATTTATCCTTTTAACTGTTTTATGTTTTGGGAATCCCATGTACTATATTATTTGGGAAAAAATGGATGTAAGTAAAGGTTGAAAACTACTCTTAAAGAGGAAAGGGCATGCATATAGTTCTTGAAGAGAGTTCTCTAATTTCTAATTTTCAAATTCCACTGTGAGCTGAACATTTTTTTTAACTCATTAAGAGACTTTGTTTCATCATTTGTGAAATGAGATAGTCTCTATTACGTCAGGTTCGTGTGAGAATTGGGTATAGACACTACATCCTATGTAAGCTATCCCTTTTCTCTCCCAAGTGTATGGTTGAAACAGTTAATTTTTCCTGAGTGGAAGTGGCCTCAGAATCTTTCCAATACTGTGCTCCAAGACATCAGAATTTTCACGTGAACTGAAACACATTTACTCTCCCTTTCTTACAGTGGTAACACTTTAGACCAGAAGACTAAGTATAGAAGTGTTTAAATAAAATGACTCTATGAATGGTAGAAAATGGTTGTGTCATGTGACCACAAGCAATTTAACTTGAGGCAGCAGCTAATAAAAATCTCTTCAAATAAGGATTTATTAGTGAAATAATAACTAATCATGTCTTGTTAAGTAGCTACAATGTGCCAGGCAATATTCTATTCACTTTACATGAATTAACTCATTAAATTGTTGAGACAATTTAATGAGTGAATTAAAGTAGAAGACATATCTTTAAAGTAAAAGACATATCTTTAAAGTAAAAGACATATCTCATCATGGCATTGCACAGATTCTGACATTGTTTTATTTTATTTATTTATTTATTTCTTCTTATTATTCTATTACTTCCTGTTCTTGATCAGTTGAATCAACTGATTTTACCATCTTACAAATATAAAATTAACAGATGTTCTAGAATACAAAGAAATAACCATCGTAACTGAAGTGACCATCTGTAATGGTTAATGACTCTTCCATGGACTTTTCCCATTTGGAAAGCTTGAAGGCAAAGAAAGATATACTAGATCCAGTTTGTTTAAAGTATGGACTACAGCACTGAGTAATCTAATGAAAAGTTCTGTCTCTAAATTTCAAATTGACAGCCAAATTTAAACTGAGTTTGAGACAACAGAGCTTGACAATTTCTGGTATGTTCACTGTGCTGGTAAACACATGGCTGGAGATTCCTGGGGAGAAACTCTGTGACCACCAGTTTGCAAGTGATGATGTTATTTTAGAATGACCTTGGTCTATTTGTGATTCTCTCTAAAAAGAACAATACGGCTTTTAGTATTTATATATTAACTTCATTTTAGAAAATTTATTTTTTCTGAATTGTGGAGAAACTTTAAGAAAGAGCAGACTCATTATATATTTAACATTTGATATTTTGACCCTTTGAAAGTAATTTTTGTAAATCATGTTCCAGGCCCATGATATAAGATAATGTTACCAAACCAAACTTGGGTCCAGTCACCCATGCAGTAAAGCCAATCTACTGATACTGGGGTGTGGTAAAGGAAAGTACAACGTTTATCGTAAGGTGCCCAACATGGGGCCAAGCAAGGAGTATGGGCAGCTCATGCTCAAAAGATCCAAACTCCCCAGTGGCCTTCAGGGAAGGGTTTTGAAAGACAAAGTGAGGGAGAGGGTCACAGAGTGCCTGATCAGCTCGTGAACATCCTCCTGATTGGTTGGTGGTGAGGTAACAGGGTGGTATTTTGGGAGTTAACATCATCAACCTTCTGGTTCCAACCTGTCTGGAGTCTACATACTGGAGGTCAGCATGCAGTTAACTTCTTCCACCTCGTTGGCAGTGGGGGGGTCTTAGTATCTGCAAAACAACTCCAGGATATGGCTCAGGATATTATCTTTAGCCCTTGAGGAGGAACTAAAGGTCCTTGACTTTGTTTTATGGCTAGACTATTATTATTTTGTCTTGCCTAACTGTTTTCATTTGTTTCCACATTTTCTCACTTCTCTGATTAAATTTGCTCTTTGGAACTCAGGGAAGGCCTAGGAGGCTAAAGCTTTTCTCTAAACAAGAGCCAGGGGATGGGGTGGGGAGTTGTCTGTCCCCAGGATGGTTCTGCAGGGTCCTGCTCAGTTTCAGTAATTTTTAATTGTGTTGCACTGCGTTATCATTTTGGGTTCTCTGTGTTTAGAGCCTGGTGTTTGGAGTGAGTGACATAGCTGGTGAATGAACCTAGGAAGCTTCCTAGTGCTCACATGTATTCTAGCTTTGTTGTTCTTTGCTTGCCATTGCAAATATATTTTATGGGAAAACCATAGGCTATTCAAGAATTTGAAAATATTGAAACATGTTTATACTGGTTGTTAAGATATTAAAATAATTTATACTGGTTGGTAAATAGCTGCTACCCCAAGACTCCCAAGCAGCTCTCCTCTTCCCTGTCAGCAACTCCCCTGTGAGGATTGCCAGGTACAGTATAGGATGTCCACTTACATTTAAACCTGTAGTAAATTATGAATAATTTTTTTAGTTTAAGCATGTCCCATAAAATATTTGGCACATACTTATATAAAAATTTATCTGTGATCTGTCAGAAATTCAAATTAACTGGGCATCCCAATTTTTTAAATTGCAAAATCTGATGATCCCACTCTACTTGGAATCCAGTTCTATTTACAATCCAGCACTAATGGGTGAAGTCCTGGATTCAGGGCCCTATTAGTCCTTTCTGACCAGTTGGTGTTCTTTCGTACAAGTCATTAAATATTTTTAACATAATCCCTGGCATGGCTTTAATGCATGTCAATGGCCTATCTACTGTATCATATTCTTTCTAAAATTTGATAAGAATAGCATTACTTACTAATTCTCTATGTTTTGCTTTTAGACTACACTCTTTCTTCACTGTTTTTGTTTTTACTGAAAGTTTTTTTTCTAAAGACATTTTTATATCATGCAAAATTGTAAGTCTGGTACACCATTTTTTGGTCAACCTTGCACAAAGAAATGACAAAAACCCAGTTACAAAGAAACTAAGTTACTACATACAATCTAACTTTTTAGAAGAGCTTTGGGTGTCTACAAACTTGACAACATTCCTTGTCTGTGTCGTTCAGACTGGCAATCACTACTTTCCATCAAAGTAATTCTGTGTTACTAAAAATAAGATATTCCATGGATTTTGCCATCTTGATATAATAGCAAAGTCAAATGGTAACTGTAAACAAATCTTACTATATACAGAATATGCATCTCTGAAGAGTGGTCTGGGAATATATAAATTTTAAAGCAATCATATCCTTAATGTTTGTTTCCCAGAGTACATTCCACAGGGTACTGATTATGAGAAAATTATAGTTGTTTTCTGGGAAAAGGTTTCTTGCCAGGGACATGGTAGATTAAACCTAGTTAATCGGTTACCTTTTCAGTTGGATTTTTTGGAGACTTTCTTAAGTACAGGTGTGAACTTCCAGGGAAAATCTGTATGTATGTCTAAGTATGTAAGGTATGTTTGAGTGTGCTTGTGTGTGTGCGTGTGTGTGTCTGTGTCTACATTTCCCAAGCTTACTTTAGCAATTACTCTTGTCACAAAGGTGGGCTTTCAAACATTGCTGCAAATTCCTATTTTGCAAGTCAGAAGCTTGGTATTAACTCACGTTCTCTTTGTATTCATTCCGTAATCGATCCTAATCTCCCCCCAGCAAATGGATGCTGCTAGTAGACTCCAGTAAAGGTCACATGCTCAAAAAAGCAAATAGAAATACGTATGGATAATTTTCAAAATATCTTTAACATCCTTGCTAGTTAATTTCATTATACTTTCATGGGTACTTTATTTTTACTTGAGGCAGAAAGGCTGATAGCTACTGTGGGTAATTTTACAGACTTGGATAAATGTCTTAAGATTTCTATGCCTGTTTCTTTAAATATAAAATGAGGATAATGTTGCTTGAATTAGCTGCTTTACAGAAGAAGGTGTCAGTGTGTGTGAAGGGTGGGATGAGGGAAGATTCTATATAGTAATGCATTTGAAAGTGCTTTTAAAAATACAAAGCATTATTCACATGTGCAGTATGATGACGGATCTTCAGTTGACAGTGGCTCATCCACTCCAGCTTTTAGTTTACCGATTTTCCATACTCACTGTTAGTCCTACTATTCTATAAACAAAGATATAAAACTGTGATGTGATACTAAAGGGAAAGTTACAGTATTTTCCTTTAATGCAAATGACCATTTCCTGAACTGTTTGATTTGTAAATATGTGTTTTCATATGATGGATTTCTGGAAGTGTGTGCCCTTTAGCCTAAAAGGTACCAGCCCTTACACACCAAGGTTATGCTATTGATGGCCGTCAATGAGATAATGAAGGAAACTTCAGTTAGTGTATCCCCTGCGTCTATTGTATATTAATGGTAGGTGATTTCAGGTCCCCAGCCATATTATGCCGATCTTGTTTTATGACCGTCCACAGTACAGAAATACAGGAGGGCTGATGGAGTTGTCATGCTAACACATGTTCTGTCCTCTCTTGTCCCCCTGCCACCTATCCAGAGAGTGCAGCATCCACACGAGTGTCCCTCCTGTGGAGGCTTTGGCTTTCTTCCGTGCTCCATCTGCCACGGGAGCAAAATGTCAGTGTTTCGAAACTGCTTTACGGACTCTTTCAAGGCCCTGAAGTGCACGGCTTGCAACGAGAATGGCCTTCAGCGCTGTAAGAGCTGTGTTGGTTAAACAGAGCTCCCACCCATGGGGCGCCTGGTTTCATTGACTGAAAGCAATAATTTGGTTTATACTTTTTTTTAAAAAATGACTATGTTTCTGGATTAATCAATAAACTTTGTTTATTAGAATTTCCTTTGTTTGAAGCTTTTGCTGTGACCACTTTCATTGATGTTTTAAATAAATATTTATTCAACCGCTACTATGTGCCAAGCCCTGTGCTAGACCCTGGTTTCTAATTGGAATTAATGGAGGGCCTGATAAAATTCCAAGATATCCAAAGTCTGGTTCCTTATATGTGTTTGATTTTCTAAAGAAAATAAAAAATGTATCCAATGGTGTCTATTGCAATGCCACCCTATTGTTTAGGATGAGTCAATTCAGCTCTCCAGATGCATACATTTTATGTGAGCCTTAGCTGTAGGGAAGAAGAGAGCCCTGGGTAGTGGGAAAGAATATGATCTTACTTATACTTAAGGAGTAAATTATTTTTAAAGCTGTAAAGTAGTCTTGGAGCTGATGATATTAATGATAAATTATTAATGTTATCCGATGAATTTCTTAGTGATGATACAAAAGCTGCCAGAAGACTTATCTGGATTTATTGTTTTAAACATCTGCTTTGTGCTATTGTCCCTGAAAACCCTCCAGAAAGATGCTGTTATGGTTTTCTTGAGCTGGACACAAAATATTACATAGTTTGAAAACATAGTAGACGATATCAGCGAAGTGGACAAAAGGAATTTCTGCTATAATTATTAGCTGATGCCTACCTGTACATGTGTCTGTACTCTGATGGATTCCCTTATGAATGGTTTTAACAAATCACCTTCACTATATCTGTGATAAGGTAATTAAAACATTTTACATCTTGGTTTTGCAAAAAGCTATAAATATTTACCGAGTACTTTCTAATCATCCAGGCATAGTGGAAGGCATGGTTTCTGCTTTCATGGAGCTCACACTCTAAGAAAGAAGGAAGTATTAAACAAATAATCATAAGCAAGGTGAGTCTTATAAATACTACACAAATGGTACAGTGTGCTCTGGGAATGTGTAGCAGGAGGGCCAACCTAGATGAGTTAGAAAATGATAAGAATAGACTTTGTTGAGCAACTGATATTTAAACGGAGACATCATGGGTAAGTGGTCAACTAATTAGTCACAGAACAAGGGGGATAATACTTCAGGTAGAGGAATAGCATATTTGGGGACTCTAAGGTCAGATAAAAGTTGTTTGTTTGAGTGTTGGTGTGGATATGGCATAACTTAAACTCATACATTGCTAATGAGAATATTAAATGGTACAACCACTTAGGAAAGCCATTTGATTGTTTCTAATAAAGGTAAACATACGCTAATTGTATGCTCAGCAATTTTACTGCTACTTATTTATTCAAGAGAAATAAAAACATATGTCCATACTTTATAAGAGTTTCATGGAAGCTCTATTCATGATAGCCAAAAAACAGAAAGATTTCAGATACCAAGGACAGGAGAAATGATAAGCAAACTGTAGTATATTAATACAGGTACACACTTCCTAGGAGTAAAAAGGAACAAGCTATTGATTCTAGCAATAATATGGATGAATCTCAAAAACATTTTATGAATAAACTTAGCCAGATACAAAGGGTATGTACTATGTGATTCCATTTATATGAAGCTAAAGAATAGGCAAAATTAATCTATAGAATGGCTGCCTCACAGTGGGGAGGGGACAGGAGGAGGAAATTAAATATGAACAGAACTAAGACAGTGGTAGAGTTATGTCTAGTTGAGAGTAGATTTCCCCTCTGTCAGGAAAAATGAGTTTCTTGCATCAATGAACAGTTTCTCATCACAATTCCAATACGGTCCTGAGATTCTAGAATTAAGTTGTAAGGCCTATCCAAAAGTTCCTTCCTGACTACTCAGGCCTTGGCTATGTTTCTGCAAATCCAACCATAGTCCCAGTGTCCTCTTGTCTGGGGGTACATTCAGGATGGAGAAATACAACAGTACAAGAAGTTCTAATTTTCAGGCCCCATCTTGGACTATGGGTTCAGAGGACAAAACTCGCTGACTTTCAATTGTGTTCATGAGGAATTTGTTTTGCTTTCTATCTTTATTCTGTTTTTCATGTACTGGCATGGAATTAAAATGTTATGTTCTCTGCTAGTTATTGGTGAGCCTCTAAAGAAGAGCATTATGAAAGAGTAATGAAATTTAAAAGAAAATCTTAGACATCTTGTAGAATTGCAGAAGTTAATGAGAGAAAGGCTCAGAAAATAAACTCGTAATAGGCTTATTTAAACATAAATTTGCGTTACCTTTCAGAGAGAACTTGGTTTAGACGCTTCACATCTATCTGCCTCCGTCTTATAAAATGTAAACGCGAAGTAATTAAACCTGATATATTTATTCGGCACCGTTGTTGTGTGGGATTAATTAGAATATATAGGAAAGTACTTTAAAAACACAAAGCATTATACAGAGGCATAGAATAATTTCCTAATCACCATGAAAATTATGCATCTTCAATATATCCTTTTACTGACCAGAGAAGGAAATGAACTCACATTCATTGGACACTTCTGTATGCTTGGCTTTTTAGAAGAATTCTCACTTATTCTTCACAGCACTGTGAAGAAAGTGAGATTCGGAATGTTAATTCACTTTTCTAAAGTCTTGAAATTTATCCTAATTTGTTGTATCTTAAGTGTCCATGTGAGCTGCCTTTATCTCTGGTATAAAATGGGAAATCAGTCGAGAGCAAACAACAAAGCTGCTCAAAGATAAACACCTACATAACCAGTAGAGTCGAAATGAAGAGAAAGGTCTGTCCTGTGCTTCTGTGCTCTTATAACTTCTTCTCTGGAAGTATTCATTGATTTCAAAAGCCAGGAAGTGCTGGCTGTTGGCAAAGGACACAGAGTAATGCAATCAGGCCGTGGATAATTTTTTTAAAAAGATTAAGAAGAGGAAATCAGGAGATGATGCATACCTAGTAATATAAATATATAGTAATTTTTTAATCTTGTTGTCCCAGGGTGTTTTTTAAAGATAAATTATTGGTATATTGATTGCAGTTTTGTCTGGTGTTTCATGCACAAACCTCACACATAGCAGAGAAGCTAGTCTGTAGTTCCTCAAAGCAGAGGAACTTTTTTGGCAAGCAATATGCATATAATATCCTTTTAGATTTCGGGTGCTGTTTCTCCTGATCTTTTGTAGTTTCCTCACCTATAATAATTTGACAGTAATTTTTTTGGTTTTTTTACTTGACTTCATAGAGTTATTTCTAAGGCATTAAACTTAGTTTCCATAGAATAAAACATATTTCTCTTTGTTCTCGAATTTAACCAGTCTGTGTAATATTTTGTTGTAATAAACTATTATACTCAATAAAAATGAATATGTTATTTACTTATATAATTATACACATAATTGTAAACCCAATTACAAGGCAACGATTTGGGAAGAAACGAAACTGACTCTTGATAGATTCTGTTTGCTGGTAGCAGAAATATGCAGGCGGAGAGAGTGTTTCTCCTGGTTGTAAGCATTCAGCAGGCAGGAGACATCCGAAGGAATGGGGAGCGTCTGCCAACCTTGAAAGTCTGCGAAGTGGAAATTGACTGAAAACTTGAGCTAACTGATGTGACGGTAACAGTAAGCAGGGACATTGAATAATATGCTCAAGGTCATTCATCCTCACCTTCTGCCTTTCAGGTTCATCAGCAGCTGGTATTGCTTAGCTACCAGCATTTCAAAATGCAGCCTGTGTTTGACTTGCAGTGTTTGACTGGAGACTCAGTTACTTTGGAAGATATGTTGTTCTCCGCAAGGGTGAAACACTTCCACACCTGCTTCACTTAGAAAGAGACAGTTTCTCTCTGTGTCTGGCTTATTTCACTTCACACAATGTCCAAGGCATGATCTCACTTATATATATGGAATTTAAAAAGTTGAATACATAGTAGCAAAGGGTAGAATAGTGGTTACAAGGGGTGGGGAGCAGACAAACAGGGAGATATTAGTCAATGGGTACAACGTTGTAGTTCTATTGGATCAATAAGTTTTAGAAATCTAATGTACAGCATGATGACTAGAGTTACTAATGCTGTATTGAATACTGGAGATTTGCTAAGTGAGTAGATTTCTGGTGCTCTCACCACACACGCTTGCATACACACGCACACACACATGCACAGGAAAGGTAATGGTGAGGAGGTGTGTAAATTAACTTGACTGTAGTAATCATTTCACTATGTATATGCATATAAATCATGTTTTACCTCTCAAATATATACAATTTATATTAAAAATAAAATAAAATTTAAAAATTAAAAAAATAGTCTTACTGAACATACTGACCCTTTTTTGCTTTACTGGAAGCCATTACAGGGATTCTTAACAGGAAGCACTCCTCTTTAGAGAACCATTGGAAATTCTTTGATGGGAGAAAACATTTTTTCAAGTATGGGGGAGGATCCATGTCTCAAAGCATAATTCCTCTAAGAAAAGAAAGAAGACCCATTCTGATGGAAACTTTTGTTCTGTCCCTATTTGGAACTTTTTGAACTTTTTCATTGAACCTAGCATAGAACACACTGGAAAACTCAAAATGCATGATTCGGTAGCAAGGTAACTTTGAAGAGAATATAACTTTCATAGAATATAAGATAGCCTAAAAGCTTTGCTTATATGTAGCAAAACTGAAGCCGACTCTTAATATTAATACATATCTAGAAAACTCATATCGATTCTCTGCATTGTACGTGGCTCATTTAGCAATCTCTGCTCTTAAGTAGTTACTTTTTTTCCCCTCTGTTTTCTGGGATCTTAACCCTTTTCTTTCCATCCCCTTGTTAGAAAAATATCAATATAAATGTTATCTGAGTACCCAAAAGAGAGGTAGATAGATCAGCTACAAAGCAAAATATTTGCATCATCTAGAAAATGGTGCTAGATGTGGTCCCTATTTTATACAATAAAAGAAAAATGTTAATACAAATGGAAAATAGTGATCTTTTAAATGTTTTTCTTATAAATTGCTAGTTGCTTTGGTCCATGTTTTGCATATTGTATATTTTTGTATACTGCTTTGCATTTGACAGATGAAGGCATTGTGAAGCCCGAAAAACCCCCAGGAGAAGCATGGGTACCAAATCTAAGGTGCTGTTTCCTGGAAGACCAGATGCCACTCATTGCTGTGAAGTTTACATATTTGCTTTGACCTTTGGAGGTCTGTTTTGAGTGGTTTCCTGTTTGCTGTAGATTTTGCCTGGAAACAGAATTGTCAATATATTTTCTGTCACATTTTTTTTTCTGACTAGGAAATATTATAGCATGTTTAATCCTAGGAAAGAGAAATATATGTGTTTCTCAGAACATTCTTCCCTAAGGTAAAATTGTACTCTGTATTTTTTCAGTAGTTGCTATGAATCCTTTGCTGTTATAAATATGTGAACAGCTGTAGTAGTGTGTTACCCCCACTAGATGTGTCCTCTTCCCATTTTCTTCTCCTTCCATGTTTGTAGAAATGGGAATTGGGGAAGCTCTTTGAGCCTATTTATAAAGTAGAAGTCTCTGAATAAAATATATGTTTGTTAACAATGTTATTGTGATAAGTAACTGTGTGTAGTAATTCCCTGAGTTTCTGGAATCAAAACTAAGCATGGGATTCTCAGTTAAGAAATGTACCAGGTATTGTGAGGGCTACAAAGATGAATGTAATATGACTTTGTCCCTAGCATGATTGGAGAGATAAGACAGGTTATAGTTAAATATAACACAAACTCTGTCATGTAGATTATTGGTTCTCACATGTCTGGTAAAGACGCTGAATAACGTAAGATGCTCAAAAGGGCAGAATATATGAACATGGGAACCTTCTTTGAGGGCTTAGCTTGAAGCAGTGCCTTTAATAATATCTAGAATTTCTATAGGCAAAGATATGGATGGAAAGTCACGCCCAGCTCTGAACTCAGGCAGGTGGAAAACAAGGTGCTTAGCACAACGTCCAGCAGATGGCAAACATCCATTACAGGTTCCACATGATCCCAGAGACGATGATGATTCCAATGTGTCATTGTGATTAGGAGCACAAGCTCTGGATTTGAATTATTTGGTTTTGAATCCCAGTTCTGCCGTTTGCCAGCTCTGTGACTTTAGGCAAGTTTCTTATACTTTCTGTGCGTCAATTTTCTTATTTGTAAAATGGGAGTAACGCTAATACCTAACTTATAGAGTTATTGAGAGTTAAATTAATACACTAAAGTACCTGTATGCTTCAGTACCTGCCACACCGGATTAGAGATAGTTTGGGACTAGATTGTAAAAGGTTTGAAAGCACAGGGCTTTGTATTCATCCTGTAAGCAATGAATGCCTTTTCAGTCAAGTTATGTATTCCATGAATGATTGTTTTGGTAAATGAAAGTAATGATATGTATCTATATAATTTTTGGCTGCACTGAGCATCACGCGGACCTTAGTTTACCGACCAGGGATGGAACCCGTGCACCCTGCAGTGGAAGTGCTGAGTCCTAACCACTGGAGCCCTAGGGGAGTCCTGAAGTAATTATGTATTAAAAGAAGTGAGGTACATATATGTATATGTATAACTGATTCACTTTGCTGTACACCTGAAACTAACACAACATTGTAAATCAACCATACACCAATAAATATTAAAAAAAAAAAAGAGATTCCATAATTTCATCCCTAGAGTCTTCTCCAGAGAGAAAAAAAAGAAGAGAGGGACTCGGGAAGTAAAATCTTAAGCATTTAGAATGCAGTAGGCACTCTTCACCAATGATATCTATAAGGCTGGTTTTTGCATAATCAGAATATATGAATCTGGAAACCAAGAGGAGTGAATCCTCTAAATATTACTCTTATATTTTGGCTCAAAATATTTTTGTTTCTTATTCCCACGATGTTAGGCTATTGATATCTTAGTATTCAAAGCAGGAATGCTTCCACCGGGATCCAAAACAATGGTTTATTGAAATGAAAGTCGTGACATTTATAAGGTCATTTTTAGCTTCTGATGACACCAGACCTACAGAAAACAAGGTTACAGTTCAGCTGATTTATCCTGTTTGTCAATGGAAAATAATATTGGTGCTACACAATGTGTGCAGGCAGGAGGCTATCTAGAACCAGGCAGTTTCTCAGACATCTCCTAGTACTGCCACAGCCAGTGACGGAGGTTAATGGAGGATAATAGTCTCACAATAGAAGCAGGGCAATCATAAGGTGAGGTAATCTGGAGAAAAAGATTTGGATCACCCTAGAGGAAGAAATTTGTAAATACAAACCATATTTTATGACCATCTGTAGAAACACAGATGAGAGTTGTGACCCACATATTATAACTTTCCCCATTATCTCTCCCCACTGTGTTTCTTTACGTGTATCAGTTAACCTCTGTACTTTCTCCCCGCTTATCTTCCCCTACTATTTTTCAGAGTATGGAGTTGGTAATTAACCTTATAAGTGAGTCTATATTTAACTTTAAATTCATATCAAAACTTCATCAACCATGTCAGTCATTGTCTCTATATTTGGGTCAGCTTCGTTCTTTCTCCAGTTCAGTCAGGTATGTAGGGGTAATCTGGGTTAGAACCAAAGACTTATAGGTTCTTGTTGGTGGGGTAGATATTTTTCCAGCATATCATGTAGCTGATGAGAATAGTGTTTGTTTTTGTTTGTTTGTTTTTGTTTTCTTAACATTAAGCTAGTTTATCATTGTGCTTTGGAGAACAGTGCCTGGGAATGAGAGTGTGAACTAAAAACAAGTATAGATCTGATTCCTTTACTGTGGCCTGGATGGGAATCTGGACTAGTAAGTGCATCCCAGTAAGAAGTGACAAGCAGCAGTTGTCAGACTGTGTAGGACGTGTCTTTGACAATGACCTGTGACTGTGAAAATCATGCCACTATTGGAATAATCAGATAATGAAAATGAATTAAAGACTTAAATGATCAGCTAATGCTCAGGAAAGCAGGGTCCCCCCAGAATTTTGGAAAATCCAAGGGCTTAGAAAACTCTCACCTGAGAGATATTTACTCCCTACTAACTCCCTGCCAATAAGGAAGAGGTTGATCTGGACAATTGTTGGAAAAATCAAAGTAATGTACAGTAGGTTTATGCCAGCACATTTTCTTCAAGTATCTGAGTAGTAGGAGTGATCTTTGATGTCTACAATAACTTACTTCTGAATATTACATTTATACATGATTGCTATAGCTTTTTGTAAAATAAAGGGAAAAAAAGGAAAAAACCTACCACAATACACACTTTGATGTTGTTTCCTTCAGAACTTTTCACCTATGACCTTTGTAAATTTCGACCAGCCTCTTTTTTCCAGCTTTACTGAAGTATAACAGACAATAAAAATTGGACACAACTACATTTTACAATGTGATGTTTTGATATTTGTATGCATTGTGAAATGATTACCACAGTCATGCTAATTAACTGGTTTTAATCACCTCACATAGTTATCTTTGTGTGTGTGTATGGCAAAAACATTTAAGATCCAGCCTCCTGGCAAATTTCAAATATACAATATAATATTATTAACTATAGTCACGTTAGATCTCTGGAATTTGATCATTCCACGTAACTGAAATTTTGTACCCTCTGACCGACATCTTCCCTACCCCTCCTCTCCTAGCAGACCACCATTTTACTCTCTGCTTTTATATGTATTCTAAATATAAATGTAAACTTTTTAGATTCTAAATATAAATGAGATCATGCAGTATTTGTCTTTCTGTGCCTGATATTTCACTGAGCATAATGTCCTCTAGGTCCACTCAGGTTGTCACAAGTGACAGGATTCCCTTCTTTTTTAAGGCTAAATAATATTTCATTATATATATATGTACCACATTTCCTTATCCATTCATCTATCAATGGACACCTGTTTATGCTCCACTGAGGGGCTGTAATCTCACCTGAAATCCTTCGCTCCTGTGAAGGTATTTTTGTGCATGGATAGTTATTCAAATTGATGTTTCTGTGAATAGAGGAGCACTTGAAACTCCTATTCTGCCATCTTGCTGACATCACTTTCTCTCTCTCTCTCTCTCTCTCTCTCTCTCTCTCTCTCTTTCTCTCTCTCTCTCTCTCTCTCTCTCTCTCTATCTATCTATCTATCTATATATATATATGTAGAAGTGGTGATTCACTCCTAAATTTTCCTTCATGGTTGCAAACATTATTACTTTTCCAGATAGAGGTAGGAAAATCACATTTCAGATTATAAATTAAAGTTTTCTGGACACTAGTTAGAATTTCCTGTGCATCAGTCTACAGGAAACCTGTTTTTGTTCCTCAGAGAGAGTTAATTCTCCCTCTTGTTTGTCAACAAAGATATCTTGTGTGGAAAAAATGAAGTGTGCATCCTAAATGCCACAAAGATGCTAAAAGGGAGCAAATGGATGAAACTCATTGGAATACTCATCTTGGAAGATTACTGAAAAATTAGGACAGAATTAGAGACTGTTGGATTACAAAACAAGAGAAACTACCTCCAAAGCCTTGGTGTATATGTTTTAAGTAGCACCGGAAGTACAGTTATGACCTATGTATTTAGCAGATTCTGATGCTCTGGGTTACTATCTTTATACTAAAGCATATTCACTAATATCCCAGCTCCTCCATTTTTCTCTCCAGGTGCTGGAAATTTTGGTGCTGCTCAATAGAGATCTTACCTCTAGAATACATAGAAGACACAAATCTTCAAAATAAAGAACTGGAATGCCATTAATTTGTGCTTCTTTTAATATCTAGTTGTATTTATTTAAAAGAAGTAACACAGGATTTAGGTATTACTTGGCAGAATGTATTAGTGTTGACATTCCATCTGACGACTTTAAAAGAGGATTTAAATTGAATTATTCAGTGATGTTTATGGGCTTAACTAATGATCCAATGAACAAATATGAAAAAAAATTCATGACATGTATAAATATGACTTTCCCCCATACAATTTCCCTGACTGCATTTTCACAGTATTGTTCCAAAAAATTCTATCAATTCTTCCTTGCCCAGGCAGTCCTAACACAAAGGCTACTAGTATTTCTAGATATTTTCGTGTGTACTTGTATGGGTGGCAGTATAGATTATGAGCTCAAACATAGAATGGAAGATTTGACATTCTGAGACCTGAAAAAAACTCACATGATTCAATGTTTTGGACAAGGAAACTGATGGTAAATTTTTAGTAAAATGTCCCCTGAGATCTAGTGTAGGCATGGGCTCTCTTCTGAAATTTTTGCTGCCTCTTATATTTAGAGCTCGTATACAGCTTGAGGGGGAGATACTCTAACTCTTCTTTAAAGGAAGTTTTATTTAACTTTCTCCGAGCAGATGACAGCCTCCTGCCATCTTCCTCCATTGCTCTTTTTTTCTTCTCTTTCCTCTCCTTTGAAGATTAGTTCAGCATGTGGGAATAGAAAGCTCTTATTTTCTTTCATATTTTCTTCTTCCTCAAACTGCTGTCTTAAGAAAATCTAAGTGATGAACTAGAATGTTTGCTAAAAATGTGCTGCTTAATGATATATAGAAAATATACTAAATATTTCCCTAGTCGTTTGAAAAGTAAAGTCTCTAAAAGGTCAAAATCTGGATTTTCACTAGGTGAACATGCTTTAGAATTTGAGGTACCTCTGCCCAAGATATAGGAAAAATTGATTAAAAATCAAAATATGTAATTAGGTTCGTACCTTTGTTTTCCTACACAGTGAAGTTAATCAACAGATGAAAATTAAATGTAATTGAAATAAAATGGTCAGTTTTTGTTTTTCAGTCTTACAGACATTTTTCAAACTCTTGCCAAAATTGCAGACCTAGGTGAAATGTAGTGACAGTTTTCATGGTCTGAAAGAGGGTTGCAGATGTTGGTGAAATATGTGCTACCACTTTTCACTGCTTGACATACCACATCCTGGAAGTCTGTTTTGTTTTAATGTAGACATTGTTCTGAAATAAGGAAACAAGTTAAGGAAATTACTGCCATATGAAAAACAAATTTCCACTTGAAACTCTAACAAGGGCTGTAACAATATAATACCACCAACTGCTGGGTGTCAAATTCTGCTGAAAGACTTTCAGAAAAACTTTAATAATTATGAATCTATCTTCACCAACGCCTTCCAATTAACTATAAACTTTATCTCATCACCTTCACAAATTCTAGCCCAGGAGAATAATCAACTGTCCATAGACATGTTTATTTTAATGTGTGAAATTCATTGTAGAATTTCACAATAGAATCCAGTGCCTTTTGTTTCAAAGTGAAAAAGTGGGTTTCACTAGCTGGGTTTCAAAGACCATACAAATTGGAGCTGGATGAGCCACTGGAGTGTGAATGAAAAACTTATTGCCTTTGGCCTGCTCATTTGGAGCCCTTTTCTAGCTGTGCACATGTTTTCCCAAACCATTCATCTTGTATTGAATTTCCTGCAAA
Organism: Phocoena sinus; assembly: GCF_008692025.1. Taxonomy (NCBI): domain Eukaryota; kingdom Metazoa; phylum Chordata; class Mammalia; order Artiodactyla; family Phocoenidae; genus Phocoena; species Phocoena sinus. Next base: position 68,224,509 of record NC_045767.1, read on the forward strand.
CGTACAGATACTTCTGCCCCATTGCACAGCCTACCTAATGCTTTATTCATTGGATTTGATTTATTTATACTGTGCTTATTTCTCCCAGTGCTCTGATGTGAACTTAATACAAATTTTATCCAAGGCAAAGACAGCAGCCAAAACTAGTTTTAATAAAAACAAATACCAGAAAAGTATGGAAAGATGAGTCATGTGTTATATGCTAGGGATCCTATCAGTAGGGAGCAATGAGCAATGAGGGTTCCAAAGGAGTTCCAAATGTGTTTCAAAAATAAAGATACTTGGCCTCTGAAAATTTTTAGGGAACACAATTGGGTTGGCAGTCACAACCAAAGTAGTACATGAAAGAGAAAGGTAGAAGTTTTGAAGGCAACTTTTTGATGATAACTGAACCATCAGTCTTTAAGACTAATTTATGACTCTTGCTAAGTTTTGTTCCCCCAGGCCTTCAGATATGTTCAGGGAAAATGATATTTTTGAAAGAAATGACATTATACTCTTCTACAAAGAAATACAAGCAATGTTTTGTGGGACTTCTGCATTTGAGAACTTTTGAAAAGTTTGGTCACCCTGTGTGAAAGTGATTAGACTCTGGATCATATAAGCAGAAGTATTATTTAAGATGAACACAGTACAACTGAGGACCTCGAATTTAATTTTAGAGTAACTGAGAACATAGACTCTGGAGGATTGTACATTTTATAGCCTATGAAAAACAGAGCTGATAGCAGATTTCAATAATATTTTTGTCAGACCTGTGCAATCAAGAACACAGAGGCCGGGGCTTCCCTGGTGGCGCAGTGACTGAGCGTCCGCCTGCCGATGCAGGGGACACGGGTTCATGCCCCGGTCCAGGAAGATCCCACATGCTTGCGTACCACAAAAAAAAAAAAAAGAAAAAAAAAGAACACAGAGGCCACTCATGTATTCTAGGTATAAAAGATTTAACATATTAATGAAAGAGGTACCCAATTGTTGGAAGAGTTGGGGGTCCAGGGAGCCACTGTTGAAGGTCTCAGCCTGAAACCTCAAATAGATGGTTGTCAAGTCCTTATCTGGAATCTGCTGCAATTCTTAAGCATCTCCAGGAAGCTCCCAACAACATGCTAAGGTTTCAGTAGTGAGGCTGGTGGTTCTTGGGCTCCCTAGGAAGACTCTAGGTCTCATGTTTGTCCACACATCTGACGGCAATTGCTTCTGGAAAATAATGGCTTCATACAAATCTCATGCATATGCTTCTCATTGGCAAGTCCTAACCCAGAACCATGCAAAGGAGAAGGATGGTGGGAATTATAGTCCTTACCTTTACGGTCCTTACCTGAAGTCTTAGAATTGACCTCAGAAGAGAATAGAAGTCATGATAAACTGACAGTGAACTCTCCAGCCTAGTTTTTGAAGGCAATTTCAGGGAAGTACAGGAAATTGTGCTTCAGATATAAAACCTGAAAAATAGGGCTTCCCTGGTGGCACAGAGGTTGGGAGTCCGCCTGCGGATGCAGGGTACACGGGTTCGTGCCCCGGTCCGGGAAGATCCCACATGCCGCGGAGCGTCTGGGCCCGTGAGCCGTGGCCGCTGAGCCTGCGCGTCCGGAACCTGTGCTCCGCAACGGGAGGGGCCACAACAGTGAGAAGCCCGCGTACCGCAAAAAAAAAAAAAAAAAAAAAAAAACCTGAAAAATACCAGTAAAGTAGACACTGGAGGGGGAAAATTAAACTCTCAACTTATAAAGTATCTTCTACTCGTGTAGACAAAACATAGAATTCCGGAAGTCTAACTTCTTACTGTTTGGTAAATTACTTTAAGAATGCCAGTTCTTAAAGAACATGACCTAAAAGACAATGGTGAATATATAGTAAGTATCTGCGCAGCTTATGAACCAGTAAACTCTCCTTTGCTAAGGAAACATATGACAACCCTAGTTCCCAAAGCCACACAATGAAATCCTTGTTCACAAGTTGCTTTGACCATGGGAAGGCATTTGGCTCGACAAGGCTGATAAGCTTCTTCCTCCAGGGAATCTTAGGTGAGTCTGGGCTTTTCTTGAGCATACCAGATCTAACCTTGGGACATTGGGTTAGCCAAGGTCTGCAGGCCATGTGGACTGGGAAGCTGAGCTATGGAGAGAGAAACAAAGTTGAGAGCAGCAAGATGAGGGGTGAAGTGAGAGCTCTACAACTTTCCAGTTCCTTCTTGCAGTCTCTTTTGGAGACCTGGAGTTGCCGCCCCTGGATTCTGCAAAATATCCCTGTGTCTATCTAGTAAATTCTACCCCCTCAGTCTGTCTCAGCTATATTTTTGTTTTTCCTTAATATGTCTTGAGTTGGTTTCTGTTACTTGTGATCATAAACCACTAAAAAGGATGTTCATTGTATTTAAAGTACTATTCAATTCAGGAATATCTCAATTTAAGAGCGTCTCTAATGAACAAAATAATGCCACTATTGCCTTCATATTCCCTTTTTGATTCATTTATTCATTTCCACATTCTTATTTTTCCTACAGTCCTGTGATTCTGGAACTTTTAACTGACCCTCCCCCTCCCTTCTCCCATCTCCCTAACTGATAAGAAGATGAGAAGAGAAATAAAATCTGAAACTCAAACCACGTGGTTTAGACTTGCTAAAATTATCAGTGAATGAGAGACAATTAAATTTAATGACCTAAATGAGGCTCTAACAAGTCTTCAAGGTAACCTCTTCCTAATCCTGTGGGGCAAGTAAAGCACAACTTTATTTCTTAGCAATATAATCAAAGCTACACTCCCCAGAGAATGCACTGGATTTCACATCACATGACAGATCACCAACTTCTCTTTAGCAAGGTAATTGGCCATGCTGGTAAGTATATTATTGTTAACATAAAATATTGTAATAGGTAATAGGAAACCTGAATCAGCAATGGCAGATTTAGAAATGAGTTAAAAATTTGGCAGAGGAACATTTATTACAATTGACTTTCATATAAGGTAAAAGAGAGAGGGGGGAAGGGAGGGGGCAGCATTTCTTTTGGGCACAAGGCTTTACTGAAAAAACAAAAGTAAGAAATATATATTATTGGCTGTATCTACTTCATCATTTTCATAAGAAAAAAACATTGACAGTTACTTCATGTATTATTTCTAACCATTGCTTTTGTATTATTGCATTAAAAGCTAATTTTATTCACTTAGGCCAAGACACAAAATGTGACCACAAAAGCATTCAACAGGAAACATTTATGCCCTAAATAATTCAGGCAGCAGCAGAATTTAGATAACTTAGTTTCCTTTAAATAATTTAGGTGTGGCACTTAAAGACACTGAATAATCCGCCCATGAATTGAGAGGCAAAATTCTGATGCATAATTTTTGATATTTAAATCTTAGATGTCTTTTCTCTTTTATTCCAGCATAATCAATCTGAAAAGAATTGTTTTAAAAGGAATGGGTTATGATAGACTTTCAAAATATCAGCTCTTAGCTCATCAGCACTTTTTGGAATGTTTTGCAAGGAGCTAGAAGATTATAGCCTAATCTAAGGCCCATCTAGTATAAAGCCTTGCTATGTTTCTCTTGAATGACTCACTTTATACAAATCATTTTCCCTTTTATATATATTTCACACTATATGTTCCTTTCATAAAGAAGGACCACAGTCCCCTCAAACGTTTGGTATATTGCTCTTAAAAGACATTAGTCCTGTAGCAATTAAAAATACGTTGAGTTTTAGGATAGAATAAGGCATGTTCAGGTACACCAGAGTCATGAAAAAGGTTTTGGTACAAAACATTTCAAATACTTTATAGGAGATGTGGATAATGAAGTCACAGAGTTCCTTTCCTTGACCAAGCCAATCAAGCTATCCGCTTGCATCGTTATGCGAATTGAATTGTTTGGTGTTAAAACAGGACAACGTTGTTTTAACAAACATAATTAAAGTTAAGCTATTAGGATAAGAAAAACTTTCAATAAATTTACATATCGAAATGGTATGGTTTAGAAATTTTGTTTCTTTAATGGGATTTTATTAAATATGTAACATTAAAATTAAGAGAGATAAGCAAATTAAATACTTATAAGCTTATTACATTTGCTAGCTGATTAAATTTAAGTAAATAGGTAATTTACCTTTTCATGACTGCTTATTAAAAGTGTTTCCAAAGAGAACAGTTGCAACTGGCTTTTTAAAATTTATTGCTTTTATTGATCTCTTACTTGTTTTTCTTTTGTTACCATTTTTTTTTATATTGGCAATATTTTATTTTATTTTAAAATCAACTAAAATGGGGTATAACTGCATACAATAAAATTCAAATTTAGATTTTTGACAGCAGTGTACACCTGCCTAACTACCATCCCAATCAACAAGGCACATTTCCATCCTTCCAGAAAGTTCTTCTGTGCCCATTTGCTGTCACTCTCTCCTGATATCCCATCCTCCAAAATCAGGTAGACCTGAATTCTATTATTATGGGCAGTTTTGTGTGTTCTAGAATTTCTTATACACAAAATCATGCTGTAGTTATTTTTGTGTGTCTGCCTTACTTCACTTAGCATAATGCCTGTGAGATTCATCCCTGTTATTGCATGCATCAGTATTTCTTTGCATTTACTTACCTAGCAGTATCATGTTGTATGAGTGCATTACAACTTGTTTATCCATTTACCTTTGGATGGACATTTCGGTTGTCTCTAGCTTTTGGCTTTTGTGATATTACATTAAATTAAATTATTTATTAAAATAATTTAAATTCTGAAATAATTTCAAACTTAGAATAACACAAAGAATTTAGTTTTCCTCTAGTCATTTAAGAAGTAGTTGATGATATGATGTTCCATCACCCCAAATACTTTGGTGTATACTTCCTATGAACAAGGACATTCTCCTACATAATCACAACGCAACCATCAAAATTAACCTTGATATATTATCATCATTGAATCTATAGACCCTGTTTAAATTTCACCAGTTTTCCCAAGAGTTTAAACCAAGACTGCATGTTACAATCTCATTAATGCCCTTCAATCAGAAACAGTTCCTCGGTCTGTCCTTGCCTTTCCTGATCTGAATAATTTTTTAAGATTATTTTTTACAGTTACCTTGTAAAATGTTCCTCAGTTGGGATTTTACCTGATGATTTTCCATGATTAGATTCAGGTTATGCATTTTTTTGGCAAGACTATCAGAGAAAGAGTGCTGTGTTCTTTTCATTGTATCTGATTAGGTGTTACACAATTTTAATTTATCTAGCTATTGGTGATGTTAACATTGATCATTTGATTAAGGTGGCATCTGCTATGTTTCTCCATGTAAAATTACTCATGTGCCCTTTTGTGATTAATAAGTACTTTGTAGAGTTACTCTGAGACTATGTAAATTCCCATTGCTCATCAAACTTTCATCTGTTCATGTTAGCATCCACTGATATTTCTTGGGTAAATTAATATTACTATGCCAAATTGTGATTTTCTAATTCTATCATTTATTTTACATTTATTAGTTGAAATTATGCCAAAAGAAAATGCTTTCTCTTATCAGCACTTATTTATTCATTTATATCAGTATGGATTCATGGATTCCTATTTTTTAAATGGCTTTTAAACTGCTACAGTCATTATTTTGTTATTCAAATTGTTCTAAATATGGCCATATAGTCTTTTTCAGCTAAGTTTTTTGTTCTTTTAACATGTCTCCATCATTCTTTGAGCACTTTCTTCTTTCTAATACAAGATTTTCCAGGCTAATTTTTAAATTTTCGCTGCTTCATCTTTTTTTTTTTTGCTGTGCGCGGGCCTCTCACTGTTGTGGCATCTCCCTTTGCGGAGCACAGGCTCCGGACGCGCAGGCTCAGTGGCCATGGCTCACGGGCCCAGCCGCTCCGCGGCATGTGGGATCCTCCCGAACCGGGGCACGAACCCCCGCGTCCCCCGCATCGGCAAGCGGGCTCCCAACCACTGCACCACCAGGGAAGCCCTGGATTAGACTTTGACTTAAGGGAATGTTATGACTGGTTTGATCTTCTATCCAGACCACTACAACTTTCTCCATATCAGCAATAAGCCTGTTTTGCTTTCTTATCATTTTTGTGTTCACAGGAGTAGTACTTTTAATTTCCTTCAAGAACTTTTCCTTTGCATCCACAATGTGGATGTTTGGTACAAGAGACCTATAGCTTTTGTCCGGTCTTGGCTTTTGACATGCCTTCCTCGCTAAGCTTAATTATTCTAGCTCGTGATTTAAAGTGAGAGATGTGTGACTATTCCTTTCACTTGGACATTAGAGGTCACTCTAGGGTTACTAACTGCCCTAATTTCAGTATCTTTGTGTCTCAGAGACTGGGGAGACCCATGGAGAGGGAGAGATGGGGAATGGCTGGTCCATGAAGCAAGCAGAAGACACACAACATTTATCAACTAAGTTCGCTTTCTTATATGAATGCGGTTTATGGTGCCTCAGAACAACTGCAATGGTAACGTCAAAGATCACTGGTCACAGACCAGTATAACATATATAATAATAATGAAAGAGTTTGAAATATTGCAAGAACTACCAAATGTGACAAAGAGACACGAAGTGAGTAAATGTTGTTGGAAAAATAGCACCAATAGACTTGCTCTGTGCAGGGGAAACAGATGGAGTTTTTCCCTTCAGGAGTCCTAACAAAAGCTCCATCGTGTTTCACTGTTTTTCAGTATGTCATATGTCCATCCCTTGAGTAATTACTGTGGCTAATTAGAGCTGTCTGCTGAAGCCAAATCTCCCAAATCCCCTGGCATGCCAGTAAAGTAGGTGGAAAGTAGCTTTCCACAGGAACTTTGGAGTATTGTTTTATAAGAAGAAAACTAAAGGGATGTTAGTGGCAAAAGCAAAGGATTTTACTAAATGTCTTCATAAAGAATTATTATCCAGTAAAGCTCTGATTCTATTGTAGCTAACTACCGTTTACACTGCCACAAAGGGCCAATGTACCTCACACAGGAGAGTTTTGAATGTGCCTGAGGTTTTTTGGTCACATCATGACCAAGAACGTGGGCATCCTGGGATTGAAAAAGGGGTCAGAGCACTAGGCTACATGTTCACCAGCCTCTCTAAAGCCTCTGCCAGTGTCTGGGCTGCAGATTTTTCTCATCCCCCCCACCCCCGATCTTTCCTCATTCCCACAGTGTACTTTTAGCTTACTTCTTCACTTCTTCCGTTTGGTATCTGCCGTCACTTAGTTCCTGATTTTTACCATATTTCTAATTTTCCCTTTCCTAAGCAGAGAATGAAATTTCAAAAATGAAAAAAAAGTCAAGTCCTACATTTCTCATGTTCTTCCAATATGACCATTGAGAAAGACAAATTCATACATTAAACTTTATATGTCACATTTCTCCTCTTTGGGACTTTAGTAGGTACATGGTTTATTGTCTAGGAATAATCAGGTATATTTGTCTTCTCATTAAGTGAAAATCTGACACATTGTCCCAAAGCAGGTTTTGTCCTGTGAACTCCTGAATAGTTATCAAGCTGGGTGATTTTGTTCTAATGAAAATTATGAAAGATAGAAATTTTAAAGTGTAAATTTGTGTGATTTCTTTTTAAATTCCATATTTAACGTCAGAAAAACATTAGATTAAGAATAAGTTAAGGAAAACTAAATAGAATTATTTGTTAATTCACCTCATGCCAGGTTTTGGAGCCAGTGTTTCCAGCATATTGTTGTTAATTGAATAACTTCTTTCCTGGGTGTAATTCAGTCTTGTGACTTCTCCCTTTCAGTTAAAACATTTTTTTTTCTTAACTGGTTACATCTTTAATGGTTAAAATTTGCTGAATTTGACCATACAAGAAGATCAGACATTGACTTATTTTTGGATCTCAGAAGTATAGTGGATCTTTGAGAAGTTGGAAGTCACCGATGGGTCATTGTAGCTCACCCGTCTCAGAATGTGGCTGTCAGAATCTTAGCTAAATTTTCTTCTACCTAACTTGCATGTGTGAACCATTAGTCTAGGAGTTCCTGAGCACCAACTCATGAGTACTTTTTGGTCATAGTAACAGCAGATCAGTAAGTTACTCTAAGTGAAGAAGAATGTATAGTTACATATTTATGCTATTTACTTGATTTTTTCAAAGCTTAAAACATGATCTTAAAGCATTAGGAGAGATTATAATGTCTACAATATCCATTAGCACTTGACTGGTAATTTGTTTCCATTCAATGCAAAAATACCCAGGGTGAATCCCTTCAAATCACCATTAATAATAATAAACTTTTATGTACCAAGACACATCAGGATTCAGAATCGTGTGTTGTGCTAGTTAGTTAAAATAATAGAAATCTTTTTTTAGGGGAAATTGCTTAACCTCCAAATTCTGAAATGGATGCCACAGGTAACTAAGAGGGTGTGACGAACTAAAGAAACGACCTGAAGAATTACTTGGAGAATGCATTGAAAAAGCATTTTATTTCTCCTTCATAGAGCTTGCTAGCTGGGGCCAGACTATCTGCCACTTCACATTCTGAAGTAAAACAATGCGGAAGCTCTTTTGAAAAAACAAAGAAACAAATAAGAGAAAGCAAACTTTAATGCAGCCTTCAGTCAGTAAAAAGTCGTAAGCTGTAAGTGGCAACAGTTCTTTCGAATGATGACCATGTTAGTAAAGTAAATTGAATTTGTGTTTAGTCATGATATGAGCAAGTTTTTACAAGCCTTAGAAAAGCATTGATAATAATTATTGTTGAGAAATACTTCGTGATATGCACTTCACAAACACCACCTTTCATTAGGTGCCCTTATTTTTGAAGAGCAGTTGTCAGTTATCTGTGATTACAGATCTAAGAGCTAACTCTGTAGGAGTCTGTCTATACCCCAGGACGTACTTTGCATTATGAATAAACAGGGCCACATATTGGCACTAGATTATAACCTGGTTTATTGTGTTTCCTTATCAGTATCTAACATATTACTTGGCACAAAGAAGGTGCTGAATAAAAGTTTGCTGATCACCCCACACTGAAGTTCTTACTGCACTGCAATGGGATGGCTTGTTTACTTTTTTTTTTTAACAAATGAAATAAAGATTTTACTTATTTATTTGTTTATTATTTATTTATTTTTAACATCTTTACTGGAGTATAACTGCCTTACAATGGTGTGTTAGTTTCTGCTTTATAACAAAGTGAATCAGTTATACATATACATATGTCCCCATATCTCTTCCCTCTTGTGTCTCCCTCCTTCCCACCCTCCCTATCCCACCCCTCTATGTGGTCACAAAGCACCGAGCTGATCTCCCTGTGCTATGCGGCTGCTTCCCACTAGCTATCTATTTTACATTTGGTAGTGTATACATGTCCATGCCACTCTCTCACTTTGTCCCAGCTTATCCTTCCCCCTCTCCGAATGATTTTATTTATATATTTTACAATGTAAAAAAGGTTTTGCTTTGTTTTTATAATATCTCATTTGATGATTCTTTTTGCTTGTACCTTATTTTATTTTATTAAAAAAACTTTTTTACTGAAGTATAGTTGATTTACAATATTGTGTTAGTTCCTGCTGTACAGCAAAGTGATCCAGTTATACATATGTATACATTCTTTTTTATATTCTTTTCCATTATGGTTTATCACAGGATGTTGAATATTGTTCCTTGTGCTCTACAGTAGGACCCTTTTTGATTATTTGACTCATTCAAAGGAGATCCCTGTCTTTTCAACACTGAATCCTCACAGTTAAGCGTCAGGCTTAGCTCCTACCAAGAGTTCAGTAAATATTGGTTCCACAGACAAATGAAAGTTGACTTAATTATGATACCCTTGAATAGGACTAGGTGAGAAATGACCCAAATGTGAGAGCTGAAGTCATTGAAACCGGAAGTTTATGGTGGATTTTCCCAAAGACAGACAACAGATTATGGAGACTTGAAGTTGAGTACTTGATTTCCTGTTAGCATGGCTTATGAGCCCTACGCATAAACCTGTTATGCCTGTCACTGTAAAATCAGAAGTGCTTAATCCCTCACCAGCAGCTATTGTTGAACAATAAGCCATTAGCTTCCACAGCTGATCGCACTAGAATATTTTCTACTCGGAGAATATTTTCTACAAACCAACTCCCCCTCCCTCCCATTAATACCTCCCAATAAAATAGAAAATGTTTGAGAGATTTCAGTACCAAGATAATTTCTGTCTTGCTATTTACATCCTTATTTTCTCTTACTTGATCTAGCTGTCCTTTTGAGATTTTGGTAGTTTCTTGTCACAAAATAGCTCTCAAGCCTGTAAAATGTCCTTCGTAGTTTCCTGAGTGTGAATAAAATTTGCAGCTTTTAATCCTTCACCTATAAATCGTCTGTTTAGGTCTTTGACAGTGTGGAGTTGATGCAGCACAGTTGTGCTTGTCTGTATACTTTTCCTTAACTGAAACCACAGACATTTTCCGGCTCTCTGAAGATTCCCAGTGTCTCAAAGGGAGGCTTGTGATGTACCATGCCGTGTGATGACACAAGCTTGTGGCACAGATACGGAAAAGACAGGCTTAGTATATATATATTCCATGCTGTCGAGTTTTCCCATGGACAGAATTACATGTAGGGATACAGAGGAGATAATCGAAATAAAAGTATTTAAATTTATGAAATGCTTTAAAATATGTAATGATGGGAAAATAAAATTACAAGTTTTCTAAAATAAATGCTCTAAGAAAAAGAAGGGGAGGGGAATTTTCCCCCTTATTTTCAACAGGGAATTTTTAGTGTTAATTTGTCCTTGCAATATCACTTTCTAATTTATACTATTCTCATTTTTTTTTTTTTTTTTTTTTTTTTTGCGGTTTGCGGGCCTCTCACTGTTGTGGCCTCTCCCCCCCGTTGCGGAGCACAGGCTCCGGGCGCGCAGGCTCAGCGGCCATGGCTCACGGGCCCAGCCGCTAGGCGGCATGTGGGATCTTCCCGGACCGGGGCACAAACCTGCGTCCCCTGCATCGGCAGGCGGACTCTCAACCACTGCGCCACCAGGGAAGCCCTATTCTCATTTTTAACATATCTATCATTGCAGATACTGCCAGTGCCTCTTCTGTAGCCCCCCAAGCCCAATCTGGTTTCCACACACAGAACGTTAACTGAACACCTTTGACTCTTGATCTGAGCACTTTGGCTCCAGAGCGAGGTGAGCTGTGTGCTAGAGACTTAATGCCCACAGAGCAGCCTACAACAAATGATGGATGGGAAGTTCAGGAATGCATACTCTAGCCTCTCTGCCCATTGATACAAATAACTCTGAAGTTCTTGTCTCTCTGCTTGCCAGTGGAATAAGTCTTTCTCAAAAGGTAAATTGCTTGATAATGCAACTTTCTGGCTCCCTTCACTTCCCTGTTTTGTTCCCCACTCCCTGTGGGTGTTTCCTGGGATTGCTTCCAGAGTGAACTGCTTATGTTTAAATCCTTGCCTCAGGGCATCCTTCTGGTGGAAGCCATAGCCCATTCATACTGCAATGAACTGAGAGCAGAGATTCTAACTGCTTTATCCATTCATCTCACATCATAGCGACAACAGACTTGCACAGAGCTGGCATTCAATGCTGATTGTGACTTTCTGAGTTTTCATAGTAATAAATTTTGCTATGAACACAGATTGGTTTGTAATATTAGACAGTTCCCAAGAATCTTCAAGACATGCTATTAAGAACTAGATAATAGTTATCATGTATTGAGTATCTATAGTGGTTGCTAGATTCTCAGGTAGACATTTAGAAGGGACATCTTATTTTATCTTCATGGAAGGATCAAGAACTGGTTAAGAAGGACATAGTTTCTGGGGTCAGACTGCCTGGCTTCATGGTCCATTGCAACTTTGGAAACCCCAGGAAAAGAATCTTCTTATCTATGCCCATTTCCTCTCCCATAAAATGGGATGAAATTACCTACCGTCTAGGTAGGTACAATGATATATGTAAAGAGTTTAACCAATGCCTCACATGCTTAATAAATATTAGCTATAAAAATGGTTAATGAGATATACCATTATGAGAAGAAATGACTCATTAAAGTTGTAGTAAGTGTGATGCAGGGAGTTCAAGGGAACTGCCCAAGGTTGTACAGCTAAAGTGTCCGTCTGGATTTGACACCTTGTCCTTCTGACCTTGAACTCCTCAATCCATCCTCCTCTTCCCATACATACTACTACTACCTTTGTCCCAGCCACTATCATCCTTTACTTAGGTTTCTGCAAAATTGCCTTTTGTTCACTCTGTAGCCAGAGTGATCTTTCTGAAACATTTACAAATCTGAATGTATCACTTTCCTTGAAGGACTACTATTTTTTCTCAGGTTATAATCCAAACTTTTAAATATCCCCTATAGAATCTTTTTTGAATGAATCACTATGTCTGTAGTCAGTACCACTGCCCTATCCCTTCTTTCCCCACTGCATCTCTATCCACCTTCTGCTCAAACTTTGAGCAGTCTCGCCCTGAGACTTTGCATATCCTGATCTCTGAAATTTGAAACTTCTCCCCTACTCCAACCCTCCACTTCTTCACCCAAAGTCACACTTCTTTTAAGCTTTAGCAGAGATTTCATGCCCTCCACATAGTCTCTCTTGACCTCACACCCCCGAGTATGGTGCTACTGTTGGATTGTAGATGGCCACAAAATGTTTGACACCACTTTCTTTCAGGATATGTGATGGGCATTTAACATATGCATCTCATTCAGTGCTACTTTGACCAAGACGTAGGTCTTAAGAGACTGGTAGTGTCCACTCCTTGTGTCTTGGAACACTCCCTCTTAAAGCACTTGAACCTCCATATAAGAAGTCTTATTGCTGTGAGGAAACCAAAGCTAACAATATGGAGAGGGTGGAGATAGAGATAGAGACAGACAGACAGAGACAGAGAGAAGTGTTTGGGTAGCCTCTGGCTGTTCCAGTCCCCAGCAATTTTAATTATTCTAGCTGAGATCCCAGGCATCATGGTGTAGGGATGAGCCATCCTCTCTGTGCTCTGCTCAAATTGGTGATCCATGGAATTATGAGATATAAAAATAACAAAACATTTTGAATTATGAGATATAAAACAATGAATTGTTTTAGCCACTGTGTTTTGGGATAATTTGTAACATAGAAATAGATATCTGAAATTAGTACTTCTCATACATGCTTCCATAGCACCCTGTCCTTACCCTACTATAACACTTATCATAGCATCTCATAATTGTTTATTATTGTATGTTTCTCCCATGGGCTTGCAAATACCTCACCTGCAGAGATAGTGTCTGGTTCACCATCATTTAATACATTCCCTAACTTAAGTGCTCCATAAATATTTGTTGAATTGAATCTTTTTTATTTTTTTCTCACAAGTTTCCTGTTATCTCTATCGTTTTTTCATCAAGTACTTACGGTATATATAATATATTCCAGACATCATGGGAATATAGCAGGGAATAAGGGAAACACGGCTCTTGCTTTCATGGAATAGATTTTACAAGTTTGTAAGAGTGACAAACAAAAATTTGCATGACTAAAGATATAATCATAAACTATGTAAGTGTACGATTATATCAGTATTTACCAGGGAGTCATAAGATTGCTTGAGAGGTCTGGAAAGCTTTCCTGAGGAAGTGACTTGAAGAATAAGTAGAAATTAGGCAAAGAATTGGGAGTGACCTGGGGTAAGGTAAGCATTCTAGGAAGAGGAAGCAGCTTATGGGAATTCTCCAAATAGCAAAAATCTTTATGTGTTTAAGGAACTGGAATAAGCCCAGTGGAGCTGGATCTTAGTTTTTTTAAATTCTCAACATTCTAGAAAAGCTTACTTTCATTTTTTCAGCAACAGAGTTTCCCTGTCGTATCTTGTAGGGTTTTTTTCAATTTCAGAGCCCTTTTATTCACCTTCAGAAATCCAAGATTTAAAAAAAATTTAAATCTTAATAAAATAAAGTTAGTTCTTACTGACTCAGAGGTAATTTTTCAAAAGTTCTTGGGTTTAAATATTCTTTTGTCAGCTTAAATTTAATTTCAGGGGTTTTAGAAAAAGAATAATTATATGCTAATTCTGATCTCAAAATGTCACTGAGAATAATTAACCAGAAAAGAGTATTGTATTTAAATATTTTCCACCAGGATAATTTTCTTTAAAAAACGGTCTTATTCTTCTGGATTTTGAGCACTATCTGTGTATGCCTCTGTTTATATTATTTAATGTTTCTAAATATTTAAATAAAAATTTGAGGAGATTCTGGTGTTAACAGCTTTATGTGCAACAATTTCATTGATGTGGAGTATTATTAAAATATTTACTGGTTTACAATGTAAATATTTACAAAATAATAAGGTTGGCATAATAACAATAGTTTGATGTCTGAATGAAAAACATTGCCTGCCATATCAGTAAACAAAGGATGTGACAGCCATCAAGCCATCACATTACAGCCGCCCCCAGAGGGCGAGCCCTAAGGAGACTCAGGATGAGAAAGCACAGGATTCTGGCCCCAGATAGCTGAGGTGCATAGCAAAGGAATGATTTCAGTGAGCCCAGACTCTTGCATCTTCCCGTACATAGAAAAGTGCTAAATTCCTTAACTTGAGATATTTGATTTTTTTTAATTAACAGGAATCTTTTGATATTCTGACTATCTGGTCTTTGTTGCAAAAACTCCTATATATACTGGCTTCCCTCCTTCCTCTTCGGAGCAGTCCTGCAGAGTCATCTGAGATGTTGTGTCCCAGGCTCAAGTCCTCTGTTTTGTCAACAAATAAAACATAATTCTTAACTTTTAAGTTGTGCTTTTCTTTTCAGTAGACAGATGTTACCTATAAATAGAAAGGATGAGTTTAAAATCTTCTTGTTTTTAACTTATAATTTTGTGCTAACAGTTTTATCAGTTAAATTAAATGAGATAATCTGTATAAAATACTTAGAAGACTACTTAGCACATAGTAGCATTAATTTTTTTATTGCTGCTTTGCTACATACCGTCTCTATGTTTCTTTCCAAATACTACCCTCCTATTCACCTACAAGAACCTTAACAGCCTCTGAAAAGCAAATAAGTTTTTGTTTACTATTAATCACAAAGTAAGATTGACCCTAAAATATAATGGACCTGAAATCTCTCTTCTCCATAAGCAGAGCTCAGCATCAATGATGACAAAATAGAAATCATTGGACCCCTTGTATCTGAGTAATTCAAGCCCAAAAATACTCTAGCTATTTCTTTCTCTTCCTTGCCATTATTTCTAAAAATCAGCCAATCCTACCATTATGAACACTTTAATGATAGAATAATAAATGATAGAACAATAAATAGACAACTCATCCACCTTGGAGCAGGAAGTGCTTCTCACCTCCAGACCTATAAGAGAGAAGTGCATTTCCTCATTCATTTTACCCCTCCTTGCTACAATATGGGGTCTCAGTGCCTATGATGCCATGATTCTTTCACTGGCGGGGGCGGGGGTGGGGTGGGGGGGTGGGGGTGGGGAGGCAGTCTGTGAATTACTTCTGTCAGAGCTCTCAGTTATCATCTTGTAGAGGTTGTGGTTGAACCCACAATCCAGGAAGACCATTAGTGATCTTATAAAAAAAAGCAGGTTCAGGAAAGCTAGATACAAAAAAACAAAGTTACAATCTACTCCTTCATGGAGGGTTGGTAGAGAATTAAGAGCTGTACATATAACACTGCTTAAGAGAGAGTGTTTGCAGACATTTTGCTAACAGTGAAGTCATGGAGAAAAGGATTGACGAGGGCTAGAGCCAGGTAAGACTCTTTGCTCATAAACTAACATGAAAGAGCACATCTCTTGGCCTGTTTGAATCATTTTACTTTATATATATTTATTTATTTTTTAACATCTTTATTGGAGTATAATTGCTTTACAATGGTGTGTTAGTTTCTGCTTTATAACAAAGTGAATCAGCTATACATATACATATATCCCCATATCTCCTCCCTTTTGTGTCTCGCTGCCACCGTCCCTATCCCACCCCTCTAGGTGGTCACAAAGCACCGAGCTGAACTCCCTGTGCTATGCAGCTGCTTCCCACTAGCTATCTATTTTACGTTTGGTAGTGTATATATGTCCATGCCACTCTCTCACTTCATCCCAGCTTACCCTTCCCCCTCCCCATGTCCTCAAGTCCATTCTCTATGTCTCTGTGTCTTTATTCCTGTCCTGCCCTTAGGTTCTTCAGAACCTTTTTTTTTTTTTTAGATTCCATATATAATGTGCTAGCATACAGTATTTGTTTTCTCTTTCTGATTTACTTCACTCTGTATGACAGACTCTAGGTCCACCCACCTCACTACAAATAACTCAATTTCGTTTCTTTTTATGGCTGAGTAATATTCCATTGTATATATATGCCACATCTTCTTTATCCATTCATCTGTCGATGGACACTTAGGTTGCGTCCATGTGTTGGCTATTGTAAATAGAGCTGCAATGAACATTGTGGTACATGACTCTTTTTGAGTTATGGTTTTCTCAGGGTATATGCCCAGTAGTGGGATTGAATCAGCTTACTTTTAAGCTCTCTTTGCCTTTTCTTGGGGGGCAGAAGATCCAACTCCATCATTGCTGTGTCCTGCTTTCTCCACAGAAGTGCAATGCACTGTGAATTTTACGACTAGTGTCCAGGTCCTGAGGACGCCTCCTTGTTATCTGTAAACTGTGGCACAATCACTAGTGAGGCATTCAGGGATCCCACTGGTTCTGCCACTTCTAAAGCATACCTAAAGCATGAGAGGTTTTGCAGAGCCTGGGGACCCCGTGGTGGCTGAAATCCCTAAGCACGCTGTGCACCAATTCCTTTTTGCAATCTGCCTCCTTCTTGAGGTCTGGCGCCTTTGAGGTCTATCTTCCCTCTCTTTATGTGTTCCTCAGAGGGACTCCTCTAGGTCAGATTTATTCTCTCTCTCGGAGACATACCTCAATCTCTTTACTGTGTTTGGTTTTGGTAAACAGCAGCAAGGGAGGAGATTCTTTCAAGGAACTTTTGCTTTCAGTGATGCTACAGTATCTCCATTAAGCAAAGATGTATAGCACAAATTAATACAGTTTAAATGAAGAGATAGCAGAATGTACAAGAACAAAAGAATACTTCCAAAGTCTACCTGAAACATGGAAGCAAAAGAAGCAGTAGTTAAGTGAATGCTTTGATAGTTGCTTTGATCATATTAGTGATAGAAGAAAATTAAATTGCATATAGGAATTAAAACAGTATTGTATTTTATATAGCTATCTATATCTAACGATCTAGGCTTTAAAGTTTTCTGACTGAGGAGTTTTTTTTTTTATTATTAATTAATTAACTTATTTATTTTGGGCTGTGTTGGGTCTTCATTTCTGTGCGAGGGCTTTCTCTAGTTGCAGCGAGCGGGGGCCACTCTTCATCGCGGTGCGCGGGCCTCTCACTATCGCGGCCTCTCTTGTTGTGGAGCACAGGCTCCAGACGCGCAGGCTCAATAGTTGTGGCTCACGGGCCCAGTTGCTCCGCGGCATGTGGAATCCTCCCGGACCAGGGTTCGAACCCGTGTCCCCTGCATTAGCCCTCGACTGAGGAGTTTTTGAAGTGGGATTAGCTGCTTGGGACCAAATTTCAGCTGTAGCTCTTATCACCTGAACAATGGATTTAACATCCCCCAGAATACTGACCTCAATTATTTCTCCAAAGAAGTACATCCCTTATGCTGACAAAGTAGTGAGCATGAGTGCTTCAGCCATCTTTTCTCCCCCTATATTGACTCACTTGGCCCTTGAAGTTTCCTGAGAGAGCCTTACTGATGCCCTGTGAGATTGCCAGAACCCAAAGAGAGTTGTCTTTCAAAGTTGTTCCAGAGCAACAATCCTTGTGCCTGGAGATCTACAAAGGCTTTCATAAAAACAGCTATTTCATCTGCTCTCTTCTAACCCTTCTCTCTCACAAACACTAACATTTTACTGCCATCTCCATCCCCTTCCATCCCACTTTTACAAGAACACAAAGTAATTTGGGCGAGTGCCTTATAAGTCTTAATTCATATACAGCCAAAATCAATCTCTCCATTTCAGTACCTCTCCTAAAACAATAATTTTAGGCAGAATAATGGTCCCCAAAAAGTCCGTGTCCGAATCCTTGGAACTTGTAAATGTGTTGCCTTACACAGTAAAGGGGAATTAAGTTGCTGATCAGATGACCTGAAAATAGAGATATTATCCTGGATTATCCATTGAACTCAGCATAATCATGAGGATCCTTATAGTTGGAAGAAAGATGTAGAAGAAGAGGGTCAGAGGGAGATGTGATTACATAAGAATGGTTGGAGCACAGAAGATAAACCTTGAGATATAGACATGTGTTGTAAGGAATAATTACGTTATTTTAACAAAGGGTTTTTTGATGGTCAGTCTGGTGCAGACTTGGAATAACACCATGGCAAGGCATGTGAAAGTGGAATAGGTTTATTACACACACAGGTCCTAGAAGAGGCAACACTCCACGTAGGGGGCCATGACAGGAGAATCTCCAAGAGGGTGGGCTCACCAAGCAGGTGGGGAGCTGAGAGAGAGGGAGGGCCTGTGGGCGAGCACCCTGGGGGTCATGTAGAGTAGGCAAGCAAAAGGCGTGCGGGAACTTTATTGGTGTGTTTGAATGGCACGAAGTCACAGTCAAGGGAGGGCATGAAAGGGAACTGGCGACAAAGACCAGCCTTATCACACGGGTGCACCTGGCTACCCAGACAGGACCCTCACAGCCTGTTTGTGGGGATGTTGAGACATCGAGAAAACAGGAAGTTTTTAAAATTTACAATATAATGTACCTGCTCCAAGTGGATTGCCAGCTTTTGCAAAGCTCCTATGTCTCATTTCTCAGTGGTGAGTTAGAATATGCAGTGAAAAAGCAAAGCAGACAATGAGATACTTTTCATTCGAACTGGGATTTTGACCTAACGGAAGTTGACCTACAGATTGATAGTGGACTGAGGCTGCTCTTTGTTCTTCCGTGTGTTTAATTCACTCCTTACTAGGAACTAGCATTTACCCAATCATTGGTCTCATATGGCCCAGAGAATAATTCAGGTTGAAAAAAAAATTATAACCTCGCAATAAAAGCACTGACTCTGTGGACAGACTGAGTGGGTTCAAATCCTAGCCCCTTCGTGAACTATGTATGTATAATAGGTGAAGTTATTTAATCACTCTGCATCTTGATTTATTCATCAGTAAAATGTGGTGTATTTCACATTTCAATTCACAGGGCTGTTGTAAGGATTAAGAGTTGATATACATCAAGAACTTGAAAGAGTGGTGGCATATACAAGGTACTTAATGAATATGAGTGATCATAATTTTATAGTTATTTATTATTACCAAAGGGGAAATTCTAGTGTAGTGAAGATCACTGGAATATGAGTCCAAAGACCTGAATTCTTGTCTATATTAGCCATGTGAAAGTGACAGATACAAAAGTCAGGCTAGATTAAACAAAATAAAGAAGGAATTTACTGGCTTATGAAACTCTTAAATTTCAAGAGTAAGTCTGGTTCTGGGCACAGTTAGATGCTACATTCAGGAATTCAGGAATGATGTTACATTCAGGAATGATGCTACATTCAGGAATGATGATCTCAAAAATCTCCTCTTCTCTGTCTTATTTTCTCTCTCTCTCTCTCTCTTTCTTGGCATTGCTCTCCTTTAATTGGGATTGTTAGGCAGACATTTTCCATATGACATGTGATGACCTTCGGTAGATCTACGTTTCCAGCTAAGCATCTTATACAGACCCAGAAGAAAAGGAGATCACGTTTTCCTTGATAAATCTAGTAGGAGTTAAAAAACACACTCTGCACGTATGAGTGGTGTTAGTCACTTTAAAACTACATGATCAGAGAGGGAGAGGGGTGGTTTCCCCCGAACTAAATCAAGGTATTATTTTTAGAATAGTTAACAGACGCTGAGCAGACAAAAATACAGCAGATGCTCACTATAGACTCAGCTCTGAAATTTACTAGCTATATGACCTTGGACAAGTGACCCAAGCTTTCTGAATTTTGTTTCTTCAACTATATAATAGGAGTTAATGCCAGATTTGCCTAATTCATTATGTCGATAAGAGGGTTAAATGAAAGAATGTGAGAGCCCTTTGTAAACAGTTAGCCCTATAAGAGCATAAGGAAGCGATATTATCCTCTCCTTGACTTCTCTCGGGTTTGAAGCATCTATCACTTCCACTATTTCCTATTTATTTAAATTGATGTGCTTTAAAAAATCTCCTTCTTGAATCCATTCAGTAAAATATTAAGCCAAACAAAAGGCAGCCTGGACTTCTATAGATTATATTAATCACATCAGCCCAACTCAGCACACCGTCATTTATCATTACTCTTTGTTGATTACATGTCAGCCAGTCTTGAATCCATTTCATGGGAGCCCTACCAATACTAATTCATCCTAATTAGTGAGACTCTGCATCTCTGTGACAGAGCAGTAGACATTTTGCTCAAGAGCACTTTTTCCCAGCAGTGTAGTGACTGCATTCCTTCTTTTTTCCCCCATTTTGCTGGTTGTACTTAAAATGGCTCTGAAGTTTACATGTTGCAACGTGCTTTACTACTCAGAGTACACTCTCAGGTAAAAGTGACCTAATCTGCTTTTTCTTTAAACAGTATTTCATTTCATTATTTTGTCAGAAATGGAAATGATATGAGCACCGCTAGTTCTCAGGACTGTCCTCTTTGACATGTAAAGGATGTATTACAATACAAACACCAGTAGCTTCTTCAGACCATCGCATCTTACCGCAACCGTAATCAAAGACGAATAGTGCTTTTTGCGAAAAATTGATTCTGCAAACCTCACTCACTGACTCCTCGTCTAACAATCCTTGTGGGGTATTATAATACCCATTCTACAGATTAGGTGGATGAGGTTCTGAGAACAAACATGTTTAGCACAGCGTTACACAGTTTGGAAGTGGTCATAGCAGGACTCAGACACACATCTAACAGCAGAGATCCACTGCCTCACCCTGCATCCCAGATGAGAAGGGGTTAGGAAGTAAGTCATGCTGTCTACAGAACAGCCACCTCTGACTGGCATTTCTACTCATGGCAGGTTGTTGTGCTCAACAACTGGAGTATATGGAGGTTTCAGCGGCAAGTGCAGAAAAGGGCATTTGTCATGCTCTGGGAGCTTTGAATCAAGTCATGAGTCAAGAGGGCTACCCTGACACCTGATGCACACTGCAGGTTGCTAAGTCTAGAATGGGTGGTTTTTAATTCTTTCTGTAATTTTGTCCTAAAAATATTTTTAGCAATTTTATGGAGGTACAATTGACATAATCAGCTGTAATATTTAAATTATACGATTTGGTAACGCTTGCCATATTTAGACACGTAGGAAACCATCACCAAAATAAAGATAAGGAAACTGTTCTTCACTCCCTGTGTCCTTCTGTCTCTTGATAATTTCTTCCATTCTCCCCTCCTACGCCACTCCCCCTACCTCCAGGCGACCAATGATCCACTTTCTGTCCCTACAGATTAGTTTTCAATTTTCAGAACTTTTTGTAAATTAAATCCTCTAATATATACTTCTTATTTTTCCTTCTGGCTTTTTTGACTCAGCATAATAATTTTGAGATACATCTAGGTTGTGGGATGTATATATAATTCTTTGTATGGATATATCACAGTATTCATTCACTTCTTTTTTAAAAATTTTATTAAAGTATAGTTGATTTACTGTACTTGTGTATATTAACACAACTATATGCTGTGTTAATTTCTGCTGTACAGCAAAGTGATTCAGTTATACATATATATATATTCTTTTTCATATTCTTTTCCATAATGATTTATCACAGGATATTGAATATAGTTCCATGTGCTGTACAGTAAGACCTTGTTGTTTATCCATCCTGTATATAATAGTTTGCATCTGCTAATCCCAAACTCCCAGTCCTTTCCTCTCCCACCGCCTGCCCCCCTCCCCCTTGGCAACCACAAGTCTGTTCTCTATGTCTGTGAGTCTGTTTCTGTTTCATAGATATGTTCATTTGTGTCGTATTTTAGATTCCACATATAAGTGATATCATATTGTATTTGTCTTTCTCTTTCTAACTTACTTTGCTTAATATAACGTCTAGGTTCATCCATGTTGCTACGTTGTTTCATTATATTTTACAGCTGAGTAATATTCCATTATATATATATATATATATATATATATATATATATATATATACAGACCACATCTTTATCTATTCGTCTGTTGATGGACATTTAGGTTGTTTCCATGTCTTGGCTATTGTAAATAGCACTTCTATGAACATAGGGGTGCATGTATCTTTTTGAATTACAGTTTTGTCTGGTATATGCCCAGGAGTGGGCTTGCTAGATCATATGGCAACTCTATTTTTGTTGTTTTGAGGAACCTCCATACTGTTTTCCATAGTGGCTGCACCAATTTACATTCCTACCAACAGTGTTCCATTCACTTCTTGATGGGCGTTTGGCTTATTTCCAGTTTCTGTCTGTTACAAATAAAACTGCTATGGACACTCATATACAAGTCTTTCTGTGGTCTTAAACTTTCAGTTCTCTTGAGTAAGCACCTGGGAGTAGAATGGCTGGTCATAGAATAAGTGCATATTTAATTTTTTAAGAATCTTCCAGTTTTCAAAAGAGAGTACAACACTTACATTTCACCCATAGTGTATGAAAGTTCCAGTTGCTCTACATCTTTGTCATTATTCAGTAAAGTCAATAAAAAGTTATTTAAAATAATTTTTAATGAAAAGGTGTCTGTTTTAGCCAATCTAATAAGTGTAGAGTGTTATCTAGTGTCTCTAATTTGCATTTTCCCAAAGACTAGTGATGTTCAGCATCTTTTCTTGTTCTTATTTGGCATCTGTATATCTTCATTTGTGAAGTGTCTGACCAAATATTTGTTTAATTTTTAATATGGTTGTTTTCTTATAATTGACTTTTTAGAGTTCTATATACTGATACATTCTGGATTTAAGTCTTTTTTTAGATATGTGATTTGCAAATATTTTCTCCCATTCTTCAACTTGTCTTTTTATTATCTTAACAGTGTCTTTCAAAGAGCAGAAGTTTTGAATTTAATGAAATCCAATTTATTATTGTTTTCTTTTATACATTATGCTTTTGGCTTCGTAGCTAAGAAAGCTTTGCCTGATGCATGGACCCAAAGGTTTTCTTTCACTTTCTTCTAGAAGTTTTATAATTTTAGGTTTTAAGTTTGCATTTATGATTCATTTTGAGTTAATTTTATATGATTCAAGCTATGAAATAAAGTTAAATTATTTTTTTGCATATGGATAACCATCGTTCAAGCATCTCTTGTTGAAAAGACTACCTTTTCTTCACTAAGTTCCCTTTGCATGTTTTTAAATATCAATTGGCCATATATGTATAGATCTACTTCTGTACTCTGTTCTGTTCCAATGATTCATCTGTATTTATGCCAATGCTACATATCTTGAATACTGTAGTATTAGGTCCCCAACTTTATTCTTTTTCAAATATATTTTTAGCTATTTTAGGTCCTTATGAATTTTCTTTTTGAATATGAGTCAACTAGTTAATTCTACAAAGATAAACGATATTATGGGTAATACTTTCATTGCTCATGAGCAAATACCAAGAGTGGAATTGTGGTACCATATGGGAAGTATATGTTTAACATTTTAAGAAACTGCTAAACATATTTCCAAAGTTGTTATAACCATGTTCAATTTTTCCAGTGGTGTGTGAAAATCTCCATTGTTCTACAATCTCTGCAATACTTGGTATGGTCAGTCTTTTTAATTTTAGTCATTTGAATATATGTGTAATGGCATCTCTTTGTGGTTTGAGCATCCTCCTTAATAACAAATAATGTTGAGCAACTCTTCATGTGCTTATTTGCTATCCATATATCATCTTTGGTGGAGTATCTGTCTAAATATTTCCCCAATTTTTAATTTACTTGTTTTCTTATTATTGAGTTTTGATATTTAAAATATTATATTCTTTATATCAGTCCTTCATCATAATATGATTTGCAGACACTTTCTCTTCATGTTTGGCTGTTTTTTTACATTCTCTTAACAGTAATTTTCAATGGCAGAAGTTTCAAATTCATTCTTTTATGGATTGTGTGTTTAATTTTGTATACGAGAAATCTTCGCCTAACCCAAAGCTACAAAAAATATGTACATTAAAAAGTCTTGTACATGTGTGTTCATAGTAGCTTTATGTGTAACAGTGAAAAACTAAAAACAGCAATGTTCATCAACATGTAACTGGATCTGCAAATGAATTTTATCCATGCCATGGAATACTACTCAGCCATAAAAAAGAATGAACTACTGAAACATGTTACAACATGGATGAATCTCAAAATAATTACGCTGAGTGAAAGACACAAGACTTAAAAGATTACATGCTGTATGAGTCCATTTATATAATATCCTAGAAAATTCAAACTAATTTAAAGTCAGAAGCAAATCAGTAGTTGCTTGTAGATGAAAATTAAGGGTAGAAAGGGAGAGTGGGAAGGAATAAAATGGGATGTGATGAAACTTTGGGGAGTGATTTACTAACTCGATTGTGAGAACGGGTTTGAAAGAACATACTACACTTCCCATAGTGCAACTAATCAAATTGTTTGCTTTAAATAGATTCCGTTTACTGTATGTCAACTATTCCTCAATAAAGCTGTTAAAACAATTTAGTGGAATCTGACTGAGATTTCCTCCGGACTCAGAAGAAGAACGTGCCATGTCTAAATGGACGATTAGGGATAAAGAGGAGCATTGTTTTCTGAATGGATTCCAAGTATCTTGCTTATTCACTACATTGGTTACATAATTTAAAAACTGA
The DNA here is from genome assembly GCF_008692025.1 of Phocoena sinus. NCBI lineage: Eukaryota > Metazoa > Chordata > Mammalia > Artiodactyla > Phocoenidae > Phocoena > Phocoena sinus. Next base: position 68,249,344 of record NC_045767.1, read on the forward strand.
AAATCTACATAAGACTCAGCAGAAAAGTAAAAACAAAAAATTATGGTTTATACATACTCTTTCAGCTTTTTACCTCCTATGGTTCCGCCAAGAAGAACTAGTGAGCCACCTGGATGACACAGTCACACACTGATCAGATGGGAAGGAATCGAGTCAAATTAAAGTATAACTGCAAATTGTACAGCCACGATGAAAACAAATATGGTGTGGTAATTTGGTCGCGCACCTGAAACAGTTAGGCAGAATTTTGTAAATGGAGTGGAAAAAGAGCTGAGATACCTTATACAGAGAAGAAAGCGGGGTAATTTGGCAAGAGTCTCTTGGGTGGTAATTCAAATTCACCATCCCTCCCAAATAACTGTGCAATTTGACAGTACAAATGATACTATAGATGAAAAGAGGTTTTAATGTACTGTTCTGGTGAAAGCTGGACAAAGCTTACTAATGGCCATTGAGATTGATTAATATCAACAGGGACACAGTATTCCACAGTAGCCAGGGTACTAGTTATGGCCCTGTTTATTTTCACATTAAGCTAAAATCAAGTCTATGTATTTACTTGTTTGCTTGGCAAAAATCTAGTATCACACCCTTCGGGTCTCCATTCTGGAATGATTAGGAACTCAAGGGACCTGTATAATCCAAAGGAAGTTGCATATGGTTTCCCTTTCCATCAGGAAAAAGTCCTCATGTTCCCAAGTTCGTCACTGCCATGGGTGTCCTTGATTCTAGCTGTCCCAAGACCAGCTAATCAGACATTCCCAGTCTGTCCCTCACTGGGGCTTCAGGATGCAACAAAGTTTCTTTCCTGGACTCCATGTCCAAAGAGGGAAATGTCATAAGTTACAGTTTTCTCTCTGGAGTGTCCAACCTTGGCCCTAATGGCTGCAGCTTTAGAGTCTGTCCTGGCAGGAACCTCCATTGCACTTTTCCTTCAATCCTCACCCCTCAGAGGCACTGGCCCTGGAGTAGATTCAGGTATTCACCTGGTGAAACCAGCAGATACTGATGCCTTGCCAATCCTAGGGTGTAGGAAGTGGATCAGTTTTATGCCAGGGGTTTAGATAATTTGCTTTCAATTTCCTGAAAACTTCTGGTTTATTCTTTGTTTTCTAGCACTGCCACCAACTTTTTTTTTTTAAGCCACGAAGTTGAATGGCTTATCAGGAAAAGCCTATATTATAAAAACCTCAAGGCCTGTTATCCTTCCTGGAAGTGAGAGCACAGAATACTTTCCCTAACTCTGCCCCTCAATTCCCTCCCCTTTTCTCCAACCCTGACCTTTCTTGCTTTAACATTACAATATATATAATTTAAAAAGTGCTTGATTTGATAGCCAATTAAAGAATATGGTAGAAAAGTTAAAGTGTGGGTTGAAAAATACACTACTACATCTAAGTGATAAAAAAAGTGGGACTATACATTACACTTCTGCAACAAAAATAAGAGATGCATGGCCATTGTATCAGCAGAAAATGCTAACCCTTCTTCCTTTGACTTGTAAACTTACAGCTTTGGATCAGTGCAAGCGTGTCAAAAAGTATCCTGACTGTGCTTCGTTGAAGTTTAGGGACTTCCATGAATAATCAGTCTAGAGTAGGATATTTCTGTCCCAACTGAAAAAAGTCAGTGAAATGAATGTATGTCTTTTAAATATTGACATTCACTCCTGAAGAATAAATATACCTTCTCTTCACAGCTGAAAATTCCCAATTTGCCTTTTGTTTTTAGGCTTCGGTATCTCCAGGGATAGTCATACTATCATCTATGACAACCTGGTTACTTGCTCTGGTTAAATGGCCTTCCTGGCCAGTGGTCCATCCTACAGGTCTTCAGGAGCAGAAGCCATCAGGGTGCTTTGAAGCCATGTTTGGAAATTCCCTACCTACATCTCTTTCTTTCTTTTCCCATATCTGGCCATGCATTTCCTCCTGCGTTGTGTGGTCTTGGGGCAGGGTGGGGAGGGCAGGGGTTAAGAGACTTTCCCATGGATTGGAGGAGAGAAAAGTAAATGAGAGAGAGTTCTGCAGCCCTTTGGAATGGTTGTTTAAGGTAAAATTAGCTGGACAGAGACACATAGTTATTCCCAGAGTAAACTCAAATCAGGCAGAAATGCAACTTTGCATATTGCTTTGTATTTTCCTCTTATTCTTCAGGTGGATGCATTTTGAAAGAGGTAATCCAAACTTAAAAGAGGGAAAGTGAATGCAGTTAATGGTATATATGACATTTATTGTCTCTTATGTAAAGTAATGGGGTTAGCAGGGAAGAAAAAGTTAAGAGGAGGGAACTCAGCATATCTGAAAAATATACTAATATACAAAAATATACTAATGGGACCTAATGAAAGTTCAAAGCTTTTGCACAGCAAAGGAAACCATAAACAAGACCAAAGACAACCCTCAGAATGGGAGAAAATATTTGCAAATGAAGCAACTGACAAAGGATTAATCTCCAAAATTTACAAGCAGCTCAATAACAAAAAATCAAACAACCCAATCCAAAAATGGGTAGAAGACCTAAATAGACATTTCTCCAAAGAAGGTATACAGATTGCCAACAAACGCATGAAAGGATGCTCAACATCACTAATCATTAGAGAAATGCAAATCAAAACTACAATGAGGTATCACCTCACACCGGTCAGAATGGCCATCATCAAAAAGTCTACACTGCAATGTTGGTGGGAATGTAAATTGATACAGCCACTATGGAGAACAGTATAGAGATTCCTTAAAACACTAAAAATAGAACTACCATACAACACAGCAATCTCACTACTGGGCGTATACCCTGAGAAAACCATAATTAAAAAATGGTCACGTACCACAATGTTCACTGAAGCACTATTTGCAACAGCCAGGACATGGAAGCAAGTAAATGTCCACTGGCAGATGAATGGATAAAGAAGATGTGGCACATATACACAATGGAATATTACTCAGCCATAAAAAGAAATGAAATTGAGTTATTTGTAATGAGGTGGGTGGACCTAGAGTCTGTCATACAGAGTGAAGTAAGTCAGAAAGAGAAAAACAAATACCGTATGCTAACACATGTATATGGAATCTAAAAAAAACAAAAATAGTTCTGATGAACCTAGGGGCAAGACAGAAATTAAGGCACAGATGTAGAGAATGGACTTGAGGACATGGCGAAGGGGAAGTAGGTGAGTTGGGATGAAGTGAGAGAGTAGCATTGACGTATATGCACTACAAAGTGTAAAATAGCTAGTGGGAAGCAGCCGCATTGCACAGGGAGATCAGCTCGGTGTTTTGTGACCACCTACAGGGGTGGGATAGGGAGGGTGGGAGGGAGAGGCAAGAGGGAGGTGATCTGGGGATATATGTGTATGTATAGCTGATTCACTTTGTTATACAGCAGAAACTAACACGACACTGTAAAGCAATTATACTCCAATAAAGATGCTAAATTAAAAAAATACCTCCTTCAACAACCCCAGTTTAGAGGTAAAACTGAGACCCAGCGAATGCCCAATGACACAAAGCCAGGTAGTGAGAGAGCCAGAATTGGGACTCGAATCCTCTAACAACCAGATTCCCTAATTCACATTTCAGTTTACTTTTCATGCCAATATTGAATCTCTCTATACTCTCTCAAATGTTCAATTTTCCAGATATGTTGATTTTATTTTTTCTCATATCTCAAGTAGGGATTTCATCCATGTCAATTTAGCCAAACTGTTTGATATATTTTACCCAAGAGTCCATGTTTACTCCTTGATAGCTTATAGCTATGGAAAGACAATGATGCTCTATATACCTGGTCTGTATGTTGTACATGACACTGGGGGCCTAAAGCATCACAATGGCCATGGGGCTCATAGCAGAATCATCAACCAGCTGACCTTTAATGAGGTGTTCATACCCCAAAATAACACATCAGCACATTCTTAAGTGAAACTATGCATAATTAAACCCAGCGCACGTAAAAGTTTTATGTATGCTCAATCAGTGGTCCTACCCAAACAGCATTTTCTCTTCTCTGTTTGCTTGAATAAATTCAGCCAGGATGACAGAGATTTTCTGAACTGCATTGCTGGAGGGAAAGGTGTTGAAATAAATTCAATTATGCATTTCTGAATAAAACTAGAAGAATATAATAAGTACCCATCATATTCATTCAAGGACACAAAATAACAGCTTTTATGGACTTCTAATTTTTAAAAAGATAGTTTGTTTCTAGTTCCAAGAAAAAAGAGCACCTGCTGTGCTCTAAGCACCACTTAGACCCATTGAAAGGATTCATTGTGAAATAAACCTTTTAATATAGCATATGGCCAAAACAAGGTATACAGTAAATGTTATTATTTTGTTACCTTTTATAATCTAGTCTTTTGAAATTCTCATCCTTTTGAAGCCAGTGGTATTATGTAATTTCTACAGGTAAGTCTCTTGGATATAAAGCAAAAAATAACTTGCTTCAATTATGACAACAAATTGAGTCAAGTCAGTATTAGGTTTAGGAATCCCTAAACCTCTGTTGATAGACTTAACATAGTCTACTGAAAAACCGTTGAAAAAAAAAAACAAAACCTCAGAAAACTTAGAACTGGGAGGAACTCACTGAACTATCTAATCTATCACTCATTTAAGGAAGAATTTCTCTCTAAGATATTGCTTATGACAAGTGTGACTGTTAGGTTTTAAATGATATTTCATTCTCATTTCTAGGCAGGACTCCATGGTCCTTATTCCCCATATCTCTCTGGAGCTTACTCCAGTAAGCCATATTTCAACACATTAAATAAGGAATCGTCTAATGTAAACTGTGCTACTATAATTCCCATTGAAACTCTATTAAGCAAAGAAAAGCTGTCAAGTATAAAATCTGCTGATCCTTAGGGATGAATTGGAGGACATTTTTGCTTTAACGGCTTCATGCTTTGCCAAGTCATAATTCACTTATATGTCTATCAACAGCTTCATCAGTGTGTGTGTTTGACTTTCCTGAGAATGACATTATAGCAACTTTCCTTACTATGCAAAGTTATTGCCTTGAAACCTCCAAGTGGGAAAATGAAAGCTTTTAGTCAACTCTGCAGTGACGGAACATAGAACTTGGCTCTATTGTTTATATCACAATAAACGTTTTTGCTTCTTAAGAAACCTTAGGGATGAACTAGGCAGCACAAACTGAGTGATTTTAACCACAAGAAACTGTAGTAATTCTCCTAAAGTGTTTTTCTTGGATTACTTTGTAGCATTAAGGAATTGAATTTAATAATAAAATTCTAGCAGATTTTCAGAGTTAACAAAGTAATGAAATTATTGATATAGGAAGAGAATAAAAGGGACTAGCTTTGCTCTTATTTATTTTTAACCTTCTAAAATAATGCAGGAAATATTGAAGTTATATTTTACATGTTGTCTACCTATAAAATTAAAAGAAATATATCCTACTTCGCCTGGGAGTGGATTTAAGTAAATTAACAGTGTAATGGAACTTTGATATTTATATGAAAAACCTTATAGAATGAACATATATATATATATATATACCTATATGTGTGTGTATATATGCATATAAACCACACATGCATACACACACACACACACACATACACAAACACACATATGTTTGTGTGCTTATCTGAGAGGAAAAACCAGCTACCTGCGCTGCTGCTGCTGGGTCATATTAAGAAGAATCTAGGGCTTATGCCAACATTTAGTTGCCTGTGTCAGGACCAGGTGAGAAGAAATGCTGTTCAAGTTGCTTTTTGGAAATCTGTGCCATGACTCTTTTACTCAGAGATGAATATCTAGGAGTGAGTTAAAAAACACTGTTTTTTCCTGCCTCTTATGCTTCCTTGTTGCCCAGTTTCAGAATCTTCATACTTTTTCTCCTCTGAAGAGTTATTCCCAGAAAGAGCTCAATGCCTGCATTAGAAGACTCTAAGGGTAGTTGAAGAACTATTTGGACTAAAAGCAGAGAGTAGTTGAGGAGCAGAGGTTGGGAGAGACAATGCTTGCTTGTCCACAGTTTACAGGAATAGCAATGACCCTGTGAGACCCAAGGGAGAAAGGACTCACCCAGGACCTCAGAAGCTGCTACTACCGACTTGCACTACAATCAACAAAATATGAGGAAACTATGATGGACATTTTTCTATAGAAGGTGGCCTCTGAGGTCCTCACTAGCCTACAAGGTTATAACACTTCCACAGGTGAAACGCGTTGCCCCACTTTTGTAGCACGTGGGGTTCTCAAGCCACAGAGACTGAGTCAATATTCAAACGTATGTATCTTACTGAGGAAGGAATGAAGGACCGAGGAAGGAATGAAGGACTGAGGAAGGAATGAAGGACCGAGGAAGGGACAGCACACGCAGCCTGGGAAAGATGTGGTGTCAGCAGGAAGCTAGCTCCTGACTGAGCCCACGGAGAGCTCTGGAGTATAATCACAGAGTTGATCCAGCTCTGAAGCAAGGGGCAGTCTTTTCTATCCCGGTGTCATCAGCTGCTGGCTGCTTCACTGGTGCAGGAAGCAGCAGAGAGGAAGGAGGCACAATCTCTCCAGCCAGGTTTCTTCCACCTGTGGAGAAGAATTCTCTAGGGGAGGGTGCATTTATGGACTCAGCAGCCAGCACTCAAAAGGGGAGTAGGGCAGGGGACTAAAATGTCTACTACAGTTCTCTATTAAGGATGCACGCAGATATTTCTGGTGGAGTGAAATTTCATTGTCAGTTCTTTTCCATTTTAATTTTTTCTGCAAAGTTATGTAACAGTGTCCTGTGGATCAGGAAATAGACTAACCATCTTATCTCACACTTTCAAAAGGCCATGGTAATTTTTATTTTAATACCAGAAATGTATCAACTTATCCTTTGGAGGCTTTTTTCCCCAATTTCAATTTTTTATCCTAATCGTTTTTCCATTGTGAAATACCCTTCAGGCCATAGAGGAAAAATTAAATCTTTCTCCACCATGTCCTTCTCATGCTAGTCTTACATCACAATAATTGTTTTTTCTCAGTATCACTGAGTTTTAGTGATATGTCATCATTAGTTTTAGAAAGTGAACAGCAGAGGATTTTCTAAACAAACATAAAGCATGTGGATACTTATTGATTTGTCTGTGGATGAATTAGGGAAATCTGACATCATCCCATTTGCGGTCTAGTATTATTCAAGTATTTGGTGCCGAGGGCTCTGAATAAAGACTGAAATTATATTCGGGATCATAGTTTCCTCAGAATTTATGGAGGAACAAGCAGTATATTTCTTCCTCTTATAGATTGTAAATCCTGGCTAATGAAAAATCAATGACTGGAACTCACTGTTTGTTGCCCACCAAATGTTTATCTCTTACTACTTCTTTGCTAAAAGTACTCTGATTTTGTTTGAGGTAGCAATATAGCAGGCCCTCGGTCACAGGTCTCAATTTGTGTAAACCAACAATGACAATCATTTTCCCAATGTTCTCAGTTTCCTTTGTAGCTTGGGGTGGCCATGTCACTCCCTTATGAGACTAAAACCCAAGCATAATTTTCTTGGGAGACAGGCATGGGCAGTTTTGAAAAATATATGTTGTGACTCCTTCCTCTTTGTTCTTAAGTTACAAGTGCCACACCTGAAGCTATAGAAGGCATTTGCGACCACGGAGGAAAGGCCTAATGAATCATAAGGACACCGTTCTGTATAGCTTGGCTAAATAAATAAATAAATATTTTAAAATTTGTGATTTGTGAAAAACATAAAGTCCAAATTGTTTAAGTTCACTGTGTGTCAGATTTTTCTGTGACGTGCAACTGAACACATTCTTAACAGGTATTTAACAGTTTAAGGGCCAGGCACCTTGTCACCCTTGGATGAACCATGGTGTAAAATGCACAAAGGAAGGATTAGTTAGCTTATAGATACTCCATCGTTTCACCGAATCTTTATTCATTGCATATCATCATCACATTTGACATTTTTTCTTGCTTCTTTATTTGGCATTTTTATTATCTGTCTACAACACTAGAATATATGTCCCTCACGGCGTGGGCTTCGTGGGTCTCATTCACTATTTCATCTCCACTGCCTGGCAGAGTGCCTAGCATGGAGTATGCATTAGCCTATGATATCTTGTTGGTTCAACAAATGAATACCCGGCCTGCGCTGAAGCAGAAACTAACTCAGAGTGTAAGACAGAAATATTTGGCCGTGGGCCTGCAAAATCAGAAGTTCCCTCTCCAGAGTAGATGAAATGGGGTCCATGGGGGAAAGTGGGGTGAGGGTAAGAAGAGGAATGTGGTAGAAGGACAACTGGGAATGGAGAAAAAGTTGTATAAATAGTGGAATCTGCTAACTGAGAAGGAGAAGTGTTTTCCATTCCCAAACCAAATGGGGTGGACTCCCAGATGAGCTGTCCTCAATTTTAGTCACTAGCTTTAGACATTTGCTCTTTATCAGACAGAGATAATTGTAAAAATTTAGAACATAAAGAGGCTGTGTGTAAAGAGTTAACAAAATCATTTATTCCTTCTGTATGAAAATTTGAACTTCAGTTAACTTCCTAGTTTTTTCTCTGAAAACCTGATAAAAATGAAAATTCAACTACGTTACTAGACATCATTTCTTATGGTATAAACACACTTTATCAGTAAATTTCATTTGGAATTGGAGAAATTATAAATAAATTAAAATACCTGATGGCAATGCCATTATTTTGGGCTTTTCTGAACGTGATCATTCTTAATGGTGAATATCCCTTACAGGAATCCTGGAAAAGACATCTATGGAATTGGTATATGAGATAAAAGGCTCTCCCACTTGCCCATCATTCCCTTGCACTTGGATGAAGCAACAATGTTTAAAACTGGAAGTACTCTGAGTTACATTTAAAATTTATGGCCTTAGCCTGCATTGAGGATCTCTGAAAGAAATTCACATTCTGGAGTGTTGTTTTCCATATTATCTACTGCTAATTTATTTGGTAAATGTCTATTGAACCACTCCATATACATAGCACAGTTCTAGGTGCAAAATGTCTGCAATAGATAAGTCCTGCTTCCAACACCTTATAATTAATAGAGGGAAATGGATATGAAACAGATAAATAAGTATACAATTAAACCAATAAAACAGATAAGTAAGTATACAGATAATTAAGTATACAATTAAACCACATGAATGAAAATTAATGTGCAGGCAGTAAATTGTACAGGTGATAAGGAGAAGCGTAGATAAATGAAATGTCTAAGATTATATGGAAAATATGACACTGGATTTTGATCTCTTTTCCTGCCAATAGCAATAAATGGTAAATATGTACGCTTGCTTAACTTTTTAATCCTGTTGATACAGTTTTCAGCTTTACTGTGTGTGGTTTTCATTTTCAAATACTGCAAGTAATTTTTGATTTGGTTGAATAATAAAAATAATATTAGATTTTTAAAGCTTATTGTAGAGTGTTGTTTCATAGTTCTTAGTCATTCAAAAGCAATGCCATTGTTTCTATTGTATGCATGTACCCCTATTAATATTTATTAAATAATAATTTTTAAAATAAACTTATTTTTTACTCAAAAATATTTGTTTAAAAAAGAAATTTTATTATACTACTGTTGAGGGAAACTATAGTTATAAAAAGTAGAATATAGTTGTTAAAATATAAAATAAAAAACAATGTTTTAAAAATTAAAGTAACTATGATATACAAGTAATACTGAGTCTGATAAGTTTTACCAATTTTTTCCCTTGAAAATTTTTCAGTGAGGGCTCTTTATGTTAGGCTTATAATGAAGGGATATTCAGGTTGTTGATTAGTCTGAGATGAAGATAAAATTTTAAAGCAAAAAATGATTCGTGTTAGTTTTGATGAAATTGCAATCCAATGGTACAGACAATTGGAAAGAATTGAAAATATTTAACTGTCTTCTCTCTTTAAGATCTAATATTGGAAATAATTTTCCAAAGAAAATGGTGGGAATGACTTTCCAAAATAAAGTTTTTTGATGAAGTCATCTGTAGTAACTCTTATCTGTTTAATTTCTGAATAGGTCAAGTTTTGCAGAATAAATGAGTGCAATGGCAAATTTTTCCTCATTCCTGAATTACTGTCATCTGGATTTGAAAATATTAACATAGACCATTTATAACATTTCTCAAATGCCTCTGCATAATGGTCATAATACATTTAGTGAATTATTCAGATGAGTTCACTAACAAGCCATTTAGACACCAAAGATCCAAGCTGGCTCAATAAAGCGGTGTCCTCCATAGCTCAGTTTCTCAATTGTTCCACTTATTAGTTCCTGCACATGAAATGCTGGTGGAAGCCTCTCTTGTGAGAATAACTGTAAGTTGTTCAAATGGGCATATATATCTACACTACATGTACATGAGCAAAGCACCTTGTAGCTGATGGTTTTCTTCAGAAAGACTTAATGTTCTTCCTACAATTCAAACAGGTGAATGAATATGCCTCTTCATAAAAGCCAATGAGCCTCAGTATGATATGGTTTATACTGACTGTCCTTCTCTTCATAAAGCTGAGAAACTGTTAGGAATTTAGTGCCCTATCCTTAATATGACTGGTGATTTTAGTAGATTCATTCAGTCTGGTCTCTGGAGGCTGTACAAGTTTGAATCCTGGCTCTATTACCTGATTTATCTGTAAAATAGTGATAATAATAGTATCTAGCCCAAAGAGTTGTTGTGAGGAATAAATATATTGGTAAATATTAAGCTACTGGAATAGTATTTGGCATATAATGTGTTGTTTAAGTGTTTGTGGTTGTTTTTATTTGTTCTTAAAATGTCACGTGCTATGGACTAAATTGTGCCACCCCCAAATTCATATTTTGAAATAATAATTCCCACTGTGACTGTATTTGGAGATAGGGCCTTTAGGAAGGTTAAGGTTAAATGAGGTTATAAGGGTGGGGCCCTAATCCAATAAGATTGGTATCTTTATAAGAAGAGGAAGAGACATCAGATCTTTTTCTCTCTCTCAATCCTTGCAAGCACAGAGAAAAGGCCATGTGAGGACACAATGAGAAGGAGACTGTCTACAAGCCAGGAAGAGAGCCTTCAACAGAAATCAAATTTGCCAACATCTGTTCATGGACTTTTAGGATCCAGAACTTTGAGGAAATAAAATTCTGTTGTTTAAGCCACCCAATCTGCGTTATCTTGTTATGGTAGCCCTAGAAGACTAATACACCATGCCTGTTTTGAAAGCCAGTGCTTCCTTGTATTTAACAGTAAGTATATTTATTTTTGGAAATGACATTTCAATGTATCAAAAAAAATGAAATAAAACATATGTTCCCTGCTCTCCAGCAAGTTGGCACCAACTCTGAGCACTTTCAGGGGCACATAGATAGCCATGCAGGACCCAGTCTCATCCTCCAGTGGGCTGGCACCAGCCCTGAGCCTCCTTGGGCTGCACAGACAGCCATGTATGGAACTGGTCCTGCCCTCCAGCAGACCAGCAGCCACTGCACAAGGCATGGCCTTGCAGCTAACCGGGCTGGAGGTCAGCCTAGTCTACAAGTGCAACCACAGTAGTCAACTTCACTATAAAAGAAGGGTGCAGTCAACCCCCCTAGGGGCTCCCCTAGAGCATAGTGCTCTGGTGAACAGAGGGAAGTGTGCTGCTGGGCCCCCTAGAACCTCTCCTATATAAGGTCACTTCTCCAAGATCAGGAAACATACCTGACTTACCTAACACATAGAAATAAACACAAAGGACTGGGCAAAATGAGGAGACAGAGGAATATGTTCCAGATGAAAGGACAAGACATAACCTCAGAAAAAGAACTAAACAGAAGAGTTCAAGGTAATGATCATAAAGATGTTTACTGAATTTGGGAGAAGAATGAATAAAAACAGTGAGAAATTTAACAAGGAGTTATAAAATATAAAGAGGAACCAAATAAGCTTAAGAATACAATAACTGCAATAAAAATATACTAGAAGGAATCAACAGATTAGATGATATAGAGGAACAGACCAGACATCTGGAAGATGGAGTGGTGAAAATCACCCAATCTGAACAGAAAAAAGAAAAAAAGAATTAAAAAAAATGAGGATAGTTTAAAAGACCTTTGGGACAACATCAAGTGTACTAACATTCACATGACAGGGGTCTCAGAAGACAAAGAGAGAGAAAGGGGCAGAGAACTTATTTGAAGAAGTTCTAACCGGGGGAAGGACACAGACATCCAGGTCCAGGAAGCACAGAGAGTCCCAAACGAGATAAAATCAAAGAGGTCTACACTAAGACACATAATAATTAAAATGGCAAAAATTAAAGATTAAGGGAAAATCTTAAAAGCAGCTAGTTACATACAAGGAAACTCCCACTGGACTGTAAGCTGACTTCTTGGCAGAAACTTTGCAGGCCAGAAGGGAGTCACATGATATATTCAAAAAGGTGAAAGGGAAAAATTGTACTAAAAACTCAGATGTCAGTTTCTATGTGTAAGATTATATCTATTGTATCTGTGTGGTGGAAATACTATATAATAGTCTGCTACTGTGATTATAACACGAAAACATATGGTGGGACATTTTATACAACAGAAATTGGCAAACTCTACAACTCAGGATTTGGTTTATTGTTTTGATTATTTGCCGTGTCTTTAGAAGTGATGGAGAAAATGTTAATAAAGTAAATTAAATTTAAAATGGTGTCATTTCTATTACCTGTTATATTATGAATGGCATACACACACAAAAAATTGAGGAGACAACTTTCCATTATTCAAAACTTTTGTCTGATTTAGGAAAGGTGTCACTCACATTATCGATGGATGAGTAAAATTCCAGTATTCATATTCATTGTTTACTTTTATCTTACTTGCTACAAAAACAAAAATATCAACAAACATTCATGTTAAAACTGCACTTGTTCATCAGTTGCAACCATAAATTTGCTGTAAATATAAGAGTTTGACAAAAATTAATAAAAAAATCTATGACTGCCTATTGGTTATAAAGAATTTATAATAAAGAATAATGTATATTTTATTATGTTTTGTAAATTGTGTGCTACATATCTTTTATATCAGTAAAATTTATAAAAAACAAATATATATATATATTTATACACAGACAAATGCACACACACACATACACAAACACACACATACACACACGTCTCCTTTGTTGGAAAGATGGTTGTTGAACATTTACCACCATCAGTAGGCATACCTAGCCAGTTCAGATAACTGATATATATATCAGTTATGTATACTATTTATATATGCTACTATATGCACTATTAATATAAAATACATTAATATTTAAAGCATTTTAGAAAAATAAAATAGTTGCCAATTTTAGACCCTTTAGATTCTTACATCAAAGTTTGCACTGACAAGGCCACTCCTTTTCCAGGAGGAGAAAGCAGCAAGGTTTATTCCTGGTGTTCCTGATTAATATTTCTGTCAGCTATGTGTGGGAATCCCTCAAATCTTGTTTTTCCATGGTCTACTCTTGATTCTGGTTTCATCTCAATGAATCTCAGTGCTTCTTTTACTTCATTTGGCCCAAGAACCTTGAGCACAAATCTATTTGCCTTCACTTCCCTCCAAACCTCAGATAGCACAGAAGAATTAGTGTTTCTTGAAGCAGATGTCAATGACTTAGAATTTCTTAGGATGCCTCATTGAGTTTTCCTGGAAATGGTGTAATTGCAGGTGAACAGATTTATTCATAAATCATTGGACCATGACTCATGGAAGGAAGTCTTCATAACTTTTTTCAAGTGAGGATGAAAGCCCTCTAGAGAGGCATTAATAAATATGTTTCATTGGTTGCATATTTTAGCAAGTTTTAGTTTTGCCAGGATGCATAAGGAGGTTGGATGGATGCAGAAATCTGTGGCTATTATGAAATACGGTTAGTAGTGAATTATTTTAAACAGGATCTGTGGAGAGTTACTGCAACAATGAGATGGATTACAAATTTAGTGGCAGTTGCACAGCCATAGATTGTTGAATTTTTAATTATATATAAAATATACACTGTTGGCATTTTCTATAAAAAGGATTACTCAATTTAAGCTCAGATTTAATAAAATACTTCACTTGTTAAAAATCAATTGTATACATTATATATAATGAATTATAATAGCATTTCATGTAATACTAAACATGTCTTACTGAATAAACTGACAACTTCCTTTCTTAAATAATTAAATTAAATAATTGGGTCTTCATTGTTGTGCGTGGGCTTTCTCTAGTTCCAGTGAGTGGGGGCTTCTCTTATTGTGGAGCACGGGCTCTAGGCACACAGGCTTCAGTAGTTGTGGCACGCAGGCTCAGTAGTTGTGGCTCATGGGCTTAGTTGCTCCGTGGCATGCGGCATCTTCCTGGACCAGGGCTCGAACCCGTGTCCCCTGCACTGGTAGGCAGATTCTTAACCACTGCACCACCAGGGAAGCCCCTAAACTGGCAACTTTCAATTTAGAAATATGAGTGTGTGAAATATGGTCTTCAGTGTTATAAAGACAGTGAAGAAATGTCTTTGTTCTCACAAAAGTAGCAGAGCTCAGGAGTTAGTAGAGCCAGGAGCATATGAAGATATCTATTGATAGATGCCAAATTAGTACTGTAGATAATAACACTACTGGTAGATAACTGTTAATGCATACATGGTGTTTGAAAGACACCAGGTGATGTTTTTAGTGTTTTATGTATAAATTTGAATTTAAATTTCAAAACAAACCTAGAGTTAGGGGATATTATTATACCTTTTTAAATATGAGGAAACATAGTCACATGTAATATAAATGACTGTATCAGGTAGGTGGTAGAGCTGGACTTGAACCAGGTGTTCTGACACCAAAACCTGTGCTCTTAATTCTCATTCTATACCGTCCAGCCAGGAGTTCTGATCACTGCTATAAAAAAAGGGGGAGACCACTGGTCTTCATGGAACAACTGGAGCATGCATTGGAACTCAAGGAGAGAGAAGATTAAAATAAGGTGGAAAAGATTTATTCATTCAAAATATATTTATTGAGCCTCATTTATGTCCCAGAATCTAGGGTACGTGATCTAGATGTAGCTCTGAATGAGACTGGCAGTGTTTCTGGTCGCATGAAACTTATATTCTAGCATTAAAAGGATTTCAGGTACAGAGATAGTATAAACTGCTTTTAAGAATGGGATATGCATGTACCACATCCAGAAGAAAATTAAAATGAAAAATAAGGTTATATAGCTCATGATTCTTCAGATCAATGATTTGAGCTGGGCTCAGCTGGGCCATCATTCTGGTCTGAACTGGGATTATCTGATATCAACCGGCCTGGACTCGAGAAATTGTCAGGTTAGCTGGCTGTTGCCTGATATCAGATGGCCTCACTAACACGTCTAGTGGTTGGCTAACTATGAGCTACAGTGATGAAGGTCACGTGTCTTTTATCTTCTAGTATAGGCTAGCCTGGGCTTATTCACTTAACAATGGCATTATAAGAGCAGTGGGGAAGGAAACTCCAATGCACAAGCAATTTTGAAGTGTTTGCTGGAGTTACATTTGCTAAGTATCCCCCCCTTGTCCAAAACAAGTCACATGGCCAAGCCCAGAGTCAGAGGATGGGAGAGTATCAGATTTACACAGCTGGAGCATGGGCACAAGGAAGAGATGAAAGTGTTGTAGTTTTGAAATGTATGACAGGATTGAAAGGAGTTTGTTATAGCAGTACTACATATTACTTTGCCTTCTTTTTGAGTAATAGAGCAAAACCCATACAGTGATCTACCCTTAAAAACTATTTAAAATAACTGATTCAATTAAGTGTTGCTTCAATATAGTTAAGGGGATAAATTTAGAAACTTACTAACTTACAAAAATATTAGTTACTTGGTCATTAGTTTTTCACATTGTCAATTGTTGATTAATATATAAAAAATGTTTACCAAATTATAAAATGATAACTAGCTCTGTTCTCCTTTCACTTAGAGGCAACTCTGACCAAATATAGTCAGAGAGGCCTGAGAAAATTAACACATAGTTAACTGTATTACACATCTTCCAATACAATTTTTTTTGGCAAAATGCTTTTATCTTATAATGTGTGTCACCAAATTCTTGGAACTGCAGTACTAACTGATCCAACATATGGAAAAATATTTATCATAAAACTGAATTGGCAAAGCTATCCTCATGGTCAAACCAGTTGTATCAAAACAGTTTTGTCAGATGAAGTCTGATTTCATTTTCAATTAAAATACATTTATCATAGCTGATTCACTTTGTTATAAAGCAGAAACTAACACACCATGGTAAAGCAATTATACCCCAATAAAGATGTTAAAAAAAAATCACTATACTTCAATTAAATAAATAAATCCTCTAAAAAAAAAATACATTTATCAATATGTGCTTGAGAGAAAGTTATTTACAAACCCTGAGAAAGATTTTTGGATATAATTCATAATAAACTATTAAAATCTGTCCAATTAAGATTGAAATGCCTAAATATAATTAATTCATCTATTTTTTTTTTTTTTTTTTTTTTTTTAAGAAATTATATGATTTTTTTTTTTTTTTTTTTTTTTTATAAATTTATTTATTTATTTTTGGCTGTGTTGGGTCTTCGTTTCTGTGTGAGGGTTTTCTCCAATTGCGGGGAGAGTGGGGGCCACTCTTCATCGCGGTGCGCGGGCCTCTCACTGTCGCGGCCTCTCTTGTTGAGGAGCACAGGCTCCAGATGCGCAGGCTCAGTAGTTGTGGCTCACGGGCCTAGTTGCTCCGCGGCATGTGGGATCTTCCCAGACCAGGGCTCGAACCCGTGTCCCCTGCATTAGCAGGCAGATTCTCAACCACTGCGCCACCAGGGAAGCCCCAATTCATCTATTTTATAATGTAATTCAAAATCAATCAATATGCTTTTTCTTATTTTGTGTAATGCTGCCATGCGTTGTATTCTGGAAATTATGTTATTTATGAAATGTCATTTGATAAAAGGCATTGTATTAGTTTCCTGGGATGGTCATAATAAGGTACCACAAGCTGGGTGGCCTTGACAGGGGAAATTTAAGTCTCCAGTTCTGGAGGCTAGAGTTCTGAAATCAAGGTTGCAGTGGGGTTGATTCTTCTGAGCACTTTGAGGAAGAATCCACTCCATGTCTCTCTCCTAGCTTCTGGTAGCCTCAGGCATCCCGTGGCTTGTAGATGCATTCTCACCGTGTCTTCATATCATCTTGCCTCTGTATGTTTCTTTGTATCTGAATTTCTCCTTTTTGTAAGGACAATAATCAGATTAGGCCCATCCTAATGTCCTCATCTTAACTTGATCGCTAAACCAATAGGCTAAACCCTATTTCCAACTAAGATCATGTTCATAGTTACTGGAGGTTAGAATTTCAAAATCTTTTGGGGGAGACAAAATTCAACTTATAACAGGTATGAGGCTCCTTTATAAGATAAACACATATATCTAATTCAGTTGTTTGGGTTTGGAAATAAATGAGAATTAAAGAATAAAATGAAAGTAATTCTATTAATTTTGTTAGACATTAGAATCTGTTTTAAACTAGTCAATGATGAATTCTAGAGATGAGTATTGAGAATACATAAAACAAATTGTTGAAAAAAGCCATCTTTAGTGTTCAATATTTATTTTCAATGCTCTCTTTGCTCTATGGGACTTTGCTTCAAAATCTATGCCTTCTTTAACAATAGTCTGGAATGGAAGAGGCAAGTTTGTCAAACAAAACAATATCATTACTCACCTCATCTACCCATACCCAGTATTTGCACTCAGAAATGTGCAATTCAAGCCAAAATACTCCATTACCAACATTGTGATCCCACTTTAACAGAAATATGTATAAATAAGAAAAAAATGAGAAGTCCTCTGTGTTTATGGCATTTTGATTTAGCAAGAAAAAAAGGGATCTCTAAAATGAATAATTTGAACTATATATTTGTTTGACATTTTACCCTGCAGGGTAGTATATCTTACTAGGATTTGTGATGGGTAAGGTTGTTCTTTTCTTGTAGAATTGGAAAAGGGATATTGTGAATGCAAGCCTATTCCCAGTAAGATCAGTTTTTAGAAAAAAAATTATGAAAGTTGAGGATCTGGAAAATAATTTACTTAAAACCATCTATGCCTGCATAACCCTTGGAAAGTTACACAAGTCTTAGTTTGAAGAGCATCGATGTACTGGGCCCACCGCTCGGAATCTGTGATTCTGGCATTTGACCCTAAGCTTGAAGTCTCAGTTGAGGCAGTCCCTGCTCTAAACCAGACTCTCCTGGTCCAAGCATTCTCTTGCCAGTCACTCCAAGAGCATGTTGTGAAAAGCCGGGCCCCCAGCTCTGACTCACTTCTCTATCTACCTCCTGTTGCTACTTCCCCAATTCACTCTCATGCCGGATCGGATGTGGTACTGAGCCAAGGCTGGGGTTCTTTTAATGGCCTGAACATTTCTCCTTTCACTGCACCCCAGAAAACAGGGCTCTAGCTCTGATCTTCTTGGCTGGTAGCCTCATACACATCTGTATGTTAAAACGGTGTCCTCAAGAGACAGTGTGAAATGTGGAGTGAAGGGTGGGAAGAGGAGAACACTGGGGGTCTGAACATTTCTATCTCCCCTTTTCCACAATTTCTGGGATAGAGAAAGTGGACTTAGTGTTTCTCTTTCCACTGCATGACCTCCTTTCTACTTTGAGCTTTGGGCAGCAAAACTCATAGTCTAGCTTTTACCAAACTAAACAGACCCGGCCCATAGGAGGTACTGAATACATATTTGTTGAGTGATTGAATCAGTGAAAAGGTGATTTCACCTATATGCTGAAGTGCTTGGCAGAATCTGCTTCTCATGCTTAATTATAGATAACACTATTATAGTAGCTCTCCAGACTAGTGCTTCAATTAAAAATCATAGGGCTTCCCTGGTGGTGCAGTGGTTGAGAGTCCGCCTGCCGATGCAGGGGACGCGGGTTCGTGCCCCGGTCCGGGAAGATCCCACATGCCGCGGAGCGGCTGGGCCCGTGAACCATGGCCGCTGATCCTGCGCGTCCGGAGCCTGTGCTCCGCAACGGGAGAGGCCGCAGCAGTGAGGGGCCCACGTACCGCAAAAAAAAAAAAAAAAAAAAATCATACCTCATTAGTCAAAAGGTGAAGGGCATTTCAGTAATAATGGACCCTAACATAGACCCCCTCTTACCCCTCATCTGCACCACTATCTTACCTCATCATTAAGAAGGAGTGTTTTTGCTGAATAGCAAGATTACGTGTATAGAAATGCAAAAGAGGCAAGCGCATTAATATATATTTTCTAAAGTTTCCACTACAATTTATGCATTTAATTTATTTAATGTATATTGCATTTTCATAGTTCATTAATTAATTAATTCATCTAATTTCTGCACTATGAAGCAGTTATTTCATGTTTACTATCAGCAGCTCAAATGAAACATGGTAAAATTAGAAATCATGACTCTGCCATTGTCAACTGCCATTTCCCCAGGATTCCCCATCTCAGCCAATGGCACCAGTGTTCACCCACTTGTTCTGTCCAAACACACAGAAACCAACCTTGATTCTTCTTTCCTTCATCTCTCACACCCAACCCATAATTCAGACCTGTCAGTTCTACCTCAAAACTTCAAAATGTACCTTGGATCTCAACACATCTTTCATCACCTCTTCACTGTTCCCAGCCTAAATCTGTCACCATCATCTCTTAGCAGCATGTTTTTCCTAATTGAACTCCAAAATAGAGACTTCACACCTGGTTACTCTTTGTCCATTACCCACTATCCTTCATTACATTCTTCATAGTGCCTGTCATTCTCTTAAAATATATCACTTTGTATGTACCTTTTTTGTCTACATATTTTATTATTTTTGCCCCTCTAGAATGTCAGTTCTGTGAGAGGAGAGGTCTTGCCTGTGTTGTTCACTGCTGTATCTCTACTGCCTGGAGAGGGCCTGATACCAAAGAGAGCCTCAGCTCTACTTGTGGAATAAACAAATGATCAAATAAGAGAATCCTGACTATAGGACTGTGCCTTTGTGTTTTCTTGAGCAGAGGAATCATTCCAATCAAATAATGCAGTTTTGATAGGTCATTCTGGCATTGAAAGGATTGTAGATGTGAGGCAAGTTTGGAGAATATTATAAAATTGCAGGTATGATACATCAATGTGGAAATGGAAAGAAGCGGGTAGACTTACAGCATTTATTTTTATAAATTTATTTTATTTTTATTTATTTTTGACTGTGTTGGGTCTTTGCTGCTGCACGTGGGTTTTCTCTAGTTGTGGTGAATGGGGGCTATTCTTCGTTGCAGTGCATGGGCTTCTCATTGCGGTGGCTTCTCTTGTTGCAGAGCATGGGCTCTAGGCACACAGGCTTCAGTAGCTGTGGCACGCGGGCTCTGTAGTTGTGGCTCACGGGTTTAGTTGCTCCGTGGCATGGGGGATCTCCCCAGACCAGGGCTCGAACCCATGTCCCCTGCGTTGGCAGATGGATTCCCAACCACTGCGCCACCAGGGAAGCCCAGACTTATGGCATTTTTATGGGGCAGAATTGATGTGACTTGAATGGTTAGACATGGCCAAATTCGGAAAAGGGATGAAGTTAGGAAGTCACCTAGGATTTTAGCTAAGGGGACCTGCTAGTGCTGATTACTGAGATGAGGAATACAGAAGGCAAAAGGTGTTGGAGTGGGGGAAACTTAGTTATAAACATCATCTTTGAAATATTTCTAGGGTATTCAGTTACAGATATTTAGAAAACAGTTGGAAATAGAGACTCTGAATATAAGGAGAATGGTGATGA
The DNA here is from genome assembly GCF_008692025.1 of Phocoena sinus. Lineage (NCBI taxonomy): Eukaryota > Metazoa > Chordata > Mammalia > Artiodactyla > Phocoenidae > Phocoena > Phocoena sinus. The sequence goes on from NC_045767.1 coordinate 68,270,102, forward strand.
CTGGAAGTTCAGCTTTGTCAGTCATTTACTTAAATTTAGGTGCTGAAACTGGGTCAATCAAGGAGAGTATAGAGAAAGAAAGAAAGACAGCTCCTAAGGGCTATTTATATTTGAAGAGTGGGACAGGGGTGATGATCTAGTGAAGGATACTGAAGCAACATTTTCTCTCAACAACATTTCAAATGATTCCTTTTCATGTACTCATTATTCTTTTCAACTGGATCCTTTCTGAATATGCTCTGCGTTTCCCCACTGGCATTCTGTTTACAATGTTTCCTCTTCCGGGAATGCTTTTTCTCCATTTCCACTCAATTAAATGGTGTTTGTTCTTTAATGCTAGTTGTATTTCTTTTAGCCTTTGATCTTATCAGATTTCTTTGAGAGAAAAAAAGAAGGCTTCTTCAACATTATTCTGTGCAAATAGCAAGTTTTCAGTGAATATTTAATGATGACATCTGTCATGCATATGTATTGCTTTGGCCAGAAAGTTCGTTCGGGTTTTTCTGTAAGATGTTACGAGCAAACCCAAAGGAACTTTTTGGCCAAACCAATAGATTGCATTAATTTCCCTAATTCTTCACAGGTCCCTGTGTCTTTGCCCTTTGCCTTGTAACTTGGCAGTGCTTTTCCTCTCTGATGCTGGCCTCACCCATGTGACTTTCTTTGGCCCATATTAAGCAGAAGTAATGATATACCTAGTCTTTAAGAGACCTCGCATGTTTCTGCTTGCTCTGGTGCTTCTACCATCCTCCCGAGAAGGAGATGCCTGGGCTTGCATGCTCATCTTGGGAAAAGGATGTGGACAAACTTAAATCACTGCAGCCAGCCCTACATAGAACAGCTGAACCTGCAGAAGCATGAGAAATCAGTATTTATATGTCACTGAAGTGTCATTGTTTGCAATGATTTCATGGCTGTGATTTTCGGGTAATAGCTAACTAACACAATTTTAAGGAGGATTTTTTAAATAAAGGAAGAAAATGAAGTCTCTGCACTTTAAGATAAAAAAATGAGAATTACCCAATGAAAAAGGATAGAATTATCTATAGCACTAGGTGAACAGACTTTTTAAACAAACTTGCAAAAACTAACATGTTTAAATTAGTATGGCCCTCAGAGCCTTCTTATTGCTAGACTATTCAATTTTAATAATTCTGCTATAGGTTAAGAATTTCTCTTTGCAAATTACTTTCAGAGCCAGTTTATGGATCAGTAAAGAAAATCGAGGTTATTTACCTCATACATCTTCTGAATGCAGAAAACATTTTTTTAAAGCTCATTATCACACTTCTGATATAATTGGCTGCTGAACTAGAGGGCTTTAACCCCTTTAGCTTGATTAAACCTTAGGCAGATTTCTTCCTTACTATAAGCTCCTGACCTCCCTCTTCTTAGAACATTTACTTTAGAAAACTTGCAATTGTATATTCTTTCTTTGCCTTTTAGCATGTAAATTTCTCAGCCTCTTGCCAGTTTTACAACCCAGGAATGTCTTTCTCAAAGACCTGAGAACCATCCTTTTGAATGTAATTATCGAGAAAGATAGCACCCCTATCGTTCAGTCCCTGTGGGAGGATAGGAACCTAACTTAGATAAGCACTGATTAGCAAATACAGATGACCTAATCCCACTGACCAACCTCCACCTGGAAGTCCTCCACTAGTTTGCCACAGCTCACCGCTCACTTAAAAACCCTACAACCCTGTGTTCCGGTAGAGTTGAGTTCAATCTCTCTCCCCTATTGCAATAGTCTTGGGTAAAATCTTCCTTGCTTGTTTAACTCTGTCTGATGCAAATTTTCTTTGACAATGCCAAACCATCTGAACTGGTTTTCTCAAAACAAATCAAACCCAGCCTATATACCTTTTAAAAATTATTATTATTGTAACCAAACCAAATATAAAGAAGAAAATGGGAGTAATTTCATATAAATTCTTATCTGAGAAGCTCCTAAATGTCAATTTCCTTTTGCTCTCACTCTTTTTGAGAGTTTTATGTTTAGTCATTTCTTAACACGCTGAATTGGCACTTTAAGATTTGAAGGTACACACATCTTCAGGAATTAACTTTCTTCTCCTTTGAATTCATCCCCTTAAATTTTACTAATAATGAAGTAATATTCTCTCTCCATAGAGACTTCAGTGTTTAAAAGTGAAATGCAGGGATTTTCTTCAATGTAACTCTGACATAAAGGATATTTTGCATTCCCTTTTAATAGGGTATCATACACTGTTCAGTGGTGAAATATTTGGAGTAGGCAATTATGTTCCCTTAATGGGATCTCTTTTAAAGATGCCATAATCAATCATCATAATCAAAAACAACAAAACAACTGTGATAAAAATTATCGTCACTAACCAGTGGAATTTCTGAGGTTCCTTGGAGAAAATTTTGAGATTCTCAATGTTCTTTCCACTGATTATATTAATTCTGATTAATCATTTAAAGCTAGTTTTTAAAAAAATTTTTATTCATACACATAGGTGTATACATGTCAATCCCAATCTCCCAATTCATCCCATTACCCCCATCCCCCACCACTTTCCCCCCTTGGTGTCCATATATTTGTTCTCTACATCTGTGTCTCAATTTCTGCACTGCAAACCAGTTCATATGTACCATTTTTCTAGGTTCCACATATATGTGTTAATATACGATATTTGTTTTTCTCTTTCTGATTTACTTCACTCTGTATGACAGTCTCTAGATCCATCCATGTCTCTACAAATGACCCAATTTCATTCCTTTTTATGGCTGAGTAATATTCCATTGTATATATGTACCACATCTTCTTTATCCATTCGTCTGTCAATGGGCATTTAGGTTGCTTCCATGACCTGGCTATTGTAAATAGTGCTGCAATGAACATTTGGGTGCATGTGTCTTTTTGAATTATGGTTTTCTCTGGGTATATGCCCAGTAGTGGGATTGCTGGATCATATGGTAATTCTATTTTTATTTTTTTAAGGAACCTCCATACTGTTCTCCATAGTGGCTGTATCATTTTGCATTCCCACCAACAGTGCAAGAGGGTTCCCTTTTCTCAACACCCTCTCTAGCATTTGTTGTTTGTAGATTTTCTGATGATGCCCATTCTAACGGGTGTGAAGTGATACCTCACTGTAGTTTTGATTTGCATTTCTCTAATAATTAGTGACGTTGAGCAACTTTTCATGTGCTTCTTGGCCATCTGTATGTCTTCTTTGAAGAAATGTCTATTTAGGTCTTCTGCCCATTTTTGGATTGGTTTTTTTTTTTTAATATTGAGCTACATGAGCTGTATATGTATTTTGGAGATTAATCCTTTGTCCATTGATTTGTTTGCAAATATTTTCTCCCATTCTGAGGGTTGTCTTTTCGTCTTGCTTACGGTTTCCTTTGCTGTGCAAAAGCTTTGAAGTTTCATTAGGTCCCATTTGTTTATTTTGGGTTTTATTTCCATTACTCTAGGAGGTGGATCAAAAAAGATCTTACTGTGATTTATGTCAAAGAGTGTTCTTCCTGTGTTTTCCTCTAAGAGTTTTATAGTGTCTGGTCTTACATGTAGGTCTCTAATCCATTTTGAGTTTATTTTTGTGTATGGTGTTATGGAGTGTTCTAATTTCATTCTTTACATGTAGCTGTCCAGTTTTCCCAGCACCACTTATTGAAGAAGCTGTCTTTTCTCCATTGTATACCCTTGCTTCCTTTGTCATAGATTAGTTGACCATAGGTGTGTGGGTTTATCTCTGGGCTTTCTATCTTGTTCCATTGATCTATGTTTCTGTTTTTGTGCCAGTACCATATTGTCTTGATTACTGTAGCTTTGTAGTATAGTCTATAGTCATGGAGTCTGACTCCGTTTTTTTCCCTCAAGACTGCTTTGGCTATTCAGGGTCTTTTGTGTCTCCATACAAATTTTAAGATTTTTTGTTCTAGTTCTGTAAAAAATGCCATTGGTAATTTGATAGGATTGCATTGAAGCTGTAGATTGCTTTGGGTAGTAGAGTCATTTTCACAATATTGATTCTTCCAATCTAAGAACATGGCATATCTCTACATCTGTTGGTATCATCTTTAATTTCTTTCATCAATGTCTTATAGTTTTCTGCATACAGGTCTTTTGTCTCCCTAGGTAGGTTTATTCCTAGGTATTTTATTCTTTTTGTTGCAGTGGTTAATGGGAGTGTTTCCTTAATTTCTCTTTCAGATTTTGCTTCATTAGTGCATAGGAATGCAAGAGATTTCTGTGCATTAATTTTGCATCCTGCAACTTTACCAAACTCATTGATTAGCTCTAGTAGTTTTCTGATGGCATCTTTAGGATTCTCTATAAATAGTATCATTTCATCTGCAAACAGTGACAGTTTTACTTCTAATTATTTGAAGCTAGTTTTAAAATGTTTCTAGGGGTTTCCCTGGTGGTGCAGTGGTTGAGCGTCCGCCTGCCGATGCAGGGGACACGGGTTCGTGCCCCGGTCCGGGAAGATCCCACATGCCGTGGAGCAGCTGGGCCCGTGAGCCATGGCCTTTGAGCCTTCACGTCCAGAGCCTGTCCTCCGCAACGGGAGAGGCCACAACAGTAAGAGGCCCACATACCGCAAAAAAAAAATGTTTCTAGAACTGTCTAAATAGTTATCTTCTTTTAAGGTCAGGTTTTTTATAATGTGGGGAGGAGAACAGAGATTTTTCTGGGTATAAATTAATCAAAGCTGAGGAAAGAAATAAAACAGAGGTTAAAGAAAATTTACCTTTGCAAGATAGAAAGATATTCAAGTATGGTGATATTAACTTATTTTAGACTACATATAGGAGAAAGAAAGCACCCATTTTATAGAAACATATACAGACAAGGAACAAGGGAGGATGAAGGGAGGAATTTCTCACAGCTAATAGTTCTTAAATACCTGTTCATTTAAGGTATGAGACTTTCTGCTTGGTCACTAGTCTGTACCTGGTACATTTACTTTACTTTTTGAATCATAAATTGGGGCACTTGTCTTGTTAATCATGAGTCTACACAAAGAGGACAGTAAGGTAAACTGCTCTCTGTATGTGCTGAAGTTGGACTTAAAATCTTTTTTGTGTGATTGTAGTGAGCTGAAGTTATCTACTTTATTAGGGCCTCATAGAGAAAATATGCTGGCTGGAGTGGTGATAGAGTTGGAGAGAAATCAGAGATTAAGAAAAAATGTGAATGCTAAACAGTAAAATTATAATGAAATTATCTTGTTAGAAGAAAACTGTTAAACACTGTGCTAGCTTTTCTATGGCAGTGTCAGCAGGTGGCGATAGTGTGCTACTAATAGGCGAAGGTCTGATGTGTAAAAGCTGGGTTAACGGGCTAGGCAGATGTACTGCTCTCCTGTGTAGAATGTCTAGGGATGAAGAAATGTGAATTCCAGTAAAAATATGAGATACATAACTCCTTTAGTGTACATATATTAAACACATACATATACAGATAACAATTTGTATTTGTAATTACAAACATAATCATCAGTTATTTCTTTTAAAAAGTGCCTAATAATAAAAACATGCATTTGAAATGACTCAACATAACTTTTAAAAAATTTCCATATGTCAGTTTTTCTAAATTTCTTTTAAGTTCTAGGCTAATTCATCTGCCAAGGGCCACAATATTTTGTAGGTAGGAAAATTGGCAGGGTGCTAGAGAGCAGAGCTCTTCAAACTATAATGTGATGCACACCACCTAAGAATTTTGTAAACTATGGATCTTGATTCAATATATCTGGTGGGCCCTGAGATTCTTCATTCCTAGCAAGCTCCCTGGTGCTGCTGACGTTGGGGCTCCTCACAGTACATGTTGAATAGCAAGGCTATTGAGGAATCCACGTCAGACCTATGCCTAGCCCTGGTAACCTTTAACTAGACGTGTGACCTTGGTGAGATCATTTCATCACTTTGATTCCCTAAAGATGAAACAAACAGGAAAGTAAACTAATATCTCTTCCGGTTTGTTTGTTTGTTTATAGCAACTATCTCGGAATCCTGTAAAATCCTGCATCATCTACCAAAGAAAATATTCAGTTATATTTTGTATATATTCAGACAGTAAGTTGAGCATGCTGACCTGAAAATATTAGACAGTGCTTGACACGTGAAGATAAACTTAATGGCTAAATGTGAAAAGTTTATTTAATTCAGATTTTCATTTTCTGGATGGACTTTTAACCCAAAGAGATAATTAAAATACAGAATGAGTATAGTGAAAGCTATCTAAAACGAAAGCATTGACAGCAAATCTAAATATTGGGTGAAATACTTCACTGAAAAAAAGAATGAAGAAACAACAGCTCCAAATAATTTCATTACATAGTTATGATTTTAAGTGGGGCCCAAAGAAGAAATGAGAAAGCATGTTAGTCATTTAATTATGTGATTATCATAGTAAGTGAATATTCCAATGGGGATATTGAGATCAGTAAAGACAGCTTAGTTGGTGCCTATGGTTCAGGGAGGTGGAGCTAGCCTGGACCGACACAGGCTCTGCTCCTTAAGTCTTCCTGCTAGTTCGATACCTGGTTCCTTGCTTGCCTGAGTAAAATTTCCCTGACACATACCACTTGTCTACATATGTGTCTTAGCAGTACGACCGTGACTAACAGCAGTTTTATTTGATGGGGCATTTGTTACCTTTGTAATTAATGCTTGATATTCAGCAAGTGAGTAGTTGCAGTAAATGGCTTCTCAGGCTGGCAGGTGAAATGAAGCAGGATGCAGCCATAGGATTGTATCCAGAAGTGTTGTCTTCAATTGTTCAGTCATTCAAATAATGTTTCCTCTTTTCTTAGTGATGATTTTTGCAATCTCATTGCCTAAGGTCTTATTCCAGCTCCCAAGGTTAGTAACTTGGGTTTGCACAAGTTACTCAACTTCTCCAAGCCTCAGTTTCCTCATCTATAAAATGTGAGTATTAGCAGAACCGAGCTTTACAGAATTGTAGAGGAAATTCATTGAGACATGATACATGGAAACATAGTTCTGACATAGTAAGCCATCAGTACCTGTTGGCTGCTATTATTGCAAATGCTATTATTGTTATTAGCAGTTATTATTGCTGGATTGCAGAAATGGATACAGTTTATTTTCGAATTCTTAGTTGTTTTTACTCTGGGCCACATTAATAGCCAGAATTCAACTTTCAGCAATGAACTATTACATAGTTTTATTGTTTCAGCCTTGTTTTAAAAGTCATATTTTTTCTTGGAGGTATTGTTTTAATCTTTGGTAAGAATTTTATCCTCTCTTAACATGGAGTCGTGCTAACTGATTAAATACTCTAACACTCAGGTAATTCTGTAAATATTTTTAACATTTTGGATAATGGTCATTACTAATGACTTCTGTAATTTTTCGTACAAAAGCAGTAACCATCTTTTGCATTTTTCACATTGACCTTAAAGAACATGACAAGCTGAATTTTCCTAATGATGAATTCTCCTAAAGGTGACTCGAAAAGTTCAAGTTCAAGTGCAGTTAGTGAATTTTATATGTGCTATATGCTTTAGTGGAGCTATCTTCTTTGAGACTTACAGCAGTTCTATAAAGCACGTACGTAGATGTTGTCATCTGACTTCCACAGATGAGGAATTAGGTTTAAAATGTTATTTCAGTTCTTCTTCCACAGCCCCACAGTTTATAAGCAGCAGAGAAGGATTTCAAGCCCAGGCCTCATTACAGAACATCTAGTACTCTTTATCAAAACCACAAAGAATCTTTGAACTGAACTGTGAGGTCTGGGTGTGTGCTGCACAGGGATGTTGAGTTCAGCTTTGGGAAGGAGTATTCATCTGCTCCATGAAGTGATCAAAAGTTGGGAAAATTATAAATATGAGCAGTGCTATCAAGGGGCGGAGCAGACTGTTGGTACAGATGGTGAATTGGAGGTAGAGACAAGGTGGTCAGAGAAGGACTCTGCTCGCTTTACAAATGAGAAAACCGGGGTCCTGACAGATGGAAGGACTGGCTGAGGTCACTGAGGCAGGTGATAGGCTCACACCTGGACCTATATCTCCCCCCATCAAGACCCGGGCTTTTTCACTTGGTGTCTTTTTGTAAATTTGTATTTTCAAATAGCCTAGTAGGTTTTAAAATTCAGTAACTATTTTCTCAGATATATGTAGCACATCTTTTAACATGTGTGTTAAAAAAAAAGAAAGGAAGTCCTTCTCCCCAAGAAAAGGCATTAAGAGTAAGTACGATATTTAAGAATGCTATACCAAAGTGAATTTTTGCATAAAATCATTAATTAGATTTTTGATTACCTTAAGATAACTAGTAGGACCACACTGAGTTGTCATCACTTTAGCCAAAGGCAAAACTAAACTAAACTAAAACAAAACTTGCTGTTTTGATTAATCTGTGGAGTTGAATCTAAGACTAGCTTCAGTGTTTTTTTAAAAATGAAAAATTGAGTAACTCATTGTTAATTGGAACTTCTCTGGTTGGAAATCACTGGGCTAAGTTTTATGGGTCTTCCTTTCTCCCCAGCCCCCTTCTTTCTTCCTTCCTTCCTTTCTTCCTTCCTTCCTTCCTTCCCTCCCTCCCTCTTTCTTTCTTTCTCTCTTCCTTTCTTTTTCTTTCTTTCTTTCTTTCTTTCCTTCCTTCCTTCCTTCCTTCCTTCCTTCCTTCTTCCTTTCTTTCTTTCTTCTTTCTTTCTTTCTTTTTTTTCTTTCTTCCTTCTTTTTTCCTTTCTTCTTTCTTTTTTTTTTTTTCTTCTTTTTTTTTTTTTTCTTTTCTTTCCCTTCTAGACTTTCGAGTTAGACATGGAAACATTTAATAAGTACATATTTGCTTAATATATATTGCATATGACCTCACTGTAGCAGTCAGGGTCCCAGCAGAAAATAGAATTCCACTCAGATTTGTCTGGCAAAGAAATTTTAACAAAGGGACACCTTACAGAGATATGGGCATGGTTAATGGAATCAACAAGGAATGTCGAGGCACACAGAGGATAGCGATGGTAGGAAGCCATTATCGCTTTTATGTATGAAGGTTGAAGAAGAAGAAATAGTAACATGGAGCTCTGTGAAACTTGGAACCTTAGAGGAAGGCCTCTTGGCAGGAACTTTAATCCTGGAGGGATACTGATACTTCAGGAAATGTGGTGTCAAAGCAGGGAAGTTGTGAAGAAAAGATTCTTATCTCTCTTTCCTCCAGCTGTCCAATTCCACTTATTTTGGTGGGTTTTCCATACCCTAACTTAAAGATTGTAGAATGATGCAAAAATATTGTTTAGTTTTTGCATAATTTAATTTAGCATATAAGGATGTTATGGTAAAACGTTACTAAACATATACAAAAATTTAGTTCCTAACTTGGTTGTGGGTAATAAAATCAACTCAATTCTAAGGGCTGTGCAATGAAGAATGCCCTTTTGGAGTTGCTGTTATTGTCAGTGGAGAAACATTTTCCTGCATTAGCAGTTTCACTAGAATTGGATCAAACATTCTGTTTCCTAGAATAGCAAGGTTTACTTATACCACTTTTGTTTTAGAGGAAAAACAGCAGAATGATTTCCAAAAATATTTCCACAGAGGACATCAACTCTAGACTTGTATTCTTCTTCCCTGGAAATATGAAAGATTCAATCATATGTAAGTAATCATGGGTCATTTATATTCTAGAATCTGCCCTGTGGGCCCTATAAGAAATGAGAGATGATTTTCATTATCCTCAGCAAAAAGATAAGTTTCATTTCTGTCTAATCAACGGTCCTTAGGGTCTGGCACATGTCTCACACACTAGGTAATAATCCAAGAACTAAAAGGATATTTATTAATTATTATAGGGTGTAATGATATTGTTATGATCCACTCTTGTCAGTGCACATAAAAAATGTGTATTATTTGCAATTTCTCATTACATTAGCTCGATGCTACTCGATTTTAGAGGCACATAGATAATGTAAAATAACACAGCTCTCTAATTATTCTACCAAGGAGCCAACTCTGAACCTGATAGTCATCGGGTTTAAGGGCAAACATTTCTTCTTTAAAGTTAGCATAGAATGAATCAAGTCTTCGTTTTCACCTCACTGTCAAAGTGAGAATCTTGGTGGAGTAGGGGTCGCTGAGGGGCTGATAAGGAGAAGGATGTAGCAAAAAAGACTCAAGGATACAAACGACTTCTTGGTTAAAATATACTTCTAAAAAAACCTTTATGTGTTCTCCAAGTATTTTCATAAAAATATGTAAAAAAAAGAACTTCATGGGCTCACTCTTTGAATATAGCTCTGTTAGATTCTTTACTGGGCTCTCTACTGAAACAGGGAAATATTTTTCCTATCTTTATGCTTAGTGATTAGTTCAGTTTTACCAATCACCCAGCTCTACTCTAACCTGAAGGATGTATATTATAATTATGCATAATAACTTAGCACTTCCTTGGGTACATGGTTAGACTTCAAGTTTAAAAAAAGGAAAATGTCTGTAAGAGGCAAAATGATCACCTTTATTAATAGTTATCTTATTAATTACTACTTCTGTGACAAGCTATTTAATCTCTAGGGGCATCAGTGGCCTCATATGTAAGTGAGGGATAAAATAGTTACCTGTTTTGTGAGAATTAAATGCCTAATTGCCCAGCACAGTGACTGGTGCATGATGGGTTCCTAATTTTTGTTAGTTCTTATTATTTCTTCTTCATCTAAGGTAATAGCCAATAGCTCTGTACACTTAAAAGCAGTGTATTAATGCAGGTGTATATCAGAAGCCACTGAGAGCAACAATCTGTAAAAGCTTGAAACTAGAATATATTCAGCAGTAGTTTGTCCTAGACTGGCAATAGAAGCAGGGAACAGGAAGATGATAGTGCCCAGATCACCAAGAAAGAGAAAAGTACTGGCTAACGTGTCTGATCAAAAACACTAGAACTAGAAATGGGAGATGGTGTAATTTGCCCTGGAGACAAGCCTGCTATGTGTGGATGGAGACCCGTGTTCCAATGTGAGGTACAAAACTGGAGGTACAAAACTGGAAACTTCCTTATTTTTGAATATTGGATCGCAGACTTATAAATATTCTTGTCTACCTTAATTCCCACTCCCTGACCTTCAGAAAGTTACTTTGTGGCATCCAAGAATAAAGAATATTGACTGACAAATGTGCTGTTATTGTAACTAGAAATCATCCAAACGCCTTTAATAAAGGATTCTCGATTGTGAAGGAGCTGCTGAGTTCGCATTATTTCCCACTCACCAGTATCCCTATAACAATAGCAAATATTCATCATTTTATACATTTGTTCAACAAATATTTATTGAAGAGCTACTAAATATTAGGCACAGCATTAAGTGTTGGAGATACAGAGATTTATCATAGTGTAAAATCTTTCCTAAAAGATCTCATAATCCAGTAATGAAGACAGCCTAGTACAATAAAAATGGTAACTTACTGCTTAATCAGACCTACATAATTCTGCACATGTACATATAACTACAGGTTATTGAGCATTTATCATTTTCATTATATATCATTATCATTATATAGTATTCATAACTGCTAAGCCATATAACTACCGTTCCTATTTTACAGGTTTGGAAAATGAGGCAAAGAGAAGCTAACTGACTTACTCGAGATCATATAGTTACAAAGAGGCCAAGCCCAGATTTGAATTTTACCCTTTCATGCTGTTTGACTCCAACAGTGTCTGACTCTAACAGTTAATATATTCTGGGATGATGGAAATTAGACCACATAGGAGGGAGAACTAATAGTTTGGAATTTAAAAGATCGATAGATGGTTTTCAGGTGGATAAGCTGTGTAAGCGTCATCCACCTGAAAGAGAAGGCTATTCACAAGAACGTGAGATGGCATAGCATGTTTCTGAAATAGGAGGTTGGATTTGCTGCATCTGAGTCCAGGAGATTGATTGGCAGAAGGCGAGTCTGTGAAGGTAGTCAGGGGACAAGAAATTAAAAAGCTCTATAGGCTGTGCTAAGCATCTTACTGAGGGTGATTGGAGGCTGATAAAGGATTTATTTCCTGTAGTGGCAAATACATGCTGTATTTTGCCTAAATGTTACTTTCTTGTTTTTTTGGCAATGTAGACTCTGGACTGTGAGGTGAAGCCTGAATGGCCAATAGAAGGCTGTCGCTGCAGTTCAGGATTAGATGACGGGAACCTGAACTACATAGGGTCAGTTAGAGAGGAGAGTGGGTTCTGCATGCTGAGTAGGTAGACTCTGTCAAGTGTGGTGGGCAGTTGGGTGTGGAGAAAATGGGGCCAGTGCGGAGTGGGTGTGATTCGGGAGAGAAAGGAATTCAAATGATGTATGTTTCAGATTTGGGAGACAAGTTGCCTTCAACTAAAAATAGGACTATGCAAGCAAGAGCAACAGACCATTTTGGCGGGGGGCGGGGTGTGGGAAGAGGAGGTAAGAAAGTGAGAAAGGGAATGACAATTTAATTTTGAACATGTCTTGGATGTCTTCATTAGATGTAGAGATGCAGTGCATAGTCATATATTTAAGGTAACATTCATCAAGGAGTTCTGTGATGGAGTCTTATTTGGCAACTACCGAATAACCCAATACAGAGAGTTGAAAATTCTCTGACATGAAATAATGACCACAATTTGTGCAGTCTTTCCTATATGCCAAGCATGGTATTAAACATTTTATGTGCTTATTTCTATTTAGTCCTCATAATAAATGAATGTAGTAGGTAGATTTCTACACTTAAGAAAATGTCTCTGGTATAGTTACAGATAAAATTTAACTGTTTAAGCGTGGATATGCCTGACTAGAGAGACTGAGCATGGTGAAAGGAAAAGAGATACATAATTAACCCTGAACAACACTAAAGACCTAGTGTCAAGCGAAAGAGGCTGAGATGGAGTGATGAGAGAGAGGAAAAAGCATGAAAGCAGGTGTTACGGAAGTCAAGAAGTAGAGAGCATCAGAGTTAAGAGTGTCCAACACTACAGAAAAGCTAAGTAACACAAGCACTATGGGGGGTGTTTGCATTTGGAGACTGGCAGGTGGGTAGAGACACTGCCAACATGGTGGGGGGCAGACATAGGGCTGTAGTAGATAAGGAGCAAACAAAAGTAGAGCCACTATACTCAACTTGTTTAAGAAAAGCTTGGTTGAGAAAATGAGAATGAGAAGAGCCAATGGGGTAAAAAGGTCAAGGGAGAATTTTTCAAACGTGGGGAGGATTGAGCCTGTATATAGTGTATGAGACTGGAGCCAGTGGGAGAGGAAACATTGATAACTGGTGAAGAAATGTTAGAGGAGAGAGGAGAAGGTAGAAGATGGAAGGGATTTGCTGTGAGGAGGCCAGTGATCTAAACTTAAAAGATGGAATTTTGCCTAAGGATGAAAATGTTGTGGCTTTTTTAAAAAAAATGTTATTGGAGTATAGTTAATTTACAATGTTGTGTTAGTTTCGGATGTACAGCAGAGTGATTCATTTATACATATACATATATTCATTCTTTTTCAGATTCTTTTCCCATATAGGTTACATACAGAATACTGAGTAGACTTCCCTGTGCTACACAGTAGATCTTTGCTGGTTATCTATTTTATATATAGTAGTGTGTGAATGTCAATCCCAAGCTCCCAGTTTATCTGCCCCACCCCCGCATTTCCCTTTGGTAATCACAATTTATTTTGAAATCTGTGAGTCTGTTTCTGTTTTGTAAATAAGTTCTTTTGTATCATTTTAAAAAAATTAGATTCCACACATGAGTGATGTCATATGATGTTTGTCTTTCCCTGTCTGACTTACTTCACAGTATGATAATCTCTAGGTCCACCCATGTTGCTGCAAATGGCATTATTTCCTTCTTTTTACGCCCGAATAGTATTCTACCGTGTATATGTACCACATCTTCTTTTCCATTCCTCTGTCGGAAATGTTGTGGCTCTGAAGTGGAATCGGGAATCGAACATTCTGACAGTGCCTCCCAAATCTGTGCCTTGCAAGGAGTGAGAGAAAGTGCCCCGTTTAAGAGTTTCAAGGAAGTGGGGTCTTAGGGAAGGAAAAAGTTTCTTTGGGGATAAGAAAGTGGTTGGAGTATCTTCAAAGACCTAAAACTGTGGGGGGCATGAGTTTCTAAAGGAGCTGAGATCCCAGAGGACACAGTTAGGGGGGGAATGGGGGGAATTTATGAGGTGATAATAAAGGCTGTGCAGCTCTGCTCCATGTAGAACTAACTCAGCAGAAGTGACAGCTGGAATCTCACCTCGAAACAAATTTGTGCTGTTTTGAGTTGATATGAAGCAAGGGACCATCTGGCCCCAGGCTTCCCCAGTACAGAGGAGGTAAGTGCAGCCTTGGGAAGGGAGCTCCAGTCAGGCTTGATTTTCTAACTCCCATCCTTCCCTGTTCTCTGTTTTCTTCCTTTTCCTCCTTCTTCCCCTTCTTTTCCTCCTCCCTCCCTCCCTCCCTTCTTCCTTTATTTATTTCTAACAATATATTAATGAACATTTTTGAGGTGTTTCACAACATTAAAGACCTTCCTCTATCTCTATTTAAACAATATGTTGAACAATGTTTTCTCCTGTTAAAAAAAAAAATTCAAGTAAATCTGAAGATCTAATTGCCTTTATTCGATGATTCATGGTTTGGCAGTGTCCCATCTAGCAACTAGAAAGGTGCCAAGGAGTTGTACAAAAAGGAAGGTTTTTATAGGAAGGAGGGTGGAGCAAGGGAGTTACTAACAAGAAAAAAGAAAGGATTAATTCAGGCCAGGCTATCTTCTTTGGGAAAAGAGAACAGAGGGTCTTTGTCATGCAGATTGCCTCCCTGGAGTTAATTAGAAAACTTCAGATTGGCTGTTTTAAGGGTCACATTTCTGGGAGGGGTTGAACCTGAAATCAAGTCTTGGTTTGCTCTTGTGGGGGAAAATGTTGCCATTTTGGGCTTGTTATTTCTTCCTAACACTACTGAAAATATGGTCACATTTTCTCCAGGGCAAAGGAGAACATGGCTTCACATCCTATGTGGCTTTGACTCCTTTTTTTAATGGTGAATTTGACTCAGGCTACATCTCTGAGCAGATACTGAAGAAAGAGATGGTGCATATTTGAGCTTATGAATATTGTGGATATTCACGCCACCTTGATTTTTTTTTTTTTTTTTGCTTATTGAAAAATAATCTTACATTCATTGAGAGACTACTAAGAGGAAAACATACATGATGATAATGTCCAAGACATCTTGGTGACTTGGTGTCCACTATAGCAAGTGCCATGATTTTATTTAACCTTCCCTTCTATCACACGGACTTTCTGATGAATATATATATCATCAACTAATTACCTTTTCCTTCTGATTCCTCCTCCCTACTCCGCCCTCACCCCCACTCAATAAAGAGCTTTGTGATCTTTGGGTGACAACAACATCCAGTGAAATAATAGAATACATGGAATCAAGGTATCTTATTTTCTTGTTGCAAAATCAGCAGTAGCCTTGTTGATATAATCCAGCTATCTTATTCCCCATGGACTTTTTTTTTTTTTTTTTGCGGTACACGGGCCTCTCACTGTTGTGGCCTCTCCCGTTGCGGAGCACAGGCTCTGGACGCGGAGGCCCAGAGGCCATGTCTCACGGGCCCAGCCGCTCCGCGGCACGCGGGATCCTCCCGGACCGGGGCCCGAACCTGTGTCCCCTACATCGGCAGGCGGACTCTCAACAACTGCGCCACCAGGGAAGCCCTCCCCATGGACTTTTAAGAAGAAACATTAATTTACTTTCTGACCGAATAGACTGAAAATTTCTTCTTTTATTTTGTGTCTTGAGTTGATTACTTTTATTGAACTGACTCACCCATCAACTGAGACTCTGTTTGTAAAACAAGAATTGGCTATATACATGTTAAACTAATTTATTTAGGGAACAAATAAACTTTTTTGAGAAAAAAGATATTCTTGTTAAATAACAGTTTCAAAAGCTTCTTCCAAAAGAGAGACACCCCCTTAGGGGGAAAAAATTGCTAAAATAGAATTTTCATCTCTCTATATTGGGTGATAAAAATGAAAAAAGATCATATAGCTTGTGTTGCATAATAAATGAGGCTTATGTAACCCAAATGTTCTCTGGTTTGACCACTTATGACCATCCCACATCATCATAAGTAACTCTAAATATACGAGTTTCCAAGGCATCATCCCTATGTTGTTGAATGACAGAAATTAGCATCTCTCACCATGTCCTCTAGCTATTTTGAAGAGTTCCACAGATAGCTGTCACATGGGTGCCCAGAAATAAGTCTCCCGATTATTCTGCCTCAGCCCCCAGACATGCTGCCACGATGCTGGCTCTGCCCATGATGGCTGTTGTGGTATCACCACTCTCTGGGCACAGCGGTCCTTCACTGATGACTGCTCTTGTCACTACCATTATAACCTTAAGAAAGGGACCCAGCTTTCCCTTTGTGGTGACTAATCGGAAACCTGGGAGAGATGGATTATAATTCTACCCAGAAACGCAAAGTCTAAGCACTAACTTTTAACTTGACCTCACTAAGTGTTCAGTATCATAGAAATGATGTAAAATTTACAGTGTATACCACTGTATGTTGATACCCTGAGAAAGCATCAGGACACTCTTTTCCCTAGGGAAACCTCACTCAATCTGCTGATATCTGGTTTTGTTCTTTGGCACTGCCATAAACTTTATACTAAACATAATATTATCCTTAACATCTGGGTAGTGCGTTCTCTCTCAATATAGCATGGGAGGGCCATTGGAAGTCCAGATTTTGTCATGCTGTGCCAGGCTCAGGTCCATGGTCAGCACAGTCTCTCCCACAGTGAAAGTGAAGGAAAGATATACACTTCCCCGTGGCACCTTCCCCATCTCTTTCCTCCATGTACCTCAAGCAACTTTAAGCAGACAATATGGAATTCTGCAAGAACATGCACTAATAGGCAGGCATAGAGAACTCAAACCATATGTAACAAAGAAGCTATAAAGAAAATGATCAACAGACAATCAGATCTGGCTACCCATTACAGAGCATGACAGTGTTGGAATGAAATTATCTCAGGTTGCTCCATTTCTGGAAAGAGACTTTGTTTGGTGTTTAACTAAACAGACCGATGGGAAGGTTCTTCCAGGAAAAAGTAATATTCTGAGGCTTGTGAAAGGAAACTCAAAATGGAGTTGATATTGCTCAGAGAGTTTTCTAAAATGGCGCCAGGATGCCTTTAAGGAAGTATGATTTATGCATATCTCAGCTGGGACGGAATCTGACCTTTTCACCCAGTGAAGTGATCCAGAACACCTGCCAGTAACTCAGGATACTTATCGGACACTTAGCCTAAAATAACTCATGACAGTCTATCTATTTTTCAGACCACTAGGCTAAAACAACTTGTGACTCCTTAAGGACAAATATTTTCTGACTTGCCCCAGAGTCGATCACAATTCTCACCAGGCAACTTTTAACAACCTTGTGGCTTTTTGTCTTTATAAGCCCCGGGCTCTTTCTCTTTCTCAGAACACTCTTTCGGGGTTCTGTGTCTCCAGAACTGCAATTCTTAAGATCACAAATAAACTCTTTTCTTATCTGTAGCCTGTGAGATGGGATGCTATCTCCAGGCAGATAGTGACAGAATTGAATTGAACTGTAGGACACCCTGCTGTTGTCTGGAGCATTGTTTGGTTGGTGATGTTGGGGAAACCCCCTCTCTCCACACATTGGAATTGGAACCAGATCCCCCCAATACACACATAATACATTTTCAATGTAAATTGAATCAAAAAAGAGTTAAGCAAAAATTAATTTTAAAATATCAGCACTACAACTATTCAGCATTTATAAATTAGATTATATCCTTCTAAATATTTAATATAACAAAAAATAATACCCTGTTATTATCTAGATAAGTATATCATTAGAGGCAATATACATTTTTTTTCTGCTCTTGATTCAATGAAGAGAGCTTTTCTCTAAGTGCCTCTCTTTTCTCCTTTACTTACTACATCTCCATAATACCATAATCAAGGTCTAAAATTGTAGTTATGTTAAATGTGAGGTCATGTTGTTGTGAGGTTAATGAATGATCAGGGTGGGCTGGATGGATTTCTGAAGATCTGATTTCACGGTTCAAGTTAATCCAAATTTTGACTACGTTTGACACAACCTTGTAGATTTTTATTGATCAAAGTTAAATATTGATGAAGATCATTCTGGAACCTAAGATTGGCAGGGACTATTAAACAGAGGCAGCAATTCCAAAAATCTTCTGGTTTGTTGGTGCTAATTTCAGCACTCTGACACAGGCAGATTTGGTCAGAAGAATGAATGGTGTTAGCAGAGGATGTACCACCCACCTCCCAACTTCCTAAAATGGGATTAGCTACCATTTCACTGACGTGTCTCAAGCCTCTTCCTCTATGACCTCCTTTCTCCTGAGGTTCGGGAGTATTATGTATTCCCACTTGATAATTGGGAGTCTGGAATCAGGAGAAAAGACAATCACAGTACATGTTACACATGAATTCACATTACTATAGAGTGTGTATGGCGGCAACACTTACTACATCTGATTCATGAATTGGAGAAGAATAACTCATTCTTGCTTAGTGCTGTCTTTTTTTCTCTTGAGGTCAATTTGCCTGAAGCAGCAAGAGTGTGTGCACCACACAGGACTGTCCCAGTTGAGACTGCCACGAATATATGAGTAAGTCTTTCAGTTTTAAGACTCACTATTTGCAAACCATCTAGGAACATAGACTTAAAATCACATTCCTCAATCTAGCCTCTCTCAGCAAGAAAAGGGATAGTGTAACCAAGCAGGACCCTGTGGGGCTCCTGGGCATGGAATCCTTTCTGTCTCCCCTTTTCTTGTTTGTAGGGAGCAGACCCCAGCCTCCGTGACCTTCCCTGAGTTCCAAAGGGCAGATTCTAACAGTTGCTAATCAAGGAAGAAGCAGCCAAGAAACCACCTGAGGCTACATTGAAGCAACAAGAGAAACTCATCAAGAAGATTACAGGAGACCAGATTAGAGGATTGCAGGCCCTGCACACACCCTAATTTTATCAGCAACGCCACCCTTGAACTGCTGTCATAAAACTCCTCACCAAACTCCCCTGGGTTGGGACACATAGTTTTTGAGGGCAGGAGCCTGCTGTGCCTCCCTTTGCCTGGAAAAGCAATAAGGCTATTCTTTTCTACTTCACCCAAAACTCTGTCTCTGAGATTTCCATTCGGCACCAGTGCACAGAGGCCAAGCCTTCGACATCAATAGTTTGATTTCCCAATTTTCTTACTAAAATGTAAATTCTATTTCTCAGTTTACTCATAACCTGGGCAGAGAGGAAGGATCATATAGTTACTTTTTGGGCTGTCCTTCAAGATAATATTATGCATAACATATAATGTTATGCATATGTAATGTTGGATGTCTCCCTTTGCTCCTTAGACCCGCTCCCCAACCTTCTCCATGTGGATCATCATTGGAGCACTAATATCTGTGGTTGCATCAAGAGGCTCCAAGGCCTCTAGGCTTCCAGGTGATGTCTACCAATAAGGACTACTGACAGAAACTCGAGGGAAGAAATAGGATAGATCCAGGTTTTTATTCCATAATTAACTTCCTTGATGTGGTCTCCAACAGTCTATATCCCTTGATTGAAAGTCACTCTTTCTCTCAAGGCATTTAACTCCACATGTCTCTCTGTTCTTCTTGTTTCCAGTAACTATCCCCACTCCTTGTCTGTGGAGTCTAGCATTGGTTAGAACTTGGTTGCTGTCTAGGATTATTTCAGTATGCCCTGTGGTTGTTCCACAATGGCATCTTGGTAAATGTTCCCTTTGTTAATAAACTCCTGTGGGGTTATTGTGTTTTGCATGAACTGCATTTCCTCCTGGAAAACACACACACACACACACACACACACACACACGCACACAAATACGAATAATCCAGTCATTCATCCATTCATTCATTCATGTATTTAATCAAAAAATGCTTTCTGAGTATCTTCCATGTGTTTGCTGCTAGAAGTGCAGAAGGAAGTATTATCTCTGCCTTTGAGGAGCACATAGTCTAAAGATAAGAAAAAACAACAAGTAATTCAAGCATAAAAAGATAGTGCTCTAATAGTTGATGAAAGAATTGTGGGAACATAAGAAAGTGCTACTGATCTGCCAGGAAATGTTATCAAATGCTTCACAAAGGAGCCACTATTTGAGATGTGTCTTGAGGAAAGAAGAGGAGAAGGAGATGAAGGCTAAATAAATAACCTTTATAAGAATATACTATAATTGAAAAAGGCTAAGAAAATTTAATATGTAGGAGCCTTAGCTATTAGGCAGTAAAGTGGAATAGGGATTAGGTTTGAAAGGTAAACTGGAGGTGTATCTGAAGACCCTTAGATCCATGGTAAGGGATTTCAGTTTTGTTCTCTTGGTAATAGAAAGTCATCAACGATTTTTAAAGAAGAAGGATGTGATAAAGTTTGATTTTTAGATCCCTACTATAGTGATATCCAATTCTGAGTTGGCTTTGGAAGACTAGCATTAAGAAATTAGCAAAGTGTATATTAATGGTCCAGGGATGAGATGAGCTAAGCCTTAACAAAAGTGGTCTGGCTGTTATGTGGCTTAAGATTGCACTTAACAAACCATCAGGTAAGGTTTCCAAAAAAATCTTTTATAATTGTTCTCTTTATGTCAGCCTCATTTCTCTTTCATTTTTCATACAGGTTAAAAATCTGTTCAGAGAGTTAGACTGCATTTAAAAATAATGAACATTGAAAGTCGAGTATTAGCTTACAAAGAAGTAAACTATCAATATAATCATTAGGTAACTATTAAAGAAAAAGACTGGTACATTTTAACCATTCAAGTAAAGGTCACACTCATTTTATTTACATGTGAAATGTTTATTTCCATGTAAAGATTAATGGCAATTTTATGTGATATGTTAGCTATATTATTTTTTTATTCTCCTTGAATTCTCCATTTTTGTACTTTTACTCTAGCTCATTATACATTTTTACATTCTATACCTATTTTGAGCATCAACAAAGGCAATTGTTACCCAAAATATTAAAAATAATTCATGTATAGCTGTATATCTTTGATAAATGAGAGTTATTTATCAGCATTTACCATATAGTGCAATGTGAAATTGATTAGTATAAATTTTCAAAAACAATTAGTTGTCTAAGTTGAAGACAAAGGATTAAGTATAAAATGTTTCTAAAGCAAACTAAGGTAAATTAAATCCTACATATTTAAAAGTTTAAACATGACAATTTCAAGCTAACGTTACCTTGCAACATGATGATAAATGTCATTGTGCTTCTTCTGGGTAAACAAAGGAAGTTCAATATTACAGTGACAGCTACAAGTCTTAAATAATTACCTTGAAACATTAGATGATAAGGTATGCTGGTTATTCAGTGTTTCTTTGCTGCATGGAAAAGAAAGTAGGGTAAACCACGCCATTCAAGGTCTATTTAAACTACACCAAGGTAACTAGAAAATATCAAACAATCAAGAGAATGTGAATTTTCTTCCCTGAAATCACACCTTTTTTCAACTAAAGTGAAATTGCGATTTTATCATGACAAACCAATTGAATAAAGATACTAGGTATGAACTGATTGCTTTCATTCTTCATGCCCTTAATTAACTTGAATTATAACTTTCATTGATTTGATGGACAACCAGACTTTATAGCACCATAAAGATACATCTTCTGCTTCATATTTGCAAGAACTGATGAGATTTCACTGTTGAACTACAGTTCAAAGACATTTTTTGAACATCGTTATGTGCTCTACATTGAGCTATGTACTACTGTTTTATGAAGTAAGTAAAAGGAACAGAAATATAAACTAATAACCACAATCACTAGACCACAAAGAGTGTTAATATCATAATACCTGATACAGAAGTACTAAATAGAAGTGCACAGCTCTCAGAGAAGGGGTGATATCTATTTTGTATTAGTAGGTGTTTCCCATACAGATACAAGTTTGAAAGGCAGCCTGAACAGAATGGGCAGAAAGAGTAAAGGCACATGTAATCACAAGAGAATTGGTATTTTGGGGCATGGAATATAGAAGTCATGAAACTAGAGAGATGGTCAAATACTACCTCGTAAATGCTTCTATTTGCTAAGTTGGGACTACATCTTACAGGTAACAGGAAACCAGTGACTGTTTTCAACAGAGAAGTAGCTTGACCAGTTTTGTTTTAGAAAGATTTGCTTTGAAGTCAGTTTATAGAATGGATTTTAATGGTGATAAGCGAAATATATGCCAAAATATACATAGGTGAGCGAAGATTTTAAGTAGCTCCATGTTGACATATGATAGGCACAACACAAATGCTGATTTTTTTTTCTTTTTTTTCCTTTCCTTTACCTACAGGTAGATATTAGACAGTGGCCATGTACTGTCATCAGTGTTAAAATACCCTTGTGTTTTACCTTTAGTACAGTAAAAATAGTCCATGTTTTTTTTGGATCAAAGTCTTATAGTTTTCATTGTACAAACCTTTCACTTCCTTGGTTAAATTTATTCCTAAGTATGTATTGTTTTGATGCTATTGTGAATCTTATAGTTTTATTTTTCTTTCTTTTTTCTCTTAAAGTGTAGTTGATTTACAGTTGCCCCTCCCCCCATGCAAATCAAAACCACAATGAAGTATCACCTCACACCTGTCAGAGCAGCTATTGTCAAAAAGACTACAGATTAAAAATGCTGGCAAGGATGTGCACCAAAATATGATTGTATTGTTATTTATAATAATGAAACATTGGCAACACTCTTAATGTTCAATAATAAGAAACAAATTCAGGAAATTATGCTATGTTAATATTGCCTGTTCACTAAAATATGCCCACAAATCATTTTTCATACAATAGAAAAATGCATATTATAATCATGACAGGGTACCCCACCTTAGCTTTCCACTACTCCTTCTTGGGATGAGAGTTTGCAAGCCCAGTTCTCAGATTTTATTTTTCGTCTTTCTTTCTTTCAACCTTCCCTCTCTCCTCCCTTCCTTCCTTCCCTCCTTCCTTCTTTCTTTCTTTCCTTCCTTCCTTCCTTCCTTCCTTTCTTTCTTTCCTTCTTTCTTTTTTCACAATATGATAATATATGAGTCAAGGAAAAAAGGGATAATTTAGGTGGGGTGACTAATTTGAAACAAACAAATGACAAGTTGTAGGATAAGAGAAAGCAATGGGGGCTGGAGTTTTACAAAACTGTAGGTTTAACGTGAGAGTGGCCCAAGACAGCAGACTTAGTGAATGGTAGGTCTTCCAAGAAACTTGGTTGGAATGTTCTTCAAGACATGAAAGAAAGATTTGATTTCCTTTATGATTACCATTTGGCTGAAATTACCTTCTCCAAGTGTGATTGTAACAAACTTGACTCTGCATTGGATCTATTCCTTTAGCTCTAAACTTTGTGCTCTGTTGCCTGTGCTTAGTCATGCTGGCTCTGCATCTTTGTAAAAGAATGTTGCCTATAGCCTGAAATATACATGACAGCCCATTCCCAAGGCTCTGCATCCCAGGCCTAACCTTTAAAGGTATAATAGTTTTCATTCATATAGAGATAAAAAGTTGCAGAACAGAGAATAACATTTGTCTTGCTAGAGGTTTGCAGTAACATCCTTACCAGATCCATGGGGACAGCGACAAGAACAGAGGATAATCACATCCCTCCTCGGTCTAGCTGACACAAAGAAGTTTGCAACAACCAGCCACTCCACACTCCACTCCTTCATCCCCCTTTTAGTATAAAAGAAGCCTGAATTCTAACTTGGGTAAGATGGTTCTCTGGGACATTACTCCACTATTTTCTCGATCTGCTGGCTTTCCTAGTCACTATTCTTTTCCCCAGTGCCTCGTCCTGATTTATTGTCCTGTATGCAGAGAATGGTACGAGCTTGGACTTGATAACATGACTTCATGCAGGTCTGAGACAGATGTGGTCTCTGATTTTAAGATATAGGTACAAAAATATATTTTAATTAGAAAAATTCTCTATTGCCAATTAGTGGAAGAGAAAGAAATTAAAAGAGAAGGAAGAATAAGTGGAGGAGAAGAAAAGAAGTAAGGAAGGCAAAAGGGAAAGAACAAAAGAAGGAAAAAAGAAAATATACATATAGAATAATTATATTTTAATAATTATATGATAAGAGACTGGTTAGAAAAGTCTACCAGATTCATAAGAGCTGCAACCTTTTCAGGGATTGTGTTTGCCTGACTGGACATTTGTTTTTTTCCTCTTAATTTTTTAGTACTCTTTTGGGTGTTTTCCATAGTTAGACCATATATATTCTTAACTTGGAAATCTTTCATTAAAAATGTCATATATGGTATATTTTCTCTGTCTCCTAGGTTGGATGCATTTTTTTTTTTAATTGCATCAAATAGTGTAAGTTAGGGTCATTTTAACCTTTTTGGTTTTTTATTAATTAATTTATTTATTTTTGGCTGTGTTGGGGCTTCGTTTCTGTGCGAGGGCTTTCTCTACTTGTGGCAAGCGGGGGCCACTCTTCATCACGGTGCGCGGGACTCTCACTGTCGCGGCCTCTCGTTGCGGAGCACAGGCTCCAGACGCGCAGGCTCAGTAGTTGTGGCTCACGGGCCCAGCTGCTCCATGGAATATGGGATCTTCCCAGACCAGGGCTCGAACCCGTGTCCCCTGCATTGGCAGGCAGATTCTCAGCCACTGCGCCACCAGGGAAGCCCCTGGATGCATGTTTTAAACAGTTTATTGTTATAGTAGTTTTGAACAAGGCAATTTATGGTCACTCAAAGAAGGCATCTCATGAAAGTCAATTTCATAGTACCATTTGTAAGACACATATTGGCTTTATACAAGGGGTATAAATTTTTGAATGTCTTTACTTATTACATGACACAGCAGAAATCTACCTAGGGTTTTATCTAGTCTGATTTTAAATCATTTCATGCTGTTGATACTTTTTCAACTTACTGTGTAAGATCTTACACTTTTGTGCTCAATTTTATCATGAATCACTTCCTGCTTCAACAATTCTGCCATATAATACAATGATATCCCTGGCTAAATGTTCAGGAAGTCAAAATCCATGATTCCTCATTTTAGAGGCTAAGATGTGAGTAATTTCTTATATCAGAAACAATAATGCAGAATGAACTTGTCCCTTGGAAAATGTGATAAAAAATTGAAATCAGTATTTATTTAGCATCTTCCATTTGTTAGGTATTGTCTGAGGTAATTAACATGTTACATGTAATCCTCTCAATGTAGATTATGCATAAAGAGACAGAGCTTTAAGGAGTTTAAAGAACCTGAACATGTTTCTACAATCAATGATGGGGTTGGTACAGCCAATAAAGAATTTCTGCTTTTTTATTCCTATCACATTGCTATGCTTTCCTCATTAATTAAACCATATAAATGAAAATAAATGTCATTTATAAAAATCACACAGGGGGGACCTTGAAGATGGCGGAAGAGTAAGACGCGGAGATCGCCTTCCTCCCCACGGATACACCAGAAATACATCCACACGTGGAACAACTCCTACAGAACTCCTACTGAAGGCTGGCAGAAGACCTCAGACCTCCCAAAAGGCAAGAAACTCCCCACGTAACTGGGTAGGGCAAAAGAAAAAACAGAGACAAAAGAATAAGGACGGCACCTGCACCAGTGGGAGGGAGCTGTGAAGGAGGAAAAGTTTCCACACACTAGGAAGCCCCTCCGCGGGCGGAGACTGCGGGAGGCAGAGGGGGGAGTTTCGGGACCGCGGAGTAGTGCACAGCGACGGGTGCGGAGGGCAAAGCGGGGAGATTCCTGCACAGACGATCGGTGCCGACCAGCACTCACCAACCCGAGAGGCTTGCTGCTCACCCACCGGGGCGGGCGGGGCTGCGAGCTGAGGCTCGGGTTTTGGTTTTGGACGGAGCTCAGGGAGAGGACTGGGGTTGGCGGCTTGAACATAGCCTGAAGGGGTTAGTGCACCACGACTAGCCGGGAGGGAGTTCGGGGAAAAGCCTGCACCGGCCGAAGAGGCAAGAGACTTTTTCTTCCCTCTTTGTTTCCTGGTGCGCGAGGAGAGGGGTTTAAGAGCGCTGCTTAAAGGAACTCCAGAGACGGGCGCGAGCCGCGGCTAAAAGCGCGAACCCCAGAGACGGGCGCGAGCCGCGGCTGAAGGCGCGAGCCCCCGAGACGGGCGCGAGCCGCGGCTGAAAGCGCAAATCCCAGAGACGGGCGCGAGCCGCGGCTACAACCGCGGACCCCAGAGACGGGCGGGAGACGCTAAGGCTGCTGCTGCCGCCACCAAGGGGCCTGTGTGCGAGCACAGGTCACTCTCCACACCCCTCTTCCGCGGAGCCTGTGCAGCCCGCCACTGCCAGGTTCCCGGGATCCAGGGACAACTTCCCCGGGACAGCGCACGGCGGGCCTCAGGCTGGTGCAACGTCACGCCGGCCTCTGCCGCAACGTCACGCTGCCTCTGCCGCCGCAGGCCGGCCCCGCACGCAGTGCCCCTCCTTCCCCCATCCCCCAACCCCCGGCCTGAGTGAGCCGGAGGCCCCGAATCAGCGGCTCCTTTAACCCCGTCCTGTCTGAGCGAAAAAACAGACGCCCTCCAGCGACCTACACGCAAGAGGCAGGGCCAAATCCAAAGCTGAGCTCCTGTGAGCTGTGAAAACAAAGAAGAGAAAGGGAAATCTCTCCCAGCAGCCACAGAAGCAGCGGATTAAAGCTCCACAATCAACTTGATATACCCTGCATCTGTGGAATACCTGAATAGACAAGGAATGATCCCAAATTGAAGAGGTGGAATTTAGGAGCGAGATCTATGATTTTTTTCCCTTTTCCTCTTTTTGTGAATGTGTACGTGTATGCTTCTGTGTGACATATAGTCTGTATACTCTAGCTTCCACCATTTGTCCTAGGGCTCTATCCGTCCATGACTTTTTTTTAAAAATTCTTTTTCTTAATAATTAAGTTTAATTGTAATAACTTTATTATACTTTACCTTCGTTCTTTCTTTCTTTCCTTCCTTCCCTCCCTCCTTTAGACAACGAATCACCCCAAATTGAGGAGGTGGTCTCAGGGAGCAGGATTTATGATTTTTCCCCCTTTACCTCTTTTTGTGAAGGTGTATGTGTATGCTTCTGTGTAAGATTTTCTCTGTATAGCTTTGCTTCCAACATTTGTCCTAAGGTTCTATCCGTCCCTTTTTTTTTTTTCTAAATATTTTTTAATTCAATAACTATATTATACTTTATTTTATTTTTACTGTATCATCTTTCTTTCTGTCTTTTTTTCCTTCTTTCCCTCCTTCCTTCCTTCCTCCCTCCCTCCCTCCCTCCCTCCTTTCTTTCCTTCTTTGCTTCTTTCTTCCTTCCTTCCTTTCCTCCTTTCCTTCTTTCTTTACTCATACTTCTACTAATTCTCCCTACTTTTTCTCCCTTTTATTCTGAGCTGTGTGGATGAAAGGCTCTTGGTGCTCCAGCCAGGAGTCAGGGCTCTGCCTCTGAGGTAGGAGAGCCAACTTCAGGACACTGGTCAACAAGAGACCTCCCAGCTCCACATAATATTAAACGGTGGAAATATCCCAGAGACCTCCATCTTAACACCAGCACCCAGCTTCACTCAACGACCAGCAAGCCATAGTGCTGGACAACCTATGCCAAACAACTAGCAAAACAGGAACACAACCCCACCCATTAGCAGAGAGGCTGCCTAAAATCATAATAAGGCCACAGACACCCCAAAACACACCACCAGACGTGAACCTGCCCACTAGAGAGACAAGATCCAGCCTCATCCAGCACAACACAGGCACTAGTCCCCTCCACCAGGAAGCCTACACAACCCACTGAAACAACCTTAGCCACTGGAGACAGACATCAAAAACAACGGGAACTACGAACCTGCAGCCTGCAAAAAGGAGACCCCAAACACAGTAAGATAAGCAAAATGAGAAGACAGAAAAACACACAGCAGATGAAGGAGCAAGATAAAAACCCACCAGACCTAACAAATGAAGAGGAAATAGGCAATCTACCTGAAAAAGAATTCAGAATAATGATAGTAAGGATGATCCGAAATCTTGGAAGTAGAATGGACAAAATGCAAGAAACAGTTAACAAGGACCTACAAGAACTAAAGATGAAACAAGCAACGATGAACAATGCAATAAATGAAATTAAAATCACTCTAGATAGGATCAATAGCAGAATAACTGAGGCAGAAGAACGGATAAGTGACCTGGAAGATAAAGTAGTGGAAATAACTACTGCAGAGCAGAATAAAGAAAAAAGAATGAAAAGAACTGAGGACAGTCTCAGAGACCTCTGGGACAACATGAAACGCACCAACATTCGAATTATAGGGGTTCCAGAAGAAGAAGAAAGAAAGAAAGGGACTGAGAAAATATTTGAAGAGATTATAGTTGAAAACTTCCCTAATATGGGAAAGGAAATAGTTAATCAAGTCCAGGAAGCACAGAGGGTCCCATACAGGATAAATACAAGGAGAAACACGCCAAGACACATATTAATCAAACTGTCAAAAATTAAATACAAAGAAAGCATATTAAAAGCAGCAAGGGAAAAACAACAAATAACACACAAGGGAATCCCCATAAGGTTAACAGCTGATCTCTCAGCAGAAACCCTACAAGCCAGAAGGGAGTGGCAGGACATACTGAAAGTGATGAAGGAGAATAGCCTGAAACCAAGACTACTCTACCCAGCAAGGATCTCATTCACATTTGATGGAGAAATTAAAACCTTTACAGACAAGCAAAAGCTGAGAGAGTTCAGCACCACCAAACCAGCTTTACAACAAATGCTAAAGGAACTTCTCTAGACACGAAACACAAGAGAAGGAAATGACCTATAGTAGCGAACCCAAAACAATATATAAAATGGAAATAGGAACATACATATCAATAATTACCTTAAATGTAAATGGACTAAATGCTCCCACCAAAAGACACAGATTGGCTGAATGGATACAAAAACAAGACCCTTATATATGCTGTCTACAAGAGACCCACTTCAGAACTAGAGACACATACAGACTGAAAGTAAGGGGATGGAAAAAGATATTCCATGCAAATGGAAACCAAAAGAAAGCTGGAGTAGCAATTCTCATATCAGACAAAATAGACTTTAAAATAAGGACTATTAAAAGGGACAAAGAAGGACACTACATAATGATCAAGGGATCGATCCAAGAAGAAGATATAACAATTGTAAATATTTATGCACCCAACATAGGAGCACCTCAATACATAAGGCAAATACTAACAACCATAAAAGGGGAGATCAACAGTAACACATTCATAGTAGGGGACTTTAACACCCCACTTTCACCCATGGACAGATCATCCAAAATGAAAATAAATAAGGAAACACAAGCTTTAAATGATACATTAAACAAGATGGACTTAATTGATATTTATAGGACACTCCATCCAAAAACAACAGAATACACATTTTTCTCAAGTGCTCATGGAACATTCTCCAGGATAGATCATATCTTGGGTCACAAATCAAGCCTTGGTAAATTTAAGAAAACTGAAATTGTATCAAGTATCTTTTCCGACCACAACGCCATGAGACTAGATATCAATTACAGGAAAAGATCTGTAAAAAATACAAACACATGGAGGCTAAACAATACACTACTTAATAATGAAGTGATCACTGAAGAAATCAAAGAGGAAATAAAAAAATACCTAGAAACAAATGACAATGGAGACACAACGACCCAAAACCTATGGGATGCAGCAAAAGCAGTTCTAAGGGGGAAGTTTATAGCAATACAAGCCCACCTTAAGAAGCAGGAAACATCTCGAATAAACAACCTAACCTTGCACCTCAAGCAATTAGAGAAAGAAGAACAAAAAAACCCCAAAGCTAGCAGAAGGAAAGAAATCATAAAAATCAGATCAGAAATAAATGAAAAAGAAATGAAGGAAACAATAGCAAAGATCAATAAAACTAAAAGCTGGTTCTTTGAGAAGATAAACAAAATAGATAAACCACTAGCCAGACTCATCAAGAAAAAAAGGGAGAAGACTCAAATCAATAGAATTAGAAATGAAAAAGGAGAAGTAACAACTGACACTGCAGAAATAAAAAAAATCATGAGAGATTACTACAAGCAACTCTATGCCAATAAAATGGACAATCTGGAAGAAATGGACAAATTCTTAGAAATGCACAACCTGCCAAGACTGAATCAGGAAGAAATAGAAAATATGAACAGACCAATCACAAGCACTGAAATTGAAACTGTGATTAAAAACCTTCCAACAAACAAAAGCCCAGGACCAGATGGCTTCACAGGTGAATTCTATCAAACGTTTAGAGAAGAGCTAACACCTATCCTTCTCAAACTCTTCCAAAATATAGCAGAGGGAGGAACACTCCCAAATTCCTTCTACGAAGCCACCATCACCTTGATACCAAAACCAGACAAGGATGTCACAAAGAAAGAAAACTACAGGCCAATATCACTGATGAACATAGATGCAAAAATCCTCAACAAAATACTAGCAAACAGAATCCAACAGCACATTAAAAGGATCATACACCATGATCAAGTGGGGTTTATTCCAGGAATGCAAGGATTCTTCAATATACGCAAATCTATCAATGTGATAAACCATATTAACAAATTGAAGGAGAAAAACCATATGATCATCTCAATAGATGCAGAGAAAGCTTTCGACAAAATTCAACACCCATTTATGATAAAAACCCTCCAGAAAGTAGGTATAGAGGGAACTTTCCTAAACATAATAAAAGCCATATATGACAAGCCCACAGCAAACATCGTCCTCAATGGTGAAAAACTGAAAGCATTTCCACTAAGATCAGGAACAAGACAAGGTTGCCCACTCTCACCACTCTTATTCAACATAGTTTTGGAAGTTTTAGCCACAGCAATCAGAGAAGAAAAGGAAATAAAAGGAATCCAAATCGGAAAAGAAGAAGTAAAGCTGTCACTGTTTGCAGATGACATGATGCTATACATAGAGAATCCTAAAGATGCTACCAGAAAACTACTAGAGCTAATCAATGAATTTGGTAAAGTAGCAGGATACAAAATTAATGCACAGAAATCTCTGGCATTCCTATATACTAATGATGAAAAATCTGAAAGTGAAATCAAGAAAACACTCCCATTTACCATTGCAACAAAAAGAATAAAATATCTAGGAATAAACCTACCTAAGGATACGAAAGACCTGTATGCAGAAAATTATAAGACACTGATGAAAGAAATTAAAGATGATACAAATAGATGGAGAGATATACCATGTTCTTGGATGGGAAGAATCAACATTGTGAAAATGACTCTACTACCCAAAGCAATCTACAGATTCAATGCAATCCCTATCAAACTACCACTGGCATTTTTCACAGAACTAGAACAAAAAATTTCGCAATTTGTATGGAAACACAAAAGACCCCGAATAGCCAAAGCAATCTTTAGAACGAAAAAAGGAGCTGGAGGAATCAGGCTCCCTGACTTCAGACTATATTACAAAGCAACAGTAATCAAGACAGTATGGTACTGGCACAAAAACAGAAAGATAGATCAGTGGAACAGGATAGAAAGCCCAGAGATAAACCCACGCACATATGGACACCTTATCTTTGATAAAGGAGGCAGGAATGTACAGTGGAGAAAGGACAGCCTCTTCAATAAATGGTGCTGGGAAAACTGGACAGGTACATGTAAAAGTATGAGATTAGATCACTCCCTAACACCATACACAAAAATAAGCTCAAAATGGATTAAAGACCTAAATGTAAGGCCAGAAACTATCAAACTCTTAGAAGAAAACATAGGAAGAACACTCTATGACATAAATCACAGCAAGATCCTTTCTGACCCACCTCCTAGAGTAATGGAAATAAAAACAAAAATAAACAAATGGGACCTAATGAAACTTCAAAGCTTTTGCACAGCAAAGGAAACCATAACCAAGACCAAAAGACAACCCTCAGAATGGGAGAAAACATTTTCAAATGAAGCAACTGACAAAGGATTAATCTCCAAAATTTACAAGCAGCTCATGCAGCTCAATAACAAAAAAACAAACAACCCCATCCAAAAATGGGCAGAAGACCTAAATAGACATTTCTCCAAAGAAGATATACAGACTGCCAACAAACACATGAAAGAATGCTCAACATCATTAATCATTAGAGAAATGCAAATCAAAACTACAATGAGATATCATCTCACACCAGTAAGAATGGCCATCATCAAAAAATCTAGAAACAATAAATGCTGGAGAGGGTGTGGAGAAAAGGGGACACTCTTGCACTGCTGGTGGGAATGTGAATTGGTTCAGCCACTGTGGAGAACAGTATGGAGGTTCCTTAAAAAACTACAAATAGAATTACCATATGACCCAGCAATCCCACTACTTGGCATATACCCTGAGAAAACCAAAATTCAAAGAGAGTCATGTACCAAAATGTTCATTGCAGCTCTATTTACAATAGCCAGGACATGGAAACAACCTAAGCGCCCATCATCGGATGAATGGATAAAGAAGATGTGGCACATATACACAATGGAATATTACTCAGCCTTAAAAAGAAATGAAATTGAGCTATTTGTAATGAGATGGATAGACCTAGAATCTGTCATACAGAGTGAAGTAAGTCAGAAAGAAAAAGACAAATACCGTATGCTAACACATATATATGGAATTTAAGGGAAAAAAATGTCATGAAGAACCTAGGGGTAAGATAGGAATAAAGACGCAGACCTACTGGAGAACGGACTTAAGGATATGGGGAGGGGGAAGGGTGAGTTTTGACAGGGCGAGAGAGAGTCATGGACATATACACACTAACAAACGTAGTAAGGTAGATAGCTGGGGGGAAGCAGCCGCAAGGCACAGGGATATTAGCTCGGTGCTTTGTGACAGCCTGGAAGGGTGGGATGGGGAGAGTGGGAGGGAGGGAGACGCAAGAGTGAAGACATATGGGAACATATGTATATGTATAGCTGATTCACTTTGTTGTAAAGCAGAAACTAACACACCATTGTAAAGCAATTATACCCCAATAAAGATGTTTAAAAAAAAAAAAAAATCAAACAGAAAAGAATAAAAAAGCAAACGCATCTCTTTTATTAAGTCAAATGGGCACCAAATCCTATGGAAGTTCAACTTAAATTCATGATTCAATCTGTTCTACTACACCCACTTCATCCAGCTTTCATTTTTTTCCCCCTAAAGACTCACACACAAAAACAGAATTGGGCTATACCCTTCTCATTGTTTTTCCAGATATGTTCAATGCTGTCTGAATTACATGTGGAAAACAGTATAAACTCTGAAGTTGGAATCTCTGATATACTTCACATGTCTTTTAAACTAGAAGCTAATCATTGTGTTCTATGGGAGTCTTCTGAAATAAATTATAAAATAAACCCATATTGTCATTTTTTTCTGTTCATTCAGGTTAAAATAACTGGTTTATGTTCAATCACATCTGTGTAAGATTTCAGTGGAAAGAAGCCAGTTTGTTAATACATTATTTTTGCTTCCCTTTTGAGAAATTGATGAAGAAGACAGCAAAGCAGTCTTTTTGCAATGGTTTATTTTAAAAGTAAGCATTTTCCAAAGATGTCCTGGTGTCAGTAGTGTTTCAGCATAAATTTATCTTCTATTTTATTCTATTCTACAACAATAATGAATGTATAAAGGGGATCCTGATTACTAAACCAGAGAATAATTATTTCACACTTATTTTATAGAGTTCAGACAAATACCATTTTCCAACATTTTCAACAAGGATTAAACAAAGTTTTCTACTAGAAACATAATTAACCAGAAAATAGTCTTTATAAAATACCCCATTTCCAAATGCCTCTTACTGAATAAGTCTTCGTGGAATTTTCTCATCTATCTTTCTCCCTTATTTCTATGTCGTGACAGCTCTGTACCCTTTGAATTTTCACTAAACTGTCATAAAGATACAACTTAAGATGCTTTTTAAGGATGGTAATTATTTTTAATATGTACAAAATATGTTTAATTATGATTAAGTAGGCAACTAATTTTAAAACATTCCTCAGGGGGCTTCCCTGGTGGTGCAGTGGTTGAGAGGCCGCCTGTCGATGCAGGGGACACGGGTTCGTGCCCCGGTCCAGGAAGATCCCACATGCCGCGGAGCGGCTGGGCCCCTGAGCCATGGTTGCTGAGCCTGCGCGTCCGGAGCCTGTGCTCCGCAACGGGAGAGGCCACAACAGTGAGAGGCCCGCGTACCGCAAAAAACAAAAAAACAAAAAAAAACAAAAAAAAAACATTCCTCAGATTTATTTTAAGAGCTGCTTGTTGATATAGTTGAATAAAGTTTTCCTTCACACTCAGAGAATATGCCAAAATGTGAAGGACAATATATAAACACATGGTTCAGTAAGACTCATAAGAACAGAGAAAATATTCAAGGAAGAACTTTAGCTTGAAAATTCTAACTCCAAGAGAAAAAGGAATAGAAACAGACTTTAACTTTGTTTGACTGTTCATACAGTTTAGTATTCTAATTTACATTTTCAAGAGTTTAAAAATTGCCCCCAAAGAAATTGATCTCTAAGTGATATATGATATAGCTGTTTAATAATATTTTAGAGACAAAGAAAAACAGGATAAAATTAAGTTGAACACTGTTTATATTCAAAGAATGTGGGAGTTCATATTCCTAAAAAATAGATTGATGTTGCACTAAAGCAAGCTTTATAAAGGGACCAGTTTTTCAGGTGGCAGAATGGCACAGATGTTACTATACTCTGTGAAGATGGATTAATGAACTCTGAACTCTCGAGGTTTGTTTTATAACTCCTTATGTTAATCATGAAAAATGGACATAAATGGTATTATTATGACTGTGGATACTGATTTGATATCTCCAGGTGATGTTATTTTTAATTTGAAACTCTACAATGAGGAATAGGGACTATAAGGAAAACACAGACATAAAAATTATTGTAGTGATGGCATTATTAGTCTCATTTTTTGTGCCACCTTGAACCTACCCCCTTTATTATGGACTGGCCCAGTGCCTTCACACTGTAGGCAGTGTTTATTTCTCTGCTTCCTGATTTTGTCTTTGGGTATGTGATTTCTTTTTACCGATAGAATGAGGTGGACGTGTTAGTGAGCCAGTTCTAACCCTAGGCACCATAAGATCTTTATGCTTCTATTTGTTTTCTTTCACTTTTGCCATCACCATTGGAAGAACATGCCTTTGCAAACTCGCTGGTTCCAAGAGGAAGATGAAATACAAGTGGAACAGAGCCAGCCCCAGTTGAGCCAAGCCCAGATCAGCAATCTCGCAGCTGGCCATAAATTCATGCATGAGTCCATCTGAGACCAGTAAAACCCATCTCAACCCAGTTTAGGTCAGCCAGATCTTCAGAAGGTGTTCAGACTTGTGTGCTAGATAAATGCCTACATTTTAAATCTGTGAATATATTATGATATTTTTATGCAGCATTATTGTGACCATAGCTAAATTTTAGGAGTAAGATTTCTTTCTTTAAGAAGTTTATAATGAGTTGGGAATGGACATGAGTGATGGAGATCGTGTTGGAGGCTGTGGCAGTGTTCATGTGTCCAGTGATCTGAATCAGTTATTAGAAATTTGAATGGTAAGTAAAGGAGAAATATAGATGGTATTTCAAGCAAAGTATGGACAAAGCTAGAAGACTGATACACAAAGAAAAGAAAAATTAATTTAAAAATGAATATATAATTTCTAGATCTTCATTGTCTGATAGGGGAGCCACCAATCACATATGACAATTTAAATATAAATCAATTAAAATTAAATAATATAAAAATTAGCTCCTCAGTCTCTCTAGCCACATTTCAAATGTTCAACAGCCATATATGTCTTTAGAGGCTACCATATTGGATAGTTCAGATCATGAAACATTTTGATCATGGCAGAAAGTTTCTCTAGAGAGTGAGTAGCACTGTCTAGATGGTACCAAAGACTTTCTGAGCCCATCTTTCTTTATCTGCATTATGAACATAATAATTAATGCTGTAAATATCTCCTAACACAGTACTGAGGATCCAACTTAATGCATGAAATCACTTTGCAAACTGAAAAATGCTTTGTAAGCGTAAGGTATTAGAGTTTAGTAGAATGACCATTATGTCTTTGACTATCGAGAAGAATCCTTATGTCACAATATCTACAGGAATTGGCTTCATTCATAACCAGTGACCTTGGTTATGCTCTGTTAGGGAGCAAGCTATCATAGCATAAAAATATTGAAAGGTAAGTTTTCCATAAATGAGAATTCAGATTATTGCTGTTTTAGTGCATTCTAGTGGGTCTGAGGAATGAGAGATTTTATATATTCTTGCAACACAGTGATGTTTTTGAAGTTATACGTGATAGTTAATAATTTTCCAGGACAAAAGTTACTTCTAATAAAATGACAAATTGTGGTTCCAATTATGTGCCTGTTTTCATGAAGTTCATTCATTATTTTAGGGAATATATATATAAAGAACTTTCATTTATCTTAACTAGATATAAGCAAGTAAACTCCTTAGCTCAAATTGTTAGATATTTATTCCTTGACTTTTTCATAAGTTCAGATTCTTATACCATTTTGGTAAATGTAATAAAAACTAGAAGCAATATTTCCATCAAACTTCAAATAATTTAACTCAGAAGATCATGCCTCCTGATGTCATATAAAAAAGTTGTTAATTTGGGAGAAGGAAAGAGAGCTAGAAGAAAGTTTTTTCAATACCTACTATGTGCCAAGAAATGTGTTAAACATTTAATTTTCCATAGCTCATTGGAGTCTCACAAATTTTTAGTTCGATGTTATTATTATATCCATATTAGAGTTTGGAAAAGTAAATGTTTTGTTGTGAATAAGTAGAACAAATGTTGATAGAATTAAAGAACCAGTAAAACAATGCTCCACTTATAGAATAAAGATACAAGTAGAATAGAATAATGATCACAGACTATGCCATAGAATAGAGATCAGGACTGACTACATAATATGTGGAGCCCAGTATAAAGTGAATATGTGGAGCCTATTGGTAAATCATTACAAATTTCAAATCAATAGCAACAGAACATTAAACCAAGCACGAGGGCCTTGTCAGAAAGGGGCCCTGTGTGACTGCACGGGTTGCATGATCATAAGGCTTGCCCCATACGCAAATTTCAAAAATTATTTTGGATGAGAAGTTGAATAATGTGATCTTTAATTTTTCTTCCTGATCTTGCTTAAATATTGAAGCTTTTGAAAGGAAGCTTAGAATACATGTCATTGAATCTACCAAGTGTTTAGATAGAGGTCCTACGGTTCATGGTCCTATGTCTAGGATCTAGCAGGTAATTTACTAATCAGGGACAGTGCCAACACAGGAACTGGAGTCTCTAGAGTTCCTTCCTGCCTTTATAAAGGAGGGAAGAATTTTTCAATTTTAGTCCTTTCAAGCAGAGATCACAAAGAGGGGGGAGTGGATGATACCCTGGCGGAATAAGATGTGTAGAAATGTTGTTTAAACATAGTTTTACAATCATTAAACATGTAAAAGGCAGAATATTTTACATTAAAAATGAGGATAGCCACTTTCCTTTG
This sequence comes from Phocoena sinus, assembly GCF_008692025.1. NCBI lineage: Eukaryota > Metazoa > Chordata > Mammalia > Artiodactyla > Phocoenidae > Phocoena > Phocoena sinus. Next base: position 68,307,699 of record NC_045767.1, read on the forward strand.
AAAAGTCAGGCTATACTGGACAGGCATTCCTTCCCACATGTGCGATGATAATAGCTTAACACTGAGAAGCTGTCGAATCCCCGCACCCATCACCAGCTAGAGGACTGATGTCTTCCTGCGTATCTGTTTCCATACTCCTCAATTTTTTATATCAAACCTGTTCTCTCCTATATATTATCTTCCTGGACCTTGTACCCAGTTAAAGATTTTGATTTCCGTCTTCAAGATTACATCTTCAGTGGTCCCTAACCTGAGATCATGTCCCTTCTTCAGAAATAGTGAAGAGTCCCATGGACATGGGACTGGAAAATGAAATGTTGCTCCTGATGGAATGGTTGTATGTAGTGAGATGCAGAGATGTTAAGATAATTTCATAATGTCTGGCTTATTATACTTTTAGTAAGTCAGGATGCTACCTTTACTTATTTAAATTGGAATATGCATGATGGCCATGCTATTTTTATGTATATAATAACTTAGCTGGTTTTTCTTTTAGTGGGGATTACCTGAATAGTTGTTCTCTGGATAATAACTTTTACTGGAAACTTAGGCCTTAATTTTAAAATTCTTGAGGGACTTCCCTGGTGGTCCAGTGGTTAAGACTCCACACTTCCAATGCAGGGGGCTCGTGTTCAATCCTTGGTCAGGGAACTAAGATCCCACATGCCGTGAGGCACCACCAAAAAAAAAATTATTGAAATTCCCCTTGGCCTCTGTCTTTATACCTATTCCTTGTTGAGAATGAAAATGTGGAGATACCTAATTGAACGTCTGAGCGTATTCTTGTTTATACTGATGCACAAGTCCCCAAGGTCTGTCTCTGACATTGTCCTGCAAGCAACACATACTTAGTAGAGGCATATCCTGACTCCCTGCTGTAATCAACCCTCCAGAGAAATTTAATTTTTAATTAAGTTCTTTTTCTCTAAAGCTGATTAATCAGAACTTTGTTATTTGTGTTGCAAAAAGGGGGATAAATTAACTATACGTTTAATTAGACAAGGGGGAATTTACTTTCATTCTCTTACATCTAGCCAAAGAAAAAGCAGACTCTCTGAAACCAAGAAACAGGGTGCTTTGAATATTCCATAACAAGTGGTACAGGGGTTAGGCCTTTTGATAATAAACTTGTTAACTGATGAGTTCTAGACTGTGTGTTCACTAAATTACTTATCTCATTAGGATAGATTGCTCTATTATTTGTTTTAACCCGCATGATTTTTTTCTCCAGTTGCTCCCACTGAACTTTTGGGATAAAAATCAAGTCAAATACTTCCCCCATCATATTAGTTAGGGCTGGTATAACAAAATAACACAGACTGATGGCTTAAACAACAGAAACTTATTTTCTCAAAGTTCTGGAGGTGAGAAGTCCTAGACAAAGGTCTGGCAGAGTCAGTTTCTGGTGAGGATGCTCTTCTTGGCTTGTGGATCACTGTCTTCTGGCTGTGTCCTTGCATGGCAGTAAGAGAGTGAGAGTAAGCTCTCTGGTGTCTCTTATTAAGAACATAACACCAGTTCCATAGAATCAGGGTCCCACCCTTATAACCTCACTTAACCTTAATTATCTCTTAAAGGCCCTATCTCCAAATATAGTCCCATTGAGGGTTAAGGCTTCAACATATGAATTTGGTGGCAGGGGGGAGTTTAGTCTGCAGCACTCATTTAAGGCTTCTATGCCCTCTAACTCATTATCTTTATCTTCTTTTAAGTAGAGACTTTGAGGCCAATGGGAATTCCCAGGTTGAATATTCTTTGCTCTTGTCAGCAGAAAAGGTTAAACTTTAGGAATGGAGACCCAAAGCTTCTTTTATCCTGGCCCAGATATCACAGCTTTCTGTCATCTACTCCTTTTAATATATGTCATATTTCAGTTTTCCTATCCCAGGAAGCAGAATTGTCAGAATCCCAATAAATATATCTTATCTGATAATATAGGGAAGCCCTGAGCACTGGGTAATAAATTGAATGTGTGGCCATCACTTGGTCCTTCTTCCTCTGGCCAGAGAAGTTAAAATCCTGAATGCGAAGCTTGAAGCAGAAGGTAAACTTAAATATAAACTCCACTTTTCACAGTAACTTTCAAAAATCACTTTTCTCTGCCATAAAATATATCTCTTCGATTAGATTTTTTGGAAATGTAAAGGTTTTAAGGGAAGGAAAACAGGCACAGTGGGGTGTATACACGACATACATGGACCTCCATGTACTAAGTGTGCACATGTGATTACTTTGAATCCTTACAAAACCCTCTATAGTAAGTTCTTTCAGCCACTCTATTTTAGCTGAGAAAACTAAGGTTCATACAGAAGTGATTGTTTTTTCAAATTTATAAACTTTGTCAGTTAACAGAGATAGGATTTAAATCCAGCTTTGCTTCGTTTGCAAATATTTTCTCCCATTCTGTGGGTTGTCTTTTTGTTTTGTTTATGGTTTCCTTTGCTGTGCAAAAGTTTTTATGTTTAATTACATCCCATTTGTTTATTTTTGTTTTTATTTTCATTACTCTAAGAGGTGGATAATCTCCAAAATATACAAACAGCTCATGCAGCTCAATATCAGAAAAACAAGCAACCCAATCAAAAAATGGTCAGAAGATCTAAATGTATGTTTCTCCAAAGAAGACATACAGATAGCCAAAAGGCACAAGAAAAGATGCTCAACATCACTAATTATTAGAGAAATGCAAATCAAAACTACAATGAGGTATCATCACCTCATACCAGTCAGAATGGCCATCATCAAAAAACCTATATACAATAAATGCTGGAGAGGGTATGGAGAGAAGGGAACCCTCCTACACTCTTCATGGGAATGTAAAGTGCTGCAGCCACTGTGGAGAACGGTATGGAGGTTCCTTAAAAAGCTAAAAGTAGAGCTACCATATGATCCTGCAATCCCACTTCTGGGTGTATATCTTGACAAAACCATAATTCAAAAAGACACATGCACCCGAATGTTCATTGCAGCACTATTTACAATAGCCAGGACATGGAAGCAACCTAAATGTCCATTGACAGAGAAATGGATAAAGAAGATGCGGTACATATATACAATGGAATATTACTTAGCCATAAAAAAGAACAAAATAGTGCCATCTGCAGCAACATGGACGGACCTCAAGATTGTCATACTGAGTGAAGTAAGTCAGACAGAGGAAGTCAAATACCATATGATAATGCTTATATTTGGAATCTAAAAAATATGGTACAAATGAACTTATTTACAAAACAGAAATAGAGTCACAGATGTAGAAAACAAACTTATGGTTACCGGGGGCAAGGTGAGGGGAGGGATAAATTGAGAGATTGGGATTGACATATACACACTACTATATATATAATAGATAACTAATAAGGACCTACTGTATAGCACAGGGAACTCTACTCAATTCTCTGTAATGGCCTATATGGGAAAAGAATCTGAAAAAGAGTAGATATATGTATATGTATAACTGTTTCACTTTGCTGTACACCTGAAACTAACACATTTAAAATCAACTATACTCCAATAGAAATTAAAAAAATAAAAAACGAGAAACATGGAAAAAAATCCAGCTTTGCTGGACACCAAGCTGAGGAAGACTTGTAAGAGAACCTGGACCCATTGTTGCTTTACCATTTTTTCATATAAAAGCTAATTCTATAGTGCCAAGAATAAGGAAATATAGACCTTTCTAAATAAATGGTATGATTCCTTCTTTGTGTGAATTGATTTTCCCCTTTGCCTCTGCTGTCTTGAAGCTCTAAACTAAAAGGGAATCACAGCATGTATGTTGATCTTTCTATTGATACATTTATACTTTTATTTCCGACATTCGATTTCTACTTATCTTTTTCTACTTATGAATATCTAATTTTGAAATATTCTACAAAAATTCCTTTGGAAGAGAGTGAAGCTGTTAAGTTTAAACTGCCAATAGTCTGCCTTAATTATTTCAGGAAAAAACTATTTTAGACAACTCCAAAAATTTATGTCAGATACTGAAAATGTGTTTATAGCAAGAAGGGCTAAAGAAGTTAATATCTTTTAAATTACATGATTATTTGGTGAAATATTTAAAAGTGATATTTTAAAATTTTATATATCAATTTTAGGAAAGCATATTTCAGTTTTTTGGAAGAGTCATCTATAGATACTTTCATATATGGCTTATTTATTTCATTTATCCAACAGATATTTATTGAATACTATGCTTTGGGCTACATGCTTGAGATCCAATGTTGATTAAATTCTCATGGAGTATACAGTGCAGTAGGAATGGCAAACATTAATCAAATAACCACACAAGCATGTAAAATTATAACTGACAGATGTTAAAAAGACTAGAACCATATGTTATGATGTCTGTAATAGAGGTGTTTGATCAAGTCAAGAATATCAGGGAAGGCTTAAGCTGGTGTTTAAAAAATTAGAATTAATGAGGCAAAGAAGAGGAGACACACCATGGTAGAAGGGACCTTCATTGTGAAGAAGCTCTTACTCGAGGGCATATTGGCATCTTGACCCTTAGAGAAACTTGAAGTCAACTGATATGATCATATTTAAGTGTTTAAAAGATCATTCTGGCTGTAATATAAAAAGTGGACTGGAGATTGCCATTGTTAGGAGACCATTATAGTAGTCTAAGCAAGAGTTGAAGGTAGAAAATGGTAGCTAGAGATTCTAGCATAAGTTGAAGTCACCTAAGATACAGCTTTCATGGTTGGATTCCTGAAAAATAGAAAGATACAAACATTTTAGGGGTCAGAAATTTGTTTTATAATTTTTTTTTAACATTTTCCCATTTTTAAAAATTTTCAAATAGTTCCAGATTTGCAAGAAACCAGAGAATTCCCATATACTCTTCCCCTAGATTTCCACATGTTCTCATCTTACATAAAGGCAGTATAATGATCAAACCCAGGAAATTAATACTGGTACAATACCATTAACTAGTCTGCATATCTTATCCAAATCTGGTCAATTGTCTTAAGAATGTCCTCTATCTGACCTAGAGTCACAAATTTTGTGCAGTGGGTCAAAGAATTTCTAATACATTGATCCTCAGAAGAATCTTTCATTATAAGGTAATTTAAACTCTCACACTAGTCATATACTGACCTAATCATAGGAGTTATTCTTTATTTATTTTTAAACTTCTTTATTGAGGTATAATTGCTTTACATTGTTGTGTTAGTTGCTGCTGTATAACAAAGCTAATCAGCTATACATATATCCCCCTATCCCCTCCCTCTTGTGTCTCCCTCCCACCCTCCCTATCTCACCCCTCTCACAAAGCACCGAGCTGATCTCCCTGTGCTATGCGGCTGCTTCCCACTAGCTATCTATTTTACATGTGGTCGTATATATATGTCAATGCCACTCTCTTACTTCGTCTCTAGGTTCTTCAGAACCTTTTTTTTTTTTTTTTAGATTCCATATATGTGTGTTAGCCTATGGTATTTGTCTTTCTCTTTCTGACTTACTTCACTTTGTATGACAGACTCTAGCTCTATCCACCTCACTACAAATAACTCAATTTCATTTATTTTTATCACTGAGTAATATTCTATTGTATATATGTATCACATCTTCTTTATCCATTCATCTGTCAATGGACACTTAGGTCGCTAAATGCTGGAGAGGAAAAGGAGTCATTCTTTTTTTAAAATTAATTATTTATTTATTTTTGGCTGTGTTGGGTCTTCGTTTCTGCGTGAGGGCTTTCTCTAGTTGTGGCAAGTGGGGGCCACTCTTCATCACGGTGCGCGGGCCTCTCACTATTGTGGCCTGTCTTGTTGCGGAGCACAAGCTCCAGACACGCAGGCTCAGTAATTGTGGCTCACGGGCCCAGTTGCTCCGCGGCATGTGGGATCTCCCCAGACCAGGGCTCAAACCCGTGTTGCCTGCATTAGCAGGCAGATTCTCAACCACTGCGCCACCAGGGAAGCCCAGGAGTCATTCTTAATGAGCAGACCAAGATTAGTTACGGAAAAGCTAAACTCTTAAGAAAGCCAAACAAATTTTATAACCACTGTATAAAATAAATGCCTATGATAAAGGACTAATTAAAATTCAATTCAATTCAGACAGTAGAGGTGAGATGGGGAGCCAGACAGAACACAAGTGAGGGTAGCTTATTCCTAAAGCTCAAGCCCCCAAACTCAAATATCTAAGTGTCTGGAGAGATTCCTTAACACTATTTTCCCATAAATTAACCCTGTCCAGGAAAACTCTGCTCAGACTGTAGGGTCTATCTTCTCCTGCGAGTTTCAGGTCTGGGAATTAGTTGCAAAACATTACATAGTTGGAGAACGAAAGGAGTCAGGTAAAAAAAGAAAAACCAAAAGACCCAACTCTCTGAAGCTAGCGTGGAAGGTTGTGGAGTTCAGGGAGTGATTGTTGGCCGTAGCATTGTACTGGATTTTGCAGCATTTGAACAATTTCAATATCTGACTTGGCATGCAGTAGAAGACCCCTGTGACAGTGCAACTTCTCTCTGGGACTTGGCATGCAGTTAAGCACTCAGGCCGGTGTGGACTTGGAGAAAATTGCTGAAATGTGTGGTTGTAAGAGCAGGAGGAAAACAGGGCCACGGAGCTTGAGGATATAACAGGTACAGATAGATATAGACACACATCTCTAAACGTTCATATCAAATATTTTTCAACAAACTTGTGAGTCAGGAGAGAGTTAACAAGGAAAGTGATGGTTAAACTCAACTAACTATCTTCTAAAATAAAAAGATGGCATTTGTGATCATTTTGGTGATTTTTTTTTCCTGTAGAAAGTGGTTTTCTTACCTGCTTTAAGACGTGATTTGTTTGTAGGGAATATAAAAGAATGAGAAAAGCTGTGAGGTAGCACAGAGCTATCATCAGTTTTCTTTAGATGCTGTAAGCTCACCTTCTATTCTTGACACACTAGTGTGGAGACTTAAGAAGACTAAGCAAAATTGTTAATGTGAAGTCTCCAGTCTCCTACACAAAAGAGCTGATCCTTTAGTTTTCAGGGGCAATTTATGACAGAATTTGTTCAGTTAATGACACATCAGTCTTACTTTAAGACACAGCTATAATTCTTTGTGTGCTCAATATGCTGTTTCAGATCTTATAGACACTTGACTAAATCAACAAGAGCAGGTATATTTCTTTAATTTTTAAAATTTTTTTGAATTTTATTTTATTTTTTTATACAGCAGGTTCTTATTAGTTATCTATTTTGTACATATTAGTGTATACATGTCAATCCCAATCTCCTAATTCATCCCACCACCACCACTAACCCCCCTCCCCCGCTTTCCTCCCTTGGTGTCCATACGTTTATTCTCTACATCTGTGCCTCAATTTCTGCCTTGCAAACTGGTTCATCTGTACCATTTTTCTAGATTCCACATATATGCATTAATATATAATATTTGTTTTCCTCTTTCTGACTTACCTCATTATGTGTAACAGTCTCTAAGTCCATCCACATCTCTACAAATGACCCAGTTTCATTCCTTTTTATGGCTGAGTAATATTTCATTGTATATATGTACCACATCTTCTTATCCATTTGTCTGTCAATAGGCATTTAAGTTGCTTCCATGACCTGGCTATTGTAAATAGTGCTGCAATGAACATTGTGGTACATGACTCTTTTTGAAATATGGTTTTCCCTGGGTTTATGCCTGGTAGTGGGATTGCTGGGTCATATGGTAGTTCTGTTTTTAGTTTTTTAAGGAACCTCCATACTGTTCTCCATAGTGGCTGTATCAGTTTACATTCCCTCCAACAGTGCAAGAGGGTTCCCTTTTCTCCACACCCTTTCCAGCATTTGTAGTTTGTAGATTTTCTGATGATGCCCATTCTAATGGGTGTGAGGTGATACCTCATTGTAGTTTTGATTTGCATTTCTCTAATAATTAGTGATGTTGAGCAGCTTTTCATGTGCCTCTTGGCCATCTGTATGTCTTCTTTGGAGAAACGTCTATTTAGGCCTTCTGGCCATTTGTGGATTGGGTTGTTTGTTATTTTAATATTGAGCTGCATGAGCTGTTTATATATTTTGGAGATTAATCCTTTGTCCATTGATTCATTTATAAATATTTTCTCCCATGCTGAGGGTTCTCTTTTCTTTTTGTTTATAGTTGCCTTTGCAGTTCAAAAGCTTTTAAGTTTCATTACGTCTCATTTGTTTTTTTTTGTTTTTATTTCCATTACTCTAAGAGGTGGGTCAAAAAAGTTCTTGCTGTGATTTATGTCAAAGAGTGTTCTTCCTATGTTTTCCTCTGGGAATATTATAGTGTTTGGCCTTACATTTAGGTCTTTAATTCATTTTAAGTTTATTTTTGTGTATGGTGTTAGGAAGTGTTCTAATTTCATTCTTTTACAGGTAGATGTTGTGTTTTCCCAGCACCACTTATTAAAGAGACTGTCTTTTCTCCATTGTATATCCTTGACTCTTTTGTCATAGATTAGTTGATCATAGGTGCATGGGTTTATCTCTGGGCTTTCTATCCTGTTCTGTTGATCTATATTTCTGTTTTTGTGCTAGTACCATATTGTCTTGATTACTGTAGCTTTGTAGTATAGTCTGAAGTCAGGGAGTCTGATTCCTTCAGCTCCATTTTTTTCCCTCAACATTGCTTTGGCTATCTGGGGTCTTTTGTGTCTCCATACAAATTTTAAGGTGTTTTGTTCTAGTTCTGTGAAATATTCCAGTGATAATTTGATAGGGATTTTATTGAATCTGTAGATTGCTTTGGGTAGTAGAGTCATTTTCACAATGTTGATTCTTCCAATCCAAGAACATGGTAGATCTCTCCATCTGTTTGTATCATCCTTAATTTCTTTCATCAGTGTCTTGTAATTTTCTGTATACAGGTCTTTTGTCTCCTTACGTAGGTTCATTTCTAGATATTTTATTCTTTTTGTTGCAATGGTAAATGAGAGTGTTTTCTTAATTTCAGTTTCAGATTTTTCATGATTAGTATATAGGAATGCAAGAGATTTCTGTGCATTGATTTTGTATCCTGCAACTTTACCAATTTCATTGATTAGCTCTAGTAGTTTTCTGGTGGCATATTTAGGATTCTCTATGTATAGTATCATGTCATCTGCGAACAGTGACAACTTTAATTCTTCTTTTCCGATTTGGATTCCTTTTATTTCTTTTTCTTCTCTGATTGTTCTGGCTAAAACTTCCAAAACTATGTTGAATAATAGTGGTGAGAGTGGGCAACCTTGTCTTTTCCCTGATCTTAGTAGAAATGGTTTCAGTTTTTCACCATTGAGGACGATGTTGGCTGTGGGTTTGTCATATATGGCCTTTATTATGGTTAGGGAAGTTCCCTCTATGCTTACTTTCTGGAGGGTTTTTATCATAAATGGGTGTTGAATTTTTTTGAAAGTTTTCTCTGCATCTATTGAGATGATCATATGGTTTTTCTCCTTCAATTTTTTAATATGGTGTATCACATGGATTGATTTGCCTATATTGAAGGATCCTTGCATTCCTGGGATAAACCCCACTTGATCATGGTGTATGATCCTTTTAATGTGCTGTTGGATTCTGTTTGCTAGTATTTTGTTGAGGATTTTTGCATCTATGTTCATCATTGATATTGGCCTGTAGTTTTCTTTTTTTGTGACACCTTTGTCTGGTTTTGGTATCAGAGTGATGGTGGCCTTCTAGAATGAGTTTGGGAGTATTCCTCTCTCTGCTACATTTGGAAGAGTTTGAGAAAGATAGGTGTTAGCTCTTCTCTAAATGTTTGATAGAATTCGCCTGTGAAGCCATCTGGTCCTGGGCTTTTGTTTGTTGGAAGATTTTTAATCACAGTTTCAATTTTAGTGCTTGTGATTGGTCTGTTCGTATTTTCTATTTCTTCTTGGTTCAGTCTCAGAAGGTTGTGCATTTCTAAGAATTTGTCCATTTCTTCCAGATTGTCCATTTTATTGGCCTATAGTTGCTTGTAGTAATCTCTCATGATCCTTTGTATTTCTGCAGTGTCCATTGTTACTTCTCTCTTTTCATTTCTAATTGTATTGATTTGAGTCTTCTCCCTTTTTTTCTTGATGAGTCTGGCTAATTGTTTATCAATTTTGTTTATCTTCTCAAAGAACAAGCTTTTAGTTTTATTGATCTTTGCTATCATTTCCTTCATTCCTTTTTCATTTATTTCTGATCTGATCTCTATGATTTCTTTCCTTCTGTTAACTTTGGGAATTTTTGTTCTTCTTACTCTAATTGCTTTAGGTGTAAGTTTAGGTTGTTTATTTGAGATCTTTCTTGTTTCTTAAGGTAGGATTGTATTGCTATAAAGTTCCCTCTTTGAACTGCTTTGCTGCATCCCATAGGTTTTGGATCGTTGTGTTTTCATTGTCATTTGTTTCTAGGTATTCTTTGATTTCCTCTTTGATTTCTGCAGTGATGTCTTGGTTATTAAGTAGTGTATTGTTTACCTTCCATGTGTTTGTATTTTTTACAAATATTTTCCTGTAATTGATATCTAGTCTCATAGCATTGTGGTCAGAAAAGATACTTGATATGATTTCAATTTTCTTAAATTTACCAAGGCTTGATTTGTGACCCAAGATATGATCTATCCTGGAGAATGTTCCATGAGCACTTGAGAAGAAAGTGTGTTCTGTTGCTTTTGGATGGAATGTCCTATAAATACCAATTAAGTCCATCTTGTTTAATGTATGATTGGAATCTTGTGTTTCCTTATTTATTTTCATTTTGGATGATCTGTCCATTGGTGAAAATGGGGTGCTAAAGTCCCCTACTATGATTGTGGGGACGATTTCTCCTTTTATGGCTGTTAGTATTTGCCTTATGTATTGAGGTGCTCCTATGTTGGGTGCAGAAATATTTACAATTGTTATATCTTTTCCTTGGATTGATCCCTTGATCATTATGTAGTGTTCTTCTTTGTCTCTTGTAATAGTCTTTGTGTTAAAGTCCATTTTGTGTGATATGAGAATTGCTACTGCAGCTTACTTTTGATTTCCATTTGCATGGAATATCTTTTTCCATCCCCTCACTTTCAGTCTGTATGTGTCCCTATGTCTGAAGTGGGTCTCTTGTAGACAGCATATATACGGGTCTCGTTTTTGTATCCATTCAGCCAATCTATGTCTTTTGGTTGGAGCATTTAATCCTTTTACACTTAAGGTAATTATCAATATCTATGTTCCTATTACCATTTTCTTAATTGTTTTGGGTTTGTTTTTGTAGGTCTTTTTCTTCTCTTGTGTTTTCCACATAGATAAGTTCCTTTAGCATTTGTTGTAAAGCTGGTTTGGTGGTGCTGAATTCTCTTAGCTTTTGTTGCCTGTATAGCTTTTGATTTCTCTGTTGAACCTGAATGAGATCCTTGCTGGGTAGATTAATCTTGGCGGTAGATTCTTCCTTTTCATCACTTTAAATATATCGTGCCACTCCCTTCTGGCTTGTAGAGTTTCTGCTGAAAAATTGGCTGTTAACCTTATGGGAGTTCCCTTGTATATTATTTATCATTTCCCCCTTGTTGCTTTTAGTCATTTTTCTTTGTCTTTAATTCTTGTCAATTTGATTACTATGTGTCTCAGTGTGTTTCTCCTTGGGTTTATCCTACCTGGGACTCTCTGTGCTTCCTGAACTTGGGTGCCTATTTCCTTTCCAATGTTAGGGAAATTTTCAACTATAACATCTTCAAATATTTTCTCAGGATTTTTCTCTTTGTTTTCTCCTTCTTGGACCCCTATAATGCGAATGTTGGTGCATTTAATATTGTCCCAGAGGTCTCTTAGGCTGTCTTCATTTCTTTTCATTCTTTTTTCTTCATTCTGTCCTGTGGCAGTGAATTCCACCATTCTGTCTTTTAGGTCACTTATCCGTTTTTCTGCCTCAGTTATTCTGCTATTGATTCATTCTAGTGTATTTTCCATGTCAGTTATTGTATTGTTCATCTCTGTTTGTTTGTTCTTTAATTCTTCTAGGTGTTTATTCCTTAATTCTTCTGCGTCTTTGTTAAACATTTCTTGCATCTTCTGGATCTTTGCCTCCATTCTTTTTCCGAGATCCTGGATCATCTTCACTATCATTATTCTGAATTCATTTTCTGGAAGGTTGCCTATTTCCACTTCATTTAATTGTTTTCCTGGGGTTTATCTTGCTCCTTCATCTGGTACATAGTCCTCTGCCTTTTCATTTTGTCTGCCTTTCTGTGAATGTGGTTTTCGTTCAACAGGCTGCAAGATTGTAGTTCTTGCTTTTGCTGTCTGCCCTCTGGTGGATGAGACTATCTGAGAGGCTTGTGCAAACTTGCTGTTGGGAGGGAATGGTGGTGGGCAGAACTGGGTGATGCGCTGTGGGCAGAGCTCAGTAAAACTTTAATCCACTTGTCAGCTTACGGGTGGGGCTGGGTTTCCTCCCTGTTGGTTTTTGGCCTGAGATGACCCAACACTGGAGGCTACAGGCTCTTTTGTGGGGCTAATGGTGGACTCCAGGAGGGCTCATGCCAATTAGTACTTCCAAGAACTTCTGCTACCATTGCCCTTGTCCCTGTGGTGAGACACAGCCACCCCCACCTCTGCAGGAGATCCTCCAACACTAGCAGATAGGTCTGGTTCAGTCTCCTATGGGGTCACTGCTCCTTCCCCTGTGTCCTGATTCACACACTACTTTGTGTGTGCCCAACAAGAGTGGAGTCTCTGTTTCCCCCAGTCCTGTCAAAGTCCTGTAATCAAATCCCGCTAGCCTTCAATGTCTGATTCTCTAGGAATTCCTCCTCCCATTGCTGGACCCCCAGGTTTGGAAGCCTGACGTGGGGCTCAGAACCTTCACTCCAGTGGGTGGACTTCTGTGGTATAAGTGTTGTCCAGTTTGTGAGTCACCCACCCAGCAGTTATGGGATTTGATTTTATTGTGATGGTGCCCCACCTACCATCTCATTGTGGCTTTTCCTTTGTCTTTGGATGTGGGGTATCTCTTTTGGTGAGTTCCAATGTCTTCTTGTCAATGATTGTTCAGCAGTTAGTTGTCAACCATAGTAGGTATATTTCTTAAAATAGAAAAAGAAATAATTACAACTATGTTTGAAACCATTTGCGGAAGAAGACAAGATTTACCATTGAAAACAATATTTAAAGGATAAAAGAACTACTTATAATGAGCTATTATGAGATAATGGTACAAATTGTTTGTGTTTATCTCAGATATTTTTTATTGAATATTTGGTTTATTTTTCCATTAGTTATATCCAAATCTCTGTTATATTCAAGTCTATCATTCATGTGTATGTTATAAAAATTGATCTATCTTATATCTACTATTTTGTTTCAATGTCTATCTTTGATTAACTATTCAGCTAATGAGTAGAGAATAAAATGTACCTTAAAAAATAATCCCCTGTAACAGATAATAGAGAACAAAAACTGTAGAAGTTATATATAAAACTGATATAGTAGGCCCCTTCTATTTTGAATGATTCTCATCTTTGTTTTTGATTATTAATGCCTTGGTGGAGACCATAGACATAACATCATGAGGTAAGTATAAGGCATGCTATTATGCTTTACTTTCATGACATTTTACCCTTTTAAGGACATTAATATTGTGATTAAATCTGTGAAATGACATCAGTAATAATTGTATGATGGGGTGAAAGAGGAAATAATTTTTTGGAAGTAGTTTAGGGATACAAAGGTTGAAATTTTAAAATCACAAAAAATCCACTCTCTTTTTAATTTTTTCCCTTCTTTCCTCCTTTATTCAAAGTATGACCTGAGTTTAGTAAAAATAATATGAATAATTCATTTTGAATGCTAGTCAAGGTAGAAGTTATATCAACTTCTCATTTGAGGACTTCTGAATGACAGATGCAGTTCAGTTGCCTGAGCATCTGAATTGATTCTGTAATATAATTGCTAGAAGATCACAACTGAGAAAAATGATTTATGTCTCTACCCAGTGTTTCTTAGCCCATGTCCATCATTTCAATGAGATGGAAACATCTGAAAAGTTGGCATCTATAGACCAAGCTTCAAATAGTTATTGGCACTTTTCTATTGTATATATGACTTAAATGTCTTTGGTAGGCATATTTTGTGTTATAACTCTTCTTTCTAATAAAGTAGGGTGAGCCAACTTTTCTGACACTCATATTACTGGGAAAATAGAGATATTGATAAATTCATAATCATAAATCAAAATGACTGAAAATTTCCAATCATAATCCACTTACAAACATGAATATTTATGTTCCTAGTTAATAAATATTCTTTCTATAAATTAATAAGTTGGCATCTGATTTAGAAATCAGTATTCTAAAATTTTGTTGGCCTGAATCTTTCCTCTGAGTGAACTAACTAAATCAGATTTGCAGATCTGCAAAATAGAGAATCAGCTTGGAATAGCTTCCCTCGGTGATATCTGGAAGAAATGTGTGGGTAGTACCTTTATACATCACTCAAGGAAAGGTAATACAAATTTGAAGTACCAGGAAGCTAGGATATTCTGATAATGAAATAGAAATAAAAGACAATGAGAAAATGTAACTTCTCCTAATTCATATGTGAATCCAGATGCTTACTTCTCAATTGTTACAATGTATCCTTGAGAAATTCTCAAGAGGTTACTACTTGATAAAAACAGATTGTCTCAAGTGCTGTTTATTGGCACAGAACACCTTTGTGGTTTCAGCACATTAAGAGCTACAAAAAAACTCATTGCTATTTTAACAGCTGCAGAAAAATATATCTGTGAATGCACATGCGATACCTTCTGGTTGCTTCCAGAACTAAGTCCCAACATAGATGAAATTTAGATTCCAAAGAAATGTAGACAGCCACTGGAACCAGATTATTGTTAGCTGTAGTTAGCTGGACTTACTATATCCATTCAACAAATGATGATGTTCTCTTTATGCACAACTTCTCTGAACATTTCTCCTTCTGTGTCTTCCCCCACAAGGGGAGCCTTTGCCATATCATCCAAGGTGAGGAATAAATGTGATGTCTTATGTGACCATGCTGGCATATGACATTACTCAGTAAATACTAGTCTTTTCTCTTAACATTTTCCTTGCTTCTATTTGAAGAATCTGTGTGTAGTGAGGAGTATACTTTTGGGGCTGTGCTTGTCTCATTATGCTGGAAAGGAAACACTGTGAAATATACTGGAACCCATAGCATAATAAAGTATATCAAGTGTCCTTTTCACCTAGGAAAGGACATGAGTGAGAATCATTTCCTTTCCTCTGTGTAGCTATTTCCCCATGGGATGTGAAGAAAAATGGAAAAGAGGTCTCCATTTAGATTTGATGAAACTACTATTTAGAGTAGGCTTATTGCTATGAATAGTTATAATATAAAGTAGCCATATATATATAACAAACTATCAGACTCATTGATTAAGGAGCTGGGGTGGCATCCCCAAGCTCATGTATTCCATGCAGCTGTCTGACATTTTTTGTTATGTTAGTTTGGCAATATTCAGAAGGTCAGTAAACCATCATTCCTCTATTTGTAAAATGGGAATAATAACCACTTTACTCAGGTGAGGAGTAAATATGATACTTCATGTGACCATACAGGTATATGATATTTCTCAGCAAATAGTAGCCATTAGTTATTATAGTAAGTAATCTCTGACTGCAAACTCAGAAAATATGTAGAGGGTAGCCATATATCTCAAACTAAGTTTATTCTTTGTTACAAAAATAAAATAAAATAAAAGCACAGATCTCTCCAATGTAAAATCTTTACATGCTTCTATACCATGTGTCATTTCAGAGAGAATAAAAGATTGGAGGTATTAATACATGTTGTGTGAAATAGCTCTATGTGTGACATCGTAAAGCTTTTTCACACAATATGTATTAATACCTTCAAAGCTTTAAGGTGACATACTATTTGTCCTTAAATAGTGCTCAAGGTTGTGTTTCTAAAGGGAGTGTTTAAAATATAATTCCTAGTGATATAAAAATAAATGCATACAGAAACTTGGCAACAGGTTTATCAGTTCCATAAATAATTATTTGTGGATTTATATTGTGATTTAGGAAAATATGCATATGATTACAGTTTACCTAGAAAGAGAATGCAGTAAAATTTTCTGTAGTTCTGTTTTTCAAAATATCATAAATACCTGGAGAAACTTGATTATTAGTCATATATTCACAATTTTCAGAATATCAGCATCTAAATGAACATATTCAGGTCTTATTAAAATAGTCAATTTTAAGACCAAAACCTTTATATAAAAATTCATTCTTGGGGGGGACCTTGAAGATGGCGGAAGAGTAAGACGCGGAGATCGCCTTCCTCCCCACGGATACACCAGAAATACATCCACACGTGGAACAACTCCTACAGAACTCCTACTGAAGGCTGGCAGAAGACCTCAGACCTCCCAAAAGGCAAGAAACTCCCCACGTAACTGGGTAGGGCAAAAGAAAAAACAGAGACAAAAGAATAAGGACGGCACCTGCACCAGTGGGAGGGAGCTGTGAAGGAGGAAAAGTTTCCACACACTAGGAAGCCCCTCCGCGGGAGGAGACTGCGGGAGGCAGAGGGGGGAGTTTCGGGACCGCGGAGTAGTGCACAGCGACGGGTGCGGAGGGCAAAGCGGGGAGATTCCTGCACAGACGATCGGTGCCGACCAGCACTCACCAACCCGAGAGGCTTGCTGCTCACCCACCGGGGCGGGCGGGGCTGCGAGCTGAGGCTCGGGTTTTGGTTTTGGACGGAGCTCAGGGAGAGGACTGGGGTTGGCGGCTTGAACATAGCCTGAAGGGGTTAGTGCACCACGACTAGCCGGGAGGGAGTTCGGGGAAAAGCCTGCACCGGCCGAAGAGGCAAGAGACTTTTTCTTCCCTCTTTGTTTCCTGGTGCGCGAGGAGAGGGGTTTAAGAGCGCTGCTTAAAGGAACTCCAGAGACGGGCGCGAGCCGCGGCTGAGGGCGCGAGCCCCCGAGACGGGCGCGAGCCGCGGCTGAAAGCGCAAACCCCAGAGACGGGCGCGAGCCGCGGCTGAGGGCGCGAGCCCCCGAGACGGGCGCAAGCCGCGGCTGAAAGCGCAAATCCCAGAGACGGGCGCGAGCCGCGGCTAAAACCGCGGACCCCAGAGACGGGCGGGAGACGCTAAGGCTGCTGCTGCCGCCACCAAGGGGCCTGTGTGCGAGCACAGGTCACTCTCCACACCCCTCTTCCGCGGAGCCTGTGCAGCCCGCCACTGCCAGGTTCCCGGGATCCAGGGACAACTTCCCCGGGACAGCGCACGGCGGGCCTCAGGCTGGTGCAACGTCACGCCGGCCTCTGCCGCAACGTCACGCTGCCTCTGCCGCCGCAGGCCGGCCCCGCACGCAGTGCCCCTCCTACCCCCATCCCCCAACCCCCGGCCTGAGTGAGCCGGAGGCCCCGAATCAGCGGCTCCTTTAACCCCGTCCTGGCTGAGCGAAAAAAAAGACGCCCTCCAGCGACCTACACGCAGAGGCAGGGCCAAATCCAAAGCTGAGCTCCTGTGAGCTGTGAAAACAAAGAAGAGAAAGGGAAATCTCTCCCAGCAGCCACAGAAGCAGCGGATTAAAGCTCCACAATCAACTTGATATACCCTGCATCTGTGGAATACCTGAATAGACAAGGAATGATCCCAAATTGAAGAGGTGGAATTTAGGAGCGAAATCTATGATTTTTTTCCCTTTTCCTCTTTTTGTGAAGGTGTACGTGTATGCTCCTGTGTGACATCTAGTCTGTATACTCTAGCTTCCACCATTTGTCCTAGGGCTCTATCCGTCCATGACTTTTTTTTTTAAAATTCTTTTAATTAATAATTAAGTTTAATTGTAATAACTTTATTATACTTTACCTTCGTTCTTTCTTTCTTTCCTTCCTTCCCTCCCTCCTTTAGACAACGAATCACCCCAAATTGAGGAGGTGGTCTCAGGGAGCAGGATTTATGATTTTTCCCCCTTTACCTCTTTTTGTGAAGGTGTATGTGTATGCTTCTGTGTAAGATTTTCTCTGTATAGCTTTGCTTCCAACATTTGTCCTAAGGTTCTATCCGTCCCTTTTTTTTTTTTCTAAATATTTTTTAATTCAATAACTATATTATACTTTATTTTATTTTTACTGTATCATCTTTCTTTCTGTCTTTTTTTCCTTCTTTCCCTCCTTCCTTCCTTCCTCCCTCCCTCCCTCCCTCCCTCCTTTCTTTCCTTCTTTGCTTCTTTCTTCCTTCCTTCCTTTCCTCCTTTCCTTCTTTCTTTCCTCATACTTCTACTAATTCTCTCTACTTTTTCTCCCTTTTATTCTGAGCCGTGTGGATGAAAGGCTCTTGGTGCTCCAGCCAGGAGTCAGGGCTCTGCCTCTGAGGTAGGAGAGCCAACTTCAGGTCACTGGTCAACAAGAGACCTCCCAGCTCCACATAATATTAAACAGCGGAAATCTCCCAGAGACCTCCATCTTAACACCAGCACCCAGCTTCACTCAACGACCAGCAAGCCACAGTGCTGGACAACCTATGCCAAACAACTAGCAAAACAGGAACACAACCCCACCCATTAGCAGAGAGGCTGCCTAAAATCATAATAAGGCCACAGACACCCCAAAACACACCACCAGACGTGAACCTGCCCACTAGAGAGACAAGATCCAGCCTCATCCAGCACAACACAGGCACTAGTCCCCTCCACCAGGAAGCCTACACAACCCACTGAAACAACCTTAGCCACTGGAGACAGACATCAAAAACAACGGGAACTACGAACCTGCAGCCTGCAAAAAGGAGACCCCAAACACAGTAAGATAAGCAAAATGAGAAGACAGAAAAACACACAGCAGATGAAGGAGCAAGATAAAAACCCACCAGACCTAACAAATGAAGAGGAAATAGGCAATCTACCTGAAAAAGAATTCAGAATAATGATAGTAAGGATGATCCGAAATCTTGGAAGTAGAATGGACAAAATGCAAGAAACAGTTAACAAGGACCTACAAGAACTAAAGATGAAACAAGCAACGATGAACAATGCAATAAATGAAATTAAAATCACTCTAGATAGGATCAATAGCAGAATAACTGAGGCAGAAGAACGGATAAGTGACCTGGAAGATAAAGTAGTGGAAATAACTACTGCAGAGCAGAATAAAGAAAAAAGAATGAAAAGAACTGAGGACAGTCTCAGAGACCTCTGGGACAACATGAAACGCACCAACATTCGAATTATAGGGGTTCCAGAAGAAGAAGAAAGAAAGAAAGGGACTGAGAAAATATTTGAAGAGATTATAGTTGAAAACTTCCCTAATATGGGAAAGGAAATAGTTAATCAAGTCCAGGAAGCACAGAGGGTCCCATACAGGATAAATACAAGGAGAAACACGCCAAGACACATATTAATCAAACTGTCAAAAATTAAATACAAAGAAAGCATATTAAAAGCAGCAAGGGAAAAACAACAAATAACACACAAGGGAATCCCCATAAGGTTAACAGCTGATCTCTCAGCAGAAACCCTACAAGCCAGAAGGGAGTGGCAGGACATACTGAAAGTGATGAAGGAGAATAGCCTGAAACCAAGACTACTCTACCCAGCAAGGATCTCATTCACATTTGATGGAGAAATTAAAACCTTTACAGACAAGCAAAAGCTGAGAGAGTTCAGCACCACCAAACCAGCTTTACAACAAATGCTAAAGGAACTTCTCTAGACACGAAACACAAGAGAAGGAAATGACCTATAGTAGCGAACCCAAAACAATATATAAAATGGAAATAGGAACATACATATCAATAATTACCTTAAATGTAAATGGACTAAATGCTCCCACCAAAAGACACAGATTGGCTGAATGGATACAAAAACAAGACCCTTATATATG
This sequence comes from Phocoena sinus, assembly GCF_008692025.1. NCBI lineage: Eukaryota > Metazoa > Chordata > Mammalia > Artiodactyla > Phocoenidae > Phocoena > Phocoena sinus. Next base: position 68,327,530 of record NC_045767.1, read on the forward strand.
CTGTCTACAAGAGACCCACTTCAGAACTAGAGACACATACAGACTGAAAGTAAGGGGATGGAAAAAGATATTCCATGCAAATGGAAACCAAAAGAAAGCTGGAGTAGCAATTCTCATATCAGACAAAATAGACTTTAAAATAAGGACTATTAAAAGGGACAAAGAAGGACACTACATAATGATCAAGGGATCGATCCAAGAAGAAGATATAACAATTGTAAATATTTATGCACCCAACATAGGAGCACCTCAATACATAAGGCAAATACTAACAACCATAAAAGGGGAGATCAACAGTAACACATTCATAGTAGGGGACTTTAACACCCCACTTTCACCCATGGACAGATCATCCAAAATGAAAATAAATAAGGAAACACAAGCTTTAAATGATACATTAAACAAGATGGACTTAATTGATATTTATAGGACACTCCATCCAAAAACAACAGAATACACATTTTTCTCAAGTGCTCATGGAACATTCTCCAGGATAGATCATATCTTGGGTCACAAATCAAGCCTTGGTAAATTTAAGAAAACTGAAATTGTATCAAGTATCTTTTCCGACCACAACGCCATGAGACTAGATATCAATTACAGGAAAAGATCTGTAAAAAATACAAACACATGGAGGCTAAACAATACACTACTTAATAATGAAGTGATCACTGAAGAAATCAAAGAGGAAATAAAAAAATACCTAGAAACAAATGACAATGGAGACACAACGACCCAAAACCTATGGGATGCAGCAAAAGCAGTTCTAAGGGGGAAGTTTATAGCAATACAAGCCCACCTTAAGAAGCAGGAAACATCTCGAATAAACAACCTAACCTTGCACCTCAAGCAATTAGAGAAAGAAGAACAAAAAAACCCCAAAGCTAGCAGAAGGAAAGAAATCATAAAAATCAGATCAGAAATAAATGAAAAAGAAATGAAGGAAACAATAGCAAAGATCAATAAAACTAAAAGCTGGTTCTTTGAGAAGATAAACAAAATAGATAAACCACTAGCCAGACTCATCAAGAAAAAAAGGGAGAAGACTCAAATCAATAGAATTAGAAATGAAAAAGGAGAAGTAACAACTGACACTGCAGAAATAAAAAAAATCATGAGAGATTACTACAAGCAACTCTATGCCAATAAAATGGACAATCTGGAAGAAATGGACAAATTCTTAGAAATGCACAACCTGCCAAGACTGAATCAGGAAGAAATAGAAAATATGAACAGACCAATCACAAGCACTGAAATTGAAACTGTGATTAAAAACCTTCCAACAAACAAAAGCCCAGGACCAGATGGCTTCACAGGTGAATTCTATCAAACGTTTAGAGAAGAGCTAACACCTATCCTTCTCAAACTCTTCCAAAATATAGCAGAGGGAGGAACACTCCCAAATTCCTTCTACGAAGCCACCATCACCTTGATACCAAAACCAGACAAGGATGTCACAAAGAAAGAAAACTACAGGCCAATATCACTGATGAACATAGATGCAAAAATCCTCAACAAAATACTAGCAAACAGAATCCAACAGCACATTAAAAGGGTCATACACCATGATCAAGTGGGGTTTATTCCAGGAATGCAAGGATTCTTCAATATACGCAAATCTATCAATGTGATAAACTATATTAACAAATTGAAGGAGAAAAACCATATGATCATCTCAATAGATGCAGAGAAAGCTTTCGACAAAATTCAACACCCATTTATGATAAAAACCCTCCAGAAAGTAGGCATAGAGGGAACTTTCCTAAACATAATAAAAGCCATATATGACAAGCCCACAGCAAACATCATCCTCAATGGTGAAAAACTGAAAGCATTTCCACTAAAATCAGGAACAAGACAAGGTTGCCCACTCTCACCACTCTTATTCAACATAGTTTTGGAAGTTTTAGCCACAGCAATCAGAGAAGAAAAGGAAATAAAAGGAATCCAAATCGGAAAAGAAGAAGTAAAGCTGTCACTGTTTGCAGATGACATGATACTATACATAGAGAATCCTAAAGATGCTACCAGAAAACTACTAGAGCTAATCAATGAATTTGGTAAAGTAGCAGGATACAAAATTAATGCACAGAAATCTCTGGCATTCCTATATACTAATGATGAAAAATCTGAAAGTGAAATCAAGAAAACACTCCCATTTACCATTGCAACAAAAAGAATAAAATATCTAGGAATAAACCTACCTAAGGATACGAAAGACCTGTATGCAGAAAATTATAAGACACTGATGAAAGAAATTAAAGATGATACAAATAGATGGAGAGATATACCATGTTCTTGGATGGGAAGAATCAACATTGTGAAAATGACTCTACTACCCAAAGCAATCTACAGATTCAATGCAATCCCTATCAAACTACCACTGGCATTTTTCACAGAACTAGAACAAAAAATTTCGCAATTTGTATGGAAACACAAAAGACCCCGAATAGCCAAAGCAATCTTGAGAACGAAAAAAGGAGCTGGAGGAATCAGGCTCCCTGACTTCAGACTATATTACAAAGCAACAGTAATCAAGACAGTATGGTACTGGCACAAAAACAGAAAGATAGATCAGTGGAACAGGATAGAAAGCCCAGAGATAAACCCACGCACATATGGACACCTTATCTTTGATAAAGGAGGCAGGAATGTACAGTGGAGAAAGGACAGCCTCTTCAATAAATGGTGCTGGGAAAACTGGACAGGTACATGTAAAAGTATGAGATTAGATCACTCCCTAACACCATACACAAAAATAAGCTCAAAATGGATTAAAGACCTAAATGTAAGGCCAGAAACTATCAAACTCTTAGAAGAAAACATAGGAAGAACACTCTATGACATAAATCACAGCAAGATCCTTTCTGACCCACCTCCTAGAGTAATGGAAATAAAAACAAAAATAAACAAATGGGACCTAATGAAACTTCAAAGCTTTTGCACAGCAAAGGAAACCATAACCAAGACCAAAAGACAACCCTCAGAATGGGAGAAAACATTTGCAAATGAAGCAACTGACAAAGGATTAATCTCCAAAATTTACAAGCAGCTCATGCAGCTCAATAACAAAAATACAAACAACCCCATCCAAAAATGGGCAGAAGACCTAAATAGACATTTCTCCAAAGAAGATATACAGAATGCCAACAAACACATGAAAGAATGCTCAACATCATTAATCATTAGAGAAATGCAAATCAAAACTACAATGAGATATCATCTCACACCAGTCAGAATGGCCATCATCAAAAAATCAAGAAACAATAAATGCTGGAGAGGGTGTGGAGAAAAGGGGACACTCTTGCACTGCTGGTGGGAATGTGAATTGGTTCAGCCACTGTGGAGAACAGTATGGAGGTTCCTTAAAAAACTACAAATAGAATTACCATATGACCCAGCAATCCCACTACTTGGCATATACCCTGAGAAAACCAAACTTCAAAGAGAGTCATGTACCAAAATGTTCATTGCAGCTCTATTTACAATAGCCAGGACATGGAAACAACCTAAGCGCCCATCATCGGATGAATGGATAAAGAAGATGTGGCACATATACACAATGGAATATTACTCAGCCTTAAAAAGAAATGAAATTGAGCTATTTGTAATGAGATGGATAGACCTAGAATCTGTCATACAGAGTGAAGTAAGTCAGAAAGAAAAAGACAAATACCGTATGCTAACACATATATATGGAATTTAAGGGAAAAAAATGTCATGAAGAACCTAGGGGTAAGATAGGAATAAAGACGCAGACCTACTGGAGAACGGACTTAAGGATATGGGGAGGGGGAAGGGTGAGTTTTGACAGGGCGAGAGAGAGTCATGGACATATACACACTAACAAACGTAGTAAGGTAGATAGCTGGGGGGAAGCAGCCGCAAGGCACAGGGATATTAGCTCGGTGCTTTGTGACAGCCTGGAAGGGTGGGATGGGGAGAGTGGGAGGGAGGGAGACGCAAGAGGGAAGACATATGGGAACATATGTATATGTATAGCTGATTCACTTTGTTGTAAATCAGAAACTAACACACCATTGTAAAGCAATTATACCCCAATAAAGATGTTTAAAAAAAAAAAAAAAAAAAAATTCATTCTTGGTACCATCCGTTCATTCCACATGAGTATTTATTGGGTACCTGAACTCTTTTTTCTTTTTGTTATCAGTTTATTTATTGATTTAAAATTTTATTTTATTTATTTATTTTTGGCTGTGTTTGGTCTTCGTTGCTGAAACTGGGCTGTCTGTAGTTGCGGCTAGTGGGGGCTAATTGCAGCATGTGTGCTTCTCATTCTGGTGGCTTCTTGTTGCGGAGTATGGGCTCTAGGCACATGGGCTTCAGTAGTTGTGGCTCGCAAGCTCTAGAGTGCAGGCTCAGTAGTTGTGGCGCACAGACTTAGTTGCTCCATGGTATGTGGGATCTTCCAGGACCTGGGCTCAAACGTGTGTCCCCTGCATTGGCAGGCGGATTCTTAACCACCACGCCACCAGGAAAGCCCTGAACTCTTTACAATGCAGAGAAAATGACTTTTCAAGTTCAAAGTTGTGGTTAACATAGACTCCAAATTATCTCCATATTGACAGTCAGAATAGAGGGTAGCTAGACAGTGATGACGTTTAAAGGACAACACATGGTGATGCCCTGCATGATGTGGTCCTGTGTAGCTGGCAACATCATCCCGTGTCACTTTTAACCTCTCTGATCCAGATATAGCATCTCTTTAGCATAGACCTATTATATCTCTAACTAGATCCTAGTATAACATTTTTCTAGTTCTTTAAGCAGTAACTTGCTGAAATAACTTCCCCAAAGCCTTCATATACTCTTCTAATGGCATCTGTCCTATTATGGCTGCCTCTCTGCATTTATGGGAATCTCTACATAATGAGTTTCACCTGTCCAACATAAACATTATAACTCAAAATCCCAGGTTCCTTTATGTTAGGAAGCAGATAGATGACCAAGACCGACAAATCTGACACACTCTCCATAAGCTCACCAAGGCTTGGAGTGGTGATTCTCTTTTTGTTGTCACTGAAGGCAATAGAGGTGTCTTTCATGGTGGAAACTGGTAGTTTTCCAGTGGTTAGAAAGTCAAGTTCTTCATACCAAAGTGGTATTGGTAAGCAGTGGAAATGATTTGGAGAGAGAATCAATTTGAGGACGTGCTATTGAGTTGACTCCCACTGTGTGAGCCTGTGCTGTTGGGTTATTTAATAAGAAGCCATATACTGGTGTCTCAGAACAGTCCACTGGGAGGGTAAAAGGGGCAAGAATTTATTCACTAACTCTTAACTTCTCCTCCATAAATGTATACTTTATGGGATGTTAAATTCCCCCTTTTCATTGATAGGTGTTCAGAAGCATTCTACACCCTCAACAGGGGAGCACCAGGACGGGACACAAGGAGCACACAGCACTGGCAAGAAGAGAGGCGTGGTCAGGTTATACCTGCTTGAAGTGGACTGCAGCTCACACAGAGCTCCTGACTGAAGGGACAGCTCAAATTGTTACTGAGTCCAAACTCATTCTGCTTGCTGCACAGCAGGCCAATAAATGGGGAGCTGAGGTGCTGGCACGAGGAATAACGACTTTATTTAGAAAGCCCACAGACCGAGAAGATGGCGGACTAACGTCCTAGAGAACCATCTTACCCAAGTCAGAATTCAGGCTTCTTTTACACTAAAACGGGAGGGGGTATGATTGGTTGTTGCACACTTCTTTGTGTCGGAATCCTTTGATCTTGCAGCTGTCCACCCAGGTCAGGTCTTGATGTTCCTGTAAACCTCCAACAAGACAAATGATATTCGCTGTTCTGCAACTTTTTATCTCTATGTGAATGGAAAAGTGTTATACCCTTAAAGGTCAGAGTCTTGAGAATGGCCTATCTGGCATATTTCAGGCTATAGGCAACATTCTTAACTTGAAGCAAAAGCAATAAAATACAGAGGTTAAAGTGACAAAAGAAATAGATCTAATATGGAGTCAGATTTGTTACTCCCTATCATAAAATGAGGAAAAGATAAAATCTGGGAGGATGCCTTTAAGAGGAGTCTAACACACCTTACTTCTCAGACTGTACCCTGGAAAAAGAGTTGGACTGAAACCTTGCTCTGAGCATGTGTGAAGGACATCCATTACATTTTCTTAGATGTTTTTCTGTGAGAATTAACTCCCCATTCAATTTGCTGTAGAAAAGGCTGCTGAGAATTTGTACTGTAGCCCTAGACCCATGGCCACTTCTAATTAGTTCAGGAGTGAGCACTTAAACTTTCAGTCTGGGGCAATTAGGGTCTCATTTTGGTGATCTGGAATTGGGATGGGGGGAGAGAGAATTCAGTCTATTCCTAAATGCTACATCTGTAACATTTAAAGACAAAAGCTTACAAATAAAGTATGCCTATTAAATTAAATCCTCTGCAGGGGCATTTTGTTTTACAAAGTTAAAATAACAGCTTAGTGGGAGCACCTGTGACTATATAAATGGAAAGCAAATACAGTAAGAGCAACAATAAACATGTTAGCATTCCATTAAGTTAATATCCTTGCACCTTTCTTCCCTGGAGACTTAAGGCTTCAGAGCTTAAATGGCTTTCATATCCTCTTCCTTATGTCCTCCTAGTAGTCTATATCTTTAGAGTTGCTCTCCTTCTAAATGCTCCTTATTTCAGCATCATTCATACTCTGGATGCTACATTTTTATTGACCTGAGGTAAGGCGGACATAACACCTTCCCCTTCCTTGCTGGTACATACTATTCCTGGTATCTAACTGCATACTTCTTTCCCCGCCTCCTGTGGACAAGGAAACAAAACAGAATGTAAGACAAGGACACATGAAAAAGGTATGCAGGGGTGACATTTCTCCTAATTCATGTGTTTTCCTATTGTCACAAAATTTACCTTAAATTGTGCTTGTTAAATACAATTTAGAGATGCTTTTGTCCTGTAAGTCTAAAATCATAGGCAGCTTAGTGGGAATGCATGTGATTCTATAAGTTCACAATTAAAGTGTAAGCAACAATCAACATACTAGCATTCCATTAAGTTAATAATCTTTCAGTTTTTCTTTTAAAGAAGTTTTAATGCATTCCCACTATTGACAGCTAAATTCAGAGACAATGTAGATTGTTAGAGATGGTAGTATTTTTCCTGCATCACTTTTTCACTCGATCTAGGAATGTGATAAAGTATCCACACTGGGGTCAGAAATATGTAACCTTAATTCTTCTACTTTTACTTTTCCCATTTCATTTTCTAACTGCATTTATTAAGCCTGAATTCAAATATTCAAACCTGTTTCTGAAGATATAGTTTAACATCCTTGACACTTTTTCAAAGAACTCTCTGAGCACTTGCAAAAGATTCTTTCTCAGGTGGAATGGAAAAAAATATAACAATGGTAGTAATAATTATACCTACAGCTCTCCAAAATATGTTACCAATTATTAGGGCAATGTTAGTCTGAATGAGGATATATGTAGAATAAAACAATGATTTTTTTTTTCAGGCAGGTATGACAATTCAACAGGATGACCTGCCGATGACAAGCATGGCTCTGGATTTAGACAAACCTAAATTTAGATCCTGGTTTTGCAATTAACACACTTAACTTACTAACATTGTGACCTTGAGCTCTGTTTTATCATCTTTAAAATGGGTAGATACCTATCCCTGCATGGTAGTTGTACAGGCAAATAAGATAATGGAGGGCTTAGCACGTGCTGAGTACTCAACAGAAAGCTGCCCAGGAGGCAAGATAGCTTAGCCATTAGGTCTACCACCTACTAGTCATGTGATCTTGCGTGAGTCAATTGGCTCTCTGAGACTTGCATTCTCAATTGTGAAATGGTGGCTATCATATATTTCACAGTGTTTTTTCTTCAGTAAAAATTATACGATGTATATAAGCACTTAGCATAGTACCTGGCACATGACAAGTACTTAATAAATACTTGCTATAAGAGACTCAAGTTCGTCAGAAAAGATGTCACTAGTTATATTGAGGCTTCTTGAAAAATTTATTAGGGTACTATTCAGATCTTATAATTCAATTTTACCATCTAAATGTAATTAAGAGGCATTTTCAATATGCATCACCAGATGTAAACAATAAAAGAGACTTTTAAAAATAGTACCCATATTTAAAATGTTAACAACTGATCTATTAGGTAATAGTATCTACAGGACTTTGCATTTTTTTCCATTAACTATTTGCATGTAGACATCGTAATATAATTTGCTTTTTGAGGAGTACTTTTTTTTTTTTTTTTTTTTTTTTTTTTTTTTTTTTTTTATGCTGTACGCGGGCCTCTCACTGCTGTGGCCTCTCCCGTTGCGGAGCACAGGCTCCGGACGCGCAGGCCCAGCGGCCATGGCTCACGGGCCCAGCCGCTCCGCGGCACGTGGGATCCTCCCCGACCGGGGCACGAACCCGCGTCCCCTGCATCGGCAGGCGGACTCGCAACCACTGCGCCACCAGGGAAGCCCTGAGGAGTACTTTTTAAAAGAAAAAAAAGCCAAACTAATCCTAGCATTTTTTAAATAAATTTTTTATTTCAAACCGCATGCATAGTCATAATTAAGAGTATCCTTCCTTTTTGATCTTTATCCCTATTTTCACATATCGGCCTGGTGTTTATTATTTCTGCTGAAGGCAAACCAATACTCATGGTACTTTGAATAACAAAAGAAAAATCTTTTGAAAACCAACATAAATATAGAAGTGATAATATATTTTAGAAAGTTCAGTATCTACTATTACTCTCTTTTAGAATTTAACGTATCTCAATATTTTATCTGGATGATTTATTTTGGCAACTTGTTTTTTCCTATGTTGTGGAAGCAACTTTCTGGAAGAAAAAACACTGATTGAGTGATTATGGCCTCTATTTGAAACAAGTCTACTTTTTCACTGTTCCTGGGACCTAGAGTAGTATATATTCATTCTTAATCACAAAAGACCCATTTTTACACTAGGGCAGAAAATGTGGCATTTATAGAAAATATGTCTACTTCTTGAATGAACCTAGGCTGACTGTGATATTAATTTTCTTTAGAATCTTCCATCTCAAATGCTTAAGCAGCAGTGTAAGCCTACATAGAAAAACTAAGCCTGTGAATACCTATTCCTTGGTAAAATAGCTATCTAATATCAAAGATATGGGCTTTTATCTTTGTATTCCAGAATCTAACACAGATTACGAGTTTAGGAAATGAACAGATGAGAGAATATCTGTGTTTGTAAATTGAGGGAAATTTGTGACTATTCGTATTTGTTCCATAGGATGAGCTCATTCTTTTATTGTTTTTATATTTTCACTAAAAGTGATCAAATTCTTTATTAGGCAGTTTGTTTTATGTTAGAAGAGTGTGTGTGTTTTGTTTGTGTGCGTGTTTGTGTTTTGTGTGCATATTATTGAGTTCTTATTATGCCCCTGATAAATTCCTTATGCACATTTTCTCCTCTAACCTTTACAGTAACCCTATGAGAAAATGCTGTTCTTCTCTCCATTTTATAGATAAAGCAACTACAGCAGTGAGAGATTAAGTAACCCAACCAGTCACAAAAGTTGTAAGTGGAAGACAATGTTTTAATTCAGTTAGCTCAACTTGAGAACACCTGTTTGTAACAATGATGCTAGAATCCACAGATATCTGTTCTCTGTAACAGTGCTAGTTTGGGTCCTTGAGTGGTGTGCTTAGTTGACTGTCAGATAAGTGATCCCTACTCATTAGTTTTCCCTTAGATATTCAAGCTGTGCTTAAAGCATCTTCATAAGAGTAAAATAAAATAAAATAAAAAATTTTAATCGATTAAACAAGAAAGCCTCAAATTACTTCAGCCAAGGTTGATATTTGATAGAGTTGCAAAGAAAATATCATGGAATCATAATCACAGCCATTCCATTAGGGACACTATCCCTGGTATATTCTGAATCTTGGAAGTTGTTTTCAAACTGCAAGGCACATTTTTTCCTAGAAAAAATTAGGGGATATAAAGCCCATTTTCCCCCACCATGGAGAAGCTCTGTCAGATGTTGCACTGAACACAGAGAGAAAGAGAGAGAAATGAGTGGATAGATAGGCTAGAGCTGGCAATTATGGTAGAACAAATTTGGGGTATTGCAACATTGTAAAAAGCTGTGCAAATAAGAACAAGCTTTAGAGATTTAGAAATATAGTGGAAGAAGATGCTGCACTTGATGTTTGAACTTCAGCACAGTTTAGGGACTGACATTTTTGTTACTAGAATTACATTCTTTGACACAGAAAAATGCCCACCATTGCACTGATGGTGTAGGACAAGGTAAGCGTGGGTTACAGAGAACATCAGCTGTAAACACACAGAGTCCGGATGACAACACAAGATAAACCAGGGTGAACTAGAGCAGATAAAGTGTCACTGATCCAATAATGAGTAGGGATTGAGGATAAGGTCAGATCACTTTTTTTCTTATAATGAGAAAGAGAAAAGCATCACTTGACATTATGATCTGGGTCTTGGTGTTTTCTTGTTGAACATAAGTTATAGAATATCACTATCAGACGAGGCCACTCTATGATCACCACGGATCAAAATGAAAACAAGACCACTCAATAACCATGTTTGAACCTGTAAAAAACATGAACATCGTCCACACCACAATGACGTGACCCAAACTGGCTAAAAGGAGTGACTGCTGCTTCTCTACCAATTAATTACATCTTTAGGCTCAATCAATCTTCTCTCCTTCTAAGTAAGGTGTAATAAGTTACCCAATCAAGGAATTACTCACACTTCCTGACAGCAGACAAATCCAGAGCACCACCCAACTTCCTTAAAGCCTCCCCTCAAATTGTAAGTCCAAATCCGTGAGTCTGTTCTAACACCCTCTACTGCCCCATAGTTCCCTGGTGAGTGTTCTCCTTTGCTGCCATGTGCGATTACATGGAACTTATTCAACCACAGGTGTGTTCCTTCCTAGAAGTCTTTGACTGGAGGGCATTGGCAATAGCTTGCTATAGAGATGATTATTCTGAAGCTAATTTTAGGAAGGCATCATTTAAAACTTTGCTATGGCAAGTAACATAAACTCACTTGAACTGGCTTAAACAAAATGAAAAAAAAAATTTTTAAATTAGAATACAAGAGTGGCTCAAAATATGCAAAAATTGAAATGTAGATGGGCTTGAGAAATACCTGGAAAGAGAGTTTTTAAAAAAAATTTATTTTATATTGGAGCATATTTGATTAACAATGTTGTGTTAGCTTCAGGTATACAGCAAAGTGATTCAGTTTTATGTATACATGTACCTATTTTTTTTTCAAATTCTTTTCCCATTTAGGTTATTACAGAATATTGAGCAGCGTTCCCTGTGCTATATAGTATGTTCTTGTATAGCAGTGTGTACATGTCAATCCCAAACTCCCAATCTATCCCTTCCTCCCATCCTTTCCCCTTGGTAACCATAAATTCTTTCTCTAAGTCTGTGAGTCTGTTTCTGTTTTGTAAATAAGTTCATTTGTATCATTTTTTTAAGATTCCACACATAAGTGATATCACATGATATTTGTCTTTCTCTGTCTGACTTACTTCACGTAGTATTAAAGTCATCAGAAACATAGGAAGTTTTATTCACTCTCTATTTTTTTCTCTATTTCTTGTTTAGTATATATTTTACCTCACCTCACTGTTTCCTTTTCCCTGCAGAATAGCTTTCTCTGGAATAATATGGCTTCCTTCAGCTGCTAAGAGTACGTGTTACACTTCAGTTATACACACAGGCTGATTCCAGGGTTTACAAGCTACGTAGTCACTAATGGGTACTGAATGGCTATCTTTCAGTGTTCTGTCCCTGTCCCATATAAAAAGAGTATGACTAGCTCAGCTTGGATCACATATCTTATGGTTGAATCAGCTTAAAAACTTGACTCAACTCTGAATACTACTAGTGATGGCTCATGGGCTAGGAAGATACAGTAAAAATATTTATTACGTGTCATTTTTATTCCATAAGCTGGTTTTAGTCTCAATTAATTATTTTGTTGTCTTTATGATGCCTAAGCAATAAACCAAATAAGTGCATACTTTTAGAGATGAATTCGAGTATTGAGAGAATAGTAAATTCTAACCATAGCCAATGTTCCAGTGTCTCCAATTAGCAGAACTTTTTAAAGTATTCCAGACTAATATAACTTTCCCCCAGTGTGCACTATGCATTACATATTCATAAGATCACATCAGTTTGTAGTAAAACAATAGTAAGACAATGTTTAAATCATTATTATCATCAAATCAAACAATTTTAGTTTTTTCCCGTAAATATTTAAATTAGTGATGATTAACCATCTCTTAATCCCTAATCCTTGGTCAAGAATCTCATGTTTGCCACGTGACTGACTTTAGGATATAGCTGAGTCATAAAAAATAAAAATATGAGAACTTCATCAACACAAATGTATAAAAATAGACTTGATGTCTCTGTAAAGCAAAGGATGTGTACTGGATAAAGTTAAATGCTTAAAAGTTAAATGACTTCACATTGTTCAACAACTTTCTCAGTCCCTAAGTGCTAGGTTCCATGAAGTCAAAATGGCATGCACAAAACCCATAAGTTTATGAAAATTGTTTAGTTGTTGTTTTGTACTGAATAAATGTATGTGTGTTATTTTAGTCAAACATTTAATGATTTTGACCCATATAGATACAACTTCATTAATATTATAATGAATTGTTAGCATGGCTTATATTGGTAAATATCAATACTATTTTGATTGGATCCTTAAGTTTCAAAGATATATTTCAATAAGCTTACATATTTAGGTTTGTTAGTAATTAAGTTTTCTATCTTTTCCTGTAAAAATGATGCAGTCTCTACAGTAGATTTATACTCATGTTAATAGATTTACACTCATGAATAGTGTTTCCAAAAATATTCCACTAAACACCACCATCAAAGATACACTATGGGGCTTCCCTGGTGGCGCAGAGGTTGAGAATCCGCCTGACGATGCAGGGGACACGGGCTCGTGCCCCGGTCCGGGAAGATCCCACATGCCGCGGAGCGGCTGGGCGCGTGAGCCATGGCCGCTGAGCCTGCGCGTCCGGAGCCTGTGCTCTGCAACGGGAGAGGCCACAACTGAGAGGCCCGCGTACCGCAAAAAAAACCCAAAAAAACAAATATGCACTATGCTTTGGGATAAAAGGTTTTTGTGCAACAACATGCTTTAGGGAATTCTATTTACTGTGTCTCTCTGTCTGATATTCACAGTGCATTAAAAATGTGTTGAAATCCTGTGGCAAAGAGATTGGTTCAACCTTGTTTAACTTGGTGTTTCAAAAACTCCTATATTCATGGAATTTTTGTTTGTGAAATATCTCTTAGAATATATATGAAAAATGTTGCTATAAGGAAAAATTAGTTTATTACTTGTTGATTCTTCTAATAATCACAAAATTCCTTGTTTGAAGGTAGGCAATGTCTACACTCGAATTTGAAGGAAGAAATTAAGGTGACTAATGAGGTAATGCATAGAACAACATTTATTGACTTTTAGTTCCATTTTAGGTGGACATAACTAATTAGTTCTGACACTAAAGTTCTAAAGACTTTTCTTCTTTCTGTTCAAGAAACACTCAATTCAGTAGCATTTACTGATTACTCGCTTTGGGCAAGGCATAGTTCCAAGCACTATTAAGGATGGAAAAGAATCTGACATTAATTTTTGTCAAACGGAATTTCACCATCTAGCAGAAAATCACACACACACGCACACATTTATTACTCTAAGATAAATTATGATAATGCAAGAATGAGAAATGGAAAAATGTTTAGAAGTCTGGAAAGCATAGGGAACAGGAGATACAGACTTCCTGGAAGGGGCTACAGGAAAGCTTAACAGATTTGAGATTTGAACTGTATTTAGAATGATGGAGATACAACTGTCATCCACTGACAAACATTTTGAATAAAAAGAGCTTGAATGTGGCCAGAGAGACAGGGAATACTGCTTGTTTTTCAAAGAGCTGTAAATCCAGCTGACATAACGTTTAAGGGATGTGATATGATACATGATTAAGACTGGAAAAATAGTTATTGAAATATTGTAGGGGATCTGCAATTCCAGGCAAAAGAATTTGGGCCTGGACTTCATACTCTCAGCAATTGGATATTGAATAAGCAATTGAATATTTCGATCAAGAGATTATATTTCTGAGTAAAAAAATAACTATCTTATGAAGATAATTCAGGCGGCAAGAGATAGGATAAATTAAAGGAGATATAACCTGGAGTCAGAGAGTCCCATTTGGAGGTTATTTCAATAATTCAGAAGGGAATTGATGAAAGCCTGACTTAGCAGTGCAAGAGAATATGTCAGTGGGACACATACAGGAAACATTTCAAAGACAGAACAGTGTAAATGGTTGAGGGACCATGTGGGAGGGTGAAAGGGTTTGAGGAAATACAAACCCCGGGTCATCTGGGAGGATGTGGTGGATTTGGTGTTCTAGGCAGGTGTACTCTCCTTCCCCACTTCTAAATCTGCACTCTCTGACAATCAAATCTTCAGACAGACAGGGATCATACTCACTCTAGAGTCCCCAAGAATTTGTGTTTATCTTTGGAAATCCTGAAGTTTTAAGTCTAAATGGCTGGAGGGATGAGAATGCTATCAACTAACAGACGGAGAAGCAAGAGTGAAAAGGAAAAGACTGCTGTTTATCTTTGACTAAGTTCCTACTGTGAGCAGGAAATGATACCAGGGCTGAAAAACAATAAAGTATAAGACTTATCCCATAACATTTAATATTCTACAGTCTAGGGAGCTAGGGAATAATCTAAAGAATTAATTAATTAGCAAGGTATTGTAAGTTCAGTTCAAAATGAGTGCCATAGAGAATAAATTCTCTAAAAATTCAGAGAAAATATCAAAGAGAACTAGATTGTTAAAAATCACTTAATGAAATGAAAGTTGGTCTTCTATAGAAGCGCAGAACTTAGCTAAGCGAAGAAGGGTCGGGGAGGACATTTTACATAAGGAAAACCGTGTGAGTAAAGACAAGGATGCCTTGTGTATATGTAAGTTCATTTATTTACCTACCCATTCATTTATTTAATAACTTTTAAGTGCCTACTAATGCCAGGCAAATCTATAGAGAATATTCAGAAAAAATAAAGTGAATATATATGCTGTTAAGACCTAAAAAGTTCAATATTGTGTGTTGCCTTGACATCTGTGGAACCCAGAGGACCTTGAATGGCTTACCATAAGTTCTCCTCTCCACTCCGCTCCCACAGTTAAGGTCTGCTAGCCAAACAATCCTCTTTATCAGAGGGACCAGGCACAATTCCTGCTCATCCCTGAACAGTGGATTTCAGTTCCCAGACAGTCTGTGGAATTATTCAAGCCAGCCAATCACATCCTCCTGTGGGAACCAGGGGACACTTCATCCTTTTATTTCTATGGAATTGGCTTCCCACAGCTGCTGGGGGTTCACTCTGTTCTGAGTGCCACCTCTGAGTGGCCCTGCACGGGCAGCATTCTCCTCACCTAGGCTTGCAGTGTAAGTGACTGATAAACTGCTGTCCATCTATCTGGCCATAGCCATTATCCCAGATCAGGAATCCCTCCCTTACCGATGTGATGACTAGGAAGACGATCCAGACAACATGTTAATATATATTAAACCATTTCTCTGACCTAGTTCATTTTCTAAATTCTGATTTTAAAAAGAATAAAACATTTTCATGACCCTCCAAAAGTAATGTGAGGCCTGGCCACTGTCTTTTTTGCCTAATGGAGAAGTTAGCCCTAGTCCAATATCAAACTTGATTATAGTAGTATTTCCTATTGTCCTTTTATTCAATATAAACCCTTTGCCTCTCACATGTTGTCTAAGAATGATGGAATTAGAAATGCTTCCCACAATTTTTGTAAAGAAAAAACCTATTCTAAATTACTTTTTCTTTCCTTGTTATATTTAATATAACTAGACTTATGCTCACCCTTAAAAAGTCACTCCTAGATGCTTTTGAAGGATTTTCTCAAATATAACTGAATGCTGAAGCAGGAAAGGCACAGATGATATGCTTTAAATCATTTTGTGAGCTATAAAGCACCCCAAAAGTGCAATATGTCACTCTTATCTAGATCTGTAATTTTAAAACTACACTCAAAAAGCCATAGGGGTTCCTTCAGTGTGTCTGGAGGGCTGTTGGAAAGGCAGTCGGCGGGGTGTGTGTGTGTGTGTGTGTGTGTGTGTGTGTGTGTGATCGGTGGGAATCTGCCTCACCCTCTGCGCCTTCCTCTTCTCTCACTCCCAGGTAACCAGAGAATATCTATCTTGGCCAATCACAAAATGTTTTATTGGAAGCAAAGGTCCTGTTGCCCAAAATGTGTTAAAAACCACTAACCTTATTTATCTCCCACTTGCTATATTCAACAGGCATTTTCTTCCTATATCTAACAGGCACATTGAGAAACTATAAGATTATGGCAAAGTTGAATTCAATAAAACAAATTCATGTGACAAAGAACCAGTTAATAACAACTTGGTAATAGTGACATACTATTAAGCCAAAGGCATGATGAAGTAGAAATACCAATTTTCGTTTTCCCTGTTGGAAGATAAACATAAGGACTTTGAGAAACCTCTAGACAACTTTTTGAATTTAAAATTTTGCTGCATTATTTACATCAAATACATACAGGCATATATTGGACAGTGTCTGTCAGCAATGTGTTCCAGGGTTACCATCTCTTGTTAACAGTAAATCTTTTCTAACAGCTAGCCTAACTTCCCTATGCTCTCCCTTGAGCCTTTTCCTTATATCTTGCTCTGAGTGGGGATGGAAAACAACTGGTTATCATTCTGCTCATAACAGCCCTTCTTATTTTGAAAAATTAATTCCCCTTATATTTGTCTCTTGTCCAAATGAAATTCCAGTTTTCTAAGCCTTTCTGCATTGTTGTTAATTTCCAATTCTTTAAGGATCTCTTGATCCTCTGAACCCTCTCCATGGTCCCTACTGTGCTTAAGAAGTGAATTGATATAGCCTCTACCAAAAACATTGGTATTTTCTAAGGAAAACTTCACTACACAAAGCAATATTTTCCTTGTCATAGCCATCAAGAATAGTTTGTTTTGTATTTTCTAATGACTAATATTATGAATATTCTACTTATTAAAAACTTTCTGAATGCTGGAATTATATCCTAAATAGAGATCTTCACCAAAACTCCTTCCTTGATTATATTTATAATCAAAATGATACAAAAGGAATAAAAAGTACAACGACAAAATGCTCAGAGTCAATGTGGAACAAAAGAAGAGAGCAGAGCCAACAAAACCAAACTCACCTGTTTCTGGATGTATGGTTCATAAAATAATTTATATTCCAAGGGCTCTAAAGATTCTAGTGTGGTTTGTGGGTTAGAATTACCCATGGCATTATGTGTAACTCCCATTACCTGAGGTAGGCTCTTAAAAAAAGTTATGGGCTGGTTGGTTTTTTTAATTATTAATTTGAATTATGTTTCCAATGCACCTGTGAGTGCATTGAGTGCATAGAGCTAGTGATTCCTGACTCTAATCTTGCCATACTTCAAAATGTCTGCAAATACCAGAAAGGCTCCTGTAAATTCTAATTGCAAACTGAATTTCTCCACGCCACACCGAGGGTCATAGAACAGTTGAAGGAAAAGTTATTTTGCTTTCCCTCTCCTCAAATTGTGTGAACTGCACTAAAAGTGTTCTCAAATATACCTCCACACTGTTGTATAATTTCCTAAGGCTTGGCCTAAGTATGATTCTATTTACCTAGTGAGATTTGATGTCTTCCTCTGCTTTTCCCATTTCTGGGAGCAATTTTTTTTTTTTTTTTTTTTTTTTTTTTTTGCGGTACGCGGGCCTCTCACCGTTGTGGCCTCTCCCGCTGCGGAGCACAGGCTCCGGACGCGCAGGCTCAGCGGCCATGGCTCACGGCACCAGCCGCTCCGCGGCACGTGGGATCTTCGTAGACCGGGGCACGAACCCGCCTCCCCTGCATCGGCAGGCGGACTCCCAACCACTGCGCCACCAGGGAAGCCCTCTGGTAGCAATTTTTATGTGAGGTAGGTCATTCTTCTAATGACTAGCAAAGCAGCTAGGGACACTCAAGGTTGTGTGTGCTGATCTAGGTGTGAATCCACTGCAAATTCACCCATGCTGACTCCTGTCACTGCCAAAGTTGCCATTGTCTGAAGTAACTAGTGCCATTGGAACCAAACTGGACATTTCTACCATTTTCTGCAGTCAGTGTCCATTTGGGAGTTTACGGTATTAGTTCTTTTCAGTTTTACCCTCTCCTTTTCTGTACACTGCTTTGACAAGGGTTCGGAAGAACGCCTATGAAAGCTGGACCAGCAGATAATCTGATTGACAGACATTTGACTGTACTAAGGACAAAACATTATTATGTATCCTGACTCCTTTCTCCTGGATGAATGCTGCCCCAGAAGCAGAGTGAGTTATTTATACAAATAGAGCCCCAATGCCTCTAGTCTTTTCTAGATAGCTCTCAATCCAAGGGTAAACACACTTGAAGCTCAAGTTGGAATTCCCACTATAATCTTCTAATTGGATAGATATTAATATAATTAGCCCCTGCAAATGTCTACTCTAATTCCAAAGAGTCCTCTCTTAAGTGACATTTTAATACTTTTAGGAAAATAGTTGCCTGAAATTTCTGGTATCAAAGGAGCCACGTGAGTCAAGGTTGGTGTTCAGTCATATTATTTATTCTATCTTTTCTGTGGAAACTAAATAGTATGAACCCTGCCATTTTCTACAACTACAGGGATCTTCCAACACCATATATGTTCCTGCCAGCACTCTGCAACAAATGCTGTTGGACTCATGTTTTTTCCTCTTGGACTGCCTGCAGGAACACAAACTAGTATGTGGTCCTTTTCAAGCATGATATGCTCAGATGCTCGGTAACTGTGTTTCATTTCATTTCATTTTATAATAATAATCTGATACTAAGACCACAATTTTTTTTATTTCTCTTTAATTTGAAGAATTTCTCTATCCATCTATTTGTTTGTCTCCTGTCTACCTACTCCAGTCACCATACTAATCTATTTTTAGTATTTTCTTGATATCCATCTTATGCCAAGTGGGTACTGAAATGACAGTAATGACTCCTGCCCTGATAAGTGAGATGAACATTACATGAATACTTACACAAATAGTTACTCATGGTCATAAAAATACTACAAAGGAACAGTACAAATCACATTAAAAGCACATTTTTTTCAACTTGATTAACCATTTATTTATATATTTAATAGTCCTAATGTATTTACTTTTTGCTTTGACAAAATAGTGAAAATTATGGGAATGCTGACTGAGTCTTCTTTTGTACAGTTACATAGAGTTAAGGTTTCTCCTTTACATACAAAGAAAAATATTAATAACAAAGCGCTTCATTGATCAAAAAAAGGCTAAGAGCTGCAACCATTTATTCACGTGTACATCCGACCCAAGAGACTTGTGTCAAGGCACATAAACATGTGAGATGCGGTGGAGGTTAGGAAAACTTCTACCAGAAGTGGTCCTTATGCTACTTTCTGAAACAGGAAAAGTCTGCAGCAGAGGGCAGTGTGCCTCACAGACTCTCTCTCTCTTACCCTGTTAGGATCTTAGATGGTACCTGAATCAGATGAAATATAGTGATTATATTCTCTGTCTTTCTTAAAAATAATTTTAGATTTTTCTAGGGCAACATTTAAATGACCTGATTGAACCGTGGTGCGGAGACAGTTTCAATTGCATTAATTTTAATTACAGTGGATTTAAATTGCATGGTAAGAAATTGGGTTATTCCTCATGCTAATATTCTTTTGTGCAGCAGTTCCAGGATGGGTTTCTATTTCTGTGTGTAAGTGTTATAGTTCTTGCTTGTTTCAAGTGTAATTCCATTTCCATTTGCTTTTAAGGCAAACAAATTGAGTTAAATTATTTTCCCTTGCTTGAAATTTCATTGGCTCATTAAATTTCAACCACGGCATAAAATTTTTCAAAATGACACTAGGTCATGTCTGAATAAGATAGGTCCAAAGGAGGGCCAATTTCCAAGAAGAAGCAAATAATAAAAATACAGCTGAAAAGTTGTAATAACGACCTATTTAAATGTTTGAAGAACATTTTCCCCTACAAGATATGTTAATAATTAGGGCCAGTTTCCTAGGGAAAAAATTAAAGTGAGGATTATAGTAAGTCCTAAGTATTTCTTTTTTTCCTCCATTTGCCTTTAAGAAATTTACAGAGTCAGAAGAAGAGAAAAACAATTTCAAATACTATCTTTTGAATGAGGACATAGGCATATAGTTGATGAAATAATTCTTGACATTTGGTTGTATTTTCAGGTCTTTCACTGAACTCTTCACTAGTAACTGTCTCCCTGACCAGAGAACAGGCTACAAATTCCTATAATATAACTTTTTTTGGTCTATCACTCCTGAAAGGGTTTTTCTTGTTTATTTATCCCAAGCTGTTTATTTTCATTTGCTTCATACCTAGTGCCCTTTGCCCATCTTCTTTGGACTTGCTAATTAATTCATGCTCTGCCTTTGCTTTCCTTTTTTTCCTTGGGACTTTCAGATCCATCTCTCTTTTCCTCAGGCCTGCAGTGGGTCACTTTTTCTTTTTTTTTTTTAAATAATTTTTATTGGAGTGTAGTTGATTTACAATGTTGTGTTAGTTTCAGGTGTACAGCAAAGTGAATCAGTTATACATATACATACATCCACTCTTTTTTGGATTCTTTTCCCATATAGGTCATTACAGAGTACTGAGTAGAGTTTTAGCTTAGGTCAGAGCCACAGCTATCTGCTTAGTTAAAAGGAAATCTGGGATAGTTTTTGCCCTAGAATAAAAATCTACCCAGAGGAGTGAGCAAATCTTTGTTTATGTTGCGAGAAAGGCAAAACCATGATAAATGGTACAAGATAAAATAATAAGGATTAAAAACAAACAAACTTTCATCCAGTGTATTCCTGAAATCAAGGTCAGTGGAGGGGTCATCACACACATATTTATACTTTCACAAAAGATAATGAAGCTTGAAATTTCCCACTGAACCTCTGGAGTGGGATAAACACTACACAGAATTTCCAAACAACAATTGAAACTTTTGGTTTGACAGTGTGAAAATCAGTTCTCATTCTTTTTAGACTTAAATGCTATTCATACATAGTTTTTACTTTTGTTTGTTTTGGGTTTTTTTTGCAGTACGCAGGCCTCTCACTGCTGCGGCCTCTCCCGTTGCGGAGCACAGGCTCCGGACGCGCAGGCTCAGCGGCCATGGCTCACGGGCCCAGCCTCTCCGAGGCACGTGGGATCCTCCCAGACCGGGGCACGAACCCGCGTCCCCTGCATCGGCAGGCGGACTCCCAACCACTGCGCCACCAGGGAAGCCCCCATACATAGTTTTTATTTTTGAGTCAAGTGAAAAAAAAATGGTGCTGGAACACCCCTACTTTCCTCTTTTCTCCTTTGATTTTATTTTATTTTTAAATACATTTTCCTCAGGTAGCTATTGGCTTTGCATTCATTGTAGATTATAAGTTAAAACTGAGGCCAGGAATAACTGCTTATCTTATGGTTTGAAGACTTTTAAGAGTAATTTTAGTATTTGCTTAAAACATGTCTAAGACTGATAACCTAGATTAGTATCATTATTCAAAAAAATTATAATGGTTCTACAGCAATCAATTAAGTAAGAAGAGTTGTGGTAAGTATTTTGACAATATAAGGAAATACCACAATCTTTACTTTATATCTGATAAATAGATCAGAATGTCAAATTTTGAGGTGATGATTAGATATCTGACCATTTTGATCAACAGATAGAAACATAGATCTTCTAAAAGAAGTGACGATCAAGAGAATCAGAAGAGAAACCACAGACTGGGAGAAAAATATTTGTAAAATAAATATCTGATAAAGGACAGTTATCCAAAATAAATAACTCTTAAAACTCGAAAAATATTTGTAAAATAAATATCTGATAAAGGACAGTTATCCAAAATAAATAACTCTTAATAACAATAAGAAAACAAACAACCCAATTGAAAAATAGACAAAAGATCTGAACAGATACCTTATCAGAGAAGACGTACAGATGGCAAATAAGCATATGAAAAGATTCTCAACATCATATGTCATTACGAAATTGCAAAACACCAATGAGATACCACCACATTCTTATAAGAATGGCGACAATCCGAAACACAGACAACACCACATTCAAGATGTGCTGCAAAAAGAGCTCTTATTCTTTGCTGATGGGAATGCAAAATGGTAGAGCCACCCGGGAAGAGAGTTTGACAGTTTGTTACAAAACTAAACATACTCTTACCAACTCTAACCAGCAATCCTGCTCTTTGGTATTTACCCAAAGAGTTGAAAGGTTTTATTTACACTAAATCTTGTACGTGGATGTTTATAGCAGCTTTATTCATAATTGCCAAAATTTGAAAGCAACCAAGGTGTCCTTTAGCAGGTGAATGGATAAATAAACTGTGGTATATACAGAAAATGGAATATTTTTCAGAACTAAAAAGAAATGGGCTAAAAGACATGGAGAAAACTAAGACGCATATTATTAAGTAAAAGAAGCCAATCTAAGAAGCCTAGATACTATATGGTTTCAACTATATGACTTTCTGGAAAAGGCAAGACTATGGAGACAGTAAAAATATCAGTAGTTGCTTGGGGTTGGGGGAAAGGAGAGATGAACAGGCAGAGCACAGGACTTTTAGAGTAGTGAAACTATTCTGTATGATGCTATAATGGTGCCTACGTGGCTTTAGGTGCCTACGTGTCTTTAGGTGTTTGCTCAAACTCATAGAATGTGTACCACCAAGAGTAAACCCTAATGTGAACCAAGGACTTTGGGTGATAATGCTGTGTCAATGTAGGCTCATCAATTTTAACCAATGTACCATTCTGGTGGAGGATGTTGATAGTGTGGAAGTCTGTGTGTGTGTGTTGAGGGGGGAGGAGGGTTTATGGGAACTCTGTAATTTCTGCTTGATTTTACTGTGAACCTAAAACTGATCTAAAAAACATAGTTAAAAAAAGGAAATTTGGAGCTCCATAAATAGTAAAAATAAACGTACATAGATATATTTTTTATTTTTAGGTTCTCTAAAAGCTAAGTAATTGGTTAAAGCAAACACAGTAGCATATATATGTCCAATATATGTAAGGTTTTTAATCCATATAAAAATAAAATGCATAGCTGATGACAGCCCAACAGTTGAGAGGAAGGAAGTGGATGTAAAAACTCTCCCAACTCCCTCCCATTAACTTGCACGGACAATCCATCCACTAGTCTCGATCCACAAGCCACAATCCATGGATGGCGAATAAGCAGAATTGGTTCAGCTTCTGTTTGATTGATCTGCCTGGTGTTGGTTCACACAGCATTTAAAAAATTGAGTCAGTTGCCAATATTTAAAAATCTGGTTATTTTGCATAAATTCCTGACTCGATTTTGCTTGAAAAAGATCTGACTTCAGTTGGCCTGCATTTCTGCACGGCAGCAGTCAGCTTGAGCTGAGTAACCACTGCTCCCTTGAGCTGAGTCTGGAGCTCTCCAGTTTTCCTTCACCTTCACCATCTCTGATTTTACCCTGATACTAAAGTCAGTTGCCATTTACCATCATATTCCAGTGCTGCTTGACTTGTTTCCTTGAGTTGTCTGATGCCAGCAGTCTTTTTTTTTTTTTTTTTTTGCGGTACGCGGGCCTCTCACTGTTGTGGCCTCTCCCGTTGCAGAGCACAGGCTCCGGACGCGCAGGCTCAGCGGCCATGGCTCACGGGACCAGCCGCTCCGTGGCATGTGGGATCCTCTTCCCGGACCCGGGCACGAGCCCTCGTCCTCTGCGTCGGCAGGCGGACTCTCAACCACTGCGCCATGTGGGTAGGGATGGATTGTTGTTAAAATTTATATCCTCAAAAAAAAAAAATTTATATCCTCAAAAAACGTATATATCCAGAATTAAGGATTATTTTTCCCATCAAGCTGAGTTTTTCTAATTTCTCTTTTTGTTTGCATATTTTTTCCCCTCTATTTCCTTATGCCTTTTCTATTATTCAAGTTTTCCTTATTCTGATTTTTCCCTTCTGCTGATTTGGCTCTCATAATTCTCCCTATACTGTTTAACTGATTTACTCTAACGTTTTAATAGGGCATGTTTGATTGAAATAGTTTAAACAATCTAGAGATGATCAGTATCTTTACTCTGCTGTAGAACGATACAAAGACTTTAGAATGCTTAACACAGGTTACTATCTTCCATCTTATATGCTTGGTTGTTTGGTAATTTAGTACCACAATTTCCTTCCTTCTTCTAGGTTAATATTTCTTCTTCCCCCAAATTTACACCCTTTGTAAACAAGAAACTGTTAGCGGTAAACTCAGTGTTTGACCCTGTGAATTTATTTTGTCCTCACTCCTGATGATATTTTAGAGTTAATAGTTTGCTGCTCTTTTCTTTCAGGTACTGTTCCATTTTTAAAATCTGCTGTTTTATTATTGCCCTTTTATAATAATCTGAATTCTTGCTTTTATAATCTTTTCCATAATTTTAAATTCTGTAGTTATTCTACAATGTGTATAGGTGTGGATTTATTTTTATTTACTCCCTTTTTGAGAATTGAGAATAAGAAAAATGTCTTTCATCAATTCTAGAAATTTCTCAGGCATTATTTCTAAGAATATTGTCTTTTCTCCATTCTCTCTGTTTTTGTCCTTTGAAGTACCTATTAGGTTTATGTGAGACTCCTTAATTCCTTTTTTATTATCTCTCATTTTATATTGTGGTGGTACATTCTGAATACTCTCTTCCAGGTCATTAATTCTCTCGCTGGCTGTGATTAATCTAATTTTTAAACTCATCCAGTGAAGCTTCTCTTATATTTCAAAAACTGTCTTTTTAATTTTTAGATACTCTATTTGGTTCTTTTTCTTACCTAGTTATTCTTTTTCATTGTGACTTATTTTCCTTTTTTATTTGTCTCTCATCATTTTAAACATACTTGTTTTATCATCTGTATCTGGTATTTCTGCTTTTGTGTTTGCTGACGCTAGTGTCATCAGAGGGCTTTATTTGTGGGAGTTTTGTATGGCCTGTGTTGAGGGATAATTTATCGAGAGAGGATATTAGTTTGCTTTGGCCAGAAACTCTAGGGGCATCATTACCCTAAGAACATTGTATTTAATTTCTAATCTCTCAGAAGACATAGGTGGTTGAAACTGAACTCTGATAGCATGTGACATAAATTCTTACAGGAGACTAATTTTTCTACTCAGAGCCCAGGTGCCCAAGTATGAACTTCATCATTTCCTCCTTATGCTGATGTGTGTATTTTTTAAGTTGATCCTTTCACTGAGGATGTAGTCTTTTGCATGTCCTGACTTTGGTAAGATATCAGTCCAAAACTTCATTTTGCACAGGTGTCACTATCCTAGGTGCATTAAAACCCAACACTCGAGGTTATCAATACAAACAATTTCCCCAAGGCTGCTGAGTGTCAGCTCTTGTACTCACCACTCTGGTTTTCAATGACCTCTTTGCTTTAGCATCTTGGGGATTTCATTTAAAATTTGCTAGTACAGCTTTGAATTCAAAAGAACATATGTTATATTTTACTCAGCATTTCTATTTGCTTTGTGGAGAAGGGTTTTCAGAATACCTAATCTGTAATATTACAGGAAATGGAAGTTTCCGTACTCAAAAGACATTTGCATTTATTTCAAAAGCTTTTACTGTTTACAATTTGACAGGCAATGTTATTTTACATTTTTAAAATATGGTGGTGCATAAATCAATAGAAAAAAATAAATAAGTGAAATGACAGTGTCCATCACTATTGCTAAGGCAACCTTGTTTTATATTTTATTCCAATGTATTTTATACTTTGAATACACTCAGAAAATAGCGCTCTTGGTATGTGAATTTTTTTTCCATTTCATAGCCCAATAATCCTTATTTCACTCTGACCACATTTCATTTCACCTTGCCTTTTACTTCCTGACTTTTCATTTAAATGTGAATAAATAAATGTTTATACAAACAACATACTTCATGTGTGGTATATCTTTTAACAGCCACTTTCAATTCAAGGGTCAAAACCCATAGAGGATCATGCTATTTTCTATCTGACTATGAATAGAGATATATACTCAGATTTGTGATCTCCCTTGACCTTACCTGCTCTGAGGTGATTTCAAATAAAGGAAATGATTGAAGCCATGACCCCTAGAAAGGTAATATGGAGATGAATCAAATGCTTTAGCCCTTCTAATCCTTATTAAGTCTTCTCTGCCTCCACCTCTCTAGGCTTTCCATAAATATATGATCAGAATAAAAATAAAATACTTGTTACAGAATCATAGGCTACCGATGAGTCCTCTGGAGCAGTGCTTTTTAATCTTTAATGGGAATGTGAATCCCTTGGGAATTTTGTTAAAATGCCGATTCTGATCCAGTTGATCTGGGGTGGGGCATGAGATTTTGCATTTCTATCAGACTCTCAGTTGCTGCTGCTCCTTGGCAAAACCATTAGCTGCAAGACCTAGATACAACCAGATTGTCTACTCTTAAATCCTTCTAAGTAGTACATTTGAAGTGGCAAATTCAAGGACTTATAAATGTTGCATATTGGACACATAAATGACAATAACAGAGAGGAGAATTATAATTTAGTCGATAATTATAACAAAATATATATTTACTGTTTTTATATGGAAATCACCAAAGTATAAAAATAGATTACTTTGTATTCAATAAATTTTCTTTTTATTAAAAATTTGTATTGCTTTTGTTTAATAACAAATCTAATTAATTATTTCTGCAAAAACTTCGAACGATGTAGATATCTATGCAATAAAATATTTATATGATAATATATATAATAAATATAATATCTATCTAATAAAAAGTGAGTTTTTTAACATCCCCATTCTACTTCCAGAAGTAACCACTGTTGAGTTTATTTGTTGTGTACACTCCAAAGTATTTTTGTCCCCTCTTTAAATATGTATGCATATATTCAACTATTGTTGGGTTATGAAAACAAGATTTTATTCTGTGTCCTGTTCTGCAACTTGTTTTTTAAACTTAATATTTTGTGATCATTTCCATTTCAATATATACAGACCTTTCACATTTTTACTGGTTGCATGCATATACAGTTCTATAATATTTAACTATTAAAAAATGAGGCATTTAGGCTCATTCCAATTTTTGTCTTTAATTAAATATTCTGTACACTTAAGAAAAATGATCTACCCGAACAATTATAACCCAGTAAATGTAATCTGCATGGAATGTGTATACCTCTCCCATTCACTACAACTTCATTTTCTACAGAGATCAAATCCAAGGAAGTTCTGAGTCCTTTAACCATGGCACCTCCTTCCAAGCCCCAGATAACCTCCAGACTCTTTACTTTTGGATCTATAAGGGGAAGATGATATATCTATTGATTTTCAGTCTGATTGCTAATGATAATATTCCTCAAAAATATATTGAGAAAAGCAAGTGAACTGGAGGTGTTCAAATGGAGTATGGTGTCCAAGGCAGGTTCTATGTGCATAGCCCAGTCCTGTATTTTAAAACCGCACTGAAATTAACATGTTCAGATATCTTTGTTTGGTCTGGATAAATAGCCTATGGTTTGCAGAAAAGAGATTATATGTTTATTCTAATTTATAAAAAAAAGCATTTTAGAGATAGGAATTGGATATGGGCCTTGAGAGTTATGAGACTTTCTCAGTCATAAAATTAACATAGCTAGTTTTCATATATTTAATCAGTCTACAGCACTTTAAGTCTAGACTCTAAGGGGAGAAATATCATTTCCTCTAATGTATATTTAATAATTAAAACTGTCTACACAGAATTGCTAATAGAAATTTCTTGGTCTACCAAATATTCTCTGACCTAAAAGAAGGCCAGTGGAGAATGTTTCTGTAATATTTTGAAAGAAAAATCAGCTGTCTATATCTTTTATTTATTGACAGACTACTAGTAGTGACAGGTATAATGAAAAATCTGTTTCCTATTGTGTTCTCCCCAATGGCAACTGCACCCTTTTTCTATGGACCCTGAAACAATAAGACCACTTCCAAAGCCACAGATAACTTCATTTACAGCATTTGTAAAAGTCTTCTGAAATGCACTATCTCCACTCTCTTCTCTGACCCTTAAAATGTGTCTGGAGCTTTACCAACCATCTTTCCCTTGAGTTTACAGAAAGATGTCTCCTTGCCCCTTTCCAGAAACAAGCTCTTACCTCTGCCCTCAGTTTTATGGTATAATTTTACTGTTTCTTTGTATATTGTTTCCTCACTGGATTAAGCTTCTGGAAGACAGAGTACTATTTTTCTTACACTTATATTTCCTCAACACCTATCTCGTCCTCTTATATGCCAATCCTAAATTTTAAGATATTAAGAGTAAATTTTCAAGCATGACAGTAGTGATTTCATCTTAGGATTGCATATCTCTCTTAAATCTTTTTTGGTTTTGTAATCATTTAAAAGTTTTTTCTCACCATTTTGTTCAATAGCTCTTTAAATCATTTTGGAGGTAGTTTTGAAATAAACACTAATAAAATGAGTGGTTAATAAATATTGGAGACATCAGAAATCTTACTGGTTTATATTTTGTGAAGTAAAAAAAAAAGCCAGAATAATTACTACTCTCTTTAGCACACACACTTTATTATATTGAAGTTTAGACTCAAATTAAATTCTACTCTTCCCTTTCATTACCTTTTATTGTCTTTAGTGTTTAAAAGTTACAAAATATATTTATTTACTTCATTTATGGTCTTTACAATTGTGTGGTTATCTAGGCTTCTGATATAGTACTTCGTTTAAAAGATGGGCACTTTGTATTGTCTTAGGTTATTCTTCAGGAACTGAAAAATTAATCTCCTAAAATGCCAAGAAGACTATATTATACCCTGCCTTTCTCCCCAGCTCCTGCAACACAAATAGCACCACACAAAAATGTGTGGCTATAATTGATATGGTCATCTCACCTATAAAGATATAGTTTGGAAAGAAGCCTGAACTCAATGGCTGGGTCATGGCATGCTTTGGTATTACTGTTCCAAAACCTCCAAAACCTCTAGATAAGCCTCTGGTTCCTAACTCTGACATAGGGTTGGGGTAAGAGGTAAATTTATTGGTCTCATTATGGTGACATCTCACCAATGTAGAGAAAACATACTTAAATAGGTTAGAAGTAAATAGAGTACTATACCTACTTATGCACCTTGTTTAAATAAATGCAAAAATTTATTTGTTCAGTATCTGCTTTAGATGAAGAAAATGGCCAGAGAGAGTCTTTATGGAGATAAGAGAAATTTACGTGAACATTCACCAGGTTGAAGCTCCAGAGAGTGATGTTTTCCGTGATGTACACAGTCATTGACCCTTTCAAAGAAAGAAATCCTGAGTGAAAGTGTAGTGCCAAAGACCTTGTCAGTTTCTGCAGCAGTTGGAACACAGGACCGGAAACAATAGGTTTGGTCCTTAATCGTTCATCAGTGAAAGCCTCAAGCTAAACTTTTCCAAGGCGAGGCAACACAGCAGGAAAAGGAGAGTAAAGATTCATTTAGTGATACACTTATAAGACTTTGGGATGTGAAAGCAGGGAAGATCGCACCTGAGGGGAAGGCAGTTTGAAAGGCAGGGTAATGTGGAGAACCAGCAGTGGCATTGATGCTGTTCTTGAGGAAGAGCAAAGCCTAACAGCTGAATCCAGGAGAGAAGGGAGCTGTGAAATGGAGAGCAGGGGAGGCACACCTCAGGAAACTGCAGGAAGCCAAGAGAACGGTCGAGGAGCAAGACTTGCTTTCGTGGAAAAGGAAAAGAATGGGCAGGAGGAAGTCACCAGTTGACAGGGAAAGGAAGTAGTAATAATACTGGTCATTAAGGTAGGAGAATACTTAGCGTTTGAGGGTTGACTTACACTATGAACGTGCTGGTTTGTTAGAGCCTTCTCTCAATCTTATTCACAATATTATTTGGCACTCTCATAAATCTTGACTCCCAGTCCACTGATGTTGTTGTTACACTATGTTAAATTGCCTATGAAGAAGGAGGAATGCGTTAGATTTGGGTAGATGAACGGTTGCTGCTGACAAGATATTTTTGAGATGAATGAAGGAGGACTGGAAAAAGGATCCTTTGTCTATGCTTTTAGTAATTTTGGAGACGTCAACTCAAACAGCTGAGAAATGGAAATCTTGGGACCATTTATTCTAGATTTTTTTTTCTTTTCCCTTAAAGTAGATAAACCCAGACTTTTGAAAAAAATGGTGGCAGTTATTAAGAGGAGAGATTCAGTAATGGGAGTACATGTTGAAGTGCCATCTTCTTCAGAATTCAAAAGCTGACCAGAACTATATGTAAATTTACATAAAACATAGCTCATTGAACATGAATCCATGCCTCCTGTTCTTCCTAATTGGTTTTTGTGTATCAGTATGAATTAAATCAATCAGTATCTGTATCAATTAAATGCATATTTTCTGGTGAAATGTTGAGATCAGTGATTCACAATGACTGTTGCCATTCAGTGGAATTTTGAAGTACTAGTGCAGAGATGGCCTGGGTAGCTGCCACCAACTGCCTGTAAAACATTACAAACAAAACAAAAACAAACAAAAAGGAACCATTACCTAATGACCTCACGATTTCCAAAAAAAAAAAAAGGATATTTTAAAGCCAAAAATTTAAGAGGAGAAAGGAACTGATTCAAAAGTAAAACAGGGGCTTCCCTGGTGGTGCAGTGGTTGAGAGTCCGCCTGCCGATGCAGGGGACACGGGTTCGTGCCCGGTCTGGGAAGACCCCACGTGCCGCGAAGCGGCTGGGCCCGTGAGCCATGGCCGCTGAGCCTGCGCGTCTAGAGCCTGTGCCCCGCAACAGGAGAGGCCACAAGAGTGAGAGGCCCGCCTACCGCAAAAAAACCCCAAAAACCAAAAAACAAATAGAGTACATTTAACTCTTTGAAAAATTCACTACTTTACCCTATCTTTCTCATTTTCCCACAGGTTGCTGAAAGCTATAATGGATGTCCTGAGATCACAGAAAGGCACTTGGGAACTACTGGGTTAGTTTATAGTGTGGCGGCTCTGGAAGCGGGGCAGTGAGATTATCAGCCTGCCTGATTTCCATTTCCAATTCCAATCCAGTGTTCTCTTTGCCATGTTTTTACAATACCATATCTGATATACCAGATTTGACTAAGTTCTGCTTTTTTTCCCCTTATTCATTAAAGGAGATGTCACAGCTCTAGCTCTCTAGAAGCAGATGCTGAGACGGTGTTTGCAATACAAGGTATTTTGTAAAGATCAGTGCCTCTGAAAATGGGTGAAGAAGCAGGATTGAAAACGAAGAAATCAAACTATGACCCAGGTCTGGAGGTCTGAAGCCTCAGCTAACTCATTGTGGACATCTGGAACATGAAGCTTTCATCAGAGTTGTCCTTTTCTCTTTCCAAATGGCTCAAGCTTTGGATCCCCCTTATGTGAAGTGACTGAATGTGGGGCTGCCCCAGGATGGCATGGTTTGCGACGAGGTGGGTCTCTGCAGCTGAGGTAGACCTTGAAGGAGCCGAGAGGTGGAAACTGTCCACTGACTCCTTCTCTAAAGGGGAAACTGAGCAGCATTTATCTGTGTCTCCCTCTGGTCACTTGTGACTAGTATTTAAATGGGTGGAGCAAAACTCTCAGATGAGTTATTGGATTGTTTTAATCAATTTTTCTAGTCTAATCCTTTCACTTCAAATTGTTATTTCACAATCATTTCATCCCTTCTTTTATCTTTGAATAATGATTTTGATTCTATAATTTACCTTTAAAATACAAACATAAAGGACACATAAATTTAATAGTTAATCGGCCATGTAGAAATTCATCAATAAATACTTGAATGAATGAATAAAGATTTGCTTGCATATATTGTATATTTCATTATGTCAAAAACTGAAAAATGGGGTGTTGTTGGAAACTTTCCTGAATTGTAAACTGTTGTAGGGCTCATCATATCTTAAAATTTTTGAGAAAATATCTTGTGGTTGGCTTTAAAAAAGAAAAGAGTCATTTTGTCAGAAAGTATATGCCCTCAACGTGCAAATACCATGTTGGAAATGAATCAGAGTGAGATAATTCTTTTTTTTTTTTTTTTTGCAGTACGCGGGCCTCTCGCTGCTGTGGCCTCTCCCGTTGCGGAGCACACGCTCCGGACGCGCAGGCTCAGCGGCCATGGCTCACGGGCCCAGCCGCTCCGCGGCATGTGGGATCCTCCCGGACCGGGGCATGAACCCGTGTTCCCTGCATCAGCAGGTGGACTCTCAACCACTGCGCCACCAGGGAAGCCCAGAGTGAGATAATTCTTATATTCAATTTAATTAGTATATAAACTATAAAAAAATAGAAATGTAAGCCTATATGCCTATTTGGTTTTTTATATGATGATCACTTTTAGAATGATCTGATTAAGTAAGTCAAGTAGACAGGATGATTCTATTAAAAAGAGGAAATATCAATAGATCATTAAAATCTATAACAATACCATAATTTTAAACTCTCTGTTCTGTAGCTCTTTCATGCCAAACACAATGAAAAATGAGTTTATATTTAATCATTTATTTTTTCATTCACTGACATATGGTAAATTTACATGATAAATTATAGTATGCAAAAATATGTGACCCATTAAATGCTTGATCATTTTGAAAAATGTTTTGAATAAAATTTACGACTTATTATGATTCAAGACACTTCCATTTTCTGATGTGTAAAATAAAAACTGAAAATCTGAACTTATCTTTCAAAACATTATGAAGTTATAGATGAGGGTGTGCCAATCTCCTAAAATTAATCATAAATATTTAGACTTTTAGTTTCATCTACATAGGATAGACATATCTATTTTATCTCAGAGAACAATTTTATTGAAACATTAATTTTGCCAAACAAAATCAACAGAAGGATGGTTTTTCAGGATACTTTTAAATCTCTTAGTAAAACCAAGAGAAATACAAACCCAAACACTAACTACAGTAAACCACTGCACTAGAAGAACTAACTGTACCTAAGAGATATTTTGGGTCAAAACATTCAAAAAGTATATTTCAAACAACAAAACAAAACCTTATATCAATAATGCCACTCGTCTTGGATGGTTTTGCTGATTCTACTCCTGTGGCTGGGGCAGAATTGATTCTCCCCTTTTTAGATGACAAAGTGAACATTGTGTAATGGAAGGCTGTTAAAAATTGCTGACATTAGGATCTATTGTGTTATTTTATGATAGCATTTCAGGCTTTGAAACCAGAATCTCAGAATGGATAAGATTAACATTCTAAATACAGGTTACATTGTCTTTTTTTTTTTTTTTTTTTTTTGCATGAGATACTCATGTTCAGGTACTGAGTAGTCTGGGAAAATATAAGGAACTGATAGTAGTTGTTTAGGGTAAGACATCCTCACCTAAAATGTTTAAACATTGTTGTATAAAAGTGTCTGGATCAAAAAGGATCTTGCTGTGATTTATGTCATAGAGTGTTTTGCCTTTGTTTTCCTCTAAGAGTTTTATATTGTCTGGCCTTACATTTAGGTCTTTAATCCACTTTGAGTCTATTTTTGTGTATGGTGTTAGGGAGTGTTCTAATTTCATTCTTTTACACGTACCTGTCCAGTTTTCCCAGAACCACTTACAGAAGAGGCTGTCTTTTCTTCACTGTATATTCTTGCCTCCTTTATCAAAGATAAGGTGACCATATGTATGTGGGTTTATCGCTGGGCTTTCTATCCTGTTCCATTGATCTATATTTCTGTTTTTGTGCCAGTACCATACTGTTTTGATTACTGTAGCTTTGTAGTATAGTCTGAAGCCAGGGAGCCTGATTCCTCCAGCTCCATTTTTCTTTCTCAACATTGCTTTCACTACTCAGGGTCATTTATGTTTCCACACAAATTGTGAAATTATTTTTTCTAGTTCTGTGAAAAATGTCATTCGTTGTTTGATAGGGATTGCATTGAATCTGTAGATTGCTTTGGATGGTACAGTCATTTTCACAATGTTGATTCTTCGAATCTAAGAACACAGCATATTTCTCCATCTGTTTGTATCATCTTTAATTTCTTTCATCAGTGTCTTATAGTTTTCTGCATACAGGTCTCTTGTCTCCTTAGGTAGGTTTATTCCTAGGTATTTTATTCTTTTTGTTGCATTGGTAAACGGGAATGTTTCCTTAATTTCTCTTGCAGATTTTTCATCATTAGGGTATAGTGTATTTTGTATCCTGCTACTTTACCAAATTCATTGATTAGCTTTAGTTGTTTTCTGGTAGCATCTTTAGGATTTTCTATGTATAGTATCATGTCATCTGCAAACAGTGACAGTTTTACTTCTTTTCTGATATGGATTCCTTCTATTTCTTTTTCTTCTCTGATTGCTGTGGCTAAAAGTTCCAAAACTATGTTGAATAATAGTAGTGAGAGTGGACAACCTTGTCTTTTTCCTGATCTTCGTGGAAATGGTTTCAGTTTTTCACCATTGAGAACGATGTTGGCTGTGGGTTTGTCAAACATGGTCTTTATTATGTTGAGGTAAGTTCTCTCTATGCCTACTTTCTAGAGGGTTTTTATTGTAAATGGATGTTGAATATTGTTCAAAGCTTTTTCTTCATCTATTGAGATTATCACATGGATTTTATCCTTCAGTTTGTTAATATGGCGTATCACATTCATTGATTTGCGTATATTGAAGAATCCTTGCATTCCTGGGATAAACCCCACTTGATCATGGTGTATGATCCTTTTAATGTGCTGTTGGATTCTTTCTCCTAATATTTTGTTGAGGATTTTTGCATCTATGTTTATCAGTGATATTGGCCTGTAGTTTTCTTTTTTTGTGACACCTTTGTCTGGTTTTGGTATCAGAGTGATGGTGGCCTTGTAGAATGAGTTTGGGAGTGTTCCTCTCTCTGCTATATTTTAGAAGAGTTTGAGAAGGATAGGTGTTATCTCTTCTCTAAATGTTTGATAGAATTCGCCTGTGAAGCCATCTGGTCCCGGCCTTTTGTTTGTTGGAAGATTTTTAATCACAGTTTCAATTTCAGTGCTTGTAATTTGCCTGTTTATATTTTCTATTTCTTCCTGGTTCAGTCTCAGAAGGTTGTGCTTTTCTAAGAATTTGTCCATTTTTGCCAGAATGTCCATTTTATTGGCCTATAGTTGCTTGTAGTAATCTCTCATGATCCTTTGTATTTCTGCAGTGTCAGTTGTTACTTCTCCTTTTTCATTTCTAATTCTGTTGATTTGAGTCTTCTCCCTTTTTTTCTTGATGAATCTGGCTAATGGTTTATCTATTTTGTTTGTCTTCTCAAAGAACCAGCTTTTAGTTTTATTGGTCTTTTGATCCATCTCCTAGAGAAATGGAAATAAAAATAAACAAATGTGATCTAATGAAACAAATGCTTTTGCACAGCAAAGGAAATCATAAACAAGATGAAAAGACAACCCTCAAAATGGAAGAAAATATTTGCAAATGAAGCAACTGACAAAGGATTAATCTCCAAAATATACAAGCAGCTCATGCAGCTCAATATCGAAAAAACAAACAACCCAATCCAAAAATGGGCAGAAGACCTAAGCAGACATTTCACCAAGGAAGATATCCAGATTGCCAACAAACACAGGAAAGGATGCTCAACATCACTAATCATTAGAGAAATGCAAATCAAAATTACAATGAGGTATCACCTCACGCTGGTCAGAATGGCCAACATCCAAAAATCTACAAATAAATGCTGAAGAGGGTGTGGAGAAAAGGAACCCTCTTGCACTGTTGGTGGGAATATAAATTGATACAGCCACTATGGAGAACAGTATGGAGGTTCCTTAAAAAACTAAAATTAGAACTACTCTATGACCCGGCAATCCCACTACTGGACATGTACCCCAAGAAAACCATAATTCAAAAAGAGTCATGTACCACAATGTTCATTGCAGCAGTATTTACATTAGCCAGGACATGAAAGCAACCTAAGTGTCCGTCGACAGATGAATGGATAAAGAAGATGTGTCACTTGTATACGATGGAATATTACTCAGCCATAAAAAGAAACAAAATTGAGTTATTTGGAGTGAAGTGGATGGGCCTAGAGTCTGTCATACAGAGTGAAGTAAGTCAGAAGGAGAAAAATAAATACCGTATGCTAACACATATATATGGAATCTAAAAAAGAAAATGGTTCTGAAGAACCTAGGACCCGGACAGGAATAAAGACACAGACGTAGAGAATATACTTAAGGACATGGGGAGGGGGAAGTGTAAGCTGGGACGAAGTGAGAGAGTGGCATTTACATATATACATTATCAAATGTAAAATAGGTAGCTAGTGGGAAGCAGCTGCATAGCACAGGGAGATCAGCTCGGTGCTTTGTGACCACTTAGAGGGGTAGGATAGGGAGTGTGGGAGGGAGACACAAGAGGGAGGGGATATGGGGATATATGTATATGTATAGCTGATTCACTTTGTTGTACAGCAGATACTAACACAGCACTGTAAAGCAATTATACTCCAATAAAGATGTTAAAAAAAAAAGTGTCTGGATCCATTTCTGGTCACACACCATTTTGCGAGTTTGGGTTACTTGGTAAAGCTCAAACTTTTGATTGCTCTAAGTTGTTTTTGAATTTTTAGGAGGATGGTGGAATATTAAAAGCTTTTAATCTGGGGAAGGACAGACATTTTAGAGCATTAATTCAGACAGTGGTCTAGAGAATTGGCAAAGTCGGAATGGATCCAGAAAAACCAGTTTAAAAACTTCTGCAGTATTCAGGCAAGTAAGGTGAAAAAGAACAAGTTGTTGGTTATGGATTTGGAGAAGAGGAGTATAGTTTAAGAAACAGTAAGGAGGGCTATCTACAAAAGTTAACAGGCTTGTTTAAAGGGTCAAAGTCATAAAATTCAAGGAAACACTGAGGGTGGGCCCAGACTAAAGGAAACTAAAGAGACATGAGAAATAAATGTAACATGCGATCCTAAACAAGTGTGTTTTTCTATAAAGGACATGATTGGGGTATTGGTCATATTTGAAAGGCTCTGAGGACTAGATGGTAGGAATGTATCAATATTAATGTCCTGATTTAGATGATTGTGTTATGGTCACGTAGAAGAATATCCTTTTTTAGAAGTACAAACTAAAGTACTAGGACGTGTTGAGCATTATGTTAGCAACTTAATCTCAAATAATTCAGGGGAAAAAATGTACTGTTTTACAATTCTATGTAAGCTTAAAATCGTTTAAAAATATTAAAATTTTTTGTCTTTGCAATGACAATGTAAATATATATGTAATAAATATATATAATAAATATAAAGGTGTGGTACAACATCATTATAAAAACAATGTTCTTACTTAAGAAGTCCATGGCACAGAAATGTACTTGATACTAGTTGTTGTACATACATAATTCATAATTAGGCTTTTAAAAAGGCTGCTTTAGTCAATCAGTTGAAATTTAAGCTGAGACTGTTAAAATTTACATGCATTTTTATGTTTATGGAACATAAAATGCTGAACCACCCTGTGGGATCAGTCTTGGGGCTTAAACTCCTGAAACCGCACCATTTTCTCTCCTGCTTCTCCTACTTCATGACCGGTTTCTCTGGAGCAAACCTCTTTGTAAAGCACTTTCTTCCAAATACTTAGTTTGGTCACTGCTCTGGGACAACTCAAGCTAAAAGAGAAGGTAATTAGAATTGGAAGTCAACTTGAAACCGCCAGTATAGCAAGAACTTGGAATTGAATTCTCACAGTGATCTAACTCAGTTTCGACTTTTTGGGGGGACTTTATCCCTTCTGTCTTACATTAAGACTCTAAATATCAGATGTGGTATTGGGGAGCTGCCTTAGAAAGTGAGGGAGAAGACTGCTGTCTAATAGACAACTGTTTTCCTTCCTCAAGAGGGTAGCTGTTCTTCTTGATCTAAGACTCAGCGGCATTGCTGGAGCAAACAAACTAGGGAATATTAGTGGGAAAACACCTATTCCATGCCTGGTGTTTCCTTCTATACAGGAAAGGTCTCTATTATTTTTCTTTTAATTTTTATTTATTTATTTTTGGCTGCGTTGGGTCTTTGTTGCTGCAAATGGGCTTTCTCTAGTTGCGGCGAGCAGGGGCTACTCTTCATTGCAGTGAGTGGGCTTCTCATTGCAGTGGCTTCCTCTTGTTGCAGAGCATGGGTTCGAAGCACGTGAGCTTCAGTAGTTGTGGCACGTGGGCTCTAGAGCGTAGGATCAGTAGTTGTGGCGCACGGGCTTAGTTGCTCTGCGGCATGTGGGATGTGCCCAGACCAGGGCTCGAACCCATGTCCCCTGCACTGGCAGGCGGATTCTTAACCACTGCACCACTAGGGAAATCCCAAAAGGTCTCCTTTAGAATAACTTTTGGTTACATGGAGACCATCATTCAGTCTTCCCCAGGGGAGGAAAGACTTAACCTCAACAGTGAGTTTTTAAAGATGTTAGGGATATGTTTCTCTTCTTGGGAGCAAGCTGTTTGCAGGGAGCGTTCCTTCTTCTCTGACTCTATCACCCATAAATTAAAAACAAGCTTCAGGAAGGCTGCTGCTACCTTCTCAAGCCCTCATGTTTTCGTTTTCTGTTTTGGTCTAGTGCTGTTAAGACTACCATCACTCACAGCCACTCATTCCAATGCCCATACTGTTGATCTCTTGTTATTCCTTCTTTTAAGTCATCTCCTTGTCCATTCTGCCTGGCCTCAGTATGGCTGACACATCACTCACAACTTCTCTAATTCTCACCTCTCAGTGAATGCCTTCTCTCTCTCCTGGTCTTTGCATACAATTACCTCTCTTGTTTTCATTTATTCACTCAACAAACATTGAGTACCTTCTCAACAGGCCTTCCTCTAATAGTCAGTACTTTACAGAAGCTATGTACAAGTTGTCCCTCTGTATCCATGGTTCCACATTTGCAGATTCAACTAAGTATCAAAAATATTAAGAAAATTCCAGAAAGTTCCCAGAAGCAAAACTTTAATTAGCTGGACACTGGAAACTATTTACATAGTATTTATACTACATTACATTGTATTAATACAGTGTAATTACATTACATGGTGTTAGGTATTATAAGTAATCTAGAAATGATTGATTTAAAGTATATGAGAGGATGTGCTTGCATAGGTTATATGCAAATACTATGCCATTTAATGTAAAGGACTTGCGTATCCATAGATTTTGGTATCCTCAGGGTTTAGGAGGTGGTGGTGTGGGTCCCTGGAACCAGTGCCCCTCTGATACTGTATTCTGTCCCATAAACTTAGGAAGGAATGAATTGATTACCAGGATAACAGATTTCTTTATTTTATCTCACCCTTAACTATACGTTTTTTTAAAAAGCCTCAAACTTCTAGGTATGAACAAATGATACAACTGGAAAATAGCAGATAATATTCAGTTTGCCATAGTTCAAGCAACAAGTGCTTTTTTTTTTTTTTTTTTTTTTGCGGTACGCGGGCCTCTCACTGTTGGGGCCTTTCCCGTTGCGGAGCACAGGCTCCGGATGAGCAGCCTCAGCGGCCATGGCTCACGGCCCCAGGCGCTCCGCGGCA
The DNA here is from genome assembly GCF_008692025.1 of Phocoena sinus. Lineage (NCBI taxonomy): Eukaryota > Metazoa > Chordata > Mammalia > Artiodactyla > Phocoenidae > Phocoena > Phocoena sinus. The sequence goes on from NC_045767.1 coordinate 68,367,247, forward strand.
TGTGGGATCCTCCCGGACCGGGGCACGAACCCGTGTCCCCTGCATCGGCAGGCGGACTCTCAACCACTGCGCCACCAGGGAAGGCCAACAAGTGCTTTTTATATAGTTTGAAATCAATTAACTCTTTTCTTCTCATTTTGTAAGTGGAGGATAGTATATTTGTACATTTATATTGATATGGATTAGGGTGAAATATAAAGGTAAAATATACAAGTGAAAGAACAGCCATACCAAGTGAGAGCAGATGTAGCCTTAGAGTGGCAAAATTTTATCTAATGATCCAGTACTAACATGAAATACAAAGGTCCAGGGTGTACCTGTGATTCATGATTCTGATTTTAAAATCTTTTCAGATAATAAGCTGTTGAAGGTCAGCAGTGATATGTCTGTGATTCCTTCTAGAGAGATTCTAACATCACGAAAGAGGACATAGCAGTGTTCAGTAGTGCAGTTAGTGAATAGAGAATGACTACAATCTATACTCTGTTAGAGTGGAGGGAATTCTTCTCTGCTTACAAAAAAGGAAACATTGATTTGGCTAAAGATCTTATACAGTTGAGGGCTGGAGCCCAATATGTTCAAGAGGAGGTACTCTCAGCTTCTTTCCTTTTCACAGTCTTAATCACTTACATTCTATGTTTATGCTGATGACTTTCAAATTTTTTCATTCATTCATTTCTCCATTCTCCATTTATGAACAAGGAACTGGTCTGGATGTGCCAGAGATACAGAGAAAGGCTCTTAATTTTTTTTTTTTCTAACGAACTCCTACTTCCTTTCCAGTATTTTGTTCAGTTATCATCTCTTCTGGAAGTCTTCCTGATCTCACTATGTGACTTGGTCTAGGGTGTCCATTCGTACTTCAGTTGTGCTGTGTTAACAACTCTTTCGTGGCACTCCTGTTCTTCTAGTTTAATTGTGAGTTTATTAGTCCACCTCTTATCCTGGAGTTGAAGTGCCTTGAGGATCAGTATCCTGGCATTATCATTTCTGTCAGGTGTACCAACAAATATTTATTAAACGTATAATATTTACTGGTGTTTTGGTTGTCTAGTTGCTGTGTAAAAACTACCCAAAAGTTATTGGCTTTAAACAATAACCATTTTATTTGCTTACCCATCTGTAATCTGGGCTTACCTGTGTTGCATTTAGTTGGTGGACCAGCTAGAGACGGGCCCCCCTGAAAAGCCTCTCTCTTCTCTCTGTCTTTGTCTCTCTGTCTCTGTCTCTCTCCCTCCCACTCACTGTAATCTTAGGACCTCTTCCTCCTTCCTCTGAACTGACTTCTCTGTTATGATAGCTGGATTTCTTTTTTTTTTTTCTTTTGCGGTACACGGGCCTCTCACTGCTGTGGCCTCTCCCGTTGCGGAGCACAGGCTCCGGACGCGCAGGCCCAGCGGCCGTGGCTCACGGGCCCAGCCGCTCCGCGGCATATGGGATCTTCCCGGACCGGGGCACGAACCCGTGTCTCCTGCATCGGCAGGCGGACTCTCAACCACTGCACCACCAGGGAAGCCCGATAGCTGGATTTCTTACCTGGCAACTCAGGGATCCCAAGAATACAAAACAATCTTCCTGGCTTTCTTAAAACAAAGGGATGGAACTGGCAGAGTGTCGCTTCCAGCACATTTGAATGAATGAAGAGAGGGCCCTGCCAAGATGTGAGCAGAGAGGAATAAGAAAGAGAGGGAACACCAGAGCCACTAACAGAGTAGACCACCATATGCCATTTTTTTGCTACTAGAAAGCCACATTTCTCTCTCACTGAAGTTACACTCCTCCCTTGCAGACCGCCCAGGGGCCTCATCCCTTTATGGCACCTGACTCAGTCTCAAGTCCCGTATCCAGGTCTGTAAATCAGGTCACAGCACAGATGAGGCCCCTGGACTACGTTTGCTGAGGCACAGCTCCTCGAGGCCAGGTCTTCTGAAGATGAACACTAGGGAATTGATGGGACCGTTCTCTTCCTCACACTTACCCGACATACAATGACTGAGAGGGACAGATAAGCACAATAAACTCCACCTTGTAGGAGTGAGGGTGGAAGCAAGAGGTGTGAAGCAGCAGGGCTGTGGCACAGACAGGGAGGGTGATGTGGCTGTCTACCCAGTGTGGGTAATAAGGGATCGGGTTGTCTGTAAGAATTTAAAAACTAAAATATACTGCCTAAATCCCAGAGTGTCACCATGTGGAGGTGTGTGGATACAGTGTCAGTGATAAATACTCCTCCCAATAGAGGCAGCTCTTTCCACTCTTCTGCTTGGAACACACGGCCAGCAGACATGCATCCACGGCAATTCTGAGATCCAGTGGGCATGGACCACCAGTCCCTCAATTAGGTCCAGTCTGTCCCTGGGGAGTAGCTCTTCATACCTTCTCTCCTTTGTAAGTAGTTCATCTCAATAGTTAGGGTGAAAAGCTCCACAATTTGCCAACTGTGTGACCTTGACCAGGTGACTTTATCTTTTTGAACCTCCATGTCTTCATCTGTAAAATGGGGATTTTTTTGAATAGTACTTACTGTGAGACTTAAGTGTTGTGAGGCTGTCATGAGACTTAAATGCGATATTACACATAAATCAGTCATATTTTATACATAGACATGAAATATTATATATAAAAATGAGATGCTTAAATATATTACAGATAAAAATCTTAAACAGTGACTGGTGTGTAATAAATCCTCAATAGGTATGCACTATCATTATTATTCTACATGTGTCTTGGCTCTATAAAATGTAACATGAAGACTAGAATGATACTGGGCCCAGCAAAGCGCTGTATGCTGTTCAAATAATATATGAATATATATATATTTTTTTCCCTATGTGTTCATTTATATAAGAAGACAATTTGAAATTGTCAGTATGTTTTTGCAGCTGGGAAGAAATACTTGGAGATGAGAGGTGAAATAATTCTGAAGATCAGAGCCAAGTATAAACCTTAAAATAAAACTGAAACATGGATTGATTTAGATCACGTAGGGCACAAAATCAGTGTAAAAAGCTGCAATTAAGTTAAGTTTTCCAACATATTTAAAACACGCCCAGGGCAGCATGAGGGATTTTGTGATGGTCTCTTTTGTTATGAAAAGGGCACAGAATGTAAAATCAGATGTCATGGTGCTCGGAGGATGGTATCCAATTATCCTTATCCATTACTAGGAGACTGCAGTGAACCTTTACATGGTGGCTGCTTGCAAAGTCCAAAGTGACAGTCCTGTCAGTCATAGCCTACTTACCCTTCCAGTGGTCACTGAAATATTGAAAGAAATCAAGAAGAGTTGAATCTTTTGGGAAGACTTGATGTGATGATGTATTGGAAAGAGACAACGGGTGCATTAGATGTCAGGACTATTCTTTGTGTTACAACTTTCTTTAAACCGCGCTATCTGCCACTGCCTCCTTTCTTGGACTCTGTCTTTTCATAGCGTCTCTTGAATCCTTTCTCCAATTTGGACAGATTCAGATCTTTCCAGGTTTTTAAACCAATTTTCAAAGGAGCAAGGTGCAAATCACTGTAAAAATAATCTTTTCTAAATAATAGATGAGGACTTTAAATCATATGCTCAGCTCTAGAAGCCTATGGCCCAATACTTGCTCTTGGGTTACTGGGTTACCCTGAATCTCCTGCTTTGTGTGTTTGACCCAGGATTTCATAAATTCAATGTGTGACTGCCACTGCCCACTTCCTCAGTTAGTAGAATCTGACTTTTTCCTAGGTGCTTGCTATTTTAGGCTAGTTGCTTCTCCTAACACAAATGTACCACCTTTACTAAATGATAAAATATACCCAGTATTTTTTATGGAGACCCACGTACACCTGGCTGACAGTTGCTGGTCACCCTTTGAGACATGAGGTCTTGCCTTTACGGTTTAGTATTTTGGTGCCTGCTGCATTACTGATATTATCTACAATGACTGTCACAATTCTATGATCTGAATTCCTTGCTTCCCTATCCCAGCAGCTTACTACTTCTGTCAATTTCTAAAACAAATCAATAGACTGTTGGTGTCCCTTGGGTACTTACTCTATCTAGATGACCCTTTTTGGAATCAAGACAGTTGCCCTTGGTAGTTCTTTGTCTTCACTCCACATCCCAACTTGGTCCACTCAAATACCAAATAGACCATAGCTACTCAATTTAGGACATGTGCGATTTCTGTTTTCACATTTAATGTGCTTCTTATTGCTGTTGAGCGAAAAGCCATAGGGGTAAATCAGCAGATTTGTTTTTGTTTTCTAATTATACTATACCTGTAGGTTTCAGCCAAAGGAAATGTTGCATTTATTAATTAGCTTAACTGAGCAGGACACAGTCCATATGTAATAATTGAGTCTTTATACAAAATTCTTTTTAAAATTGAAACCCAGACATAATCCACGTACTCTGCCTTTGGTATAAAGCATCTTTTTCTTTTTTCTTTTTTGTTTAACTGAGCACCAACCATGCCAGAGTGACTAATACATAATCAAGTGAGCTGATAGGATATTTTCATTTTGTCTTCCCCATTATTTGATAAAAAGAATAATAAATACAAAATTCACCAGCAGAAGGTGGGGGAAAGGAAAGAAATGTCCCTAGATAAGTAGGAACTGAACATTTCTTGTTTCTACCAGTATTACCCTGAGGTGGTTGATGAAGGAGACGGTAACTTCATTAACCAGACTCACTCACTGGAAGTGGTGTAGGAACATACCCTAGAGCTTCATACAGGGATAATTATTTAGCTGTTGCAAGAGGAAAGCCAGACATGATCCTCTGATCCAAAGGGTCCTACAGGTGGGTCCAGCCTGTAGACTGAGACCAATGTCTTCTTTGGACTGAAGATCTGCAGGACAGATTCCTGAACAAGTATGACAGACTGTGTTTTTCAGAAAGGTCAAAGCAATACTTCAGTCACACATGCTCTTCCAGAACCTTGTTGTGCCCTATCAAGAGGTTGAGTCTATTTTCTCTCCCTTTGAACCTGGGCAGGCATGTGACTGCTCTGACCAACAGAGTACAGCAGAAGTGATGCTTCATGTCTTATGATACAGCTTTAGTCTGGCTCGCCTTTTCTGTGACACTTACTCTTGGGACCCAGACCTCACATTGTGAAGAAGCCCAAGCAACATGAATGTTCAGTATAAAGAGATTTTCAGGCAACAACCCCAGTTAATGTGTTTGAGCTTTTGTAATACGATTTCGGTATCCAGCTTTGAGACTGCAGCAGGCCTCAGATATCCTAGAGCAGAGATAATCCCTTCCTGCTATGTCCTGTCTGAATTCCTGATTCACGGAAGCCAAGAACATAATAAATGGTTGTTTTGTGCATTGAGTTTGGGGATAATTTGTTTTGCAGCCTTAGTAACTGGAACAACAAGTCTTAGCTGGCTGCTTCTTAAAGTAGCCTGATTAGTCTCAGCATATATCCCTGTGTTATATGTCATGTGACTATAGAAATGAAACAAACAAGGAACAAGTCGTAATTTCTCCCCTCTCCTCTAACTGGAAAGCCAGGTATACTTTCAGAAGTTTAATTAAGGTTTCTGTGTTTTGTGTCACAATCTGAAAGTTCTCACCCATTCTGAAATTGATAAATTTAGTTTTAGAAGCCCCCCAATTTCTACAAGACAAACTCAAAAGAGAACTTATTTACTGAGGGTAAAAACATATGCAACTCACTTCACGTAAGGTTAACGTCCTTGATTTATAGTACTCCTTCCTTCAAATCAATAAGAAACAACAACCTGATAGAAACATTTGGAGCAAATATATACAGGAAATTCAGGGAAAAAAGTTGAAATGTTTGTTAAACATGAAAAAGACTTCATCTCACTCATAATCAGAGAAATGCAAATTAAACTGAGATACCAGGATATTTTTTCACATATAAGATTGGAAAAGATCAAAAGTTCAGTAACAAGTCGGTAAGGGTGTGAGGAAATAGACATTCTCATACTTTCCAAGACAGTTCAGATAAGAACAATTAAACACACACACACACACACACACACACACACACACACACACACACACGATGTATGTATAAGGTTATTATTTGCTGTAACATTGTTTATAATGGCAAATGATTGAGAACCACCAAAATACGCTTCAACAGAGCTTTATGTATATAAATTATGGTATATCTGTATGATAGAATAGTACATTTCCAAATTTCAAGGCAAATGAGAAAGTTCGTTATGATCAAGTGATATACAAAGTGTCAGAATTAAGTGAAAAAAACAAGCTGCAATATTTTGTTTTATTTTTACAATACTGTCGTAAATTAAAAAAAATTTATATATATATATATATATATATATATATATATATATATACACTTGTTTAAATACTCATGGAATATCCCTGGGAGGGTATATAACAACTGTTAGCATTGTTTACCTCTGGAGAGGGGAGCTGAATAACTAGGAAGAAATGTAGAAGGCAGAAGTTTCACTGTCTTACATTTTTGTAACTTTTGCAACATATAAATATATGATCTATTTTTAAATACATAAAATATTTTAAAAATTCTGATTCAACCCTATTATAATAAATTTCGTTATGTATTTGTATCTCTTGCCCGACCAGGAGCATCTAGGGTTACCCCTCTATTTGCCTAGTGCCTGCTGAGATCTTAGCAGAGAGCTGGCATTCCTGCATTTATGGAAGGACTGCAAGGTGGCCTCTGGTGACCAGGGTAACATAGCCATAGTCTGCCGAGTTAAAGGGATGCGGGTGAATTGAATGTGAAATATCTCATGGCAGCCTTTGGGAAGGCTTCTGGGAAGACCGGATGCTTAAGCTGGTCCTCCACTCAAAGAAAGGAAAGATACATATAGGATATGGGATAGGGCAGGCTTTACAGGCACAAAAGGAAAAAATGGCTTCTGGAAGATGTGAGTAAACTGAGGTGACCGAGCAGTCTTGCAAGAAGGGGGGAGAGTATGCAGTTGAGAGAAAAGATCAAGGGTGATTTTTATTTTGTGAGCCTAAACAGGGAACATCTGTTGTTTATCTAGTTAATACAGAGGCCCTAGCAGTCAAAATAAAACCTGGTGCATTTTAAAGGATTGATGAGTAATTGATTCAGGCGGTTGCTTCCTGCTATAATTCTTTAGCACTTCACTAACCAAGCCACCTTATGTGGCTCCCGAGACAGATGCTAGCTGCTTGGAGTAGGGAAACATAACTCAAAGAAACAATTTTTAATGCTATAGTGCAGATTTAAAAGTCATTCTGTCGGCCTCTGAAGATAAAAAATGGACAGTCATCTGATATTTCTAAATAGATGAATTCAGTTTATATTTACATTTTACATCTCTCTCTCCACACATAAATTAGCAGTTATAGTATTAACATCTGGTGTTTATATAGTACAGACAATCCCCAACCTTGCAGTTGTCACCCAGAAGTTCACTTGTGGGTTTGTTATTTTCCCATAGAAATAATGTTGTAAATGATACCCAGATCATCAGGCCAGTCTGCAGAAATTAAATTAAGTATTATGTTCCTGAAGTTTTATAAGGAGAGTATTCTTTTAACTCTATATCAATATTATTCACTCCTCTGCATGTGTGTCTGAGAAAATACATTGCAACGACAGGAACTTATTTCTTTCTGTATCGCAATAGAGAGAGAGAAAAGTACCAGCTTCTCAGAAAGAGCAAGTTATTCATTCTCTGTTGTCTCTACCTCTCTACTGTGCACAGTGAAGATGCTAGTCTGGGGACATTATACTCTAGGTGTTCACAGATAAGTGACAAAGGACAACTGCCCGTGGCTTTGACACCAGAAAGTCTTGGGTGCAAATCCAACCTCTGCCTCTGATTTGCAATCTCTCTTTATAAGTTAGTCAACTTTCTACCTCAGGTGCTTCATCTGTAAAATAGGGATAAATCTGCCTATTTTACTGGTCTTTGTAAGTATAAAATGCCATATTATACACACAAGTAGAAGCAGAATAGTGGAATGTTAACATGTGGGCACCCTAGTCATGCTGCCTGGGTTCATGTATTTGACCTATTTGGTGCTAAATGATTGGCCTTGGGCTAGTAATTGAACCTAGTGGCTCTCAAACTGTGTTGTATATTAGAATCACCTGGGAAGGTTAAAAAATTCCTGCTGCCTAAGCCCCACCCCATATCAGTTAAATTAAAAAATAGTCCTGTGGGTAAGACTCAGAGGTCAGTATTTTTTTTTTTTTTTTTTTTTTTGGTAAGTGGGCTTCTCACTGTTGTGGCCTCTCCCGTTGCGGAGCACAGGCTCCGGACGCGCAGCCTCAGCAGCCATGGCTCACGGGCCTAGTCGCTCCGCGGCATGTGGGATCCTCCCGGATCGGGGCACGAAGCCGTGTCCCCCGCATCAGCAGGCGGACTCTCAACCACTGCGCCACCAGGGGAGCCCAGAGGTCAGTATTTTTAACCCCTTTTTCCCCAGGTGATTCCAACCTGCAGCTAAGCTTAGCTTCTGTTCATCATGTGTACAATGGAGGAATTTACCGTTTCTCTCAGTGGCGTTAGAGAATTGAAAGAAATAATCCAGGTGAAGCATTTAGCACAGTGCCTGGCCCCTATTAAATACTTGATACAGCTTTGGTCTTATTCTATAAAGTGACTGTGACAGTGAAATTGATCAACACATCTGTGCTTTTCAGAAAATCGATTATTTCCTGTTCCAGTTCTCTCCTGCACTCTGCATTCTCTATGCCCTGGATCATCTGTCATAGTTTTCCTGTTTAATAAAATTGTAGTGTGTGGGAAAAGGATGAACACCTGGAGTCCAAAACTAGATTTACCCTTAAATGGCCTTGTATTTAGGGGTCAAGTTTTAAATCTGGGCAAAGTTTTAAATCTGTCTGTGTCAGGTTTCTCTGTATTTCCCATAGAATCTATCTTACAAAATACTTGCATACTTGAAAGGAAAGAAAGGCATTGAGAGGCTCAGGGAGACAGGACCATAAATATCCAGGACCCTGTGCCCCTCTTGGTTTTTCCTGGCAATAATTGCTGCTGTTCTCTGGGGGGAAGATGGGTAGAAGATAGGAAAATGTACTTTTGTTATAGCAGCCCAAACTAAGTTAGAAATTGGTGCGGAGAAATGAGGTGCTGCTATTACAAATACCTAAAAATGTGAAGCAGCTTTGGAACTGGGTAATAGGTAAAGGCTAGAAGAGTTTTGAGGTGTACGGTAGAAGCCAAGATTGATGTGAAGGAACTTTTAAAAGCAATTCTGGTGAGAATTCAGAAAGGAAAGAGGAGAGCTGTAGAGAAAGCCTCTGTGTTCTTAGAGAGTATGACTAATCGTGAACACAATGTTGATAGAAATACACAGGGACAGTAAAGGCCATTATGTTGAGGTCTCAGATGAAAATAAGAAATATGTATTTGGAAACTGGAGGGAAGGTGATCCTTGTTATAAGGTGGCAAAGAATATGGCTGAATTGTGTTCATGTTCTAGTGTTCTGTGGAAGGTAGAACTTGTAAGCTATGAAATGGACACTTAGCTGAGGAGATTTCTAAGCAAAGTGTCGAAGAAGTGGCTCGGTTCCTCCCGACGGCTGATAGCAAAATGCGAGAAGAGAGAAATGAATTGAAGAAGGAATTGTTAGACAACAAGGAATCAGAACTTAAAGATTTGGAAAAATTTCAGCCTATCCATATTGCAAAAAAAAAAAAGAAAAAAAAGGAAAGAGAGAGAGAGAGAGAAATTGTGGTTGGAAGAGAACACGAAGGGTGTGTCCAAGCTACCATTTGATAAGGAGATTAGGATGGATATGAGCCACAGATTTAATCAGCCATCTCAACAGAAACCAGGAGCTATTCTTCAAGACATGGAAGAATGACTCTAAAGGTGATTCAGGGATTATTAGGGTTTCAGAAGGTGGGGAGGCCATCACACTGCTTTCAACAGTTCAGATTGTCTCTATCAGCAGATGAGTAAGCAAGGCTTCCCAGAGCCCTGGGGGCATGAGCCCTGCCAGGCCGAGCTGAGGGGCAGGACTGCTGGCCCAGTGGGGAAGAAGGTAGGACTACCTTCACAGTTTGCATTATTAGATTTTGGACTTGCTTGGGGCTACCATCATTCATTATTTCTTCCTTTTGGAATGGGAATATGTATCTTACGCACGCTTGTCGCACCATTGCATTTTGAAGAAATACAATGGTTTGGTTTCCCTGGTTCACAGCTGGAGATGAATTTAACCTCAGGGTGAGTTGTCTCTCAAGTCTCAGCGTGTCTGATTTAGGTGATATTTTGATGGGACTTTGGGTTTTAGACTTTAAAGTTGATGATGGAATGAGTAAAGGCTTTTGGAGTTGTTGGGATAGAATGGATATGTTTTATCAGTGATAAAGGCATGGATTTGGGGGGGGCGGGGTGGAACGTTACAGATTGAATGTTTGTGTCTTCCTCAATTCATGTTGACATCTTAACCCTCAAGATGGTAGTATTAGAGGGTGAGGCCTTCAGGAGGTAATTAGGTCATGAGTGTGTAGCCCTCATGAACGGAATTAGTAAGAGATATGAAAACTTTCTCTCTCTCCTCTCTCATCTGTGTGAGGACATAGGGAGAAGATGCCATTTCTGAACCCAGAAGCAGGCGTTTACTAAATATTAAATGTGCTGGTCACTTGATCTTTAACTTCTCAACCTCCAGACAGTGAAACATAAATTTCTGTTGCTTATAAGTTACCCGGTCTTACGGTACTATGAAATAAAATTCACATTTTGTGGCAAGACAAAAATTTAAACATAAAAATTCTTCTCTGCCCTTTGGCCCCCTCTCTCGCCCACACTGTGCATGGTGTATCTGCATGATGCATCCACCAAACCTCCCCCATCGGCAGGAATACCTGCTCAACAATAAACGGCAACATTCTCCTAGCAGCAAAAAGACAACTCCTTCAAAGATGGTATTCCTTCTTGATCTTCTAAGGGGTCACATGAGCCACCAGAATGATGCTTAGATCTGCATTGTGTAAACTGTCATTTGATGTAAAGCCCTCTGTCTCAAAAAAACTTTTGTAATTGTGCCTTGATTTCTAACTGGTGGAACAGTTCTCAGAGCTTTCTGATATGCTCTTCCTGGGTTATAATCCTCAAATTTGGCTCGAATAAAATTTTCCATTTCTTTTTTTTTTTTTTTTTTTTTTTTTTTGCGGCACAGGGGCCTCTCCCTGTTGTGGTCTCTCCCGTTGCGGAGCACAGGCTCCGGACGCGCAGGCCCAGCGGCCATGGCTCACGGGCCCAGCCGCTCCACGGCACGTGGGATCCTCCTGGACCGGGGCAGGAACCCGTGCCCCCCGCATCGGCAGGCGGACTCCCAACCACTGCGCCACCAGGGAAGCCCTCCATTTCTTTTTTTAGACCAACTAACTAATTGTTCATCAACAGTACTTTGTTATGGCAGTCCAAACTGACTAAGACAAACTTTCATCTCTTTCCTAATTATTTTTAATCAGATACCTCCCCCAGCCTTTTTTATATCCACTCTACTATAAAATATTTCTACTAAAGAGAAATCACTGAGACAGTCTTTCTAAGAGCCTTTTCCCTTAAGGCATATTTGGAATAAAACTCTGATGTGTGTTCATAACCCATTTGTCTGAGAAGTTGCTTTAACATATTTTTTTATCACTGTAACCAGGTCGTTTCGCCAGTGGCCAATTTGTCCCATTCCACAAGACTGACAGCAAAATCGGAGAGTTAACATGGGTATTGGTCCAGCCTCTCATCAGCATTTACTCTAGGAGAGGTTTAATGGGGTTTTCCAAGTCATGTGCTTTCCAGTTAATTAACTTTGTTGAAGCCCGATTTATTAGACAGACGTTACTGAGAATTAAGTGTTTTCAGGCTTCAGCTGCAGGAGGGGCACTGAGACTTCTATCACAAAAACCCTCAGTTAGTAATAATTACAAAAGTCACAGTTATCCCTTTGTGAATATTTCCCCTGACACTTTCATTTAGAATCTCTGCACAGGCAAAAGGTGAGGAAATTAAATGTGCAGAGTGGTAGGAAACAGGAAGCCAAAAGCTCAGAGATGTTGGCTGGTTCATAGACACTCTGGAAAATCGTAATTATTTTCCCACCCCATTATTGCTTCCTTCCCTCCTTCATTCAACAAATACTTGTTTCATACATATCATATGCTTGGCGATGGGCAAGGCACTGTAATGCAACAATGACTAAGATGGATCTGGTCCATCTTAGGAGGAGGGGTGGAGGCTGATGCAGAGTTTAATCCTTGATGTCCTATTAGGAATCTCTGATTAAGATGAGAGTGAGTTGGGCTTCCGTTGTGGCGCAGTGGTTGAGAGTCCGCCTGCTGATGCAGGGAACATGGGTTCGTGCCCTGGTCCGGGAAGATCCCACGTGCTGCGGAGTGGCTGGGCCCGTGAGCCATGGCCGCTGGGCCTACACATCCGGAGCCTGTGCTCCGCAACAGGAGAGGCCACAACAGTGAGAGACCCGCGTACCACAAAAAAAAAAAAAAAGATGTGAGTGGAGAGGGAAAAGGTAGGGGCAAGAGAAGCTGCCAGGCAGGGTGCTACATTCATGGTCAATTCATGGCCAAGGCTGAGTCTCTCTGAAGCCTTATCTGAAATTAAAGTTTAGAAAAATCTGAGCTAACCTCAGACAAGGGCGTCTTGGTGGGTGAATCGTTCAGGTCACTGACCAGTGCTACTTCAGCCTGCTGAGAACTGAGACTTCCAGGAATGAGTCAACAGAACAATTAAACTTTGAAAGCCAAGAAAGAGGTTCAGAGTCCAGAATATCACCAAAGAAGGGAGATCTGAACAGTATCTCACTGAGAGCATTCAGGATAACCTGCGGCACTGGCCTACTGAGCACCTGGGAAAGTGTACTTCCCAGGAAGGAGATGGAGGGAGAGAGGGAGAGGATAGAGGGACAGGAGAGATGAGAGAATAAGCTAACACAAAGGGGAAAGGGATCCCAAGGCAAAGCTCATCTCTTTAAGGTAACCTAAAATAAGGGATTTCTCAAAGAAAGATCCCTGTACATTTTGCCAAAATGAGTGGTTTGGTATTTGGGCCCTGTTACTACCTTGGTGTGTGTTCTTGGGCTAGTTAGTAAACCTTCTGAGTCTCAGTCTTCTTATGCCTAACATGGCATAATAAACCTCTCAATGGACTTAGGAAAATTCATTAAGATCATGTGTATGAAATAGCTCTATAAACCTTAAAGTGCTATAAAAGAATGCGGTATCGTCACACTCTACTTTACATAGCATCATCTCAACATATATAGTCTTGAGGACTGGGTACATGAGCTGCCCAGTCAGAGAGAATACTCTGATTTTTTTTTTTTTTTGCGGTACACGGGCCTCTCACTGCTGGACTCCAGGCCCATGCTCAATGAATCAGAATTTCTGGAAATGGAATCTAGGATCCTGCATATTTTAGCAAGTACCTCAAGATTAGTCTTAACTATGCTAAAGTTTGAAAGCACTGGACTCCAGATTAGGAGCCTTGTTAGAGAAATATTGCCTAGGAGAAAGAACATATGAGCAAAAAGGATGGAAAGATGTAGAGAGATTTTAAAGATACTTAGGGTGTAGGATCTAGAAGAGGGCAAAATGGTCCAGCTATTGACCCTATGATACATAGTCGATTGCCCAATAATTTAATGTACATAATGAACAAATTCACACCCAGGTTTTTTACAATTTATAGGTCCTTGATATATTACTCTCCTTCATTTGAAAAAAAAAATTTTTACATTCTAACTGAAGATTCCTGAGGAATAAATCTGCAAATGTAAAAGTTTAGGCTCCCTGACAGGTGGAGAAAAAGATATTTTAGGTTGACACAAATGATTGTGATGAGAGTGAAACAATGCAGAAGCACCCAGATGACAGAGCAGGCAGACAATGTAATTCTAGGGGAAAAGGATTGCAACTGCCATACTTCAGTCTGAATGCTACTCTAACAGCATGGGTACTTTTTTATACTAAAATTTTGAGTTCTTCTGGGAATTAATGCAATTGCAAACGTTGAAGAAAAATTTATGATCAACACAGGCCCCTAGCAGGGTCTTCATTAATCTCAACATTCAGTTTTTAAATTCTAAACCACAGAGGGTCTGAACATATAGCCTTATGTTGATTGTACACATATTTTTTGCTATGGTTATGAAAGATGTCCTTGGAAAGACAACCCTGGAAGTGTTTGTTGTTTATGTACCCAGAAATTTGCATTGTAATGAGGTTCCCAGGTGATTCTGATGCCGGTGGTTCAGGGATCATATCCTGAGAAACACTTTCCTTGATTACCTAATCTAAAGGAGCACCTCCTTCTACCCACCCCTGCTGGTGTTATCTTTATTACATCACCCTGTTTATCTCCCACAGAGCATTCATGAGGTCGCCTTTCTCCCTTTATCTCTAACTCCTAGCCTGGGGCCTGGCTCGTAATGGTACTCAATAGCTATTTTATGAATAAATTTTATGAATAAGCATTTTATGATTGAATAACTTGTTCTAGACATCGTTACTCCTGATCTTCGGTACACTCTTCCCATTGTTTTCAGAGTTAATTTTCAGAATGACATTTTTGATCTTATTGTTTTCTGCCTTTAAACTTCTGTTGTCTCTGGACCACTTACAGAGGACATGCAAATGCCTTAAAACAACATAAAAGAACTTTCACAATCTTACCCCAAACTACCTTATAACCTAATTTAGCACAGCTATGCCCGATATACTTTCTTCTTTAGCTGTATCATTTTTCAAAAGTTCCCAGCTTTTATTTCACATGTCCATGGTTGTGCTCATGTCATTTTCTTACCTGTAATGCTCTTCCTCCTTTTTTATTTTGCTTTCTCCAAACCCCTGTTCGAATTCCTGTTCTTCTAAATTTTACATAAAATGTCACTTCCTCTATGAAGTCTGCCATATTTTGCCCTATTTCTTTTAGGGAGAGAGAGAAAGAGAGAGAGAGAGAGAGTTATTTATTGGTTTGTTTGTTTCTGGCGGTCCTACCCCACTCTTTCCATGCCATTATTCAGGCATTTCCTATGTTTTTTGGTGTCTCTCATCTTTGTATCCTGAGAGTTTAGGTCAATGTCTCTCACATGATAAATATTTAATAAATGATCCTTCAAGATGATCTATAAAATATACTTTTTCCAGAACTGAGAATGATACTTGGAAAACTCAGGTCACTTGAGTGCTCAGATGTGAAGCCTCCTCATTAATCTTGGCTCTAGTGGAACCAGAAAGAAAGAGGAAGTGGGAGGACCTTGGAGTGCCCCAAAGCCTCTGGCCAAATATCTTTCTTTTCCCATATTTGATCCAGTGCCTGAAATTTTCAGCATTCAATATTTTGTTTTTAATGGCCTTAAAAATATTGTATCAGTAAGCATATTACTGGGGGTTTTGTTCTGTTATTTGACCAGTTGAGGGCTGAGAAATATAAAGTTTGAGTGGAGAAGGGAAGATTGTCCCTAGGATTTATTAGGGTACAGAAAGGGTAGATCCAGCTCAATTCATGTGATATGAGGGGACTAGGTGAAGGGACTAGATTTTTAAGGTGTCAACAGATTTCCAGTAGTGATTTTTATCATATATTATCCATTCTAATCCATTCAACCATCCTTTCATCCATCCACTTATTAATTTTTTCCATTCTTTAACTGTCCACGAGACTAAGAGAGGACTCAACAGAAGAAGGTGATAAGTAGAAATAGAGGCATCAAACACCTCTGCTGATGGGGTGTGAAGAGTTTGTGCATCAAAGTTTTTACATCTAAGTTTCTAATGAGACACAATGATATGGTAAATGTGAAATTTCATAGTTAGGTCCAAGATCACAAAGGACATTATTTATAAAAGCAATGGGGAGGACTTTGTCCCTTTATCTCCTCACTTATTTGTAGCACACACAGTTGTTTGGAGAGTGGGGAATAAAAGTTTTCTCAACCAGTTTCTTTGGAGAGAGCTTTTGCATGCCGTTCTTCTTCTTCTTTCTTTCAAGCTTAGTGAAGAGGGCTTCTGGACCACTTAAAGATACTCAAGTGTGTTCCCTCTATCTGGGGAACAAAAATGGCTGATGTCTGATTCTTGCTTGAGGAAGATAAAATGACTCAAGGCAGCAGAATAGAGATTACTGGGCACTTTGTGGATTTGTAAGGGCAAAGTGAGAGAGCTAGCTGGGTGCTGTTTAATTCTACCCCAAGGGGTCTTCTTCTTAAGGGCAAGTGGATCTCAAGCGTAATGCCGCTGTGGGGTAGAAACTCTGGGAAACCAGAGTTTGAGGGCTAGTGCCTAGGCCATTTAAAGGAAAACACACATTTCCCACATTAAGGAGCTGCACTGGAAGTTCCCAACACGTGAGAATTTCCCAGAATCCCACAGAAGTGTCCCGGAGAGGGTGAGTCTTAAACATCTGTAATCTAGAGCACCCCAATTCAGACAGTAAAGACCTCCTTTATGAAAATGTGTCTTTTCCTCAATCTTTAACATGAGAGGATAGAAACTTACCTAAGCAAGCTGGAGAGAGAATGAAAAGGTAGGCATGGATAAAAGGAAATCTGACTGCATACCTATTCCTGGATTAGAAGTTTCTGTTTGCTAAAAATCCCAGGTTGGGGGGAGAGGAGAAGATTTTCTGCTAAATTAAGTATGGGGCCTGAAGACTGCTTAGGATCAAGCATACTAATTACAATCTGAGTCTGTGTTTATGAGTAAAAGGGGACTGTGAGCTAGAAAGTAATCCCAGTGTGTATTCAGGTCAACTGGAAATTATCATCTCAGGGCGGGGGAAGTAACACTGAATAAAATCTAAAGTGGCAGCGAGAGATCAAATAACTAAGTAAATAAGTAAAAAGGGAAGTAACTAAACAGAGTAACCAGTAAATGCAAAATACTTTGATTCTGTCATGGGTTTTGCTTGTGTAACGTCAATTGTACAAGAGCCGTGAGACGTCCACATGTCTGTCCAAGACAGTTCTCCTCCTTACCCTGAAGAAAAGGGGAATGTTAGTCTCTAAAGAGTAAATCCTGGTCATCTCTGGGTTCCAGGTACTGAGAAGAGTTGAAAGCAGGTGTGAGTTGCCATAGTGAAGACAGCAGGATTATGTGAAAGTCTGAATACTGAAAGGGAAGAGCTCTGCCCCTTTACCTATTTGGTTCAGAGAATTCTGGCATCAGTCCTGGGATGAGATTGTGAGATTTCTCCCTGGAAAAAATGGGCAGGCCAAGAAAAAAGACTGGCATACAGATAATAGCACTGAGGTATGATTTTTAACAAAGCCCAGCATTTAGCTCTCTGATTTCCCCTCTCTATGTGCACAAACGTCCAGTGAGTAATTTCCTGGTTTACTCTTAAATGGGAACAGAAATTCACAGATCATCCAAGAAAATCTCTGTCATGAAAGACAAAGACCAGAGTGAATAAGAGGAAGTAGAGACAATGCAGGGGAAAGACAGAGAAAACTAAAGGAAGAAGAAAAGAAAACCATAATTAATATCCTTAGAAAAATAAAATAAGATATTACAAAAGTGAAACCAGAAAAGGAGAGTGTAATAAAGACTCAGAAAGCAAGAAAAAGACTTTGGAAGTTTAAAAGTCCTTATGATTTCAGAAATGAGAATTTAATAGAAGGCTGCAAAAATTAAGTTGAGAAAATCACCTTGAAGAAAGATAAAAAAGAAAAGGAAAAGAAGAGAGAAAGGAGTTCCCAGAGCAAAGTAAGAGAAGTTCCAGAAAGAAGGAAGAGTTAAACTGAAAGGGAGAAAACTATCAAAGAAATAATTCAAGAAAATTCCTCAGGGTTGAAAGGAGCTATGAAAATTCAGGTTGAAAAGACCCACTGATTGCTGAGCGCAATGGGGACCAAACACATACAAAAAGGAAGATTATTGTGAAATTTCACAATTGGATTGGAGGAAATCCAATTGGATTGGATTTGGATATTGGATATCCAATATTGGTATTGGATAAGGAGGAAATTTTAAAAGCTCCTCCAAAGAAAAAAATACATTGAATTGTTTTCTTTTCTCAGGAAGCAACAAGAGTGTACTCTCCAGTAAAACAGAGGAGAAAACTAAGATGGGGATAGGATTAGGGGAGAGATGAAAGGAATTCCCAGGCTGGTGGTGAACAGAATTCCCAGTAGTCACTCTTAATGCATGGCCCATCTTTTCCCCACCCTGGCAACAGAATCTTGACTGTAATGGTCAAAAGTGTCTACTTAGTCCTGTGATCTGTCTACAAATATCTAGAGGATAACTTTTCATTGGAACTTTACAAAAATTCTCCAAAAAATCACAAATTTTACACTTCTACATGAGAACTCTTCTATTTACAATATAGTTAAACATAACTGTATACAATTGTGAAAACATAACTTATTCTTAGTCAAGAATAACTTTTCTCTCTTGCACTATTTATTTATTTACTTATTTATTTTTTCTGTTCTGAGAACTGCATAGACTACATCTTAAGTAATCAATTCTGCCATGGTTTTCTCTGCTTCATTAGGGCAGTGAGTTATTTACATTCTATTCTCTTAGCTGTCGAATTCAATTTCCTTATAGGGGACCTCAGTTTACATGTCTCCTATTAAATAAAATAGAGAGAGAGAGAGAGAGAGAGAGAGAGATGGCCTGGAAGTTTCTATATTTATCACCTCCTACCTCCCAGACCCTGCGGCAGCACTGACAACATCTTACATCCACCTTTCTCTGGGATATACTCACTTTAACTTGTGACGTGGATAAGCTGTTATTACTTTCTACTTAGGCTTCCCAAAGACTTAATACCCTGAAGAAGGTTAAGGTTGTGCAATCCATAAATATTCATATTCTTTTTTTTTCATAAATATTCATATTCTATAATGGGTTTCCCATTAAATTATATAAACCAAATGTAAAACACATTTAGTAGTTAGTATCTATATAAAATTCTCAATTCAACAGTTAGTAAGCACTTACCAATGTATCTAATACTGTTGTAAAACTATGAAACATTCAAAAATATGTAAAAGATAGTTCCTGACAGTGAATTCCTTTGCAAGACCAAATATACAAACATGCAACAGAACATAAGATACTGTTTTTTGATTAAGTATCTAAATGTGTGGTACAGACCATGGATGACTTTGGAAGCAGGAGACAAATGTCTGCTTCTACAAAAAGAATAATGGCTGTGTCCCTATTACAAAATGATATTGATTCTAGCTGGCAGTAAGCTCACAGATTGGGAGTCAGCCAGCAGCTGAACTCATGCAAAGAACCATATGTCAAACTAGACCTTTTGTGAATAATGCAGTCTGTCCGCAGAAAAGCCTTTGTAATAGACAAATATTTTAAGGTTAATCCCAGGGTTCAAAAGTTATCTTAACTCTTAGTGGACATGAACAGAAAGTAGACAAAAATAAATTTCGAGGGTCCAACAATATTGCTTCACCCATCTGCCATGAGAAATATAATTGGAAACTCCAAGTTTCCACAAAACGACAAACCTTTCTATATGAAGGGATTGCTTTACTGTCCTTCCACCCCCAGCAGTACGTGGGTTTTTTTTTTTTTTTTTTTTTTGCGGTGCGCGGGCCTCTCACTGTTGTGGCCTCTCCTGCTGCGGAGCAACAGGCTCTGGACACGCAGGCTCAGCGGCCATGGCCCACGGGGGCAGCCGTTCTGCGGCATGTGGGATCTTCCCGGACCGGGGCACAAACCCACGTCTCCTGCATCGGCAGGCGGACTCTCAACCACTGCGCCACCAGGGAAGCCCAGCAGTACGTGTTTTGATGTGAAGAATGATCCTTAAGATAATAAGGAGATCTTATTTTTCTTCAGGGGCACTTGCTAAATGTCAGCTTATGTCTAGGGCAGAAAAATTATAAAGAAGTGGAAGAATTTATTCTATGAGATGGAAATGTTCATTGTAAGAGACTTGAGGCTTTAAAAATGTATCTGAAAGGAATTCAAAAAGCGTTAACAACCATCAAGACTTTTGTCTGTCTTCAGGGGAAATATTGTAGATTTTCATTCATGTTTAGAAATAAATGGAGACACTTAACTGACACTGCCTAAAGTTAACTTTGGTTTCAGGACTTCGCTTGAATGAGGTAAGTTGTGCAACTGTTGAGTTTCCTAAATTCTCCAAAGTGTGCTCCAGAATATACTTATTACAACCTTGGGCATCTCACCAATGGCAGGTAGTTTATATTAGATTCTGCTGGCTCTTGTTGGGCTGCCTAGTGATTCCTCTTACATACTGTCTTTAGTCTGCTTCTCCCTAAACTAGGAATATGCATAAGAGAAAAATGTCTAATATCAGGAAATGCTCAACAAATACCAAGTTGCATAAATGTAGCAAGTTCTAATTTTCCTTTGGTTTCTTTCTGCAGATTTCTTGACACATTTCTTAAAGTAGAAGTAAAATCTCAACTTTTCTCTTGTACTATTTTTGTGAGACCCAAATATGAACCATAAGAATTTTGCATTTTTGAAGTCAAATTTCAGCCCAGCCTACAAAGTGACTTAAATATGGCTTAAATGTCATCCATCCTAGGCATGAGGACCATTTGGTATTAAGTCAGATGACCTCAGAGGTCTTCTTGGAGGAGGTATAATAATCCATTTGGAAGTGTCTTCAAAAAGTGTTTAAGGGACTTCCCTGGTGGTGCAGTGGTTAAGAATCTGCCTGCCAATGCAGGGGACACGGGTTCAAGCCCTGGTCCAGGAAGACCCCACATGCTGCAGAGCAACGAAGCCCGTGAGCCACAACTACGGAGCCTGCGTGCCACAACTACTGAAGCCCGTGTGCCTAGATCCTGCGCTCCCCAACAAAGAGTAGCCCCTGCTTGTCACAACTAGAGAAAGCTTGCGCGCAGCAACAAAGACCCAATGCAGCCAAATATAAATAAGTAAATAAATAAATCTATTTTTTAAAAAGTGTTTAAGACAACGACACCTTATCTTCACTTTTCAATTCACATCTTTGATTTCCATGTTTAAAATCAGTCTCATTTAAGAAATCCCCAATGACGTATTTAATTATTTAAAGGAAAATGACGATGTAGGCTATAACATAGAAGTAGACCCTGGAAAACAATTACTAAGATGAATTTCAACTTCTTTGGATTGTAATGAAGACCACATTCCAATATCTTTATGGAAATAGATTCCCGTGCAATTGCTAAAGGGGGTAACTTGAATAAAAATGCATTGCTTGGGCTTCCCTGGTGGCACAGTGGTTGAGTGTCCGCCTGCCGATGCAGGGGACATGGGTTCGTGCCCTGGTCCGGGAAGATCCCACATGCCACAGAGCGGCTGGGCCCGTGAGCCATGGCCGCTGAGCCTGTGCGTCCGGAGCCTCTACTCCGCAACGGGAGAGGCCACAACAGTGAGAGGCCCACGTACCGCAAAAAAAAAAAAAAAAATGCATTGCTTGGGGACCCTGTATGATTTTCTTGATCTGTGCAATCAGTGCAACTGCACTAGCCAACTCAAGAGTGTTTCCTCCTGTGCAGAGCTTGTGGGAGGTACTCTCAAAGCATATGGTCAAGAAGTATGGTGTCCAGAGTAGAGCAGTGACCCAGATAGCGACAGGCTTCTGAGAGCTCAAAACAAATTTACCACGAGATAACCAGGCTCATGGAAATGGTTTAAAAAACACTTTGAAAAAAAATCACAAGCTGTTTCCTGAAAGAGCCCTAAGCAGTTTGGTTTCTGCCAGCATTTATGGAAAGTGACAAATGTGAGTTTGAAATGAAGAAGTGTCTGAATGCATGCTGTTCAGTTAGAAAAAAATTTTCTTCTTTATATAAAATACTTAAATAGAACTTTTTCACGCATCCCATTGTACAACTTCATAAATGATGCTTTCCATAGAAAGAAGCTGTCTTTCATAATGATAATTAATGGGGAGAAGTGATGTTTTCCACCTCACATTCTATGCTGATGAGCCTATTTAAGAAAGAAGAGGAAGAACTTGATTTTCAATATGCAACTGACAATTACTAATATGTCAATTAACTGTTTAGGTTAGGATTGATTAATGTCGGGATGTTTGCATCTAAGACTTACCATGCTCCCTACTGAGTCTATAAAACATCAGGCCTTACAATTTCCCATATGGTCAGATCTGTCACATAATTTATGCTTATTTCTGAAAAAATAATCTTTCTGGGAACCCTCCAACTTCCTATTCATTCTGAAGTGTTTTACTCTATAGAATACTTTGCTAGGGGATTCCCTCTAACACTTTGCTTTGAAGAGTCTTTCCTATTTTAGTTTACTTACCTCATTTTTGCTGGAAAATATCCTTTGGCAACTGCTTAAGAAAACGTATATGGGAAGTACATTTTTAAGAGACTGAAACTTTGAAGATGCCATAATTCTACCCACAACTTTGATTAATGATGTATGTTTGTATAAAACTTTATAAGGCAGATTATTTCCTGAAAGAATTTCTTTTTTGTTTTCTTGCTTTAAGAGTTGCTAAAGGCTTCTAATAGAAGTTGCTAATAGACTTCTTAAAGAGAAGTCTATTCCAGTGCTGATATCCCATTCTTGTATGTGACCTGTTTATTTACTCTGAAATTTTTTATAATGTTTTCTTTGTCTTTGATGTTTTAAGATTTCATAATCATGTGCCTCAGTATGAAGCTTTTTGATTCAGTGGGTTGCATTCTGGAGAGTCATATCCATCTAGATTGGAGAAATGGTCTTTATTTCTTCTCCACAAGTATTTTCTGTTTTTTCTTTCTGAAACTGGGCTGGTGAACCTCATGGATTGCTCCTCTAATTATCTCTTCTCTTCTATCTTATGTATAAATATCAAAAAAATAAATTGTTAGCTTTTCCCATCCTCTTTTGTCCATTCTATTGAAATTTCTATTCTTTATATCATTTTTTTTTTTTTTTTTTTTTTTTGCGGTATGTGGGCCTCTGACTGTTGTGGCCTCTTTCGCCACAACAGCGTATTCAAGATGTGAATTGAGGGTATATGCTCCCCCTACAGATTATATTTCTTCTGTGATTTCAAATAGAATCACAGTGTTTTCTTTTCCATATTTATATTGTTGTTATTATGATTATTGCAATTTAGTAAGATTTGTTGAGTTTGGGTCGATCCTAAAGGCTTTAGGCAAATTAAAAAAATTTTAAACTTAAAATTAAATTTACCACCTTTCCTTACAAAATAAAACTCAGGATAACTTGTTAAATGCATCCATTATCATTCTTCTTTTAGTTATGCATCGGCTGTTTTCTGGTGAATTAGTAAATTGTTAAAAATAGAAATAAAGAAATCCATAGCCAAGAATTCTCTGATCATGTGTTTAAATTATTGAACAGAGCTTGGGCATCTGTCACCCTGTTGTGGATTGGGAAAGACCAACCTGTCTGTCGCTTGGCTTCTGGAAAGCAGAAACATGGCTTTAGAGAGCTCTAAGCTTGGTCTTACTACATGGAGAATCTCTTGGTTGAAAGGGAGACTTTGAATTGCTTCTACTTAAGCCTTTGGATCAGACTTTGGTCTTAACTCACAAGATCTTTAAGTGCCGTCTCTTCTGAGCTTTTGATTCCTCTGAGCCGATTAAGCAAGGAGTTGGCATGTGACAGCAGCACCAGTGGGGGTAGCTATAGGGTAGAAGTTAAGTGTGTGTGTGTGTGTGTGTGTGTGTGTGTGCACGCGTGTGTGTGTGTGTACAGAATCAACATCCATTAATGCATAGTTCTAAGACTAAAATGAATCAGTTTCAGTCTATAATAAATTATTCTGTAGATAAAACCAAAGTTGATTCAAAATGGAAAATTGTCCTTTTGAACTAGTGTAGAAAACATGACTATATTTATATAGAAAGCGGAATGTACACATGCCCACATTTACCATTTTCTTGTAGACAGAAACCTTAGTATTGTGAAAATTTCCCATTTGTAAACATGTTTCTAACAGGTATTAAATCACATCTTTAATATTTTGACAGGACTGCTAACATTTGATAAAATGAATCTTACAGATTAGTATCCTGATTTACAACTCCCTATGCTCTTGGAGCTTTTAGGAGAGTATCTTGAGCTAAATGAGATGAAATAGGTAAGTAGAACACTGGTTAAAAGAAAATCTCTTCTTGTTCAGAAGTAAGGGTGGAATACATAGCAATGAAAAGATACTCTAATTCAGAAATTTAAAAAATTAAGTCAGAAGAACACCAAAGTGAATAATTCCTAAAACAATACAATCTTATGAATAAACTCTTATAATGGTAATCAAGAATTCTGGATTCAGTTCCTTGCTCTGATGCTGAAGCTCTATCTATCATACCTGTAGACATTTAATCATTCAGTACACTCTAACTGAACAGCACCTACTGGAAGCAATAACACAATAGAAAAGATGATGAACTCTGGAGCCCAACTGTGTTTGAATTCTGGCTCTGCCCCTATTGCTGTGTGGCCTTGAGAAAGTCACTTAACCCCTTGATGGCTTAGGTTCCTTAGCTGTAAAATAGGGATAATAAAGGTACCTTATACATTTACTTTATTTATTAAATGAGTTAATATGTGTAAAGAACAGTGCTTGACACACATTACATACTATATGCATCTTTGCTCTTTTTAGTATAGAACAAATTGAAGAAATGTTTATTTAGCAGTCAAAGTAGGAGAGTTAACACATGTACAAATGTGAAATAGAAATAATTCTGTATTAAATAGAATGTATATAACTACTGGTCTTCTTCT
This sequence comes from Phocoena sinus, assembly GCF_008692025.1. Lineage (NCBI taxonomy): Eukaryota > Metazoa > Chordata > Mammalia > Artiodactyla > Phocoenidae > Phocoena > Phocoena sinus. The sequence goes on from NC_045767.1 coordinate 68,391,949, forward strand.
GTTCTTCATCTGTTACCCTTTATCTAAACACCACCTCAATTTTAGCACAGTCCACGTGGCCCAAGTAGAGTTTAGTCTTTTGCCCAATCTATACCCTCAGTTCCTCAGGTGAGCACTTCTCCAGTTATGACTGGTAAGTATATTCTATTCCACTAGCCATTGCATTTCATTCAGGAGGAACATGTGAAATAATGTATTTCTAATGAGATAAAACACTAAAAATGTTGCTGATCTATTTTACTGGAGAAACTCTAAGTCTGTAGGTAACCCTACTTTTAATTATGATGTAAGTCTAGAGGTGCCAGGAACGACGATAGAGACAGAGTTTAAAAGAGAAGAAGGAAGTAAACCAGAAGAAAATAGTGCCAAGGTATGGAAAAGAGAGAAAGAGAGAGAGAGAGAGAGAGAGAGAGAGAGAGAGAGAGAGAGAGAGAGAGAGAAAGAGAGAGAGAGAGAGTCCTCATGAAATCAGTTATGTTCCTGGATGCAGCTGTGTTTGCAGTAAGCATGTGTCTGGGATTTTTAACGTGCATGGGTCAATATGTTCTCATATTTCTTAAAAAAGTGTGAGTTGTGTGTCTTCTGTTTGCTAACAAGAATCTTTCTTAATACACAGGAGTTAATAATTGCCATAAGAGATGTGCAAATAGCATGTTATTGATATTCTAAACATTAAAGAATTGCTTCGTTAAGGGGTAGCCAGCTTGAGTAATATTAGAGCTTTAAAATCCCTAGGCTTTAACAATTTTATTATATATAAAATCTTTACATATGACACCTGAAAAATGATGTTTTAATCCATGCTTTTCAATCTACCTTTTGAGGACACTTTAACCAGAGAGTTTCTCTATCAGGCTGTGTCATATGGTTTTCCCCAGCTACAAAGGCTGGGCAGTCATCCCTCTTTGGTTCTCCCATACACTCTGTTCATAAAGCCCTGACCAGTTTCCACCTAAATTTATGTTTTACATCTACGTCTCCCCAGTGAGAATGTAGACAGCATGAGAACACAGGCAACATCACCGTCATCCTTGCAAACTTTGCACCTGTCACAATGTGTGAAACTTTGAATTGCTTTATATTTGTTAAATTCCAGGCTCTGGAATTAAAAGCTGAACAATTGGGTGGTAACATTCGTCAATAAATGGTATTAACTTAGACAAAAACATACAGAGACCAAATATATTTCTTTCCTAGGTTGGCTGTAACAAAGTACCAGCATCTGGATGGCTTAAACAAATTTGTTTTCTCAGAGTTCTGGAGGCAAGAAGTCCAAGATCAAGATGTCGGCAGAGTAGTTTTCCTCTGAAGGCTCTCCCCTTGGCTTGTAGATGGCTCTCCCTCCTCTCCTCTGTCTTCATATGGCCTTTCCTCTGTGTGCACATGTGCCTGTGTCCAAATCTCCAGTCATTGAATTAGGGCCCACCCTAGAGACCTCATTTAACTTAATTACCCCTTTAAAGACTTATCTTCAAATACAGTTACATTTGGAGGTACTGGAGGCTAGGGCTTCAACATTTAAGTTTTGGAGGGACACAAAAAATGTACAAAATGATCTTTTACTTTGGATTGAGTCCTAATTATACATTAGATAGAGTGAAAGTGATAATATTTTAGTGGATTGTCCTCTCTCTATTTAGTTCATCCTTGGTTGGGAGGTGTTCATTCCAGCCCAGACTACCCCATATTGATACTTTCTTCAGGTCTGTCCTACATTCTAGCTTTTCATATTTCCACTCCACTTCAGCAATTCCCTAGCCCTTTGCAATCTCCTCTGCTTTCCCTCATCACCTTTCCCTCTGCACCTCCCTGCAAGGAGCTGCCTCACCTTTCCTTCTGTGCCTCAGGTAGAATGGTCTACCATTCATTTTCACCTAGTGTTAATTTTAGAGAGCACTGTTTTGAGATGGGTTAGGGGAGGAGATGATAAGCTTTCAATCTGCAAATGAGAGAAGGGAAGGGGGAATCTGTTCATCAAGGTCTGGCCCTAGAAAGTGCTGTCTACAAGAGTATTAGTGGATTGCCTATCTTTTTTTTTTTTTTGCGGTACGCGGGCCTCTCACTGTTGTGGCCTCTCCCGCTGCGGAGCACAGGCTCCGGACGCACAGGCTCAGCGGCCATGGCTCATGGGCCCAGCCACTCCGCAGCCTGTGGGATCTTCCCGGACCGGGGCACGAACCTGTGTCCCCTGCATCGGCAGGTGGACTCTCAACCACTGCACCACTAGGGAAGCCCAGATTGACTATCTTTAATATACCCCCTGCAAATAAGTAAAGTAAAAGTTTACAGCAGTTCCCATCACAAGCATATAAAATAAATTTGGGGTTTTCACTTAGTGACCTGCACTGAGGAAAAACAAATATTATGTCCCAGACAAGAACTGTCATTGGCCTATTTATGGACAATTGATGCTGTCAGTTCTCTGGTGGCAAATGCCCTCATCTGTTATCTTAAGCTGCTGGCCTAAGCAACACAGGAAGGAGCACCATTAAATGACAGGATTCCCTAGCATTGAAGAAAATTACACAACATGTATGGTCTAGTTTTGCAGTAAGACTGTACTTATGAATAATTGAGAAGACAAAAATTCAGACCACAAAAAGTTGAATACTCTTGCTTTGAAAGTGCCTTGCTAATGATAGTTAATATTTTATGATGATATTAGCATGCAAAATGTACTGGCTCCATTCTAATAAAAACATGTGAAAACGTATATTGTAAGGAAGCTACAGTATCATGGTTTTATTGAGAAGTTTACTATTATGTTTGCCATTCAACTATTATGACCTATCATGTAGACGGTCACTATTTGGAAAAATGCACACCATTAGTTGCCATGATAAAAGTTGTACACATCTCAGTGAATGACCATAACCATGACAGAAAGCTTATTCAGACTGGAGGACAATTGAACCAGCAGTGTAAAATTTATAGACAAGGGACAGCACATTTTCTTTAGAATTCTTGAGATGAATGAGGATGTTGGTGTATTTCAGTACTGAGAAATTCATAAATGGAGTTTGGTACATGTGTCATTATTTTAAAAAATTTCTGTTTGGTTTCAGATTCCTTTTAAGTTATTCCATTTTATTTTCATCCTACTGGGAGAATAACAGAAATAATGATAATATTAGCATAATAATAATTGTTGACACTCTCTGAATGTTTACTATATGGTAGGCACCATGCTTAGCCCTTTCCATGGACTCCTATAGTTCAGGTTAACAGCAACCCTAAAGATTAAGAACTTTGATTATCCTCATTTCATGGATAAAGAAACTGAACTGAGGTATGTTAAGGTGAAATAATTGGCCCAGGATCATACAGGTAAATATTTGTAAAACCCAGTTTCTTATTCAGGCATTCTGACTCCAGAACTGGTACTCTTAATACTTAACTGGAAATTGTCAGGTCAATTAAAGAAAACAGCTAGTTTATACAATGTTAAGTTTGACATGCGGCGAGCAGTAAGGAGGTGTTAGAAGAGTCCATTAACTTTCCCATGTGCTTTTAAATCCAGATTTGCTTAGAGTGGAAATCGTCATGCACTCCTTAGGATGTAGGGCATGACCCCATTTAAAAACTGGTTTCCTCATTATGCTGGAGGGTTTGAAGTACCTGTACTCCATTCAAACCAATAATCGCCTCCAACTATAATAGACCCTGGTGAGTTCTGATTAACCTTTTCATTACAGGTTCACATATAGGATAAAACAGCAACTGCAGGAAAGCCATTAAGTGCAGTAATAAGTTATGCCAGCAGGAAAGATTCAGCAACTTTCAGAATAAATTATTTCTCAAGTAAGAGTGTTTCTGGAATAGGCTATGGCTTCCCTTTCTTTGCAGTAGCACATCCATTTTCAGTAAGGATTCTTTCTGGAATTAATGTTCTTGCCAGTGCTTTAGTAAACGGATAGATGTATGTATTGATATCTGTCTGTTTGGGGGCAGGAAACTACAGGACCAGTTCTTCAGGAAAATAAGCAATATCTGTGTGTGTGCTTCATATTTACCTATTCACTTATCTCTCTGGAAAAACACATGTTTATATAAAATCATTTTGAAGAATTATTTTCAAATCTTTAAAATCTTATTTTCAAATCTTTAAAAGACTTTCAAATTCAATATAAAGAGAGAGAGGAAGAGTAAGTGAGCATATGAATGACTGAACAATAGTTTGTTCCTGATACAATATTTAGACCTGAAATAAAACAGTGAAAAAAATCATGGACTAAAAGTCAAGAACTTATGGTTTCCTGACAACTCTACTTGGATTCTTTCTCTTGATTTCTCCTTACATAAGGTTTTTAAGGTTTTTCTTCCTTTGGTCTCTAGCTGCTCTCTGTTTTTCAATGGTGCACGGGATTAAATGTGCACACCGTGCCCCTCCCCCAAGTTCATATGTTGAAATTCTAACTCTTTTTTTTTTTTTTTTTTGCGGTACGTGGGCCTCCCACCGTTGCGGCCTCTCCCGTCGCGGAGCACAGGGTCCGGACGCGCAGGCTCAGCGGCCATGGCTCACGGGCCCAGCCGCTCCGCGGCACGTGGGATCCTCCCGGACCGGGGCACGAACCCGCGTCCCCCGCATCGGCAGGCGGACCCTCAACCACTGCGCCACCAGGGAAGCCCAAAATTCTAACTCTTAATGTAATATTATTTGGAGGTTGGGGCTCTCAGAGGTTATTAGGTCATAAAGGTGGAGTCCTCATGAATGGGATTAGTGCCCTTTATGAAAGAGACCCCACAGAGCTCCGCTGTGTCTTCTGCCTTATGAGGACACAGCAAGAACCATGGAGAAAGGTCCTCAGAAGATATTGAATTTGCTGGCTCTTTGATCTTGGACTTCCCCGGACTAAAAGTGTGAGAAATAAATGTTATTTATAAGCCACCCAGCCTATGGTATTCCGTTATAGCAGCCTGAACAAATGAAGACAAAAGGAAATGAAGGAAAACATAAGAAAAAGTGATTCCTTTTACTGCTGAACCCAATCCCACTCCCAAGGCTTTGTCTTGTGAAGTGTGTGGCATTGCCCTGTGATCCATGATGCCTTTTCGATTCACTTTCAGTCAACCGTAAATAGCTTATTTCCTGTTTTCCTGAATTGCCTTTTGGTTTTAGGATTTCAACACTGGGGCCAATGCTAAGGAAGTTACCCAAAGAGATCAAACTATCTTGTTTTAATGTTAATAACTGAACTAACACTTTTGGAAAAAGCCAAACAGTAGAAATCAGATTTTGTGTTTATTTGAGATGTATGTTATTTACAGCAAGTTATTCAGAAGGCTAAATACTGAATAACTTTTTGTTTATGTGTTTAAGCAGCCCATTGGTAAAGAGTTCTTTATAAAAATCTATAATCTCTTCCCTTTAATTAACAAATTCTGTGGATATTTACTGCTGATCCTGGGATTGTCAGACCTGTGGATTTTGCTGGCCCTTTATGTTGAACTGCTCAAGGCAAATGCCACTTGTTGGAGTTTGTATGGTCTTCATCTGAGCAACTGGAGAGTGACAAAAGAGAGTGAGAGTTCAACCTGCCTTATCAGTAGAAAGAAGTTTGTGGAGGTCTGAGCTAGGTGTCTATGATTTATGGGGAACTGCCTAGGAGCTCAAGCCACTGTGTTTCTTTTTATAGCATAAGATAGTTTTGCCAGCACATTTTCCCCCCAGCTCATGCATTGGCAGATAATACATTTTTCATATGGGTCTGTAGACACATGAACTTGAAGCCTCAGCAACAGTAAGGGCATATGTAAAAGCGCCACACAAACTACAGGAAAGTCAGTAGAAACTGGGTGAAGAAAATTTTCCCATATTCAAGGAATGTCCTCAATAAAATACCTCCCAGTGAATCTTAGTGTTAACCTGGAAAGCTGGCTCTTTTGATTTCTCCTCTTTTGCAAGAGATCTGATTTGATTCTGTGATGCAGAAAATGTCTGATGTTAAGCTTATGTCTCAAGGCCATTTCCATGGTGCTTGAATGCACTCGTACTGCTATCCAGGCACTCAAGGGCTCATAAAAAAATTCTGTGCAACAAAGCACCAAAGTGAAAATGTGAAAATAAATCATACAACATTTTAAGAAGCAAGTTATCATTCTCAGTGGCATCTAACCAGATATTAATTGTCCTGTGAGAAAGGACAAAGCTGTTCCTCAGTCAAAATATTGAGTCTCCTGCTGGGTTACAATGTTATGCATTATTTATCTAAGTGGTGTCTAGAAATGAAATAATTGTTTGCAGGATTCTATCGCCACATACAGCCTCACGGGTCTGACTCATTCCTCTGTCTCATCAGCCCCACAATGCTCCCTTTGGGTAAGTTCGGCAGAATAGCAGGATATTGACCACTGAAACAATTTTATGGGGTTAACTTTCCAATTAGTGCTAGATGAAATTTCTGATTTTTGAAATGAGTCTCTTGTGATCTCACCAATGAACTACTCTGCTTTAACGAATTCACCACAAATATATTTGAAAAGAATTCTACAAAATAATCTGCAACACTGAATAGTAAGGCATTATGGAAACTTTTGGTGTGATACTTCTGATTTTAAGTTTAAAGGTATAATTAAATGCTATTGTTTCTGCAGTAGCACATACGAGCTAAGTAGGTTTTAGCACCATGTTTGATACATTAATAAAAGATTCATAATGGAATTGTTGTCAATATTTTTCTGGAGTTAGAGAGACGGAAGTGTGTCCCTTAAGGGAAGATGAATATCTTCTTATTTTTTCAATCTTTTTTAGTTAAGTGCTATGCTTGCTTAATTATACCAATGTGGCTTCCACTTTAAGATAGAAACTAGTGTTGTACACGCTTACAAGGATGTAATTGTCCTCATTTTAAAAATGTAAGGTTTTATTATATGATGCTGTAAGTATATATTATATGCAGAAAAACTCATATGGAATGGCAGCCTTGATTTTTAAAACAAAATTTAAAGCATAATGAGAAAAATGAAAAAGGATGTCAATTACTCATCCATTCTCAAGCTGCTGTTATCAAAATGATTCTAATGATACTGAAAATGACTCCATTTCACCATTAAGAGAGATGCACTCTGCTATCAACCTACCTCATAATCTTTCCAGATGAAATAAAATAAGCCGGTTAAACCTTTATCTAGAAGGAGGAAAAAGCTCACAAATTTAAATGCTTTTTCATTTCAAGGCAAGATGTGTTGCTAACACCTCACATATTTTCTTCCTATTCTCAGTTTGCATATATGGAGAAACAGTCAAAATTTAGGCCATTTATTTATTACATTTATTCTGCATATGTTTACTGTGTCCCAGGCATTACTCCAACACTTCTGATCAGATAAAATAGACAAAAATCTTTTTCCAATGGAGCTTGCATTCTTTTGCTTTGTCTTAAATCGGACCAAGATGGAGAATAAGACAAGGCAAATTTTTACCCGTCATCAAATGGCCTTTAGATGAGCAAAAGGGCACTTGACAGTCACACCAGTCAGTATTTGGGGAAATCATGGGAATTTAACAGCACACACATCCACATACACACATACGCACATAATACACACAAATGTGTATATGTAAAGATGTGTGTACGTTAATTATCATATATGTATGTCTATATGCTTATTATTTACTTTAAGGTTACAGTAGCCTTTTAATCATTATATAAACCCTTGAAAAATACCTATTTTATAATAAAAAGCACCCTGTAGAATAAAAAGTATTATTAGAATATTTACACCCTATTAAACATGTTTCTGTTGCTAGTTAATATTTATTTAAGAGCTGTGATGTATTTAGTGAAAGATTGAAAAAAATCAATACCATCCCTGCTTCTGGCATCTGATAAAGTGTAATGCAATCTTTCTCAATGATTTACACATTCAAATCCTGTTTTCTCATAAATTGTTGTAAGCTCTTTGCCTACCAGAGCAAATGTTGTGAAACACTGTTCATTTTTCCCAGAGAATTATAAATCTAGAAATAGAAAATATAGGATATTAAAAAAGAATTTTTTTTTTAGAATTATGAATACAATCATTATATGCTGAGGGTAATTAAGCCCTGGGCATGTGTTAGCAGTTATCCTTGGCTGCAGAAGCCATTTGTAATTTTTTTTTGCAAAGCCCATACAATTTGTCTTTATATCCGGAAAGTTAAAGCTTCATGGAATTAGGTGAGCACTGAGATACTCAGCAGAAACCTATTTTTAGGTAGAGAAATTTGCCACTCTCTGGCCTTCCACATGTTTATTGTATCAAGTACCTGTGGTGGATACACAGGCTACTTGCAAAAAATCTATTTCATGGGTAAAATTCATTGGTAGCCTAGATTACAAGATTAATGTTAATACTGGGTCCAGTTATAAATCACTGAATGGTGTGTGGGTGGATCACAGATGGGGGCTTGAGATGGAGAGGACTATGTTTTAAGGAGAAGGCTTGTTTCCCAATAGTGAGAACATAGATTTTGTTGAAAGACCATACGAGCTTCTCATCCCAACTCTACGATTTACTATCCTGTGATCTTAAGCAAGTCATTTAACCCCCCGAGTCCTGTTTTCTAATTAGTAAAATGTGGATGATAATCCCAGCCTTGCAGAGTTGTTCTGAGGACTTGCTAAGAATTTAGTAAGCTTCTTATTTCTTGTGTAGTCAAGTTTTGTTGACAGCAATAATCTTCCTTCTCTAAAGGAAACCGGGAAGGTACAGGGGCAAGCAGGAATTTCCGGTGCAGTCAGTCGTCGAGCAGCTAAAGAATGGTGGTATTTGCTTTATTCCACACTATCTTTAGGATTTGTGGCATGAGGTTCTCACCCTCAAGAAACAGAAGAACTTGGACTGAGGTTAGACCTATCCCAATCTTGTAGAATAAGAGTGTCCTTTTAACCCTATTAACCTAGAAAATGGCAGAGTCAATCTCAGATTCAAAACCCAAGTTCTTGATTTCTAAATTCACTAAGAAATCTGAGCTAACACTCTATTAGTTTTCTATTGTCACAGAACAAATCACTACCAGCTTAGTGGCTTAAAACAATATATATTTAATATCTCACAATTTCCAGGGGTTAGGAGTCTGGGTACCACTTAGTTGATTCCTCCGCTCCAGGTCTCACAAGGCTAAAATCAAGATGTCAGTCAGGCCTATAGTCTCATGTGAAGCTTAAGTTCTCTTTCAAGTTCATGTGGTTGTTGGTAGAAATCAGTTCCTTGCCAAAGTATGACTGAACTCCACAGGTACTAGAGGCTGGCCCTGCCATACGATGTTGACAGCACGGGTGTTTGCTTCTCCCTGGAGAACCTCCTACTGCACCTTCTTTATAGGTCCCTCCTGATTAAGTGAGGCTCACTCAGGGTAATCTCCCTTTGATTAACTCAAAGTCAGCTGATTAGAAACCTTAATTATATTTGCAAATTCCTTTTAGCTTTGCTATATAACTAGAGTTGCCAGATAAAATACAGAACACCCAGTGAAATCTGCATTTCAGATAAACAACAAAATATGTGTATATATATAAAATACATGTATACATGTATTTATGTATTTGTTTGTTTATTTACTTTTCTGAATATACCTTGTCCTTCCAAGCTTTCAGTCTACATCTTTTTAATAAACATACTGCTTACTTTCTGGATAACATCCAATCCCTCAATGTCTGCCTATTTTTCCAGTCCATAGATCAAAAATTCTAAGTCAGACCAAATCTAGGTGTTTTGTTTAGTAGACAAGCTCTATTTTTCTTCCGTCCCTCCCTCCCTCCCTCCCTTCCTTCCGTCCCTCCCTCCCTCCCTCCCTTCCTTCCTCCCTTCCATCCTTCCTCCCTTCCTTCCTTCCTTCCTTCCTCCCTCAATCCCTCCCTCTCTCCCTTCTTTATTTCTTTCCTCCTTTCTTCCTTTCCTTCCTCATTTAGCCAGAGCCTACTCCCTCTAGTTGTCATTGGCCCTGTCTGCTCCTGTTTCATATTCATTCCTAACTGCTCATTTATTTCATCTCTCCGACCCAGAAGGCATTCAAGTCTTTATCCCTGTTCCAGTTCATTGGTGTGTCTTGCTTTCACTTGCCTCCCTACACAGATAGGAGAACCTTATTAGCCATGTTGACATCAACAGTCCTTCAGACCTTGAGCCCCTTCTTTCTTTGATGTTCTCTGGTGCTCTTCTCACTTCCCAGTACCCCATCTCTATCATCTTCTATGGATAAAGTTACTCAATTCTTAACATTGTTTCAATGACTTGTGTGTCTCTAGCCAATGCATTGCTGTCAGTGATGAGATGTGTCTTTCTTGGCTAGCATATACACCACAGGGGTCTAACCTAACCATTTTTATCTCACCTATTTCTCTCTCCTGAGAATGGTCCAACCACAATAACCTTGACTTCCCAATTTGCAGCCTTAAAAGTAGTTCTCTTTCTTTACCTATCTTCTCTCTTTCCTTTTTGTGAGTGAGGAAGATTGTCCATCCGGAAGATTGTCCATCCTCATCTCCATGGCTAATCCTCGGCCTGGACTCTCTTATTGCTCTAATGTGATTTGAGAATTAGAAGAAATGTTTTTTAAATCCTGCTTTTCAAATATCTGTCTCAAATCAAAAATTCTATTTTTTTTTGGCTGCACAGCTTGTGGGATCTTAGTTCTCTTACCAGGGATTGAACCTGGGCCCTCGGCAGTGAAAGCACGGAGTCCTAACCACTAAACCACCAGGGAATTCCCTAAAATCCTATTAATGGAGTTTGATTGGTCCTAATTTCAGGTTTTGATCTGAAAATTCATATATTTGTCTAGGAGAAGAAATTCTTTGTGGCTTACGTGTCCACAATGCTCCTTTTTAAACCTCCAGTTGGGCAGTTGTCACTGTCACATCTAGTTATCCTGTGTCTTTATATATCAACTCCACTCCTGGTCTGTAATCAATTCCAAGACCAAAGACATGAACTTATTAATGTTATCCCCAGTATATGATGCTTAATGCATACTTGGATTTAATGAGTGATTGTAGAAGAAATAAGTGTCAAGTTGTTTTAAATACTTATACTAAAATGCATCATTCCTTACACGTTTTGTATGTTTGGTTCAGAGTTTTGGTGATAGTGTCCAAATGAATATGTGTGCTGTTCCCCATGACTTGACAGATCAGGAGAATATACAAGTGTAATAATAATCTTTTATTAACCAGTTTAAAATAATGAATTATTAAATAATGATAATTAGTAACATTTGCTGGTAACTTTTCATGAGTCAGGATATGCTTTAAGTGAAAAGTTGGCCAACTATAGCACAGGTGCCAAATCCAGCCCACCAGCTGTGTTTGTACATCCCATGAGATAAGAATGGTTTTCAAATTGCTGAAAAAACCATCTAAAGAATAATTATATTTTGTGACTAATATTTAGATTTTGGTATCCATAATTAGTTTGAGTTTTATGAATAAAATACTTGTGATTTTTCTCTCTCTTTTTTGCAATAATTGTTTACATAATATCCTCAGGTTTTCCTCTTGGTCCACAAACCCTAAAACATTTACTACTAGCTCTTGAGAGAAAAAGTTTACTGACTCCTATGCTACATGATTGACATTCTGAAAGAGGCAAAGTCAGTGGCCCACACTGATGCAATTAGTATGTAAAATTCTGGCTGGACCAGAATTTTAATTCAAGTTAAGTGATTCGAAATTCTTTTAACTTCAGTACTCACTAGGAGGGATAGTTTTTTATTGTCCTCATACATAGTAATGCATAATCTATCGAGAAAACACGGTCACTGGTCTCTCCATGTATGTGCAAAGACTTTCTCCAAAGGAGTTGATGCCATTTTTTGGTGGCCTTTGTCTTTTCTTTTTTTTTTTTAGTACTTATATATTTAATTTGTTTACTTATTTTCTATATTTGCCACTAGACTATAATATGCATGACAATAGGAACCATATGCATTTTGTTCACACTATATTCAGAAACTAGAACAATACCTGCACGTGGTAATGCTCAATAAAAATCTGCTGAGAGAATAAATATATAAATGAAAAGAGGAGTTTTAACTTTTTAAATGGTTAAATCTGTCAGTCTTTTCCTTGATAACTTTTTTTGTCTTTAACATCTTTATTGGGGTATAATTGCTTTACAATGGTGTGTTAGTTTCTGCTTTATAACAAAGTGAATCAGTTATACATATACATATGTTCCCATGTCTCTTCCCTCTTGCATCTCCCTCCCTCACACCCCCCCATCCCACCCCTCCAGGTGGTCACAAAGCACTGAGCTGATCTCCCTGTGCTATGCGGCTGCTTCCCACTAGCTATCTACCTTACGTTTGGTAGTGTATATATGTCCATGCCACTCTCTCGCTTTGTCACAGCTTACCCTTCCCCCTCCCCATATCCTCAAATCCATTCTCTAGTAGGTCTGTGTCTTTATTCCTGTCTTACCCCTAGGTTCTTCATGACATTTTTTTTTTCTTAAATTCCATATATATGTGTTAGCATATGGTATTTGTCTTCCTCTTTCTGACTTACTTCGCTCTGTATGACAGACTCTAGGTCTATCCACCTCATTACAAATAGCTCAATTTCATTTCTTTTTATGGCTGAGTAATATTCCATTGTATATATGTGTCACATCTTCTTTATCCATTCATCCAATCATGGGCACTTAGGTTGTTTCCGTCTCCGGGCTATTGTAAATAGAGCTGCAATGAACATTTTGGTACATGACTAGTTTTGAATTATGGTTTTCTCAGGGTATATGCCCAGTAGTGGGATTGCTGGGTCATATGGTAGTTCTATTTGTAGTTTTTTAAGGAACCTCCATACTCTTCTCCATAGTGGCTGTACCAATTCACATTCCCCCCAGCAGTGCAAGAGTGTTCCCTTTTCTCCACACCCCTTCCAGCATTTATTGTTTCTAGATTTTTTGATGATGGCCATTCTGACTGGTGTGAGATGATATCTCATTGTAGTTTTGATTTTCATTTCTCTAATGATTAGTGATGTTGAGCATTCTTTCATGTGTTTGTTGGCAGTCTGTATATCTTCTTTGGAGAAATGTCTATTTAGGTCTTCTGCCCATTTTTGGATTGGGTTGTTTGTTTTTTTGTTATGGCCTTTGTCTTTTGAATGAAAGCCAGATCCGCTGCTTCACCCTTGCCAGCTCCTGCCCTGGGCTTATGCTCATGGCTTGGGAGTGGCTGGGAGGGAAAGTGCTGAGCTGTGGGATTGAGACAGCTGCTTTTGCAGCTTCAGATCCTAAATGCTGTAGTTTCACACCAGTGTGCCTCAGCACTTCTTAATTGTGAGCTATAAAGTTCTACAGCTGTCTCTGTCAAATGTGTCTAGATTCTCACAAATTCCTGGGGAGGATGATTGGTGTGACACTAAGACACATTTTTTACTCACTCCCTAAACTCTTTCTTTTTAGCTAAAAGCAGGCAGTGTTCTTATTCTTCGTGAGTTCCAAGAGCTCCTGATTCTCTTCAAAGACATGATCTCAGAGTTTGACATCGATGGTAACCCCTCTCTCCTTGTGTTTACCTATGGAAATGGAAGATTATTGAAGACTAGATTTAAAGATTCCAAGTCTCTCCCACAGAGCCTGGGATATTTCCAAATTAGTCACAGTTGCTAATGACATCATAAGAATTACTCAAAATATATGTATGGACTGAGCATCAGTGATGGCCCTGGCCTTAACAATGGCTTGATAAGTAATCCACTCAACAGACGATCTTTAATGAATGAGTGAACACATGTATTAAAGAAAATATCAAACTATGATAAAGTCAAAGTTATTACCAAAGATTCCTGATTTTCAGTTACTTAAAATATGGATTAGCCTTTTGGGATTCCCAAAGAAAGTAGATTTGAAGCTTTATGTTTAAATAATATATACTTTCAGTTACTGACTGATATAACATATAAGTTCATATGTAACAAGAAAATACCATGATTCATATCATGTTCTCACGAATGTTACTGAAATGTAATGTGATTTGTCAAGACTAAATATTAGATTTTCAATTTTAAGTATTTTCCACTAGAAATCAACAGTTTTTATTTTTGTTTTCTTCTAAGAAGAGGTATAGGTCATATTGTGCCCCCCTTCTTTCATAGTTATTGCCTCTAATGGTTCAGGATGATAGCCGACTGTCTTCCCCACAAGAAAGTGCCTCACAACACTGTTGGATCACATAGAACGTCTTCAGCAATGGCATATTTCTCCAGTACACTCCCTTCCTTATAGATTTCAATTTTGTTACAGATTTATAGATTAAAATCTCAAATTGATTTAGGAAAAGTTGTTAGGATACTTGATATTTTTTAAAGGAATGCATCTGAAAGGCCTCTTCTCTCTTCCATTTATTGGGCAATGTGATCTCACTTTTGGTATCTGGTGCAGTTTTCTGAGTGCAGCCATCTTTGCTTCTCTTGTGCACAAGCTCCTTTATCCTGCTTTTTCCCTGTCACTAGAGCTACTTCTACTGACCACTGACCCCTCCGCCTCAGGCTTGCCTTTAAGCGCTCCTCAAAAACTATTATGGTTTAATTTTTGGCTATTGTAAGTTTGAGAAATAAGACCTATACGTATTTTAATTCTAATTTTTAAATTAACAGATAGGTTAAACATTTTTATTCTATGAGTTTGGCCCATATATTTTGGAATGATTAACATTTGTGTACTTCACATGTGTCTCTCTCTCCATGATGCATATTTCATAGATTAACTTGTTTAATCCTTTGAACTTTTGTTGTAGGCTCACAAGAAATGGTAAATTTTGAATAATATACATTTTGATGTTTATGTTCATGTGAGTATTATTTGTATTTGTTTTGTTCGCTGCATTATAAATTCACTGAGAACTTTATGGTAACACTTGAGTTGGAAATAGGGCAACAATTAGATCTAATTTGCCTAAAGTTAACTTTGAACTACAAACTGCCGCCCATTTTTCGTCTTGAGTCCAAGGTCCAAAAAGGAAACACCATGCCGTGTTTTCACTGTATTCTAGCATTTTGTATAACCAGAGCCTTTGGGAATCTTGCTGCCTTTATTCACTTTTGCAGATGGAGACATTAATCTCGTCTGAGCACATGACCAGCTCACTTTCCACATTCTGAATATTTTACAATTTGTGACACAGTTGATGAGGGAGCAGGGAATGGGCATGAGATAGAAGGGAAGCGTTCAGGGTGCTACTCATCATAGTCCTTATATTTCCTAACTATTAAACATGATGAAACCATTTAAACCCCAGTTTCAAAGATAGTACTAAGGAGAACTAACATGAATCAAAAGAGTCCATTTTCCTTAGAAAGAGTTGTGCTTTCACATAAATTGTTAATGTCCTGTGATGTTTTCATGTATAATTTCGACCTTTCCATTTCACCTCCCTGGTTTGGCTGTCACTCACTGCCAAGAAGAATCGTTAGTTTAAAGTTTGCTTGTTCAGTGTTTGTTCCTTCCTGCTGTTTGGTTTTTATGAACTGAAAAGTTTTAAAATAAAATTCATATTTGATTTTATTAAGCCCTCATTTCTCGTAAAACCTGTTTTGCCTCTTTCATATTTTCACAGATTAGAGTATTAATGGATAAGCATAAAACTTCAGAGTGTAACTTCTCATTGTATTTTTAAAGGTGACTTTTTTTCAGGTAATGAATTATTTCAAATGACTAGACAGTCTTTGTTCCTCTTATTTTAGGAGATCCATTTATAATGCCTATTCTTAAATGTTTATTGGATCTGACCTAATCAATCCATTAAGATAGGAGGATATTCACTATTTTTCTTATTATTACCTTTTGATATTAATTTCACTTAGGACTGGTATCTAATTCTGCCACCTCATCTTCGAGTAGTCATTCTTCAAATCCAGAGGTTATCAAAGTGATAACTATCTAATGAGAGATATAACATCAGTTTTTTTCAGCTGTTCATTCCCAAGCAATGAAATATGAAGGCACTTCAAAGAAATCATGTTGGTTATTAATGAGGAATGAGAGAGAAAAAAAAAGGTAGGAAGGAAGGGAGGGAGGGGGGAAGGAATAACAGTGGAAGATGAAACATTCTAAGGATAGAGTCTCTGGCTCATGGAATAGTGAACGTTTTTTCTTCTTGTCCAGTCTGGTAGCAATATGAACATTGGCTGTGTAGAACTCCATGGCATGCTAGAGCAGAACACTTATAGTGTGATGATTTGGAGTTTTCATCTCGAACAGATAAGTTCAAAGGGAAATGGATAAGTTGCTGACATTATTATGGTTATTTGCTCATTTCTGGCCTAGAGATACTCTATTTTAGCTGATAACATGATGTTTTTTCTTTTTGCATTTCTGTGTATTTCTACTCATCTTTTTTTTTTGCGGTACGCGGGCCTCTCACTGTTGTGGCCTCTCCCGTTGCGGAGCACAGGCTCCGGATGCACAGGCTCAGCGGCCACGGCTCACGGGCCAAGCCGCTCCACAGCACGTGGGACCCTCCAGGACTGGGGCACAAACCCGCGTCCCCCGCATCGGCAGGCGAACTCTCAACCACTGCGCCACCAGGGAAGCCCTCTACTCATATCTTTGATATGACTCTTCATGAATCAATATGAAAATGTTAATACCAGAAATATAGGTGATGATCTGCAATCCCACCTATAACCAAACACACACACACATACATATCCCACCCACCTTGGCTTTGTGATTGAAATATAGAATTTATTAAGGAAGCTTAGATATTATCTAGTGTAGACTGTTCACCACACAAACTTAAAAAAAAGATGTTAAAGAAATTAGATGATTTGAGCAGTTATGGATAAATCATGATCATTTGTGTATTTAAATGTATACCAGTCAGTATACCAGATTGTGATGTATGAGTTTTCTTTTTTATTAATAAAAAATCATCAAATATTTCCAATTATAATGGTTCTTATGGGGAAAAAGAAGTTAAAGGATTAAAATAGAGGAAGAGGGCTTCCCTGGTGGCGCAGAGGTTGAGAGTCCGCCTGCCGATGCAGGGGACACGGCTTCGTGCCCCGGTCCGGGAGGATCCCACGTGCCGCGGAGCGGCTGGTGCCGTGAGCCATGGCCGCTGAGGCTGCGCGTCCGGAGCCTGTGCTCCGCAATGGGAGAGGCCCCAACAGTGAGAGGCCCGCATACCGCAAAAAAAAAAAAAAAAAAAAAAAAAAAAATAGAGGAAGAATACAAGAAGGCAGTTAGCATTTATTTCAGCAACTTCTGGACCAATAATTTTATATGTGCATTTTATTCAGGACTCATGATAATTCTATAGGGTAGATATTTTTCTCAATTAATAAATGATAGAATTATTGTTCTGAGGGATTAAAAATCTTACCAAACTGATAAAACATTGTTTAAATTCAAGTCTGTCTCAGTTGAGAGTTCATTTTATTTATTTAATAGAATCTTTAGAATTTAAAACATAGGAAATAATAATTACATTGGTATATACTTTTTATATTTTCCCACAGTTCTGTATTACCCACCAGTCATTTATTTAAAACATATTTTTTTTGGAATTTACTACTGGTAGCCTCTATACTAGGTGCAGAGGATAGAAAACGACCTTCTGCTCCTTGGAGCTTACCATATGGTATTGATACTCATGGAAGTATGGCAATATGTCATAGGAGAGGTATAAATGATACAATAATTCAAAGGTGATTCAAATAATCGCTCTATGTTCTGAAATCATCAGTGGTTTTCATGGAAGAGATGACTTTTTTTTTCTGACTGCAAGCTAGTGGGCAAATGACACTCCATGAGAGGGGATGGCATGAGTCAATTATCAGGGGTTTGAAAGCAGAGAACATATTTAAGAAGCTCTGAGTACAATCTGACAAAAGTGTTCCTACTGTGAAAAAGTATATTACAAAACTATTCTGGATAGATAAGTTGAGATCATATTCCAGGGGTCTTTGATGCCATGGTAAGAGTTTTAAGCCTTTTTCAGTAAGCAATGCAAAGCCACAGAAAGTTGATGAGAAGTTGTAGTTTAACCTGATCAGAATTGGTTTGAAGCCTTTCTCTAACACTTCACAGTTGTACAATACTCATCCAATTGCTCAATGTTTTTGGGTCAGTCTTGGTTTCCTTATCTGTAAAATATAGAATAAAATGCCTTGTATTAGTCACCCCTTGCCACGATAATGCTAAGTAACAAACCACCCCAAACCTGGTAGCTTACAATCATAAGTATTTGTTCTCATGCTCACAATATGTAAATGGACTGTATATCATCTGATCCAGCGTGGGCTTCATGAAGTAACTCTACTCTGGTTGCTGGCTGGATTCAGCTCCACTCCATTTGTGTTTGTTCTGGAGCCCAAACTGAAGGGCGACAGTCATCAGCCATGAGTAAGGATCTCTCGGAAAAAGATTCGAGATAGATATATGCAGGCAGGAAGTATCTTGGGGAGGCTCTTGGGACCAAAATCTGTGTGATCAGTGGGAAATAAAATTGGGCAGGAGAAAGAGAAGAACTCAATGATATCACAACCAAGGTCTCAGCTAATTTCACTGGATGTCTGGAGCTAAGATCATGCATCAGAGTAGTACAACTTGAATGGATATCGATGTCAATTCAGAGCCCATGTCCAATAAGTCCTTGAGTTATCTGGGTATTATTCTGCATTTCCAAATGTGTAATTACCATTACAAATCTTTTAAGTAAAGACTGAGGAAATTATTACAAATTATTACAATATTCTTTTGCTGTATGGTTGCAGTGTCCTTCCTCCCTGGGGCTTGGTGAGTTCAGTATTTGTGTATTAGGACCAAAATCTGGCTCAGGTCTGGAACCAGAGAAAATATTATGACATTCTTTGGGGGCAACTTCTCCCTGACTCCTGATATTTCCTCCTTGATTGCTTATAATTTGCATAGATTCAGCAGTTCCAACAATGGCTCCCTGTTTATTTCACTCTGATGAAAATTTTGCTCTATGAACTATTTCCATAATTCTCAGTGGGTCAAGCCCCCTTGATGATTTTTACCATCTTGTTACTCATTTTGATAATTGAGCTCATCTTACTTCTGACAAGTAAGCACTGCTACCTGCCCTGTACTGTTTGGGGGTCCTTTTATATCCATTGTTCCTAGTAGTCTGGTTAAGTAATGGCATCGTTTACCATGAGACCTGGCCTACAGGGGTGATATCACTGAACTTAGAGACAGTGACCCTCTCACCAGCACATCCCTTACTGCTTTTGCAAATTATATATCCTCTGGGCCCTACCATTAAATATTGTCCTCTGGTCTTAGATGCTTACCCACTTTAACATCCCACATTTCTGAGCCTTTTATTTCCTTATTCCACTATTAGCCATGACAATTTAGATTACTACTTCACTTAGTGTGGCCCAGGGCTTTTTCCACACTTCCAAGAGCCATCTTTCAGCATGCCTATACCATCTCCAAAAGACTTTACAGGGTTTTTAACTTATATCATGAGACAGTGCTCCCGAATCAGTGTACTTTTATTCCCAATATTCCTTGGTCCAGCACCCTGAGAATCCAGTCCATGTGTATTTTTGTATCTTTTATGAAACATGTTGGATAAATCTATATTCCCTCTGGATGTAGTCTCTTTCCTTTATTTGCAGGCTCAGTTTCTCCAGCTGGGTTATCTTTTGACTTAACATAAATGACTGGCTTAGTGGCCAAGAGCAGAGGTGGAGGGGAGCAGATCCTGAGTAGGGGGTGATACATTTTGTCTTGTAGGGAAGAGGTCCCTGAATTGTCTTCAGTCAATGGAGGGAGAGAGAGAGGAAAGGAATGTGGTAGCCCTTGATAAGGAGGAGGGGGCTGCTTTTGCAAGCTCATGTGGGGTTCATAGGAATCTAAAGTTTCAACATTTTTAGCTGAAAAAACCCAGATGTCCCTATCCCATGTGTCAGGGTTCCATTCTTTCCCAGTTATCACCTTGACTTTGATATAACAGACCTGCCTTGGTTGGAATTTCAGTTTTCCCTACTGCATGCCTACTCTCACCATTAATTTCTGCATTTCATCAACATTCTCTGACAACCCTCTGCAGCAGATAAGAATCTTGTTGACTTTCACACTTTAGGTTAATAGCCCAGTAATAACTATCAGCTTTTTAATTATCTTCTTTCCAGAGCATGAATCTAGCTTAGTGATAGCCCCGGGATTCCATTTTCTTTAGAGTTACTATTTCCCCCAATAGTCCTCAAATGCCTACCTAATACACTCTATCAGTTAACGTATTATCTTCCACTGTTGTATCATCTCGGTTCATCACCAAAGAAGGTTTTAACAATTGTCCTGCTACCATGCTCCAAGGGCATTTTATGCTCTACCTACCACCATTTATAAGGTACTCAGCTCCAAAAATCCCATTTTATTTCTTGGACCACCCCTGCTTCCAGCTGTCACAGGTTAGGTTCTTGGGGGCACTCTCTGAGTTGGGGGATAAAAGGTGGGAAGCAAGACTAGACAGAAAGAGAAGTTGAGTTGTGATGTATCCCCAACAGAGGCTTCCGGTGATCTTCTGGGAAACTCCCGAGCTCTCAAGCTGGGAAGGCCCATGTTGGGGTGATGGAACTAGGCCTTTTTACCCCTGCATTGATCAATCATTAAATAAGCACAGCCCCAGGAAGGAAACAAAACCTTGGGAAAAATAATTTTCTTCAGCTGAGGCAATTCTGAAAGAGGGCTGACAGCTAAGACACATCTCCTGGCAGGAATCCTAGCACCTGCGGGGAACAATACCTCTGATGGGATTCGTATCATGGCATGCACCACCATCACTGTCTCCACTACTTTCATTCTAGCTCAGAAATCACCCCACGGCTCTCGGACTTTCCTAATCCTCACTCCACCAAACAGCTCTAGCAAAGGTCACCAATGCCCTCCTTATGACTGTTCTGGCCCAAAACACTGTGGCTGAATTATTTCCTTGGTCTGACCCATCCCAGTGCTATTCTGTCTACTTGGTAGCAGAAAATATGAGTTGGGGAGAAAACAGCCTGGCTCCACGTAGAGAAAGGAGTCTGTCTTTATTGTATGTGATTCCCTCATAGCACATTATGCACATTTGGTCTTAGACTCACCACATTTTATTGCATTCTTTTGCTTATGTGTGTTTCCTACTAAAGACTAAAATTCTTAAAGACAGACATTCATATTTCTATTCTCATCAACTATTACAATTGCTAATACACATTATGCTAGCTTCCTTTTCCCTTGCCTCCATGGTAATAGTACCCAGAATGAGAACCTCCAGATGAACACCAATGAAGATGCTACCACAGTAGATCAAGTGACAAAAATTAAGGCTGAACTAGGATGTGACAATGGAGACAGGAAAAACAATAGGTAAGAAAGATAAAACAGAATTGATTTAACAGGATTTTTTATTTTATTTTTGGCTGTGCCTTGCGGTATGTGGGATCTTAGTTCCCTGACCAGGGATCGAACTCATCCCTCCTGCATTGGGAGCAGGAAGTCTTAACCACTGGACCGCTAGGGAAGTCCCCTTGACGGGATTTTATAGTGGATTCTCTATGATGGTTTAGGGAAAAGGTAGTGGGAACAATAACGATGTTAAGGATGCAGAGAATGCAGGAAGACTGGTTTGGTAGTGAAGGAAAATGATGAGCTCACTTTTGGCCATTTGACTTGAAGGAAATTGAAGGCCTCAATTTGAAAATATCTAGAAATCTATTGGAAATGTGAGACTGGGCATTGGCAGGTAGAGAAATCAGCACCAGAAACATGCATCCAGAAATTATATGAAAAATGCATATAATGGAAACCATTGGTGTCAGTTGCCTAAAAGAGCCTTTGGAGAATACAGAGGAGAAAATCATGAGCTGAACTTGGGTAACACCTATATGTGAGGACATAGAAAAAAGAGGACACCAAGAAGGAAAGGATGAAGAGCTGAGAATAAAACAAATGTGGTGTAGTATCACAGGTGCTATTAACGAGGAGCACTTCAAGCAGGATGAATCAGCAGAAGCAGCAAGGTTACAAGGACATCAAAGAGAATGAGGAAGATGAATAAGGGCACACTGAACTCAGCAATTATCTATCCTAATTCCATTAACAAATATTTTTGAGCATCTGTTTTGTTTCAGACCTTGTGACAGACATCCGTAGATACAGCAAAAAACAAGGTTGATACAGTTTTAGTTCCTCTGGACATACTATACAAGCATCCTTGAGAAAGCAGTTTCATTAAAGGGCTGAGAGCTAAAAGGACATAATTAGTCTCACAGACAAAGCTTTAAACTAGAGAGGTTGGATGTCTTTCCCAGATTCTGTCATCTGAGTTCTGCTACTTCTTTCCCCATTATGGATGATGTCAGGCAGTGTTTACTTATTTAAGGAATGAAGAAATCAGCACTGAGAAATTGACCATCTTGCCAAAATTGTAAAGCTAGGTAGTGACAAAGCTAGGAAAAGAATTCTCATTCTGTCTTTTCTTTTATGTTGTGTTTTCACTGTGCAAGTCTGAATATTATTGGAATTCGAAACAATTGCTTAGAACTTAGAGGTTTAGTATTTCTTATCAGGATATCATTTAAGTTATTTCCTTATTTTGGTTACAAATGAAACATAAGAAAATAACATCCACTTACCCTGCTAGGCACTGAGATTTATTGGTGAGGAAAGAAAAACAGTCCCTGAATTCACAGATAATAGTGAAATGGGGGAGAAAAGAAAAAAATAATTTCACAAGAAAAGAAGAAAGGCTGTTGAGATCTTTGAAGAAAGAATACAGATTAATATTTGTACTTTATTATTATTATTATTTAATCATTTTATACAAATGTCTGCTAATCCATGCTTACCTCTATTCAGGCAAGCAATTTATAGAAAAGTTTACTTTTTGGACCCGTTAGCACATTAATTTTAAAGCAGCAGATTCACTTAATGACCATTTACCCTGATGGTAGTATAGAATTCTTTGTCCTTATACAGACTATATATCATGTGAGTTCAAACTAAAAACAGAACTCATTTCCCACACCCCTCCATTGGTCCAGAATAACATAACTTTGCATTCCAAGAATTAATAATATAATATAATTGTAATAATGTATTTATATATTATGGATGATATAAATTTGTATACAATGTGTTTACTTTTATATAATATATACTTATATATAATTTATATAAAGTTATATAATAATAGTTGATTAATTATAACAATTAATTATAAGCCCAGGGTTTTCATCCATGCATGCAAACACTACCTATCTTCTGCTTACCAGTAACTTGCTGGGTGCTATGAGATACAAAGAAGCCTAAGTCCCAGGCTCTACTCTGGAAGAACGCTCAGCTTCAAGAATATCAGGATATGAGGAATTCCATACCAGGGCATTTTGCAGAGAAGTGAAATCTACTCTACAGGGGATCAAATTAACACAAACAAAAGAAAATCATTTTAAGGAGATCTGTTTCTTAAAGGCATTACTTCTCACTGAGTACATCCTGAATATAACTTAGTCATATCTGACCTATTCAGGGTCATCTTTACCCACACCGCCCAGTGCACATGGTGTTACGCACTGTCTGAGTGCTTAAGAGGCAAAGTATAGAAGTTGCTTATACCTTCCACAAATAACTCCAGTCTGTTGGATCTTTAGTTTGTTTTTTTTAAAACTGTCTATTTATCCAGTCTTCTTTTATTCCCTAAAGTGGGAAATAAACACAAAGAAGTGACGTTACCCAAAATCAAGTACCTTAGTGACTATATCAGAATTAAATTCCAGTTCTATTTTTTTCTGTCCAGTTTTCATTATATAAGTCTAGTTATTTATTTCATGAACTACTATTGGACTGCTATAGTAGGGAATCTCTTCACTTAGGTAAGTATGCTTATCTATACACCAAGTCAGTGAATGTTTGAAGGTTTTATTGGCAAGGGTCACAAAGAGTTAACAAGATTTTTTGATGATGGCAGACGTAGAGAATGGACTTGAGGACACGGGGAGGGGGAAGGGTAAGGTGGGACGAAGTGAGAGAGTAGCATGGACATATATACACTACCAAATGTAAAATAGTTAGCTAGTGGGAAGCAACTGCATAGCACAGGGAGATCAGCTCGGTGCTTTGTGACCACCTAGAGGGGTGGGATAGGGAGGGTTGAGAGGGAGATGCAAGAGGGCGGGGATATGGGGATACATGTATACATACAGCTGATTCACTTTGTTATATGGCAGAAACTAACACACCATTGTAAAGCAATTGTATTCCAATAAAAGATGTTAACGAAGAAAAAAGAGTTAATAAGTATTTAAAGGCAGTCTAGTAGAGGGTCTCCCAGCATACCATAACTAACAAGTTAGTTTCAGTAAAGGCAAATCCCCAGGAAAGGTACTTCTTAGTTATTGGCTGAAGCTATTAGCAGCCAGAAGGTGGCAGTAGGGGCGATGAATGTTGTTATTTAAAGCAGTAAGACGGGCTGTTCCCTGAAATCCATTCTACGTGGTCAGATGCTTATAGAGTTCAGACCATGATCTGTTCCATTGGGAGCAGCAGTGCTTTCTCTGGACAGATGAAGAGAACAAATTAGAGTATAAAATACTCAACTTTTGGGACCCAAGCTTCCAGCCTCCCCCCTTGGTTCAATAGTTGACTTGTAATAAGGACACTTCCCGGGCTATGGTTGTTGAAGGAATAAATGTGCTGTTTCTAGAGTAACATTTTCTACCTGACCACTTATTCTTGGCAGTAGATGCTAACATATATTATCTTGTGAATGATAAATAATTCATATGATTCATATTATTCAGGGTTTTTCTATGAGACACTGACACTATTCCATTCACTGAAATCTTAATAATTGTTGCTCTTAATACACTTGGATCAACACAACCAGGCTGAATATTTCTGTAAAAATTATTTTTTCCCCCAATTTAGGTAGATAGCTCAGTTAAGTCATTTAAGAAGTATTCTATTATGAATTTCTTGCTTAAAACATTATACCATGAAAAACTTTTAATAGTGGTACAAATACCTGGAAACCCACAGTGAGAACTGACATGGTAGTTCAGGATTTTCTTATGATAACAGTCGTTTTAGGAAATCAGAGAGGGAGATGATTCTATCCCTAGAATGAGGGCATAGGCTTACAGGGTGACCCGACACATTTTGGAAGGAGTAGACTAAATGAGTATTTGTAGAAACAGAACAGAGGCCAAAGGAATTTAGTGACCTAGATTGCACTGCACTGTTTTGAATATCTGATAATTGTATTAGATATAATAGACTGCATTAAGATGATATTTAAGAGAACCTACTTTGAGCTACTAAATTAAACAGATACAGGGATGTTCTCCAAAGCTCCCCAACTCCCACACACAATGATTAGACACCATCAAAACACTGCCTTTTTTTTCTTAATTAATCTCTACTGCAACTCATTTTCAAAATTATAGAGGGAAACTTTCATTTTGACTTTATAGATGCAGTAGTACAATTACTCATTGATTATTCTGGCAAAATAAATCTCTTACAGATTTCAAATTAAGAAAGTCTTCAAACTTCACACATTTTAGGGTTAATTTAGTTTGGAGATCTGCAATTGGGAAGAAGAAATTATTGGGTTTTAATTTTTCTTTTAACTTTACCTCTGTCATAGGTATATTGACACCAGTAATATATGATTAAGATATTCCATAAATATTTATTCAGTGCCAAGTCTGGTCTGATACTGTAGATTTAGAAATGAGCAACACAGATAACAATCTTTGCCTTTTTGGAGCATACTTTTCAGTAGAATCTCTTGTTTGCCTTGTCCTTTTGAGATTTGAAAAGCTTTCCCACTGTTTCTTTCCATCTATTTAAATTTCCTTAAAGGATAATTGGGCAGGAATTATTGGTAACAGTTTTTACAAATTATGAGAACAAAGCCTAAGTGAATTCCCCCAAAGCACACACATGGCAGACAACACAGTATTTTTCCCTAACCTTAAATAATACTAAATAATAAACTAATTCTGAGCGATACAATCTTTTTCTTTTTGCCTTCAAGTCTTAGTATGCAGTGCTTTTATTTGCATGTTTAAAATAGAATGTGATACTTGGAAGCAAATATCTAGTGAATGATTCTTCTACTTATATAATGTTAAGTGTGGGCTGTAGCTCAGAAATGGCTATACCTCAAATAAATAAATGATGAGCTACTGCCCTTAGATATAAGATAGTGATTCTTGTCTAATAATGACCATGATTTATTCTACTAATAAACATAATTAAGTGGCTCTTCCTAGGCACTTCAGACTCCACATGTGTCCATCTGAATGTAGCAGATTGTGGTGGACTGAGTATCAATTGGAAAACATGATGGAACTGAGCAGAACCCTGCACCCCTCCCCCTCCCCCGTCTCAAGAACAAAGGCTCATCCATGTCTGCTGCCTCCTGTGTGTAGAAAAGCTGCAGTCTCCCAGGCCTCCCTGAGTCACAAAAGAGCAGGTTCAAGCAGCTAAAGATTAGGACAATAGAGTCACAGACTTAGTGTCTGATGCACATTCCTGAGTTGTGTTACAGATGCTGTAACTGCCACCAGAGGGAAAAGTCAGACTGCGTGAAGATCAGACCACAGCCATGACATAAACTGCTCTATCTTGAGCAGTACTGAATCTGTGGCTAGCACAATTCCAAGATCTGGCCTTAAGAGAATGGGATTAACACTATTGTCCATAATAATCTATATCTTTGTGGGCATCAAAATAATTGTAGCTTGCTCTGCTTGTATATGTAAATGGACAACTACAAGTGTCAGCAGAGATGCTACAGACCCGTGTCGACATCTTCCACTCTATGAACACAGTGCCCCATGTCAGCATGAAGAAGATGGACTTTTGCCCATGATCCCATAGAAATGAAATGATGTTCCGACAAGTGGGGATTTGTAAGCAGCTTTTGGCAGAAAAGAGCTCTCTGCAGGAGGCCCTTTGTCTTGTCACTAACCTCAAACCAGTCACCCCCATGCTCTACTCATCTTTGGCCCTAGCCCACCTTTCAAATCTTTTGATCACACAACTAATAGAAAAGATTCTGTAACTATTCATGGCAGCAACACAATTTGTGATTGTTTACTAACAAAAACTTAATGAGAGCAGAGACTCCATATGTTTGTGATTGTATTCTTAGTGCCTAAAAGAATGCCAGAAACAAAATAGTTGCTTAGTACTTATTTATTAAATAAACAATGGATGCAACACAGGCTGTAACAGAGGTACGCACAAGGTTTATTCTCAGGATTGTTTGGAAACTCAGCCAATAGGGGAAAAACTTTGACTGAGGCTGTAACATTTTTTAGGAGTGTACCAGGTATGTGATATATGAGAACAGGGGGAAAAGATGGAATTTGCAAAAACGGTACATATGAAATAGCATTTCGTAGTGTGTCAATATGGCAAGTGTAAAGTTCTTGGGAGGATCAATGGTTAGAAAAAGGTTTATAAATTTATTTTTATTTATTTATTTATTTTTCGGTACGCGGGCCTCTCACTGTTGTGGCCTCTTCCGTTGAGGAGCACAGGCTCCGGACGCGCAGGCTCAGTGGCCATGGCTCACGGGCCCAGCCGCTCCGCGGCATGTGGGATCTTCCTGGACTGGGGCACAAACCCGCGTCCCCTGCATCGGCAGGCAGACTCTCAACCACTGCGCCACCAGGGAAGACCTTAAATTTAAATTTTAAATTAAAAAAATTTTGAGGCATTAGAGCACCTGATCTCCTGCTTTCATTCTGAAGTTCATCCTTTAGAAATCTTACGGTGAGGTCTGTTGGTAGTAAATTCTCTTAGTTTTTATTGCTTTTGTTAGCAAACACAATTGCTTCAACCTAGTTTTTGAATGCTAATCCAGTCATATATAAAATTCCAAAATAGCAGTTGTTTTTGCTATTCAGATAATATGATTCTATTGAATTCTGGCTTTCATTATTATTATTGAGAAATCATTGTCAGGCTAAATTTTATTCCTTTTAAGGTCATATGTCTTTTCTCTCTGATAATTCCAAATATCTTTTCCAGCTTTGTAATATTCTCTTTAGCTGGATTTCAAATATATGGATGATGACATTTCTATTTCAGACCTTCACCTTCTTTTATCTTTATTCTGTGTTTTTCCTCTCTATATTCATTTCTGATTCTTTCTGGAGAGATCTTCAGCTCACTAATTTGTTCTCTGAATCTATTTGGTTGCTTATCACACACCCTGAATTCTTAATTCAACAACAATATTTTTTCACATTTAATATTTCTACCTAGTTCTTCTTTCAAACTGTATATTCTCTTATGGTTACCAAAGCGGAAAGGGCTGGGGGGAAGGAATAACTAGGAGCTTGGGATTAACATATACACACGACTATGTATAAAATAGTTAGCCAACAAGGACCTACTGTATAGCACAGGGAACGATATTCAATATTTTATAATAACTTATAAGGGAAAAGAATCTGAGAAAAGAGTATACACAAATCACTGTGCTATACACCTGAAATGAATACAACATTGTAAATAAACTATACTTCAATTAAAAAAGAGCATACTTGAAAGTTATTAAAAAAAAACCTGTTTATTTCTTTGTATCAAAAATAGTCTCTCTTACTCCTTTGAAGCTATTCATTATATTTGCTCTAAGTTCTTGATTTATCTGTTCACGTAATTTTGCTTCTTCTAGTATAGTTTATTCAATTCATTTTAGGAACTGAACTCCTCAGAGCACTTTTTGTTATTTTTGCTGCAGGGTCATTTTCCTATGAAGATATTAGCTAAATTTCAGTTTGCTCTTCCTTTGCATCTTCAAAATATTCTCTTTACTTTATTCTAGTCTTCAAATGAGGTACTCTAGGCTCGCTTGGATTCTGTCAGTAAATGATGTATGAGGATTGCCACTGATCCCACATTCTTCACTGGAAACTGGTTGACTCCCCTTCTCAGACAATAGATGATTACCAGAGAACAGTGGGAGTAGATATCCATAAAGAGATATAATCCATAAATAATACATACCAGTATATATTTCTTAGCTATACGCTTATGAAATAGAATTGAAATGTGCTCCGATGTAGGACACAAAATAAATTGTGGGCCTCAAGGCGACTACAGTTTGAATTACTATACTTGTGTTAACTGATCATGTGGATTATTTTCTAAGATGAAAAGCTACTCTCTGAAAATATCACATACTGTTGGACTCTAGGTTAGCTAGTATTTGAAATGTTCCTTTATAAACTAGCCTATTGGAGCAATCATATTTTTTTTTGTAGGCCCTTACATTGCTCTCTAGATTATACAATAAAAACGATGGAAATATACATCAAAAATATAACACAGACAAATATATGGAAGTAAAAAAACTTTTAGATGACATATTAATAACATAATAAAGTGTTAATAATAGTGCAAGCTCTATTGTATGGGTTCAAACCCGGCATCACCTTTCATCAACTGTGAGACAATAGACAAGTTAATTAACTTCTTTGAGCCTCAATTTTCCCATATGTAAAATAGAGGTAGAGTTTTATGATTATAAAGCAAAGTAAAACATAAAAAGTGCTCAGAACAGTGCCTGACTCCTAGTAAATTCTCAATTAATGTAAGTTGTTAGTAGTATAGCCACATATAAGGCTTTCAGCAGTATGTTTTTCTTCTCTTTCCTAGAGGTAATTTTAATTAATGAACATGCAAATGAACTTTTAGAAGATTTGGAAATTATATAATCATAGAGCTTTAGAGCTTGAAAAAGTTATATGTTTTATCAGATCTAATCAAATATTTTGTATATTTGGAAACTGAAACTTAGCAAAGTGACAAATTTTACCCAAGATTATGTAGTTAACACCAGATCTTGTACTAGAACCTCTGTCTTTAGACCAATTTTTCATTCAAAGAAACTCTGTTATCTAAGATGCTGGTAACCATAAGCATTGATAGAGGAATGTAAGAAAGATTTGGAAGAATTAAATGTGACACTTTCTAAATGTAAGTGTGGCAAGATATTAATGTGAATATGAACTAGTATATTCTTTTCTTCTCCATCTTGACTTCCATTTAGGCTTTGATCTAAAAATGACTTTGCTAAGTTTTTACCTCCATTAGAATGGAGCCTAAATGTACATAAAGTAGAACTACTTAAAAAATTAAATTGCAACTTTTTGCATACCTGATTCTGTATGCCTGTGAAAATACAAGGGACAACGCTTATAGAGAACAGAATCTGATGAAGGAGACGGATTTATCTGGCAAGGAAAAAAGTTATCATAAATAAGATGAGATTTCAAAATGCCTGAGGCTTAGAAGTGCTAAATTTAAATGTTTGGGGTGACTAGATTATGAAAGAAAAAAAGAGTGGATTAATGCTTAATATTTAGGACTTCATGTACGTTGTTTTAACTAATGTGGAGGGTAATGTAGTTTAAGCTTTGAGGTGTGACCTCTCTCCATCCTCTGAGAATTTGATGGCTCCTACTCATGCTTTACGCAGAAACTTTCTACCAGTTTTCCCTAGCTTTAGAGTTCTGCATTATTCATGATGGTGCTCTTTCTCTTATGCAGGAAAATAGGACATTTTAGGTGTCAGTTCTCACAGTCTAACACATCTCCCATCTGTAACATGATGGGACTCGCTAAAGCGGAAAAATATTAGAAAAGTATATCCTTTTATACTGTATGGTATTTAGGTAGTTGGCCCAGGAAAGAGGATGCATGTGTTTTCCAAATGCTACTGTTTTCTCAAGGATGGAAATGAAACGGATGTTTTCCCACCACCACCTACTGCTGCTTTGATAAGATTCCCTGATGCACCAGATGGTGGAAAACAAAGTTGCTCTTCCACAGCTCTTTTGGTGGAACGGTTATTTATGGGCCAGTGGGATCCATCTATCCACCTTTATTACAGTGTTTCATCCTTACAGACAATAAATCCAGGTAACATGATCCTGGTAAATCGATAAAATTTACACAAGTGATGAGCTGAAGTGTATGGGGGTATTTATTGGACTTGCTGTTCACCCAGCAGTTTATCACTTTCTCCAAAGAGCCGAGGAATATAGAAACTTTATTACAAGGAAGATCGTGTCTGATGTCTTAATAACTGTACTTGTATAAACAGCAAGGTGTACCTGCTGAATGAAATCAAATTCAATATGTTCAACCACCCTGTGAGGCACTGTTTTCTGGTACTTTCTCTTAACTTTTTTTGATATGTTATTATGACATTTACCTATAACATGTTGTTTAAACTTGTTTATTTATGACAGTCCATAGTAATAATAGTAATAATAATAATAATGTGTATTTATTGACAAGTATTTTCCTGCAGACTTTTGCTTTTCCCAGCTGCTCATCAGCTTACCCTTCCATTACACTGCTCTTTGCCAACCTTTGAACAACAGCCACAAAAGAGAATTATTGTTCAAACTTCAGTTGCTCCTAAGTTCTTAGTAACCCAGCAAGCCCTGAGGGGACCTGTATTCATTTATATCTTGCTGGACAAACAGACGCATAAAGTCTTCATTTTCAGTTTCAAAGTACAAGCTCACAGTGAAAATGTGAAGCTGAAATGCTTATTCTCAATTTCTCCCCCGCTTTTCACCCCACACTCATTTAAAGCTAAGCATAATTTGAGTTGTGGGAAATTCTACGTAAAAAAATGTACACAAATGTGTTTTCTTTTTCACATGTTATGAGGATGCTTGATGTTAGCCTCATGGTTTAGAACAGTGTTTCTCAAACATGAATGTGTATAAGAATGACAGATCACTTTATTAAAATGCAGATGCCTTTATAGTTCTAAACAAGACATGATGCTGCCTGTCTTGGACGACTCATGTGTGGCAAGACTTTAGAATTTACAGTCATTACCATAATAATTCAACTCATTGGATACTTGTAAACTTTTGTGGTAGAGTAATCTGCAACTTTTATGATTTGCCCTTACACTATGAATAAAAATTCAGATCAGGACTCTCATCCAGATTTGCCGACATTACACTCAAAATTCTTCCCACCACAAATTATGCTGCTGTTGATGAGTGGTTCTCAATTCTCTCTGGTTATCAGATCCACCTGGGAGATGTTGGCTCACTATGTCTGGCACTGGTCTGAGCGTCAGTATTGTTTAAAAGGACTGGCAAATTATTCTAATATTCAGCCAGATTAAGAGCCACTCTTAAAGATAAAGGCTGGGGATAAAATATATATTTATTTAACACTAACCATGGATTAGGCCATTGTTTGTCAAACTTGAGTAGTGTCAGCATTTGCTGGAGGTCGTGTTAAAACACAGATTGTAGGGCCCTGTTCCCAAGGGTTTCTGCTGGTGTGGATGGGTGCCCAAGATTTTTGCATTTCTAGCAGATTCCCAATTGCTGCTGATGTTAGCGCAGAACCAGTGAGTTCAGCTGAAGTTCAGATGATGACTTACACAGACTGAAACGTTAATAAATTTACCTCTATATTTTGATTATTATAGGTCCTTAATATCCAGCCAACATGATTTATCCAGGTTGGATATTAGGACCTATCATAATCAAATGTAGAGACTTTCTAATAAATCATTTTTCAACAAAAATAACATGACGAGAAGGATGCTATGTAAGGAAAATATTTGCTGCAGGCTAAATGTTTTTGTCATTGCAACGGCACTAGATTTCACATGGGATATTTCAAGGTACTACACTTTTTTCTCTCCATGTATTTAAAGAATTAAATCCATGCACCATAGGAGAGAAAAAGAAAATTGTATGCCTCACAATGACTTCCTCTTTCAAATACTTCATTCAATCATTTAAATGATTTCAACAGTGCCTTCATTATTATCTGCAAGTAGTTAATCTCATTCTAGAGACACTGGTGATGAAATTTCAAATCACTCAAATTCACAGGGAGCAGTAGAATTTTTGTTACCTGTTTTTTCATTCAGGTTATAAAAGAAAATTATTATTGTACCTTGTACAAATATAAAAAGTCTTGTTAATTTCCTTTTTTTTTTCCTAAGAAAAGTCTTTAAAATATAAACCACACAAAATAAATCTTATTTATGTAGGAAATTTTGGGTCTTGGTCTTTTGTTTTAGATGCAATATAGGATGCCTAACCATAAGAACAAAGAATGGTCTTGTACAGTAACATGAATGTGGTCAAAGAAACAGGGAGTCATATTGATGTTAATGACTAAAATAGACATTCAACCCAAACTTCCTCTTTCTGAAATGAGAGCACATGTTCTGGTGTCATCCATATTGGGGTTGAATCCAGGCTTAGCCCCTTACTAGTTATTTGAGATTGGACAATTTATATAACCTTTCATAGCAGTGGAATTAATTATATCTACTCATGAAAATTGCAGTGAACATCAATAAAATGGCACCAGTAAAACACCCAGTATATTACCTAGCACATAATTGGTGTTCAATCAATGATAGTATTTCTCCTCATAAAAGGCCATCAAACTTCAGCTTGAACAGATTTAGCACTACGCTACTCATTCTTTTGTAATATACTTCCATTTATAGGGCAGTTTACAAA
The DNA here is from genome assembly GCF_008692025.1 of Phocoena sinus. NCBI lineage: Eukaryota > Metazoa > Chordata > Mammalia > Artiodactyla > Phocoenidae > Phocoena > Phocoena sinus. The sequence goes on from NC_045767.1 coordinate 68,425,440, forward strand.
TTGAGAAAGTTCTTTCTTGTGTCTTCACATACTTCATTTTCATCCACGATAAACTGCAGCAACCACAATATGTTAAGGAGTTAAAAAGATGAAATCTTTCAGCAATAATTGAAAGTATTTTACAATCTAATCTGAGCCTACCCAACCTTAAAGAAGTAATATAATGCAATGAAGGTTATAAATCCCAAAGAAAGGTAAGAACCATATGGACCTTGATATAAACCTTTGTCCTAATTTTGATAACTAATGGGAAGCCATTAAAAAATGTTGGCATATGGGCTTCCCTGGTGGCGCAGTGGTTGAGAGTCCGCCTGCCGATGCAGGGGACGCGGGTTCATGCCCCCGTCCGGGAAGATCCCACATGCCGCGGAGCGGCTGGGCCCGTGAGCCATGGCCGCTGAGCCTGTGCGTCCGGAGCCTGTGCTCCGCAACGGGAGAGGCCACAGCAGTGAGAGGCCCGCGTACTGCAAAAAAAAAAAAAAAAAATGTTGGCATAGATTTCAAATTCTAGGGTTCTTTTTTTTTGCTCCTATCCTCCTTGATCCCTTGCTTGCATTTTTCATTTTTTTACAACTAGGATAGGTTAGCTTATGTTGCATAATAAACAACACAAATTCTCACTTGCTTACAAAAGCAAAGAGATGATTGTCACACTACATGTCTAGTGAGGTCAGCTGGAAGATCTGATCTGTGTTATCTTCACTCCTAGGGTCCTAAGTGGTAGGGCAGAACTTTCTGGAATGTTGCTGGTGACTATAGGTGCTCTGTCATTTAAAGGTTCCACCTGGAAGTGACACAGGTTACTTCTGTTCATATTTTATTGGCCAAGTAAGTGACTTGACCATCCCTGAATTAAGTGGGGAGGAGTGAGGCATGGGCAAGAAGAACAGTCTTATGTGACCAGGAGAGAACCAAACATTTGTGAAAAGCCCAAATAACTTCCACAGTTAACTCCACCCCTAAAAATACACCTTCTTGTGCTCTCCTTTTGTAATACTGAATTATGTTGGTTCCCTTCCCATCTCTATAAATTCTCCTCTGTGTGTTCCTTTTATTCTATTCCTTCTTCCCCTGTATGTGGTCATTACCTAAGAGTATGCCCTTGGCTGGATTTTGTGTGTGTGTGTGTGCGTGTGCATGAGTGTGTAGTTCTCTCCCTTAACTTTATCTACCAATATATTTTTCTTTTGGAAAATCTCCTTGGACCCTTCTGTTTTCCTAATATTCCAGGAGTCAAAATATTCAGTAATTTTATTCATTTTCTTCCAATCTATCCGTTCCCTTTTGTTTTCCTTTTTTTAATATTGTTTTGCTATCTAGCCTTCCTTCTGCTATCTATTCAAACAAGAAGTGAGTTCTAAGCAAAGTCTCTCTATGTATCATATTTCCTACATATAATTTGTTGATATATTTCAAGTTGGCTTGTCTACACATTCCTTTGAATGAATATGACATTTTGTTTTTTCTCACTTCTAAATCTACTTCATATTTTTACTATTAGTGTACTTGACACTTCACTCAACTTCCCTATACCCCACGACAATGATTATTATTTCTTCAAGGGAATATAAGTTTTTCCTTGCTTTGCATTCTCTGTAGTATGTAGCAAAGATTTTGCCATAGAGGTGATACTCATTTTTTAAATGTAATATGTAGATCTCAAAACTCAACTCCAGCATTAATACCCCAATGGTAATTAATTAGGTTAAATACATTATATTTAGCAGACCTTTTTGTCTTACCTTGAACTTATTGCTTAAATTCGTAGTTCTTTTCAAATGAACTACTACTGAGTGTGTGACTCAGCTCACACCTTTCTGTAGTTAATTTTTGCTTTATGCATGTGTAATTTTCACTTAATTCTGTTAAATTCGCTTTGTTGATTTTAACTCACTTTCCAAGATTTAAAGTGCTAATTTCGGAATAAGGCTCACAGAGGTGAGGTAAACACCCTATATACTAACACTGAAGACATACCTATTAATTCGCTAAAAGAATCAAGCATTTCCATTTGGCACATTCAAATGTATGGAGTATTTATCATTCTTTTATTATCTTTTGCTTTCAGTTAAAAATAAATATGCTCTTTGTAGGCAATTTGTGTTGTGTTGAATTTTGTCCCTCCAAAAATGATACATTGAAGTCCTAACTCCCAGTATCTCAGAATGCTATCTTGCTTGAAAATAGGGTCTTTACAGAGATAATTCAATTAAAATGAGGTCATTAGAGAAGACCGTCGTCCAAAATGACTGGTGTCTTTATAAAAAGGGAAAATTTGGACACAGAGACAGACATGCACAGGGGAAAATGAAGACACGGGGAGAAGATGTCCATGTGACTGGAGTGATGTACCTATAAGCCAAAAAATTCCAAAGATTGCCAGCAAACACCAGACCCTGCAAGAGTTAATGAGGGATTCTCCTCTAGAGCCATCAGATACCATGGCCCTGATGATAACCTGATTTCTCACTACTAGCTTCCAGACTGTGGGACAATAAATTTCTATTTTTTAAGCCACCCAGTTTTGGGTTTTTTATTATTTGGGTATTTATTATTATGGTACTTGATTATGGTACTAATAAACTAATACAATTTGTATGCAAGCATTTAAATGGTGTTCTTTTCCTTCCTCTGAATTTCATGCTAGTATAATTCATTTTCCTCAGTTTATAACCACAAAAATCTCAAGAGGAAAGTTTCCACAAATCAGCACCAAAATAGTAGAATAATGAGAGTTCTAGACCAATGGAGTTTTGTAAAGACATCCATTGCATCAACACTCAGGTATTTAGATACTCATCTGTGTGCCTGTAGCAGGAATTTTAGCTTGTAAAAATTGCTCTAGAGATAAAGGCAAGACTTTTCTTTTAAGGCAGTATAAATTCTAAATAAGTCACTTTTAAAGAGCAATACTAATTTCCGAAAATTAATTGTATAAAATAAATTACCTTTGCTTACATATACTTGTTTTGCAGAGGAGAAACAATTAGGAGGTCTTTTGTGTCCCTTTGTGAAGCATTTGAATCTGTACAAATAATATCATCAGTAATTGCCTCTGTTTAATTCTATTCACAGTCCTTGTTCTTTTTTTCACAGTGAGATTGCAGTTTTGAACATTTTCCCTGATATTTGGACTTTATAGTTTCTGCAAAAATAGTTTAACTGAAGTTTTTCATTCACAAAGTGTAGCACTCTGCTGTAAGTCAAGGCTGATATGTTCATTCTTGTTGATAATTGTGAGAATTTACTCAAGCAAGGGATGACCCTTAGCATTGAACTTTTCTGGGTGCATGCAGCGCATTCTTAACCCACAGCTGATGGATTGGCCTCAAAGTTGTAGATTTTGTAATGGATTTGTATCATGGCAGTTTATTACCTAACATGGTTGATGTTTCAAACTATGTCTCCTTGGGACTTCCCTGGTGGTCCAGGGGTTAAGACTCTGCACTTCCACTGCAGGGGGCTTGGGTTCGATCCCTGGTTGGGAAACTAAGATCCTGCATGCCATGTAGTATGGCCCAAAAAAAAAAAAACAACCAAATTATGTCTCCTTGGAGAGTTATATTCCAAACAACCTCTAATGAAAGCAGTTCTCCTTGACCCAGTTTTGAGTAAAGAGATTTCCTAGGAGTACTTGTTCAAAGAGATGTTCCATATCCATAGGAAGTCAGCAGGAACAGACTTTATTCTCTAGGACTGTGACTTGGTTTCAACATCTCTGTCAATGCTTTTAATTAAAAAATATGGAATCACCAAGGGTAGATTACTGGCATTTTGCTTGGAATGAGTAGAATGAGTGCTGGCAAGACCAACCAAGCTAAACCATCTCTATTTCCTTTTAAATGGTCTCTCTTGGGGAAACAAACTCAGGAAAATAGTTATGGAAAATTTTAAGGTCATAAGAAGAGATTAAAAATTTTTTATTTTTACTCTATTTCCATGGACAAGATGCTTTTGATCAATTAAAGTCAATATCCTTGAGTCTGTTTTAAGACTATCTTTTCCAATGATATGTCTATTTACCAGTATTACTCTGTTTGAATTATTATTATTTTGTATTACATGTCAGTTACTATATAATTTAAAATAGGATAAGAACCAAAACAGTATGAAGGTTCCTCAAAAAGCTAAAAATAGACTACCATATGATCCAGCACTTCCACTCCTGGGTATTTATCCAAAGAAAATGAAAACATTAATTGGAAAAGATATATGTACCCCTATGTTCATTGCAGCATTATTTACAATAGCCAAGATATGGAAGTAACTTAAGTGCCCATCAATAAATAAGATGCGGTACACACACACACACACACACACACACATACATATGCACACACACACACACACACAGGAATATTATTCAGCCATAAAAAGAATGAAATCTTGCCATTTGTGACAACATAGTTGGATCTACCAGATATGATGCTAAGTGAAATAAGTCAGACAAAGAAAGACAAATACTGTGAATTTGCTTATATGTGGAATCTAAAAAACAAAAACGAACAAACATAACAAAGCAGAAACAAAGTAATAGATACAGAGAACACATGGTTGCCATTGGGGAGGGGGTTAGGGAGATGAGAGAAATAGGTAAGGGAGATTAAGAGATAAAACCTTTCAGTTACAAAATAAATGAGTCAGGAGTGTGAAATATACAGTGTGGGGAATATAGCCAATAATAATGTCATATATTTACATGGTAACAAATGATAACTAGAATTATCATGGTGAGCATTTTGAAATGTATAGAAATAAAGAATCACTATGTTGTGTGCTAGGAATTAACACAGTGATGTAAGTCAATTATACTTCACAAACAAACAAACATGAACTTACTGAGATTTTATGACTTTAACCTAAATTCAACTCAAATTTTGAGCCTGTGTTGTACCCCTGAAGGCCGTGGGTCTGATGATAAAAGCAAGATACTGTTAAATAAAATGCTGTCTCTTACTGGCCAATATGTTTCTTTCCCAAGACCTGAGAAACAAGGCATGCTGAAGACAGTATCAATTTAGTATCCATTATGTCTTCTCCTAATGCAATACTCTTGACTCAACCCACTTGGGTGGGAGTTTTAGAACATTTTCTGATGAAGGCAATGAATTAGTGCTGATATAGTCTCACTTTCCTGTTATTATTATTTTTTCATATATTTTAATTTATTTATTATTAATTGATTTTGGTTGCTTTAAAATGTTGTATTAGTTTCTGCTGTATAGCAAAGTGAATCAGTTATACATGTACATATATCCACTCTTTTTTAGATTTCTGAGTTCTCAGTGTGGATACCAACAAGAGTTTGACTCTAGACTTTAACTTTTTTAACTTTAAAAAATAAAATGTTTGTGAAAACAAAAACAAACAAGCAAACTCATAGAAAAAGAGATCAGATTTGTCATTACCAGAGGCAGGGCGTGAGGGGGACAGGGAACTGGATGAAGGTAATTGAAATGTACAAACTTCCGGTTATAAGATAAATAAGTACTAGGGATGTAACGTACAACATGATAAAGATAATGAACACTGCTGTATGTCATATATGAAAGTTGGTAAGAGATGAAATCCTAAGAGTTCTCATAACAAAGAAAAAATATCTTTTTCTTTTATTTTGTATCCATATGAGATGATGGATGTTCACTAAACTTATTGTGGTAATTATTTCATGATAAATGAAAGTCAAATCATATGCTGTGCACCTTAAACTTACACAGTTCTGTATGTCAATCATATCTCAATAAAACTGGAAGGAAAATTTCCTTCTTAATTTTTTTAGCTATTTCATTTTACTAATGTTTTAGATTAAGTTTAGAAATAATTTCTCAGGTTAAAGATATTTTCTATTTTGACTGAGATTTTGCTTCATTTATAAACTATTTGGGGGAATAATGGAAAGTTTTACAGTCATCAGTTCACTTTCATTAAGAAAAATAGCATATTTTCTTATTTATTTAATTATTTTCTGCCTTTCTGAATAGTTTCAGACATAATTTTCACATCAAACATAATAGTTTCAAATCATATTTTTGTGATGAATATCTTCAGATAAAAGTGGCTATTATCAGTTAGTAATTGTATTTGTTTGACATGTAAAAAGAGCCTGAATATCATTAGTTTAAATAAGATAGAGGTTTGTTTTATTACTTGTAAATAAGTCTCGGTTTTGGTTGTCCAGCACTACCATTGGGCTTTATGGCATAATCAATGTTCCAGGCTTCTACTTTCCATTTGCATTGCTATTCTTAGGAAGCACCTTCCCTCTTAAAATTGCCTCATGCTTGAAAAATTGTGGCTGCAAAAGTAGCCATCGTTATCTACAAAACCAGCGTCACATCTACAATTCAGGAAGGAATGAGAAGGAGAGGGGAAAGCCTAGTGAGTAAGCCCCCATAAAAACTTTATTTGAAGTCCCATCCAATGATTTCTGTTTATATATCAGCAGGCACCCTTGTCTTCAAGTGTATTTGGGAATGTAGATTTATTTTTGATAGGCATAGTTGTACCCTAAAATATAGTGGATCTTTTCATGAATAGATATTGGATAGTATCAATCTGTCTATCTATCTATCCATTTATCTTTCTATCTAGATTTCTAACTCCCATTCTGGTTTCTCTGCATTTTAGAGATCAGTAAAATTCAATATTGGAATTTGTTTTTAAAAATACCAGTATGAGGGGCTTCCCTGGTGGCGCGGTGGTTGAGAGTCCGCCTGCCGATGCGGGGGACGCAGGTTCGTGACCCGGTCCAGGAGGATCCCACGTGCCACGGAGCGACTGGGCCCGTGGGCCATGGCCGCTGGGCCTGCGCGTCCGGGGCCTGTGCTCAGCAGCGGGGGAGGCCACGACAGTGAGAGGCCCCCGTACCGCAAAAAAAAAAAATTCCAGTATGAGAAACTGAAGGACAATAAAACTGCATTATTAACCTAGTAATGTGTCATCAGTTCTCTTTGCTGCCCAGAGTTTTCCATCACTGATCTTTTATCACTATCCTTACTTTTAATAAACAATGGACATCTTGCATGACAAAAGTGAGCTCTAAATAATATATCTGTTCAAATATGAATATGGAACTGACTGCTAAATCACAGATTCTTTCACTGTACTTTATGCCTCGACTATCATTCATGCCAAGGAATGACTCAATTTCCCCACCATTTTATCTATACAAGCCTGTTAAAGTTTTCTTCATATAATATGCTATGACTTCATTTGTATGTGACATAAATGTTTGACTCATTTATTAAATTCTGTTTCTATTCTTTTCTCATTAGCTTGAGATAAAGTAATACAATACTGTTATTTGCCATATTCTTTTTTGTGATGTCAAATCACACTTTCAATTTATTAAATAACTTTGGAAGTAAAAGTCTAAGTCTGTGAAAATGTCTTTCAATTACAAATTAACCCAGGATTTTATCTGAGTTCTGTCAGAAACAGAAATGACTCTTCGTATTGAACATAGAGGAAATTTAAAACTGGTAATTGGATATATGGGTGATGGAAGACCTGAGAATTTATACAGAGAAACATGAAACAGTATAAGCAGCATAAAGAGGCAACCATCCCCTGGCTGAAAGGACATAGGAGGTAGTATTACCTCAGTCCAAAAGCCTTGACTTGTCTTACCCTATAAGAGTTGGGACCATGGTGACAATGGCTCTCCAATGGTAGCTGGATCATAAAGGATACACAAACACTTTGGAGATAATGTCTAAGGTAGAGAGAGATGGGGAAAGATAGTGTGACTTTTGATTTCTTTCATTCCTCCAATCTCTTCCCACCACCTTCCAATGACCAGATATGGTTAGAAACGAGACAGTCTGGGAAATGCAGTTCCCTGTGCCAATGTCAGGTCAAGGAAAGGACAAGTAATGGGTCCGAGGGCAAACAGACAAATAAATAATAAGCACACCACTCTGTTTTCCCCTACAAATTCATTCTCTGCTCTTTTCTGCCCAAATCTGGGGCCCTGAAAAATGACCCCCATGGACTATATCACTTGTTTTTTTGCCTTTTGGCTTCCATTTGTGTTTAGAACTGGTTGAAGATTAAGGAGCTGGGAAAATTCAGTTGTAGGTATTTATTCTCCTGATTCCTCTGTGCCAGCCACAGTCTGAGTTTGATGGTTGGCTCTGGATTTTCCTTGCTTTTGGTAACACTGTCCCCTCACTTACCCTCCTGGGTTTAGGTGTGGTAGCAGTTCCTTGTTCCTTCCAGTCCAGTGTACTTCATCATTCCTTACAGGTTCCCTTTTTTTTAATTTAAATTTTTTTTTAATTGGAGTATAACTTCTTTACAATATTGTGTTAGTTTCTGCTGTACAATTAAGTGGATCAGCTCTATGTATACATATATCCCCTCCCTTTTGGACCTCCTCCCCCCATCCCACCCATCTAGGTCATCACAGAACACCGAGCTGAGTTCCCTGTGTTTTACAGCAGGTTCCCACTAGCTATTTTACACATGATAGTGTTATTTAGGTCAAACCTAATCTCCCAGTTCATCCCACCCTCCCCTGCCCCCTCTGTGTCCACATGTCCATTCTCTACATCTGCATCTCTATTCCTGCCCTGCAAATAGGTTCATCTGTACCATTTTTCTAGATTCCACATACATGCGTTAATATACTATATTTGTTTTTCTCTTTCTGACTTACTTCACTCTGTATGACAGACTCTAGGTTCATCCACATCTTTACAAATGACCCAATTTTGTCCCTTTTTATGGCTGAGTAATATTCCATTATATATATGTACCACATCTTCTTTATCCATTCATCTGTTGATGGACATTTAGGTTGTTTCCATGTCCTGGCTATTGTGAATAGTGCTGCAATGAACATGGGGTACATGTGACTGTTTGAATTATGGTTTTCTCAGGTATATGCCCAGTAGTGGGACTGCTGGGTCATATGGTAGTTCTATTTGTAGTTTTTTAAGGAACCCCCATACTGTTCTCCATAGCGGCTGTATCAATTTATATTCCCCCCAACAGTGCAAGAGGGTTCCCTTTTCTCCATGCTCTCTCCAGCGTTTATTGTTCATAGATATTTTGATGATGTAAGTGACCTTTTCTTTCTGTAATCTTTTCCTTTATCACCATGTGTCTTGCGGCAGAAACTTTGTTTTCTCAAAATGGTTCCTAAAATCTTCATCAAGATCACCATCAACTTGGGTTGTTTTGCAGATTATGAAAAAACAGAAACAGAGAGTAGATAAGTGTTTTCCAGGGGTTAAGGAGTGGGAGAAATAGGGAGAGAGTGGTGAAATGGTACAAACTTCAGCTATAACATGAATAAGTTCAGAGGATGAAATATAAAACATGGTGACTACAGTTAAGAACACTGTATTGTGTAATTGAAATTTGCTAAGAGGGTAGAACTTGAATGTTCTCACCAAAAAACCGAAAAAAGAAAGAAAAGAAAAGATAAATGTTTGAGATGATTGATGTGTTGATTATCTAAATGAGGGGAATCTTTCACAATGCATATGTATATCAAATCACTATGATGTACACTTTAAATATCTTACTATTTTATATATCAATTATACCTGAATAAAGCTGAAATTAAAACAAAAAAAAAGAAAACAAAGTAGTCTTCTTTCTTGAAAGGCATGTTTCTTAGAATTGATTTCTTAGTAAAATTACAAGTAGAGAAATGTTGGCTTTAAATCTTACTTCTGACCAATCCTTGTCCTCTCCCCGTCTGAAAACGTTCAGAGTTTCGATAGCCTTTTGGCACTGTTAGTGGATGTTATTAGAGGCCCCTCTGGCTATGTCTAGAGTTCTTTCTTAATCCACATATAAAACATGAGCTTTGTGACACATCCAGATACATCTACACTCCTTGAAATTTTTATTGAGAATTCTAGTAACCTCAGGAATCATTTTAGACCTTGCAGTCTCTTGAACTTAATTATTTTCCAAAAGATTTTTTACATGTAGTTGATGAAATTGAGTTTGACAAGCTGAAGCAAACAAGGTTTAGTATCTTTGTCTTTTTGACATTTTCAGCTTCATTTTCACTTTGCATCCTACAGTTCACTCTTTTCTGGTATCTTAAAATGTCATTTCACCACAAACACAGTTCATACCCCTCACTCACCACTACCAGTTAGGAGATAGAGACAACAAAATTGAATCAAGGTTTTTAGCTTCTGGTTCTTTGTGTTTCATCTGAATTTTTATTAAAAAATATAAAGAATTTTAAGATTAACTATTGCATCTATAATGCAAGCTACTATTTACTACTTCAATAAAATGGATTTTTGCCAAAATGTTATAATATACAAAAAATATATATATAAACATCTGATCTTAAAACTTTAAATATCTGATTTTAAAATTTCAATATTGAAGCAGCTCTTCAATATTGACTTCTACTTTACGTGCTTTAAACAGTTTATGTGTGGATTCAAAAAATAATTGCCATCATTCTATGACCTTCTAAAATATATGGGTTCCCTCTGAAACCATGTTCATGGTAACTAATATAAAACTTTCCAATTGAAACAACACTGGTGTTTACATTATTTTTTCATTTTTTTGTTTCCTTACTTCAAAAACTCTATTTTCTTATAGACTATGCTCTTTCAGAAACACGTTTTTATTAGTTGTTTTCTATCCTTTTTTCCTATCCTTTCTATCCTTTTGATATTTCTATCAAAATATCCTTCACATTTTGATTGACATGTTTGTTTTCATTTATGAACTAACTTAATCTTCTTTTTTTTCCTTCCATGCTTTTTTTCTTCTCTGCTTCCTTTTACCCCCAGCTTTATTTAGATATAGTTGACGTGTAACATTGTGCAAGTTAAGGTGTACAGCAGGTTGATTTCATACACTTATTGTGAAATGATTACCACCATAGTAGTAGTTAACACCTCCACCCTATCACATGTATACCATTTCTTTTTTCATGATAAGAACATTTAAGATCTTCTTTCTTAACAACTTTCAAGTATAAAATACAGTATTATTTATTATAATCACCATGCTGTACATTAGAGTCCCAGAACTTATTCATCATACAACTTAGCTGGAATTTTATACACTTTGACCAATATCTCTCCATTTCCCTTACCTCCCAGCCTGTGATGAACACCACTCTGCTCTCTAACTCTATGAGATTTACTTTTTTTGTTTTTTTTTTTAAAGATTCCACATATAAGTGAGATCACACAGTATTTGTCCTTCTTTGTCTGGCTTATTTCACTTAGCATAATGCCCTCAAGATTCATCCACGTTGTTGCAAATGGCAGAATTTCCTTCTCTCTACTGGCTGAATAATATTCTATTGTATATTTATGCCACATTTTCTTTATTTATTCATCCATTGATGGATACTCAGGTTTTTTTCCATATTTTGGCTATTATGAATTATGTTAAAAGGAGCATGAGGGTGCAAATATCTTTCCAAGACTCTGTTTTCATTTTATTTGGATATATAACCATCAGTGGGTTAGCTGGATCATATGGTAGTTCTATGTTTAATTTTTTGAGGGATCTCCATATTATTTTCTATGGTGGCTACACCAATTTGAATTCCATACCAACAATGTTCAAGGGTTCTTTTTTCTTCATATATTCACCATCATTTGTTATCTCTTGTATTTTTTAACGATAGTCATTCTAACGGGTGTGAGATTCCCTGTCTCTGATGATCTGATGATATGAATGCAACCTTCCTTCTGGTATAGAGAGAGCATCTTCCACATGGGGATTTTATCTCCTGTATTCAGCAAGAAAATGGAATGGTCAGAGAGATCATTTTAGCACCTGCAGTTTTTCAAGTAACTTTAGTTCAAAATAATCCTTGTGCCAAAGTGGCGTATTTAGGGGTGGCATATTCTGCTACCTTTCAAGTGTTACGCTAACTCCCTTTGCCCTTAAGGGCTTTCTTCTACGCAGTAATAATATCATAAAGGACAATTGAAGAGATATGGACCTAGGATATACCTAGTTTATTTACGTGACCTATGAAAAGGGCCATCAGCAGGCAAAATAGGTCTCTGGAATGGAAGATGTCAGCCAGTGCATAGATCCAATTTAATTTCTTTGTATATAACTCAGATTCTTTCCTTCCTTATATCATTCTTTGATGGATTCACAAAATTCTTTAAAAAATTCTTCCCAGACTCTCTCCCACATTAAAACTATCTGAACAGCATCTTTCTATGAAATACGTACTCTCTTGCTAGTTACTCTTGATTTAATTAACATATGACTTTTCCCACTATAACATCATTTGTGTAAGGAGAGAGGTCTGTTGCCAAGGACTACTGACTGAGTACGATTCATTCTTAGTTAAATCTTTGCTGAGCCCTCAGCTCTACTTGGTAAAACTCCATCGATGCCCTTAACTTACTACACTCCTGCAGACTTTCTGCCTCTTTTTTCTTGCTCTCTCTGCCTCTCCCCTGTGTGTCACTGACCTCTGTGTCCTTGCTTCTGAATTCAATGAATTTAACTCCTTATCTCTAGTAACTACTTCTGAGAATTTTCTTCAATACAAGAGATGCCTTTTATGAGCAGTGTCACCCAACACACTAACCAGCATGAAGTGATTATCTCAATGCCTGGCATGTAGTAAACATGCAATAAATAGTAACCTCCAAGGCAGGATAATGTTTATGAGAAGATAATCTTTCTCTTCCTTATGGTTTATTGATCCCTCTCCATCTAACACAATGCTATTTACTTAAGGGCTGACAGAAGAAGTCATCAATTCTCTTGGCTTTTTGTTTGTTTTCTTCCAGAGAGAAGGGAGGATTTGGAGTAGAGGCAATATATCTTGACCTATAATTTGAAGTGAGAGGGATTTCCTCTGAATCTAGAAGTAAATTACTGTGAGGTCTAGGAAGGAAAGATAAGAGCAAAGAGATGTATGTCTAAGAGCAGAAGTTCCTGAGAGCTGCCAGACGGGGAACTGCCTTAAGTGCAAGGTGGTGGATATCTCAAAGGCCAACTTGGGAACTGATTACTGAGGTCTAGATCTTTCTCTTTCTCTCTTTTTACTCCAATTAGATCCTGGATCCTGGGGAGTTGGATTGGAAAGGAGATCTAAAGAGGACTAAGATTATTTTCTTCCAGCTGAGTGTTATGGGGCTTAAAACAGAAATTACCTTATGGCAGAGAAAAAAATATTTTTAACACAAATGAGTGTGGACTATAACATGTGTTATGTTATTATTGTGATTACCATTTTATTTTCATTATCCTTGTTCTTGTTACTGTCACTCTGTGAGTGAAAGGACTTATAGAAAAAAAATATCCCAAGATCCACAATTCCAATGGTCTGAGGATAGAAGCACATTGCACAAATCAACTTCGATAAAAATTTAGCTACTCATAACTTATAACCAGTGTAAAAAGTTCATCTTTCACTTACATATTCCCATCACACACACACATAATAATGCATTCAGCTTATCTCACTGCCCACCTGAAGCCCACTGTCCCCTTATCAGCAAATATAATTATATTTTCATGGGCTTGCTTCACATTTACATTTTTGTTGCCTCTCTCCTGCCCCAGTGCATTCCCTCATGATTTGTGTAAATTCTCTTTTGCCTCTCACACCACTCAGCCTTGAGAGCTTGCGTGAATTTCCTTGTCCCTGCTTTTCACTCTTGGGAGCTTTCACAGAGAAGTTTTATCTTATTTACTTATTTATTTATTTTCAGGCTCACACTTTTCTTTTTCTCTAGTCTTCTTTATTTTACTTCTTTTTTGGCTGTGCTGTTGTTGGTTCTTTTTCTTTCTTTTTTTCTCTTTAGGTCATTCTTATAATACTCTTTAAAATGAAGGTAACTTATAATTTTAACTATATTTAAATCACCCTTCATATGAGGTAAATTAAGAATTTCAACCATATTATTACTAGAGATGTGTCTTTCACAGTATTTAAATGGAAGGGCTGCAACAGTTATTATCATAAATGTCCCTTTAAAACTGTTTCTTCATTCACTCAGCGAAGGTGTATTGAGTACCCACTGTTCAGGAGGCTCATGCCAACCCATGTAGTTGAAAAGATGCTGTCCCTGTCCACAAAAATTGGGGGAAGTTAGATACGCCAAAATTACAAAACAAAATGATCCTTGCTGTAATGTATGATGTTCAGAGAAAACCTAGGGGACTAGGGACTTAAAACTTCTTAATTTGAAGAAACAAGTATACCAAGGTCAACAAGAGCAGTTGTATCTAGGGAGGGGTGGGAGCAGGGCACTTCAGACAGAGACACCATGCAAAGCCATAGAGGAGTGCAACATAAGGGTCATGTGTCACAAAAACATGGAGTGATCGTTGTGTATGGTTTGGAGAGGCAGACTGAGATGACAGGACCTAAGGGTAGATTTGATTCAAGATACTGAAGGGTCTCTTACATTAAATAGAAGCCTTTATATTCTACTGTGTAAGGTTATGCTTCTCAAACTCAAGTATACATGCTCTAAGGGTATGCTTGGTTAAGCTCTAAAAGGTGTAGGATCAATGTGGTGACTCCTCCAGGAAGTTGTAAGGGTACTAAAAATTTTTAGTCTATTTTAAAGTGGTATGTGGGAGATTATTTTTATGTATTAAAACTCACCTGACTATTTATAGTAGAAGACAAAATCTATATGATATTTAAAATAAAACAGTAGCTTTCAAAAATATTTGTCTTCTAGTGAACCACTTCGAATATTCTTCTGTCCCCAGCATTCCATCCCCTAATTCTTAATGAAAACATTTAAGAATTACTGCTTAGAGATGCAGAACCATCGAGGAATTTTGAACAGCATCATGGCATCACCAGATTTGCAAGTGTTCAAGGTTGGCATGATGGTGAAAGATGGATTGGCAGATGGTATAGATTAGAGGTAGGGGGTCTATTTGGAAGGCTATGACAACAGTGTAAATGAGAGATGACGATTGTATTTCATAATGGAATAAGGAGTTTGACTCCAGTTTTTGTGTTTGATTGATGATAACTTTTAAACCTTACTTCTCCCTAATGCCTCCTGTTTGGGAAAGCTGTTAAGAAAGTCTGGTACTGTCTTTTTTAGCTCCGGTGGCTAATGCATACCACACAAGCCCCTGACCACACACTGGAATCCTCATTCTGGCCTTAGATCCTAACCACAATAGAAAACCCCAACCAGTCTTCTTTCCTTTCTGTCTCAAGCCATTTTCTTGAAAAGCCTGTCCTTAAATCCCCAGAAAACTTTATTATGTAAGTAATAATACTTTTCATGCCCTCTTGGTATACGTGTGGAGTCACTAGTTTTGACATCTGAACCAAGCAGTAGGGGTCCAGCCCACTTCTGTAGGGTGATCACAACACATAAGGTAAATGTGTAGAATATAAGAAGGGAAAGATGTTGATTAACTGGATGAGGGAATATGGAAGAGGATGGACTCTTTCAATATGGTAGAGAACAAGGCCAAGTCACACATATGAAATCCAATTTTCTACACATTTTCCAATAAATGAGTTTTCAAAAACTTTAAAAAATAAATTGAATGAGAAGAGAAGCAAAATGAAAAAGCAAAGTAGTCAAAGAAGGGCCTTTTCATCTGAATTTCTTTGGCCTTTCTATACTTTTTAGAGTTAATTTTAGAGGCTGACCATAACTATGTCAACTAAAACAAGCTTACATGATAAAGGAAAATAATTTTTTTTTTTTTTTTGCGGTACGCGGGCCTCTCACTGTTGTGGCCTCTCCCGTTGCGGAGCACAGACTCCGGACGCACAGGCTCAGCGGCCATGGCTCACGGGCCCAGCCACTCCACGGCATGTGGGATCTTCCCGGACCGGGGCATGAACCCGTGTCTCCTGCATCGGCAGGCGGACTCCCAACCACTGCACCACCAGGGAAGCCCCAGAAAATAATTTTTGCTGTAAAGTTTTAAAACTGAAAATAATTTAACTGCAGTACACACACACACACACACACACACACACACACACACACACACATGTATGTACCTTTACTCTGATTATCATGGTGGGTCTCGATGTCTAAGACTGGGAAAAACAAGTGAGAAGAAGGACTAAGAGAACCATTGTTCTTTCCTCTCTCACTATCCCAAGCTTGATATTCTTCTGATTCATTTGGTAGTTTGCTGCCAGTTTATTTTTTCTTCTAAAATGCTATTTTTATATTACAACTTTCTTTAAAAACTTTCAATAGCTCTCTCTGTCTGTACAATGATGCAAAGCAAATTAACTCCTTCCCCCAACCCCAAACCATTAATTTCTTCAACAGTCCAGTTCTAGACTTTCATTCTGTCTATTGCATTTTCATCCCAATGAGACCTTCCAGCCTGTAAGGTCTACCCATTTTCTCAAAATACACTGATTATTTTTAATACACCCTGTGTTTTTACTCATACCACTTTCCCTATGTGAAAAACCTTAACCCTTCTTTCTTCACTCTTCACATACCACTCTTTTTTCAAACTCCGAATAAGCCCTCCATCCTCTGGGACACTGGCCCTGAACATCAACCAAGCAGTGACCTCTAACTTCTCCAAACCATTTGTTGTCCTTGCCTTCTCATTTTATTTTACTCATTATTTTCTAAAATATGCTTAGTATTTGAGGATGTATATGTCAATCTCTGCCATGAAAGAATCTTCAGTGTGGGGAGGAAACAAGCATTTTAGTCAATTAATGGAGTATGATTTGACCTTCTTCACTTGAATCACTACCTAGATCTCATAGAGTGGTTAAATCTTATAGGTTTTTGATCATGCATAAGGGCCCAGGACAATATGTTTGAAAGGGACCATTTTTGCCTTTCTTCATGTTTCCATGTGACTCAGTCTTCCATTTGAGCAACACATAGTTTTTCTCTTCCCCCTTACTCACTCCTCTAATTAGGGAGAAAGCACTAATTTGCTTCGTTAGCACTTACTCTGACTCATATTTTCCAGTACTGGTATTATCAGTAATAAAATTTATATTTTCCCCTTCATATGCCTAGCCCACACCTCTCTCTTAGTTCTGAACTTGACTTGGAGAAAAAGGGTAATAATTATTAGGTCCACTTACACCCCAACACACTTCTTTGTACATGAAGTTATCTAAGAGATATTTGACCTACTCACTCTCTAAAATAATGATTTCCAAAATAATTTATGGTGACAAAAACAAGTTTAATTTAGGTTGTTGAGTATATATCTGTTGTCCTTATCCAGAGTGGCTAAAATGAAGAAAGTTATTTCATTAAACTTCAAGCAGGTACAGTTTAACTTCTCAAGGTAGTCCGATTGTGATACATAGAAGATTCTTTAGAAAAATACCTCTTTTTCATCAAATCCATGTATAATTTTGAAGGGGAGACGATGACAGGCGAAGTATTACTCAGGCTTATAGCTCAGTATATTTTCTAAATTCATCCTAGCTCTTGTATTTTTCATCTCCTCAGTGAACATAATGAGTTATTTTTATGAAGGAGGCCCTCTATCCAGAGACTGCAAAACCACCTATTTTATTTTCCTTTTTTGTATATAAAGTATACTTAGACACATTATAAAAAGTGAAAAGAGAAGACTCAAAAGTTAGCAATGGAACTGATAAATATGACATTTTTTATTATGATACTATCTCCCTCTCTTACTTGAAAAGATTGTTTTCAACTATTATAGAAAACTCTGTTACATAAAATCTATAATACTATTTAAATAAAAATCTCTCAGTCAGCTTTAAAATGTGGATAGCTAAGTTGTTAAACACAATGATTCAGAGTTATTAGATTAAGGAGTGAAAATGACATACTTGCTTGAAATTGTATGGACAATTTAGGCCGAGAACACAATTTCCTGGCATGAAATTTAACCAAGTCTCTTTAAAGTGGAAACAGAGGATCTTGAATGACAATTGTTCTGTATTGCTGTTTCACTTGAAAACTCAGTGAAAATGTATTGAACAACTACTGAGTTCATTTTTTTTCTTATTTACAAACTTATTTTCACTATAACATCAGCATAACCATAGTTCAGAAAGTTTGTAAAATAGAGGTAAAAAAAAATCAAACTACTTTTCTGGTTTGGAGTATGGCTAATACTCTTGTGTTATTTTGAACAAGTTATTTAACCTCCCAGAGATACTGATTATACTCTGAAACAAGCAAAAATAAAATTAATTCCTATCTTGCTGAGTTGGAGTAAAAATTGGAAATTATACATAAAAGATTTTATAGTGAGTTGAGTTTACCAAATTCTCTTAAGGACAATACAAAGCATAAATTCACAAAATAATTAGAAAAAACATGTAGAGAATTGTTTTGATATATTTCTTGCCAAGATTTTCCTAATAGACGTGGTTCCATTCATTTTTATAGTATATGTAATACATACATACCCCCCCACCCCCGCACACACAATAGATTTTTCCCATAATGTTTTAGTAAGAAGTTTCTTCTGGAAGATTCTGGAATGACATCTCTTTAGGATGGGTGCACAATGGTCATTTTGGGTTTTCCTTAACTATCAGTTCTGGGGATTCACTTCTTTTATCTCTTTTGTTGGAGCCTGTGATCACTCAACCCTATCAGTTTCTCTTTCTTGGTTTAATTTTTTGTTTCGTGGAACACATTTAACATCATGAGTGTCCTAGTTCAGGTTCCCTGGAGGCTGGCTGATGCTCCAAAAGAAAGAAGAGCGTATACATATCTAGAATATGTGTTGATTCCAGTCGAGATGAATAGCTGCCCCTTTCAGAGTGGAAGGTCCTAAGAATCAACTTGCCACCGAGTATATGGTTGCCACCGAGTATATGGTTGAAGAGATGTTTCCATACTGTGACTCAGAATTGGTCTTTGTTTCAGCAGTAGGTAAATCAGTGTTGGAGGGTGAGACCTTGTGCTATTAGGCTCATGAATAGGCTTCAGTGCTGCCATCTTGAGTACTTTGGTCAAGAATCCATTGTTACAAGATAGGAATGTCCAAAGACAGAGGCTGGCTTACGTCAACTGGCTAAGGCATTCTGACTACTTGGTTGTTTAGTGCCTCTCCCATAGTGGGTTATCTCTGATAGCCATTGGCATGTGATGCAAAGACCCTTACACTTCACAACCACTCAGATAGGTCCACTCATATGCTTCTCCTAGAACTTCTTGTCTCCTATCTACCAATCTTTATCTTTTCAGGCCTCTGAACAAGAAATCAAGTAATTGGTATCATGAATTCATGTATATTTTGCCTTGGACAACATCTCTTTCTAAATGACATGGAACAGCAGATGCAGTGCCAAAAGCTTTTCCCACTAGAATGATTTCCCTCACTGCAGTTTTCAGGGCCATCCTGAGTGGGACTGTTCTGTATCAGCAATATATACTTCCGCTTGTATATGTGTAGTGAAGTGACCCATTTATAAACCAAGCTTGGCCTTTCTCCTCCTAACACAGTTTTTCATAAGGGGGAGAGTGTCCCTATATCAGTAAGTTCTCTGTATCCATGTTATACTTAATCCACCTTGATCCAGCTCTTCAGATTCTACAACTATACATATTATTGTGGGTCTTACTAATATATGTTGGCTCTATTCTACAGCTAATTTTTTCAAGTACTTTCCCTTTTTTAATGGGTCAGCCTATCTCTGGATTATATTGTGATTTGGCCTTAATTTTTTGCCTGTTTACTAGGAGGATCAGTGTTCTAGATTCTGAGTCATGTGTGTTGTCCTAAAGGGCAAAGGCCTCTGCATCATCTTAAAAAATGGGAGGGTTCTGGTCTTTAATGGGGAGGAGTGGGCCACTTTTGAAGGCCTAGAGATTTGGGTAAGCTCAGCTCTCAGGGTTCTTGACTGCTTCATACAGGTGTCTTCAGTAGTTTTGCAGTCCCACCCCTTCCTCATCTGAGCCCGGATTTTTGCATAGCACAATTGCTAGAGTTGACAAATCGACCTTCTTTGGAACCCTACTTTGCTTATACTTAAGTCCTAGATCTGATATTTAGCTTTTTTGGCTTCTGGCATCAGCAGATGTAAACCTCATTTTCTTTCATCAATGCATCAATAGCATGAGCAACTTCTATCCTAGCCCATTGTCCTTATAATAACAACCTCTTCAGAACCTATCGAGTGCCTGAGATAGTGCACCTGCTGTTACATTTTCTTTAATTGTTTCCCATCCCACTTCACAATCAACGTACATTTTAAAAATTTCACTGCTATAATATGCCAGTTGCTATCATCACTCCAATTACCACCCATGATGCCCTTCTTATTGCCAGCCAGCTGGTGATGATCTAACTCCAAACTTTCATTTTTAGACTCTGCTTCCTCAACCACTTCTGATAAGAATTGTTTTAGTTGGGCTCCTCAGGAAATAGTCTCAAGAAGGAAATTTGTATTCAAGATGTTTATTCAGGGATGATCTCAAGAACACTTGTGAAGGAGTGAGAGAGTTGGGCAGAATTAAAGTTGAACTACAAGACACAACATAGTTCTCAGAAGATCCAAAAGGGAGCTCTGGAGCTGAGATAGCTCTTCAGAGTTATTGCAGACTGAGGATAAATGGCTTAGCATTTATACCCTCCCCCCACTGGCCTGTCATTGGATGCAGTCTGTTGTGGTAAAACAGATATAACTTTAGGTAAGAATGCATCCTTCAGTCAAGAGCAATTCCAAAAGAAGGACTTAGCTGTGAATGGTTAGCAGTCAGTATTCCCAGCAGTTAGGAAGTCAGTGCCTCCATCTGTGTGGAGGATGTCAGTGGGATTCCACACCATCCACTACCCAGGGAAAAGATGTGTGCAAGGTAAAATTTGAGACCTTCAAAGTCCGAAAATGCCTTTAGTCTATGTTCATGCATAATTATTAGTTTGGTCATAGAATGCTAGCTTGAAGGAATTTATCTCCTCTGAATTTTAAAGCTTAGTTCAATTATATTCTAACTCCCAGTGGGTGTCAGGCAGCCTCTAAAATGGCACCAAGTGGTCCCTGCCTCCTGGTATTTACATCATTTTGTAGTCCACTCCTTTTGAGTGTAGGTAGTTCTCTTGACTATAGGTTCACTTATAATGAATAGAGTATGGCAGAAGTTGTGGGGTGTCATTGACACTGGATAAAAAGACTGGCTTCTGCTTGGAGCATTCATTCTTTCATTCTCTCACTTTTTTGCTCTTGCAGAGGGAAGCAAGCTTCCATGTTTTAAATGGCTCTATGGTGAGGCCCACTTGGCAAGGAACTAGTGTGTGTAGTCAACAGCCAACAAGAACCTGAGGCCAGCCAACAATCATATGAGTGAATGTGGAAGCAGATCCTCCTCTAATTGAGTCTTGAGATGACTCCAGCCCCAGCCACAATTTGATTGCACCAGAAGCACCCAGCTAATTCACTCCCAGACTCCTGACTCATAGAAATTGTGACATAATAAATGTTTGTCATTTTAAGCTGCTAACTTGAGTATGATTTGTTATGCAGCAATAGCTAGCTAATACACAGTGTTCCCATTGAGAAGTTCACTGCTATTTTGATCTGAATCTTTTATATAAATCTGTGTTTTGTTTATCTTGCTCTGTATTTCTCTATCTTGGTCCCAAAATTTTAAAAAAATCATTTTTTTATTTCCAGTGATCTTAATTTTCATAGTGACGAGCCTTAGATGGATCTGTTTGTGTCTATTGGGCTGACTATTCTTTGCAATGTTCTTTTTTATAACATGTATTCAGTTTGGGTAGTTTTCTTGGATTGATTCTGTTTTAATTTTTTCTCATTCATTTCTAGAACTTTATAATCTTTTTATTTTGGACCAACAATATTATTAAAAAATGTTTTTTTCTCCCTCTAACTTTCCACTGATATTCTTTTGCCTATTCTTGTGAGAGATTTCCTAAACCTTATTTTCAAACCCTTCTATTGAATTATTTATTTCTGTTATCATATTTCCGAGTTTAAACATTTTCATAATGTTATTTTTACAGCATTCTGTCTATTTCATGAATGCATCATCTTCTCTTATTTCTGGATATTAATGGTTATGAGGTTTTTATTTATTTACTAAGTTTTATCTCCCTAGATAGTTACTACTTTGTTAACTTATTTTCCCCCTGATTATTTGTTTTGCTTTGCTCAGATAATCACTGGCTAACTTCTCATGTAACAGAGATGTAACAAAAAATGTTTGGAGACTTTGTGCTTGTCAGTAAGTTTTGATGATTGAGTCTTCATTGTACCATATCCTCTGGAACCACCTGATGTTAGTATGTTTAAGTCTTTTCTCTTGGTTTAATCAGATTTCCAAGATGAGACACTTCTAAGATAGAGCCTTGGAAGGTGCACCTTAGCTGTCAGATATGTGAGTGTGTCGAGTGAAGTTAGAATGTTGGAAATCTTAAGATTTATTATGTACATTTTCATGCATTCTCTATTTTTAGTGTAATATTTTTGTGTGCAACTATATCTGATATCATCTCTGATATTCAGGAAACTCTGTTTTACCTTCCAGTAAACTGCTGGGGTTTGGGAAAGGGAACTCCCCAGGCATCAGCACAAAAAAGAAATCTCTGCCTAATGTGGAACTGTATTCCAGTTATCTATTGTTGCCTAACTATCCCATTCTTTCCTCAAAGCTTAGCAATATATAACTACTTTACTATGCTCACAGATTTTGTGGAAATTAAGAAAGGGCACAACATGGATGGCTCTTCTTCCTCCATGATACTTAGGCCTTCAGTTGGGATGACATAAATGACAAGTGATTGGAAGACAGAAGAGCTGTGGCTGGACAATCCACATCCAAACTACTTTCTTCAATCAAGGCCCCAGTGGATTGCCTGAAGTGTGGCTTAGCTGAAACTGTCATTGACAATGCCTACTGTGGTCTTTCCACCACGGCAGTCTCAGGGTTGTTGACCCTCTTACATGGCTCCAAGAATATATGTTCTGATGAACAAGGCTGAAGCTGCAGGGCTTTCTATAACCTAATTCCAGAATTTACATGGTGTTGCCCTTGCTGAACTCTATTGGTGGAAGCAGTCCCAAGCCTGCCCCAATTCAAGGGGAGGACTCACACAGCTCACCTCCTGATGGAGGATTTTCAAAGAATTTTTGCCTATATTATAGAAACATCATAAGTTCTAATTGTACCTTTAAGGTTTTTTCAACAAATCTTCCTGTTTTTAGACCAACTTAATGTCCCTTTTCAGATGTATAATTCAAAAGCCTTTGTGGTTCTGTGATACAGATTTGAATGTTTCTTGGATTTATCACTGCCAGCTAATGATTCAGCCTTCTTTGATCTGCTAAGTCAGTTATCATACATCCATTTCTTTTCCATCTTCTAAAATATATAAATATGTAAATAAAAATTCTAAATTATTTTCTATTCTACTTTTTTGCCTTTGGAAATTTGTACCTCTTTTTGTTTTTTCTTTTCTAAGAAGGACTTACTATTAATTTTCATTTAAGTGAGGCTAAGAGGGAAAGAATAGCTAAATATGTATTCTCAATCTGCCACTTTGATTGGACGTCTCTGCTCTTTCTTTTACAAAATATCTCTTATTTACCAACAAACATTTATTGAGGAACCACTGCATGTTTACTATGTGTTGGGGTCTGTGCTATCTATTTTATACTTATTATCTGATAATAATCTCATTTAATATCTGTATCTTGCTTAATATTGATAATCCTTTGATATACTACTATTAACTCTGTTTTACAGATGAGGAAACTGAAGCTAAAGAAGTTATGTAAATTTACCAAAGTCACTCAACTAGAAAGTAACAAGGCTTGGGACTGAAACTCAAGTTTGTTAACTCCAGAGCAAATGTAGCATGCCTTCAAATACTATAAGTGTCTACCACTCTGTTTTCTGGATGGGTTGCTGTACAAATTTTGCCTGACCTTGCAGTTAACTATGATAATGAGAATTTTTTCAAAAGTAGATAATATGGGCCACCAGCTAAGTTGGTCATGATGAATTCTCTGTCTCAATTACCTTCTGGACTGACAATTTACACAATATCCGTGTTCCAGAAAAGATCTATATAAATCTACTTTTTGTAAAGCAACACACTTTTTAAAAGCCTTGAGGTACTTGTTACTCAAAGGACTCTTTTGATGAATTATTTTGTAAAGCAAATGATTATTTGTTACGGCTCTAATGACATTCAAATTTACCAGTAGTGTATATTGAGATTTTCGGTATTTGTATTGAACATATTTGTATTGATGTGTTATATCACTAACTCTCTTCTAAAATATTTACCATGAAGGGGTAAATTAGAATGGTGAAAGAAAGAAGAGAGCATTAAAATCCTCCAATCTCTCATTGTGCTTTTGCCTTGAAGATGGTAGATTGAATGGCTCTACAGAGAAATTCAAAGGCATAATGCCAGGTCACCAATAATATGAGCAGTGTAACAACAGAACTAAATGATGATGATAACAGCCTCGGCATTTTATTAAGAGGTTACGCTATTCCAAGTAATGGGCCAAGCACCTTCCATGAATTACCGACTTTAAGACACGTAGACAAGCACTATGGTTATGTCCATTTTTAAATCAGGTAATTGAGGTACAAATTAGAGGCAATTATTTTTCCCCAGATAGTGAAACTGTTATTTAAAAGCAACACATCTGTCTGACCCTTGAACCCATGCTCTATTCCAGTGATTACCAGACATGCCAAATTATAAGACTTACTTAGTCATCTATTGAAAATACTGGACCCCTGATTCAATCTTACTGAATCAGCATCTCCAGGGAATAAGCCTGAGATCCTCATTTGTAAAACTAGCAGATGATTTTTTTCGACCACTCTAGCTTGGGGAAATATTGTACTACTCTATTGCCTCACTTGATTTGATAAGAAATGATCATATAAAGTTATGGAGAAATTGCTGAGTCTTTCATGATTACTTCTAGTATAGTTAGCAGTCATCACATCATATTAGTTCTCTAATATTTGCACGTTGTAATATCCATAGCATCTGCCAATACCACATTTCGCCAAAACAGCTCCGTCAAAGGTAGTCAGGCAACCAGATACTTTAACTACATGGTCATGCATCCTGATGATGACTGCCTCATTTCTTCTTCTCTTTGGAAGATTGAAATTGAGGAGACCTAACTCCTTTGATTAATTAGTTAAGATGCACAGGGCAACAGTGTTCTGTTTATTTGAAGAGTTTGCTTCTTGTTAATTGGGGCACACATCCTGCCTCACATTCTTTTTTTTCTTTTTTGCGGTACCCGGGCCTCTCACTGTTGTGACCTCTCCCGTTGCAGAGCACAGGCTCCGGACGCGCAGGCTCAGCGGCCATGGCTCACGGGCCCAGCCGCTCCGCGGCATGTGGGATCCTCCCGGACCGGGGCATGAACCCGTGTCTCCTGCATTGGCAGGCGGACTCTCAACCACTGCACCACCAGGGAAGTCCCTACCTCACATTCTTGACAGCTCTTCCCCATCATATCCGGTTCTGCAGTGTTCCTGCAGGTATATGCTGGAGCTGTTGTTTACCCATGTCCCCCTGCCCTTTTCCCAACTTCAGATCTTCCTTACAACCAATCCCCCATTATACAAGACTTTTTTTTAGACTTCTCTTCTCTGTGATAATATGGGTCCATTTTTTTTCTATTCTCCTATTTTCTGTAGGTCTTATAATGGGGCAAATACACTTTGGGAACTATTCCCTTAGAGGAAAAACTTTAAACCTGCTTTATTTTGTGACGCTTTAATGTGCTTCCAGTTAATTTTTGGGAAGATGCAATATAATTTTAAATATTTCCTCCGTAAAAGAATATCTTATTATAAGGTCCTTGGCAGTGGGAGGTACTGATGTGAAATCAAATAAATAATAGACTGTGAAAACTCTAAAAGAGCAATTTTACAGATCTTTTTGCTTGAAATGGTTAATATCCCTTCCAATATACGTACCTGAATTTCAAGCAGAGATTTAAGTTCCTCATAGGATTTAGCCTATAGGCTATTATTTATAATCGCTGAAGGAAAAAGTCTAAAATCTACCTTTTTATGTCTTTTATGAATATGCTATGTGTAATTTTAAAACATAATTATTGCATCATAAGAGATATAAAAGTTGAAGGAAAGTTTCTCAAACTCCACTTTTTAGAAAAGTTGTAGCAAGGAGCTAAAATGGCCTTTAGGTAGTTATTCATAAGTGGTGGCAGAATGTTTAAAAATATGATCTTCCTCTTTGCTGAGACTGTAAAAGATAATTTTAAAGAGGCACTCACAAAATGTAAGCTCCTTCTCTGGGAAAAAGAATCATCACCCTTGTATCCTGTGAAAATTCATCTTCTTCTTTTCAGCTGAGGTGGAGACTCACTCTGTCCTTCCCTGTAGGTATCATCTGTGTCCCAATGAGGCTGTTACTCTAACTCAAAGCAGACTTGCAAGAATAAAATAATCAATCTTCATCATACTGCTGCACTTTCGACAGTTAATTTTCTAGAGTAATTTGTCAGCACATGGTTTGTCTGAATTTGTGTCAAAGGTTATTGACTGAATTGCCACCTTGTCTTTTCAGTCAATCTATAAATATGGGCAAGTTTGGGTGGAGGCTAATGGCCTCTTGCTGACTGGATGAGTGGATGCGATTGTCCAAGTTAGGCAGCTGATAAGAGATAGAAATATCTATTGTTCCACTCATTCTTTGTGGTAGCCTTGATTTAGTGTTAATCTTAGAAACTTCTAGTGTTTTATTCATTTATTTTTTTTTTCTGTAAAATGGGGCTAAAAGTAGTCATGACCATATCCCAGGTTCCACAAAAGCTAATCTATGTGTTAAAATTTATAACATTATGAGTGACCCTATATTTTCCACAAAACTAAGGGTAAAATATTTTTATTTAACTTCCATTGCATTTTTATGGATAGCGTTTGGTTTTGGGGAAAACCATGTCATCTTTACACTAAGAGTGATTATCAACCTTAAGTCAGATTCGTGTTCCTTGTTTGTATTCAGAGTCTGATACTGAGAATGTCTAGTGGCTATATGAGGGATTTTATCATGCTTGCTGACCTGTTACTTTTTTTGCTCACATTAACAATCTAATAAGAAGAGTAAGGTTATAACTTTTTATCAGGAAATACCCATTCTCAATTCCTGCCAGTGGTATGTTTCCTCCTAAAGACTGGCAGGGAGGGGGCAAGGGGGAGCAGAGA
Source organism: Phocoena sinus (assembly GCF_008692025.1). Taxonomy (NCBI): domain Eukaryota; kingdom Metazoa; phylum Chordata; class Mammalia; order Artiodactyla; family Phocoenidae; genus Phocoena; species Phocoena sinus. Next base: position 68,452,562 of record NC_045767.1, read on the forward strand.
GAAAAACCAGTTCACATATTATGGTTAAACACTAATAAAACATTTGGCTGGGTATCTTAAGTGGGTAATTGTAGAATAGATTAATTTAAAAGACATCTAGCCCTGAAATACATAGTTGGATTATTTTTCATAGATGTTGATTCCTTTTGCTATTTCATTATATTTTTTTCATGCCCGTATTTGAACTCCTGGAGGAAGTTACCATAGTAATGGTAGCAACAACTGCAGTAGAGAACTAAGAGCTGGTGTACCCTCCGTGTCTGCCACACAGCGCTCTTAGTGCTTGATATGAATAATCACACATCACACTTATAATAAACATAGGAGGATGAAGAAGGCTAAGTAATGGATTCCCAAAGGTGTCTACATCCCTTAATCACTGCAACCAGTGAACTATGACACTAAATGGCAGAAGGGACTTTGCAGGTGGAGGTAGGGAAAAGGATCTTACAATAGGCAGTTAGCCTGGATTATCTGGATGGGTTTTAGAAGTGGAAGAGTGGATCACAGAGATGTGACTACAGGAGAAGAAGCAGGAGAGATTCAACCTGCATTGCTGACTTTGAAGATAGAGGAAGAAGGCCATGAGCTGCAAGGAATGCAACTACTTTTAGAAGTTGGGAATAACCCTTAGCTGGCAGTCACCTAGGAAATTGAGACCTCAGTCCTATATTGCAAGGAACTGAATTCTTCCAGGAAACCTGAGGGAACAAGGAAGCAGATTCTCCCCAGAGCCTCCAGAAAGGAATACATTCTAGCTGACACCTTGGTTGTAGTCTGTGGAGAGACCCATGTTAAACTTCCAACCTGTGGAACTATAAGATAAATGTGTGTTTTTTTAAGCTGTTAAATTTGTGGTAATTTGTTAAGGCCACAGTAGAAAACTAATGGAGAGGTAAAAACCATCTGCATTTTATAAATGAGGAGATCGAGCTGGGATACACCGTTACACACTAATTTTTATCTCAGTTCTTAGTAGTGCCTAGCATATGATAAGCCTTTAATGTGTTTGCAGAATGAATGAATAAATAAGTGAATAAATGGATTTTTTTATGTTTTCTTCCCAAACCAATACATATTGAATTCTTTCTTGAACTAGGTTTTTTCCTAATGGAAATATTTTAACTAGTCAGTGATTCTACACACCTATTCTGTTCATATCACTGCTTTCTGAGGGAATACCAGATTTAACTCCTCAATAAAGTACAATATATTTGAAAAGCAAAATAGAGAGCCATCAGAAATTCAATGTGTATACATTAATTATTCAATAAAATAGAAGAAATATTTTACTATAGTACCTGTGTAATTGGAAAATATATAAATTGCTATTGACCTCCTCAGTTTCAACCAAAATCAAGTAAATAATTCCCTCTGTTTCTCACACTGGAGAGTGCCAGATAGTGCTTTCTATGTGAGGAACAGCTCAATTACTACTCTCTTCCTGTAATTCAGAACATCTATATTTGTGACTTATGATCTGAAAATTTTCAACCATTTTTGCAACCATTATATATTTTCTCTGTCCATGGTATCTTAACAGCAATGACATCCCTATAGATAAGAACGTTTTATACTTCCATTCTAACTGTCCAGGGGAGTGACTGCATATCTGCATAGCTCTTTAAAGTACCCCTGTTACCAAAAGTGGGGTCCAGCTGTCCACTGCTCTAAAGCCAATAAAGAGGCAAGGTTGGTGGAAAGAAAAGTTTGCTTTATTTCGGAGGCCGGCAACTGGCGGGGGGCAGGGTGGGGAGTGGTGGTGGGGCTCACGTCCAAAGGTGGGCAAGAGCTTTTATAGGCAGAGGGAGGGGCTACAGGCAGAGACAGCACAGTCAGCTCTGGCAGTCATCTTGAAATTGGTCCTGCGGTGGTCTGATCAGCATCATCTTGATTGTTGTAAGTACAGTTAACTTTCATTTCCAGGGTCGGTTTGTTCCCATTTCTTTGAGGTCAGTTCTCGGAATTGTGGCAGCTTATGTCATAGCTACAGTCTGGTCATCATGCAGTTAACTTCTTCCACCTGGTGGGAGTTTCAGTATCTACAGGCCAGCTCACAGGATACGGCTCAGAATATCATCTATAGCCTTTGAGGAGGAACTAAAGGTCCTTGACTTTGCTTAATGACTAAACTCATTATTTTGTCTTGTTTGAGCACTTATCTTTGTTTCTGCATTTTCTCGCTTCTCTAATTAAACCTATACTTTGGCTAAAGTTTTTCTACAGACAAGAGGCAGGCAGAGGAAATGGGGGGGAAGGACCATAGAGTGCTGCTCTGTTTCACCCCTACCTTTTTCTTTTCCCCATAGTTAACTTGTGTATGTCACGTAGCCTGGAAACTAGACCAAATTTCACATACTCTCCAGTACTGGTGCAAATCAATACTCCAGTTTCAGCTGCTCTGGAGCATGACAGCCTATTTCTTTGGGAAGGTTTCCATGAAGTCCTAAACTTTGTGTAGGATATGTAGCCTTATTACAAGGGGCCCATCATAGACAAAACACCTAAATTTGGTGACAATCTTTCCATTTCATTTTGAATAACATAGTAACAAACAAATACAATGTTTTATTTATTTGTATAATATTAGATGGTTTCAGAAAAAGTTGAGATAACCTCACTTTGGATAATAAAAAAAGGACAACCCAAAACTGTGGAAATAGACTTAGGTCTTGAAATATGTGGTAAAACAGAAAGGAGGAAGTAAATTACTCAGATGGAAGGAGAGCCTGGTAAAAAGCAGGTGACGGGCAACGGCAAGTTTTTCAGGGAACATAAGCAGTTTTAAATAGAATTGATTTGTAAATTAATGAGAATTATAGGAAATAAGCCTGAAAAGTTAGATGTTGGAGACAGAGTGGTAAAAAGTGTTGAAGTTAATAAGGAATTTGAACCAATCTCAAGTCATTCAGTTTAGTTGAAAGTCTTTTAAGATGAACAGTGTTACCATAAAAGTGTGTTTTCATATGTTCAAAAAGTGTGCCTACTATGTATTTTAAATATGAGTGGTAACTTAATTCCTAATGAATGATTTCTAAAGATATTATAATCCATCCAAATGACTTGATAGCTAAAACATATGTATGTTTACAATTAGGAATGTTATAGATAAGCACAATTCTTATATTAAGACATGACTTCTGAGATTGCACATGAATGAGACTATGTGTTTGAATAAGAAATAGTGGGTGGAGACTATGCATTCAGCAGTAATTGTATTTTAGGTGGACATTTATGGATTGTGTGAGTTTCAATATCTGCCTATTGAAACATTTTGCTTTTACTGTTTTGGTTGAATATAGTGTTGAGATGAGAGCCTCATGTTCAGCCTGGCACTTCAGGTCTCAAAGGATTAACCTGGTGACCAAAAAATCCCACATCTAGGAGAACTGATGAAAATGTTGTGTCCGACTGACTGAGATGAAATAAATTGACTTTTTCTAAAATGCATGTGTTGGAAATTCAAGTGTATTGCAAAAAAAAAGGGGGGGGGTAAACAGAGTGAAGCTTTTTCATCAAAACAAGCCAAGTAATTTAAAAAAATTCTTGAGACAAATGTAAATCTCATGCTTCAAGGAAAAATCTAATAAATATTTAACATGTTATTTCATGAGACAGACTTGTGTATGCTGTTGACAGAAGGCTTAAGATGGAATAGACATTGCAAGTTAACATAATATTTTAACTTTTTAGAAGACAAAAAAATGTGATTTCAAAATATTTCTTTTTCTATTAGTTTTGAAAAGAATTCTCACAGAGACAAGTGAAACAAAATGTAACTTTCAAGCTGGTTTAAGAAAGACACCCAAATTAATTCAAATGAATTGTTATCATGAGTTAAAATTCCTGTTACTTCAGTGAATATTGGACAGAGTGTTAAATTTTTATTTTGGTGATCAAAGGTTACATGTCACAATAATTTCAATGTACTTATTCTTGGTTAAGGTGCTGTTTAACTAATTGGAGTGACTATCATAACACACAGTGTGAGTTACAGGTGCAGAGGACATCAGTCACTGGAACAAGTCTAGTCCAGCCCCAGGAACTTGAAATGTTCCTATCTGAAGGACTGTCCAGAAGTCAAGTTGTTCTAAGACAAAGGTCAAACAGACTAGGCTTCTGTAACAAAGAGAAAGCTAAGAATACTCTGGACCTCGGGTCCCAGCATGGACACACACGTTATGTGTCTGCTGTACCCTTATTTCTTTATAACAATATTGCTCTCACAATGAATTCTTACCATACATTCTCTCCTCTTCTTTCTTCCTTCCTTCCTCCCTCCCCCCCTCCCCCCTTTCCTTCTTTCTTCCTTCCTTTGTTTTTCTTTCTTTCTGCTTAAATTTTCCTGTACTTTTACAATCAAACCAAAACCAACAATTTGGCCATTTCACTTGATATTGAATCTTTCCTACTTTTTTTGTTCGTTTCAGTTTATCTTCTAACCCCTCACCAACTTTTATTCCTGATGTCTTTAATGCTCCAAAATGCATGCCATTTTTTGATATTTGGCTTCCAGACTCATTGTTAGTGGGGAAGAAAGTATTTATTGACATCTATCAATAAAAGTATTTATTGACATTAATCATTTCCCTTAGCAAGGGACCTGTCTTTGGTCATCTGCCAAGAGGAAGGTAGCCACTATGGGAAGGAAGATAAGGTCATGGGATCACAGAGTCATCAGGGACCTGGGAAAATGAGAGAAGTGGCTAAGCTCATCCCTCAGGCATGAATGGAAATCTGAGGGAAATCTGGGGTGCCAGTAGGGGTGAGGGAAACAGAAATGAGAGGATGGGAGAGAGGAGAAGGATGGTCTATTGTCAGACAAGACAGGAGGCAGGGGTGAAATAAAATTCATATCTTATGATAATACAAGAAAAATTTAAACATAAAAATTCTTCTCTGCCCTTTGGCTGCCTCTCTCCCCCTACTGTGCATTGTGTATCTGCATTATGCATCCACTAAACCTCCCCCATTGGGAGAAATACCTGCTTCACCATAAAGAGCAACATTCTCCTAGCATCAGCAAGACAACTCTTTAAAAGGTAACATTCTTTCTTATCTCATAAGGGGTCACATGGCAAATGGCACATGGTCATTCTGGATTGTGTAAACTGTCAATAATACATCATTTGATGTACAGCCCTCTGTCTAAAAAAACTTATAAAACCGTGTTTTGTCTTCTTAATGGGCAGGACAGTTCTCAGAGTTTTCTGAGATGCTGTTCCTCGATTAAAATCCTCAAATTCTGCTCGAATAAAATTTTCCGTTTCTTTCTTAGATCAACTGATTGATTTTTCATTGACACAGGGAATTGAATTGAGGATGTCATACGGGCTTTTAGTAACTGGAATCACTGCCACAGGATTTATAATTGCCTGAGTTGTTGCAATGTAAATTTCTACAATTTTTCATCACTTTTAATACCAAAGTCTTCCACATGCACATATGGAATTTATAAGTAAGTGGCTGATCAAATATAAATTAATGTTTAAAAATGGGAGCTAATTCCATATCTGGTAGAATCAAAGACATTACAAAGATAAATCAGAGGTCATAAATTCTGGCTCCCTGTGAAGTTAGGGAAATTTTGATAGATGATTTTTTTTCTTCTGTGTGGCAGAAAACAGGGGTTGGATCAATTTAAAGTTGCTCTGAAGGGGCAGTGAAATCCCTAGATTACACATGTTTTTATTGAAGTTTTTTTCTTGAGAATTTCTGGAAATCTCTATGCATTTGGGGTCTTTGGATGTGTGATGGTTAATCTCATGTGTCAAATTGACAGATCACAATGTGCCCAGATTAAACATTATTTCTGAGTATGTCTGTGAGGGTGTTTCTGGATGAGATTAGCACTTGAAATGATGGACTCAGTAAAGTAGATTGCCCTTCCCAATGTGGGTGGACATCCAATCCTTTGAGGGCTTGAAGAGAGCAAAAAGCAGTGGGAGGAACTTGTTCCCTTTTTCCTGCCTCATAGTTGAACTGGGACATTTCATCTTCTCTTTTGTGGACCTTGGGTTGGGATTTACACCATCAATTCTCCTGGTTTTCAGGCCTTCAGTCTTTTTGTTTGTTTGTTTGTTTTTTGCAGTACGCGGGCCTCTCACTGTTGTGGCCTCTCCCATTGCGGAGCACAGGCTCCGGACGCGCAGGCTCAGCGGCCATAGCTCACGGGCCCAGCCGCTCCGCGGCATGTGGGATTTTCCTGGACTGGGGCACGAACCCGTGTCCCCTGCATCGGCAGGCAGACTCTCAACTACTGCGCCACCAGGGAAGCCCAAGCCTTCAGTCTTGAACTGAATTACACCACTGGCTTTTCTAGGTCTCCATCTTGCAGATGGCAGATCGTGGGACTTCTCAGACTCCATAATCACATAAGCCAAGTTCTCATAATAAATCTCTTTACATATATAAAATTCTGTCCCTCTATAACCACTCTCACTACCAAAATCTGTACTAGTAAGGGTTCTCCAGAGAAACAGAACCAATAGTTTCTGTTTATAGAGGATTAAATATTCCAGAGGTGTATTTGTTTTATTTTTTTCCAAAGGGATAAAGCTAGCTTGATAAGTTATGCCATTCTCTTCTAATTCATCCATTTCTGCTTTTTGTTTTATTCACTTCTTTCTTCTGATTGTCTTAGTTTTAATTATTGCTCTTTTATTTTTAATTTTTTTGAGAGATTGCTTTAAAAGTAAAAACAATTAAGGATATTATTTTATTTTCATTATAAAAACATTTTATTTTAAAAGAATTTTAGATTTACAAAAGTGTTGCAAAGAAAGTACAGAGAGCTCTGATCTATCCTTTCCAACTTGCCTTAATGTTAATATTTTACATAATCATGCAACATTAATCAAACTAAGAAATTAACATTAGTACAATTCAATTAACTAAAATACAAACTTCATTTCACCAATTTTCCCAATGTATCCTTTTTCTACTTCAGGATCCAATACATAGCATTTAGTCATCATGTTTGCTTAATCTTCTCAGTCTGTAACAACTGTTGAATCTTTCCTTATGTTTCATGACTTTGAAAGTTTTGAAAGGTACTGGTCAGATATTTTGTAGAATGTCCCTAAATTTGGGTTTGTCTGGTATTTTTTCATGATTAGCCTAGGGGTATGAACTTTTGTGAAGAAGACCACAGATGTGAAATGCCCTTTCCATCACATAGTATTGGGGGGTGTGTGTGATAACACTATAATGTTATTAAAGATGTTAACTTTGATCACTCATTTAAAGTGGCATCTATAAAGTTAATATTCTTCCCTTTCCATACTCCATTAATTAGAAGCAATAGTAGTCTCCTATAAAATGTAAACAACCCCATATATCCATCAACTGCTGAATGGCTAAACACATTGTAGTACATCAAATGATGGAATAATTTTCAGCAATAAAAAGAATCAGACTACTGGTACTTGCAAAAGCACAAATGAATCTTGAAAGCATTACGTTATGTGCAAGGAGAAAGACTCAAAAGACTGCATACTGTATGATCCCTTTTATATTAAATTCTGGAAAAAACAGAAATCAGATCAATGGTTTCTAGGGCCTAGATGTGAGAGTAGGAAATCGAGGATAAAGAATCATGCATTTTGGAATGATGGAAATATTCTAATCCTAATTTCATAGTGGTTACAAGATTATTTAGGGTTACCAAAATTTGTAGTAATTGCATGTATTAAAATAAAAGTGAATTTTTCTGTGTATAAAATATATCTTGATAAACTTATCTTAATACAAATGTAGAGCCAAAATAGGCTATTAAAGACAAGATTGACAGTTGCCATTAAATGCCCACGAGAAAATACTGAGTTCCCACTATAAACAAGTGGATCTCAGGGTGAAGTATATAAAAGGAAAGCAAAGTTTCATAAATATAGACTCTGTCAGTGCCCCATCATATAACCCTGGGCACTCAATATTTTCCTAAAACTGATGGCTTCCTACTCAGAGCAGAAGTGAGTCTTAGTCTCAAGGTTTTCTTTGACTACTGCAGCCCATTATATTCACGGACATGGAAGAACTAACCATTCCACTAGAACAGTCCTCAACCAATGACTTATCAGAGTTAGTGGGTAAATCTCCTTGTCCCCCTGTTAGGACTGAGCTCCAGAACCCACAGGGCATCCTGTTTGATAAAGCACTCTTCACTCTCTTTCTTCCCTTCCCTCCACTTCCCCACTGTCCTACTGGTGTTTCCAGGATCACAGGCTCAATAAACCACTTTTACTCACATCTTATCTTGAGGCCTACCTCTGGGGGAACCAATCTATGGAGACATATGGAACAAATTTTTGTTAATAAGTAACATGATCCCTGAGGTTTCATGATAGGATAGCACTCCCTCAAAGGGGAACTAAAATTACCAAAGCAAAGTTGTCTTATCACTAATATAAGGCCGTTTCCTTTGACAATAGTTACAATTGGCAGATCCCAGATCAACAGACTCATGGGGCTAGAGCTACTTCAAATTTTCTGCCTTTGGTTCAGAGTACTCCCAGGCATAAAAGCAGTGCCAAGCAAATCATGTGGTTTCCATGATCCCAGCTGTGAAAGAGGAGAACTAGAGATACTGGAATCCTAGCCAAGTCTCAGGTAGATAGATTTTTAAATATTTGGTGTTCGATTAGCGAACTCTACTGGTATAGACTACAGAAAGTATTTTTAGCCCAATTTGAAATGCCACATACATTGTATAAGCAGAGTTTGGTATTTATTCTCTTTCATTATTTTAACTCAAAAGTATTCATACTTTCATGAGTGATGAGAAAGTAAATTGAGTGACAATGGTCTGGGACGAGAAATATTAGAAAGTTCAAGATCTCTTAATAAATAATACCTGCAGTATCAAGGGGATATTTTTGAAGGGCATTATAGCTGCATATAAATGTGAAGAATTATTACTGTACCTGGAGACCTGCTACTTAAATTAGTTCACTATATATTATTTTGGTTTGGGTACATGTAAAAAAAGAAGCAATGAAAAATCATAAACAGGGATTATACAAAACTTAAAGATGCAACAGATGCTAATGGAATTGTTACACTGGCTGGTAAATATTTCTGAAAGGACTTCAAAATGAAGGGTTATTTAAGTGAAAAAAATTCAGTCATTAACTTATCGATCAACATTCACAGCGTGTTTCCAGTTTGTGTTATTCTTTTTCATGCCACCAAATATAACTACTATAATAGTAATAAGAGAAAATATAGTTTTTTTTGCATTACCCAAACAATTATTTTTATATTGTATATATGAAGTATATATATAGGTATATTTGTGCGATATCTCTATGGGTAATAAGGTAATATTTGGTATCATTTCTATGAGTTACTGACCACTAGTCAGCTGATTAAAATGAGTTTAGGTGAATTACCATGTAAAATAGGGCAGAAATATGAATAACTACCTGTATAATGAAGATTATTAGTAGTCAAGATAATAAGAACAAGAGAGATACTGTTAATAACCTAAACAAATAGTACTTTCTCAGAGTCATTTTTGTCAGAAGAAAAATGCATGAATGTAATATTACAGGATTATTTCTGTAAATTACTTTATTCCTAACAACCATTATCAATTATTACTTAAAATAATTTTCAGTTATCAATAGAAATTGTTTTTCTTTTTCTGCTGTTAAACATTTCTAAATAATACAAGAATTTCTTCATAGGCCTTTTGTTTATAGCTTACAGATTTTAAAGATTTAATTCTGCTTGTTTCTTATCTAAAACTCGTATAAATAGGGCATAAGCATGCTTGATACAGTTAGCTTCTGACAATGCGGTCTGGACACAAACCCAGCAGTGTGAGCAAGTACAAAGAAATAGATGATCATTCTTGCACAAATTGAAACCTGAAACGGTCTTCTGTGATTCAGGAAAGCCTGTGACAAGATTTTCAGCTGGTGACTGCTGAGGCCAGGCACAGTATGGCTGCCAGGGGAGTTAAGTAAGGAACTCTGGAACATGCAAAACAAAAGGAAGTGGTGATTGTTTGGCTCCGTGTGATCTAAGGGGAGAAAATCAGTCATCACTGGGAACACTGCACTGTTCAGATAAGATACGTTCAGGTTCTCAAGGTAACGTAAGGCACCCACTCTCACTAAATAAGCAGTAGAGTAGCAATCATGTGGCAGAAAGAGCACTGGCTTGGGAGTTGAGAGACGTGGTTCACAGTTTTGTCTCTAATAAATGTAACGTGACTTTTGAACTTAGATAAACTAGTTCTTATAAGCATTAATAAAATCAGTAAAACAAGAATAATAATACCTCTGACTACAAAAGGATCATTATAAAGTTCACATGAAATAATATATGTAAAAGTTCCAAGTTCCCAATATACATTCTCAGGCATCGGTGTATATAAACAAAGGGATCTGTTTTGTGATCAAACATCTGGACTCAATCCTAATTCTACTACATACTCCCTTATTTTATGTGTCTTCTGATTATCAACTTCTTTATCTTTAGAATATTTGTAATTATATGTCATCATACTTTTCTGGAAATTATATCAAGTAACACTTGTAAAACAGTACAGTGTCTGGCACATATCAGAGCTTCATATAGAAACTGTTACTTTGTTTAGTAATTTCTAACACTTATAGAACGTTTACTTTGTGCTAGACACCATGTATACATCAACTCATTTTATTCCCATAACAACCTTCAGAGGACTCTATGATTATCATATCCCTTTTATAGATGAGGAAATCTAGTTGCATGGCAATTAAGTAATTTACCCAAAGTCATACAGTGAGTTAATAGTGGTGCCAGATTTCAAAATTAAGCAATAGAATTTCAGAGCTCTGCTGTTACCATCATACAACACTGTCTCAAAGTGGAATTGTTGAAAAAATATTGTTCATAATCATCTACTGTGTGTAGGACTCTGTTCTGAGTACTGTGCATATGGAGTAGAATAAGATTGAGTTTAATATATATTTACGGAAAGAAGAGGTCTGCAAAAACCACGAATAATTTAAGGGGGAATAAGTGTCCCTAAGTGTTTGGAAATAGAACCATCTCTCAGAAAGGTTATAGTTTCCCTGCAAGGATGGAACTGTTCTTATGCTTTGAAGTCCAGGTGGACATTGGTGAGAAGAAGGCATTCTGGAGGAGGGAAGGTAGAAAATCAAGCGTGTATCCAATGTGATTTTTTGGGAGAGCGACAATGAGAGAAAATTCTATTTCAATTCCTTGAGGGGTTGACTGCGATAAAACTTCTACTCTCAACAAGCTCATTATGAGTTTCTTCTCAGTGACTCTATCAGGCTGAATTTCTGGATACAAAAAGACAAAGAGTCCTAACAGTTTGGAGAGTCTGATCAGAGGATCAGAGCTATTTTTGTTTGGTGATAATTCCTGCTACCATGGTGAAGATAGTTAGGTTTACCTTATTTATTACATGTGGATCTTTGGGAAGCAGTTTCTACAATGAGAATGTGATTAAATTCATTTCTAAGCTAGACTCAAGTCTGAATATACTCTGAGATTTCTTATCAAAAGGAAAAATTGCTACTTTACACCTGATAAAATACATTATTTTTGGATAATTTTAGGTGGTAAGGCAGAACGATTAATAACCTGTAAAGATGGATCTCCCCTACTTATCAGAAGACCTTGAAACTGGGCCTCAAAGAAGCAGGTGGCTTGTAGTCTGTTACTCAAGGAGAAAGTCCAGATTACTCTTTTAATTGCTAGGTTCAGTATAAAATTCTGAAATGAATAGAGTTTGAGGAAAGACTGATCAAAATCTGTCATGCAAAACTATTTTCACCATAAGCAGTTAAAAAGATAAATAATTTAGTTCTCTTACTCCCATATGTGTATATTTCACTGAAATTAAAGGGACGCTGTCCTGATACCTGAGAGTTGAAACAATTATTCTTCCCCTTATCTACGTTGTCTAGTCAAAATGATGTGCCATATGTCTCCAAGCCATATGTCCACTGATTTTTTTTTTTAATTCTAGTTTCTGCCAGAAAATTTGACTCTGGCTGTTAATTTACTTCATGTTTGAATCCTTTCTGGCTTGTTCTAACTATTTCCTTTGAACTTTTTCAGTTCCCCTGGAATGAGGGAATTATGACCCTGGATTTTCTCTATTCAGTTCCAGTGACATATTAGAAAGAAAAACACTGTATCTGCAACATACCTGGTTATTTAAAAATGCATGGAGATGTGCTCCCTGGAATAGAAATCCTGTAATTCCATCAGAATCCTCAAGGGAACTTGATTAAATGATGTTATCTTAAAATAAGAATTAGCAAATATTTACTCTTGTTTATCATAACTTTGCAAGCTGTTACCTGTTTAGTTAACACTCTACCGTTTAGTAATTTGTTCCTCTGATGTTATCAAAAATAAATCTAAGTAATGAACTTGGGATAGTTGAGTAAATGTAGTGCATAGGAAAAAATGCAATCTCTTTTTAGGTTGTTGTTACACGACACTACTAAATGTGCAAAGAAACAACTATTGAAAAAAATGATCAAGAGACAAACTGGCTTGTCTGGAATTGCCCAGTCAGTGGCTTTCTAAAGCTATGTGTGTGGAGCAACAAAGTGCAACTGGAATAGAAAGTGCCACTGAGACAGCTGCTCCTGTCTTAAATGAGCTTAGTAGGAAGTGAAGTGCGTGTTGAATAAATGAATACATGAATGAATGGATGAAGCTATTTGAACTCCAACCAAACTTTCTGACTGCAGTGAAGGAAGGGTGTGATTCATGCCTTTTGAGTTAAAGGGAAGTTTACATTGAGGTTGACTTGGCCTTGTGCATAGTACTGGTTGGCACAGGGCAGACACCCAGAAACCAACAGGTAGGATTCTAGCATTAACCAAGTCAGCACAGTGAAGTTGAGGAAGCTTTCCAGATTTCACTTATAAACACATGGCGTTTCCTTCTCAATCCATTTATTTCTTGGTTCTATAGGCATTAATGAAGGCTTACTATGTGCCAAGCAGTATGCTGGACACTAGGCATATAAACCCAAGTGGTCTTTACTCTCAAAATCCTTTGGTCCAATGAAAGAGACAAACTAGCAGTTTGTTCCAATTCAATGTGATTCATACTATAACAGAGATTTGTTCCAGACTTTATGGGAGCAGCATAGAAAACAAGCACAGAGGCTTTCAGAGTTGGAATAAGTTTTACCCAGGAGGTGGGATGTAGAAATACCCAGATTCAGCATTGTGAATAGAGGACCAGACTCTGTAAAAACACAGACAAGAGAAGAGTCTGGTGTGGTTGGAAAATAGGAGGTGCTCTCCATGGATGTAAAGAACATATTTGGGTGGTAGCCAGAGATGAAGATGAAGCTGGTAGAATCACTTGGAGATAATCTGTGAAGCCCTCTGTATGACATGTAAGAGGGGTTGAACTAATGCAGGCAACATGTATGATCTAGATCAATTGACAGGTAAGCCACACACGTAAAGTTCAAGTGGACACAGACATTCTCTGAGAAGGTACATATGGAAGGATACTCCCATGGAAGATACAGGATTATCTGTTGTCATCTCAACAAAGGATTGTTTTCATTTGTTTAGCTTTTGGTAATAACTAAGCATTACCAATGAGTAACGAGTAATGGTTGCTATGAATAATGGTTGCTATGGCCTTGTTAGAGATACCTGGAGAGACCTCAGGAAAAGAAAGGTGACATAACTTAGCTCTTTATGTGGTGAAGAGATTCTAGGATGTGCTAAAATATTTATGATGTGTGTGTGCAAGTGCACACATATTTATTTCTTGAGCTCAGAAGAAGGGGATTGTGCAGAAGATAACATAAAATCACAGCTTTGGTAAGCCTCCAGGACCAATTGGAGCAACTAGTTTTAGCATGATAATTTTATGTACAGATAGACCAAATAACATTCTTCACTCACTCAGTGCTGGTTTCCTTTGCATTTTAAAAAGGTAGCTAATTAGGTTCTCTCTGAGGATTTTATTAGAAAGTTAGTTAGAATTGGAATTTGTGTTTCCATGTTGATTTAGTCAATGATGACAGAAAAAGCATCATCCTGACATTTTCCTTTGTGTGCTTTTCAAGGTGAAGAAGAGAGGAGTTTTTTTTTCTTTCATGTTTCTCTCCTGTTTATGAAAGCAGACACTGACTGGACATAAAACATTAAGTGATGTTTGTACAAGCACACTTAGGGTGATTTATAAACTTCTTGAGCAAGTTGCCTTATTTTGGGTAAACATTTTATATATACATATGTTCAACACATTTACTCACTCAGATTCCAGGAAAAAACAAATGCCTGTAGATCTTAGTTGTTACCTCTGTGATGTTAAAAAAAAAAAAAAAAGAAAAGAAAAGAAAAAAAAGATCATTACCTGAGTATTTAAATCCAAATGAAATGCATTAAAACAACTCTATATTGGATTTTTAAACCTGAAGAACCAGAACTCCATGTATTTGTGAAGCTTCTGAAGTTGATTTAAACCCTCATACTTGGAGTTCTTTTCTATTATAGTAAAAAAAATTTTTTATGAAGTATAGTTGATTTACAATGTTGTGTTAGTTTCAGGTGTACAGCAAAGTCATTCAGTTATACATGTACATACATTCATTCTTTTTCAGATTCTTTTCCCTTATAGGTTATTACAAAATATTGAGTATAGTTTGCTGTGCTATACAGAAAGTCCTTGTTGGTTATCTATTTTACACACAGTAGTGTGTATATATTAATCCCAAATTCCTAATTTATCCCTCCCACCCCTCCTTTTCCCTTTGGTCACCATAAATTTGTTTTCTATGTCTGTGGGTCTATTTCTGTTTTGTATATAAGTACATTTGTATCTTTTTTTTAAGATTTGGAGCTCTTTTTAGAACCAGTGGAGGCTTCAGTTTAAGAAAGGCTTCATGGTAATAGAGGCAAGATGAGAAGTTCATTTTATATTGTAGATCATGATTTCCATACACCAGTAATTATATATGCAAGAGAAGAAGCAAATGAAAATTCTCACTTTATAATAAAGCTCTAATTGAAATTTACTTTAAACTCATGTAATGACTTCCTTGTGTGCAATTAAAAAGATTTCTTTATTTATAAAAAGGTTTTTGATGTTCCTTGCAATTTATATAATTATGTGCATAGCAGAATCCATCAGTACATGTGGATTTGTCTGTACTTTTGCAGAACAATATGGTAACTCAGTTTCCAAATTGACAGGAGTGATCTTGAGTGACTTGCTAATTTCATAGACATTTTTCTTATCCACAGAATGTGGCTTAACAGTGCTCTATTACTTTTGTCATAGAGTTGTTATGAGGTTGACATGAGGCAAAATATGTTAAAGCATTTTGTAAACTACAAAAATACATAGGATTTTTAGAATATGATATCGAAAGTCTTGTTCAAAAAGTGATAATTAGCCTTTTTATACTACAAATTTGCTTAAATTCTGATTTTAAAATCTTTCCCCACTGTATATAAGATGTCTACTAACTCCTTCCCATGAAATAGAAAGATCTAATGGAGAGACTGACCTTTTTATCTAGTCACAGCTTTAAAATACAGCTCTATACACATCAAAGTTCAGAGCTATTAAGTCCATTGGCTTACAGATGAAAGTAGATGAAAGCTAGGCACACCTATTCCACGTTCTTATATAATGTACCATTTTTGTAAATACCTTTAATGGAATGAAAACTAAGAAATATAATATTTATTTAGGTCTCTAAAGAAAACCTTCAATTGAATTTTTAATAATGTTTATAAATGTAATTTAAACATCTTTCTGTCTCCTCTACTCATATTATAGCTGTCAGTCCTAAGAAAACTCAGAGAGACTACTGGATACAATTTCCTGCCCTGACTTTTTGGTCAGGATCAATCTGTTTATCATGTCCCAGTATAAACAAATCGGGGTGAAAAAGAGGGGCCAAGCTTTATTGGAAGTAACAGAAAGAAAACTCCATCAAGCTGGACGTTGTTAAAAAGGGTATATTTTAATAAGTGAGTTTTGCCGGGATGTGCTTGAAATTGTTTTCATGCTAAATAGAATTTGATCGAAAATGAAGTGTGTGGACAGCCAGTTATGTATTTGAGGGCTTTTTGGCTTGGCTTTCTTGGACTCACTGAACAGACAAAGTTTGCTTCTAAGTACATTTCTTGATGTATCAGTATGGTTTTGGCGGCACCGCTAAAGATAATCAAATGAAGTATCTAAGGGTAACTGAAGCAAAACAGGCATCAACTTCATAAATTAAAGCCATGAGTTCACTGTTTTATGTGCACCTCTGCATGCTGGGTTCTATCACAGTTACTCAAATTATCACTTCCAAAAGAGCACTTGAGAAAAAAGCCTAACAACTGTTAGATACGACGTCTGTTCATTAACGTTAAGTAAAACAAAGTAAAGAGACTTATTAGCCATTTAGATCTTCAGAATAAAGTGAAACAGATTACCCACCTGTTAACACCTGTGTTCTGAAAAGTTCACGTGCTTACTAACAGGTGGCATTTATGAGTAATTTATGATGGAATAAGTGGTCATAAAAATCAGTAAGTACCTTTTGGCTTCCAAATAAATAAATATATAGTTGTGATGCCCAATAATAACTTGTAAACATTGGGATTTAAGCAAGAACTGAAACTGTGTATTAATTGGACCGGAGGAAGTTTAGGTAGTGGAATAGAGTTTTGAGTTGGACCACGAATATTGTAGAGTAGTCTAAAGGATATTTGTACTCATGTTTGAAAGGGTATGATGAAACTGTAAAAGAAAATAAAAATAATTAATTTTATAAACTTATGAATAAAAGTATAACAATCTCTGTTCATGAAAATGCAGTCACTTAATGCATACTGGGTACATCCACAGGCAAAGAATGGTGTCTTAAAACTAAGTCTTGTGCTTTAAAATCATGATCAATTCAGGAGAAAATTGATTGCTTTATTGATAGGCTTTTTTACATATTAACATTTACTTGAAGTAAATGGTTGTTTTCCTTTGGAAAACATCTACATCATTTAAGGAGGGTTACTAGTGTGTCTAAATTGAAGTTTCTCGTATGTTTACATAAAAAGGGAATTATTTCACGTGTAAAAATGGATACTAACAAAAGTTATTATCACGCATGTATCATTTCGACTGTTGAAAACAGTGAATTTAATTTATTGCTGAGAATATATGAAATACACATTAATGTATATACACTGATTAAGCCATATAGACTTACAAAATACACATTAATGTATATACACTGATTAAGCCATATAGACTTACAAAATAAATACATTGAAATATATGCTATCAATTGGTATATTGGATGAGTACCATGCTGCAGTCTTAGTGACTTTTTCTTTTTGTCTCAAGATTTATTTTGTTCATTCCACAGTTAATTTATTTGGATTGTACATAGTCTCTGGTCAGGAAAATAGGGTGTCTCCAAGTCATCAGTGAATATGATGCTTAATATAGGAATTTCAGTGCTATATTTTTACCAAAGGGAAGAGCTACAGGAGCTAATACCTGAAAATCTGCCTGTACAATTGGAGAAAGAGTCCCCCTGACACTCGCCCATAAGCAGCTCTGAAGCAGAATGGGAAAGCTGAGGATTGTAAGAAATGCCTGTACCATCATGATGCTGTAAAACTCTGTGAACCACTTTGACTGCAGAGTGGGAGCTAGGGAGGCATCTGGAAGCTTGCTGAGTCTGTTCACCTTGGCCCCTGCTTTGCTGAGCTTGATGATAATGGCTTCTGCTTTGCTGAGCTTCCTATTCTCATGAAAGTTCTTTGCAGTGACAAACTCTACCTCAAACATAAACAAGGAAGGAGATGCCGGGAAACAAAGTTCCTGATCTTAGAAGAGACAGGTGGTGATAATGCCAAGTTGACAAGCACTCCTGCACAGGTGGATACTCATAAAATATTTTTTTCTTTTTTTTTGTTTTTGTTATCGTTTTTGTGTTTGAATCAAATTTATATATGCTGTTCTTATTTCAGGAATAAACCACCTGCTATGTATCACTATTCCAACTATACCAAAATGAACTAAAGGACCATGAAAAATGTCTCTACAAAAAACCAAAACAAAACAGAAACCAGCACCTATTATCTGAGCCTTATTCGAGTCAAAAGGAAGTTAACACTAAGGTTGGGATTCCTAGTTAGGAAGCTGAGGGGTAGAAATCTAATGGAGGTTTGGAGCATAGGCAATTCTAGCATCTAACTATTATTCTTTACAAATTCATAGCTGCAAAAACCCAATGTACTTTTTCTAGTCCTTCAACTTTTATGTGGCTGCAAGTTTCTGGATCAAAAATCCATGGCTGGGGCTTCCCTGGTGGCGCAGTGGTTGAGAGTCCGCCTGCTGATGCAGGGGACACGGGTTCGTGCCCTGGTCTGGGAAGATCCCACATGCCGCAGAGTGGCTGGGCCCGTGAGCCATGGCCGCTGAGCCTGCGTGTCCGGAGCCTGTGCTCCGCAGCGGGAGAGGCCACAACAGTGAGCGGCCTGCATACCTCAGGGGAAAAAAAAAAAAATCCATAATTGATGCATCTTACAGCATTCACGTTATCCAGCAAATTTTATTGCTAATAGATGGCCTTTAAAAATTGTGTCTAGGAGGGCAATATAGCATAGCACTTAACAATGTTTTTACTTGGATCAGAAAACAAAAAAAAAACAAGCAAACAAATACCTTGATTTGAGTCTTATCTCTCCATTTCATGACCCAAACATACTGCTAAATATCTTTAAGACAGGATTTCTTCATTTTTAGATGGGGATAATAATATATGGTTTACTTCTGGGGGGAATGCTTACTCCTTACCTTTAAGATTCCCTTTCTGTGGTTTGAACTCATTATTGCAAAACACATGGGCTTTCTTTCCTATAGTCATTGTCTCCAGTGAGAACAAAAGTGAATTATTAGATTGATAAGAGTTGGGGAAAATAAAATGTCATGGTGAACATCACTCTTCCCTTCTTCCTCTTGGAAACACTGGTCCTGATGTGGAGAAGGTCCTGCCCAAGTTCAGCCCAGCTTGGAGCTATGAGGATATTTCCAGTTGATGCCAGTGTTCCATAAGCACACTGGCTTATCAGGCCTCAATCCACATAGTCCAGGCTGATTTCTTTTCAAGGTGATACTTTAGTTTTTCAACTTTCATTCCTTCTTTTTATGTCTCAGTATGTTCAGAATGTGGGAAACTGGATGTAAGTTATTGGGCCTTTTCAGAGATCCCAACATCCACCTTGTAGGACTGTATTGGTATTAAATAAAGTAATTCAGTTACAGTGCATTCAATAAACTTCAGTAAACATGTTGGTTACTGTTACCATAGGTCAGTCTGAAATTAAATATCTGTAAACCAGTCGTTGCATGTGCCTTAGTGCATATATCATTTGCAAATAACATTATTTTTCCAAATGCTGCTCTCCTAGCATAATTTCAAATTTTGAAGCATTTCATTGCTAATGGTAGTGGGAATATGTACTAAAAGCCAACTATTTTGCTTCAGTGATTAGTTAAAAAGTAATATAAAGAAAACATATTGGCTTGACTTATAAACACCTTAGAATCTCCTACCTTTCCCCCCAAAATTGTAATATTTGATATACCAAACATACTAAGAGCCTTGAGTTTTTCCCTGAAAAATTTGAAATATCTGTATTCTCTGTCTTATGAAGATGCTTACATGATTAGCGATATCCACCAGTCCCGGTTCAATGAAATACAATAGAGTAGAATTTACCTTAGACTTTAATTAATCTTTATTTACCTTTTGAGTTATTATATTTTACTAAGAGAGCTCAAGGACATTCTCTGGGTGATAAATCATTTTATTTTTTACAATAACCTATTTTGCCCAAATTATACCCTCAAACGTTCCATGTAATTACATTTTTCACATAGCTTTATTCTCAATAAACATTTCAAATTACGTTTGCATCTTTTCTTCTGACTCATAAAGCATTTTTTCTACCTTGGTTGTGAAAAAATTGCTTGAATTATGATATTGATGATAATAAAGGATAGCAACATTGTTGAGTACTTACTATGGGCCAGGTAGCCTTATTAACATTCCCATTTTACAGATAAGAAAATGGTGATACAGAATGGTTAAGTGATTTAGCTAAGATTACAAAGCTATAAACTATGGAGCTGGGATTATTATAGTTTAGAGAATCTGGCTCCAATGCACATATGTTTTTATTTTTTTAATTTATTGAAAAAAATTTTTAACATCTTTATTGGAGTATAATTGCTTTACAATGGTGTGTTAGTTTCTGCTTTATAACAAAGTGAATCAGCTATACATATACATATATCCCCATATCTCCTCCCTCTTGCATCTTCCTCCCACCCTCCCTATCCCACCCCTCTAAGTGGTCACAAAGCATTGAGCTCGTCTCCCTGTGCTATGCAGCTGCTTCCCACTAGCTATCTATTTTACATTTGGTAGTATATATAAGTCCACGTTACTCTCTCACATATGTTTTTAAAAATTACACCATTTTGTCTCTTGTGAGCTATGTCTCCATATAACAGTGATGAAAAAGCTTAATTGTGTGTTATCTCATACACTTTAATTCTAAAAGAACTCACATGATGCTTCTTTATCTCTTTTGAATGAGATGGGCTAGAATATGGTGATTGATTGTACACTACCAATACACAAAAAAATTATCTTTAACCTCAAGCTCTGTTATTCTGAGGCAAAATTAAGTAGGATATGTGAAGTGAATTTTAGAATAAGGATAGTAAACAATGTATTCTTATGCAAACCTCTTTAATAAATCATTTTGTTAGCAAGGTGAGATTTTAGTGTGAAAAGAGAAGTTGGCTAATCACAGACTGACTCTAAGAAAAGAATTATTCATTGAATCTGTCTGCAAGCTAAATAAAACAAAAATGGAGAACTTCTCTACAAATTCATTAAAGAACTTTGACTTAATTAAAATTTGAGTAAATATCAAACCTGTTATCTATTTGCTTCCAAAATTGTGTTCTGTTGTGTTCTTGGAATGTGTATTTAACATTGGTTAGATAAGCAAAATTATAAAAGTTAATGCAGATCTGAACCATTTTAATTTTTGTTAGGTTTTATATAAATTGTAAACTTGGCTCTAGAATACTCTTCCCAGAATTGACCTAGAATAATTTTGTCCAAGAAGAACAGGTATATTTCTAAAAATATCACTTTACACTAATACAGCAGAAAATAAGTATGTAGTTTCCCTCTATCCTGGTGAAAGGAAGTCATTATTTCCTTCTTTGTCATAGTAGAAATGTAATTTATTGCTTTTATGGAACTTCAAGAGTAAATCTAGGTTTAAACTTTACCATACATACATTATTTTGTTCATTTTCAAGCAGAATCATATAATGAAAATTGTTTTAATATTCTAAAATGGAAACTGGAAACACTTTAAAGGATAGAACTTCCCTAAGGGAAATAAAAGTGTTGGTTCACATTGAACATTTGCTCAGGTATTAAAACACAGAAGCTAACTGTCCTCCAAACGGCAAGGTGCCCTAATAACTGCAGGCTCAGAAATATGTGTGTCTGGTAAATGAGGCAGAGGAAAAATCTGGACCAGTGTCAGAAAAAAACCTACAAGATTAGTTCACCACCCATTGTTCCTGTTGTTGTATGTCATTTCTAAGACTTCAGGGAAACTAGTTCAGTACATTCAGGCCACATTGCAATGTCATAATGGCCACAGATCTCAGAGGAACAAACTTGTCAAATTCAGAACATGCTCATGTTACTGAGACAACATTGCAGCAACATTGCATTATGTTTGAGTTTGAGTGTCAGAGGAGGAATTCACGTAAGAAAAGAGAAAAGCATTTTCTGATAGATACAGTACCCTGGGGAAGCTGTGCATGGAAGTGGCATAGAGGCAGTACTTCACTGGATGGCAAAAGCACCTCAGCTGACACCTGGCCCACTGTGCTGTAATTGACATCCTAAGAGCACCCCAGGGAATGATGTCAGTTTGGTGTCATCTTTCCTGTTAGAAGAGGATTTCTTAGATGTGATTTGTATATTCATTTTTAAAATTAATTAATTAATTAAAATTTGGGCCATGTTGGGTCTTCATTGCTGCATGTGGGCTTCCTCTAGTTGCAGCGAGCAGGGGTCACCCCTCGTTGCGGTGCATGGGCTTCTCATTCCGGTGGCTTCTCTTGTTGTGGAGCACAGGCTCTAGGCGCACGGGCTTCAGTAGTTGTGGCGCACAGGCTTAGTTGCTCCGCAGCATGTGGGATCTTCCCGGACCAGGGCTCGAACCCGTGTCGGCTGCATTGGTAGGAGGATTCTTAACCACTGCGCCACAAAGGAAGTCCTTATATTCATTTTAAAGCTGCCCTTCGTAATAGCTTCCTAAAGCAATTGAAATGCATTCAGAATGTGTTGATGTTTTCACATAGAAGTCAGAGTTTGGAGTTATAGATACATGGAATTTTTAAAAATCTGTGACCTTCTGATAAAACCTGCTAAATTTTGAGCTGAATTTTGTCCCAAAGTTAGTTCTTTGTAAAGGCTCTGTCCAATTTATATCTTCCTGTTGGTCACAAAAATTTTGTAAGATAAATATTTTATGCAAAAGCAGAAGTAATGTGCTCTAGATCAGGGGTTCATGGATTTATAATTGGAGATAAGTAGCTTCAAGTTAGGAAAGTGAGGTAAAAATTAAAGTCAGTTGGAAAGCGATCCCCTTTTGATTTGTGTCATGAAAGGAAAATGGAGAAAGGAGACGTTCCAAACTCTCTTTGATGAGTGGAGCACTATAGCATAATTTGCTTATTTTTTTGTTTTGTTTTGTTTTGTTCATGCAGAAGAAATCTTAGAGAAGTAACTTATTCTGATCAACTGGGAGATTAGGAATTGGATAAGAATATTGCTCATGGAAGAACACTGTCAAAGGAAGATACCCCATGGAGCCAAAGCAGACTTAGGCAATTTACAATACATTGAACTATGGTAAAAGGGTTAATTAATATCAAGATATCAAACAGGTAACTGGTATAATAGATAGATAGATGATAGACAGATAGATAGGTAAGGACATATATGCATTTCAAAACAGCAAAATGAGTCCCCAAATTGGAGAATGCACAGTGGATAGAAAAGAATATCAAGAATAATTGAAGTGTAAAGTTTTAGATCTAAGGTGGTAAAAATTGAGCAAAAATTCCTGCAGGAAAGGGATGGCTCATACTGGCTTAATTCAGAATAAAACAAGCAGACACAAAAATGACAATACATAATGGAAAATCCAGGGTTAAAAATATAATAATTAATAAAAGAAAATTTAAAAATTATTTATCTTTCTCTTCCCTCGATTGCCCCAGTATTCTTATTGATAGCCGAGAGAGAAAAAGAGTGAAATAGCCGTTATGCCACTTAGGTAAGGGAAGGTAAGTCATTACCGTTAGGACTTTACCTGGAACTCTGGAGAGACACATACAGCGGCTAGGATTTCGAAACTATTAGAAAGCAAGTAGATAAGAGTCCATGTACTTTTTTCTTTGAAGTTCTAAAGAAGAGAAAGACTCAGAGTAATAGGAGCTAATATTAATTAGACTATAGAATCACAATTCAGGCTTTCTTAACTTTAAAATTTGGTCTAAAGCCCTACATTAAAAATGTAAAAACTATTTACATGTAGAAATAGGGGTTGAAGTTCAAAATCTGCTGAACTTCAGATTATGGAGAAGGTAAATCGATCATTTTAACAGTGTTTATCAAATTCTTTATAATAAAGTATCTAGAAATACAGAGATGGATAAGTATTTAATAAGCATCATATTAATAGCAGGGACATAACACTGGAAAAACATAGGGAAAGAAGGAAAATTCTCATGAGATGTGCTGGGGTAGCACAGGAGTGGATGATTCAATTAGAAGGCAAAATTTGTACCATGTTTTGTAGCTTGAATAGGATTTTGCCTGATAGAGAACAGCAGGTGTGTGTGTGTGTGTGTGTTTCTGTGTCTGTGTCTGTGTCCTGAGGTGAGAGGCCAGAGATTTCTTCTTTTCTTCCTTCAGAAGAAATATAACTGGAACAGAGGAAAGCGAGAGAACACAACTTGCTTAGGGCTCATAAGACATACATCTGATGGGATTCTTGGGTAAAGAAAGGCAGAACTTTATGCTGGGAGAAGCTGTAATATGAGAAAAAGAACATTATGCGTAAAATTCTAGGATAGCTGGAGAAGGCAAACTGGAAAGGTGACTAGGTGACTTCCCAGGGAATATGGAGGTTTTCCTGTGACTAGTGCATGGCTTAGGAGAAAACAGAGCTTATAGCACCGAGCCAGAGAAACTAGTGGTCATGTGAGATGGAGCCCAAAAAATAGGTGGAGGGCTGTGTGGGAATGCGATCCCTGTGCGTGTGTGTGTGTGTGTGTGTGTGTACACTGTAGCTAATCTTGCAAATTTTCTGAGTGTGATTTGGTCTCTTGTGAGACAAAGAGAATGGGTGGTATATTGAGACTCAGGACTCATCGGGGGTAGAATCAAGGCAGCCTGCATGGTATTAAAAGATTAATCCCACAAAAACAGACTTATGTGGTTATCACACCCAACATTCATTTTACCTGCAGAGATTAAAATGTGCTAACATCCAAAAAGGGAAGCCAGAGGCACCATGGGTCATGGAAATTAGAGCTGGGTAGGAACAGAGAGTTAAGTGTATTTTTGAGTCTTGTTACGGAGGTTTAGCTTTATTCTGATGGCCTAAGTCAGTACAGGCAAGCATATCAAAATGTTTCTTCATTCTTGATTTCTTCTCGTTCCCACAGGAAAGCATGTAGCCAGCAACATCATTTACATAACTCTGTTGCTTCGTATCCTTTTTTCTTTTGGTAGTTAAAAAGAATTTTCTTGTCCACCACACCACGCACACACCCACACGCACATGCACAGACACATGCACACACGCTCACACGCTCATGTCTTGTGCTCTGCTTTAGTTAATCCATCTCTTTGCATACTCCCTCCTTGATAGCAAAGCGAGATGTTATACATGCATGCAGGGCTACCACTTTGAGTCCCATCAATAGCACAGTGCATTGCCCTTGGTGACACAATAGTGATTCTCTTTGTATGTGGCAAGTCCAAAGTAGTGGTGAATGTCACATTCCATCTCAGGTAGGAAGTTAAAATTAAAATCAAGATAGAGCTGATAAATGTATCATCTCGCCCCATAAAATCTCTGTACAAGAAAACAATGGGCCACCTTTATTATAGATTTGATTAAGCATTAACTATAGCTTACAGAGAAAAGGTGAAAGCAAGGCTTCTTCCTAAACTATATAATTCATAAAATAAAGTAAAAATATCTACTGCAAAACTCAGACTTCCTAACTTTTCTGTACCAACTGCTTTATTAAAATCATTGCCAAAGCAGTGAGATGGTGAAGCACAGAACATCTTCAGTTTAGACCGTCTGTTAGGGGAGCTTTTGAATGTTTCTGTCATGTTAAAAAAAACACTGTTGTAACTTATGCTGTACAAAAGGTTGTGATTTTACAAACTCTATATAAAGACAACATTCTGTTATTGAATTTGCCTCAATGCACTGATTCCTGCAAATAACTACAGGCAATCTCCTAAGGATTTAAACTTTTAAGTATTTAAAAATCTATTTTCATTAACCAACACCAATATAAGATTAAACGGATTTTACCCTGATATTTCTTTGAGTTAAATCACTGTCATGTATGCAATGTTCCATTTCTAAATAGTCATTCTTTGGAAATGAACAAGTGTTCAGTAGTATGGATGAGCTAAAAGAAGAAATGAAATGAACATCAGGAAAATTAGGTAGTGCCTGTAATTTTAAAGTATTAAGTTGTAGATGGATATTTTATACTTATAAAACCCTTGGGGGCAAATGAATGCTTAAGTTGAATTAATACTTAAGAGAAATGGCTTCGAGAAGATATGCCAAACAGATGTTTTAGATAGCACTAAAGTCTATTTATTTCCACTTATTTAAACAAAGACAAAGGGGGATTTACCAAAAAATTCCGATTCCTTGTAGTGCTGCCAACAAGTAAAATTTTCCACAGTTTGTCTCAATGATTAAGCAAAATAGGATAAGCTAGGCGGTGCACTGTCCGGCATGTCCATGTTCTGCTGGGGCCTGACACATCACATTCACAGAGGAAACAGCTTGGTTCTACAATTCCTCTCATTAGCCTGTACTTGTGGATTGATAAGAAGTGGCCATTAGCACACATCCAGACCTTAGTAAAAATTCAGATTCACTCACTGCCCTCTAAGAAATCTAGAGTAGAGCTATAAAGAGTGGACTCCCAAACTATAGGGTCTTAAGTGGTTACATTTGTATTGGGTATACATTTGGGAGATAGGAAATGAAAACAACAGATAATTAGGTGCATTCCTTTGGCAATTTGGGTATGAGCTTGGGGAGAGGTGGTGGCAACATATATTTACTGCCCACACAGCCTAGTAAAACAAACAAACACTGAACTGGCAGAGTGCTGAAGTTTTGCTTCAAATGTTGATGTTTATCTTCTGAATGATTTTAAACAATACCCTGACATTTCTTCATCTGTAAAATGACATATTTAAGTTAGGTAAGTCTCCTCCAGTTTGAAAATATAAAGGCAATATACAAAGTAGGCAGAAATGGTACCAGAATTCTAGTGAACAAATATTGGCAATATTGTTTCCAATGGAAAATGTTGTTAAATTCAATTGGAAAACATTAAGTTCAAATGGAAGCTATTGTTAAATAAAAACAAAATGTAAACTTTGGAAAAGGGGGGAGATTGCCAGTTTTTGAGCGCTCCTTATATACTGGCACTCTACCAAATTCTTTACTTACATAATCTTGTTTAATTCTACCAACATCTCTATGGGATGTAAAGAGGTTGTAGTTGCAATTTGCCCATTTTATATAAGTGGGTAAACTGATACACATTCTCAAAATAATAACAAATATAATTAAGGAAAAAACACTTTACAGGCATAGAAACGGTTATTGGAGAACATTGAAATGAGAAAAAACAAACAACCAAAACCTGGGACCACTTTGTTCAGTAGATAATTACTTAGCCTGAAGATTAAACTTGGAAGCTTTAACCGAATGTTCCATTCTCAGTTGTTTTAAGAATTCACCAATCCATTTAGTTTTCTTTTAAATTTGTTTCTCAGATGCATTCAACAGAACAGGTTTAACCCCTACTTTTTGAGAGGGTTAGAGAAGGTTGGAACTGAATGCTTACGATGATCTTGATTTCAAAAGTTTAGAGTAGACATAGGACACATAAGCCATATCAAAAATAATAAAATTTGAAACTAATTATTCTACTATTGATTGGATAATACTCTTCTTCTGTGTGTTGGAATTAGGCATCCACACTATTTGCCATGTAATTTTACAGTGCCTTTTACTATGGGTGGGGCATATATTCCTGATCCTTTGATTTTGGGATGGGTGAAATGACTTGCTTTGGTCAATGGGATGTGGATGGAGATAGCATGCAAGTTGCCCTCAGAAGTCTTAAGAAGGCAGTATCCCGAGCTTCCATATAAACTCCTGTGCTCCTGCGATCCATGAATAGAAGAGCATTCAGCAATAGCTGTTTCAGCCTGGATTCCAGAATGAAGATAGACGAGGAGACCTGGCCCCGAGAAGAAGGCTGAAGTCTTGCCTGACCCAGCCATGCCCAGCTTAGATCAATGGCCCTGCAGCCACACTGCATGCCTGGGAGCATGAGAATATGTTTGCTGTAAGCCACTGAGATTTTGATATTGTTTGTTACCCAGCAGAACATAACTGATACAGTTCTCAAACTATTTTTATCAGGAGTCATTTTTCATTTTTTAAAATTGCAGAATCTTGTAGGGCTGAGTCAGGAGAATTAACGCACTGCTCTAACAAATTTCTTAGACTAAGCTTGTACAAATTAAATATTGTATGATACAGTAGACTAGATCCTCATTCACCAAATGTTTCACAGGTTAACTCACTAACTCTGTTTCTCAGCTTTGAAGAATCTATTTTCTAATATTTAATTACAGGAATATGAAATTTCTAAAGGGAGAGTTAAACTTATCCAGTGATGTTAATTTCAAATTTTATTTCAAAGAGAAAAGTCCACAAAGGGATGATTTTTAGGAATTTGTACTCAATATAGTGTTAAAATGGAGTAATGCAATTTCTTATATTAAAGCTTATACAATAATAACTGAACTATTACATTATAATCAAACAATCATTAACATTACAATTTTAGATGGCATAAAACCTTACTAAATCAATGTTGAGAGGCCTATAGAAAGCTCTGCTGGCTTTCCTTCTATTTTTGCAGTACAGTAAGGGTACTGTATTGCCCTAAATAATGATGTTTTATTTTGGATCAGTGCTTTTCACCTTTAAGGGGTGTATGGCATATAAGCCACCTAGAGATTTTATTACAATGCAGGTTCTGAATCAACAGCTCTGGAGTGGAGACTGAGGTTCCACTCCATTTCTAATACTCAGACTACTTTCCTCTGAAGGTAAGCTTTATCACAAACTCATTTTAAAAATATTTTCAGTTACTATTGCATATTGTCTGAGATATGCATTCTCTATAATTTCTACTTCTGCAGTATTCTAATTACTTACTGAAACTCACCAAGTAAGCCAATACTGGAACTAGAACCTAGTTGTTTTGATATGCAGTGCTAAAGGCAGTAATCTGCTTTTCTCTTATTTTTAAATGAAGAAAAATAAATGTAATCAAATCTTTTTTAGATGATTGAGAATATGAGATAGTCGTTTTTTTCTAATTTCTATTCATATAATTTTCATCAAACAGTATTAGCGTTACATGAAATATAGTGGATTGGATTTTGTTTCCCCAAAAGATATGATTGAGTTCTAACCTCCAGTACCTGTAAATGTGACTTTATTTGGAATTAGGGTCTTTTCAGATGTAATCAAGTAAAGATGAGATAATATGGAATTAGAATGAGCCCTAAGTCCAATGACTGATGTCCTTATGAGAGGAGAGAACACACAGAGACACACACAGTGGGGAAGCACATGTGAAGATGGAAACAGAGATTGAAGTGATGCAGATACAATTGCAAGAATACCAAGAATTTCTGGCAACCACCAAAGGCTTGGGGACAGGCATGGAAGAGATACTCTCTCAGAGCCTCCAGAAAGAACCCACCCTTTATTCTGATAGCCTAAGTCAGTGTTGATTAGGCTATGCTGACGTAAACTCTCCAGGCATAATATTTTACTACATGTCCATTCAGAGCTGACTGGGGGTTCTGTAGTACTTCATTTTCAATCCAAGTTCTGGGATATGGGAACAGACAATTATTTAAAATTACTTATTATCATGGTAGATAGAAAGAAAGAGGTGAAGCAAGCAGTGGCACTTATAACTTCTGCCCAAGAATGATGCATGTTGCTTCTACTCACCTTTCTTCAGCCAGATCACGTCACATGGTCTCTCCCCACTTCAAGTGGGAGGTGGAATCCGAACCTGCCAGGAAGAAGAGAGCACCAGCATTAATGATACTACATAAACGGTCTATTATTTTGTCCATATTATACAGAAAAAGAAAACACAGAGATCTTATGTGAATTGTCTGAGCTCATGCAGCTATTAAGTTTTGAGGTTAGGATACAAATAAAAACAGCTTATGTCCAAAGCCTTTGAAGATGATGGGTATACCATTTCATGCACAATTTTTACATATAATACCAAGAACTTCCTGAATGTCCACCCATCAACTTTATATGAGGCAAGCCAGGCCAGATTATACTGTAGTAATAAACCACCATCTAGTTGCATTGATCTAAAACAACCAACTCATATTCCTATACACTCAATTGGTCCACAATGCATTGGAAAGAGGTTCTGCTTCTTATCTTCATTTAGGATTTCAGGCTGAAGGAGAAGCCTTGATATCAAATATTTCTGGATTGATATGTGAGTCATGAAATACGAGCTTTGGGATGTTTCACACTGACAATTTAGGTTCAGTCTAGAAGAGCTATCTGCCACTTTCATTTACGGTTTATTGGCTAGAACTAGTTTACGTGTCCTGAGTCAATTAGACGGCAGCCTAATGTAATTCTACTAGATGCTCGGAAGAGATAAGAACCAAAAATAATGGACAGAGTATTAGTGATAACTACAGACTCCATCCAAGTTACTAACTACATATATTACATTGAATTACAAAAGTATCAGACGATGTGGCTCCTCCCTCCCAGGGGCAGCATGCCTTTCTATAGAAATACCACAAACTAATGTATTTACTAAATATAGAAAAATTTTTTTCAGTTAACGTAACAAAAAATCCCTTCTATGTACATAGGGTTTCATCAGTTCCCTGAGACACAAAGTTTGAAAGAAGAGTTTATGCTTTTATTTATAAAGTTGTTTTAAAATAAATCATCACCTTAAAACCAACATTTATGTATCAATCACTCCCTTTAACCCCCAATACCAGTTACCCATCCCACTATGACTTTTCTGTTTCAATCAATAATTTGATTATTTCCCAAAAGTTACATGACATTTTTTGCTGTGTTTTGATTACTTACTCTTCAGCATGATACCCACCGCAAATGCTGAATGCTAATCATAAAGGAAAGGAATTGGTTGTGGTCATGCTTAAGCAGAAAATTGCTCTGGTCCGCGGGATGCCTTTAGGACACATTTATTCATACACCATGCTGTGGTATCTCAGGTGTAGCAGATGGTACGCAATGGCTGTCCATCACTAAAATGGCATGGTTTGACTATTATGGTGGCAGGAGTGTGGGGAGTCAGTATCCATTAGCTTTTATTAAGTATCACCCAACATGACATTAGCTAATCCCCTCCATCTCCTATGTTCACTCCATTACTTTAATTAAAGGCCCAATATTCAAAGGTGAGAAACCCAATAATAAATGAAAAAAAAACCTAAAAATGTAGTTGTTACTCTAAAATTGGCAGCCATCAAAATAAGGCAATAGTGATTTGTTACTTCCAAAAAATAAAAATACAGAGAGACAAAATGAAACAAAAATATATAAAACTTCTCTTTCTCTCTTCTTCATTCTTCACATCCAATCAACCATCAATTTCCCTTTATATTTTCTTGTACTTTTGTCTTCTCTTTCATGTTCCTACTGTCATTTTCATAGTTCAAGTCTATGCTCTATTTCAACATGACTATTGCAATAAACTGATATCTTCTTTTCCTACTACCAGGAACACGTGCTTTCAATTCAGCACCACCAGGTTTAGTAGCTTCTTTCCTTTTCTAAAGTTTTCACAATTCTTTATTTTCTATGCCAATGTTTTTCATTGGGGGGGTGATACTGAACCTTAGGGAGAGTTTTGGAATTTCATAGGCAAGGATTGGTTTTTTCACCAATGAGGGGATCCTACAGCATAATCGAGGGTGCTGGACCCAGGCTTGCTAGATTGCAAATGTGGGGTAACTTCATACAAAAAGAGTTCCCTGGCATCTTGCATGATTTCTATCATGTGGTCAAAAATCTACTTAAAATTAAATGAATATAGAAACTAACCCTATTTTTATAAAAATATAAAATATTTTGTACATTTTAATATAAAATGAATTTTCCAAGATGCCACTATCATTTGTATTGAAAGAAGACATTTTTATAACTTGATAAAAAGTTACTTATTATTTCTGAAAATTACATCGCTAACACCCATTGTATTTGTGGTTTTTCAGACACAAATAATCAACACTAACTTTGTTACTCTCTTAAAACATTCATTCATGGTGATTCTGAATATAGATGCCATTGAAATTTGTTATGTGTTCTACTGTAGTCATGTCAAAGCATCTGCAGACCAAAAATATATATTATTTCATTATAAATTACTTTCAATATATATTTTCCTTTATATTACAGTTAAGACATTTTTTCATTGTGTTTATATTTTTTAAATGTTTCTAATTTATTTCAGGATATTAATAAATTTGTCATCACAAAATATTTACCATAAAAATAGAGTTCTCTATCTAACACTGGTGAGAATCTGCTCAAATAAATAGAGACAAATTTTTTACTTGTCTTCTCAGGCCCTCCAAAATTTCCTCTTCTGTCTTACACTCTACAGCTTCTCAACATGCATCCTCTGCTTCTCCCAAATTGGTTGAGTTCCTCTTCACTGAGTGATCTTTAGTCCTGCCAGCAACGCCTCCTCTTCCTCTTTATCAAAAGACTCACTATTCTTCAAAGCCAATCTTTCCTGATTGCCCTGACTTATAGCGGGGAATCTATATCTTTAATCTTCAGCACCATGCATTCATCACTTAAATCACGCTGTGTATATGTTTTTTGTCTGTGTCTTCTAAGTCAGTTTTCAGCTTCTTGAGGATGAAGAGGTAGGAACTCTCTTAGACTCCTTCATCTTCCCTATCGTGCCAGGCAGACTCTTTATAAATAATAAGTACTGAAGAATATTTGTTGATTGATTCATTTGTCTTTAATGTACATCTCAGGGCTTTTCAAAACAGGATATATGAGGATCACATGAGGGGTTATGAACAGTGAAAATAGTGAGGCTGTACCCAGATCTCTTAGGTCTACTTTATTTATCTAGAAACTCAGAGTCTATGTAGAGCTTCCGATGCATTTGACTGGTAACTCCTGTATCTTCCTGGAATGTGAATCTAGCTGCCCTTTACCTGATGTCACATGGCATTTGTGATGAGGGGTTGTTAAATGTTATTACATTTTATCAAGAATGCTGGTGCTATCAAGTACCATATTGACCCACTGGCCTTTGTTGTAGATGTTACTCAGCTGAGTTTCTGTAAAGTAACAGCTTTTTGTACCTGCATAGAAACAGTCAAAATGACAAATAATTCCATCTCTTATCATCACTTCTATTCCACTATCCAATTTTAGTTGCCAAAAGATTGGAGACTCCTGAAAATGATGGGAAAAATAAATCATGGGCTGCATTTCTTTTGCAGCATTCATAAAATTTCCATATCCGTCAAAACTTTGTACTTTCCTTGTTTATTTCCATGAATACATTATTGGTTGAGAATTTAATCATTGGACTACACAATAAAACACAAAAGAAGCAAGCAAGAAAACAAACCAAAAACCACCTTATTGTTTTTTTACTTTGGTATTATCATTCCAATTTTAGGCACAAGATATAGTAATTTTTCTCTTCATTTTAATAAGCATCATTAATGTTGTCATACAAATATAATACCCAAATATACCTCTTCCAATATTCTGCTTTCTTTAGGAAAACACATAAAGTGAATAACTCTATTCAAGATAAAAGTTGGTTGAGTAGCCTGTCAAAGTCAGTTGTATTATTGATGTTTTCTTCTCCAGTGAAAGAAACTGTCAAATGCTCTCTTGTACAGACTCAAGATCACCTTGAAGCAATTTTTAGGAGGGTATCTCAAATTATATAAATGTGTTAGATGCTGGCTCCCTAACCAGCAGAAAAAAGTATAGATCATTCAATCATTCATTTAGTAAGTAATTTTTGAGTCATTCCATGTGATAGACACTGTTTCAGGCATTGGGAATACAACAGGGGTCACAATAGACAAAGTCCTTACAATGGTATAATTTACAAGGGAGAAAGAGAAAAAAATCATCTAGATGTTTGATGAAAATATCAGGTTGTGTGAAGTGCCGTGAAGAATAATGCACTGGATTAAGGGAGCCTCAGGAGGAGAGAAGGAGAGAAAGCAAGTAGCATGTGGAGCAGGGAGCTCATACCATGCTGCGAGAGCAGCAGGGAGAATATGGCATGTTGGGAGATCAGCAGGGAGTGCACTGCATGTTGGGAGAACAGCAGAACACCTTGCTGTGAAGGGGTCTTTGTGAGGGACCCTGAAATAATTTTACATGGGAGTACAGTGAAACAGGGCATTGAGCTTGTTGGGACACCGTGTTGAGAAGTGGGTGAGTGTGGGGTTGCTTTCAGAGCACATAAACTGCTGATTCAGACCTGACCCCCCTCAAAGATCTCAGCCTGGGAACTAGAATGTGCAGATGTGGGTCTCCACCCTGCTTGGATTCTTTCAGCTCCACGGAAGCTGGAGTGTTTTCCCTCTTTCAATATAAATGCATTTGGAAGAGGTTCTCTGGGGTCAGCTGGGGAACTGCAGAAAAAGGCAACTTTACCTTCAAAGACAGCTTAGACTCCCTGATATCACCTCTGAGCAGCTTGGTCTCACAGGCTGTCGGCTCCACCTTGTAGGCTCAGCTTACCACCAGGGGTAGCTCAGCAGCAACTGGGTCCCTGAGCTGTGCTGCACACATGAAGTAGTTTAGTCCTGGAGGACGTTTTCTCCGAGGCCAGAAGTTTCCCTGCCTATGAAGGCAGTGCACATAAGAGTCTACACTGACCTGACTACCTGGGGTGCCTCAGGACCCATGGCAGAGACATTGGCTTTGAGCT
This sequence comes from Phocoena sinus, assembly GCF_008692025.1. NCBI lineage: Eukaryota > Metazoa > Chordata > Mammalia > Artiodactyla > Phocoenidae > Phocoena > Phocoena sinus. The sequence goes on from NC_045767.1 coordinate 68,487,005, forward strand.
GCTTGATGAATTTGCAGAGGCATATCTAGGTTAAGAGGGTCTTCCATAAGAAAAGGAATAAACGATTACAGATTTGAAATTAAGTTTGAAAGTGAATGTTTACTTTAAGTGAGAAAATAAAACACAATGAATTATGAATGCTTACAGATACATGAACATTACGACATTTGAAACAAATAGCATTTTTTAAAATGAAGCGATTTCCTTACACATTTGTAATACTTTCCCCCTACATTTTCTGGTTGTATACACTTTTTCTTTTCCTTTTTTTCTTTCTTTATTCTCCCTCCCCTAACCCCCTCCTCTGATAACCACAAATATGATCTCTTTTTCAATTAGTTTAGTGTTTTTTGGGTTTAGGCTTTTGGTTTTTTAGATTCCACATATAAATGAGATCATGGTGTTTGTCTTTCTCTGACTTATTTCCCTTAACATAATGCCTTTAAGGTTCATCCATGTTATCACAAGTGGTAGGATTGCTTTGCACTCTTTTTATGGCTGAATAATATTCCCTTGTGTATATATATATATATATATATATATATATATATATATATATACTACAACTTCTTTATCCATTTATCCATCAGTGGACACTTGGGTTGTTTCCATGTATTGGCTATTGTAATAATGCTGCTAGTATCATGGGGGTGGTTGTATATTCTTTAATCATCTCCACCCAGGAAAAATTTTTTGTATAATCATTTTCTATAGAGAGAATAAAGAATTCCATTCTTCCTCTAAGATGATTACTCAAAATTTGTTTTTATTATTGACAGTTTAGAACAGTGGTAGGCAAACTTTCTCTTAAAAGGCCAAGTACTAGAGATTTTAGCCTTTGTGTGCCAGTAGGAAAAATTGACAATATTGTGTAGGTGCTTGTATCACCATTTAAAATGTATCTGTGTAAAGTGTAAAACACATTCTTAGCTCATGGGCAGTAATACAAACAAAGGCGGTGGGCCAGATTTGATCCATGGATATAGGTGGCTGACTCCTGGTTTAGAAAATTTTCTTTTAGCTTCAGAACTCCTTATTTGTAATATTCATGTAAGTTTGAAAACTGTTAAATTTGGAAAGCCTGACAATATAGTTTATTAACCAAACCTTTGAGAATAAAAAGAGTGTTACTGCTAATTAAATTGAAACTACAGGTGTAGACAGGAATAGCTTGAACAGCTTTGACATATGGCCACATTAAATTACGTTGATATCTGACTTCTAGAATCTACGGACCTAAATTTTCTAGCTAATCAAATATTCTTCTAATTCACCATACTCATTAATATGATTGTAGTGGCACTGCATTAGTTTCTATTGCTGCTATAGCAAATTACCACAAACTCGGTGGCAAAAATCACAAATTTATTATCTTGCAGTTCTGTATGTCACAAGCCTGACACAGATCTCACTGAGCTAAAATAAGGAGTGTCAGCAAGGCTGCATTCCTTTCTGGAAGCTCTAGAGAAGAATCTAATTCCTCATCTTTATTAGCTTCTAGAAGCCACCCACATACCACGGCTCATGACTCCTTCCTTCCATCTTCAAAGTCAGCAGTGTTGCATCTCTCTGACCCTTCTTCCTTAGTCACATCTCCCTCTGAACAGGACTGGGAAAATTTACCTACTTTTATGGAAATATGGAATTAAATTGGGCCCAGAGGGAAAATACAGGATAATCTAGAATAGCCTCACCACCTCTAGTTCTTTAACTTAATAGCATCTGCAAAGTTCCTTTTGTCAAGTAAGGTAACATATCAACAGGTTCTGGGGATTAGGATGTAGACATCTCTGGTGGCCATTATTGTGCCTGCCACAGGAACATATTAATTTTATTTTCTTTATTGATTTTAGTGTTTCTTGTCAAGTCAGCAACCAATTTGATATTTTCCACAAGTGTTCATATGATACAGTCATCTTCATTAACTGGATTATCAAATAATCTAGGATACTATTTATTACTTTGGTTTAATAGTCCTCTCATCCCCTTACTGCTTTTATTGTGAGCTGCATATAGTTTCCTCTGCATTTGTCCCACTTCATTAGGACCAGCTACATTAGATGTGCTAAAATGACCCTATATGCTGGAATGAACTAAACATGTGACTTAGGAGTGATTAGCATGTGTAGCCCTGGCTCCAAATTTGCTCCCTATAAATTCTATTTAGCATGATTTCATCAAAAAGGGAAAAAATTATGGCACATTTATGATTACACGTGCTATTTTATTAGGTATATTTATGATTGGAAAAAATTTCCATTTTGACTAGGCATTGATAAGAACCAAATCATCTGCTTAAAATTTTATATATGATGATTGGACAAACTTTCTCCAGACCAGCTTTGGTCTCCAGAACCTGTTTCTTTTCTTCATCTACTTTCCTTGCTAGACCCTCTAGGGCATATTCTTATGTTCAAGAACTTCTGGCTTTGCATCTTCATGTCATGGTAACGTGTAGTTAGGAGGGATACCCCTGGAAGCTAGCACCAACTTAACTATACTCAGAACTAACAGCAAACCAAGGAAATATAATCCAGCCAATTGTATTCCTAATTCAACTTCTCCTCACCAGAATCCCCAGCTGAAATGATAATTCATTCCAATACCACATGACATGAGGGGAAATGCAGCTCACGGGACAGCAGAGGAAAGAGACAGCAGTCTAAACTGTGTGTGGTTAAAATGTCTTACTTTGCATATTAATAAAGCACCTGCCCATGTGAATACCTGTCTGGGAGCTCTCCCATGGTCTTTGAATAGACTTATTCCAAGCAAAGCACAAAAGCATAAGTTTCACTAGCTTCAAGATATCTCCACCTCAGTCAATTTGAAAAAGAGGCCTCTTCGCTGAATGTGACACTGGAGAGTGGGTTTGCTTACCTTTAAAGTTTCTCTACATGAGAGAAAGATACAGTCTTGGTATCTGAATGGTACCTTCCACTGATTGGAAGACTTTATCCAGCTGCATGCTTTACACAGTAGCTGCTTTTACCCAGAAGTCAGGGACCAATCCTTTATGGTACTTGATTCACCAATACAGGTAAAAACATGTTGAATTCTCCCCTTTTACAAAACACAAGTGAGTCAGCCGATCCTTGGGGGGCAGGAGGGGATTTGCCTGTATTTTTGAAGAATTCTCATTTACTGTTGGCAGTGAGGACTCAATTTCTGAACATTGATGTTGGATTTTTGTTTACCTCAAAATATGAAAAAAAGAAAATATATCATTACAAAGAGATTAGAATTGTGGAGTCTTCTTTAAAAATGCTATATGAGAATGATATATATTCTGAGCCTTGGAATTCAAGCAGAAAATCAAAGCAATCATTAAAAAAAAGTTAGAGTCTGTTTCTGCCTTAGAAAGCTCTTTCTAAAATCTGGATACTTTAGAGAGGTATTATATTCTAAGACAATGTCCAATAAGAGCAACTGATACATATGAAGCAAATTGTGAAAGTGGTTATACTTTTTTGAGCACCCATGGTGATTCTCACAGCAGCCCTGAAAGGCAGGTATCTATTTTGCAAGTGAGAAAACTAAGTTCGGTTAGTTTAAATGAGCTACATACCCAACCCAACCCAACTACCCAAGACCATATAGTAGCAAAACTGGGATTACAAATTAAGATTGTTTTTATCACTGTGTTTCTATTCTTTCCTACATAGCATACTGCAAAAACCTATTCTGGATCTCTGTGGAAAATTTTCAAGTATAAAACAATTTTTTGTGCTCAAAAAACTTACAGTATACATTGAGGATAAGTTGCAAAACATAAAATTACAAGAGATGTTATAAATCAGATATTATAAATGTTACATGTTTAATCACAGGCTAATTTGTCCAAGCAATCTAAACTTATTTACCTCAAACCCAACAGGAAATTTCTAACAGATATCTTCATAATGATTTTTACATTTAAACATAATTTCTAGAATATTAGAGATAATGTGGTTTGTATGTAAACAACTAGGTCAACTTGGTATCTTCCTATACAACTTTTAGATACATCCTTTGCTTCTTTATTTTTTTCATAAGGAAGAATAACCTCAAAAAAATGGCTGACAACATTATGGTTCCTGGAGATGAGCGGAGATGTTCTTGGCTTTCTCCATATTAATGAAAAGGTGACATAAAAAATGACTTGAATGCAAAGAATTGATACACACTCCATCACACATCAAGTAGGGTTATAAGACATTGCCTCGAGTTTTTCAAACAGGTCTGGGTTAAATAAAAGATATGGTCTTTTACAAAACAGCCTTACCTTTTTCAATTTCATCTTGATAATTCAATGATTTAAATATTTTAATAGCTTCAAGGTATAATATTTTCTGAGTGTTGAGTGAGTTTGCTGAAACATTAGCATGATAGGTTCTGGACAATCCCTTCGAAGCAATTTAGCTGATGATACTTGTGGGAATGGTCCTGACAACCAATGAAAGACACATTTATCAGCTCTTGAAAGTTGTCTATTTCTCTGTCAGTTAGCTGAAGACACTGAAAGCCACTACCTTAACTGATAGCAGATTCCAAATAGAAAATAAGATCCAACAAATATCTTATTCTACCCACATATTTCTCCCCAACATGTTATTTTATTAAGTGCCCAGGCAGATATTTATTTTATAAATGCAAATCACAAGCCACCATGAATCTCCTGAAACATGGGAACTTAGTCATGTTTTAAAGTGTACTTGCCATAAAAGACAAAAGAAAAAAATGCCATAACAACCACATGAATTTTATGTTTTGGCAGTTCACAATATTTTGAAAAGATAACTTTATTCATCCAACAAACTCAGAAGACGTGTAGAAATTGTGGTCATATAAGTACATATCAGTATCCCATTTGGCTTTGCTTTTTTCAGAGTTATATTAGAAGATGGATTAAATGTTAGTTCTACTAACTTTTCATAGCTATGATCATTGTTTTATAATGACCCAATATTTCTTTACCTGTATTGTTCTCAAGCGCTTGACATTTTTGTCTCAAACAGACTATGTAGCCTTCATAAGACATTGAAAATGGAACTCTTTTCAGACATATTTCTTTTAACCTTGTGTATTCCATTTTTAACTTAAAAAATTGATGTAATTTTAACTTTAGGACAAATCTTGCACCAAAACGTGCCAAAAATTTTAATCTAAATTTGATTACCATATACAGTGTGCCTATTAGATATTAGATAATGCTAGATTGACAATGCTTCCATACAGTCGGCATTTTAATACCCACAGTCTTTTAAGTTATGTTGTCCTATGTTATAGGGGAAATAAATGAAATCTGTATAAGTTAGATGATATCTTCAGGTTTATGTAAATGGTAAGTGTAAGAGATAGGACTCACTTCTTTTTTATCTTGAAGCTCTTTTTTTTAATGACCAATGTCATATATATATATCATAAGTATATAATTTATGTCACATATAAAAGTCATACCATGGAGTTGCAATTAAGAGTAAATCTGGAGTCAAGCTACTTTTGTGAAAATATCAGCCTTGTCACTTTGTGACCTTGGCAATGTTTCTCAGGCTCCCAATGCCTCAGTTTTCTTCATAGAACTGCTCCTTCTGATGAACAGCATCCAACTCAGAGCAAATCTCTGCTTCCTTTCATCGTCCCCAAATCGCTTAACACATGCCCAATTTTTTTTTTTTTCAGTACGCAGGCCTCTCACTGCTGTGGCCTCTCCCGTTGCGGAGCACAGGCTCCAGACACGCAGGCTCAGCGGCCATGGCTCACGGGCCCAGCCGTTCCGCGGCATGTGGGATCTTCCCGGACCGGGGCAGGAACCCCTGCATCGGCAGGTGGACTCCCAACCACTGCGCCACCAGGGAAGCCCCCCAAATTTTTTAATAGGTCCTTTCTCACATGCTCTTACTGAGATGGGGTATAGTTCTCCACGGTACGTATTCTCCCCCTCACTGCAATAAGTCAACAAACCCAACTTTATTCAACTACAAGTGTGCTCTTGGTGATCTATGGCTGCAAGGTATAGATGATAAAAAAAAAAAAGTGCCCTCAGCATGATCAAGCCCAGACCTGACCTACTGCCATTTATTTAGTTTGAGCATGTTAGAAGTCTATATAATTTACCTTCAACCCGGTTCTTTCATTTCTAATCTATGACTGAATCATAGCTGTCTTTCTTCATATCCCTTTCTCATCATCTTTCCTCTTAACTAAAAAGTTAAGCCCTTTACTAAGCTCAAAAGTGAGTTCCTAAATTAAAAAAAAAACAAATGAACAAACAAAACCGTTCCTGACCCTCCAGACAAGGTCAGAATCTGCCATATGCCTCCACAGAGTTCTGTATTTATCACAGGACCTATCACAATTATACTATTTCATGTTTATTTTGTTGTGCCTTTTTCTTCAGTTGGACTTAAGCTACCTGGTAGGCCATATATTTTGGTTTGTTTGTTTACTCTCCATTTTATCATGAGGCCTGACACTTAATTATAAGCACTGAATAAATACAAATGTATTTTTCTTATGCAGAAACGGATCTGAACCATAACTAACCCTGTTAAGTGTGACACTGAGGTAACCAATAAAGAGGCACCTTTAATCTCAATCAAAACATTTGTTTATCTCTTTCACGTCCAGGAAGCTATGACTCAAAGATCACCCTTGAATGATAGTAAAAAGCATCAGCTCTGTCTAGACAAGGATTGTTCTGCATGTCTGATCACAGAATAAGAGGAATGAAGGACAGGATGGAATAATTTACTCCAATCTTCCCTAACTTAACCAAGTAGACTGATAAAAGTGAGGTTTTCTTTTTAATATCAGGTGCTTAAAAATATGTTATCAACAAAGAAAGAAAGAGTGACAATTACCCAATCACCAAATTGCCTCCTGTAGTTCCAAGGAGTGATAGTTTCCCAGTTGCAGTGATCTCGTTAAGGACAGATACAGCTACTAACAGATGCCATGTGGGTGATCCTCCTGGGAACGAGCACCTGAATGTCTAGCTTCCCAGCAATGCTACTATCTCAGGAAACTTCATTTTCTTAAGGTTATGGTATAAATAAATAAGGAGAATTTGTGATATGTCTACTGATAGGAATATTCCCTCAGTTCTCCAGTATTGTCACAAAGACGCCCACACACCCACACACCTTTCATCATTAGAAGAATTTGTCTGATTCTCATTGTTCCAAATATTCGAGGGTGCAAGAATATATTTCTCAAGGACATATTACTTGTGCAATTCATTCACTGTATGTTTAGTAACATTAAAAATTACAATATGTCTGGATATCAGATAAGGAAACCACTAAGTACAACTTAAATGAACTTTCTGTATCAATGTAAAACAGGACACAATATGGTCCATATATTTGTGACATATGCAAAAAAGAGGGTGGGGGGAGCAAATCCTTTCAGGAAATCTGGGTTTAGGTATTTTTGTTTTATTTGAAACACTAATTTCTTATTTTCCAAATTTACTTTTTATATAAAATTACTTTCATGACACACACCTCCTCAAATAAATTTACTTTCATAACTAACTGACTCATTTGACAGGCATAAAGAAGGAATTTACTCTTCATAAAAGGGTGGGAGGTCACAGAAAAAGAGGAGGAAATAGGAGGCATTTTATAACATAGTGGGATGTAAGTATCAAAACTTACTTTTTAAACTCATATTCAAATAGAATTCTTGTCTTAGATTCTCCATTGCTCAAGGTTAGCCAAATCATAACTTTTCTAGAACAATGTGAATACTAAGAGTTGGATGTCACATGCTTTCCTTTCTCTCCAGAGAACCATCTGAATGTGAGTTTCTGTTATGAATAAAGTCAAGGGCAGCCCGTCCATACAGGTGAGGGAGTGACAAATATACCTTGTCCGCAGTCAGGACTCTGGTTACTAAAGTAGGAATTATAGATGGTGTACCAGATACCCGTTCATTTATTGCAGAGGTTTTCTGGAGGGGGCAGGATAGAAGTCACTGAATACTAATCCCTAAGAGAAGATTGTGTTTGCTATTATTGTATATGGCAATATGACATTAATTAATTGTCTTCATATGAAGTTGGTGGAGGGTTTTTGTAGTAACCCGTGTTCAAGGGTTTGGCCCCATGTTGGAGTTTTGTGATAACAGACCAATGAAAGTTTGTGGGAACTAAGAAAGAAGTTGAGTTTTACATTAGAGATGGAAAGGTACAGTGAGTCAGGGCTTTACAGTTGAAATCCAGAAGATTAGCTAAAGAAAACAAGAGCCAGGGGTTACTTTAGGTTCAGAGAAGCAAAGAGTTGAATCTAGGAAATTAGCTAAGACAAAGATAAGAAATCTAGGTTAAGAGACTAGGGAGCCAAATATCAGGAATTAAATATTTGGACAGTCTGAGATTAACCCATGGCAAGGCTCTGGAACCAGAAGCAAGAAGGAAAGTTGGTATTAAACGCAGCTCGCACCTCTCTTCTTAGGCTATGATTCCTTATAGATGTAGAAGCCAGTCTCCAAGATGGGTTTCAGTGATTTCTACCTCCTGGATTTCTCATTTTTGTGAAGTCTTCTTTTGCTTTGTACCAGGGTTTGTCTATATATAACCATTTTTTTATTGCAGAAGCAATGAAATATCAATTATGAGATTAGGTTATAAAAGATCATAACTTCCATCTTGGATGCTGTCATATAATGGGCCAAAGGTGTCCCTGCATGTTGCCCCCTATGTTATTTTTTTTCTTCACAGCAGGACAAGATCATTAGCTCAAACCCCACTGATGCCAAGCTCAAATTCTTGCACATGCAATTGCTTTAAATATATATAAAAAAATATTTTTAGCTGTTTTGAGACTGTTTGCCTTGCATACCCCATGAAAATGTACTCAACTAGACATAGATAAGGCAAACCCTATAGCTATAAAAAACCTCAAATTGCTGCTGCATTTTAGAGCTCACTGATCCAGAGACTCCCACGTTGGCTGAATGACACCACCCAGACAGGTAAACCACGCCACCCCCCCCAAACTCTCTCCCAAGAGTTCCCTTGCTTTCTTCTTCTTCTGAGTGGTGGCCTTCTGCTATTTCCAGAAAGTCTCCTGCTGTGAGGGACGTCCCATCCCATGCAATCCATCCAGGTGCCACACTATGAAGCTTGTGAAATATCACCATCTCGTGATCTTGATTTTTCCTTGATCAGCCTCAAAAACTTTGAACTCATTTCCAGTGCCCATGTTGCTTGCCTTTCTTTTGGAACTTTTTTTTTCTTTTTGCGGTACACAGGCCTCTCACTGTTGTGGCCTCTCCCGTTGCGGAGCACAGGCTCCAGACGCGCAGGCTCAGCGGCCATGGCTCACGGGCCCAGCCGCTCCGCGGCATGTGGGATCTTCCCGGACCGGGGCATGAACCTGTGTCCCATGCATTGGCAGGTGGACCCTCAACCACTGCGCCACCAGGGAAGCCCTCTTTTGGACCTTTTGCCTTGGAGGAAGGAAGCTGCCACGTTGTGAAGTGCCCAGTGGGAAAGTCCAAACAATGAGGGACTGAAGCCTCAAGCAAGTGGCCAGCAAGGAGTAAAAACCTGTCAACAGCCACACAAATGAGCTTGGAAGCAGGTTTGTCAGCTCCAGTGAAACCAACCAACAGCCTGACCAGCTGATCAGAGACCAAGTCAGAACCATAGGGCAAAGCCACTCCAAGGTTCCTGACCCTCAGGAATTTTGTGAACTGTTTGCTGTCTTAAGCCACCAAATATGAGGGGATTTGTTACAGAGCAATAAATAACTAATACAAGGACCCTCCTACCTGGAGTGCGGACACCCCAGAAAGCAAGAAAGCGCGTGTGATAGGAAGAGTGACCAGTAATCTCCTGTCACTCTTACTTTATATCTAAGTATGAAATCAAAGTTTAGAATCTGATGATTAATATTGACCTGCCTTCCCAATGAATGTGAACAAATATGGGGAATTCAACAGTGAAAATCTGGAAGGAACTGACTTTTAAAAGTTTGTCATACAGAGGGAGCTTCAGGATGGCAGAGGAGTAAGATGTGGAGATCACCTTCCTCCCCACAAATACATCAAAACTACATCACCATGTGGAACAACTCCTACAGAACACCTACTGAATGCTGGCAGAAGACCTCAGCCCTCCCAAAAGGCAAGAAAATCCCCATGTACCTGGGTGGGGCAAAAGAAAAAAGAAGAAACAGAGACAAAAGAATAGGGACAGGACCTGCACCTCTGGGAGGGAGCTGTGAAGGAGGAAAAGCTTCCACACACTAGGAAGCTCCTTCACTGGTGGAAAACGGGGGTGGGGGTGGGGGAGCTTCGGAGCCACGGAGGAGAATGCAGCAACAGGGGTGCAGAGGGCAAAGCGGAGAGATTCCCGCACAGAGGATCGGTGCCGACCAGCACTCACCAGGCTGAGAGGCTTGTCTGCTCACCCACAAGGGTGGGTGGGGGCTGGGAGCTAAGGCTCCGGCTTCGAAGGTCAGATCCCAGGGAGAGGACTGGAGTTGGCTGCGTGAACAGAGCCTGAAGGGGACTAGTGTGACACAGCTACCCAGGAGGGAGTTGGGTTGAAAGTCTGGAATTGCCTGAGAGTCAAGGGACCATTGTTTCAGGGCACACGAGGAGAGGGGATTCAGCGCACCGTCTAAATGAGCTTCAGAGACAGGAGTGAGCTGCTGCTATTAGCGCAGACAGCAGAGACGGGCATGAAATGCTAATGTTGCTGTTGCAGCCACCAAGAATCCTGTGTGCAAGCACAGGTCACTATTCACACTACCCCTCCTGGGATCCTGTGCAGTCCGCCACTGCCAAGTTCCCGTGATGCAGGGACAATTTCCTCGGGAGAACACAGGGCATGCCTCAGGCTGTTGTAATGTCATGCTGGCCTCTGCTGCCGCAGGCTGGCCCCGCATTCCATACCCCTTCCTTCCCCCAGCCTGAGTGAGCCAGAGCCCCATAATCAGCCGCTCCTTTAACCCCCTCCTCTCTGGGCAAAGAACAGATGGCAGCGGGAGACCGACACACAGAGGCGGGGCCAAATCCAAAGCTGAACCCCAGGAGATGTGCAAACAAAGAAGAGAAAGGGAAATTTCTCCGTGCAGCCTCAGGAGCAGAAGATTAAATCTCCACAATCAACTTGATGTACGCTGCAACGGTGGAATACTTGAATACACAATGAATCATCCAAAATTGAGGCAGTGGAATTTGGGAGCAACTGTAGACTTGGGGTTTGCTGTATGTGACTGAATAGTTCCTGATTTATATGTTTATCCTAGTTCAGTTTTTAATGCTTGTTATCATTGGTGGATTTGTTTACTGGTTTTGTTGCTCTCTTCTTTTTTTAAAAACACTTTTTATATTTTAATAACTTTTTCTTAAATTTCTTATTTTAATAACTTTATCTTTTTTTCCTCCCTTTTCTTCTGAGCCATGTGGCCAACAGGGTTTTGGTGCTCTGGCTGGGTGTCAGGCCTGAGCCTTTGAGGTGGGAGAGCTGAGTTCAGGACATTAGACCATGAGAGACCTCCCAGCCCCATGTAATATCAATGGGCAAGAGCTCTCCCAGAGATCTCCATCTCAATGCTAAGACCCAGCTCCACTCAATGACCGGCAAGCTCCAGTGCTGGACACCACATGCCAAAAAACTAGCAAGACAGGAACACAACCCCACCCATTAGCAGAGAGTTTGCTTAAACTCATACTAAGCTCACAGACCACTAAAACACACAATTGGACGAGGTCCTGCTCACCAAAAGAAAAGACCTAGACTCATCCAGCAGAACACAGGCACCAGTCCCCTCCACCAGGATGCCTACCCAACCCACTGAACCAACCTTACCCACTGGGGGCAGACACCAAAATTAATGGGAACTACGAACCTGCAGCCTACGATATGGAGACCACAAACACAGTAAGTTAAAAAAAAAAAGAGAAGACAGAGAAATACACAGCAAATGAAGGAGCAAGATAAAAACCCACCAGACCAAACAAATGAAGAGGAAATATGCAGCCTACCTGAAAAATAATTCAGAGTAATCATAGTAAAGATGATCCAAAATCTTGGAAATAGAATGGAGAAAATATAAGAAATGTTTAACAAGGACCTAGAAGAATTAAAGAGCAAACAAACAATGATGAGAAACACAATAAATGAAATTAAAAATTCTCTAGAAGGAATCAATAGCAGAGTAACTGAGGCAGAAGAACGGATAAGTGACCTGGAAGACAAAATAGTGGAAATAACTACTGTAGAGCAGAATAAAGAAAAAATTATGAAAAGAATTGAGGACAGTCTCAGAGACCTCTGGGACAACATTAAACACACCAACATTTGCATTATATGGGTCTCAGAATAAGAAGAGAAAAAGAAAGGGACTGAGAAAATATTGAAGAGATTATAGTTGAAAACTTCCCTAATATGGGAAAGGAAATAGTCAATCAAGTCCAGGAAGTGCAGAGAGTGCCATACAGGATAAATCCAAGGAGAAACACACCAAGATGCATATTAATCAAACTATCAAAAATCAAATAAAAAGAAAAAATATTAAAAGCAGCAAGGGAAAAGCAACAAGTAACATACAAGGGAATCCCCATAAGGTTAACAGTTGAACTTTCAGCAGAAACTCTGCAAGCCAGAAGGGAGTGGCAAGACATATCAAAAGTGATGAAAGGGAAAAACCTACAACCGAGATTATTCTACCAAGCAAGGACCTCATTCAGATTCAACAGAGAAATTAACAACCTACACAGACCATCAAAAACTAAGAGAATTCAACACCACAAAACCAGCTTTACAACAAATGATAAAGGAACTTCTCTAGGCAGGAAACACGAGAGAAGGAAAAGACCTACTATAACAAATACAAAACAATTAAGAAAATGGTAATAGGAACACACATATCGATAATTACCTTAAATGTAAACGGATTAAATGCTCCATCCAAAAGACATAGACTGGCTGAATGGTTAGAAAAACAAGACCTGTAAATATGCTGTCTACAAGAGACCCACTTCAGACCTAGGGACACATACAGACTGAAAGTGAGGGGATGGAAAAAGATATTCCATGCAAATGGAAATCAAAAGAAAGCTGGTGTAGCAATTCTTATATCAGACAAAATGACTTTAAAATAAAGACTGTTACAAAAGACAAAGAAGGACACTACATAACGATCAAGGGATCGATCCAAGAAGAAGATATAACAATTGTAAATATTTATGCACCCAACATAGGAGCACCTCAATACATAAGGCAAATGCTAACACCCAAAAACGGGAAATCAACAGTAACACAATCATAGTAGGGGACATTAACACCCCACTTTCACCAATGGACAGATCATCCAAAATGAAAATAAATAAGAAAACACAAGCTTTAAAGGACACATTAGACAAGATGGACTTAATTGATATTTATAGGACATTCCTTTCCAAAACAACAGAATACCCTTTCTTCTCAAGTGTTCATGGAACAGTCTCCAGGATAGATCATATCTTGGGTCACAGATCAAGCCTTGGTAAATTAAAAAAAATTGAAATCATATCAAGTATCTTTTCTGACCACAATGCTATGAGACTAGATATCAATTACAGGAAAAAATACAAACACATGGAGGCTAATTAATATGCTACTAAATAACCAAGAGATCACTGAAGAAATCAAACAGGAAATTTAAAAATACCTAGAAACAAATGACAATGAAAACACGATGACCCAAAACCTATGGGATGCAGCAAAAGCAGTTCTAAGAGGGAAGTTTATAGCAATACAATCCTACCTCAGGGAACAAGAAACATCTCAAATAAACAACCTAATCTTACCCCTAAAGCAATTAGAGAAAGAACAAAAATACCCCAAATTTAGCAGATGGAAATAAATCATAAAGATCAGCTGACAAATAAATGAAAAAGAAATGAAGAAAACAGTAGCAAAAATCGATAAAACTAAAAGCTGGTTCTTTGGTAAGATAAATAGAATTGATAAACCATTAGCCAGACTCATCAAGAAAAAAAGGGAGAAGACTCAAATCCACAGAATTAGAAATGAAAAAGGAGAAATCACAACTGACACTGAAGAAATACATGGGATCATGAGAGATTACTACAAGGAACTATATGCCAATAAAATGGACAACCTGGAAGAAAAGGACAAAATCTTAGAAAAACACAAGCTTCTGAACCAGGAAGAAATAGAAAATATAAGCTGACCAGTCACAAGCAGTAAGACTGAAACTGTGATTAGAAGCCTTCCAACAAACAAAAGCCCAGGACCAGACGGCTTCACAGGCAAATTCTATCAAACATTTAGAGGAGAGCTAACACCTATCCTTCCCAAACTCTTCCAAAATATAGCAGAGGAAGAAACACTCCCAAACTCATTCTACGAGGCTACCATCACCTGATACCAAAATCAGGCAAAGATGTCACAAAAAAAGAAAACTACAAGCCAATATCACTGATAAACATAGATGCAAAAATCCTCAACAAAGTACTAGCAAACAGAATCCAACAGCACATTAAAAGGATCATTCACCATGGTCAAATGCGGTTTATCCCAGGAATGCAAGGATTCTTCAATATATGCAAATCAGTCAATGTGATATACCACATTAACAAATTGAAGAATAAAAATCATATGATCATCTCAATGGATGCAGAAAAAGCTTTTGACAAAATTCAACACTGATTTATAATAAAAAAATATCCAGTAAGTAGGCATGGGGGAACTTAACTCAACATTATCTAGGCCATATATGACAAACCCACAGCCAGCATCATTCTTAATGGTGAAAAACTGAAACATTTCCTCTAAGATCAGGGACAAGAAAAGAATACCCACTCTCACCACTATTATTCAACATAGTTTTGGAAATTTTAGCCACAGCAATCAGAGATGAAAAAGAAATAAATGGAATCCAAACTGGAAAAGAAGAAGTAAAGCTGTCATTGTTTGCTGATGACATTATACTATATATAAAGAATCCTAAAGATGCTACCAGAAAACTACTAGAGCTAATCAATGAATTTGGTAAAGTAGCAGGATACAAAATTAATGCACAGAACTCTCTTGCATTCCTATACACTAATGATGAAAAATCTGAAAGGGAAATTAAGGAAACACTCCCACTCACCATTGCAACAAAAAGAATAAAATATCTAGGAATAAACCTACCTAAAGAGACAAAAGACCTGTATACAGAAAACTATAATATGCTGATGAAAGAAATTAAAATGACACAAACAGATGGAGATATATACCCTGTTCTTGGATTGGAAGAATCAACATTGTGAAAATGACTATGCTACCCAAAGCAA
Source organism: Phocoena sinus (assembly GCF_008692025.1). Lineage (NCBI taxonomy): Eukaryota > Metazoa > Chordata > Mammalia > Artiodactyla > Phocoenidae > Phocoena > Phocoena sinus. The sequence continues at coordinate 68,502,287 of NC_045767.1, forward strand.
CCTACAGATTCAATTCAATCCCTATCAAACTACCAATGGCATTCTTCACAGAATTAGAACAAAAAATTTCACAATTTGTATGGAAACAAAAAAGACCCTAAACAGCAAAAGCAGTCTTGAGAAAGAAAAATGGAGCTGGAGATTCAGGCTCCCTGACTTCAGGCTATACTACAAAGCTACAGCAATCAAGACAGTATGGTACTGGCACAAAAACAGAAATATAGATCAATGGAACAGGATAGAAAGCCCAGAGATAAACCTACGCATATATGGTCACCTTATGTTTGATAAAGGAGGCAAGAATATACAATGGAGAAAAGATAGCCTCTTCAATCAGTGGTGCTGGGAAAACTGGACAGCTGTATGTTAAAGAATGAAATTAGAACAACCTAACACCATACACAAAAATAATTTCAAAATGGATTAAAGACTTAAATGTAAGGCGAGACACTATCAAACTCTTAGAGGAAAACATAGGCAGAATGCTCTATGACATAAATCACAGCAAGATCCTTTTTGACCCACCTTCTAGAGAAATGGAAATAAAAAGAAAAATAAACAAATGAGACCTAATGACACTTAAAAGCTTTTGCACAGCAAAGGAACCATAAACAAGACGAAAAGACAGCCCTCAGAATGGGAGAAAATATTTGCAAAAGAAGCAACTGACAAAGGATTAACTTCCAAAATTTACAAGCAGCTCATGCAACTCATTATCAATGAAACAAACAACCCAATCCAAAAATGGGCAGAAGACCTAAACAGACATTTCTCCAAAGAAGATATACAGAGCTTCCCTGGTGGCGCAGTGGTTGAGAGTCCGCCTGCCAATGCAGTGGACACGGGTTTGTGCCGCAGTCCAGGAATATCCCACATGCCGCAGGGCAGCTAGGCCCGTGAGCCATGGCCACTAAGCCTGCGCATCCAGAGCCTGTGCTCCGCAACGGGAGAGGCCACAACAGTGAGAGGCCCGCGTACCGCAAAAAAAAAAAAAAAAGAAGATATACAGATTGCCAACAAACACATGAAAGGATGCTCAACATCACTAATCATTAGAGAAATGCAAATCAAAACTACAATGAGGTACACCTTACATAGGTCAGAATGGCCATCATCAAAATATCTATAAACAATAAATGCTGGAGAAGGGTGTGGAGAAAAGGGAACTCTCTTGCACTGTTGGTGGGAATGTAAATTGATAGAGCCACTATGGAGAACAGTATGGAGGTTCCTTAAAAACTGAAACTAGAACTACCATATGACCCAGTAATCCCATTACTGGGCATATACCCTGAGAAAACCATAATTCAAAAAGAGTCATGTACCACAATGTTTATTGCAGCACTATTTACAATAGCCAGGACATGGAAGCAACCTAAGTGTCCATTGACAGAAGATGTGGCCCATATATACAATGGAATATTAGTCAGCCATAAAAAGAAATGAAATTGAGTTAGTTGTAGTGAGGTTTGGACCTAGAGTCTGTCATACAGAGTGAAGTAAGTCAGAAAGAGAAAAACAAATGACATATGTTAACACATATATGTGGAATCTAAAAAAAAAAAATGGTACTGATGAACCTAGGAGTAGGACAGGAAGAAAGATGCAGATGTAGAGAATGGACTTGAAGACATGGGTACAGGGAAAGGTAAGCTGGGATGAAGTGAGACAGTGGCATGGACATATATAAACTACCAAATGTAAAAGAGATAGCTAGTAGGAAACAGCCACATAACACAGGGAGATTAGCTTGGTGCTTTGTGACCACCTAAAGGGGTGGGATAGGGAGGGTGGGAGGGAAATGCAAGAGGGAGGGGATATGGGGATATATGTGTATGTATAGCTGATTCACTTTGTTATACAGCAGAAACTAACACCACTATGTAAAGCAATTACACTCCAATAAAGATTCTAAAGAACAAAAGAAAAGGTTTGTCATACATATCTCTATTAATATCTGTGTCCCAGGTAAGGAGACAATGAAGATGCTCAACAGGTCAGGAGAGATTTTATTTTAATTTATATATTTTACTTAAATTTTTAATTTAATTTAATTCTATTCTGTTTTATTATTTTATTGTATATTATTTTATTTTTAGTGTAGGGGATACATAACAACAAAACTCTTTAGTAAAATAGAACCTCATGCATCATGTCAGAAAGATGAATCACTTTTCTTCCCTCCCACTGTCCCTGGAACATCCACCTGCTATTGAGTGCATTGCTGAGCTGTGCTTCCTTTTGGTTATTTGTATGCATTTGTCTTTGTACCCTCAGCAGCTAGGTCAGACAACAACTCAGATCTAAATTTAATTAAACTAAAAATTAGACATTTAAAATTTTGCAAGGATACTCTACTTCCTCTTGATTTTTTGGATATAGATGAAGAATGGGATGAAAATTAACAATGCCACTGAAAAATCATGGGAAATATGAATTTAAAGTAAAACGTGTCCTATTCAAGTTTGATTCACTTCACTTTATGCAGGGATTACTATGTGGACGTCATTGGCTTACATTTGAGAGTGAGAAGACAAGGTAAAACATAGTGGCCACTTGCAAAGGAAGAAACACATATATATGTTTGAATGATATTTTTCCTGATGCCCCACAATTCACTCCTGAGGCCCAAACTTCTAAGGAGAGTGGCCCTAAGTACCCTACATTTAAAAGACACTTGCTTTCTTTAAAGCTGACATTTGGAACCATGACATCTTTTCCAGAATGTACTAAAAGGGAGTGTAACCAGGCAGGTTATAACAAGCGCCATTACAAATGTAGGAAATTCTATGGAATCGTAGAGAATGGAACCATCTGTTCTTACTGGGGTGATCATTCACTCATTCATTCATTTACTCATATACTCATTCATTCCATAAATATTTATTGAACACATTTAATGCCTCAGGCACTGTGAAAAATGCAAGGATAAAGAGGTGAATAAGAGATCTTTGGTCTTTGCCTTCAGAAAACTTACATTGTGTGTGACCATGAAGAACAACTAGTATTGTAAAATGCAGAGATACGAGTAGCAGATTCCAGGTGAAGCAAAGGGAACAGTATGAGAAAGGGCATTGTAGATCAGAATGTCTGATAAGGTGAATAAAGAAGGCTGGCAAAGGTAGGTTTGATGTAAGGTTGATTTTTGTAGAGGAAGAGTATAAGAAAATCATGTTCCTATTTTAATATGGAATAAAAACTTTACCTCTCTCTCAACTATTAAGTTAAACTTATCACTACACGTACATTTTTGGGTATACATATTGAAATTTTTTGTGCAGTGACCACTCTTAGTATCAGCTTTCTCATCTGTGAAGAGAAAGGCTAGCTGCATAGCTCGGAATTCACACACTAGCTATCTGTGGTATATTACTAGTCAAAGACATACTCCAAAAATTTCTATATGAGTTGACATTATTAAAAATATGAGACTATACATAAATATATAAATATACATGAATATATAACCATTTACCTTGAAAAATACGAACATATGACAACACTGGGTCTAATTTATCGCATGGCAATAATTGGATGAAGCTGATAAAAGCTGCCTCTTTTAGAGTGGTTGTGATTTTTCTCATTTGCCTTAGCTTTCATCTTCCCTGTTACCTGATGTACTCATTTGCATAACCTGCCTGCCCACTGTTAGTATTTGAATTAGAAACATTGACAAAGGATTCTGGATATGCCTTTCAATGTTAAGTGTCCGTGGTTCTGTGCCTCATTTTATTTCATACTTTACAATGTATTCTTCCAGAAATAACCAGGAAAGTCTTGTTAAGCCTGGCAATATTCTAAAAAATCCTTGGGGAACAAAAATATTTCCATTGAAATACTGACGTGGGGATAAAGGAACTCTTGTACACTCTTCCTGGGAATATAAATTGGTTCAGCCACTATGGAAAACAGTGTAGAAGTTCCTCAAAAAATTAAAAATAGAGCTACCATATGATCCAGAAATTCCACTTCTGGATATATATACCCAAAGGATATGAAGACAGGATCTTGAAAAGAAAGCTGCACTCCCATGTTTACTGCAACATTATTCACAATAGCTAAGATATGGAAATAACCTAAGTGTCTGTCAGTGAATGACTGGATAAAGAAGATGTGGTATATATATTATTTCTCATAAGTTATATCTATGAGAAAGAAGGAAATTCGAGACAATATGGATGAACTTTGAGGGCATTATGCTAAGTAAGATAAATCAGACAGAGAAAGACAAGCACTGTATGCTCTCATTTATATGTGGATCTTAAAAAGCCAAACTCATAAAAACAGAGTAGAATGATGGTTACCAGAGGCTGGGGTGTGGGGGGAACTGTGAAGATGTTGTTTAAGGGTATAAACTTGTAACTAGTAGATAAATAAGTTCTGGAGATCTAATGTACAATGTAGTAATTACAGACAACACTGTATTATAACTTCAAAACTGCTTAAGAAATGAAATTTCTTCACAAAAAAGAAATGATAATTATGTGATGTGATAGAGGTGTTATCTAATGCTACGGTGGCAATCCTATTGCACTACATAAATATATTAAATCAATACATTGTACACCTGAAAATTACACCATGTCATATGTCAGTTCTATCTCAATAAAATAAAATTTTTACGAAAAATATTTTATGGATGCTGTTTTTACCACTGGAAGTCCTTTGTTAAACTAATATTTTTGGTTAAGTAGGCCGAATGTCTTCCTTTCCAGTATTCATTAATTGTAAACTGTGTTGGGAGAATAATAATTGCTCTAACTGAGGTAACAAGACAGAAAACAAAGCTGACTCCTGAAAGGAGCTGAAGAAGGAAATACCTTCATACTTTTTACCATATCCATTCTTCACACTATTAGTAAAAGAATATAGATAAATCAAAAGCCAGGAATTACTAACATTATTGAATAATACTCCCACCAAGTACTTTACATAGATGATTTCATTGCTAATTCCCACTTGTCATATGAGATTGAAAATATTATTATCTCTATTTTATGGATAAGAAAATTCAAACTTAGAGCTGTTAATAACTTTATACAAGACAATGTGGTTGGGTGTAGTCAAATTCCACAGTGTACTGACATAGCTCATCCATTGAGCTATTAAATGGAGCTATTAAAACCATCCATTGGCTGGTAAGCCCAATCATTGGTATTCACAAGATTTTCTATTTACTATATTCACTAAGTATTTTCCTCCCCCAAGCTGACATTATTTAAGCCCTGAAATAAGTTTATATCTGTTCTTCATCAAGTCCTTTCTGTATCTTATAGAATATACATGTAAAAGAATGAAAATTATACTGTAGAATCAATCAACTGCTATGAGAGGTGTCTACTTGAGTTGTCTTCAATCATATTTTAATCAGCATCTGAGAAACCCTAATTGCAGAGTGGATAGAGAGAGCTGGACACTGAATCGAATTATTTTGGCAACAAAAATGGCACAGAAATAGGATAGAAAAGAGAGTAAAACTCCATGTCACATATTCTTTAGTAGTTAACCTGTTAGTTGAGTGGTGATATAATGTCCAATTCAGGTTGAATTTAAGGTTATCAGTGTCTAGTTGTATTAATACATTATCTAGATATGAACTGATTGGTTTTTGATTGGTTTTTGAATAGTTTGGCTTGTATCAGCTGCACACACCAGGCAACATTACATTGCAGGACATGTTTTTACTCAAGAATTTATTTTTATAAATATGTTCCTTGCAAGAAAGTTATTGAGGCATACTCATAGAAAGAATGTATATCAGTTACTTAGTAGACAATTTCTTTATAATATGTGCTGTACATGCTTGGGAAATCTTAACTTTTGCATTTAAAAAATTATATCTCCAGATATTTTTGCAAACAATATTACTTAAAAGGGCATATTTTGCAACACAGGGTATTCCTAAGAGCCTCTGAAGATAGGAATGCTTGTTAAATTAGCATATTTTTGTTTCTACCAGGGTGTGCCAATTAGGTGGGTTCTATCATATTATCATCTTATTGATATTCTATATCATATATTCATCATCAACTCATCAGCATTCTTGATTCCCTAACTTTCAGATGAATCTTATTTGGATAAGGATAATAACTCATTGAAACAAGTTTGCTCCTAGTGGAATTTTTCTCTCCATGATAGTTTTTCTAATGGAGTTTCTTTGTTTGTTAAATAAATTTAGGTGATAGAATGGAGCCTCCAATATAATTTTGGGCTCTATTATCTTCTTAAGTTTCCACACAAATTGTAATATAAAAATTGAAGAAAACCTTTGTAATAAATAGGAGAAAATATTTTATTAGGATCTAAGTGTTTTCTACTTGTAGCCTCTGGTCTATAATTGACTTACTCTGGTATTTAACTTCTTCTTACTTGTTTTATTGGGCAATTCCTCAATCGTCCATTACCTCTTTGGAGGGAATTTTTGATTTTCTCTACCCTGTGTCTGATACTCTTACAACCTTGACAGGAATGCCTATTTCTTTTAATAAAGTCCTAATTTTATAATGTTGACATTAGCAATTTAAGTGGTACCTTCATTAAGAAGAAAAATAACTAAGATTTACTGAATACCTACTACATGTGAAAAACTGGACCACTCAAATTTGAGTTTATTAATTCATTAGTAACTGGATAAAAGACTTTGATTTATTTTGTTACTTAATCTGTAAGCTATTTTTTATCAGTTCAGAATGGTCTTTTCTGTGATTATTTACATTGTTGACACAATCTATTTAACTCTAGTCAACTTTGATGGGGCAAAGACCAAAAGTGGGGTTAAAGTGATAATGTCAAAATGACAATTGGTTCAAAATGGCTGGGGAACATTGAAGTTTTAAAAGTACCTACTGTCACTGAATTTAGGAGCCATTCTCTTACAGAAGTGGTGGTGTGTATCTGGGTTGGATGGGAGTGTTCCATTAACATAGGAACGGGGAGGAGGGACATAACACCCTTATGTGAGTAAACTTTTGGGGCATGTGGGACTTTTTAAGTCTTCTAAATACCTTTCAAGTTCAGACTCATTGCTTAGGCTCGTGACTTCATGTTGAGAGAAGAGATGTCTTCATTCTTGGTTAAGTGATAACTACCATAGATTCAGTGAGGTAGCATGCCCTAAAGAAAAGAGAGAAAACAAGGTGTTAATCTTGGTTCATGGAAAAAAAAAAAAAAGAGAGTTCATAAATCATCATTTTAAGTTCTTGGCTGAGACCCTCACTCCACCTCGTATTAAAGGACAGATTAATTAGGAGAAAAAGAAACAGAATTTTAAATACATGTATTCTTTCTGTACACAAGGAAGAGACCCAGAAAAAGTGAATGACTCCCCAAAATGGCTCAAGGTACCACCTTAAATACCATCTCCAGCTAAAGAAAAAAAAATGTTGGGTAGGAAAGGTCAGTATAAAGGTTACCAGGAAAAAGCACAGTATATAAAGTTATGGTAATTATATAGATTTAAATTGTTGCCTTCACCATTGATAAGTTTCTAGAGATTTTTTCTCATCCTCCACTTCCTGGTATAGAGAGGAAGGCACCCTTACAAATTTCTTCCTTAAAAATGTAAATGTTTCTTACAGAAGGGTAACTTTTACTAGGTTTTCAGAGCTTCTCCTGGGTCTGCAATGTCTTAAAAATAACCAGCTTAAAATAATCCTTATGCCAAAGAGACATATCTGGGAATGGAAAATTCTGCTCCCCTTCAATATGAATAAAAGACACAGTTTTGTGGGAGATAGTGATTGTTTCTTCCATAAATATGGAAGAAACAGATTTGCTTCACATATTCAATTCTCCCATATGTCCTGCTGAGCCTTTGGTAAGATTAGGTCAGCAATAACGCAAATACAACAAGCTGTTAGACAAGTGCAGTATCATTTTGTTTCAGTTATTCTTTATGCAGAAAGATTTCGTATAGTTGATTTTTCCAAGATCAATGAATCGTAAGCAAATGTCACAAACCTTTACATTTTGAACTAAATGATGTTGTAACTGTGAAAGCAAATACACACGGAAAAGATTTTTAAAGAGAATTTTCCCTGGTATAAATAGGGAGAGATCTTTTTTTTCCCCTCCCTTTTCTTAGAGCATTTTTCTTTAGAAAACTTGTCATTTATTTCTCTTTGAGATGTACGTAAATGTTTTTAAAAGCTAAATAAGACTTTTTGCCAGTTTTAAAACCTTTCTCAAAGATCTGGGAGTCATCTCTGAAATATAATCATCAAGGAAGATAGCCTCATAGCCCCCTATTTCCCAGTTTCTGTGGGGAGGTAGGAGCATAAATTTAGCTAGTGCTTGGCTACATGATACAAACCCCTTGTCAAAAAGGTATGAGAAATTTATTTTTCCTTTGGATAAAGTCAATTAGCTTTAGAAGGCCACCCCAATGACCAGGTGTTAGGATGAACTGTGTGGACAAACAGTGCTGTCAAGTCCTTTTATTGAAGACTAGTTATTGTTTATCTCAAGAATATCAATCTAGCAGGCTGTATCTGCTTGGCTATATAAAAGTGGTGAGGTTATTGTTTTTTTAGGTCTTTGGAATCCCTTTGGCAGATTGCCTAAGAAACCCATCACATTTTGCTTTAATGCTTATTCAATAATAAAAATATTTTCTTTCTTTTTTGGAGAGCTTTTGGGTTGACAGGGGATTTTGTTTTTAATTGTATTTCCCCAACATCACACACATTTGATTATGTCACTATTTTATTTAAACTTTTTGGATGGCTTTCTCTTATTCACGAGACTAAGTCCAAATCCCTGGTATGGGTTCTACCATGTAGCACTAACATATCTTTTAGCTTCATCTCCTAGTGCTGCCTACATACAAGCCACCGCAAAATGCTCAACATTGTCCTGTCTCCTGAGCATGTTATGCAAATTCAAATATTCATCCAAAAGCAGAATGGCAGAGTAAAAAGCTGGATGGAAAATTTTCCTAGCAAAATAACAATTTAACTGGTGAAAATTATAAAAATAAATTATTTAAAGCCTCTGGAAATTGTCCTAATGGCCGGAATGGATACATGATATAGAAATACAAGATATAAGAAACACAGGAAGTAGAAAAATATTAATTCAAGAACAGCTGCTAAATCTTGGTAAGAACATGAGTCTTTGACATTCAAACTGTGAATTGTTCCCTTACATCCTTTCCTACAGCTCCCTGTTATGGGAACTTTAACCCAGTGCTCTTCTCGGGGCAAGTGCAGTCAAGAATACTGGGCTGCTTTTCCCACTAGATCCCAGTCTAGGGCTGGGAAATCAAGCTTAAAGAATCCAAGGAAGATATGATGAAAATGTGTCATCAAATAAATAATATCAGTAAAGGGACAGAGACCATTAAAAATAGAAATTCTGGAGTTGAAAAGAACAACTGATAATTAAAGATTCACTAGAGGCACTCAACAGTAAATTTTAGCTGCTCTCAAAAGGAAAATCAACAAAGGCGGTAAAGAGATGAACAGATTATTTAATTTAAAGGACAGAAAGAAAAAAGAATGAAGGACAATAAACAGTGTTTCTGAAAAGTGTGGGACACATGTATAACTTTGAAACAACCAGAAGACAAGTCAATCTACCCAATGGACTCATAAATGGAGAAAAAATAATGAGCAGAAAGTATAATTAATGAAAAGCACACATGAGTTCTAACATAACAGTACTTTCAAAGAAGTGTTTATTGGCTTAATTTATCAATTAGAAAGAGACTTTTAGATTGAATTAAAAATAAGGCCCAGCAATTTTTTTCAAGATCTTTTTCTTAAAAGTATACTAAAGGTTAAAAATAAAAGTGTTAAAAAAGGATACCATGCAAATAGGAATCATCATAAAAATGGAGGTAATAACCTTAATAATTGTCAAAATAGAATTTAATGTGAAAAAGAAAATGGGTCAAAGAAAAGAGATCTTATAAAAGGTACAATAGATGAAGAAGTTATATTCATCATAAACATGAAGTATAAACTACTTCAAGCATATATTAATAACTTTTGATGGAACCACAGGGTAAATGTAAATCAGGAATTGTAACTGGAAATTTTAACATACTTCTCTCAGAAACATTGTGATAAAGCAGTCAAAAATAGACTTGATTGAATATTAAAAACTTTCAACAAATAAAGGAAGCCTTGAATTAGCTTCCTGTCTAATTATTTTGAGGTAGGCTTTCTTGTTTCTTCAAAAAATAAACATCTGCCTGAAGTACATTCAAATATTTAGGAATCATTTATTGAAAGGTGAAAAATTCTGCCACAAGAATGCAACCTCGGAGGAGCTTCAAGATGGCGGAAGGGTAAGACGCGGAGATCACCTTCCTCCCCACAGATACATCAGAAATACTTCTACACATTGAACAACTCCTACAGAACACCTACTGAACGCTGGCAGAAGATCTCAGACCTCCCAAAAGGCAAGAAACTCCCCACGTACCTGGGTAGGGCAAAAAAAAGAAAAAACAGAGACAAAGAATAGGGACATGACCTGCACCAGTGGGAGGAAGCTGTGAAGGAGGAAAGGTTTCCACACACTAGGAAGCCCCTTCACTGGTGGAGACTGGGAGTGGCGGAGCGGGGGAAGCTTCGGAGCCGTGGAGGAGAGCGCAGCAACAGGGGTGCGGAGGGCAAAGCAGAGAGATTCCCGCACATAGGATCGGTGCCGACCAGCACTCGCCAGCCCGAGAGGCTTGTCTGCTCACCCACTGGGGCTGGCGGGGCTGGGAGCTGAGGCTTGGGCTTCCGTCGGAGAGGACGGGCTGGCGGCGTGAACACAGCCTGAAGCGGTTAGTGCACCACGGCTAGCCGGGAGGGAGTCTGGGAAAAAGTCTGGAGCTGCCGAAGAGGCAAGAGACTTTTTCTTGCCTCTTTGTTTCCTGGTGCGTGAGGAGAGGGGATTAAGGGCGCCACTTAAAAGAGCTCCAGAAACGGGCGCGAGCCGCGGCTATCAGCACAGACCCCAGAGACGGACATGAGACGCTAAGGCTGCTGCTGCTGCCACCAAGAAGCCTGTGGGCGAGCATAGGTCACTCTCCACACCTCCCCTCCCAGGAGCCTGTGCAGCCCGCCACTGCCAGGGTCCTGTGATCCAGGGACAACTTCCCCGGGAGAACGCACAGTGCGCCTCAAGCTGGTGCAACGTCATGCTGGCCTCTGCTGCCGCAGGCTTGCCCTGCACTCCATACCCCTCCCTCGCCCCGGCCTGAGTGAGCCAGAGCCCCTGCAGCAGCTGCTCCTTTAACCCCGTCCTGTCTGAGTGAAGAACAGACGCCCTCTGGCGACCTACACGCAGAGACGGGTCCAAATCCAAAGCTGAACACCGGGAGCTGTACCAACAAAGAAGAGAAAGGGGAATTTCTCCCAGCAGCCTCAGGAGCACCGGATTAAAGCTCCACAATCAACTTAATGTACCCTGCATCTGTGGAATAAATGAATAGATGACAAATCATCCCAAATTGAGGGGGTGGACTTTGGGAGCAAAGATATATTATTTTTTCCCCTTTTTCTCTTTTTGTGAGTGTATATGTGTATGCGTCTGTGTGTGATTTTGTCTGTATAGCTTTGCTTTCACCATTTGTCCTAGGGTTCTGTCTGTCTGTTTTTCTTACTTTAAAAATTTTTCTTCTTAATAATTATTTTTTATTTTAATAACTTTTAAATTTAATTTTACTTTATTTTATTTTATTTTATTTTATCCTCTTTCTTTCTTTCTTATTCTGAGCCGTGTGGATGAAAGGCTTTTGGTGCTCCAGCCAGGAGTCGGTGCTGTGCCTCTGAGGTGGGAGAGCCAACTTCAGGACACTAGTCCATCAGAGACCTCCCAGCACCACGTAATATAAAACGGCGAAAATCTCCCAGAGATCTCCATCTCAGCACCAAGACCCAGCTACACTCAATGACCAGCAAGCTACAGTGCTGGACACCCTATGCCAAACAACTAGCAAGACAGGAACACAGCCCTGTCCAGTAGCAGAGAGGCTGCCTAAAATCATAACAAGGCCACAGACATCCCAAAACACACCACCAGACGTAGACCTTCCCACCAGAAAGACAAGATCCAGCCTCATCCACCAGAACACAGGCACTAGTCCCCTCCACCAGGAAGCCTACACAACCCACTGAACCAACCTTAGCCACTGGGGACAGACACCAAAAACAAGGGGAACTATGAACCTGCAGCCTGTGAAAAGGAGACCCCAAACACAATAAGATAAGCAAAATGAGAAGACACAAAAACACACAGCAGATGAAGGAGCAAGTTAAAAACCCATGAGACCTAACAAATGAAGAAGAAGTAGGCAGTCTACGTGAAAAAGAATTCAGAATAATGATAGTAAAGATGAGCCAAAATCTTGGAAATAGAATAGAGAAAATACAAGAAACGTTTAACAAGGACCTAGAAGAACTAAAGAGCAAACAAACAATGATGAACAACACAATAAATGAAATTAAAAATTCTCTAGAAGGGATCAATAGCAGAATAACTGAGGCAGAAGAATAGATAAGTGACCTGGAAGATAAAATAGTGGAAATTACTACTGCAGAGCAGAATAAAGAAAAAAGAATGATAAGAACTGAGGACAGTCTCAGAATTATAGGGGTCCCAGAAGAAGAAGAGAAAAAGAATGGGACTGAGAAAATATTTGAAGAGATTATAGTTGAAAACTTCCCTAATATGGGAAAGGAAATAGTTAATCAAGTCCAGGAAGTGCAGAGAGTGCCATACAGGATAAATCCAAGGAGAAACACAACAAGACACATATTAATCAAACTATCAAAAATTAAATACAAAGAAAACATATTAAAAGCAGCAAGGAAAAAAACAACAAATAACACGCAAGGGAATCCCCATAAGGTTAACAGCTGATCTTTCAGCAGAAACTCTGCAAGCCAGAAGGGAGTGGCAGAACATATTTAAAGTGATGAAGGAAAAAACCTACAACCAAGGTTACTCTACCCAGCAAGGATCTCATTCCGATTTCATGAAGAAATTAAAACTTTTACAAGCAAGCAAAAGCTGAGAGAGTTCAATGCCACCAAACCAGCTTTACAACAAATACTAAAGGAACTTCTCTAGGCAGGAAACACAAGAGAAGAAAAAGACCTACAATAAACAAACTCAAAACAATTAAGAAAATGGGAATAGGAACATATCGATAATTACCTTAAATGTAAATGGACTAAATGCTCCCACCAAAAGACACAGATTGGCTGAATGGATACAAAAACAAGACCCATATATATGCTGTCTACAAGAGACCCACTTCAGACCTAGGGACACATACAGACTGAAAGTGAGGGGATGGAAAAAGATATTCCATGCAACTGGAAATCAAAAGAAAGCTGGAGTAGCAATTCTCATATCAGACAAAATAGACTTTAAAATAAAGACTATTACAAAAGACAAAGAAGGACACTACATAATGATCAAGGGATCGATCCCAGAAGATATAACAATTTTAAATATTTATGCACCGAACACAGGAGCACCGCAATGCATAAGGCAAATGCTAACAGCCATAAAAGGGGAAATCAACAGTAACACAATCATAGTAGGGGACATTAACACCCCACTTTCACCAATGGACAGATCATCCAAAATGAAAATAATTAAGGAAACACAAGCTTTAAATGATACATCAAACAAGATGGACTTACTTGATATTTATAGGACATTCCATCCAAAAACAACAGAATACACATTCTTCTCAAGTGCTCATGGAACATTCTCCAGGATAGATCATATCTTGGGTCACAAATCAAGCCTTGGTAAATTTAAGAAAATTTAAATCGTATCAAGTATCTTTTCTGGCCACAACGCTATGAGACTAGATATCAATTACAGGAAAAGATCTGTAAAAAATACAAACACAGGCTAAACAATACACTACTTAATTACCAAGTGATCACTGAAGAAATCAAAGAGGAAATAAAAAAAATACCTAGAAACAAGGTGACAATGGAGACACGATGACTCAAAACCTATGGGTTGCAGCAACAGCAGTTCTAAGAGGGAAGTTTATAGCAATACAATCCTACCTTAAGAAATAGGAAACATCTCAAATAAACAACCTAACCTTGCAACAAAAGCAGTTAGAGAAAGAAGGACAAAAAACCCCAAAGTTAGCAGAAGGATAGAAATCATAAAGATCAGATCAGAAATAAATGAAAAAGAAATGAAGGAAACGATAGCAAAGATCAATAAAACTAAAAGCTGGTTCTTTGAGAAGATAAACTAAATTGATAAACCATTAGACAGACTCATCAAGAAAAAAAGGGAGAAGACTTAAATCAATAGAATTAGAAATGAAAAAGGAGAAGTAACAACTGACACTGCAGAAATACAAAGGATCATGAGAGATTACTACAAGCAACTCTAGGCCAAAAGTGGACAACATGGAAGAAATGGACAAATTCTTAGAAATGCACAACCTGCCGAGACTGAACCAGGAAGAAATAGAAAATATGAACAGACCAATCACAAGCACTGAAATTGAAACTGTGATTAAAATTCTTCCAACAAACAAAAGCCAAGGTCCAGATGGCTTCACAGGCTAATTCTATCAAACATTTAGAGAAGAGCTAACACCTATCCGTCTCAAACTCTTCCAAGCTATAGCAGAGAGAGGAACACTTCCAAACTCATTCTACAAGGCCACCATCACTCTGATACCAAAACCAGACAAAGGTTTCACAAAAAAAAGAAAACTACAGGCCAATATCACTGATAAACATAGATGCAAAATTCCTCAACAAAATACTAGGAAAAAGGATCCAAGAGCACATTGAAAGGATCATACACCATGATCAAGTGGGGTTTATCCCAGGAATGCAAGGATTCTTGAATATAGGCAAATCAATCAATGTGATATGCCATATTAACAAATTGAAGGATAAAATCCATGTGATAATCTCAATAGATGAAGAAAAAGCTTTGGACAATATTCAACATCCATTTATGATAAAAACCCTCCAGAAAGTAGGCATAGAGGGAACTTTCCCCAACATAATAAAGGCTACATATGACAAATCCACAGCCAACATTGTCCTCAATGGTGAAAAACTGAAACCATTTCCACCAAGATCAGGAAAAAGACAAAAGTTGCCCACTCTCACCACTATTGTTCAACATAGTTTTGGAAGTTTTAGCCATAGCAATCAGAGAGGAGAAAGAAATAAAAGGAATCCAAATTGGAAAAGAAGAAGTAAAGCTATCACTGTTCACAGATGACATGATACTATACGTAGAGAATCCTAAAGATGCTACCAGATAACTATTAGAGCTAATCATTGAATTTGGTAAAGTAGCAGGATACAAAATTAATGTGCAGAAATCCCTTGCATTCCTATACACTAATGATGAAAAATCTGAAAGTGAAATTAACACTCCCATTTACCATTGCAACATAAAGAATAAAATATCTAGGAATAAACCTACCTAAAGAGACAAAAGACCTGTGTCCAGAAAGTTATAAGACACTGATGAAAGAAATTAAAGATGATACAAATAGATGGAGAGATATATCATGCACTTGGATTGGAAGAATCAACATTGTGAAAATGACTATACTACCCAAAGCAATCTACAGATTTAATGCAATCCCTATCAAACTACCTTTGGCATTTTTCACAGAACTAGAACAAAAATTTCACAATTTGTATGGAAACACAAAAGACCCCGAATAGCCAAAGCAATCTTGAGAAAAATGGAGCTGGAGGAATCAGGCTCCCTGACTTCAGACTCTACTACCATGCTACAGTAATCAAGACAGTATGGTACTGGCACAAAAACAGAAATATAGATCAATGGAACAGGATAGAAAGCCCAGAGATAAACCCACACACATATGGTCACCTTATCTTTGATAAAGGAGGCAGGAATATACAGTGGAGAAGGGACAGCCTCTTCAATAAGTGGTGCTGGGAAAACTGGACAGGTACATGTATAAGTATGAAATTAGAACACTCCCTAATACCATAAACAAAAATAAACTCAAAATAGATTAAAGACCTAAATGTAAGGCCAGACACTATCAAGCTCTTAGAGGAAAATATAGACAGAACGCTGTACGACATAAGTCACAGCAAGATCCTTTTTGACCCACCTCCTAGAGAAATGGCAATAAAAACAAAAATAAACAAATGGGACCTAATGAAACTTCAAAGCTTTTGAACAGCGAAGGAAACCATAAACAAGACAAAAAGACAACCCTGAGAATGGGAGAAAATATTTGCAAATGAAGCAACTGACAAAGGATTAATCTCTAAAATTTACAAGCAGCTCATGAAGTTCAATATCAAAAAAACGAACAACCCAATCCAAAAATGGGCAGAAGATCTAAATAGACATTTCTCCAAAGAAGATATACAGATTGCCAACAAACACATGAAAGAATGTTCAACATCTTTAATCATTAGAGAAATGCAAATCAAAACTACACTGAGATATCATCTTACACCGGTCAGAATGGCCATCATCAAATAATCTAGAAACAATATATGCTGGAGAGGATGTGGAGAAAAGGGAACACTCTTGCACTGTTGGTGGGAATGTAAATTGATAGAGCCACTATGGAGAAAAGTATGTAGATTCTTTAAAAACCTAAAAATAGAACTACCATACGACCCAGCAATCCCACTCCTGGGCATATACCTTGAGAAAACCATAATTCAAAAAGAGTCATGTACCAAAATGTTCATTTCAGGTTTATTTACAATAGCCAGGACATGGAAGCAACCTAAGTGTCCACTGACAGATGAATGGATAAAGAAGATGTGGCACAAATATACAATGGAATATTACTCAGCCCCAAAAAGAAACGAAATTGAGTTATTTGTAGTGAGGTGGATGGACCTAGAGTCTGTCATACACAGTGAAGTAAGTCAGAAAGAGAAAAACAAATACCGTATGGTAACACATATATATGGAATCTAAGAAAAAAAAAAGGTTATGAAGAACCTAGGGGCAAGATGGGAATAAGGACACAGACCTACTAGAGAAGGGACTTAAGGATATGGGGAGGGGGAAGGGTTAGCTGTGACAAAGTGAGAGAGTGTCATGGACATATATACACTACCAAACGTAAAATAGATAGCTAGTGGGAAGCAGCCACATAGCACGGGGAGATCAGCTCAGTACTTTGTGACCACCTAGAGGGGTGGGATAGGGAGGTTGGGAGAGAGGGAGACGCAAGAGGGAAGAGATATGGGGACATATGTATATGTATAACTGATTCACTTTGTTATAAAGCAGAAATTAACACACCATTGTAAAGCAATTATACTCCAATAAAGATGTTAAAAAAAAAAATGCAACCTCGATCTTCTGCTTTCAATTCTTGTCCAAAGCATTTAAGAGTGGAGATCAGTAACTCCACTGAAGTTAATGTCTCACAGTAAAAATACAAGCTTTCTTCCAGAACCTTTGGCTGCAATTTGACGACTTTTATGAATCATGATTTGTTTACATATTTTTCTTTGCCCAAACAGCAAAAACAGTATTACCAACAATTGCAGATATTCCATTTCTGAAGAGAGGATCAAGCATTTATTTTCAGTTAAAGATTTTAATAGCAGAGAAAATTCAGGGGATTTTGAAGATTCTAAATGGTGCTCTCCAAATAGGAATTCTTTTTTGATGTCATCCAAGTACAAATAAGCTGAAATCTAGGAGTTGACTGCACAAAGAGATTTTAGTAGTTTCATATAGCTGCATGCTAATGAGAAAAGACAGCATCCCTAATGCTTCATGACCTTCTCTAACATTAGAAAACAAGCGTTTCTAGAGCGGGTGATATCGTTTATCACAGATACTGCTTCACTTTTTTTCCTGAATAAGCTACAAACCAGCTTACTCATTGCCAGGAAATATGGTTGTATCAAGGTCTCTCCAACTGTGAGCAGCTCTGTTTGACAATTGGAAATAGAGTATATGATATTGTAGGATGCTTTGTAGGAAGGGTTTGATTAGGATAGCTTGAATTCCCATGCTTTTTAAACGAAGCCATCTTCTCATGAGAAATACAAATACTGTGACATATTCTCAGGTTCTACACAGCTGAGCAGCTTTTGCAGCCTTAAGCACTTTAGGTGACCATTGGCAAAAAAAATTTTTTTTTTAAATACTATGGTTTTATGGCCAATCACGTTCTTCAGTGAAATGAAAATCAAAAGTAATTTCAATTTTATTTAACCTTCTTTACTTTGATGGTTTCCAACTTAAGTTATACCCAATATAAACAATGGCAAAAAGATGTGTTTTAATTAATTTACATCAACCAGAAACTATTCTAAATGAAATATGTTGTGAGTAATGACTATAGTCACATATGTATGCACAGTGGCATTTTAGGCCATTTAAAGCAAGGACATAAAAACATTGATGTAACATTTTCTTCATTTCTCAACGTGACAGAAAGATAAATCAAAGAAATTGGGGTGTGTGTGTGTGTGTGCACACGTGCGTGTGTGATTGTATGTGATATGTTTTCTGGGCTATGCCCTGTTCAGGGAATTCCTAATCACCATTCATAGATAAAAGATTAAAGCTCTTGATCCAGAGGAATTTTAAAGAGTCTACTTTTACCAAAATTGGGTACAAGATCAGAGATATGATTTGTAACTCAGATGTGAGGCTAGTCCTGCACCTCGTTGGCCTGGACTGGAGAGTGAGGGGTACTTAAAGAAATGTCACTGCGGGGCTTCCCTGGTGGCACAGTGGTTGAGAGTCCGCCTGCCAATGCAGGAGACGCGGGTTCGTGCCCCGGTCCAGGAGGATCCCACATGTCCCGGAGCGGCTGGGCCCGTGAGCCATGGCCGCTGAGCCTGCGCGTCCAGAGTCTGTGCTCTGCAACGGGAGAGGCCACAACAGTGAGAGGCCCGCGTACCGCAAAAAAAAAAAAAAAAAAATAATAATAATAATAATAATGTCGCTGCTTTCATTGAGTAATGCCCCCTTGCTCAAAAATCTGTAATTAATCTCTATTTTAGTCAGAATAAATCAAACTCCTTAATTTTGGCATTCAAGACACTCATGATTTCTAAGCTTATTTTCGACTGTTTTCTAGCAGAAAATCTACATTATAGCTAAAAGGAACTACTGAGTTATTGTATATATGTGTAGCACTTCATCACCTCCATTAAAAACATATTTTGTTCCATCCACACTCCTGTTTTTTTAAGGACTAAATATTTCTCATCTTTCACAATACAGTTTAAATAGTATGCCTTCTATATTGTTGGCCTTAAGTCGTTTACAAAAAAGTCTCTTCAACCTAGAGATTCTATTGAGATTTTTCTATGCAATTCTATTGATAGTATGAAAATTTTCACATTTTATCCTGTGTCTATCATATTTATGTATTTTTATTAACACTGTCCTTCTTGATTTATCCTTGTAAATTCTGCATCATTTCAGTGCTTTGCAAGCATTAGGCATTCATTAGCTATTTATTGAGTGAACGAATCAACAAGTGAAATAATAATGAAGAGTAATTTTTTTTTTCTTAATTATTCTTTAGTTTGGCTTATGTTGCTTGTCAACTCAAGTTAGCAACTACTCTTGCTGTCAGTAATTTCACAGTTGATTATCTGTTTAGCAGCACCTAATGAAAAAGCAATTCTTAGCTGAGAATACTGATTCAAAGAATGTTTGTTTTGCTGTAGTTGATGTTATGCAAATAACAAGTTTTTAATTGTCAAAATTTAGTAATATTAGATTTTTTTTAAAGGGCCTTGAAGTTCTAGTTAGACAGAATCACACAAATGTGAAGTCTTAGGGCTAAAAATTTTATGTTAAAGGCTATTTATGATTAATGCATAAGGATCTGTTGTAAACGAGGCACTGTGTACAGACTTTACATCAAACTACAGAAGAGCCCTTATATTAGATGTAACTCCATTCCTCAGATGAAGGTCTAAGGTCCACAGAGGTTAGGGAGTTTCATGTCATACAAGGATTGACTGTTAGTTTCAAGATTCATATCCAAGTCTGTTCTCTTTCCACTATAGTAAACTTGCTGTTAAATTTAATGCAGTTTTAACATTGGGGATGTTAGATATAGACTATTTGGTATAGTGAACAAAATCCTGAATCAGAAGTCCAACAATGAGGGCTCCAGGAAAGAAAAGAAGTTAAGCTGGAGTGGGTAGGGTTATGAAGAATTCATACTGGGAAGATAGAATATTATGATGTGTAAGAGCAAAATTCAAACGGTGCAACTAGTGTTAACAAACAACATAATTTGGGGCAAAGTCATAACATCTTTAAAATGAGATATTAAAAAAGAGCCTCTTCCTTTAATATAATGAGCCTCTTCCTTTAATATAAATTCATTTTTCCAATCATTCATTGTTTCAGAGCAGCAAAATCTCTCTTCCAGGCTACCGAATTGTTACCTTCTCATCCTCCTTCTCCCTTCCTCCTCTCTCTCCTCTTTTATCTGGTTTTGTTTTTATGTGTGAAAAACACTTTCAGGGTTTTTTCTAACTAAAATAATACATATGTTTGACACTTAGGAAATGTTCAATAAAGAATAGATTTTGGGGGAAATTTTTTTATCAACTTTAACTAAGATTGGGTATATTACTTGCTAGGGCTTCCATAACAAAATGTCATAGACCGGGTGGTTTAAACAACAGAAATTTACTTATTTTTTCACAATTCTGGAGGCTAGAGTTCCAAGATCAAGGTATCTGCAGGGATGGTTTCTTCTGAGGCTTCTCTCCTTTGCTTGCAGACGGCAGACTTCCCACTGTGTCCTCACATGGTCTTCCTTTTGTCTACGTTGTTTGTGTCCTAATTTCCTGCTCTTTTAAGGACACTAATCGTATTGGATTAGGATGCACCTTAAGGACTCCATTTTAATTTAATCACCTCTTTAAAGACTTCAGCACATCAATTTGGGGGACACAATTGAGTCCATAACACTCAGGGACTGGGAATATAATCCCAGGAAATAATATTTTAAGAAAAAGATTAAGGATATGTGATAGAAATACTGGAATGCCATGTTATGGAGAATGACTCCATACTATATATACAACTGAGGCATTAGCATCTTTGATCTGGTGAATTGTGAAAAGAGTGTTTTCCTCCCAGATAATTTTGGTTGTGATCAACCATTTAATAAGTACTTAAAAATTATACAATTAACAAAATGTAGAGTAATGTGGATTACTTTTACTTCATGAGAAAATTATAGGCATAAATGTGCCATTATATGCATGATCTAAACTCAGTTCAGCACCAGAAATTGTGTGATATTTTGTTCATACTGACTGGAATTCATCTCTTTTAACTCATTTCTACTTTTTTTTATCAACTCCTCAAGAAAACCACTAATCCTTAGAAAACCCTGAGACAGCGAAGAAGTTGCTTGTCTTTTCAAAGTGAGCCTGTGGATTCTTCCTAGTCACTTCCCTTTCACAGAGTTAACTAAGCCATTCCCATTTTAAATACCTGTCAAGAATCCAGACTTAGTGAAACATGAATCTTTTTAGCTTCTGTGATGGCATGTAGATGCTTTATTTCTATCTCATCTTTCTCAAGGGTGAATGGCTTCTTGCTTTGTTTGCTTCCCATGACTCAACAGAAGAACCATCTTCACTCTAAGGAAAAACACTAATGTATCACTATTAAAAGGAGGTTACAGAACCCTGTTTCACTTTTTTCCCTGCTTGCTTTCATCATCAGCTTTAAATCTTTCTTACTGAAGGTATTTCTGAAAGGAATTTGAACTTTCTCCTGTTGAAATATTTAAAATATGTTTTGAATATAATACTTTTTCTTTTATCCCTGATTCAACTATATTATTTGCCACTGCACAGCAAATATTGATTACTTGGTTATTTATAGTCTAACAGACAACACTTTTATTAAGAAGAATTTTTTCCCCTAATTATTAAAAGCTCATATGTTAGGGTCTTGAATTAACTTCCTTTAAGAAAATCATTTGGAAGCCCACATTTATTATTTTCTTTTTCATTTTGAAGATGAACTGTTCACTCTTTTCTAATTCACATAGTGCAGACATGTCCCTTATGCTTTTTTTTTTTTCAGTACGCGGGCCTCTCAGTGTTGTGGCCTCTCCCGTTGCGGAGCACCGGCTCCGGACGCTCAGGCTCAGCGGCCATGACTCACGGGCCTAGCCGCTCCGCGACATGTGGGATCTTCCCGGACCGCGGCATGAACCCGTGTCTCCTGCATCGGCAGGCGGACTCTCAATCACTGCACCACCAGGGAAGCCCGTCCCTTATGCTTTGCTGACACAGCAAACTTCTTTTCCGTGGTGAAAATTTGTTCACTTCGTTTTCTCTCCAACTGATCATTTTAGTTATGTTGCTAACAGCTAATATATACACACATAAAAACAAGACCAGATGAAAGAGGAGAGAGAAGAGGAAGAGGAGAAGGAGGATGAGAAGGTAACAATTTGGTAGGCTGGAAGAGAGTTTTTGCTGCTCTGAAACAATGAATGATTGGAAAAATGAGTTTATATTACAGGAAGAGGCTCGTTTATTCCTCCCCCAATCATTTATTGACTAACAAAACCTGAAACCAGTATAAGTCAACCACACACACACAGAATCTGCCTGTTCTCTTTATATCCCTGATAACCCATAGTAAACTTGGAATGACACATTTCTTCTGCATATACTTGCATTTCCCTGTGAAGCTTTGCAGATTGTTATACTGTGTATGAAATATGAAATGCTATAGGAGGCCAGGTACCTGAGAAAATCATGTTATAAAGCTATGCTGTGATTCATCTGCTTTGCCTGTTCCTGAAGATATAGGGCCCTACTATACCAAATCCAGATATAAATATTTTTTAAAATGTATTTTATATTGAGATTTGGTGACCTTTTTCTTAGATAGGCCAATATCAATTGCAATAAGTTTTAGGATGGGTTTCTTTTCCTTACACAGTCAGCCCTCTGAGTCTGTGGGTTCCACATCTGCAGAGTCAAACAAATGTGGATATTTGGTTATTTTTTTTTAATTCCATAACGTTCTAGAAAGCAAAATTTGCCATGCTGACAACTATTTACATAGCATTTACACTGTATTAGGTATTGTAAGTAACCCAGAGATGATTTAAAGTATACATAAAGGTGTGCATATGTTATGTGCAAACACTATGCCATTTTATTTAAGGGACTTGAGCATCAGCAGATTTTGGTATCTGTTGGGGGTCCTAGAACCAGTCCCCATGGGTACTGATGGAAACTGTATATCGAGTGACTCTTAAGAAGGAAACATATAAGGTATTTAAGGAGAAATATTAACCCTGGGTTTATGGATATAATATTGTCTTTCTGTTTGTTTGTTTCTGTTTTTTGGTATCCATTAACATGGGTGACTTAGCAAAGCAATTGTGTAATGCATGCCCTGGTAAATGTGCAGACACCTCTTCTGCAGTCTGGCTCTAATAAAGTATGAAATAGTAAAGAAAAAAATAAGTTGTTCCAGAAGACTAATACCAAGTGTTTCCTTCTCTTCTACATTAATTTCTGGTGTATTTAAAATGAGGAAATTGTCCTCTAAAGGGATGTAACAGAAATAAATCTGTTGTATACATAATGATATACCTTAGGAGCATGAGGCAGTCTCACCCTTGCTGTTGATGTCAAAAATTTTTCAGAAACATGACCTTTGGGATTATTTTCTTTTTCTTTTTCAAAATGAAGATAAAGCCTATTGTTATTGACTGAATAGTGTACCTCTCAGATTCATACGTTGAGGCCCTAACCCCTAATGCAACAGTATTTGGAGATAAGGCCTTTAAGGAGGTAATTAATAGATTACCTAATAGATAATCTAATATTAATAATCTAATATTACCAATCTAACAGAACTTGGATGCATGAACATAGAGAAAAGGCCATGTGAGGACACAGCAAGAAGGTGTCCATTTTCCAGGCAAAGAGAAAGGCCTCAAGAGTAACCAAACCTGCCCACACCCTGATTTTGGACTTCCGGCCTCCAGAACTGTGAGAATATAAATTTCCATCGTTTACACCACCCAATCTGTGATATTTTGTTGTGGCAGCTCTAGTTGACTAATACAGTCAGACTTTTGGTAATGTGGAACTTGCATCTTCTGAAGTCAAAGTACCATGGGGAAAATGTGCAAAGTGACATGTAAAGCTGCTCTTAAAGAAACGTTGCAAAATCCTGTCCTCTAGTCTTTCTCAGTCAACTTCACAATTTTCATTGTCTTTCCCCATGTAAGACAATAATTACCTAGGAATGTGTGTGGGGGGGTGCCTTGTATCAGGAGAGGTAGGCTAGGTCTGCGTGCCACCATGAACAAAAATAAGAAATATATTATTTTGTTTATGATCATGAGACAGCAGAAGGCTTCAATATGTAAAAGTGAAAATTAATACTTAGGAGAAAATAATCCAAAATACACTTAGAGGATGCTGGAATCTACATGATTAATATTCAAAGAAATACATGGAAGAGAATTTTTGACCACTCTCTTAGGCTGTTAATGCTTTGTGCTTCTGTGTAGAAAGAATAATTTGGGTTATCAAAGGAAAAGTGCAGTTCAGGGGAAAAAAGTAATCATCATGTGATTTTTGCACAAGATCATTGTATGTTTACAAACAGAAAATTTTACATAATTCAAAGGATGATTTGAGGAGCTTGAGAAACCACAGATAAGGGTAACTAAAGTAATCAAAGTAATTTGGAAACAGGAAGACTGCATTATGAGGATAATATAAAGGATTGGTACCTATCAATCTTCGAAGGTAAAGAGAAAGAAAATGATTAGAATCCACATTGTTATTAAGGGTAGAAGGTGGAGAGTAGACTTGTTCATAAGATCAAATCCAATAGATATAATGGATATTCCGTGAAGCTTGAAAAATTTTAATCACATAGTAACACTTACTTAAAGAACTTCAAAGAGAAATTTCTTTTTTATATGGTAAATATGAACTTTTTTTCTTGCTAAAGTTAGACTAATTACATCTAATTTAATGTCATAGTGTATCAGTAGTTATATTATTTCCCAATAATTGATTGACCTTTGTAGAAAATACAGCAATCGTGAAGAAAAAACCCAAATGTTTCTCTTCATTCCATATATCTAATAATTGAACAGTAACTCATATCTCTGATAGACCCTGTGTATTTATACAGTAGTGCTTAAGTTAAAAAAAATCTTTGTTAGGGTTTAAGTATTTTTTTAAAAACTGTGCAATATACCATCATTGTTGGGGTAAATTCTCAGAATATTTGTTCTAATGTAGTTGGACAAGATGATCCACTGAAAAAAAAAGTACACAAGTTAGGGCCTGATGTCAATGATGGAATCTCATGGAAAATAGTTCTTTATGATTCTTGATTAATAAACACACCAAAATGAGGCATTTCAATTAAGACCCATGGTAGAGATATGAAGCTACATTTTCAAGCCTGAAGAGAGACTGGGAATATATCCAAGAGGCATAATGATGAGATACTACTACTTCTGTGATGTTTTAATCACAAATGCTTCTGTTGTTTTATCTATCCCATACTGAGATACAATAAAAACTGATTTTTCCATACACTGGTATTCAATTATATGACTAAAGGAACTGTTGGTTAGACCATTCTAAAATGAGTGTATTATTTAAAATATCAAAATTAATTTATATTTAAAGATCCTTTTCTTCATTCGAGGGACAAATATTTTTAAACAGTACTAATAAAATCTTTCAAGCCACTGTATGTTTAAAATATATATAAGATTCTTTCAATTATGGCTTGTACTCTAGCTTTCAATTTAAAACTAATTTCAACACACTGTGATTTAATTTAAAACTCCAGTTAGTGACAAAGGATATTCTTTAGAGGAAATCAATGAGTTTTCCATATTTTAAAATAAATAAGTAGTAGGAGCATTGTGAACAAGTGCTTTATTTGTCAGCACAATAGGTTTACAACTATATTTTACTGTGTTTTTTCTTCTTCTTCCCTTAATGTAGAATGCCTTTAGTCACCTTTAATATCCCAGATTAACAAAGATTCATATTTTTAATATAATGTCATATATAGTTCACATAATTCGTAATGTAAGAATTGTTTTTGTTGCTTAAGATCCCTCAACTTTCTTAGTTTCATTATTTCAAAATAATAAAATATTTTTAAAGTACTTTATAAATGCTACAAAGGAGAGAAAATTAAAATGTGTCTTGGCCATGTGTTCAAATAACAATTGAGGAGGACCAATTTTAGTGTCTGAAGCAGTTGGGGAAATATGAGTCTCTAGGACACAAAATTCTTCTTCAAGGCCGGAATATGTGACATTTTCACAAGTATGGATCAACCTTTTATCTACCTTACTTTGCTTACAGAGGCACTTAATCCTAGGATACAATCATAAAGGAAGAGGATAAAGCAAACTTCAGAATTCTAGACTAGGCACCCATGACTTTATGACGTTTCGTGATAGTATAGTTCTTTGAAATTCGAAGATTGTAAAAGCATAAAAATATGGAAGGCTCTCATCACATGAACAAGTTAGGGGAATCAGAAACACACTCTAGAATACTGAATATTTGTTTAGGCCACATTTTACACCTACCCATGGGTCAAAACCAATTTTGAGTGAAATGAAGAGCACACCATTTTTACATTCATAAACATTTTCAAGTGAATATCATCTCATTTTAGTATTTTATAGAAAAGCAATTGGAAAGAAGTTAAAAATATTGTCTTACATATTTGCCTTGCATAACCCTCAGTTTTTTTAAGAGTTTCCAATCTTCTGGAGATATTTCAGAGTTAACAGTTATTTTTTAGAAAAAAAATAGCATGCAGTTACATAATCTTCTGCAGAGGCAATGACAGATCTTTTGCAAATAAATCTTTTCTTATTAGTGTGTCAGCAACTTGTACTTTTGCCAGGTTAATCATTTAGCCAGCTGAAATCTAGAATATTTGTTTTGCTGGTTTTGACCTTGTCAGCAGCAATGCAAGTAAAAGTGGTTTTCTTAATACATCCATTTTTTCTCCCTTTTACCTTAGTTATTAGAAATAAACTTCTGTTCAGAGGTTTCTTTATTCCCCCTTGGGGAAATTACTTTTTTAAGAAGGAAGTGGGTGATTTAGAGGATGTTTAATTTATTAAGACTTCTTATCCTATAAACTGGATGAGTTCTCAGCAAATCTTCAAAATAGGTATGGTTCCTATTTCCTCAAATTCTTTTATAAACTTTTTGTCAGGCCCTCCGCAATCCTCTCCAGCTGTCAATCAAAGGGCATCGTTGAAGGGCATAAAGTAGTTCAGGACCGCCTCCTAACTTCTCTCTGCCATATTCACCAATGTAATTAATTAATTACTATGTGTAGTAGTGCTCACATGCCAAAAGAAAATAATTTGGATAAATTAATCACACTGAAATTAAATACACGAACTGTTATACACTGCTGGTGATGGTACAAATTGGTAGATACTTTCTGGAATATATATATCTGGCAATATATTTTCAAACCTTTAAATACTATGTAAATTTTGATCCAGTAATTACATTTTGTAGAGCTCTATCCCAAGGAAGTAATCAGAGATCAATTTTAAGTTATGCAAAAAAGAAAAATGTGTATCACAGTGTTATCGTACAAGCGAAAAAGAAAAGAAACAATTTGTGTTGAGCTATGGGGTATTGTTCTATAAATTAAATAAGCAAAATTACATGATGGAATAATATGAAATAGGTACACACAAAAACATCTGCTTTCAGCAATTTGGTGGGCTGTATACTGTGAGGTCCTTCCACTATAAAACAACTAGATTTTCAATGAACCATTCCTTTTCATTGATATATGAACTTCAAAGAAGTATGGGAAATCTATAAAAATCACCCATCCTCATTCACACCTAAACATAAACTATATGGCAGCATCTCAAAAGGCATTAGGACCATCTGCCACTTGGCAGAAGTAAATCTTAACATTAGGTCTACAGTTTTCAAAGGAGGCTAAACTGATCCCAGATAGGCACTACCATTGATTTCCATCACAAGCAAAAACCTTTCCTGGAGTAAAAGATCCTCAACTCAGGCTTTTAAAATTCCTGAGACTATGGTAAAGAAAATATGAGATGGCAGGCAAAGATCCCTAACACGCAAGGAAATAAATAGACATGTTTGAGAGACAACAGTAATAACCACTAGATACAATGCCCACTTATTTCATATATTTTAAAATCAAATATAAGACATTAATTAAATATGTATGTATATATGTATATGACATGAAAAAAATCTGAAATTTAGATAATATAATTATTTTTAAAAGACAAAAATAATTAGAAAATATATCAAATATTAATATTTTAAAATACATCCTTTTTGAAATAAAAAAAAAAGACTTAATGGGTGGGTAGACAAAGTTGAAGAGTAAACAGAAAAACAAATCTGAAGAAATTAACCAAACAGATGAGGAGATGAAAAATACAAAAAATGAAAAGTGACATGTAGGGTACATTGAAAAAAATATAACACACGTCTAAAATCATTATTCCAATAGAAGATTGCATTAGATATTTATTACTGTGTTGGGCCGAACCCTGCAGGCCTG
Source organism: Phocoena sinus (assembly GCF_008692025.1). Taxonomy (NCBI): domain Eukaryota; kingdom Metazoa; phylum Chordata; class Mammalia; order Artiodactyla; family Phocoenidae; genus Phocoena; species Phocoena sinus. The sequence continues at coordinate 68,530,856 of NC_045767.1, forward strand.
CAAGGCCTGTACTTGCCCAGCTTCAAGACCGAAGAAAGAGCCCAAAGTCAGCAACAGAGACAACAATGGTTTAATGGACAGGGGGAGCTTACACATCTGAAGCAAGGTCTTGGAGTGACACCCCATCGTGTGTGGCAGATGGTGGGCAGGACATGGCGGCAGTCTTTGCTCCTGGGGATAGGGGGAGGTTAGCAGTTATAGGGGGAATTGACATCAGGTTGGCTCATTGGCTGTGAGGGAATCCAGCAGAGGGGCACACCCCTTCGATAAGAACAATCACTAGCTGGGGTGGGGGCAACTATGTAGGAAGGTCGGTCAGGTGGGTAGGGTGCAGGTGAAGCAGGCACTGGTCCAGCAGGGGATATACAGAGTGCAAGAGAATAGCCATCTTGGGTGGCCTGATCATACATACTACATCACAAATTATTCCCAAATATAGCAACTTAAAACAACAATTATTAGCTTGTTTGTCTCCCTCAGGACCCCTTACAAGTCTGCAAATTGTTGGCCTGTTGGCCGGGACTGCAGTCTCTGAAGAACTGACTGTGCAGTAAGCTCATTCACCATTCTTTTGGCAGGAGGCTTCAGTTTTTCACCATTTGGGTCTTTGGAGAGAGAGAGAGAGAGGAGGAGAGGGGCTGCAACAAATCATCACAAACGAAGTGGCATAAAACAGCACACATATATTGCTGTACAGTTCTGGAGGTCAGAAGTCCTAAAATCACTGTGTTGACAGGGCTGTGTCCCTTCTGGAGGCTAAGGTGTAATCCATTTCCTTGCTTGTTTCCAGCTTTCAGAAGCCTCCTGCATTTCTTGCATACGACCCCTTCTTATCGCTCCAGCCTCTGCTTTGTTCATCACATCTCTTTTTCTGGGTCTTTTACCCTCCTGCCTTCCTCTTTCAAGGACCCTTGTGGTCAGTCACACCTGCATCATTCAGGATAATCTCCCCATCTCAAGATCCTTAACTTAATCAGAACTGTAAAGTCCCTTTTGCCATGTGAGGCAATATATTTACAGATTTCAGGCATTAAAATGTAAACATCTTCTGGGGCATTATGTCTACCACAGCCCCTTGTCTGTAAAATGAGGGCGTATGGTATCTACTTCCTAGGGTTGATATAAGGATTAAATGAGTTTAGTTTTTTGTTTTATGTATTATTTTTAGCACTTCAGGGTATGGGTTAGCACATATGAAGTGCTATAAGAATGTTTGATGAATAAAGTAAAGCACTGCATGATCTGTCTTTCTTATTGTTTAATTATTTTGGGTTTGTGATCACTTCTGTTTTTACCAACTAGCATGCCTGGTTATTTTTGATTGAGTACCAAACAGTGCACACGAGATCTATAGAGATAAATTGAAGTGCTAGCTTTCTATTCTATTTTATTCCTTCAGAGAAGATGTGCATTTGCTACTGGCTGGTGGCTAGCAAAAATCACTAGCCAACCTGAATTAATTTAATCAAATAAAGGATTGAGACCATGGTAATCTGGGCCTCAGACCTCTTGAAGATTCTCAGTGTATTTGCCAGGCGTCCTCTACTTGTGAGTTTAAACTCCAGTCTTTGTCTTTCCCATCTGTCTGTGAAAAGCACTGCTCAGTTACCCAGCCTCTGAGTCTTCTCCAGAATTTTGATGAATTCAAAAGATGAAAAGCAACTACAGACACTAGCCTCACCTCTCTTAATTTTCTTCTAAATCTTTCTCTTATAATTCTTTACTACTTTGGCAATTTTCTGATGCTTTCTAATAAATATACATTATATTCTCTCCAGTTATTCTCCTCATTTTTAGTCAGCCATTACCAATAGCCAGAACTGAGTGACTGGATTTTGTTTCTAGATCACATGCTCTTTAGAAAATAAAAATACTTCTCTTAAGAAATAGCTCTCACACTGCCAGCACTCTGATAGAATCTCAATGCTGGATTATGGAAAACTAGGTGATGATGTGACCTGAGGCACTGAGTCATAGGTCAAGGAGGCTAGCAGCACACTTTCATCAAGTGAAATTGTATATACTTGGCCATGCTGAGTAGATCCTGAAGCCACAAAGAGAGTGTCACAATTATGTCAATTATAGCATAGTTTCCAATTGTTAAAAATCGACAACTTCTTATATAAGGAAGTTTTCTTATTGAAGACAATGGAATATGATAAAGCTTAAATGCATGAACTAGAATTTTTTGTATCTACCTGAATGCTTTAAATTAAAAAGTTATGAGACAATTGAGTCCGTAAAAATATATACTGTTTAACACAACTTATTTGAAGACTAAGCCATATTAAACAACACTGTACACATTTATTATATATGTATATATTTTATATATATTTATATATTATTTATATACATGAAGTAAAATTCTAAATACACTTGTGGAATTATCAATTATAAAATTCCCTAGAAATGAACAGAGGAGAACACGTTTAGAATTATATAAAGGGCTTCAACTATATATATATTATATATATAATATATATGTGTGTGTATATATATATATATATATATATATACACATTTTAATAAATGAAGCAAATATGGCCAATTTTTAAGATTAGAAAAAAACAGGTTGTTACACAGTGGTACTTAGTAGAACATTCTCTAGACTTGAATTATTATGTGTACTTGAATTATTTTATAATACAAAATAAAATTTTTATAATAAAAAGCTTTCTTAGAAAAACTTATTTTCACACAGTGCCATTTATATACCTTTATATTACTAATTGTGTAAGTTTTGTGTTTGCCTCATTCCAATCCACTTTCTGCCCTTCTCTGCCATATTCTGCCCTAGGAGGCCAAGGCTTTAAATTTCCTTTGATGACTGTCTTCTGGTTGGGTCAAGCCAACGGGAGTCACTGTCAGATTGTACTGGAATGGAGTAAAAGACCACAGTGTTTCTTCCATGCTCCTTTCTTTCTTCTTTATAGGGTTTCTGGCAGTACCTGTATGCCATCTGACCACTCCTCCAAAGCCCTGCTTCTCAGTGAGCTATGATAATGCACTTCTTGTCTTTTCAACCCTAGGAATGTTAATGGCTTTGCATTGATGCTATTGGTGTCTCACCATTCCTTACTTACTTCCTTACCCTGCTCATTTCTCTGTAAGTGGAGTTCTTTATACGCCTGCTCATTGAAATATTTGTGTTTCCTGATGGTACCTTGGCTTATGCATTTATGAAATGAGAAAGCAAAATAATACAATAGTACAAGTGGTAAAATCTATTAAATATATCAGTTTATGCAATGTAAAAAAATTAAAAAGTGTATACAACTATTTTAATTAGTTGCTGAATTGACAGGTCTGATTTGTTCACCCCAAACTGTGAAATATTTTATGGTCTATTTGGAGTGTCCTAAGCCATAACACAAACTGGTTTAGTGATAGTTGTCAGTTGTACTTAGGACAATTAAAATAGTACTATTTGCAAATGTAACTTTCAATATACATCCATAATTTTGAAAGAGACTATAGTAATATCTGTTGTGATCATCAATCCAGTGGTCAGGTTTTAATGTGGTTACAGTGATGTGAAAATTTAAAATGTAGCAGTAATATTATTATTCACTTTCCAAAGATTATTCACTAAAAATAATATATCTCATTAAAAGCCCAAGGGTTTTTGAAATGGAAAGTAACCAGGCTCCTTTAGCAAAACTGATTAGTCTGTCTTCCCACTTCAGTGTGTCTATCTATTAAAGGCAGACTAATTAGCAAAGTCACTAATGAGGTTCCCACTTATGCTGTAAAGAAAAAACCTTTTCTTAGCAACCTTGTTATTAAAATAGTAGGTCAGACTAGAGCTCAGCTTGGCAAAATTCTGCAATCCATACTTGAGAGATGTAAGCATATTTTCCTTTACTGCCTGCCATGCTGCCTGGTGATAACAGCATCTTAGTTCAAACAAATAATTAGAGTTGATGATAACCCTAATTAATGACTTTGCTAATGGCTTTGCTTGTTTAGGGCATTAAGCCAAGTTCATTGTTTAGCATCTTCATACCTACTAACCTATATAAAATAATTAGCAATTCATTGACTCAGTCTTAAGGCATTACATGATTAAGAGTGACTGTATCCTTGAGGTGCTAACTAATGAGTTTGCTTGTCTATTCTACATTCTGGCCAGATCTTCTGCTGTGATTTTTCATCTTGGGCTGGGCATTCCACTCCCATGAACTCATTTTGAAGGAAGTGACTGACTGCAGGTACTTCTGGAAACACTGATCACCTGGGGTCACAGTGAAAAGAAGGGCACCTGGATGAAAGTCCACCTGCTTTCTTAGTGTCTATGAGCAGAGCTTCTGCACAGTGTTGGCTGGTGACAGCTAGACCATCAGATCCTCCCACTTTCTCTTTGAATTCAAAACATGCAACATGTTTTAAGGGCTTAGAGACAAGAGATCATGGCCCCTCTAAAGAGCTGAAATAAGTTTAGATGCACAGCAGGAATGGCTAGAAATGAGGTTATAAAGTCATAGCTTATATACTGGGAGGTTTCTAAACTACATTAAGGATTCTGGTCTTTATTGGAATCCTTGACAGATATAAAATCAGGGATCAGACTTAAATTTTTCTTCTTCTCTAGATTATTACATTAAATGTTGATTGACTGAGGTAGCCTAAGCATGTTTCTCTTATAACCTGGAAGATGAAAGCTAACTCTCTTCTCATTTGACTGATCATAAGCTTAGATGATAATTTTGTTTTGTGCTCTGGGTGGACTCATTCTGTACTAGACTTGAGCTTTTTACTTTTTCCCAAGAGTAGATGTTTTAGCCTCAATTTCTGCCCCTATTAGGGAGCTTAGTTTAAAACAAAAAAAAAAAACTACCCTTACACAACTTCTCATTTCTGGTAGACCATGTTTTACCACCGCTTACAGCCTTACACCTACAGGCTCTTAATTCCTGAATGAGATTCAGGGTCAGAAGCTTGTGTCTTGGCTCTGCCCCTTGCTAACTAGAAGGCTTGGCACCATCTCATCTAAATCCCATAGTCTGAATTTCTTTTTCTGTAAAGGAATATCTTGTTTATTATACTTTAGAGATTTATTGTGAGGGAAAATTAGAAAGTCTAGATGAGGGTATTAAGAATATAAGATGATGCGTGAATAAATTATTATGGTAAAGTGAATTTGACTCATATATATTATTGAGGCCATGAGAGGCAGATCACAACCCTGGGCTTTAGAGTCAGATGAGTTTCAATCAAACTTTGCTACTTAGCATCTGTGTAAGCTTGGGCAAATTAATGAACTTCCCTAAACTTTATCTATAAACAGAGATGACAATCTACTTCACAAAGTTATGATAAAGCTTGAATGAGGTAACATACATGAAGATTTTAGGGAAAAAAAGTAACTGGGACAGAGTAAGTTTCAATAAAAGGTTGCAATTACTCCATTAAGTACTAAAACCACTTGGCATTTTAACATTTATTTTGAATTATAGGAACCTCTTATAATTGACTTTTTTTCAGGGCCTAGGTACATTTATTTGTTTGTTTTCAAAATTTACTGAGACCAACCTGGTTCCAGGCCTGGGTTCCAGCAGGACATCAGCTGGGTCAGGGCACCTCACATAATGCCAGCAGCCCGGTAAGCAGGCAAATGGGAGCCGGGACAGAGGGAGAAGAGGCCGCCACGCTCGGGGTGAGTCACGTGGGAGCTAAACCAGCGCCGCGGATAAAAGGTGGTAGGCAGAGTGGCTGGGGGCGGAACCGGAAGTAGTGCCACCAGCCGGGCGGCCCTTTCAGCCAATGGCCGCGTGGTGGGGTGTCTGACGTCACCTGAGGAGAAAGGCGGGAGGCCCAAAAGGCGCGGGTTACCAGAGCGTCCTTCTGCATTACTAGGTGTTACTAGGTGAGTTACCAGAGCAGTGCAGTCAGGGAGAAGCGTCTCTTCCAGCTTCTCTTCCACGGGTTAATCAAGCTCAGGTACACCACACCTTCAGCCTGAGGACCGCCTCGCGCCTGCAGCTGCCCTCAGTTCTTATAATTGATTTAGAGGTCATAGCACGCGGAAAACTGATTTGGATAGAGTGACCATCCTGTAGCAAAATAGCCTTTGGTAAGTAAAGCTACACACTAAAAAAGGAGTTAATAGGAAGTTAGCAGCTATTCAGGAAAGTGGGAACAGAGTTTTTCTTTCTGTCTTCCACATTCAGCTTTAACCTTAGTGTTGAACTCACAGTATGCTGTTTACTAGGTGCTGTTGAATAGCTAAGTGAAGGAAAGAATGAATAAATTAAGATCGTGTTTTGCAAAAGAGTCCTAGGATATTCAGGTCACTTTATGCATTGGGGAGTAACGTTAGAACCTGCAGGGGTATAAGGTGAGATTGCTGCTCTAGCGGTAGCTCTAAGGAGTGGACTCAGAAGTCTTTGGGGCAATAATAAATCAGCAAACAAGATAATAATGATGATGATGATGATGGTGATATCTAACATTTATTGAGTGCTTAATAGTACCAGGCACATTTTCGAATGGTTTACTTATATTATCTATTTACTTCTTTAAAACCCCTGTGAGCAAGTACTATCCCTATTTTTGTAGGAACAAACTAAAGCAAAGAGAGAGTAAAAGACTTGCCCAAATTTACATGCTACTAAATAAGCACTAGAGGAAAATAGGATAAGAGAAAATGGCCTGATTTTACCTACACCCCAGGTTCCAGCCAGGTGGCGAAGGAATCCAAAGAACCTCACTGCTCTCCGTAGGTGCTTGTAGGTGCCCTGGAAAAAGCTGGCACAATCCAGGTGTTTAACACCCCCCCTCCCTAGAGGGGAGTCCATTCTGACACGGAATTGTCACTAGTTCTTTCTTTTCCTTAACAAACTTCTTATCCTGTCATTTTTTTTCAACAGCATATAATTCCTCTTCTTTTAGCATTTGTCCTTAGCTGACTAGATTTTTTTTTTTTTTTTTTTTTTTTTTTTTGCGGTACACGGGCCTCTCACTGTTGTGGCCTCTCCTGTTGTGGAGCACAGGCTCCTGACGCGCAGGCTCAGCGGCCATGGCTCACGGGCCCAGCCGCTCCACGGCATGTGGGATCTTCCCAGACCGGGGCACGAACCTGTGTCCCCTGCATTGGCAGGCAGATTCTCAACCACTGCGCCACCAGGGAAGCCCCCTGACTAGATTTTTTAAAAGTCACTCAACTCCTCTTGAAAGTTGCGTTGTGTGTGTGTGTGTGTGTTTTGTAGTTATGGAATGGTGATGTAAAGGATGCAGATTCTTGCATCTTTGTATCTTGTAGCAGGGACTGAAGACACAGATGTATTAAGATCAACTGGAAGTTTTATAAAGTGATTTCAAATTAACTAAAGGTGAAATCATGTTTATAAATAAAGTCATTGTTTTTCTCTTTTTAAGTGAAAGTCTGATACATAAATACACTGCTTCTCATTTGTATTAATCTAAAATGTTTAAGTATTCACTACAGGCTACTCGGTTTCTAGAAATGGATTAATTTTCTTGAGAAATTACATTTAGCTTTGAGTTGTGTCACAGTCAGTTCTCAAGTTTTTTTATTTTTTTTTTCTGAGATTATTCAGACGTCATTCTATGAAAACTAGTCAAAAGACCTAATTTGACGTCTGGCTCAAACGTGAACTTGTGTTGCAATGTTGACAAATTTATATAATCTCTAAATCCTACTCTCTTTTACTGGATGTTGTTGGTGAGATTCTTCCACAAGCAGGTTATGAGGTTGACATCTGTGGAGAGCAGAGGAAGGAAGCAGGATAGGGCAGAGGTAGATCTTGAACTGTGATACAGGCCTGACAAGTCTTAGCCAACCCTACAGGGAGCTTTGGAGCTAAAATGGCCGGTCAGAGCTGTCTGGCATTGGGCCAAAACTAGATGTGGGCTAAACAAGAAAAGATCTTGCCCTTGGTGAGAGTGGTTCTCTGCAGTTGAGGCAACTCCTGAAGGGGCTGAGCTCTAATAGGCATCTGCCAACAGCACGCCTACTAGCTGGGGCAACAAGTCCTTCCTTAAAGGGATAACTTGGGCAGCTCAGTGTCCACAGCGCTATGTAAATAGTGACAGTAGTTATCACACCTCCGTCAATTACCACAAGGATAGCACTTTTGAAAACAGTTTGAAGAATATAAATTACTATGTAAATATTATATAACTATATCAATATCTGTACATTTTGTTTGATTAATTCTTAACGTAGTAAAATTCTAAACTACAGCAATTTTCACTTTAAAAAATACATACAAAATAAAATTGAAGAATCAGATTATTTTCGAATAATTTTAACAAAAAAGTCTGTAACATTAAAAAAAAAAAGGATTCTGATTTCTTCTCAATTTATTGAAAGTCATCTTCTAACCATTCAGGACATGAAAGGAAGTGAAGCTCAGGTATTGAGATACATGTGAGGGTGAAACGGGAATTGGAGGTTGGACCAGCTATTGCACGTGCACCCACTGTGGTCAGTTTCATCTTCCGGTACCTGAGCTGTTACAGGAAAGCTGGGGGGAAGACTGAGAATAGATCCTGGTTTGCTCTATGGAGTGCTGCAGAAACTCACAATGAAAATATCCAAAGATGTATTTTAATTAAAAACTCTATATTTCATTGATCTTTTGCTAAAGTGTAGAAAGTTGTACTTTACAACATCATATCTCTGGTTACATTAAATTTTTTTTTTTTATATTTGCTTTGGCTTTCTTGCCTTTTTTCTTGGTTAGAGTTTCCTGAGCTTTATTTATTTTCTCGGGGTTTTCAAAGAAAAAAAACTTTTATATATCTTTTTTACATTTTTCTTGTTTTTTATTCCTGTCTTTATACATTCCTTTTTCCTGATTTCTTTCTCCTAGGCTCATTATTACTATTTAAAAGTCATTATGACTGCTTTAAAATAACGTTAATGACCATTATTTATTGGAAAGTTGGTCTCTGCAGTGCTAAATATCTTGTAGACATAGCACATTTACTTTATTCTTTTTTTGTTTAATGTAAGCAGTCCCTTTAATTTTCCTATAAATTGGTCACATCCCTTTAAAAATGTAAAGTTCTTATTACTTACACTTATTCTTTAAATAGTCTGTGAAGGAAATTCTTATTTCCTTTTCAATTAAAATTTATTTAGAAGAGAGTATGTTTTAGTTTCAAAATCGTCTTACAAAATTTAACTCGAGGCATCTGAATCAACTGGGGCCCTGACATTCAGGGAGTCATACCAGGATTAAGTAGGCCACACAAGGTGAAGTCCTTTATGCTAAAGTTGAGATGTCATGCCCTGGGCCCTCTTTTGAGCTTCTTGCAGTTGTGTGGTAAGAAGATACAGGACTTGTCTGTTAACCTTTTCTCCTTCTCTTTGAATTCATGCAGCTGGATGGTAAGAATACCAGTGTCTTTTTGCCCCAAGGTGCTATTTCCTCTCTGTTTTCTTTTATCCCCAGTAGATTTTGGACCAAGGCAACTACCCTAGCTGTGATGTAGGCAGCCTGACCAGCTCCGTATGAGCGCATTGCCAGTGTGGACAAAGATGGTTAATTTCTCCCATTCCTTTGATACGCAAAGATATATTTTAGATTATTATTTCCTTTCACTCCAAGGGTAAAACCTTGCTTCACACTTTGGAGTCTTCAACAATTCCTGTCATGGTTGTGCCAGGCCTTCTGAGGCAAAAAACAATATGGGAAAAATGAGGGCTGGGGTGAGTAACATTACTCAGCATGTCCAAGGCTTCAAACTGAAATGTTAGGGAGTGAATCTTGATTTGGGACGTGCTGAGGCAGGTCTGGGGTGCGGGAGTGAGGGCTTTCCTTAGTGACCTGGGATTCGAAAGACTGCTTTTCTTCCCATTGGTAGAGCCCCACTTGAGAGGATCATTCATTTGTTGCTGGGTTCAGAAAAGCAACAGGCAGGTGGTACAGGCACTATTAGGTAGAATAGCTTTCTATAGCAGTGTATGTGTGTTTAATTATCTTCCCTTCCCCTCCCTTTTTTTTAATCATTTGAGATATTTCTCCAGGGAAAATAGATTCTACCATGATAGGAAAAATTTGAGGAAATAAAGATTTTCTTTTCTTTTATTGGAATAGTGAAACTAGTAATAACTAATGAAACAAGTAATCTTTCTTGGTATTTTGAAATAATTCTCTGAGCATCCTATTTTTGAGAATTGTATATACTTTCTGAGTTATTGAACATCAGAGAATTTGTTTTTTAATTTTTTCTAATTCATAACAAATCTTATTTTGCCATAAAATTTGAGGTCCAAAGTATTTGTGTTTGGAATTCAGGGCACATATTTCATTATTCTCTTACATTTTGTGGTTCAGAAATGTTTAATGAAAATTTGATTTTATTTTTCTACATAAATCTCTGTATATAGTCTTCATACACACACACACACACACACACTCCAGAGCTTTAACTTATCCATAAAAATCGAGAAAAATTTCCAACTTCTAGATTTTTTCTTTTTTCTACCTCTTTTCTTTTCTGTTAAGCAATATTTTTTTTGTCCTAGATCAGGGAAAGTAATTTAAGGTGTTTTAAAAGATAATTGATCAATTTTTGCTGTATCTAAACATTTTTGTTGTATTAATTGAAGTACACATTTTGGCAACTAAGTTTTCCATTTGAAAGCAATATTTGAGACCTTAGATTCTTCCTGTGTTAGAATATAATGACTTTTTGAATTTCGTTGATTATACAAATTGTAGCTGTTTGACATTTTTAACTTTCCTGTAGTCGTTCTGTTCCTAGGGAAACAAAAAGTTTTATTTCATTCTGAAAAAAGAGTCTCTTTTTAAATTACTGTATAGTTTCATATGCTAGCAATATTTGTATATTATTTTTCCATTATATAAGAATATCTATTTTCAATTTTGGTAGTTGAGAAGGCCTCTTTAATAATTAGGATAGATTTTCATTAAAATATTAAAAACTCATTTAAAGAAAGATATTTAATATTGCTCTACATCCCCAGATGGGAAATTTTACCATGAAAAATCAGAGGTGTATTTTCAAAAAGATTTTGCCTATGAGATAAACAAACTGACAATCATTTTAACCTATTGACATTTTTTAACCAAAGATTCTTATAAGATTGCCTTTGAAATGAATTCATATGAAGAGATAAAGAAAATGCAAATTTGCTCTTAAAGAATATATGTAATATCTATATCATTAATATATATATTAAAGAATATATACATATATGCATACATGCACATGTATGCATATATGTATAGTAACTAAAAGCAAAATAATATTATAGACTTTGAAATTAGGGATATAATTTCTTCTGAGCCACTGTGTTTTAAAAATCCCTAATAGAAAAAAAAAAAAAAAAATCCCTAATAGAAGCTCCACAGTCACTTCTCTTTGCTTTTGGGCATATGTGGGCTTAACATTAATCAGATTGAATTTTACAACTGACTGGCATAAAGAGCCTAAATAAATGAAGCTAAAATAAACCTTGTTTAATCTCACAGGCTCAAATTGATGGTATACTCCCAAATCATGTGGTGTCTCTCAAAATGTCATTATATTACTATTTGTTTTTCTTTTTAAAAAATTTTTATTGGAGTATAGTTGCTTTATATATATTACTATTTTTGTTAAGATCATATTTTCCTCCTTAATGCAAGTGCTTGGACACCTATCTTTGGAGGCAAGTGATCTGGCAGTCTTTTAAAACTATTTGTCTAGTAATGAAATAGATCTAAGCACTAGGAAATAAACTCAACAATAATTCCTATTCTGATGTTGGTAATAAATGTATCATTTATGATTAATATTTCTTCTACTAATTAGAAGAAATCAGAAATAGAGTTAACAGATTTTTAGTGAGTTTCATCTATCAGGAACCCAGTAAAGATTTATTGAGTAAATAAAAGTGACATTCTAGTCAGTTGATTCTCTACCTCCTTTTTCCTTAAGGAAAAGTCACCCATAGTGGATAACATTTATATGCATGACAGTACTCTGGAAGCATTTATATTTTGATGAAACCAAAATTATTTTTTAAGGAAGTAAAGCTCCTCCATAATTTATATTCAGCACAACCATCAAGTCCTGAAAAGAGTTCCTCTGTGTGGGCTGAGGCTGAACAGATACAGAGTGTGTTCATTTCCAAGGACACTGTCCATTGTTCCACATCCTTTTCACTCACACAGGAATAAAGAAATAGCAATGCAAATGACAGATAGTCATTATGGGGATAATATCAAATTCCTCTAAGTCATTCAAAATAAATTAATTATGGTGAAATGTTTATGTTTTGACGTATCACAAACTAGTTTTAACTAATCTTAATATACTAGTGGGTTTTGATGCCACTATGGAGAAAGCTTCATGGCGTTAATCCTGCCATGGAAGAGAGGGACACGTGAGCTGTTTTGAATAGTTTGACAATTTAAAAGGCAGAAACTATCCTTATATATTATTAGGAGCATTATCTTTAAGAATAAGCAAAAATTAAGACCATGCATGAAAACAAATCATTGTAAAACCCCATTTACTTAAAAGGTTAATGCATAGTAAACCATTCTTTTAAAAGCACAGAAAAGTACTTTCTCCACTCTTTCTTATGAGGGACCTCTTTTGTTGTTGTTCTATTGGGTCTTCCTTTTTCAGTTAATAAAAAGTAGGGTGGTAATTTTTTTTTTTTTTTTGCGGTATGCGGCCCTCTCACTGTTTCGGCCGTGGCTCACGGGCCCAGCCTCTCCTCGGCATGTGGGATCCTCCCGGACCAGGGCACGAACCCATGTCCCCTGCATCGGCAGGCGGACTCTCAACCACTGCACCACCAGGGAAGCCCTAGGGTGGTAATTTTTGACCTCTTCCTCTAGCAAAGAGATACAAAATGTTTATTGATTTATGCGACTTAACGAAAATGATCCAAATTGTTGTCTGACAAGTTTTAGGTAAGAACAAGAAGAAATGAACAATCTGAGAGATTCTTGTTCTGTTAATGACCAAAGACTAACACTGGCACATATCCAAAAATTTACCTTGCAGGGATTTTATTTTTTATGAGAATATAAGAAAAAGTTGGGGTTTTTGAGCTACACAAAATTCTATAAATACGTTTCTATATATCTCTTGCACCTAAAGGAATTTGTCATTGAAGGAGAGAGATGGGTGAATGGTCATAAATCATCACTAAAAGAGACCTGATTTAGAATCAATAGGGATTTGAAATCGTTATTCTGTCCACTAGAAGGAAAGAGCTGAGATGGGGGGGTCAGGGAATTGGGGAGCAATCTTAGGAATGGGCTGGAGAGTCATAATAGGAGGTGCTGTTGGACTTCATTCTTGTGTTATTCAGAGAAGCTTAAGTTCTCTATCCTGGTATAATCAAATGGGACATTTATTGCTCGTATTTACAGATCTTGGTCAGGACAGATATATAGCTGCTGGTTTTAGGGAAGACTAAGAAAAAAAGAAACTAAATGTTATTAGGATTGCGTGTGTTTCTGTTTCTCTCTGTGTTGGCTTCATTCTCTACTAATACAAACGGACTGTGTCAATGCCTTCTGCTCAAATACTTCCAACCCAGTAATCAGATGTGAAAGGGAAGCTGATTGGCCTAGTTTGGAACATTTACCACTTGTGTGACTAGGAGGGTAAGACTTTTTATAATAAGAAGAATGGTCAGCACAGGACTGTGGGCCCTGTAAGCCAGATAGTAGCATATCAGCTAAGAGGAGGTTTTCTCTCTACAGGATCCAAGTTAGAGACTACATGATGTTTCCCGGTCAAAAGCATTGAGTGTACTATGAGTGACAAGGGTCATTGGAAGTACATCATTTGTATTTGTTTATCATTATTTTAAAATAATGTGCTTAATATATATATTTAAAATTTTATGGAAACTAGTTTAATTTTAATGTTGGCAAGCACTGAGATAATATTTCTGAATAATAATGGAATTGACATTAGAAGGTCAGTGAAATAATAAACATTTATCAAATATATATGTATGTATAATCATTTAAGAAGTTGCTCATGAAGTTTTTAAAATCTAGTCAGAAAAGCTTTATATACACTTAGGCTAAAATTTAGAAAAACTACTTCAAAATATGGATTTTGTTCAAGTTCAGTTATTTTACTATTTACTGTACCATTAAGAAAATTACTGAATTTAATTTATTTAGTTCATTTATTTATTTGGAATTTTCTGAACGCAGTTAGCCCTCATTATGATTTCTCAGGCATAATTAGTTGCATACTAACACTTCTAGCTGAGATACAGAAGTATATGAAAGGCCTTTGCTAGTGTGCTAACAACCAGAAAAACATGGACAGGAAAAGTCCCCTTTTCTTTAGGCTTAGTGAAGAATAATGGATGCAAATACAAAATAATAAATAAATAGATTAATACACAAACAAATTTTAGAAATGCAAATACAATATCTGAAAATTTAAAAAAATCTTATGTAAAGATTTTTTAAAATTAGAAGACATGCATATACATGTGCTCCAACAAACAAGCTGAGCAAAATAGTGTAGCATCATGTATTTGTCAAATGACTCATTTAATTAAGTATTGCAGAACAGATGTAATATTTTTGGAAAACATTTATTTGGCATATATGATGATGTTCTGTATGGATAAAATTTTAAAAGGCCTTAATGGAATATAAATAAGTAGAATGTCAAAGACTGAAAAAAATATTTATGGAGCAATTTGGAAAAACAAATATCAAAATGCAATCCCTGCCCTGGTGGACCTGGATGACTGGCTGCTGGGTGGAGGCTGTGGAAATCAAAACAGAAATTGGTGGACCACTAGGAGGGAAGGGCAATAATTCAGGAGAATAAGACTAATGCCTTGCACTAAGAGATTAGCGACAAAAGATCCATTATCTTGTAAACCTCTATTAATGTGTAGCCTATTGAATCACCACCACTGGTTTTAACTTCTGTCTTGTAGCCTGGTTAAAAGCTGTGCTGTCTTAATTAACATATTCATGGTTTCCTTCAACTGTGTGTAATCCTAAATAGACTACACTTAGGGTTGTAGGAGCTTTTGTCTTAAAATAAGTGATTTTAGACCTTGTGATGATAATAACGTCCATACCCTAAATTCAACTTTTAAGCAAGCTTGTAAAGTTTTTGTCTAATTTAAGCTTTTCTATGTCAGGATGTATAGAGGGAACTGGGAATTCATAATATTTTATGGGCAATAAATTCAGTTGCTTTCTGAGTAGGGAGGAAGTTATGGTTAAATGAGATAATGCACTAGAGACCAGTTTGATCTCTTTAGAGGAAAGTTATACAAATTATTACTTTTTTGTTGTTTATGCATATAACCACTCCATTTAACATGCTTTTATAAGATTTTTTTTTAATACAGGCAGAATTATTTCCTCACTGTCAAACAATCTGAGACTGGCTTTCACCCAATATTTTAATTTTGGTATATATTTTCTCTCTGTAGATATGTGTGATATGTGCCATGGAAGACATTTGGATGTACATGATTTTCTTCTCTTAAGAAAACTCAATACACATGTAGTAAATTGAGTTGATTATCCACTTTCCAAGGAATTCACAGAAGGAAGTTAATCATCTTACAAGTTCCTTAATAACTTTATTAAGTTATCCAATTATGAAAATATTCCATTGAAAAACATATTTACAAATATTTCAGAGATATAGTTATTGGATAAAGAATGTATTTTTGAATTACTCTGGGACCTTTACTAAAATCTTCTTTATAGGACTGCTTTAGTCTCTGCTTCCTGTTTTTACTGCCAAAAAAACACCATATAACACACTTCAGGGATAGAATTATGGCAAGGCAAAGCAGCCTTTTATACACTCTCATGTGAGAGGGCTACTGACACAATACACTCTGTCAGCTGCCATTCTGCATAACTGTCAGGGATTCCCCTGGGTTCATCTGCAAAGCTTGATTTCTCCCTGATTACCTCTGAAAATTTAGCTTCCTTTAATTCAACTTAAATATCTCCAAATACAATTTCATGATACTATTTTAAGACTGTATTTTAAAACCCAACTGCATTACTATGTTATATAATTTCTGGCCATGAGTCCGTCCATTCAATTATTCATTCACCTACAAGTATAGTATAAGAGACACTATACTAGATCTATGAAATCATGTAAAATGAGGTCCCTTGTATTGAGAATCTCACAATCTCACAGTCCAATGAGGGATAAAAGATAAATATATATATAGTATTTTCATTGTGTATGTACACAATATATACACACACATATATACACATATGTATGTGTGAATGTTTATGTGTGTATAGGTGTATGTATATAGACACATAACAAAAAATGCTGGGATGACACTATGAACAAAGAACAATATTATGTATATATATTGAGGAAACTGAGACAGAATTAGGCCTACTTAACTTAGAATTTTATACAGGGACTATTTATTAGATTTTACCCAAATTAAGGAACAGAATTTTGGATCTGAAAGGATACTATAGAATGACATGAACAATGCTAATTTGTATTCTCTGGCTAAGGACTTTTGAGGAAAGAGAAAAGGAGAACATTTGCTCTGAATACACTTGTGCTAGATGCACACTCTCTAATTAGAAAAAATATATATGTATATATAAATTATTTTACATAGAACAAATAATAAATAACATGCTATGAAATCACTAGTTGCCCATTTGTTGAACAGTTATGAATCCTTAACAAGTGTGGATAAAAAATGTCCTCACCCAAAATATATTTCGTTTGTAATACCAAGGTTTTGCATGCTTTTGTTTATGGATATCAAGGTGCATGCATTGATACTACCTTCTGTTTCTGGAACCAATTTGACAAATCACAGAAAAACTTTGTTCTTGTTTATGCAAACAATAATCTTCGTGTAATAACTTTTAAGAATGGATATATTTTCCTTCAGTAAGTGCTGCTTGATGTTGCCAGCTGCTTTAATTGGCTCATGTAAATTGCATTTAGCTGCTGCTGCAGCTTCTGCCTCTCCAACTTGAGCATTCTCTGTCTGGTTCTGAGGGACCAGTGGTCTTTCACTCACTCCAGTGTTGGTTTTAAATCCCCTTTGATGAAAGAATCACTTTCTGCTGAGAGCCTGAGATGACACTGGATCTACCCTTTGTGTAACCCAGTGCATCAGCATTAAGAACTGCACTTTAGCAAGAGGTCATGGATGTAACTGTTTAGTCATTTCATGCTACAATGTTATCCTTCCAAATGCAGTGGAGGAAATGATTAAACTTGAGGGGGGACTTCAGGAAAGTCTTCATAGAGGAGGTGACGGGAGTCACAGCTTCAAGGCTGAGGAAGCATTTTCCCGCAAAGGAGGTACAGAAGACTACGTGATCATTCTACAGAGCAATGCACAATAAGGGCCAGTTCAGCAAAGGGATGGACTGTTTACTATCTGTGCATAACTTTTCTTTCCTTTCATCCCACAAGGCGTTTAGAGAAATCTCCAATACAGGAAAAAGAGGGGAGAGGAACAAATTCTTTCTGACCAATAGGCTTTCATATATGCTACTTCTCTGCTTCGGGTGGTTTACTCCTTTCCCTACACAATACACCTATGCCTCTCCTGCATTCATATCCTTCAGTTCTCAATTTGATGGTTATTTCCTATAACAAACCATCCATGGCTCAGATTCCCCTTAGCTGCATTAGGGCATATGTCGTATATGTTCCCCCAGCATCCTGTGCTTTCTGTTCAACAGCACTGACCTCACTATAGGTACTTATCCTTTTACTTGCTTGAAATCTCCACCATACCATGAAGGAAGGAACTGTGTTTAAACTGTGTTTCTTTTATTACTATACGGCCATTTGCCTCGAACTCCAACTTGATTTACACTGAGTTGTATTTTTAAAACCTTCTAGAAGAGTTTGCGGTCAACAATAACTGCTCCATATAATAAGCACACAGAAATGCTTTATATATAGATAAATGCATGCCTATATTCAGGAAAAGTAAAAGAAGACATGCTTTCAGGTTTATATCAATTTCATTTTCAATGACACCCAGGTCTTTGTCAGGACTATGTCACCATTATGGAACCATTACTGAACCAGACCTAGTCTGGAGTATTTAGTTTTACTGTAACTCAAGTGGTAGCCAGAGGTTCCCTCCATCTCAAGGGATGTGCAATGAAATGCATGTCCTCCTGACCACCACATTCTGTTCCTGAAACCTTTCTGTTTTTGTGACTGTTACCAAGATTTATATTCCAACTACTCTGAATGCAAATATCAAGTGTTTCCTGTGCCAATACCAAGCTTCTATTGCAAAGAAAGAAAGGAGGTGGCTACCTGTAGAATGAGGATGCTCTCCAAACTGGGAGAACCAAAACCCATCAAATAAAAGGAATTGGCTCTCTTTCCTCCAGTGTACACCCTACTGAGGGAACTGAGGAGACAGAAAACACAAAGAAAGTTGAGAAGAGTGATGAACAGCTGAGGAACAAGCCATGACTTTCACTGCACAGGAATGTTAATGTGAAAATTTGACAGGTCACTCTGATTGTTCAAGTTGGGTCAGATATATATTCTGGAGACCCCAGTATTACTGTGTTCAGCATGTAAGTAATGCAAGATCAGTAGTGGGAAATGATTGGTGATCAGTAATACATGAAGATATAAATTAAGCATGCAAATGACCAAAGCTGGTGAAGTTCCACTGGTGTTGAGGGGACAAAATTGAAGTGGTACTCAAGTAGATTTTAGGTTAGGTGCTATGGTAAGCATATTGTTTTAGGAAATATTACTTCACTTATCAAATATGATAGGGTAGCTGGCAAAACATTTGGGTTCAATTCCTAAGCTGATTGCATTCTCTGGGAGGTAGAAGCTAAGAATTAGTTAGCAATGCAGAAGATCTACAGGGCAGTGCTATCTGTCATGGAAAAGGAGAAAAGATATGGTTGGGCAGAGGGAGCCGTCAGACCAAGATGCAACCAGACAAGTGGATTTCAGCACAACCAAGTTGTAGAGCAAAGACTGCTCAGTAGAAAAACCCCCACCTTCTGTGGATACCACGAGACCCTTCAACCACTACCGTGTTCAGTCTTTGGGGATTGCCTCAAGAGCAGCGTGACCTTGAAAGCTGAGGTGGACTCTGAAGAACTGACAGCTGCAGGTTTCCAGATGACCCACATTCTTTGCAGCTAGACAGCAAGTCTTCATTTTTGAAGGGAATCAAGTGGCTCATATCTGTACCTTTCACATTTCTACTTTTTTTTTTTTCTGATTTATGTTTCCATGGCTACTTTATTCCAACACAAATGTCGGAATGCAGTGCATATATGAGAAAGTTTGATAAATATTAATCTTGAAGCTTTAAAAAAAAACATCAAGGGATTTTTTAATACAGTCCACTTATAAAATATTGACTAGAAAATTTTGTGAGTTTGACAAACATATAAGACAATAAATTATTTAATTACATTGATTTCAGATGGTAATTTTTTAGAATCTAATATATTTAATTTACCTACACAATTAATTTTTATGAGATTCACTAATTACAAATTCTATTTATTTAATTTTTATACCCCATGTAACATTCTGTCAGCATCTGATCAATCATATTTTATGCTTCAAATGCAGCAGCAAATTATATCTGAATAACTTACTAAAAATGTATCTCAATTTTCTAGTTAGATGACACGAAATATGTGTAGAGAGAATGCACAAATAAATGAATAGCTGTGACAGAGAGGGTTTTTTGAGACAAGTATTTAAAACTAAATGAAATTTGGACTATATATGTATGCAATAACACTGAGCCATTAAGCATTGAAAGAAAAAGGATGGCTTGTGTATTTCGTTTGCTAGAGTTTTGTGGTTTGGGATATTTCTAAGCAATAGTAAATGCATTAGACATCTAGGTAATAAAAAATAAAACTTCAATATATTGTTAAGTAGAAATCCCCACAAGTCCCATAATTTGCCATTGCTTTATTCCACAACTCTGATTTTGGAATACTCTTGATTTTTAATTCTCTTTCTTCTTGTTTTATAATTTTGGCTATTGCTTTAAGTTGGAACTGGTAAAATAGTAGTCATAGCAAAATATTGTTTTCCTCAGAATGTTTTCAGCTTTTAAATAGAGACATATTTCCAAAAAAAAAAAAAGATCTAACACACCAGTAAATATTTCTATTCATTTTATGACTAGATGTATTGAAAACATATTATCTTAGTTACATGTGCTCTTCCAGATATTGTAACCTGGCACTTATCACAGCTGCTCTTATGTAATCATTCCAACACTGCTATGATCTAAATATTATTATTTCCTTTTTTACCATTGAAGAGATTCTGGCACAGTGAAGTTAGGCAATTTACACTAATGTATTTAGTAAGCATTAGCATCAGTATGTGAAACAAGATTTGGCTAACCTGCAACCTAAGCTCACTCAGCAACGTTATCTAAATATACTTGCAGACAAATAAATCTGTGTTCTATACATGAAATCACATTTGCTACCTGAAAACAAAGAAAGAAGTAAACAGGTAGCAGCTCTAATGTTTAAAAGGGAAGAATTAAATTACCAAGGAATGTAAAGATAATTGACTAATACCTAATGCCAACCTCATCAGGTTTTTGTGAGGGTTAAATGAGAGTAACTGAGGTAAAATAAAGTGCATATCAGTATTCCTGATACAAAGTACTCATTAAAAATATCAGTTTCTTCCTAGCAAAGGTTTCTCAGTGTAGGCAAAGCTGAAAAAGACAGATCATTAAGAGTAGCCTAAAAGATACCAAATTGGACTTCGGCCCCCCAAAAAAGAAAAATGGGGAGTTTAAAGGGCAGGTAAATCTTTCTTTGTTACCTTAATTATTCATAAGAGGATAATTATTCCTTTGTGGATTAGGTCAAAGTTTGTGGAGTCAGCCAAAAAAAATAAGATTCTAATGGGGATTGTGGATTTGTTCTTTGAGATAAAGTTTCAAAATCAAATTGCAAACTTTGAAACCTGATGCTATTAATAAACTTTATTTTTTTCTCATAACACTTGAAATTTTGAGATGATTTCTAAGTACTTCCCTGTTTGTAACAAACTCAGAGAGTGTTCACAAACAAATATACCCTTTCTGAACTATTGGAATATTGGAAAAAGTTGATTGAAACTTCTAGTAGAAAAGAAACCCACAAATACCAGCCTACGCAGAAAGAAAAGAGAAAAAATAGAAGTGTTAGAAATATAAATCAAAATCACGAATATTTGCAGAAGAAATAATTGTCTACTTACAAATTATGAACCTCAAATGAAAAATTACTAGAATTTAGACGACAGCCTAGTGTTAAGAGTTAAGACTATGGAAACTTGAGTTTCATTTGTGTCTTCCTTCACTATTCATTGTCAGACAATAATCACTTCAGCTTCAGTTTGCCATTCTCTAAAATAGGAATAATAATATTACAGGTTTCTTTTTAAGAATGAAATAAGAGAATGCAAGCAAAGTACATGACATGGTATATGATAGATAATAGGAGCTCAGTAAATGTAAATTCATATATTCACAAAGTACATATGTGATCAATGGTCCAAAGTTTATTATTTTATTATATACCATTATTATTCTATGAGAAATGTAGTACAAAATTGTAACACATTAATTAATAAGAAACGTTTGAAACATATATGAATAAAACTTTGCAACTTTTCCACAGGCTACAAAAGAAAACTTGAATAAGCCTGAATAAAAGATGTATATCATGTTAGTCACATGATAACTCTCATCAAGATAGTCTAAAAACTCCTCGCAATGACAAGCAAAACCCCACTTTACGATTTCACAAATTGATTGTAAAATGTA
Source organism: Phocoena sinus (assembly GCF_008692025.1). Classification (NCBI taxonomy): domain Eukaryota; kingdom Metazoa; phylum Chordata; class Mammalia; order Artiodactyla; family Phocoenidae; genus Phocoena; species Phocoena sinus. Next base: position 68,552,655 of record NC_045767.1, read on the forward strand.
CTTGATGAATGTATGCATGAATATGTCTAAGTCATTTTTAAAAAAAGAATGCCAATAATACTACATCTTGGATACATCTTGCCTAATGACAACATAACATAAGACCTTTTATATCAGCATCGTCCTAACAGAGATATAGACAAATAGATACATGAACAAAATATAATTAAGAATATGGCATTTCAAATGAGGAGGGAAGGGATAGACTTAGGATAAGCAAAGCCCATTTGAATAAAAATAAAGATATATCTTTTATATGCAGAAATTATATCTTATACAGAAATTAATTTTTAGATAAATTAAGAACTAGTTACAAGAATTAAAGCAAAAAATGAACTAGAAGACATATGGAACACCACTTTTTATAATCTTGAAGTGTGGAAAGCTTTCTTAAGCTTAACAGAACCCAGAACACATGAGAAGAAAATACTGACAGATACGAACACAAAAAAATTAAATTTTACAAAATAAAGTAAGTGAAGGAATGTGTGGATAACAAAAAATATTAACAACATATTGAAAATGGCAAATATTTATTTATTCACTTATACAAACACTGAAAATAAGTATGCTGCAATCCAATGGAAAATTGTCAAAATGTATGAAGTCAATTTTCAAAATAGATTTTAAATAACCAATGCATATGTATTTAACCTCACAAGTAATGAAATGAATGCAAATTTAAATTTAAAAATGTATATATATATTTCCCAACTAGATTAGTTAAAATTAAGATAAAAAATATCCAGAGTAGAGGCATCTCTCCATTCCATGGAGCTGGAATAAGTGCTGGTGGAAAGAGATTGATATGGTAATTTTCAGACGGTAATGTGACCAAATCTACAGGTTTAAGTTGTGCTTGTACCTTGACTCAGAAAATCCACTTGTAAAATCCAATCAAACACAAATGCATGTGCATTTCACAAATATATTTACAAGTATACTCATCACAGCATTGTCATTATAGAAAAATAGAAACAACCTAATTATCCATCAGTGGGGAATTATTTCATAAACTTTCTTATATGCATAATACAGAATTATATGCGGAGCATGCAGACATTTAAGAATATATTGTTGGATACAAATTCATACACTGCCATAACAGAAAAATAGAAGCTACTTAATGCCCATTAATAATAAAATTATTACATTTACTTTTATATACCTACATTATAGAATTATATATGTCATGACATGGTAAAGTTTAATATATGCTGTTTTGTGAGATAAGAAAGTTCCATAATAATATGCATGGGTTTACTCCATTTTTTATAATTGCACACTTACACATGACACACACACACACACACGCACACAGGTATGTGCTTCCTTATTTGATTGACTAAACAAAGATCTCCCAAGGAGTCACATAACTATTTCCATGTTAGATGAGTAGGAGAGAAGTCAACTTATTGTATAAAATGGATGCTTTAGGACATTAGGGCTTAGTTGTCTGGAGAATCCCCTTTCCCAATGTGAAAGGCTGAAAGGTGTGAAGACACAGATGGAAATGATGTGGGCCCTTGAATCACCACATAGATGAAAGATGCTCATAACCAACCCAGGACATCTGTGTTAGATGTCTTGTGGTTTGGGATATTTCTATACAAAAAATACATTTCTAGTTTGGTAAACCACTGGAAACTTGGTGTGTATTTTTTATGCCAACTAGCATTATCTAAATTAATACAAATAACATAAGTTTTTACCATAGTGCTGTATAATTGCTTACAAAATCAACAAACAGCTATTGAGCACATGTAATATGCCAGCTATTGAAATTTAAATGAGACAATTTATATCCTAAATTAAACTAGAGGTGGTTTATCAGAGGATGAGCAGAAGCATATGCATTAAAATGATTATTAAATAGATTACTATTTATCAAGAAATGATATAATAAATATTAACTGTTTAATAATTATCATTAACTGAAAATATGCCAAGAATCATATGTAGCAATTATAGAGCATAATAAAACTATAATAGGAATAAATGCATACGTGTCTTACAAACTTAAAGAGATTAAAGAAATTCTCAATAAGGGGAAGCTACTGTTCCATTAAACTTCAAGGTGATTTAATAGAATGTAGATTATTTCTTGCAAACTTCCATGGCCATTACTGAACAGCATAATCACTATTGTGTGCTCAGGGACAATTCTACCTTTGTATTGGGGGGATACTGCATTTACTCATGCGTTGAAAACACTTAAAAACCTTATCTCCTTCATTCTTTTAACAGAGTAATTGTTTTTTTACTGGATTATTCAGTTCATTTTTATTGAAGGACATTACAAGCTTGTGGTATAAAATCAATGTGGTAATGATTAAGAACAGTTCTATTACCTGTCACAGGCATGTGTTACATGAGAATGTGTGAAGAATATTATTTCCTGTATCTGTGATAGAATGGTCATGCACTTTCCTCAGCTAAAAACAAACAAGGCAAAAACCCTTTAAATTGAACATGCTGACTTTATTTTGATTTCCTAGATTTTGCAGGTTCTTTAAAGCAAGGATCACCAATTGCTACCCTCATCCCCCCGCCAAATTCATTCTTCCTCTCTCCTTATAGTAATAAGAACCTCATATTTCAGAATGTATATTTTAATTAGTGTATTGATTATAACATAAACAATTTACTAAACTTGTCATCAAATAGGTTCCATTTATGGACAAAACTGAAACATGAGATATGGTGGGAAAATGTGTACACTAGCATGATATCTAGGATAGGTGGACATCTCCAAACTACTCTGTAAAATTCACTTTTCTCCTTCCCCACAAACCCTTCTACTGTGCCCTCTGACATTTTTAAGCTGGAATCAAAAATGAAGCCACTAAATACCTATTAGACTGGCCAAAATCTGGAACACTGATAATAACAAAATGCTGGTAGGATGTTGAGCAACATCAATGAACTCTCATTCTTTGCTCGTGGAAATGTACAATGGCTCTGCCACTTTGGAAGACAGTTTATCACTTTCTTGTAAAACTAAATATGCTTATCATTTGATCCATTTGATCCAGGCATTCCTTGCTATTTACCCAAAGGAGTTGAAAACATATCCACACAAAAACCTGCATAGATGTGCATAGCAGCTTTACTCATAACTGCCAAAACTTAGAAGCAAACAAGATATCTTTCAGTCCATGAATGGATAAACTGTGGTATTTCTATACAATGAAATATTATTCAGCGCTAAAAAGAAGTGAACTATCAAACAATGAAAAGACATGAAGGAACCTTAGATGCATATTAGTAAGTGAAAGAAGCCAATCTGAAAAGGCTACGTACTGTATGATTCCAACTATATGACATTCTGGAAAAGACAAAACCGTAGAGACAGTAAAAAGATCAATGGTTGTCAGGGGTTGGGGTAGGAGGAAAGATGAATAGGCAGACATTTTCAGGACAGTGAAAATACTCTGTATGATACCATAATGATGGGTATGTCATTATACGATTGTCCAATTCACAACATCAGGAGGGAACCCTAATTTATACTGTGGCTTTTGGGTGATTATGATGTGTCAATGAATGTTCATCAGTTGTAGCAAATGCACCACACGGGTAGGGGTTGTTGATGGTAGGGAGGCTGGGCATGTGGTGGCAGGGAGTGTACGAGAAATCTCCGTACCATCCCCTCAATTTTTCTGTGAACCTAAAACTGCTCTAAAAAATAAAGTCTTAACACAAAAAACAAACAAAATGAAACATAAACATCTATCCTATGGTTTTATTCTCAGAACTATCTGGTCACTCCTCCTGGCTTATCATCTTCCCCAGCGTTCTGCACTCTAGCAGCATTCTCAGTAACTTATCATTTGAACCGATGATCTGTGTTACACCTTGATCCCTAGTTCATTGACTTCCTCATCTCCAGTGCTTTTTTTTTTTCCTTTCCTCATTCTGATCCATGACAATGAAGGACCTTGTCACTTCCAGCAACTTCACCATTCCTGAAAATCAGCCCTGTAAAATTCCACTTTTCAAACACTGACTCCTTACTTCCAGCTTGATTCCTGAATTACTGCCCTTACTACACTTCTTTGATTTTATCCAAACCCTCAAACATTCAATCCCACCACTTTCTCACCTAGTTTCCCTTTACTAGATTTAATGATGCATTATTATAATAGTTTCCTTTACCTTGAATATCTTCCTTTCCTTTGCCTCTCTCTCTCTTCCTTTGTTGAACTTGCTTTCAAAACTCCAGCACAAATAGAGCCTAATAGCTGCATTTTCAATGTCTATGTAAAACCAGCAAGACATTGATGAAGAAAGTCATATGACCAAATTAAATAATTTCAGTTAATATCAATAATACTTATCAAAGTAGACCACAAACTGGTACTTAATACTATCAGGCAAGTCTGTTGTTTCTCTTTCTCACTTCCTTGAGAAATCTATACATGCTGCCTCCACTTTTTCACTCCTATTTCCTATTCAACCCTCTCTCTGGCTTCTGTATTCACCCACTAACACTATTGCTATCACAGTAAATAAGTCTCTGCATGTTACTAAGTTCACAGGGTAATTTTTCTGTACTCATCTTACTAAAATTCTCTATAGAAGGTGATATTGTTGAATAATCCCTCTTCGTGACATTTTCTCTTTTGTTGGTTTTCATGATGCCATTCTCTTCTGATTGTTATCCTACCTTAATAATCACTCTTTTCTAAACCTCTTTACTCCACACTCTTCCATGTTCAATCTCTAACTGAGGGTGTATATCCATCAGGATTCCATTTTCGATCCACTTCATTTCTCTTACTAGGCAAATTTACCTATTGCGTGTCTTTAAGTAATATACAGCAGTGACCTCCTAATGTGGACTCTTGGCCCACATTAGGGAGAAGCAAAGACTCTCACCTTTGCACCAGATTTAAATTTTGAGCTACCCAACAGATAGTTTCAAGCAGATGTCTCACAGATATCACAACTTAACAAATAAAAAGGTAAGTCTTCATTATTACTCAATCTTATTTTAGAGCTATCCTCTCTCCCTGTTACAGTCATTAACATTGTTACCCATCTTTGAATTGTCTTTGTTTTCTCATTTTCACACATCCTTCAGACACAATTCATCAACAGGTCTTGTCAGTTCAATCTCAAATGTCTACTTAGTTTCATTTCCACTGTCACTGTTCATGCTTGGACTTTACCTTTTTTTTTTAAATTGAGATATCTTTGATATATAAAAAGTTTTTATATTTAAGGTGTACAACTTGATGTTTAAACTATTCTTGTCTGAATTGTTGCCCCAACCCTTTGTAACTGGTGCAGTATTCATAATCCAGTTTCATCCTTTCTCAAAATGACATATCATCCAAATTATCTGCTGAAATGTAAATAGAATCATGTAACTTCCCTGTCTAAAACTCCTTATTGGGTTCTTATTCCACTTAAAAGCCAAACTCTTACCCCACCCAAAAGGGCCTATAGGATCGAATTCATCTCTACTCAAGGTCACCTCTCTACTCCAGCTCATCTCTTTCACTTTATCTTCACTTACATATCAGACACACTGGTCTTCCTACAGGATCATTCCAATCCTCTCACATCTAAAACATAATATTTCTTAATATATGACTCTGTAAAAAGAATCTTATTTTTTTAAATAATTCTTTACCTCCACATAACTGAATCCTTAATTTATTATAGATTTTAGCTCAATTTTTTCTTTATAAAAATTCTTTCCAACATTAGCCTTTAAATTTAGACCCTTCTTCCTCCAACCTTATAATGATCTATTTCAGACTCCTATTTTTCCTTAATTACTATAATTTATATATACACACACATATATGCCTTACAGTGTTTTTGAGTGTTTCTCCCACTAGAGTGCAAAATACATGAGGGCAAAACTATATCTCTCTGTTCACATGACTACCTCCTGATCTAGCTGATCTAGGAGGGAGGAGGCAATTACTTTGTATTTTCTGAATGAAAACAAAATTCTTGCTAAAATAGAATTCCTGAGAGTTTCTTCTTGCTAATTATTAAACCATTAACAGCAAAATAGAGCCCACCCAATTCATATAAAAACTTCTGGTGAGGTTATACACCTTGGATCCTTAAGGAGACCACAAAATATTGTGCTAAAAAGTGACTCACATTTTCTGATAATAAAACATTATGTAGATATTGATTTTATATACTATATATAACAAATTAAAGAATGTACCAAGTTTCCTGTTAAAAAACTTAAAGATACACTTTTTCTTAGGCACTAATGAGAACCCCTAAACAACTAGACTGGATCTATTCAGGTAGAGCCAGGATCCTCTTCTAAATCATTTGCCATTGTCCATTTGCCATTGTTGCCATTGTTCCATTCTAAGATATCTATGTGTGGATATACACTTCTTGCTTCAAGGAACTCGTTATTAAGTAAGCAAATCCTATATCATTATCTGAGTCCTGTAAGTACTGTGTTTATATATCTTCTGCTTAAAACTAGCTACTTGTTTTACATTTGAAAGAAAGTGGCTGTGTGATACTGAATTTCTTGTTTGCTCTAACCTGAGGGGTGTGTGTGTGTGTGTGTGTGTGTGTGTGTGTATGCATTTCCTACTGTAATCAGCAGCCTCTGCTACTGGGTGATAAGAAAGGTATTTTAAATCTCTGATGAAGTGAGCCATTTTCTGCCTGGTCTCAAGCTTAAAATGGAACCAACATTGTGCAGCCGCATAAGCGCATTATACATCTTCCATAATACTGCTGAATTTCCCTCTAAGAAATGTAAGAGGGGCTTCCCTGGTGTTGCCGTGGTTAAGAATCCGGCTGCCAATGCAGGGGACACAGATTCGAGCCCTGGTCCGGGAAGATCCCACGTGCCACGGAGCAACTAAGCCCGTGTGCCACAACTACTGAGCCTGTGCACCTAGAGCCCGTGCTCCGCAACAAGAGAAGCTACCGCAATGAGAAGCCCTTGTACCCCAAGGAAGAGTAACCCCTGTTCACAACTAGAGAAAGTCCGTGCCCAGCAATGAAGACCCAATGCAGCCAAAAATAAATAAATAAATAAATTTATTTATTTATATTAAAAAAGAAATGTGAGAGAAATGTTAGAGCAATGTGTTTAATCACTACATGGCAAATATTGTGCTGGTATCCCGATATTTACTTACTTTAAGAAATACATTTTAAGTGAAAAAACACTCAAATTACAAGAGCAATTTGAGAACGCACTAGTGCTAGGCAAAACATTTTTATTTGTACTTTCACCTCTTATACCTGTGATTTTCGACATAAACAATGTTAAATATCTTTATAAACAAATGATTATCATATTATGCTCACCAACATATAACTGAAGAAGCGTACAAATCAAGAGCATGCAAAATCTCTACGTAACCATCCAAGAAAAGTTTCTAAGAGGAGAAGAAATTAGTTATTTAGTCACGTAATAAAGAACAAGATATTAAAGCCCACAGGGAAAAATGTGAAAAACAACTGGACAGCTTTTGTCATCATGACAATATAATTAAGGATGTAAGCAAGGGCTAATCTCAGAATTTATTCTAGCTATTTTGGGTATTAAATAGGCTGCAGCAAATTCCAAATTTATTTCTTGAAAAAACTAATGTTAATTAAGCAAATAGATTAATACTTATACAGTGACTGCTTTCTGGACAAACAGCAGGAACATAGGCTAATAGGAACACAGGAGGTTAGGAACTAGGTAGATGGGCTGGTTATGAACACAGAAGGAGAGGAAATGTCATACTCTCATTCAGTGGTTCTAAAACCTAATGGTATCAGTAACCTGGAGAGGTTGTTACAGTTCAGGTTGCTGGGCTCCATCCCCAGAGTTTCTCATTTAGTAGGTCTGGGATGGGATACCTGCAACTGCCTTTCTAACAAATTCCCAGGTGATGCTGTTGCTGCCTATCTGGGGACCACACTTGTAGATCTGCAAGTCTAGTTAGAGAGAGAAGGTCGACTGGGCATGAGCTAATATTAACCCAGGGTCATCATCACTATATTCAGTGTGTGATGAGAGAGAGACAATAAGGTCAGAAGCCAGCAGATAAGGAATAGCTAAAGGAACAGGACTAAATATGAGGTAAGGCAAAATTTTCCAGGGTTTGGGATGTTGAACAAAGTAGAGGTTCAGAACTCTCAGAGAGTGTCAGCCCAGTTTAGAAATTAAGTTAGACGCTTAATTTGGCTAGAACCATAGGCTTTTCATGAAACATCTTAATTAGAAATCAGACCATTGCAGTAGCAGAATTTAAAGTTACCTCTCCTGTTGTATTTATTTAATAAGAAAGAGTTTGTGGTTCATGAGATTCACAGGTTTATATAGGCATCAAATATGCAATTGTAATTTGAAAGGTGTGTCAGGGATTGGCTAGATGCTCACTGAACCTATTTTTATTTCTTCTTGAGCATATAGGTAGTTCAGACTCCCTACTCTCCCTTTCAGTTAGCCATGAGTTTTAGCCAATGAGATGTGATTTATGTCAACTTTTAGACTGGCATTTTTTAAAACTTCTCTCACCATCCTGCATGCTTAGTCTCTCTCTTTCCCCATATACTGGATGATGGCAGAAGAGGATAAAGCCCAAGAATATGTCATAATTACATGGCAGAAGGAACCTGTGTTTATGTTTGATATTCTGGAGCAAAGCCCTTCCCCTGACTCTCACTAATGGCACTGTACTGTGACATGTGCAAGAAATAAACTTTAGTGCGCTAACACACTAAGATTTGTTTCTGTTTTTTTGGTGTGTGTGTGTGTGTGTGTGTGTGTGTATTTGTTTACTTATTTATGTATTTTTACAAGTAAAAGATCTTCCCACATGTCTGGGTAAGTTTGTGGTGATTAAAAATAACTGCAAATACTTCTATATTTCTTCCATAAAGAGGTGAAATTTCTGTTCCTTCCCTTTGAATTTGGTCAGATCTGTGTCTGCGTGACCAATAGGATATAGTGAAAGTGATGTGCCAGTTTCTAGGCCAAGTCCTTAAGGAACTAATAGCTTTCACTTTGTGTCTCTTGGAATACTCAGTCTTGAAATTCAGCCACTCTGCGATGAGGAAGCTTAAGCAGTCCCATGGAGAGTTCTAGCAATTTGCCAGCCACTGGGTAAACCATTTTGGAAATGGATCCTCTTGCCTAGTTTGAGTTAAAACTGGTGTTCTGTACAGCAGAGGAGAGCACTTGATGATGTTTAGATTTATTACAGAGTAACAGATGACTGGAATAGAGCTTTTTCCTACCTAAATAGAAATTTCTAGTGTTGGAATCATTCTTTTCTCTGATGAACACATTTGAAGCACATTCTGATTGCATATGTTAAGGATTCTTATGCAAAAATACCCCAAAATTCTGCACAAAAGTAGGTAGTTTATTCCACCCTACTCACCTTAGCTTCCTCAGAGTAGATATTGGAAAATATAGTAGAGAATACAGATGATGGGAAACCACCTAGGGAATTATTGGGATGGTGATAAAAAGAAATAAAGAATTAAGCACAGAAAATTAATGGAAGTAGGAAAAATGCAACATCTATTTTGGGGCAGAGAGGTGACAAATACTATTTATCATTTCTTTCTGTTTTAATTTGTATGTCATGTTGTAGTGTTTTTGTCCATTTTTGCCACTGAAATGCAGGTTTTTTGACAAAAAGACACTGTCTTTCATCTCATTATTCCCAGATAATGACTGCCATGCATAGGTTATGTAGGTATTTTTTTTTCCATGAAAGAAACTAATGCTCTTCTATCTTCTATTCCATCTAATTCCCCCAAGATTTATAAAATTGAGATAAATGTATTAAATAATTTTAACACTGAATACTAAGGAAAGATAATGCATTACATTCATGTTGCTTTTGATTTTTAGGGATTACTTTTTATATTTTCAATTAATCATCTTTTATAATTTCATAAATATTTATATAACTTTAAGATGAAATTGACAAAACAAGGTACTTTCAGAGGAGACTAACTTCCACCTCTGTCTTCTGTCTCTTCTTTCCTCTCGCAACAGGAACCTTCCTTCATAACTTTTAAATTTGTATGACAGTTTTTTTATTTTCTAAAATATAATTGTATGCATACACACAGATATGTACTTCTTTTTTTTAAATCAAAAGCACGATTCTATAGATAGTTTTTTGTAACCTGATTAATTTACTTAATGCTGTACTATAAACAAGATCACTCATTGTGGTATATAGCAATTTTCTTCCCTTTTTTTTTTCCTCCCCAATTTTGTGATAATCCATTGGGATGATTTACCATCATTTAAAAATTTTGTCTTTAACCAGTTTTCTCTCTTCTGCCTCTTCTGTTACCTCATCTCATTAATTTTCCTTTCTTCTTACTTTCTCTATTCCAACCACAATAATCTCCCTGTTTCTTAACACTGTCATCCTTTTGTTTTCCCTCATAACCTTCACACATGCTTTTCCTTCATCCTAGAAAGATCTTTACCAATATATGTGGATGGTTAATCTCTTTATCACCTTACATCATTGAACAAGACCCAGTCAAGTGAGATATTTCCTGGAATTTATTTAAAACAAAACCCTACCATACTCTATGCCCTTTCCTTGCTTTTTTTTTTAAACCTCTTAAGTTTGTTATCTTCTCAGATACAGCACATTTTACTTGCTTGTTTACTTTCTGTCTGTCTTCATTCATGAGAAATAGGCTCTGTTAATACAAGGACTTCTGTCTATTTTGTTCACTTTTCTATCTCCAATGATGAGAAATCTGCACAAGGCAGGCACTCAGAAATCATTGTAGAATAAAAGGGTTTGAATAACAAAGAGCCAATTATCTTGCTGAAGAGAAGTTGGCGATCTGTCATTTGATGTGAAATCCAATGCAGTCTCTCTGTAGTGTAGCTTTGATTATGTTGCTAAGAAATAAGCTGCGCTTTACTTGCCCCACAGACTTAGGAAAAGGTTACCTTGAAGCCTTGTTAGGCATCATTTTTGTCATTAAATGTAATTGTCTCTAATTTACTGGCACTTTTAGCAAGTCTAAACCCACATGGTTTGAGTTTCAGATTTTATCTCTCTCATCTTCTTATCAGTTAGAGAGATAGGAGAAGGAGGGGGAAGGTCAGTTAAAAGTTCCAGAATCACAAGACAGTAGGAAAAATAAGAATGTGGAAATGAATAAATCAGTCAAAGAAGGAATATGAAGGCAATAATAGCATTATTTTGTTCATTAGATACTCTCTTGAATTAAATTGAGATATTCTTGAATTGAATAGCATTTTAAATGCAATGAACATCCTTTGTTAGTGGTTTATGGTTGCAAGTAACCGAAGCCAATTCAAGACACTATAAGGAAAAAGAAAAATGTAGCTGAGACAGACTGAGGAGGTAAAATTTACTAAATGGACACAGAGATATTTCATAGAATCCAGTTAATGTAGATCAGGAAACTCTATTAGGCTCAATAACCCCTCGTAACGGCAATTTTATACTACTACTTTTATTAAATAGTAATGAACTTAATATATTATACAATTTTAAAAATCAATAAAGTGACTAATTTTAATATAAAGGAGAATCAAAATATAATTTATTTATAATAAAACAATGTGTATTTTGATATTAAATTGCTTGGACATAATTATGCATGAAAGATATAATGATGAAGTTAAATGCTTGGATCTGTAAATAGAATTACTATGGATCACCATGGAGTGCTATAATAGCATATTACACAACTGTGCTGCATATATGATTTAAATATTGCAAGCCCTGTTGCCAATGATGATGTGATTTTCAGAATAAGGTAAGTATTTTTTGCAAAACTTGCATATAATCTTCTGTTGACTAACATGGTGGTTTTATCCTGTAACACTGGAATATTTAAAATCACACAAAAGTCTTTGTGATGGCATCTGAAATGGATTCTAGCTTTGGATAATCATAAACAGATTTTTAAACCCAGAGTAATGTTGAATAGGAATTCAGGTTTTACAGATAATGGGCAATACTTTATGGCACAAGACAGTCCAATGAATTTCAAGATATCAAGTATCACTGGATCCTCCCCAGTAATTGCCCATCGAATCATTGTGAAGTACAAAATATTCTTAAATATTTTTTAATGCTGTCTAGGGTATGGAATCTTTCTCATTGGAAGCCACTAATGTAACGTATTGCAGGAAATAAGGATATTATCTTTTACTCTGAAACAGGGACCTATTAGATTTTAAGCAAAGTAGTCTTATAAGGTGACATGTGTTTGAAAATGTTTACTCTTAATACAGGGTTAAAAATAGACACTAGGTGTCACGGCAGAAGTAAAAAGACTAGTTAGGAAGTTGTTGGTAATAATTTAGATGAAAGATGATGTTAGTTTAAATCAGGGAGTTCAGTGGATATGGTCTAATTCTATAGATATTTTGAGGGGATAACCAATAAAATGTGGTGATGAATTAATTTAGGACTGTGAGAGGAGGGAATGAAGGATCACACCAATACATTAGATGGACTGAAGTTACCACTTAGAGAGATAGTGAAGATTTGGGGAGGGCATGTATTACGTGATACACTCAATCATTGAGCATTTATTGAACATTGTCCATTTTGAGCTTGTGATGTATAGCAGATGTCAAGCAAAAGTCTCTAGCATGCAGTCGGATATAAGAAAGAATATGGAGTTCATGGAGAGAAGTCTTGGTGGAATGTCACCAACGAGTCAATATGAGAAGTCCAACCCACCTAGCTGCTGAAGCAAGACAACAAGTGGGGACTTCTTGGAGAGTTACACAGAAATCTTTGCCTCTGTGTAACACTGTCTCTGTGGCTTCACAGCCAAGTATGTGGTGGGGAGCCTAGGGTCATGATCAGCAGGGCCAGCGTTTAGGAAGAAGGGCAGGCATGAAGGTGAGAGCATAGTGATTCAGTGACATATCTCTGAATCTGTTAGTCATCACATCTGGATTTGACAAATATCTTCAAAGGCTTATGGCTGCTGCTGCTATTATGCATTCCAAACCTTCCATGAATTTCACCTTTGGCCATTTTGAATTTGGAATCATACAGGAAAGGGGGTTCTTAAAAATTTAGTTTTCAGCATAACCAAGTCACAGAAAAAAGTCCACCACAATCTACACTTTGTCAATTTGCTATCCAGACATATCATTTTAGCTATATTAAACTTCCAAATAAACACAATAAGTTTCAGTCTAACAAGATGCAGTTAATGGTCCCTCATAAAACCCCCAAACATGCTAGCCCACTCCCCTAAGATACTCAGAGTCTTACTCTAGTCATCTTGAGGTGGTGTTCATTCTTCTGAGTCACACTTTCCCTTTGATATCCTCGAAGTTAAATATTGAAATATACAGTTAACCACTATTAATACATCAATACAACTTCTCCTTAATGACACAGGAATAGGAGTGGAAAAATGAAAAGAATGATAATTGGCATATACACATTGTATAAATGCTTTCATTCGTATACATACATACACAGATATAAACAAGAAAGAAATAGCTATAACTACTAGTCCTCCCTGCTGCAAATGATCATGTTGTTGTAGCTTGTATTGATAAATTCCATTTTCCACTACCAATTTCATATTTCCTTTGGCCTCAGAAAGCACCTCAGATGACTATGGTTTCTTGACTGGTATGGTGATCCCAAACTTTATTCCTTCAGGATCTGTACCATTAAAAATTCTGCCTATTTGAGTTGTAGTTTAACATTAATCGTCATCACAATACAAAGAGGTGCCTCAGCAAGACTCCTGCATTTCATGTACTCCTTCCTACTTTCACTGTGTAGCCATTTTCCCTTTAATAGTTGGGGATGATGTAGAGAAAGGAGATGGTGGATGAAGAAAAAAGTAATAAATTAACAAGGAGTCTTACAGTGACCAGTGATTATTAAGTACCGTGAACTAAGTCATATGATTAAATCAATTTTTTTTAATATTTGAAGTTTAGAAAGGTTATAGGACAGAGTTTAACATGAAATAAGTGCTCAGTAAAGATAGATTTTCTATAGTGGTGTCTCCATCAAGGGAGGGACTGTGTGAGATATTAAACATGGCAATGACATAAGACCGTGAAGTGAGAAACTGACTTGATTTTATAGGCTCCGTGATGGTTGCACTGCTGTATTTCTTGGCTTAATCAGAATTGGCTCAGGAACTGGGTCAGTACAAGGCACTGAGGGAGTTGTATCAATAAAGCAAGTGTAAAAAGCTAAAAACAGAAGGACCAGAAATGGTAGAACACATTTAGACTGACAGTTATCTTGTTTCTTCTTGGATTACGTATTTAACTCTCACAGGTCCTAGTGAAAAATTAAAATGAAAAAATCCTTTAGCGTAAATTATAGCTATATTCTTCTGATAGTCTAGCAAAGGCTAAATAACTAAATTTCAATCCATTTTATAGTGCCATAGTGTTCTTAGCTTGAGGCCCTCGCTATTTAATTTTGCATATTTTAATAATGAATAAAGTCCTACAATGTTTACCTCATTCTTCTCTGGCTTTTGCAAAACTTAGATCTTTGTCTTTTTCGTGAATTATAGCTGCTCTGGTGTCATTATCCTTTTTCAGTTTTGAACACCTGGAACATTCAAGTTGTCCTTTGTAGTGTGGTATCTTCGGCTCATATGATTATGCATTAGCCCCAACTTTTATATCTTCCAAATGCTTTACAACCTATGTTTTATTAGTTGCTGCTAAAAAACAAATCTGTAAGTCACATTAGGAATATTATCTTTTATTACCTTGTTTGTAGAGGGAATAAAGCAACATGGAAACCAAGCAGTTTGCAATCATGGCAGGAATATCAGGGACAGAAATTTTTATTTCTTTGAAACAGGGATGCACTTAATGTTCCATCCACATTCTACCCCAAATTTGAGCTATTTTTAGAGCAGTGGAAAGTTGAACAAGAATCCACTGAAAATAACCAACTCAGTATTATAGAGGAATTATCATTCTAGATAATACAGTCATTTTCTCTACTCATTTTTCCCAGAAACTCATGGTTTCACTCTATGATATATATTAATTATTTTCCAGTTCTTTAGTTTTAGCTTTGTACATATAGTTCCTAGCTGGAGAAAAATTTATACAATCTGATGTATTACTTTTTTTTCCAGCAAATAAATATGGCAAAACCTATGACTGTTTTTAGGTTAGTGTTTCTCTCAAATGCATGCTAATTTATTTTACTCTCAGCCTGATCTCAACTTCCCTACATTTCTATTGTACAGTTCTACCAAATACAAGTCTAGTATTTCCCGTTAATATATTATTCTATTCTGTAGCTCTCGGGTGTACAGGAAAGCATCATCTGTTTAAGCAGGATCTTTACTGAACTGTGAACTACCGACCAAGTGGAAAGGCACAGATTTACAAAACTCCAAAACTAAGTATAACTCAGGTAGTAATTTTTTGCTGAACAATGAACTGGACTGCTATTAGTATAAAATTTAGAATGTCAGTTTCAAGTAGAACTAAGGCGATATATTTTGTCATTCTATTGAAGTAGAGAATCAATTATTTTTTTCTGGTCTTTGAAATATTTCTAAAGCCAGTTTTTTAATTCCTGTTTCTGTGCTCAACACCCTAACACAGACCCTAATCTCCACACTTAATTACTATTAGGGCTTCTAGCTTCTTATCCTGAAGCTTCTTATCCTGAAGTTATTTAAGCAAAATGGTGTTCAAATAAATATACTAGCTGTACAGTCGTCAACCTCTAGCAAAGTCATTCTTTTGAACCAACAGTTTTAAGTCCATTGGAACAGACTTAATCAAATCTGAGTTCCTCAAGTGCACATTCATTCTTACCAACATCTAATCCCACCCTGTTAATTCTGCCTGTGCTAAATGATCTATAACTTGGTTATTTCTATTTTGCAATGAGTCAACTGAAACTCAGGGAGTAGTTAAATATCTTGAAACTGTCACTCATCTAGAGAATGGGGGAACCATAATTTGACACACAATGTGTTTGTTTTTCATTTATGCTTTTCCTGCTACCTGCTTCACATGTTATTGTCTGTATTCATCATTATACTTTCAGTTATAATGAAAAACTCTAATCAAACTGGATTTAAAAAATAAAGAAATGTATTCTTTGTAACAAAAGTATAGTCTCTAAGCTGTACTGGTATCAAGACTCAGGATGTCCAGGCTCTCATTTCTTATTGTCCATTACAGAGCTTCCCTTCTTCATTGTTGACTCCATTCTTGGGAGAATACTCTACTTATGGACCCATAATGGGTTCTGGACTTATTTATTTACATGTATATATGAATGACTGTGTTTGAAAGAATTATGATAGGACCAAAATAGGTCAGATGTCCAGCATCTAATAAAGCAATGCAGACAATACTGATTTAAGCTTGAATCACAGTTCTTACACCTAGCTCCCATAGTGGAATCAAATTATGAAATGTATGAACTGGGAAACTAAGTGTGGACACTTGAATGAGAATTGAGGTGCTCCTATCTGTAGAAGAGGAAATGGATGCTGGTCAAGTAAACCCAGCAAATGCCTTTTCTCGGACAGTACGTGAACTTTGCCGTTCCAGGCCAGCCCACACCAGTTGCAAAAGTCCTTTATGATTATTCCCACTTCCATCACTTTGCTCATATACCTCTGTACTAGAAAATTCTCATCTTTTCTTATAACCTGCTGAATTTACTTATGCTTCCAGGCCTAAATTTAAAACATTTATAATATCTCTCTTAATCACCGCAGTTCTAGTGACTTTGTGCCCACTGAACTGCTATAGGATTTATAGTTTTCATAGGTCTTCAAAATATAATTTTTTAAGAAATATTTCACATTTGTAATTTGTGTGACCCTACCTAGACCGTAGGAGCCTATTGAATATAGCTCCATTTTCACTTTGTTAGTTTAGACAAGTTACTTAACTTTCTGAGTCTTAATTTTCTCATCTCTAAGATATACATAATAATAATATTTACCCTTTAGTAGTGTTGTCAGGAGGAATAATTTATATGATACATATAAAATTCTGAGAGCTATTCCAGGCATTAGTGAAATGCACAGAAATATTGGCTATTTTATTTTTTAGCCTCATTATAACCACCATGATGCCAAGTGAAGTGCTAGTTACATGCATAGTAGATGCTCACCGAATGTATCTTGGATTTCCTGAAGCCAAACTACTGCTCAGTATGGTAAAGTTGTCAGATAGTTCAATTCTCCAATATTGTTCTTCTTTTTCAATACTGTATTGGTTATTCTGGGTCTTCTTCTTCATATACATTTTAGAATCAGTTTGTCTAGCCTACAAAATAACTTTCTGGGGTTTCAATCATGATATCTTTGAATCTGTCAATATAGTTGGACAGAACTGACATCTTGACAATATAATCTTCCTATCCATTAACCTGGACCATCCCTCCATTTATTCTTTGATTTCATTCATCAGAATTTTATTGTTTTCTTCATTTAGATCTTATACAGATTTTGTTAGATTTATACCTATATATACCTTATATCACTTTTGGGTGCTATGTAAATGGTACTGTGTTTTTAATTTAAAATTCCACCTATTTATAATTGGTATATAAGGAAGTGATTGACTTTTATATATTGACTTTGTATCCTGCAACTTTGCTATATGGCTTCTTAGTTCTGGGAGTTTATTTGTCAATTCTTTTGGATATTCTACATTAGATAACCATGTCATCTACAAACAAAGACAGTTTTATTTTTTCCTTTCCAGTCTATATACCTTTTCTTTTTCTCTTCTCTTCCCTTCCCTTCTCTTCTCTTCTTTTCTCTTCTTATCTTGTACTGTCTTATGTAATTGCATTAGTTATTACTTCCAGTAAAATGAAAAGGAGTGGTGAGAGGTAAGTATTCTATTTTAAAATTTAGTTACAGCTAATGTAAAAGCTACATTCCACTAAGAAGGTCAAACATTCTTTTTTTTTATTTTTAACGTCTTTATTGGAGTGTAATTGCTTTACAATGGCCCGTTAGTTTCTGCTTTATAACAAAGTGAATCAGCTATACATATACATATATCCCCATATCTCTTCCCTCTTGCGTCTCCTTCCCTCCCACCCTCCCTATCCCACCCCTCTAGGTGGTCACAAAGCAAGAGCTGATCTCCCTGTGCTACGTGGCTCCTTTCCACTAGCCATCAGTTTTACATTTGGTTAGTGGCAACCTAAGAAAATAGCTTGAATATTTAGTAAGCAAAAACAATTAGAATTGCAATGAATGATTATAGAAATTTCTATTTAAACATGACAGTGAAGACATTACTTATTTTCTATCCTTTAAAATTTACTGATAAGTATAACACCAAAATTAGCTTCTGAAATGTTTTTAAAGCAAACATATTAATAGAAGCCAAAGATAAAACACATGCCATGAGAATCTCAGAAAAAATCATAGAGAAGTTCAATAAGTGTATAGAAGAATGTTCATCCTAAATAATACATACAATTTGAAACAATAACCAATACATATATCTCATAGGTACTAATAGATAAATTATTAATGTATTCTGTAAGAGAATGGAGAAATATGCACTCCCATCGACTTTTAGTGGAAGTATAAATTTATGTAGATTCTTGGAGCACAAAGGCAATGTTTACCATGATTCTTTTGAAATATACTTAGCCTTTGCCCCCCTAAAATTCCTCTTCTAGATTTCTGCCTTACCGAAATTTCAATGTGAAAAATGTGTAAGTTGAAAATATAATTAGTAGCATTGTGTGTGATAGCAAAAATAGTCTGTCAAAAGGGAAATAGTTAACAAAATGACAACTGAGATGGAATCTTAGGTAATTATGAAAAGATCACTGGTACAAAAAGATCAGCAAAACCTGTAATGTCTACTTTATTGCATGATACCAGAGGATAATCATTCCTATTTTCTAAATAGAGAAAAACATGTTAACCCACCTTTTTATATGAAAGAAATCCAACTCAAGTAAATATTTTTGTGTACATTTAAGTATAAAACGGTAACTCTCATTATTTAGACTAGCAAAATCTTATACAGCACTTCAGCTATTACTGTTAATTTTGGGGGTCAGAAGTTCATTTTATTGCTAATTTGATCTTTTTATACTTTCAGAGCAGGCATGGTAATTGCCAACCGGAGGCAATTTCAGCCAACAGTAGATGTAGGCATGTCAACACTAGATACTAAAAACTGGACGGCGATCAAGGCCCTTCTATTTTCCCTGTAAGTAGGTTTCACTCTATGTGTTAACACATTTTGTCCATAAGGAGCTCTAATGTCTCTTGGCTTACAAGTACAATGCATTAAAAATGTGGCCAACTTTTTTTTTTTAATAAGTAAACCGTGTTTCCCACTGTCACATAAAATGGTCCCTTAGAAACTTGCAAACCAACAAGAGCAGAGAGATTCTTGTTTAGAAAAAAAAACAGTTTAGACAAATACACATTTCTCAAACTATCTGAAATATTTTAAGCTAGAAAATAGAAGGGGATAGCTGTTAACAGTGTCTATAAAAAAAGATAAACATAACAGTGTAGAAAACATTGTAGGTGAAAAGGTTTTAAATGTATTTTATTATACACATCTCTGTTGCCAGCTTTGAAAAAATTAGAATATGTTTTTCATTTTGGCTACAAGCTTCAATTAAGGTAAAGCAGAATGTCCTCCCATATGTGGTTTACAGGTGCAATGAACTAACTCAAAAGCTTGTATATGAACAAGAACTAAATCTTGATTATTGGAGAGGGTATTATTCTTTACTTTGTTCAGTTTTATTGAGATATCACTGACATATAAAACATTATATATGCTTAAGGTAGACAACATAGTGATTTGATATACATTTGACCCTTGAACAGCACAGATTTGAACTGCATGGGTCCACTTATATGCAAATTTTATTCAATAAATATAGTAGCTGTATTTTCATTTTACAGATCTTTAAATGAACTAACTGTGGGGAAAAGTTTATGTTTGGTTAGAGATCACGATATGTGGAATGAAAATTACTAGGGTTTGAATCCCAATTCTAACCAAACTGCTTCAGCTTCCTGTCCTTGGGTGAGTCGTTTATCAATTCTTTTGTTTTTGAGACGAGCAGTCTGCAGATTTTTGACTGCATGGGAGGTCAGTGCCCCTACCCCCCTTGTTTTGTATGTATGTATTGTGAAATTATTACCGCAAATAAGTTTCGTTAACATCCATCATTTTACATAGTCATGCTTTTTGTTTCTTGCAATGAAAACTTTTAAGATCTTCTCTCAGCAACTTTCAAATACAAAATATAGTACTGTTAACTATAGTCACCATGCTGCACATTATATCCCCAGAACTTATTTATTTTATAACTGGAAGTTGTACCGTTTGACCACCTTCATTCATTTCCCCCACCCACTGTCTCCAGCCTCTGATAACCACCAATCTGTTTCCTGTTTTTTCTTTTTTAATTCCACATATAAGTGAGATCATAATTTACCTTTCTCTGTTTGACTTATTTCACTTAGCATAATGCCCTCAAACTTCATCCGTGTTGTCACAAATGTCAGGATTTTCTTCTTTATTATCATTGAATAATAGTCCATTGTATATAATACATTTTCTTTATCCATTTAGCTGTCATGGACACTTAGATTATTTCCATGTCTTGGTCTTGGATATTGTAAATAATGCTGCAATGAACATGGGAAAGGAGGGTGGGCAGATATCTCTTTGAGATTGTAGTTTCATTTCCTTCAGATATACACCCAGAAGTGGAATTGCTGGTTTTATGCCACAATAGATCTCAATATTTCATATGTGCACTTCTAAGTTATCATTTTTAAAATAATACCTAATCATGACCACTAGCGGATATTGTGTATAAATTATTTTATTGTGCATTATTTTAATATTATTTTAAAAATATTTATTTAAATTAATTTGCTTTGAAGGATAATTTTAACTTCTCCATCAGAGTTTTTTTTATGTTTACATGAAAAATCTTCATACTGATTCATAAAAATCAATTCTAATTATTTGTTGATTGTTATCATTTGTGCAAGATTTGCTGAATGAAGTAAACTTTAGCTAAATCATCTATTACATGTCAAGACAGCTAACTAATAGTCATGAAGCTGGGGTTGCCATTAACCAAACTTTTCTTATTGATCCTTCTATTTCTCCCTGTCCTGAATACTGTCCTGATGTACACCTGTGCATCTAGCGACTTTGTCTATTTCTTTCCAGTTTTAGTGCTCATGTATTAACCACTGACTTTTATGTTCTTAGATGCCATCCGTTGTCTTTTTCTAATTGTGTATCTAAATACAGTATAATTTTTAAATTTTATACATCTCTCTACACTTACCCCCTTGATTCAGACACCTTTAAAAGTTAGTTCAGTTTATTATCCATCACACATATTATCACAATATTTTATGTAAAATTACTTCATTTGGCCTTCTAAGAATAATTCTGATTTTTGTAACCATTTCTTCAGAATTCATGACATTCTTCTTTGGGTAATTCCTTAAGTTATATTTGTTGTTTGACATTTTTGAAGCATTCACAGATTTAGGCATATTTCTTTTTTAAAATAAAAAGCAACATACATAGTACTATATATGCTAAGTCTATAAAATGCTCACTGTGACACTGTATAGAGGAATTTTGATAAGGTTGTTATGCAAAATAGATATAGATAAGGATGTAGGTTTAAAATTAGCTGTAACGATTAGTAATATTATTTTCTTTCTTCCAGTTTTCCTTTAGCTTATTAAGTTTTGTATGTTTGCAAATGTATTTACACATATGACTGACATGTTATGAAGTGTCCTGGAAATAGTCCAGCCACTCTCAATTTCATAGTAGAAAAGTTGATAGAATCAATAACGCTCAAGGAAATATTACCTATGCTGGGAACAACAACATGACATAGATAATCTGGCTTCTTTTAATATTCTCCATTGCTTAAATAATAATGTCTAGAGAACCATACAAGGTCTTCCATGAACTAATCTTTGACTTTCTACTTTGTCTACTCACTGAAGAAAGGAGTGTGGATTTGGAATCTTTTTTTAAAATTTTATTATTTTTTTAATACAGCAGGTTCTTATTAGTTATCTATTTCATACATATTAGTGTATATATGTCAATCCCAATCTCCCAATTCATCCCACCACCACCACCACCATCCCCCGCCCCGCTTTTGGATTTGGAATCTTGAGGAAAGAAATGAAATAGGAAGATATTGCAGTAGTCAATATGAAAGTTTGTAAAGCTCAAACTAAGGTCATAGGGATGGGAAAAGTACAGTTGGATTCAAGAGTCCCTATTGAGATAGAATTGAGATACTTTGATTATCAGTTGGAAGTAAGGAGAATGATTGTAAAAAGATTCATAGAACAAAGAAAAACTTTGTATTTCTCCTTTGAGATGAAGATCTGCTTAGTATTGAGATAGTAAAGCAAATTAGAAAGATGGCAGATCTCTCTGGAGGTGCTGCATTTGGGATCAGGGTAGTGATCGAGCCCAGCTTACACACTGTCAGGGGTTTCTGCTCAGGAATGAGAAAGTTAAATGCCACAGAAGAAAAAAAATAAAAACCTAGGATGTCAAACAATATTTCTAACATTTAGCTAATATATTGTTCATTAAATGGATTGCAATTTGAAAAGTGGGGTCTAGAGTCCACAGTCATGTTTCAGAAATTGGAAAATATTTCAATGTAGGAGGACTTCGTGACAAATCAAGGTGTTATAGAATCATACCATTGGATCTTAAGTATCTGTGGAGTATTGAGTAGCATACTTACGCAAAAGTCAAACAATGTCAAGTTTTCCCAATTCACAGTACATAAAAAATGAAAACAACTAATAATAAAATTTTTCAATTTTTAGCTTTCAGGCTCAATATTTTTCAACTTTTTACACCTAGCAGGAAGTAAAATAAATAACAAAAACCTAAAGCCAAATAATATTGATGGAAATGTCAGAAATATGATTATGAGAAAATCTTATATGTATTAGTTTTGGTTGTAGGAACTTGCTTATATATACCCATGTACTTTGTTAGTAAATTTGTTGCTATTTCACAAAAATGATTAAATATATCAATTCTCTTGAAATTCTTTAAATAGCACCATGACTTCTGCACTCACTCCCTGACCCATAACAAGTCTGAATTACATCTGAAAAGAGCAGGTGGGGTTTGAAATGAACAAGAAGCAAAAACATGCGAGAAAGTCAGGGGAGGGGTGGTACAAAAGGTAAATAACTATTTTCTACCTTCCTACTCTGTTCCAGTTTCTGTGTTAGGATTGATTCTTTCATTATTGTATCCACTATCTTAAACTCCACTATGAGGTGGCATAAATAATTTCAATTAACAGGTAAGAACTCAAGCTCTTCAAAGTCCAGAGAAGTTCAGTTTCTTTCTTTAAGTCAGAAGCATTTGACTAATCATATAGTATTCATAGAAAAAATGTTCAATAATCAGGTGATTAGTTAAAAAGAAATATCGGCATCAGTCAGGGTTCTTAGAACTAAGCAAATGAAATTGTCTCTGGATGATTCAAACAGCAAAGGAATAGATTGAAAGATTTGCTGAAGATGTTAAGACATGAGACTTATAAAGTGGGTAGGAGCACAGGAAGCTAAGTGGAAGTGAGGATTTCTCCAGAGAATGAGTTTGGTGAAAATAACATAATCACTATTCTGAATCACAGATACCATAGCTTGCCCCATCATCATGACCCATGTTGGACACCTTACTATGCCTCTAGCTTTGCTGTCAGCATTGTCCCTAGAAGCTGGATGTGACGGCCATCATTTGGCCACCTCCAGTATAGGTGCTTGTCTGACCATTTCTCAACTTTTCCATTTAATTTGAATACTGTATTCTATATTAAAAAAAAATAGCACAAAGGTAGAGGCCCGGGTGGTTAAAGGAGATCTGGTTGGAATATTTAGCTTGAAAAGATGGATGAAAGCTGTTTTAATATTTAAAAGATGTACATATGGACTACTTTCAAGTTTTTCAGAGGATGAGGCAAAGACTAATGAGTACAGATTGTGAGAAGACAAGATTTCTTTTTAATATAAAAGTCCAAAATTGGAATGGGCAAGATCCCTGCTCCTAGGAGTAATTATGACAGAACAAGATGGTCACTCCTTAGGGATATCATGGAACAAATTACTGTTTGATTATGAGAATGGGCTACACAACTGGTAAAATTAGAATAACTCGACTTTTAAGTCTCCACAGTTCTTTGATCTCTACCTTTGAATTTCATGCAAAATATTTTATAAGTTTACATTGCTAATTGGTCTTCAAGTAGAAAGAAATTTTCCATTTGTACAAAAGAACAAAATTTGCCTCCAGCTTCTTGAGCGTTATTATGTGTAATACTACACTCTAATTATCTCTCAGTGCTTTTCTTAGCAATTTATGGTGTTGACAGACACCTCAACTTGGTGTGGCTGTTGGATTGTTTTAGATATGGGTATTAAAATCATGTATCCTGTGTGCTTTTGGAATTGAGTATGTAGATTTTCATTTAAATTGTTTGTTAGATATTATAGAACATGTCATGTACATTTTTGCATGATAATTTAACTTTTTATTTTGAAGTAATTCCAAAAGTATAGAGAAGTTGCAAAATAGTACAAAGAACTCTTGTTTGCCCTTTGCTCAGTTTCTCCCAAAGTTAATGTCATTATATTTGCTTAATCATCCTTTTCACTTTGTGTGAGTAGGAATGTGTGTGTCCATGTCTGTGTCTGTGTTGTCAATGAAAAATCGTACTGATGGAGTTAAACAGGCAAAGAGGACCTTATTTAAGACTATTGGAATAGAGGAGAGAGATTGAACTCAATTCCTCTGAAACAAAAGGTGGGAGTATTTTTAAACACTGGGGTGGTCTAATAGATAAGTACTAGAGGACCCTTACAGAGGAAGCTGGTCAATGAGATTAGGTCATTTATTTTTGCTAATTCGTGCTTATCTGAGTTAGGCTCCTGCCTTCCACAGAGATGGGGGGATAGGGAGATTATCTTTCTTGATGATTATATTTTAAAAGGTTGACTCCTAGGTCCTGATAAAGACAGTACTGTGTTGTAAAACTGGCAAAAGGCCATGAGAAGATTTACATTTCTAAAGAACAAATAAGAATTTTATTGCAAGTTTTCAAAAGTAAAACCCCTAAGAAAGTTGAAGCCAGGAGCCTATAGCTGGGAAGAAATCTACCTAAAGGTGAGGGGAATTGTAAAGCTATGTTAGTCAATGTGCGTATATGGGTCACAACAATTGGTAGAAACTATGGCATCTAAGGTTCAAAATAGTGGATGAATACACACACACACAAATACGTATACACATGTACCTGTGTATGTGAATGTATGCATAATTATATTTTTTTCTGAAATGCTTGAAAGTAAGCTGCAGGCATAATACCTCCTTACCTCTAAACATTTCATTATATACTCATAAAAACAATATTCTTTCTTATATACATTCTCATATATAAATTTTCTTCCATTATTTAACCATAGTCTAATTATTAAAATTGGGAGGTTAATCTCTTTTTTTTTAATTGGGGTATAGTTGCTTTACAATGTTGTGTTAGTTTCTGCTGTACAATGAAGTGAATCAGCTATATGTATACATATATCCCTTCCCTCTTGATTCTCCCTCCCCCCACATCCCACCCATCTAGGTCACCACAGAGCACTGAGCTGAGCTCCATGTGCTATACAGCATGTTACCCTTAGAAAACCATAATTCAAAAAGACACATATACCCCAATGTTCATTGCAGCACTATTTACAATAGCCAGGACATGGAAGCAACCTAAATATCCATTGATAGATGAATGGATAAAGAAGATGGGGTACATATGTACAATGGAATGTTACTCAGCCATAAGAAGGAACAAAATTGGGTCATTTATAGAGACGTGGATGGACCTAGAGTCTGTCATACAGAGTGAAGTAAATCTCACATGTTTTTCACAATAAACCCAGATTGGACAGTTACTGTTAGGCTACTTTTTAAAAATAAAGGAAACACATACATTGACATTTGGCCCCAATATTGGGAGCCAGAGATATTCTACAGATTCTATTAACTTTAGTTAAGAATGATTTTTTAATATTTACTACACTGTTTTTTTTCAGCTCTCAGAATGCTGAACAGTAATTGATTTTGATTAGGCCTGTTTGTAACAAATGTAAAGATTACTGGTTTAGTAATCTTAAGAGGATATGTTTTCCATCAAGGTCTCTACAGTGTTGGAGTTCCCTACTACTTCTGGCTGTGTCAGAAAACTGAGTATGTTGAATTTAAATGTCTGTGGTGACACCCATATGTTGCATTATGCTTTTGCCAGGTTGACGTAGGACACTCAGCAAAAGCAAGGGAGTTCCTTCTATTATTAATGATTCTCTAGGCCCTTAACCACATTTTGTGAACCATAGAAATAAATAGATGAAATATTCCTTAAAACATTTAAACTATCAATATTGTATGAACAAAAATGAAAGGAATGACATAGTATAAATAGACTCTCATTGGACTGAGTTATCATGTTAAAATTTTCCAAGAAAAACTGACAGTTCTGAAATCCTTCAATAACTTAGAAGATGTATTATTTTCTTAAAGTGAATAAAGTACATATTCAGTTTGGCTAGATACAAAAAATGCACAGATGTCAGAGTGAGCATTTTTATATACTAAAAATATCAGTAAGGAAGACAAGGGAATTATTGTCCACTTTACTGTTTCTAATAAATTTGCATTTGTAAACTTCTATATGCAAACTGAGATTTCTAATTTAGATTTTGACAACATCCTATTAGCATTTGGATATAAAAGATACCTACATTGTTGAGTAAGAATCTTGATTCAAAGTCCTTATCAGGAGTTGGCACACTTCTTCTTTAAAGAGTCAGATAGTAAATATTTTAGGTTTTGCAGACAAGGTATGGTCATAGTCACTTCCTTTTTTGAATTCTTTTATAACCTTATAAAACTATAGAAATGATTTTTAGCTCAAGGGCCATACTAAAGCACACCAAGGGTAATATTTGGCTTACAGGTTTGACCTGTCTACTGATTCCTGGTCTAGGGATCTATCTATCTATCTATCTATCTATCTATCTATCTATCTATCTATCTATCTATCATCTATCACAGAAGATTTATAATAGACATAATTTCTTTACATGGGCTAGTAGAGGTTCTTAAATTTTTGCTTAAGGAATTTATTGTCTTAATGTAACCAAATACATTCAGTGGCAAAAATCTGATATGCATACTATTGCTAATCCCATTGCCAAAATGACCACCAAACTAATGATTCTATTACTATATTAGGTCTGAATAAAATGAAAGCCTGAATTCAATTTTAGGAAATATGTAATTAATATTTTTCAACCTATTGGCATGCTTGTATAGGTGAACCTCACCTGATCAAGGTTACTGTAATGCAATATCTAACCGAATATGGAAGTGGCGGTGCAGGGGTTTCCTAATTATTGTATATGTGCTTGTTGTACATCTGTGCATGTGTGCATGTGTGTGTGTGTGTGTGTGTGTGTGTGTGTGTGTATGTGTGTGGTTATATCATGGAACTATTACAATTGCTAGTTAACCTACAATAATAATTATTGGTATAACCAATCTTGGTTGCAAAAGGAATATGCCTGACTTGAGATGGGTCAATATATTATGGTTTATTTTACTCACCACTGTATAATTAGTGTTTAGTGGAGTGTCTGGCAATGAAGATACTAAATAAATATTAAATAAATGGACAGAAAGAAATTATGGTAATCAAACTGTTGATATCAGTGAAGCCTTAGTGGTGGAGAGAAAATCAGGCCTGAAGCAATAAAAGTACCACAAAGAGAATCAGGACAAGATTCAGATTCAGGGGAGAAGACAGGGACTACTTTTGGAACAGAGATACATGGCAGGGATTGGATCAGGTTAAAAAAAGTCCTAGTACTGCAATTCGAACATGAGAACAAAGGAGAGTCATACTGAGTCCCTGATCTGCTGGCTTACAAACCCTTGTTCCTGTTGACTGAGCAGCATTGGCTTCAGAATATACCTTAAGTTGAACCTACAAGTGAGGATCTCATGGTTTCTCTGAAAAAGGACATCTTTGATTCCCAGAGGCAGCCCAGAGTCTAATATCTAGCAGTTGTTTATTACCTAACTAATTAAATAAATAACTATGGTTGAGAGAGAGCAAAGAAGATCATTCAAGTTTTATTTTATTTGCATTTATAAAGTATCACATAGTTTTTATGAAGCAACTCCTGAATAATTGGTACTTATGATGACTAACGGTTTAGTACTAAATATCATTTCCTTTCTTTTCCATGATGATTTCTAGTTATTAATTTCATTACTCATTAATTACTCATCATGATTTTGATATTAATTCTTTGGGTTTTAGGGAAAAGTCAGTACAAACCATGAAACGTTCCCCCCTTTTTCATAAATGTATAGGAAGTATGTGATAAGAAAATACCATTTAAAGACAATATCACATATTATGGACACTAGTAAAATGTGTGATTTCTGCAATAATAAATCAGTACAAAGACAAAAGTATTTAATAATTTTATTTCACAGACAAGGCTGAGTTTAGATGACTTCTTATTTTCTCAAAACTAGGAATCAGGAAATTGATCATAAAGAAAATGAAGTAGTTAGTAGAAAATTTCTAAACAACTCTGTACTGCTGTTATCAATGAACAGTGGATAACAGAAAACAGCTGAGCTGTTCTTTTACATCTCCTGATTTTCCTAAATTCCCATTCAGCCTAATTGTTGCAATATTTCACAGTTTTTAGCATATCATAGTGATACTGGAAAAGCTTTATCAAAAGTCCAGGCTCTTGTTCAACTTGTCCAAAAAAAATTTGGGCAAGAAACACAAAGCTAAAAAAAAAAAAAGAAAAAGACACACAGACTGAAGAGTAAAGAGAACAAAGAAGCAGTTTATTGATGTAAAAGGGAAAGGACACACAGAGAAAAGTACCGGCATCCTTGTGAATGAGGAGCACCCTGCAGGGTTTTTTGATCCCCCTTTGAATCTTATTTTTAGCACTTTGAACGAATGGGGGTCTTTTTGATTAGAGGTGGGATATTCATTGACGGAAAGGTTGATGTGTGGCCTGGCTTGCAACAGATTGCATCAGCTCTCGGTCCTGCGCATTTGTCTCCAGAGGCCACTGTACATGCGCTCTAAGAGCTGTTTTCCCTTGAATTTTCCCCTACTAGTGGAGCACCACACATGGAAGGTCACACAGTGGTCATCAGTAATGTGCATTTTTTTATTGTGCATGCTCCATGGTTGGTTGGTTTTCATGGTCAGAGTTTCTTGTTCAGATGCTACATAAGTTTCTGTTTTAGATGCCATTCCTCCATGTGTCATGGCCTCATTAGCTGCAAAACAAGGAGATGGCTTTGCTTTCTGCCTAATGCCTGCATATGAGGAGGCTGTCCCTGGGCCTGGCCGTGTCTTTCTTTCCTCAATAGTAATCCAGTAAATAGGTTTGAATTGATTTGTTGCATAACAAAGATCTCATGTGATGTTTCAAATAACTGTAATACAATGGTCCACTGAAACTAGCCCCAACCAGTTCAAAGAGTGAATTGTTAAATTTTCAGTAAAGGTGTGAGAACTTATTGAATACAGTTAATTTGTATGAGCTTAAAATTAATTTGTATGAACTTAAAATTACTCAAGTAAGTATATTACTCAAGGAAATACTATATGAAGCATATTACTTCACATCTCTTCCTATTTCTCCATTCAGTGATGTCATTTTATAGCATGAAATATGCCACTGGGGAAGTATTTCCACCAAAGCAACTAGCAAATGCTATAAACCAGGGCTATTTTCTCCTATAGGACCAATTGTTAAACATTTACTAGCATATCAATCTTTACCAAAAAAATTTTTTTTTCTATTTGTAGGATGACCATGAAAACTAGACAAGGGCTGGAAAGAGAGAACTTGGCCCAAAATATTATAAGGTGAAAACATGTGACATGTTCATGCAGATTTACTCATTAAAATAGGTCTTCTAAATTAGGTAAAAACACAGAAGCAAACATCTCACTTGAAAGGGCAGTAAGAATTTTCCTTTAAGAAGCCCTGCTATGGTAGATCAATCAAGATGTAATTGTCTCTAAATAGAGGGCAGACAAGGATAATATCTATATATGGATTAGTGATATTCATAAATGTTCAGCTTTTTCTCAGCCTTAAAAATATCAAATATGTGTTTTCTATTTTGACCCCTACGTTAACCACCATATTAGGAAATACGTAACATGTTATCCATGACCTGAGCAAGCTTCTAGAATGCCAAGTTGGAGTCAAGCATTCATTACGTTCAGTATTAGCCAAGGCTGGGGATTCCTGCACTCTCTGATGAGCCTCTTTGCTAATTTTACTTCATATAAAAAGAAACAAGTTTGGAAGAGTGACTGGCACTCATCAAGAGGAAAACAAAAACTTGAGGGAAAATCGATTCAAGATTAGTTTCTAAATTTTTTCCTTTTTAGCTAGTGGACTTGTGTGTATATAACAAAGAAAGAGAAATTAAATAAATAAATTTTTCTTTCACAAAATCCAGAAAAACAGATGTTTATATGACTGCGTCTATATGAATATATTTGCATACATGCACAATAAAGATACTGGGGACATTTCCCACAAAATAGTGACAGTAGTTGTCTCTGGGTGAGGGCATGCTTGACGGTCTTACTTACTTCTTTTTTATTTAAAAATTTATCATTTAAGGTTCTTATAATTAGTGTGCATCATTTTATTTTAAATGAAAACAAATCAAGAATTAATAGAAATTTTAAAGACTCAAACATTTAAGCTTATAGTTTCTTCAAATTCAATATGAAGTTAGGTTGCTCCTAATTTCCTGAAAATATATAATTTAAAGCAAGTTGTCAATTTTTCTCTCTTTTAACTGCAGTAACATTTCTTTCTTTCTTTCTTTCTTTTTAAAAAAACAACTAAGTAGGAAACAATTCTGCACAGTATATATATTGATATGATACTGTTCCTTTTACAAGGCAGAAGAGAGGAGTGGCAAAGATGGCAGAGTAGGAAGACCCTGAGCTCACGTCCCGCCATAGGTACAAATCAAGGCAGGGTAAAATAATGGTTAAAAGCCTGAGCTTTGAATGCTGGCAGATGCAGCTTCCCACCTCCACTACACCATTTGCTATGTGGTTTTGAGGCAACTTATCTAAATTTTCTCCTTCTTTTCTCAACCATAAAATAGAGATAATAAAATCTATGTTGTAGAAATTTCATGAAGATTACATGTGAAAATATGTCCAGCATATAATTAGCAATAAATAACTAATAGCTTGAAATATTACTCAAAGAGGGAAAGACATCTCAGAAATATGTCTGAGCAGACTGAAATGGAACTCAGATATTCTGTCTTGAAATTCTGTTGTAACATTAGAACAAATTACTTTCACATTAGAAAATTAAATGTTCAGACCGCTGATATTTAGAATGATAGCCACGTTACAGTGTTCATTATAAAATAAAGTGAATTATGCTCCCAGGATATTTGTATAATCTTTGTTGCTCTCATTTCTGTTTCTATATTGTTTCTCTCCTGAAATGGCAGGGAGTAAAGTCACATATGTTGTTCCAACTGCTGTTGCTTCAGGCTCTACACGTTGGCATTAACTTGTGAGACTCTGATCTATGGAGCCAAGAATCTGTTTGAGTTTTTTCATAATGGGATTACATGACCAACTTTTTTTTTTTTTGTGGTACGCGGGCCTCTCACCGTTGTGTCCTCTCCCGTTGTGGAGCACAGGCTCCGGACACGCAGGCTCAGCGGCCATGGCTCATGGGCCCAGCCATTCTGCCACATGTGGCATCTTCCCGGACTGGGGCACGAACCCGTGTCCCCTGTATCGGCAGACAGACTCTCAACCACTGCGCCACCAGGGAAGCCCCATGTCCAGCTTTTATTTTGTGGTATATGAGTCTGGATATTAACTAGAATTGTTTTAACTTGATGCTTTCTCCAAGTGTGGTAGAAGTCCAGTTCAATGTGATACATATAGTCATCAAATATTTATTGAGCAACTACTATGTGCTGAGTATTATTTCTGGAACTAGGAGTCAGTGAACAAGGCAAAAATGTATATTTTATGAAGCATTTAGTTGTGGGTGAGATAGTCATAATAAATAATTCATGTGTGTGTGTAAGAAAGTGTGAAGTACTGTGGAAAAGCAGTGTAAGGTAAGAGGAATTCTGCAAGTTAAAATTTACATGTACTTCAAGTCCTTGCACAAATATCACCTCAATGACACTTCTCCTGACCACAATATATAAAATAGTAATTTCTTCCAAAACCCAACTGTAATTCCCCTAAACTTGCTCTATGTTCTCCATAGCAATTATTATTATTGTTGTTGCTGTTTTTGTTATTATTATTAATATTTCTTTCCCTCCCATTTGAATGTAAACTCTGTGGGTGCAGAGATTTTTCTTCATTTTGTTCCTTATTTTATTCTCACTTTAGGCAAAACCACTAGTAATTGGTTCCATGATGTGGCAGAAAATCTTGAAAATTGATCAAGGAGCAGGTGATGAAAGACCATGTTAAGGAATTTCACATTTACCCTACTGAGCATTGTGAGCTCTGAGCTCATAGCATAATCTGTTTTGCACTTTAGAATAATCATTTCACTCTGTGAAAGTATGAGGGATAAATGAAAGGGAGGAGAAATGGGAGTCTCTGGGAAAGGATTATTGTTGCCTCTAGGCAGTGGCAAGGAGGCTCTAAAAGATGTGATGGAAATAAGAGATGGATAGTACTTAACTGGAAATTGAGAGAGAAAAAAGGAGATTTAGAAGGACTTTCTAGCTTTGAGTTTGGACTAAATGGATAGTGGTGTCTTTTAATGGACAGTGAGATAAGAAACCAGGAGGAGGGACACACATGTGAGAATATATATTCAGTTGAGACATTCTGAATAAATACAAGGGATACTCAGGTAGAATAAAGAAACATTCTTAAACTCAGGACTGGAATTATAGCTTTGCGAGTCCTGAGTGTATTGGTAAGAGTTGAAGTTAAAAGTGTGGCTAAAAAAATTTACAATGTTTTATATGCTAGGGGTAAAGCAAATAAAAAGGTGGGATTCATTTTTGCAAAAGTGTGTGTGTGTGTGTGTGAGTGTGTGTGTGTGTGTGTGCATGTGAGTGTGTGTGTGTGTGTGTGTGTTTTAAGGCAAGATGAAATCCCATTGACAGAACAATGCACAGCACAGGTGAAAGAACAACTACCTCGAAATAGGCCAGGAGGATACAATGATGCTTCCTCCTATTCCTGCTAGAGTAGCTATAGTATAGGGAACTTTCTTTTCCTCATCTCCACTTAACCGAGGTACATGTCTTTAATTATTCAAAATAAGCTAACCTTCCTTCTTTCATTTGCCTTTCATGTCTATTGTACTAAAGGATTTTGATGCTGCTGCATTCTGCTACAAATCAACTAAGGACCTGAGCTAAAGGCACACTTGGTCAACACCAGGGGATTCTACCTTTCACCGTTTTATCAAATACTTGAAACTGTCTCTTAAGGGCCCAGATCACTGCTGCTCTTTTCCAAAGACTCCTAATCCTATGCCTTCTAGGTAGAAATTACTTCATACCAGGTTGAAGTCAATGATTTGAATTCTTTCTCCTAAATTGTAAATCCCTTGGGAGTAAAAACATGTATGACAAGAGAGAGTATTCCATTGCTTCTTTGTCCTTCTTTTGTGTTCATCTGGAAAACTCACCTGTATAACTCTTAGTTTCTATAACTGAGCTACTGAGCTCATCTTGAGGAAATCACACAAATATGCTCCTAAGTATCATTGAATCATATATGTATTGTTAGAAATTTTTACTGGAAACTTACTACTGATGGGAATTTTGTCCATTCCATTCTGTGACTTTTCCCGATCAAAAATTCTAAAGCTTTATCTTATATCATCATTAATAATTCTCCCAGTTATGGTACTAGCCTTCTAACTGGATCCCTGTTTTCAGTTTCACCCTTTAAAACTCTACATGTTGCTTCCAGAGCAAGTTTTTAAAAATGGTATTCATACCATGTCAGCTTGCTATGAAGTGTATATAAATATTTCTTTGTTTTCCTCAGTATTAAAACCTATTTTAATATATTATTGACATCTTACTGAAGATTATTCA
Organism: Phocoena sinus; assembly: GCF_008692025.1. NCBI lineage: Eukaryota > Metazoa > Chordata > Mammalia > Artiodactyla > Phocoenidae > Phocoena > Phocoena sinus. Next base: position 68,586,886 of record NC_045767.1, read on the forward strand.
TAATCTATCTTCTGATCTTCAATTTGACCTGATATTATCCCCTGCCTTGTTTTCTCTTCTCAAACACACCATAATCTTTGCTTTCATTAAACTTTTTCATGATTTTGTTTGTTTGAACATATTTCTTCACATCTTTGGAAAGGTCTTTCCTTCTTTGTGCCTTCGAAAAATTGTATCTCTTCTTATTAACATAGCTCACATCTTACTCTTTCACAAAGCATCTCCAAATCTCAATGATAACAATAAACACACTCATGTTATTGTACTTTGTGAATGATGTTTTTTTACATTTATAACATTTTATTGTGACAGAATTATGCTTTTACCTGCATCCATTCTTGAACTGTGAGCTTTCGGAGTGAGGGAACTGCATCATCTTTCTCTTTGTCTCAATTCCTTCAATAGTGAATGAAACATTAAAAGTTCAATAGTTGCTTATTCAACTGAATTACATAAAAAGCTAATATTAAATACTAAAGAACTATCATATCATTATATTTAAATATAACCTTTTCATCTTTATAATTTCACTGTTCAGGAAATTGAGAATAAATCATCTTCATCTCATTATAATTATATATTAAAAACTTGGAAAAATGAGAAGTCTGCCTTCTTAGTACCTTCAATCATTTTGAAATTGATACATTTCCAGTTTTCATATTCTTGCCAATTAAATTTTGATGAATTTTTCTCAATTCTCTTCTTATTTTGCAGCTTCTGAAAATTTTTAGCTGGTTTAATGGAGGATGTAATATAGTAACCTAGTAGCTGGATATGTATTCCATTTTCAGCTTATAGATTTAAAATAATCAATTTTGCTATCTCTTTAGCATACAAAAAACCATTAGCATTGTGATAGATTTCTTATGCTCTTTGCTTTAAAACTTATATTTATTCAGTAACTGGTTTATTTTACTTTGCTACTAGCATGCTAGCTTATTGTATAAATGTGTTAGCATGTTACTCCTTTGCTCACCATTTTTTGTCCTTTAAGAAATTATGGAATTGCTTTTGCTTCTGTTTTTAGCTTAGTCGTGAATTATCCTTTATTATCATATTTTCTGTTTGACCTTCATAATTTTAATTTGTTATAGACATAGGGAAAGAAAGGAGAAGAAAAATAAAGAAATAATGGCTGAAACCTTCCCAAATTTGAGAAAACAATTATTGTTTTATACATTCTAGTTGCTTAATAAGGTGCAAGTAGGACAAAAGCAAAGAAATCTACACACAGATGTATCATAGTGAAAATGTTAAAACCAGAGAAAGAAAATCTTAAAAACAGCAAGAGAAAAATGACTTGTCATGTACAAAGGAACCCCAATAAATTAACAGTTAAATTCTCTTCTGTTTGAAATCTAGTGATCTTACACAGTAACTAAAAAACAATAGCAATACAACAAAAGACAAAGTATACTGGTAAAGATAATTATGTAATTATAGAAACCATTACAAATACGTATTACATGTTCTTTCTATTCTTAATTGATTTAAAAAACAATTGCATATATATCTATGTCTATATTTATATACCTATAAATTGTGTTGTTGGAGCTATAAAAGAAAGAAATGCAATATATTTGACAAAAATATCATCAAGAAGGTAAGTGGGGATGAAATAAACTCGGTGCATACCAACTCTCATTTCTTCTCTCCACTTCTTTAAGAGACAAAAAATTAAAGTAATAATTATAACAATGTACTGTTGGGTGAGTAACATATATGTATAACTGTAATAGCACACAAAGGACAAGGAAAGAAAGCTATATAGGAGCAAAATTTCTATATCTTATTGAAGTTAACTAAGTATAAATCTGAATTAGATTCTGATGAGTTGAGATATATATATGGTAAGCTCTAGAACAATTACTAAGAAAATAACTAAAACAATATATAGTGAAAAAAATTAAGGGAGTTAAAATATTACACTAAAAAATATTCTGTTAATGCAAAAAAAGAGCCATACATGAGAAATATAGGAACAAAAATCACATGAGACATATAAAAAACAAAAAGTAAAATGGAAGATGTAAATACAACTATATTAATAATAACACTGATGATAGATTAAACAATGTGATCAAAAGGAAAAGTTTGTGAGACTGGATAAAAAAATCTAACTATATACAACTTAGAGATGACACACTTTGGAATCAAACATCCAAATAGGTTAAAAGTAAGAGGTTGGAAAACAGCAATCATAAGAAAATTGTTGTGGTTTTATCAATATCAGATAAATAGACTTTAAAACAAAAATTTTAAAAATAGAGATATACAGGGACATTTCATAGTAATAAGTCTCAATCCATTAGGAAGAGATAAAAGTTATAAACGCATATGAACATAACAATAGACGCCCAAAATACACAAAACAAAAACTGAGAGAATTGAAGGGGAAAATAGACAATTCAATGAGTAGATGGATATTTTAATATCCTATTTTCAATAATAGAGTAGAGAAAACAATCATGCAAAAGAAGAACAATTTTGGAGAACTTGCACATCCAAATTTCACAATTTACCATAAATCTACATTAATTGAGAGAGTGTGATATTGGCATCAGGTTAGAAATGAAGATCAATTAATAGAATTGAGAGACAAAAATAAACTCTCACAGTTACATTCACTTGATTTTTGACAAGGATGCCAAGACAAATCAGTGGGGAAAAGAATAGTCTTTGTAACAAATGGTGCTTGACATTGGGTATATACGTGAAAAGAATGAAGTTGGAACCCTTCCTCACACTATACAGAAAAACTAACTCAAATAAAATCTAGATCTAAATGTGATAGCTAAAATTATAATATTCTTAAAAAAACTTATAAAGTTCTAAGTCTTCAGGAGCTTGAGTTAGGTCACAAAAGTTAAAATAGAAAATTGGACTTCATCAAAATTCAAAACTTTTGTGCTTCAAAAGACACCATCAAGAAAATTTTTAAAAAAAGGAATGGAAAATATTTGTGCCAATTTTATACCTTATAAAGTAATCATATCTAGAATATATAAACTTTTCAATCCAATAATAAAAGATAGATAACCCAAATTTTAAAAAATGCATGAAGGACCTAAATAGACATTTCTCAAAAAAAAAAAAAAAACATACAAATGACAAATAAACCCATAAAAAGTTGATCAAAGTCATTAGGGAAATAAAAACCACAATGATATAGTACTTTACACCCACTTTGATGACTATAATTAATATAGTATAATAATGAAATAACAAGTGTTGGTGAGGTTGTCGAGAAAATGGAACCTATACATTGCTAGTAAGAATGGTGCTAGTCACTTTGGAAAAGAGGCTGGCAGTTTCTCAAAAAGTGAAGCACAAATTTTCTGTATGACTCAGCAATTACACTCCTAGGTATATATCCAAGAGAAATGAAAACCTATGTCAACATAAAAACTTGTACATAATGTTCAAAGCAGCATTATTAATAGTAAGCCGAAGAATAGAAACAATTTACGATTAAATAAAATGTGGCATATCAGTGCAGTGAAATATTATTTGGCAATGAAAAGAAATAAAATCTAGACACATTCTATACCATTGATAAATCTTGAAAACACTATGCTAAATGATAGAAGCCAGTCACAAAAGTGTGTAATTCCATTTATATGAAATATCCAGAATAATCAAATCTATAGTGGTTGCCTAGGGTAGGGAGGATTAGGGGAGATGGGGAGTGACTGCCAATGGATGTGGGATTTCTTTTGGGGGAGATAAAAATGCTCTAAAATTGATTGGTTGAACAATTTTGTGAATATAAACATTGAATTCAACAACCACAACACAAAACAGCCTTTCAAAATGTCAACTATTGACATTTTGTTCCAAATAATTATTTGTGGTGAGGTTTGTCTTGTGCATTGTAGTTTAGCAGAGTCCCTGACCTCTACGCACTAGATGCCGATAACAACCGTCTGTAGTCATGACAAAACAGAAATGTCCTCAGATGTTGTTAAAAGTCCCCTGGGAGACAGAATCACCCTAGTTTAGAACCACAGATATAATTGTATAGGAAAAAGCAAAAAGTCTTAAAGGATATATGTTAAAAATTTAACTATGGTTCCTCTGGAGAGGTAAAGGGGTAGGCAGGGTGAGAGAAGGTGACTTCCATATTGTCTCAATATACTTTTGTACTGCTTGAGCAACTAAAAATTATAATGGGCTCATGTACTATGTTTTTTTTAATAGAATCAAAATCAATTAACTTCCTGTCCTCCAGAATACATAAAACAAAACAGGCCAAATCTCACTAATATAAAACGCTGCTGTAGCAGACCATTCAAAAGAAGATTTTGGCTTATGGAGATGGAGATAGTGACAAGTAATTTGAATTTTAATATATTTTTAATATACTCCCTACAAGACTTACTTACAGATTGGATGTGAAGTCTGAAGAAAACAGGTAAAGTATTTTTTTTTTGTTTTGCCTAAGCGACTGACTGAATGACAGTGCCATTATTGAGAGTTGGGGATGAAGAAATTGGGGGCTTTTGTGGGGAGAGGTGGAATCAATAGTTTCGTTTTGGCAATTAATATTGAGATCCATATTAGACTTCCACATGGTGGTTTGAGTAGACAGTCTGGAGTTCAGAGCCGAGCAGAATAACAATTCTCATAACAGTCTGTGACAAACAATGAGTAAAAACCCTTTACTGCTAGAAAGTGGAAAATTAATAAATACGTATTAAATAGCTTATTATTCATGTGTTTAATTGCCTTATGAAAAAATTAATACCTGAATGTAGAAACAACCAAAGAATAGAATGAATTTAACACGCATTTTCTAATTTCCCACACCAAAGATATAAAGTGTTCACTTGAGAATAAGCAAGAAAATATATGCACTACAAAATAAAAAAAACAACTGTTTAAAAATAAAAATTTCCATTAAATCCAAAACAAAAAAATAATAGTGCATTAGAAAGTATCAATATAAACATTGATTTTATGCTCTGCTGGACAAAATTAGCTTTGTTGCAATAATGAATTTAGGAGAAAACACTGTAATTCTAGAAACATCAATATTAAGAATCAGATTTTATTCTTTTCATTTCCTCAAATAAAAAACAAAGAGATTAATTCAAAAGATGGATAAAGGAAAGTCTCCTTTCTTGAAGATGAGAATCACAATAATCCAGAAAAAAGAACATCTCATTATTTCTGTAACACTTATATTAGCTTACTCTGGATCCTTACAATGGGATAGGAACAGTTAATCTTTATAACAACTCTATGAGTTAGGTGTGTCATATTTTAGGTGAAGAAACTGAGATTTAGACACATTGAATGATTAGCTCAAGGTCACACATAAAGTGGTAATCATGCTTTAGAGTTCAGCAGTTTGACTCCAGAGCTTTCATTTTCATCAAACATGAGAGAATAAGTTGCACATTTTTTAAAAAAAAGAGAAGAAAAGAAAAGGAAGAAAAAAATCTTATTATCTTCATGGATGGAGATTCAGACCAGGTGTGAAGGTGTGAAGAAGTAGCAAAGGAAGGTATGACTACTTCCACACTCATTGGTGTCCACTGCTATTTCCCAACCAAGAGCAGTGGAACATGGAGAAATAGATCTTGCAGCCCTTATAGAAATTGCAAACCCTTGCTGTTCTCTAGTGAAAATAAAATATTGGTCACAAGTTTAAATTCAAACTCAGAAATACAATCAGTATATTTTATTTTTCAACATATTTACATATTATCCTTACTTTCTTTTGATAGAATAAGCATCATATTTTTTTCTATGCTACCTATAAAAATTTTCTATCTGACCAACAGGTTGTGAAGACCTCCAAGTTCAGCTAGTTTTTAAAGTAAAACTACCCTCAAAATGCAAAATCTGCCTCCCATAACCAAAGGGATTTAAATTACATTGTGGATAAGATGTTGTAAGCAGACCAGTGAAACAGTGTTTTATTTCTGATGTAAATTGACTAAAACAGATGGAAGGGGGAAAAGAGAGTTTTCCTAGAGGCACCGTGTGTGTGTCACCAGCTGTTGCCGGGAGATAATGTGCAATAGCAAGTGATGGATAGGAGGAAATCCTAATGCCCGTGTCCTCTGCTTTGGACTGTTAAGTGTAAAGAGCCTCTTCTTGAATTCTTTTAATTGAAGGTGAAGCCTGGAATTTGCAATGCCCCCTTAAAATCACACTGTCTTATTTGATTGAAACATCAAACTGGAATCAAAAATTGCCTATTTTTTTTCACAGTGGGATTCAGCTAAAGTTGAATTCATGGAAGAAGCCATTCGGGGTGGGGGTGTGGAACACAAATGCATAAAATATAAAAATAGAGCATATTCTTAATCATATTGTATAGCCTGTAAACATTTTTGTTTTTAAATTAAATTTTATTATTATTTTTGCAGTGATTTAAAATTTTTTATTGAAATTTAGTTAACTTACCATATTGAATTAGTTTCAGGTGTACAACATAGTGATTTGGCATTTTTATAGGTTACACTCCATTTAAAGTTATTACAAAATAATAGCTATATTTCCCTGTGTTTCCCTGTGCTGTACCTATGCTGTATCCTTGTTGCTTCTTTATTTTATACATAGTGGTTTTTGTCTCTTAATCCCATACCCCTATCTCACCCTCCCCGCTCCCCTCTTCCCACTGATAACCACTAGTTTGTTCTCTATATCTGTGAGTCTGTTTTGTTATATACATTTTTTTGTTTTATTTTTTAGACTCCACATATAAGTGATAACATAGTCTCTCTCTGACTTATTTCACTAAGCATAGTGCTCTCTAGATCCATCCATGTTGTTGCAAAAGGCAGAATTTCATTCATCCAAACTGGAAGAGAAGTAAAATTCTATCACTATTTGCAGATGACATGATTCTATATATAGAAAACTCTAGAGTCCACCAAAAATCTATTAGAACTAATAAATGATTTCAGTAAAGTTACAGGATGCAAGAATAATATACAGAAATCTGTTGCTTTTCTATACACTAATAATGAACTATCAGAAAGAGAAATTAAGGACACAATGCCATTTACACTAACATCAAATATAATAAAATACCCAGAAATAAACTTAACCAAAGAGGTGAAAGACCTATACACTGAAAACTATAAAACACTGGTGAAAGGATTTGAAAATGATATAGAAAGAAATCCTGTATTCTTGGATTGGAAGAACTAATATTGTTAAATTTTGTTATTTTTAATTTTGTTATATAAATATACAAAATGGAAAAATGCCATTTTAAACCACAATTGCCTGAACTTGTATTTTAGGAGAAGTCTAACTTTTACATTAATTGATTCCTTTAGTATTAGAGGCAAAGTGCCAAGACATGCTGTGGATGGCCTAGAATATAATAAATAAGGATGAATTTATCTGGGAGTTTTATTTTTTCCACAAAGCCTTTTCAAAAGGGGGTCTGGGACCAAGAAGAGGTAAGAAAAGATGTAATTTGGGCTTGAAGAAAGTGGCTTGGGTGATAAAGAATACAAAATAATAGACAGAGCCTGAGAAAAAAGTAAAAGAGCAATTGTGCACTTGAGTAATTATTTGGTGTTTTATTGAGGTAGTGAATGCAGGTCACCTCTGGAAAATGGGTATATTAAGCATGATGGAAGCAGACTATGGCACAGTCTGCAGCAATTATGAGCAAGGTATTAGGTTTACACATGGACACATGGGTAAGGCTTAAGAACAGTGTGCCTGTAGCTATCCCGTTTTCCCAGCACCACTTATTGAAGAGCCTGTCTTTTCTCCATTGTATATTCTTGCCTCTTTGTCATAGATTAGGTGACCATAGGAGCGTGGGTTTATCTCTGGGCTTTCTATCTTGTTCCATCGATCTATTCTGTCTTTGTACCAGTACCATGCTACCTTGATTACTGTAGCTTTGTAGTATAGTTTGAAGTCAGGGAGCCTGATTCCTCCAGCTCCATTTTTCTTTCTCAAGATTGCTTTGGCTATTCAGGTTCTTTTGTGTTTCCATACAAATTGTAAAATTTTTTGTTCTAATTCTGTGAAAAATGCCATTGGTAATTTGATAGGGATTGCATTGAATCTGTATATTGCTTTGGGCAGTATAGTCATTTTCACAATATTGATTCTTCCCATCTGAGAACATGCTATATCTTTCCATCTGTTTGTGTCGTCTTTGATTTCTTTAATCAGTATGTTATAGTTTTCTGAGTACAGATCCTTTGCCACCTTAGGTAGGTTTATTCCTAGGTACTTTATTCTTTTTGTTGCAATGGTAAATGGGATTGTTTCCTTAATTTCTCTTTCCAGTCTTTCATTGTTAGCATATAGGAATGCAAGAGATTTACTAGAACACTACCTAACACCATACACAAAAATAAACTCAAAATGGATTAAAGACCTAAATGTAAGGCTGGACACTATAAAACTCTTAGAGGAAAACATAGGCAGAACACTCTTTGACATAAATTGCAGCAAGATTTTTTTTGACCCACCTCCTAGAGTAATAAAAATAAAAACAAAAATAAACAAATGGGACCTAATTAAACTCAAAAGATTTGCACAGCAAAGGAAACCATAAACAAGATGAAAAGACCACCCTCAGAATGGGAGAAAATATTTACAGATGAAGCAACTGACAAGGGATTAATCTCCAGAATATACAAACAGCTCATGCAGCTCAGTATCAAAAAACAACCCAATCAAAAAATGGGCGGAAGACCTAAATAGACATTTCCCCAAAGAAGACATACAGATAGTCAACAAACACATGAAAAGATGCTCAACATCACTAATTATTAGAGAAATGCAAATCAGAACTACAATGGGTATCACCTCACACTGGTCAGAATGGCCATCATCAAAAAATCTACAAACAATAAATGCTGGAGAGGGTGTGGAAAAATGGAACCCTCTTCCACCATTGGTAGGAAAGTAAATTGATACAGCCACTATGGAGAACAGTATGGAGATTCCTTAAAAAACTAAAAATAGACCTACCATATGACCCAGTAATCCCACTCCTGGGCATATACCTGGAGAAAACCATAATTCCAAAAGATACATGCACCCCAATGTACATTGCAGCACTATTTACAATAGCCAGGACATGGAATCATTCTAAATGTCCAACAGCAGAGGAATGGATAAAGAAGATGTGGTACATATATAGAATGGAATATAACTCAGCCATTAGAAGGAACAAAATTGTGCCATTTGTAGAGATATGGATGGACTTAGAGACTGTCATACAGAGTGAAGTAAATCAGAAAGAGAAAAACAAATATTGCATAATATCACTTATATGTGGAATCCAGAAAAATGATGCAGATGATCTTATTTGCAAAGCAGGAATAGAGACACAGACGTAGAGAACAAATGTACGGATATCAAGGGGGGAAGGGGAGTGTGGGATGAATTGGGAGATTGGGATTGACATATATACACTACTATGTATAAAATAGATAACTAATGAAACCTACTGTATAGCACAGGGAATTCTACTCAGTGCTCTGTGGTGACCTAAATGGGGAGGAAATCCAAAAAAAGGGGGGTATATGTATACGTATAGCTGATTCACTTTGCTGTACAGTAGAAACAATAGAAATTAATTTAAAAAAAACAACAGTGTGCCAAGTAAAAACACATATGCAATGTGTAATAAGATGTAACAATAAAACCATTGCTGTAAATTGTGATATATGCATGCAAAATTATATTTTTCAAGTTTACCGTGAAATAAAAGATACATTTAACACACTGAAGTGATTGGATAGTGAAGGGATAGGAAGTTGTTTTGTGGAGACAAAGGGTAAGGGGAATGACTTACCAAACTTGAAACAACTTTAAACGTAAGAGAGAGGCTGCATTAGTCTGCTTGGGCTGACATAACAAAATATTACAGACTGGGTAGCTTTAACAATGGACATTCATTTTCTCACAGTTCTGGAAGCTAGACGTCCATGATCAAATTCAGTTTCTGGTGAAGACTATTTTCATATCTTGTAGACAGCCACTTTCTCATTGTGTCTTCATATGGCCTTTCTTCTGTGCTCCTTCAGAGACAAAACTTTGGTGACTCTTCCTCTTTTAGGACACCAGTTTTAACAGATTAGACTCACCAATATGACCACATTTAACCTTAATTACTTCCCTAGAGGCCCCATCTCCAAATATAGTGACAATGGGAACTACAGTGTCAACATGAACTTTAGAGGGATACAATTCAGTCTTTAACAGGAGCCTTCTGTGGACCAATAATGATAGAATGCAATTTGAACTAAGGGGTATAGTATAGAGGTAAAAATATACATAACACTTTAAAAATATACATAAATATACATTTAAAAAGTAAATATACATAAATATACCAAAAATAAACATGATCCTATATATATTAAATATACACAAGAAAAGTTTGAAAAGTACACATAAACATAAGTCCTGCCCTCATACCTTGAGATAGTAGAGGTAAGACTTGCTTTCCCAACTTACACTGAAATAGAGCTCGTTAGATATATTTAAATATTAAGCAAAGATAGCACTGTGTAACTGGAACACTTTGGGATACCTTGTCAGCTAACACTTACATTTCTCCTAACAATAGCATGATAAAATTTAAGCAGTATATATTTTATGGTAAACACTTCTCCTTGGCTCAATACTACTTTAAGATTTATTAGTAAGTATTCTGGAAATTGTCTGTTGATTTTCAGCACCATCTTCAAAGTTCTAAGCTCTTTACTCTATTGCAGGCCATTTGAATGAGATTTGGAAGACAGGATAGGGGAATGCATCATTCTCCTCTGGCAGTGGTAGGTAAATATTTGGGAAGACAGCAGGCCTAGGTTTTTCAGCAGCTTCATGTCATGTGTTTTAGTGCTAGTGACAGTTGGGTTCATCAGTGGTGGATTCCTGTGATTTTGACCTTTCCTAATTCCTCTTCAGTTAACAGTCACCCTTTCATAAGTTTTATAAACATGTAATTTCCTATATTAAATCCCTTTTTGTTAAAATACCTTGAGTCATTTCTGTTTCCTGGATGATTAGTAAGTCAGTCAATGATTATTAGGAGCATTCTAAATCTTCTGTGCTCTGTTTATAAATTAAAAATCTGATTGCTCAGCATTTTATTAAATAAAACTTCTATTTATATTTGAGTTTTTGTGAGCCATAATACTTTCAGTGAAATCTCATCTTGTTAACTTTAACTTATGTAAAGATTCTATTGAAATTCTGTCCAAATTATAGAAGAATTAAGTATTTTAAAACTATGATTAACACATGTCAAACTTGAACTCACTTCTATAATAAATTTATTCAAATATGAATGAATTTACTAAGTATGAAAGAACAAACAGAAAATTTGGAAAATATTGAGCAATGGGATTTAAACTGATATTCTTAACTCCCAAAGACAATTTATTTTTTAAAATAATTTATATATTAATTATTTCTTGTGAGTTTTTCATTATATTGTCCTTTTAGACAATAAGTAAAAATACAGAATTATTTTTAAGTGGTAAGAGCAAAACTGAGATGCCTTGCTTTATTATCATTTTATTTGGATCACTTGTTTATTCAAAAAACATCTTTAAGAACATTTTTCATGTATGCAAATTTTTAAATAATCCCTTTTAAGAATACTTTATTTTCTCCCTCTGGACCGTTTTTCAGTAGGGTTCCAACTTTTCTGAGGTATTTACTTTTCACTCCTTTGACCCAGATATAACTATGATCTTCTAAGCTGTTTGATGAGTAGACCTGATTTTGTTAAAGTCCTAGGATCACATTAGGATCCTTTAACTTCTCGCTTTTTCAGATCTGCAATTGTCTATTATGCTGTGCATTACTATCTTCTTTTAATGGGTGATTGGCCCGACAAATTTTCCATCAACTAATTCCAGTAAATACATTTAAATACAGAGACTTTTTTCTCCACCTTCCCATTTGTTTTAGTTTGCCAGGGCTACCATAGCAATGTATCACAGACTGGTGGTTTAAACAATAGAAATTCATTTTCTCACAGTTTTAGAGGCTAGAAGTTGAGATCAAGGGGTTGGCAGAGTTGTTTTTCTGATGTCTCTCCCTCAGTTTGTAGATGGCCATCTCCTGTTGTCTTCATATGCTGCCTCTGTTTTTGTCTGTGTCCTAATCTCCTCTTCTTATAAGGATACCATATTGGATAATAGTCTACCCTAACAACTGCATTTTAGTTGAATTACCTCTTTAAAGGCCCTATCTCCAACTCATCACTTTCTGAAGTATTATAGGGGTGAGGCCTCCAACATATGAATTTTGGGAAGACGTAGTTCAGGCCATAGCACATGCTTACTTATTGCCGAACGTCAGTGAACACCATCCTAATCCCTCTAAAGACTGAAAATAATAAATGGGGTGCAATAATATCCTCTACCAAACTGCAACCAAAGGTAAAAAATCCACTCTCATGTCAGTAAGTGACCATTTATAGATACAATTTCTAATTGGTAGAGACAAAAGGGTTTTGCCTTACCTAACAAATATAAACTTTATCATGCAAGACAACAATAATGAGAACAAAATTCTAGAAAATGTAAAACGCTTTAGCATGATAATTCAAACACATTTGAAGATGAAAAAAAAAACTTGAATGTACAGATGTGATTCCCTAAAGATGTACCATGAATAATCATTTCTATTTTCCCAGTGTGTAGAGAGGAAAGGAATGTTTGAAATGACCCTAACACTTCAATTTATCATAAGATGAGACACAGCTTATTTTCAAATTTAAAAAGTACACTTTCAGGTTTTCAAAATTATAATTTAGAATGTGGATATATAGTTACTAAGCGTAACAGCTTGAATTTTGTTTGTTTTTCTAAAAAGGTACTTCTGTTTCAATCAGACATACAATTCTTAGAATGATTCAAATATAACAAAGCTTTTTCAGAGTTATATGGTTATAAGAGGTCTTTGACATTGCTGGGAAAAGCATGAGGTTTTAAGCAATGATGTCCTATAATGCCAAGTGGGTGTAAAAAAAATTTTTTAAAGTGTGTAAGAAGCTGACAGACAGGAGGGCATGCATCGCTTAATTAATACACATTGGCAAGCTTTGTAAAATTATTTTACATTTATCAATGTCAAATTTCATTTAAAATTTCTTTTTAAATTGTTAATTATTTTGTTATTATTGCCCACCTACCTTTTACTTTTCTCTTTATCCTTTCTTGCACATCCTAACTCATATTCTGAGAGGATGGGAGTAAATGAATTGGCAATGTTTGTCAGAATATTGTCTTAGATTTTTTTTAAAGTCATTATCAGTTATCCGTGATGCTTTCAGTCATGTGTTTAAAAACAGTATTTAAAATGTTATTAGTGCTTACTATATCCAAGAAAGGGAAAATATTTTTCTTTAAAAGAATTTGTTTTCATTAAAATTAATAATTTCATAACATAATTTTGTATCATATATCTCTGCTGCACTTATCATCTGATGATTCATAAGATGCATACACTTAAATGAATTAACATGATATCTAAATGTATTTTGTAGTTTTATTAGCACAATTTCTGTATTTTGCATTTTAAGCAAATTGCTTTTCTTAAAATGTAACTTACCTACTGGCTTATAGTAGGTTGCAGACATACCCTATTGCACTGCATAATTTATGTTAATCAAGAGTGTTGATATTATGTAAATATAAGTAGTTTATATCTGTTGGTGACAGAAACCTGGGAAATACAAGAAACCTGAGATGACTAAAGAAAAAAAAAAACAGAAATCTATTTAATTAAGTCATTTTAAAATAAAGTGTAAAAGAATGCAGTAAATTTCCTAAGCTTTGCAATATCTTGAACGCTAGCTCTCTCTTCAGTATTGTCATTTCTATGACTCTTTTGGGTTCATCTGGTTACACATGATTTAACTACCAATGAAGCTTCTTTAAATTTTTGGCGGTTCTTCCGTCCAGGGGAAGGATGACACAGACAGGACAAGTAAGATCTCCTTTATCCAGGACCTCTCCATCACAACTACCACCTAGTAAACCTCCTACATATGCCCCCAGCATATACTGTTCCATGATCATATCATGTTATACTCAGTGATTTGCACATCTGTTTCCAATTGTGGGATCATATGGCAGTGTTTCTGGATTTAAATGACTTTGAAAATTTATGCTTTCTACAATGTTCTTGAAATGTCATCATCTGAACCACTGCTGGGGGAAATAAATACATATATGTGTGTGTATATATATATATATATATATATATATAGGCTCAAAATCATGATGATGAATAAAAGAAAATGATCCATTTAATAAGCAAGGGGCCAAAACAGTGGAGATATATATATATATATATATATGTATGTATAACTGATTCACTTCTGCTGTACACCTGAAACTAACACAACATTATAAATCAACTATACTCCAATAAAAATTTTAAAAAAACTTTATATAAATTGTATGATTCTTTAGGTATCAATAAAAGGTGTTGATCTAATGAAAAAGTAATAATAAGCCAGGGGCCATGTACTATGGCAAACTTAGAGGAGGAGAAACTGGTTTTGGTACTAGAACGGGGAATACTTCATGCAAGAGGCTGCATTTGACTTAGACCTTAAAATACGACTATACTGAAATCCAATTGAAATAAATAAATAATGAAAATAGCTGTATTCTATCCCATAAATATTTATGAAGCCAGTTATTCCTTTTTTTTTTTTTGGCCATGCCGTGTGACATGCTGGGACCTTAGTTCCCTGACCAGGGATTGAACCCGTGCTCTCTGCATTGGGAGCGTGCCGTCTTAACCACTGGACTGCCGGGGAAGTCCCACCAGTTATTCCTCTTTAAATGGAATGTGAAGGCAATGGTATATCTGGAAAGATATTATGTACATTCACCAAGATACATTCAGGTCCTGATACTGATTGTGCAGCTAAACAATATTCAGTGGGTGGATAATAGAGTGCATTTTTGTTATGTGTGACAAATGTATGTATGAAAACTCATTCATTTTCAGAGTGGAATTTAATATGTATTGCTTGTTTTAGTTACCATTTATCATGATCATACTCTATTCTCATAGAAAGAAATATTGACATATGCCAGATAGCTTCATTAAAATAGGGTTTCACAAGGGCAAGAAGGTGGAACTTTTCTTTACTATTGTTTACTCTTGTTGAGTTATTGTAATGAAGTAATTTCAGAAGCAATTTCCAGTGAAATTATTCAATGTTATTTTATAGATTTATAATATTATAAATAATTCCCATTAAACTAAATTACTAGATCAATAATATTACTTGAATATTCTGTAAATACAGGTTCAGAATGACACAGGGAGCCAGAAAATTCATGCCTGATGTTCAGCTATAAGGTAAAAATGGAATGAAATTGAAATTATTATTATTTTCCTAATCTCTTTAATAACAGCTGTTCATTCTGAAGCACATTGTGGGAATAGCTCATGTCTATAAATAAAAAGGACATGTTGACGTTTCTAACCTTTTTATATTACAAATAGTACATGAAAAGTAGATGTTCCTTAGAAATGAGTTATATATTTTATTATCACATTTACGTGATGTTACTGAGTTACTACTTCTTCAGATGTAATCATTTTTTTGCCTATATATTTGGTTATTTTAGTACAGAAAAGATTACTGTAATGAAAGCAACTTCGTTGAGAATTATGCAACAAAACACTTCATTCTGTGAACTTGCAAGAATTCTTTTTACATGATGTCTTTATGCAGTGGGTTTCAAAGTGGGTAAAATTTACTGATGTACCTTGATACCTCTACAGATATGCCAACACTTTTAAACTGTTTCAAAAAATTTTTGGATACAATCACAGTTCTGGATACATATTATTATAATGCCCATTAGCAGTCAGAATGTTGAATTAAGTGTGGGATAATTCAGTGGTACACCGAAAGATGAAAAAGCAGGTGTTGTGCAAAATAACTACTATTCTTAAGTTCCTATAACTAAAAATTCTTAAATTTACAGAGTAAATTTAAGGCAATATGCTCCATTCCATATCCATAAATGTTTACTGGACCATGCAAAACCTTTTCTTAATGAGTCTAAAAATAAGCACAGTCAGGAAAATAAACTCTTCTCCTCAGAATGAACATGTATAGAGTACAATGAAATAGAATCCAATTTAATTTCTTCAGTTGATCTGCAAGGAAATATGTTTTCAAAGAATATGCCTCAAAACAGGACGCCCAGCCTCCTATTCTTCAGTTGACTATGTTTAGTGCATAATATCTGTAGCTTTCCTCATTTTCCTCATTTATCTGTAGCTAGCATCCCAAACTGGATTTAAAATCTCCCAAGGAGGTTGTACTTCTTTTGTTTATCTGGTGTACCGTACATTGAGGAGATGTTCTATACATATCTGTTGATTTTGTGTAGAGTAAGGAAAATGTATTTCTACTTTATCTGAATCGAGTATTGTCCTATGATAAAGAAACAGTATCATATTTGAAAAAAGAATGATAAATTATATGTGAACACTAAGTGAACTGTTTTTTAAAGATTCAAGTGTATTCTCTATGCCCTGTTTAATTCTCTATTTATGTGATTTGGCTAAGAAATAATTACCCAAGGTTGTCTATCTTATTCCTATAGTATTGTTTGATTCAAAAGTCTGTTTTCTTAAATTAGATATTCAATACATGCTCTAACTCGTGGAAATGATGGGTAGAATTTTTGGCAAGCTTTTAGTTTTAAAAATGAATCCAGCCATCGACTGGTGTGTTTTAATTGCTGTAATTTGAATAATTAATTCTATTTTTAGAAAATGAGTTCAAGGTGGTATGTGATTAACCATGCTTAATGAAGTCATTACCTTATTAAAAAGCATTTCATGCCCATGACTGATTATATCCAGATGCTAATCAATTTGATTTAAATTGTCTATATATATTTGAATTTGTTACAGTTTTGTGTTGTACCTATTATGATGAAAATTACATTGTATTCTATTATGGGTTATTGCTTATACTTTTATACTTATCTTTCCTAGAAGTACAGTATAGGTAATAGTGTTTCAACTCCAATAGAAAAAAACATCTGCAGTGAATGTTCTTGGCTTAGGAAATGATTTCATTTTGGAAAGCAGAGCTTTTAATAAAAGGGACTAGTTCAATTAAGAAGATGGTTATTTAGTGATAAATCAGATGGCTGAATTTCTGAAGGACTTTCTTATATATCAACTCTAGCTCAAATCTTTACAGGTATAGCATATCAAACTTCCCATGTGGCCTTGAGAAAATGAATGATTCTAAAGAAAAGAAGTTTTTGAAGTATTTTTAATAATAAAACTCAAGAGTGAGAGGAGATTTTTTTCAGAGGACAGGCACCAGCTATTTTTCTTCTACACTGAACACAGAACAAGAGAAAAAATAATTAAACTAAGGAATGAGGTATTTTGGGTCTTAGGGTTGGTTTGAAAGTATAAACTCACTCTATTTGCTAAAATGCATTACGAAGGTAAGAATATGATACTTTCTGTAGAGAATTTTAAATGCCGCCTCATTTCTCATGTGGTTTAGTTATGTTACATGACCTTCTACTTGAAGCAGTCAATAACTTTTCAAGATTGCTTCTTCAGCATGCAATCTTATAGTTCTATGGGACAACATTTTCATATTTTTAGTGCAAAAGGCAGGCTTCAAACTAAAACAGGCCGTGGTTTATACTGTGGATGCAGCCCTGATGACTATGATCTTTGACATCTACAAAAAATAAATACCTACATACACAAACATGCATACATGTATGAATCAGTTATCTTCAACTATACTTTTAAAAAAAATATGTTCCATATTGCAGATTTCAACATCTGAGGATGACAGGTTTTTCAACTGTTCCTAGTAAATTGCTGCCACTGGTTGATGAACAAAAACCATACATATATGTCTACGAGAAACATGCTTAGATGTGTTGTATAATGCATGTGAACATTTTGAAAATGTATAGGTAGATCAGGGTTCTCAACCTTGGCACTATTGACATTTTGGGCTGGATAATTCTTTGTTGTGGGGAGCTGTGCTGTGAATTCTAGGCTGTTTAGAAACATCCCTGGCCTCTCCCCACTAGATTCCAGTAGCATCCCCCCACCACCTAAGTCAAAAACCAGTGTATGCATTGTCAAATGTTCCTTGGAGGGGAGAGAGAGATGGTGGTGTTGGTCATGGTGGCAAACCACTGAGGAAGATAATGACTAATACATATCAGCACAGGTTTTTGTTCACATTGATAAACATAAACTTATTATACACAGTTATTGTATCATAATTAATAGAGAGGAGTAAAACTAACATAGTCTCTGGCATATAAGATCCCCTGAGAAATACTTTTATAAAAGTGAATAAACGGATACATGAATTAATTATCATTAAAATTCATAAATGAATAGAAGGAAAATAGAAGTTACAGTGAATACCCCTAATTTTGTCTTAATTTGTTAGAGCAGTGATAGACAACTTATACACCCTACTGTGTCTTAAAAAATCAGAATAAAACTCTTGGAATTATTAATGTTATATTTCATAAAAACACAAGATGTTGATTTGTTTTTGATATTACATAGCAGAAGATTTTTATTAAAAACATTTTAAAGTAGTACATGTGTGTTTAAAAATATAGACAGAAACTCTGGACTCAGTAACTGATACATAAATGTATGATATTGGCTCATCTTTAGATTACAACAGGAAAATACATATTATGTCTTACTTCATAATACTATTTATCTGACACACTAATTTAAACTAAATACATTCTAAAATAAGTTTTTCTAAGAAATAGGTGGTAAATTTTATATCCTAAAATTCATGTTTTTAACACTTAGTATGTAATCCCTTGGTTCCTCACTTACTGACTATAAAAATTAAATGATTGTAAGTTAACATAATACAGTGTATAATCATTAATATTCAATGATGACCTTAGTACAGATTAAATTATATTCGCTCAACTTTTTTTTTTAATGAAGTATAGCTGATGTGTACAATATAGTGATTCACAATCTGTAAATGTTATACTTCACTTATAGTTATTATAAAATATTGGTTATATTCCCTATGTAGTAAAATATACCCTTGCAGCTTATTTTTTGTGTAATACCTTGTACCTCTTAATTCCCTACCCGTAAATTACCCCTCCTCCTTTCCTCTCCCCACTGCTAACCACTAGTTTGTTCTCTGTATCTGTGAGTCTGTTTCTGTTTTGTTATATTCACTAGTTTGTTGTATTTTTAAAATTCCACATATAAGTGATATCATATAGTATTTGTCTTTGTCTGACTTATTTCACTTAGCACAATAATCTCCAAGTCCATCCATATTGCTGCAAATGGCAATATTTCATTCTTTTTAATGGCTAAGTAGTATTCCATTGTATATGCATACCACATCTTTTTTATCCATTCATCTGTTGAGGGACATTTAGGTTGCTTGCATATCTTGTCAATTGTAAATAATGCTGCTATTAACATTGGGGTGCAAGTATCTTTTCAAATTAGTGCTTTTGGGTTTTTTGGATATTTACCCAGTAATGGAATTGCTGGGTCATTTGGGAGTTCTATTTTTAGTTTTTTGAGAAAGCCTCCATACAGTTTTCCACTGTGGCTACATCAGTTTACATTCTTACCAACAGTGTTGGAGGGTTCCCTTTTCTCCACATCCTCATCAACATTTGTTGTTTGTGTTACACTCTACCCTTTTTAAGAAAAAAGAAAAATGTATAAAATATGGTAAAAATTTCTTTTTTTCCAAAGGACCTGAGAAAGAAGGAAAATGTGGCTTTTTAGAAAATGTAAGATTCCAGCAAGTACATATTTATACAATTATCTATTCAATCCATAATACTTATTCATTCATCAACCTATCATCCAACAGCAACAACAAACAAATAGAAACAAGTGAAGTAATCACATATAACAATTAATTAATACTTCTTATGTGCCATGCACCGATCCACTCATTTTATGTGTATTTATTTATGTAATAATCACAAAAATGTATGAAGAAAATATTATCATCATCTCCATTTTACAGACAAAGCGTCCAAAGGACAGAGAGTTTAATTAACTTGCACAAGACCACATAGCCATTGAATGGTGATTCATCCAACTATTTCTGCCTTCATCTATCTATCTACCTATCTATCTTCATCTAACTAGATAATCTATGTATCCATCTTCCACCATCTCTTAGTCAATATATCATTCTAAAATTATTTGAAGTATCTACGTAAATTCAACTAGTGTGGTGTCCTTTCCAGAAATGGTGGACAAATGCATTGTGTTATGTTTTTCACACTGAATGATACAAAATACATGAGCCCATAGATGTGAGTATATTGATTGTATTTATATTTTTAATCAGTATAATCTTTATCACATGATCATTTAACAATGTGTCTTTTTTAATATATCATTTTAAGGAATTTTAATTAACAGCTTAAATGATATTGAAAAGATTTCTTTATAATATCAGACAAAAAATATTTGCATATTATGTTTAAGATGATAGTAATGTCTTTAAGAATTCTGACTGTCCTCTAGTAGTATGCAAATTAAATATGGGGAAGTAAGTTGATATTTGTTAGCCAATAAGATACTGTTTGATTCATTTGTGTGTACTTAATAACCTATTTAGAAATCCAGGTTAATATCTGTGTTACATTACAAAAATGGTGATAATTCATTGCTGCTCAGTCACCAAGATGTGGAATCTATTTCCTGTTAAATTTTGGAAGTGGTTTTATTATAATTCTAAGCCAAACTTCAAGAAGGCTTGTGAAATTATTCTCCTGCTCAGGGAACCCTACAACATCCTCTTGGACAAACGTGAGCTAGAGTGACGTAAAATGATAGGCCACATGGAGAGAGGTGCTAGTCATCCTGGCTGTCACCACTGTCCCATTCGAGGCCATCCTCCGTAGACTCACCCTCATGATAAGATCAGTCAAGCCTAGGTGACCTTGCACAGATTTCCAGTACAGATTCATGAGCTAAATAAATATTATTTTAAGACACTACATTCTAGAATAGTTTATTATACTTCAGAAGCTGAGAATACAGTGTTCTAAACATCAAATCCTTACAAAATTAAAAGTATGTATTATTTCCTTGACCAATGATTATTGTATTTTTAGTTGACTGAAACCCTTAGATAAAAAATAATTGAACTTCTCAGGAATGTGTCACTTATTTATAGCTAAGCAATCTCAGTAGGGTTCAACACCAATCATTACTTTCACAGAATTACAATTCTCAACAAACCACATAACTCGACTACAACTAAAAAATAATTGCCTACAAAAACAGAAGTACATTAATTCCTTTAGAATTAATAAATACAAATAGATATGGACACACATCACCATGAAATATAGTCTTAGTTATTAACCATTATTTTCAAATATAGCAGGGATCTATGAGTATTAAAATGTTTTGATTGTTATCAGTGTTGTTTTGCAAACCTCTACAATCTTGTTTTCTAGATAGAATGACTATTGAGTGATGTAGCTCTGTAGCCCAAATATTTTCTGCTCCATTTAAAATAATCAAACCATTTCTCTATGTATCCATTAACAAGTATTTAAAAAGCTTAGTAAATAGTATATTGCTAAGTATATTTAGCAAGTAAAATAGGCTGAATTTCATTTGGAAATTATGTGTCTACACATCAGTGAAAGGTATATTATTCTTCATACATATAAATTCATTCTTGAGACTTTAGCAATATATTGTTATAATCAAGACATTTTAAATCCAAGAATATAATTTCTCTATAAAATTTGAAATAGACTTGTTACTAATATATTAGCACAGTATAAGTTATTTTCTTTTATCACTGATTCCTCATATAATGTGTTGAGTCTCAAACCCTGGTGAAAGTATAACAGAAACTAACTTCATAAGATATTTAAAAGGCATGAAAAAACAAGACTTTGATTTATTCAGCTTAAGAAGAAACAATGAATTAAGGCAATGAAAAGCACTACGTATTTAAAGTACATGCTTGCTAAAGTGTAGTAAGGAAAAATATTATTAAATAATGTCCACACAATAATAAGTAATGAAAGAAAGAATAAAGTCCTAAGAATTAAATTGAAAACCTATATACTTGTGAAGTAAAAAATATTCTGTTTTTTTAATTAATAAACTTTAGTTTTAAGAGCAGTTTTAGGCTCACAGTAACAATGAGCAGAAAGTACAAAGAGTTACAACCTTCTGTCCCCACATTTGCAAATCCTTCCCTGTTATCAACATGCCCCACCAGAGTGGTCTATTTGTTACAACTGATGAACCTACACTGACACATCGGTAGCCCCCAAAGTTCATAGTTTACATTAGGGTTCACTCGTTGTATTATACACTCTATGGGTTTTGACAAATGTATAATGACATATAGCCACAACTGTAGAATCATAAAGAATGGTTTTACTGCCCTAAAATTCCTTTGTGCTCTGCCCATTCACCCTCTCCTCCCTCCCAATCCATGGCAACAGCTGAGGCTTTTAATGTCTCCACAGTTGTACTTTTTCCAGAATATCATATAGCTGGAATCATCAGTACACAGCTTTTTCAGGTTGGTTCCTTTCACTTAGTAATGTGCATCTAAGTTTCCTCCATGTTTTTTCATGGCTTGATAGTTCATTTCTTTCTGGAGTAAATAATATTCCATTGGTTGGATGTACCACAGTTTATTTATCCTCTCATGGACTGCAGAACATCTTAGTTGCTTCCAAGTTATGACAATTATGAAAAAAACTGCTGTAGACTTCCCTGTGCAGGTTTTTGTGTGAACGTAACTTTTCAGTTTATATAGGTAAATATTAAGGAGCATGTCTGATGTATCCTATGGTAAGAGTATGCTTAGTTTTGTAAGAAACTTCCAGTCTTTCAAAGTGACTGTACTATGTTGCGTTTCCACCAGCAATGAATGAGAGTTCCTGTTATTCTATACCCTCACCAGCATTTGATGTTGTTTGTTTTAAATATTGGCCATTCTAATAGGTATATAGTCAGAAAATATTCTTTAACTAACTGACTATCAATAATTTAATCAGTGTTTGATCGTTAAAATTATAGTAAGAGTAGTCCTCTAGATAATTTTTACAATATACATGAAAAAGAATATATTGGCTTGGCCAAAAAGTTTGTTCGGGTTTTTCTGTAATATCTTACTGAAAACCTGAACGAACTTTTTGGCCAACCCAGTATAAGTATTGTGACCCAAATTCTGTTCTTTTAAATACTAAAATCAAAATCTCTTAAGTTGTAACTATCAGATACAAGCCCAGAATCACTGTGTGATATTCATTGCATCTCTAATTCTGATGTGTTTTTGCTTCTATATTCTGCATTTTTAGAGCGACTTTGTAAAATTAACTACCAATAGTACGTTCTGTCTACACTTGAAGAAAAGGGAAAGGAAAACTAAATCAGCTAACTAGAGATTTTTTAAAATATTTAGTTGGCACAAGGCAGTAAATGTGGGTATAAGACAGGAGGCTATAGGTGTTTATTACTTTCCTCTTCTAATCACTATTTTTATGTTTCTCTGCCCTCAACAGAGAGGGATTTCAACTTAGAGATGAGGTAAAACTTCATTCCCAAGAGATCTGAGTCCTTGGTAAACCTTTTAGTATATTGCTGTAGTGGTCTTTTATTAATTTTTTTTTTTTTTGCGGTACACGGGCCTCCCACCACTGTGGCCTCTCCCGCAGCGGAGCACAGGCTAAATTTTAACGCTTGTTATGATAGTAGAAGATGACACTAAAAGAGAATCCTCTTTTTATCATTCATATTCCTCTTCTTTCCCCTTCATTTTCACCCCTTATCATCTATTTACCAACATGCCAGGTAACAGTCTTGGGCATCCATGATATTGTCTTCCATATAGCACCTTATGGGAAACACCCCAGCTATAATGAGTTTGGTACCAGTCCTCTAATTGCATTCCTTACAGCCTCCTGGCTATCTGGCTAAACCTTAACGTCTACCACACATTGATGCTGAGGTTCACCATAAGCCACTTCTCAGAGAAACAGGACGAGATATACCACTTGAAGTTCTGTCTTTTGAAAGAAAGTTTTGAATTGATTATACAATCTTCCAATGCAACCTCTTTGTAGACATTTTAAATCAGAGTAGACCATTTGATTAAATTTTTCATTTTATTTCTGTCATCCATAAGACTCAGATTTCTTTCTTCTCAGTCATATGATCTTGGAGAACTCTCCATGTGGCCAGAGGCATATGTTATGGGAGAAAGCTTAAGTGTTAGTATGGCCAGAGAGGGCATGCTAAGAGTGAATGCAATTTGTTTACTAAATGAGTGTGGTTTCAGAACTAGCTCATGTCTGGTCTCATACATTTCTCTTTATTTTAATTATGGATTACTGCTGGGCATGCTCAATATTTGGGCTGGATAGATATCATCATGTACATTATGGGCAGCTTACTTTATATAGTCACTTGGAGTCCCTGGTCCAGAAATCTGCCTCTGCCAATGCCCAATATGTAGCCAAGAGCCATTTCTCAAAAGACAATAGTTGCTGAAGAATCATCACTTTGTTGCAAGAGCCAAGGGTCCTCTGCTATGATTCCTATTGTCTCTTACAGCACAAGATCTGCTATAGATTCTTGGATCATCATTGTATCAGTTGAATCGTAAGGATGTAAAGGTAGAGCTGCTTTTACTGCAGTCAGGATGACATAGAAATTCTTCTCTTTTTCCAAACCCAACTATAAACTGGAAGTAAATCAGATGCATATATATATATATATATATATATATATATATATATATATATATAACATTATCTCCAAAGTTTAAAAAAAGCCCAAAGAGTCAATTCTTTTCTCCTTTACTAGTAGTGGGTATGCAAAGTGTAATGGATATTCTGACATGTTCCAGACCACTGGATCCCCAGAGACTTAACTGAGGTAGTAGGTTCCTATCATATGACTTATCTACCACCTTTTGATTGCAGGTATCTCAGGATATCTGCTACTTCCTTTTCTCTCAGTTATGTTAGGATGATGTCATTGGTTTAAAGGATTGAGTAACAGTCAAGGTTTCTCTGGACTAAATTGTAGCACAGATCAAGACTTGATGTAGCCTTGGTACAAAATGATGAAGGTCTAATTCTCTTTCATAAAAGAAGGTGAAATAAAGACTTTCTCACACGAGCCATAGAAGAGAGAATTCATTACCAGCAGCTGACCTACAAGAAGTAAGAAAGAAAGTTTATCAAATAGAAGAAATATACATGAGAGAAACTTGTACAGATGCGCAAAACAAAGATGACAAACTCTAGAAATGATTAAAATGAAGTAAATGTAAAAGACTTTTCAAAATTATTTTTCATCTATTTGAAATAGACTGTCTAAAGCAAAAATAGTAGCAAGTTACTGTGAGTGCAAATAATATATAATAACAAAACACGACAGCAATAGCACAGGAGATAGGAGGAAGCAATAATTTTGATAAGTGCAGCATAATCAGAGAATTCAATTCAATATAAAACTGCATTCTTTTCTTTTTGTTCATATACTTTCATAATTTTTTCCTGGAGAGAATGCATAAATTATAATCCTTTTATAAATTAACAAATCCCTGAAATTGTTTTACTGTATATCTCTCTTTCTGGGTTGACTTTGTTAGGACCATCTGGGAGTGTGCTGGCATCTGGCTTAAGTTATGATTATAGGAAGCATTTCACAGTAACTCCTTCAGGTGAGAGAGCCTCAGTCTGGCCAGAGAAGTGAGGACAGTTTGCTTTTGTCACCAAAAGGGATTCAGTGGGTATCGTGCTTCTGGTACTTAGAGTTTCCAAATCCTCCTCTAAATCTCTATTCTATTTCTCAGAATTCTCTTTCCTGAAAGGTACTAAATTTTACATGAAAAGCTTGGTAACTCTGAATTCAATTAACACTGTAAATCCACAGAATAAAAATTTACATGAATTCTTACTTCCCTTAGTCTTGAGGCTCTGTCAGTTTATTTTAGCACAGTAATAAGGAGCCTTCACACTGTATTCCAGATATCCATTACTTCCTAACAAACACCTCCAAGTTTAGTGGCATGAGACAGTAGCTATTTGTTATTTCTCACTAGCCTGAAGTTTGGGGAGGACTCAACAGGGATGTTGTATTAGTTGCCTATAGTTGTAGCAAATTGCTAAAAACTACATGGCTTAAAGAGATACAAATTTTCTCACAGCTTAGTTTCCCTGAGCTAAAGACAATGTGCTAGATCAGCATGGCTGGTTTCTTCTGGAGATTCTGCAGGGAGAAATTGTCTCCTTGCTTTTTAAGCTTTCAGTGGCCGCCTGTATTCATTGGCTCATGACCCGTTTCTCATCACTCCAGCCTGTTATTTCCACTGTGACATCTCCTAATATTATGTCTTTGACCCTTTTTGCCTCCCTCTTTAAGGATCCTTGGATTACATTTAGGGTCCACCCAGATAATTCAGGATAATCTTTCCCTCCCAAGATCCTGGATTGAATCACACTTGCAAAGTCCCTTTCGGCATACAAAGTGTCATTCACAGGTTCCAGGGATTAGAATGTGGATATTTTTGAGCCTACCACTGATGGCATGTCTCTGTCCCACAAGGTGTTGGCTGAAGCTGTATCTAAGGCAGAAGGATCCAAGGATCCAAGATGGCTTCACTCATGTTTCTGAAGCCTCAACCGGAGTGGCTAATATTGCTGGGGACTGACTGAGCCTCTCTGTCTCTGTGAATTCTATCATCATTCAAAAGTCTGACTCATGCTTTTTTCCATGGAGCTGAATCTCAAAAGAGTGAAAGAGGAAGCTACTATGCCATTTTAAGCCCAAACCTTATAATGCACAGTATCACTTTCAGTTCATTCTATTGGTCAAAGCCAGTTACAAGACCAATCTAGATTTAAGGAGGAAAAATAAAAGAAACAACTCCGCCTCTTTATGAATGGAGTGGCATGACCATACAAAGATGAGAGGAATCATTGGTGTCCATCTTTGCAATCTACCACACTTTGAACTAAGAATTTAGGAATTTGATCTTAACATTTTTTCCTTTTAATTTTTTAGTCCCATTACAAGGAGTCATATCACCCTACAGCCTTGAATTCATCATACCCATTGTTCTGTCTTAGAAAACCTATGTCTCATTAGACCCAAAGCCTTTCTTTCAATGACTACATGTTTCTATGGGATTACAGATGGGTCTTTAGTTAACTATAGAATCACTGTATAACATGTGGTTGATACCCCATCCTGGAATACTAATGGAGTTTTCACTGTCTTCAGACCCATCTGGGCTCCAAACTAATTGTATATTTTCCCCATTTCCCTAAGGATTTGTTATCTGTCAACCATTTCTGGCACTAATTTCAATATTAAAGTTCTTATAAATAGAAATGGACTCTGATTCACATAAGCAGAAAAGCAATTTATTGGAAGCATGACAGGCATTTTGAAGACTTAGAAGGAAGCCTGGAAACAAAGAAACCAAGGGCATCTTGGTAGCAGAGAGCAAACTCAGTGATTCTTTCAGGAAACCAGTTGGTGAGGTTGATATCCCTGACATCACAACCATTGCATTCCTATGACTGTAGTTGAGGGACTCTGGACTCTGCTACCATTTTCCATGAAAAGTCCTTAGCTGTGTCTATATCTTTGCATCTTTCCCTTCAGATATAAGTAAATATCTGATTAAACCCAGGTTATGTTCTAAGATGGTTTCCAAAAAGAGACAATGTCTCATTTTCTGGATATGTAGTAGGAAGTGTGGTATTGCCTTGCTCAAAGAATCATACTCTGTGTATTAACCCACAAATAAGATTGAGCTTCAGTTGCTAAATAGTTTTAAAAATGGACTAAATCTTGGAACTGCGTATTGTAAAATTAATTTTTAAAAAAATCCAACATCAGGGAATTCCCTGGTGGTCCAGTGGTTAGGACTCTGCCCTTCCACTGCAGTGGGCATGGGTTTGATCCCTGGTCAGCAAACTAAGATCCCATCCACAAGCCATGTGGTGTGGCCAAAAAAAAAAAAGTTCATTTAAAAAAAAATCCAACATCAGGACATAAAGAGTAAGGCTTCAGGAGAAAGAACATGGAATTAAGAAATTAAGTGATAAATCAGATAAGGGAAAATTGTCAGAGCGAAGACAATAGTTCAATAACTAAAAGAAAAGATTTTAGGATATCTCCTAAGAATTAAGTTGATCAACATTTGGACAATAAAAATAATAGTAGCTAACATTTATTGAATAGTTACTGAGCACAGGCACATTAGTCCTTAACGTGCTTTTACTTCTCGTTTTAAGTTTTCATAACTCCCAGTGTGTTATTATGTTTAAACAATTCTCAACTAAAACCCCATTTTAGAGATGAGAAGACTGAGGCACAAATAAGTAGAGTTGCCCATTTTCACAAAGCTAAATGGGATGGAGCTGGGATTCAGATTCAAGCAGGTTGTCTCCAAGTGTCTTCATAGTTGACCACTTGCTTTATACTGCCTCACCTGAATAGGGAAACAATCAGCTGTTCTGACTTGTTATAATTATCACAATCTTCCTCTCCTAAACTCTTCATCATCCTCTCTAACTTTAGAATACACACACACACACACACACACACACACACGCACGCACACTTTACTCAAGTGTTCCTTTGTATATGGTTTATAAAATTCGTTTCTTCTTGGTGGAATTCTGTCTCTTTTTTATGAGCCCCAACTACCACCTACTCCCTTATAAAAATTCAAAACATGAATCAAAATGCAATGGGAGGAAAGGCATCTGCCTCATTATTCTATATGATATTTCAAGCCATCAAAATGTTATAAGCTTTTTTTCTCTATTTAATTGTAAGCTGCCAGTCCAACATAAATAACCTTAGAGTTCTAAAGATAGGTTTCTTGGGAAATTAGTGATTTATCTAATTCCATAAATTAAAGAAGAAAGATTATTAACTAAGTGCAAGCCATAATCAAACAGATATCACATTTGATGCATTATTATTATAAACATTTCTAATTTACAAAGACGTTTCCTGATTGACTCTTGTTGGAAAACCTGATATTAGAAATTGGCAGAAAATTTGTTTTTTTTTTTTTTGAGTCCCTTCAGATGTCCCTTTAGTTTTGTTCCAAAGAAATCTGTATTTTTATGAATCCTTGGAATATTTTGAAAGTAAAATTCTATCAATATCTAAATGCTTTTAGAATATAAACCTTTAAAAGAAGTAATGCACATTCCAGGTCTTTAAATAAATACAGTTTGCTTCAGAAAAAGCACCTTGAATAATATGGAGTTCTAAACATGGAAAATAGTCATCAGAGTCCCTTAAGATAAAATTACAAGAGCAAAATTTGAAATGTGTACTTCAAGAACTTCAGTGAATTTATCTAAAGCTGCAGAAGTATTTTCAGTAGATTTTCTAAGATATATTAAATTACATTTGCATATGGATACAATTTAAACAAATACTTCACTCAATCTCTTTATCCTTAGTGAATTATAAAATAACAGGAAATGCTAAAAGATGTTTTACCTTTCTCTAAGCAGAATTTGATTATTGAAGTGTACCTCATTGAACTGATTTGTTTATAGCACATAATTCTGTAAAATGTGTGCATATATTTTTAAATTTAGATACATGTTCAGCTGACCTAATACTTATAATTTAAAAGGTATTATAGAAAATTTCAATTTAGAAACTATTGATTTAAAAATCATGATATCATAGATTCTTAGATTTATAAGGGACTTTGAAATCTATTTTAGTATCTACTAACTCAATCAATCATTAGAAAGCTCAAAGCTCATGTTTTAATTCAAGCTTTGGTAAGTGTTTAGTGAAGTGTTTAATGAAAAATTGTCTAATTCCTTGTTTTGTTTTTCAGGCTAATCACTTTTAGTTCTCTCAAATATTTTATGGTATTGTGTAATTAAATAATAGTCTATGCATAATTATTTTAAGGTATAATTAAAGTCACATCTTTTTCAGCTTCTGGAGGCTGCCTGCATTCCTTGATTAGTGGTACCTTCCTTTCATCATTCCAGTTTCCTGGTTCAGCATCACATCTCCTCCTATTCACTTCAATCCTCTTACCTCCCTTTTATAATGACCCTTGTGATTACATTGGATCCACCCAGATAATACAGGATACACTTCCATATCAAAATCCTTAACATTTGCAAAGTTTCTTTTTACGGTGTAAGGTAACATTCGCAGGTTAAGGGGATTAATATGTAGACATCTTTGCAAGGGGATGTGGTGAGAGTGGCATAATTCAGTCACCACAGTGCCTAATATGAACCTGCAATAGTTAGGAAGCTGAGGATACAGTTTTAAACACACATTTGAATATAGGTTCATGAGTCTTACATTCTACAGCATAAAAATTCTAGGTAGAAGTCACAGCATAATGACTGAATTTAGAACTCTGAAATATTTTGTTTGATGTAGGAAGCTTCTAAGATGGCTCCAAAAGATTCCCCTCCTCCTTATATTCATGGCTTTGTGTAATCTCCTCCAACTGTATGTGAGCCAGACCTAGAGACTTACTTGCTAAGAAAAGGATATAGCAACAGTGATAGAATATTACTTTCTGATTATGTTACAAAAGGACTGTGGCTTTCAACTTGCTACCCATTTTCGCTCACTCACTAATTTGCTCTAAGGGAAGGAAGCCAACATGTTGTGCACTTCCCCATGAAGAGGCCCATGTGGCAAGAAACTGAGGGAAGCTTCTGGCCAACAGTCAGTGAGGAACAAAGGGCCTTCATCCCACAACATGGGGAGAACTAAATCTTGTCAACAGTCACATGAGTGAGTTTATAAGGCTCCTCCCCCAACTGCAGCCTTGTGAGGGACCTTGAGCCAGAGACACCCAGCTAAGCCACACCCAGATACCGAAGTCACAGAAATGGTGAGATAATAAACGCTTGGTGTTTTAAGTCACTAAGCCCTAGGGTCATTTGTTACAAAACAATAGATATGCAATTTTTATTTAAACTTGAATTTGAATGCCATTGAGAAGGGCAAGTATTCTCTAAATGACACATAGTTTATACCCACCCATTGTCTGACAATATAACATACATAATAAATACATATTAAATAACAATTATCCAATTTCCTTTAATGTATTTATTTTATTTTTTATGTGTTAATTTTTATTTTTAAAAACTTTTATTGAAATATAGTTGATTTACAATGTTGTCTTAGTTTCAGATATACAGCAAAGTGATTCAGTTATACATATATATAAATATATATATTCTTTTTTTACATTATCTTCCATTATAGGTTATTACAAGATATTGTAATATCAATGTCACAATAAATACAGTAAAGTAAATCATCTATCTATCTATCTATCTATCTATCTATCATCTATCTAAAAACAATGTCACAGTAAATACAGTAAAGTAAAAAATAAATGTTCTGTGATAGCAAATAACGGGGAAACCTGAATTAAGTATAAATATCAGAGAAGGTCTCTCTGTGGATACCCTTTTAAAGGAACAAGAAAAGAAAGAACAAGGCCGGCAAAGAGCAGAAAGAGTGTTCCAGACAGAGTAACTGATCATGCATAGAGGCCTTAAAGTGGGAATGAGCATGGTCTCAGATATTAAAACTAAGTCAAAACAAAACAAAAAATGCTTTCCATTTGGTTCTGATATCATTGGGTAATAATGGACAAGTCATAGAAGATAAAAGTGAAGAAGGAGCATTAATCTAAATACATGGCTTGGAACATCATGATAGAAAATAAATTTTAAACTCAGTGCCATGGGATTTTCCAAAGAGAATAATCGAAGATAAATATCGGCTTCAAATTGCTGGAATGGATGGCCAATTTTACATATCAACTATTGAGTCACTGGGTACCCAGATATTTGGGCTAAACATTATTCTGGGTGTGTCTGTGAGTGCATTTCTGGATGAGATTAACATTTGAATCAGTAGACTGAGTAAAGCTGGTTGTCCTCCCCAATGTGGATGGACCTCATCCAATTCATTGATGGCCTGAATAGAACAAAAAGGTTGAGGAAGGGAGAGTTTGCTTCCTGTGTCTTTGAGCTAGAACATTGTTCTTCTCCTGTCTAGACTTGGACTTAGATTTGAACTTACACCATCATCTCTTCTATTTCTCAGGCCTTCAGATTTAGACTTGAACTACACCACTAGTTCTCCTGAATCCCCACCTTGCTTACTGCTGAGCTCGGGACTTCTCAGTCTCCACAATTTTGGGAGCTAATTCTTTATAATCTCTTTTTATATATATCCTATTGATTTTGTTTCTCTGGAGAACCTAACACAGTGGATGTTGTCCCATTTATTTAAAGATTATGTGAGAGGAAATAAATTCTAAAGAGGGGGTGGAGGTAGAATTCAGAGTCCAGCTCTGATTTGATTTGAAACATCCAATTGCAGATGTCAAGGAGGAATTTTGTTAGCAGAGATCAGGTTCTTTTATTCATTAATTATCTAACAAATATTCATCTTGTGCCAAAGATGTGACATCTCGCATAGGTCTGAGAAGTGTAGATCAGAAAGCCAAAACCATATATCAGTTAGATTTCTGGTCAGTTTCAGTTATTCAAAATAATCCAATCCAATAAACTGATTATTACAAAATAATCAGTAATCAGATATGGGTGAGCAAGCTATCCCAGTGCTATTCCCTCTTTCCACACCAGCATCTCTCTTCAAAATGGGCTCAAGTTGACAAGAAAGTAAAATCAGCAAACAGATTTCCAAATAAAATAAGATTCTTTCATTCATTTATTCAGCAAATACTGATTAACTACAATTAGCATGTAGTACTGGGGGTTCAACAGTCAACAAAACTAATAGAACCCCTGCCCTAATGGACCTTATATTCTAATGGGAGAGATAGTGTCAGTTGGTGATAAATGCTTAGAAGAGAAACTGCAGCTACGTAAGAGGATAGAAGTTAATGGGATGTTATTTTTTAAAGTTTGTCAGGAAGAATCTCCATTAATAGGTGACAACTGAGTGGAAGTTAGTGAAATAAGGAAGGTTTGTTCCAGGCAGAGACCAGTGATTTTATTGCAGGAAAGACCCCACAATAAAAGTGTGTTTGGTGTACTAGGGGTTGTGGTCATCAAAGAGAAGGAAGTAGGGGTTGAAGTTCAAGAGGTAGCCAAGGATCAGCTCATACTGGGCCTTACAGGTTATAGTAGGGGCTTTGTATTTTGTCTGTAGTATGAGAATCCATTGGAGGGTTTCAAGTAAGAAGGAATATGATATAACACAGGTTTTAAACAGAATTATCAGCTGAAATGTGAATTACTAACTGGGGTCAAGACTAGAAGGATGAGTATAAGTAAGATTTATTGCCATAGTCTAGGTGAGAATCAAAGGTGGCTTGTTGTTTACGCATCCTGTTGGAGATGGTAAGAAGCTGTTGGATGCAACACGTGCTGGTGGATTAATGTAAATGTGGGAGAGAGAGGAGTTAAGAATTATTGCAAGATTTTTTTGTTTTATGGCTTAAGCAACAAGGTCAATGATAGTGCTATTTTCTGTGATAAATAGAAGATGGAGGGAATAGAAATAGTTTTGTTTGAGATGCCTTTTAGTTAACCTGGTGGAGTTATAAAGATTCATACCATCCTGATGAATATAAATTACATTTAAAAATAAAAAAGAAACCGTACTAAAATATAGCAGGAAAGTTGTCTTAATGGTAAACTTTGTTTGATTTTTTTTTTTTTTTTTTTTTGCGGTATGCGGGACTCTCACTGTTGTGGCCTCTCCCGTTGCGGAGCACAGGCCCCGGACGCGCAGGCTCAGCGGCCATGGCTCACGGGCCCAGCCGCTCTGCGACACGTGGGATCTTCCCGGACTGGGGCACGAGCCCGTGTCCCCTGCATTGGCAGGCGGACTCTCAACCACTGTGCCACCAGGGAAGCCCCTGTTTGATTTTTTTTAAAACTTTTTTTCAAAGTCATTTAACAGAAAGGATGTGGCAATAATTTAAGAGCAGATTTGCAATTATACTAGTGTATTAAATGCAGTCACCCTTACGGTCATGTGCAATTGACCAGTATAATGTGCTGCTTGCTAGGTCATTCAATTTAAGAGGGTTATAGCAGCTAATCTTTTTAGCAATCAAAAGCACCATATATCAAAGAAACATTTAGGAAAGGGGTGAATTTTATCTAGTGAAAGCAAGTGGGGATATTTTCTCAACCTGGAAGCAAGGTCTACCTTCTTTCCATATAAATACTTTAAAAGGTAGAATTTTAATTCGGGGTGTTAATAACTCTTTCTCTCTCTAATCTATTATCTATCTATATCTATCATCTATCTATCTATTTATCTATCTATCTATCATCTATCATATATTGTTACTCTTTTTCAATCAGTCTGAAAAAGTACTCTTTTCTCATGTTCAAAGTAAATCCCTCAGCTTGTGTTTTTGAAAAAAAATTTCTTGCTTTTAATTCTTTACTCATAAAATAGGTCATTGTTCATCAGTTACCTTCTTATATTTTTGATTATTCTCTCTCTGTCTCTCCTCACTGCTTTTACACATGCAATAAAGCATTTGTGTTTGCAAACTTAAAAATAAAACTCCTTTGTCTCTACAATACTTTTTCCATTCTTCCACTGCAAACTTGTCACTAGAAAGAGAGTGTTTGCTGCCTTTATTTCACAATGGGAGACCTCACCTTCCATTCACTTCTTACCCTTCTGCCATCAAGCTTCTGTCTCTATTATTTTACTGAAATTGCTCTCTAAAATGTTACTTTTGTGCCAACTAAATTCCAATAGATTAGTTTTGTCTTTCATATTACTTGAATCTGTTTAACATCTAACTTTGTTTTTTAATTGAAGTATAGTTGATTTACAACGTGTCATTTTTTGATCATAATTCTTGGTTTGTCTTTTTCCTCGGATTCTAAGATCTCAATTTCTAGTTTAAAATTCTAGTTCTCTTTTTTTTTATGTTTCTAAACATTTTTATTCACTTTGGCATTTTTCTTTTTGTGATGCCCTTTAAAGGTTAATATTTGCCAAGATTCCATTTGCGATTTTCCTCTGCTCATCATTTTTCCCCTTTCTCTTTATTTATATTATATATATATATATATTTATTTATTGGCTGCGTTGGGTTTTTGCTGCTGTGCACAGGCTTTCTCTAGTTGCAGCGAGCGGGGACTACTTTTCGTTGTGGTGCACAGGCTTCTCATTGTGGTGCTTCTCTTGTTGTGGAGCATGGGCTCTAGGCACGTGGGCTTCAGTAGTTATGGCATGCGGGCTCAGTAGTTGTGGCTTGTGGGCAATAGAGCGCAGGCTCAGTAGTTGTGGTGCACAGGGCTTAGTGGCTCCGCGGCATGTGAGATCTTCCTGGACCAGGGTTCAAACCCATGTCCCCTGAATTGGCAGGTGGATTCTTAACCACTGTGCCACCAGGGAAGTCCCCTTTCTCTTTCTTTACCTGTTCCTCTACCTCTCCTCTTTATACTTTTTACAAAAATGATCATCTATCCATTTTAGGACAACTTCTGCTGTTGACTATCATATTTAGTGTGATGCAATAGACCAAATGTTCCTTGAGCGAAAGCTCATTCAACAACGCATACCCAGAACACTACCTGCTACATAATGGGCGCTCCATAAATGTTTATTACACTGATCCATATTTACTGCACAAATTTGTCCTCTAAATTCTGGATCTGTATATACAAGTGTATGGGAGATCTGTAAATAGATGGCCTCAAAATGGCCTCCTACACAACATGAACAAAAGGATAACTTTATCTTTCCCCAAATATTTACCATTATTCACCCAAATTCTATTTCAGGATATAGTTTAGACAGCTACCTCTCCCTTAAATCCACAGGCAATCAATCACCAAGTCCTATAAATTTTATTCCCTTGACATCTCATATCCAACTCTTCCTCTCTACTTTCATGACAGCTGCTATAGACTATACACTCATCACCTCTCACCAGGACTGTGGGTGCAACTGCTCTCTCCATCAATAGGTACCCCCTTTTTCAATTCATACTCTTCATTGCAGACAAAAGCCCTACCTGAAATAGAGACATAACAATTTCTTTTCATGGATTAAAAAATTGCTGACATCCATCCCTCAGGACAAAGTCCAAACTCTTTGGTATGGTAGATAGGACCCTCCAGGATTTGTCACCTACTTAGAGCTAACTTCTTCAGCTTTTACAATCTTTTGCTTTTCTATTGCTGCTTACAACTTAGGCTTCAACCAAAGCAAACTAATTTCTGAAATGAAAATCAGACTGGTTTTCAAATCAATATCGTTTTTTAACTCAAGGTACACACTCTAGGCATCATGTTCTTCATCCTACTACCAGTATTGCCAATGTAGGTAACTCCTTATTTTCAAGACACAGCTCAAGTACCATCTTCTTTGGGAAGAATTTCTGAGGCCTTACTCCACAGGTGGAACTAAACCCTTTTACCTTCCCTGTGTCAATCTTATTTCTTTCTATTATATACGTGGTTGCTTCATTGACTCCTTGAGAGTGTTCCTACTTCATTAGCAGCTCTCACAGTGTCCAGCACTAAAATAGAGGCTTAATATAGATCATGAGTTACAGAAATTTCCAAAAGGAGCTTTGGAATTTAGTATTCGTCTTAGCTTTCTCAGTCCAAACAACTCAGAGGGGAAATTTTTTTTTGTAAACCACAC
Source organism: Phocoena sinus (assembly GCF_008692025.1). Lineage (NCBI taxonomy): Eukaryota > Metazoa > Chordata > Mammalia > Artiodactyla > Phocoenidae > Phocoena > Phocoena sinus. The sequence goes on from NC_045767.1 coordinate 68,623,594, forward strand.
AATATGTTGTAGATAGAATTGTTTTCTTAGTTTAAGCATACACTCAAGTTGCATTTTAATTGAAGACGGCATTTTTTCTCGAGTTTATTTTGTATTTAATCATCAGGATATTTTAGAGAGATTGCTCCTGCCTTTGTCAAAATTTATGTCCCAGCAGTGCCTTTGTGATTTGTGATGGAAAAGAGAGATTCATTTTATGATGGAGGAAGAATTAAGACTATTTTGAGACTGAAGGTTTACCTCATACACAGGAATGAGGCAAGGTAGACTGATTTTGAGATTAAAAAATGTTACTGTAAGGGCAGCATCCAGGGTAATGTCTGAAGGAAGAATGAAAGCATGCATACACATACACACACCCCACCAAGTTCATGAGTCCATTGAAAATTTGGTCAAACAGAAACTAAGAATACAAATTAAAATTTCATTTCTGGAGAAATTCTAGGGAATGCTCATAAGAAGTCAGGTTAAATTTGTTATCCTCTGGTGAGCCGAAAGAGAATGTGATTATTTTTGAAAGTTACTCTTAATAGATAATGAAAGCTTACCAATAAATGCCATTTTAAGTTAATTTCAGATAATTAAACACTAGAGAATATTAAAGAATTTTAAATTAGGACAACATTAGCAATTATCATCAAGGAACTGCCTAGAGAGTCCTAAGGCTCAGCTAAGTCCTAAGGCACAGCTATTGGAGCAGATAATTTCAAAATATAATCTGCCTGTTGTAAATATAGTTGTACTTGTAACTTATAAAGTTAGGATAAGAAGCAAAAGTAATTATCTCCTTTTTTTCTGCAATATAGCTCAGTGTCTGTAGTAGGGTATATTTTTAGAGTGTTTTTAGATAGACGGATAGATAGATAATTAATTGCTATTAAAAGAGCATTTGTTACTATTAAAGAACATATTTACCTAGTTAAATAAGAGAGTAGGATTATAAGCCACTAAAATTTAAGTATTATTGAAATTATTAGAAAACATATGATAAATATCAATTAACCATTGGCACAATTCAGAAAATAATACATTTCTCTTTATGTCTAATGCATGGTTTTCTATCCTTCAAAGTCTATGAATGCAATTCAAAGGCCAAAGTAGTTTTATAAAATTCAAAATATTTATAGGTTCTCTAGGGACATAAAATAGAAGTTTTTATTAATTCACTTATTTTTCAGATCATATGGACTTTCAAATAGAAATCTTTGTTGCAGAGGGATTTTATTAGTTTATTTATGTGAGGTTTCTGATTCTTCTAATATTTCAAATTATTTTATTTTTCATTCCTGAAAGGACTGTTAATCTCTCAATGCCTATTCTGCTCTTCTTACTGCAACTGGAGAAGAAAAAGTCGTTCTCAAGAACTATACATTTTCTTCCTCATACTTGAATGCAATCCTCTCTCAGGGCCGTTTTTAACCGCACTCATGCTGGCTCGCTTGCCTCGCTCTCTTGCTCTGTCAGATCTAATTCTTTCTCCCCAGAATTCAAGTGTGCATTTTCCCCACCACTGATTCAGTCTAAGGATGACCCCAAGGGAGATGTTTCCTCAAATTTGCAAATTTGTGGAGCCATTTCTCTGCTGTCATTTTCCTACTGTCAGTTAGCGATCAGTTCCTTCTGTTGCTTTTCCCCACATGGCTCATAAAGTTTTGTTTCTTACTAAATAAATCCAATTTAGCAAAAGTGAGCTCTCACATCTGATGTGGTTCTTCCTGAAAAGTGTGAGCAGTGTTATCATGGAGAAATCAACAGTTCGTTTTCTTTGCAGCTTCTACCCGGACACTAAGATTCTCTCTCCTCTCTCTGAGTGACTATCACACATTCTTAAGTTCTTTTCTTTTTTTAATACAACTTTATTGGAGTATAATTGCTTCACAATATTGTGTTCGTTTCTGCCATACAACAAAGTGAATCAGATATATGCACACATATCCCCATATCCCCTCGCTCTTGAGTCTCCCTCCCACCCTCCCTATCCCACCCCTCTAGGTGGTCACGAAGCACCGAGCATATCTCCCTGTGCTATGCAGCTGCTTCCCACTAGCCATGCATTTTACATTTGGTAGTGTATATGTGTCAGTGCTACTCTCTCACTACGTCCTGGTCATTCACCAAAGTTTCTAGAGTCTTAGTATTCCCTTTCTAGACTTTTGAACTGGGAAGGCATTCAGCATTCACATTCTTGATGTTACTATTTTTACATTGTTTCTTCTAGTTTTCTAGCAGATTAAAATAATAAAACAGCAATATTCTGAATATAGGCCTCTAATGCACATATTTAGGTCTCAGTTATCCAAGTAATAGCTTATGTGAAAGAATATGAATAGATATAATTCACAAACAAGGCTTAGCTCCTTGATTTAAAACTGCAACTGGTTACCATTAGTCAGATTTTAGTTTCAGCAAAAAGAAGGTGCAACAAGAATTATTGAATAATTAAGTTCAACCAAATGATATTTATTCCATTTCCGGCTCTGTAAATTGTGCATTTCTTTATTATTTTGGATAAGCCTCAAAACACCACTGTGTTAGTATCTATCATTTCATGTGGAAATGGTATCATAAATACAGGCTTGAACCCACCAGATAGAAATGTGGAAAAAGAAATTAATGGGCAAGAGACTAATGCTCATACATGGGTTGGGGGGTTGGGGGGTGTCTCCTGTTAGTGTCTAGAGCAGTCCCTAATGGGAGGCAGCAGCTGTGATCTTGTTGTACATTTTCCCACCAGTGTGGAGAACGAGAGTAATCAGACTTTAGACCAGAGACACCCTAGACAACCTTTCTTCTTTCCTTTGAGACAGATCACAAATTACGTATATTTGTTAAAGTATTTCTTTCACTTTAAAGAAAGATGGGAGAGAAAATTAAGCTGAATACTAGAAGATTGTTTGAGGCTCCACAAATCAGGATGTAGTATGATGATCTATTGTGGGTAAAAGAAACAAGCTTTTATGAGTGGAATTCTAGAACCATTTTAACAGTGGCATTAGGGATTATGGATTTTTTTAACTGGGGTATTGATCAAACAATTAATTCCTTGGGCTTTGATTTTCTAACTTTGTGATATAAAAAGTTGAGTAAAGTTTGAGGGTTTTTTTTTTGAGAAAACTAGTTTTCTTACACTACTGGAAAACTAATATACTCAGGAGGCCAGAACATAGACAAAGATTTGTTTAAATATTTCCATACCATCAATTATATTATCACTCAATCAATTATATTATCACTCAAGATATTCAATTGGAAAAAATATTACCTCAGTCAAATTTCTTTAATCTTGTTTTTAAAGATCTTGTTACCTATTTGTTAGAAAATCAAATATTTTACTCTAGAAAAATTTTGAAAATATAGAGAATTCAAATAATAAATAATAATCACTATTGCCCTCTATTAGAAATTTTTTAATCGTTTTCTTCCAAGCTTAGATGCAAATATATGTAACATGGAGGAAAAAATGCACTTTAAACACTGGTGGCAGAATTGCTCTGAGGACAAGAATTGTCTTCCTTTAGAAAACACTTGATGATGGGCTTTGGAATCAGGCTACATGTGTGCAAATCCCAGCTCACTGATCTTACTGCCTTTGTACCTGTAGACATTTTAATGACTATTTTGGTCCCATCTGTAGAATCAACAAACTATTAATGTCCTCCCTTTAGAGTTGATTTTAAAATTGAGTGAGACAGTCTCTTTTAGCCTGTAACTGGTTCATAAGAAAAGTTTATTACACATTAGTTATCATCGTCATCCTCATCATCACCATCATTATCAGTATTATTCACTGATAGTTCTTTGGGCTGTGAAAGAGGGTCCCATGGGGGGAACAAAATGGGATAGGATAAGACAAAGATGATAAAATAAGAGGAGTTTTGAGACCTGTCCAGGAAAGTGGAGATGTGGAAGCTCAGTGATGAGAGAAAAGAAAGGAAGAGCAAAAGGATAACAGCATGGTGGGCATTGCCCGGGCTGTGGAGAGAATGTGACATGTTAGAGATTCCCTTTGGTGGGAATGGCCAAACATTTCATAGACAGGCATGATTTATATTCAGTTTTAATTTCTGCGCTATGCAGCAATGCAGCCACCTCCCATTGCCCCTGACACAGGAAGAAAATCTACTACATAGACTTGTGTGAGGATATTTTTAGGAAATTAAGGGAAAAATTGTCTGCAACATGATAGACTAAACTGTGAACTTAAAGACAAGAGCTGCCTCACAAGGAATTAGTGTGACGAAGAATTCAGCAGAAGTAGAAAAATCACAAGAAGAGGTAGAACTTGAAAGATATGGAAGTTTGAAGCGCACTGTGTTTTGCAAACACATATAAAATATAGTATCGTACGTCATTTATGTGTGCATGTAAATGATCACAAATAAAAGATTGAAGAAATGCACATGTGTTCATTTCGCAGGTAAAACTTAAAAGTGGTATCCTAACATAAAAAAATATAAAAAGGGGTGTCCTATTTTGTAACCCAGTTATTTTACTTATTATATCAGAAATATGCTTCCATGTCAATAAATGGTTTTTTACATTATTATTTTTAAAGACTATTTTTAAAAGATAATTAAAGAATAGTTTTTGAAAGGTAAAATTATAAAATTATGACAGTCAAACAAATATACAAGACTTAGAAGGTAAAGAATAACCTTCATATTGTAGGTACTAACAGGTACCTTTTAGGAAGGTACTAATAGGTAAACAATGGAAATAAGAACCTCAAAATTGATCAACCTTTGTAAAAATGTTAGTACATTTCATGGCTTCTTTTCAGACTCAGGTATTATGAATAGAGACAAATCAAATTCCATTTACAAGCGTTATACTTAATTGTCTTAATTATGCTCTTCCATATTCTGGAACAAATTGACACTGTAAGACAGTGACACTTGCTCAGTTGGTTAATGAGGTTAAAACCATTTTGATAATAATATGTTTTATATTATATTATATATATATATACAATAATTCAATGTTACTATTTTCTGATGAATTAATAGATAAATGTATTAAAGTTTTCTCAGTTTTAATTTCTAATATAATACATATCAATAGTTATAATCCTTATTTTAGAAAACTACAACTCTTTGGGATCCTCACTAAGTTTTAAGGGTGAAAGGAATTCTGGAGACCATAAAGTATGAGTTAGGCAATGGGAGAGGGAGTTCACAATAAAAGAAACGTAGATGAAGCGTCTACCTTATATAAAATCTAGAACTTCACTTTCACTGGTACTGCAATGGCTAAATAGAGAGTCACCGCCTGATGTGTGTGTGTGTGTGTGTGTGTGTGTGTGTGTGTCTGTCTCTCTGTATTGATTACTTTTTTTCCATCGGAATGTAAGTTCCAAGAGAATATGGTATTTGTTTATATTGCTCACTGCTGAATCCCCAGCTTCCCAGCTCTAGAAAGGCGTTTGGCACATAATGGGTGTTTAATAAACATATATGGCATGAATAAGTAAATAGAAGGATAGTTGTTGGAACAAATGGATTTTATATTCTTCCAACTCTGAATTATAAGTGGAATCATTACTGTACTAAACGGTTCTGAGAAGATGGTAGAACAGGGTGGCATCAAATGGTAGTAAAGTAACAGTATACTTTATGCTGTCCCTCTTCTTAATTCAGTTAACTTTTTAACAGAAAATTTTCCTTCACACTAAGCCCTTTGTAGCTCCACTCCTCAGACTAGCTATCACCCAGCTGGTCTCATCCAGCACTTCCCTTTGCTACAGCATTTGAAGTGTGTCTCCAAATTCATTTTGGCTTTTTGTCTTATCCCTAATTGTAGCTAATCAAGGATAGAAAGAGACTTATTTTTCTTTAAGTCTCAGAGCACTATTCCAGGGAAATACTGAATAAGGGTTTGATGAGTGAATCCGTGATTGACAACTGATTCTGAAACGTTTTGTCTTTGTTCAAGTTGAACCTAACCCGAGTGTAATTTAAAGGTAAAAAAAATACCACGTTTTTCATAACGATTTTGAAAACTTTCTCCCATCACAGACTTCCAAACACTCTGTTAACCTCTTTGATTTCATTTTTTTTTTTGGTTGCGTGGCAGGGCATGTGGGACCTTAGTTCCCCTACCAGGGATCAAACCCGTGCCACCTGCAGTAGAAGCAAGGAGTCAACCACTGGATTGCCAGGGAAGTCCCTAATCTCTTTGATTTCTAAAAATGGATTTCTATTTTGAGACTTTGTTTTTTCTTTTGTCTTAGATAATCAGTTTTACCCCAACTAAATCAAAGGTTAAAAGCCCTGACCTTGTGAAATATTTATACTTATGAGTGAAATGAAACTTTTGCAGCATGAATAACAAATACTATGGCTGACCTAACAGGGCACTCTTTCATTGCTTCTTTATTTGCTCAATCACTTAATAATTTTCAGTATGAAAGAGCTTGATCTGCCTGCATTACATATTCTTTCTTTCCTAACTGCCCTTTGCTGCATCTGTATTTATTTTTTATAGGTTCACATTCTTCTTGCTTATGAAAGTTATTCTGTATATTGAGTGGCACAACACTATTTCCTTGAGTAATTCCCATCATACTTCTGTTAATAAAATTGAAAAAAACTCCCGTATTCATATAATTTTTTTCCATTCCATACTGAAAAGTGATTTTAAGGAGGATGGTAATAGTTATTAAAAATGGCCATTGATTGTTACTTGACTCGCCTACTGGCCCTTCTTTTTTGGTGTAGAAAGCTGAAGTAGCTTGTGCTTTTCAATACTTTTAAATTTATTTTATTGTTCAAAGTTTTAAGAGATAATTTTAGTTGCAAATAGTAGAATAAGGCTCTGTAAGGCTCAGCTTAGTAGGCACTTTCTATTAGCTATTAATTCTTTAATTTACTAAATCTATTTTGAGTGGAGTATATTTCTATAAATTTTAAAATTATTAGTATATTACCACTATAAATAAGTGTAATTCCAACTTTTTTTCTAGCCATGTTATACGTTAGTCTTTTTTTTTAATCGGAGTATAGTTGCTTTACAATGTTGTTATACATTAGTCTTTTGGACTAATAAATTTAAATGATATTTCAAATGAAGTTGAGAATTTTAGTAACACAGTAATTACACTTAACTTAAAATACTAAATTAATAGTGTTTTTATTTTCTTTCTTTTTATTTCTTCTTCTCCGCCCCCTGTCACCCCGCGATGATTTTCTGAGAAATCCTGAAACCCTGAGATATCAATCTAAAGTATCAACTAAAATTGTGTACTGTTGATTGTGAATGGGTGGGTCGTTCCCATACCTTGTTGACAAATGTAGGATAATGGAGACAGGAGCACAACTAACTTCTGGTATCAAAGAGTGAGCCCGTTCCTGTGAGTGAAGGAACTGGTAGCCTCAGTCTGCTAAAGTTAATAATAATATCAGCTAACAGTTATTGTGTACTTAGTTCATGCTACATATTTTTACATGTATTGATATTATCATATTTCATTCTAGAAAATATCCTATGAGTTGGATACAACCGTGTTTGCCAATTTACAGAGTAGGAAACTGAGTCTGAGACAAGTGAAGCCACTTGCTCAAGGACATCCACCTAGTGAGCAGAGGTATCCTTTACTCCAGAGCCCACACACTTAGCCACAATGCACTGCTTAGGGACTGCATCGTAATTTATTGTATAAAGTATAATCACTCAGCTTTGGTAGCATACTCTAAAAAGAATTTCTAACTCTCCATGGAAATTTTTATAAAATTTTTCTTTAGTTATAACAAGTATATTGCTCCAGAAGAGAGCAGAATGCTGTGATTTAGCCAGCTTTATATCCTGGGAAATTTACAAAGAGCAGCCTTCCTGAGGCATTTGATCTTCTTATTCTTGTCAGATATAGATGGTGCATATCATGTGTGGTTGGGTCATAATGTGGGCCACTTAAAAAGTTACCTATTAAAAAATAGAGGTTAAAATATCAAAGCATTTTATTAAGATCCCTTCACAGTGTCAAAGGATTTAAGCAAAACTAATATTAAGTTCTAGAAAAGACCTATTAAAATAGAAGCTTAAAAGGAAGGATTCCAGGATTGACTGAGTTCAGATCCTGCCTCCACCACTTAAACTAGCAGCTTAAACTCTCCATGCCTAACTTTCCTCATCTGTTTAATGTAGATGACAGTGTTACTCTCTTATAGGCTTGTTTGAGAATTAAATGAATCGATATATTATAATAACTTTCTTTTGCATGTATTCTGCATTTACTCTTATTATTAACACAAATATTTTAGTCATTTAAGAAGACTCCAAAATTATAAATGCACTGCAAAGCAAATCCACTTAAATATCAGTAAGTGGAATGAAACTAAGCTCAGAGCACTTTGGGAAAAGAGAAACTGAAGAGAAGAGATGGTAAGGTTTGGAGTATGTGACTGTGGTAACAGAGAGGGGTTTGATGGAAGAGAACACTGTGAAGTACTTAGACATGAAACTAAGTGAAAACCCTTTCTGTGACTTCATGTCATGCTGATCTTCATGTTATCATGAAGCTGCAGGCACTTTGCCAATAGGACCCAACTTCTAAATCATTCTATTACAATGGCTATAGTCACACAGCTTCTCCTGCTGAATCTACAAGTTTATGACAGTTTATCTCTGCCCTTTACAGCACACTGTTAATGGGCTCAATTCTTCATGCCAGGCAATACTTTTAGGTCTTTTTAAAAGGATTTCAGTCTATCCAAGCTTTATACCCATGGAAGTCTACAAAAATTTATAACACTCTTTTCCTCTCACACTCTACAACTTCATAGCAACCCTACAAAGAAATTAAATGAAAGAGAGAGGCAATTGAAATATGGAAAAACAGGTGGCTAAAGTTCAGTCTTTGTAAAAATCATTACCAATATTTGATTTATATTACATCACTGTCTGACACAACAGAATGTTTAGAGCATTATTTTATCAAAGAAATAACATTAGTTTTTAAAAATACATTTTACATTGCATTTAGTCCCATTGACTGAAAAGTGCTAACTAACATTGCTACAACAAGTATATACAGGGAAGACGAAATGACATAGACAATATACTCATCTTTGTCTTCTATTTTTCTATGATTTCAGCCATTATAATTTTGTCAAATGGAGGCAAAGTTAATTAAGTGCTCAATACATATTTATTTAATAAGTGGTTAATGAATGAATGCAAGGATGGATGGAATGAATATATGGAAGAATCATAGGGGACTCATAACAATGGTTAATTCTAGGGGGGCAGGTAGGATAGATTAAAAATAGAGAGAAAATGAAACTTCACTCCTCCTATAAAGTTTCATATTATTAAGATTTTGTATGTATGGACATCTTTATTTTCAATTAGACATCATTACCATTTATAACTACTTTTTGTTTTAAGTGAATATTTTGTGGGATCTATGTAAATAAAAATATTTATATTTCTGCTGATATACATTAAGTACTGTAGATATTAAACTATATTGTTTACCTATGAAACTCTTTATAAATTTTGTATTTGTCAAAATAGTCATGCCTCTCATAGATTGAAATTATAATAGATTCATGAATTTGATATTATTAAGTACATGGGTACTAACACATCGACAAAGTTGTCTCCATGTCGTTACTTTTCAAATATGCTCAGAAAATACGTTTTTAAAATATCGGACCAGTTCTCTTTAAAAAAATTTTTATTAACATATAATATTGTGTAAATTTAAGGTGTACAACATGTTGATTTGATACATTTATATATTATCATATGATTACCATCATAGTGATAGTACCTCTATCATGTCACATAATTTTCATTTCTTTTTTTTTGATGAGAATAATTAAGAATCAGTCTCTTAGCAAGTTTGATGATTATAATACAATATTGTTGTCTGTATTCAATGAACTGTGCATCTCAAGGACCTATTTTTCTACTAGTTGCAAGTGTGTATCTTTAAACAACATCTCTCCTATTTCGCTACCCTCCATCCCCTGGTAACTACCATCTTATTAAAGCTTGGCTTTTTTAGATTAAATATATAAGTGATGTCATATAGTACTTGTCTTTTTCTCTCTGATTTATCTCACTTAGCATAATGTCGTCAAGGTCCATCCATGTTGTCACAACTGGCAGAATATTCTTTTATTTAGTGGTAAGGTAATACCAATTGTAAGAAAACTTATTCTTCTGTGAGACTAAATGGAGCTATTTTAATTAAAAAAATATAAAAAGTAACATTAAAATATTATTATTTTCCTGAATTTAACTTTGTCACCCTAAAAGAAAGGTATTCTATAATTTCAAACCTCAGTGATATAGTGAACTTTCACAAGGACTAAATTTGTCCATAAGTAGCATATTTCTACCTTTGTTTTCATAAGGAAAATGAATAAATGCAATTTCCTAACTTTAGTTATATTTATGAAACAAATAAAATATACAAAAGATTACAAAATAAAAACAGCGGTAGTGTCTAACTTATAAGCATGCTATCAATACGTATTTTAGAAATTCATCATTTTTCCAATAAAACTTTCAATTAATTTTGATTATACATTTAAGATAATGTAAAAGCAATCTCTATATAAGCAGATGGCAGGAAAGCAATCTCACAAAAAAAAAACAAACAAAAAAACAACTAATACTAAGCTTTCTTTGGGTTATTTGTATGGAAATATGTTAACATAAATGTTTCAGACATTACATGAAATTTCTAAAAAAAAAAAGAAAGCAAGCTCACAACTGGAGAGGAATAGTATTTAAATATTCTTTATATATAGTAGAAATTGTGTTGAGCTAAATTGAATTAGGTCATCTTAAGGAACTACAAAAATCAAATATGATATGTAGGAATTAACATCATTATAGATTCAAAGTTTTATTCTGCTTTATATCAATTTTTTAAAAGTTTTTAAAATGTGATTCATCACACAATGTACATTAAGATAACTTAAAACACAATTTCGTGCAAAATTTTATATGTATATATGTACATAATTATTTATTCTATAACACTGCACTTAGAACTAATGTGATCTAAGAGCTATTATTTTAATCACAAATTTCAACTAAAGTCCCCCATATCCCTTACAAAATCAAAGTTTCATTCCTATGCTTTAATTTTCTTCACTTATTGTTTTCTCACTTCAATGATAAATCCATCTTCCAGTTGCCTCAGGCTGTAATATTCATTCAATTTTACTTTCACATAAAAAAGCTGGCATTATATGTCTACACAAATTTAATAATGGCAATGTATTAACTCCAAAGAGCTTTATTTGCATAAGCAAACTTTCATTACCAGGAGTAGAATGCATTCTTTCATTCATTCCTTTATACACTCAATCATTCTTCATCTTCTTCATACACACATTTACCCATTCATCCATTCATTCAACACATACTTAGTGAGCTATTTTTGAGACAATGACTTATTAATAGAAATTGAAATGATATAAAGATGAAGATCATAGAAATATACTGGGATTTTTACATTCCAGGCAGAAGGTATTGTAGGTATACAGGCATTGATTGAGGCATGAATGAGATGTCTTTGAGGAAGAGTAAGAAGTTCAGCTTGCTAGAGTGAAGCATGAAAGTAGGAACGTGTAGGTGATGAAGACTGATAGGGACTGAGAGCCACATTACCTAAGCTCTTACAGGCCTTGGTGAAGGGTAAGGATACAGTACAGAGTTATATGGGACACTATTAAAATGTTTTGCTCAGAAGAGAATTATGGTCTGACTTATGTTTTCAAAGGATAATTCTGAATGCTGTGTGGAGAATAAAGGATGCAGGAATAACAGTGGGAATGGGTAAAGCCTGGAATAGTCATATCAAGACCTCTAAGCTCAGGAGGGCAAGGCATCACAGAAAATGGGAAGAGCAGTAGCTTTAACATACAAGCGAATTCATGTGTAAACCATTTTTTTTGCTAGGGAAAGGAGGTTATGAATTTGAAAATAATAATAATACAAGCAACAATAAAAACAATGGTAATAGCTAATGGTTAAGCAGTACTTACTATATGGTAAGAGCATTTGCATATATTAACTTATTTATTTTTACAGAGTTAGCCAAATTCAAGATTAAGGATACAGCCTTTCACACTACCAAGTCTGCCCAAAACTTCAGACATTAGTCACAAGTTCAGGGGCCCTCTGGGCCTCCCTCACTTCTGATCAGCTGACTACAAAGTTGGGAGTTCCCAAGACCACTCCCAATTTCCATAATTCTCTAGAACAACTCACAGAACTCAGGAAAGCACTGTACTTATGATTTCGCTTAATTATAACCAAAGGATAAAAATCAAAACCAGACAAAAGAAGAGATCCTTATGGTGGGATCTGGGATTGGAAAATTTACACACATAAAGTTTCCATGTCCTCAGAGATGTGTTACTCTCTTAGCACAGATGTGTGGCAACACACATGGAGTATCACCAACCCTGGAAGCTCACTCAAACTTCAATATTCAGAGATTTTATTGATTTTTTATTTTATTTTTTAAATTTATTCATTATATAGGCATGATTCATGGTTTACGCAGCTGAATTTAATCTCCGGTCCCCTTCCATCCCCAGATGTCAGGCCGATATCATACGCCTCAATATCCCAACTTAATAATCACATGGTTGATGTCTCTACATGGTCATTGTAAGACTATCAGATGTGGTTGGTCCCATCTTGAATCATGTCATTAGCATAAACTACCAGATGTGGTTTGATAGATCCACTATGAATAACAAGAACACTTCTATAATTAGAGAAATTCCAAGGGTTTAGAGGTTACTTACCAGAGCTGTAGCAAAGGCCAGATCTCTCTTTGGGGAAGATTAATTCCTGATGATGCTGCTGATGGTAATAATAATAATAATAGTATAAGCAACAACAAAAACAATAGTAATAGCAAATTATTAAAAAGTACTTATGACATACTAAGAAAATTTTCATTTAATAAGTTGTTTATTTCTTGTAAACAATCCATGAGGCTATTGTCTTCACATGACAGGTGAAGAAACTGAAGCACAGGTTAATTAACTTGACTAAGGTTAAAAACCAAGAAAGATATGGACACAGGTTTGGAACCCTGGGAAATGGTCTATGAATCTGTGCTTTTCACAACAATAGTGTGCTGCCTGTCTGTAGGGATATCTGGGATTAAATCTGGAAACAGCTCAGCATTAGGAGGCTGAGCTAAATAAGAAATGAGGGCCCAAAGTGCTAACCTTCTAAGATCTGCACTTCTGAGCCTTCAGGGAATGGTCGAACCATGGAAGAGGCTCTAAACTGAGTGATGCCAAATGCATGAGGATTAATTTCATTTGGACCTTTAACACTATCTTGAAGTCCTACTGTGTTCCTCTAGCCAGCTCTCTCTTGCACTCCTTACAACCACTGTTTTAAATGTTCTCCATGCTCCTTTTAATGTACTCAGAAATAGCAATCAAAAGCCTCTTCTCCTGCTCTAAATGTTGAGAGAAGTGTATTTTGTGATCTTTAAGTTTGTTTGTTTGTTTTTTTAAACAACATAACTGCTTCTGAAAAGAGCTTGAGATGTCACCTTGCTGTCCCCTGTGGAATCTCCTGGCTTCATGCCAACCAAATTTTTTAATTTACTAGAAGGAAAACTTGATTGGTCTTTTCTAGATTACCTCAGGAACTAAAGACATTTTTGTGGATGGGGAGTGGTTGAGAAAGGAGAGATGGAGATTGCAAAGCACTCATGATGTAACTGAGGGTCTACCCTACATCCTCGACTCCTTGCAATCTGTACACTGTACCTAGGAAACCTCTGAGACGCTCATAGCTTTAAATGGCAGCTTTAGTTTTGAGAAAGGAAAGATCAACTTCTGACATCTGTCAGCTGATATTTGTCTTGGTCATAAAAAGCAGGCCACAGTATATCCTAATTAACATGAACAATTTCATAGAATACCCACAGCAAACAAGGTCACTGGGTGACTGATGGAATGGGACAAATAATAAAACCATTTTGTAGTCATGTTTGAGTGCAAAGCTACAACACAGTGCAACCACAGAAAAGGACCAAACATCCTCCTCTCTGGGCTAGTAGGGGTGACTAATGCTTCTTTTTCTTCTTTTTTTTTTTTAATGCTCCTTTCTAGTACAATCTTTCCATAAAGCACAAGCTCTATCTACAAATGGACCCAAACATGCTCAGTCTCTCCACCATAAAGGTCAAAAGCAGGTATACACTTAGACTTGTTGAGTCGTGAACATTTCAGCATTTTATCTTATTTGGAAACAATGTAGGCATTCAATGAGTTTCCATCCTTTTATTGAACTTGTGGCTGCTGCTTCTTTACCAAATTAGCTCTGGCCCTACTCCATTCCTCCCACTTCCTAGATAAAAATTGCTAGGGTACTCAATCATAGAATTGCCTTGCTTTCTAAAAGTTCACATCCCAGAACACATTACTTTGAACCCTGTCCAAAATTACTCTGCACAAAAACTTTAAAAATATAAAACAGAATAAAACTTTAAATCTTTAATGATGTTAATTTCCAGCTCCTGACTCAAGCCCTTCCTAATACCCTCTCACTGACATACTCCACACTTCCCCATGGTGCATGATTTTCTTCACTGTAAAAGGTCAATGAACCCAACTGTATTTGGTGACAGCTGTGTTTCTGTGATCTTTGGCAGGTGGGCATTGACAGTCTGTTAATGTCCTAGCATCTTCTCTAGTTTAGTATTCCTTTGTGAAATCCAGAACTGTATATCAACTGTCTACTGCTCAGTCCCAAAGCTTATTTGCCATGTAGTTGATAATTTATGAATTCCAAACTGAAATAGAAACATTATACGTCTCCCTAATTTGCATTTATTCCTTTATTATTTATTTTAACGAATGATACTAATTTCCACCAACATTTTGAATTAAGCTTTATTATATTAAAGCAGTCTTAGGTTCACAGCAAAATTAAGGGGAAGGTACAAGGATTTACCATATACCTCCTGCCCTTACACATGCATAGCTTCTCCCATTATCAACATCACCCACAAGAGTGGTATACTTGTTTCCACTGGCTGAACCTACAGTGACACATCAAAATCACCCAAAGTCCATACTTTACATTATGGTTCACTCTTGGTGTTCTATATTCAATGGGTTTGGACAAATGTATAATGACATTATTATGGTCCGCCAATTTTTTCTAAGACAGATATAGTGGAGTAACATGTTACTCCACACATGGTACTGAAAAACTTGTGTCCTGAGAAATCCCTCAGTGCCAGGAAAACCGGGACATTTGATCACCTTATATCAATATACACTTCCTACCCATCTCTTGAATTTAGATAGTTCTCTTATACTATCACCTGGGTCCAATTTCCTCATATGTCATTTGTCTCCTGGAAAGTCTTTCTTTTTTTTATTTCATTATGCAGAGTAAACAAGGTAAAGGTCAAATCAAATTTTAGTTATTTTCATTTTAGTATCTTTGTTCTCTTCATATTGCCTTTAGGATAACATCCAAAAGCCTCTTCATTCTCTATAACAATAGAGAATGTTGGCAAACTACAGCCAAATTTCAACAAGGCTGATTTTATAAATAAAGTTTTATTGGAACACAACCACGTCTATTCATTTCCATACAATGGCAGAATTAGGTAGTTGTTAGAAAGATCTTATAGCACCCTGGCTTTTTATTGAAAATGTTTGCTGACCCCTACTACTTAAAGTGTGATCTACAGACTCAGGCCAGTCCATGAACTGTGAGAAGATACATACAAAAATTGAGAGGAAAGATCTAGAAACTTATAGAAATTTGACAGAGTGATTTCACGTCTTTTGAATCTAATAACTTAAAAGCTAGTAATAACTTAAACTTTTATTTCGAATGTCTTTATTTTATCTATTGTTATTACACTGAAAAAGAATTGGTTTCTGAAAGATTGGGTGTATGTGTGAGGCGTGGGTAGAAGGAGGAGGGATCCTCCTTCATATCGTATCTTTTTCCCTGAACTTCTGCATTTCAGCACTTCTGGACTTTCTTTACTTCAAGGGACCACCCTCTCCTTTACTTCAGGACTTTTAATATGCCATTCTCTCGCCCTGAATCTCCTACTCTCCCTCCCAGCAAATTTTCATCTGGCTAAGTACTTCTCAACAGCAACTAAAATATCCTTTCTCATCAACGCTTTTCTTTACCTCTCCAACCAACTAATGCAAATTAGAGAAGATTTCCTTCTACGTATTTATTAGTACTTTATACATACACTTTAGTAACAACTACCACACTGAAAATATCCATACTATGACTACTGATTCCTAAATAGATAGTGGATTGTAAATTTGTGCAGGCCAGAATTATCTTGTTCACCACTGTTTGTCCTGAGTCTGATCTATTTAACAGGTGCTCAAGAAATATTCAATGAGTGAGTGAACAGTTGAATAAGTGGAAGACAATTGGTTGAGGTGCAGTGTCTGGACAATTAGAACAAAAGAAAGGGACACAACCCCTGAGGCTGCTGGGGAAACAATTTAGGTCAAGGGGCCATGGATGGTGGGGGTGGGGAAATGGAATACAGAAACAAAGCTCATTAATGAAGGGATGGATAGAATGAAATGGAATAAAATGGAAATAGTTACATGGGAATGAATGAGGGGAGCAATTACAGTAATTTTATGGCAGAAAGAACTTTGTTGGACCAACAAAGGCACAAAAGCCAAATCATTTTATTATTAGTAATACACTTATTAGCGCTTACCATGTGGTGGCCACTTTCCTTAGCACTTTCATATATTAATTTACTTAATTATCAAGCAATGTTATGATTAAACGTTATCACATTTATTAAGTGAGAAAACTGAGGCAAAGAGAGCAAGTCCAAACAGCAGGAGCCGTAATTGTCTGAATCAACTATATGGTGAAGTCAGACAAGAGCAGCAATTATATTTTTTAATCTTCCTTAAATAGAAATCTATTTGGACTTGCTTTTTCAAACTTTTACCAAACTTATCTTTCACTCTTCTTCAGCCCACGCAGTGCACTCACTTCTTTGTTGGACGTAGTGTGTACACTTGCTTCCTGACACCTTCGACATATCCAGGCAGCTCACCGTGATCTGTATGACTGGTCTCCCGAAGCCCTCTGGGTCATTCATGCCTGTCCACTGGATGCCCTGGTGCCCAAAGGAGGAGCAACCTGTCTTTTGTATGATGCCTTCACAAATTCATAATTCTAAATAATTTGAATAACTGTCAGAACTGCATTCAGAGGCTTAAATTACACAATTTATCTATCTTTAGGTACTCTCAAATCAAAGACTCTTCTTCATAATCTTATTAAGATATGCGGACTAAGATGTTAATGACAAAATTTTAACTAATTTGATATGTTTATCACACCTAAATGAGTAAATTTCTTTATTAATAGTACTAGATAAAGAAGAATCATTTGATATACCTCTGCAAATCTACTTGTATTAATAGTGATTATTTTTATTAAATTAATTGTTTTATTGTAAAACTATTTATATATATGTATATAAAAAACAGTCAACAATTTTTATGCTTTTATTTCTCAGCCACATTACTGTGATTTCATTTTGGTTGTCAAATTATTTTTTTTGAATATAGAAAAGATACATAGAAAAATTATATTACATAAGAAAAAGAAGTGTATCAAACGTAGAAATTTAGAGATCTTTTATGGTATTTAAAATATTCCATAGTGACACATTCCAAGTGTCAATTAATTCTGACATGCTAAAGGAAATTTCACCTTCACATTTTAGGAAATATCCCTGACAACTATTCAACTTCAGATGTCACTTTCTCCAGTAATTCTTCCTATGGGCCTCAACCATTGCTCAGCAGTCCCTCCTATGTGCTCTTTCCTAATTTCCCTATAAGGGCACTTATCATACTTGTGCAAAACATTGGTGAGATGTAGGTATTCAGAAGGAATGTTAAATCAATGTTGTTGTGAATAGATGAATCCTGATTCAGATAACAGCTCTCTCTTCTCATTAGGGCCTATGAGAAAATGGCAAGCACAAAACACAATAATGGCCTGTATCGGGCTGGTTTTGAGCCACAGTACTGATGCAGAGTACTATACTGAACTGAGCGGAAGCCTGGGAAATAATTCATAGGCCTCATAGGCTTCTTAATCCCCAGGCTTCTGGAAAGATGAAAGTAAAGAGAAAATTTCTGGCATAGCCTATGTGAGCTCCAGATGAAGAAGGATATTGAAAATACATAAAGAGGAGGAGAAGAGGTTCTTGAAAGTGTCCTAAATGTGTTCATTCATCCCATTTACAGGGGCAAAGTATGTTGCTGGATCTCACTTAGCTAGATTCCGAGGATTTATCAGTGAGAGACAGACAGGGTCCCTGGCCTCAAGCAGCTTACAGTCTCCTGATATTGCCATAGCATGTTTGTCTCCCCTCACTGGACCATAAATTCTCTGAGGACATAGATCACATTTCTCCTGTTCACCAGGCTACCTCAGAATATGGCATAGGGCTTCCAACACAGCAGGAACTCAGCACACATTTGCCAATTCATTATGCAGAATATACTCCCATGGGTGTTTAGACCCATGTGCTCATTGTTAATAAGATATTTATGAATATTAGGCTAGATGGAATCTATGGAGAAAGTCTGCTGCACATTTTCAAATATAGAAAGAAACACACTTGCCCAGTTTCTCCACCGTGGTGCTGTTGAAGAGTCTATTCTCTGGTTTGTGAGCTTTAGCTGCGTAGACCAGCTCAGGGTGCAAGCAGAATTTTCAGAATTTTTTTGAGGCTGTTTTACCTCAAACTCAAACTCTTAATAAGTAAGGTTCTTTGGATTCTGAGAAATTTAAAAACTAATTAAATAATGCCAACCAAATGGGATTTGAACTCAGTATTTTATTTTTCATAAAAGCAAGAGCCAATCTTGTACTCTACTTATAATCTTCACTGAATTTGAGATGGTAGATGTTTACCAGTAGAAATTTTTACATAAAGCTTTAAAAACATTTGTGTGATTGGAAAGAAGAAACAGCTAAAATGGTTTTCAACTAAAAAAATGTAAATTTTACTAATTCAAATGCTTTTGGTTTTGCTTTTTTTTTTTTGCCTTTCAAAAGAGCTTTTATTGAGCATCAGAAGATTTATGTTAACAGAAATATGGAGCTTAGCTACGTCAGAAATTAGATATATATCAATAAGGATATCTAAGTGTTTTTATAGATGGGGTATTACATGAAAAAAAGCTTTTTCTACAAAAAAATCTTTCTTAATGAAAAATAGTATTTCTACTATCTGTATTTTGGGGGCTAAGTCTCACTTAAAAATTACTGCTTTATCTATTATGAGTAAAGTTACATATTCTCCTATTGCTTTCATGAGTATTATGAATTTTTTAGTGTTCTTCTCATGATACTCAGATTTCTGATTCAGTATCCATTTCCAATGAAAGCAGTAGCAAATATTAGCTATATATAATATCTATAGCTATAAAAGAAATACATGTTTTATGTGAGGTGAGCATAAATATCACATATACATTGGAGACAAATAGAGATTCTTCTAGGTAACTAAGGAGTTTGAAACGAAGGAAGAATACAAGAAATCAGATTATTTACAGCTAGAAGCAATTAGCAAATATTTGTCTTAAGACAGTAAAGGAGGGAGGAAAAGACAAAAGGGAAGCAATTAAAGAAAGAAGAAAAGGGAAGGAATAAAATGCTCTATTCAGTTATTTCTTCTCATAATACCTCAACAGGTATTGTACTCTACTTCCAGAACATTCCATAGCTATTTAGGATATTCTATAAATGACTCCACCCTCAACCAGAGCTTGAGACTCTGAGATTGAATTGGCAAAAATGGGATGAGGACCTATATTTCGTGACATCCCCAACTGAGTCTCCCACTGGGTCACTATCCAATAAAGGGACCTGGTACAACTGTCAACAGCACGTGGATTAAATAGATGGAACCAGCTGTCATCTGGGTCAAGGACCAGTAGAGAAGGTTTCTTGCATACCTTGAGCTTTCACACATTTTGCAAACCTTGAGCTCTTGTCCTGGAATCCCATTATATACAGATATTTTCTACAGAAAATATTGATCTCCTGTGTGGACTCTAAGAGGGCTGTTTTCCACCACTCCCTGGGGCAGTAGGAGGCATGCTTAAGATATGGGGCAGTCTGATTTCTAGTCCACTGTGGCAATGCTATGCAGAAGAACCTAATTATGTGGGAAACCTGATCAATACAGAGCTAATATTAAAAATGAATAGTCATGATTTTAAAAAGAGTTAACACCTTAAGTGTTTTGGTTAGTCAGGTAACATTCTAAAAAAACTACCATGTATAAACTCATTTAATTTTAACAACCATATGAGTCATATACTAATAATTTCCTCTGCCATGGATACTGAGAAGCTAAGTAAATTTCTCTAAAATCACAGAGCTAGGAAAAGGCAGAGTCTGGAGCTGAACCAAAGGAGTCTGAATACAGACTTTATACCCTTAACCACTGCACTCTACTGCCTGTCATTGGATGCTTTATAAACAATTGTTGAACAGTGAACATAATTAAGGCCTTCAAGTACCAGGAAGTGCAGCAAGAAAATTTCATATAGAAAATGGTGAAATAGTACAAAATTGTGTCTGCTCAGGATAAAAGCGATATATCATTGAGACCAAACAATTCATCCATAGCAAAGAGGCCTTTATAATAATTAATATGCCAGGAAATGGTAACAATCAACTCTCTAGATTAAATATATACATTTATAACATTCACACTGTTTGTTATAAATTTATGGATACGAAGGATGTAGAGCAGAGGATTCAAAAGTAAAAATAAATATGCAATCATTTTTATTGTAAATCCCCTATAGCCAATTGATTCTCACAAAATGCTATGTTGATTTTTGCTGAATTCATAGGCAAACCTATGGCTGCAATTCAACCATGATTTAAGATATGGAATTAAATTGCATTTCAATCCACTAACTCTTCTTAATAATTTTATTGACTTTAAATATGATATTCTACACACAGTGAGATCTTGAGATAAATCCTGGACCAGAAAACTGGTGAAATTCAAATAAGGTCTGTAGATTATAAAATAGTCTTATATCAATGTTCATTTTCTGGTATTGATAATTATACTGTGATTATGTAAATTTTTATCATTAGGAGAAGCTGGGTGAAGGGCAAATGAGAACTCTGTAATTCTTCTTTTCTGTAAGTCTAAAATTATTTCAAAGTGAAAAGTTAATAAAAGTATTTCTCAGGAATAAATACATAAATATGATATGTGATCTACTACTAAACTCTTCATGACCTTCATACAAATTATATTTATTAAAATGAAACTACTTTCATCCTTAAGACTATTTTCCAAATTCATTTATTTCTCAGTAATGTGAACAAAAGCTGAATCAGATAATACTTTTCAAATATTGTAAAAATAGTTTCTGAATTTTTTGTGGTATTTACAATGGAATAGCTAGACACACAACACACTTTTAAATAAAATGTGCATTAACATTTTTTCCATCACTTGAGTAAAAAATCAACAACAAAAAAACCCAGTCAAACCCTAATTGGTAGCTTTGATTGGTTTCCACTGTGTAAATATTCTTCCACAATGGCCAAGTTCAAGCTACTAATGTGACGTCACTGAACACAGAGTTGGAAAGACATGGGCAGTAGCTCCCTATTACAGGGTAATCTCACTATACAGATACAATAGATGTACATCATCTCGAGAGTACAAACAATAGTAAAATGTAGTGAAATAATTAGGAAACGATGAGTCATGGGAATTTATTACCTTTTTTTTAATATAACATTTAATTGTAAGCTTATAAAATTCAATTTTTAATAATGGCTGTTTTTAAAAACTGGCTCAAAACACTTCTGTAAATTTAACAATTGCATCTTACAGGTCAGTTTGAGTTGGCCCTTGCACACCACTACTGAGGATAACAAGGCTTGGAATGTCCAAAGAATAAGGAAAGCAGATAAGATAAGAACAAGAAACGTCGGTCAAAACCGGGGAAGGGGAGAAAGCAGCGGTTAAATATTACAGTGGTGCTGAAGCTAGTTTCTGTGGCCCCTAGAAGAGTGTGATGAGGATGAGTGAAATTCAAATACTGGCGCTCCAACAGAATGGTCAACTCATCCCCAGGAATTCTCCTCTGAATTATATTCCTCCCATGGCATTATTTTGGACCCCAACGTTGCCAAAAACAAACAACTCTCGTACATTCAACCTGCATCAGAATGTTGAAATTTGTCATAGATGTGCTGTCCTAAGTGGCCAGCAGTAGCGGAAATTGTGTGACAGAGAATAGTTGACATGATAAAGGGGAGTAGAGAATTTTCACTGGGTTGATAAACTTCTGTTTCCTGGCAGTGGAACCAAACCTTCTAGCATGAAACAAAAATAAATGGCATATGGCTTATGTTTAAAAAATTAATATATTCTCCCATCCATAAATGGCATTATTAGGGCAAGAATTTGACTTTTTTGTTCCCAGAGCCTAAAAAATAAAAAGGCATCTGAAATAAATGCATGCAGGAAGACAGGAAAGCTCCACCTGGGCTCCACCTGGATTTTCTCACCATGTGTGACATTTCTCAGCTATGGCCTTACATCCTTTTATAACATCATGTGGTGACTGACCTTTGCACATCTGCATGGTTGGCTTCTCTTTTGTAAAGCAGTAAAGCGGAAAAGGCTTTAGGCTTGAGTTAGACCTGATTTTGGTTTCTAATTCTGTTACTTACCCATGGAACATTGAACAGGGCATTTCACTGCTTTAAGCCTCATACTCCTCATCTTCTAATTGGGGCATAAGTATAGTTCTCATACCTGCAATTTCAAAATTATATATATATATGACATATACATATATATATAAAACTCGGCATGATGCCTATTAGACAATAACTCAGTAAATGACAACAGCCCACAGAATATATGATTTTGTGTGTGTGTTTGTGTGTGTGTGGTAGGTGATCTTTTGTTTTTGGTGGTTGTTTTAATGTTAGAGTTTGTGTAATTAACAGGATTCTAGTCAAGTTGAAGCAAATGGAACATGCTCTTCATTTTCTATCTAGGTTAGGTCTTCATATATTTAGATGATAGTCTTTCCCAGTATTCATAGGCAAATCCTATATCTACACATGGAATTGTCAGATTTCAACTAGGAGAGTCGTATTGGAGGAATCAGCACCCTCCTGTTGGAGGGTTAGCGCCAGTATTTGCAGCTGGCCTGTGATGGGCCTCTCCTTAACCTTGAAGCTTGGTCCAAGGTGCTCTTCTTTTCTTATCCTACATCCTTTCTGGGTGTGTTATCATTCACTCCCATGACTTCAGTAACCATCTGTTGATTCCGACAACCCAAGTATATCTCCCTAATCTGTTAACCTAACCACATAGGTAACTATTAGCTCTCATTTACTGAGTTTTCCCCTGCTAAGCACCATGCCAAACACTTTATATATCTTAGTTGATTTTATAATTACAAATAATTCCCACCATAACTGCTTTCCTAGTCAGTTGTTACTGGCGTCTATTGATCTTTCCAGCTTTGGCCATTTCCAATCTAACACACCATATCCATGTTGCCCCACCCATGGTAGAACTTAAACAAATATTTGAATGATGAATAAATAAGAATGACACTTTTGCCAATGGCAACAGTTTTCCTTCCTATCCATATTGTGTGGTCCAAAATTATAATATATTGTTCAAATCTACTCTAAACCCTTCAGTAGACACAAATACTAACAGCACCCATTATTGTCTTATTTCCTACGAGAAAAAAATGAGAAAGCAACTGAAATCTCATGAATAAGAAATTCTCTTTCAAGGGAAGAAAATTAAAGCATTTTTGAAGTGTTGGATTAACTTTGTTCTTTGCTTTATAATCAATGAAGAATTTTGCTACACTCCTAGGTGTTGTCTTTTAACAGTGTGGCTTCACATTTGAAAAGTTGAAGTTGTGCTTCTATTAAAGCTGTTGCAGCAGCAACCCACTGTGCCCAGCGTTTCTGAAATAAGTACAATTTGCATGTGATGATTTCTCTGAATGCAAAAACCTTAATTCTCTGTTATTTTCCAGTTCAATTTCATTAAATTCAAAATTGATCTTTTGTATACTCTGTGAATGTGCTAAAAATTTGCAACCATTTTGAAAACTTGAAGTATAATATTTGAAATAAGATGTTACAGAATTGAAAGTACCTTTATCATTATCTCCCTTCCTGTATAATCTCCAGCCTGGTAGCTCACCAAGAAATATATATATATATATATTTAAATGTATTCATTCCAAATTTTTCATTTTCTTCTAGTTATATCATGTAATGCATTACCTGTAACTAAAAGCCAAAATGGTTAATAAAATCTTCCTATAGACTCTTGTTCTGTTGGCTCTTGATGAAGATGGTAGAGAATTCTACACCCTGTGTTTCCAATGGTTCATAAAAACAAGGGAAATAGTCACCAAACTCCAGCTGATGCTTCTACCGGAGTGCTTTAAATACATCAAAAGATGTAAACCGTTACAAATAGTATAAAACAGTTTCAAGACAGGTGATTGAGTAAGGGTTTTTGTGATTTTTTTTTGCAAAGAACTGCAGCTCTTCTGAGAGTTTCATATACCTAATCAAGGAAAATTGGTGATGGGTACTTTTCTTCTCATTTCAAAACTACTGAGAGCGTCTTCAATGAGGCTACCTGGAATTTGGGGGTGGGCGGTAAGGAAGGATACATATATTTTTCCTGTATCCTAGACATGAATCATGAGAGAATTGCCACCTGAGGTATTTTGATTCCTGCCCCCATGAAAACCACCTTGTTTAGTGATGGGTTTAAAGTGAATCTGAATGAACTTGACAGGCAAACAAAGAGGAGTGGCCGTCAAGGGAAAGGACACATAGTCTTCTTCCAAGGAATTGCAATCAGAGGGGCCAGCAATAAAGCCCTTGGAGAAACCATACAAGTTTCTCACGGCAAAAGGAGGCAGATTTCACCCACAGTCAGCCTCAGAGAAAATGAAGCCAGCTTCCTAATATTCCAGTCAAGCCAGGAGAGCTTTCCACTGCTCCATCCTTTCGTCATATTTTATTATCCTCATTTGTTTTACCCTTCACATTCAGTTTCCGTATTTTATAAATATTTTTTGTTTAGCATAATAAGTATTCTTTCCTGAATTAAGCCATTCTAATTTCCTTAAATATCTGATTCAAAGACAAAATAGAAAGGAAATCAAATAAAGATTACTGCCTATGGAGTTCTTTTAATTTCATGGTCATAAAAGGTCTTCTTCATGATTAGATTTGAGTACAAATGGTGATTATCTGCAAGAGTGTGATTCCCAAGCAAAGCAGCACTTGACACTCACTTTTGGCTCATTATCAAAAAATCAAAAAGCACAACGCATAAACTAAACATTTCGGAAAGTATTTTAGTAGGGCTAAGGTCAAAAATGTTTCTAGAGATTGTTGCTTGGAATAGTTATGAAAAGAGATTAGAGAAGTAATTGATAAAAAGAAGCATGTGTGCAAGTGTAGAATAATTACTACTTTATTTTTAAACATCTAGAATTTCAGGCACCTTCTCTCTTACCCTTGTTAGGCACCATACATAGAGTAATGCTTAAGGAAGCTATAGTAGTACTGGCTGGTTGTGGTCCTTGCTCCATTACTTACTGCTTGTGTGATATTGAGCAGGTTACTTAACCTTTTTCTGCTTAGCCTCTTCATCTTTAAAATAGTGAAACTATAACCTACCTCAGGTTGTATGAGAATTAAATTAGGTAATATATGTTTGGTAGTTATCAGAGACGTTTACCAACTATTTCTGGTTCTCTCCTGTTTGGGAACATGATAAGACTGACTTTCACAGTCTCCTTGATCTCCCTGTGATTGTGTGGGGTTATTTAACTTTTGAAGTGGCATATGTTACCTCTAGGTAACAGAACACGTAATTGACTGTACAGACCCAACAGAGCTATCTTTCTCTTTGCTGTAGCAACTGACAACATTTAAAATGTTTGCTGTTCTCTTGTTCTGTGTCCTTGAGTGATGATAACAATTGGGACCCCCTGAAAACTCATAATGAACTTGTAGAATAGATGAATAACAAACTTTTGGTGAGTTAAGTGCCTGAGATTTTTTCTTCTTTTTATCACCATGTAAACCTCTCCTATCATTACTGATACAGATGTTGATAGCTAGAAGTGGATGATTCCATTAAAAAACCCTAAACTTGTGGCATTGGCTTAAGACTTGTTAGTGGATAGTGAAGATACTAGAAGGATGGGGATCTCTCTTATGCAATGCAAAACTTCTTAAAAATTGGCTCCTGCAGTTACATGGAAAGTAGACAATGTCCCTAATGAAAACATAGGTTTAGGGGAAGAAATTGAAAAACAGAAAGTTACTAGCATATTTTAGTTGCTGTTGGCTATATTTGACAAGGTATTACAAGAAAGAAATATGCACAATTTTAAACAGAGACTAAAGAGAATAGAGAGTACAGAAATGTGAAGATTTGCCATGGTCACAGAGCAAGATAGGCAACTCTTCTTATCTTCCCTTTGTAGCAGTAAACTGACAATTCCTTTGAACAACAGAGACCAGTTATATATCATCCATTCTGCAGGAATCAAATCAAGGTATGACTAGTTCACCCATTTTTAAAACCTCTAAATCAATTAAAGCCCTCCATCAATATCTTTTTAGTTAGACAAAATGGCTGGGGGAAAGGATGATGAGAGACTCAAAGCATCTGCAATTAAGTTGAAAATACTTCATTGTGGCTTCTGGCACAAGAACTAAAATAAGATATATGTCTCCTATTCAGTTTTTTACAAAACTGTACTGTAAAACAAATCATGAACTTGGGCTAAAAACATTATTTGTTCAAGACATAAAATAGTTCTTGGATTCCCAACTTTCTAGGCACAGAAAAAGGGTACAGAAAGTTGCTTACCCCAAGAAATAGTGTCTTCTCCAACACTTCAGGTATGGTAATGGAGAAGGAAGATTCATATAAGAAATAGAATTTTTCCTAGATCCATATAGGAAAATAAAGGATTGAGAAGCACATCCCAGAAATAATATCAGCGTTCTAATTAAGGAAAAAATCACAACCCAAGGGTAGGAAGTCTTCGCAATATCTGCCCAGCCAGTTTTTAAAAATTTCTATGAACCAAAAACTTCTATGTCACCATTTTTATCCTTCTAAATAGTGTCACTTGACATTATCCTGTCCTTCTACAACTGTGGTAGGTGATTTTGAATGAGTTCTCAATGATCTTTGCCCTACTGGACATTTATGTCCTTATGAATTCCTCTCTCCTTGAGTGTGAGCTGGGCCTGATGACTTGCTTCTAACAAATAGGAGACGGAAAAAGTGTTTGGATATCACTTCCAACATTAGATTACAAAAGAGTGAGACTTCCATCTTACTTGTACTCTCTTATGCCCTCTCACTTGCAAGCTTTGTTGAAGTCAAATGCCATGTTTATAACTACCCATGGAGAGGTCTACATGGTAAGAAACCAATGGAGGTCACCAGCCAACAGCTTGTAAGAAAACAAGACTCTCAGTCCAATGACCCAAAAGGGAAAACATCCTTCCAACATTCACTGAGTAAATATGGAAGTTGATCCTACCCCCGGTGAAATCTTGATAACTGTGGTCTTGGTTGGGACCTTGCAGATTTATAAGATCTTGAACCAGAGAACCTAGTTAACTCATGCCGAGATTCCTGACACAGAAACTCATAGTGAAATGATAAATGGTGTTTTAAGTTTTCGGGTGATTTGTCACACAGCAATAGATTACTATCAGATTTTGTATATTGGATGCATAAAAGGAAGATTCATAGTCTTTTAAGTCACTATGTTTTCAAATCATGACATGCTGCATCCAGACTTCATATAGAAGCAAGTGTTTATTTCTCAGAGGAGCTAAACTTTCAATGCAGTTCCATAAGAAGGGGAATGAATTAAATATCCAATAACAAGAAGAGCTCTTAACCAAATATTTCTGGTTCTTTCCCCTTCTAGTCACAATGTTGAACAATTTCTTGGCCATCTTATGACGATGTGCATCATTCAACTAGTTCTAACTGTTAAGCTCTGAGCATTTAAACTTTTCTTTTCGGCGTAGAAACATGATGATATTTGAAATAGTGGCTGCTTATTTATCTTGGGTCCCTGACATAGAGAAAAGAATCTCAGTCTCTGTTGATCTGCAAAGGATATGTAGCATGAGTGATAGATAAATCAATCATTCTTGTGATAAGTCACTAAGATTTTGGAGATGTTTCTTAGTATGGTGCTATGTAACCTATCCTGATATATACAATACATGAAATACTAAAATTTTGCTTTGCATAAAGAATAGAAACCCTAAATAAATATTACTATTCTTATCTGCATGATCACCATGGTATAAGTCTAGAACCTCTGAGATAATTTCAGAGGCGAGCTCTCAACTGAAGCAGAATTTAGACATCTATATGCAGATTGTAGAGTTACAAGACACTTAAGCCAAAGAATATTTTTCCTTTATGATTCCTATTTAGCAAAATATCAATCCATACTTGAAATTTAATAGTTTTTGAAGAAATTTCATATAAAATCCTTCTAAATGGAAGTATAAAATTGTGAAACTACTTTGGAGATAATTGGGCTATTTAATAAAGTAAAAAATGATTACCCCAAAAGACCCAAACAATCCAGCTTCTAGATATCTGCAGTTTGTTCCTGTTTGTGAAGATAATTAGCTCCTGACAAATCTTCCATAGAGTAAATCTTCTAAATCAAAAGGCTAATAACTGGGCTCCTCTGGTGGTGCAGTGGTTAAGAATCTGCCTGCCAATACAGGGGACACAGGTTCCAGCCCTGGTCCAGAAAGATCCCACATGCCACGGAGCAACTAAGCCCGTGCGCCACAACTACTGAACCTGTGCTCTAGAGCCCGTGAGCCACAACTACTGAGCCCATGTGCTACAACTACTGAGGCCCACATGCCTAGAGCCCGTGCTCCGTAACAAGAGAAGCCACTGCAATGAGAAGCCTGCGCGCCACAACAAAGACTAGCCCCCACTTGCCACAACTAGAGAAAGCTCATGTGCAGCAACAAAGACCCAGTGCAGCCAAAAATAAATAAATAAGTATTTTTAAAAAGCTAATAACCATGTTATTAAATACTTAACAAGGCATTCAGATGATACACAGTTTTGGACGTTTAACAGAAAAAAAATAAACACAAGTACAAAAATCCATCAAATAATAAAAATTTTGCAGATAATCTCTAATAGAAACTAACAAAGAATAATATCATAAAATGATATAATACAACATGTACTAACTAAACAATTCCATGATCATATGATTATTCTCAATTCCTTTAGCTTCATTACAAGTGAGTGTAATCAAAATTATTTATTAAAAATTGAAAGAAATGACCTGTACTTCAGAGTTACATCATTTTATAAAACTCTTCATGAAGTCAAAATCTAATGAGACCAAAAGAAGAAAATCCTATCTTATGTTTTGTGAATTCCTCATGGTTTTCTTGTTTTTTATTTTATTTTTATCTACTCATCTTTATATACATTCTTCAATTTGTGCTAGGTGTAATTTGCTTCAATTTTTCTATATTTTTTCATTTTAACATATTATCCACTTGCTTTTTACATGTTTTTGAGGTCATAAATTTATTTCTGTTTACTGATTTGTCTGCACTCAACAAATTTTGATAGGTAGTACTTTCATTATATTTCACTTCAAGATATTTTGCATTTCTTATAGTTATTTCTTCAAATCCCATAGTCATTTTGAAGTGCACTTTTCCACAGAAATAAAAATGTTTACATGTATTCCATATTTATAGTAAATATAATTTAAAATATGTTTTTATGGCTAGTGGTTTATTTAATTGCATTGTAGTCAGAGAACTCATATGTATGATGAAATTATTTAAAATGTATTGACTTTTAACCTAGATTTTAAAGAATTCATTTATACTTGAACATTATATATAGTCTCTATGTGTTGGTAAGGTATGCATGTATTTATATATGTATACATGAATACATAGACATAGACCCCCACACACACACGTCATAGTTTTGCTGGTGTTTGCTGCATGATATATCCACTTCTGATAGAAATGTATTAAAACCTCTCAGGTATTTTTTATTTAATTTTTGATTCTTTCACTTCATGTATTTTGAGGCTTTTTTGCAAGACTCTTATAAAATATGTATTTATAAATACTATTTCTGGATTTCTCCTTTTATTGCTATGTACCCTTTTTACCCACATTTATGCTGATTATATGATATATGATATTTTTATTAAATTATCTTAGTGAGTGTTTGCCTGGCATATTTTAAACCCTTTTATATAAATAATTTAGTGTCATTTATTAAGTCTACCTATTTCAATAGTATATATAAATATATAAGTAAGTTCATGTAACAATATTTATAACCTCTGTCTTTAAATAGATTATTTCATTCTGTTTATGTTGATTGTATGTGTGGCAGTCATGGCAGTTGCTAGGCAGACTTACTGGAAGAGAAGTTGCTGTGTGGAGCACAGTTACTGATAGCTCCCAAGGGCTGCACCATAGGATTCACTGCAAGGTCACATTTCCCCTGGACTCTTGCCAGCCAGTGACTGCACATGGCAGTGTGTATTATGGCTGGGCCATCCCCCAGCAACACAGGACTCCTCCAATGGACAAATTTTGCTTGGGGTGTCACCAAGGGCCTGACCAAGACTTTCTCAGAAGCATGCTTCAGTCTTTCTTTCTTCCAACCCAATCCTTCATTCTCTTTCTCCTTTTCAATGGGTTAGTCTTCAGATTGTGAAAACCTCCTGATCCTTCACGGGCATTTCATAAGTAAGTCTCTTTTGTGTCTAATCTTATGTAGGCATCAGCTTTTTAGCAGACTCCATCTGATATATGTTACTGATGTATGAGGGCTTATTTTTTACTACCATGCTTGTGCTTTTTAAACCTCCTATTTGTTTGCCTATTCATTTCCTCCTTTCCAACTTCTGGTTGGATTTATAAACTTTTCTGTATTACAACTTTAGTTTCTCCCTGAATTTGAAAGATATGACAAAGACTGCTAGTTTTCCCCTAATATCTGTTCTTCTACAGTATTATAAACCCAAATTTTTATCTGGATGCATATTTGCCCACCAAAAAAAACAACAACAACATTTTCTAGCTCCCTTTAAACTAGAAGTTACCGTGTGGCTATATGTTGACTAAAAGGATGTAACCTGAAGTGCTAATTGGAATTATCCTCAACATGACCCAAGAAGACAAGAGAATGAACAAACTGAAAAGACAATAATCTTAAATTACAAGGATGCTGTCCAAGAGAAATATGAATTAAAATGACAATAAAATCACAGAATTTAAATAAAGATCCTCAAAAAAAATGCAGAGCAGGAAAAGCAAGATATACTTTGTCAAATGTGACGTAGACAGTGTTGGGGAGGAGGAACTTTCCCCCCTACCTCTCTTGAGTTCTTGTGGCTGGACTACTAATAAAACTGACACGAGACAGATTAACAGGAGAAAAAGAAACACATTTTAATTTGTGTGCATGAAGGTCTCATAGCAGTAGGACCAAAAAGTGGCCAAAGCAGGAAACTTTTATACTTTTTTGACAAAAAAACCAATAAATTTGTGAGGAATTGAGGGTATAAAGAAACTTAGGCTTTGCATGCTTAATTAGTGAAAATCTAAACAGAGTTTAGGCTTGGGATAATAATTTAAAGAACTAACCAGATTTGTTTCTACAGGCTTCTCAGCCTGAATTCCTATCTCTGGCGATAGGTGTGTCCTTCTACCTCCAGATGCAGGGAAGTTACCTTTCATATGGGAGATTTATTTCCTGCTTTTAGGGAGACAGAGAGGATCAAAGTGTTCCACTTGCATTGGCCATTTCTTAAGTAACTTTCATTCAAAATAATCAATACATCATGGAGATATATTTTGGGGTGACCTGCTTTGGGCCCCAGTGACAACAAATAAGAACTGAGGGACCCAAAAGTCAGAAAAATGGTAGATAGAAAGTATGAGGATGATAGCTGTAAAACAGGAGAATAAAAAATGGCAATCTCACCTAAGAAGAGCAGATATGCACTTAAAGATAGAGCCACAACTCAGAAAAAAAAAATGATGTTAAGTTTTCTAGAAAAATATTTTGAACTTAAATACCGATACTCAGATAGGGTTTTCTTGCTCTAAACTCATTTAATAATACAATATACCTATGGATTTCCTATAAATATTTTTGAATTAAAAAAACAAATGAAACTATCTTCAAGATAAACATCAACATGACATAAAATTTCTGTGTAATTCTAGATGTTAGAAGATGATGAAGCAGCTACTGCATAATTATAAAGGAAAAAAAAAAGTTTGACTCAATGATTTTATATTTATCCAGATTGTATTTCATGTGCAAAGGCCACTTCAAGAACAAATAGATATGATACAGCTCACTTCTATGTAACCTTGTTGGAAAAAGTATGTAATGATGCAACTGAGAATATCAAGAAAAGAAAACTAAAGTTACAATAAGTGAACACATGGCTAGAAATTATAGGCAATTAATTTCGAGCATGTGTTTACATCTCATGCAAGTTGCCTAATATACCAAAGGGATGTTACAAAGGATCCTTGTTAATTTTCACAGAACATACTTTGAAAAATACTTTGGAAATCTTAAAGATAACCAGTAATCATATTGATATAATGGTCTATTAATCTATTCAATCAATACTAATGCATATTTATCATGTTTTTATTAAATGCCAAATAATTTCCAGTTGCTAAAAAGACCAACGTAACTAATATCCATTCTACCACTCAAGGACATCACAGTTCAGTGAGGAAAATCAACATAAGCAATTAATTATAAAGCAGGATATAAATAAGTACGAGGGAACACTGGCAGAGTGTAGAGCCCTGTGTGAGGATGTTTGGGGGAACTGAGATTGAAGTAAATGGAATTGGAAAAAACGTTTAAAAAATAAACATTAGTCAAGCCAATGTCAGTAGGGAGCAGAGTGAGGGGATCTTTCTTTTCTAGGTAAAATGTACCAAAAAAATAGAGAGAGAGAGGCAAGAAAGAGCATGGTAGAGAAAACAAAATCAGATTGTTCATTCTAAATAGTAAAGGGCAGAGTGACTAGAGATTAAAATGGAGGAGCTAATCAGTAGAAGGTCTTGCATTCTTGAGCCTCATCATGTCCATTTTCACAACAATACGTAGATCTAATGGAATAAGACAGTTCACAAATTAAAACATGTTGGCAAAAGAAACAGTAAGCATAATAGAAGGTGACAGAAGTAAGGCTAAAAACATTAATTTAGGAAAAACCACTCAAATGCACTAAAATGTCAAAATGGGTTAACAAATAAAATCTAACTTCATGCTTTATATGAGGTATACCTAAAACAGAGTATTGTAGAACTTTAAATAATGAATGAATGAACAAGAAAATATCTATCAAGCATATGGTCACACAAGCAAGAGTGGCAGCATTATTTTTAGATATAATTGATAATAAGTATAAATAGAATAAGGAGTCAAAATAAGATGGGAGAAAATATAAAATATATAAAAGCAACTTGAGAAAGAAAATAGTAGATGAAAATTAAAAGCAGAAATAAAGTATAGATAGAAAACAACAGATAACTCGAAAAACTACTTAGTATTACCCGTGCACTATAATTATTTTCCTTGAACTATAATCATGAAAAAAAGAAGAAAAACACAACTTACTTAGAGGTGAAGAATAAACACAAACACATATATCCATTTAGGAGTGTTATTTATAATTCTATACTAAGGAATTTGAAAATCAAAATGAATTGATTGAATGAACAGAAATGTATGTCATGAATCTTTAACTTCCAAATTTATATCTCAAGCACAGACCTAACTTCATGAACTACAGTCTCAATTGCCCACTAAGTGATTACATTTGCATTCAGAGGCAATTGAGATCCAATTTGTTCAAGATGAATGTATCACTTTCTACCTACAAATCCCCCTCCCACTTCCCTTCCCACCCTGCACAGCACACTCATCAAAAATCTGTCCCTCATTGTTTTACTTACTGCAGAGAATATCGTTGACAGCTATCTGGTACACCTGTTTTTTTTTTTTTTTTTTCTACGTGGGCCTCTCACCGCTGTGGCCTCTCCCGTTGCGGAGCACAGGCTCCGGACGCGCGGGCTCAGCGGCCATGGCTCACGGGCCCAGCCGCTCCGCAACATGTGAGATCTTCCCGGACCGGGACACGAACCCGTGTCCCCTGCATCGGCAGGCGGACTCTCAACCACTGCGCCACCAGGGAAGCCCGGTACACCTGGTTTTAAAAGCAAGGATTGTGTCTATTTCATCCTTTTATCAACAATGACTGGCATAACTGACCAGTGTATTCTAAAAGAAATCATTAATTTTATGCTCAAAAATGGGTTAACTATTGAAAGGAATTTAAATTTGTAAAAATCTTTTCTGAAAGGCAAACTGGAAGTAATATAAGCTGTAAAATTGTCTATATCTTTTCATCTGTATTTGTACCTCTAATAGTGCATTTAAACACAGAGCTAAGAGAAACATATATATGGAAAGATATAACTTTGATATTTTACTAACAAAACTATGTATACAACCTAAATATACCACCATATGATAATATAAGTAAATTAAATATAGTACATCTTTATATGAAATCTTATGTTGCTAACAAAAATCATGTATGAAGACATGGTAAAAAAGCTCAAGATGTATTGCCAGGTTAAAAAAAAATGCTTATATATAGTACTATTCTAATTTTTAAATGTATTTGTTTGTATACAGAAACTATTTTTATTAATGTGATCAACAAATTCTGAGTTCCTACAATATGCCAGACACTCCATTAAGTGCTAGAGACACTTGGATGCGTAAGACCCAGGTGCCACCCTTGCAAACTAGATATCACTGCATAGCTTTGCAATTATTTGTTAAGGAAACAAGCAATATTTATATTTCAGTCCATTTCTATGCATGCATGCTTGAAACCTCAGTTCATACTACTCAGCATCTGGGGAAGGAGACAGAAAGGCTCAGTGTTCTCAGTGAATACGGATGCGCTGACTTCGCCTATGCTCATTATCCATTTGAATCGGACTGGCTGAGATTGAATCCAGGCTCACAACCTCCTAGCTCTGTGACTTCCACAAGTTCCTTACCCTCTCCAGGCTTCTTTCCTTCTCGGAAAAGAGAGGGCTAAATGAATCAATGTTAACTGAATCATACGATTTTAAATAAAATAATATGAGTATTCAGCATATTGCCTACTATGTCATGCGTTCTCCAATATTGTTATTCTGAAAAGTTATTATTAATTCCTAGAAGAAGTGGGGAGAAAAGAACGGAAGGTGAATAGAGAGAGTCAAGAACATCAATGGAGGAACTCTTCGGGACTAGCTTTGACAGAATATGGAATGTTAGGTTCTACTAAGTTCGGGGACAGAGGATGTTATTAGTGAAGATTCCTTCCAGCAGATGGTATTCGACTTTGGCTTTAAAGGCAGGATTTTGCTACATGAAAAAGTAGAAAAAGGACATTTTCATGCACAGGTAGCATGTTGTGGATATAGCTATAACTGGGTCATATGCCGTTTGGGGAAATGTTTTATTTAAAAAGACAGTTCTATGACATCCTTTTGGTTTAAAAAAGTCTGTGATATTGTTAGTGGAGATGTTGGCTTTTCCTTTTCCTTCTTTTTAAAGTTTCTTTTCTCCTTCTTGTCTTCCCTTTCCCTTTCTTTCTTCCTTTGACCAAACTTGCCTTTATTAACCTTAACCTGGGCCTGAATAGCTGAAGATATTAATGATTTTCTAGAACCCAGAATTGGCAGTGAGAATTCCTGCTGGAACTTGGGAAAAGGACTGGGGCAACTTGTAAATTCTTTATGATGTGAAACCAGGCTTCTAAACCTACAGCAAATACACGTTGCTGAAGTTAAGAATAAGAATACCGGTAGTGGTCCCAGGACAATCTCCCACTGGGAAGTCTTGCCCCACCTTTAATATCTCCTTTGATGATAAGACTGTTTTCAGATTAGCTGAAGCCTGGATGCTTTAAGTTAAGAACAGATTGAGTCACCTGGTTTATAGTGCAGCAGTGTAAATTTAGGCTCAAAAGCTCTTTTGGAAACAGACTGTATGACCAGCTTTAAGCAATGTAACTTAAAAGGTTTCATAGACAATTTCTGCTTGGGTCTCACAACCCTCGAATGCCTGGTAACTCCAGACTAAGAGTCATGACAAAGCTTTGATAGCCTCTTAAAAGAAAGAGCTCTCTTCCTCTCTGTTCAGTCTAAGAGAGGTGGGCATTGTACCAAAACAAAAGCAGTTGCAGAATTGCCATTTGTCCCTCCATCAGATGAGGCAGGCTCTTTTCTTAGAGAATTTTAAACTTCCATCCCATGCCATTTTCCCCACTTTCCTCCTCTTCTCAATCTGGTGCTATACCTTCTGAAATGGATGAAATGAATCTGGAATCCTTTGCTTCTCTGGGATGGGAAAGCAGTAGACAGCCTCTCACATAGTATCCAATGACCTTTTCTTCTGGGCATCACACCTTTACATAATTCCCTCACCTTGACTGTGAGTTGGACTTATTGACTGCTTTCTACCAAATAAAATGCAAGAGTTATGGGATGCTGTTTCTGTGGTTAAGATATAAAAAGATCATGGCTTCATCCATATGGACATCTAGCCAAGCCCAAGAAGTATAAGATGTAGAAGAGGTGAGATCCCATCATGGAAGGTAGGAAAAAGAAAATCTCTGAAGAAGGAAGAGGAGATACAGGTGCAGCACCGTTACTGCATGGCTAGGTTTAATTCTGAACATCTGAATGTGGAAGATGATGAACAAATAAATGTATTTTAGTTTACATTTTGTATGCTTGCCTGCCCTCTAAAGTTTCTTGCCATTAAAAAGTCAATATATTAAGACTTTTGTAAGGATCAAGTTATGTGTGAGGATGGACATAACATACCAAGATCGATATGGAAATTCATCTGCAAATCAATAATGAACAAGGCATTGTGCTAGGTAATGTTTATTGGATTATTTCCAATCTGCTTACTTCAATTTCCATATAAGACAGTTTCAAATACCCCTTCCAGCTTTGTCCATCATCATCACGTCTTGGTTAGTAAAGTTGAATTTAATTTCATTTGCCTCTGTGTTAGAAGTGCAACTTTACCTTTATTCCTGTTTGGGACTCTTTAGTAATATGTAATGCCTTGTAGCTCAAACCTCACAGCTATGTAAAAGTCTGGGAATCTTTAATTTTGTTCTAGACCTTGATGTTACATTAATGCCAGGGCTGTATGCCAGCCAAGTGTGTCAATTATTTCTGTTTAATTTTCTAATTTCAGTCAAGACTGCTTAGCTCGCCGATGAAGTCCACCCATCAGTGTCAGAAGCCCAGGCAGTTACTTATGAGCAGTAATAGCTTGTAATAGTTTCTCTAATGCCCTGGGGAAAGTAGAAGCCTCTGTGGGCTCTTCAATAATTAATACAGATTTATTTATAAATTTATTAAAGCAAAACACACAGGGCCTAGAAGAGTGCTTGGCACATTGTGGGTACTATAATGTTTGTTGACAGTATCTAGAAATAAATAACTTAAAGTTAGAGCATCTACGTACATTATTTTCCAAACTAGGCTACTTTTGATAGTCAAAGAGAGAGCTATCAGTGACACTGGCATAAACAGTCTGTTTCAGGTTAAACAGGATATAAATTAATGCTAAAGAATATATGTATGCTTTTTGAGATCCATGCCTTTAGGTTATTAGACAATTATACTTCATAGAACTCAAATAATTAAATAACATGGAATATTTCTTTTAGAACTAGCGGTTACTTTGAGAACTCAAAAACTGACGTGTAATATTTTCACGTCAGGTTTTCAAAGGCAGCCCTAAGTTGATTCATCTAGACTAACATGATGATCATTGTTACTGAGATGAGCATCACTGAAAATGTGTAAAATACAACTTAAAAAACAATTTACAAAATGCTGGACTTCAAATCCTTGGACAATGCATGTTCATGGGAGGAGTTAAACATAAAATTTACAGTCAACAAAAATTTTGAACATTTCCATGATTAGTTATATCAATTTGATTATAGGTTTCCAGGGACTTTGTAATCAAATTATTCAGAAAAACAATTGTTCCAGATGAAAAGAAATTTTAATCTTCCAATACAGATGTTTCTTTTGGGGTGTTTATTGGTCAATACATTTTGTCCTAGGAAAAGTAATACATGGTAGTGTTAATCCTTTTTTCTTTTTAAATTATTGTTCTTGTTAAACAATTTATACATTTGATGGATAAATTTGCAAGTGAAACTTAGAGGATTGAGCTGGTTTGGGATTGAGTGATTTGAGAAATGGACGGTTATTTCATGACCATTTTGGTAAACTGCAGCTTGGATATTACCTAGTTAAGGAGCAGTCCATGACTCTACTTCCTAGAGGGAACATATGGCAGCCTCATCCTTTAAATGTGGAAGTTTTACAACTAAAATATTACTAATTATTGAAATAGGCATTTGAAATTTCATCACCTGCCACTTCATGGTTTTACAGTTTCAAGTTGTTTCCATATTTTGATTATGAAAGGCAGCACAAGTAGAATTACCAGCAACATTAAAAGCTTATTTTGTATAATCAACTGTGATTACAGTTTGATGACACGTTTCTCTCATAGCTAATATCATTTTTTTCCAAAATCTTAATTCTATCTCAATTCAACTGAAGTTTCCATTGTTTCCCATCTTACTCTTGCTCTTTAAAATTTTTCTTTTTATGCAAAGGTACTTTAGAAAACTCTACAGAGCAACTTATTCTACTCATACCATTTAAATTATGCATTTCTTCTGTTTTATAATAAGCAGATTGTGCTGTTCACTCTTACTACATTAAAAGTATATCCACAGTAATATATCTCCTTACTGGAGTTAACTTGTATTGCACAGAAAGATTCAAAATTCTGAGTCATTTGCATGCCTTGAAATTTTTTTCTGAATTAATTATGACTCAGTTGAATTACTAATATTGAAGATATACTGATAATTTTAAAGTGCTCTATTCATTTTAAACTCAACAACAAAAATCCACAGTGTAACCCGTATAGTTAACACTTATTTAGCACTTATTCTGAATTAAACACTATTGTCAGCATTTTATGTATAAATTCAGAGGTTGGCATATCTCATGAGCCAAATCAAGCCCCACTGCTTGCTTCTGTAAATAAAATTTTATTGGCTCACAGCTACATCCATTAATTTTCATATTGCCTATTGCTGCTCTCACAGGACAGTGACAAAGTTGACTGGTGGTTGTCGTAGACACCTTATTGCCCATGAAGCCTAAAATATCTCCTATATGGTCCTTTACAGAAAATATTTGCCAATCCCTGTATTAAAACTTTTGATCTCCTCGACAACCTTGTAAATTATCTCTCATCTTAATCTCTACTCTAAAGATAAAGAAAATGGGACAACCAGAGGTTAAGTGACTTCCCAAGGTCATATACTGCTAGTAAATGGGAGAGCAAGGATTAAACCCAGGCAACTATCTCCACAGTCCCCATGCTCAACTGTGCTAAAGTGTATTCAAATGGAGAATTATGTTTGCTGTCTATGAAGAAGCAATTATTCGAACATAATTCTATTAACAAAACTTAATTGGGCACTAATAGTTTTTCCTCAAAACATAAGATACTTTGCAGTTGTGGACTAATGAAAATTTTAAGACTATGTAACTGTCCACTTTCTGTTATTTATGTGGATTTCAGACAGTGAAATTCATGACATTTGTCATATAAAGCAGAACTTTCATACTAGTCTCTGTAAATTCTACTAGAGAGTTAGAAGAATTTGATATGAATGATATGTATGATATGATATATATGAAGTTTAGTTGGCCAAAGACAAATAACAATGGATAAGAGGATTATAAAGGATTCTGTGTCCTCAAACATGTTCTTGCCTCTACAGTAGTTATAGGAATTTAGAAAATGACACTAAGTAGAGACAATAATAGATAATCCTGTCATCAAGACCGGAATTTTAGATAATGACTATAGCTTTTAGGAGGAGGGCTTAATACTATTGAAACCATTCATCCATCCCCAATTCCTTTGGAAAATTAAAATTTTGCACTAATCAGAGCAGGTTTTCTGCAGCTGCCAGCACATGATGGACTTCTCAATAACAGGCGGGACGAATGTTCTTTTTCACACTTGGAACGGGGTTCCCATGGCAACACTCCTTGTATGCATTCAAATAAAACTTCT
Source organism: Phocoena sinus (assembly GCF_008692025.1). Classification (NCBI taxonomy): domain Eukaryota; kingdom Metazoa; phylum Chordata; class Mammalia; order Artiodactyla; family Phocoenidae; genus Phocoena; species Phocoena sinus. The sequence goes on from NC_045767.1 coordinate 68,663,996, forward strand.
CTTTTCCCTTCAACAATCTTTCCTTTTTCTTTTTCCTACCTAAACTTTTTCATTAAAAATAAGTACCGGGCTTCCCTGGTGGCGCAGTGGTTGAGAGTCCACCTGCCAATGCAGGGGACACAGGTTCGTGTCCCGGTCCAGGAAGATCCCACATCCCGTGGAGTGGCTAGGCCTGTGAGCCATGGCCACTGAGCCTGCGTGTCCGGAGCCTATGCTCTGCAACGGGTAAGGCCACAACAGTGAGAGGCCCGTGCACCGCAAAAAAAAAAAAAGTACCTTGATCTTTAAGAGGCTAAAACCTACCAGTGAGCCCTAGTTCTCCATTTTCCCAGGAAGATGTTTAGAAGGAAAACACACACACTGGACGTTGACTTTCTTCCTTATTATATCACATGAAAAATAGTCAGAACTAGCTTTGGACAGGGAAGATGATTGTAAGTGCTCAGACTTAATTCTGAATTAGAGACCTGAGTCAGAAGCTAGGACATGTGATTTTTGCAAACGTGCAACAATAGACCAGGAATTCTTGTTCTAATGCCCAAAGATAAAATAGTATATTATAGGGATTGTGCTGAGAGCAGACTCTGTTGTGCATATTGGAAGCCTTCTTGATTTATCATCAGGTGATTTGTATACTGATAAAACACAGACTCTGGTCTTAGTAGCTGGCATTTGATAAAAACATAAACTATTTCTGGTAAATAACTCCGTAGGAGAAACACGGGCTTGGGAAAATTTGCCAGGAGAGTTTTACTGCGAAGTAACTAACCAAGAGCAAAAATAGAATAAGTAAAGACAGAAAGATACAGAAAGGGAGAAAGGGAGTTAGCTGATGTGCACAGAAATTGATCCTTACAGATACACTCAACCAGAATGAAATATTCCATGCAGGATAAAATGCTGCAGTACGATGCTATTTGATGTGTGGGCTATGGGATGGTGCTGGTTTGCCAGCTGTTTGTCACTGGTCCTCAACAGGATAAGTTCAGTCCATATTTGTTACCAGTGCACACACTTTCCATGAATGTGTTGGTTTTCTTCAAAAAGTCATTTTATTCTCCATCATTTTTATTATGATTATATTTATTTATGGTGTAAGTACTGAATCGAATAATAAAAAATGGGGCTTCTACTTTGCATGATTTTGGTTTAATTTTCTTTTTCTAAGAATTCATGAGTGTTTTATTTTATAAAAGCATTATTGCGGGGCTTCCCTGGTGGCACAGTGGTTGAGAGTCCGCCTGCCGATGCAGGGGACACAGGTTCGTGCCCCGGTCCAGGAAGATCCCACCTGCCGTGGAGCGGCTAGGCCCGTGAGCCATGGCCGCTGAGCTTGCGCGTCCAGAGCCTGTGCTCCGCAACAGGAGAGGCCACAACAGTGAGAGGCCCGCGTACCGCAAAAAAAAAAAAAAAAAAAGTATTGTTGCAGTAATACCGTCATAATAGTATTGTGATTTTTTAACGTGGAGTAGGAAGTATTATATAGTTGACATTAAATCATAGTGGGTGACTGAGGTTCTCTGTCTCTGTGTGCTTGAATAGTCTCATTTTTTTCTGAAAAAACATTTTTTTGCATACATTGTTTCACATCATCATCATAACACATCTATGAAATAGATCTTATTTTGTCCATTTTATAGATAAAGCAACTGACGCTTAAGACGATTACAGATTACAGTCCCTTGTCTGTCTTGGCCAGGATGCTGTTGGAAGTAGAACCTAACTCGGATGATTTAAGACATCATAACGAAGGGACTCCTTACAGAGGGGTGAGCAGAATCAAGAAGAGATATTAAAGTATCCAGAAATTGGCAAAAGCAGGAAGTCATCATCACACTTAGGTCTGAATGAGCATGAGAAGAAAGTTGTTACTGGAGTGACAGCAGGAGAAAGGCTATCCTATAGGCACCGGCTACTCAGCTGGAGAACCACAGCCGCTGCCAACCTGCAGACTAATAAATACCTGACCTCTCTCTCCGTAGAGAACTGGAGACGTGACAGAGGGGCCATCCAATAAGAGTGATGGTGAGAGAAGGACACAGCCACTGCCAGAAGCCACCCGTTGGAGCAGAGAGGAAGCAGGGAAGAAATGTCCTAAAACATTTCCTCTTCCATTTACACATCTCTTGCCTGGAGACACAGGTGCCTTGAACTATTCATAAAGCTTATGTCTCAGGTCACTTTCGGGCATAAGTCCCTTCCATGACCTTGGGAGGGAGCCTACAAATATATTTAGAAGTCACACTTTCTGTAAAATTTGAAAAAGTAATTTTTTTTGATCACTACTCATTAAGAATTCTTTTTCCTCTCTAATTTCCCTTACCCTCTTGGTGGGTGTGTTGAAGCCACTGGCATTTTGGGAACCTTGTTAAGTGGAAATTGAGTTAGTGATAGTTTCAGGGTTTTTTTCTTGGAATATATTTTTATGGCTCATAGTCCCTTTTTGGTATAGTTAAGTCATTTCTAGTCTTGCAACTGTAGGAATGGCTTCCAGATATCCTCCTACTACCTCTGTGTCAATTCATCGGTTTTCAAAACAAGGAGACAGTATTATATAGAAATATGTCTAAGACACCTGGGACAGGAAGTATGTAGGTAAAGAAGGAACAGCAGATTTAAAAGGAACAACAAAGTTAAAATATTGAAATCTGTCTTTGGAAAAATATTCCAAATTTTATACTTAATACATGAAAAGAAACCTGATATTTTTTTCCATATTTGACAGCAATTCTAAATATTTACATGATATTTGTGAAAAGAATCTGTAAGGTTAAATGAAACTTTTTTAAACTTTATATGTAGTAAAAAATACAAAATCAAATTTTGTTCAACTGTACAAGAACAAATGCAGAATTATCTTTCTATTCTCTCTACAGAGAATGTTACTGTTAAAATCTCTGTCATATGAAAAGCATGCAGGAAAAGTAATGTAAGGGAAAACCACTGAAGAGACAGTTAATACAAAAATAGGCTCTTTTTTTCCTGGATTTTTTGATATTTGTGGTATTGGAACATTTCTTTAAGAATGTGTCCTATGCATTCTTAAAATGTATAATTTGTTGTGATTCCTTTCCTCAGTCTAAATAAGTATTCACTTTCCTACCTAATTTTGTATACTTTTTCGCAAGCAGGTACTCAGAGTTTCAGTCCCCAGAAGGCATGATCTGCCCCAGCTTCTGAAGGTCCCTACCATTGACTGAACTCAAACAGAAACCAGCCTCCTAGGTGAGTCTGTCTGAAGGAATCAAGGGGAGGTGCCTGGAAATCAAGGGTGAGAAGAGGACACAGAAAGACAAGCCCATCATCCAAGTTCATATAACTACAAAGAGTAGGGTCCGGAGTCAAACTCCAAATCTCTGATTCTAAAGCACATGCTCTTTTTTTTATATCTGTCCAAGCTTTGGTACTACATACAAAAGGATTGGTAGCAGGAGGTGTGTTCTGATTTAGCTTGTCTTCTGTATTCAGTTTAGCTACAGTCTCAAAATGGGTAACATAAATCATTAACCCTAGAGTTTATGAAAAGTAGTAAGATTTGAAGAATTATTAAGAAAAAGTTATTTGAGTTTTTTTTAAATTTCAAAACAATTATTTTTTATTCATTATGTAATCCACATGGCTAACAGCCTGCTTCTGAAATAATTGGTTAATTGTAAACAAGTCCCCACATTTAAGGATATAACTTATTAATAAGAGGAGATACTTATTCTTAAAGACATTCTTTGACAGAGCTTCGGTTACAAAACAAGTTTAAGAAACTTTAAGAACAAAGCCAAACAAAAAGGGAATATATTACCAATTAAGATTTTTCTTCTTTTCTTTCAAAGCAAGCTCAAAATTATGACAATGATTCTGAGGCAAGCTGCTTGTGATTTAAACATCTTAAATTCAGGTACCATGAACTCTTGTCCCTCAGCCATATATTCTGAAACATGTAAAATATTCCTGTCGTATCATAACTGAAAAAATATGTGTATTTTACTTATGCATTTCTGTGACTCTCATTTCCTTATTTGTGATGTCTCCCTGGAGATAATGATCTTTAGGCATTGTTTAAAAAAAGAAACAAAAAACAACAGGGTGAGGAGAATCAAGAAGAGCTGTCAGTCTTTCAGCCAAAAGGAACATCTGCTAATAGCTAACATGCCTGAACCAGCTGGATTATGCCTATGATAAGGTTCATTATTTTCTGAGGGGTGAGAGCTGCCACTTCACCTGAACAGATTTAGCTACATTATCAACCCAAGATGTATAAATTGCATTTAAAGTTAGAATAGCAACCAAGGCAAAATGATTACAGTATCTAACATAGTATAATTAGGGACTACCATGGTTCTGAAGGTCATTTGGAAAGTAAAATAAAAGGAATTAGGCTATTATTGCCCATCTGGATCATCTCCAGAAGATCGAATACTCTTTCACCTTTCAAGGACCCTTGAAATATGACAGAAGTCAGAAAACCACCTGAGACATGGCATTTGTGCTAGACTCTAGTTCAAATTTGAATGAGGAGTTAGTATTAAACTTTCTGTGTGTTTGTGATAAAAAGGCTGAATATAAGGGAAAGCTCTAATTGTTTGTTTTTATTCATATATTAAGGTATGTGATGAACTTAAATTTACACTTAGGAGAATAAGATGGTTATCTATGCTACATGCATATTGAGTTTCTGCCCATAAATATCTTCATCACTTCCTGATAGTTCTAAATTTAAAGATTAATTTCCTAGAGTACTGAATATTTCTCTTATTAAAATGCAAATATATCTGGAAGTCATTTTCCTGTAACATCTTATCAGTTATTAGTTTTGAAGCTCTGACTGATTGGTAGTCCACATAACTGGCCCCTTTGACCCTGAGCTGTAAATTCAAGATAATCAGCACTTTGGAAATAATCATGCCCTTGGTTTAGTATGGAAAGGAAAATTTCAATCAATACTTCAAGTGTCTTACCATATAGGTAACCTCATAAATTATTCCTTCTTTTGACTCATTGTAATTACTAATACGAAGTACTTAAGCAGATCTAGTGACATTTGTCTCTGTCATTGTTGTACAGCAGAGTTTATACATTCAATGATGAATTATACTCTGTAGCAATAGTACGTATTCTAGACATCATACATTTTATGTTTACCTAATTAAAAAGTTGGTTTTCAGTGGTGGCACTCAGCCCTGATATTTCTGAATTCTTGCCTGAAATATATGCCCAATAAATTGTTATCCTGTCTTGCTTTGGTCAGTCCTATTTTTTTTTTTTTTTTTTTTTTTTTTTTTTTTTTTGTGGTACACGGGCCTCTCACTGTTGTGGACTCTCCCGCCACAGGCTCCGGATGCGCAGGCTCAGTGGCCATGGCTCACGGGCCCAGCCGCTCCGCAGCACGTGGGATCTTCCCAGACCAGGGCACGGACCCGTGTCCCCTGCATCGGCAGGTGGACTCTCAACCACTGCGCCACCAGGGAAGCCCTGGTCAGTCCTATTCTAAGATTGCCATGTTTCCTTAGTTCCTCAGTTTCTCAGGGCTAGAATTCTCCACTGATCTCTAGCCTTATGACTTAGACCCTGTTTCTCAGACTTTTTGAAAGTTGACTGCTAGCTTGCTGACCTGACCCTCTGTACATGGCCTACTCCTGGATTTGCAAACCACAGATTTGTTAATCCATTGTCCTTCAACTCATGGGACATACCCCTTCTTTGCTGGACTTTCCAGAGGGTAATCATCCACTCAGTGACCACCTGTCAGCTGTTATCAAACTAGTTAGGCCCATCTACCACCATATCTTGAATTCCTCCCATAACCTACATCAGTCCTATGCCTTATGATCTGTACCTAAGTAGAAATAAACTGATGTATGAGTTTCAAGCCTTTCTATTCTATCTTTTCCCATGGCCTACTCAGACCTAAAATTAAAAATATTTTTTTAAAAAAGTGAGATGGGTCAAAAATGCCAAAGGGAATAAACAGGGCAAGTGAATCAGATGGTGTTAGAGGCATCAGAATGTGGGAAGGGATGACAAATCTAGAAAGAAGAGACCTATTGTTTTCTACTTTACAATTTTGCCATACAGAGCTACTTTGGAATAATCTATGGTATATCACTTTCTATATATCGAATAACTTCCTCTGACTAGTATGACTGAAGGATGAACTATTAAACAAATGTGTGCAAGTGCTTCTTTACAATGGAGCTGTGCAAGTGTGAAATTGGCCACCTTGTTTGCATACATTTCACAGCTATATACAGCCTCATGATTATTGAACCTACATGGTCCAAGGGATTCCTGACTTGAAGATTTGGGTCCAGTGGGTAACATAAATGCATTTGAGAAAAGCCACTTACAATATTTTGTATTTCAGGTAAATTATTACAAAACCAAATTCCATCATTTTTTAGAAAAATAAGACTAAAATAAATGAATATGTGCTCTAAGTGTGTATTTGGTACAACAGATTAGTCATCAAAATGGGTTGAGTGCCTATGAAATAATTTTTAGACTCAGACAAAAAGTAAATTTCACAGCAATGGCGTATGTTACACAGTTGCATTTTTTCTGGTGAATCTAGATTTGAAGTTCAGAATATTAGAGGGCATTTGTGCCACTAAAAGGGAATGAAGGTTGTTTTTAAAAAATTATTTCAATATGCTTGCCCTTTATGACATTAAATAATATTTTAAGGGCCAAGCAACATTTTATGCTTCAATTCTGAGGAAATAATAATAAGGAAGAGAAATTGTTTAATCGGTTTTGCTTTATATTTGACTGTTTCGAATAGTTTCCCCTGCATCTACTCAATGTTATGCATCTACCAAATTTTATTCATCCACTGCCTATTAGCAGAAACCTAGATGGCTTTAAATCTCAACTACTGAAATGTCATAATGATGGATAGCCTCACATGAACTCCCTAGTAGACCTGGTCAGAATTGCCTCTGGTACCCATAGCCAGGAGTTGGCTTGGTGAATGATGAAATTTACATATAGTCAATTTCTTTAACTACTGTGAGATTTCATTATAAAATGCCTTCAGTATATTATACTCTTGCCAGCAGTGCATGTGAATTACTATTATCCTACTTTCTCATCAATAGTTGGTATTATCAAGCTTTTTAAAAAAATTATCTTTATGTCAATCTAATGGGTGAGGAGTCCTATCTAGTTATTTTAGTTTTACTTTCTCTAATTACTAGTAAGACTAGTCATGTGCATTTCTCCTAAAAATCCTGGCTTTTATATCCTCTTTCCCCTTTTATACTGGCTTTTCTGTCATTTTTGTTGTTGTTTTCTATTTTAAATATTATTCCATAATATTTTTATTTATTGAAAATATTTCTCTCCCAATCTGTCAGTCGCCTATAAGTGCTATATACTGGGAATAAATTGCTGCTATGGTTTAAATGTTTGTGTCCCCCCAAAATTCATATGTTGAAATCTTAACTCCCAAGATGATGGTGTTAGAAGGTGTGACATTTGGGAGATGCTTAGATCATGAGAGTGGAGCCCTTATGAATGAAATGAGTGCCCTTATAAAAGAGACTTGAGAGAGCTCACTAGCCCCTTCCACGTGTGAGAACACAGGGAGCAGGCCCCAGCTATGAACAAGGAAGAGGACTCTCACCAGAGGCAACCATGCTAATGTCTTGATCTTGGACTTCCCAGCCTCCAGAAATGTGAGAAATTAGTTTCTGTTTAGGAGTGGTATTTTTTTTTTATAGCAGCCCAAACAGACTAAGGATACTTGTCTTTGTGGAGCTTTGCTGATGTCTTCTGTGAAAGGGTCCTGTGACCTCCCAGGTCACAGAGAGGTAAATTTTGGTAGCAGAGAAGCAGAAGCTACTGAAAGGGCAGGAGAAGAAGAGGCAGAGAAAAAAGAGCCAGAGACAAGCTGATTCACGAGCAAAGAAGTGTCAGTAGAGTAAGGATGGTACATGATGGGTGCATGACAGGCTCATAGGTGTTGCCGCTGAGTCACTGGAATTCCCATTTAATATGGATATCTATGAGAGATGTTACACTTGTTGAATCTGCTAAGTCCCTTCTGTTTTTTAACTTCTCTATGTTTTACAATAAAATATCATCAACAGAGGTAACCAAAACCTATGTCTCTTCTTTGTAATTTGAAGGAAGTTAAGTACAAATCTCTACATACCAGAACTTTGTCTTCACTACCACACATCAGGATTGTTCTATGATGCACTGCTTTGTAATTAATAGAACTTTCAATAGAATTCAGGACCAAAAGAACTTGACTTTGATTGGCTCAAGAAAATGCATTATGCAATAAGACTACATTGGCATTATTCTCAAAACTTAATTAACTTTCAATCAACTATACAATATTAGAGCCATTTAAAACAGCAGATGTTTTCCCCCTCTAGAAATTTGAATAGGATTTCTGACAACCAACACTAAGGTTCTATTCTTATATTCAAGGACTGTGACAATCATAAGAATAGTAAATATAAATTTGCCGCTATTGCTGGAGTCTGTTATGTTATGGCCTCTCTTTGAATAGTTGTTTGTTAAAATATTTGACAGGCTAGAAATGATGCAATAGCATTGCAATACAAGTTTTTAATCCAGAATCTTCTATCTGTGTTCAAATCTAATGAACTCTTTGGAAAGATTTGCTTTGTATCACTAGAAATCACTTTATAAGGACAGTCTTACTAGATTAAACTATCTACAGAAAGTTGTTTCAGACTTCCCAAGGTGTATTTGGAGGTATCAGTATTCACAGATTCAAATTAAATAGAATTTAGTCATTGAACCAAAACAATTATAGGCAGGAAATAAACCTTGTATTGTAGATCACATTTGAAGAAGAGTTTATGAGTCGAAGTAAACATGCTTTCTTTTAAATTAATCTTGAAAAGTCAATTGGATACACCCATGCTTTTGGCACAAAAATCTAATATTTATGAAAATTACCAAAGCGCTGTGAATATAAAGTAGCACCAAGACTGAGGGCTTACACATCTTCTTAATGTCCTGGTGAAGGGGAAGTCCTTTGTGCAACTGTCTTAGTCATACCATGCCTGAACAGGTTAAACAATGGAAAATTATTTTTCACAGTTCTGGAGAATGACAAGTCCAAGATCAAAATGGCAGCAGATCTAATGTCTGGTGAGACATTATGAGTTTCAGAGGGCTGTCTTATTGTATTCTCACATGATGAAGGGAGAGGTCATCATTTTCCTTTCTCATCTTATCAGAACACCAATCCCATTCATGAAGGCTCCACCCTCATGGCCTCATTACCTCCCAAAGGCCTCACCTCCTAATACCATCATATTGGGTGTTAGGATTTCATCATATGAATTTTAGGGGGACACAAACATTCAGTTTCTAAGAACAACTTACCATTATTCAAGCTGATTGTCAGATCACCATCGATGATGCTATGGCAGATGTCCTATTATATTAGTTTATTGAAAAATAATTGGAGCTAATCATGTACAATTTCATATGTTGTCCCTCTGAAGATTCTGATGAATTCAAGATGTCCAATATTCTCTAGGTTAATAAGATTAACTGAGTGATAGAAGAAAAAATTATATAAATTATAAACTACCACTTTTTCATGCTATTTTATTGACGTTTCTCTTATGCTCCCCACTGAGTTGACACTATCACTCTTATGTAAAAATAAGAAATAAATTAAAATTTTTATAGAGACACTTCAATATTATGAGTAATTTTAAGAAACACCAGTTTCTTTAAAAAGATATTTAGGACTAAGATCCTTCATTACCAGCCGAAGGACATTTTTTTCAGATTGGACTTTTCAGTATAAGAAGGCTGCCCAAAAGTCAAATAGTTATTGGAGTCCAGGTGCACTGTTTCTTACCAATGGTGTATCTCACAGACGGTGCTTTAGTGTGTTTGCACTGTACTTATTCAGCAAATGACATGTGTTATTGAAAGACTAACTGCTTACTCTAATCAAGGGCAGGCATATATACAGAGCAAACATAAATTATCAGGCCAGCTCTGGTGCTATTATATGAGTCAAGATCAGAGATTAGGCAAATTAAATATGTCCTTGGGTCATCAGCAAAAACTAACAAGCCTCTTTAAAAATTAGCTTATTAATGTATAATTTATGAAATAAAATTCACTAGTTCTAGGTGTACAATTTGATAAGTTTTTAAAAAGTATATAGAGTCATGTAACCACCCCACAGTCATAATCCACACCTTTTTATCACTCCAGAAAGGCTCCTTGTGCCCTTGAGAGCCAGTCTCCTCCCTCTTCCCCCAAATAATTCATAATTGATATTTTATTTCAGTTGCATTATAGGAATATCCAGAAATTATTCATATGAATGCCTTGGCTGAAAGATTATTTTGTGTGTGATCTGAAGATGAATCTGATATTGAAAAGCTCACAAAGGATTTTAGCTCATATCGGAATAATTGGTTTAACTAATTCACATTTAAGAAACTTTCCTGAAATGAGGCAGAGAAGATAGATTTTATATAATATTTCCTTGTCTATCCTAAAAAATAATCTTTGATTGTGGTATATCACAAGACACAGAATTTGCTGGCCCCTTGAACCTGGACTTCACAGTGTCTAGAACAGTGGGAAATAAATGTTTATTGTTTAATACAGCCAGTTTATGGTGTTCTGTTACAGCAGTCCAAACTGACTAAGACAGAAATTGGTACTGAGAAGTAGGGTGTTGTGTATCAAATACATAAAAAAGTGGAAGCAGCTTTGAAACTGGGTAATGGGTAGAGGATTCAATAGGTTAAGGTACATGCTAAAAAATGCTGAGATCGCTATGAAGGGACTTTTAACAGTGATTCCAGTGAGGACTCACAAAGAAAAGAATAGAACTGGAGAGAAAGCCTCTATCTTCTCAAAGAATACAAAAATAATCATGAATAGAATGTTGGTAGAAATATTGACAATAATGGCCATTGTGACAAGATCTCAGGCAGAAATTAACATTGTAACCAAATAGGGAAGGGGTTCCCCAGAGAAAGAGAACCAGGCATGGCTTTTCTGGCCTAAGTCATATTGTGATCTAAGCCTGGCCACAATTCTTGCCCTTGAACAGGTCTCAGTAATTCACGATCTTAAGTGAAACAAAAGAATGCAGAAACCAATGACTGTTACAATATAGCAAAGATAATATATCAGTTGTAAAGACTCCCAGTTGTGTTCCAATAGTAAAGATTACCCTGGGGCTTCCCTGGTGGCGCAGTGGTTGAGAGTCCGCCTGACAATGCTGGGGTCGCGGGTTCGTGCCCCGGTCCAGGAGGATCCCACATGCCGCGGAGCGGCTGGGCCCTTGAGCTATGGCCACTGAGCCTGCACGTCCGTGAGCCTGTGCTCCGCAACGGGAGAGGCCACAGCAGTGAGAGGCCCGCATACCGCAAAAAAAAAAAAAAAAAAAAATTAGCCTGAAATGCTCAGTCACCAGATCAACTGGAACTTAAGGAATGATGATGTTGATCTTTTCTCACCCTCATGACTTAAACCAACTAAAGCTTGGACCACCCAAACCCCTTCATGAATATGCACATAACCTTAGCTTAAAATTTTCCCAATTTTGCTGTTGGGGAGGCACTGCTTTGGGAAAGATCCCTGGTGTTTTCCTTACTTGCCACAAGTAATAAATCATTTCTTCTCCAGCTCTTTGGCTTGGTTGTGTCATGAAGGGCTTGATGCATTTTGTTACTTGGCTGAGGAGATTTCTAAGCAAAATGTTGAAGGAGTGGCTTGGTTCCTTCTGACTACTTATGGTAAAAATGCAAAAAGAGACAGATGAAATGGGGGGGAAAATTGTTAAGCAAAAGGAACTAGAACGTAAAAGTTTGGAAAATTCTCAGTCTGTACATATTGCAAACAATGAGAAAGAATGCTCTAAAGAGCAAACATTTGATAAGGAGCAAACATTTGATAACGAGATTAGTATGACTGTGACCCGTAGACTTAATCAGCCACTCCAGCAGGAAAACTGCCAGTTTGAACAGAAGAGGAAGGAGATGAGACAGAATAATGGAAGGCTGTCAGATTCCCCATGAACTGTCAGTGAAGCTATTCAGCTGTAAACTTGTGGTTTTCTTCAAGAAAAGAGTAAAATGTCCCTGAAAGTGATTCAGAAATCAAGGCCACTGCCTAGATTTCAACACGGAAGATGACCTGCAACAGAAGCTGTGGGAGTGTGATCACACCGGGGCTGCTGCAGCATGGCTGGGGCCTGGCAGAGGGTGGCAACATGGGCAGTGGTCAGTCAAAGTTTGGGGCTGACATTAGCAGCCCAGTGGGCCTGGAGGGCAGAGCATCAAGCCAAAGAGCCTTGGCTTCTTGAGACTTAAAATCTCATGGGATTTACCATGCTAGGTTTTCCCCTTGCTTGGATCTCTTTACTCTCTCCTTCTCTCTGATTTCCCCCTTTTGGAAAGAGAATGTCTATCCTGTGCCTGGCCCACCACTGTGTTTTGGAAGCACATAAATTGTTTGGCTTCATAGGTTCACAACTGGAGAGAAATTTTGTCTCAGGATGAATCACATCTCATGTTGCACCCATATATGATTTAGATAATATTTAGGTAAGACTTTGGACTTTAGACTTTAGAGTTAATACTAGAATGAATTAAGACTTTGTGTGCCATTAAGATGAAATGAATGCATTCTGCATCTGAGAAGGATATAAATTTCGGGGGGTCACAGTGAAATGTTATGGGCTGCACATTTGTGTGCCCCCCAAATTCATGTTGAAACCCTAACCCGCAGTGAGATGGTATTAGGAGGTAAGGTCTTAGAGAAGTAATTGGATTTAGATGAGGTCAACCCAAATGATGGGATTCGTGTATCTATAAGAAGAGAAAGAGACCAGAGCTCTCTCTGCCATGTGAGGATACAATGAGAAAACAGTCATCTGCAAACCAGGAAGAGGGCTCTTATCAGAAATGAATCTGCTGGCGCCTTGATTTTGGGCTTTCCAGCCTCCAGAACTGTGAGAAATAAATGTTTTTTATTTAAAACACTCAGACTACGGTGTTATTATAGCACCCTGAACTGATTCAGAAAGATTTTCCTATAGAGTTCCCACAAAGAAACAACCTGGCTGACACCTAGATTTTTGGACTTCCAGCCTTTTGAACTGTGAGGATAAATTTTGGTTGTTTGAAGCTGATGCCGAAAGCTCAGCTTCAGTGCACCAGTGCCAAATCAAATCTCAAGAGACAGAGTTTTGGGTGAAGTAGAAAAGAATTGCTTTATTGTTTTACCAGGCAAAGAGGGACACAGTGGGCTCTTGTCCTCGAAACTGTGTGTCCCAACCCAAGGGAGTTAGGTAAGGAGTTTGCTAGCAATGGTTCAAGGGTGGGGTTGCTGATAGGATTAAAGTGTGTACAGGGCCTGCACTCCTTTAATCTGGCCTCAAGTGGTCTCCTGATCTTCTCTCACCTTTACATACTAGGAAATTGATTCAAAGAAATTAAGGTACTCTGATAAGTTTCAATAGTTTGAAAAGTTTACTCAGCTAGTAAGTGACAGAAAACTGTTCCTATAGTATCATGAAAATGAAATTATCTTCTATTAGTTTTCTTTTAAATGCAGACTGGAAACTAAAGTGATTGATGACAAAAAAAATAGAACTGAAACAACGTTGGGAGATTTCTGTATTGTCACCTGAAACCTAATCCATATCTGTAATAGAATAACTTGTTCTAAATGCTTTTAAAGATTTTTTTATGTAATTCATTTTTAATCTATGGATCTTAACTTGTGTTCAGTACATTTCCAATGTTTAAAGCTATATTTAAGGTTTATGAGAGTACAATCAAAAAGTCCTTTAGCAATGAGCTGTTCTGGGTGAAGAGTCCTCTGATACTTAGTCAATGACAGTCTGTCTTCCTAGCCCTTCTTCCCTGCTTAATGCCTAGAATTCTCAAAGTACATTTTGTTGGCCTCCAGTCAGAGAAAGACAATCTGCTGGTAAAACACTCAGTGTCATTTACCATCTGGATAGTCTTCTCTGGCTTACAAAGTATACAGTTTCTCTTTTGTCATCAAACAGTTTTTCAGTGTCAAAAGATGATCTTGTAGAAACATGAAAAAATAGTTGCCATTCTTACGGAATCTAAAGTGCCAAACAGAGAATATGTATTCCAGTTATTTACCAAAATTGTATAGTTTTAAGATTCTGGAAAGCTCTCTCTTTGTGTACAGGTGACTAACACATAGGTGATACAGTAGGAAATAGAACAGAAAGAGAAAAGCAGGTTATACCAGCCTAAAACTAAGAGGATTTTCTGCATTTTTCTCCAAGCTTGGGATTAATAGGATCTAATAAATCACCTATAAGTTTATTAAAGCTTTAATTATGCAAAATACTTCCTTTTTAAAAGTTATTTGTATTTAAAAAGCAAAGGGTATTGTAAAAGTTCTATTTTGAATGCAGTAAGCTTCATAGTAAGTTTGATGTGTCTTTACGTTGAAAATTAAGTTGAGCACATTGAAAATCTGAGAATGGCATGTTAATGTAGTATCAGCCACCATGAGAACCCATGATACAGAAAGGCAGATGAATGTCAAGACTGAGAAAAAAAAAAATCTTTGTATGAAATCTTAACGAACTGACTCCAGGTAAACATGGAGAAAGTGTGGTAGAGAGATAAACATAGAAATCCAGATGATTATATTCTTGAAAAGGAATGCACTCAGAATTTCTTTTAGTAGAGAGGATGAGAAGAAATTGAATTGAATTAAAAGTCACTTGGAAAATAACATAAATAATAATACTTGACATATCAAGCCACTCTAAGGAAACAATTGCTCTAAGATAAATTATGGATTAACGAAAATGCACCCATTAAGTTTCATTCAAGTGGCCAGGGTTAAAGAGCACTCAAGTTTTTGGCTGTGCAAGCTCCATGTGCAGTTCCTCTTTCTCTTGTTAAACCTCCCTTCTCTTAAAACACATGATTCTTCCAGATAGGCCTTGGGGATAACATGGTTAGTTGCACAAATAACTTCTGTATCTAAAGATTTTTTGACTTTTGTAGAGTTTTGTTTTATTGTTGTTGTTTTGTTTTCTTGCTTTCATAGGCTGCTCCATTGTTGTCTGCCAGGACCTAATTATCTTGGGCATTAGCAATACTCTTTTGTATGACTCACTTTGGCTACAGTGTCCAAATCATTCTCATTTATAAGGGATGCTCTTTCTGTACCAGACCTGCTATGGCTATGACTAAATCCTAAAGCATTAAATATGCAAGACTCTAAATTTTAATGTTACCCATTAACATTATTATCAAGTAACAATTTATGTATTTTTAAAAGAAACATCATAAGTAAAACAATTTTTGTTTCTCTGCATTTACTTCCACTGAGTAGGAGATGATCAGTTCTGGAGTCAGCAGCTATCTAAGCCAGTCAAGAGGATCTGACTGCGTTCTAGTTTCAGGTTCCATACTGAGGCATCTCTTATACTCCCATCCTGGGTCATCTATCAGTGTTCTTTCTTCAGATTATCACCCCTGGCCAATACTCCTCCTCCCTTTGTCCCTAGCAGGAGAATTGCTATTCATCAGTAAGGCCAGCTCCTGTCATGTGGGTCATTATTATATTCGTGGAGGAGATGACATAGAAGTGCTCATTAATTGGTTAATTCTTTTGGCAATGAAAACAATTCTAGTGACTTAAACATTTCAGTATCTCATATGAAACATTTGATTAGATCCTACAATTTTGTAAATTATAAGGTAAATAGTCACATTTTT
This sequence comes from Phocoena sinus, assembly GCF_008692025.1. Classification (NCBI taxonomy): domain Eukaryota; kingdom Metazoa; phylum Chordata; class Mammalia; order Artiodactyla; family Phocoenidae; genus Phocoena; species Phocoena sinus. The sequence continues at coordinate 68,679,739 of NC_045767.1, forward strand.
TTAAGAATCCAGAAAAAGAGGAAAACATAGGAAGAACATTCTTTGACATAAATCACAGCAAGATCTTTTCTGATCCACCTCCCAGAGTAACAGAAATAAAAACAAAAATACACAAATGAGACCTAAGGAAACTTAAAACCTTTTGCAAAGCAAAGGAAACTACAAACAAGACGAAAAGACAACCCTCAGCATGGGAGAAAATATTTGCAAACGAATCAGCAGACAAAGGATTAATCTCCAAAATTTATAAACAGCTCATGCAGCTCAATACTAAAAAAACAAACAACCCAATCCAAAAATGGGCAGAAGACCTAAATAGATATTTCTCCAAAGAAGACATACAGATGGCCAAGAAGCATATGAAATCTGCCCAACATCACTAATTATTAGAGAAATGCAAATCAAAACTACAATGCGGTATCATCTCACACCAGTTAGAATGGGCATCATCAGAAAATCTACAAACAAGAAATGCTGGAGAGGGTGTGGAGAAAAGGGAACCCTCTTGCACTGTTGGTGAGAATGTAAATTGATACAGCCACTATGGGGAACAGTATGGAGGTTCCTTAAAAAAACTAAAAATAGAATTACCATATGACCTAGCAATCCCACTACTGGCATATATCCAGAGAAAACCATAATTCTAAAGACACATGCACCCCAATGTTCATTGCAGCATTATTTGCAATAGCCAGGTCATGGAAGCAACCTAAATGCCCATCAACAGATGAATGGATAAAGAAGTTGTGGTACATATATACAATGGGATATTACTCAGCCATGAAAGGGAATGAAATTATGTCATTTGTAGAGACATGGATGGATCTAGAGACTGTCATACAGAGTGAAGTAAGTCAGAAAGAGAAAAACAAATATCGCATATTAGCGCCTACGTGTGGAACCTAGAAAAATGGTACAGATGAACTGGTTTGCAGGGCAGAAATAGAGACACACACATAGAGAACAAATGTATGGACACCAGGCAGGGAAAGTGGTGGGGGTTGGTGGTGGTGGGAAGAACTGGGAGATTGGGATTGACATGTATACACTAATATGTATAAAATAGATAACTAATAAGAACCTACTGTATAAAAAATAAATAAAAATTTTTAAAAAAATGGCAAAAACCTTCCCAGGAAAAAAAAGAAAAAAAGAATCCAGAAAGACATATCTCCCTTGCTTTTGTCTTCTATTTCCCTTTATTCCCTAAATATGTCAGAACTTCTTTTAAAAAGTTAGCTTTCTTTTGTCACATGGATATTCTTATTAGAACTTAAAATTAAATATCTCTTCAGCTCTGTAACTAAAGGAGCTTGAAGGAATATAGCAATGCACCCAATTTCCATTAAGTTTTCTTGCTCACAGCTTTTAACATAAACAGAATAATATATTTCCCTCAAGCAGTTTGAATAAGTTTTCTTCAATTTACAACTTCAAGAAGCAGTATATGAAATTCACATATGACCTGCTTGTTAGTCTGCCATAAATCCAGTTTTCTAAGCAATTTAGATTATTTGACAGCTAAATTTAATTTTAATCTTAAAAGGTGTTGGTGAGCCTGTTTGACTATTTTTCAAAAAAATTTTATGTATGCAAAGATGTTATCATTATCCACATTACGGAAACAAGTTCATCAAAATACCATTGTCTTTGTCTCCAATTAAATTAATAAAAAGCACAAACAACTCTTCAGATGTTCATTTCTTTCATAAAAGAGAATCCTAAGGAAATAAAATTTGAGATAGCATATATTGGTAAAAATATATCTGTAAATTATTTTAAAGTTGTATGTTCAGATGTGAAGATTCTGTTCAATTCTATGTAAAACTTGAATATTTGCTTAACCACCAGTTTTTAAAAATCACTTAAACATGCTTATCGAATTCCAACTATGCAAATCATAAAACTCTTAATTCTTACAGGTATAAATTTTTCTGACAACTAATAAAAAAACCTGAATGCTTTAATGTTTTAGCATTTGTTTATTTTAAAGCACAATGTCCTGAAATATGAAAAGTATAATTTATTTTGTAACACATTACTTATATATGAATTTACTAGATACTCATCCTTTAAATTGAATTAAATATTTATAGTATACTTGGTTCAACATATTTTACAAATATATAAGTAAAAGTTTCTTGGAAAAATATTAAGGGAATATGAAATAGAAATAAATCTTACTTGGACAAATACAGTAAATGCTTCTATAGACCAAGTAGTTGAATAATTTGCACATGGATGTTTTTATCCTTTAACATTTTTCCCTTTATTTTCCCAATAAGTCAGCTGCCAGTCCCAGTTTAAGACTGAGAAAAGCAGTCTCCTAAGAGTTCCTAGCTGTTGAGTTATTCTGGTCTTAATTATACAGATATCTGAAAACTAAGTCAAACTTTTTCCTTTACTTATTTGCTGACCTGTAAAGCTACATGACTTTGAAATCCCAGCTATAGTTACTTTCCTTTCCAGCCAATTAAATAGAACACACAGTTCCCAACCTTGGACTATTTGATAAATCTGTGAAAATTGTACACATTCAGCAGATTTTTCCAGGCGTGGCATAGAGTATCAAGATACTTAATAAAGCTCAGTATCCTCCTTTTTAATGTCTGGATCCTAAAAAGCACAAAATTCTAAAATCTATGAGGTGAAAATAGAATCTGAGATAAGGCTGGACAAAGGATGGAGGCAGGCACAACAGTCTGACCCTGTAGGTAAGGTTTTCTCTGCTTATGCCCCAAGGTTTTTTATTTTTGTTTGTTAAACTATGAAGTTATACCGAAGTATGTAAGGGGTTGATGAAATATGAAAGTTAGTATATTTGGAATTCCTTATAACATTTTGCAAGTTTCTCTGAGTCAGGTTTGGCCAGTATATAGCCTGTCTTCCATGGTGTGGAAAATTTCATGTAAACAATTAGGCTTTGATGAGTCTTAAAGACTGGTCATTTCCATCACTGCCAATACTAACTGAGCCCTGAAATAAATTTTTTTTATTCAAAAGTGGAATTGGAGAAGATTTAGACAATACTTTGAAATTCAAAAATTACCATTGCATCACAATTTAACTCTGTCTCTCAAGGGACAGTGACAACTTTGGATGGCTACTAGGCTGGATAGCATGGAGTCGTTATAAGAAATAATAAGTATGACTCTAGAAATTAGTAGAAGAAAAAGAGTTAAACTACAGAGAGTGCACAAGAAAATGTCTCTCTTATTTAAATATAAAAACTATCCTCAAATATCATCTTTTTCCCATTCTGACTTTCTCAAACCTAGGTTGAGGTTAGTTGCCACAAATATGTTTTCTTAATATTTGCTTTAAATTAACTTTCACACAAAGTTTTTAGTGATTAGAGATGTGAGAAAGGGAGCATAACACTCAAAGAGTCAAAGGTTTGACATATATATTTTATAAAGTATGCATTTTAATTATCACCATTTCATCCAACCCAGCTCTCTTGAGTTTGTAAGAATGTAAGAAATGTTTTTAACCACTAGGAAAGCAGAGTGCAACTAGGGATTAAATACTTATTTGTCAGTCAGGTTATTTTTTGCATCTTTGGCACTGGTATATTATTGAAATTTATCACTGTATCTGTACAAGTAACTCTTGCAGTGGAATTCAGAATGCAAAAGAGGAAGTAGAAGGAAAGAAAATAGTTGAAAGGATATGAGATTATTGCAGAGAAAATCATTCAATTACTTCTTCTAAAGATAAAGAAGTGATAAAATGAAATTAGAAATTTAAGTCTGAGACTAAGGCAATATTGAGTGTTTTTATAGACTAGAAAAAGATGCCAAGGTAGAGTTTAAACTCCCTTTCTGGGGATACTGTAGGAGTGAAAAAGATTATCATGCACCTATTTTAGGAATAACTTTGCCTAAGATGTAAGAGACAGACTAAATAACCTCTCAAGGTCCTTTTGTTCCAATCTTTAAATAATTATTTAAATGAAAGCAAGAATTAAATGCCTGCCTTGACTTACAATATCTTAGTGCACTGACTTGGGCTTTGTAACTTAATATCTATGAGTACTAATCTATTTTAACTAGATGGGAACAGAAAAAAAAAAAAAGAAATGCTAAACATGTTAATGAGATCAAAGCTATCAATACATCTGGCATGGTTCCAAGACCCAGAGGTCAAAAGCCAGGAGGAGGAGTGAAGTGGAGGAGAATGAAAAGGAGAAGGTCATTCAGAATTGAGCTTTTTGGGCTTCCCTGGTGGCGCAGTGGTTGAGAATCCTCCTGCCGATGCAGGGGACACGGGTTCGTGCCCAGGTCCGGAAAAATCCCACTATGCCGCGGAGCGGCTGTGCCCGTGAGCCTGCGCGTCCGGAGCCTGTGCTCCGCAACGGGAGAGGCCACAAAAAAAAATTGATCTTTTAAATGTAGATGCTGCAGAGAAGGAACTGAACTTAATTTTACTGTGTATGTGATGAGAATATAATTTAATTGAAACACTCCTTTCTATGGGTTGTTATAATTGAACAAAGTTACATTTCATCAGAATAAATGACCTAACAGTAGCCGCTGGTTCCAATTATAAAAACCACCTTCTGAAAAGCAGTGATAATTAATGGAAACTGTAGTCCTTACAAACGAATAAGTACCACTGACTTTGATTCAAATCCTTCACATTAATAATCAAGTCCATTTTTTAAAAAGTAAAATATTTCAAGATTCTTCTTTAGCCATCATCTGTATCATAGGCTGATCTTAAGAGAAGAATGAAACTCCAATTTTTGGAGCTAGGTCTTTAATAGACTCATTAATTAATCTATAATTTCACATTTAAAAAACAATGTTGATAATACCTCACAAATTTAATGCTTGAGCTAATTTTCTTTAAATCAACCTGATTTCATTATTCTTCTTATGTGGATAGTTACAATGATACATTATAATTTTTAAAAACCCCGAAAAACTGAAATTTGAGAAAAGAGGTTGTAGGGAGGGGCAGACACTTGAGAAATCTGTGCAGGTAGGATATCAATTGATTTACATTTTTTCTTACTGAATTCAGTTTGGTTAGCTCTATGTATGCGTGTGTTATGCATGTACATATACATTTTATCATTAAGAATTCTTCCATAAAATATTCCCTAAAAGGGCAAGGAATAATATATCCCTTAACTTAATTCTTAACTTCAGTTCAACTTTCTAAATGCCTTCCAGGCAAGAATTCTGCTTCCCAATTTTTTTTCCCCTCTTCTTCTTAAGTTCCCAGTATCCAAATATCCTCTCATTCCTTCATTCCTACTATTATCTGGAGACTGCACTGTCCACATCTACATCTTTTTCCTTCATTTTCTTTTGCACAAACAAACCTCGACCTTCTTACAACCCAAGTATGCTAGCTGCCCTACTGTAGTTTGATATTTCTGTTTCATGTACAAAGTCAATAACTGCTATCGTTCTCTGCTCTGTGTCAGACATTGTTCTTAAACTTTACACATATTATCTTAATATTCACAGCCATTGTATTAGGTAGGTTCTATTATTATTTTCAATCTATAGCTGAGAAAACTGAGAGACAATAGTTTTAAGTAACTGAGCCAAGGTCACTCAACTATCAAGATTGGAACCCAGGCAAGGCTGAATCCTTTGTTCCTGTCTGTTCCACTGCTCACTCTACTCATACTGCCTCCTTTGAGGACATTGAAATCACACTTTCAGTAGAAGGATCAAAAGCTCAAACTTGGCTCAAATGACTGGCCATGAGTTGCAGCTGTAAACCTGGAAGAGAGTGAAGTCAATTTCCTACATAAAAATCAAAATCATTTTGACCTGGCAAATTTAGCATAAGGCTTTCACAAGTTGCACTCAACTCTCTTCCAAAGATCACTTCATCATTACTGTTCCCACCATTTTCTTAACAGTTTCTGTTTCCAATACTTCTCTTTTTGCCCATTCAGTATTACTTCATTTTACTTCCTAGACAATTGAATCCAACAAATTCTCTTAGCTAAAACTCTTGAAAAAGGTAAAGTGATTTTATCTTATCCTTTGAAATTATTTTTATTATTATTTTGAGAAGTCAGTGAGTTCTGGAGATTAAAACATTTTATTTGGAATAAAAATCCATGGATTTTAGTCAGATCTGCCATCAAGCTCTGGGTGATATTAGATAGATGACTTACCTGAGACAACTATCCATCTATAACATACAGATAATATTTACTTTATCTCACAGGACTAAGTTTCAAATTCAATAGAATAAACAAAAAGCAACTAAAATACTTATAAAGTTTTAGAGTTATTCATTGGTCCTGTTATCCTGCTACAAGTTATCTTTTCTATATTATTATTTTGATATTAACCTGTTTTAACATTTGTCAAAAATCCATCTGAAAATATGAGGATTTATATTTGTGCTGCATCAGAGTTTCTAAAACGATTAAAAATATATATATAAGTGTAATCTCTCATTGCTATTTCTTATTATGAAGGCAGCTAATTGGCTTCCTGTGTCTATTTTTAATTTGTCTAGATGTGGGTTGGCTTATTTCATCTGTTTACTAGAGAGTTGGAAGAATTGAGTTAGTTCAGGTACTTGGTTTGGTTTGCAGAAATATGATCTGAAGTTGCAAAAAGCCAATGTTAAGTGAATTAGCAGACAAATGGTACTATCAGAACACTTTCAACTGTTCTGTGCTATTCCAGGTGGAACAATTAACTATTGCTTTGAACAGTTTTACAGGTATGCTTTATTTATGTGTTATACTCAATCACAGTTCAGTCACATTACCTTGCTATCCACAACCAATTATCCTGAGATACACTGAACTTTGTAGACCAAATTGAACCACCTGTTAGATACATAAACTCTCAATTCTTTGAAATGTTTTCAACTCAGAAAAAAAAAAAAGAATGTTTACATTTACTGAAAATTTTGATGATTTGCAAAAGTCATTTAAAATCTGTTCCTATAAAACTGTAGTGTATGTAGAGATTCAGGGGACTACTAATTATGTTTCCAAATTATTTCTCTTCCCTAGGGTAAGAATGATAGAGAATTCCCCAAATAAGTTTTAAAAGGCCAAGATGTCGGTCCTAACAGTTTGGCTGTTGGTAAAAACATTGATATAACAGAAGCTCACTTTGAAAACTCTATTAAGGCACATAAACAAATATGATGCATGGGTGAGAAATGTCAAAATTAAGGCAGATAGAAAGAGCCATGGTGCACAGTGAATAGGATTAGGTTTTGGTTGGAGGAATGAGATGGGTAGTCACATAATAGGGTGGTCCTGAAGAAGGCAGTCCCGCAAGCATGCCAAAAAAAAAAAACATGGTTTGCTGAGAAAGGGAAATTCAACTAGAGCAGAGAAGATCAAGTAGGACATTGACAGAGAAACCAGCCTTGTATATCTCCCAGACTCACATTCCGTTAAGTAATCCAACTTGTGGCTTTGCTATATTGATGCCCCTATTTTTTCAATCCTTCCTGTGTTTATAGAGTGCTGGTAATCTCTTACATAGAGTATAATAATTTCTTTCTTCCTTGTCTCTTAGCCTTCATCCACTGTTCTTTCCTAACTAATTCATCTACTTTTTCTTTTTTTTTTTGCGGTACGCGGGCCTCTCACTGTTGTGGCCTCTCCCTTTGCAGAGCACAGGCTCCGGATGCGCAGGCTCAGTGGCCATGGCTCACGGGCCCAGCTGCTCCGCGGCATGTGGGATCTTCCCAGACTGGGGCACGAACCTGTGTCCCCTGCATCGGCAGGCGGACTCAACCACTGCGCCACCAGGGAAGCCCTAATTCATATACTTTTGACCAAATCATTATTTTGGCCTAGCATGTCATCAATTAAAATCCACAGCTTACCACTCTTGAATAACCATTCATAATCGTTTTCTGTTAGCAACATCCCACCTATCTCACTTTATACTAATGCTTGTCACTTATCTGTAGCACTCACTGTACTGTAAACCCTAGGAGGGCAAGGAGCAGATCAGTATTGTTTACAGTTGTAATCTGTTATCTCTAATGATGTCTAGCACATAGTGACACTCAAAATTTTATTTTTAAAATAAATGCTTGCCTGTGTTTATCTTCCCAATAGATTCAATCTCATATCCCTCCTTCTGATAAAGATATCTATCTTACCATCCTCTATTATATATTAGTTTCTTCTGTTTCCATCCTAGCTCACCAAATTACCATGTCTCATTACTTACATTTTGTCTTAATTGAGGTGTGCACTCAATACTATGGGACTCTTTCTAAATTATTGTTTATTTGTTTGTTTTATATTCTGGTGCACATTAACAAATTTCCCCATTATGCCAGTGACAAGGATTTGAATAGAAGCCAGTTAAGATGTTTCCTAATCATCGTCTATGAAATACTTCAGAATACTTGCAAATTCTATACAGATACACATCCCTAGTATTTTCAGTAAGATTCATGCTTATAAATCAATGAGAATAACACAACTTTGAGTATATGCATGTTGCATTAGTCATCTCGGACTTCTATAATAAAATATATAAATTAGGTGGCTTAAACAATAGACATTTATTTCTCACAGTTCTGGAGGCTGGGGAGTCTGAGACCAGAGTACCAGCATAATTAGGTTCTGGTGAGAACTCTCTTCCTGGGTTGCGGACTGTTGCCTTCTTATATCTTCACATAGTAGAGAGAAAGAGTTGCCTTTTCTTATAAGAGCACTAATCCCATCATGGGGGCACCGCCATCATGACTTAATTACTTCCCAAAGGCCCCATCTCCAAACACTATCACATTGGAGGACTTCAACATATAAATTTTGGAGGGACACAATTCAGTCCATAGCACACATATATATAAATCCATGCACATATGTGCACGTACATTTGGTACACATATTTTTTTCCCTGCATTTGTGCTTCATGTTAGTATTACATATCTGTCTGGAGCAAAGTGTTGTCAGTGGACCCCTGGGAGTCTCTGAGACATATTCAGGAGGCCTCCTAGGTCAAAATTATTCTAATAATAATAGTAAGACATTATTTGCCTTTTTCATCTTATTGATATTTGCGCTGAGGTGAAAAATATCATCTGTGAAATTGTTGGTGGCTTAGCATAAATCAAGACAGTAGCCTCTGTATAGGGAAATACACTTCTGAAGTTGTTTGAGTTGTGACCTGAATAGTCATATTTTTCCATAGGATACCGTTTTTATTTTAAAGAATAACTGACAGATAAACTGGATAATCAGATTTGGGTACTGAGCAGGTATTTTGTCAAAAAGAAGTCAAGTAAGCCTGTCACTTCAAGGAAAATAACTGACAGGACTTACTGCCAATGAAAAATTCAAGCTTTCAAGAAAAAGTTAGAGTTTTGGAAAACTTGCTGCATCATCATAAGCCTGACAGCTTCAATATTCTGATGAGTTCAATGATTATATTAACAAATGTGACATTTTAAATTGTATAATGAAACGTGTCGACATTTTGAGGACTTGCATGACTTAGTGAGCCAATATTTTCCAAACGATCAGTAAATGCTGTCACAAAATTATACAAGGGTAAAAGAGTCATTCAAATTGCAAAAGGGACAATAAATTTTTGGTTGTAACATAATATGAAAATGTCATAAAATAGTTTCACAAGCTCCATTGCAACTAACTTATAAAAACTACTACATGTAGAGTGTTGGTGTAATATCAAGGAAGAATAGCCCAAATTATCTAACAAAGGCTGTTAAAATATTACTGTCTTTTCTAACTGTATATCAGTGGGAACCAGATTTTATTTGCAGATACCAAGAAAAACATATTGAAATACATTGACCATAGAAGAAAGTGTGTGAATCTAGCTGTCTTCTATTAATCCAGACATTAGATATACAGAAATACCATACAATACTACTCTTCTCAATATTGCTTTTGGTTTGAAAAATACTTTTTTTATAAAAATATGCTATTATATTAATATATAATAGCTTTATTATTATATTTAAATAACTCCATTAAAATTTTTCTTTTTAATTTATCAGTTTTAATTTCTAATACAGTAAATATTGTTAGATATAATCCCCAAAATAAATTTTTTTGGAGTACTCATCAATTTTTAAGAGTATAAAGGGTTTCTGTTATCAAAATTTAGAGAACCTCGGCTTTAGACTGAATTTGGTTGTGTTCTAAATCTAACAAATAGAACATGCACACATCTTGCTCCACCACCAAGAATTACAAAGTTTAAGCAGACTCTTGGGGAAAAAAATAGTGGAATATTCCTATATTTGCTCATTGTTTTAATTTATTTTATTTTCTATTTTTTTATGTTTTCTAAATCTTCTCAAGGTACTTGGGTCTACCATCAATATTTTTTAAATGTGATCAATATTGCTTTTCATTTCTGTGTGTGTATATTGTGCATATGTGTGTTGTGATTATTAATTCAGTCTTTCCTAACATGCTTTAGACAACTCATTAGACATTCAGATCTCACTATCACCAGTGTTTAAATACCTCAGTGCTCTTAGCCAACGCTTTCCCAAACCATCAAATTTATGATTTCTGAAAAATAAAATATGAACCTGCTACTGTTGTTTTTCTTTCTCTCCAAATTTTCTTTAATTTTCTCTAATAATGCAACCCCAGGTCCTTTCTAACCTATACCATGGCTACATACTAACATTGCTAGTCCACTGTAAACATCACATTTACTGCTTCCTAAGAAAATTTTTGTAGTCTTACAGAATTCAATTTGTAGACACATTAGAATAGTAAAATTAGAGAATCACAAAAGACAAGAAAGAATAGAGATGATAATTTTAGCCTTTTCTTTTGCCAGAAGTTTTCCTGACTTTTCTATGGCTGACCTCACTGCTCTCTGTGCATATGCAATACCTAGTATTCATCACATTGCATTTTTCTACTTTAGTTTCTTTCTTTACTTATTTACCTTCTCCATCAGACTATATGTATTTTGAGGGCATAGATCATATCTTCTTCATCATTTAGTTACATATCCTAGCACAGAATATGGAATATAGACACAATTCCATAAGTATTAACATGTTCCATAAGCAAATGATAAAAACAGAATTGAACTAGATCATCCAATGAGAAAGCCAAAATGAGTTTTGCATATTTTTGAGGCTTTTATTTCCTGAAAGTGTTTTGGGTTCTGTTTGGGTTATCTGCCATAATAAGAACCTGAGAAATGCATGTTAAACACTTGAATACAACCTCAGAAGCCAGATACTGAGCAAAGGTCTCATTGCTAAAGACACACACTGCCTTCACCTCAAAGGTCCCTATGAACTAAACAAAAATTTTCTACCAGATAAACATTCATCTTTTTACTCTTTACTTTGGAAACCATTGCAATTGAATCTGAATGACTCTTAATTTTATTTCACAGTTTTGCTTGGTAACACTAAATAAGTTGTTCTAAAGTGACCAACAACTCTGTTATATAAATTTTTCTCATGCCTTTTTAACAGGTGCCCTGTTATAGGCTTTGTTTTTCCTTATTTCAGGCACATCTGGGAACCATCAACATGGAACAACATGGTCCTTCAATCAACAAATAATTATGGAGCTATTAAAAGCATGTGACAATTATTGTACTAAGTACTGTGAAAAAATTCGGGAAAAAAGATGGACAGCTAAATTTCAATTAGTGTCCTCAATGTTGGAGTAGCATTATGAAAACCTTGGAAAATAAAAAAATCCCCAGGTCCAGTCCACATTCCAGACCAATTAAATTGATATATCAAGAAGTATAATTCTATGTTCAGTAATCTTAAAGTACCCAAGTGATTCTAATATTCACTTGAATTTGAGAACCCTAAGTTATGGCAAGATGGATAAAAATTAACATCTCTGTTCAACATCTTTTAACTGGAAATACAGACCATGTGTTTCAATGCAAACCTGTCTAGCTTTAGAAACATTCTATACTTCTGCCACTCATAGTAAAAGAGAGAGGGGAAGCAAAGAGATACCTATGGTTTAAGGTAAAAAGCAATAAAGTTAATAAGAGGAAATCAGAAAAAAAATGTTTTAATAGCTGTGCAAGTGCTATTATTTTGATTATTTCACAAAAGCCTTCATGGTATAAGATTTTATGTTTGATAATATAATAGGAGAAGAGAGTAACAAAGGTAAGAACAAATAAGGGAGATATTGGGTATTATTGGCATTTTGAGGAACTCTGTATGGTTAAGAAAAATTAAAGTAAATAATGACTCCTTATAAAGTTCAAGAGAAATCTGGAGAGTCTTGGAAGTAAGTTCTTTAAGTCTGTCTGGGCTGCTATAACAGAATACCACAGACTGGGTTTTTATAAACAACAAAAATTTATTTCTCACAGTTCTAGAGTCTGGAAGTCTGAGATCAGGGTGCCAGCATGGTCACATGAGAGCTCCCCTCAGGATCACGGACTTCCTCTTATACCTTCATGTAGAAGAAAGGACTAGGGAGTTTTGTGAGATCTCTTTTATAAGAGTACTAATCCCATTCATGAGAGCATGGCCTAACAACTACGCTCTCGTGGCTCTCATGTTAGCCCACGGTAAATCTGTTGGGGAGCCAGATTAACTACCCCAAAATGTCTTTTGGGCATTTGAATTATTTCAATCTGAAAACAACCAAGGGCCAAAAGACTTGGGAAGAACTGCCTAAAGAACTTAGATAGAGGGCCTGCTGCCAGAATAAAACTATCACCAGAGATATCTGTAGATATCTGCAAATAATATGGGCTAAGTGTGGTGGAGGAAATTCTAGGCAGAGCCTAAAGATCAGAGTCCACTCTGTGTCCCACTGTCTCTGCAGGGCCCAGCAAACAATGTTTTATTAACATTTGCTTCTGCACCTCCATGTCAATTGTCTTCCTACCCTCTGAAGTCCCAAATCACTACCCCCAACATCCTTTTTATCTTTAACAGAAGATGGTATTTAAAGTGAGGATTTTAGCCATTTTGTTGAGTTATTTGGTTCTCCTAGATCTCTCCATGTAAGCATGATATTAAGCTTCGTTTTGACTGTCTCCTGTTAATCTCTCTCATGTCAACTAATTCTTAGACCAGCCAGAAGAAACATGGAAGAATGGAGAAAAACTTCCTTCCTCTGCAGTGCCACCCCCAAGATTCCACCTTCTAAACACCTATCATACTGGGCATTAGAATTCCAACATGTGAATTGGGGTGAACACAAACATTCAGACCATAGCATTAGTCACAGAGATTGGAGCTTTCCAATAATCCACGATTTTGACTTAGATTAAGGAGAGATGTCAAAACTGATTAGAGTCATCTTTATGAAGGCAATATTTTAGCATGTGAAATGATATGGCAATTAATAGAGAAACTTGAGCTACATGGGAAGTTTGATGAAGACAGAAGAAAATCTATCACTGAAGAAGAGTACAGTGTGACCAAATCTAAAAGATCATGAGATGCCCAGATACACGGAGAAATGAGTTTTTTGATATAAAAGATGACAAGGATGAGTGATAATAGGTTGTTATTTGATTTTCTGAGAAGACGGTTATTGGTAATATTTTGAGATAATAGTAGAGAAATATTGAAGTTGGGAGCCTGATTGAATATTCGTAAGAATCCAGTTACAAGCAACAACAAAAGTCAATGAAAGTGAACCATTCAATCAAGAATGTTGACTATCAAGAAAAATGGAAAATGATAAACGAACAGGATAGCATGTTGATGGGAGGATGTTTTAGGGAATTAAGGAATCATCTTTACTTTCTTATATCTCTCCTCCAACTACATAATTATATCCATTTGCACTCGCATATTGTAACCATCACTTTTATCCTCTCTTTGTACACCTGAATAGAAACTCATATTTCCAGAGCATGTTGTTAGACTCAAATGGTAATCTTCTGCTTTACATTGGCTTTTTTAATATATATTTCTCCAACTGAACTGTAAACTTTTTTTTTTTTTTTTTTTTTTTTTTTTTTTTGCGATACGCGAGCCTCTCACTGTTGTGGCCTGTCCCGTTGCAGAGCACAGGCTCCGGATGCGCAGGCTCAGCAGCCATGGCTCACGCGCCCAGCCGCTCCGCGGCATGTGGGATCTTCCCGGACCGGGGCACGAACCCATGTCTCCTGCATCGGCAGGTGGACTCTCAACCACTGCGCCACCAGGGAAGCCCTGAACTGTAAACTCTTGAGTAAGAGTTCTATGTTTTGTCTCAGTAGCCACAGAAACTCATCAGAGATCAATAAATGACTCAATCAATAATTTTTCATATTTATTATAGTTATAATTATTTTCAGTGTTTACTTCAGATGAATGTTTATGAAAATGGTGGAAATAAAATGAGAAAACTGAGATGAAGATTTTGAGTTGAAGATTTTTATTCTATTTAGATGCATAAAATTTCCATAATACACAAATCATAAAAAGAATGTGGTGCTGGTAGTTGTCAAAATGCAAACTACTATTTTTTGACGAACCCTTATGTACTTCTAATCTAATCTGCCTCTCAATCTTCCCTAGGCTACACTATAAATGTAGAGATTCCACTAGCTTAGGCATTGGGGTTGCTGCCCTGTTTTCCCAAGAAATGGTTTTCTGTAACAAATTAAAAAATTTTCTAAAGATGATGAAAAAATACTCATAAATGCTTGAAAAACACACTAAAACACAAATTAATGTAATGCAATATCGATTCAGGAAACCTAGGGGAAAGAAACCTGAGGCCTCCTCATGTTGACAAGTTAACTTCAAGAAGGAGGTAGCTCTGATTGTATTAGATTGTTATTGCATCTATAACAAGCAGAGAAAGAGATCTCTTGGCAGATAGATTTAGCAAGAACTTACAAACACCAACCAGGTGACAGACTCCTAGATTGATGGAAGTATATTGGAAATGAAGCAACAGTGTCATCACCATTCACCATCTTCTCCCCTCCATATATGGTTGAATAGAAAATAAATGAATCAAGATAACTCCCCAGAGCATTAAGTCTAGGACACTTGCATGGTCTTTATTTTTAAATGATGTAACTTGACAACATTTAATTCTATGTAGTTTACTATGCACTTATGATCTGTTGACTAAGAATTGTCTCTGTATTAATGGAAGACAAACAGAAAAACAAACAAAACAAAATAAAAAATGGGATTATACTTAGAGATAAAAATTACATCCAACTTCAAAGGCTTTCATCAGTGACTAAATGTGGACTCTTCTGGACATGATCACTCATATTAAGGGTTAATTGATAAAAGACTTTCAAAAGCAAACAAGAGATTGAAAGCTTTTATATGGGCTGGAAAAAACTGTCCTCATCTTTGTGTCCTTAGGACTATACTATGTTCATACACAGTTGGTACTCAACAAGCACTTGAAAGATTAAATGAACAAACTTAAATTACAGAAATCAAATGTAAATATTTGAACAAGGGAAAACTTGTAATGACTGTGGTGTTTGAGAGAGAAGAGTCTCCAACTATATTTGCTGCAGAATGTTCTAAAGTGATGCAATAAGGCAGTGAGTTCCTGGGTTAAATGTTTTTAGAGGGAGGAGGAATTGTGGAATACGAGAGATACAATCATGGCAGCACTTGGATATAAAGAGAAAGAAAAAAACAAATATCAAAGAGAAGGCCAAGTTTATTGCCACAGTAAGCCATTACATGTCATTAAAAAATGATGAGTTATTCTAGTTTGGAAGCAAAAATATATTGAGTCAATTTCTAAGAAATAATCTCTTAAATCACACTGAATGTTGTTGTGTTTGCTATAAAAGCATGCTGGGTTTCTTTCATTTCCAGGTGCCATAGGCTGTTTTTTCAAATGTACAGCTACTGTAATTCCATCATCTAAGCATTCAAGTTCTGTTTATGTCCCCTGGCCCATCTCCAGAAACAAAATAAGTCAGTAGACTGGACAATTATTTAGTATATGACTGGTTAAGCTAATAATCAGACTTCGTACAGAAAGAGCTAATGATTTCTAATTCATGCTTTCTCTAAATTATTAAACTTTGTACAAATGGGACACATTTATGGAAGTTGCTGTGATCATTCAAACACAATAAAATAACTTGTCACCATGTACACTTACATGTCTGTTAAGCACGTTTAATAAGAAATATATCCTAAATTTTATTTATAGGAACAGTGCAAATGAAGGAACTTGACATTGCCAAAGCTCAGAAGAATCTACAGAGGAAATGGAAGACAGGTATTAAGTATTATTTTCTTCACCAAGCCTGTGCTCTCTCCTTTAAAACAAGCTGCAGCAGGTGATCAGCAGTATATTTGGGTACTCCTCTAGGCAGAAACTGGTCTCAGTTATGATTTTTTTTTTTTTTTTTTTGTGGTACGCGGGCCTCTCACTGTTGTGGCCTCTCCCATTGCGGAGCACAGGCTCCGGACACGCAGGCTCAGCAGCCATGGCTCATGGGCCCAGCCACTCTGCCGCATGGGGGATCTTCCCAGACCGGGTCACGAACCCATGTCCCCTGCATCGGCAGGCAGACTCTCAACCACTGCGCCACCAGGGAAGCCCGAAACTATATTTTCAAAGAATAAAGCTTAGAAGGAAAAGAGCATCCAAAATGTTCATAATACAAAAATGAGATATATTCAACTCAAAATTTCATTCAGGCAGATTATGTCATAACTCTGCTACATAGTCATGAGATAGATCCATAATCCAGATAAATGAAAGCAATCTGCAAAGAATATGTGTGCAAATGATATTTTAAATGCATTTTTCCAATGGAAATAAAATTTTAAAATTATCTTGTTATTACCAGAGAAAGAGCATAGCTCTACATGACTGATGAAAGTCAGAGGACAGAGTATTTAAAGAAATGGCTCAGGTGTCATGAGAATTCAAAAGCTATTTTCAAATTTCAGAGAAGGAGATCTTGACAAAGAAATTTTCTTCTAAAATTTTACTAGATGCTTAGAAACAGCAATTTAATAAGCTCCTCAAGATATGGTAATACTTGTCAATACACTTATATTTTATTTATTTTATGAGACAAGGACTTGAAACACTTACAAGAAACATTGGTAGTTTATTTTGACCATCATTGTGTAATTGATTTCTAAATGGATGTGAAAATATACACATATGCACACACAAAGTGAGAGAAAGTGAGAGAGAGAGAGAGAGAAAATGAACATACAATGACTAAAGAGATTTGAGTTGGTTAATATTGAGAAATAGTATTCTTTTTTTTTTTTTTGAGAAATAGTATTCTTGAAGAAATGTTATAATAAAGGGAAAAGACTAGGTGGTTTTCTTTTAGGGTCAGATGACGCACTTGTGTTTTCTACATATGTGGATAATATTTTTTGCTATATTGAGGTTTAGTGCAAAAACAAAACAAAACAAATCTGGACTGTGAATCCTGAGACTTTAGACCCTACTCTGTCTCTTTTTTCCACTGTGGTCTTAGACAAGTCATTCTCCACAATTCCAGTTCCTTCTCTACCTAAAGAAGATAAAACTGTACCTACAATAGAGGTACCTGCTTAATAGATTTCTGGGGAGGCTAATTAAAATAATTAAAAGCATTTTCAGAATTAGCAACATGTTTCGAAATAAAATTCAAGGGGATAGATGCTTTAATTTTAATCCTGGTTCTGTCACTTCTTAATCACTTTAGCCTAATTATGTAATACTGTGTGTGTGTGTGTGTGTGTGTATGAGTATATTTTACACTTTGTCAACCTAATGTTCTTCTTCAAACGTAAATATAAGCATGACACTCCCATATTTTCCCTGTAAGATAAAATCCATATTAATTAGTATATTAGGATAACACTTCTGAATCTGTGCTGCTTCTACAGCATCTTCTCTTGACAAATCTTGTGCTCGACCAACTATTTGCTTTGCATGAAAACGGTCAGGTCCTTTGCCTCTAGGCCTTTCTTAAGCTATACCTTGGCATGGTATGTCTGCAACCCATTCTATAAAATTCAATGCCTTTGTGACATTCCTGAATCCCCAAAATGTCCCTAATATGTTTCCACAGCACAGTCTGCTTAGCCCTACTGTGGCACTAGGACTCTATTGAGATTACCTGTTGCCCTAGGTGTCTATCCGATTCTAAGTTCCTTGAAGGGGAGATACATTTATCTTTGTATTTTTCCTTAGAAGCAGTACTGAAAGAAGGCACACAAAATACTAAGAAGTGTTCAATATACTTATTGGTGTTGCATATTTCATCCTACTGTATCAGAGAGTGAACATGAAGAGGTAAATGTAATTCAGAATGTGCAAAATGGCTGGGCTAGTTTACAAGAGCAGTACAATCTTAGGTGAATGCTTTATGTGGATTCTGAAAGAGCCTTCTCTTACACTTGAGCTCATACTTCTCATGGGTGAGGACTAATAACTTCTCTGAGTACAGACGGAGACCTCTAACTGAACACAGCTGTTGCCAAGGAAGTCTCGCAGTGAACACATTTCAAACCTAGGACGCAGCAAGAGATTACCAAGAACTGGAGAACCCAGTTTGGAATACTTGGCTAAGCGTGTACATCTGTGAAGTACAGAAGTTCATGAGAACAGGGCTGATTGTTTTCTTCAACACCATCAAGCAAATATATTTGATTATTAGCACCTACCAATCTACAGATCATGAGAAGTCAAAGGGAACAAGGCCAAAACTCAGACAAAATCAGAGCAATTAAAATAAACTTTATGATTAGGTTCCACATAGATGAGAAGAACCATGTGTAAAGGCATTTCTGAAGAAAGTTATACATTGAGTTCCAAAGGAATGGAGAAAAAGTACTGACACTGGGGAAGTTTGATGGGAGTCTTCAAGTAACTGATAATAATGTAGGAAAAATCATATGTCCAATAATCAGAGACTCATTATGAAATAATGCATTCTATGAGGAAATTCAATTATTACAAAACATTTCAATACAACATACATTTGAAGATACTCATGTATAAAGAAAAGTCTCAAAACCTCCCATTGGGAGATCTTTTTCCCCCCTCTTTTTCTTAAGTGTACAAATTCTTAACAAATAGGTACACTTACATAGAATGAAGAGATATGGGAAAGAATAGCACATTTCACACACACACATACACACAGAGTTAAGCTTCTTATTGTCCTGGGTAAGACTCCAGTACAATAGATATTGTAATAATTCTTTCCCACTGGCTTCAGGCAGCTGTTAAGAGCCGCTATAAATCCTTATTCTCAGGCATAAAAGCTAATTACCAACAGAGGTTAGAAATCAATTTTCCTCTTCCCTCTGTGCCACAGTGGGTTATTATACAATTAGTTACATAACAGAGATATCATGCTTCATCTCAAAGCATTTATTCTTGTCCATAGTGAGAAGCAGCCACATTTTTGTTGGTCACTTGTATTGTGGTGACTCTCTTATTCACACCTGTGCACATTATCTATGCATTGATGCAGTAAATGTGATTGGAAATATGTTAATCTTTCATTAAGTTGCATTATAGTAGCTATTATACTCTTTGTGGGTTTTTTTCTCTTCCTTTTATTTTTATGCTTCACCCTGGATATTTTCTATAGTCCTATCTTTCAGTTTAATAATCTTCTCTTCTGCTCTGTTTAATCAATAGTTAAACTCATCTATTATTTCTTGATGTTAACCATTGTACTTTTTAGTTCTAAAATTTCCATTTGAGCTTATATATGTATTCTGTTACTCTGGTGAAATATGGTCTTTGTTTTCTTGAACTATACATTGGAATTATTTTAGTGTTCATGTCTGAAAATTCCCATATCTGGATTATAGGGTTTTTTGTTTTGTTTTTTTTTGCGTTACGCGGGCCTCTCACTGTTGTGGCCTCTCCAGTTGCGGAGCACAGGTTCCGGACGCGCAGGCTCAGTGGCCATGGCTCACAGGCCCAGCCGCTCCGCGGCATGTGGGATCTTCCTGGACCGGGACACGAACCTGTGTCCCCTGCATCGGCAGGCGGACTCTCAACCACTGCGCCACCAGGGAAGCCCTATAGGGTTTTTTTTAATTGTCTATTTTTCATCTTTCTTTGTGATCCTGTCTCCAGACATGCCTTAGTGATTGTATAGGAAAGCACTGTAGAAAATCTAGGCGTTGTAATCTTCCCCCAAAGAGAATTTTCTTCTGGAAAGTCAATCAAGTGAGTCCAGGCTATCTTGCACCAATCTGAGAGTAAATGATTTGAGACAGGGTTTTAAATAATTGAGGTCTGATCTATTTCCAGTTTGCTTTTACTCCTAGAATATCTTTCAGAAGTTTCAATTGAAAACCTGAGATATTTACTAGAGCTCTTTCTCCTTGGTTGTGCTGAGCTCATAATTTTGTTTCCTTGTCAAGGCAAGATTGAGCTCAAGATTGAGGACAAGTAAGAGCTCTCCTTAGCTTTTGGCCTCTCTGTTTCCCCTTATACTTGGCTTCTTGACATCTCCTTTCATTCATCTTCAAATCTTCAAGGGCAATGAGGAGAAAAGTAGAGCAGAATGCATGGGTTTCCTAATTCCTAGTTACATTAGGAGACCAGAACTCCAATTTTTGTCTTCTAGTCCTGGGAGGCTGACAAACATCCTGAGCGACTGCTTTCTGCTCAACTTCCAGGCTCTGCATCACTAAAGAATTAGCAAAAAAAATAAAAAATTAAAAAAAAAAAAAAAAAAAGAATTAGCAAACACCTTGTCCAGCTAGTTTTAAGACATATCTGTCCTTTAGAATTTGGCCACTCAAGTCTTGACTATCTACGTTATTCTCTGATGGCTTCAATCCATGCTTTTGTTGTTTTTGTTTTTGTATTTCATACATCATTTATAGTTGCTGCTTTCAAAGGGAGATTGGTCTGGTAAAACACAGTTATTCTGTAGTCAGAAATGGAAGCTGTATAAGCCTCTCTTCAAAAAAATTCTAAAAGAGATTTTTGATTAAGGAGAAGTATAAACAGAAATATTCAAAATAAAGGGGGGTATAAGAAATGAAAAGAGGGGCAAGTAATTCCTGCAAAAAAGAGGTAAGAGAGAAAATGTTTTACAAACAAATCAAATCGAGATTTTAAATGTGCTTGCTTTGGAAAAAAACAATTCAGAACATAAATACTTGTAAGCTGTTTTGCAGTCCAGTCCAGTAAAACGGATTGATTTTTATCTGTAAATTGTTACTGACTGTGAAAGTCAGCTGCTTCTCTTGTTAAGAATTAGAACATAGTGTATTTGACAATGTGTTGCCTAGTAATTTGCGTTGTGCTAAATTGCATCAACTGGTGAATAGTTTAATGATTTTTTTCCCTAATAAGTGGACATGTGAGTGTGTCTCAGGATGGTCTGTTTTTACTCATATGAATTTGTAGGCAGAGACCTTACATGCCTCACAAAAAGATGAGAAGCCATAAAAGTGAAGAGGCAAAAGAGATATCCAAATGGCAAAAGTGTTCTAATCTATCTGTGAACATTAACTGAAATTAATTTTAAATGATTCATCATATTTTGTGACAGCAACTGTAACTTCCTTTATGCATGAGTTAGAGTCATTCATTGTAGGGGTGATAAAGATATCAATGACTTGGCTTTCTGACAAGTCAGATCACAAAGGCATTAAAATTCCTCTGTCATTCATGAAATATCTACCCATGAACATATCAGGCATCTGGAATTGTCAGGTATAATTCACATATTGATTTTAATAGAATTCTCTGAAGCACTGTCAACCAAAACTTATTAGGTGCCCTCTATGTGACCAGTTATCTGTGTGAACATGTGGAAAATGTACAAATCTGTCAGGGAGAATTTCTTCCACTGTCGGAAAAAGATAGTAGTGATGTACATAAAATCACTTGTTGAACAAAATTGACTGAACGTATAAAATATCTCTAGCATTTGGTAGGGGCTGAGACTACAGAGACACCAATAAACTGTCCAACCCTTCTCTCAAGAAGAGTATAATATAGTGGGACAGCCGGTAAATAAAACAACATAAAAGGATGTGATAAATGCTATTCACTTATTTCCTCAACCTATCATTTTTAAGCAATTTTATGGATTAAGATTAAGGGAGTGAAATTTAAAATAGTAAAACTGGATAATTTATAAATATGAAATAGAGTAAATATTATGATAGATATTTGCAAAGTTTGTTACAAAATTTGTGATGAAAGACATTTGAAACAAGTGTTGATTTAGAAAATGCTTCACTGTGGGAGGGAGTGCTACATCAAATTAGGTGAGAAAGATCAAATAGAGTATGGTGAATTTGTACTATGCCAGTTTAGTTTAAACAGGAACCAAATTCTGCTGAACCACCTTCCCTGTGTGGTTAGGATTGGACAGAAGGATTCAAGTGAGATTTGAAAGGTGCAAGTGAAGCAGTAGCCTTTACCTACAAAGATGAGTGCAAGCCCCCCTGACCACCAGAGCTTGGCACATTCTTGCTGGTCCACTAGCTTCTGTCCTGTGGGTGCTCAGAGACCCACAGCTCCTCTACCTGCTGTTGGATCTCTTCCTTCAGCTTCTCCAAGTCCTGGGCTAGACATATGCACAGCTGTGGGGAGAAGGGCACCTTCTTCCTCAGCAGATTGCCTTATCATTAGAGTTAGAGGCAGGTTCTGATTGGTTCTTGAGGACATTCTCAAGTTTATTCTCAAGGATTCCAGTTTGTATTTATTTATTTTTTCACTGTTTTGCTTACATTACAGCTTTTCTCTTGATTTTAACTACTGACAAAGGTAATTTCAGACCCACCACAAAGTCCATAAACAATTTATTCCATAGACTTCTTCACCAGTTTTCCTTCCTGGTCCCTGTTTAGCACATTTTCTCTGATACTCCAGTCATCTCCCTTTAGAACTTTATCAACTTTCCCTACAATTATATAAAGCCTAATCCTTATAATAAGTGCGTTATTTCATATCATTCATGGTTGTTCTGGTTCTCTGATTGAATCCTAACCAATACTTACAGTAATAAAAAGTTTTAAATAGCCTCATCTGTCAACTATAAATATATGGCGTGGCTGGAAGAAAGGATGGATGTGGGGAGTAGCAGGAAATGAAGCCAGAAAGGGACCCCCATTAGTAGGATGCATGTGTAAGTCTGTGTTTTCTAAAAATCTCACTTGCTGCTTGTGAAAATGGATTGGAGTGGCTAAGACAGAAAAAAACAAGTAATTTAAATTATTATATTTTTAGGGAGTTAATGCTAAAAATCTGTGCACAGGTAATGGGGGTGGAGAGAAAGCCCACACATTTTATTTTTATACCATACACAGCTCTACATTTTCTCCCCTGTGTTATTTTTAAGATTAAACTTGAAAGTAATGTAAATATGAAAAGAGGATATCTAAGAGGATTTCCTGGACTATGGTCATTAGAATATTCTCTATATAAAAGATGACTTGTAGCTCTAGACCCCTTTCTGCCCAGGTGGTCTATTTGTTTACATCAAAAAAGCATGTCTTAAGTAATTTATTAATGTAAATAAGTATGATAATTAAAAACACCCTTATAGTGTTTTTTTTGAATATGCATTTATCCTGTTTTTCTGCATGCTTCTGAAAAGAAATATTAACTACTAAGTAAGTGTTGATCAGTGATATCTCATGACATTTCTTTCTAAAATGTGCATGGTTTGGCAGGCACTGTTTAAACATTTCCTTTGAATTTTTTTTTCTTTTGTTTTTATTGTTTTAAATAGGGCTTGATTTTAAGATGGTAAGGTTAGGAAATAAAGAACTAAAATAGTTCTTTTCTCAGTCTCTCCCTGTGCTAATATTGTGGTTCCCATAATCTAATAAAGCGACAAGCCAAAATAAAAAAAAAAACGAGAGGGATTAAAAAGTTTTTTAAAAATCTAGAAAAAAGCAAACTGTATCCATTTTCTGGGTTTCCCATAGCAATTTCTCAATGACATTCTAATATACCAACAATGAATAAGTGAATTTGAAATAAAAAACACAATACCATTTACATTAGTAACCCAAAAGAATACTAGATAGTGATCTAACAATATTTGTACAAGATTTATTTATATGAGGAAATCTACATAACTCTGATGAATGAAATCAAAGAAGAACTAAATAAATGGAGAGGTATTCCATGTTCATGGATAAGAAGCCTCAATATTGTTAAGATGTCAGTTCTTCCTAATTGGATCTATAGATTCAATCTCCAACAAAATCACAGCAAGTTGTTTTGTAGATATTAAAAAACTGATTCTAAGTTTATGCAGAGAGATGAAAGACTCAGAATAGCAAATACATTATTGAAGGACAATGAACTTAGAGAGCTGACACTATCTGATTTCAAGACTTACTATAAATCTACAGTAATCAAGACAGTGTTTATGACAGTGTATTTATGAAAAAATAGGGAAATTGATCAATGGAATAAAATAGATTCCCCCAAATAGAGAAACATTAAATTCACATTCCTGAGTGAAAGAATCCAATGTGAAAAGGCTACATAGTTTATGATTTCAATCATATTATGCTTTGGAAAAGGCAAAATTATGGAAATAGTAAAAAGATCAGTGGTTGCCAGGATTGGGACGTAGGGGGAGAGATAAATATGTGGAGTAGAGAGGGTTTTTAGAGGAATAAAAAGACTGTGTATAATACTATAATGATAGATATGTAACGTTATACATTTGTCCAAACTCATAGAATGTAGGAGTAAACTCATGCAAACTATAGACTTTGGGTAATTATGGTATATCAAAGTAGGTTCGTCAGTGGTAACAAATGTGCCACTCTGGTGGGGGATGTTGATAAAAGAAGAGGCTAACCATGTATAGGGGCACGGAATATATGGGAAATCTTTATACCTTCCCCTTTGCTGTGAACCTTAAATTGCTCTAAAAAATTGTCTTTAATGAAAACAAAACAAAACAAAGATAATGGAATACAAGGTTCCTTTTTTCTTAACATATTAGATATGACGCACCCAGAATAGATGTAAATAAGAAGAGCTGATTAAAGTTTGCAAGGGACATCCAGAACAAAGATATGGCCTTTCAAATAGACTACGCCATCCGTAACATGCAGAACTATGCTGGCCATGGTAATGTTTATGGGAAAAAGTCTACCATATCGACTTGAATGTGAAGGGTGCATAGAGTCTTTAGACCTGGGCAAGCAGGGACTCTGCCCTCGTCTTGCCCTTCAGAAGACCTTAAGCTTTGGAATCCCTTCATTGAATGGAACTAGCTGGGAGGCACTACCATGTGGCAGGATACTCTGAGGTCAGACTGAGGTGCACATGATACTTGGTCCTCATTTCAGCCCCTCAGGGTGAGGTTGGAAAACGCCTGAGTTGCTCTGGGACTCACCCCAAAGAGTTGTCCTGTGGCCCTATGACTGGAATGGGTTCTAGTAGGGTGGTCTGGTGGGCCAAGTGCTCATCCTGGATGTTATAATATTTCTTTCACAGAATCACAAACAAGATTAGGCTACCAAAATGGTCCTGATACACTGGTTTTTGGTGAGGCACACTTAAATTTGACACAAGATACGCTTAAGCTCTGGACTACTTAGTCCTTTGCCTCATCTGGCGCTTGAACCACAGTATGGACCTGAGTTTTAGCACTTGCCCATGTTATTACCACAGTGCCACCTCCATCTTCAGCATCTAGGGACAGTGAGGTTGGTGGTAGGCATCATTTACCATGTACCCACCATTTTCTCCCCACTTGCTACCAGGATGGTGGGTTCCTCTGTACCAGGCATCAGCCTTCTTGTGAACTTCTCTGGGACTGGTTGAATTTATTCTCTGAGGGTTTTCAAAACCATGCCCAGTAAGGAATGTTTGGTGTGACAGTTTTAAAAACTCTCAAAGAATATAGGCTCAGCCATTCCCAAGAGCCTGACTGACACTTGGTACCAAGCCCATGGAAGGGCTGGGGTGACTACCCTGGATACCAATGAAGGAGTAGTGGTGGTGCACACAAGGTCAAGGATGCCTGTTGTTGGTGATGTGCTGTGGAGGACAGGGCTACAGTCAACATCGACAGTTCACATCCCAGTGATTATGGCCTAAAAAGTTCAGTAGAAGACATGGTTGAAGAATGTTTGTTTTATGTATACAGTTTTGCATTCCAAAAAGTAAATTTAACATGACCAGAAAATGAATTATCATTTACATTTTCTTTCATAATTTAATGAGAGAGTCATTAGATGCTGATAGTCAGGGGTGGCATGATAAATGATGGTTGGTTCAGAGTCAAGAGTAAGGATGTCATCAGCTTTAAGTAAATGGCATTGGGAAACTGCAGAGGCAAGAAGACCCAGTTGTTTCAGTACAAATAGTTTCTGATGGGCCACAGCATTGTGAGTAATAAGAGCATTACTGTGTTTTCTCTGGTGGTTGGAAATATGAAATTAGTCAGGAATGTTGCATTTGAAAATAAAAAAACACAAAAAGATGGTTCCCGTTCATGAACAGGACATGAGGGTGTCTGGGCCCTATGAAGAATGTTTATGTATACTAACTGGAAAATAAACAAATACGTAGATACCTCTTTTCCATTCATAATTCTAAATCTTCAAGGACAAGGACCATGATGTAAAATATTTTAAAACCAAATTTTTTAAATAAAAAGAGCTGCACAAAAATATTTGCCTGGGGTCTGCACACCCTATGGGAGATCTTGGTTAGGACAGTGGTGAAACCCACCACTGCTGTAAAAGTAAAAGCAGAAACAGAGATGGGGGATCCAGAGCCCTACTTGCTCCAATCCCTCAATTTCTTCTATTCTCCCTTGGGGATCACCAATGACTCACTAAGGCCCCAATGAGCACAGTTGAAAAACACCCATCTTTCATCATCAAAATTATTTCTTAATCTAGGTAGAGAAACGGTGTGGGTTAGAACTTTGGCTTCTATTAATTCAAATTAATTAATAAAATTTATTAAATTAATTATTAACAATTAATTATTTAAAATAACAATTCTGTTATTTTAAGTAATTAATTATTAACAATTAATAAAAGAATTGTTACCTATCACTGGATGATTAGAAATGTGGAAAATAAATTCTGTACTAATTTTTATTTTTATTTTATTTATTTATTTATATATTTATTAATTTTTTTTGCAGTATGCAGGCCTCTCACTGTTGTGGCCTCCCGTGGTGGAGCACAGGCTCCGGATGCACAGGCTCAGCGGCCATGGCTCACGGGCCTAGCTGCTCCGTGGCATGTGGGATCTTCCTGGACCGGGGCACGAACCTGTGTTCCCTGCATCGGCAGGCGGACTCTCAACCACTGCGCCACCAGGGAAGCCCTGTACTAATTTTTAAAAATTCAAACAGCAAGAAAAAAGTTATTTTTATAGTACTAGTTAATTTGGAAGACACAAACTATTTTTTATGTTTAAATAATTTTTATAATTTCATAATTTCAATAACTTCATCTATTTTTATTAAACTATTACAGATTCACTAGTTTTAATAATATTATTTATTTCAATTCTAAAGCTAGCTGATGATCCTTGAAAAATTATAAAAATATCAAAAGTAGGAGAAAAATGTCATCTCAGTTTTACCTGCCAAGTATTATTACCAGTAATTTATTATTGCATTTTGTTGACATGTTATTCTATGCATTATCAGGGTGACTCTAAATTTTTTTAAAATAGGAATAAAATATGAGATGAAATGTTGTACCAAATGATGCAGTTAGATTTTATTTAATAGCATGGTAAATGATATTTTTCTGACCTAATATAAATCATAAGCAATCAATAAATGGTTAAACTTTTAAAGAAATTCTCATTGGATTTCCAAATATTTAGGCAAAGATTTTTTTAATTTTAATATTTCTAATTTCTAGGTAAATATACAATTTTAGCCAAGAAGTAAAATCTTTTATATGTTTGAAAAAATGCATGGATGTGAAATCAAGCAGTAGTTATATTTTCTTCCAAACAAATTAAAACAAATCAACCAAATTTACCTCTAAATTTTATATTAGACTTAGTGCAAACATGTGAAAACCACAAAAGTTAAAATAATTTTTATAATAACATATGAAAAAATGATTTACCTTACTCATTTCACTACTTAAATTGCCAGCAATTTCTCATGTGTAGAAATCAATGAGCAAATCTAATACTAATTTATCAAACCACTCCAAAATAGTTTTTACTTTTTATATACATTTCGTTCACTATTCTTAGATTATCCATTACTACAGATATTTAAAAGAAATCATTCTATGTAAATCTTGTCTTTCTACCAATAGGTGTCACTGAAAATGTGTATATTTCAACAGTAAACTACATTCACTACTATGCTGAAGTTGCCTTCTTACAATGCAGTTTTAGCTGAGGTTTGAATCAGGAACACCTATCAACCATAAAATTACTCTGATGTGAACAAGAGGAGTTTTGTTATGTAAATAGTATGAAAAATGTTTATAATGGTGGACAATTACATCAATAATACTTTGCTGGCATTATAAAATTTATATTGTACTCAACTAAAATTGTATTTTGTTTAGCAAACTGGACATCATATTTTTCTCTATCATTTTACTATTGTTATCTGGCAAAATTGCCATTTCCATTTTAGTCTGGGATGTTGATGTTTATCTGAGTATACAATGCATATAAAAGAATTTTACAGAATTTAGAAACAATTTGGCTTTGCTTAGACTGTTTATAAATATATTCTCTAATCTTTAATTCTTAATAAAACTAGGAGCAAATACCTATTTTTATTTGCATTAATTTTATTAGTAGTGCTCTTCATTTTATCCATGTATATATAAAATTCTGCTCCCAGTGTAATAAAACTCTGATATCTCAGTCATTTAGAATCTTTTTTAAATCTAATTTAGTCAAGAGGTTTATTTCAACAACTCATAGGGGAAAAAAACAAAAACCAAATGATATTCATTCTGCATTTTTAACAGTAGTTTTATTAAAGTGATTTATTGCCATAAGACAAATCCTAATGATATTTCTATTTTATAACTATTTTATTCTAGGCTGGGTTGGTGTGATTTATTCAAATTTCCTAAGAAAATATGAACCACTGTGTAGCTGTAGGTATTATGTAGCAAATGTGTTTTATATCATAATAATAAACATACATTTTTCATACCCGAACTTTCCAATAATCAGATATTCTTGAGGAGTTTCAGTGTTTTTATTGGATTCCAGTGAAGTCTCATTATCTTGTACAATTTGTCTGAACTATGCTTCTCCAGATCCCTACTATTTTCTTCTCTTTAAGGCTGTGTGAGAAAACAAATTTACCTGACAATGGGGCTTTATTTAATTCTATTTCCATTGTCTCATCTCTGATCAGTGATAGCTCAATGTGAAACTCTTCTTTCTCCTATCTGCTAGCAGTAATTCAGCTTAGTTTTCTTCCTTTTCTGAACTGCCAGAACACTTATTTCTTGATGTCTCCACTCCACATCTACTTGTAGAGAATAATATGCAGTCATCAGTGCCACCACTCACCCCTGTTCCTTGATCACCTCTTCTCTTCAAACCACCATGCACAGCTTGAAACTTTTTAGGGTTTATAGAATAAGATAGGCAACTTTAATCATTATTAGGGACAAAAAAAGCATAAAGAAAAGGTATTTGTTACTTTCACCTGAGAATGCAAGAACGGATTCAGACATAGTCAAACATGAACTCATGTAGTATCCAGTCTCCAAGAGGGCCCCCCTTTGCTTCTTGGAATTCACACTCTCCCTCCCACACTGTAGGAGAGATGGTCTGTGTGACCAGTTGAATACAGCCCAAGAGATGGTATATCACTTCCAAAATTAGATCATCAGAAGACTATGCCTTCTGTTTTGAACACTCTCTTTCTTGTTCACGTGTCTGTCACTTGCTTTGGGGAAGACCAGATACCACATTATGGAAATGCTACTTGGGGAAGAAGTGGGGTCTCCAGTCAACAGACCACGGTGAATTGAAGTCTACCAAAAAACCAAGTGAGTGATCTTGGAAGCATATCTTCCAGCCTGAGTTGAGCCTCATGAGAGACACTGAGCCTGAAACACCAGCTAAGCCACTTCTGGATTCTTGACATACAGAAACTAAGAAGAAATAATTGTGTGTTTTTTCATGTTGTTAAGTTTTGGAGTAATTTATTATACAGCAATAGGTAACTAATACAGATCTCAAATAATATTATCAAACCTCTGAAAGAGTCTCTCTATACTTGTCTCTGATTATAACAATTTGCATCAATTACAGATGCAAATTAATGCAGGTGATCAAATGGTATAATCATGAGCTGTGTCTTTATCATATGGATTCTATATCAAGGATCTGAAAACTACAACTCAAATCAGACCTGCCACCTCTTCTTGTAAATAGAGTTATATTGGAATTTTTTACATTTTGTCTATTACTACTCTCCTGCTACAGTTGCAGAGTTGAATAGTTAAGACAGAGGTCATATGGCTCACAAATCTTGTTCTACATGGTGGGCAGTATACACCTTGGCTTATATCCTTCCAAATTAGCAGCAAATGTAGGAAGAGAAAAAAAAAATACACAACTTGAGAGAACTCTGATTTACCTGTCCTGGGTCATGAGCTTTTGTATGAATTATGCAGACAGGTGGAAATGTTTCCATAACTGGCTGAGCCGAGGTCATGTGACTTTTAGAAAAATAGGATGAGATCTACTCAAGCCGTATGAAATTGGTTCCCCACAGGAAAGAGGGATCTTCTTCTTGAAGAAATGTATTAGTATCTAGGTACACTTGACAGGAGGTGGGAAAGTTGAATGAGATGATCACATAAAAATACTGTAGAAATAGACTAGAGAAAAATAGCCACTATAATGAAAATGACAAAGTAATAGGGATTTCAGAAATGCTCCAAAGAACCATGACTTTTATGCCTAGAGGCTGTGTGCAATTCCCTTTCTTTGTGGATAAAGGTCTCCTGTTCTCTCTTTTTATTTCATTAATGAGAATGGAAATCATACATCTCCCATGTCATTGTTCTTATCCTTCCTCTTTTCAGGTAGACCTCTTCCTGAGTTACAATTAGGATCAAGAACAACAGGTATTAACCATAGGCTATGCAAGTCCCATATAGGTCAGGTAGGTGGTAAACTTCAGGCATAGCTCCACTGTTTTTTAATGTTAAGTCTTTGAATTATTATAGTGATTTTAGATTCTCATATATTTTTTGACAATTTCTCATGTAACTTTCAGGCAAAAGCTGTGAGATAAGTATTTTATTCACGTAATGGCTTTGGTCCCCCAGGGAAAATGTTAATTGGGTTATATCATCTCAGGAGAAAATTCAATTATTCACCTACTCACTGCCTGCTATAATTGCTGGCACATAATTTAGGCACATGATATGGGCTTATTATTTCTTAAGAAAATGTAAATCTCACACACGTAAATTAGATTAAACAGCAAAAACATGGACTTTGGAATTAGACCTAAATCTTTATTTCCCCATTAACTACCTATGATGCCTTGGATCAGTTAGTTGACCTGCTGAATTTAATTTTTCTCCTTTTTAAAATTGTATCTGGCAATGGTTAATTTGCAGAGATATTTAGATTACATAAATTAAAGTGCCTAGCACATAAAAAATTCTCAATAAACATTAGGATCCTATAATCTCAATATTGTTTAGCTCTTTCAATTTACCCATCTGACAAAGGATTGTGAATGTTACTTTTCTATGTTATAAGTAATTAATTTAATAAGTAATTTAAAGCTAAGTTTAAATATAACAGTACTATATACCCACTGGAAAAACATGTTATTAGGATCTGAGTTTTATAGGGAAAGCTGAGTTTAATTGTATTTATATAAAATATTCACATTCTTAAGTTGATTGAACTCTACTAGTTAATTCTACTTCAATTGGATTAATTATGAAGAGAATTTCAAGCTATGATTTATTTATTGGTTAATCTTTGATCTAACTCTGCCTTCACTGTTCAGTACAGGCATAATTAATCACTTTAAACACAATTGTTTTCTCTTTTCTTAATGTTTAAACTGATCACAGTTGACTGTATAGTGTCCTCTACCACTACATTCTGGATTAAGATGACCAGTTCTCACTTGCAGTGTTATATTTTGAAACAGCATTAATGTATTACGCAGTAGAGACGAGTCTTTCACTGATAAAGGAAAAACAATGTCTTGGTGCCTGTGACATTGTAGGAACAAAAGAGAGGAAATGAAACCTTCAGTTTTCATAAGATTTGGTGAACTGGGCAAACGTGCAATTTGATTTCTAGTTATTTTGTTTCATCTTCTTCTTTTTTTTCTGGGCTCTTTGCTCTTTCTCTTTTTTGGCTTTAATTTACCTTCCCTGGGTTGCATTCTTGACTCTTGAATTTTCACCCTTTCTGACTCTCAGCAAAGAGCTCTGCTTTGCTCCGTTGTTTGGGAAATTAATTTCCTTCCTCTGGCTTTCTCTGTGCTGACAGCTACACGTGATACTCTGGAACTCAGATACCTCTCCTCCTTCCTATCTTTCTGATTTATCTACACAGATCATGACAGGTTCTTAGAACCAATATCTCTGAGAATATAAACTATCTTCAGAATTTACTGTCTGCATTAACATGATTTTACTATTCCACTGTCTTCATCAACATTACTTTTCCAGAAAGGTCTTGGACAAGAAGAGAAATGTTGTAAATTATGTTATTGTTCATGCCAGGAAAATTCTGAAAGACCTATCAACTGGTCAATAGAAAACTCAAAGAGCACTTTATACCTTAAAACTCTTTGACCCTTTGTTGTAACATCCTCACCAGTCATTCATTATTATATTATGATCCTTACCCAGTCCTAACCAACCCCTGAATTCATCTGGCCCAAGTCTCCATCCTTGAACTGAAAGACTCAGCTTAAACTAGTCTTTAAAATATCATCAATATGCCAGCTTTGTTTTTCTTCTCTAAGATGCTACTAAGGCTGTGAGGCATTGCTTTCCCTTAGCACAGTAAGCAGTAAGTTCAGCTTTGTCCAATCAAACATGTTGTTTTTGTGGTATTTTGGGGATCCAGCAGCCACCATATCTAAAATTAGTATTTCTCCTCTGAGCAGCTCCTGCGCCTCTTTACTTTTTATCACAATTCTATTAATGGAAGATTTGATTTCAGTTTTTTTTAAATTTTATATTGAAGTATAGTTGATTAACAATGTTGTGTTAGTTTCAGGCATACAGCAAAGTGGTTAAGACCACTTTGTTTCATGGATAGAATGGCTGCATAGAAGAGGAACCATCTTTGCCATCTTTCTCTTTCTGACCATCTTCAGATCCTGTCATTTCTATTTTGGAAGTATAATTTTTTGTTTGTTTGTTTTTGCGGTACGCAGGCCTCTCACTGTTGTGGCTTCTCCAGTTGCGGAGCACAGGCTCCGGACGTGCAGACTCAGCGGCCATGGCTCACAGGCCTAGCCGCTCTGCGGCATGTGGGATCTTCCCAGACCGGGACACGAACCCGTGTCCCCTGCATCGGCAGGCGGACTCTCAACCACTGCACCACCAGGGAAGCCCTGGAAGTATAATTCTGACTTCTTTCCAATTTCACAGCAGCTTTAGTAAATTTTATTCTAACTTGTTACTATAAATTCTTAATTTCCCTCCTCTGGCTTTAGAATGATTGTTAGCAATACTAATGCCACAAATGAGATGGTTTGTTTAATATTAGTTAATTTTACCTTAATGTATAAAGATAATAAATATTTTATTTATCAAAAGGCTAATAAGAACAAACATAGAATTTGATTAGAAATAGCATAACAGGTCCGATGCTGGTACTATCAATACAAATGCATGAACAGTACCCAGCCCATGGTAAAAGTTCAAGAAATGTTTATGGAATAAGTACATGGAATTAATTTCTGAAAATCAAAAATTGACTTTTACTCCATCAACAGCATCTTTTCCTCCTTGTTAAGAAAATCCTAACTTTTAGTGTAAAAACAAATCATCATCAGGAATGAAGGTATTTACCTGCAGTTAGTTGGCCATGTGACTAAGGTTTATTCAAGGACTTGCAGGTAGGTATGTTACATGGGAAGATGGGATGCCTTCTTAACACATAGGCTTCTTTCCAAAGCTGAAAGAACCTAAAAGTCAATAAGGTTTAAACTTCAGGACCCCTCATTATCATGGGCACCTTCGGTAAATTAAATATTTGTAAATGAATTTTCAAATTATTCTGATGTGAGTGTTCCATTTATTTCCTATCAGGACCCTAACTAATACTACACTTTCGAAATGTAGTTCATACTTTGAAATCTCTTTCCCTTAGATTTGTCTCTGAATTAACCTATCTAGTTTAATCTGAATGGTCACTGCTTGCAATTTAGCTCTAGTTTATAATTTTATAACTTCTCAGATCCTCTTTATTCTTAGTGGACAAGCAATATTTTTTATGCCTATTATGTTTTTATCTTCTGACAAATTTGCTTGTCTGATCTTATTAGAGACATCAGGTGGATTATTTTTGAACCAATTGTATAAGTATCTGAACATTCCAATAAAAATTACTGATAAGAATATCCCTTAAATCAGACAAATACAGTGATATCATCATGTTAATTAATAATAGAGCTTCCCTGCTGGCGCAGTGGTTGAGAGTCCGCCTGCCGATGCAGGGGACACGGGTTTGTGCCCTGGTCCGGGAAGATCCCACATGCCGCAGAGCGGCTGGGCCTGTGAGCCATGGCCGCTGAGCCTGCGCATCCGGAGACTGTGCTCCACAACAGGAGAGGCCACAACAGTGAGAGGCCCGCGTACCGCAAACAAACAAAATAATAATAATAAAATACAACCAATTAGCATACAGTACACATAATAGCATAATATTTTTTACGTTGTACATGATTATAGCAGCTACTGAGAGTGAGCCATAGAAAGAAAGTAGTTAATTACAGATTTAGAGAAACATTCATGTGGGAAAGCCATTGCTTCAGAGTTAGATTACTCCTATACTGAACAATTCATCAATGAGAATTGGTAAGTGCTGAGTGAGATAGAGTAGAATGCATATGCAAATCTTGCTATAAGGAACAATTTTAAAATGCCAGGGAAATAAAAAATAGAGCATTTGCCCTAAGGATCTTAAAATCTAGTTAAGATGAAATTGGTAACATACTTAAATAGCCTAGAACCTGAGTTACAGCATATGAGAAAGGCTACTGTAGACTGATACATATTAATCAGATCTATTAAAGGAATAATAAAGAAAGAATAGAAAAAGAAGACTGAAGAAATTTATAGCAAATGAGTGGGAACACAATGGGAGAAAGAAAAATATGTGTAGTATATGAATCAATTAAGCATAATAAATGAATTTGTTAGTAAAAAATGTGCTTGATCTGCTATACCAATTCCTTAAACTAAGTATATACATTACATAAACAATTTTTGAGTGTAAATAATGTGCAAGAAATGCTAACAATAACAGATACAATAAATGTAAAATTTATTTCTCTAAAATTCTCTTACCTGGAATTTAAAATTAGGAATTGCTTATTATTCAAAAATATTAAATGGAATTTTTAAAACTTCTTTCCAGTGTATAAATCGAGACAATTTTTGTTTTTTCTTTTGAAAATATTCTAACTCACTTATGAATTTATTTATTTTGAGAAGTTCTGTCCCTGAAATCCAGGTCATTTCCTTCTAGCTATTTCATAGGTTTTACAGTCATTTAATTTAACATTTAAGCTAGATTAGAGTACATGTACTATTATTTATATTGGAAAGCATACTTTTCACTACAATAATGCAGTTATACTCAATACTTGCAACGAGATTCTATGCTGAGCATGAAATTAGCTTTTATCACAAAGGTGTGATTTAATAAATGTCCAATACCAGAAAATCTGAAAGCATAGAAAGGAAAATACATTTCTCACAGATGATAGACCAAAACACTTTCATGTGGAAATCTCAACTTACAATTTTGATTCTATGCATATACTTATTTTAAATAATAGATTTTATCAAAGCTTTCACTTTTGATTAGAACAATCTTGCAAGTAATCATTAAGGCCCAAGATATACATTTCTCATGAAATTGCTATAAATATATGTGAAATTATATCTTAAGAAGAAACAATCAGAAAAATCTTTTCTCGCCTATTTTCCCTTTTTTTTTTTTTTTGGTATCAAAAGAGACAGTATGTTACAATGGAAACAGAAAGAGATAAGGTAAGTCAAGAAATGTGTAAGAGTCCCAATGTTGCCTTAATTTAATATTTGGTTTGGTTCAAATCAATTAACTTCTCTGGACCTCATTTTCTATATATACAAAATTATGAAATTAGACTAAGTGATACTGAAGGTTCTTTCTATATCTTAAAGTATGTGATGCTAATATAAGCATTTAAATAATATTAGGTAATCTTTGAAAAACATGTATACACACTATTTCTACTTAAACTATGTAATTAGCACACAATCCATTTTAGATTTCAGTTTTTTATAAAAATGCTTAATTAAAAATAAAACTAATAATACTTAATTGAGGTATAATTTATACACTGTAAACTGCACATATCTTAAGTATTCAGATGATGAAACAAATGTATGCTCTTGTATTAAAGTTCCCCAAATCATTTCCACCACCCTAAAAAATTTCCTGGTGCCCCTCTCCAATCAATCTCTCTCTCCCTCCACTACTCCACTGGCAACCACTTTTCTACTCTTCTGATTACTATCACCATAAATGTTTTGCTTGCTCATGAACTTCATGTCTATGAGATCATACAGTATATACTTTTTTGTCTGACTTCTTTGGCTCATCATGATGATTCTGAAATGCATTTATGTTGCTAGACATATCACTGAACTGTTCTTTTTGTGTCGAAAAATACTAACCCATTTTTGGAATATCACATTGTTCATAAATCCAATCTAATGATTGAGAGACATTTGGGTTGTTTCCAGTTTTGAGCTATTATGAATAAAACTGTCATGGAAATTCATTTACATATCTTTTTGTGGACATAACATTTATTTTCTTTGGGTATGTACCTAAGAAAGGAATAACTGAGTATTAGGAGAGGTATCTTTACCTTAGAAACTGCCAAGGAGATTTACAAAACAGTTGAATAATTTTACATTCCCACCAGCAGTCTATGAAAATTACAATTGCCCTACCATCTCATCAATTTTAAATTTTATCCACCTATATATTGTGAAGGTTTAAGTTGCATGTCCATGATGAATAATGCTATTGGGTATCTTTTCATATGTTTGATGGTCATTCATATATATTTCTTTGTGAATTGCTTGTTTAACTCAATTTATCAGTTGATAAATTGAACTATTAAAAATTATACTAATCAAAGATACCGTGAAACAAATGATAGAGCAAAACACAAATGGAAGAAAGTGTTAGCAATACATATATTATACATAACATTCCATACATGAAAAAAAACCACTTTAATCCAGAATACATAAATAATTCCTACAAATCAATATGAAAAAGATAAGCAATGTAATTTTTTTTTTTTTTCCGGTACATGGGCCTCTCACTGTTGTGGCCTCTCCTGTTGTGGAGCACAGGCTCCGGACGCGCAGGCTCAGCGGCCATGGCTCACGGGCCCAGTCGCTCCGCGACATGTGGGATCTTCCGGACCGGGGCAAAGATACCCGTGTCCCCTGCATCGGCAGGCGGACTCTCAACCACTGCGCCACCAGGGAAGCCCCAGCTTGTCTTATTTTTATAATTGATATTTTAGTCTCTCCCTCTCTCATATATTATTTAAAAATAAACATATTAATTGACATGTATTATAGAATGTCACATATTTTCCAACTGAGGCTTACTTTTTCATTTTTATTATATCTTTCAAAGAACAAAATAGTTTAATTTTGATAAAGTCCAATTTATCAATATTTTTTCTTCTGTAGAGAGCTTTTTTTGTTTGTTTATTGTTTTTAAGTAAGCTTTATCTACCTTGAAGTGATATCATTTTTAATCTATACTTTCATGGTATTTTATGGCAGAAGGGCTAATCTTTCCCTTGATTTTTAAATCAATTTTTTGTTATTCAAGAGTTCACTTTTTATGTGGCATCTCAATAATTTCAGCAGAAAGCTTTTTTAGTGTTTCTAATCTGCCATGTCATTTTAAGTGAGAGTCAGTATACTGTAGCCAAAACTGTCTTGATACAAACCTTAGTTTCACCATTTATGAGATGTATTAGCCTCTGGTTAAACAGCTATGTCTTTCCTAGTGGAAAATATAGCATTACATTTATACAGTAAGTCCCCTACATATGAAGAGTTCTGTTCTGAGAGCACGTTCGTAAATCCAATTTGTTCGTTAAGTCCAACAAAGTTAGCCTAGGTACCCAACTAACACAATTGGCTATATAGTACTGTACTGTAATAGGTTTATAATACTTTTCACACAAATAATACATAAAAAGCAAACAAACACAAAAAATAAACATTTTAATCTTACAGTACAGTATCTTGAAAAGTACAGTAGTACAGTACAACCGCTGGCATCCAGGGGCTGGCATCAAGCGAACAAGCAAGATGAGTTACTGACTGGAGGAAGGAGAGGAGGTGGGAGATGGCAGAGCTGAAGGATCATCAGCAATAAGAGACAGAGGGCAAGGTGCAATTTCAATCATGCCTGACGTTGATGTACAGGTTCTGGTTCCTTGCTGAATTCCATTCTATCTACCATCTTGAAAAAATGATCCAGTGATGTCTGGGTAGTAGCTCTTTTTTCTTCCTCATAGATGACATGGTAGCACTGGATTGCATTCTGAACGGCTACTGAAACCTTCATGTACTGTTCTATGTTCAGGGGCTGTGTCTCAAAAACTAACATTTCCTCCTCAAATAAAGAAAATCCCCTTGCCGTTTCCTGCATCGGGAATCTCTTTGGTACTTCAGTTACTTCTTCTTCCTCTTGTCACTCCACTCTCTCAATTATTTTCACTTTTGTTTCCACCGTTATCTCTTGGTGCTTCTTAGAAGTACCAGCTACGTCACCAATGCTTTTACACTTGCTTCCAGACGTCCTGGGCTTGAAATAGAGATACTGTACTACTGTACTCTATACAGTACTCTACAGTGAAGTACACAAAAGCACAACCACTTGTAGAGGATGCACGCATGTGAAAATATATTCCAGACACGTGCACTAACTTACGTGATTGGACATTTGAATGCAAGTTAGCATCTTTGAACGTTTGCAACTTGAAGCTTCCTATGTAGGGAACTTACTGTAGTGTGGAGAAAATGAACTGAAATTTACAAACAGTTACACTAAGCCTAAAGAGCCCCTTAAGTTATTTCTAAGCAAACATCTACATGGGGAACTAGAGGTATTTGTTAATTCTAACTCAAAGCATTAATCTGCTACTTTGGGAGACTAGCTGCAAGGCCTGATACATTTCTTCTGTCTGCTAGGCCTTGAAATATCTCACTCTTCTAAAAATCCATTCTGATCCTGTTTAAACTGTCACTGAAATTTTTGTTACTTTCTTCTACTAGAACACTTCTTCTCCCTATCTGGCCAAGGAACTCACCTCCTTATGATGCTGGCATGTATCAGATGCCTCTATCTCACTCAGGACTTTGCTATCTTATAAATTTTGATCATATCTACTTAACTTTACAGTGGGAAGGCTGCAACGGGTAGGAAAGTCTATTCTTTCAGATGAGAAATTCAGATTCCCAGGTAGTGCTGCCAGAGTATGAAATCATCCATAAATCAAACTTAGTTCACTCTATTTTTCTCTTCAAGTTTTTACTATGAAAAATTTCAAAAACATACAAATAGCAGAGAATAGTATAATAAACTTCATACGGGCATCACTCAGCCTCAACAATTATTAACAGAGGGCCAATTTTGTTTTGTTGATATGCACCCCGTTGCCCTTGCCTCCCATTAAATTAGTTTAAACAAATACTAGCCCCTTCAACAGCAACAACAAAAAAAACAAAACAAATACTAGCCCCTATACCATTTCATCCCATTTATAAAAAAATAGGAACTTTTGCTTAACATCAGTATCATTATCACACCTAATTTAGTTTATAATAATTCTTGAATATCATAAATCTATATATGTTATCCCAGATTATAGCAGGGTGGGTCTGTATGAGAAATAATCAAGGTTATTTGAAACAAGAGAAATATTTATCGTTTCTTTTAATTTTAAAATTTGTGCTTACCTAGTGCTATAAATTTTATATGAACTTATTACATTCAATTTAAGGTGATAGGATTGGTATCATAAACTCCAAATATATTCTCGTTTTGTAAGGTAAGTTTTACATACCTAAAATAAATTGAGAGTCAATATAATTATATGTTGGTCTGCAGTCATATAAACCTTTCTTTCACTCTTAATACCACTTGTTAAGAGGGCCTTCAAAATATCTGTATTTTCTTAGTATCTTGATAATGGGTATGGGATTGATCTCACTTTACAGATAAGGAAACTGAGGCTTAGAGAAATATTTGATATGAGTCATAAATGGAGAATCCAGTGTTTGAACCCTGACATTTACACTATTTTCAGTCCACTATGATAGGTTTTACCTATGTAATTATGACGGGAATATTAAATCCAGTGTTTCTACTACACCAGCCATGTTACCAAGTACCACAAGATAGAAATTAGCAATTGCCATTATTTCAATGGTAGTCATTCTGAAGTGGAAGCAAAATTCTTTACTCATTCATTACCTTCTAGTGTTTTTTTTCCTCAAAATTAAGACATAAAGAAATGTTACCAAAGTAGTCTACCACTGAAAACTCTGACATTTCCGCCTAAACTCTGCTAATGACTGTGGTGATGAGCGCTATCTTCTCCCTCATCTTGAAGTGTTTGTACTGATTATAGAATCAACTCTGCTCTACTACAAGGAGTTCCCAAATACTCTCAATTACATCTCTTCAATATCTTATGAATCCATCTTCTCCTTCACTGAATTTACTCAACCATTTCTTAAGAGATAACTACATACAAAGGCAAGTAATGTGTTATGTGGTATAGAAAGGTGATTAAGCATTTCATTTTCTTCAAGAGAGTTTACGAAGAAAGTATAAAAGAAATATACATAAATAATTATAATAAAAGATTTAAAAAAAGAAATTGTCTTAAGAAAGACAGAATGAAGGTAATATGGAAATTAAAGTGTCCCTAAAACATCTAAAAAATAATAGTACAGAGGTGTAGAAGTATGAAGACATCCTTTGTGAAACTCAGCAAGTGGCACAAGGGGAGACCAGAGGTAGATTAGATTCAATTATCAAGATGCAGATTATCATCTTGTAAACAGATATTCATCCTTCCCCTTCCCACCCTTGCTCTGTCACTTAAGTCAGTCTCCATATCTCAACTTCCCCCACAAGATCCTTGACATTTAAAGCAGAGTGTTTACAGTCATGCTAAGTAACTCTGACCTCAGATGGCTTGATTAACCTATTTAAATTGTATGCATGGTGCTGAGTGCAAACCTATTCATCAGGGTTCACAAACAAAAGCAAGAGCTTTAATCAGTTTCCTACTACATCTAATGCTCTATGGTTGTCTTTATTATACCTGAAAGTCAAACGCTACTTCATGCAATATTTTAATCTGCATTAAAATTCAAATATCTTCATCAAGTTTGGTGTCTATAATGTGAGACATTCTTTGACAATTGTGGAGAGATTATGTCAGCAGACTTCATTTCTAAAAACTAACAGGTCGATATGCTATTTTGACTTATGCAAGAAAAATTGATCAAATAGAATTGGGAGAGGAAAAGTATAGACAGTATCAATAATTTACATTCTTTGCAGAAAACTATAGCTGGCATTCTAGGAAATTCTCGGCTCTGTTAGACTGAATTCCTTAACCCTGGCAGCATAGTCTGAGCACCCTTCTCTCTTTGCTCCCATGTCTCAGTAGCTCTTTAAGTAACCATGTCAACATGCACATCATCTAACACCATAGACAAGATGTGCATACATGTAAACAAATAGCAGAATAAACCTAAGACTTATCAATAGTTTACATATAACTTAATGTAGTCTTATATATGTAGCACAAATATTTTCCAAAACCTATTACTGGAGCTTCAGTCTTATTAATGAGATTAAAATTTAGAGGGAGTTTTTACTTGCTAATTCCTAGGCAAATAAAATATTCACTCCTTTGTAGAGTTAATTTTAATTTGTTTAACCTAATTGTTTCATCATGTATTGTTTGATGGAATAACCAGTGATGAATGTTAAGATGATGACACTTTTTAATGGATGACAAATCTTTAATTGAAGAATTATAGTAATGAAGCTCTGTATTCATGATTTTGGATTAATTCAGAGCTAATGTTGCAAGTACAAAAGAATACTTTCTTTATGATCAATTCATTTTCATGGATTTTTTAATTTAATTATATTAAACAGTGGTAATTACTTGAGAGTTTAATTAAAAAGGCTGCTTTGATTTTTCTTTATAGGAAATTGAAATGGCAGAGTACAAATGTCATTATTAAACATTTATTCCCAGGAGGACCTTCAAGATGGCAGAGGAGTAAGACGTAGATATCATCTTCCTCCCCACAAATACATCAAAAATATATCTGCATGTGGAACAAATCTTACAGAACACCTACTGAACGCTGGCAGAAGACCTCAGACTTCCCAAAATGCAAGAAACTTCCCAGGTAACTGGGTAGGGCAAAAGAAAAAAGAAAACACAGAGACAAAAGAATAGGGATGGGACCTGCACCTCTGGGAGGGAGCTGTGAAGGAGGAAAAATTTCCACACATTAGGAAGCCCCTTCACTGGTGGAGACTGTGGTTGGGCAAGGTGGGGAGCTTCAGAGCCACAGAGGAGAGCACAGCAACAAGGTGCAGATGGCAAAGTGGAGAGATTCCCACACAGAGGATCGGTGCTGACCAGTACTCACCAGCCTGAGAGGCTTGTCTGCTCACCTGCCAGGGCGGGTGGGGACTGGGAGCTGAGACTTGGGCTTCGGAGGTCAGATCATAGGGAGGGGACTGGGGTTGGCTGCGTGAACACAGCCTGAAGGGGTTAGTGCACCACAGATAGCCAGGAGGGAGTCC
This sequence comes from Phocoena sinus, assembly GCF_008692025.1. Classification (NCBI taxonomy): domain Eukaryota; kingdom Metazoa; phylum Chordata; class Mammalia; order Artiodactyla; family Phocoenidae; genus Phocoena; species Phocoena sinus. Next base: position 68,722,724 of record NC_045767.1, read on the forward strand.
AGGAAAAACTCTGGACCTGCCTAAGAGGAAAGAGACCATTGTTTCTGGGTATGCAAGGAGAGGAGATTCAGAGCACCACCTAAACGAGCTTCAGAGACGGGCGCAAGCTGCGGTTATCAGCACGGACACCAGAGACGGGGATGAGATGCTAACGCTGCTGCTGCAGCCACCAATAATCCTGTGTGCAAGCACAGGTCACTATCCACACCTCCCCTCCCAGGAGGCTGTGCAGGCTGCCACTGCCAGGGTCCCGTGATCCAGGGAAAACTTCCCCGAAGAACACACAGCACACCCCAGGCTGTTGCAACGTCAGGACAGCCTCTGCCCCTGCAGGCTTGCCCCGCATTCTGTACCCCTCCCTCACCCCAGCCTGAGTGAGCCAGAGTCCCCTTAATCAAGCCACTCCTTTAACCCCCTCCTGTGTAGGAGAAGAACAGATGCCAGAGAGAGACCTACATGCAGAGGCAGGGCCAAAACAAAGCTGATCCAGGAGGTGTGCGAACAAAGAAGAGAAAGGGAAATTTCTCTGAGCAGCCTCAGGAGCAGCGGTTTAAAGCTCCACAATCAACTTGATGTACCCTGTATCTGTGGAATACATGAATAGACAATGAATCATCCCAAAATTGAGGTGGTAGACTTTGGGAGCAACTATAGACTTGGGATTTGCTGTATGCAATTGACTAGTTTCTTATTTTAATGTTTATCTTAGTTTAGTTTTTAGCGCTTGTTATCATTGCTGGATTTGTTTATTGGTTTGGTTGTTCTCTTCTTTTTTTAAATTACTTTTAAAATTTTTTATTTTAATGATATTTTAAAATATTTTATTTTAATAACTTTAATTATTTTATTATTTTCTTTCTTTCTTTCTTTCTTTCTTTTCTCCCTTTTCTACTGAGCCGTGTGGCTGATAAGGTCTTGGTGCTCCAGCCAGATGTAAGGCTTGAGCCTCTGAGGTGAGAGAGCCAAATTCAGGACATTGCACCACCAAAGACCTCTGGTCCCACATAATATCAATTGGCGAGAGCTCTCCCAGAGATCTCCATCTCAACACTAAGACCCAGCTCACTAAACGACCAGCAAGCTCCAGTGCTGGACACCACATGCCAAACAACTAGCAAGACAGGAAAACAACCTAACCTGTTAGCAGAGAGGCTGTCTAAAATCATCATAAGTTCAGAGACACCCCAAAACACACCACTGGTCCTGCGCACCAGAAAGATGAGATCCAGCCTCATCCACCAGAACACAGATACAAGTCTCCTCCACATGAAGCCTACACACCCACTGAACCAACCTTACCCACTGTGGGCAGACACCAAAAACAACAGGAACTTCGAACCTGCAGCCTGCAAACAGGAGACACCAAACACAGTTAGTTAAGCAAAATGAGAAGACAGAGAAATCCACAGCAGATGAAGGAGCAAGGTAAAACCCATGAGACCAAACAAATGACGAGAAGATAGGCAGTTTACCTGAAAAAGAATTCAGAGTAATGATAGTAAAGATGATCCAAAATCTTGGAAATAGAACGGAGGAAATACAAGAAATGTTTAACAAGGACCTAGAAGAACTAAAGAACAATCAAACAATGATGAACAAAACAATAAATGAAATTAGAGTGGCATGGACATATAAAGACTACCAAATATAAAACAGATGGCTAGTGGGAAGCAGCCACATGGCACAGGGAGATCAGCTCGGGGCTTTGTGACCATCTACAGGGGTGGGATAGGGAGGGTGGGAGGGAGATGCAAGAGGGAGGAGACATGGGGATATATGTATATATATAGCTGATTCACTTTGTTATAAAGCAGAAAATAAAACACCATTGTAAAGAAATTATACTCCAATAAAAATGTTAAAAAAACTTTAAAAATGAAAAAATAATAAAAAATCTCCAGAAGGAATCATTAGCAGAATAACTGAGGAAGAAGAACTGATAAGTGACTTGGAAGATAAAAGAGTGAAAATACCTACTGCAGAGCAGAATAAAGAAAAAAGAATGAAAAGAATTGAGGACAGTCTCAGAGACCTCTGGGACAACATTAAATGCAGCAACATTTGAATTATAGGGCTTGCAAAAGAAGAAGAGAAAAAAAAGGGACTGAGAAAATATTTGAAGAGATTATAATTGAAAACTTCCCTAATATGGGAAAGGAAATAGTCAATCAAGTCCAGGAAGCACAGAGAGTCCCACACAGGATAACTGCAAGGAGAAACACACCAAAACACATATTAATCAAACTATCAAAGATTAAATAAAAGAAGAAATATTAAAAGCAGCAAGGGAAAAGCAACAAATAACATACAAGGAAATCCCCAAAAGGTTAACACCTGAACTTTCAGCAGAAACTCTGCAAGCCTGAAGGAAGTGGCAGGACATATTAAAAGTGATGAAAGGGAAAAATCTACAACCAAGATTACCCAGAAAGGATCTCATTCAGATTCGATGGAGAAATTAAAAGCTTTACAGGCAAGCAAAGCTAAGAGATTCAGCACCACCAAACCAGCTTTACAAAAAATGATAAAGGAAATTTTCTAGGTAGGAAATACTAAGAAAGAAAAAGGCCTACAATAACAAACCCAAAACAATTAAGAAAATGGTAATAGGAGCATACATATCGATAATTACCTTAAATGTAAATGCATTAAATGCTTCAACCAAAAGACATAGACTGGCTGAATGGACACAAAAACCACACCCGTATATATGCTGTCTACAAGAGACCTACTTCATACCTAGGGACACATACAGACTGAAAGGGAGGGGATGGAAAAAATATTCCATGGAAATCAAAAAAAGCTGGAGTAGCCATTCTCATATCAGAAAAAATAGACTTTAAAATAAACACTATTACAAGAGACAAGGAAGGGCACAACATAATGATCATGGGATCAATCCAAGAAGAAGATATAGCCATTGTAAATATTTAAGCACCCAACATAGGAGCACCTCAATACAGAAGGCAAATGCCAACACCCATAGAAGGGGAAATCAACAGCAGCACAATAATAGTAGCGGACATTAACACCCCACTTTCATCAATGGACAGATCAACCAAAATGAAAATAAAGAAGGAAACACAAGCTTTAAATAACACATTAAACAAGATGGACTTAATTGATATTTATAGGACATTCCATCCCAAAACAACAGAATACACTTCCTTCTCAAGTGCTCATGGAACATTCTCCAGGATAGATCATATCTTGGGTCACATAACAAGCCTTAGTAAATTTAAGAAACTTTAAATCATATCAAGTATCTTTTCTGACCACAATGCTATGAGATTAGATATCAATTCCAGGAAAAAAAACTGTAAAAATTACAAACACATGGAGGCTAAACAATACACTACTAAATAACCAAGAGATCACTGAAGAAATCAAAGAGGATATCAAAAATACCTAAAAACAAATGACAGTGAAAACAAAATGACCCAAAACCTATGGGATGCAGCAAAAGCAGTTCTAAGAGGGAAGTTTATAGCAATACAATCCTACCTCAAGGAAAAAGAAACATCTCAAATTAACAACCTAACATTACACCTAAAGCAATTAGAGAAAGCAGAAAAAAGCAAAAAAAATATCAGTTAGCAGAAGGAAAGAAATCATAAAAATCAGATCAGAAATAAATGAAAAAGAAATGAAGGAAACAATAGCAAAGATCAATAAAACTAAAAACTGGCTCTTTGAGAAGAAAAACAAAATGAAAAACCATTAGCCAGACTCATCAAGAAAAACAGGGAGAAGACTCAAATCCACAGAATTAGAAATGAAAAAGGAGAAGTAACAACTGACACTGCAGAAATACAAAGGGTCATGAGAGATTACTACAAGCAACTATATGCCAACAAATTGACAACCTGGAAGAAATTGACAAATTCTTAGAAAAACACAACCTTCCAAGACTGAACCAGGAAGAAGTAGAATATACAAACAGAACAATCAAAAACACTGAAATTGAAACTGTGATTAAAAATCTTCCAATACATAAAAGTCCAGGACCAGATGGCTTCACAGGCAAATTCTATCAAACATTTAGAGAAGAGCTAACACCTATCCTTCTCAAACTCTTCCAAATTATAGCAGAGGGAGGAATACTCCCAAACTCATTCTACGAGCCCACTATCACCCTGATACCAAAACCAGACAAAGATGTTACAAAAAAAGAAAATTACAGGCCAATATCACTGATGTACATAGATGCAATAATCCTCAACAAAATACCAGCAAACAGAATCCAACAGCACATTGAAAGGATCATACACCATGATCAAGTGGGGTTTATCCCAGGAATGCAAAGATTCTTCAATATATGCAAATCAATGTGATACACTGTGTTAGCAAACTAAAGAATAAAAACCATATGTTAATCTCAATAGATGCAGAAGAAGCTTTTGACAAAATTCAACACCTATTTATGATAAAAACTCTCTAGAAAGTATGCATAGAGGGAACTTACCTGAACATGATAAAGGTCATATATGACAAACCCACAGACAACATCATTCTCAATGGGGAAAAACTTAAATCATTTCCACTAAGATCAAGAACAAGACATGGTTACCCACTCTCACCACTATTACTCAACAGTTTTGGAAGTTTTTCCTATAGCAATCAGAGAAGAAAAGGAAATAAAACTAATCCAATGGAAAAGAAGAAGTAAAGCTGTCGCTGTTTGCAGATGACATGATACTATATATAAAGAATCCTAAAGATGCTACCAGAAAACTCCTAGAGTTAATCAATACAAAATTAATGCCCAGAAACATCTTGCATTCCTATACACTAATGATGAAAAATCTGAAAGAGAAATTAAGGAACACTCCTATTTACCTATGCAACAAAAAGAATAAAATACCTAGGAATAAACCTACCTAAGCAGATAGAAGACTTCTATGCAGAAAACTATAAGATACTGATGAAAGAAATTAAAGGTGATACAGATGGAGAGATATACCATGTTCTTGGATTGGAAGAATCAACACTGTGAAAATGACTATACTACCCAAAGCAATCTACAGATTCAATGCAATCCCTATCAAACTACCAGTGGCATTTTTCACAGGACTAAAACAGAAAAATTCACAAAAGCCCATGAATAGCCAAAGCAATCTTGAGAAAGAAAAACAGAGCTGGAGGAATCAGGCTCCCTGAATTCAGACTATACTACAAAGCTACAGTAATGAAGACAGTATGGTACTGGCACAAAAACAGAAATAGAGATCAATGGAACAATATAGAAAGGACAGAGGTAAACCCATGCACATATGGTCACCTTATCTTTGATAAAGGAGGCAAGAGTATACAGTGGAGAAAAGACAGCCTCTTCAATAAGTGATGCTGGGAAAAGTGGACAGCTACATGTAAAAGAATGAAATTAGAACATTCCCTATCACCATACACAAAAATAAACTCAAAATGGATTAAAGACCTAAATTTAAGGCAAGACACTATAAAATTCGTAGAGGAAAACATAGGCAGAACACTCTATGACATAAAACACAGCAGGATCCTTTTTGACCCACCTCTTAGAGTAACGGAAATAAAAACAAAAATAAACAAATGGGAGCTAATGAAACTTAAAAGCTTTTGCACAGCAAAGGAAACCATAAACAACATGAAGTCAACCCTTAGAATGGGAGAAAATATTTGCAAATGAAGTAACTGGCAAAGGATTAATCTCTAATATATACAAGCAACTCATGCAGCTCAATATCAAAAAAACAAACAACCTAATTCAAAAATGGACAGAAGACCTAAATAGACATTTCTCCAAAAAAGATATACAGTTTGCCAACAAACACATGAAAGGATGCTCAACATCGCTAATCATTAGAGAAATGCAAATCAAAACTACAGTGAGGTATCACCTCACACTGGTCAGAATGGCCATCATCAAAAATCTACAAACAATAAATGCTGGAGAAGGTGTGGAGAAAAGGGAACCTTTGGTGGGAATGTAAATTGATATAGCCACTATGGAGAATAGTATGGAGGTTCCTTGAAAAACTAAAAATAGAACTACCATATGACCCACCAATCATTCTACTGGGCATATACCCTGAGAAAACTATAATTCAAAAAGAGACATGTACCACAATGTTCATTGCAGCACTATTAACAATAACCAGGACGTGGAATCCACCTAAGTGTCCATCAACAGATGAATGGATAAAGAAGATGTGGCATGCATATACCATGGAATATTACTCAGCCATAAAAAGAAATGAAATTGAGTTATTTGTCGTGAGGTGGATGGACTTAGAATCTGTCATACAGAGTGAAGTAAATCAGAAAGAGAAAAACAAATACTGTATGTTAACACATATATATGGAATCAAAAAAATAATAAAATGGTTCTGAAGAACCTATGAGCAGGACAGGAATTAAGATGCAGACGTAGAGAATTGACTTGAGGACCCGGGGAGGGGGAAGGGTAAGCTGGGACAAAGTGAGATAGTGGCATCAACATATATACACTATCAAATGTAAAATAGATAGCTAGTGGGAAGCAGCTACATCATCTGGGGAGATTAGCTTGGTGCTTTGTGACCACCTAGAGGGGTGGGATAGGGAGGGTGGGAGGGAGATGTTACAGGGAGCATATATGGGGATATATGTATACGTATAGCTGATTTGCTTTGTTATACAGCAGAAGCTAACAAAATACTGTTAAGCAATTATACTCTAAGAAAGATGTTAAAATAAATAAATTAATAAATAAATAAAAGGAGAAATAAAAATTCCAAAAAAAAAAAATTTTGTTCCAAAAATAATGATTCTCTTAGTTCTTGCGTTGGTCACCTAGAGACCTATCAAATTAGACAGCTTATAATAAAGAATTCACTTTATGTGACCTAAGTTTAAAACTTCTTTCTCTGAACCAGAAAGAAAGTGAAATTTTATTTGGATAATAAAGAATTTAAAAAATTAAAGACTCTGGGCTTCCCTGGTGGCGCAGTGGTTGAGAGTCTGCCTGCTGATGCAAGGGACACGGGTTCATGCCCCGTTCTGGGAAGATCCCATATGCAGCAGAGCAGCTAGGCCCGTGAGCCGTGGTCACTGAGCCTGCGCGTCCGGAGCCTGTGCTCCACAACAGGAGAGGCCACAATAGTGAGAGGCCCGCGTACCGCAAAAAAAAAAAAAAACATTAAAGACTCTTCCTAAAATTATAATTATGTTTATTTCTAAGATTCCCACATAAATATACCTGAAAGTTAAGTCTCAGTGTTGAGAAGAAAAAAAAAAATCTATATAATGGATATAACTGAACAGCACTAACTTAGAAAAGTTACATTCAGGCAATGGTTTCATGTGTTGAGAACAGCTTTGATTTTCCCCAGAACTCCAAATACTATTGTTAAAATGTTAAACCTGACCCAAATATTAAAAAAAGCAAACAATACTTTTAAAATTATTGCAATGCATTATGTCATATCAAAGAGTAAAATAATTCTAAGAGAAGTAGAAAATTGGAAGACCAATTCTAGTGGTTCACACCTGGTTGGAAAACAGTGAATTAGGAATATCAAAATAACTTCATCAAACATTTCCTGAGCCATACATACGAGCACACCTTGGAAAAATTGTGGGTTTGTTTCCAGACCACCACAATAAAGTGAATTTCTAAATATAGTCACACAAATTTTTTGGTTCACCAGTGCATATAAAAGTTACATTTACACTATACTGTAGTCTATTAAATGTGCAATAACATTATGTTTTTAAAAGGAATGTACATACTTTAATTAAAAAATATTTTATTGCTAAAAAATGCTGCCCGTTATCTGAGCCTTCAGAGTTATATTTGCTGGTGGAGAGTCTTGTCTCGTTGTTGATGGCTTGTTGATTGATCAGGGTGGAGGTTGCTAAAGGTTGGGTTGGCTGAGGCAATTTCTTAAAATAAAACAATGATAAAGTTTGCTGCATTGATTGACTTCCTTTCACAAACAATTTCTCTGTAGCATGCAATATCATTTGATAGCATTTTACCCAGAGTAGAATTTCTTGCAAAATTAGAGTCAGTCTTCTCAAACCTTGTTGCTGCTTTGTCAAGTAAGTTTATGTAATAATCTAAATCCTTTGTTGTCATTTCAACAACCCTCACAGCATCTTCACCAGTAGATTCCATCTCAAGAAACTAGTTTCTTTGCTATCCATAAGGAGCAACTCCTCATCCCTTAAAATTTCATCATGAGCTTGAAGCAATTTAGTCACATCTTTGGACACCACTTCTAATTCTAATCCTCTTGCTATTTCCACCATATCTGCAGTTAATTCCTCCACTGAAGTCTTGAATCCCTCAAAGTCACCCATGAGGGTTGGAATCAACATCTTCCAAACTTCTACTAATGTTGACCTCTTCCCCTGAATCACGAATATTCTTAATGGCATCTAGAATGTGGAATCAACTTTAGAGGGACTTTGCCCAGATTCATCAGAGGAATCACCATCTGTGGCAGATATAGCCTTACATATGTATCTCTTAAAAAATGAGACTTGAAAGTCAAAATGACTACTTGATCCATGGGCTACAAAATGGATGTTGTATTAGCAGGCATGAAAACAACATTAATCTCATTGTAGATCTCCATCAGAGCTCTTGGGTGACCAAGTGTATTGCCAACGAGCAGTAATATTTTCAGAGGAGTTTTTTTTTTCTGAGCAGTAGTTCTCAACAGTGGGCTTAAATATTCAGTAAACCATGTTGTAAACAGATATGCTGTCATCCAGGCTTTGTTTCTTCATTAAGAGAGCATAGGCAGAGTAAATCTAGCATAATTCTTAAGGGCCCTGGGATTTTTGGAATGGTCAATGAGCATTGGCTTCAACTTAACATCACCACCTACATTAGTCCTAACAAGAGTGTCAGCATGTCCTTTGGAGCTTTGAATCCAGGCATTGACTTCTCCTCCCTAGCTATGAAAGTCCTAGATGACATTTTCTTCCAATATAAGGCTCTTCCATCTACACTGAAAATCTGATGTGTAGTGCAGATACTTTCATTAATTATCTTAGCTAGATTTTCTGGATAACCAGAAAATTCTGTTGCAGTTTCTACATCAGCGCTTGCTGCTTCACCTTGCACTTTTATATTATGTAGATAGCTTCTTTCCTTAAACTTCATGAACCAACCTCTTCTAACTTTAAACTTTTCTTCTAAAGCTTCCTTACCTCTCTCATTTTCATAGAATTGAAGAAGGTTAGGGCCTTGCTCTGGATTAGTCTTTGGCATAAGTGAATGTTGTAGCTGGTTTGATCTATCCAGATCACTAAAACTTTCTTCATATCAGCAATAAGGTTTTTTGCTTTCTTATCATTCATGTGTTCACGGGAATAACACCTTTAGTTTCCTTCAAGAGCTTTTCCTTTGCATCTACAACCTGGCTGTTTGGCCCAAGAGGCCTCATTTCCAGCCAGTCTTGGCTTTCAACATGCCTTCCTCATTAAGTTTCACCATTTCTGGCTTTTGATTTAAAGTGAGAGACATATGACTCTTCTTTCCACTCAACACTTAGAGGCCATTGTGGGATTGTTAATTGGCCTAATTTCAATATTCTTGTGTCTCAGGGAATAGGGAGGCCTGAGTAGAGAGAGAGATGGGGAACAGTTGGTCTATGAGGCAGTCATAAATGGCATTTATCCATTAAGTTTGCCATCTTACATGGGTGTGGCTTATGGTTCCCCCAAACAATCGCAATAGTAACAACAAAGATCACTGATCACAGATCACCATAACAAATATAAGAATGAAAAGATTAGAAATATTATGTGGATTACCAAAATGTGATTCAGAGATACAAAGTGAGCAAATGCTATTGGAAAAATGGCACCAATAGACTTGCTAGATGCGAGGTTGCCACAAATCTTCAATTTGTAAAAAATGCAATATTTGTGAAGCACAATAAAACAAGGTATGCCTGTACACTATTCTTTCTTAAGACTTTTCTGTCCACCGTACAACCAGTGTCACAGCCCAACCATCTAACATTTATTCTTTTTATAGAACGCCTGCCAAATTATAACTTCCTTCTCATTAAGCATCCACTGAATATTTTCAGTCAAATTTCAAAACCTCTAAAAACTTTTCCGATGAAAAACTGAAGTCTTTGGTCCTAGTTCTATCATGTGGATCCATAGACACTATGAATTATTCCATTTCGATTCCATTCCTTTTACACTTGAAAGCAATTACCTGTTCTTCTCCAAGCCTTCTCAACTAAGGTTCTACTTTACACTCATGTTCAAGAGGTAGTTAGACAAATGCATGATTTGTGGTACAAGGAAAACTTTAATGTTTACTTTTTGGGTAAGTAGACTCACCTATTGATGTGAAGGAGGAAAAAAATAAAGCGGCGTCCAGTGACAATGTCAGAATCTCAATGCTAGCCTGAGTGAATCATTAGTCTGACTTAGTGAGGTCCTTCTCATACCTTTTAAAAGATAGATATGCTATATTAAAATATTTTTCAAGCATCTGATCTAGAATTTAACCTAAAGGAGTTGTCAGTTATACTGAATTATTAGTAGAATTTCTAAGACAGTTATATCAGTCATAATTGCTTGGCATAATAATCTGCTTGTTAGAGCGATGATACTGAGTTAGCAGAACATTTTAAAGACGTGCTCAAACTCTTTACAGCAAACAAGAAAAAGTTTACAACTTATGAAATATATAAATATACATATAGTTACATATGATATTCAGCATTCTTCAAAGTATTTTGATTTTTAATCTAGATATTAGAAATGTATTCTAAGCAGTTGCATACATATCCTGGGAAAATAAGCTTTCCATTATGTAAAATAATACGGATTAAATGAAAAAATATATAGTTTAAATATATATAAAAGTATATACTTATATGTAATATAGTTTTAAATGTATAATAAAAACCTCAGGTCTTTTTTAGGATAAAAGCTTTGAAAAAATTCACCTATTTGTTATGTATTCCTTAGGAGTTCATTCTGTAAAGTTTTTCTAATTTTATGAATATCAATGTCATTTAATATCCAACTTTCACAATGATGCCACTGTTATCTTTCAAGGCATGAACTATAAAATGTTACTTTTCTGGAGGAAATAAAAAAAAAAAGAGATATGATGGTTTCCATTCCCATTATCTAAAGCTCAAAACCCCTGGCTTGTACTATAGCATGTAAAGCATTTTACAGTCAAATCTCAAATTACTTTTCCAGTTTCATCGCCATGTTATGATCGCATTGCCTGCTCACACAGGCCATTGTCTGCTGCTGAAATATACTTCTCTTTCTTTCCGCATAACTCATATTCATCCTTTTGAGAGTCAATTCAAACTGTTTCCTCTAATGTGAAAGCTTCCCCACCATTCCCTAAGCATCAGCAGTCCTCTCTTCTCTGAGCACATAGATTCCACCATTCACAAACCATATTTTATTAATGGCATAATTATATTTCCCACTAGACTGAGATCCCCTCAAGGGATGACATGTGTGTCATTTATCTTTGTTCTCTAATGTCTGGTACAGTGCCTGATACTTGCTAGGAACTGGACTTGGAGATATTCATCTTGGCATTTCATCTCATCTTTGTCTTTAACTCCTCAATCTTGATCAAGTGCTTTAGCATTTTTAATCGTGGAGTATCAGGTTCATGGGCATGTGCACCTTCAAGCAGTAAGAAGACAGTAAGATATATTAGAAATAGCATAGAATTTTGAGTAAGCCAGTTGCTGAGTGTGTAAATTTATTAACTTAGATAACTCTGTTATCCCAGTTATCTCAGGTATAAAAGAGATTAATAATAAGCACATCATGGGTTTATTATAAAAATGGTTTAGTATGTAAAAAAGTATCTATCATAGGTTTGATTAGGTAGCTTCTAAAACACCTTAGGAGCTCAAATAACCTATGGATTAGAGAAAACATTTTAGAAACCACTCTCTGTACAAAAAAAAATGTGATTTTTTTCTCATAGTGTTTTATCAAATGAAAATGTGGTTCGATTGAAGCTTGTCAAAGCAAAGCAGTAGAAGTAATGAGCTTCTAAAGAGGATGGCTTCTTGAGGAAGCATTGAAAGTACTAACTGGAGTTGTATAAAATTTGAATCTAGTGAAGGTGTTATTCACAGCCACCAGAATTTAGAAGATGTAAATAGGAAAAGAGAAGTATAATTCATTAAAAGCTTTACATTCGAATATAAACTATAGACCAAGAGAACTTTTTAAAAAATACTACTCTGTAAGAATTGAAGGTGCAGGCTAGAAGTAGGATTGTCAAGTGATACTGGTATTGTAGTAGGAAATCAAAGACAAAAATAATTTTTATTAAGAGCTGTGTGATTTTTTAAAAAAAAATTGTTATAGACATTGAGATCCACATTTTAAAATTCTAATAGATTAAATTTTAAGACATGAATTACAAATCCATTTATTTTGATTAGATAATATAGATGATACAATATAGTATATTGCTTACACAATTTGCCAATTGATACTAAAAAAAGTCAGTGACTCAGTTGCAAAATAATTTTTTAGTTTTCACTTTTTTGAAAAATCAATTTATCTATTGACAGTTATTTTTCTGGCTCCATTAGAAAACTATATTTGAACTATATTTCAGCAATATGTTTATGAAGTACTTTCTAAAATCAATAATTTAATATTGGTGATTGCAGTGGTCTTATTCTCCGCTTAAATTTATTTTGAAGATGTAGCAGTTATTTTTTGGTTCTTATTAAAAAATTCTAAACTTTATGCGCAGATTTTGGGTTAAGAAGATTGTGAGTGTATATGTGTGTTTGTGTGTACTTATGTATAAACAATGTCCTCAATACACACAAACACACATATACCTTTTTATTTTACTTCCAAATATATTATGATATTGAGCAATCTGGCCACTGAAAGATACTGACGAATTATTGATTTCAGTTCTACTGATCTACTGAAAGTGTGTAATAGCAAGATATTTGCCTATAAGAATAAATTCACAACTGAATTAACTTTCCTTTCATCCTTTCAATACTACCATCCAATTCCAGAGTTACAGAGCCAAAATAATTATTTTATTAATTTTTATCTCAAAAAACATTTTTAAAGTCCTACTTATTTAAAGAAAATTATTTCATATATTGTAATAGCTATAGTTTAAGTGATTTTTATATATAAATGTCCCCAACTGGAGATTATATTGATATTTAAATCTTTGAAAAATCATTCGCTCCATATAATTTCTACAAAATCATGTAATTTAAATTTGAGAATTCAATGCCATCATCTTAATGACTTTTGGTCAGCAAAATAATGGACTTACTCATCCCCTTTCACACTGTGGTGATATAGAACCTGACAGAGCCCTGGAAGTATGTATTTATATTGCAGAACAGTGTGACACTTTTTTTTTTTTTTTTTTTTTTTTTTTTTTTTTTTAAACATCTTTATTGGGGTATAATTGCTTTACAATGGTGTGTTAGTTTCTGCTTTATAACAAAGTGAATCAGCTATACATATACATATGTTCCCATATGTCTTCCCTCTTGCGTCTCCCTCCCTCCCACTCTCCCCATCCCACCCTTCCAGGCTGTCACAAAGCACCGAGCTAATATCCCTGTGCCTTGCGGCTGCTTCCCCCCAGCTATCTACCTTACTACGTTTGTTAGTGTGTATATGTCCATGACTCTCTCTCGCCCTGTCAAAACTCACCCCTCCCCCTCCCCATACCCTCAAGTCCGTTCTCCAGTAGGTCTGCGTCTTTATTCCTATCTTACCCCTAGGTTCTTCATGACATTTTTTTCCCTTAAATTCCATATATATGTGTTAGCATACGGTATTTGTCTTTTTCTTTCTGACTTACTTCACTCTGTATGACAGACTCTAGGTCTATCCATCTCATTACAAATAGCTCAATTTCATTTCTTTTTAAGGCTGAGTAATATTCCATTGTGTATATGTGCCACATCTTCTTTATCCATTCATCCGATGATGGGCGCTTAGGTTGTTTCCATGTCCTGGCTACTGTAAATAGAGCTGCAATGAACATTTTGGTACATGACTCTTTTTGAATTTTGGTTTTCTCAGGGTATATGCCAAGTAGTGGGATTGCTGGGTCATATGGTAATTCTATCTGTAGTTTTTTAAGGAACCTCCATACTGTTCTCCACAGTGGCTGAACCAATTCACATTCCCACCAGCAGTGCAAGAGTGTCCCCTTTTCTCCACACCCTCTCCAGCATTTATTGTTTCTAGATTTTTTGATGATGGCCATTCTGACTGGTGTGAGATGATATCTCATTGTAGTTTTGATTTGCATTTCTCTAATGATTAATGATGTTGAGCATTCTTTCATGTGTTTGTTGGCATTCTGTATATCTTCTTTGGAGAAATGTCTATTTAGGTCTTCTGCCCATTTTTGGATGGGGTTGTTTGTTTTTTTGTTATTGAGCTGCATGAGCTGCTTGTAGATTTTGGAGATTAATCCTTTGTCAGTTGCTTCATTTGCAAATGTTTTCTCCCACTCTGAGGGTTGTCTTTTGGTCTTGGTTATGGTTTCCTTTGCTGTGCAAAAGCTTTGAAGTTTCATTAGGTCCCATTTGTTTATTTTTGTTTTTATTTCCATTACTCTAGGAGGTGGGTCAGAAAGGATCTTGCTGTGATTTATGTCATAGAGTGTTCTTCCTATGTTTTCTTCTAAGAGTTTGATAGTTTCTGGCCTTACATTTAGGTCTTTAATCCATTTTGAGCTTATTTTTGTGTATGGTGTTAGGGAGTGATCTAATCTCATACTTTTACATGTACCTGTCCAGTTTTCCCAGCACCATTTATTGAAGAGGCTGTCCTTTCTCCACTGTACATTCCTGCCTCCTTTATCAAAGATAAGGTGTCCATATGTGCGTGGGTTTATCTCTGGGCTTTCTATCCTGTTCCACTGATCTATCTTTCTGTTTTTGTGCCAGTACCATACTGTCTTGATTACTGTTGCTTTGTAATATAGTCTGAAGTCAGGGAGCCTTATTCCTCCAGCTCCTTTTTTCGTTCTCAAGATTGCTTTGGCTATTCGGGGTCTTTTGTGTTTCCATACAAATTGCGAAATTTTTTGTTCTAGTTCTGTGAAAAATGCCAGTGGTAGTTTGATAGGGATTGCATTGAATCTGTAGATTGCTTTGGGTAGTAGAGTCATTTTCACAATGTTGATTCTTCCCATCCAAGAACATGGTATATCTCTCCATCTATTTGTATCATCTTTAATTTCTTTCATCAGTGTCTTATAGTTTTCTGCATACAGGTCTTTCGTCTCCTTAGGTAGGTTTATTCCTAGATATTTTATTCTTTTTGTTGCAATGGTAAATGGGAGTGTTTTCTTGATTTCACTTTCAGATTTTTCATCATTAGTATATAGGAATGCCAGAGATTTCTGTGCATTAATTTTGTATCCTGCTACTTTACCAAATTCATTGATTAGCTCTAGTAGTTTTCTGGTAGCATCTTTAGGATTCTCTATGTAGAGTATCATGTCATCTGCAAAGAGTGACAGCTTTACTTCTTCTTTTCCGATTTGGATTCCTTTTATTTCCTTTTCTTCTCTGATTGCTGTGGCTAAAACTTCCAAAACTATGTTGAATAAGAGTGGTGAGAGTGGGCAACCTTGTCTTGTTCCTGATCTTAGTGGAAATGCTTTCAGTTTTTCACCATTGAGGATGATGTTTGCTGTGGGCTTGTCATATATGGCTTTTATTATGTTTAGGAAAGTTCCCTCTATGCCTACTTTCTGGAGGGTTTTGATCATAAATGGGTGTTGAATTTTGTCGAAAGCTTTCTCTGCATCTATTGAGATGATCATATGGTTTTTCTCCTTCAATTTGTTAATATGGTTTATCACATTGATAGATTTGCGTATATTGAAGAATCCTTGCATTCCTGGAATAAACCCCACTTGATCATGGTGTATGATCCTTTTAATGTGCTGTTGGATTCTGTTTGCTAGTATTTTGTTGAGGATTTTTGCATCTATGTTCATCAGTGATATTGGCCTGTAGTTTTCTTTCTTTGTGACATCCTTGTCTGGTTTTGGTATCAAGGTGATGGTGGCTTCGTAGAAGGAATTTGGGAGTGTTCCTCCCTTTGCTATATTTTGGAAGAGTTTGAGAAGGATAGGTGTTAGCTCTTCTCTAAATGTTTGATAGAATTCACCTGTGAAGCCATCTGGTCCTGGGCTTTTGTTTGTTGGAAGATTTTTAATCACAGTTTCAATTTCAGTGCTTGTGATTGGTCTGTTCATATTTTCTATTTCTTCCTGATTCAGTCTTGGCAGGTTGTGCATTTCTAAGAATTTGTCCATTTCTTCCAGATTGTCCATTTTATTGGCATAGAGTTGCTTGTAGTAATCTCTCATGATTTTTTTTATTTCTGCAGTGTCAGTTGTTACTTCTCCTTTTTCATTTCTAATTCTATTGATTTGAATCTTCTCCCTTTTATTCTTGATGAGTCTGGCTAGTGGTTTATCTATTTTGTTTATCTTCTCAAAGAACCAGCTTTTAGTTTTATTGATCTTTGCTATTGTTTCCTTCATTTCTTTTTCATTTATTTCTGATCTGATTTTTATGATTTCTTTCCTTCTGCTAGCTTTGGGGTTTTTTTGTTCTTCTTTCTCTAATTGCTTGAGGTGCAAGGTTAGGTTGTTTATTCGAGATGTTTCCTGCTTCTTAAGGTGGGCTTGTATTGCTATAAACTTCCCCCTTAGAACTGCTTTTGCTGCATCCCATAGGTTTTGGGTCGTTGTGTCTCCATTGTCATTTGTTTCTAGGTATTTTTTTATTTCCTCTTTGATTTCTTCAGTGATCACTTCATTATTAAGTAGTGTATTGTTTAGCCTCCATGTGTTTGTATTTTTTACAGATCTTTTCCTGTAATTGATATCTAGTCTCATGGCGTTGTGGTCGGAAAAGATACTTGATACAATTTCAGTTTTCTTAAATTTACCAAGGCTTGATTTGTGACCCAAGATATGATCTATTCTGGAGAATGTTCCATGAGCACTTGAGAAAAATGTGTATTCTGTTGTTTTTGGATGGAGTGTCCTATAAATATCAATTAAGTCCATCTTGTTTAATGTATCATTTAAAGCTTGTGTTTCCTTATTTATTTTCATTTTGGATGATCTGTCCATGGGTGAAAGTGGGGTGTTAAAGTCCCCTACTATGAATGTGTTACTGTTGATCTCCCCTTTTATGGTTGTTAGTATTTGCCTTATGTATTGAGGTGCTCCTATGTTGGGTGCATAAATATTTACAATTGTTATATCTTCTTCTTGGATCGATCCCTTGATCATTATGTAGTGTCCTTCTTTGTCCCTTTTAATAGTCCTTATTTTAAAGTCTATTTTGTCTGATATGAGAATTGCTACTCCAGCTTTCTTTTGGTTTCCATTTGCATGGAATATCTTTTTCCATCCCCTTACTTTCAGTCTGTATGTGTCTCTAGTTCTGAAGTGGGTCTCTTGTAGACAGCATATATAAGGGTCTTGTTTTTGTATCCATTCAGCCAATCTGTGTCTTTTGGTGGGAGCATTTAGTCCATTTACATTTAAGGTAATTATCGATATGTATGTTCCTATTTCCATTTTATATATTGTTTTGGGTTCGCTACTATAGGTCATTTCCTTCTCTTGTGTTTCGTGTCTAGAGAAGTTCCTTTAGCATTTGTTGTAAAGCTGGTTTGGTGGTGCTGAACTCTCTCAGCTTTTGCTTGTCTGTAAAGGTTTTAATTTCTCCATCAAATGTGAATGAGATCCTTGCTGGGTAGAGTAGTCTTGGTTGCAGGCTATTCTCCTTCAGCACTTTCAGTATGTCCTGCCACTCCCTTCTGGCTTGTAGGGTTTCTGCTGAGAGATCAGCTGTTAACCTTATGGGGATTCCCTTGTGTGTTATTTGTTGTTTTTCCCTTGCTGCTTTTAATATGCTTTCTTTGTATTTAATTTTTGACAGTTTGATTAATATGTGTCTTGGCGTGTTTCTCCTTGTATTTATCCTGTATGGGACCCTCTGTGCTTCCTGGACTTGATTAACTATTTCCTTTCCCATATTAGGGAAGTTTTCAACTATAATCTCTTCAAATATTTTCTCAGTCCCTTTCTTTCTTTCTTCTTCTTCTGGAACCCCTATAATTCGAATGTTGGTGCGTTTCATGTTGTCCCAGAGGTCTCTGAGACTGTCCTCAGTTCTTTTCATTCTTTTTTCTTTATTCTGCTCTGCAGTAGTTATTTCCACTACTTTATCTTCCAGGTCACTTATCCGTTCTTCTGCCTCAGTTATTCTGCTATTGATCCTATCTAGAGTGATTTTAATTTCAGTTATTGCATTGTTCATCGTTGCTTGTTTCATCTTTAGTTCTTGTAGGTCCTTGTTAACTGTTTCTTGCATTTTGTCCATTCTACTTCCAAGATTTCGGATCATCCTTACTATCATTATTCTGAATTCTTTTTCAGGTAGATTGCCTATTTCCTCTTCATTTGTTAGGTCTGGTGGGTTTTTATCTTGCTCCTTCATCTGCTGTGTGTTTTTCTGTCTTCTCATTTTGCTTATCTTACTGTGTTTGGGGTCTCCTTTTTGCAGGCTGCACTTTCGTAGTTCCCGTTGTTTTTGATGTCTGTCTCCAGTGGCTAAGGTTGTTTCAGCGGGTTGTGTAGGCTTCCTGGTGGAGGGGACTAGTGCCTGTGTTGTGCTGGATGAGGCTGGATCTTGTCTCTCTAGTGGGCAGGTTCACGTCTGGTGGTGTGTTTTGGGGTGTCTGTGGCCTTATTATGATTTTAGGCAGCCTCTCTGCTAATGGGTGGGGTTGTGTTCCTGTTTTGCTAGTTGTTTGGCATAGGTTGTCCAGCACTGTGGCTTGCTGGTCGTTGAGTGAAGCTGGGTGCTGGTGTTAAGATGGAGGTCTCTGGGATATTTCCACCGTTTAATATTATGTGGAGCTGGGAGGTCTCTTGTTGACCAGTGTCCTGAAGTTGGCTCTCCTACCTCAGAGGCAGAGCCCTGACTCCTGGCTGGAGCACCAAGAGCCTTTCATCCACACAGCTCAGAATAAAAGGGAGAAAAAGTAGGGAGAATTAGTAGAAGTATGAGTAAAGAAAGAAGGAAAGGAGGAAAGGAAGGAAGGAAGAAAGAAGCAAAGAAGGAAAGAAAGGAGGGAGGGAGGGAGGGAGGGAGGAAGGAAGGAAGGAGGGAAAGAAGGAAAAAAGACAGAAAGAAAGATGATACAGTAAAAATAAAATAAAGTATAATATAGTTATTGAATTAAAAAATATTTAGAAAAAAAAAAAAAAAAAAGGGACGGATAGAACCTTAGGACAAATGTTGGAAGCAAAGCTATACAGAGAAAATCTTACACAGAAGCATACACATACACCTTCACAAAAAGAGGTAAAGGGGGAAAAATCATAAATCCTGCTCCCTGAGACCACCTCCTCAATTTGGGGTGATTCGTTGTCTAAAGGAGGGAAGGAAGGAAGGAAAGAAAGAAAGAACGAAGGTAAAGTATAATAAAGTTATTACAATTAAACTTAATTATTAAGAAAAAGAATTTTTAAAAAAAAGTCATGGACGGATAGAGCCCTAGGACAAATGGTGGAAGCAAGAGTATACAGACAGGATCTCACACAGAAGCATACACGTACACATTCACAAAAAGAGGAAAAGGGAAAAAAATCATAGATCTCGCTCCTAAATTCCACCTCTTCAATTTGGGATCATTCCTTGTCTATTCAGGTATTCCACAGATGCAGGGTATATCAAGTTGATTGTGGAGCTTTAATCCGCTGCTTCTGTGGCTGCTGGGAGAGATTACCCTTTCTGTTCTTTGTTCTCACAGCTCACAGGAGCTCAGCTTTGGATTTGGCCCTGCCTCTGCGTGTAGGTCGCTGGAGGGCGTCTGTTTTTTCGCTCAGACAGGACGGGGTTAAAGGAGCCGCTGATTCGGGGCCTCCGGCTCACTCAGGCCGGGGGTTGGGGGATGGGGGAAGGAGGGGCACTGCGTGCGGGGCCGGCCTGCGGCTGCAGAGGCAGCGTGACGTTGCGGCAGAGGCCGGCGTGATGTTGCACCAGCCTGAGACCCGCCGTGCGTACTCCCGGGGAAGTTGTCCCTGGATCCCGGGAACCTGGCAGTGGCGGGCTGCACAGGCTCCGCGGAAGAGGGGTGTGGAGAGTGACCTGTGCTCGCACACAGGCCCCTTGGTGGCGGCAGCAGCAGCCTTAGCGTCTCCCGCCCGTCTCTGGGGTCCGCGGTTTTAGCCGCGGCTCGCGCCCGTCTCTGGGGTTTGCGCTTTCAGCCGCGGCTCGCGCCCGTCTCGGGGGCTCGCGCCCTCAGCCGCGGCTCGCGCCCGTCTCTGGGGTTCGCGCTTTTAGCTGCGGCTCGCGCCCGTCTCTGGAGTTCCTTTAAGCAGCGCTCTTAAACCCCTCTCCTCGCGCACCAGGAAACAAAGAGGGAAGAAAAAGTCTCTTGCCTCTTCGGCCGGTGCAGGCTTTTCCCCCGAACTCCCTCCCGGCTAGTCGTGGTGCACTAACCCCTTCAGGCTATGTTCAAGCCGCCAACCCCAGTCCTCTCCCTGAGCTCTGTCCAAAACCAAAACCCGAGCCTCAGCTCGCAGCCCCGCCCGCCCCGGCGGGTGAGCAGACAAGCCTCTCGGGCTGGTGAGTGCCGGTCAGCACCGATCGTCTGTGCAGGAATCTCCCCGCTTTGCCCTCCGCACCCGTCGCTGTGCACTACTCCGCGGTCCCGAAACTCCCCCCTCTGCCTCCCGCAGTCTCCGCCCGCGGAGGGGCTTCCTAGTGTGTGGAAACTTTTCCTCCTTCACAGCTCCCTCCCACTGGTGCAGGTGCCGTCCTTATTCTTTTGTCTCTGTTTTTTCTTTTGCCCTACCCAGTTACGTGGGGAGTTTCTTGCCTTTTGGGAGGTCTGAGGTCTTCTGCCAGCCTTCAGTAGGAGTTCTGTAGGAGTTGTTCCACGTGTGGATGTATTTCTGGTGTATCCGTGGGGAGGAAGGCGATCTCCGCGTCTTACTCTTCCGCCATCTTCAAGGTCCCCCCAGTGTGACACTTTTTATCTTTTGTTTCTGAACTGTTTGGGACTTAATTTGGAAGAAAGTCTCCACCATAAAGATATATGACCTTTTTGACACCTCAGTTGAGAAAATGCATATTAAGGCCTTGAAAAGTATAAAGTTTTAGACAAAGGCCTCAGATTATCATGAACAGCCTACGAGAGAACACAAAAGGCTGACTAGGCTGTTTTCAATGTGCTCACCAAGGGGCTATGTGACCTTCAATGGATGCTCAACATTCCTTGAGGCTTTCTCATTAATCCAACAATAAAATATTATCTCTCTTACCTTCTTGCTAGGGCTATAGAAAAAAATAATGCTTGAGAAGAAGGTAATATTTAAGAGAGCATATTATTCTATTCTTTACTATCACACTAAAGATAATCATAATCTACACTGTGAGGACCACACTGGTGTAGTATTAAGCATGGCACCCAAAAACAGAAGATGTGAGTTCTAGTTATGGCTCCCGAATTAATTACCTGGTTGACCTGAGAAAAACTACTTAACTTCTCTGAGTTCCCCTTACGGTTGTGAAAAGCAAATGAGAATCATGGCAGGGAAGTGGAAATAATGTCTTCAGCTTAAAGTCACATGTTTTAGCAGTGAAAAATTCCATTCTAGATTTCTTGAAAATAGTTGATAATGAAATCTCAATAATAATAATAGTTTATTCTCCACAATAATAACAGTTAATATTCATTGAGTTCCTACATTATTTAGGAAATGCAATACTCTGCATGTGTTATTTCATTTAATTTTTTACAAAAATCTTCTGAGACATATTATTATTATTTTACACTAAGAAAACTGCATTTTGATGTTTAAGTAACAATGCCAAAGTCATAGACTTGTGCTAAACTTGAGATTTAAACCCAGTATCATTCTAAAGCCCATGTCTTTAAACCATCTTGCTACAATCTTCACAATATAATATTTTTCAGTATTAATAAAGAATGTCAGTTTGAGTCTGTTGAAAGTAAGTGGTAACACAAGTTTTATCTATCTATATATACATATAGGTAGATATATCTGGCAGAAACAATTTAGCCGATGTTAATATGTTGCAACAATTGTGTCTCACTTTTAGTAATAATTTTTCTCTCTTTACTCCAAGGAGGAAGGTGAGAAATGAGGTGAGAGAGAGAAGTAGAACCATGTCAAGCAGGGATATTTAGGCTCCATTAACAACAGAATATAGGATATGGCTTTTAGACTGGAAACATGATCATAACACACAGCTATGTGATTTGACAGAGTCAGCCTATATGTCCACTCATCTCACTTATGAACATCACTGCCCAAGACATTCATTCTAGTTATTAGAAAATATATATTAAAGGACCGTGCACGGAAGAGACGAAATCAGCCTAGCCTGACATTGTTCTAGGCTGAAAGTCTAGTCTACTCCTCCATGATTAGAAACATTTGCAGTTTCCTTCTTCATAACACAGGCCGGATGAATTTTTATTTATTTATCTCTTCTTTATTCCTTAATTAGAAGGAGAATTAAATTGGAAGGATTCTCTGAGGCCGATGGCAGATTGTACTTCCAATATAGCCACAACAATATCTCTTATCCCTCATGGTCCTCTGCAATATGACATAGTCTCTTTGCAAAATTGCAGAAGATGAGAACATGGGCAGAAAACTCTTGTATGTGTTAAATGTCTGAAGCCATTGGGTGAGGCTATCGTGGATCACACCGTATTTTCCCTTGAACACTTTGAGACCTGATTCTAACTCTAAAAACACGTACTTTTATTTTTTTTTTATTTATTTATTTTTTTAAACATCTTATTGGGTATAATTGCTTTACATAGGGTTGTTAGTTTCTGCTTTATAACAAAGTGAATCAGCTATACATATACAATATGTTCCCATATGTCTTCCCTCTTGCGTCTCCCTCCCTCCCACTCTCCCATCCCACCCTTCCAGGCTGTCACAAAGCACCGAGCTAATATCCCTGTGCCTTGCGGCTGCTTCCCCCCAGCTATCTACCTTACTACGTTGTTAGTGTGTATATGTCCATGACTCTCTCTCGCCCTGTCAAAACTCAACCGCCTCCCCCTCCTCCATACCCTCAAGTCCGTTCTCCAGTAGGTCTGCGCCTTTATTCCTATCTTACCCCTAGGTTCTTCATGACATTTTTTTCCCCTTAAATTCCATATATATGTAAAACACGTACTTTTAAAGCAAGCAAAGCAACCACAGGGAATTGGTTTGCAGCCAAGAGTTAGTCTAAGAGGGTCTTCAAAAGTCTTCACCTCCCACATCCAGCTGAAGCAAGAACAATGGCACTTTCTACTTGGGAAACAGGAGCTCAGGGGGAGGAGCAACTGGGGCCATTTTTGTCTCCTTTTTGTCCGTAAGCTAAAAATTATGGGTCTCTCTCTCTCTCCTTCTCTCTTTTTTTCTTTTGATGTCTGTGGTTTGAAACATAAATTCTTAATCTAGTTAAAATATGTAGATGGGATTAAAAAAAGATGCTGCTTGAAAAGTACATAAGTTAATTCAGTAATCATTCAGCAACAGTTGCATAGATTTTACTTGCTACTGTCCTTTTTTGTTCTCAGAAATGTATCACGCATCTAATAAATATTTTTGTTAGCCAGGCACTGTGTTAGATGGCAATGAATCAGAAAGCCCTGACCCTACCCTCATGTGGCTGACATTTTAGTACAGAAAATAAACATAAAATTACATTAAAATTATGATTTCTGTTTGGAAGAAAAGTACTGGGTTCTATTAGAGTGTGCAGTGGGAGTGGCGGGGTGTATAACCTGAACTGGAGTTTGGAGGGACTTTTTTTCTGATAGTGACCTATAATCAGGAACAAGAAGGAGGAGTGGGTGAGTAGGTATTGACAAGGTCAAATTGAGAAGAGAACTAAGAGAATTCCAGTCAGAGGGAAAAGCATGTACAAAGGTCTCTCAGTGGAAGGAAGCATGGCACACTTGAGGAACTGACAATTATTCAAA
Source organism: Phocoena sinus (assembly GCF_008692025.1). Classification (NCBI taxonomy): domain Eukaryota; kingdom Metazoa; phylum Chordata; class Mammalia; order Artiodactyla; family Phocoenidae; genus Phocoena; species Phocoena sinus. The sequence goes on from NC_045767.1 coordinate 68,746,778, forward strand.
AGGGCTGTGAGACCGAAATCCAAGGAGGAAGGTGAGAAATGAGGTGAGAGAGAGAAGTAGAACCATGTCAAGCAGGGATATTTAGGCTCCATTAACAAACCTGAACTTAACCTGCAAAGCATGGAGAAGCCACTAAAGGGTTTTAAACAGGAGAATATTAAAACCAGGTTTGGCATTTGTTTGTTTGCTTTGTTTTTCAGAGATCAATGCAGCTGCATTATAGACAGTGGATTGAAAGAGATAAGAGAAATTGCTCTGAAACCACTTTAGGAGGTTTATCAGAATAAGGTAAGTGGTAAGAGGTGATGGTGGCTTTGATTAAAATGGAGAGAGGATGAGAGATGCTAAAGTATATTTAGAGTGGGGAGTTAAAAAGACTTGATAATGGATTGGATGAGGGAACTGAGAGGTATTGTGGCTTCGTGGGTGAATTTCAGGCTCTTTTCTTAGAAGTGGGTTCCTTTTACTGAGACCAGGTATCAAGAAATTTTCTGTATAATTGGGTTTGAGATACTTGTGAGACATTCAAGTAGGGATTATAAATTAATCAGTAGATAGGAGATATAAAGTTGATGACCACCAGTATGATATTTTATACCAGAAAAAAGGTTGGATGTGAAAATGAGATTTGAAGAGAGTTTGAAACCAAATCTGTGGACTACTAAGATCGAAAGATTGGCTAGAAGATAACAGTAATGGGTTAATTCCTACTAAGTGAAAGAAAGTGTATAATACAGTGTTTAGGAGCATATAATCTAGAACCAGATTACTTGGGTTTGAGTTTTCGCACTATGACTTACTATGTATAACTGGCAAAATATTTGACTCCTTGGGACCACCATATCTTCATTTATAAAATGGGGTTAATAACAGTGCCTACTTTATAGGCCTTTTATTAATAATTTATTGCATTTATATGTGTAGACAGTACTTAGCACATAGTAATTACTTAATAAGTGATATTATTAGGATAACTCTATTTTAAAAATGATTTGTTCATCCATTTATTGAACAATCACTAAATGAGTACTAGCTATATAAGTCACTGGTCTGAGTACTGGGGAGAGAGTGTTAACCAATACAGACAAGTCCTTGTGTTCATGGATCTCATGCTCTGCTTGAACAATAAGTCATCTGATGTGCGATTTTGTTTTCTCTTATATGAATAAAACAAATAGCAAATCTTACCTTAGAGACTTAAAAAAGTAATGCTTCCCTCTAAAATCTAAATTTTACCAGGGAAGGAAACTAACATAGAAGAACATATAACCCAGGGTATCCAAAAGTTTATCTCACTATTCTTACTTAATGCAAAATAAGCATGGCTGGTACACAGCAGACTTCCAGGCAGGACAAACTTTTGGACATTTGTCAGCAGGCTAAATCCTAAAAGTCTGTCTTTCTCTGTTGTCTGCATCTGTTGAATCTTAACATTGCTTCAGTAGAGTATGTGACATTCAGTGTCACTCAGCAGAAATCAGTATGGGTTTGCTTAGTGATATTTAAATACTGGATGATCCTTTTTATCTTTATTATGTATCCAAGGGCATTTGTTCACTGTGGTCTTTTAGATGTAAACTGTGCTCTATCTTGTTGAACATTCCTTTTTTTTTTTTTTTTTTTTTTTTGCGGTACGCGGGCCTCTCAGTGTTGTGGCCTCTCCCGTTGCGGAGCACAGGCTCCAGATGCGCAGGCTCAGCGGCCATGGCTCACGGGCCCAGCCGCTCGGCGGCATGCGGGATCTTCCCAGACCAGGGCACGAACCCGTGTCCCCTGCATTGGCAGGCGGACTCTCAACCACTGTCAGGGAAGTCCAACATTTCTTGATATAGAATAAATATATTCTCTTCTGACATGCTTTGGAAAAATGCTAATAATTTACATGTGCTACAGCCTTTCAAATTTCAAAATGGGCCTTTCCAACTTGACCAGACCCAAAAAAATACTGAAAGTGCTAGTTATTTTAAATCCAATATTTACAGTGATAATAAGTGATCTATTTATCTCACCTTAGGCCAGATTTGTACATCTATAATGATGAGTAATGATACTCTAGCATCCTAAGCTAATTCTCACAGGAGAGCCACAGCTGTGTTAAACTCTGAACCTTCTTGAGGGAGCAAATGGGGCATTATTCTACCTCCTCCTCAATTAATATGTATATTTCCCTCCAGTGTTTGGAAGGCCATCAAAACCTGATTTTGATACAGACATGATGGGCAAATAGAGAAGATGGTTTGCATTTCCATTTGTTATCTGCAGTCACTTCTCTTCTGGTGCTACTCGTTCAGGTGTCTTTACAGTGAAACCACAGTAGCTGGAGGGCAATGAAGAACCCCAACTTGAATGCTTTTCAAGAGTCTTGACTTGGAAAAGGAACTAAAATCTTGAGGCTTGTTCTGGGCTGAACAATAAGTCTTTTCTCCCTCAAGGAAATTATTTTTTCACAATTTTACATAGGTTTGTAGATTTTTTATTTTTTCATTGTAAGATATATCCTTATTAAAAGCCAGTGAGATCATCTTAGTTTTCAGTTACTAAATGACTCTTACATGCCAGACATTTGTGCTAAGGACTTTATATATACCATCATATTTAACCTGTTGGAATATAACCCTCCTGAGAAGAGCAAAATTTATCTGTTTTGCTCATTTCTGGCCCCTAGAGCTTACACTGGTCCTTGAGTCAGTTGGCACTAATAACTATTTGCAGACCATATGAAATGAACTCTCTCAAAACTCCTATGCATGAGGCATTATTTGCCCCACTTGACTTATGGAGAAACTGAGGCTTAACAAGCTTTAGCAACTTGCTGAAAGCCTTATAGTTGGTGATAAACTTACAGCCCGGCCCTCGTCTCCAGATTCCCAAGCCTATGTCTTTAGCTTATCTTTGCCTCCAGCGTCCAATAAGTATCACACTAAATATTTTAAAATCCTGAAAACATCTTTAGAATAAATGTGTGTTCACACATGGTTCATTCTATACTTTAAGTTTGCAAAGCAATTATCAATCATAAAGTAGAGATTTAAATGTATATGTATATATGTGAGTGTGTGAGTGTGTACATATATATCTTCCTGGACCTGAAGCATTCTCTGTCATTACTTTGAGTGCATGTACTGTCAGCGATCATTTACTTGAAATAAAAGTAACTAATAACTCTGAATTTCTGATGTTTCCCAAAAAGTCTTCTCCCCAAATCGATGTGTTTACATTTTAATTGAGGAGAGAGATCTTTTATTCAAGAATAGATATTTCCTTAGATCTTAAATTTCCTCTTCTACTTATCTCTCCAAAGAAATTCAAATAGTGTCACGTAGCATACGAAAACCTACATTTTTTCCAGTACCCAAGTCTATTTTCCCAAGAAAAACAAGACGTTACCCACATAAGAAGGCTATCATTTTGACAAATGACATAACCAAAAAGAGATACTATAGGGGATGTCCTCTCAGTAGTCATCTTAGTTACGGACACATAAACCATTAAGTTTAGCATGTGTTTCTCTCTCTCTGTCTCTCTGTCTCTCTCTGTCTCTCTGTCTCTGTCTCTGTCTCTCTCTCTCTCTCTCTCTCTCACACACACACACACACACACACAAGCTATTATTAGGTCAGCTAACCTAATTGATGTTTTTTTTCCTGTGGAGTGTTTATTTTTTAAAATACATCACTACTTTTAGGGATCCTAAGTTCAGTTTTGTTTTGTTTGTTTTGTTTTCCCTAAAGTTACCAGCAGAGTATAATGCTTGCTAAAATGATTTTACTCCCAAATGAAGAAAGATTGAGCATTATGGAAAGATGATACCTTGCACATCTATCAATCACAAACTCTCCTTCAACTTGAAAATTTCACAGTATCTAATTTCAATAGAGCAGTGTTACTGAGGCATGCAGTTCTGTGATTTTTGAATTGAAAAAGACACTAGACACTCAAAGCTGAAATATAATTTCAGTGTCTTTCTGGAATAAATGAGAATTTCAAGGGCTCAGAGATAGTGTTTCTTCTGCCCTTCCCTGGAAAGCTATATGGTATATGTCCAGTACATTTTTAAAAGACCTCATAATTATTTCAGTCTTATTCTGTTAACAGGCATATAATTTCCAGGTACTGTAAAACTACCACATATGAACTTTCAAATATTTTAATTTACTGTATTTTATTGCAGCTTTGATAATTATTACTCAACAGTTAATAAAATATCTTTTAATTCGAGGACAATAGAAGTAAAATTATTTTCTAGTAAAGTCCCTTCCTCCAGTACAGTTAATAGCTAAATTATACAGTACAGTAGAAACTAACACAACATTGTAAAACAACTATATCCCAATAAAAAGAAATAAAACAAATAGAGTCCTCTTTTAAAATATATTCATTCTCCAACCTCTTTCCACAAAGGATATGATATTGCTTACATCTAATGCAAAATATAAAATTAATAGTGATAAATTCAGGTTAAAGGAGGATAAGTTTAAGAATATAATAAGACCGAAAATCAGATTAGCATACAGAATTAGAGCATTCACAGCAAGCGATCTTCAACAATTGCTAAAAGTAGGTCCCAAATGTGCTCCATACTTCACAGGCTGACGTTAAGAAAAACTGACTTTATATTTTTTCCCAGCTTCCAACTATTCTGGCCATCTCTATGCCATGTGGTAGGCAGAATTCTAAGATAGCTTCCAAAACTCTTGTTTCCTCTGTTGTGCCCACAACATCTCCCGCTTATTTAATGAAACATTAATCTAGAGGCTACTGTTGAAGAGATTTTGCAGATGAAATTAAGGTCTTAAATCAGTTAACCGTATGATACTCATCTCAGTACTCATATTGAAATTGTCTTGGTGGCCTGGCCTTTACGTGATCCCTTTAAATCTAAGTCTAAAGGTCAGAGATAGAGAAGGCAGAGATTCAAAGTGTGAGATGGATTCCCTGTGAAGGAGACTTTCTGTAGCCAGCTTTGTATAGGGAGCAGATCACATGGTAAAGAACGCAGACAACATGTAGGGGCTGAAAATGGCTCCAGGAAGATAGTTAGCAAGGGAATGAGGACCTCAGTCCTACAACTGCAAGGAAAAGAATTCTGCCAACAACCTAAATAACCTAAGAAGCATATATTTTCCGTGTAGCACACATAGAATTGTTTTTTGCAAAAATGTCTTGTTTTGTTTCCATGTTTTGCCTTATCTCACAGGCATACCAAGTTGGACATGTTTCCTCCTTAGAGTCTTCCACTTTCAAAAGAAGATGTTAACCTAATCCCAATCCCCCAGTTGACTTTTACGTGCACATAGTCTGCCTTTAAATAGAAACATAGGATATCCACATTTAGGAACTTACCAAAGAGAAACATAAAATCTCTGACTCCTAACTTTCAACAAAAGGTACATTGAGAGAAATAGTTCTCCTGAGGATTGTCTGAAATCTTGACTGTCTATCTCTACTCCTGGGTGCTCATAAGGTGTCCCCGAATTAGGCCCAACATTCATTCACTGAGTAGCCAGACTATATGATTTTGAACCTTCCACATTCAAGAATCACTTTTAATATACTGTGTTTTTGCTTCTAGTTGGTTTATCTCTGGGGCAATTTCAGCACCGTTTTCTTTTCCTTTCTGTACTCTGTACAACCACCTTCAAGGAGCTGTTTTGATAGAAGTAAACATCCTTTTGCAATTCCTGGCTATCTAGCTTGCCCTGGGCATCAAGACATAGCCAACAGATTGGGGAAAACGGAGCACAAAAGATGAGAGGGGAGGCTATTAGGGCTCAGAATTGAATTGTCATCCCTCACGTCTCCTCACATGTTATTAGTCAAACCTCAGTCCTATGCGCACACCTTACTTCAAGAGCTGCTAAAAATGTAGTTAGCTGTGTACCCCATGAGTAAAGAGAAAAGTGAAATGTGTTTGATAAGTAGCCAATCTCTCTTCATCTCTTGAGGATGAACAGGAATACACAGCAAGGTTTTGTCTTGTTTTTCTCACTTATGAATTTTTTTAATTTGCCCTAGTTTTATCTTTTATTTCACCTTGTATTATGTGTTTTTTAAGTTGCTTGAAGTTTCATTTTTTTATTATGGTGTAATGTGAATCAGTCATCAAACTGTGTGGTCTAAAAGATAAACGCTCTCATAGGCTTTCTGTGAAAATTCAATGTATTATTACATACCTAGTACAAAGAATAGTGCCTAATACATAGTAAATGAAAAAATAATAATTTTCTTAATTTTGTATGTAGCAATATAAAGAAAAAATAAAAATGACTGCTTAGAAGAGAAACAGTTTTTCCTAGAGTCAAGTCCTAAGACATATGTTGATGTTAGGTCTCTGTAAAGTGTGTATGATATTCTTGGCAACAATATATGAATAGAGTCCTTAATCATAACATCATTCATTTTAGTCAACAACATAACATAAAGCCCATTTCACTGGAAGCAATATTAATATTAATTATGGACTAAGCAATGAGGTCTAGATTTTTCGTGCTCTGGTTTGATTTTAAGATGAAATTTTGGATACCTATAAAAATAAATTTCTTTAGGAATTATGCCACTAAATCAATTTTCACAACTAGAATTTTGATGAGTTAAGCAACCAAGAGTTTGTTTTCTTTTCTTATAAAAACGTGGAAATCACATATTACATGTTATCGCTTAAAGACAGAATTATATTCTTAACAATCAATCAAAAGCAGACTGTTTGAACTTATATAGAAGATTATTTCATAGTTCCTTATTGAATAGTCTTAATCATGTTTTCTATGACACCAATACTCTCAAACTTGAGAACATTTAATGCTTTGTATTAGGAATAGGGCAGCAAGAACTATTATAGCACATACATTGTAAAGATAGCATTCAAATTAATTTTCAGTCCCTGATACATAACATTTAAACTCAAGATTGACATAAAATCAATTAGCAAAAGAAAGTCAGTTTGTAACTAAGTTATGTATGGCCTTATTACCAATTGCATTTTGATTTACAGTACTATATCATTAGCATGCTACAACTTTCCTTATGGCTATTTCTATTTTAAGGAAAGTTTTATAAAATCTTAAAGTCACTTTATAGAGTGGAGGAAGAAAAGAGAAGTAAATCTCTCACATACATAAGCCCACAAAAGCAAATTTTAGATAAGTAAGAGGAACAAACTCTCCCCATAGAGGGAAGGACCACAGAGAAACTGAAGAGCAACAGATGGAACAATAAATGCATCTCTAGTTATAAAAAGACATAAACACCCAAAATATTTCTATCATATTAGGTTTGTGGTTAAACATAACCTTTCCATAAGTTTCTATATGATGATTTTTAAATTTTGATGTTGAAGAGTAACTTTAATTATTTAACCTGTATTACATGAGGCTGTAACTTTTTGTATATCTGTTGCTTTATCAAGTTATATAAATATTTGAGGGCTTCCCTGGTGGTGCAGTGGTTGAGAGTCCACCTGCCGATGCAGGAGACATGGGTTTGTGCCCCGGTCAGGGAGGATCCCACATGCCGCTGAGCGGCTGGGCCTGTGAGCCATGGCCGCTGAGTCTGCGCGTCCGGAGCCTGTGCTCCGCAGCGGGAGAGGCCACAGCAGTGAGAGGCCTGCGTACCGCAAAAAAAAAAAAAAAAAATTGAGAAAATAAACCACTCCAATATTTTACATCTAATAGTTCATATGTATTGGCCAAATTCTACCTGAGGAGATACTAAACTGTTCAAGCTAAATGCCATATTACTGTGTCACTCAGGAATATTGGTTTTTGTTGCAAGTATTAAAGTTTATGTCAATTTCAGGCAAACAGAAAAACTTAAACTCAATTACACTTTTTATTATTTGCTTCAATAAATTTGTAAACACAGTCTTATCCAAATTATGCTACATGTATTTCCAATGAAAAATGGGAGTGGGAATAAAAGTAAAAGTTATGTTCTGATTGTGTATATATATATCTGAATTTAAAGTTGAATTCAGTTAAAATGAACTGAAATTATTAAGTACAAGTAAACAACAATGAGGTATCACTATATACCTATTAGAAGAGCCAAAATCTAAAACACTGACAACGTCAAATAATGATGAGAATGTGGAGCAATAGGAACTCTCCTCCACTGCTGGTGGGAATGCAAAATGGTACAGACACTTTGGAAGACAGTTTGGCAGTCTATTATAAAAGTAAAAATACTTTCATTATATAGTCCAGAAGTCACATCCTTTAGTATTTACCCAAATGAATTGAAAACTTATGTCCACACAAAAATCTTCACATGAATGTTTATAGCAGCTTCATTCATAATTGCCAAAATTTGGAAGCAACGAAGATGTCCTTCTGTAGGTGAATGGAACAGCTGTGGTAAACCCATAACATGAAATACTATTCAGCACTAGAAAGAAACGAGCTATTAAGCCACAAAAAGAAATAGAGGAAGCTTAAGTCCATACTACTACACGAAAGAAGCCATTCTGAAAAGGCTACATACTGTATGATCTCATCTACATGACACTCTGAAAAAGGCAAACGTATGGAGACAGTAAAAAGATCAGTGGTTGCCAGGGGGTGGGGAAGGGAGAGATGAATAGGTGGAGAACAGGAGATTTTTTAGGGCAGTGAAATGTATAATACTATAATGGTAAATATATATCATTATACATTTGCCCAAACCCATGTACACCACCAAGAGTGAACTTAATGTGAGCTATGGACTTTGGGTAATAATGATGTCTGTGTTGGTTCACTGATCACAACAAACTTATGATGCTGTGGGTGATGTTGATGGTGGGGAGGCTATGGTGGAGGTAAGGAGGACGGTTTTATGTGGGAACTCTGCTCTTTCTACACAATTTTTCTGTGTACCTAAAACTGCAAAACAAAAAAAAAAGTGTATTAAAACAGTCAATTAGACTTTTTAGAAAAAAGTTGTTATAAATCTATATTTTGTTACATTGAAGATGCTGCATTTATTTCTTCTCAGTTGTTTGATGACAATCCAAAACATCAGAGTACTTTGTAATAGCTCCCAGGTAAAACATGCTGCATTTGGAATCAATAAATATAATTTTTAAATAGTTATATAAATATCTATATTTTTGGACTTTAATACAATTTATGTATTTTTTAATTTAAATTTTTCCAGTTTTAGTAAGAAATCATTGACATACATCACTGTTTAAAGTGAGTATCCATGGTTTTAATTTCAATTTGGTTTTCTTTTCAATTCAGTTATAGATAAGAAACCACAGTGGTGCGGCTTCCCTGGTGGCACAGTGATTGAGAGTCCGCCTGCCGATGCAGGGGACACGGGTTCGTGCCCCGGTCCGGGAAGATCCCACATGCCGCGGAGCGGCTGGGCCTGTGGGCCCGTGGGCCATGGCCGCTGAGCCTGCGCGTCCGGAGCCTGTGCTCCGCAACGCGAGAGGCCACAATAGCGGGAGGCCACAACAGTGAGAGGCCCGCGTACGGCAAAAAAAAAAAAAAAAGAAACCAAAGTGGTATTGCGGGAAAGACAATAAAATAGGTGCAATCGATTTGATATATTTTGCCTGAGGTTAACTCTCAATATCAAGCAGCCTTTCATTAAATATAATTGATGAATAAATACATTATAATATTATGAAATAATAGCTCTATTCAGATGTGTAGGAAATATTGATATAGGAATCTCATTTGTGTGAATGAATAATGCAGATAAACACACTTCTATGAATCTTTAAGTTCAGGAAAATTCCGGCAAATGTCTCCTTTACACTAACTTAACCATTTTGGGACCTTTTATGGTCAGCCTCAGAACTGTCATGGTACCTGTGGGTGTGTCATTTAGCATGCTGATGTATTACAATGACCGTAAAATGAGGCTCAAGGTTTACTGGAAGTCGAATCTTCTGCCATCTTGGGCCTAACTGATTTTAACCAGTTTTTGTCTTGACCAGTTTCTCCCAATGTCCGTGTCATTCTTTAAGGGTTGTGCCCTGTGCCCTTCCCTCCTGTCTCACTTCCACTTAGGGGAACTCAAGCATAAATGTACACACTTGAGAAGAAATTCCAAGTCTTCTGACTTTTATATTCTTCAGGGCTATTTAACTCAATTGCCATAAACACTTGTTGAATAAGATCTAAGTAACTGAATTATTTTTTGCTCTAGTTTAGTTTAAAGAATGCCGAACATGTCCAGTAATGTTATCAGACATATGTTCATTTATCTCATGAAAAAACAAAAACAAAACAAAAAAACCAACCCACAAAAGGCCCATCTCAGTCTAATAAGATACTTTAGAGTAGGCACACAGAAGTCTTCATATCACATTTTTTAAAGAGGCTAATGTAAACAAGTAAAAACAGAGAATAGTATGGCTATTTCACAGTCCCATTTAGAATTGAGATCAAGAAAAACTAATGTATTAGGCTTATACTATTTATAAAATAAACTAAGTATGATGAATGTTACAATAATTGTCATGAGACTACTCCAAATGCTTAAACTATTATTTTTCCAAAGGCAGTTATCTGATTCTAATCTATTTCCTAGATACATACAGAAATCCTATCAGTGTGTAAACATACCTCAAATCTGACTGCCTGCTTATGTGCTAAGAATATAATGCAGTCTGAATTGTAATGTTTACTTCCTACTGCTATCTTATGTTGTATCCACATCGTCCATTATCACATAGAGAGTTGTAGATTATTATCATCCAGCAAATCTGGGGAAGTAGTTAATCTTTGATTCCTTCCCAGTCTATTCAGTGATGGACCTACAACTAAATTAAAATTGCCTTTTCTATAGCAATCTCCTCCTTTGGCAGTCATTTATTGAGCTAGCATAGAAATGTGCACTTCTGCATTAATCATATACTCCTGCTTTGTCTATTGTGGGACTTTTATTTTAAACAAACAAGATTCATAACCTGAATTTTTCTGGTATGATTGTAAAGAACAGAATTCATAGTTACAGGAAACGGTGCAGTGGATGCACTAAGGCTATATCTGAGTATTTTATTAGTGGTTTAAACACATTAACTACATTTCAGTAACTGAACACTAATCTATTAGTTCTCTTTTCTCATTCAAATAATAGACATTAAAATCAGAAATACTCCACATACCAGTTTTCAGCTTTACGATTGCGTTCTGAATTTCTCCATTGTGTATTTCTAACATACAAAAGGTGGAAATAGTGTGAGGATATTTACAGAAACAACTATTCATCAAATCAAAAATTATTCAGCAATCTGTATTTGTTGAATTTTGTAGGCATTGATATAACTAATCCTCACCACATTCTAATAAAATTAAAATTATTTTTTTGCATTTTAAAGATGAACATACAGAAATGCATAAGGATGAAATATGGACGTGAGACCATATAAGTAACAAAACCAAGTTTTATCATCACAAAAATGGCACAAATAACTAGGGCCATTACAAACATAGATGGGAGAGAAACAAGTAAAGAGAAGAGTCATTCCTCCTAGATATGGTCTTCAAATTGGTATCGATTCAATGCTCATTACAACTTTTCTTGAAATTCTTTATGAATATAGAACAAATTTGAACTTAACTGTCTGTGGTCAGATATCTGTTGGCATCTCAGCATCATTTCCACTCCCTTTTCTGCACTCTGCCATGTTACAGGGCCTGGACATGTGGAAGCTATATTTTGATACTTTCTTGTCAGAAAAACTCATGTTTGATCATGAGAGGACTCAGGTGAGAGATGAAAGGAGGAAGAAAAGCAGAAACCATTCTTCGGGCAGCAGCAAGCAATACATGGTCTCCAGAAGACATGAGATTTTGGCAGCAGTTTTGGACATTCTCCTGGGAATCCACCTGGGCAGGTATGCAGACAGTAGAACTGTTAAAAAATACCTATAGTTTTCCAAATCCTTGCAAACCAGCAGCAAACTTAAAAGCTAACTGCAGATTGCCCCATCCTTCTAATAATTTTATAAGCACTAATTTCATTTTAAAATACTTCCCTTTTTGAAATATCTCCAGTAGATTTTTTTTTGACCAAATTTTTTCAAATATACACAGTGAGACATTTAGTGAAAATTGTCAAATGATGTTTTCTTTTTTGTGTCATGACATTTACAAATCAATGAGTCCTTGCTCGGGCCCTACCTGCCCCCAGGCTTCCTTTTAAGGTTAGAGTCTATTCAAGTTTCAGTTAAAATACTTATTTGAAATTCATCTCTCTTTCCTCATTTAAAGGTTAGGGTTCTGAAAGCATGGTGCTCATTTAACCTGTCTTTTCCTAATGACCCCAAACCCTTAATTGCCTGATCACATGTAACACAATGTTACATACTGCATTTGATAGATTAATTACAAAGATACTTGTCCAATGTCCACTAGACAAAATGTCAATGGCCTTGTCTATCCAATTTCTAATACCTTTTATGCAGAGATATTTAAGTGTAGATACCCAAGATCTCATCAATTAATCTAGATGGGGCATAAAAGGTAATAATGTATTGGCATTGGATTTGGATATCATTTCTGTCATTGAAAATATGAAGCACCATTTGAGGTTATTGATCTTGAAAAAGTAATGACTGCATGTGGTTTTGTAACTTTCCTGAGGTTTACATTATTGCAGTGCACTGAGAATAGAAATCCCAAAATAGCTTTTTAGAATAGCCTCTTGTCAAAGAAAAGGGAGATATGAATCCTAAAAACCTCTTCCTTGTAGAGAAGTTACAGTTTCTCCTATTGATCCTTCTGACTGTTTTCAACTAAGAAGTGCAAGGTGTTGAAAATGGGTTCTGGAAAGATGTAGTGCACCCCAGCATAAACCATCCCCAAACAGACATTTGTGTAATGAAATAACTAAAAAACAGTAACAAAAAAATGCAGCAGTATTAAAAATCAAAGTTGTTCACAGATCTTATTCCCCTTACCAAAATATTAGTACCTGATCAATTCCAAGTGTCTCCATTAACAAGTTCAAATTGCATTTTCCTAGTTAGTGAATTTTTAAAAAATTAATCACTAAAGTTAGCCCCCAAATCCCAAAGGTAACTTCAGAAAAAAAAAAATCCAACTTGGTGCTGTCAAAATTATCCATATTCATTTTAACTGTTTCACAAAGGCAACAATTTTATTAAGATTTTATAAGAGCCAATAAAATTTAAACAAAAAGTAAAACTCTATTGGTTTCTTTTTTTTTTTTTAACTAAAATACCCAGTGACAATTATAACGGCTACTGACTTTTATTGGACACTTGCAGCCTGCCAGCTGTTTCACATGATTCACCTCATGTAACACTCATGGCAGACCTATGAAGTGCTAAAAATATAATGACCAATTCACAGCAGAGAAAACTAAATTATGGGGAGGAGAATTACTTGCTTAAGTTCACACATCTATTAAGAAGAAAATGCAGAACTAGAAACTAGGGAATATGACAAAAAGTTTCCATTATGAAGCATTGTAATATATTGCTCTCCATTATATTTGTGATATCAGGCAGTCCTCTCCTCATCTGCAGTTAGTGGAGGAGCAATGATAAATTGTATCAATCCAGTAAAGATTTATTGAGCAGCTACTGAATGCAAGACATTTTACCAGATATTGATGATAAAACCTTGAAGTTTACTGTCCAATTTTAGCAGATATCTATGTCAACTCATTTCTGGGAAGTTATGATTGTACTTTCCACATTATGGACTCATAAAATGTGACCTTTCTTCCTAGACACATTTGATTTTCCAGCCAGATACCTATTCCAGTCCATCTTGTATTACTTCTCCCTGGCTATATCTAATTGGTCCAGGGTCAGGAAATTGATATGACTGAGCCAATGGATGACATTCTCTAGAAATGTAAATTAGGAGTTGGGGGTTCTGACTCTTTACTGGAAAAGATGCCTTATAGACTCAAGAGACCTTGGTGGCATTATTTTTCTGCTATTATTCTGGAAAATAGCTTGTCTGAAGATGAAAGATAAAGCAGACCAGCAGTGAGAAGCAATATGAAACATAGAGAGACACGGTGGCTTATTTTCAATTGTTTCTGAGACACAGCTGCATCTCTATCCTTGAAGTCTTCGAAGCACCGTTGTATCCTATAAAATGTTTTCCTTTTTGCAGAAGCCATTTCAAGTTGGATTTCTGTTACTAACTATAACAGCAGAGAAAATATGACTTTTCAAGCCATAATCAACTGTACTACTGAAGAACTTTACCAAATTTGTGTTTCTTTTGTTTTTCTTTTGTGGTACGCGGGCCTCTCACTGTTGTGGCCTCTCCCGTTGTGGAGCACAGGCTCTGGACGCGCAGGCTCGGCAGCCATGGCTCACGGGCCTAACTGCTTCGCGGAATGTGGGACCTTCCCGGACCGGGGCACGAACCCGCATCCCCTGCGTCGGCAGGCGGACTCTCAACCACTGCGCCACCAGGGAAGCCACCAAATTTGTGTTTCTGATAGGAGAATTTAAACACGTGAAAGTGTAGAGCAAATTCTTTTTTAAAAATTCCAAATGCATTAACCTTTTGGATAAGGCAATAATGGCTATAAATAGGATCTCTTAAAATTTCCTACAATGATTTCCAAACTTAGTAACCAATCTATTTCTCCATTTCATCTTCCTCTAGTCCCTATTACTTACTTAAACTACAGCTAGGATACCTAGTCCTCATCACCAGACATCATCCACCATTCCTCTCAACTGGGTTGATATTCAACTGGTATTCACTTGTATGATGGTTTGGTCAATGTTCAATCTGACTGGTCAGAGGTGCATTCTGATCAATGCTTATGTCATATTATTTGATAAATATTTTAAATTTCACCTTCATCCTTCACAAGTATGAGCTGTTACATATGTTTCCATCAGCTTAGTATGTCCTTCTCTAATTGGCTCAGTGGCAAATTCCCACTCATTGATTGATTCATTCATTCATTCACTGATTTATTCATTCATTCATTCATTCATTTATTCATTCAACAAATACTGAGCACCTATGAGACATGCATTATTTTCCTCATTGAGAGAATAGTGCATGACATTTTTTTTTTAACAGGGTCATTTTGCTGTGTAAGGAGGACTCCAGAGGCAAGACTGAGGCAGGGAGACCAGTGAAGGGGCTATTATGAGAGCCTAGTCAACGTATGATGTTATCTAGGATGCTGATGGTAGCAATGAAGACAGTGAAAAATAATGTGCTGTAAGGTAGCGTCAAATTATTTGAGATTTAAATATCACTTTTTCTGTGAAGCCCTCCATAATTCCTCAAGCAGTTACTTGATCTATCACATGTGCTTACATGAGATGCTCTTAACATTCCTACTGCAGCCCTTATCAAATTGTAATGCAATTAAGTTGTAAATGATTGACTTTCCAAGCAAAGTTTGAACTCTTAATTCTTACTGTCTTCATCTTTCTTTCTCAATATCTAGCATAATGCCTAGCTCATACTAAGTAATTAATCTTTCTCAAGAAAGAGTAAGAAAAAAAAAGAAAGAGTAAGAGAAAGAAATTGCATAGAAATAAATAATGTTTTCTAAATTGAGAATATCTTGTGCATATTACTTATTTTATGCATTGTCTGGTATTATTTATTAAGTTAATTTTTATCGAGTCTTTGTGTTAATGTAATAAAGGTATGTAAGAGCAAAAGTTAATGAAGATGAGTCTTTCATATATATCTTTCCATATATATACACATATATATTTATATAATTTATGTAGTATAATTATTTATTTATTTATTTCCCCTGGGAAAGATGTTGATATATATGTATATATATATATATCTGCTTTTTATATATGTAAAAAGTAGTTCTCTTCCTTTTGATCAAAAGATACATAAGTATCATAGATCTATGATATGATATATGATATATATATATGATACTTATGTATCCTATGTATATTTTAATCAAAAGGAGGAGAACTACTTTTTTCCTATGGCCAGTTTTGCAATGATTATCAATCCACTGTATTATATTGGCTAAAGAGCAAAAGAAAAAAACAAAAATGTGGTAAGAAAGCTTCTCAGAAAACATCCCCGTTGAAGTACTTGTCTAAATTGTTAGCAACCAGAAGTCAACATTTCGCTCTTTAGTCATGCTATATATTTCATAATTCGTCAGGGGTTGAAGTGGCAGCATCAGTAATTAGATGAAGTTTATTTGGCAGCCCTCCAAAATGAGTAATCCACAGAACAGTGTTTATTATCAAAAACAGTCGCCGCTCTACATGAACAAAATATGGTGGCACCACATCGTGGTAAAGGGACGAAGCATCACAATATTTAAGTATCTGAGAAGTGGTGATGTGCTAGTGATATCAGAATTCCCCATCATCTAGAGGCTGTGACTTGTTTCTAAATCTAACTCAACTTGTGACAATGGGGAAATATTGGCTCCCACACTTTAAGGAGGGCCACTGAATACAAAGAAAAAGAACTAGCAGAAATGATTAAGTCTGGGGTCCAGCTAAGCATAAATATATACTTGTGTCATCCCATAGGTCTCAAAGTCCTTGGAAAAGATACTGAGAGCAAAAACAAAAAGTCTATTCATTACACTGTAATTTCCAACTACTGCTTTGATATCTGAGATTTACTCTTTTCCCAGAATAAATTGTCCCTAGACATCGATACATGTCTGAAGAGTATTCTTAACTAAAGAGGTGCCATACAATCTGTGGTTTGGTACAATTTATAACACCTTTGCCTTTTACTCCATAAAATATTGTACCTCTTTCAACTGATATTTCGGGATCATATTTTGCAAAGCATTTTCCCCTGATTCCTACTCACCTGCTACAAAAGGGTACTTGCAAAACAAACAAACAATCTTGTAAAGACTGTCACCTATGCAATGCATTTAATTCATTTCTGCATATTAGCACAGATGTACACACCCAAGACCTAAAAGAAATTATCAAGCTCAATACAAACCAGGAAACCATCAAGCAAGATTTTTAAAATGCAAATAAAAATGGTTGCCCTTTGAGCTGACGGTAAATCATTTTGCCCTCATATTGAAGATTTACCACATACTAAATGAGAAAGGCTAAAGATTATTTGGCTGGAGGATTTCAACATTTAAAAAAACATTTTTTTCAACTGTAGTTCCTGACATCACCTGTGGTTGCCAGTGGGTGACCTTGAGTGAACAACTCACATATCTGTAATTGCTCTGGAAAAGCTGCTTAAAATTATATTTTTTATATCAAAAAATATTACATACAAAAAATGTATTCTACCCACCTGTATATAATCACTATTATTAACTAGATGATATAATTCCAGACTTCCTTTGGACATATATAATGTATGTATAAATTATCTTCCACAAAAATAGAATCATACTCTATATACTGTTTTAAAATCTTCTCCTAAAACTTAATATATCAATATTATATTTTAATGTCAATAATTGTCCATGTCATCATTTTAAGAGTTGCATAGGATAAAACTGCATTAAAAAACTATCCCAAAGATTACTTAATTTAGATTAAAAATTTAAATACTGATAATTAATACTTGTAGAGTGTCTACTGGCATCAGGCATTATTTTAAGCACTTAAAAAAATACGTTGCCCCATTGTGATTTGACAACAATATCATAAGGTATTATCTCTATTTTAGAGATACACTTCCACTGGGAAAATAAGACAGGAGATCAAAATAGAAGTAGTTTAAAAAGAAAAATTCTCATTTTGTAAACAAATTAATCTGAACTCTAATTTATATCCATATCTTGATATCTTTGTAGTATTAAGAAATGTATTTACATTGAAAGGCTCTAATAAACCATATGAAAGTTCTCTTATCAGCACAAATATAAATTATATATAGTATTTCAAATAGATGTATATCTATACCTATGTCTATTTCTGTCTCCTACCTATCTATATTTGAAATATAGATATATCTGGTTGTGAACCAGAAACTTCTATTCTCATATTGTTATATAACCTGTATGTTCAGTTATCCATTTTTTATATAAATAAATAGAGATTAGAACATAGATCAATTTTAAAGGAAAGCTAATTTTTATTATATTATAATCTAAAATGATTAGTTTTTCCCTTCCGATTATTTGTATTAATTTAAAATCTATAGCTTATAAAATGAACAATCTGCCTGGAAATGTTAATAATAGAAATGCTATTCTATTATATTCTATCATAATCAAATTTATACAGTTTTCTTTGATATAATTTTTTTCACCTAGTCAACAATGTTCCTATGAGCATTCTTTGATTTCTCTCAAGCTCTGGAAATAGAACATAATAAATCTCTGGCATATCTTAACATTTTTCTCTTTAACAGTCCTAGAATTTATTTCATCAGATTAAGCACAATTTTTTCCCCCATAAGGTCTTCTTTTATTATTCATAGAGAGTTTTTGTTTAAAGAAAATTTATAATCACAAATGTTGGTTGTGTAAAAATATTCAAGGCAGCTCTAAGTTTTTTAATATCTGAAATGACTTCTGTGAATCAAAAAATACACAGCTTCCCTGGGTTCCAATTGTAAAGCATGCCCTTACCTCAGCAGTTATTCGTCATGTGCCAATTTTTACTGCTTTGAAAATATATTAGCTAGTAGTAACTTCTTCTCATTTTAAAGCACACATCTGCCATTGACTATATGCGTTATCCAGACTCTCCACATAAATGGTATTAGCCAGGGTCCAACTTAATGACACTATTTTATGGCTGGTGGTTGAAAAGTTAATCTTCATTATAAGTTTTTCTGCTGAAGCATCATTATCTCTACAATTTTTAAATTCAGATGAACTAGGAATAAAACTATATATCTTCTGTAAACTTTCTGGACCAAAGAAAGCAAATATACAGGAAGGTCTTTATTTTAAAATATTTCAGTTCCTCTTTTTACCCACAGATGAAGCAAATGACAAGATCTATATGTTTGTCCTTCCGTTCATCATGACTTTAGTATGCATACTTGCAAGGGAAATTTTTTCCTTATTTTAGTTGAGTAAACAGCTTAGATCAATTAGAAAAAGATAAGCTGTGGAACAAATTAAACCTCCAAGCAATTATGCAACTGAAGACCTTACTCTACAGTCAGCTTTTTTGACCTTTAAATTTTTACGTAAACTTATATATGACATAACGTGGAGTTTAGCAGCTAAAAGTTTTAAAACCTAAAGGTCAACCTAGAGGGGTGGGATAGGGAGGGTGGGAGGGAGACACAAGAGGGAGGGAATATGGGGATATATGTATACGTATAGCTGATTCACTTTGTTATACATTAAAAACTAACACAACAATGTAAAGCAATTATACTCTAATAAAGATGTTAAAAATAAATAAATAAATAAGCATTTCTAATGTGATAATAATGAGGTGATTGATATACCATTAAAAGTAGAAGCTTTTTTTTCTGTTCTAAAAAAACAAAACAAAACAAAAACCTAAAGGTTATAGTTTTCTGGATCAGATAAGTGTGAATACTTATCTTCAGACTTCATGAAGAAATTTTACTTTTCTCTAAATAAAACAAGAGAAAGTTGTTTTAATTTTATTAATTATATTTATTTTATTTTTTAAAATATCTTCATTGGAGTATAATTGCTTTACAATGTTGTGTTAGTTTCTGTTGTACAACAAAGTGAATCCCCTATACATATACATATATCCCCATATATCCTCCCTCTTGAGCCTCCTTCCCACCCTCCCTATCCCACCCCTCTAGGTGGTCACAAAGCACTGAGCTGATCTCCCTGTGCTATGCGGCTGCTTCCCACTAGCTATCTATTTTACGTTTGGTAGTGTATATATGTCCATGCCACTCTCTCACTTTCATTCTAAAATAACTTCAAAGTCTAATAAATTCTGCACAAATCTTCAGTGTAATTATTGGAGGAAAGACTAGAAATCAGTTTGCTTAGCACTGAAATGTTCTCTCCCATTTGTTACTTGACTGATATATGGCAAGTAATTTAATCTCTTTGTGACTCAGTGTCTTAAAAACGAAAATAAGGATAATAAGCTAGCTAACAGGGTTATTGTGAGAATTAGAAAATATGTCAGAAAGATTGTAGTTTTCAATTCCTATTATTGACTATATAAATTGAATCTACAAATTAACCAATATTTTATTAACAGTCCAATAATTATTTTTTAGAGGGAAATGTATTTGTTTGGAAAACACATTGATAAGCCTCTTGTGAAATATGGGCAAAGTGTTCTTTATGAAAGCTGGAGATCAATTTATTCTTCCTCTGAAATGTTGGAAGAGAGAAAAGAGACCATCAAAGAATACAGGGAGAAAAGAAAAAAGCCAAAAAGAGTGTGTGAGACATAGCACTATTTGGAGAAATGATAAGTGGAGTTTTCTCTTTACTTTGTAATCAGAACATTTAAGCACTAGGGATGAATGATGCTGAATTTCAAGTGATTTGATTGCTACAGTGTAAACCTTTCCCTATATAGAAAGATCAGCCCAACCAAACAGTCACTAAAGCCTAACACACTCATGAATGCTTGGCATGTCTTGGCTTACTACTTTGCCTTGTGGAAAATTTAAAAAGGCCCCAATTTTGTGACATATAAAACATGGACTGCTATAGCAGAGGAAAGATCAAAGAGACAGTCAGCCTGGAGGTGATGGGAAAACCCTAGGGATTACTTTGGATTTCTGTGGAATACGGTACTGGGAATTTTAGTTACTCATTTCTAGATATAAAGGGCTAGAACATTCTGTAGTAGATACTGACTTTATGGATAGATCCACAACCATTACTTTTTAAAGCACTGTATGGTTTCTAAGGAACTTTTTGGTATATTATCTCACTTGTTCTTCACAGAGCTCTATGAGGCAGGAGCAGGGGAACTCTCCTCTCCTTTTTGAAGATCAGGAAGCAGCCTGAGATTAAGAGACATGGCCAATGTGATATTGTGATATAATAAGAAATATATATTTGGTCTTTGTCCCTCAGTTGCTGACACAGAGCTCCTAAAACCTTATACTTCCTGAGTGATAAGGGTGAGACAAGCATTTTTTGCTATTTATAATAAACCCCTTTCCACCACATCTCAGTTTATGTTAATGAGGTGACTCTTGATTGGCCTCTGGATAGCTTCAGGATGGAGGCTGGTTGCCAGAGGAACCAACCATGCTATTAGAGGGTTGGAATTTTCAGTCCCGCCTTCTTGACCTCCTGGGAAGGAAGAGGCTCTGGAGATTGAGATAATCTTCATTGGCCAATGGTTTAATCAATCATGTCTATGCAAAGGAACCTCCATAAAAACTCTAAATGACAGGGTTGGAGAACATATACACATGTCAGGAGGTGTCAAACCACAAACTCCACAGGGACAGAAGCTCCCACACTCAGGATCCTTCCAGACCTCATCCTATGTACTTCCTCAAATGACTGTTCCTTTGCATCCTTTATAATATCCTTTGCAGTAAACTGGTAAGTTAAGTGTTTCCCAGAACGAGCCGTTATAACAAATTATCAGATATGAGGTGGAGGTCGTAGGAACTCCTGATTTGTAGCCAAATCAGAAACAAGTGTGAGTAATCTAAGAACTCACTACTTGGAGTTGGCATCTGAAGTGGGGGCCGTCTTGTGCAACTGAGTACTTAACCTGTGAGATCTGTGTAAACTCCAGATAGTCAGAAATTAAGCTGTAGGATACCCAACTAGTGTCTGCAGAGAAGTGGAGAGTTGCTTAGTGTGGAAAACCCACACATTTGGTGTCAGAAGTTTTGTAAGTAGAGAAACCGATTTCCTTTACCCAAGATCTCACAAACTTGGAGAACGAAGAGAGCTGGAATACTTCAGCCTCCTCTCCTATGTACAGGATAGGAATCTACAGACTGAAGAAAATCACTTTGGATCTAGTGACCTTTCATTTTAGTTTATGTAAAGCACACCTTTTATGAAACCCAAGGAAAGGAGGGGATATGTATCTTCTTAGGAAATAAAAAGATCAAGTATATTATTTTTAAAAAAACAGTTTTTTGAAGTAGTGTTTAAAATAAACAAATTTCTCATTTAGATTAAATAGGAAGTTTTTAGAAGGAAACTGATCCTTTTGGTAACAATCTGTGTTTGATTTCAAAGGAAACCAGCCACAGCCTGAAATGAAAGCCTCTTGTTCCTTAAGCATGCCCCTGGGTACACACACATACCCACAGAGTTTCTTCTCCCTCCAAAGTGGAACCAGCAGACTCACAGCTGAGAACTCATTCATCCTCACCACAGAGGAAAGCTGTCTAGAGAATAAAATCATTAGTGTCTTTCATGTCCTGGGCTGCTGATTAGACAAGACACTTGGATAGATATAAGGATTGATATACTATGATTCTAAGTGTATAAATTATATTTTCCCAAGATGAGAAAAATGTAACACTTTAAAGTGTTCCCGGGCTTCCCTGGTGGCGCAGTGGTTGGGAGTCCGCCTGCCGATGCAGGGGACGCGGGTTCGTGCCCCGGTCCGGGAGGATCCCACGTGCCGCGGAGCGGCTGGGCCCGTGAGCCATGGCCGCTGAGCCTGCGCGTCCGGAGCCTGTGCTCCACAACGGGAGGGGCCACAACAGTGAGAGGCCCGCGTATTGCAAAAAAAAAAAAAAAAAAAAAAAAAATTTAAAGTGTTCCCTTTGAGGGATGAGAGGAAGAATGGGGGTCATTAGGAATCAAGGGCCCACACATTCTGAAGATCTAAGCAACCTGAAAGAAAACTTTCCTATTTGTGAAATAGAATAGGAGATAAAATACCTTATTCTGTTTCCAACTTGAGCCAGGACAAAGGATCAAATTATAAAAATAGACTCACATGAATTGTAGATCTTACCCAGGATCAATTTTACTAATAGTTTCTAAGCAATCGAAAGGCACAGACCCAGGGAGAGGTCTGACACAATGAGTGTGGCTTCCCATTTTTTCCTTTTCTATATTGGACTCACACTGTTTGGCTCAGTGATAGATGAAGTAATTGACATGTGTGAATTACCTCACACTTTAGGGAGGAATTAAATTATGAAACGTTGCCATTTTTATACTCATGGAGTTGTGCACCTTACATAATGTTTTTCTAGGAAGCCATTCCTCATAAATCCATAAACTCTAGAATTATTTACCATAAGCAATCCTCAAAAAAGGATATCCTGCTATAAATATTCCAGAGATGAGTACCTTATTTCTAGCAAACAACACTTTTTGTTGTCAGCATACTCAGAGATTTGATTGGATTATCTGCTTTCTTTTTTCTTTTCCAGGAGCATCTGTCCAGTAAGAAGAGAGAAGTGAATCATAAGCCCATTGTTTAACCTCTTCCCCCTTATTACCTTTCATCTTATCCCCCTCACCCAATTTCAATACTTTAGAACACAGATCTCTAACTACTCTTGGGGCAGTTACCTAAAATTTTAAGTAATGTGCTTTTATAACTTCATGTGAGATGGCCAAGGCATATTTTCAAAATGACAGGGGAACTTTATTCCATGGTCATTGAAAAGAGAGTAATCCAGATGGTGTTAGAGGCTAGTTTTCTTCCCCTATCCTGAGTTTATCAAGGAGATGGTTTATTTAGGTAATGGATGAACAAGCTGATCAAGAAAGTCTTCTTTCTTTCTCATAAGGCTATTTCCTATCCTGGGAAGTCTATTATTACTTAATTTCTTATATGTTTCTTAATCTTCTTTTGCTCTAAGTATCTACAGTTATGGAGGTAAGGTTCCTTTACTGGAACCTTTTTCATGGTATACCCAGTTCAAATAGTATCAGTCTAAACACATATCTCTGTTGTATGATTAAAGCTGTGCCCTGCTACTTCTCTACTTGTAAATTTTCCCCCAATAAACAGTATATTATATTTGCATTGCGTCACGGTAGTTTTATGGACTTCTATTTCCTTTTTGCACAGCAATCATCAGATGGGCTTTGACATACACTCTGATGTAGACTACTGAGGTTAGGAAAATTGACCTGTGGGTGAAAAACCAATTAGAAACATGATAACACCTATCCCTTTAACCTTCAACTCCTCTGTGGTATAGAGAGAGGAGATTTTACCACCAAGATGACAGTGATGGTATTCCTATAACCAAAAGTTAAATCTAATGATGCCCAGTAGAATAAATTGGGTACCCACATGGTATATAATAATCCAGGTCCAAAAAAATATCCATTGCTGTATTAAAGGGAGAAGTCCTATCATTCTGTATACAAGTGGTATTTTTCCATTTACAGAACACTTAAGGATAAACATATGATAAGAAATAGAGTATCTCAGAATCATTTAAATCATAGCTTTTGAGAGGGTAAGCTTTCCTTATTCTAAAAGGAGAATATACACTTGTGCATAATGTTTTAACTAGCAAATGACATAATATGTTACATATTGTGTAGAAGTAAAAATATAAAGGCATATCTCTCAACCATATTAGCTTGAAAATATAATAAAGATAATTTAAATCCAAATTTTCAATATGTCATGTTTGCATTTGCACATATAAATTACAAATTCAATAATATTGGGGGCTTTCTAGGTGTGATTAATGTAGAATAAACAAGAAAGTTTAGAAAGTGCCTCTGGGCTTCCCTGGGCTAAATTTAGCTAATAGTAATTTGTTAGAAAGTTGATGGCTATAAAATAATCCATCGGAATAAATATTTTGAAGGGAAAATAGAGAAAGCAGGGCATAAGCAGTGACACTAAAGCCTTGGAGACCAGAAAGCAAATGCTTCAACAAAGGCCATGGCATTCCCCTGAGGCAAGAGATCCTTGAGTCCAAACAGTGACTCTCATTATATGTTGGGCTCTCCATACACCACCCCCTTATTTAGTATGAGACTTTTAAAGATAAATAAAATAGAGGAAGGATGAAGTTTTAGATCTTAGCAACAGGGTTAGTAATGCACAAGACAAAATGTAAAGTCAACTTTTTTAAGGCCCACACTGCCATGGGACTTGTGTGATATTTAGGATCTATTATTAAGTTTCTTTATGAGCTATCTTTTACCAACAATGCTGTGTAACAATCGACCAGAAAACCTCAGTGGTATTTGACAATACTCATTTATTATTTTTTATGAGTCAATATGTTAGCTGGGTGATGCTACTGATCTGGTCTAGGTTTATCTTACCTTGGTTAAACTTATTCATTTGTCTGTGGGTGCTTTGCAGAGCCACTGAGGGCTTGCTAATTTACGATGACCTTGGCATGGATTTCCCATCCGTGCTCCATGTGGTCTCACCTTCACTATCAGTCTAGCCCAAGCTTTTCATGATGTTATAGA
The DNA here is from genome assembly GCF_008692025.1 of Phocoena sinus. NCBI lineage: Eukaryota > Metazoa > Chordata > Mammalia > Artiodactyla > Phocoenidae > Phocoena > Phocoena sinus. The sequence goes on from NC_045767.1 coordinate 68,772,011, forward strand.
CAGGATTGAATAGAGAGAATGGAAATGTGTGGCCCCATCTCAGAAATGGCATGCCATTACTCCTGCTTCAATCTACTGGTCAAAGCAATAGCTTTTCCAGACTCTAAGTATGAGGTGGAGGTGAGGAAAACATCATTTTTCCTATTGTTCTCCTAGGTTCTCTTTACTGGATTGGCACGCAAATTTATTTAATAGAAGTTTTATGTGACACAGGGGACCTCATAAGGAAATGAAGACCCAAAGAAATGGTTAAACCTGAGCATTTTTATGTTAGGTTTGATGAAAAGTGTGGAGTCATGAAAAAATGTGATAGAATGAAAGGGCATGAACTAAGAGTAATAAACTGGGGGAAACTTGCCAAGTGCCGTTCATTCCGATTCCTCTCAGCATGTCTCTATCTTCAGAGATAAGTAGGCTTCTTTCCTCTGGGTATCTCTCACAAGAGGGTCTTATGACCTGCTTCAGGGGAGAGGGGGAAGGTCAGAGAGTCCCTTCTGCACCTGTCATTTCTCAAATTCCTTCATTTTAAATGATCACTATGCCAACGTGTCATATTGTGTGTGTGTGTGATTGTGTGTGTGTGTGTGTGTGTGTGTGTGTGTGTGTGTGTGTGTGGAAATTCTCATTTATTAAATTTGGACATAATCATCCCAGTAATGAAATAAAAATAAAATACTACAATATAAAAAGGAAAAGAGTAGTGGATTAATAATTTTTAACTACATGAATGTGTTTAAATAAAGGGAAAAACTACCTATATATTGGTGGTTTTAATACTTAATTTATCATTACAGTTTCTGTCTTCTTGATGTGTGTTTTTAGTTTTAAAATAAACAATTAAAAATTTTTAAAGAATAAATCTCAACGTTAACGATATTGAAATTCAGTAAATATTCACATACTAATTTAAATTTACACCTTAAAAATATTATACTTCACAATTTGCACTCTGTTTCACTGTTGTAAATCTTAAACACAAATCCTCTTTCCAAATGGTGACATAATAGAAGAAAGTCAAGTTCTGTTTTTTCATTCTTTGCAATCACAGTAGTTAACACTGTTTATATTAAGCCAACCATTTAAAAGCAAGAATATGTGATGCTACAGGGGATGAGAGGCACGAAGCATGGCCAGAGCCAGCTCGGACGATTCTGAAACCTTAGAACTTACTCTCGAAGCAAATGCAGGTAACAGGGAGCCACCGTATAACTGCGAATTCTCCAAACTGACTTCCACGTGGAGTACAGGCAAGGAGAGACTCAAACAGATGTTAATGGGAGAGAGTTGCACATTTTGCAATGAATTGAAGCATAGAAAATTCCTCCTACACCAGGTAAAGATAAGAGCTGCAGTTTAGAGGAGACAGAATCTTCTCAGGGGGAGTGAGTCATGTGCTTTTTGAACTAAAGCCAAAAATCATAAATAAGTGTGGGGTTCTATAATGAATATCAGTTTGTTTTTATGTATTAACCACTGTTATTTATCCAAGTTAAAATTCTTGTGGAAGTAGCTCATATTTCCTTTCTGCAGTTGATCTGAGAACGCATTAAAACGTGGGAGACGGGGAGCAATGAAAGGTATTTAGCCAGTCCATCCCATCCCACGAAATCAATCCCCTTTTAAATCCGTGTCAGCAAAACCATCAGATAAACCCATCTCTTGTAAGGTTGTTTTTATTAACGTTACCTCGTGAATAATAAAAATAAACATATATTGCATACAGAGAAGAAATGGCCGCTGAGAATGTCACCTCCCCACACAGATCGCACTAGATTTCCAAAAATATCTACCACCAAAATTAGTTGAAAACTTAATGATTTTAAAAAATACCTGTTAGCTTATTTGTTGTCAAAGTCCACATGTTAACTAGAACATTAACTTCTTAGAGAGGTAGTTATCTTCAGAACAGTCTTATTAAAAAATGTAGTTTAGTCAGATGTTTTAGCAGCCATTTCTAACCCTCTTGCCTGTTGTCTGTCCCAATATTTGCCTACTGCACTTCACATTCTGGGTTCCATCCTTTGGATTCAACTCACTTTTTGTCTATAGTTAGTAGTAATGATTCCAGCTACCCTCATCTCTGCACATTATGTCTCCCATGCAAAAATACTTTACCCCAATATACAAATTTCCCCTGAATATTCATAGAGGCTGGGAAAAATAGTAAAGATTTCAGCTCCTGTTAGCAGATTCTTGGAAAGAAAACTTTTATATGAAACCACTGCAAACTGCTAACAATCAATAAAAGGCTAAACTTGTTTTTCATATGATTGCTAATTAATTGGTCTATTGTCCTTGAATGTATCATATTTGTTTACTCTCGAAAACCTAGGCAGAATTTTACGAACTCATAATCAATATCCGTTATGTTCAAGAAATCGCCGAATTCTGGTTGACTCAACTCTGAAATATGTCTCAAATTTAATAACTCTTTTCTATCTCCCAGACTACTGCCTCTGTTCAGGCCTAGTTATTTTTTCCCTGGACTATTCATTCGTCTGCTGCCTTGACAATCAGCCTTTAGCACTGCTCCCAGCCCAAACTCCAATTTAGTATTCACATTTCTATCTAACTTATCTAAATTTATTTTAAAATTTCATAAAAAGCACTTTCAGTGAACTCCTCATAGCCCATAAGATAAAATTTTAAATCCTTGAGTATGAGACCATACCATGCATATTCAACTCTGTAGTTCCATTGCCTACTTCTATGCCTGGTATTGAGAAGGTACTCAATGCATATTTGAGAAATGAAACAAATGGTCCAAAAATTAGGAGAGATGCCTGCCTGTTGAGGAGGTTAAGAGATATTGCACTTTTCTCTTAGAGACTCTATTATTTGCAGGGAGTTAAACTGTATTTGAATTCGCAGACTATCAGGTCAGATGAGCAGATGAAAGTTCATTCTTATCTAGGTACTCATGTGTAAAATCAATACAGGTTGCAAAAAGACATAGAGGAAAATTTTCTGGCTTTTTTTAAAATGAGAAATTAAGGAGGGTTGCAGCTGTCAAACTGTCAAGAAGACAATGATGATAAAGTCTAAGGGAAGTGAAAAGGATTTTTATCTACAACATATACATAGTATAGCAGAAAACTTAGAAACTTACACTGGGACTAACTAGTTAGAAGGAAAGCCCCACTGTCAAAATATATTTCTGGCATCTCTTCCTGTAGCATGTCCCTGACCCCTGCCTCTTCACTAACTTCTGAAGATGTGGCTGTCAGCAAAATTCATGTAATTAACCTAAAGATTAGCTCCTATTAAATAGTCACAAGCTGATCAGTTTCTCCATGCCCAAGAGGACAAGACAGATAATATTTTCTGAGGATTATACTTGAGTTACTACCACCAATCACAGAATGAGTTTAATAAAATTTAAAAATAAGACATTCTGTTTGACATTTCAAAGACTAGAAAATGTTTACAACAGGAGTGATTTATGCAATCCTCTCTCTATTTGTTTTCATTAGGTAGGATAATCAAGAATGTAGCAATATCCCCTGTTCTAGCACTTTCCACTAGGTATTTTAAGGACATATGATTTATCTTCCCATTTAAAGTATCTGGACTCTGCATGGGTAAGAAAGTGTCTTTTGCAAGATTTTGTACTTCACATAGTCTCACAAAGTGTTATGTGATCTTGAACTATGTACTAGCTGATTTAATTCCTTATTAAAGAATAACCTGAGAAAATATATTAAGGGATCTGGTTCAATTTCCACTAATTTGCTTTTGTGTTCTTGGATGGAGGACTCTTAATAGTTGTAAAGGTTAATTCTATGTGTAAACTTCACTGAACCATGGGGTGCTCCAATCAAATATGATTTCTGGGTATTTTCAGATGAGATTAGCGTTGGAATCGGTGGATTCAGTAGATTTTCCTCCCCAATACGGATGGGGCCTGAATAGAACAAAAAACAGAGGAAGGGAAGGTTCATTCACTTCCTGCCTGACTGCTTGAGCTGACACATTAGTCTTCTCCTGCCCTTGCGTTAGGATTTATAAATACAAACTCCTATGAGTTCTGTTTCTCTGGAGAAAACTGAACAGAGGCCCTTAAGATAAACAAATAACAGCTGAGTTATTAAGTTAAAATTTAGCCCAAGAATTACTTCTATTCTATGATCAATGCCTTATAAAGATTGCTCTGTATAAAAAGCTACATTCCAATTTAAACAAGCACCTAACCAGACTGAAGGTATATATGGGGGATTACCTTGAGGGCTCATAGATATTATAACTGGATGGAAGCTAATAGTGGCAATTGTCTTCATCTTAAAGATGATGAAATTGGTACAGAAGTGGTGCAGATAAGAATTTGGAGATACATCACATGCAACTCAAATTTTGACCGTTCAGGACATGAAACAGATCCAAACAATCATTAATGGTTATTTGAAGTCCTGAGGTTAGAAGGACCATGTACTCTGCCCAGGTTCAGGTGAGGGTGCTGTGGGAAGTATTGGAGGAAGCTGTGCCCTGCTTACTTTCTCAGTCCTAAAGCTTTTGCACAACGATTGTGTCTCAGATGACACTCGAGAGGCTGTCAAGAAGACGAACTAGAGAAAGAAATTTAAGACAATCATTCTGGATGAAGAGAAGCCCTTGTTTCATGTGTTTATCCATAGCCTTGCTTGTTATTACTATTTTAAACATATAAATTACTATTCTAAACGTGAGCATTTACTTTCATTAATTATAAGAACATGTTTTATTAACCTTATTTGTGTAAGGCTCTGTGCCAGGAGGCGGTTCCTTACTACAAAATGAGTTAGCCACTGTGTCTGTCATCAAGGAGGCTACAATCTATCAGTGACCAGAGGATGACTTTACACTTCAGTGAGCTGACATGAGCCATGTAGCTCAGGAAAGCAGCTTTTTCATGTTTCCTATTACATTATGCATAACTTTATATCTGCCCTGAAATGGGAGTGTTAGTGGTGAGGAAAGAGAGATGGTACTTACTGTGGTCCTCTTCATAGCCTTAGGGATTCTGTTAAGTGGCTTATAAACTTGTTGCTTTTAATCCTCTCAACTACAGTTCTTCAGGTTGGGTATAATTATGCTTGTTTTTTGGATAAGGATTGCTTAAAGTCACTTAGTTAATAAATGGTATACACTATTTGGAAAACCTAGAAATTTCAATTATTTTAGTTAATGGTAAGTAGGGATATGCAGAGAAATGGAATGAAGCATATCATTTTTATGGGTTAGGAGGGAATATTTTCAGGAACAGTGTTGGAGGGATCTAAATCCTTTACTATTTTGTTACCTAAGAGTTGACAAAGTACTTAGTTCTTCTGCTAAAAAAAGATGCTGTATTTCTAATTGTCCACAGTGGAATTTCCCTATCACTCTCTTGTACATTTTGAACATGGTAGAAATTAATATTATTTCCATTCAAACTTTGGTTAAGATAAACTTAAAAGCTAATATCTGTGAATAGAGCTATGTTTCCTTTAAAGAAGTGCAGGCTATGTCAAATACTGGCTATAAAAATGTGTTGGAGAGATTCATTAAGTAAACATCATAATTGAAAATAAATTTAGTAATATTAAGCCTAGCTTCATCAAACTGAATTTAAGAGGAGTCTAGAATTCATGAAAGTGTCCTGTAATGGAAAAAGCCACTTGCAGAAATTCATGTCTGTTGAGAACATGAACCACACAGCTGTGCTCTCAGCCTTACATCTGTCACCAAAGGAGAAGCCTAAATCTCTCTCAGGCTAGAAGTTAAAGGCTATGATCCCAGAGCCATATGTTATCACCACAACCCCTAAAAAATTGGGATGAATTTAACTTAATTACATATAAAGGAAAATCAGAAGTTATAATGAAGAAATATGAAGGTTCCTTCAAAAATTATCAAAGGATTTTATGTTTCAATTTTTGTTCGCATCATGAGAACTATATGAAGTATATGTTCCACTCATTTAAAATACAGCTCTATTTCCATATAAAAAATGAATGAGTAGTTGGAGAGTATTTTACATTCTCTTTATTTTAGCTCAAGACTCAATGGGCAGTCGAGATAAGTGGATCATTAGGCCACATATAAAATGTGAATGTACACTTTGAGACAGTTGAACTTAAGGGAATATGACAGTTTATAGGGCATGAATATTTCAGCTGAGCTATATATGGATGGGGTTGAGAGCAATAACCATACCACATCTGGTACAGGATTTAGGCAGCCTCAGTTACCAAATGGAAAGACTTGTCATGAACTTTATATAAGGATCCAGGAGATTAGGATGCATTCCCTTAAAAACAAAACAAAACAAAATGAAAACACTTGAATCAGCATCAAAATAATGGAATGAAGGAAAAAAAAGAATTAAATGATAATTTGGCAATCAAAACAACAATAACAACAAAACAATTTGTATATATAACACTAATGATGAATAGAAAGAGAAGAAAAAAACAAAAAATTCCATTGAGGGCATATCTATATCTCATCTTGGCATCAGAACTAACAACTATTTTAATTTCCATTCTGTTTATAATTCCTAGGTTTTGTGTATCTATTTTTAAAGTATGGTTTAGCAATACAAATTTATTCCTAACTAAAGCAGCACACACACCACACACATACACTTTTGGACCATCTTTACATGCCTTAATAAAGCAAAAAACTATCATCTGATGAACTATAAACCATTTTAAAATTTCTTATAAAATATTAGTTTTTAAGTTAAATGTTTAAATCCATATTGGTGCTTTTATAACCACACAATAAAAAAATAGTTGCAGAATCATCTCACTGGAAAATAAAAATCAGCCTTGCTGCCTTGTTGTAGTCTCTAAGACATAGTTTCTTAATCACTAGATTAAAACCAAGATCTATAGAGGATTTTGTCTCAAATCTCTATTGGCATTGCAGAGAAGAAAAGGAAGAGTGTGAAAGCATAGACAGACCCCTCTTCCCTGTTCAATTTCAGGATTTTTTTTTTTTTAGTCAAAGGAGGGTTCAGAGTCTATTCTGAATATCCTTAATAAAAGAACAGAATTTAAAGTTTTCAAATTAGACTTCTAAAAACAACAATTTAACTTGATTCAATATTTTATCATTGCAAGTCTATTTGCTTTGGATTTATATTGATAAGCTATTGATTTCCTCTCCTCCTGAATCCTCTACCTCTAGCAACCTTTAAGCATAAGTAATAGGAATAATGAATATACATATTGTTTTTTAATAATTTTACAAAGGACCTTTTTCTGTCTCATATAAAATAGACATTCACTGAAGTTTTGTTCTTTACTCTCTTCTTTTCTTTTGCTATACTCCAAGATTATTCATTTTCCTATAGCCCAAGTACATCCCTGTCAATATCTTATTTTAAAAATCTTCTCCTGAACTCTATCCTTAATTTTATATTCAACAGAACCCTCTAAAATCATGGAAATACTATTTAAATGCTGAAAAATAGCCATTAGCCACATATGGCTACTGAGTACTTAAAAGGTGGCTAGTGCAACTGAAAAAACAAATTTTAAATTTAAATAACCATTTGTGGCTAGTAGGTATTGTATTGGACAGCACAGTTCTTGACTTTCATTCTGAAAGTCCATTAGACTTCCTATGAATATACTATAAAAATCTCAACTTTAATACATCCAAAGCTAATGTTCATTTTCTGGTGAATGTAGCTAGTAGGTATTGTATTGGACAGCACAGTTCTTGACTTTCATTCTGAAAGTCCATTAGACTTCCTATGAATATACTATAAAAATCTCAACTTTAATACATCCAAAGCTAATGTTCATTTTCTGGTGAATGTAGCCAGTATCCACTCACCATCAAATTCTATGCACACATTTACTACTTTCTGTTTTTCTATTTGTTTATCTCTGTCACTTTTATTTTTATACACACACACACACTCATGCACAAATGATGACAAAGCTGTTTTTCTTTTAAGTGCCATAAATTAAATAGGCATTCTTCCATACTGCATGTCATCCAAGTTTGACACCTAGACAACTCCAGTGGGCTCGCTTCTCAAGTACTAGCTATATCAAATCATAATCACCCCCACCCCAGAAGATGATCAAAAATTAAAACCATATAAGCAGCAAAAAACCTGTAAGAGTCACTAGATATAACAAATGAAAGGACTAACATCTCTAGAACAGAAAATAATTGACTTTAAGCCAAAAGATTTAGATAGAAATAAAAACATATAGTTACTAAAATACAAAAACAATAAATGGATTAGATATCAACAAGAGAAACATGAGACAGAATTTATGAATTGGATAACCAAGTGATTTTTTTAAACTATAAGATATAATAAAATGTCCAAGAGTTTTGGTGGCTAGAATGAAATATTGCAAGATGTAGCTAACAAAATTTCTAAAGAGAGAACGTAGAGAATTGGGTTAAGGTAATGAATAAGAACTTTCAAGAATTGAGAACAAATTTAAGAATTATTCCAACCCCAAAGTGGAAAAATAAAACTTGCCCAACAAGGGCACATTTCAATAAAATTGTAAAGCGATAGATGCAAATAGAATAAACAAAAAAGATTCCCAGCAAAGAAATGTCAATTGGATTAGTAACAGATTTCCCAACCACTGTCGATGTCAGAAGACAATAAAATAATATAGTAATGATGAGGGTAAATAACTTTCTCTGTAGAATTCTATTACCAGATAAATTTCAACCAGTTAAATTCTCTGACCAGCTAAGAGCAAGTGAGAATCAATGACATTTTTAAACAAACACAATTAAAAACTTACAGACTTCCAGAAGATGGAGAATGGTGGTTTCTTTCAGTTAGCTAGCTTCTAATTCATTACCTTAGAATATAGTTTTGAACCCTCTATTTGATTATTTTTTATGACCACAGGTTCTTGAAACTTTATTCAATACGGTTATGACTGAAACTTTATTCATTATAGGTATTGTGCTGCTAGTGGTTCTGATTAGTGCTGTCTATTCCATTTTTTTTTTTTTTGTGGGGGGGGGTGGTTTGCGGGCCTCTCACTGTTGTGGCCTCTCCCGTTGCGAAGCACAGGCTCCGGACGCGCAGGCTCAGCGGCCATGGCTCACGGGCCTAGCCGCTCCGCGGCATGTGGGATCTTCCGAGACCGGGGCACGAACCCGCGTCCCCTGCATCAGCAGGTGGACTCTCAACCACTGCGCCACCAGGGAAACCCGCTGCCTATTCTTAATAGAGTTCCTACCGAGTATCTGTGACTATCTTGTAACAAATTCTTCATATCCTTTCCAACTCCAAATTGTCACCCTGCAATTGCCCCCATCTCAGTAAAAACAGTTCAGTTGTTCTGTTTGCTCAGTCTGCTGTCATCCTCTTCTCTAAACCTAATGCCCTAACCTATCAGCACATCTTTCCTTCTCTCCTTTGAAATATCTTGAGGTCCACCCTACTTTCCACCACCTTTACATTATTGCAACCACCTAGCCCCATAACTTGTCACGCAGACCTTTATAATAGAAAAAAAATTGGTCTCCCTGCTTTCATAATCTATTCCACACGTGACTATGAGCAGGATCCTTTGAATTTATGGCTTGATGGTTGTAATCAGTTTGGAAAAAAAATTCTCCCAGAACTATTATTTTTCAAATTCTACTTCTGACCTATAATTTTTTGACTCCAAAATACACGTTAGAAGTTGTCACCATGTCTGAAAGTTCTCTTTACTCTTTTCAGTAGTTTCTGTCCTCTTAGTTACTCAAACTTCCACCTGGGCATTTTACTTTGTCCTATAATCCTGCTTATTAAACCCCTCTTACTGTGCTCAACTTTCTGCTGAATTCCTCACTGGAGTCTTAATTTTTAATTATGGTATTGTTTCCTGTTGCAGAATTTCCATTTGATTTTTTTTATAGATAATAGGTTTTTCTTAACTGTGAAATGCTCTCTCTTATAATCTATTTTCTTGAATAATAGTCACAGTTATTTTTAAATCTATGCTATAGCTCCAGTAACTGGGTCATCTGTGAATCTGTTTCTACCATCTGCTTTTTTCTTAGTTTTTGTTCTTAGTTTTGATAAGGCTCATAATTCTTGATTGAACATTGAACCTTGTGTATAAAAATTTCTAAGAATCTGAATAATGTGATTTTCCTCCACGGATAGTTTACCTTATCTTCTAGTAGGCACTTAGAGTTGGGTAACATCATGGTAATTCAGTTAGGAACTGAGCTGACTTAAGTCTAGACTTCAGTGTTGTAAGCTTTGTTTACCTCTGGTTCATCCAACTCCAGAAGTTTCAACAGAGAGCCTATGGTGCTTAACAGAACTCTTCTTCCTACGATGGACCCCCTGGGGGGGTGTCTCAAATTCTAAATTTTGGCGCTTCAGTCCCATAAAACATTCAAAAACTCTGTTACATTTTTAAATGGGTTTCTACTTTACTTCTTGGACAGCTGTGAAATGTAGGAAAAAAGAACAAATTGGAACCTGTGCAGATGGGCTGGAAACCACCTCTGAGCTAGAATCCATGAAGATAAGTTACAACTTGTTTCACTACTCCAAGTCTCCAAACTCAAAGATGGTAGTTTTAACAGAACATGCTAGCACTCCTTCTCACCTAACTAAACTCATACCTGGGCCAGGAGTTGGAGAAGCTAGAGAAGAAAATGTGCCATGATTTGAAGTCACTGCAGGCCCAGCTACTACCCAATACCAACAAGGGGAACCAGCAGACGATGAGCACATTGCATGAGCTTCAACAGTTCCTTGTGCCTTCACTGACCTCTTGCAGGTTACACAAAGACTGCTGCCCTTCTAACTCCCTAATCTTGTATGAAACATCTCTTTTTGTGGCCCACACTAAAAGTGAACAATGCAGGGAAAGGAATTCTGGAAAATGGAATCTCAGCTAAGTTGATGTAATACAAATCCACTTTTGTCAACTTATATCCATATATATGTCTCCTTTATCGATACTTAACATTCAAATAAAGACAATAGCAAAAGCACACTTCTGCTAACTTTTACAACTCTCCTTTGTATAATTGAAGATACACCAACTATCTCTACCCAAAAGGACACAAAGTCTCTTTATTTGTGGGTGACATTCATTTTTTATCTAGCTGAGAAATACTCCCCTTTTGATATTTTGTAATTTTAATTGTGAGACCTAAGAGTAATTATTATTAACACACCTAATGATAGATGACAGAGAAATGAAGAAGAGGAAAAAACTGCTTAATATATGCATAAGTTTATCTAGGTTAGAATAAGTAAGAAACATTCATAGATATTATAGTCCTTTTTTGTACAACTGATTCCACAGTCCTAGCTGATATTCACAACTGCCTCTTTTCAATATTTTTTGCCTTACTCAGGCAAAAAACCTTGGTTTGTCATTGTTCCTTGCCTGATGGAGAGTGATCCAAACCTTCCTTCTTGAAGTGTATGGACCACCATTAGATCTGCTTGAATTGTGTTATATAGTTTTTCTTTAATCATGGACATGAGAGTACTAAGAAACACCCCAGGGGATTTTTGCACTACACACATATTCCTTCTTATCATTATTGTGTAGGAGAAACAAATTATCCATAAGGAAATAAAAATCAATGGTCACCACTAGTACAGTAACCCCCTTTATTGCTTCTTTATTTATTCCCTGGCATGAAAAGTCCTAGGTATCTTGTGGCGGTCTCAAATCTAATTTTAAAAAGCCACTGATATTTTCTCTACTGGAAGCTATCTTCTCTTAGACATGCAGATCCTAAAGTTTCAGGGAGAGAAAATAAACCTTTTACTAGAGCATCAATATAGATAATAGTGAGAAGAGTCACTCCTCTTCTAATTCTTAGATTTTCTGACTTGTGAATCCTGGTTATAGGAGAAAGAGCACTGTATTGGTTGCTGATGTTACTCAAAATTTTCAATGTGTTGATATCACCTAGTGCATAACTGAGTTTTCAGAAATACTTCCAACTTCTGCTTCTAGCCAACAGGAAGTAATTAGGAGCCAGAAAAACCCTTCCTCCTGAAAATGTATATTTTTTTAAAAAAGAGGAAAAATGATTTTCAAGATATTGTACATCAGTCAATGAAGGATAGTGATGGTTGATCTGTTTCTATTATGTCCAACTGCCTCAAAATTTAGGCTTATTTATATTTAAATGATGGTTAAAAATTGATAACCACAAGCCAAATAGAAGTGACACTTGGATTATCTATGATAGTGAAGGATGTATCTCTCTATTCTCTCCCCTAGTCTATTATGGTGAGGTTTACTGTACAATTACTATTAGCATTCATTCTGTCAATAAGTAATTTTTAAACATTTTATTTTTGTAAAAACTGTGCTGACAGTCATGCAAAAAGAAAATATAAGCCTTATTTCCTCATAGGGAATGCTCAAAGTAATATTTATTCCTGTAAAAGCTGTGAAATTCCATACCAATCAGCTTCAAAACGCAGTGTGAAACTCCTAGTCCCTGGATTGTTTTGTTCTCTTCAGAAACCTATGAAGAAGAAGGGTATGAAGGATTTAGCCCTTGAATTGGTCTTTTGGAGCTTATATTGTAAAAAAGGAAAGCACTCAAAATACTCTGTATGTTTCATCTTTGGACATGACTTATTAGAGGAAAATCCATCAATAATAGTTATTGAATATCTTCTACGTTCAGAACTACATGCTTCTTTCCTGGAGGTTTTTATGTCATGGATATACAAATGAACATCACATAGATTTCTCTATACTCAATACATTTATGAGCTTGGAAAGTAATTCTCTTTCCTCCTTTCCCTGTTTTTTCTGGGAACTGTAGTAGGGAGTCTGTTTCCTTGATTTTCCAAGAAGTGTAAAGTCATTCTGTTACCAAGTCCTAGCTCACTCTGCTTGCCGCACGACAGGCCAATGAATTGGAAATGAGGTGTTGAGGCAAGGAATACGACTTTATTTGGAAAGCTGGCAGACAGAGAAGATGGCAGACTAGTGTCTCTGAAAAACCATCTTATCAGGGACTGGATGCTAGTTCCTTTTATAGAATCAGGAAGGGAGAGGCAGTGAGGATGTAAAGGGGCCATCAGTCTTGCAAACCATCTCCTGGAATGATTGGCCTCTGGTGAGGGGTTATGTTAATTTCTTCCTTCTTGCAGCCATTCAAAGGAGGGCAGGGTCAGATTGTCTCTCTGTGAGCTGTGCACTTTACTTTAACATTCAGGCAGAGGGGCAGGGTTCCCTGAGGCAGGCCATTATGTATGATTATAGTAACAAAAGCAACGAAAAGCAAAAGCTAAAGTCAAAGAAACAGATTGAACATGGAGTCCAATTTAGCTCTTCCCTGTTACAATTCAACCCAGTAACAAATATTTTATTGAAAATCTACTATAAGTCAGATATTGTTCTTGACTGAAGAGGTACAACAGTGGCCAAAACATCTTTGCCTTCAGGGAACTTACATTGTCATGAAAAGAAACAATTATTTGCTTAAAAATAGCAAAAACAACAACAACAACAACAAAACCCTAGAAACACAAATTTACCAAACAGATGATTAAAAGAGTGATTATTGATATCCAATCAGAAAAGAAATATTAGCAAACAATTAGACTTGAAATTAGATGAGCCAAAACTTTTTGGGTCTGCCCCTTTCTTCTATATCGCATATTTTCTTCTCTACACGGCATAACTCTGAAAACCTTTATATAAGATCATTTGCATAATAGTATTCATGCTTTCCTTTCTTACCTTGTAAGTTGATTTAGGATATCATTTTCAGTATTGCTTGGTTAGAAATCAGTCTCTCTGATTTGGAAAATATAGAAGTGCAAATATTTGAATACTTTAATGTGTAATTTCATAAAACCCTTGTGAACATAGGTTTATGTGAGTCAAGCTTAGACCATGGCTTTGACTGTGGTTCCTATGATGTGGCAGATTTAAAAATTAATAATTAAAATATAAAAATGGAAACAAAAAGAGCAACAAAATAAATAAACAATGACAACAAAACCTTCAGATTCTTCAAATACTTTATGTCTTTTCCTATAAGCCATCCTAGTATGCTACCCAGTCTGGCCTATCAAAAAGTTTGTTTGAATGACCTAAGAATTTGTTGCCTTTACAGAAGGATTCACCCATAGATTGCTTAATAAGTTCCTCTTGCATTTGAAACTGAACTTAATCTCAGTGTTACATAATACATTACATTTTTCATCAACATGTGATAAAGAAAATTTATCAGAGCTTTTACTAGACAAGAAGTTAGATTTCTGGGAACTCTTTTCTCTACGACTTGTAGAAAAAAAACATTCAGATGAACTACTTGGGTGAAAAAACTCACGTATTACTTATGGGAAGAAAATATTATTTCTGGTAGAATGAGTAATTTATTATGAACAACAATTAGCCTAAAACTTCTTCTGAGGGAGCAGTAACCCATCCACCAAGAGAGCTGTCAGTCAAGAGTCTACTAACTTTAATCAGCCATTTATTCTTTGTCTATTTATTTCTAACAGTCATATTTCTGAACTCCCTTTTCCATAACTAAATCTACTAAAAGAGAAATATTTGAATTGATCTGTTATAGGCTTTTTGTCTTGCAGAAAGGTTATAATAATACTTCAGTATGTACTTATAAGTAAATTGTCCAAAAAGACTTTTCTTAAAAAAATAAGACCTAATACAAACAACACTGAGAAGACCAATATTAATGACTTTAGGACCTCAATGAATTTGCTTTTCTAAATGTTAAGTGAAGACAGCTCATTTCTCTTTGAAAAGAGCAATCAACAGGATTTTTAAATCAAATAATGGAAGCAAATTTTATCTCTTTCCATAAAAATGATTTCAAAAACTCATAGCTAACTTTTGCCACTTATTAATTATTAGTCATAAAATTCACTCATCTCTTTGAAAAATTACATAGCTAGTTAGAAATAGAGCTTTACTGCAATGACACCTATTCATTTGCAGTGAGATTTACTGAATAATAAAAAGGAAGGAGGTATTTGTTAAGTAGACAGAAAGCACATGTTCCCACCTCTGGGGTCTTTGCTTCCAGATTATTCCCAATTCACCTGTTAAGCCTTGTTCTTTTATCACCTTCAAATCATATACCTCTGAGTTCTCATATCTTAAGGAAACCAAAATCTCGGAAGGTGAGTACTCTAACCCCTTACACACAGACTCAGATGAATGACCCTAGTGTGTTCTTCAATCATTAGTAGAACTTTATCTTTATAGGAGACAATAGCTCCTATAAAACTAGGAGCCCCTCTAGCTCACAATATTCCTTTTCTGAGAATTCTTCTCCCACTACATCATCCTTGTGTAGTTTTCCAGCAGCATTTTCAATGATGCTAGTCAATTTTGGGCATTAATAGAAACTTAATATAGAAACTTAGAAACTTAGCAACTCAGGTCAGGAGTGTTCAGACACAATCACTAAAAGGAGCAGAGGAAGTTGGTTTATAGAGAGAGAGATGAGAATGAAGAAGACATTGAGAGAAAGAAAAATGAGGGACATCCCTTGTTAGAAGGAAAGAGAGTAACCTTGGTTACTGAGGCATTTCCATCTTCTCTTTCCAGTTCCTAAAGGGCCTTATCATGCACTCTCCCCTTAGTAATAATAATAAAAATAGCTTCCTTACCACTACAACTAACAATGATAATAACAAGTACTTATTGAACGTTTGCCATGAAACAGGTAGTATTCCAAGCAATTCGTATATACTAACAGTTTTAATCCTCATATCAACTTAGTGAAGTAGTTACTTGTGTAGCCTTTATTTTACATGAGTTAAATGATCATAGACATTCAAGAAAACTGCCTAAATGTTATACTGATGGAGCCAAGATTTAAACCCAGGAAGTCTGGTTCCAAGTTCTATCCTGTGTTCCTATATGAATTCAATTTTTGATTATTTCCTTCTGTGGATTTCTATTACTTAAAACCAAAAAGACTTTTGATTCTAGATAAAATAGAGTTATCATGCAAGGATTTTACAAATCCACCTGAAAAAAAAGAACAAATAACCAGACAAAATGTATGGAATAACTATATTCAGTACACTGGGCATTAGGCAATAAAGACAGCTTTTTCTCATAGATAAGGAGCAAATGAGATAAGCTTAGCAGTTATCAGGGCATATGTCTATGAGAAAGTTCCCCAGAGGTGGTCCCAGGGAGGAGAAAACCAAAGGGAGACCAGTGGATGCTCTGACTTGGTGAGACAGAACTGAGAGCTCAGGGAGACAAGGACAGCTATGCTTAGCAGGGAAGATTACTTAGAAGTTTAAAGCTAAACAGAGAGAGAACTCTGAAAATCTGCAGTGGATCCTTCTATAATACTAATGAGTGCTGTTCAGCACATGTGTGAGAAACTACCAGAAGCCATGTAAAGAACCACCCAATAGATCAGAAGAAACAGCACCTAAAGCTAACATGGTATAGAAATAACGCTTGCTATCCAGCCAGACTGGAAAACCTGAAGATTCACGCAGAATTGGGCAGTACACCAAAAGGACCTTTTGTCAGTAGTGGGGAGAAATGAGTACTAGACTTATAACTGCTCTTATCCCACCTAAAGATTGTGAACAACATGCCCCAAAAGGCTTTAACTATATACAAATAACTTAAACAATTCTCAGAAAAATCTCAAGAAAATTTATATGACTAAAAAATACCCAGTATTTAAGGCAAAATTGTACTCAACAGGCAAAATTAATAATTTTGCATCTAATAAAAAATTATCGATCATGGAAAGAAGCAGGAAATTATGACTCATAATGAGGAGAAAAACTGACCAATCAAAACCAGCTCAGAACTGAAACAAAAGCTAGACAAGGGCTTCCCTGGTGGCTCAGTGGTTGAGAGTCCGCCTGCTGATGCAGGGGACACGGGTTCATGCCCCGGTCCTGGAAGATCCCACATGCCGGGGAGTGGCTGGGTCCGTGAGTCATGGCTGCTGAGCCTGCGCATCCAGAGCCTGTGCTCCGCAACAAGAGAGGCCACAACAGTGAGAGGCCCACATACCGAAAAAAAAAAAAAAAAAACTAGACAAGCATCATAACACAATTATTACAACAGCATTTCACACATTCAAAAAACTGTAAGAATGAATAAACATATTAAGTAGGGACAGAGAAGATATATTTTTTAAAAAGGCCAAATCTCATTGCTAGAGATAGAAACTATGAGAATAAATAATCCACTGAATAGTATGAAGGGAAGATCAGATATTGCAAAAATTAAGTTACTTATCATGACAACATAACAATAGAAACTATCAAACAGAAAATACAGAAAGAAGAAGATATAAAATAATGAACAGAGCATCAGTAAGTTGTGGGACAACTTCAAGCAGCCTAATCTACACACAAATTAAGTCCCCAAAGGAGGGGAGAAAAATTTTAAAATATATTTGTTAAAATAAAGTCCCCAAATTTTACAAATTTGATGAAAATTATAAATGGACAGATTCAAGAAAGTCAAGACTCCAAACAAAAGAAACATGAAAAGAAAAACAAAAATATGCCAAGGTATGTTCTAATCAGATTCCTCAAAACCAATGACAAAAAAAAAAATCTTAAGTACAGCCAGAAAAAAAAAATGTTATATACAAGGGAACAAAGATAATAATGATGGATTATTTCCCATGATAAACAATCAAGGCCAGAAGATAGAAAAACATCTTTAAATATTCAAACAATAATTCTAAACCTAGAGAAAATATCCTTTGAAAATGAAGGTAAAATAAAGACTTTTTTCAGACATACGAAATAATTCATCTCCAACACATGTGAACTACAGACATCTTAAAAGAATTAGTTAAGACAAAAGAAATACACCAGAAGGAAGTCTAGAACTAAACAAGGTGATGAAGAGCACTTGAAATGATAAGAATGTGAGTAAACTTATCATTTTTCTCTTTTTTTAAGGTCTTTAGGCTGGGGATATCAGGAGAGGCATGTGGGAGGGGCCCGCCAGAATGAGCAGTAAAGGAGCGGAGGGCATTTACCCCACCAACTCAGGCACCGGGGACCCTGATGAGCTCCCAGGCCGGTCCCCTGTCCTCCAAGGCACCCCCATTCCCCCAGCCACATTGGTCCTGGGGGCATAGGAGAGTAGAGGAGGGCATTTGCCTCAACCACTGGAGCCCAGGAAGCCTGCTGGGCTCCCAGGTGAGGTACCCCACCCTCTGAGACCAGGGGTGGGGGCACGCCTGGGTCCCTTCTGCTCCATTGAGCCTAAGGCCCACCCACTACAGCCCCCAGGGCGTTTTCCAGCCCTGTGGGCCCTAATCACAGGCTCCACCCTCCACAGCCAAGGCCTTCCCTCCCCCTGCCCATTTTTTTTCTTCTCCCTCCTCTTCTTTTTTACTATTGTGGTACTGTTGTACTTTCTGGTTGTTGATTCATCTATATTTTTATTTTATATTCTTTCTAACATATCTCTTAGTTTCCTAGTTTAATTTTATTTTATACTTTGTTATTTTTCTCTCGCTTTTTTTGTTTTTTGCCATCCCACACAACTAGCAGGATCTTGGTTCATGAACCCAGGGTTGGGCCAAAGTTCCTGCGGTGGGAGCTCTGAGTCCGAACTACTGGACTAACAGAGAACCTTATACCCCAGGGAATATTCATCAGAGTGAGGTCTCACAGAGGTTCTCATCTCAGCACCAGCACGCAGCACTACCCAACAGCCTGCAAACTCCAGTGTTGGAAGACTCAGGTCAAACAACTAGTAAGACAGGAACACAATCCCTCTCACTAAAAAAAAAAAAAAAATGAGGCAGCATAAAGGTATGTCACAGATAAAGGAGCAAGATAAAAACTTACAAGACCAAATAAATGAAGAGGAAATAGGCAATCTACCTGAAAAAGAATTCAGAGTAATGATAATAAAGATGATCCAGAATCTCAGAAATAGAATGGAGGCATGGATTGAGAAAATAAAAGAAATGTTTAACAAACATCTAGAAGAACTAAAGAACAAATAAACAAAGATGAACAACACAATAACTGAAATGAAAAATACACTTGAAGGAATCAATAACAGAATAACTGAGGCAGAAGAACAAATAAGTGAGCTGGAAGACAGAATGGTGGAAATAACTGCCAAGGAGCAGAATAAAGAAAAAAGAATGAAAAGAATTGAAGATAATCTCAGAGACCTCTGGGACAACACTAAACACACGAACATTCGAATTATAGGGGTCCCGGAAGAAGAAGAGAAAATGAAAGGTTCTGAGAAAATATTTGAAGAGATTATAAATGAAAACTTCCCTAACATGGGAAAAGAAAGAGTCACCTGAGTCCAGGAAGCACAGAGAGTCCCATACAGGATAAACCCTAGGAAAAACACACCAAGACACATATTAATCAAACTAACAAAAATTAAATTCAAAGTAAAAATATTAAAAGCAACAAGGGAAAAACAAAAAATAACATACAAAGGAATCCCCATAAGTTAATCAGCTGATTTTTCAGCAGAAACTCTGCAGGCCATAAGGGAGTGACAGGATATACTTAAAGTGCTGAAAGAGAAAAGCCTACACCAAAGGTTACTCTACCCACAAGGATCTCATTCAGATTCAATGGAGAAATCAAAAGCTTTTCAGAGGAGAAAAAGCTAAGAGAATTCAGCATCACCAAACCAGCTTTACAACAAATGCTAAAGAAACTTCTCTAGGCAGGAATCAAAAGAGAAGAAAAAGACCCACAAAAACAAACCCAAAACAATTAAGAAAATGGTAATAGGAATATACATATTGATAATAACCTTAAAAGTAAATGGATTAAATGCCCCAACCAAAAGACACAGACTGGCTGAATGGATATAAAAACAAGATCCACAAATATGCTATCTACAAGAGACCCACTTCAGACCTCGGGACACATACAGACTGAAAGTGAGGGGATGGAAAAAGATATTCCATGCAAATGGAAATCAAAAGAAAGCTGGAGTAACAATACTCATATCAGATAAAATAGATTTTAAAATAAAGAACGTTACAAGAGACAAGGAAGGACACTACGTAATGATCAAGGGATCAATCCAAGAAGAAGACATAACAATTATAAATATATATGCACCCAACATAGGAGCACCTCAATACAGAAGGCAACTGCTAACAGCTATAAAAGATGAAATAGACAGTAACACAATAATAGTGGGGGACTTTAACACCTCACTTACACCACTGGACAGATCATCAAACAGAAAGTTAATAAGGAAACATAAACTTTAAATGACACAATAGACCAGATAGATTTAATTGATATTTATAGGACATTCCAACAAAAAACAGCAGGTTACACTTTCTTCTCAAGTGTACATGGAACATTCTTAGGATAGATCACATCTTGGGTCACAAATTGAGCCTCAGGACAGTTAAGAAAATTGAAATCAGATCAAGCATCTTTTCTGACCACAACACTATGGGATTGAAAATCAATTACAGGGAAAAAAATGTAAAAAACACAAACACATGGAGGCTAAACAATATGTTACTAAATAACCAAGAGATCACTGAAGAAATCAAAGAAGAAATTAAAAAAATACATGGAAACAAATGACAATGAAAACAGGATGACCCAAAACCTATGGGATGCAGCAAAGGCAGTTCAAAGAGGGAAGTTTATAGCAATTCAATCTCACCTCAAGAAACAAGAAAAATCTCAAATAAACAATCTAACCCTACACTTAAAACAACTAGAGAAAGAAGAACAAAGAAAACCCAAAGTCAGTGGAAGGAAAGAAGTCACAAAGATCAGAGCAGAAATAAATGAAATAGAGATGAAGAAAACAATAGCAAAGATCAATAAAACTAAAAGCTGGTTCTTTGAGAAGATAAACAAAATTGATAAACCTTTAGCCAGACTCATCAAGAAGAAAAGGGAGAGGACGCAAATCAACAAAATTAGAAATGAAAAAGGAGAAATCACAACTGACACTGCAGAAATACAAAGGATTATAAGAGACTACTACAAACAACTATGTCCCAATAAAATGGACAGCCATGAAGAAATGGACAAATTCTTAGAAAAGCACAACCTTCTGAGACTGAACCAGGAAGAAATAGAAAATATAAACAGACCTAGCACAAGTAATGAAATTGAAACCATAATTTAAAATCTTCCAACAAATAAAAGTCCAGGACCAGGTGGCTTCACAGGCCAATTCTATTAAATATTTAGAGAAGAGCTAACTCCTATCCTTCTCAAACTCTTCCAAGAATTGTAGAGGGAGAAACACTCCCAAATTCATTCTATGAAGCCACCATCACCCTGATACCTAAACCAGAAAAAGATATGAAAAAAAGAGAGAAAATTATAGACAAATATCACTGATGAACATAGATGCAAAAATCCTCAACAAAATACTAGCAAACAAAATCCAACAACACATTAAAAGGATCATACACCATGATCAAGTGAGATTTTTCCCAGGAATGCAAGGATTCTTTAATATATACAAATCAATCAATGTGATACACAACATTAACAAATTAAGGAATAAAAACCACATTATCATCTCATAGATGCAGAAAAAGCTTTTGACAAAATTCAACACCGATTTATGATAAAAAACTCTTCAGAAAGTGGGCATAGAGGAAACCTACCTCAACATAATAAAGGCCATATATGACAAACCCACAGCAAGCATCATACTCAATGGTGAAAAACTGAAAGCATTTCCACTAAGATCAGGAACCAGACAAGTATGTCCACTCTTGCCACTCTTATTCAACATAGTTTTGGAAGTCTTATCCATGGCAATCAGAGAAGAAAAAGAAATAAAAGGAATACAAATTGGAAAAGAAGAAGTAAAACTGTCACTGTTTGCGGATAACATGATACTATACATAGAGAATCCTAAAGATGCCACCAGAAAACTACTAGAACTAATCAATGAATTTGGTAAGGTTGCAGGATACAAAATTAATGCAAGGAAATCTCTGGCATTCCTATACACCAACACTGAAAAATCAGAAGGAGAAATTAAGGAAACAATCCCATCTACCATTGCAACTAAAAGAATAAAATGCCTAGGAATAAACCAGTCTAAGGAG
Source organism: Phocoena sinus (assembly GCF_008692025.1). Lineage (NCBI taxonomy): Eukaryota > Metazoa > Chordata > Mammalia > Artiodactyla > Phocoenidae > Phocoena > Phocoena sinus. Next base: position 68,794,028 of record NC_045767.1, read on the forward strand.
GCAAAAAACTTGTACTCAGAAAACTATAAAACACTGATGAAATAAATCAAAAAGGACATAAATAGGTGGAGAAATATACCATGTTCTTGGATTGGAAGAATCAACATTGTGAAAATGACTATACTACCCAAAGCAATCTACAGATTCAGTGCAATCCCTGTCAAAATACCAATGGCATTCTTCACAAAATTAGAACAAAAAATTTTACAATTCGTATGGAAACACAAAAGGCACCAAATGGCCAATGCAATCTTGAGAAAGAAAAACAGAGTTGGAGGAATCAGGCTCCCCAACTTCAAAATACCATAAAGCTACAGTAATCAAGACAGTATGGTACTGGCACAAAAACAGAAATATAGATCAATGGTACGGGATAGAACGTCCAAAGGTAAACCCATACACATATGGTCACCTAATTTACAAGGGAGACATACACATATGGTCATCTAATTTACAAGGGAGGCAAAAACATACAATGGAGTAAAGAGAGCCTCTCCAATAAGTGGTGCTGGGAAAACTAGACATACATGTAAAACAATGAAATTAGAACACTACCTAACACCATACACAAAAATAAACTCCAAATGAATTGAAGACCTAAATGTAAGACCAGACACTATAAAACTCTTAGAGGAAAACATAGGAAAAACACTCTTTGACATAAACCACAGCAAGATCTTTTTTGACCCACCTCCTAGAGTAATGGAAATAAAAAAATAAATAAACAATGGAACTTAGTTAAACTTAAAAGCTTTTGAACAGCAAAGGAAACCACAAACAAGACAAAAAGACAACCCTCAGAATGGGAGAAAATATTTTCAAATGAAACAACAGACAAAGGATTAATCTCCAAAATATACAAAGAACTCATGGAACTCAATATCAAAAAAAGTTCCAATTAAAAAATGGGTGGAAGACCTAAATAGACATTTCACCAAGGAAGACATACAGATGGCCAAGAGGCACAGGAAAAGATGCTCAACATCACTAATTATTAAAGAAATGCAAATCAAAACTACAATGAGGTATCACATCACACCGGTCAGAATGGCCCTTATCAGAAAATCTAGCAACAATAAATGCTGGAAAGGGTGTGGTAAAAAGGGAGCCCTCTTGCACTGTTGGTGGAAATGTAAATTGATACAACCACTATGGAAATGGAGGTACCTTAAAAAACTAAAAATAGAACTACCATATGACCCAGCAATCCCACTACTGGGCATATACCCTGAGAAAACCATAATTCAAAAGGAGACATGAACTACAATGCTCATTGCAGCACTATTTACAATAGCCAGGAAGGACATGGAACCAACCTAAAGGTCCATCAACAGATGAATGGAAAGAGATGTGGTACATATAGACAATGGAATATTACTCAGCCATAAAAAAAGTGAAAGTGAGTTATTTGTAGAGACATGGATGGACCTAGAGTCTGTCATACAGAGTGAAGTAAGTCAGAAAGAGAAAAACAAATACTGTATGCTAACGCATATATATGGAATCTAAAAAAAGAAAAAAAAATGGTACTGATCAACCTAGGTGCAAGGCAGGAATAAAGATGCAGACATAGAGAATGGACTTGAGGACACAGGGCGGGAGGGGGAAGCTGGAGTGAAATGAGAGTAGCATCTACATATATACACTACCGAATGTAAAATAGTTAGCTAGTGGGAAGCAGCAGCATAGCACTGGGAGATCAGCTCGGTTCTTTGTGATGACCTATAGAGGTGGGATAGGGATGGTGGGAAGGAAGCTCAAGAGGGAGGGGATATGGGGATATATGTATGCATATGGCTGATTTACTTTGGTGTACAACAGAAACTAAGAGTATTGTGAAGCAATTATACTCCAGTAAAGATTTATTTAAAAAAAAACTCTTTCTAAACAGCTAATGACAATAGAATCTGAGGTTTATAACATATACAAAAGTATTATCATAATCCCTGAAAGGGGAAAATGAAAGTATACTATTAGAAATTTTTCGATGCTAATTGAAGTGACATGGTATATATAGAAGGTACAATACGATGTTAAAAATGTATACTCTACAACCTTAAGTAACCACTAAATTATCAACAACAAAAAGGGTTATAGCTAATTATAGCTAAGGGTTATAGCTAAGGGTTATAGCTAATAAGCCAACACAAGAGATAAAATGGATTCATAAAATATAATTCAAAGGAAGGATGAAAAAGAGACAAAAAAGCAATAGATAGATGAGAAAATAGAAAAAAAATCAAAGTGGTAGACTACAGACTGACAATATAAAATTTCAAGAATTGCTTTAATAGCAAGTGGACTAAACATGCCAATTAAAAGGCAGAAATTGTCAGACAAAATACACAGAAGTAAGACTCAACCACATGCAAACTTAAAAAAGAAACATTAAAAATAAAGGCACAATAAATTAAAAGGAAAGGGATGGAAAAAGATAAATCCTGGTAACACTAATCTTTTAAAAGAAGAAGTAGTTACATTAATATCAGAGTTAATTTCAGAGCAAAGAATATTACTGGGCATAAACAAGGTCATTTCATATTAATGGAGCAGGGATTCAAGGTTACAGTTTTGTACCTAATGTCTTTATCAAGTGCACACAGAACAGCCAGAATGATTAGAGAGAGGAGAGGGGAAGAAAGAAAAGAGAGGGAGGGAAAGAAAGAAAATTAAATTTTCCCTGGCCCTTCTCTGAAAATTGAATTGCACATTTGAAATATCTACTTGATGTTTTAATTTGTATGATCTCATATCTAATTTCAACACTAGTAAAGGCAAATTTTTAAATCTCTCCCTACAAAGAAAAATATATATGCACACACCTTTCCCATTCTAACCTCCAAAACTGATCTTCAATCTTCTTTCTCCCGTGGATCTGTTTCTCCCAGTCACCTACTGTCTTATTTTTCTAGCCTCAAAATCCATCAATTTCGATTCCTTTCTCCTTTTTATTTCATATTAAATTATTCAAATTCTGTTCATTTATACTTTGCTTCTAATTCTTCTCTTGCCGATGCCCTTCCAATCTGCTTTGCAACACGTTCCTTCTAAATTCTTTCTCTCAGTCTCCTATTTGAAAACCTGTCCTATCTATTCATTTCCATCAGGGCCATTAGCTGGAGTTCCAAGTTCTCTACAACTTGATCCTAATTTATTTTTCCAAAGCTGCCTCTCAATACTTACCATCATAATCCCTTTATTTCAGCCAGACTGTTTTTCTCATTATTCAATACACCTTCTTAGATCTTACATCTAAGCCTAAGCTCACACCATTTTCCTGACGTTATGCTTCTTCCCAGTCATGCAATTTCATCCACTTCTCAGTTTCAGTCACAGCAGCATAGATAATTTAAGATGTAGCATTAAAATGAAATTCAAGTCTCTGGCCATTTTCAAATCATGATCATGCAGCCCTTCCTAGGTGGTGATTTAAAATGAAAAATGTTCTTTTATGTTTAGGACTTTTTTGGTTCCCAATGAAGATTTTATTAGAATCAAAAATGGTTTATGCTTTTTATTGGTAGTAAAATTCACATAGATGTTACCTGCTCATCAGAGTCATAGATAATATAATTTTACAGAAAGATCTAGAATTTTAATGGTATTCAAATTTTACAGCAGATATGTCCTTCTTATCTGACTAAGGTATAGGAGGCTGAAAATAACTAAAGAGGGCCTAAAGGGAACTAAATAATAGAGTTTAAAATTTTAATTTAAGTATATTTTGTGGATAATATTCAATCAGTTACTTCAGTATGAGAAAAAGTTTGCATATTCAGGAATGATTATTCAAATGCAAATTTCTTTACTCATTCATTTGGTTAAAAACAACTCTGCTCATCCACAGTTAAAAATAATCTTTCACATAGATCCCATTTGTTGAATGGCACACATTCTTAATGATGCTTTAGTACATTTGAGGGCTTAACCAGGTGCTGTGGTCTATTAGAACACATTGAAAACTGACTTAAGAAACAGGACCAATTCACTTAAATCAAAGTACAACTTTTCATGGCAATTTTAATAATTTCAAGGCCTGTTCCTGTCTAGAGAGCAATGAGATATGTAGGAACTTTAGGCAGAATCCTTACAGCTTATATTCATTATTCGAGGATAGAATTAACATTGAATTAGTGTTAAGATCGTTTCAGCATGCACTGAATGGGGACAGGAAGAAAACGAAGTTCTTTTATTAACAAATGATTATGGTAATTGGTGTCATTTTTCAAAATATTTCCTATTTCAGGGAGATTTATAGTTCCTTTTGACATTAATTTAGGCTTGGCTATGGTCTCGAGATGCATCCCTCTTCATGGGAAGATTATACATTTTGTCCTATTGAATTTAGAAACAGCCATATGACTTGCATTGACCAATAAAATGTTGCTAAGTAATGTCTATCACTTTTTAAGAAATCTTTAAGAATACTTACGGTTCACTATCTCCCTCTTTTCCTTCTAACTTGAGACTCACACATAGGGGCAGTTCCATCAACATTGACCTGGAATGCAGACAATATGGGAAGGAACAGAAGCAGATCTCAGCAGACATATAGCATGAGAAAGAAAGAAATCTCTTTTGTAAAGCCCTAAGGTTTTGTGGGGGATTGTTACTGCAACACAACCTAACCTATCTTGACTGGACCCTGACTAATACAATGAATATTGTTCTTTGAACGCTTCTTCTTCTTTCTTTTTTTTCATTAAAATGTACTGTTTAGTCAGTGGGAGTTGTATCAGTTTGTCTTTGGTACAGATGGAAAAGTTAAATGATTCCACATTCCCAATTTTATTCCAATGACATTTGATAAAAGCTTTATCCATTTAATTTTCCAATAAGTAATATATGTATAAGTATAAACTGGTGCACAGTGAAAAGTCTCCTTCATTTCCTGCTTGTTCCTCTGTCCATTCCCCTCCCCCCACTATTAAAATCATTGTTATTAGATTTTTATGCCTCTTTTCAGTTTCCTTATATATGCCAAAAAAGCATAGATACAGATTCTTACTTTCTTTATTTTTACACAAAAGGTGGTATATTATGCACATAGCTCTGAACATGATTTTTTACTTACAATATATCTTGGAGGACTTTCCACATCAGTGCACAGTTAGCTGCTCATTCATTTTTAGCCACATATTATCCATTATATGGATGTGTCATAATTTACTTAAGCCCTCTCTTTTAGGTGGTAATTTGGGTGGTTTGATTCTTTGGCTATTACAAATAATGCTGCAACCAACAAACATAATAAATATGCTATAATATAATAAATATAAAAAAATAAAAATGACATAAAGTCATTTTGCATATGTACATCACGTATGTAGACTCAATTCCCAGAAGCAGAATTGCTTGATCAAAAGTATATGTGTTTAGGGGACTTCCCTGGTGGTCTAGTGGTTAAGAATCAGCCTTCCAATGCAGGGAACATGGGTTCGATCCCTGGTCAGAGAACTAAGATCTCACATGCCACTCTAGAGCCCACGTGCAACAACTAGAGAGCCCGCACACCACAACGAAAGATCCCGTGTGCCGCAACGAAGACCCTGCATGCTGCTACTAAGACCCAACACAGCCAAATAAATAAATAAATAATAAAAAAGTATATGTGTTTAAAACTTTGATAGATATTGCTATATTTATGATTATAGGACTTGTACAAATCCATGCTCTCACCAGCAATGTAGTAAGTCTCTGCTTTGCCAAGAGTGTGTTACCAAATTTAGGAATATTTACAAATCTGATAAGTGAATAATGGCATTTCAGGGTAGCTTTAATTTGCATCATTCTTATCATAAAAGAGGTTCCATATAACTCCCAACAATGTAGTTAATCCTCTTTATTTGTTGGTGCCCTGGACACCCACTTAGCAAATCAGCCTTGAATCAGGCTCTGCTCCAATTCAATTTCTCCTTTCTTTCATTTGTTGCTATTATTCTAAGTCGTGCTCTCTGGTTCTTATTTCTAATTTTGGCTTTTGCAGCTTTCTCCCTTTGGCTTAGTGCCTTGTTGACTAACTAGAATTTAAATATCCTTACGGCGGGTGGGGAGGTCCTTTACAACAAATCAGTCTTTCACAAAATAAAGAAAATAAATCCATTGGTATATTTTCTAATAAGATTTCTAAATGTGAAAAGCTGAGAGTATCAGGCATATACCTGGAGAGAAGGAGGAAATGGGAGTATAGAAAAGATGCTTGATTGCACCAAGAGAAATCTCTGCCCAAGGAACTTGACTTGAAATTTTTCTTTCAGTTTTCTCTGTCCCTTTCTCTCTCTTTCTTTCTCTCTCCTTCCCTCCTTCTAATTCACTCCACATTATATCTCACACAAAATTAGAAACAGAGACAATTGACTGAGGACCTTAGTTGAATATAGCCTTTCCTGGGCAGAAAATTTAATGTAAGAACGGGAGAAAATGAAGCAGCATTTATAATCTATAGGTTTGTAACTTATTTTTGTGTGTGTGAACTGTATCATGATTATTATCACGCAATCAAAGATCCCAGTTGCATATTTATTTACCAATAATTCCTGGCTGAGAGTCTTATAGTATATAACAAACTGATTCTTTCTATTCTGCCAGAATAGTTGTTCATCAAATTGAATTATGAACAAATGGAATTTTCTCTAAGAAACACACTCTTACGTTTTCTGCCTAGCTGTTACATGGTCATTATTTAGGTAATTGAAATCTCCCATGAGCAGTATTATGACTTTTTCAGACCTTTTGTGGTGTATACAAATATTTCACAATTTGATTTCACTAATGGTCTTTGCAGGTCAATAGGAAACCAGAAGCATCTTGTTCCCTTTTTCAATGTTAAATTTTATCTACATAGTAAAGAAAATCTGTCAGTCAAGATGTTATGCATTCACTCGCCTAGTAATTCACAGCTTTCAACACAGACCCTGCCAGAACATCAAAATCCCTAGGTCAGAGAATAGAACACTTATTTTTAAGATGTATAAAAATTTTAATGTCAATATTTATAAAGTAAGAATGCAAATCTATCTTTAAATCAGAAATGTGTTAAGTTTCTGAAACCCCTAAGGGCCCTGAGCCTGAGTTAGGCATGTGTTGGGTACTCTAACCAAGGTATAGTGTTAATGGGAAAAGCAGTGATGCTGCGTGGTTTACTTGTATTTAATCCAGTTCCTTCCCTTACTCCTGGCACACATTTTGAGAAATCAGTCTAGAGAAATATTTTCCTCAGCCAGTTATCTCATCCTCCTGCTCCCTTCTTCATTTTGAAAGGGCAGTGATTGCTGTCAGCATAGACTTCCCTTCTAAAGGAGTCCTATTTGTCATTGATGTAGTTTGCAAACTCACTCTGAAGAGCAATGTTCTTATCACCAACCGGGGTGACACAAGGAGAGACTGAGGATCCCTTCTCAGCCTGGGACGCCTTTATAACCCCACAGCATGATGTTTGATTCTTTCATATGCTATTGTCAAAATTTCATATAATTGATATATATGTACTTGACTTAATACCCTCTAGGAGTATGCTTTTGAAGAAAAGATTTGTTTATTCCCCTCAGAATCTGGTACCTGTTGCTTTGTAATATACAAATAATGAACAAATCTGTGTTTATCTGAATTAAATAGTTAATGTGTCTCTAAGTTTGATTGATACCACCTTGTTTCACTTTCCTAGACTACTGGTTTTCAACTGAGTAGTGGGCAACATATCAATGCATATATAAATTTACATCTATATTCACATTTTATCATTTAAGAGTTATTCATCATGAACTTTTTTATATTTGCCTATAATTTAATATAAGCTTTTAAGATATACATTTTGCGTATGTTTTATAATACATTCAGCATTCATTTTAATAGAACATATATTTTGTTTATAAATAAATACACATGTATTTGAGGTGTGCACTCAGTTTTTTTAATTGAAATAACTACAAAATCATAAAATATTTGTAAACTACTGTCCTAGAATATAATGCACAATGAGAGTATGGGATTGAGTCTCTAAAAAGAGAACAATTTTGTGAGAACATTCAAGTAATGCTTGGATTGTTGCATCAACTTCATTATTTTTTCCTGGAAGAATAAAAGGTAAAAGGCTGGAATCTGAAATTCAATAGGAAAGGAATACTGCCTTTCAATTACATATAATTTTATTCTCTTTCCCTAATGTTACCCTTCTCTTTTCCCATTAAGGAATTACAAATGAGGAAGAAATGTCAATATGACATTTAGCATACAGGCGGGAATCCTAACAAGAAAGCTTACTCAAGCAGCTAAGTGTAGCACCGAAGTAGGAGGGCCTCAGGAGAGCCAAAGTCAGATTGTGTAAAAATCTGGATTTGTATTCCATGCATTCATCACGTAGCTTAGAAGAAGTCATTGACATCTCTAAACATCTTTTCCCTAATCTGAAAATGAAGAACAGAAACACATCCTATGGACATAGCAAGATTGTTTCGATTTTTAAGTGAAAGTGAAAATATAAGGCACAAAGCAAACTAAGTATTTCTTTCTCTTTATATTTTGTTGTAGTATTTGGAATTAGCATAAAAATACTCAAGAATAAAGAGAGGATATCCTGTGAATGAACCAGACAAAACAAAAAATATTTTCTCACAGTCTTTAGATCAATTCTCAATATATTTATTTGAAAATGTCTCCTGTTTTAAAATATTATTTAAAATAAATAATACTAAATAAAATTAAACATATAATTTTATAATAAAAAGTTCTTCCTCAGTTTAAACTATATTTAATTTAAAATATATCACTGCAATCTGTATTATGCTAAGATGTTGTGGCTGCTTCTTATTTGCTAGGTGAATTTGAGTGAGATAAATCATAGTCAAAGACAGCAACATTTATACATAAGTAGAGTGAGGCTCTAAAATTAGAGAATGGAAGTGATTATACATTGGCAAATCTATTTTGTAAAAATATTTGTACTATTTGATATTTTTAATAGACTTCATTTTTTAGAGCAGTTTTAGGTTCAGAGCAAAACTAAGAAGAAGGTACAGAGATTTCTCACACATCCTCTACCCCAAGACATGCATAGCCTCTCCCACTATTAATGTCCTGCACCAGAGTGGTACATTTGATGCAATGGATGAACCCACATTGACCCATTATTAACATAGAAAGTCCTTAGCCTATCCTAGGGTCACTCGGTATTGTACATTCATTGAATTTTGACAAATGTGTAATGGCATATATCTACCTTTATAGTATCATGTAGAGTAGTTTCACTGCACTAAAAATCTCCTGTTTTCTGACAATCCCTCCCCCTCTCCTCCTTGAGTCCTGACGACTTCTGATCTTTTTATTATCTCCATACTTTTGCCTTTCCCAGAATGTCTTAGAGTTGGAATCATTATAGCTTTTTCAGATTGGCTTCTTTTACTAAGTAATATGCATTACTAAGTTTAAGTAATATGTGTTACTAAGATTTAAGTTTCCTCCATGTCTTTCATGGCTTGATAGCTGATTTCTTTTTAATACTGAATAATATTCTATAGTCCGGTTGTACCAGAGTTTACCCATTCACCTACTGAAGGATATCTTGGTTGCTTCCAAGTTTTGGCAATTGTAAATAAAGCTGTATAAACATCTGTGTGCAAGTTGTTGTGTGGACATAAGTTTTCAACTCCTTCGGGTATATACTAAGGGATGTGATTGCTGCATCATGCGGTAAGAATATGTTTACTTTTGTAAGAAGCTGTCAAACTGTCTCTCAAATTGGCTGTTCCATTTTGCATTCCCATTAGCAATGAATTAGAGTTCCTGTTATTCCACATCCTCACCAACATTTGATATTGTCAGTGTTTTGAGTTTTGGCCATTCTAATAGGTATATAGTGGTATTTCATTGTTGTTTTAATTTGCATTTCCCTGATGACATAGAATGTGGAACATCTTTTCATATGCTTATTTGTCATCTGTCTATCTTCCTTGGTGAAGTGTCTGTTCATATCTATAGCCTATTTGTTAATTGGCTGTGTTTTTATTGAGTTTTAAGTGTTCTTTGTATATTTTGGATAACAGCTCTTTATCAGATGTGTTTTTTGCAAATCTTTTCTCCCGGTCTGTGACTTGTCTACTCATTCTATTGATAATGTCTTTCATGGAGTAGAAGTTTTTAATTTTAGTAAAGTTCAGTTTATTAATTATTTCTTTCATGAATCATGACTTTAGTGTTGTATCTAAAAAGTTATTGCCAAACCCAAGGTCATCTAGATTTTCTCCTATTATCTTCTAGGAGTTTAAAAGCCTTGTGTTTTACATTTAGGTCTATATCAATTTTAATTTTTGTGAGAGATATAAGACCTGTGTCTAGATTCAATATTATTGCAGGTGGATATCCAGTTTTCCAGCACCATTTATTGAAAGGCTATCTTTTTTGTGTGTATTTTCTTTGCTCCTTTGCCCAAGATCAGTTGACTACATTTGCATGGATGTTTTAGATCACTTAATTTTCATTATAAACCATCAGTTTATTTAAAGGCCTTGGCTTCTCTGACTTTCTTAATACTAGATGGGAATATTCAGGTCTAGAGATTTTCTAGAACTCAGTTACCATGGCCAAAGCAATCAATAAATTTTTGTTTTCCAGTCCAGTGATTTTTTCACTCCCATCCATTTTTTTAATCTGAATTCTGTTGTTATAATATTTATCTTTATTTTGATGACCTAACATTATTGTTTATATTTTGGAAATTGACTTCCAATAACTGTTAATAATACAAGGTTACATTGTTTGGCTGGCGACCAAAGATTTCAAGAGTGTCAATCAGGCTGATGTGAGGAGTTTCAATATTCTAATATAATTAATTTCAATTAATTATTAAGTTGTTCTACTTCTCTATAATTGAGGTATGTGAATTTCAACTCTTTATCTAACCTTATATTTGGAAAAGAACAACTGTTCTTCCTTTTCTTATTTTCTCATTAGCTTACTCATCATTCTCAAGGCAACCAAGGCCTTCAGTTAAATAAAAAAGTCATGTAGGACTTCCATGGCAGTCCAGCTGCTAAGATTCTGTGTTCCCAATGCAGGGGGCCTGGGTTTGATCCCTGGTCAGGGACCGAAAACCCACATACCATAACTAAGAGCCCACATGGCAACTAAGATATCCCACATGTGGCAACAAAGATCCTGTGTGCCACCACTAAGAGTTGGCACAGCCAAATAAATAAACAAATATTTTTTTAAAAGTTATATTGAAGGAATATTTAAATGAAAGTCACAAGTGTACATTTCAAAAAAAAAATTGTATCCCTCTTGGCTTCATTTTACTCTCTTCCACTTCTGAAATCTAAATATCCCAACTTCTGACTGTGCCCTTGTGTTTAAAGCGAGTCTCATATAAAAAGGCTATTTTTTGTTTTTATTCTGTCTGATAAATTACCTTTTATTTAGAATGTTTGGTGTATTTACATTCAATGAAATTACTAATATGGTCTAACTACCACTTTACTCTTTGCTTTCTTTTCTAACTACTTTTCTTTGTTCATTTGATTTTCCTTTTCTGCCAAGAACAGTATGTGCACAAAAATGTTGCCTGTCATTTCAGCAAACAAAGAACATTACCTACCATTCTGGTAAACAATGAATATTCCCCACCATTAAGCCATCAGCCACTGCAGCTGCCCCTGACAGTGTGCCCAGAGGGGAATTCAGAATGGAGAAAAGCAGGATAGTGGTCCTAGATAATTAAGATGCACATCAAAGGAATCATTTCAATGATCCCAGACTCCTGCATCTTCCCATACATAGAAAAGCACTAAAGTCATTAACAAGATGTCTGTTTTTTGTGATTAGCGGTAATCGTTTGATATCTGACTACATGGGCTTTTTTTCAGCAAAAACTCCTATACATCCTGGCTCCTCCCTTACCCCTTGGCAACAGTTTCTCAGAGCATCTGAAAGGCTTCCCTCCCAGGCTATAGTCCTCAGTAAGGTCCTTGAAGAAAACATAACTCTCAACTTTTAGGTTGTACTTTTTTTTTCAGTTGACAAGTTCATGGTGCATAGTTGGCATTCAATTCTTATTCATTTCCATGTCTTAAAAAATCACTAATTCCTTCAAATGTAACTCTTTAACACTTGTTTTAAAGTTTTCAAAGGGAATTTGGAGGCTACATGGAGAAGAAACCAAAGTTTTAGGTTACTTAGGTTATTACTACTTCTTTTGTTCAGACGATTTCCAGTTCATCCCTGGTTATAACAGTAGACTTTTAATTTCCTGCACCTGTTTTTGCCTCAATTCACCATATTACAAGCAGCATGATCTTTCCAAAATGCCATACAAATTATGTGTCATCTTCCTATGCAATCATTCAATGGCTAAACTTTGCACCCCAGTTTTGGAAAAACCCAAATTACTTAAGTAGAGCTCAAAAAATCGTTTTCCTTTTATAACTTTCTCATGTTGAAAAATGGAATATTTCCTGCCATATCAGTAAACAAAGGATGTCATAGTCATCAGCACTTGCATCCCTCCACTGTGAGCTGGTGAGCCCTGAGGAAACTAAGGGCTGAAAAGAATACCTGCCATCTAGCAGCCATCGGACTGCAGCCACACCCTACAGTGAGCCCTGAGGAAACTCAGGATGTGAAAACACTGGATACTGGCCCCAGATAGCTGAGGTGTACAGCAAACGAATGATTTCAGTGAGCCCAGACTCTTGCATCTTCCCATACATAGAAAAGTGCTATTCCTTAACTTGAGATATCTGGTTTTCCTTTAATTAATAATCATCTTTTGACACTCAGACTACCTGTCCTTTGTCGCAAAACTTCTATATAACCTGGATACCCCCATCGCCTCCTTGGGGCAATTCTCTCAGGGTCACTTGCGATGCTGCCTCCGGGCTTAAAGTCCTAAGAATTCCCGCCAAATAAAATAGAACCCTCAACTTTTAGGTTGTGAATAGCTTTTTAAGTCAACAATGTTTTATGTAACAAATATACTGAACTACATGCTGTTCTTCAAGCACACCACTTTATTTCTCTGCTTTGAGCCTGAGAATGCCCTCATTTTCCTGGTAACCCCCCAAAAAAACCCAAAAACCCCAAAACAAAAACTTCTCCATGTAACCTCCAAATCAGCTTCCAAAAGAGAGCTAATCACTTCTTTGTTCCAAATCCTTTCCCTGCACAAATACCTATTTTAACATGTCATGTTGAATCACAATTCCTTGTCTGTTTCTTTTCGAAGCAGTGGAATTCTTCAGGGTTTGGAAATGAATTTTGTATATGTAACTCTTGAGACATACTAAGCATAGTCTAATGTTAGTTGTTATTTCCTATCTATAACAAAAGAACAGTACCTAGTCAACAGGAGGGCCTCATTAATAGGTTAAACAAATGTTTCTATGCATGCATGAATCAGTAAAGGGTGAATAAGCTAAAGTATGAAAATATGCACTAAAAAAGAAAGTTATACCAGATGGTAACAAATATTTCACTTCATCTTTTAGAATCTCAGGGGCCATACCAATGTCAGCATGTACTCAGGAGACTCTTTCTTATTTTTCATAGTTTACATTGAGAATGTCTTTCCTTTAACCAATATCTAGAGTTGGAAGGCACTATGACAGATCTTAGAGAAGCAATGATAGTTACATTGACACAGCACTGAAGACTTGTTGAGAATAGTTGTCAATTAAATATAAACAAGTGTAGGAGAGAAAAAGTAATAATTTTCTTCTATCTTTCTAAGTCCTCGTTTGGGACACCTCTAACAAATGACAGATTAACAAGAGAAAAATGAACAGGTTTATTAACATGTATAATTCATGTACATATGAAAGATACCCAGGGAAAAATGAGTAACTCAAAAATTTGGTTAGAACTTGAATTTATATAGTATCTTAGCATAGGAACAATACATTTTTAGAGATGCAAGAAGACAAAGGAAAAGAGCCTTGAGTCTCTAGGAGCAGCACATTGTGGGAAAGCAAATATAAGCACATTGTGGGCAAACTTTAGTTAGTAAAGTTTCTTGTGTAGATTCTGCTGTTGTCCTCTCCAGGTTGTTGGGGCCTAAAGTTATCTCTGACAATTAACTTTTGTCCATCCTGGGGGGGAAGGGAGGAGGACCATCTTTGAAAAATGTATGTCCTGCTTTTGGAGGAAGGTAAAGAGGAGGAAAGCAGGGAGATTTCCATGTATCTGCTTTTTCTCAATTTCCTTAAGCTCAAAATAATCCTCATGAGTAATTAGTATATTTTACAGTGACATATTCTGCCAGCCTTCAAAAGAAATACACTTGACTCAGCTGAGTGTAGTCAAGTTAAGAAAAGTTTTTGATAACAAAACTGTTAAAATAAAAATAACTTCAAGTTCCTTTAGTGCATTCAGTCATACATTCACACCCATATGTAGTTTCCTTCTTGATACAGTTATTAGACTTTTTTCTTGGTTGACATTGTTGAACTTTGCAAATCCATGAACAGATAGAATTATTGTCTGTATTTTAAAATCACTTGTTGAATGTGAGCACAATTAGAATTTTAAGCTAGAATAGCAAACCTCTCTTGAAGGGTCAGAATACTTTACTAAATAGAGGTGTTTGTCATTTTCCTGACTTTACATCGGTTTGTCTTTTTCTTCAGTGACCATAGTTTACAGTCTGTGATTTTTCAGTGAAGGTTAATACGTATCTAAAACTCAGTTTCTCTTCCTCATTTGTATTTTTATTTATCTAACATTGACTTGACTAGTAGTTTCCTATTTTTCAGGGTAAACTATTCATGGAAATCAGAGTTATAGGCATATTTTTTTCTGAAATTTCAAAAGGATCATATTTTTTCTAATCCAGAATCAAAGAGGAAGACATAAAGAAAAATGATGCTGAGGTAGAAGCCCCAAACTAAGAATGAAAGGAACTAGACTCTAATGCTCCCCCCCCAAAAAAATGAGTTTAAATCCCATCTCTGATATCTGCACTCAATAGCTGTGTTACATCAGGAAAATATCAATACTCCTCTGAGCCTTAGTTGCCTTATTTTGAAAGTGAGGGCAATGGTGCAAATTTGTTGAGACTGTATATTTGATCATGGAACAACTGAGACTATAAGCCTAGAACCTCCATATGAAAAGAGATCATACCTCTTTCACTATTGCTGTGAGTCCAACACAGCACATAAATGGTGCTCAATAATATTTATTTAAGAAATAATACATTTGGAGAGTTGTAGTGAAGATTGGTTTGTAAATTAACTGACACATTTGTAGTACTTGACTTGAGTACACATTTCACTTATTAATTTGAATTGGTCCTTTTCATGTTTTTCACTTTTATTATTTTGTTATAAATGTTTTGTCATTTTGGGGGGTGGTGACATTGTTAACCCTTTTTGGATACTACTAACTGTTTTCATGGATAAGCATGTTATATTTTATATTTGGAATTTATTTCACAGTTGTTTATTGTCCCTAGATCTTAAATCGTAGAAAATTCAATAGGAAAAGTAAAATGTGTTAATAATAGAAGAGGAGATTTTCATGGACTTTCTTTATAATAACGGCAGTGGTTCAAACATAAAGTTGCTTTTATTATCTGTCTGCATCTGCAGCCCTTGGAAAGCCTATGAGTCTCCAAGGAGATTATGGCTCTATGTAAACAAAGAAAAAAAAATTAAAATTGTGAGAGCTTTCCCACCCCATAAGTGGCTCTGTTTAAAGAAGAAAATAAATGCCTTTCCTTACTTGCATGTCACAGAGAAACAGGTTTAAATCACTACAGCTGTAATGTGAGACATGTTTAGTAATTCAGCAAAGCATAAGAAGAAAAATGCTCTCAATGTTAAGTAGCAGCATCTCATTGACATAACTGTCCTCCTAAAGTGTCTAAATGCTTCATTTATCTTAAAGGATAGCTCAGATCACTCAAAAAACAGATGAGCGCTTGCTTTGACATCTGTGCTCAAGAATTAGTTTTAGATTCAATTCCTTTGTTAAACATGGTTATTTGCCTTTATCCTTGACATCTCTTTTTTCAAAGGTGCAACTTATTTAAATCTGGAGAGAAAGAATTTACATTATCATAAATGTTCCAGGATAGAAAAGGATTAAAAAGTTATTGAACCAGTCTCCAACAGTTTCTTGAATGGACTCCACAATAATAACTTCATAAAATTTAGTGCATGTTTGCATACCTCTAGAGAGGGCAAACTCACTATTTGTCAAGGAAATCTATAGCATCATTGGATACTCAGGTTTAAAGAAAGATCACACTAGATGTAGTATTTTTCTGTATTATAGAGATACACTAATTTCACAATGCAATGTCTTGATTTTTAATCTAAATTATTTTACCATTTTTTCCACCTGATCTCAAATGATATATAATAGAAATATTACATTCTAGGATTCTTGATAGCACACAGATAATTAACAAAAACAGTATCTATATTAAGTTTTACCAATTAATTCGTATTTTTTAAAGAGGTTGTTTCCATTAATTAAACTTTTCAATTTACATAATTTGTGATGAATGGAAACAAATGTGTATTGATCATTTTCAAGCAATATAGTACCTATATATGCCAGGCACTCTTCTAAACACTCTACTAATACCAATTTATTTAATTACTATAACAACTTACAAAATAGATATTTTTATGATCCCTATTTATAGAAGAAAAAAATTGAACACTTGAGAATAAACGGTGCAAGATCATATGGTTAGTAAATAACAGAGCTAAGATTCGGAAGCACGTAGTCTGCCTCCAAAGCACATTCTCTTAACCAAACAATCTTATAAAATAGGTATTATTAGTCTCATTTTACAAATGTGGAAACTGAGGTAGAGAGATTAAATAATTTTCTCATGATTATAGATAAGCAGATCTGGAATCTAAACTCTGTAAGAACGAAAATATAGAAGAGAATTTGAAATGCAAGTTAGTAAGAATAAATGTAAAATAAAACATAAATGAAAACTAAGCCTTTGATAAGTTTCATCAAATTGAATTGATGAATTGCATCTGGTGATATTAAGAGTATAGATAAGGTTATTCAGCAGTTTATGCCTAAATCCACTAACTCAATATATTTTACCTGCCAAATAATTTAAGCTGATTTACTTTTTTTTTTTTTTTTAGTCTGAGAGTCAGTGAGATCTTCTAAACATGTTATTCAAATTGGTGACATTGTCTCTACTTTACATCTGTTTCAAATGCTTCTTCCAGCAACTCTCTTGATGGTTGGCAGATGTTTCTTTTCTCATTTCTTCAATGCACCAGTCTATTGGGCCTCCGTGCTCTTCTTCAACCATGTACGCAATAACAGTGATCTGCCCTGATTTTGATTCACTTAAAAGTGTCTTTTTTCTTTGCTTCACCAATTACAGCTATGTCCCTAGATGCTTTATCAGAAGCTGTTTGAACTAGGAAAATGCCTTTTCTATCTCTTGTGGCATTTTGCAACATAATAGCTTGTGTTCTGTGAGGAGAAGGAAACATTGACTTTGCAGCATCTACTCACAAACTTTGATTTCCCTCTGGAAAACAACATTCACCCACTCTCAGGCCATTAAGGTTCAAGTGAAGCTGACACCACTTTTAACTCACAGAATGAGAACATGACTGAAACAATCTAATATTACAAAACTGTTTAGTTTTGTGATGGAAATATGACTCAATCAGGACAATAAAATACAAAAGCTTTTGGAAGAATATTATGTGAACGAGTCTCTTGATTCTTCTTTGGAACCTGGGGTTTAAGAACCAAATAGACATGATCATTCTGTTGCACATGACACTTAAGAAACCAGAACCAAGAATTGGAAAGAAATTTTGTTTGACGATGTTTGAGCCCTGAATTGAGTCATTTCTGAAGCCTCCACACCACCAGATAGCTTGGGTTAGGTACTATATAACTTGTGCCAAAAAAAAAAAAAAAAAAGGTTCTGGGTAGCTTAACCTGTGATCCTCAGACAGCCAACTCTAGGGAAAATGCTTATTTGCCACTACCTCATTAGAAGTGGAACCCAAGGAAGCAAATGTGAGGAGCAAAGAACATGACAGGCAAAGAAGAACGAACCTGAGGCTGCTAGGGGTGACTGTCCTAATAGCTCAGGATCTTCTTCTTAGAGGTTATCACATGAACTATATCTTAAAACAGTCTACAGTGATGAAGGGTGTGTATGGTAAATCCATCCATCAGATCTTATTTTCTATTGGTGATAGTTTCAGCCCATGGAAAGTTATTTTCTCCATATTTCTGGGTTGAAAAACATGGGGTCCAGGCAGGATCCCAAGGTATCCCAAGCCTTTACACTGACAAAAACTCTCTCCTTAACCAAACTTTAGTCAGGTACCTCTAAGCCCTTCCTGAACTAAGCTTTATCCTTGGGACTTGACCTCAAGATCAAGAATCCTGCCAAGGCAGTTTAGGAAGAATTTTCCACTCTCAACATCTGGTCACACTTGATATCCTGATGATCAAATTCTTCATCCCCAAATGCCCCAGGCGATATCTGATCATCGTGGACTGCTTGCAGCAAGGATTCTGTCAAGTCAGTTTAGCCAGAATCTTTCCTTACCCCTGGTGTTTCCTCTTAGTAATTTTCCATCCATTGACCCCACTCCTCCCCTCCTTGGATATAAGTCTCATTTGTTCATACTGATTTCAGAATTAAGCCCAGTTCAATACTAATGTCTCTTTTCCCCTTTTGCAAGAGTTCCTAAGTAAACTATGTTTTTACCACTTCTTGTCAGGCTCTGTTTTGTTTTTTTTTTTTTAACAACATCAACAGGAAAGTTGGAAGCAGGAAGTAAAACTTTTGGCAATGTATCATCAGGTGAAACTTCGTGACACTGATCAATGCCTTCATTTCGCTGGTTATGGCATTTATGTCTGGAACAAAAGACAGGAGGCTCCAGAGGATCTGAAGTGTTTTACAACAGGTACCTGGTACATCTATTCACTCTAGTAATTTAGCTCTTATAGTTTTATTACATGGCACTAAGAGAGTCCCACCATAGAATTTCCTGTACTACTAAAGTCACCGTTCTTTCAATTTTACTTCATAAACATCTCATTTGTAGGCCATATAGGAATGTTCCTTGACAGAAGATTCAGTTGGGATTGGTTTAAATAAATGTCTGCAGCATTATTTGAATCCCTGGTCCCTTACAACATGAGGATACTAAAGCTAAGGCACACCTTTTCTCATCTTTGGCAGTTTTTGTATTATAAATTCCATTGTTCAGTAATCTACTTTCCTTTACGACCTATTCTCTGCTTCTTAAGTCCATTAAGCATAACTGTGTATATGCAGAACCTGATTTGGAACAAGGCTCGTTTTTCCCCCCAAGGAACAATGACACCCAAGAAAATCAATGGGTTCTTTCCCTACCTACACACACTAGACAATTCAAAAACTGCCAGTTTTCCACTGACTGAATAAGTTAAAATAGATAAACATTCAAATATAAAAATAAACATTCACAGCAATGAAAATAAATCACAGAAACAACAGGACAAATACATTAAGTGATTATAGTAATTTACAGTAGATAAAACATAAAGTGAAATAAGTAAGAAAGAGAAAAATACCGTATGCTAACACATATATATGGAATCTTAAAAAAAATGGTTCTGATGTACCTAGGGGAAGGACAGGAATAAAGATGCAGACATAGAATGGACTTGAGGACATGGGGTGGGGAGAAGGGTAAGGCTGGACGAAGAGAGAGACTAGCACTGACATATATACACTACCAAATGTAAAATAGATAGCTAGTGGGAAGCAGCTGCATAGCACAGGGAGATCAACTCGGTGCTTTGTGACCACCTGGAGAAGTGGGATAGGGAGGGTGGAAGGGAGACGCAAGAGGGAGGGGATATAGGGATATATGTATATGTATAGCTGATTCACTTTGTTATACAGCAGAAACTAACACAACATTGTAAAGCAATTATACTCCAATAAAGATGTTCAAAACAAAGAAAAAGAATTAGAAAGCAAAATGAAGTATTATTTATTAATAGTGATACATAAAACAATATAGAATCGATTCTCATTATTTGTGGTAGTTATGTTCTATACAGTTACCATGATTGCTGAATTAGTAAATACTGAACCACTCTTCTTTGGGGAAATACAAAGTTAGATTCTGAGAGTCTCTAGTCACATTTTTGTCAACCAATCAATATATAATTTTGTTTTGTGTGTTTTTCTATTTAAAGATGCTTTATTTAATATATGTTGCTGATTTATTGATTCACAGCCAAAAGCAGTGTAACCCATACCTAAATGAAGCTTAACTAACACACATATTTTCTCTAGAAGTCTTATCATTAGACGTCTTAAACTTCTAGATAGCACTTTAGCGCTATGCTCGTGGGCCATTTTAAACAACAAAATCAACCAAGAAGCACAAAAATGTAGAAATTACAGCACTAAATAGATCACAGAAAGGGCATTTTTTTGTCTTCATTCTGAGAGTTAAAACACGGCCAAGTATTGCCTTGTTCAACATCAGCTGGGAACATGAGCATCAAGTAACTCAAATTTTTCACCACCCTATGCATGTTTGTGAATGATCATAAAAGCACCACTGAAGATTGATATGGGGATTATAAATAGATATTAGCAAGTTGGAAAATTTGCAAAAATGGAATTGGTAAATAATAATGATCTACTGAAATAAAGTATAATATTATATTATAGATTAAGGAATTTGAAAAGCAAAACACCAGTGAATTCAAAGAAATCAAGAAAGGAGGCATCAGTGAATGCTGTTCTGAGGCAGCTCTCTTGGCTTTGGATAAAGAACATAGAGGCAAGAGAAAAAGCCTTGGCTTCATTCATTGATTTCATTTATCTTCTGCTTCAGGAGGTTGAATGCTGTAGGTAGAGTTAGAGGTAGGATACAGAGAAGGGAAAGGGCCTGACCAATATACCACATAGCTCAGATAGCCAGACTAACTTGATGATTCATGTAAATACACATGAAATGTTATCCTGGAAAAATTCAATGCTTTATCTACCTTGTATTTATATACTTTTAATGTGATTTTGTATTTTCAGGTTTTTAACACTACTTAAGATTCCCATGAGTATTATATTCATCCTGAAATTACCTGTTTCAGATAATGGAGATTTACTTCTTTGAGTGGAGTTATTTCCTCTTTTTTGAGATACATGCTTTCTAAAATTGGTAAAAGATAAATATTTGATCAGAATATAAAAATATTTGAGGCCATCTATGAGAGGCCCATAGCTAACATCATACTCAGTGATGAAAAGCTGAAAGCATTTCATCTAAAATCAGGAACAAGACAAGGATGCCCACTCTCACCACTACTATTTAACATAATATTGGATGTCCTAGCCACAGCAATCAGACAAGAAAAAGAATTAAAAGGCATCCAAACTGGAAGGGAAGAAGTAAAACTGTCACTATTTGCAGATGACATGATAGTGTATATAGAAAATCCTAAAGTCTCCACCAAAAAAATATAAAAACTACTAGAACTAATAAATGAATTCAGTAAAGTTTCAGGGTACAAGATTAATATACAGAAATCTGTTGTTTTTCTATTTACTAATAATGAACTATCAGAAAGAGAAAGCAAGAAAACAATCCTGTTCAAAATTGCAAGAAAAAGAATAAAATACCTAGGAATAAACTTAACCAGAAGGTGAAAGACCTATACTTTGAAACTTATAAAACACTGATGAAGTAAATTAAGGATGATACAAAGAAATGAAAAGATATTTAGTGGTTTGGGATTGGAAAAATTAATATTGTTAAAAGGTCCATACTACCCAAAGAAATCTACAGATTTAATATAATCCCCATCAAAATACCCATGACATCTTTTTTACAGAACTAGAACAAATAATCCTAAAACTTATATGAGACCATAAAAGACCTCAATTTCCAAAGCAATCTAGAGAAAAGAGAACAAAGCTAGAGGTACACTCTGTGATTCAGACTATAATACAAAACTATAGTAATTAAAACAGCAAGAAATTGGCACAAAAACAGGCACAACGATCAATGGAACAAAAGAGAGAGCCTGGAAATAAACCCATGCACCTATGGTCAATTAATCTACAACAAAGGAGTCAAGACTATGCAATGGAGAAAAGACAGTCTCTTCAATAAGTGGTTTTGGGAAAACCAGACAGCTACATGTAAACGAATGAGATTTGAACATCTCCTCAAACCAAACACAAAAATAAACTCAAATGGATTAAATACCTAAATGTAAGACCTGAAAGCATAAAACTCCTAGAAGAGAACACAGGCAGAACACTCTTTAACATAAGTCATAGCAATATTTTTTTTATTTTTTGGATCTCTCTCCTAAGACAAAAGAAATAAAAGCAAAAATAAACAAATGAGACCTAATTAAACTTAAAAGCTTTTTTGCACAGCAAAGGAAATCATTGGCAGAATGAAAGATAACCTACTGAAAGAAAATATTTGCAAATGATATGACCAATAAGGGATAAATATCCAAAATATATAAATGGTATATATAGCTCAATTAAAAAAAACTGATTAAAAAATGGACAGAAGACCTGAATAGTCATTTTTTCCAAAGAAGATGTACAGATGGCCAACAGGCACATGAAACAATGTTCAACATCACTAATCATCAGAGAACTGCAAATCAAAACCACAATAAAATATCACCTCATACCAGTCAAAATGGCCATCATCAAAAAGATCACAAATAACAGATGCTGGCAAGGATGCAGAGAAAAGGGGACCCTTGCACACTGTTGGTGGGAATGTAAATTGGTGCAGCCATTATGGAAAACAAGATGGAGGTCCCTCAAAAAGTTAAAAATAGAACCACTGTATGATTCAGCAATTTCACTCCTGGGTATATAGCCAAAGAAATCAAAACAATTAATTCAGGAACATTAATGCACCCCAATGTTCATAGCAGCATTATTTACAATAGGAAAGATATGGAAGCAACTTAAGTATCCATCAACAGATGAATGGAGAAATAAGATTTGAGATATATAGATTATATATAGATAAATAGATAGATTATATTAAAATTATTTGCTCCCCCTCCAATATATATATAATATATATATATTGGAGGGGGAGCAAATATTTTAATTTTTTATTAATACACTGAAGAATCATGCAATACTGCTAGCATTGGATACAATCCTGGGCCACAAGTCTGCACATTCCTTTGCAACTGGTCCTGTGATGGCAGAACCTTTCATCTCACCTTTATCGTTTACTATGACCCCTGCATTATCAAAATAAACACACCATCTTTTCTCCAGTATGACTTTCATTGTCAAATTACTACTGATGGATGTACCTTCTTTCTGGTTTGCCTTTCTTGACTGTGGCCATCACCATGTCACCCACACCAGCAGCAGGAAATCTATTCAATAATATTCATATATATGTATATACGAATATTACTCAGCCATAAAATATTCTGCCATTTGCAACAAGGTGGATGGACCTATTTCATTATGCTCAATGAAATAAGTCAGACAGAGAAAGACAGATACTCTATGTTATCACTTATATGTGGAATCTAAAAGAATAAAACAAATAAATGTATATAAGAAAACAAACAGATTCACAGATATAGAGAAGAAATTAGTGGTTACCAGTAGGAAGAGGGAAGGTGAAAGGGGCAAAACAGGGATATGGGATTAAGAAACACAAACTACTATGTAAAAGACAGATAAGCAACAAGGCTGTATTGTACAGCACAGAGAAATTTAGCCATTATTCTGTAATAACTTTAAATGGAGTATAATCTATAAAAATATTGAATCAGTTGTGTGTTACACACTTGAAACTAATATAGTATTGTAGATTAACTACACTTTATTAAAAAAGAGACGTGTAGCATATAGTAGATTCTCCACTTTAATTACTTCTTTTCTGAGTAGTACTTTCATATTCAATAATTTGGAGTACTCACTTCACTGTTTCTGAAGCATTCTTATTAATTGAATAAAGAACAATTGTTATTTTTTAAGACACAGTAATGTCCTAATTTGCCTAGATTTACTGTTTTTTCTTAATGAATACAAATTACTTTCAAATTATTTTGAAGCATATTCATGACATTTTTTCTTTAATCTACAACACAGCTATTAATATAAGCTGTTATTGGGTAATATAATTTTTTTCTTGGTTTACAGAAACCACAAAGAATGCATTCACTAATATGTGAAATGTTTGATACAATGCTTGCTTGACACATTGTAGGGATCAATACATGGGTGTGATTAAGAAACCAGGTTTAATAATGAGGCTTAATTTTTATTTTCAATGAAATAATCCAATTATTTTTGGAAAGGTCTTATTTTATGCACATCAAATTTACTAATTAGAAGGGGTAAAGTTAACTCTCCAGGCAAGAGATTTCAGAGTTTCATTCTCTTCAAATTCATACAATTAGAAGAAAAATTAACCAAGAATTTTTAACAAACCAGAATTTTGAACACATTCCAATGAAAAAGGTAATTCACTAAGAAAAGCAGTTACAACAGTATAAGGTGTTACTATGGTATTGATTCAAATGAGAAGTCTAAAGATAGAGAAAATCAAGGAATGAAAAAAATACATTAAAATTGAACATACAAAAACACTTTAGAAATAGTATTTTTTCAACCTGTCAAAATAACCAAACTGAAGACAGTCTCTGTATGTTAATATGAAATGAATTTGCCAGTCTCTCATGTATTTTTCCAGTTTCATCCACCATATTTACATTAGCATTTCTCATGCACATACCAGTGACATCACCCTGGTACCACTATCGTTTTTCAGAATAAAAATTTAAGTTATTTTGTTGTCCTAGTAAGATATAGCAATATTTTGATAAGTTGCTTCAAAACAAAATGTCATAATATTAAAGCTGAAAATTACTCTTCATCCTTATGTGCTGTGATTGGTACATTTTAATAGAATGAACTTTAATAGAATGAACTTAGGAAGTTGGCACAACTTTTTAAAAGGTTCTTGTCTTCTGAAATCCTCTGTTTCCAAAGGCAATGTATTTCAAAGATTAACAAGTGTCAATAATCTAGAGTTTTGTTCAGGTTCACTGAAATAATAACAGTAAGTTTTTTTTTAAATTACATCACATACATTTTGAGGAAAACAATTTTGAAGTTATAGTGATTCAGATTCATTATGATACTCTTGTATAAGTAAATTCATGCTCAGATCATAATTGCAGGCACTGAAACATTCTCAACTATTAAAGATATATTTTGATGTTTCATGCTGTCTAAGACAGACAGGTGCCTTTTTATATTTTAGAGAGCTTTTAGTCATGGTTGAATCAGAGTGATGCCTGCATAATAATCAGTTAACACGAAAACATCAAGAAAGTAGAGTCTGAGTTCCTAAGCACTTCCAATGTTTACTTATAGTTAGATTGAAAAAAAAAGTTAACTGGTTACTTCCATTTGTCTGAAATTCTATATATGTTTTTAAAATATGTCATCAGATTATAACTAATAACAGACATCTGTGTAGGCATTCATCTTTCTCTGAAAATTTGAGACTCACAATTTTTAAGATGAGGCAGAAATTTAGTAGATTGTTTCCTAACCCCAACAGAAATAAGCCATTTCTTTTCTGACTACTGGTGCCTCCTGACTTCCAGTCCTTCTCCATCCTTCACTAAAGATTCCCACACCTATATCACTGACACCCTCTCTCTACTGCCCCACTGTTAAGATCAATATTCATGGTGATTTGAACATTGAGGTCCATTTAAAATTCATTCTGTATAACATAGTTTCTTGATCTCCTCAGTTAACCACCTACCTACCCTCTGTGTTATCCTCCATGACTACATCAGTGTTTCATTTCAAAACTTGCCCCTTTTTGGTCTACATAGAAAATACTAAAGATGCCACCAGAAAACTACTAGAACTCATCAATGAATTTGGTAAGGTTGCAGGATACAAAATTAATGCACAGAAATCGCTGGCATTCCTATACACCAACAATGAAAAATCAGAAGGAGAAATTAAGGAAACAATCCCATTTACCATCGCAACAAAAAGAATAAAATACCTAGGAATAAACCTGGCTAAGGAGGTGAAAGACTTGTACTCAGAAAACTATAAAACACTGATGAAAGAAATCAAAGATGACATGTTCTTGGATTGGAAGAATCAAAATTGTGAAAATGACTACACCTCCGAAAGCAATTTACAGATTCAATGCAATCCCTATCAAACTACCAATGGCATTCTTCACAAAATTAGAACAAAAAATTTTACAATTCGTATGGAAACACAAAAGACCCTGAATAGCCAAAGCAATCTTGAGAAAGAAAAATGGAGTTGGAGGAATCAGGCTCCCCTACTTCAAACTATTTATACCACAAAGCTACAGTAATTAAGACATTATGGTACTGGCACAAAAACAGAAATATTGATCAATGGTACAGGGTAGAATGACCAGAGATAAACCCATACACGTATGGTCACCTAATTTACAACAAAGGAGGCAAGAACATACAATGGAGTAAAGACAGCCACTTCAATAAGTGGTGCTGGGAAAACTGGACAGCTACATGTAAAAGAATGAAATTAAAACACTACCTAGGGCTTCCCTGGTGGCGCAGTGGTTGAGAGCCCGCCTGCCGATGCAGGGGACACGGGTTCGTGCCCCTGTCTGGGAAGATCCCACATGCCGCGGAGCGGCTGGGCCCGTGAGCCATGGCCGCTGAGCCTGCGCGTCCGGAGCCTGCGCGTCCGGAGCCTGTGCTCCGCAACGGGAGAGGCCACAACAGTGAGAGGCCCGCGTACCGCAAAAAAAAAAGAAGGACAACCCTTAGAATGGGAGAAAATATTTGCAAATGAAACAACAGACAAAGGATTAATCTCCAAAATATACAAACAGCTCATGGAGCTCAATATCAAAAAAAAATCGAATTAAAGAATGGGTGGAAGACCTAAATAGACATTTCACCAAGGAAGACATACAGATGGCAAAGAGGCACAAGAAAAGATGCTCAACATCACTAATTTTTAGAGAAATGCAAATCAAAACTACAATGAGGTATCACCTCACCCCAGTATGGATGGCTATTATCAAAAATCTAGAAACAATAAATGCTGGAAAGGGTGTGGTAAAAAGGTAACCCTCCTGCACTGTTGGTGGGAATGTAAATTGATACAACCACTGTGGAAAACAGTATGGCGGTTCCTTAAAACTCTAAAAATAGAACTACCATATGACCCAGCAATCCCACTACTGGGCATATACCCTGAGCAAACCATAACTCAAATTCAAAGAGTCATGTACCACAATGTTCATTTCAGCACTATTTACAATAGCCAGGACATGGAACCAACCTAAATCGTCCATCAATAGATGAATGGATAAAGAAGATGTGTCACATATATACAAAGGAATATTAGTCATAAAAAGAAACGAAATTGAGTTTTTTGTAGTGAGGTGGATGGACCTAGAGTCTGTCATACAGAGTGAACTAAGTCAGAAAGAGAAAAACAAATACTGTATGCTAACACATATATATGGAATCTAAAAAAAAAAAAAAGGTTCTGATGAATGTAGGGGCAGGACAGGAATAAAGAGGTAGACATAGAGAATGTCCCTCCCTTGAGGTGGGAAGGGGGACAGGGGGGGAGGGAGGGTGAAGTGAGAGTAGCATCGACATATATACACTACCAAATGTAAAACAGCTAGTGGGAAGCAGCAGCATAGCACAGAGAGATCAGCCTGGTGCTTTGCGATGACCTAGAGGGGTGGAATAGGGAGGGTGGGAGGGAGACGCAAGAGGGAGGGGATATGGGGACATATGTATGCCTATGGCTGATTTGCTTTGCTGTACAACAGAAACTAGCATGGTATTCTGAAGCAATTATACTCCAATAAAGATATATTAAAAATAAATAAATAAATAAAATGTTTGAGATCAGCAATGGTCAGAGGAAGCGTATTACAGCTGACCAAGCAGAAAGGACTTTGGAAATCTCTGCGTCTGCTCTGTGATCCCATTGTCCAATTCTTCTCTCATGAGGAAAGAATTTAACCTTCAGGAAGGATGGTCTGGAAATTTTCTCTGCATCGTATCAGTGATTTCACCAGATGCAGTCTTGTCTCCCTTACTTGCTAAACAGCAGGATATACAGTTTTCCGTGTATCTGAAGGCTCCAAGGAGGGTCCTGAATACTCTCAATGTAAATAAGGAGTAGACAGGGATGGCCCCCTCCTTCTGGGTGGGGAGAGCTTCCCCAAGATGGTCTCATCAGTGATCTCATTTGCATGGCTGCCTCCTGCCTCTTAGGGGAAGTACCTGAAGGCCTCCTGGGCTGTCAGGGAGGGAATTTGATCACAAACGCTCTGGTGACTTGAGAGATTGAACTGTTTGTATACTTATTGGCTTATGGCACATTATGTTCTACATAGTGCCTGTTCAGATCTTGCCTATTTTTTGACTGGTTTGTGTTTTTCAGAAAGTATCTCTTGAACCAGGATCAGAAAACTACAGCCTGCTGACTGGCTGCCTATTTTTGTAAATAATGTTGAATCAAAAGATGCCTATTAAGAACCCTCCTACACTGTTGGTGGGAATGTAAATTGGTGCAGCCACTATGGAAAACAGTATGGAGGTTCCTTAAACAACTAAAAATGGAGTTGCCATATGATCCAGCAATCCCATTCCTGGACAAAACCATAATTCAAAAAGATACATGCATCTCAATGTTCATAGCAGCACTATTCACAATAGCTAAGATATGGGAACAACCTAAATGTCCACTGACAGATGAATAGATAAAGAAGATGTGGTATATATATACAGTGGAATATTACTCAACCATAAAAAGAATGAAATAATGCCATTTGCAGCAACATAGACGGGCCTCAAGATTTTCATACTATATGAAGTAAGCCAGACAGAGAAAGACAAATACCACATGATATCACTAATATGTGGAATCTAAAATATGACACAATGAACTTATCTACGAAACAGAAACAGACTCATAGACAAAGAGAACAGACTTGTGTTTGCCAAGGGGTAGGGCATGTGGGGGAGGGATGGATTGGGAGTTTGGGATTAGCAGATGCAAACTATTATATATAGAGTAGATAAAAAAAAAATCCTACTGTATAGCACAGGGAACTATATTCAATATGCTGTGATAAACCATGATGAAAAAGTATATGAAAAAGAATGTATATATATGTATATATATATATATATATGTATAACTGAATCACTTTGCTGTACAGTAGAAATTAACACATTGTAAATCAGCTATACTTCAATACTATACTACAATACAATACAATACTACTTCAATACTATACTACAATATAATACTATACTACAATACAATATTACTATAATTCAATCAGCTATAATTGTATATACTTCAATATACAATAAAATAAATTTTTTTAAAAAGAAAAAAAGACACAATGACTCTTACAGTAGACATTACAGTCACATGTCCTCAGTTCCCTCTGAACCCATCCCAAATTCTATGGTCCTGTATTATGTTTATTCCTTTGTAAACCTATAACTCTTCCCTTATCTCTCCTTTTTCTTTCTTACCTGACAAAATTCCAACCCTAGTTAAAGCCAGGATCTCATTTCTATTTAGCCAAAAGTTACTGTATAGAAATATACAGAAGTTTTGACTGAAAATAATACTAATATAAAATATTACTGTTCTTTGCTTAAGATTTTATTTTCTCACAATCTATTACTACTATTTATACAATCTCATTCTTAACCCTCCACCACTTCCTGTTCTCCTGAATCTCAGGTAACATTTTCTATATTCTCTGGCTCATCTTGCTCAAACCCTCTTCAACACTTGACACAGATGATAATCCCTCATTTAAATACTTTCTTCTCTGGAATTCCAGGATAACACATTCTTATGGAGTCCCTTCATTTTTTTCCATGGGGTTCCTTCTTACACTGGCTTTTACTGTTGGCTTTTTGTCCCTACTAATCCTCTAAATATTATGATAACCAGGATATTATATTTGATGTTCTACCTTTTTCTTTTCATCTGCATTCTATTTTATTTTCTGCATCCTTAATTAGTTTATCCAGTTCAGCATCTTCAAATATGATTCTAAGGTTATATTTCCATTCTAGCCTCTCTCCTGAGCCTTGAGCTCCTGAAACATATATATTATAATTATATATTACAATTATTTATTTTAATGCTCCATGTTATTGATTAATAATCATCTCTGATTAAACATGATGGTTACAGAAGTTTTAATCTTTTTCTCATTGCAACAATTCTCACTTAAGTCTTCTGTGACTCAGTAAATGATACCATGATTCAGTCAGTTGATTTATCTCTTTAATTTTTATTGGAATAGAGTTGCTTTACAATGTTGTGCTTGTTTCTAATGTACAATGATGTGAATCAGCTATATGTATACATATATGCCCTCAGTTGATTTATCTTTGATTTTTATACTTTTCTCACAAAATTTTTATATTTTTTCCAGTATATTAGCAAGTCATACTATTTATATCTTCAAAATGTATTCATTTCTCAAAATTTCAGATACTAATTTTATAGTTCAAGTCACCATCCTTTCTAACATCTAACATAAAAATAGCCTAACACTTGATCTTGCTACCATTATTGTCTCTTCAAATGTGAGCCAGCATGATTGTTCTAAAATATAAATCAGAGCTTGACAGTTTCACCGAACACCCTCACAAGTTTTCCTATTACTCTTAAAATAAAATCCAGCTCCTTAACAATGGCCAGAATTTTACCCATCCTCTGATATAGGTTCTCTAAATTCTTCCTCCTTTCTTCCCATCTGTCATTATGCATTAGCAACTTTAGCTTTTTTTTTTTTTCACTCTCCTTAATCATGAAAAGCATGTTGCCATCTCAGGGTCCATGAATTTGCATTTCCTGCTTCTCAAAATCTTTCTGCAAGGCTGTTTCCATTTCCTAGCCCAGGTCTCAATTCAAATGATTCGTCCTCATACAGCCTTCTCTGGCTACCTACTCTGAGCTCACTGTGAGCATCTTATTGAATCCTCTTCATAACACTCATTAATATCTGCCATTATCTTAAACATGTATTTGTTTTTGCATCCATTAACTATCTCTCACTCTATACTATAAACTTCTTGTGAAAATTCTTACTTCTTACTATCCTAGCAACTAGGACAGAGTCTAGCACATAAAAGGCAATCTAGATAAGATTTTGGTCACTTTCTGATTGCAGAAGAAAGAGCTTTATTATAAGTTTGTTTGCCAGAGAGAGAGAGAGGTGTATATATATATTGATATTAAATATCAGGTAGAGGCTATGCTACTAACTCTTTCCTCTTCCAAAAAAAAAGAGGGGTTGAGTAAGTGGCTATAATCAGTATCCCATCAAGATTTCACATTTGATCATTTTCCCATAATCATTTTAAAGTCCATCCCATTGTTAAGTGGTGATTTAGAAGTACCTCTCCAGGAATTTCTAGAAAAACTTTACCTATGAAGAGATATACATTCAACTTTAGAATCCAACAGATAGTTATAGAGTGTTTGGTATGCACCAGGAACTGTGTCAAGCGTAATGGTCATGAAATACAAGTTTCCTATCTTCACAGAGTGATGTTAGTCAGATAAGTATACTGTAAAAGTCTGGTGTCATGGAATCCAAGGAAATAAAGTATTTGAAGAATGAGAAAAATGGAAAACTATATATTCAGTGTAGCTTGAGTAAGATAAGTATTGAAATGTGAATACCGAATTCAATGGCTGGGAAATTATTAGTCACCTTAATAGGAATAGATTTGGTAGAGATGTTAAGGAAAGGAGTGTGCAATTCTTATTATACTAGGGTTAGAATGAGTACAGCTTTGAAAAAATGGTAGATATAAGCATAGATCTAAGGTAGAAAACCATTTTTGTTTTATTTCAAACAAGGAGAGAAGTTAAGAATGAAAATACTGCTGGAATGAGTTAGTCGAGAGAGAATTAAAGATAAAATAGAGAAATGAGAAATGTTTTAAGTATCAGTGTCTTAAGAAGAGAAAAAGAAATGGCAATTTAAAACAAACATTGAAAGGAGCTCCAAGTAGAAGGAGATTCTGGCTGTGAATTCACTTAATTCTGTAGGTTTGGGATAAGAAGAGAAAGAAATTTATAAGTGACAGTTTGTATTTTTTTCCCTAGGAACTATTAAAAAATAATCTGCTCAGTAGAGAGGGAATCTGAGGTTTGGAAAGGATGGAGAATATTTAAAGTAAACACCGGAAATTGGAGAAGGTTTGAGACACAGAAAAGAATTGCTGAATGATATGGAACAGTGCTGTGAAATAGAACTTTCTGCAGTAATGAAAACTTTCTATACCTTTGCCGTACAAAACTATAACCACTATAAAACATGAGGTCACTGAGCATTTGAAGTGTGTCCAGTGCAACTGAGAAACTAATTTTTAATTGTATTTCAATTCAATAAATTTAAATTTAAATAGCCACATGTAGTTAGTGGTTATCATACTAGATAGACAGGTATGAAGGATGTTGTTGGAGACTATAACCATGAATCCACATAGGTAGGGAAGTTTTTTCTGACAATTTTAATATAAGGTAAAACAGGAAAGGGTTAGGGTTAGTGTATATTTTTAAAAGTATGCTATCTGTCTAACCATTATACAACTTTAAGTCAATATCATGTAACCATGATGATATTATTTAACTTTGAATTGATCATAGATTCCTGAATCAGGAGCCACACTACAATTAATTCAGTCTGTTCGTAATGAAACTTTTCAAGTTAATTTAGCAATTTTAAACACTAGACCCCACCATGTACTGTTAACTGTTTTCATTGTTTCTTACTCCCAACTGCTTAATTCCTACCCCTACAAAAGTCTAGCTCTCCAAGCCCTAAGGAAATCTGAGGAATATACATTAATTCCTTATCAGAGACAGTTGCTGCTCTTCCTGAATCATTGAACAATTAATGTCCTCACTCCCTTGCCCTCATATCCCATTTTCTCTGGTAAAGCTTCTGATGATAGTGGCTTACTTATTGCTCTTACCCCAATCTCTTTAAGTGAGATTCATAATGTATCTTAACCTTTTATTTGTCACAGACATTGCTTCAGTACTTCTAGATTTAACAGAGCTCCTGTTACATAAAAGTATATAATTAAATCTATGAATCTAGTTTCTTATTGAACCAACCACTATAGAAGACACAAATGCCTCTGGAATTAAAGCTTCATAAAAGTAATTTTATCAACACGATGTCTGTGCTCTTGTACCACACATTCTAAATACAAAACTATGTAGAATGTGTCATATTTTGATAGGATTTTACAATTATCAAGTAGCACTATTTTGTTCTTGCTTCATCACATCAAGCTTGGCATGTCCAATATTCTACAGAACAAATGGGTTCTCTCCCAAAGGTGATGAATTTGGGTTACCTTCGCCTCTTCCATATCTACACATTTTTCAAAGATTTAGAGCTTTACTTCCAAAAAATTAGGAAATATCACAAAATTGTTAGTAGGAAATCAAGAATAGTGAATACAAATATTTCAGTGTTACATGGATTTATTTTTACCAAAAAAGCAAGGGTTGATAATTATGACATTCAATAACAACAATTCTAGGTAATAATTTTGATACATATGGTTATCCTCACTTCATAAAGGAAGAACTGAGGATAGGAAGAACTGTAAAATTTTAAAAATAATGAAATTAGTGAGTGGTGAGCCATGACCCAGCAGAGGTCTAATTTCAGTGTTTAGGTGCTTGATACCTACATTGTTTTTCATCTACTTTAGAGGAAGTTGTTTTCACTGGAGGAAATGAGAGGTCTTTTAAGTAAAAAATATATGCATATTTTAAGTCCTAGTATTGTACCTTGACTGCCTTTTCTCAGACTCCTTCACTTTTGTAGGCTTGGCCGTGAAAAACCTGAATTGCAGCAGCAGAAAAATGGATAAAAGAGATTAGACCAAAGGTGGATGGGAATGGAAGATTTAATCTGATTGTGAGTACAACTTACTTGAAAGTAAAGGAAGCACAGCAAACTAGTGTGGGCTCTAAATTGACTTTGATATCTACATGGTCCAGTCTGGAAGGGTAGTTCATGGCCATAGAGCTCTTGAGGAAGAAATATTTTTTCCATTTATTGAAATATTCTTATGGAGAGTTTATTAATTAATGTTCTATAATTGTCTTTGTAATGTTAATGTTCTATAATTAATGTTCTATAATTGTCTTTGTAAGATCTACTCATTTCTGATTAGATTTATACCTATTTAAAGATGTTTATTTTTTCTATTCTGAATGGATATATTATTTTCATTATTCTACCTTTGCTTGCATGTAAGAAAGTTTTGTTGCTGTTTTTGTGTGATGTGCCCTGTGTGTATGTGCTTATTAGTGTTTATTTCATTACCACTCACTTTCAAAAATTCGATAATTCTAAGAAATTTTCCCATTGATTTCCACTGGCTTTCTATGGATCAAGTAATGCAGCCTGAAAATAATGATGATCGTGTCTTTTTTTATTAATTTTGCCCCCAAAACAATAAACCCTAAGGTCTATGTTAGCTGCTAAAGTTTTCTTCAAACTGCAACTCATTTAGGCATATGTAAGTACTATGCTGACTTTGCTCTCTCTGTCTTCTTTGTGTGTCTCTCTTGTTTAATTGTTTTCTTTAATATTTCTTTTATCGCTATTTTTGTAGGAAATTTCCACAAAATTTCTACACGTATACTGTTCCATTTTCTGCAGTTAATTATATTCCATAATTTCTGATTTATATTTTCTGTAGTCAGTGAATTTTGAGTTGTCTTAGATACTTTGATGAAACCAAGCAACTTTTCCCACTTTAGATTGAAAGTGATTTTCAATCCACTTTCTCTTTGCTTCCTATAGCTTTTCATCCATCCTAGATCATAGAACTTTCTAAAATTTTCTCCTGACGTTTTTAGTAAAATATATCAAAGGGTTTCTGTTTATCCATATTCTCACACATGTATTACCATATCTTCATGCATAGGATACTCTTTGTGACATAGATCCCACGGTGGTTTATTTTCTTCAACTAAACATTTTATCTAGTACGGGAGTTTGCCAATGTGTGTAAACAATGAAGGGGAGGGAGTAGGTAAATTAACTCTTGCCCAACAAAATAGATGGTATCTTTCACTTGGGTGGGGACCACAGCTATTTTGATTACCATTGTATACCTAGTACTTAGCAAAAAAAGCTCAATATATAATATTATTGAATAGATGAATAATAAAATCTCATTCTTAGATAGTTAAGTGAAGAATCAGCTGATATACACAGCTTCTGGTCCAATTAACAGTGTATAT
Organism: Phocoena sinus; assembly: GCF_008692025.1. Classification (NCBI taxonomy): domain Eukaryota; kingdom Metazoa; phylum Chordata; class Mammalia; order Artiodactyla; family Phocoenidae; genus Phocoena; species Phocoena sinus. Next base: position 68,829,372 of record NC_045767.1, read on the forward strand.
CAGTAAACATATTAATCTTTACTGATCTGAGGTAGACTTTTCCCCTTTTTCCACTGAATACTTCTATGACCACGTGAAGTTAGTAAACAAAACCACCTTCTCAGCAAACACACACACACACACACACACATGCACACACACATACAGAATACCTACAATCCCTCATGTAGACCTATCAAGGTTTTCACTGAATCCTACAGGACTTTACTTGTGAGGATTTCATTTCCTCCTTTGCATTGTGCCATAGGCAGGTCCACCACTTTGATTTTTGTGGGAATTTTAGTCTGAAAGTTTGGAGACCAAGAGCAGAACATAAATACTCAAAACGTTGTGTAATGATGGCAAGTTTTCCCGACTAGTTCTGGGTGGCAGGAATTATATAAGAAAATGTGTTTAAGCTGGCCACGTGTCTCCCAGTGAAGCTCTTTTGTTAAAGGAAAGTCTTCCTGGACTCTAAGAATTTGTGTAATCAGACATGTTAATTTTTGATGCTCTCATGAGTTTCTATCTTTTTAATGTTTTCATTTTTTATTTTCCTTCCCTGTTTTGCTAGAACTTCACAGACTGCTAGACAATATTTTATTTTGGAAGATATATCTGTTTTGTTTAGGATTATATGACTGCTTTGAGATGCCCTCATATACAGTTATATATATGTAATAGTTTCTCGAGAACTGTATAAGGACATGGGGAAGAAATTGCTGGTTGCCCCCAATATCAGTTTGCCTCTTTATTCAATCATATTACTATTCATCTTGGAAAATGGCTTCTCAACAACAAACCTATGTTTCCCAGCCTCCTTTTCTGTTAACGTGGCCAAAAGACTAAGTTCTAGTCAGTGGGAAGGAGGTGAAAATTACCATGTAGCAGATTCCAGAAAACTTTCTTCTGAGACCACTGGCATAAGTGTTACTATTTTATTTTCAATTCTTCCTCCATCCTGCTGCTTAGAACATGATACCTGGGATGTAAATGTCATTCTCCTGAACTAAGTTATTGAAGCATCATTGAGCAGCAAGATTGAAGAAGTCTAATTTCTTGAGTCACAGTAGGAAGAGGATTTATTTTTCTGGAATTATAATTTAATATCTTGTATTATAGCATTAAATATTATAAGTTAATATCTTGTAAATTATTTTATGTTTTATTTACAAATATATCAGCAGCAATTCCTGGTGTGGAAGATGATAGGGAATAAAAATAAATAAAATACCCACATGTTATTAGATGTAAAAAAAGTCACCATTTCAATTAAAAGCAAATCCCCCCTTGAAATCTTTTTTTCTTTTTTGTAGCTTAAAACAGCATGAGTTTATTATGTCAAGTTTGGGAGTTCAGGAGTCTGAAATGGGCTTCACTGGGCTAAAATCAATATCAATATCTAAAGGCTGCTCATATTCTTGGCTTATGTCCTCATCGCAACTCCAAAGTCAGCAATGGCCAGTCAACATTTTTCCTGTGACAACACTCTGACCCTGGTTCTTCTGCTTCTTCTTCTTCCATATTTAAAGACCTTGTCATTGCATTGGGTCTACTCAGAAAATTCAGGATAATCTTCTTATTCTAAGGTCATCTGATTAGCAAACTTAATCCCATTTTAAATATTAATTGCTGCATATCATATAACAAAATATTCACAGATTCTGGGGGTTAGGATGTGGACATATTTGGGGACTATTATTCCACCTACCATGCATATTTGTTATAAATTCATATAATCTACCCTTGATGAACTTTCAGCTTTCATTTCTTACCATTCTGTGCCTCCCTTGATACAACAAAACTATTGTAACCTTGTTGTTCTTTGAAAATGTGGATTTCACTCAAATGGCAGGGATCTTATGTCATCTTTTCCTTCTTCCTTGAAGAGAAGTCTTCTCAAAGATGTATGCTTCAAATTCTCCTTTGTGTTGTTTCATTTGCTCAAATGTCCTATTTTCAAAAAGCTCTTCACTAACAAACCTATGTAACATAATATACTCTGTAACTATCATTTCCTTACCATGCTTTACTTTTCTCATAAAATATGTGTACTTGTTTCTTTTACTATTGTCTGACTCCCTCATGAGAATTTAAGCACAATCAGGGCAGAGATTTAATATGTTTTGATTCACCTCAGTGTCCTTAGCATCTAAAACAGGGACTGTTAGAGAACAAGCACTCAAATATTTGTTATATAAATGGAGAGATGTACAAATGCATGCTTTTCATGCTCAAATCTATGGTAAGTACTTCACATTTGATATATCATTTGATCTTCTTGGCTTGCTGATGAAGCCATTTATCACTTATATTTTATAGTTCAGATGACCATGGTTCATAGAAATTATTTTATCTGTTGTTTTGTCTGGGTAGAAGTTTGTTGTTGTTTTTAACATCTTTACTGGAGTATAATTGCTTTACAATGTTGTGTTAGTTTCTGCTGTATAACGAAGTGAATCAGCTATATGCCTACATATATCCCCATATCCTCTCCCTCTTGCATCTCCCTCCCACCGTCCCTATCCCACCCCTCTAGGTGGTCACACGGAGCACAGAGCTGATCTCCCCATGCGATGCAGCTGCTTCCCACTGGCTATCTATTTTACATTTGGTAGTGTATATATGTCAATGCTACTCTCTCATTTCGTGCCAACTTAACCTTCTCCCTCCCTGTGCCTTCAAGTTCATTCTCTACGTCTATGTCTTTATTCCTGTCCTGCCCATGGGTTCATCTGTACCATTTTTTTTTAAGATTCCATATATATATATGATAGTATATAGTATTTGTTTTTCTCTTTCTGACTTACTTCACTCTATGTGACAGACTCTAGGTCCATCCAACTCACTAGAAATAACTCAATTTCGTTTCTTTTTATGGCTGAGTAATATTCCATTGTATATATGTGACACATCTTCTTTATCCATTCATCTATCGATGGGCATTTCAGTTGCTTCCATGTCGTGGCTATTGTAAATAGTGCGGCAGTGAACATTGTGGTACATGACTCTTTTTGAATTATGGTTTTCTCAGGGTATATGTCCAGTAGTGGGATTGCTGGGTCGTATGATAGTTCTATTTTTAGTTTTTTAAGGAACCTCCATACTGTTCTCCATAGTGGCTGTATGTACATTCCTACCAACAGTGCAAGAGGGCTCCCTTTTATCCACACTCCCTCCAGCATTTGTTGTGTGTAGATATTTGATGATGGCCGTTATGACCAGTGTGAGATGATATCTCATTGTAGTTTTGATTTCCATTTCAGTAATGATTAGTAATATTGAGCATCCTTTCATGTGTTTGTTTGCAATCTGCATATCTTCTTTGGAGAAATGTCTGTTGAGAGCTTCTGCCTATTTTTGGATTGGGTTGTTTGTTTTATTGATATTGAGCTGCATGAGCTGCTTGTATATTTTGGAGATTAATCTCCTGTCAGTTGCTTCATTTGCAAAAACTTTCTCCCATTCTGAGAGTTGCCTTTTTGTCTTGTTTATGGTCTCCTGTGCTGTGCAAAAGCTTTTAAGATTCAATAGGTCCCATTTGTTTATTTATGTTTTTATTTCCATTTCTCTGGGAGGTGGATCAGAAAAGATCTTGCTGTGATTTACGTCAAATAGTGTTCTTCCTATGTTTTCTCCTAAGAATTTTATAGTGTCTGGTCTCACATTTAGGTCTTTAATCCATTTTGAGTTTATTTTTGTGTATGGTGTTAAGAAGTGTTCTACTTTTACTCTTTTACATGTAGCTGTTCAGTTTTCCCAGCACCACTTATTGAAGAAGCTGTCTTTTCTCCATTGTATATTCTTGCCTCCTTTATCAAAAATAAGGTGACCATATGTGCGTAGGTTTATCTCTGGGTTTTCTATCCTGTTCCATTGACCTATATTTCTGTTTTTGTGCCAGTACCACACTGTCTTGATTACTGTAGTTTTGTAGTATAGTCCGAAGTCAGGGAGCCTGATTCCTTGAGCTCTGTTTTTCTTCCTCAAGATTGCTTTGGCTAGTCAGGGTCTTTTTTGTTTCCATACAAATTGTGAAATTTTTTGGTCTAGTTCTGTGAAAAATGCCGTTGGTAGTTTGATAGGGATTGCACTGAATCTGTAGATTGCTTTGGGTAGTATAGTCATTTTCACAATGTTGATTCTTCCAATCCAAGAATATGGTATATCTCTTCATCTGTTTGTATCATCTTCAATTTATTTCATCAGTGTCTTATAGTTTTCTGCATACAGGTCTTTTGTCTCCTTAGATAGGTTTATTCCTAGGTATTTTATTATTTGAGTTGCAATGGTAAATGGGATGTTTCCTTAATTTCTCTTTCAGATTTTTCATCATTAGTGTATAAGAATGCAGGAGATTTCTGTGCATTAATTTTGTATCCTGCTGCTTTACCAAATTCTTTGATTAGCTCTAGTAGTTTTCTGGTAGCATCTTTAGGATTCTCTATGTATAGTATGATGTCATCTGCAAACAGTGACAGTTTTACTTCTTCTTTTCCCATTTAGATACCTTTTATGTCTTTTTCTTTTCTGATTGCTGTGGCTAAAACTTCCAAAACTATGTTGAGTAATAGCAGTGACAGTGGGCAACCTTGTCTTGTTCCTGCTCTTATAGGAAATGGTTTCAGTTTTCACCATCAAGAATGATGTTGGCTGTGGGATTGTCATATATGGCCTTTATTATGTTGAGGTAGGTTCCCTCTATGCCTACTTTCTGGAGAGTTTTTATTATAAATGGGTGTTGAATTTTGTCAAAAGCCTTTTCTGCATCCATTGACATTATCATATAGATTTTCTTCCTTAATTTGTTAATGTGGTGTATCACATTGATTGATTTGTGTATATTGAAGAATTCTTGCATTCCTGAGATAAACCACACTTAACCATGGTGTATGATCCTTTTAATGTACTGTTGGATTCTGCTTGTTAGTATTTTGTTGAGGATTATTGCATTTATGTTCATCAGTGATATTGGCCTGTAGTTTTCTTTTTTGTGTGAAATTTTTGTCTGGTTTTGGTATCAGGGTGATGGTGGCCTCGTAGAATGAGTTTGGGAGTGTTCCTCCCTCTGCTATATTTTGGAAGAGTTTGAGAAGGATAGGTGTTAGCTCTTCTCTAAATGTTTGATAGAATTCGCCTGTGAAGCCATCTGGTCCAGGGCTTTTGTTTGTTGGAAAATTTTTAATCACAGTTTCAATTTTAGTGCTTGTGTTTGGTCTGTTTATATTTTCTATTTCTTCCTGGTTCAGTCTCAGAAGGTTGTGCTTTTCTAAGAATATGTCCATTTCTTCCAGGTGGTCCATTTTTTTGGCATATAGTTGCTTGTAGTAATCTCTAATGATCCTTTGTATTTCTGCAGTTTCAGTTGTTACTTCTCCTTTTTCATTTCTAATTCTGTTGATTTGAGTCTTCTCCCTTTTTTTCTGGATGACCCTGGCTAGTGGTTTATCAATTATGTAACTTTTCAAAGAACCAGCTTTTAGTTTTATTGATCTTTGCTAATGTTTCCTTTGTTTCTTTTTCATTTATTTCTGATCTGATCTTTATGATTTCTTTCCTTTGCTAACGTTGGGGTTTTTTCTTCTTCTTTCTCTAATTACTTTAGGTGTAATGTTAGGTTGTTTATTTGAGAGGTTTCTTGCTTCTTGAGGTAGGATTGTATTGCTATAAACTTCCCTCTTAGAACTGCTTTTGCTGTATCCCATAGGTTTTGGGTCATCGTGTTTTCATTGTCATATATTTCTAGGTATTTTTTAATTTCCTCTTTGATTTCTCCAGCGATCTCTTGGTCATTTAGTAGCATATTGTTTAGCCTCCATGTGTTTGTACTTTTTACAGTTTTTTTCCCCTGTAATTGATATCTAGTCTCATAGTGTTGTGGTTGGGAAAGATACTTGATATGATTTCAGTTTTCTTAAATTTACCAAGGCTTGATTTGTGACCCAAGATATTAGCTATCTTGGGGAATGTTCCATAAGCATTTGGGAAGAAAGTGTGTTCTGTTTTTTTTGGATGGAAAGTCCTATAAATATCAATTAAGTCCATCTTGTTTAATGTGTCATTTAAAGCTTGTGTTTCCTTATTTATTTTCATTTTGGTTGATCTGTCCATTGGTGAAAGTGGGGTGTTAGAGTCCCCTACTATTATTGTGTTACTATCGATTTCCTGTTTTTGACTGTTAGCATTTGCCTTATGTATTGAAGTGTTCCTATGTTGGGTGCATAAATATTTACAATTGTTATATCTTCTTCTTGGATTGATTCCTTGATCATTATGTGGTGTCTTTCTTTAGTAATAGTCTTTATTTTAAAGTGTATTTTGTCTGTTATGAGTATTGCTACTCCAGTTTTCTTTTGATTTCCACTTGCATGGAATATCTTTTTCCATTTCCTCACTTTCAGTCTATATGTGTCCCTAGGTCTGAAGTGGGTCTCTTGTAGACAGCATATATGCTGGTTTTGTTTTTGTATCCATTCAGCCAGTCTATGACTGGAGCATATAATCCATTTACATTTAAGGTAATTAACAATATGTATGTTCCTGTTACCATTTTCTTAATTGTTTTGGTTTGTTATTGTAAGTCTTTTGCTTCTCTTGTGTTTCCTTCCTAGAGAAGTTCCTTTAGCATTTGTTGTAATGCTGGTTTGGTGGTGCTGAATTTCCTTAGCTTTTGCTTATCTGTAAAGCTTTTAGTTTCTCTGTTGAAATGAATGAGATCCTTGCTGTGTAATCTTGGTTGTAGGTTTTTCCCTTTCATCACTTTAAATATGTCTTGCCACTCCCTTCTGGCTTGCAGAGTTTCTGCTGAAAGACCAGCTTGTTAACCTTATGGGGATTCCCTTGTATGTAATTTGTTCCTTTTCTCTTGCTGCTTTTAATAGTCTTTTCTTTGTATTTAATTTTAGATAGTTTGAGTGATATGTGTCTTGGTATATTTCTCCTTGGATGTGTCCTGTATGGGACTCTCTGTGCTTCCTGGTCTTGACTATTTCCTTTCCCATGTTAGGAAAGTTTTCAACTATAATCTCTTCAAATATTTTCTCAGATCCTTTCTTTTTCTCTTCCTCTTCTGGGACCTCTATAATTAGAATATTGGTGCATTTATGTTGTCCCAGAGGTCTCTGAGACTGTCCTCAATTATTTTCATTCTTTTTTCTTTATTCTGCTCTGCAGTAATTATTGTATTTTCCAGGTCACTATTAGATTTTCCAGGTCACTTATCCATTCTTCTGCCTCAGTTGTTCTGTTATTGATTCCTTCTAGAGGATTTTTAATTTCATTTATTTTGTTCTTCATCATTGTTTGTTTGTGCTTTAGTTCTTCTAGTTCCTTTTAAAACATTTCTTGTATTTTCTCCATTCTGTTTCCAAGATTTTGGATCATATTTACTATCATTACTCTAAATTCTTTTTCAGGTAAACTGCCTATTTCCTCTTCATTTGTTAGGTCTTATGGGTTTTTACCTTGCTCCTTCATCTGCTGCAGATTTCCCTGTCTTCTCATTTTGTTTAACTTAGTGTGTTTGGGGTCTCCTTTTTGCAGGCTGCACGTTCGTAGTGCCTGTTGTTTTTGATGACTACACCCAGTGGATGAGGTTGGTTTTGTGGCTTGTGCAGGCTTCCTGGTAGAGGGGACTGTTGCCTGTGTTCCAGTGGGTGGGGCTGGATCTTGTCTTTCTGGTGGGCAGGGCTGTGTCCCGTGGTGTGTTTTGGGGTATCTGTGAACTTAGTATGACTTTAGGCAGCCTCTCTGCTAATGGGTGGTGTTGTGTTCCTGTCTTGCTAGTTGTTTGGCATGAGGCATCCAGCACTGGGGCTTGCTGGCCGTTGGGTGGAGCTGGGTCTTAGCGTTGAGATGGAGATCTCTGGAAGAGCTCTTATGTGGGACCGGGAGGTCTCTGGTGGTCAAATGTCCTGAACTCGGCCCTCCCACCTCAGAGGCTCAGGCCTGATGCCAGGCCAGAGCACCAAGACCATTTCAACCATCTTTTCAGTGGTGGACCAACAGTGGGGCAGGGAGATTGTTTGTCCAAGCTAAAATCCAGCGGGAGGAGGTCATGTAGAGGGCATAATGGCTCCTCCCTTGGAATCTTATGCAATAGAATTTATAAGTTGAAGTCATACTTCAGAAGTCAATGTGTATATAGTGCAGGCAGTATATCATTTGACTCTTCCTTGAATAGAAGTTATTAATATGAACCCCATTCAGTCAGAATTTGTGATAATTTGAAAGGAATCCATAATTACCTAGGGAAAATGACTTTACTTTAAAATTGACAGTATAAACATAGTTAACAGAATTTGATGTGCCATTTTATATGGAAACAAAGACATTCTAATTTCTGATTTCCCTCATCTGCTAAAAGCAGGTCCCTAAACACCTAATTTAGACAGTACTTGTTTAGACCTGAGTTCCTATGTGTCCACAATATGAAGAATACTCTGTTTCTTATGAACTATTCCCTCATGAAAATATTTTAGTAGTTTAGAAAAGTTTCACTTTAAACTAGACACACGAACAGAAAAAATTATCAGAAATTTTAGCTGTTTTTCCCAGAAAGACTCTCACAATATACTAGGCCAAGTAAAGTATAACCTAGAGACTTCCAGCTCCATCTGGAAGATACTTACACAGGAGTTGGAAGCGTTAGCCAGGGGGATGCTGCTACAATTGTGCTGCAGCTTCAGTTTTTAACTGTTTAGCTAATAATTGATAGAAAATCTTAATCTTACCTGTTTCTATCGAAATTACAAATATACTTGCCTAACTCTACTTCTAAGAGTACATCCTTCAGATATTATGGCATATGATTAAAATGTGTTTGAGAGCACATTAGTTGATTTTTATTTATAACTCCAAAGGATTGGTCAAAGGATTGTAACAAACCAGTGTTCATTAATATGGGACTGATTAAGTCAACTATGAAATTGTTGCACAATGGAATGCCTGCAACTGTTGAAAACATGAAGAAAAAAATAAGGAAACTCTCTATGTGCTAATGTGAATAGATTTTCAAGATATATGAAATTGGTGAGTCAAATATAATAGTACTTGGGCAGTTTTATTTGGTTTATACTAATTCTAAAACAAACAAACAAAAAACAAGAAGATGCAGACAATGCACATGTTATATTAACTTTTGTGAAAGAAATGAAAGAAATGTATGATTATTTATGATCATATTTCCTTGGAAAAAGACATTAATAAAATTAGTTACTTAAGTAGTGGACTGAGAGAGGGCAGTGTTGAGAATGAGGATTTTCACTTTAAACATATGATTTCATTTTTTAACCAAGTGAATGCATTACATATTTTTTAAAACTGGTTATTTTTGTCTACATTAAACATGAAGAATTTTAACTCAGCCCTTACATTCTGTTTTAGAAGAATTTGTGCTATAAATCTGAAATAAATAAAATAAAACAATAACTGAGATCGTCGTTTCCAAGATGTCCCTTGTCCAATCATATATTCATTAATATAACTTTTAGAATTATAGAAAACTAGAGCTTTTAAATACTTTACCTAAAAATGGCATTCTCTTAATATCATTTTGTGGATGAAAAGTATGCATATATAAGACAACTTTTAGTATCATGCCTGAGAAATGAAAACATTTATGACAGCATTAATGTTAGTTATCACAGCCTTATGAGTCTCTCCAGCAAAATACTGAATGCTATCTTTTCCTTTACTACATATATATATATATATATATATATATATATATATATATATATTACAAGACGGTAAATTGTTATTAAGAGTAAAATCTACCACATTTAATGAGCACCTGCTAAGAGAGTGCGGGTCAGTGTTTTTGATGAAACATTTACCAGCTACTTATTATAACTTGCATCATTAGGCCTCTAAACTGCAGCTCCCATAAGAAGAAAAACATTTTCTTAACCCACTTTGTAAGTGTTTATAATGCCCGTTGATTTTCAGCTGTGAATGCATAATTTATTGTATTCATAGGTTTTCATGGAGAAAGAGGCTGGATGAGCTTTTCTACTAATAGTCTTTCTTATTTGATTATATCATTCTACACCTAGTGCATATGGAGAATTTGAATTCATTCAGCTGAAAATGCTTCCCTTTAGGTCCTATACACATGTTTTGTGAGCCCTAAATTTTTATATCTAAAGAGAAAATAGATGGAAGAAATGGGGAAAAGTGTGAAAGTTATGAAAGGCATTTGTCTGCATCTAAGTATTAAACAAAGTATCTCTTACTTATATAATACCTGGCATGCTAGATGCTTAACATATCAAAAGCATTTAATGCCCTTTAGAGAACTATAAGGTCTCTATGTGGTACCTACTACTGTTAGGCTCATTATTTTGATAAAGAAAGGAGGTTGGAATTTAATAGTTCAAATGAGATTTGGGGATTTGTTCTAGATTTCATTAACATGCTATACTTACCTTGATTTCTACTGGGAATTGAGTGTTGAGAGTAATAAGCACATATTTGATGTTTAGGATGAAAAAAATAATTGAATTTTCACCTAAGCATACATTTTACAGACTATTAAATTTTATATAACCTACAACATATTTTATTGAGAAGACAAAACATTTTAGGGATGAGACCCTCCTAATCATATAAGCAACTCATTACATTGCTGAATAGCTCAGCCAGGCAACTCTTCCTTATACTGAAATCAAAGTCTGTCTCCATTCAATTGTTCTAACTCATTCCTGTAGCTCTAGGGAACATCAATTCCAATTCCTCTTCCAGGTTTCAGATTTTCAAATACTTGAAAGCAGAAATCATGCTGCCAACTCCTCTGAAGCTGAGAATATTCAGTATCTGCCAACATTTTTCAGTAACAGGAGCTACAAACATTTGATTTTCTTGTTCACACTGCTCTTAATTTGTCTTCATTGTCTGTGTCCTATTGAAAATCATACCAACAGCAGTAAATATTATACTTAGTACGTTGGAACAAAGGACTTCCTTAACCCAAACACTATATGTGTATCAATACAGTCCAAGTTAACAATGAGTTTTTACACCAAGAGTAAGCACTGAGTAAGAATCAGTTTAATTCAAAATTACAGTTTCTCATTAACTTCAATGAAAACTGGATCCACATATCCTAACACATTCTGTGTCTTATTTAGACCACATATGATACTGGAAGAAAGTGACAATATATCTACCAGTTACTGATTACACTTGGCAAGACATATACTCTCTTTTAACTGCAATTTTCCCACTATGCAAATGAAGCATGCATCATCCTATTAGCCTGTCCACAAAAACTCATATACAGGAAAGCACTTTGTGAAAATGTCATGAAATAATTGTGTTTACTATTTATTTCAAATTTTAGCAAATCTTACTCATAGTAATCAAAACTACAAGTTGTCAACTTGCACAAAACTGGATTTAAAAATGTAGCTTGTGCTATTTACTCCTTGTCTCTGACCCTGAGAAAGTTTCTTAACTTTTCTGACCATCAGTTATGTTGCCTATAAATGTATTATCCATACCTAACTTGTAGGCTTTTGAGGAAGATTAAATGAGAAAATCTGTGCAAAGTGTTTTGTATAAGGCATGGCATACAGCAAGCAACTACTAAAGATACCTTTAAATTTTACTTCTCCTAAAAGACCTCATCATCAAGAGTAATTGTAATTATTTTTTATATATGCTGTTTGACTTAGAAAGAAAAAAAAATACATGTCACAGTTTAGAAAAATTCCAATTTAAAATAAATTTTAACAAATTGATTCAACAGTAAGTTTTGGTTATTTAAAAACAAGTAGATCAGTTCATTTTCTTAGAGTATCAGATGTTATTGTACGCTTTGGTTGGAGATACGTCTCAAATAATCCTCCCAAACCTGATGTTAAAAGTAATCATATATATTTTTACAGAATACTTACTTTGTTCTTGGCATTGTGCTAGACAACTTATGCACCTTCATGTGAGACTTATGTCAACGCTGTGAGGCAAGTTACTATATTTATTTTACAGGGGAAGAAACTGGAACATAGAGAGATATAGTCAGACTGAAAAAATATGAGGAGAAAAACAAAACTTTTTGAAATAAGGGCCATTAAAACATACCTTGTTAAAAAAAATGGTGAGTATATATTCTCTTCAGTATCTAAAGATCACCCAGGGGACGAATCAGAACTTTGAGAAGCAAAAGGGCAGTAATAATTCACTGTAGTGTAAAACACTGATTTAATACATTTCCAGGTAAGGGAATAAAGGTCTTGGGGCTCAGGGACCAAAACATACATACATACATAACTAAATAAAATAAATAAATAAACAAACAAACCCAATAAGTAAGAGCTAGAGGTTATATTAAATTCTGATATGGGAATAGGCATCTAAAAGAATTAAGCATAACTTCAGTGACATCTTACCACACATAAAAGTAATGACATTTTTAAATGTTTCACAGGCTTTCTCTTTTTTAAAAAATTCAATACAATAAAAGTATATTATGCCATGGAAATAGTCTTTTTTTTTTTTTTTTTTAAGTTAGATTCATTTCCAAAGGTACTTCACCAAACTTAAGCCTGGTCAACTTTTCAAAACACCATGTGTATAAAGTTTGTTTGTTTGTCCTTAGTATTTTTTTAAATAAAATGATTGTTTTCATGGTTTCTTTAGGAATTCAGTGGACAAAAAGGGAACAAGAAAGGACATAAGAAGACCTGGCTTCAAGTCTATTCTGGGTGTTCACAAAAGATATCAGCATTACTCAGCAACTAAAATTTACAGTCCTGGACAAAAGGAATTCAAATTAAAATATTAATCCCCTTTCAGGGAAGCAGTGAAGACTTTAACCAGTCTTTCCCTTCTATGTCATCCCAAATCTTCTAAAAGATTAGATCTTTGTTATGGATACATTTTTATGTCCATATGCTACAAGGTTTAATTTAAAAAGTGTAGAAACTTCTATGCAGTGATATCTTTCCAGGGCTGGAAATCATGCTCTCTTTGCTTTCTTCCATGTATGAAAATGAATCACTTCAGAGGCATTAAAAAGCTCTTTTGGCAGAAAGCCAGATTCTACTCCAGCCTCCTACTTTACTGAAATTCTAAAGAGAGTTATTTGAGTGTTTGTACTTTACAAAATTCATTTTCTGATTTTGCCGACATAGTTCTAAGTTTTCTGTTCTTGTTGAGCCACATCTTGTGGCTCTGAAGTTTTAAGTTCTGTGGTTTACTCAAATTTTTAATCATGTATCTTTTTACGAGACACGCACGATGTCAATAGCATATTCACTTCTCTACTGAAAATTTTGTAGCGCAGGTAGAATTTAAAGAGGTCTGATCAAAGAATTTCCTTAAGGTCATGGCACATTTTCTTTTCAGTTAATCAGCTTTAAGCTTTGCAATAACTTAGATAAAATAATTTGAGTTCTTTAAATAAAGAATGGCATTAACTTTTTTTTTTTTTTTTTTTTTTGCGGTACGTTGGCCTCTCACTGTTGTGGCTTCTCCCATTGCAGAGCACAGGCTCCGGACACGCAGGCTCAGCGGCCATGGCTCATGGGCCCAGCCGCTCTGCAGCATGTGGGATCCTCCCGGAACGGGGCACGAACCCGCGTCCCCTGCATTGGCAGGCGGACTCTCAACCACTGCGTCACCAGAGAAGCCCAAGAATGGCATTAATTTATGTGAGGAAAAATTCTCTAGTTATAAGTAAGGTTTTCTTTTGGAAATTGTGCTTGTATAAACTACATGGAAAAGAACAATAGCAAAGTAAGATTGGCCTTAACTGGTGCCAAAATGTGATAATCATAATTAACACAATTCTCTCTTGAAAAGTAACAAATCATATTAGAAGTATAATTGATTTTATACTTCTTATTATATAAGTCGCTTGCTAATATTCTGCCAGGGAATTCTGCTGCCAGTGAATCTTAAATGAAATTGTAAAAATTTCTGAGAACAAAAATATCAGTAAATAATAAAATTTTGATTCATCAATGATTTCCTGTATGTTGATGGATAACTGGGGAATTTTATAAGATGATGTAGATTTCACAACAAGTACATTAGTCTGCTATTTCTTTTCAAGTTTTCTAAATACATTTATGGAGAAAGAGAGAGGAAGAGAGAATTTCAACACTATATTTTCAGTTCATTAAAAACTAAATTTAAAGGCTTACTTCCCCATTAAGTACCTTCAAAAATATAGCTTTTCTCTAGCTTCATTGACTCTTTGGAATAAACTTTTATTCCACAAAACTTCAAAGGAAATACTATGCATTGACTAAAAGTATGCTTTAGAAAATCACAGCACAGTATTTTAATATATCACAGAATTAACTAACAACAGCAATACTTAATAACCCTGGGTGGCAAAAACTTTTAGTTCAATATCAAATTATTTTTTGTACTAACCTAGCATCTAATTTTCTAAGAATGAGTAGTTAGAAATAGTTGTAGGACCATCAGAAATAGTGTTTGCTTTGAAAAAATGCTTTTCTATTTTGGTTCCTCTGCCTTAGCATAGGATTCATACTCATCTAATATCTGTACTTTTGGATGCATGAGTACTGTCAATGACTCCTAGGATAAATTCTTCCTCATTCTTTTTTAAGAGAAAGAAGATAATTTTGCCACCAATTTTCAAATTGAAATCCTGGGATTTAGTCTGATTAGATTGGTTTAGGTTTCCATGCCTTTCTCTGCATTTATTTCTATGGTTTAAGAGAGATTATCCCATTAGTTGAAGCCAGACTGTTATGCCCACCCCAAGATGAAAGTCTACTTCCAAATCTGTAAGTTTCTGAAAACTGGTAATAATGTGAAAGATTGTTATCAATAGAAGTGCAAATTCAGTGTCCAAAGGAATGCAATTGCTTATTGCCCTATTGATAGATGTATTTTGCCTCTATTTGTAAAATAACTTATTTACTATATATCTCTGCTCTTTGAATTATCTTTTGAACAAATTGTAATACATAGTGCCCTCATTGATTAATAAATTACATAAAATCTTTGCCATGTATTCATTTTATATTTGATGGGAAACTTGAATTTGCCTTTTGAAAAAAACTCATCCTTTAACAATGTGCACATGTATATGTATTTATAGAGTTTATATTAATACATGCATTAATTTTCCTGTACTGTCCACTGAATGGGCAGATTCTTGCAGTATAATGAGCAAATATAGCACTCAGATCTATGTCTCCAATGTTATTTCCAACTAAAGGAATGAGGGGTTTTTGAAGAATTTGCTGTTTTCAGATTTATGGCAGGCTAAGTACAAAATGAGCTGGGTGTATTTTGTTATACCAGAAATAAAGGAAGTGCTTAAAAAATGATGGGCACTTGTCACAAGGATGCAGGAGCTAGCTGAAAGGAGCTCCTATGGGTAAATCTGGGAAATCAGATTAAACATCAAAGTCATTAGGTAGAGTAATGGATTATAAGCAACTGGAAAAGTAGTATTTCATGAGTTTATACTGATAATAGATGATTGTTAGATTAGGTAGATAAATGATAGATAGATTGATAGATAAAGGGAAAAGGAAGACCTCCTTGGCTATAGAATGCTGAGTGTTAATTCATTAACAAGGAAGAAGTGGGATTGGCAAATACCCATTTTGCAACCAACATCTTAAAAAGTCATTTAGAAAGGAATCATGGACAGATGATAAATTTAGGGTGAAATTTTGATGAGGACTATTTCTCTCCTGATAGATTGCTTAGTAGTTACAAGGGGAAAACTATAGTACTTATTCCATGGAGAAATCAAATAACACCTTGACCAATTAACATCACCAGTAAAGGCCAGATGGAAATAGTGTGTCTCCAGATGTAATACCCACAAAGCAGAGTTTTGTGTTTTAATACTTCAGCCAGGAATAAACTGAATTTAATCATGATCAAACACCAGACAAGTGAAAATGAGGAAAGAAAGCACAATTAAAATCAAATAGCATACAAAGTTTATCGTAGTGAAGCTAGGTAAAGAGTATATCAATTTTCTATTCCTCCAACTTTTAAGTTTATTTCCCAATACAATCTTTAAAAGTGTGTCGAAACATTAATTTCCCTTGACAAAAGGAATTAGTATTTTTATTATACTTTCCAATTAGAACAGACTTCCATTCCTATTTGCATATACTCTGTCCTTCTGGAACATTCCAACAGTGAGCTTAAATAAATGCAGACTCAGTTATATGACTGAAGTAACTATAGAAGTTCTCTTTACAAACGGTTGATTTGGGGACATATTTCTGAATTTTTAAATACACACAC
This sequence comes from Phocoena sinus, assembly GCF_008692025.1. Classification (NCBI taxonomy): domain Eukaryota; kingdom Metazoa; phylum Chordata; class Mammalia; order Artiodactyla; family Phocoenidae; genus Phocoena; species Phocoena sinus. The sequence continues at coordinate 68,845,602 of NC_045767.1, forward strand.
TCATGCATTTTAATTACTTAAAAAAATAAGAATTAACATTAAAAATGAAGAATGTTAGAAGGAAGTTTTAAAGAAGTTATAATAAAAGATACTATCTTCTAGAGGGTAGTGGAGTCACTGCAAAACATTTTTATAATGTGAACATCTCCATTTTATTGGTAAGATTTTTTTTTCTGCAAGACATTATGTTTTTTAAGTCTACTTAAGCACATTGTGCTGAATTATAAGAAGGTGATTGTATTATAGTATGTAGAAATCCAAAAATGAATATCAATTTCAATAATAAGTTGTCATACATAGACATAATATCACAGTTATGTATTTATAAATCACAATTTGGATTTATAAACTGCCATACATTTCCTATAAACTACCATACATTTCTTATATAATCAAAGTGTTTTTCATTATGCAAAAGTAAGCAAATTATAAGTCTGAATAGTTTTCAATTCATTAAAATATACATAGGTATATACAAATTGAATTATTTGTATACTTGCTCATTAGTTTGTTGTTTTGTTTTGTTTTTTTTTACTTTTTCTATATCTCATTTGTTCTGGAGTTTTATTTTTAAATAACAATTTCTGAAATAAATGGGGTATATTGCAAATTATTTTAGTTTGGAAATAAAATGACTTAATTTCATGGAAGTTTACAGCAACCCAGAGCTTTTCCTTTAATATCTCTCTACTAAGCAAAATGATAAAAGTTAATAAATGAAACAAATGTTAATAATTTAATGAGGAGAAAAAATTGAGATTTAAAAACTGAAGGGAGGACAAATTTAAATATCATTTGTTATTTTCTAAGAGTATGGGAATGATGCTATTATTAAAACAGTGTTACTCTTACTTCTAAAGCACTTTCTCCATGTAAGGCATTGTATTTTTTACTGGGAATGAGTTATACCTGCTGGTGTATGGCCTAGAATCACCCAGTCTTCAAAATGGCTACACACTCTGATTAATGGAAAAAAGCATCGCCTAGTCACAGAGTAGTTATCCTCACCAAAGCGCTTATTACATCCCCAAATATTTATGCTTTAACCCATCAAAGCCCAATAACAAAATGCAAATATGTTAAAAAGTAAACTATCTAGAAAAGTAGCATACTTGTCCCTTGTCCCTAAACATATTCGTTTGGATTTTTTATATGAGACTATTTGGAATAGCCTTTTTAAAAAATGACAAGAAATAGCTATTAAAACTATGAAAATTGAGAAGAGCCATACCAAGGAAAAGCTGGACAACTCTGAATGAGTTCTACAGGTAAATCTTACCTACATCACTGTTTTGGCTCCCAGTGGTAGGGTGGTCAAAATTTAGGACCTTAGTGCATTATTAATTTGTTCTGATGCTTGATGATAAGTATGATTCAAAGACATTACAAATAACGGGGGAGGATGCCAGAACCATAAAAGTAGAAGACTATGGCCACCTGCTGACCTGAAGATCTTGGTTTTACATAGAACTTCCTCAATCTTTTAACTCTCTAAATGCTGTATTGACAAAAAGATTATAAGCTAGTAAGCAGACTTCAAAGTGATTCCACAGATCCCAATTTCTGTATTTCTTCATTTGTCTCCCACCTTATTTAACCTTCATAGTGAGATCAAATCACACTAATTGTGATACCTTTCCTAATTTAGTTAACATGTTGGTTTAGATCATGATAAGAATATATCTCCTGGGCTTCCCTGGTGGCACAGTGGTTGAGAATCTGCCTGCCAATCCAGGGGACACGGGTTCAGGCCCTGGTCTCGGAAGATCCTTCATGCCACGGAGCAACTGGGCCCGTGAGCCACAACTACTGAGCCTGCGCGTCTAGAGCCTGTGCTCCACAACAAGAGAGGCCACAATAGTGAGAGGCCCGCACACCGCGATGGAGAGTGGGCCCCACTCACCGCAACTAGAGAAAGCCCTCGCACAGAAACGAAGACCCAACACAGCCAAAAATAAATAAATAAACAAATAAATAAAAAAAAAAAAGAATTTATCTCTTGTCATCAATTAATAGAATATTGCTATGAAAAAGGAGCAATCTATTCTATTAAACAGAGATGTACTTGATTAGCTTGAGATTCTTTTTGTTTGCATGTTAAAAAAGTTAATCAACTAAAGCATAGGTTTGTGTTTTTCTCTCCATAGTTGAGAGCTCATCTGAGCTTTTTTGGTATAGATTCGAACTCTGTTGGCAGACATTTATGGTTAAGACATTGCCCATATGCTGCTGTCATATTCACAATTCTCAATCTGTATTACTGTTTTAAGACATTTGGGATTTTGGAGTATGCACTTCCATTGATTAAGAAATCAGATCATCAACTCAAGTTTAAAGTCCCATCATCTGTTACACTTTTTCTTTGTTTTATAAAGAAATTTTAAATTTTTTATTCTTAACATTAAATGGTATGAGAAATACTTAAGTTGAAGCCTGGATTCCTATTTTTTGTAAAGGAAAAATAATTTGTGTTGTTAATTTGATATATTAGCATTATTGTCCATTTAGGCCTATTGTATATCTCCTAGCACAAATATTTATATGTATATACAAATTTTTGAACAAGTTATGTCCAAAAATAGATACTTCCATTTTTAGTTCTGAATTTTAAAGGTAACGTTTCAGTCTGTTCCTGCTTTATCATCACACGGCCCTCAAAGCTCTATTTAAGCGTTGGACTTTGTTTCAACTTGTATCTTATTTCTATTCTTTACCTCCTCAAATCTAGTAAGTCAGTATCTGTACATCAATATTTGGTGTATTCAGCTATATTTCAGATACTCTAGTGTAAAATCATTCTTGTATTATCTAGCTATCTATTGCTATTCTCATGATGCACAGCAAACAACCATAAAGTCTTAGTGTCATAAAATAATAAATGCTTATATTTGCTCCTTAGTCTGTGGACTGTCTAGTCAGTTGTTTTTATCTGGGTTGGGTTCAGTTTGGCTCACTCATGCATTTGCTCTCAGCTGAGGTTTGACTGGGTAGTTTTGAAGATCTTGGTTGGGATTTGTCACGTGTCTGGAGCCTTAGGCTGGGGCTTTGGTGTTGACTGGGCTCTGCTCTCTGTGTCTCATCCTCCAGCAGGCTGGCCTGAGGAAGTTCTAGTAAAGCAAGCAATGGAACAAGATAGAAGATAAAAGTATGCAAGTACTTTTCTAGTATCTACTTATATCAAGTGGGCTACCATCTCATCAGCCATGGCTATTCACATGGCCAAGCACAGCGTCAATTTGGGATGGCAACTGCGAAATGGAGAGAATTTAGAGATTCATGAAAAATCAGTACCATTAATGAAAACAGTATTCCGTGATCCTATTATTATTTTCCCACAGGATTTTGATTTCTTTTTTTTTCCTCAATAGTATCTTTTTACGGGCTTCCCTGGTGGCGCAGTGGTTGAGAGTCCGCCTGCCAATGCAGGGGACACGGGTTCGTGCCCCGGTCCGGGAAGATCCCACATGCCGCAGAGCTGCTGGGCCCGTGAGTCATGGCCGCTGAGCCTGCGCGTCCGGAGCCTGTGCTCCTCAATGGGAGAGGCCACAACAGTGAGAGGCCCGCGTACCACAAAAAAAAAAAAAAAAAAAAGTATCTTTTTACTGGAAAAAATAATGATGAGAATTTATTCATTCAATCATTATGTTTATTAAGCACCTAATAATATGTGCCATCAGAGTGTACATTCTAGTGGTGGGACAAGAAAACAATATGACATAAATAAGTAAAATATATCGTTTGTCAGATGTTGATAAGTACTAAGGAGAAAAATTAAGAAAGTGATAATGGAATGTTTTACATTCAGGGAAATCCTTATCGATAAGAAGAAAGAAAGGGTTAAGTCATGAGAATATGTGTATGAATTGTCTTCCAGAAAGAGGATATAGCCAGTTGAAAAGTGGAAGCAGAAATAATGTCTTTCAAAAATATCAAGAAGGCCGCGATGGCTCTTATAGATGCTCAAAGGAAGAGGAGATGGGAAAAAGAGGTAACATGAGCTCACATCAGGTAGGGCATAATAGGTCATTATGAGGGTTTTAACTTTTATTCTGACTGAAATGATAAAGAATTGGAGGAATTTAAGTAAAAGAATGAAGAGATTAGACTTACATTTCAAAAGGATTTTTTTTCTACTTGTATTAAGAATAAACTTGTAAAATAAAACAAAAATTGAAATTTAATCCATTGCAGATTGTGGAAATAGCAGTTACTTGGACAGGTGGGAGAAAAGCCCACACTGGAAAGTGTTTCATGAGAAAAAGGAAATGAAAAAATGCAGATAACAGTAGAGACATCTTTTCTGAAGACTTTCGGGTGATGAGAGCAATAGTGGGACAGAATGCAGTGTCAAGGGAGGGTTTTCTGCTTGTTTCTTTTTTAAGACTGGGAAAATTACAGCATGTTTTCATGTTTGTGAGAATGATGCCCTAAAAGGCAAGTAAAAAGGAATGCTGATGAATGATTTCAACATGGATGAACTTCAAAAACAGCATGCTAAGTGAAAGAAGACAGATACCAAAGAGTCCATTTATGAGAAATATTCAGAAAACTACAAATTGATGAATACAGAAGAAATAAACTCATCAGTGGCCAGCAGCCTGGGTTGGGAGTGGGGAGTAATTGTAAAAGAGCTCATGCAAATTTTGTGGTGCTATGGAAATGTTAAAAAAAACTGAGTTGCAGTGATAGTGGTATAACCCTATAAATTTACTGAAAAATCGTACACTTACAATGGATGAATTTTATGGTATATAAATACTACTTCGATAAAGCTGTAAAACAATAAACAAACAGCTGGGATGGCTTTCAATTATATGTTGACAAAAGAGCCTTAGTTAAGACATCCTTTTTCTACTAATCCTATATCATTTTTAGTTTGCACGTGGGAAATGAGGATTTCTAAGTTGGGCTCATCTATGTGCAAAACTCAGTGTGCTCTATGCAAAGGATCAAGTCCCTATATCTTAATTCTAACTTTTTTTTAAAACTCAGATTTAATGGGACTAAAAGCAAATATGTGCTAGTACCAAATATTAAAATAATTGGTTAAAAACTTTGCATTCTCTCTCCAGACACTACCCTTGAATTATGCCCCATGGAAGTGAAACACTAAGAAAAGCAAGATGATACCACTGGCAGCTGTTAGTGGGTGTGTCTGTTTTGGGAGAAGGAGTCTTCCTCTACTACTGCCTCAAGGAAAGCTGACCCACCCACTCCCACACCACAGCTCACCTGGGCATTGAAAACATATGATGCTGCAACCAGCAAAGATGGCATCAGAGGAACATGTGGGAGTACCTATAACATGGCAAAATCTTTATTGTATTCTGCTCAAATTGGATAGCATCATATTTGTTATAACCCTGGCTGTATTAATCCAAAAAGAACTTTTAGAGTCTTAAATTTCGTCTTTCCAGAATCAGTAAAGTTACTGAAGCATATTCTTAAACATTAAAAAAAAAACAACTTCAAAGCTTAATAGCTCTAAAAACAAGTATACATATGTTAAGAAACAATTTTCAAAAATGCAATTCAGGATTCTACAGATCTAGATCAACTCTTTAGTCAGTTGATTATAGAAAGAGAATTTGGATTGTTTTTCATATGCATTTCATATGTATTCAAAGGATACAGTAAACTTTCAGCGTACCTTCAAGGAAACAGAACTTTCGAACTGGTCCAAAATCCTCTCCTGAATTCACAGATGACAGTTGTTTAACCTCGTTTTGTTTTATGTATTTGTTGTTTCTTGGTGATGTGCTAGAAGGGTGAGTAGGAACAGACTATAGACACCAGAAGAAATGCCTCTCCTCAGAGTTTTCGAATTCATATCATTTGCCTACCAAGAATTCTCATGAATATATATTTTTTTAAATACTGAAAGTTATATTCACATGTGTAAATTGCATGAAGCTACTATTCACTTTGCATTACTAAGGGGTCAAGGGTATTTTAGAGTCTAGGAGACTCTTTAATGGTACAGGCTCAGCTTGGTGCTACTGTAGGGCAATAGAGCCAAAGAAGATTTGAAGGAGTAGGGTGGGTATGGGTCGTATGAGAAGGTATGAGTGAAAAAGGAGAAAGAATGAAGAATACTTCATGGGATTTCTTCATAGAATTTAAACTAGCTTTGTTACAGCTCCATTCTCACCCCTCTGGTATCTCCTCATTGACATCAGTGAGCACCCCAATCATTAAAATTTTAAGAAGGAGAAATTATTCCTATAAAAAGGGAAGGTTCAAATGGCAAACAAACCAAAGATTCAGGAAAAAGAAATCAATCGAGGGCATTCATAAAATCAACCCATCAAATATCTCACTATTTCGGCAAGTTCTGTCCCCATCTGAAAAAAGGGGCCTTTTTTTTCATGGGGATGGGGAAGTTTTGCCCTGCTTCTTCCATTTTCTGGAATTCTCTAAGGTATAATGTTCCAGGGGAAGGACTCTTGTCAATTCAGCTGCTTTTATAGTTGTTGATTCTCTTATACCAGGGTCAAAATGCACAACATGAGATCTTAACTTGGTCCAAAAATTAAACAAATAATATTCATTTCTGAATTGACAGATTTTTTGTAAATCATATACTCATAGTTCAAATGTTGGGATTATCAAATTATAACTTGAGCTTGGATGGTCCTCTTTAGTAATGACCTGAAATAAAAATTAAGACACGGGGCTTCCCTGGTGGCGCAGTGGTTGAGAGTCCGCCTGCCGATGCAGGGGACACGGGTTCGTGCCCCGGTACGGGAAGATCCCACGTGCCGCGGAGTGGCTGGGCCCGTGAGCCATGGCCGCTGAGCCTGCGCGTCCGGAGCCTGTGCTCCGCAACGGGCGAAGCCACAGTGGTGAGAGGCCTGTGTACCGCAAAAAAAAAAAAAAAAAAAAAAATTAAGACACGTCTGACAAGGGAATTTTGTGCAAATTTCAGGTAATATTCTGAATATTTTGGATATTCTCTGTTTGCCCTTATATCTCCACTCTCCATTCTTTTCCATGCCCTGTGAAGCTGACCTCTGTGGACTGCATCAGCTGAATCCTCTTGACTCCTGCCCTCCAATGTTAGTCACCAGCAAGAGATTGGGGTTCCCTTCCCTGCCTTCTTACCACTGGGTTTTAGACAATGGCTCCCTCTTATTGCAAGTCCTGGAGTACTTCAACACTCCTTACAGGTCTCCTTTAACCCTGACCATACTTTGTAAATAATCCATTAACTTATTCTCTCATTATTTATCTTTTATAAGCATCTATCTTTTTCCTGCCAGTAAATTAAAATATAATTAATACCAGGAGTAACAATTATTCCTGGTAATATCTGACAACATCACGTATTTGAAGATTGCTCATAACTTGCTTGCTAAGGGAAATGAGACATTGGCAATCCTTGCATGTGTGGGAACAATTAAACAAATTATTAATAGGATGACATCGAAGGAAGTGCAAGTGATTAGCAAAGCATTAGGAGATACACTGTGATGACCAAGATATTTAGTTACTTTGGTAACGATGGTGTCACAAAAATGTAGGGTCAGTAGGTTGCCATTGTAACCATATTCCAGGCAACTTACATTACTAATAGTATGGAATTTCATGCCTATTACATGACAAGTTTCCATGGTGAAATAAATTCAGAATGGCTGCATCAAATTTAAAGAGATTTAATTAATGGACTATGATTGAAAATGCCAAATTATAATTTTCAAAAAAGAAATTTAAAAGATTATTATATAAATGTAGCATGACCTGAAGAATGTCTACTAATTTTTAGTGAACCATATTGAACTTATTCCATAAATTTGTCAAATAGTTATTTAACTTATTCATGAATAAACTATCAAGATGGTAAAGCTGATTCAAATATTATTTGTTGAAATGAGTAATTTACAAGCAATGAAAAATAAACATGAGAATAAAATTGTTACATTATATATAAAACTAGTTAATAACCTACAAGGCCATGAAATCAGAACTATAACCTTTGACATTATAATTTCTATCAGAAATAGATCATTTGCATAACTAGCAGACAAAAATCTACAAGTTAATTTATAATTCCATAGAATGTGGGCTCTAATCAAGGGTAAATGGCAAAGTCAAACACAGACACATCCTCCTAGAGAGTTGAATAAGCCTTAGGTAGCCCTGTTAAACAATGCCCAAGTAAGACATTGTAAGTTCATGCTACCCCCACTTTGCCTAATTTCCAGCTTCTAAGTTTTCTTTTTTTTTCTTAACCACACTAAGTGGCAATTGCTATTTTCATTTTGATATTTAATCAAGCGTGATTTTCTTTATGTTTCATGTTCTCAGTAAGCAGTGAAACCTGGGAAAGATTATGAAATTCAGTATTGTTCACCATAAAGTAATAAACATGCTCAGGGCAACAGTGATGCCATCCCAAACTTCATGTCAGCCAATGCATTTATGAGTACTCTCTAATTCTCACAGTAATAATTTACATTCACACACTAAGAGGAGATTTTTTTTTTTTAATCATCAAAACCCCTTTGAATAGTAATGTAAAAAATGTGTACATTTTTATGAAATCTTCAATTCAGAGCCTCAAACATAAGATTCTACATTCAAATGAGTCATTGAAAAATAGATAGCCTCTTAGGTGTTGGAAACCCAGTAGAAATTGCTTTTATATGTCATTTTAGAGTTCCACCTGCTCACTAGGAAGCAAAATGTCAGAAAATAATGAATCAACATTATATATATTGAAGTTGTAAGATGGGAAATAGGATTCAGATCAAAGGTCTCTGAGAGACAAAACTTACAAACAAATGAATTTGTGACATTGAAGGGGATATTGAAGACTATTTTTAAATTCCTATATGCAGCCACTGGAGCATGCTGAATGGTTTTGTGTTTCTAAATTTCCTTTATGTTTTTCTCAGGGATCTCCTATAATAGAATTATATTTGTACAAACAAAGCTGTTGATAAACCCATGAATGTTGTGCATTTTCTTGAATATGAAGATAAATAACAGTAAATAGATGACTACAAATTTAGATTAACCCCCAAAATAACTTCTGAAAGTTTATGGTAACGTAAATGACTGACCAAATTCGTACACTAGAGGATGGTGAAATTTGAAGACTATGCTTCCCAGCTTCAGTGACAAAATTACTTACTACTTAAGAACACAAAATTTTTAAATTGTCAAATTGCTAGTTTGGCAGAGACGAGGAATTTAGTTAAGCATTTTTTTTTAGAATAAATCTGTGTTAAAAATACAAACAACCCCATCCAAAAATGGGCAGAAGACCTAAATAGACATTTCTCCAAAGAAGATATACAGAATGCCAACAAACACATGAAAGAATGCTCAACATCATTAATCATTAGAGAAATGCAAATCAAAACTACAATGAGATATCATCTCACACCAGTCAGAATGGCCATCATCAAAAAATCAAGAAACAATAAATGCTGGAGAGGGTGTGGAGAAAAGGGGACACTCTTGCACTGCTGGTGGGAATGTGAATTGGTTCAGCCACTGTGGAGAACAGTATGGAGGTTCCTTAAAAAACTACAAATAGAATTACCATATGACCCAGCAATCCCACTACTTGGCATATACCCTGAGAAAACCAAAATTCAAAGAGAGTCATGTACCAAAATGTTCATTGCAGCTCTATTTACAATAGCCAGGACATGGAAACAACCTAAGCGCCCATCATCGGATGAATGGATAAAGAAGATGTGGCACATATACACAATGGAATATTACTCAGCCTTAAAAAGAAATGAAATTGAGCTCTTTGTAATGAGATGGATAGACCTAGAATCTGTCATACAGAGTGAAGTAAGTCAGAAAGAAAAAGACAAATACCGTATGCTAACACATATATATGGAATTTAAGGGAAAAAAATGTCATGAAGAACCTAGGGGTAAGATAGGAATAAAGACGCAGACCTACTGGAGAACGGACTTAAGGATATGGGGAGGGGGAAGGGTGAGTTTTGACAGGGCGAGAGAGAGTCATGGACATATACACACTAACAAACGTAGTAAGGTAGATAGCTGGGGGGAAGCAGCCGCAAGGCACAGGGATATTAGCTCGGTGCTTTGTGACAGCCTGGAAGGGTGGGATGGGGAGAGTGGGAGGGAGGGAGACGCAAGAGGGAAGACATATGGGAACATATGTATATGTATAGCTGATTCACTTTGTTGTAAATCAGAAACTAACACACCATTGTAAAGCAATTATACCCCAATAAAGATGTTTAAAAAAAAAAAAAAAATTTACAAAGCTTGGAGATTGGTGGAACATTGTAGACGAAGAACATGCATAATGTAGAATTTTGAGGAAAGGACATTGGGGCCCCATGTAAGAAGGCACTTGCCTAACTAAATTCACTTCATGTTCAGTCTTGTACATTGAGGAAAAAACCTTTCTTGTGAGTTTTCTGACATAAAGAAAACTGAGGATGTGGAATTATGTAAGTAAAACTCTTGAGTGCATGATGTACATAATATGCTAATATATTCATATACAATAAAATGTGTGTTTGTCTACCAGTAAAAAAAAAAAAAAAAAAAAAAAAAGAATAAATCTGTGTTATCCAATTACTATTGCCCAACATGGCATTTTTCCATCTATGTTTGCTAGCCTTTGAAGATGAATGTTAAGAGTTGGATTGTAAATATAGAAAGATCATTAGAAAAAACTGCAGGGAAGGGTTGTTACATGAAAGGGGATCCTTCTGGCCAATAAATGCATGGGTCTGGCTTTAAGTCTGATTCCATGAAGACCTGAACACTTAACAAATGATAAATTAACAGAATGAGGAAGAGAATTAAAACCAGTCTGATTCCCAGCAGGAGCTGGACTAGTACCTATGATTAATGAAGGAAAACAAGGAAGAGAATGATATCACAGTGGTAGGATTAGAAGAATACAGAAATAGAAAAGCCATATTGTCATTGAGCTGTGCAAAGAACTACCCCAAATGACTTCCATATCCTGACCTGCCAGACTCTGGGGTAACAGTGAAAGCTAATATTGTATGGAATTACCAAAGGCCTGGTCTCACGTGACAGGAGCTATAAGGAGATCAAAAGATCAAAAATATGTAAAAGCTTTTAAATGCAAACCATTTAGTCAATTAACTTTTGGTTCAAAGTCTTCCTTTACTGTTTTTAAAATATACTGTTCTCCCATAAAACAAGTGATATTGGCTAAAATTTTAAAATAAATATATTCTGTGCCTCTGTGGTGGTGCAGTGGTTGATAGTCTGCCTGCCGATGCAGGGGACACGGGTTCGTGCCCCAGTCCGGGAAGATCCCACATGCTGCGGAGCGGCTGGGCCCGTGAGCCATGGCTGCTGAGCCTGCGCATCCGGAGCCTGTGCTCCGCAATGGGAGAGGCCACAACAGTGAGAGGCCCACGTACCGCAAAAAAAAAAAAAAAAAAATTAAGAGAAAGATAATGTGGTCTATATACTTGTATAATTAATCTATAAAGGCATTTAATCACACAGTAAATGAGAACTGAGTTAATTCTAAACTTTACTGCTCTGACTTCTGAGCATAGAGGGTTAAATTGAATTAAACATCCCCCTCCCATACACACAAACACACACATACACACTGGCTGTTTAGTTTAGTTTGGAAAAGGTACTTCTCTGTTTCACTAACACTAGATGCTATTTCAAGGTGCTCAAATTTCGTTTATTTGGCAGGAGTTAATTTCATAATAGATATCAAAATTTAAGATGATTTTTGTATGAAGAAATCATATAGTGATTTCAATGATGAATCAATAAAAAAGGGATATATCTCAAGGTAAAGGATATAAACAAAAGAAATAAGACACACACACACTCCATGTACAACTGTCTTCATCATGGTATATAGAATAATGGCCTTCCAGTGATGTTCATGTTCCAATCCCTGGAATTTATGAAAACATTACATGCAAAACAGGAAATAAGGTTGTTGCTGGAAATAAAGTTGCTAATCAGCTGACCTTAAAGTAGAGAGATTATCCTGGATTATCTGTGTGGGCTCAATTTAATCTAAAGGATCCTTAGAACTAGAAGGTGGCAGGAGAGGCTAGAGTGATGTTTTCTGAGAAGGATATGACCTGATGTTGCTGACTTTGAAGATGGTTGAAATGAGACCCTGAGCCAAAGAATGTGGGTGCCCTCTGCAAACTGGAAAAGACAAGGAAATGGATTCTATCCAGAGCCTACAGAATGGAGTGCAGCCCTGCCAACACCTGACATTAGCCCAGTGAGACCTATGTGGGATTTTTAACCTACAGAACTGTAAAATAATATATTTGTATGCCATTTGCTACTAAGTCGAGGGTAATTTGTTACAGCACTGGTAAAAACTAATATGCTTCCCAAAGTAGTAACCAAGCAAATGCAAATGAAATGTGATCGCATTTCCAGAGTGTCAGGTTAGCAAAAATTTGAAAGCCTGACAATACTCATTGTTGGAAGAAATGTGAGGAAAAAGAACTTCATGGCCCCATGTTATTCTCTGGTAATTAAAGGTTTGGGAATATATGTACTTCGATGAAAAAGTATATGCCACCAGGCATACCTCCCTCCTTTTCCATCGCAATATCTGCAGAACGACTTATGCAGTGGTCAGTTTCACATGCTTTCATAATAATTTTTAATTTATTATTTATGCCCCCATAATTTTACATAAGTGCATAAACATGTTCATATATGGTATTTATTTTCCCTCATAAGGACTATTTTATCTGGCTCTTCTTTCCCATTCCCTCCTCACCAATATTAACTCATTTTAAAAAAGTACAAACATGGATGTGGGTCTGTGTGTGTTTGGTTCTCTGCAAACACAATATTTTGCAAATATTAGCAAATATTTATGTATGTATATACATATATGTATTGATATATTCACAAAATATAAAAATATTGTCACTGTTTTACAAAGAATATGATCACATCAAATATATTTTTTTGCAGTTTACTTTTTCTTACTCTCCAATCTCTAGCGGGACATCCTTCAAGTCAATTAATATGTTTAATTCATTCTCTTTTTATAATTGCATAATATGACAAAATGTATACATATAAGTTATTCTGTGATCCCCTTGTTCATTACTTTCTTTCAGTTCTTAGATACTAAAAACAATGCTACCAAAATATTCTTATTCCTCTGTATATCTATCAATTGATCGATCACAGTTATGGACTAAATTTCTAGGAGTAGGATTGTTGTGATTGCTGGTATATGTATTTTTTGGTAGATGTTTCCAGATTGCTTTCTGAACAGTCTATAACACATTTCTCCTAGCAATGTATGAGCCCCTTTTCCACACATCACTTCCTAGAATAGGTAATATAGTTTTTGTTGATTTTTACTAGTCTGATACATATAAAAATTATAAAGCAACTTTTCCTTTTGCATTTTCCTGAGCGTAATGACCATTTTTTTCTCACACACCTTTTTAAAAAAATTATTTTCTAAAGATTTTCTTTACTGATTTGTCTAAACATACATTTTCCCCATTTTTTATACATTTGTCAATTTGGTGCTTTAAAGATTATAGATATTAATTCATTGTCTTCTGTATTACATGTTTTCTAGCTTTAGCATTTGTCTAATGATTGTTTTGTACATATTTTAAAACTTTAATATAGTTAAATGTATGTTTTCTTGCCTATATATCTTTCCACATATACATACATATGTATCTCTCCTTTATATATATTTTTTCTTTGTATGTTCTCCTTTAAGAAAAAATTTATCAAATTCTGAGTTTTCAAGTTTAGCTAAGGTTTCCCCTTGCCCTAGCCAGGTGTGCCACCATATTTTATTAAATAATCTATTTTCCTCCTGAACTGAATTATCATGATTACCACGTAGTATATTCTTATAAATTCTACAGTTTATTTCTAAATTCTTCATTCTATTCCTCTGGTCTATTGGTCTATTTCCAGGCCAAAAACAAATGATTTGATTTTAGTGGATTTATTAGAACAGTGGATTTATTTACGTTTTTTTGTTGTGGTGGTAAGAATGCTTACCATGAGATCTACCCTCTTAACAAATCTTTAAGTGCAGAATACCTTTTTGATAACTACAGGCACTACTATGCACAACAGATCTCTGGAACTTATACATCTTGTATAGCTGTGACTCTAATCATTGAACAACAACTCCCCTTATTCTCCCTCCATTCTCTAGTAACCATCATTCTGTACCATTTCTATACCATTGACTATTTTAGATGGCTCATATAAGAGAAATCATGCAGGGTTTGTCCTTCTGTGACTGACTTATTTCACTTAGCATAATAAGTAATACTCTATTGTATGCATATACTACATTTTCCTTGTCCATCTGTCAATGGACATTTGGGTTGTTTCCATATCTTAGCTAGGGTAACATGGGAAGAATATGTTTATAATCTCTTTTTTTGTCAGTTAAGGTCAGGAAGAAGAACACAGGTGATTTCCTTAAGCTGCCAGGAGCATGCTGGGACCTGTTTTTATTCACCTGGCTTTAGTGAACACATGCATTCAGAAATTAGTTGACTGGTTTAGTAAAGATTTTACAACATAGTTTGCAACTATTTGATGTCAGTCTTGGCTTTTAATTAGAAGAAAAGCCCAAGGTGATAAAGACCTTCTTAAATTAGTATGCAGTTTTCCCTGTGATTTGTGATTCTTAGTGCTAGAGGTCAAGTGCATATCTAAATGTATTTTCATGTTTGTACTAAAGGCCTCATTTTGAGGAAAGTCACTCATTTTTGCTCATTTTGAGTAGTAATGGAAAGACATTTTATAAAAGCTTATTGGGATGGCTTCTGGATATTAAATCTTTCTCAATATCAACTGTAGATTTAGGTGTCTGACCCTTTGCAGAGAAATGCAAAGAACTGAACCTCCGCAGACCACCTGGGGAGTGGAACCTCATTAGGAACAGACGTGTTTACAGAGGGAGACATGATCAAGTTGGATCCAGCTCTGCTGCTTTTGAAAATCATGCTAAGCCAAATGAATGGTTATAATAGAAGGTCAAACTTTTCTATGTTTAGCCATTCTGGTTTGTGTTAATTAATAAGAAATGTTCTATAAATACACATTCTTAATTGCAACTAAATTAAATATTCATTTGCAACATTTGCTCTGAAAAATTGATTTCTTAATGAGTATGAAATGAATAGGTCATACTTTTAGAGCACACAGAACTCTTTATAAAAGGAACTAACTGGAGATAGCATTGGTAATTTTTGAACTTTATAAGGATACACAGAAGTACTCTATGAATCTGTAAGTTTCCTGAGATCATTGATATCCTCCTAAAATAGACATTTATAAAACTCAGGAACTTTTTTCTTTAGTCTATAAATATTACATATAAGAGGTTGTTTCACTGGGTATGCTGGATTTAATCAACATTCTTATGTGGATTTCCCTGGTGGCGCAGTGGTTAAGAATCCATCTGCCAATTCAGGCGACACAGGTTCCAGCCCTTGTCCGGGAGGATCCCACATGCCGCGGAGCAACTAAGCCCATGCGCCACAACTATCGAAGCCCGCGTGCCTAGAGCCTGTGCTCCGCAACAAGAGAAGCCACCGCAATGAGAAGCCTGCACACCGCAATGAAGAGTAGCCCCCGCTCGCTGCACCTACAGAAAGCCCGTGTGCAGCAACGAAGATCCAACACAGCCAAAAATAGATTAATTAAAAAAACCCAAAACATTCCTATGTAATTGAAATAGATATTTATATGCCAGTCATGGTGCCTGAATCGTCCGCAACTACTTTAAGGAAAAATTCCCTGTTTCATTCCTGCCACTTTACTAGATGTTGCACTTCCAGCCATGATAATGTTTCTAAAGAAAAGCATAAATAATTTGATGCCACTTCTTTGCTCGAATGCTCAAATGGGTTTCCGTCTAAGAAAAGTAAGAATTAAAGTTCTTTCCAGGGCCTAAAAGCCTGGTTACTGCTAATAATGTTAAATGCCAAATGAAATCTTATTAGAGTTCACATGGAATAATCCCGTTTATCCAAATGTGTTCTTCAGGACTTCTTGGAAACTTGGTGACTCTTTTTACAACTTAAGCCTTATCATTTCCATGATCTCAGGTCTATCCATCAGTGGATTCATTTCTGCCCGTTGAAATTTGTAGATGGGTGTCTTAGCTCAGGCTACTATAACAAAATGCCCTAGATTCAAAGAGCTGACATCTATTTATCATAGTTCTGGAGGTTCAAGATCAAGGTGCCAGAAGATTTGGTTATTGGTGAAGGCCCTCTTCCTGGCTTGTAGATGGCTGTCTTCTTGCTGTATCCACACATGGTAGACAGAGGAAGTTTTGGTGTCTCTTCTTGTTTTATAAGGACACTACTCTCATCACGAGGGCTCTACCCTCTTGACCTCACCTAACCCTAACTATATCCCAAAGGCTCCAGTTCCTAATATCATGTTGGGGCCTAGGGCTTCAATATAAGAATCTGATGGGACACAGTCCATAATGTTCCAACCCTGACATCCGAAATTTGTGTGCTTCTCACATGAAGAATAGATTCATTCCATCCCAACAATCCCCAAAGACTTAATTCATTCCAGTATCAACTCTAAAGTCTAAAGCCCAAAGTTTCATCAAAATATCATCTAAACCATATATGGGTGAGACTAGAGGTATGATTCATCCTGAGGGAACATTCCTCTCCAGCTGTGAACCTGTGAAATCAAAACAAAATTATGTGCACATGTGCACAATGATGGTACAGGAATAAGATAGACATTCCAATTCCAAAAGGGAGAAATAGAAACGAAGGAAGGAGTGATGGGTTCCAAGCAAGTCCAAAACCTAGCAAAGCAAATACCATTAGATCTTAAGGCTGGAGAAAAATCCTTTTTGGACCAATGCTCTGCCCTCCAAGTCCACTGGGGTAGCTGCATCACACCTACAGCTTGACTAGATGCCCTTGCCCCTTTGCTCTGTGGGGTGGTCTAATGCACATAGATCTCTGCAAGGGCTCAGGTTTCTGAAACCTAGGAAGAGGAAGCCTTGTCCTCTGGGCCTGAGATGGTAATGACAGTCCTGATGATCTCTGATTGGACTTCAGGGTCATTTTTGAAAGATAGTGTATGTTCATAGCTCTCCTTCAGTCCCCACCATTTTCTCTGTTTCCTTTGGTGCCAGCTGGCAGAGATGATAAAATCCCATCTCTACTCTTGGCCTCTGCTAAGATGGCTGATTGAGTCCATGAGTCTTATGATTTCTTTATCAAATTGCTGTTTAAACACACCCTTAGTCTTCTCTTCAGAACAAGCTTTTTCAATTTTTTGCAATATGGATAAGCTGAGAATTCTTAAATCTTCAAGTCTTGTTCCCTTTTGCTTAGCAGTTTCTTCTTCAACTCATCTCTATCTTCTCACATCTTATAAATAGTAAGAGGGTCCCAAATCACACCTTCAATAATTTGCTTAAAAAGCTCCTCTGCTAAACAACCAGTTTTGTTGTTCACGAGTTCTACCTTCCACAGAAGCGTAGAGCATGAACACAATTCAGTCAAGTTCTTTGCCACTTTGTAACAAGTCTATTCACCCCTTACTATGTCACAGGTAGGAAACAAAATGGAGAAATTTTACCCAGGAGTAACAAAATGAAGTTGAAACCACTCCAAGAATGACTGGGTTGCCCTTGTCCACTCATAGCTATGAAAGTGAAGAAATATAAAACCTTATTTGAAAAAAAAAAAAAAAAAAACCTTATTTGAACTTACATTCAGAGAAACTTACAGTGTCTCAAAAACTTTAATTACAAAATAAATATATTTATTAATTCCAAATAATTTAATGTAGGGTTTAACAGTACTGGGATAACAGCTGCGTGCAGAATTCGGTAAACTGTTTCACATGTAAGAACAAATAGGAGACACTATCAAAGGAAAGTCAGAGAAAGGAGAGCAGTATTACAATACAAAAACCTCAAAAAAAAAAAAAAAAAAGGAAGAGATTCAATCAAATGCCAAGTTTCACTTGCACTCTCTTTACTCAGAAGGCCCTCCTTCGTGGGTTCAACTAGCTCATTCTTGTGTCCCTTCAAATTTCCTGGTAATCTTCTGCAGGAAGCCTTCTCTAAGCATTGCAATATGGTGTGGATTTCTCACATCTTTGCTTGCCCACTATCTATGGTAGTCACTTAGCATACTGACTTTGATAAAATTACCCACTATGTTACTAAACGTGGGTTAAATTAAATCTGATGCCTTTTGGAGTTCTTAGGGATAAAATAACCTCATCTCTGCATAATATATTTATCTCTCCTTTTCCGTTATTTATAACTACTGATATTTTCTTACTTATATCATTGACCAGACCAAAATTTCCAAATTATACTAAATAATAATGGTAAAGCAGAAATCATTTTTCCAGAATATAAGGAGAAATTTTAAAATTTTCGTTTTAAAATATTTTATTAAATAAGAATCATCCTCTAATACAGTTATATTCAAATTTAAAATGAGATGAGTCATTTAAATTATTACTTTGGGCATATGTTAAACTGACACTATAATTTTTTGACCTAGTAATATATCTCATTAGCTCACCTTTATTTGCATTCTTGGATGCAATGCTTTTTGGTGATATTGAATCACGTTTAATTGTAGTTGTTAGAATTTCTGTTTAAAATTTTTGTTATGTACATGTGTGAAATTGGTATAGAATTTTCTATTTTTAATTATCACTGAGCTTGGGATTAAGATAATATTAACTTTATGTGATGAATTTGCTAATATCACATTGTTTTTGTGACCTAGAACACATAATGTAACTTGATAATTATATTCCTCTTCAAACTTGGGAAGATTTCACCAGTGGACATGTAAACATATTGTGGCTTTTGATGTAGTATTTTCGTATTTTTGAAAAATTTTCCATGAGTTATTGTCTGCTACTTTTTATAATTCTGTTATATCAATTTGATATTGAAAATTTTAATAAAAAACAAGCAATCTTAATTAATGTATATGATTGTAGTATTTACTACAAATTTTTACAGCCTTTTTGAAAACATTTGCATGGTTTCTTTTCTCCTTTTTTTCCCAGAACCTGTTCTCAGATTTACCAATCCCTGTATTTTACAATGTTTTATAAATCAGACAAGTTTTGTAATAATTGATTTGGATGGACAATTCTCACACATTTCTTCAAAATGAGCATTCATTCCTTCAAAATAAATCATTCTGCACATTCAGGTGTCAAGTTATACTGAGAGACAGCATAGCATGGTAGCTAACCATATGGATTCTAGTGCCAAACTTCCTTGGCGTGAATCTCAGCTCTACCACTTACCAACTGTGTGATGTTGAGTAAATTATTATACTCTGTGTACTTTAGTTATGTCATCTTCTAAATCAGGATAATACCAGTATTTACCTCATAGGGTGTTGTTGAGGATCAAATGCATTGATTCACATACAACATTAGAGAACTGTCTGGCACAGAGTGAGGACTCAATAAATATAAGCAATTGCCTTGACTTTTTTGTTCTATTTGATGGCCTAACAATGATATAAGAAAATATTATATGTAAGGGGTTATTAATCTGACTCCCTTCTGCTGCCTGTTTTATTTGCAGGTAAGAAAAACATGCAGGGATCAAGCCCAAAAGAATGAACTCTTCTAGCTGTGTTTTAATATCTAGGTTTACGACACATAATCATCTCTCTGAGCAATAGATAAGTGCAGTGGCTCATCAACATATCTCTGCATATGCATACCAAATTTCTAACAATAAAATGAAAATACCTGAAGCCAAAGAGTATATGTATAAATACCTACTCAAGTAAACAAAAATAACATAACACCTTTTAAACCATCACCATGGGCTACAAGGGAACCAATATAAACAATCATTTGTTGAAAATAAAGCAGAGTTTTGAGCAAATATAGTAGAACCAGATGCCTTCAGAATCAGCCATAAGGTACGGAGTTTATTGGTTGTAACCAGATGCTTATTCCTCCTGTAACCCTGCAGTAAGACCTTCTGAAACTAAGCAGATGTAATCTAGATGCTAAGTAGGATTCCATCTTTTTTAATGATCTGCAAAGGTAGTGACTCACTGCCATTAAGTGCTTTCAGGTTTTGATGATGATATGTCTGCAGACTACATCAAGACAGGGATGTCTTTTCAGATACAGGGCCAGATGGTAACACGAACTTGATGCTTCCAGGATGCGATTCTAAGGCTTACCCAGGACGATGGCCATAAATAATTCTGGCTTTCACCTTTTAATCTCTTCGACTCCCCATATTTCACTTGCAAGTATTCTCCATTTCATTTACTTTCCACATATCATTTGCACTTCAAAGATGTTTATAGCTTCATTTAACCTGTGATTTATTGTTTTCTTAAAAAGGATAAACTGACTGAAGTACACCCTATGGGCTAATAGATACTTAAAAATTGGTTGAAAATTCTCTGTTGTGCAAGGACATTCCTTAAGAAGTAGGAAAAGGAATATGAAAATATGTAACCAGGAGAGATATTTTAAAAAGCATATTCATAAAAATATATTAAAAATTAATTAATAATTCATTTATATTGGCAGTTTATCAACAATTTAATTTTAAAAGTAATTGACAAAAAGAGGACATTTAAGAAGTGTTTGTCTCTTTGACAACTTTTCATGGAAAGAGAATCTGGTGACTAAAGTTTCTGTGCAATTAATCTGCCAGTCCTCAGTGGAACATGACATTTGTGATATACAGAAAGTGTCTCTCAACTAATTATACTGTTTGCCTTATGAATAAACTATTACTATTGATTTTTGCTGTTCTGTGCTATTTTTCCAGTGTTTATGAAAGCTATAGCTACTGCTGTGTCTCTTACCCTCTGAAAAACACAAACCTACCCTAAAAAGATTTTTTTAAGTGGCTGTAATGTTCCCAAAATTGGTTTCATTTTAGATAGATGACATCCCAGGGCCCATTCAGTCTTCTCTCTAGCACTCCCTCTCTGCTCCTGATTCCTGTGTAAGAAGGAATATTAGTAAGTGACTTAGCTCCTCTATGATGGAGAGATACCCTCACGATCCATGTTAGTGTGTGTAAAGGTTGTGATTAGAGTTTGCTGAATTACTTCCAAAATAGTACAATATAGAAAGTCAGAAAATATAATGAATTTTTGTATTGGATACTGAGCTGATAAAGAGAAACCAAAATTTCATTGTATGTGTTTGAAAGCATATTCTTCCTTAGTAGTAGATTTTATTACTATCCAAAGAGAAAGGCACCCCATCAATGAACTGGAGAGAGGGGGTGCTAGCTATGTGCAAATTCTATGTTAGAGCCTCTACACAGCATTACCTTCTAAAGAGGACCAGAACATAGTCCCTGTCATCAAGGAGGCTTTAGTCAATAAGAGCAGCAAATAAACTAAAAAAAATGATTATAATTTAAAATCTGTACAGACCAAATACTGTCTTTATCTATATTCTTGAAAGTTTCCAAATCACCCAGATCTAGGCAATTCTATCATATGCAAAAATGTGTCATTCTTTGATCCAATTATCAAGCTTACTTCAAAACTGCTTTCTTTTAACTTCTAACTTTCCCAAATCCTGAAGAAAATAAACAGTAATACTAGTTATAGCTCTCATAAACCAAGGTCTTACTATACTTATTGGTGCTCTGTGTACATTTTTCACTTACTTTTTAGGAAAAAAAATACTTCCAAAGCATGAATTTGAAACAGAGTAATAAGGTTCTTGGTCTGGGCACCAAGTAAATAGCAGAGCTGGGGTCTGACTCAGTTCTGTATGATTTCAGTGCATCCAAGCAGGATGAAATACTGCCGCAAGTGAAACATTGTAGCTAAAAAGGATTATTTCTCAGCATAAATTTTCTTATATCTCAATTTTCTGTTCTCTTAAATGGAAAGAGACTGGTAAGTTTCTAAGGTGTCTTTGAAATCTGAGAACCATGGTTGATGTAACTTCAGTAGGAAGATGTATTTTCTTTGTCTTCTCTCCAATAATTAAAATTCTCACAGCACATTTCCTTACACTCAATATCTACATTCCCTATTCTACATTTTCTTTATGTTTTAAAAATCTGAATTTTTTAATATCCCAGTGGTTGGTAATGTAGAAAATGTAAGTGTGCCCATAGAAGAAAGTCAATCTGAGCTAATCAAGTTGATAACAACTCACATAATGGTTTTTAGCCTTCATCACTATTTGTTGTTGTCCGTTGCCTTTACTATGTATTTTGGAAATTCATATTAAGGCAGAACTCAGTCTTAGTGAAAAAAATAACCTGAGGCATCATTTATAAGCAGTTTTAAAAAAATACTTGAAAATATTTCTTGATGCACATTTCCAAATTTTCTGAAGTTCCAGAGAGAAAACTACTTGTTCCTTACACCCACAAGAGGTACTACTTCAACACACTATATGGGATAAAAAAGATTACTTAAAAAATAATCAGGAAAATTAGGCAATTTGCAATTGTAATTGAACAATTATGGCATTATACTGCTGAAGAAGCAACATGGAAGAATCATATATGATGTAACTGACAAATAGTAAATATCTCCAAAAGAAAATGACATTATAAAGTAGGTTTACAAGCCCAGTGATAAAGGGCTTAGGAAAGAGGCACAAAGATTTTAAAGTATCATCTTCTCAGAAGCTTCTTATATTATGTAGAAGAGAGCATCCCTGCTTGTCAGAAGAAAACAATACAAATCTAACAGCTGGAAGGGTTCTATATGAATTGGCTCTTCTATTCATATATCCATTAACTATTCAAGTTGCTAATTCTAGGAGTAGAAACTCGATCTCCACCCCACCAACTTATTTCTCCTCTATTCGTCTTATATTGGTAGATGTTAGCCATGTAGTCTGGGCACTGAAGTGGGAAACTACAGAATCATCTTGGACATCTGGTTTTCCATCTCCCACTAGATGTGATCAAGCTGTTCTCAAACTTTCCTCCCCATCACATCTCAGAGGCATCTGTTAAATAGGATGCTGACACCCCTGTGAGTAGCTTCATTTTTTGAGGGCTGCAAAATTTTTTTAAAAGTTAGCTGCACATTATGTGAATTATACAATTTTTACTTGCTTCTTAACCATTTTAATTCAACAAATTCACCGAACACACACACACACACACACACACACACACACACACACACACGTACAGGACTTGAGAACTGCTGATCTAATTTATTACCAAGTGTTGTCATTTCTACCCTCTTACCATTTATTGCATGTGCCCCCTCTTCTAAATCCTCACCAAATTTTTACCTTGGGCATTCTTCATCTCTCTCCAGAACATTTGTTGCTAGGATATCTCCTCTGCCTACAGTCTGCCCTCCATCCAATCCCTCCTTCTCTCCACCAATCTTTCTAATTCAAATCCATCAAGTCACTCCCTTGTTTAAAAATTTTTTGACTCCCTGGTGATGTTTTTTACTAAACCCCCAATGACTCCTTAGCACTGATTTAAGTATTTAAAAATGAAACATAAAATAAAATGTTTTTCACCAGAAAACTCTCCATTATACTGCTTCACTTGTCCTGTGAAAAATGATGCAATTTTATATCAATCAATATCTGAACTGCTAAAGAAACTTATTCAATTGTATATTTTATGTGTTATAATTTATAAATATTATGAAAGAAGCATCCTCAGGAAAATTGTAGGATGCTCTAAAGAGGAGCAAACATTAAAAATAAGTCATAAGTATGAAATGTTTATTAAGAGTTTCAGCTATAGAATGTGGAAAACCGAGGGTCAGAATCAAGGGTCAGCACACTGACAGGTGAAGTGCTTAAGACTAGTAAGTTATGACTTTATACATTTTAAAATTGTCATAATCCTTTCTATTGCTTTGGTAGTGCTCTAATTGACTGAAACCTCTTTGAAGTAAATAAACATGTCCTGTTCCTCTTTGGAAGACAACATTGCATAATGAAAAGAGCATAATATTTGCAACCAGGTAAATTTGATTTTGAATACAAAGTTAGCTGTTCATTAGATGTAAGAGACTTTGTAAGTTACTTCATTACCTGAGCCAGGTTTCTCCTTCTTAGATTGGAGATATTAATAGCTGTAGGAGTTATGTAAAGTTTAATAAAATAAAGTATGTCGAGTTCCTAGCACAAGGATTTTCCATAATGATAATAACTGGTAATATTTTTTTCAGTAAGTATTTGGTAAGTAATTATCCGGTTGGATTTTTCTCAATAACATTTTATTGCTAATTAAAATATTAACCATTTAACACGTTCTCAAAGGATCTAGGAGAGGAAGAAAAGATTCCATGTAATTTTGAAAAGGCACAAAAAGGATTTAAAAGGCTACAAGTGAAAAAGAGGATAATGAAGCTAAATAACCTGTGTACAGAAATGGAAAATTCTAGGCAAAGCCTGTCAAATATTACTAACTAAACAGATTTTCTCCCACATCCTTTGGATCTTAAGAGTAAATTGTATCTGAGTCTTCCTTCTTCAATTCAACCCAAGAGTACAGATTTAAATATGATTGCTGCCTTAGCTTGTGATATCTGTTTTTTCATAACTAACCACTTGCCTCTGAGAATTCTTGATACTATTTGCACAGTAAGTTCTTTAATCAAATTTGAGAGGAGTTGTTCTCAAAAGCTCACTTTCAAAAGCAATCATCATACTTAATAAATAATGTTTCATATTTAAAAGAGTAGCACATGCACAATATAGGTTTTTAAATCAAAATTACATAATTCCACCACAGCATAAAGGAAGACATGAATACACAAATTTAAAGTGACATGAATTTCAGGAAAATTTGAAAGCAAGTATGGATAAAATACTGTTGATAGAACAGAATTATTCAAACTTGGAAGACAAGTTTTGAGGGAAAGAAAGTGTCCAACATATCATCATTCAAATATAAAGCCAATAAATAGCATTTTCAAACTGGAAAAATACACTAAGTGAAAGAAAATGAATAACTTAAAATGAAACAAAATGGAGGCAAAAAGAAAGAAGGAAAGAAAAGTATAACAAAAAAACTTTTTAATGGTGGATTCTAACCAAACAACATGTGTAAAGGAATTGCTCTAACAGGACCATGATAGTTTTCAAGCTGGAAACTGTTTGAGCAAGGTGTACAACTCCCTGAGATAAAACTCATCAAGAATATTGGGACCTTTGAACACACTATTTAGAAATAAAATGCCAACAATAAAGAATGAAAATTAAAAACTCAGGCATGGAGAAGTAATGGGTAGAAAATTGGTGATGCTGTGTATTTCTGAGAAAGTCTTAATCAAACCAATGGGTTTAAATTAACAAAAATTAACCCATTAAAGACTAACAAAGATTGTCCTTTAGAGACGATTTCCTTCAGAAATCTCCTTAATAACCCACAGAAGCCATGTAGAGTGCTTCACTTTATTGCACTTTGCAGATATCGTGGTTTTTCCAAATTGAAGGTTTGCGGCTTTATTGTGCTTCACTTTATTGCACTTTGCAGATATCGTGGTTTTTCCAAATTGAAGGTTTGCGGCAACCCTGCAGCAAGCAAGTCTATCAGCACCATTCTTCCAACAGTATTTGCTCTATGTCACATTTTGGTAATTCTCACACTATTTCAACTTTTTATTATTATTATTATATTTGTGATGGTGATCTGTGATCAGTGATTTTTCGATGTTACTATTGTAATTATTTGGGGGTGCTAAAAATCACATCCATAAACTTAGTAGATAAAACAGCAGCAAGGCTTGAAAGAAGTTCTGCTGTGGGTAAATTGTTATCAAGCAGCATTGCAAGCTACAGAGAAATTGTTCATGAAAGGAAGAGATAATTGAGGCAAATTTTACAGTTGTCTTATTTTAAGAAATTGCCACAGCCACCCTAACCTTGAGCAACACTGACCAGTCAGTAGCCATCAACACTGAAGCAAGACCATCCACCAGCAAAAAGATTATGACTTGCTGAAGGCTCAGACGACGGATAGCACATTTTAGCAACAATGTATTTTTTAATTAAGGTATGTACATTGTTTTTTCAGACATAATGCTATTGCACACTTAGTAGACAACTTTATTGTGTAAACATAACTTTTTTATGCACTGGGAAACCAAAATATTTATGTGACTCACTCTATTGCAGTATTCTCTTTATTGCAGTGGTTTGAGACCAAACATGCAATATCTCCAAGGTATGCCTGTAATTTGACCATAGGACCTTAAAATGCACAACATTTAAATCTCTATAACTATTTTTTTAAAGACTAGAAAACTGAACATATTGATATTCTAAGCAGCAAGAAGAATAATCCATATTCAAAAAGCAAATGGAATATGTGACCTAAAATTTTAAAGTATGATTCAAGAAATGTTTAAAAGAGATGAAACATTTGAAAGGAAAACAAATTTAAAAATATTTAAATAAAAAGTAAAACAAATATAGAGACAATTTCCTTCAGAAGTCTGTAAGATACACATTATGAAAAGTAAACAAAATGAAATAAAAATACAGATATTAATCTAAATTGACTTAAAAATCTTTAAAATGTTACAATTATCAATAAGTGGATACAGAATGAAAACTGACAAATCTGGGCTTCCTTGGTGGCGCAGTGGTTGAGAGTCCACCTGCCGATGCAGGGGACACGGGTTCGTGCCCCTGTCCGGGAAGATCCCACATGCCGCGGAGCGGCTGGGCCCATGAGCCATGGCTGCTGAGCCTGCGCATCCGGAGCCTGTGGTCCGCAACGGGAGAGGCCACAACAGTGAGAGGCCCGAGTACCACAAAAAAAAAAACAAAAAAAAACCTGACAAATCTCAGTAATGAATTACAAAGATGAAAATCATTTCAGAAATAAAGACTGAACTTAGATCATATGATATCACTTATATGTGGAATCTAAAAAAATGATACAAATGAGCTTATTTACAAAAGAGACAGACTCACAGACATAGAAAACATTTATGGTTACCAAAGGGGATAGCAGGTGGGGGTGGGGAGAGATAAATTAGGAGTCTGGGATTAACATATACACACTACTATATATAAAATATGTAAATAACAAGGACCTACTATATAGCAGAGGAAACTATTTCAATATCTTGTGATAACCTATAATGGAAAAGATTCGAAAAAAGAATATATACATATGTGTATATATATATATATATATATATATATATATATATATATACATAAAACTGAATCACTTTGCTGTACACCTGAAACTAACACAGCATTGTAAATTAACTATATTTCAGTTAAAAATGGTTAAAAAAACTGAATTTAGAAAAAACTATGAAACATTTAATGAAAAAATCTGAAATAAAAGGTACACTGGAAGTATTTAATGTTAGATTAGATACTGAAGAAGAAGAAAATCCGTGAACTTGACTTTGTGAAGTTAAGTGAAGTTGTACTTTTTGAAACATTCCAAAATGAAGCACAGAGAGAATAAAGACTGAAAATAAAGTGAGTAGTGACTCAATGACATCCGAAAAAGTACCAAGCAGCCCCAGAAGAACAGAAAACAGGTGGATAGAAAAAAATCAGAGATAAAAAATATTTGTCCAAATATAATAACTATAAATCCACAAAGTTCAATAAACCAAAGTAAAAGCAATATAAAACAATTACATTTAGTTGCATTATAATATAATTGTTAAAAAGCTTTGATACAGAGAAAATTTAAAAGCCTCCACTGTAAGGAGAACACTTTTTGTGCCAAGAAACTAAGAATTACAGCAAATTTCTCACCTGAAATTATGCAATTCAGAACACAATGGAGCATTTTAAAAATAATGCAGAGAAATAAATGTCAACCTAGAAATATTGGCTAGTAAAAATATTACAAAAATGAAGAACACAGAGTTTGGACAAAATAGTTGAGAGAATTAATTGAAATCAGACCTTTACTAAAGGAAATGTTAAAGAAAGTTCTTCAGGAGTAAGAGAAATGATACCAGATGGAAACTTGTATCTATACAAATGAGTGAAGAGTGACAGAATTGGTAAGTTTATAGGCAAACATAAAATACTTTTTATTTTTAACCTATTTTAAAATTAACTGATAGTTTAAGCAAAAATAATGACAGTTTATTGTGTGTTTCCTAGTATGATGAAATGCAATATATCACCACAATAGGCAAAGGACAGGAGGGGTGAAATTTTACTTTTGTAAAATTTTTGTAAAAATTTGTAGAAATTTATTTGTGTGTTTGAAGTATTATTTGGAAGGGAAATGTGATAAATAAATACATGTGTTATTAACCTTAGGGCAATAACTAAAAATTAAACCCAAGTGTTATAGCTATAATTTATGAAGATAAAATGGAAGCATAAAAATACTCAGTCCAAAAGATGTCAGGGAAAGAGGATAAAAATAACTAAGTGTATCTGAGATGCATAAAAAGCAAATAGAAAGATAGTAGACTTCATATCAGCAATATGATAATTACATAAAATGTAAGTGATCTAAACCAGAGATTGGCACATTTTTTTCTGTAGAGGTTCTGATAGTAATATTTTAGGCTTTGTGGTCCACCTAAAATCTCTGTCACATATTCTCCTTTGTTTACTTGTTTGTTTGTTTATGTGTTTTTTTAAATTCTTTAAAACTATACAATCCATTCTTATCTCAAGGGTCATAGGAAAAAAAGGCATGACTCAAATTTGTCCTGAAGGCCTTAGTGTTTCAATCCCTGGTTTAAAATAAGTGATCTACACTTTCACCTTAAGTAATTAGAGAAATAAAAAGCAAATTTAATGCAAATTAAGAAAAAGGAGAGAAAGAATAAAGATAGATATCATCAAATTAAAAATAGTAATTTCATGAAGAAAACAAAACCAAAAGCTCATTCTTTGAAAGTATCAATAATATTGATAAAGTTCCTACTTACTGGTTTATCCATGTCAATAAATTTACCTATCAGTTGTTTTCTTTCTTCATAGCTTATATAGAAATCATACTTATTCACAAGATTATTATTTGAGTAAAATAGCATTTATTAAAATGTCATAAGAGTACATGGAGCTTAGTAGATAATAAATTCTAGTCTCTGTCTTTTAATAATGCTCCTACTAACAAGTCTCTTCTTGTAATTATGATGGTTACCTTCCTCTATTAATTATGACATTCAGTTTTCAATGCATTCTCTATATTACAGCTAGAGAAAATGGGGACAAAATCAACAAAACTTAAGGCAGTTACATGGTCTGACCAATATTAAAAGAAGCAAGTTAAGCTGTAGTTCTTAAGTGGTCAACATTCCTGTCCATTGTATATCTCCCTTTACCATTCAACTGTTTTCCCTGAAATAGACTCTTTAAAAATCCTATTAAAAACTTCATGAAAAAAAAAAAAAAACAAAAAAAAAAACTTCATGGATAACAGTAATTTACTGCCTGTAAGCAGAAATATTTTCAAATAAAATAACATAGCAAAGCATCTAACACAATCAAATAACTAGAATTCTTAGTAGTAAAAATAAATGAGCTTTTTTCACATGATGGTTTTCCTCATAAGCAAGCTTCTTGGAAAGAAAAAGAAAGTGTCAGGAATTTGAAAAATTGTGTTTGTTAATCTCTCAAGTGATATAAGGGATTACTGAAAATGACAATGAACTGCTTACCTAAATTTAAACTCAGGCTCTCCACAGCTATGGGCCGATTGTTTGGCCATGGACTTCATGAAAAAAGGTAAAAGCAGAAAAACAGCTTGACTATTTGAAACTAAAATATTGTTCAGGAGGTATTAAAAATAACATCAGAGTGACTGGTCTTGTTCTGAATGTAGTTTCATTTTTTAAAAATTCTCCAATGTGTGAACTAAAATTTTGACACTTCCATGGACACAAAAGATTATTTTTGAGCCATATTTAGTCGAGAAAGATTCAAAATAGAGCTTAAAGGATTGTTTTAGCCACCCTGCACATAATACCATTTAAAATTACAGTTTATAACTATGGTAAATGACATAAAAAGACCAAAATAAACTACTGATCTTTGAATTGCCTTATTATAAAGACATGCTGATGTTTTTGAGATACTTATCAGCAGAAGCATAGAAATTATTTATCTATGCTATGTATTTTCTAGGTAAACAAGGGAATATTCATTTCTATACCTGTAGCCCTTAGCATTTCCTATTGCTACAATAATCAACTGCTACACAGTCTCAGATTTTTAGTCAAAAATTATGCATTGATATCCTTAAAATTTCTTGAATCTACATATTGGGTTGACCTAAAAGTTCATTCAGGTTTTTCTGTAAGATGTTATGGAAAAATCCAAACGAACTTTTTTAGCCAACCCAATATTTTAATGGATATTTAAGATTCATAAATTTATCCCACCATGCAGTATTTCTTATTACTCTAAATTATGGCTTGCTCTGTCCTCCCCTGTCGTATTCCATCATTCCCTTTATTTAAAAAATTTAAATTTTAGCTATTCAAATAGCTAATCTAGATAATTTACAACTGAACTAGATGTAAATTTGAAGCCTTATGAATTTTAGCCCAATCTGGATTGATTCATTCTTATATTTATACAACAAATGTTTATTTAGGGTCATTTTTGTGCCAGTCCTTGTTTTAAGTAGGGTACAGCAATTTATAAAACAGACAAAATTGCAAAACATTGCATATTAATATATGATTCCACTTATATGAACTGTCCAGAAAAGTAAATTTATACATATAGAAAGCAGATTAATGATTGCCTGAGACTGGAAGTGGGAACCAGATTGACTGCAATGAAACAAGAAATTTTATTTGGGAGAAAGATGTATTCTACATCTGAATTGTGGTGATGTATATACAACTTTGTAAATTTACTAAAAATGATTGAATTTTACACATAAATAGGTGTTTTTTATGGTATGCAAATTATATTTCAATAAAGTGTTGAGGAAAATAAGTGAATAAAAAACAGACCAAAGTCTTCGCCTTTATAGAGTTTACATTCTAGTGGGGAGATGGGTGTGAATAAGTACCAAATATATAATAATATCAATTAAATTCTTTGAAGAAAAACAAAGCAGGGTCAGAGTGTTGATGGTGATGGGGGTGTGGGGAGAGATGGCTATTTCAGAGGGCTTGTCAGAGAAGGCTTTGAGTTTAAGAGCCAGCAATGCTGATATCTAGATGTTCCAGACAAGAGAAAATGTATGAAAGGCATAGCCAAAATCAGGTTAGTGGAGTTTGAGGTGACCAGTGTGTCTGGGAAGGGGTAAATAGTTAGGAAAGGGCAGGAGGTGAAGTCAGAATAACAACCAGGGCTACTTTCTATAGGGTAACCATTTTTGGATTTTAGAAAGTCTT
The DNA here is from genome assembly GCF_008692025.1 of Phocoena sinus. Lineage (NCBI taxonomy): Eukaryota > Metazoa > Chordata > Mammalia > Artiodactyla > Phocoenidae > Phocoena > Phocoena sinus. The sequence goes on from NC_045767.1 coordinate 68,876,909, forward strand.
TGGAGAGTCATTTTGGAATGTCTTGAGTCAGGTCATTGGACACGTTCCTACTTTTCTCTCTTTGTATAAATTCTATGACATATGACTTATAAACATTTTGACATTCTGACATTTTGAAAATATATTTTTCAGAGGAGTAATAGTATTTAAAATATCCTAACTTCCTTTCATGTCTGACCTCAAACTTGGAAAGGCTTTATTTTAATTTTCTTTATCTTGATACCTGATAATTTTGACTGAAACCAACTTGCTTTTACATTAACCACGTTGAATTAACTTGTTCTATGCAAGTAGTTTTTATGCTATAAACAGATTTATAGATTAGACTGTATGGTGATATATGACCTGTTTTACCATCTTCTCATAATGTAGTGTCCTTAGTTCATCTGAATATTTCTTTTAATGAGGTACCCAGAATGGAATAAATTATTCTCACTATAGCCTTACTGATAATTAAATTCAAAAGCTTTTAGCAAGTGTTGGTCTCAAAAAAAATTGGGTTCATTGCTGTTGCAATCCTTGTTTTTCCATTAAATCAACATGCATATTTAAAACAGATCTTTTAGTGTTTCTACCTCTAACTAAACATTTAACTAAAGAGTTAATTTTGTTGTAACATTCTGTTCTTATTTTAAGGCCTTTGATTAAGAATCCTAATTTAAGAATTCAATCATGTTAATTTATTAAATTTTATATCTCTTTGATATTACTGGTCCTCATTAAAGATTGTAATGTCTCATAATTCATTTATTAATCTTATTGAGAATGCATTCACTTTGTCTTCCAGATAACTAACAGAAATATGCAATAAGCCTTTGTACTAATCTGTATGAGATATTATCTCATCACACAATATGAAAAAGTGGTTTTTTTTCTTCAGTCTTACATAACATAATATCTATTCAAATAATCATCAAAGATCATTAGAAATATTCCACTTTGCCTTGGGAATATCTAAGTGGTAAGACTTCAAAGGAAATCCAAGAGAAATAGACATTGTACTCAGATGTTGAACATTAGCTCTGCTTAAGAACTAATTCAGAAAGGTCCATCAGACAGGACAAAGAGATTTCATGTAAGGTTTTAAAAAGGAGATCCTCTGCAGGGAAAGGAGATAGATTTGAGATGAATATCAAGTAAGACAGGAAGAACTTTTTCATACCATTGTCATGGGGAAGCAAAAGTTAATGGCGTTACAGCATCAATGAGCCAGGTGGCACATGATGGGGATGTGATTGTGGTGGCCAGTCACTAGACACACAGGATGGAAAATATGGGCCTGTTCCCACCCATTCCCACCTGGGTGAGTCTCTTACGTCAGGGTTTCCCCACCATGACTGCACATTAGAATTGCAGGACACTATGGCCCTTGCCCCCATGTCCTCAGCCTGCCTTTTATCTGTGGAAAAACTTTAGCCAAAGATTAAGTTTAATCAGAGAAGTGAGAAAATGCAGAAGCAAAGAAAAGCAGTCAAACAGAACAAAACAATAATAGTTTAGTCATTAAGCAAAGTCAAGGACCTTTAGTCCCTTCCTAAGGGCTATAGATAATATTCTGAGCCGTATCCTGTGAGCTGTCTTATAGATACTGAAACTCCCACCAGGTGGAAGAAGTTAACTGCTTGATGACCAGACGGTAGCCATGACATAAGCTGCCACAATTCTGAGAACTGGCCTCAAAGAAATGGGAACAAACCGACCCTGGAACTGAAGGTTAATTGTACTTAAAACAATCAAGAAGTTGCTGATCAGACCACCGCATGACCAATTTCAAGATGACTGCCAGAGCTGACTGTGCTGTTTCTGCATGTAGCCCCTCCCTCTTCCTGTAAAAGCTCTTGCCCACTGGTTGTCAGTGGAGGGGTGTCAGCCTTTGGACACGAGTCTGCTCTCCCCCCCCACCCCCAGTTGCTGGCAAAACTGAAATAAAGCAAACTTTCCTTCCCACCAATCTTCTCTCTTTGAGAATGGCTTTGAACGACGAGGAGCCGGACCCCACTTTCAGTTACAGAATCATCTGGGAACTTCTGATAATACTAATGCTGGATTCCAAAGCCCAGAGAGTCTGATTCCGATTGGTATGTTGTAGCACCAAGACATCAGGACTTTTTAATACTCTCTAGGTGATTCAAATGTATAGCCAATGTTTAGAACCACTTTCTTAGGGATAGAATTTTTTATTATAGGATGTATAACTCTTGCTCAATTTGTTTTAGTTTAATATTTGATTTTGTATTTTAGCTTAAAATTTAAGGTATCACTCTAAAAGTCAAAGTTTTTTTTATTATTATTATTAATTTGATATTGGTTGGTATGTTCTCTAGTTTTTTTTTTTTTTTTTTTTTTGGCCATACCATGCAGCATGTGGGATCTTAGTTCCCTAACCAGGGACTGAACCCACGTCCTTTGCATTGGAAGCATGGTGTCTTAACCACTAGACCGGCAGGAAAGTCCCTCTAGTTATTTACTGATATTTAAAAGCAAAACTATTATCAAATGTAAGAGTCTGTCTATATCATAATTCTCATTAATACACTAAGATAAATCAGTCAATATGAAAATTGTGGATTTGGACTACTGCTGAACTAGTATACTTCAGTCTTGGAATAGTGGCAATAAATATGGAGAAGTTACAAATACATAAATAAAAATCATATTACTGTTGACCCTTGAACAACATGAGTTTAAACTGCACAGGTCCACTTATATGTCAGTTTTTTCCAGTGAATGCATATATGTACTGTAAATGTAGTTTCTCTTCCTTATGTTTTTCTTAATAACATTTTCTTTCTCCAGCTTAATTTACTGTAAGAATATTGTATACAATTCATATAACATACAAAGTATATGTTAATCAAAACACGTAAAACAAAACGTTTATGTTATTGGTAAGGCTTCTGGTCAACAGAAGCTTTTAGTAGTTTAAATTTGGTACTAAATTTAAATTTAGTAGTTTAAATTTGTTGGGAGTCAAAAGTTATACACGGATTTTGGACTGTGAGAGCCTTGGTGCCCCTAACCTCTGTGTTGTTCAAGGGTCAATTGTATATCAAAATAGTTGTTATGGTAAGAACTTAAATAACAGAAAACTGAAAGCAAAAATTTATTAGAAAAATAGAATTACAGTTTAAAACTTAAATGAGCTTCCAGTTTAAGAGATGAATTAAGCATACTCCACTCTGCCAGAGTCCAATTAAAATCATATAAAGTCACAGAAATGAGCAAAAGTTAAATGAGTTGATAGATATAAAACTCTTAGTGTAGTCTCTGATACTTATTAAGTGCTCAGGAAGGTTATATATTATTGATGGTATTATCATGAAAGAGAATCATTCATGATGGCACTGAGAAACAGAAGCGGGCAATACTACTGGATTGGGACATTGATGACTTTCTGGGAGATAGAATATAATTGCTATAATATGGATAATTTCAGCCCAATACCTGCAAAGAAGAAGTTGTCAGCAGCTGTAAGTGCCACTTTTCTGCCAAAAGAGTGATGTGGCTCCCAGTTTGTAGCAGGCAGGTATAGAGGGAAGAAAAGGGACTAGGGGTAGAAATCAAGTTGATAAACAAAAGTGCTGTCCACAAAGCAGTTGTTCAAGTTATACTGAACTCTCCTCTCTCACCCTTGAATGCAGCAGCATCAGAGAATCCAGGAAAAACCTTGACAAACTAAAGAATAAGGAAACCACAAAGCATACAGAACATACAGTGAAACTTCAAAAGTTCTCTCTGCATTATCAGGAAAAAGACAAGGATGCATGCTACCAACACTTCTGTTCTATATTACACTGGAGACTTTAGCCCAAATAGTAAGGCATGTAAATAGGAATATAATGTATGAAGATTGGAAATGAGGACACAAAACTCATTATTCACAGATGATATGAATGTTTACACAGAAAATCAAATGGCATATATAGATAAATTATTAGAATTAGTTTATTAAGACTGATGTTACAAAACCAGTTATTAATAACTGATTAATAATCAATTGTATGTCTACCTACCAACCTCAAAGAATTAGACAAGATAACTTAAAAATATATTTTTTTCAAATAGCTTAAAAAGTTAAAATAGCTTAGACTAAATATAACACAAATATGCAAGACATGTATGAAGAAAACTTTAAAATATATTAACCATAAATATCCAAATAAGTATAGCTATCTGTAATCTGGCATTACAGATTAAAGATTACTGGCAAAAGCACAAAGTTATTAATAAATGATGCTGGAATATTTTCGCAACCATATTGGGAAAAAAAGTTAAATTCATCCCCTACCTCCCACCATTCACAAAAATTAACACCAGGCAATTTGAATACCTAAACATAAAATCAAAACCATGAAGCTTTTAGAAGATAACTTGTGCAATTACTTTGTGACATCAGTGTGAGTAAAGAGTGCTATAAAGTAAAAGGCTCAGAAATTCAACTAAATTGAAATTAAGAATTTACATTAGTTAAAATACATCTTTAAGAGAGTGGAAAGGCAAACTACAGACTGGGAGGAGATATTTTCCAAACATCTAGCCAACAAAGGACTAATATGCAAAATATGACTTAAATAAACAACTCATAGATCAATTAAAAAAGAAAACACAGTAGAAAAATAGGCAAAAGATTTAATTAAGCACTTCACAGGACAGAAAATCCAAAAAGCCAATAATATGAAAAGGGGTTCAACTATGTTAGTAATCAAAAAATGCAAATTAAAACCACAGTAAGATACTATCATACACCCATCAGAATGGTAATAATATTTTAAGGCTGACAACCTTGGATTTTAACAAATATGAAACAACAAAAGGCTCAGAAATTTCTGGTTGTAGTGAAGTTGGTAAATCATATGGAAGATATTTGACAATTTACAGGAAAGTTGAAGGTATACATACATCAAGATTCAGAAGTTCCAGCAGCAGGTGTGTACCATAGAGATAACTTTGCACATGCGCATTTGACACATGTATAAGAACGTTCTTAAGAACTTTTTTTTTGGTAATAGTAAAATACTGGAAACTCAAATATCTATCAACCCTGGAATAGATAAATAAATTGAAGCATATTTTCATAACAAAAATTATGGCGTATGATAAGCAATATATGGAGGTGGCCAACATACGAGTAACTGAGAACTGCAAATCACAAAGAATACACACGGATATGGATTGAATTGTGTCCCTTCCCAGATTCTTATGTTAAGCCCCTTATGTGTCAGTATTTGGAGATAGGGCTTTTAAGCAGGTAATTAAGGTTAAATGAGATAATAAGGGTGGATCCTAATCCAATAAGACTGGTGCCCTTAAAAGAAGAGGAAGAGACACCAGAAGCGCCTGTGCACAGAGAAAAGGCCATGTGAGGATACAATAAGAAGGCAGCCATGCAGAAGTCAGAAGAGGTCTCACCAGAAGCCAACCATGCTAGCACCTTGATCTTAGACGTCCAACCTCCAGAACTATGAGAAAATAAATTTCCGTTATTTAAGTCATCCATTCTCTGATATCCTGTTATGGCAGCCCTAGAAGAATATATTGCACGTGCCATATATTTTTTTTTCTCTATGCATGTGAGACAAAATTAACCTCATAAGCAAAAACAAAATAAAAAGGTAACAATAAGTCAAGATATATTTGTAATTCCAATAAATGTATATGAATTGAGAGTTCCTGTTAAATTTAGAGGATTCAAATTGGATTCAATGGAAATCCAGCTCTAAGTAGTTTATAAAAGGCACATCTAAAACATAATATGAAAGTTTTAAAGAGATGGGGAAATATGTGGCATAGAAATACTAGCCAGAAGAAATACCATGTGGCACATTAAGATTAGACAGTTTACATTTAAGATGTAAATAATTAATAGAGTAAGGAAGAAAACAATGTTTAAAGATATGTCTTCAATTTGAAGTGGTCCCACCACACTCTGAACAATGATGGAAAAAGACAAATCCTAATGATATTTAGGGTTTGTACAAACACTATGGAAACTTAGTGAGTTGGATCAATGTTCAGCTAAACTATCAATTAAAGGGGCTCGATTAAAGGGGTTCAATAAAGCACGTGTTCACATACGTCTTTATTAAAATGTTATGTTAAAATATGTTCTAGTAAATTGAGGATAAACAGAAAAGAAGAAACATGGGATCTAGGAAGTAATAGATCCACCAAAAGAGAGTAAATATGAGCTAGTCTAGAAAGTAATGTAGTTGTATAGCTAGTCTAAAATGCAAACAATCCAGACTTTAGCAAGAGAATGGAAAACTGCAAGAGGGAGAGGGAGATTTATACATGAGAGAAAAAAAAGAGACAGAAAGCAAGAGAGAGAGAGAGAAAGGAAGACTTTACTCTCCTTATGAATTTACAATCCAGGAAACCAAAAAAATTTACAGACAGGAAATACAGATATACTATTTGAATACAGAAGAAACTGTGCTTACATGGTCATTATTAAAAAAACCTCATCTATTGATTTTTAACTTTCAGAATTAATATCTAATCCAAGTATGAATACATACATATGAAACATTAACCCATGATATTAAAAATACATAGATACACACAAAGGAAAAAAAGTTGAAAGCAGTGAATAAAAAGAGAAGTGGAGGGATACAAGTGCTCACCATATATTTTCAAAATATGAGGAGTCAAGAGATGCTGTCTCAGGAATTCCCTGGTGGTCCAATGGTTAGGACTCTGTGCTTTCACTGCAGTGGGCCCGGGTTCGATCCCTGGTCTGGTCTGGGAACTAAGATCCCACAAGTCACGTAACATGGCCAAAAAAGAAAAGAATGCTGTCTCAAGATTATGGCGGAATACACTTTGAATAAGTGTATTCTTCAAAATGAGAGAAGTATGCAATAAAGAAATTAAAATAATGGTATGTATTGTCGGAAGGGGAGAGGGAGAGTGTAGAAGTGTGCTTAATCTTAACCTACCAGAATAAAAAATCAGGAATCAAAAATAAAATAAAATAAAATAAAAATCAGGAATCGCTAAAGTTAATAAATCAAGAAAGAGCAATATAAGCATATTATTTAGAGGAATGCCAGTGAAAAAATAAGAATTAAAAGGATTAAAATTGTTTGTTTAGTGTATGGGATTGGTGTAAGGGAGGAAACTGAAACTTTTCATCATAAACCTTCTGTGACCCTCTGAAAAAATTGAAAACAAAATCATTTTTTAAAAATCCCTCTCTATCAAAAATCTGTTTACAGTGTAAGACGGACACTTAGGATTCTTCTTGAAACTTATTTTTTTATATTATTTGAAATATAAATTTTTTTTCTTCTCAGCTAAATTACAGGATGATAATTTCTCAGAAAGAGAGATAAAATGATGTTTCTGGGAAGCACTAAACTTCCAGTTTTGGGTCAATAAAATGGCAGAGAAAGCAGCTACAATCAGAGGTTACACTTGGAGAATGGAAGAGTGAAACTGCTAAAATGCTCCAGGGAAGAGTAAAACAAATCGACTACTCTGGGAGCAAAAATAAAAAGGTAATTTTTAAGTTCTGGATAATGTGTCTGAAAAATGAAACCATGAACATGGAAATTAATAATACTTATAAGTTGTACTCTATTATTGTATGAGTAACGCTGAGAACATCATTGAAGAGTCAACAGAGGTAAGAAAAATTTCAGGACATCATCCCAAGAACGGGATCCAGGGAGAATCTCCAATGCGCTGGTTGGAGAAAGCTAACTTTAACAGAAAGGCATATGTGGGAATCTCTTGGATGACTATTGCATTGGAATGGTGAAAAGTTCTAGCCATCACACAGGTGCCATCTAGGATTTTTTTAAACATATTTTGTATTACTGATAAACACACGATACTTTCAATTTCACATTCCTAATAATATATGGTTGTTAACTGAATCTGGTATCCTCTGATATAATTCTACTATGCTATATTCTTCAGAGCAATGCTTTTATACAGGTAGCATAGTGTTATCAGCTTTGACTGAAATTGGATCTGAATTCAATGAGTATGGTGACTTTATGTCAAATAGTTAGTGTTTTGTCTTTGAGAAGGGAATGTGATCATTTTTATAGTATGTACTGGGAGACAATAAATTATGTAAGTGTGTAGCAATGCTGTGACCTTTTCAGTATTCAGTAGTTTGAATAGCTGATCTTTCTTTCCTACTTGATTAAAGCTCCACAGATCATCAAGAAAGTTAATGCAAGATAAAACATTTTTTTAATGGCACAGCATTAATCCTTTCATATGGCAGAAGTTGGAATGGTAACAGTTAGGACAGTTGTAACAAATTTCAATGTCTCTGCTGTAGCAGCAAATCTTTAGACAGCAGCCATTGATTTTGGATGATGAAATTGTGACCTGGTAAAACCTCTATCCAGCACCTTTTAGAGTTATGGTATATTAAAAACGTGTTTGCCATACATAGAGAGCAGACACGACCTTGGAAATAACATAGATGTCTCCCTCTCCTAAGCATCACATGCAAACTATCTCCTGAGAATCCTACTTGTAATTATATCCAGTGACATCAATTTTATGATACCTTTCAGTAACCCACTGCAAATCATAAACCTCAGTGAAAGAGAGTTATTATTTACACTCAATGAAATACTTATAACATATATAAATCTGTGTTTTACTGATAGGTAGTTTTTGCTGGCTATTCCATAAATGTTTATTAATTGAGGAGTAGCTAATGAAGAACAAAAATCTAATGTTGTAAGTATTGTAGGTTTTCATACATAGTCTTTTTTTAGATTGTAGAAATTAATTCATTGACCAGTTTTATCCAAAATATTCAGAATTAAAGTAAGTTCATTTATACTTCAACATATTGGGAAAGAGTACATTGTAAATAGGTATTCCCTCCTTATTTTAGAGTATACTATTTTATTTTAATTATCAATATGTAGGATTTGGGATTTTGTTACAGGATATACTCATTATATTTATTGCTTATAGCAAATTTTAAATGACTGACACAGAGCAGGCACTCAATAAATGTATGGACAATATGTGACTGAAAGATGAATGAGAACATAAAGATAATTACATATGTTAAAATGTATTCACTGTTTTCATGATACTATTAAGTTAGCATGAAATTGCTTTTAGCTGTGTTATAGACTTGGGAAGTAGAAGGACCAATATTTACTGTTAAGAGATTATACAGATATATACATATAAACAATTATTCATAGGAGAGTTAATTCATTAGTTTGCTAATGAGGTGAATGTTAATTACTTGTGGTTTTAATGAATGACCAGAGTTTGAAATGAATTGAAAGTAAACCAGATATCTCAGCTGAAAGTGTTGTTTTTCTTTATTTTAAGGTAGATGTAGTTCTTTTTCAAAGATTGGAGGTCATAACATTCCTTTTTCTTAGTGAGATTTTTATCATTTTAAAGTATTTCAAAGAAATAGTTTTATCATTGTTTCTTAAAGCTATCTGTAGTTAAAAAAATATTTTCCATTCTGTTTAAAATTTCTCAAATCAGAATTAATACTAGATTATCTAGCACTAACACTTGTTGCTTTTCCTGATCTCTATCGATTTTTAAATCAAAAATCTAAACGCTAATCCAAGTAAAATAAGTCTCAGTATGGTTGAAAACTAAGCCTATATATCTGATATTTTTCTGCATGTCTATTGCAAGATAACAAAATTTTTAATGAGTATTTTCCATCTAATAGGTGCAAATATGTGTTTATTTAATGAAAAAATGTTTTATGTATCCAGAATATAGTATAATTCACTATCCACTGTTTTATTCAAAAAACATTTATGAGGTGTGTAGTATGTGTCAAAGTTGCAGTAGATGCTAGAGACACTCTGTTAAAGACAGCAGAAAACTGACCTGTTAGTTTACATTCCAGTTGATAAAATCAGAATGTAAACAAATACAAAATTAATAAATAAGACAAACAATCTCAACGGATGAAAAGTTTATGAGGGCAACAAATGTAGACAATATTCAAGAAAATAATTGGGGTTTACTTTATTTCTGTCTTTTTTTCTGTACTTTATTTCTGTCTTTTTATTTAGCAAATTAAAAATAACTACTGTTCTTATTCTATAGATAAGGAAAATAATTATAACAGAGTGTAAATCAGCAAGAGTTCATAAAAATGGCTTGCAATTGGATTTGCTGAAACTGGCATGTCCTCAACTGTTGGTCTTGTTAGATGTAATTTAGTGGTGCTCTTTGAGCATTGCTTTATACTTACAAATAATAATCCAATTTGCATTATAAATATTAAAGAAAAACACCAAGCTAGTGACTTCTCTGTACAGAAGTAGGTTAATAATTTTATATGTATCCAGCCAGCAACGTTAGTTCAATCATAAAGGGTCTCTTCAATTTTATATTTTCTTCTCTTCTATTGATATACCAACAGATGTGATGTACCCATTTAAAATAGTTGAAGTGTGGATTAAAATTCCAGCCCAACTTGCCCTCCTCTAGATATCCATAATTATACTATCTGAAAAATATGGCTAAAAATATTAAATTCTAATAAAATTGCACAAATTTGGTAGTTAGCAGGATTCATCCATTTAAAGAGAAGGAAATAGTTATATTTTAAGAGAAATTCAAAATCCCCCAACAGATTTTTCTGTTTGTTCCAGATAGGGGTCATATGTAAAGTAAGGTGCTAGAGAATCTGCTATCCCTTTTTTCCTTGGACACCCTAGCATTCTGCTGAATCAAAACAGGGTTGAGGCAAAACTGGATTTTATTGTGAAAGTATTTGTGCAGAATTCACATTAGAAAAACTCCTTTCTATCCCACAGATGCCAAATCACACTCATTATGGAGATCAGATTCCCAAGGGATCAACTCTAAACCAGAGATGGGGCTCTGATTAATTGTAAATAGGGAGATAACTGAATCCATGTCTTGGGATCACCCTCTTATTTCTATTGAATTCAGGATTATCTTGAGTGTTTTTCCTCAGGTGCACATTTATGAAAGCTGACAAAATTTAGAAGAGAATATTCCATATTAATGGCATTAGAAATGAGGGAGAGAAGAAGAGAGGGAGAAAGAGAGAGAGAGAGAGAGGAAACAGCTCTGGTATTCTCAAGATCGTTTTAGAAATTTAATGAATCCATTCCTACTTACTTTTTATGTCTCTGATTAAGATTTTCTCTGGAAATGTAGGAATTTTCCTAGTTGGGAACTCAGTCTAAGTGGATGTTGTTGTCTTAAGTTGTGAAGACTGTCACTGAAAAGTTGAAAGAAATTTCTGTTTACTAAGAAACTCGAATTTATCTTTGTGCCATTTCCTCTTGGACAGTGAAAGATAAATCAGTCTGTAGAACCTTGTGAGTTAGGCAAGACCTTAATGCAGGGAATCAACTGAAAGGAAGAATTTATGACTTAAACATTTAAGAGTTATATTTAGTAATGTAAAATTACTGTTTGTTGTAGCAGATTTATATTCCTGCATAGGCTTCACTTAGATTAATGTTTTTCTCTGAAGAATTTAAACTATCCTATGGCTTGTTCTTACAGAGTTGGGCATTCTGCTGTTCAAAGAGCTGCTCCTGGGGGATTTGAAATGCAGACCCTTAAAACAATAGGATTTCCAGAACTGATATGTTCTTCACCTTCTCTCCTAGAGGAGTTGATGTAAACAAACAGGAACTAAGGATGCCAAGCAAAGCCTGGCTCAGAATGACAACTTAGTAGGTTCAGAGGACACTGGTGCTATTATTTCTGACTGAATTTCTTACATAGTGGGAAAATGTACTATGTTGAATTATTGCTTTGATGACTCTGGCAAAACCATACCCATGCTGCTATGCACAGCTGTGCAATTCGTGCACCTTGAAAAAGCAGCCTGTCTTGGAACAGATGGAGATTGAAATGAAGCCTAGCACAGAACTGGTTCCCAACAGAAGAAGGAGCATTCTTGTTTTGTTTGTTTGTTTTTGTTTTGTATTGCTTACACAGAGTAGAATCTGCTCACGGAGCTGTGAACCATGTGGCTCTGATCCTCTGAGGGGCACCATTTTCTCTTTGGCTGAACAAGATGCCTTTTTCCAATTCAAACATGAACCCTGGATATACTTGCAGAAGCCCTGACTGCAGTCTTGTGGGAGGTGAGATTTCTTTAAAAAGATTAGATTTCTCCATTGCAAATTAGCTGGGAAATCATCAGGAAGTAAAGACTCAGGAGGTTGAGCTTCAACTAAAGTGAGAGTGCTTCATTTCTAAGTATTGGAGTCTTTTTTTTTTTTCTGTATTCTGAAACATGGCAACGTATAGATCCCTCCCAATGCCACATAGTTATGGTACAGGAGCAAGGCAGGGAGGTGACACATTAAGGATCTCTAAAAGCAGACAGTCTGCAGTAGTTACAAGGTGTATTTACTTCCCCTTTAGAATTCTAGACCTGCATGAAATTCTTGTCAAATGTGGTGACTAGAATTGACTGTCCTGTGAAGAATTAAGGAGACTGTGAATCCCTTGCTGGGGGTAAGGTTGAAAAAAAAGCAATATTTCCTTCCTCTATAAATAAAATTGATTAATGCTTACTACCTGAAATTAGTTTTTACATTTTTTCTCTTCTATTAAGGTATTCAATTGCTCCTTTTGAATTATGGTGCATATTCAAACAATACAAAATTTTTTATCTCTTTTGAGATGTATCTTGGAAAGGATCATCAAGAAAATATACGATAATCTCAAAAGAGGAGTCAGAAGTTTCATTGATAGTTACAAAGAAATAGCTGAATTTAGAGCTGATAAATAATCGAGCAGAAGGCATTTGGAAAATGCTTTTTGTATAAACTTTATATATGTGGAAGGTCATGTGTATGTAAAAAACACAAATTGTGAATAATTGCTTGTGGTAGCTATGCTTTTTGTGGGCCCTTTGTATAATTTTTTCTTCTCCTAGTTTTATTAATACACCTTGTTCTTTTGGACACAAAAATGAGTTTATACCTCTGTGAGCTAAACACAACTAATCTGTCTCCCACAGTGATTGGTTCAGAGAAGTATATACACTCAAGCAGGGACCCTCAGAGGCCTTGTATGATGTTATGTATACATGTTTCTGGGGAAAAATGCTGTCTTTCACTGGATTAGTTACTAACCTGGAATCTTATAGAATAGGGTGAGCATAGGTCTTATCTCCAGCCACATTAAAGAAAGCTTATCTCAAGTTAGAGAAACTAAGACCAACACACTGAGAGAAGCAGAGAAGAGATGGATATATAGAGAAAAAGCATGCACAACCGTGTATGAGGTCTACGCTCACAAAAAGACTAAAGTCAGCACTCTCTTCCTCTTGTGTGGTAGCAAATCCCTTTGCTTGAGTTGGGTTTCTAACATTAAGAATTCTCATTAAACAAGAGAAAGCTGTAGAAATACTGCTAGGTTGGCAAATTGGTAAATTTAAGTCCTGGACTTAGTTCTCCTATAGATCATTCTGTCTTTAAATGAGGCATTTATTCATTCTGAACTTATCTGATAATCTATTAAGTGAAGAAATACTACAAAATAATCTCATAATTTCTATTTTTATTCTAACAATCTCCATTTTAATGGCATATTTTATCTGGCCTTCAGTTTTACATTAAATGTAGAACTCTAACTCCAAGATAAGATATTAGAGAAACCATTTGCTGTCCTTATGTCACTATTTTCCAAGCAGAAGAATCAGTGAAGTAGGGTTGCCTTGTATGAATGTTGAAAAATTGCTTGTGATTGTCAATAATGCAGTACAGTTATACAACTCACTCATTCATTCAGTGATTATTTTATTGAGATATAAAATTGACATATAACATTTTATAATTGTAAGATGTAAACTATGTTGACTTGATGCACTTATATATGACAGTATGATTACCAACACAGTGTAAGCATCACATATTTACCATTTTTTTCATGTGGTGAGAACATTTAAGATCCAGTCTCTTAGCAACTTTCAAGTATATTATATGGTATTGGTAACTATAATCACGATGCTGTTAATTAGATCCTCTGAACATATTTATCTTCTAGTTGCATATTTGTATCCTTTGACCAACACCTCTACAGTTTCACCCCGCAGCCCCTGGTAACCACCATTCTACTCTCTGTTTCTATGAGCCTGGCTTTTTTAGATTCCACATACAAGGAATATCATACAGTAATTGTCTTTTTCTGACTTATTTCACTTAGTATAATGCCCTAAAGATCCATCCATGTTGTCCCAAACACCAGGATGTCCTTTCTCATGCATGAATTTGATATATATATATATATATATGACATGTACATATATATAGATATATAGATACAATTATAGATATAGATCATATCTTCTTTATCCAGTCATCTGTTGGTGACCCTTAGGTTGTTTCTGAATCTTAGCAATGTGAATAATGCTGCAATACACGTGGGAGTGCAAATATCTTTTCAATATATGTTTTTCATTTTCTTTGGATATATACCCAGTAGTGGAATTGCTGGATCATATGGTAATTCTATTTTAAAATTTTTGAGGAACCCCCACTGTTCTTCACAATGGCTGAACAAATTTACATTCCCAACAACAGTGCACAAGCATTCCCTTTTCTTCACATCCTTGCCAGCCCTTGTTATTTCTTGGCTTTTTGATCATAGCCCTTCTATTGCGAGGTGATAATCCCATTGCAGTTTTGATTTGCATTTCCCTGGTGATTAGTGATGTTAAGCATCTTTTCATATACCAGTCGTCCATTTGGATATCTTCTTTGGAAAATTATCTATTCAGTTCCTCTGCCCATTTTTAAATTGGATTATTTGTTTCTGTTGTTGTTGTTGTTATTGAGTTGTATGAGTTCTTCATATATTTTGGATATTAACCCCTTACCTGATATATGGCTTGAAAATACTTCTTCATTCCATACATTGCCATTTTATTTTGTTGATTGTTTCTTTTACTGTGCAGAAACTTTTTATTTTGATGCAATCCCACTTGCTGATTTTTACTTTGTTGCTGGTGCTTTCGGTGTCACATCCAAAGACTTGTTGCCAATACCAGTGTGAAAGAATGTTTCCCCTATCTTTTCTTTCACGAGTTTTATAGTTTCAGATCCTATGTTTAAGTCTTTAATCCAATTTCATTTTCCTGCATGTGGTTATCCAGTTTTCTCAATACCATTTATTAAAGAGACTATCCTTTCTCCCTTGAGTAATCTTGGTCCTCTTGCCAAATATTAGTTGCCCATATATGTGGGGGCTTACTTCTGGGTTTTCTAATTTGTTCCATCAACCTATGGGTCTATGCTTATGCCAGTACCATATTGTTTTAATTGCTATAGATTTGTAGTATAGTTTGAAATAAGAAAGTGATGCCTTTAGATTTGTTCTCTTTCTCAGGATTGCTTTGGCTATTTGGAATCTTTTGTGGTTCCACACCAATTTTAGGATTTTTTTTCTTTTCTTTTTTTCTATATCTGTGAAAAATGCCATTGGAATTTTGATAGGGACTACTTTGAGTATATAGATAGATGGCTTTGTGTGGTATTGATATTTTAACAATGTTAATTATTCTTATTCATGAACATGTAATTTCTTTCTATTTTCTGTGTCTTTTTCAATTTCTTTCATCATAGTCTTGAGGTTTTCATTATACAGATCTTTCATCTTCTTGGTTAAATTTATTACTAAATATTTTATTGCTATTAATGCTAATGAGCAGGATCATTTTCTTTATTTCTTTTTCACAGGAAATTAGTGTTAGTATATTAGAGATGCAACTGATTTCTGTTGAATTTATATCCTGCAACTTTACTGAATTGGATGCTTAGTTCTAATATTTTTTTATTCAGTCTTATGCCACCATAATGTTGACATCACTCTCCTCAATAACAATTTTTAAGAGAATTATTATGAATCAGATCAATTCTAGTTATAGAAATGCAACAGTGAACAATAGACAGATCTCCCATGAAACTTAATTTCTCATGAGATTTTTATAATTAACATATAAACAAATAAATAAATTAGACAACTTCTAGTTAATACAAAGAAAGAAAGTTAACAAGGTAATGGAGTTTGACCAAAATAAGATATGGAATGAAGGTGCCCATTTAGCTAGATTGTTCAGGAAAAATACTTCAACACAGGGAATTTGGATATGAGACCTGAATGATATAAGAAAGCAATCATGTGATGATCTTGGGAAGAACAGAACAAGAAAGATTCCAGGAGTTTGAATGAAAAAGTATGCTAGATTTGGAATGACTACATAGTAATCATTAAGGAAATGAATTATTTATGCAGATTCTTGGTTCCCTACTCTTGAATATTCTGATTGAATAAATCTCAAGAAGTGAGAATCATTTATACTTCATTTCTACCCTCCTAATTTTTTTGTGTGTGTGTGGGTCTGCAGAGATAATACAGAGTGGACATTCAAAATGGAGGCTTCTTTTTTATACAACTAAGATAGATCAATTGGGTAATTAGGAGGAAAAATTATGGAAAGATGAAAAAGCTGTATCACCTTCAAATACCTACCTCTATCAAATAGAAACAATTAGAATCAGTCATAGATGATTTCTTTTTAATCATTCCAAAACAAATACTGCAGTTCTACAACTTTTCACATGTACCTGAGTACATAAAATATTTAGAAAATTCTATCTTAGCAAATTTGGAAAACCCAGTCAATCTTAACTATCTTCCTTTACTTTCAAACATTTAGAGTGCTTTTGAGAGACAGGAAAAAAGCTATAACTAGATCAAGACAGGACCATTAAAATGCCTGTCACCTTTATGATAAAAACAAAGATGAGCACAAACTGCTTATGTAGCTGAGAAACTATTGATAAGCACATTGACAGTATATTTAGATGCCTGATATTTCAAAAGACAAAAATTTTCCTAGAGAAAATATAAATACCTGTTTCCATTGCACTTATCTTAAATCCTTTCTGTCAGAACGTGAATGTTAACTGATAAAACAAACAGCAACATAAATTTCATCAATATCTTCTTAAGAAAGATGTTATATTAGTTGGTTCATTTATTAAAATTGATATGAATAACATTTTCTTTCTCCCAGTAATGTTCCTTCTCCCAATTTGCACCTAGGTCCCATCACATATACAAATATAACTAAAAGCTACAACATGGATGGGGTACCTAATGGATCTAATATATTTCAACAAACCAGCCAATAAGTGTTCAAAGCCAGACGAGGCAAAGGCTGCCTGCTGGGAGAAAAAAGGCATCATTCATGAAACTGAAAAGTAACCTCTACTTCTGACACTTTCAATAAGTAATTGTCAAGAAGTCACAAGTGCAATATATATTTTGTGCCTAGTGAGTTTTATTATGTCAAAGCACAGAGGCTGCTTTGCTAAGAGCGGTCAACAGTTACTGATGACAAGAATGTAAAGAGCATGCATTTTGCTATGAAGAGCATGCCTTTGGAGTAAATTCAAAAGCCAGAATCTATGAACCATTTGTCCAGGGCTCTCTATCCTAAGACCTCAAATCTCAGGCCCGCTCCATGAAAATGTTAAACTTTAAGAAGGCCACTGTACAAATAGGCTTCAACATAGAAAGGCAGTTACTATGGTAGAAAATATAAAAATCTGAAATAAAATAATCAGGTTTAGTGTTGTGGATAGGATCAGCTTCAAGTACATGTGACCTTCCCAGGAACACAGGCTCAGAAACCTGGGAGTTGATGCTCTGCAGTAGCTGCCTTGAAATTCTTAATAATTTCGTCTGTGTTTTGCAAGTGAAGTCTGATGAGACAATGGAGCATGTATGCCTTGGCGCCCACGTCCTGCCTCCATGGCCATCCCACCCCCTTGCTTCTCCTGAGTAGGTTTTCTGCCACCTGCTACCACCACCCAGCAACTGCTGACACCCTCCACCCATGGAGGGGGGAGGAGGGAGCGTGTCTAGATGTGTGACCTCCACACACTGTTACAGGGCGGGTGGCACTTTAAAGGTCTCCTGAACTTGCCTCATGAATATCCCCATGCCCTAAGGAGCTTGATATCAAATAGCAAATAAAAACCATCATGACAGCTGGAGAGGCAAACTGGAAGAAAGGAAAAATCTTTTCTTTCTGATTTTTGAATAAGGGGCCTCACATTTTTATTTTCCACTGGGCCCCTCAAATTATTTCACAGCTGGCCCAGACCCCGGATCTACCGTTTTACTAGTTCTATGATCCTTGGCAAATCACTTCATCACTCTGTGTTTATTTCTTCATCTGTAAACTGTGGGTTATGTTTTCTGTTACACAATGGTGCCAACAGAAAGTACCATCATCTTGACTGGAACACACGGTAGCAGGAGGAAACAATGACTTGCCTTTGAGTTGATTCATTCATGGTTACTTTCGGTTCTAAATCACTTTAAACATACAAATCTATAGATCATACAAATCTGTAGATCATCCACTGGAACTACCAATTCTAGATGTCTCACTGCCAAGTCAGGAGAAAAGATATGTTTTTCAAAGATCAGGTTAGAAATTGAGAATACATTTCATGGAATTAATTTTATAAATCTTCGGTTCTATAGTACTCTTTAGCCCCACTACTAAACTATATAGCAGATAAATTAGATTACGCTGCCTGGCTTAGAAAATTAATTGTCATTTTAACATTATAATGTCGTTATTATATTTTCATAGGAAAATATATTTTGCATTTCAAAACACCCAGACAAACCAAAATGAACTTTGATAATCTAGCCTGTTTGTAGGCTGGATGTGGACTGACAGTAATGCATTTTGAAGAGATTTCAGTAGTGGCTGTTAGGGATGGACAAATTAAATAGTACTTACTCTACCTCTCTAGCTCTTCTCTGACCCATATTATTAATTAAAAATTCACAACCTAGAAGGAGAGTTAGAGCTAAGCTACCTTGAAGTCATGTACTGTATCTTCTCTCGTTCCCTTTCGGTCATTTGTCTCTGTGTGTTTTTCTTCACCAGCTCCACATCTTCACCTGTTGAAATTTAAATGCACAAATGCCAATGTCAATTTTCAAGTTAATAATGAAAAGGGGACTGAAGATTCATATGAAAATATTCTAGGACTGTTGGCAGTTTCCTATCTGGCTGTGTTACTGAGAAATACAGTACTTTAAATACTTAATACTCAGGAAATATTTAGCCCAGGATACAGAAAGATTATCTTCTTATGTAGAGTCAAAAGTAAGTACATATTGGAATCATGTTTTGAAAGCCTAATTTCACCATGAAGCCAGAGTTATTAGAAGCACATCTTCCCTGCAAGGAGAATTTAAAATTTATAAACGTACCAGATAACAGACTTGGTGGCACAGCAGCAACAAATACATAATTTAGTATTTGGGCTTATTCTGATTGCCCTACATACATCAATTATCTTTACTCCCAGACTGTGTATTAGGGTGACAGGCAATATTTAAATTTAGGTCTGTAGTCACTGTTCCACTTTCTCATCACATGGGCTATTACAGATATGTCAAGTATATTGGGAAAATTAGGTACACATCTGACTGGGTAAGGATATTCTAAATTAAGTGTTTAAAAATTTACTGAAGATGATATAATTTTAACAGCAAAAGGGAAATTTTGCAGTTTTTCTCTCATGTATGAATATCATTTCAAGCTAAAATAATCAGATTATATATAGCAAAAATTGTTTTTAAATATTGAAGAAAACTAACAGGGAGTATATGGTTGAAAGGAGGAGACTTGAACACTATTTACATATAAATGGAGGCTCTAAAGGTCTTTGAGGCTTTCACTTTGAGAACATGAAGTACGAAGATGTGTATATTTCACTGGGCTAAAAATAGACCCCATTTCTTAACTAGGGCTCTGTAGTTAAATCTATGAGGCACTGATTTGATCTGCTCAGTCCTTTTATGAAATTTTCTCATCACATATTTACACATTCAAAATTCACTATAAATCTTACATTGAGAATGACATAAATCACATCACTCAGTCTCCTAATCACTAAAGCTCTAATTGTTTTTTACTCCATAAACCCCTTCTCCAAACGTTGTAACATTAATCATAACACAGTTTTGGCATAGATTTGTTGCATTTTCCCTGATTCTACTTCCCTTTTCTTTCCCCAGATGTTCTTAAGCTTTTTTACTTAGATTTTTCTCTATTTTTAAATTTTCTCCCATTTAAAAAAATCATTTAATTCTTTCTTTAATTTAGTCATATTTATGTTAAATGTCTTAAAATTAGTCCATAGAAATACATGTCCTTAATAAATAAATGTGCATTTGGAATGACATAAAATCATATTGTAGATATATGAAGTCATATGCACACAACAGACAAACACTCATATTCTATTTCAACTCTTGTAAAGTTAACGAAATTCCATATGGTGATAACGCTTCAATCTTTTCCTACTGCTACATTTTGACTAGATAGAAAGTAATATATAATGATTTATATAATATAAAATTAATGTCCTGAGACAAAGATGACCTTCTAAAATTTTGTTATAAACTTATTTATTCTTAAAGTATTCAAAATATATTATACACCTTAAATAACATATATTAAGTGAATTTGCAGGTCTGTTTACTCTAAATTTGGTTTAAGAAATGTAATCACTAGCACTAGCCTGTTTTCACTGTTAAGTACAGCCTATTAAATATCCATCAATTCTGTTCACAGTGGACATCATACCCTGAAAGCTAAACATGTGGATTCTTTCTGCAATTTTACAAAACAAATATATATGTATAGCTTGTCATTAATGTGTTTTAGAAGAATAAATCATGCAAGTCACAGCATGCAGATACAAGATAATGTCATAACAAAATCCCAAGTTAAAAATGAAGTTAATAAATACCCTCTAGCAACTGTCACAAGAAAGCAATTTTGGTGATTATTGCCAATGTTATTTTGCTGTTTTGTCATTTTATGAGTTTCACCTCAGGTAATGGTGATAGGGTACAGCTTGGGAAAGAATTGTTGATTGGAATTCTAAGTGTGCTTTTGGAAAAAAGAATGGGAATTATTCGATACTCGTATAGCTTCTGTCATAGGAGGAAAATACAGAGGCTAGCACTTAGCAGTCATTGACAATAATAAATGATATTGTACAGCAGTGTCTCTTCCAAGACATTTCTCTAATTGATATATATCTATATCCATACCCATATCTCTATCTATGTGTATCCAGTCATTTAAACCTCACAACTATTCTAAAAGGTACTCAAATTGTTGTCATTTAATAGTTGATGGTAACAAGACCCAGAAAGGGTAAGTAACATGCCTAATTTTCTCTCCGGTAAATGGAAAAGATAGGATTTTATTCATGATTCTATGCCAGAATCTGGATTAATAACAATTGTTATTTAGATGGTCATTAAGCTTCTCAAACACATTACACACACACACACACACACACACACACACACACAAGCACAATTTATTTGTATGCATGTGTATTTACTTGAAAGTGTACGTGTTTGTGTATGATTTCCTACCTTCCTTGTAGGATTTCTTTTGGACCTGTAGATTGATGATCACTTATATGAAACAGATGACCACTTAGTTGGGCTATCACTCAACTTAGTTAACTAGAAAGTCTCTACTTGTTTCTCCTTAGTTATGACCATTTGTTAGCTTTATGAAATATCACCTAATAAGATGTTTGAAATTTCTGCTGCATAAAGATTAAGCATATTAGTCAGGAGAATGTTGATTGTTGACTGCAAGTAACAGAAACTGAACTCAACCTAGCATAGGGAATAAAGAGAAGCTATTGCATTACAGAGATCATGGAAGGGAAGGACAAACAAACTGTAAGGGTGGCAGAGAAGCAGTTGGGCTGTGGGAATAACTAGAGACAGGGACCAGAACCTTGACAGGACAACCTTTCTCTCCCAAGCACTCTCTCTCTCCACCTCTCTCTTTCTCTCTCCCTCCTTCCCTTTCTCTCTCTCTAAAGGATGTCAGTTTTGTTTCTCCACATAGTGGGAAACACAGGTCCAAACAGTTTGAGAACCTCACATCCCATGGTTTCTGCCATCAGAAGGCTGACTCCTTTTTCTAGCTCCCAGCTTCACAGCCCCAGAGAGCAGCCATAATTGGTTTTTGGTAACTATACACCTCAGTCCCAGTCAAATGTGGCCAGAAAGTGGGTTGTGTGCATATTTGACGGTTTCCACTGGAGCAGCTGGGGAAAAAAAAGGAACAGCCCCTAAATGAAGAGGAAGGAGGGAAGACAAGAGAAAGAAAGTAACGCTGATCAGACAGAAACTGCATAAATATTTAAATGCCATAAAAATAATTCAAGGGCTACACAACAATAAATGGAAGGAAGCTGAACTTTTTTTTTGCTTGTTTGCTTTAAAAGAAGAGGACAGTGGATTTTATGTTAATCAGAATAATAAATTACTATTATTATGAACCATTAACAATTTAGAGATACCCTTTGTTAATTCTAGTCCACAGATTGGGTGGTCTAATTGTTAATAACTTTATTCTACATTTATATTCTATACTAGCATTATGTAATGGTTCTAATACTTACAAAGATTCACGTTGCATGAAAAAAAATCAATGTTGGATACAAGAGTGATAGGATTATAATTTCACTACTTGCCACAGAAATTTCCTCTCCCAGTGAACAGTAGATAAAGCCTGCCTTCCTGTGCAACCTCCTCTACCCATACATATATTCG
Source organism: Phocoena sinus (assembly GCF_008692025.1). Classification (NCBI taxonomy): domain Eukaryota; kingdom Metazoa; phylum Chordata; class Mammalia; order Artiodactyla; family Phocoenidae; genus Phocoena; species Phocoena sinus. The sequence goes on from NC_045767.1 coordinate 68,899,562, forward strand.
TATGTATATTATATATATGTGACAAGTAGCTGATGGATTTCCTAGGAAAAGCCTTGTCATATTCTGTCCAAATTTTTATTTTCGTTCCATTTTATTCATTAAGGGTACCATAATATGTTTAAACTGAAATTTTAATTAAAATACATTTGTAAATGAAAGTTCTAAGCACCTACCCTCATTCCACTAATAGCACATGTCATCTTACATGCATATTCTGGAATATGTTCCTGTATTTCTTGCTTAAATCCAAAGCATACTTCTAATTAAGAATTTTAGGATGTGAGAGATGTTATTTTATTTATTTACTGGTTTGTTCATTTATATGCTAGTTTAAAGTCTTCAAACACCTCTCAAATACCTTTTTTTAGAGCGACCTCATAGATTGCCAGCGCTGGGAGGATGGTAAATTAGCACAAGATACAAGTTCTATTATTTAGGCTGATCCTTGAGATACAACAGAAGAAAACAAGCCCAGGGTAAGGGACCAAAAGAAAGTAAAGTGTTCTAAAACATCTATCTGTTTTTGTCTAAAGATCAAGATGTTGATAATTTTAAGAAACAAACAAGATAACGTGAACATGACTATGTGTCTTAGTAAGTGATAGATAATCTCACACACACACACACACAATTTAATTTGATGGTATTATCTTTAAAACAGAAGAGAAAATTTTAGTCTAGCCAATGGGAGGCAAGATAGGACTAAAAATGATTTTTTAGTATAGTAAATAGAAATGAAATAAGACAGATGAAATATCCCAATATAATGTATTTGCAATATATATAAGTGGATTAAATACACTTACCAAACACAGAGACGCTCAGGTTAAAAGAAAACTTTTAAAACAGATCCAGCAATGTGTGCTATAGAAAGCATATAAAATGGTGAAGAAAGGATGAAAATAATGAGCAGAAAAAGATAACCAGGCAATTATGAATCACAAGAAAGATAAAACTTTCACATCACATCAAATAAAATTTCAGGTAAAAGTATTATAAAGTATAAAAAATATTATATACTAGTAAAAGAACATAAAGCTTCATAGAATGTAGTGATCATATTATATGCACGTAACTATAAAACTTCAAAATTAACAAATCAGCAACATACAGAACCTTTGGGAGAAACAGACAAATTAACATTTGTATTTAGATTTTTTAATGCATTCCTCTTAGAAGCTGAAAGATCGTGCAGAAAAAATATTAAACAAAATTATACCAGACTTAGACATCACAATTACTAAACTCACTGTATACATGCATCTACTTTATGTGTGTGAATATATGTATATAAGCTTTGCATACAGTTGATTAGGAAAGAACTCCAGATACATGTGTAACATAAGCAAAAATCATTGATGATCTAGTCCAAAAAGAAACTTTTATAAATGCTGAAATTTTAACAGAACACAGACATTGTATTCCAACCCTGTGTAATAAAACTTAAAATCAAAAATATTAACTAAAGAAATAAGTACACACTTTGCAAACTAATCAATAAACTTTTTATTGAATAGGAAATCCAAAGAAAATTACAAAATGCTCAGAAATGTATTAAAGCAAAAATACTCAAATTAAATGTATGGGATACATCTGAAGTAATCCTTACAGGTGTATTTACAGCTTTAAATTCATTTACCAGAAGACAAAGAAATAACAGAAAAGAAACGAATATTCAAGATGACAGTGAGAGCAACAAAGAAAAGCAGAAGAGTAGAGAAGAAAGGAAATATTAGATGAGAGCAGAAATTAATTACATATATATTTTTATTTTGTTTATTGTTTTTTTGTCCACACCACACAGCTTGCGGGATCTTAGTTCCCTGACCGAGGATTGAACCCGCGCCCTTGGCAGTGAAAGCACGGAGTCCTAACTTCTGGACCGCCAGGGAATTCCCAATTATGTATATTTTTAAATGAGGATAAAAAGGAAAATCTTTGGAAAAATCAATAACATAGAAAATCTTCTAGGAAAGAATAAAAACAAGAAGATGGAAGGAGAAAAAACAAATGAAAACCAGAAATAATACAGACTTTTAAGATGAAAAGAATTATGAATTGACATATTAATATTATACATCAGTGAGTTTATTAACATAGACCAGAGGAATGACTACTGGAGTCACTGTAAAATGCCAAACTTGAAAAAGTGGGAATCTTGAACAGACCAGCGTTCTTAGTAAATTCAAATGATAGAAAAGCAGAAAACAGCATGAAGAAAACTACATACTCTATAAGGTTGGATACATATTTCAGAAAATACACTTTATAATACATTTATATATAATATGCATATTAAATAGAGTGTTATTGCACAGAGAAAATTAAAGGAGACTAGGGAAAAAGGAAAAATAATGCAATACAGTAATAAAATACAGTATATACAAAGAGAAATAGAATAAAGATTCTTTAGATAGATGATAACACTGTCCTAATTACTGGGGAGAAAAATAAATTGAGAAAGAAATGTCGTATTCTGGAGAGAATATTTTTAAATAGCTTTATGTAACCAAGGGAGGAAGTAAACAAGCACAACTGTTTACCAACCCTATGAAAAATGTTTCAGGGATGACAAATATAGATTCATCAGTGCCGTACACTGACAGCAATTCTGTACGCAGTATCAAGTGTCATATCTGAATACCCAAGTAAATGCCAAAGGTAAATGTACCATTGGTTAGTGTAGCATGGTGAATTTTACCTCTGCCTCACTCTAAAATGTTTTAGTTTTATCAGTTTTGGTTATGAAACCATTATAAAATAACATAAATAATGTATAGGTCCTCTCTATTTTGAGGAAATAGTCCAAAGAAAAACTTCTGCAAAGCACTGTTCTGCTTGCAGTATGAACAGTGACTACTGCTGACCAAGAAGGCTGAGATGCCCCAACTTTTCTGAACGTAGATTTTCAAGGTTAGCTCAAATGTGGTTTCTTACTTCTCCTCCACTCTTGTTATATAAGCACACATGGCTAGGAATCTGGCCCTATGACTATCGTCTATATTTATGCGTGTTTATCTATAAACATGAGGGAAATATTCCTAGTAAAACTACTTACTATTGTAAACTAGGAAATGTAAACATTCTTCTATTATTTTCTACTTCTTTATAAGTATTTGACAAAGCTCTTAGAGTCATTTTAATAGTTGACTTTTCATTGGACTTAATTAAAGATGTCCTATATTTATTTTGAAAGCAAGACAGTAGATCAGTGAAAACCACCTGTGAATGTTGTTTTCATCTTAGCAAACTGTCCACACTCACATACTTGCCAAATCACAGCAATTACCCATTTTAAATGATGCAATATAAGCAATTACCCATCCTAAATGATGAGGTGTTGTAATGACTTTGTAAATGAAGGCACTTTAGTTCATTAGTACCTTCAAATTGATTGTTATAAGATTAATTATTATTTCTAAATCATTTATACTTAGTTCCAAGCCTCTCATACATTAAGTTAAAACATATAAAAGATTACAACTTCTACTGTATCAGATTGAATCAATACATTCTATTTAAGTTTCCTCAGTAATGCCTGTTTTAATGTTTTTGCTAAGAGTTATTTTGGAAACTTACTCATTTATTTGTTTATAATTCACACTCAGAAGAGGGCAATTGCTTGAAATATTTGTAATACTTGTATAACTTGTACATAAATCAAAAATAATACTAAGAATAATCCTGCTCTACAATTGGCAGAATTTTCTTTCTATAAAGCCAGATATAGTCAGAAGGCTATATTCCTAGATCATAACCCTCTGTAAGTCTCTAACACCATTTCTAAGACACAACACACACACACAACACACAAACACAACCCACCCAACCATAATCCACCCATTTCTGCCACCCTTTCACCTTTTTCTCAGGCCTTTTCCTGGTGTATTTTCTCCCTTCTTTGCTTGCTATGATTTAACAATTTTACTAGTGAGCAAAGAAATGAACAGATGGCTGCAAGTGTGAAATGGAATATTATATCCTGAGTTTTTTACCTGGACTCATACAAAATATGCCCTCATACTCTCTAGGCTAAATTATTTTTTCACCGTTTATGTATCTATGATGTGTAGAGTAATGTCTCCTTGCTCTACCAAACATGCCTTAAAACCCCAAATCTTTAAATACTTTAAATATACCTTATATGGCAAAAGGAACTTTGCAAATATGATTAAGTTCGAAAACTTCAGCTATGGAGATTATCCTGGATTGTTGAGTGGGTCCAATATAATCACAAGGGTCCTTCTAAGTGGAAGAAGAAGGTCAGAGTCAGAGAGACAAATTGAAGATACTACTTTGCGGCTTTGAAGATGATGAAGCCACAATCTAAGGAATGTAGGTGGCCTCTGGAACCTGAAAAGCACAAGGAAACAGATTCTTTCCTGAAGCTTCCAGAAGAAAGGCAGCTTAATTTTAGGACCTCTGACCTCTAGAACATTGAGATAACGAATTTGTGTTAAGCCCCTACACTTGCAGTAATTTGTTACAGCATCAATAGAAAACTAATATGTCTAGGAGCTCTTTTTATATCCTTCAGAATCATTTGTTTCTCCTTCTTCCCCATAAGATTTTCGTGAGTATCATGCTTCCTTGACAGGGAAATGAGAGCTTGCTATATTAGTTTTCCTCAAAAAGAGGTATTACGATGTCAGTCAGATGTTTTTTCCCACCTATTTATTATCTGTTTTGAATTTTACCCTATATGTGTAGATAGAGTAAATAAATATATCTGCATTTTTTAATATGTTATCTAGAACTATTTTGGAGGAAGCAAGTGTATTATAATTGAAATATATGCATTACTTGACTAGAAAGTAGGACAACATTAGTTCAATCTCAGCAAAGTCACATAAAAAGAAATGTAAATATTACTCTCAGTATCTTGAAGAACACTGAAAATCACTCCTGTTGGTTAATTAAAAAGGCAATCCTGGGACACCAAATAGGAAATTTTACATCTAAAACATCACAGAAATTATCTGTAAACACTGACCTGCACCCTCGCTCAAATGTCCCCACTCATGACAACTGTTAAAATTTCACTCAACTTTTTTTGATCTCTCAAGTTGCTTCACTCTCTGTTCTCTCTTGTCCTGCCGCTCACCCCTCTCATCCAAGTTCTGGTGTATTCCCCGCCCCAAGAGACTTCATTGCCTCTTTTTTTTTTTTTTTTTTTTGGACAAGAATGAGACTTTAATCAGTTTTAAGTGAAGATTATAACACTAAGAGATAAAGGGTTGTAACAAATGGACATCTGATTGGTATGAAGCATTATCTTTTACATATATAATTTTTTGTGTATCCTCAGTGCATAGCGTTTACACACAGAGCCACTGCTGCACGGCACAAGATTATATGAAGAGGCTGAATCAGAGTAAGGCTGCTTAACAGACCGAAATTTTTTAGTATATATATTCTATATGAAAACCGATTGAACTTTTGAACTGGCAGGGTAGAAGGCAACTCTGCCAAACACTGCAGTTAAAGCCCCCAATTTAGTGCACAGTTCCACCCCTTCCATCTGCATGCGTGACACATTAACAGTATCGAAAGGTAAACTAGCCACTTTGTGTCAACCACAGCCATTGTTATGAACATATTGCACAAATTTTCTAGAACTAAACAGTAAGTTGTACCCTACTTTTATTTTTTAAAGCTGAAACATTTGATGCTGCTGGTAAACTCCACTTAAGTCTATAACCTGTGCCACAGCAAAGAATGGTGATGCTATTTATTCAATTACCCTTTAATAATAATGGCAAAAAATGTTCAAGAGGAGCTACAGTGTAGCTTCCAGTGATTGGCAGCACAACCTCACTCCAGGATAGCTGCAGGACCAGACATCTCCATGCTCTCTCTCCTCCCTTTTACTGATGGCATTTTAAAAATTTATTATAAACCATAAATGGAGAATAGTATTTTCAAGCCCATTATATCAATATGAAGAGATTTTACACATGCATTTACCTTCACCTGTTCCAAAAGCTCCACTAAAGTAACAATAAATGAATTTTTAAAGTCATATATCCCCTAAGATCAAGAACATATAGCAACAATATTTTAGAATCTGGAAACAAAGGAAGCTGGTTGATATGACTAAGAAAAAGTTGAATTCTAAGCCAGTTTGGGAGAAATTAAAGAAAAAAGAAAAGTAACTTGATTCACAACTCAAAACCAGCAAGAGGCTCAGGATTCCAGAAGCCAGTTGTCCTTGAAAGCAGGGATGAAGGTAGATCTAACAATAGGTCTGACTGATATTTGCTTAATAGTTAAATTCACAGGCATCTGAGTTCTAAATAAGAGATGGGGAAAGGCCGGGGGGGGGGGAGAAGCAGCTGGACCCCCAGATCTCATTCGCTTCCTGCAAAGCAGGGGAAAAAGTCTCTATACTAGAGACAGCGCAGTTGAAGCCTGAGGATTGGAGCCTCATAGGCTTTAATGAAAACCTGGCAGTAGACCAAAGGCTGAGTCATCCCCACACCCAGCTACCTCCATCCTCAACCTCCTCAATACTCAGTTCAGAAACTCACTAAACTGGTAGCTAAAACTTACTTATACCCTCTAAGGAGGAGATTGTAAATGTATTTTTGACTACGAAAGCAGACTATCCCAAAGTGTTAACATTTAAACAAACAAAAAGAACTAATGATACTGATATACCTACTCAGGTAACCCATAACAGTGAAGCCCATAGTCAATAAACCTCATCCCCACACACAAAGCTTATAACTTTTAGTTTTTCTCCCCAACTCTTACTTATTAGAAAACAGCCAAGGATCACCATATTTAAAAGAAAGCCTCAATGTTTAAAAATAGAGAACTAAAAGAAAAAAGCAGACAAGACAAAGATTATGCAGGAGGATAAAAGCATCATGAAAGGTCTCCCATGCAAAAGTCATCCTCATAATTTTTGTAAATACACACCCATAAGGGCATAGTGCTATGAAATGAATGTTTGTGTCACCCCACCCCCCAAATTCATATGTTGACATCCTAATCCCAATGTGATGAAATATGGAGGTGGGGTTTTAGGGAGGTGATAAGATCATGAGGGTGAATCTTTCATGAATGGGATTAGTGCCCTTATGAGAAGAAGCCAGAGAGCTAGTTAGTTCTTTTTCTGTCACAAGAGAATACAATGAGAAGTTGGCAGTCTGCAACCTGAAAGAGGGCTCTCACCAAAACCTGATCATCTTAATACACTGATCTCTGACTTGCAGCCTCCAGAATCATGAGAAGTATGTTTCTGTTGTTGCTTAAGTCACGTAGGCTATGGTAATTTAGTAGCATTAAGTGACTAAAACAGGTGGAGTAACTCCTTACTCCGTAAGTGTGAACTGTGCATAGTGACATCCATCAATGAGTACAGTATGGAAAAAGGAGAAAAGAGTAACTTTACAATGGCAAAACCTCAGATTCAATCTCAGCACCTGACCAATACATAAATAAAAGATAAGGTGTCAGTGTTCCTATCTTAAAAACCTGCGAAAATCCTTTCAATCTTTTTTCTATGCTGCATTTTTTCCCAGAAAGTGTATTGACATAATTTTGGATAATATTTTAATTAAGAAGGCTTTTCTTTAAGCTGAAAAGAAAGGGTGATAATTAGTGACAAGAATACATAGAAAAGAACAAATGCCACTGGAAAGGTAAATGTATAGCAAAGGTAGTGGATTAATCACTTATAAAGCTAATATGAGGTTAAAAGACAAAAGTAGTAAAAGTAACTATGATTACAATAACTATTGTTAAGGAATATACAAGATAAAGAGATGTAAGATGTGGCATCAAAAACATAAAACATTGGGTGGGGGGAGTAATAATATTGAACTTTACAGTGGAATCAAATTTAAGATGTTATCCACTTAAAATGACTGTTATAATTCGTTATGGGTAATCCTCATGGTAACCCAAATCAAAAACCTATGGTAAGTACACAAAAGTTAAAGAGAAAGAACATATAAGCATTCCACTAAAGGGTCATCAAACCACAAAGGAAGAGAGCAAGGGAAGAAGAAAGGAACAGAGAGAAACTACAAAAACATTCAGAAAACAATTAACAAAATGACAGTAAGCACCTACTTATCAATAATCACTTTAAATGTAAAGAAATAAGTTCTCCAATTAAAAGACATAGATTGAGAACAGACTGATGGTTGCCAGAGGCAGGAGGTGGTAGGTGGGAGAATGGGTGAACTGTGGGTTTTTTTGAGTTTAAGTAAATTGAATTTTTAAAAAATATAGCAAATATTTTATAATAACTATAAATGGAGTATAACCTTTAAAAATTGTGAATCACTATACTGTACATGTGTAACATATAATATTGTGTACCAACTATGCCTCAATAAAAAATATAAAAGCAAATAAAAAAATTTTGGAAGTAGTTGACAAAGTCAGAAATGCACACTAATCACAATATGTAAAATTTATATTCATAACACTACCTTGAATTTTAAATACTCGCAGTGAAAGCATGCCAAACTTAGGACATCTTAGAAAATTTACATATTCATCCAGTCTTCATCCAACATATATCCCAATGGTGACGGAATATAATTTGTAAACCTAATCATAAAAATATATGGATTCAACTGATACCTGACCTTCAGTAAATATTGATTGAGCACTGAGTCACTACTCTAGATGTCAGAAATACAGCAGGGAACAAATCTTACCAAATGCCAGGCCTCAGATTGTTTACATTCCATTGGCATCATTTAATATTTTAGGCGAATAGATTTCTTGATGAAATATAAAAATAGTGAAAGAAAGAATAAAAAGAGAAAAAGGTAGGTAAAGAAAGGAAAGCACACCAAAGCATAGAATATCTGTCCATGTCAACACAATGATTCACTTTACATTGTTTTGACATCTGAGTAGTAGGGGAACTCACAACAGGCATCCTTCACTGGGGAGAAAATACCCAGAGTTTAGTTCTGGACTGTTAAGTATGAGATGCCAGTGAGACATGCCAGAGGAGATGTAGAGTATCTCCTATATATGGGTTATATGAGTCTAGAATTCATGAGAAACATTCCAGTTGGAGATAAATGTGGACGTCAACAGCATATAGATGATACAACATATAGTAAGTCTGATATGTATCACAATGAGATTTAAAAGTTTAGGCACCACTAATTTTTCAATCCTTCCTTTCTCCCCTTTTCATCCTACCCCCCACTTCTTCCTCTTTCTCCTTCTTCTTCTTAATCTTTATAATTTTTTTGTATGTGTCTAGCAGATGGGCCAGAGTTAAAGTGTAAATATATTCTTCTTTCTTTCCCTGTAGCTTCCTTTATAGCTGTTTAGCAAATAAGGCGAAGGCTAAGGAAGCTTAGTTCTTCCCACAGTTCAGCTGTATCCTCTGTTTTCACCCACCTACTACAACTGAAGCAGACATACATGTTTATATTTCTCCAGAGAATGTCCGGTTTAAGGGTAAAGTAGGCCAGGTCACAAAGGCAGGTTCAGATTTGATGATCTTGGAGAGAGATGACTTAGATTTGACTCATTACTTTCACGTTGTGAAAAGCAATTCAAAACGTCTACAGTTAAGAATAAAAAGAGTACACAGAGCCCCTTAATGCCTCTTAATGTTTGTTAGGGAGGCACACCAATAATTGGACATGCTTAGTATGGGCATAGAAGGGGGAATTCGCCCCATCACAGAAAAACAGGAATTTTATGCCACTCTAAACTAGAGTGCTGGAGCACATCAGCATTTAAAGACTCATGCTGTTTCCACAGAAGAAAATTCTCATGTGACCACAGTTACACATTTCTTTAATTCTATTTGTAATTTGTCTATTTGTAATTTCAATGCAACAGCCCTGGCCATGGCCTACCTGTGTGACAGAAAACAATTTATATTTTACTATATATAGGTTTTCTAGAGGAAACCATGGAGGAGTACTACCATATGCACATATAATCTCATATGATGTCCCTTTTCTCAAGCCCCTGCTGTCATTTATTTCATAACTTCCCCTCCCAAACCACTGGTAATTTTTCTCATTTGTTATACAGAGTTGTTTCGGCTGTGCCCCGCACACATCACACCATTCAGCAGAGTCCTTTGGAGTACACTATGATGAGAAGGGTTTCTGGGATTATAAATAACAGTATTTCCTAGCATTTAGTTGTTCAGGCAAAACACTGAGAACCAATCGTGTGGTTCAATGGAGAAGTCTCCTCTGGCCTTTAAGATTATACCTGTAATGCTGCAAGAACCTTGTGTCTTAAAAACCTTCAAACAATCCAGTTAGTAGTATTGAAGCATTTACTGGAAAACAATTTAAAGATTGTGGATATGCAGCACCTACATTGTGTGCAAGAGTTAAGGCATAATTAGAATTTTGCTTTTACATCTGTACTTAAAATAATCATTGTTCCTTTACTAATATTATGAACATTTTATGAACATAATTTATCTCCATTGCCCTTCACTTAGTCTGTTTCTGTTGATGTATGACACACTTCAAATTGCTAGAAATAAGTTATTACAGTGAGAAATTCCTAATTATTTCCTCTGATTAAAGTTCCCATATGCCAAGGAACCTGATCCCACATGTTACTGTTTGATGGGAGAAACTGCTTTATAATTTATCTGAGCCACTTAAAAAATATATGAATAGGAGCTTACATTAATGCTTGTGAAATGCTTTAATATTTTTTATTTCTCATTTTCTTCTGATTTATTGGGGGATAAGTTACCAAAGCCATCATATCTTAGAAAAAATAAAGTATTAGTATGATGAATATGCTCTTTTTAGTATAAGGGTGAACACAGTTAAGCATCTGTCAGAAAAGTTTATAATCAGATGCAAACCTACATATTGGGCTTTCACTCATCCTTCCAGTTAGGCTTTTCTGCAGAAAAAAATTATTATTTCTCTGAGGCACTTATTTTTCCAACTATATTCTCCTATGAGCAAGGGTTTGATGGAGAGCTTTTTTTTTTCTTTTTGTGGTACGCGGGCCTCTCACTGTTGTGGCCCCCGAGAGCTTAATTTTAACCACGCTGAGAATTTTTAAAATTAATTTAAAAGATTGATAACTCATTAAAGTCTGACCAGAGCAGAAAGATAACCAGGAAGGGAAAATAATGGTTAATAATGTCTCCTAAAATATTACCAAAAGACAGTTTGGGATTTGAAATTAGTTGAACTGAACTTAAACTTTTTATTCTTCCTCTCTTTAGTTGTATAACCTTGGGGAAGTGGTTTAATTCATCAGAGACTGTTCATTTAGAGACAGTTTGGAGAGAACATCACTGATTACCAAGTGGTAGTGTCAAGAACAAGTTCAATAATGTTTGTGACTATTCTTTGTAAACTTAAAAACATTATAGAACTGATAGAATTTATTTTTCAACTATAATAAAAGGACACTAATTTTCCATGTATCTAACAGCTCATTGTCAAGAAGATACTTGATAAGATTTATAAACTGTCAAGGAGAAACCAAATGTCCAGAGCCCTTGGGGAACAAATCTGTATCACTATAAAAATGATTTATTCAATAGGAAGAAAATATTAAGAAGTAAACCTCAGGGCTTCCCTGATGGCACAGTGGTTGAGAGTCCACCTGCTGATGCAGGGGACACAGGTTCATGCCCCGGTCCGGGAAGATCCCACATGCCGCGGAGTGGCTGGGCCCGTGAGCCATGGCCACTGGGCCTGCGCATCCAGAGCCTGTGCTCCACAACGGGAGAGGCCACAACAGTGAGAGGCCCACGTATCGCCAAAAAAAAAGTAAACCTCAAATAAATAGCTGTGTCATAAACATAATGGAATTGTAATAAATATTTAGTGATGCTAAACATTCCATCAATTAACAAGCATGTCAAATTAATTTAATTTAAAATAGTATTAGATGCAAAAATATTGCCATAAATATATAAAGCAAATATCACCAGACATAAAGGAAGAAACTGACAGTAACACAATAGTAGTAGGGCACTATATCACCCCATTTACACCAATGGACAGATCATTCAGATAGAAAGTCATTAAGAAAACACTGGCCTTAAATAACACATTAAACCAAATGGACTTTATATAGACTGATAAATAGATACATAGGGAGATAGATAGGGAGATAGAAGATAGATAGATAGTTATAGATATAGATTTTATAGATAGATAGATATTATATATATAAAATCCATCCAAAAGCAGCAAAACACACATTCTTTTCAAGTCACATGGAACATTCTCCAGGATAGGTCACATGCTAGGTTACAAAACAAGTCTCAGTAAGTTTAAGAAGAATGAAATTGCATCTAGCATATTTTGCAACCACAACACTATGAGACTAGAAATCAACTAACGAAAAAAACTGCAAAAAAATCACAAACACTTGAAGGCTAAGAAATATGCTACTAAACAACTGATGGATCACTGAAAAAGTCAAAGAAGAAATCAAAAAATACCTGGAGATAAAAGAAAACAAATACACAATGATCAAAAATCTTTGAGATACAGCAAAAGTGGTTCGAAGAGGAAAGCTTAAACTGATACAGACTTACCTGGAGAAATAAGAAAAATGTCAAATAAACAACTTAACTTTACACTAAAAGGAACTAGAAAAAAGAAGAAACATAACCCAAAGTTAGTAGATGGAAAGAAATCATAAAGCTCACAGGATAAATAAATAAAATAGAGACTAAAAAAAATAGAAGAGATAATGAAACTAAGAGCAAATTCTTTGAAAAGATATAAAATTGATAAAGCTTTAGCCAAACTCATCAAGAAAAAAAGGGAGAGAGGCCAAATCCATAAAATCAGAAATGAAAAAGAAGTTACAACCCACACCACAGAAATACAAAGAATCGTAACTATGAATAGTTATAAGCCAATAAACTGGACAACCTAGAAGAAATGGACAAATTCCTAGAAATGTACAACACCCCAAGACTGAAACAGGAAGAAAATTTGAACAGACCAATTACCAGTAATGAAATTCAATCAATAATATTAAAAAAAACTCCCAACAAACAAAAGTTCAGGGCCAGATGGCTTCACAGGTGAATTCTACCAAACATTTAAAGAAGAGTTAACACCTATTCTTCTCAAACTATTCCAAAATATTGCAGAGAAAGAAATGCTTCACAAAAAAAAAAAATTATAGGCCAATTTCAGTTATGAACATAGATACAAAATCCTCAACAAAATATTAGCAAACCAAGTTCAACATTACATCAAAATGATCTTACACCATGAACAAGTGGGATTTATCCCAGAGATGCAAGGATGGTTCAAAATCCACAAATCAATCAATGTGATAAACCATATTAACAAATTGAAGAATAAAAATTATATGATAATCTCAATAGATGCAGAGAAAGCTTTTAACAAAATTCAACATCCATTTATGATAAAAACTCTCAACAAAGTTGGTATAGAAGGAAAATACCTCAACATAATAAAGGTCATATATAATAAACCCATAGCTAACATTATACTCAACAGTGAAAAGAAGAAAACTTTTCCTCTAAGATCACTAAAAGGACAAGGGTGCCCACCCTGACCACTTTTATTCAACATAATATTGGAAGTCTTAACCACAACAATAAGACAAGAACAATAAATTTAAAAGATCCAAATTGGAAAGGAAGAAGTAAAACTGTTTGCAGATGACATGATACATAAAAATACATACATACGTAAAAAATCCTAAAGACACCACCAAAAAACTATCAGAGTTCATCAATGAATTCAGTAAGATTGCAGGATACAATATTAATAAGTATAAATCTGTTACATTTCTATACATTAATAATGAACTATCAGAAAGAAAGGCAACCCTTGTGCACTGTTAATAGGAATGCAATTTCATACAGCCACTATGGAAAACAGTATGGAAATTACTCAAAAAATTAAAAATAGAGCTACCATATGGTCTAGCAATTCTACTTCCAGGTATTTATTCAAAGAAAACAAAAATACTAATTAGAAAGGAAATATGCACCCCTATGTTCATTGCAGCATTATTTACACTAGCTAAGGTTTGGAGGCAACTTAAGTGCCCATCAAGAAATAGATGAATGGAGAAGATGTCGCACATATATACAATGGAATATTACTCAGACTTGAAAAAGAATGAAATCTTTTGTGACAACATGGGATGGACCTAGAGTGTATAATGCTAAGTGAAGTAAGGCAGGCAGAGAAAGACAAATATTGCATGATTCCACTTATATGTGGCATCTTAATAAACAAAACAAACATAACAAAACAGAAAGAGAGTTATAGATACAGAGAACAAATGGCTTGTTGCCAAAGTTGTGAGGCATGGTGGAGAGTAAAGGAATAGGTGATGATATTTAGAGGAACAAACTTCCAGTTGCAAAATAAATGAGTCATAGGTATGAAATGAACAGTGTGGAGAATACATAGTCATTAAGTAATATCTTTGTATGGTGACATATCATAACTAGACTTAACGTGGTGATCAGTTTGAAATGTACAAAAATATTGAATCACTATGTTGTGTACCTGGAACTAATATAATGTTATAGATCCTTTATACTTCCAAAACAAACTCATAGGAAAGAGATCAGATTCATCACTACCAGAGGGAGGGCAGAGGGATCGGATGAAGGCAGTCAAAAGGCACAAATTTCCAGTTATAAGTACTAGGGACATAATGTACAACATTAATATAATGAGCACTGCTGTATGTTATATATGAAAGTTGGTAAGACAGTAAATCCTAAGAGTTCTCATCACAAGGAAAAAGGTTTGTTTCTATGTCTTTAATTTTATATCTATATGAAAGGATGAATGTTCACCACACTTATTGTGATAATCACTTCATGATATATTTAAATTAAATCATGCTGTACACCTTAAACTTATACAGTGCTATATGTCAATTATATCTCAATAAAACTGGAAGAAGAAAAATTTATTGATCACAGTCAAATGTACCTCGGTCAGGGCTTCCCTGGTGGCTCAGTGGTTGAGAGTCCGCCTGCCGATGCAGGGGACACGGGTTCATGCCCCAGTCCGGGAAGATCCCACATGCCACGGAGCGGCTGGGCCCGTGAGCCATGGCCGCTGAGCCTGCACGTCCGGAGCCTGTGCTCTGCAACGGGAGAGGCCACAACAGTGAGAGGCCCGCGTACCGCAAAAAAAAAAAAAAAAAAAAAAATGTACCTCAGTCAGCTCTGAGGACTACAAATTTGAACAAAACACATCATCTTCATTTTGGTATTTGTGCAGGTACCAAGTTCTAAACTTTAAAAGACAACGTACAGGGCTTCCCTGGTGGCACAGTGGTTGAGAGTCCGCCTGCCGATGCAGGGGACATGGGTTAGTGCCCCGGTCCGGGAAGATCCCACGTGCCGCGGAGCAGCTGGGCCCGTGAGCCATAGTCACTGAGTCTGCGCGTCCAGAGCCTGTGCTCCACAACGGGAGAGGCCACAGCAGTGAGGGGCTCGCGTACCACAAAAGAAAAAAAAAAAAAAAAAATGGACACAGAGAGAGTAAAAAAAAAGTATCAGTCTTAAAACACTGATAATAACAATAGATTCCCCCTTTGTTTACTTCACTCTATAACTGCGATGAAGACAAACATAGACTTATGTTCAGCATAAGTGGAAAGGGAAAATAAAATAATAAAGGACAACCATTTGGAAACAAAATTATTATAACTAAAGCTATGTTTTTGTTTAGGAAACTGTTATCCTTATTTAAATTATTCTGTTTTTCACTTCCTGGCATCAATATATTATTCAACCAGAAACTATAGTTTCAGACTAAAAATAATTTCTTCCTTGGAGTTATAATCATTCTTTAATGTTAAATATTTGACAACCAAAAGGAGAGCAAAGTTCAGGTGATAAGTCTGTGGGAATTTAGGAGTGACAGTGATTCAGAGTAAACAAGTAAAAATTAATGGTCCTTTTTTAAAGAGGGGATTAAATTGTGTGCTAAGGTCCGTATACTCAGCAGGAAGCTGGCTCAGAGAAAAGAGTTAAAGGAGAGGAGGAGCTTCAAGATGGCAGAAGAGTAAAATGTGGAGATCACCTTCTTCCCCACAAATACATCAGAAATACATCTACATGTGGAACAGCTCCTACAGAACACCTACTGAACGCTGGCAGAAGACCTCAGACCTCCCAAAAGGCAAGAAACTCCCCACGTACCTGGGTAGGGCAAAAGAAAAAAAAAAAAACAGAGACAAAGAATAGGGACGGTACCTGCACCAGTGGGAGGGAGCTGTGAAGGAGGAAAGGTTTCCACACATTAGGAAGCCCCTTTGCGGGCGGAGACTGTGGGTAGCGGAGGGGGGAAGCTTCAGAGCCGCGGAGGAGAGCACAGCAACAGGGGTGCGGAGTGCAAAGCGGAGACATTCCCGCACAGAGGATCCGTGCCGACCAGCACTCATTAGCCCGAGAGGCTTGTCTGTTCACCCGCCGGGATGGGCTGGGGCTGGGAGCTGAGGCTCGGGCTTCGGTCGGATCCCAGGGAGAGGACTGGAGTTGGCGGTGTGAACACAGCCTGAAGGGGGCTAGTGCACCACGGCTAGCCGGGAGGGAGTCCAGGGAAAAGTCCAGAACTGCCAAAAAGGCAACAGACATTTTCTTGCCTCTTTGCTTCCTCGTGCGCGAGGAGAGGGGATTAAGAGCACCGCTTAAAGGAGCTCCAGAGACGGGTGTGAGCTTGCGGCTAACAGCGCGGACCCCAGAGACGGGCATGAGACACTAAGGCTGCTGCTGTCACCACCAACAAGCCTGTGTGCAAGCACAGGTCACTCTCCACACCTCCACTCCCGGGAGCCTGTGCAGCCCACCACTGCCAGGGTCCCAGGATCCAGTGACAACTTCCCCAGGAGAATGCACGGCGCGCCTCAGGCTGGTGCAATGTCACACTGGCCTCTGCCACCGCAGGCGCGCCTGGCATCGGTACCCCTCCCTCCCCCTGGCCTGAGTGAGCCAGAGCCTCCGAAGCAGCTGCTCCTTTAACCCCGTTCTGCCTGGGCGGGGAACAGATGCCCTCAGGTGACCTACACGCAGAGGCAGGGACAAATCCAAAGCTGAGCCCCTGGGAGCTGTGAGAACAAAGAGAAAGGGAAATGTCTCCCAGCAGCCTCAGGGGCAGCATATTAAATTTCCACAGTCAACTTGATGTACGCTGCATGGGTGGAATACCTGAATGGACAACGAATCATCCCAAATTGAGGAGGTGGACGTTGGGAGCAATGATATATATATATATTTCCCTTTTTCTCTTTTTGTGAGTGTGTATGTATATGCTTCTGTGTTTGATTTTGTCTGTATAGCTTTGCTTTTACCATTTGTCCTAGGGTTCTGTCTGTCCGTTTTTGTTTTTTTATTACATAAAAAACATTTTTTTCTTAATAATTTTTTATTTTAATAACTTTATTTTATTTTACTTTATTTTATTTTATCTCCTTTCTTTCTTTGCTCCCTTTGATTCTGAGCCATGTGGAGGACAGGCTATTGATACTCAAGCAAGGCATCAGGGATGTGCCACTGAGGTGGGAGAGCCAAGTTCAGGACACTGGTACACAAGAGACCTCCCAGCTCCACGTAATATCAAATCGTGAAAATCTCCGAGAGATCTCCATCTCAATGCCAAGACCCAGCTCCACTCAACGACCAGCAAGCTACAGTGCAGGACACCCTATGCCAAACAACTAGCAAGACAGGAACACAACCCCATCCATTAGCACAGAGGCAGCCTAAAATTATAATACGGCCACAAACACCCCAAAACACACCACCAAACATGGACCTACCCACCAGAAAGACAAGATCCAGTCTCATCCACCAGAACACAGGCACTAGTCCCCTCCACAAGGAGGCCTACACAACTGACTGAACCAACTTTAGTCATTGAGGACAGACACCAAAAACAACGGAAACTACAAACCTGCAGCCTGTGAAAAGGAGACCCCAAACACAGTAAGTTAAGCAAAATGAGAAGGCAGAGAAACACACAGCAGATGAAGGAACAAGGCAAAAACACACCAGACCTAACAAATGAAGAGGAAATAGGCCGTCTACCTGCAAAAGAATTCAGAATAAGGATAGTAAAGATATCCAAAATCTTGGAAATAGAATGGAGAAAATACAAGAAACGTTTAACAGGAACCTAGAAGAACTAAAGAGCAAACAAACAGTGATGAACAACACAATAAATGAAATTAAAAATTCTCTAGAAGGGAATAGCAGAATAACTGAGGCAGAAGAACGGATAAGTGACCTGGAAGATAAAATAGTAGAAATAAAAACTGCAGAGCAGAATAAAGAAAAAAGAATGAAAAGAATGCTGGACAGTCTCAGAGACCTCTGGGACAACATTAAACCTACCAACATTCGAATTATAGGGGTTCCAGAAGAAGAGGAGAAAAAGAAAGGGACTGAGAAAATATTTGAAGAGATTATAGATGAAAACTTCCCTAATATGGGAAAGGAAATAGTTAATCAAGTCCAGGAAGCACAGAGAGTCTCATACAGGATAAATCCAAGGAGAAACATGCCAAGACACATATTAATCAAACTATCAAAAATTAAATACAAAGAACAAATATTAAAAGCAGCAAGGGAAAAACAGCAAATAACACATAAGGGAATCCCCATAAGGTGAACAGCTGACCTTTCAGCAGAAACTCTGCAAGCCAGAAGGGAGTGGCAGGACATGTTTAAAGTGAAGAAGAAGAAAAACCTACAACCAAGATTACTCTACCCAGCAAGGATCTCATTCAGATTTGATGGAGAAATTAAAAGCTTTTATGGACAAACAAAAACTAAGAGAATTCAGCACCACCAAACCAGCTTTACAACAAATGGTAAAGAAACTTCTCTAGGCAGGAAACACAAGAGAAGGAAAAGACCTAAATAATAAGCCCAAAACAATTAAGAAAATGGTAATAGGAACATACATATTGATAATTACCATAAATGTAAATGGATTAAATGCTCTAACCAAAAGACATAGACTGGCTGAATGGGTCCAAAAACAAGACCTGTATATATGCTGTCTACAAGAGACCCACTTCAGACCTAGGGACACATACAGACTGAGAGTGAGGAAATGGAAAAAGATATTCCATGCAAGTGGAAATCAAAAGAAAGCTGGAGTAGCAATTCTCATATCAGACAAAATAGACTTTAAAGACTATTACAAGAGACAGAGAAGGACACTACATAATGATCAAGGGATCAATCCAAGAAGAAGATATAACAATTGTAAATATTTATGCACCCAACATAGGAGCACCTCAATATATAAGGCAAATATTAACAGCCTTAAAAGGGGAAATCGACAGTAACACAATCATAATAGGGGACTTTAACACCCCACTTTCACCAATGGACAGATCATCCAAAATGAAAATAAGTAAGGAAAAACAAGCTTTAAATGATACATTAAACAAAATGGACTTATTTGATATTTATAGGACATTACATCCAGAAACAACAGAATACACATTCTTCTCAGGTGCTCATGGAACATTCTCAGGATAGATCATATCTTGGGTCACAAATCAAGCCTTGGTAAATTTAAGAAAATTGAAATCGTATCAAGTATCTTTTCTGACCACAATGCTGTGAGACTAGATACCAATTACAGGAAAAAATCTGTAAGAAATACAAACACATGGAGGCTAAACAACACAGTACTTAATAACCAAGAGATAACTCAAGAAATCAAAGAAGAAATCAAAAAATACCTAGAAACAAATGACAATGAAAACACAATGACCCAAAACCTATGGGATGCAGCAAAAGCAGTTCTAAGAGGGAAGTTTATAGCAATACAATCCTACCTTAAGAAACAAGAAACATCTCAAATAAACCACCTAACCTTACACCTAAAACAATTAGAGAAAGAACAAAAAAACCCCAAAGTTAGTAGAAGGAAAGAAATCATAAAGATCTGATCAAAAAATAAATGAAAAAGAAGTGAAGAAAACAATAGCAAAGATAAATAAAACTAAAAGCTGGTTCTTTGAGAAGATAAAGAAAACTGATAAACCATTAACAAGACTTATCAAGAAAAAAAGAAGATTCAAATCAGTAGAAATAGAAATGAAAAAGGAGAAGTAACAACTGACACTGCAGAAATACAAAGGATCATGAGAAATTACTACAAGCAACTATATGTCAATAAAATGGACAACCTGGAAGAAATGGACAAATTCTTAGGAATGTACAACCTTCTGAGACTGAACCAGGAAGAAACAGAAAATATGAACAGACCAATCACAAGCACTGAAATTGAAACTGTGATTAAAATGTTCCAACAAACAAAAGCCCAGGACCAGATGGCTTCACAAGCGAATTCTATCAAACATTTAGAGAAGAGCTAACACCTATCCTTCTCAAATTCTTCCAAAATATAGCAGAGGGAGAAACACCCCCAAATTCATTCTACGATGCCACCATCTCTCTGATAAGAAAACCAAAGATGTCACAAAGAAAGAAATCTACAGGCCAATATCACTGATGAACATAAATGTAAAAGTCCTCAACAAAATACTAGCAAACAGAATCCAACAGCATATTGAAAGGATCATACACTATGACCAAGTGGGGTTTAACCCAGGAATGCAAGGATTCTTCAATATACACAAATCAATCAATGTGATAAACCATATTAACAAATTGAAGGAGAAAAACCATATGATCATCTCAATAGATGCAGAGAAAGTTTTCGACAAAATTCAACACCCATTTATGATAAAAACCCTCCAGAAAGTAGGCATAGAGGGAACTTTCCTCAACATAATAAAGGACATATATGACAAACCCACAGTCAACATCATCCTCAATGTTGAAAAACTGAAACCATTTCTACAAAGATCAGGAACAAGACAAGGCTGCCCACTCTCACCACTATTATTCAACATAGTTTTGGAAGTTTTAGCCACGGCAATCAGAGAAGAAAAAGAAATAAAAGGAATCCAAATCGGAAAAGAAGAAGTAAAGCTGTCAGTGTTTTCAGATGACATGATATTATACATAGAGAATCCTAAAGATGCTACCAGAAAACTACTAGAGCTAATCAATGAATCTGGTAAAGTAGCAGGATACAAAATTAATGCGTAGAAATCTCTAGCATTCCTATACATTAATGATGAAAAATCTGAAAGTGAAATTAAGAAAACACTCCCATTTACCACTGCAACAAAAAGAATAAAATATTTAGGAATAAACCTACCTAAGGAGACAAAAGACCTGTATGCAGAAAATTATAAGGCACTGATGAAAATAATTAAAGATGATACAAATAGATGGAGAGATATACCATGTTCTTGGGTTGGAAGAATTAACATTGTGAAAATGCCTATACTACCCAAAGCAATCTACAGATTCAATGCAATCCCTATCAAACTACCACTGGCATTTTTCACAGAACTAGAACAAAAAAATTGCACAATTTGTATGGAAACACAAAAGACCCTGAATAGCCAAAGTAATCTTGAGAAAGAAAAACGTAGCTGGAGGAATCAGGCTCCCTGACTTCAGACTATACTACAAAACTACAGTAATCAAGAGAGTATGGCACTGGCTGAAAAACAGAAATATAGGTCAATGGAACAGGGTAGAAAACTCAGAGGAAAACCCACACACATATGGTTACCTTATGTTTGATAAAGGAGGCAAGAATATACAGTGGAGAAAAGACAGCCTCTTCAATAAGTGGTGCTGGGAAAACTGGACAGCTACATGTAAAGAATGAAATTAGAACACTCCCTAACACCATACACAAAAATAAATTCAAAATGAATTAAAGACCTAAGTGTAAGTCCAGACACCATCAACTTCTTAGAGGAAAACATAGGCATAACACTCTATGACATAAATCACAGTGAGATCCTTTCTTGACCCACCTCCTAGAGAAATGGAAATAAAAACAAAAATAAACAAATGGGACCTAATGAAACTTAAAAGCCTTTTCACAGCAAAGGAAACCATAAACAAGGTGTAAAGACACCCTCAGAATTGGAGAAAATATTTGAAAATGAAGCAACTGACAAATGATTAATCTCCAAAACATACAAGCAACTCATGCAGCTCAATATCTGAAAAACAAACAACCCAATCCAAAAATGGGCAGAAGACCTAAATAGATATTTCTCTAAAGAAGTTATACAAATTGCCAACAAACACATGAAAGGATGCTCAACATCATTAATCATTATAGAAATGCAAATCAAAACTGCAATGAGATATCATCTCACACCAATCAGAATGGCCATCATCAAAAAATCTACAAACAACAAATGCTGGAGAGAGTGTGGAGAAAAGGGAACCCTCTTGCACTGTTGGTGGGAATGTACATTGATACATCCACTATGGAGAACAGTATGGAGGTTCCTTAAAAAACTAAAAACAAAAAAAAAAAAAAAAAAACTAAAAACAGAACTACCATACGACCTAGCAATCCCACTACTGGGCATATACCCTGTGAAAACCATAACTCAAAAAGAGTTATGTACCAAAATGTTCACTGCAGCTCTATTTACAGTAGCCAGGACATGGAAGCAACCTAAGTGTCCATCAACAGATGAATGGATAAAGAAGATGTGGCACATATATACAATGGAATATTACTCAGCTATAAAAGGAATGAAACTGAGTTATTTGTAGCAAGGTGGATGGACCTAGAGACTGTCATACAGAGTGAAGTAAGTCAGAAAAAGAAAAACAAATACCGTATGCTAGCACATATATATGGAATCGAAAAAAAAAAGAAAAAAAATGGTCAGAAGAACTTAGGGGCAATACGGGAATAAAGATGCAGACCTACTGGACAATGGACTTGATGATACGGGGAGGGGGAAGGGTAAACTGGGACAAAGTGAGAGAGTGGCATGGACATATATACACTACCAAATGTAAAATAGATAGCTAACGGGAAGCAGCCGCATAGCAGAGGGAGATCAGCTCGGTGCTTTGTGACCATCTAGAGGGGTTGGATAGGGAGGGTGGGAGGGAAGGAGATGCAAGAGGGAAGATGTATGGGGACATATGTATATGTATAACTGATTCACTTTGTTATAAGGCAGAAACTAACACACCATTGTAAAGCAATTATACTCCAATAAAGATGTTTAAAAAAAAGAAGTGTTAAAGGAAATTTTACTTATTTATTTAGTAAATAATGTTTGACCATCTACTATTTGCCAGGCTGTGATTGAGGCACAAAGGCAGTGGGAAACAAGAACAAGAATTTGTACTTATGGAACTTACATTCTATTTAAGGAGAATGACAAGTAATCACATTTGCAAACAAAAAATACACATATAAAATATAAAATTCTTCCTAAAGAGGAATTTCTAAGAGTTATGAAAACAAAGAAAGCAGAATAAGAGACAGATTATATATGTTTCCTATGCTATTTAGATGGGATTATCAGGTATAGTCTCTTAGAAAAGATGGCACTAGAGAAGAAAAGCAAATGTAAATTCTACAAAGCAGGCTTAGTGCTCAAGAAACAGCTAAACATTCAGTGAGTTTGGGAGTGAGTGAACCAAGAGAATTCAGAGGAGACCAGGTCGCTCAAATAGTCACAGTTCAGATGACAGATGATCTTTTAGGCTGGGAAAAAGACTTTCAATTATCCCAAAGGCTATAGAAATCATTGGAGGGATTTGAGTTTAATGTGCTCTGATGAACATTTTTAACCTATGGGGAGAATGGACTTGAGGGTGAGGGTGGTTGGGAGGGCGCGTGTGGGGAGGGGAGGGATGGAAGGAATGAGACCAGTTGGGAGATGTCACAGTGCTCTCAGTAGACATCATGGCCGCTTGAACAAAGTAGCAGTGATGGAGGCAGTGAAAAGTGATTCGATTCTGGATATATTTTGAAGTACCTTAGCAGGACTTGTTGACAGATTGGACTTGGGTTATTAAAGAAAAAGAAAAACAAACATGAGCCTAGACTTTTGACAAGAGTTCCTGTGAAAAGTAATGGTGAAGACTCAGGGGAAGGAAGTGAGTTTGGTGATACAGATCAGGAGTTCTTTTTTGAACATGTTAAAATGTCTGTGACATGATAAGTAGGCAATAAAATAGAGGAGTTTAGAACCAAGGGAGAATCTGGGTTGGCAATATTTATTTGGTGATCATAGGATAAGGATGGTATTTATGGCCATAGGCATAGGTAAAATTATCCAAAGTACAAGTGTGGATGAAGAAGAGATGAAACACAAGAAGTGAGCTCTGAGAAATGCTGATAGCTCAGTGTCAAAAGGAAGGGGAAGGGCCAATAGAAGAGAATGAGCAGTGTGCAGGGTAGGAGGAAACACAGATCTCATAGGAAATAATACATTCATGAGTTTCGGGAAATCGGCTCCCGCTATCACATCAAGGGTTGGATGTGGGTTGTTAATATTGGAATAAAATGTGGCAGTAGTCTGTATTTTAGTTAAAAATGAAATATATATAGTCACATCATGGATTAGGTACAAAAGACTGACAGAGATATTGACCGTGTAGAGATTCAATTAAACCCACCCACCTATCTTAGAATCTGTGTAATTCTATGTATGATATATGATTTTCTGAGACTCTGATCAGTGACCATCAGGGCCTCAGTGGTTCCATCAAAACACAGACATGGTTTTTCTCTGGTCTATGATGGAACTTTAGTTTTGAATCTTTGAAGTGTCTCTGTTTTTCAGAAGCTAATCAGGGTGGGCTAATCCTGATAGCATTTGTCTTTCTTGTAAACGATTCCATATAAAAATTACATTTTGCCTTCTCTCAGCAGACAGTTGCAATCATTGTTAGAGGAAATCAAGACAAACAAAATGGGGCTGCCGTGCACAGGGCTGTGTGAAAGAATTCCCACAATAGCTGTTTGCTAAGGGCAATGTTTTATAGTTTTAATTATAACACTGATGGAAAATCATGGAATCTATATACAAATTCATTTACCTCATTTGTTTTTTACCCTTAGGTGCAATATTTTAAACAACTGCATTTGAAATCTGAAACAGAGATTCATTTCCCATCAGTGTTTATTTATTCCCAGCAAAATGGACTTCCTTAAAGCAGCATGTCATTTTGTATAATACTCTGGCAAGCCAGAGTTTTAATTTCATTAAATGGCACATTTTTATGGCTCCAAATGCTTTTTTGCCACCATTTATTGTGAAGAACTTAATAATTATTTTAAAATATGAACTCCTGCTTATTGAGAAGATATTTTTGTTAACTAATTCACTAATTACAACCACCATAAAAATTAACACAAATGAACAGAAAACAAGTTTTCAGGAATGCTATCACATTTTTTTTAATCACTAAGTGAGATCTAGTCATCTCTGAGAAGTAGATCTTCCATTATTTTGAGTGGAGCAAAAGAAAGTAAATAAAGCATCTTATGATGGATATAATGAAGTCTAACTAGAAAACTAGACTGATTAATATATTTTTCCTTCCTGACTTTCCTATCTCTGGAAATTTTAAACAATCCCATCATTACATATTAAATTCCTTATTGCCCATATCCCAAATGAAGACGTAATAGCAGAAGGGATATGAATGTGTTGGTAAAAGACAGCTTTGGGTGATCCAGGTTCAAAGTCACAGAGAGGATGGTGATTCCACTAACTACATGAGTGGGTCTGGAAAAGTTTGTTCTGTTCTACATCCCTTCTTTGTCTTGCATCTGTAAGGAAGTTATGGTTCAGCTAAAGCCAAACTCTTCTGGGAGAAGAGATCTAACTGGCTGCCTCTCCAAGGGTGTGTCCATTCTTCAAACTGAACTGCCTACACTTTGTTGGTTTCCATAATTCATTTTTAGGAGACAGATGAAATTGTCTGGTGAGATTATTTTTAAGTGTTTTATCAGTTAGTGTACTACGCAGTAAATAGGAAACACAAAAGCACCCTGCATTTATTTAGAAAGGGATTTAAGTGCCCATAAAATCATTGGAAGGGTTGGAGAAGTGCAATTTAGTCTGGGAAATCAGGAGTAATTTCCAAACCATGAGAACTTGCCAGCCAAGGGAGCTCCTACCATTAAAATGAAAGCTCCATCACTGAAACAATTGAGATGAAGATGATACAGCTGCCATGGTTGTATTCCAGACATCAGGAAGCCAACACTACCACAAATGTCTCCCAACACACAAAACTGGTGCTTGGATCCTGGAAAATGATAACAACTTCTATAACCAGGAAGCTAGCAAAGAGAAACTGGAACACTGCTGCAAAAAAATTTCATATCTCCATGACCCTGCCTACCAGCAGAAAATAGTCAAAAGGGCAAGAAGATGTCTTTATTCCCACTTGGGATTTCCAACTCTCACATGGATGGCTCTTCTTGGTGGGAATCAATTAGCATCCAGAACCTTAGCAACTAAGGAATATTGAAAACGTAATTTTTAATTTTCCAACATCTGCATTCGAAGGATACTAGAAGATTGATGGAATGAAGGAGGAGCTCAGCAAACAGCAACACTTACCACAAGTGCGATTTTAGAACAAATATTATTAATTTCAAATAAAGGTAGTGTAAGAAAAGCCTTTTAATTTTAGATTGTGTGGTGCTCATATGCTGAAAATGTTTGTCAAACCTTTCCAGATCCCCATACTTCTCTAAAGTTTACCAGAAATGTATGCTACAGCAGAGTTGCAGTAAAGTAACATGACATCATAGTGTGTTTCTTCCAATTCATAAATCTTTGATAAATGTAATGTATGCTACACTGGTGACTTATTTTCACATACTACGTGACAAGCATAAAGACAAGCCATTCAGTCATGTGTATTTAAACTTCAAGCAGTGACGGCATAAGTTATGAAAATTGATTTTTTTATTTGGTTAATAAGTTTCTTTTGGGTACTTCCAGCGACAGCAATTAATCTGACTTTCCCAGACAATAAGGAATTGCCATAGTCCATCAATATGCCTTCATCTCATGTGATCTATTAAACTCAATTTAGCATTTTCGTTTTTGATCTATCAGTAAATTTCCTTTGAAATAATATAATGAATTTACATTTAAAGTGGCTTTTTTCATTCACTTAATTTCCTTATATAACAATATCAAGGCCTTGAATTTTATTAATATCGTACCTAATATTTTTGCATGTAGGTAAATAAAACTTTCATTTTCGTTAAAATTATCAGTTACCTGAGTTTAATTCTGAATACGACACTGGCAAAGATACCATAATGCTTAATTATGGGCAAAGGTCTCTTGGGGATAAACAAAAAAGGCAAACATACTATTGTTCTAAGTATTTCATAAATTGTCATTAGTGAGATGCAAGGAACAACTATTACCGTTCATCTTTTTTTCTACTAGAAAAATACATATGAATAACAGAACCTAATGCAACTTTTCCCACCTTCTAACTATGACTATTATGTCAAATTTTGACAGAGTCTAGAAGGAATTTCTTCTTCCTACGGAGTCAATGGAACTGGCCTTAGATAAATATTACAATGCACATTTGTGAGGGTTTTTGCTTGGTTTTGTTTCAGTTTATTTTTATTTTGCCTCCCCACCTCAGACCTCCTTTCTATGATTGTGAAAAGTCTTCATCCATTACTGAGGACAGATGCTTGCAAGTTCAGCATCTCATTTGCCTTTCTGCATATTAGGTCATGGAAAAGTGATCTAGGCTAGATTAATCCAACATGACCCCTTAAGACTGAATTTGCATGTCATGATGCCAAGAAAGAGGGAGAGAGACTTCATCATGGCTGTGGCAGAAGCATCTACAGTGTCCAGGAGCCAGGAAGCAGGGGCAGCAGGAGTAGTGGTGTTATGCAGGGTCCAGGGCAGCTGAAGAGGGACAGATCTTCAGTCTGGTGCCCAATGGCTGTGGCAGCTCGGGGCCCTGATTTGGACTGTTTTTGACTGACCAGACTGCCACTCATTTTCTATCCATTTTCTGAGCTTCATCCCCAAGCCTTCACAGGGATCCCGTGAGTGTTCTATATCTTCAATAAATTACTGCTTTTTTTAAATTCAGAAAGAAGCAGTTTTGCATTTTTTTCTTCCAACTAAAATTCCTGACTTGTACAGAAATAGGTAAAATCAGAATAGTGCACATAACTCTGGCAAATAAAGAAAATTGTAATTTGTAACTGTATTAGTTTCTTAGGGCCGCTGTAACAAATTATCACAGAGTTGGTGGCTTAAAACAACAAAACTATTTTCTCACAGTTCCAGAGGCCAGAAGGCTGAAATCAAGGTATGGCAGAGTCATACTCCCTCCAAAGGCTCTATAGGAGAATCTTTCCTTGCTTCTTCCAGTTTCTGCTGGCTCCTGGTATTTCTTGGCTTGTGGCAACAAAACTCCAATGCCTGCCTCTATCTTCACATGACCTCTGTATCTCTGTGTGTCCTTTTCTCTCTCTTATAAGGACACTCTCACTGGATTCAGGCTCATTCTAATTTAGTATGATCTAATCTCTATCATTCCTTAATTACATCTGTAAAGGCCCTATTTCCAAATAAGGTCACATTCTGAGGTTCCAGGTGGATGTGAATTTCTGGGGGACATTATTCAACCAACTACAGTGATTGTATTTAATTTGCTGAAGTGTTAGAGTGAAAATCCACTAATGGGGTATAGTAACCTGAAACCCCATGGTGTATGATGATAAAACAGTTAAATTATCTCCCTAAAATGATGGCCAGGCTTTAGGGTTTGCATTGCTACTTCTAAATATAAAGTCTATTAGGAAATCAAAGACTGTGGGATGAGGTAGCTGCCTTTACAGCACTGAGTGGCTTAAGAAAAGAGAATGACAAAATATCTGTAATTTTGGTTCAAGGCACAGATGGAAGCCTTGAGAGTATAATGATGTTAAAAGAATTGCCACACTTTCAATATCAAAGATGACTATATCCCAAAATTAAAAAGCACACTTTTTTATCCTACAGATTGACAAAGTTTGACATCAAGTGAATTCACAGTTGTTTCAGGATTATTATTTGAAGACTCTGACACCACTAGGGAAGGAGGAAGCCAGAATTGGGATAAATTTGTATGGGAGAATTCCGAGGATTCAGCATGTCATGTACCCACAAACCCAATCAGCCAAAAGAGTCCTTTCTCTTGTTTCCTCTGAAGTATTCTTATATGAAGCTGACCCTGTCATTATATAAGAGGAAGCCACTTCTCTCTGGGCTCCATCCTTGCCTTCCCTATTATCACCAGATCCATAATCACAGTCATATCACAGCTGAATCCTTGAATGATAAGGAAGCAGTTGAAAAGCCAGCCCACCAAAACTAAGAGGTGCATGCCAAAAATTTTTAAACTTTTCTAATTTTATATCAGCAAGAATTTGGGTAATCAGAAGGGGAATTAATTTAAAGACTCTAGAAAGAGGGGGGGAATAAAATGTCAGCTGAGGTATAATTTTAATGAGGGCACTTACTGCAGAAATCAAGATCAACATTTTACACTGAGCATGTGAATATGATAACTGAAATCTTTATTAAGAGTCGCCCTGGCTAAACTGAGTTGAGATGCCAAAGAAACATCTTGGTATGATTTAAAGAAGGAATCCAAATGCTCTGTGAAAGAGGAAGGTTAGAGTGGATCTGTCAGTTATCGCCCACTCAGCTATCTTCTATTTCCCAGAAAGCAAAGTATGCCTTAATTATATTGAGAAATGCATTGTTGCCAGAGTACTAGTAGCTTTAAAAGTCTTTGAGAGAATGTGTGATTTTTGTTGAGCTAGGATGCTGAGTAGAGATGCTTCCATGCTATGGTTGAAATGGACTCCCTGATTCCTACGGGCAGACAGTTACCAAGTGGATGAGTCAAAGGAGTAACATAAATACCACAAGCAGATTTTCAGTGATAACCATTCCAGGCAGCCCAACATCATTATTACCAAAATCACTTAATCCCCAGTGACCTTTGTGGCAAGCTTTGACCACAACAGTAATATAGAATGTGCACTATGACCATACTTGATTTATACAAATGGAAAATAATCTCCAAATGAGATGGGCAGAAGTCCACAGCTAGTCATTTCAGTGGAGAGTCATAACTTCTCATTGAATTTTCAGAACTAAATCCCTTAACAGACCCAGTATCCTTGAATTAAGAGGATGTTAGGTATTTATGATGAAACATCTTATAATGAAAATCATAAACAGATACTAATATATACCTCCTGGCTTTCTCCAAAAGATCCTGCAAAACTTAATATTGATAACTGACTGAACTGATGCTACTTCATGGGCAAATACACAAAGGTGTTGTTGAGGATCAAATTTAAAAATGCAATTTTGGCCTATATCCACTTCACCATATATCCAGTAGGACACCTGTGTTTGGCTCTCCCAGTTCCAGGGTTTCTGGTTTGTGGAAATAATGTAAGCAGTTGGCAGGATCCTGAGTAAGAGTTATTATAGAAGGAGGAGCCAAGCTATTATAGATCATCCTGTCTAAGAAAATAGTAAATAAAAAGCAATAATTGTATCACTAGAAAATTCAAAGAAATAAGTACTACCATCAAGGACTCTAAAGATGCTAATGATTTATATCACAGCCCATTTAACTCTAGATTTGACTACTTTCAAAGACAGATGGGTCTTTGAGAATGACTGAATTATGGTAAGCTTAGTTAGGTGGGGTATCTGATTGCAGCTGCTGTTCCAGATGTAGAACTGTAGTAAATCAGTAGAGTAGAAAAGGGCAGGTAAAAGTTGATATTTACCCACTACAATGAAGTTCTTCTAATATATCCTGTTGTCTCTTTTACAAGATGGAGGGATATGCTGAAGTAAAAATCTGTCAGTTGCTAACAGATTACCTGGGTTTTTTGGAACTTGGCAGGAGCAAGATTGAAGTTCTGGGGGCAAGAAGTTTTGACAGAGTTGTAGAAAGATATATAGCTTAGGAATGAGTCCAAACTATGGGAATAATTATGTCCCACATGAACACTTACTAAGGATCTCACTGCAGAGAAAGCTGTCAATATTCAGGTGTTCAAAAAGACCCAGTCAGAGTTAGTGTGGCTATCCTCTGCCACTCCAGCACTTATTTGCTGGCTTAAAAATACAGTCCCAGGCTTCCCTGGTGGCGCAGTGGTTGAGAGTCCACCTGCCGATGTGGGGGACACAGGTTCGTGTCCCGGTCCGGGAAGATCCCACATGCCGCGGAGCGGCTGGGCCTGAGAGCCATGGCCACTGAGCCTGCGCGTCCGGAGCCTGTGCTCTGCAACAGGAGAGGCCACAACAGTGAGAGGCCCACGTACCGCAAAAAGAAAAAAAAAAAAAAAAAAAATATCTATGGGAGAGTATCTAGACCCTGAATGACAGATTTTAATTCATTTAAAATCTTCCTTGCATTCCCTGCCCTGATCCTAAAAATTATATTTTCTAAGATTCCCTGATAATTAGCTTCCAGTTAGAGCTGATCAATGGGAAGCACTGTGGGATATTGGAGGCCAGGAGGAAAGGAAAAACTGGAGTATTTCTCTCTTTCTCCACTTCCAGTGGAATCAACATTAACAGATTCTTCTCTACAGTGGTTTCAGCTCCTGCCAGGCAGCCCCAGTTCCTAAAGTCTAATAGCCACTTTTTCCCTATGTCCCCCCTTTCCTAAGGATGGTGGTGACTAACTCCTGGTTTCCTCACTAATAACCCTGTCTGGCTTTCAGGCTCTTCCAAATCCTTCATACGGGCTCTCTGTTTTGCTATACGGTTCCTAATTGACACACCCGGCTTCTAGGAACCATAGTGGAACTAGGTGCTGACTTCAGTCTCAATAGTTTCAATTTCAATGGCTCCTCTTTACTCACTGGACCATTTCTGTGTTTGAAATATTAACTTCCCACCTTCACTTTTTAAAGATATTTTCTGAACCTTGTTCTCCAACTCAGTACCACATCCATCTTGTTGAAATTCTGTTGGCTCAAAATCTATCCTTAAACCTTGTATATTCAAAACCTGATTTGTCAGCACACCAAGAATGCATCTGCTTCTTAAGTCTAGGCTTAAATCAAAAGCTCATAAGAATAATAATATAAATAGAGAAAGTTAATTAATTAGGTTACATTGATGCTAACTTCTGAAGCTACCATGCTTGTGTCCACTTTTCTGCCTTAAGAAAGATTCTCATGGGAACTCAAACCAAAGAACCCTTATTTTCTACTTGAATGTGTTCCCTTTTCACAGTGCTCAGATAAATCATTATAGTTCCTTAACTTTAACCAGCTTTTTTTTTTTTTTTACATGGGTAGCTATAGAATAACTACATAAGGTAGCATTTGACTTTGTTCAAATCCTGGTTTATAACACTATAAGGGCAACCATAGTCAATGTCATTAACTCTTGCTTTGTAATCTGAGACATGGCAACAGTTCCTATTTTTTCTAAAAAAATTATATATCTTGGGAGGAGGTGGAATTAATTTTGTTACTTTTGAAATAAAATTATTTAGAACTTCCTCCATTACATGATTTTTAAGATTGATTTACATCTTCTCCATCCCAAAACCCTACTAAATTAGAAAGAAGGATAAACCCCACAAAGATAAGGAGAAAAAAGTGAGAAAAGTAAAGCAGATGGGTAAATGATAACTAATGTGCCAACCCTGATAAAGCTGAAATTCAGTTATGCGATGTGCTAAGCAAAAACAAGCTGATATCCTTTAGAAATCCAGAAGGATTAAGAAATTGGAAGAACCTCATAACTCTGAAAGTAGGAGTAGAAGTAAGGCTAAAAATAAGAGGAGTGGTTGGAAGTCTATATAAATAGTTATTAGATTTCAGGATTCCCTTTCTGGAGATATTAAGCTAGAAGAACTAGGCCTTGGAGGAAACCAGGCACAGGTGAGAGCAGATCAGACACATCTAGCTCTCTTCTCTTAGCTTCAGAAATGTTGTCAGCCAGATATATGTTTCCCAGCTAGCAGACAAGGTGATTTCATTTTCAAGAAAAATGGTCCCAAGAGAACAGACCCTGAGTTATGTGGCTCTCCAATAGGCTGAGATCACTTTACTATGAATCCTATCAGGTAACAAGTCTCCTTTCCCCAAAAACACATACAAAGATTCTGAAGATTTAGTGTATCAGTACTAAATAGAAACATTTAACCAAGGATCAATAGACAATTCAAAAAAGGCTTTGAAGTGAGAGACTAAAACAGACAGTAAAAAGAAAGTTAGAGGAACCAGGGAGAGCAAAGAGGATGGGAAGACTCCAAAAAGCTTTATTTGATATCCTAAGGTACAAAAAATATATATTGCAACTCTGAAACAAGCACAGACAACTACTAATAGAGGAACATGAAAAGAAGAAAAGAGATTTAAGAAATTAAAAATATAATAGTAAAACAAAAATCCTTTACAAGGATAAAAAGATGAATTTGAAGACATCGGCTAGAAAATAGATTAAAAGACAAAGTAGGAAAGAAAAGTTTGGAAGATTAGCACAAAGTCTATACAAAAATCATACCAATTTTAAAACAGAAGAACAAAGAGAAAGGAGTTATCAAATAAATAATACATCAAAATATTATGGACTCAAAGGAACCAGCATCCAGCTGTATAGTTTTGCTGCCCAGCACAATGGATGGAGAAAGACCCATGTCAAAGCAATTACTAGAATTTAAGAATACCACGTTCAAAAGGAGATATCAAAAAATAAATAAATAAAAACACACCAATGTTCAGAAATCAGATTAGCTTTAGATTTCTCAATGATGGCACTGGTAGTTAGAAAACAATAAAGCATCAAATTTGGGGGAAAAACTAATTCCATCATCTAACTCTGAAGTTTGATAGTAAAAAAAATATACTTTCAGACAATCAATGTATCAAAAATCCCTTCTCAGATAGTGACTTGAAGATGTGCTGCAGCTAAATGAGAAATTAAACCAAGAAAATGGAAATGTGGGACCTCCAACATAAGAGGGATGACACCAAGAAAAGAGGTGAAGTAATCGACAGGCTGATGGTGTATGCAGCTTCCAGTGCCAGGACAGTGTTGCCCAGTGGACCCAGACAACAGCCAGATTGGAACTAATGAAGGGAGGATTCCAGCAGTGAGATTAAAGAAAAAGATAAAATTAATAGTGTACTTGATTTTTTTTTTTAATGCACTAAGATGAGACGTACTTGGGAGAACAGTTGTGGTAGATACATTAAAATGGCTGAATAATTAAAAAAGAAAGTGAGAAGTAAATTCATTAATGAAATAACCTCCATGAAAAAGACTGTAGAAGAAAGGAAATTGCATCACTATCCTGCAGAGTGAATGCTGAGGAAGGAAGAGTTTGTTGTTGCTGTTGCTGTTGTTATAGTACATTTCTCAGCTGTTAATATTTTCATATCATAATAACAACTGAATAGCGATATACAAACAAAATCATAATATAACTGTACTGGAGGATAAGTGCCTGTGGTAAGGTTAGGTATGGAGAGCTAAATCAACAACATCAATAGGAAGTTAACATATAACATACCAAGATGTAAATAAGAAATAGCAATGTAAACTAATGTGGATATAAATGCCAAAAGAACCAGCAAGAAAGTCAGATGAAGAGGGGTGCAGAGTTAGGATTTGCTGGAAGCTGGATGAAAGGAAGACGGTAAAAATGCTACTGCCTTTTGTAAAATGCTCTGCATAGATATCTGGCTTTGAAGTAGCACTTTTCTCCTAAATCATATAATCTCTCTTTAGATATATTAATACATTAATCCTGTTACAGAAAATATTCCAGGTGAGGAAGTCACTCTGTCTCTAAGGGGTAATTTTTTGCAAGTATGTGCTCTAATCCCTATGTGACGATTACCATACTTTAACTTTCTCATTTTATTTACTTAACTTCAACTTCCTGAAATATGTTTAACTCTACTCCCTCAAAACAGAAAGTTTGCCAACCCTGATTCAAACGCTATATCCTTATTTACCATTATAATTACTTATTAACACCCTGTTTTAAACACATTAATTCATGGTTAGAGGTCTATACTCTTTGGAGGCATGTGTCACAATGCACTGAACTTCTATTCAGAGTAGAAGCTAATTGACAATTTTTAAGTATATTTTTATGGGCATCTGCTTAATGATTAATACATTAATGATTAATGATTAACACATTAAATTGGCAGCAGACAGTATTAAATAACGTTGGGGTTATTATCTACAAATATCATTTCCCTTATACCATTAAGCGTGTAAAACATTATTAGCTAGGCACTCTATTGAAATGTAACTCTTTAAGAATTAAATGGATTTTTAAAATAATGTTGATAAAAATTTGACCTTAGAGCTCAATTAATTTTTAATCTTATTTCAAGGGCAATAAACACAATCATATGAAGATATAGTAAGACAGATTTTGTATTTCTTGCTAGCTCAGTCAGTTCTGAAGGTACCAACAGGAAAAAGCTTACACAAATCAATGATTTCACCCTTTGTGGAATTGGACACTCCGTATTTCTTTTCAGCACTAATGCTCACACTGTAGAATTTCTTGACAAATGCTGAACAAATCTATTAGCAGTAAGTTTATCTATGAACAGACTTCAAGATCAACACTAATATAACATTCCCCGCCGCCCCCAAATTGAGATACATGTGCTTTTACCAAGATTTTAGGACAGTTTTAAGACCACACAAAGCATACGTTCGTTGGATAGCACATATTTTTAATAATATAAAACTACTCCACATGAAAACAGGGCATGTTTCAGATCCTTTTCATCAATAAATCAAAATATCTATTTAGTGTTTTTATTAAATAAAAAATTCACAATGTATATAGTTTTTGTTTGGACTCTTGCTTTGGATTTAGAGATTATCTTCCAGAGTGAATTGGGAAGGTCACAATTGATTCTTTAGGTCAAACAATTCTAAATTACCTAGTAATTAGCCATAAAATATGGTTGTTTTTATTGTTTTTTTAAGTGTTAACATAGGGATCCTGGGTTATTTACCAATGAGAGTGATTGTGAGACAGGCTGGGACCTAGGACCCTTTGCTGCAATGTTGCAATGCTTGCACCTGGACAAACATCTCCTCGAGCTACAAAATACAAAGAAACTATAAGGGACTAAAAATAACTGCATACATGCACAATTGGGGCAAATTCAGGACAAAAGATATAAAAAGACCAAAAAAGCCCAACTGCCACTTTCTAAAGAGCCAGGAGCAAAAGCAGGGTGTCAGGAGGAAAAGCAGGGTATTGCGCATGCCCTCTGCACACAACACCACAAAGGGGTGGGCAAACCACCAAGCCACCCCTCCAGTGCGACCCCCTGGACACACTCCTACCCTTGTGCCCATATAAGAAACGAGCTCGCATCCCCTTTCTGGGAGTGATCAAGGAAACCTGTTAATTGTTCTCGCTCCCCCCTCCTACATCAGGGGCCCCAGTAAAGCCTTGCCTGAATTTCTTATCTGGCCTCTGATCAATTTCTATTGATTAAGGAGACCAAGAACCTTGGTCAGTAAAAAAATGGAAGAAATAAAAAGCTAAAAGAAAGTACCAAGATTATTCAAAAAGGGAGAAACACTAGATATATCTAATGAATTCCCTACAAAATGAGAAGTCCTCTTGAAAGATGTTTTCAGGTCTCTGCCTGAATAAGTTCAGGGAAATGACAACCACAAGTCTGTATATATGTGATTTGACCAAATCCAATCTTTTCCTTAGGTAACACTGCAGTACTGAGTCTAAGATATTGTTTCTACCTTCTGCTTCTAAAGGAAAACACAGTATTTGAAGACTGATATTATGATCCTTGCTGGTCTAGTCTTCCACAGTATAAATATTCCCAATTTCTCATTTATTTTCTTTTGAGGCATGGTCTCTTAATCCTTTGCCAAATGGAGGTCTAATTCTAAATGGATCCAGGGTCAATAGCGAGTCT
Organism: Phocoena sinus; assembly: GCF_008692025.1. NCBI lineage: Eukaryota > Metazoa > Chordata > Mammalia > Artiodactyla > Phocoenidae > Phocoena > Phocoena sinus. The sequence continues at coordinate 68,936,416 of NC_045767.1, forward strand.
CTTAATATGCATTTTCAAGAATAGAAGAGAGTATTCTGAAAGTGGGACTCTGCTTATCTAAACCAATGATCTCAAGATTTAAAGCCTCTCTCTCCCATGAAAGGTTTGGAGTTGGTTGATTGATTGATTGATTTACTTATACTGAATTATAATTAACATACAATATTACATTTCAGGTGTACAACATTGTGATACTGTATTTTAATACATTATGAAACAATCACTTCAATAAGACCAGTTACCAACAGTTACCATAAAAAGTTTTTAAAAACTTATTGACTATATTAACAATGCTGTAGATTATATCCCCATGACTTATTTATTTTAGAGTTGGAAGTTTGTACTTAATCCCCTTCACCCATTTCATCCTTCTCTCGACCTCTCTGCCTTCTGGTGATACCAGTTTGTTCTCTGTATCTGATTCCATTTCTATTTCGTTTTGCTTATTGATTTCCTTTGTTTTTAAGATTGCACATATAAGTGAAATCATGCAGTATTTGTTTTTCTGTCTGACTTACTTCACTTAGCATTGGAACACTTACTTTAAATACATTTTCCCAGAAATTGGTAGATCTGGATTGAATATGAATATTTGAGAAAAACTGCAAAGAATTCTGAGCTGAATTGTCTATAAACCATGCTTGGAGAAGCCCTAATCTAGATTTTTTAGCAAAAAAATAATATCATATCATTCCCTATTTTCTATTGGTACCCATTTAGCTTAAAGTAAACTCAATCTGAGTTTTTGTTAAGCCAGGTGTCCCAGTCCTGTAATTCTGCAATTGATATTTTCATTGTATATTTGGAATTTCTATTTTTTTTCTAAGATTCTTGTTAATTTGGGTCTACAAGTTAATTCTGTTGGGTAAAACAGTTGAACCTTGATTCTATCACCTGAAACATTTGCTTCCCTTGCCAACACTGTGTCATTAACAAATCTGATAAACTTCCTTTCATTCAAGTCATTGATGAAAATTTATAAGGCTAAATAGAGAATCTTATGACATGCCACAAGATACCTCCCTCCAAGGTGACAATCACTTATTAAACAATACATTTGGGGGTAGCTATGCATTTATTGAACTGCTCTATCACTTAACATATTTCTCTATTTTATCTACAAGAGTGTCATACCCAAGAGAATTTACAAAGTGCTTTACTGGAATTCTGATAAACTGTGTCAACATTTTTCTCTACTCTCAAAGATCTAGTAGAGACAGTTCTGGCGGGGAAAGCAGTGGACATTCATTGAGCATTTAAGCCTTCAAAATGCATCATCTCATTTATGACCACTGTCTAGGATTACCTTTTTAATCTCCCACAGATAAAGGCACAAAGGCCTAGGGAAGTTATGTAAGTACATGATGTCACAAAAGGAAAGAAGTTCAAGGGCTTTTTTGTATCTCATCATTTATTAGCCCCGTGGCATTAAGCAAGTCTCTTAATATCTCTGCAGTACACCTATTTCAAGATGTATATTCAGGGCTTCCCTGGTGGCGCAGTGGTTGGGAATCCTCCTACCGATGCGGGGGGACACGGGTTCATGCCCCGGTCCGGGAGGATCCCACATGCCGCAGAGCAGCTGGGCCTGTGGGCCATGGCTGCTGGGCCTGCGCATCTGGAGCCTGTGCTCCGCAGCGGGAGAGGCCACAACAGAGAGAGGCCCACATACTGCTAAAAAAAAAAAAAATGTATATTCAGCTTTGAAAAAATGGTTATGCCCTAAATTCTGTCAACTAATTCACAGTATATGCAACAGAGAACCAGAATAAAAATGCTTAAAATATAATAGAAAGCTATGTCACTTAAAAGTTCAAGAAAGGAAGTCTAAAGCTAGTATGGTTGCTCTGTTTCATGCAATTCTCAAGATCCCAGGTTCTTTCTATCTTGTTTCTTCCTTGTGCATAGCCTCTAATATCAAGATCAACTAATTATTCATGATAGCTGCTGCAAGCTCCAATTATTACACCCACATTTCAGGCAGCAGAAAAGAGGAAGGGCAAAGAAAAATAGATAATGCAAATTCATCTTAGGAAAGGATTCTGGCAGCTGCTACGTGAAATTCCATGTATATCTCATTGTCCAAAAGTTAGTCAGATAGTCATATCTTGCTGCAAAGAAAGCTAGAAAGTGCATTTTAAAAAATTCTGTGGGCTCATGTGCCCAATAAAAATTAGGTATTCTATTACTATGGAATAAGGAAAATGGATTTGGGAGACAGCTATGTCCCTGTGACATTTATACTATAAATATAAATTAGTTCAAATTCATATACTTGTTTTTAGTGAACCCCACTGATTCCTCAAATGTGAACTTTTTGTATTGCTTTTAATTTGTTCCAGAAATGTCCTAAGATTTACACATTTGTTTGTTAATTTATCCATTCAGTCAACAGACATTACTAAAGGGGCCCAGGCACCACACGAGACATTGGAGTCTCAAGACTCAATACAAGACACAGTCCCTGTCCTCGAGGAATAAAAATTGTATTTTTTTGTGAAAAAATATTGTGAAGGATATAGACTTTTAAAGAAGTGTCATAACTTTCATAACAGAATTATATACAGAGGAACTCAGGAGAAGAGTAAGATTAAGTTAACCAAACCTTGAAGATTTGAGAAAGGCTTCAAAAAAGTAATAATTAAACTGGATTTTGAAGAACAAATGAATTTTTTATCAGAAAAAAAAAAAGAGTGAGAAAAGTATTCTGGTCAAAATAATAATATATGCTAAGGCAAAAAGTACAAAAAAGAACCATGCTGTTAGAGCAACATGCATAATTGCATGTAAGTACAATGAACAACTGACAGGAGTGGGGTAGAAGGAAATGACGCTGGAAATGTAAATTGGGTGCAATTTGGTAAAAGTCATGCATCCCATTCCAAATCTATTCTATAAGAATGAAGGTCATTAAAGACTTTAAATAGAGAGTGACATAATACCATCTGTGGAGTTTCTTATTGGGTGAGTGTTGGCAGCATGAATGGAACATTGGAACCAGTGGCAGACTACCTGCCTGGTGGTTATTGCACCAATCAATAATTCTAATGAGAGACAGTGAGACCCTAATATGGCAAAGGGAGAAGATGACTCTCAGAGGTCATTGATCCTCCTATTAGCTCCTCATTTATCACTGGCATCAAAGTTCTCTTTACTATTTACTTTGTTCCTTCCAGTTTTGAAATCATTCTTTTTTTGAGAGGACAGAGACTAAATAGAAGTTATGTATTCTTCCAATGTTTCTATCATTTGTTACTCCACTTGCTCAAAAAAAAAAATTAGCATTGTCCCCCCAGTCTTTATTTATTTATTTATTTATTTATTTATTTTGCTTATAACAATAGTTTCAACTACTGGAAATTATCAAGGCTAATTATATGCAAGGCATTATGTCAAGAGCTACATATAAATTATATAGCCTTACCTATAAATACCATCTATGAGGCAGGTACTATTACTAAGAGAGATTAAATAACTTTTCCAAGAGCACCCCGTTGGTAAGCAGTAGAGCTTAGATATAAAACCAACTCTATCCATCAACAACTGATAACAAGTCAATCTATCAACACGCAGATAGTTTGATTATTTACTAATGGATAACAGACATCAGCCCATTCTATTTATGAGCTTTTGGGGTAAGTCTATCATTCATCTGTGATTCCCTTCATGTGTGTGTTTATGTGTATTTGTGTATGTGTGTGCACATGTGTGGTTGTTTCTACTGGACCACGTGTCCCTTCTTCCACTTCTCTTGTACATCAAGAGGATTCACCAAGAGGAAATTCCTTGCCTCAGAGAATGGAAGCTTACATTCACTCACACAAAGTTTGTTTCTTCTTAAATAAGACATTAGCATAACTTATAAAGAAGACAATTTGTCTTGTACCTAGACAACCAGCCATCCTGAATCAGAGCATTTTTAATAAAGACCACTTTCTGAATTTTGTTAAGATTTATGGAATTTACTACATCTTTAGTTGAAATATATTTGAAATATAACATTGTGTAAATTTAATGTATTAAATTAATTAATGCTTTGATGTATTAAATTAATTAGTATGGTTGCCATTGTTGTGATAATTAGCATCTCTGTCACCTCCCATAATTATAATTTCTTTTTAGTGGTTAGAATAATTAAGATCTAGTCTCTTAGCAAGCTTGATGATTATAACACAGTATTGTTGTCTATACTCACTATACTGTACATTAGATCTCTAAGATCTCTAAGACTTACTACCCATTGCAAGTTTGTACACTTTAACAACTGTCCTATACACCATTACCCACATTCCCTGGTAACCACCATTTTATTCACTGTTTTTATGTGTTTGGCTTTTTTAGATTCCACATATAAGTGATATCATACAGTATTTGTCTTTGACTTATCTCACTTAGGATAATGTCTTTGAGATCCATCCATGTTGTTGGAAATGGCAAGATATCCCTCACTCTCATGACTGAATAACATTCCGTTTTGTGACATATATATGTATGCCCCATCTTTTATCTCTCCTTCTTTTGACAAGCACTTAGGTTGTTTCCATATCTTGGGTATTGTGAATAATGCTGCAAAAAAACGTTGAGTGTGCATATATCTCTTCAATATACTGTCTTTATTTCCTTTGTGTATATACCCAGAAGTGGAATTGCTGGATCTACACCATCTTTTATATTCCTTTGCTATCTTAACCTTCCCTGTACCAGCTTCCAACTTCACCCCCAAATGCAAAGCTTAGTATTAACTAACGGTTTTATAGTTATTCTTAATTTCATTCAGCTTTCTTGAGAGTAGTTTGTTACCAGTAAATAAAATTGGGTTTTCTAGGACAGATTACTATAGAACATAATTTTTTAGTTCTGTCAAAATTATAATTATACCACTGATATTAATTTATAGCACATAAAAAGGTTTAAAAAATCAATCATTTAGCTAATAAGTACAATTCTTTCTAGAAAATATTAGTTCTCCAATTTTTATGACTGGATCAGACACTTTACTTGATCTTCTGACATTCATTTCTCTCCCTTAGGAGCACTATGGCAATAGTAGATAGAAACAAAAACATTTGGAGTCAGGAAGACCCAGTTTCACATTGAAAACCCTACTACTTACATACTAGCTGTATTTCCCTGTGCAAGTCACTTAACTTCACTGATCTTTAGTTTCCTATCTGTAAAATACAGATAATACCACCTATATATGAGATTGAATATTAAATGAGGTCTCATATATGAAATGTCTAGTACAATGCCTAAAACAAAGGCAGTTAAGACTGTTAGCCTCATTACAGATTCAAGTGGAACAAAATTTGATCTGCCAGAAAACTCTTGGAGATAATCTAATTCAACTTAATTATTTAACAGATAATGTCATTGAATCCCAAGGAAGTGAAGTGATTTGCTCCAAGTTACATAGCAAATTGAGACAGAGCAGAGATCATATCAATCTTATATCACCTTTTTTTCAGTTAAACCTCTACCCACTACTTCATATCATTTCATCCAGAGGAAAAACTATCTTCAAATACAATACAAAAGCATTTGTGTATTTTTCATCAAGTAGAAAAGGAAAGAATTAACACAAAATAATATGTGAAAGACCATTACTGTAGAAATCAAATGTACTACCATGTTGATAAGAAGAAAATTGGGCTTTTGAAATCTACTTAACTGTCCTGACCATAAGAGCATAGTTTTCAGACAATGGAATGAGAATAAGAGAAAGATGTTAATAGAAAAGAAATTGAGTTCAAGGAAATCTACTTACCTCTGATTCATGATAATAGAAAAATATAGACTTTAAAACAGTAAAGTGAGGACATTAGAAATAGCATTTTAAAGTTATAGAAACCAAAGTAGAGTTAAGTAGAAAAAATAGTAAAAGCTACTTTGTATAACAAATAGTTCTGATGTAATAACAATAATAGCAACCATTTATAACACAAAGAATGTATGTTAAACACTGTTTTAATAATTTACGTATAATCCTAAAGGTAAATATTTTTTGTAACCTTTCAGTAGGTTCAAATATAGGAAAATGTGACAAAGACTTTTAAAAATGACAAATTCATCTGACTCTGAAACCCATCACTCTTCTATTACAGAGTTCTTGCTGCCAAATACAAAACCAATACCTCCTCCCCAATTCCTAACTTGTGAATGAGTATGGAGCAACATTACAATATTGCTGTGGTTTTTCAATCCTGATATTCTTTTTGTTTCCAGGGGAGCTTCTCCTACCTTCCATTGATCCAGAGATAGCCACTGTCCCAAGGGAGGAGTAATGCAGCATAGCTGGAAAACAATGACATCACATTTTTACATTTATATTCAAGAGCCTCAATTTATGTTAAGAGACAGAAAAGTGAGACTTGTACTGGACTTTACTAGACTTGTCTACTAATGTAAACTAGGCTAGATGTACTGGATTTTACTAGACTTGTCTACCTAATCCCACTCCAGATTAAATAAGATTCTTTGAGAAAAGGAAGAAAGGAGTTGTGAAGTCAGCCACAAGAAACGTGAAAGTAGTGGAGGGCCATGCATTCTGACCCTAAATCAAGGTTTCATCTAGAATCCCTTTAAGATATGGATGCATCTGGGAAAATAGAAAACTTTTGCCTAGCTTCTTCTGTTAAGGCCAAGGAAATATCAAGTGCTGGAACTTATGTATTGCTGGAACTCTGGGGAGATAGCTTGTCTCATGCTAACCTGAACTCCAACCTCTGCCCTCTGAATAAGAGGTGAGAAGGCTCTGTGAGGAGGGGAAGAAAGCCTGATGAAAGCTGCAAGCCCCGGAAGGTTCCAGCCAAGTGGCACAGAGCAGGGGAAACTTCCTCCTGCCTTCTGGGCATCCCAGATGTGACTTAGTTTAAACCGAAAACGATTTATAAAACCCAAACTGACTTATAAAATTTGACATTTGCTAGATTACTTTTTCTGCCAGCATGCAGAATGTGATCTTGAGACAGAAATTACATTCAGCTTTATAGAAATGAAGCAAGTTTCCCTTCTTGGGATACCTTTGTTTGCAACTTTGAAAATACACTTCAATAAATGGTAAAATTAAAGGACAAATATTACAAATAAAATAACCTAATAGAGGTCTTAAACACAGGGCTCTCTTAACTGGCCATTCTTTTCTGTTTTTAAAGAACTGAATTATTGGCACACGGCAGCCCATTTGTATGGAAAAGAGCATAATAATTAAATCATATGGAAATCAGTACCATAAGAAAGCCAAGGCTATTTGTCCTACATGTGAAATAATGAACGTGTCTTTCTGCAGCCTTTGTCGTTATAATGTTATTATACAACCATTTAACTGAAGCTCTTATTCCACTGCCAAAACAACTGATCAATGTCAATTTCCATTCTCTGATGATTGGAGTCAAATGATATTATTGTAAATGAGCCACAGACAGGTAATGATCCTTTTGCACTGATATTTTTAAGGCAATTTCCTGAAGCTTCTAATTTCCTTAAGGAATGGGACAAATTATCAAATTTCTCCCTGCAGGTGAGAAAATGTGCTTTAACATCCTCTGTCCTCTGTAGCAATATATTAACATTTGAGACAGAACACTGAGAGAACAAATTCTCCTACTGAATTGCTCCCTACTACTCTCTCTGGAACGAACCCCATTGAGGAAGTTCCATTTCACTTCTAAGTTGAGGAAAAACACATTCTAATGAGCGAGATGATACATGAGCCCTGTAAGGCTGATTTACTGATGGTTCCTGGGTTTTGAGCTCACTCTGAAATAAATATATTTCTTGTTATCAATGACATGTGATTTACATGGAAAGCTTAAGTTCCATTCTTTAAAAGAGGTGATAATAGGAGGACAGAAACACAGCATTGGAGGAAAAAAAACAGATATTACAGCACTTTTACTTCAAAGGGGGGAATATTTGAAGATTTTACTTCAAAGGGGAGGATCTGCTGATCTTTCAGCAGAAACTCTGCAAGCCAGAAGGGAGTGGCAGGACATATTTAAAGTGATGAAAGGGGAAAACCTACAATCAAGATTACTCTATCCAGCAAGGACTTCACTCAGATTTGATGGAGAAATTAAAACCTTTAAAGACAAGCAAAAGTTAAGAGAATTCAGCACCACCAATCCAGCTTTACAACAAATGCTGAAGGAACTTCTCTAGGCAGGAAACACAAGAGAAGGAAAAGACCTACAATAACAAACCCAAAATAATTAAGAAAATGGTAATAGGAACATACATATCAATAATTACCTTAAATGTAAATGGATTAAATGCTCCAACCAAAAGACACAGGCTCACTGAATGTATACAAAAAGAAAACCCATATATATGCTGTCTACAAGAGACCCACTTCAGACCTAGGGACACATACAGGCTGAAAATGAGGGGATGGAATGAGACATTCCATGCAAATGGAAATCAAAAGAAAACTGGAGTAGCAATTCTCATATCAGACAAAACAGACTTTAAAATAAAGACTATTACATGAGAGAAAGGACACTACATGTGATCAAGGGATCATCCAAGAAAAAGATAAAACAATTGTAAAATTTATGCACCCAACATAGGACCACCTCAATACATAAGGCAAATGCTAACAGCCATAAAAGGGAAAATTGACAGTAACACAATCAAGGTAGGGGACATTAACACCCCACTTTCACCAATGGGCAGATCCTCCAAAATGAAAATAAATAAGGAAACACAACCTTTAAATGATACATTAAACAAGATGGACTTAATTGATATTTATAGGACATTCCATCCAAAAAGAACAGAATACACTTTCCTCTCAAGTGCTCATGGAACATTCTCCAGGATAGATCATATCTCGGGTCACAAATCAAGCCTTGGTAAATTTAAGAAAATTGAAATTGTATCAAGTATCTTTTCCGACCACAATGCTATGAGACTAGATATCAATTACAGGAAAAAATCTGTAAAAAATACAAACACGTGGAGCTAAACAACACACTACTTAATAACCAAGAGATCACTGAAGAAATCAAAGAGGAAATAAAAAAATTCCTAGAAACAAATGACAATGAAACACAACGACCCAGAGCCTATGGGATGCAGCAAAAGCAGTTCTAAGAGGGAAGTTTATAGCAATACAATACTACCTTAAGAAACAAGAAACATCTCAAATAAACAACCTAATCTTACACCGAAAGCAACCTTACACCGAAAGAAGAACAAAAGAGCCCCAAAGTTAGCAGAAGGAAAGAAATCATCAAGATCACATCAGAAATAAATGGAAAAGAAATGAAGGAAACAATAGAAAAGATCAATAAAACTAAAAGCTGGTTCTTTGAGAAGATAAACAAAATTGATAAACCATTAGCCAGACTCATCAAGAAAAAAAGGAGAAGAATCAAATGAATAGAATTCGAAATGGAAAAGGGGAAGTAACAACTGACACTGCAGAAATACAAAAGATCATGAGAGATTACTACAAGCAACTATAAGCCAATAAAATGGACAACCTGGAAGAAATGGACAAAATCTTAGAAAAGCACAATCTTCCAAGACTGAACAAGGAAGAAATAGAAAATATAAACTGACCAATCACAAACACTGAAAGTGAAACTGTGATTAAAAATCTTCCAACAAACAAAAGCCCAGGACCACATGGATTCACAGGTAAATTCTTTCAAACATTTAGAGAAGAGCTAACACCTATCCTTCTCAAACTCTTCCAAAATATAGCAGAGGGAGGGACACTCCCAAAATCATTCTACGAGGCCAATACCACCCTGATACCAAAACCAGACAATGATGTCACAAAAAAAGAAAACGACACACCAATATCACTGATGAACATAGATGCAAATATCCTCAACAAAATACTAGTAAACTGAATCCAACAGCACATTAAAAGGATCATACACCATGATCAAATGTGGTTTATCCCAGGAATTCAAGGATTCATATATATGCAATATATGCATATATATGAATATGCAATATATGCAAATATATGCAAATATGCAAATAAATATATCAATAATATGCAAATAAATCAATGTGATACACCATATTAGCAAATTGAAGGAGAAAAAAATTTGATTATCTCAATAGATACACAGAAAGCTATTGACAAAATTCAGCACCGATTTATGATAAAAACCCTCCAGAAAGTAGGCATAGAGGGAACTTACCTCAACATAATAAAGGCCATATATGACAAATCCACAGCCAACATCATCCTCAATGTTGAAAAACTGAAACCATTTCCACTAAGATCAGGAACAAGAGAAGGCTGACCACTTTCAACACTATTATTCAACATAGTTTTGGAAGTTTTAGCCATAGCAATCAGAGGAGAAAAAGAAATAAAAGAAATCCAAATTGGAAAAGAAGAAGTAAAGCTGTCACTGTTTGCAGATGACATGATACTATACATAGAGAATCCTAAAGATGCTACCAGAAAACTACTAGAGCTAATCAGTGAATTTGGTAAAGTAGCAGGATACACAACTAATGCAAAGAAATCTCTTGCATTCCTATACACTAATGATGAAATATTTGAAGGTGAAACTTAGAAAACACTCACATTTACCACTGCAACAAAAAGAATAAAATACCTAGGAATAAACCTACCTAAGGACACCAAAGACCTGCATGCAAAAAATTATAAGACACTGATGAAAGAAATTAAAGATGATACAAACAGATGGAGAGATATACCATGTTCTTGGACTGGAAGAATCAACAGTGTGACAATGAGTCCACTACCCAAAGCAATCTACAGATTCAATGCAATCCCTATCAAAGTACCACTGGCATTTTTCACAGAACTAGAAAAAAAAATTTCACAATTTTTATGGAAACACAAAAGACCCCAAATAACCAAAGCAATCTTGAGAAAGAAAAACGGAGCTGGAGGAATCAGGCTCCCAGACTTCAGACAATAGTACAAAGCTAGTAATCAAGACAGTATGGTACTGGCACAAAATCAGATATAAAGATCAATGGAACAGGATAGAAAGCCCAGAGATAAACCCACGCACATATGGTTACCTTATCTTTGATAAAGGAGGCAAGAATATAAAATGGAGAAAAGACAGCCTCTTTAATAAGTGGTCCTGGGAAAACTGGACAGCTACATGAAAAAGAATGAAATTAGATCACTCCCTAACACCATACACAAAAATAAACTCAAAATGGTTTAAAGATCTAAATGTAAGGCCGGACACTTTCAAACTCTTAGAGGAAAACAGGTAGAACATTCTATGACCTAAATCAGAGCAAGATTCTTATTGACCCACCTCCTAGAGAAATGGAAATAAAAATAAAAATAAACAAATGGGACCTAATGAAATTTAAAAGCTTTTGCACAGCAAAGGAAACCATAAACAAGACAAAAAGACAACCCTTAGAATGGGAGAAAATATTTGCAAATGAAGCAACTGACAAAGGATTAATCACCAAAATTTATAAGCAGCTCATGCAGCTCAGTATCAAAAAAACAACCCAATCCAAAAATGGGCAGAAGACCTAAACAGACATTTCTCCAAAGAAGATATACAGATTGCCACCAAACACATGAAAGAATGCTCAACATCATTAATCATTAGAGAAATGGAAATCAAAACTGCCATGCAATATCATCTCACACCGGTCAGAATGGCCATCATCAAAATATCTACAAACAATAAATGCTGAAGAGGGTGTGGAGCAAAGGGAACCCTCATACAGTGCTGGTGGGAATGTAAATTGATACAGCCACTATGGAGAACTGTATGGAGATTCCTTAAAAACTAAAAATAGAACTATCATAGGACCCAGCAATCCCACTACTGGGCATATACCCTGAGAACACCATAATTCAAAAATACTCATGTACCACAATGTTCATTGCAGCACTATTTACAATAGCCAGGACATGGAAGCAACCTAAGTGTCCATCAACAGATGAATGGATAAAGAAGATGTGGCACACATATACAATGGAATATTACTCAGCCATAAAAAGAAATAAAATTGAGTTACTTGTAGTGAGGTAGATGGACCTAGAGTCTGTTATACAGAATGAAGTCAGAAAGAGAAAAATAAATACCATATGCTAACACATATATATGGAATCTAAAAAAAAAAAAGTTCATGAAGAACCTGGGGCAAGACAGGAATAAAGACTCAGACCTACTAGCAAATGAACTTGAGGACACGGGGAGGAGGAAGGGTAAGCTGGGACAAAGTGAGAGAGTGGTAGTGTATATATGGATATATATACACTACCAAATGGAAAATATATAGCTAGTGGGAAGCAGTCGCTTAGCACAGGGAGATCAGCTCAGTGCTTTGTGACCAGCTGTGAGGGTGGGAGAGAGGAAGACACAAGAGGGAAGAGATATGGGATATATGTATATGTCTAACTGATTCACTTTGTTATAAAGCAGAAACTAACAGAACAATGTAAAGCAATTATAGTCCAATAAAGATGTTTGAAAAAATGTAGTACTTAATCACCATATTTGTGTCCCTTTCCCCAAAACTATAAAATGAATCATTTAAAAAAAATTTTATTGTATAGTATAAGCAGTTAAAATAGAAGCTTTGAAATTTCAACTTATAAAGAAAAATTAAATATACTTGCCATTATTTAATTTCTATAAACATAATTTATCCAAAAGTATGGAGAAATGTTTTTATTTCTATTTCATCTCTGATCTGCCATTAGACTGATGTGGCTCCTAGTGGCATCTGACTGCTTCACAAGCTAAGTTTTAATTAATTCAATTTGATAAAGATTTGCTTAGTCTCTAGATGTTTAAGTTCTGTGCTAGACCAGAACACCCCTCTCCCAAAAAAAAAAAGATGAAAACTAGGCCTGTGAAGAGCAAACTTATTAAGTTAAATTATAAACCTCTTTGCACTTCTAGACATGCAGCAGTTATGTAATGACTGAGAATATAATTAATTATTTTCCATAATATGAGATTAATCAAAGGATAAAGATTACAAAGGGCATGGCTAACAATGGATAGAATTATATGTTCATATTTAGAGTAAGGAGCTTGGTTAAACATACAGTTTAAAATTGATTGAGCTACAATGAAGATTTTTCATAATGAATTTCACCCTGTCTTGGAAATACCTAAATTAAAGATGAAAACTAACTACTGCTTTATATAGGCAATACCCTGGGGGACCAGCCAGATTGTTTTTTACAATTTAATGTCTTTGATTTTGTACAGTCTAACTCCATATGTTTCTGACAGTGGGGTTTCCACAATGTCCTTTGCAAAAGGCAATCTTGGCACAACTGATCTTACTTTCAGGAAATCTTTGAAGATATTCTGAATAATTTCCTCATTTTCTTAATCATATACTCATGACAATTCGCAATTTAGAGCCACGCAGTAAATAAATAATGGTAATAACAAAAGACCACCATGTTCTTTTTTTAATAGTCAGTGGACTAAAACGTTATTCACAGGTGAACCCACCATAAGCACCATTGCCTCTATCTGTCATCAGAGAGTTAAGAGAGAAATTCACTCCTATAAATTACATTCATTCCATTTAATTAAGATTTGTTTGTCTTAAAGGAACAAGTAACTCACTTAGCAGTGTTCTGGATTGTCCTCAATTCAGAACTAATTACACAGTTTAAACTGCGGCAACTAAATTATTTAGATCAGGGTTAGAAAACCACAGTCCATGAACAATATCTACCCTGACATACATGTTTTGTATGGCCTCCCAGTGTTTGTTTTTTTATAGTTAATTGACATCATTGAAAATTGGGAGACTATGAATAAAATCTGACTTAATGACTTCTTTCCAAAAAATGGAAACAAAAAAGAAAAGAAAAAGAGGAAAAAGTAGGAGAGGGTAAGGGGAGAATTGAGAGAAGAGAAGAGGAAAGAGAGCAAAGGATCAGAGAGGAGAAGAGAAGAGAGAAGGGGAGAGGAGAGGACAGCAGAGATGAGAAGACAGTAGAGGAGAAAAATAGTACCACCTCTGGGCCAACATTGCCTCTTTGTAACCATAGGCTCCTTCTGAGTAGCGAATATTCTCTTAAGAAGGCATCTCTACTCCTTAAGTTTGCTATAATCCTCTATTTTCTCTATTCTTTAACATTTTACTTTTTTAAAAACCTACTCTAGCGCCTGTTGTCTTTACTTGGTGGCCCTTAAATTAGATTTCAAGCTCTTTAAGGCAAACCCAGTGCCTAATATGGTGTTACATTCACAATACGAGTTATTTGGGCTGATATGAATTGTGTACAGAGTGGAAGTCTTATATCACATTGATTTCCATATCAATTTCCATTAGATATAGTACTTAATGTCTTTTTATTCATTTTTCTTTCATTTCCCATTGTCAGTATCAAATAGCATCTTTATTTTGCACCCATGCTCCTAGACTCATCTCCACCTACCAATGATTGTAGTTGTCTCCTTTCAAGGATGCCATATCCACTGAAGTCCCTTCCTGATGCCAGTAGCTATCAGTCTCCCAAACCAAAATATGGTTCATCCTAAATGAGAAATAGAAAAGAAATAATGTCATCATAAAGTAACTCTGGATGAAAATCTGCTGTTCTCCGTCATTACTTAAGGCAGACAAGTTTTACCCCAAAAGTTGCATTATGAAATCTTTATTAAAGAGTTGTGAACCAACACTTATCTATCATTCTGCTAAGTAAGACTTAGTCTCATCCAAATGAATCAGTTCTAAGCAATTTGAGGCCTTAAAATATAATTAGACTCTTCTCTCATTACTTTATTTTAAACTTACAGCCTTCAACCATGTTTAGAACTTATGTTGTAATCCTCATTAAACTTAAAATAAAATGTCCTAGCTTCTCATATCCAAATAGTATTATAAATCAAAATATTGTGTATTATAAATCAAAACACTATGAATGTGTTACTGTCGATTTCCCCTTTTATGGCTGTTAGTATTTGCCTTATGTATTGAGGTGCTCCTATGTTGGGTGCATAAATATTTACAATTGTTATATCTTCTTCTTAGATTGATCCCTTGATCATTATGTAGTGTCCTTCTTTGTCTCTTCTAACAGTCTTTATTTTAAAGTCTATTTTGTCTGATATGAGAATTGCTACTCCAGCTATCTTTTGGTTTCCATTTGCATGAAATATCTTTTTCCATCCCCTTACTTTCAGTCTGTCTCTAGGTCTGAAGTGGGTCTCTTGTAGACAGCAAATATATGGGTATTGTTTTTGTATCTATTCAGCCAATCCGTGTCTTTTGGAGGAAGCATTTAGTCCATTTACATTTAAGGTAATTATCGATATGTATGTTCCTATTCCCATTTTCTTAATTGTTTTGGGTTCGTTATTGTAGGTCTTTTCCTTCTCTTGTGTTTCTTGCCTAGAGAAGATCCTTTAGCATTTGTTGTGAAGCTGGATTGGTGGTGCTGAACTCTCTCAGTTTTTGCTTGTCTGTAAAGGTTTTAATTTCTCCATCAAATCTGAATGAGATCTTTGCTGGGTAGAGTAATCTTGGTTGCAGGTTTTTCTCCTTCATCACTTTAAATATGTCCTGCCACTCCGTTCTGGCTTGCAGAGTTTCTGCTGAAAGATCAGCTGTTAACCTTATGGGGATTCCCTTTTGTGTTATTTGTTTTTCCCTTGCTTTTAATGTTTTCTTTGTATTTAATTTTTGACAGTTTGATTAATATGTGTCTTGGTGTATTTCTCCTTGGATTTATCCTGTATGGGACTCTCTGTGCTTCCTGGACTTGATTAACTATTTCCTTTCCCATATTAGGGAAGTTTTCAACTATAATCTCTTCAAATGTTTTCTCAGTCCCTTTCTTTTTCTCCTCTTCTTCTGGAACCCTTATAATTCGAATGTTGGTGTGTTTAATGTTGTCCCAGTGGTCTCTGAGACTGTCCTCAGTTCTTTTCACTCTTTTTTCTTTATTCTGCTCTGCAGTAGTTATTTCCGGTATTTTATCTTCCAGGTCACTTATCCATTCTTCTGCCTCAGTTATTCTGCTATTGATCCCATCTAGAGTATTTTTCATTTCATTTATTGTGTTGTTCTTCGTTGTTTGTTTCATCTTTAGTTCTTCTAGGTCCTTGTTAAATGTTTCTTGCATTTCGTCTATTCTATTTCCAAGATTTTGGATCATCTTTACTATCATTATTGTGAATTCTTTTTCAGGTAGACTGCCTATTTCCTCTTCATTTGTTAGGTCTGGTGGGTTTTTATCTTGCTCCTTCATCTGCTGTGTGTTTTTCTGTCTTCTCATTTTGCTTATCTTACTGTGTTTGGGGTCTCCTTTTTGCAGGCTGCAGGTTTGTAGTTCCCATTGTTTTTGGTGTCTGTCCCCAGTGGCTAAAGTTGGTTCAGTGGGTTGTGTAGGCTTCCTGGTGGAGGGGACTAGTGCCTGTGTTCTGGTGGATGAGGCTGGATCTTGTCCTTCTGGTGGGCAGGTCCACATCTGGTGGTGTGTTTTGGAGTGTCTGTGGACTTATTATGATTTTAGGCTGCCTCTCTGCTAATGGGTGGGGTTGTGTTCCTGTCTAGCTAGTTGTTTGGCATAGGATGTCCAGCACTGTAGCTTGCTGGTCGTTGAGTGAAGCTGGGTGCTGGTGTTGAGATGGAGATCTCTGGGAGATTTTCACCGTTTGATATTATGTGGAGCTGGGAGATCTCTTGTGGACCAGTGTCCTGAAGTTGGCTCTCCCACCTCAGAGGCACAGCACTGACTCCTGGCTGCAGCAGCAAAAGCTTTTCATCCACACAGCTCAGAATAAAAGTGAGAAAAAGTAGAAAGAAAGAATTAGTAGAAGAAGAAAGAAAGAAGGGAGGAGGGAGGTCGGGAGGGAGGAAGGAAGGAAGGAAGGAGGGAAGGAAGAAAAAAAGAAAGAAGTAAAGTAAAATAAAATAAAGTAATATAAAATATAATAAAGTTATTAAAATAATTATTAAGGAAAAAAAACGGACGGATAGAACTCTAGGACAAATGGCGGAAGCAAAGCTATATAGACAAAATCTCACACAGAAGCATACACATACACATTCACAAAAAGAGGAAAAGGGGAAAAAATCATAAATCTTGCTCTCAAAATCCACCTCCTCAATTTGGGATGATTCGTTGTCTATTCAGGTATTCCACAGATGCAGGGTACATCAAGTTGCTTGTGGAGCTTTAATCCGCTGCTTCTGAGGCTGCTGGGAGGGATTTCCCTTTCTCTTCTTTGTTCTCACAGCTCCCAGGGGCTCAGCTTTGGATTTGGCCCCACCTCTGCGTGTAGGTCGCCAGAGGGCGTCTGTTCTTCGCTCAGACAGGACGGGGTTAAAGGAGCCGCTGATTCGGAGGCTCTGGCTCACTCAGGCCGCAGGGAGGGAGGGGTATGGAGTGAGGGGCGAGCCTATGGCGGCAGTGGCCGGCGTGACGTTGCACCAGCCTGAGGCGCGCCGTGCGTTCTCCCAGGGGAGTTGTCCCTGGATCCCGGGACCCTGGCAGTGGCGGGCTGCACAGGCTCCCCGGAAGGGGGGTGTGGATAGTGACCTGTGCTCTTACATAGGCTTCATGGTGGCGGCAGCAGCAGCCTTAGCGTCTCATGCCCGTCTCTGGGGTCCACGCTTTTAACCGCGGCTCGCACCCGTCTCCGGAGCTCCTTTAAGCAGAGCTCTTAATCCCCTCTCCTTGCGCACCAAGAAATAAAAACGGAAGAAAAAGTCTCTTGCCTCTTCGGCAGTTCCGGACTTTTCCCTGGACTCCCTCCCGGCTAGCCGTGGCGCACTAACCCCTTTAGGCTGTGTTCACGCCGCCAGCCCCAGTCGTCTACCGG
This sequence comes from Phocoena sinus, assembly GCF_008692025.1. Lineage (NCBI taxonomy): Eukaryota > Metazoa > Chordata > Mammalia > Artiodactyla > Phocoenidae > Phocoena > Phocoena sinus. The sequence continues at coordinate 68,954,196 of NC_045767.1, forward strand.
TGCTGCAACCGAAGCCCAAGCCTCAGCTCCCAGCCCCCGCCCGCCCCAGGGGATGAGAAGACAAGCCTCTCGGGCTGATGAGTGCCGGTCTGCACCGATCCTCTGTGCGGGAATCTCTCCTCTTTGCCCTCCGCACCCCTGTTGCTGCTCTCTCCTCCATGGCTCCGAAGCTTCCCCCCTCCGCTACCCACAGTCTCCGCCCGCGAAGGGGCTTCCTAGTGTGGGGAAACCTTGCCTCCTTCACAGCTCCCTCCCACTGGTGCAGGTCCTGTCCCTATCCTTTTGTCTCTGTTTATTCTTTTGCCCTACCCAGGTACGTGGGGGGGTTTCTTGCCTTTTGGGAGGTCTGAGGTCTTCTGCCAGCGTTCAGTAGGTGTTCTGTAGGAATTGTTCCACGTGTAGATGCATTTCTGGTGTATCTGTGGGGAGGAAGGTGATCTCCCCGTCATACTCTTCCGCCATCTTCCCGGAAGCTTCGACATTCAGTTTTTTAAAGTGCATTCGTCCTTTCACTGCTAATCTTTTATCTTAATTGAATGAACATCAAGAGTTATGTGCATTTTCTTTTAAAGCACCTTCTTATTTTTCATATATCTTTTTATCTTAACATGTTACTTTTTGCCATGATCTCTTCTTAAAATGTATTTTAAAGATAAGTATAAAAGAGAATTAAGCTAGGAGCTGTTAGACATTTTAGAGCCAATATTATTTTCATGCCTGTCATTTATTTCTTGTCTAGTGTTTCTCTTTGCTTAATATCATTGTAAAAGCCCTACTTAATTCTGTATAATTCCCATGGCTACAATTGTTGCTTTTAGTTTTACTTTTGAAAATCATTTTTTTCCTTGAAAGTTTTAACTCATAAAATATAATGTAGTCTCTAAGCTCTAGTTTCCTTTCTAAGCACTGGCTTGATTGGTTTGGAAGCCCATTTTAGCCATGTGTATATATATATATATATATATATATATATATATATATATATAAAATTTTTTTTTCTCCTTTACCTTGCCTTTCCAGAACATACATACTGCTGTTTGTCTCATTAAGATTCAGTTTAAGAGTACTGGATGTTGTCATTAATTTTTTATTCTATTTAGCAAGCTAGAGTTATTTCTGGTTGAGGGAGTAAATGCATTATATAATTATAGTTGATCAAATGTTTTATAATAAAATTGTAAGAAATACTTAATGAATATAAACTCAACCACCACCCCCACCCCACCCCCATTAGATTGACACTAGTAACATTTCTACCACACATCATTTTCCATTCTGGCAAACAGTGAAAGGACTTAGAATGACTCTGGGTCACCCTAATAGAAGGAAAGAGTAGGGGCTACATATTTTCTACTAAGCTATATGATTTACTTTTTAAAAGTAATAATTACATCAAAATTTGTTCTCTAAACCTGAGAAATTTATCAGCTTACTATATAATCTTAACAAACCATTTCTTTATTATAAACTTTATTTACAATAGACACATTGTTGATAGCTTTGAAACTAAAATTTGGAACAAGTCTAACAAGTCTTACAAATAGAATTGTATTTACAGAGAGTTTAAGACACGATCATTGAAATCGGGGTTGCATCTTAAATCCCAGAATGGAAAGGCCCCCACTATAGAGAAAGCTCACCAAGTAGAGTAGATGAATGTCTCTGGCAGCATGGATGGGCCCAGCTGGCTTGGCTCTTCCTTTCATGCTGATGTGAGCAGGTACCTCTTCTATGCTACTTTAATTTTTTAAAGGATAATGGGGAACAAACATCACACTGTTTCCACCCCCCCAAAAAAAATGGAACTTCAGACTCTTTATTTTCAAGCTTGGCTAGATACTCCCATACTTGCTTCACGTAACATATACAATACCTCATATAATACTGTATTTGTCAGCTCACAATTAACCCTATTCACTTGAAAGATAAGAAATATGAACACAGGCATATCTCGGAGATATTTTGAGTTTGGTTCCAGACTACTGCAAATAAAGCAGATATCACAATAAAATGAGTGACACAAATTTTTTGATTTCCTAGTGCATGTAAAAGTTATGTTTACATTATACAATAGTTTACTGAATATGCAATCACATTATATTTAAAAAACAATGTACATACCCTAATTAAAAATACTTTATTGCTAAAAAAAAATGTTAACCATCATCAGAGTCTTCAAAGATGATTTATCAAAAATCTCCATAACAAATATAATAATAATGAAAAAGTTTGAAATATGATCAGAGCTACCAAAATTTGACACAGAGACACAAAGTGCACAAATGCTGCTGGAAAAAATGGCACCAATAGACTTGCTTGATGCAGGGTTGCTAAAAACCTTCAGTTTATAAAAACCACAGCATCTGTGAAGTGCGGTAAAGTGAAGCAGAATAAAACAAGGTATGTCTATACTCTGTTTCCAAACTCTTTAACCAGTTATTTGCATAAGTTTATTTTTTAAACTATCCACTATTGTAGAAGAGGGCCAATGATAAAACAAATACTTAAAATTTTCAGATGCTTCATCATATTTTGAGGGTTTTTTTGGGGAAACAAGTTTAGAGAATAATATATAAATATCCTTGTGCTTACTACATGAAATAGGCAAATATTAACAACTTCTTATATTTGTCTTATATCTTTAAATAAATGAAATAAAATTTACCAATAAAGTTGAAGCCCATTTACTTTATTACTTCATCTCACCTCCACACCAGAGAAAAGTATATCATAAATTGATGTCTATTCTTTAGTGCATATTTTAACAAAAAGAAGGAGGGGAAGGAGGAGGAACAAAAGGAAGATTTTTAAAGTATTGACTTTTTATTTTTGTTAAACATTCACTCTGAAGCAGGGACTCTTCTAAGTGTTTCTAAGTGCTTTTCACATGTTAACTCATTTAATATTGAAACAAATGATTTTATAGATGAGAAAATTAAGGGTCAGAGAGTTTAACTAAGTTGCACAAGGTCACACAGATTATAAATTCTACAAACAGAATATAAACCTAGCCATTGTACAGCATACACAGGCATATGTATGTTTTAATTATGTTTAATATCATTAAATTATGCTCAGTATCATTTTAGTATCATTTTCTATGTTTTAATACTTGTTTTTAATTCCATGTTTTATTTTTGAGGTGCATTCTTTTTTGGTTTTGTTTTGTCAAAACAAGCAAATTGTTGTAAATATTTATAAGAAATTCTTCTTATATATATCTAATAACAGAATTTCTGGATCTAGTGAATACATATTTCTGTTTTCAGCAAAGATTATTAAATTGTTTTCCACTATGGTTATATTTACAGGTCCATCAAATTTCAGAATTTTCTATTTATTCCAGATACTTTCTAGCACTTTATGCTGTCAGACTTATTTCCTTTCCATTCAGATATGTGTGAAATGGTAATTTTAAAAATTTATTTTCCTTGTTGTGAGAGAGATGGAATATTTTGGTTTTTTTCAGAAATTTTCCTAGTTCTCTATTTTTCTCTATTATGTTTAGAGTTATTGGTCTCTTCATTAATATGTAAAAACTGCAATAAATTCTGGATGCAAACCCTTTGTCTATTGCAAATATATTCTCCCAGTTTGTCACAAGTTTTTTAAATCAGTTTTTTATGTTTCTCATATATTAACTATTTTGCTATTTTAATATTAATCTATTAGTCTTGCTTTTATAATTTGTACCTTTTTAAAACCGTTCTCCTCCCACAGGTGATAGAACTACTTTTCTATATTTCAGTAATTTCAGTGTTCTGTGAATTTTGTGTGTGTAGTATGAGATATATCTAATTTTATCAGTTTTCATATTTTAAAAAACCCAAGGGTTTCATTACCATTTAATGAATATCTTATCCTTTTCTTGCTGACTTATAATGCTAACTTGGAGTCAGTGGCTCATGGGGAACAAATGGGAAAGCTATTTTGTGACTAATCTGAACTGCTTGTTACAGCTCTATATAGCATGTTCCAAGAGAGAGTTATTTTAAAAGTAGAAATGAAAGAAAATAAAGTCCAAAAATCTGGGAACTTCAGTGTAGAAAATCAGTTGTGGAAGATTATATTGGATTGGCCAAAAACATCGTTCGGGTTTTTCTGTAAGATGTTACAGAAAAACCAGAATGACCTTTATGGCCAACCCAATGTTTTCCAAATATGTCACCAACGATACCTCCCACCTCATATGCTCTTCTGCAGTTTGACTTTGCCACTCCCCATAAAGATGTGGAGATAGTTTCTCCCCCTTCTTGAATCTAGATGAGCCTTCAGACTGTTTTGACCAAGAAAATAAGGCACAAGTGACCTGTGCCATTTTCTGGCTCAGGTTTTAAATAACTCAGCAGCTTTCTCTGTCTTCTGGTAACAACTGTAATAAGGGCAATTGCCCTGAGACCACCACGTCATCAGAAGCCTGATCCACTTAAGGAAACGTGGAGGCTCATTTGCCATGTGGGAAACAGTGAAAGGATGGAGCACCAAGGTACCAGTTATGTAAGTGAAGAAACTACCTGAGAAGCAAATTTCCTGGCCCTAGACACCTCTACTGACATTATGTGTATCAGAGACAAAATCACCAGCTCAGCCCTTCAGGAATTCCATAGATTTCCATAGAATCCTGAGCAAAATAATATCACGGTCTTAAGGCATTACACTTTGGCATATTTTGTTATACAGGAGTACATAACCTAAGCAGTGCACTACTTGTAGCTCAAGCCATAAGAAATAAGATAGATAAAAAAGCTTAGATCCATCAAGTCACTTACAGGATATTAGCAACTATCTCTACTGCAAAGATCAGCTGAGAATAATTCCTTCTAATCAAGCCCACCCAGATTATCTAGGCTAATCTTATTTACTTAAAGGAAATTTACTATAGATGTGAATCAATCGGCATAATCCCTTCATAGCAATACCTAGATTAATGTTTGAATTGAATAACTGGGCAAATAGACACATAACACTGACCATCAATCATATCACATAAATCTCTCATTTCAGATGACCTCAAGATACTGATTAAATGTGTTGTAGAAGGGCAAATATGGATCAGTTAGCAAAGAAATAAGGCAGACAGAGGGTTATGTCTAGTAAAGAATTTTGAGTATGGCTACTGACACACCAAAGAGATCAAGGACCTGCTAAGTTTTTGTTGAGGGAAAAACCATAGGCTTGGTCCAATAACACTTTGTCTGTAACATGTGGTTGTAAAATAACTCTTAGCACACTCATTGGCCAGGCAGGAATTTTTCCACAAACAAGGAGAAAAGGTTATACTTCAAAAGTCCCCGTCATAAATTCCCAAGGAGAATAATGGATGAAAAACTTTCCAGATGGTAGAACAAACAGCATGGGTGACTATGAACAAGGAAGATTTATCTTAACTGCAGCAAAAAGGAACTTCCTCATTCCAGGTGTTGGTCTTCAAAATGCCTACCCTTGAGGAATGCTTCATTGCTATAAGCCATTATCTTTCTTATTATTCCAAGACCCTAAATGGACATTATTTTTTCTACATCTTTGTTTAGTGGATGTGCATGTAAGGAATGAGAAGATAATTAGTATTTTAGTTGACAGACTGCAGCCTATGAGCCATATTCAAAACTGATGGAGAAGACTGCAAATCACCTGGAGATTTTGGTTGCTTCTCTCAGGGATGGATGCATTGGTTCTATGGGCGAAAATAAGAATGTGCATGGATATTTTGTTGGCCAATCAGGAGAACTATAGCAGAGATTACAAATCATTCACCAAAATGTGTGGCACTCCCCCTCCTTATTCCATAATACAAAGTTCATTCTTGGATGTGGTTGTGTAGTCATGAAACAAATATTCTCAATTGCTTATATCTAACTGAGACTGTGTGAGTAGTCATCACCAACGTAAGTAATATGAATAGGTGATGTTGCCATATCCAAGCCACAATAGTTAAGATGTGAATTTACCTATCTCATTGTCTCATTTGCCATTCCCTCTGATGCAAGGGCACCCATGGCAGTAGAGATAGTGTGGCCAGGCACTAGAGATAGTGTGGCCATAAGAAAGAAAATGTCTGGGCTCCTTTATCAACTCCTATTCTTACAGCAAAAATACCAACCAATGAGGAAATCAGCATTGAACTGTCGTATAAGCAAGGAAAAACAAACAAATATGTTAATCCATGGAAAGTTTTGGATTTATTGGTTATAGAAGTTAGTTTACCCAGAAAATGCAACCAAAATGCCAGTACAATGACAAATAATAAATAGCTGAGATATCACTATCCTTTAGTGGTAATGCTGCTAAAACCTCCACTTAGTGAACATTCACTTCCAAAGATTCTGCTATAATAAATATTTTGGTCAACCTCCAGCTTATATCTCTCTTCCGGATGCCAGACCAATATGTTCAATTCCCTACTGGATATTTCCTTTTAGATGATCCACAAATTCAATACATTTAAAATTGAAGAAATTATATGGCACCACTCTATTGTCGTTTCTATCATACTTGTTCTCTCTCTCTCTCTCTCTATTTCACACACACACACACACACACACACACACACACACACACCACACACATCTCTATCTCTTCTCTAGTTCCATCACTTTACGTTTATCTTATCTTTTAAAATGGCCCCAGCTCCACATCAATCCTTAAGTAAGAATTTTGGGAAGAATTGTTGATTGTTTGTCTCACTCTACTAATCCAATTGCTTTCCAAATCTAGTAAATGCTACCAGGTAAATCTTTCTTTAAAATGTCCTTCTATACATTTTTGCTGCCTTAAAAACTGTAGCAGTGTCATATCTGTAGGAGTAGCAGTTCTTACTATTTATTTGTCTCAAGTTTTGTCTAATCACTTTGTGTAGATTATCACATTTAATTCACACATTAATCTTGTAAAATAGGTTCTGAATTATCTTCACTTTATAGAATGTCATTCATCTAGTACATGGTACAGTCACGATTCTAACTGCAAGCATCCAACACCAGAACCTTTATTCTCAGACACTTCAGGCTGTATGTTTTCTCACCCCAATTTCTTTTTTTTTCTTTTTTTGGACACCCTGCACAGCATGCAGAGTCTTAGTTCCCCAGCTAGGCATCAAATCTGCCCAGGCAGTGGCAGCATGGAGTCCCAGCCACGGGACCACCAGGGAAGTCCCTCTCACCTCAGTTTCTTTAGTAGCTCTTTAACTGCTTTCTTCCTCCTGCACTGACATCCTCCAAACTTTTGTACATATTGAAGTCAAGTCTAAATCATGTTATTCTACTTCCTAAAATCCCACAATGCTTTCACATTTCTTAATGTATAAAATTTATCATCTTTTCTGGGTCAATGGGGTCCATCATGCTCTGGGTCTTCTCAGTTCAACCTCTTATCTTGCCATATTTTCCTTCATATTTTCTGCTCCAGTGACAACGAACTACTTGAGTTACCCTCTTTGACAGGAATGTCTTTCTTAATCCTATAACATCAATATAGTTGGACCACACTAAACTACTAGAGCAAAGAGATCTAAAAAGATAGTGTAGTGGCTCAAACACAATAATAGCTTTTCTTTTTCATGCAATAATCCAGGATAGTACAGGGAGATGGAAGGATGGAGCTCTTCTCTGCACAGTTATTCCAAGTCCAAAGCTGATGATGGCTCTGCCATTGACACGTAGCTTCCAAGGTTGCTGACAGCATCACCATTCCAGTCCATGGGAGATAGAAGGTTGTGGAAGAGTTTCATGGACAATACCTGGAAGTAGCATGCATGACTTCTGCTCATTCTCCTTTGGCTGGAGCTTAATCATATGATGTCATGTCTCTGTCTGAAGGGCTGAAGTCTATAGTCCTTGACTAGGCAACTGTACACCAGATGCAACTACTTTGCCGTGGAAGAAAATAAATGTAGATAAGGTGAACAGACTTGTCACATATGGTTAACTCTTATTTGTCCTTAAGAACTCATATCATATGCCATCTACCCCGGAACATCTTTCCAGACCCCACTAATTGTGGTGCAGCATCCCTCTCATAGCCTACTGCCTATTGATATATCATCCTTCAAATTATATAGTGAGTTTCTTGATGGGAAAGACCTATTATTGATCTCAATATTCTCAACACGTAACAGTTGTTAACCACATAATAATGTAGTCCTCTGGAATATAAATTGGATTGAATTGAATTAAATTAAAATGAAATAATATGGAATGTACCAAGATTGAAAAAAGAGAAAAGAAAAAGACTGAAAACTGTGAGAGGTCGGTGTTACAGAAGCCAAGTGAAGGAACGGCTGTGTCAAATACTTCAGAAAAATTAATTATGCTTGAAAAAAGATTTGTTACTTTCAGCTGTTGAACAGAGGTAAACACATAGAGGCAGTGAAGAAAAGGTGAGATAAAAAGTGACACTAGGTGACCAAAAAAATCGAATGAGGATTTTGTTTTGTTTTGAAGATAGGAAGTCATGAATTTCCCAAAGGGTATCATAGGATATGGAAAATAAACAGCTTGCTCTATAATTGTTCTCGAATGTCTAGACTTGGGTTCAGTTATTTTATACTAAGCACAAATAGCATATGCCCTCAGGCATTCAAGGTTAATGATGTCCAATTTTTGTTTTTTTCAATTGTCAAAGAAGTATACTTTCTAAAATAGCTGAGCAGGTATATAATTAAACAAGCATAGTTTATTACTGGAATCAGGGTATTTTGAGAGACTTGAGTTTTCAAATGTGTTCCGATTCTCAAAAGTTTATTTCCCCAAAAGTTGTATTTCTTTTTGCATTCTTAAGCTAATTGTGAATATATTTCAAAAAGAAAATTTAATTTTTTATCTTTTTTAGAAATTCAATGTATATATCTCTTTGTTGGCATCAGTGCACTATAAATCATATGAGTAATGTTTACCTCTGCTCCAACAAAGTTGTCTTTTCATGTGTCCAAAATAAACACATTATACTTTTTTTTAGCTCTTTTGTAACTCAAAAATGAATACCCTCTGCAATACTCTGCATGTGCTTTCTTCTTTCCCTCTCATTCTGGCCTCCCAAGCTCCCAGGAGTGTACAAGTAAATCCTGCTGAGTAAGATAAGGTCATCAGAAGATTACAAGATACTGACAAAGTAGAATACCCAGCTCTGGAGTATCTCCCTTCTTACTCTCTAGGTATCACTATATTGAAGAACAGAAACTTCCAGAAAGAGTGAAGAGATTCTTTGAATAGCAGATACTTTGGAGTAAAGAAGACCTTGGAATAGTCCAAAACTGCAGGTTTTTTTTTCTTTCTCCAGTGTTCTTTGAACCTGGTTATGCACTCCCTCAGCCAGGGTTAAGATCCTATAAGATCCTGGGTTATGCATTCCCTCAGCCTGAGTTAATATCCATAGAAACTTGCATTAATCATGAAATATCGCATAATACATTTTACTGGAATTCTCCATGGGACCCCTTTGACCCAATTTATGTCAGATGTCTACCCCATGACAGTAAATACATACGGCTGCCTGGGTGCGATTAGAATTCTTAGGAAAAGGTTATCATGGACTAGGGAGGTGTTTACTATAGGGACAGAGTTTTAGTCAGGATTGAAGAACACATATTAGGATTGTGATCTTCACAGATTTTGCTTTCTTTAAGATATGACATCTCAGAGGTATATGAATTGAGGATGGTAAGAGAACATGGTACAGCTTGAGAAATGAATTGGGAATACCTTAGAACAGAACCCCCAAGGTGAAAATTTGTGCTTTCTGTCAACCTAAAAAATGACTCTCTCCCTTTTTTTTTTTAAATGCAGCAAATCTTACTGAAATGAATAGATGTCACTTCAATAAAGCCCCAAACCCAGTTTCTAATTAGCTATGTTTCAGAGAGATGAGTAAAAGAATTTCATGAATAATAATTAGCAAGAGATAAAATTAAGCTATGAGTTTTTAATTATGAAAAGAGATTTTTCCCATTATTTGTTTACAAAGATGTTGTAGGTTTATAATTATACTTCAAAGTTTTATTACAATCTTTCTTCAAAGTAAATGGCCTCAAACATACCAAGTCAAGTAGTTTTCATTTTTAACAGCTTTACTGAAATATAAATCACATATCATAAAACTCGCCTTTATAGGGTCACAATTTACTGGGTTTTAGTATATTCACAAAGTTGTGCAAGCCTCACCACTATGTATTTTTAGAACATTTTCATCACCCCCAAAAGAAACTTTGTAACCATTAGCAGTGGTTTCCCTTTTATCATTCTCACATACCCGGACCCAGTTCTAGGCAGCTACTAATGTACTTTATGTCTCTATAGATTTGCCTATTCTGGACATTTCATATAAATGGAATCATACCATATGTGGTCATTTGTGACTGGTTTCTTTCACTTAGTGTAATGTTTTCAGGGTTCACTTAAGTTGTAACATATGCTAATACTTTATTTTTGTTGCTAAGGAATTTCCCATTGTATGGATATACCACATTCTGTTTACACACTCATTAGTTGATGGATATTTGGCTGTCTCCACTTTTTGGCTATTATGAATAATATTGTTATGAACATTTGTGTGTAAGCTTTTGTGTGGACATAGCTTTTTTTTTTCTTTCTTTTTTTTGCAGTACTCGGGCCTCTCACTGTTGTGGCCTCTCCCGTTGTGGAGCACAGGCTCCGGACACGAAGGCTCTGCGGTCATGGCCCGTCAGGAACTGCCAAACTCTTTTCCTAAGCAGCTGCACCATTTGCATTCCTACCAGAGACGTATGAGGGTTCCAGTTTCTCCACATCCTCACTAATACTGTTATTGTACATCTTTTCTTTATTATTGTAATCATACTAGTGAGTATGAAGTGAGTTTTATTGTGGTTTTGATTTGCATTTCTCTGATGACTAATTATTTTGAGCAACTTTTTTATGTGTTTGTTTGCCATTTGTATCTTGGAGAAATGTCTGTTCAGATCCTTTGCCCATTTTTAAACTGGGTTATTTGACTTTGTATTGTTGAGTTATATGAATTCTTTATGTATTCTAGAGACGAGTTCCTTGAAAGATATGTTTTGAAAACATTTCCTCCCACTTTGTGAGTTTTTCTCTCTTGATAGTGCCCTGCCCTTTGAAACACAAAAGATTTTAATTTCACAGAAATCCAGTTTTCTATTTTTATTTTGGTTACTTGTACTTTTGATCACATGTCTAAGAAACCATTGCCTAAACTAAGGTCACAAAGATGTATGCCTCTTTTCTTCTGAGAGTTTCATAATTTTAGCTTTTACATTTAAGTCTATGATCGATTTAGAGTTAATTTTTGTATATGGTGTGAGATAAGGCTCCAACTTTAATTCTTTGCATGTGAGTATTCGGTTGTCCTGAGACCATTCATTGAAAGAATATTTATCTCTTAGCTGAGATATTTGTGGAAAGAATTTTAAAAATTGACAGAGTTGATAATTAGAAAAACTATTGTTAGAATTCATAGGAAAAGAAAGAAATATCTGTATAAATGTTATTAGACTCTTGTCTGGCAGTCCTCTGGATGCTTAGGTTACTACTTTCCTAAAACAATCAGTCTCACTAATTTTCCTCTGAAATTATTTATGCATTTCATCAGAAACACTATTTGCTTCCAAGAAGGTGGTTATCAGATGCCTCACTAAAATAGTTTACTTTTCAGTTCAAGTTTTAAACATTTTTTAAATAGGTCCTAGCAAAAGGGAGATACCAGAGTTCCAAGAAATCTACATTTTTTTCTAATAAAAATTCTGATAAAATTTTCTTTTTGCTACAGGAAGATATAGAACTTAATAAATTAATGTAACACTTACACTTAGTCCAGTTTCAAATGCTAAAGGAAAATTTATTATAGCAAACAAGGGTGAATCCTTTCCCAAAAAACTACAAGAAATATTTTCAGTCATTCAAATGGTCACTGGCAAAGTTACCAAGGTCCATCTTCCACTTATTTTGGTAGTCCAGATAGGTTAGAATCCTGGGGTGGCTTAAAGGAACAGACATCAAGCATTTGAAAAATCTGAGAGATTTGTTGTTTTTCTTATTGTTGTTTTGTTTATTATTGTTGCTGTTGTTGTGTATTTTTTCTGAATCAATTGTCACAGTCCAATATAGACTCCATAAACCTGAGTGCACAAGGATTGCATAAACCAAAATATTATAATGTTTAAACAATTCTATATTTTCTAAATCAGAGAGACTGATGTTTAACAGACCAATGATGTAAATAACAGGAATATTCTAAATCCATTTACTAGATAAAAAAGGAAAACAGAGAAGCCATTATGCAAATGATGTCCATGCAAAGGCTAGCCAATCTGCCTAGAGGTTATAATATATAAAATGGTGGAAAGGGGAAAACCAAAATGGATTTGGCTCATTTGATTTCAAGTTATTGTTTGTTTTCTGAATAGATATTAATTAATCATCCTCTTAGTCACCTGTTTGGTATATTTGTACTTCTGATCATTATTCCCATATTTTTAGGCAAAGAATTTTCACTTATTAAAAGAATATAAGTTTCAGGAATGATGAGATGTTTTAAGTTTTGTTTGCAGCTATATTCCACTGTTCTTATTCTAGAACAGTGTCTGGCACATAGGAGATACACAATAGGAATTTTTTACTGAACTTTGAACGAGTCTATTCTACTTAGAAATAATGGGGTCAATTTCCCTGCTACACATTGGGAAATGGCAGGGAGAGAAGAAAAGAGTTTGCGACAAGTTTATGAATGTTTTGTGTATGGAAATCTATGTGATATGCCTTTGTACATTTACAACCTAAAACCTTCCAAGAACAAATACAAAATTATTAAACATAAAAGGTAATAAATATTGTTGGTGGAATTGCTTCCAGCAGTCCATTCCCAAAGATGACATATTACAGGATATTGAGTGCCTTCACTTGTGTACACTCAAAAAATCCAATTCAATGGATAGTTCCTTCATTCCATGTCTTCCTCAAAGGTCTCCAAGAGAGAATAAAACCATTCAAGCAATAGTAGTTTTAGAACAAGTTTTGCTCACTATTTTATAGTCTAGAAAACCAACTAACCCTTCTCCAGAGAAGGAGTCTACTGTAAGAGCCCCACTGCATTTAGGAAATAGATGTTAGTTTGATTATGATTATTCCCCATTAGGAAATAAAGCTTGACTTTATTTTACCTCAGTCACAGAACAGTTCTTGCAAAGCAAAATGATTTAAAATCTTTATTTACTGAATGAATAGCAATGTTAGTAGAGTAAACCTCGCCATAAGAGAATAGGTAGGGGAATTGAGCCATGAAATTTCATTACACACAATTCAAGGGTCATTTTCATTTGACTTCAAGATATCCATTCTGTATCCTTATTTAACTATAGGCCTACATAAATTTTGTGGCAGTTCGGTGTAGGTGAAAGATTTCTGATGCTAAAGCGTCAATACTTGGGTCCAAAACCTAGGTCTCTCACTTATTAGCTGGATAATTTTGGAAATTTAGTATCTTATTTGTAAAACTTAAACAACAACAGCAACAAAAACCTTCTCCATCTACCTCTCAGGTTTATTTTAAAAGTCTAATGAGGGGCTTCCCTGGTGGCGCAGTGGTTGGGAGTCCGCCTGCCGATGCAGGGGACACGGGTTCGTGTCCACATGCCGCGGAGCGGCTGGGCCCGTGAGCCATGGCTGCTGGGCCTGCGCGTCTGGAGCCTGTGCTCCGCAACGGGAGAGGCCACAGCCGTGAGAGGCCCGGGTACCGCAAAAAAAAAAAAAAAAAGTCTAATGAGATGAGATCTCTGTTAAAACAGAGAATTTTAGGTATAGCAATTTGCATGACACTGGAATAAAAGTCTGAATAAGGTGTGGTCTTGCCCTCACACTACTTTGCCAATAGAGGAAAAAGCCCCATAGATAGGAAAAGTTCTGTAAAAAAGGATAGTCCTCAGCAAGACAATATAGAAACACAATTCCATAGGAGCCTAGAACTGCTCTAAATTTTCTCTTCAACCCCCTTACTCAACAGTTTCTTGAGATCAACTTTCTGAAGTCCTTTTTAACTCCGAGAATGAACAAGTCTATTTTTGAAAGATATTTTCTTTTTAATCCTGTCTAGAGTGAGTAGCATCAGTTCCAAAGGCGTGGCATATCCCTTGAATTGAAGAGAAAATTGAAGATGGAAATATATATGTATATATTATTTTTGGTTGCTATTCTCATTATAAATGGAAAGCAGTTTCACCTGAATCATTTGAATTTTGGAAGTCATGAAAAAGCTATAGCTTATGACTATTCCAAAAGCAACTGAGAGCTTTTATTAAGCCTAAATCACTAACTTCTATGATGCTTTCTTTATTTCTTATCACTCTGTGACCTTAGGCAAGTTATTTAGATTTTCTAAATCTCAGTTATTCCAAATGTGAATTGGAGATAATAATAACAACTGCCTTATAAAGCAGTTGAGAGGGTGCCATTTGAATACTGAACACAGAAGCATATTACAAAGAATCAATACATTTTAGCCCTTATTATTATTATCACAGAGGTTATAATGGCAACTTCATAAACGACCTTCCCAGTCATTTATGCTGTGCTCTGAAATTCCAAACCAGTTCCACAAATAGTCAGCTTCCTCTGGCTTTCTTCCAATGGACCAGCAAAGGTGCTGTGGTAGCATTACCTTGGCCAGGCAAAGGACCTGAAGGGGAAAGACATCTTCATTGTGAAAAGATGAAGCTGTTGTTCGAGTTTCCAAGGAAAGCATGTTGAACTAAATAGAAGGAAACACTCTTCAGTGAAGTTCGGTGGGAGATATGAAGTGGGGAATAAGTGATAGCTGAGGGAAGATTCAAAGAGATCTATAGAGCTGAGATAAAAAACTCAGGTTTATTTACTTACTGTTATTTTAACAAGAAAAGTAATCAGTTTCTCAGCAATTCTCTTGGCTTTATTTATTTTATGTTGGCTTCTTCCTGAGATTGGCTTCCTTAATTGCAAAATATTTTCCAACACTATAACAGAATACAGCTACAGATTTTCCCATTTACACTAATGTGGCAGGAATGTAGCCTTCTGTACCATCAAATAAAAGTTCTGAATTTCAATTCGATTGGACCAACATGGGCCAATAACTGTGACCAGAGCACATACTACATAGTCATTGATTTCAGCTTGGGTTATTGTTTACCCTTCAACCCATGATTGTGCCAACCGGGATTGTGATTGTGTTGATTTGCCCACATCAATCAGTATGCACCCATGGAGCTAGAGGTGGGGCTAGCACCCACGCATATTATATGACTGCCACACAGAAAAAGAGAAATACTCTAAGAGACGTGAATTTCCCAAGAACAAAACTGCAGTTTGCTAAAAAGAGGTAACGAGGAGGAAATGACTGCTTAGGGAGACAACTGACTAATGATACCCCAGACTCAAACAAAAAGTCACTTTTAGTTCGGTTGGTAAATACCATCTCTTTCATTGAAAAATGGGCAAAAACGGAGAGATAATAGCTACCATGTATTGCCATGCATTCTCTACTGCAATGTTCAAAATATCTTCTGTAAGCCTTGAAACACATTCGGTACAAAAGCAAAGTTTTAATTTCCTCATTTGACAGATCTCAGAATGATGACTCAGGGAATTTGAGAGACTTGCTCCATGGGCACAAATCTAGCACATTATAGAACAAGAATTCAAGGCCAGTTGTGTTTGACTCCAAAGCTTTTGCTCTCTTTCCACCACTTTTCACTACCTCCTCCTGATCTTGAAAACCCAGCAGTAACAAAGATTTCCAGAGCAGAAAGTAACATATTTAAGACTCTGCTGGAGGCAGGGATGAAAATCAAGTTGTCATTTAAGATGTAATAAACTGCCATAAAATAAATACAAGTATAAATTAACATGAACGTTTTGGAGGGGAGCATCATAGTATGCATCAAAACTTAAATTACATACACTTTTTTTTTTTTTTTTTTTTTTGCGGTACGCGGGCCTCTCACTGTTGTGGCCTCTCCCGTTGCGGAGCACATGCTCCGGACGTGAAGGCCCAGCGGCCATGGCTCACGGGCCCAGCCGCTCCGCAGCATGTGGGATCTTCCCGGACCGGGGCACGAACCTGTGTCCCCTGCTTCGGCAGGCGGACTCTCAACCACTGCGCCACCAGGGAAGCCCTAATTACATATACTTTTTGATCTATCAGTTTAACTGTTAGAGGATACAATTTTAAGTTTGAAAAGATATGGGTACAAGGATATTAATTGCAGTAGTTGGTGGGATAAGATAGGAAATAACCAAAATCATAAGTGTTAGAGGATGGTGGGAGAGAGATGCAGTATTAAAGACAATGGTGAGGAAGGACCTTCCCAGGAAGGAGAGATTTGAAACTTAAATCTTAAGGAAGAGCATTCCAGAACGTGGAACAATTTAGAGCAGAATACTTGGAAGGGAATACACTTAGCAAATTTAAGAAATGGCAGGGAGGCCAACATGGCTAGAACAGTATGAACCAGGGTGAAAGTAGGAGATGAAGGCAGAGGTAAGCTCAACAGAAGACCATGTAAGGCATTACAGGCCTTGAAGACACCTTTACTCATACACACTGGTGTACCCTGGCCTCTTTCAACATGTGCTGCACACTTAGATTGTGTGTGTATGTATATACTCGATTGTGAGAACAACCCGTCTAAGGATTGAGGAGCTGAAATAGGGGAGAGTGAGTTCAGGAGGCTGAGGAAGTGACAATTTTGAGAAGATGATGAGTTAATTAAGTTTATTTATGTCTTTTATTGATGAAGGACAAATGATGGCATAATTTGAGAGAGACAGAGAGCAAGAATGCTGATTCTCCTTCCTGGCTATAGGAGTAGAAGGCTATATTGATTAGAGGGAGGTTGGGGGAAAACTGTTATCTAGTAGCTCAGTTCATATGATGTGATGAGATTGAGGTGATGTTTGAGAAAAATTCTGAAGAAACATAATTACTTGTCACAAAAAAACAAGGATACAAAAACCACTTTGAAAAGGAGCATAGGAAATGTGATTCTCCAAATAATTTGGAGACTCAAAAAAAAATAGATTTTTTTCTTTTTGAGATTTTCTTTTTTAAACATGGATTAGTTACTCCCCTAAATTATCCCAAGAAAAATTAAGTATTATACTTAATTAGGCTCTTTCTCCATAAAATCAATGGGCTTATTTTAACATCACTTTAAATTACAGAAATTCCACTGAAATGCATAAGAATAAATTGCTAACAGTGTATATGAATTCTATTTTCTATTTTTATTGCAATATATTTAGCAACTTGGGAAAAGTTGGTTCTTAATCACTTTAGGTAATTGTGTCTGTCCTGATTATATCACCAAATAATTTATTAGAGAATCAAGTGGCTATTGATCACAGCTCTATGAATTTCCTAATTAATTTTAAGATTTTAAAATCTAAGTCTTCGTTATGTTTTGGATTTGTTGTCCTATTCTTTTTGCCTTTTATTATATACCACTCCAGTTGCAGCCAAGGTAGTCCTGGAGAATGGCCCAGGGATAAAATGGAAAAACAGAACTGAGTAAGATTAGGACAACATACAACCAAAGAGGACCCGAGAGAAGATGAGGATGGCAGATGGAAGGAAATTCAGGAGACCTTACAAAGGAAATGGAAAGGGAAGCTTTTAAGGCTGCCGGATATTTTAGCCACATCAGAGTCAGTTAAACAAGTAATGTGAGACAAGAATACACAGTTCACATAGTATGATAATCATACTAAGTGAAGTAAGTCAGAAAGAGAAAGACAAATACCATATGATATCACTTATATGTGGCATCTAAAATATGACACAAATGAACTTATCTACGAAACAGAAACAGACACAGACATAGAGAACAGACTTGTGGTTGCCGAGGGGTGGGGGAGGGATGGATTGGGAGTTTGGGATTAGCAGGTGCAAACTATTATATATAGAATGGATAAACAACAAGGTCCTACTGTATAGCACAGGGAACAATATTCAATATCCTCTGATAAACAATAATGGAAAAGAATATGGAAAAGAATGTATATATGTATAACTGAATCACTTTGTTTTACAGTCGAAATTAACACAACATTGTAAATCAACTATACTTCAATAAAATAAATTTTAATTCAGCTTCTACCTGTAAAAAAAAATGTATTTTTTGTTTGAATAGATACAACTACCTTATCACTTGAAAAATAAATTTAAAAGTGCTTCCTTCCCAGACATATCAATTTGATACAATTTCTAATTAACCACTGAAGTGGATAATCAAAAAAATCTGCAGCAGTTTGGGGGACGATTGTCTTTAATTTAACTTCATAAAAAGAAATTAATATATGTACACGTAGTTATTTCCCCAATAGAATTATTTTCTTGACATATATGATCAAGAATGAGACACAGCTACTAACATCAGGAGAAGCAGCATTTAAAATATGACAATCTTGCAGATAGGTGATGTAATTCTTTTATAATTATTGCTGATTGGCTGTGGTGACATTCTATTCCTGCATCTAGTTTCTCCTCTTAGCTCACTCTCCATTTCTCCTCAGTCTCCTTGCTCATTCCAACTCTTCAACTTGACTTGACATTTTTTTTGTGTCCTGGAACTTATCCTTGCAACTCCTCTCTTTTCTAACTTCATGGACTTTCTAGGTAAATTATCAGTTTCAAGGCCCTAAATACTGTATAAATGCTGATTTCTCCTTTAATCAATTCTCCTATTTAAACTTCAGGTTCATATTTATATTTATTTGTATTATAGTTATATTTATTTATATCAGACCCATCAAACCTGAGCTTTTGAATTTCTCTCAGAGCCTTCTCAATCCCCAATATTCTTCATCCTCAGTAATGACAACTTCATCATTTCATTTTCTGACGTCAAAAACATGAGCCAAGGACTTTCCTGGTGGCACAGTGGTTAGGAATCTGCCTGCCAATACAGGGGACACAGGTTCGAGTCCTGGTCCAAGAAGACCCCACATGCCGCGGAGCAACTGAGCCCGTGTGCCACAACGGCTGAGCCTGTGCTCTGAAGCCCACGAGCCACAACTACTGAGCCCGCATGACACAACTACTGAAACCCGTGCACCTGGAGCCCATGCTCTGCAACAAGAGAAGCAACGGCAATGGGAAGCCTGTGCACCGCAACGAAGAGGAGCCCCCGCTCGCCACAACTAGAGAAAGCCCACACACAGCAGCGAAGACCCAACACAGCCAAAAATAAATAAATAAATTTATTAAAAAAAACAAAGAGCCATTCTTGACTTCTCTCTTTTCCACATATCATAAAACAATGTTGGGTCCTTCAAAAGAGATTCAGAATTGGTATTTATCACCATCTTTTATGCTACTATCCTGGTCCTTGCCTCATTCATCCCTCACCAGGTCTTCTGCTCTTACTCTTGACCTTTTAAGTCTATTTTCAAATGTGCAGTGAAAGTGATGGATCCCTTTAATACATAAATGCAATTGTGTCTCTCTTCTGCTTTTAACTCTCCAGTGGGATCTCATCTTACACAGAATTAAATACGTAATTTTTGCAATGAACTACAAGTTTCTCAAAAGATCCTTCACCTTCTTATGTCTCTTCCCTCAAGCACTACCACCATTGTACATACAATTCTTCCCCAGACCCACACTGGATACTTGAATAAACCATGTACGCTTCATGCATACTCTTGTGGTTCGTTCTTCTTAGAACACTCTTCCCCCAGATTTCTGCTTGGCTAGTGTCTTCACCTTCTTCAAGTTACCTTCTCCATGCAGCTTTACATACTCTGAATTTAAAGTTACAACTCTTCCCTGAACATTTCCTTTTCCACTTCCCTGCTTTTTTTCTCTCTGTAGCACTCATTATCATCTGAAATACCATGCAGCTGGCAAAGGTCATTAGACTTTGTACAATTAACACTTTGTTTTCAGTTCAATTTTCTAACTTTAGATTTCAAATATGCTACATATAGAAGATGAATTTTAATTTAAATGAGATTAAATATGCATTCCACAGTTCTCTTTTCCAAGATTTATAAACATTAGAAAATTTATAAGACTAGGCCACTATATTAGTTTGTTAAGATTCTCATAAAAGTACCACATACTATGTGGCTTAAACAACAGAAATTTATTTTCTCATAGTTCTATAGACCAGAAGTCCAAGACCAAGGTATAAGCAGGTTTGATTTTTTCTGAAAGAAGGATCTGTTCCAGGCTTCTCTCCTTGGCTTTTAGGTGGCCATCCTCCCCCTATGTTTTTATACCATCTCTCTTTCTATGTCTATATCCAAACTTCCTCTTCTTATAAAGACACTAATCATATTAGATTAGAACCCATATCACTTACCTCATTTTAACTTGATAACCTCTGTTAAGATCTTATCTCAAAGATGGTCACATTCTGCATTGCTGGGAATTAGAACTTCAACATAAAAATTTGGGCAGGGTTGAGGGTGAGGAGATACAATTCAGCCCACAACATTCATCAAGTTATATTCAGTATCATGAATCTGAAATTTAACTGACTCTGAATTAAACTACAGATACTGTGAATTAGTTTCTGCCGGTGGGAGGTTAAGGAGAAAACATGAAAGAGTGAATTAATAAACAAAATACGTTAGATTTGGACATTCACTCACCATTCAGGTCCTGGGAGATTTTTCATATCCACTGCTAGCCTGATCCACTGAGTAGAATATTGTTAAAACAAAAGCTTTTGCATACCTCTCCAAAGGATGTCTAACTTGTAACTTAAACCTAGACCTTAGACCTAGAATCATAGAGTTGATTGTTATGCATTGAAAGTTAGAGCCATCCAAGTTGTACCACTTGTATTTTAAGCTCTCAGCCTTGCTATTTTGTAAAATAAATTAGCTTCAAATGCTGAATTGAAAATGTTGTCTTGATTATTCATCTCTTGGGCCTTAGGCTTTTTGATTTTCCTTGACCACTGAAGTCTGAATAAATGCCTGAAAGCATGCACACCCACAAAACAATTGCTGTCATATTTGTTTATCAACTGATTTTTTTTTAAAGGCCACTTAGGAGACTTCAACCTGGTGCACACAGAAAATAGGTTATTGTTGGGTTTTGAATCCTCAAATCTCAGCTACAATATTTATCTTAGAAATGAGTTTAGTTCAAATGGTTAATTTTTATAAAAATTCAAGATGAAGAAATGGGCATTTTAAACATTCTGTGTTTGCCAACACTTGCTTCAGTGGGCTTATCTGGAAATTAGACAACTACATTACAAATAAATTATAATCATTTCTAAGCCTGCCTGCTGGGGAATCTGTGTCAGGATAGAATTCAGTTTATGACAGGTTTCTAATATCAAGTTCATGGTGAATGAACCTGGAGCTAATTTGTCCACTCTTTTGCTTCTAACATTTCTCTAATCCTCTGGCTACCAGTTCAGGTACAGAATTCAGGTACAGAATCTGGGGAATTATTCATTTTGACTCCTGAAAAATTTGATAGGAATGGCTGATCCCCTCAATATCTTAGAACTCACAGAAATATCCTTCTAGAAGTTTATGAAAAATGGGCAGATGATTGTTGAAAACCCCCTCAGGGGTCAACACTAGGCATTCCAAAGAAGTTTAGCAGTACTGTCCACTGACCAAGAGCAGGGTGGTTATAGAAATAATTAATAATAGGTACAAAGTGAACACTGGTCAGTCAGGACTGGGCACCTAGCAATCAGTCACAAATGGCTCTAGTCATAAAAAGACAAAATAACCCTTCTGGTGCATATTAACTACTGGGTTTGTTTATAATTCTAGCAGAAATGGTTTCAAATATTCATCCTGCTGTGTGACTTTTAGAAATTCTTTAAATTCTTTGAACCGTTGTTTTGTTGTCTTTCTGTGTCCTATATCCTGGAAATAATACTACCTACTTCCTGGAATTGTTGTAGGATTAAAATATAAATAGGTAGTTAAACAAGGTAATATCTCTCAAGCTCTCAACACTTAAGCATGCATAAGTGCACATATATGTTTGCAAATATGTACATTAGAAGTTTCCCAAATGCTTTCTCATTTGATTTGGACTTTGTTATTTCAAAAAGAATATTTAGGGTGACTAAGTATAAAAGAGAATAGATAATTCTAAATGATGTGAAGATATGAATTGTTTTCTTCTTTGAAATATTTTCCCAGATCATGCTTAATTGCTTAAGAAGAGCCAGGCATTATGAGATATCACAAGAAATAAAAATGAAAACCAGAGTTTCATTATTATGACTTAGTGTTTGGCTGACTTAGGGAATACGTATTTTGAAAGCTTTACTTGATAGTGATGATGATAAAAATAACAATATTAGTACTATTAATAACAACAAACTATGTAGTTATTACAATGTTCCAGACATTGTTTTAAGTGATTTCCATACATTAACTGAATTAGTCCTGACTATGGGGTAGTTATTATCATTGTTCCCATTTTAAAGATAGGAAACCAAGGAACAAAAATCAAGGCATTGAGACAAAGATCATATCTCTCGTAAATGATGAGAGATGGGTCTTGAACCCAAGTAGTCGTCTGATTACAGTCTATGAGCTTGACAACTTCACTTTTCCCTTATGTGTTCCCATGTGCCAGAAACTTTGGCAAGTTCTTTCATTTAGCATATAACATTAACACTTAGATGGGATTCCTATCCCAATTATGTGGGATAAGACTCAAAGATGTTTAATGATTTGAAAGTCAAGCTCCTGAGAAGTGACAGATACATCATTTTCACTTAGGACTCCAAATCTCATGTTCTATGCAACAGGTGTCAGTACTGTATTGAACATTTTACAACATTTTTAGCTGTCATTGCTTAATTAA
This sequence comes from Phocoena sinus, assembly GCF_008692025.1. NCBI lineage: Eukaryota > Metazoa > Chordata > Mammalia > Artiodactyla > Phocoenidae > Phocoena > Phocoena sinus. Next base: position 68,977,011 of record NC_045767.1, read on the forward strand.
TTTTAGGTTGGGAAAGGTATTCCATTTTCTTTACTCAAGTTAATTTGTCTGGCTGAGGCTGTAAATGTAATCTGAAAGCAAGTCTGGTAGGTATAACATCTGAAGCAAACAGCAGAATAAACTGTGATTGTAGTGGTAGGTTCTGATTTACAGTCACTGAAATCAAATTGCACTATTTCAGAGACTGCCAGTTTTCACTTGTGAGGCATCTGATTACTCCTCTAAAACATCTCAAATAATGGCTAATAAAAGATATTGATAATTGAGAACTCCAAATGGAAGGTATAAATTGTCAAACATGGTAGGGAAAAAAATCCACTGAGTCCACAGTTTTCTACTTTCAAGGTAAAATGTGTTCCCCCCGTAAAGAGAAATGAACATGAGGGTGTCACTATAAAGGGCTGTGATTGATTTCCTGGGTGACTAGTAGTAATCAGTCTCTTCCTTCTGAATCACACCTCATATGTCACAACTCAAAGAGCCTTAATGCTGGCTAATGTCTGCACCCAGGAAGAACAAGTAATGAATTCATGGAATGCCTTTCTTTCTATACTTCATTTAAGAAAGCTAATTGTTTAGGGAATAGACTCTCCCTGGCTCATTGGTTTAATAATACAGGAAACTTGAAATTCCACAAATCTTGCATTTCACAGTAGGAAGCCAAATTCAGTCTAAATGAACAATTCTCTCTTAAACCATACTTGTGATAAAAGCAGACAGCCTTACTTATTAAAATGTAAACAGATAATGAATGAATTTACTAACTATGCTTTCCTGCGGGGGCATTTAGCCTTTGGGTAGCTTTTAGCTCTAAAATATAAATAAAGTACATCCTCATTAATCTGAAACAAAAGATCACAAATTAAAACATTTTGTTCACCAAAATTGATCTTTTAGCTCAACAGACCTCCACCGCAAGAATGTCTCCAGATCACTCATGAGAAATGTCACCAGTATCTTATTATTTTACTATTTTTTGCATTAATTAACATGGATTCCAGATAGCCTTACAATAATATCATACTCATGCATTTGCTTTCTGTAATGCAAATTCAGAATAGGAGAGAAAGTTTTGAAGTTGTAGGTACTGTAACCAGAATTGCTTATAATTCTAGGTATATCCAGGGAAATATGTTTCATTTGTAAATGTCATCAGTTATGTGTTTTCAGAAATAAAATTGTTTGAGAACCACTGATTTAGTTGGTTAATATTTTAAGTTTAAGTTAAAGAAAGTATCAATCCTAATAGTCAAAATTATACATAAGGGGGCTTCCCTGGTGGTGCAGTGGTTGAGAGTCCGCCTGCTGATGCAGGACACACGGGTTCGTGCCGCGGTCCGGGAAGATCCCACATGCCGCGGAGCGGCTGGGCCCGTGAGCCATGGCCACTGAGACTGCGCGTCCGGAGCCTGTCCTCCGCAGTGGGAGAGGCCCGCATACCAAAAAAAAAAAAAGAAGTATACATAAGGAGCACAAACTAACAAATACCCAATCCTTGTCCTCTGAGATTTATGCCAATCCTTGTCCTCTGAGATTTATGTTACAAGGTAAGACTGCTATCACAGACTAATAAGTAATGTACTCATGTATGACAAAGTAAAAGAATAATAATAATAGCAGTACTAATAATGTCTATAATACCTGGAGTTTTTGCTATATAACAGATACTATATATATATATATATATGTATATATATATATATACATATATATATATATATATCAGATACTACATTTGGTACCTTATATTCCTCCCAACAGTGCATGAAGATGATGTTATTTCCCCATTTTTAGAGGAGAAATATGAGGCTCAGAGAGGTTAAATAACTTACTACTGTAGCCAATAAACAGTGAAGGCAAGATTTAAACCTAGGGTTTACTCAAAATCATGTGTGTATGCTTTTCCCATCTGCCATTAAAATATGTCAACACCAACTACGGGTTAGGTTTCTGTCTGATATTTAGTCAAGGTCAAAGATGAGTGAGATTAGAGTAGAGAAATAGGAAAGGACTGAGGAGGATATTGTTAAAATTCTAAGATGGTTCCCAATGACCCTTGTCCTTGTATAATCTCCTCCCCTTGAGTGTGGGTGGGATAGATGAGTATGATGAGATATCTTAATTCACATGGAATAACTGGAGGGACTCTTTAGATATAATTAAGGGCTCTAATCAGTGGATTTTGAGTTAATCAAAAGGAAATTCTCCTGGATTTGGAAGGTGAGCACTTCAGTAGGAGACTTATGGGCTCTCCTGCTGACCTTGAAAAAGTAAACTGCCAGGTTGTGAGAGGGAGTGTGAAAGGGGCCACATGGCAAAGACCTAAAGGCCACTTCTAACAGCTAACAGTGGTCCCTGACCTAGAGCCATCAAATAACAAAACAAGATGTGTTTCTAATCATTCTGGTTGGAGGAATTCAGAAATCAACACTACATGATGCTCTGATATATATATATATAAACTAGAAGGCAATTTGTAAATGGGCATTTGGAGAAATCTAATTAATAAGTGACACTCAATATATTGCCTAAATGCTAAAATTTCCAAATAGCATTGGCAAAAGAAAGGAAAAAGTAAGTTGAATTCTTTAATAAGAAAATAGTGACTAGTATATTAAAAATAACACCTCATTTTGACCAAAAATTTACATCTTAAAAATTTATTTCATGTCTAGGCTGAATGCAAAAAACCACCTTTTGCTTGTCTCATTTGTATTTCTGAAGCTTTACAATCTTTCCTTTTCTGATTTCGGAAAGCTTAATCAAGGTCTCCGGAGCAGCATCAGAATTTGAGAGATAGAGATTGTGACATCTGCATTGGCTTTAAATTGTAGAGGGAAATAAGATATCACACCGAAGCTGGGATCATGGAAAATATATGGCAAGCTGAGTAATTAAATGAAGACAGTACATGATGATGATGTTACATCCATAAAGTGAAATACTATATAGCTACTACAAATTTTCCCTTCAAAATATGTAATGACTTCAGAAAACATTAGTAGTGGATTAAATAGAAAAGTAGGGTCTTAGTCTGAGGACTATTCTGTTAAAAGAAATTTCAGACAGAAGACACGAAAAAATAGACCAGTGTTTGAATGAATTTTATTATTTTTAGAATCAGAAAAAGAAATCAAGTTGGGGGAAATTGAGCTTCACAGCAAAGCATTAGAATCTGAAGTGACCTAAGTGGTCTATAAAAAGTGAACAAAATGCAACCATTAAACCCCTTCCAGCTTTCAGATGCCCTGATTCTAAGCTCACATAGGGACATATGCAAAGAGAGGAACATTTTTTGGCATTTAACCAATGTCTATAGTTCACAATGTATTATAAATGAAATACTACTCATTTCCTTAACTATAAAAAAGCGTAGCCAAACCAGATGATGAGTGCCATGATCTTTTCAAGCTATAATATTCTATAGTTCCATATCCTGTGATTCACTGGTACAGAATTCTTACACATTTTCAGATTTGTGTCGTGTTTAGAAATTTCATTTTGTTTAAAAAAATATAAACTGAAAACATGCAGCCTTAGAATCTATTATATCATATAGAAGCTGGTTGCAAGCAGAGAGACAGTGCAGCATGGCATTGACAAGGCCATGGGCACTGGAGCCAGATTGGCTATGGTTGAATCATGTCACTGACACATATTAGGTGTGTGACTTGAGGCAAGTTACTGAACCTCTCTGTGTTTCAATTTGTTCATCTTGGGTTAAGTGCTGAACTCATAGGGTTGAAGATTAAATTAATTAATAGATGTCACATGTTTAGAAGTGTCTGGCACGTGTTAAATACATATTAGTTGTTATTATTTTCTCACCTGCTAAAGTAGGAAGAAAAAAAATAAGACAAAAGTGGAAAGCAACCCAAGGGAATTGGAGCAATGTATTCTGTGTTAGAAAAGGGCTGGGGGGACCTCTAAAATTTCTCAGTCAAAGCAACCTTATTAACTTGCATCATTGCTTCTCGTATAAAACCTGGTATATTACCTTTAGAGGAAGAATTATGTGGGCATATTGCTAAAGATAGTAAAATAACTGAGATTCTAGCTCAGAAGAAGTAAGATTCTGCATATAACCTGGTTTGCCAATTTAATTTTTACCTTTCCTCCGAGGCCACTCTCAAATGCCATTTTCTCTGTTAAGTTTTTCTGTTCATCAAAAATAGAAATGCTCCCCATCTCATCTGTTAAAGTCCTTCCTTGTGTCAGCACACACATGACACTTTTTAAAGGATCTTATTTCATATAAAAGTATATATATTGTATATTCTCCAGCAAAATGCATTACATTTATTCAATAAACATTTATATAGTGCTTACTGTGTTCCAAGCTCTGCTCTAAGCACTTTGCAAATATTATCTCATTTAATCCTTGTGGGAGATTCCAAAATATGGCCAGGATTCCTCCCATCTGTGTTTGTACACCTGTTTGTAATGTGACTTTGCCATACCTCCCAAGTGTATTTCTCCATCCCCCCCTTTTTTTTTTTTTTTTGCAGTACGCGGGCCTCTCACTGTTGTGGCCTCTCCTGTTGCGGAGGACAGGCTCCGGACGTGCAGGCTCAGCGGCCATGGCTCACGGGCCCAGCCGCTCCGCGGCATGTGGGATCTTCCCGGACCGGGGCATGAACCCGTGTGCCCTGCATCGGCAGGCGGACTCTCAACCACTGCGCCACCAGGGAAGCCCTCTCCATCCCCTTTTGACAGTAGAATGCAACAGAAGTGACATTTTGTGACTTGAGAGATTATACTGAACGAAGTCATACAGCTTTTGCTCTGGCTTTCTTGCTGCCCTGAGATTGGCAGGTAAAGGGACACTAGCCTCTTTGAGGATAAGCAATCACAGGGACAGACATGCCAGACAATGACTAGTACCACCTACTAGACAATGGGTAAAGTTCTTAGATCAACTATCCCCAGTGAAATCACCAGATGACTGTACCTGCATGAGTGACCAAAGCAAGAGCAGCAGAAGAATCACCCAGCTGATTTTGGTCGCTAAATTTGGGGAGATTTGTTTTGCAGCCAAGGCTAACAGATACACTTCCCATAATATTAATATGAACTCAATATAATTCCATTTCCATTTTATAAAGGAGGAAGCTGAGATACCTAAATAAATTGTTCAAGTTTCCAGAGCTAGAACATGGCAAACCTAAGATTCAAACTTAGAATGTGGTCCTAACCGTCATGCTAAGCTGACTTCCTTAAATTAGTATTCCAGTATATAGCTTCTTCAACTACACAAACATTTATGAAGCATCCTTGCCCTCAGTTAAGCACTACAGTTTCTACTGACATTCTCATTTGCATTATTTTGTTTGAATATCCCAACTATCCTCTGGGGTAGGCAGGCCAAGTGTCAACATTTTCATGCCACAGATTTGACACGGAGACTCCTAGAAGTAAGCATATGACCAAAGTCATACAAGGAAGAGGGAAGAATATAAAATGTGTTCTCTTTTTTACACATATTGCCTAATGCAAAGGAACTGAGTTTTCCTCAAGTTGCACAGATTAGAGTGTCTTGTATGGAGTAAGTTCCAATGAACATTTACTGTGATTAAATGCAGTGGAGGTACATCATTTAGCCCTTGCTTAATTTGTTTTCCCTTCTTTTGCAAGTGAGGTCATTCATATTTCTTATTTATATTTCTTCATTGCAGATTCTGTATGCCACACAATATGACAAAGAACAGCCCTCATAGCCATCAAGAGTGATGACAATAAAGCAGTGATACCCAGAGAGAAATGAATCTCTCGTATTGCTCTCTCCTACATGTTTCAATTCAGTACCTAGGGACTCCAAGTGACAATCACCTTGAATTGTGACAGCTCGTCAAAGGAGCAGATAGAGCTGGTAAAAAGCATATAGACAGAATGATAGGGCATAGATTCAGGGACAACAGTTTTTTTGCATAAATATATGGCAGAAAAAGGAGGTTATATAATGGCAACCACTCCGTAAAATCATGGATTTGACCTCTATAGAGCAAAGTTATATGTTCTTCATTCTGTTCTTATAAAATATATAGATATATAATATATATTATAGCTGTTATATCTTATGCCTATTTTAATGCCTTTTATGCCTATCTTTTAAGACTATTATATAAAGATATATAAATATACCTTTACTGCTTGAATAGCACATATGGTAGCTATTTTATTTAAGAATGGAAACTTTGGATTACATGTAAACTTCAAATGCTGATAACAGCCCAACCACTTTGATTTATAATTAAATGAATAAATATCACAAATCCTTGGCACACTAAACATCAGGACTCCTGACCTATACAGATGCTAATGTCTCATTGAAGTCCTCTGTCCGTCGCCTTAGGAAACTAGGACTTATGGGAGAATCATTAATGCCATCCCCAGGAGGCTGAACTTTAAGAACTAATGCAAACAACCAACCGGAAAGGCAAGAACTGTTTAAGCAGAGAGGATGTACTGAACGGATAATATAAATATAAATGTGCTGTTCTTCTTTCCTCTTCCCTTTCCTCCCACAGCTGCGTCTTTTGGGAAACTGTAGACAAGAGGAGGCTTGTCAATTTAGTAAAGTGAATTCACTGCCAAACTTGAGAAAAAGTAGGAAGCAAATTAATAGTATAACAAGAATAATTTAAAATTTGTCTAGTGCAAGAAAACTTCACACTCCAGACAGAATCTGTGCTACTCTGGGTTGAACTTAATTTTAGATGTTGCACATCTAAACTGTATTAATTTTCACTGGAGTCTCTTTTATGCTAAGAAATCCAGAAACCTAAGGGTAGAAGCAGGAAGGGGAGAATAGGAGACAAACAGATAACATATTTTTATAGAAGTTTGAAGCAACATATTTAAGAAAATAGAAGATGTGGTTTGCACCTTTTTTATTATTTCTTTCTTGTCTTTTTCTTTTCCTTTCATTCAAAGGGATCATAATGATAAAAATCTTTAAATTCTAAGATCTGGACTTAGAATTGGAATATATTCGATACTGATACAGTGAGTAAAAGTAACATACATATCATGAGTAACGTACATATCCAAATCTAGGTATGAAATAATCTGGATCTAGAATAGTGCTAATAATTCTCCCAAAGACTGTTCATCTTCTAACTTCCTGCTTTGACAATAGTTTTATTTCTCAAAAAATGCAAGGATTTATTTCAGAGATTTCACATATTTATGTCTTCTCCCCTATGGTGTTTAACTAATTTAAGAAATCGCACAAAAATTAACATGAAGATTAAAGAATAACATAAGCTTTGCTACTTCAAAATATGAGACACTGTTTAAGTCTTGACATTGTTAAAGAAATCGTTTGTCTAGATCCAAAGTGGAGCTGCTTCTACCTTTCCTTTCCTATACTTCTAAAAATGCCCCTAACCTAGATTCTGAACAAAGTTTAGATCAGGAGGATTTTATGTGCGAGAAGGCTGTTTTCAGAGCAAACTCTGTACCTATATGTAGCCAGTGAAATGCGAGGTTAAGCCTGTTTCACATTCCAAATGCAAGATATGCAACACAAGAAGAGGAAGGAGACAAACCAGCCTGCTTCTTCAAGTAATTATTCACCTTAATGTGTCCCATAGCACCAGTCTGGTGAGACTCCTCTTCCTGCCATGAGCAATGAGCGTGGGGAGTTCAGAAAGGGTTTGCAAATTCTTTAACACTGCTTCCTCTGGGGAGTGGGCTGGACATCCCTTAGCAAATTATGAGGATTAGGCAGGAAAAGCCCCCTTCCTCCTAATGAAGAGAAGCAGGAGTTGCTCCTTTCAACTCAAAATGAACTGATAAGGGGCTTCCTTGGTGGCACAGTGGTTGAGAATCCGCCTGCCAATGCAGGGCACACGGGTTCGAGCCCTGGTTTGGGAAGATCCCACATGCCGCGGAGCAAGTAGGCCCGTGAGCCACAATTACTGAGCTTGCGCTCCTGGAGCCTGTGCTCCTCAACAAGAGAGGCCGCGATAGTGAGAGGCCCGCGTACCGCAATGAAGAGTGGCCCCCGCTTGCTGCAACTAGAGAAAGCCCTCGCACAGAAACGAAGACCCAACACAGCCATAAATAAATAAATAAATAAATAAATAAAATTTAAAAAACAAAAAAAGAACCGATAAGGCAAATGCCCAAAGTAGATTCGTGAAAGACAAGAACTTTGCACCCTAGCTCATTACTGCTTTAATAACACAGTTTTGGACAAAGAATAGTAGGGGACTAGATATTCTTTGGCTAAAGGAGGGAAGGAGGAAGAAAGGAGGGAAAGGAAGGAAGAAGGGAGGAAGGGGAAAAGGGGGATAAATCATGAAAAAATACTATTATTCTAATTTCATAATGGGAAAACAAGATAGTCAGAGAGTAGTCAGAGATTTACCCCATCCACTTAAGAATTAAGAAAGACAAATTATTACTTTTTTAAAAAATCAGTAAAATATTTTCAAAGCAAAAATTGCACTGGACAAAGATAAATAAGCAAAGAAGATTTTATTCAAGGCTATTGCAGTAAGGAATAGGGAAGAGGGAAGACAGGCCAGAACGCATTCTGAGCTCACATCTTATATAAAGGGGTGGAGGTTTTAGAGCTGGGTGGAAGAGATTGTAGACTCTCTGTGTTTAAGTGTTGTTACCCAAAGAAAAAGTAAACTTAGGAGGTAGTTTTACAACTTGCAGTAAGGCTCCCCCTTAAATTAGTCTCCTATTTTCCCACAAAAACTGGAAAATAGGGGTGTAACTTCCTTGATGATTACATTTTGAGGAGATAATTTCCTGGTCCTTGAGAAAGACATTCTCGAGCTGTAACCTGGCAAGAGGCTTTTTAAAAGATTTATAGCTCAAAGAGGTAAAGAAAGAATTTACAATTACAAGTGTTCTAAAGTAAATGCTCTAGGAGAAGGGAGGTCAGAAGCCCACTAAGGAAAAAAACCTGTCTAAAGTTTACTCAAGATGAAGGGAATATTAAAGGCCTGTCTTGGTCAATATCATAAATAAGAATTCTAATGAAAACAGATAGAGGACATTAAAAAAATCTGATTAAACAAATGCTAATGATTCAAATAAAGCATAAAAAAGGAGTTGGCTGGCAGATAATATGGCTGTTCAGCGAGCTTTGCTGAAGAGCACAGGTTTACAGAAAACATATGAAAGAAAAAATTATGAGATATGTAGTTAAGACCGAACATTAAAAGGATAACGTTATAAAATATGTCTAAGATATGAAAACCAACAATGTGCCAATGATTCATAGAGGCTTAACTTGGCACTAATATTTTTGGCTACCTCCAATTTTAGAATAATGAAAACTCGAGATCTATATATATTTTTAAAATGAGATAATAAAATAAAGTGAGAAGACAGCTATTTGAGTCAAGTATTTTACTGTTAGTAGAAAGAAGACAGGGCCATCCAACCTTGGAATTCTTAACCAAGGAGACTGATTTCACAATGGGGTGTGTTAAAACCAACATCATTAAAAAGAAATTAAGCCTCAGTAAGAAAAATTATAGCAAGAGTACTCAGACATTTAGGATAAATGTAAGTCTCCAGGCCCCAAAGAGACTTTGAAGTACCCAGATCCCCAGAAGACAGTTTTCAGCTCAGCTCTTTGACATACTAAGAGGTCTGAATACTCATGGATGAGATTGCAAAAACTATTCTAGTAATTTTTGAGAAATCATAGAAAACAAGGAATATGCTGAAAGATGTTTTATTTAAAGGGTACAAAAGGGAACACTTTCTTTAAAATTTCATAAGCCAAACACATATTTACTGTATGGTTCATCTGAAGCCTTGACATTTATTTTAGTCGACATCTTGAAAGGACTGCTGATTACACATGTATAAAAAGAACCAATTTCTTAGATTTTTTTTTCAATTTAAGATTTATAATGGTTCCAAATATAAGACAATTTTGAAAGGATAAAGATGAGCTAGAGCTATTGTCTGACCTCTCACAGAAAATACCCTTGTGGAAAATCTTTTCATGTAAATATGAAATATGCATGAAATACATAACATATATTACATAACATATAACTTACCAAGATGTAGATTAGAAAATCTTTTTTGTGTGTTTCAAAAAATATTTAAATGTTTTAATAAAATATTATTGATATCCATTTTTACTTAAAAACTCTAGTTTTACATGTAATTGTAAAATGGGAGAAACCACACCCAAATATTCTCTGTCATCTTCATGTTTCTACTAAATTTTACATAATAAGCAAATCTGAGATAGGATTTACTATCAAAGTTTTATCTAATAATTTAGGATTTCTCTCATAAGCAGTTTCTAAGAATATTATATAAGTAAAGATTGACTTCAGAATCCCATTGTTTCTTTCATCTTTTTTTTTTCCCCATCCTGGTCATTTCTCACTTTCATTATTAAAATATGTCCTCAAGAAAGATTCTGATATTAGTAACTTACATTTGATTATAAATTTAATTTAATTTCTTGCCTTCTCCAAAGGTAATTGCATTTAAATAGTTAATTCACCCACACTGTACCCTTTAGGTTTTCCCGTCATTCTCTAAAGCATGAAACAAGTTAGATATCACAACATGGATCCTTAAGGCATTAATTTATTTACTATAATGGATATCAATCCAGTAGGCAATTCAATAGGTCTGCATATCTCAAGAAGTTTCATACAATTTCACTAATCCAGTCCAAGACCATCCCAGAATGATCTTATTCTTTAACTTAAAAAAAAAAAATCAATGTAGATTTTCCTGTGTTTTCTGTTATATTAATTTATATATATATTTTCACCATAATATTATTGACCTGTGGTTGGAGTCACTGCAAGTGCAGTAGTGGGCAGTTTGGGCTCAGTCAGACCTGCCCTTTTATTTGCTCGATTTATCACTTTGTTCTTGGTGCATCTCACTCTCTTATCACCCAAATGCAAGCATTCTGTTGTCTTCTCCTTTGTAAGCTCCCCTGAGTTTTCATAAGGTTGTGGTGATCTGTGCATGCTCCCCTAAATTCACTGACTTAATGCTTTCCTATTTCTACTAGCTAAAACTCATTACTGTCTTCATCCAGGTCAATAGATTTCTATTCCAATAGACTTTCTGGAATGAATTTACTCATCAGATGGTAAAAGTATTGCAGACAAAAGGAAACAGTAAGGCATGTATGTTCCTGAAATATGCCTTCTCAAATGTCTTTGAAAAGGCTTTGATTTGGTATATTTGGTTGTATATTATTATATAGATATAAAGGAGGAAATCTATGGTGTTTTCACAAATGCATTCCCTTCATTCTCTCTCTGCAATTGCTTTAGGTATTGTCTCACCGTTAGTCACTGGCTTACTGCCTCAGCCCCTTAACTGGCCTCTGCATCTCCAATATGTGCCTCCTAGATTCTAGCCACCATGATGTTGCCTATCAAAAATTCAGAACTGATCATGACACTTTCCTGCTTAAAATATTTTAAAGGCTTTCTGTAACACACAAGTACTTCATGACCTTTACTTTGTCTTCTCAGGCCTCATTATCCCACTCTTTCTGCATTTATCCTATGGTAATTTTTAAAAATCAGGTCTACCTTTATCGACATGACTCAGAAGTGTGGCAGGGGGGTGGATTGGCAAGGCTCTCCAGGACTGCTGCATGTGTAAGGGATGCCCCACCAGGAGCTGCCAGTGCAGAGGAGTCAACCATGACTATGAAAAGTCAACTAACAACTTTTACTTTCCAGAACACACTCACCATTCTCTTTCAATGACTCCTTGCCTTTGCCATTGCAGTTCTTCTGCTTAGAATACTTGTCATCTTTCTTCTTCTCCAGGCTGAATTCTTACAGGTCTTCACTGGTTATCTCCCTAAGAAAGCCTCCATGTCCCTTTGCCTTTCTGCTGTGCTGTGCTGCTGTAGTAGCCTATGAATAACTCCATAAGAGCTCTCCATATAGGATAACAAGTTTTGGTCTGTTTTTATATCTCTTTTACCAAACTATGAGTCCCTTGAACTTAACACACAGAGTCCCTTTAAGTACTGTATACACACAGTTTTTCTCAATGTGTTTTAACAAAATTTGTGGGCGGGGGTTGATTCTTCTTTATGTGAAATGTTCTTAACATTATAAAATACTTTGCATTCGTGACCTCAACCAAATGTTTTTAAGACCTCAGGTCAAATGCCCAAATGCCCATTAAGTGAGTGATTCTATTCTTGGTTAAGAACTATTATTTCATAGCCCTGATATGAGTTATAAAGAAGGCACTCAGAGGGCTTCCCTGGTGGCGCAGTGGTTGAGAGTCCGCCTGCCGATGCAGGGGACACGGGTTCGTGCCCTAGTCCAGGAAGATCCCACATGCAGCGGAGCGGCTGGGCCCGTGAGCCATGACCACTAAGCCTGCACGTCCGGAGCCTGTGCTCCGCAACGGGAGAAGCCACAACAGTGAGAGGCCCGCGTACCGAAAAAAAAAAAAGCACTCAAATATATGTTGAATAAATAAAAGAATGGGTAAATGAATGAATTAATGAATGGATGAATGAATACCTTTGCCTTAAAATGAACGAGAATTTTCTTGTCATTTCCAACAAATTCTAAATGCTTTAATTGTTTTCCCTCAAATATCTCCAATTACTCTGAACCAATTCTTCCTTTAGGCAATTTCTAAGTGACAACTTCTTAAATGAAGTTGATGCTATTAACACAGATAATATCTCAATTATTTTAATTTCATAGTCAGATCATTTAGCTCTTTTGATTTTTCTGCTGGTATTGAAGCTTAGACTAATAAACTCACAACTTTTATAAATAGAAATTGTTTTCCTTTCTTATAACAAATACTGCATAACACAGCTATTATTAAATTATGGCCAGTCCATGAAGTACAATATATGCCAACATTTGTTTCTAGATGTGTTATTATGGTTGAAAAATTATTACAAATTCCAACAGATTCATCCCTAAGATTGGTAAGTATACATTGTTTTGGCAGAATAAAGATAATGCATTATAATTTAGGCTTTTGTTAGTATTAGAGTTTCAGACCATGTCTTTTAGATTGCACAGAAATATGTAGCTTTTACATGTGTAGAAATAGTAGTTATCTAGTCAGTAGAAAATTTTTTTCTAGCAGTCTCTCACCATAAAAATAAGAAGCTTATGCATTGTCTGTTATAAGAGAGAAAAAGAATTTCTTACCCTGAAAGTTGTGAGTATGTATAGTCTGCCTTCAAACTTAGAAAAGCTATATAAAATTATACATTATGTGGAAAAGAAATAAACACACACACACACGCACACATATATACTTGCATTGCAAATGCAAACTTTACCTCTCCTTAATTGCTTAAAATATACACCAAAAATACGTGGAAAGTTCCAATAAAGAAACATCCCTAAAAGTCTAGCAAAAGCATTACATAAACAATCAATGCCATTCCCACTCTCCACCTCTGAACTCTATGAGCTTCTACAAGAATTTGTTTTCCTCTATAACCACTATGTTAGCTATATTCATTCAAGTTTCTCACCTGTTAACTCTGCCGTGACTCAGAATCCCACACCAAATCTGGAAACTCAAAAATGGAAGTGGGTTACAAGAAAGAGCATAAAAATTTAAAGTCAGAAGACTAATATCTGTCATTTGCTAACTGACAGATCTTTGAGCAGGCTACTTAGCTTCTCTCAGTCTGTTCCTTCATCCATAAAACAGAGATAAATGTAACTTTATCTTAGAAATCTAGAAAACGTTAGTCATGTCCAAATAACCAAACTATGCCTAAAATATTACGTTGTCACAGGAAAGTTTGCAAATTTGCTCTTTGTCTTCCAATATTTTAACATTTAGCTGGACAACAGTCCATAATCAAGATACATTCAGGTTGACTTAGTTATATCTCTTCTTAGACCTTGACCACCTACCTTCATGTTTCTTCACCATGGGAGGAAAGAAATTTCTATCTTGTTGATATCACAATTTTGGTGGGGGTGGGGGGAGTTTCCATTACGTATTCTTCTGAATTTTATTGTACATGATAGTGAATTTTTTAATTGTAGGCACCTAGACTCCATCTTTTTTTTTGGGGGGGGTGGGTACGCGGGCCTCTCACTGTTATGGCCTCTCCCGTTGCGGAGCACAGGCTCCGGACGCGCAGCCTCAGCGGCCATGGCTCATGGGCCTAGCTGCTCCGCGGCATGTGGGATCTTCCCGGCCCGGGGCACAAACCCGTGTCCCCTGCATCGGCAGGCGGACTCTCAACCACTGCGCCACCAGGGAAGCCCCTTAGACTCCATCTTTTAAAAAAATTAGTTTATTATATTTACCTCCAAACTTGATCATTGTTATGTGCTCCTGACCTCAGTTAATAAAACATTCCCGTTTACCAGGTTACCCAGTATGGGAACCCAGAGTTCATCCTGGATTTCTCCATCTTTTCCTTCACTTCGTTGTCCCACTAGAAATTAAATTAAATATGCTCAAAGTTAAACTCATTATTCTGCCCCCCAAATCTGTCTTTCCTCTATTGCTTCTTTTGTTCCTCATCTACCCAGTTACCCTTAGTCAGCAACTGACAATGATCCTAAGATCCTTAATCTATTTTAATGACTCATATATAATCAGTGACCAAATCTTAGTACTTCTTTTTTCTTATTCCTTCTTCTCTTAACTCACTAATACAAATTTTCCCTATACCTCTCAATAGGACTCTCCCAATAGCTTCCACCACTCTAACCCTCATTGTGTTGTATTATCAAAATGACCTTCCTAAAATGTGAATTTATATTTTCAAGTTCTCCTTACTGTCTACAGTATGGACATTTTGTTTACATCCTGATCATGTCCTCTTCCTTCTTCCCCAAATCTCCCAGTTTTGAATCTTCATGTCATGAAATCATACTACCTACTACTCTTGTAACATCCCCAGATGTTAAGACAATTTACTTTCATTTTTTGAATATTGAAGTTTTTGGCTCAAGGCTATTTTCCCAGCATAACCGTTGTCTTTGTTCTTGACAATTTCAGTATTCATGTGGATGACACTTCTAATATCCAGGCCCATCATTCCTCCTTAGCATATTGATTAAACTTCTTTTTAAACTTTTAAGTGATTGCCTTAGAGTTTCTTATATATATTTACAACGAATCCAAATCTACTTTTAAGTAATACTATACTGCTTCACAGATAGTGCAAGTACCTTATAATAAACAAAGTGTTCCAAATTCCTCCCTCCCTTTAGCTCCAGGAGCTCTACCATATTTTCACAGTGAAGGCTGAAGAAAAATACCCTCATGCTTCTGGTTGAAGGAGAAGAAAAGTGGCCAGAACATACCATTCTTCAGCAGTCCTGTCCTCAAGAGAAACTATTTTACTGTCATTCATTTTATTTATATATAAACTATAATCATTAAATACATTGTTGTTACTATTAGTTTGAATGAACCATTATCTGTTATATCAATTAAGAATAATAAAAATAAGTTTTTATTTTAACTTCACTTATTCTTTCCCTAATGCCCTTTCATTCTTTATATAGATCTGAATTTTTGACCTTTATCATTTTCATTCTCTCTGAAGAACTTCATTTCACATTTCTTGGAAGACAGGTCTACTGGCAAAACATTCTTTCGAGTTTTGTTTGTCTGAAAAAGTTTTTATTTTTCCTTCACTTTTAAAAGGTAATTTCACAGCATGTAGATTCTAGACTGGTGGTTTTTTTCCCTCCCAACTCTCTAAATATTTCACTCTACTCTCTTCTTGTTTGCATGGTTTCTGAGAAGTTGATGTAATCCTTAACTTTGCTCCTCTATAAGTAAAATGTCCCCCCGCTCCTGGCTTCTTTCAAGATTTTTTCTTTCTTGTTGATTTTTTGCAGTCTGAATATGATATGAGTAGGTGTAGTTTTCTCTTTTTCTTTTTCTTATCTTTTTTTTTCTTTTTCTTTTTTTTAAGTGGCCATTTATCTTGCTGATGTTCTCTGAGCTTCCAGGATCAGTAGTTTGGCATGTGACATTAATCTGAGAAAATTCTCAGTCATTATTGTTTCAAATATTTCTTCTGTTTCCTTCCCTCTTCATCTTCCTTCTAGTTTTCCATTATACACATGCTGCAATTTTTGTAGTTGTTCCACAATTCTTGGATATTCTATTCCATTTTTTCATTCTTTTTATCCTCTTTGCTTTTTACTTTTGAAAGTTTCTGTTCACATATCTTCATGCTCAGAAGTTCTTTCTTCAGAGGTGATCAGTCTACTAGTGAGCCCATGAAAGATAGTCTTGATGTTTATTTTAGTCTCACAGTTTATTTTACCTCTGGCATTTCTTTTTGATTCTTTCTTAGAATTTCTGCTTACATTATTCATACGTGCTTTCATGTTGTCTAGTTTTTCCATTAGAGCCCTTAACATATTAATCATAATTTTTTTAACTTCGTACTCTGATCATTCCAACACTCCTGCCATATCTAACTCTGGTTTTGATGCTTGCTCTGTCTCCTCAAACTCTGTTTTTATTGTTTCTGTTTTTGCTTTTGTTTTTGTTCTTTTGCTTTTTAGTATGCCTCATAATTTTTGTTGAAAGTGTACATGATGTACTGGGTAGAAGGAACTGTAACAAATAAGCTTTTAGTAGTATGGCGGTAAAGTGTTGGGACAAGGGAAGCATCCTAAAATCTTATGATTAAGTCTCAGTCTTTTAGTGAGCCTGTGCCCAAGGATGGTGAAGTTCACAAGTGTTCTTGGATTCCCACTCTCCCTTAGATGGGACAAAATGGCTAGAAGGGGCTGGTAAAACCCCAATAGGTTAAGCTCTGGTAAAATCATTTCTCTTGAGGGTAGGCCTGCTGGAAAGCAGAATGCTCTGGACACTTCTGCTCCCTCTGGCAGAAGCATGAGGGTATTTTTCTCTAATCTTCACTGTGAGAATCCAGTAGAGCTCCTGGAGCTAAAACTCACAAAAGTGTAGGCATACCTCCTTAAGACTGGGCCCCACTGGAGTTTTTTAACTCTTAGATTTATCCACACTGAGCTTCAAACAATTCAATTACACTTCAGATTTTCCTATCCCACTACTGGATCCCATGGAGATTTCTGCTAATGGGTCTCTGGTCTAAGTTGTAGTTCTTTGTACCTGCCTGTGTGTCTCTCCAGTTCTGAGGGCAGCCGTTTGCTCTGTGACCTCA
This sequence comes from Phocoena sinus, assembly GCF_008692025.1. NCBI lineage: Eukaryota > Metazoa > Chordata > Mammalia > Artiodactyla > Phocoenidae > Phocoena > Phocoena sinus. The sequence goes on from NC_045767.1 coordinate 68,994,151, forward strand.
ATTCTCTGAGAGATTAAAGAAGAGTTGTTAGTTTTCAGGTTGTTCAGCTTTTTACTTTTTGTTAGGATGGAGTGACAACTTCCAAGCCCCTTAGGTGCCAGGCCAAATAACCCCCATCAGTTCTTTGACCTCTTCCATGACTTGTCCTCCATCTCACCTCAGCCAGTTGCCACCATGGCTTGTCTTAGACTTTGTCAATATCAAAACAGAAAGCCTTCTAAAAATCGCAATTTAAAGTATTCCACTTCAGATTATTACCGTTTTTCTTTCTAGTACTTTCTCTCTACTACACCAATTCCAAAAATATCTTAACTTAACCAGTGCCTAAAATTAATTGACTATACCATTTTTCTCTGTCTCTCATCACTGACATATACCCAAATTCTGGTTTACTGTTTAATACATGGTCTATCCCTATATCACACTTTTGCATATCCACACAATATTCATGCCCCTCTCTCATTTCTCCAAGTTATCTGAAAAAATTACAACTCTAATTAAATCTAATTCTTTGTGTTCTCTATTTCTGTACCTAAGTAGTCAGATGTTGTTGAAGAAAGTACTCATCTGTGATGACTGGTCTCATTTCTGCTTATGACCACAAATTTCAAGTGGATCTTTAGTGCACACCTGCATTATTCTATTTTTACTCACTTATACTCCCACTTACTCCTAGATAAGTATTTCATATTTTCTTCCTGATCTTCAAACTTCCAACTACTTCTACTTCATCCTCAGTGACTTTGCTTCCTGTTTCACTGAAAAAAATAAGAGCAATCAGAAGATAACTTTCACGAATTTCTACTATAACATTTCCCCATATCATGGCATCCATCATTGTATATTCTGTATTCCTTCCTGTTACTACTGATAACTGACCATAGCAAAGACCAACTCTTCCACTTGTGCACTAATAATCTTGAACCTACTCAACAACATCATTTTAGTCATTTTTTCCTCTTCAATCTAAAAAATAAAAAATCAAATCCTCCCTTGACTCCATATCATTCTACAGCTACTATCTCACTTTTACATTATAGCAAAACTCCTTTGAAATGTTGTGTACCCACAGTATCCTTATTTCCTTCAGTTCTCATTCTTTCTTGAACTCAATACAGTCAGAACTTGTATTGAGTTCAAGTTGATTGAACTCAACTCCATCCCAACACAACTGTAAAACTATCCATGTTCAAGGTCACTGATGGCTTTCATGTAGCTAAAATCAATAGCAAACACCCCATCCCCTCTTTGACCCATCAGCAGCATTTCACATAAATATTCATTTATTCAGCTCTCCTTGGAATAATTTATTTATTTAATTTCTGGAGAACTTGTGACTTTTCTCCTGTCTCATTAGTTCCTTCTGAGTACCGTTTCCTGTTTTCTTCTTTTCTACCTGATCTCTAAATGCTGATATGCCCTATTTAGTGCTTAAATCTCTTTCCTACCTATACACTTCCAGTCTCAGAACTTCAAATACTGACTACACTGGACAACTTTCAAATTTATGCTTCTTGTTAGATTTCTACCTAGAATTGAACATACAAGTAAGTACCTATTCAGTATCTCCATTGTCATGTCTATTAGATATCTCAAGTTAATCACAATCAAAAGAGAATTCCTTCTCTTGTCATTCAATGTGCTGTCTTCACATTTTCCCAATCTTTGTAAAGTTTCACTCTATCGTTCCAGTTGCTCAGGTCAAAAATACTGGTATAAATGTACAAATAGCCTCCATTTTTCTTCAGGACTATTTCAATAGACTTTTGACTAGCCTACCCATTTCTACCCTTGTCCTGAACAGTATATTCAGTACTGAATCCAACATGATCCATTTAAAATTTAATACAGTTTATGTCACTCTTCTGCTAAAAATCCTTAATGGCTCCCCATCTCATTCAGAAAAGCCAAGGTCTTCATACCCACCTATGTAATGTGATGCCATTACTGCTCCAACCTCATTTGCTACCAGTCTTTCATTCCCAAACTCTGCTGCAGTCATATTGGCCTCCTCACTCTTTCTTAACATGTTGGCATGTTCCTGCTTCAGGGTCTTTGCATTTGCTTTCCCCTTTCACTAGAACTCTCTTGTCCTATCTATCCAAATGTTTTTTTCCACAACTTAAAAAAATAATTTTCATACACTTTATTTTTAGAGCAGTTTTAGGTTTACATAAAAATTGACGACCCCACACTGGCCCAATATTTCCCTCATGTTTTCCCCTATATAATTAAGACAACTTAAGAATAATTCTGTTTTTTTCAATTTTATTTGCTAAATTATCTAAAAACATGTTGAGTCCTGAGTTTGACATTTTGGTATGCATGTGGCCCCAAATTTGCTACTAAACAAAGACTCTTATGTATTATCAAATTGACACCTGAGGTATTATTCCACTCAAACGAATTCTTCTTCATTTTCAGCTTGTAAAAGTAATACAATGTCTATATAAAGTTATGCTCGTTTCTATATTTTGTTAAAGAAGGAAAAAGTAAACAACAAAACATCTATTTTTATAACTTTGGGTCGGAGCATCTCTTAACTCACTGTGCCTTGAGAGTGAAGCAATCGCATTATGTTTCATTGTTCAATGTGCTGGGGCCACTGCAATTTCTCTTGGAGTGAGTTAGTGGCAGGCTTGCAGTCTTAATTCTCAGTTGCCTTTCTTTAATTCATTTGTTACAGTATTGCTAGGATTTTTATGTTTTTAATATTTAATAATAGGAAATCTTCCTTTCTTTTTCTTTTTTTTTTTTTTGCTCATTCTCTTCAGATAGCTGCCTGGCCCTTCTAAGTAGAATATATAATAATTGTGCATACTGTTGGTTCATACCACCAAATGCCTCCTTGGAGATATCAAGTAAATAAGCCATCCTGTGAAAACCAAAAGAAATGATGCTACAAACTCTGAAAGCTTAAAAGGAGATCCAGTAGTATTAAATAAAGTGCTTAGTTTAGAATCAATCCACATGATACCTTAGGGCATACCCTCCTACAAAAGCAAGAATAAATAAGTAATATAAAATAAAACAATGATTGTATAGCTTTCTTTAAAAATGATTGTGCCCATTTACAACAAGAATGAAAGTATAATATACATCACAACTTCAGTGGCCAAGTTAGGGGGATAAGGCAGAAGATATAAGTTCCTTTAGTTTTGAGGTTCATATCACTGTTTATTTTGTAATTTCAGAGCTAGCATTATCACTACTATATAGTGGAGGTCCAATAACCATGAGTTAAGAGGCAATATAACAAAGTAGAGAAGCTTGCAGACTTAGGTTAAAATTCCAGTAATGGAACCTACCAGTTGTGTGACCTTGGACAAATTATGTAACTTCTGAGCTTCATATTTATATCTATAAAATGAGGACACTAACACATCTTTGTTACCTTCATCATATTCATCATCACAACGAGTATCTTTTGAGCTTTGCTCATCTCACTATGTGGCAAAGACTGTACTAAGCATTTTCTGTGTATCATCTCATATAACCTGAAGAGAAATACCACAAAGTGTGTCTATAGATGAGAACTGAGACCAAGAAATGTTACATCATGTGCTCAAAGGTCACACAGCTAGAAAGAAGCAAAACCTAGGTTGGAACCAGGTGTGTCTGAATTCAAAACCTTTTCACCCATGCAAGCTAGAGATTAAATAAAAAGAATGCATATTAAACTTTTGGCACCAACAAAAGGTCATAGAGTAAATGCTATACTAGATGTTCCTAGGGCAAGCCCCTAAACTCAGATTTTTATGGAGCTTGCAGAAAAAAGGAGGGGGCAAGAGGAAGCACCCACAACTGGTTCTTCCTTCATTTTCTTTAGTGATTCACACCTTGAGTGATTCCCAGATAGTTTTAGAACTGAGAGACCTCCCCAAGCCACAAATAAGCATATGTTGAGGGGTGAAAAAAATAAACTCTACCTGAGATAAATATTGGATAAGTGAAATCAGTGCCCTGGAGGAGCCAACCAACTAACCAAACAAAAACAGAGCACTAAATTTCTCCTTAACCCTAAGGTAATTTTACTGGTCTTTGGAATAGAATGTAATTGTCTGGAAGTGTGAATTCATTCTGAATTGGCTGCAAATAACGCATGGCTTCCCACTTGCTAATCTTCTAAATATTTTCCTTCATTCAACTTGTCCATGCTCCTTTTGGCATTGCTAAAACCTAGCCCACTTTGTTCCATTTATGGACTCAAACCAGAGACAGCAAAGTTTTGAGTCATATCTAAACCCCGAATTAAGGTGTCCCTGGATTCCCAAATCAGTGTTCTATTCCCACCATGTTTGTTTTTCTTAACTCATTCTGTGGCATATGCAGCCCTTTTACAAATATTTCACCACCCACAGTTCCGATGAATGAAAATTTATCCTATTGGTGAAAAAACTCACTGTCAGTTAAACATAGTGTCTGGTCAATACTTCTAAGAAAGATATTGAACAAGAACTTCAGATGTGTAGTTTCCACATGGAGTTAGGCATTACAAGGTGTATGACTTTGTTAGGGCTGCCATATCAGAGTACCGCAGACTGGGTGGCTTCAACAAAAAAATTTATTTTTCTTACAGTTCTGGAGGTTAGAAGTCCTAGATCAAGGTGTAGGCAGAGTTGGTTTCTTCTGAGGTGTCTCCTCTTGGCTTGGAGATGGTCAGGACTCTTGCTGTATCCTCACATTGTCTTCCCTCTGTCACTATCTGTGTCCTCATATCTTCCTATAAGGACAACAGTCACATTGGATTAGGGCTTACGAAGATTGTCTCCTTGACCAAACTCTGCTTAAGCTTACCTGAACTCTCTTCTCAACTAGCCTGTGACTTTTGGGTTTCTGTGTTCCTGCCTGAGTTGTCCGATTTTAGTGAGAATCCTGCATCCAGCTAAGTCAGTTTAGCCTGAATCCCCCAACCTTGATATCTGATCACCCTGGATATCTGATGGTGTTTCTCATTCTCTGTCATCCCCCAGATGGTGCCTGATCATCCTGTCCTGCCTTCAACAAGAATCCTACTAGGTCAGTTTAACCAGAATCCACTCTTATCCCATATTTTTCCTATTAGTAATTTTTATCTGCTAACACCGTCACCCCAACCCTAATGACATCAGGTTAACTTAATTTCCTCCAAAGACCCTATCAGTCACATTCTGAGATACTGGGGTTAGGACTTCAACATAAGAATTTGAGGGAGAACACAACCTAGCCTATAACAAAGGGTATTGGTGTGCACAAGGCATTTCAGAACTGGTGCCAAAGGCTTAAACTTAGAGTTTCCCTCCCTTCACTTCTTCCTGACTCCCTTTGATCTAGGATTTAGGCCAGTTATTAAGAGTTTCCCCAGGGAAATAGTCAGCTAGCAGGCAAGTAGAGTGGGCTGCATTTCTGAGCTACTTTCCTTGGTTTGAAGTTGTCTCATTTTTCAACTGTTCGTGAAAGAATAGTATGACTTACTCAAACCAGTAATTTGCCTTATTTTATGAATTTCCTTTGCCCTGAAAAGATTTTAGAAGTCTACTGAACTAACGATACATTTAAACAGTTAGCAAAGTTAGCATGGTGCTCAGTGAAGTGAGCTATGCTGAACCAACAGGCATAAACTCACTCCCTGCAAATATCTGAGGGACTAAGAAGAGTAAAACAGAAACTAGATTTCTGTTTTCATGGTTCTTCCTTCTGCCCAACAGCCAGTTGCTCCAGCCCAATGGGGACAGGCAGCCCTGTGGTGACTGCAGAAGCTGGTTCTTGTGGCAGGCAGAGGAAAAGGATTTGGGCAATCACCTCATCACATATCAACCCACACTCCATCATTCATAGAGGACCCAGGTGTCTGAGAGGCAGAATTCAAATTTACATGCCTTTGTTCACCAGTCCTGATGGCAGGCACAAGGCCATTCCACACATAACATCTGCATCAGCACCAGGAGGAGTCCATCTGGTTTTACAAGTACTTTTTTCCTGGAAAGTATAGGCTTTTGTGCTTGTTTGTGTATGTGTTTATCTTCCTTACAATTTCCAGTGCTAAGACAGAATAGCTGAGATTCTTTTTAATGGCTTTCAAAAAAATCTGTCCTGAGGCTGGGGGAATGAGTGCATTGTGTGAATTCAATAATAAATAAACAGATTTGGCAAAGAGGAAAATGATACGTTGTTCTTTGGAAGTGCTCCTAAGGGCTCAGCTACGGGCACATTTTACAAATCAGTGATTTTGAAAGTGCTTCTGTTGAAATAAATTAAAATCTCTGGTGAGTGTGTGTCAGCAAAGCTTTTCTCCCTTGTTTCTTGTCAGAGGCAACATCCAGAGAGCTGGGCTCCTTCTGTACTTGCTCTAGAGCTACTTTGACAGATTTTGCTTTTATTCTTTGTACAGTCATTGTTTTTGCCTTAATTATTTTTTCCACCACTGAGGCTTAGTATTTCTTCTTGCAACACAGAAAACAAGTTTGCAGAAAGAATGGCCCATTAATCACATTGATCCTAAGTCATTAGCAAGTATTAATTATATAACAACAAAAAAACTTAAATGCATCCTATAACTAATCATAAAACCTCTGCAACACTTTCTCTGGCCATTGAAACTTCCTTTGTTTTTGTCATTATAAAGATGTCTTATATGGTGTTTGTGAAATAATTTAAGCTCTAGATCCCACCCTTCACTGAAATAAATGGTTTCTATTTCTCCTGTGGGCTGTGCTCTTTCATGAATCTTTTTGCATTTGACTATTAATATTATAGAGACTACAGACAGTTATTCCCCGATAAAACAAATTTTAATTTTAATAGCAGAGGTTTCACTCTATTGGAAAAACTTAACTAATCATTTAATTGTTTCAAATCAGGCAGGTTTCTCTTTTCAAAACCTCAAACTGTGGAATTGAAATGAATATTAATCTCTGCTTTCTTCTGTGTTAACTCCTTGAGAAAATTCCAATTAAGTAATCATTTTGTCAAATACAAAGAAATAACTAACTACTACTAGTGGAAGCAGCCTTGACTCTATAAATACATATACACATACACACACTATACATGCACACAAATGAAATACTGGGAGAATCAAGAAAAATGACAATTTTTTTTTCATAAAAAGCATAAGTTGCACTTTGTTTATTTTTTCCATATGTAATGTCTTCAAGTATACTGGATCTTTCAGTTTATATATAAATTCAAATAAATAGGATTGGATATTATATCATTTTTCCATTTGTATCCAGTTAGAACACGTTTGATTTGAATCACTCAATATTTCATCTGTTCTTTGCTTCTTTTCTCCTTCTTATTTTTCTTCTCTACTTTTTCTATTATTTACTTATTTATTTATTATTTTGGCTGCCACACACAGCATGAGGGATCTTAGTTCCCTGACCAGGGATGGAACCCATGCCCCTTGCAGTGGAAGCATGGAGTCTTAACCACTGAACCACCAGGGAAGGCCCTTACTGTTTCTACTATTTATTTTTTCTGTTTATTTTTCTTTCACTTTTTGTTCTTTTATTTTTTTCTACTCTTCTCATTCTCCTCCTTAAACTATTCTCTTTTGCATTTACCTTTTGTTTCCATTTTTCCCTTTTGCACTTCCTCTGTTGTACTGTCTTTTCTTGACAATTTCTTTTTTTCTAGTGCTTTCTACATTTTGCTGACTTTCCTTCTCACTCTTCTGTTTCTATCATCCTATAATATAAAATGGCACCTTGGTTTTCTTTGCTCTAGCCTCACCATAATGCTTTATTATTGTCCCTTCTTTCTTTCTCTCTCTCTCTGCCCTTAAATAATTATTTTTGTACCAGATTTTACAATTCATTGCCTAGGAATATAGAATTCTAATAGGCAGGGATAGTATCATTAGTAAAGTCTGTGTAATGTTCAGAATGTCATGAGTGGAGAATAAGTTGTGAACAGCTTAGCAAGGGATCTCCCTGTTGCCACCAACACCAATCAGAGCAAAAGATGAATTTACCAGAAATATTTTTTCTAGGCTTCATTTTATAATTGATGTTCAATTAATTAAATTGATATTAGTTCAATGAATTAAATTGAATTTCATCTTGGGACAGGGTCTTCTAAAATTCTTTTGTTTTCAGACTCCTCTTTTCCCTGCTCCATGAACCATGTAGTAACAAAATGAAAGCCATAGAGGAGTCTCTTACAACTCAGGCACCAACTTTTCTGCAAAACAAGGAAGCCAGTTTTATAAAAGAAAGGAAAGAAAAAATGAAAGAAAGAAAGAGAAAGAAAAAAGAAAGAGGAAGGAAGAGAAATTAGTGCCTATGAAGTAATGAAGAATTAAACCCTTTGTTAAAATTGAGATATTTATATCTAGAAACCTCTGAATTAGGGAAATAAGTCCACTTCTTATGAATATGAATAGGTATTAAACATTACTGCTAGGTAGATTGTGGCCAACAGGAACCAGATGAGGTCAAAATAATGGAATCTGCAGGAAGGCTAAGCCTGTGTTTCCTGCATCTCTCTGAACAGCACATTAGGCTTCTTGGATTTTTTTAGATGTCCATAATCAAGATAGGGTGAAAATAGTAGAAACTGCCAAAACCACTTGCATTAAATACTATTAAAACACACCTCTGGGAAATACAGTGATGGCATTGCATCTTAAGTTCTGCAGAGCCTGGGGCTTGTGACACTGAGGATTCTAAACATGCATGGAAGATGGTGGTCCTATCTATCATAGGAATAAGTGGAATTTTCCTCTAGTACCAAAATTTTAATGAAGGCTGAAACCTGATGATAAAATGCTCCAAGCATTCCCATATTCTAGGCAGGCAGGGCTTTCTGGGATGCACGAATAGGACAAACACCTCCTCTCCATCTCCACCTATTCAGTTAACCCAAAAACAGGACTACAGAGGAGAAGTTTAGGCTATGGAGAAATACAGCATCATAAAGACAATCTGTTCTCTTCCCTCTCTCTCTTCTCCCTAGGGCAAAAGTATGTGATGAGGACTTGAAGAGAATCACCCATTAACATCTGGGATCCTGGCAAGAAGGAGACATCAAAACCTCTTTCTCTGGCTGAATACTGACCTATGGTAGCCACACTCCTCTTGTGCCTCTATTTAAAAAGACAAGGAGACAATTGTTGGGAAAGTGGTATAAAAGGCCTAGGGGAGAAGTTTGTGGGTGTACTTGAACACAAAGACTACAATTTCTTATCTAGCTATTTCTCACACTAGGAAGCCTGCTGGATTCTGTTGCCCACAAGAGCCAGGTGAACACCAGTCTGGTGTCATCAGCCTGGAAGGAAGACGGGAACCACCTCACCCCAGGCCATTCATAAGAAGTTGTACAGTGTGGATCAAAGGACTTGTGATACCTGCGGATTCACTGAAAGGGCTCAGAGGTTTACAGAGGAATGGAAGCTGCGGCACTGTCCATCTGAGAACAAGCCATGAAAGTATAAGGGTGAGAGTATGTGTGGAGGAATGGAACTGGAATATCGAGGAAACTCAAGTAAATCTACCACTTAAGAGGTGGGCAGAAGAGGAGGCCAAGAGAACTGGTCTATGTGGTAGATAGAAAGTAGGAACTAAATCAATGTTTGCAAATCACTTAATTATTACAATTTATTTTGGTCACATGTTCCAGCATAATATGGCTTTGGATTACGCAGTTCTCTGATGTTAACATTCCACCACAAATGCAATGTTAACAATTATTAAAGTGGAAGAACTTTCAAATTTCTTAAAGACAAGACAAACAATCAAAGAAACTAAAGCATTCCCTGAAATACCCAAGCAGATCATTTAAATGACATAACAAAATTATGTAACAATATCAAAATTAATTAAATAAATATTAGAATTTTCTAGAATGTAAGATATAAACTATAAAAATTTCTAGTTGTTAGGAGAACAAAATTAAAAGTCTACTTGATTAAAGAATGGCTTCTTATTTCTACCTTATATGAGATATAAAAATAAATATTTAGCATATTTTCATGGAAGATAAAAATTCCTTTAAGAAAAAAAAAAAAAGGGAAGTCAGGTTGAAATAGAAAATCTAAATAAGAGTCCTAAGAGAAAGTGTCAGTGGAAGTAACTGAAGATTTTCAGCTCTAAGTAATTGAAGATTTTCCTTTCAAAGATGAGTTACATGCTTTTGTCTTCTTAAATTCACATGTGCTGGCCAGAAGCATTTCGAAATTCTTTGAAGTTTTATTACATAATCCTGATTTTCTAGCAAGATTTTGCGTGTAAGAGAACTTACTAGAAGTCTTTTTTTTTCTCATTTTCCCCTATTTTCTAAATGTAATTTCAGGTATTAATTACTATTGTATAAGCATTTTAGATGGAAATGATAATTTAACCTTGCTTGATGAATTTTGGTAGCTTAGAATGTGGAAATGATCCAAAAGAGAGAACATAGAAAAAAATTTAGAGAAAACATGTTGTTAAGGAGATGATTTAACATTGTGTCTATAAAACCACTCAATGATTGACAGGATTTTTCACACTTTAACCATGACTGCAATTTTTACATTGTATAGATGCAACCAGGTGTTCTATGCCTCCAGCCAACACCAGTACCAGCATCCGTTCCAACTGCTGGGGGCTCATGACAGTGCTTTGCTATCCTCCCTGGACAAAACTTTGATTTTTCTCATAAAGTTTATCCTGTCTACATTCACATTTTGTAAAAGTAACTCTAAAAACTAAGATCTATCAGCTGTAGCAGAAAAGAGGAAGCGTTTTAGGAATTTTTGTTAGACAATTTTTAAAGAATACAAGATAATAGAGGTACAATGCTGATTTTAATAGGTAGTGTTCAAAGAAATTTTTTTCTTATTTTATATATATCAAATAAAGTCTAATAATCCTGGTGTCAACAAGGGTAAATGAAATCAATCATGCAATGATAAATAGGTTTTCATTTAATATTACTCAGACGGGGCTTCCCTGGTGGTGCAGAGGTTAAGAATCCACCTGCCGATGCTGGAGACACGGGTTCGATCCCTTGTCTGAGAAGATCCCACATGCCGCAGAGCAACTAAGCCCGTGTGCCACAACTACTGAGCCCGTGTGCCTAGAGCCCATGCTCTACAACAAGAGAAGCCACCGCAATGAGAAGCCCACATGCAGCAACAAAGACCCAATGCAGCCAAAAGATAAATTAAAAAAAATAAATTACTCAGACACACAAAAGTTGACAGGGCATGTGATGTGGGAGGAAAGAGTTATTGACTCTAAGAGGCAAAGCACAGAAGAAGACAGATTAAAATAAAATTAAATGGAGAGTATTTGTGATATATAATGTGATTGTCTACATTTAATGTATTTGTGCACAAATACTGGAGATAAAATAGAATTACTGTCTAAAATGTGTGATGCTTTAAAGCAACAATGAATGTTTATATTGCTGAATAAATAAATAAATAATGTATATAATTAAAAAATTGCAACACAACTAAAAATGAACATATAATTTTATAAAATTTAGGTCATGTAAATACATACATTTCAAATGCAATGTATAAGTGTTTTAGACATGTGCAAAGATTACAATCTTGGAAATTATACTTTGTCAATTATTTATTTTTCTATAACTCTTGACAAATTAGGGCAGAATAGTTGGTATAGAAATAACGATACTCCAAGAGATCATTTTCTAAGTTGGTCAGGTAAACAAGCCTCCAATTTCATAGAAATCATGTACACAGAATTATGCTTTGGACACTGTGATATATAAGAAAAATACAAAGTAAGCACTTCTCCACACCACCATCTCTTTGAAGATGCACAAAATGAAATTATAATGTCACTGATTATGTAAATGCATTTTTTTCATTTGAATATTAGGTAAGAGATCATAAAGCCTTAACTCACATAGACATTGCAAAGTATTGAAGAAATAGCGGCTGAGATAGAAAGAATACTACTTATGGCCTGGGGCAAAAAGAGTGGGGAAATGGAAATATGTGTGCTGAGTCACTATGTTAAAGACAAATTTTAATTAATACAGTAATGGACATGAAAATTAAAATGCTATGGAATATATTTACCATCATATTAGAAACAAAATTTTATATATTAGCAATATCACATATTGATAATCAGTGGAGAAACAGATACAATTAAGCAACAATCATAGGCTCCATGAAAATTAATTTAGCAAGATACATTAAAATTGTAATTACATATACCAATTGACCAGAAATCCCACATCTAAGAAACTATCCCAAGAAATAAAATTTGACAATATTGTTACCTACACACAAGGATATTCACATGAGTATTCTTTGCAGCAAATCTGGAGGTAGGCTAGATATTCATCAGTAACCTATGATACAGTACAAATTATAGAATATGACACAGTCATTAAGAACACATTTTTACTTACTGATATAGAGAGATATTCATTAAACTGCTAAAAGAAAAAAGTTACAAACTAATGTATATATGTGATTTCAGTTTAGTAAAAGTAAAATATATAAGCATGCATATGTATGCATCCATAGATATTTATACAAACATAAAATGTGTGGAAAGATGTGCACATAGCAGGAACTCAATAAATGTGTATTGAACTTATTTAAATTTATGTAACCTTAGTTTTCTTCCAAACTTAATTCCTGATACTGTGAATTAAGTCTGCTAGTGGTAGTGATGTATAGTTACTGCTTTTGCTTTTATTTTTCATTTTAATATCCTCTCAAAGATAATTCATCTACTGAGTTCCTTCTTGTTCATCCTTCACTTCAATTTACTATTTATTAACCGTTTTATTATATCAAGTATACATATATATACATATGTATACACACAGGCATAGCTGGTGCTAACATGGACACAGAGTCAATAAGGAAGCCTATTATTGGGCTTTTAGAAACATTACATATCAAGAGAGGAATAAGTACATAAATGACTATTAATATAAAGCGTTACTAATCTGTAATTACAGAGTTATAAACCAAGTTCTGTGGGTATTCACATTAGGGACAGATTAGGTCTTGCTTTGTCAATCAGGAGGAAGAATTTGAGACAAATTTGAAAGAACAGTTAACTTTTTATGGGTGCAGAAGGAAATTCCAGGCGGGAAAATAGCTTAAGCAATGACACAACTAGAAAACCTTGGGTTCTTTGTGAAATAATCAATCTTGTTTGGCAATAGTGTGAGGCATATAAAAATGGTAAGTGTGGGAGCTGAAAAAGGACAAGGGGTCATACTGGGAAATAAAGCTGTTCTGTCTAGCCAGAGGTAACTTCAATCAGGAATCCATTAAGCGTCTTATATTAGGAGAAGAATATGTGTTGTCTTTATGCTGAGGACAACCAAAGTGATTGTTCTATACTGATCAATTGTCAATCTCAGAACCACTAAAATGTGAGGTCTGTGATTCTGCTAGGCAAAAGAGAAAAATTAACATATAAAACCAATAATGTAGAGATTAATACTATCTCTGTGGCTATTTGGATTTTAATTTCTCCAAAGCATGCAAAACTGGAAGGAGAACATTTCATAGGTTTCCTGAGAAAAGAGCAAGTGGTTTTATCTTATGTGTGATAATGGATGTCCTCAGAAGTACTCTGTGACAAAATTACTAATGATTAACTCTCTAGAGATGAAACGGATCATGCTGTAGAAATATAAAGAAATCGTGTAAATTTCTGAAATAGAGTAGCATACAATTTCTTTAGGTGAAAATTTTGAAAAGAAATAAAGGTATTGAAAGAAATATGAAATAAATGTACTTACTTAGCACATAATAATTATTTTAGGATTTTTTCCCAAGATCAGGGAAGACTTTCTTGTCCTGATGAGGCCTCACATTAATTAGTTTTTAATGAGGCACTGAATGGAAGGTTCACATATCCTAGCCATAGACATCATTTTAAGGAATTTCTCAGAAAATTCCCTTTATTATCTATTTGCAATAACACTAAGTAATAATCAAATATTGCCTATTGTTTTTTTTCAGAACTCTGCCAGGGAATTCTATTTTAAACAATTACAAAAGCCCAAGCTTACCCTCCACATGCAAAGTCAAGGGTCATGCCTTAGTCACTGTTCTTTCCTTTTCAGTGACCTGCTTCCTTCTTTTATTTCCAGAATAATATTGATAATCTCTAGTTATATTTTTTCTTTTATTATTTGGTGTATGAAGATGTGGGATCCTTCTATTTGCTAACAGATATTATAGAGTGCAAGCAAACAAAATTGTCTTTTGACAGTGAAAGATGGAAACACTGGATGAAATATTATACTTTATTGTGTTCTTTTCCCCCGTTATAAATTATATAAATTATTTATTGGAAATGGCATGGCCTAGGCCATATATTCAATGGGCTCATAGGAACAGTTTGCTGAGTCCAAGTGTTCACATTGGAAGGAAACATTGTTATGTGGCAAATGTCCAAGAAGCTCTCTCAGCATGCCCAGGATGGATTGTTTGAGGACCCTTTGGCACAATGATTCAAGCTATAAATATAATCTGAAATGAAACAAGGATAATGCAGGACATGACTTTACTCAACTTTAAGATCATAGGTTAACTGAAGAAGCTATTAAAACTTCACTGGTAGATTGGAGATATTACACAGGGAAGACTAAAATGGCTGTGGTGCCCTCATTGGGATTTGTTTTTTTTTAAAACTTGAGTCCAGACTTAGACTGCTGTCATTGGGATAGGCAATGACATAGGCATTGATAGGCAATCATTTTATGGAAAGGTGATGCAGATTTGAAGTCAGACTGGCACCAGGAAAGACTGTAAAACAGATCAAGTGTCTTTTAGGAGCACTTCAACTTCTATTCTTCATTTCAGCCCTTAACCTCCATAACACATGTCAAGTATTCTATAACTACCCCTTTCCTTCAGAAGGAAAATTGACCCAGGCCACTCACACCTTATGGTAAAACAGTTTAATTCCCTTTATCTACTCTAGAATTATCTACACATTTAAAGAGATAAGAAGCACTAATAAAGTTAAAAGAAATAAGAATGATTCCTACTAGGAAAATTCCAGACACTGGTAACAGAATAGGTGGCTATTAACATATTACGGTAGTGTGGTCCTCATATCATGCCATACAAAAAAACAAAGTACATTTGCTCTTCACAGCAGAAGGACTCAAGGTTCATTGTGTGCTTATGGCAAAGAGGACAAAACAGTAACTGTATAAAGACTTTTATGAATACCTATTTGAACTAACAAGGAAAACAGGTAGTAAATTAATCATACTTTTCAATATGTGCCATAAATGTTCAACTGAGTATCCTAGCGTGTCTTATAGATCTATATATGTAGCCAAAATTGTAAGGGTGTTAAAGCTGAAGCAAGATCCTCACTCATGAGAAAGTGGGTCAATCCTGTTCTAACATTCTTGTTGATTCAGAAAAGTAGATACGTATGACTTCTTTAAAAACACCCCCCCAATTTAGCAATAAAGTTTAAAATGAAAGATGCAGTTAAATTAGCTCAGTTCATCAATACCTCAAATTCATTGAGAATGCAAGATAATGAAACATTTCCATAAGACATGTCCTGGAATTCTTTTTTATCTACATGCTATCATTTACTTAGCAAGATTCAGATTTCTTTAGTTCTGATAGTCTGAAGGAAAGTTCTGCAGAAATTGAATAGTTATGGTTGTCTGGAAATAAAACCAGAAATCACATTTAAGGACAAGTCAAATCAGTATAAAGGAGAGCAGATTTAATCAGGGTGTCCAGGAGACAAGGGAGTAAGATTCTACCAAATAGCTTTCATTAGTTGCTCTTTTTTGTTAATTAAAAAAATTTTGTTAACATCTTTATTGGAGTATAATTGCTTTACAATGTTGTGTTAGTTTCTGTTCTATAACAAAGTAAATCAGCTATACATATACATATATCCCCAAATCCCCTCCCTCTTGCGTCTCCCTCCCACCCTCCCTATCCCACTCCTCCAGGTGGTCACAAAGCACTGATCTCCCTGTGCTATGCAGCTGCTTCCCACTAGCTATCTATTTTACATTTGGTAGTGTATATACGTCAATGCTACTCTCTCACTTCGTCCCAGCTTACCCTCCCCTCTCCCCAAGGCTTCCAGTCCATTCTCTACATCTGCATCTTTATTCCTGTCAAGCCCCTAGGTTCATCAGAAACATTTTTTTTTTTTTTAGATTCCATATATATGTGTTAGCATACGGTATTTGTTTTTCTCTTTCTGACTTACTTCACTCTGTATGACAGACTCTAAGTCCATCCACCTCACTACAAATAACTCAATTTTGTTTCTTTTTATGGCTGAGTAATATTCCATTGTATGTATGTGCCACATCTTCTTTATCTATTCATCTGTCAATGGACACTTAGGTTGCTTCCATGTCCTGGCTATTTTAAATAGAGCTGCAATGAATATTGCGGTATATGAATGTTTTTGAATTATGGTTTTCTCAGGGTATATGCCCAGTAGTGGGATTGCTGGGTCATATGGCAGTTCTATTTTTAGTTTTTTTAAGGAACCTCCATACTGTTCTCAATAGTGCCTGTATCAATTTACATTCCCACCAACAGTGCAAGAGGGTTCCCTTTCACCCACACCCTCTCCAGCAATTATTGTTTGTAGACATTTTGATGATGGCCATTCTGACCAGTGTGAGGTGATACCTCATTGTCCTTTTGATTTACATTTCAATAATGATTAGTAATGTTGAGCATCCTTTCATGTGTTTCTTGGCAATCTATATATCTTCTTGGAGAAATGTCTATTTAGATCCTTTGCCCATTTTTGGATTGGGTTGTTTGTTTTTATGATATTGAGCTGCATGAGCTGCTTGTAAATTTTGGAGATTAATCCTTTGTCATTTGCTTCACTTGCAAATATTTTCTCCCATTCTGAGGGTTGCTTTTTCATCTTGTTTATGATTTCCTTTGCTCTGCAAAAGCTTTTAAGTTTCATTAGACCCCATTTGTTTATTTTTCTTTTAATTTCCATTTCTCTAGGAGGTGGGTCAAAAAGGATCTTGCTCTGATTTATGTCATAAACAGAGTGTTCTGCCTATGTTTTCCTCTAAGAGTTTTATAGTGTCTGGCCTTACATTTAGGTCTTTAATCCATTTTATTTTTGTGTATGGTGTTAGGGAGTGTTCTAATTTCATTCTTTTACATGTAGCTGTCCAGTTTTCCCAGCATCACTTATTGAAGAGGCTGTCTTTTCTCCATTGTATATTCTTGCCTCCTTTATCAAAGATAAGGTGACCATATGTGTGTGAGTTTATGTCTAGGCTTTCTATCCTCTTCCATTGATCTCTATTTCTGTTTTTGTGCCAGTACCATACTGTCTTCATTACTGTAATTTTGTAGTATAGTCTGAAGTCAGGGAGCCTGATTCCTCCAGCTCCATTTTTCTTTCTCAAGACTGCTTTGGCTGTTTGGGTTCTTCTGTGTTTCCATACAAATTGTGAAATTTTTTGTTCTAGTTCTGTGAAAAATGCCATTGGTTGTTTGATAGGGATTGCATTGAATCTGTAGATTGCTTTGGGTAGTATAGTAATTTTCACAATGTGGATTTTTCCAATCCAAGAACATGGTATATCTCTTTATCTGTTTTTATCATCTTTAATTTCTTTAATCAGTGTCTTATAGTTTTCTGCATACAAGTCTTTTGTCTCCTTAGGTAGGTTTATTCATAGGTATTTTAGTCTTTATGTTTTAATGGTAAATGAGAGTGTTTCCTTAATTTCACTTTCAGATTTTTCATCATCAGAGTATAGGAATGCAAGAGACTTCTGTGCATTAATTTTGTATCCTGCAGCTTTACCAAATTCATTTATTAGCTCAAGTAGTTTTCTGGTGGCATCTTAGGTTTCTCTATGTATAATATCATGTCATCTGCAAACAGTGACAGTTCTACTTCTTTTCTGATTTGGATTCCTTTTATTTATTTTCTTCTCTGATTGCTGTGGCTAAAATTTCCAAAACTATGTTGAAGAATACTGGTGAGAGTGGGCAACCTTGTCTTGTTCCTGATCTTAATGGAAATGGTTTCAGTTTTTCACCATTGAGGATGATGTTTGCTGTGGATTTGTCATATAGGGCCTTTATGATGTTGAGGTAAGTTCCCTCAATGCCCACTCTCTGGAGGGTTTTAATCATAACCAGTTGTTGAATTGTGTTGAAAGCTTTTTCTGCAACTATTGAGATGATCATGTGGTTTTTATCCTTCAATTTGTTATTATGGTGTATCACATTGATTGATTTGCATATATTGAAGAATCCTTGCATTCCTGGAATGTCCTATAAATATCAGTTAAGTCCATCTTGTTTAATGTATCATTTAAAGCTTGTGTTTCCTTATATATTTTCATTTTGGATGATCTGTCCATTGGTGAAAGTGGGGTGTTAATGTCCCCTACTATGATTGTGTTACTGTTGATTTCCCCTTTTATGGCTGTTAGCATTTACCTTATGCATTGAGGTGCTCCTGTGTTGGGTGCATAAATATTTACAATTGTAATATCTTTTTCTTGGATTGATCCCTTGATCATTATATAGTGTCCTTCTTTGTCTCTTGTAATAGTCTTTATTTTAAAGTCTATTTTGTCTGATATGAGAATTGCTACTCCAGCTTTCTTTTGATATCCATTTGCATGGAATGTCTTTTCCCATCCCCTCACTTTCAGTCTGTATGTGTCCCTAGGTCTGAAGTGGGTCTCTGTAGACAGGATATATACGGGTCTTATTTTTTTATTGATTCAGCCAGTCTATATCTTTTGGTTGGAGCATTTAATCCATTTACATTTAAGGTAATTATCAATATGTATGTTCCTGTTACCATTTTGTTAATTGTTTCGGGTTTGTTATTGTAGGTCTTTTCCTTCTCTTGTGTTTCCTGCCTAGAGAAGTTCCTTTAGCATTTGTTGTAAACCTGGTTCGGTGGTGCTGAATTCTCTTAGCTTTTGCTTGTCTGTAAAGTTTTTTTTCCCCCATCGAATCTGAGATCCTTGCTGGGTAGAGTAATCTTGGTTGTAGGTTTTTTCCCCTTCATCACTTTAAATATGTCCTGGCACACCCTTCTGACTTGCAGAGTTTCTGCTGAGAAATCAGTTATTAACCTTATGGGGATTCCCTTGTATGTTATTTGTTGCTTTTCCCTTGCTGCTTTTATTTTTTTTCTTTGCATTTAATTTTTGATAGTTTGATTAATATATTCTTGTCGTGTTCCTCCTTGGATTTATCCTGTATGAGACTCTCTGTGCTTCCTGGACTTGATTAACTATTTTGTTTCCCATATTAGGGAAGTTTTCAACCATAATCTCTTCAAATATTTTCTCATTCTTTTTCTCTTCTTATTTTGTGACCCATATAATTCAAATGTTGTTGTGTTTGATGTTGTCCTAGAAGTCTCTGAGACTGTCTTCAATTCTTTTCATTCTTTTTTCTTTATTCTGCTCTGCAGTAGTTAGTTACACTATTTTATCTTCTTGGTTGCTTATCGTTCTTCTGCCTCAGTTATTCTGCTATTGATTCCTTCTTGAGTATTTTTAATTTCATTTATTGTGTTGTTCATCACTGTTTGTTTGCTCTTTATTTCTTCTAGGTCCTTGTTAAATGTTTATTGTGTTTTCTCCATTCTATTTCTGAGATTTTGGATCATCTTTACTATCATTGCCCTGAATTCTTTTTCAGGTAGTCTGCCTATTTCCTCTTCATTTATTTGGTCTGGTGGGTTTTTACCTTGCTCTTTCATCTGCTGCATATTTCTCTGTCTTCTCATTTTGTTTAACTTGCTGTGTTTGGGGTCTCTTTTTCTCAGGCTGCAGGTTCATAGTTCCTGTTGTTTTTGGCATCTGCCCCCCATGGGTATGGTTGATTCAGTGGCTTGTGTAGGCTTCCTGGTGGAGGGGACTGGTGCCTGTGTTCTGGTGGGCAGGGCCATGTCTGGTGCTGTGTTTTGGAATGTCTGTGAACTTAGTATGATTTTAGTCAGCCTCTTTGCTAATGGGTAGGTTTGTGTTCCTGTCTTGCTAGTTGTTTGGTATGGGGTGTCCAGCACTGGAGCTTGCTGTTCGTTTAGTGGAGCTGGATCTTAGTGTTGAGATGGAGATCTCTGGGAGAGTTTCACCGATTGGTATTACCTGGAGCCAGGGAGTCCCTGGTGGTCCCATGTCCTGAATTCGGCTCTCCCACCTCAGAGGCTAAGGCCTGACACCCAGCCTGAG
The DNA here is from genome assembly GCF_008692025.1 of Phocoena sinus. Classification (NCBI taxonomy): domain Eukaryota; kingdom Metazoa; phylum Chordata; class Mammalia; order Artiodactyla; family Phocoenidae; genus Phocoena; species Phocoena sinus. The sequence goes on from NC_045767.1 coordinate 69,014,311, forward strand.
CACCAAGACCCTGTCAGCCACACGGCTCCAAACTCTGGAGTGCCACACTCCAGAGGCCCTCCATTCAACGTGCTGCCTCTCCCCTTCTGCCTCATTAGTTGCTTTTTGTGCTAGAGAATGTTAGTCAAACATTGTTAAGCTTGGCAATGATGCCTCATGGATGTAGAGCTAGGAATAAAGAGAAAAGTGTTGCCAGATGGACTAAAGGTGACCATGAATAATGTAGCAGAGTCAGGCAGGGAAGGAAAAGTGAACACATGGAAAAACTCCTTAACAACTATGTCCAGTGACATTAATTGATACATTTTTAGGATCAAATGCATGTCTGACTTTAGCCTATGACTTAAAGGATTGCTGGCTGAAGCAAATGCACAAGGCTCCAGCCAGAATGATATAAATTTTTGGTGATAAAATAAAGAGTAGCTTCCATGCATAACCTAACATTCCATACCTAACACTACTACTTTTGAAATTTATCCGATGAATAGATTTAATTTATTCAAATCCAGAGAAACACTCCAGTGGTCTTATCTTCTCAAATAATCGGAAGATATTTTTATGTGGCCATTTAGAATTACTCTTGCAGCAAAGAGCAATTTAAATGACAATATTTAAAGCCAGTCCATAATTATTTAGCTTATTTCCTAATTGGGAACTCAGAAAACATGGATTCATGCCAGGAAATTATAGAGTCATTTAATTTAGAGGCAATTGTTATTTTCTGTCATTATCAAAGTTATATGAACATTGCCAGTAAACAAAAATTTGAGACATATGCTTACTAACTAGGAATACTTGGAGCACTGAATGTGCATTTTTATGGCTCTGGAGATATACATGATATAAATGACATATATGCTATAGATACAGCAGCTGGACAGTGTTGGGTCAGCTTTCTGGTGGTCTTCATAGGAGGGGAAAGAAATGTTGTAGTGTTCACAAAATACGCAGTAGAAAAAGATATTGGCATTATAGTTGCAAAGCTAGCCCCTAAGCTGTTTTCTGCAGGCTAATTGGATTCCTGCAGATATTTGATGTGACAAATAGATGAAACAGTCAACAGGCTGTGACTTAGAATGTGTAATCGAGTATTAAACTTCTCCTTTCCAAATATCTCTTTAAGAATAATTTATTCCCCATCTCTACGTACCTATCTTGTTCCAGGTACAGAAGTATTGCTGCTAACCTACTTGAATTTAAATTCTGTTAATAATAGCAATATTTCTATTTGTGGTTTATAAAGTACTTTGAGTATGTATTATCTGATAGATATTGTGGGTTTCCACTATATAGCCAACGAAGAGCTAATTCCAAAAGGTTAAGTGACTTGCCAGTCGGTAGTGAATAACTGCAGTGGAATTCCATTTGCATCTGTTGCTCTTTTCACTTAAAGTTTTAATTAACACTAAAAGTTGTTATAATGGATATAAAAGCCGTATAAAAGGGTTAAGCCCACTAGACACATTTGTAACAGATGTGCAATATATTCGTTACAGCCCTGGGTCTTTCCAATTACTTTACTTCTATCTATATCCAGGACTTACCACCCTGTTTAAATAGATAATCTCTACCCTGGGTTATTGTGATAGAATTCCAACTGGTGGTACATAAACTCTTACCTTCCTTCCTCTGCAACCACAGTGATAGTCTAAAAGCTTTTTGTTCATGGACTCTAAAGTTTCCAAACATTTATTGGCTTCTCGATGCCCCTAGGAAAAATCTAGAGTCTTCGATATGGCTTAAAAGGCTCAGGTCTCCACTGACATCTGCAGCTTCCTCCCTCTACATTCTGCCTTCTGGGTTTCTTTTCCTTCCCATTCTTGCAAGCCTCTCTCTTGAATTTGAAAATACTATTCCCTCGACAAAATCATTGTGTCATCCCCTTCACTTCCTGCCTAGAAAATTCCAACTAATTCTTTAAATGTAGGCCAAATGTCTTCTGGTAGACCTCCCTTTTACTCTCAGATCCCTTGAGATCTACATGTGCTCCTATGGCACCTGTGCTTCTATTTGTCAGCTTTCTTTACACTCAGAATCATTTATTGAGGAAAAATTCTGTGAGTCCACCATGTCTTTGTTACTCATGATTGTAGTGTCAATATTTAACTTGGTTGTCAAATAAGAAAAACAGAAACAAAAGGAAAACAAAAAATCAACAATAGGTGAATGAATGAACAGATATAGAAATAAAATGGTGGGTACAGATATGAACAAAAAAACGAATGGTTCTTTAGCTAGGTTTCCATTTAGCTTTTTAAAAAATTACCCAATTAAAAAAAACTCCCAAACTTCAAAAACCAATATGACAAGCCAACCTATGGGATATTTTTTACATTAATAGTGGTTAACGGAATGACTATTTAACATAAGAGATACTACATTTTGCAAATAGAGAACAGACAAACAGACATAGTGATGGATGTAGTGAAAACACACACCGTAACAGTGTAGGAAACTTTGCTTGTTTGAATCAAAAGTTCAACGATGCCCTTAACTGTGCTACAAACCTATCTGTTTCAGTATTTAGATGCTGACAATAGCACAAATGAAATGGAAATCTTACCCTAATTTGAAGACAGATCCAGTCTGCTCTCCATCTGCAGGTGATTTCCACTATCAAATGGAAGAATCTAGGAAGAAAAAAAAAACAATTAAAAAAAAACAGTTTAAGGTTTTTCAGTTAAATATTTACAGCATTAAATGATTTAACAATACTTTGTTCTTTTCAATTCTAGAAACAATAACCTCCATATTTCCTTGAGATAATAAATATTCTTTACATAGGACTGTATTGATGATTATTATAAGCAACATTGCTGCATAGAAAATAATGTATTTATGGCACACTTCATTTTCTTCATGTCCTCAGGTGGCAAGAAATAGCATTTTCAGTGACAATTTATTTGCTATTAGGAAGATTCTAGTTTGAGATGGGGTCGATTTAATTTGTGTGTTTTGTGTTATAGGTAGATTCAGAATTTTATGCTGAAATATTGCTAACACAGTTTATGAGCAGTTCTATGTGATTATGAAATGGCTGCTTTATCTCTCTGCTTGTCCTGTCTCCGTTTCAAACAGGAAGAAGCCTGAGGTTGTTCAAATTATGAGGGGGTGTGAGAACCTATTAAATACGCTGAGTTAATTGTATTGAGGGTTTATTACTGTGATATGAAAAACATTCAGTTTGGCTTTCAAATTGAAAAGGACTATTTAAAAATAAAAAGGTTCTTGGGCTTCCCTGGTGGCGCAGTGGTTAAGAATCCATCTGCCAATGAGGGGGACACGGGTTCCATCCCTGGTTTGGGAAGATCTCACATGCCGTGGAGCAACTAAGCCCGTGCACCACAGCTACTGAGCCTGCGCTCTAGAGCCCGCACGCCACAACTACTGAAGTCCATGTGCCAAGAGCCCATGCTCTGTAACAAGAGAAGCCACAGCAATGAGAAGCCCGCGCACCGAAACCAAGAGTAGCCCCAGCTCACCGCAGCTAGAGAAAGCCCGCGCACAGCAATGAAGACCCAAAGCAGCCAAAAATAAATAAATAAAATAAATAAGTTTTAAAAATAAATAAATAAAAAGAGCTAGGCAAGGCTTGATATAGTTCAAAAAATAAAAATAAAAATAAAATAAAAAGGTTCTAAAAGGACATTATACTATCCTGTTACAAGCCAGTCCGTACACAGGCATACACTCCCTGTTCAAGGTGAATCAGGTCCTCATCCATAAACCAAGGCTTTGAATCTGCACCTCCATGGGCAACTTGTGATTTTGTTTCCAACAGAACTTTCCAAGCTACATAATTCCTCTACTGATAAGTGTTTTGAGAAAGGTGACTATTCTAAACAGCAAGCTTTTTACTACAGTCTGATCTAATCAAGACGAAGACATGAGCTCCTTTGAAGTGATTGGATTTATTACCAAGTGTAATAAATCCAATCACTTACCAGCTTCTGGTTTGGCCTCTTTTCAAGCAGGCATATGATTTCTAGGTACAGAGGGAAGTGATTATTATGCTGTTTAGAATGCAGGGAGCACTAGAACAATGGATGTAGTTATGAAAAATTGATTTTTTGTCAATCACTATCATTTAGTGTCCAGGAAAGCAAATCTAGATACAACAGTCAGTGCTTTTATTATCATTAGATCAGAACTGCTAGTATTTTTAGCTATGAGAAATATAACTTTTAACATATCACATATTATTTGATTTATGTTATTGCACTGCAGTCCTAGTTTGCATGGTGTATAATTCATCATAGAATTATAATATAATCTCAGAGTGATAAAATCAAGAAGCAAGAATAAAGGAAAATGTCCTGTGGTCTCTGTTCCATACTCTGTTCCATAAGAGTTGAATTATGTTGAATTTGAACTGGGGATTCTGAGAAGACAATGGAGGGAATAGTTTTACCCAGTAAGATTCTATGCAATACCACTGGATGAGCACAGATTTTCTGTGCCTAGAAAATATTTGATTTCCTATTTGTGAAAAAATTTCCCCAGAAGAGGACAAACATTAAAATTATATTAAATTTCAAAACACTGATAAGACAGGAATGGATAAAAACCTCCAAAAATTCACTCCTCCGTAAAAGCAATGAGACTGGCAACAGTGGTCAAAATCAACGTTTTCAAAAATTCTGGAAATTAACCAAACACTTGCAACAATTTGGGTAGTCTTTATTCAAGATTTTATGGAATTTTAGTTTAAAAAAAGTGAGTTTTATGGCATTTCAATATTTCCTAATATCAGGTCCCTCTCTACTAGTTCTGTGGTAGCCTTGAGAACCAACAGCCCATAGTCAAAGTGAAAACCAGCAACCTAGCATCTTCTGAAAAGAGTGAAATGGAGCTGGTTTCTCCAGGTTTCCTGGAAAATCCCACTGGCAGAACTTGTTTTATTTGACCTGACTCAGACCTCTCACAGGGTGAACAGTCTTTTCCTGAGGGTGTTGTTGAAACTAATCAGTAGCCATTATGTATCATCACAGCTACCTGAAGCAGTAAGAATTGGGGCAAATAAAAAAACGGACCAAAACAATTTAAATGAAAAGCTGGGGAATGAGATGCCCATAGGGGACTTTGAAAGCACCAATGTTATTCTGGAAATCTACAAGGCCACATGCATGTGTAGAGTTGTGTGAAATCCTAGGAGAGGCATGTACAGGGCTGTGTATATGCCTAGGACAGACCTAAGAATGTCCTACACTATCACTGCTGGCTGACTTTCAAGCCCTGTGAAAGCAGTAAATGAAGGCCAAAATGGTGTAACGATCTATCTCTGTGTTGAAGGCAGGCCCTAACAGGCACAAGAAACCTCTTAGCAAAGACTAGGAGACATTGGTGAAAACATTCAAAAACAAAAAACCTTAAAGTCCTTTATCTGATAAGGATTTAGTATTCAGAACATATTAAAAACTCTTACAGTCTAACTATAAAAAGACAAACAATCCAATTTAAAAATGAGCAAAGAACTTGATAAACATTTTCCTAAGGAAGATACACAAATGGCCAAAAACCTCAAAAAAGGGTGCTCAACATCATTAGTCATTAGGGAAATCAAAAGCACAACCACAACAAAATATCACTTCACACCTACTAGGATGGCTATAATCAAGACAGACAATATCAAATGTTATCTAGGATGTGGAGATGCGAGCCCTCATAGACTGCTAGTAGGAATGCAGAATGTTGTAACCATTTTGAACATGAGTTGGGGAGCTCCTCAGAAAGTTCAAACATGGAGTTACCTTATGACTCAGTAATTCTACTCCTAAGTATATACCCAACAGAATTGAAAATATATATTTACTCAAAAAATGGTATGCAAATGTTTATAGCAGCATTATTTATAATAGCCAAAGATTAAGAACAACCCAATTTCCATCAACTGATGAATGGATAAACAAAATGTCCTATATCCATCTTCAGCCTTGAAAAGAAAAATGAAATACTGATTCATGATGCAACATCCATAAACTTTGAAAATGAAAGTGAAAAATGAAACATGCTAAATGAAAAGAGCTCCATACAAAAGATGACATATTGTATGATTCCATACACATAAAACGTCCTGAACGGGCAAGTTCATAGAAACTGAAAGTAGATTAGTAAAAAGTAGATTAACCAAGGGGCTGGGGTGGGGGTGGGGAGGGCATTGGGAAGTGACTACTAATGGGGATGGGCTTTCTTTATGGGATGATAAAAATGTTCTTGAATCAGGTAATGGTGATGGTTTTGCCACCTTGTGAATGTATAGATGATCACTCAGTTGTATACTGTAAATGAATGATTTTTATGGTGTTGAATTATATCTTAATAAAAAAACTGATAACATTTAATCACTAAAGAAAAAGAAATTCACCTTGATGTCAATATTTGTATACATTCAAACTAATCAGATAATGAAATATTGCAATATTAAATCAAATTTGGGGAAATATTACTTTTGGAACAATAGCGACCCCAAAAAAATTCTTTAGCAGAATATCAAAGTATATTTGCATTCAGATAATTCAGTTTTACTGAATATAGATGGATTTGAATCTTAGATAAATATGGCAAATATTTACATGGATAAGCATCTAAAATATCAACACTGATTTGTGCCCATGTTTAATACATTTCCTTGGTATATAGATGAGATATATGAAGTTTAGCTATATATTTTTTTAAGTTTTCTGAATAGACTTTTTAATTGAAGTATAAGTGATTGAAACCTCTGTAAAATAGCACATTTCCTCAAAAGTTTGTGGAATAAATTAAGTTTACTAACAAATAAGGGGCAACTATAATGATGTATAATGATGAAAAATAGATATGCTTTGGTTTTCTGAATCAGAAAGGTGATGAATAATTAATGGTGGGGCATAACTCAGGAGTCTTAAGGTTGAAACCTGAGTGAAAAATTAGCATCTTGTAGAACAGGGTGGGAATTTGAGAGCGTTCATTTCTCCTGAAGTTTCACTTTGCAAATTCATGCTACTTTGTTTAATCTCTCTTTCATTTATTCACTGATTCATTAATATATTTATTCACTTATTTTATTTAATTTAGATATTTGATATTCAATCATATGCATTTATTAAGTAGCTAATGATGTAAAATATTGCTTAAATGTAATTAATACAAGACTAGTGCAGATTATAAATCTTCTTTCATGTAATTACAGCATGAACTTAAGGTCACATGTGGAAATATTTTGAGGTATAACAATTACATACCTCTAAAAAAGGAATTTTATTTTGAGGTATAACAATTACATATCTCTAATAAAGGAAACAAGGAAATACCATCATGGCAAGAAGGTCTTTTTGTAAGTGTTGAAAAATTTTTTGAACAATGCTAAACATTGTTTAAAGTGCCTTACATATATTAAGTCCTCACTACAACCCTTAAAGTGGCACTATTGTTATCAACATGTTTAGATGGCTACTATGTGGTGGAGATAGGATCTGAACCCAGGCAACATTTGCTATGATGTGTTTACCTGGACTTTGATGGGATTATCGTTTTGGTATGAAAAATCTTAGGGAGGAAGGGAATTTCCAAGTTTGGAGAATAAAAAGAACTGAAAAGAAAAAACAGGAAGAGGATACATCTGATTGGAACTGAGGCTGATGGGAATTAGTGATTGGGAAGGTGAAATGAACAGAGTGTGGATAGGTAAGAGAGAACTGGGAACGACAGATTGAGAATTTTGGAAGTTATCTGGAGAAAGAGAGAGACTGAGAGTTTTGAGTGAAGGAGTGGAATTATGAAAGCAGTGTTTTGTGAACAGTAATCTTGCCTGGTATGGGTTATTTGCTTGAGATACATCTGAGGGAGTGGTTAATCAATCATGCAGTAAGGTCAGAATTATGGAAGTCAAATCCTTAGCCAAGAAAGTTGGAATAAGTAGATTCAAGTGATTTGGGCCCTTCTAGATTCTCTTTAAAATTTAAACTGTTAAAATCAATTAAAAGAAGAGCTTTCTGTGACCACACCCTCCATTCCCTCCACTTTGCATATACAACCACTCTTTCTGAGGTCATGCTTTGATTCATGAGATTTCCAGCCTAGTGACCACTCCATTATCCACCCCCCAATGTACTGCTTTATTTTCCATTCACTTATTTATTTTTTACATCTTTATTGAGGTATAATTGCTTTACGTTGTTCTTAGTTTCTGCTGTATAACAAAGTGAATCAGCTATATGTATACCTATATCCCCATATCCCCTCCCTCTTGTGTTTCCCTCCCACCCTTCTAGGTGGTCACAAAGCACCCTCCCTGTGCTATGTGGCTACTTCCCACTAGCTATCTATTTTACATTTGGTAGTGTATATATGTCCATGCCACTCTCTCACTTTGTCTCAGCTTACTGTTCCCCCTCTCCGTGTCCTCAAGTCCATTCTCTACATCTGCATCTTTATTCCTGTCCTGCCCCTAGGGTCTTCAGAACCTTTTTTTTTTTTTAATTCCATATATATGTGTTAGCATACGGTATTTGTTTTTCTCTTTCTGACTTACTTCACTCTGTATGACAGACTCTAGGTCCATCTACCTCACTACAAATAACTCAATTTCATTTCTATTTTTAGCTGAGTAATATTCCATTGTATATATGTGCCACATCTTCTTCATCCATCTGTCGATGGACATTTAGGTTGCTTCCATGTCCTGGTTATTGTAAATAGAGTTGCAATGAACATTGTGGTACATAGCTCTTTTTGAATTATGGTTTTCTCTGAGTATATGCTCACTAGTGGGATTGCTGGGTCCTATGGTAGTTCTAGTTTTAGTTTTTTTAAGGAACCTCCATACTGTTCTCCATAGTGGCTGTATCAATTTACATTCCCACCAACAGTGCAAGAGGGTTCCCTTTTCTCCACACCCTCTCCAGCATTTGTTGTTTGTAGATTTTCTGATGATGCCCATTCTAACTGGTGTGAGGTGATACCTCATTGTTGTTTTGATTTGCATTTCTCTAATGATTAGTGATGTTGAGTATCTTTTTATGTGTTTGTTGGCAATCTGTATATCTTCTTTGGAGAAATGTCTATTTAGGTCTTCTGCCCATTTTTGGATTGGGTTGTTGTTTTTTTTTTTTTGCGGTACGCGGCCTCTCACTGTTGTGGCCTCTCCCACTGCAGAGCACAGGCTCCGGACGCGCAGGCTCAGCAGCCATGGCTCACGGGCCCAGCTGCTCTGCGGCATGTGGGATCTTCCCAGACCGGGGCATGAACCCATGTCCCCTGCATCGGCAGGCAGACTCTCAACCACTGCGCCACCAGGGAAGCCCAGGTTGTTTGTTTTTTTGATATTGAGCTGCATAGCTGCTTGTATATTTTGGAGATTAATCCTTTGTCAGTTGCTTTGTTTGCAAATATTTTCTTCCATTCTGAGGGTTGTCTTTTCATCTTGTTTATGGCCTCCTTTGCTGTGCAAAAGCTTTTAAGTTTCACTAGGTCCCATTTATTCATTTTTGTTTTTATTTCCATTTCTCTAGGAGTTGGATCAAAAAGGATCTTGCTGTGATTTATGTCATAGAGTGTTCTGCCTATGTTTTCTTCTAAGAGTTTTATAGTGTCTGGCCTTACATTTAGGTCTTTAATCCATTTTTTTTTTGTATGGTGTTAGGGAGTGTTCTAATTTTATTCTTTTACATGTAGCTGTCCAGTTCTCCCAGCACCACTTGTTGAAGAGGCTGTCTTTTCTCCATTGCATTTAATTTTGTAAAATCCAGTTGAATTTGTAAGGTCCAACTTTTCACTAGGATCCTCACCAATACTCTGATCTCCCTTGCTTCTCTGTATTTCATCATAAAACTCTAATGGATAAAAAAAACAAACACATAGATAATTATTTTTGTACAAATTCTCTGTGCTCTCACCCCAATCTCCCACCTAAGAAGTCTAATACTGCTTGAGTCACACAATGGGATAAATCGATGTCACTAAAAATTCTTGTTCACTAACCTCAAAAGTGCTTTCAAACTTTGCCCCAAACTCCTGTTATTCATTGAGTCAACAGTCTCCCACTTCTCAAAATGTTTTTTAAAAATTATATTTATTTTTGTTTTATCTTAAAGCATGCACAAAATTGAAGAGAAACCATGAGTATCTGTCATTTGCTTCAACAATTATCAGTGCAGCCAAACTTGCTTCATGTAGTTCAACACACAGCTCCTGCCCTATGTATTATTTTGAAGGTAAACTTGGACATCTTATTGTTTTATCCATCAATAATTCAGAGAATATCTCTAAAAGATATGAGCATTATTTTCAACATATTCACAATATCACTGTTAAAATAATGATAATTTCTTATCATTAAACATTTATCTTAAAGCTATTTGATGATGATGATGATTTTTACAGTTGGTTTGGTTGGAGTCAGGATAAAAACAATATCCCCACATAGCATGTATAGGATCTATCTTTTAATTAAAGGTCCTTCACCCTTCATCTTTGTTTTCCCTTGCCATTTTATTATTGAAGCAGAAACTAACACACCATTGTAAAGCAATTATACTCCAATAAAGATGTTAAAAATAAATAAATAAATAACCAAAACAAAAAAGAATCAGGTAATTTGTTATGTGAAACCTCCATCCTTTTAAAAATTACTAACTACATCATTTTATTGTCTTTTTCTTGGCGGGGGGTGGGGGGTCAAGCCATTTTGTTGAGGGACTTCAGGGGAGTGTTGAAGGGCTAGGAGGACAATGAGATCTGACATTCTTTTCCTGGCTGGGATTCTCCAGTTTCACAGTCACTGAAAGCTATTGTCTTTTTTTTTCTTTAATTTGATTGGATTATAGTTGATTTACAATGTTGTTTTAGCTTCAGGTGTACAGCAAACTGATTCAGTTATACATATACATATATTCTTTCTTTTTTCAGATTCTTTTCTCATATAGGTTATCACTGAATGTTGAGTTGGTTATCTATATATAGTAGTGTGTGTATGTTAATCCCCAGATCCTGATTTATCCCTCCCCCCAATGTCTCCTCTTTGGTAACCATAAGTTTGTTTTTGATATCTGTAAGTCTGTTTCTGTTTTGTAAATAAGTTCATTTGTATCATTTTTAAAAATTAGATTCCACATATGAGTGATATCATATGATATTTGTCTGACTTCACTTTGTATAATAATCTCTAGGTCCATCCATGTTGCTGCAAATAGCATTATATCATTCTTTCTTATGGCTGAGTAATACTCCATTGTACATATGTATCACATCTTCTTTTAAAAAGTTTCTTTATCCCCCGTTTTCCCAGCAAACTGGCAGTTAGATCTAGAGACCTGTCAGATTCAGCTCTAATGATTTTGGTAAGAATACATCATAGCTGGTGCTGTGCTGTCTCTCTAAACATGATGATAAGATTTGGATCAGATACTATTAGCCTGATTCACCCCTTATACAGTTTTTCATTATCCTTTCATAAATAATTTTAGCAGCCATGGATGACTACTGTTTACATCTATTATTTCATTAAGGTTTGCAAAATGGTGATTTTTTTATTATTTATTCTGCCATGAAAACAAAGCTAAGAGGAAAGAGGAAAAATGTTCTAGGAATGGGGTGTGTGCTGTGTTTCTTGTATTCGCAATCTCCTTTATTCTATATCACCAAATATGTGAGGACTGAGCTGGAAAATCTTCATCCTTGGGAGAGGCAGAGGGAGGAACATTCACACAAGTTAACAAATTTTGTCCCTGCCATAATAAATATTACAATTGTGGGCACAAAGAAAGAAGTGGCAAATTCTTCTTGGGAGTTAGAAGTAGTTAGATGGAAAAAATAATGTGTGTTTGTGTGTGTGTGCATTTATACATGTGGGAACATGATGATAAAACTGGAGAAAAAGAGGAGGCAGAAAATGGTGGACTTTAATAATCATATAAAGTAAATTTTTTTCCTAATAGGCAGAGAGATAAAAAGTTTTAAGCAAGAAAATATGAAAAATTTGTGTTGTAGCAAGATCACATTTCTAGCAGCATGAAGAATGGACTGACAGGGAAAGATTGAAGGCAGACCAGTGTAGTCCTTATTCCTGTAGCTGAAATGAAAAGGATGAAGGTGTGAACCTTTAGTTGCAGTAGAGAGAGTCCTTTATACCCCTAGCTCAGCACCTGTTAAACTATACTGTAATTTCTAGTCTGTCTTCTGCATTTAACTGCAATGAATATCAAACAAAGGTGATGGGAGCAATTTTCCCCAGGTGCAGGTAATAAAAGTAGATAATTTTAAAGTGCCAATAAAACGACTATAAATTAATCTCCTTTTTATTATTACAATGCACCGGCAATTCTAAACAACGTTAGTATTAAAATACTCCTCCCCGATAAAAAATATTTTGTTGGTCTAAGTTCTGATTTTTCTTTTCATTAGTTTTAACTAATCACTTTCCATTTGGTCTCTTAACAGCATTTTAAAGAAAACTTAGTTTGCATCTACCTTAGTGCCTGCGGCTGCAATCGGAGACTGGGGGCCAAAGAGAAAAAGAAAGTAGGTGGGTATAACAAGAATTTACTCATGAGAATATAATCCTGAACAAGGTGATTCTTATTAAAATATTCTTCATTAATATATTCTTCAACAGAAGAATGATATATTCATTTAAAAAAGTTGTATTTGGAAGTGTCTACAATAATATTTTTATAAATATTTTTCTGGAATATCTTCATCTGCTCCAGTCTTCTTACATATTTAAACTTATAGACGTTTGTCTTTCCTTATACAGTTCCATTTTCAACATCCTTATAGGTACAAATCCAAATTCCCTTTCAAGTCCCAGTTCAAATTTCACTTCTATTGTAAAGTTGTTTCTTTCCTCTAAACTTATGTAGCAATATTATGCCTTTATGTGTAAAGGCAGTACAGCCCACCCACTGCCTACCCTTAATCAAGGGTCATTGTGTACACATTGCAAAATTGAAATTAAATCCATTTTTATTATTGTTTATTCACTGCTGTATATTTAACACATCTGATAAAGTGCTTTGCCCACAGTAGGCAAATTAGAAACAGGCATAGATTACTTTGAATTCATTTAAGATTTTTTAAAATATTAAATTTTAAGATTTTTAAAACTTTTAAGATTCTTTCAACCCTGCAGTTGTGTGATTCTTTTAACCTCTGTATGTTATGCTTCAAAGTGAATACTTTGGGGACTGTAGAATAGAGAGGGAGAAAAAAATTGAAAAAAAAATAGATTTATGTTTAAGGGTTTTATAAGAAACTCTTCCAAATTATATCCATTTTTAATGAACATAATACTTTGGTAATATTTGCTTAACTAATCTGTACTAAAAACACTAATATACAAGGTCACAGGTTATGTTTATGGCAAACAAAGGTAAACACTGTGGAGGAGAAGACATAATTTTAAGGCCTGGTGATTGCATCTCTAGCAAGAGATGCTTAAATCACATTCATCCAAATTGGAACAAACTATGAAATATTTTTAAAAATAGTCTTTTGATTCATCTCTCATGAGAGATTAGAAATGTAGGACCAATGAGTGGGATTTGGCCTGAAAACATTGTAAAATAGCTTTTAGCAAGCCTAGTGAGGCAGGAAGAGTACCTACCAAGGACTGTTAAGGAAATTCTTACATTGAAAAGGATGTTTACTTGTTTGCCAAAATCATTCACACCTACTGTGTGCCAGAAGCTGTCTACTTAATTGTGTCCCCTCATACAAAGAAAAGTAAGAGCTTAACCTATATGAAAAATATTTCAGAACAATGGAAAATACAAATGTATATCATTACTCTTATATACTATAAAACATAAATAATATGTAGAGCAAAAGAGGATGTTTTTAAAGTGCTCTGATATTTCTGAGAATGGAATGATTAATAATTCTGTCCTTAAGGATTAAAGAAAGCTTTGGAAAGTAGGTGGTATTTGAACTGAAATATGCAGTATGGGAAAGATTTCAAATGTGAATGAAGAAGTTTGTGTGCATTTTGTGGGGGGATGGTGACATCCAGGTGCAGTAGAGTCTTAGCAAGTCACTAGTAACTGGTGTGCAGTTTGCTTCTGGTTGTGAATCTGCAAAGGATGGATTGGTTCTATAGTAGATTACAAATGGCCACAAATCCTTTGTTGCTCCTCCCATTAAGAGGTATAGTGTATTTCCATATCCCTTGAATGTGAAATGACTTGCTTTGACCAAAAGAATGCAGGGTAAGTGATGTTGTATGAGTTTGGAGCCAGGCCTCGAGATCATTGCAACCTCCTGTCTTACATTCTTGGAACAACCAAGCGTGAACAAATCTCAGTCAGATATCTGGAGAAGATACGTAGAGAATTGAGGCACCTTGATTGAAACCTGTCAATGCCAAATATGGAGTGAGACCATTATAGTTTATTTGACCACTGACAAATTATCGGTTGATTGTCCAGAATAGTCAGCCCACGTGAGATCAGTGGAAGGACAGCCCAGCTGATCTCAGTCCAGATTGCCGATTCTCAGAATCATGAGCTGATAAATGGTTGTTGTTTTTTTAAGCCACTAAGTTTTGGAAGTGGTCTATTGTCACACAAAGGCAAATTGATATGAAGCCACTGTATTGAGGGCCTATAATGTGATACTAAAGTTTTTGGATTTTATTTTCAAAAAGTGGGGGACTTCGATATACTATCAATGAACAGGGGAATTTGAAATTAAAAACACACTACCATTAACATTAGCACTCCCTAAAATGAAAAGCTTAGGTATAAATCTAACAGAATATGTACAATCTCTGTATGAGGAAAACTACAAAACTCTGATGAACTGAATCAAATAAGAACGAAATAAATGGAGAGATATTTCATGCCCATGGATAGGAAAAGTCTACATTGTCAAGATGTCAGTTCTTCTCAACTTGTTCTGTAGATTCAATGCAATCTCAATAAAAATCCCAGCAAGTTTTTTTGTGGATATCAACAAACTGTTTCTAAAGTTTATATAAAGAGGGAAAAGACTCAAAATAGCCAACACAATATGGAAAGAGAAGAACAAAGTTAGAGGACTGATGTGATCCAACTTCTAGACTTACCATAAAGCTACAGTAATCAGGAAAATGTGGTATTGTTTAAAAAAAAAGAAAAGACAAATAGATCAATTAAACAAAATAGAGGTCCCCCAAATAGACCCATATAAATATAGTCAGCTGATCTGCGACAAAGAAGAAAAGGCAACAGTGGAGCAAATGGTTTTAAAACAACTGGACGTCCACATGCGAAAAATGAATCTGAACACAGACCTTACACCCATCACAAAAATTAATTCAAAATTGATCACAGACCTGAATGGAGAATGCAAAACTATAAATCTCCTAGAAGATAACACAGGAGAAATCTTGGGTATGACAATGAATTTTTTAATATAACACCAAAAACGCAATCCATGAAAGAAATAACTGGTAAGCCAGACTTGATTAAATTAAAACCTTCTACCTGTGAAAGACAATGTCAAGAGAATGAGAAAACAAGCTACAGACTAGGAGAAAACGTTTGCAAAAGAAATATCAGATGAATGACTGTTACGCAAAATACATAAAGAATGCTTAAAATTCAACAATAAGAAAACAAATAACTGGATTAAAAAATGGGTCAAAGACATTAACAGGCATCTCACCAAAGAAGACATATAGGTGGGAGAAAAACATATGAAAAGATGCTCCACATTATGCATCATCAGGGAAGTGTGAATTAAAATGATGAGATACTACTACAAACCAATTAGAATGGCCCAAATCTGGAACATTGACAATACCAAATGCTGATGAAGATGTGAAGGAACAAGAACTCTCATTCATTGCTGGTGGGAATGCAAAATGGTATAGCCACTTTGGAAGACAGTCTGGCAGTTCCCTACAAAACTAAATATCCACTTACCACATGATCTAGTAATCACACTCTTTGGTATATACCCAAAGGAGTTGAAAACTACATCCAAACAAAAATCTATACATGGATGTTTATAGCAGCTTTATTTATAGCTGCCATAACTTGGAAGGAACCAAGTTGTCCTTCAGTAGGTGAATGGATAAATAAACTGTGGTAAATCCAGACAGTGGAATATTATTCAGCACTAAAAAAAAAAAGAGATATCAAGCCATGAAAAGACATGGAGGAACCTTAAATGCACATTACTAAGTGAAAGAAGCCAAATCTGGAAACGCTATGTACTGTATGATTCCAATTATATAACATTCTGAAAAAAACAACCCTATGCAGACAGTAAAAAGAACAGCAGTTGCCAGTGGTTGGGGGAAGGGTGAGGAATGAATAAGCATTCATGACTGGGGGGCAGTGAAAATACTCTGTGTGATACTATAATGATGGATATGTGTCATTATGCATTTATCCAAACCCCCAGAATGTAAAATACTAAGTGTGAACAATAATGTAAACTATGGACTTTGGGTGATAACGATGCATCAATGTAGGTTCATCAATTATAACAATGTACAATTCTGATGGGGGATGTTGATAATGGAGGAGGCTGTGCATATTGGAGGGTAAGGGGTACACGGGAAATTTCAGTACCTTCCTCTCAATTTTGCTGTGAAACTAAAATTGCTAAGTTCTTCAAAAAAAAGTAGGGAGCCTTAAAATGACTATGCGATACAATTGTGTCTACCTACCTGCAACCTGACACAGCACAGCAGCTGTTATATAAATGTTTTCTGTCTTGCTAAGTTGCACCTTTCCTGGTCCTTTGGCTACAGAGAGCAGGATTTTGTTGGGCCTTGCTTCTTCTGCACCTGTTAGTATTGCGGGGTTACCAGCTTCAGCGATATATAGACAAAAAGAAAACCCAAGAAATTCTGTCACTATGCTGTTTTTTGATCCCAATGCTTCTAGCCAGCTTTCCTTCTTTTATGGGCCTTTCAGAGCCTCTTAAGTGTGTTTGTATATAATGTCCAGGGTTTTCAGTTATACTTAGTGGGAGAAATAAGGAAAAGTATATCTACTCCATTTTTCCAACACTGAAAATCTCACAATTTCACTTTTGTTTCCTTTTCTCATCTTAGTTAGTACTCAATTTATGTTTCCACTTGAACTAATAATAAAACATCAGGTCACAAGTTAAGTAAATACTGTATATCAAACAAAAGGTATTGTCCAAAAATACTCAACTTCAATGACTTTCCAGCTCTTTTGACTTATGGTGATCCGCCAGATTTTATCTCCTGATTCTTTGGAAAAGAAGTTTTATACAGCAGTTTTAGTCTAACTCATCTTTAAATTTCGGAGTCTCCTTTTCTTCAGGGAAGAGTCCTCATTCTAGCTTCCTCCCTTGATTCTATGGTAAACCCAACTGGACCAGCCAGGATCTAGTCTCTGTGTGAATGTGTAATGATTTGGGAGAATCAGACCATAAGCTTCTTCCCAAGGGCAATAGCTAGTAATTTGTATTTCTTGAATATGTTGTTAACCTTTGAGCCAAATGTTTGGTGTATGGTAAGTGCTCAACAGACTAACAGACAAATTCTTACCATTGCAATTCTATTTGAAGTTTTGTGTTGGGAAAAAATAGAGTAGATGTGAAGTGTTCTTCAGATCTATTCCCTGCCTTGCACTGCTAGGCTTTGTATCACAAGGGGATCACCTCTATCAAATTAATTTTCCTAGGCTCCTTTGCGAACTGCTTCTACTTATATTGGGACAATGGAAAGTGTTCGTGGGGAATTGGAATGTGGGAAGCTAGGACAATTTCTCCCCTCTCTCTTTGTTTTGGGAGGTATCTTTGGAAGTGATTCTGACTCCTTAGTAGACAGAGCTCTTTTTATTCCCAATCTTTTTTTTTTAATTGGCGTATAATTGCTTTACAATGTTTAGTTTCTGCTGTACAATGAAGTGAATCAGCTATATTTTACATATATCCCCTCCCTCTTGGATCTCCCTCCTAAACCTCCCCCCCCAATCCTGCCCATCTAGTTCATCTCAGAGCACGGAGCTGAGCTCCCTGTGCTATACAGCAGGTTCTCACTAGCTATCTATTTTACACATGGTAGTGTATATATGTCAATCCTAATCTCCCAGTTCATCCCGCCCTCCCCTTCCCACCATGTCCGCATGTCCATTCTCTATGTCTGCATCTTTATTCCTGCCCTGCAAATAGGTTCATCTGTACCATTATTTTAGATTCCACATGTATGCATTAATATATGATATTTGTTTTTCTCTTTCTGACTCACTTCACTCTGTATGACAGACTCTAGGTCCATCCACATTTCTACAAGTGACCCAATTTCATTCCTTTGGATGGCTAATAGTCCAATGTATATATGTATCACATCTTCTTTATCCATTCATCTGTCGATAGACATTTAGTTTGCTTCCATGTCCTGGAAGCAAGTCTCTAGCTTGTCAACATTAAGGTTGAACACATCATTCACCAGTTTGGGATTTTAAAGGAAAATTGAAGACAATGTAACAACTGAATATTTTAAAAGAAGAGTCAATAGAGATCAAGGAATTCTAATATACTTTCCTTTTTTTAAACAAATACATAAAGCTCTTTACCATTTCCCTCAATTATTTTGATTAACATTATAGTCAGATCTTTCAGAGCATCATTATACCAATTTTCACAGCCTGATGTAAGGACTCATTTCACAGCAATAACCATGACTAGCATTAATAGATGAATGTCAGTGTCATAACACAAGATTATAAGGCATATTTACATCATCTTAACATACATACAGAACACCATACACATACACAAAAATATCACAGATCCAGAACAAATAAGATTCAATCTCCTAGACAGCTTACATTTATAGGCTTTGCCTGAACCTTTCTTTTTTTTTTTTTGCTATTTTTTCATAATTTTTTTCTTTCCAAGCAGCAAACAAATCTTCCCTACGTCTTGTGAATTATTTGTAACATTGTGCTCATGCAAACATAATATTTGTTTTATTGCATTAACATTTAAACAGTTTTGGATTTGGGTCCCCAAACCATGATCTAACATTTTACTTGATGTGGCTTCATCCATATTGTCACTTTACTTGGAGTGATATGATGATTTTGTTTTTGGTGACTTACAAAATGACAAACATGACCACAGTTCAAAAATCAAGATTCTAAGCTTCTTGGTCATGCATATTTTGCTTTCATTCTTGCAAAACGGTTTGAATCAGGAACACCATTTGATTCAACATTTATGAGTTTTCTTTCTTAAAAATCATATTTCTAAAAACAACAACAACAATAAAAAGAATGAAAGAAAATACTGTCCCACATCCACTGTTCACAAAAAGGAAGAGCAGCAAGAATCACACTGACCATTGTTAGTACACAGTCAGGTGGTGACACCGTAGTAAACACTGGACGTCATTGAAATACTGCAGGAATGTGATAATTACTATAACCCGTACTTCTGTAACAGTTCAGACTGCCACTGGCGTTTGCGCTCTGGAAAATAATCTGGAATGTGGATTTTTTTAAAATCCTGAATACACTTTTTCATTTCTTCTTCCACACTTAGCTTCTCACAGACTTTCTTTTTGGAAAGATTGGTTTCCCGGGATTTGCTGATGAGTGTCTGAAAGAGTTCACTGTTTCTGCGTTTGTCTGGTGGGGGCATCCATTGCACAGGTGCTTTTTTGGAAGGACGATCCAACGTTAAGGTGTTAGGTTGGTGAGCTGTCGCCTGCTGGGCACTGGGTGGGTTGTCCTGGGGAGTGCTTGCCTCTGAGTGGCTGTCACAACTGGAAGTGGAGAGCTCATTACAGGAAGTCCCACTCTCACTTCCTTTATCTGTGACTTTGTCATGTTTCCTATCTTCATGCTCTTGTTTAGGTGACACTATTTTCTGAGATGGTCCTAAAAAGGAAAAAAGGAGTAGGAAAACTGAGTAAGAAGTGGGAAGGTCAAATTAAGCAAGCTTTATATTTTTTATATTAAACCAAGAACATTTAAGAAAAATGCCGTTTGTTGCACTAGTTTATATTTGAAGGATTAAATACAACACCTGGTGTTGTTAATGTATATTGAAACATGCAACATGGTGATTAATTATTTATAACAATAAAATTCGGGAGGTTTGCTTGATGAGCATTTATGCCATAAAAGATTTTCAGTAACTTTATGCCAAAAGAGATTTTTGTTATTTCAGTTACTAGTTCCTGAAATCTGAAAAAGATACCATATATAAATATTTTGCTAGTCCCATAACTATTTCACTAGACAGTTCAGTTCTGTTTTAGCGAATGGCATTAGTTGTCCTTTGCATATATATTTCACCATTATAAAAGCAGAAAGTGGGCTTCCCTGGTGGCGCAGTGGTTTAGAGTCCGCCTGCCGATGCAGGGAACACGGGTTTGTGCCCCGGTCCGGGAAGATCGCACATGCCGCGGAGCGGCTTGGGCCTGTGAGCCATGGCCGCTGAGACTGTGCTTCCGGAGCCTGTGCTCCGCAACGGGAGAGGCCACAACAGTGAGAGGCCCACGTACCGCTAAAAAAAAAAAAAAAAAAAAGCAGAAAGTACCATTGCTCTGTTTTACAAAGTAGCAGCATTCTCCAGGCCCAGAAGTGCAATAGCATCATTTGTGCTTCTAGGAGAGAGGCTGGTTTAAATCTTATCCTCCATCTCTTAATCTTGCTTCCTGTCTATTTCCTTGGAGAGAATTATGAAAGTGATGTAAAATATATATGTGCCTAATATTATGCTGAAAACTAGGGTTGAAATATAGTATTCTCTTAAATTAAAAGGCTTACCATTTGAGGTAAATTACCTAGGAGGACAATTTTCAGAAAGTGATAGTTTGCCAAGACAATTATTTCAAATACACAAACAGTTTATTTCCAAGAGGGAGCATATATTATTCTCTTTGACTGTGCTGTGGGATTAGGACCTCCATCTAACATTTATTGAATACCACCACATACCCAGAACTATAATAAAACCTTGATTTAACTGGAGCCCAACCATTCAGAAATATAAGTTGCCCAAATCTTATTTTTTTCTTGTAGTCAACTTTTATGAACAAGTTATATAAATCAGAATTGAAGGGAAAAGCATCAATATTTTAAGCAATTGCCTAGGGGATTCTGCTGTGCAGCCAGAATCGAGAACTGATCTAATTCAGAGGTTTCAACTTTAGCCACATATGGAATTACTTGGAAAGCTTAGATTATTGATGCCTTGGTCTTAACCCCAGACATCCTGCTTTAATGAAATGCTACCTGACCATCAGGTCATTTAATAAATTCAGGTGATTTCAACATGCAGTCAAGATTATGAGCCTTTCCTCAGTCTAACATACATGAATTGAGTTAATAACCAATATGAATAGTTTATATAAGTCAGAAGGTGGGGAAACAAACCAACAAAAATACTTTTCATAATAGCACTTACTAAGTACTACCCACTGTTGGATGTTATCACCAATTTTCCTATTTAAAATCAGAAGAAAAAAACATTGATACCAGACATTTAGTTGAGTGGGATTAAGATTTTTAAAAGCTTTAGAAACTTTTGGAAGTGATGAAAATATTCTATATCTTGACTGTAGAGTTAAATACAGGACTGTATACATTGTGAAAAACACAGAATTGCAGAGCTAAAATGGATGGGTTTTTCTGAATGTAAACTATATCTGAATTAACCTAACCAAAAACATACAAAAAATCCGAAAAGCTTTAAAGAATGTGTACTTATTTGAGAGACGGTGTTAACCAATATTTCATACTTCCTTTGTCCACAATACAGTAAAAGCAGAACAAATGCAGATGCTTATGAAAGCTTAGTAAGAAAGTGCACTAATACATTTCAGAAGCATTTGCAACCATGGATTAAAGAAAACAGACACAAACAGTTGTTTCCTTTAAGTCTCTGCCATTTTCATTTATGGTAAGAGAGAAAGGGGGTGAATCTGAGGGATGGGGGTGGAGAAGATACACTTCCTAATACTCCTTGCTGACTTACCCACATCCATTCTGTACCCTCCACTGTCTTTAGTGGCTGATATGGACACAAACCATGTCCTTAGGCTCCCCTGCCTTGTGGTTTTCAGTTGGATTCAGCCAGTGATAAAGACTGGCAAGATCATGTACTACCTGACCTCACCCCCAGGATTTCTGTGATCTGGTTTCATCTTTGGACCAAAAGGCACAGCCCTGTCTGGCAGCTCTCTCCACTTCTCTCACCTTCCCCCCCTCCCTCTGCCACCCCTCTTTCTGGATTCCATTAAACTAGGCTCACATCTTCAGGCCTACAGGTATCAACCATTTCCACTGTAACTGGCATGAAGGTATTGCCTACACTGTTACAAACTGACAATATTCAACTGTGCTCAAATTACTCAACTGGATATGCCTTCTCTTTCTTCTGGGACCTTGACTGATAGACCCATACCGGTCATTAACCATCCATTGACTAGAAGGGTGTTATTTGTAGGATCAGGTTTTTTTTAGTGGCATCAGGTTTTAGTGGCAATAATATTGAAAAGGGAGTGAGTTTGAAGTCCTACTGAACTGGAATCAAATTCCAGCTCTCTGGCAAATAGTCTTGTGGCCTTGAGCAAGATACTTAGCTTCCCTAAGTCTCAATTTCCTTATCTATAAAATGGTAGTAGTAGTACTTCCCTCATAGGGTTATTTTGAGATTAAATAAAATACCATACAAAAGGGCCTAGTACAGTAATTCTCAACATTGAGAGTATATCATTGTAATTAAAAAAAATGTACATATGTTCAGGTCCCATCTCTGGAGATTTTAAGTTTGCTGAAGGGTTTGTGTGTATGTATTTATATGGAGGTCAGAGTGGTGAAGGAGGTATAGCATCTGCTTATCTAATTATCTTAATGGCAGAATGTGATCCCAAGCTGGCATGATGCCCACCAGCCTAGTAAAATGTAGGATATAAATAAATGGTTTTTTACCCTTTCTGTCAATCTTCTGCATTTCTTTAACCAGAAATCTCCATAGAGGAATCTAAGATTTTCATTCCCAATAATGACTAAAGGATTAAATTGCAAATACCTGGGAAAACCAATTTATGTTTAAGGATAAATGATTGATGAGAATTTTTTCCTGTTAATAGGCAGGGGAATAGAGCATTAGATAAAGATACCCAGGCAGAAAAGTAATAACATCAGAGAGGAAGACAGTACAGAAAGAGGATACTAGGTACCTCCAAAGCAAATGGTTCATTCTGTTTTTTATTCACTGGGGAAAAAACTGTTAATGAGCTAGGCTAGCTGTTTATATACAGAGCTATATAAGTCCATGTGTTAACTAAATAAATTACATATATACAGTTATTATGCCTAATGGCATTATAATTTATTCATGGAAATAAGACTCTTCCCCATCCCCTCCCCAAAATACACACAAGCAAATGCAGACTCCACAATACAGTAGGATGCAACATATGTATGATGGAAATGGATTGCTCTTGTTTCTAGTATAAGATGGAATCTCAAGGAAGACTTCTTTGAAGAAGGCATTGATGAGCTTAGCCAACAGAATTTTATTGAGCACCACTACGTTCCAGGCACTGTGTTGGGATCTAAAGGAAGCACATAATGGGTGCTCCAGGGAAGTTCACAGACTATTTTATGGTATTTTTATAACATAAAGTGTTTAAAAGCATGCTGCACTGTAGAATATCTTCCACTATAGACTTTAAACTCTATGAAAAAAAGTGGAGGTGGGAACCCGAATTTTCTATGGTCTTAAAAGCACCTTTTTTTTTTCCAAAAAAGAACTTGGAATAGGTACAGATATTAACAAGAATTAATAAATTTACACTTTTATTTCTCATCCCTCCTACTTCTTAAGTTATCTTTGGCAAGATGGACTCCCAATCAAGAGACCAAATAGGTTCAGATGTTTACTTAAGAGAAAATGCATAACTTAATTTTGTCCACAATTTTTGGTTTGTTTTTGAAGTGTAATTGGTCTACAGAGCTATGTTAGTTCCTGTTACACAACACAGTGATTTAATATTTCTATACATTCCAAAGTAGTCACCACAATAAGTCTATTTATGTCACCATACAAAGATATTACATAGTTATTGACTATATTCCCCACATTGTACATTTCATACCTGTGAGTCATTTATTTTGCAACTGGAAGTTTGTACCTCTTAATCTCCCTCACCTATTTCCCTTATATATACCACATCTTCTTTAGCCATTCATGTATTGATTGGCACTTAGATTCCTTCCCCATCTTGGCTATTGCAAATAATGCTGCAATGAATATAGAGGTGCATGCATCTTTTCTAGTTAGTATTTTCATTTTCTTTGGGTAAATATCTAGGAGTGGAATTGCTGGATCATATGTTAGTTCTATTTTTAATTTTTTGAAGAACCCACTTTTTTTTTTTTTTTCGGTACGCGGGCCTCTCACTGTTGTGGCCTCTCCCATTGCGGAGCACAGGCTCCAGACGCGCAGGCTCAGCGGCCATGGCTCATGGGCCCAGCCGCTCCGCGGCATGTGGAATCTTCCTGGACCGGGGCACAAACCCGTGTCCCCCGCATCGGCAGGCGGACTCTCAACCACTGCGCCACCAGGGAAGCCCAAGAACCCACTTTTGAATGTATAGAATACTATGATAGTTCTTTGTATAAATCATTAAGGGTAATAGTCTCCTTTTGATTTATGTCAGAATTTTTGATGAGGCATAATATATATTATAAATGCTATTTGATTAAGCATACTTTAAATCATTACTGATAACAGTGGATTGAAATTGGGACAAAGATATAACAATAAAATGATTTATGTGTTTTTTATGACATGAAATGTAAGAAAAATAAATGAATTAAGAGGAAATAATCATTTACTCTGGTTGCTTAGTTTTCTGTGGATGCCTGCTAATTGTAGGCTTCCAGGGATAGTTTAAAACTTTACGTCATTCCATTCAATGATCCAAAGCCCCTTGAAATGCCTTAGCACAACATGAATAATAATTTAAATAGCACTAAGTCCTCTATATATGGGAACAGCATGATTGCCAGAAACTTCTCTGTGTTTCTTCCGATAATAATATAATCAATATATATATCTAAGTGATCTTCCTAAAAGCATTTTGGCCCTCTGAGTTGCAGCACCAATCAGACAGCATAAGAAAGAAAATGAAGTATGATTTGGTGGCTTAATCAGCTGGGCTTTCTTCCATCACATAAAGAGACTAATGAATAATTATTAGAATAGGCAACAAATCAGTGAACAAGCAAATCTCACACCTATTTAAGATTTAATTTTAAAAAGGAATTAGTTATTTAAAAGTCCAATATATATGTGCAGCTAGAAACTTTCCAAAAAGTATTTGGAAAATTAAATCTTCCACTTTTCATTTGGCTATGTGCCACTAAATAGACTAGGATTTTCATCCAGGAGTTGATTGTCCTTTCAGGGGGATTTTATAGCCTTACCTAGGAGACCTGCAAGCCAGCTACCTAGGTCATGCTGCTCCACAACTAATTTTTTAAAAGAACAGTCAGGACACACATGCACACACATGTAACATACATTCTGTTCCTTTATTATGCTCACATCTTTCTTCACTGTGGGAAAAGCCTTGGAAGATCTGAGTCTGAGCTTGTCTCAGCCTCTCTAGGCAAGTACTTTGGGCTGGTCATATCACCTCTCTAATATTTGACCTTGCTGGTTAAAATTTTTGGCTTGGCCCCTAGATTCATTTATGTTATAAAGTTCTATAATTCTAAATTATATAATGAATAGGAAAGACTTTTCCATGTAGTAAAATTCTAATCAAATATTAAATATAAAACATGAAAGAGTCCCCATTAATAGAAATTACCTCTTAGAATGGAGAAACAAATTCAATTTCAACTTAAGTACTTCACAGAATTACAGGGTTCAAGGATAACTTTCTTCCACGTTCATTGATAGGAAGGGTAGTTCTATAAGACATTATCAACTTACATTTGTTTCATTAAATCTACCCTTGTCACTGAAACACCAGCAATGAGAATGATGCTTAAGGCAACACAGTGCAGATTGGCTGAGCTCACATCCTAGTTCAAGGACTTACTAGGTGTGCTTTTTTGGCCAGGTTATTTACTTTCTTTGGGCCTCTGTTTTCTCATGTTTAAACTTCACTGAGTTGCAGCAAGGATTCAGTGAGCTAGCACATGTGAGGTACTCAGGATGTGCCCGGCAAGTGTAAATGCTCACAGTGTTCATTATTATTATTATTATACAGAATAAACATCCAGTGCTATTTGACTATAGTATGGCATAGCCGTTTATCTGAATATTGACAGTACTGAATGAGGAATCCAAATATTTCCATTCTAATTTTGGTCCACACAAAGAACCCATGAACATATGAATTTCAGGCAAGTCACTTACTTCTCTAAGCCTGAGTTTTTTTTTAGTCTATTAAAAATGAAATAAGAATAGTAATTCCGGGGCTTCCCTGGTGGCACAGTGGTTGATAGTCCACCTGCTGATGCAGGAGACACGGGTTCATGCCCCGGTCCGGGAGGATCCCACGTGCCGTGGAGCGGCTGGGCCCGTGGGCCATGGCCGCTGGGCCTGCGCGTCCGGGGCCTGTGCTCCGCAACGGGAGAGGCCACAACAGTGAGAGGCCCGTGTACCGCAAAAAACAAAAACAAAAACAAGAATAGTAATTCCTAGTCATATAGCCATAATAAGAAAGGAGATAATAGATGTCAAAGCAATTTTGCTGTAAAGTTCTCTATAAGTGATTTGAGAGGCTATTAAGTATTGAATTCTCATGTCCAAAAAGGAACTTATTTGAGAAAATAAAACACAAATGCTCTCTTTTGAGTTATTAAAATGTGTGAATTAAAAGTAATAGTAAAAACATTACATTAAACAAAATATACTACATTGAAGGCATCACAATGGGCCAAAACTTGTAAAACTGGGCAAAATGGGGTTTTCAATTAATTACATTGGGTTTTATTACACTGATAGAAAAAGGAGGAAATGATAGCTTTTCTAAGTCATTTGGGTGAATAGTGTCGTACAGAAATTAATCATTAATATTTTTATCTTTAAAAAAGGCACGTGACTACTGGGTAGTGCTGGGTGTAGACACATTCAGTACTAGTACTTCCTTATTTTTTTCTCAGAATACACAGGGATTTCCAAGTAAGGTCTACGTGGATAACTGCACACTTGAAAAAACCTTTTATTTTAATCTCTTTACCTGCCTAGTGATGATAAAAAAGACTGAATATGTAAAATGTGTCTTCCACAGGCACAATTCCCAGAAGGGAAATTACCCTTTAATAGTACTAAACTCAATGGTGTGTGAATGGTTATGTGGTACTTGAACAGAATGAACCAATCTGTCTTAAATATTAGCACCACATGCCTCTAAGTATTAAGCAGTTTAGTCAAAAAGGGAAAAAGTCCATTTCAATTTGATAAACATTTGTTGAGCAGCTACTATGTACCAGGCCTCACAGTGTTAGTTTAAAGAGGAAGGACACACACACACAGACACACCACACCACACCACACACACACACACACACACACACACACACACACGAGTCCCTGGAATCAAGTAGTCCAGGCTTAGTGTGACAAGCACAGTAATGCAGCTATATCTAAAGTGTGAATGGGACAGGAGGAGAGAGCAGGAGTAAATGGTGATTGGAATGAGCTAAGGAAAGGGGATCATTTTTAATTCATCAGTTAAAATTTGCATATAAACTATAGTCAGCCCTCCTCTGTATCTGTGATTCCCCCCTTAGCTGAAGTATTGAAAACTAAATTGAAACTTAAAGATCATATGGGAGATGCATTCATCTTAGAGTAAAAAGGCTATTTGAATGAATAAAAACTAATTTTTATTTATTTATTTTTAAAATTTTTTTATTTTTATAAAGTTTTTTTGTTAGTTATCTATTTTATACATATTAGTGTATATATGTCAATCCCAATCTCCCAGTTCATCCCACCACCACCACCACCCCACCACTTAAAAACTAATTTTTATATGAGAAAAATTAAACTCATTTCTTTATGTTTTTTATAATCTCTACTATCATTACTTGACCACTTCTATGAATGAAAGTGAATAGGAAAGAAAAGTAAAGAAGGGTAATTTGAAAAGAGAAACATTTTTGTGGTATTCTTTCTTCCACACTGACAGGATTGGCCACTAACCCACTCTTCTGATTCTTCTTGTACCTGTTAACTTTTTACTCTATCTTTTTATTTACAGTGTATCTCCCTGTCCTTAAATTGTAAATGCCTTGAAGACAGAAGCTGTGCCTTTGTAGCCTATCATGAAGCCTTCATCAGAGTAACTGCTTAACCAAATTAATAAAATGAAAATGATCTTCACTCCTCTGAATTTCTATAGTATCTACTACTGACTGAATTTCTATAGTATCTACTACTGACTATATCATTTGTTCAGTACTTAGCATTCACTACCTTTTATGTTACTAAATATTCACCTAAATGACCACTGAGTAGTAATGATGCTCCCATAATCCACACACAAATGTCCGTTCCAAAGTCACATATCCAGTGTCCTATCTTCCTCAAAAGGGTTATACAGTTGACCCTTGAACAACATGGAGGTTAGGGACACCCTCTGTGCAGTGAACAATCTGAGTATAAGTTACACTCAGCCCTCCATACCTGCGGCTCCTCCGTATTTATGGTTCTGTATCCTCAGATTCAACCAACCGTGGATCGTGTAGTACTGTAGTATTTACTATTGAAAAAATTTGCATATAAGTGGACCCACACAGTTGGAACCCATGTTGTTCAAGGGTCAACTGTAATTTCCATGAGGTCAGAGACTGTGTCTTAAGTTTCCTTGTATCACTCAGTTCAAGAGGCTGATTTGTTTCATCATTGAATCAAAGATACTAATAAGTGAATAAGAAAAAGTAATGTAGCACTAGGAAAAAATATACGAGAAAATATACATTTAATGGAACGTATTTTGGAGGAAGTTTTAAAAGTAATCTTATTGCCTTCCTCCCATTCTATAAATCTGTATCTTCCTGTTAGTTATTTCTATAGATTATACGCAAGTCACCTTTGACTACCCAATGGATTCATCTTTTATTTCCAATTATTTTCCAAGTGTTTTTAATTCTACTCTTACACTGGCACTTGAATCTACCCCTTCATTTCTGTTCCCATTTTCACCACTTATAACTGGTTTCTCATTATTTCCTACTGTCTCTTAACCAGTTCTCTGACTCCATTTTAGTGCGATTTCAAACTATTCCCTACATCATTGCTAAATAAATATTCCTAAAGTCTAATTCCATGTACAGAAACCTTCTAAATAGTTCCTTTGCACATAGAATGAAAACTCTGTGCCACATTTTGGCACTGAAAACTGTCCTCAGTGTGACCCAAATGATTATTGCAGCCTATCTTGTAATGTTCCCAATATATCAGCCAAAATACACTTATTGTTCCTGGTAAATGCCTTGCTTTATCCATGCTTATTTCCCTCCTTCTGGATTGTATACCTTCCTTGCTCCAAAGGAAAGTAACACTTTCAAAGCCTGCTCCAAATGGTGCTTTCAGCATCAAACCTTCCATTCTCACATTTGGATGTGAGTTCTTGTTATTTTTTGCTCTCTAATGACCCACTGCACTTTGTTTGAGTCTACCATGTATTGAGCTTATCTTGTCTCAAATAATAGTTATTTTTATACTAATTTTAACTTGCATCCCTGAGTTCTGCCCCACAAGACAAACACACAAACACTCATACAATCTGTTAGTCATTATGGAACAGAGATTTTATTTTATCTTTGTATTTCCTGGAGCTTCACCCTCATGACAAGGCTCATAATTATTCAGTAACTATTGAACTGAATAAAGTGAAATTAGTATAATCTACAAAAGAATGTCTAAGCACATAGGGAATTTTTTATCCCCAAAGAAGTTTTGTTTTGTTTTGTTTTAACTAAAAGAGATAAACCCAAGTATAACTAAGCTCATAGGGTATAACAAAAACAAACAAAAAATAAGGGTGAAGATATGAACCTTCAGCAGTGATCTATAAGAAGGACCTCACAGTCTCTCTAGTAAGTGAAAATATTCTTTCGAGAAAGTCCCTATGTTATCTCCTTCAGGTTACAAAAGAGAAGTGAAAAGTTTTGGGGAACCACATATAATAATGAAAGACATTTTTATTTGTTGTGCAGAGAATTCTACATCACTTATGTGATTGTACCTGATGCTTGCACATAAATATGCCTAGGAGAAAAGATATTAAGTGTTCACTTGTCCATTCAGAATCCCTGTCACATGCAAAATGTTTACCAACACCTTGCAAGAAGTCTACATTTAAAACTGGTCTTCATATTCACTCACGGGAGCTAAGATTCTGTGGCACATGTACCCACTTTGTATTAAAAAATAAAAATAATAAACAAGAACTCCAGAAAGATGCCCTGGCTTCTTTTGAATCTTGAAATTAAGATCTGCTTATTCCCAGGTTCCCACATTTGAATTCACCACACCTTATTATTGATTGATGTCTGACATTTTCGCCATGTGCTGAAGTAGCCATCTTCTAATGACCTCCTTTATCACAGGCACATACTGTATAAGAGGGATAATTTACCTGGCTTTCAAATTTGTGAACACAAGCCCACTCATGCTTGTTCCATATCTGTAACTTGTGGATCTTAATACCTACATGGTGCTTGGCAAGGATTGAGAGGTTGTATCCACAGCACGTCTGATGGCTGTGGGAGGATAAAAAGGAGCCCTGTAACTATAGGTTGGGGTGTACCTAGGGTGTGCTGTGTATAAGTAATTGAAATGAACAAAAAACCATGCTGGTTGTAAATTATCCTTGCCTGTTACAAACTACTAAAAGAAAAAACCTGATGACAACAGAGGAAGCAGAGTTTGTGAGGAGGCAAAAACAAAACAAAACAAAAGGAAACAAACAAACAAAACCAGGCTAATACTCTTGGGTCCCAGGAGCAGCAGTGATTGCCGGCAGAAAGTCATAGCTAAGGGGATTTGCTTGTCAGATCTCTTCAGAATCTGAGTGCCTTCCTACCAATAAACATTTTCAAGTACTTCCAACAATGGCCAGCGAGATGACACTTCTTACAGCTGCCATACTGTTTAATGTGAGTGCCACCTCTTTTCCCTTTGAGATGTATAAAAGTGTACCTGTTATAGAAGCAGCTATACAGTGAATGGAAAAAGGAAACATAAATGTTTACAGCAGGGTTTAATTTCATGTTGTGTGACAACGAAAAACTGCTCAGCCTTTGAAAACAGCAAGACAGTGTTTGAAGTAAAGTTCTGACACCTACTAGCTATGTGCCGAAATGTTTCTTTGAGATTCATTTTCCAATTTTGCTTAAGAAGGATTAAAACTACGGTACCTCCCTCCTAGAACTGCTTTAAGGAAGGCTATGTATGAGGAAGAGCCTAACAGTAGGCTGAAAAGTGGCCCCAGAAAAGACATCCCGTCCTAATCCTTGGAACCTGTAAATGTCACCTCATATGACAAAGTCTTAGCAGTTGTGATGAGGGATTTGGGGTTGGTGAAATTATTCTGGATTTTCCGGTTGGACTCTAAATTAATTACAGGTATCCTCGCAAGAAGGAGTTAGAGGGAGATTTCATACACATAACAGGAGGAGGATGCAATGTGGTCACAGAGTCAGAGATTGGAGTGATTTGGCTGCAAATCAAGGAATGCTGGCAACCACCAGAAGCTGGAAGGGGCAATTTTCCCCTGGAACCTCTGGAGGCAGTGTGGCACTGCTGTCACCTTGATTTCAGCCTGGTGAAAATGATTTTGCCCTTCACCCTTCTGGAACTATGAGACAATAAATTTCTGTTGTTTTAAGCCACCAAATTTATGGTAATTTGTTACAACAGCCATTGGAAACTAACACAAGTCTATTTAGTCTAATGTCTGGTCCTTGGTCAATGCTGAGTTATGGCATTTATATAAGTGAACATGGTATTATCCTTAATAATGGATGATATTGGATCTGAATTATAGGATCTTAGTTTCTCGACTAAAACACAATCTCTTGCAATCTCTGCCAAAATGTCATCCTGTATCTTTTCCAAATAATAGCCCTTAAGATTTTGGAAAACAGTTATCATGTCTAGTCTAAGTTTTCCCCAATTATGTAAATCAACTATTATTTGCATAATGAATTTTATAGTTCCCTAATGATGTCACATCTGTTCCCACAATACACTCTTCTCTTTCTACACACACACACACACACACACACACACTCACACTCACCTTCCCCACTCTACATACACACATTATATATATACATATATCACAAACTGTCTCTCATCTATAACTGATTCCATATCACAAACTGTCTCTCATCTATAACTGATTCCATACACATCTCTAGCACCTGACCATTCTTTGACATACTAGCATCAGATTTTACCGCTTTCTGGACATCTAAACTTCAAACACCATATGCCAAAAAATGACGAATGACCTCACTATTCTTTCCCCTATAAACCAGTTCCTCCTCTAACGTTTTCTATTTTTCTTTTTTATAAAAGCACCACAATCTTCTGAATCTCATAGGTTTGAATCTTAGTCATCTTCATTATTCCTGTTCCTACCCCTCTATTGATCCCTTCCTCATATGAACAGTTACCTAACCATACTGAGTGCACTTTGATAGCATCTCAATCATTTCCCTCATTTCAGTTGTCACCCTCACAATTATGATCCTCATTAATCTTTTGTAATGACCTTTTAACCTCTTACTGAATCTACTGAAATGACATTCTAGAGATTTTTTCATCTCTAATATCTACCTCCTGTTATCCACGCTGAGAACCTAGATACATATCACTGAAACATAGCTCTTCTTATAGTATCTGTTCTCTGAAAATGACAATGGCTTTCAAAACAAATCCAAATTTCTTACCACATAAACAAGACTTCCCATGATATGGTCCCAGTTTAAACTCCAAAACTCATTTTCTATTACCAACCTATTCAAGCCAAATTAGAGATAATTAGTATTATCCTAAACACCATGTGTATTTTTGTCTTTAATTCTTCACCTATGCAAATGATAGGTTGATCTCTGTTTTGTATCATACTTATACATATGGAGTAAATTCTTTATTGCCTGTGTGTGTATGTGTGTATGTGTGTCTGAAAATATATGTGGCGCCCCTAACCATCTTATGTAATAGACTCCAAGCCCAAGGAATATATTTATAACCTAGACTGGGACAACCATAATACCTTACCCGCCCAGCCCCATATTCTAAGGCGAAGATGACAGGCAGGAGGCAAGCAACCTGGGTAGTTCAACAGCAGGAAATCCCTGGGATATTTTAAACTGTTGATGGGGGGAAAGAAAGAGAAGACCTTTACATGTCTGGTGAAACGCTCTTGGATGTGACTTCAGATGACTAAGTGCCCAGCCCCCAACTAGAGTAGAAGAGAATGAGAGAGGAAAGGAAGCCTTAACAGTGTTGGGGGTGTCTGACTCAGTGATCCCTCTAGCCAGTTCCACCTGTTGGACAAGTATTTTAGACAATAAAATATTAATCTCACCAGAAAAATCCTTTTTATAAACCTGTTTAGATATTTTATTAGATGCAAACAGCCTTGAAATATAACTGAAATCTCTCTTCTTGAAGCAAGTTGAGTGACATGGTTGTATTTGTCATTGGAAAATTCTGATGCTTAATGCTTAATGCATAAACAAGTATTTTATGTTACTGATCAGAAAAGTTGGGGAAATTTAGAATGAGTTAGGAAGAAATAAATATATAATCAGTGTGTATTTATGAACAAATCATTTCAACTGAAATGATTGCCTGTCAAGGACTTACTTTTATTCTACTAACGGGACCATGGGCCCCCCATCCCTGTGTTAAAACCTGTGACCAGGGTGGGGAAGGCACTGCTATTGTTCCAGACCTATCCTCATCCATTCCTTAGTCCTGGGGGAAAAGGTCTGTTTCAAGAAGGAGACTGGGGTGCAAAGTAAACACAAAGATATACACACACATAAAGTTGATATTGCTTTATTATGTAAATGTGCTTAAATTAAAAAATCATGACGTTTTGGAGTTAAGTAACTGTATCGCACCATCCCATAGCAACACATCACCGTGTGTTATGTTTTTCTGTGTGTCACTAGTAAAGGAGATGAGCTGAAGCAAACATAATAATACAAGCAGGGCAGTTTTATACTTAGTTCATATTTTACCAAGTGAATCAAAGGTTGTACTGATACTGAACATTTATTGAATGCTTACTATGGACCAGGCACCATGCTAAGTGCAATATGCTAGCATTGTACCTACAACTCACAATAACTTTATAAAGGAAGCACCTATTATGACTATTTTACACATGAGGAAAGCGAGGCATAGAGAGGTTATATTACCTGATGGGTCACATTTGGAAGTGGCAGAAACAGGAGTCAGAGGCAGATGTCTGACTTCAGAGCTTATGCTGAGTTAGGCTCTGAGATGCATTGCCTCAAAAACCCTGAAAACATTGTTAAAGCCATGAAATCCTAAACTAGATCTACAACTAGTCATGAATTTCAAGCCCTGAAAAGATTAAACTCAGATGCACATCTGTGAAAATTTTGGGATAAAAGTGTCTAACTCTACTTGACTATGATAATTTCTGTAGATCATTTGTAATACTCAATTATGTTATAACATGTCTATTTAAAAAAAAACAAATTAAAAAGTCTAAATGTGTAAAAATACAGATTGTGCTTTCTAACTCAGTTCCTTGAGATTATTACTGGGACCAAAACACTTTAACCAGGAAATCTGTAACAAATGTAAGACTTTCCCATTTTGAAACAAATGCTTATGTTGTTATATCTTCTGAAACACATATTTTTGTAAATTTAGACCTATAAAAAAGGCTCTTTTACATTAACTGGATAGGCACAGATCAAGAAACAAGTATGTTTAAATGAAAATTATATATTTAAATGTGAATTCCACTTTAAACTTTACAGAGTGAAAATAATTAAGAAAGAGATAAGAAGATGTAGAATTATAGCAGAAAAGAAACAGAGAGGATAAGGGAATTATCTCAGGACCCATGACTTGCCAAATTCTATAATATATTCCAAAATATCAGAATTAAATTTGTATAATACGGCATCTTTAAGACTGAACCTTTCAATGATGTGTGTCTCTTGATCAGGAAAGGTTCTGACAAAGGCCAGATGTGTTTGCTAAGAGCTTTTGGAGCCTAATTAAATAATGAGTAGATTCTGTCAGGGTTGAGATGCCTTGAACTTTTCATGTCACTTCACAGTGCACTTTAGTCTAAACCTAATATTTCAATAACAGCAATAACATCAATCTTCCTTTCTGACATTAAAGCCTTACAGATGAAAAGATTGTGAGGTGGTACTTGTGAAACTATTACAAGATAAAAAGATGTACTGGTAGCGCCTTCTATGTAGATCAATCAATATGGTTATGTAAAGGGAGAATTTGCACTGGGACTACATTAGGAAAACCATGTTTAATTACAAGATATATTAATGATTATTCATTAAAAGCTTGAAGATAGCACTTTTTAAATATAGGCAGCATAACTAAAAGAGTATGCCCTCAGTGTGATGCATATTGAATAACTCTTCATGAAGTGCTGAGAACACAGGATTCACAGAAATGAGTAGTCTGCTTTGACTTTATGTAGTTCAGTGAAAGTGATCTGGGGTGGTCGCTCTTTGTTCACTTTATAAAACTTACTTAAACAAACTATGTACAATTTGAATGAAAAATTCAAATATATGCATTCCTTTTAGGGTAAAAATTTCCATAACAAGGAGCTAAACTAGAGCTACAATTACTCAATAATAAGAACTATATATAAAGATCACTACTTAGTTAGAAATTATGATTTACATTATAATTGATTTTAGTACAACTATGACTGTATGTCAGCATTAGAGAAGTACAAAAAAAAAAGTGAAATCAACGATTAAAGACTCACAGCTCCTTTGCTTGAATGACTGGGTGCTCCATGTGCCTTTAATAAACAGTGAAATACTTTGCAAGCAACACTGCAAAGGCTAAAGGTCACAGAGAACACAGAAGATTCTGATTTTGTAGATCAAAGAGCAAATGAGAATGGTTAATGTTTGTCTTTATTGGTTTAATTCTATCAATTTCTATCATTTTTGTTTACAATAGCAAAAACATGCATATACTTAGAAAAAAACCTTTATAATGGAAATCTCAAATAAACAACCTAACTTTAAACCTAAATCAATTAGAGAAAGAAGAACAAAAAAACCCCAAATTTAGCAGAAGGAAAGAAATCGTAAGGATCAGAACAGAAATAAATGAAAAAGAAATGAAGGAAACGATAGCAAAGATCAATAAATGGTACATAGACCAGGCTGAGATGATCACACTTGACCTATTTGGTGACATAAGAAGTTCAGGTAGAATTCAAGAAACCAGTATTGAAAGAAGCCCCAGGAAATGGTGATAGGCTAAGAAATCCTGTGTCCATTACAGAGTTTTACTCTTTGAGTATAAAAGGTGAACACAGCCTTTAAGAAGAGGTTCCACTCAGCTTTCTTAGAAAGAAAATTTCTCAATTACCCCAGCAATTATCCCTGTACTATTCACTTATATTCTCTGTGAAAACAGTTCCTAATCATTGCCATAATTGTAATACAGTAATTGCATTCAGTGTTTAACCAAAGGCACTGTTGCTAATTATTTTTACAACAGTTTTACTGAGTCAATACCGATCAGTGTCATCTCTCATATTTGCCCTGTGTTTCCTGCCAGCTGCTAGCAGGGGAAGTAATTACCTGGGAGCAGAGCCACAGGGATCTTCAGAGAACTGCACCACCACCAGAATACATCTTAATGAGTAGCCTTTGAATCTGTACTTCAACCTCTTATTCCTACTTCCATAAAATGATGCATTCCTTAAGTAGGATCATCATATCAGGTCTCAAGATAGAATTACAAAGTATATTGAAAACTTTAAAGTGACCCTAAATAAGAAGTTTGGTATGCTCCAAAAATACAATGTATGCAAATTTTTCATCCGAAAAGACAAAAATCTTGTCTAGGATTGGAATAATTGGGCTGCAGTTATTGTAGCCTTGTGTCTCTCAACTCTAACTGATATATTGTCCTGCCCTTTCACTCATTTATCCTCATAAAATTCAACTGGAGTCTCCCCCACTTATAGATACTGCAACTACTGAAGAAAGCAAAGTCTACATCATCATATTAGAAATTAGAAATAAAACTAGGGAGGATATGTTTATTTTTACTGTGCTTGCCAGCTCTGACTTGATAACTTATGTCAAGATATAAAATTTCAAATTAGGTGAAGGTCCACCTCTAATCCACAAGCTAAATCTCTAGGCCATATGGGAAGGATTTTATTCATTTGTTTGTTTGTTTATTTGTCTGTTTATTAAGACGTATTCAGTTTCCTTGCATGTGGATTTTATTTGGGGGGGGTGGTTATTTTAGAAATAGCATGCACTTTCTGTTTAAGTATCCTAATAGAAAAATTAAAACAAAAGAATAAAAATGTGTTTGTTCTGGAATCTTGAATTTTTACTCCCTCACAAACAATAATATTTAATGATCTGTTAAAAAGGGGTTTTTCTAAAGGGTTTTTATTATGCATACACAGCAGGGTTTGTTTTTAAAATGGCTTGCTTCTATTGCAATGAGAAACAGAGAAAAGAGACGTGATGGGCCAGAGAACTTAATAAAAGAATATGAGATTCAGAATTCCTGTTCAAAGGCAAGATACCAACTAGGGAATATAGGTTCAAATATGATTTTCATCTTTTTGAGTTCACTCTTTAAGCTAGTAAACATTTTATTGAACAGACTTTAGTAAAGCGCTGTCCTTCCTCCTTTCACCTATGTAAAATAAAAACATACGATTAAGTACGAAAAGCAAAAAATAAATGTATGAGCAGAGGCACATTAAAGAGCCTGGACAGACTGGGCAGTAAAAATATCAAGTTGAATGGTGATCGAAAACTTACACTACAGAAACCAAGGAGATTATGCAATTCTAGCTGAATAAATAACTCCAAGAGTTGAAAGCAGCAGTGAGTTCTAGAGTGAAGGAATTGTACAAAAAACCCCAGTGAAAACAGAAAGACCAGAAGGCAAATTGACCTCTCTAAGCTCAGTCTGAGACCTATTGGAATGCCCAACATATATTTTTTTCTCAGCATTGTATCAATACCACAACAATCAGATAGCTGTTATCTCTTATCTTTTCTTCACAATTCTTTCCTTGAGACTGCTTTCCTCCCTCTATAAAACGTTAAAGCATCCTCAGTGAATCTGAATCCTTTAAGAGTTTTGAGAATGGGGAGTTGCTGTTCAATGGGTATAGTTACATAAGATGACTAAGTTCTGGAGGTCTGCCGTACACACAATGATTATAGTGAACCATCTATACACTTAAACATTTGTAAGAGGTTGGATCTCATGTTATCTGTTCATACAACAATTTTTTTAATTTTTATTTTGGCTCCCAGGCCTGTGGCTGTGTTATCCTGGGCCCTCCCTCTGCTCTGGTCCTGGGAATTCCTTTTGCCCTTCTGTGATTTACATTCCCTATTTCTAGGATTTTTCATCTTCTTTTTTTAAAAGAGGGGTTTTAGGGCTTCCATGGTGGCGCAGTGGTTGAGAGTCCGCCTGCTGATGCAGGGGACACGGGATCGTGCCCCGGTCCAGGAAGATCCCACATGCCGCGGAGCGGCTGGGCCCGTGAGCCATGGTCACTGAGCCTGCGCGTCCGGAGCCTGTGCTCCGCAATGGGAGAGGCCACAACAGTGAGAGGCCTGCGTACCGCAAAAAAAAAAAAAAAAAAAAAAAAAAAAAAGAGGGGTTATAGGCCCTCCTACACTGTTGGTAGGAATGTAAATTGGCACAGCCACTATGGAGAACAGTATGGAGGTTCCTTAAAAAATGAAAAATAGAACTACCACATGATCCAGCAATCCCACTCCTGGACATATATCCAGACAAAATTCTAATTAGAAAAGATACATGCACCCCAATGTCCAGAGTAGCACTATTCACAATAGCCAAGGCATGGACACAACCTAAATGTCCATTGATAGATGAATGGATAAAGAAGATGTGGTACATATATACAATGGAATATTAGTCAGCCATACAAAAGAATGAAATAATGCCATTTGCAGCTACATGGATGGACCTAGAGATTATCATATTAAGCAAAGTAAGTCAGAAAAAGAAAAATACCATATGATATCACTTATATATGAAATCTAAAATATGACACAAATGAACTTATCTACAAAACAGAAACAGACTATCAGACATAGAGAACAGACCTGTGGTTGCCAAGGTAGGGGGAGGGGGAGGAGGAGGAGGGATGGGAGTTTGGGATTAGCAGATGCCAATGATTATATATAGGATGGATGAATGACAAGGTCCTATTGTATAGTACAGGGAATTATACTGAATATCCTGTGATAAACCATAATGGAAAAAAAAAAAAGAAGTTTTAGGAAGTCAGATGACCACCATAATGAGCCTTCCCAATTCTCTAATTCTCTGGGTGTACTTGTGGCAATGAAAAAAACTGCTGGAGCATTTTTCTTTATCTTATATATTTACCCCCTATTAGTCATAGTAATTTTTTTAATAAATCTTTATTGGAGTCTAATTGCTTCACAACACTGTGTTAGTTTCTGTTGCACAACAAAGAGAATCAGCCATATGCATACACACGTCCCCATATCCCCTCCCTCTTGAGCCTCCCTTCCATCCTCCTTATCCGAACCCTCTAAGTCATCACAAAGCACCGAGCTGATCTCCCTGTGCTATGCGGCTGCTTCCCACTAGCTATCTATTTTACATTTGGTAGTGTATATATGTCAATGCTACTCTCACTTTGCCCCAGCTTCTCCCTCCCACCCCACGTCCTCAAGGCCATTCTCTAAGTCTACCTCTTTATTCCTGCCCTGCAACTAGGTTCATCAGTACCATTTTTTTTTAGATTCCATACATATGCATTAGCATATGGTATTTGTTTTTCTCTTTCTGACTTACTTCACTCTGTATGACAGACTCTAGGTCCATCCACCTCATTACAAATAACTCAATTTCATTTTTTCTTATGACTGAGTAATATTCCATTGTATATATTGCCACAACTTCTTTATCCATTCATCTGTTGATGGACATTTAGGTAGCTTCCATGTCCTGGCTATTGTAAATAGTGCTGAAATGAACATTGTGGTACATGGCTCTTTTTGAATTATGGTTTTCTCAGGGTATATGCCCAGTAGTGGGATTGCTGGGTCATATGAAAGTTCTATTTTTAGTTTTTTAAGGAACCTCCATAGCTGTTTTCCATAGTGGTTGTATCAATTTACATTCCCACCAACAGTGCAGGAAGGTTCCCCTTTCACCACACCCTTTCCAGCATTTATTGTTTCTAGATTTTTTGATGATGGCCATTCTGACTGGTGTGAGGTGATACCTCATTGTAGTTTTGATTTGCATGTCTCTAATAATTAGTGATGTTGAGCAACTTTTCATGTGCCTCTTGGCCATCTGTATGTCTTCCTTGGTGAAATGACTATTTAGGCTTTCCGCCCATAACTGGATTGTTTGTTTTTTTGATATTGAGCTCTATGAGCTGTTTGTATATTTTGGAGATTAAACCTTTGTTTGTTGTTTCATTTGCAAATATTTTCTCCCATTCTGAGGGTTGTATTTTTGTCTTGTTTATGGTTTCCTTTGCTGTGCAAAAGCTTTTAAGTTTAATTAA
This sequence comes from Phocoena sinus, assembly GCF_008692025.1. Classification (NCBI taxonomy): domain Eukaryota; kingdom Metazoa; phylum Chordata; class Mammalia; order Artiodactyla; family Phocoenidae; genus Phocoena; species Phocoena sinus. The sequence continues at coordinate 69,055,082 of NC_045767.1, forward strand.
CTCCCATTTGTTTATTTTTGTTTTTATTTCCGTTACTCTAGGAGGTGGGTCAAAAAAGATCCTGCTGTGGTTTAAGGTCAAAGAGTGTTTTTCCTGTTTTCCTCTAAGAGTTGTATAGTGTCTGGTCTTATGTTTAAGTCTTTAATCCATCTGGAATTTATTTTTGCGTATGGTGTTATGTAGTGTTCTAATTTCATTCTTTTACATGTAGCTGTCCAGTTTTCCCAGCACCACTTATTGAAGAGGCTGTCTTTTCTCCAGGGAGGCAAGTAATTTTGTTTTGAAAACAAGAAGATGATATGGAAAATGTTTTTATAAAATAATCAAGAAGAAAGCCTCATCAAATGAGGACATACATGTAAGTGATTAGGAAATTTTAAAGCAGTTCGCTATAAAAACAAGTGCTTCTCTGCTGGTGGGAATGTGAATTGGTACAGCCACTACGGAGAACAGTATGGAGGTTCCTTAAAAAACTACAAGTAGAACTACCATATGACCCAGCAATCCCACTACTGGGCATATACCCTGAGAAAACCATAATTCAAAAAGAGTCATGTACCAAAATGTTCATTGCAGCTCTATATACAATAGACTGGAGATGGAAACAACCTAAGTGTCTATCATCAGATGAATGGATAAAGAAGATGTGGCATATATATACAATGGAATATTACTCAGCCATAAAAAGAAATGAAATTGAGCTATTTGTAATGAGGTGGATGGACCTAGAGTCTGTCATACAGAGTGAAGTAAGTCAGAAAGAGAAAGACAAATACCGTGTGCTAACACATATATGTGGAATTTAAGGAAAAAAAATGTCATGAAGAACCTAGGGGTAAGACAGGAATAAAGACACAGACCTACTAGAGAATGGACTTGAGGATATGGGGAGGGGGAAGGGTAAGCTGTGACAAAGCGAGAGAGTGGCATGGACATATATACACTACCAAATGTAAAATAGATAGCTAGTGGGAAGCAGCCGCATAGCACAGGGAGATCAGCTCGGTGTTTGTGACCACCTAGAAGGGTGGGATGGTGGGGTGGGAGGGAGGGAGACGCAAGAGGGAAGAGATATGGGAACATATGTATATGTATAACTGATTCACTTTGTTATAAAGCAGAAACTAACACACCATTGTAAAGCAATTATACTCCAATAAAGGTGTAAAAAAAAAACCAAGTGCTTCTTTTATTACTGTTATTTCATTATTATTATCTGACTCAAAGAGCATCTATCCACTGTTTGTTTTGGTAATCACATAGGAAAAAATTTTTCCTAAAAGCCATTGGGTTTCAATTAAATCTGATAAACAAATGCTGGAAGGAGGGCATACATTCAATTAGGGGTAAAATAAATTTGTTATAGGAATATGGAGATGGGGCTCAACCCATCTCTGATAGGAAGACAGGAAGGAGGGGGAAAACTTTTCCTCTTTTAAGATGTGCCCGGAGGCTGGGATCTGCAGCTGGGCATTAAGCAGTTCAGTTTCTAGGAGAGTTTCCATTTCCAGTTAAAGGAGAAAAGTAGGGAAGCTTGCTCTCTGGAGGTGGGTAGAGAGTCAGTGTCACCATCAATGGAACTAACAGCAGGACTAGGCAAGCGGCAAGTTGGGACTGTAGCAGAGACACAGCTCACCAGTCATCTAGTGGCAGAAATGCATTTATTATGATTTTGCCTAATGTTTGTAAATAATAATATTATATTTGACCAGGAGATCTCTCCTTTCACTAGATTTATCCTTAACATATCTTTAAAATACCATTATAATAAGGAAAATAATATTAGGCTCATTGTAATTTTTTTTGGATTACTAACATCTTACTTCTTAATTTTTATTTTGTTCTCATTTTTCCTTTTCATCTCTATTTCTTTTTTCTTTTTTTATTGACTGAAAATTTTAATTTATACTTTTATTCTGTTTCATATTTTTCCACAACTAATTTGAGATCTATAAACTTTGTTTTTATTCTTTTAGTAGGTATGAAAACTTACTATGGAATTTAATATTTTTAGACCTCAAGCCTAGGTTAATCAAAAGGTTAATCAATATTTTGGCCATCCTCTTGAAAAAAAAATACAAGAAACTAGGTACTTGAACTCTGACCACCACCCTCTTTAGTTATATGCTATTTGTTGGCCAGTATTGACTTCTGTTTTATTTTAAATTTTTTGTAGTTGCATAATTTAGACACTATCATTATTATTATATTTGGAAAATATATCATTTTTTGTGTAGGTATATTAATTTCTGTTTTTGAGTTTTTCTGCTAGAGTGACTGTCATTTGAATATTTATTTTATATCTGTTGATGGTGAATTTTCTGCTTTTGCTTATCTGTTTTTTTATTTTTTTGTGGTACGCGGGCCTCTCACTGCTGTGGTCTCTCCCACTGCGGAGCACAGGCTCAGCGGCCATGGCTCACGGGCCCAGCCGCTCCGCAGCATGAGGGATCCTCCCCGACCGGGACACAAACCCATGTCCCCTGAATCGGCAGGCGGACTCGCAACAACTGCGCCACCAGGGAAGCCCTTGCTTACCTATTTTTAAAAGTTTGTTCTTATTCCAAAAAGACAATATTGCTGAGGACATACTTCTAAGTGGACTGTAAACTTTTCTTAGTAATTTAAAGATATTTGTCCAATGTTTTCTGACTGCATTATAGCTATTGAGAAATTTGTTGTCATTTAGGTGATCTTTCTTTTGTTTCTAGGTCCTTTTAACAGAGATTGGGAAACTACACCTAATGGCCTGTCTCCTGTTCTTATATGGCTCTCAAGCTAAGAATGGTTCTTATATTGTTAAAGGATGAAAAAAGAATAATATGAGACAGTAATCCTACATGGCACACAACGCCTAAAACATTTACTCTCTGGCCCTTTTCAGAAAAAGTTTGCTGAACCTTGTCCCTGTTTGCCTATTATAAGGATATTTTCATTTTATCTTTCTCTCATTAAATTCAATCACTCATTTTCTTCCTTCTTTCCTTCCTTCCTTCTTCTCTCCCTTTCTTTCCCTTCCTCCCTCCCTCCCTTTGTTCCTTCCCTCCCTCCCTCCATTCTTTTTCTCTTCCTTCCTCCCATTTCCTCTTCCACTTCCGTCCTTTCATGAGCTCTCTCTCTCTCCTTTCTTCCTCTTTTTTCTTTTTGTTTGTTTGTTTTGCAGTTTCTCTACAATATTGTAGGTGCCAATTTATTTTTGTTTGTTCTACTTTATATAACTTGTAAACTTTGTGCTGGTAAACTCATAGGTTTGGTTTACTTAAAAATAAATTCTAACATTGTCTTTCAAGTATTACCTCTCTCATACTTTTTCTACTGATGAAACTTGTCACTCTGTGTTCCATGTCTATTAAACTCTTTCATAATTTCCATCTCCTTTTTCTTAAGAAGCTAATCATGAGTCATTTTTCCAGCTCTATTTTCACTTTCATGAATTCTCTTTTCATCTGTGTCTAAACTGCCATATATATATATATATATATATATATATATATATATATAACTTATATCTTGAATTTGTCTTGCCTATGATTATGTTTTTAATTTTTAAAAGTTGTAATTTGATTTCTAAAAGTTATACTTTGTTCTAATTTTATTTCTAAGCATTATACTTTGTTCTTTGCCAACAAGTTTTTGGCAATTTTTTGTCCTTCCTGATTTTTAAAATTTTGCATTTTACTTATACATATTTATTTTATCTTCTGAATCTGATAATTAGCAAATCTTAAGTATTTATGCATTAAGTCTACTTTTTATATTAATTCTCACTCATGGTGTTTAACATACTTAAATGTTAGCTTTTTTTTTTTATTTATTGTGGTCACATATTTGGTTTAGGTTAATATATAAGAATCCTTAGGACTTAAATCCTCTTGTAAAGAGGATTTGGATCTACTTCTACTTGGGTCAAGACTGCCACCGAATTAAAACTCCTCACTTTAATTGCTCTAGACTAATGCAGAATATCAGGTTGGCTTCTCCACCTTGTGACAATGCAGGCTTACCTTTCCTATCTGATCTCAGCTATCTCAACTCCCTTATTGATGCTTGCTTCCATATAGGCCTTAGCTACACTTGACTTGGGGGTACTATTCAAATTCTCTTCTTCATCTTCTACTGCTCCTTCTCATCCTTCTTTTTCTGACCCTTGGGGATTTCCCTGGAAGCTCAAGACTCTTTAAATATAATTTATGGTAGTTTATCAATGATCTGCTTGTAGATAGATTATTCTTTAGACCATACAGTCATTTTTGCTTCTGTAAAAAAGGAGTCCTCTAACTTACAGATAAGAAAACTAGAAATTGGAAAGAGTATGCAATTTTTCTCAAGCAACATAGGTAAAAAGCGGCAGAGGTAGCATTATAACATAATTTCTAGTTCTTATGCCAATAATTCTTCCATTTTTTACAATATTACAACTGACTCTCAGGGATGAAGTCCATCACTACTGACTCCTTTGAATTCAAAGTGACATATAGGGCTTCCCTGGTGGTGCAGTGGTTGATAGTCCACCTGCTGATGCAGGAGACACGGGTTCATGCCCTGGTCCGGGAAGATCCCACATGCTGCAGAGCGGCTGTGCCCGTGAGCCATGGCCACTGGGCCTGCGCGTCTGGAGCCTGTAATCCGCAATGGGAGAGGCCACAACAGTGAGAGGCCTGTGTACCACAAAACAAAACAAAACAAAACAAAGTGACATATAATATGAACTACTCAATTCATCATCTCTTACTTTATACTCATTTATATGGTTCATTTATTTTAATGTATATCAGTTTTGTCTCCATATGTAGACTGAAAAATCCCTGATGTCAGGCAACATATCTGTCATCATACCTTTATCCCTTTATCCTTTGAATATCTAAGTGAATATCTAAATTCTAAGCACCAACACTTGTTCACTGATTGTTTATGAATCAATATAATCCATGCAACATTTTAGCTCCTACTTTCTTTACTTTGTCTCTCCTCTCTTTCTGTTTTAGTCAGTATTTCAAGTATACAAAAATGCAATCTTCTTCATATCAAAGGTCTTGTCAATTCTGCTTAAAAGGGAAATCATGCATATTAATGACCTGTACGCATAGTAACATGAGCAATGCTATATAGCTTAGTACTTTACCTGTCTAAAACTGAATCTATAGCAAACTATTTATCAAATAAAATAATAAAACAACATAACCCAGAAAGAAAATTAAGTTTTATTTTAATAATTTTTAATTAAAAATATAGATAAGTGGTAATTCAATTTTAAATAAAATGTATGTGAAGTAATAGAATTCTTCATTTACTTAAATTTTAATAACACTCTTTTAAATAGTTTATAATTTTTATATGGAAACAATTTTAATTGAATACTAAGGACAATTAAATTTTACATTTCTATATTCTGATTATTTTAATTAGATCAATAAATTAAACTTTATTCCAAAGTTACTTCTCTAAGGAGAAGTAACAGAAAATGATGCATGGAACTGATGATAAATTTTAGCTAAGATCTGTTTTAGGATCTCGTTACCTTCTCAATTTGTAATGCTTCATTAACTTTATATAGGGATTTAATGACTCCAGAGTTATATAATACAAAAGGGGGTTTTGAAAAGGAGTGGACCAATATTAAGCTGTCTAGTTCTCCTGAAAGGAAAGAACCCACAAATAGGAAAAGAGTGGGGTTTCTGCCTAAACTGATATGTCTTTCTGAGAATACGAAACCAGAAACAGGGTCCCTGTTCAGGGTCATGTCTTATTTGCAGCTTAAAAAAGTCCTCAAAGCCTGATAATAAGGGAAAGTACAGACAGAGGCAACTGTTAACATTCACTGCAGCCAAAAGCACTTTCAATTTTTATCTAGAGATACTCTGAATGAAAGAAAATGCACAGAACCGGAAATTAGTATTTTTGAAAACTGTCTCTGCTATTAAATTTTTATGAATGGCTACCCTAGAGTTTTTGACAAAATAGAGAATTCATTACGCTATAAACATTATCAGTTTTGCAATTTCACAATTTAGTTTTCTTATTCTTCTTAGCTAAAGTGGCTTTTAAATTCATAGATATCAGGTCCAATCACCCAAAGCATCATTTCCCCAAGAATCTCTAAGACTTCTGGATTAAAATGAAGCAATCTCTTGGAATAACAGGCCACAAGGATTATGATTCTTGACCCAAAATTAAAGGAGACTCACTGGGAAAGCATAAGGATTGTTAAGTTGATCTACAGGAAAATTTCACTGGCTAAAAGAGGAATACTTGTGGAAGCAACAATGAAGCATTTGCACTGACATGGAAATGTGTAAGAGACATTCAAACTGGTTTCAAAAGATAAGAAATATGGAGTGCCACAATATCTGTATTTGTTGCTAAGTCAAGGGCCTTCTCAATATTCCTTCCTCAATCCCATCTTCCACTCTTCCTGGGTCAGTGTAGCTTCATGAAACAAGAGTTAGAGATACACAACTTAAAGTGAGATTCTGAGCTAAATAATGATTACAGAATCCTTCCCTGCTTCATAAAACCAGAGCCCCATGGTCACTTATTTTCATAACATTGGGATTGTGTTTTCCTAAGTGTACCTGGACAAGCAATTTCATTCTCTTCTATTCACAAGGCTGTGGTTTAATGTTTCATATTGTAGGACATGGACCCATGTTTTCTTGGCTCATCCTCTATCAATCACCCTTTCATACACCTAATACAAATTCTTTTCAGCCACTACAAAAAGTGTTATAAAGGAACCAAAATTTAAAATCTCCTTGATGAATAATGCTATAATATAATGAATTTCAATTTTATTTCTGATTTTATGCCCAATCCACAATTTTGGCAATTAATTTTATAGAAAAATTTTTTAAAATGTTGCATGTTAAATTTTGATCATTTTAAGCAAAAAGAAGACAGTATGAAGCAAAGAACCAACTAACAAATATTAATTTTCAGTTGCTTTATGTTGTGGGTTGAATTGTGTACCTAATTTTTGGTCACTACATCTGCATATAAATAAAATTTATAATCACTGTTCCAAAGAGTGACTTACATCTGTGAGAATAGTTGGGATAATTTAAACATTTTACCAAAGGCAAATTATCTATAAGATTCAGACCACAACAATGTATAATTTATGAATATAAAAGTGTTAAGTCCTTTATTTTCTGTAAGTGAAAACCATTATTTGAGTGCTTATGTAACCAAAATTCATCAGGACAAAGTGATGTGAGAGGTACAAAAAATTGTAAGAACTGGTTTCCGTACTCATTTTGAAGGAAGTCACAATTTTTTTACATATATGGATTAAAGCAGCACATCAAAATGTAACCATGAATTATTCCACTGACTTTACTGCCCATTTTTTGATGTTGGGCCTTCAACCTTACTTTTGGATTGAAGGTGATTTAAGAATTGTATTACTTTAGGTTGAAGGGTTTATTTTCTTTTGACCATGTTATCATTCTGAACCTAGCTCATGAAGGTCCTGGCTCCTACTTATTGTATTTTGGAAGACGTAAGATGGATTTTAGACCTAAAGATCAATAACCAGTTGTACACCCACACACATTTACATATAACTGAATAAACAGAACAAATCCATCACCTTGGTATGAGCTAGCAATGTATATCATCATCACTGCTTAATACTTGACTTAGAAGGGTACAAATGGGGAAATATCATCGACAAAAATCCATGATTATCCTTGGAATGCTACTAATACTAAATAAAGAACTCTGTAAAGCAGTTTTCAATTTACTGTCTCACAGCTCCAAGTTCACCCTTCAGTACCTTCTCAGCTTCAATGGACTGGGCTCCTTAAGTATTTCAAGCATTTCTCCTTTACAGTGAGCATGATGTTAAGTACTGACAGCAGAGGGCGGTGGTGGAACACTGCAGGAGGAATGAGGTGGCTCTTGTTCTGCTGTGCTGTGTTTTGCTTTTTCTTTGCTTCTGTTGCATGGTCCATCGTGTGTGTGTGTGTGTGTGTGTGTGTGTGTGTGTGTGCAGGGACATCCAGTGGTGCTTTGCCTTAGCCATGTGCCAGAGGGGCAGTCACTTGGGGATCTCGTAGACCTGCCATGGTCCAGTGATGACACTGCTCTTGCCCTCTCAACACAAACAATGTCTGATTCAGGACTCATGCCCAGATCAGTGTCCCAACTTCCTCTCCACTCAGTAGCTTCTGCTCACCTATGCCACAGAGGGCTGTATCCTGAGCAACTTCTCCATCCTGTGGGCTGCAACTTCACCTTCTCCAGTGAGGTCTGATTTCAGATTTCAGGAGTCTAGTAGTTTCCTAGAGCTACTCTAAAAAAGCACCACAAACTGAGTGACTTAAAACAACAGAAATGTATTGTCTCACAATTCTGGAGGCTGGAAGTTTGAAATCAAGGTGTTGGCAGGTCAATGCTCCCTCTGAAACCAGTAAGGAAATTCTTCCTTGACTCTTCCTAACTTCTGATGGTTTGGCGTGCCTTGGCTTGCAGCTGCTTCACTCCAATCTCTGCTTTCCTTGTCACATGGCATTCTTCTTGTATGTCTCTGTCTTCATATGGTGGTCTTCTTATAAGGACACCGGTCGTCCTAGATTAGGCATCCACTCCAGTTCAGTATGACTTCATCTTAAATGATTATATCTCAGCAACTCTATGCCAAACAAGGTCATCCATTCTGAGGTACTGGGGATTAGAACTTCAACATATTGGTGGACACAACTTGCCCCATAACAGGGAGGAAAGTCTTCTTCCAAGTTTGTCCCCCCTCAAACACTCTCCCTCAGCCTTAGGATACATTTCAGAGTTCTTGTTATGTCTTCATATTTACTCTTCTACCATAGTCTAATCAAACTTTATATTAAACCTCTCTGTTTAAATTGATGTGTGGTTTCTGTCTCTTGATTGGACTCAGACTAGTAAAGACTGTGCAGAACACACTACAATTGAAATAGTTTTTGGAAGACTTCAGTTTTGAACTGGATGTTCTGATTGGAGAGCGAGATTTATGTCTCATCAATGAGGAATTTTCCAAAAATCCCTAGCGAAATAACTTGCTGTTTTAAAAATTAAGCCTCAATATAGGTCCATTTTCTTAATAAACTGGAATTCTTTTTAAAGGGGCAAAGAGATAGCATGCTAGAAACACTAGACTATAACTGGGAGACTGGGAAATAAGCAGGACACAAGATATAAAGCGTTTTCTAAGAGGAATTGTTAAATCTATATCAGAATATTATTTCAGGTTGGCAAAAAGGGACTGTGAATAGGAACACAGATAAATGAATAGGCATAGAGTGGAGGATTGTTGTCATCTGTGTATAAGCCAGAAAGGTTCATCCTAAGTTATAAGCAAAGATCCTGTGCAGAACTGCCTCATGGGCCTTGATCATGTGTATGTAAGAGAAGACAGGTCTTGGGTTTATATTCTAAATTTCTAACCTTGGATCTGTGAAATCTATGCTAGGCTTTTATGTTTGAACTGGAAGATGAGTTATAATATCCTATCCTTCATAGATGGAGCCTAAAGACCTAGAAGCAGGTAAACTGAATTCATAAGGAAGCAATATATAATCAGAAATTAATAAAGATTATCTGACTTCATTTATAATCCAAGAAATCAACCAGAATCTCACTTTAACTCATCTAACAATGACTGAGAAGAAGAGGCAAATAAAAGAGGAGAAGAACTGAGTTGATAAGGCAGGAGAATTTAGTAAGTCAGAAGTGCTACACATCTGATTCCCCTGCTAGGAAATGGATCTCTGACAGATGAAGTCATAGAAGGTGAAGAAATATGGGTTCTGCAATCCTAGTTAAGGGGAGCTCTTGGCAATGCCTGGTGACATAATTGTTTGGCATAATTATGGTCAGAGGTGCTACCAGCAGCTAGTGGATACAGGCCAAGGATGGAACTAAACATGTGCAACTCACAGAACATCCTCTCTCCTTCCCCCACTTCCACAACGCACAAAAAGGGATTATCTGCCCCAAATCGTCAATAGTGGTAAGTTAAGAAATCTTGATTTAGGCCAACAAGTTACATTATCTAGAATTCCTTTCTCTCCTTCTAAATCTGAGAAGACTGGCACTTGAGGCAAACCTTTGTAACACGTGATACAGCAAGACAAACTCTAGATTAGCATGTTCAACTAGGCAGATCACACTCTATCCAGCCCACTTATCTCCCAGGACATGCTGCTTTCCCAGTAAAGGATCAAGCTGGTTTATACAATGGCCTTAGAATTCCTGAAGCCAATGAAGGTGTCGCACAGGGTGAGGTTCCTAACCAATGGTGGACTTGCAGTCTTGAGTGCTCAAGTAGAAGCTGCCGCCATTTGGACTGCAGCAGGAAAAGAGAAAGGCTTTGTTGAGAGGTTCTACTTAATTTCAGAAAAAAAGAGGCCTCACTATCAAGTCCAGAGTATCTGACATTGTTCTTAATATTGTGATTTAGACCAAAGCAGAAGTGACAGGTTGTGAATGAATGTGAGCTGGTCACAGCATGTGATTATCACTATAGACATTTAATGCAGATCCTGTGATGCAGCTGTCCTCAATATACTTATTTACCTCAAGTAAAGTGAAAATTGTAGAAGGGGGGGAGTACAATCTGTTCATATTTACTGCCAAAATAAAATGTATCAAATAGAATGAAGGCCACTAATTGAGTTCCTAAACTGTATTAGCTAATATCTTAAAAATTCAAATGTCTTATTAATGATATCTTTTCTCATTATTACAAATGAAAGCCGATAGATAAATAAGTAGGTAGAGGATGAATAAATAGATCAGTAGATACGTAGATAGACAGATATGCTATTTGACGTTGGCAGGGTCTTCACTGATCCTTGGCAACCATTTTATTTATATCTTCATTGAATTACTCACAATGTTTTTGCGAACATTTTTAATTTGTCTCTAGCTCAGATCCCTATTTAATTTCTTACCATTATCCCTACACTCAAAAGATGCCACATTAATTCAACAAATATTTATTAATTATCTCGGTATACCAGGCAATGTGATACATCCTAGAGATACACTGTTCAACAAGACAAACAAATTACTGGCCTCATAGATCTTGCTTTCTAGTGGGGCAAAGAGAGAGTCAACAATAAAATAAATAACCATAGCTGTGATAGATACAATGAAATAAATGTAAGAGAGAGAATCTATTTAAGGTGAGGAATCAGGAGTAACCTCTTTAAAACCTCTTTAAGAATTTATATTTTTGCTAAAATCTAAGTTGGGATTCACTCAGATAACTAGCATTGCTATGAGAGTATAGAATAAGGAATTTATTATAGGATTTAGTCCTCATGGAAATGTGACAGCCAACGGGAGAATCTGGGCAGCCTACTGCCTCTGTTTGCAGGGTTGAGCCTGATATTGCTGTAGAATCATGAAGACCAGAAGTCGTGAAGGAAAGGAAAGCTGAATGTGGACAAGAGCAAGGACAAACTGAAGCCTGCAGGGAAAAACTGGAAACCACAAGGACTGACTACTGAAACTGCATCTATCTTTCAAGAACTCTAACCTTGACCTTGTGTTGACCTGCAGGAATAGCTGGCCCCTTCTCCACAGCTGCACACATGTGTCTCTGACCCAGAGAAGCCAAAGTTGGAGATCTGATCAGAGCTGGAGGAGCTGTGTGTCGGGATGAGCCACCACAACAGTGAGATGCTGTAGTTCCTGGTGCTCTGCATTATCATTCAGAGAGTTTAAAAATGTGACCACTGCTTCACTTCCACTTGTGACCACTGCTTCACTTCCACTTTTCAAATCTCATGCAAAATATATCTTGTATTTAAGCCTTACCCAAAACTATACACTGAAGGGAATTCTGGGAATTCTAGGTTCGCACATCAAGCATAAAGCCACCATACCTGCCTAATATGCAAAGAGAAGGGGAAAGAACCAGGCCGAAAGAAGGAAAGCAAAATTACCTGGAAACAAAAAAAAGCTTGAGAATTTTTAGGAAATGACAGCAACAATGACTGGCCGATATTGGTTAAGGTGGAGACTGGCCTTGACACTAGATTGGAGATGTGGATAAGAGACTAATTTTAGATGTCCTTGTAGGTCATGATGTGGAGTATGGATTTATTCCAAATTCAATGGGAAATAATGGAACAGTTTTAACCAGAAAATTAACTGACTTAACAATTATGTAGAGAATCTAAGGAGGGTATCAATACTGGAAGCAGGGATGTTCTGTAGCAGTCCATATGAAAAATGATAATGGAGAGAAATAGATTTTTAAAAAACTTTACTCAAGAGTGGGATCCGCAAGCATGTCTGAAAACTTAGATTTTTTCCCCCAAATTGTACTCCTCTAAGGAAGAGAACAAGAATGGCTCATGGGATTTGTTTTTAGTGACTGGATAAATGGTAAAGTCACTGATGAAGATGGAAGCACTGTAAATTAGATTTTGAGGTGGAGGAGGAAAGGAAATCAAATATGGCATTTTATACCTGCTAACTTTGAGATGCCTTTGGGACATCCAGGTGGGGAAGGGTTAGATAACTTGTTCAAAGTCAAGAATATTTCTAATAATGGCACAACTATTTTCCATTAACTCAAGCTCAACAAACAGTCTGAAACACCTTGGGTCTTTGTTCATTTTTTCTCATTCTCCATATTCAACAAGTTACAAATTTTCCAGTTCGTTAAATATTTCACTGAGTACTTACCATGTTTTCAATATGAAAATGAATACAATTTAGCCTTTCTTTCATGGAGCTCCTAGTCTAGCAGCAGAGAAACATGGACGCTGATTTTAGAGTCACCATGGAAAGTGCTACACTATCTCAGCAAGTTCTGTTTGATGTCTGTGTGTTGCATTCCTTTCCTCCTTTGTCCTTCCACCTTCTACCCACCAGTCTCGTAGTTGAAGTCTTGTTGCTCTGCATCTAAACCAGGGGTGGGCAAACTAAAGCCCACAGGCTATTAAACTGTTTTTATAAATAAAGTCTTATCGGAGCATAGCCATGCCTATTCATTTAAGTATAGTCTATGACTGCTTTCATATTATAAAGGCAGAGTTGAGCAGCTGTGGCCTGCAAGCCTGAAATATTATCTGGCCCTTAAGAAACATTTGTAGATCCCTGATTTAGATCAAAGTACCTTTTATATGAGCTCCTTGTTTCCTCTTTCCTTCAATCCAATCCTTCTTATCCATCACTACTATATTAATATCTCAAAAGTTGTTATAATCCTTTCTTCAAAGAGACATGGTATACTTAAATAAATATGAAAAAACATGCTAAAAATGCCTTTGAATATATTATAGCCTGCTCATAATCCTTCAAGAGCTCTCCACTGCCTTATGAATTAAATATGAACACTCATTCTGACATTCAAAAGCCTCCATTATATGATCAAGACCTAATTTTTTAGGCTTACCTCCAATTACACCCCAGTAGAGGTGCTTCAGCCAAACTGGTTTCCTTCCTATTTCTGTGATTTCTTCTCCTACCATAAAATCCCTCTTTCTACCATTCTCTTTGCAGTTTCAGTGATATCCATCTGCATTTGTTAGGATAATGTTAGCTTCTAAAATAGACAAACTCCTAAATTCCTGGCTTAATACAATAGAAATAAATTTTTACCCACACAATAGTTCAATGCCTATGTTCTTGGTCATTAGTGTGAGGTGACATGTGGTGAGTGTGGCAGTCTACTCCACAAAGTCATTCGAGACTGCCATTTTCAACACAAGTCTTTTAAGGTCAACTTGGATTTCTCTTGGATACCTTTAGAGAAAGGATATCGTTTCTTAAGCCCAAAGAAGTCACACACATTGCTTCTGCCTACATTTCATTAATGAGAACTAGTCATATGGCCCCACATAATTTCAAGGGAATTTGAGAAGTTGTGGTCCCGGATGAAGCATCTACTCAGCAACAAGTCTACGTGATCAGTGGGGAGTGTGAATCTGTGATGGGCAGCTAGAATTCTCTGCCAAGCTATCTTTCATTGCACATCTCCATACTACCTTCCTTTTCAGATAAGTTCTGTTCCCTAGTCAACTTTGTAGCACTTAATTTTTATCTATTATTGGGTTCTAACATGGACTATCAGGTATTTCTTATATGTCTATTTATATTACTATTTTGTAACTTGATTTATCTTTTTACTTTTCTGACAATACCCTTTACTGACATTACTTTCCTGACAATACCCTTTGTATCCACTGTGATGATGAGTGAAAAACTCTTGCATTGAATTTCATTTTGAATTTGTTTTCAGGAAATAATTTTTATGAGCAAGGCATTCATAATTTTTCCTCTCCCTGTACTACCAAGATTGATATTTGAATGATGCAGGAGGTAATAGACTCAGTGAATGTTTCCTGAGAGACAATATCCCTGAGGTGAAAGGGAGATTCATAGATAATCCCTGCTACAAATACATGATAGTTTCAGAAACTAACTGTTACAGGTTGAATTGTGCTCCCCCTCCCCCAGCCAAAAAGAAGAGGTATGTTGAAGTCCTAACCCCCAGTACTTTAGAATGTGACCTTATTTGGAAAGAGGGTGTTTACAGAGATAATCAAATTAAAAAGAGGTCCTTGTAGTGGGCTCTACACCAATATGACTGGTGACATTATAAACAAGGAAAAGTTCAGACACAGACTCGCACAGAGGAAAGATGATGCGAAGACGCACAGGGAGAGTGAAGTGAAAATGGATCAGAGACTGGAGTTATGCTGCCATTAGCCAAGGAACACCTGGAGTAGCAGAATCTGGAAGAGGTTAGGAAGAGTCTTTCCTCTTGGGTTTCAGAGGGAGCATGGCCCTGCTGACATGTTGGGTTCGGACATCTAGCCTCCAGAACTGTGAGACAATATTTTTTTGCTCTTTGCATGTCTGTTTTTTCTCTCTCTTTCATTGTCATTGCCAGCTCCTCAGAGAGGTCTTCCCTGGCCAAAAAATCTAAAGCATGACTACTGCCCACTGTTCTCCCATCATAAACTAACTGAGCATATTTATTGTCTACGTCCCTCCTTGAAATGTACCCTATGGGGCAGGGTACTTGTCTCACTCTTTTGTTGCTTTAATCCCTCTGTGCTTAGCACAGTGACTCAAACATCACGGAGCCTCGATAAACAATTGGTGAATGAATGAATGATTGTTCCTTTTGCTTATATAAAGTAGGAAACTTATTCAGATAAATCATCAAATTTTTTCAAACGTTTGGCCATATTTTGGATTTAAAATACACAGATTCTGAAGCCAAACTTACTGGGTTTAGAACCCAGCCTTGCCATTTCATAGCTCTGACTTAGGGCAAGTTGAATATCCTCTTTGTTATTAATTTTCACATCTGCAAAATGGAGGTAATATCTATACCTAAGGCACTGGATTGTTATTGTGATTGAATGAAAATGCTGTTTCTGGATCACAGATTGAATGAAGCATTTAATACATATTCTACATACATATTAATACATTCTAAATACATAAAGTATTTAGAACTAAACACAGCACATGGTAAATGCTATATTAACATTTGCTGTTATTATTATAGATATGCAAAGTACAGTTTATTAGTTATAGTTGATAAAAAGAGATTAAGGCCATTTTTTTTTTCTGGCTACAAGGACTTTACTATATAGCCAGGTAAACTGTATAAGTTATTCAAATAAAATTCAACTTACCAATTTAAAGCAAATGATATAATACAAATACAAAATATATAATATTTGAGGTAATAAATATGGTGAAAATGAATATAATTAACATGATTATGCATTATACAGTTATTGCCAAGTGAATTGTATTGCTTAGGACTGATTTTACCATCTCTCATCACCTGGATGACAAAGCTGTGTTCCAAGAAGCATTATTCACAAGGGATTTCACTAGAAGTTACAAATTAACTTCTCCTCAAGAATTTCTAAAGGAAGTTCTTTAATGATGTGAAGATACCCAGTGACTGGCAAAAATCTACAGCAAAATATAGGATGTCTTAGGGTCTCTCACAGCAGGCGCCCCCACATCTGGGATCACTGTGCAGCTTATACGTGAGTGTTCTTTCTCATGGAGGAATGCTTGAGGGACTTTCAGTTCAGCTTGCCATTAAAATCTCTTAATATTCAAAGCTTGTCTTCAGGATCTAGAGATCTTGTTAGTACACACCATTTTCAACAACTGCGAATTGGGAATATCCAGACTCTCGAGCATAATGGACAAAAAAGAGTGTGGTTTCCAAGCCCATCTAGCCATCTGTGCTAGGCAGTTCCAAGCAAACACCCTGAAAAAATTGATTTTGCTTGCAAATTTATAAATTTGGTCATAAATTCTCTGTGTTTGTTTAGTGTTCCTGCACTGGGCAGCAGAGATGCTAAGTGGTAATAACAGACTCAGATATGCACATTTAGGTGATTATCTTGGATTCCAAACACCTGTGCCAAGAGTTGGTCGGTATTCAATAATCCCAGTTATCCTCCAGCTGCCGTGGGACTTGTTTCATACACAGGCTAGGAAAAGATCATATATCTCACCCTACTTCCCCCCCACACAGGCCCTATCTCTGATTTTCAGGTCTTTCTATAATTGCTTCAATCAATGCTATAACACATTAAGTGGATATTTATGGAAAATCAATTCAGAACACCATAATTAGCAAGCACTATACGCCTGGAAATGTTGATGCAAAGCATTCAGCTCCAGGAAGGGATTTATCTATAATAAAATTTGTATAAAATTACCTATGACGTTTACCAATACTGTCTTGGTTAATGCTTAAATCTTGGTTTTTAGCTTATTTATTTGAGATACTACATATCATGACCTTTATCTTATTTTCTCAAACAATGATGATAAGCTATATTTGAACAAAATGGAATGTTATTTTTGAATATATAGTTTAAATATTTTCAGAATTATGTTAGGAGAGGTAAAAAGCCAATTTTGTACTCCACTGATAAAATTACTTTAATGTTCTTAATATAAGAAAAAGGCATACTAAAAAATTAACTACACATATTTTTAAATTTAACTTTTCATTAAAAATTTTTCTTGGAATGAATCAATCTCTTTTCTTCTCTTATTTTCTCTTCTCTTCTCTCTCTGATTCTCTGTTTCTCTCTGTCTGTCTGTTGATGGAATAACAAGTTGTTACCTGGTTGATTCTAGCCAGTGACTCCAGAAAGGATATCACAGTGGCTGTTCTAAAGTTAAGTTCCGAAATGCAAACCTTTTCTGTATCTTTAGGTATGTATATAATGAATAAATAGTTCAAAATTGGATAATATTGTCACTATCACTAGTTCCCAGGCTTTTATTTCTACCCGAATCATCTGAGGAGAAGGTGTGATGGTTAAAATGCAAATTTCTAGGCCCCAACCATAGAAATTCTGATTTAATAGATCTCTAGTGAGACCTATGTTTTAAAAACACTTAGGTGAGTCTTAAGTGGTCACTTAAGTGATCCAGAAACAGCATTTTCAGAAACAACAATTTCTAGACTAAAAGCCTCTTTCATATTGTTCAAACATTCCTTCCTAGCTTTCTCACTGATTAATTTCTCAAGATCTTATCTTTATTTTTCCCAGGGCCAAAATCTCACCCCTCCTTTATTAATGATTGGAGTGCTTATAGAAGCTGTCAGAAAATTCAATGTTGGAGCAGAGACTCAAACCCATCCTTCTGCCTCACTCTTTTCATCATGTCCCCCTGCTTCATTATAGACCCAGTCTGCCTAGGATGGTGTCTGATTGACTGATGTTTGAAGGTAGCTGCATAGCTAGAGAATGAAGTGGGCCATAACATTCCACTCAATTTACAGATAAAACGGAATTCAACAGTGTTTATCCTTTTATAGCAGAAGAATCGACTTTGTATCAACTTTACCTCCTAAAATGTGATGATTAAATAAATAGATGGAGCTATTATGATAGCTTAATAAAAATAATAAACAACAAATTCAGGATAGTGGTTTCCTTTGGGAAAGGGCAGTCCAACTGTGGCTGGCGTGTTTTACTTCTAATTTGGGATATAGGTTCATTACATTATTATTTATACCTATTTGATTTAATTAGGTATTTAAATAAAATTGTATTATACATTTATCTAGAAACATGGAGGTAAATGATGAAATAAATAAATAAATAAATAGAAAATGGTTGCCTCTTAGGAGCTAAAGTTGGGAGTGGGAAAGTGGAGGAAGGTACGGGGACTCGATTATTGTTACAAATCCTATAGTACTAGTTGACCTTTTAAACTATACAGTGCAATATTCAATAAATCCAAAACTTCAATAAAATATTTAAAAGCCACTAGCTTAACTAGTGTTTTATTTGTTTAGTTTTGGGTTTTTAATTTGCTGTTTTGTTGTCTTTTATAAGCGAGCTAATTTAGGTGATTACCTTATGGAACTCTTTCTAGAGATAAAGTAAATAAGAAATGTGTGTTTTCCTTACTATTCATTTTAGTTGTTATAGTACACTATTCTGATCTGAGTTCTTTATTTTGTGAGATTTTGGCTTCCCTGAATATTTTCAGTGTCTTCCAAAGCCTCAAAATATTTCTATTAAAGATCAATTCTTTTACCATTTTTATCTTTCATTTCAATTCAGAGTGTTTCTGTTTCTGTAAATCTAATAGTCACAAAAGTAATTTGTTCTTTTTCAAGTAGCTTCCTAATTTATCTCAATGCTGCGCGGCATTCCAGTTCCACTGGGTTTGTTTACCACCTCAGCATTCTGTACAACATTTGAATCTGTCAATCCCTGATTTCATTAAGATTAAACTTGCTTTAACGTAGGAAATACAGTTGCCCCAGGTTTAGGTGCAATGAACTGAAGAATAGAAACCAGGTTGCTGTCATATAGAACTGTCAGGCATATTCTGTTACTTTGTCCTTGTTCTATTTTTTTTAAATATAAATTCTATATCTCAGGGGAATATCAAAGGTTACCAACATTTAAATTAAGAATGTGATTTACATGAAGTCTATTCTCTAAAAAGGAAAAGCATACTTTATATAGTCTCTAAGAAGTTTAAGTATTTTTTTCTAAGAATCAGGGTTTCTTTAAAATCATGTATTATTGACACAAACACTATGTAGAACATTCCAATAAAGAGATAGTCAGTGCTACTCTCTCACTTCGTCCCAGCTTACCCTTTCCCCTCCCCATGCACTCAAGTCCATTCTCTAGGACTGCATCTTGATTCCTGTCCTGCCCCTAGGTTCTTCAGAACCATTTTTTCTTTTTTTTATTTCATCTGTATGTATGTGTTAGCATATTGACATATATACACTACTAAATGCAAAATAAACAGCTAGTGGGAAGCAGCTGCATCACATGGGGAGTTCAGGTCGGTGCTTTGTGATCACCTAGAGGGGTGGTTAGGGAGGGTGGGAGAGAGACGCAAGAGGGAGGAGATATGGGGATATATGTATACATATAGCTGATTCACTTTATTATACAGCAGAAACTAACACAACATTGTAAAGCAATTATACTCCAGTAAAGAGGTTAAAAAAAATAAAGAAATTGTTTGTAAATATGGTGGTTTCAGATATTTTCCCATTCATTTTTATATTATTTCCTACTAGCTGCATGACCTTGGGGAAATTGCTTAACCTCTCTGTGCCTTAGTTTTCTCTTCTGTAAAGTACTATCAACATTATAAGATTGAATAATTTAATAATAAAGCTAACACGCATATTTACCATATGTCTGGCACTGTTTTAAGCCTCTTATGTGTAATTATTATTTAATCCTCAAAACAACTCATGGGAGAGTTACTCTTATCAACATCTTAATTTTATAGATTAGGAAAGTGATGCTGGGCAATTGAGATAGGACAGTGGTGTCTATGACCTACAACAAGCATGGTTTCTATTCTTAGGGATCTTATATAGAATATAAGCTTTTACAGAATATAGAAGACAGTTAAAATCAAATGTGATTAGTGTTTAGGCATAAGCACATAGGAGGGGGTAGGAGACAACAGGAGGCTCCAGTATGCTCTAGAGGGTGAAGGAAAACCCTTCAGGACACAGCTCTCCCCATTTGACAAAGTAGTAAAAGCCAAGCTCCATAAGAGTTCTGAAGATGACATCAAGGATGGTCTCAGTAGGTGTCCTTTGGTAGATGGGTATCAAAGGAGAGGACTGAAGAGAGGATTTTTAGGATGAATGGAGGAAAGTTGTAGCTATTTTTTTTTCTCTAGTATTATTCATAAGAGCCAACTGGATGGGGAAAGTTACCAGAGAGGAGTCCAGCACTGTCAAGGGCAGTCACCAGGGTGTGACTAGGCTTTGCATCTCTCTGCTTTGACTCTCAGAGGGAGAGAGCAGAATAGAAAACCTCTCTTCTGGCCCGCCCGCCCCACCTCCTTTTAGTCAATGAACACATAAGACATCAGTACATGACAGGCCCTGTTGAGAAATAGCAGGGATATTGCAGATACAATGTGTGCCCTTAGGGCCTTCACATTGCCATGTGAACCTAACAAAAGTAAAGACTTCACTACTGAAATCATCACTCTCCTACAGGGAAAAAAAAAATTAAAAAGTAATATTCTAGAATAGGCAGACTCAGGCTCAGTTCTAATTGACATTTCCTTTAATGCCAGGATTGGTAGATGAGCTTAGCCTTGAGCAACACTGTAAAGAATAATCAGAATATATGAAGAATTGTGAGGCAGAAGGTGGTGTTTGCTTGTTCAACTCTAATAAGAAATCAAGGTCATAAAATCATTAACTAAACTCATAAATCAACATTGACCACTGTTGAGCAATAATAACGATAATGGCGATAATGATATATTAGTAAAAACAACAGAAAAATGATTGAGTGCTTAAAACTTGTCAGGCAATGTGCTAAATTTTCTGTATTCAGTATCTCACTCAACCCTCAAAACCTTTTGAACATGAGAAACCCGAGACTTGGAAGAGTTAAATGACCTGTCCAAAGTCACCCAGCAAGTGAGAGGCAAAACTGAGATTTAAATCCTTACTTGTTCTGAGTCTTGTTTTGGATGTCATTAAAACTAGGATAAATTGAGAATAGTTTGGGTGAAATCCAATCACTAAGCAGGGACGAAGCAAATAGCTTTCATTCTACCAATAAAATTGTTTTATTATGCTATTTTAAGTAGTACACAGAATTTAATATCATACATCTCTCAATTGTGTGGCACTCGCTGTGTTTATTCAGAGATTCTCCCCCAAAATATACCATAATGCCATAGATATTCTAGGCTTTGATTTTACACACAGTTCATCACTTTTATGACAAGGACTTCCCTTACCAATCAAGGTCATGGCAGGAAAAAGAACTCAAAGATGTTGATGGAGTAGAAGTTAAGAAAGGACAAAGGGTGAGCGAGGATGAGGGGAGCCCAACAAGAGATGCTAAACCACCATAGGCCTAGCAACACGGGGGAATCCTTATTGTATCTGCAGAACTGAAGGGCAACAGGCTACCCCAACCCGGAAAGAGTGTCTACATCCTAGCTGAGAGCTGCCCAGCAGGGGCTCTGGCCCCAGGTCCAGGAACTCAGCCACTGCCACCTGCAGCCATGAAAGAAAGAGCCCAGGAAATCGACACCCCGACCTCATTATTCTCCTGTTCCCGACATCTTGCAGTGCTTCCCACTGCCTGAACCCTATCTGAAGTTCGAGTGTAAGTAAGCATGATTGATGCAGTACAGAAAGCCTCCTGGAGTCTGGAGGGTGAGGTACAGGTAGAAGTCCAGGTAGGTTCCATGGTTTCTGGCTACCCAGTGGACAGTGGCTGTGGCACTCACTCTAAAAGGGATGGAGAAGAGAAAGACGAGTTCATTTTGCAACCAAGTGTGTTACTTTAAAACGAGTTCCATTTTGGAAGAAATGCGTATTTATTTATTTATTTATCCCTTTTAGAGCTTTTAAAAATTGTGAGTTGATTGTATTTAATGCTTACGTATGTAAACACGTGATTTTGAAGCTATATTAACAAAAAGAAAAAAGCAAGCATCCTTCTCCACCTGGGACACTGTGTATTAATTTGCCTGAAATGTACACACAGATATATACATATGTCTACATGGCAGATGAGTAGAAATGGCCAGATCCTTTGGAAAAGATACTGAAGAAACAAAATAAAACAAACAAAAGTGAAAATATAGCTAAATAGCTATGGAGGAGCGTAGACATATATTTACCCTCTCTTGTTTCTATAATGGGGAAGAAATGTCCACTACACTCCTAAGAGGAACAATGTGGGAAGAAGGCTTTATGCCTCTTTCTTCATATCTTCTCACCCCTCCCTACGGAGGGAAGAGTGAAATCTGACAGGTGAATGATTCTAGAGTCTCTCTCCCTCCTCCCTTCTCTCTTTCTTTCCATTTTCCTCTGCAAGATACACAAGAGTTCCTGTTTCTCTGTAGGCTGAGTTTATTAGGACAGAATTTGACTCTGCAGTTTGCTGTTGGGGAAGTGGGAGTCGATCTGATGGGATGGAGTGGCCTATAGTTATGGGTCAAATTAATTCATGGAACACTGCAAGGAAGACCAGTTGTGACCTGGATGTAAGTTGTATTCTCCAACTCAGATTCACCAATAGTAAAGCAAGCATTTTGATCTGCATCTGTCTAACTCACACATCACCTCAACGGGTTTGCAATTAAGGAGGAAAAGAAAGGAATGGTCTTCATACTCCACCCTGTAAAGAAGCCCAGCAGCTACTATCTTGAAGAATGAACTCATATAAGAAATCTCCCTTTCCTGATTCTCTGTTTAACCCTGAGCATATGCACATTTTGTAAGACCTTTAATATGCCCACTTGGTTTGAACAGGCACATCATAGGAGTGAGATGACTCATTAAATAAATCTCAGGTGTTGGAGGGGAGGAACACTGCTGAAAGATTATGCAGAAACCAAAGAAACAGCTGAGATCCACATGTCACAGTTTTCAGTCGTGTGTATATAACATCCAGATCTGCTCGTCATTCAAAACAACACTAAAAAAATAAACCAAAACAAAAAACACAGAAACCCTCCAATATATTCATTCCACTGCTGTCAGGATGAAGTCTGAAATCTGACAGGATCAGAGCTCTGGCCTCTCCTCCCACTCACGATTCATCTTGTACCACAATCTCCCCAAATCTCTATGCTCTCTACTCCTCAAACCCAACATTCTCCCTTCTGCCACAGGATCTTTGTGTATGCTGTGAGCTCCACTTGGAATGTTCTCTATTCATGATTCATATTTTAGCTTAAGCTTCTCTTCTTCAGGAAAGCTTCCTTGACCCTCTAGCTTAGGTTATTGATACAGTTATATGCGCTCATAGTTTCAGCTACTCTCAGTCCCTCTGTCTCTGTCTCTCTCTTGATTTTTACCTAGTTGTGATGTTTTATTTACTGATGGGATTATTTAACTAATGAACTATTTCAACCCAGACTGTAGCTTCATGAAGGTAGAGACCATGGGTAATTTTGTTCCCCTATCATCTAATATAGAGCTTAGCAGAGTCTTAATACCTGTGGGTTGAATTAATGAATAAAAGAAAGAATGCAAATTAATAAAAACTATAGTCACCCATGTGTTAGTATACCATGTGTATATATGCAGAAATACTGATTAAATAGATTTTATGGGTCTTAGGATACAAGATCTTAGTGTATCCGAAGAGAATATTCCATACTGAAAAATAAATTGATTTCCACATTAGATTTTAGTAGTTTGTTTTTTGTTTCTCAAAAATATGTTCATTTTAGTGGCATAAAGTTTTAAAATCTCTGCTGTGATACAGTGAAGTTATTTCTTTATTATTCACACAGTTATCTCATTTTTAAAATCTATATAATTCATATAAATGGTAGCATTATTATGTATTATCTTAACTATCAAGGCACTCCATTGAATTTTCTAAAATTATAAATTGGTCCCAAAAAATAAATGTTGCACATTCAAGTCTTATATTAGCCTTGATTTATAAAAGAAAATCATAAGATGCTCAGAAGCAGCATAGGAGAAGCTGATTGCTTTGGGGGAAAAAAAGTAGAGCCCTTGGGTTCTAGTTAATCCCACAAATTGCAAGCCATGTGCAGGAGTAACTTTAAACAACCTGAACATCTGTGTGACTGAGGAAAATGCTGCCTGCTCTGTCTTTACCAGGGGAGGATTACACAAAATAATATGGTCTCACCTCTTGGTAAAATCTAAAGTACAATTCAAATCAAAGATAATCATAGGCAATCCCTATGCTGGGAAATTTCAGAGAAAATTTTGATGCTGTTGTGGACTCTGAAGCTATGTCATACTTGTCCAAAGCCTAGAAGTGTTGGGATTAAGAACAAAGAAAAGCCTCAGTGTTCATAGGCAGTAGTTCCTTCATATCAGTCTTGGCACTGATTTTTTTTTAATCTGACACCAAAAAGTAAAAGCAACAAATACAAAAATAAACAAATGGACTACGTCAAAGTAAAAAGCTTCTGCAGAGCAAAGGAAACCATCAACAAAATGAAAAGGCAACCTAAAAAATGGGAGAAATTACTTGCAAATCATGTATCTGATAAGGGGCTAATATTCAAAATATATAAAGAACTCATATAACTCAACAGCAAAATAATAATAATAATAATCTAATTAAAAAGCAGGCAGAAGATCTGAATAAACAGTTTTCCAAAGAAGACATACAGATGGCCAACAGGTACATGAAAAGATGCTCTACATCATTAATCATAAGGGAAATGAAAATCAAAAGTACAAGGAAATATCACCTCAAACCTGTTAAAGTGGCTACTATCAAAAAGACAACAATAAAAAGTGTTGGCGAGGATGTGAAGAAAAGGGAACCCTTGCGCACTGCTGGTGGGAATGTAAATTGATGCAGCCACTGTGGAAAACAGTATAGCGTTTCCTCAGAAAAATTAAAAATGAAACTACCATATGATCCAGCAATTCTAATTCTGAGTACTTATCCAAAGAAAATTAAAACACTAACTTGAAAAAAATATGCACCCTCATTTTCATTGCAGTACTATTTACAATAGCCAAGATAGGAAAATAATCTAAGTGTCCGTTAATGGATGAATGGATAAAGAAGATGTGAGATATATATATATATATATATATATATATATATATATATATATATGTACACACATACATACACAATGGAATATTAATCAGCCATAAAAAAGAATGAAATATTGACACTTGCAACAACTTGGATGGATTTGAGGGCATTATGCTTAGTGAAATAAGTCAGACAGAGAAAGACATGCATTATAATCTTTCTTACATGTGGAATCTAAAAGCAAAAAAAAAAAAAGCTCATAGATACAGAGAACAGATTGGTAGTTGCCAGAGCTAGGGGACTAGGCATGGGAGAAATGGGTAAACTGTTTTTTGTTTTTTTTTTTCTTTTAGTTTAAATAAATTAAAATATGCTTGGGGTTTTAAAGTCTCAGGCTACTTACAAGCTGCTTTCTGGAGCAGTCCCATGGTACTCAATCTTTCAGCTAACATGTGTATTGAACAGCTACTATATTCTCAGCAATGTGAATCAACTTACGTGAACATGTGAACAGCAATATAAATAAGAGAAAAAAGAAAAACAAAAAACAGAACACGGCATTTAGAGCCAGAAGGCTGGCCTCAAATTCCAGCTTCCTCACTTACTGACTACGTGTCCTCAGGCAAGTTACTTAATCTCTATGTGCCTGTTTCCTCAGTAATGTGAAGGCAATAGTAGCATATATCACATGCAGTGCTATCATGCAGATGAAATGAGGTAGTATATGAAAAGTCTGAAGAACAGTGCCCAGCACAATTATTCACAAGGACTGGTGCTATGTAAGAATTCATTGTCTGATCTATGGGTTCCTTATATTGATGGTGTGGGTGGTGGCAGTCTATTAATCCCTTCACCACATGCGTCTGCAGCCTTTCGGGTGGGAAAAAAAAATACTCTGT
Source organism: Phocoena sinus (assembly GCF_008692025.1). Classification (NCBI taxonomy): domain Eukaryota; kingdom Metazoa; phylum Chordata; class Mammalia; order Artiodactyla; family Phocoenidae; genus Phocoena; species Phocoena sinus. The sequence goes on from NC_045767.1 coordinate 69,080,991, forward strand.
CCATTTAACACTTTGGAGATATTTTATCAAGGGGGATATAATGAGATATTTTATCAAGGGGAATATAACTTTGCCAATTGGAATTTAATTGAAAGACATTTATCATTTTTAATTTACTGCTTATCTCTACTGCCTTTGATTTCACTTATACTTGGTCTTTCCTTCTCCCACAATGGGATGTGTGTTTTCTTTTGATTGGTTTGCACTTTCATCTCTCAGACTAGGCCTCCAAATTTTCCAAAGTAGTTTGACCTCTAACCTTGCTACCTGGTTTCTCTCTGTCTTGAGGGTTCTTCACTTCAAGATTTGTTAAGCTCCCTTCTCCATTTCATGCCAATTGCCTCCCTATGTAGATTTAACAATAAAGAAATTTCAGAGGCAACCAAATATGAACTCCTGCAGAAACCACTGGAACTTCCCAAAGTGCCTTTTATGATGACCCCCACTGCCAGGCTCAATTATGTGCAGCAGGGTCACTTTGAAGCCCATTTATATCAATTCTGTAAAACTGCCTGAGACACTAACAAATGATTTACTGAAACTGAGATATAACTCTTGCCTCCTTGGCAGCCACAAATGGTGTCCTTCTACCAAAAGAGCAATCAAGCGAGTTTTGCATGATTTGCTTTTAAGAGAACCACGGCCTTCACTGTTCACGTTCATTTCATCCTCCAGATGCTAGCAGCTCCTTTTCCTATTCCCTTACCTTGTGGAGACTAAAGAGAGATTTGAGAGTCGGTGATTGCCGGCGGCAGGCAGTGCAGCTCTCTCCACGCGGTCATCACTGTCTTGTATTGCTCCCGTCATATTTTTAATGTACGTCTTTAACCCCACCCATGAATCAGAATTATTATCAGCCACAGGATTTTATTCTAGCTTGTGTTCATGAATGATTTTGTTGTCCTCCCAAGGGCCGTGACAGGAATCCGGTATCTCCAGGAGCCTTGAGTGAGACACATGCCCTACAGCGGCTTTTAAAACATGTCTAAGACTGACATTATTACAATTCTAAAGATCAGCTGGCCATGGTCAAAATCGTATATTTCTCTGTTCTTTAAAAAAGTAAAAAAATATACATATTTATGGATGTGCAGAGTCTACATAGCCCCAGAGGCTGCTGTTCAACTGTAGTGAAATAAACAGGAATTTCTGTTAGTTTACATGACTCACCTGTCAGAAGGTATTCAGAGGAACACGTGCAACAAGTTCTTCACCCTTTACTCCCTCCTCCATGATCTCAGGCAGGACATATCTCTTGAGATCAAAACCCACACCTCATTTTCCTATAGTTTCCACCAACCCAATTCTTTCTTTCCCCCGTTTTGAAGCTCAATGTCACCTTGTTCTCATTTTGCCAACTGCAAATCCCTAATCTATGTTACAGTTATTTTCTGCTAGGTGAGGTGCCAAGCACTGGTTATGAAATTTGTATGCATTTTCTCTTTTTATCCAGGAAAAGGAAAACTATTCATGTTTATAACACAGGTGCACCTCACGAAAGGTCAAAAATATGTAGGGCTATAGGTGTCTAAAAAATAGATTTATCTTGTGAGTTTATATCATAATTCTGAAAGAAAATTAGGAGTTGTATTTAATATGTAACAATAAATAAAACAATATGTATATATGTATGTATAATTTATATACACACACACTCACTTTGTCCTTCCCCAAATCTCTATGATTATCCTCATTTCACAAAATGAAACTGTTGCAAAGAACAATTAAGTAACTTCCAAAGGTGAAACAGCTGAATAAATGATAGAGTCAGGTTTTGGACCCAGGTGGTCTGGTTCCAAAACTAATTCAAGAAATACTTAAGGAGTACATACTATGGGCAGGATACAAAGTAAATATTTATATAATCTGTTTTGTTTGAAAAGCTCCACTCATATAAAAGCAAATAAATATCTTGTATCATACTGAATTCTCACTTCAATAAAGTAGACAAGAATCACAGGTCATAGCCACCAAGTAACCTATCCCTTGAATGGCAGGTAGACTAACCAGATCCCTGGTGAAAGGTAACCAAACCTCTGAAAGTATAAGCCCAGAAGTCCAGACCATGTAAAGCAACCTGGTTATGAATACTGTTTCTGAGTTATACAAAAGAGAGGGCACAAGATACCTGCCTGCTCTTTATGCCTCTAATAAAAGCACAATGCTGGACTGTGCCCCTCGGTTAGGTTTTATGATTCTAGAGGTAGGCTTCCACCCAAGGAGATATCATTGTTATTCTCGGCATTAGTCGATGCCCTGACTGAATCCCCTGCTGCCTCTCAGGTTCGCTTCGGCTGCCAATCTCCAGGCCACTGACTACTCAGTGTGCAGAGAATGGAGAGTACAGGCTTATTTCCTTGTGAAGCAAAACCTGTATTAATACAACATTTAAATGTTTTAACTCTATTGTACTATTTAGTTCTTGTATCAACTCTATGTGATAGGTTCAGCCCAGCCCCCCTTTTTTCATATGAGGATACCAAAACACACTTATCCAGAGTTACCTGACTAGCAGATAAGTGAATAAAGAGCCTGTTTTAGAGAGTGAAAGATTATATGGTCTTAACTGAACCACAAAGCCACAGAGCCACAGGGAAAAGAACAAAGAAGATGGAAGGGAGCTGATGATTTTAAAGTCAAGAAGGGCAACTTTTATTTTGTAGGTTCAGCAAAATAAAATTGAGAGATGCTAAATCAGCAGTTAAAAATCTTGCTGTCATTTTACATTTAATAAATTAAAACCCATGCACCCATGTGTTCTTACGAGCTGATCCTATTGCTATCTCCAGAATGGTTACAGCTTTTGTATTTACAGGATCATTTCCTGTATTAATAAAAATTACAAATTTAGAGTACACTACTACAGAGACTGAGTTCACAGTTCTAAGACAAATATCTTCCATTAATTCCTCTACCTCTGTGACTACCTGTAAAAAATCTCAGAGACAATTCTCAAAGGCTTAATGCAGGGGCCTTCATAAAAGTGAGGCTTGGCAAGGTGGTCCTTCTGGATTCCCAGTCATGGGTCCTTTTACCTGGGATGGCCCACACTCTGATCCGAGCGCTTTAAGAAATCGTTTGATCTTCACAACAACATTTTCATTTTTATAAGCTGGGACAAATGTGACTCAGAGATGTTAATTAACCTGACTAAGGACCATCAACTTATAAGAAGTGACACTGCCAGGATTAAAACCTGGTGGCAATTGCCACCAATTGCCAAATCTGGTGGCAATTTCTTAGTCATTATCACATTTCCCTGTGGCCTTTGATATGTTGAGCACATATTTGGCCTTCTTGCCATCTACTGCTCCTGTTTCTCCTACTCTTTGCTATTCCATGTTGATCACAGTTGCATCTTCTTACTCTGATGTCCTTAAATCATAGCACTCCATAGAATCATACCACAGGCCCCCTTTTTTTAACTTGACAATTCTCATTATTTGTATTATTTGAGGGTGGTGATTTCCAATTTCTATCTATAGTCCAGACATCTCGCAGGAATTTCAAAACAGTACGTATATCTGCCAAGTGTTCATCACCACCTGAGCACCTTGTAAATCACTGAAACCAACCTGCCCAAACTTTACCATCTTATGCCTCCCCCAATGCCTCTGCCTCTCACCTCCCTAAAAATGCCCCCAATTCTTATTCTTTGTCTCTCTTTATGGTATCAATGGTTATAAATGGGGAAAAAATAGTCTTAGATCCATTTTTAGTGATCCATGCTCCCGTCATCCAATTAATCATTCACTCCTGCTAGTTATAACTTCTAATTATTTCCTGATTGCTTTCCTTTTTAACTATCAATACTGTTTTGGTCACTATTATTATCTTTTTTTCCTCTAAAATCTCTTTACTGGGCTTTTACAAATTTTTTAAATTAATTAATTAATTTATTTTTTGGCTGCGCCACACAGGCTTTGGAGTCTTAGTTCCCGGACCAGGGATCAAACCTGTGTCTCCCGTGGTGGACGCACAGAGTCTTAACTACTGCACCGTCAGGGAAGTCCCCTACTTTTTAAATTTATAAAATTAATTTCTTTGGAGTATAGCTGATTTACAATGTTGTGTTCATTCTGCTGTACAGCAAAGTGAATCAGTTATACTTGTATATCTTGTATATATCTTGTATACTTGTATATCCGCTCCTTTATAGATTCTATTCCCATATAGGCCATTATAGAGTATTGAGTGGAGTTCTCTGTGCTATACAGTAGGTCCTTATTAGTTATCTATTTTATGTATAGTAGTGTGTACGTGTCAATCCCAATCTCCCTATTTATATCTCCCCTCCCTTTTCTCCCTTGGTAGCCGTAAGTTTGTTTTCTACATCTGTGACTCTATTTGTTTTGTAAATAGGTTCATTCATACAATTTTTTTAGATTCTAACTATAAGCAATATCATATCATATTTGTCTTTCTCTGACTTAGTTCACTCAGTATGACAATCTCTAGGTCCATCCGTGTTGTGTAAATGGCATTATTTCTTTTTTTTTATTACTGAGTAATATTTCATTCTATGTATGGACCACATCTTCTTTATCCATTCCTCTGTTGATGAATATTTAGGTTGCTTCCATGTCCTGGCTATTGTAAATAGTGTTGCAATGAACATTGGGGTACCTGTATCTTTTCAAATTATGGTTTTCTTCAGATATGTGCCCAGGAGTGGGATTGTAGGATCTTATGGTAGCTCTATTTGTAGTATTTTAAGGAACCTCCATACTGTTCACTGTAGTGGCTGTAGATATTTTGATGGTGGCCATACTGACCAGTGTGGGGTGATACCTCACTGGCGTTTTGATTTGCATTTCTCTAATAATTAGTGATGTGGAGCATCTTTTCATGTGCCTCTTGGCCCTCTGTATGTCTCCTTCAGAGAAATGTCTATTTAGATCTTCCACCCATTTTTTTTTTTGATTGTGTTGTTTGATTTTTGGTGTCGAGCTGCATGAGCTGTTTGTATACTTTGGATATTACTCCCTTGTCAGTTGCTTTGTTTGCAAATATTTCCTCCCATTCTGTGGGTTGTCTTTTCGTTTTGTTTATGGTTTCCTCTGCTGTGCAAAAGCTTTTAAGTTTCATTAGGTCCCATTTGTTTCTTTTTGTTTTCATTTCCATTACTCTAGGAGATGGATCCAAAGATACCTGATAAGAACGCTTAACAAGAGATGTACGCTTCTAACAAAATTTTCAGTGCCCAATACAGTACTGTTAACTGTAGGCATACTGTTGTACAGCCAATCTCTGGAACTCACTCATCTTGCACAACTGAAACTTTATACCTGTTCCACACCAATTCCCCATTTCACCCTGCCTCTAACCCCAGGCAACCATCATTTTACTCTCTGCTTCTATGAGTTTGACTACTTTAGATATCTCATATAAGTAGACTCATACAGTATTTGTCCTCCTGTGTCTGGCTTATTTCACATAGCACGCTGTCCTCCAGGTTCATCCATGTTGTCACATATTACAGAATTTACTTCTTTTTAAGGCTCAATATTATTCTACTGTACATATATACCACATTTTCTTTATTCTTTCATCCATCAGTGGACATTTAGGTTGTTTCCGTATTCTTACTATTGTGAATAAAGCTGCAATGAACATGGGTGGGCGTTCCTCAAAAAATTAAAAGTAGAACTATCATATGATCCAGCAATCCCATTTCTAAGTATATATCCAAAAGAACTGAAACCAGTATCTCGAAGAGATACAATAGTTTTTTTTTTTTTTTACTGTTTTTTCCTCTTCCTCTGGAGTTATCCTCTTCAATCTAGATTCCTTTGTGCTGTCAGTATGACTTTCATTAACGTTCACATGACCATAACTTTCATATGCTCTACTCAAAACCTTTAAAGACTCATTATTACCCATCAGAACGAATGTAGGCTTTTTAGCATGGCTTGAAAGAATTTCATGATATGTACATTACTGGATTTATCAAATTAAATTATTGCACAGGACATACCTTCAGTCAGTATTTACCTGAAATTCAATTTGAATCAGGCATGCTGTATTTTTCTGGCAACCTCCATGATAGGAGACTTGATTATTACTGCTCTAGTTCATTCCTTCTGTGCTCTACCCACATGACTACTCCCCACCCTGTGCTTGATTATCCAACCCCCCACCCTAAGAAAAACAAAAACCTACAGGTCTACTTTACTCTTCTTTCTAGTCTTTTGAAACACTATACTTTCTTTCCTGTAATGTCTTATCTTTATCTGTGGTTGCTCTCTTTCTCTTTAACAGCTGTGCATGGGTATGCCCAGCTAGACCACACTTCTAGAATGCATTTGAAGTTAGGTGAGGCCATATGATCAAATTATCCCCAATGAAATGGACCAAATTTGATTTGTGCCTAAAACTAGCCCTGTTTCATAATACCTCCAAAGAGTGCCCGTCAATGCTCTTTGGCATGATGACACAGAGAGGGACCTGAAGTCCACGTATGGATGATAACTAAGCTGCCATCAGCCTGGGTCCCTGAAAAACTGGGTCATTGAAATGTCTCTCCATCCTCCTGGAGCACCTGCCTCAGTTTTTGTAAATAAAACAAAATGAAACAAAGTTCTATTGTGTTTGAGCCATTACACTCAGGGTCTAATTATCCTATCTTACTAATTCACTATCTTCCCTTATATTCAGGTCTCAGCTAAATAAATATTACCTCATATAGAAATGTTTTTCTGCCTCCCAAATACTGGATTGCAGAAGGATAGGAAGAGTAGATGAAGGAAATTTGATGATTCTGAAGATTAAGAGCTGCAGTGAGAAAAGTATGACTTTCATTACATTTTATTTGAGACATGAATTATAATACAAGAAGCCTGCATCCTCATTATTTCTTATGAACAAAGAAATATAGATTAATGATTTTTCTCTTATGACTAAATTTAGGCTTTTCTGACTTTCACCTCTGAAAACATTTAAAACTTATCAAGTTACATTCAACAAGGCTTTGCATAAAATCACTCCAAATGTCAATTCCCTTTACAAGTCACTACATTCTAATGCATATTTTTTAAAGTTTAAAATACTTTGTATGGGAAAAGCACACATTGTACTCTATACCAAGTGTATTTTTTTCTATAAAGAGTCATATAAGAAATATTTTAGAATTTGTAGACTACACGGTCTCTGTCAATTATTCACCTCTGCCACTAAAAGGCAAAAGCCGCCACAGATGACATATCAATAAATGAGCATAGTTATATTCCAGTAAAACTTTATTTACACAAACAGGTGACAGGCAGGATTTGGTCCATAGGTTGTAGTTTGCCAACTCTCTGATCTATACCCAAATACAAAGTACCTATAAAAACAACACAGAAATGATAAACATATTAATATTTTGCATTATTCTGTCTGTCTCTCCAAATTCTACTTTCCTCCTCCTCCTCCTTTCCCTCTGCCTTCTCTCTCTCTCTCTCTCTCTTTACTTCTAAATGAAATGTTACAGATACAGCGACCCCCGCTTCCTTGTATCTTGCCACGCAGGTTGTTATCTGACATAAATTTTTGTCTATTTGAAGAGTGTTAAATGAAATTCTCTTATTGTTTTAATAGTAATTGCTTAGATTTAAGAAATGCTTAGGTCAAGCTTGATCAAAATGATTAATATGTCTTAAGACAATCATATGAGGAAAGATTATTTTCATCTCCGTCATATAACCGAGATAACAGAGGCTCAAAAGTGTAAAGTAACTTTCCCGGGGTCACTTGGCTACTCAACGATAAAATCAGAATTTCAACTCAGGTAATCTAATTCCAAAATCCATGTTATTTACCAATGAAACTAATAATTCTCTCTCTAGGTCTGACTTTGCTTTTCTCTGACTGTGAGTAAGCCATGTCTTTTTAGTAAGTCTTCCCATCTAGTGTGGTCAATTTTCTCTCACACCCATGAAAATACTAAGACTTGGGTATTTTCATCCCTTCAGCTTTTCATGTAAATTCTAGGATCAGTTTGACAAATGCAAAAAATAAATAAAGAAAGAAAAGAAAAAAAAGAAGAAAGGCCAACTGGTTGGATTGGGAATAACTTGAATATATGGATTAATTTAGGAAGAACTGACATCTTTATTTTATTGAGTCTTTGCAAACATGAGCATGGCAAATCTCTTTATTTGTGTCTTTTTTAATGTCTTTCTTTGAGGTTTAATATATTTTTTCCATAAAAGTTCCATATAACTTTTGTTAGATTTATTCTTAAGCACCTTATTTTTGTTGTTATTATAACTAACATTTAAAGTTAGTTTTCTAATTATTTATTGCTGACATTTATGAAAGATATACATTTTTGTGATAGTAGTCTTTCTCATTTTGTTCCTCCTTTAAAATAAAATGTCTCTAACATTTCTCCATTGAAGATAATATATATTATAGGTTTTGGATGATAACTTTTGCAGAGTTAAGGACATTCTTTGCTATTCCTAATTTACCAAGATTTTTTTTCTTTTAAAATCATGACTAGGTGTGGAACTTTTCAAATGCTTTTTTGTATGTGCTGAGAGGTTATTTCCCCTTTATTGTTTACAGTGGAAAATTTCAATAATAGATTTTTCTGATGTTAAACCACTCTTGCTTTACTGAAATAAATCCTATCTTGTCTCAATGTAATTTTTTCAAAGTATTCTCCTGGATTGATACTGCTAATACTTTATTTAATATTTTTACCTCTACAACCACATATGGCTTCTGGTTTTCTTTTCATAGAAAGATACTTACAAATTTTATTGAGTTATATAGCAGTCTCACAAATTGAAAAGAGGTACTTTCCCTGTTTTCTGGAATGCTTGCATCTTATAGGCAGTAACAATTTGAAGGTTTATCATAATCTAACCTTTAAAACCTCCTCAGCCTCGTGTTTAGCTTTTTGTTTGAAGGTAGCCTTTAATGTATTGATCCTGTTCATTTAGTGGATAAAAGTTGTTTCAGATATTCCATTTTTGTCTTGCATCAGATTATCAAAGTTCCATAAAGAGTAGAATAAAGTTATGCATAATAAAGCATTATGTGCTTTAGTTATTTTTAATATTCTCATATTTTAAAATTAATGATTTTTCTTCTTGTTTAATCTCACTAGAGGTTTTATAGTCTTTTCAAAGAATAAGTTTTGCTTTTGTTGATCTTCTTTATTTCTTCTTTCATAAAATCTACCAGTGGAATCATCTAGGTCTGGGGTTTTCTTCATGGAAAGTTTTTTTGTTATAAATTCAATTTTTTAGTAGATACAGGCTACTCGTATTTTTAATTTGTCCTTTCTTCAGTTTTAAAAACTCATACTTCTGAAAGAATGTGTCTCTGGTGGATTAAAAGTGGCCATAAATCATTGTCACTACCCTGTTTAAGTGAAATTTGTGTCCTCTTCTTTAAACGTGGGCTGTTTTTGCCAAATAGAACCCAGAACATGGTGAGAGTGATGTCATGCCAGTTCTAGACCCAGCCTTTAGGAAGGCTCATAGTTTCCACTTAATATCATTCTTATTCTTGAAGTCCAGATGCTATGTAAAGAAGCTACCCTCAGGCTTCCCTGGTGGCGCAGTGGTTAAGAATCCGCCTGCCGACGCTGGGGACATGGGTTTGATCCCTGTCCCGGGAAGATCCCACATGCTGCAGAGCAACTCAGCCCGTGCGCCACAACTACTGAGACTGCATTATACAACTATTGCAGCCCACGTGCCTAGAGCCTGTGCTTCCTAACAAGAGAAGCCACAACAATGAGAAGCCCTTGCACCGCAATGAAGAGTAGGCCCCGCTCGCGGCAACTATAGAAAGTCTGTGCACAGCAATGAAGACCCAACATAGCCAAAAATAAAAACAAATAAATAAACAAATTTGTTAAAAAAAAAAAAAAAAAAGAAAGAAACTACTCATGGTGAGCCTGAAGAGACAGATAGAGGTACCACCCTTTCTTTGTTAGTACCTTCTAGTTCTCCAGTCATACATGTGAGTGAAACCATCTTGGCTCGTTTAGCTCTATATGCCCTCAATTTCAGCCACATGAATGACACCAAGTGAGACCAATGGAATAACTACTTGGCCAAACCAGAAATTCATGAGATAATAAATGGATTATTTTTGTACTTTGTCACTGAGTTTTGGAGTTTTTGTTAGATAGCAATAAGTAGTCAAAACAGAAATATACAAGTGGGGTGAGACTATAATAAAACCCTAAAATATGTGCTACTGAAGGTGGGCAGAAGCAAGAAGGGCTTGGAGAAAACGGTTAGTGAATAGTGGAAGGACAGTGAATAAATTTTATTACCAGGATTAAAAAAGACAACCTGTGTTATGCAGTGGTGGAAAATGTGGCAACACTGTCACCTACAGTAACATGAAAAATAGATAATATATCTAGTGAATTTGTGGATTTGGCTAAGAAGATTTCCACGCAGAATACTGAAAATACTGTTTCTCTTTGCCGTATATGCTAAGGCATAGAGAGAGATAGATGAACTAAATAACAAATTGTTCCATTATAAAGCAGAATCTAGAGGAAATATTTCCAGCCCAACACTTACAAATATAAAGCTATTTCTGATTCCCAATCTCTCGCAGCAAAAGATTTTCAAAATAAGTAATGGTCTTAGGAAAAAGTCAAATTCAGGTCCTGATAGGAAAGCATAGTCTGAGGATCAAGATGCCAATGACTCCTTGTTCTGCTTAGCTCTGATACTTGCATCCAGTTTTCAGCCTGTAGCCTCTAGTCACTACTAGATGTTACAGAAACTTATCCTGCAGATATGCAGCCCAGCCAGAGGCCAAGGGTCTATGGTGAACACAAACATAGACTTCGAGTTCCTCCCAGTGCAAAGTTTCTCTTCTCCAGTTCTCTTCTGAAAAATTCAAACAATTTAGCAACCCTGAATTCTGATCTACATCTCAGCTTCACAGGTCACCTCTCAACTTGTGCATTTCTTCTCTGCACAGTGGTAAAGAAAGTACTCCCATTCAGAGAGCCTGGGTAAATATGAGGTTCACTTCATGTACTTTCTCTGTCTCAAGAACCTCAGCATCTCTGCCTATAGTCCAATGCCTGAAGACAGTTTTGTTAATTATCTTGTACCGCTTTGTAGTTGTTATGATAGGAGAGGAAATCTGGTCCCACTTACTCTGTAATGGTTGGAGGCCTAATTATTTTGAGCTCATATTTATGTGTGTTTATTATCTCCATTTAAGAATATTCTATAATTTGGGTGGGTGAAAATGTCCCCTAAGCAATTTCGTACTTGTTTTTGCCAGTATCCTAGAGGTTTCACCATGTCAGAAATAATTTTCATGCTGAGGAGTAAAATTCGAAACTTAAAACCTATATGAGTGCAATAAGTGCACAGAGATTTTTATTTTTTTATTTTATTTTTTGTAACCCAGAGCCCAGGCACAAAAAATATAACACCATCTTACCTGTGATGGTAAACAGCTTTTTTTTTTCCTAAATCACCTTTGCACTATTGCAGCCTTTCTTGGCTAATGGAGAATTAGCAGTTCCAACACCTCAATTCAGGCAGAATCTATGCTATTCCTTCTGTTTGGCTGTAGGTGCTAAAACCTACCAAAGCTCGAAAGCCTAAAATCCTCAATCCCCAACCGTCTCATTCTTTCCTCAAGGAACCAGCAATATGCCCATTTTGGGCATCTGATCTCCAGACTGTAGATAATAAATTTATATCATTTTAAGCTACTAAGTTTGTGGTAATTTGTTACAGGAACAATATAAAATTCACCCTATGAGAGGCTATTTCTTTCTTCAGTAGACCCTTTACAGGGAATGCATTCATTAAGAGAGGTACTATAATATTCACAGCAGCACTACTTGCAATACTGAAAGCTACAAACCAGTGGCCTATCAATAGCAGAATGGATAAATAAATTGTAATATATTCACACAAAGGGATATTATGTAGAGATGAGGATAAATCACCTATAAATACATGAAATGATATGAATAATGTCACAAACAATGTTGATAGACAGAGGCTTAACACATAAAAGTAAATGCTGTATAATCTAATTTGCATAACATTTAAAAATTAATAGAAATGTAAATAGTGGCTACACCTGGGTGCAGCATAGAGTCTACATGGGCACCAAACAGGTATATTTGGGTGCTGTTAATGCCAGTTCCTTAGTCTGTGTGATGGCTGTGAGGGTGTTCAGTTTGTGAAAATCCATCACTTTCTCTACATACACTTTTCTGTAAGTATTTGACATTTTAATAAAAAGTTAAAATGTAAATTTAAAATGTGACCCAGAAATTTCTTTTGATCAACAACAAGGAAGATTAAAATCTATGGAAATTTTAAAACATTTAAAAAAATTTTAATGATTTAAAAAGTCACTTTGGATAAATCCATCAAAAATATTAACCAAGGTCTTTTTGAGGTCTTATCTAAAAATTGAAACATTCTCTCAAGGCTGAAGGCTTAGCCTGAGGCCGGGACTGTCCCTAGAGCACTGTCATGAGGTCATGCATATTTAATTGAATAGTTGATTGAAATACACATAGAAAAAAATTTTCCCAAATATGACACAATGGCAATGTTTTCCTTTCTAGTTATTTGCTCCAATGTCCCGATCGAGACAAAAATCTTAATATAGGCTGTACTTTTAGCTACAGTCACTTCTAGTTAGATGTCTTTCAATTCCTAGTAAGGCTTTTGTACTACTTCTCCTTACTAGACACAGTGCCATTAGCGCCAGGGGCTCTCTGCTTAGAGAGTAGGTGGATGAGGATGCAATGCAACCATGATCCAGGTTTTAAAAGTGAGTTGTGAGTAACGGACAAGGCCCCTACTTTCCCTCTTTACCTTCATATAAAGAAAAAGGATCCCACTGTCAAGGTACAAAAGCCTTGATCCGCTGACCTGAATACCCCGTTTTTAACGATCCAAGTAGCTAGACAGGCTATCGATAGCCATGGGTAAACTCATCTTCAATAGAAAGAAAGCTACTTTCCTTAATCGTGACTTCCTAAATTCCTTGCAGTTCACTAATTCCTTTCAGTTAAAGTAATATACTTTGAGTTGACTACTGGTACAAAGCGCTGTTTTAAGAAACTGAGGGGGTCACGAGAATGAGTTAGAAAGTCTTTGCCCTCAAATAAACCAGATTCTTATAGGAAAGGTAAGCCATGATTTATGCACACAAGTATATTTATGCACACAAGTATATTAGTATGGTATCTCTCCAATTCATTTCAAGGTTTTAAGTTTAAGGGAATATCTGGAATATTCAGTATAAGAAGATTTGAATTGGGAGTTAAAACACTGAAGAATCAGTAAATTCAGAATATATGTTGATATATGTGTATATATATGAAATCTGTTTACTTACAGACACATCATCATTGTACATCATCTATATCATAATGTATAGCATCTATATTAAAGCAAGTGTACAATCCTACATGCTAAATGTTAATGCAAACAACCCTTGAGTTGCAACATAGCAGAATCAAACAAAGGTCACTACTCTCTGTAATTTAGCTTGAGATAAATTTCTCAGTTTGAGTTCTGAAGCTAGAGTAGACACTATGTAACCTTTTGTAATTTCTCTATGTCTCCATGACGAAATAAAGTAGTGATGTCCAGGATTCTGCTCTTCGTCCCTATCCCCCCATTACTGTAGTGCATTCTATGAAGCATTAGGAGTTTGCTTTGCACAGTACTTTTCCTCAAGAAAATTACCCACCCTAGCCTTCGTTCAAGGAGCCATTCTAGACTAGTTCATTCACATAAGCCAACAAATCACCTCAGTGACAGGTGACTGGACCAGAAAGAGGCACCTAGACCTGAGATAGCCAATCTTAGAAACTCTCTTAAGGGATTTGTAAATTTGAGACCTAGAAACTAAAATCAGAAGTCAGGAGCATGTAGGGGAAGACTAGCAGTGACTATGAGGCAGAGGGAACCATGAGAGACATGACCAGAAAGAGGTTATTAATCTGAGGAAGCAGAAATCAACAGATACAAGAAGTAGAGTCTTAGGAGGAGGCAGCTGGAATGGTAGATGTAAAACAAGGATAGGCTGTTACACATCGGAAGCAGAGCGTACTCACAGAATGGGAAACAAATATTTGCAAATCATGTGTCTGAAAGGCACTTGTATCTAGTATATACAGATCTCTATAGTGAAAAGACAAGTAACCCAATTAAAAATGAGTAAAGGATCTGAATAGACATTTCTCCAAAGAAAATATACAAATGGCCAGTAAGCACACGAAGAGATGCTCAACATCATTAGTCATTAGGAAAATGCAAATCAAAATAACAATGAAATACCACTTCACATCCACTAAGATGGCTTTAATCAAAAGCCAGACACTAAATATGTGTTGACAAGGTTGTGGAGAAAGTGGAACACTCATTCATTTCTAGTGGGAATGTAATGTTTAGTCACTTTGAAAAATAGCTCAGCATTTAGTAAATTGCTATACATAGATTTACCATATGACCCAGCAATTCCATTCCTAGGTATATATGCAAGTGAGATAAAAACACATCCACCAAAAACTTGTACATAAATGTTCATGGCAGGATTATTCATAATTGCCAAGTGTAAACAACCTATATGTCCATAAAGTGATGACTGTATAAACAAAATATGTATAGTCTTACACTGAAATGTTATTCTGCCATAAAAAGGAATGAAGTACTGATACCTGCTACAACATGGATGGATCCTGAAAACATTACGCTAAGTAAAAGAAGCCTGTCATAAAAGACTATATATTGTATAATTGCATTAATATGAAATGTCCAGGCAAATCAATAGAGATGTAAAATATAGATTAGTGGTTACCCAGGTAAGGGAGAGGGGAGAACAAGGAGTGAGTGTTAATAGGTACAGGGATTATTTTAGGAGTGATGAAAATGTTCTAAGCTGAGATTGTGCTGAAGGTTGTTTAGCTCTGTCCATATACTTAAAAATATTTAAAATTGTATTCCTTAAATGGGTCAATTTTATTATATGTGGATTGTATCTCAATAAAGACTTTTTTTTAAAGCGAAGGACTAGGGAAGGAAATTCATGTATCTGGGGAGAGAGGAGGTGAAGGCCAGAACTGAACTGTGTTTCCTCTTTCCAAAGCCCAGCCAGAATATTTGTGAGTGTTCATAATTTTTGGTTGTGTGGCTATTTGTATATTTGCAAATTGAAGTGATTTCACACCCTTAATGTCAAATATGCCTTTATTGTAAAACATCCCAAACTTCAAGTAACCTGAATAAGATTATTTTCCTTAAAACCCAAATAGGATATTTAAAACACTTCCCTGGATAATACCTCACTCCATTTTCATACTGGCTTCACATCCTTTAACCCAAAATGATTATGAGGATTGTCTTTGATATCTATATTGACATATGAGTCAAGTATTTTAAAATGTGGGCTCTCTAGCTATAGCACTTGGATACCAGTTTGGTTCCACAACTTACAAACTGTGTGATCTTGGAAAAGTTCTTAAGCTCTTTGTGTCTCAGTTTCTTCATCTGTAAAATGGGAATAATAATGATACCTACAATGTAAAATTGGTGTGATGTACCTGACACATAGTGAGCACTCACAAATATTAACTATTATTGTATCATTTAGAGCCAATATATTTCTAAATATGTGGTTTCCACAATTAATGAGCTGAGTTAGGAAACTTTTGGGGGAAGATAAAGCAACCTTTTCAAAATTCCCAAATACCAAAAGCACTTAAACTTTTAGCTAAAAGCTCTGTACTGGGTTTGGAATAGTGCCTCCAGGAACTTTATTTGTTTTTTAAAAAGGATATTATTTGGTTTAGTTTTGTCTGTGTTGTCCATTTATTTATTTTTTGTTTGTTTTGTTTTCAGAGTGATAGTACATGATTTTCTATATGTAGCAGTTTGAGTAGAGAGATGGTAATTACATGTTTCTTTCCTACACCTTGAGGAAATTATCAAATATCAAATATAATCAGCAGGTCCCTATTATAAGTCAAGTATAAACATGTCACACTGTATGTAAATATCAAATATTATGTTGAACACCTGAAACTAATATAATGTAATATGTCAATTATACCTCAATTAAAAATAAATTAAATTAAAAAAACATGTCACACTAACACTTTGAATCTGGCAAATAAAGTTTCTACTACTTTTTCAAGTATAAAAGGTCATACAATTATAGAAACAGATTCAATAGAGCAGGAATAATTATAAGATTTATTTTGTTCATCCTCCTCTATTCAAGCACCTATTCCCAAAAGTAACAGTTACTTTATTCTCCAAAACCTCTTGAGATGGAAACGTATTTTTCTTGGCAACCTCTTCCAGTGTCTTATAATCTGTACAGCCAAATAGTTCTTTATAAAGCAAGTTCAGAGTAAAGAAAAAAATTGAACACACTTCTATTTCTGATTCTTTCTCTATACATGATTTTTTTTCCATAGAAGCTGCCTGAATTTTATTATCACTTTTGTGAGATGTTTGAAGCCATTAATGCTAGAATATTTTAACAGGAGCAAAAAAGTCTAAAGGCAAATTGTTCTTCATGTTTTCATTGAAGGTATACTGAGGTTTTCATGGTTTCTCTCACCGCCCCCCTAAAATTCTTAAATATGTTGCTCTAATTGTTGTAAATCAAACTTTTGAACATATCAATTCCATATCTTAGGTATAAATTTGACAGGAAGGCTCAATATCACATCTGAGGCATAAATTTGACAGGAAGATTCAATTTCTATATATACTTCAGCTTTCCACAAGTTACTTAATTGTTAGGAAGCCAGCCCAAAAAGAAACAGAATGCATTACTAGTGTCTGAAACTCTGAAAAGGCTAACCTGGTGGCACAAAAATGGAGATACCGTCAAATGGAAAATAAATAGTTTACATTAAAATGTAAAAACAATTACTAAACAAATAAGAGAAATGATTGGTAGAAAAGTAAGTAGGATAAAATTAGAAAATATCTTGAGTTAAATAGGAAAGTAGGGGGAACATGCAAGTGATATTCATCATTTACTCAGCATATGTGATCTGAGCACCTACTATGTTCCAGGCACTGAAGATTCAGCATTGAGCAAAGCAGAAAACACGTTCACCTTCATGGGACTTACCTTCCAAGCAGGAAGATTAAAAACAACAAATTATTAAACAAAGTTATAGAAAACATAATGTCAGGGATTGATAAGCACTTTGAAGAAAAACTAAAGCAGGTTAAAGGAAGAGAGGGAGGAAAGGTAGCGCTCAAGATAGGGTGGTAGGGAACGTCTTTTGAGGTCTTGTAATTTCAGCAAAAGTCAGAATACAGTGAGAGTTGAACCACACAAACATGTGCAAGGAAAGTATTCCAGCTCAGGAACCTCCAAGAGCAAAGAGTCTTGGAGGTCCTGTCCTCATATTTAGAATTTTCAAAGCACAAAAAGACCAGTCTGGGGACTTCCCTGGCGGTCCAGGGGTTAAGACTTCATGCAGGGGGTGCAGGGGTGCGGGTTCAGTCCCTGGTCGGGTAGCTAACGTCCCACATGCCTTGCGGCCAAAAAACCAAAACATAAAACAGAAGCAATACTGTAACAAATTCAATAAAGGCTTTAAAAATGGTTCACATCAAAAAAAAAAATCATTAAAAAACAAAGAAAGACCAGTGTGGCAGGAGCTAATGAGTAAGGAGAAGAGTGATGGAAATGAGTTATGAGAAGCTGGATGACACAGGTGATGACATACAGGCCAAGGACTTAGGAAGGTCAAGAACAGGTGCATAACATGGCATGTATTTTGTTTTACAAAGGATCACTCTTGTTGCCGCGGGATGAACAGACTTCAGTGAGGTAAGACTGGAAGCAGACCAGTTAGTGCCTATCAAGTTAAAACATGAAAGAGATTAAAGTGGTTTAGACTAGGTTCTTGGTGGAGAGGATTAGAAGTGGTAAGATTTGGGTCCTCTTTTGAAGACACAGTTAGTAGAATTTCTACTGGTTGTATAGGAGATAGAAGAGAAAGAAGGAAGAGGACTCAAGGAAGGTGTCAAGATTTTTGACCTGAGCAACTGATGAACTAATGGTGGTCTTCACTGAGTTTGGGAACACTAGAGAAGGAAAGAGTTTGGAAAGAAAAATCAAATATTAAGTTTGAAATAAATATGAGATATTGAGAAAAATGTCAGTAAGTTGAACACACAAGTCTAGACTTCAGCAGCAAATTTGGTCCTGTAATTCAAAATTTAGCCATCATCAGAGTACAGATGTTATTTAAAATCATGAGAATGGATGCGGTCACCAAAGAAGTTCATATGAACAGAGAAGAGAAGAGGTCTCAGAATTGAGCCCTAAGCCCTAGAGCACTTGAAAACCTCAACATTGGAAAATAAGCCAGTAACAGAGATTGAGAAAGAGTAATATTGAGACAGAAGGTCTGGGAGAGCACACTGTCCTAGAAACTAAGGGAAGAAAGTACTTAAAAAAGAAAAAAGTGAACAGTTCTGTCAAACGCTTCTAAAAGAATAAGTTGTGAACAAGTATTCACTGGGTTTGACAATGAGAAAGTCATTGGTGACATTGACAAGTTCTTGACTAGACTTTCAGTGGAGTGATGGGGAAGAAGAGAGAATAGAAGATGAGGAAGTACAGATTTCAAAATATTTTTCTCTTGCCATTGCTGCCAAGGGGGATATAAGATCAAATATAAGATCAAGGTACCTATCTATCGATCTCTCTATCAATCATCTATTAATCAATGATCTAGGAGAGAAGAGATAATTGATGACAAGGAAGAGAGAGGGAATAACTGCATGAGTGAAATCTTTGAAAAAGAAATATGGGGTAGAGTTCACATTCATTATCTAAAGACATTGCTTACATACATACAAATGTGTCTTACAGTAAGTCACTTGTGTCTTAAGGTATATAAAAAGGCATTTATTCTTTACATTAATGTTAAGGAGTGATTTTATTTTGCTTTTAATGAGAAAACCTCTAGAAAGTATGTATTAAATTTTATTTGAATCACCGCTTTTGTCAATCTCTTATGGTAGATAAAACAACTCATATAGCCCTAAAAGAAAATGGTTTCTATAATGGTTACACTTTCCCCTCTTGGGTTTTTAAAAAATATTAAGTAAGTGAGACAAGGGTTGCACACAAGTAGAATGATGAAACATGGCCTGGTACTTTATTCTCAATCAAAAGTGTAACAGCTTGTTCAAAAATTAATATTCAATATTCTCAAGGGTTTCTTTCAAACTTCAAAGCAAGACTTTCTGATGTTTTAGTTTGTATGAAAACTTGAGCAAAGTAGAACAGCTGGGTATAACTAAATTCATTCAATTACTGTAATAAGAGATAAGTTTAGGGCAAGAGGCTGTTTGCTATATGAGATTTTTGTGTAGTTGTTTTCACTCTGCCCATGACGATTCTAAATTTCACTCTGACATGTTCTTTCTTCTGCCACTGCAGCAATGGGAAGCACACAGTAGTTTTTCTATAGGTTGTGTTTTGATAATCTTTATTTTGTCACATTTCAGGCATAACAAGTAACATGAAAATCTGCTTCTTTCCCTCTCTCAAACATGAACTTATGCACTGAAAATCTAGGTAGATGAGGAAATGAAGTTGTTTTATTTTTCAAAGCATACAGGTTCACGAACCATGTCTGTATTTCTGGATTCTTTCAAAGAGAATAATGGAACACCAACGTTACCATGACCTCAAATCCATAATAATAGAGTTGGCTTTGTGTGAATCCACTGATGTTTTGGACCCTAAACATGGTTAATTCTTAATTGTTTGCTGTAGCTTCAAGCCTTTCAAACCCAGGTATAAACACTGTGCATCCTTACTGTCTACAGGTAGATTAATATACAATTTATTATTTTATTTTACTTTGGTATTAGAAAGAACAGAGAGTAGTAAAACTAGAAGGAAAGACAAAGGAAAGGGACGAGAAAGAAAGGGAAGAGAAAAGAAGGCAATACCCATTTTGGGGGAAATGGCTTAAAAATACTGAAAAGTGCTATTAAGATTACTGATGTCTTAAAATGTATCCCTGGTCAACAGCCTTCAAATGGCATAAGAAGTTGGATCTGCCACCAAGACAGGAAGTAGAACCATTTATCCATCCACATGTTTGCTTGCAATATCCAAATGTAGCTACACTCATTTCCTTAGTAGAAACTGAAGGCATTCCAAAGAAGGCTCTCTGTGTCCCTGAAAGTGTGACATCAACTGACATTATTTTTCTTTTCAAGAAACTGTCTCCGATCTCTCCCACTGTTGGCAAGTGATTGCCACAACTGACTGTTTCCCAAAGACACTAATTCAGAGCAGTGACTTTTCTTCATTTGCCTATATTTTCTCATCTATAAAACTAGAAAAACATCAAACTAAAACTACAATGAGTTATCACCTCACTCCGGTCAGACTGACCATCATCAAAATGTCTACAAATAATAAATGTTGAAGAGGGTGTGGAGAAAAAGCCACCCTCCTACACTGTTGGTGGGAGGAATGTAAATTGGTACAGCCACTATGGAAAACAGTATGGAGGTTCCTTAAAAAACTAAAAATAGAGTTACCATATGATCCTGCAATTCCACTCCTGGGCTATATCTGGAGAAAACTATAATTCGAAAAGATACATGCATCCCAATGTTCATTGCATTATTTACAATAGCCAAAACATGGAAGCAACCTAGATGTCCATCAACAGATGAATGGATAAAGAAGATGTGGTATAAATATACAATGGAATATTACTCATCCACAAAAAAGAAGGAAATTATGCCACTTGAAGGAACATGGATGGACCTAGAGATCATCATACTAAGTGAGGTAAGCCAGACAGAGAAAGACAAATATCATGATATCGCTTATATGTGGAATCTAGAAAAATGTTAGATGAACTTATTTACAAAACAGAAATAGACCCACAGACATAGAAAACAAACTTATGGTTGTCATAGGGGAAGAGGAAGAGAGATAAATTAGGAGGATGGGATTAACATATACACATACTACTATATATAAAATAGAAAACCAACAACGACCTACTGTACAGCACAGGGAACTATACTCAGTATTTTGTAATAACGTATAAGGGAAGATAATCTGAAAAAGAATATATATACATATATATATGTATCTAACTGAATCACTGTGCTGTACACCTGAAACTAACAGAACATTGTAAATCAACTATACTTCAATTAAAAAAAATTTTTTTAAATAAAACCCTAAAAAACAAAACTGGGATAATATCAATTTCCATCTCAACGGGTTATTATGGAAATTAAGTGAATGAAAAAGGTAAAGTGCTTTAAACTGTATCTAGAACATTTTAAACACTAAATAAATGTTATTATTAATATTACTATTAGTCCTAAAATAATGAAGAGCAACTCCTTTTCACTCTTTAAGTTCAAAATTTGAACTTATTCAAAGCTTATCCTAGGATTTGAGCCAGAATTCAGTATTTGGCCCCTTTATTACTTAATCAATATAAAATCTAAACCAATTATTAGTACTTCCATAAGTCGGTGTCAAATTTTCTTATTTTCTTTGGATTAGGGTGTTTGTCAAGCCTCATCACCGTACCTGTATTAAATTATAAAATCTTAGTAGCAGTTTTAGGCCTTTGTTGGAAATTTTCACATACTTATTATGCCCTAGCACTTGGGTTTAACAGATACTTTGGGACAATGCTGTTGCAGAAAATATAAGTGGTATATTCTACATAGGGAGAAACTTCTGAAAGCACAGATAGTTTGTTGGCAACCATATTTTCATTAATAACTTTGTTTTATAAGAAATGTGTTTATATATACATGAATGTTTGTTTCATTCCACATGATTTCCATGTCAACATTAGACCTTTTTCTTCAAAACTGTGCTACCTGTGAATAAGAAGAGTTCTTTTAAAATCCACTTATTCTTAGAATACAATTTCTTTTTTCCAAAATGTCAATCCCAACCTTTTTCTTCTTTCATTCACACTCTTAAAGTGTGAAAACAGCCCACCTGTTGACTATATGTAATATGAAAGATTGCACACTATAGAACCCTCTCCATTAAATGCATGAACTTAAGAGCCAAATTGAGGGTAAAATCCATAAAGAATAAGGGCAAGTTATACAAGTGTTCACCCTGACATTATTGATTAAAATGTTAATTTATTATAACCATTATTGCCTGTCAGAAGAAGTAATGTACTTCAAAGACTTTTCATTTGGAGTTCCTCCTCAATCAATATTTACATGGAATTCCAGTCCTCTAGAAGGAATATTCAGCTTAATGAATAGCAATCAATCATTAGAGGAATATATTGAGTACACCAGATAATTAATATGCCAATAATTGTTTCACTGTGGGAGATAGAATGGACTAATAAAGAGTCTACAGGTTTGGATTCCAACTTCTAACATTCAAATCCCCGTGCCACAGTTTACTGAGTGTGTTAATTCCTCTATCAAATAAAGGTAGTACAATTACTTAAACCTCATGGGGGTTGTTGTTGGTATGAAATAAGAAGACACACACTAAGTGCCCATACATAGTTATGCCCATTGATAAACACACATCATATTACTAACATGGATATATGTTAGGCTGAGCCACAAGTAACTGTAATATTTTGTATCTGTCAAATATTGGAAGGATAATATAGTTCAATCTAAGAAATGCGCACACAGAGTGACTCTCCAGAAGCTTCAAAAAAAACCCCACAAAAGTTAACAGCAGGCTTCCCTGGTGGCGCAGTGGTTGAGAGTCCGCCTGCCGATGCAGGGGACACGGGTTCGTGCCCCGGTCTGGGAAGATCCCACATGCCGTGGAGCGGCTGGGCCCGTGAGCCGTGGCCGCTGAGCCTGCGCGTCCGGAACCTGTGCTCCACAACGGGAGAGGCCACAACAGTGAGAGGCCCGCGTACCGCAAAAAAAAAAAAAAAAAAAAAAAATTCTGTTGGAGTTGGAAAACCTATCACACCCACATTGATCAACAGAATTCAGGTTGAAATGAAAGGGGTCTGAAATCAGAAATGATGAGAGTTAACAGTGACCTGTTTCAGAGTCAATCCAAGGCCTCATCTCTGTTCTCATCTTTTCTGACCTCTCAACCATGACTCAGAGTTGATCACTCTGTCTCCAAGTTTCCTCAGCCGTGCAGACGACAGACTCCACTGGCTACCAAAACCTTCTCCTCACTTTCTCCAACGTTTTCTTTATGGATATGCTGTGGCTCATTCCCAAACTCTCTGATCTCTATTCTTGTTCCTTGAACTCTTAAATTTGGGGAGACTCGCCTCTTAGAATCTGTCAGGTAGGTACTGACTAGTGGAAAGAGCACAGGTTTGGGGATCAAGGACTCCTGGGTCTTAGTCCCCATTACACACATCAGCTGTGTCACCTAGGATGAGTTGTCTATACCTTTAAGCCTTAGTTTTATCTGTGAAATGGAGATGCTGATATCTGTATCTAGGCATATTCATTTTCTCTTGCTGCCATAACAAACTACCACAAACTTACTAGTTTAAAATAGCACCCACTTATTATCTCACAGTTTTCGTGGGTCAGAAGCTTAGATACAATGTGACCAGTGAGGTTCTCTGGTTAGGTCTCATAAGGTTGAAATCAAGGTATGGCAATGCTGTGTGCCATAATGGAGGCTTGAGGGGAAAATGCATCCAAGTTCATTCAGGACATTGAAAAATTCAGTTCCTTCCCACGATTTGCATGTGGTCCCCTCTGTCTTAAGCCAGTCCTTAGACTCCTCTCATGCTTCAAATCTCACTGACTTTCTCTTTCTGCCCTCAGCTGAGAGAAAGATCCCCTTTTAAGAGCTCGTGTGATGACATTCGCTACACCAGAATAACACAGATAATCTATATTATAGTCAATTTATTAGTAACTAATTACATCTGGAAAGCCATTTTTGCCCTGTAACATAACATATTCTTGAGTATGATGCCAGGAGGCAAAGGTCACGGACGCCAAAATTCTGCCTCCTTCAAAGGATTAATGTGAAGATCAAAGAAATAAACACATGCGGGGTGAAGATCTCCATGGTGCAAGATACATAACCTGTTCTAAATAAATATTTTCTCATCTGTGCTCACCCCACACAACACACACACACACACACACACACACACACACACACACAAACCTCTTAGCCTTAATATGTTGGCTTCTATCTCTCCTTAATAAGATTAAATAGATGCATGAAGATGAAATGTAACATGTTATCCCAGTCTCATTTATAAAGATATTAATGCATTAAAAACCAACCATAAATGTTTATTATTTTTCCTTCATCTTTTATGATCAACTTGTGTCTAAACCCTTAGCTCATATTTTTACCTGGGACTGAAAAATGTTTGGAGAATTTTCAATCACCTTGGGGAAAGTGCTGTGAAACATAAAATTCCTGACCTAGAGAATTGCTAGTGGACAAGAACTGCTGAGGAATCACATTTATCTTATCTTTCTGAGGAACTAAGAAATTTCAAAGAGCATGCTGAGGCCAAAGCACACCTATATTAGGACTATGTTAAACGGAAGGAGACAGGCTTTTCTTCTCCACTGAAACAGGTAAGAGACATTGGGCAATAGACAACTGATACTGCCAGCCTTTGGGCATCTTTCTCCTTCACTAATTCAAGTTTTAAAGCAACTGAGGCTATCTTCCCCTCTCCCCAAACACCCAACTTTTCCATCACCATTGAGAGTAGCATCCTTTCCTCAGATTTAGGACCACCCAGGTACTCAAACTTCACTGATGACAAGCACTAATCTCACTACTGAGGATCAAGAAGGGGTCAAGGCCTTCATTTTATGCCCTCCCTCACAGCTACCTTGGGCTAGGGTGACTATCACAGGGAATCAAGTGGTGGAAGGAGACAGATCCATGTGCTACAAGCACTCCTTTCATTATGATCCCATAGCTCCTGCCAAATCTAGATGACATTCTCACCCTTACTACTGAAATGTTGCCCTTGGTTTTCTTCTTGGGTTCCCTGGGTTCATGTACATCATTTCAGTAAGACTTTAAATCAAGATAAAAAGGAATTGTGGTTGCAGTGTTTCGTAAAGGAGTAATGTGGATAGTGAAATGGTATTTCTAGAGGTAGCTTGGAGTATTTCTCCAAGAAAACTGTCATTTTTATAAGGATGATAGAGTTCAGAGCTATGAGACTCAAAATTACCTAATCCAACTATGTTGTTATAAAAATTAGTAAATTGAGGTTCTTCCCCGGAGGTCCAGTGATTAAGACTCCACACTTCCACTGCAGGGGGCAGTGGGTTCAATCCCTGGTAGGAGAACTAAGATCCTGCATGCCATGCGGAGTGACCAAAAAAAAAAAAAAAAAAAAGAAGAAGAAAAAACAGTAGTAAATTGAGGCTAAGAGAAGCTAAGTGATTTGCTTAAAGTCGCACAGTTTAATCAGGGCTAGTGAGGATCTGCACAAGGAGGGTAATCGGATGTGATTCCCACTATGCTACACTCCCTTCAAAATTCCACTAACCTCAGTCAATTTGTGAAACTGTCTCTAGGTATCTGCACCCAAATTAACCAGTGCCGATCACTTTCCCATTCCTGGTTTTTGAAGATTTACTGATTGCAACAGAATTAAAGTTATGGGTTGCTCTTTCATACAGAATGTATCTCAATGGTTTCAATTTCATAAAGTGTATACATTTTCCTACTTAGATTTAGAAGGAATATGTGTCCTGCTCTCTCCCTTCTCTATATTAAACTGTAAATGGTTCAAGTGGCAGAGATACCTGATTTCAGCAACTTCTCCTGGGCACTACTCTGAACAAACTGATGTATACACTCATTAAATACTGGGCTTTGACTGATAAGGATTTGCCATGTGCCTTCTTCTGTCTAATGATATTAAGACAGAGTTCCCAATTTGTACCTGTGGTGATTTACTGTTCCTGCTCCAACACTAATGATGGAAAATGCTTTTCCACTATCATTTAATTAGCCCAGAAGCCTAGTAGAAATTAGTCTTTAAAATGTACCAGCAGAGAAAAGATTGAGAGCAGCTGTAAAGAACCTTGCACCAAGACAGGACAACTTTAAAAGCACAGCATTGGTATTAAACACTATTAATAATGGGAGCAATCCTTTACCACAAAAGAGTTAGAAGCAGACATCCTTAGCTTTTGGGGACTTGCACTCCATATCTGTATAAAGAGGCTGGGCTAGCACATTTGAAATATTCGTCCCCAAAAAGATGTCCTAAAATAAAGAGGCCCTGAGGATGAATACCATGTTAATAAATATTCTAAAATGAATGAGAAGTAATTCCAAGACAATGAAGTAAATCTGGCTTGCTTAACTACATATGTCGTGTCACACTATAGCTTAATTCTTATAAGTCCTCATGTGCCCAGCAAAGTACTGCTACTTTAAGAAATATCTACTCCTTTAAGAAATATCAATTATATTTCTGATTGTTCTCCTGCATTTCAGATAGCAAATATAAACTCATCTGGAATCGTTAAGAAATTATGGTAACAGCTCAGGATTGATATGTCCTTACAACTAAACATGAGTTACAATATTTAAAGTACGATAAAATGCCAAATATTGAGGCCATAGTGAATGAAACAGATACTCTGATAGGCTTTAGAACTGCATAGTGATTTTGAGTTATGTTATACCAAAAAAAGAAAAAACTTGATAAATTATAGTTCTTTGAGCTTTCCAGCTGACTATGTAAGTGAGGATAACTCTAGGAAAAGAATAATGTCAAGAAAGTAAAACAGGATTTGCTTTTCTAAGAATCCGGCAGTCAAAATATGTTGACTTCTTTATAAGAAAAAACTGGCTTTTGCTTTTACGTTCTTTAGTTTTCTCTTCAGTAAAGTGAAAAATTAGAATCACATCAGATATCACACAAAGGATATGGTGTATCAATTATATCTCTGCTTCTCAGGTATGTAAATGCTAAAATACAAACACATTTCAATACCAGATTCATCATAATGCCTTCAATTTTGATTTTTTAAAAATCTGAAGTCGATCATGATAGATTCAACTATAAGAATGCACAAGCCACATATCTAAAATTATGTGAAAAATCATTTTATCACAGCACATTGAAGTAGAAGGTTTTATATTTTTAACTACATGAATACCTGATTCACAGAGAACTTAAGAAATATAAGTGGTTCATAATGATTTTTTTCCTTTAAAAAACTGCACAAACTTGAAGAAAGTCTACGGAAAGCAAGGAAAAAGTAAAATGTATTTCTGACTAAATTAAACTTCACATATATACGAAGAGAAAAATCAATTTCAAAATTTTATCATAGAGAGGAGTTATTACTCTCTATATCTAGCAAGGCAATAATGCCAGACTTTTAAAACAATAGTTCCAGTGTACTTGGTAAATTTCTTAATTTCAAGAATGAAAGATATTTTTAGTCTGAGAGTATTTTCTAGAAACTGTTATGGAGAGCAGTATTTTTTTACCTGTCAATCAATTAAACACCTAAATTTTATAATTTAAGGTATTTTGACATTTGTTCATTTTACAGCAATGGAAGAATATCACAGTGCTTAAAATTTTCCATTTAAAGACATAAGACTAGAAAGAGAATCATTAAAATATATTACCTATAACTGTATAGAAGACTTGAGTTAGCAAAACATTTTCTTACCTTTTCTCATTTAATCCTTTCTGAAATCCTCCCTTTTTACAGAAGAGAAGATTGAGTCAGCAAATGGTTTTGCTTTCTATTTCACTGAAAGAACTAAAAAATATATATATATGGAAGAACTCCCATAGAATTCCACATCATTCCATGTCTACCCACCTATGAGTAACTGCACCCACTTTCTCTGCCTTCTTATGAATGAGCCACTCATGGCCTCTCTAAAGACATTCTCTCTACTTGGATAGGAAATCCTGTTCCCTCTCACAAACTCACATACCTTTCTCAAGCAACTGTCAGCTCTCTTCCATATTCAACTTTTTGCTTTCTACATGTACACTTCCATCAACACAAAAATAATACAAATGTGATATAACTTCTTCCATCTAAAACAAAGCAAACAGCACTTGACTTTACTCCATTTCCTGCTCCAGCCACAACCCACATCATTTCTTTACCTGTGCAGAAAAACTCCTTGAAAGAGAAATTTATATTTGCTGTCTCCAGTTCCTCTCCTCTCATTCTCTCCTAACCTACTTTCACCTCCACCACTCCACTAGAACTGCTCTTGTCAAGGTCATCAAGGAACCTCTTGTCAGATCCAATGGTCAATTCTCAGCGCTCATCTTACTTGACTGGTTAGCACCATTTGACATGGCTAATCTTTCCCATTTCTTGTTACGTGTTCTTCACTAGACTTTTTGAACACCACACTCACTGGTCACTCCTTCTCAGTATCCTTTGCAGATTTCTTCTCTTTTTCTAAAACCTCTTAATATTCTAGGGCTGTCTAGTCCAGTTCCTTCCCCCTTCTCATTTTTGTCTACATTCAGTCCCTTGGTAAACATAAGAAGTCTCATGACTTTAACTACCAAGTACATTCCAACAACTCACAGAACTTTAATTTAGCCCAGACCTCCCTTCTCAACTCCAGGCTCCTATATCTAACTCTTAGACATCTCAAATTCAACATCTCCAAAACTGAATTCCTGATCTTCTCTTCCAAATATCCCCTATACTTAGCCTCTCCCGTTTTAATTGATGGCAACTCTATCCTTCCAGTTGGTCAGGCTGAAAACCTTGGAGTCATCCCTGAATCCTCTGTCAATATACCTGTCAGGAATTGCTGTTGGTGTTATCTTCAAAATGCATCCATAACTGACTACTCCTCATCTCCAATACTACCACCCTTGTTTTTCACTTATAATAATGCAATAGTCTCCCAACAGATAAAAAGTCCAGTGTGGCTGGAGTGAGGGAAAGAGGGGATGGGATATTAGAGAGAAAGACCAGAGGTAGATTCCTGTAGAGCTTTTTAGGTAAATGCAAGAAGCTTGGATTTTTATGCTACTACGATAGGAAACTATTGGAGTAGTTTAAGTAGGAAACTGACATGATCTGATCTGTTTTAAGAAAGATGACACTGCGGGCTTCGCTAGTGGTGCAGTGGTTGAGAGTCCGCCTGCCGAGGCAGGGAACACGGGTTCGTGCCCCGCTCCGGGAAGATCCCCGGTGCCGCGGAGCGGCTGGGCCCGTGAGCCATGGCCGCTGAGCCTGCGCGTCCGGTGCCTGTGCTCCGCAACGGGAGAGGCCACAGCAGTGAGAGGCCCGCGTACCACAAAAGAAAAAAAAAGAAGAAGAAAGATGACACTGCTCCTGGAGGGAGAGTAAATGGTATAGGAGCAATGGTAAAAACAACGGCATCAAGCAGGAGGCATTTCAGCAGAACAGAGAGAGATGATGATGAGAGTGAATACGGAAAGAAGAGGGCAGATTCAGAATTGGGGTAGAGACCACAGGGTGCGTTGAAAGACTGGATGAAGGAAGGTGGGAAAGAGAAATGAATGTAACTCCTGGACTTTTAGCTTAAGCAACCTGGTATATGGTAACATTATTTACTAAGGGGAGATTCATTTACTATAGTTTCATGGCATCTTCAAACTTATAACCCAAGAACTGTTTATTCTCACTTTAAATGATATAAACTTGCATAAGTTCGATGAAAACTGAAATTCTAAAAATTATTTCATATATATAATAATGCTTCTCTGCTTTAAAATGAACTCCTTAACCATATCTTGGTCATATTGATAAACTACTTCCTACAAGCTTAGAATCATAAAGCAGAAAGTGTCTATAATGCTTAATATTTCTCAAATGTGTGGCTAACTTATGTGCTAAAAATTCCAGGGAAAGGAAATTCATCCATCCCAGGGACTCTAGCACAATTTTTAAACTTATCTAATCATTAAGGCACTTTTCTCTATATTGAGCCAAAATCTACCTCCTAGGATATTTATCTAATAGTCCTTATTCTGGTTACTTAAACAGCACCTAATCTAGGATGAACAGTATTTGCCACTTTTGGCGCCCCTTTTTGTTCTTCAATTCAGAGCAGACATTGTTAATTTGATCAATGTACCCTTTCTTGCTGATCCAACAGTGGCTTCAGAATCACTTTCGACACAGTACTGTTGGCAGCCACTACAAATCAACAGAAGATAAATCGAATTCCTCCAAATCAAAAAATGTTTATTGAGTGATTATTATGTTTCCGCACTTGAGGAATTCACAGTCTAGACTTGTAGGCAGATGATTATAAAACAACCTCATGAATACTGTAGAAAAAGAAATACAGAATACTATGAAAGCACAGAAAAGGTCACCTGTCCCAGATTGAACAGGATAAAGAAGAGCTGTCTTCCTGCTAACAGCCCTTTAATTAGATAGATATTACATATCTCTCATTTTCTTTCTCCAGGGTAAATGTCCTTAGCATCCTCAAACTCACGTGCTAAAATAAAATGTTAAAACATATTAGGGAAAGATGTCCAACCCTTTTCTATGTACAAGGCACTAATGAGTTACACATAATTAACATTAGAAGACAGTTGAGAAATGACTGCACAGTTCTAATGTGAAAATATAAATCAAGGATGGTACTCTTATCCAAGTGTCCCTTCATCTATAATCAAAAGAGAAGCAAGAGATTAGGTATTTTAGCCCATGGAAGCTCTTCTTTAAAAACACACAGACATACAAACTGACAATGAAATCTAACCAACCAAGAGATTAATCCGGATAGGTCAATAATGGAAAGTAATGATAAATTAAAAATATCCAATGGTGAGTACCAAATCTAGTCAAATACAGAAATTAAGCCTGTACAAGCTTTGTGAGGTGATAATTTCCTCTTCTTTCCTAGCAGGGAGTCAGTGGATACTTTGCATATTTGAAACAGTACAAAACATATCAATGTCAAGCAACATAGGTGTCTCTTTAGAGGTATAGAGGTAACTTTATCTTCTTATGAAGAAACATTCAAGTTTCTTTCAGTTTTACTTCTGTTCTTTTTATTTCAGTTGCGTTGAAGTAAAAATTAAATCAGTGTTTTCTATCTTTAAGTGAAAATGTATTGTATCATCCCATCTCCAAAAATCATTTCTTTCTTCGTAACCATCTAACCTTCCCTCTTCTTTTTTGCATATATGTTGAGAAATGTAGGTGTAGAATATATTCAGAGAAGATGGGTAATGATTATCTGTGGTAAGTCATATTTTGAGCTTTATTCAAATGTCTCATAAATATATATCATTTTTATAAAAAAATAAAGAATACTTTAAAAAAACAATAGTTTAAAAACCTATATTTTAATTTTAGATTTATTTATTGTTCTGAATATCAGAATTTTGATCTGTAAAAAAAGGGATACTGTCGGGATTTCCCTGGCGGTCCAGTGCTTAAGACTCCGCACTCCCAATGCAGGGGGTGTGGGTTTGATCCTTGGTTGGGGAACTAAGATCCCACACGCTGCATGACGTGGCCAAAAATATAAATAAATAAAATAAAAATAAAGACTTTAAAGAAAAAAGGATACTGTCTACTCACAGATTGTTGTGAGCTTTAAACAAATTGATCTATATAAATGCTCTCTGAACTGTTCAGTGTTTCATAATTATACCTACATATAGCATATACAAATATGTATATTATATAATATACAATGTAATTATATATTAACAGAAGATTATATATTAATATAGTACTATGTATTAATATGATTATATATTAATATAGCATAGTAATACTATTATATGGGAACTACACCTCAGTAGCAATAATTTCTCACAATATATTAATAATAATTATGTGGGCAAAAATAATCACAGACCAAAGTATAAGAAAAAATTAAATACAAGTCAAAATTGGTATAGTTGTTTTTAGATAAAACAAGACTGATCCTACTTATCCATCATTGAAATACAGTTGGATGGTGATGTATATTTTTCTTTAGCAACTATCAGGTGTAGGTATATTGGGGGGGAAAATCCAAGAAGTAAGATTTAGTCTTCATTAATAGTTCTCTAGAAGGGCCTACATTTTCCTAATCATTCCATAGCTTTCTACAGGATTAAATTTTATCTCAGAAATACCAGTAATTCCCAAATAATTTCTTTAATTATAATTTTTAATTCTAAAGCACTGCAACTGATTTCGACTATGTGTTTACATAGGGATTAGGAAATATAACTTTTCTGCATCTTCTATGGTAGAAATCTTTTTCAAGCCTCCTTGAAAACAATTTTCTAGTTATTAAGAGACTATAGATAGTCATTGTAGATCATTAAGAAATGCTAAAAAAATACTGCAAAGAAAATAAAAATTTCAGCTAGTTAAAAAAAAAAAATCTAAACAGATGGAAACCTTACTTAAGCACAGGATTATTATGGACACCAACACCTCTGTTTTTCTAATTTGTTTTCCATATAATGTAACTTTCTTTTGAAAACTATTTTAAGAGGTTTTCTTCTTCTTAATTGGTGGCCTTTTGCCATTCAGAGTTATCAGATATAATCTACCAAATTATTATCATTTTTTTAGGTTTAAGAAAAAAAATTTTTAATTATTTTATATGTTCCTTTTTTGATTGCTCAAAAATAATATAATTAAATATGTCAAATTTAAAATCCCTTTCAACTTCCTTAAATATAATATAAAAACTAAGTGGTAATACACTGTGTAAGGAATTTTTCTATACCTCAGTTTTTTTTTTTTTGTTTTTTTTTTTTGCGGTACGCGGGCCTCTCACTGTTGTGGCCTTTCCCGTTGCGGAGCACCGGCTCTGGACACGCAAGCTCAGTGGCTATGGCTCACGGGCCCAGCTGCTCCGCGGCATGTGGGATCTTCCCAGACCGGGGCATGAACCCGTGTCCCCTGCATCGGCAGGCGGACTTCTCAACCACTGCGCCACCAGGGAAGCCCTATACCTCAGTTTTGATGCTGGTTGGGCTGGTGTGTTATGACTGCCTTTGTTTGTCAAAACTTGCAGTACTAAACATTAAACTAAGTTGTTTCTTTTTAAACAGCTTTATTGGAGTATAATTGCTTCACAATGTTGTGTTAGTTTCTGTTGTGTAACAAAGTGAATCAGCTATACGTATACATATATCCCCAAATCCCCTCCCTCTTGCGTCTTCCTCCCACTCTCCCTATCCCACAGCTCTAGGTGGTGACAAAGTACTGAGCATATCTCCCTGTGCTATGCAGCTGCTTCCCACTAGCTATCTATTTTACATTTGGTAGTGTATATATGTCAGTGCTACTCTCTCACTTCGTCCCAGCTTACCATTCCCCTTCCCCTGTCCTGAAGTCCATTCTCTATGTCTGTGTCTTTATTACTGTCCTGCCTCTAGGCTTATCAGAACCATTATTTTTGTTTTTTTTAGATTCCATGTATATGTGTTAGAATACGGTATTTATTTTTCTCTTTCTGATTTACTTCACTCTGTGTGACAGACTCTAGGTCCATCCACCTCAATACAAATAACTCAGTTTCATTTCTTTTTATGGCTGAGTAATATTCCATTGTATATATGTGCCACATCTTCTTTATCCATTCATCTGTCGATAGACACTTAGGTTGCTTCCATATCCTGGCTATTGTAAATAGTGCTGCAATGAACATTGTGGTATATGTCTCTTTTTGAATTATGGTTTTCTCTGGGTATATGCCCAGTAGTGGGATTGCTGGGTCATATGGTAATTCTATTTTTAGTTTTTAAGGAACCTCCATACTGTTCTCCATGGTGGCTGTATCAATTTACATTCCCACCAACAGTGCAAGAGGGTTCCATTTTCTCCACACCTCTCCAGCATTTATTGTTTATAGATTTTTTGATGACGGCCATTCTGACTGGTGTGACGTGATACCTCATTGTAGTTTTGATTTGCATTTCTCTAATGAGTAGTGATGTTGAGCATCCTTTCATGTGTTTGTTGGCAATCTGTATATATTCTTTGGAGGATTGTCTATTTAGGTCTTCTGCCCATTTTTGGACTGGGTTTTGTGGTTTTTTTTTGATATTGAGCTGCATGAGCTGCTTGTATATTTTGGAGATTAACGCTTTGTCAGTTGCTTCGTTTGAAAATATTTTCTCCCATTCTGAGGGCTGTCTTTTCGTCTTCGTTATGGTTTCCTTTGCTGTGCAAAAGATTTTAAGTTTCATTAGGTCCCATTTGTTTATTTTTATTTCCATTTCTCTAGGAGGTGGGTCAAAAAGGATCTTGCTGTGATTTATGTCAAAAAGTATTCTTCCTACATTTTCCTCTAAGAGCTCTACCAAATTATTGAGCTCAAATTATTTCCAAAAGCAAAGTTCAGCTTGCCCAAATTTGAAACCAGATTACTTATCCCCCATACTGACTGGAGAAAAATAACATTAACTGCTGCCAAGATTCTGAACTCAGTTCTGCATCCTGGTTTACGTTTGATGTGGGCAAAACATCATCAGTAGCTATAGACTGAAGCATGGAAACCATGAAGGTGTAATTGCTAGAAGTAGCACACAAAGGACATAAAGAAATCTGATTCCTATAAGAAAATGTCAGGGAAAAGCAAATGATATTTATTACTTAATAAGGTAGACTGTCAGTCTCCTAGGAATCTGATGTGGTAGGTTTTCCTAGGAAACTGATGTGGTAGGTTGGTTGATAATATTTTACTCAATTGTTTGATGACTCAAGGGAAAGAAAAAGACCCAAGGACCTTTTTAACACTGGCCCAAAATGGAGCAAACTGTTGAAGATATTGGAGCAGAGCTACTTGAAAATTCTTTCAGCATTCCATAGCTAAAGAACAAGATATAGCATCAAATATTGTCAGACAGCCTATGGAACACCAACCCCAAAGAGGATTCCTTATCTGAAATGTTTTTAAAAAATTATTGCATTGAGAGTGAGATAAGTCTGTCTATTCATTTGTTCAACAATCTTCATGGACATATACTTTTATTAACTTCATCATCAATGCAAAAAATTTCACATGACTAATAATTAAAATTTAAATTAATGCAACCCCATGCATTTTTGCCTAAAAACTGACAAAAGATAATGGTCATGGTTAGCAAGGGTTTGATAAAATTAACATTCAAAAAATTAAGACGTAAATGATACCATGTTACTGTAGATCTAAATCACAGAAATGATTTGACACACGTAAGTTCCATATAACTATACAGAAGGAAAAATTAACAATTACATTACTGCTTCCTGAACATCCCTCTTCTTAGTATATCTGGATCCCTGGAGTCCTGTGGTAATGTAGGAAAAATGAAAGCCAATACGACACTTGGAAACTTAGTAGATTTTATGAGTTTCACTTGCCCACTGGTACCTAGGAGCCATCAAAGCACTCTCAAGATCAAAATGTAGGAACACATTCTGACCAAAGTTTTTATAAATCAAAGCCAGATTTTCTCATTGTAATGAGAGAAAATGTTTTCTTAAAAAACAAATCTACTCTTTTCTCATGCCATCCAGTTCAAATTCATTTCCTTATCACCCTCTAGCACCACAGCAACTGGTAAGATTATCTAGTTTTGATTTACAGTAGGATTGGCTCACTGTGAAACAGACTGCCTATTTATGAATATTGAAAAATTTCCTGATGGAACTTGATTTTCTTGACAACTTATCCCCTAAGATTTCACTTGGGACCTCACCAAATACCATCATCAATAGAATGGAAGAATGCTGATTCTGCACAACATCCTTTATATCAATTTTTGCACGAATTTTCTAACTTAAATTTTAAAGTTGGACTTGTTTTCCTAAGTGAGTCTTATGCAGAGCCCAATATACAGAGCAGATGAAAGTGGAGCTGACTTGTTAAAAGAGGGAGAAACCATCACCCTTCATGTTTAAGGTCCCACTTTTCTCTGGTAAAATCCTGAGGCATGTCTATTGAATCTTAAGGCCAAGGAGAACTCAGGGAATACACCACAGAATTAGGGGAAAAGGTAAGACAAATTGTTCTAGGACAAGAGGAGATAAGATGCTATCAGAGACAGAGAAACTAGATTGTGATACAGATGTCCTCCAACGGGCCCTTCTAGAACTAAGATGCTGGGATAGATTTGGCCATGGGCTCAACGGCTTTTAAGTGTAAGACCCAGGAAAGCCCTCCTTTCAGGTCCTTTGATGTCATCCTTATTTAATTGACAGTTTCTGGGGAAGGGAAGGAAAGCAAAGAAAAAAAAGTTTTTTATGTTAAATGTTGCAGATAAACATATATTTTATTTGTACCTGAATATATTCATATTCTTTGTTTTCCTATAAGTATTACCTTTTCCTTTATCTTGATATGCAATTATTAATATTAGTGATCCATTAAATATTAATTCAGTTTTAATAGTTCTTCCTTTTTTAACTTAGTCTGGTCATTTGGTAGACAAATTTAAAATTATAAGTCCCTAGATAATTAAAACTACTCTACCCATTCCCCTTTAATCACCTACCATCAATAATGATTTTTCTTGATTTAGGTATTTCCAATTCTTATCCTATCATGTTTGTTATTAAAAGCAATTTTGCAGCAGAACAAGGAATGTTAAGACTCTGTTAACAATAAATGCTGGAGAGGGTGTGGAGAAAAGGGAACACTCTTGCACTGCTGGTGGGAATGTGAATTGGTACAGCCACTATGGAGAACAGTACGGAGGTTCCTAAAAAAACTGCAAATAGAACTACCATATGACCCAGCAATCCTACTACTGGGCATATACCCTGAGAAAACCATAATTCAAAAAGAGTCATGTACCAAAATGTTCACTGCAGCTCTATTTACAATAACCCAGAGATGGAAACAACCTAAGGGTCCACCATCGGATGAATGGATAAAGAAGATGTGGCACATATATACGATGGAATATTACTCAGTCATAAAAAGAAACAAAATTGAGCTATTTGTAATGAGGTGGATAGACCTAGAGTCTGTCACACAGAGTGAAGTAAGTCAGAAAGTGAAAGACAAATACCGTATGCTAACACATATATATGGAATTTAAGGGAAAAAAAATGTCATGAAGAACCTAGGGGTAAGACAGGAATAAAGACACAGACCTACTAGAGAATGGACTTGAGGATATGGGGAGGGGGAAGGGTAAGCTGTGACAAAGTGAGAGAGTGGCATTGACATATATACACTACCAAATGTAAAATAGATAGCTAGTGGGAAGCAGCTGCATAGCACAGGGAGATCAGCTCAGTGCTTTGTGACCGCCTGGAGGGATGGGATAGGGAGGGTGGGAGGGAGGGAGATGCAAGAGGGAAGAGATATGGGAACATATGTGTATGTATAACTGATTCACTTTGTTATAAAGCAGAAACTAACACACCATTGTAAAGCAATTATACTCCAATAAAGATAAAAAAATATATAAAATAAATAAATGGCAGCAAATGCAAACAGACATTAGGAAAGCATTTTTTAAATACCTAGATACATATTACATGAAAGGATTAAAATTTTCCTTTGTTGGGCAAGCAAGAGATAAGTCTTCCCTCATTTTTCTGACCTTATGACAAAGTCAATTTCTCTACCTTTCTTCCCATTCTAGCCAAAATGAATTTCCTCCTAGCTGTAATAGCCAATACGAGAAAAGGCTGTGGGGAATCCTAGTTCCCCTCTACTAGAAGACCTGTGTTTGACCTTGGAAATGACTTTCCCATGGAATTAATGACATAAATGGTGTTAGCCTCAACAGTCCCATAACAGTGCCACGTAGTTTAATGAGACATTTGTAAGCAAGATTAGGGATCCAACAATCATTTATAATGCTACTATAATATGTTTCAAATTGATATGTTAATGACTTATGAAGCTTTATAATGTACAAATCATTTCTAATTGTTTGTTACAAAAAGAATATCTCAGGCACCAATATAATCTGTAGACTATTTTCTTGAGCTCTAACAAGTTCACAAGATTACTTGACTCCTCTGAGAACACAGTGATAAATGGTTATCACTTAGGTTCCATTAATATTTTTCTCCTGAATTCTCATAAAGACACCAGAAAGCTTTGGGTTTTTTTCTCAAATATTTAGTTTCTGTGAGTTTTCTGAAAAATTATTTTCAATATTTCCCACCGTGATAACCTAAAATCAAAGGATACAAATTGTCTCTGAAAAAATTCAAGAAGAATGAGAGCCCAAAGTTTTTTCTATCCTCAGCGTCACATAGTCCAAGTTACATAGGGATAATCTGAAATCTTCCAGTAGATAGTGGAAAATGATATCTTTCTATTTTCTTTTACTTCAGTAAAAGACATATATTAGGCTTCCAAAATTACGATTCCATATTTTAAAGTGTATATTCGGTGCTTCAGAAGCAGTGTACTTTCATAAATACTCTTGGCATATCTATGCACCAAACACTGGGTCGACATCATAAAAACCCAAATAACCCAAATAATACATTCAATAATTCAATTCAGATACTAACACATAGAAAGCATGCTATCAATGCAATGTACTAAGTTTAGAAAAACAATTTAAAATAATATAAGAAAAACAAAAGTATTCCACAAATAGGTACACTCAGTAAATGGAACAAGTTAAAATAAAATGGCCCAAATAGTACTATTTTTTACAAACTTGTAAAAATAGAATTGCCATCTAAAATTTCAATTTTTCCACGCAAAAAAAAATCCTTTTTGTACATAACATGGTTCCCTATTTCTAAGATGCATATTTTTTCTATTTAAATAGCTTTCTACATTTATTATAGTACTATTATGTATTTCTCCTTTGGTAAACTATTAATTAAATAGCACTCTAGGATCAGTGAAAAATAGTATATATGTATGTTTTCTATTTTTGAGGGAAAACACTAATTTACCATTTCCTTGTACTTTAAAACATATTTGAAAAATAATGTTCCTTATTATAATGGCCAAAATCTGGAACACTGACAACACCAAATGCTGGTGAAGATGTGGAGAAACAGGAACTCTCATTCATTGTTAGTGGGGATGCAAAATGGTACAGCCATCACAGTCTGGCGATTCCTTACAAAATTACACATACTCTTACTGAATGATCTAGCAATTACATTCCTTGGTATTTACCTAAAGAAACTGAAAACATATGTCTACACAAAAACCTGCACACAGGTGTTTATAGCAGATTGCTAAAACCTGGAAGCAACCAAGGTGAATGTATCAATAAACTGTACATCCCACCAATGAAATATACTATTCAGTGCTAAAAAGAAATGAACTATCAAGCTACGAAAAGACATGGTGGAAGCTTAAATACATACTACTAAGTGAAAGAAGCCAATCTGAAAAGGCCACGTACTGTGTGATTCCAACTACAGGACAGTCTGGAATAGGTAAAACTCTGGAGACGGTAAAAGACGAGTGCTGCCAGGGATTTACGAAGGAGAAGAGATGAATAGGTAGAGGATTTTTAGGGAAGTGAAAATATTCTGAATGATGCCGTAATGTTGGCTACGTACCATTATACATTTTTCGAAACCCCTAAAAAGAATCTACAACACCAAGAGTGGACTACAGGTGATTATTATGTGTCAATGTAGGTTCAATTACAAGTATACCTCTCTGGTGAAGAATGTTGATAATGAGGGAGGCTATGCATGTGCTGGAGCAAGGGTTATATGTGAAATCTCTGTACCTTCCCTAAATTTTGCTGTGAACCTGAAACTGCTCTAAAATTATAAAGTTTTAATAAAAATAAAAATGACCCTCCTATATGGCTACCATAAAGCATCCTGAATAAAGATCGTATTTATTAATAATGTATAAACAGAACACTATACCTGCTTCTTCCTAGACAAAGTTTTCCAGATTCTAATAGGAATATGGTATGTCTTAGACTCGTTATAGTCCAAGGGAATATATTTATCATATATATGTAAACACAAGAAAAGTCCAATTCTCCACAATGCATTTGAGACTTCCATGGAACACAGCACTTGCGCAATGTCTTTTAAACACATCTGAGTAATTCCAAAGAAAAACCTATGATTGTTTAAGGAATATTTTTTACATCTGGCAATTAGAGGTCAGTCCTGGTAGGTTCAGCAGCCCTCATCCCTTTATAATGTAACTGGTGTATCCATATGTGAGCCTGCCATTAGACTGAACTAGTTGCAGTACAGAACCATCTTAAGTTATCTCTTTCCTGTCACAAAGAGCACTGTGTCTGGTATAGAGTACATCAGTGTCGAGAAGACGTGTGGAATGAGAGTTATAATGGAAAATACATACAAGAAGATGTGTATACAAGAAATATACATGAAGATGCTGCAGGAATAATAAAATGATGCTGGGTCTAACATTTCTCATTCTCTGTTGTCAGATGGAGATTTATAGTAGTCCTTCCACAACCACTGATGCTGAAGACCGCTTTGTTTCCCACAAATAGTCTGTCAGGGCTTCTTCTGTTTTGGAATTAGAAGATGATATGTTCAGTGATATATATCACCCAGAGTGGACCCAGATCCCTGCAGGGAAATGGCAAAGTCTCTACGTTTTTTTTCACAGAACTCCTTCTCTGATGACCTGCCATCTCCTTTATTTTTTATAAAACAAAATTAACAAAAATAAATTAGGGTAAAAAGCATCACAACCATCACTGACTTTGCCTACATGTTTGTTTTGTTTTAGCAGCAATAAGGTATAAATATATATTAAAATCACCTCAGGGGAAGAGCTG
The DNA here is from genome assembly GCF_008692025.1 of Phocoena sinus. Classification (NCBI taxonomy): domain Eukaryota; kingdom Metazoa; phylum Chordata; class Mammalia; order Artiodactyla; family Phocoenidae; genus Phocoena; species Phocoena sinus. The sequence goes on from NC_045767.1 coordinate 69,121,654, forward strand.
ACAGCTCCACAGAAACAGTAGGAAATAGCTCCCTGGAGAATTTCCCTAGAACTTGCTTCCTGACAGTCATCCTGACAGCCCCAATGTGAAACAAACTTCCTTAACTGACAGAACTTTTTTTAAAGTATTGAGAATGACTATCAGTTTGGAGTTCATACCAGCTGGGTCTGTATCCAAGTGATAAAATACTACCTTCTTAAAGACAGGTGACATTTCTGGTCTGAATAATCCTCACTGGATCCAGAAGAATACAATACAACACCAAAGTTAGACATGAAATAAATATTTATAAAATGACAGCAAATAAAGTAACAAGTGAATGGACCTTTTGAAAAAGGCATTTATCGCATGTAAATGGACAGCCTATTAAGGTGAAAACATGGTAAAGCACATATAGTTGTAAAAATTCCAAAATTCCAAATTTTGAATGGCAATAAAATCTAACTAATTTACTTATTATTCTAAGCCTCTTTGAAAACTGCCATGCAGCGAGGTTAAAGATGTAAACATTGCTGAAATTTATTTTAACGTACGTTAGTTAGGTGTCATTTTCCCCATTACAGATGTGAATAAACACATGCTTGTGGGCATTTATAAAGACCAGAAAAGTATGAAAGGATATCAAATGGCTAATAACTGCATCACCTAAAGATGAACACTGCAAAAATTCTTACCTAACACTGGAACAGATGTTTGCAAAAGGCCTCTCAGTCTCATTTTCCAAGAGAAATTCTTCCTTATTTCTCTTTAAGAACCAAGCATGTCATCATGCTTTGCTGCCCATCAAGTCTTTCATGTAGCAACATTCTCACATGATGATGTGATTATTTCCTCTAAAAGTTTAAAGTGAGACAGCAAACTGGAGTGTGTTCCTTTCTTCTCGCACAAAAATTTAGTGGGTATTTTTTTTAAAACAACTGACTCATCTATTTTTAATATGTAACAGAAATTCAGAATTTTCTAAAATGACCTATAGAGGTGTAGAGTAACATTGTTTTACATTATTAGGTCCTCCCACTTATGCATAAATTAGAAAAGATTATAGTACTCTGAAGGTCTGGTATTTATTAGAGACATAGTTTCTGTTTCAGTTTCCTATTCATGATTTTTATTGCTAGTAATATAAGATAATAATAAATGTAAAGAACCTTCCAAAATGGATCTAATTCCAATCATGCTATCAGAAAAAAATTATATTCACATATTTTATGAGAAAATCATTTTCTATATTACCATCTCTTTTTTTTTTTGCCATACACGGGCCTCTCACTGTTGTGGCCTCTCCCATTGCGGAGCACAGGCTCCGGACACGCAGGCTCAGCGGCCATGGCTCACGGGCCCAGCTGCTCCGCGGCACGTGGGATCTTCCCAGACAGGGGCACGAACCCGTGTCCCCTGCATCGGCAGGCCTCACAACCACTGCACCACCAGGAAAGCCCTACCATCTCTTTTTAAATGAAAACTTTGAAAGAGTCTACTAAAGGATTGCAGAAGAGTAATCAGTTTTACAATCTGATTGCAACAAGGGAAAAAACTATCATATGTGATAACTGGGGAAAAAACTAAACACTTTTATGGTATGTTTTTTAAATGCTCAGTTCAAACTAATTCTACACTACTAAGATTATCAACAACTCCTAAATGTTTTTAAATTTTTCTTAAATAGGCCAAAAGAAAACAAAAGTTCTTTAAATTAGCAAATTATTAGCAGAAAGAGTATAGTGCTCCAAAATCTTGGCTGCAAGACAAACACAAATTCAGGTTACAAATCAATAATGTAACGTGTAGGAAGTCACACTGAATCTTAACAAAAGACACTGCTAAACATGTTTCATCTAAATAAACATTGACTATGTAAAACAATATTCACAATACGTTAATTGTAGAGTATAATGAACACTAAAAAAAAAAAATTCTAAAAAAATTCTGGAATCAATAGCAAATACACCTAGTGGGAAATGTTTTAAGCTAAAATGTTGTAAGATTATTTTATTGTTTGAGAATAGAATAAAAAAATTGATAGATCACATGCTTTATTCAAGCACATAAATATCATATTAAAATAACTAGAATGTACCCTAAAAGAAGAGAATAAAATATGTATATTACAGTCTACAGTCTAGAAGAAAAAAACTGAATTCATAAAAATTAATGCTTACTTACTACAAAGGAAGGAGTAGAAAGAAACTATATGGCATGGATAAAATTAATAAAGTATGTGATACAAAATAATCAAAGTATATAAAATATCAAATTAATTATAAATGGAATAAATTCTCAAGTTAAAAGAAAAAAAATTATAATTCTGAGTAGTAAAATCTGGTGAATTACTAACCACAAAAAATTCCTAAATTTAATGATACATAAACACAGAAAATAAAGGAATATTTGAAGAAGTGTATCAGATATGTGAAACCAAGAGGGTGCAGCCAAATTCATATTAAATTTTTTTAAAAATAAAAGGCATTATCAAAGATAAATATTGAATAGAATCACTTCATGATAATGAAACACTTAAATTCAGTAGGGTAATCTAAACTCATACACATTTAATAACATAATATCAAAATATATAAACAAAAAAATGACAGAGTTACAAACCAATTATCACACTGGGTAATTTTATATTTCCCTAAGCTAAGAAGACATCAAGCAGATGAGAACAATTCAGTGAATCAGCAAGGCTATAGATTTGAATAATACAGTTAATATGACTAATTGAATATATTCATGCATGTTTATAGCTCTTTACCCCAAAATGAAAAATATGAATGCTTTTGGGCTTCCCTGGTGGTGCAGTGGTTGAGAGTCCGCCTGCTGATGCAGGGGACACGGGATCGTGCCCCGGTCCGGGAAGATCCCACATGCCGCGGAGCGGCTGGGCCCGTGAGCCATGGCCGCTGAGCCTGCGCGTCTGGAGCCTGTACTCTGCAACGGGAGAGGCCACAACAGTGAGAGGCCCGTGTACCGCAAAAAAAAAAAAAAAAAAAAAGAATGTTTTCAAGTATATATTAGACATGTATAAAAACTGACCTTTTATTTATTATATCAAAAACTTTCAAATATTTACTATCAAAAAAAATCCTACCACATTTTCTGACCCTGAAGCAGTTAAATTAGTAATTAATAACAAAAAAATTTTAATGTTTAGAAATTAAAACCAATAAAAACGTTTTTAATTAAATCATTTGTCAAATATCTAAGGATAGAAATTAGAAAATACTTAAAGTTGAATAAAAATGTTGCATATCAAAATCATTTAGAGGGAAATTCTAAAATAAAATGTTTATATCAGAAAAGGTAAAAGGTTAAAAATTAATACACTAGGTATTCAACTTAAGTAGTAGATAAAGAATATAAGAATAAATTAAAAGAAAGTGAAAGGAATGAAATAACAAATATAAAACCAAAAAATTGTAAGTAGAAAATGAAGATATAATAGATAAAATGTTAGTTTAAAAGAAGGAGAGGAAATAATAGTTGTTAAGTCTCTAATATGCAATAGGTATCATGCTATCTGCTTCTTAGTATGATACTATTATTTAATATTTAGATAAGCCAAATATTATATCTTCACTTTCCTGTTAAATAACTTGCCAAAGATTACATGAATAATAAGTTAGGTATTAAAATACATGTTTCCCCAGATCCAAAGCCTTTGGCTTTTTCAATATACTTTTATATATAAATAGGAGTATAATTGATGAACAATGTTGTGTTAATTTCAGGTGTACTGCAAAGTGATTCAGTTATATATACATACATGTATCTATTCATTTAAGAGTTAACACCTATCCTTCTGAAACTATTTCAAAAAAATTGCAGAAGAAAAACCCCTGAACTCATTCTATGAGGCCACCATCACCCTGATACCAAAACCAGAAAAAATACCACAAAAAAAAGAAAATTACAGGCCAATATCATTGATGAACATAGATGCAGAACCCCTCAATAAAATACTAGCAAACCAAATCCAATAGTGCATTAAATGGATCATACACCATGACCAAGTGGGATTTATTGCAGGGATGCAAGGATTTTTCAATATCCACAAATCAATCAGTGTGACACACCACATCAACAAATTGAAGAATAAAAACCATATGCTCATCTCAACAGTTGCAGAAAAAGCTTTTGACAAAATTCAACACCCACTTATGATAAAAACTCTCCAGAAAGTGGGCATAGAGGGAACATGCCTCAACATAGTAAAGGCCATACATGACAGACCTACAGCTAACATCATACTCAATGGCGAAAAGCTGAAAGCATTTCCTCTAAGATCAGGAACAAGACAGGATGTCCACTCTCACCACTTTTATTCAACATAGTTTTGGAAATCCTAGCCATGGCAATCAGAGAAGAAAAAGAAATAAAGAGAATCTAAATTGGAAAAGAAGTAAAACTGTTACTGCTTGCAGATGACATGATACTATATCAGGAAAATCCTAAAGATGCAACAGAAAACTACTAGAGCTCATCAGTGAATTTGGTAAAGTTACAGGATACAAAATTAGTACACAGAAATCTGTTGCATTTCTATACACTAACAACAAAATATCAGAAAGAGAAATTAAAGAAACAACCCCATTTACCATTGCATCAAAAAGAGTAAAATACCTAGGAATAAACCTACGCAAGGAGGCAAAAGACCTGTACTCCGAAAACTGTAAGATGCTGATGAGAGAATACAAAAATGACACAAACAGATGGAGAGATATAACATGTTCTTGGATTGGAAGAATCAATATTGTCAAAATGACTATACTAACCAAGGCAATCTATAGATTCAATGCAATCCCTATCAAATCACCAACAGCGTTTTTCACAGAAATAGAACAAAAAAATCTTAAAATTTGTAAGGAGACAAAAAAGACCACAAATAGCCAAAGCACTCTTGAGAAAGAAAAATGGAACTGGAGGAATCAGGCTCCCTGACTTCAGACTGTACTACAAAGCTACAGTCATCAAAGCAGTATCATACGGGCACAAAAACAGAAATATAGATCAATGGAACAAGATAGAAAGCCCAGAAATAAATCCACCTACCTATGGTCAATTAATCTATGACAAAGGAGGCAAGACTATACGATGGAGAAAACACAGTCTCCTCAATAAATGGTGCTGGGAAAACTGGACAGCCACATGTAAAAAAGTGAAACTAGAACATTCTTTAACACCATACACAAAAATAAACTCAAAATGGATTAAAGACCTAAATGTAAAACCGGATACTATAAATCTCTTAGAGGAAAACATAGGCAGAATACTCTTTGACATAAATCACGACAATATCTTTTTCTATCTATCTCCCAGAGTAATGCAAATAAAAATGAAAATAAACAAATGGGACCCATTAAACTCAAAAGCTTTTGCACAGCAAAGGAAAACATAAGCAAAACAAAAAGACAGCCCACAGAATGGGAGAAAATATTTGCAAATGATGTGACCAACAAGGGATTAATCTCCAAAATTTACAAACAGCTCATGCAGCTCAATATCAGAAAAACAAACAACCCAATCAAAAAATGGGCAGAAGACCTAAATATACATTTCTCCAAAGAAGACATACAGATGGCCAACAGGTACATGGAAAGGTATTCAACATCACTAATTATTAGATAAATGCAAATCAAAATTACAATGAGATATCACCTCACACCAGTCAGAATGACCATCATCAAAAAGTCTACTAACAATAAATGCTGGAGAGGGTGTGGAGAAAAGTGAACCCTCCTACATTGTTGGTGGGAATGTAAATTGATACAGACACTATGGAGAACAGTATGTAGGTTCCTTAAGAATCTAATATACTTTAAACATCTTCATGTTAGTTCATGCTTTGCCAGCTGCACAGATCATATGTCAATATAAAAGATTTTAAAAAATCAGTTTTTGTGTCTTCACAAATTGTAATATGGAGGCCCAAATCATAAAGTTATCCATATTCCTATTATTCAAAGTGTAATCCATGGACCACTATTACCTGGAAGCTTGTTAAAAATGCAGAATCTCAGGCCCACCCTAAACCTATGCATCAGAAACTGCACTTTAACAAGATGACCAGGTAATTCATAGGCACATTAAATTTTATGAACATTGCTATGTATAATTCATTATTCACCTACTATCATATCTACATGAAGAATCATGTGTAATATTCACATCAAATGATCAGGACATACACTGTTGGAAGAAATTAACATAATAGAGAATGGAATTAAGATTGCCAAAGGTCTGGGTAGGCTGACTCAAGACCTGACTCAAGATCAATAAATGTATGTTTTCTATGAAATGGCCTACTATGTGCTGTTCACAGTACTATGGGTTTTTTTGTTGTTGTTGTGTCTTTTAATCTCACAAAAAGCTAATGAAGTGATGGTTACAACCCTATTTTATAGATGACAAAAAAATGAGGGGCATCTAACCCAATATTGTAAATCATCTATACTTCAATTAAAAAAAAAAAAAGAAACGAGAGGCAAAGGATTTAAGAAAAATAGGCCCAAAATTTAGTTCTGTTTGACTCCAAGAGCTCTGTGTTTTCCCTCTGTGGCACATCTTGTATTTTAAATTTTAAAAATCATATCTGTATAGTAGAAGACAAAGCTGAATTGTAGCTCATGTAAAAAAAAAAAAAAAAGTACCTGAGAATTATAAGGGACAATAAATGTAACCTAAGCACATAGTGTACTGCATCACTTAAATTTATATATGCACCCTTAGAAGTACCATGCCCCCATTTGGGCATGATCACCAAATTAGGCTGTGTCTTCAGCATTACCTTAGTTCCAGAGCTATATTTTTTTTTAATGTATTAGACATTGAGTTTGGCTATATGTAACAAAAACCCTAACAGTAGCTTAAACAAGTTAGTGAATTCTTTTTCTCTCACAAGAGCAATTTAGAGATAGGCAATTCAAAGGTGGTATGCCAGTTCTACAATGTCATCTTGTAAATGATGCAACATGGGGTTTGGCTGCTCGCTGCTCAAGGGCCAATAAAGAGGCAAGGTTGGTGGAAAGGAAAGTTTGCTTATCTTGGATGCCAGCAATGGGGGGTGGGGGTGGATGCGAGGGCAGACTCCTGCCCAAAGGCCGACACCCCCCCAACCCGTGGGCAAGAGCTTTTATAGGCAGAGGGAGTGGGGCTACATGCAGAAACAGCACACTCAGCTCTGGCAGTCATCTTGAAATTGGTCATGCGGTGGTCTATCAGCATCTTCTTGATTGTTTTAAGTACAATTAACCTTCAGTTCCAGGGTCGGTTTGTTCTCATATCTTTGAGGTCAATTCTCGGAATTGTGGCAGCTTACGTCATGGCTACAGTTTGGTCATCATGTACGTAACTTCTTCCACCTGGTGGGTGTTTCAGTGTCTACAGGACAGCTCAAAGGATATGGCTCAGAATATTATCTATAGCCCTTGAGAACTAAAGGTCCTTGACTTTGCTTAATGACTAAACTATTATTATTTAGTCTTGTTGGACTGTTATCCTTTGCTTCTATATTTTCTCACTTCTCTGATTAAACTTATTCTTTGGCTAAAGTTTCTCCACAGACAAAAGGCAGGTGGAGGACACGGCGGGGAAGGACCACAGGGCCCTGCTCCATTTCAATCTGAGATCTACTGACCTTCAACATTCCTGTTCAGCCACTCTTAGCGAGTGCTTGTTGCCTCATTAGCACAAGATGATGGATCCACCTCTTTTTTTCTGAATTACAGTCAGAGAGAAGAAAGGTAAAAGAAAAGGTCCATCAATGTGATTCAATACCCCTGTAAAGGCATTTTTAGGGAGAATATAGCCAACATTTTGTACTTAAATATGATTGGTCAGAAAATATGTGAATGGCCATCTTGGGGAGCTAAGAAATTACGAATTTTTATTGAATTTGTCTCCAATAAAACTGGCGTTCTGTTAGTAAAGAAGAAAAAATGGATTTTAATAGGTAACTAGCACTCTCTGCCACAGATCATTAAAAAAAGGAAGAAAAGAAAGAAAAGGAAAAAGACAAGCCTCTAATTAACAAATTGGATTATCTTCAGTAGAAGGCCTAGGGTGCCTGAAAAACCAAAAGATATAAAGAATGGTTAAAGATATCAGAGACATTTCAACTGGAGAGAATGGCTTGACAGCTGTCTTCAAATACATAATGAATTATTTAACCAAAACAGGCACAAACAAGAACAGTAATAAAAAGTTATAAAGGAACAAAATTGGGCTCAATATAAGAAAGGATATTTTTATTAAGAGTTATCCAATCAAAGCTAGTGGAGAAGTTCCTCTTCCCTAAAGAATTTCACCACAGTCTGGTGAATGTTTGTTAGGGATATTGTAGAGGGCTATTAGTCTAAGTGGAAGATCAGATTAGGAGAAACTCAAGAGGCCTTCCAAGCCCATGTTCAGGTTCTAGTAATGAGGATCACATACTTTCTTTGCAATCGTGCCCAGAATTAATCAAACTTACAGAGTTAGAATTAAGCCAGCTCATCTATATCTGTTGTTTAAAACTGATCTGTTATATTATGGGAAATGCCCAAACACTTTCACATTGTGAAGTCATCCTATATTTGTTTATGCATTATTATTTTCAAGAGGAATATAATTTTTAGAAAATACTGCAATACTAGATGTATATATTTTCAATGTTTTGTCTAATGACACATATTTATTGAAGGTCAATATACCATCATTGTTATGTCAGATTACAAACACAATGTGAACCTTTATATAAAAAAATAATAGAACACTGGGTATAACACAAGATTATTTCCACTGTAACTTATTTTCCAATTAATTGCATAATTAAATTTCTAACCCTAAGAGAAAACATTCTGATTCAAGCTGCTTTTCATTTTATCAACTGACATGATGAGCAAAGTAGAAATTATTATTAAATAGGCCACAGAGTATACATAAATTTTTTCACAATGCAGTCTGATCACTCATAAATCTATGTACCTAAATAAAAATCTTTAGTCAAAAATCATAATATTAAAATAGTGTAGAAGCTCAGTGTATAATAGTTTAAAGAGACCCAGACAGAAGACAGATTTATTAATTACAAAAAGGTTAATATCACTTCCTTAAGCAACTTACAAATATGCAAATACAGCCAACTGTTATAGTCACTATTGCTTATTTCTATATACTGAAATACATCTCTTGTATGTTTTTCATATTTAATTGCTATTATATGTAGATACAAAATTGTCCCATTATATGCAGGTGCTCCTTTATACATAATTCAGTGATCTACATTTATAAATTAAATAAAACCTTCTACGGGTCAAGATGAAAAAGAGAACATTTAAGTGTATGTGATGTCTCATGTCTGGATATGGCAACAAAGTTTTCAAACTGATATTAGTGTAGTACAATCAATCATTTAATCAATCAATCAATCAATTATTTAATCAATCAGTCGATAAGTGCTAGTTAAGCGCTTAATCTATGCCCATGGTAGAGATCAAATTACAACAAAACCTCTTCTTTTCCTCTAAAAAAGTAAAACACGTTCCAAATTCAGACAGTTCATTAAGAAAATTACGTAAATCTCATTTTTCTGGTTTAATAGATTGTATACTAATCATAACCCAGCAGAAAGAGTAATACATAAATTGAAAAGGAGTAAGTAGGAAAAACAATATGGAATTTGATCCATTCTTTGTTCAATATACATATGATTTGATATTACAATATTTCATTATGTATGTAGTTTAGTTTGAAATTATGGATGCATGTTTTGAGAAGGTTGTGATGTTTACAAGGATTAAATATACTATTAAAGGAAAGTAAATATGCTTACATTTATGCTCATATCGTGTGTAATGCTTAGGGCCTCTTCCTTACAAAGTGAAAGATAAAAATAATGAAACGTGGATTGCAATTTAAACGTAAAGTAATATACTAATCAATAAAAAAATGCAGACTATCAAATAACATTCACTACAACACAAAGTTTTCTTAAATAAAATATGAAGAGATAAATGTTGAATCCTTTATATTATTTTCATATAGTCTGAATTTCAGGCTTGGTGATTTCTCTTAAGGTAAATAATTTTCTAAGATCCAGTTAGGGCTTCAAATTCTTCCATAAATAATGTTCCAACCAATCTTTTAAATTACAGACATGAATAGCCTTTAGTTCTAATATCCTTCCTCCATCATTTTCCTCCTCCAAAATTTTCAAAAGTATTTTATGTTCACATCTTAAATGACAATAAAGACAATATCTACAATAAGCTCCCTTTCTCTCCGTTATTTCCTATCTTACATAGTGTTACCAGCAATCTCCAAATAATTTGCCATGTTAATAGGAGGAGCTTCTTTCACCACAAAGGTAGATAATCTTCCTGTCTATACGTTGCATCCAAATCAGTCAAATGAAAATGAAAATTGCTCATTCAACCTCAAACCATATTTACATATAGCAAATAAAGCTACCCACTTTGGCTTTATTTCAAAGAAGTTAGATTTTGAAATCCAAGGGTCACCAACAAATACCACAGTATGTCCATCGCAATGGACACTAGGAACACCATCCCCTTTGCCAGTCAGATGGAAAGCCTCTCATTACAATGCTGCGACCCAAGAGAAAACATACAGTATTTAACATTCAACAAACCATGGCATTACCAAGCAAATCCAAAGGGAGGGGATAAAAAAACGAATGTGCTTTATGGTATGAAACTGAAATGCAAGTAATTCAGAATCTGCAAAACAAAAGACCAAAATAATTTATTTGCATCTCTAAACCCCTAACTTGAATTTTAAAAGCTGAATACTATATTTTTATTCTTCTTGGTTTCCTCATTGTCATTATGTAATCTCACGTCATCATCACAAAGGATACTTAACTGGGCTGATCTAAGTGAAGAAACTGAAGGAGACCTGTGGTTATAACCAGAGTGCCCACACGGATCCTATCAGAGATAAAGGGCCATAATTATTCTCTTATCACTTTCCCCTCTCAGTTCCAAAATCCACTTCTCTTTTGAATTTCAGGTGTCTTGATTTGTAATTTTTAAAGTTAGATAAAATGTGACTGTGGGGAGAGGTATATTTTCAGATTTTGAAGTAGTTAAATGTTGGAAAATGTTCTCCAGAGATTTTTCAAATGACATATTTTGCTCTTTGGGAGCTCTTTGAGAGTGGAGGGGGTATTTTATTTATCTTTGTTTTTCAATATACATTTAGGTTCTCAACAAGTGGCGGGGGTGTTCTAAGCCACATAACTCACTTGATGGGACTATTAAATTGAACTGACTAGACTTTCTAATTGCATTTGCAAACAGAAAGGCCATTCAAGTCAGGACTTGAATCACTGGAGATCAATGATTGGTTATTTTTTTAGGGTACATTAAATACATATGGTTAATATTGATTATGTCTTTTTCTCCTTTTAATGGTTCACTCATTTTTTAATGTAATAGTAAATGAAAATTATCTAAGGTATAAAATCTAAAAAAAAAATAGCAATAGAGAAGACACAACTACATATGACTATAGAACTAACTCCTAAGTGCATTTTGATGCACCTAGAAAGTGAAGTTAAACTTAAAACCTTTTGCACAGCAAAGGAAAGCATAAACAAGATGAAAAGACAACCCTCAGAATGGGAGAAAATATTTGCAAATGAAGCAACTGATGAAGGATTAATTTCCAAAACATACAAACAGCTCATGCAGCTGAATATAAAAAAGACAAACAACCCAATCAAAAAATGGGCAGAAGGCATAAATAGACATTTCTCCAAAGAAGACATACAAATGGCCAAGAGGCACATGAAAAGATGCTCAACATCACTAATTACTAGAGAAATGCAAATTGAAACTACAATGAGGTATCACCTCACACCAGTCAGAATGGCCATCATCAAAATATCTACAAACAATAAATGATGGAGAGGGTGTGGAGAAAAGGGAACCCTCTTGCACTACTGGTGGGAATGTAAATCAACACGGCCACTATGGAGAATAGTATGGTGGTTCCCTAAAAACACTCAAAATAGAACTACCATATGACCCAGCAAACCCACTACTGGTCATATATCCTGAGCAAACCATAATTCAAAAGGATACATGTACCCAATGTTCATCACAGCACTATTTACAGTAGCCAGGACATGGAAGCAACCTAAATGTCCATCGACAGAGGAATGGATAAAGAAGATGTGGTACATATACACAATGGCATATTACTCAGCCTTAGAAAGGAACGAAATTGGGACATTTGTAGATGTGGATGGACCTAGAGTCTGTCATACAGAGTGAAGTAAGTCAGAAAGAGAAAATCAAATATCATATATTAACACATTTATGTGGAATCTAGAAAAATGGTACAGATAAAGCTATTTGCAGGGCAGGAATAGAGACGCAGACATAGAGAATGGACATGTGGACACAGAGGGGGAATGAGAGGGTGGGATGAATTGGGAGATTAGGATTGACATATATACACTACTATGTGTAAAACTGATAGCTAGTGGGAACCTGCTGTATAGCACAGGGAGTACAGCTCAGTGCTCTGTGATGACCTAGATGGGTGGGATGTATGGGGGGGTGGGAGGGAAGTCCGTGAGGAAGGGGATATAGGTATACATATAGCTGATTCACTTTGCTGTGCAGCAGAAACTAACACAACACTGTAAAACAATTATACTCCAATAAAAAAAGAAAAGAAAAAAAATTTACATAGATGCATGAAGAAAGCATTCTTATACCCTATCCTCTGCCACCTTTAAGACTGAAGTTTGCTATGCATTCCTTCACAACTTTCTTTATGCATAAATATGTGTTTCTATACACACACAGCATAGAACTCATTATTTGATTCTTTTGCTTATTGTTGCTATTCTGTATATGCAATAATGTTTGTGGGAAGACAAACAGGTTTGTTCAATGAATAATCCAGATACTCTCCTGAATTTGCCTGGTAATGAGCCAGCTGGGACCAGGGTTTTCCTCCTCTCCCAACAAGGGGTGCTGTGCAAAATCTTCATTTTTACCCAAAGCCTCCACTTGGCAGGCAGCTGGCATTCTCACTCCCTCATATTCTGTTTCAGACTATATATCCAAACTCAGACTGTTTTCTCCCAGTTTTGAGGTCACTTTCAGACTCATCTCACATAAAATGAGAGCAGCAGGATGGTGGGTCACTTTCTTGTAACACAGTGCTGTGGTGTGCACAGCTATGCCTAGCCCAAGCATACTTTCTGCAGAATTCTAAGAAAACTGGAGACATATGTATCTGTGACCTGCCCATGAGCTCCAATCAGTGAATGGTAACACCTTCTTAGTGTGTGCTCCCCCAATCTCTGTGCATCAGTGGCATCAAATGTGGGGTGAGCACCATTTGGTGCATGTGAGTTAAAAAGCATTTAAGTGAGCACACCAACAGAGAGAGATATATCTCTAGAGTTACAGCAGGTCATAATAAACATGATGGCCATGTGGTCATGTGGCCGGCCCCTGGGCTACAAATATCCTGAAGCAGGTCGGTCATTTGGCCTTGGTAGGGTACCTATAATCTTAAATGAAATTGGTCTCTAATTTGGTACTTTGTTTAATTTGAATCAACAGTATTTCCTAGCTCACAATAAACTCCTCAATGAAAATTTTCTCCTCCTTGTTAATCCTTAGCAATGAGTTGGTCTGTCATTTATTTGTTCCATCTGTAAGTCAGATTCTGTCTAGAAGAATGACATATATCATTGATTAATCCATTTAATATAAAATTGTTATTGTTTATAGTTTACCAGGCACTGGTTTAGGTAATGAAGATATGATGATACCTTACTAGGAGGTGTAGATAAATAAATACCTATGAGACAAAGAGGGATAGACACAGGATCCTTTGGAACAAATATCTAATTTCTGACCTGAAAAGTATATCAGTTGTTCGCCTGGCAGAGATGTGAGGAAAGAAATTCCAATACAGAAACAACACCTGCAAAAGCCTGCAAGGAAACCTGCCAAAGTTAGGGAAATAAAGGTAGCTTCTCCTTCACGAAACAGAACGAACAAGGAAGGAGTCATGATAGATAGATAGGGCTGATGAAATAAACCAATGGCGAGATAAAAATGGTCATGTAAAATATGGTAAGCATTTTGGCCTAAATCAAACTGGGTTGTAGAAGAAAGAAAAATTTATAAATTCAAGAGAGCAGAAGATTAAATGGATAGGATCTAGTGTTTGATTGGATATATCAGTCGTGAAGATGGAGAATTAGTGATGTCATACCAAGGTCTAGCTTGGGCACCCGGTGGGATGGAGTTCTCATTCATAATAAAGAAAGGCAAACTAGACAACAGTACCGGTTGCTTTGGGTTGGTGAGGTAAAGCACAAAGATTGTACATTCTATTTTGGAAATGTGTGTCTCAGATGATGTGAGACATACACGTAGATGCAGCTGCTGGTAGTTAAGATATATTAGGCTGAAGTTCCAGAAGATATCTGGGTGGTTAATTCAGATTTGTAACCAGCAGAATATATCTGAGATATGAAGCAGTATGAGAAAGAATGGACAGAAAAGTAGTAAGAAAAAATGCAATGTCGTGGAAGTCAAGTAATAGCTTTTATTTTCTTAATTACATAAGTTATATGTTCCTTATAACCTGATCCAAGCAGTGAAGTGTGCATTAAGTAAGAAGTAAGTCCTGTTTCCTTCACCAATGCAATCTCAATCCTCTGAAGCCTTTGGTGTGCATTACACCAGACGTTCATTACACCAGACATTCACCAGACATTCATATATATATATATATATATATATATATATATAAAAATACATACACCTATACCCATATTTATACACTAGGGATTGTATTCTATATCTTGTAACTTATTTTATTTATTAGATTGTGGATATATTTCACTATCAGTTCATAGAGATGTATGCTATTCTTTTTAATGACATCATATTCCATTGTATGAATATATCATGAGTAAACCATTTAAATTTTATATTTAAATGCTTATAATAGAAATAATTCAAGGACACTATGAAAAAAATAATAAAAAATAAAACTAAAACCTTAAAATCTTCCTTCTCTACTACAGAATTGACCCGTTAGTTTTTTAGGCTACCTGGAGGTTGTTGCCAAGTATTACATTTAAAATTGTATTTTATAATCCACCAACTTTAGATTTCTATTAATCCTCACCTATAAAAGATGAAAAATTTAGGAAATTTTTGCAACCTCTCATTTCTCTTCCCCTCTACATCTAAATCTTTGTTAGTTAATAATTTTAATTTCTTCTAGGGTTTGCATTTTTTATTTATTTATGTAACAGATTGTAATCTATTTTTCTTGAGTTACTCATCATTTTTAATATCATTTATTTTCCCTTGAATTACAAAAAGAGAAAATTAGCTACTTAGCTTTTCTTCCATTTCTCAAAAAATTTTGGCATAAATTATTTTGCCTAACTTTTGCATTCTCTTCTGTAAATATAAATTCTAAAAGTAATTTTCTTTATTTCTATAGCTTAATACTAAAAATGTTTAACCACTGTACAGAATTTAATATGATTATGTAAACTTTATATACCATAGACTCAAAATGTGGGATCGAACTCATAGTGATGTAAGATTATGTTATTTTAACTATTGTTTGTAGCTGCCTTTCCAACTTCTTTATAAGTATTTTTGTATTCCATATTGCCCTCCCTGCCCCCATTTTCGGTGGAGGTTTTTCTTTTTATTTCCCGGAATACTTCCTCCAGTGATTTTGTTTTTCACAAAGTAAATATGTATAGTGAAATTTCTGAGTCATTCTACTCCTGCAAAAGTGTGTATTTTAACTTCACATTTGATCAATAGTATATTCAGATACAGAACTCTAGTTTCACATTTTCCCTCAGACTTGGAAAGCCATTGTTCTAGGTTCTGATGTCTCTCATGAGAAGTCTGATGTCTTTCTGAGTGCCAATTCTTTGAAATCAACATATATTAACATAATTGCTTTGTCTCATTTCTTTTTGGGTAAGTTTAGGATTTTCTCTTTAACCCTGATATTCTAAAGTTTTGCTCTTTTGGTTCTTTTCATTCATCTCGCTTAGTAATTAAAAACTTTTAACCCATGTATTCAGAACATCAGATAAGGCAAATCAGTGTCTCTCTATTCTCCCTCTAAAATTCCTTTTAGACATGCACTGGGCTTTTCTGATTTACTTTTCTTAATTATCCTCATAATTTTCATCTGTTTCTTTTTTGTCTAAACTCTGTCAGATTTCCTGATTTTTTTCCTGGATGATTTGTTGCTCTTTTTTAAGATAATTTCTTCCACCAGTACACCTTAACTATGTTCATTTTTACCACTCAGACTTTGTCTTTTTTTTATTTCCACAGTCATTTTTATAATTTATAAATAATCATTCGAATAGTTTAATTTACACCTAAATCTTAATAAGGACAATTACATTTAACTTTAAGTTTTCTTTCATTCTCTGAATTATGTCTAATCCTCCAGAGCTGATTTTTCTTTTAGTTTATCTTGGTTCTTCTCTTCTCTTTGGTGATGTTAATTTTTTTTCAGATGTCACATGTTCATTCATAAGTATAAGTGAAATACTATCTTAGCTAGTATAGTGGCTTAAATCTTTTTCTCACCAGTTATATATGTCTCTTCTAGGTGATAGCTCTCTTCAACTGGAAGATCAACTGCAATTGTCAGTATAAATATTTGGGCATGTCAACAGGTAATCTTCCTATAGGCTGCACAGATAAGAAACAGGATGTCAGACATCTACACTGCCAGAGGAAGGAGTAAGCAATTTGGCAGTAGAGACAGTCGTTTTACTACTTGATGAAACTATATTTCTTTTCATTTCTCTCCTTGGTCTTTTGTGGATCTAGAGCAGAGGTTGACACAAGTAACACGATTTTAATGGAACTCAGCCATGCTCATTGGTTTAGGTACTATTTATGGTTGCTTTCATGCCAAGACAGAACTGAGTAGTTGCAACAGATTATATGGCCTGAAAGACTTGACTTACTATCAAGTCTTTTGTTAAGAAAAGTTTGGCAACACCTTGTCTAGGGTATCCTTAAGCTCCATGATACTTCTTTCTCATCCTCAATGCACACTAGTAACTGTGCTCAGGTAGATCACTTTCTGTGTTTAAGAAAGAAATTCCAGTACTTATCTTTATGTTAAAAATACCAGTTGTTAGATACTTAGTTTACAATAGGAAGGGGGAAGAAAGTCATCTGTCTCAGATATTCTAAAGGTGTTTACTTAATAAATTATCTGATTCCCAGTGGTCTTTGAATTTGTTGACTCTGAACCTGGAGCATCTCTGGACTTCCTTGGGAAGTCCTTGCTTATCCCTGATATCTACAGGATATTCTACATTTATCTTATGCTATCCTCTTTCTATATCCCAACTTTATGAAATTTCTGATTCATTACTGACATAAATTATTTCTTGTTATTATTGTAACTGTATTTTAGCTTCTGTTTTTGTGAAATTTCTGACTGATTTATAAAAGCTTTTGAAATAAGTGAGCTAGATTCTGGTGCTCAAGCTGTCATCTGGTACATGAAACTCCAAAGAAGAAAGTTTTACAAGAAGTAATAATCAATATTGCTAAATACTGCTGAGAATTCAAGTGAGATGTGGGGGAAAAGTGGCTCTAGACATAGAAACAAGGAGGTCATTGGTTACCCTGTAGATAGTAAGTTAAGTAGAATAGTGGGGGAAGAGGGCAGAGAGCAGTAGCTTGGGGAATGATTGAGATTTGAAAAAATAGATACACATACAACTTCCTGGTGTTTGATTGTAAGGGAGAGGAGAGATATAGGTGAGTGTGTGACCAGGAAAGTATGATTAAATTGTGGACTCATGTTTGCTTCTTTATGGTTATGGTTTATGTTTATGGTTGCTTTTCCTTTTTAAGATTAAAGTGAATACATCATCTTTAAAATCCAGTGAAAAAAACTTTGAAACAGAAAGACGTTTTATTTGAAGAAAGAAAAAGGAAAGGAGGGGGTATAATTTATGAAATGTGTCCTTGAACAGGCAGAAAAGAGTAGAATCCTGGGTAGAGATGGAAGAATTCACTTTGGATAAGATGGTAGACAGAAGAGGAGGGAAGAGCAGTGTGGATACAGTCTAGAAATCGATAGCAGTAAGTCACAAAGGTTTTCATCCTTATTACTTTTAGTTTCTATGTGAGGAACCAGCTGGGAATGTGTGTTATGTGTTAGCCCTGGAAATTCAGAGAGGGTTGGAATAGCTGCCATAGATAATGAAGAGAGAAGAACTCAAATAACACTGAACTACTGAGGAAGCATTAAGGATCCAACTGAGGGTGGGCACCACTCTTTTAGTAAAAGTTTCAGTTTGTAATTTTCTATAACAGCTTTCAGCACTCTGAATAAGGGTACAGAAGAAGCACACAGCTAGATTTATCCAGAATCAGGGTTTTACCCAGTAAAGAACCAGGAGATTTGCAAAACACTAACTGAAATTTGACCACAATGCTTAAGATGAATAGGAAGGAAGTAAAAATAGGAGGTGACTGATATGGAGAAAACGTAGAGGATTTAGGGACTGCATACCTTTGTGGTTAAAAATGCATGATAGCGTAAAAACATGGAGTGAGAGAGTTGCAGGGAAAGATGTTGTGACTACAGAGTCAATTTTTAAATTTAAAATAATAGCGGCTACAAAAGACGACGGCTGCGGCGCTCCAGGCGGAACTTTCCAGAACGCTCGGTGAAAAAGCGGAGGAGCGGCGGCTGCCCGAGCTGCGCACGGCAACGCGCTCCTTTCCGCTCCCCCACACCGGCATCGGCCCTCTCACCGGCTGTAGGAAATGGTGAAATAACCAACTTATTATGATGTTTTGGGGATCAAACCCAATGCCACCCAAGAAGAATTGAAAAAGGTTCACAGGAAACTGGCCTTGAAGTACCACCCTGATAAGAATCCAAATGAAGGAGAGAAGTTTAAACAGATTTCTGAAGCTTACGAAGTGCTCTCTGATGCAAAGAAAAGGGAATTATATGACAAAGGAGGAGAGCAGGCAATTAAAGAAGGTGGAGCAGGTGGCGGTTTTGGCTCCCTGGACACCTTCGATATGTGTTTTGGAGGAGGAGGCAGGATGCAGAGAAAGGAGAGGTAAAAATGTCGTGCATCAGCTCACAGTAACCTTAGAAGATTTATATAATGGTGCAACAAGAAAACTAGTTCTGCAAAAGAATGTGATTTGTGACAAATGTGAAGGCCGAGGTGATAAGAAAGGAGCAGTAGAGTTCTGTCCCAATTGCCGAGGTACTGGAATGCAAATAAGAATTCATCAGATAGGACCTGGAATGGTTCAGCAAATTCAGTCTGTCTGCATGGAGTGCCAGGGCCATGGGGAGCGGATCAGTCCTAAAGATAGATGTAAAAGCTGCAACAGAAGGAAGATAGTTGGAGGGAAGAAAATTCTAGAAGTTCATATTGACAAAGGCATGAAAGATGGCCAGAAGATAACATTCCATGGTGAAGGAGACCAAGAACCAGGACTGGAGCCAGGAGATATTATCATCGTTTTAGATCAGAAGGACCATGCTGTTTTTACTCGATGAGGAGAAGACATTTTCATGTGTCTGGACATACAGCTGGTTGAGGCATTGTGTGGCTTCCAAAAGCCAATATCTATTCTTGACAACCGAACCATAGTCATCACTTCTCATCCAGGTCAGATTGTCAAGCATGGAGATATCAAGTGTGTGCTAAATGAAGGCATGCCAATTTATCGTAGACCATATGAAAAGGGTCGCCTAATCATTGAATTTAAGGTAAACTTTCCTGAGAATGGCTTTCTCTCCCTGGATAAACTCTCTTTGCTGGAAAAACTCCTACCTGAGAGGAAGGAAGTAGAAGAGACTGATGAAATGGACCAGGTAGAACTAGTGGACTTCGATCCAAATCAGGAAAGACAGCGCCATTACAATGGAGAAGCATATGGGGATGATGAACATCATCCTTGGGTTGGTGTTCAGTGTCAGACCTCCTAATGGGGCCAGTGAATAACACTCACTGCTGGCGTTTTATTTGCAGTAGTGATTGAGTGAAGGACTATAATCATAACATGCTCACTACTTGCTATTGTTTGTTTTAATATTCAACTATAGTAGTGTTTTAAAAGTTAAATGAAGAATAAACTCAAATATAAAAGCTCTGACTTTGCCCTGTATGTATGATGACTTCAGTGTGCAAGATAAGTTTAATACTTGTAAAAACTACTTTAAAAAATTTCCCCTAGCATTTGTTAGGCCATACTTTGTAATTGATTTCAGCTATGTACATGGAATAGCTTAGACTGAAATGCCAGGTATATGTATTGGCTTCAGTGTATGACCCTTAATTGATAAGCTATGAAGTTAAAATTGTATTTAACTGGCAGTCAGACAAAGAATTTGTAGAAAAGTGTTGGTCTGTACAGTGGTATTAAGTGGGATTCATTGTGATGCCTCTGCATTTATTCTATTGCCTCAACTGTTACTTGAAGATGGCATGCTATATAATTTAGCCTGTGGTATCAGTGATAGAAATGATACCTTTCTAAAGAAGGGGTTTATCACATAACATGCTGCTTCTTGAGGGCTTGCACTTGTAGGATTGCATTCCCTTCTGCTGTGCCATCTTTTTTTTAATATATCTAGCTATTGGTCCTGGTTACTTTCTTTTTTTCTTCCTTCTCTTTGGACCACAGTAAGCCTTAGAGTAGTCACTTCTGGAGCAGGGTAACTTAGAGGTTAGAGTGATGAGAAGTAATTTGCATGTATGAGTTAGGAAGGTGTTTTGCAGGTATGTTACAGGCTTACTTAAACCATTTAACTTATGCTCCAAAGTAAATGTAATTTAATGTTGGTAGAATAGCAAATTATGAATAGCTTTAATTGTATGTTTAAAGTCATATGTTCACAAGCTTAAATCTGGATATCAGAATTTAAGCAATTCTTGAAATGTATGAATGTCTCCTTAATATACTGATTCAAAAGCAAAAAATAAATAAATAAAATAAAATAAAATAAAATAATAGAGATAACGCACCCCTGTGCCATGATCTTCTTATAGATAAATTTCTAGTTAAATTCTCACTTCAAATTGAAGATCTATTATTTAATTCCTCTCAGAGATGAGAAAATCAAGTATAAGAACAGTAACTTGCAAAGGTTTACACAATGCCAAAAACTGATGGACCTGAAATTTGAAAAGTATAGCTGTTTGTAAAATCAATCCTATATTCTTCACGTTCTCCCTGTGTCTCAATGATATTTCCAATGAGAAGTGGACCAGTAGAGAATGACACTTCTATGCCCTGTTCCCATAGAGCATCAAGTCCTACAGTAAGTTACTCTTATCTGCTCCTATATTTTATGTCTATCCTTTCATATACAATTTCACATAAAGAAAACGACCCCTTTGTGAAAATGTTTGGGCACTCCAGATCTGGAGGGAATTTTTTATTTGCAACTAGGTTTTTTTAAAAGGCACTTAGAAAAGGATATTTCAGAATTTTCTTCAGTAGAAATCCACTTTAGATTCTGGTATTGCCTTAAATTATAAGAATACATGTTATGATTCAGATATATAGCTATGCCTAGTCACTGGT
This sequence comes from Phocoena sinus, assembly GCF_008692025.1. NCBI lineage: Eukaryota > Metazoa > Chordata > Mammalia > Artiodactyla > Phocoenidae > Phocoena > Phocoena sinus. The sequence continues at coordinate 69,143,271 of NC_045767.1, forward strand.
ACCTTTTCCCTGTAAATATTATGAAATAAGGCTTCATACATTTTGGTGGTGTAGAGAGAATCACTGAAAAATAGACCTCACCCAATAAAGTATTTTTATTTTGGAAGCATAATTACAGCCTTAGAAAACTCTGCTAGAATTCATTTTCAGGAAAAGTTTTGCAATTGAAAGACTGGATGCACAACAGTAAAGCAGCAGTTGTGTGTGAGAAAATGGAGCCAAGGTTATTGAATCTATAATAAATCCCTATGCAATGGTGACTGGAAGAATGGAAGAGAGAGAAAGGAAACAAAATCCATTATTCCTGATTCTAAGAAAAGCCCATCAATACCTCCTCTCTTCTAATGTACCTTGTTTAAGACATTTTAAGAAGGCAAGCAAAAGGACAAGATTAGAGTGACAGGAGAAGCCTGGTAGTGGAACCAGGGGCCTCACAAAATGGCATTTCCAAATGGATCTGCACATGCTGTTCTTCATGCCTAGAATCTGCTCCTTGCAATGCCCATGCTCCATTTCTTCCATTTGTGTTCCAAAAGTGCCATGTGCTCACAGCAGCCTTCATCAACCTCCCTGGGTAAACACTTCCTACCCTGTTTTGCCTATCACTTCACTCTGTACCGATTTCCTTCAAAGTATTTATCATAATACCTGTTTTACTTGTACTTTTTATTCTCACTTTCTGTCCTCTCTTTAACCCCTATTTTTTACTGTATGAGCGATTAGATCAGGATCAAGGCTGTTTTATGCACAATTTCCCACCATGAACCTTGTATACAGTATGTACTCGATTATCTTTTGCTGATTTAATTAATTAATCTGCCATCCTCATCTTTATGACAACAGTCTTCCAAAGGCTTACTGTAAGATTCACTGCGTCACTCAGGTTTGTATTTGAGTGCAGGCAACAGAGACTCTACAGTGGCTTGTCCAAAGGATATAGCTGTTTTACTTTATTTTTTCACATAACAAAGTGCTCAGAGGTAAGTAGTAGTCCAGGAAAGGTGTGACAACTCCATATTACCATTGTCCTAAAATCCTTTGATTTTTCTGTTTTCCCAGCCTTAGCATCCTGCAAGAGAGATTGGAAAATGTGTTTTTTGCTTGTTGGGAATATTGTAAAAAATATCAGTGTTGTGTTCATAAGAAATAAGTCTGAGAGAAGAACTAATAGTCCCTTTACACACACTAGAATGCCTCCTGGTTGATATATAACAACAACAAAAAATCATCATCACATGATCTATATCTCCCCAGCAGGCATAATCAGCTATAGAGACTGTTCTATATAGGAAACAAAATCTTTATCAGAGAAGGTTTAGAGAATACTGAGTTAAAATGAAGAGAGGTAGATAAATGAGATAACAATGGAATGGAAGGATAAGACAGCCTGATGTATACATATTCACTTTAGGGATGGCTTGTCCAATGAGATAGGAATATTCAAAGTTTGTTGAAAAAGGCGCCTTCTTCTCTAGACCATATTCAAATTGACACAGTCAAATCAATCCTGGGACCCTCTCTTTTCTATACTTCATTTTCTGACTAAATCCTTTCTTAAGGGCATATTCTTTCTTTTGATATTTTACTATATGAAATTAAATTAAATTTAGTCTTGTAATTCAAGAAGTTGGTATTTCTCTTTAGGGCAACTTTGTATATCTCTGAGCTGACCTAGTATGTGTTGACTTCAAAGTTTAACTCTCAGAAAACAATTTCATTCTCATTTTTTCCCAAGTGCTCCTGAGACATTTCAGCATAGTCATAAAATATTGACAACGGATATATGTAGTAGACAATACCTAGTGTGCAATCTTAAAATTGAGTAATAAATATTCATCATAAATATCTTTCAAAGTTTGCTTAATTAACTATTCCTTCAATTGCCCCTTAGGCTGGATAATTGTCCCCAATAGTATTTTAGGAATAAAGATTCTTCTGCTAATGTCCAATATTGATACTGGTTTCCCCTTGGAGACTTTTGGTAAATATATTATTTTCTTAACGTAAGAATTGTTAACATTTCTGAATGTGTGATTGCTTAACAGTTTACCAATTTATTCTCTTTTTAAGTGTAAGGGTTTGGAATCTGAATGGTCCAATTTGAGGCTGGCTTTACAATACTAACTGATTTTAGGCAACTCACTTGACATCCCTGAACTTGATTTTCTCCATCCAGTGATACATCTGTCAAGCTGTCATACAAAATTGTTTAAAAAATCAGATTACATAGGCATGAGAAAAAAGTAGGATGGAAGGAATGATCTTGGTTAAGGCAAGAATTTCTAAGTGTTGCTTAACTAAATTTCTACAATTCTGGAAGAAAGAACTTTAAATACAATTGTCTGTTTGAATATAGCCAATGCAGATCTCTAGCCACAATTGCCTCTTTGGAGGGTTGCAAAGAGTTTGGATATATAAGCTGAGATACCTCAGATGTGTGTATGTAAGGCCCCTGAAAATACAGGAGGAATTCAAGGTAAAGAGAATAGTTCAAAAACTGTAGGGGGGAGGGTGTGAGGGCAAGCTCTCCTAGCACTGCCATCTTCTAGAATAGAACTCTGAGGCGTCTAATAATTATAAATTGAAACCTGGCATTCTAGTTTTTATGAAAATATATTAGTCAAAGTACAAAGGTAAAACCTGTTTTATTTAATAATTTACTAATTCGATATACAATTTAAAATATTCATACATATAGTATATATTCTTGTCCCATACCTGCAAATGTTATTAGCAGCTGGCTTAAATCTTAATCTCTCCCTATACTTAAGAAATATTTATAAATAGCCCTACAGAAGGAGGTGTATCTTCATCTCCTTAATTCATGCAGTATATAATCAATCCAGTGTTACAAGGCACGAGACATCCAAAACAGGGCAGAAAGAAACTTGTAGAGATATAAGATATACATTTCATCTGCTTCAAACACTGGTGAGGTGGGAAAAATCTAGACCCAAGGCATAACTTCTCAAAATAGAATCTCTAAATATACAGGAAAAACAAATGTGAACAAGGCAACCACTGTGCAAATGGCCAGGCAGGAGATGTGCTCTAAAGTATTCAGTTTGAAATGCATATCCCTTGTATGCCATTGCTTCTTCTGCTATGTTCACAACTTTATATTGTTCTGGGGTTATGTGTGTTCGATTCATTGAGTAAACTGGGCATATTCTATGTGTGATGAGCCTTTTGTATATTTTTAACATTCGACACTTCATATTTTGGGTCATTTTTACCCTCAGGAACAACAGCATAGCACCAATCACACTACGATCAAACATGATTTTGTGTGTGTGTGTGTGCGCACGTGTGTGTGTGTGTGTTTCAGTAGCTGTCTATCACCTAGATTAATTTTTTCTAAAAAAACAGGATTCTATTTTGTGCGATATGTCTTTAACCTCTATGGGCTTAGAATTACGATTAAACCAGTCTGATTTGATGAAAGTGATTACTTAAATCCCTCAGAATATAAAAACCTCAGGCCTATTCCCATATATTTTACTTACAGGGTTTGGGACCTGAATTACCGAGATAATTGCTTTCACTCTTCACTGTATTTGTCTAAACAATTTAAAACTTAAGCACCATTTTATTTTTCACATTTTAGCTAATCTTATTTTTTTTTTTTTGTATAAAACAGGTTGTGTCTTTCTTCCTCAGCTTTATGCCCTATTTGTTTGTCTAGTTACTTTTCTCCCTACTTGTTATTTACTACGGATGGCCATGGATGATACTCCTGTCTTTCTAATATCTTAACATTTTAAAGCAAGCTGTTTTCCAGAAAGATTCCCATGCATGAGTAACAAGTATTCTGACAGTGAAATTAACCACCTCATATTCTTCATCCCTTTATTCTTCCAAATGAGAAAACTAACCTTGTTATGTAAGAAGTCATTACTTCATCTACTCATCAGCTGTTTCTGACATGCCCCAGTTGCCTCTCAGTTTGTAAATAAAATTACACAAGAATGAAAATGAAGACTGTTTCAGAGCATTTTCAAGGAAGATTTGTTCCTTTAATGGGCTCTTTGCTGAAAGATATGGTTTTAATTTGTGAGAAAATAAAAGTGCAGTTCAAACAAGTGAAGCATACAAAGTCAGGGGTCAAAAGACTTTCTTATTTTTATAGGAAGAAGTTCAACCTCCATATGAAGTGAAATCACAAGCACAACTTTTGCTGTGATATATCTCTTAACAGTTTGGGCAATTCATCGAAAAACAATTTAAAATTTAGTCTGGTTTATATCCGTTTTTCATACATATTAGTTTCAGAATCCAATATTTTTTCCAAGTAAAGTATTAAGCACATTAAGTTCAGCCTCACCATTTCTATTTTCTCGTAATTATAGGTCTCTGTTTTACTTTTTCTGGCAAATAAAATATTTCCTAATTAATACACCAGGTTGATAAAGAATGTTTGCATAATGTGCTCCACAGTAGCTCTGGTTGCAAGAGATTTTACAAATATTTGAGCTGAGAGCAAACCCTAAGGATACAGTGAAATAATCAAGGCTCAGAAAGAACACAAGAGTCTGAGATAAAGTTACTTATTATTATCATTAATATTATAATTAGTATTATTTTATTTAAATACTTACAGAGGTAGGAATTAAGAAAACACAGTCTCCGGAGACAGACTTTCTGTACTCACATGCCAGCTTCACCACTACCTAGCTGTTTAGCTGTGCAATCTTGGGCAGTTACTCAGCATATCTATGCCTTGATAGCCTCATGTGTTGAATGGGGCCAGGGTTGGGGAGCGGTAAATAAAGTAGGTCATAATTCATATAGGCGTTGTGAAGATTTAATGATTCGTTACAAACTGTAATCATTTCCTGAACACTTGCTTTGCTTCAGACACTAGTCTAAGCAATTTATAATCCCCAAAGTTTGTAACTTTAAGTTTTAAAATATTAATTTTGAAAGCTCATTGGCAATTTATACACTCCTTCAGGGATATTTCTTTTATAGGAAAATAAAGTAATGCCACTATCTCATATCAACTAATAATTTAACAGTTTTACTAATGTTTAACTGTCCTATGTATTGTCTTCATTTTCAAATACAAATACATAAAAAATAGATTTATTGGTTGTAGAAGGCACTCTGCACGAAGCATCAACATAAAAATAAACCACATAGTTGCTAAATTTGTTGATGACAATGGCAACCATGTTGTAATTGACTTATCTTTAAAGGAGTTTTCCTAACGTCTACTAAATGTCTTATTCTGACTCCAGCAAACATATTTGAATTAGAGAGAGATCTTTGCACAACTGAGAATTGCATGACCACTTTGTTAATATATACTCTGGTAAATCCAATGATATGGCCCTACTACATGTTTCTTCTCTTAGCTTCTAGCAATTTTCACATGGAAGGCATCCATAAAATATATTGATATTATTATGCATAGTAAGAACTCATTAAAAATAAATTTAGATGATCTTCCATTAACTATTCTGTGCTAGCAAAGACCATGAGAATCAAGCTGCTAAATAATCAGTGGCATCCTGAGAGTTGCTTTTAAGCTTCAACAAATAATAGATGTGGCTGAACTCAGCTAGGGGAAATAGTTCCAGCTTTTATTCAGTCTAATCTTAACTACCCACAAGTTACTTTGGAAAATCCATTAATCTTCAGAGAGCTCTGAGATTTACTTCATTACTGACTGTCTGTAGAAACTGAGTTCGCCCATCACTCCCTGGCAGCTAAGGAGTAAAGAAAAAAGAGAACTGGGTTCTCGTCCCCATCCTATAGCCACTTAGTTGATACATTGTACAAGTCACTTATGGTCCCAGGGCTTTTGTATTTCCATCTACATATTGACACTGAAATATCTCTCTTAAAATCTTGCTAACTGTTTGGATACTGCGTAGGTACCATAAGAACTAGAGTGTTCCTTTTGGAACATTACATCAGAGAAGTAAATATTACTTTAAGGTCTTATGCTAATTAATGGGTTTCAATAGTTTTAAGGATAAATTCTCTACTTTTTGTTTTTCAAGATAGAAAACAATTTTGCTATTTTTTCTTCTAAAATCTGTCTTATTTAAAACATGTGTAGATACCAAAAATGTTATTCACAAATTAATTGCATTTCTAGCAAAGATGAAGTTTTGTAGGTAATATTCTGAAAACTTTGAGAAAAAGTCACCTCTCCCATTTTATTTCTTTTTTTTTTTTTTTTTTTTTTTTTTTTTGCGGTACTCGGGCCTCTCACTGTTGTGGCCTCTCCCGTTGCGGAGCACAGGCTCCGGACGCGCAGGCTCAGCGGCCATGGCTCACGGGCCCAGCCGCTCCGCGGCATGTGGGATCTTCCTGGACCAGGGCACGAACCCGTGTCCCCTGCATCGGCAGGCGGATTCTCAACCACTGCACCACCAGGGAAGCCCTACATGTTTCTTAATAAGTTTGTACTATGTTCTCTCCTAACTCTTTTCAGAGGGTCTCTCTGAAGCACAATTTCAGTTCTATCATGAGGTGAAACTGGTACTGGTCTAAATCAAGCCTCTCATGAACTGCTCCTGGCTTGACCAGTTCCACCGCGTGACTGTGGTTTAGTCATTCAACCTGTCCAGTCTCAGTTACCTCACCGGCAGCAAAGGAGGGACAAATGGGAAAACTGCCTCACTACTGGAAGTGAACCAGCAACACTGGTATCACCCAGGACCTTGTAGGAAATGCAGAAACTAAAGTCCAGACTTGCTGAATCAGAACTGACATCTTAACAAAATCCCCAAGTGTTTCCTGTACACATTAAACTTTGAAAAGTGTTAAAAGAATGAAGTTTAACAACTGTGAGAGCAGTTTGTAATTTGTAAAGTTCTATAGATATGTAACACGCCATTATTCTCATGTTCCTAATTCCAGATACAATTAACCCTGAGCTTTTTCTTTCCAATCAGATTTAAAACATAAGCACCCAACACAAACTTTTGTACTAGAATATGAACAATTAATATATATTTATTGGATGAAAAACAAAAGTGATATTTACCCAAAGAAAACACTAATTCAAAAAATACACACATCAATGTTCATTGCAGCATTATTTAAAATAGCCAAGATATGGAAGCAACCTAAAGTGTCCATCGTAGATGAATGGATGAAGAAAATGTCGTATATATACACAATGTAATATTACTTAGCCATAAAAAAAGAATGAGATCTTGTCCTTTGGGACAACATGATCGGACCTAGAGGGTACTATAACAAGTGAAATAAATCACAGAGAAAGACAAATACTGCATGATCTCACTTAAATGTGAAATGTAAAAAAAAAAAACAAAGCAAAATGAAAACAGTCTCATAGATACAGAGAACAAACAGATGCTTGCCAGAGGGTAGGGGGGTGAGGTGGGACAAAATAGGTGAAGAGGATTAAGAGGTACAAACCTCCAATTATATAATAAATAAGTCATTGGGATGTAATATGCAGCATAAGGAATATGGTTAATAATATTGTAATAACTTTGTATGGGCAAGATGGTTACTAGACTTATCATGGTGATCACTTCTAATGTATGCAAATGTCAAATTATTAGGTAGTATACCTGAAACTAACATAATTAGTCAATAACAAATACAGTCAACTATATTTCAATAAAAAAGAAGCCATAAAAATGTAAGTTGAGAATGTAGAGCACCTGTTCTAAATGAAATATTTATAACAGTCTATTACATAATTTTAAGATACAAAGGACTCAAATCACTAGTTTTTTCTCTTCGATGTTATAATGCCAATACAGGTAGGTGGTGACAGCCGGTGAAGAAGGAAGGTAGATTTTAAACTGTAATTAAAATCAAAATGTGTTTTGTACAGGTCATGTAGAGAAACATTCATGGAGTAGCATGCACTAAACCTGGAAATCAATTTTAATAATCCAAATTGGGACTTCCCTGGTGCTGCAGTGGTTGAGAGTCCGCCTGCTGATGCAGGACACACAGGTTCGTGCCGGTCCGGGAGGATCCCACATGCCGCGGAGCCGCTGGGCCCGTGATCCATGGCCGCTGAGTCTGCGCGTCCGGAGCGGGAGAGGCCACAACAGTGAGAGGCCCGCGTACCACACACACACAAAACTAATAATAATCCAAATAAATTACCTTCTAAATTTCTTGGAATAAGCTTTACCACATAAAATTTAAATGTCCATTCTAAATTTGACCTCATAGATTTTAGCTTAGAGGACACTATAGTGAGTATAACTCTGACTTTTCATTTAAGACCATCGCAGCTTCCACGTACTGGCATTTCCCAATACCATGAGAAATATATCCTGAAACCGTATGGTTCAATATCTCACAATCTGGCCACCACACCTACTTTATATTCTATATAGAAAAGCCTGAACAATTCAGAAAAAAATGCACATGACCCTGTTGGCTCTCTCTATCGTCATTGTACTTTTCAATGTAACTGAAAGCCTCACGTTTCATATTAGATATGCCTGAATCATAGCAGTCAGGTGGATCTTTTGGTTAATCTTCCAGGCACCAGTGATATGCTGTTAGAATTTCCCACAAAATTTACAAATGTGGGTCAAACCTCAGGCAGATATTTCACTTATAAAAATTTTACCCACTCTCGACTATTTGCTTGAGCCCTCAGGTCAATGTTGTCTTTACTTTTCTATAACACTATCACTAGTTCATTCCTATGTTTTATTTAATTCTGCCCTTCTCAAATACATCAATTTCTCTTCTTACCTTACGAATTTTTAGAAATTTGATATCTCTAGGATTGAGCTTCCTACTCTAGTTTTCATCGGCATTTGTCATTCATGGGTGTTACCAGTATCAATATCTATATCTATCAATATCAGAATTATCTATTTTGCAGAGACTCCAGCCCATCTTTGCAGTAGCTTTTATGATTAAAAGTGAGTAGTTAATTGTGGTATATATTATGGAAAAAAATTAGAATTGAAAATCAAAGAGACCTGGGTATAAATTAGAGTCTGACAGTTATACTCTCAAGAGGTGTAAACTTGAGTTAAATTACCCAACTCAAAAAAAAAAAAAAATTACCCAACTTATACTCTGAACCTTGGTGAATCTGTCTATATAGCAGGTATGAAAAATGGCTACCAGAAATTCACACCAGAAATGTGAATGCTAAGTATGGTAATATATGCAACGCACTGGTACATAGTAAATGTAGGACCAGTTTCATGTGGGATTGGTTGTGTGATGATGATGATGACTGCAATGATGACAAAGACAATGTGTTGATGATGCTGATTCAGAGCTTCAATCACTTTCCTGTTTGAGCCAGATAACAGAGAGCTCTAGCAACAACATTCTCCCAAAGCAGAGAGGACATTGTAACACTGCCCCCTCCAACCCCAACCTCATCACCTCTTAGATGCTTTATGATAAGACAGGAGAATTTTTACTTTTTGTGGATTATACCTGTTAAACAGTTTTCATCGTTGGAGACATTGTTCTTAACCCCAGGTACATTATAAACTGAGAAGGCTTGGTAGTCTCACATGACTTCTAAAGAAAGTCCGTGAAAAAATAAAATATGAAAAAAATTACATTTTTGTAGCTATCTGATTCTTCTAGGTTCAGCAATAGATTTTTGATGGAAAGAATAGCTCTAATGGTCAGAGGTCTTAATACATTAATATATACAAATTAAATAAATATTCTTAATTTTACATCCTCTAATAATGTCAAGAAAAATGGAGAACCAGAAGACACACCCTATGTTGAAGATATTTTAATTCAATGATGATATGTATAAAATTAGATCCTACACACTTTAACATAGTATTTTACAATTATTTTCTTTAAAAAAATATATCCACTTAATTTAATATTCTTCATTCTGTTACAAAGCACTGAGAAAATGATTTGGATTCAGTGAGAGAAAATAGATGGTAGAGTCTTAATGATTGGATAGTCATATTGTTCTTAATATAGTTAATGTGACAAGATGTGTATTCAAATCAATCTGCCAGAAAAACTCACTGCCATTTTTTTTTTTTTTTTTTTTGTTTTTGTGGTACACGGGCCCTCTCACCGTTGTGGAGCACAGACTCCAGACGCGCAGGCTCAGCAGCCATGGCTCACGGGCCCAGCCGCTCCACGGCATGTGGGATCTTCCCGGACCAGGGCACGAACCCGTGTTCCCTGCATCGGCAAGCGTACTCTCAACCACTGAACCATCAGAGAAGGCCCTCACTGCCATTTTTGAGTAGAAAAATTCACTGTTCATCTTTCATCTTCCTTGTTGATTTGGAGATAGCAATTTACAGAAGCAAACTACAGAAATATATATATATATATATATATATATATATATATATATATATATATAGAGAGAGAGAGAGAGAGAGAGAGAGAGAGAGAGAGAGACTGACAGACAGAAAGACAGAGACCACAGGGAGGTGGACAGAGAAAAGGCAACCCTACAAGAATCCATGCAAATAACTGTTTCATTCTGAGACCGATTTTTCAAAAGCCTGAAATAAGTCACAAATGATAAAGAGTTATTATACAGTTACTCCACAGAAACTAATGGATACCCTCAAGTAAAACACAGGCCAAGTTTCTCTCAGATCATCACGCTTTGACAGGTATAAAGTTTAATGCAATATGTGAAAAGAAACACTCTAAGGAGTCAGAAGACCTAAATTTCACTGACTGTTCAATTAATTTCTAGCTACACAATCTCCAGTAAGTCACATCTTCTAAATTTCAATATTCTTTTTTTTTTTGGAGTATAATTGCTTTACAATGTTGTGTTAGTTTCTGCTATACGATGAAGTGAATCAGCTATATGTACACCTATATTCCCTCCCTCTTGGACCTCCCTCCCACCCCCTCATCCTGCCCATCTAGGTCATCACAGAGCACCGAGCTGAGCTTCCTGTGCTTTATTGCATGTTTCCGCTAGCTATCTATTTTACGCATGGTAGTGTATATATGTCAATCCTAATCTCCCAATTCGTCCTACCCTCCCCTTCCCATCCTATGTCCACATGTCCGTTCTCTACATCTGCGTCTCTGTTCCTGCCCTGCAAATAGGTTGATCTGTACCATTTTTCTAGATTCCACATATATGCATTAATATGTGATATTTGTTTTTCTCTTTCTGACTTAGTTTACTCTATGAAAGACTCTAGGTCCATTGACATCTCTACAAATGACCCAATTTCGTTCCTTTTTAAGGCTGAGTAACATTCCATTGTATATATGTACCACATCTTCTTTATCCATTCATCTGTCATTGGACATTTAGGTTGCTTCCATGTCCTGGCTATTGTAAATAGTGCTGCAATGAACATTGGGGTACATGTGTTCTTTTGAATTATGGTTTTCTCAGGGTATATGCCCAGTAGTGGGATTGCTGGGTCATATGGTAGTTCTATTTTTAGTTTTTTAAGGAACCTCCATACTGTTCTAGAAGGACTTGGAGTAGATCAACTAGTGTTTTTCGAACTAGTCTTCTTAACAGTCGACTTTTTCAAACACGGTCTGTACAGTACATGTCTAACAGATGACAGTGGATCTGCTCTGTTTGAATGAAGATGAGAGAAACATGGTCCAGTAACTTCAGCCTTATCTGTCACACATGGCTATTATACAAATACCTTAAACATTGTTTCAAATCAATTATTTCCACTTCTAGAAGTCATTCATCACAAGTCTATGAATTTCAGTCTTTCAACACAGAAGAGAATGGAATATTAGTCAACACTTTCATTCTCAGTGGAATCACACAGCATAGGTGCTTAACAAATGGTTATTGACTTGAATGCCTTTATCTGCAATTCTACCTTATATTTATGTATTATTTTACTTCTTACAAAGAACTTCCACAGTTTCTCATCCTCTCACTTGCTTTTGCCACTTAAGAAGTAGGCAAGACAACTATAAATAAAAGAGGAGATTCCTTCTTACTGTATTCATCTTTCTCTTTAAAAAAATCTCAGTAGTTAGGAAAAGACAAATCCATCATACTAATTCCATCTTGAATGATTATATTTTTATCAGACCACACAGCACACATATCCCATATGCATATCACTCTTTCAAAAATGCCTTTTGTTTTACATGAGAGACCAGCGATTCTCTTCCTTGGCACTACTGACATTTGGGGTTGGATAATTCTTTGTTGAGAGATGCTATCCTGTGAACTATAGGATGTTTACTGGCATCCCTGGTCTTTACCCTCTACATACTTTTTAAATTTCCCCAGTTGCTACAACTGAAAATGTCTTCAGATTTTGTCAAATATCCCCTAGGAAGCAAAATCATCTCCAGTAGAGAGCCACTTGGTAGACAAACACTGAGACTAAATGTAATGATAGATTCATTTCAATATGCCTGCCATATTTTCAACTATTTGCACAACTGAATAGAGAACAATGCCATTCTTCGTTGTTGTTGCTGTTGTTAAATGGCCCAAATAACCAACTGAATCCACTGAAGCCTTCTCATTTTACCCATATTGAGACAGTGGAATGAGTACCTCATAGGACATGTGGGTAATTTATTAGACCTTGGAAGACACTGTATCTCTTCATTGATATTGAAGATAGAGACAGGAAATCTAATACAGAGACCAGGAAAGATGTGAGTCCTAAAATGAATATTATGACTCTAATTATATAGAAGAGCAGACTGTATAAAAAATATCATGTGCTTAAATAAGTCACCAGTAAATTAAGGGAAGCCTTTTATTGGAAATATTCTGAATAAAAACCTGTGCTACTGTATTAAAGACATAACTCAATACTTCTCAAATACTGTGCTTTACCCATATCCTCCCAGTGACGCACAGCAGTAATTCGATTGTCAAAGGTAGAGCTGAGCACAAGCTGGGTGTAACTAAGGTCAAGTGTTCAGTTAATACTTAAGGACAATACATAACTGACAGTCCTTCAAGGAAGACCATGATGACTACTCGAAACTGACCCCATCACTCATCCACTTCTCCACACATTTATTAAATGATCACTTTATCTGATAATATGTAAGAGATTAGAAAATAAAGATAATATAGCAGCTGAGCTAAAGATGTGATGTATGGAGGTGAATGAGACTGATGATATGGAGATGGACAGTCTTCTGACAGAAAAGTTTTAAAAATGAAATGCAAAACCATAAGGCAAATCCAAATGTAAAAAGGAGTAGTGGCTATATTAATTGCCAAAGAAATTAAAGGAAAGAAGGTCGATCACTTTATATAATTAAAAATTAATATGCATAGAAAGATCTAATATTCATAATCCTTTATACACTAAAAAGGTATCATCAAAATATATGGTGCAAAGACTATTAGAAGTATGAGAAAAACTGAAAAAAATGCAACTCTAAATAGCACTACCAATTTATTGTCAATTAAGAAGGAAGAAATTAGGACAGAATTTGAAGAATAGAATTAATACAGTTGAGTTAACAGCTACAGTGTATTCAACTTAGCACTCTACAGAGAGATATTATACTTTTTATTCCAATAAGCCAGTGAACATTTTTAGAAAGTCACTCAATACATTAGGTGTCTACTACATGCCAGGCACTCTCCTAGTAACTGGAATACAGCAAAGAACAAAAGGAAAAATTTGCTTCATCATGAAGTATACATTTTGTTGCACTAAGCCACCAAGAAACCTTCAATAAATTCCAAAGTAGACATTGTACAAGACATATTTTCTAACCACAGCATAGTATAAGAAGAAATTAAATTCGACATGTTCAAACAAAACCCTCACCAGGCTTTTTGTTCTTTTTTTGTATTAAATGTTCATGTTCACGACAATTTTACCTAGTAATACAAGTTCTAGAAGTTTATCCTAAGAAAATAATGAGATATGGGCACACAGTTTTATTTGCAAGGATATTTGCCAAGGCATTAACTATATTAATGAAAGCCATAGGGTTTGAATTGTAAATTTATGGAAAAAATTTCAATCAACCATATGATGTAATAATATGCAAACTTTTAAAATATAGGTTTGAGGAGAATATACAATAATATGAGAAAATTCTTAAACATAAGAATTTTAAAAATCCAGAATGTACTCTAATGTATACAGTCTGATCACAAAAGAATGAAACATCAAAATGAAAACCACAAATATTTGGAACTGGGGGCATGAAATAAATAAATATACATTGGAAATTTTGAAATACTTTGCTCAATTGTTTTATAATCAAAGTGAAATCCAAACATACAACTGCAGATTACCTAGAATACAACCAAAATGAGGATAACATATATCAAAAATTTTTAAACACTAACACATAATAGGCAAATTAGAAAAATGATTAATTTTTCATCAGACAAGGGATAATACCATGAAAATAAGGTTTTAGATAACATAAGCATTCAAATGGACAATTAAATACAATAATTGGTTCTGGCAAAAGATTTTATAATGCTCTATCTAGAAAGCACAAATAAAGTTAGCAATAAAAATGTACATATAACACATATGAACTATTGATATTTGAAAAATATGATATTATGTACCAGTCTATGCTAACAGAGTTGATTATCTCAATGAAATGGAAAATTATTTTTAAGTGAAATACTTAACAAGAACAAATAAGCAAACATAAATTCTGAAAACCATGAAAAGACCACTAGTCACAGAAGACATTTTAAAAATAAGAAAGGATCTTCTGCAAGAATGACAGTTTTATTAGTGAATTGAGAAGTATTAGTGAATTTGTTATGCTTTCCAGACCAGACAGTACCTGTTACAGGTGCAATATAGATATAGATACAAGAAAAATGATAGTCTTTTAGAGAATGGAAAAGGAGGAAAGCATCTCCTGATTCAATGAGAAGATTATAACCTCAAAGGACCTCTGAACACAACAGAAGAAATTACTGAAGATTTATAAAACAAAATTTTAAATGTTTGAATAAAATATTAGTGAATTGAATTGAATATTAAAACAATAATGAAAAATACCAATAAGGATTCATCTCACAAATATGAAATGGCTTAATATTAGACTCTCTAATAAACTAACATATCAATAAAACAAACAAGAAAAAATATCATCTTCATAGAATTGAAAATTTATCTGATAATTTTCATTATTACTCAATTACACAATCAGTAACAAAACATACCTCCTTAAAGTCAAGAAGCATGTCATACTTAAATAGAGAGCATTTTATTTATTTCCATTTATGGTGAGTCAATGAAGGCACACACACCAAAATCAAAACCCCCAAACTGTTGTTGCTTCTGGGCTATAAAACAACAACAAAACATGAAACATAAATAAAAATTATAATTATAAGAGAAAGTATGACTGTTTACAAAATATCAACTAAAAATTAGAGATACAACATATTCAAACGGCTGAGAAGATAGAAATGAAAAACTACATTCTGTTACAGCAGGAAAAGAAAATATATAAACAGTCATAACATCATAAAATTAAAATATCCCAAGCAATAAATGTATGACATCTACTTGGAGAAATCTACATAAGTTAATTAGGAGATATAAAAAGAACTGATGAGCACTTTGTTAAAAAAAAAAGAATAAAATTATATGTCCAAGCCGAAACTTTGCAAGCCAGAAGGGAGTGGCAGGACATATTTAAAGTGATGAAGGGGAAAACTTACAACCAAGGTTACTCTACCCAGCAAGGATCTCATTCAGATTCAATGGAGAAATTAAAACCTTTACAGACAAGCAAAAGTTAAGAGAATTCAGCACCACAAAACCAGCTTTACAACAAATGCTAAAGGGACTTCTCTAGGCTGGAAACACAAGAGAAGGAAAAGACCTACAAAAACAAACCCAAAACAATTAAGAAAATGGTAATACGAACATACATATCGTTAATGACCTTAAATGTAAATGGATTAAATGCTCCAATCAAAAGACATAGACTGGCTGAATGGATACAAAAACAAGACCCATACATATGCTGTCTACAAGAGACCCACTTCACAACTATGGGCACATACAGACTGAAAGTGAGGGGATAGAAAAATATATTCCATGCAAATGAGATCAAAAGAAAGCTGGGGGGTGGGGGGACTTCCCTGATAGCGCAATGGTTGAGATTCCGCCTGCCGATGCAGGGGACGCGGGTTCGTGCCCCGGTCCGGGAGGATCCCACATGCTGTGGAGCGGCTGGTCCTGTGAGCCATGGCCGCTGAGCCTGCGCATCTGGAGCCTGTGTTCCGCAACGGGAGAGGCCACAACAGTGAGAGGCCCGCATACAGCAAAAAAAAAAAAAAAAAGCTGGAGTAGCAATTCTCCTATCACACAAAATAGACTTTAATATAAAGACTGTTACAAGAGACAAAGAAGGACATTACATAATGATCAAGGGATCAATCCAAGAAGAATATATAATAATTGTAAATATTTATGCCCCCAACATAGGAGCACCTTAACACATAGGGCAAATGCTAACAGCCATAAAAGGGGAAATTGACAGTAACACAATAATAGTAGGGGATTTTAACACCCCACTTTCACCCATGGACAGATCATCCAAAATGAAAATAAATAAGGAAACACAAGCTTTAAATGACACAGTAAACAAGATGGACTTAATTGATATTTATAGGACATTCCATCCAAAAACAACAGAATACACTTTCTTCTCAAGTGCTCATGGAACATTCTCCAGGATAGATCATATCTTGGGCCATAAATCAAGGCTTGGTAAATTTAAGAAAATTGAAATTGTATCAAGTATCTTCTCTGACAACAATGCTATGAGACTAGATATCAATTACAGGAAAAAATATGTAAAAAATACAAACACATGGAGGCTAAATAATACACTACTAAATAACCAAAGTATCACTGAAGAAATGAAAGAGTAAATCAAAAAATACATAGAAACCAATGACAATGAAAACACGACGACCCAAAACCTACAGGATGCAGCAAAAGGGAGTTCTAAGAGGGAAGTTTATAACAATACAATCCTACCTCAAGAAACAAGAAACATCTCAAATAAGCAACCTAACCTTACACCTAAAGCAATTAGAGAAAGAAGAACAAAAAAAAACCCCAAAGTTAACAGAAGGAAAGAAATTATAAAGATCAGGTCAGAAATAAACGAAAAAGAAATGAAGGAAACAATAGCAAAGATCAATAAAACTAAAAGCTGGTTCTTTGAGAAGATAAAATTGATAAACCACTACCAGACTCATCAAGAAAAAAAGGGAGAAGACTCAAATGAATAGATTTAGAAATGAAAAAGGAGAAGTAACAACTGACACTGCAGAAGTACAAAGAATCATGAGGGATTACTACAAGCAACTATATGCCAATAAAATGGAAAACCTGGAAAACCAGACAAATTCTTAGAAAAGCACAACCTTCTGAGACTGAACCAGGAAGAAACAAGATATAAACAGACCAACCACAAGCACTGAAAATGAGATTGTGATTAAAAATCTTCCAACAAACAAGAGGCCAGGACCAGATGGCTTAACAGGACAAATTCTATCAAACATTTAGAGAAGAGCTAACACCTATCCTTCTCAAATTCTTCCAAAATATAGCAGAGGGAGGAACACTCCCAAACTCATTCTATGAGGATACCACCACCCTGATACAAAAACCAAAGATGTCACAAGAAAAGAAAACTACAGACCAATATGACTGATGAAATACATGCAAGAATCCTCAATAAAATACTAGCAAACAGAATCCAACAGCACATTAAAAGGATCATACATCATGATCAAGTGAGGTTTATCCCAGGAATGCAAGGATTCTTCAATATATGCAAATCAATCAATGTGATACACCATATTACCAAACTGAAGGAGAAAAACTACATGATCATCTCAATAGATGCAGAAAAAGCTTTCAACAAAATTCAAAACCCATTTATGATAAAAACTCTCCAGAAAGTAGGCATAGAGGGAACTTACCTCAACATAATAAAGGCCATATATGACAAACCCACAGTAAACATCATTCTCAATGGTGAAAATCTGAAACCATTTCCTCTAAGATCAGGAGCAAGACAAGATTGTCCACTCTCACCACTATTATTCAACACAGTTTTGGACGTTTTAGCCACAGCAATCAGAAAAGAAAAGGAAACGGAATCCAAATGGGAAAAGAAGAAGTAAAGCTGTCACTGTTTGCAGATGACATGATACTATACATAGAATATCCTAAAGATGCTACCAGAAAACTACTACAGTTAACTAATGAATGGGGTAAAGTAGCAGGGTACAAAATTAATGCACAGAAATCTCTTGCATTCCTATACACTAATGATGAAAAATCTGAAAGAGAAATTAAAGAAACACTCCCATTTACCATTGCAACAAAACGAATAAAATACCTAGGAATAAACCTACCGAAGGGGGAAGAAGACCTGTAAGCAGCAAACTAAAAGACACTGATGAAAGAAATTAAAGATGATACAAACAGATGGAGAGATATACCATGTTCTTGGATTGGAAGAATCAACATTGTGAAAATGACTATACTACCCAAAGCAATCTACAGTCTCAATGCAATCCTTATCAAACTACCACTGGCATTTTTCACAGAACTAGAACAAAAAATTTTCACAATATATATGGAAAAACAAAAAAACCCCGAATAGCCAAAGCAATCTTGAGAAAGAAAAATGGAGCTGGAGGAATCAGGCTCCCTGACTTCAGACTATACTGCAAAGCTACAGTAATCAAGACAGTATGGTACTGGCACAAAAACAGAACTATAGATCAATGGAACAGGATAGAAAGCCCAGAGATAAACCCACACACATATGGTCACCTTATCTTTGATAAAGGAGGCAAGAATATACAATGGAGAAAAGGTAGCCTCTTCAATAAGTGATTCTGGGAAAACTAGACAGCTACATGTAAAAGAATGAAAGTAGAACACTTCCTAACATCATACACAAAAATAAACTCAAAATGGATTAAAGACCTAAATGTAAGGCCAGACACTATAAAACCCTTAGAGAAAAACCTAGGAAGAACACTCTTTGAGAAAAATCACAACAAGATCCTCTTTGATCCACCTCCTAGAGAAATGGAAGTAAAAATAAAAGTAAACAAATAGGACCTAATGAAACCTAAAAGCTTTTGCACAGCAAAGGAAACCATAAACAAGACAAAAAGACAACCCTCAGAATGGGAGAAAATATTTGCAAATGAAGCAACTGAGAAAGGATTAATCTCCAAAATATACAAGCAGCTCATGCAGCTCAATATCAAAAAAAACAAACAACCCAATCCAAAAATGGGCAGAAGACCTAAACAGACAATCCTCCAGAGAAGATATACAGATTGCCAACAAACACATGAAAGGATGCTAAACATCACTAATCATTAGATAAATGCAAATCAAAACGACAATGAGGTATCACGTCACACCCATCAGAATGGCCGTCATCAAAAACTCTTCAAACAATAAATGCCGGAGAGGTGTGGAGAAAATGGAACCCTCTTGCACTGTTGGTGGGAATGTAAATTGATACAGCCACTATGGAGAACAGTATGGAAGTTCCTTAAAAGACTAAAAATAGAACTACCATATGACCCAGCAATCCCACTACTGGGCATATACCCTGAGAAAACCATAATTCAAAAAGAGTCATGTACCACAATGTTCATTGCAGCACTATTTACAATAGCTAGGACATGGAAGCAATATAAGTGTCCTTTGATCAATGAATGGACAAAGAATATGTGGCACATATATACAATGGAATATTACTCAGCCATAAAAAGAAACGAAATTGTTATTTGTAGTGAGGTGGATGGACCTAGAGTCTGTCATACAGAGTGAAGTAAGTCAGAAAGAGAAAAAGAAATATGCTAACACATATACATGGAATCTAAATAAGAAAAAAAATGTTTCCGATGAACCTAGGGGCAGGACAGGAATAAAGATGCAGACATAGAGAATGGACTTGGGGACTTGGGGAGGGGGAAGGGTAAGCTGGGATGAAGTGAGAGAGTAGCATTGACATATATACACTACCAAACGTAAAATAGCTAGCTAGTGGGAAGCAGCTACATTGCACAGGGAGATCAGCTTTGTGCTTTGTGACCACCTAGAGGGGTGGGATAGGGAGGATGGGAGGGAGATGCAAGAGGGAGGGGATATTAGGATATCTGTAGACATATAGCTGATTCACTTTTTTATACAGCAGAAACTAACACAACATTGTAAAGCAATTATACCCCAATAAAGATTAAAAAATATTATATGTCCACTCTGTATATCAAAAGAAACTTAAAAACTTAAATGGTACATAAATCTCTAAATAAGAAGTGTTTTTATTTTTAAAAAGGATTGAAGAAATGATAATTGAAAACCAATTCAATAAAATGACAAAAGGGAAAATATTTAGAGTAATGATGCCAAAATACGAATTAATTTAGGAAAGGATCTGAACTAAAATGTCATAAAGAAGAAACACACATAAGAAATACAAACCTCTAAAATGTTCAGTATAACTAATAATAAATTATAAAGGAAAGCAAATTACAGATTAATTAATCTAACTTTAATGAACTAATCAGAGGGATTTTTAAAGTATACATTTTGAATAGGATTTTTAGTGCAAGGAAATGCAGAGAAGATGGTTAAGCAAATAATTTTTACTTATAATATAAAAATCTCTCTTCATAAGACCTTAAATACTCACAAGAAAACAAAGCAGAGAAATAGCTATCTGAGGCCTTTTTTGAATAAGGAAGCACATTCTGAATTTAAATGAGGAAAAATGGGATTTTTTCCTATTTTTAACTCCCTTGCATGGCAGGGAAATTTAGGTTTTGAAGGGAAGGAAACAGGTTAGAATCTTGAATCTGTAGTTTAAATGCTGGGTAACATTGAACCTCATTGACTTTATCTCCAAAAGGGAGATATTACCTGCCCAATTTACCTAGCAGGATTGTTTTAAGACTAAGTATAATGTATACATGTATAGCTAACGAAGTGATTACTAGTTGTGATACAGTCTTCTTTAAAATTTTCAAAGGTTATTTTTTTTAAATTGGAAGTATATTTACTATAATTCATGTTTTATTTATTGAGGAAAGAAGAAACACAACCTATCAATACATACACAAGAAGAGCTTTGGGGATTCATGTTGGGTGTATAGTGGAAAGAGCCCTCAAATTGCAAAAGGAATTTTAAAGGCTGTATTAATGATTATTCCAGAGTGTTTAGGATCCCTAACAAAATACCCAAACATTTAAGAACAAGAGAAAAAACTGTTTTAAATGTATCAGTATTTCAATCAGGGTGAAAACTGGATCAACTCAAAGAGTATGTGTCTGTATGAATCATTTTACCCAAATCTACAGAAAGAGAAAAAAAGATTAAGTAGCTATAATAAGATCACACACACACAAATCAAATGCTTTGGCATTCTTTACACATATGTCTTCCTTCTTATTTTGTTAGTTCAATCCCATATCTGTTCTTTTTTCTCCCCCACCTCTCACTACACAGTAACAACCACTCAGCCAACATTTGATATAACAAAGGTCAGAAAATTATTGGCTCCTCTAATGCCTCTAAAGGGTATCAATTAGCACTTCAAATTGTAATGGATATTAAAAAGCAAAGTCTATCATCTTTGAGGTGCTATGCCTTATATGTGGGTCCTGAACTAACAGAGATTTCATAAAGAATTTCTTAGAATCTGTGGTAGGATGAATAATACTTCTCCCCCTGCAAAAAGATTTAAAAAAAGAAAAGTCCTAGACCCACCTAACCCCCAGATCCTGTAGCTATGCTACCTTCAATGAGAACAAGGGACTCTGCTAATAATGATAGGTTTAAGGGCCTAGAGTTGTGGAGATGATGCTGGATTATCTGGGTGGGCCCAATCTAATCAAATGGGTTCTTAAAGTTGACGACAGTAGAAGAGTGGATCAGAAAGACCCAATGTGAGGA
Organism: Phocoena sinus; assembly: GCF_008692025.1. Taxonomy (NCBI): domain Eukaryota; kingdom Metazoa; phylum Chordata; class Mammalia; order Artiodactyla; family Phocoenidae; genus Phocoena; species Phocoena sinus. The sequence goes on from NC_045767.1 coordinate 69,165,165, forward strand.
CTCAGTCCACTGTTGCAGGCCTTAAACACTGAGAAAGGGGGCTACAAGCCAATGAATGCCAGCAGTCTCTAGAAGCTGGAAATGTCCCTCAGTTTACAGCCAAAGAGAAAATGAGGTCCTTGGTTCTACAACCATAAGAAACTTAATTCTGCCAAAACACAAAGGAGCAATAAATGGATTCTCCTTTAGAGCCACCAGAAAGGACTGCAGGCCTGCCAACACCTTGATTTTAGCTCTGTGAAACCCTTACTGAGCTTCTGATCTGTGGGCCTGTAATATATTTATGTTGTCTAAGCCACTAAATCTGTGCTAATTTGTTATGGCAACAATAGAAAACTAATACAGAATCATATACTCAGAGAAAATGTTAAAAGTCATTTGGAAGAAAAAAGGACAATTGTAAAATACTCATGTTCTGTCAAATACTATCAGAGCACTAACTGATCATAAAGCATCTATACTAATTATTTACTAAGTATCATCAAATAATATAATCTAAAAAATATAATTACCACTACTACTAACAATAACTTATGTACACAGAATGTGAAGTGTTATCCTAAATACGTGACTAATATTATCTTACTTAACCCTCAGAAAGCCCTTATGGTAGATTTGATTTTTATCCCTATCTTACAGATAAACAAACTGAGGCTTAGAGAAATAAAGTAAATTCCCTAAAGTCACTCAGATAGTAAAAGGGAGAGATGAAACTCAAACCCTAATCTCTGGTAACAAACCTTGTGATTTTAATACTATGATAAATGTTATATATTACCCATTAATGTAGTTGGCAAATTTGGCTTTGCGTCATTTGCATGTTTTGGAGGATCTCTGCTCCAACTATTTTACTGTATTTCTCAAAGACCCAGAACCAGAACTTTCACAGAATAATTAATACCCTCTAAAGTTTGCAAAATATAGCAGCATATGAATTTTTTTAATAAATAAAAATATCACAAAACACTTCAAACATTGACATTTACAAATAAGAATGAAACGATACAAATAAGAAGTCAAATTAAAACTAAATATTCTTCAATTTCTTATAAAAATATTTTTGAGAGCAAGCTATGTGTCACCCACTCTTATAGGTAACTGTGCATATTGCCCAGGTGTTTATCCAAAAGAAATGAAAATTTATATTAACAAAGCAATCTGTACATGAATATCTCTAGTCTGCTTATTCATAACCACTAAAAGTTGTTAATAGCCCTACTGTATTTTACCCAAGGGATGACTAAACAAACTCTGATAGTACTCAGCAATAAAAAGGAAGGAGCTATCAATACATACAACAGTATGACTCTCAGATGCATTTTTCAAAGTGAAAGAGTCAGACTCAAAAGGCTATATACTATATATTTCATTTATATCATATTCTGAAAAATTCAGCACTACAGCAATAGAGAACAGATCAATGCTTAACTGGGGATGGGTGTGGGAGGAATGGTTGTTTATAAAGGGAGTTAATAGAGCATTCTATATATGTTCTATATGTTGATTATGGTGATAGACACAATTCCATTCTTTTTTAAAACCTACATAACTGTAAACCAAAAAGAATAAGTTTTACTATGTAAATTAAAAATATATAAAAAGGCAATGTTTACAAAACAGAAATAGAGTCACAGATGTAAAAAAATAAACTTATGGATATGGGGCGGAAAGGGGGTGGGAAGGATAAATTGGGAGATTGGGATTGACATATACACACTACTATATATAAAATACACAACTAATAAGGACCTACTGTATGGCACAGGGAACCCTACTCAACACTCTGTAATGATGTATATGGGAAAAGAATCGAAAAAAGAGTGGATATGTGTATATGTATAACTGTTTCACTTTGCTGTACAGCAGAAGCTAACACAACATTGTAAATCAACTGTACTCCAATAAAAAAAATTTGTTTAAAGTGAAAAAAAAAACCAACAGAGTATATATTATGGAATGCTGAAAGCTACTCAGGAGACAACAGGATTGAAGGGTCAGAGATACAAAAATCAAATGACACAAGTAGGAAAAAACCCCAGCAAAATAGGCTTACAAACAACTATATCAATCATTACATTAAGCATAAATTTATTAATACTTTAATTAAAAGGAACAATTATCAGGGTGGATAAAAAACTAAGTATATGCTATCTTTATCACATATTAAATGTAAACACATAGATGGCTTAAAAGTAGGTAGATGGCCAAAGATACAGCTTGATAACACTAATCCTTAGAAAATTGTAGTGGTTTATCAGAAAAAGTAATCTCCAGTTAAGGAGTACCATCGAAAATAAACAGATATGACCATTATTTATTTATTTATTTATTTTAGCTTTGTGAACACCTAGAGGGGTGGGATAGGGAGGGTAGGAGGGAGGGAGATGCAAGAGGGAAGAGATATGGAGATATATGTATATGTATAACTGACTCACTTTGTTATAAAGCAGAAACTAACACACCATTGTAAAGTAATTATATGACAATAAAGATGTTAAAAAAAAAGAAACAGATATAATTCAAATGATAAAAGGATCAATTCATCAGGAAGATGAAATTCCAAATACATAAGCACCTAAAAATGGAGCTTCAAAATACATAAAACAAAATGATACAACTGAAGTGAGAAATAGTTCCACAATTATAGTTGAAGGATGTAAACCTCCTTGCTCAGTAACTGATAAAACAAGGAGACAAAAAATCCACAGGGATATATAAGATTTTAAAAACACTATCAACCAACTTAAAATAATTGACAATTTAGAACATTACAACAAAATAGTGAGAAGGAGCATATTCCAAGAGAGACTAGTACTTTGAAAAAATTTAAATCATATAAAATAGAGGGCTCTGATCACAGTATTAAATTAAAAACAAATAACAAATATATTTCAGATAATTGCCAAATACTTGGAAATTAAACATCCAATAATTGTCTCATAATTGCCTGATGAAATATTTGTACAAAATATAAAAGCATTTTTCAAATAAATAAAAGACAAAACCTAATGGAAACACAACTTGAAAAGACTTCAAAAGTAAAACACACAGACGGTCAATAATTACATAAAGGGTGTTCAATATCATTAGTCATCAGGGAAATATAAAATAAACCACAGGATACCACACAAACTCACTAAACCAGCTAAATTTAAAGACTGACAGCACCAAAATTTTGAAAGGACATCGAGAAACTGGAGCTCTCTGTATTGCTGATGAGAGTGAAAATGGTACAGCCACTTTGGAAACTCGTTTTACACTTTTATAAAATTAAATAACTCAGCATTTGATACAATAATTCTACTTCTAGATTTACAAAAGTGAAATAAAACATGTCTGCATAAAGAAATATATAAGAATGTTAGCAACTTTACTCATAACAAGCAAAAGTTGGAGGCAACCTAAATGTCCACCTAAAGACCGATGTATTAAAAAATTGTGGCAGGGCTTTCCTGGTGGTGCAGTGGTTAAGAATCCACCTGCCAACACAGGGGACACAGGTTCAAGCCCTGGTCCAGGAAGATCCCACATGCCGTGGAGCAAGTAAGCCCGTGCGCTGCAACCACAGAGCCTGTGCTCTAGAGCCCATGAGCCACAACTACTGAGCCCACGTGCTGCAACTACTGAAGCCCATGTGCCTAGAGCCTATGCTCCACAACAAGAGAAGCCACCGCAACGAGGAGCCTGCGCACCACAACGAAGAGTAGCCCCCACTTGCCACAACCAGAGAAAGCCCATGCACAGCAACAAAGACCCAATGCAGCCAAAATAAATAAATAAATAAATTTATTAAAAAAATAAAAATTGTGGCATATTCAAGCAATGGAATACTATTCAGCAATAAAAGAACTGAACTCCAGCAAGTTATTCTGTGGGTACAAACAAATGATTCTAAAGCTTATCAAAAGAGACAAAAGACACAGAATACCCAATAAAATATTGAAAGAGAAGAAAACGTTGGAGGACTGAAACTACCCAACTTCAAGATTACTATAAAGCTACAGTAATCAAGAATGTGGTAATGGCAAAGAATAGACAAATAGATCAACATTATTCCCTTCTTACTTGTTTCTGTGTTCTTTCATTGAGTTCCAAGAAAAAATTTCACTGTCTTTCCTATATCTTTTAGGACACACTGTAAATGAAACTACTTCAGCATGTTTCTCAGGCCTGGATAGTTTAGACAGTTTCTACTTTCTTTACTTTATGTTTTATTCATTTCCAGTAATTCAGGATTTAGTTTGAGAATATTTTATTAAGTACTAAGAACAATAAATTAGCCTTTAATTTCTAATTTACAATAGAAATTATTTTTAACATTCAAAAACCCCTATTTTTACTATAAAGAATTTTCATGAATATTAAATGCAAAAGACAAATGAATATCATATATATTCAAACATAGTAAAGAAAACTGGAAATTTTCTCAAACATGCTCTTGGCAGATTAGAATAAAATGCCCTAAGGAAATGGTTTCAAAAGTACTCTGGTTAGATTTATACAAAGTAAAATAGAGAACTAACAATTAAGTGATAAATTCTAGAGGTATATTCAAACAATATGGATAGTTTAAACAAAAACATACCATTGGTCCTAGCTATCTAAGTGACCACTTATATACCCCTAATTTACCATATAGTGTTCACAAAACATTAAATTAGAGACCTAGCATCATCACGATCAGTTTAATTTACTATAAGAAATAGAAAATTTTATGTATTTAGTGTACATACTGATCAAGTTTTCACCTTTTTATTATGCCCGAAACACAAGCATACTCTCCTATGGTCAAAAGGGTTTCATGTTTTTTGCTTGTTTGGTTTTGGTTTGGGGTTTTGTTGTTTGTTTGCTTCTTTCTTATCACCACAACTAGACTAGACTCTATTCTCAAGTACCAGATTCTCCACAAAGCAGAGGACTGGGGAGAAAACACACTATGTGTTACTAAAATTAAAACTGATTTATATGTTACCTAGATAAAAAACAAAACAGACTTTTTAGCAATTGTGTATCACGAGTAAACTTTCAAAAATACATTCAAAAGCCTGAATACTGGGAGCCAAGACAAAGACAATGAAAGAAATATAAGAATAATTAGAGATGCTTATATCCTACTAAGTGGAGATGTCAGTCAAATTGAGGCGCTCATAAACTATGTGACAGTGCTTTAATATTAACACTTTGCTACCATATTAAAGAAAAGTTATGAACATTAGCTAGATCTGCATTTGAATAGCTGAGCAGAATCAGATCTCGATAAGACCCCACTTGAGAATTCTATGGTAGCTTGCAAGCTCTTTTTCAAATGATTATATACACATTTATATACCTCAAAGACTTGGTTTTGTCAAAATGACTTTAGGATTGCAATAGCATTCTGTCCAGGGTCTTAACTGACACCTGTAACCAGAAGCTCTGGTCCTCATTCCAAAGATATTTACTGAAGAGGTGTCAGAGCAAACTACAAGAATGGGCAAATTTTATATCCCTACATCCATTACATTCTGTAGCCATTTTAAATTCCAACTCCCAAATCTCCTTGTGGTACTAATAAAAGTGACAAATTCAACCAGTCACACACTTTCTCTATATCTTAGGCCCAGCCACTAACTGATTTCATCAGCTTCCTACTGGTGGCTTGTTAGTCACCCAGAGTAACTATATCACATGATTGAACTAATTAATAAACAAGTGACCAGGGGTCATTTTTAGTGATAGACCTCAAGTTCCAGAGAAAGAATGAAAATATGTCAAACCAAAAATGTATACAGATACAAATGTCACACCACCTCTTGGCTGCATGAAATAAATGGGATATTGGAACACAAATGACTGTGTAGGAGTGGCACAAAAAGAAACCTGTAATACTGGCCAGCCCTCCTTAGTTCTCCAAGTCACCATAAACCGGGACTCTCATTGAGCTTGTGCTCTTCTTAACAAAATATACAACCTTTTAATTAAAAGAAATAGACCTCTTCATGTTTAGTAGGAGGGATTGGGATTGTAACCTTGGTTTTATAAACACAAAAAGCGAGGAACATATTTGAAGGGAAAGAACAAGATTACTAAAACCCGGACTGAATCTCTCATGAGTTCAGCAGGAAATGAGGAAATAAAACCAGTGTACCAAATTGCTCTCTAGGGTTCTTCAGATTTAGATTCCTCAGAACACATTATCTAGGATGATTCTATAGCTCACAACATTAAATATAGCAATGTTGTGATTGGGGATGTCCAAGTGGAGGCTGCTGCTCAAATGCTGTGAATAAAGATGTAGTTCTAGCTCTTCTTAAAGTGACCATAATGTCAACCAGTGGAAATGAGCAATTGTTCATATTATTTTAAAGATTCAATCAAACCTTATTAAACATGGTAACATCATCATTAGGTACACCTAATGAAGGAAGGGCCATCCATCTAAATTCCTCTGATCAAGGCCCATAACAATCATGGCTGGAACAAAGGCTTTGGACCACAGATGGCTCAGGCCAGTTCTTCAATATCACCAATGGCAGCATGGAGCAGAGAGGATGGCAAGTGACTCAGCTTTTTCTCAGTGCTAATTGGTGACAACTAAAGCACTAGGATCAGAAGGCACTCCTGAAGACAACATCAGAAGGCTACTGGCCAGTGGAGACTTTCTAACCTCCATCTTCAAGATCTGATCCTGGAGAAATCTCTGTTTGCTCTTATTAATTCCCCAATGTTTAATGCAGTATTCCTGAGCTTTTTCAACTAAGCATGCTTAGTTAGCACTAAAATCCTTAGGAAATGATTAATAAGTAAGGTATTTTATGTCCCAATTTTTGTATTTGTCCTTAGTGGAATTAATGAGAAAATTATATTAGATAAAAATACATCATCATTATCAACACTCTGACATTCATGATCAACAAAAGAACTTTATAGAAAACTCTTCAGCTATATGATTTTTAAAATTAGCTTTAAATATAATAATATTATGTGTATAAGCCAGAATCATGCTAATGGTGATGCAGGCAACCACATATTTCTCCTGGTACCAGTAAAGAAATAATTAGATCAATACTTTTATTAAAAAAAAAAGCCATTATTATCCCTGTAGGGCATAATCTTGGCCTTTCACTTAAGATAAGATGGCAAGTTTCCTTCATGATAAATAATGTAATCTCAATATCACAGTTGGAGAACTGTTCTCTGAATACCCACAGCAGGTACAGGAATTACAGCCCAATTTTACTTGGAAATACACCACTTCTTCCTAACGAGTATGTCTAGATTCAAACAAAGTAGAAGGACAGAGTTAAGACCATAATTAAAGTGATTGTATTACATTAAGAAGCACACAACTTTGCATAATAAAGACTGTAGGTCAGCTGTGAAAATGACACAGTTAATTGGGCTAAATATTAGACAAGGAAAGCCATGATTCAAAGCCCTATTTTTCTACTTCCCTTTTCTTAACATAGTTTTAACTAACTGCAATAATGCAGATGACATATGTAACACCAATCTGAAAGACACACTCTAGAAAATAAAGGTGTAAACCAACTAAGGAGATATTATGTTTACTTCCATTTGCTTCAACCAGGGTGGAAAATGAATGCAAACTAGGTAGAACCACGAAGACAAATGAAATGTGTGAGTGTGTATCTTCAAAGTTTATTCTTACGATCAATAGTATTCATTCTAATAATGAATATGTGTGTCTTAACAACAGTTGATTATGATTCTTATATCAATTCCTTATCAAAAATACTTATAAAAAATATCTATTGTTTCATTGGGGAAGTGGTATTTCCTTAGGGTTAAGTTCTAGACCTAAGGCTCTAGATTAGTGACCCCTCTTTGTCCTTGTTGCTTATAGACATTTATGCTCACATTGAAGAACAGAGTCACATTTCAGAAACAAAAACCAGGTAACATGACCCTTCTGCTGTGCTGACCCTCCTTGACAGTTTGGCAGTGTTTATGGTATTGATTCCCTTGTCCTCACTGAAACTCACTTCTCTGTTGGCACAGTTCTCCTCTTACTATCCTTAAGCCTCCTTTTTTTCTGACTTTTTCTCTCTTTCTTAGATTCCACCTCTTTGGATACATTGGCAGTTCTAGGAACTGCACACTTATAAACTGTATTTCTGGATAGGATGCTAAAAAAATTAAGTGATGCAAAGGTCAAATTATCCTCATCATCCAGCATCAACTCTAGCATTTGTCTTCACTTTCAGATTTTCACACTTTAATTACCCCCAGATGAACATTTTTGAGATAGAGATAGGAGCACATGAGATTTGTTGGGGATAATACCTGTGAAAGATAAAAAAGGTGAAGAAGGAAGATTGGGTGGGGAAATCCTTCAGACTGTGATACAGATCTGAAAAATATTTAAGACAAGGACTTAGGGGAAGGAGAGAAGCAGAATTGGCAGAGAGAGCCTCAAGCCACAGTAAAGATCTAACAAAGTCTTGCCTAACCCAGTGGGGTGCTCTGGAGCAAGGACTTCCCATTACAGGAGTCCTGCATTGGGCAGAAATGGCCAGACTCTAGGGCCCCCGACATGCTCAGTCATCACTGGTACAGAAATGCCCAGGAAAAAGCATGACCTCGGTCCAAAACCAATGTGAATCCTGAAAGCACTAAACAGCAGGAATCTGTCCACTAGCTGTACAACTTGCAGCTGACCAGCAGGCTGTTTCTGAAAGGGAGAGCCAAGCAGCACATCTCTATGGCTGCCATACTCTTAATAACTTCAGCTTACATGAATACATTTGACTTAGGCTTGGTGTGTTCTAATCCTATTTCTCCATTCCAATCAGTTCTAGACTCAGCCATCAGATTAATTTTCCAAAGCACAACTCTGATTGTACCAATGTTTATTCAAAAAGACTTTGATATTATTTAATATTATTTATTATCTATTTATTATTCAATAAATGAAGTTGAAATTATTTAACTCAGTATCAAAGGTTAACCAAAATCTGGGCCCAATGATTCTTTACGGACTTACCTAAGAGACAGTGAAGTCCAGTAGAAAAGACACTTCGGAGCAAGAGAGATAAGATTCTATCCACCACTCAGTAGGTATACAACTTTTTTTCCATCTTAATTTCCTCACTAGTAAAATAGGAATATGTGGGGTAGATTTTTGAAAGTTTATTGAGATAATTTTAGGGCATAAAAAATACAACATGTTTTAATTCCCTTTACTGTTTATTTCTCCTCTCTGTATCCAATTGTATTTTAAGTATCCTATCAGATCATTTACCATGCCTTGAATATGACTCATGCTTTCTTGCCTATGCCTTACCTCTGACCCTTTTTTAAACTCTTTCTCTGCACCATACCATTTCCACAGTACCTTCTCAGCTATTAAAATCCTACCCATCATCTGAAGTCTTACAGTCCAACACTTCTGATCACCCCAGTCAGATGCAGCTCCATAATTTAGACCAAAACAAAAACAAAACAAAACAATGAAATTTGGGGGAAGCTGCATGGACTGCAATGTACTCTTTATTTCTACACTCATATGTTTTCATTTATTCCTATAATAAGTGGATCATGAGGTCAAGGTCAGTATATGCACACATATTATACATAAATACATGCATACACAGCTTTTGCACTAGTAGATTCTCAATAAATATTTCAATACATCATCTGGTTGTATGTAGTCTAACAGCTTCATAACAGTATTTAGTAATATTCTAAGGATATCTGTTTACGTATGATGGCACCACAAAAGATGTATGTTGGCAAAGTGAGTAAAAATTTTTCATTGTTTAGAAAAAAATTTGATAGCCCCTAATCTATGAAATGTCATCAAGGTAAAATGACATTATAATGAATCAGAAAAACTAGACCATCCTTTCCATCATTTATTTGACAAATATTGATTTTCTGCCCTAATTCGAAGTCCTTGAAAGAACTGTCAATACCTCCTCTCTTCCCATCCTCTTATCCACTGCAATCAAACTTCTGTCACCGTTTCATGAATACAAGCATTATCGCATTCACCAATGAACTCCATGTTGGCTCTCTGGAACACTCACAGGGTAGATTCTAATTCACCCAATACCTCAATTTCATTCAGATCTCTGTCCAAGTATAGTTCCTCAGCTTCCCTGACCCCCTATTTAAGAAAGAATTTTCCCCCATTTATTTTATTCTCTTTCTGTGCTTTTCCTCACATACTTATAATTACCTGACATAATTTACATATTGACTCTTTAAAATGCTCAAAATTTCTGTCTCCCTTCTGGGAATGCAAATTTAATAAGGACACAGACTTTGTGTTATTCACTGTTTTACCATCAGCACTTAGAAAATCTCCTGGCTATCAGTAAATAACTGTGCCATGCATTAATAAATGATGGTCTGAGAACAGCATTATGGGTTAGATGATCTGATATTTTCACCAGAGGACTGAAATTAGTTTGATTTTTAGTTATTAAAGAAAAAGATTTTTGTGCATTAAAAGTACCCAAACACATTTAGTTAGTATCAAAACCAAGATTTCCATATTATTTTGGCTATATTTCTTCAGAAAAAAATAATATAGATTGCTGAAAAATTATCTTTGTCATTGATTTTCAGGTTGTGTGATTCTGGACCATAAAGTTCAGAGGAAGTCTGGGGATCTCAGCAAGAACCCTAGACCTCTGTGGAATTTTCTGGAGTGAGTGAGACACTGAGTTCTGAGTTTCAAGTGTTTCAGGCTCATACTCCCTCCCATCCCAACTGCCTTTTTTCTTTAATTTCATGCATTGAAGGCCCACACAGTATTTCCTTTGGTTAGGGTGGTGTAAAAAATGTGATTTTATTACTTTAACAATGAGATGATCCAGGAAATATCATTAATGTAAAGTATCAATACGCTATAATAGGACAAAGGGATCATAACATCCTTGAAATCATGAACCTGACCTTTCAGTAACTTTATATTATCTCTCTACCTAGAAAACTACTGAGTACAGAGGGCTGGCACCAGTGAGAGCTATTTGAGATGAATATTCATTTCTTCTTTATTATTATTCTTTATTAAACATTTTAGCTTCAATTTATTCAGGCAAATTCAAGCTCCAGTAAATGTCCATTCATCTTTGCTTATACAGGCATAGTCTAAATAGAAGAAAACAATAAAATAGTTTACGTATTTTAAGGAAGAAAATGGGCCTAGGGATCTGAAAAACTTCTTGCCTGGTCATTACCAAGGACACAGACATTCTCTTTTCATTCCATGAATCCTAAAATTTTTGCTCACTTATCTTGGAATACCACCCTGGATATAGGCCAGGATTCATTAAAATGAAGCCAACTTCCTAAAAATGAAGGCTTGTTAGCCTTACTCAACAATTTTTTCAGCTTACACTGACATCTCACACATTTATCAATGAACTCATTACCTCTGAAGCAGCAAGATGCTGACTTGTGGTTAAGTGGGTGACATATGTGATGATGGTTAGAAAAGGCATAGCTCCCCTGATAGACAGGGACAGGAAATTCTGTAATAAAAAGATTAGAAAGGCATCAGATTAACTGCTATTAATCCAATCCATTGAATTTTCAATTTAGATATTTTATATTTCAGCTGTCGGTCCCATTTAATTCTCTTTCATATCTTCTATTTCTATTATTATTCTGTTCATGGTTTTCTTTAAATCTTCAGCATGTTTGTAACAAATGATTTAAACTATTTTCTGCTATTTTCATCATCTCTGTAATTTCTGCATTCATTTCTATTATCATATTTTTTCCTGAAGAGATTAGGCGTTACATTGGTTTTGCATATCTCACTTTTTTTTGGTTTTGGTTTCTGGACATTGTGAATGTTGTTACTGAGTACTGAATTGTGTTGAATTTTTCAAAAAGGTATCTGACTTTTCTTCTGACAAGCAGTCATGTGCAGACCAGCTTGATCCTTTTTAGACTTATTTTAGGTTTTGTGTGTGTGTTGATTTTTTATTGGGGAGAAGGGGAGGGTCTTATGTAGCCTTTATTCTAAGCTAAACTTACATCTGTTTCTAAGGTGATCTTATGTGGTCTCTTATGAATGTCCCAGGTGTTCAAACAGTTCTCCCTACTCTAGCCTGTTGGAACTAAAACATCCCCTAGCCCTGTGTGATCTCTGAAAATTGATCACATTAAAGCTCCCTACTTATTCCTTAATCAGCTTCATGGAATTTCCTTCTACACCTGGCTGGCTTAGTATTCACCAACAGACTCAATGATACAACTATTCGAATTTTTAGAGCTCTTTTTCCTCATAGCTCCCTCCTGCCTTGTAAATTCCAGCAGTTCGGGCCTCCTCAATCTCTGTGTCTCTCACCTCAACTCAGAGAGACCCCTGAACTCTGCCTTGACTCTTCCTCCTTGCACCATGGTTAGGAAAATGTTTTCAGGGAAAAAGCCAAAGTGATCATAAGGCTCTCCTCATTTTTTTCCTCTTCTCTCTGTGATCACAGTCCTGCATTTCCCATTGCCCAATGTTCAAAAACATTTGTTCAACTTATTTTATCCAGTATTCTATTGTTTTCTGAGACACAGCTACTTTAGCCCCAGGTATGGTGTCATGGTTGGAAAACCTGCTCCGGGTTATTCCAAAGCATTGTTATTGCTCACCTTGCAACCAACATTAGAAAACATCTAGTAGATACTCAATTTAAACAAAAGTTAATTTTCTAAAATCCATCCATGACTCCTTCTTTGCTATTCTTATTATCACTAACCTACTTTGTTTGCTAGTTGTTTTTTTTTCAATAACATACAACATGTCTCTTTTCCTCCAATCTCTTTTTAAAAAAACAAACTAAATATATTAATTTTCTAAGATAAAATTTTAATCATATCAGCTTCTAGGCTTAATGTATTTTTTTGTAATTTCTAAATTAAGTAAAAAACTTCTCAGATTGGCCTAGCAGCCCTTCCACTCTCTGACCCCAGCATAACGTTTCTAGATAGTTCGATCCTATTCCTTCATGCTTATTTTCCATACCAGTGAAACTGGATCACTCTTCCCTAAATATGACACACAGTTCCATCTGTGAGCCATGGCTCTCTCCATCTGAAACAGCTGCCTCTTCCAGAGTGTTGCCTTCTCCACTTATCAAAATCACATCTTTCATGTCCATCTCAGATTCTGTATTTTTCATTGAGCCTAAAGTATATAGATGTAACCTCCTTCTTCTGAACCATTATAGTATATTCTTATTTTATCAACTTACTGAGCACTTAGTATGTGCCACTTACTTTTCTAAGTGTTCATGCAAATTAAAATAAGTTGTCTACAAACTACACTACTTGTAAGCACCATGCTGTGTTGTTTTACTTAGCACATCCTTACAGTATCATAGATATATTCGATATTATGAGCCCCACTAGGGCAGTGGCTTTGCAAATACCCTGAATAGCTCAGGCATAGTACAGTAAGTATTTGTACCTCCTCTGGGAGGCAGGAAGAGTGAAAAGTAATTGCCATGAAATGTGATTCTTTTTTAAAAGTTGATTTAATTTTGGGAAAATGACAAAAGCACAGGAATTAGCAAGTAGGCAATAAATAATAGTTTTAGCTGCCTTGACACTTTATTTGCATAATTGTTCTATTTAAACTAAAAACTGAAGTAGAAAACTTTATGAAAATTCAGTCAATTGAGAAGAATTCAGTAACTACTAGTTCTAATGGAAATTCTGTTTCCAGATAAAGTTTACCCTTTATGTAATAAAATTTTATTTTAAACTTATTATTATTGAGAGAATTCTTGAAACATATATGCTTTCCTCTGTCTTTTAAAACAGGGGATACCAAAGCACTACTTATCCTTTCTCTGATAATATAGTCATCAAAAATATTGATTACTAAAATATGCAGTTATAAGGTCATGCCTTCGGTACTCAAACGAGATCGATGAAGACATTTGCTTTATTGCTGGGCACGTTGCTTCTTGCGTCTTCTTCCTTACTAGGAACCATGATACAGTGTTTCCACTTTAAGTAACCCTAATCCATGCTGTTAGTACTTTGTGATGTCAAATTTACTAAATTAGACAACATAACTTTACACATATTTTTAAAAATATTCTCTGCCATAGTAGGTTTTCTAATTCTATTGTAATCCGCTATGGACTTTGCAGTGTTTTCCCTTAAGAAATTGTTTTCATTTATTTCTTAGTGAATTTGTTTAGATTTTTAGAGTTGTCAAAATATGACTTCTACACAAATAGAGTATCTATATAAATAGAATAAATTACCATCCAGTGTCTTAATGAAACTTATTTGGTCTGCATATTGAGGACATGGACACAATCAATTGAGAAATCCAGATTAGCAAACTTCTCCATTCCATAATATTAATCTCCAGCTAAAAATGCAACTTATTTATCTTTGCTTTCTATATGGTGTAGTGTAGTTACTTAAAATGTTTAGTAAATGAACAAAGCTACTGTAAGAGTAAAATCTAATCATTAAATAAAATTCACAGAAGTACAAAAAGTAATCAATACAATTTACAGCAAAAGTTATACAAAATCTGAGTATTATCATCAGAAATCATTTGCAAAATTATCACTATCTAAACTTGGAACATATTTACACAAACACACGATATGTAGATACACAATACGTAAATTCTTCATCCCAATTAGGCTTTGTCCCTCATGCTTAAGTAGTATATATACATCCTTCTAACTTAGTCTGAATCTTACATAGTCTTCAGGTTTCAACTACAGCTTAAGAGTGTTTAACTTTGTGTCAAGTCTCTTTTTTTTACTACCTCTCACTCAACTTTAATATTTACCTACTTTACCTAACATTTACTAAGATCCTGAAGATCCCAAGAAGTCTGCTGTGAGTTTAAAATGATGGATGTATCCTTATCCTCTCTCCTTATATTTCTGTGCATTGTTTCTTCTTTTATGGTAAAATAAAAAAGAAAGGAAAGACTAAGCCTTATTAGTTGACAGTTATAAAAAAGTAATTGCTTCTATCCACAGATCTCATCGCATGTTCTTAAAGCCCTGTTTTTTCTACCTCTTATCAGGCGCCTAGATCATGGGCAAGGTAGTATCAAATGAAAAGAGCAGTGTACTAGAATTTATGTAATCCATATTTCATTCCATCTCAGCTTCTTGCTATTTGTTTACTTGGAATAAAAGACTTAGTTTGTATGAGGATATCAATGACTGTGATAACTCTGACCTAAAACTGTCATAAGACTCAATAATCCATGTTCAGAACAATATTTTGAAAATCTAAGCAGCATAAAATTATTAAATATTCTTTTTGTAGACGATCCTCCTTTGTAAGATGTCATGCCATTTTTCACAGAACTCAATTTAAAGGTAATTATTGCAAAAAGATATTTAAAACAAAAAATAATCTTCAAAACAAAGATATAAAATAGTCAACGGTTACATTACATGAGTTAATCCATACCTCTTCCTCTAACACGCCATTCTGTCCTACTTTTAAAGACGAGGAAAGTGAGAAACAAAGAGATTAAATAACTTGACAAATGTCACACTAGTAAAGTGGTGGAACTCAGGCAGCCTGACCCCAGACACAAAGCTCTGGATTCAACTTTTGTTCTTTCTTCCCCAGTCTACGCTTTCTCCTTCTCTCTCCTCTCCTCCATCATTACCAAACCACTGGCACAGAGAAAGAGGAATACATATTTCAATGAATGAATGCATGCAGCATTCTTCCTCTGTTGATTAAGATTAATCCAAGGCACAGAAAATTCCATAAAATAACTACATTGGCTCTCAATACAGAAAAGCAAACAGCTGAAGTCTATTACAAGAATATTTAAGACTGAGTAGGGGGTCAGTTAACACCACTATTTAATGGCAGACTATTTGCCTCCTAAAGCTAATTCCCCAAAAAAAGGAACAAAGAATATAAGTAACAGTCCATGAGGAACTCTGCTCAAAGGAATCACCAGAGTTGGATATATCATTCGGAGGAAATAAGTAGGAGCACTACATATAATGGTCACCATTCTGTAACTTACCTAAAATTGAAAGAGAAAAAAAAATCAACTCTGTATATACTTTTAAGTAGATATTTTATTTTATACATTTACTTTCTGTTTGAATAAATGCTATACTCTGGTATTATCAAAATAAAAGGAAATATGAAGTTAAGGACTAATTATATCCAGCATAAGTCAGATATTTTCTAAATATATAGATATTCTTTAATTAGATGTTCCAGATTTCACCTATTCTATTTGTTTGTTTCTATTTCATAGTATAGTAAAAAAAATGTGAGGTAAAAGAAACACTGCTGGAAGTATTTTCTTATGGTAACCTTGAATGCTGTTAAAGTCTCTAAATATAGAAAGTGAAACTGAGTTGGAAATTTCTACCAAACGCATAGAGGAAGGACTTCACAAGGTCAGGGGAGGGTTTCTTCCCCTCTCTTGAAGCTATACACTTCTTGCAATTGAATATGAACATAAACATGTTACATAAAATATCAAGGTAGGGTCACTGCTTAATTAGCAGTTTAAAAATTGTTTCTTTCAAGGCCATTACAGTATAATGGATATGCAGTAGAATAACTGGAGGTAGTGGAAAGTATACTGATTTAGAAGCAGGCGAACTGCGTTCTGTTCCCAGAACCACTACCGAATGACATTTTCACATCACTTTCCTCTATGAATCTCTTTTTCTTCTTTGATAAAAATAAAGTGATTGTTTCAGATGATCCCTATGGTGTGTTAGATTGAGTTACTGTCTTTTTTCTTGAGAAGAGGTTTTTCTTGTTTTGTTTTTTTATCAAAAACAGAATGACCTCTGTTCCTCCAAAACTACCCTTCGATCCAACATAGTTTTGATGTTTCAGAGAGAGGTAAGGAGGACTTCCAAAACTAAAATCTTCCTGCTCTAGAACCTGTGAATTTTATCACCAAGAGTTTCTAATTTCTGAACTATACAATTTGTTTTCTACTTGCATGATATAATGGTTTGTTTCCTTTTGCTTTCTAAAGTTAATGTACAACTTCCTTCATTCTGCATTTCATATTAAAGGAAGAAGCACTTAAATTTTACCATATTTGCTACAGACTTCAACACAGTGCTAGAAGAAAAAGATAGTAAATATCATTCTTAAGTAAACCTATTGGTATTAGTGAATAATTAATTATGGTTTACTGAACAGGTTAAAGAGGCAGACTGTGGAGGGTTGATTCCTGTCTCACAACCTACCTGCTGAGTGTCATCTGATAAATTTCTTAATCTCTCTGTGCTTCAGTGCCCTTATCTACCAAATAATAAGAGCCTACTTTATCAGATAGTTTTGAAGATTAAATAAATGAGAAATGTGAAAACCTTAGGAAATTGCTGGCCACACAGTAAGCACCAAGTAATATATAATAGCAATTATTATGTTGTATTTTTTCCTATTTTTGGCATCCAGTTAAAAAGAAACATTTTCAATAAGAGAAATATTGAATGATAGTTTATATTCATTGGGTAGAAAAGGCTGCTCTAACCATGACAGAAAATGATGAGCTATAAAGATCAAAAGATTAAAAATAGAAAAAAAATCACTGTATAAAAATAGCTCCATAAACAAAGTTAAAGACTAAATACCACACTGGAATAAGTATTTGCATCATAGGTGATAGACAAAGCATAAGAACCCTAATTTTAAAAGGGTTCCAATAAGTCAATAATAAAAAGGCAACCCAATTAAAAATGAGAAAAGGGGTATATAATCAAAATGGTGGCATAGGAAGACCCTGAACTCACCTCTCCCATGAACACACCAAAATTACAACTACTTACGGAGCAACTATTCATGAGGATGACCTGAAGACTAGCAGAAAAGATTTTCCACAACTAAAGATATAAAGAAGGAACCACACAAGGCAGGTAAGAGTCGGGGAGATGCAGTATAATCAGGACCCAAATCCTCGAGTCCACAAACCACATACAGGAGGAATATCACAGTTGCAGAGGTACTCCCTGAGGAGCAAGAGGTTCAAGCCCCACATTGGGCTTCCAAGCTCAGAGGTCCTGAAATGGAAAGACAAGCTTCTGGAATGTCTGATTTTAAAAAACAACAGGACTTACATTTGGTCAAGTTGAAGGGTTATAGGAAACAGACTCCTCTCTTAAAGGGTGTACACAAAATCTCACATGCTGCAAGTCCCAGCAGAAAGGCAGTAATTTGAAAGAAGCCTGGGTCAAACACACTTGCTGACCTGGGAGATCTTCCCAGAGAGGCAGCAGGCAACTGGGACTCTGCTGTGGACAGAGATGCTGGCGACAACCACTGTGGGAGCTAATTCTACCAGGAGGACATTGATGTTGGCAAGTGCCATTTAAAAGTCAGCCCTCCCTCTAGCCTATTAGTATCAAAGGCTTACACATCAACCAGCAGGCCTGCTCCAGCACTGTGGCACCCCAGTCCTCACAACAAGCCATCTGGGGACCCAGTGCTACCTACCAGCAGGCCAGCATCAGCCCCAAAGCTCCTCAGCCTGGGCAGCCAGACACTCAAGGACAGAGTCCTGCCCTCCAGAGGGCCAGCACCAACCTTGCAGCTCCCTGGTCTGCACAGCCAACCATGAGGGGACACAGCCGCACACCCTATAGCAGGCCTGCAGCCACCACAAAAAGAAGGGCCTCACAGATAACCAGGGGTGAGCCACACTGACCAGCATGCCCATAGTGGCCAGCAATGTCACAATAGAAGGTGGCACTCTACCCAGATAGGGTGCACCCCTAAAGCATATAGTTCTGTTGACCAGAAGAAAGCATGCTGCTGGGCCTCACGGGACATGTCCTAAACACAGACAGTTCTCCAAGATCAGGAAATGTAACTGACTTACCTAATATATAAAAATAAGCTCAGATAATTAGGTAAAATGAGGATATAGAGAAATACATTCCAAACAAAGGAGCAAAACCTCAGAAAAAGAATTAAACTAAGGGGAGATAAGCAATCTCTCCAATAAAGAGTTCAAGATAATGATCATAAAGATGCTCAACAAATTCAGGAGAAGAATGAATGAACACAGTGAGAATATCAACAAAGAGTTAGAAAATATAATGAAGAACTAAACAGAGAGAAATACAATAACTAAAATTAAATACAATAACTAAAATATAATAACTAAAATACAATAACTAAAATTTTAAAATACACTAAAAGGATTCAACAGTAAATTAGATGATATAAAGGAACAGATCAGTGATCTGGAAGACAGTCACCCAAGCTGAACAGATAAAAAGAAAAAAAAATGTAAAAGAAATGAGGATAATTTAAGAGATTTCTGGGACAACGTAAAGCATACTAATATTTGCACTATACCAGTCAAGAAGGAGAAAAGAGAGATAAACGAGCAGAGACTTATTTGATAAAATGATAGCTGAAAACTTTCCAAACCTGGGAAAGGAAACAGGCATCCAGATTCAAGTAGCATAAAGAGTTCCAATAAGATGAACCAAAGAGGTCTACATCAAGACGCAGTATAATTAAAATAACAAAAATTAAAGATAAAGGAAGTACCATAAAAGCAGCCAGAGAAAAGCAACCAGTTGCATACAAGAAAACTGCCATAGGATAATCAGCTGACTTTTCAGCAGAACATTGCAGGCCAGAAGGGAGAGGCATGATATATTCACTGAAGAAAGGAAATCTACAAGCAAGAATACTCTACCTGGCAAGGATATCATTCAGATGTCAAGAAGAGATAAAGAGTTTTACAGACAAAAAAAAAGAAAAAAGATAAAAGATTTCAGCACCACTGAACTGGCATTATGAGAAATGCTAGAAGGATTTCTTTCAGCAGAAAAGAAAAAGGCAATAACTAGAAACATAAAAATTATGAAAGGGAAAATGTCACTGGTAAAGGCAAACATACAATAAAAGTAGTAGATCAACCAATTATAAAGCTAGTAGAAAGATTAAAAGACAAAAGTAGTAGAATCATCTATATGCACAACAAGTATTTAAGGGATACACAAAACAAAAACATGTAAATATGATGTCAAAAACGTTAAATATGGGGATGAGGAATAAAATTGTAGGGTTATAAGAATGTGTTTGAACTTAAGAGATCAACTTAAAACAATCACATAATGCTAAAGATGGTCATCAAATCTCAAGAGAAGAAAAAAGGAACAAAAATGAACTGTAAAACAACCAGAAAACAGTCAACAAAATGGCATAAGCAAATGCCTATCAATAATTACTTTAAATGTTAAGTGGACTAAATGCTCCGATTAAAAGACAAAGAGTAGCTGAATGGATGAGAACAAAACCCCTCTATATGTTGCCTACAAGAGACACACTTCAGATATAAAGATACACACAGACTGAAAATGAGGTGATGGAGAAAGGTATTCCATAGAATGGAAACAAAAAGAAAGCTAAGGCAGCAATACTCATGTCAGACAAATTGACTTTAAAATGAAAACTTTAACAAGAGACAAAAAAAGACATTATATAATGATAAAAGGATTTTTCCAACAAGAAGATATAGCAATTGTCAATGTATATGTACCCAGCATAGGAGCATTTATGCTGACATAAAGCAATATTACATAAAGCAAATATTAACAACATAATTGGAGAAATTGACAATAACGCAATAATGTTAGGGGATTTTAACACCCTACTTACATCAATAGACAGATCAAATATACAGAAAATCAATAAGGCAACACTGGCCTTAAATGACACATTAGACCAATGGACTTAATAGATATATATAGCACATTCCAGCAAAAGCAGCAGAAAACATATTGTTTTCAAATGCACGTGAAACATTCTCCAGGATAGATAGCATGCTAGGCCACAAAAAAAGACTCAACAAATTTAAAAAGACTAAAATAATATCAAGCATCTTTTCATAAAGGTATGAGACTAGAAATCAACTACAAGAAAAAAACTACAAAAATCACAAACATGCAGAGGCTAAACAATATGCTACTAAACAACCAATGGGTCGCTGAAGAAATCAAAGAGGAAATTTCAAAAAAACACCTGAGACAAATGAGAATAGAAACACAACCATCCAAAATCTGGGACACAGCAAAAGTGGTTCTAAGAGGAAAGGTTATAGTGATACAAGCTTACCTCAGGGAACAAATAAACAATCCAAACTTACACCTAAAGGAAGTAAGTAAAGAAGAACAACCACCACCCCTGCCCCCCCCCAAAAAAAACAAAGTCAGTAGAAGAAAAGTAAAGATCAGATTGGAAATAAATGAAATAGAAACTGAAAAAAAATAAAACAGAAAAGATCAACAAAACTAAGAGCTGGATTTTTTAAAAGATAGACAAAATTGATAAACTTTAAGCAGACTCATCAAGAAAAAAAGAGGGTTCAAATTAATAAAATCAGAAGTGAAAGAAAAGAAGTTACAACACAGAAACACAGAGAATGCTAAGAGATTACTGTCAGCAATTATATGCCAATAAAAATGGACAGCCTAGAAGAAATGGATAAATTCCTGGGAACATAATCTCCCAAGACTAAATCAGGAAGAAATAGAAAATATGAACAAAACGATTACCCTTAAAGAAATTGAATCAGTAATTTAAAAAAAATACCCAAATTCAAAAGTCCAGGACCAGATAGCTTCATAGGTGAATTCTATCAAACATTTAATGAAGAGTTAATGCCTATATTTCTCAAACTATTCTGAAAAATTGAACAGGAAGGAAGGAATGCCTCTGAACTGATTCTATGAGGTCATTATCACCTTGACACCAAAACCAGACAAAGACACCACAGAAAAAGAAAATTACAGGCCAATATCACTGATGAACATAGATGCAAAAAATCCTCAACAAAATACTAGCAAACGAAATTCAACAATATATTAAAAGGATCATACACCAAGTTCGAGTGGGATATGTCCCAGTGATGCAAGGATGTGGTACACAACAAATCAATCAATGTGATACACCACAATAAGAAATAGAAGAATAAAAATCATACAATCACCTCAATAGATATAGAAAAAACTTTAGAAAAAACTTCAACATTCATTCATGATAAAAACTGTCAACAAAATGATATGGAGGGAACATACCTCAACATAATAAAGTCCATATATGACAAGCCTACAGCCAACATCATACTCAACAGTGAAAACCTGAAAGCATTTCCTCTAAGATCAAGGAACAAGACAAGAATACCCTCTCACTACTTTTATTCAACATAGTATTGGATGTCCTTGCCACAGCAATCAGATAAGAAAAATAAATAAAAGGAATTCAAACTGGAAAGGAAGAAGTAAAACTGTTTCTATTTGCAGATGACATGATACAATGTAGAGAAAATCTTAAAGATACTACCAAAAGACTACTAGAACTAATAAATGAATTCAGTAAAGTTGCAGAATATAAGATTAATATACAGAAATCTATTGTATTTCTCTACTTTAACAACCAGCTAACAGAAGGAGAAATTAAGAAAACAGTCCCATTTACAACTGCATTGAAAGAAATAAAATACAAGGAATAAATCTAACCAAGGAGATAAAAATACATGGACTCTGAAAAGTATAAGATACTGATGAAATAAACTGAAGATTATATAAACATATGGGAAGATATACTATGTGCATGGATTGAAAGAATTAATATTCTTAAAATGACCATACTCTCCAAGGCAATCTACAGATTCAATGCAATCTGTATCAAAATACCAATGACATTTTTCACAGAGGTAGAACAAATAAATTCTGAAATCTGTACAGAAACACAAAAGACTCCAAATAGCCAAAGCAACCTTGAGAAAGAAGAACAAAGGTGGAGGTATAATGTCCCCTTACTTCAAACTATACTACAAAACTACAGTATACTACTGGCACAAAAACAGACACATAGATCAATGGAACAGAATAGACAGCCCATAAATAAATTCACACTTATCTGGTCAGTTAATCTGTGACAAAGGAGGCAAGAATATACAATGAGGAAAAGAGAGCCTCTTCAGTAAATGGTGAAAATGGTGCAAATGCAAAAGAATGTTACTGGACTACTTTTTTACATCATATATAAAAACAAAATCAAAATAGACATCCAATTCTACGTTTAAATACTTAAAAGTAAGGCCTGAAACTGAAAAACTCCTAGAAGAAAACATAAGCAGTATACTCTTTGTCATCAATCTTAGCAATTTTTTTTCTTTTGGATCTGTCTCCTCAGGCAAGGGAAAAAAAAAAGTAAAAATAAACACCTGGCACATATCAATCTAAAACACGTTTACACAGTGAAGCAAACCATCAATGAAGTGAAAAATCAGCCTACTGAATGGGAGAAGATATTTGCAAATGATAAATCTGATAAGGGGTTAATATACAAAGAACGCATAAAACTCAACATCAAAACAAACAATTTAAAAAATGAGCATAAGATTAGACATTTTTCCAAAGAAGACATACAGATGGCCAAAAGACACATGAAATTATGCTCAACATTACTAATTTTCAAGGAAATGCAAATTAAAACCACAATGAGATAGCACCTCACACCTGTCAGAATGGCTATCATCTAAAAGACAACAAATAAGTTTTGGTGAGAATGTGGGTAAAAGGGAATCCTCATGCACTGTTGGTGGAGCCACTATGGAAAATAGCATGTGGGTTCCTCAAAAAATTATAAATATAATTGCCATATGATCCAGAAATTTCATTTCTGGGTATTTACCCAAAGAAAACAAAAGCACCTATTCTAAAAGATATACTCACCCTAATGTTCATTGCAGCATTATTTACAATAGTCAAGATATGGAAGAAACCTAAGTGTCCATTGATAGATGAATAGACAAAGAAACTGCAGTACATACATATACAGTGGAATATTACTCAGCCATAAAAGATGAAATCTTGCCATTTGGGACAACATGGGTGGATCTAGAGTGTATTATACTAATTGAAACAAGTCACAGACAGAAAAACAAATTTCTTATTATCTCCTTATATATGGAATCTAAAAAACAAAACAAAACAGAATCATAGATATAGAAAACAAACACGTGGTTGCCAAAATGAAGGGGGTGGGGTAATGGACAAAGTAGGTGAAGATTATTAAAAGGTACAAACCTACAGTTATAAAATAAATAATCCATGGTATGTCATTTACAGCAGAAAGAATATGGTCAATAATATAACTTTGTATCAGAACAGATGGTTATTAGACTTGTGGTGATCATTTCATAATGTATGTAAATGTCAAATAACTATGTAGTACACCAGAAACTAACATAATATTGTACATCAACTATATTTCAATTTTAAAAAGAGGAAAGGATATTCACAGGAAGATATATTCAAGTGGTCCCAAATTATAACCTACTTAAAAAATCGAAAATTAAAATGAGATGTCATTTTTGGATATCAATTTGTCCAAAAAATAATTGTGATTATTATTTGGTTTTGGAGAGAATGTGAGGTTAGTGCTCCAAAACAACATGCTTGATGTGAGTGGAAATCACGTTATTAGAGAGCAATTTTACATATTATGTCAAAAATTGAAATCACATACTCTGAACCCAGCAATTCCAGTTAAGGGATCTATTACAGAAATATTCACATACATTTTCAAAGAAGTTCTTTACAACATTATCTGTTATAAATAATTTAAAAACTTATATACTCATTAAAAGGGGTATGGATAAATTAATTTTTAGAACATCCAAGCTATGAAATAAGTAGTTATTTTTTTAAAAAATAGATCTATTAATAAAAATATGCATTACTGTTAAAAAAAACACATTGCTGAGTAATTATATATTATAATCATTTTCTTCTAAATTATACAAGTTGGGGGAGATATTACTAAATATATCTCAATGACACAGCTATGGGCTTAAGTTAATTTTTTTCTGCATTCTATTGCTCTGTTAATTCCTCTCAGTAAGAACCTCTTTCTTAGAAAACTTGATAATATTAGCAATTCTTTGGATGGAAACTAGCTTACATGCATGTGACCTTGAAATGATACTTTTATTCATTAGCAAGATGATGCACGTACTGACATGGGCACTTTAAAAATCTTTCAGTGCAGTGATTTTACAAATTAAAGTAATGCTTTCTTTGACTTTTATTTTATCAGAAGGAGGGTTATGATTACCAGTTCCATCATCGAGAAATTCTTAACATTATAGACACATAACATCTCGATGACAAAATGATGTTTCTATCAAATCCCTATTCACAGAACAAAAATGCCATTTCTGTATACTCTCCTGACAGGCATTCATATTGAGGTTTTATGTAAAAATTCAGTAATAGCTAAAACATAATTCAGAATGTCAAGTCCGTAGATTCAGTGTTGTCCTGAATTTTAGAAATAAATTCAAATTGCACAAATGTCATACAAATATTACTATGGAAGCATATTAAGCAATTTCATTTTCTCTTTTAAAGATGTCTTGTACATACCTAAAACATTTAACAATTGAAAATAGATGTCACAGTAAGACAGAAAAAAAAACCAAACACTTAATGAGGTCAAGTTAGCTGTTAAGTTAGCTGTTAAACACTTAATGAGGTCAAGTTAGCTGTTAAGACACCTGCAGTGTTGTCACATGAAGAGTAGACAGACACACATTCTCTTGCTCCAGTGGCTGAACTTAGTCAGATGTGTGGAAATAGCACAGAAGAAGAATTACTTTAGCAGTATAAAAAACTTCTAAGCTTTCACTTTTTATTTCATACAATTCTCTCCTACCTGTGTGATTTTTTAAAGAATCATGTATTATTTTTAGAATAAAAAATGACATTTAGAAAAAAAAAGTAGAGAAAAATAAGTAGAGTCATGAATTCTTAAAGAATTGATATAGAAAGGGACTATAGTATTGTCCAATAATGAAGAAGGTTGCCTCAAAGAATACCATTCTTCATCCTGGGAAGCTTTCCAATAGATAGTATGCATTTAAATTCCAGATATGTAGGCCAAGTTCCTTCTTTAGTTTGAATGAAAAGATCTCTGAAGTCTCTTTGAAATACAATAGATTAACCTAGCATTATAACATTTAGTCCTGCACAAATATAAACATAACTCTAAATGTAATTAATCTCCAGGAGCATAACACATCTGGAAACAACTGGAGTACAGGAAGTGACTCATTTTGTGAGTAACACGGTTGAAGTTTGAGGCATCCCTGGAATGAAAAAAGGGTTGAATATCCACCCTAACTGAACTTCAGTGCTCTGCCAAAAATAATGTTATACATCTTATTTTAACTCCTGGAAAAATTAAGTTATAGGGTAGATTTCTCTTCACATAATAATACAGTTTCTATGGAAAAATATTAAAAATAGTTATACCAAGACTTGACTCCTAATTCTCTAATCTTCTGTTTCACTAAACCTTTTTTAAATAAATTATCATGTTTTGACAAATTAAAATCAATAAGGGATAATAGAATATACACTATATATATATATATTTGACAGATTAAAATCAATAAGGGGTAATAGTGGAAAATATATATATGAGAGAGAGAGAAAAGAATATGGTGGCTCCAGAAATCCTATTACAGTATATATCCATATTTAGCAAAGCATTTGCTACTAAACTTTAGAGAGAACTGCCTGATGGGCACCAGGCTGTCATCTATGACCTTCCTCTAAGGAGGAGTTACTATTAGTTTTTCTCTCCAGCATTCATGTCCTTTCTTAAAAGCATTCAGTTTTCCTTAAGGAATTATACTCTGCTCTTTTTCCCATTGTGTGTAGCATTGGTGCAAAGATAATTTTCAGGAACCATCTTCTACTGAAAAAGACCAAAGACACAATTTTCCCTCTCTTTATATAAGGAGAGTCAGGAAGTGATCTAAGTTTGGTAAATTAAATGCTCTGTGCTATGAATAATACACTTGAGGAAAAGATGCAAGAATAAGCAAGAACATAGAAAAGTTGTCACAGAGGAAACATGCTTTCAAACTTAAGTTCATGATCCTAGGACCTTGGCATTGACTTTGTTCTCACTTGTTTTCAAAACAGATTCCCAGAAACCCAGATATCTTTTCTCTCACCTGTATTCTCTTTTAAGTTCTCCTTTGCATAAATTAGCCAAAATCAGTTTCTGTTGCTGGCAACCAAAATCCATAGATTTTCAGAGGGCAATGACAAAGTTATTGTATTGAATTGAGATACACAGCAAGCATTACTAACCCTGATATAAAATAATTTTAGAAAGATTTACACGGATGCCAGAGACATAGTTTTACAAGGGTTCTAGATACATAGTAGCTTGAAAAACATGCTATTTATGACAGTAGGAAAACCAATCAAATACTAGGATTAAATCTCATAAAAGACATGAAGGTCTCTTCACAAAAAAAATATGACATTTTATTGAGAGAAAACACAAAAGATCTAAAAATCTGGAGAGATACATCATGTTCATGGATTTGAAGTGTCAACATTTTAAGATGTTAATTCTCCCCAAATTTCTCTAAGGGTTGAATGAAATACAAAAAAAAAAAAAAAAATCACAATTTTGTGTGACATGTGTTTGTATCCTTGTAACTTGACAAGTTGCTACTAAATGTGGAAGTGCAAAGAGCCAAGAATAGCTAAGACACTACTGAGGAAGAACAAGGTAAAAAGACTTGCTCTATGGGATATCAGGAGTTATTATAAAAATACAATTATTAAAACAACGTTGTATGGGCACAAGGACAGACAAGAAAAACAAATGGAATGAAATGGAGAGTTCACTACCACATGTATGCACCTATGGACAATTGATTTTTAACAAAGTTAGCACTTTATACAGTGGGGAAAGGACAGTCTCTTTCAATAAACAATTCTAGGACAATTTAATATCCACATGGAATAAAATGAAGCTTGTCATCTATCTCACATAATACATAAAGATCAATTCCAGGTAAACTATTTAGCAAAATGTGAGAGGTAAAACAATAAAGCTTCTAGAATACAATACAAGAAAGTATCTTCATGATAGGGCAGGGAAAGATTTCTTAAACAGGGCACAATAAGCAATAACTATGGAGAAAAAGACAGGCCAACTGGACCACGTAAGAATTAATTATTTTTGTTTCCAGCAGACAGCATTAAGAAAACAAAAAGGTAAACTACACACTGGGAGAAGATATTTACAACAAATATAACCAACACAGGTTTTTTATACTGTGTCTGAATGTGTGTGTGTATTAATCATACAAATCCATAGAGAGGAAAAAAGATAACACAATAGAAAAATATGGCAAGAGATTTAAATAAAACCTTCACAAATGGCCAAACAGAACTCAACCAAATTGGTCAGCTATGCAAATTAAAAGTACCCTAAGATACTACAACACATCCATCAGAGTAACTAGAATTTTAAAAGCAAAGAAATAACAAAGGTTGGTAAGGACGTGAATTAATGGGGAAATATCAAATGGGAGTGCATAGTTATACCATGTGGGAAACAGTTTAGCAATACCCACTAGACCTGAAGTTACACATTCCTAGCAATTCCACACTTATATATACACCCAAGAGTCATGAAGATAAAAACTAGAAACAATTCAAATGTCCATGAACAGTAGAATGGATTTTAAAAGTGTAAAAGAGCCACACAAAGAAGACAATACGGCAATGTAAATGAACAAAGCACAGCTACACACAACATGGCTAAATATCACATATACCATGTTAGGAGAAAGAAGCCAGGCATGAAAGGATGCATAGTGCATGATTCCATTTCTCCAACAAATGGTGAACTAAACATGGTTAGGGATGTGCATTTCATAGTAAAAACTATTAAAGAAAAGCAAGGCAATTAATAACATTAAATCAGTAACCTTAAAATTAGCATAAAAGTTAACTTGGGAGGCTAAGGCACAGACGGTGAATAAGAGGGCAAAGATCTATTTCCTGTCCTGCATGTGGTTGTACACGTGTTGGCTTTGCAATAGAAATAAAGTGTATAATTTTGCTTTAGAGGTTTTTCAGAATATATATCATAGCAATAGAAATTCAAAATTAAAAAAAGAAAAAGAAATAAAAACAAATGTTACTCTCCAAATGATAATTTTTAAAAAGCAAAAGCCCCACATATACTAATAAAAAACCACTGGGAATTTTGTTTTGTTTTATTAGTTTATTATTCTTTTCCTGCCTGGATTCATGTATTTAGCAAGATTTTAATACATTGTTCCCTCTCCTACTAACTGGTTTTCCCTAACATATCAAATTATATGATTATATTACTCTATTGATATTTTATTGAAATTAATGGCAGGATAAAGTTTGTAATAGGAGTAAAATTAGATAAATTTTGAACATATCATTTACAAAATTTATTGAACATCCAAGTCATCAATTATCTGTAGACTGGACAGGTAGCACACCTCAGAGACCGAGAAGGAAATAAAATATGTAGGAAATGCTAGTGGAACTATTTCTTAGGTACTTTCTCTTATACTGAGGTAATATAATATTCAAAACCCTCAACACAGTTAATTCATTTTACACAAATATCTTTGGTTTCTTTAGTTATTGAACTCTGTTATTTGGCTCTTGCTGCTTGTGAGGCTTAATTAAAAGTTTAAACCCATGTAGAACATTTATCTTTTCTCTAGTTTTAAACAAAATTTCTAGCAACAAAGACCATTTTGAATAAATTCAACATTGATCTGTTTGAGATCAGATAAGACCAGCCTGAGAACAGAGAAGAAATTTATTATTAAAAATCTGTGGGGGCTTCCCTGGTGGCGCAGTGGTTGAGAGTCCGCCTGCCGATGCAGGGGACACGGGTTCGTGCCCCGGTCTGGGAAGATCTCACATGCCGCCGAGCGGCTGGGCCCATGAGCCACGGCCGCTGAGCCTGCGCATCCGGAGCCTCCGGGAGAGGCCACAGCAGTGAGAGGACCGCGTACCGCAAAAAAAAAAAAAAAAAAAAAAATCTGCATGTTGCTCTCCCCTAAATATTTTTGAGATGGTACAGCTTAACAAAACCATACATTTTTATTCTAATTGTGTTGCACAATGAATAGATGTACATTTTAAAAAATAAGGAATAATGCATTATTCCAGCAGGGTTAAAGCACAGTAAATTATTACATTAAAAGTATATATACAGGAGCAAAACTATTTACCCTTAGCAAACCAACACCTAAATATGTTTTATTTTATAATAAAATATTTTATTCACAAAAAGGAATGTTTGGAACATATAAATTGTAAATGTAATATAATGAAAAAGTAGATTATCCAGATTGCTTCATACACACCATCCAAATGCTCTAAGGAGCTACAAAATTTTTATATGGTTTATCTATTCCTGGCCTTAAAGAAAAGATAAATTGTTAAAAGCCCTGCTCCCTGTTATGCTTTTTGCACTTACTGCTTGTGACTCTCTTTCTACCAGTGCCATCCAGAACTATACAGTTATCTTTCATGGACAATTTCATGAAATTCTTAAAGAAAAGTTAGATGCCATCAATAGAATCGAAGCTGCCATAAGGAACACAACAACAATACTCTGGATGGTTTTAATTATCCTTACAGCTGCTGGAAGTCTGAAGAGGTAGACCAACGAACAAGTGTTTTCTTTATTAAATGAATTGAGTATT
Source organism: Phocoena sinus (assembly GCF_008692025.1). Taxonomy (NCBI): domain Eukaryota; kingdom Metazoa; phylum Chordata; class Mammalia; order Artiodactyla; family Phocoenidae; genus Phocoena; species Phocoena sinus. Next base: position 69,195,700 of record NC_045767.1, read on the forward strand.
CTTTTTCAAACAGCCAGGAGTATCAAGGGAACAGAATGGAATGGCAATCCTTGCATTTGTTAAAACTAACCGAAGTGGAAACAGAGATATCCTTGAGGGATCCTTTTAGGAAAGCAATAATAAAAATTTAGTATTTAAAGTCTTAAAATTTTTTTAAAGATTAACAAGTCAATATAAATGCAGAGCAAACAGTTTTTTAAACTTCATATTGACAGACATTAAGTATGTCTTAAAGATGCAATCTAGAAAAGCCTATTTGGGGCCCTACTGCGCTTTTTATACTTCATTGACTTATGGGTATATTTCTTTCCACATGGCTTTGTTCCGTTAAATTCCCAATATTTCTTCTTCAGTTTTCTCAAATGCTCTTTTCTTTTCCTCTCCCCTTCCATCAAAGTCCATTATCATCTCCTGAATCTCCATCTCAAAGCAGAATTTTCCTTAGAGACATCATTAAAAGCCTCATATATGCTTTATGCTTACCTGATCTCACACAAAGTGAGATTTTTTTCTTCCTTGATTTTACTCATTCCAAGTTTTTCACTGACATAATTCATCTATCACTGCAATAGCTCTAGGGTTCATTTATCACATTCTTTTGTGAAGGTCCTTATTTTATAAGGGAGGCTATGAAATCATCTTCCCTTGGGATAATTAAGACTAGAAGAGTTGTCTTCCTGTCAGAAATGGTTTAGGTAAAACTTGCCTGAAAATACGGAAAATGTATTAGACAGGTAAGAAGCTTTTTTTAGTCTTATGGTGTATAATGAGATATTATGTGATTATCTGGGGCATTTTTTAACATGCTCTTCTGAACAAAAGGACACTCATTTAGTAATACAATAGAATCTTATGTGTTCTGATGGCTTGGAGTCAGAAATAAACTAGATATTCTAAAAATACAAAGTATCAACTAAAAATGCCTTCAGTTCTCTCCTTAATGGGAATAGATTTGTCAAACTTTGATATATCAGGGGACATTTCTGCTGTTATAGCCAACTTGAGCTAATTTTCTAGATAATAATAATAATAAATATACTCAAGGTGATATGCACTCTGCATTGCTGAAATCATCTAAGAAGTCCTCCTGAGCCAACACAGGAAAAAAATTATCCCAAATTTTGTCCATTTTTAATGTTTTAATGAGAAAAAAATATCTCTATGAGAAATAATCCTGAAATAATGGGATGATTATAGATATTAAAAAAGGTAAATTGTACCTTAATTCACCAAATGGTTATTGCAAACTTTGTGTCTGATACAGTTCTAAGTGCCATGAGCTTGCATGACTATAACACTGGCCTTGCTATTGTGTACCTTAAGGTCTCTTAGAAAAGACCTTTATACAAGTAACTACTATTCAAAGCAGTAAGTATTAGGTGTCATAAGAAAGTAAAAATCAGTGCCCTACAAATATCAGGGAAAAAGGGGTCATTCTTCTTAGGCTGCTTACATTTGATCAGGAATTTGAAGATGCCTTGTCAGGTTGCATTAATGAATTGGGAGCATTTCAATAAGTGATGAAGATAGAGGAAAGAAATTTCAGGCAGCAGAAATATAAAAGAGGTGGAGGTACAGGAAGAGAGAAGCCAAGGATGGAACATAGGAGTTCTGAATGGGCTTTGGCTAAAATGTTGGCCATGTACGGATGAGTTAATGTGTTGAGAGGTGGTCTGAGCTCAAACTCTGGTTGATTTTGTATGCCAAGTTAAGAATTTTGGACTTTCTTCAATAGACAGATGAGAAGTATTAATAAAATAAGCATTATTTTCATTTAATCATAATTCCAACTTTTACGAGTTTGTTGAAAAAGCCCCATTTTATAATTAAGGACACTGAAACTTAGAGAGATTAAAGACTGAGTCCAAAATTCCGGAAATAGTAAGTGGTCTTTATTGCAAAACCCATACTCTTTTCTACGTCACAATGCAGAAGTTACTATAATAACACGAGCAGTATAGTGTTTGCGGAAGATCCAATAGTGGGTAGAGTATGGGGCAAAACAGTGAAGGGAAAGACTGAAGTCAGAGACATCACGAAGTTGTTATAAAAATAGTCCAGGTGATTTTCTCAGGGTATATGCCCAGTAGTGGGATTGCTGGGTCGTATGGTAGTTCTATTTTTAGTTTTTTAAGGAACCTCCATACTGTTCTCCATAGTGGCTGTATCAGTTTACATTCCCACCAACAGTGCAAGAGGGTTCCCTTTTCTCCACACCCTCTCCAGTACTTATTGTTTGTAGATTTTTTGAGATGGTGTGAGATGATACCTCATTGTAGAGTGGCATTGTCATATATACACTACCAGATGTAAAATAGATAGCTAGTGGGAAGCAGCCGCATAGCACAGGGAGATCAGCTCCGTCCTTTGTTTCCACATAGAGGAGCGGGATAGGGAGGGTGGGAGGGAGACGCAACAGGGAGGAGATGGGGGATATATATGTATAGCTGATTCACTTTGTTATAAAGCAGAAACTAACACACCATTGTAAAGCAATTATACTCCAATAAATATGTTTAAAAAAATACTTCAGGTGAGATGAAATGGAAACCTGCAGTAATTGTAGTAGGAAAGTAATGGAAAAGAAATATTTCAAATGATACTGCAAAGAATTTACACACCTTCTTCACTGAATTGTAAAGGAATACCACAATAACTTCAAGTGACTATTTCTTTCTATGTTAAAGGTGAATTTTTTAAAAACTTCTTTAAAACATTAACCCGGTTAAGACCCCCCAAAATTAAGAAATAGCAGATATTTAAATACTAATAGCTCATCAATTCCAAACATAATTCTCTAAATACCAAAGTGTTATAAGATGTATTTATAATATTTAAACCATCTGCTTACTTTTTTTGTTTCTATAATTTGGGTTAAAATAATCTGGTAAAACTAGACAAAAATAAGCATGGTGTTATATGGAATAAAATAATTCTTGAAATCGATATTTTCAATTCATTTACTCCAGGAATGAGCTTGTATGCAAGATGGTAATTTAATCAAGAAGCTAGAGGAATTAAAAATACATTCTTTTTTCAAATCAACTGAAAGCATCATTAATTCTAAGTTATTTCCTTGATGCCTGTCACCATGGTATCAAATCACAGAACTATTAAAAGAGAAACATTAAAAGGAACTGAAACTTTGACATCTTTTTATTCCATTGTAGGTCATATCAAAGCTTAGGAACTAAAAGAAATATTTCCAAGTTATTTATTCCGAGGTTAAAGAGGGTCATTTAAAAAAATGTGTCTTTGATATATTTCTGCACATTTTAATATTGAGACTAGAGCCAGTCTCCAGGAGTGTGGATCAGGAGCTTGGGCATCTACTGAAAACTCTCTGCCTCTGGCATCAGTGAATGAAGTTCACTGCCAAACAACAAAGACAAAGGTTACAGACTTAAGTAAGATGAGAAGCAGTAAGAAGGACCAGGGCAGAGAGGGGAGATGTTAGAAAACATAATTTCTCCTCTAGGCAACACGTATAATTTTGCACCAACTTTTGAATAGTCCTTTGTGTGTTACTAAACAACATACCAGTTCTATTAAAATGGGACATTATGGAAGTGTTTCTGCCAGTGAATTCATCTTAAAGAGTCTTAGAATAAGTAGAAGTCACTTTAATGGCTTTCAAGCAGACCATTCAGAAGTAGCAAATATTCAGATCTATAAATCTATAGCCACATTTATATCTTAGTATCAATAACACAGGGATGTTTCAGGGTTCCAAGCATGGACAAAAAGACATCTGTGGTGCTTGAACAACTGGACATCTACACCAAAAAAAGTGAATATAAACCCAGTCCTTACACCTTTCACAAAAATCAGCTCAAAATGGATCATAGATCTAAAAGTAAAACACAAAACTATGAAATTCCTAGAAAATAACATAGGAGAAAATTTAGATGACCTTGGTTTTGGAGATGACTTTTTAGATATAAAAATAAAAACACTAATGATGAAAGAAAAATTGATAAACTTGACTTTATTAAAATTAAAAATGTCTGCTCTGTGAAAGACACTGATGAGAGAATGAAAAGATAAGCCATAGAAAATATTTGCAAAACATATATTGGATAAAAGACTTGTATCTAAAATATACAAAGAACTCTGAAAATTCAACAATAAGAAACAAACAACCCAATTAAAAAATGGTAAAGGGCTTCCCTGGTGGCGCAGTGGTTGGGAGTCCGCCTGCCGATGCAGCGGACACGGGTTCGTGCCCCGGTCTGGGAAGATCCCACATGCCGCGGAGCGGCTGGGCCCGTGAGCCATGGCCGCTGAGCCTGCGCGTCCGGAGCCTGTGCTCCGCAACGGGAGAGGCCACAACAGTGAGAGGCCCACGTACCGCAAAAAAAAAAAAAAAAAAATGGTAAAAATTTTGAACAGACACCACATTAAAAAAGATGTGCAGATGGCAAATAAGCAAATGAAAATTTGCTCAACATATATCATAGGAAATTACAAATTAAAACAATGTGATACTACTATACATCTATTAGAATGGCAAAATTAGAAAACACTGACAACTACAAATGCTAGTGAGGATGTAGAGCAACAGGAACTCTCATTTATTGGTTGTGAGAAAACAAAATGGTACAGCCATTCTGGAAGACAGTCTAACAGCATCTTACAAAGCTACTCATAGTCTTACCATATGATCCAGCAATTATGCTTTACCCACATGTGTTGAAAACGTGTCCACACAAAAGCATGCACATGAATGTTTACAGCAACTTTGTTCATAATTTCCAAAAATTATGGAAGTAGCTATAATAATAGGTAAACAAACTCTGATTTGGAATAGTATTCAGCAATAAGAAAAAGTAAGCTATCACTCCACTGAAAGACATGGAGTAACCTTAAATACACACTGCTAAGTGGAAGAACCCAATCTGCAAAGGCTGCATACTATATGATTCCAACTATATGACATTCTGGAAAAGACAAAACTATAAAGACAGTAAAAATGTCAATAGCTTCCAGGGGTTCAGGCAAAGAAGTGAGGGAAGGGAGGAGAGACGAACAAGTGGAGCACAGGGATGTTTAGGGCAGTAAAACTATTCCACATGCACAGTTAATATAGATACATGACATCATACATTTTCCCAAATCCATAGAAAGTATAACACAATATGATTTATGGATTGTAGTTAATAATAATGCATCAATATCGGCTCATCAACTGTGACAAATGTACCACACTCATGCAAGATACTAATAACAGGGGAAACTGCAGGAAGGGTTGTGGGCATATGGGAACTCTGTATTTTCTATACATTTTTTCTGTAAACCTATAACTGTTCTAAAAAATAGAGTCTATTAATTTTTTTTAAATTAGGAAATGTATCTGTGAACCATTTAGTCTTTAGAAAAACAGGGCTTTGCATAATGGCATCAAGGAAAATGTGTCTTTATAATGTTAATTTTACCTGGTTCCACCAGATACTATCCCTGAACTAAAAGAGATGACTCCGAAGTCTAAAAAGAAAAGGATATGTTATATTAAGCGCTAAAATATTTTAAGGATATTTAATGATATCAAAAGAATTCCTAAAAATGAAATTAATACACCAAAATGTGATACAGAGCTGTTGAGAAAAATAACATTAATTTCAAAATAGTCAATGAAAACTGTAGAACGTATCATCTGTAACCTAGCAGAAAGGCAAAAAATAATAATCTGAATAAAAATGCATCTATCCAGCCTTGACAAAGACATAGTAAAATGGACATTATTTCCAAAACTGATAAAGATTAAATTGTTTCAAACTTTTTGGAGGGCAGAGAATCCATAAACATATTGAAATTTTAAATGTTTATACCAACTGATCCAGTAATTTCATCTGGAAATTTATCCTAAGAAGATAATCAAAGATAAAAAGATTTATTTCCTAGGATACTCATTCAGTCTTGCATAATAGGAAAAATTGGAAGTAGCACACATGTTCATCAAAAGGAAAATTTTTAAATTCTGGTCACTCCCTACAATAGGTTACTATCAAAGTGGAGCTTCTATATGTCTCATTGACAAGGAAATATCTTGCTTAAAAATTGAGTTTGAAAAGCAGTTTGTAAAATTATACTTCTAATACAATTTATATAAAATTATATACAGGCTGCCTGCATGTATACATTTATATGTGTTTCATTGCATGTGTGTGTGTGTGTGTGTGTGTGTGTGTGTGTACAAAGAGGGAGGGCTAAGAAGGAATCTTTGTTTTTATTTTTATATCTTAACTTCTTAAAAATGTGGACGTAGAAAAAAAACAATTAAAACAAGTAGGGCTTCCCTGGTGGCGCAGTGGTTGAGAGTCCGCCTGCCGATGCAGGGGACACGGGTTCGTGCCCCGGTCCGGGAAGATCCGGGAAGATCCCACATGCTGCGGAGCAGCTGGGCCCGTGAGCCATGGCTGCTGAGCCTGCGTGTCCGGAGCCTGTGCTCTGCAAACAGGAGAGGCCACAGCAGTGAGAGGCCCACGTACCGCCAAAAATAAAACAAGTAGGCAAGCAAGCAAACAAACAAAAACAAAACCAGAGAGCTTATTTAGGAAGACTTCCATAAGGGGAGACTTGGCTGTATGGATTAGCTTACAACACTAATAGTTATCATCATAATAAATTTGTATCCATAATTCATTGTAATGGGATTTGGAATTACAAACAATCATGCTCAATTTTTGGAAACCCAATTAAGTAACCCAGTCTTCCTTTTACTAACCTTTGGTCATTTGTAAAGTCCTAGAAAGCCCTAACCACATGGTGGGTATACACTCCCCATTCTCCATTTCTTTCCACACTCACATTTCTTTCCACCTGAGCGGTCTTTTTAGAATAAGAATTTTTATCGTATTATAATGTGTCCTACCCTGCTCTCTGAATCACCTATTTTAAAATCCTTTAATGAATTCCCATTGCTCTTAAGATAAAGATAAAACACTTGAGGACCCTGCTTGATGGCTCTTCCCTACCCATTCCAGCCTCACAGTGAGCTACATTCCATTCTACACTCCAGCCAGCCCTGTCTTCCTTCAGCCCCTCAGACTTGCAGGGCTCCCTTCTACCACAGACACTTTGTCCTCTTCCCCTACTTAACTCTTCCCCTACTTAACTTGTCCCCTTCCCCTCTTTAACTCCTGCTTCTCCTCCACACATCAGTTCAAGCATGGCCCTCACCAAAGGCCTCCTTGACCTCCCTGACTAGGTGAAATCTTCCATTATGCTATCACATAATATCATGTTCTTCTTCTGTTGCTTTTATCACAGCTGTAATGTATGATAAGTCTGATTAATGCCTCTCTCCCCTACTTCACAGCAAGCTCCAAGAGTACAGGGGGGAACATGTCTATTTTTGCCTACTATTGCATTGCCAGCCCACAGCTTGATACCCAGAAGGAACTCAATAAATCATTCACTGAATGAATAAATAAATGAATCAATCAATCAATATCAAAGCTAACAGAATTCTTAGAGGTTCATCCCTCATTAGTGAATCCAGTTTAGCACATCAGGCTGTAATGTTTACACTGTACATTAAGTTTACAACAAGGAATCATATGAACAGACTATCACTGACCTTATAAAGAAGTATTTTTAGAATACTCCTAAAAAGAAAAAAAATTAAGAAATATTTTTAAATACCAGTAAAATATATTTTCTCTCAATATTCAACTTTTTTTGTGTGGGGGGGAAGGGGCTCAGCATACTTGAAATTAGAAATAATGCTACAATCTATTCAACTAACTAAATTAGCATTACTGAAAATCTCTGAGATGGCTACAGAAAAAAATGATGGTGGTGTTTCTTTTTTACTGGCTATAAGTTTGATGATCTAAGGAGGATAATCTTTTCAATACCTTTCCAGCTATTGGGTGTATAACATACAGCAAATGAAATGACAGAAACCATCCAAAGATATTCAAGATTTCATACAATCTTTAAAGCTAATACCATAGGTTGCTATCTTAAATTATGATAGAGACCCAAGGGAGGAAAATGAACTGACAAAGTAGGAGAAAAATCTTTTCTTCAGAAAATCTTTTGGTTGCTTTATCAAGATTGTTTTGAACTGAAATCCTCTGATATGGGCATTCATGTACAGTCTTTGAGATTAAAGATAAAATCAGGATTTCACAGACATCACCTAGAGTTTCTTGAACAGTTTCATCAGTGTCTGGTTTGTATCTTTCCTAAAGGCAAATCGGATTCTGCATGAGCCATACTCTGTAATTTAGCCAACGACTACTAAAACTCAGTGACGCTAAAGTAACAGCAGGATGTCCAATCATAAAATTAATTTTTGGTGAGATTAAGTGGAGCACTACCTTTAGTGTATCAAAAAAAACCCTATAAATATGGATAGAACAAGCTATGCTTTAGATCCCTTGACTATTGGAATTAGCAGCAGAAAGATAAATATGTATTTTGGCACCCAGAAAGGGAACAGGTTTTTTGAGGAGAAGAGCTGTTATGTAAACTAAAAGGTAAAGAGGTAAGCTTAGAGACAGCAAACAATAAACCCTATTAGACGCCTATTTACCCCAACAGTATTTTCAAAATCACTGTCTCCAGAGAAAGCAACATAAATCCAGAGTCATAGTTAACTATGAAGGGCAAATGATGATATTTTGAGAAAGGATTAAAGCTTCATAATCATTAAGAAAACACACTTTCTAGAAATCTTACCTTCTGGCACATTTCAGTATCTAGGCTGGGCTGCTTCTAACTTGATTTTACACTTGACCGGACTTCAGTGAGTCACCAGCATAGACACTGCTCAGCTCCTTCTGTCCTTTTTTTGCAAAGTTACATGCAAGCTGGTCGTCCAGGTTTTCTACTCAAGTAGTAGCTGAGTGTACACCAGTGTAAGGAAGACATAAAATGAAAATATTCCTTTCTGGTTAAGAGGGGAAAAGTGGGGCATTTACTGGCATAAAAGAACTCTATACTAGAATAGAAATGCATTGAAGAGGGAGAAGTATTTATTCCCTTAGCATAGTCTTCTGTCATTGATTTGGAGAGAGATTATTTTTAAGCTCCGTGAAGATTACCTATACTTCTAATTAGGTCATGTTTAGCGTTCAAGAAAACAATTCCAGAAGAAAAAGCTTTTTGCCTTCTATGTAGGAGAGCTGAGCATAATGACTAGTTCAATATATGCTCATAGTTCAAAACAAGATAACAGTACATTTAAGAAAGAATAACCATAGCAACCTGCTGGCAGGATTTACACATTTTATGTGAAGGAGTTTGCAAACTGCAGAGCACGTCTACATGTGAAGATGTGAAGTTTTCTGAGTTTTGCTTAACTTAGTAGATAACCACTTTTTTTTAGTAAAAGGGATAGAGACCATAACAGATGAGCACAGTTACTTTTATGGGCATTTCTTTTCTGAGTACTTGCAGGTTTTTTGTTTGTTTATTTTAATAAACAACATCATACATACTGACTGGAATTTCCCTGGAATTTACACAAATCCTCAACACATTTTCTGGGTTAAAAAATTACCCAGATATTTCAGGATAATGAAGAAAACACAAGTTAGATGAGAACAAGTGTCTCCTGACACTGCAGTTCTTTCTGTTTCTGCATCTTAGAAATAAAGATTGGGTTCTCTTTTCACCTACAGTGTATACACAAGGAAACATTCTCTTTTTTAAAAAGGCTCCTGGGCATTAGTGTTCTATTTCTCTCTTAATCCTGCTCTCTCATAGAAAGCTGATGGGGTTATTTTATGCACTCAAATATACCTTTACTATCATTGAAAAGATACAATGAGTTGAAAATGTACAGTTAAGAAATACCAGTCATTTGAATTGGATGCTATCAGATATTTGGCATTATAAAATGTTTTAAACCTTCAAGATGTAAATATGGCCAAAATGCATCCAATGTCATACCCTTATACTCAAAAATTATACATCAAGAAGTTAATCTTATCAGAATAATTAGAAATGGGTTCAATATTTTGCATATGATATTATTTATTATAGCATAATTTGAAAACTGGAAAAAGTGTAAAATAATCTAAAGACACCGAAACAGCACGTTGGCTGAATAATAGGTAACAATAGGACTCTATGTAGCTGCAAATCACAGAAAATCTGACTTGATAATGCAGACTTGATAATATGAGTTAACTTTCCTCACTTAATAAGTCTATGGTAAGTAGTGGCTCACACTGCTTTTGGTGCTCAACAACGCCGCTTGGATTTTTCTCTATTTCTGATCTAACCATCCTTAGAATGTTGCCTGCATTCTCATAGTTGAAAGACGTCAGGCATAGCTCAGATATCACCTTTCAAGGTAGAAAGAAGGGAATAGTGGTCAAAAATCTCAACATATCAGTCCTTTTTATCAAAAAAGCAAAACCTTCCCAGAAATCCAAGAAGAGACTTCTCCTTAAATCCTATAGGTCTTACATAGGTTACATGCCTTCCTTAACTGGAAGACAAGTGAGAAAGCCAAGTACTTCTTTTCCGGCCTCAATCCCTGGAAGCAGAGAGGAGGAGGTGTAAATGAAAGCTGAGTTAGCCAACCAACAGTAGTGGCCACACAAATTACATCTTTGAAATAGTTACATGAGAACAGGAACTTTATCTCTTGCCTTGTGTATCCCTGGGGTACAGTCCACTGCTTGGCACACAGTAATAGTCAATGAGTGGTTGATGAATGAATGGATTGATAATTGAATGGAATACAGGCAGTCATAAAAGTATATTTTCAAGGGATATTAAGAGAACTGGGGATTGCTCCCAACAAAATATGATATGAAGAAAGCAGAATACAAACCTATATATTCTGTGACCCCGATCCTGAGCACACACATAACAAACAAGTGTGACTACAAATTCCATACTCTTAAAGTGGTTCTCTCTTGTTAGTATTACTCTGAGTTACAACTCTGCTGTGCCTTAGTAGCTACACTGTAAAACTGGTAACATCCCAAGTTCGTTATGATACTGAAATGAAATGAGTATAATCCAAGTTGCTGTTTATCCAAAAGAATCTGCTTTCTTCCCTTTCCTATTCTTTTCATTTCTTGAAATGAATTAAATGTATTAAAATTTTGTTTGAGCTTTGTTTTCCTGCCTGATTTTCTCAATTTCTGCTCCAGATAACTTAGGTGGTGCTTATAGCTACATTCTGCTGATTCTCTATTTGAGATCAATCTTGACAATGAAATGGTTAAAAAAAAGGACCAACTGGTGAACACTGAGGACAATCTTTGTATTTCTAGGGAGCCACGCATTTCCTTTTTCTGATCGAAAGAGCATTATTCCCCACTTGATAATATTTTAGTAGTGTTAGATGATTCAGACTTTTAATAAGTACAATATGTCATGCAGTCCATTAGAATGAATATAATAAAGTCTGTACTCTCCAGGGGCTCACAGTCCAGTGAAAGACAAACAGAGGTACTAAGAATTATAAGTACATGAGGCAGATGCACTGATGATACTAAAGCTACAGTGAGGGTACGGGTACAAGCATGGAGGAAGGTCACAGGATCAACTAGGGCAGGAGGGATGAAGACAGCTTTGTGGAGGAGGTGATACCAGAGCACAGTCATATTACACAAACAGGTGGACTTTGAAGGGGAGGGAAGGGAGGTAAAGCATTCAGGAACAATAAAAAGAGAACATCTTTTAAAGGATTATTCATTTCTATGAAAAGAAGCCTGGGGCATTTTTTCCTTCAGTCACTTTACTCACTTCCAGATCCAGTGAGTTTCTGCTTAATAAACATTCTTCATTGTGTCAGAAAGGAAAGGTCTTAAAACCAATAACAGGATGCCTTTCCAGGTACAGATTTGTGTCTTAATGTATGCTTCTCAAAATCAGGCTGCATTTCAGAGACACTGCTTCAATTATTTTAAAAACTTGGGACACTATTACAAGGTTCATGCTTGGTGCAGAGAAATAACTCCGTATTATCTTTCGTTACAGCACAACTATAATTAAAATCCGAGCTTTATCAGTGGTTTTGTAAGTCCATCCATATGATAGGTTTTAGCAGCTCATAAAATATGGAGGGATGCTTCTCTGTGCAATAATATAGAATGATGTATCAGTTGCAAATACTATTTATTTTGTATAAAGTAAATGCAAAATCTTTCCCTTTACCAATGGAGCTCACCTTCCCTTGAGCTTCCTTCTTCCTCCCCTCATGTGGCTGACCTCCACTATCAGCAGGCATAAACCTCACCTTCTCTGGAATCCTTTGCTAACTCTGGAACCCTGGGAGAGAAGTCTTTCCTGTCGGCTTCCTTATCTTCTTATGCACTTCATCCCAACACGTCTATTCATTGTCCCTGTCCTTTACCGCACTTCCAGTGCCCATGGACTATAGACCCTCAAGAAGGCTCAGTACAAGGTTGTAGTTAAAAGCAAGGGCTCCAGAGCAGGGCGACTTGGGATCAAATCCCAGCTCTGTCACTCGGTAGCTCTATGATTGTATGTACTTAACCTGTTTATTCCTCAGTTTCCTCATTTGTAAAAGGGGAAACATAACAATATTTATTTCATAGGGTTGTTATGAAGATAAAATATCATATTTTAAAGCATTTATTCTAGGGCTTGACCCATAGTAAGTACTATACAAGTTTAGCTATTATTTTTGTTATTTAAATCATTAGTGTTTGCCCAGGACTAACATCATTCCTGGCCCCGAACTGGTAATAAATACGTGTTTAATAAAGGAATGGAAAAACATTATGGACCAGACTTTCTCCTCCCATCTCATTCTTCCTGCTCTTCCTGCCTCCTTCATTCCTTCTTCCCAGGCCCCAGTCTCTTTTCCTTCTCTCTTATTCTTTCTCCTTCTCACTCACATTTCAGATATCCAGTCAATAGTCCAAGATATTATAAAACCCTTGGATTAGAAACTATGAAATTTCACACACCTCATTTGCTGCACTGAAAGGTCAGGCTTGATTAAAAATATCTAAATCTATTTCTCCTGAAGTACTATCCTTTAGAAATAACACAAAATAGTTCAGACAGCTATACAGCAAGGTAAGTGAAGATTACAGTCTTCTCAGAAGAACTGGGGCAATCCTCAAAACCAGTCTTTCATGTATATAATGCTCAATATGTGTTAGCCTAGAGTATCTATAACTTTCTAGACGATCACAGGGGTTTTTACTATACACGGATGGGGAGGCCCAAATTCTAAGTGAAGACTAATGCAAAAAAGTATACAAAGGTGCTCCTGGAGGAGAAAGGACAGTCAACATGAAAAGGAGTGCTGGCATGCATAGGAAGAATTTTGCACACTTCCCTGGTGGTCCAGTGGTTAAGACTCTGTGCTTCCATTGCAGGGGGCACAGGTTCAATCCCTGGTCTAGGTACTAAGATCCTGCATGCCGCACGGCATGGCCAAAAAATAAATAAGTAAATAAAAATACAAACTGATGCAAAAAAAATCCATGAAGAACAAAAAAATCAAAATTAAAAAAAGAAGAAGAATTTTGCCTATATTTTAGCAGAACTTGAGGCTGTAGAAAAAGTTCCAAATGCCTTCACTCCTGAGGTAAGATTGAAGCTCTCCTCTCATATTGCCTGGCATTCTCTAGCTCATCCACTAAAAGGAACAAAAATGAACAAACACTAAAAGGAACAAAGGGAGCACCAATCGGTAAATGGTTCACTGTGACCTGGGGAGGTTGGAAATAACTTTCGTTCTGGGTCTTCCAAGAATATGTGTCAGGTTCTTAGATAAAAAAGTTGAAAAGGGTATTCTTGGGAGAGGAGGTAATACATGCAAAAGCATCAAGTAACATAGAAGGCTGAGAAATCTGTAAGGCACTAGATATGTCTGGAGCACGCGGAATGAGTGAAAAACAGGGGGAAATAATCTTGGAGAAAAGACTTGACACTTACTTACATTTGCAGGACCCAGAGTAAAAATATAAATGAAGTCTGCATACCATATGTCTAAATATTTAAAATGTGTAAGTCAAGATAACCCAATGTTAAATATAATATGCTAGCCTCCTACGTTTACAAATAGATAGTTTTAACAACATGAAGGCCAGAATGAAATCTAGACTTCTTGTATTTCTTGAGGTTTCACATCAGAGCCTGGTGGTGTGTGGGAGGCAGCCGCCATACTTTGGTCAGTTCCACCTCTCTCTCCACCCTTAGTTCCTTCCCTTAATGTGAGGGGATTCTCACACACATGAATTGGGACACTCCAGCCTGTGTGATCAACTTCCATCCATGCTCACTGGAACAGTGGTCATCCCTCATGCCAACAGGAAAGCACATTGACAAAGAGCCTACTCTTGGAAAGGCAGACAATATTGAGGAGGCCCAGGGATACCCTGGAAGCAGGCTCAAGGTCAATTTTGAGGGAAATTATGGGGCCCTGAGTACCTCACTCATGGTCTAAAAGAAGGAGGCACAGCTCCAGGGCGGGCACCAATCCTTGGGCCCACAGACAACATATGCTATGGAGAATTGTCTGGAGAAAGACCAGAGGAGGTCCAGCCAAACACAGGGCTGACAAGAGTTGCTGTTGCTTGAGTTTCAAGACAGCCCTGCCGTAGAAGGAAGGAAGGAGAAAGGTCATAAAGGGTTTTATACCTTTTATCCTCAGCTCATTATCCTATAGGTAATATGGTGACATGGAAGGAAGTCACATGATCAGACAGGCCTTGATGGAAGCAGTGTAGACTTGCTAACTTAAGGATCCATAGCCTTGCCTGTGCTACGTTATGTCTTCTTTTTTCCCTTCCCCCTTCCTCCTATGAAGCTTTTATTGAGCCCCAGGATCAGAAAACTTAAATCACTTCTTACTCTACCTTCCCAGAGAACTCTTCATAATTCTGTTTGGAATATAGAGGCAAGTTAGCTGTATAGATATCTGCTTTCCTCCATAGACTGTGAAATGCTTTATAACTGAGATCTCCTATGTATAAAGTCAACTATTTGTAAGATGGGATTCTCTTTGTGAGCTGAATCTATTACTTGCCATATTATTAAGAAATGATAATATTATTGAAATAAAGTTCATGCCACCGCTCTAGAGCAATAACTAAGAATAAACCTAGTCATATCTATTTCTCCTTGGAATTAAAAAAATACAATGAAACGTATGTGGGAACAGTCTGTACTTCACATCTGAGTTATATTAGGGTGTGAGGTCATGGAAGGCCACCTATTTATTATCTACTGCTATTTGAAAAATTACCCCACAACACAGTAACTTAAAATAACAACATTTGTTGTCTTTTAGTTCTATGGGTTAGTAATGCAGGCACAGCTTACGTGGATGCTTTAGCTCAAGATCTCTCATAAGGTTACAACCGAACTGTCCACTGGAGCTGTGACCTCATTTGGAGGCTTGACTAGGAAAAAATATGCTTCTGAGATCACTCACATGGCAGGTTTCTTGATAACTATTGGACCTATAACCTCAGTTCATCATAGCTATAGCTTTGGCCAGAGATTTCCATTTCCATCAGTTCCTTGCCATGTGAGCACCTCCATAGGGCAGCTTACAACACAGCAGTTGGCTTCTCTCAGAGAATGAGTAAGAGCTCAAGAGTGAACACCTACGATGAAAGTCATTGTCCTTTTATAACCTAACCCTAGAAGTGATACCCCGTCACTTTTACTGCATTCTATTCACTTGAAGGGAGTCACTAGGTCCAGCCCACACTCTAGGAAAGGGTATTACACAAGAGCATGAATACCAGGAAGCAGGATCAATGGGGTACCATCTTAGAGGCTTCCTACAACAGACCACATGCAGATAACAATTACAATCAAACACCCTTCTTTATATATATAACACAGAACACACAGACACACGTGTCTGTGTATACAACAATGAATGAACAAGTGTTAGAATAATAATGTTCATTTATCCTTGATTTAAAATGGTTTTGAATTAACTATTAGTGACTGCAGTGAACAATGTAATGATTATTTTTTTACTAATAAAGCAATCATAAAGAAATTCCCATAAATATTTTGGGGTTGAATTAGTTTCCTACAGCTGCTGTTAATTTCCTCAGACTGCAAATCATCACAAATTTGACAGCTTAAAACAACACAAATTTTTTATCTTATGGTTCTAGAAGCAAGAAGCTCAAAATCAGTTTTTGTGGACTAAAATCAAGGTGTCAGCAAGGTTGGTTCTTTCTAGAAGTTTTAGGGGAGAATCTGTTTCCTTGCCTTTTCTAACTTCTAGGGGCTGCCTGCATTACTTAGCTCATGGCCCCATCATCCATCTTCACCACCAGCAGCACAGTATTGTCCAATATCTTTTTTTAACTCTGAAACTTTTGCCTCTTACAGGGACCCTTGTGATTACATTGGACCCACCTGGACAATCCAAGATAATCTTCCCATTTCAAAATCCTTAACTTGATCGCATATGCAAACTTCATCCAAAGTAACATACTTTCAGGTCCCTAGGATTAGGACATGGACCATCTTTGAAGGGTTAGGATGTGGACATCTTTGGGAAGGATTAGGACATAGATATCTTGGTGGGGGAGCACTCAATGATTGGTATAAATAACCAAAATAATACTCTTTGTGAATGTAAAAGTCACCTACTCTTTGGCCATGCAATTTAAATGAAAATAAAAAGATCAAATTACATCAAATTGTTTAGAACTGTCCCTAATCTTCTGAAGTGAGCACACCTTGGGATTATACTCGATAAACTGTTGAGACCTACTGTTAGGTTTCACATGAGGACTAAACATTAACACTCTTTATATTAGGTCTTTGACAGATCCTACGTAAATCCTGTGATTAGTCCATGAAAACTAAAATAGAAGCTGCAAAGCGGAATAAAAGCAGGTATATGTGTGTGTGTGTGTGTGTGTGTGTGTGTGTGTGTGTGTGTGTGTGTGTGGTCTGTCTGCCTTCTGTATATATCTGTGTGCATGCTTACACATGTATTCATGCTAGGGATAGAGGAGTGTTGACACCATGTAATGGATAAATTGGTTAAGAATCAAAACACCATGTTCTTCATATTTTATTGTAAAATGTCCTCTGTGAGATAGCACACTGCAAAGGATATCAACTATCTAATTTGATTAAAACACCATATTAAGCTAGGTAATGGAATTATGTATTGTTGCCATGTAAAATTACATTAATTTTTATAGTGCTAAAATTTTTATTGCATGACCATCACATACACTATGGAAATCTAGCATTTATACAGAACTTGACTTAAATTTTAAATTCGAAGTCTAAAATTTTTATTAGTTCATTTTGTAATTCCCTGAGGTAGCTAGGCATTTTCTTTCAATTAAATAAAACCTATTCTAATACAGCACAGTTATCTTTTATATCAATGATAAATTTAGCATTGTCTGATAAAGGAACAAATTTCCTAGCATATATTGTTTTGTTTCCTAAAGTGTCATACTTGAATGTACTTAAATGTATCAATTGCTGTGAGCCTAAGGACCAGTCCTAGACAAACTGTAAAGTAAATAAAATTTACCTTTTCCCTTTTATTGTTCTATCATGGGACACATCATATACACCATCCTCAACCTTCCTCATAGCACCCCCTTTCTTTTAATGTTCAACAACATCATCAAATTTAGCTACTCTGGCTTCTAGTCTTGGAGCTCACTTCTGTAACACAGTTAAACACACCTATCCACATAAGATAGAAGTAAACCAACTGCAAAATTTGGCCAGTGCTGAATGAGGGCTGTTAAAAATCAATATTTGGTCAAGATTAAAAAAGACCAAAATGAATATTTTAACTCTATAGTGAATGTATGTGATACAGTAATAAATCTGAGGTTTTATTAAGCAATTTAGCTATTAATATAATTTTATTACTACAATTTTTAATGGTAAATTAAAAGTTCAACATTATAATCCAGGAAGGATAATTTCTTAGCATAGAGAGTTACCACATTGCTCCTGAGATCACCCAATTTCACATCTGTAATCCTAAACAGATTCTCACTTTGCAGTGACAAAAAAATAAATAAATAAATAAAAGATATTTAGAGCATACCTCAATTTTCTCTATAACTGTGTTCTTTTCTTCATACCTTTTTATATTCCTTATAATATCTGGATTGAAGAGAATTAATCACAAATCTTCTATGTGATTTGGAAGGCTTCCCTCCTTGTGAAATGTTGAAGTGCAAAGTTGATATTCTTTGTCATATTTGCTTAAAAGATGTAAAGACTTTCAAAGTGAAATCTTCATGTTTAATTTTTTAAAAATTAGAATTATGAAATCACATATATTGAAATCTCTATATTCTGCCTTTTACTATTTTTAAAATTATATAAACATTTGCGAGTTCAAAAAGAATATAATGTATTCCTAAGCTAATTAATTAATGCAATTACTCCAAATAGACCTATTATATTTCAATGTACTTCCAAATTTATTTGGAAATTTTTAATAAATATTTTTGTTAATAAAATTAGAAACTTTCACAATTTGCCTTATTGTAGCATTTTATGCTTACACTAATATACATGTATACTTCAAAGTCTAAATCACATGAGACTTTTCAATCTAAGTTAGCTCTAAAATATTTGCCTGTTTTTAAAAATGAATGTTCAGCTACAAAAAAATCCTCTTAGAACAAATAATGAATTCAGCAATGTTGCATGATACAAAATCAACACTCAAAAAGCAATTGCATTTCTATACACTAGCAATGAATAATCTGAAAGGAAAATTAAGAAAACAATTCAATTTACAATAGATCAAAAAGAATAAAATACTTAGCAGTAAGTTTAACCAACAAGGCAAAAGACTTGTACACTGGAAACTACAAAACACTAAAAGAAATTAAAGAAGACACATCATGTGGGCTTCCCTGGTGGCACAGTGGTTGAGAGTTCACCTGCAGATGCAGGGGACATGGGTTTGTGCCCCAGTCTGGGAAGATCCCACATGCCACGGAGCGGCTGGGCCCATGAGCCATGGAGGCCACAACAGTGAGAGGCCCGCATAACGCAAAAAAAAAAAAAAAAAAAAAAAGGAGACACATCATGTGTGTATGATTGGAAGACTTAATATTATTAAAATGTCAATACTACCCAAAGTGATCTACAGATTAATGCAATCTCTATCAAAATCCCAATGTCATTTTTTGTAGAAATAGACAATTCCATTTTAAATTCATATGGAATCTTAAGAAATTCTGAATAGTCAAAACAGTTTTGAAAAAGAAATAGTTGGAAGTCTCACACATCCCAATTTTAAAACTTTTTAGAAAGCTACAGTAATCAAAACAGAGTGGTAACAGCATAAAGCAAGATATATAGAATGATGGAATATAATAGAGGGCTCAGAAATAAACCTATATGGTCAAGTGTTTTTTGACAAATGTGCCAAGATTATACAATGGAGAGAGGACAGTCTTTTTAACAAATAGTATTGAGAAAACTAGATATCCATATGCGAGAATAAAGAATGAAGAAAACTGGATATCAATATTCATATGCAAAACAATT
Source organism: Phocoena sinus (assembly GCF_008692025.1). NCBI lineage: Eukaryota > Metazoa > Chordata > Mammalia > Artiodactyla > Phocoenidae > Phocoena > Phocoena sinus. The sequence goes on from NC_045767.1 coordinate 69,215,176, forward strand.
AATAAAGAATGCAAGAATGAGAATTAAGCTGAACACTTGTATTGCATCATATGCAAAGATTAACACATAATTGATCAAAGACCTAAACGTAAGAGTGAAAACTATAAAACTCTTAGAGGAAAACATAGAGGAAAAGCTTCATGACATGGAATTTGGCAATGATTTCATGGATATGACACTAAAATCATAGGCAACAACGAAAACAAAAAATAAATAAGCTGGACTACATCAAACTTTAAAACTTCTGTGCATCAAGAGACACAATCAACAAAATAAAAAGGCAACCCACAGAATGGGAAATAATATTTATATATCATATATCTAATAAGGAGTTAATATCCAGAATATGTAAAGAACTCATAACTCAACAACAGAAATACAAACAACCTGATTAAAAATGGGCAAAGCACTTGAAAAGACATCTCTCCAAAGAAGATATATAAATGGCCAACAAGCAGAAGAAAAAATGCTCAACATCAATAGTCATTAGAGAAATGCAAATCAAAACTATAATAAGATACTACATCACACACATTAGGATGGCTACTATATTAAAAGAAAAAGAAAACAGAAAATAACAACCATTGGCAAGGATGTGGAGAAATTGGAACCTTGTGTATTGTTAGATTAGAATGTAAAATGATGCAGTGGCTACAGAAAACAATATGGCAGTTCATCAAAAATTTAAAAATAGAATTACCATATGATTCAGCAATTCCACTTCTGGGTGTACACCCAAAAGAATTCAAAGCAGTGAGTTTTTCAAAGAGATATTTTTACATGCATGTTCATAGCAGCATTATTCACAACAGCTAAAATGTGAAGCAACCCAAGTGTCCAGCCACAGAAGAATGGATAAATAAAATGTGGTATAAACATATAATGTAATATAACTAAACTTAAAAAAAGGAAGGAAATTCTATCACATGCTACAATATGGATGAACCTTGAGGACATTATGCTAAATGAAATAAGCCATTCAAAAAAAACCCTGCAAATACTGTCATTCTATTTACATAAGGTACCCAGAGTAGTCAAATTCTTTGAGACAAAAGTAGAATGGTGGTTGCCAGAGACAAGGGGAAGAGAAGATAAGGAGCTGTTTAATGAGTATGGAGTTTCAGTTTTGCAAGATGAAAAGCGTTCTGGAGACTGGTTGCTGCTATGATCTGAAATTCCTATGTTGAAACCTGATGCTCAATGTGATAATATTAGGAGATAGAACTTTGGGAAGCACAATTAGGTCATAAGGGTGGAGGCCATATGAATGGATTAGTGCCCTTCTAAAAGAGGACAAAGAGAGCCATCCTGCTCCTTTCACCATGTGAGGACAGAGCACAAAGGCACAAAGGCAGTCTATGAACCAGGAAGTGGGTCCTCATAAGACATTGAATCTGCCTGTGGTTTGATCTTGTACTTCCCAGCCTCCAGAACTGTGAGAAATAAATTTCTGTTGTTTATTAGTCACTCAGCCTATGATATTTTGTTATAGCAGCCCAAATGGACTAAGGTAGTTGTACAACAATGTAAGTGTACTTCACATTACTGAACTGTACACATAATGGTTAAGACAGTAAATTTTATGTTACGTATATTTTACTGCAATTAAAAACTTAAAATAATAAACATGTTCAGATTTTCATAATCAAAACAAATGGCATACTTTGTATTACTGTTAAACTGATTAGGTGTACCATAATATGATGGTAATCCAAGTAATTCCGCACAAGTTCAAGGTTGCCAGAAATGACACAGAAATGGCATTCAGCAAATTAATCTTCCTGAGCCTGATGCTAAAACCAAACAGCAGGTGTAGTCTAAATTTCAAGGCCTATGCCAAATCTCAGTACAAGCTGAAATGAAGACTCTTACAAGAGTCTTGCCAACTGTGAAAATTTCAGAAACTTTGGCAGACAGGTTGAGAACAAATTTTTGGTCAAGCAACCCTATTTGCCTTCCTTCAACCTCCATAGATCTTACTATTTAGATGAGTGCTCATTCCCTTAATCACAGAATCAGATCCACAGGTTTGTACTGTCCCTAAAACTTAAATAAACCTCTTCCTTATTTTAAGTTGGTCCTAAGAAAGGCCATTAAGGTTTATGGAAGGAAAGAGAGTTGGTCCTCTGAGTGGGTATATCGTGTGGCCCTTTCCCATCTCAGCAGTGTTAGAGGAGCTTTCTACAGTGTACGTGGTCTTCTGCAAAACAAGGCTTTAAATATATATTAAATAACACATTTATTGACTGTACCTTTTGAATCCTAAAAAATAACAAGTTGAGCTTCTGGGCTGGGATTTTAATTGTCATCATATTGTTTCAACTATTACTGAGTCAGATTACTTACAACATCATAGTCAAATCTTAGTTAAATGGTTTGGGTGTGCTTGGAAAGGACTTTGCACTGCTCCAAACCATCTTAGTTTCCCTGCCAATAATCGTGAGCATTCAAAGGTTAGAGGCTGATTCACTCATACAAAGTACCATTAAAAAAAAGATGCTTACTAAGTATTTTTCATCAAGCTGCTGATGAAAACTTCTGGAGCTAAGAATAGTCAGGTGAGATAATCCCAAATGGTGCATACAACTTCCCCTCCAAGGTTAAATGAGGAAAAGTATAACATGGTGAGATTTGGTTTTCAGGCAGAGAATGGTCTCAATTCATCATAATTTCTTCCTTGAACATTGCAATATAAAGTTTATTATAAACTATAGCTCTGTACAGCTGAAAAACATCTATTTTTACTAAACACCAAAAATATCACCAAATGATATTCATGAGATAAACCTAAATATATCAAATTGTCAGAACAGATAAGGACAAAGAAGCACTTTTCTCCCAGCCTACAAAGCAAGAATACTGATCACTGCTAAGTCATAGTTGGGAAAAGTGCTGACACTAAATTCCAATTCCTGCTGGAAATATTTATGCCCCACAATGTGGGAAAGATGCAATATTGTGACAATGGAAGAGTTATACTCCTTCCATATTTAAGCATTGACTGTAGTGAGCACAGTTCTGTGGCTTTAAATGAGTATGGTATTCTTAGGAGCATTATAATAGCAAACTATAGCTTTGCTGGCTTGTCAAAAGGAGAATCAGATTTCAGTAAGACATGGTTGGGACAAAAACAAAGGTTACACTATTTTCCTAAAGTTATAAAGAAAGTTCAAAGAAGAATACAGATTTGGTCTTGCAATAATATATTCCTTATAAATTAGTGTCAAAAAATTTCTAAAACTATACTACGGTTATTCACACACCAGTGTGGCTAGAAGTATGTAATTAAACAAAAGAATTAGGAGATTAAAATTATGCCAATGATGTTAGTAAATGTACTATCTCTTCAAAACAGAGTCGCTACTGATGGTCACTGAAAAAAATACATGAAAAAAAGCCTATTTTAAAACTCAATATAAAAAAATCAGTCATAAAATTCAAATGAGCATTCTTAGAAAACTACCCTTCATCAACCATGGAGTTTCTGGATAGTAACTGGAAGAACATTAAAGTGTCTTAAAGAATTATTAATGTAATGGTATTTCATATGCCAGTATTATGTTTATAGCTCTGCAATTACTTTGAATTTGATAATCTATGTAATATGGTTTTGGTCAATGAGAATATAGAGTTCAAGAGAACATATTTCCCAGCCATTCAGTGTGTTTAGTTTATTGTCACTTCTTTACTTTCTCTTAAGTCATTAGAAAGTATCAAAAGTAATCTTTATTTTAAAATATGGAACATTCACTCTAAAACATAATTTTAAGTAGCAAACACAAATGAATCAGAAGAAAAAGTAACATCTACTGATTGTCCAATAGCATGCCAAGGACTAGGAGTTTTCATGTGCATCGTCTAATTTAGTTGAGGATAAGTGCTACTATGCCCTTTAATGAAGGCAAAGAAACAGAGGGTCAGAAAGATCAAATAACGAGCCCAAGTTCACAATTAATAGAAGTGGGATGTGTGTATTCGTCTTCTTTGAGTTGCCCAATTCCATGATCCCAATACAAAATGAACGTGTCTCAGAAAACTTAAACTCAGAAAGGAAAAGATAAATCCTGTCTTTGTTGAAGTACTCCAGGAGAAAGCCAAGGTTTGTGTAATAGGTAATCCCATATTATGGTATTTAATGTCACAAAATAACCATGATGTAGTCATTATTATTCCTATTTTAAATTTAATTCCTCAAGATTAAATCCTGGCTTCAAACTCAAGTCTCTCTGACAACATAAAACCACAGAGTTCAAATCAGGTAACCTGAGCACACACTTTTATGTATCTCATGCATGGTACAGACAGATGAAGCATTCCCCCTAGGGGCTTTTAATTACAACTCCAAACCAAGCCAAAGTCTCAAAAACAAAAGAACCTTAATTTGAGTCAGTGAAGAAATGGATACTGCATAAATTGAGTGTTTACCAGAAAATAAGGAAAATCTTACAGTGACAAATATTTTCTCATATTAACAAGGCATTTAGGTTCTAACATAGGCCTTAGTCCAGTGACTCAACCACGTTAGGGCTCAACTCTGTGGTTACCTAGGCTTTTCCTTCATTCATGGTCCCTCATGTTCTCAAGATGGCTGCTCAGGTTTCCAACATCAGAGCTGTGCTTATGGCAAAATGAGAAAGGAGTTTTCTCTTTTATAGTGAGAAAGCAAAGCTTTCTTGGGCACATTCCTAGCAAACTTCTTCCTATGTCTAGTGGCCAGAACTGTGCAAGCTTTCCAGCCGTACCAGCAAGAAAGATGGGGAAACAGTGTTCAGCTTTCCAAACTCTATAGAAAAGACAGAAAGAAGTGTAGGCAGAGGGAAAGAGGCATTGTGTCAACCAACTACAGTGTCTGCCTCAAGAACTACAAGGGAGGTTTTTTAAATGCTTCAGATTAAAAGATACTTGCAATTTTGTTTATCCTCAAAATCAGCTCACAGAAAGCTAAAACAACCTCAACAACTTTTTTTTGTCAATCTGCTCATAACATGAAACTTCTGAAGAAATATATAAAACCAACGAAAAGAATAATCCGATCTCCACCTAAGAAAAAAATCAAGTTGATCTTTGCCAGAAACTATTAGGGAAGTATCTGTGGCAGAGTCCACTACTAGTATACTCACTATCTTTTCTCCACTTCTTTACTAAGAGAATCACCTTCCTTAGCATCCAGGAATGACCTCACGACACATTTCAAACCCATGCAATGTAAATTGGTGGAAGGAGTTTTAAGAAAGTTCCTCAAAAGAAAACAACCGATTCAGCTGATGTGTCCCATTTTGCCCTTCATCTTCCTTTTACTTACAGATTGAAATGCAAACCTGGTGGTTGAACTCCAGCAGACAATTTGCAAACTTGAACAGTACCATACTCTAAGAAGAGAGTTTGAGAAAGCTCAGAGGGGTCTGAATTCTAGGGACACAATAGGGCCTCTATAACATTCTAGACTGCCTCCATTGAGACTCTTTCTCGCAAATGAAAGAGAACCCCTTAATTTGTTTAACCCAGAGTTTTTTAAGTTCTGTTAGTCAGATTATGAACTGCTATTAATTGGAAATAAAATAAAGATAGCATAACAAATCTAAATGAATCAGTTTACATAAAAATGGGAACCACAAAAATGTTAAAAATCAATAGTCCCTTTTATAGATCACATGCCAATTAGTGGAACTATTTTTATTAATTTATAAGTATCTTGCCCATAAGTAGCACATATGCACATATTAAGCCCATCTCTCTAATATTTTTATATACATTTAAAATACATATACATATATTTATGCACATTGATATATATGTACATAGAAAGTTTGTGTGTCTGTGTGTGTGTGTGTGTGTATGCACTCGCACATATGCCTATAAATATAATATATATACACAGAACACAACATTCAGTTGGTAAATAGGAGTTTGTGTTATGGCTCAAAATAAGTTAATTCAAGTCTTATATAAAGAGATAACTAGGGCTTCCCTGGTGGCACAGTGGTTGAGAGTCTGCCTGCCGATGCAGGGGACGCGGGTTCGTGCCCCGGTCCGGGAAGATCCCACATGCCGCGGAGCGGCTGGGCCCGTGAGCCACGGCCGCTGAGCCTGCACATCCAGAGCCTGTGCTCCGCAACGGGAGAGGCCACAACAGTGAGAGGCCCGTGTACCACTGAAGAAAAAAGAGATAACTAGAGGGTCATCTGCATAACATTGGTAATAGTATTTTCTGGAAGGTTACTTTTTTTTTTTTTTTTTTCCGGTACATGGGCCTCTCACTGTTGTGGCCTCTCCCATTGCAGAGCACAGGCTCTGGACGCGCAGGCTCAGTGGCCATGGCTCAGGGGCCCAGCCGCTCCGCGGCATGTGGGATCTTCCCGGACCAGGGCACGAACCCGCGTCCCCTGCATCGGCAGGCAGACTCTCAACCACTGTGCCACCAGGGACGCCCTGGGAGGTTACATTTGAATAACTATTTTATTATTACTCTTAAATGTTTCTGTATTGCTTATCTATTCTTTTAATAATGAGCTTGTATCTTTTTCTTACAAAAAGAATGAAATCATTCTTTAGAAAAAAAGAAGTTAGGATTTATTGTTGCTAATTTATTAAAACTAAAATACACTGGCAAATGTTTTTACTATGTGGGGAAATATTATAAGAATTTTGAACTGTTTTTTTTTCCAATAATATAGATTTTATTATTATTGTTTTTAACATCTTTACTGGGGTTGAACTGTTTTTTCAAGCACAATTCTTTGCAGTCATGGTATCTAACACATAGAATTAATTTATTTGTGGTTACAAAGCAGTTGTAGCATAATGAATTACAGTTAAATCTATATTTAAAACAGAAACTAAATTTCCTTTTGCTTAGATGTATTTTTTTAATGCGATGAACTCATTTTACAGCCTGTTCCTGTAGGAAAATCACTGATAGAAAATTGAAATATTTATTCTTAGGTTCACACAATGAAACTCAGAAATGTATTTTACTTTATTTTATAAGACAGTCATAGAAAATATTTAAAATAACATATGTCAGGTAAATAACTAGAATATACATAGCTATATGCCTTTAGAGGTCAAAGCCTTTTATCTGTTTTCCTTATTGCCTAAAAGTTATTCCTTGGAAGTAAGTTTAAAAAGTCAACTATTGCAGTCCCTTAAATCAGACATGCAAGAAAATGGTGTCCAGTTGTATGAGTTAATGTGTCCTCTTTAACACTTGCTACTTCTGTTCCTGAAAGGATTAGATTCTCTATGTCACTTCTCACCAGAAATAAACGAGCAAAACTGAAGAACAAACATGAAAGATGAAGTACAAAGAGAGGTGACTTATCCTAAGTCACACAATGATAACTGATTTATTCATTAAGCATCCACTGTGCATCAACTATATTCTAGCTGTCAAGGACACAAAGTTGATGAAGGGAATATTTGAAGGTATTTTGCTCTATGGCCATTATAGCAGCCTTTCAACTCTATCATCTTAGGTCATTTATGTCTATCACCAAATTAAAGATTCAAAACAACCTCTAGAGGACACCTAGTACAAGCTTATTTTTTTTATAGCTTATTTCACTGGGCAGCAAGAAAGCAGACCTATTTTTTATAAGGTAGTCATTTAAAATTACACCTGAAAAAAGAGTCACGCATGTGAAGAGCAAGGTATAGTAAATACTAAGCACACATGGAGGAAACAGCATGTGTGGTTCTTGGAACCGAAGAAAGGCCAGAGTGACTGGAGTATATTGATGCCAAAGAAGAGAAGTATGAGTTGAGGTCAGAAAGTAAGCCAGGACCAGAACAGGCAGATTCCTGGGGTCTATGGTTAGGAGATTGGATTTAATTTTAAATCAACAAACAAATTAGAGAAGAGATTTGATAATAAAACCTTCAGGAATGACTTCATACATTTGGTACAGAGGAGAAGGAAAAGGAGTGAGCAAGTTTGGGTACCATGAAGATAACCAAGACAGGACTATGTCACAGAAGCCAAAGACGGAGAGAGTTCTGGGGAGGGTGGGAGGAACTGACCAACACTGCCGAACATTACAGGCACAACATGGAGGTTATTCCATTTGTCCATTAGATGAGAACAGTTTCAATAAAATATTGAAAAGGAAGAAGCCAGATTGTGGGGGAGTAAAAAATAATTGATTAATGAGAGAATTCAGGAAACTCAATTTTGTAAGTGAAGGGAATAAGAGAAAAGTCAGTGAAGACAGACCACTCATATGGAAGTAATAATGGTGAAAAGAAAATTGTTGGAACGTGGAAATTCTGGTTTCAATGCAGGTAGAGGCAAAGAGCCAGTGGAACAGGGAGAAACTAAGGATGTGAGCAAGGGAGAAGGTAGAAGGGGATGGGATCTGAATCAGAGGTGAAAGAGTTGCCCTAGGCAAAGAAAGGGTCAAGCAGAGATCAATGGCCATTTTTATTGGATTAGAAAAAGCTAGTACAGGGCTTCCCTGGTGGCGCAGTGGTTGAGAATCTGCCTTCCGATGCAGGGGACATGGGTTCGTGCCCCAGCCTGGGAAGATCCCACATGCCGCGGAGCGGCTGGGCTCGTGAGCCATGGCCGCTGAGCCTGCGCATCGAGCGTGTGCTCCGCAATGGGAGAGGCCACAACAGTGAGAGGCCCACGTATCGCAAAAAAAAAAATTAATTTTTTTTAAAAAAAGAAAAAGCTAGTACAATCCATAAGTTATGGTCCCTCAGCAGGATAAAGGGTATCAAATAAAGCAACAGTGAGTGTATGGCTTGGGGACTTGAGGAAAAAGTAAAATTGGGAGAACATACTCTGTTAAATGTCAAAGCCATCCTCAAAAGATGAAAAAAAAGCAATCAAGTCATAGTAAGGGTCTCATTAAGGTTGGATAGCATTAATCACACAACAGAAGAAAAAGGCCCAAACGTAACTAGGAGTCTCTTTACCTCTCTCCAACTATAATGGAGATAAATCTGTTACTGAGCATCTACTCTAGATGGTATTGAAAATAAATATAGTCTTTTTAGATAAGCCAACTCATCACATTTTCAGCTGGCCTCTGAAACACCCTTGAATTTCCCTCTATCATTCTTTAATTTCGCATTATTTTCTGTGATAAAAGGATACCTCACACTAGTTAGAGACTAAATAATTTACTATTGATACCAACTCTACTGTTGACAGTACATTTTAGAATTGTGTACCTGACATTTCAATTGCCTTTCTCTGTTCAAATAAATCTGCATTATTTTATTACTAGGAGAAGGCAGGCTCAGTCATATTTAATTTCTGATAATAAGTCTCTGTAAAATTCCTTCAAAATTCCTCTGTAAAATAATGGCCTGTGTTGCCTCCCCATAGCAAATGTTTAGTGTTTGAAGTATAGAATTTCACCTACTTTCCCACTGCTTCAGTGAGATAGTGATGTCAGGCAAAAACCATGATATTCCTGTCTCCTAGTTTCCATCTTCTCTAGAATGCTGTTACTATGCTCAGACTGGAGAGAAGAGGAAAAAAAAAAAAAAAAAAAAAAAACAGACGTCAAAAAGCACCTCTTTTAGCCTGCATGTACCCTTCTTGCTTAAGCACTGCTCCCCTCTGGGGCTAGGGTCATGGTGGAGGGGAGGGGAAAGCACACATTTAAAAAGAACAAAAAAATAAAAAATAAAAATAAAAAATAAAAAAATAAAAAGAACAGAGCCAGCTCAGACCCAACCCTCAGGACCTCTGCCCCAGCAACTTGGGATCTGACCCCACCCCCAAAAGAGCAGTGATGACCAATGAGCAGCGGGGAAGCCCTGCCTCACACCTGGCTCCAGCACTAGCCCCTCCATCTCCAGTCCACTTCCTACTAAGGTGATAACTGTTAGCATACCCTGAGGAAAGAAGTGACTTGCTTCCATGTCAAATTGGGCTCTCCAACCAAAAGCACTGAGCACACATAGTCCATGCAGGAATGCTTGCACATAAGGACATCACTTCAATACTGCAATAGGTAATTGTTTCAATGAAATTCACAGAGATAAAGACATTAAGCAGACTGAGAAAGCAGAAGAACTGGTCTCAACTGAAAGAGCAAGGGAAAACCCCTGAAAAAATAATGAAACAGAGATAAACAATTTACCAGATAAAAAATTCAAAACATTAGTAAATAAGAATGCTAACTGAATTAGGAAAAGAATAGATGAACACAGTCAGTGAGAATTTTAACAAGGGACAAGAAAATATAAAGGAAACCCAATCAGAAATGAAGATTCAATAACTGACATAAAAAACACACTAGAGGGGCTTCCCTGGTGGCGCAGTGGTTGAGAGTCCACCTGCCGATGCAGGGGACATGGGTTCGTGCCCCGGTCCGGGAAGATCTCACATGCCGCAGAGCAGCTGGGCCCGTGAGCCATGGCTGCTGAGCCTGCACATCCGGAGCCTGTGCACCGCAACGGGAGAGGCCACAATGGTGAGAGGGCCGCGTACCGCAAAAAAAAAAAAAAAACGCTAGAAGGAATGAATAGCAGACCAAGTGATACCAAAGAACATATAAGTGATCTGGAAGATAGAATAATGAAAATCACTCAATCAGAAGAGCAAAAAGAAAAAAAATTTTTTAAATGAAAACAACTTAAGAGATTTGGGGGATAATATCAAGCATACCAACATCTGCATGATAGGAGTTCCAGAAGGAGAGGAGAGGGATAAGGGGCTTGAAATTGTATTTGATAAAATTGTGGCTGAAAACTTCCAAAACCTAAAGAAGGAAACAGATATCCACGTACAGGAAGCACAGAGTGTCCCAAACAAGATGAACCCAAACAGACCCACACCAAGACATATCATAATTAAAATAGCAAAATTTAAAGATAAAGAGAGAATTCTAAAGGCAGCAAAAGAAAAACAGAGTCATGTATGAGAGAACCTCCATAAAGCTATCAGCTGATTTTTATGCAGAAACTTTGCAGGCCAGAAGGGATGGAAAGATATATTCAAAGGGCTGAAAGGGAAAAATATGCAACCTAAGGTATTCTACCCAACAAGACTATCACTTAGATTCAAAGGATAGATAAAGAACTTCTCAAACAAGCAAAAACCAAAAGAGTTCACCAATACTAAACCACCCCTAAAAGAAATGTTAAAAGGTATTCTCTAAGTGGAAAAGAAGTAAGCATCTAAAAGAAAGGTAAAATCCCACTAGAAAATGCAAATATACTGTAAGGGCTAAGGATCAAACACTTAAATAAGCTAGAACAAAGATTAAAAGACAAAAATTATAAAAGCAACTATAATCACAATAAACACTTAAGGGATAAACATGTATATGTAAAATAGGATGTCAAAAACACAAAAAGTGGGGGAGAAGAGCAATAAATATAGAGCTTTTAGACTGTATTTGAACTTAAATGACTACCAGTTTAAAACAAGAAGATATAGTTATAGGTCAACATATATGAACTCCATGGTAATGACATATAAAAAATCTACAATAGATACACAAAAACTAAAAAGAAAGGAACACAAGCATACTACTAAAGAAAATCATCAAAACACAAAGAAAGAAAAATAAAAAGAAGAAATGAACAGAGAATAACTACAAAAACAACTGGAAAACAATTAATAAAATGGAAATAAGTACCTACCTATCAATAATTACTTTAAATGCTAATAAGCTAAATGCTCTGATCAAAAGACACAGAGTGGCTGATTGGTTAAAAAAATAAGAACCATCTATTTGCTGCCTACAAAAGACTCACTTCAGAGCTAAAGATACACACAGATTGAAAGTTAGAGGATGGAAAAAGATATTTCATGCAAATGGGAATACCAAGAAAGCGGGGGTAGCAATACTCACATCAGACAAAAAAAAAAAAAAAGACTTTAAAACAAAGGTTATAACAAAGACAAAGAAGGGCATTACATAATGTAAAGGAAACAGTACAAGAAGAGGACATTATACTCATTAACATATATGCACCCAATACAGGAGCACCTAAATATAGAAAGCAAATATTAACAGACATAAAGGGAGAAACTGACAATAACACAATAACAGTATGGGGCTTTAATGCATCACTGACATCAATGGGCAGATCATCCAGACACAAAATCAATAAGGCAACAGTATCTTAAATGACAAAATAGACCAGTAGGACTTAAAAGAGATCTAGAGGACATTCCATCCAAAAACAGCTGAATCCACATTATTTTCAGGTGCACATAGAACATTCTCCAGGACAGATCACATGCTAGGGCACAAAACAAGTCTCAACAAATTTAAGAGGACAGAAATCATGACAAGCATTTTTTTCAACCACAAAGGTATGAAACTACAAATCAATTACAGAAAGAAAAGTGGGAGAAGCACAAACACATAGAGACTAAACATGCTACTTAAAAACCAATGGGTCAATAAAGAAGTCAAAGAGGAAATCAGAAAATACCTTGAGATAGATGAAAATGGCAACACAACACACCAAAATCTATGGGATGCAGCAAAAGCAGTTCTAAGAAGGAAGTTTAAAGTGACATAGACCTTCCTCAAGCAACAATAAAAAGGGCTTCCCTGGTGGTGCAGTGGTTGAGAGTCCGCCTGCCTATGCAGGGTACACGGGTTCATGCCCCAGTCCGGGAAGATCTCACATGCTGCAGAGCGGCTGGGCCCATGAGCCATGGTCACTGAGCCTGCACATCCGGAACCTGTGTTACGCAATGGGAGAGGCCACAGCAGTGAAAGGCCCAAGTACCAAAAAAAAAAAAAAAAAAAAAAAAAAGAAACAATAAAAATCTCAAAAAAAACCAACCTAAGCTACCAGCTAAAAGAACTAGAAACAGAACAAACAAAGCACAAAGTCAGCAGAAACATAGGAACAATAGAGATCAGAGAGGAAATAATACAGACCAAAAAAAAAAAAAATCAGTGAAACCAAGAGCTAGTTTTTTGAAAAGATATACAAAACCTTCAGCTAGGTTTATAATGAAGAAAAATTAGAGGACCCACTAAAAAAAATAAATGAAAAAAGAGAAACAACAACTGATGCAAGAGAGATATAAAAATTAATAAGAAGGAATACTAGAGACAGTTATATGTGAACAAATTGGACAATCTAGAAGAAATGGACAAATTTATAGAAACATACAACATGCCAAGACTGAATCAGGAAGAAACAGACAATTTGAACAGACTGATCACTAGAAGTAAAATTGAATTTATAATAAAAAAAACTTCCAGCAAACAAAAGTGCAGGACCAGTCAGTTTCAAATAGAAATTCTACCAAAAATATAAAGAAGAAAAAATACCTATCCTTCTCAAAATATTTCCAAAACACTGAAGTGGACAGAACACTCCCAAATTCATTTTACAAGGCCACCATTACCCTGATGCCAAAACCAGACAAAGACACCACAAAAAAAGAAAATTTCAGGCCAATATCTTGATAAATATAGTTGTAAAAATTCTCAACAAAATATTAGCAAACTGAATTCAACCGTATATGAGAAGGATAATATACTATGATCAAGTGGGATTTATTCCAGGGACACAAGGATGATTTGCAAATCAATCAGTGTGATACACCACATAAGCAACAACAAAAAAGATAAAAATCACATGATCATACCAATAGATGCAGGAAAAGCAATAGAAAAAATTCAATATCCATTTATGATAAAAACTCTCATCAAAGTTGGCATGAGAGGAACACACTGTAAAATAATCAAGCCATTTATGACATACCCACAGCTAACATCATACTCAATGGTGAAAGCTGAAAGCCTTTCCTCTAAAATCAGGAACAAGACAAGGATGCCTGCTCCTCTCTCTACTTCTTTTTAATATATAATAGTATTGGAAGTCCTAGCCACAGTAATCAGACAAGAAAAAGAAAATAATGTATCGAATTTGGAAAGGAAAAATTAAAACAGTCACTATCTGTAGATGACATGATACTCTATATAGAGAACCCTAAAGTCTCCACACAAAACTATTAGAACTATTAAATGATTTCAACAGGGCAGCAGGATACAACATTAATTTATAGAAATCTCTTGAATATCTATACACTAATAATGAAATATAAGAAAGCAAAAGTAAAAAAATAATTCTTATTTAAAATTTTATCCAAAAAAATACTTGGGAATAAACTTAACCAAGGAGGTGAAAGACCTATTCTCTGAAAGCTGTAAAACACTGATGAAAGGTATTTAAGATGATAAAAAGAAAGGGAAGATATCCCATGTTCTTAGATTGGAATAATTAACGTTAAAATGTTCATACTACCCAAAGCAGTCTATATATTTAATGCAATCCCTATCAAAACACCCATGACATTTTCCACAGAACAAGGACAATCCTAAAATTTATATGGAATCATAAAAAACCCCAAATTGCCAAAGCAATCTTGAGGAAAAACAATGCTGGAGGTACCAAGCTCCCTGACTGTAGACTCTACTACAAAGCTACAGTAATAAAACAGAATGGTACTGCCACAAAAACATACACAGAGATGAAAGGAACAGGCTAGAAAGCCTGGAAATAAACCCACACACTCATGGTCAATTAATCTATGACAAAGGAGGCAAGAATATATAATGGATAAAAGAGAACGCAAAAGAATGAGATTAGAGCATTTCCTCACACCATGTACAAAAATAAACTCAAAATTGTTTAAAGACCTAAATATAATACCTGAAACCATAAAACTCTTAGAAGAGAACATGCACAGAACACTCTTTGATATAAATCATAGGAATTTTTTTTGGATCTGTCTCCTAGGACAGAAGAAATAAAAGTAAAAATAAACAAATGGGACCTAATTAAACTTAAAAGCTTTTGCACAGCAAAGGAAACCATTGACAAAATGAAAGGACAACCTATGGAAAATATTTGCAAGTGATCTATTTACTATCCAAATATATAATAGTATAATATTTACTATCCAAAATATATAAACAGCTCATACAACTAAACAATAAAAAACAAATAAACTGATTAAAAATTTGACAGAGACCTAAATAGACATTTTTCCAAAGAAGACAAACAGATGGCTAACAGGCACATGAGAAAATGCTCACCTTGCTAATTATTAGAGAAATGCAAATCAAAACCACAACAAGATATCACCTCACACCTGTCAAAACGGCTCACCAAAAAGTCCACAAATAACAAATGTTGGTGAATATGTAGAGAAAAGAGAACCCTAGTGCACTGTTGGTGGGATTGTAAATTAGTGCAGCCACTGCGGAAAACAGTATGGAGGTCCCTCAAAAAATTAAAAATAGAACTACCATATGATCCAGCAATTCCACTGCTGGGTATATATCCAGAAAGAACAAAAACACTAATTCAAAAATATACATGTACCCCAATGTCCATAGCAGCACTATAGCCAAGTACAATAGCCAAGACATGGAAGCAACCCATCAGACAAATGGATAAAAAAGATGTGGTATATATATATGCAGTGGAATATTAGCCGTAAAAAAGAATGAAATTCTGCCATTTGCAGCAATGTGGATGGACCTTGAGAATATTATGCTTAGTGAAATAAGTCAGAGAAAGATAAATACTATATATCACTTATATGTGGAATCTGAAAAATAAAGCACATGAATGTACATAGCAAAACAGAAACAGACTCACAGATATAGATAACAAACTAGTGCTTACCAGAGGGGAGACGGAAGAAGAAGGGGCAAAATAGGAGTAGGGGATCAGGAGAAAGAAACTACTATGCATAAAATAGATAAAAAACAAGGAATATTTTTATCCTTGTACAGCACAGGGAATTATAGCCATTGTTCTGTAATGACTTTATATGGAGTATAATATATAAAAATACAGAATCTCTATGCTGTACACCTGAAGCTAAAATAATATTGTATATCAACTATACTTCAAAAACAAGATTTAAAAAGCAGCTCTTTTAGTACCTTCAATTCTGCAAGCTCAATCAATCTCATGGGAATTCACTATACAGCTATTTTGTTTCAGTTCAATATGGATAAATTTCATGATTTTGTTTTGATCATGAGTTTCTTAAGATGCAGTTTGGTATGATAAATAAATGCTGCAGACTTACGGTGCTAAGTGCTTTCAAACAAGACTTTACAATTCACACATTCAGTACTTTTCCTCTAATCACCATATCAGAAGCAAGAATCCTTTAGAACTCTCTGAAATGACTGAAGTTTTCATCCCTGTTTTTTTCAGTGTGTTCCTCTTGTGTGCATCTTCTTATAGCTGTCACTGACTCACTGCCAAAGAAAGTGGGGCAGTACAGGCCAAAGGTTAGGTATTTGGGCTTTCAAGTCAGAATCCTGTGGGTATAAGCCACGTTTGTACAAGTTACTTTACCTCTCTGAGCCTTGATCTCCTCATCTATCAAATGAGAAGGAAATATTGCTTATGTTGCAGTTATGTTAAGGAGTAAATGAGTTAAGACATGTAAAACATTTAACACAGGACACAGTACACACTAAATCTTAACTAATGGCATTAGTTACTACTCTATTTAGGCATCCCCTCTTATTGCCATTTCCTTAATATTCTCCCTAAGCCTCAAAATACCTACACTGCTCCCTCCAGAAGCTACAACATTATTATGGTATTGAATAAATGAATCTGTTTTTTACATTGCCAGGAGCAGCATAGCTCTCCCAAAATCATTTTACACAAAGGACCATGAATTTCCACAAACTGAAATATATGATGAAGCATAAGGTAACCCAACAAAGATTCCCTTAGTTATATCAAGCTCTCAAATTAAAAAAAAATCCTAAATTTTTGAATGAAAATCTATTTTCTAGGTCAAAAATTGAATTTACAAAGGTAAAGTACACCTGGCACTTGAATATACAGTAAGAAAGATTTAACCAGAGAACAACAACAAAATAAAGGCTAATTCAGGGAGTTACATTTTTAACTTCTTAGATTTTAGTCATGCTGCTATCTGCTTTTTCATTTTAGTATCTCTGAATTTATCTCTGTCAACCTCAAATGCATATTTTCTCTTTTATGTACAGCCCTTAGCTCAACAGAGTAATGAATATAAACAATAATCTATTAATGCAAATATTCCAAGACTCTACTTCCTCTTGGCATTAGAATCCTTAACAGAATATCAGTATTTAATTACTATTTAATTGAAATTGCCATATGACATTTAAATATATAAGAAAGAATAAAAATGCATAAATCCATGCTTTAGAAAAGAAAAATAAAACTACATAGAGAAAGGGACCTCAATAGTGCCACCATTAACCGCTGTGTGAATTTAAGCAAAACTCTTGAGTCACAGAAGCCAGCTTACCCAGAAGCTACTAACGCTTAAGCTTCAAGGATCCCTCCCAGGCCCCAGGAGGAACCCTAGCAATGGATTTACACTTAGATCTTCATAAAATTTGCAAAAGATATCTTAACTGCAATTGATTCTAATTGCTGTCTTTTCCTATGTTGATTTCTGTCACACTGAAGTGTTTGTGAGCACTTCAGGAATCTGGCTAAGGGGAATTTGAATTAGGAATGCATGCTGTCTGATATGCTGAAATTTTAAATAGCTTCCATTATATTACCCATTCCAGAGTACAAATGGCTTCTAAGAACACTTCTACTGTCCACCAGCACAACTTACTCAGCTTTGAAACACAAAGGCATAGACTGAAGATTATATCATGATATAATTGTGTCCTTTGCCACCCACTATTAAAAGTATGTGGTCAGTGAAGGAGAAACAAGATTGTCAATGAATGGAGCCAGAAGCTAATCTGTGAGAAATTCTTTCACTTATCGAACATTTTAATGTAAAAATGAAAATGGAAAATTTATCAACACAGTTAAAACGGAAGGTATCTCTTGTCAAGATACTCAACAATGAGCATATGTAAGCATAAAAGCGTATTTTGGCAGGTTTCGAGTTGAGCAAAATAGAATTTATCAGAATTACTCTGTTTGCTGATCATAATGTGAGTACATCTGTGTGTAAAGTCACATGGTTTATGCATCTCAATGATAAAAAAGTGTATTTCAATTTCAGTCATACAAGAGGAAAAGCGGAATTTTCTCTCATTTTTCCTATAGAAAATATTACAAAACCCTTTTAGTAGGTAGAAGGTGGAGGCATTCTATTAGTTTGCTAGGGCTGCTACAGTAAATATCACAGACTGGGTGGATTAAACAAAAGAAATTTATTTTCTTGTGGTTCTAGAGGCTGGAAGTCCAAAATCAAGGTGCCAGCAGGTTTGGTGTTTCCTTGGGTCTCCCTCCTTGCCTTGCAGATGGCAACCTTGTGACTGAGTCTTCACATGGTCCTTTCTCTGTGAGCACACATTCCTGGTGCCCCTTTGTGTGTCCTAATCTCCTCTTCTTCAAAGGATACCAATCAGATTGGATTAGGGTCCACCCTACAGGCCTCGAAGGCCCTATCTTCATTCTGAGATAAGTAGGGGTGAGGGTCTCAACACACAAATTTTGGGGGAACACAATTCAGCCCATAACAGACACTAAGAGTATGCAGCCATAAAATGTAATTAAAAAGTGACTTTTGTAAACAATTAACAATTTTTTAACATCTTTATTGGAGTATAATTACTTTACAATGGTGTGTTAGTTTCTGCTTTATAACAAAGTGAATCAGCTATACATATACATACATCCCCATATCTCCTCCCTCTTGCGTCTCCCTTCCACCCTCCCTATCCCACCCCTCTAGGTGGTCACAAAGCACCAAGCTGATCTCCCTGTGCTATGCAGCTGGTTCCCACTAGCTATCTATTTTACATTTGGTAGTGTAACCACCAATGTTCATGTCACTCTCTCACTTCGGATTTTGGGATGTTTTCAACATTTGTCATCTTTTTTAAATGTGCAATTTGTTGCAATTTATTTTCTCATGTGAAAGATACATTCACTTTTGTACTGAGTTTTTTATTCATAATTTGCTTTGTATTCCTTCAAGAGAGCTGCTTGCCCTCCATATTGCACTGGATTCGGTTGTTACAAAAAGGAGGATCCATTCCCATCTCATAGATTCAATATCTTTATAGGTTCAATTGATTAATCTCTAAAATAGAAATCATTTTATTGATGTTGAAAAATGTGTAGTTTCCATTTCAATACAAGATATCTGCATTTTGCAAAGAAATGGTCATCTCTGAAATGTCATATATTGAAATTGTTTCCTAGAAGGCCATAAATAACATTTTTCCTAATATACAATTGTCCTTAAATCCAGACATTAAATTCCTTGCGTGTTATTATATTTCATGTCTTGTTCCTACCTCTCTATATAAAAGTCATAAGTAGAAAAACATTTAAATACCAATGAAGGAAATGTTGCCTAGTGACACCAGCAGTATCTACACGAGCCTGCCCTTACCAAGAGGACAAACGTATGACATTTTACATTTCTATATTATAGTCTATACATCATTCTTTAATGAGGTACTAATTGTGTAAACCTGTATAGAGTTTCTCCTGGATCATCAGCATGCCCTTGAGTATGATCTAAGTTTTGCCTTAGGTCTAAGGAGATAGAATCCAGAAGAGGAAATAGACTGAACGACCTCAAGAGCTGGCCTGTTTGACAGACAAGCAGGGCAGTAGTGAGAGAGAGAAATTGGGAAGTTGATTCATAAAATCCTCATATTTTGCATTTCAAGAAATCTCCTAACTCACATTCATTCAAGATTCTATCATTTTATGTTTAATTTCATGTTTGAAGTCACATAAAAGTAATGAAGCTTGTCAAGCAATCTCACTTTAAACAAGTAAGAAGAATTTAGGTCAGATTTCAGGTGCTAAATGCCTCTCTTGTTTCATAATAATCACAGTTCATCTTCATGTGGCAAGGTTTGAAGTAAAATATTTTGGGTTGTTTAGGACAAAGCTGCTTTGAAAGCCTAAAGAAAGTACAGTTCAAAGTAAATAACTGCAATTTTATTTTTCAAAATTTAAATTTCATGAGCTTCTTAATTTAGGTCTGGATTTCTACATTCTAGGATCTAAAATTAATGATATTTACCAGCTTTTGTTCCAACCAAAACAATAGCAGAAAAAGGATTTAAAACACTCATGCATGGTCTTAGGTCAAAAAATAATTGCAAAATGTGCTCCTATTAAGGGTAAAAGATCTGATTAGCCAGGTCGTTAAAATCAAGCAAGAGTAGAATAGGGCATGGTCATAATTTGTGTCACTCTTCTAATTTTCTTGTTTCGTCCTCTGGAACTCTACTCAAATAGCCCCACATAGCAAGAAAAAAAGTATTATCCATTCTTCTCTTAACCCAAGCTAAAACCCAAAAAGTTTCTTAATGGTGGTCAATGTTAACTTGGGGATGAATTAACCAATCATCTCTCTAGTTATGAGTATTTTTTTTTAGCTAAAGAACATTTATTTGTTTTTCACTAAGACTCTGTCTTGAGGACATAACTAAACTGCATCACCACCCCCCACCCCAATGTGAAGAACGGTTAGTACAGTGAAGTTATAAAGCAGATAGGAACAGTTTGAAGGATTGGAACCAACATTAACTGACAGAAACCAACTCCCATCTAAATCATCATAAAAATGTTTAAGTAAAAAAAAAAAAAAGGAGGGGGCAGGGGGGGAAAGGGGGTTTCAGACTGAACAAGATCCTCACATTTCATCTAATACATTCAATCCTGGCTAGAGTGCACCAAAATGGAAACAGGATTACTATAATACAAAACTTCCACTACAGCACACTGTACACAGCTGTGTTCCAAGCCCACCCCGTCCCCCTAATGCTTCCCAACTCAACTCTTTCCTGGCCTGTTGTGCCTGTCGACAAAGGAGCACCTGGATCTTCTCTTTAATCCAGTCTTTGCCATAAGGCTGGTTTGTCTGGGTATCAGCTCAGTAAACATGGCAGCTGAGGTCTGCCGGGTCATCAATAGAATCAAACAACTGACTGACATCATATGTGATAGAGGGGCTGTTGGGATTCATTCTCTTCAGATGTTCTTCATACATTTTACAAACACCTTCCATGCATTCATTCACAGATTCATAGTCAGCATAAGTTCTGCCTTCCGGCCTCTTGGTAGGCTGTTACCAGCAAAATGGTGTGAGACATCGCACCAAACTCTTTCTCTGCAGCCACTCCTGACTCGGCCGCTGCACCTAGTTATGACTATTTTGAAGAGCTTGCCCAGTTTCCTCCAGAGAACAACCAATAGTACAGTTCTTCTCATTCCAAAGCACATCTTTATGCTCTGAGCCATTCTGCGCACAAGTTTTAGAGGGAACTAAACCAGAGTAGAAGAGATGGGTGGCTACGCTAGAAGATTGGCATGATATTTTGACAGCCCTGCTTTCTTTGAGATCAACTTATATTTTGCACTTCTTGGTAAGGTTATAGTCAATAGAAAAATATAATACATCTCATCTAGATTGAGACATTTCTGCTTTCTTCATTATATTCTGGATACCCTCTTCCTCTCCCCACACTGGGATAGCATCCAAGGATGAGGAGGTGAAAATACAGTGGATATCAGTTCTGAGATTAAGAGAGAAAATGGACAAATATTTGGTAGTCAGCATAGCATGCAAAGGATATACTGGATAGCTTTCAAGAGCAAAATATAGTCTGGATAGTTAACTTCAAAGCATAATTTTATACACTGAAAGATATGGCTCTTCTCTTTACTTAACTCAAACATGATCTATAAAATATCAAATGTAAGAAAAGGATTTAGGAGAATAAATATCTATGGCAATGACAGATTTGACCAAAAAGAAAAAAAGTTGAAGTAAAATTTTTGAAAAAAATTCAAGTGATTCAAGTGCATCCCATCTGTGCTTCTTGTCACATTATTTTTATCTTCAAATTTACATATTGTATTTACAAATGTTTCTGTTCTCAGGTTAATTTTAAGAGCTCAAGTTGGGTATTTAAATGTTTGAATTAAGCATAACAACTAAATAAATATGAGAACACAAATCTTGGATGTTAAATGCATATAGAAGACTATCAAATTTGTCTTCTTAATCCTCAGCCAACACTTGAGTTCAGTTCCATCTAATAATCCACTAGAGATTCCATTGTATTGTCCAACCATCAACCCACAATTCTCTAAATACATTACTTTTTCTTCCTCAGCAAAGTACTGCTTTACATTGTTTCCTTACTTCAATCAATGTTATCAAAATCCTTTCAATTACTTAAAATACAAATTTCAGCATCTTCATTTTCTCTTTCATCTCTTTCATCCCCAAATAAGTTCTAAAGACACTGCCTTCCAAAATCTCCTCTTTTATTAACTTAGGCAAGGTTTTCATCATTCTCATCTCAACTACTACAATAAACTCCAAATTCATTTTAATGTTCAAACACTACCTCTTTCTAGTTACCCTGACATAGACATCACATCAATTTTTTTTAATTCACTATTTTCACCATGACATTCCATCACCGTGGATCAAATCCTTCAATAATTATTTACCACCTACTCTAACAATTTTAAGCTTTCTAGTCTGTTACCTACTTTCTCACACTGCCTACCAAATTCTCATACTTCAAGAGTTAATCTGGTCTCACCTCTTCTCTGATTTTTCTTTACCCTGTGTCATTAGAAGCAGTATGGTAGAGTAGGAAACATTTACTCTGAGGCTTCAGGTGACTGTGAGATGAAATCCCAGCCCTGTCATCTATCTACTGGGAAGAACAAGTTAAACCCTTGAACCTTGGCTTCATTATATGCAATATATGAGATAATAAAGCCAAATTCCTATGGCCAATGAAAGATTAAATGAAATAGTGTATGTAAAGTACTAGCAAGGACAAATGATTTTACTTGGCAGATTATTAAATACTAATCCATATTTCTAAATATAATAGTAAAGTGTTGTTAAAATTATGACCTTGACTCACCAAATGATGCCTAAACATTTATTAAACAAAAAAGAAATATCTGTAGCAAACTCTTATTACTACCATACATTATTGTTCTATGAGCCCTTTGAAAATTGATAATATATACCTGGTGTATGGCCTTCATTTAACTAGAATTCTTTATTAACAAATAAATAAATAAATAATAATTCCCTCAAATGACATATCCACAAACAGCCAGACAAAATTTAATATAATTAATGGTTAAGAAATGAGTGTGAAGATTTTTGAATTTAGAAAGACCTGAATGGAAAATTTCTAACCATCCTTTTAGAATTATGATTCTTCTGAGTGAAATGACTGACAAAGAAGAAAGTGACATTTTTAAATATCCAAGGGAGACCCCAAGCAAAATCTGCAACTCTTCCAAGAAAGAACTGTCATACAATATCAAGTTGTGCTGGCAGAGCAGTCCATATCCTCTAAGGGGCAGGAGGACAAGCTGGTGACTCAAGTGGTCTAGCTGTAAGAAGCATGGTGGTAGCGAGCGGAGAGATTATAAGGAACTGATGGGGTAAGAGGAGGGACATTCAGAAACTAAGAAATAATAGTGAAGTGGTAGCTGGGTGCTTATCTTTAGCTTACACAAAAATAATCATTTTAAGGGACATAATTCAGTAACATTTTACCAACTTGGTAGAGATTATGAAGCTAGCAATTTCAACCATGTAGAAAAATATACTCAAAAATCTGCAGAAGAAAAAAAAAGCTTTCAGCCATCTTTATTATTTTGGAAAGAATTGAATGACTCGCATTATCAGCTTTCCAGTTTATAGTGTATTTTAAAAGAGCAAGGGTTGAAATAAGCGATAGAATAGAGCACCTAGGAAACAGAAAAAAAGAAATTGGCAACTAAATACCTGACATAAAGGACAAAAGGAGAAAACACACAAAAATCCAAAGCACAGCATTCTGAGGCTTTTATTACAAGTTCTCTCAGCCTTATATTTTTCAATTGCTCCAAGGGCTTAACTTTTTTTTTTTTTTTTTTTTTTCTGGTACGCGGGCCTCTCTCTGTTGTGGCCTCTCCCGCTGCGGAGCACAGGCTCGGGACGCTCAGGCTCAGCGGCCATGGCTCACAGGCCCAACCGCTCCATGGCATGTGGGATCCTCCCAGACCGGGGCACGAACCCATGTCCCCTGCATCGGCAGGCAGACTCTCAACCACTGCGCCACCAAGGAAGCCTTTCACTTAACTTTTTAACAGTACAGTGACTAGTATTCTGAATGAAGAGCCTCCTTAATTTTACTCATCCTCCAAAAAACTCTCCCTAAAATATACTGCATGATTTCCTCCATTATTATACATATTATATAGATTCTAATATAATATTTTTTCTTGAGATATTGCTGTAAAAAGCTAAAATACTTAAATACTCTGAGAATAAAAAGTATGTTCTCTTTATTCTGTGAATTATATAGAAATTGTGTTCAAGCTAATAAGTATGGTCCTCTTGTTTGATGGATCTCAACATCACTCTGGATTAATGCCTAGTGACAAATATTGACTAAATATAAGACTAAATCACATTAATGATAAACATGCATTGAATGCTTTTTATGGTCCAATACTGGGTCATACTCTTTGCCTGTTTTATCTTACTTAATAGTATCAATCATTTTTATGCTATAACTGTAATTATTATTCTTATTTTACAGTTGAGAAAACTGAAGCATAAGAACGTAAATTAATCTTTCCATATTCCTAATGAAAAGGGACAATAGTATATATGTTGTGATTCTCTGATTTGTCATTTTCCAAAACAGTTGTACAAAGTACTGTGTTAACATAATTAAGAGTTTCCGACATCTAAGACATTTGGGGAACTTAAGGTTAGGTTCAATATATTTCACGCAGGACTTCTGAATGACTTTAATATCTTAAGGAGTACTAGGTCTCCAAGAAGGGTACATAAAATGTAGACTAACATTCAGTTAATCTCACCATTATTTGATCATGCACTCCACTTTTCTTAGAGCATCTTGAAAAACTAGTTTTTCTTGGGACAAACTTAGAAAACAGCTCATTTATAAAAAGCACAATAATTGTTTTCATACAATCATTAGTTCTTTGATACAAAGTTGAGAACATAATGCCAAAAAAACACAATTCATAGGGCTTCCCTGGTGGTGCAGTGGTTGAGAGTCTGCCTGCCGATGCAGGGGACACAGGTTGGTGCCCCAGTCTGGGAAGATCCCACATGCCGTGGAGTGGCTGGGCCCGTGAGCCATGGCCGCTGAGCCTGCGCATCCGGAGCCTGTGCTCCGCAACGGGAGAGGCCACAACAGTGAGAGGCCCGCATACTGCAAAAAAACAAAACAAAGAAAACACAATTCATAAAAATAATTCTGTTTTTCCAAATATAGTACACATGGTGTTATGGGTTGAATTGTGTCCCCCCAACAAAGGTATGTTGAAATTCTAACCCCCAGGTCTTCAGGATATTACCTTATTTGAAACTAGAGTTGTAACCCACGTAATTAGTTCAGATGAGGTCATACTAGAGTAGGGTAGGGCCTTATTCTGATATGACTGCTGTCCTTATACAAGGAGGAGAGACACAGTAAGGAGAATACCATGTGAAAACACAGACACACTGGGAAAATGCCATGTGATGACAAAGGCTGCAGTTGCAAGCCAAGCAGCAGACTGACAGCCACCAACAGCCACCAAAAACAGGCAAGGAAGGAGTCTACTAAGTGTCTTAGCGGAGCATGGCCCCACATATACCTAGATTTTGAACTTCTCCAGAATTGTAAGATAATAAATTTCCATTCTCTTAAGTCACCCAGTATATGGCACTTTCTTACAGCAACCCTAAGGAAACCAATATGCATGGGTTACAAGAACACAAAATATTGATACCTTGAACATGGGATACAATATAGAATATTTAGAGTAAAGCACTGTGTAATAATTGGAGAGAGTAGATAATCTGGAAAGAAACTTGAGAGCAGATAGTCATGTGGCTGAGAAGAGATCTACTTGTTTATATTAATTTTTTTAAAAACTAAAGTAAGTATTTGAACATCTGTCTAAACATCAATTTTCTTATCTGGAAAGTGGGGTTTCCAGCTCATTCCTTACAAGATTATAATGATGATTAAGTGGGAAACACAGTATATAGGAAGCAATCAAGACATATAATTACATTACATTAGCTACTTCATACCATCAAGTTATCTCTGCAGCCTAGACCTCATGTTATCTCAGAGAAGTCCAAAGTCACTGAAAACGTGTTATTCTAGTGAAGAAAGAATTGATACTATAGAGGGCAGAAGCAAGAAGAACTACAATTCTGCAGTCTGTTGAATGCAAACCACATTCACAGAAAGACAGACAAAATGAAAAGGCAGAGGACTATGTACCAGATGAAAGAACAAGATAAAACCCCAGAAAAACAACTAAATGAAGTGGAGATAGGCAACCTTCCAGAAAAAGAATTCACAATAATGATGGTGAAGATGATCCAGAATCTAAAAAAAAGAATGGAGGCAAAGATCAAGAAAATGCAAAAATTTTAACTAAAACCTAGAAGAATTAAAGAACAAACACCTAGAAGAATTAAAGAACAAAAAAACAGAGGTTAACAATACAATAACTGAAATGAAAAACAGAGTAGAAGGAATCAAGAGCAGAATAACTGAGGCAGAAGAACAGTTAAGTTACCTGGAAGACAGAATGATGGAATTCATAGCCACAGAACAGAATAAAGAAAAAAGAATAAAAAGAAATGAAGACAGCCTGAGAGACTTCTGGGACAACATTAAACACAGCAATATGCACAATATAGGCACCCCAGAAAGAGAAGAGACAGAGGAAGGACCCAAGAAAATATTTGAATAGACTATAGTCAAAAACTTCCCTAATATGAGAAAGGAAATAGCCACCCAAGTGCAGGAAGCACAGAGAGCCCCAGGAAGGATAAACCCAAGGAGAAACATGCCAAGACCCATAGTAATCAAATTGACAAAAATTAAAGACAAAGGAAAATTATTAAAAGCAACAAGAGAAAAATGACAAATAACATACAAGGGAACTCCCATAAGGTTAACTGCTGATTTCCCAGCAGAAACTCTGCAAGCCAGAAGGGAATGGCATGATATATTTAAAGTGATGAAAGGGAAGGACCTACAACCAAGATTACTCTACCCAGCAAGGATTTCATTCAGATTGGACAGAGAAATCAAAAGCTTTACAAACAAGCTAAAGCAAAGAGAATTCAGCACCACCGAACCAGCTCTACAACAAATGCTAAAGGAACTTCTCTAAATGGGAAACACAAGAGAAGAAAAGGACCTAAAAAACAAACCCATAACAATTCAGAAAATGGTAATAGGAACATACATATCGATAATTACCTTAAACGTGAATGGATTAAATGCTCCAACCAAAAGACACAGGCTCGCTGAAAGGATAAAAAAAAAGACCCATATATATGCTATCTACAAGAGACCCACTTCAGACCTAGGGACACATACAGACTGAAAGTGAGGGGATGGAAAAAGATACTCCATGCAAATGTAAATCAAAAGAAAGCTGGGGGGGCTTCCCTGGTGGTGCAGTGGTTGAGAGTCTGCCTGCTGATGCAGGGGACACGGGTTCATGCCCTGGTCCGGGAAGATCTCACGTGATACGGAGCGACTGGGCCCGTGAGCCATGGCCGCTGGGCCTGCGCATCCGGAGCCTGTGCTCCACGACAAGAGAGGCCACAGCAGTGAGAGGCCCACGTACCGCAAAAAAAAAAAAAAGAAAGCTGGAATAACAATACTCATATCAGGTAAAATAGACTTTAAAATAAAGAATGTTACAAGAGACAAGGAAGGACACTACATAATGATCAAGGGATCAATCCAAGAAGAAGATATTACAATTATAAATATATATGCACCCAACATAGGAGCACCTCAATACATAAGGCAACTGCTAACAGCTATAAAAGAGGAAATCGACAGTAACACAAAAATAGTGGGGGACTTTAACACCTCACTTACACCAATGGACAGATCATCCAAACAGAAAATTAAGAAGGAAACAGAAGCTTTAAATGACACAATAGACCAGATAGATTTAATTGATATTTATAGGACGTTCCATCCAAAAACAGCAGATTACACTTTCTTATCAAGTGCACACAGAACATTCTCCAGGATAGATCACATATTGGGTCACAAATAAAGCCTCAGTACATTTAAGAGAATTGAAATCACATCAAGTATCTTTTCTGACCACAAGGCTATGAGA
The DNA here is from genome assembly GCF_008692025.1 of Phocoena sinus. Taxonomy (NCBI): domain Eukaryota; kingdom Metazoa; phylum Chordata; class Mammalia; order Artiodactyla; family Phocoenidae; genus Phocoena; species Phocoena sinus. Next base: position 69,243,295 of record NC_045767.1, read on the forward strand.
TTAGACATCAATTACAGGGGAAAAAAACGTAAAAATACAAACACATGGAGGTTAAACAATACGTTACTAAATAACCAAGAGATCACTGAAGAAATCAAAGTAAAAAAATACCTAGAGACAAATTACAATGAAAACACAACAATCCAAAACCTATGGGATGCAGCAAAAGCAGTTCTAAGAGGGTAGTTTATAGCAATACAAGCCTACCTCAAGAAACAGGAAAACCTCAAATAAACAATCTAAGCTTACACTTAAAGAAGCTAGAGAAAGAAGAACAAACAAAACCCAAAGTTAGAAGGAAAGAAATCATAAAGATCAGAGCAGAAATAAATGAAATAGAACCAAAGAAAACAATAGCAAAGATCAATAAAACTAAAAGCTGGTTCTTTGAGAAGATGAAAAAAACTGATAAATCTTTAGCCAGACTCATCAAGAAAAAGAGGCAGAGGACTCAAACCAATAAAATTAGAAATGAAAGAGGAGAAGTTACAATGGACACTGCAGGAATACAAAGCATCATAAGAGACTACTAAAAGCATCTCTATGCCAATAAAATGGACAACCTGGAAGAAATGGACAAATTCTTAGAAAGGTATAACCTTCCAAGACTGAACCAGAAAGAAATAGAAAATATGAACAGACCGATCACAAGTAATGAAATTGAAACTGTGATTAAAAATCTTCCAACAAACAAAAGTCCAGAACCAGATGGCTTTACAGGTGAACTCTATCAAACATTTAGAGAAGAGCTAACACCCATCCTTCTCAAACTTCCAAAAAATTGCAGAGGAGGGAACACTGCCAAAATCATTCTAGGAGGCTACCATCACCCTGATACCAAAACCAGAGAGAAATACTCCAAAAGAAGAAAATTACAGGGCTTCCCTGGTGGCACAGTGGTTGAGAATCTACCTGCTAATGCGGGAGACACAGGTTCGAGCCCTGGTCTGGGAAGATCCCACATGCCATGGAGCACTAAGCCCACATGTCACAACTACTGTGCCTGTGCTCTAGAGCCCACGAGCCACAACTACTGAAGCTTGCGCGCCTAGAGTCCATGCTCTGCAACAAGTGAAGCTACCACAATGAGAAGCCCATAAACCACACGAAAAGTGTGCCCAGCTCTCTGCAACTAGAGAAAGCCCATGTGCAACAACAAAGACCCAACACAGCCAAAATAAATAAATAAATAAAATTTTGAAAATAAAAAAAGAGAAAATTACAGACCAATATCACTGATGAATATAGATGCAAAAATCCTCAACAAAATACTAGCAAACAGAATGCTACAACACATTAAAAGGATCATACACCATGATCAAGTGGGATTTATCCCAGGGATGCAAGAATTCTTCAATATATGCAAACCAATCAATGTGATACACCACATTAACAAACTGAAGGATAAAAACCACGTGATATTCTCAATAGATGCAGAAAAAGCTTTTGACAAAATTCAACACCCATGTATGATAAAAACTCTCCAGAAAGTGGGAACAGAGGGAACCTACCTCAACATAATAAAGGCCATATATGACAAACCCACAGCAAACATCATTCTCAATGGTGAAAAACTGAAAGCATTTCCTCTAAGATCAGGAACAAGACAAGGATGTCCACTTTTGCCAGTATTATTCAAAATAGTTTTGGAAGTCCTAGCCATGGCAATCAGAGAAGAAAAAGAAATAAAAGGTATCCAAATTGGGAAAGAAGTAAAACTGTCACTGTTTGTAGATGACATGATACTATACATAGGTAACCCTAACGATGCCACCAGAAAACTACTAGAGCTAATTAATGAATTTGGTAAAGTTGCAGGATACAAAATTAATGCACAGAAATCTCTTGCATTCCTGTACACTAACAACAAAAAATCTGAAAGAGAAATTAAGGAAACACTCCCATTTACCATTGCAATAAAAAGAATAAAATACCTATGAATAAACCTAAGGAGAAAAAAGACCTGTATGCAGAAAACTATAAGACACTGATGAAAGAAATTAAACATGATACAAACAGATGGAGAGATATACCATGTTCTTGGATTGGAAGAATCAGCATTGTGAAAATGACTATACTACCCAAAGGAATGACTACAGATTCAATGCAATCTCTATCAAACTACTGCTGGCATTTTTCACAGAACTAGAACAAAAAATTTCACAATTTGTATGGAAACACAAAAGACCCCAAATAGCCAAAGCAATCTTGAGAAAGAAAAACAGAGCTGGAGGAATCAGGCTCCCAGACTTCAGACTATACTACAAAGCTACAGTAATCAAGACAGTATGGTACTGGCACAAAACCAGAAATGTAGATCAATGGAACAGGATAGAAAGCCCAGAGATAAACCCAAGCACCTATGGTCAACTAATCTATGACAAAGGAGGCAGGGATATACAATGGAGAAAAGACAGTATCTTCAATAAGTGGTGCTTGGAAAACTAGGCAGCTACCTGTAAAAGAATGAAATTAGAACACTTCCTAACACCATACATGAAAATAAACTCCAAATGGATTAAGGACTTAAATGTATGATAGGACACTATAAAAGTCTCAGAGGAAAACATAACATAAATCACAGAAAGATCTTTTTTGACCCACCTCCTAGAGTAATGGAAATAAAAGCAAAAATAAAAAAATGGGACCTAATGAAACTTAAAAGCTTTTGTACAACAAAGGAAACCATAAGCAAGATGAAAAGACAACCCTCAGAATGGGAGAAAATATTTGCAAACGAATCAATGCACAAAGGATTAATCTCAAAAATACATAACCAACTCATGAAGCTCAGTATTAAAAAAACAAACAACCCAATTAAAAACTGGGCAGAGACCTAAATAGACATCTCTCCAAAGAAGACATACAGATGGCCAAGAGGCACATGAAAAGCTTCTCAACATCACTAATTATTAGAGAAATGAGAGTCAAAACTACAATGAGGGGGCTTCCCTGGTGGCACAGTGGTTGAGAGTCCGCATGCCGATGCAGGGGACGCAGGTTCGTGCCCCAGTCCGGGAAGATCCCACATGCCGCGGAGCAGCTAGGCCTGTGAGCCATGGCCTCTGAGCCTGCGCATCCAGAGCCTGTGCTCCGCAATGGCAGAGGCCACAACAGTGAGAGGCCCGCATACCACAAAAAAAAACACAAAAAAACCTACAATGAGGTATCACCTAACACCAATGGGAATGGGAATCATTAGAAAATCTACAAACAAACGCTGAAGAGGGTGTGGAAAAAAGGGAACCCTCTTGCACTGTTGGTGGGAATGTAAATTGATATAGCCACTATGGAGAACAGTATGGAGGTTTCTTAAAAAACTAAAAATAGAATTACCATATGACCCAGAAATCCCACTACTGGGCATATACCCAGAGAAAACCATAATTCAAAAAGACACATGCACCCCAATGTTCATTGCAGCACTATTTACAATAGCCAGCTCATGGAAGCAACCTAAATGCCCATCGACTGACAAATGGATAAAGAAGATGGTGTACATACATACAATGGAGTACTACTGAGCCATAAAAAGGAACGAAATTGGGTCATTTGTAGAGACGTGGATGGACCTAGAGACTGTCATACAGAGTGAAGTCAGAAAGAGAAAAACAAATATCGTATATTAACACATATATGTGGAATCTAGAAAATTCATACAGATGAACTGGTTTGCAAGGCAGAAATAGAGACACAGATGTAGAGAACAAACGTATGGACAGCAAGGGGGGTAAGTGGGCGGGGGGTGGTGGTGGGATGAATTGGAAGATTGGGATTGACATATATACACTAATATGTATAAAATAGATAACTAATAAGGACCTGCTATATAAAAAATTTTTAAAAATAAAACTGTCAACATTTTATAAAGTAGATTGCAAAAAAAATAATCAAATGTATCACATTTATTTTAAAAAATGGGTACTATAAATAGGTCCCCAAGTTATAATTTTTCATACTTGGTATCCGTAAGATACCAAGTGCATTAGCTTAATGGTTCAGAAGACTTAGTACAACTTCTAAAAGCAATACATATATATTAGAAGACAGCATCAAGACATATACCTTTGAAACTTTGCCTTCTATGAAAGGAATTCCTATAACATTTGCTTTTTTTGATAGACTTGGAGGCAGACCTTGGCCTAAGATTACACATTTTAAGAGTATTTAATTGGACAGAATAGCCCCCAGGTACATAACACAATGAAAAAGGAAGCACTTACAACGATGACACTCAAAATACAATTTAAAATTAATGCTATCATTTTTCTAGCCGCATTGTCAATTAGTTAAATTATTTAATATGATGTAAAGCTATTTGCCTGAGATTTCATGTAGGTAATTTTTATTTATTTGGAGGGCTGGTCCAAAGCACAAAAATATCCTTCTTTCTTCACAGTCCTTTCTCCCAGTTATCTTCACCTTGTCATGATCATGCTTTCCTGCTACTGCAATTTAGTCATTAGTTCAGAACTTATAAAATGAATAGACAGCACAATAAAATATTGCCTGTATTCCATCTAGAAGTCACTCCCAGGTAAAAGCTTCTTATTCTGTCCTTATATTTTGCTGTTTAATACAGTAAATCCTATAATAACAGTACCTATTACATCTCATCAAATCAATGCAGACATATAGATAGCATCAATATATGGAAGGCCCTCAAAAAGGAAAACTCATTGTATAATTTACCTAAACTGACAGTGAGAAGCATAAGCACATCTAAAAAAGTCAGATTAAAGTAATTATTAAAATTTTAAAAACTACTATTATGATACATTAATATTTAACTGAATTAGCATCCTTAGATAAACAGCAATTCCAGGGAAATAAATTTCCCAAGTAACTGAAACTTTTAACTTCATTTTTCTTTTTTGAAGTATAGTTGATTTACAATATTACATTAGTTTCAGGTATAAAGCATAGTGATTCAGTATTTTTACAGATTTATACTCCATTGAAAGTTACTACAAGATAATAGCTATAATCCCTTGTGCCATACAATATATCCTCGTTGCTTATCTATTTTGTACATAGTTGTTTGTACCTCTTAATCCCCTACCCCTGTATTTCCCCTCGCCTCTTCCTTCTCCTCAATAATAACCACTAGTTTGTTTTCTATATCTGTGAGAATTTCATTCTTTTTTATAGCTGAGTAATACTCCACTTTATATATATACAACTTCATTACCCATTCATCTATTGATGGACACTGGGTTGCTTCCACATCTTGGCTATTGTAAATAGTGCTTCTATGAACACCTGGGTGTTTGTATCTTTTCAAATTAGTGGTGGTTTTTTTTTTCTGGATATATACCCAGCAGTGCAATTGCTGGATCATATGGTAGTTCTATTTTTAGTTTTTGGAGGGATGAAACTTGCAACTTTAAAAGATAAACTTTGGAAAAGAAGTCCTCACCCCTACAGGTAGAAATTTCTAAATATATGACCTACATCCTTGAGACTTCTAGTAGGTAACTAAGAAGTACTTGAACGTCAATTAACATTAGCCTGTAAGAATTGAACCAGTAAATTTAACACATAAGGAATAAAATGAGCTATTACAGAAACCTGCCTAAAGGACCAGATTTCTCGTAAATCAGTGCTTAAAGAGCAGTCTGGAAATATAACTGCACCATTGTTAAATGTGAAAAATGTAAGTATCTGATCAACAGTGTTACAACACCCACAGAAAGACTATCTAGATGGCTGCGGTAGGCAGAATAATGCCCTGTAAACTGTGCAGCCCCCAATCCTCAGAAGTATGTCACTTTATTTGGCAAAAGAGATCTTGCACATGTGATTAAGTTAAGGATCTTGAGATGGGGAGATAAGTATTACCCAGGTGGACCCTGAGTCATTATAAGTGAAAGAGAGTGGCAGGAGAACCAGAGACATAGATTTGAAATATTACTCTGATGGCTTTGAAGATGGAAGGGACCCAGGAACTAAGCAATACAGGCAGGGTTCTAGAAGCTGGAAGAAGCAAGGAAACAGATTGTCCACTAGAGCCTCCTGAAGAAACACAGCCCTGCTGACACTTAAATTTTAGCCTGATGGACCCTTTCCAGACTTCTGACCTCCAGAACTGTAAAACGTACGTTGTTTTAAGCCACTAAGTTTGTGGTAATTTGTTACAGCAGCTATAGATAACTAATATGGTGGGCTTCATAGAGTACTGAAAACATACTGAAAAAGAACAAAATATAGGAAAGATGTTTTTATTCAGCATTACCAAAGGAGAAAGACTCTGAAGTGCACTAGTTATTGGAAAGGTATACTCTTTTTGGTCAGGAGACCTTAATGGGTTTTTAAGCAACTTGGATAAAAAAATTCCCAAAACAGTGCAATTCTCTTTGATTTGCTTCAGTGCTCCTCATGAAAACTTCTAGTGACCAAATTGGCATCTAGGATATAAAATAAGAAAGTGCTCAGAGTAGTGAATTGTACTATAAAAATGGCATTGTCTCCACTACAAATGAGCCAAAAGTAGGAGCATCTCCTGATCCTTTTGAGTCCATTTAAAAAGATGCATCTCAACAAATTATCTGCCCTCCCGCCCACTGCCCATAGCTGAGGATTAGATTGATGACCATTCTTTCAGAGGTCTGGGTGTCTTGCCATGATTCCTTCATTGACACCTTCATCTCACTTTTTAATTTTGACACTTACTTGAATATATATATACTGTAAATTATATGAAATATTTTAAAATATTCAATATTTAATAATTAGATAATTAAGCAAATATTTAAATAATTCTGGGGAATTATTGCAGTAACTACAAATATTATAGTAAATATATTTTGAGGGCTTACTATGTACCAGGCACTATACCATGAACTGTTAAAACCATAATCTCTTTAATCCTCAAATAATTTCTGAAGCATCGCACAGTGAAGAAACGATACTTAGGATAGCTAAGTAACTTGTCCAAAGTCACATAATAAGGATCCAGAAGTTGAATCCCCGTGTGTCTGACTGCAAAGCCCCAAGCTCTGTACTATAATCACTGTAAGATAACAATGCTATTGGGGGTTACTTATGGCTTTTTGCTCACAGCAAATTGTCCCCAAGAGCTAGATTTCTGAAATTCTTGAATGATGTCTCTACTGGTTTTTCCTAGCTTGTTATCAGAATCTAATTCAGATCTCCCACAGAACTTAGAAAGCAAAGCTTATTTAAAAATATGACCAAATTATAGCTCATCGGCTATTACTCTAGGAGAGCACTTTATCTACAAGTTGTCTTTGGTGAAACCTTAGCCTTGAAAATTATTTTAAGATAAAACAATACTATCTATTCTAGTAAATTACTAACTCAAAAGAATTTGCCACACTGTTTTATAATCACTGGCAAAATGTTTTCCTAGTTACAGTATATCCTACCTGGGATAAAGAACCAGGCATTACTTGGATTTGTATCCCTGTCTATGGCAGATCCTTGAGAAAAATCTCCTCCATGAAGCCTGAAAAACACACCACCAACACCCACTCGAAACAAGTCTCCCTTCTTGTGGGAAGCTGGAGGCATTAGCAGACTGTATATATTGTAACTGCTGTCCTAAACAAGCTGCCTTAAGGTCTTTGTGCCATTTTCCAAAACTAGAGACTGCATACTGCAATAAGGAAGGAGAACACCAAATACCCTCTAGTTACCTAGAAAGTTTTTGCTCCATATTTCTATTTAAAAATAGAGATAAATTTTCTCTGAAGCATCAAAACTGAGGTAAGAAAACTATGCTTGAATGTCATCCAAAGACCCATAAGTTCTTCCCTGAGATGAAGGAGCCAGAAATCACCCCTTTGCAAGAGTTATTTAAAAGAATAATGATAACTTGGAACCTAGACCCACTAGGACAAGTGAATAATTTCACCTTTAGGCAGAGGACCAGAAATAGTTCAACTAACTTCTGAATATTGTTTAAGATTGAATTTGATCAGAAAATAAATGAATAGTAAAACCATTTTTTCTAGTCTATGTCTCTTGATGTCCTGAAATTTCTGTCTCATTGTAATTTAAAAAATCAAAGCAGAGCGTTTTCCAGAAAGGTCCATTACCCCTGACAAATCTCTAGACCTATCTAGAGATGACAGGTATTAGCTTTGAATATATCTGTGATTTATTAAATGAGTGAATGAATAAATGAATGATGGAAATGTAGGTTGATAAAGCATGTGAGGTTGGAGAAAAAAATCAATCTGAATAAGGCTTTACAAAGGCAGTGTTTAATTTATCTTTAAAATTCAATTTGTTTAAATGAATATAAACCACTAGACCCAAGAACAGGAAAAGCTGATTATAAATGTTAATTAAAAATATTTAATTTTCTGGGCATGATGAGCCACATGAAGAAATACTATTCACACTCAGATAATTCTCAGAGAACTGCCAAGCAAAGAAAAAAATTTTGTGGCAAATATAAGTATAAACAACTGCTGTCTGCCTGTCTAGCCATGCTGATTTAAGTACAGGTTTGAACATATGTTATTAGATAAGTAATAACAGAAAGGCAAAGTGAATATGCAATTGTTAAGTATTTGTTTTCTTTTTTTTTTTTTTTTTTTTTTTGCGTTACGTGGGCCTCTCACTGCTGTGGCCTCTCCCGTTGCGGAGCACTGGCTCTGGACGCGCAGGCTCAGCGGCCATGGCTCACGGGCCCAGCCGCTCCGCGGCATGTGGGATCTTCCCGGACCGGGGCACGAACCCATGTCCCCTGCATTGGCAGGCGGACTCTCAACCACTGCGCCACCAGGGAAGCCCTAAGTATTTGTTTTCTAATCAAGAAGTTAGACTTATAACTAGCAATATAAGCTCACGGATACTAATTGGGTTCATCTAATAAAACTGATTTAAGTAACTGCTGTGTTCCAGGCACTGTCGAGACTCTGGAGTTACGAAGATGAGTAAAGTATATCCCACTCCTTGGTCAACTCGGAGTATAGGAGATCAGACAGGTTCGCAAAAACTCACCTAAACATGCTCTGAGGAATGAATGTTATGATAAAGATCCTTTCCAATGACTGTGCGAGGACCATTAAGGAACCACAAATTCTGCCTCTGTATTGGCGGAAACTAGGGAACGCTTCATAGAACTGGCCACCTAAGCATCTGGCTTTAAAGGATGGCAATGGAAAAAGGACATCCATGAAAAGATGGCAGCAGTGTGAGTGGATGAAACTAAATGGCAGCACTACAGAAAGTGACCAGATGGATGTGGCTAGTACACAGGATTTGTAATGGGCAGTCATTGGAAGCAGGAAAGAATAAGCACGAACCAATAATGGTGGAATAGTTGAAATTTCTTCTGGGGAATAAAATGTGGACTGTAACATTATCCATTCATTCATATATCTTTATGACCGATTAGAACTTATAATAGATGTTTTAACGTTTTTCATTTTGGATTCTTACAATTAAGCAAGGGATCAGATTGATGTCAGCAGGCAAGGAGGAAGCTGTGCAAGGATCAGGGGAGTATTTTTAGAAGCTTTTACAGAAGATTAAGGCAGGGGGTAAGGAAATGGAAAGAAGAGAAAGGAATAAAAATAGGCCTTGCTGAACAACTGCAAGTGTATTACAGTGGTCCAGGCATGGCCTTTGCACTCAGACTTGCTTTGTTAGAATTCCAGCTCCCCAATTACTAGTTGTGTTACCTTGTGCAAATCATGCTTAACCTCTTCAAGCCTCAGTCCCCTTATCTGTAAAATGGTAAAAACAAATACTATGTATGTCCTAAGGTTAATTCAGACAATGCACACAGAAAATAATCAAAAAAGAGCAGTTATCATTATTATAATTTTTAAATGCATGCATTACCAGTTTGTTCACCTGACAACCACCTTGCATATACCCAAATGTGACCGTGTTTAATAAAAACTCAAATCATTTTATTATTATTATTCTCAAATATTGTAACATACTACATTCAAATAAACAACTAATCAAAAAAATTGAGTCAGGAATTCTGCAAAAATGGTGGCAACCATGGAAACATAATTCTGAATCCTCTGAATCTCCATATAAAAACATAAAAAGGCACTACACTGCAAAACTAAGAGCTCACGGACAACATTTACCAAAGATAGGTGACAAGATGCTCTGCACAGCCTCCAAGTAAATGTGAGTGGTTTCAAATCACTAACAGCCACAAGACCTGCTAGGTATCATCACTTTGTGAAAAGAAACAGAGAGAATCAACAGTGCCACTGAAGATCTGAGAACAAAAGAATCCCAAAGTAGCCACTGGGTAGTCGCTGAAAAGTGCCACTGAAAAGTTTTAAGAACTGCAACTGAATAGAAGGGATTTTCCCCACTCCAATAGTGTCCCATGGTGAGGGCTGACGGAGCTGGACTAGTTTAATGCATATGACTTCTGAACAAGGACCTTCCAAGCTGCCTTCCTAACAGAACTCCACAGCAAGGAAGAACTATGGGGAATGGCATCAAAATACAGTAGAATAGAGACAAGAGGGAGGGGGAAATGAGAAAACTCAGAAAAGAGAGTTTAGGAACCAAACCAGGAAATCTCAGAAAGTAAGGTGCCATATTATTTAATGCTACTCAAAAAAAAAAAAAAAAAAAGCAGACTGTGGGAAAATCTACCAAACTACCCAGATTCTTTAAGAGATAAATTAATTGTAAGTGGAAAAAAAAAGGAGGGGAGGGAAGATGACAACTTTTGGGGTATCACTTGGAGATATAGAGAGCTGAAAAGCCTTCACTCCCAACTTTAAACAAAAATGATATTATGGATGTCTTAGTTCATTTGGGCTGCAATAGTGGAATACCATAGACTGGGTGGCTTATAGCCAACAGAGATTTATTTCTCGCACGTGTGGAGGCTGGGAAGTCCAAGATCAAGGTTCTGACAGATTCAATATCTGCTAAGGATCTGCTTCCTGGTTCACAGACACCACTGTGTCCTCACATGCTAGAAGCGGCAAGGGAGCTCCCTTGGGTCTCTTTTATAAGGGCACTAATCCCATTCATGAGAGCTCCACCTTTATGACCTAATCACCTCCCAAAGGTCCCCAGCTCCTAATACCATCACATTGTGCATTAGGATTTAATACAAAAATTTTAAGGGCACACACAATATTCAGTCTATAGCAATAAACAAACAGCAAGCTGACAACTTGAACTTAGTCTATAGCAATAAACAAACAGCAAGCTGACAACTTGAACTTAACTGAATTGCTAAGGTCACAGGGCAACCAAAGGGCCCAAAATATATAAGAAGAGTCAGGTGCCTGCAAGAAGAAACTAGAGGTGAACAGTGATTTAATTGGCCGAGATACATCTGGACACTGATAAGAAGAGATCAAGGGTCGGCAAACTTTTTCTTCATGGGGCCAGATAGTAAATATTTTCAGCTTTGGAGGCCACACAGACTGGATCACGAATACTCACCTATGTAAAAAACAGACATAACTAATAGGTAAATGAATGAGCATGGATGTATCCCAATAGAAGCTTATTTAGAAAAAAATTCACAGCGACCATGGTTTGGTGCTCCTGAGCTGGATGTGTGGTCAGTTGCTTGAGACTGAGTGTGCCCTGGCAAGAGAGTAAAGCCCCCAGGAACTGCAAATACCGAGAGAGTTTGCCTCCTCTTCCTGGGCTTCTCCCCAGGTATTCAGAGAAAAGATCAGGAAAATCTTGAGAAGGTCTTTCTCATGAAATAAAATAATAATTCCTAACAATCCAGGTAATATTTTAAAGAGTTATAAGGAGAAATTATAAGACTGTCAGGAACCTAATTAAAATAAGTCAGAAAATGGAGGCTCTAAAAAACTACAATTAAATAGTTTAAAATAGAGTAAGGTTAGTGGTCTTCAGTCTCTAGGATGACTCAGAGACAAATATAAGCTGCTTTTTAGGAGAGGATGGAGGAAAAAATGATAGGCAGTGAATTTCCAACAGAAAGGCAAGGAACTTATAGAACCCCTTCCTGAAGATGTTTTTAAAATTGCTTTCTTTTTCTTTTTTCATTTTATTGTTTTGTTAATTCAGACAACAGATATAGCATAAGTGGGTTTTCCTGAGAGCAAATGTTTTTTCATACCCTCTGGTTTTATAATATTTACTAAGTATGACATTTAATATATATGTCTTTCCAAAGAATGGAATAAATTTCTCAAGATTAGACTTTGGAGAGCACCTATCCAAGCAGATTCACAAAAGTTTAATACAACATATGCCTGATAGGGGTATTAAATGACTTCCTATCCCTCCCTCCCTACCATTTAAAATATATAAAATCCTTGGAAATTATGGAAAAAACATGCAACATCTGTTTCAGATGTTTCGGTGTTTAATGTAGCTACTATTGGGAGAAAGCCCAGAATTCTTATAATATGGGAAAAAATCTCACAATGACTTGTTCATAATGATGTTTATTGTTTCCAATTTTAACTATGGATCCCCTTTTTTTCTTTATATAAATTATTCTGTGTTTAACAGCAATTACATAATCTGAGCATGGGCATTAATTAACTGTTCCTAAAATATGTGCCATTCATTCTTATTTTTGTTACTTAGCAATATCTTTCTAAATGTCTACACTTAGTGTAATACACTGTGTTTCTTAGCAATAAAATAGAAATCTCAAACTTGACATTTATATCTTTAACTTAGAATTTTACCCCTCCTTAGTTTTTCTATCTACTTGTTAGCCATCTGGTTGGGTTATTAGCCATAACCCTTCTCTCCAAGAAAACAATAAAAGTACTAAAGGTAAGTCTATCAAACTTTGTTATTAGAAAGAAGGTCTTGTAATTTAGGAATTAATGTGCTTGTAATATGAAATTTTTTTCTCCATTATCAATTGTTGGAGTGAATACCTTTGAGATACATGAATCAGTGTGATTTTCAATCTGGGTACATAGGAGGGAGGTGAGAAGACAGGACCAACCTCATGGCCAAGAAAGAATATTCTAATACTTTGGAGAATAGGTACCAGTTTAAAGGAGCTCCCTCTAAATTTTTGTTTGGAGATGGGTCTGACTAGGTTTCATCCTAACTGCATCACCTATCAGGTATTTGACCCTGGGCAGGTAGCTTAATCACCTTTAGCCTCAATTCACAGAGGAGTAGAATGAGAACAACAATGTTCTCTTCATAGGGCTTTGAGGAGGAATAAATGAAACAACATAAAGGGCCTAGGATAGTCCTTGGTACTTGGTTTGTATCCAGCAAATGTTCCTTTCCATCTCCTTAGCCCAGGGGCAGTAGCTGTCGTTGTCATTGTCATCGTTGTTGCTGTTGTTTCTGACTAGGAAAGAGACCGACCCTTCCACAACTCTATTTTACCAACCAGAAAGTTGACTGCTTCAGTTTCTAGGGTAAATTTGAACATTGATCTAAGTCAGTGGTTCTCAGCGAGGGCAATTTTGTCCCCCACCCGAGGATATTTGGCAGTATCTGGGGACATTTTTAATTGTCACAACTGGGAGAGTGGAACAGGTAGGGTACACTAGTGGCATCTATTAGATAGAGGCCAGGAATTCTACTAAACAGCCTACACAAGAAGTACTGGACCCAAAATGTCAAAAGTACTAAAGTTGAGAAACCCTGACCTGGATTAGTAAAGTTGGCACACTTACACTGTTTCTTCAGTGAATACCCATTACACAGATCAGGGTACACGCTTTTCCACTCTTTAGCAATTTTTGAAGTCTGCTATCACAACACTCTGAACACAAAATATTCCATTAGTAAAACAGCTATGCTGTTAATTATTTTGTGAATTGTCAAGACATCAGTGAAACAAGAGCTTCTCTGCAGTTCATTAACTGACACAGCTGTGATTCCAGAGAATGTCTACAGGTCTTATCTGCTTAATAAAAACCGACCCAATTCCTCTGTTAATTTAAGCTGTAAAAAGTTCTTGAGAATGGTCCACAAGAGACAATGAACTTCATCTCCCTTTAAAGGCAAAACAAGAATTCTAAAGCTAAGAGACACTAGAAAGTTAGCAGGGGAAACAAGTAAATAATAAATGTACCATGAGATTATTATTTACATGAGTCAACAGTGATGGAGAAATTATAAGCTTTTATAATCCCACTGAGTCATGAACAGAAGGTGAGCTGCTTACAACATAAAAAGAAGAGCACTTTAACCAGCAGATCCATACAACTTCTACACATTCTGAAGTTTCATCCTAAAGAAAAGTTTGATTTCTTCCATAAGTATTTAATGAGACTTCCGAATAATCCTTGTGGCTTAATTTAATAGTTAAATTCATTCAGAGAGAGCTTACACACTTTCAGGTGCTGATGATAAAAATAATATAGAAATGATATCATAATGTCATACTGAACTATACCCAATAAAGTAGTACTGAGTAGTCTCTATAGGCTTTTTCTAACACAACCCATCTTTAAACCAGCCAAATGGGTTCTAGTTTGATTTTATGCAATAAACAGTGTCCACCTTTCAGATCCAGAAAGACTCTATTAACCAGTATGGGTTGACCAGTCTTTTCTAAAGACATATCTATGGCCTTAAGGAGACTCTCCTGGGTTTCCCACCAACTCCCCCAACCCTTCCCCTGGTCATCCACCGGTCTGGCCATTTACCTATACTTGTTTCAACACGCAGTAGAAGCTCCTAGAGTCTTACTTGACTGTCCTCACTCCCAGCCCATCATTCTCAGGGTTCTTTCCACTACATGACCCTGCTTTTCTACATAATTCGATAGATTTCCACATATACACGCAATGTAAGTAGCCATTCTCTCTTCTTTGTCAATCAATTTTGCCTATATGCTTACAAGCAAAAATTAGTACAAAAGAATGGGAAATTTGGAACAGAATAACACTTACCAAAAAAGTTAAAGACTCTTAAATACTGTTCAGGAAATATAAGTTGAAAGCAATCCTGTCTGACATAATTGTGTGAGGCTGTCCCTCTGTAATTCAGGTTTGCCCACCAAAAATAAGTTTAGTAATTGGTTCTAACATTAGCCCTGAAAAGCTTAAACACATAGTCATATTACTTTAAATACTCCAAAAACATCAACTCCAAAGTTAACTTATGGAAATATCTAGTTCTACTAATTTAATCATAGAGAATATCTACCAGTAACATTTATTTATTATAATAATATTAAGAAACACTTCATTGTTACTTCATTGTTACATACTTCCCATAGTTATGGACTGAATTGTATCCCCCAAAAATTCATATGATGAAGTCCTAACCAATACCTCAGAATGTAACTATATTTGGAGATAAGGTTTTTGAAGAGATAATTAAAGTCAAAAAAAATAAATAGGGTGTTTATCATATCAGACTGGTGTCCTTATTAGAAGAGGAGATTAGGACACAGACATACCAGGGGGAAGACCATATGAAGAAACTAGAAGCCAGCCATCAACAAGCCAAGGAGAGAGGCCTTGGAAGAAACCAATGCTGCCACCACCTTGATCTCAGACTTCCAGCCTCCAGAATTGAAAATAAATTTCTGTTGTTTAAGCCACCCAGTCTGGTACTTTGCTATGGCAGCCCCAGCAAACAAATACACTCAGGTAGCCTAAACATTCTGATTTTTGAAAAATGTTTAAAATGGAAGAAAAAGTTCCCATGTAACATGGATTATTTCCATAATTAAATATGATTTACCAATTTTGGCCTATCTGCATCTGACAGAACAAAAGGAAATGGAGCAGATACTGCAGTCAGCCAGTCCTCTGCTTCTCTGGACACTGAGTATCACGTATTTATGCTTACATTAAGTCTGACCAATCAGTTAGTTTTGCATTTATAAATGTATAGCTATATTTCATTTTGGCTTGGAAAAAAAAAGGTTTTATCAATAAAAGTGTAAGGGGGTTAGCGTGTCTTTGTCACCACTTAATCCTCAGCACCTAGAACTATTCTGGACATTGTCATTGCTTAATCAATAGTTATTGAATGCTGAAACAGTCAATGAATAGAAAATACTGGTAGCTTCTGGTTCCTGAGAAGATGGCAAACTAGCACAGGCTGCTGCTTCTTCCCCTAAAATTCATCCTTTGGACAAAAGACAGAGAGAACCATAGATCTGAGGAACCAATATAAAAGCTATGAGAATCCAATAAAGATGTTAAATTTTGAAAAATTAAAATAAAAAAATTAAAAGAAAAATAAAAACTGTGAGAAAACTGTTGTGGCAGAGCATGGCTAGGCACAGAATCAGAGGATAGTTTTGGGAGGGACCCTGCTCTTGCCTCTCCTAACCATTGTCTTAAAAGAATCACTGTCTGTCCCACACTATTTGCCAGACAGTAGTAACAATATATCTATATCAAAGTTATCTGACCCAAAGCAATATAAGCGACCAATAAAAGAGAGGAAATGAAAATATGTGTCTAGAACCAAGTAAAACAATGCTAAATAACATATACTAAAAAAGAAAAGAGAAATGAAAGAATATAAACTGAATAATGCATATAAACATGTATACGACACTTTAAAGTATCATTTAAATGAAGACTTATTTTAAGTACATTCATCAAGAAAGAAAAAGTGTTGGAAAAAATGAGCCAATCCTTGAACTTGGAAAGTGGGAAAAAAGGGCAACATAACAAACCCAGAGAAACAAGGAAGAAGAAAATAATAAAGACACTAACAGAAATCAATACATAGGGAACAAATCCACCCAAAAAATGAGGAAAAACAAATAAGTAAAAGCTTTTAGGACATTAATAGATACATAGACTCTGGCAATTAGTTTTGGGAGTGAGAAGGAGGGAGAGAAAGAGAGGAAGAGAGAGAGAGAGGGAGAAGGATGGGGAAGACAAACACAGGGACAGGGAGAAGATATAAATAGAAAAACAGAAGTGAGGAAGGAATAACTATAGACACGAAAGGATATTAAATTGGTAAAAGAATATTATGAGCTCCCATATGGTACCAAGTTTGCAAACGCAGACAAACATTTATTTCTGGAAAAATACAAAATGTGAAATTAGTATGAAAGGAAATAAAAAACTTGAATAGATTAATAAGTATTAAAGAAATTTAAAAGGCAACTTCTCTTCCTCCACAAAATCCCCTGGTCTTGCTGATTTTTAGGTGCGCTCTACCAAACTATCAAAGAACAGATAATTCTTATCTTTCAAGGAAAAGCAGAAAGAAAGAAAGGTGTCCATTTTACGAGGCTGGTGTAATTTCTATTCCAAAATTAGATAAAGATTGTGCAAAAAGAAAATTATAGGCCTATTCAATTACAAATAGTGCAAATGCCAAAAATAAATATTAGTCAAATGAAAAGGTATATTAAAATAAAATTCAATATGACTAAGTAGGATTTATCCAAGCATTGGGAGAAAATTTTAGTACAAAAAAAAAACACAGCAATATAATTCACCATGTCATTATATAAACATATAAGAAAGAAAGCATATAATTATTTCAAGAGATGGAGGAAGATGGATTGGATAAAACCTAAAACATATTTATAATTAAAAAAGAAATCTGCTCCTAGAAAACTAGGAATAGAAGAAAATAGACTAAAATTGATTATGGTTATGAACTAAATACTAAAGCAAATATTATGCTTAAAAACTTCATTTAAGGGAAAATTTTAGACACTTTTTTTACAATCAAGATAGGCATTTATAAAAAACTGTATATTGCATTTTGGGGGACTTACAGAATTGCAAGAGGTCCAAGAAACTGCAAGATTATATATGCTTTAGATAGTACTATAAATCCTGGCAAGTGCTCTAAAAAAAGACAGAGATATAAAAGTACAAAGATTGGAAGGGGAGCAATAAAACTGTCCTTTAGGTAATATGATGGTCTACAACAGAAAAAATGATAGAATTAGACAAACTATTAAAATGAACAAAAAGAGTTTTATCAAATACAAGATCAATTTCTAAAAACATGAACATTCCTCTACACTAGAAATAACCAGATAACCTGCTATATATGAGACATAAAATACCCTTCATAATAGAAATCATAGAAAAAGAAAATCTAAGGCTTCCCTGGTGGAGCAGTGGTTGAGAGTCCGCCTGCCGATGCAGGGGATATGGGTTCATGCCCCGGTCTGGGAAGATCCCATATGCTGCGGAGCGGCTGGGCCCGTGAGGCATGGCCGCTGAGCCTGCGCGTCCGGAGCCTGTGCTCTGCAACGGGAGAGGCCACAACAGTGAGAGGCCCGCGTACCGCAAAAAAAAAAAAAAAAAAAGAGTACTCCAGATGGTTAAAAAAAACCTCAATATAAAAAGTAAAACTGAAGTTAATAAAAGAAATAATCTTGTTTAATGTTTCCCTTGTTATTTTTGACATCCTGTGATAGTAGTACAGGGCTAATTGTTACTTTGAACAGTAAAATAGGCCTAGGGAATTGGGCTGGGTGATATTATAATCATAAGTCAGAGGCAGATCAGGGCACATGAAACATAATGGAAATTAACTTGTACAAACAAGTTAAAAAGAAGCTCATTTTATCATACCTTTTTAAAATACAAATATAAAATTTGATGAAAATACCACGTTTTTATTTTGCATATAAACATAACCTATTTGAGTTTGAAATAAATTATAAACAGGGAATTTTCCTACGCCGATGCACAGCAAAGAACAAGTATGTTCAGGCTTACGTTACTATCAGTGCAGTTTCATTTAGGATAAGAAGTGATGATCTCTACTGAAAATAATTTGATTGTGACCATTAAATGTGTTAATGGGAAAAGAGTAGTGTCTGGCCTGGAAGTCAGGGGCCTGGGTTCGAGTTCCTTCTTTGGCTCTAGCCAGAAGTATGATTCTGCCAAAGTCACTTAACCTCTCTGGGTTTCAGTTTCCTCATCCATGAGTGAGGAAGTTAATCAAAATATTGATTAGTCTTATCAATATTTTCTTGGATTCTGGACCCTTCTGAGAATCTCATGAGTACTAGGTATCTCTCGCCTAAAAATGCTTAGACGATTATGCACAGAAAATTGTGAATCAAATGTTCAAGGATTCACAGATCTGCAAGGGGCCCCTGCACCTCAGATTAAATACTTGTAAACTAGCAAATAGCTACAATTCCTTTTAACTCTAAAAGAAAAACAAGCAGAGATGTATGTCAAGGAAGAATACTAGATTTCTGGCTTCTATAACAGAATGCATGAAATGGCCATTGACTGAAAAAGACAACACTGAAACTGAAATAGGTATTGGTAGGAGTGGGAGAAGAGAGAGATTATGAATTTTGGACTTGTTAACTCGGACATAATAAGTCAGACATGTCACTCACATATTTGCATGGAAACACTGAATAGAAGCTGGGTTACCAGTAGGTACGGCACTCAAAGGAAAAGTTTATGCTGTGGACATAAATTTGGGAGCCATTAGCATACATCAACATATACATCACGGTGATGAGAGCTCCCAGTGACAAGGGAATGGTAAGAAAGGACATAGAACAAAACTTAAGTAACTCTAATATTTAAATGCTAAGTAGAGAGTGGTGACCCTACAAATGAAACAAAAAGAAGAGCCAAAGAGATAGCCATAATGTTGTGTCATAAACTTCAGAACCCTGAAAGTATACCTTATAAATTGGTGAACAGAAAAACATCTCCTCTTTCCTCTGGGTCTGACACTGGCCCATGCTTTTGCACAAGGTTTGGACAGAGGGTCAGACATTAGATTTTATTCCCTTAGTCCCTTAAGCATAAGCTGAACGGCCAGATGCACAGAAGCCAAGAGAAGGTGTTCCAAGACAGAACAGTCAACAATGGCAAATGCTGATAAGAAGTGGAAGAAAAGATAGATAGCTACTGAATTGAATGGCATGGATGGAAAACTAGAGACCTTTAAAGGGGCTGTTTTAAAGGCATGTTGAGGACAAAAAGTCTGATTTGAGTGTACTGAGATGTAAGCACAAACTGAAAAAATGGAAATACTGGCATCAAAATACAGACCGTTCTCTCAAAAAGTTCAGTTGTGTAAAGTGGTAATTGGTTAGATATAAGGAATAACTTTCAAAAAATTCAGCTATGTAATGGAGTAGTTGGATAAAAATAAGAAATAACTTTGGGGACATTGCATTATTGTTTTCATGGAAAGAACTCTAGCAAGTTTGAAAGCCAATGGGAAGGATACAGTTGAGAGAGAGAGGTTGAAGGCCAAAAACTAAAGGTAATAATAATTAATGCAATATTCCTAGTAATGGAAGGATGGAAGGGAATGGCAGTGATAGGACTCAGAGCATAGAGTGGAAGAACTGTCCCAGGACAGAAGAGATAGTTCCTCTATCAGCAGGTAAGATAGATAAGATGGTTTCAGTTGTGGATAGTTTGCATGATTGGCAGCAGAAACGTGAATGAGCAGGAAGATGAATGAATGTAAAGGCTTCCATTTTCTCTATAAAGAAACAGATAAGGACATTTGCTAAGAGTGATGATCAAGAATAGGTGAGGTAATTGGAGGTTTAAAGAAAAGTTATAATAAAAATGTACTGTGACGATTAGAAGGGTTTACCAGAGAAGCATGTGAGATTTGGCAGGCAGTGCTGATGGTTTATTTAAAACTGGTGTTCATGGATTTTTAGTAGAAATGATCTTCTCTGTTGTGTGGTTTTCTCTGGAAGTTCTATGTTACTTGATTATAGCAGGGAAAAGTTGTTAGGTCCACTCAAAGCTGCCAAAGGGATTAGGAAAAAACAAAAAAAGATGGAAGAACAAGAGTATTTAGGATATTTCCAGGAGAGTCACTGCAATTACAAACCTGTAACCTAAATAGATAATGAGGGCAGTGAACTAAAGAAGGCTAATGAATGGAGAGGAAAAGGTTATAATAGAGAACAATGACACAAGGTGGCAGGAGAGGATGTTATAATGAGGTTCTGAATTAATAGTTTTGAAGATGGAGCAACTATGCCTATACAGCATATGGTTTACCTTTGTTGTCCTGAGTTAGCGATCAGAAAAATACAAAATTTGTCCCAAACATTTTGTCTCCCCCTGTGATCTTTCTATCTAGGAAGTTTATTGGTAATCCTCTTTCTGTGAAGGCACGTTTTGAACAGGGCAGAAGTACAACTCTTACAGATGTGGTTATGACTATAATGACCATCTTGATTAAAATGAACTAGACTCGTTATTTTCCTCCTGCCCCTAAATCTGTCCTTCCTCTCATCTTCCATAGTCCTGTGAGTTCTTCTAGGTACCAAGTACTGAAGCATGAGAGTCACCTTTGACTCTACCTCGTACCTCCCTTGGACTCAATAAGCAGTCCACAGCCCGAATAATTATTTCTTCACAATGTGTTTCATATCTATCCCCTCTTCTCCATTCAAGTTATCATCAGCTCCGTTCAAGCTAGGCCCATCTCATGCCTGGACTCTTGCAGTCACCTCCCAAAGGCCTGTGTTGCTATAATTTACGCCCTTCGTGCTTTCTTTGGCCTCAATACCTTTAATATTTGCCATTATCTTCAGGATAAAGATCTCATTTGTTTTGTATAAAAATACCACCTATATTGTTAGTCCCTGAAGTTAAGGATATTTATGATTTATACATTTTGATATTCCTCGTTAAACAGTGTAGCTTCTAATAATTACTCAATAAACATTTATGAATTTGACACACTCACTTGGCTCTGACACTACTGTGTATGACACCAGCTTTGTCAAAAACCTAACACAAAAAAAATTCCTTGGTTTAAGTCTTCCAAGGAATATTCTGCCCTCATGTACTCATTTTCTATCAGGATAGCTGTAGACAGATATATGCCTAGGTGACTAGTAATCTATGGCAGATTTCAGCCACTTCTCTAAGATGACCTTCGAGATTTTCCAAACACAGCTGGATTCATGACTTCAGGCTTCTTTCAGACTGATGGTCCCTCCACATCACTGTACTGATTCTACAAAGTGATCTGTAAGTTTTTTTCCATGACACTTGGACAGTTTAGGTCTTGATCAAAAACGTGGGTAGAAGCTGAGAGTCTGAATATCTGTAATCTTAAGAGTGTTAGAGGATAGGCCACCCTCATCAAAATTATGATGTACATGGAATGTGTTTTTCGCACACAAAGCTCTGCTTTTACTCCATGTTCCTCTCGGTATCTTTCCCTCTACACCTTATTCAGGTATGAAATGTCTTTAATGTTCTTTCTTCCTTCTATCTTTTTTTTTTTTTTTTTCGGTACACGGGCCTCTCACTGCTGTGGCCTCTCCCGTTGCGGAGCACAGGCTCCAGATGCGCAGGCTCAGCAGCCATGGCTCACGGGCCCAGCCGCTCCGCGGCATGTGGGATCTTCCCAGACCGGGGCACGAACCCGTGTCCCCTGCATTGGCAGGCGGACTCTCAACCACTGCGCCGCCAGGGAAGCCCCTTTCCTTCTATCTTTATTAAAACATTTTCGTTAAGACAGTATCCTACCTGTATCTATAATCTAGTACATAGAAATAAATCATTTATTAGCTACCAATTTTTAATAATCGTAATTTATTTTTCATTATAAAAATACAAGCTGAAAATAAAAGGTGTACAAAAATAAAAGTTATTTAAAAATCCTACAATCTAGAAATAACTAAGTTATTTTAAAGCCTTCCAGGCTTTTTAAATGCCTGATCATTGACTTGCATCTTTTTTAATATAATTATCAGCATTCTATGCATACAGATCTCTGTCCTATTTTTTAACTTAATATTCTAGCAAGATCTTAATTTTTCTCAGTACCCACTTGTTTATAATTAGGGAAATTCTTAAACATTAATCTGGAAAACTGCTTAAAGAAGAATACGCTCAGGCACCCAGAGATTCTAAGTCAGTATGAAACAAATATTGAAGTTTGAGCAACATCTGAGGTTCTACTACTACAAGTTCCTTAGACTATCACAACTTTACTGATTTCTTTACCCACCCTGAAGGAAGCAACTAGTTGTACCAACTACTCATTTATCAGTATTTTTTTTTTTTTGCAGTACGCGGGCCTCTCTCACTGTCGTGGCCTCTCCCTTCGCGGAGCACAGGCTCCGGACGCGCAGGCTCAGCGGCCATGGCTCACGGGCCCAGCCGCTCCGCGGCATGTGGGATCCTCCCAGACCGGGGCACAAACCCGTGTCCCCTGCATGGGCAGGCGGACTCTCAACCACTGTGATACCAGGGAAGCCCTATCAGTATTCTTAAACTAGCTCTGCTCTGCTCTTCAGAGCACCCACACTAAAATCCACAAGCCTGGATGAATCCCATTATCTACCCTCTCTACTTCTGCATCCACATCAGAGACCATGCCCGTCATGCAATTCGTTACCACTACAAATTTATAATTTTCTTTAATTATCTCTAAAATCAGTAATGAGCTCCTAATTGGTAAGTCTAATTGATGTTTTCAGTCTTAATCGATGGTCAACCCTGCAGCATTTATACTGTTCTGCTTAAAACTCACTTCTTTGTGCTTAAAACTTGTTTTTCCCATAAATTCCACAACCACTTCTCTCTTCTGACACTTCCAATGTCCCACGGGCCCTTCTCAGTGTCATTTACGGGCTCCTCTTTGTTTACCTATTCCTTCAACAGCTTCAGCACAGTCTTTCTCTCCATGATCTCTTTCTGATCATTCATGTGATATCCAGTACCTGCATTTTGAGACATATCCACCTGAAAATTACACAGATATCTCAAATTTAACAGATCTAAAACTGACCTTATCATCCTCTCCTTAGGGATGGGGGCAGGGCCTCACTCATCCAGTATGCCATCACCAACTGGAGTCACCCTCTATATCTCTTTCTCCCTATTCCCTACATCCAATAGGTCAAAATGTTTGAACTAACACACAAGATCAGATGATCACATTGGATGCCCATGAAACAGATCAGAGTATCAAGTGTCACCAACAATTTAAAGAAGAGAGGCACAGATGAAACCAGAAGTGGTCTGGGACATCCCACATGACTCCCTAGTTCCTTCCTTCCCACACAGGACATTCACTCTCTGGCCCAGAATGATCAATGAGGGATTCAAGGGAAGTTTTATGGGGTTCCCCACACAGGCAAAGACATATAAGTTATAAAATTTCTACATGTTATATATCCAGAGAAATGAATAGCTCATATGGTACCCTCCAGGGATCCATGCCTTATAGATTCTGTACTTATTTACTGTAAGTCATCCTTTAACCAGGGTCATTTGGAAAAGACGTTCACTAATTAAGATCTCTTCTTCCTATAAACAGCATTCATCTATTTACTTGGAGAGCCAGTTGACAAGGAGAATAGACCAAGTCACCTGCCTTCTTTTCTTTCTCCCAAGGTATCCTCCTGTGAAGGGAATAAATGAACCATCGGTCAGCTGCCAGATGCTTTAATTCCTTCTTCCCAAAGTTCAATTGACTATACCACCTACATAGCATCAGAATATATCCCTTACTTCCTATCTCTACTGGAGCACATCAGCTCATCTCTGGCCTGAACCTTTCCCATAACTACCAACTAACCAAGCAACTTCAGTTTCCCCAAGTACATGTCTCACTCTGCTGCCATAGATGCTTCTTGAAAATGCACATTTAACCATATCCTTTTCTGGTTCAAAATCCTTTGACCATACCGTATGCTAACACATATATATGGAATTTAAAGGGAAAAAATGTCATGAAGAACCTAGGGATAAGACAGGAATAGAGGCGCAGACCTACTGGAGAACGGACTTGAGGATATGGGGAGAGGGAAGGGTGAATTTTGACAGGGCGAGAGAGAGTCATGGACATATACACACTAACAAACGTAGTAAGGTAGATAGCTAGGGGGAAGCAGCCGCAAGGCACAGGGATATTAGCTCGGGGCTTTGGGACAGCCTGGAGGGGTGGGAGGGGGAGAGTGGAAGGGAGGGAGACGCAAGAGGGAAGACACATGGGAGCATATGTATATGTATAGCTGATTCACTTTGTTATAAAGCAGAAACTAACACACCATTGTAAAGCAATTATATCCCAATAAAGATGTTTAAAAAAAAAAATCCTTTGACCAATATAAACTGTACTTCATCAGCTTTCCCCCGCTTACATTTCCAGATTTTTTTCCCCCAACACGTTCCCTGATATCCAGCCAGACCAACCTATTCTCTAACACTCCATGCCTAGCAAAGCTCCCAAGCTCTCACATGGATGCCCACATTCAGCCAATACTTTGCAATGTCATCTTTTCTTGAATGCCTTCCCTGAACCCCCACATTCAGTTCAGGCAATAATCACATCCTCTGTATTGCCACTGTTCCTTGTAAATAATAAGTAAAATAGTTCACCTTAGAAAACCTTGACTTTGAATAAGACGTTGTGCCGAGTTTTTTATTTGCCTCATACAATTATATCCTCAGAGCACCCTCTGAAATATGTACTGTTATTCTGATAATTTACAAAAGAGGAAACCATGGCTTGGATGCAATACATGACTTACCCAGAGTCACACAGTTATTAAGGAAAAAGGTTAGGATATGAATGTAGCCCTGTTTTACTCCAGAGCCCTCCTCCTTAAACTCAGTCATAATATGTCTCTACTCACCCATTACACAGCTTCCCTAATTAAATCAACAAACATTTGTTAAATGACAATTTGGTGCCAGGCACAGTGTGAGGCTTCACTGAGTAAGGCATGGAGAGTAAATCTAATTTAAAAAGTCACCCTCTCTAATTAAAGAAATCACCAGTTTTAATTTCACTTAAAAAACCAAACTAGTATATGCCACCCCTTACTACTTCAATCAAGAATTAGAGTGTCAGACACAGTGTGAGATTTCATTCCATAAGGAAGGGAGAGTAGATCCAATGTGAAATTATATCCTTAATTTGATTAGCAAAAAAATCTGCATCAGGTTTAGCAGTGAATTTCTCTGGGGATTTAAAGTTACCTAGAAATTGCTGTCATTCGTGGGCTTTTGTGGGATCATTTATCACACTGCACAGGCATTACCGTTGCCGGTACTTTTTTTACATCTGCCCTATATCTTGCACTTCAGTGACTTAAACTCACATTCCCTTGCCAGACAAAAGATATTCATCTGGCACACAGCTGGGGTAGAACCCTCAGCTTGTATCTTACCTGTGACAGAGAATGAGATAGCATCTTAACCAGCTTCTTCCTCATAGTTTACCTCAAAGCAATTTATATGTTGTTACTATTGGTTCAATTTATATATGATAATTCAACTGAGGCGCTAAAAACACCTGACATGTATCATCTCATCCATGCTCAAATCATTCTTAAGATGAGAGATGGGGAAATAATCTCAAAGTATTTAAGGGATTTTTGTGAAATCAATAAGTTGAAAGTGACAGAAGCAAAAGGTTAGCCAAGATCCTCTGATTTTCTCTAATCTTTGCCAGAATCCATATACACTTTAGCATTACTACAACTATAGATGTCTAACAATTTAGCAGATTTTCATTTATCCTAGACTCTAACATGCATATTTTGAAACTACATACATACTTCCACTATATACTTCTAGTATATACTACATACTTCTAGTATATACATACTTCTGGTATATACATACTTCCACTATATACATATATGTATGTATATATATATATATATATATTCCTCAGGTAATTTTTTTATTATCCAGGCTGAGATCCTACTTCCTATATTGTTCCTCATTGATACCTTGCACTGAAATGATGTCATTAAAATTACTAGTCTCATTTCTACTATACACACATTAGTACATAAAAGAATTCCCATCAAGGGATTTACACAATGATGTCTTTGTAGAAATGAGATGTGTGTGGCTATGAATATATCTGCAGGCATTTTAATAAAAATTATTGTCTTTCTGAGATGTTCTTCTTGAAGTTAACTGAGGCACAGGGTGTGCAGAATGTAGTGCATGGGCCTGCTGTTTACTAGCAGGAAGAGGCTAGATAGCTGAAAACCAAATTTCCTGATTCCACTGAGATGGGCTTCTGGATGTAACCCGTGTTGCGTGAATCAGCTGTCCTCCTACAGACTTTCATGCAGAATTCAGAGGAGGCAGGGAGCATGATGGTTTTGCAGGGGAAGTCATCTGTGGCTATGCTGGTCGATTCTTATTCTGAGTCCCCTGTTTGTGACAAAGGCAGCAGCCCCATCAGGGGCCAGTTCTCCAGAGTGCTTTAACATCCTCCTTCCTAGGGTCTATTTCTTCATTCCTTCCTATGATTCTGTGAGATATGTACATCCTTAATAAATCCTTTTCAGCTCAAACTAACTAGAGTTTGTTTGGTTTTATGCAGCTAATGAACATAAATTAGACTAAAGAATGTGGCTCTTGCTGTGATAACAAACCTAAAGTAGGGCACTGGTTTAATGTAGCAGGGAAGCAGTCCAGTGGTTGGCCACAGGATAAGGATGTTATAGATGAAAACACAGACAACAATTATTATGTGACAGTGACCATATGGTCAAATTATGATCCTTAGAAGGTAGACATATGCCAACTACCTTAGAAGGTAGACATATGCCAACTAAAGCTATAGCATGAGATAAAATGCTAGGAAATTTCAAAATAGTACTGTGTAGTGTTGGTTTCCTGCCTCTTTCAGCATCATCTTATAAGAAAGACCCACCTAGAAAACCTTCCAGAAGAGGTAGAAAAGCACACAGCTCCTCTAAAGGAGGCACTCTTTTCTCCCTTTCCCTGTAAGAGGAGTTGAAGGAGAGTCCTACAATTTGGAAACGTATGAAGTTGACAAATCCAGCTATTTCTATACCACAAACCAAGGCAGTTAAAAGTTGTAGCTGCATAATACCAAGTAACCTACCAAAGACTTTTAACGGGCTGTGTCAAAAGAGCACATAAGTCTCTCCCTGGTCAAAGACCGAACAGTTTGAACATCCTAAATAATACATGCACTTGACTGAAATGCTGAAACATATAAAATATCCATGATTCCACAACTACACTTGAGAGAGACAGAGACATTGAGAAAAGCAGCAGCAGCAGAGGGGAGGAAGAGGAGAAGAACGAAGATGATGACTGCCACAACAGGGAAGTAGGAAGGAAAGCACCAGAATATCAAACAATAGCAGCAACTTGCCGAGTACCATTGGAAGTTACAAGGGAACCAAATCCTCACTGTCAAAACGGCAAGAAATAAGATTTAGGCATTTGCCCTGTCTTTCCTCAATGAACTATATTTTAAGTAACTCATGAGAGAAAGTTCTTCATTACAAGACTCCACATAACAAATGTGAAAGAAATGATAAAATTGGAAAATCATGATTTTGCAACCCGTAATGTAATATCTGCATCAGGCAATGGTCATCGATGATAAAACTGTTAGGTAAACATTTGATGGGAACTTATAATGAAGAAATAGGACTGAGACCACTCACCTCTACCATTTACTTATTATAAAAATAGTCTTGCCCTCCAAAACAGCAGCAGCAGAATCTAATCAAGGTTGACTTAATGTTCACTTACAGAAAATATAAGAACAAAGGAACAATTTAAATAACATCAGAAAAAAGAAAGCAGGCATAATCAGAACAACAGACCTTATTTCTGTAAACAAATTGATGTCACTACATGTAAAGAGATATAGACAAGGACAGAAAATTAGAACGAGAAACAGGCAGAGGAGGAACTATTCTACATTAAGAGAGAAGGCACATAAAAATAAAATAAACAATCAAGTTAAAAAAGAAACAACTATAAAAATTTTTTGAGACAATCTTGGAAATAGGATTATGGATTATGGTTCAGATATTATACAAAATATTATCTGCCTTCTTAGAGTTGATAATGGAGGCTGGTTATATAAGAAAATAGCCATTTTTGTTTTAGATACTAAAATATGTAGGGGTGAAATAATATTTTGGGCTGGCTTTAAGATGCTTTAACAAAAAATTCAGAGATGAAGTGATATTTTGATTATTGTTGAATCTAGGAGATGAATAAGGGGAGGATTTATTTTTAATAATTCTTTTGTTTTCATTATGTTGAAAATTTTCATTATATAAAAAGTTGTGTTTAAAAGGCAACATCAACAACAAAATCTAACTACAAAATTGCAGCCTTAGCAGGAGGTACTCTTTCACACAAGGGTGCCTGCCCCACTGACAAAGCTGCCACCATCCACGTAGACCATCAATTTAAGAGAGGGGGAAGCAAGTGATTCACAGAGGCCACAAAATAAAGAGTCTTCAGGCCTAAAAATGACACTACACAAGATTTTTGTTGCTCTTAATTCACTCATGAAACTGACCAGAAGTGCAGTACAATTTTGAAGAAATTCTTCTGCCAAAGAAACTGCAAGACTACCACCCGTAGCCTAGGCTATTTAACCCTAAAGCGACCCGCAAGGAAGGGAATTTTACTCAATGACAGAACCAAGTGCTGTCAGGTAGGTTTAACAAGGAATTTTTTCTGTTGCCAGTAAAGGGAGTCTCTGCTGTCTGCAAGGTGGGATTTGCTATAGACCTGTGGTGCTGTATGTTTCCTATTTTCCCATTTTTGGAACAAAATCTTTCACTGAAGTCATCCTACTCCTATTTGACACTGTTTATTGAATGCACTGAGGGCAAATAACTTACATATTAATATATTAACTCATAGGTGACCATTCCACAAGGAATCACATTTGGACCTCATACAGTGTACTGTACACCACCCTTAGGAGCCCTATTCTATGGTGTCTAGGAGTCACTCCTGGAAGCTCAGACCTCCCAAGTAATCTGTGAGCTATCGACAATATACTTAATAGGTGTTTTCCAGTCTAAATTATCTAGAATGGAATCTGTCGTCTGCAACTAAGACCTCTGAAAAATTCAGGGAGTTTTAAAACCATTGCCTTTCAAGCTTTCCCCAGATTTGTTACAAGATAAAGAGTTTGAAACGACTTTTGTACTTTGCTAGAGCTGCCATAACAAAGTACCAGAAACTGGGTGGCTTAAACAACAAAAATGTATTACCTCACAGTTCTCACAGCTAGACGTCCAAGGTCAAGGTGTTGGAAGGTTTGGTTCTCCCTGAGGGATATGAGAAAAAATCTGCTCCATGCTTCTCTCCTCACTTCTGTTGGTTTGCTGATAATCTTTAGCATTCCTTTTCTCGTAGATGCATCAGTGTGATCTCCACCTTCATGCTCACGTGGTGTTCTCCTGGTGTGCACGTGCATCTACATCTCTACATCCAAAATTTCTCCTTTTTATAAGGACACCAGTCATATCGGATTAGGCCCACTCTCATGACCTCATTCTAAATTAATTAACTCTGTAAAGACCCTGTTTCCATATAAGGTCACATTCTGAAGTACTGGGGGTTAGGGCATCAAAATATCTTTGGGGGGGCACAATTTCAGTTCATAAAATATTGTGTACAGTTTAACAAAAATTATAGCCATTAGTCTTTAGACCCTGGTGTTTGTACTAAAACTGTGAAGTAAATCTTTCATCCTTTTTTTTAGTTTTACCAAATACTGGGTAAAACTGAGCTTCACAGTATGAATGCTAAGTACCAAATTATAATAATGATAAATATGGCTTGATAGTGTTAGCTATAAAACAGCTTGAAATAACTAAGTTTACTGTACAATCCAAACATGCTAACACAGAAAGCGAAAGCTGAAATATTTTAATAGTTCTTGCGTGCCTTAGAAACACATCAGTCCAGCAGAGGAGATGTAAATGATTATATAAAGCTAGAGAAATTTCAATGCTGGACTTCCTAGCATATTTATTCATGGTTCCATTTCCCAGCAACATTAAGAATTGTTAACAAGTTCCATACTTCTTGCTACAGAGCAAATATATATCTTTTTACCACTGTCTGTGAAACATGCTAAATCAACCCATCACATGTCTGCTTAACTGAAATGAAAAGGAATACCTCATAACCACTTCAAATTCAAATTTAATCTCAATTATAGAATACCTATCAAAGGTGACCAGCAGAAGTCTTCATTTTAATTTGACTTTAGGATTTCTTCATGGAGAATAGGCAACATCTATATAAGTAGTATAGCAAAATCTAGATTCCTGAATAGACTTCAAGAGATAAAATTTCTCAAAAAGGGAGTGAGGTATGATGTAGAAACCAGAAAAATTTTCATTTTCAATACTGAGTTTATATCTAAATAAGCAATTTCAACAAAAGGTCAAGATTAATAATAGTGTCACATTTTTCTAAAACAAACTGGTCATTATTCAACCACAATTCAGAGGGCAAAAGTTTTTTAATTGCCAGCAGTGGTCATGGAGTCATACTGATGCTCTCCCTAAACACACTCATGTGTGTGCGCACACACACACACACACACACACACACACACACACTCATGCCTAGATTCCTGTGGTCAGAAGTTAGAGATATAACTAACTTTGGCCATTGGTCTTTAGCCATGAGTAGGACCATTACTTAAAGGCTCACAAGTGGTGCATTGCACATCTACAATACACAACCTATTGTATTGCTATACACCTAGACCCAGCAAATGAAATCTAGAGTTAAGCAATGTACAAACTGCACATCTGTATGTCATGGTCCTGATCATGAAAGGCAGGAAATGTGTTCGCCATTGTTTACCACCACATCTTCATCACCTAACAGGCTGCTTTGTATATAATACTGATTATGAATGCACGAATAAATATAAATAAACTAAATAAGACATATGACTCAGTAGCTTAAAATTAATCTAATCTGGATTTCTCTTAGTTTGGTAGTCTTTATATTTCTGAATGTTTCTTTAAACATCATTAAATTCTTTTCTATTTTGGTTTATCACAGGATATTGAGTATAGCTCCCTGTGCTATACATTAGGACATTGTTGTTTATCCATTCTAAATGTAATAGTTTGCATCTACCAATCCCACCCCTATTGCTTTTATTTTAAAAAAAATTTTTAACATCTTTATTGGAGTATAATTGCTTTACACTGTTGTGTTAGTTTCTGCTATATAATAAAGTGAATCAGCTATACATTAAATAAGATAGTACATGAAAAGGTTTCACCCTAAATAAATGTTTTGTTAACATCAGTATACTCAACACATTCTCTTTAAGAAATGACAATCGGATACACTAAAACAAGAACGATATCCTATTTTTATTCAGCACAGATTACTTGGAACATTCTACTTATGGAATTCCATGGAGGTAATATGAAAAAAAAAAGATCAACTTCTACCATTTTCTACATGAAAAATGAAGCACAGAAAAGGAAAGTTAGCACAAAATAAAACAAATATGCATACTAATGAAGGTTAAGATGATAGTCCGAAGACTTCTATTGCCAGCTCTTTCTTTTGTCTTCTAAAAGTCAGGATCAACTTTAGAAGATTCATTCCAAAAATCACAATGTAGATTAAACCAATAATTTGTAATCACCATGCTTGCTTCCTCCTGCCACTCACTATAAAGTTGCCACGGTAGCAACTTTTCCTTGACAAAAACAGAAGTCACTTTAGAATTATATGAATGAGTCCTTACCCTCTACCTGCAAAGAGATGCAGCCTTTGCCAACCAGAAGAAAGAGGTCAAAATATTGGAGAATTATCTCTGAATGGCTGCCAGCATCTCCCTTAGATCTCTATGCTTTCTTCAAATATCTGGACTTTTAGCAACTAAAAAACATACTCAAAATGTGTAGAGTAGTTTCAATAGGAGCTGTTTGAGTTGAAAGCTAACATAGTTTTCCTAAAATTGTGGAGATAAGTATTTAATCCAAAACCTAGCCTGAAATTTTTTGGCCAAATGCCCAAACTCTAAGCAATGTTTGAGTCCCTGGCCCTGTGACAATGTGTTCTCTTGCATAAAACTGCTGAAAATCAAAGCTAAAAACCTTCAACAGAAATATAAATATAGAATGTGATTAAGAGGTACTCTGCCTCAATACACCCCATCGTTAGAAACAATAACTGCTGAATACCAGTATTCCTGTTAATTGTGTCAAAATTGACCAGTGACCAGCGCTAGACCTGGAAGAATGCATTTTTTTCCTAGACAATGAAGAGCAAACTAGAATAAACTTATTTTAGTAATATGTTACAATTAATTTTATACTTAGTAGGTCAAGTTTTTTTTAATTTCACTAATGATAATGGGACCTTTTCAGAGCAATTCTGAATAGGTATTGCTATCAATTTCCTCAAAAAAAAAAAAAAGAAGAAATTTGGTACTATGAATTGATAATGTAGAGAAGTGGGAATATATAGATAGATATATGTTTCGAGGATATTAAGTTAGTAAGTGACACTAACTGACATATATTGAGCAATTAATTTTTACCTGTCTGATAGTCTTCTAAGTGTTTTATATGGATTACTTCATTTAATCCTCATAATAAACCTACAAGATGAGTATTATTGTTTCCCTCACTCTTCCTTCAGGAGGGAGATTAAATTATTTTTCCAAGCTCTCAAAGCTAGAGCCAGAATTTTTCAAGGCATCTGACTAAAAAGTAGAAAATCATTCATAGTGTTCAAGCTTGTTGGGAGTGGGGACCAAGAGATTCTGGTATTGTCTCTTTCTAAGCACAGTATTCTTCTCCCTAGTCTCCTTGTATCAGAAATTAAACATGTCTAATTATACAAGATGAAAGGAAATGGCAATGTACTGTGGATTCCATCTATGCTCAAGGGTTTTGTTATTATAACTGGCGCAAGAAATGGAACTAGCATCACTGAATGGTGAAATCACCATTCTGGTGAGCTGGAAATCAACACTACGTATATATTTTTATTCTTTTGTTGTATCTAACTCATATTCCCCCATGTAAGTAGGATTTAATAAGAGAATGATTAAAATATGGTAGAAATTATATTCCACGTTTCCACTGCAACTGCCGAACAAGCAATGAGCTAAGTTTAACTGGCAAATGAAGCTATGTGCTGTTATTACGAGCAAAGTTGATTTGTTTTAATGAACTACCTTGACACAAGGTTAATAAGTAAAATTCATATTGTAATATGGATCATGAAACAGCAATACCTCTTAAGGGTATTTCAAGATACCTTTTAAAAACTAGGAGTAGAGATAACAAAATAGTTCACTGGATCTTCACATGTGCAAACACCTACCAGTACAGCCAGATACTTCCTGAACTTATGTTACACCACAGAAGGCCCTGACCATGTCTGGAGGCAGCAGTCACTACACATTCTAAGCTGTTCTGAAAGGCAAGTGGTTGCAGGTAGGCTGCAGCTCAGAGCATTTGCCTGACATCTTTCATACATTAAAAAAAAAAAAAAAGGTCAGCAAATTTCTGATGCCTTGTACCTTCTACTCTACCAGTCATTTAAGTATAAATAAATAAATAATTGTGTGTGTGTCTCTGTGTGTATTTTTACCATCCTAACAACTTCATTTATAACATTATTTGAAGCTGTCCCGTGTTTTAGTTAACATTTCAGCTATTTTCATTCTTTATAGGTGCCTGTGCAACAGCCTCTCATGCCATTACTCTGTCTCTTGTTAATACACCAAATAACCCCTCTATAACATAATTCAATATTACATAAAGCTTACCGTGATCACCTTAAACGCAAGGTCTCTGTCATTCACATTGGCCTGTCTTGTCCCAAGCTATAGCCTGGTAATTGCTCAATAGGTGCAATTTCAATTGAAGTGAAACTAAATCTCAACTCAATAACCACGTTGGTACAACCAGCAAGATCGCTGGTTCATCTGTTAATTTATACTTTCATTCAAAAAAGAAATATTTACTGAGTTCTTAATGTGACAGTAGCCACTGCACTGGGGGATGAAAAGACAAAAGTGAGACTCGGTGCCAACTCTCAAGGAGAAAGTAGGCCAGTGTGGAAGGTCAATATGAAAAGAGATAATTATATGATCCAGCAATCCCACTTCTGGATATATATCCAAAGGAAATAAAAACAGGATGTCTAAAAGATATCTGTACTCCCATGTTTGTTGCAGCATTATCCACAATAGCCA
Organism: Phocoena sinus; assembly: GCF_008692025.1. Lineage (NCBI taxonomy): Eukaryota > Metazoa > Chordata > Mammalia > Artiodactyla > Phocoenidae > Phocoena > Phocoena sinus. Next base: position 69,278,164 of record NC_045767.1, read on the forward strand.
AGATATGGAAACAACCCAAGTGTCTGTCAGCGAATGAACGACTAAAGATGTGGTGTATATATACAATGGACTAATAGTCAGCCATAATAAAGAAGAAAGAAGATGGATGGGCCATGGGGCAGTATGCTGGTGAAAAAAAAGTCAGACAGAGAAAGACAAATGATGTATGATATCACTTATAAGTGGAATCTTAAAAAAAGCCGAACTCATAGAAACAGAGTAAAATAGTAGTTACCAGGGGGCTGAGGGGGGTGGAGGAAATGAGATGTTGGTCAAAGGGTACAAACTTCCAGTTATCAGATGAATCAGTTCTGGGGATCTAACTCAGCGCATTGTGATTATAGCCAAAAATACTGTACTATATACTTGAAAGTTGTTAAGAGAATAGATCTTAAATGTTCCCACCATAAAAAAAGAACTAGTAAGGAGATGGAAGTGTTAGCTAACACTATAGTGGTAATCAAATTGCAATATACACGTGTATCAAATCAACATGTTAACTTACAAAATGTTATATGTCAATTATATCTCAATAAAGCTAGGAATAAAATAGGATACAACAAGAAAAAAGAGAAAGATAGCTACATGCTTAGGAAATGCAATGAAGGCCCTATACGTAGTATACTAGGAAGAGACAGGGAAGTGTGGAAGCTAAATGCAGAAGGATTCTACAGCAAGAGGTCACTCAGTTATGACATGACTATGGTACCGGGGGTACACTAAAAAACCAATGAGTTAAGAAATAAACTTGTAACCAGTATAAACTGAGTATAAAATACTCATATATTTTGCTTTTGAAAGTGCAAAATACAACTAACCTTACAGGATAATTAGGTTTCACGCTCCCTCGCAGAAACGAATGATGAGGAAGTATACAGATGCTAGGCACAGGACACCTTAGATTCAAGTCAGCAGCTGGAGGTTCACCATTACCCTTAGAACTTACAGTTAACTTACCTATGGGAGTGACTTTGAAAACCTGTAAATAAAGTTATTCTCATCTTTAGGTAAGTCTTTGCAAAACCTTTTAGAATCATCTCCATTAGAGAAGCTGCCAGCTTGTCTTGCAGGATTGTGGCTGCTAAGTGCTGACAATACCCTGAAGTTAATTAAAAGAGGCTTTAAAAACGATAACTGTAATGAAACATAGATTGAAGGGTTACCTGAAACACTACTTTCCAATTCAAATGTATAGATATACTTCCACAATACTTTAAGCCTTCAAAAACACCAAAAGCCAATAATTCCAATACCCAGGAGATATTTGATACTTTTTTGGACCTAATTATAGCAAGTATATAATTTAAAGGCATTACCCAATAGTTAGGGCCAATAAACTTTACGTAATTAAAAAAATTGATTTCAACCAAAATACCTTCTTCATTTTGTCACCTTCTAAGAACATACATAAAACGTGTTATATTACACAAGGTAAAATGAATTTTCTGCAGAAGACTACCTTAACACTGTTTAAAATTGGTCAGTCTATCAAACCTACAGATACTACTTGTTCCCCCAAAAGAGTGGTAAACTGAGTCAAATGGTTTATTTTCTTTAATTTTAAAAATATCCATTAATGTGGTAGCCTTAATCGTTAAAAGTTAACCCTTTCATCAAGTAAAGACATAAAACATATACAATTGACTCTTGAATAATGCAGGGGCTAGGGGGTGCCCACCCCTGCTCAGTAGAAAATCTGCTTATAACTTTATAGTTGGTCCTTGTATTGGAGGTTCTGCATCCTCAGATTCAACCAACCTCAATACATATTATTCGAACAAAAATCTGCTTACAGATAGACCCTTGCAGTTGTTCAAGGGTCAACTGCATTTACTGTATTCTTAAGGAAATTTAAAATAGATTAAGAAAATTAGCATTCATATACAGCTCACACTACCCATTTCTGCTTAAAGAGCTAAGTTCTAGGTACTCAGTAGACATTGAAATATATTTACAAAATTGATTGCATGAAACAGGGCTTACTTTTAAATATTCAAGAGTAAGGGCTTCGCAGTAAGGCAGAACTATTCTAGTTCCAGCTCAGCCGCATACCAGCTCTATGAACTAAGGATGTTAACTTAACCTCTCCAAATCATAGTTTCCTAACTGAAGTATTAGGGAACTAATGCCAAGCTAATGGAATGTTAAAAAAGTAGGGGGCTTCCCTGGTGGCGCAGTGGTTGGGGGTCCGCCTGCCGATGCAGGGGACGCGGGTTCGTGCCCCGGTCTGGGAGGATCCCGCGTGCCGCGGAGCGGCTGGGCCCGTGAGCCATGGCCGCTGGGCCTGCGCGTCCGGAGCCTGTCCTCCGCAGCGGGAGAGGCCACAGCAGTGAGAGGCCCGCGTAACGCATAAAAAAAAAAAAAAAAAAAAAAAAAAAGTAAAAGTAATGGCTATAAAACATTTATCACAAAACTAAGTACATAGTAAATGTTCTTTTTATTATACATACTGTACTTTGAAAAAATCAACTCTTTTCTAAGGTTACAGGGAAAATATTCAACACCAATATTTATTTATAATACTGTCTGTGGCAAAGGACATGTATTATACTTTTATCTAAGATGTCAATGAAAAAAATTCAATGTCTTGTGGGAAATGTTACTAAATGTATAACTGCATTAAATGTATAAAGCAAAACAAAGTAAAGATGGCATATAAACCATCTACATAGTATCACCATAACTTTCAAAAAGTATGTCTGTCATCTTCACAGGCTTAGAACAAAGACTGGAAGGAAACGAGTCAAGATTTTATTAGCAGTTACTGGTGGCAATTTTTTAAAATTTTACTTCTCTTTTATAAAGTTCCTAAAACTGCACATATTACTTCCATTATCAAAAAAGGGCTGCACTTGAATAAGCTGACAATCGTTTTCACATTTTAAACTAATTGACCCAATAACTTATAACAACAGAATAGATAATAATTGTTGCTAATTTCATACATATTATTTCTCTTTTTCCAAAAAGATTTTTTTTTCTTTTTAACTAAGGCACACAAATACACTCATTGTGAGTTCTTCTACTCTAAGCTACAAAAGAGAAAGAACTTGCCAAATGAGGCTTGGAGTGCCATTGTCTTTTTGCTTTATTATATGCTTAATGATTGACCCACACAAGGCTGTAGGAAGGGTGGCAGAGAAAACTAAAGCCGTAACACAATTTTAAAAGATCAAATTTAGAGGCAGTACTATGCCAGACATAAAAGTTTAATGTCCTTAAACAGTAACCAATGCCATGGCATGGCTTCCAAACATTTTGCACTCCAAGGTTTTTGTCATTTTCTGTCTGCTTTATTACTGCAAATATTGTATTTGCATGAAATAAGAATCTTGGTGTTTTACAAAGTTATCTGTTCCCCGTCGATTCAAAAGTCATTCAGCCATGTGGTTGCAGAAGAAATTTTTCCATGATAATTATAAAAATGACTAGTAAGTCTCCAAGAAGAAAAGAACCAACTTTAAAAAAAAAATAAGAAGGAACAAAGTTATTTTCCATAAAACAGTGTTTGTGGATAAAAGTAGAAGTATTTTTGGACTAGAAAATAATATATAATTTTAAAGGTATGCATCTAAATAGAATGACTTTTTAAAGACGTTTCTTAGAAAGCTTTTAATGCAACAGGCCTGCTAACATAGGATTGAATAGCTGTTTGAATATTTTCAACTCAGCTAGCTTTCTTCAACCAAACACAGTGAAATAAATCAGAATGTATTTGAAAGAGTGTATATAAAAATCCATTAAGACAGATTAGAATTCACAGTCCAGTTCAGTAATAGCATTAGGTCCTATATCGGGCATTCTCATACATCACAACAAAAAAGGCTGTACCAAATTTAAGGAATATCAAATGCACCTAGAGAAATGTATACTTTCACACCACGTATTATTCAACCAACACAGAATGCAAAACTCAAAGCACTATAAGAGAAGACCAGTGAATCAGTACTACCTTTCTGTAAACACACTGTTTATGAGAAATAAAGGATATATATAATGCTCATTTTAATTATGGGTAGTCTACATATCATATTCCAAGCAGATGGCTACTGTCTATGTAATACAATGCCAACACAAAATGCCTTTTTTCGTCTCTGAGATATTGCTAAAAAGAGCCACAATTACACTTGACAGACACCCCCCCAAAAAACAGAAAACACAATAAATCACTGTTTTTCTTCAAGAAAGGACAATCCATCTTTAGTACTAGTAGAGTAATATGGAATTTAATAGTACTAGTATATGTTGCAGAGTCTAAAATCTTGATAGAACTATGAGTTATGACTGATAATAGATCAAAGTGTCCATGTAGCCAAATGAAGCTGATATTAAATCTTTAATAGCCTGTATATAATACTGAGTATTAGAACCCAGTGATGTGGATACAAGTACTTAAGGAGATATGAATCTAGCTCAGAGTCTGTGAGAAAATACTGCCAAAGTTTCAACTCCGAATGGAGAGTATTAGAACACTTCTTGGCCCTGAATCAGAAAAAGGTTCTGTTGGAGTTGATCCAAAAGAACTAACTGGAGTGTGATTGGCAAACCTAGGTGACTCGAACTTGGCCTGAAAAATCCAAGTTCCAGGGAAGAATCTGGTTATTAAATTGGTAGTTTCAAACTTCTGAAAGTTTATTATGCTATCATTTAATTGCAAAATAATTTTCTAATTAACTTTACAAGTAAATCAATTATACTTACTAAAAACAAAATTTAAATTTAATACTGACAAGAAAAAGTCTTTACTATAATTGTAACAGCTAACATTTTTTAAGCTTTTATTATAGGTCAAGCACTGGTCCAAGCACTTTACATGTATTCTCAAGTTCAATAAAATTCGTACTATAATAATCTCCATTGCACAGGTGAGGAAACTAAAATAATTTAGTCAAGATCACGCATTTGGCAAATAGCAGTGTCTGGGATTACTGAACCATTTGCCACTCTCCTCCCATCTCTACAGAAACTCAGGGGGAAGTTGGGTGCAAGGGCGGGGGGAGTGAAGAGCTGAAATTGTTGTTCAAGTGTATAAACCATTTCTACACTTCTTAGAGCAGCTTCAAACTACTAAGTTCACCTTTAAAAGGTGTTAAAATGACTGATACATGTTATACATTAAAAAAAAATGTTTTGAAAGAACTGTGTCAAAGGAGAAATAAAAGATAATAAGGCCCTCTGCATCTGAAATGGTGGACAAACAAGTTCATCTAATGAGTTTGTTTTTATGAATAACACTGGTAGTCTTTTAAAAATAGAGATTGCTAAACAAGATAACTACACTGAATAGTTAACATTATTACCTTCACTAAATAGGATGGAAATACAGTGAATTTTCATTCACCAATTTAAATGGAATCCCATACAAAATAATTTGTGAAAATGTGCTGCAAGCTATACATAACATAAAATAAATGTATATATAACAGTGTTCGAGATAAATTTTATATGACAAATAAAAAGCGGCAACCACATTTGGTTGGTCAACTGGAATACCACTTCAAAAGAACCATATTTAATCTGGAATTGTGTATTTTCCCCCGTAGGATAATCAATGAAAAAGGCTTTGAGTTGCTTCCTTAGATTTCTGGGACTTTTATCAATGAATCTCAGAACTCATTTGTTATGTGAATACTCTGCAAGTCATTACTCATAATATAAATATTTTATTTTCTTTCACTTCCTCTAGCTCCAGAAGTGAAATATCCTGAATTCTAAGTATCTCTCAAATCATCTTATGACTTAAATTGGCTGAGTTTCCAACTTCAGTACACTATTTTATGAGCATTTTTCATAATTTAAAGACAACCGGTATTATTTCTTCATAATCAAAGTAACGGGCATTTTCAAGTCCGCACGTTTCTAGGGGAAAAAGAAAGACCAAAACTGCGAAAGAATCCAAAATTCAAGAACCTTAACTGCAGAACACTTATGCTTACACCTTCTCTAACAAAAATCACTAACCACTAAAAATCACTAAAAGAAGTCAAAAGTTCATTTCCTCTCATCTTCTGAAATGCTTGGAAATATATCTATTATATAAATGACATAAATGTTTAAGGTCTGAAGTGTCAATAAAGGTCCCTTCCTTTGGGTGGCTTTTCTGACTATTGTGATCTTTTTACTGTGTAACAAATAATACTTTCATATAATTAAGAATAAAAAATCTTATTAGATTTTTTATTGAAATATCATTGATTTACATTATTGTGTTAGTTTCAGGTGCACAGAAAAGTGATTCAGTTATATATATATTTTCTTCAGATTATTTTCCATTACAGGTTATTACAAGATATTGAATATAGTTGCCTGTGCTGTACAGTAAATCCTTGTTGCTTATCTACTTTATGTATAGTTATTTGTATCTGTTAATCCCAAACTCCTAATTTATTCCTCCCCCCTTTCCCCTTTGGTAACCATAACCTTTTTTTTTCTATGTCTGTGAGTCTGTTTCTGTTTTGTATATAGATTCATTTGTATTATTTTTTAGATTCCACATACAAGTGATATAATATTTGTCTTTCTCTAAGAAAATTAGATTTTTATCTACCACTTCAATGGACACTTTCTTTGCTTCTCTGTTGAAATGGTTTTCTTAGGAAAACCAGCACTATTAAAAAAGACAATCTAACACTAAGTGTGCTGTGTTTTGTCACCCTTACCTCCAAGGTTACTAGAATACACAAACAATGAGCAACTTCCAATCAATCTCACGCCTGTGCAAAGAGAGGTCCTTTCCACTTCCCTAGTCAAAATAAAGTGCAAAAAATTGCCTGGATCCCAGTTAGTGAATTACTTAATAAATAAATGCAATTAAAGCTGGGCTTATACATAGGCTGTCAGTGCTACTCTCCCTAACACTACAGGCAAGTTTTCAATCTTCTTGTGTCTTGAGAAAGAAAAAACATTTGCCAAATGATGTTCCTGCTCCCATCCCAGATGGCTTTCCATTTGCCCACATAGCTCTCTAGTTGCGGCCCTCCTCACTTTATAAACGTCACTGCGAATTGTCCCCGCCCCGGTTCCCCATCCCCCAAGCCTCAGCGCTAGTCGGTGGAGTTCTTGAACTTGACCCACAGAACCCGCCCCCCCACCGCCCCCGCCAAAGTGCACTACAAAAGGCATTGCGCCAGATGCTTTCCAATCCACTCCCTCGTTCTCTCAGTTCAGAAAATCACTGCGTTTATTCCCCCTGAGAAAGTGGATTCAATCCCTCATTCGCACTGGAGGCGCCCAGAAAGGAAACACAATCACACACGCGCGCGCGCGCACACACACAGGCGCATACACACCACTTCCCTTCCTCATGTCCAACTCTGACAAGCACTCAGACCACCAAAGCCCGTTCCCTCCACCCTTCTCTGTTCAAAACCCCTAACAGTTACAGAAGACAACTGGCGCGAGAGAAATCTGAGGTTTCTATGGGTCAATGGAAACCTCTTTCCCCCCGGGCCCTTGAGGGGCTTTGGAGGCACAATCGCCACTTCTCTTGTTGTCCCTTTCCGCAACCACCCATAATTGAATGCTCCAGCGCCGACCCGCACCAACCGGAGGTAAACCCGGAGTGCGCCGCGGTACCTTGATGCCAACACGCCCTCTGGAGGGACACCACTGGGACCCACATAAGTTGACCCCAGTGAGTCCCACGGAGACAGAGGGAAGGAAGGGGACCTACGCGCCCAGCCTTGTGCCCCTGTCTTTTCCCGGCCCTCGGTAGTAGAAGGGTGTCCAGAGGCTCCAAGAGCTGGGCGGGGCGAGAGGGCAAGATCAATAAAGTTAAGAAAGAGGACTGCTTGGGAATTGCGCGCTCCTGAGTTGCTAAAGAGAGGAGCCAAAAGGGAGATCGCAAGGCACGAAACCGTAAATCGTGTCTGCCGCGATAGGGGAGGCACACAACGACACCAGACGCGCTGGAACCCGCCGCGGGTCGGCGAGGGGGCGGGAGAACTGGGAAATTCGGAGACCACGAACTTACGGAAGAAGATGTACTCCGTGTAGCTGCTCCAGATCTTGTCTTCGCGGTACTGGTTGACGAAGGCGGCGGTGCCCGAGGAGTTACACGCCACCATGTGGAAGCCGGCCTCAGACAGGCGATCGAACGCCTGCTCCAAGTAGGTGAACTTGAGGTAGAAGCGGGACGTGTACTTCTCGGGCGGCCGGTCAGGGTCGCGGCTCTCGTTGAGCGTGTCTCCGAACACCTCCTTGGCCAGCGCGATGCGTCCGCACACCATGATGCGCGCCACGCGCCGGAACTTAGCGTCCGCCTGGTTGTCACGCACCGTGGTGTAGGAGCCTCGGTAGCCGAGCGTGAGGAAGCCGGAGCGCTTGTCCGGTGCGCCGCCACCCCCGTGCGCTCCGGGACCCGAGGGCGCTGCGGCCGCCGCCCCGCGCAGCAGCGCCTCGCTGCTGCCCTGCGAGACGTTGTCCTCCAGGTCGCTCTGGCAGCCCTCGTCGTTGAGCGAGTTCTGCTTGATGACCTTGGGCGACAGCAGCTTGACCAGGTCGGTGAGCTGGAAGTACTCGGCCTCGCGCAGGAGCCGCTCCTTCTCGGGGAAGTGCTCCGGCAGCGCGAGCTGCTTGTCCCGCAGATAATCCAGCACGTACCTGAAGAGAAAGCCGTCCCGGTCGATGAAGAAGCGCGCCCGGCTGTCCCTGGGCAGCTCGCCCCGGCGTCGGGCGCCGCCCCGGGGGCTAGAGGGCGAGAACATACTGGCCAGAGTGCTATCCGGGACGCTGAGCAGCGTCGAGTGCTTGGTCACATAGACCTGGCCCCCTACGTTCAGCTCCACCACCTCGGGGAAGGGCGAGGGCGCGCAGGGCCCCGGGGCGGCGGCTGCCGACGCGCCGGGCGAGCTAGACGAGGAGACCATCTCGCTAATGGGCAGGATGGTGCCGCCGCCGCTGCCCGTGTCCTTCAAAGCCATGGTCCCCCCCCGCCGCTGGCCAAGTGACCCTGGAGAGCAGCACTTTCTCCTTCCCGAAACCCGCGCCTTGCACCCCCGGTGGCGTGCCCCTGATGCGCCCTCGGGCCGGGCGGCACGTTTCTCCGGCCGAGGAGGCCCGGTTCAGGGCTCGGGGCAGCGGCGGCGGCGGCGGCGCCCGGGCTCCATCGGGGGAGCGATGTGCAGGAGAGGAGCTCTGCGGACGCCGCGGCGGCGGCGGCGGCGGCGCGAGGAGGAGCGGCTGCTCCTTTGGGGGCGACGGCGGGGAAGTGTGAGAGACTTGCGAGAGGCTCTTAAGCTGCCGCTCGACTCTCCGTGGAGAGGGCGGGAGGAGGGGCGGGAGCAAAGAAAACTCGCCGCCCCAGCAGCTTGCGAGCGCGCCGCGAGCCCTGAGCGCGGACTGTGGCGCAAACTACTCCTCGTAGCCGGGGAGGCGGCGCTGACGTCAAGCCCGGGACTGGGACCCGAGCCACAGCTGTCATTTAAAGAGATAGGTGCCAGCCTCCGGCTGCGGGGCTCCGACGCTAGGGGGAAGGACCGAGGGCCGAGCCTGGAGGTGATGCTACTTGACAGCGAGCGTGGAGATGGGAAGAAGAGGGCAGGGAACCGAAAACAAACGGGAGAAAGGACAGCATCTCTCCTTCATCCATTTCATTCCCCCCTTCCGTCCGTCCGTCCGTCCCTTCCTTCCTCCCTTGCCCTTGTTTGCCCAGTAAAACTATCTTTTTTTTTTTTTTTAATCTTGCATTAAGGTGGGAAGTGGGGTAGCGGGTTGGGTTATAACAGAAATGCTAGGGTGCCAATCTGAAATTACTACAAATGTTGGCGTGAGGACTTTGATTGCCAAAAAAACTACATGGGGGGTGAATCTCTTGTAGTGGTTTTAGCATAGTTTTTCAAGTGAAGGGCGAAATGCCGGAACCTCAATTACATTCAGATGTCCTGATTGCATATTTAACTGCATGTGCTACAAATAGTTGAAAATTTTTAAAACTGAAATCTGTTTTTCAGTTCACAAAACTAATAAAAGATTGTGGTAACGTGACGGTTCTCTCCTTTCATCCCTTCAGTATTTGATTCATAGTAGATGCTTAATAGATATTTTTGGAGGAAGGGACAAAGCCAGGGAGGGAACTTACTCTATTTGCTCCTAGTTTCCGATCCTGCTCTATCCTCTGATTAATCTCTTCATTTCCTTTTCAGCTTTCAGGGCAAGAGAAATGGCTTATGTTTTATTAGTAATCTAACCGTAAGAGTCAGGGCATAAATGAAAATTATATGAATTTAAGTTCACTTTAATTTCCATTTGTACACAGCACAGGTACAGGCTGTAAGATCAGCATTATTTGTGATAGTGAGGATAGAGATGCAAATGAGGAACTCCCTTCTTGTGGCTATTCATCCTGGGACATCCTTTTGTGTTCAGAAACGTAAAGAATCATTGATTTATAAAGTACAAAGGTGAAACGACTACACTGCTATACAAGTAGTTTGCTTCAAAAATTATCATAGTATTATAGATGAACCTTATCCATTAACAAAATAATGTACAGATTTTCACATCTTTTTAAAAATTCTAAATGCCTACTTAAGATTCCTTCACTCTGAATCAACCACACACACACATACACACACACACACACACATACACACACACAAAAGTACTGGATTTGAGATAACAGTTGTAACCTCTAATTTTTATAAATAATTAATAAATTGTTATTTGGAGTATTAAAAACTATATTTAATTCATTGATCCTTATAAGCCACATCCCCAGAAAATGTTATATCAGTTTTGAAGTTAGATTACCTGAGACTGAAAATGCACTAATGAAAGAATACAATATATTTACCGAAGTTCTAAGACTTAAAACCTGGTGTGCATTATGCATCTTCATGCAATCCTCGTATTCAAGCCTATTGCCTCCCCCCAAATTTATAAACTGATTAAGAAATAGAATTGATTTTAGCCTTCTTCACTTAAAATCTACCATCAGAAAACATCTGAAATGAAAAGTAATAGTTTCTGAAAAATGAGTTAATAGAAGATTTATAATCTCTATAGATGAATAAATAATAAAGCCTTGAACCACTACTAATGAAGCCCGTTTATCATGAGGTAAGTGTCCCTAATGATAAGTATGTTATAGACCATAGAATCATAATGAAGTGGATGTATAATACATATGCATAAGTGTACATGAATATAAGGTCTCCAATGTTATCAGGTTGAAATCCGTTTTATTCTTTTTAATTACATAAAGTATGCTCACGAGACAAAATGGTCTAAAACGTGTACTCTAAATGAATCATCTTAGAAATTCTTAGTGAATTTCTCTGTGTGATGTATTGCTTTTTAAAATAATTCTTTCAACAATGATTGAATATTTTTCCTTAATCCCTTCCAGCCCCATACTCCTCTTACTCTCACCTCCTCCCCCCACTATACCCTCCAAACTCCAAACTAAAATTGCAGGTCCAGAATGTCTTTACCTGTTGTTCTCTCAGCTAGGAATGCCTTTCCTTTTCCACCAGTCCCCTAATCCTTTCTCCTTGTTTACTGCTTCCCTGATGTTTCAGCTTAAATAGTACTTCCTCTGGAAATCTTTCAGATTTTTACCAGTCCAGGTGTTCCCACAGCACCCTATGCTTATACAAGGGCAGGGTTTGTCACACTAGTATGTCATTGTTTCCCATCAGATTGTAAGTATGGCATACAACCATATGCACTATTCTATCCCCAGCATCGTGCCTAGCCCTTAAAAGATAGTCAGTTTCTATTTCTTGAATCTTTACTGCATAGAAATGTGTTCACATCACAAATGGATGACAAAGCATCAACTAACTGCTAGACACTGGGCTAAGCAATGATATTGCAGAGATGAATAAGACTCAGTCCTTCACAATTAAAATCAGGAAAAGTGAGAACAGAATCTGATTAAAACAAAATCAGATCTAAAGGAGAAGGGAAAGCAAGAAAGAGATAGACACTATTGGAGCAATCATTTTGGTGAACTGAAGAATTAACACCAAATACTATAATTAGAACCATCTTGTTCTAAGCCACAGACACCATTAATGTTCCCTAGGCCAATGTGATCACAAAGGTGGGTCCTTAAGCTCTTCTGTTGCTGTGCAAAGACAAGACATCAAACTTCTCTGCCTACAAACTACACTAGGTCACTTTACATTCCCAGAAGTTTTAAATAATACAGTCAAAACTGTGTCCCTAAAGGTACAGCAAACTAACCAAAAAGGATAAAGTCCAATTTGTAATAAATAATTTGTAATTTAAAATAACAAATTAAATATTTCTTCACTAGTCTAAGAGTTACTTAAAGGCAGGAACTATATCCTCTTTGACAGGGGAGGACAAGCACAGAAGGTAACAGTGAGATTTAAAGTCAGGTAGAACTGGCTTAAAAAAATCTACCTTTGTCTCTTCCTGGCTTTGTGATTTGAGCAAGTGACTTAACTGCTCTAAACCTTAGTCTCCTCATGGGTATAGCAGAAATAATAAAGACCAGAGACTTCTCTGGTCAAGAGACCTCTCTGGTCAAGATGGCCTTGACCATCTTCTGCAATCATGCGTCCAGTAACATGGCCATTCCAGTTTGATGGAGTTCATTGTATTTACTGTCTGTTTCACACCGCTGTTCTGAGGACTGAGAGCAGAGCCACACCCGAACTAGAAAGATCTGGGATTCCAAAGCAGATAACTGGTTACAGTAGCTCTACCTACCTTTCTTCCAATCGTCTCACCCCTAGGGTAACATGCAGTAGCACAGCCCCTCCATCATGAACTTTCCCACACTACCCCCAGCATGTCCTTCCCTGTCTGTAGCCATGGTTGTTCCTCTCTTGTTGCACTTTATCATCCTAGACATTGATATAATTCCATTGATTTAATTTACCTAGGTCCTGTTCTTTTCTTTCGTTTTTTAACTTTATTCAGTCTTTTTACTGTGGTCTAATTATCCCTTTTAGCTTGTTTGTGAACAAGGCCAACTGCACTTCTAATTTTCAGGAACCCACCTGGTATCTGTTTATCTTGTTCAAGGCAGTTGAAAGTTTTACACACACGCACACCCAGAAAAAAATCTTCAAGTATTTGTAATTCTAAGCAAAAAGCCTGAGATTCTTTCCTGTAGAGAAAGAGCCTGGCAGTTTTTAGAGCAGTGATGTCCTATAAAAATATGTGAACCACATTTCTAATTTTAAATGTTCTAATAACCACAGTGAAAAATGAAATAGGTGAACTTATTCTAATAATATCATTTAGTTAGCCCAATGTATCCAAAATATTATCATTTCCATATGTAATCAATACAAAAATGTATTGACATAATTTATATTTTTTTCCATCCTAGGTCTTCAAACTATGGCATATATTTTACACTTACAGCACATCTCATTTTGAACTGTCCATATTTCATCTGCATAATAGCTACACGTGGCTAGTGGTTACTCTAATGTTCAGCACAGCTCTAGAGCATTTGCGACTAATATACTTGCTTGTTTTGAGGATTAGGTAAGATAACATGTCTTTTTAAAGATTTTATTACAGGATCTGTAACGAGATGAGTCTGTAATTCAACACTTGAGTAGAGTCATTAACACTTGGAATGGGGACCATGAAGCAAAGGCCAAAAAAAAGAGGAAAATCTTTAAAAAAGAAGAAAGAAAATAATATATACTCTATCAGTGGAAGAATTTTGGTTTCCCTTTCACGCCCATCACACTCCCATAAAGGAAAAATATGGGCAAGTTTTGCTACACACATCAATATTGTGAAAAGCAGGCCAACCCAAGGGCCGATGGCTTCTTGCAAGGTAAGAAGTATAAGCATTGCTGCCAGAACAGGGTCAACATGGGTAGGTACAAAACAATATAAGATGAGAAGGACCATCTTCAAATTCAACGGTTGCTGGGGAAACTTAGAAAGCAGAGTATAAAAACTAGCTCACCCCAAAAATCTCACCTATCAGTTTTGAGAATTTCAATGATGCTGTGAAACAAAAAAACTTTGCAAATGAAGTATTTAGGAAACTCAGGATATCAGTGTTTGATGCATTTGTTATATAGCATATTCCAGCAATTTAGATACCTTACTGTAAATTCATATGAGTTCTTGGTCTATATTATAAATTATAGGAGCACCACTAAAGGTTAGGGTGACAGTTGGTAAAACTCTATTAAATTAATACCCAAAGATATTAATGAAATTTTGTATAGATCATGATTCAGTATATCTAAGCACTTAATATAATGCCTGTTAAATAAAAAGTGCTCAATAGATATTTATGAATAAAATAATTTGTCAGCCATTTTCATATTAACTTACATCATGTAAAGGTCATGTTTTTGGATGTGGCTGTGTAATTTAATATATAGTATGTGTGTGGGAATGTATGTGTTGGGAGTAGTTTAGCAACAGATGGCCTCGTATTTCATCTTGCCCAGTCGGCTGCCTCCTTGAAACACTGATTAGCTCCTCAAACCTTGGAGGGAAACCGCAACATAGCCTTAGGACATTCTGGATAAAAATTTTAGGCTGGGCAGTGGGGATAATATCCTGATCAGGATGGAATCTGAGCCTCTTCAGATAACATAAACCAGGAGCCTAAAACTGGTTATGAATATATATTATATACGTAATATAAGTTTTATCAATTCTGTGCTGCAATTAAAAAAAAGTTTCACTGATTAGAAGAAGATTCTGAAACATATGACAGGGTAATGTTAACTTCTGATGTCAGATTTTCCCTTGGAAATGCCCCCAAATTACAAACTTTCCTTATTATTTTAACCAATGACTAGCTATTAACTGATGAGTTTGACTCCATTACTAAAAAAACTAATCATAACAGGAATTCAAGTATTTCCTACACCTTTAAAGTTTTTGTCCTACCTCCTAGGTTTGTCAAGAGGATTATTTAAATAATGACTGTAAGGCACTCGATGCTCCTCAAAGAAAGTTACTATTGAAGCAAAATAGTGTTATTGTAAATTCTTTACCTCTCCTGTGATGCTTTTCTCCAGTGGGGACACAGGCTGAGCTGCATTTGTGAACTTAATCCTTCATTCTAAGGTTCCCAGTTAGTAAAATGCTTGATAACTATCTTAAATCTAAAAAGAAGCAATTAACATTTTAAAATAAATGCCCCCAGGTAATCTACTATTAAAACTTATGAATGCAGTGTGGATGGGATTGCTGATAGTTTGATATACTACAATACAGTATATATTTTCTAGAAAATTGCTTCTCTTCTCATTGGGATTTTTTAAAAGGATGACTGGAAGATATGTCAAATGACTAAAGTCCTTGGCAGGGGCTAGGTGCCTGAGCCTGGGACAGTATCTTCACCAAACTGATAGATGAGGGTGAACCACATGAAATAGCCAATTTTGTAAAAACTATCAAAAATTGGCAATTTAATATGGTTCAATTTAATAGTTTTCAGGAACAAGGACAATGAATCTAGCACCATGTCACTCAATGCTTAAATATTTAGAAATGTGTAATTCATAACTTGAGTTTTAAACATGCATATTTAAGTGTGCTAAATCTTTATAATTTTTCAGAAAAAAAGTTCTACCACTTTACTCTTGGTTCCCTCAGCACTTAAATATAGCTAGTACAAAAGACAGTTTGTTAATATTTGGCTTGAATGTATTCTGAATTATCCTTCACGTGTGTCTGTTTAGCATCTCTACCTAGATTACAAACTCTTTGCAAACAGGGACTATTCTCCAGTTCATTTCCAATTCAGTGTTCTACATACAGGATGATTAAAATGATGATGGTGAGTTATTTGTCTACAGCATGACTAATTAGCAGTGAGACTACTCACAGATATTTATGGTACTGTTTCATTTTTATGTGTACTGCTACACAGGAAAATATTGATATTTGTATATCTCCAGACTCTACTTTAAGGAGCACATCAGTCATATTTGACTTTAAAAATACAATTAAAGCACAATGCTTCAATCTGGGAGAACATTCTAATATAAGGTGTAAACTGAACTAAAGAACACCTATTATAGTACACTATGTTATTCAGTAAAGAGCTTTCTAAAAATCTAGCTTTAAAGTACATTAAGTGTTATAACTTTTCATGCCAGTGAATGTTAGGGTGTATTGTGTTTCCCCTCTCTCATAACTGAAGTGGACCAGAAGTCTGAACAGGAGCCAGAAATTGAATTTTAATCCCAGCCTTACCAATGACAGAGATTTACTAAGTGACCCAGAGCAAGTATCTTTCCTGTTCACTTTCCTAGATGGTCAGATATACACATCCTGATATATTTGGGGAAACTTTCTGATGATCTATTGCTGCACAAAACCACCCCAAAACTTAGTGGCGTAAACAGTAATCACTTTATCCCTATCTTTATGATTCTGGACTCAGCTGGGTGGTTCTTGCTCAGGCCTCTACAGGTTGCAGTCAGACAAGTGGCTGGGACTGGAATCACCCAGTGCCTGAGCTCTGAAGGCTCAACCATCCGAGGACTGGAATAGGTGGGGCTTTTTGTTCTCTCTCTTTCTCTCTCTCTCTGTTTCTTTCTACGTGTTCTGTGCATATAGTCTCTCCATCATGGTGGCTCAGGGCTCCAAAGTTGCACAACCCAAGAAGAGGGTGCCAAGCAGAAGCTGTATCATGTTTTATAACCTAACCTAAGAAGTCACAAAGTCTCACTTGTATCATATTTTATTAAGCAAGGCAGCCACAAAGCCCTTTCCAGTTTTAAGGGGAGAAAATATGGACTCTACTGCTTGAAGGGAGAGTGAAAACATTCTGGAAGAGCATGTGGGACCAGAAATATCATGGCCATTTCTGCAATGCAAAATCTGCCACAAAGCTCTAAAAACCACGCATCATTATACCCTTTATGTTATTTATATAGAGAAATCTCTGTAAATAGAGCCCTAGCATTTCACTGTAGCACACATTTTATAGACTTTGCATACCTAATTATGATGTATGGGGACCCACAAACACGAAGAGGCATACACACACGCCCAAGCAGCCAACTCAGTAGTATGGTTGTCTGAAATCTGAAGCCAATATTTAAAAGCATGAAAGGTCAGCCAGGCGTCTCCTTCACTTTTAATAAGAATCTCCATTTTTTTCACTTTGGTCATTTATTCTGCTCTAATAAATTGTTTCAGGCAATTTGCCTTTCCTCTAATTAATCCAGAACCCCACCCCACCGCCTCTTTCTTTTAACATCCTTTACAACATCTGCAAGTCTTCATTCTCCCTCAGTGAATCATCTCTTTTCATCTTTTAGATGCTGACCTAGTAAACACAAATACATCTGTGAACAGTTAAAAATTTACTTCTTACCCAGTTTTTCAACAATTTTCTCTACTCCTATCATTGTACAATGGATACAGCTCCACAGTCTAAATTTCAGTCTTTGTGTTCCAAAGTTTACTCTGCTCCCTACAAAAGTACTGGCTCTTTGTCTGGCTATGCTCACTTTTCTCACTATGCTTACCATGCTCATTTTTTCTATCACCCACGTTACTCTCATTTTATTCCATACTAATCATGTTATTTATTTATTCAAAGATCAGAAAGGCAGTAAATATAATATGGCTTGGTACATGGCCATCTATGAAACCAGAATTTAAAATTTTTCCGCCTAATCTTGGGGAAATTAATAAAAGGAAAACATTATTTTTTGGTCCAAATATCCAAAAATAGATGGTATTTATGTTTGGGTTATACATATAGTTTGAATAAATTTTGAGGTAGCTTTAAAGTCTAAGTTCACATCAAATTCATTTTAATAAAATTCAATGTGTATTTGTTGAATATCAATTACATGCTCTGCTAAGTGCACTGTGGGTTATAAAAATGATTAGAACATGTACCCTTGTCACTAAAAACTTACAACATGGGACAGGAGAATTAGAAAAGACCCAGAATAACCAGAGATTGAATTACACGGAGGAGTAAGATTAATGTTGCCACAGAAGAACACACAAAGTGATGTGAGGGTCAGCAGAAAGAGAGCACTTCTAGTCCAAGGATTAGAAAATGTTAAAAAGAGTAGGTAGAGGGTAGAATAGATTGGCTGTGCAAGATAGACATAATTTTCATAGGTTTGGATGACAGAAGATAGTATTTCAAGTCTAAATGATAGTATGAACAAAACCAGGACTAGTTAGTAACAATACTTGTCTCACTGATCTACCTATCTACTCACCTACCTATTCAATTTTTCATCTACAAATCCTTACCCTGACATGTTTCACCAAGTGGCTTATAGAAAAATATGAATAGAAGAAATCAGGGTAGGGAAAATATAGCATACACTATTGAGACCAGTAAGAAAATTAGAACATAATTACCTATTTCATAGTATCCTAGGTTAGTAAAGTTGACCCAAATTTGGCTCATAAGGAATAAGAGCTTCCTAGAGGGAGCAAAAGTGATGAGTTATATGACGAAAAAAAAGAAAAAACCCTTGGGAAAACATATTGATTTGTTAAACTTTTCTATTTGTAAGGCAGCTTGAGTATATAATAATGGTCAATATCACAAATAACATACCTGATATAAATGTAATAGCAGATTAAGGTTAGTAGTAAATTTACTTATCCTCACTAAGAGCTAAGGATGAAACATTAATGCATAACTTAGTAAAAGCAATTCTATAGGGAATGTTGGTAATATTATTCCTGTTTTACAAAATAAGAAATAGAGATTCATGCATAGTAAGTTTGTCACCCAAGACACACAGCTAATAGCTATTAGAGTTTGGATTTGGATTTGAATCCAGGTTTTGTGTTACTCTGGTGTTAAGATTAAAAGCTGATTAGAAAAGGATATAAAGTTGGTCAAGAGAAAGACTATAGGCAGAAATCATTCACAAAATGTGGCTATGATGAAAATAATTGAGATTATATTATCAGGATTAAAATAAAGCTCTTTGGGGACATGGAAAATACGGATGCCTGTTGGCTACAAGAAAGCAGCTTGTGGGAAAAAGCGAGAATGTTAAAGAGAGGCTGCTTAGTGGAACAGAGCCTAAAGAAAGATGGAATCAAGAGAAGTGATGAAGGGTTTAGCCTTGGCAGAGAGGTAGAACTAGTCTTCCTTGAACAAAATGTGAATAAAAGGAATGATATCACCCAAAGAACACAAGAAATGATCCAAGCAGTCTTCCAGCAGGTTTAGAAGCAAACTAGAGTTTGTTTAGATTTCTAGACTAAATTCCAAGTAAAATATCTTATGTTGCCCTTTGACCCCTAAAGGAACCAGCACTCAGGAGCAATATAATAGGATATACTGTAGCCATTTTTCTTATTTCACTCTATTTCCTGCTTATCTGAAATAAGTCATGTCTGGAAATGTGTATACTAGTCTGGGGATAAGAATGAAAATATTTCCATATTAGCCATGGACTTGCTACCAATTTAAGATTTGCCTGGCATTTGGAAAAATAAGTCCAGCTTCTAGATTATTCACTTTGGGCTACTTACTCATTCTTTTGGAGCCTCAATATCATCATATAAAAATTGAAATTTTAATATTTGCTATTTGAATTTTATTAAGGATTAAATGTTACCCAGGATTATGTCTAAGATACACTAAACAATCAATAAATGTGAGTTTGTCCCTTCCTGTACCTTCAGTGGCACACAGTAAGATCTGACAGCTGGAAAAGATTCTTAATAGAAGAGCAGTAAGTGCTTCGTCATCTGGCGTTCTTTTATTATTTCATTTCCAATTCTTTCAATAAATATTTATGCAATGCCTTCTGTGTGACAAACACCCAGATATCCTTGAAAACAATGCATAATCTCAGGTTTGGTCAGCATTCTTCTTGTGTCTATTCTCTGGTTCTAACTGTTTTTTAGATGATTTGTCATTTTTCTTACATTGGTACTTAAAATCCTGTATCTTAATACAGACCTTGATCCCCTTTAAACTAAGCTGCTGGTTTCTGCTTCCTGCCTCACATCTCTTACTTAGGTTTTACGTCCTGTCTCAAGCTGATACTCTGTTCTGATGCCTGATAGCTCTTGGTCAGGATTAATGAGGTAACATATCAAATATGCTTTAAATGCCTTAAAGAAAAGGAAATGAGTAAGAACAAAATGTAAATTATTTCTTTTATCAGTAAAAGGAAAAGTAATAAAATTCATAATTTATATTCTGAATTATTTCTTATTCAATACTTTCAACCTAGAATTTCTCTCATTTAATCTCCTTTCTCAAAGAGCATTGTAAGCACTGTGTCACGTGGGGTCTAAGCACAAAACTGATGGTACACATTCTTGTGTAACTTATAAGAGTTGGTGTGCATCTAGTTTAAGAAATGTAACAGAGGAAGCACTTGGACCATTAAGAACAGAAGGTCATTGCCATGTCTAAGTCTGAAGGGCAAGGAGAAGGAGCAGTCACTGGAACCTCAGAGACAGAGCTATCTGGAGAGGGCTATTTGACAGGGGTTATGACCTTTGGTAGAGAGGCATCAACCCAGAGCAATTCAGCAGGAAGGAAGCAAGGGAAAAATAAACACTCCGATCTTATACTTTTTATTATTTTACTTTATTTGTTTGTTTGTTGCCAGTGATTATCACCTAGTTAAACCCAACCAAAAGCAAAACAGCAAGGGAACCCTCTGTTTATTCCATATGGGTCAACATTCTGGAGCCACACAGCAGACTATAGAAGGATGAAAAGTGGACCTGGAAGGACAAAAGGGATCTATCCAGAGCAGACAAATAATCCAATGTGAAAGTGCTAGAATAGCAATGTAAACAGAATGCTAAGGGAACAACAAGCCAAGAAAGAGAACTCTGGCCAGATTTTGATGACACGGAAGGCCAAAGTGGAAGACAAATGGAGGATTTGGGGCAAAAAAAAAAAAAAGTAATATTCCCAGATGAGGGGTTAGTAAGAAAAGAAATACTTGCTGTTTTTAAAAGAATGTGAGTCAACCCATAGAAATGCGAGGAAAAAAAATAAAATTAAATTAAATTAAAAAAAAAAAAGAAATGCGAGGAAGTGAATGGAAATAATGGGGCCAAAGATAGGCTGGAATGCCAAATTAAGTAGTTTTGTGTTTATTGTGCAAATTATGGGGATGTATCAGAGTATTTTATGGAAAAGAGTTATGTAATCATCCTACTGGTGAAAAGAAGACAGGGGAAGAAACAGGAGGACTTTTCAAGACCATTTAAGAAATTTGAAATGATCCAGGCAAGCAAAGAGAAAGACATGAACTAGTTCTGTGCAGAGAGATCTGAGTGTAAGAGACAGATTTGGAAGACCTTCATCAACAAAATCAATCGTCCTTAATGATTCACTGGAGGTAAGGCCTGAGTTAAAGAAAAGAATTGGTGATAATCAGGTAGATTGTGACACCACTTATGCAAGTCTTCCTATACCTGACAGCAACAATTCCTGTACACTTATTCCCGCATACTATGGGCCAGCAATGTTGTAAGCCCTGTTTTATAGTAAACCATTTAGTCCTCACAAGGATCCCATGAGATAGGTACTGTATTACCTCTACCATTATTTAGAATGAAATTGAGGCACAGGAAGATTAGATAACTTGCCCACTTTCACATGTCTGGCAAATGGTGGAGGTGAAGTTAATAACCAGGCAGTTTAGCTGCAGTGACAAGTAATCACTCCTTTATACTAACCCTAATTTCTGGCTCATTTGAAAGGTTGGTTTGTTTATTTGTTTTGTATAAGTTTGTATTTTGTTTATAAACAGAAAGAAGGATTTATAGAAAGTTACAGCGGCCTCTTTGACCACTTTCCTTGCAACTCGCTGAAGTTTTTTACTGAACATTTTCATGGATCAAACTCACTACATCTGTAACACTCTGTTTCACCCAGATGATTAGAATCCAAGCAAATGTGTGTCCTTAAATAACTAATAGCCATTTAAATAATTGTTCCCTACATTTAGCTATGGTACCTCATGCTGTCTTATTCCACCTTTCCTGCTAGACGCCAATTCTATCCCAGCCATGTCCAAAAGAAATACAATGCAAGCCACAAATGTGAGATGTGTATACTTTTAAAAGTTCTAGTAGCCACGTTAAACAAAGTAAAGAGGTACGAATACAAAGTTCAGGAGCAGTCCAGTAGTTCATCCTTCTAACACCAACTGCAAGGAGGGTCTTCAGGACCACCACACCTCTGACACCAACTGCAATTTCAGGATCTATAAGACCACTCTCAGTTTTGGTAATTTGCTAGAAGGGCTCATAGACCTCACTGAAATCCTTTATACTCATGGTTAGGGTTTACTACAGGGAAAGGATATGAGTTAAAATCAGCCAAGGAAAGAGTTGCAAGGGCAGAGTCCAGGAAAGTTCTACCCATGGAGCTTCCGGTTGTCTTCTCCCAGGAGAGTCATGGACAGTGCTCATTTTCCCAGCATCGATGTGGGCAACATGCATGGAGTATTGCCAACCAGGGACACTCACCTAAGACATGGTATCCAGAGTCTTTATTGGAGCTCCATCGCATAGACATACATGGTTGACTGCCCACACGGTTAACCTCAGTCTCCAGCTCCTTCCAAGTTTGAGCTGATACCATTTGACTCAAAGCCCCTTCATACATACAGACCGTTATATGGTCTGCTGGTGCCCAAGACTTCTAGGTAAACAGACACCCTTATCAAGAAGACATTCCAAAGGCTTAAAGATTACCTCCCAGGTAATGGGAGTTGCTGGCAAACACCAGACATTTGTTTTAAGTAAGGTTAAATTCTCTACTACACAGGTGAAATTAATTTTAATAGTATAGTTTATTTAGCTCGGTTTATCAAAAACATTATCATTTTAACATGTAATCAATATAAAATATTACTGAGCTATTTTACATTTTTTCCATATTAAGTCTTTGAAATCTCGTGTGTATTTTACATTTGCAGCACCTCTCAGTTTGGACGAGCCACATTTCAAAGGGCCTTGAAGCCACATGTGGCCAGTGCAGCTGAATCCAAGTATATATTCTGTGGGCATAATTATCTGTGTGCTCTAATTTCCTATCACACAAAGGTAATGCTTAAGATACATATTTTTTTCAAGTACAAAAACAAATGCAATATCAACAAATAACCTCCTTACCTTCCCATCTGAAATCTCAATTGTTATTCCTTATGTAGGTAGTCACTCCTCCAGTGTACTTTGATTATTTTTAGATTGGTTTTCAACTTGGTCATAAAGTGACACTGTAGATGGTTAATGACCTACCTCTTGTCACTCATAACTCAAATTTCTATTTGCAGTGTGCCTGATTTTTGCAAGCATTTAATGCCCCTTCTCTTTCAATAGCATCTTTGATAATCAATGCAGTAAGAGCAAGAGTTTAGAGAATCCCAAACTATTACTTTTTGTGTGCAAACCCTCCCCTTCCTGAAAGGGATGTTTGATACAATTTATTTTTATCTTAGACTGAAAATATTTCAAGAAGTCTGCAAAAGCCTTAAAAATATCTAGAGCCTACCTAAGTTATCATCAAAACTAATAGGAAGCACTATTAGCTATTAGAGAAATTATTTTTCAGCATTCTCTATTCCAGTTTCAATCCAACACTTTAAAACTTATATTTAAACTACAGGGGGAAAAAAAATACTTTATAGAATAATAGGTATTATTTAGTTTGGCTTCTTTTCCTTATTTATAAACATACTAAAGAGGGGATATTAAACGGTAGTGCTAATGGTGGCTATTGAAATGCTAAACTGTAAAGTCAAAGTCAGCCTACAAGTGCTTTCATTTTCCTTCTTGGACTCCTTCCTTTCTTCCTGTGTTGCATGACCCCCGCGGTGGCAGGGCACACCGCGGGCTGGTAGTTAGTCCAGGTGTGCCTTGAGGATTTTAAATTCATTCCTTCTGCATTAAAACTGTACAATATTATTAGTCTCACGTATTTCCTTTGTTTTTTCCTTTCAAGAATCTTAGAATCATACTAGCTTCCACCCTCCATACTGGGCTCCTTTCCATCATAGCTACCATTTTATGTGCAGTTGTCTCTGTACATTTTCTGTTGTTTGCTGCTTTTATGCCTTTTTGTCTGTAACCTTGGCCCTTGTTTGTATTGACTATCTGTGAGATAGAAAGGTCTGATGTATTCAAGTGTTCTACAATGAGAGCACGCTTCCTACCTAAATATGGGAGGTAATTTTCATTTTGGGATGGGGGTCATATGGATATTAGCACTTTTTGCCTAGAAAATTAGCACTTTGGGGGGGCCACATTTCCTCTTGCACACATACTCACCTATGTATGTGTGTGTTTATCAATCAATATCCCAAGACTACTGTGACCTTTAAAATCCCTTTCCCATTTTCTTAACTGTTGACACATCTCTTGCCTCTTTAGTTAAAATTCTTAATCCCTTTCTCCTCTTATGAGCTGAAAATGCTTTGTCCTCTTCTCTTTGGTCCCTTACCCTTGTAACATTTATGAACAGATAATTAGTGCTACATGATATAGTTGGAACTCTTGTTCTTTCCTACTAAGATGGTTCTTTCTTTTTAAAATGTTACCTTAATATCTCCTCTCCTTTCTTCCTTTAAAGCATTATATCATTTATTGAACTGGAAATATTACTTCAAAATAAGCTGTGTTTTACTGTAAATTAGTGACCTATCAAAAGCCCTTACCACCAACTGAATCAATACCCTGACCACACATATATGAAGCAGAGCTAGATGAATTTATGACTGATGCATCTTGTCTTAGTCAATCTGGGCTGCTATAGCAGAAAACCACAGACTGAGTGGCTTAAACAACATTTATTTCTCAGAGTACTGGGGGCTGGGAAGTCCAAAATCAAGGTACTCGTAGATTCTGTGTCTGGTGAGAACCCACTTCCCGGTTCAAAGACAATCTTCTCTCTGTGTCCTCTGTGGTGGATGGAGCAAGAGAGCTCTCCGGGGTCTCATAATCCCAATCATGAGGGCTCCAATCTCATGACTTAATCTCCTCTCAAAGGCTCCACCTCGGGCTTCCCTGGTGGCGCAGTGTTTGAGAGTCCGCCTGCCGATGCAGGGGACACGGGGTCGTGCCCCGGTCTGGGAGGATCCCACATGCCGCGGAGCGGCTGGGCCCGTGAGCCATGGCCGCTGAGCCTGCATGTCCGGAGCCTGTGCTCCGCAACGGGCGAGGCCACAACAGTGAGAGGCCCGCGTACAGCAAAAAAAAAAAAACCTGAGCTAGGTTGCCAGATAAAATATAAGACATTTAGTTAAACTTGAGTAACTTTTTAGTACGTGTCCAAAATATTACATGAGACATAATTATACTAAAAACTATACGTTGTTAATCTAAAATTCAAATTTAACTGGGTGTCCGGAATTCTTATTGGCTAAACCTGCAACTCTTTCTTGTTGCTAAATCTACAAATTCTACAGCTGTACCACATGTGAAGTATCAACATTTGTGACAGAGGACAGTAGTGAGGCAGCTCACAGATGTAAGAACAGGAAAAACCCTGAATTCCAGCAGTGCTCCCCAGAAAGAGCAGCAAACTTCAGGAGAACAACTGAAATCAGGCAGGTTTCCACATTCTCCAACTTTCAGATGAGTGCATGGGGCCTGCAGTGAGGTTTAGAGAACTAGAGTAGGCTGGTGGACCAGGGTAGGCTCGCTTCAGGATGAAAGGAGAGCCCACTTGGAATAGAATCCAAAATTAGCAAAACAGGGACAATTGTTATTGGGTTGGCCAAAAAGTTCATTCAGGTTTTTCATAAGATGTTACAGAAAAACCCGAATGAACTTTTTGGCCAAGGCAATGCAATGAAAAGGAAGGTCCAGAGTGTTAGGAATGGCCACAAACTAGGATATCCCTAGGCCTTATGTTTGAACAATTCACAAAGACAATGGAAGAGGGAGCTGTAATGCCTGGAAGTTAGGAAATGTATACTGACCACTTTTCCCTTCTAAATGTCCATTATTTGGGGACAGATTGAATAAATAATAGTACATTCACATAATTAATTACAATGTGGTTGTACAAAGGAAAAGAGAATATCTCCATGTACAGCTATGGAAAGATTTCCAGGGTATATTATTACCTGAAAAAAGGATATGTAAACAATAAACTAGATTAAGAACTACATTTTGTATTTGAATAAAATTTAGACATTATACGAGAAGGGAGTTATATACGTTAAAGAATAAAAATCAATGTTGAGGGAATTTTTTTTGCTTGTTTCTTAACTTTATCTCACTGTAGTAATAGAATAGGAGGACCAGTACTTTCAAGGAGAATTCTTCAGTTGTGTAAGCTTTTGCATATAAAAATGAAGCTGCATGGTAATGATAAATTAAATAATAGTTTGAATCTAAGAATAATGTTAAATCTGACAAGTTTCACAGAGAGGGGAAATGAAAAAGGAGCACAAGTTCAAATTTCAGCAGTATCTACAAAAGTTATTTTCAGTTATTCTTCACAGAGAAGGATACTATAAATAATGCCAAATTGTATTTTAAAAGACAATCAAGCATTGGAAACTGGATGGAATATATAGTAACAAACTCTCCCTAGCATTTTTTTGCGGTACTCGCGCCTCTCACTGTTGTGGCCTCTCCCGTTGCGGAGCACAGGCTCCAGACGCACAGGCTCAGCGGCCATGGCCCACAGGCCTAGCCGCTCCGCGGCATGTGGAATCTTCCTGTACCGGGGCACAAACCCGTGTCCCCTGCATCGGCAGGCGGACTCTCAACCACTGCGCCACCAGGGAAGCCCACCCTAGAATTTTAAAACTGATGATTTTAGTCTAAGAGAAGTAAATTTTAAATTAAAAAGCTGACAACAGTAAAAAATGGCATAAAATAATATGCTGGTAATGTGAGTTTCAGAAATGCTGTTATATGTGACACTAATTCCCATACTGATGTAATAAAATTATTTTAAAAGCTCCTACATCTTATTTAGATATATATTTTATATTCTTTAATTGAGCCCAGTCATCTACCAAAGGTCAATGATTTTGTCATCATCAAATCATTTAAATTATTTTTACCGACATCAGTAACCAACAGTGCTTGATGTGATGTTAAGGCCCGGTGTATTTTCTCTCATAATTGCCACAACGTGGTACTAGTATCCCCCCAGTTATATATGGAAGGGAGAATAAGCCCTATTGTTTTTCATATATACTTTTAATAGTATATAAATGGCATAGTGGTGTAAATTGTGTTCTGTTTCTTAGTTTTTCCATTCAACATTGTTTTTGACATGCAATATATGTTGCTATATGCAAATCTAGGTTTTTACTACTGATTAATATTCTATGATATGCATAACCACATGTCATTTACCCATTCATATATGATAAACATGTGGGTTGCCTCCAACTTCTTACTCATACATTACTACCATAAATAGCCTCATGAGTGTCTCTTTGTGTACCTGAAGGCAAGTCTCTTGGGTATATATGTCCCAGAGTGAGTAGGTACTTACTCAGTTTTACTAAAATCTGCCAGTTTGCTCTCTAAAATGGACTTCACTAAATTACACTCTCAAAAATAGAGTACAAGATTCCCAAATCCTGCCATCTTTAACAGCCATGAGCTAACCAATTTTCTCATTTTTGCCAATTAAATGAGTATAAAATGACATCCACAGGTTTTTAATTTATATTTTTATTATGAATTAATGTAAGAATAATTTTCATTGTCCTGGAACATAAAAATGATAATAGATTAAGGAAATGTGAATAAAGTAAATGAAAATTTACTATAAATTTTAATAAATGATATTATATCAGTGTGGATTCATTAGTTGTGGCAAAGGAATCATACAAATATAAGATGTTAACAATAAGGGGGATTGTCTAGAGAGTATGTATAAAATCTGTGTACTATCATTGCAACTTTCTGGTAAATACTAAACTTTTCTAAAATTAAAAGTTGACTTCTTTAATGTTGCAAATATTTTCTCCCAGTCTATCAGCTGTTAATTTTGTCTCCAGTGACTTCACTGAACAGAAATCTAAACATGATGGTTGCTTGAACATAAGTGATAGTATAGAGGTGAAGAGAAGCGGAGAGATTTGGGAACTATTTCAGACAATGGTGAATTAGATGTAGGAAGCAAAAGGAAACAAGACATTGGGAATTAACTCTGAACTTTTTTACTTCAGGAATTGAGTGCTTAATTTCTAAAAGCTTCATAGTCCTTTTTTTTTTTTTTTTTTTTGTGGTATGCGGGCCTCTCATTGCTGTGGCCTCTCCCATTGCGGAGCACAGGCTCCGGACGCTCAGCAGCCATGGTTCAGGGGCCCAGCCACTCAGCAGCATGTGGGATCCTCCCTGACCGGGGCACGAACCCGTGTCCCCCGCATCGGCAGGCGGACTCTCAACCACTGCGCCACCAGGGAAGCCCAAGCTTCATAGTCTTTATTGTGATTGTAAATAGTATCCTAATTTCTATTTCAATTTCTGCATGTTTATTGCTATTGCAAAGAAATGCTAATGATTTTTGCATATTGATCTTGTTATCTTAATAGGTCTAACAGTTTGCTAATTATATGGGGTTTTCTTTGCAAATAGTCAATTAATTACAAATACTGAACATTTGTCTTCTTCCTTTTAATTCACAGACATGTTTTTTTCTTTGTATTTAATTGGACAGAACTGCCAGTACTATGTTAAGCAGTAGTATATCAGAGTTTTTGCCTAATTCCTAATATTAAAAGGAAGCCTCTGAAATTCCATCATTAAATATAACATTTGGTATTGGTTTGTGTTTGTTATTTTGTTCGTTTTGCTTTATATTGCAATTGGGGATGGTTATCAGGAGAGGTGAGGAAAGATAGATTTTATCTGATTAAGGAGATTTCCTTTTATTCCTACTTTTTAAAGAACATTTTTTTAAAATCTGAAATGAATTATGAGCATTATCAGAAGTTTTTTCTATGTATATTGAGATGATCATATAATGTTTCCCCTCCATCCATTAGTGTGATAAATTATGTTTTTACATGTTCTGATGTTGACTGTCCTTGCATTCCTGAGATAAATCCTCTTTGATTCATGGTGTGTTTTTTAAAATGTGCTGCTTATTTTGTTGGCTAATTAATACTTAGAAAAGTATAGTGTATGCTCAAAAAATAAATCGACTTACACATTCATTTTCTCAGTGTCTTCATCTAGTTTTGACATTCTGCTACATATTTTTTCATTTGTCCTTCTGAACTCATTCTCTATTCTTCTCCCTGCTCTGTATCATGGAACATGACTGAATGGTTTCCATCAATGGGCTCCTTTGCCCTCTGGCTTCTGATATCGTCGTCAACGACCTCCTTCTGGCAGGAGATTCAAGGGCCGGATATGAGTGAAGTCTGGGTATTTACTCCCCCAGTGTCCTTTCTATTAGATTGCAGTTCGATGCATCCTTCTACCAAAGGTTCCAGCTCCACTCTGGATTTTGTAAATAATTCTATCAAATTACCCCTTTAGGTCAAAGAGTGATATTGGCTTCTTTTATTATAAGCCTTAATGCAAAACTATTCTCCATTGGTTTTCCTCAAGTCAGCCCAAACCATTATAAAGAGTCCCTTCATTAAAATCTCTTCTATTCCCCAGTGTGAGTGTGCCAACCACTTCCTGCTGGGACCCTGACTGATGCAGATATCAAAGTTACACTCACATCAAAATATGAGTTGTATGCCTTTTCTGCTACAAGAAATAAATTGTGTAAAATAGACATATATTTTATGGAAGTGTGGTAGAATTCATTTATAAAACCATCTTTTTCGGGGCAAGGATTTAGTGTAGTTATTAATCTATACAAATTTTATGTTTCAGTGTCAATTTTGGAGTATTATATTGTTAAAAATACCCATTAACTTAAGATTTCAAATTATCAGCATTTAGCAGTTCATAATATTCTTGAATAACTTTTAGATATCTTTCACACTGCAACTATTTTTCCTTTTCTTTGATTACAAATTAAATTGGAATCCTTGTGCATTGCTTTTGGGAATATAAAATGATGCATCCACTGTGGAAAATGGTTTGGTGATTCTTCAATAAGTTAAACATACAATTACCACATAACCCAGAAATTCCACTCCTGGATAGAACTGAAATCAGGTGTTCGAGCAAAAATGTGTGCCAGAATATTCATAACAGCAATATTCACAAAGGCTGAAAGGTGGAAACAACTCAAATGTCCATCAGCTGATGAATGGATAAACAAAATATGGTGTATCTATACAATAGAATATTTTTCCCACACAAAAAGGAATGAAATACTGATACATGCTACAATATGGATGAACCTTGAAACACTATGCTAAGTGAAAGAAACCAGTCACAAGAGACCACATATGCTTCAATTATATGAAATATCAAGGACAGGCAACTCCATAGGGACAGAAAAGAGATTAATGATTGCCACAAGCTAGGAGGAGAGGGGGATGAAGAGTATTTAAAAGAAAGAGTCTTCCTTTTGAGGTGATGATAACGTTCTGGAATTAGAGAGTGGTGATGGTTGCATAACCTTGAGAATGTACGAAATGTTACTTATACTGAATGTTATGTTAGCGGTATTTTACCAAAATATATGAAAATAAGAATTAAATAAATAAAAATAAAAATGTATGCATTTATCTGACTCTATCCCACCTACTCTTTAAACTCCTGACCCTTTCCTAAATGCTTACCAAATTATTACTGAGGGTCCCTGGGGTGGAGAAATGAGGGAAGGATAAGTGAACCCTATGGTCTCATCCTCCTCAACAATTTCCTAGTGTTACTATTTTCTTCTCTTTCAGCACTTACTAGCTGTGATGATATCTCCTATAGCGACTAATGGCAAAAAAAAAAACTTAATCACAGATATGCACTGAAGGTGCTTGACTCAAATGCTGATGTCACTGATGTCCACTCCTAGGCTCAGAGGTTGCCTTTTTTGGCTGCCTTTTTTGTAGTTGTTTATTAATATACCTCATTCCAAAAAAACGGCTTGAGTTAATCAATGCCTAAGTCAAGAACACCAATGTCTGTGCCCATCATTGCCAAAACGTCCTACGTAAATGTAGCTGATGCTTCACAGAGCAATTTCAGACAGATTTTAATAAAATAACTGCTCTAATTTTTATTTGTTCTGTTATTGGAGACTGTTGTCCTGGGACTCAGCCCTGAAGCCTTTAAATGTCTGAGTGTTAGAAATGTCTATCTGTCCTTCCTGTTGGGACTGGGAGGACTTTCATTCAAGAGCTACTATCATATTGTCTGTTGGTCGTGGCAGGAATGATGCCAGATTGTGCCCCAGGATTTTTCTCCAAGCCTGTCCCGCATAGAGAACCTCTCCACCCTCCTACTCTCCTTGCAATACCTCAGAATACTGGTAAGCTACAAAGGGAAGTGTTGGTGTTCAGAAGAAACCTTCTATCGTGTATATGCATGGACAATCTAATTGAGATTTCTCGTGAATCAATGCTAGGACTGAACATCCTTCTGTGATAGTACATTTGAAACAAAAAGGATTCTAGGGTCTATTAATCTTTGGGTTTGAATCTGGAGAAATAAAACTTTAAAGGTTTTATATAAGAAGGCAAAATGTGGCTTTTCCCAGGGTAAATGAAAGTTCTATGAAGATAAAAATGGGGAAAGAAAACTGATTTTAAAAAATGATAATTTTAAAATGAAACTAAATACACTTGCTCAGAGAAATTCTCTGAATTAAGTAATATCCAGCATGACATTACAAACATCAATGATGACACTAAACTGAGTTACTTTTAAACCTCTAATACTTTAAGAGAGATCCATTTGAATAAGGATTTTTTAAAAGCTCTTCCATCTACCTAAAAGAAGTCTATGTATTATACATGGCTAGGTACCTAAAAAATGTATTTTCAATGAATGAATAAAGAGCTAATATTGGAGATGATTAACTTTACAAAAAATTCCTTCAGAATTGCAAAACATTCATTTGCTACTAATTTTCTATAATGAAGTTTTATTTGTTAAATCTTCAAAACATGAGTATTATATTTCTTATACCACCATGGTGTTTTTGAAGAATATAAGAATATCATTCTGTCATGATGAACCAGATGATACATGAGGATAAAATGGAATTTGTTCAAGGTGATTAAACTTTTTTTGATAGAAGGAAGATTTATTTGGTGCTTAGAAATAATTTTATTAGAGGATTGAAGATTCAGAAAAAGGTGATAAAAAACTAGCTAAAAAGAAATCTCTAATAGAATTCCAATAAAACAAATTAAGTTAGAAGTTATTGACATTAAATAAAGGAATGTAAGCTCAATAATGGGAGGATGTGAAAAATATCTAGCCAGAATTAGAGAGTTCTTCATATGAAGCAAAAAAGTATGCTGCAGTCATAACTGTAAATTAGAATGAAAAGTGGAATAACTAGCATATATGTGATAAAGGATATCAATAGCTGATAAGCTGGAAAGAAAAATGAAAGAGTCTGGTAATATCTGACTACAAAAAGTTAGTAGTTATAAAGAAATTGACAAACTAAAAATTGTAATAATCATAATATTAATTCCTTCAGCAATCCTATTTTGAAAACCTGCCTTGTGCTGACCCTCTCTGTTAAATTCTGGGAATGCACAACTGAAGAGATGATTTTGCAGACCTCTAGGAGCTCTAAAGATAGAGAAGGATATGCATGAGAAAAATATGATGTAATGCAATCTTTAAGTGCTTTTCTAGAGGCATGAATAAACTGTTTTAACTGCGTAAAGGCAGGCAACTGTTGCTTCTCTCTGATAGAGTTGCCAAATACCTCTCTGAGTGGTGGTGGGTAAGCAGGATAGTTATGAGCTATTGACAGGGGAAGTGCTGGTGGGTCACAGGTGACGAGAGATGACTGTAAGTAAGAACATTGCAAACACAGAAGAGAAAGGGACTGAAACAAATGCCAAGTATTTTAAAGCCAGATTCTCACCACTGCTAGTCATGGTTAAGGCAGCTGGCAAAGAAAGGAAGTGCGTACGAACAACACAACTTTGCTTCTCTGATTTTATCCCTATCATCTCCTATATTATGACATCCAAAGTTATACAAAGAATTTTTGCATATCTTGGCATAGACTGTAATACTTCCTTTTCCTCCTCTGCTCTGGCTTAATTACAGAGTTGATTTGGCCATTTTCTCTAATGCTTTACTAATTACCTCTTTCCAACTTCCACCACAGGGGTGTGTGTGTGTGTGTGTGTGTGTGTGTGTGTGTGTGTGTATGTGTGTGTGTGTGTGTTCTGATCACTGAATTAACAAAGAGACCAAGTTTGAAGTAGGCAAAATTCGTCTTTTTGTAGGTCACATTGAAGGCCCTTTCACCCCTTTAGGTACTCTTTCTTGGCCCTGGCATCCCCAGGTATTAAATATTAATAATAGCTTAGGTACAAAGCATTCCCCCTCCCAAGAAGTATTTGCATTCTAAAGGAGGTTAGAATAAAAATTCTCTATAATGATATGATTTTAACATCTGTAGCAGGTGAGAGAGAAAAATACTTGAAGAGAGTGTGACTCTTCAGCATATATTCCATACTGTGCCATGTTTCTCCCTTGTGTAATACAAACTTCAAATATAAATTCTAACTTATAAAAAAACTTTAGTTAATTTATCACCATCTTAGAAAGGAATAATATCACATTATTTTATTAATCAAGAATTTTACTCTTAAAAGCATTTTTATATGCCTGATTTTATTTAGACCCTAATAGAGCCATTGGTGGTGTTTTTGCTACTACCCTCAATTTTAGAGATACAGCAACTGAGCCTCAGTGAGGAATTAAGTGGCTTGCTCCAGGTTATACAGCTAATAAGTGACGAATCCTGGGCACAATTCAAGCATTCCTTCTTTCAGTTTACTGCTTTTTGTCACTATACTACTTTTTCTCACTATGTTACTCTATCCCCTGCTCCCCTGCAAATTTCTCACCTAAGAGTTCAGGGCTCATCCACAGAGGTGATAATTTTGTAGGTGTGGGGTTACAAATATGCATTCTTCATATCTCAGGTATTTCAGATGCAGGTAGGTCAAGTGTCATAACTTGAGAAACACAGCTCTAGAAACTATTTTGGGTGATTACGCAAGTGAGAGTAGGACAGAAGGGTTAACACTCCAATTAATCAGTCAACCCAAGGTAGAGGCAGGTCTTAGATAAAACAGATCTTTAGCCCTTCAACTAGCCCTTTCACCTCTAGCACCTTCACCTGCTACCCTCCAGTCCAGGGAACCTTACAGGGAAAGCCTCTCTTGCTCTGTAGCACCCAACCCAGCTTGGCCCTGAAGTGTTCTATGCTGCCTGCATTCGTATTTCCCCAGTTTAGAAGGAACATTGCTATTTGAACTACCTAGTGTTTTATCACCCCGGTGGTTTGTATTAGAAGAGAAACAGGAAGGTTTTTACCCCATGCAATGCATTTCATATCATAGAATTTCAAAGTAAAAAAGAAGACTGTGGAATGAAAGCAATCAGGACGGCAAAGGAATTTTTAAGTCATTCCAAAATTATTGCACAGAAATAGCCACATATTCTGAAAATACATAGGACTACTCTAGCATTGCAGAAGAGCTATTATTTTAGAGTCTTACTGTTTTATTCTGGTGGGGTTGGTTTGTTTTACAGAATCACACGCTGCCCAGAACTTCTACAAACTGTTTAAGATATACAGATTAGTACCCTTATTCAGAAGTTTTAACAAAGTGGATTAATGATCAGCCTTTCTGCCACAATAGTAAAGAGAGCCAGCTCTGCAGACAACCTGCCTCAAATATCATACAATCACCCAGCAGCAGAGTGCCAACCATACCTCAATATCTCATCTGTAGCTTGACTCGGAGGAAAATGAAACTAAACGATGAATGTAAACTACTAAGTCTTCAATAAAGAGTAATTCTTGTTGAAGGGCAGTACAGTTGACTCTCACTATTCATGATAATTTTGTTCTATACAGTTGCTGTGAACAATAAATTAACCAATACTGAACAGTTGTTTCCAAAAGAAATGCAGGGTTAAATTCCTGTGAACCTCTTGTCACATTTTTGTCAACTGATCAGTAATACAAAATCATGTTTTATGTGTGTGCTGTTTAAAGACACTTTATTTCATACATATGGTTCATTCATTGACATTGAACTCACAGACAACAGCACTATAACTCAAGCCTAAACGATGCTTATCTAAACACACATATTTTCTCTCTAATGCTTATGACAGCCTTTTTGCCTTTTGGAAAGCAAGACAGCACTTCACCTCTTCTGCTTGAGTGCCATTTTTAAACAGAGAAATCCTCAACAAACATTACCAAAATGCAAAAACTGTGGCACTAAGTAGACCATGAGAAGAATACTTGCTTACAGTATGAAAGCCCCAACGATGACAGAGTATTGCCCTGTTGGACATCAGCTGGGAATGTACATGTCTAGTGACTCAAATTTTTGGCTGCTCTGCACATGTCTGCAAATGACCACAAAAGTGCAGCAGGTATTGGTTTGGGAGTTAGAAATAAATTTTAGCAAGTAGGTGAATTCAAGAACATAGAATCCAGGAATATTGCAGATCAACTGTATAATGTTGTAGTGAAGGGCCTGTAGTCTGTAACCATCAGTCTGCCCTAACTGCTCATCATCTGTGTAGTTTGGAGAAAGTGTCAGTTTCCTTACCTGTGAAATAAAAATAACCACAACTCCAACCTCTTGTGTATGTGATGAGAATTAAATGAGAAACTGCATGTAAGGTGGCACATGACCAGTTATCAAAAATTACTAATGCAAGGAACACTAAATAAGGCAGCAAGAATTAACTTTAACATAGGTGGAATTTTCTTACTAACACTTCTCAAAATGCTGGGGAAAAAAGATCTGACTGAATAATTTACTTTTTCCTCTTATTTCCTATGTATGAGCAGAACCAATTTTTGTGACAGATATAATGGTGTTATATTCGAATACAAAAATCATTTTGGTGAAGTATTATAAATCAATAGTGTCGTTTTAAGGATCTTAACTAAAGTATGCAGATGCTAAGTTTTAAATGGAGCCTTGTGCTAGAATTTCAATTAATGTAAATGGAAAGTTGAACTGTAAGTACTAATTTTATTTGCCTAGATTAAGCCAGGAAAAAATGAGCTCATGTCTCTAAGGATCTGATCTCAATGCTGAAAGATAAATGCACAGAAACATAGTCACATGACCTAAAATTTCATCTTTTTTGATGTGTTTTAAATAGTTTCTATTTTAGATAAACACTAGCTTTTGCTGGAAATCCTAATATTTCCAAACTTTACCATCCTTCTGTACATCGGTGATAACAAAAATTTAAAAATGAAAAACTGCCTTATTAGTTATTAAGCCAAGAATTCCTGCTCAAAAACAGTGGCCGGGCTTCCCTGGTGGTGCAGTGGTTGAGAGTCCGCCTGCCGATGCAGGGGACACAGGTTCGTGCCGCGGTCCGGGAAGATCCTACATGCCGTGGAGCGGCTGGGCCCGTGAGCCATGGCCGCTGGGCCTGCGTGTCCGGAGCCTGTGCTGCGCAACGGGAGGGGCCGCAGCAGTGAGAGGCCCGTGTAGCGCAAAAAAAACCCCAAAAAACAGCAGCCACTTAATTCACTGAAAGGATACTTAAATTATGTCTCACTTTATTTCTATTAGGTGTATGCAATACTCAAAATTTCACCAGATAGTGCAAAACAGAACAATGAATGATGAAAACTGATGAAATCATAAGGAGAGCAAATGAGTGGGAAGTGGTTTTTTCGTGTGGTACGTTGTGATTATAGACTGCCAGGTAGTGGTGAAATGACAAACTTTTCAGGTTGACCATACTTCATTCAATTTAAAACGTTACCAAAATGATTTAGAAAAAAATATACTAAATAAGTATGGTTCTCGATCATTTTGGGACTGCTTCAAAAATCTAAAAAAATAAATACATAAACTAAAACTAAGGAACTTTCTCCCCAGAAAAGTTCACGATACATATACACACTTAAAAAAATACACATATGCATTTTTTATAATGTTACTGTGCTTAAGGATGTACCCCAAGTTAATAATCTTCTCCAAAGTGATGGGAAAAAAGTCACATTTAATTGCACATAAATTGATTTTCATGTATGAAGCTTTTGAAAATAATAAAAGATAATAATTTAAACCACTTTTAGGGAAGTCAAAATATATGTTTCTATTTCTATAGAATTTTGTAATTTCATTTCCCCCAACACTCTCCCATAGATATTAACTGAAAATTGCTGCTTAGAATAAACAAAGCAACTTTACCTCTTTTTAGCCTTTTTGTACTGATAGAATTTTGTGGATTTTCATTAAATTGGTATAGACCTTCAGGGTCTTGTCCAGTGGAAAATCTGTACATACTGTTGATTTCAATAAGGAAGGCAAAATCGGCAAATTGTGAAGGAAAACAACTCTAAAAACTAGAACTAAGAATATATCATTCCATTCTGTGATGTTTGATGGGTACTATTTGAAGAAATTATTCATTTCCTCCATAAGCCCATGGCCAAAAGCAAAATAATATCATCATTTGGGTCAACAAGTGCCCCATATTACCATTACCTATAATCTTGCATATTTCACATTTCACTATGCTCCATAGACATATAAGGATTCATCTCAATCATATTACAAAAACATTCAAAGACTGGAAGCAATTCATTTTTCAAATATCCATTGGTCACATAACTTGGCTTTAACAGAAATATACAATTGTAGCTGATAATGCTATTTTAAACACTATGATCCAGCGGTTCAACCTGACACCCTTTGGTGTTTATCTTTGGCATCATCCAGAAGCTGTATCAGACGCCAAGCTTGGTCATGCAGAGAAAGTAAATTTAAAGAGCGATTTTCATTTATAACAAACAGACCCAGCTGGGAACACAGCTGTTAAATGGGAAGTCAAATCAAAATTTCCTGCTACCTGGAAGGGTCTAATTATAAAACCACCTAGACAAGTTTTCAAAAGCCATAGATGAACTAGCCCACCCTCAACGTGGGTTTAACTTAAAAAGAGAAAAAAAAAGAGAGAGAAATTATCTGGATCACACATTACAGAAGTAATCAGGAGTATTTTATAAAGTCCTAAGATCTATATATGTCTAAATTGAACCTGCCTTTGATTCTTAACATAGTTTCCCAGCTTCTCTATATTCAGACTTAAAATCTAAAGTTTGGAATAACCCAGATAGAAAGAAATGTGAATTATAGCTTTTTAAAATTCTATCTCTCCCATGTCCTTCACTAAATAAACAAGAAAAGATCAGCAAGTACAGTACATGAAAACAAAATCTAGAATTTTGAATATAATAGCTAAGGTTCTTAATAGTCAAGGGAGTTAAATACATTTACATATAGAGTATCTGTCATTCCCTAACACTTTATCAAGTTTTAGCAATCAAAAAATTTCATTGTCACTGTGGTATGTTGTTCATGGTTGTCCTTTTTGTAAATTGACCTTGGAAAATAAAGTGAGGTGTTTTTTTTTCTTTTTTTTTTAAACATCTTTATTGGAGTATAATTGCTTTACAATGGTGTGTTAGTTTCTGCTTTATAACAAAGTGAATCAGCTATACATATACATATATCCTCAGAGTTTTTAAGCATGATTTGATCCAACATCTTCACAGCTTAGTATCTATTCCTTGGGCATCAGAGACCTCCCAATACAGCAATCTGGGACCCCCAGATGGCAGAGAGGTCCTAAGGGGGAAAGAACTGCAGAGAGTGTTATTCCCTCCACCCATTGTCTCCTTTAGTCTCATTAACTTTCTGAAACACACCCAGTATTCCTGAGATACATGTATAACACATGTTAAGTATCTGTCCAGTAGTTACTAGTTAATAGATGATAAATTCTAAAGGGTTACACATGTTGGTCTCTGTGTACAGTATCAGTACTTCACAGTAAATAAGCAGATGTTTCACAGATGCTACTTTTAAATTAAACTTTGGATTCGTTTCATTTATGATTTATCCCATACTAGGTTATCCATGAAGATTCATCTACCCTGTAATGAAACCCCAGCAGCAATTATGAATAGACTTGAGAAGCCATGTTTTTAAGAGCATAAACTGAATTTGAGTTTTTAATTTTTATCACTTCTTTTTTGCTTAACACTTTGCTCCTTTGCATGGAAAAAAAGATTTCATATTAACAATAAACTCTCATAAGATTTTTTTTAATGGAAATGTAATTTACGTAACAATATTGGATCTGGATTTTACCTAACAGATATCTGAGAAAATGAGACACATTTTAAAAATTATAGAAATCAAACTTGTACAACCTTGCCTCCAGTTGTACAGCATTTTGTCACATTATTCTTAATTCTTTACTTTTTCACATTTCTGCATTTATGTTTAGACTTGGCACCTTTCCAACTGAGACCATCCTGTGGTTAAATAACCCTTCCTGCTTTATAGTGGAGATGAGTGTTCAAATACTTCCTCCAACAAAATAATGTTAATATGTTAGTAAATTATATATTTCCAAAAGACCCTAAAAATTTGAGCACAAATGTGGTGCCCTTCAAAGAAACTTCCTCATGGAAGTAAGGAAGGAATAAGAGAAGGAAAAGAGGGAGAAGGGAATAACATTAGTAATGGTTAGAATTTATGAAGTGTTTATTGTGTCGGGTATTACTCTAAGCCATAATATATTCATTTTCTCATGCAATCTTCACAACCATCTTAGGAAGTATTATTTTCCAGATAAGGACACTGGCAGGCACTAAAATTGAATTTATCTATTAAATTTACCTACTAAATTTGATATTTAGGTGATGTTTCTGGAATTATCTGTCCTGGGGTTCTCTGTAGTAGGGTTTGATGTCAGCTCAGGAAGAAGAGACTATATAACAGGGGTTCTTAACCTCAAATTTTTCTGGTAAGGGATCCGTGTTAGGACTCAGTGTATTAATGAACCCAGTAGTATGCTTTTCAAAGCAGTATGAGTGCATACATGAATTTTTTTTCACTATTGTATTCATAGCTTTTATGAGATCCACAAAAAAAACCTCCAGAATAACACCACCAACAACCAAAAGTTTAAGAAGCAATGTTCTAAGGGGTGACATCAGTGAAAATGGTGGAGTGAGGATGTCTGAAACTTTCCCCCTCAATAAAAGCAATAAAATAACTGGAAAAGAATATCAGAATCAATTTTTCACAACTCTGGAAATTAACCAAAAGCTTGCAAAAGTCCAGTTGAATCTCTATAAGAACAATGAGATTTGTGGCATTTTCTCCTACCCTAGTCCTATTCCCTCCCATCACTCCCCAACATTACAGCAACCTTAAAAATAATATCCAGCATTCCAGTACCAGGCTGAGAAGAAAAGTGTTGGAACTATTTCAAGGCCTCATTCCCAAATAGGATTCATTATTTACCCCAATTAGTGGTTCCCTAGAAGACCCCCTTTGAAAGGCTTGCTTTTATTGACCTCAGTTGAACTTGCTCTGTGCTGAAAGCTTTTTCCCAGAGGCCATTTGTTGAATATTTTAACATCACTATTGCTTGAGGCAACAGATAAGAGTTGGAGCAAACGATATGCTAACAAAAAAGTTTACAAGGAAAAGTTGAGATGGCCGTAGGGGTTTTTGAAAAGCTGCAACATATTCCTGTGAGTTTAGAATGCCACATTCAAGTGTGGAGCCTTATTCATGCTTAGGAAAGATCTGAGAAGTCCCTACACTCTTACTTCTGATTGATACTGAGGCTCTGAAAGCAGGAAATAAAGGCTAAGGCAGAGCTGTAATCTAACTGACTTGAGTGTAGAAGGCAGATCCCAATACACACATAGAACCCTCAGAAAAATGGGAGATTTATTGATTCCAGACATGTAAAGAAATCTCTGTCCAATCATTAGCTGACCCTAAACTAAATGACTAGAGACTTCAGTGACAACATACAACAAAGAAACAGAATTTACAACATTAGGTCAGAAAAGTCAATAAACAAATGACAACCAAAGCAGAAAGCAGCAACAACAAACCCTGGGAAGGGGGAGAATCTGATTTTCAGAGTTTCAAAATTATATTATTTGAAATCAGTTTTCAACATACAATTAGAAAACATGCAAAGAAATAACATAGTATGACCTATACACTCTATGGCAAAGTTCAGATCTCAGAATTACTAGAAAAGAATTTTAAATCAGCTATTTTAAATATGTTCAAAGACCTAAAATAGCCACGTCTAAAGGGAACAATTATAACTAAGGGGAAATATTATAATTATGTCTCATTCTAATATTTAATGAATAGACTATTAATAAAGAGATAGAAATTATAAAAAGAAACCAAATAGAAATTCCAAAGTTGAAAAGTACAACTTAAATAAAAAATTTACTATAGAGGATAAACAGCAAATTCAATTAGATTAAAAAAAAGAAGCAGCAAACTTAAAGACAGGTCAATTGATGTTATCCAATCTGAGGAACAGAAGTATAAAAAAGTAAAGAAAAATGAACAGATCTTAAAAGATTTGTGGGATGCTATCAAGTTTACCAGCATACGGGGCTTCCCTGGTGGCGCAGTGGTTGACAGTCTGCCTGCCGGTGCAGGGGACGCGGGTTTGTGCCCCGGTCCGGGAGGATCCCACATGCCGCAGAGAGGCTGGGCCCGTGAGCCATGGCCACTGAGCCTGCGCGTCTGGAGCCTGTGCTCCACAACGGGAGAGGCCACAACAGTGAGAGGCCCGCGTACCGCAAAAAAAAAAAAAAAGTTTACCAGCATACAAATAATGGGAGTTTCAGAAGGAGAGGAGAGAGAGAGAGAAAGGATCAGAAAGAATATCTGAAGAAATAATGGCTAAAAACTTCTCAAATTAAGTTTAAAAATTCATCTACTGAAAGAAAATGAAGTTGGAGGACTGATGCTACCTAACTTCAAGACTTAGAATTAAGCTACAGTAACCAAGACTGCATGGTATTGACAAAAGAATAGACAAATATCAATGGGACAGAATAGGGAGCCTAGTAATAGACCCACATATAGTCAACTGATCTTTGACAAAAGAGCAAGAGTAATACAATGGAGCAAAGATTGTCTTTCCAGCAAATTCTGGAACCGAATATCCACATGCAAAAAAATGAATCTAGATGCAGAAATTACACCTCACAAAAATTAACTCAAAATAGATTATAGACTTAAATGAAATTACAAAACTGTAAAACTCTTAGAAGATAACATAGGGTAGATAACCTATATGACCTTGCTATTGTGATAACTTCTTAGATACAACACTGAATGCACAATTCATGAAAGAAATAGTTAATAAGCTGGATTTCATTAAAATTAAAAACTTCTGCTCTCTGAAAGACAATGTCAAGAGAATATGAGAACAAGCCACAAACTTGGAAAAAATATTTGCAAAACACACATATGATTGTTATCCAAAATAACAAAGAACTCTTAAAACTCAATAATAAGAAAACAAACAACATGATTTTAAAATGGGTCAAAGATTTTAACAGACACTTCACCAAAGAACATATGCAGATGGAAAACAAGCATATGAAAAGATGTCCTACATGACACATCATCAAGGAAATGCAAATTAAAACAGCATGAGATACCACTGTACACCTATTAGAATGGCCAAAGTCTGAAAGACTGACAAGGATGTGGAGCAACAGAAATTCTCATTCATTGCTGGTGAAAATACAAAATGGTACAGCTACTTAGAAGACAGATTGGAAATTTCTTACAAAACTAAGCATACTCTTACCATATGATGCAGAAATTGTGCTCCTTGATATTTACCCAAAGGAGTTGAAAACTTATGTCCATATAAAAACCTGCACATGGATATTTGTCATAGCTTTATTCATAATTGCCAAAACTTGGAAGCAAGCAATTGCCTTTCAGTAGGTGAATGGATAAATAAACTGTGTAACATCCAAACAATGAAATACTATTCAACACTACAAGAAATGTGCTATCAAGCCATGAAAAAACATGGAGTAAACTTAAATGTGCATTACTAAGTGAAAGAAAACAAATTGAAAAGGCTACATCCTATATATTTCCAACTGTATGACATTCAGGAAAAGGCAAAACTATGGAGGTAGTAAAAAGATCAGAGGTCAGGTTAGAAGGTGGAATGGGATGAAGAGTGGGAAAACAGAGGATTTTTTTTTAACATCTTTATTGGAGTATTATTTCTTTAAAATGTTGTGTTAGTTTCTGCTATATAACAAAGTGAATCAGCTATATATATTCATATATCCCCATATTCCCTCCTTCTTGCATCTCCCTCTCACCCTCCCTATCCCACCCTTCTAGATGGTCACAAAGCACCGAGCTGATCTCCCTGTGTTCTGCAGCTGCTTCCCTCTAGCTATTTTACATTTGGTAGTGTATCTATATCAACACTACTATCTCACTTTGCCCCAACTTACACTTCACCCTCCCCATGTCCTCAAGTCCATTCTCTACATCTGCATCTTTATTCCTGTCCTGCCCCTAGGTTCATCAGAACCTTTTTTTTCTTTTTTAGGTTCCATGTATGTGTGTTAGAAAATGGTATCTGTTTTTCTCTTTCTGGCTTGCTTCACTCTGTCTGACAGACTCTAGGTCCATCCACCTCACTAAAAATAACTCAATTTCGTCTCTTTTTATGGCTAATATTCCATTGTATAAATCTACCACATCTTCTTTATTCATTCATCTGTCGATGGACACTTAAGCTGATTCCATGTACGGGCTATTGTAAATAGAGCGTCAATGAACATTGTGGTACATGACTCTTTTTGAATTATGGTTTTCTCAGGGTATAGGCCCAGTAGTGGGATTGCTGGGTCATATGGTAGTTCTATTTTTAGTTTTTTAAGGAACCTCCATACTGTTCTCCATAGTGGATGTAAATAGGTGCTGAATTTTGTCAAAAGCTTTTTCTGCATCTATTGAGATGATCATATGGCTTTTATCCTTCAATTTGTTAGTATGGTGTATCACATTGATTTATTTGCATATATGAAGAATCTTTTCATTCCTGGGATAAACCCCACTTGATCATGGTGTATGATCCTTTTAATGTGTTGTTGGATTTTGTTTGCTAATATTGTGTTGAGATTTTTTGCATGTATGTTCATCAGTGATATTGGCCTGTAGTTTTCTTTGTGACATCATTGTCTGGTTTTGGTATCAGGGAGATGGTGACCTCATAGAATGAGTTTGGGAGTGTTCCTCCCTCTGCTATGTTTTGGAAGATTTGAGAAGGATAGGTGTTAGCTCCTCTCTAAATGTTTGCTAGAATTCGCCTATGAAGCCATCTGGTCCTGGGCTTCTGTTTTTTGGAAGATTTTTAATCACAGTCTCAATTTCAGTGCTTGTGATTGGTCTGTTTATATTTTCTATTTCTTCCTGGTTCAGTCTTGGAAGGTTGTGCTTTTCTAAGAATTTGTCCATTTGTTCCAGGTTGTCCATTTTACTAGCATATAGTTGCTTATAGTAATCTCTCATGATGCTTTGTATTTCTGCAGTGTTAGTTGTTACTTCTCCTTTTTCGTTTCTAATTCTGTTGATTTGAGTCTTCTCTTTTTTTCTTGATGAGTCTGGCTAGGTGTTTATCAATTTTGTTTATCTTCTCAAAGAGCCAGCTTTTAGTTTTATTGATCTTTGTTATTGTTTCCTTCATTTCTTTTTCACTTATTTCTGATCTGGTCTTTGATTTCTTTCCTTCTGCTAACTTTGGGGGTTTTTTTGTTCTTCTT
Source organism: Phocoena sinus (assembly GCF_008692025.1). Classification (NCBI taxonomy): domain Eukaryota; kingdom Metazoa; phylum Chordata; class Mammalia; order Artiodactyla; family Phocoenidae; genus Phocoena; species Phocoena sinus. The sequence continues at coordinate 69,322,838 of NC_045767.1, forward strand.
TTGCTAATTGCTTTAGGTGTAAGGTTAGGTTGTTTATTTGAGATTTTTCTTGCTTTCTGAGGTAGGATTGTATTGCTATAAACTTCCCTCTTAGAACTGCTTTTGCTGCATCCAATAGGTTTTGGGTCATCGTGTTTTCATTTTCATTTGTTTCTAGGTATTTTTTGATTTCCTCTTTGATTTCTTCAGTGATCTCTTGGTTATTTAGTAGTGTATTGTTCAGCCTCCATGTGTTTGTATTTTTTCCAGTTTTTTTCTTGTAATTGATATCTAGTCTCATAGTATTGTGGTCGGAAAAGATACTTGATGTGCTTTCAATTTTCTTAAATTTACCAAGGCTTGATTTGGTAATATCAAAATGACTCAAGATATGATCTATCCTGGAGAATGTTTCATGAGCATTAGAGAGGAAAGTGCATTCTGTTGTTTTGGGATGGAATGTCCTATAAATATCAATTAAATCCATCTTGTTTAATGTGTCATTTAAAGCTTGTGTTTCCTTATTTAGTTTCATTTTGGGTGATCTGTCCATGGGTGAAAGTGGGGTGTTAAAGTCCCATACTATTATTGTGTTACTGCCAATTTCCCCTTTTATGGGAGTTAGCATTTGCCTTATGTGTTGAGGTGTTTCTATGTGGGGTGCAGAAATATTTACAATTGTTATATCTTCTTGGATTGATCCCTTGATCATTATGTAGTGTCCTTCCTTGTCTCTTGTGATAGTCTTTATTTTAAAGTCTTTTCTCTGATGTGAGACTTGCTACTTCAGTTTTCTTTTGATTTCCATTTGCATGGAATATTTTTTCCATCCCCTCACTTTCAGTCTTTATGTGTCCCTAGGTCTGAAGTGCATCTCTTGTAGGCAGCATATATACAGGTCTTATTATTGTATCCATTCAGCCAGTCTATGCCTTTTGGTTGGAGGATTTAATCCATTTACATTTAAGGTAATTATCTATATGTATTTTCCTATTACCATTTTCTTAATTGTTTTGAGTTTGTTTTTGTAGGTCTTTTCCTCCTCTTGTGTTTCCTGCCTAGAGAAGTTCCTTTAGCATTTGTTGTAAAGCTGGTTTGGTGGTGCTGAATTCTCTTAACTTTTGCTTGTTTGTAAAGGTTTTAATTTCTCCATCGAATCTGAATGTGATCCTTGCTGGGTAGAGTAATCTTGGTTGTAGGTTCTTCCCTTTCATCACTTTAAATATATCCTGCCACTCCTTTCTGCCTTGTAGAGTTTCTGCTGAAAGATTAGCTGTTAACCTTATGGGGATTCCCTTGTATGTTATATGTTGCTTTTCCCTTGCTGCTTTTAATACTTCTTCTTTGTATTTAATTTTTGATAGTTTGATTAATATGTGTCTTGGCATGTTTCTCCTTGGATTTATCCTGTATGGGACTCTCTGTGCTTCCTGGACTTGATTTACTATTTCCTTTCCCACGTTAGGGAAGTATTCAACTATAATCTCTTCAAATATTTTCTCAGACCCTTTCTTTTTCTCTTCTTCTTCTGGGACCCCTATAATTTGAATGTCGGTGCATTTAATGTTGTCCCAGAAGTCTCTGAGACTGTCCTACAATTTTTTCATTCTTTTTTCTTTATTCTTCCCTGCAGTAGTTATTTCAACTATTTTATCTTCCAGGTCACCTATCCATTCTTCTGCTTCCGTATTCTGCTTTTGATTCCTTCTAGAGAATTTTAAATTTCATTTATTGTGTTGTTCATCATTGTTTGTTTGCTCTTTAGTTCTTCTAGGTCCTTGCTAAACGTTTCTTGTATTTTCTCCATTCTATTTCCAAGATTTTGGATCATATTTACTATCATTACTCTGAATTCTTTTTCACATAAACTGCCTATTTCCTCTCCGTTTGTTTGGTGTGGTGGGTTTTTACCTTGCTCCTTCATCTGCTGTGTGTTTCTCTGCCTTCTGATTTTTTTTAAACTTACTGTGTTTGGTGTCTCCTTTTTGCAGGCTGCAGGTTCATAGTTCTGGTTGTTTCTAGTGTCTGACCCCAGTGGGTAAGATTGGTTCAGTGGCTTGTGTAGGCTTCCTGGTGGAGGGGACCGGTGCCTGTGTTCTAGTGGGTGGGGCTGGATCTTTTCTTTCTGGTGGGCAGGGCCATGTCCGGTGTTGTGTTTTGGGGTGTCTGTGACTTTATTATGGTTTTAGCTAACCTGTCTGCTAATGGGTGGGGTTGTGCTCCTGTCTTGCTAGTTGTTTGGCATGGGTGCCCAGTGCTGGAGCTTGCTGGCCATTGGGTGGAGCTAGGTCTTAGCTTGAGACAGAGATCTCTGGGAGAGCTCTTGCCAATTGATATTATGTGGAGCTGGGAGGTCTCTGGTGGTCCAATGTCCTGAACTTGGCTCTCCCACCTCAGAGACTCAGGCTTGACATCAGGCTGATGTCAAGACCCTGTCAGCCACATGGCTCAGAAGAAAAAAATTATAATAAATAAAAAAATATAAAATTATTAAAATAAAGAAATTTTAAAAATTATTAAAATTATAAAATTTTTTTAAGGTAATAAAAAAAAGAAGATATCAACCAAGCCAATAAACAAATCCACTAATGATAACAAGCACTAAAAGCTATATTAAGATAATCATAAAAATCAGAAACAAGTCAGTCACAGACAGCAAATCCCAAGTCTACAGTTGCTCCCAATGTCCACCGACCCAATTTTGGGATGACTCATTTTCTATTCTGGTATTCCACAGATGCAGGGTACATCAGTTCATTGTGGGGATTTAATCCGCTGCTCCTGAGGCTGCAAGGAGAAATTTACCTTTCTCTTCTTTGTTCGCACAGCTCCTGTGGCTCACCTTTGGTTTTGGCCCCACCTCTGCGTGTAGGTCACCCTCAGGCATCTGTTCCTGTCCAGACAGGACAGGGTTAAAGCAGCAGCTGATTAGGGGGCTCTATTCACTCATGCCAGTGGGGAGGGAGGGTTAGGTAGTTATAATCGGAATGCAGGGCAAACCAGCTGTGGCAGAGGCCGGCCTGACTTTGCAACAGCCTGAGGCGTGCCATGTGTTCTCCCAGGGAAGTTGTCCCTGGATCACGGGATCCTAGCAGTGGTGTGCTGCATAGCCTCTGGGTGGGGGTGGAGGGAGGGCGGGGCAGGCGTGTGGATAGTGACCTGTGCTTGCACACAGGATTCTTGGTGGCTGCAGCAGCAGCATTAGTGTTTCATGCCCATCTCTGTGTTCCGAGTTGATAGCCGTGGCTTGTGCCCATCTCTTGAGCTCGTTTAGGCAGTGCTCTGCCTTCTGTGGGCAGACAGGGAAGACATCCCCTCTCCTCACACACCCTGAAACAGTGGTCTCTTGCCTCTTAGGCAGGCCCAGACTTTTTCCCAGACTCCCTCCCGGCTAGCTGTGGTGCATTAACCCCCTTGAGGCTGCGTTCACACAGCCAACCCCAGTCCTCTCCCTGGGATTTGACTTCTTAAGCCTGAGCCTCAGCTCCCAGGCCCCACCAGCCCCAGCAGGTGAGCAGACAAGCCTCTCAGGCTGGTGAGTGCTGGTCGGCACTGATCTTCTGTGGAGGAATCTCTCTGCTTTGCCCTCTGCACCCCTGTTGCTGCACTCACCTCTGTGGCTCCGAAGCTTCCCCCCCGCCACCCCCCGTCTCCACCAGTGAAGGGGTTTCCTAGTGTGTGGAAACTTTTCCTCCTTCACAGCTCCCTCCCAGAGGTGCGGGTCCTGTCCCTATTCTTTTGTCTCTGTTTTTTCTTTTTTCTTTTGTCCTACCCAGGTATGTGGGCACTTTCTTGCCTTTTGGGAAGTCTGAGGTCTTCTGCCAGCATTCAGTAGGTGTTCTGTCGGAGTTGTTCCACATGTAGTTGTATTCTTGATGTATTTGTGGGGAGGAAGGTGATCTCCACGTCTTACTCTTCCACCATCTTGAAGAGTCCCCCAGACAGAGGATTTTTAAGGCAGAGAAAATATTCTGTATGACCCCACAATGAAGGATACATGTCAGACATTTGTCCCAACTCATAGAATATACAATACCAAGAATGAACTGTAATGTAAACTCTGGACTTTGGATGATAGTGATGTGTCAATGTAGGTCATCAGTTGTAACGAACATACTACTCTGGTGGGGGATATTGATAATGGGGGATGCTATGCTTGTGTGGGGACAGGAAGTATATGGGAAATCTCTATACTTCCTCTTAATTTAGGTGAACTTAAAACCCCTCTAACAAAACAAAGTTTTAATAAAAGCAAATAGCAGCAGCAAAAAATACACTGGATTCAACCTCGGCATTAAATCAATCCAGCGATTTTATTAATTAATCAGGTTAAAAAATTTATCTATACATCCAAGATGCTCAACAAACCAAGCATGGTAAACTAAAAGAGATTTATTTCTAGACACATCATAAACCAGCTTTTGAAAACAGACACAATGAGAGAATCTTGAAAGCAGCAAGCAAGGTGACTTATCATATACAAGATATCCTAAATAAGCTGATTTCTTGCCAAAAACTATGGAGACCAGAAGACAATAGCATGATATATTCAAAATCCTTGAAGGAAAAAACTGTCAATCAAAGCAACCTTTAAAAAAGGAAAGAGAATTTAAGATATTTCCAGATTTTTAAATATTGAGATAATTTATTGTTATTTGACTTGCCTTACAAGAAATAATAAAGGTGGTCCTTCAAGCTGAAATGAAAGGATTTTAAGGAAAAACTCACATCCAAATGAAGAAATAGAGAGTGCTAGTAAAGGTAGCTACATTGGTAAGACATAGGTAAATTTATAAAACAGTATTAATGTATTTTTTGTTTTTTTATCCTACATTATTTAAAATACAATTGCATAATGCAATCATTGTAAATCTCAGTTGATGGACACACAACATATGAAAATGTAATTTGTGAAAATAACAGCATAAAGGAGGCAGGAAAACAAAGTTATATATAAGAGAAGAGTTTTATATATCATTCATACTAGGCTGCTATTAATCAGGACTAGATTGTTATAAATAAAGTGGTTAATGGTAATTCCAAGCCCAACCACTAAGAAAATAATTCAAAAAAATATAGTGAAAGACATGACAAAGCAATTAAAATCATATACTGGAACACCAAAAAAGGGCAGGAATGGAATAAATGAGAAACAAAAGGATATAGGACATATAGAAAATAACTAGCAAAATAGCAAGTATAAATCCTACCTAATCAGTAATTACATTAGATGTAAATAGATGAAACTATTCAATTAAAAGGCAGAGATTGACAAGATAGAAAAAGAACCCAGCATGATTCAACTATATGCTGTATAAAACAGAAACACTTTAGATTCAAAGACACAAAAATATTGAAAATGTAAGATAGAAAAAGTTATTCCATGCAAATGAGAACCAAAAGAGAGCTGGAGTACCTATATACTAGTATCAGACAAAATAGACTTTAAGGCAAAAGTTATTAGTAGAGATGAAGAACATTTTACAGTGATAAAATGCTCAATTCATGAATAATTTATACCAGTTATAAACATATATGCATCTAACAGCAGATCCTCAAAATACATGAAGCAAAGCTGAAAAAGAATTGAAAGTAGGAATAGATGATTCAAAAATAATAGTTGGAGACTTCAATACCCCACTGTCAATAATGGATAGAACAACTAGACAGAAGATCAGCAAAGAAACAGAATACTTGGACAATACTATAAACCAACTAGACCTAACAGACACATATAGAACACATCATCCAACAACTTCCTCTCAGGCACACAATAAACATGTTCATAGCAGCATTATTCATAGTGATCAAAATATAGAAATAACCTGAATGTCCCTCAACTGATGTGTGGATAAACAAAATATGTTATATATTGGGTTAGCTAAAAAATTTGTTCAGGTTTTTCCATAATATCTCAGGGAAAAACCCAAATGAACTTTTTGGCCAACCCAATATAAACAATGGAATATTACTCAACCATATAAAGGAATGAAGTACTAATATGTATGACAACATGGATAAACCATGAAAGCCTTATGTTTAGGGAAAGGAGCCAGACATATTGGGTAATCCTGGCTCCTACCATGGCTTCTACTACAGGGAGGACTCAGCACTGATCCACATGTTTTGGCTCTTGCCATGTGAGAACCCTAGGAGAGCCTAGAAGTAGAGCCAGTAAATTGATAGAGTGGTCAGGGACACTACTGTGGTGTTCACAGCAAAATGATTAAAGGTTGGGTTGGGAGTCCAACCAGGTACAAATCCCTATTTTGATGCTGTTTAATAGCTTGAGACCTTGGGCAAGTTACTTAGTTTGTCTCAAATTTTTCACCTGCAAAACATGGATGTGATCTATCTCATAGGATTTTTGTAAGGATTCTATAATAAAATGCCCAAATTTCTTAGCAAAAATCTATGCTAATAATAAATGCTCAAGCACTGTTAGCAACTTTCATTATCACTCCAATGGAAAAGGGCAGTAAAAGCAAGATAGAGAAAATAGATGACTGTATCCCTTTTACTAATTATGGCTGATTCACCAATTTTTAAAAACTGCTTTCAGTTTAATCAAAGTAAAAATAAACAGACTTGTGAAAATATGGCTTTACTATTTCCACTATGTAAGTTGATGCTGTTGTTTAAACGGTTTGCAAATTATTTTTCAAGTTTTTAAAGCTCATCTTGATCTCTGAATAAGATATTCCTCCATTCGCAGGGTGCTAGTTTCTGCAGGGAGCTCTCAGGTGGACTGCTAGCCATGTCTTAGTCTTACCATCCTGGGGATTTATCAGTTAAGTCAGGCCCATGATGGAATTCTCTGTATAATTTTCTAGAAGGCAAATTACATACAAACTGCTTGAGTTTGCCAGCATTAGTACATAGCCGAAGTCACCAGACACATACATATACCTTAAGCTGTCAGTAGTTAATACTGGAATCTGGAGGAAAAGTGAGTAGGATATTTTGAAATGAATGTAAGAGGTCAGTCTGTGAGCTTGCTATTTTGTTTGCTGGAGGGAACAAGGCTGACTCCTAGCTGTAAACAAAGTTAACTAAGGTGTGGGATAGGGAGGGGGTGGTGCTCCAAATATACAGGAGAGCCGGAGAGGACTGAGAATTTTCCTCAGTGGGATATATTTGCCTCCTCTGTACTCCTTGAAGAAGAATCAGTGCCTGAGCTAAGGAAGACATTTTTATAAAGACCTACTAAATGTATCAGATTGTAGGAAAAATAAGAATGTAGTTATAGGAGCTGCAATCCTCAAAGAAATTTGGATTCTAGGGCAGCAAAATCTCCACTGAGTCAGCCAGCAGTCATTAAGAAGTGCTTCTGATTTTCCTGCACTTTGTAATACAGTCAGTGCCATTGATTGCCTGGTGTGCTACTGAGTTCCAGATTCCGTAATTCAGTGACTCTCAAAGTGAAGTTTTTGACCAGTAACATTACATCACCTGGGAGCTTTTCAGAAATGTAAATTTTCAACCCATACCTACAGATTTAGAAACTCTTTCATAACAAATCCTCTACGTGAGTCTGATGGACCCTTAAGTTTGAGAACCACAGATACACAGATATAACGATATAGTTTATGGAGGGATTGTGGAGAATGACCACGAAGACCTCCAGGTCAGGTTAACCCAAGAACCCCAGAAGCAAAATGTGTGACAGAGGCAGGATTTGTAGTGGAATTTCATGGGAAAGTTAGAAAAAACTATAGTTCAAACTAAGACACCAAAAGTTCATGTGTGACCTTCCTGAGAGTAATGTGTTTGACTTTTTGCCTCTAGTTCTGTTTCTCACTGATGCAAGTTGATGTCTGAATTACAAAAAAAACATAAATGATGTAAGAATTCTTGCATAGGCTCTGCCTTTCTAGAAACAATAGACAAAATTCTAGACAGAAGAAAGATCTTGGAAGGAAGCCAGAAAGTCAAAGAAATTTAAGGTGGTGAAGGGGAATTAAAACTGGAGTCAAGAGGCTGAAAGTAGGACAATGTGATAAAAAGAGAAAAAGAAGAAAATACATTCAGGACCATCTTAGATAAATAGAAGTTATGATCTGCTCTCAAACAGTATAAATCCAGTCCTTCTGATTCCACATCTAATACAACAATAAAGAAGATTCATATACACAATCAAATGTAATGCATCTTTTTAATAATCCTGAGAGGAGGACATGGGATGCTAAGAGTCATGCAAACATGACTGTGCCCAGAGACATATGGAAAGACTACCAAAACTCAAATCTCCTGACATTACTCTGTTCCTTTTAGTTCATGAAGGATTGGATAATTCAGCCAAAATAAACATGAACTCCATCTCCATTGATGTTGAAGCCTTCATAGGAAAGAGAATAATACAAAAGTTTTTTTCTTTTCTTCTCAATTGAATACTGTCAGTTTGGAAGAGAATTTGGCAGAATGTATGAATATAAAATTAAGAACAACTTGTTGAAGTACACTAGTTTCTTCATCATGATTGATATAAGAAAATTAGGTCAATGATGATATCATGAACACTGAAGGTAACATTTTCACTTAGGGCATCATAATTTGGCCCAGTGAATTCCAAACAAAATCCCTCTAATGAAAAATAGATGTGATTACAGGAAAAAAAAGAGCAATAGTAGTAGTGACTAAAAATCCTTAAAAGAACACAGGAAAGAGGGAAATATAGAACTTCAGATGTCTTTAGTTACAATGAATTTTAATAAAAACAAGCAGTTTTGGTCCCACAAAAATAACCATGTCCTGGTGGTAAGACACATGATTGCCAGGGAAATGGAAAGATAGACCTATTTAAACAAAGCATAGTGGGATTTACAACTATGTGCCGAGGAGATACTTGTATAAAATTCACAAGGCTGAGGACAAAGGGAGGTTGAGAGCAAGTGAATGAGTGTGAAAGGAGACACATTCTGGACTGTCTAGTCAGGGTCAGACAGGGTATGTTAGTTACTTGCCTAATATAGAGGGCAAAACTGGAGCAGAAGTTATTAGTGGTTGGGGACTTTAATTATCTGTATATCTGCTAGGTGTTTCATTCATCTGAGGCCAAAACAGCTGATAAAATATTGCTAAAAATGTCACTCAGAAGAGACAGAATTATATCATGTACGTGCAGAAAAGATTTTCATGCGAGTCGAGTTCAATTCCCTCCCCTCAAATTTAAATCCAGGAAAGCCAAGACCTGGAGAAGTGGCAGAGTTAATTATACATGAGACAGAAATAAAACACTAGTCCCATTTCATTCATTCACTCTTCAAATACAGAGTGCCTTCTATATGCCAGACACTGTCCTAGGTACTTACTATATGTTAGTGAATAAACAGACAAAAGTCTATGTATTCAGGGCTCTTATATTCCTGTATAATGGGACAACAGACAATAAATAACAAGTAGGTAGACTATCTAATAAAGCATTGTGTAATTTGGTAGCCACTAGTCACATGTGGCTATTTAACTTTAAATTAAAAGATTAGCCTGGGTTTCCCTGGTGGCGCAGTGGTTGAGAGTCCACCTGCCGATGCAGGGGACGCGGGTTTGTGCCCCGGTCCGGGAGGATCCCACATGCCGCAGAGCGGCTGGGCCCGCGAGCCATGGCCGCTGAGCCTGCGCGTCCGGAGCCTGTGCTCCACAACGGGAAAGGCCACAACAGTGAGAGGCCCGCGTACCGGCAGGCAGTGTTTGAGGTGTAAGAGGCACAGCAGTGAATAAAACAAACAGTGGAAAGACAGTGGAAAAGATAGAAGGCAATCAAATAAGCAAATCAAGATGTAATATGTTGGCTGATAGCAGTAAGCGTTATGAAGTAAAGTAAAGTAGGGGTAGGGCAGGGGTAAAATGAATGATATTAGGCTATTTTAGGTAGGGTGGTGCTGTTGGTTGGGAAGAAACCCAAAGGCAGTATCTCAGCAAGCCCTATGGTTATCAGAGGGAAAAGTATCCCATGCAAATTGAACAGCAATTACAAAGGTTCTAAAGAAGGTGTACGTGCGGCATGTTCATAGAACATTAAGGAAGCCCAGGTGATTGGAACATAGGAAAAAAAGAGCAGAAAAGTAGGAGAAAGGCTGGAGAGGGAGTTTCGGGACCAGATCACATAGAGCCTTGTAAGTCAAAGTCTGGATTTCGGAACTTACTCTATGTGTAAAGGAATGCCCTTGGGGGAGATTCAAGGATCAGATGTACATTGTAAAAGATTTACATTGTAAAAGAATACTAAAGCTGCTGTATGGAAAATAGAATCTAAAAGGGCAGGCACGAAGGAGGGAGACCAGTCGTTCTATGGATAACCACATCTGCCAAGTCTATTTGGCATGTAAGGTAACATATTCACAGTTTCTGGAGGTTAGCCCACCACGGAGTTCTTGGTTAACTACACATTTAAACAAAGTAAATAATGCAATTCAGCTATTAAAAGATTATATTCACAGAAATGACTAATTCTGTTTTAAGACCACAGGACTCTCATAAAATCACATTCTCTTAGGATGCAGCTCTCATGTCAGATCAGCAAAAGTTCTTCCACTCAATTCATCTTTTTTATTACTCCCCCCTTTCAGAAATTTGGCATTAGTTTCCAGATGGGCCTAGTCAAGACACAGATTGATAGTCTCAGGGCTGTACACACCTCCATATTGACTCTGCCATCCCCCTCCCCTTGCTCTTTAGGGTTGCTAATCTCTGTCGCCCTGTCACTGTCAGGGATACAACATGAGAGATTAAAGGACTGTCATTGTTCCAAACTGCTTGGAAGTCTTAGCTCTGTAGATTAGCCATCAAACCCAATGTGTTTGGTCAGTTTCTTTCTCCCATGAGTCTCCTTCCATTCTACCAAAAAAAGAATGTCTACAATCCTTATTTCTTACCTGCACCAACCTACCTAAGCGTACCTAAATTTACAGTGGATACATATACAGATGAGACCTTCATTCACTAGGATCAAAGAAGAGGAAGCTGTTTTGAGCCTGGGCCTGGCAGAGAGAATTTTGACAGGCATCCTGGGCCAAGTTAGGAGGGAAGAAATCCAACACCAAACGTGGAGTCACAAAAGTTAGAGGCATATTTAGGGAATAGCAAGAAATTCACTTAGGTTAGAACCTTATTCATATTTTCAGTGCTCCTGACATGAAATTAGACAATTTCATATTTGAATCTTAGCTAATAGGCTGTGATTTTTGTCACTGTGACTTTTGTATATTTATAAGTTTAACTGAAATACAAAGGTACTAAAATTATGCTTTATACAGAAAGAAGCATAATATCATTATTGTTGGAAAACTTACCTGCTGTGCTTATAATGCTCTTGTTGACTACCCCTGGGAAGTCCATTATGATAAATTGATTAAGTTGGTGGACTCTTTGGTTCATAAATGAGAACCACTGCTGAATAAAAATATTCTATACGTTTTTCATAATGAAGCTTTTTTTTTTTTTTTTGCCTATGTGCTGGTAACCCACTCATTAAAGAGAAGCTCATGACTTGTACAAGAAAAGCATATTTTTCTCACTTTCTTTTACATCAGGTTTGAAGCCAGTTCTTTCTCTCAGGTGACTTCTCTAAATTACGAAACAAATTAACAGATATCTAACTATAGGGACTTCCCTGGCGGTTCAGTGGTTAAGACTACAAGCTTCCAATGCAGGGGGTGTGGGTTCCATCCCTGGTCAGGGAAATAATATTGGGGACCTAAGATCCCACATGCCATGTGGCATGGCCAAAAAATTAAAAAAAAATCTTTTTAAAGATGTCTAACTATAACTATATCTAGTAGAACATATTTCTCAAATGAGCCATTTAAAAGAGGTTTTAAAAATGTGTCTGGGGTGTCTGGCTTGCTAATATCAGTAATTAACATTGGTATTTGGAAATCTGTGATCTTTGACACAGATTTAAAAGTATCTCTATCAGAACTGGCAAACTGGAGGCCCATGGACCTAACCATTGCTAACTTAATTAAACAAGGAGGTCATTTGAGGTGGCCCCATGCCTTCACTAAGGAAAACCAATCACAATCAATGAGCCTTTAAGCAATAGCTAATCAAATCAATTTCTTGCTTAGCTTCCCCACTTTCTCTCTTTAAGTTCTTCTCCTGGCTCCTGTCGGAGGAGCCCTCCTATACATTTGGGTTTGGTGCTACCCAGTTTGAATTGATTTATGCTCAAATGAACTCAAAAATTTTAATATGCCTCAGTTTATCTTTTAGCACCATGTTGGCTGACATGTTTGGTTTTGCCAATAAGTGTTTTAAAATGTTTATATTTCACAAAGTTTTAGGCTGTCTTCTATAGGATAATAGGAGGATTTTGCAACACTGAGCTGGAATTCCTGTGTGCCATCAATTGGATTAAACCAATGAGTAACTCTCAGTTTGTACCAGGCTCCATGCTTCCCTCCACTATCTTCTGTCTGACCCTCTTCACTCCCTTATGTCTTTTTTTTTTTTTTTTTTTTGGTACGCGGGCCTTTCCCTGCTGTGGCCTCTCCCGCTGCGGAGCACAGGCCCCAGACGCACAGGCCCAGCAAGCCATGGCTCACGGGCCCAGCTGCTCCGCGGCATGTGGGATCTTCCGGGAACGGGGCACGAACCCGCATCCCCTGCATCGGCAGGCGGACCCTCAACCCCTGCGCCACCAGGGAAGCCCAATGTTTTGCTCCAGGCTTCTGTAAGCATTTGTGTTTGTTATCTAATTTCTTTGTCTGATACTTATTGTGGAATCTTATTGCTTAATATTTCTGTAACTTAAATCAGTCAAAATAAATGCCATATCCTTCATATTTTGCAAGGGAAGAAGTATCGAGTCAAGATCAATCCTTTGTAGACTTCTCAAAACCTTATAAGGATTTTCCACACCCTAGTCCATATATGGTGCTTAGCCGAACACTCCTCTCAAACTTCTCACACAGTGGTAAGGAAATGTAGGAGGGCAAGATCTCCAGGAGTGCATATTTATTTGCTGACTGTATTCAGCTGAATAGAGAGAGCACCTGTCATGTTTCACTCAATTTCATAACACCCCTGGGGGGGAAAGAAAACCCCGTCCAATGAAAACCAATATTTTTTTTCTGCTTTGAATTAAAAAGATAAAAAAGAAAACAAACAAAAATCCCCAATCTTCTCATTTTTCCCTTTTAAAAAAAACTCCTTTCATTATCATAATGGCATGACTGGTGGTGGGAGTTAAGAAGATCTTAATAAGTAGATCTTAATTTGACTCTTGGCATTATAATTTACTTAAGGTTAACTGAACCTTCTTTATATTCCGTTTCAGCAGTAAAGCGGGGCTGTTAATAGCTAAGCCATAGCATTGCTAATGAAGTTCCCAGGAAATGTATGCAAAACTGAGCACACTGGAAGTGAATAATTGGCACCATGTTATTATAATTTGAGCTAAATACCTTCATCTAACCTCTAACTTCTGTAGACAGAAACAGTTGCCAAGAACTGGATTTAGACACGTTGCAGTGTTAAAGGATGACTTCTGATTATTAACCCCAACCTTACGTGAACCTAACCATCTGCTTTCCCTACACCTGTGCCCATGAAGTGAGCACAGCTTGGAAAAAAAAAAAAAATCATGTAATGGGGCAGATTTCACTGTATGTTGGATTGCTAAATTTAAATAGGTACTGATCACTGTCTAGTTACCACTACCCGTAATCCCATCGTTGTTTTCTCTTTCAGCTTGTTCTTCTGCAGAGATTAGTTCATTAACTTCTCACTTTTCAAATCCCTACCCTTGTTTTCCCCTTGTTTACAGCTGACGTTCATGCCTTATGCTTCATTGACAAAAAACAATTAGTGTGCCGGAAACTGCTCATATTCTCATCAATAAATCACAGGGCACACATCCTTTCCACCCTCCCTTTTGCTCCAGTATGGGCAGTGTCACTACTCCCATCACAGGCTAATTTTGCCATTTGCTTCCTTGCTTTGTCCTGCTTTCTCAAGGACCTTACCCTTAGAAAATCTCTCTATATTCTCATCATCACTCTCCCTCTCATCTAGATGTAACCTTTATGCACACAAATGCACATCCTTCATCTTAAGCAACTTCTCTCTTGACCCTATATTCCCTTTCATCTACTGCCTCTATCTTCTGTTCTCATCTCATTCCAAATCACACTTCCATAATGAATTATTTACATGCTGTGTTCACTCCTTAATCCTAACTGTTCTTCAGCCCATCTGGTTTCTATCCCACTACACTGAAATAGCCTTTCTCAACTCAGCCAAAGACCTCCATTTGGCTTACTCAAAAGTTAATTTTACATCTGTTTCTAAAGTTAAATATGCAGATGAATCACCTGGGCATCTTTTAAAAACGCAGATTCAGATTCAGTACATCTGAAGTGGTACCCAAGATTCTGACTTGCTAACAAGGTCCCAGGTGATATTAATGCTGCTCATCTCTGGACCATGGTTGTGCAGCAAGTGGCTTCAGATTTCGTGTTTCCGTTTTTATAGTCATTTTTGGTTTTGTCTTTTTTTTCCCGTTTCCTCCTCCTCAAAAATTCTTCTTTCTTATGCTTTGCGTGTGGTATTCTTATCTTTCAAATCTCAGGTAAAAATTGGCCTCCTTAAAAAGTCCTTACTAGACCACCCATCTAGAGGGGATGCTTGATATTTTTTCCTAAATATATAGATAGGTAGGTAGATTTATTTAACAATAAAAGCACTCATTTTGTTACATATTTTGTTTCTTTTCCTGTTTTTTTTGTTTTTGTCGTTGCTGACGTCCCCACTAGACTGTAGACTCCAGAGAATGGGGATCATGTCATGATTATTCACCACTCTAATCTAATGTAAAGCTAGACATATAGTAGGATTTTAGTAAACATTGAATTAATAAATACCTGCAAGTTATAGGTAACCCTGCAAGATTATGCTCTCTGAGTTCAAATTGAAGTTTGAAAACCTTCAAAAGTGCTTTTGGTGTTTTTTTTCCTACCCAAACCCATTGCCATGCTGGATTCCTGCTCCTGTCTTCAAATATTTACCTCCCATTACCCTTGTCTCAGTTTCCATCTCGTGATGGTGTAAAGTCAAACCATAGTTAGGTCCTGACTCTTCTTAGAAAATCTCCCAACTAGTACTTTCCAGTGTCCTCTTGCTTGACAAGAAGCAAGCATTTCTTCCACTCATGGGAATTCAGTATATAATATTTTGAATAAGCCACCTTATCTTGGATTTATCATCTCCTTTCCTAAATGAATAGTAGTTTCCTAGAATTCAAGGACCATATCATAATAATGGTAACAATTTACTAAATACCAATTATATGCCAGTGCTTTACATAAATAATTTGCAGTCTTCAGAACAATTCTTTTGTAATGTTTATTGTGCCAATTTTATAAATTAGAAAATTATGGTCCAAAATGTTACTTTCCCGAGGCCTCCTTGGATAAAGATGGGCAAGTGTGAGCACAAAATCAATGTTCCTTCCACCACGATTCCTTTTGTTATCACCCCATATCTCCTTTTTCCTATGTATTGATCTCTAGCACCTAGAAAAACTCTCTCACATTATAACTGTTAGCAAAAATCCTGGCCCATATCCTCTCTGGATCCTGAACTAGAAAGAGACTAAAATGACTAGAAATTCCCATAGCCCATCCTTTCTCCCCAGAGGTACCTATGCTAAACAGTGTATGACATAGGAACCTACTGATGTTCTTACCTTGTCTTTTTCCAATCCTGCTATTTAGACAGTGAAAGGAAACTCATGATACCTCTCTTTTGCAAAAACATATACTGAAAGTGCTCAGAAGTTTTCTCACTTTTATGGCAGTTTTTATAGAATATTTATTGCTTGATAAGAGTAAAATCTTAGAGGAATTCAGGAATAAATCTACAATAATCATTTTCTCCCTTAGAATTTCATAACTTTTACCTTTGGGAATAAAAAGGAATGCTCTGAAATATGGGGGCATAATGAGAAAAAGGGCATTCCTCCTCAGATAAGCAGGGAATGGATTTAGTCCCCAGCATGGGGGATGGAGGTAGAAACAGGGCTCACTCTGCTTTTTAATCCCTCGTGAGTGTTGTAAGGCTTTATTTAGTGGGGCAGGTAAACCCTCACACTTCTCAGCAAACTCTGAAATTAAGCACGTATTTGAGAAGTATATTCCACTCAGTCATAGAAAGGAGAACAGCCCTGTCTTAAAAGTCTACAATTAAGCATACCCTAAAAGAGACGTGGGGGGCTTCCCTGGTGGCACAGTGTTTGAGAGTCCGCCTGCCGATGCAGGGGACACGGGTTCGTGCCCGGGTGCGGGAAGATCCCACATGCCGCGGAGCGGCTGGGCCCGTGATCCATGGCCGCTGAGCCTGCGCATCCGGAGCCTGTGCTCCGCAACGGGAGAGGCCACAACAGTGGGAGGCCCGCGTACCGCAAAAAAAAAAAAAAAAAAAAGAGATGATCAGTAGGAAGTATGTGGAGTCTAGCCTGAGGGGCGGCATTCCACAGGTCCTTGCGGCTGGCCCTGGAAAGTCACACATGGAAAGCAAAGCCTGCTAGAATTAATATGTGAATTTTGACAGGATGACAATATATAAGGTTGATATAAGAAAGATTAATATACAACAATAAATTGTGTCTCTATATTCTAGCAGTGAACAACCAAAAGCTGGAATTTGAAAAATAGACTATTTACAATAGCAATAAAAATGTAAAATACTTAAAGATGAATTGAGTTTGACAAAATATGTGAAAGTCTTATATACTAAAACCTATATGGCATTACTGAAAAAAAACAGAAAGCCAAAATAAATTGATATGTCATATTCATGGATTGAAAAACTCATTACTGTTAAGATAATAATGCTCCCCAAAATGATCTATATATTTAATGCAGTCCAAATAAAACCCTAGTAAGCTTATTGTATAAAGTGGTGAACTACTACTAACATTTATATGGAAAAGGAGAGGACCTAGGATAACCCAAACAGCTTTGAAAAAGGAAAGCAAAGTTGGAGGACTTATGCTACCTGACTTCAAGACCTATTATAAAGCCACAGTAAATGAGACAGTGTGGTATTGGAATAAAGCTAAATAAATAGATCAATGCAATCCAATTGAAAGCTCAGAAATAGACCTACACGTTCATGATTAATTAATTTGCTAATTGATGTGAAGGCAATTCAATGAGAAAAGAGGGTTTTATCAACAAATGTTGCTGGAACAACTGGAGAGCCAGAAATAGGATGACATTTTATCATAACTCACACCATATAATGTGAAACCTAAAACCAGAAAACTTCTTGAAAAAGACTTAAGAGAAAATCTTTGTGTCTTTTCTTACATACAAAATCAACAGCATGATCCATACAAAAAGTTGATAAATTGGACTTTATCAAAATTAAGAAATTCTGTAATTTGAAAAACTGTTAAGAGAATGGAAACACAAAACACAGACTAAAAGAAAATATTTGTCAACCACATTTCTGATAAAAGACATACTCAGAATGCATTTTTTTAACTGAAAATAAGGATGCAAAAAATCAGTAAAAACTGACAGATTTTAACAGACACTCCAACAAAGAAGGTATATAGATGACAAGTACATGAAAAGATGCTCAACTTCATTCACCATTAGGGAGATACAAAATAAAACCACAATAAGTTTTTATCACACTTATTAGAATGGCTAAAATGAAAGAGACTGTCCATATCAAAGACTGGCAAGATGTAGAGGAACTGGAACTCTCATATACTGATGGTGGGAAAGTGAAATTATACAATTTTGGAAAACAGTTTGGTGTTTTTGTAAAATGTTAAACATACATCTACTATATGATCCATTTATTGTACCCAAGAAAAATGAATTTATATATCCATGCAAAGACTTATATGCAAATGTTCATAGAAGCTTCATTTTTGATAACCAAAAACTATAAACGATCCATATATTCATTGATCAGTAAATGAATAATCAAATTGTGGTGTATTCATTCAATTAAAAAGTACTTAGCAATAAAAAGATAACAACATGGATAATTTAAAATAATTATTCTGAGTGAAAAGGAAGCCAGACTAAAAGAGTGCATACTCTATATTCCATTTATTAAAAATCCTAGAAAATGGAAACTAATCTATAGACTGAAAAAGTAGTGATTGTCTTCGAATGGGATGGTGAAGAGGAGGGGGGTTGTATTACAGAAGATCTTGAGGAAACTTTTGGGGGTTATAGGTACATTCAAAATCAAGATGATATCTTGATTTTGGTGATGGTTCCATAGATGTATTCGTAAGTCAAAACTTAGAAAATTGTTTAAGTGGTGTGTACATTTTACTCTATGTTAATTATACCTCGAGAAAAATGGTTTTTAAAATTAGTGTAATTTAGTTGTTTATAATAATTGCATTTAAACTTAGAGTGTACAATATTGAAGAAATTGTTCTATGTGCTTCATATACATTAATGTAAGCCTCATGAAGTGGGACAATTACAATTCCCAGTTTCTAGGTGATAAAACTGAGACACAGAGAGACCAACTAAGTTTCCCAAAGTCACACTTCCAGTAAGTAAAACAGCTGAGTTTTGATGCGAGGATGTCCAGTTCCATAGTCTGTGGACTTGTCCGCTATACTACACTGATCCTTAGGAAGGGTTGAGATGCTGTGCTGAAATTAGATCACAAGCCTAAAATGAATAAGGTCCTGGTTACCACTGCATTTTGCATTTGTTTTTTGAGTTCAACAAGCCTGTGCTACCATGTTTCTTGTGTTGGCTCAAATCTTCCACCATTTTCTGTGCTGAACAATTTGTTTATCTAATGCAGGATGACACCATTTTATTTTTTATGGAATCAACTCAATATTAAATTCACAGTTGTTCTTTTCTAATTGGTATATAATATATACAATGGAATACTACTCAGCCACAAAAAAGAACTAAATAATGCCATCTGCAGCAACATGGATGCAACTGGAGATTATCATACTAGGTGAAGTAAAATACCATATGATATCACTTATATGTGGAATCTAAAATATGACACAAATGAACTTATCTACAAAGCAGAAACCGACTCACAGACATAGAGAACAGGCTTGTGGTTGCCAAGGGAGAGGGGGTTGGGGGAGGGATGGACTGGGAGTTTGGGGTTAGTAGATGCAAACTATTACATATAGAATGGATGGACAACAAGGTCCTATTGTATAGCACAGGGAACTGTATTCAGTTTCCTGGGATAAACCCTAATGGAAAAGAATATAAAAAAGAATAGATAGTTAGACTGATAGATAGATAGATAGAGATATATATAACGGAATCACTTTGCTGTACAGCAGAATAACACAACATTGTAAATCAACCAAACTTTCATTTTAAAAAGTTAAAGAAAATAATAATAATTAGATTAGTAGTATATGGCACTCATGGCAATTATGAAAATATTGGCCATTACAAACACTGAAATGGCCAGTATTATTTGATTATAATGTAGTCATCCAGATGACCTGGAGTATGTTTAGGCTAATATTTTGTTATTATCATCAAACTGAAAACAGGATAACTTGAGAGCCTCCAGAAGTATGTCTACCAACATCCAGAAATCTATGAAACCCAACTGGAGAAACATTGTTCTAGAAGTGGGAAGAGCTAAGCAAATTTTTTAGTCTCTCACCCTATAACCTGACAGCCAAGAACAGTTCTCCACAGTTCTCATCAAATAATCACATTTAAGCTTTCTACCTTGTAACCATGAACCATTTAGTTTCAGCTGAGGTTCAGTTTTTTCATTTATTAAATAGATATCATAGTTTCTTGCTCCATAGATGTTTCTCTTCAAAATAGAATATACGTATAAAATGTTCTTTATATATATTTTAAGGTTGTAGTATGATTGAAGAGAATTTCCTTCTTAAACTGACTTCATATTTTATAACACTTGCATTTGTGCTCTATGTATTGCCTGCCACTTCCACAGTTCACTAGCAGTGTCATCCTGGCTCAGTTACTGAACAGAGGCTACCTTGGACTCCTTATGTATAAAATGGGTATAATAACAGACCTACCTCACAGATTGTTAGGAGGATTCAATGAGTTAAATCTTAGCTGTTGGAACAGTGCCTGGCCATGTAATTACTCAATAAGTATTAGCTTCTAAGAGGGTAGGATATTTTATAAGGATTACTCTATAAAAATGGAATGCTTCCCCCTGCTCTTTGACAAGCCATGTCTTATCTTTTCTCTTTAAATTTTTTCATAGAGTCATCTTTCCCATAATCAAATACAATAAAGTTTTCTATTTTTTTAGCAACAGAAATTGGTTAAAATTTACAAAATTGAAGAAGGTTATATAATTCTTTTTTCAAATCTAAACTTTTTAAAATAACTGATGGAATATTTTTAAAAATGCTTTTAGGATATGTAAGAAGAAATACTCATATCATGTCATGCTGAGAAAACTACAGACTTCAATCACCTAAGCAATAATATAGAATAGGAAAATTTTTAGAAGTTTGAATAAATTTATCATGACATTACTGTAGTTAAGAGGTCAGATCAAAAGTTTGGAGATATTCTTCAAATTTTTCCTTATATTTTAATCTCAGGTTAAATTTACAGGTTTGAATTAAATTTTTCTTTTTTTTTCAGAACTTGGTAATGGGAGTAGTAGGAGGAGAAAGGGTCTTTCCCTTCTCCTCACTAGTACTGCGAATCTTCAGTACCTTCTCTTGGTTGATTAAATTTTTCCCTACAGCTGTCAAATTAGAGGATATGAACCATCACAGTTCTGTAACATCAGGGCTATATTAAAAACAAGAATACTAAAGGTATGTTAGCTTATTTTACAGTAAACACAGTACATGAACACCCACACTCATTTAATATTCACAACAATCTTATAATGAAAATATATACTAAAATTCAAATATTTTGCAAATGAAGCAACCAAGGTTTGCTTCTAGGTTTATAGCCTAGACCAATATCAAGTCTTCAGATTGCATTTCCAGAACACCTTCCCAGGTTTTTACTTTGTTCTTAATTCTTTTTTTTATAATCCCTGGCACTGTATTGACTTTTCAGCCCTGAAAGCACATAGGACCACTGTCTTTAGGGTACCACCTATATCACTTCTTAAATGTTTCCTTGGTCTATACCAATTGCTCAGAATCCACTTTCATATAAATATGGTTTAAGATCGCTCTCATGCCCCATCAATCAACCAGTACCTTACAAACCAAAAGAACCTAAAGTCAGCCCCAATATTGGAAAACTCGCTGCCATTTCCCTACCTACAACTGTTTTATGGTCTATACTGTGTCTTATTTATCTTTATTTTATTTCATTTTACAAATGTTAATATAATGCTTACTATGTGCTGAGTCATGTTCTAAATGTTTTACAAATATTATTTTTTCAATCCTTATAAGTTAAGTACCATTATTACCCTCATTTTGGAGGTGGAGGATGGAGAGGCACTTGCCTAAGGGCACCAGGCTAGTATGTGGTAGAGCTTTACACAGTAACAATTATAAAACACAGAGTCACAACAGCACCATAAGTCCAATTGGTGAAATTCTACAGTTTAGACTAAAATTTGAGCAGTGTCAGATGAAGACCTGTACATTAACAGTCTATCAGCTCTAACACTGAAATCAATAAATGACTGTGACTAATTCAGGGTCTAAAGTCGGCCTGGTAGATTAGAAGGCAGTGTAGAAATTCAATGAAAGAGGAGGAGCTAGATCAGAGCATTACCTGAGGCACTTCTGGCCAGGCTGTACACATATATGTGTATATACACACACAAACATATGTGTAGATAGGTAGGTAGATACACATGTTTATATGTATATATAACATTATATAATATACATATATATTACATTATATATTTTCAGTTAACTAAACATGGAAATTTCATTGCCATCACATAACTAGCCATGGAGCATTTCCTTGAGAGAATAAATTTCTTTGCTATTAATCCTTTTGTAATCTTTGCTTAGAGTTAAAATAAATACTTCAGTTACTGTTAGGGAAAACTTTGATCTCTGAGGTAGATCTAAATCACATTTACAGTCATTCTATTTTTGTCTAAAAATATACTACACTTAAACAACAGCAACAAAATGACTAAATTTATTTTTCACTGATAAATTGTCCCTACTGTTTCAAATGAACAATTGCTGTGAAGTTATTTGAGTATTTTTTAAAAAGAAAAATAATATTTAATAATTTGAGTGCTTAATTTGTGCCAGGCCCTTTTCTAAGAGCTTTACATGCTTACCTCACAGAATCCCCATAATAACCCTATGAAATAGATACCATTATGATTCCCATTTTGCACTTAAAGGAACTAAAACAGAGCAAATTTACATAATTGGCCCAAGGTGATATAGCTAGTAGATGAAACAGATTTAAACTCCAAATGTCTGACTTCAGAACTTTTGCTCCTAACCACAATGATAGAAATAGTGGTCAGAATAACACGATTATAACTGAAGGCTTTAGATTCAGAAGCCTTGTCCCTATTCTTATTTTAATTTTTCAAAAGTCCCTAGAAAATGAGTGAATATTGTCTGCAGTTAGGAAACCAAAGTGAGATGGTTCCCAAATTCTCCGAGAAAAGAAATATGACTATCTTGTAAAAACTCTACTAATAAACATAACACATTGCTACCTGAGACTGAATGCCAATAGAAGTCATTTTAAAAGACTTGCCTTGTGACTTGTGATCACTGCCCAGGCAAAAGATGAAGTCTTCTGCTGGATTCGTAGACCCTAACAATAGGCTAAGTTTTTGACCAACGATTCCACATTACTAATTTTATGTACTTTTAAAACTCTTAATGGAGGTACTAACCATCTGATGATGTATCTATTTCCAGTTTGCAATTAGTTCTGAAATATCCTTTTTGCTTACCATAAATTTGATCTTTTAACTCTCTCATCACTGGCACATATTATATTAGATCCATGAAAATAGCAAATATAGTCAAAAATATTTATATAGCCTTATTATATGACACAGTACTAAGCATGTCACATATTTTAACTCACTTAATCCACACAACTTTATTAAATAAACACAGTTATTATCACCATTTCACACATAAAGAAACTGTGGCACTGAGAGGTTAAGCATCTTCAAGGTCACTTACTAGTGCAAATGATAGACTGGATCCAAACCAGATAGGCTGGGCAAAGAGACTATGTTCATAACCTATATGTTGCACTATCATGAGATAATCCAACTATTCTAAAAATGCCATTAGAGCCACAGACCTATCTCTTGGGCAACTTATCCCCAAATACTAACTCATTCACTAAACATTTATTGAGTACCAGTTTTCCTGACCTTCCAAATCTGGGAACACAATGATAAATAAGGCAGAGGAACTTTTAAGAAGAGGAAGGCATATAAATGCTTAATTATAATAGGAGGGTTAAATGCCAGCATAGAGTATATAGAAAAGGCTGCAGAAGCATAAATGTGACTATACTTGGTCCAGAAGCCCTCATGGCGGGGAGGGGAAAAGGGAGAAGACATCTTTGTGGAGGAGAATATGGAGTAAACCGCCTCTCCTAAAAAAAAAACAAAACTAACAGTGAATTTTTAAAAATGGAACCTATTACTTTTAGATTTACCTCAAGGAAAAAAAGGTGATTAATAATGCTACAAGAATATGAATCAATTTATAGTCAGGATCCTTGCAGGACACATAAAATTGATAACTGACACAGTTTAATGAAGGGACTGTTTACAGACTTGTGCGGAGGGTTAAAGGCACCAGCTAGAGAAGGAGAAGCATTAGAAACTCCAATAGCCAGAAGCTGTTACCATCTCTAGTCCATAAGAGCAAAGCGGTGTTGCCGTCCCTGAAGCTGACAAGAGCTGCAATGGTGGGAGAGGGTCTGACCCAGTAGGAGCTGTGGCTCTGGGTAGAGGAACACAGCCACTACCAAACCACACTCCAACAAATGGGTGGGGTAAATGCATACTGTGACCTCATTATCTCCCATCCACCAATCTCCAGCTGGTGTCTCCACTGGCTGAACAGAGGGCAGGGGAGTTTACATGATGCAGTCCACAGAAGTCAGAATCCTGCCACCCAGAGCAGGATAAGGAGGGGAGAAGGGTCGGGTGCTGACCTGGTAGGACAGACAAATGGAGAATAACCAACACCCGTTTATTGCTCAAAAGACAGTACTTGGTACTTACTTCATCACCTTGGAGGAAAACGGATAGAAAGAGACACCTATATTGGGTGAAATGAAGACTCTTTTAGAAGAGCTACATAATTACTAAAATCAGCTACACCAACATGGACTTTACAGAAATCTCGTGAGAAGATTTTTAAATACAAAATTTGCGTCACTTTTTCTGGGCTCAGTTCTCTCTCATAGTACTAACTACTTTAAAAAAATTTTTTAAGTGAGACAGTCCACCTACAGACCCACCAGGAACCACAAAGGCACCAGGAATTTCACAGAGAAAGATCCGTTACTGATTATGTTTTCCAATTTGCATGTAATCTGCAATAATTTTAACTGTGCAAAATTAGCATTTAATTACCATTTATTCTTTTTGGTTTCTTTTAGGGAGCCCCATTAATTAAGGTACAAATTTAGATGAATCTGGTTCTGCTGAATAAGCAAAATTACTTTGATCTTTATGTAAAACTCAGGCATTCTAAAAATTCCATTAATCAGCATTAATGTTCCCTCTGGTCATGTTTAATTCTTGAGTGTTTAGTACTATTGTCCTTTACTAAACTTTCCTTTACAGTGCTCTCAACAAAGATTTAAATTGTGCAATATTTCTTATTTGTTAATCTTTTTCTTTGGTGAGCATGGAAAAATGGAACCAATTGTCAAAGCTGTCCTTGAGGGTAAAAAAGAAGGTAAGAGGGACTTCCCTGGTGGTGCAGTGGTTAAGAATGAACCTGCCAATGTAGGGGACACGGGTTCTATCCCTGGTCCAGGAAGATCCCACATGCTGCAGAGCAACAAAGCCCATGGGCCACAACTGTGAGCCTGTGCTCTAGAGACTGCGAGCCACAACTACTGAAGCCTGTGCGCCTAGAGCCTGTGATCTGCAGCAAAGAGAAGCCACTGCAATGAGAAGCCCGCGCACTGCAATGAAAAGCAGCCCCCTCTCGCCACAACTACAGAAAGCCCACATGCAGAAACAAAGAGCCAAGGGCTTCCCTGGTGGTGCAGTGGTTGAGAGTCCGCCTACCGATGCAGGGGAAATGAGTTCGTGTCCCGGTCCGGGAAGATCCCACATGCCACGCAGCGGCTAGGCCCATGAGCCGTGGCCGCTTAGCCTGTGATCCACAATGGGAGAGGCCACAACAGTGAGAGGCCTCCGTACCGCAAAAAAAAAAAAAAAAAAAAAATTCTGGTGAGAAACGAAGACCCAACGCAGCCAAAAATAAATAAATAAATTTATTTTTAAAAAAAGAGGGTAAGAAGTGATGGAAAAGTAGCAAGTATAATCTCTTTCTTTTTCTCTTCCCATGATGCTGCAGAAAAAAAAAAAGGATTTGGAATGTATTAATGGATCAGGAAAGTGAAAAATAAAGAATGGGAGAAAGGGAGTGGTAACTGTAAAACTCAATTCTCATTACTTTAATATATGTATATATATTATATATTTATATGTATGCTTGTAATACATAGATAAATATTTATAATATATACTTTTTTCAGGTTTATATTGGGACAGCTGATGCCACGTGAAACACATTCATCTGCTCTCTACACTACCTGCAGAACTAAATTTAAGACCCTCATACACGTTATACTTAATCAAATGTATGTCAATAAATATTTGAATACTTAATCTCTTCCCAGTCCTCTCTGAGTGTTCTTAGGAGAACACAGACATTTAATATATGACTCTACAGCAAAAAAATTGTTAATAAAACTAAAACTTTTTTAAAAATAACAGTGAACACTGCCAACCCTCTATGATTAAAGGCAGTATCATCATTGTGAGAATTAAGACATATAAAACTCAGACTAGTTAGAATAGCCTTTATGGAAGGGATAGGTTTGGAGGAGGTGGAGGGTTTAGTTAAGTAGTCAGAAGATGAAAGAGGTAAGAGGGAAGAAGGCAACAGCTAAGGCTGTCTACAGAGTTTCATATCTTTTAGGCTTAATTAAGGCTAGACACACACAAAAAAAGACTAACACATTTATTGAATACCATTTATTTCCTAATTGACACTCATAACAAAGTAATGAGATAACATAATATTATGGTATAAGGGTAAGATATTGATCACAATATGGTACAATGACCATAAGTATCTTATTTAAACTTGCCAAACTTAACAAAATTTAATTTCCTCATCTATGAATGGGGAAAACCATCAACATTACCTATTTCATTTGTGAAGTTTAAATAAGATAATAGTTATAAATTACTTTGAACAGAGTTCAGTCTCTCAGAGCTAATAAATGGTAAAGCTCACAGCCTGACTCCTAGACAGAAACCTAACCCTGTGCTGTGGGTATGAAAGGGGCACAGAAAGATAGAGAAGATCCAGATCCACTTAGGCAATATTTCTCAAAGTGGTCCAGTCCTACCTTGATGGCAATCATTTTGACAACTTTTCAAAAAAAGTTTCATTCCACTGTTTAAGGTGTCAAACCCCACCCATGGGTTTATCTTCTACTTTTCTCCCTTCTCTCTCTAAAATGAAAAGAAAGGTGATACTCATGAAGCTGGGCAAAGTGACACAGGAAGAGCCTGCAGCAGGGAAGGTGGACTCTCCAGTTCAATGGAGGCTTGGAGTGAGTTGTAGTTTATTAGAAACAGGCTGTCTTTGAAAGTCCTTTTATGAAACAGTAGGCCTCCTCCACCCCTCTTCCCTATCCCAAAGCCCCCAAAACTTGGCAGTCGGATGCTTTCACTCAAGGCAATAGAATTCCATTCTTATCTAAAAAAATTGAGCAAATCAGTGTGACATAACATAGTGAGTTCATATTAGCACTGCGGGGGAGCCCCTGAGGATGGTGGAAGGGTGAAGGGGAACTGAGATTTTGCCTTTTCTTTGCTTGTCAAACACTGTCATCCACACATAAAGGGCACCCACAGGAAGAGGGTGCACAGTGGGTCTACCCAAAGGCCTTTTCTATTTTTATTAGTCTAAAGAAGTCTCCGTTTTCTGTTTAATTTATCCAGAGCTGGTGCCTTTTTCTATTCTGTCTTCTCACAGAGGATGCCTTTTCTAGTTTCAACAGTGATGCAGTGCAGGTTAACAAGTTTAACAATGATGGAATTAGTGAGCAGAAACCTCCACATGCTGGCATCTAAGGGCCCCCTAACACTATCTTCTCTGCTAACACAAAAGCAAGGCATGCCTTTATTTAGCTAAAAGCATTACCCACTTACCCAGACCTCCATATTCAAGAGAGGTGGCTGATAGGAAGCCATTCTACCTCTACATTGAATGAGCCAATAAAGAGGGGGTCAGCACTCTGTGTTCTTGGACTAAATCCCACTTGCTACTTGTTTTTGTACAGCCTGTGAGCTAAAAATTTAATAATTTTTATGGTTGAATAAAGTCAAAAGAAGATTAATATTCTGTGCCTGTGTACACTGTATGAAATTCAAACTTCTGTGTCCATAAATAACATTTTTTTGGAACCTAGCCATGCTCATTAACTTATTATTGATGACTGCTTTGGTACAACAATGGCAGAGTTCAGTAGCTGTGATAGAGAGCATAGGGCTTAGAAATCCTAAGATATTTGCTCTCTCATCCTTTACAGAAAAAGGTTTTCAATCCCTACTCTAAAGTGTTTATTTTAAAAATGTTCCTTTCCTTGGGCTTCCCTAGTGGCACAGTGGTTGAGAGTCCGCCTGCCGATGCAGGGGACACGGGTTCGTACCCCGGTCCGGGAAGATCCCACATGCCGCGAAGCGGCTGGGCCTGTGAGCCATGGCCGCTGGGCCTGCACATCCGGAGCCTGTGCTCCACAACGGGAGAGCCCACAACAGTGAGAGGCCCGCGTACCCCAAAAAAAAAAAAAAAAAAAAAAAAAAAAAATGTTCCTTTTCTTGATAGTTGGAGGGAATGGGTTGGAGGGCTGACATATTGTTATAGACTCTACACTTTCCTTCACTGCTTTTTTTTACTTGCTTTCTTTTAGGCTAGTCTATGCATAGCATCTTATATTTCACATTACTTGGTGCTTTCACCCTTGTTAAAAAGCTGAAAGTGGAACCACATAAGCAAGATCCATGTCCACCCTCTTGTTGTTGGAGGGAACCAATGCAAAGGGCACATTCTGAAAATGTCAGGCTGAATTTGGGTATGTGTGAGGGAGTGGGGAAGTCAGGCCAAATCTTTCACCCCATCTTTAGGACCTAGAATTTCAAAGAGTTCTGTATAAACAGCCCCAGAGGACCAATGCTTAAGAACTGGTTGTCATCCTTTTCAAAAATATTTTATTTATTTTTATTTATTTATTTTGGCTGTACCGTGTGGCATGTGGGTCCTTAGTTCCCTGACCAGGGATCAAATCTGTGCCCCCTGCATTGGGAGAGTGGAGTCTTAACCACTGGACCACCAGAGGAGTCCCTTGGTTGTTGTCCTTTTATAAGAATCTTCTTTTGCCCTCCTGAACCTATGCAATAATATTTTATTTGTATCTTTTCTCTGGAAACAGGTTTAAATCAAACTTTCACCACTGCCTGATTTCATGTTCCTACAGAATGGCCTTGTAATAGCTCTTTTCCTTAATACATGTGACTAGATGTTCTTTTATAGGTGCAGGAAATCAGCTCTCAGGTCCTGAAGAGGAGACAGGAGCTGAACCTGAATAAAGAAGAGAACTATTAGAGAACCCCTCAGAGCCAACATGGGGTTTTCCAAAGGACAACAGGTACGCCTTCATTTTCAGTTCCTGACATGTTATTGAGCTGCCCTGAAAGAGACATCACAAATCATTGACATTCTGAGAGCTAGGCAGAATTTTTGCAGTGTTATAATGCTTTCCTTTTATGTCCTAGATATACCTGAAATAATGTGAATTTCCCTTTGGGAATTTGTGTTCTTTCAGTGTTTTGACATAAGCGCATGAAGAAGCCAGAGGCACCTACAACATTAAAAGTGAAATCCAAAGAAACAGAATGAAGAACAAACACAGGGTTTGTCTGTGGATTACTTACTCCAGAATTCCCCAACCCGATAGCACCTAGACTACTTAGAAATGAGGTAACCTTAGAGGGCTTTGGGGTTGGAAACAGAAGATTTAAGTGCGCAAGTCTAATTGGGGACCTAGTTATGCTTATGGCATAATTCTAAAGCTAAAGGTAAATTAATATTTGATTTTGCAAATGTGTGCCCAATACCAATCACTGACTACAATGCTGTTCTTTAAAAGGGCAGTAATCTTATTTGTATTCATACAAAGCACATACTGAAGAAACATGAAGAAAATCTATTTAGAATGGTTGCCATTTGTCTTCTGGACATTACTAGAAAGGCTGCCAGTCTATTTACCTTCAAAAAGACAAAGACAAAACTCTCAAAAGCAAACTGGTCCTTGTAATGCTTTGGGATTTATTACCTAAACTCCAGTAAAGAAGATAATATACATACTCTGCAATGAATTTGTGAAAAGATAATGTGTCAAATTGAAATTATTATAATTATAATCATGTGCCATTAGGAAGACAGCCACTATGTTTTACTCATGTACTGACTCTAGACAGAATTTAACATCAACATAACATTGTGCTATACAGCAATTATGGTAATAGTCACCTAATTCATTATTAGATGGATTCACAATTGTAATGAAGTAATTCCATGAATTCTTAATAAAACACATTAACCCCCATAGCACTACCAAATTCTGTACACTTTCTTCCAGAAAAGAATATTTTTATATTTATAAAATGTTAACTTTTAGCAAGATGGAGATATTTAGACTTTGTGGCATAAAAATATGTACATTATTTTAGAATATACTGTTACAGTAGACATTACAAGAACAGAATTTGATACTCATTATATATAACAACTAAATTATACTGAGAGATGCTTTAAAACATAAAAGAATACCAGAGACTAGGTGGCTTAAACAATAGAAATTTTTTTTTCTCATAGCTGGAGGCTAAAAGTCCAAGATCAAGGTGCCAGCAATGTTGATTTCTGGTGAGGCCTCTCTTCTTTTCCTTTGTGTGTACATAGAGGCAGAGAGAGATCTCTGGTGCCTCTTCTTATTATTATAAGTTCACCAGTCCTGTCAGATAAGGCTCCACCTTTATGATCTCATTTAACTTGAGTCACCTCCTCAACGGCCCTATCTCCAAATATAGTCACACTGAGGCTTAGGGCTTCAACATGTGAATTTTGAGGGGATACAATTCAGTCCATAACTATATAGACACAGGAAGTGCATTCCCCTTTTCACTCATTGTTTTAATTATTACAGAAAAATATATTACATTTTGAGCTTAGATCTCCAATTCATACCCTGTTAATAAGCCAGCAAAGAGCTAAAGGAAGTATGTTGATTCTTACCACAGGTGGCCTTTTTGGGGCACTGTGAAAATAATGGTAACCTAAAATGATATCTTTTAGTTGTGAGGAAATTCACCAATGTTTTTAATGGAAAGCAAATTAATCTGCTCATTTGAACATTTATTGTATTTTATGTACACTATTTCTGTGATGCCCTTGTTTTAAAATATGGTATAATGAGTGGAATTAAACATCTTGATTCTGATTTATTGAGATACCCAAGAACCTTTCTTAATCTTTGATATTCTTATTATTTTTAAACTTAGAAAATCCCTCCTCCAAAGTTCAAGAGCAGTAAGTAGCAACACTTGAATCTAGATCTTTTAGAAGAACTTATTTTTCCTTAATTCCTTGCTACACAGGGTGAGAATGCTGTATGACTTATGATTCCAAATAATGTTTGCTACCACTGTTATTGTTATTGTTTTTTTATGACCTAAAGGCTGAAAGAAAGAAATGGTTTGGGTAATTCGTGGTAGATTAATGTTTACCTACTTTCATATTTTGGAATTGGAAAAAGTACCTTCAGTTCATATGAAGAAAGACCAAGCATCTTCATAGCCCAAGTGTGGGGAGAAGGATAACAAATATTAGGGAAAGTAGAGAGGTGAAACAGTGTGAATTAGCACTCCCCTCCTTAGGATATGTCAAACAGCAGAATGCAATATGCTACTGTTTATTAAACAATAGAATAGTAGTAGCCACCAGTCATCAAGTGGCAACTATGTGACAGCCAGTGTAACAGTGGACTTTTGATAATCTTTATTTCATTTAATCTTTATAACTCTATGCATAGCTACCATAATTTTTTCTTATTTAACAGATGAGGAAGCTGAAGCTCAGAGAGGTTACTCAGCTAAGCCAAGGTTACACAGTAAGTGTCCAGGTCAAAATTCCTACCTAGGACTGCCTTCTGTATCCATGTATGTTCTATTTATGCTACAATTCACACCCATATGTCCAAAAAAGTATAATCTCAGTTTACAGAATGCTTTGTATTTCTAAATAGTATAAAAATAGGAAGTTAAAGGGTATCTTCCCCTCCAAATGGTATGAATAGAAGGAAATCACATAAATGGATATGGTAATAAATACCATAAGCTATGAGTGCACCTGGCAAAATCTGACTGCCTATATGTGATGTACGTGATCCTTTATCTTGAAATAGCCCCTCCACATGCACCACCCTCATTCCTGCTTTTTTGCTTTCTTCATGTTTTCCAGCCATCTTGGAATTCTTTAACCTACCTAATTCCATGAATTCTTTAAGGAACAGCTAAAGTCTAACTCCTTCTACGGACCTTTCGTCAGGTGTTTTAACCAAGTGATCACACTGCTTTTACGGTCTTTACCCAGGTCTTAGCCCTTGATTATAAACTATAAGGTATTTTTCTCCACTTATATGTCCAAATTACAAGTGTTTTCAGTCTCTCTACAGCAAACTTTCAGCACATAACAAATGCTTAAAATCAGTTATTTGACTAATGAACTGTCAGATCACCTTATGTCTTTTAAATTATGTATGTAGTAATTGGTCCATTTATTAGAGTATGGAGTCAAAGGTACACATATATCCTGTCAAACCAATATGTTATTTTCCTAAAACTAAACTCTGTTCCAACTCTGGAGACCATTCCCAAACTCTAAATAGCCATTTCAGAGTAGAGAATATAGATGCCTCATATACTCAAACAGAAATTTATTAACTTCTCTGTCCTGAGTCCAACATAAGGGACTGAACGAGGTCCCCGTCCCTGCTTGTAACAAATGTAGCAGTCTAGTACAGAGGACACAATTGTACAGACATATAAGTTAAAATATTCGGTGAACTTGCTGTTTCATAGGGACTTAGAAAGAAATAGCTATGTCACCAGAGAAAAGCCAGCCAGCTGGACATCTGGAAGTCCCACAGATTAGCATCAACTTGGTAAAATAGAAACAATAAACTTCTTATTTAACTGGCCCAGAAATTTGGTCTTGATAACTCATAAAAAAGGTTATAGAGACTTGAGGACAAATTTCCACGAAGGAAATCCTCTGCAGAGTGATGTTAGTGTGTTCATTTATAATTAAAAATGAGGTATTTAAGATAACCAACAAGGACCTACTGTATAGAACAGGGAGCTCTGCTCAATATTCTGTAATAACCTAAGTGGGAAAAGAATTTGAAAAAGAATAGATACATGTATATGTATAACTGAATCACTTTGCTGTACAACCAAAACAAACACAATGTTGTTAATCAACTATACTCCAATATGAAATAAAAATTAAAAAAATAAAAAATGAATAGATATCCTGTCCTATGACCCACTCATTCTTTCTCTGTAAGATATGGCAGCCAAACTGTAGCCAGGTTTTTGGTGAGAATTGAATCATAGTAATTAGTTCTGTAATTACTACCACATGACCTTGGAAAATTAACCACTTTTTGTCTTAATTTACACATCTGAAAAATAGTGATCGTGATGATACCTACCTCTAAGGTTCTAGTAGGAGCCGAATGAGTTAATACATGTAAAATGTTTACAATAGTTTCTTGCACAAGTAGAAGCACAATAATAAAATAATATTATTGAAATATTTAATGATGTGGTTTATAACAGCCTGATGTACACAATACACAGCAGAGTTATAGAAGCTAAGAGAATGGATTTATTCATTCATTTAATCATTCATTGATATCTATGGAGCACCTAACGTAAGTCATTCACTGTATTTGGTGTTCGTAATAGAATAGTCAACCAATCAAACTGATGTCTTCCCTTAACCAAACTTATATTCTAATAGTAAACATCAAATAATTACAATAAAATGTGATGGCCATTATTGTTGGGGGTGGGGACTTAAATTCCTATTCCCAATACATCCTTCCATGTGGAGGAAGATCCATGAGCATAACTTTCTGAATATTTTCTGTGTCCTCACTCATTTGCCTCCCAGGTAGGAGGAGTAAATTCCCTAAAAGGTAAATTTTGGTTAAGAAAATTGGGCATGCATGGTTCCCTGTCCCTTTACACTTCCTCACTAGCTCACCTACCTGATAAGAGCATGTGCTCTCTTCTGCAACATAGCCCATTTTTGCTCTTCAAGATCTTTAGAAATGTCAAAATAGCCAAACTTCATCTTAGGTTATATTCTCACTTTTTGTCATCGGAATGCTTTCAATAATCCATTTAAATTATTGCTCTTTTAGAAGTTAATTCTCCATCATTTGTTATAATAATAGCTACAATTATTGAGTACTTGTCTGTCAGGGAGTATGCAAAGAACTTTATATACATGATCTCATTCGATCCTTGTAAAACCCTAATTGGGATGGTGTTACTATGCCCATATTCAGATAAGAAAATTAAGGCAGAAGAGGCTTGTCCCCAGATCACATAGTTAGTAAGTGGCAGAATCAGGGTAGAAACCAATTACATAATTTTAACTCCCGTGTCTATCTCCAGTAATTTTTAATCTAATTCTCATTTGATTCAGGACTTAAGAGGTTAAGAGAGTTATTTGTTGGATATCTTGAATGCCATCTCCTAACAATCATACTTTACCTTCTTAAAAGTTAATGTTATTTCTAAATTTTGCATTACTTGTTTTATCCCCTGACTAATTATGACAAGACCATGCAAACAAACTTCTATAGGATGTCAGCAAGGAAAAAGGCACTGCATTGCATCCAATCCCTTCCACTGGCAGACCAATCAAACTACAAGACCTTTTGATGCAGAGTAAAATGTGTGGTTTTTGGGTGGCAAACATGGTAACTTTTTTCCTTTTTGATTCACTAAAACCCAAGCATAATTAGCTTTAATGAGGTGTCATGTGATTTTGGAAATATATTTGCATATATATCAATGTACACTGTAATGCCTAAATTAATATGTTCCTTCCTGAGACTTTCTCATGAACAATTTTTGAACTACCGAAATATATGTTTTGAATTAACTAAGTTAAATTCAACACAAATTTACTAAGCATTAGCAACATGCAATTTTGCCAGGAACAACAAAGAATAAATTCTATCTTCAAGGATATCACAATGTCTGACATTGTGATTTTTTATTCTCATTTCTATTCACAGAAGTAATTTTATTATTTTCTAAGTGAACTTCCTGTTCTTCTTTTCTTATTTGTTTTGTTGTCCAATATAAATGAGAGATGGGTTCCTTCATAAACCATATTTTTATTGCTTTGCATCATAGCAAAGAAAAAAAAACAGGTGAATAAGAATTTTCTGTTTCAAACTAAAATTTTAAATAGCACCTAGAACACTGTCATCATAAAAAATAGATTGTGGTGTCAATGCCAGCATTTATTTCCTTGGCACTTTATTTAACTGAAAACATTATAGTGAATGAGAGGCTTTACCCATTCTAAGTATCACAAATGGCTGACAAATATCCCCCTATATTCTGAAACCATTCTGAGACACGTACAGTAATCTGCTCCAAATTCACCACCACAGCTAAAAAACAATCGGCACAACACCTGCTCCCCAGGGGCAGAGAGTTTAGAAGGAAGGAGAGCCAACAGGAGGAATGAGAGCCTGCTGAGGAAAAATGCTTCCTAGCAGAAAGCAGGATTTATGAAAGGCTGTCTCCCCTCTAATAACCACCTACCTTTTTACAGAGGCAACTTATTGTAAGTTTCTGGAATGCAGGCTAGAAGTTTGCCCTATACTTCCTGGTATGTCATATTATAATCAAGGTATATACCCTATAGATGTTAAATGAAAATCACTTTATACATTGATGGATTCTGTATGCCTTCATCGTGGCCTGAGTCTTCCATGTTTCAATCTACACTGATAAGATGTTAATTTAAAGTGAAAATACAAGTCTTTTAAGGATGGTATGCAGAGAATGAGGAGGAGAAGAAGAGAGTCTTTTCAGCAGCACAGAGAATCTAGATTGGATAGAGAAAAATAAAGAATGGCTCTCTGTATCAGCTTGTCTTTCTGTAATTACAACAATCACTTTTAAGAACTGTCTGGATATAAAAATGGTAAAACTAAAATCAATCTAATTATCCACAGTGAACCTTCCTTCCATCAATTTCCATTACAGAGGAAACAAAATTGGCCATTACTTACCACTTCAGTATTAATGCTGGCTGCAGCCCCACTGAGAGGTACTTAGATGCACACCATTTTTTAGAAATCTGAAAGCGATCCCTTTGACTATTAACATATGCACAGCAAGAGAGAAGAGACAGGGAGAAATTACTAACTCTTTTTTTCTTTCAACAAATAGGCACTGGGCTTAGCCCCGGGACTATAAGCATATATAAGATGTTATTTCTTTATTCAAGGAATTCAGAGTCTGTTTGGGGAGTCAAACACATAAACAGATAATAATGAAACAATGAGGTAAGAGCAATGCTAGACTCAGACAATACTGAGAACCACTAACTAGCCAAGTCAGGATGTTTGTAAAAAAATAAGAAGAGGGATGTTAATCAGGGATGTGACTGAGCGTTTCTTGGGAGAAGTTGGAAAGAGGAAGACAGCACTTCCTCTAGAAGGAAAGGCCTCAACAAAAAACATGGAGGTAAAAAATAGTAAGAGCTGGGCTTCCCTGGTGGCGCAGTGGTTGAGAGTCCGCCTGCCGATGCAGGGGACACGGGTTCATGCCCCGGTCCGGGAAGATCCCACATGCCGCGGAGCGGCTGGGCCCGTGAGCCATGGCCGCTGAGCCTGCGCGTCCAGAGCCTGTGCTCCGCAATGGGAGAGGCCGCAGCAGTGAGAGGCCCACGTACCGCAAAAAAAAAAAAAAATACTAAGAGCTTAATATGGAACCACAAGCAACTTGCATTTCTAACCTGATGAGCAAGGCAGAGACTGCCAGACAAAGAGGCAATGGGGCAATAAAAATATTGTTTCTTTTTTTTTTAACATCTTTATTGGAGTATAATTGCTCCACAATGGTGTGTTAGCTTCTGCTGTATAACAAAGTGAATCAGCTATACATATACACACATCCCCATATCTCTTCCCTCTTGCGTCTCCCTCCCTCCCACCCTTCCTATCCCACCCCTCTAGGTGGTCACAAAGCACCAAGCTGATCTCCCTGTGCTATGCAGCTGCTTCCCACTAGCTATCTATTTTACATTTGGTAGTGTATATATGTCCATGTCACTCTCTCACTTTGTCCCAGCTTACCCTTCCCCCTTCCTGTGTTTCATTTTAAAGAACAGAAATTTAGCTAACAGGAGATGCGGGAGTCCAAATATTTATAAGCAATGGAGCTATGTTGTAAGATCTGTGTGCTGGATTGTTCCACTACACTTCAAGAGCCATTCTCCACTTGTTTCAATTCTGTGCTCTGCCTTGGAGACTAACTGGTACAGATTACATCAAGGGGTTCTCATGCCTTCTGATATCTATTTGGGTTTCCCAACAGGGTCCCCAGTCAAAGATTGGAGGGAGGGTGGGATTGAGGACGCGGTATTTATCTGGTGTGATATGAACAAACTTTGGTCTGGGATGTCCCTTGAGTAATCAAAGATCTCTGCTTTTTTCAAATCAGACACTTTATTTTTCTGTGTTCTAGTAGCCACTCCCTCACGTCATCCCATGGGATGTAGAAGTGGTAACAGCTTGGCCAGACTATTACACCATTCGTTGTAGTTGTCCTACACCCAAACCTGAGGACATAATCTCTTTGTGAATAAAGCTTCCTTGAATTAATCTTATTTTGAAGGTGCCCATTGTTTCCTGCTGGGACTTGAGCCTATACACTTTGCATTTAGATAAGCCAAACTGAAGTCTGTAAGGGAGATGGTTTAAAAAGAAGAGAGAGGAGAGCACCCAGCAGAGATATGGTGAAGAGCTTAATTGTATCTATGATATTTGTATCAGGGAAGCAGGAAAAAGTTTGGGAAATACTTGAAGGTAAAATCTGTTGAATGCATTGATTGACTGGTTGAGGAGAAGGGGGAAGGAGAACGGGAAATAAAGTTTGTTTCCAATTTTCTAACTTTCAAGTTTTCAACTTCAGTGACTAGATTATAGATGACAGATGATGGTGCTACCGATGGAGACTACAGATGAAGGAGCAGGTTTATGGAGTAAGATAATAAGTTCACTTTTACATGTATTGGCTTTGAGGTGTCTGCGTCTGCTGGATATATGAAAATAAATGGTCAGGACTGAAAATGATACCTTTGAAAGTTGTAAGCATATCAGTAGGTGGTACTTAAACCATGAGATTGAGAACAGTGAACTGGAAATGAAACCCTGGAAAGGGCTGACATGTAAGGAAATGTTCTCATATTTTAATATTTGTGAAGTTCTACTCAGAAAGCTGGTTAAAATGCATCATCCAGGGACCCTAGTTTAGTGACTGATTCAATAGATAGAGTGGTGGATTCAGAGATGGTGTATCCCAAACACATATCCCTAGTGATCCTGATTACATAGTTTTCAGACCACACTTAGAGAGAAATACTCATTTAAAGAATGGAGGGAGGAAGAAATGCTCACAAAAGAGAAAAAATGGAATATCAAGGCTATATAGAGAACTCCTAAATCTCAACAACAACAAACAACTCAATTCAAAAATGAGCGAGGGACTTAGACATTTCTCCAAAGAAGGTATATAAATGGCTAAGTAGCATATAAAAAGTTGCTCAATATGACTAATCATTAGGGAAATGCAAATAAAAAACACAGTGAGACAACACTTCACACATATTAGAAAATATCATAAAAGAGAAAATAAGTTTTGTTGAGGATGTGGAGAAATTGGAACACTTACACACTGTTGGTGGGAAAATAAAGTGGTACAGTCACATGGAAAACAATATAGCAGTTCTTCAAAAACTTAAAAATAAAATTACCATATGATCCAGCAATTCCATTTCTGGGTGTATATACAAAAGAACAAAAAGCAAAGTCCTAAAGAGACATTTGTCCACCCATGTTCTGCAGCATTATCCCTAAGAGCTAAAATGTGGAAGCAACCTAAATGTCCACTGACAGGTGAATGGATTAGAATGTGGTATATGCATACAATGGAATATTTTTTTAACTTATTATTTTATATTGGAGTATAGTTGATTAACAATGTTTTGATAGTTTCAGGTGTACAGCAAAGTGATTCAGTTATACCTACACATGTATTTATTCTTCTTCAAATTCTTTTCCCATTTAGGTTGTTAACATACTATTGAGCAGAGTGCCTGTGCTATACAGTAGGTCCTTGTTGGTTATCTGTTTTATACATAGTAGTGTGGACATGTCAATCCCAAACTCCCTAACTATCTGTTCCCCCAACCTGTCTGTACAATGAAATATTATTTGGCCTTAAAAAGGAAGGAAATTCTGACATATGCTACAACATAGATAAACCTTGAGGACATATGCTAAGTGAAATAAGTCAGTCACATAGACACAAATACTGTATGATTTCACCTACATGAGGTACCTAGAGTAGTCAAAATCATAGATACAGGAAGTAAATGGTGGTTGCCGAGGGCTGGGAGCAGGGAGAAACGGGGAGTTACTGTTTAACAGGTATAGCATTCCAGTCTTAAAAGATGAAAAGAGTTCTGGAGAGGAAGGGTAGTGATGGTTACACAACATTATATATGTAGTTAATACCACTGAATTGTATGTACACTTAAAATGGTTAAGATGGTAAATACTCTGTTAAATGTATTTTATCAAAATACAATGTAAAATATAAAATAAAAATAAATTCACCATTTTATTCCAGAGAGGCAAAAGAGAGAGAAAAGTCATCAAAGTATGAAAAAAAGGAGAATTTCAAGATGGAGAGAGCAATCAACAATGTCAAATGAAGCAGACGACTATATGCTGCAAACAGCTTATTTCACCATAAATAGCAAGGAAATGTTGTCCCTAAATTTCAATACATTTTCTGTAT
The DNA here is from genome assembly GCF_008692025.1 of Phocoena sinus. NCBI lineage: Eukaryota > Metazoa > Chordata > Mammalia > Artiodactyla > Phocoenidae > Phocoena > Phocoena sinus. Next base: position 69,362,210 of record NC_045767.1, read on the forward strand.
ATCTCTCAGCAAAATCTGGTGCCCTCCTTTGAGTAAGAATATAATGTTAAATATTGCATATGTTCTCTAGAATTAGATTTATCCACCAAGAAACTGAATCTCTCTTCTTTATGAATGAGGCATTCATTAATTTTAGAAATATGCATAGAAGAAACAATTTTTAATACAAAATAAAGCATTCAAACACAAGACAGCTTAAAGGTCACAGAATTCTGGCTGTTTGCTTACTCCACCAGGTCACATTTCCCCCAAGAAGAATATGAAAGTAACAAACAATAACCATAACATCAAAACCTTAGGCCTGTTTGCCAGAAACATACCAAGCTGGCATTAGGCAGATGTAGGTTTCCGTAGTCTCTGAATATCTGAGAAGAACAAGGTTTCTTGAGAAACTTGCTGAGCTCTCACTTATTTCATATTAAGCACCCCCTAAATCCACAGATTGGACCTGCCATTTCTCAGAATCAATATGAAGCATAGAAACACAATGTATCATTGGGAACATTTAGTTCTTTCAAAGGCACTTATCTTTCTGCATGTTCACAGATCCACTTCCTTTTGAGCCTTCGGGTGATAATTATCTGTGCTCTATGCAGCTTCATTTTTCCATCCCTCAAACATTTGAAAGGGACCACTCTTTGAAAATACATCTTGCCATTTTCAGTTTAAGATCCCATGTACCCAAACAAATAGCAAATATTAATTTTTAAAGGAGAATAATGGTGAGGATTATTCAAAAGATTGGTTATATCACATTAATTTTATTTGGTTTATGGTTTCAGGAAAGTACAAATTTATTTCCCTAACTGTGCTTATCCTGGACGTAAGTTAATGCTTATGCTGATTTCCCTTCCTGAAAACAAATGACACCTTCCTAAATCCACGACTTTTTCTACTTCTTTATTGATCCTGAAGTTGGATTTCTCTCATTGTGTACTTTGGTCCATTTCACATTGCATATTTTCACAGTTTATCTGTCCATTCTGACATTACTCACTTATTCTCCCCAAGTCCTAAGGCTTGGACTGTCTCATTTTAAAGCTGTTTCCTAAGTAGCTTGACCACTTTGATATGCTATTCTGCTACCATGTCAGTTTTGCTTCTTGGGGTAATTGCTGTGAATAACATACGTTGGTTGGATGCACTACAAATTAAACTATATTTGTAATTTCAGAAGCAGTATAGATAGTGGTTAAGTGGACATGTGACATTTAAGCTGGGTTGTGCTAATCACCTGAACTCACCAAGTTTTGGTTGTCTCATCTATAAACCAGGGACAACAGAAGACCTCCATGTAGCTTCACAATTGTCTAAATCCAAATCTCTCTAGCCATCCTCCAAAACTATACAGATACATGAGCCACACAACTCCCTTTCTTTCCATATAACAAACTCAAAATTACCTGTAAATTTAATAAAGTAAGATAACATACCTATTTATCAAGCCCCTGATGCAAGTCTTTGCAGAGAGGCCCAGAGGTCCAGAAAAACTGTGCTAGAGAACAAAAGATTGAGATAAAATCTCCCAGAAAGGGAAAGTCTTCCTTACATGCAAAACTACTAAAGAAGAGTTCTGGCCTTTCAGAACACTGACTACAGAAAGGGGATTTAAAAACATACATGAGGAGGCAGTCTTGGGAAGGTGATACTACTGGGGAAACAAAGGTAAAAAGGAAGGGAGAGACACTTTTGTGGGGTTAAGTGTAAAGGAAGCAAGAGGAGAAGTTTTACAATCCCCCAAAACAGAAGTAAAGCAGAAATTTCAAGGTAAACAAACTTCTCCTAATTGAACAAAAAAGAAAAAGTCAAAATAAAATAAAATAAAATAAAATAAATAAAAGAAAAAGTCATCCACTAAAGAGACTGCAATAATTTACTCTGACATGAAATGTCCTTGAACTATAATCACATAAGCATCCCAAGCCACCACACCTGTCCAAGAAATATAGAGATGCAAACAGTATTTATTATACAAAGCTACTAAAAAGAAAAAATTTAAAAATGGGAATTAAATATTTCTGCTACCATCCCCCCCCAAAAAGCAAAGAAGTACAATAAAACTGTAACAGAACACTCTACACTGAATCAAATAGCATTAAAAAAGCAAGTGGAGATATGAAACTAAAACACCTTGAATCATAAACTCAAAGTTTAAAAATAACTATACATATAAAAGCATGAATAAATGAAATGAGAAATGATTCAACTCAAGGAAGATGTGGAAAAAAAGACAAAATGATATAATAAATGATGACAAAATTACAAGATTCCCAAAAGGAGAATAAACTCAAAGAAAATTTAATAAAAGTTATTTTAAAAAAGGAGGAAAGCAATCAAAAGGATGAAAGTGCAATAGTAAAATAAGTAAATAGAAAAAAAGAAGAAAGAGAAAGAGAAAAAATGCAGGAAGGTAGCAAAGAAAATTCAACAGATATATAATTATTGATCCTAGGTAAACAAAATGAAACAATTGAGCAAAACTAATATTTAGAATATAATCCAAGAAATCTTTCCAGAAATAAAAGAAGAGCTCACTCTACATATTGAAAGGGCCTACCAAGTTGCTGGGAAAATTTGCCTGCAGCAATCAACTCAGTGAAGTATACTATTAAAATATTTGACATTAAAAGATGAAAAAAATCCTCAATGCCTCTGGGCAATGTCATCAAAGAATTTACAAGGGATAAGGAATTAGACTGGCATCAAACTTTCAAAGCAACATTCAAAACATGGTAACAATGGAACAGCATTTTCAAGAAACTCAAGGATAAAAAGTGTGGACCAAGGATTTTATACCCAGCTAATCTCTCCTTCAAGTATCAAGGCTATTGAAAAACAACTTTAAACATTCAAGAGCTGGGAGATTTCTGTATCTCTGAGCTGTACCCATTCCTCTTGAGAAATATAGTAGAGAATGACCTTCATCCATCCAGGAGATAATTGGAGAAACTTTAACAAAAGGACTGGTGGTGAAGAAATTATATATTACTTAATCAGATCTAAGATGAAAACAAAGGTTGGAGACAATATTGAAAGAATAATATATAAATATTACATGGTTTGAAAAAGAAATATTGCAACTAAAAATGGGAAGAAAAGGGAAACAAAAAAGTTGAATAAATTTATTGATTGTTGGATAGGCAATATATAGGTGTCACTAAAAACTGACACTAAATATCAATAACCCAGACACTTAATGGTCATATTAAGAAAACTTGATAAAGGACATTAAAAAGTATAAAGTGTAAAACTCCTGGAACAAAAATATAAAACTTCATTAAAGAGAAAATAATGTTTAAGAAAAGGAAACACATCATGTAGAGAAAGAAAAAAGGTAAACATGATATAGCAATGTATAATATAAAATGATATGACAGTCAAGTTCAAAAATATCAGTCATATTAATAAATGAGAATGGACTTAACTTACCTAGTAAAAGAAAAACATCTTGATTTGTCTCACAAGGCAATAATTATATGTTGTGTGCAAGAGATATACCTAAAACAAAGTGATTCAGAGAGGTTGAAAATAAAGCAAAAATTAATGTTATACCAGTCGAATGGAAACAATAAGAAAACTGGAGTTTCAATATCTATATCAAGCAAACCAAATCAGAATCCAAGCCAAAAAGCATTAAACCTGACAAGGAAACTTTTTAATGCTGAAAACCACAATTCACTATGAATACATAATGTTATAAATATCTGTCTATCACACAATATAGCAACCACTTTGTAAAGCAGAAACACAAGAGATTCAAAGAGACATTGGGAGAAAAACTTACACTAGGAGAATTTACACACTACTTTCAGTCAAAACAGACCAAGTGGGCCAAAAATAATGAAAGATATGGACAATAACAACATAATCAATAAAGTAGATTTTATATGAAATCTACTAGTAGATTTCATATTTCATGTGAATGTATGTTGAAATTTACATTCAAATAATTAAGAGCATATCCTCATCTCAAGTGTATACGGAACATTCACTAAGAACAATCTCATATTAGATCACAAAGAAAGCATTCGTAAGTTCCATAAAGTAGAATTGCTACGAACAGCACTTTCTGAATACAATACAATAAAACTAGAAATGAATGAATGAATGAATGAATGGACATATGGAAAATTTTGTACACAGGGATGATTAATACAAAATGATAGCAAGAAAGCTTATGGGCTGTGTAAAAACTTTAACAAGGGACTTCCGTGGTGGCTCAGTGGTTAAGAATCTGCTTGCCAATGCAGGGGACATGGGTTGGAGCCCTGGTCCGGGAAGATCCCACATGCTGCAGAGCAATTAAGCCCGTGCACCACAACTACTGAGTCTGCGCTCTAGAGCCCCCAAGCCACAATTACTGAGCCCGTGTGCTACAACTACTGAAGCCCACACGCTTAGAGCCTGTGCTCCGCAACAAGAGAAGCCACCACAATGAGAAGCCTGCGCACTGCAATGAAGTGTAGTCCCTGCTCACTGCAACTAGAGAAAGCCCATGCACAGCAACAAAGGCCTAACACAACCAAAACTAATTAATTAATTTTTAAAAAATTAACAAGGAAAGTGGCTACCAGATTTCAATTGTTTGGCAAATGAGAGAAGTGGGATAAGGGCTGAGCCAGGTGATTTCTTAAAGTCTCTCCTCTGATGCTTTAATAAATAGGTGATTTAAATAAAATAAAGTAGGCAGCTAGAAGACTAGACTATTTCTTTACACAGAATATATTCTAATTGTTCAACTTCTTTAAAGAAAAATAAGGGGGGGGGGCAAAATATCCAGAGCTGAATTGAGGACAGAGCAAGGAGTAATGAGGTTTTATAAGATCTGACAATTTCGAAGAAAGAGCTGAGCCTTCTCTCGATAACCCTGCCTAAAAGACAAAGTACCTTAAGAGGAAACAGTTAAGGATGATTGGCAAGCATTCTATTTAAAGAGGGATCATATCTTATGTTCTGCAAACACCATCACATTCAGAATGATGGCAACAGCATCTTTATCATGAAACAGGAGAGATGGAGTAAATACAACAATAGCTGAGAGATATCATGTGTGCTTCCTTTTGGGATTGTTAAACTATTCTACACTGAGGGGAAAAAGGATCCTAAATCCAGTGGAAGGACAGTGGAGGACGGATGATAATAGCCTCAGTATTCTCCCTTTCAACAGTGTTGGCTACATCCTTCTAGTTGCACAAGAGAATATTATTTCGTGGAGATATAATTTTCATATGCTTCTGTAATAATTATTATAACTCTTCACGTGTTTAATAACCTACTCACCTACAGCTCTTTGTGATGACTTAAGGTTTTGCTTAAATATCCCCAGGAAGTAGATTTTCCTTCCCTTTTTGTTATCAAATATCAAAAGTATACAAGCTACCAGGAAAATTTCATTAAGACTGCAAAATATTTCATGTATCTTCTTCACAGTTTCTGCAAACCTGTAGTAATTGTTGAGCACGGTTACCTTTGATTCCAAAAGAAAGAAGGGCAGAGCAGATAGAACTTAGTGTATCTCTGTCAAAGAAGCTAAGATCAGGGCTTCCCTGGTGGTGCAGTGGTTGAGAGTCCGCCTGCCGATGCAGGGGACACAGGTTTGTGCCCCAGTCCGGGAAGATCTCACATGCCACGGAGCAGCTGGGCCCGTGAGCCACGGCCGCTGAGCCTACGTGTCCGGAGCCTGTGCTCTGCAACGGGAGAGGCCACAACAGTGAGAGGCCCGTGTACAGCACACACACAAAAAAAGAAGCTAAGATCAATCACTAATCCCCTCCTTCTATTTTACCTCTGTCCTGTCCCCCATGGCCCTTTATGCAGCTGTGCAAGTTGTTCACTGTACACAGGTATCTTTACAAACAGGTAAGTGGAGGCTGAAATGTAAGTCACACTCCATTCACCAAGGCATGTGCTCCAACATAGGGCTGCATTTCATCGGCACAGCCACCTTTTTCAAATTCTCAAAGATACCGTGTGAGCTCACAACTGCTTTGCCTGTCTTTAACTCTTGGGGCATGGATGGAAATATTGACATAATGCTAGGCAGTGATCTCTCCTGCATGAGCAGAAAGGTCCCAATAGAAAACTACTAGTGAGTATCAAACATCCCTTTCTCCTTCCTCCTGAGAAAATCTGCTTCTATTCATGATGGCAATATGCCCAGTTGAAAACATTCAACTCCTTAGACTCCCTCAAACTAAGGAGCGTTCAAGCTACACAGTTGTGGCCATAAGATAGAAGCTGAAGGTTTCCAAGTAAGCTTTGCTCTTTCTGACATAAGTGCCAGCCCTTCCTGTTTCCTTTCCTTTTTCTTTTTGCTTGCAAAGCAGATGTTGTGCTGAGGACACTTCAGCCATTTTGTGATTAGATGACAACATGAAGAAAAATATTCTTCCATGGAGAAGGGTGCACCACCAGGAAGATAAAACAATCCAGGCGAGTAAAAGCATCATGAAGACACTTCCCCAATACAAACTTCCCACCTCCAGGCTGCTTGTTGTGTGCAAAAAATAAACTTTTTTGTTAAGCCACTATATACTGTCCCACACAGCAGAAAGAACTCTTAACTGACATGTCAATCTGGCCTCTACCTTGGAAGAGATGTGTGAAAAAGTTGTTGCTAGTTTTCATTTCCAGAATAGTTTTTGTATATTAAATTCATCCAGTTCAAAAGTCTCCTCATTAACTACCAGGGAGAACCTAACTTACTGTTCCTACTACATAGACAAGTAATTTAAGTAGGTTTTAGTTAAACGGCACAGATATATTGCTAAAGACGAATCATGAAAAACACCAAAGTTAGTAGAAGGAAAGAAATCATAAAGATCACATCAGAAATAAATGAAAAAGAAATGAAGGAAATGATAGCAAAGATCAATAAAACTAAAACCTGGTTCTTTGAGAAGATAAACAAAATTGATAAACCATTAGCCAGACTCATCAAGAAAAAAAGGAAGAAGACTCAAATCAGTAGAATTAGAAATGAAAAAGAAGTAGCAACTGACGCTGCAGAAATACAAAGGATCACGAAAGATTATTACAAGCAACTATATGCCAATGAAATGGACAGCCTGGAAGAAATGGACAAATTCTTAGAAATGCACAACCTTCTGAGACTGAACCAGGAAGAAATAGAAAATATGAACAGACCAATCACAAGCACTGAAATTGAAACTGTGATTAAAAATCTTCCAACAAACAAAATCCCAGGACCAGACGGCTTCACAGGAGAATTCCATCAAACATTTAGAGAAGAGCTAACACCTATCTTTCTCAAACTCTTCCAAAATATAGCACAGAGAGGAACACTCCCAAACTCATTCTACGAGGCCACCATCACCCTGATACCAAAACGAGACAAAGATGTCACAAAGAAAGAAAACTACAGGCCAATATCACTGATGAACATAGATGCAAAAATCCTCAACAAAATACTAGCAAACAGAATCCAACAGCACATTAAAAGGATCATACACCATGATCAAGTGGGGTTTATGCCAGGAATGCAAGGATTCTTCAGTATACACAAATCAATCAATGTGATACACCATATTAACAAACTGAAGGAGAAAAATCATATGATCATCTGAATAGATGAAGAGAAAGCTTTCGACAAAGTTCAGCACTCATTTATGATAAAAACTCTCCAGAAAGCAGGCATAGAGGGAACTCACCTCAACATAATAAAGGCCATATATGACAAACCCACAGCCAACATCATTCTCAATGGTGAAAAACTGAAACCATTTCCACTAAGATCAGGAACAAGACAAGGTTGCCCACTCTCACCACTCTTATTCAACATAGTTTTGGAAGTTTTAGCCACAGCAATCAGAGAAGAAAAAGAAATAAAAGGAATCCAAACTGGAAAAAAAGAAGTAAAGCTGTCACTGTTTGAAGATGACATGATACTATACACAGAGAATCCTAAAGATGCTACCAGAAAACTACTAGAAGTAAGCAATGAATTTGGTAAAGTAGCAGGATACAAAATTAATGCACAGAAATCTTTTGCAACTATACACTAATGATGAAAAACCTGAAAGTGAAATTAAGAAAACACTCCCATTTACCAGTGCAACAAAAAGAATAAACTACCTAGGAATAAACCTACCTAAGGAGACAAAAGACCTGAATGAAGAAAATTATAAGACACTGATGAAAGAAATTAAACATGATACAAACAGATGGAGAGATATACCATGTTCTTGGATTGGAAGAATCAACATTGTGAAAATGACTATACTACCTAAAACAATGACTACAGATTCAATGCAATCTCTATCAAACTACCACTGGCATTTTTCACAGAACTAGAACAAAAAATTTCACAATTTGTATGGAAACACAAAAGACCCCAAATAGCCAAAGCAATCTTGAGAATGAAAAATGGAGCTGGAGGAATCAGGCTCCCTGACTTCAGACTATACTGCAAAGCTGCAGTAATCAAGACAGTATGGTACTGGCACAAAAACAGAACTATAGATCAATGGAACAGGATAGAAAGCCCAGAGATAAACCCACACACATATGGTCACCTTATCTTTGATAAAGGAGGCAAGAATATACAATGGAGAAAAGACAGCATCTTGAATAAGTGGTGCTGGGAAAACTGGACAGCTACATGTAAAAGAATGAAATTAGAACACTCCCTAACACCATACACAAAGATAAACTCAAAATGGATTAAAGACCTAAATGTAAGGCCAGAAACTCTCAAACTCCTAGCGGAAAACATACACAGAACACTCTATGACATAAATCACAGCAAGATCCTTTTTGACCCACCTCCTAGAGAAATGGAAATAAAAACAAAAATAAACAAATGGGACCTGATGAAACTTAAAAGCTTTTGCACAGCAAAGGAAACCTTAAATAAGATGAAAAGGCAACCCTCAGAATGGGAGAAAATATTTGCAAATGCAGCAACTGACAAAGGATTAATCTCCAAAATTACAAGAAGCTCATGCAGCTCAATATCAAAAAAACAAACAACCCAATCCAAAAATGGGCAGAAGACTTAAATTAGACATTTCTCCAAAGAAGAGATACAGATTTCCAACAAGCACATGAAAGAATGTTCAACATCACTAATCATTAGAGAAATACAAATCAAAACTACAATGAGATATCATCTTACACCGGTCAGAATGGCCATCATCAAAAAATCTACAAACAAACCAAAAAAATCCACAAACAGTAAATGCTGGAGAGGGTGTGGAGAAAAGGGAACCCTCTTGCACTGTTAGTGGAATGTAAATTCATACAGCCACTATGGAGAACAGTATGGAGGTTCCTTAAAAAACTAAAAATAGAACTACCATATGACCCAGCAATCCCACTACTGGGCATATACCCTGAGAAAACCATAATTCAAAAAGAGTCATGTACCACAATGCTCATTGCAGCTCTATTTACAAAAGCCAGGACATGGAAGCAACCTAAATGTCCATCGAAAGATGAATGGATAAAGAAGATGTGGCGCATATATACAATGGAATATTACTCAGCCATAAGAAGAAACGAAATTGAGTTATTTGTAATGAGGTGGATGGACCTAGAGTCTGTCATACAGAGTGAAGTAAGTCAGAAAGAGAAAAACAAATACCGTATGCTAACACATATATATGGGATCTAAAAAACAAACAAAAAAATGGTCATGAAGAACCTAGGGGCAAGATGAGAATGAAGACGCAGACCTACTAGAGAATGGACTTGAGGATACGGGGAGGGGGAAGGGTAAGCTGGACAAAGTGAGAGAGTGGCATGACATATATACACTACCAAACGTAAAATAGATAGCTAGTGGGAAGCAGCCGCATAGCATAGGGAGATCAGCTCAGTGCTTTGTGACCACCTAGAGGGGTGGGATAGGGAGGGTGGGAGGGAGGGAGACACAAGAGGGAAGAGATGTGGGGATATATGTATAGGTATAACTGATTCACTTTGTTATAAAGCAGAAACTAACACACCATTGTAAAGCAATTATACTCCAATAAAGATGTTAAAAGAAAAAAAAAAAGACGAATTATGACTTTTCCTAAAGTCTTGGTAAGATTCCAAGGAAAGGGGAATAGCAGTTAACATTTAGCTGAGCTCTGCTGTTTTCTCTGTTTAATATGCTCAGCATATAGAATTTTTTAAAAATCTTGGTACATGGTCAGTAAATATTGAATAATGATTACAATGATGGCGATATATCAACTGTTTTAATTTCCAAAAGAATGGTTTATGCTATAGATAAAAATAGACTGGATAAATTATACATCCTGATGTTACAGCTCCTAAAAAGAACATCCCTCCATCCTAGAGGGCAAAGTGTCTTGCTATTTAAGAACTGTAAGGTTTTACTAAAAATTTACTCACAGTAAACTTTGATGAAAGTCTACATAATTATTTTCATGAAATAAGAAATTTTGTGAGTATCATTTAAAAGGAGAGTTCCAGAGAGTTGGTATAGATGCACAGTGTTTGTGCCCTGATGACTGGTACTACGTGTAAGATGAGAAATAATCATTTAGCAAACATCCTTTGTGCCTTATGTCCTCCTCAGAGTGTCAACTCCAGAGGGCACTGTTTTTCAGCCTCTGTAAGCTTGGATCTTAGAATATTACAATTCACCCCCTACTGAAACTTCTCTCGTTGTTTTCCAGGCACCATGTCACTAGAGGTGAAAAAGTAGATTACTGTGTTCTCCTGGAAGTGTTCATGGTCTTTTGGTGGAAATATATCTATATTTATACCAAAATAAGGAGAATCCAGTAATTGAGGTGGGTAATCACCTTGCAATTGTAATATATGAATAAAAACTGCTAGAAATAAAAAGGCAAACAAGAAAACATAGTACTAGTAGGATATTTTAAGACATGTCTTTCAGTCTTTGATACAACAAGTAAGCAAAAATAATCCTAGAAATAATAGAAATCTGAATAACAGATCTTTCAAACAGCTCTATAGAGAAGAAAACTTGTATCACATAAATAAATACTTTTTAAAATTGCTTATAGAAAATTTCAGACACTGACTCTTTATTTGGCTACAAAGAAACTATCAAGTAATTCCCCAAAGAATGCAAACAACATTCTCTGATGACTGTGAAATTAATCTACAAGTAAAAAAGATATAAACAGCCAATGTGCAACCGCTTAAAAATGTTAAGAAAAAATATTTAAATAATATTGGGGCCAAGAAAAATTTAAAATCTTGCTTTCAAATTATTTAGAAAATAATCATTAAAAAATATTAAACATCAAAACACATAGGCTGTAGTTATTGCTATTTATAGAAAAATTTATAACTTTAGAAAGTTTCATTAATAATTAAGAAAAAATAAAGATAAATTACTTAAACATTTATGAGTTAGCATAAAATCGTAGAATTAAATAATTCTCTCTTTAGTTAGGTTGTGAAATATTTTTACCCAGCTTTGATTACTGGGAATCAGTTAAAGCAAAAATTCTTACCTGGGCCCATAAATACTTTTTTCTGTGTTCCTATGGTATAAAAGGCTTTTTTTTTAATTTGATGAGGAAACATATAAAACAAAAAGCTTAGAATAATTGTTTAATCAATCAAAGAAATTTCTCTGTAAGACTAGACTTAACTGTATCTTTACATGATATAGCAAGAGAAAAACTCCATGTATGTATGTGTGTGTAATTTCCCTCCATTCAGTATAAAGAGACAACTCTTGTGTTTTCCATATGTTACTAACTAAGCTTGTGAAATTTTGAAGATGGCTACCATGTATCATTTTCCTTTTGGAAAAGAGTTAATCAACAATATTTTTAGAAAAAAGTGCTTCTGGTGCTCAAAAAAACCTGTATGTAATATGGAGCTGATTTATTTCTCATTAAAAAAAAAGGAGAATAAACCCAAGGAAGTGCAAGGGTAGAATTCAAATGATAACAATGAATTAATAAATTAGAAAATGAAAAATCAAGGAAAATTATTTGTTATGGTGGTTTTTGGGGAGAGGGATAGGGATAAAACCCTAGGTATACTAACTAGAAAATTAATGTATAAAATATGAAAGGGCCATGTGTAATAAGTACAGATTAAAAGAAACTTGAATTGCTTATATGAGAATTCTGCATAATAACACCATAATGATAAATTTCATGTTAATGATACCACGCAATGATAAAGTAGACTATTGACTAAATGTATAAAAAAATTGATCTAAGAATAGGGCTGACAGAATTTGCAAATAAAAATACAAGATGCATAGTTAATTTGAATCTCAAAAAACAAATAATTTTTAATTAAAAATTCCCCATTCAACAGTTAGGCCATATTACACTAAAGCATTATTCACAGTTTATTCAAAATTCAAATTTAACTGGGCATTTTGTGTTTTATCAGACAACCCTACTTAAGAAGAAAAATGGCTACCTTCGAAAATAGTACTGAAGGAAGTCTTTCAAACCTTTCAAAAGACATATTTACTTAGTATGTAAATGGTTCCTAATCATAGATATGTTTCCTTTTCCAAAAAAATCAATAAAGGCAATGTAACAAAGATAATACAATTTCACAAAAATAATACAAACAAAATTAACTATAAACCATTTAATTCTGTAAATAAAGATGCAAAAGTTTTAAATAAAACATTCATAAATAATTACAGCAATGTATTAAATTAATGGAACACCTTGAACTGTGCTTCATTCCAGTAACAGAAATATGGTTCAAATGGGAAAAGGTGCAATTATAACAACCACTTCTATCTATCCTCAATGTCACCCTCTAGTTTTCCCCTTCCATATTCTAACAAATTGCAGTCTTTCTGCATCCATTCTTACTCTTTCAAACTCATTTTCCAACCTGCTAACAGAGAAATACTGTATTTTGAAAACACATATATTATCATTTCACACTCATTCTCAGAACACTTAAATCATCTATATATTATCTGTAGAATAAATCCCCAAACTCTTAACATGGACATACAAAGCTCTCTCAAATCTACATCTGCATTATTTATTTTCTCTTTGTATATGCAAGTATGTAAGATATATGTAAGCTATAATGCATAACAATGAAAGCTTAAGAACCCAATATTTAAATCAAGAACTAGAACATCACCAATAATGTGTTCTTTTCTCAGCATATCCTTCTACCTACTCACCCCCAACCAAATCACCACAATCTTGAGTTTTGTGATCATAATTCATTCGTTCTGTCTTTTTTTTTTTAATAAATTTATTTATTTATTTGTTTTATTTTTTGGCTGTGTTGGGTCTTCGTTGTTGTGCGTGCGGACTTTCTCTAGTTGCAGCGAGCAGACGTTACTCTTCGTTGCAGTGCACAGGCTTCTCATTGCCGTGGCTTTTCTTGCTGTGGAGCACAGGCTCTAGGCACACAGGCTTCAGTAGTTGTAGCACATGGGCTCAGTAGTTGTGGCTCGCAGGGTCATAGCACGCGGGCCTAGTTGCTCCACAGTATGTGGGATCTTCCTGGACCAGGGCTCTAACCTGTGTCCCCTGCATTGGCAGGCGGATTCGTAACCACTGTGCCACCAGGGAAGTCCTCTGTTGTTTTTTTTAATGAATGAATTTTTAAGTAATAAAGTAATTGGTTTTGCTTGTTCTTGAGATTCACAAACGTGGCCTCTTACTGCATAATTTTCCAAGACTAGCATTTTCTTTCAACCTTGTTTTATTAATATTATTATCATTGCATGTATATGTGGGGAGCTACTTTAAGCTGGGTTGGGGTTTTACCAGACTGGTATGATGGATGGAGAGAGACCAAGGAAGCCGAACATGTAAGCAAGGGTGTGATTATAATGATTGCCTATGGAATTTAAAGAAGATATTGATCACACAAGAGGGATGAGGAGCATGGAAAACATGACTTCATCAATGCTTTATAGGTCCTGGTGGGAATCAAAAGATTGTTAGAGTCAAACAACTAGTGGAAGTAAGTTAGAAAGATAGAAAGTGATATTGAGAGAATATATTTCAAATATTAATGAATATGAAAAGATCAAGAGAGCAAAAAAAAGATGTGAACTTTTAACTAGATGCCAAAAAAGCCTATTTTTTAAAAATTATAGATAATTTTATAAAAGATTATGAAAAGGTATATTTCAAACCAACACCTAGCACTATATTTAAGGGTGATATCATGTCTATTAAAGGTAGGACTAAAACAGTCTTTTGCCTTATCATCAATGTTATTTAGCATTGTTCTGGAGGAATTACTCCAAAAAATTGAATTTTAGCTCCTGACTAAAAATATTCCTCTTCACTCCAAATTTCTGGCACCATTTTCAGTGATATCAACATTCTGCTCAGATACAATGACCTTTCTCTTTACTTCAGCAGACCTTTGCATCACCAGAGACCAAACACCTCCAAAATCTCAATTTCTTACACTGTACCCTCTGAACAATTCCTTTGAGTTTTCCCACTCTCTTGCTCACGTATACTCCCTGTGACTATAAAGAGATTGAACAAATTTAAAAACAACAACAATAATACTGTGGGTTACTGGACTTAAAATTATTTCATTATTCTCAATTGTAATTTTGTTATTTTCATCACTTGTCTTACCATCAACGAACCACTTTTGACCCACTGATCTGTTGTAATACAACAGAAACCAAGGAAGCATGCAAACTTAATAAATGTAAACATTAATATGCAAATGCTATGAAAATAATTACTCTAGGAATTACACTCTTAATTTAATGTAAGTTGAGACAGTGACCAATAGTCCTTAAGTATATGCACAAAACTTGAGAACATTAATTTTTATTAAGAACATAATAAGGTTACTATGAAAATTATAATCAGTCTTAGAGTTCAAATTTATTATATGTTTGAAAACAAATTAATTACATTTATTTTTCTTCTGCATATGCTAACCTGACCATGGAACCACAAGAGGTCCAAAGAACCCTCATTGTGTAACACTCCTATAGGTTTATTGATGTGGTAGGTTGTCTCTGAATACGGCCAATATCAGTTCTGTTCCTCCTCATATTTGCATGTCACACCTACGTCAAATAGTTGAACCTAATTCCCTTCTTCTTGAATCAGGCCAGATCCTATTGTCTGACTAATAAAATTCTGTGGGAGTGATATTCAAGAACTTCTGAGGTTAAGTTTCTTCCTGCACCTCAGAATGCTCCTTCTTGAGACTTTCCCTCTTGGAACTCAGCTTTTATGCTGTGAGAAGACCAAACTACAAGATGAGTCTATGTGTAGGAGCTCTGGACTTGAGATCCCAGACAGTGTCACCTGCTGGCTTTCTGAATGAGCCATCTAGAATATCTAGCTTAGTCAAGCCTTTAATGCCTCCAGTCTTACCTGTGAGAGACGTAACTTAGAACTGCCCCACTGGGGCTCAGTCAACCCCACAGAACTGTGAGAGATAATATTTTATTTTAAGGCATTATGTTTTGGGGTGATTTTTTACACAATAGATAACTGGAAAACACTCCATATTTTTGTAAATTAAGAAAAGTATCTTTTGGGCTTCCCTGGTGGCACAGTGGTTGGGAGTCTGCCTGCCGATGCAGGGGACACGGTTTGTGCCCCGGTCCGGGAAGATCCCACATGCCGCGGAGCGGCTGGGCCCGTGAGCCATGGCTGCTAAGCCTGCACGTCCGGAGCCTGTGCTCCACAATGGGAGGGGCCAAAACAGTGAGAGGCCCGCGTACTGCAAAAAAAAAAAAAGTACCTTTTAATAATTCTGGAATATACTTTTTGCTCAAGTATTTTTCTCAGATCCTTCAGATTTGCCTGTTGAAATTCATCTTTTTTTTTTTTTTTTTTTTGGCGGTACGTGGACCTCTCATTGCTGTGGCCTCTCCCGTTGCGAAGCACAGGCTCCGGACACGCAGGCCCAGCGGCCACGGCTCACGGGCCCAGCTGCTCCGCGGCATGTGGGATCCTCCTGGACCGGGGCACAAACCCGTGTCCCCTGCATCGGCAGGCGGACTCCCAACCACTGTGCCACCAGGGAAGCCCTGAAATTCATCTTTTTGACTAGAACTTAATCCCTCCAATACCTGAACAAAATAGCACAGTAAGTTTATTTTATCTTAGTATAAGTTAGTTTATAGGATTTTCTATAATGATATTTTTCAAGGTTTAATTAAAGAGACAGCAGGAAAGAGGAGTGCAGGCTCTAGGGTCATTCTAGAAAGGTCCAGGCATGAAGATGCAGAAGGACACTGTGCTAACCTATACTGGCAAGAAAGGGATGAGAAGGAATGTGATGTGTATGTGTGTTGGGAAAAGGAAGTGCACAAATTATAAATGGGATGACCTTTTACCTCTCCACACAACTTGGAAGTTTCTAATGTTTTCCATCATGTCTCAGCATATACATAGGAAATTTTCTGCCTTCTCCCACCAATCAAGGTTTTCAAAAGGTCCCTCATTCATTCATTCATTCAACAAGTATTTATTAAACAGCTGCTCTTTTCAATGCCCTAAGCTCGGCAGTGATGATACAGTGACAAACAAGACAGACAACTAAAATGCCTGGGATGTACAGAGGAGGCATCCCAAAATTCCGTTTTAGGATGCTAATGCTATTTATGCAATGATTGAAGAAGTTTGGGTGAGGTACTAACTAAGGCCTAGCCAGGACAATATACTTCAATAATATGATCAACATTCCTCAAAAATATTAAAAATAGAAATATTATTCAGCCATAAAAACAAGGAAATCTAGGGCTTCCCTGGTGGCACAGTGGTTGAGGGTCCGCCTGCCGATGCAGGGGACGTGGGTTCATGCCCCGGTCCGGGAGGATCCCACATGCCCCGGAGTGGCTGGGCCCGTGAGCCATGGCCGGTGAGCCTGTGCGTCTAGAGCCTGTGCTCCGCAATGGGAGAGGCCACAACAGTGAGAGGCCCGCGTACCGCAAAAAACAAACAAACAAGGAAATCTTGCCATTTGTGACAATCATGGATGGACATTGAGGGCATTATGCTAAGTGAAATAAGTCAGAAAGACAAACACTGTATGATCTCACTTATATGTGGAATCCAAAAAACAAAACGAACTCAGAAAAAGAGATCAGATTTGTGGTTACCAATTATAAGATAAATAAGTACTGAGGATGGAATGTACAACGTGATAACTATAATTAACACTGCTATATGATATATATGGACGTTATTGGGAATAAATCCTAACACTTCTCATCATAAGGAAAACAAATTTTTTCTTTTGTACCTATCTGAGATGGTGAATGTTAACTAACTTATTGTGGTAATCGTTTCATGATAACTAAGTCAAATCATTACACTGTACATAATATAGTGCTTTATGTCAATACAGAGCTTAAGCATATACAGTGCTGTCTCTCAATTATATCGCAATAAAACTGGGGGAAAATTGTGATCAATAGCCTGATCAGTCCAGGCAGGTTGCTCCAAGCCTTGGTGCTGGAACTGACTCTCTGGGCAATGCTGTTTCTGGGTACTTGGCTGAAGGAACTTTTAGGGAAACATTATCTCTCATCGGTTCTTCTGTGGCTCTACAGGCTCCAGCATTTTTATGACCACCGTTCATGCCTACGGGACCACCATCCTTGTTCTGGCTCAGGAACTATCTCAGTCTCCCAGTACAGCATCCTTTTGCATTGTCCTTGCATTGTTCCTCATCCTTCTCCAAGTTTCCTTGCCTCTAACCTCTTCTTCCTTAAACACTTATAAACCCAAACTTTATTCAGCTCCTTTTATTTGAAAATAAAGACCATTAAAAAGTTGCTATCAGAAACAATCTCTAGACCCTAGCAACATAAAATTATCCTTTTCATTGAGTTCTAATCTGAATTTTATCTCACAGAGTAAGAAAATATGTAATAAAAGTTTAGTAATTTAGTTATAATACCCTGGTTAAAAAAATTATGTGTCAAGGTCTTTAGTTTTTGCAAAACACAAAGTTAAATAATTCTAGAAGAGGAAAACAACTACATAAAACTCAGAAGGAACACTGCTATAATAAAATATTTAAAACATTCATTATTTTTGAAGTAAATACAATTACTTTCTCCCTTTGTATACAACCATGGCTAGTCCACAGAAGAGGCAATGGGAGAATTATAATTTAGACAATACAGTCAATAAAGCTAACCTTACTGTCACTGAAAACCTCCCAATCCATTTAAAGTAAGGAAATAAAACACTCAGAGCTTTTGGCTATAGCTGCAAAGATAAATGAAGTAATGGAGTTACATTAAGTGGCTTAGGAAGAGAGCAAATCTAACCATGGGTGGGAAACTATAAAAATATATGAACTAATTTTTGTCCGCATACTTGCAGATAGGAAAACAAAGAGAAGTAGATCCAAGCACTTTTATATGGAAAAATTATTTGCATAAATCTTCATCACTGAAGAAAGTCCTAATAACCATGGAACATTTTACCAAAGATTTTTTTATATATTTATACTTAAGTTTAATGTACTTCCAAAGAATTACAAGAATCACAGACCAGTGCTAATCAAAGGAGATCTATATACTACAAAAATAATTAAATTACAGTATTTCAAGAAATAGAACTTGGGTCCTTAAAAATGATTGGAAATAAAAGTAGTAGCCAAAATTCTGTTAGATTCTGTTTTTTAAATACCATAGAGGATTTCTTCTTCCACAGTGTTACTCAGGGAAAATTATTTTATCTGTAGAGAAACCCACAGAAAGCTGCAAAACTCTAAAACAGCTAAGGTTCTATCCCCTGTGTGCTGGCTACAAAGAGAGAGCAAAGAAAAGGAAAAAAACAGAGTCCAGCAAAAGACAAACTGGGATTGAGAAATTTGTTGGGCAAACTCAGAGGTATGTTATATTATTTCTGGCTCACTAGCATTACAAAAATATCCAGGTTATACAATTTTATTCAGATTCCCTTTTTTTTCTCTCTACCATGTCTGTTGTAAAGAGTGAGTTCAACTTGCTTTTGCAAATACATTATATGATATCAAGAATATATTTCCACACTTTTGAAGGCACGTAATTATATTAAGAGGAGGTAAACATTTATAATTATTGAGCAATTGGTTTATTTTTTAAGCTGCTTATATTTCTCTTTTGCAAATATGTCTATTTCCAAAGTCTGACCAACAGTTTTACTTTAAAAAAAAATAGGCAATAAGACTTAAAAACATATACACTTTGATTGACAAAGATCTCTAGACATTACAATAAAATGGGCTAAGATATAGGAAGCACAACTTTTAAAAAAAAATAACAAAATTAGAAAATAACAATATCACATGTTTTACAACAATAAGAAAAACTCATTAAACTGGAATCTCAAACTTCAGGTGATTATATGAACAAATCATTACAAACCATTAATATTACACTGAATCCAGGCTTCTAATGTATAAGAAATATTATGTTTTAAAAAAGCAAACACCTACTATTAGCAATTAATGACTCGAATCAAGATAAATAACTACTCCTCATCTTTAAAAATTAAGAGGCAGTCACAGAAACCATGTAGTTTATCTGGTCCCTTCATTGAGAGCAGCAGGATCTTGGCATGCCTTTACTAATCCCATTCTCTGATTCCAGAATACTCCTCCATCCTTCACCCTGCTCCAGTCCCAATCATGTCTACCTCTCTCATTTGCAGAATACACTCTTACTCTTCTTCAATGTTCAGCTGTGGCATCACCTCCTGAGCAAGCCTCACCTGTCCCTCAGCCCTTGGTCCCTGCAACACTGAGGACTAGATAAAGTAACTTTATATCGATATTATCTCATTTCATGCTACTTAGTTAACTGCCTTATGCTGTCTGGGTGTCTTCAGGTGTGAAGCAGCATCTTATTTACCTTTCTCACTAAGTCCTATGCCTGATGTTTATTAAGCCTTTGAGAAATATTTGTTCTACTAAACTGAATGGAATTTAATTTCTTCCTAGTCAGTTTAACAATCTCTGAAGCTCTATTAATTTGGGCCAAAAAAAAAAAAAAAGTTGAGAAGAATTGAATAAATATTATGGAATGAACTATGTAGCCTTAAGCATAACAATAATAGCAAATCTTTTAAAAATGGTTAAGACTGGTGTCTGATTATTGTATGAATGATCAGCCCTTCCACTCTAAGACATAAAACTCTTAGTTAGGTGCCCCCAAGGGAATCTCTCTGTCCCAGATCTGGTCCAGATATGCTTCTGCTATTTTTACCTTCATTTTTTTTTTTTAAACCACCCACTAACCCTGTTCTGTTCCCAAATTGGTTCGTGTCAAGCTAATTACTTCCTTTTTATAAGAGCTTCTATACAAATCTCAAAGACTTCTCAGTCTCTGCTATAATTGATCCAAGCTGACTTTAATGTAGAAACTTTCTCAACTCTATTCCTATAACCCTAACACAGATTTGTAAGTTGGCAAATTTTCCATAGATGTGATTCTTTTCCAAATCCACTTCTGTCAAATATTTTTCAGCAGCTGCCTGAGAATTCCCAGAGATAGTTTTTCTTTTTACTTCTGGAGGCCACTCTGATACTTAGGAGAAGAAAATAACTTCTAAGCTAAATAAAACTCTTCTCCCAACATTAGAAAGAAGAAAAACTCTATAGTTACATGGCATTTTAGCATCCAAAAATGCCTTATGTTTATTAATGTTCCAGGTACATTTATGCACATGGCAATTTGCAGTACCTACACAGTGTACACAACTCATTTACAGTGAATCATAAGTCTCTATTTAGATATAAAATTTATTCAATATTGGAGTTTATTTTAATATGAGAATTTGGGATAAATTGTAGATATCAGCTAAAATAGAAGCCAACTCACATCATGCTTGAGTCTTCTGCAAACTTTTTCAAAACACAAAGCCTTAAAAAAAATCTCATTTTTTCTTTTTACAGAGACAGTAGTAGCAGCACTTAAAATAGCAATTACTTACCACTTCCATCACAACTATTCATGTGGATATTCACAAGATATTGCTCTCAATGCACTTTAAGCAACAGTTAAAAGAAAGCATGTTCATGTCACATTCTAAAAGGCAAAGAGAAATGGAAAACTATATGCACTAGAATATCTCAAAACAAACAGTAGAAAGATAATCTATAGGCAACTAAAGGAAGAAAAAAGTTAGAATTTTGAGGTGAGAATTATATGTTAAAAAACACATGATTAAAATAGGAAACAAAGATCTTTATGAAGCTTTATTTTTATTGGGGTAAAGCTCTTAGCCAGTTATATGTTCTTCTTTTAAAATGAACTCAAACTCTTGCATCAAATAAAAATAAATCTGTTAGATTGAATTTGCAAGCAAAACTATATTCAAGCTCAGAGAATATCTGTCAGTAATAATATTGAGGAAATAACAACATTCATAATAATGGAAAAGCTAGGTTTCACACAATTTGATTTAAAGCTTTTCTGACTATAAAAATAATAGAAGCTTATTGTAGAAAATTTAAAAAGTCTCTGAATAAAAATACATGTAATTCTATCCCTCAGAATTACATTTTCACATTTTTCTTTGCATACACTTTACAACCTGAAATAATATTCGAAATTAAAAATTATGTGGGTTTTTACTATTTAATATTACTATTTAAGTATTATCTGTGTCTTTGATTTATTTGCAGAGAATTGAGACACAACTGAAAATGGCTTAAGCAAATAAAGGTAAATTTTAGCTTGTATGAATAAAAAGGTTACTGAAAAGGCCAGGAGTAAGCTTGCTTGGGCTTTTGTGCTCATATGAATTAATCGAAAATTCATCTCTATCCACCTCTTAGCAGTGGATTTCCCTGTGTTGATTTTATTCCCAATCAGTTCTTCCTACAAGATGGCAAAAGAATCCTGGAAGCTTTTCATTTAGAAACTCCCATGGAAATTTTCTGCCTCTTCAATAATACTCCCATGGAGGGTTCTCAATGGAGTCCTTCACTCTACCTAGGGGGATATAGCATTATTACTCAGCCCTTAATTGCCTGGGAAATTTGGGAGTCATTGGCATGAAGCTGAATCCAAAGTTCTGAGGCTGGATGATATGACTGCCTAGGGAACAAGTACAGATCCAGAAGAGAAGAGTCCACAAAATAAAACCTAGGTCACACAACTAGACTTGTAAGTAGATAACCATTTGGTAAAGAGCAATAGCAGTGGATTCTTTTTTGTATAAATTCCATAGTCCCGGTGAATAGTCAGAAAGCCATGGACTAAAATGTTCATGTATTCTAACATATACCAATGTTAGTCCCAAGGTGACAGATTTTCAGATGAAAGTATTTCAGTGAACATCACCAGAAAATCAATATCACAAAATCCAATGAAAATAGTACAATTAAAATTTACTAAATGGGTTCAATGAAAGCCTACATTCAACTTTAAAGAAAAAATTCATTGCTCTGTGCCTAACGACTGTAAATTCCTTCACGGTCAAACAGTTGATAAGACAGCCCAGCCTGCTCATCTTCAAAATCAAGTTCAACACTACCTGGGAAGCCATGACAAAAGACAAACTGTCACCTAAGATTAACATATATTTTTTCACTTGATGTAAAACTGACACTTCTGAGGGTATTCAATGTCTTTGAAAATTTTATCATCAAGACCAAACTGCACAAGACTAGAATTTTTTAAAGTAATTTATACTCTATAACAATTTGCAAAGAATTTGGCATAACAGAAAATAAAATATGAAGAGCTTTACTACTATGTTAAGCTCATGTTATAATGAATAATTTGTAATATTTCCTTTGGAATTTTTAAATAATATAAAGTAAACTACATTAAAATTTTTATATAAGTATATATAAATATCCTTATTAGTTTTTGAACATAGCATGGTGCATAATCTATATTATTGCTGGAGGAATCCTAAATTGTACAAAAGAAACCATTTTTCAATGTTTTGTTAGATTGCTCTGTTAAAATAAGAAATTATGGAATAAAGATGCAGATGTAGGGCTTCCCTGGTGGCGCAGTGGTTGAGAATCCGCCTGCCGATGCAGGGGACACGGGTTCGTGCCCCGGTCCGGGAAGATCCTACATGCCGCGGAGCGGCTGCGCCCGTGAGCCATGGCCGCTGAGACTGCGCGTCCAGATCCTGTGCTCTGCAACGGGAGAGGCCACAAGAAAAATTGCAGACGTAGAGAATGGGCTTGAGGACACGGGGAGGGGGAAGGGTAAACTAGGATGAAGTGAGAGAGTAGCATTGACATATATACACTACCAAATGTAAAATAAATAGCTAGTGAGAAGCAGCCGCATAGCACAGGGAGATCAGCTTGGTGCTTTGTGACCACCTAGAGGGGTGGGATAGGGAGGGTGGAAGGGAGACACAAGAGGGAGGAGATATGGAGATATATGTATATATATAGCCGATTCACTTTGTTATACAGCAGAAACTAACACAACATTACAAAGCAATTATACTCCAATAAAGATGTTAATTAAATTAAAAAAAAGAAATTATTACATAAGTTTACAAATTAATTCTTGGTCTACAAGGTCATACAGCTCTAATTTGTAAGACAATCAAAACTTCACTGTGATAGAAAGCATGTTCTGAATAACTCAAAGCAAACTTATTAATAATATTCTTTATCCGCAAAGAAGAAATTAGAAGATAACGTTCACTTTTATTCTATATACTTCTGTTTTATAGGACTTTTTCAGATAATAATCTCTTTTTATAATTATTTAAAAGCAATTTGTAGTCTTAATGAAGTACTAGAAAAATATATCAACTATGTCAAATTGTAATATGCAAAAGGATCAACTCTCTTTCCTAATTAAAAAAAAAATACAGATTATTTGGGCCTCACCCTGAAAAAACATCTAATAAAGTAAGTCTGGAGTGGGGCATCTGGTTTCTACATTTTAAATAAGCAAACCCAGGTGATTCTGCACAGGTGCTCTGTAGACTACAATTCAGAAAAATACGGATAACGAGGAATAATTTCATAATGTTATAGAGGAAGAGAACGTTCTGAGCCTGTTAGCAAAAGCAAAATCTAGGAAGAGGAGATAGATCTGACAAATAAAAATTTAAGACTAAACTATGTCAGAAAAAACTGGTCAAAATTTAAAAGCAAATAATAATTTGTTAAAACTATCTTAAAATAAAAAATCACAGTTAACTCTGATATACTAAAATGTTTAAAAATCAATTAAAACAATGCACATCCTAATAGAAAAGCCCTATAAGACTCTATATCTCAAGAATTTTATGTGTTAAATACCAAAAAAAAAAAAAAAAGAATTAAGCAATTAACCCTGAAGAGTATAGCTGTTAAGAAGAAGAAGCCGAAGAAGCCAGGAGGATTAGATGGGGCCAAGAGGAGTTTAGGTTTGGGGGCACAAAGGGTCAGAGCAAGCTGAAGTTTTGAGGAAGTAGAGTTAGAAGGTAGAGTAGTGGAAAGACTACACAAGCCAATACAAAGAACACAGCACTGCTGTCAAGCTCCTGACAGTTCATGAACCTTTGCTGCTGAAATGATTAGTGCTTCCTTGGATCAAGTTCCATATGTATGATGGCCAGCTGTACTATGGTTTCCATTCTTGGAACCCTATTCCATCTCTGTCTCTCTAATTGCCTTAAATATTTCCTTACTATAAATCCCTCATTATTAAGACAACTTGGGTGAGTCTACGTTTCCTGTGACTAAAAGATTATAACTAGAACATCTGCTGAATTCTATCTAATGCATCTATCTCGGTGAATATACTAATACACATTTGGCCTTGAAAGTCAGAAGAGTGTCCCTGATTTTTCCGTAGTAACGGGTAGCAGCAAGGTCATGATACACTGTTATATTTCACACAACCAGCTAAATAATTACATTCTATATTTATAGGCAAGAATCCATTACATAGATTGTAAGCCTTTTATGGGGAGGAGCTGTGTGTTTTTCCTTTTAAGCCCCCAGCACATACATAGTACTGTATAGTTGATAGACTGTGTGCCTGGATTTATTGTGATCTCTCCATATTCTCTCTTGTCCTGTCTTCACTAGACTCAGAAACACACAAATTCTGAAACTGAGATAAAAGATTTGTATAGTTACCTTTTCTCTTAAATAAACTACCGTTATTTCAAATTAATACTCTCATTTTAAAAATATGTTTTTTAATGACAATTAAAAGTAACTTGGTTCTATTACATCTATCTATTACATTGGTGACACTCTACTTCATAAACAACATTCCAAAAAATTTCCAGCATGCCCATGTTTTCTTAAACAAGTTTAAAAATATATATATATATTTAAACATACATTTATATTTTATATGTACAAATTGCTATTGGTCGTTCATATCACATTATGTGGCTTTCATATCATGATGCTTTATAATTCTTCAGGGACTTCACTCAGTTCTTCAGTATATGACCTGGTAAAAGGATGAAACATAGCAGACCGATAGATAGATAGATGATAGATAGATAGATGATAGATAGATAGATAGATAGAGAGAGAGAGAGAGAGAGAGATATGATAGGTAGACACACAGACTTTTACTTGGTGTTCTAAACAGTTGAACTCATATCCATGAATTAAATCAGAAGCCACTTGAAAGTGTTATTTGAAGGAAGTGTTCAACTGACAAAAACAAAGAAACTCAAAGTTAACTGTACACAAGCTAGGACCCTCTCCTCATGAAAGCTCCTTTTAAGAATTATTTAAGGAAGTTTATAAAGTATTTTTCCCAAGTATTCCAAGTTAAATGCTTGGTGTAGTTTTATCTGCCTTAAAATCACTTGGTTGTTAAGATTTACTGATGAGGTTTATAGGGTAATGTTGATCCAGATAATCTTTTTTCTGATAATAAACATGATTTGATCAAGTTCCACTATTAATTCACACAAACACAACCTTCTATCAAGGAGAATAAAATCACATAAAAATAAAACTAGATTATAGAAAAAGATCAAACTGAATATTCTCTCCATTCTAGAATTTGAGCAGAATCTGTGCTGAAAATAACAGTTTGGGGGCATACTGAAGAGTTTAATATCAATTGATCTATTTCCTAAAATTCTATGTTAAGAGTCTCTCAGTCCATCTTAAGACAGATAGAATAAAAAACACTGAACAGAAACAAGCTGTTTTAATGCTTGTAGATATAAGGTCCAAATGTACATTGAGATTAGGCCTCATTACCATCTCTGCTTCATCTAGAACTGAAACTTTGATGAATACATGAACTATTGAAAGTATACCAGCACTATCTGGTATCAGCAGTGTATAGAAGATATGAGAATCCTTTGGCAGGGGAGCACCATGGACACCAAACTGCAAATTCTGGGGGAGATGGCACTCTGTATCATCTCAACAAAACACCACCTATGACCAAGCCAAATCCTACATTTGTAATAGCCCCACTGAAATGCAGCTCAAAAATTAGGGAAGCAGTTTCTCATATAAGTACTATTCATAATTCAAAAATAGGGATACCTTGTAAACAGGGTCATCAGGACACAGGAAATGCACTCTCTAAAAGGTGTGCTAATGCATACAGACCCTTTAGCTCTCATTCAGGCTTCAGAAGTTTCCATCAACGTTCAGTTTGCTAACTCAGGGATATAGGTAGACATTCTGCATGAAAGAGAAACACCTAGACAGAATGTGGTAGTCAGAAAGTATCAATATAGCTTAAAAGTCAGAAAATATTATTGTCCACATAGCAGGGAAGTCCAGGAATTGATTGTTTTCAGAGAAGGAAAGATGGCTTCCCTTTTTAATGGTATTTAAAATAGTGTTTACAGATAGTAATTACTGCAAAGTGGAGGTTAGTAGATGAATTTTTAAAATATTTCCTATAAATTTTAAGAATTTTTGTCAAAGTTGTTGAAACAAACTTTCTTTAAAATCACAACAATCGCAGAATTGATATTATTGTGAAATGTAATGTGGATTCAGTTCCACTCAAGATAGGTTTACTGAGTCCCATTAAAGAAAACCCAGAACTGGACAGCAGTTAAAACAGTAAAAACATATTTTACTCAGGAACCACTGCGATAGAAGAAAGGAGACCTCATTTCCGAATACAACAAGAACAAGTAGGGATTGATAGCCAAGGATTGGGGTGGTTGTCAATGGATGGAAAATTACTGAGAGGAAACATCGGGGTAAGGAAGGATTCTGGCTAAACCAACTTAACAGGAATCTTGCTGAAGGCAGACCAGGCTGATCAGATATTACCTGGGAGATAGTGGGGGATGAGGAATTTGATCAGCTATTGAAGGTGATCAGATATGGAGGGTAAAGGTTCTGGCTAAACTGACAGCATGATTTTTGCTAAAACTTGGCAATGCAAAGAAAAACAAGGAAGCCCAAATGTTGGGACTAGTTGAGAAGATGACTCAGAGGATCCTGTCTAAAATTTAGTCAAGGAGAGAATCTGTCAATACATACCAGATACAATGTAATAAAACAATTGCAGTAAGAGGTAAGAAGAAGAATAATTTACGATTGCTGTACAAAAGAATCTAACACTGAAGCAGGGGAGATATGTCACTTACTTAAATATGGTCATTAGCTCTGGACCAAAACTATCATTAAAATCATGTTGCCATAATGGTATAAATCACGAAGGTCCTAAAACCCCACCAAGTTGGATGGCAAACTTGAGCATGACCCTCCAAGGATTTCTTCACCATTGTCTCTAGTGAGTCTCTACTAGAGGTGGTCCCTGCAGTTCATGAATCTACAGAGCTGCAGCATCAAATCTTTTACTGATGACCTCCAGTAGTTCTGAGAGCACGTGATCTTCTTCAAGTCTCTATTATGGTCACTACCTAGCTTGGGAGGGATGTGAAGAGTCTACACTTATATTCCCATAGCAGAGCTCAGCTTAACATTTCATGAGACTTCAAGGAAGCTTTAATACCAAATGTAAATATTCTCAAGCCTGCAAGCCCAATATTCACGCAGCACTTCCAGGCTTGGCTAAAGGCTGACTCCACGTGGCAGGAACCAGTGTAATTCTACCCCAGGTACACCTGCATGTACTAACATCTTTTGTGAAATGTCAGATCATACCTTCCACATTTATCCTTCCCACCTGAGGTCTGCCTTCCAAGTTCTTATTTCTTCTCCTACCTTATGCTTTTTCCAGGAAAACTTACAGAGGACTTATTTTCTCTATTCAGGCAAAATACCACCCCTCCCATCATCAGTAGTGTGTCCTGATTCTCTCTCTACAACTGGATAATCGCTTGAAAAAACGACTCAATTGTCCATTTTCCCAATGCTGATCTCTCTGTGCTATGCAGCTGCTTCCCACTAGCTATCTATTTTACATTTGGTAGTGTATATATGTCCCTGCCACTCTCTCACTTCGTTGAGGACACGGGGAGGGGGAAGGGTAAGCTGAGACTTAGGTTCTTAAACATGCCTGATATTAGCTGGTGTGGTATTTAATCCCTCTTAATATCCTTCACATCCCTGTGTTTTAACTTTGACATCATAACAGGCAAAAGTTGATTCTCGTGGTTATCAGTGACTCAGGCACTGCCAGAATGGAAAACTGTGTTTGATATCTGTAATGTGCAAAAGCTGAGCTTCTCATGGTTACCAGTGACTCAGGCACTGCCAGAATGTAAAACTATGGTCTCTCCCTCCCTATCTCAATCACATTATATACCTTAGAACTGGAACTCAGATCCACCAGACCCAAAATCCATTTGTTATTTCCATAACTACTTGTCATGTTATCTTGGCCTCATTTCCCAAAGATATTTCAGAAATATTCACAATGGGTCCATAGGATCCCAGGTACACTGTTCTTCCTTCAGTTGTCCAAGCTTGTCAAGCTCTTTTCAGCTTCTTGGGCTTAGGGCCTAATGTTTTTCTCTCCCTGGAAATGCTCATCTCCCTACTCTGCACATAGCCACCTCCTCGTGACCTTCAGGTTTTTATTAGTCTACTTAGTTTACTGTAACAAAATACCACAGCCTAGAAGACTTAAACAACAGACATTTATCTACTCACAGTTCTGGAGGCTAGAAGTCCAAGATCAAGTTACCAGTAGGGTTGTTTTCTGGTAAAAAAAATTCTCCTCAGCTTGAAATGGTGTCTTCTTGCTATGTCCTTGCATGGTCTTTTCTCTGTGCACAGAGAGAAAACTTTGGTGTTTCTTTCTCTTTTTATAAGGACACCAATCCTATGCAGATAGGGCCCCTTTATGACCTCTTTTAACTTCAGTCACCACTTTAAAGGCCCTCTGTCCAAATACAGTCACATTAGAGGTTAGGGCTTCAACATATGAATGGGAGGTGGCACAGTTCTGTCCCTAACAAGATCTCCAGTTAAAACTTACCTGGCCAGAGAGTGCTGACCTGCCCCTGCCTCTCTAAATTTAATCTCTTTTGTTTTTCTCTCACAGTTCCATGTTCATTTACTTCAGTGTGTCTGTGTGTATATACATATGTACACATATACATGTAGATTTTATACTGTTCATTTACTGAGTCTGTCTTCACCACGATAGTATAGACTATATCATAAGGGTAAGAGACAAGCCCACAATATTCAGGATTATATGTTCAGCATATTAGCATAAGGCCTGGTACATACAGGGCAGGTAATACATACTGTGTGGTTTTCTCACTCATTTATTTATTGCCTGAGAACATTTTAAATCAAAATGCAAAAGAAGAATGATTCCTAACATTTACTGAACTCCTCTATATCCTGGCAGTGTTACATGTATTCTTTAAGCATTATCTCAAGTATTCGTCACAGTAATATAAGCTGTTGCCATTTTATCTTCCAGTCGGTAATGATAAACATTATCTGCATTTATGATCCACAAGAGTGGAATGACTGGGTCAAAACATATGAGCATTTTAAGGCTCTTGACAAATGTTGTTAAACTGATTTTTAGAGAAATTTGTAGTAATTTACACTACTACCACTGCACACCCACACAACTGTTAACATTCATTTTTATCTTTGCTAATTTTAGGGGTAGATGTAGGACAGTATGGCTATTTTAATTTGTTAAATGTAATTTATTTGGTTACCAATGAGTCTGAAGGCAAGGTCCTTGGCTATCTTCCCTGCACATGTCTTGTCTCATATGCCTCCATATGCCCCTGCTTCTTCGCAGGAAGTTGCCAAGAAGCCTCCAAGAATTCGTGAGTGTTTCAGCAGCATGTTACAGAAAGATCTTAATTGTGATGGGTGCCTTAAAATTGCTCAGGAAGCTCATTTTATTTTTGGTTAAAAATTGATTTGCACAAAATTCTTCAATAACTCCTGATGACCTTCAAAAGTAAGCCAGACTCCCTCTTACAGTACAGAAGTCACTACCTTTGCTGGCCACCACCTCACGTCCAGGGTCATCTCTCCCCATCCCTGCTTCACACTTTATGGTCCAACAACACCCAGCTGCCTGCAGGTCTCTACATTACAGTGCTTCTCATTCCTTTCTCTTGGCTGACGATCTCCCCTCTCCCTTGGCTATGTTAGCTTTCCTGCTTTTCCCTTTCCTATTTTCCTCAGCCTCATTCCATCTGACAAGACCTCATTTCTATTCAGCATTATTCAACAAATTTTTATTGTACTATTTTTCTGGGCCAAGATATCACCCTCTCTGTAAGTACTTCACTAGTGACTAGATTGAGTGACCTTCCTTCCTCTGTTTCCCTATAGCAGCCTGTGATTACTTCTTAATTAATTATCCATTCGCTTGTGTCTCAATGTTAAGGCAATGAACTCCTTAAGGGCATAGACCAAGTCTTCATCTTGTATTCTCAGGAACTAACACAGTACTAGTGATAATAACATGGTATAGATGTTTAATAAATATGTTTAAATAAATAGGTGAATTAATGCCTGAGTAAATGAACAATTAACCTTGAGCAGGAAATATAACATTTCTCCCTGGGAAATGGAAGGGAAAGAAGAAATACTAAAAAAAACAAAACAAAACAAAGAAGAAGAAATACTAAGTATGATGAGTATCAGTGAAGTTTTGGAAGGAACAAAAGAAAAAACTCTCAGAATTTAACGTGGGAAGGGATTTAACACAGGGTATTAGATCCCAGAGAAACAAAGACTTGGGGGGTCGGGGTAGAGTCAAGCAATCAGGTGATCAATTAGGACAAAAACCAAACTGAAAATAACTGTCAAGACTTTATTCACTTGCTGTGACAGTGTAAGCAAGGGACAAAACAAGACATTGGCTCCCCAATGTTTCCATTTTTTCCCCATGGAATGGCACCAGCAGGGGTCAGGCATGGATGGCAGGGATCACATCACCACCGAGGAGTCCAGAACAAAAAGCTCATCCTTCTTTATGGGTCCATGAGCTGGCAGGAGGGACTCAGGGACGAGGTCAAAGTCAAGTAGAGAAGTGCCTTAAGCAAAGTTCCTAATAAGGAACAGGAAGTGCCTTGAAGTGTGAAGACCCCAAAGCCCCTGATAAGGTGACCTGTGATATGTATATGAGTGTGGCTGGACCAGAGGAGCCTGGGTCCTTGGCCTGTCACTCCCTACAGAGAGCTTCAAGGCCCTGGCTGTGCAACAAGTCTGTTGTGTAGAGTGCTTCCCCTTAGGAGGCCCGCTGGGCAAAACCTTGTAGTTGCCTGGGGATTAGCCTGCAAGATCAGCTAGGATTCTGACCTGGAGCTGAACTCCTCTGAGGGAAGCCATTAGCATTCAAGAGTTCAGTATATCTGGAAATTGTAGGAAAATACAAATGCTAATCATTTGCCTGTAGCATCAAATTGGAAGATGGGTGAGAGAATATCCAGAAGGTGAAAAACCTCATATTTGCCTTCTGCCAAAGCCCTTGTTTGCCCACCACTTAGGAGGAATAATGGTTTCTGCTTCTCTTCCACCTGCTACCCCTTGCATGAAAGACTTATTGGAATCTTACTTGGAATTTTGGTAAATATAATTCCCAGGTTTCTATGACATGTGATACAAAGTAGCACACAAAAGGAAAGAATGATTCTGAGCTGTCAATAAACAAACACAGGGTGGAAGACAAAATGTTGGGATGGAGGAATATTATTGCAAGATAGACTCATTTGTTGTCAGTTAGACAAGTATAGAAATAAAAGTTAGAATGGGTGACCACTAGAGGACATTGAGAATTCAGAGTGACTGGGAGGAATGGGAGAGTGAGATGACCAGGAAAAGTCCAAGTGATCACTTCTAAAATGTGAATAGGAAATTCATAAAATAATAGATAACAGAAACTTATAAAGTGAAACATTTAATCTTATTAGTAATCAAAGAAATGAAATAGACACACAAAATTTTTGGCCATTTAAACGTACAAAAGCTTGTAAATGCTATCAGTGATACTTTTATATAAGCTATTCAAGGTACCAAGTAAGTTATTCTTACTTCCACTATTATTGGAATCTATTCTCAATTTTCTCAAAGATTATTGTCAAAGTACATGCAGAACCTCAAAACTTATTTTCTTTAGCTCCCAGGTTCTATCTTTATAAATTCACTCTCGAGAAAAAAAGTTTGAGTTGCTGGTCAGTAACAACCTAAATATCCAGCAATAAAGGAAAGTTAAAAATATACTGTAATGTGTCTAAAAGGGGGAATGTTATGAAGCTACTAAAAATTAGGCATTGAAACTAAATTCCATGACGTGGACTCATTTCGTAATAGTAAGGGGCATTTTCTAAAATAATATGTATATTTTGTCCAGTATTTATATAGAAATGAGATTAGAAGGAAAAGCACCAAAATCTTAATGATAGTTTTTTCTGTGATATTACAAGTGTCTTTTCCCCTCACACTGTTATTTTTTGTTTGCTTTCATGAGTTCTATAATGAACATGTTTTACTTTTATAAACATTGAGGTGCTTTAAGAACCCATTTGAGGAACTTCTGGGAAGATGCCGGAAGAGTAAGACGCAGAGATCCCCTTCCTCCCCACAGATACACCAGAAATACATCTACACGTGGAACAACTCCTACAGAACACCTACTGAACGCTGGCAGAAGACCTCAGACCTCCCAAAAGGCAAGAAACCCCCCACGTACCTGGGTAGGAAAAAAGAATAAACAGAGACAAAAGGATAAGGACGGGACCTGCACCAGTGGGAGGGAGCTGTGAAGGAGGAAAGGTTACCACACACTAGGAGCCCCTTCGTGGGCGGAGACTGTGGGTGGCGGAGGGGAAAGCTTTGGAGCCACGGAGGAGAGCGCAGCAAAAAGGATGCGGAGGGATCCCCGCACAGAGGATCAGTGCAGACCGGCACTCACCAGCCCGAGAGGCTTGTCTGCTCACCCGCCGGGACGGGTGGGGCTGGGAGCTGAGGCTCAGGCTTCGGTCGGAGCGCAGGAAGAGGACTGGGGTTGGCGGCGTGAACACAGCCTGCAGGGGGTTAGTGCATCACAGCTGGCCGGGAGGGAGTCCGGGGAAAAGTCTGGAGCTGCCAAAGAGGCAAGAGACATTTTCTTCCCTCTTTGTTTCCTGGTGCGCGAGGAGAGGGGATTCAGAGCGCTGCTTAAAGGAGCTCCAGAGATGGGCGCGAGCCACGAAGGCTGCTGCTGCGGCCACCAAGAAGCCTGTGTGTGAGCACAGGTCACTCTCCACACCCCCTTTCCGGGGAGCCTGTGCAGCCCGATACTGCCAGGGTCCCGGAATCCAGGGACAACTTGCCCGGGAGAACGCACGGCGCGCCTCAGGCTGCTGCAACATCACGTTGCCCTCTGCTGCCGCAGGCCCGCCACGCACTCCGTGCCCCTCCCTCACTACGTCCTGAGAGAGCCAGAGCCTCCGAATCAGCGGCTCCTTTAACCCCGCCCTGTCTGAGCAAAGAACAGACGCCCTCTGGCGACCTACACGCAGAGGCAGGGCCAAATCCAAAGCTGAGCCCCTGGGAGCTGTGAGAACAAAGAAGAGAAAGGGAAATCCCTCCCAGCAGCCTCAGAAGCAGCGGATTAAAGCACCACAATCAACTTGATGTACCCTGCATCTGTGGAATACATGAATAGACAACGAATCATCCCAAATTAAGGAGCTGGACTTTGAGAGCAAGATTTATGATTTTTTCCCCTTTTCCTCTTTTTGCCGTGTGAATGAAAGGCTCTTGCTGCTGCAGCCAGGAGTCAGTGCTGTGCCTCTGAGGTGGGAGAGCCAACTTCAGGACAATGGTCCACAAGAGACCTCCCAGCTCCACATAATATCAAACGGTGAAAATCTCCCAGAGATCTCCATCTCAACAACAGCACCCAGCTTCACTCAACGACCAGCAAGCTACAGTGCTGGACGTCCTATGCCAAACAACTAACAAGACAAGAACACAGCCCCACCCATTAGCAGAGAGGCTGCCCAAAATCATAATAAGTCCACAGACACCCCAAAACACACCACCAGACGTGGACCTGCCCACCAGAAAGACAAGATCCAGCCTCATCCACCAGAACACAGGCACTAATCCCCTCCACCAGGAAGCCTACACAACCCACTGAACCAACCTTAGCCACTGGGGACAGACACCAAAAACAACGGGAACTAGGAACCGGCAGCCTGCAAAAAGGAGACCCCAAACACAGTAAGATAAGCAAAATGAGAAGACAGAAAAACACACAGCAGATGAAGGAGCAAGATAAAAACCCACCAGACCTAAAAATTGAAGAGGAAATAGGCAGTCTACCTGAAAAAGAATTCAGAATAATGATAGTAAAGATGATCCCAAATCTTGGAAATAGAATACAGAAAATGCAAGAAACATGTAACAAGGACCTAGAAGAACTAAAGATGAAACAAACAACGAAGAACAACACAATAAATGAAATGAAAAATACTCTAGATGGGATCAATAGCAGAATAACTGAGGCAGAAGAACAGATAAGTGACCTGGAAGATAAAATAGTGGAAATAACTACTGCAGAGCAGAATAAAGAAAAAAGAATGAAAAGAACTGAGGACAGTCTCAGAGACCTCTGGGACAACTTTAAACACACCAACATTCGAATTATAGGGGTTCCAGAAGAAGAAGAGAAAAAGAAAGGGACTGAGAAAATATTTGAAGACATTATAGTTGAAAACTTCCCTAATATGGGAAAGGAAATAGTTAATCAAGTCCAGGAAGCACAGAGAAGTCCCATACAGGATAAATCCAAGGAGAAATATGCCAAGACACATATTAATCAATCTGTCAAAAATTAAATACAAAGAAAACATATTAAAAGCAGCAAGGGAAAAACAACAAATAACACACAAGGGAATCCCCAAAAGGTTAACAGCTGATCTTTCAGCAGAAACTCTGCAAGCCAGAAGGGACTGGCAGGACATATTTAAACTGATGAAGGAGAAAAACCTGCAACCAAGATTACTCTACACAGCAAGGATCTCATTCAGATTTGATGGAGAAATTAAAACCTTTACAAACAAGCAAAAGCTGAGAGAGTTCAGCACCACCAAACCAGCTCTACAAGAACTGCTAAAGGAACTTCTCTAGGCAAGAAAAACAAGAGAAGGAAAAGACCTATAATAAGAAACCCAAAACAATTAAGAAAATGGTAATAGGAACATACATATCGATAATTACCTTAAACGTGAATGGATTAAGTGCACCAACCAAAAGACACAGATTGGCTGAATGGATACAACAAAAAGACCCATATATTTGCTGTCTACAAGACACCCACTTCAGACCTAGAGACACATACAGACTGAAAGTAAGAGGGTGGAAAAAGATATTTCATGCAAATGGAAACCAAAAGAAAGCTGGAGTAACAATTCTCATATCAGACAAAATAGACTTTAAAATAAAGACTATTAGAAGAGACAAAGGACACTACCTAATGATCAAGGGATCAATCCAAGAAGAACATATAACAATTGTAAATATTTATGCACCCAACATAGGAGCACCTCGATACGTAAGGCAAATACTAACAGCCATAAAAGGGGAAATCGACAGTAACACATTCATAGTAGGGGACTTTAACTCCCCACTTTCACCAATGGACAGATCATCCAAAATGAAAATAAATAAGGAAACACAACCTTTAAATGCTACATTAAACAAGATGGACTTAATTGATATTTATAGGACATTCCATCCAAAAACAACAGAATACACATTTTTCTCAAGTGCTCATGGAAGATTCTCCAGGATAAATCATATTTGGGTCACAAATCAAGCCTTGGCAAATGTAAGAAAATTAAAATTGTATCAAGTATCTTTTCCGACCACAGCGCTATGAGATTAGATATCAATTACAGGAAAAGATCTGTAAAAAATACAAACACATGGAGGCTAAACACTACTTAAAAACGAAGTGATCACTGAAGAAATCAAAGAGGAAATCAAAAAATACCTAGAAACAAATGACAATGGAGACACGACGACCCAAAATCTATGGGATGCAGCAAAAGCAGTTCTAGGAGGGAAGTTTATAGCAATACAATCCTACCTTAAGAAATAGGAAACATCTCGAATAAACAACCTAACCTTGCACCTAAAGCAATTAGAGAAACAAGAACAAAAAAACCCCAAAGCTAGCAGAAGGAAAGAAATCATAAAAATCAGATCAGAAATAAATGAAAAAGAAATGAAGGAAACGATAGCAAAGATCAATAAAACTAAAACCTGGTTCTTTGAGAAGATAAACAAAATTGATAAACCATTAGCCAGACTCATCAAGAAAAAAAGGGAGAAGACTCAAATCAATAGAATTAGAATTGAAAAAGGAGAAGTAACATCTGACACTGCAGAAATACAAAAGATCATGAGAGATTACTACAAGCAACTATAGGCCAATAAAATGGACAACCTGGAAGAAATGGACAAAATCTTAGAAAAGCACAAGCTGCCAAGACTGAATCAGGAAGAAATAGAAAATATGAACAGACCAATCACAAGCACTGAAATTGAAACTGTGATTAAAAATCTTCCAACAAACAAAAGCCCAGGACCAGATGGCTTCACAGGCGAATTCTATCAAACATTTAGAGAAGAGCTAACGCCTATCTTTCTCAAACTCTTCTAAAATATAGCACAGGGAGGAACACTCCCAAACTCATTCTACGAGGCCACCATCACCCTGCTACCAAAACCAGACAAGGATGTCACAAAGAAAGAAAACTACAGGCCAATATCACTGATGAACACAGATGCAAAAATCCTCAACAAAATACTAGCAAACAGAATCCAACAGCACATTAAACGGATCATACACCATGATCAAGTGGGGTTTATTCCAGGAATGCAAGGATTCTTCAATATATGCAAATCCATCAATGTGATACACCATATTAACAAATTGAAGGAGAAAAACCATATGATCATCTCAATAGAGGCAGACAAAGTTTTTGACAAAATTCAACACCCATTTATGATAAAAACCATGCAGAAAGTAGGCATAGAGGGAACTTTCCTCAACATAATAAAGGCCATATATGACAAACCCACAGCCAACATCGTCCTCAATGGTGAAAAACTGAAACCATTTCCACTAAGATCAGGAACAAGGCAAGGTTGCCCACTCTCACCACTCTTATTCAACATAGTTTTGGAAGTTTTAGCCACAGCAATCAGAGAAGGAAAGGAAACAAAAGGAATCCAAATCGGAAAAGAAGAAGTAAATCTGTCACTGTTTGCAGATGACATGATACTATACATAAAGAATCCTAAAGATGCTACCAGAAAACTACTAGAGCTAATCAATGAATTTGGTAAAATAGCAGGATACAAAATTAATGCACAGAAATCTCTGGTATTTCTATACACTAATGATGACAAATCTGAAAGTGAAATCAAGAAAACACTCCCATTTACCATTGCAACAAAAAGAATAAAATATCTAGGAATAAACCTACCTAAGGAGACAAAAGACCTGTATGAAGAAAATTATAAGACATTGTTGAAAAAAATTAAACGTGATACAAACAGATGGAGAGATATACCATGTTCTTGGATTGGAAGAATCAACATTGTGAAAATGACTCTACTACCCAAAGTAATCTACAGATTCAGTGCAATCCCTATCAAACTACCACTGGCATTTTTCACAGAACTAGAACAAAAAATGTCACAATTTGTATGGAAACACAAAAGACCCCGAATAGCCAAAGCAATCTTGAGAACGAAAAATGAAGCTGGAAGAATCAGACTCCCTGACTTCAGACTATACTACAAAGCTACAGTAATCAAGACAGTATGGTACTGGCACAAAAACAGAAAGATAGATCAACGGAACAGGATAGAAAGCCCAGAGATAAACCCACGCACATATGGGCACCTTATGTTTGATAAAGGAGGCAGGAATGTACAGTGGAGAAAAGACAGCCTCTTCAATAAGTGGTGCTGGGAAAATTAGATAGGTAAATGTAAAAGTATGAGATTAGATCACTCCCTAACACCATACACAAAAATAAGCTCAAAATGGATTAAAGACCTAAATGTAAGGCCAGAAACTATCAAACTCTTAGAGGAAAACATAGGCAGGACACTCTATGACATAAATCACAGCAAGATCCTTTTTGACCCACCTCCTAGAGAAATGGAAATTTAAAAAATAAACAAATGGGACCTAATGAAACTTCAAAGCTTTTGCACAGAAAAAGAAACCATAAACAAGACCAAAAGACAACCCTTCGAATGGGAGAAAATATCTGCAAATGAAGCAACTGACAAAGGATTAATCTCCAGAGTTTATAAGCAGCTCATGCAGCTTAATAACAAAAAAACAAATAACCCAATCCAAAAATGGGCAGAAGACCTAAATAGACATTTCTCCAAAGAAGATATACAGACTGCCAACAAATACATGAAAGAATGCTCAACATCACTAATCATTAGAGAAATGCAAATCAAAACTACAATGAGATATCATCTCACACCAGTCAGAATGGCCATCTTAAAAAAATCTAGAAACAATAAATGCTGGTGAGGGTGTGTAGAACAGGGAACCCTCTTGCACTGTTGGTGGGAATGTAAATTGATACAGCCACTGTGGAGAACAGTATGGAGGTTCCTTAAAAAACTACAAATAGAACTACCATATGACCCAGCAATTCCACTACTGGGCATATACCCTGAGAAAACCATAATTCAAAAAGTGTCATGTACCAAAATGTTCATTGCAGCTCTATTTACAATAGCCTGGAGATGGAAACAACCTAAGTGTCATCATTGGATGAATGGATAAAGAAGATGTGGCACATATATGGAATATTACTCAGCCATAGAAAGAAATGAAATTGAGCTATTTGTAATGAGGTGGATGGACCTAGAGTCTGTCATACAGAGTGAAGTAAGTCAGAAAGAGAGAGACAAATACTGTATGCTAACACGTATGTATGGAATTTAAGAAAAAATATGTCATGAAGAACCTAGGGGTAAAACAGGAATAAAGACACAGACCTACTAGAGAATGGACTTGAGGATATGGGGAGGGGGAAGGGTAAGCTGTGACAAAGCGAGAGAGAGGCATGGACATATATACACTACCAAACATAAGGTAGATAGCTAGTGGGAAGCAGCCGCATAGCACAGGGAGATCAGCTCAGTGCTTTGTGACCGCCTGGAGGGGTGGGATAGGGAGGGTGGGAGGGAGGGAAACGCAAGAGGGAAGAGGTATGGGAACATATGTGTATATATATAACTGATTCATTTTGTTGTAAAGCAGAATCTGACACACCAGTGTAAAGCAATTATACTCCAATAAAGATGTTAAAAAGAAAAAAAGAACTCATTTGATATTTTAGTTTATAACCTTGAAATCGAACAAATCAATATTGTTATATGATTCTCCAGTTTTCCAGCAGCTCCCATCGGACCACGTAGGAAATTAGGAAACCAGGAGTTTATATTAATCGGAGGTTATATGCAGTTTAGCAAAACAAGTTGGGAGAAAGGCAAAGGACTTAGAGAGTTGAGAACGTGAGACACCATGATATCTGACCTGGATAGAAACAAAAGTTAAATGTCTTGGGGGTGGGAAAAGAATACTGGGGAAAAAGGAAAGAAATAACTGAGAAACTGAGAATACTTATGACAGTTTTCTCTTGAGATGGATCAATTCTCGAAAACAGCAACGTACAGAGTGTGACTATGGTAGTAGGATGGGAATGGAGAAGAAATAAAAGCTGCTGCAGTCATCAAGGATCTCAGGATGGAGTGCAGGATGCGCCATCCACACAGATGAGCAGGACCCTTGAGAAAACAGCAGGACACAGTAAGGACCCCATGTCCTCAATGGATCCAAAGGTGTTCCCTGGAGGAGGGGTGACAAGAAAGAGGGTACAGACATGGCCTGAGAAGCATGAGGAAGTGACAGTGGGGGAAAGATGAGAATTACAGCATTGCCTCCAAGTTTGAAGTTCTCAGAATGTTTCTTTTTTTTAATTAAAAAAAGAAACTTTGATTTTTACCATTTTTAATTATCATCACTCCTTACAAAATGTGTTCAGATGTAACCAATTTTCCTGTGGTACCTTTATGATTACTTAGCTTCTGAAGGGGAAAAGGTTATAGTATCAGTTAATTTACTTCCCAGCTATCATTGCAGTGATTAATGACTGGCCACACGAAGAAGTGTGCTTTTAATTTTTTTTCTCATTAAAATTGTGCAAGGAATGTTGACAGTACCAATTGTACCTTAACAGGCATTTCAGATTCAAGAATAGTTGAGAATCATTCTGTGGATGGTTGCTCCAGTGAATAGATTTCAAATTATGTGAAATTGGTTTCATGTTAAAAGTGCAAGAGTTTGGCCTAAAAATACATTAATTTTATTAAATTGTTTAGTGGCTTGGAGTAGCGGCTTGAAGTTCCCTTTGGACAGAGCTAGATAAGGGTAAGGATGAATGAGAATTCCGCTCTCACTGCCTATGCTATGTCCTGCGATAATGCAAAGGAATTCTCTAAGGTAGTGCTCCCCAACCTTTTTGGCACCAGGGACCAGTTTTGTGGAAGACAGTTTTTCCACGGACCCACAGACCGTGGGGCGGAGCGGGAGGGGTGGGTGTTCAGGCGGTAATGAGAGCGATGGGAAGCAATGGGGAGCGGCAGATGAAGCTTCACCCGCTTGCCCGCCGCTCACCTCCTGCTGTGTGGCCCAGTTCCCAACAGGCAGTGGACTGGTACCAGTCCGAGGTCCAGGGGTTGGGGACTCTGCTCTAAGGTTATGGTAAACTATCCATCCTCAAGGTGGTAAAATGGGAACAGGGTTTCACTGAAGCCAAAGGAGCATGAAGTTAACTGATACTACTTCTAGTTAGAGTCCCCATCAACATATTCTCAGGTAGGAGCTCTCTATCCAAGACGTCTTCCTCACTAACATTTCTAGCCCCTCAGTGTTCCTCCGTGGGCTGTCTTATTGCAAGCCAGGAGCCTGGACTTCTTACACAGTGGCTCAAGGCCTCAAAACCCAGGGAGCAGAAGTAGCCAGTCCTCTTAGAGGCTGGGCTCAGAACTGGCACAGTGTCATATGCTGGCCAGATCAGTCAAAGCAGCCCAGATTCAAGGCAGGATGTAGACACTGTACAGAGAGGGAAGGAACTGTTGGCAGCAGCCATATTTCCTGGGAGTGGACGTGGGAGGGTGGAGGCTATGTCATAAGGGGTATAGAAAATAGTTGTTCTTAGCAGATTGAGGAAGAAATTATAAAATTACTTGGAAAAACAGGTGGTATGATATAAACAAGCATTAACTCTGTGGTGAGGATATAATAATGATTAGACATGAAGAGTGCTATGAACTGAATTGTGCTCTCCACCCCCCCTTCCAATTTATACGATAAAGTCCTAAACTCCAGTACTTCAGAATATGACTGTATTTGTGTATAGGATCTTTAAAGAGGTAATTAAAATAACAATGAGGTCATTTGGGTGGGCCTAATCCATTATGACTGGTGTTCTTGTAAGAAGAGGAGATTAGAACATAGAAGACACAGACTAAGGAAGCAACATGAGAGGACACAGGGAGAAAGCAGCCACCTGCAAAACAAGGAGAGAGGTCTCAGAAGAACCCTAATTTCCTGACACCTTGACCTTGGACTTGTAGCCTTCAGAACTGTGAGAAAATAAATCTCTGTTGTTGAAGACACCCATTCTGTGGCAATCAGTATCAGTAATACAATCAGTATCCTCAAGATACTTAACTCCACTGAAGGTGTAGACAGATAAATAGGGGTAGACACACGATGCTATGGGAGCATATGAAATAGGCATTGTATTCTCTTGGTTTGTATTTTGTACTTGCATAATGTCTCATTGCTTTTTCTGATAGTAAAATGAGACATTCTACATAAAACCCTGAAACATAATAGATGCCCACTATATATTGATATTAGTTCTTAGATACTTCCTTCATGCTTATTGTATAAACACATAATGTTTTTTCTCCTTCTACCAGTGGAAGGAAAAAAATGTAGAACGCAAGAGTGGAAGAGTCTAAAAAAAGAAATTCCATTGACCCACATCTCTTGGCTTTATACCCAGAGTATGGTGACCTGGCCTGGGCATGTCTGGCTCATGTAAGAGAGAAGCCTTTCACAACCAAATGGCTGCTAGTTCTGAAGTTCTGTGAAGCTGTGTGCATGATCCAGAATGATTCTGATGATAATCTTAAAATATTCTGGATTAGTTCATTCTGCTCAAGTTAAAAAGCACCTTCTCAAGATTAAACTATGAAAACAAAGATTAGTAAATAGAATTTCTCATTATTTTTAAATAATATGAAAATATAATGTTTAAGGAAATTCTAACGGCTATTTAAGGAATCTATTTCATCAAAGTTTATAAATGATGAAAGGTTTATTGAAAAGAGTTTATGCCGAAGGGAATTTATCCTGGGAAATCTTTCTGGAAATGTTATATCTAATAAGATTAAGTAAGTATTAATGCATATCGTTCATCAAGGAGAAGTTATTTATATTTCTGATTTCTTGTTTTAATTTAGCATTGCTTCTTAGTAGTACTTATGACTCAGGGCAGATAAATAGGGTACAGGTTATAGGCATGCAAAATATCATACCAGGCTCAATGACTCCTTACAGAAGCACAGGCCTAGGGTCATGTCCAAAAAGATATAAAATAGATGCTTCTGTAGTCAGTGTTTACAAAAATTATGCTAGGAAAAAAAAAATCCTTGCATATTCTATGTATTTTTGGACTTGCTCCAGCAATCTCTCTGGGCAAATGAATATAAACACAGAAATGCTAAACAGCATTTTGAGGCCTCCACAAACAATCACACTCTGAGAAAATCCAAGGAACCTGAAAGAATTCTATAAAAGTTCCTCTAATACACTTTTGATCTAAGAAAAACTTTGCTTGTACTCGTACTGGCTTCTCTCACCCCGCCTATTCAATAAGTTACCCCTCCAAGGGAAGTTCAGAATCGCTGTTTATCTACAAGTCCCACACTTTTTATTAAGTAAGAATGATTTCCCTAGTTAGCACATTTTAAAAGGCAAGACAGGATGAGGCGATGTGCACTCTTCACTGCTCAGTGGGAGGACTTTGGGCTGGTGTTCCTCTCTCCTGCCCCTGCCTGCATTCCGCCTCTAGGAAATATTTAACGTGGTCCTCTTCACGTTCTGCATCTATTCTAGCATGGCTCCTCCCTCTCTACCACATTACACAACATCAAATACAGTCTCAGAAGGTTTGCTGGCAGGACAGGTAAAATCCATGTTCTTAATTTATCCCCAGAGTTTGGGAATTATACTTTAGTTACCAAAATCCTCTCCTCAGATTACGTTCAGTTTCAAGTGCCATTTTTTTGGTATTGCTTTGTGTGATGATACCTCCACAATGACAGTTTAGGTGCTAAGTGTTCTACATGTGAGAGCTACATACAGTACAGTCATCTTCTTGGACAGTGTAGAGAGTACATTTATTTAAACCCTCCATACTATGATAACCTAATTTATACTCCAAAGGTTTGGTAATACTGAGAGGAAATACTCACTAGTTTACTAATTCCTTGGAGTTCTTGATTGCAAACAGCAGAAATCGACTCTGGTTAATATAAAAAGAGAATGGGATTTATAAGAAAGACATAGGATTGATCATAGAACCAATTTTAGAGCAAGAGAACCAAGCTCTTGAAAAGAGCATAATTCAAAAGAGACCAGGCAGAGAACATAGCTCAGGTCTGGTCAGAGAGAAAGTCTAGTCTAGCAGGTATAACCCCAGCTACGTATTCCCTGCTTCTGTTTCCATGAGTATTTCTAAGTGTGCCTCTGTCCTTGCATCACTTTATCAGGATTCCAAGTACTGAACCAGAGGATCTAACTGGCTGACCTTTGTTCACATGCTACTAGTTTCCAAGAATCAACTGCCTACTTTGTTTTCTGCTTTGGGAGATAGAGAACACCTTCAATATAATAAGGATGTTCAGATGCTTGGGAGCCAAATAATGAAACTTCAGCAAAGACCCTCTTTCAAATTCATAAAATTGTGTTAATATTTGTAGTAACACAAAAAATGTTTAACTGGCTTTGACATGATCCCCTCACCAGTTGCACTACTATGCTGAAAAAATGTTTTCCATTAAGTATGTATATCAGTTAAGGTCATCATTCTTATAATTTCATTCATGATATATGGAATAGCAAATAGTATTTCTTATAATCTCATCCCAGAGGATCTATTACAGCTGTGGTAACTTTCCATTTATTGAGTAACTACTATATTCCAGGCACTAGGCTAGGTAAGTTATCTGCAGCATCCTATTTAGTCCCCAAAAGGACTTTGCAAACTCTGTATCACTCACTTCATTTTTTACATGAAGAAAATGAGATTCAGAAAGGTACATAATGGTCTCAAAGTCACCAACCTCTTTACAAGTAGAGCCAGGA
Organism: Phocoena sinus; assembly: GCF_008692025.1. Classification (NCBI taxonomy): domain Eukaryota; kingdom Metazoa; phylum Chordata; class Mammalia; order Artiodactyla; family Phocoenidae; genus Phocoena; species Phocoena sinus. The sequence continues at coordinate 69,406,950 of NC_045767.1, forward strand.
CTAGGATCTGATGCTGAAAGCTCGTCCTCTGTGCAGTGATGCCAAATCAAATCTTGGAGACAGTTTTAGGTGAAGCAGAAAAGAATAGCTTTATTGCTTTGCCAGGCAAAGGGGAACACAGCAGGTTCCTGCCCTGAAAAATTATGGGTCCCAACCTGGGAGGATTTGATGAGGAGTTTTATAGCAATAGTTCAAGGGTGGGGTTGCTGACAAGATTAAGGTGTGTGCAGGACCTCCACTCTTCTAATCTGGTCTCAGGTAATCTTATTGGTGAGCTTCTCTGCTTCCTTTAATGTAGCCTCAGGTGGTCTTTCTCAGGTATGAAGAATGCTGACATCTTAAAGAGCTTAAAGACATTTTTTATGTGTATCCCTTGAGGTGGAACCAGGATCCTGCCCCAAGGCTGCACTATTGTTTCCTGGCTGCCCCTCCCTTGTCTCTGCATCCCTTCCCTTCTCAGATTAGTAACTGTTAGAATCTGTCCTTTGGAACTCAGGGAAGGTCATGGGGCCTGGAGTCAAGAAACAGGGGCAGAAAGGCTTTCATGGCCAGGAGCCCCACAGGGTCCTGCTCGGTTTCAAACATAGGATTTCCTTCCTTCCTTCCTTCCTTCCTTCCTTCCTTCCTTCCTTCCTTCCTTCCTTCCTTCCACTTTTTCTTTCTCCTACATCAAAGTCCTTGTTCATATTTTCACTGCTTTGCAGTATAAAAGCCTGTGAATTCCACCTTCATGAAAGAAGTCCTTTTATTTTCCTGAAAATATATATTTGGTTACCATAATCATGGTTACCATTACTGTTCTGCAGCCTGGTAGGAACCGGGCCGCCCAGCAGGAGGTGAGCAATGGGTGAGCGAGCAAAGCTGCATCTGCCGCTCCCCATCGCTCCCCATCGCTGGCATTACCGCCTGAACCATCCCCCACGCCCCCACCCCCGTCTGGAAAAATTGTCTTCCACGATACTGGTCCCTGTTGCCAGAAAGTTTGGGGACCACTGGTGGACTGCACCCCACAGACCTACAAGCCCTGTGCTTGCCCAGCTCCAACACTGAAGAAAGAGCCTAGAGTCCACAATAGAGACATTAATGGTTTAATGAATCAGGGGAGCATTCATGTCCGAAGCAAGGTCGTAGAGCAACACCCCACCGTGTGAGGTGGACGGCAGGCAGGACATGGTGGCAGTTGTTGCTTCTGCGGGAAGGGGAGATTGCCAGTTACAGTGGGAATTGACATCAGGTTGGCTCATTGGTTACCAGGGAAACTAGCTGAGGGGCACACCCCTCACAGCCCCTTTAATAGGAACAATTACTAGCTGGGCCCTGGGGCAAGTATGTAGGAAGGTCAGTCATGTGATTGGGGTGTAAGTGAAGCAGGCACTGGTCGAGCAGGGGATGTACAGAAAGCAAGAGAACAGCCATGTTCAGTGTCCTGACTATACATGTCTAGTCTGGTTGGCTTTTTAAACTGAAAAAAAATCTATATTGTGATTTATAAGATAGATAGAAGATAGATAGATAGATAGATAGATTTGGTCTTCATCCCCATTTTTAACACAGAGCTCCTGAAACCTTTGAAATTTATGAGTGCAATAAGAAAAAACTTTGGAAGTGATAAGTGCAATTTGTTATGCTAATTAGGTGACTTTTGGACCTCACCTAAGCTGGTTACCAGGAGAACCAACCATGTAATTAGAAGGGTGTAGCTTTCAGTCCTACCCTCCCACTTCTGGGGAGGGGAGAGAGGCTGGAAGTTGAATCAATCTACAATGGTCAATGATTTAACCAACCATGCCTAGGTGACTTTTGGACCTCACCTAAGCTGGTTGCCAGGAGAACCAACCATGTAATTAGAAGGGTGTAGCTTTCAGTCCTACCCTCCCACTTCTGGGGAGGGGAGAGAGGCTGGAAGTTGAATCAATCTACAATGGTCAATGATTTAACCAACCATGCCTATGTAATAAAGACTCTATAAACACCCAAAAGGATGGGATTCAGAGAACTTCTGAGGTGGTAAACACATGGAGATTTGGACAGAGTGGCACACTTGGAGAGAACATGGAAGCTCCTTTTCACCATACCTTGCCCTACACATCTCATCCATGTGGATATTTTTCTGCATCCTTTATCATATTCTTTCACAATACACCAGTAAGTAAAATGTTTCTCTGAGTTCTGTGAGCCACTCTGGTAAATTAATTAAACCCTAGGAGGGGGTCATGGAGCCTCTGATTTATAGCCACTTGGTTAGAAGTACAGGTAAGAACCTGGGCTTGGGGCTGGCATCTGAAGTAGGGGAAGGGGCAGTCTTATAAGACTGAACCTTTAGCCTGTGGAATCTGATGCTATCTCTGGGTAGATGGTGTCAGAATTGAGTTGAATTCTCAAACTTCCTGCAGATGTTCAAGAATTACTTGTCGGTGGGGTGGGAAACTACCCCCCCTCCATACATAGAAATTTGGGTCCCAAATCACTCATTTAAAATCATTCCAGACTTCCACTCAGAAATAAAAACTGATTTGAAAAGCTATAGATCCTTCATTACATCACTGAAAAACAGAACAGACCCCACTGTACTCTAAGAAAAAGTGGAGCAGGAGATTGTCCGTATGGTTTTATAGTTGGCTTTCTTTACTGTGAACCAGATCAGAGTAGAAAGGCATCTGTCATCAGACATTGCAAAGGCCACTGCCCTAGTTAAACTGTTGTGAACTGGAGCACTTGAGTCTCAGTAATTCAGGACTTTTTAAATTTTCAGCACATGTCCCCATTCATTCTTGTAGAAATGAAGGCCATCTCTTGACTCCAAATGTGCCATTTACCTTTCACATATAATCTGTAACTTTTGTCCAACCAGTAAAAACAGAAAAGTGAAAAAAATGTTGCCTTCTCAGATAAAAGAAGTTGAAAGTGTTTGAGTAAAAGGGAAAGGGAGAAAGTTTGCTAGGGTCTATTCAACCAAAAAAAAAACATTTCTAGTTGTGTACCCTAAATGGCTTCCTTTCACTTTGTCATTTTTTTCTGTAATACATCCTACTGCCCATAAATAGATATCACCATTAACAAAGGAAAATATCTCTATTCCATACAAATGCATATAATGCAAACACTACTTGCAATGAGGGAAAAGGCCTATATTTTGCAAGATTTTTCTACTCAAATGCCAACTAGATCTGAATCTGCATAACTTATTTCAACTAGAGTTCAGAAATGGACCCAGGATTCATGCAGGTATCTCTTTAGTCCTGTTAGATACTCTGGATTCATCTTCTATCTTATTATTGTATTATTTTTCCCTGGCAGGTAAAACTCTTTGCCTCTGTCCAGTATTGACTAAGGTCAAGGGAAAAGGATGATCTGAGTAGAAGAGGTAGTAGACATGTTGACGGCCATGAGAAGATGCAATTAGGTTTTTGCTCAGTAACAGGAGGGTTATGTTGTGGTTATGGACACTGGAATCCAGCTCTCCTGATTCAAATTCTGTTTTTTGGCTGAATAACCTTGGGCAAGCGATTTAGCTGATCTGTAACTAGTAGCCTCATTTGTAAAACAGAGGTGATGATAAGAGCACTTCATAGAGGTATTGTGAGGATGAAGTGAGTCAATAAAGTAAAGCATCTAGGTCAACCCCTAGTAAGTCTTGAGTAAATATCAAAATTATGCAAATTTCATGCATCCATTTTCTCATATTATCATCCTTCCAAAATATTTTCATGTAGTTACCTAGCATTCAACCATAGAGATAAACAATAATTGATTTAACTTACTGCCTATAGTAATATATTTTTGGATTGTTTCAATTTTTCACAGTTACACCTTTGCCTATTTTTTCAGATTAACATTAAAGTCACTTTGTATTAAAGTATTTAAAGAAAACTACTCCTGGAATTTTAATTGGAATTATATTAAGTCTATACATTTATTTGGGGCACAATATTTTACAAAGTCCAATTTTCTCATCCTGTGATATAGGATATCTGTCTACATAGCTAGTCTTCTTTAAAAGTGCCTCTAATATTTTATAATTATTTTTATAGAGATCATCTATATTTATTTTTACATTAATACTTAGGTATTTCATAATTCTGCCATTATGAACTATTAAATGAATTTATTCCTATTTCTTACTCTTATGAAATATTTAGTATTTTGTTTATGGGGCTTTTTATACAGATATTATAATTTTTCATAGTAAAAAAATCAAAACTTTTTTGGGTATAACTGTTTTTATGCACAGAAAAATAATGTGAACCTACGTCCTGAATTTAGAGCAATATTTGCCTATACTTTTTTTTAATTAAAGAACTTTCTAAAAGATAAAAATTTAAATCCATAATGTAAATGTACCTCTAAGAAATAGGACTATATACCATAGAGAAATCACTATAATAAACAGCATTCTTGCTTCATCTCCCTTAAGCAAAGGGTAAGAAGACCATCTTAGTCCAAATAGAAAGAGCAAGAACTTAAGGAAACTCCATGCTTTGTTAACAGGTTAATTAATGAATTATAAAGTACAGAAGTCTGACATTTACCACAGTGCTGCCTTCTTTTCAACATATTCCTCCTTAGCATTCTTCTCATACTTCTGTAATTATCTTGTTTATTTATTGTTTACTTGTTTATTGTCTATTTTTTTTTCCTACTCCCAAAGTAATTTCTATTAGGGCTGCAGCCATGGTTGTCTTATTTACTACAATTATCAACACCCACTGCACAGGAGGAAAAATTTTTCTTTCTTCCCTTCTAGGTTCTTTGGCTGACCAAATCATTAAATTGACATAAGATAGATTAACAGGAGAAAACAAATTTAATTTCATACATACAGGAGCCCCAAAGATATGAGACCTAAAGACAATTTGAACAATTGAGGCCTATATGCCATCTTGAGCTAAGGAATGGGATAGGGGTCTGGAGCTTCAAAGGGGAGGAGGTGATTCACAGGACAATCACAAGAGCAGATGTTTGGTAATTAGATATTTTTCTTGCTATATGGATAGGTCTTTCAAATAAAAAGTTATCTCTGATAATAACTCCATCACACATTCCCCCTTGTCACTGTCTCTTTTCTTCTCCACATCCAGCCCCTGCACCTGCATAACCAGTGTTTTCCTCTTGACCTATTATTCATAGCAGCACATAAATATCTTTCAATGTTTCTTACCATAAAATAAAAATCCTTTGATTCAATATCACTCTTCAGTTATGGCCCATTTCTCTGGCTTTTATAGGGGGAATGTGTGTGTGTGTGTGTGTATATATATATATATATATATATATATATACGCACATATGCATACACACACGTCTTTATAGATATATACATGTATCTATAAAGATGCATGTAGGTTGATATATCTGGTGATGGGAAGACACACTTTTTTTCTAGATGTTTCTTTCCATAAAGTAAGAAAGGTCATCAACTAACAGTATGAAAGGAGTATTGGAGATCTGAGCAGTGAAGAAATAGTGTGAAACAATCGTCTCAGAAAGTACGAAAGTGTATTTATCAATAGTAGGGTAATGTAATAGGACTCAAAAGGTTGTACTGAGCAGCCATTTAAGATGTAGTCATATAATAAAATAGAAACAAGTGGCATTTCCTCCAGTTGCATTCATCTATTCAGGGAGCAAAATGGCAAGGGTGCTGAGGATATACTTATTCAAGGGAGAAATTATAGTAATGAACCATGGCATCTAAACCAAGTAAGAAGGAAGTTAGGGCTTGAAAAAGTGGTGAGTGAATGCATTGTTCAAATGGGACCAAACAATAGTTATGAAAATAAATGAATGGAAAGGCAGGAGATTCTTTGACTCTCAGGTGAATCAAACCCTAAATAACACCTTCCCTGAAATTCTCCAAAGGCCCTGGACAGTGTGACTTAAACAACTTGTACACAGCTTGAACTGTCATGAAGATTTCTCAAAAGGCTCACTGTAGATTGCCTCTACCCAGTCAGCATATGATTTTATTTACTTACAATTTCTCAGAAATACATCCATTGAGAAAAGCAGGGTCCATCAGTACAACAACTATATCCCTTTTTATTTTAAAGTATTTTAAATTGTTTTAATGCACCAACCAATAAGCAAATCATCATTCAAACCAAACAGCCTATTAGAGCCCCATCCTTAAGTGCTGTTTTGTCTCTCTGCTTATTATTCTCTCAACAGCGATAAAACAGAAATCATATGACCAAATGTGAATGCCAATACATTTCCAGGATAATCTGAGCGACAAACAAATAGAATCCTGTAATGCCATCTCAAATAATCTTCAGAAAACTGTTAGGAGGGCAAAAAGCCCATAAAGTAAGGCGCAAGGGTAGGCAATGAGAAGCTGCTGTCCTTCCATGGCCAAGGCTGAAGTGAAAATTTTGGAGGCTGAGAGACTACACCAGCCAATGATGACCAGTGCCAACACAGTTCCAAAGGTGCCCCTAGAGCAAAGACAAAGGAGATGGTTATCTTACACCAGGAGAAAAAGAGGTTATTGAATCACAGCTGCCTCTGAAATGCCCTTGGTACAATATTTATAACCACTTTCTCAATTTGTAAAAGGAGGGTGAGGAACCACAGGAACTCAAAGGCCTCAGCTATTCAGAAAATTTTTGAATCAAGTTCACCATTAGAAGCTAAATATTTTATAGGCTGGTAAAAACTCAGATTATTGGAAACAGAAGAATTGACCTGCTGTCACTCTCATGAGTCACCATTCAAATCCCAACTTCCGAAATTCTTTTATATAAGCTATGTTTAGAGACTTCTTTTACAGCTACAGATTTCTTTTCCCCACTTGCTTCCTAAATTTACCCCCAGTATGAGCAGAAAAATGACTGGACTCGCGTTCCAGTGGGGTTCCTACTCCCCAGCGCTCCCAGGTCCATGTCCTGGGTTTTTGTCTAGGACAGCAAAGCCTGACACAGCTCAGGGAGGAAACAGATGCAGCAGCAAGGCACAGATGTGTGTGGCCTCCCACCTCATTGCTGAAGATCACTTTGGCAAATAAACGTGTGGATTTTTATAATATCAAAATGGATTTGTTCAAATTGGTATCTTCAAAAAGTAACTGTGGAGACAATTGGTTCTTTAGGAAGAAATGGGAGTGAAGTGACTTAAAAAAATTGCAAAGTGGAATGGTCATTAGGTCAAGTGCTGCTAAGTACCAGCGTATTGTTCTAGTCACTGTCAAACGATACTGCCTCACTTGATCCTGGCTGAATCTGAGATTGAAAATTGTGTTTATTATTTGTGAGAATGACAGAAATACCTACTTTTAATAATTGAACCAAAGCAAAACAAGTGAAAAAGTGTACAATATAGCTTATGATGCCTTAGATTATAAACAAACCCAAAATATTTTAAAACACTCTAGTAAATATTACCTTTGTAGGTTTAGTTAATATCTATTAGAAATAAAAGTTAGAGTGATTCAATTTACAGGTTTTGGTGAACAAAAATGTGAGATTATATATAATTCATTTGAATGTTATAGTAATATGCCCAAAAAGGCAATTTCAGTGTAATGGTCTTAGAGATCAGATAGCTTATTCCCCATTAATATAATTTAAAGGATTTCTGATTCATCCTTTACATTTCAGAATGAAAATCTAATGAAAAATGTCCAGACCTCTGATGATTCTCAAAATTCAAGAGTTGTAGTTTTTATTTTCTTTCCCTAATAATCAGGAGTCATTTAAGATACCCCAAAGCTAAACTTTGATGGAAATAATGTCTAAAACCTAGAATTTTTAAATGGTTGATCATTATAGTATTCTTTGGCAAAAGCATCTGACAAAATGGAAGTTGTAAAACTGAACTCTGTAGTAACTTGTCAAACATCTGTACCAAACAACATAGTAAACAGAACAGCTTGTTAAGGAACATGATATACAAAAAGTGGAATTTTTCCATGGACAAGACTCAATAAATACACCTTTAACTCACGTTGTACTTATACATTCAAAGTTTCCATTTTCTGTTGTATTCCTCTCTTTTAAGTGTTGAGCACTCACTGGTAAAGTAAGAGTTTGCTCTCTTATTCTCAAGACTATTACTTTCAAAATGAAACCATATTAAAACAAAAAAAGCATTTCCATCTAGGTCATTCTCAATAACGTTATGAAGAAAATATCTGAGATTATATCTAAACAAAAATATTAAAGTCTTTCTAAAATGTTTATCTGGCATTGGCAAAATTCTGTATGTAATATCCTATCCAGTATAGTGTTGATAACCTAAAACTTGGATTATCCAAGAAACAAAATGTGAATTGTGTCTCTTTTGGATGTGGAAGAATGAGCACTGATGGCAAATGTTTATTTCTAATTGGATTTGGAGCATGGCAGGTGACAAAGGACTATGTAATTACTTTTCCCAACCAAAGTGGTAGTGATATGCACTGCCCTGGGAAAGTGCCCGACAGAAGCATATCTACTGAATCCTCGTTAATATTTTTGAATTGCAAATACTATCTGCCCAGGAAGTAAAAAAGAAAAAAAATATTGACTGAGCATATATGCTATAAAGTTCTCTAGCAGTAATATCCTCATTAGGCTTCCTGGGAATTCTGCACTGCAAGGAGTCCAGCTGAGAAAGAATACTTGCTTCCCGCCAAGAAGGCAGAGTGCTTGGGAGCTGAAGCAATTTGTCAGTGTGCACCAGGCACTTACTCTTCTTAATTCAAACAAGTGAATTTTCTGTTGTTGGTTATATTACCCGTGACAATAGTTCATACTGAAGAATGTGACAACTTACAAAATGCCAATTTTAAAGATAACTTCGTTTAATTTATTTTTTAAATCATCGAAATAGGAACAGCACCTGAGCCAAAACTGACCTACTTTCCTGAATCTGTATGTAGCTTTTAATAGCCAGTTTCCCCAATCCCACTACTAACATGATCAGAAAGAGGCTAACTGTTGTACTGGTGTGGCAAACCCTAGCGATGATTGTGCAGGTGGGGTCAATTAGCACACACAGACGCTTACTGCAGTGAAAAGAAGATGGCACAGCTGGACAGGATGACCATGGGTATCAGGCAGTAACCCAGAACACTCGCCACGCAGCCATAGGACACCCCTGAAGAGCTCATCAAGTTTAGTAAGGCGTGAATCCCTAAGCAGCCAATGGCGCTCGTGCCATACACGTAACCAAACTGGACTTTTCCTGCCTGAAACAACGGGAAGAAAACGGTTTGAACATAGAACAAACATCAAGAAGAAATCAGATTGTCAACAAAGCAGAGAGTATTTTTGAATCAATCAGCTCAATGCTGCTCATGTCTTTGTAGTATAAGTCTCGAGACTGGGAGTTCTGGAAAAAATACTGCCTGTAATACAGATTCAGGTCATGAAAACAAACACCACCACCCCCCCCTCCTTGAACTATACGTGAGATGGCACAAGCGTGCTTATATTTCCAGATATATATTTTTTATCATAGATTGCCTATTGGGGTACTAGGCATAGGTAAGGATATATTTTTCTCGCCATATCTGTTGAACAATTAAATGAATGAATAAGTTAATGAAAACATTCCAATTTAGTCTTGGAGATTTACAAAACATATTAGTAATATTAGCAAACATCTGTCAGATTTACTATGTTCGGTCCTATTCTAAAGATTTCACATATATTAATTTATTTAACCCACACAACATAATTAGTTGGTACCATTGTTGTACCCATTATACACATGAGGAAACTGAGGTGCAGAGAGGTTAAGGAACTTGCCCAAGGTAAAATAATGGTAAGCAGTGGAGCTCAATTTTGAACCCAGACAGTCCAGCTCTAAAATTTAGGTCTTTAACACCTGCAGGAGCTCTAACAAGTCATAAACAAGGGGACTTATTTAACCTTATTTAAGCCAGTATACCCCAAACTTATCTGACCCCAGAATCCTTTGTTTTCATAATGCCTATTACCAGCTTAACTGAACAGACTTTACGAAAAACTGATTTATATAAACCAACTGATAGCAAATCACAAAAGAGGTATTGTTAAAGGAAGTCAGTAGTGTTCAGGATAGACCACTGACCTGAGGATTCATCAAAATTGCCATCACCCACAGAGCACTAGAGACTTGTTCCTGAGCCAGCACCGTTAAACTCATCCAGGGAAAGTCACAATCTACTACTGATTCAACAGAGGATATTTTAATGTTTGCTATCCGAGGATGCCAAAGCTCCAGTAAAGAATGCATGTCATTTATATATATATACGTTAAGCTGGTTAGAAATTCTAGATAAAGATTGAGGAGGCTGACTCCAGTTTTTATGGGAATTATTTGAAAACAACAAAGGATCTTGTAAGTTGATTCAAGGAGAGAGCTTTTTAGCTGTCCTTTTTTCTGCTCCATAGCTGTCCTTATGTCTTACAGAATAAAGAGATATTTATTTTGTAATTAATTAATGGAGAATATCACGACCATTTTAATGTTTAAACTTGTCCGGCTATTTTGAAGTTTTCTTCCTCTGCAGTTGGGGAAGTTGATCACTACAAAGTTCTTTCACAAAATGTCCCTGGGCTATGCTGCAGAATTCTTTGCTGCATTAGTCATAATGAGTCCTCCTGGCTATTTTGTGAAATAATGCCAATAATGCTGATGGGCATGCTAAAAGAAACACATCAGTTATGTACTGCTCTATTGGGTGAGTTTGCTCCACTTGGAAAATAGTGACAATTTCAAATCACTTTCATGTATTAGAGAAACATTCTACTTAATATTTAAATTGGGTGGGATAATTCTGAGGTAGGAATAGTTGTAATGGTGAAACACAACTTCCCTGTACCCAAAGGACACATAGCTGGTCCATGACCCTAACCAGTTTTGTGCATGGGGTAAATAGAGGGCGGATAAAACTAATTTGGTAGTAAAATTGTCCTTTTCCATATCAGTTACTGACCTCTCTCCTTATCTCTTACTCTTGTTAGTTTTTCTAATTTGAGGTACAATTCCATCTGGCAGGGCCAGTCCCATTTTTTAAGTTGTTTCAAATTCTAACAAGGACTTGTAATTGAAATGGAAAATAAATGTTCAATTTCTTTTTAAATTCAAAAAATTTTAGGTCAGCCTTGTACCACCCTTATTACTACATCTTTACTTGAAATACTTCTTATTCTTCTGATTATGCTTTTATATTGGCTGTGCATGTTCCTTTTCCAGATCACACTCTTAACTCTACTAGAAAAATTAAATGGAGCCATAGCTTTAAAACACTTGTGTTCATGGTTTGGGGGGTGAAAATAATTTTAAGAGGAAGAATAAGTAAAGTTAAATTTGTGTTGAGTGTTTGAAGCAGTTCTTTTTAGTTTGCTTCCTTCAACATGAAGAAAGTCCACTAAAAGGTGTTGTGCCTTATATAATTATAAATCATAAAAGTGATGGGTATGTGACTATGAATCTTACGCCTCCGGAGATAATGAACAGATTTGAATATTGTTTCTGGATTTAGTTTTGCTTTCTCTAGTACAATACATATACCAGCCCATAAAATCAACTTTTACATTTTAATTTTAGATATCCAGGGCAGGGTTAACAGCCTCAAATGGACTCTGAGTTAAATTTGGCTTTATTAATATCCAGGGGAGTTTTTCGGTCCTTATTGTTCTACATGTATCAGAATCAATTCTGAAGTAACCACATCTAATGGTAAAGTTGAAGTGAAAATATTTGCCTAAAAAGTTTGAGAAAATACGCACTTTTACACATTCCCTAAAATTTCACAACTGAAACGAACCTTAAGAACCACTTATATAAACCTCTTTTTTGATCTTCAAAATGAAAAAAATGAAGGCCAAGAAATAGGAAAACAAAAAAAAGTTCAGGATCACACCTGGAGGCAAAGTTAGGGGCAGATCCAATTTTTCCACTTTCAGTTGATTTCTTTGCCTGTATTACTTTGCACTTAAAACAAAAGAGAGGATATTTAAATAATTCCAACTAACATTATGTACCCAAAAAAGACCTTAATGGGATTAATGCTTTCCTTTAAGAGGTGGTAATAGTAATATTTTCTACAGAAAAACAAACAGCTGTTACATTACAAATTACCTGAAAAAGAAAGATGAGTTAATATATTAAATTGATTGTTTCTGACAATTTGATTAATTGACATGATCTTACTTGCAGCTTAATCTAAGATTATCAAATTACTATGACAAAGACAGAAGGGACGTTAGAGACTAAATTAAAACTCTGGTTGATATAGTGTTAGATTATTTGAGTATTTGCATTTGCTGTAGTTCAAAGGAAGAAATAAGATGCTATAACTAAGTACTATTGTATTGGGTAAATATGATGTGATTATTGACCACACTACAATGCAGAAATTAGATTTCTATCAGAATTTCGATTAGTATTATGTAATTAATAATGAAAAGTAAAGACTCATTTAGTTGCAAATACATTTTACAGCTATTTTTGAGGAGTATAGCTGCATTAGGGAAGTGGATAGCTGTAAGAAAGGAAAGTGAAATGAGTAGTTATTTTAAGGACTTTTCTTAGAATCTTTAATTTCCTATATTACCTCTCTTGCCAAGTTTATCCCTTTGTGCCCTAATGAAACCATACTTGTCAGACTGGCTTGACCATCTTGTTCATCCTCTGTTTTTAATGTATTGTCATTACCTCCTTAATACAAAATCATAGCCCTTTCTCATTTCTTCTTTTTCTTCCCTTTTTTGGGTGGAGAAATCATTTTTCTAAACTATAAGCTAGAATACCTTCTAAACTTAACCTAGGTGGAAATATGTTTTTCTTTTTTGATGACTCTGAATATCATTACTCCCAGATTTAAAGAATGAAAGAGGCCCATACACAAGACAAATGGAGATGTCAGGGGAAAAATTGCCTTCATAAAAAACAGAAAACTAAAATGATAGGGGAAATATACAGGTTGAATAAACAAATCACTGCTTATCGTTGCAAGTCAATTTATTCATAATAGCCTAACAGAAACAAGGAGACTCATCTCATACCTAACAGAATATTTGAAATGGTCTAGAGATAGATACACCCCAGCAATTAAAATGATGAGTAAATAGAGGGGATTTGTCCAGTGTCACAACAGAAATCTCACAGAAAACAAGACATAAAATTTCAGCCCTCTGTTTCCCAAATCCATGTGTTCCTCCAACTTTTTCAGATCGACAGTCTTTTCTAAACAACAAAAAAGACTTAATTACAAGAAAATCATTTATATGAGTTCCTGCTTTGTTGAAAATCTGTCTTGGTGATTTGATTTTTGAAATTCTATTTAAATTTACATTTTTTATCTGTTGTAATACATGATGGCAGTTTCTCTTTGTCATTATGGTTCTATTAAATATGTTTCTCTCACCAAAAAAAATGTAGTTATGAATCAAACAATTTTCACTTCATAAAGTGATATACTTTCTTCCATATTTACAAAGACCTCTTCAAAAATGACATTTGAAAGGACATGCATTAAAATCTGGTACTTGGCTGTGGTGTATGCAGAAGTAGAAGTATAATGCTGTAAACGTGAAACTTAGATAAACCAATGTTAGCTTAAAAAAAGGAAAAGAAAAGGAATATGTAGTGCTTGCTGCTGTCCATTACCAGAAGTAGGGAAGCTCCTAGGATCCCACAGAACAGGATGGGCCCAGTGAGGTCTGTTTCATTCATAATGCTGCCATCTGCTGGCTTCAGTGGGTTTAACACTGTAAATGTTTTTTGCAGTATGTGATCAAAATTAATTCCAAGTTCTATAAAGAAGAAGGAGGAGGAGATAATATAAATACAGAAAAATAAACATGAGTAATATTCTTTAATTAAAGTTAACAAATATTATTAATTTACTTAGCACTTTAATCTGATTGTTATACCTTCATAGTTTAAAGTTCTACGTAATATATAGCAACCTTGAAACAAAAAAGAAAGACTTTTTATTCCCACACAATGAGCTGAAAGATATATTTTAGAGAAATAATTCCATCAAGGAAAAATTTCCCTGCCTTCTGCAGCAAGTAGAAGCTTAAAATGCAGCCAAAAATGAGGAAATGGACATTATACAGTAAAAACAAAATATAATGGTAGCTAACAAACGATAAGTCCCATCTTAATACCCATTGAGATATTTCTTTTTCCTGCATTTTCTATTGCTAACACTTCTGAAACTTGTCCTACCAAACATGCATAATTTTCAATTAGCAGTGTTATCTAATCTAAAGACACTTAGCCAAGTCTGGGATTTTACTTATACTCCACCTGATGAGAAGAGCAATACCATGCTAACTGCCTGAAACTCCACAGAGGAGAAAAGGCAATGGCTCATTCAGCAAGTAAAAGCAATCATGGCGTGCATACATATTTTAATAAGGTCAGTGCTCTGTGTTGTTGAGTCTGTGTATTCAGAGATTAAATTCTTGAGACAATTAACCTTTCCCTTTTATGAATGGTGATGCTAGAACAAAATATCCAAAAGCAGTGGGCTCAGTGTCCATGAGTCTACACTCAATTAGTAATTTCTAATTATTTCTCCAATGCCTTATTTTTCAAAGCATTCTGACTGCCCCTTTACAGACCCCGCTGCTAGATTCTGCTCCTCTTATATCTTTTTCATTAAAAAAACCCCAAAAAACCAGCCATTTGACATCCACTGAATATAGAAATAAATGCCAACATCACACCAGTTACTTTTCTCACCACTCTTATAAAGATAAACTTTAAGATGCATCTGGAGTAGAAAAAAAAGGACATTCACAAAGGAGAATATAACGTCACTACTTAGGAACCAGTAATCAAGCTGGTTACCCTCCTTCTCTCATTTTAAATTTGAATATGGGTGAGGTGGAGGTTAGGAAAAACTGGAGCTAAACTACTATAAAGTACATACATTTGAGCTAAAAAGAGTGGAATTCTTTTTAACTGAATATTTTTACTGAATTTTGCTGTAAGCCTTACAAGATTTACATGTGTTGGTCTTACTGACATGCATTGAGGCTGGTACTGTTATTTTATTCCTACTTTGTACATCAGATGGCTGAGGTTTGGAATGATGAACTTTTCCAAAGTCACAGAGCCAGTAATAGAAAACTAAATAAATAAAATAGTCCAATTAAAAAATGGACAGAAGAACTGAACAGAAATTTTTCCAAAGAAGACACACAAATGGCCAGCAGGTACATGAAAATGTGCTCAACACCATTAATCATCAGGGAAATGCAAATCAAAACCACAATATCATCTCACACCTGTTAGAATGGCTAACATCAAAAAGACAAGAAATAAGTGTTGGCAAGGATGTGGAGAAAAGGGAACATTTGTACACTCTTCGTGGGAATGTTTATTGGTGCAGCCAGTATGGAGAACAGTATGGGGGTTCCTCAAAATGTTTTTTAAAAATAGAACTACTGGGCTTTCCTGGTGGCACAGTGGTTGAGAGTCCGCCTGCCGATGCAGGGGACACGGGTTCGTGCCCCGGCCCGGGAAGATCCCACATGCTGTGGATCGGCTGGGCCCGTGAGCCATGGCCGCTGAGCCTGCGTGTCCGGAGCCTGTGCTCCGCAGCGGGAGAGGCCACAACAGTGAGAGGCCTGCATACCGCAAAAAAATAAAATGTAAATAAAAAATAAAACTACTGTATGATCCAGCCATGCCACTTCTGGGAATATATCTGAAGGAAACAAAAACAGAATATCAAAGAGATATCTGCACCCCTGTGTTGAAAGCAGCAACGGCCAAGACATGGAAACCACCAAAGTGTACACTGATGGATGAATGTGTAAAAAAGTTGTGGTATATATATATATATATATATATATATATATATATATATATACACATTGGAACACTATTCAGTCATAAAAAAACAAGGAAATCCTGTCATTTGTGACAACATGAATGGCCCTTGAGAGCATTTTTCTAAGTGAAATAAGCCAGACAGAGAAAGTCAAATACTGCATGGTATCACTTGTATGTGGAGTCTAAAAAAATTTTAAGTCAAACTCATAGAGTTGGAGCAGAAAAGTGGTTGCCAGGGGCTAGGGATAGGGTACAAAACAAGAGGGTACAAAAGAAAAAAAGAACCCATGCTTTTAATCATATAGCTGTGGTCGAGTCAATGTGCATCTAATCTCATAAGGTTTGTAGCTTTTTGAAGTGAGCCCAGCTCTCCCATGTGAAGGATTGTCTCCCTAAATCATTGGTACTTGCCATTCAGCTTCCCTTCCCAGGATTTAGTAATGCTCTTTGGTCAGAGACAGGGTATAATTCAACTTCTTTTATAGTTGTGTATACCACCTGAACACCTTGCAAAGCTGACATTCTATACACAGAATACTAGATGAACTTTCAATGATCACCATGACATACAGGGACCTTGCTCTAACAGGGGCCTAGACATTTTTAGAAGGTCAGCCAGACGTTGCCCGAACTAGGATAGAAAGTGTATCTTTCACTCTTTTCACATCCAGGTTGACAATTGCTAGCCAACCCAAGCTTGAAAAGAAAGAATTTGAATTTAATTTGAATTAAATAAATAGTGAGCAAATCATTTACATTTCAACTATTATTCCTGAAGAAACCCAGATGAAAATGCTTTATGAGACATTATTACTGATATCAGCCATTTATTTGATGGCATAATTAACTTTTGCATGTTTCAACATGGAGTCATGAAACAATGAATGAACATAAGACCTACTAAATATTTTCATAAGAAAAAATATTTTATGTGTTTTTTACCAAAATACATCTCCATAATATTTTGTTTTCAAATTTATTATAAGGTATGCAAATGAGATACCTATTTATCAATTGTAGATACCCTAATATAACAACTTATTTTACAAGATAAAAAAAGATGAAACTGCTCTGAAATTTGAATGCAAAATTTATTGTTTTGCTGTCATCTAGTGGTAGTAAAGTATACAATATATATGTTATAAAAATGTATTAATATCTTTGTTTACTATGCAAATTGTGGCACTGGCCTTTCAAATGTAAACATCAGGCTATGCTACAAATGTAAATACCAAATATCACAGTAATTTTTCTAGTGTGACAGATTTGAATTGACTATTATTCTTCAAGATGCATTTGTTAACATTGATTATACATGATCAAATAGCAAAGGTTATTATTCTTACATAAAACGAAACAAGTCTTTTAGACAACTAAGTATTTAAGGAATAAATGAGTGCACTTTCAAATAGCATGTTTTTGTGCAAGGGATGTTAATTATTATAACTTCATAATTTTATAGGTTGTTTTGGTGTACGCTCAATAAAAACTAGCAAATGTCTTTTATCATCTTATCCTAGAAATCCTGCCTATGGTCTTTTTATATCTTTTAGACAGATGAGGGTTGAGGCTTTCACAAAGTCACCCAGCCTGAAGAACATATTGGATCAGAGTCTAGAAATTTCATAGACTCAAAATGCAAAATTATATCAGATACTCTCTCTTCTAATATACAATATATTTGGTGGAGATAATCACAAAGAGAAAACAAAACAATCTAGAAATTTCTCTGAGATGTAATAGGAGGGGAAATCTAGTATATTTCCTGTTTGAAGTTTAAGAAGACATCATGGGAGAATGTATTTGAGTTTAGAATATTAGAATGGAGGCATCTGAGACAAGTAGGAAAGATTATTTTCAGTAAATGTTACAGGAAAAATTGATTAATCATTAAAGAAAAAAAGTTAAATTCTACTTCATGTACTAACCTAAAACAATTTTCAATGAATCAAAAATTTAAGTGAAAAACAAAAAGATAATTTAAGAATCTACAAGAGGATATAAGCAGTATCTAGAGCTGGAGAAATATATTCTAAACAAAAGAGCAATTGGAAAGAAAAGTTACCAAGAAAAATATTGTGGAGTTAAAAACATAAACATGATTAATAAAATGACTATATGCCCTAATATCCCACAAACAAATTAGATGGCAAACACAACCTAGGGAAAAAAAGCTTGAAATACATATTCCAGACAATAATTAATATCTTTACCATATAAATATCTCTATAAATAAAAAAGGAAAGGAAAAATCTTAAGATTCCAATAGGAAATCTGGCAAAGAACTTGAAAAACAGAAAGAAGTAAAAACATGTAAAACAATAAACATACGAAAAAAACATATAAAACAGTCAATAAACATATGAAAAAAATGTCTAACTTTTCTAGTAACCAAGAAATAAAAAGTATTCTTTTTTGCCTTTTCGCCTATCAAATTAACAAAGACATTTCATATTCTACTATGGAGGTCTGTTGGCTCATTATTTTTCTAGATTAGCCTGACAGTATAAATGACTTTTGACCCAGTAATCCCAATGTTATAATTCCATCCTAAGGACAGATTCTGTACAGGTCAAAGTTTTTACTATGATATTCACCAAAGCATTATTGATTATAAAGAATGACCTCTATGGTAGATTTAAATTATAGTACTTGTATATAGTAAAATATTATGAAGCCATTACATGTCATATTTTCAAATAACATTTAATGACTTTAAAGAATGCCTGTATAGAAATGCTTATGATATAAAGTAACTTTAAAAAATATAAAACTTTATGCCCATAGTATGATCCAACTTTTATTTTTAAGTATTTACCAATATATTCATAGTCAAAGAAATATAGTATTTCATTTTTTAGTGTATATATGTATATATTCATAGAAAAACAGAATAAAGGATGGAAGAAATTACATCAAATTATTAATGATATGTCTCAGAGACAAAATTTTTGGTGATTTTTAAATATTTTTATTCATATGTTTCTATATTTTCCAAATTTCTATTTTGAATATAGATTAATTTTATAATTAGTCAATTGATAGGTTTTTTTATGTAGAGATGTTGGTGGAGTCAAGGAAAATTCTTGATGAGAATAGCTTATAACTTTCAGGTTAGATATCAGATGCAGAGGCAAATTAGAATGAATTGGTTAAGCGTAATTGATCCAAAAACTTAACTGGCTTCTAAAGAGCCAACAAATCGATTATATAAATCTCTGTGCTTTTCTGAATGGTTTAAATCTTTCCTCTTTTCTTAATTTGAAGGCAAAGAGAGAAGAATGTTTTACTATCAGGTGGCTGGCTGTGTTCATAAGAAGCAAACAATGATCTTTTGATGTGAAATACTGGGAATTTTAGCCTATCCCTTTTCACTGGACTACATACAAAAGAGTTAGAGCAGTTAGCCTGTGAATATTTCTCCTTGGCTTCCAATTTTTTTTTTTTTTTTCGGTACGCGGGCCTCTCACTGCTGTGGCCTCTCCCGTTGCGGAGCACAGGCTCCGGACGCGCAGACTCAGCGGCCATGGCTCACGTGCCCAGCCGCTCCGCGGCATGTGGGATCTTCCCAGACGGGGGCACAAAGCCGTGTCCCCTGCATCGGCAGGCGAACTCTCAACCACAGCACCACCAGGGAAGCCCGTTGGCTTCCAAATATAAATCTCCGTGAACTTTAGTTTTCTAGCATCATGTTGACATTCCTTAAGAACAAAAGTGGCAGATATAAATTGGCTGGATTAAAAAAAAAATCAATGGATGGAAGATGCCTGAAATCTTTGGAGGCCACTTTTAACTGCAAGGGTCCCTAGGTTTCCTTGCCACCAACAGTGCTATTTACTGGAATCATATTCCTTCCCACTTAGTCGTATCTATCTGAGATGTGCGGGCTCACATGAGCCAGGAAGGGAAAAAAACCTGTCTTTTCTCCATGACAACAAAAAAGTACTGAGAAACTACCCATTTTGCTCCCAGGCAAACATAGCAGAAAATAGTAAGATATGCTTGTGGTTACTCTGATATAATCACTCTGCCAAAAGATGTCTTCACTGTTGTCTAGATATGGTCAGGGAGTCCACATTCAAGAAACAGTGAAGAAACTTTTAAAAACTGCAAGACGAGCACAGCAATAGCTCGTATCTACTTCCAATTGTCCCCACACATACAGGAGACAAACTCCCAAAGGTTTAAGTGTGTTGGTCTGGCAGACTCTTGTTTATATGTGGAATAATCACATAAAACACTGTGTGTGGCATGCTGACAGCGCACATTAAGAGCTGATTATTGCTATTGTTCTTTGAGCTGTACACACATTAATAGCACTTCCTTAACTTATCTTCTAGTAAAGGAGGCTCTTCATCAAAACTGTCAATGTAAGAAGACGGTGAATAATAATCCTGGTTGGATGCTGGCTGAAAGAATTGTCCCGCATAACTGGATGACACGAACATCTCTGGTGGGACGAAGGCAGCCTGAGGCTGCTCACTGGCTTGTTGTCTAGAAAAAGGAAAATACTGATATTTACACATCTAAGAAAGGGCTATTACGACAAATCAAGGAAGGAAACTACAATTTTCCTTTTATGATTTCTCCTAGTTTTTATGACTATTTACCCATGAAAGAATTAACTTGCTTGACGTTTAAATTTAATCAAAAAAAGTGACTAGTTGTGAGAAAACTCTCTAGAAGAATGATCCATATTGACTAACATGTATTGATAATTTACAATGTGCTGGACACTCTCCTTCACATTTTCTCATGTAATTAAAACTCTGCAAGGTAAAAACGGTAGTTTTAATCCCATCTTACAGAAGAAGAAATACAGGTTCATGGAGACTGAATGACTTGCCTGGTAACACACAATAACATTCAGGTGCTGGACTGTGAACTGAAACTGTCTGTCTGAGCAATGCCCTGATCCCTACACAATGCTGCTTTTTCACTGATTTTCAGGGACAGTCACCAAACAGGACATTCCCTATAAATCTGCGGAGGCAGCAAGTAAAAAATCATAATCATACTAAGTGAAGTCAGACAGACAGAGAAAGACAAATATCATATGCTATTGCTTATATGTAGAATCTAAAAAAAAAAAAAAGATACAAATGAACTTATTTACAAAATGGAAATAGACCCACAGACATAGAAAACAAACTTATGGTTACTATAGGGGAAAGAGGGGGAGAGATAAATTAGGAGTTTGGAATTAACATATACACACTACTATGTTTAATATAGATAATCAACAAGAACCTACTGTATAGCACAGGGAACTATACTCAATATCTTGTAGTAACCTATAATGGAAGAGATTGTAAAAGAAGAATATATATATATATATATATATATATATATATATATATATATATATATATATAAAACTGAATCACTTTGTTGTACACCTGAAACTAACACAACATTGTAAATCAACTATACTTCAATAAAAATTTTTTAAAATCAAAATTTTAATAGTAGTCAATTCATAGGAAAAAAATAAACACCTAAACTGACCGTTGTCCATCAAGGAGTAGACTTTTTAGCTCTGGCTATTCCCAGACAGTTATTGACAATCAAATTATCTTTGAGAACCTGACTTAAAAGTCTTCCATAGCTGGCTTCACTGTCCGTCTTTTGAAATGTGCAGTTTAGTTTTGTTGAAACACCATATTACAATATTTCCTTGATTGTGCTTTTATTTGGTTTTTATTTCACCATTTGTGTGAGAAAGTTGGAAAGCAATCTTAGTAAATAACTTCTTGCAGGAAGAGAAAGGAAGGAAGAAGAAAGGGCTCATCCATGAGGTTATTTGGTCATTTCAAATTGTTTTTACCGAAAGGAAAGGGAAGGGAAGGGAAGGGAAGGGAAGGGAAGGGAAGGGAAGGGAAGGGAAGGGAACATAAAAAGTGGTCCTTGATTTCCTTGATTACAGAGCATCTTAATTAGCTCTTTGAGAAGGTAAATACTGAAATTTTGATGATTTCTAACTCAACACATTATTCCAACTTTCAACTGAATTAGACCAGAATAAACACTGGACTCTGGCTGCTAGGATTTAAATATTAGCTTTGTTAACAGGCATCTCCTATTCCTGTAAAAATCATTTCAAACAACTGTGAAGTGAGTGCAAAAGCCTCCTTTAGAACGACTGGCAACATTCTTGGTCATTTTTCCCTTCTTTTGCTTTCCAACTCTATGTATTATATTGCTGCCTGTAATGCTAGTCCCATCGTAGGATGTATCCTGAACCAAGTAGAGTGTTTAGCAAACAGGACTCCTGGAGTCTGACTACCTGGGTTCAAATCCCCATTTTATAATCTTAGGCAAATCATTTCACATTCTGTGCCTCGGTTTCCTCATCTGTAATATGAAGACAATAATAGAACTCATAAGGTTATGATGAATTAAATTAACTGAAATAAATAAAGCACTTAGGTTAGCGTGGGACACACAAAAAGTGATCAATAAGCATTAGCTAAGTATCTGTATGCTCTTCTCTTCCCGAGACTGACACTGAAGCATTCTAGACACCTTCCTCACACCCTGAAACAGCATCTTCTCTATTTGCAAATTGTTGTCTCCCAGTCTGCCACTTCCTCAGAGAAAACAACATTAATAGGAAGTCAAGAGTTTGTATTCCTTCTGTGCTGATCATCTCTAGCTTTTTCCCATTTTGGTTTCCCTGGAACACCCAGACTGACTTCGACAACATCCCACCCACCCTTTGTTTTCCTACCAGGAGAATCTCCACTACACCCATGCCTGGCTTGGCTTTCCGTCTCTAAGCCATGAAGCAATGGCCACACCTGGTCCATATACAAACCCTCTGAATGCTCACTAATTCTTCAATATCCCCCTTTTCACCACCTATACATGGGGTTATACAGTTCCAACCAGCCTGAAGAGGCTTGTCTTTACTTAGATGATATTGTGTTAAGATACGGCATGGCCTCCAGCTTGGGAAAAATATTTAACTGTTTCTGAGACAACAGGACTTAACATTCACCTTCCAATGTAAATACAGAAGATCACTGTTAGAAGACTCAGTTATACTTTCTGTGGTTTCAGAATTATGTCTGTTGCAGAGTCAGTTTTCTGTGGCATCACATAATCAATAGGTACATATTTTATTAGAGGCTTTGTTTTTCCAAAACTATATGGACTTCCATCATGAGGGTCAATTGATGTTCCTTTCCTTTTTCAGTCTGATCCCTGGGGGAATGGGCTTGTATGACATTCCCAGATCCTGGCTCAGCCAGCGGGTACACATAATGATGTGCCATTAACTATGCTTGAAACACTAAAGGAACAGCAGGTCTAGAGATTCAGAAAAGCTGATGATTCAGTATCTATCTGTTAAAGTCCTGCTGAAACATTCAAAGGGAGTTTTCCAGTTGTCGTCACCTTTCTGCAGAAACAGCTATTTCTTACTCTAAATAATTGGAATAGATTTCCCATTTCAAAAGTTGGAAACTGCAGTGGGAATATACAGCCTAGAAAACTGGCTGCAGTCATTGGAAATAATGCCTATCTGAATGACTGGATAGTTAAGTTGTTTTTTTAATGAGAAAACTCCATCTTGTTCATCCTAAAATAAGAAAACTTGGTTAAAAATATAAATATCTTCATTTATAATAAGCACATTCAACCAGCTTTCAGATCACTATGCCATTCATTGAGCATAACAAGTGTTTTAAAATGAGCTCTCATACTGAGGAGGAGGGAATGGGGCAGGGGACAGGGAGAGAGGGACTAATTGATTATAACTGGCTACTGGATTCCTATGTCTTTTGCCAGTACGATGAGCATCTTATTCTGATTTGGGGTACATTTTAATTGAACTATTCACTGTATGAATAAAAGATCACGTTTCTGGAGTTAATCTGATGCACATTTGTAAATCACTGACCTGACTCCATGTTTTATGTACCTCATAAAAGTACCACAGCTAATATGCCCTTTTCTAATTCCTGAGACTTGCAGTGTGGGTTGGAATTTAAATGTTACCACATCCAAATCAGGACTTGGATTTAAATGCTAAGCATCTGAAGTAGGCCAGGCCATCAACTTGTTGCAATATAATCATAACTTGCCCTCACTTGGTTATATCAATTTCCATCTCCTTGTCATCTCGATTTCTGGTCATCATTGATATGTGCAATCAAATGGAGAAAGAACATTGGGTGGGCTGGGGTGGGGGGAGAAGGCTGTGGTTTGAGTCCCTGCTTAAGGAGACAGCTTTGTCTCTCTTTTACTGGACTTTTCAGTTTCGTTTAGTCTGAAAATGTGGATTGCAGGTGCTGCCCAGGTGCTTATTCCATCTGGAGAAGAGAAGGGAGAAAAGAAACAGCAAGCCACTGGATCCCTTCAATAAAACAGGAGCACAGAGCTGAAAAATCCTATTAGATAGCTTTCATGTGAATTATATATTTTGAGTTACCGTCCTGTAATATCTTCATGCTCAAACTACTCCCTGGGCCATCATACACTTTTCTGGTTTTTCTCGACCTTCCAAACTGTAAATCATAAATGAAATAAAATGAACTTCTTTTTCTGTTGTTGGATTCAGCAATGATTGAGCCAATTCTAGACAGCTTTATCCTTTCCCCCCATTTTTCTTATAAATATTTTAAACACATTTAATTTGCCTGGTGATAATATTCAGATAGATAGGTAGATAGAGGTATGGATTGCTTTTCATTTTAAGAAGTTCTTATGGCAATTTGACTAATGCTAGACAACATAGACTAGGGGCATGAAGGAGATAAAATTCCAGTTATTTAATTTCTACAGTTTTAAAAACATTGGTTACCAATTCCTTTCCCTATCGCTTTAGAGCAGTGGTCCAGCACGAGTAGTAAGGATGTAGCTTGTGAAAACGGCACCTATCTGCCTGTGTCTGCAGGAGTCATCAGCCCATAAAAACAACATCCAAATTGTCTTGGGTGTAGTTGAAACAGAACAGTCCCCACTGCCTGTTGTATTTATTCTGTTTTTTCCTCCTTATTCTGGAGTTTTTAAGGTACTTACCTGTGTTCGAAAAATAAACTTCAAGAATGAATAAATTTGAAGTATTTCTTATGTGGTTATTTGCCCTAAACTTGTTGGAATGGCACAGTAACCACACATCCCAGTTTGCCTAAGATGATCCAGTTTATTCTTATTGTACCAACATTGTTATTAATAGCACACATTTTACTCTCAAAAATGTCTTGATTTTACAATAAATTATATGCCCCTTAGTCTAATCCAACAACCTTGGACTAGTAGCCTAACCCCATTTTTTACTAGCTGTGTGACCTTGGAAAAATTCCTTAATTTCTCTGTCCCTTCTCACAGTTCACTAATGTAAAAGAACATCTAAAGAAGCAACTGTGTAACCAAATGCATGTTTAAGTGACTCGGCAATGGTGTCCATTGCTTCTGCAAACTATAGTTATATGAAAAAATAACATGTATATTATAATGGTTTTACTTTAACACACACTTTCCTGCACATTATCACAATTGTTCTTCAGACAATTCTCACGAAGTAGGTATTATTAACATCCTTATTTCTCAGTTTAACACACTCAGCTGGGGAAGTTGTCTTTCCCAATGTGACAAAAAACAAATACCAGAGCCAGATTGAACCAAATTCTTCTCATTCTAACTGCCCTATTTGGGGCACTAGTAGAGGGTAAATACTAAATTCTTAATCATTTTTAAATTTATTTTCAACTCAAGTTGAATTGTCAACTCAAATAACTAACACATTCTGAATTACATTTATCTCGATTTCAGTTAAGAATTGTCACACTGTATTATAATAGCGTATTTAATTGTCCCCCTCTCCAATATAAATTTTTTAATTTTGTGAGGGAAAAGATTATAGATTTCTTCTTTATCTTTAGGTTTATAGTGCCTTTCTTAATTTCCGACACACATGCAGGCACTCAGTAAATGTTTATTAAGTTGAATAAAATCGGTTTCTTGAGCAGTATCCTGGGAAATATCAGGTAAAAGGAAAATGTTTTCTGTTTGTCCAGGGCCTGTATTCATGCTCCCGGTTAAGTGATGTTTTGAAAAGAGGAGACAAGTCTTTCACCTTGATCGCCTGAGGCGATCAAGGCCATTCATGGGAAACTGAATTCATTTCTCTGCCCTTTCCTAACATTTCTTCTTGGGCATTTTACTGAGATACAGCGGGGAGAGGTTTTGCTTCCCTCAGGGGAAACTCCCTACCTGAAACTCCCTGTCAAAATATTATGAATTCTTAAAATGAGAACATATTTTCTCAGTGTCAAGTACTTACTTTCTAGATCCATAAAGATTTCCATAGGCGTTAGAATCGTTATAACTCTGTTCCTGATTTTCAATGTTATAATTAGATTGGTAAAAGTCGGAGTCAAATTGTCCCAAGTTGGACATCCTGAAAAGTAAGAGTGAAGAATGCAGAAGTTTAGGAGTCAATAAAAGTTCCCTTGAGGTATTTACAAGGATTAATAGATGCTGTGATTATGGCAGGATTCCTATTAGAGAACAAGGCAGTCTTTGAATGGGGGAAGGGTGTGGAAATGTATGCTAGAAAGTCATTTACAAAACCTATATCTTCAATTCACTTTTCTGAAGTTTTCACTCACTAGGACTGTGACTTGGACTAAATTGACTTTAACTGATCTGAAAAAAAAAAATTCTTCACCTAATACCTTATTCTCAGCAGTTTAAGAGAAAAAGTTTAAAAGTTGGTATACATCTAGAAAGTTTTCCCTTAAACAATGTTAGTTCCCCACTATAAGAATATATATATAGAGAGAGATAGATATACATATATATACATATATATGTGTGTGTGTATCTATCTATTTATATATATACATATATATATATATATATATATATATATATATATATATATATATATATATCTTGTTGCAAGGCCAGAAAGCAAACAGCTAATAATAATAATAATGTTTGATTTTCTCATAGAGCTTTAAAGTGTGCTAACAGCCTCTCTTCTCCCCAAAACATAGACAAAACTCTAAGAACTAATCTCCTAGTTCTACTTTATAATTCCTAAAAGGTGTTTGAAACATTTTCCTTTTCTCTTGCTCTGCCTGCTGCACTTAGGCTTATGCTAAGTCAGAGGGAGAAAGGCTCAATTCTGCTACAGGAACAGAGTCTATCTTTCCATACACCATCTACATAGTTTTTATTCACTTCTGGGAATGAAGAGGAGTGCGTGATCTTGATATAGACCTAACGGTTTAGAACAGCAGAGGGAAAAAGAAAGACTTGACAGGAGGAAAATGTGGGGAAAGAAAACAATAGCAAAGTGGGTGATAGTGTCTCTTTGGATGAAAATTAGAGAATGGAGTAAAGAATCTTTTCAACCTGACAGATATGGTTTTCAACTCAACATTTTAACCTTTATTTTTTCTTTGAAAAGCTTTCTATTTCAAAAGAATGAATTTAAAAATCACTAACAGTAATCCATATAATTATAATAAATCTATGGAATACTACTTACAATAAATTTCAAATGAAACTGCATAAACAGCCTTAGCTCTAAGGGCCTCATTAATCAGAAATATGCAAGTAACAGTTGTCAAATATATCAAATTTTTTTCAGCTCAGTAAAAATACAGAAAGCTTTTCTAAAATTAGATTCATACATCTGATATAAGAAGTCAAGATTTTTCATTAGTAATGTGTATAAAAGTAACTATGATTATATAAACTAAAATCAGGACTAGGAGAGTGTTAAATCTTTTAACAACTTATAATTTAAAGAATTTAAAGCTTAAGAGCAGAACTTTCTCAGTCCATGAAAATATGTTATTAAAAAAGCATAAAGAGTAATTTTACTGGAAAATACAGTAAGTTTTCAGAACATGCAAAGCTTTATGTAATATGACTATAGGTATTAAAGTCCTTACACAACCCAGCTTTATATTTTGTTTAAATGCCAAATTTTTTAGAAGGATCAGACACATACCTTTATGTTATTTTAGTCGAGAGATCCTCCAACAAATGTAGCTTTATCTGAGAAATTTTTAACAACAGCTCATGAAAAGATGACCTGCTGGCTATATATATAAGATTCTAAATTTGTACTCTGACACTCTGAACAGATGCTACAGCCAAAAAAAAAAAAAACAAACAAACAAAAACCTGCCAAAAGCCAAACACAGTATCTTATAATACTTGTTAAAGTGTATAAACACAGTGAATGGTGTAGAGAAAATTTGATAAAGTAAATGGTGGATTCAGTTTCCTTCTGTGACTAATATACCCTTAAACAATGATTTAAAGTCATTTATTTGAGGCAAACAATAAAGAAGCCTTAACACTCCTTCTGCTTTTTAGCCTATGAGAGTAATTCACCCTAGACAAGATTTCCTAATAATATGCAGTAAAAAATCAATATATGGTACATGATCTTAGCATGATGATCTTAGCAACAATCTGAAAATGAATGTTATCAATTTTATCCAAATATGAACCATTCAGTTTATATAAACAACGTTTAGAAAGACTACCCATGATCTACCTCTGATATTTTTCCCTACTTCTTACTTCTCCATCACAGCCCCAAATGGATATGCTAATGTGATCTAGGAGCATTCCTCATTTATAGGGCATGTTCTCTCTCATTTTTGACCCAATCTTGACCACTGAAAGGCACGTATGATATTGTGATTTATAAGAAAAATATATATATGGTCATTCAGTTGACCAAAATACATTTCTCATATATATATTTGGTCTTTGCTCATGGTTCCTCACTCATAGCTCCCAAAACCCTTGGAATTTTCTAAGTGTTGAGAGTGACAAAGGTGTTTCGATATGTTAATGAGGTAATTTTGGGACGTCACCTAAGGATGGGGGCTGGCTGCCAATGGAGCCAATAATGTGATTAGAGGGTTGGAACTGTCATTCCTATCCTAACTTCTGAGAAGGGAAGAGGGTCTAGATGTTGAATCAGTTGCCAATGATCAATGATTTAATCAATCATGACTATATAATGGAGCTTTCATAAAACCTCAAAAGGATGGTGTTTGGAGAGGTTCTGGATTGGTAAACATGTGGAGGTGCTGGGAGAGTGGCACCCTTGTGGAGAGGGCATGGAAACTCTGCACCCTTTCACCATACCTTGCCCTATGAATCTCTTCCATCTGGCTGTTCCTGAGTTATATCCTTTCAAAGTAAACTAATAGTCTAGTAAGTAAATTGATTTCTCTGAGCTTTGGGAGCCACTCTTGCAAATAAATTGAATCCCAGGAGGAGATCGTGGTAACCTCTGATTTATAGCCCATGGGTCAGAAGTACAGGTAACAACCTGGTCTAGCTACTGGTATCTGATGGGGGTGGGAGAGACATTCTGTTGGAACTGAGCTCTTAACCTATGGAATCTGACGCTATCTCTAGGTAGATACTGTCAGATTGAGTTGAATTATAGGACACCCACCTGGTGTCCCAAGAACTGTTTGGTGCTGCATGGGAACCACCCCCCTGCAACATGTTGGAATTGGTACCACAAATAATTTAGCATCACATTAATTTCCATCCCAGGAAACTGCCTGAATTGGTTCCCTTTACATCTGAAGTTTACTTCCAGGAGGTTTCTCCCTAGTTCTGACACAGGTACCCTGGCTAATACTCCCAATACCTATCTGGATCTGGTGGTTTTGTCCTTAATATCAACATCATGGCTGGAGGTCAGGTTCCCCTGCCATCTGCTTCTTGCTGACTTTCCTTTATAGAATGTGAGACTCTCCATGTATCCAGATCTCAGTAACTGAAATCTACTGTTCAAGGGTAGATTATGTGGCATTTTGGAACTTTCAACCAGAGCCAACGGCAGAATGGTAAAGTAAATTTTTCCACATTATTTTAAAAGATTTGGAATTTGAATTTCTTTAATCAGAGATATCTTTTGCCAGGTAACCAGTCAGGTAATAATGAGTCATGCATTTTTTGAGGATCTATTGAATACCAGACTGTATTCTAGATGTCGTAATTACAGAAGTGGATGAACTAAATAGACCTGCATTTCAAGAGCTATATTTTAGCATCAATTCTACTATATCTACAATAAATAACAATGACTAGCCAGGTACTGTTCCATGAACTTAAGGTTTAAGTCATTTAACTTTCGCAACA
Organism: Phocoena sinus; assembly: GCF_008692025.1. NCBI lineage: Eukaryota > Metazoa > Chordata > Mammalia > Artiodactyla > Phocoenidae > Phocoena > Phocoena sinus. Next base: position 69,436,851 of record NC_045767.1, read on the forward strand.
ACCTTATGAAGTCTTATTATCCCATTTTACAGAAAAAGAAGTAGAGATTAAATAACTTGCCCAGGTGGAAGCTAGTTGGTGGAAAAGCCAGTGTTCGCAACCTGGTAGGCTGAGTCCAGAGTTCACAATTTATCCAAGACAATTTCATGAATTAACCAAAATCTATCAAGAAGTGATCATATACTGTTAAGATGGAGAGTGCAAAAGGGAGAAAATTGGAGTGTTCAGTGAAGTCCTCTTAAGAAGGTCATTCGAATTGAGACCTGGTTGATGAGAAGAAGCCACTTGAAAGACTATGTGAAGAGGATACAAATCAAATGCTCTGAGATGGCAAGGAACTGGCAGTTTGTAGCTTAGGGAAAAAGCCACGTGGTTGTGATTTTGAATCAAAGAAAAGTTGAAGGAGATGAGGTAACAGACGTAGGCAGAGGCCAGATCATAAAGGCCATGGTAAGGAGTCTAGATTTGATTATGATTGAAATAAGATGCCACTGCAGGTTTTTAAGCATAGGATGATATCAATCTTGTGCAGAAATTGCAGAAGGAGACCTGTCAGGAGGATGTTGTGGCAGTAACACATGCATGATATACAGGTGGCTTGGACTAGGGTAGCAGTGGAAGTGGGAGAACTGGTAGAAAAGTCTTGGCAGCTGAGGGAAATGAAATGGAGCAGGACCCTATGGTCCTCCCCCCACCCCCTGCGTCCTGCCTGCTTTTTGTCTGTGGAAAAACTTTAGCCAAAGAATAAATTTAATCAGAGAAGTGAGAAAATGCAGAAGCAAAGGAAAACAGTCAAAAGAGACCAAATAATAATAGTTTAGTCATTAAACATAGTCAAGGACCTCTAGTTCCTCCTCAGGGGCTGTAGATAATATTCTGAGCCATATCCTGTGAGCTGTCTTACAGATACTGAAACCCACACCCGGTGGAAGAAGTTAACTACATGATGACCAGATGGTAGCCATGACATAAGCTGCCACAATTCCAAGAATTGGCCTCAAAGAAGCGAGAACAAACAGACCCTCAAACTGAAGACTAACTGTACCTAAAGCAATCAAGATGACGCTGGTTTGACCACTGCATGACCAATTTCAAGATGGCTGTCAGAGCTGAGTGCGCTGTTTCTGCAGGTAGCCCCTCCCTCTGATTGTCGGGGGGTGGGGGGGAATCGGCCTTTGGGTGGGAGTCCCCCCTCCCCACCACCATGCCGGTTGCCGGCATCCAAAATAAAGCAAACTTTCCTTTCCATCAACCAGGTCTCTTTATTGGCTTTTGAGCGGCGAGAAGCAGGACTCCACTTTCAGTTACAGAGGGATGAATTGAAGGGGTCAGGACTAGAGCTGGTGCCGAAGTAAGGAAGAGAGTTCATTCCAGGGAAATGATGTGAAGTTGTCTGAACTGGGGAGGGTCCAGTGCAGGTGGAGAGGACTAAACAGGTGCAAAAGATATGTGGAAAGAAGATTTTATAGGGTTTAATTTCTATTGCATAGGAGGGAGAAGAGAGGGATAATTACTGAAGATGATTTCTAGAATCCTGACAACTTCCCCATCCTAGTGTATCAACATTATGGAAAAAGGCCAGGTTGCTATACGGTAGCCAAATTTAGATCATCATTCTTTCTATTCCTCCTTTCAAAGTTTTTTATGTGAGAACGTAAGTCTCTCCCTGTAACAGCAAGGACTCAGAGTGCATTCTTTTTTCTGATGTACAAAGTCATTGAAAAGTTTGCCAAAGATAATATTTTCAATCTTAGTCCATTTAGTTAAATTTTAAACTTACTTTGTGGTTTTGTACTTTTCAACTTAGTTTTTTTTCATGAAAAACCAGCTTGATTAAATGAATTGCAGAAAAATGAGAAGCAAAAATGGCATATAAAAATGCAATCAATCTAAGCCTCAAGTGAACTGTAAGGCATGAAACATTGAAGACCAAATGACTTCATTCTCCTGACAAGCGCTTTAATGGACCATTAATACATGCCAGAATACTTTGAAGCTACTCTTATACGTGTAACACTGTATATGTATAAAACATACATGTAAATATTTATTTCCATTAATGAATTACCCAATTGTTATAATGTATGTTGAAGGACAGAGTTGAAATTGATATTATAGTCAGCCTGATCAATTGATTAATTTAGCTCATCTACTTAAATAATTATTTCTGGGTTCTGAATGATCAAAAAGACTGGATAATATGAATAAGGATTCTCACCCGATGTAAAGACCATGTTCTACTCACAGCCGCTTTCCTTTCCTTTCCCTTTCTCCTTCCCGCCATCCTTTCCTCGCTTTTCTCTGTCCTCTCTCTAAACTCTCTTCTGGGGTCATCTCATCCATTCCCCTGGCTTTATAGACCATCTATATAGAGAGAGTTCCTGAAGTCACATATGTAGCCCTCACATTTTTTCTCAGCTCCAAACTGTTTATATTATAGACAATTCAAACTTGACATAATCCAAACTGATTTTTTTTTAAAATTTCTACCTTCCCCAACCCAACTCTCTCTTCTCCATTTCAGGAGATGACATTACAAACCACTCATTCAAATCAAAAATCATCTAATCCTTCAGTGAATTGTATTGATTCTATCTGTAAAATATATCTCCCACTAACTCTCTCCATCTCAACTGCTGTCACCCTGGTGTGTGCTCCTGCGTTCTCCCACTTAGACTTTTGTTTGTAACTATTCACTAAAGTGAAATACTCTTTTTAAAGTAGCAGATCCAGTAGGTGGTCATACAAGTGTACGTAATAAAGACTGTAAAAATCATACCATTAATGGACAGTGACTTGCCAAATCAGGAAAAATTTCTTTTGTGGTTGCTGACTGCAATTTGCAGTGGGAATAAGGAGAAGAATCCCCATCTGTAATTTCTTAATCTCCCTCTGGTGATCTGTCAAGTGTCAAAAGATTGTAAGTTGATCAACAGCTGTATCTGAAATAATTTGCCCTGTACCTGACAATTACACATACATATTTATGTTAAATTAAAGGATTAGGGGTTAGATGGTTGGGTGAATAATCACTACTATTAATCCCTCCTACTCAGAAACCAGTATTTCAATTGTGTAATTCTCTCTAAGAATCACATATGATTATGACATCCATTACTGTAACCTTTCGATATAAAAATAGAGGCTCCAAGAGGCTGACTTCTGCACAGTCATACACCTAATATGTGACAGAGCCTAATCTGGAAAATCAGTTCTCTCACTCAGCCCCATTTCCTTTCATAACTCAGACTGTTTCCCCGAAAACACTATCAATGGCTGTCTGAAACACTAGTTTTGGGATGTACCGGTTTGAAAATACTAAACGATATTTATTCACAATCTCCAACAAATTATTTTCAGCTGAACAGAGCTGCCAGTGCACCAGGAGAAAAATATGTCATCATTTTCTACCTCTGCCGAAAGACAAGTGGGTTGTTTGCTATCAGTGTTTATCAAGTAATTATTTTGGCAGTCTGTATTGCAATTTAATGTGCATTATACTATAAATTACTACTCTTATTAAGGCAGAAAAAATAATACATGCTGTGTTCCATTACTTTTTAAAATACATTTTGCTCAGTGTTCTCTACATGCTGCTTTTGTTAATACCACATAAGATTTGCTCCTGATCATCTGCCCTTTAAAGACCATGCTGCTTCTATTTTATAAGCCTGAAACTGCAGCCCTGAATATTACACAGTCATATGAAAGTGGACATAAAATTCTGTTTCGTTGCATGAATTTTAAAGAGTTCAATGTGTCCTATGACAAGAAAAGAAAAGAAAAGAAAATTACAGGGTTTTCTTTCATTAATGCTAACATAGTTATCCCTGACGTTTAATTTGGCTATTTCTTGTTAGCTTCCACTTTTGTCTTAGAAGAAAAAATTGGAATCTGGCAGAATTATTACTGAACATGTACAAGTTTTTAGTTTGATAGCAACTAACTGTTAGCAAAATATAATTTACACCTGAAATTATGAAAATTGATATGAGTAGTAGTTAATTTGTATGTTCTTAGTAACCGTATTATTATAATAATCATTTTTAAATATAATGAATTAAATTTACATACAATATAAATTTAGCATACTGATATAACTAATTTTATAGGAAAATTTTCCTAGGAATTACATAAGTTCCTCCACAGGTTATCTAACCACACGGATCCTCAGCTCCCTCATTCATAAAGCAGGAATAAAATTTTTTCCTACCTCGTAGCTACTATGTATTTTATCTTTATCTCATGAACTTAATTTTATTTTTCCCTGTGTTTCATAATATACCTAAATTATTAATCAATAGATACATATATATAATTTATATGTGTGTATACATGTACATGTATAAATAAATTTGTGTATAAAATATGAGGATTAAACAGAATTTTGAACAGGAACAATTAACACAGGCAGGCGCAAGTTGCAAATGCTTAATAAATGTTATCTGTTATGATTATGATGATTACACTTATCAACAACAACAACAAAAACACACAAAAAGCTGCGAATAAGAGAAAGTTTACTTGAGGTTTTAAGTATTGCAATTCAGGAGGCATAGATTGGAGTAGCAACTCAAAGGTGCTCCGAGGTAAATGGAAAATGGCGGGAGTTTATAAAGGCAACTTACAAGACTTTCCACAGAAGGTTATTTTTACAGAACTATGATTGGTGTCGCAGGCATTCAGTCACTTGTGGGCAGCAGGTTGGTTGCTAAGCTGCCGTCTCTAGAGAGTAAAGAAAACAAGTCCCAGGTGGTCTCAGGATGGCCTAATCAAAAGTTTATGTTGCATCCAGATGTGGACATGTGTCAGTTCCTCTTCCCTAGTAGTCTCCCAGCTCCATTTTGACATAAATGACTCCATTGTTTTTTGTTCATGGCCCATAACTTCTAGATGGAAAAGAAGTTGGATCAATAGAAGGTGCCTGTATTTACTCTTGTGTTCATTATTCACAGTCACTCAACACATAAATGTTTTTAGCAAACTCTACTTTAATAGTATACAAATTTGTATGAAAAATCCATTTTACCCAGAAGATGGTGGTAGGTGGGAAGAGTACTTATAATTGTCATGTAGACAGGTTGTGATTACTATAGACATAAAACATTTCTTCAGCATGCATCTCATTTTTTAATAAAGAAATAAGATTTCTAATAACAGAAAGGCTAAGAATGAACTTTATTGCCAAGATACTCCTTATTATTTTGACTAAACTCCCTTAGGCACCAATCAGTAAAGACAGAAGCATATACTGGCTATATTGCTTTCATCAGTGAAGGGCAAACTCTTTCCTAATGCTCTGCCATAACTATACCTTTGCAACTGTACCATTACTGAGATTTTTTCCAAGATATTCCAAGTTTAAACTGAATATTTTATTATATTCACTGGGTGAAGGTAGTTACAGAATTTTAAAAAATTATCAGACATGGCCTATATCTAAATGTAACTGTCAATGTACAAATTCTATTTCATAAAACAATATTGTGACCTTCGTTTGGCATGAGGACCTCACGAGCTACTTACAGCTTAGAGTTTTAACTTAATAGGATGTTAACTTAAACATTGCCTTGATACAGAGGAGCCCTATCATGGAAAACTCTCTTCTTTGCAGTATTTATATTTTCATTCACTAATATGAGCTGGGGAAAGTAGCATACAGAGTAACAAAATAATATTTTGAATACAACTTTATTTTCTTGAAAAAAAATCTGGAGTCTCTTGTTTAAAATGGCACTAGGCTACAAAATTACTTCACAATTCCCAGCATAATACCTATGGTGATTTAGAAAAAAGATCAGTATTCCACTATCTGAAAATACTTGGAATCATCTGTTGCTGGAGTCTGGGCAAAATTTCTATGATAAAGCTGAGGACTCTGTAGTGAGAAAAATGTTTTTTTGGTTTTTTTGCCCACGCTGTGCGGCATGTGGGATCTTAGTTCCCAGACCAGGGATCGAACCCTGGCCACCTGCAGTGGGGCACAGAGTCCTGACCACTGGACCACCAGGGAATTCCCAAGAAAAATGATTTTAACCATCGAGGAACAAGTGCACAAGGACAGCCCACCCATAGAAATGACTTAGGAAGTTTCCTGAGACCCTTGGAGATCTAGATTTTACACCAATGCTGTGGCTGGACTGGCCCTTGGCATTCTTATGTTGCCAGATGCCCTCAGTGATAATCACAGGAAACTTTGAAAGAAACAAGGTTTATTACTTACAAGTTCTGGAAATTACATAGCACAACTGGGGCCACACAGAGAGGTAGGAGAGAGAGAGAGCATTACAAAGAGAAAAGACCCAAATGTCAGGGCTTACACTACAGTTATAGACCCTCTCAATTAAACTGTAGCGATTTTAGGAATGTTAATGTTCCACAGCAGCCACATGAGTGGCCCAAGTGATAAAAGGGACTGTAGTGGGAAGAACTATTAATTGTGAGGTTGGTTATAAATCGATCCGTAAAAAACTCAAAAAGGGAGGCAGCATATTCACTGAGCAGATACTTCGCTGTTCTCTCAGTGGAAGTTGGTACAATTTTTGGACAGTAAGAATTCTTACACAAACTTTGCAACTAGTACATGTTCTTTTTGTTGCAATATGTATATTTGTAGTCGCTTATAAAAAGTGCATATGTGTCTTCGTGTCGTCCCCTTAATCCTAAATCTTTCACACCAGGGAGGAGACATCATTCATGAGAGGTGAGAATTACTGGGCTTCAAATCTTAAACTTCAAACCTGAAAAGGTACATTTGACCAAGAATGTTGCAGAGAAATCTATATGCAAGGCAGAAGATAATTGGAAGATTAGTTAGTGAGGTGGAATCAGAGCCTGGGGACTTTATTTCAGCTCTCTATGCTTCCACGTCTGGCCAGCAGATAAAGTTCTTGGTTCAAGGAACTCACAGCTGTGGACCCTGTAAAGGCACTGTCAACCTTTGCTTCTTGAACCCTTTCTTCTTTTTTTGTTTCTTGTTTATCTTCATTCTGATGGACGCATGTTTTTCTTCAGCTATACTGAAACCATTTATTAAGTTATACCAACCATTCTGACCTGTACACCATTCCTTTTTTTTGAAGTGGTTTTGGATATTCATGATCTCATCTCTTACAGATAGATTTTAGGCTTTAAGAGAGGAATGTTTTGGCTCTGATTTCCAAAGCTCGGAAGGAAACAACAGAACCACTATTGTGATCATCAAAGTGAGCACAGAATTTACTGACTGGCAAAGCAAGAGAACACACACCTGTGAAAAATTCAATGAATAGTTTTCTGAGGGGAAACTGCAGGAAGCATTATGAGCTAGGGAAGTGGTGGGAGTTCATGGTGGTTATCTTAGATGAGGACTGGTGTTTATTTTCTGGATAAAGCGCAGGGGTACGTAAGTCTCTACAAGGTTAGTTAAAAATAAGCCCCATGGTACATTGGTCAGGAAAGGGTCTTTCTGTTGTGCCCAGTGTTAAAGAGAAAACCACAGGCCCAAAAGTATATCACTTGCGCTATAGCTGGTGAAAGTTCAATGTACCTGATGGCCTAATAGCTTCAGTTGGTTAGAAGCATTTGTGGTGAAACACAGAATTTAGGCTAAATATATCACAGGCAATTACTGCTATAAGTTGAAAATCTTTCTTTTACGTATCTCATTACAGCCATAATTTACCACTTGCCATAATTATATCCAGGGCTTATATTCCATCCTGGGACGATAGTTTAGAGCTTATTTACATTTGTATTTCATCATAGTATATAGCACAGTACCTGGATATAGTCAATGCTCAATGAAAATTGTTGAATTAATGAAAACTAAATAAGGTAACTGAACATTTTTGTATCATTTTTTAGAATTTTGTCAAGATTAATATATATGCATTATGAATAAAAATTGTGTAACAGGATTTCTTAACATTTTATCAGAGTAACATACTCTAAAATATCACATAACATAGTGAAATCCTCATCAATTTTAACTTCTTTTTTCTCAGTCATTTCCAATTTGCAGTTTATTAAAATTGTTTCACATATGTTTACTTCTCTGTGCTCCCAATTAACTGGTAAATTGATTCAATGATAAATTGAATATCCACTATTCTTGTTCACAGCATTTAACAAAGAAGACTAATAATGCATACACTCCCAAATTCATTTGACAGAATTGATTTTCAGGACTGACCATTTAAAATATATTTCTCACATCATGGAATGGCCTTTATAACTTACATGAGCTTGTTTTAGTATATATATATATATATATATATTATATATATGTATATATGTATATCATGTGATATATAGATCATGGAGTTAGAAACAGTAATAACTCATAGTAATTAGCAAAACTGATAAATTAATTGATAACAGCAAATATTAAAGACAAACATTTCTATTAAAAAATAGATGCATCACATTCCTTGGTATTTACCCAAAGGAGTTGAAAACTTATGTCTACACCAAAACCTGCACATTGATGTTTACAGCAGCTTTATTTGTAACTGCCAAAACTTGGAAGCAGCCAAGATGTTCTTCAGTCTGTGAGAGGATAAATAACTGTGGTGTATCCACACAATGGAATACTATTCAGTGCTAAAAAGAAATAAGTGATCAAACTATGCAAAGACATATAGAAATATTACATGCTTATTACTAAGTGAAAGAAGCCAGACTGAAAATGCTATATCCTGTATGTTTCCAACTATACGATATTTTGGAAAAGGCAAAACTAAGGAGACAGTAAAAAAACAGTCAGTGATTGCCAGGGGTTGGGAGGAGGAAGAATTAATTAATACGCAGCACACAGAGGATATGGGAAATCTCTGTACCTTACTTTCCATTTTGTTGTGACCCTAAAACTATTTTTTTTTTACGGTACGCGGGCCTTTCACTGTTGTAGCCTCTCCCGTTGCGGAGCACAGGCTCCGGACGCGCAGGCTTAGCGGCCATGGCTCACGGGCCCAGCCGCTCCGCGGCATGTGGGATCTTCCCGGACCGGGGCACGAACCCGTGTCCCCTGCATCGGCAGGTGGACTCGCAACCACTGCGCCACCAGGGAAGCCCATAAATCATTTATTTTAACAAAGAAGGGAAATAGGAGACATTACATTCATCCAACGAAATGATACCAGAGGACCTACAGCTCATCTTTTTCTGGAAGAACAGAATCAAGTTTCTCCACTAAGACAGCCACTGAGTTTCATTTCCGAGATTTCCCTAGCAATCATTTCTGCAAACCTGTAGGCTTGCATCCAGTAACACAAGCTGCCTTCTCCCCACTGTTTGACCTCAGCCAATTTAATTAGCTTCTTTGGATCTCAGTTTTCTCATCAATAGAATGAAGTTTTTGGACTATATGATGTATAAAAACATCTCCTATAACTACTGAGATATTGCAGGTTAGTGTACCTTAAAAAATAAATAAATAAAAGGCTACACTCTTAATGTAGCCACAGCAGAAGCATCTGATGGCACACTATTACCTGTGATGCAAAGCTGTTTGATATACAGCCTGAATGTGCCAATAATTTCTGCTCACATATTTTATTGCAAACTTAAGTCTACTGCAATCTGCAGAGATGCTTTTCAGTAGAGCCCCTAGGCTTTTTTTTTTTTTCTGACAGTTGTTTACTTTTTTCATCTTCTTAGTGCAACTTTAAAAGGGTTTTATTCTTCTTATTCTTTACTCTAGATGTGACAATTTCTTTCCTTGGGAGCAAGAAAGAAATAAGTTCTACAACTGCCAAAGAGAAATAAGCACAAAATTTTGGAAATGATACTGTCCTTAAGGTAACTAACTCCCTTTCAAATAAATGAATATTTATGTGAAGAGTTTAATAAAACTAACATTAAGAATCAAAGCAATTAGAAGAGCCAAATTAATCAGCAAGTAATGATTCACAATGAAAGAATAAAAGATGTCAGGGAAGCAAAAAATAAAGCAGGTAAGAACTAGATGCTAATGTGATTATCTAAGACGAAGTCACAGAAAAATTAATTCCCTTCAGGAATAAATACCTATTTTCCTTGGCATTTGTACACTTAGAAATGCACTTTGCTGGGCTGTTTACGAATCCTTTCATCCCTGTAATGAACATTTATTGTTCCCTAGTATCCATCTTCATTTTTCTCTCCTATCAGCACCTAGTTTTTCCTTTGAAGAAGACCCTGCTGACTTTGTGTGAAAGCCATGTGATTCTGACTAGAATGACAGTACACCTTCTGGTAGAACCATTGTAAGAGCTAATGTGTCTTTTATTGCTGTCTCTTATTTTGCTACTGTTGTACTTGTTGGGTTTGGATACTTTTTCAGTTTAAACACTTCTAATCCTAATGCCTTCCCCCATTTTATGAAGATAAAAATTATACACCAACATCCATATTAAATTACTTATAAGTAATTAAATTACTTATAAGTAATTTAATTTTTTATAGCAAAATCCATCAAAACTCTTAATGAAGTCCTCTTAAATGAAGCACAGTTGCTCACCGACATAGTCTTGGAAGAGGACATAACTTTCACCTTCTTCCTAGTGAAGCTGTGTGTGCCCAAACATACGACAGTCCAAAGAACGTTGGGCTTTCCCTTGGGGTTATGGAAGTTAGCCAACTGAGAACCAAAGCTCTGGGCCATTCGTGTGTGACTTAATTTGATGCAGGAGCACCTCATCGTCTCAGCAGGTCAAAGACTTTAAACTGGGGCATCAAATAGGTTTCTATACACCCCAAACAGTAAGAGTAAGAATGCCAAAGACAAGTCATTTTAGTTATTTCTAAATCCCTGAATCAATTTTTCATTGAGAAATTTGTGGACAATAAACTTTGCTTTTAAGGATCTTTTTAAACCATAAAGACCTATATCCCATGAAGTTAGAAAGTAATCCGGTTGGTTTTCATCTGACAAGACCACTACAAAAGTTTCAACAGTGCAAAATGGAATGAAATGCTGCTTTTTCCCTTGTAGTCCTAGTGAATTTTTTAAACCAGTAGATAATACCTGTGATGAGTGGAAATCAGAGACCAGTTGATACATTTCAAGTGTGAAACATGGACAATTATACTAATTATACTAATCATAGGATTGTTTTGAGGATTAATTGAGGTAATATTTATAACATGCTTAGAAGAGTATGTGACAGATAGTTAGCTCTTTATAAATGTATATAAATAAATCATATCTATTTCATGTTTGCATCCTCATGGCTTAATACTGTACTCTTGGATACTTAAGGAAGTTCCTGAACAATGCCAACACACACCATACAAGCTATTCCACGACTGTAAAGCTTTTTTTTTCTCATTTCACAAAAGGATACCCTAAGATATGGCAAGTACTTTTCTCAACTATTTTATTTTCTACTCTCTGACCTCAAAAACTCACTCAATACCACTGTTTTTGTTTTATTGCCTTATTATATATGGTTCCAAAACTCTAGCCCTGAACTTTTTCCCAAGCTCCATTTACAACTACCTGTGAGATATTTAATATCTATGCTTCACATTTTGGTAAACAGCAATTACATTCTCCAGTCTAGCAGAGTTAGAAAATTTGGATGCCTCCCTCTCTCTCTACATCAAATGAACTCAGTTAATTCTATCTCAAAATGTCTACCAATCACTCCTTCATCCCTATTCGCTCCAGTGACTCCTTCAGGCCCTTACTGTGTCTCACCTAGATTATAACATAGAAGACTCTCCTCTCTCTGCCTCTGTTTCTCTCTCATTACTTCATCCACTTTCCTCTTCAATTCATTTACACACCATTGTCATAGTAGGCTTCCTAAGGAAAACCTGTGTTATTTCCTTACAATCACTTCTGCACGGAATGATAGTGAAACGGTAAGTAGCAAAGACCCTATCCAAGGTCCTTCAGAAACTTGGCTGAAATTGTTCTTTCCATATATAACACCAGCCAATTTTTCTCCTCCTTTCCCCAGATACTTCTATTTTCTGATATAAAATATTTATAAAGCCTTAATTTATGTGCACAATTTGAAAAACAATATGAAAATCAAAAAAAATAAGTCACAGAAGACTTAAGAAACTAATTGAAACGTGAATTCCAAGCTGTATTTTCCACTGTAGACATGTTGGGGCACCATTTTAGCTGCTTAATAGCAACTCTGGAGATCCAGATCCTTTGTTAACATCATGTTAAGTTGCTCTAAGTTTGTGTGTGTACCTGTGATAACTATTGAACTGATATTAAATATTTGTTAATGGTATTACTGTTAAAAATGCTCCAACATATCAGTAACTTTGAAACAGAATTTAGAGGTGATAAAAATTGTTGTTTATATATATAATTTTTAAATTTATTATTCCCTTTCTTATGGGCTGAATTGATATTTAAAGTTCACATGTTGAAGTCTTAACCCCAGTACACCTCAGAATGTGACCATATTTAAAGATAAAGTCTTTAAAGAGGTAATTAAGTTAAAAACAGGTCATTAGAGTGGGCCCAAATCCAATATGACTGGTGTCCTTATCAGAAGAGGAGATTAGGACACAGACAGGTATTGAGAGAAGACCATATGGAGACACAGGGAGAAGATGGTCATCTATAAGCCAAGGAGGAAGGCCTCAGAAAAAACCAACACAGCTGACACCTTGATCTCAGACTTCTAGACTCCAGAACGGTGAGAAAAAAAATTTGTTTTATGCCACCCCCTCTACTGTACTTTGTTCTTGCAGCCCTAGCAAATCAATAGACCCTTCAAATATGTTTAAAAACATAAATACAATAGTTGCAGATTACTGTACTATGCAAGAATGTAACTTCCCTATTATACATTCCCTTCTATGGGGAAATGAGCCTCCATTTATATGTTTTTACTTATGTGTGCTCTTCAGAAACCCTTGCCTCAAGTAAAACGCCGAGGTTCTAATCTTGGCCATTTTCCTCTTCTGAGCATTAACTCAATGTCATACCTTCTTACTCATTCACCCTCGCTCAGCAGAGTTTAATGGAGTGGTTAAGGGTGTAGAGCCAGTCCACCTGGGCTCACAGCCCACTTCATCACTAACTCTGTGACTTTAGGCAGTTACTTAAAAAGCCTGGGCCACATTTTTCTCAGATATGTGTACAGTAGAAACAATCATAAGAGTACTTGCATTAGAGGGCTCTGTAAGAATTGAGTTGATACATACAAAGTATGTAGAATAGTATTGGGAACATAGTAAGTACAATTATGCTAGCAATGATCCCTCTGCTTGATTAGGCTCCAGTTATCTCTTTCAGAAAAACTTTTTATCCTTCAAGGTCCAGAAAAAAAATGATACCTCAACTTTGAAACTTAGAGTGACTCCACTTCCCCTTTCTTCCCAGGTTGAATACTAAATGATCTTGTGTTGTCAAAGGTATTGTAGAGGTTTGAGCTTTGGTTTTTAATCTGAATTCAAATATAGATTTTTTTTCCATTTACCTATTATACAATTTCAGACAATTTGCTTAATTTGTCTGAGTTTGCACATCTAGTACATTACATGACAGGCATGCTCAGTATTTTTCTAATAAATACATATTTCATCTTGGGTCTGGGAGGATAATGTCAACCACATAAGATATTACCGTATTCCCAAAGTGTGAGACTAATGGAGGTACCAAGATAATTTTAGGCTGAACATAGACATGGCATTAAGGACACTGAATCATACAGAGAAAATTCTTCTTTCAATTTTACTTCAATACTGCTGATTAGGTCAAGAAGAATTATCTCAGTTTGGTGCTATGTTTTAAAATTCTTTAATGCTTATTCATCCCCATTTTTAATCAAGAGAGATTCTGAGCGTTTATCAGGTAACATTTATTTAGAATTGAATCACATTTATTATTAATTACACTTATTTTTACTTTGAAATTTAGGACAGGTCACAGTGCTTTTTCCATTTATAGAAAATGATACAAATTTTTCTTTTAAAATAAACTCATTCAAGTATAAAAGGTAAGTTGATTTAAAGAAAAATATCACGTATTAATAGTGGTATGAGGACATGGTGAAAATCGAGGATAATATGCAAATTACTGAAATTTGGGCAACACTAACTTATATGAATTATTAGAAACGATTGTGTTCAATACATTTCAAGGTGGCTATTAAGTTCATTCTGTAAGATGACAGTAGCAATTAGTGATGTATCAAGTATTGTTTTACAGTACTCCCAAGAAAAAACTAGAAACAGTACAATGGTGAACTCAACACAGCTGCTGCTTTTCTTCTGTACCAGACCCTGGATATTGCATAAAAGCCCACGGGAGATAGTGGGAGACAGACACTAGATGTGGTATACAGGTCTCATTATCTCTTATCATTATCCTCCACCTTAGAGCTCTGCCTGCCCCACAAGGTAAAACACTGTTGAAGTGGTAACCCGAAGGTGATAGAGACTGAGGGCTTTCAGGATGTAATTTTTTTCCTCCTTCACTCCTGGCCCAAACTTTCCTAGGATACATTATTGCAATAAATTTTACTGCCCGTTTCCATTCGGATGCACTTCAATACTAGCGATACCGCAGATAACATGGAGAATACACCTCAGCTTCCAGATTTTAAAAGTTACTCTCGTACTTTACCACTTGGTAGGTTAACCCCCAAGGTTTCGCTAAGAGCACTGCTAACACAGCCCGCGAGAGCTTACCTCACGTGACTTCCTTAGAGCACCGCGCGGAGGCACGCTGACGTCAAGACGTCATGCGACGTCCGGACGTCAGCGAGTCGCCGAGCGTTTTGGGCGTTCTGCCGGGGCCGCTAGTTGGGCCGTGGTTCACAGCTTAAGTCTTCCTCTCTGCTTCCGAAAGCGTGTTTGAATCCTGTCTTTCAGCTCGTAGCGGGGGCGTCTTGGAGGAAACGGAGCCGGGGGTGATGACGCCGTCGCGTCTCGGGACCCTCTCCTGACGATTCTGTTGCGCGGGGGGATGTGGACGCTTGCAGGTCAGGGCTGCTGGCGCAGAAGCGCGCTGGCGGCTTGGGCCACCCGAGCGGCGCGTCGGGGGCTGCCCGGGCCTCGCCCCGCGCCGACCCGGGGAGCTGCAGCCGAGTCCAAGACTCCGGACAGGAGCTACAGCTCCGCGGACCGCAAGGTGACCGCCTCTGAGTTTCTCGTCAGCCAAGTTTTAAAACTTGGGGGGGGGGGGGCTTATTTTGCTACTGTTGTACTTGCTGTGTTTGGATACTTTTTCAGTTTAAACACTTCTAATCCTAATGCCTTCGCCCATTTTATGAAGATAAAAATTATACACCAACATCCATATTAAATTACTTATAAGTAATTTGGGAATGTGTCGGCCTTCCAAGGACTACCTGTGAACGCAGGCTGCGCTTCTGGGAAGGGTGCGGGCTCCGCGCGGGTTTCTGACTCCATTGCTCACCAGTGTGACCTTGGGCAAGTCACGCTCTAACTTTCCTCATTGGTGATATCAGAACTCTTTTATTGTTTATGCGAGGTGCTGGTCTCAGCATGTATTTAATTTTAAAAGCCTACTGGGGAAGCTGCTCGTTCCATTTTCGTGCAACTTTTTAGCCATGGGACTTGGGCAAGTTACCTGACCTTTCTGTGACGGTTTCTTCGGTTGTTGAATGAGATGCTCATAAAACTCCGAATGGCTGTTTGTGAGGCTTGCGCGGTGTAAGGCACAGACCTTTTAGCCCAGTACGTAGACTGTAAGGAGTGCTGGGTATGCCTTAGCTTCTGTTTGTTTTATTATTTCGTTTAGCCTCAGCCGGAGCAGGCTTGTGCAGTTCTAACTATTCCTGTGGTTGGAGGAGGTGGGGCTCCAGCGACTCTTAAAAACTATACTGTCTGATAACTGTGAAGAGATAACAGTTTAGGCAGTAAAGTAACTGAATGCAAGTTATGAGTAACTGCGGATAAAAAAGACTATAGTTATTCGGTTTTACCCTTTTCTAAAATGCCTGTGGAATGTAAAATGGATTTATGTTGCAATTCCCAGATATTAAAAATGGTGCAGGGCTGTATATCTTTTGAATTGAATGGTGGGGGGGAAATCCACGGGGCAAACAAATCAGGTTTAGTTTTTTTGCAGAATTCCTTTCAGATGTAGTTGCACTCTTATTGTGCGCCTTGTATTGGAGCACTTACAAAAAAAAGGAAACTTAAGCTCATGAGAGTTGTGTATTTCATTGTAATTTCACTTTTTTTTTTTGCTGGTTAGGAGATAAAAATTTGATTGGAAAAATGAAATGTTTTGAGTACAAAAAACTGACATATCTGCTTAAATACCAGTTTTTAGCAATTTGCAGTGAGTCTCAGTAAAACAGTAAAGGTGTATGCAACTAAAAATCAGAAGTTAACTTTTCAAAATATTTTAAGAATTAAAATGATAAAAAAAGAGGCTTTTTTTCCTGATGTGGTCATATTTTTTCCTTCTCTCTCTCCAAAGAAGTTGTCAAATAACAAAATCATCTAAATTAAACTTCTGAAGGCTCTACTAGGAGCGCAGATTTTTAAGTAGACTGTTGATTAAATATGTGATGGGGGCGAAAACTTTTCCTTTTATTCTTTCAGCTTCTCTGTAGCTTTTTTGTTTCAAGAGATTTTGTTAGACCAGGTGCTCCAAGGCAGTGGTAGCATTGGTCTGAGGCCTGTTAGGAACTGGGCCGCACAGCAGGAGGTGAGGTCCAGCAGTGGGGAAGCTTCATCTGCCGCCCCGCATCGCTCCTCATCACTCGCATGGCTGCCTGAACCTCCCCCTGCCCCCCCTTCCATGGAACAATTGTCTTCCATGAAACCGGTCCCTGGTGCGAAAAAGGTTGGGGACCGCTGCTCTAAGGCTGTAGAGGAGTTCTACGTATCTTGTGTTCTCCATTCATGAAAGTACATTCAGTTCCTTATTGGCCCTCGAGTGATGGAAATATTATGAGACTTTTATTTAGCTATATGGTCACCTTTGACAATGAAACCAATGTTTTTGATGGTCCTGTTGTAATCCATTTCTTGTAATACGACTTTAGCCATATGCCTCTTTACTGTCAGAGGAATAATATAAACAATATAAATGCTATAAATGAAATTGTTCTAAGAAGACTAAAAGAAAATTCTTTAATTTAGTATACTTGTTTCATATTGTGCACAATTTATACTCATAAATGTAATATGTCTCTCCCCTTTCTAGGAAAAAATTGATATGTCTAGATTCCCTGTTGAAAACACTAGAAATTTCAGTATCATTGCACATGTGGATCATGGCAAAAGTACTTTAGCAGACAGGCTCCTGGAACTAACAGGTATTTTCATTTTATATTCTATACCTAATTAATGGCAATGAATAATTGATAATTTTACCATGCTTTTTAAAAGTTTGGTTTTAATTGTATATGCAGTATTGTCTCTTTTTAAAAGCTCAGAAATATCAATAAACATTTGTATTTATAGGGGCAATTGATAAAACAAAAAATAATAAACAAGTTCTTGATAAATTGCAAGTGGAACGAGAAAGAGGAATCACTGTTAAAGCACAGACAGCGTCTCTCTTCTATGATTATGAAGGAAAGCAGTACCTTTTAAATCTCATCGATACACCGGTAAATTTAATATCAATTTTTTTCTCTATTGTTAAAGTCAGCCTTGTATTAATACTGCAAACAAATCCTTTTTTCAGGTTTTGAACTGAACATTAAACACCTCACTTTGCTTTTTGTTTTCTCAGTGTTCTTATGTTCGTGTCAGTTGTTTCACAAGCACAGGCTAAAAAAGAAACCTATTAACTTTTTATCCAGTGGAGTCAATAGATTTACCATAGTGCCCCTCCCTAAGAAACATTTAAACTCCAACACTTAGAGGGATTAATATTTTTTGTTTCTCAGGGCCATGTTGATTTTAGTTATGAAGTATCCAGGTCACTCTCAGCTTGCCAGGGTGTTTTACTTGTGGTGGATGCAAATGAGGTAGGTACTTTAATTTTATATGATGTGATATGCTACTTGGTTGTTCCAGGGTTTTCCTTAAAATGCTTTGGGAAATAGAATTTTTGTGTTTGAAGAAAATAAGATTTATTTTATTACTTAAAGTTATGTTTTGGTCCTGTTAATTTGAAGTTTTATTACACTAAAGTTGTCTGTGAAGTTGACTAGTTCATTCTTTTAAAAATGTTAAGAGGAATTGTTCAAGAGATTTTTGAAGTATGTCATGTTATATATACATCCTACCAAAAAAACCTCAATTTTAAGCAGTTCTTAATCTGAGGTTTCAATTTTTTAGCAGAACTTGAAAATAAATCTTTATTTTTGAGGTCATTTGGGGTGTTTTTAAGGTAATAATTTGATAAGTGTTAGGTTTAAAGAAACATGTCAATAACATTACCAAGTTCTCTGGTATAAATATAACTATAATAACATATTGAGATGAGAATATAAGAGCTATGATATAGTATTTAAAGTAAGCTTTTGATATGTTTCAGTTTCTCACAGACTCTTCATTCAAAACCCAAAGATTTTTTTGTTGTTGTGTTAAATCTTCCCTGAGCCTGTCAGGGAGAGTCAGTCTCTACGTTACATACATATACTGGGCTTTACAAAATGTGTCACAAGAGTCCTTTGGGAGGCTTAGAGGTCTTTAAGGATCTGTGTTTTACTGCTTTGTCTCCAAAGCCTAATACAGTGCCCTCTAAAAAACATTTCCTGAACTGAAAGACATTTTCACAGGGAATGATCCAGATGCATGGAAGTATAGATACCATAGTTTGCCTTGTACCTTTGCTTTTGATGAGGATGTGTGGAATGGTCTTGAATTACAACTTTTGCCGTAAATGGTGGAATGATCATCTTAGTGCCTTGTGTCTTGTTATTTCCAGGGTATTCAAGCCCAAACTGTAGCAAACTTCTTTCTTGCTTTTGAAGCACAGCTATCGGTAATTCCAGTCATAAACAAGGTAATTTGTTAGCACAACAGTGCTATTTATTATTCTACTTTGTAAACTATATAAAGGAAAAGTCAAAAATCTGCGTGTAACTTTTGACTCCCCACAAACTTAACTACTAATGGCCTGCTGTTGGCCGAAGCCTTACCAGTAGCTTAAACAGTCTCTTAATGCATACTTTGTATGTTATATGTATTGTATACTATATTCTTACAATAAAGTAAGCTAAAGAAAATAAAATGCTAAGAAAATCATAAGGAGGAGAAAATATATTTACAGTACTCTATTTATCAATACCCTAAGTTTATGTCATCTGTTTATAAGGTGAATCATCTCTCAGTACTTACATCAATATTGTCTTAGGTGATACAAAACACCGTAGATGTTATGTATTACTGACACCAGACATCAAAAAATTAAAACATACTGTGAAAAAGAACATTATATTCATTTGCAGGTATAATGATTCACACATTGATAATGAAGCAGAAATATGATTGCTTTATGGTGTGATACTGTATGTGATTGCTTCATGGAAACCTAGCAAATACACTAATGAATGAATCCTTATAAAGTTTTTATGGCATACAGTATTGCAGTCACATTCATAACAGTATTGGAAACATTGCTACATTTAAAAAATATGCTTATATATAATTATAGGCTGATATGCAGTTTCTCCAGTTATGAGAGGCATACTGTATGGTAATGTAATTCTTTGAAAGCAAAGTTATAAAACAGTAAGAAAACCAACACATTATTAATTTTATGTTAAATATCACTCATCTTATGCCTTTGCTAGGGATAGGCTATCCACTCAATACAAGTCTTGCACATGATGTTCTACAAGTGTATTTTTACATATTTATTGAAAAAAAATCTGCACACAAGTGGACCTGTGTGGTTGAAACTCTTGTTATTCAAGGGTCAGTTGTATATTGGTGGGATTTATTTCTTTGAATTGCATATGATAAAATTGCAACTCAAACTCCTATACCCTGGCATGTAGTTGAGAAGATGGTCTCCCTGACTTACATGGAGTGATGGGGGGCTGTTTCTGTAGTAAAGGGCAGGGCAGGCACAATAGTGTTGGACTAAACCATATAAAGGAAAAGAAAAGGACCTTATGAACTAGGATGAAACAGTGTAACACAGGACACTTAACAGTTAAGTGCTAAATTGAGCAGTGTTGATAAGGCTTACTTTTATATTTTAAAATTAATAAATTAAGAGTCAATTAAAAATCTGCATGGCATTCAGTTTTATTTTCTGATATTGAAGTTAGGTTTAAAAGAAGCAAGGTTGCTTATAGGTGAGACAGTTTGTTTTTATAAGTTATATCTAACTTATAAAATCGGCTTACATGGTGTTATTGAACTCTTCTGCCTTGAATAGCTAACTGCCTCAGTTTCATGCTTGCTCTGCTGTCTGCCTATTTTCAGTGGCCATGCTTGTTAAAATTATATTGCCTTTTTCTAGATTATTCTTATTTTAATACTTTTGAAAATAAAATCATAAAGGGGTCAGTTAGTTTAAAAGCAGGTATGCTTTTATCTATCTCCAAATACCACTAATAAATAACACATTTTAATTTAATTATATTAAGACATAATGAATTTTTCTTTTTAAGATAGATCTGAAGAATGCTGATCCTGAAAGGGTTGAAAAACAAATTGAAAAGGTGTTTGATATTCCAAGTGATGAATGTATTAAGGTAAAATACTCTTTTTTTTCAGAAGACTTGGTTTTACTTTCAAAAATCTCAGGTAATTGGCCTAAGTATATTATTATCTTACATTTCTACAAAGTTCTTTTTACTGATATTTCATTTGATCTTTGCCAAAAATCCCTATTATATGGTTAGGACAGATAGAAATTACTCTTATGATACAGTTGAAAAGACTAAGAGTCAAAGATTCTATCACTTTCTTAAGGTTATAGACCTAGTTAGCTAATGTGCCAGGACTAAAATGTAGGCCTCCTGAACCTCTTTATAGTATTATTTCTTGTATGCCATTTTGCCTCTATGGAAATATTCTCTTTGAAGAGCAGGGTCAGACTAATTTCAAGGCATATGTACATATCATTCTTGGAAATAGATTTTATTTATATCAGAGTTGATACTATTTTAAATTTGAATTTTTAAATTTACCTTTTAAATGGTGCTTTAGGTGTTAAATAGCCATCACTGAACTGTGCTGTGCTACATGCTTGTGTAGTAAGTCTGTCAGTGCAGTAATATAATGTTTAGCTTCCACTTTCAATCTTGTCTGAGTTTTGAAAAAGCAAGTTTCAGCTGATGAAGTGGGTTTTTTTGGTTTGTTTTTTTTAATTTTAACACATTGGATGATTATATAAACTTGGTAATAACTAGAAAAAGCAATAATTTTTTTTCTTGGATATATACGTAGAATTTAATGGTTTTTATTATGAAGAGGGACCTCATTGTAAGGCAGTTCTGAAATTATGGTATCATGACTTGGATTATGTTATATTGAAGTATAATTAACTGTTCAGATTTTAATAAATATTTACAAAATTCATTCATATACTTAATTTGGTGTGTGCCAGCTAGGGACAATAGCAGTGAATAGTACAGGCAAGACCTCTGTCTCATGTTTATATTCTGCTTGGGGAGGCACTCATTGAATAAGTAAAAAGAGAAGTAAGTATAGTAATTATTGAATGAGACATATGTTATCAAGGAAATACATTAATGGTGTGTATTGTTCCAGGTGGAATTACCATACTTAACAATGAAAAAAGTCTTTTTCTCAGAGAAGAGCTGTGATGCAGAGTAACTTAGGGAATTCTCTGATGAACTGAGACTTGAAGAAATGAAGAGTTGGGAGAAATGCATTTCTGGAAGAGGAAGGAGCAAGTGTAAAGGCTTGGCATGTTTGGCAAGGTTTGGCATGTTTAAGGAACAGAAAGAAGGCAAGTTAGATGAAACGGCTTTGTAGGTTAGGTGGGAATCAAGTCATTCTGGGACTCTTGCTGTGCTAAAGGGTTTAAAATTTTTAAGATAATGAAAGAATTTTAAAGCAAGAGAGGAAAATAAGCTGATCATTCAGGTTGCCTTATAGAGAATGGATTAAAAAAGGGTAAGAGGAGATAAGGGGAAATCAGCTTGTAGTAGTAGCCCAGGTGCAAAATGGTGGTGGCTAAGTATGTGCTGCTGATGTTGAAGAAGTGGGCAAATTTGATGTGTATTTTGTGGATACAGTAGTGTTATGTGTAAGGAAGTGAAATAAAGAATCATGGAGGGTTTGGATTTGAGCAACTGGTTGAATACTGGTATTTGTTAATATGGAGAGGACTCGGGGAGGAACAGACATAGTGGGAAAATGAAAAGCTCTGTTTTGGACATAGTGGGTTTGAAATTTCTATTAGACATCCAAGTAGAGATATTGCATAAATCTACAATTCTGGCATTTGTGGAGAGGGCTGAGTCGAAGATATTTAAGAGTCTCTAGCATGTATGTAGTACTGAGGCCACAGAAATGGATGCCGTTTCCTAGGGAGGAAGTGTAGGTAGAAAAAGAGATCCTAGAAGCCAGACTACACTACATTATTATCAATTTGTAGGGGGTTTTGAGTAAGAATTTTAGAAGGATTAGAGAGTAGGATTCAGAAGAGGAGGATGCAAGGATTGAGTTTTCAGAGAGGTGAGAATATAGATTGTAACAAGAGAGAAGGCAAAGAGGTTGTGTATACAGGTGCAGATGGATTTGTATGTTTGGGTAAAGGAGTTTTTGATGTTTTCTGTTTCCTTAAATGAAGTAAGAGGCAACCGTATCTGAGAGTGAATTGGCCATAGGGAAAATGTGTAGATTGAAAAGGAAGGTGGTGTGAATTGTCTTAATGAGCGACAATGTGAATTTAGTAAGGGATGTGTCCTGGGACTACCAGGAAATGTTAACTGCACATTGAGATCTGTGGTCATGAACTTACAGAAACCAACCAGACCAGTTACTTGACTTTTCTCCAGCAATGTTAAGCTGCTCTGATTATAGGCATAGAAAAGGCACATAGTTGGATGCAGTCACAGTTGAGGTTTTACCAACTGCTTAGGATAGAGAATAAAAAGTAGTTAAACAGAGTGATTACAAACAGTTGACCCTTGGAGTCTCAGCTGGGAAAAGAGGCAGGGGGTGAATGGATAATGAAAAAAAAAAAGTAGCCTATTCAGTGGATTAGAGGTTGTGATCTTAAAGGATTGTTGCAAAGAATGTACTAGAGTCTAAAGCAGTGGTTCTCATTAGGGGGTAGTTTTGCCCCTAGGAAACATTTGGCAATGTCTGAAGTCCTTTTTTGTTGTCACACTGGGAGATGGTTGCTACTGGCATCTTGTGGGTAGATGAGAATCCATGGATACTGTTAAGCATCTTACAGTTCATAGAACAGCCCAAAATGTCCTTAGTGTCGAGTTGAGAAACTCTGATCTAGAGGGACTTTAAAGGGTAAGAGGAAGTATTCATGGAATTGGGTTTGAAATAAAGATTTCAGAGACAAGTTCAATTACTGGTAATGACAAAGGTGAGTCAAATGCACATGTGTTTTGAGTCTTTTGACCTGTATTTTCAGTGTGAGTACAATAGTAATAATATGCCCTATAGTTACCTGTTTGATATCCACAAATGTTGCTTATTCACACAGCATCCTTGAGGTTTAGGTAAAATATGAAAAATCAGTTCATTTATCAGATGAAGAATTTGAAGCTTAAAGAAATGTGTATTGTCTGAAGTCATTTATTACATGTGGAGTGATGATTATAACCCAGATTTTTTTGAACTCTTAGTCCGCTGTTCTTTCAATACCATAATCAGAATGATTTTGTAATTTAATACCAGAGAATCACCTAACTGTAATGGAAGGGCAGTTGTTGATATGTTATATGCTTTGTGCTTCCTTTTACCAAGTTCTTCAAGCAAATTGATAACTTTTAGAGTTCTTTTTCCCTTCTAATTATAAAGCTCAGTCACAAGGATAGAAAAGTGAAGTCTTAACTTTTTCAGTGTTTGTTTTACATACATATTTTTAGATTTCTGCTAAACTTGGAACGAATGTTGAAAGTGTTCTTCAGGCAGTCATCAAAAGAATACCCCCGTATGTATTTTGCCCTTTTTATACTATTTGTTTAACAGTACAAGGTCCATCAGTTTGATCTGCTATTTTAGCTTAGTAGCTATGGCAAATGTACTCTTTGCAGTCAGTGAGAATAAATTTTTAATTTATTTTTAGTAACATATAGAAGGCAAATACAGTATAGAAAAATAAAAGAAAAAAGGATGATAGGGATCTCTTAACAATTATTGCAATAGACTTGAATACATTGGTAATTATTGTTTTTTCTTAATCCTGAACAAATATATTTAATCAGTTTCATAAGTAATTTAAAAACAGTCATTTAAAATATATTTAAAACTTGAGGTCAAATTAAAACTAATATAGGCATTATACCTTATAGAAAGGTCCTTTTATTTTAGCTGTCAGTTAATCAACTGTACTAGAATAAATTAAGCATAATATTTGAGTTAAAAAGGCATTATATTAAGATTTTAATTTATTTATTATTTAAATTTAATTTATTAGTGTTTGTTCTTTACTTATTTTTAATAGTCCTAAAGTGCATCGCAAAAATCCCTTGAGAGCTTTGGTATTTGACTCCACCTTTGACCAGTATAGGGGTGTGATTGCCAATGTAGCATTATTTGATGGAGTGGTTTCCAAAGGAGATAAAATTGTATCTGCGCATACTCAAAAGACATATGAAGTTAACGAAGTAGGAGTTCTGAATCCTAATGAGCAGCCAACTCACAAACTGTAAGTAATCTGCATTAGTAATTAAAAGACACTTGTATGTGTTTCTGTCACAGCCTTTCTTAACTTCGTGCGCTTAGAATGATCCCAATTTGGTAACTTAGAAAAAAAACAAAACCTGATTATTGAATGCAGCTCCATAGTGAATCCTCTTTGAAAAAGAATCTCATGTGTGAGGGACAGTAGGGATTTGATGTATTTTTTTATTCCTTTTGACTAGCCACAACTAATTTTATATTCTGGTTCCAGACTGGGTCCAACATTGATGTACTTGATGAGATAGTGAAAGAGATAATTCTCTCATCCATATCCATATCCATACTGGGTATCAATTTTTGACATTTAATTTTTTTGTAATTAGATTTTTCAACATAAAATAGTGAAGGAAAATTCGATAATTGTTTTCTTTAGTGTGGAATTCATGGTAAAACTTTGATTAACAAGAATGTATGGCGTTTGAGGTTAGCAAGGTAGTGTACATTATAAAACTAAGTTCTGAGTTCACTTATAAAACAAATATTTATTGAGTGCCTATTCCATCAGTACCCCAGACACTAAGATAGATTACCTTGGGCACATAGTTTTCTAAGGTCTTTGTTTCATCATTTGTCAAATTCAGGATATGAACCGGGTGACTATATAGGTCACAATTGATAGTTTAATGTTGTATGTCTAAAACTGCACTATTTTGTCATTTTTTTAGGTAATTGAAAGTCATAAAGTCTATTGTAATTTTCTCAAATATTTCTAAAATCTGTCTATATTCTTATTTAAGTATAGTTGATTTACAGTATTATATTAGTTTCAGGCGTACAGCATTATGGTTCAGTATTTTTATAGATTATACATTAAGAGTTATTGCAAGATAATGGCTATAATTCCCTGTGCTATGCAAAGTCTGTCTATATTGTGTCGCATATATATTGACAATTACTGCATCTTTAGTAAAGATTTTTGTACCTCATCCTAAATGGAAATTATCATTTAGGAAGTTTGCTTTAAAAAAAAAAAAAAAGCTACAACTCTGAAATCTTGGATTTGCTCTTCCTGCAAGAGGCACATCAAACAGATAATCAGATTTGTTGAGAGTTCACATTTTTTTGCTTGGTTAAAATTGTTCTTTTCTTTTTTAAAGGACATTTGTAATATAATTCACTAACAAAACAAATATTACAAGGAGTGTTTTATGTTTCTGCATTTATCAGTTTCACTGTTGTTTAATGTGCAGAGGTGGGCAGAGTCATTAGGAAGGTCCCTAGGCTTATTGTATTGCAGAGGTCCTTGGTAATGGATTGTAAGGCATGGGATGTTCTTTTGCTGACGAATCTTAGAGTTGAGAATTGATATGTAGCACTTAGTTTCAGTTTGATGAGGTTTTGTTTGGAAAGTGTGATCATTTCCTAGAAGAGTAGAGCTAATTGTGAGTGTGCACATGAAACATGAAAACAGTAAATATTTCCATATAATAATTTTATTTAGATATGCAGGACAGGTGGGCTATCTGATTGCTGGGATGAAAGATGTCACTGAAGCACAAATAGGAGATACATTATATTTACATAAACAACCAGTGGAACCCTTGCCTGGGTTTAAATCAGCGAAGCCAATGGTATTTGCAGGTGAGGAGCGCACATATTCAAAGGATAAGGGCCAGCTTACTCTAAATTGAAATAAAAATTATTAGAAATACTCATTTTAAAGATCAGCTAATTCCTGTTAAAATAACAGTTACTCTGTTTTTCTTAATTTTTTTTTGTGGGTGTGCTGTTTACATAGCAGTTAATTGCATACGTATGGTGAAACTTTATGTGGGAGATAATTTCCTAAATTTTTTTAGGACTTCTTAAAAATTAACCTTTTAAACAAGCCCTCTGATATCTTGGAAGAGTAATATGAACTTCCTTCTTGTTTCACTAGAGAGTAGGTCATTGTGTTTGAAATACTTTCCTAATTAGGATGTTTTTATTACTAATTATCAGTGGACATTTACTGACTGCCTTCCCCTTAGCTGGCCTTTCTTTAATACTGTATTATACTAGTGTAGGCATGGCAGAGAAGAGTGTCACCTCATGTATGCATAACTTCAGAACCTCTTATTTCTGCATCATATTACATACATTTGAAAAAGGAAGACCTGATTGAAGGTCATCTGGTTACTCTGTACTGGGTATCCATTCCTTGTTTTCTCCCTTTCGTATTTCTCATTGGGAATTATAAATGTTGTTTAACTCTCCCTGCCCCTGTTAAGACAAAGTCAGTCATCTGGATTTTGAAGAACTTAAGAGGTGAGGACTTGGGTTTGAGGTGAAAGAGAATCTGATGAATCAGTAGTTCTTGTTTTCATTTCTACCTCTGCTTTTTATCTGCTAATGGAATTTCATTTGTGGTTGTGGATGTCTTGCACTTTTGTTTCTTAAAATAAACACAATGTATTTTCTTGATAGGCTTAATTCCCATGGTTCTTTTTTGTTTTCTCTGTATTTTTTGCAAAAGCAAAAACATCACTTTGAGTGTGAATCTAGTGGTAAATCCAAAGTTTATGAAACTTGCAAAATACTTTTAAGCCGATTTAACTTAGTATTTATAGTTTTCTTAGCAAACCAGTATTTTGGTCAGTGAAATACAGAAAGTAATTTAAAAGCTAAGCGATTAATTTTGAACTTGGCAGCAGTGCATATTAGCTTTTCTAGGCAGCGTTTCACATGTGATAATTAGAAATCATTGTGTCCCCAGGAATGTACCCTATAGACCAATCTGAATATAATAACCTGAAGAGTGCTATAGAAAAACTGACTCTAAATGATTCCAGTGTGACAGTTCATCGGGATAGTAGCCTTGCCCTAGGTGCTGGCTGGAGGTAAGATTCAGTTATGTTGTAGTGTTCCATTTTTATTGAAAAGTAAAGTTTAAATGGTGTATTGCTCTTTAACATTTCTGAAGATAAGTTCATATTAGTGTAAAATGAACTAAACAATGTCTGCCTATTTCTCACTGTGGATTCATATTCTGTGGGTAAGTTTTAAAGCTATTTTACCAATGGAAGATTTTATCTTATTTAATGAATTTATGTTAGCATTTAATTATGATGTGATAGATTGAATGACTCTTTTGATTCCACTCCTCTCCCACAAAGTAGCAGTATATTCATCAAAGAAAATACAGGGCTTCCCTGGTGGCGCAGTGGTTGAGGGTCCGCCTGCCAATGCAGGGGACGCAGGTTCGTGCCCCGGTCCGGGAAGATCCCACATGCCGCAGAGCGGCTGGGCCCGTGAACCATGGCCGCTGAGCCTGCGTGTCCGGAGCCTGTGCTCCGCAACGGGAGAGGTCACAACAGTGAGGCCCGCGTACCACAAAAAAAAAAAAAAAAAAAAAGAAAATACAGCCCGTGGGACATAAACATTTTGGAGTTTGGCTTTTTCTCCCCCAGGTTAGGATTTCTTGGACTTTTGCATATGGAAGTTTTCAACCAGCGACTTGAGCAAGAATATAATGCTTCTGTTATTTTGACAACACCTACTGTTCCATATAAAGCTGTTCTTTCATCAGCAAAGTTGATAAAGGTATTGCTGTGAGTCAGCATACAAAGGAAAACTCAATAAATGTATGTGTGTGTGTGTGTGTGTGTGTGTGTGCAGAATACAAGAGAAATATTTTAGTACACCAGTAGCTGAATAGCTATTAAAACTAAATATTTCTTGATTAATAGTAATAAAAGTTGAATTACCTTATGGTGGAGAAGTTACTTGAGAACTAATTTATGCAGTATTTTTCTTAACCTGATGAAACGTCCACATTATCAATACTAGTCTGTTACTAAGGGTAAAAAGTAGAGTTAGTTCTGAAAATACTGTTCTAAATTCAGCACAAAGATTAAGAGTATAATTTCGGTCCTAAGTAATTCATCTTATGAAAAGTAAAGCATTCTGTCCTACGTGGTTGTAGGAAATTTTAGATTTCAAGTTAACAGTAGAGACAATATTGTATTGTCTAAGTGGCAATCTGTTCATTTTAAACAAATATTAACTGGCATCTGTAAATATTTTCCAACAAAATTAACTTGGGAAACTACTTACAGTGCCTTATAAGGGGAAGATTAAAATGTATTCTTCCATCATATTTTACTAAGTGGTGTACACAATGTGTTTTAGTAAATGTCAATAACCAGAATATATTAATGATGGTTATTAATGTTAAAGATTACAGTTGGAGAGTTTTTAATCTAAAGTGTGTTAAGATAATATTCTAACCTTTAAGAATTCTTTTGTGTTTATTCCAACACATTCAGTAACAGTAAATTCTAATATATATTATAAATAACAAATTTTAAAACATTGTAATTATTAAGATTTCTTTTTAACTATTGGTGATTTTTCTTATTTTTAGGAATACAGAGAAAAGGAAATTACAATCATCAATCCTGCACAATTCCCTGATAAGTCAAAAGTAACAGAATATTTGGAGCCGATTGTTTTGGGCACCATTATCACACCAGATGAATATACCGGAAAAATAATGATGCTTTGCCAGGTATAAATGTAATACTGTTGGATACAAAAGTAAACTTTAGTCTTCTCCAACAGTGGTACCCAGCTTAGGTTTTGAATTGTTTCTCTTGGCAGTGCACATTGAATTTAACAAAAGAAATTTTCATAAAGATCTATATCTTTATATATTCTACCTATTTATACATGAAGATATACATATATATAATTACAGTATTTTGATTTTTAAATAAGAAAATAGAGCCAGAATTTTTGATCATCTGTGTTAGTTTATTGAATTGATATTTTAGCCTAAAGAAAAGGAATTTGATGCCCTTTTAACTTGAGTAGATAAAAGTATAATTTCCTTTCGCCTTTCTGAGTATTTGAAATTGAGTATCATTTGAAAGATAGTTATAATACTTTAGAGACCTTTGTTTGGAAGGTATTCCTCAGTTTGCTTTAGTACTTGCCACATTGTAATAAATGATTTAATCCACAAATTTGATATAATCATAGTCCTTAAAAAGTACGTATTTGAAATATTCTGACATATATTGAAAAGAACTCTCAAATGACTAGTGGACTTGAATTTTAATTGTCTTGTCACAAAAAAACTTAACTTTAGTCGCTTAATTTCTCTGGGCCTAAATTTCTTTTATTTGTAAAATAAGAAATTAGAACTTTGACTTTATCTGTAGCTAATTTGATTTATTGTTAAATGAAATACTGTATAATTAAAAAAGACAAAGTAGTTTGATAAAGACAAAGGATTAAAAGCTTTGGTAGCAAATATATTGTAATTGAGATACAAAATGGTTCTTCCTATATTATAAATATTGGTCAGATGTTTTTACTAGATCATTAAAAAAATATACCTTGGTTTTGCCCATTCTTTAAAGTTGATAATTGACATCTTTCTATATTCATTAAATAAACCATTATTTGAATAGGTTATCATTCAATACATTTTTTTATTCCCTTTTCAGGCTCGAAGAGCAGTTCAGAAGAATATGATGTATATTGATCAAAATAGAATAATGCTTAAATATCTCTTCCCTTTGAATGAAATTGTGGTGGATTTTTATGATTCTTTGAAATCTCTGTCTTCTGGATATGCTAGGTAAAAATTTAATGGGAAACTCTGATACTTAGACAATTTTTTATGAAATATTGACCAGCACGTGTGTACTAATACTCCACTTATTTAATCTCAGTGATCTTGAAGATGGTTGAGAATCACACTGTAGGGTTAGAAAAGCTTGGAGCAACCTTATAGGTGTTACAGAGTACTTGTAATTTGCTTAATGGAAGAATGAATTTCTTTGATTCATCAAACTATTACTCCTTTCTTTTTTTTTTTTTTTTTGCGGTACACGGGCCTCTCACTGTTGTGGCCTCTCCCGTTGTGGAGCACAGGCTCCAGACGCGCAGGTGCAGTGGCCATGGCTCACGGGCCCAGCCGCTCCGTGGCGTGTGGGATCTTCCCAGACCGGGGCAGGAACCCGTGTCCCCTGCATCGGCAGGCGGACTCTCAACCACTGCGCCACCAGGGAAGCCCCTATTACTCCTCTCTTAATGGCAAAAATTTTAGTGCCCTGTTCGTGAGAGGAGTTGTACTCCTGTATTTCAATTAAAAATTATAATAATTTGAAAAAGCTACTGTGACCTCAGTGACACTTTTAAAATATATTTGTATGTTATGTAATCCTAGGAGCATCTGTGTACATTTGGAAAATAGAAGTACGTATTTAGTCTGTAAAAAATGCTAGGTGTGCCCCTGTATTTGTGAGCACTTCAATAACTTGGTCTTCTCAGGAATAAGTGGTCTGCGTCATGAAAACCATTATCTTATCCCATAAAAGTACATGGAGGAACAGCCTGGTAAAACTGAAGAAAGAGTATAGCATTGTGGGAGTATTTTTTGTTAAGGCAAATAACTCTAGGTGCCCTTAGTGTCCTAAAATCCTACATTACTGGATAGCATATACTAGGATATAAAGGAAATGTAAAATATAATGGGGAAGTTGATGGAAAAGTGAATGTTCACATCTGTAAAACATGCATGAATGTACTTTCATACTTAAAATTAACATTCAAAGAAAGATCCCAGTGTTCTGAAGAACATGCTACAGTGACCTGGAAGTTTACTTTGTGAAATGAGCTTTTCAGTGAAGAGAGTCAGCATAACTCTTGATACAAAGGAATCTTCTTTATTTGTATTGAGAATTTATTTTTTCTAATACGTCACCGAATTTTTTTCCTATGTCTTCTTTCAGACAAGAGCTTGAGCAAATAAGTAGCAATGTAATTTAAAATAAACTGAATTGAGGCAGCAAGTTGTTAAACAACTACTATAATTAAAAGAATGGTTACTAAGTGTTTATAACATTTTTAACAAAAGTCTGTGAATTCTAGTTTGCATTTGGGTACCACTTTCTGAGTTAAGTGGTCTTAAAAATCTTTTACCTTGGAAAATTAAATATATTTCACATTAAGTGAGAGAACATGGTTTATTTTGAACTATGTAAAAATAATTCCAGCTTCCAAAATTTAGGTAATTCTTATGTTCAAAAATGCATGTGGATAATTTTTCGCATTCTAAAAAATTGAAATTCTAAGATTTTGGAGCATAGAAAATTATAAAGCTGTAAACAAGGTGAAAA
Source organism: Phocoena sinus (assembly GCF_008692025.1). Classification (NCBI taxonomy): domain Eukaryota; kingdom Metazoa; phylum Chordata; class Mammalia; order Artiodactyla; family Phocoenidae; genus Phocoena; species Phocoena sinus. The sequence goes on from NC_045767.1 coordinate 69,468,686, forward strand.
GTCTAGGGACTAAGTTTATGTCTTATCTCCTCTTATTCTGCATAGTACTTAACATGGTACCTTTATATAGTATATGATTAATGATGTTTGTTGAAAAAAAAAGGATTTTGGCAACAGTTTAGACAGTAATCAGGTTTTAGAGAGTATTAGTGTCACTTAGTGACCTTCCTGCTGAAAACCTTTTGAAGCCAAACATTTGCAACTCTAGGCACCGGTTTGTTTTAAAATTAAGGCAGGGGCTTCCCTGGTGGCGCAGTGGTTGAGAGTCCGCCTGCCGATGCAGGGGACACGGGTTCGTGCCCCGGTCGGGGAAGATCCCACATGCCGCGGAGAAGCTAGGCCCGTGAGCCATGGCCACTGAGCCTGCGCGTCTGGAGCCTGTACTCCGCACCGGGAGAGGCCACAACGGTGAGAGGCCCGTGTACCGCAAAAATAAATAAATAAATAAATAAAATAAAATAAAATTAAGGCAGGAGGAATACACATGTTCTCGTCCATAATTGCAAAGACATGAAAGCATAATTGAAATTTTTTTCTCATAAGACATCAGTTTTGTAAGTTAAACCTGTTTTGATTAGCACGTTAAGCTTTGACCATATCGTTAATAGAAATAGTTGACACTAAATGCATATTGTGCTCAGCTAGGCTCTGTTCTTAACACTTTTTATGTACTAGGCTGTTCAAGTGCTTTACATGTATTAACTCATTTCATTCTCAAAAAAGCCTTGTGAAGGTTCACACTGAAGAGCAGCCATATATGAAGTCCAAAGTCTCATTTATTAATGGCTGCTTAGCACTGTCATAGCATTTATTTAACTGGTAATAGAAAACTAAAAAGAAACCCAACTCATGAGTCTGAGAATGACCCACTAGAACATACTGTTGTCTACAGCCAGCCAGCTGCTAGGAGGGAACATTGGGTAGGTGACATTTTCTTTCAGTGATCCATTTTCCTAGCCTGGCTTCACAGTTTTTTCCCCTTCCTTTAGTAGAGCATGTTCCCCTTGATTTTTGTACCTAATGTCATAAATGTAAAAAGATGAGGATGTTTGTTCCTTACCGTGGTCATGTAGATCCATTCATCTGAAATTTATATGTAACATTTTGTTTGAAAGTTAGATCTTTTGGGAAGGATATGGCAGGAGGTAGAAAAAAGATATTTTGAAAGGAAAAAAAAATGTAATCTTGGGAAATATAATGTTTATCTATCACTTGGACATTTTTCCTTGTTAGTTTTGACTACGAAGATGCAGGGTACCAGACTGCGGAACTTGTAAAAATGGATATTCTACTGAATGGAAATATTGTAGAAGAGCTAGTAACTGTTGTACACAAGTAAGTTGAATAGAAACTAATCACAGAATGTGAAAGTACCCACTTTTTGACATGTTTTCATTTAATTATTGGTTGCTCATTTTTATTTGACAGCTACATTTTGAAAACTTAAAGGTAATTAAATTTCCATGAACTAGTTTTTCCTTCCATTCTTTTTCCATGCTTCTCTTTCCAAACTGTTAAAAGGAGAACAGAATTACAGTAGCCAAAAATAGTAGTGTCATGGAAAGAAATGTTTCCCTTACCACATGAGACAAAGTAAATGTTTTTTAAACTATGATAAATTTAGAATTGAGAACAAAAAGTTTTTTATTTTCATTAAAACTTTTATAATAATGAAAAATGAAATCCCTTGTATGTTCAAGAAATAGTGGATTGGTTAAAATAAATTACGGGGCACCCATATAATAAATCTATTAAGCCATTAAAATTATATTGTAGAGTAATACTTAGTGATGTAAAAAATGTCTATTAAGTAAAAAAGGGTACAATATATCATAAACACTATGATCCAAACTGTAAAAAACAATTAAATATAAATATGTATGCACAAAAATAACTACAAGGATGGATATATGTTTAACAGACATTCTAGAATGTTTTACAGTGGTATTCTATGGGTGAGGGAAGCCCATCAAGGATGGTTTTTATTCTCTAATATATGTTTTGCTAGATTTTCTGTATTGTTAGTTTTGCAATCAGAAAGGTCATATATGATTCAGAGATTAAGTGATGCTTATGTTAAACAAGTTCCATTTGTATCTCCTTAAGAGCCTTTACATTGACTATGCATATTAACTAGAAAGCTACTTTAAATATTCTTATTTAGGATATGTGAATAACTGCATTTTTTCTATCTCAGAGACAAAGCATACTCTGCTGGCAAAGCCATATGTGAACGTCTGAAGGATTCTCTTCCTAGGCAGCTGTTTGAGATAGCAATTCAAGCTGCTCTTGGAAGCAAAATCATTGCAAGAGAAACGTGAGTTGAAATTCATTTTTCAACCAACCCTGGTTGGTTTTAGCAGTGATATACATAGAAAATGAAAGAATATTAAAAAACTTAACATTGTCCTAAACTTTATTCCTACTTATAGATACATTAATCTCTTAATTCTACTAAAGTGATGACTGTTACTTTGAATTACTTATATGACACTTTTGGGTGATAATTATTTAGTTATTAATATATATGCTGTGAGGAGTTTTATTTCCATTTATTTTATTCAGTGACCCCACTGAATTTCATGGTTAATGAATTTCTATAAAGTTTTTATGGTTTTATCCCTTTAAGTAGATTATAAACTAATAGGAACTGGAATTAAAAAGGTGTTGGAGGTAATTCTTCCAAAAGACAAAACTAAATTATGATTTTTACTTGAAGCATTTAATATCACTTCCTCAGAGCTAGTCAGGTTGTAAATTGTAAAAGTGAGAGAGGAATGCTGGTATCATGTTAGGCTTCAGGGGTTTGCAGTAGTCTTGGGATAAATTGTAAGCCTGTATTTGCAGTGAATTTCATTTCCTAACACCATTTTGCTTTAGTTATTTTGTGTTTCATAAATGCCCAGAGATTAGGCAGAGTGAAGTTTATTTATAATAAGGGAACATCCAGGAAAATGCAATTTAAAACAGTTAGCAAATAATCATTCAAACATAAATGTGCTGAGGTAGAGAATACCTTAAAGAAGACTTTTATGTCTTCTTATGGAATACAAAAAAGTGGAGCTATTTTCAAATTTTGATCCTCCAAATTTCTCAGATACATTATAGAAATAGTTTATTGCTGCTTAAATGACTGTATTAAAATTATTTCATTTTCCCTGAAATGGGTTTTATAAAATATATCGTTCTTTATATTCCTAGTCACTCTTGACCCACATTCAGTAGAGTTAGTAATGAGATAATAACCATTTTAGTTTTTTTGGTAGTGGTAGTAGTAGTAGTATTTTTAGGTTGAGCTGGAAATGACCTTTTATAATTGTTGTAATCAAGCTCACACCATGCTTAAATTTGACCTCTTCAAGACTGCCCACAAGCCTTGACCTTTATTAACAAAGTTTGTGTTGATATTCATGTTGAATTAATTTTCTATTTTATTCCAAATACATGAAAATAAATACAAGAGCATTTAAGCTATCTAATTATTTGCTTATGGCAATGTTATATAGGTGTGACCTGATCTTAATATGTTTACTAAAGGGGAGATTGATTTTGAAAATAAGTACTTTTAAATAGTATAAGCTATGTACTTATAAAGAACTTTCTCGTTTACAGTGTGAAAGCCTATAGGAAAAATGTTTTGGCAAAATGCGTACGTATCTACATGTGTTCTATTTTGTAATATATCTATTTTATAAGTTTAGAATCAGAGGGGGTATAAATACATTGGTTTCCATTGCTGATTTTTATAATACCCTTTATCTCATCTCCACGTTTTCTTTTTAAATAGGTAAATTTCAGCTTGACTTTAATAATAGCATACTCATTTTGATCACATTTTCCCATCTTATTTTAAAATTTTTCCTTATGTGCAACTATCTAAGAACATTTTTATAATAGTTATGATCAGGATAATGTTTGTTTTAATTTATAAGGACAGATTTTGAAGACAATAACTATGTCTTACAATGGGAGTTGAAACTGAAATCCATCTCTCCTGCATTACTTTGCCAAGTTTGCTGTTTTCGTCTATTAAAAAAAAAAAGATTAAGTTATTACGAGAATTAAACGATAAATGCTTTTTCTAAATCCTTAGCATAGGGACTGACACATTTAAGCCTATGTGAGTCTCTGTATTAGACTACAGCTAAATCTAAAATTTCAAGCGCTTTAATCAGTAAGGAGATGGATAACTTTTCCTTGACATGCATAATGTTGTACTGTGTTTCCTTGAGGATCTTCATCTTCTTCCAAAAACAAATAAATAAATAAAGCCTTTATTCTTTTGAGAAGACAGTAAAATTAGGATCTGCTTGGGGGTAACTTTGGAAGTTACCCTTAGGAAGACACTTTGCAGGTGTCTACTTCATGGATAATAATTGTAAAGTTTTTGTAATTGTATTGATGTCTCTAGGTAATTGTAGGATTATTTTTCTGTGGAGTGATTTGGACTTGTAGTTTTTAAAAATGTTTTTCAGTATGGTGGTGATATTACCCGAAAAATGAAACTTTTGAAGAGACAAGCAGAAGGAAAGAAAAAACTAAGGAAAGTTGGCAATGTTGAAGTTCCAAAAGATGCTTTTATAAAAGTTCTGAAAACACAATCTGATAAATAATTGGTGGGAAAATATAAGGAATTTTCATAAATTAAAAATTGTGTATCTTTTATTTTTTCTTTGTAATTTATAATATGTTGAACACAACAGAGTGAAAATTATAAAATTTGCTTGTTACTTTCCAGGTTTTCAGTTTTAAATAACCTCTTGGCTTTTCTTTGAAAGAGAGTCATGGGTGGATAAGAGCATAGATTCTGAAGCCATATTGCCTGGTTTCAAATTTCTGTTCCACCACTCACTAGGCAAAGTGACGTTGGCCAAATTACCCTCTCTTTGTCTGTTTACTCTTTAGTAAAATCAGGATTATACTATTACTTACCTCCATAGGCTGTGAAGATTAAATATGTTTAAAATATTCAGAAGACTGCATGACACCTAGTCAGTGCTCAGTGAATCTTAATTTTTCAAGCATATTCCTTACTCACACTAAAAGGCCCTGTACTTAAGATTCTATCTAGTTTCAAGCCCAAGATACAATATTTTCATAATCACCTTAAATATCAACTTGTTAGATGGATATATTTAGATATATATGAATCTGTTATTAAATATTCAAATAACAGCATCTAGACATGTGCTGTGGTTTTTCATAAAATTTTTACAAATGTTACTTTGAAACTAGACAGTTTACATATGCATATAAATTAAAATGATAGGGGCTGTCTTATTCTGAGAATTAAAATGCATTTGTGCAAAGTGATAGATGTTTGATATTAGCAGCAGCTGTTATTAATGACAGTTTAATAATGATTGCCTAGATTTCATAATTGAGGAGACTGAGTAAATAACTTACTTAAGGTCACATAGCCAGTAAACGGTTGTCTTACTTTCAAAGCATGTCTACTCAAGTCAATAAACAAACCAGAGGGCAGACTGTATTACAGTAAGATAAAATAATTTAGCCATTGATTTTTGTCCTTTACTTTGAATGAATTGAATGAGGTTAATGTCTTCTAGGGATAAGACTATCAGTGATAAATTTTATACAAGGTTGTTATGAGATAATTACAAATTCAGATAGTGGGGATTTACCTAAAATTGTGTATGGAGGTTAAATAACCCGTGGCTTAGTCCTAGTTACATAAATTAATCAACTGTCTTCCCTATTTCTTCTAGCTCTGGTAGAACAGATGAATTATGAGATCTCATGACCAAAGTATCAGTATTTTAGAAAATGGCAGTATTTTTGAAACTAGAAAAGCATTTTAATGTAATTTCTAAGACAAGACGTTCTACCATTATTGCCAGGGGAAAGTTACAAGTTGGTACCTGGCACATAGTATGTACGGTGTGTCTACTATTTAGTATTTGTGTCTTATTAGTATGCTTACAGTTTGGATACTTTATTTTCCCCTTTAACCTCTGACTTTTTAGGAAAGTTTATTTGTAATAGTAGTACAAAAAGTATTTTCCAGGTTTTTTAGCATACTCTTAAGTTCTCTCCCCTGGCCACTCTCCTAAACATGATTGAGAGTTGTGTATCTCCCAGAGGGCCTTATATTACTAAGATTTTTGTGTACGTTAAAATAACAAACTATTAGTATTAGAATAGCCACGATTTATTGAGTTTAATATGTGACAGCCACTGTGCTGAGCTCTATAGACAATCCCCTCATTCAAACTACATGGCAGTGGAGGTACAGGCACCATTACCATCCCATTTCACAGGGGAAGAAGCTCAGACTTATGTATCAGTATTGTCCAACAACATCACAGCTCTTGACAGCCGGGATTCAAACAGTGGTTTCTTTCTCCAAACCCCAATTCTTAGCTACCATGCTTTATTGCCTCTTGTGGGAATATCTTCAATAGACTTAGTTTTTTGCTTAACTGCAGCTTAGCTCCTGAGTTAGGGAGTTAAAGTAGCAGGAACACAGTTTGCTGTGGACCTTGAGTATATGGACTTCGAACTTACAGGGCAGTGATGGAATGGAGAGTTTAGACTCTGTTTCAGCTAGCACATTTAAAGCACAGAAATAACAGCTGAACCGTGCACCAATCTTTAGCTTTTTCACTAAACTATATGACCTTCTAAGGTAGTTTGCACTAACCAATACTTTATTACCAGGTGTGGGACTGGGAGATAATGCTGATTTCACTTACTGTTCAAAAACCATTTATTAATACTTAAGGCTATTAGAAGTTCATTATCTAGAATTAAGGCAGCATATTTTATCTTAACAGTCCTATTTATTTTTAAATTTGCTATTTAAATGTTTTAAGGAACTTAACTGTAAATACATTTCAATCACATAGGCAATTAGCAGGTATGTAAGTGATGCTTCTACTAGGTGGACTTACAAAAAGCAAAATATGCAGAGAAAAGGAAGCATATTTTACTTCCCAAGGAGCAGAACTAAGAATTATAGGCAGAGACATTGTCTTTTAATTTAAATCTAATTGCATAATGACAACAAATAAAAAGTAAACACAAGCTCATAGCTACTGTTAATTGTTATTCTTTCAGATGTATGTGTTCAATTTCACTGTTGGAAATAAAATTTAGATAACTTACATTTGTTTATTATAAGCTTTATTTGAGTTAAAGATAAAAAACAATATACTTTTATTTGCAATTTAATAATGCAAGTTGTTATGGCAGTCTAAAATAGTTTACAGTAACTTTATATTATACTTCATCATATGATCCTTTTAGACATTATATATATGTAAGGAATAAAGCTAACCATTTATGAAGTTTAACGATAATCAGAAAATTTTCTTCAAAAAAAATAATTTCCTTAAGTGTGTTGCTAGGTATAAAGCTCCTAATTGCTAAAATACTTAAATTAAGTGCATGAACCCAAGTCGTTAACTAAAAATAAGAGCACATCTGTTTAAAAAAGTGCTACAGAAGGTGGTGCACAAAAAACATGCACTTATACATACTTTCCAAAAGGACGTAAACTGTACTTTTAGGCACTGCAGTCTCTTCAAATTTTCTGTACCAACAATATATAGCAGGACTTTTGATGTCCAGATGCTACTGCAGGAAGATGACTAAGGCAACCACGTGCAGAAAGCTTGTGCAGAGAGAATATTATAAAGATAGCATTCCAGAAGTAAAGGCTTGCAATGATAGTGGTTTGATACCTGAAAGGCTTGGAGTGTCTTCCTGTGATTAAAAAATTAAAATCTAATAATGCCACTGGAGTCTTATACATGGTACTTTACGTACAGAACTGTCACCTTTAAAATGACTTAAAATTTGTAAACAGGCAGACATTTCATTTCTGTGCTATGTTATAGAGTGACTGTGGCTTCTGTAACAACTAGCTGATCCATTGTGAGAGCCAATTATGTACGTCTAAACCCTAGTATAAAATGGACACATTGTAAATATGGAATGTTTAACATATAGATATTAGACTTCAAAAATGACAATATTCAAAGATTCCCCAAGTTTCATCATATTGCATAGCTGAAAATGCATCTATGTATAAAAGTGTTCTGTTCATTCAAGCAGAATTTTGATCCAGTCTCCTTCCGTTTGCTTCCTTCATACTGTATAGTGGATCCACAAGTTTATTGTGCACGTGCATTAAACCTTAAAGAAAAAAAGCACAGTTCTAGTTGTATTTCTGATTTTGAACTATATCTCATTTAGAAAACAAAAGATTTAATATTAAAATACAAGTATACTGGCTCCCATCTAGTACAAAATAGTTAAATTTATTGGAAAAATGCAAATAGAAATGTTTCAGAATGTTTAGTTTTAACTACCTAGCATATATCAATTTAGTTATTTATGAAACCATGGATCTGGAATGGGTACAGGTTCTTTGTGAGTAACCAGAAGTAGGGGCAGTTCTTGTCTTTAGAACTTCCTTCAGTATGACAAAATAACAAATTTGAATACTAATTACATCTAAAAGTCTGTTGAGTTTGACCCTCTGCCAGTTAATCTAACAGATTCCAACAAGGGGCTCAGAACTGTTGTTACATTAGTTCTCTAATATATTACCCTATCCATTCATCTGGCAAATTATTTTCTACTATTTTGACATGTGTATTTACAATAGGGGTTGATTACAAGCCACACAGGTTTACTAAAACAATAAGATAACCTAAATATCAATTTCCAAGTAAATTTAAATTTCACCTTATAATTGGTATGCTTGTAAACTGTCCTTAATTTTATTAAAGCTTCTTGGGAAATATATTGCAGTTATTCATGTCTTAATGCACATATATTGTATTTGGGGAAATAAACTGTCCCAATTAATGAACTAAAGATTTTATATTGCGCAGGTTAAAGAAATCAGTTAAATTTACCAGGTTGTTAAGAACATGGAGGCTGGGGAAAGGGACTCATAATGTGGTTTTCTTAGGAAATGGGATTACTGGATCGAGGAGACAGGGTACTTGTTAGTAAGAAGGTGTACATTGTCAGAAAGGCTGCAAAAGCACTCTAAAATCCAAACTGTGAAGACCCACTTTTAAGAGATAAGCAAAGGGACATGCAGAGAACACTTAAATATACGTGTAGTAGGAGAAAAACCAGGAGTGAACAGTCTTAAAAGGAGAGAGAAATATTCACTCGTGAAATTGAAAGAGAGAATGCTAATTAACTCAACAGTTCACTTCAGTGTCTAATCAGCACCTCAAACTTGTTAACAACATCCAGACCCATTTTCCCCTTCTAAACCATTTCCTTAAAAATACTGTATATGGCGTTACCCTCTGAGGAGCTGCTAAAGCCAGACAACTGAAATTCACTGTTGATTTTTTTCTCTTTCCTTTTTAAATTCAGCAGCAAGACTGGTGGGCATTACTTTCAAAATATTGATATATCCCAAATTAGCTACATTTCTTCATCTCCACAGCACTGCCCTTAGTCGAAGCCACTTTCATCTCTAATCTGATTACCAACTCAGCACCCTACTTTCATCACTTCCCATTGTCCAGTTTTTCTAAAAACAGAAGCTAGATTATACCATTTCCCAACTTAAAATTCTCCAATTGCTCTTGTCACTTAGAATATAATTTATATTTTATTCTGTTGTCTTCGTTTATCCTTCTGATCTCGTGTCCTCCCCACTCTCCCCCTTTTGTGTTACACTCAACCCTGGCTTTGTTGCTATTACCTCAGAAAGGCTAAGCTTGGTTGTAGTACAGGGTCCTTATATTTGCTGTCTCATTCAGCCTGGAATGCTCTTCTCCCTGAACAAAACATGATGATCTCCTTTTGGCTTTTTGGGTCTCAGCCCAAATGTCACCTTATAATGAATTACTGTTTCACTTTCTTTAGAGCAATTTTCACTCTTAGAAAATGTTTTTCCTACCATGTCTCCAACTAGAATCTGAGGTCCAGGACCTTAAATTTACTGCTCTAAGTCCTGGGTCTATAAAGGTCATGATACATGTTGGGAGCTCAAGAAACATTTACTTTAAAAAATCTGTGAAGATTCAGTGAGATGGTCTCTGGAAGCTTTTTTTAAATTTAAAATGAATCTAGAACATACATTGTTAAAAAGGAGGCAGGAGAAAAGGAGGGAGCAGAGACCAAGATTCTGTAGTTCAAGGTCCTGAAGACAGAAAAGTATCAAGGGCACTGGCAGAACGGCTAGACATGAAAGGAAAGGATGCTTAACGATTAGGATAAATTTAAAATCTTGGAGGTAGGACTGTGGAGGGACCGAAGTTAAGCCTTCCATGCAGCTGGAGGGACAGAAGGGTCAAAAGGTTAAAATAAGTAATGGGAAGAGTTTGAAGAAAGCAAAACAAGGAGCACAGCTAACCCAGGAAATGAAAGAATTATGTATAAAAAGTACCAAACTAAGCATAAAGGCACTTGATCGGTTCTGCCTCCACCTCAGGTATATGGCAGCCATTTATCCATCTGGCCTTACTTATAAAATGGAGTAACCTCAGCTCAAAAATTTAAAAAAGAAAGCAATGTACTCAACATAGTGCATAAAAGTCTTATAATGATGTTTGGTATATATGTCTGAGATAACGTAATCTCTGATACTTGAATGTTTCTATAGTGACAGTTCCATAAAGTTATATAACCCTCCCTTCCATGCTTACCAGTGCAGACAAAAAGCCTGTGATAAAAATCCATGAGTACGTGGACAAACCAACAAATACTTCATTCATTAGACTGTTTTATGCAAACTATCCCCGAGGCTGGATTTGAAGCACACTGGTTTATTGGCATTTGTTCTTTGCTCAAAAAATGTTAATACATACGAATATTTTTCTCAGGGCTAATAAGCCCTCCCCCCCCAATACCCTTTTGAAAGGCCACTGATATGCAAGCCCTCATTTGCCTTTTCACTCTTAATTTTGTTTTTAAAGTATAAGCTAGCCCCATTTTATCGGTATACTTTGTTCTCTATTAAGAGGAACTTTTTCTGCGACTGTGTTAGCTCATCCTTACACCTGTGCTATTATGGCATTCTCTTCAAATCTAAGTGTTACCATCTTCTACAGCTCTCAGTCCCATCAGCCCCATTCAAGTTTTCATCAACTACTATTTAACTATAAAAATCTCTCCCTTAACATCCCTTGGACTTCACAGTGATTTACATAATTTAGCAGTTAAACTGAAATGGTATCAATGTCATGTGTCATCCATCTACCTGCCCAAACTACCTAGAATTTACCAAGTGTCTCCAGTGTACTAGGTAGGTACCCTTTGAGATGCTCAACTATTGCAATGAACCAAAACTGAAGTCCCTACCGTCATGGAGCTACATTTTATTTTCTCGAATCACTTAGCCAGTTTTATGAAGAATGCCAACTACTTTCAGGCAGGGATACTTGTACTTCTTTCGGGTATAACAACACATGAGACAATGTACTTGAAGGCACTGTAACCCATGTTTCTTGGCTGATGACATTAACTGGAAAATATAGTTTACATTTACCAAAAATAAACATTAAAGGGTACTTTTTTTATACTGTAAAAGTATATATCTGCTAATGAAAAATATTTACCAGATAATTAGCTCTAAATACAACCAATCTTATTTAAAACAATATTTAACTGAAAAGTTTAACAACCAGTATGTAAAAAGCAGCAAAATGGAGACTGGAGAGACCCAAGAGAGGGGACAACAAAGACAATGGTAATCTCAGCCATGTGGTTTAGAAGATATACGTCTTCCAGAGTATCAGCTCTTTGAGGATCATTCTACTTGATATAATTCATCTATCATTCACTTAAAGCTTTGATCATGGAAAGAATACATTAGAGCTTAAAAACACACAACTTAAAACATCAGGATAAACATTAAAAATCCAACTCCTGTAAAGTTTTTTAAAAACTAAACACTGGCTATAACTTGTACATAACATAAAGCTAGTTCCAAACTAAAAAGAATTTTGGAAATTTTAGTACTTGCTTTCTGAATAATAAATCAAGTGTTTACTATGACTAAAGGTAAAAACTGACAACGTTCTACACAAGAATGTGATAAAAATAAATAACTGCTTACTTAAATCATAAACAGAAGTAAATTCTAATGAGGATTGATAAAAATGCATAGACTTTCTGATGTTGCTTGAAGAAGAAAAGTTAAATATAATATTTTATAGTTTGGTTCAATCTGAATTCATTCAGCCTCTATCAAGCTATTGGAGCTATTGGAGTAGGGCCTAAAAAGGATAAAACAAAAAGAATGTTCACCGTGATGATGTTGTCTTGAAAATATATTATCTCAGGACATAAAACATAGGTTTTATTTTTTTAAAAACAACTAGAATAAAACAAATTATTAAAATGTTTTCCTGTGATTTACTTGTATCTTTCAAAAGATATATACTGAAATAAACTTCCATATGCTAATGATTTTTATTGTTTTAGATGTAGTTAACCTAGACTTCAAGAGCTAAATAATTAGAACCCTTTAAGATTCCTCTTGACACTTTTAAAGGGATGGCAGAAGAAACAGTGATGTGAATGGTATTCAAAGAATTACAGATTATAACTAAGGGATTCATTTCCTCCAGTATATCTTGCAGTGATATAATAATAAGGATATGACAAATACATAAAACTACATTTATAACATGTATAAATTTATGAAGTCATTCTACCTAATATCAAAATATCTTACTGTAAGATGAGGTCTATATGTATAGCCCAAAACAATATTGCAAATCCATTTTTCTCCATATTGAAGGAGGCATCCTGACAGAGGCTGATGTCCTGAATCTCTTCAGAAATATATACAGCTCCAATGGAAAATAATTTCTAAGTGACTTTAACATCCCTACTAAGCCTGTTAATTCACCTATAAATGGGATTATAAGAGTACCCATGTCATAGAATTGTGAGATTTAAGTAAATCCGTAAGTATAATATGCTTAGAATAGCACCTGGTCATATAACTATTGGCTATTATTAAATGTTTACTTCACTAAAATGTAAAAATTTTCTGATAAAAACTAAACTGACAAAAATCAGACAAGTATAGGGGTTTATCTGGGGATTACTGGTGCTAGAAAATGGCAATGTTAAATGAATCTCCTCAAAACTGTTATTAAAATATGTGGATAGGTTTTCCCTGGTGGCACAGTGGTTGAGAGTCCGCCTGCCGTTACAGGGGACACGGGTTTGTGCCCTGGTCTGGGAAGATCCCACATGCCGCGGAGTGGCTAGGCCCGTGAGCCATGGCCACTGGGCCTGCGTGTCCGGAGCCTGTGCTCCTCAAAGGGAGAGGCCACAACAGTGAGAGGCTCGCATACCACACACACACAAAAAAATATGTGGATAATGAAGATTCCTTTTATTAAATTTTTCAAGGAATCTAATATTTGTGATGAAACCTGGACTACATGGAAATAGATCGGTAAAACGCCATCTAAGAGCTCTTATTCACAACCCATAACTGAGCTATTCTCTGCTTTTATCTGTCAAGTTACTAACAAGCTAACAATTTTCAGTTTAATTTGGTATATTTGTGACTTGGTAAAAAACTGGTAATTTAACTGATAAAAATAAAAATGACTGGAAGTAATCTAAGTGCTTAACACTAAGGAAACCTTTAACACCTTTTATTAAAGAGATTTAAAACGTATTTTCATTCATATAGTATCAGTAGTGCACTTATTACATACTTTGTGAATTACTGAACTATATATATGGCTCATTACATAATATTTTCATATCAGCTATATAAATACAGGTGCTTTGTAAAAAGTACCTATTTATACAGCTTGTTTATGTGTGTGTATTTATATGTGGAGTTGACTCAAGCAGGGAATGGCTTCTAAACCGAGTGTATTCAAAATTGTCCTTGAAAATCTCTTAAACACCTATCACAGCAAGTGTATATGGTTTTATATAGATAGATAGATATAAACACGTGTGTGTGTATATATATATATATATATGGTATGGTAAAGTTTAAAAATTACTGAACTAGACTCTAGGAAGAAGCAAAAGGAAGCTAAATATGCAGAAGTCTGGGCAAACTCTGCTTACTTGTAGAGTTTATTCCATACTGTTTGACATTTAGCAAAATTTATTGTGAAGATTAAATGAGATAGTGGGCAACCCATCTTATCCCCTGATTTCATTCTAAACATAGCTGAGAGGTTAGGGTGGGACAGGTAAACAATGAAAAAATTAGAACGGACATATATACATTTCCTTTGGGGCTATTTAATCTTGTATATTCAATATGAAAGTAAAATATTTAATTTTGGATTTCAAGAAACATCTTGTTTACTGGAAATATAGATTGAAGAGGTTTTCTTCAAGAAAAAATATTAGGAAATTACTTTGAAAGCTAGTATTATCTGAAGTGAGACATTTCTAATCCTCAGCACAGTGCCAGTTTTCAATAGGCCACAATGCAGAATGTAACTCCCCAGTCATACTAAGTTTTAATTGTCATCTACAATGGAATATTCTCCCAGTCTGCTTTTGAAATTTCAGTGCTCACCTTTAAAGTATTTCACAGTTTTAACTCTTAATTCTAAAGTAGCATCTTCATCACATACAAAAATAGTTCGGGGATGTTGCTGGAAGGCTGAAACAGTCCACATGTGATTGACTCCTTCTTCTATTGCTTTGTAGAGAGCAAATGCCTTGTGTGCACCTGTTATGAGGATCATTACCTGAAAAATCGTGGACATTACCTGTCAATTCTTAAAACATGTTCCAAATGACTAAGAAGCTCTATTTTTTTTAAACAAAGAATTTAGGACCAGTATTTTTCTGAGGGTTAAAATAAAAATAAACAGCTCCATATTTCTTCATAGTTCAAGGTATTTATTTCTGCTCTTTAAGGTAACAGGCAAGCACAAAGTGTATCTCTACTTCTGGCTGAACAAAGTAAAATAGTGTCTTGTAATGGAGTATTATTGAATATACCATAATGCCTATGATAATTAACACATTAAATACTGATGTGCAAGAAGAGACCTGGGAGAATGAAGAAAAAGAAACAAAAGGGCTGTTTTGCAAAAGCAGAGTTACAGATCAACAAAGAATTTATATAACCAGAAATGATATATCAAATTGCTCTAGCCCAGATAAGCAATAGATATTACTTTGGAAAAGCAAAAGACTCTGAAATAAGATATTTTAAAAGTAATCTAGAGAAATGAGCCTAAAGATTGTTTCACTGAACGGGTTCTATCTAAAGCTGTTTTGGAACAAAACTAGATTTAAAGAAGGGTTCAGAATCTACTTAAATGCAGGAACTGTCCTTTAAACACACATAACTGAGACCATCCTTAGGTACAGAAAATCCAAGGTCTTTGTCCCAGATCCCTGATAGCCTATGAGATAAGTCAAAGAATGTATGCAAATGTGAGTGAGTGTATACAGGTGTCTGAATGAATCTTTTCTTTAACATTTTTAGCAGTAAATCAATCCTGTTTTTACAAGTTAAACAGTTTATGTAATGTAATAAATCTTTAAACATGTTTTTTTCTCATTATTTTTAAAAAAATGAATGTTAAAGTGGTTGTAATTCTAAAATATCTGTAACAATGTAAAAATTCTGTATTTCACATTTTAGAACCAGACCTTCTAAAACAGGGAGGAAATTAAAGATTAATGAACCAGATATTACTGTATTTCTTTTATCAAGATTCATTACTTTTCATTTTGAAGCTATATTTGATTAATATCAAAGCCCATGAATGAAATAAGATACGTATGAATTCTTACTGTTTTTATTGATACTTCTTGTTCTTAAGTATAGAGATCTAGGCTCAGTGAAGAATTAATATGCCATCACCTATAATTAAAAGCATTTTTTAAAAATTAGCAATGCTTGATATAATAAGGTAAGCACAGCACTGATTAATGGGTCTATTAGTTTTCCTTACTGGAAATTAATATTTTTTTCTTAGGACTGATACGTGTTACAGAGGAGTTTGAAAAAAAAAATATTCAAGTTCTTTGCTCCATCCTGTCTTCTAATTCAGAATCTTTGGGATTAGGACCCAAGAATCAGGGTCCCTTAAGTGATTAGTATGCAATCTGGCAGAAGTCCTTATCCTAGCACTTGAAAA
Source organism: Phocoena sinus (assembly GCF_008692025.1). Taxonomy (NCBI): domain Eukaryota; kingdom Metazoa; phylum Chordata; class Mammalia; order Artiodactyla; family Phocoenidae; genus Phocoena; species Phocoena sinus. The sequence continues at coordinate 69,484,780 of NC_045767.1, forward strand.
GGCTTTTTAAAACTATTTTCACACACACTACATTAAATGAGAATATGTAGTGATTGCTGCATGATGGATATTTTCTGAAGTTTAATTTATTTCAGGAGTTTTAAAATGTGATTTGGTGGTTTCAAAGTTAAACACCGAACTTAAGCACTTTTCGTGAATTATTCTCTCATTTAACTACCCACATCAACAGCGTGAGATAAATACTATTCTTACTCATATTTCACAGATAAGGAATGAGGCACAGATATTCTGTAACTTGCCCAAGGTCTTGGTAAGGCTACTATATAAACAAGAGGTCTGATTCCAGCATCCATATCCTTAACAACTACAATAAGACATATATAACCTTTAATTGAGAATTAAGAAGAAATATCTGGAAAATCAGAAATTGAAGAAAATCCCTCTTGGAATATAATTTGACGTTGATAATACGTGATTATTTCTACTCTATCTGCTCCACTATTCTCAAGGAGAGTATTTCTTGTATTGTGAAAAAGCTTAAGAGTAGCCCTATCTGAAACCAAATCTTAAGGATAAGCAGAAAAGAAAAGGGGGCACTTCAGACAGTTATGGGGTGGTCAATAAAAAGCTAGAAATTTGGTAAGGCTGAGCATAGGGAAATGAGATGGCTGAAAACTGAATTTTGATAATACAGAGCATTTTATGCCAAAGAGGCTAGATATCATCTTGTGGTGAAGCAGCAAGGAATCAGACTCTTCATTATATCCATGAGTAGTAACTATGTTTTGGGGAAAAAAAAAATTCAGGCTGTAATAGAGAACAGGAAAGGGAAAGAATGGAGATAGCCATGATTTAGGATGCGTTTGCAATAATCCTTAAAAAACTGATATAGACCAGAAGTAAGGCAGCTCCGATGGATTTATCTCTGTTCGATGGAGGGCTGGATCCTTATTTATCTCTAAGTTAAGTGGTGGAATGTGGTGACTGATTAGATGTGAAGAAGCTAAGAATGACACACGTTTCAAGTTCAGATAATTTTCATGGAGGGTGTTGCTATTCACCAAGGGAGGGAGACAATTTTGGTAGAAAGATGAATTTAAATTTTGAACAGTTTAAATAAGGAGTCAATTGGAAATATGAAATCTGCAGCTTCAGAAAAAGAACTGGCTAAAGATACGTACTGGTAGTTATCACTGTATTGAGCGTAGTTGACCTTTTTAGAATAGTACTAAATCTACCAAGAACAGGGTTCCAGGGCTTCCCTGGTGGCGCAGTGGTTGAGAGTCCGCCTGCCGATGCAGGGGACACGGGTTCGTGCCCCGGTCGGGGGAGATCCCACGTGCCGCGGAGCGGCTGGGCCCGTGAGCCATGGCCGCTGAGCCTGCGCGTCCGGAGCCTGTGCTTCGCGACGGCAGAGGCCACAGCGGTGAGAGGCCCGCGTACCGCAAAAAAAAAAAAAAAAAAAAAAAAAAAAAAAAAAAAAAAAAAAAGAACAGGGTTCCAAAGTGTGACTGCCCAGAAGTATGCATAGTGAATACGCAGTGCTAGGAGATGACCCCCTAGGTAAGAACAACATTCAAAAGGCAGATGGAGGAAGAAAGAGCCAGGGAAGCATACTGAGAAAGAATGGTCAGAAAGAAAGAAGAGTAATGGTAGAGGTTTATGACAGAAGAAATAATCCATAGGAATAAATGATGAAAAGAAGCCCAGTAGGATAAGACCTGTAGAAAAGCTGATGGTCTTAACAGTTAAGAACTTGTCACTGGTGACTTCTGTGACATTCAGTAAGTCAACAAAATCAAAAGATTTTTAAGTTTTACTGGTTTTTCCTTATGTCATCACAAGAATAAACATTCAAATTATTATAATTATATATAATAAGCAATTCTAAAGATGCTACAGTAATTAAAAACAATTTGTGTCTTTTCTTTTGGAATTACCTTTAAAATATAAAGCATTATCTTGAAATATATCTCAGTAAAAACAAATTTTAATCCTTTGAGGGTAAATGTGGCTTCCGTCAAACAGCCAGAAGTCAATAAAAATCAGATCTGGTGGTTCAGGTAGACAGCCAAGCTGTGGATAGAACCAACTTTGTCCAAAATGAATTATGGGCAAAAGTAATGCATTCAAACTATTCTCAACAGTTACTGAATACCTATTATGTGACAGGCAGTGTACTGTGCTAGATATACATGACTCATAAACACTTGGAGATTATAAACTAATGAGGAAGGGTATTAAACAACGAAACATACAGAAACAATTATAAACTGCAAAAAGTGCTATAAACAAAAACTGTGGTAAAAGAAAATAATTTTGATTATAAGAATTATGGTCAGAAAATGGAACTCTGAAAGCTGAAAACGGGTGCCATTTTAGCTAAGCAAGGGCTAGAGAAGTAGAACATTTCACAATTAATTAACATCAATGTAAGGCCTCAAAGCAAGGAAGGAGTGAAAATTGAGGGCAGTGACTTGTGTGGTTCATTACCTAGTGGACAATTCCCAAGTCTTAAGAAACCTGTAATAACTTCTGGGTTGTCACTTCCAGGGTCTGTACAGAAGGTCCTCATTATCTGAGTTGCCAAAGTGTGAAGATACTTATTGATGCACTGACCACTTAAAGATTTGTCTCCCATTCAAACCTACTTTCCACTCAACAGTGACATCTGTCCCACACATGGATTTAAATTTTAAATATATTTGCAGTTATTGAAAATGACACTGACGAACAGCTCACATCACAGTTAAAACCACTGGCAGATGAAAATGTGTACACATGAAGCCCATTAAAATCGAAGATAAAGAAAGTCATTAAGTATAATCATGTGATACTTGTTTCAAAAGAATGCTATGAAAAATCTAGCAAGACAATAGCCAAGACAGTGGAAACAACCCAAGTGTCCATCAACAGAGGATTGGTTTAAGAAGATGTGGTACACACACACACACACACACACAATGGAATATTACTCAGCCATAAAAAGACTGACATACTGCCATTTGCAGCAACATGGACGGACCTAAAGAATATCATACGAAGTGAAGTAAGTCATACAGAAAAAAACAATACTATATGCTATCACTTATATGTGGAGTCTAAAACACAATACAAGTTCATCTATATAAAACAAAAAAACTCACAGACATAGAAAAGAAACTAATGGCTACCAACGGGAAAGGGGGTAAGTTAGGAGTATGGGACTAAAAGATACAAATTACTGTATGTAAAACAGATAAGTAACAAGGATTTACTATATAGCACAGGGAACTATTCAATATCTTGTAATAACCTATAATGAAAAACAATCTGAAAAAATATATATATAACTGAATCACTGCTGCACACTGGAAACTAACATAGTATTGTAAATCAACTATAATAAATCACTAAAGTCCTTGGGAAAACTACTAAATAATAAGAGTTTTGCCATAATTTTCTTTAGAGTCATGCTGGGAATGAATACTGTGAGGTGAATAGCATCATATAATTTTGTTGGAAAAGTCAAACAAAAGAAAAAAAATCAATGTTTGAATAATTCTGTTAATTCTAAGAATTAGCATAAGAGTTGCACCGTAACTTTAATTTTGTTATATGTAAGAAATCGTTTTGCATAACTTTCATATTTTAGAACTAAGATTGCTCTAATTTTTTTCAATTTATTTACTATGAAATTTCAGTCTTTAAAAGGTCTTTCTTCATAAACCAATTATCGTTAGATGTAAAACTCCATTTTGAATGACAGTTCTATTTGTGCATTCAAGTCTAGATATATTTACATTAAGATCAGTTACTCATTCACCACACCTTGTCTGTACTCTTTCCTCTGAACCTGTCCAATCCTGCTGCCAGAAGGGAATGGAGTTTTGGGTTTCCATATAATTTAACCACTTATAATCATGATCTGACTATAATTTGGTCTGTTATTCTCAGGGCAGGAAATGACAGCCCAATTAAAAACTAAAAAATTTGAGTCTACTGTTCAGAACTCTTGCCTTCTTAAACATACCAAATTTAGAACAGATCCAGCCCTAAAGGGGTTCTTTTTCCACTGGAAACCAACTGAGCTATCCTCCTACAGTCAAGAATCACATTACATGAAATTATCCTAAGCCTCCAAAAGCAGTTTAATGTTAATTATGACTGCATCTTTGTTGCAACAGTCCTTTCACAAGACTATATGATCAGTGTGATTTTAGGACCTCAAATTGTGAAACAAGAAGAGGCAAGTAAAGCAGTACCCCAAAAGAGATGGTGCCTAATTTTTAGTTTCCAGCTCCAAAGACTTAATTTACTTGAATTCTAAACATGGCAATGAGCCTGAAAGAAATTACTGAAAGCTAGACAACAATTTATACTGCAAATAGGATTAACCCAAAATAGCACTTATTTGACACCACAATTTCTCCAAAGTCTATAGACATCAAAGGAAAAACATCAAAGAACATTTAATTCTTACTTCTCTAGCATCCATCACTGTCCCCACACCAACTGTTAGAGCCATAGTTGGCACTTTTGATAAATCTCCATCAAAATATTTAGCATTTGCCAAAATGGTGTCCATTGCTAGAGTCTTTACTCTTGTCCTTGATACTAAACTGGATCCTGGCTCATTGAAAGCAATATGACCATCTGGACCAATTCCTTTCAAAAGAAATACATATACACACACATATATACATAAGTAAATAAGGTTTCTCAAAGTTCAACATGATTTAAAGACCAAAGAAATAGTCATAAACACGCTTACCTTGTTTTATTTGATAGCTGAATTTCTAATGCTGCAGTAAAAGATTTGTTCCTGTATTTGATTCAACAAGTATTTCAATGTTTTCCATATGCTTAGCATTGAGCTAGCATGATTCTAACAGCAAAATTAAGTATCACTTTATAATAATACTTTATAAAGCAATTTCACATGCATCCTCTCAACAACACATATATTTAACAATCTTGTGACATAGTCAGGTTAACCATATCTATTTACCTCATCTCCCCCTTTTTTTTAAGCTCAAAAGGAAACTTTGATGCTAAAGGATAATATATGATTTGTTCAAGGTAAATAATTTAGTAAATACTAAGACAAAACTCAAATCTAAATCTTCTGATTCCTAACGCAGTGGTCTTTATATTCACACTTTAACTTGCTTGGTTCTAGTCTAGATGGGGCAGTTAACTACTGGACCTCCCTGTAGTATAGTTTCCTCACTTATAAAAATGTTTAGATTGGACAAGATATTATCTAAGGCAGTAGTTTTCTTCAAACTTTGACTGCAACCTACTGCAAGAAATACATTTGACACTGCAATCTAGTACACATATAAATACAATTAAAACAAGAATTGCATGAAATAATACCCTTACGAGGAGCCATTCAAGCTATTTTTGATTACATTTTGTTTCATTAACAAAACGTACAAAGGGAAATGGTGGATGTGACTGACCATATTGATTTCATGCCCTAATAATGTGTGACAACCACAATTTGAAAACTCTGCTTTAAGGAGATCTACTGCCAGCTGAAATATTCTAGGACTGCCTCTAAAATATAGATAAGAATATGACATTTCTTATTTGAAGGAAATTGGAGGTAAATCTTTTCATAAAATCAAGAATCTTTCTATGGCTTAAGTAAATCAAGTTTTATATACATGGACCCTACTTGCTAGTCAGATTTCTGGCAACTTCAATCAAAAAAAAAAAAAACCCCACAAGTTCTCTGGGTCAAAATACCGGTTATACTTATATTCTGCATATTTAATGATATATAGGTGTATCTTATTGGCTCTTAACACACAATTCTAACAACTTTTTCCCAGGCTACAACAAAGTAAAATATGACAAAGAGTAACCTGGTTTTGAATGAAGAAGGAAGAACTGAAAACCTTAGGAAGCAAATATGAACTACCAAAGCACAATAATCTAGGAATTTTTAACAATATAGGATTAATTTTTAATCTAGTACGTAAAGCCAGACCTGTATGTGGTTAATATGTATGGTTTGTTTCCACTATTAAGTATATATATGCTTGTCTATTTTAAATCACAGATATGCATATCTCTCTAGATTTGTAAAACTGTTCTGCTTTTCCTCTTAAGTATACATCTACCTAAATACTTTTAATTATATTTCTCTATGGAGGAAAGGATGGAACCAGGAAAATAAAAGAGTTCCAGAAAAAAATAGGAGGTCCTCAAAGATCAGTATTAGTGGTCTCACCGTTGATTTGGGTCACACAAGTGTACAGCAAAGCTGAAATTATCAGGAATGGTTCATGATGGAGAAGCGTCAATACATTCCCTTACTATCAGTAACTATCAAAAATTGAGCTTTTCCTGATATAAAATTATATTTTTAAAATGTTCAGAATGTTTTACAAAGCCTTATAAAATTTTCTTAAAAATAATCATGAACTCTAAACACCATGGTTAATTCTTATTCAGTCTTTAAGTGTAGACTAAGACATCAACACCTTTTTTTTTTTTTAATTTATTTTATTTTTGGCCGTGTTGGGTCTTCATTGCTGTGCACAGGCTTTCTCTAGTTGCGGCGAGCGGGGGCTCTCTTCATTGCGGTGCGCAGGCTTCTCACTGCGGTGGCTTCTCTTATTGCTGAGCACAGGCTCTAGGTGTGAGGGCTTCAGTAGTTGTGGTGTGCGGGCTCAGTAGTTGTGGCATGCAGGCTCCAGAGCACAGGCTCAGTAGTTGTGGCACACGGGCTTAATTGCTCCACGGCATGTGGGATCTTCCCAGACCAGGGCTCGAACCCGTGTCCCCTGCATTGGCAGGTGGATTCTTAACCACTGCGCCCCAGGGAAGCCCGAGATAATCAACACCTTTATGAAACATCCCTAAAACCTCTGAGTCTGGATTGTGTGTCTTTCCTGTGTCTATAGTTCTGTGGGCTAGAAGGTAAACTTCATGAGAGTAGACTTTCTCTTCTTCATAACTGTATCCTTACTATTTAGAACACATGACACACAGGAGGCCCTCAATAAGTAACGGTTGAATAAATGAATGGATGGTTGGTATTGTTCAGAATGTTCAGTACAGTTTTTGCCCCCTTCTACCCTGCTCTGCTCCCCTCACAACAGGGGCTAGACCAATCATAACACCCTATATCTCATATCGTTTAGGCAGAACTGTTGTGATCTAAGGACAAGTACTTAGGCCACGCTGAAACAATCAGAATTTCTCTCTATAAATCTGAAACTTGACCAGGAACACAGAAAGAAAGAAGGCATCTAGAGCTGAGGCATTTGATGACAGCACTGCAGGAGAGGATCAGGTGAGTCCCTGCTTCAGTTGATCTGGTTCTTGTTCTTTTAAAGACTTGTTTTTTCCAACTCTGATATCAATTCTGTGAGTTACCCCAGAATTATTCCAATAAATTCACTTTTAGTCTCATTGGTAGACTACATTTACTTGCAAATCAAAGAATCTAATCGTGTAACCAAAGTAGAGGGTTAAAAATTTCCCCAGTGTCTTATTTTTACCTTTTAAACACAAATTATCTTAAGATAATTTTAAAGTTAATAATGCTTTTAGAGTCTATATATAGGTTTCCATGTTTGTGTACTTTATTGCTGGGTATGGATCAGGAATTGCATGATACACCCTTATTCTTTCTCCCAACAATTCTGTCATCAGATGAAGAACTTCTGAGTATGTATTTCCTCCTTTCTCCTTTCTATAGAGGGAAGGGAACTCTTGCTCCATTTCCCAGGAGTGAGCAATGGTGGATTAATACTCCGGAGCTCTTCTCTGGTCTTACTATTTCCAAATTCAGAGGGGAGGAGTAGGAAACCCCATTCTGGCCTCAAGCCCAACCTGCAATCTCTAATCCAACTTTACCTTTAATAAAGCTGATATTTTGATCCCATTTGGCTCAGTTCTTAGTGTTTTTATTAACCAAACCCTGGAACAAAAGAAGGGTAAGTGGTAAGACCCAGACACCAAGCCTCATCTTGAATATCCAATGATAACAACCTAGATCAACAAAGGTGAAGAATCAAATGAGATTCTTTCATGAGACAGATCCAATAATAGGGTATCCCAAACAGGGAAAAGTTCAAAGAAAATGTAATAAGCCAACCCTCCGTTCCCTATACACAATTATATGTCCCTTCGATAATAAATATAAACTGTCAGACCCTGGATTAGCCCACGACTACAATGAAGGTATTAATGGAAGAGGAAAGGAAATCCTGTTAAATTTTTTTGCAAGGGGAGAACTACAGGAAGTTTAAGACAAAAATTGGTTAAAAAACAAAGTTCTTTTTAGTAGTAAGAGTCAGTGATAAACATAAATAATTATGATTATGCTCCATTAGTTTCAAAGGTAGAACTAAGGTGAGTTATTGTGAGGAAATGCACTGAAAAACTTTAGCTACAAAGAAACAAGAAGTGGCTTAAAGCTATGGGGAAAGAAGAAAGTTTACTATAAATCTCTGAAAAGAGAGATTAAACCTTAAACATTACACTAAGCTAAAATATTTTCTGGAAAGTAGGCAAAAGGGCAAAATGGAGTTAAAGAGCTCTTATCAGTTTTTTTTCCCCCAAGTAAATTCTACTTCCTGGCATTGAGACCCCAAGGGATTTGTCACAAGAATCCTTATGTAAGGTCAATAAATTAACAGGAAAAAATAAGTCCTCAAATAAAGAAGTAAAAAAATACTATTTATGTTATCCATTCAGCCATTTTTAATACTAAAGTTTTAATAATTGCCATATCTTTTTGTATAATGGTAAATGAGTGAAAATATTTCTTGATATAACTAAGATAAACAGTTTAGGTATATTATTTTACAGTAATTCTACTTGATTTTGGTAGAGTTTAGAAAATCTAAAGAATGCATGGGTAGCGCACTCCTTAAACATTTTCAAATATCTACTGCCTTGGCCTTGATATTGGTAGGCGCAAACGGTAATTATCTCAGAATTGAGCAATACAGACAAAACTAGAATGCAAATGTTTTCCAGGAATAGTGAAGTAATATTAGCAAGTTTTATTTAAAAAATAGATACTTTCTATTTTGAAAAGCAAACTAGTCTAACTTGGATTCTTGCTCAGATAAAAAAACCATCCTAGACTGTCTATTTAAGAAAGTAATTGATATTAGTTATGCGAGGTAGAGATAACAATTTCCTCAAAGAGAAAAACTTCAGTCTTGCTGGATACCCTTAGAGGTAAATCAGTAAAAGAGCAGGACATTCAATGAACTAAGGAAAAATTACTTCAGAAACTACACCTCAGAGACAGAGTGGAGTAGCACTTAATGGATTACCAACTACATACCAAGCACTGCACAAGGCATTTTATACATGTTATAATGTGGTTAATTCTCATCAATTCTGAAATGGTTAATATAATCTTGTTTTACAAATAACTTAATTATATTGAATTAGTATACTGAACTAGTTTACTGAAATCAATAAATTTCCTAAGATCTTACAGATAGTAAGTGGCCAAAACAGGATGCTAATTTTTGTCTGACGATAAAACCCAATTTTCTCCAAAGGCAACCAAACACCTCTACAATACCTGGCCACCTCAACCATAAATTAACCTTAGTACAGGTCTATTGAAGATCTAATTCATATAGTTTTGAGCAGTCTTCTAATAAATTAATTGTAAGATACACCTGGATCTAATGGATATATCTATCTCTATATATCTAATGTTAATTTAGAGCTTTAGTATGTTTAGTTGAATACTAAAGAATCTGGCAAAAAACAATTTTGGTTTCAGTTTAGATGATGCACTATTCATATGCTTCATACTGATAGCAGAAAACCGTATTGTCATTACAAAGGAAGAGATTCTTTCACCTCTTCAATGGTAGATCATGAACACACAATATACATACACATATGTATGTTTGTGTGTGCATGTATATATATAAATTTCAAGTGGAATTTAGTTAATTAAACATTTACTTTAGAGTTTATTAAGACAATTATACAGCTTAATTCATATTAACTAAAGGCTGATGATAAAATTTTACATTCTTAACTGATTTCTTAGTGAAATGAAGCAATTTGAATGATCAGTAGAGAAATGTTAAAATCCACCTGTTCCACATGCAGACTTTCAGAGATTTAACGCTGTAATTTGATAAGAAAGCTGGGTTGGGGTTTTAAAGAAACAGTAAAAGAATAAGAGTATCACTGAGGAAAAGAAACATCACTCGTTTTCTAAGATGTGGTAAACTATCAGTTCTAAAGAGGTAATTAGGCAGGGATTAGGACCTATTTCTCAAGCCATAATTTAAACAATCCCCACTTGCAACATTAAGATTATTTTTTGATGAAAATAAAGTAAAATAGAAATCAATAGCTGAGTAAATGGGTATTACAGACAGTCACAGATGTTCTTTACATTACACAAAGGTAAGTTTTGTTTTTTAAAGCACCTAATCCAAATATTAATAAATGATTAATGACAAAATGTTTTACGTACCTCCAACAAAAAGATCAATTCCTCCAGCTTCTTTTATTTTCTTTTCAAATGCATCACATTCTGCTTGTAAATCTGTAGCATTCCCATCAAGGATATGAGCATTATTAGGATCTATATCAATATGCTTAAAAAAGTTATTCCACATATAAGAATGGTAGCTTTCAGGATGATTTCTGGGAAGTCCTAAATACAAAGTTAATAAATAAAAATGTAACTATTTCCAGAAATAAATCTAAAGTTTACTTTTCTGATTAAGCCATAAATGCTATTTAAAATATGTAACATTTCTATACCATATTCAATTTAAAAGCATTTTTATATGTAATATATGCTTATTATGTGCCAGGCATTATTTTAATCACTGTACATGTATGTATTAATTAATGTGTACAATGTCTATGGAAATAACTATTATCAATCTCACTTTATAGATGAACAGAAACACAGAAAAGTAACTTTCCCAGGGTCACAGAGCTCACAAAGGGGCTGGAGCACAGAAGTCTAGTTCATGTACATGTAATCACTATATTCCCCTTCTCAAATACAAAATTTTAACCAAATAAAACTGATTTATGTGTTAAATTCAACATAAATTAAATGGCCACACAACTGAGATCTTGATCTACGTTCTTCCTCTGTTATTCCTATTTACATACAAGGTATACTAAATTACAACAGTTCTTTGACAATGACTCAGGCTACTGTTAAAAATGTGTACCTATAAAATTTAAATTTTAACACAGAGTTTATATGTATCACTGATCTTTCTAGTTAAGCAAGGTCACAATCAATAAATTATAAAAGCTTCAAGGCTACAAATAGCCTTATATTTAAAAAATATTTTACTAATTACTTTTACATACATATTAATTCATTTATCCCCACAACAATACTGGTTTTAACTTTGCCTTAAGAAAAAAAGAAAAAGAGAGAATGAGAAATGTGAATGAATTGGCTCAAAGTCGATGGAGCCAGGACTGTGGCATAGCTGAAGACGAATGCAAATCTTCTCATTTCTAGTCTCACGGTCCTTCTACTATGTCATGCTGTCATTACAAAAATATTTTTTTTATATAAACTCCCAACCCCACTACAAGGTAATACATTATACTCTAGAAATATATTCATATTACATTCAAAACAAATTTAAATAATGTTAATATTCTCAATATATTAATTTTTTTAAAAATATAACATGTCCAAATAATATAGCTTACCTACATATTCATCCATGTTAAAGGTCTTCACATATTTAAAAGAAAGGTCTCCATTCTTGTGATATTCTATTAGTTTTTTATAACATCCTAAAGGTGTACTCCCTAAAACAGATAAACATTCCATTTTCTAACATAACTTGAAAATCTAATTTAAAAAAAAGTTTATATTAACCTTATTCTCTTCTTAATAGTATTTTATATTTCTAATTTATTAGGCAAACAATTATTAATTTAAATACACATTCAGTTAACAAATATATGTTGAATTAGTCTCTCTACAAGGTAACCTAAAATTTTAGTAAACTAGAATTTGCTGAATAAAGCTGGGAATCTGTCAACAGAAATTACAGCTTGGAAAATTATTCTTGTGTCGCTGGATATTTGGAATTAATGGTGTATATTCCAGGATTAGAAACTTCTAGAGAGCACATGTGAATCAGAAGAAAAATAAATGTCCCACCTTTAGAGAAAAAACTATTTAGAGAAGGATTTGTAGCATAAATGATACATAAATAGGTCAAGTATTGACCATTCAATGAAATCAAAAGTGAAACCAGAGCTGAATTTAAACACTGCCTCTACTTTCAAAATAGAAAGTGGCAAGGATTGAGTGAGGACGCTTATCCTTTAAGTTTTTAACTGGAGCTCCTGTTTCTCATTTTGTGTTATTTTCAGCATATATCAGCTAAAATGTATAAAGTAAAATGATTTCTAGGAAATGGGATCTTGGCTTTGGATACTTCATCTGAGTTCTTAATGTTATTGTTTTATAAGTGTGATTCTTTTATGTTTTATAAAATTAAGATCTGCTTGATAGTGCACCATGAAACGACACAATAAAGATAAATGAATTTAGCCACTTGAGGATGGCCTCTCTTTGTTTTTTAAATTTGCTGTATTTTTTCATTTTAACTACAAATTCAAAGACTAGATTGACTACATTCTTACAACAAGCAACCTGGCCCACACAATCCTGGTCAGAGTATTGGTTTCTAGTCTGCCCACCATCACAAAACAAAAGAAAACACCCAAACACAAAATTTCTACTCAAGAGGCAGGGAGAAGTATGGCAGAACTAAGCAGTCTCTGGCAAAAAAAAAAAAAAAAACCACCAGAAAAACAAAAAAACAACTAATACAAAAAAAATCTAGAGTAGTAAAAAAACTGACTCTCATTTAAGATGACAGAATAATAGAAGTGGCTAAATATCACACAGACAGGTTCACAGAACAGAAGACTAATAGGTTTTCTTAAAGTTAAGCACACATACTGTTTTAAATTGTCATTAATAATTTAAAATTTATGTGGTCAAACTTTACAATTCCTTCTCAAAGAACTACAGCCCACTAACATGAAACCTGGATAAAAGATGGATAAGTAAGCTCTTCTTTCTCCTTTTCTAGAAGCATAACAAATTTTCTGTGTGTATCTTTCAGTGTCAAGAGAATAGTTATAGGACTCCCTCCGTAATTTAAGGACATATGAACATAAAAAGAAGTCACAATAGTGATAAAAATCACATTCATTTTCTACTTTTTAATCCAAGTGGCTGAATAGAAAAAAATCAATGGAAGATATGGTACACGGTGAACTGGTAAAAGAAACTTCATTTTAATATATTTGCTTTGCAATACTCATTTACTAACATAACTAATTTAGCAAGTGCTTACTATGATTCAGATAAAACAAAGATTATGACTGTTTCTACCCTAAAAGAACTCACAGAATACGGATAGACAAGTACAAAGTAACTATAACACAAGGAAAAATATAAATAACCTATAAGAAGTCTGGGGCAGTATAGTGAATCAAAGAAGAAAACACTATAGTCTTGCTTGTGGGAGAAAGGATGAAAGACGGCATTTCAACTGAGTCTTTGAAGAAGAAGTGAAATTCCCATAATCAAAGAATGGGTTAAGTTGTAATTGAAAATAGAAAAAAGATGGGGGAGGAGGTTCAGAGATGACACTTGTATGCCTACCATGCGCTAGATGCTATGCTGGTGTTTCATACATTAGCTAATGTAAATCTCACAAGTATGGGAAATTGGCATTCTTTCCCATTTTGAAGGTGGGAGAATTGGGGTAAAAAAATTAAGGAATGTGCCAAATATCACACACACGGCAGTGAAGCCAGATATTCAAGAGATTCTCATAAAGTTCTTATTATACAGTATGCTAGCAGCAACATGAGTGAAAGTAAAGCCAGCAAGTTCAGGCCTGTTCTTTGAACTACAAGCAGTGTAACCTGCCTACCCTGATTCAGTGTAGAGGAATAGTGGGAATAAGTCTGGGAGGCAGGTTGGGCCCACAGCATGCAGGCCCTTAAATGTCAAGCTTGTCAACATCACTTCAATAAATATATTACTGAACAGGGCTTCCCTGGTGGTGCAGTGGTTAAGAATCTGCCTGCCAATGCAGGGGACACAGGTTCAAGCCCTGGTCCGGGAAGATCCCACATGCCGCGGAGCAACTAAGCCTGTGCGCCACAACTACTGAGCCTGCACTCTAGAGCCTGCGAGCCACAACTACTGAAGCCTGCGCACCTAGGACCCATGCTCCGCAACAACAGAAGCCACCGCAGTGATAAGCCTGCACACCACAACCAAGAGTAGCCCCCACTCACCATGACTAGAGAGAGCCCACACGCAGTAGCAAAGAACCATCACAGCCAAAAATAAACAAATAAATAAAATTTTTTTAAAAAGATATATCCTGAACAGATATTCCCCAGAATTGTGCTTGGTGGGGCGTAATTACAACATAGCATGTTGTTTACAGAAATGTATGTTCAAATTTCAAAAGCATGGGGTGGGGGGAGGTAAGGATGGGGCATGATTAACACTGTCATTGGTCAATGAAGGAGAAAAGTAGAAAATGTTAACAAAGGTTTTCCAGAGATATACCCTTGGCAGATGTATTATTAGGCAGTAATACTACCCAAAATAAAGCAGAAGAATTGCATATCAAAATACACAAAAACATGTTTAGCACTGCTGGCGTTTATGGCTCTGAAGCCTTTCTGCTCCCATACTCAAATTACTGTCTATTTCTTCATAATTAAGACAAAGTGATTAAGGCAGCTAGTCTGAGCATGGCCCAGGTTTACAGAAGGCAAACTGATACAGAGGCCATGTTCAACCACTGGGGCTCACATATCAGAACTGTGGGTGCTGAGGGGGCCCATTTCTGGTGTGCACAATTAAAAAAAAATCCTCTTTGACATTCTTACCAACACCTACTGCCATGGACCGAAAAACAAAAAGCAAAACAACAAACAAACAAACAATCAACTTGGTGAGCTAACAGTATCTTTCATGGAAATTATGCAAGTGAAAAACAATTACGATTGTAGCTTTTCTATAGTTGACATGTATGGGGGGAGGAGCAAGAGGAAAAAATACTGTTTAAACACACTTAAGAGAACCTTAAATTTACATAGTGTTTACAGTATACAAGGGACTTGCTCTTACTTGAGCTTCAAAACAGCATTGTAAGCTATTAATTTCCTTATCTTCCTTAAAAGTAAGGAAAACAAGATTATGGTGTAGAATAAATGCCCTTCAGTCACCAAGAAAGTAGCAGCTCTGATTCCAGGTCCAATACTCTTTCCTATGTAAGTCAACAATATCAAATAAAGTACCATGTATCAGTGACACTACTTGGTAATTTTTTAAGAAAAACCTTAACCGAGAACTAAATCCAATAAAGTGTATAATTAATGCTTATGTTCATTCTGTCATGAAGACATACCTGTCTTCAATTTTTCACCTGTAATACTTCTAAAATAGAAAATAATCACAGAAATAGCAAAGGGCTAATAAGCTAATATGAGGCATATGAGGTAAAATTAAGAGGCAGTAGTACATATTTTAGGTACCTCTTAATGATCAATGAGAAGGCTAATCTCCCAAGAAATTGCATGAATAGTGAAAGCAACATCCCTAAATACAAACAAAAGACTACTAGAAAAAGGTACAAAAAATATCATGACCATGACCTGAGCTATATTTCCTTTTCAATTCTGGAGTGGTAGGTGAGACAGAATTTTAACAAATAGTAATGAAACTTAGATACCAGATATGTCTGTATCTATATATTTGACTTGATATCCTAATATGTTAAATCAGAGATATGACAAGAAATAAACAGGAAACATATTTTACTAAGAAAAAGCCTTCAATCCCACAACCTTGAGTACCTAATATGGAAAAAAAATGGTGCATTACCTGTTGGCAAACCCAGTGTAAAATATCTGTCCTGTCCAGGTCTGAATTGAATGATGCGATTACAGATGTATTTGGCTGCCCATTCACTAGCCAAGTCATAGTTATCAAGAATTACAAGCCTCATTATGGTGATGCACAGCTTCCAGGACAAGAAGTTCAAACCTGAGAAAATTCCATTGTAGAGCACTTTAAGTAATTCACAGTCAAACAGAAGTAAAATACATTGATGACTTTAGAAAGGACAGTACTTAAGAAAGACATGCTTCTATACAAATACAATCTATACTTTTAAAATAGTAATAATGGCTGTTCTCTTTTGGATGAACTTTGAGTTCTGGGCAGTGGGCTAGGTCATTTAAGTACAAATATCAATTCTTACAACAACCTTCTGAAGTACATACAACATCCAGTTTTAGATGAACAGAGGGACTGACACAATTTGACTGAGTTCACACAGTTACTAAGTGACAAAGCTGAAATTTATATCAAGGCAAATTTACCATAAAGACATCACACTGCACTATCTCTACAGGTATACTATATAAAGCAACATAAATCTAAAGGCAAACAAAGCAGCACTCATTTACTGATTGCAAATTAATGGTAGTAATGATTACTCAGCACCTTTTGGGTTACTTACTAAAATCCAGAACTCTCCCTATGAATGATGTAATAACCAAACCTCCCTTCTGTATAAAAGTGATACCTGCACTTAAAAAAATTTCAGTCAATACAGAAAGATAAAAAGAAGTTAAAAAAAAAAATCGACCCAAATCCTGCCACTCCGAAATAATGCTCATTACTATTTGGTATACATCGTTCCAGCTATCTATCTAATGCACACATATAAATAGGATGTATAGAAATAATTTCTAACAATGGGATCATACTAGACATGCTATTTTTAACAAAAAGCATAACGAATTGAATTCTTTCTGCATTAAACAGAAGCAAAAGAAAATAAAGTGAACTAAAGAAACTGCTGATCTCTGGGGGAAAGAATTATTCACAAAAAAGCAATTTCAGTTCCTAAAAGTATTCTAAGGTTAAGAAAAAATATTATACAAATATTAAGAGATCAGCATCATTTAAAAACTATATGATTCCATTTTACACAACATGTGAAAATTGCATTCTTACACTTCCTCCCACCCCGATTTCTGTAAGATGTATTATTTTATACTGCCAAGATTTATAACATTTACAATGTGTTCTACAACTATAATTCCCAGATTTTAATTCTCAGTTTTATTATACTTAAATGGATTTGTTACCCACACCAATCCTTTCACAAATGGCTTCAGCAGTCCTGAATTCTGTACCCACAAACCATACATACAGAAGTCAAAATCTTTACATTAGAAAACACTGAATCTAAATATGTCCTTAAGAACATGATGATTTAGATTCTGGCATAACAAAAACTTACAATCACCATGATCTAGAATTATGGCACAATAACAAGAGATAAATATCATTTACAGACAATAATTTACACAGTTAAGTCATGAATTCAGTCCAACAGATGGACTTGGCCTCCATTTAAATTCATTAATAATCTAATGGCAGAAACAATTTCAAAGTTACACCAAAGAATCAGAAACATTTCCTGGCTGTTTTAACCATCAAGAGATATACTTATCTCTAATAAGAATATTCAGCAAAATGACTACTGATAAAAAGAGAAAAAAAAAAAAAAAAAACCCTGTAAGGTGAGGAGGAGGAATGGCATTAGAGCTTTCCAAGTGTCTTCTGTGTTTTGGGGCATGCTATTTCTTTTCTCAGTTCAACACACTTGTGAGAGAGGGCCTCACAATGCCAAGCACTAAGCTCTGTAGACACAAAAATGACAAAGATAAGGATCCTACTATCAAAGGGCTTAGACTCAATAGTCTCTGGGGAAGAACTTATCCTCATTTTTCAGATAAAGAAAAGTGCAACTCACAAGTTTATTACTGATGTTATAAAGCTATTAAGTGGTGGAGGGCCTATCTGACTGAAAGATACATGCTTCCCAAAAGTGCCTTATAAGGACGAATCACTTAGGATGCCTGTTAAAAAGATTCCCCAGACCTTTCCCTGGACATGGTGTTTCAAAAGATATGAAATGGGGTCCACGGAATCTGCACAAATATCACAGGTGATTCTTACAATCAGGATACATTTGGAAAATAACATCATACAAGATGACTTCATTGCACAGAGGTTCAAGTAAGCCTCTCAGACCAAACACAGGCACGTTTTGCTTTCTTAAACTCTTCCGCGAGTCTACAGTTCAGTTCTAAAAGTCCCAAATGAATCACCTCACCCAGAGAAAAGTAGAATGCCACATGTGTTCAGATTTTTAAATATGTCTTTTTCCAGTTTTTGCCAATCCTCACACATCTGAACTGCTGCTGCGGTCGACCATTCTCTGACATCTTGACCCGACAGCACTCAAAAAATGACACAGCACCACCCCTGCCCTCATCTTCCTCTGGTGCTGATTCATTTTGGTGTGCGTCCCTTGGACAAAGAGCTGCCAAACACAAACCTGAACTTTAAAGCTGGATGGGAACTTCTAGACGACTTGGGTTACACAGCTATTTTAGAATCTGTACTAGAATCTGGAATCTAGGCTTACAGAATCCCCGCTCTGCGCTTTTTCCCTAAAACACACTACACCTGACCTCAAAAGATTCCTGAAGCCCGACCAGGAAGGGGGCTCTCAGAGCAGGGGTCCAGGTCAGGGTCCCGACGAGAGGCGAGAAGCAGCAGAGAAGGCTGTGGTCCCTGCCCGGAAGGCGAGGGCTGCAAACTCACCTCACCTGCCAGGCCGCTAGGCCCGTCTCTCCTTAAACCCTAACGAATGCAAATGAGGATGACTATTACGAATTTGTAACAAGTGTCAGGAGAAGACTGCCAAAGAGCAGGGGCCAGGAAAGCCCCGTCCCGAAGAGAACGACCAGTCAAGTTGGAGGCTCCCGGAACCCCCATCCGCCCCGCGTCCCCGTCTCCGCATAGAGCCCACCGGTGGGTGCAACAAACAGCCGGGCCCCCGCCCGACTCCCCTTCCAGGCCCTTCCCGTGTACTCACCTGCCGACCTACCGGCTCTTCTGACGCTGGAACAGCGAAAACAACCAGCAGCCAGTCAGCCCGGAGAAACACCAACCGGCGCGAGGAGCGTAAAGCCTAAGGAGCCGGACGTAAATCTAGGCGCCGAGGGGAAGGCGGAGCGGCCTGCGGGTCCTGCGCATGCGCGCGCCTCCGGCTCGCCCAGAGTGAGCTGCAAAGAGGTCTTTGTGAGTTGCGCGAGACCGGAAATCTTTACTTAACGTGAGTCTCAAGTTGTTGGGTCGTCACCTCGACGTTGTTCGTTTTTCATCTCTCATAGGTTGAATGGCGGTAGATTCTTTGGGTTTATGAGATTTAGCATGTAGGACTACAGTGCTCATACATAAGCATTACTTTAGTTGCTGCTTATAATAGCAATATAAATTCATGTCTCTCTACCCCAAGCTATTGAATGTCTACTTTGCAAGCACAATGACAACTAAGCGCTTTTTATCAATAAGCTCATCAAAGTTAAATTTAACATGCTGCAGAAAGGCAAATCTTGGAGTGGCTCAATAAGCGTAAACTCTAGAAGGAAATTCTGATGAGATACGAATTTGTGCTGAGATTCTAGGAAAGGGGTAGAAGAAGCAGAATCTGCTTTGAACTGAGTATCATAGATCTTTGTTCGTGAGGTGGATGGAAGGAAGCAGGGCTGGGGAAGTTATTGTTAAGAAAGCAGCAGTCACTCAAAGGAAGGGTCTTGTGGCCTCACCAGGTCCCATTAGAAACACTGTTTAGAGTTCTGGGGTGACAGGCAGACTCAAGTTTCCTTGGACACTGCAAAGTTAAGATAAATGTGTAATGCTACAATCCCAAATTCCTTATCTGAAGTTCTGCACCTGGGTTGTAAATCCACCCTGCTTCTCTGGATCAAATGAACCCCCCTGGCTCACATTTTTAAGGCAAGAGTAGAATGTTCCATTCTCAGATAAAACTTCAAACAGCAAAATTTCTCACAAACTGGTACTAGGGGACAGAGGTTTTTGGCACTATAGCTTTGAGTTAGTTTACAAAGAGTTTCAAATACCACCCCAGTACTATAATTTATCATCTAACAAAAATCTAGTGTGCATCTACTGTAGTCAAAAAGACCTACAAATAATAAAAAGAGCCTTGCAGGGAATATTATTGGAGCATAGAGTGATATTTGCGAAATGTATTCTTTCTCAATGGTTTTACTTCTTCATGTGTTTCTGACACTAGAAAAATAAGTTCTGTCCCTGCTGTAAGTGCTGACAATGGTTAATTCTGCTTTGATTGCACTGTTTCATGTCCTGTCTTCCTTTTCTCCCAAGTTGGTGTTTCTCACCTCTTGCAGCCCATATGCCATGCTTTGTATAAGATTAAAGCAAGAAATTACTGCCATCAAAAGCAAAATATTTAATACTAAACAGAAAAAAGTTGTTTTTGACAAGGACAGGGACAAGTATGCTGAGTCACTCATTTTTCCATTCAATAAATATTTAGTGATTATGTGTCAGACACCAACATGAGGAAAACAGACACACAGTCTTTGCTGTCAGTGAACTAAGAGTCTTGTGGGGATACAGACATTACCCAGCAAATCCTAATAAAGGAAAGTAGTCTCAGTCATGAGACTCTAATTGAGACATTCCTTTATGTTCCGGGATGACCTGGGCATAGAAACAACCTGTGTCTTGTCCTCCAGATAAAGCCCCAAGGAATGATAATATTAACAGAAAGATCCTATGAACCAAGGTTTTAGATGAAGAGTTTGGTAGGAAAATTTTAACAAGCGATCACCCAGGGAAGGTGACAGATTTACAGCAGCATAAGAGCAGTACAGTAGAGGTAGCTAGATAGGTGACAGGAAAATATGCCTGATGACAGCCCTGGTCTACTACAGGTCACAAAGAGAAGCATCAAACAGCAGTCATACCCTGTCATCCTGATAGCTGGCACGGAGCTGAAGTTAGCTGATACAGAGCCTGAAATTGTGCTTCAGTCAACATGTATCATGCAAATGGAGGCCGATGGACAAAAGATGTTTCAGCAGACACCAGTGAGGATATATACTGAAGACCAAAATGCAGAGGAAGAGATACCTATCCATTAAGTGGATGTCAGAGAAGAGAAAATGGCCCCAGAACAGATGCCTCCACCGATGTAGATGCCAGTAGCCTCCCCACCTTAGATGCCATCCTAAGTCAAAGGTGGGGAAGAGGGATAGAAATGACAGAATTTACATTTGAAATGACTAAGGAAACACTAAAACAATTAAATGAACCTGAAAGATAACTTTTGTTTCCTGCTCTCATGAGAATGGGGCTTGAGGGAGAGATTTAAGTAAAAGTTACATTAAAGCTGTATATTATATAGAGATATTACGGACAAATAAGAAATGGCACATTGGAATTTATGGCCTATGCAATTTCTATATGCTACAAAAGGTTTTAGTAGGGTATACCATGATCAGATGTGTATGTTAAACAAAAATTACCCTGTATGCCTGTAAAGAATAGACTGAAGTTGGGGCAGGAGTAGATCAGGGAAAGCTGGATTTTGCCAGAATGAATACAGAGGGGGATACTGTAAGCCCAGGAAATAGTTTGCACAAAGGTATGCAGGCAGGAAAGTAAAAGGCATATATATGGAATTCTGAATGACTACCAAGTGGCTAAGATAGGATGTATTTCAAAAACTAGAGAAAATGAATCTGGAAGGCTATGCATACAAATTGGACTTTATATTGTAAGCAGTGGGGAACCACTTAAGCTTTATGAGTGTAGTAAGAGACTAGCAGATTGTGTTTTAGGAAGAAGGAAGTAGAATGAGTAGGGATTGTACGATAGCAGCAAAAATCCAGACATAAAAAGACTCTAGGCTCATTTTCTATTTTCCCTGCCCCAGCCATAGTACTAGGCATTTCACTAATTGCTGAGAGTTTTTGGTTTTGCTTTGTTTTATTTTGTTTTTTATCAAGAATGTTAGGTTTTACCAAACGCTTCCTGTATCTATTGAAATGATGGTGTGGTTTTCCATTTTAATCTGTTGGTGAATTATGGTGATTGATTTTTGAATATTAAATATACCTTGCATTGCTGAGATAAAGCTGACTTGGGCATGGCTTTTCTTGTCATGGTCATGGACTTTCAGTCAGAAGCAACTAAACATTTGCCTGGATAGTTTTTGACAAATGACTCTTTCCCCAAGAGTGGCTTGAGTACTAGGCAAGAGTTCTGAATTAGACAAAATAAGAAAAGCCTTTCAGTGGCTTCTTCCAAAGTTCTTCTGTCTTAAAGAGAGAGGTAGGGCTTCCCTGGTGGCGCAGTGGTTAAAAGTCCGCCTGCCGATGCAGGGGACACGGGTTCGTGCCCCAGTCCGGGAAGATCCCACATGCCACAGAGTGGCTGGGCCTGTGAGCCATGGCCACTGAGCCTGCGCGTCTGGAGCCTGTGCTCCACAACGGGAGAGGCCACGACAGTGAGAGGCCCGCATACCGCAAAAACCAAACAAACAAACAAAAAAAAAAAGAGAGAGAGAGAGGTAAAATAATAATGACTGTTTTGGGGAATGAGGGTTTGAAAGTGCTCCAGCCCAGTTTTTCTCCCTATAGTACTTGGAATGTAAACTTGTTTTTGTTTTTGTTTTTCCCAAGGCTACCATAGTTCTGGGAGCAGGGGATGGGATACGGGTAAGTTAAAACAAACAAAACTGACCATTCTTATTGATAGTCCTTCAACTTTCATGAAAAAGCTTCCCAGGTTGCTGAAAGACTTTCAGTAGTCTTCACAGTTTTCAGAAATGTAGATTTTTATAGTTTGTCAGTTTTCTTTTTGTTTTTATGGGGGGATAAATTTTTGGATATCCTTACGCTGCCATTTTTGCTGAAATCCTCAATTGATTACTTTTTGAGTGAGCGTTGACAGTTTGTCTTTCAAGGATTTTTAAAATTTATGTTGCAAAATTATCGGCATAACACTGTAACATTCGTTGTTACCTGTACAATCCTTAGTGATTTCACTGCTCTCATTTCTGATATTGGTAAATTGTATCTTCATTTTTTTTCTCCCTAATCACCGTGGTAAGATGTTTATTAATTTAATTGATCTCTTCAAAGAACCAAATTTTGGATTGATTGAGTTTTGCATTGCTTTCTGTTTTCCATTTCATTGATCTCTACTCTGATCTTTACTATTTCCCAAGGTCTGCTTACTTTGGGTTGAATTTTCACTTCTTTTTCTAGTTTCTTAAGTGGAAGCTAAGATTAATGTTTTGCAACCTTTGTTATTTTCTCATATATACTTGTAGTGCTGTATATTTCCCCTCTTAGAACTGCTTTAGTGGCATCCCACAAATTTTTATATCTTGTCTTTTCATTTTCATTCAGCAGAAAATTCTTTCTAATTTCGTTTTTGATTTCTTTTTGACCCACAGGTTATTTAGAAGTGTATTCTTAGTTTCCAAATATTTGGATATTTTCCAGATAGCTTTCTGTTTTTTATTTTACTTCATTTTTCTTCAAAGAACATCCTTTGTATGACTTAATTTTTTAAAAATATATTAAGATTTTTTGTGGCCCAGAATATGGTATATTTTCAAGTTCATTAGAAAAAAAAAATGTGAATTCTATTTTGGGGTGGATTACCCTGTTAGGTAAATTAGGTGAAGTTGGTTGATAGTGTTCAAATTTCCTATATCTTTACTGATTTTATGTTACTAATTTTATGAATTAATGAGAGAGTAGTTTTGAAATTACAGACATTTGTGTATTTTTTGTTGCCATTTTATCAGTGTTTGGTTCATGTCTTCTGATGCTCTGTTATTAGGTACATAAACATTTAGGTTTATTATGTACTCTTGATGAATTAAATACTTTATCATTATGAAAGGATCTTCTTTATCTTGAGTGATATTCTTTGTTCTGTAATCTTCTTTGTCTGATATTAGTATCATCATTCCAACATTTTTTTGATTAGTGTTTGAATGGAATATATTTTCCATTCTTTTAACTTATTCACATCTTTATGTTTAAAGTTTTAAAAAAACAGATTTATTGAGGTATGATTGATATACAAAAACTGCACATATTTAAAGTGTACGAGTTGATGCATTTGGGCATATGCATACACCTGTGAAATCATCATCATAATCTAGGAAATAAACATACCCATCACCTCCAAAAATGTGCATATGTCTCCCTCTTGCCTTTAGTTAACATGAGATCTACCTTCTTAACTAAAATTTTAAGAGTGCAGTACAGTATTGTTAATGTAATAGGCACTATGTTACACAGCAAATCTCTAGAACTTGTTCATCTTACATAACCGAAACTTTATATACATTGAACAACAAATTCTATTTTCTCCTGCCCCTAGCTTCTGGCAACCAACGATCTATTCTCTGCGTCTATGAGTCTGGCTATTTTAGATACCTCATATACGTAGAATCATGCATTATTTGTCCTTCTATGACTGGCTTAATCAAAGCATAATGTACTTCTAGTTCATCCATGTTGTCTCATATGGCAGAATTTCCTTCATTTTAGGGCTCAGTGATATTTCATTGTATGTGTATATCACATTTTATTTTTTATCCATTCATCTGTTGATGAATATTCAGATTGTTTCCATAGTTTGAATATTGAGAATAATGCTGTAGTGAGCATGGGAGTTAAGGTATCTCTTGGAGATCCTCATTTCAGTTCTTTTGGATATATACCCAGAAGTGAAATTGCTGTATCATATGGTAGTTCTGTTTAGTTTTTTGAGGACTCTGTTTTCCGTAGTGGCTACCAGCAATGTCCAAGGGTTCCAATTTCTCTATATCCTCACCAATATTTGTTATCTTCTTTGTGGGGGTCAAGGGGATAATAGCCATCCTAACTGGTGTGGCAGGATAGCCACTGTGGTTTTGATATGCATGTCCCTCATAATTAGTGATATTGAGCACTTTTTCATTTTGGTCATTTTTATGTCTTCTTTGGAGAAGTATCTATTCAACTCCTTTGCCAATTATTTGAGTCATTTGTCATTTTGCTATTGAGTTGTAGGAGTTCCTTATATATTTTGGATATTAGCCCCTTACCAGATATGCGGTCTGAAAATATTTTCCCCCATTCCGTAGGTTGTCTTTTCATTCTGTTGATTGTCTCCTTTGCTATATAGAAGGTTTTCGGTTTGATGTAGTGTTGCTTGTTTATTTTTACTTTGCTGCCTGTGCTTTTGGTGTTATCTTCAAGAAATCATGGCCAAACCAATGTCAAGAGTCTTTTCCCCCATGTTCCTTCTGGGAGTTTTATAATTCAGTCTTATGTTTAAGTCTTCAATCTTTTTTGAATTGATTTTTGTATCCATTTCATGATTTTGCTTGTGGATATCCAGCTTTCTAAGCACCATTTGTTGAAGAGACAGTTGTTTCTCCATTGTGTACTCTTGGCTCCCTTGTCAAAGATCAGTTGATCACTTATACTTGGGTTTACTTTTGGGTTCTCTATTCTGTTCCATTGGCCTATATGTTTATCTTTATGCTAGTTCCATACTGTTTTAATTACTATAGGTTCATATTATATTTTGAAATTGGGAGGTGTGATGCCTCCAGCTTTGTTGTTCTTCCTCAAGATTGCTTTTATTCTTTGGGGTCTTTCTGGCTTAATATCACTTATAGGATTTTTTTTTCTAATTCTGTAAAAAATACCATTGGGATTTTGATGGGGATAACATTGAATCTGTAGATTGCTTTGGGTAGTATGGACATTTTAACAATATTAAGTCTTCCAATCCATTAATGTGGGATGTCTTTCCATTTATTTATGTGTTCTTTAATTTCTTTCATCTGTTTTTTGTAGTTTTCAGTGTTTTGTAGTTTTCAGTCTTTCATCTGCTTGATTAAGTTTATTCCTAATTACTTTATTCTTTTTGGTACTATTGTGAATGGGATTGTTTTCTTAATTTCCCTATATGGATAGTTCTTTGTTAGTGTAGAGAAACAAAACTGATTTTTACCTGTTCATTGTATACCCTGAAACTTTACTGAATTCATTTATTAGTCCTAACAGTTTTTTTGTGGAGTCTTAGTTTTCTGCATATAGGATTAGGTCATCTACAGAGATAATTTACTTCTTTCTTTACATTCTGGATGCCCTTTATTTCTTTTTCTTGCCTAATTGCTCTCACTAGGACTTCTAATATTACATTTAAAAGTGGCAAGAGTAGGCATCCTTGCCTTGTTTCTGATCTTAGAAGAAAAGCTTTCAGCTTTTCACCATTTACTATGATGTTAGCTTTGGGCTTACTATATATGGTCTTTGTCATATCGAGTTAAATAACTTCTATACCTTGTTTGTTGAGAATTTTTATCACAGAGGTGTGTTGAATTTTGTTAAATGCTTTTTCTGTATCTATGATGATAATCATGTGATTTTTGGCCTGTATTCTGTTAATGTGGTATATTATGTTAATTGATTGGAATATGTTGCACCATTCTTTTTTTTTAACATCTTTATTGGAGTATTATTGCTTTACAATGGTGTGTTAGTTTCTGCTTTATAACGAAGTGAATCAGCTCCACATATACATATATCCCCATATCTCCTCCCTCTTGCATCTCCCTCCCACCCTCCCTATCCCACCCCTCTAGGTGGTCAGAAAGCACTGAGCTGTGTTGCACCATTCTTGAATCGCAGGGGTAAATCCCAATTTGTCATAATGTACGATTTCTTAATATGCTGTTGGATTCAGCTTGCTAGTATTTTGTTGAGGATTTTTGCATTTAGTTCATCAGGGGTATTGGCCTGTAGTTTTCTATTTTTCTCTTTTGATTATATGTTTCTAATATTTATTATTTCCCTTCTTCTAATAACTTTGGGTTTGGTTTATTTTTCTTTTTCTAGCTCTTTGAGGTGTAAAGTTAGGTTGAGCTCTTTTCTTATTTTCTAATGTGGGCATTTATCACTATAAACTTCCTTCTTAGAACTGCTTTTGTTCCATCCTTGTTTGATTTATTTGTTATTCAAGAGAGTGTTGTTTAATTTCAACATATTTGTGAATTTTCCTTCTTCTGTGATTTCTAGTTTCATTCCTATGTGGTCAGAAAAGATATTTGATGTGATTTCAGTCTTCTTAAATTTGTTAAGACATGTTTTGTGACCTAATAAAATACAGGGTATTTTCCATCTCAAACACTGTAGTTTTCATCTCTAAAAATTTGATGGAAGTTTTTTTTATTGTCCATGTTTCTACTTAATATATTCAATCTTTTCTTTAGCTTCTTGAACATATAGAATATAGTTAAGATAATTTTTTAAGGTCCTTGTCTACTAAGTTTATTATTTGTGTTATTTCTAGTTCTCTTTCAATTGATGGATTTATATGTTTTATTCTAATTGTGGGAACAGGAACTATGTCTGTCTCTATGAGTGGCTCTGACACTGTTTCCTCTAATCTTTTCAGGTGGTTCTCTCAGCCTCAGATAGTTTCCTTAGCTGTGTTTGCTGATCAGTACTCAACTGAATACTCCAGGGGAACACTCTTCAGAACTTTAGAGTTCTCTCTGTGTGCATCTTGCTTCTCTGTGGTACTCTGCCTTGCAAACTCTAGCTACCATGGCTTCCCTGGATTCTCATCTCTCAACACAGAGACACCATGGGTCTCTGCCTGCATCTCCTTTCCCTATGCTACAGTGTGGAAACTTTCTCTAGACATTAACCTGGGACAATTGTAGGGCTCACTTTTTTTGTTTCTCATCACTCAGGGATACTGGTCCTTCATTGCCTGATGTTTTGTGTCTTGAGAGATGTTGTTTCATTCTTTTTTTTTTTTTTTTTTTTTTGCGGTACGTGGGCCTCTCACTGTTGCGGCCTCTCCCGTTACGGAGCACAGGCTCCGGACGCGCAGGCTGAGCGGCCATGGCTCACGGGCCCAGCCGCTCCACGACATGTGGTATCTTCCCGGACCGGGACACGAACCTGTGTCCCCTGCATCGGCAGGCGGACTCTCAACCACTGCGCCACCAGGGAAGCCCTTTCATTCATATTTTGTCCAGCTTTTTAGTTGTTTAAGTCAGAAGGGTGAATCAGATCCCTCTGACTCTATCTCAGCTGGATTTAAAGAATGGCTGGATCCTCAAAACACAATTTAATGTATTCTTATTACCCAAATTCTGTTTAATTCTGAAAAGTAAATTGCTGTGGCCAGTCAAAAAGCAATAAATTTTCTTCTGCTGGTTGTTACAACCTATTTGCTTCCTATAAAAGTGACTATTAAACTTTCAGAGACTTCGTTGAAAAATCATTATCAAGAATTACATATTGCATGTCAAGCATAAAACCTGATAGAAAAAAAAATGTTATGTTCATGGAATCAAGTTCAAATTTCTCAGAAAATAAAAATAAAAAGATTTTATTTAGAAGTTTTATACCAATTAAAATTTAATATCTTTCTTAATACTTTATATTTCATTTTTTGTCTGACTTTTGTAATATGAAGAAATTAATAAATTTTTCCACTAGCCTGATATAGATGCCCTCAAAACTCCTTTAGTTTACTTCAGTGTGCTGTACATATTTGATCTTTCTCTGTGTAACCCCTCACATGAAAAGTGAGTCTAAATCCTGAAAGACCCTTTGCTATAAGTAGCAACTGTAGAGGTGGGGATGGGTGTGAGTGAGCTCATGACTGTTGGTAGGGGGCACCCAGAATGTTTGTGTGTGTGCATAAATGTGTGTTTTAGTTTTCCTTGTTCAGAAGGTATAGTAAAAGCAAAAGGAAGGTCAGATTTGATTTAGAAAGGAGATCATTTTATAGTCAACATTGCATTACTAGACATCTTGTAGCATACTGATTGCAAAAATGGCTTCAATCCTCTATCTCTCCTTAGATCCACACTCTATCTATTGTGACTGTGCTTGGCGGTGGCTTATTTTACATGATTGTTATAGCAATTGCTTACTGATACACATCTGTTGTAATGCATTGGAGAAAGAATTCAATAATATGTGGATCCTTCCACACTCAAACGTGTTGGCAAAGCTCTCACAGATGTTGGATATATCTGCTGAGCTGGGCTTCTTGACTCCCAAGCAAAGATGTTGCCTTACCTTTTGCATCATGCAGGAGTGAATGTTTGTCAGATCAGGTACATTGGCTCATGACTTTGGTCTCTATGGGCAAGGCAGGCAGTGAAAGCTGCCTTACAATTTCATAAGCTTTCATTCATAATTTTAGCCAGATATTTGAATATACGATAAAATGAGGCAAAGCATTCCGAGGGCAAAGTGGAAAATGCTCCTATCATCCATTTTTAAAAGAAAATATGATACATAGTCTGAGAAGGCAAATGGGGGATTTAGATTTTTAATGTAAGTGGGGTTTTGAGTCAGTCATTTGGTTGTAAAGAGAGACTGGGAAACTTGACTTGAAGCTACCTTTGCAGAGCAGGCTCTTTGTTTTAAATTAGATTTTAGGTTTATTTAGGGTTGTTTGGGGTTTGATATACTTGGGGGAGGGGTTAAAGTCACCATGCATAAGACTAACCTTAACTAGGGGTCCCCCAACCTCCAAACACTGAGGTAGAATAAGAGAATACTCTTATAGTTAGAATAAAAGGGGTTGGGTAATTGAGTAAATGAGAAATACACAGTGGTCCTCACACTTAGGAATGAGGGGACAACCTCCTGATAATTGTTAAGGGTGAAACAATAGTCTATGTGTAAAAGGTAGAATGCTAGAATGGATGATTACTGACTTAAATGTTTCATTGAAATCAAATTCTCTTAAGATCTGCCTACTATGGTTTATATCTTATCATATCTGCTTTTATTATAGAAAGTTTCATTATGGGCCATATTGTCATCTATCTGCAAGCCATCACAATTAAGTTTCTGCTCCTTTAAATTAAAACAAGAAGTTTTGTCTTCAAAACCCACAAAAAGTAGGTAAAATTTAAGAAATTTATGTCAGCTCTGAGATTTTCAGAAGATTTCTTTAGATAAGAATCATAAAAATGCAGATGGTAAGAATATATAATTGGATTTAGGGAATTTCAATTTTAATAACATAGACTAAAGCACTGTCTCTTGTCTATAATTTAATAAGGAAAATTTTCCTGGAATCATAAACTATGAAATTTTTATTTCATAGTTTATTTCATAGAGGCTTCTCAATGACAACTAACACTAAGGTTAAATAAGAGCTTTAGAATTAAACGTCACAGCATCATTTTATTGAAGATTATATCTTTGTAAATAGTAGCTATAAAACTAAATCAATGGATTATGAAATTTTTACCACTAGAAGTTAAGGAGAAGAGTTTATGGCAAGCTAAATCAATAATTTAAGATTGTAGACTAAAGAAATTAGTGGCAATATTTTTTAGCTGATAAAAGTATTTGTACCATATAATGAAATGCTAAATCTTCATACAGAAGTTTTCAAATGGAATGTAAACTTATGTAATAATTAAAGTAAGTCCTAAATAATCTCCATGAGGATAGGGACCTTGTAGGTCTTGTCCACAGCTGTGGACTCAGCACCCAGCCTAGCACCTGGCTCATAGCGAGTGTGAGATGTTCACCGTGTTGTACTGAATATTTCAATTTAAAGTTGGAGCTGCTATGCTACACTTAGACACAAGAGGGCATGATGGAACCTGGTATAGGACAGGCTGTGCTGATTTTCTTATAAACTGTGGTTTTTGTTTTTTCCAGTTGTTCTTTGTGAATAGCAGGTCACTCTGGCTGACCTTCTATAGCATAGCAGTAACATATAGTAAGGACTATTAAAAAGCTGAAATTTACTGAAATTTACATTTACTCTATATAAAACTTAATAACTACTTTCATTTATAATATTTAAGAGATTTACCAGAGAACTGAAAAAGAAAAACACAAAATAGAGTGATGTAAAATTTTAGGATATTTTAAAAATAGCAACTCTTCCATGCAAACTGGAGCTCTATCTCAGATCACTGCCATAGAAATCAGGCTTTTATTTGGATAGCATAATCTTTACATTACATTTTTGCCCATTTTTGTGAGTAGTGAACTGAAGCAATTTAGTAAAAGAAAATTAACCTTGTTAAAGAAAATGTATTCTTCAGCATATAAAACAGTGATGATAAGCAAGGGCTGGAATTGGAACAGTAGCCCCCAATATTTTATATGTTGGGGAGATGGAGGGAGGTTTATTGAGCATCCTGGACGCTTGGCAGGTGGCTGTGCTGGTTCTATAAAGATCCAAGGCACAGACACTTCCTGACAGTTGTATATTACAATTGTATAGCCATTATAGATCACTCTTACCCTCCTGTTTTCCAGCTCTCTCCCATGGCCTTGCACTGCCCTCATAAAAAAATGAAGAGCCTAATAGCCAAAAAAAAAAAAAAAATCACTTGTCTCTAACGAATTCCCTATATATTTATCTTACTTGGCAATGGTCACCATGCCAACATGGCTAAAATTCATAGGCATTCTTCATCTTCTTATTTGATCTCTGGGAAGCATTTAATACCATTGGCCTCTCTTCCATCTTAAAATATTGCTCTCTCCCTTTTCTTTTTACTTTCATGGACTTTCCTTTGCAGTCTGTCAAATGGGCTTCTCTTTCCAAGATTCCCTCTTTGACCCTCTCTGTAATCACACTGTGTCTGGACACTTTTGCTCTGTGACTTCAGTTATATTGTCCCAAACTTATATAACTCTAGCTTAGCTCTCAATCTTGAGCTCTAGACCCCTATGAAACTGAGCTCTGGGCTTTCCAGCTAGAAATTCAAATGTGTTCAAAGATATCGCCTCACTCCCTACCCCAAACCTGTTTCTCTCTCATTGCTTCGTCCATGAATGACAATACCATCCGGACAATGGTCTAAGCCAGGTGTCTAAGCAATCCTTTAGAGTTCTCCTTCTTTCTCAGCTTCCACAGCTAATTAGATCCTCTGGGAGACACTATTGGTTGTCTCTCCAACAGCTAATTCCAACCTTCTCTTCACTGTTGTTAGAATCTACCTCCCACTATAGAGGCTGAAAGAGCCAGATTTTGTTCTCTCAACTTTCCTTGCATTGAAGGCATGGGCATTTGGCCCACTCTGATTAATGGGATTCTAGGAAAGGTTTTCCTCTCTGATTAAAAAACAAAGAGATGTCTGTACAATGGAGGTCTCCCCTTCTTTCCTGTTGTGGGCATTGCTGTTTGAGGATCCAATGCTCAAGGCTGCTGCTTGAGACCATGAAAAAGAGAAAAAGTACGTGGAGAAGTCAACCTGGAGTTCTGACAGGCATGTGGAAACTGCCTGACTCCGTTCTTCTTATGTAAGAAAGTGACTCCCAATTACTTTCGTACTTACACTTGAAATTTTCTGACTTAATGTTGTAAGGATACAGCTTGAAGGCCAATTGATTTTAGCTCCTAAATATCTCTTGAATCTGCTTCCTTCTTTCAGTCCCTTGGTTAACCCCTCTGTTGGGCCTTTTTCATTGGTGCGGGGATTGCTGCAACAACAGCCTGACTGATGTAACTTCTTCCACTCTTGTTTCTTCTTCTCCAGGACCACTTTCCCTCTGATATCAGAGGGATTTTAATTTCAAACTTCAAGTCAAATCACACCTCTTCCCTTGTTACAAAATTTTCAGTGGTTCCTCTTCAATAGTAGTTAAGTAATCAGACAGTTGCTAAGCTTCAGCTACTACTTCAGCTGCTAGATCGATTTCCCACATTTCCATAAATGTGGTTGGTAAGGAAACAGTGAGCTTAAGTGGATTGAGATGTTTATCACTCATGAGACATCAGGCAGCAGGAGCTTCCCATTTGCTCTCCCCTCATGTCACGGGGGCGATGCAGAGTGGATCCTGGTGGACCTTGCAAACATACTGGATGTAGGTCACAGCTGAGCTTAGGAAACCAGTTTTTTTTTTTAGGATTTATTTATTTATTTTTGGCCTCATCATTGCAGCGCATGGGTCTTAGTTGCAGCGTGTGGGCTCTTCATTGTGGTGCGTGGGCTTCTCTCTCTAGTTGTGGCATGTGGGCTCCAGGGTGCGTGGGCTCTGTAGTTGTGGCACGTGGGCTCCAGGGCACGTGGGCTCTGTAGTTGTGGCACACGGGTTCCAGAGTGCGTAGGCTCTGTAGTTTGCAGAACACAGGCTCCCTAGTTGAGGCGTGCAAGCTCAGTAGTTGTGGCGCGCCGGCTTAGTTGCCCCGCGGTATGTGAGACCTTGATTCCCTGACCAGGAATCGAACCTACGTCCCCTGCATTATAAGGCAGATTCTTTACCACTAGACCACCAGGGAAGTCCCAGGAAACCAGTTTTATAAGGGGGTTGCAAGCTGCAAGCCAATCTGCCTATTCTTTGCTTCCAAAGGAGACATTACCTTAAGTATCTTGATCAGGAAACAAATCTGTCCTTAAACCTGGAGAGAGACACTCTTTTAGTCTCCGAGGATGTTTATTGTATAAACATCCCTGAAAAGATAACCTGAGACATACAGAAATGCGATGGAGAATTGCTCCCAACAAATAGGAACTAGGTTTGAGAATCAAACAGATCTGGAATTAAGTTCATATGTTTATATATATTAAATTAAATGGCTTCCAGATTTATTTCTCCAGCCCCAGAGTCTTTTCCCTAGACTCTAGTCCTATATATCCAACTTCCTACTTGACAATTTCTAGTTGATTTGAACGTCTGATAAGGATATCAATCATACAATATCCAAGTCTAAGCTCCTGGTATTTACCACCAAACCTCTTCTTCCCAAATATTAATGGCAATTTACCTTTCTCCAGCTTCAAACCTTGCTGTCATTCTTGTCTCCTCTCTTTCCCTTACACCCCCATATTCAATCCATCTGCAAATCCTGTTGGCTCTACTTTCAAATATATTGAGAATCTGACAACTTGCCACTCTTCTACTGTTATCACACTTGTACAAAGCACTACCTCCTGCCGTCTGAATTATTGAAAACATCTTCTAACCAGTCTCCCTGCTTCCTCTCTTCAGATTGTTCTCAGCGTAGTAGCCAAAGCAATCCTGTTAAAACATATCCTTCTATGATCAAAACCCCATTTTCCTATCTGGAACAAACACCAAAGACCTGACTATGAACTACAAGGTCCTGTATGATCTGCCCCCTCCACCATTACATCCAGATCTCATCTTCTGCTCTTCCCTTCTCTCCCTCAGCTCCAGCCACATCAACCCCCATCTCAGGACCTTTCTACTTGCTATTTGTTCTTCCTTACATGCCTTCCCCTTAGATATCTGCTCACCCAACTCCATCACTATTTTTAAGCAATTACTCAAACGTTGCCTTCTCTCGTGTTTTCTCAGCCTACTTGACAAATACATCTGGATGCCTAACAAGCATGTCAAACTTACCACGTTCAACAAGAAGGCCTTCCTGAACATCTTACTTAAAATTTCAATCTCCATCACCTTCTGTTTCACTTCCGTGTTTCATTTATCTCTATCTGCTAAACTGTGTGTGTGTGTGTGTGTGTGTGTGTGTGTATAAAATATACTTAATTTTTATTTTCTTTGTTTTCTGTTTCCCTCCCTAGAGTATAATTTTCTTGACGGTAGGTATTTTTATCTGCTGTCTTCACTACTGTAATCTCAGCATCTGGAACACGCCTCTCACACAGTAGGTGCTCAATAATTATTTGTTAACTGAATGAGTTTTGGCTTTATCCCTTATTTTCCGCAGGCTTTGGAAAAGTTAGTTAAACTGAACCTTATCTTTCTCATCAGTAAAAAGGGAAAAACAATAGCACTACCTTGTTGGATTATTGTGAGGGTTAAATGGTATAATGTGCATAAAAAAATTAACATGCATAGTGCCTGGCACACACTAGGCAGTCTGATTCCCTAGGGCTGGAGGTACCTCACCATCCCCCTTCCAGTTTGTATCAGCCATGAATCCTCATAGCATTCTGCGTCTTACATTGTACATTAATTGTTGAAGTTACTGTCTAATTCTTGTTTGTCTGCCTAGCTTGGTGTTTGACTTATAGTAGGAACTGAGGGAAAAAAAGTAATTTGGTAGGTTACAATTTGCTTTAAATACATTATCTAATTTGATCCTTAGAACTAACCTGCGTGGGGAATAGACTGGTAAAATCATAAGAATAAACAGGTTTAGCGGGATTCACAACATTGCCAGATCTTATCTGGTGATGATTTTGTTGTTGTTGTTTAGATAAAATGAGTCTCACATTTTCTAAATGGTACTGAAATGAAAGCATTTTTTGAAACAGAAGCAATCCATATACCCATGAACATTATGTGAGTTCTTCAGTTCCCAATTGTGTTGGACCTTCCCAGGCTTAATTTAAACATATTTTTACCATTTTGATGAAATTGTGTTAGAAGTGAGATATCACCTTTATTCTCCTCATTCTCTTGTGCTTCACGTATATACCTACTATTGGTAGATCAAACAAAAAATGCCTAATTTTGTTAAGTAGTTTGTTCTTAAAGAAGAGATCAACTCACAACACAAACAACTCTTGTCTTCTCAAAAATAAAATATAGCTCATTATTATGTGCTATTTGAGGATTTAAAAATATATTTGCCTCTAAATTATGTCTGAATGACATTAATTAAAATAGTTGTATAATCAGTATTTAAATATTCATTAAGTCTTTGCTAATATCTTTTCTAGTAATTGTTTTGACAAAGTAATTTATAGAAAACATCACTATCTTATCACTTGAAAATTTTCATCTTACAAATAAAGATAGTTTGGGAGTACCAATAGATGATTGAAATAGGAAAGATATTTGACAAGGAGGGAGCAGTTTCTTGGCATCTGGGGAAAGCTGGAACGATTTTTCTTGGTGTATTAGTTTCCTGTTGCTGCTGTAAAAATTACCACGAACTTAATAGCTTCAGGGAGCACACATTTATTATCTTATCGTTCTGGGAGTCAGAAGTTTGCAGTGGGCCTCACTGGGCTAAAATTAACGTGTCAGCAGGGCTGCCTTATTTCCTGGCTGTTCCAAGGGAGAATCCACTTCCTTAACTTTTCCAGCTTCTAGGGGTTTCCTGGATTCCTTGGCTCGTGGCCCCCTTAATCTCCAAAGCCAGCAAAGTCTTTCTCATGATGCCATCTTTCTGGCTCTGACTCTTCTGCTTCCCTCTTCCACATTTAAGGGACTGTCATGATTAATTACATTGAGCCCATCTGGATAATCCAGGATAATTTCCTTACTTTAACTTCAGCTGATTAACAACCTTAATTCCATCTGCAACTTTAACTCTCTCTTGCCATGTAATGTAATGTTCACAGGTCCTGGAGATTAGGATATGGACATCTTTAGGGGCACATTATTTTGTCTACCATAGTGGGTAACTCAAAGATAGAGGCCTAAAATGGTATAAGATTGTACCATATAATTATGTTTGTTTGTTTAGGTAAGGAGTTAAGGGGTGAATACACACTACAATTTAATACTTGCTCACATCTCAGTTTGCTATTTATTTTAAGAAGTTATCATTTTAGAAAGTTCTGATCATGCTTTGTGATCCAGATTGAACCCATCACTGGCAATTACCTTCTTTAACAGTACTTATTTTTCTGCTGGCTTGCCACTTTCATGTTTTTTAGCAAATGATTTTGCAGTTATCAATAATATATGCCAATTGAATATGAACTGCCCCATACTTGATGTCCCTTTCTTGTTACCTTCTGGCAGGTAGTGAACAATGTTATTCGTTATACTAATTTTAGCTCATATAGATTTCTACCCACCACCAGGGGAAAGGGTTTGCATTAGAAATAGCAAGAGATGCAAAAACAAATAAACAGTAGTTTTCAAACACTTAAAGCATTTATAGAACTTTTTCTTCAAATTATATATTCTGTGGAAGTCTGTAGACCATTATTTGAAGCACATAAAAACCGAACTGTGTTGTTGGCAGAGAGAAAGCTCTAACCTCACTCCTCACTTTCTTGGCAATTCCATCTTGAAAAAGAGTAAATTCATGTGTCCTCAGGAAAGGTACTAGGAAGTTAAGGATGAAACAAATAAAAACTTCTATTTTTTATTAAAAATGTTTTCCCCAGCTTTATGGAGATGTAATTGACATATAGCATTGTGTAGGCTTAGAGTGTACAATGTAATGATTAGATACATGTATATATTGCAAAATGATGCCACAATAAGGTTTGTTAACACATCTGTCCTCACACACAGATAAAATTTGGGTGTGTGTGGGGAGAACTTTTAAAATCTACTCTCAGTAGTTTTCAAATATACAATAGAGGATTGTTAACTATAGTCACCATGCTGTACATTGCATCCCCAGAACTTATTCATGTTATAACTGGAAGTTTGTACCCTTTGACCACCTTCACCTTTTCCCCCCATCTCCCACCCCCTGTCCCTGGCAACAAATAAAAATTTTAGTAGAAGTCAGAGTGTCCAGGGTAGACAAAGAGTGAGGTACAATGTGGACTGGAAGTCCAGGAAACAGAAAAATCGTAATAAGCTGCTGGAATCTGTGGTACTAAAGTCATGACTTAAAGTTCAAATAAGATTTTGGACAAGCCGAGACACAAAGGCAGCAGCACAGCAGAGAGTAAAGAGGTGAGTGAAGGTAAAGAAACCAAAGAAGACAGGCCACGTCTGTGGA
This sequence comes from Phocoena sinus, assembly GCF_008692025.1. NCBI lineage: Eukaryota > Metazoa > Chordata > Mammalia > Artiodactyla > Phocoenidae > Phocoena > Phocoena sinus. The sequence goes on from NC_045767.1 coordinate 69,522,338, forward strand.
TAGCACATAGTTCATCTGGACACCAGCACTGGCTGAATTTAAGAGAAGACTGAGAATCGGAGTCAAGACATGACATGGGGCAGGCTGGAGAAAAGCCTTAAATAGCAGAGTGAAAAAACTGAGTTTATTTGCTCACGGGAAACTTGCACTAAACACTGGAGTCAGGAATTAGAAGCAGGTTGGATTAAAAAAGTGAAGCTCATTTATAAAAAGCCATTGATAGTATGACAGTCTCCTTTGAATTAAGCAAAGAATGCATGTTGGTGAGCCATGACGACTACTTTGACTTTCTATCATGCTGTGTAGTGTGTCCTAGCTTGTGACAATGAATGTGCTCACTCATATCTACTGATCCCAAAGATTTTCTTTCTTACAACCCACTCTGCTATTTTCTGTAATAGCACACTCGAAATTTTCCTATCCCTAGAAGGGCATTTAACTTAATTGAAACATAGAGTTCAGTGAATATAAAGCCTATTTTTTGATATGTTGCATCCTTTCATTGTGGTGAATTCCCACAGGAAGATCGATTTGGCAGATGTGAGCAGGACTTTATATGACTTTAGACCTCAAAGGAAATCACAGCTTATTTTCATACATTCTGTCAGTGTTGGTTATAAAAGTTCAGTAGATTCCAGTGTCATATCGTACAATGTATAGTTTTTCAGTAACAACTTTTTCTTTTAATTGAGTCTTAAGCTGAGTATTTCTACCATATTCTTTCAGTTGCTATTGCTATGTTATTTGTGTAGATTTCTGGTTCACACCACTGGGAAAAACATGCATGGAAACTTTTATTCACTTTCTGGGGAAAACCCACCAGTGAGGGACCCTTTTGGCCCTATCTCTGTAAATGGCACCATCATCCCCTCAGTTTCTTAGGCAAGAAACCAGGGAGTCATCACTGATGTTTTCTTTTGCTCTCTCCCATTAATTAGGTTTTTTTTTTTTTAGATGGTGACAATTATCTACCCTCTAGGCTCCCCACCATTTACAATGTGACTTTAGCTCCTCCCATCAATAGATAGATCTACTTCTCTCTTTGAATTTGAGTAGGCCTTGTAAATCTTTGGAGAAATGCTTTGTAACTTAATTGATTAATATATGTGCTATTTCCAGGCCTAGGTGTCAAGCAACCTTGCACATTTCTGCTGTTCTCACCTATACCGCCTATACCTCTGTTCTGCCACTATGAGAACAGACCTGGGCTAGCCTGCTGAGGGACAAAAGACCATGCACCGTGAATCAATTGATTCATCCCAGCTGAGGCCCCAGACATGTAGGAGAACCCAGCCAAGATCAGTAGAGGTATCTTACAGCTGATCTGCCATGTGCTATGTGCTGTGAGCTCTCTTGCAGCTCAGTTCACTGAGACACATGTGCAAGGTCCTTCCAAACTTTCCTGGCCCTAGCTAATCCATCAGTTTATGATTTAAGTAAATGCTTGTTATTTTAAGCCACTAAATTTTGTGTGGTTAATTATGCAACGAAAGCTAACTGATATATCCTCCTTCACTTAATTGTTCTCTGAGTATTATAGCTTTTACCGCCTTAATATAATTTCTCTGCATTTCATTTTCTCCTCCTTTACTGCCTTCTATCTCAATTTTAATCCCACCTCATTTCTACTACTAGAATAGTCATGTTATTCTTCTACTTAAACCCCTTTAATGGTCATCATTTTCAATGGAATAAAGCACACAGTGCTGAAGGGAGTCACCCTGATGGCTATGAGCCCAATTTATTATGTCAGACTCCCTGGCTCCCTCACTTTCTGGCTGTGTGACCTTGGGCAAGTTACTAAAGCACTCTGTGCTTCAGTTTCCTCATGCTTAAAATGGAATAAAAATGAGCCATTGCAAGTAGAGTCTAGAATAGAACCTGGCACATCATAATTATGCAAATTATATGTACTACAATTTTTACTCCTTAGTATGAAATATAAGACCTTCTGTGAACTGGCTCTTTTATTCTCTCTCTAAAGTTGTATGTCACTATGACTTCTTCACAATCCAAGTCAAAGCCCTTGGTTCTTCCTGTATGTACCATGTTGTTTAAAGCCTCCATATTTTTATTCATGTTGCTTCAATGTTTTGAGTGCCTGGTTCCTGCCTCTCTTTTCTCTGGCCTCTAGTCCCCTTCTCTGACTATATGAACTTCTTCTCTTTCAGTGCTTACCTCAAGCAGTGCCATCTTAATGAAGTCTTTTCTAGACTCCACTGGTATAATTAGTTATGCCCTGATTCATGCCCCCATAGTATCCTGCCCATACTCCTTGCATGGTATGTATTGGCTTATACAGTCCAAACTGTCAGTTCCTTTTAGGAAAAAACAGTGTGCTGTTTGTTCTTGTTTCTCGATCATCTAGAACAATGCCTGAAACATAGTCTGAACTTCAGAAATGATGATTACAAATTTAGGACACTATAAAGACACAGAGGAAGTAATTGAGAAGAAACGAATCAGGCTCTAATTTTCTGTTTCCAAAATGCTAAAGCCACAGGTGCTCTTGGAGTGATTGCAGATAACTATAGGCAAGGAGGCCATTGGGGTGGGGCTGAATGTAGGCAAGAGTGTGTGGGTAGGGCACTTGTGGGTAATGCTGTATGTCCTTGTGGATCTTGAAGAACTTGGAAGATGATAATATAACTAAAACACTGGGGAAAAGCTGAAGTCCAGGAGCATGACATTACTAAAGACACGTAGAAACTGCTTACTTTGGTTAGAATAGACAGGTTCCTACCATTTTAGCTACTATGAATGAACGCAAGGACAATTTAAAAGTTGGGATCTTTGACAATAAGATAATCTTCAAGTTATGTATGCTGTGTTCTAACTTCATGCTTGTTATATATATATATATATATATATATTTTTTTTTTAATTTATTTATTTTTTTGCGGTACGAAAACCTCTCACTGCTGTGGCCTCTCCCGTTGTGGAGCACAGGCTCCAGACGCGCAGGCTCAGTGGCCATGGCCCACGGGCCCAGCCGCTCCGCGGCATGTGGGATCCTCCTGGACCAGGGCACGAACCTGCGTCCCCTGCATCGGCAGGCGGACTCTCAACCACTGTGCCACCAGGGAAGCCCCTATATTTTTTATTAATATTGTCTCTTCTTATAAACTTAATGTTCTTAAAAAGGAACGATGGAATGCTTATGATCATATATGCTGTAGGACATAGGAAAGTTGGGATGGGAAATATTTCATGAAGTTGATTTTTCATGCATTTAGTGAGCCAAGTTTGTGATTTCCAATGATTAAAAAAGCACTCCAGTAGAATCACTGTTTGAAAACCAAACATCATGTAATACCTCAATGGAGAAAGTTGGAACTCTTTATCAGTTATACAATAACTCCCCGTAGCTTCTCCCCCAACAACTGGAAACCATCATTCTACTTTCTGTCTCTACTATAGGAACTTCATATAAGTGGAATCATATAGTATTTGTCTTTTTGTGATTTGCTTATTTGACTTGGCTTAATGTCCTCAGGATTCATCCCTGTTGTAGCATATGTCAGAATTTCCTTCCTTTATAAGGCTGAATCATAAATCATTGTATGTATATAACACATTTTGCTTATCCATTCATCCATCAATAGACACTTGGGTTACTTCTAAGATTCAGCTATTGTAACTAATGTTGCTATGAACATGGGTTCATAAACATCTCTTTGAGACTCTGCTTTTAACTCTTTTGGTTAGATATCTAGAAGTGGAATTACTGGATCATATGGTAATTCTATTTCTAACTTTTTGGGAAACTGCCATACTGTTTTCCACAACAGCTGTACCATTTTACATTCCCACCAACAGTGCAAAAGTATTCCAATTTCTCTACATCCTCACCAATACTGTTGGTTATGTATTTATTTGTTTATTTATTTATTTGTCATCCTAATGGATGTGAAGTGATGTCTCATTGTGATATATATGGGGTGAAATTTCACTGTAATTTTGATTTGCATTTACCTAATGTCTAGTAATGTGGAACATATTTACATGTGCTTATTAGTCATTTATATATCTTTGGAGAAATATATACAGAAGTCCCTTGCCCATTTTTGAATCATGTTTTCTTTTTTAATTGAGTTTTAGGAGTTCTCTATCTATTCTGGATTTTAACCCCTTATCAGATATATGACTTTCAAATATTTTCTCTCACTCTGTGGGTTGCCTTTTTACTCTGTTCATAGTGTCTTTTGATCCACAAAATTTTAAATTTTTCATCAAGTTCAGTTTGTCTCTTTTTTCTTTGGTTGCCTGTGCCTTTGGTGTCATATCCAAGAAATCATTGCTAAACCCAGTGCTATGAATCTTTTGCCCTATGTTTTCCTCTAAGAGTTTTATAGTTTGAGGTCTTATGTATGGGTACATTTTGAATTATTTTTTGTATATGGTATTAGATAAAGGTCTCACTTCATTCTTTTGCATGTAGATATCTAGTTACCTCAGAACCATTTGTTGAAGGGACAGACTGTCCTTTCCCCATTGAATGGTCTTGGCTCTCCAGTTGAAAATCATTTGACCGTATAGGCAAGGGTTTATTTCTGGGATTTCTATCTTTTCCATTGGTTTACATGTCTGTCTTTATGCCGGTACCACACTGTTTTGATTATGGTACTTTTTCATAAGTTTTCAAAACTTTTTCATAAGTTTTCAAAACTTTTTCGTAAGTTTTGAAATCAGGAAGTGTGAGTCCTCCAGCTTTATGTTTTACACATTTTTGTGACACCCTGATCCATGGGTGCACTTAATGGATCCTTCAAACACTTGTGGATTTAATGATGGAACTGCAACTATCATCTAATGTGGGACATGCTGGGAAACTTGCTCTTATCTTGCCAAACCTAGAGCAATTTCCACAGAACTATTTTCAACAAGAAAATATCAAACATATTTTTCATAATATAAGTTATTCCAAATACTGCTTACTGGTGAAGAATGAATTGATTTATTCTCACAGTGTGTTGCCCTCTTTTATATTCATTAAAATTCAGGTGATTGGTATTACAGAAAGAAAATCTCTTTCAGTTTAGTCATGGATTCTGAGCATAAAGTTTTCCAATGCTAGAAAATTGATCTGGCACCATTTCTTATCCATAGCAAAATAGCATGATCTCTTTATTACAGTTTTAACTTAACATTATGGTATGTATTAAAAGTCTAAGGGAATATGATAGAGGATGTTAATGTTGTATTTAGCAATGCCATGATATAAAGATATGAAGACAAAGTGATTAGAATCTAGGGAAGTAAATATCAGAAGTGATATACATTATAAATCACCTTAGTAAAAGAAACCTAGTGCTAGGCATTCTAGTTTTATTGAACCATAATTTCTGTTTGTTTTTAAATTTATGAGCGTAATATTTATAATCTTTTCATTTTTTTCTGATTAAAACTTAAGAGTTTCAGAACTTTAAGGCATCTGAAAATTCATTGTATTGGTTAAAGTAAGACTTGTGTGCTGTAATAAATAGAACTAACAATAGTTTAGTGGCTCAGAGAAAGTAAGTTTCCTTTTTCCCTCATGCTGTAGTCTGAGATGAGCATTCTAGGTTAGCCTGCAGCTGTGCTCTGGGCAACCTTTGAGTACCAGCTTCCTTCTACTTTGTTTTTGATGATTCCCTCTGGCATTGTCTTTACCTGCTTGAGTGAAACTGGTTTCGGGCACTTCCTTATTCTAGTTTGTGGAAGAGAACTTGAATGCAGGAGCTCAGTACAAGGTTTTATAGGCCAGGCTGGGAAGGGGTAAATGTCACTTCTGCTGACGTTCCATTGGTGAGAGCTCAGTCACTAAGCCACACCTGGCTACAGGAGGAACTGGGAAATAAGGTCCTGGGTAGGCACTCATGTCAGCTATAGCTCTCTTACTATGTAGAAAAGGAAAAATGAATTTTGAATAACAAGCAGTGTCCTTCTCAATCACCCAGACCGAAGCCCTCAGTTTCCTAGTGAGGGTAGGGAGACTGGAGAGCAATTAATCACTTACCACCTAGGTGACCTTGGACATACAGCCTTTACCACTTAATCAGCCATCTGACCTGGACTACCTAACCTTTACTACTTACCACGGATATGACCTTGAACACATAATTTCTACCACTTACCACCCATCTGACCTTGAATAATTAACCTCTGTCATTTATTTCTTATAGACATTGGACACATAATCTCTACCATTTTTGTGACTTGGTGTCATGACCTTTACCACATAACACCTTTATGACCATCTTGTAATTTCTACCACTTAACACCTATGTGACCATGGCCTATAACCTCGATAAGCATATTCTTCTCATCTTTACCTCATAGGATTGTGTTAGACAAGGTAATTAATCTAAAGACATTAGAAAAATGATGAGCACATAGTGCTCAATAAATATACTCTGCTGTTGCTGCCATTACCACCATTACCACTCATGTTCCTACTATTTGTATTACCTAGCTAACAGAAAACTAATAAACATGATAATTAATGAATGTTTCAGGGTCTCCAGGTTATTAATATAGAGTTTAGTTATTGCTAAGCATAGAAATGCTCCTGAATTGAAAAGTTATAGTCAATATAATGTCACCTTTACAAGCATTTAATATACACACTTTAATAGTATGTAGTTATAGTTATAGTCTCAGATTAAGTGGGAGAGTAACACATTTGTATATTCTGGTTCTATTTGCCAGTTTTAAGATTCAGTGACTCGTTTATTGGGTATTGGTCCTATAGGAGAAATTAGAACATAAAAAGATAATTTATTCTGAATATAATATTAGAGTTAAATAAACTATCAATATATTTTATTCATCCTTTTGTTATGCTGACATCCCAGGGAAGCTAAGTGACCCTGATGATTATTAGCTCAAAGCATAAACCATTTAGTTGGAAACAGAAGTCAAAGAACTAAGTGGGAGAGAGGGAGACGCAAGACGGAAGACATATGTATATGTATAACTGATTCACTTTGTTATAAAGCAGAAACTAACACACCATTGTAAAGCAATTATACCCCAATAAAGATGTTTTTAAAAAAAAAAAAAGAAGTCAAAGAACTAAAAACTCCAAGTAGCTGTTTGCCAGATTTTCCAAAATGAAATTCAGTTAATTTGTAAATAGGTCCTTAAATGCAAATGATTTATTCCTTCCTGCATGGAGCAAAATAACTTGGACAGTTGAAAAGTCCTTATGAACTAAAGAGAGTAAACAAATCACTATAAAAGTCAGAATGCATTTTCCTATGTTTTACAGACATCACAGCAAAAATTTTAAACATTCAACTTCAATTGATGCCATAGTTTGCTTTGTCTTTTCCCTAGATCAGTTTATGTATATATTATCTAGAGTTCCCTTACAAAGTGTGTTGATACCTCAGTTACCCTAAATGAGAGTTCATACTTGTTGATTGCATGTACAGTGTGATTTTCAGAGAGACTGTCTATCTGTAAACGTGCAGTTTTTGATGTATATTTTAAAGCCTAGCAATTATTCAAAGAAATTTTCATAGAATGCAGAAGATCTTTAATATTTGTAAATTATGCGTGCGCCCACAGGCATACATACACACACACACACACACAAATTTAATGAATTTATATTCTGTGGAAAATGAACCTGAGAATGAAATGAAGTGTTATTGCTGGTGATGGAAATAATGAGAAGATACAAAGTGACTTATTAGAAAATAGAAGTTTGGACTAAATTAAGAACAAGCAGTCAAATCTGTGGTGGCTTGGCTGATGTCATGAACAAGTCCACCATGTGTTTTATGGAGAAATGTGAAAATAAGAACCCTGAAATTATTTCAGTGAGTGCTCCAGGAAGAATTAGGTTTTATAGGGTTATTAGTGGAAACATTGAGAGCTGTTTTGTAAAATCGATAAGGGTATGAAAAGACACCAAATTTTTACACTTAGTTATGATATATTATGAAGTAAATTATGTGCATTATAATATTTAAGGATTTGGGGAGTCTTTATAGCCTCAGCTTATGTTCTCTGCAGTGGCAATATTTATTTAGCAAAGAATAATCATTTCACTCACCACTGATCTCTTACTCACTAAACACATACTATCAATCTGTAAGCCTAGACACTGGATTGTGTTCTGTCTAGATTTTGCTGAAGTAGCACTAACATGAAAATGTAGTTTAAGGCCAACTATTTAAAAAAAAACCCTCTAGTTTATGTTTATAGTTACAGCTTTTAACTCAATTTTCAAATTAATTGATTTTCAGAATATACTGAAAGTGAAAAATGTGTCACTACAATTAGAATTAAACAACAGTGTGTATTTAATTACGCACAGTTAGACAATAACTTTCTAATTTTCATGAGAGATTTCATGGAAATGCAGGTGAGAATCATCCAGTTTCTTTCATTTTATTTTAGTAAAGGTATGTTTACTTGAAACTAATATTCTACTATCAGTCAAAACATTTTCCTGAGTAGTCTCACTTTATTTTAATTCTTCAGTTTGCAGATACTAACAAGTTTTACCCCTGGGGGTCGCTATTTACCTATATTTTGAAAAACCAGTTTCTTGATGAAGTGATGTAACTGGATAACTGTAGTGTGTGGTTTACAGTTTAAAGAAACATTGATTCTGGAAAAGTCTAAATTTAGATGAAAGTTCCTAGGGACTAAAATACTATCCTTTGTAAATTAAGTGATTCCACAGAGCCAATGATTTTTCTAGAGATTTCATTCAGAGATAACTAAATAGTAATTATGTTCAAAATAGCCATGTATGTATTTCAGGAGACTTGAAAATGCTTTACCAATCTGAGGCAGTTACGGGCTAGATGCTTTCCCAGTCCCCAGGGAATGGTGGAGGAGACACGGGGCTTGAAAAAGGACAAAGGACTCAGGCAGGAGAGTTAGGTTCTACTCTGGCTTATTTTTCACTGACCAGGGATCTGATCCAGTCTCTTATGCCCAGATTTTCCCTTTGTAAATTAAGGTAGAAGGCTCTGCATTATTTCAATACTCCCTTCTGGTCCTATCTTTCTAAGAGCCCTTGTCACTATCAGTCAGATTTTAAAGTTTTCAGATGAAAGGGAACGAAACTATTTTTACTATTTCATCTCCATGGTAGACAAATTACAAAATAGCAAAACAAAAGTATGATTTTTTTGTGTGTGATACAGCAGAATGAAGTGACTATCACTAGAAGATTTTCTTTTTCAGTGATGTGAAGGGGGAACTGATGCCCTGGAAAGTTTATAGCTTTTTAGGTCAGGTTAAGTGCTTTTTATCAGTTTTGCTTAAAGAATTATTATTTTATCAATGCCTATTTTTTTTCAATTATTCACTTGGTGCTGATTGATCCAAAAGAGTAAAAAGTCCTGGCCCAAGAGCTGCTGGATTCTTTTTCTTTCCCAACTTGCAGCCAAGAAAGCTTCACTCTCAATGAACCACATACCCTTCATTTTCAGACTTGGTGCTGTTTCAGTCTCCAGGACTAGTTCTGTGCCAGGCGTCCCCTGATCCTGTGCCTCTGATCAATGATAACAAAAATACCTAGTGTTTGTAGCACGCTCTAAAAAGAATTTTACACGTTAAATGTTTTTCATAACAACCCTGCGAAATAAAGCAAGTAGTATTACCTACCTAATTTTGGACTTCTGGAAATCAAGATCCAGAAGGAGTAAGTGATTTATCCAAGTGATTTGTGCAGTTTATAAGCTAACTATGAATTGAATCCAGATTTTCAGTCTCCAAATGTTTACTTTCTGAAGATCCAGATTCTCTTTTATACTAAGTTCAGTTCACAGAATTCTGTTCTGACATTTTTCTCGTGTTTGAGGCTCTGGGCTAGTGGATTGTCTTACAATGCCATCTATTATGGGCTGAATTGTGTCCCCACAAGATTCTTATGTTGAAACCTTAACCCCCAGTAACTCAGAATGTAACTGTATTTAGATAGGGCCTTTAAAGTGATGATTAATTTAAATGAGGCCATTAGTGTAGGCTCTAACCCAACTTGACTGGTGTCTTTCTAGGAAGAGAAGTTTGGACACACGTAGAGACACCAGGGATGTTCATGCACAGAGGACAGACCATGTGAGGACAAAGCAGGAAAGTTGACCATTTTCAAACCAAGGAGAGAGGCCTGGGAAGAAAACAAACCTACTGACACCTTGATCTTGGATGTCCAGCCTCCAGAACCATGAGAAAATTAAGTTCTGTTCTTTAAGCCACTCAGTCTTCTGTGGTGTTTTGTTGTGGGAGCCTTAGCTGACTAAGCACCATCCATCTGAAAATAATGACGTAGTATCTAACATGCCAAGCACTGTGTTGCTCTTTGGGATTGAGAGATAAATGATATAGGCCATCTCCTCAAGGCCCTCATAATCTAGTGTAATGTGTGCTTATAGTGGTGATCTGTGGGGAGGGGGAAACAAACAGCTAATACTATAAGGTGTGCTGAGTTACGACAGGGAATCCATAGAGAATCATGGAAGTACAGAGAAGGAGGCTTTGTCTCAGCCTGAGTTAAAGTGGGGTAGAAGTAGAGGTGGGGAGCCCAGAGAAGGTAACTTGAAGAGCAGTGAAAGTTAAACATCCCCTCACCCCACAAATTATTTCATAGGATCTAGTCATGGTCCTGAACTCCATCTGGGTGAAGGCCAGTTATCTGCTTAGATATTCTTGATTTCAAATATGTACGTAGATTTTCAGGATTGTTAGCCTCTGGATTTTCTTTTCCCTTACTCTGTCAACAAACCTAACACAGCTCTGATACCTACTGTTTGCCTGAAGTACCTACACCTTCCTATCTGTGAAAATCCCTTTGGAAGCCATGTCTTAGCACATCCAACTGGTTCTTGCCATAGCTTGTGAAAACTTGCAATTCTGCGTTCTACACATGTGATAATTTCTCCTGTCCAGCAGAAGTTAACCAGGCCATTGTAGACTTTGTTCTAAGATCTAACAGTATCTGTGTAGAATAATCAAGCCAGACTATAGGCTTCCTACCAAATAGCCCTTATCTATGGGAGCATCATGGGTTTTTGCAGCTCATCTTTATCTAACTGTCCATAGAAAATTAGAGATAAACATGATGTCATTAGTTTGGCTACACTGCTGAATACAGAGAAAATATTGTCTACTGTGAAATAGGTTTACAATGTCCATAAGTAATGTAGGACTCGAGAGAAGATGGCATCATGGAACTTGTGGTTATCCATATGGAAAATTTTTGTATATCCATATGGAAAAAATTGAATTTAACTCCTTCTTTACACCACACGCAAAAATTAATTCTAGGCATCTTTTAGATTTAAGTTTGAATGGCAAAATAGCAAAACTTTTAGTATAAATAAAGCTCACCTGGAAGAGTTCTGAGTATCTTTGAGACTAAACTTCACAACATCGTCCAATTTGTCTGCTTGTGTGACTGTGCATTGAGTGATGGTAACAAGGCATCCTGCACAGATATCGGAGCACATTAAGAGGAGCGAAGGCTCTCTTCAGAAAGAGAGGGAGGAAGCTGGAGCTTCAGACTTTAGCATGAGCTGCTGCTGAATTGAAGCTCAATCTGCAAAGGCTTGTTCCATCTTGTTCTTGGTCTGCAGCCATAGGCTTGGCTTAATTAGAATGGTTAGGGGACAATATTTTGAATGTGGCCACTCAAAAAGTGGTGCTTGTAGCCTTTCTTTTGAAAAATTATTTCTTACTTTGAAGACAAGCTAAAGATTCTTTACACTATTGTAGAACACACCAGTGACTTATGTTTCACAGTCTTTTATAGGAGAGTTGTGAACTTCTACTGTTAACACTGATGACTCTCACGTAGCACATTTTCCTCACATGGAGCTTAGCATCATTGTGGTGGAAATGGGGTAGGGGAGGGCTCTCTTATGTATCCAGAACTAAGGCTTATGCCTTAACTTGTGCCTGGTAAATTGTATCCACTATGAATATTTAAATCAGAAATCTAGGGTACCATCTATTTCTGGAGAGGCCGTCCAATTAGGAGTTCATAGTTATACTCTAAGGGAGGCTTTGAAAAAAATCCTTCAATACTGCCACTCTCATGATGAGGTTGGGTGAAGGTAGCAGGACTCTTGAAAATACTTCCGGCCACCTGATGTGCCTCTCCTGTTGCTTTCTATTGTTTTACTTCCCCCATGCTGCTAATTTGTCTTCCATTGCGTGGTCTTTCCTGCTCATTCAAATAATCTTTCAAACTCAGTTTTGCTGGAAAATATTAAAGGTTATAAATATTAAGGTTATAAATCTAAATAAATGACAGCAGTCTGGATTCAAATATCTAATCCTTCAGTAAAATCTGTTAGCACCACTGATTGCCAGATTTAAGGATACCATATGTGGCTTTCTCTAGATATCAATGAAATAATTTTTATCCACCCTCCATTCCTACTTCCTTCTTTCTGTCCTTCCTCCAAAAACAAATATTTTTTGAGAGTCAGTTATTTCTAAGTAATGAGAATACATAAGTGAACAAAATTAAGTCTCTCGTTCAAATGGAATGACATGAATAATAAACATTAAAACATTAAAATATAATATATCAAATAATTATATGTATTGTTAACGAGGTCATCGAGAGGATGTGACTGATGGTTAACCTGTGAGCTGGATCCAGGCAATTGGAGGCTTAACCCCTCCCCTGTCCTTGGAATGTATGCTCAGCTCACCCATACTAGGAGCCGCTTTAGGGATGCAACCCTGAGAGAGTAATGTGTTATTGAGACCATCTGGACTGAATACATGACTGGACCCCATTAAGGCCTCTATATAAATGCTTAAGATGCTTGTGGGCATGTGCTGAGCTCTACTCATCTTGAGGTTGCCCAGGACAAGCCTTGTATGTAAATTCTCTTGCTTATCAAAACTGCCACCTGCCAATCTGGAGTGATCTGCCCCTTTCTTGGGTCTTTCTTTACCTCCCCTGTACAGTGGCCAGTTTCAGACTTCACCATGGGAACTCCTGAGGTTGCAAACCAACAATTGGTGAGCCAGCCAGGGAACTGAAGAAATGAGTCTTGGGAAAGAGGCATCCATAGTAGACATCTGGGGATGGCCATTGACCTCTAAGTGGGGGAGGGCTGACCTGTACGCTAGATGCTTGTGGACTGCAGAGTGAGTACTAGGATGCCCCGAAAACCCAGGCTGGTTTGATGCATCTCTTTGAGGAAGGGAGACAAATGGCTGTGCAGTGGGCTGGCCTCTACTGTGGGCAGGTCAGCGGGACACTGATGCTCAATTAGAGGCTGAAGCATGAGTTAGAAAGTCAAAAAAAATAGCTGAGGTTAGAGAAGGTTGTCCACTGCTCTGCTAGCTTCAGGGCTGGCAGACAAGGTGGGAAAGCAGGTTAATAAATTGGAGACCTTAGTGAGATGTTTTGCAAAGCTAAGGAGGGCACAAGGTGCCACAGATTAAGGTCCAAGCACTTGGAACAAAGCCTGGTTGAGACACTAAGAGTTGGAATCCCTGGGAAAGTGATGAGAGTGAAAAGGAGGATGTTATGGAGATTAACAGTGCAATGGAAGAAGCACCCCATGTTGTCTGACCCCTAATGTAGAGGAAAGCAAAAACACTGCATTAGCAACTCAGCCAGCAGGGCAGCCCCCAGTTCAGGAAATGTTCACGATGAAAGAGTATGCATCCACTGAGCTTATTGATATGGCAGCTAAGTTCCAACAAAAGGCCAGGGACAGTATCTAGGCATAGCTAGTATGGCTATGAGAATTGGGGGCCATGGTATTTCTCTAACCAGGCACGAGGCAGAGAAAATGAGCAACGTCACCACACATGATGCCCACCAGCAGCACCTGCATGGTAGTCAGGAGGTTCAAGAGACTCACTTCCTTATAGATTGGATTATTTTATCCTGTAGGGAGGCGTGGCCCAATGAGGGCCTGGAAATCTATGGAGGAGGAGCAGATTTTTAGGGAGGTAGGAATGAGACAGGCCATCTACACTCCTGTCTTTGAAGACCCTGATTGGGCCACATTCACTGCAGGAATGAAAGCTAAGATACTCCAGTTCTCCTCAGCACCTGGTATGGGACCTGATATTCATGCTGGCCTAGCCATAGGACCATACGTTTATGATGTTGGACAGTCCATTGCTGATCTGGGGGAAACTGACAAATCCTGGGAACAGGTATGGACTGTGGGAAAGACCCAAAACAGAGAGGGAGCTTGAGAAGCCAAAAGCCTATCCCAGTTGGCTGTAAAGTGTCTGGTAAAGGTAACTGGGAGCAAATGTGGTTTGACCTCATTGCTGCAGGGCCCCCACCTGAAAAGACAGACCAGCAACCCAACACTGTGTTTTTGGCCTGTAGAATGCCTTAAAACCTGAACAACAGTTCAGACCTGCCCCAACTACCCCAAGTGCTCCACAGGCTCCAGCAGAGGCATCATGGGATGCGTGCTTCCTATGCCCTGGGTATAGGATGCAGGCCAAGGTCGCCTACAGGTGAGGGCCATTGGGAATGATTGGGGCCCCATGTTGAGCTCACTATTCACTGTCCCCCAGCAATAAACAAAAGGCTCTGGTTGATACTGGAGCCAAATGTACTCTAATCCGTGTAACCCTCAGAATTTTCCTGGCCCCCTCAGTGCCATCGATGGTTATGGAGGACAAACAGTTATGGTCAGTAAGGTTCCTTTGATGTTGCAAATTGGGTGTTTTCCCCCATGGGAATACAAGGTTTTTCTCTCTCCAATGCCAGAGAGCATAGTGGGCATTGACATCCTACAAGGTCAAACTCTGCCAACCTCTACTGGAGAATTCCACCTCCAGTTTAAAGTAATCAAACCAGTGCTGAGGGGAAATGCCAACTGGGAACTGGTAAGTCTACCACCCCAAGAAAGAGTGGTAACTGTCAAACAATATAAATCACCTGGGGTTAAGGGAAATAAGGTAATAGGAGAAATTATCCAAAAACTGCCCTGAACAGGTATCGTACACCCTGCCCATAGTGCTTCCAGCAGCCGGGTATGGCTGTTGAACAGCAGTTTTAAAGATGAATAAACAATTGTAGTAGATGAATAAAGGAAGGTAAAGATAGGGTGACTGGTGGAGATGGGGGGTTAAGTGGTGCTGTTTTATAGGTGGTTGTCAAGAAGGCGACATTTGATCAATACCAGAAGGTAACTAAGGAATGAGCCATGTAGATACCAGGAAAAAGAGGATTCTGAGCAGAAATTAGCAAGTGCAGGTGTCCTGAGGTGAAGTTTGCTTGGTGTGTTAAAGCAACAACGGAGTCCAGTAAAACTGGAGGAGAGTGAGTGAGCCAGTAGTGGTGGCCATAAGGCCCAAGAGATGTCATGGATTTGGGAATTTACTCCAAATAAAATGTGAAGCCAAAGGAAGGTTTCATTATATGCAGAAAATTTTTTAAGATAGATTTTTGCTAAACTTTCCAAAATTCCTAAAATTGATTAGTGCTTCTAGTTCCAATTCTTCTGGGTTTTATAGTCATAAGTGGAAAGAATTAAACTTTCATGTAGTAAACAAATATAGGTAAACAATATTCTGGGGAGATATGTGATTTCCCAGAAGTAAATGATAACAACATTCTAAATTGATAAATAATAGCACTATAACTCTATTCCAGCTGTTCTGAACTATGTGTGGAAGCATTTGGGCACCGTCAATTACTGCCAGGAGTTAGGGTGAAACTTGAAAATTATTTAATATTTCCTCTCATAATAAGCATTATGTATTTAAGCATTACCAAACACTGTCAAAATGAATGTGGTATTTTCCACAGTGAACTTGTAAGACCAATCTTTGCTCTGCCACATACTTACTCTTTTACCTTGAGCAAATTCCCACAACATCTTTGAGGCTCAGTTTCTTTATTCCCAGCATGGGCATCATAGGATCTAATTTACAGATAATGTCTGTTAAGGACTTACCCCAGTTTTTACCACATAGTAAACATTTAAAAATAGTTGTAGCTACAACAACTATATTGTTTTTGCTCTCTCCCAGTATTGTTGCATATTGTAACTAAAATAGGTTACCATGTTTGCATTCTGTTCACTAAAGCATACTTATTAACGTTTATTGATATACTCTTAATTTTTTATAAATTCTGAGGATACAAAAATAATATGTACAAGAATAAAACAAAGAAACCCCATAAATGCAAATAATTTAGACAGATAAGCAATACATTCTTTTATACAAATCAATTAACATGAAATTTTAATTTCAGAATAGCCAGCCTTTGCTTAGTATTATTAGGACTTATTTTTTTGTTGTTGTTCAAAGAATGTTTGACAATGCCTATTTTTTCTTGACTCACCTGGCATTTTGCTGATAATATATGTTCAAAAAATGCTTGGCAAAGAAAGTGTGTGTGTGTGTGTGTGTGTGAGAGAGAGAGAGAGAGAGAGAGAAAGAAAGAAAGAGAGATTTAAAAAGTAAACCACAATTGGGACTCTTGTACATTGCTGATAAGAATGTAAAGTGGTACAGCCACTATGGAAAACAAAATGGCTGTTCCTCAGAAAGAATTATTATGTGATCCAGCAACTCCACTTCTATGTACATACCCAAAAGAATTGCAAGCAGGAACCAAAACCAAAACAGATACATGTCCACCAATGTTCATAGCAAACATTATTCACAGTAACCAAAAAGTGAGAACAACCCAAATATCCATCATCAAATGATTAGATAAACAAAATGTGATATATACATACAATGGAATATGATTCAATCTAGAAAAGAATGGAATTCTGATAAAGGAATGGAATGGACAAACCTGGAAAACATCATACAATTTGAAATAAGCTAGATTTTTAAAAATATTGTATTATTCCACTTATATGAGTCATATAGAATAGGCAAATTCACAGAGACAGAAAGTCTAATAGAGGTTACCAGAGGCTGGCGGAAGGGGAAAATGGGGAGTTTCTGTGAAATGGGTACAAAGTACAAAGTTCTGTAAATGAATAGTGTGATGGTTATACAGCATTGTGAATGTACTTAATCCCATGGAATTTTATGCCTGAAATGGTTAAAATAGTAAATTTTATGTTTGTGTATTTTACCTCAATTAAAAAAGAAAAAATAGTCTGTTTAGAATTTTCAAAACCAAAATATCTTCAAAAATAAATTGGCTAAATATTGCCCAGATAAATATAATTATTTATTTAGTGATACATGTTGTTTTATACATTCAATTATTGAAAATTTATTACATATTATGGTTGTTTTCCCAGCTCATTTCCTAGAACATTATGTACCAGCCATGCAGTTCGGGGAGAGAGGTATGGGGTATTCATATTTTTACACCCTCCAGAATTGTTTTAACCTATCATGGTAATTTGGTGCTTCTTGTCACAGAGATTGCTTCAGAGATGGGTAGTTGCCCAGGCATAAGACAACATATTAAGGGCTACAATATTAATGTCTATGAAAGGAGCATAGCTGTAGACTAACCACCTCAACTACTGAATGCTTCCATTCTCCAAGAAATGGAGATTTGACTGTGTCATGGACATTTTTAAAAAAATTGAAGTGTAGTTGTCTTACAATATTTCAGGTATACAGCAAAGTGATTCAGTTATACATACATACATATGTGTATATGTATATATATGTATATGTGTATTCTTTTTCAGATTCTTTTATAGGTTATTGCAAGATATAGGTTGTCCTTTTTTTTAGCATCTTTATTGGGGTATAACTGCTTTACAATGTTGTGTTAGTTTCTTCTGTATAACAAAGTGAATCAGCTGTACGTATACATATATCCCTATATTCCCTCCCTCTTGCATCTCCCTCCCACCCTCCCTGTCCCACCCCTCTAGGTGTTCACAAAGCACTGAGCTGATCTCCTTGTGCTATGCAGCTGCTTCCCACTAGCTATCTATTTATGTCAATGCTAATCTCTCACCTCGTCCCAGCTTACCCTTAGGTTATTGCAAGATATCATAGCTGTTGAATATAGTTCCGTACTGTACAATAGGTCCCTGTTGTTTATCTATTTTGTATATCCATTAATCCCAAATTCCTAATTTATCCCTCCCTCTCTCCCCCCTTTGGTAACTATAAATTTGTTTTCTATGTCTGTGAGCCTATCTTTGTTTTGTAAATAAGTTCACTTGTATCATTCTTTCAGTTTCCACATGTAAGTAATATCATATGAAATTTGTCTTTCTCTGTGTAACTTACTTCACTTAGTATGATAATCTCTAGGCCCATCCATGTTGCTGTAAATGACATTATTTCATTCTTTTTATGGTTGAGTAATATTCCATTATATATATATAATCTTTTTTTCTCAAAATATATCACAACTTTATAATAACTGCAATTCCATAACTTTCTCTGGCTATTAAATGTTACCATGTCTTAAAAATTCTTACAGGAGTACAGTTTCAAAATCAAGTTATAATTTTCCAGATATAAATAAACAAGTTACATAAAAACTGCCATTTAATTTTATTGGTACACTTACTAAGTTGTCCAAGTTTGTCCAATAAAGGTCTTTTTATTAATGATTCATAAATTCGTTTGAACTTTAAATTTTCTCTTTTAATAGATAGATATGTACTCATCTGTTAACATTTCTTTTGGTTTTAATTTTATGTACTGTATTTATAGCTACTTTTGTAGGTTTTTCTTTTTTGTGTATTTGGTTTTTTATTGAAGTGCAGTTGATTTACAATGTTGTGTTAGTTTCATGTGTACAGCAAAGTGATTCAGAGATATATATATATTCTTTTTCAGATTCTTTACCCTTATAGGTTATTACAAAATACTGAGTATAGTTCCCTGTGCTATACAGCCTTGTTGATTATCTATTTTATATATAGTAGTGTGTATATGTTAATCCCAAATTCTGAATTTATCCCTAACCCCCCTTTCCTATTTGGTAACCATAAGTTTGCTTTCTATGTCTGTGGGTCTATTTCCATTTTGTATATAAGTTCATTTTTTTTTAAGATTCCACATAGAAGCAATATATATATATTTGTCTTTCTCTGGCTTACTTCACTTAGTACGATAATCTTCATAGTACAATGGACTTCATAGTCCATCCATGTTGCTGCAAATGGGATTATTTCATTATTTTTTATGGCTGAGTAATATTCCTGTGTGTGTGTGTGTGTGTGTGTGTGTGTGTGTGTGTGTGTGTGTGTGTGTATACCACATCTTCTTTACCTGCTCATCTGTCAATGGACATTTAGGTTGCTTCCATGTCTTGGCTGTTTTAAATTGTGCTGCAATGAACACTGGGGTGCATGTATCTTTTCGAATTATGGTTTTCTCAGATATATGCCCAGGAGTGGGATTGCAGGATTATATGGTAGCTCTATGTTTAGTTTTTTAAGGAACCTCCATACTGTTCTCCATAGTGGCTGTACCAATTTACATTCCCACCAACAGTGTAGGAAGATTTCTTTTTCTCACACCCTCTCCAGCATTTATTTTTATAGACTTCTTG
Source organism: Phocoena sinus (assembly GCF_008692025.1). Taxonomy (NCBI): domain Eukaryota; kingdom Metazoa; phylum Chordata; class Mammalia; order Artiodactyla; family Phocoenidae; genus Phocoena; species Phocoena sinus. The sequence goes on from NC_045767.1 coordinate 69,541,782, forward strand.
ATGATGGCCATTCTGACCAGTGTGAGGTGATACCTTATTATAGTCTTGATTTGCACTTCTGTACCACATCTTCTTTATCCATTCGTTTGATAGACATTTAGGTTGCTTCCATGTCTTGGCTATTGTAAATAGGGCTGCAGTGAACATTGGGGTGAATGTATGTTTTCAAATCAGTTTTTATACGGATACTTTCATGGCCTAGCATCACAAAACACAACCAGTCTACACTAAAAACTACGTTCCAGGGAATTCCCTGGTGGTCCAGTGGTTATGATTCTGTGCTTCCACTGCAGGGCATGTGGGTTCGATCCCTGGTCAGGGAAATAAGATCCCGCAAGCTGCATGGCCAAAAAAAACAAAACCAACCAAACAAACAAAAAACCAAATAAAACCCCCAAAACGAAACAAACAAAAATCTATGTTCCCAGTAAATTCACTGGCATGTTATGAAACATTAGAGCCTCACCTGTCCTCAGGAAAGGTGTCAATATTTTGGTATTTTTTTAAGAGTTTAAAAATAACTTGAGAGCAACTAGAAAAACCACTGGCAAACAGAGGGAGAAGCATGTGAAGCTATAATAAAATTACCTGTGTTTCCTTTCTCTTTGTTTAATATGCTAAATGCAGAACAGTGCTGGGTGTATCCCTAGGTTCATTTAACCGAAACTCTGTAATTTTGCCCAAGAACATTCAGAACAGACAGTGTCCACCTTCCCCCGCAGCCCCTCTTACTTAAAGCAAGAGAATCTTCTAAAGCAAACAGAGACAAATTGTTCTCAGTCTGAAACTAAATCACCTTTGGTGGAGGTGGAAAAGGCCTTTGACTACAAAGAATACAATAGCCAGTTATTTTGGTACTGTTTCTCTGTTAGGTAAGTGCAGGCTTGTGTCCTTTCTCCTCCCTTCCTCCCTTTTTCCATTATCTGTCAAAAGAGGAACAGCAAAAATCAAGCGAGCTAAAATAAAATAAAGTAAAATAAAATCATGGGGACAAATGATTGAATCAGATATAATCTTAAGGAGACAGAGTTTAAATTCTGTTTTTGATGTTTTAGTTATACAATTGTACACAAGGTTCATTTTGGTTTAGCTTTTGTAAAGGTATATACTTTTGTATTCAAGGAGAAGTATTAAACTGGAGTTTAGGAGGTGAAATTACTTTCTATAAATGCATGGAAAGGAGGTTTTCATGGAAGCATTACCAAACAGGAATCTTAATTCAAGGCATTTGACCACTATCATTCTGTGTCTAATTGGGGGGAATAAATTACTGAAAAATGTTATACATTTTTCCAAATAGCGCTTTGGTAAGTCGCAAAAAGGCATTCAAAGGGACACAAATTGTTGAAGGTTTTAAAAGAATAAATAGAAGTAACTGGAAGCTAAACCCAGCAAAACTGTTGAGCAGATGTGGGGACCACCATTTGATAGGGATTTGGGAGAAATGTGGTTTCTCACTACTCCTCACTTGAACTTTGAGCAATTATTTTGTGCTTTTTAGCCTACATAATGTACATGACTTGAAATTTCCTGTAGACAAGGGAACATTTCTAAATGTTTAGAAACCTAACAGCATGTCTAGAGGAATTATTTCTCTAAGATTAGAAAGAAAAGGGAGAATGTGCTGGCAGTGATTAGAAGAGTTTCTGTTCCTTTAGAAGATGATCAAAGTTTGTAATGAAAACCTCCCTTGCAGCTGTCCAGCAAACGTGCTGGGTGTGTGGTAAGAGGGGCCAGTGTCAGACACCTGAGGCTCCATTGAAGATCTCCCAATCTAAGCGACCCAAGGTGGCTCAAGGCTCTGGGTAAATGACTTACTCTGCCTTGTTTGTAACTCCTTTTCCACGATTTTTTTCATTTAACTGTATTTATTATGCAAAGAAAATGATGATAAGAGCAACAATTCTGAAAGAAATGTATTCACTCAAAAGTCCATCTCTTAAAACATTTTTCTTTTTTTTTTGTTTTTTTCCTTGTTCCTTTACAATATTTATTGTTCATGTGAACCTATGTCATTTATAAGTAGTTGTAATCACTTCAAAGATACGGTTTTGAATTCACCCCAGTATTTCACCCCAGCATCTGTTTATGAGAATTATTCCATGTTCCCGTTAGTTTTAAAATCATCTCATTAATGGCCATGACTGCCTGTTTCTGTAGTATTTGACAATTAAGTTTTATCAGTCTTTTGTAGCCACAAATAATATTAAGAAAGGTACTATAAATCCCTTTTTAGAGAGTAAATGTTTTTGTAAAAATATATGTCAGGAGCCTGAGGTACAGGGTGAGACATTAAAGCTTCAGCTAAGACCAAGACTTCTGAGAAAGGACAGAAGTATGTGAAAGAGACATACAGGAGAAATTATTTAGCCTTCTTGTGAGACAATGGAAAGTTAGTGGGGAAAAGAGCCAATAATACTGATATGTTCACCATTGTTTAGCTTTTTTCCCCATTTATTATTATTTTATTTCTTATTTTAAAATTTTTCTATTTTTTTCTCATTTTAATTTTCTTATTCTTTTATCTTTCTTATTTTTTTCTTCATAAAGATTTAAAGAGGAAACATATATGATAACAATTGTTCTTGATAAATATTGCCAAATTATTTCTAAAATAGTTTCTCATTGACTTTGCCATTAACATAAAACAAGAGCAATCAATTCCTCCAAATATTATTAGCAGCCTCCATATATTACACAGCATTTAAATGAACTCAAGAGAGTTTATCATGGTGAGTATAGGGTGAGGAAAAGTATTGCCTGAATTGCTTTGGAGATAAAGACAACCGAGTGGGTATATCTGACTATAATTATATTTGCTAGTTGTATTGTATCCTTCATTACCTAGCTATTGTGTTATTAGTTAAAAATCTCTCTTCTAGGAACCTCTTCCCATCCATTCAAATGGTTGCAGTGAGAGTTGCCATATTATTGTTACACAATTTTATTTTCCATCGTCACCATTGGCTGGACCAGAGATGAGACTTTGACCCATTTGGGCTATTGAGTTCCTTCGCTGGGAATATAGGTGAACACTGGAATCAATTTATCCTTGTTTCCAAGATTGTAATATGGGAGACTCATGGGTTATTGGTTGTTTGTTTTATCACATGGATTGTGAAGGAGGTGAAGCTTGTCTGCAGGAATATCATACAAGAGGAATATCTAGAGAGAGAAGCAGACACCAAGTGGTGAAAGAAGCTGATGGCATTGGAGCTCATGTTCCAATTCTTTCATGATGTTTAAATCTTGAATTCTCTCTTCTTTTCTTATTTACTCTTGAGGCCTCTTGGATAGATGCACAGTACCGCTGTGCACTTTTCTGCCTGTATGGTGATCTGCTGGGGAATCTTACCTTGGAATCTCATGCTTCTCTGAGATGAACTTTGCTCTTGGTTAAGCCTGCATTAACTATCAGTTAATTCTATTTGCCTCTTGTTATTGGAAAAATAATTATCCTCTGAACTAATTCACAATAATTTGTAAATACAGGTTAATAGTTTGATGTACATTCCCAAACCTGGTAAATCAGAATTTTCCAGAAAGATACTACAATTTTCTATTTCTTTGTTATGCCAGTTATTACAGAGAACTTAAGGAGAATCACTCAGCAAAATGTGAGGTACTGAAATAGTCTGGACTGGCCTCTCTCTATTTTCTGCCTTTCCTTTCTGCCTGCCTCTCTCTCTCTCTGGACCGACCACCTCTCTTTTCTGTGCTGCATATTTCTTCTTTTCTTCAGCTGCCTGTATGTGGCCCAGGCAGGTGCGTGTGGGGGGGGACCTATATACAAAGCTGACAAGTAACTTCCATATTTGGTCAGAACTGAACAATACAACTCCACTTGGACTTCATGATCACTCGGTAAAAAGTAAAGTCCCAGGAGCCCCTGCTAACACCAGTCTTCACTCTTCATCTATTTACAGCTTGCTACATCCTGACACAGTCACATGATAAGTATGTTTCACTTTTAGATCCACTGTTAACCAACGTAAGTCTCTCAATATTCCCTGTTTCACTGGCTGAGGGAGACGAGTCTGATTAGCAAAATTGATCATTTCCCCTGACCATGAGTCATGTACGAACTGATGGATTGGCTACCTTGGTGTCAGGTGCTCAGTCCTGGTCCTATTCCAATGACAGGAAGTGTGGATTTACAGAGAGTGAACTCTTGTCACCTAGGCATAACAGAAATCCTTTTAGCAGAGGGATTGGGCAAACATGATATTAAATGATTCCGTTTTTTAAGTGAAATCTCGATTGATCTTAACCACAAAATAAGGTAAGAAGAGATATAATTTTTTTAAATTTAAAAGATGACTTAATAAATTTTTCTCCCTTCTTTCCTTCCTTCCTTCCTCCCTCCCTCCCTCCCTCCCTCCCTCCCTCCCTCCCTCCCTCCCTCCCTCCCTTCCTTCCTTCCTTCCTTCCTTCCTTCTTTTGTACAAATGCTCACACACATACACACACACACGCGGTCTAGATAGCTGCAGTTAATGATCCTAATTTTTCAGAATTAACCATGTAATAACCCACAATTGTTTACTCAGCTCTTTGGAGGCATGCTTAGTCTTAATTTTCTGTCTTTTTTTTTTTTGTCTTCCCCTTCTCCATCAGGAAATAATATAGGATAACACAGTAGAAAGAGCACTTAGAGACCAGCAACTTAGATCCCCTGACAATCACCAACTAACTGATTGTTTTTGAGAAGTCATCTAGGTTTATCTAACACTCTCTCTCTCTCTCTCTCTCTCTCTGTATATATATATATATATATATATATATATATATATACACACTATATAGTATATATATAAAAAACATATATATATACATACATAATATATATGTATGCATATATTTATATTTATAAATATGTCATAATATAATAATGTTTATAAATATTTTTATATTTACCACAGACAAAAGGAAAATGTGATGACTCTAATACTCAACACATGTATTTATAAAACTGTCAATTTCTCAAATATAAATTACAATGGGTTCAAACTTTTAAGCAGCAATACAAAAATGAATAAATTATCATTTATAAAATGTACAATGTCTACAAAATTAGGAAGACTGTATGGCCCCAAAGGAGAATAACATTTCTATTTACTGAGATGAAGGAGCTATTCCTTCCATGGGTCCTCATAGAGAGGGCACCATATAAATGTAATAAAAAATATTTCTAACTATCTCCTGAAAGTAATTACAGAAGTAAGTAATTCCTGTCATGATTAAGGGAATGGGCTCTGAAAATTGCACTCAAGTTTTCATATCACCATTTTCAAGCTGAGTGACCTTGAGCAAATTACTCAATCTCTTTGTGGCTCTGCTTCCTCATTGTTAAAATAGGGAAAACAATCGTTGTTCACTCAAATGTGTTGTGAGGATTAAATTAAATCTCGTGCTCATGATTCTTAGAATAGTGACTGGCACATAATCAACACTTAATAAGCTATCATTATTTCTGAAATACAGTTTATTATTTTTTTAAAAATTATTTTAAAATAAAATAATAGCCTAACACCAAATTGCATTTCTGTCACAATACGGTTTTGAGCAAGCCAAATGTTTCAGAGTTCTGTGACAATCAGACCCAATCCAGGGAGATACTTTAAAGTAGACAAATAAATGGACCACCTATTCTTCAGACAATCATCCGTACATAGTTTTGTTCAACTCAGTTTGTGGTAGCTATTGATCAGCAGTGCTTTTGTGGTTATACTCTTTGACAAGTACTGGGAGTGCAGTTTTTCTGAGTTAAGTGCTAAACTCATGTTTTGAAAGGGCTAAAAGGCAAAGTTGAGAAGCTCGATAAAAGCACGTGTCTTAATAGAAACCCTCTATCTCTGCATGGAGATGGCCAGAGGCTACCTGTGGGAAATAACAACACTCTAGTTAAAATATAATCTGGCGTTTGACCCAGCATCTAGATGGATGTGCGATTGAGGCTCACTCATTTTAATCAGAAAGCAGAGGTACACTACAAAATGTAAGGTAGATAGCTAGTGGGAAGCAGCCGCACAGCACAGAGATATCAGCTCAGTGCTTTGTGACCGCCTGGAGGGGTGGGATAGGGAGGGTAGGAGGGAGGAAGATGCAAGAGGGAAGAGATATGGGAACATATGTATATGTATAACTGATTCACTTTGTTATAAAGCAGAAATTAACACACCATTGTAAAGCAATTATACCCCAATAAAGATGTTAAAAAAAAAAAAAGAAAGCAGAGGTACAATGGTTTCACCTTGGAATGTTTTGGAAGCAGGTATAAACAAATGCTCACCTCAACCGTAAATAAAGACTCTATGAGTGAAATCCTCACAGAATATTTAACCTTGAGCAATATCCCTTACTTGTATGTGCACCAAATATATGCCAAAGTAACTGAATGGATTTAACATACTGTATAGGTTTATTGATTAAGAGCCATTTAAGAGTTATAGAACATGTACTCAAAATAATCATTTTGTTTATAGAATGTTTCATGGTACAGTTTATGTTTAAAATTGCATAAACTGTATAGTCTACTGGCTGTAGACTAGATTGCTGGAAGGCAATGGTGAAATCAGGAAGATAAATTAGGATGCTCACAGTGAATCAGTTCAAGGATTTGTAAAAGCCCCTGGCAGGGAGCCCACAAGTTTCATTCCCAATCCTGATGTTCATATCCCCAGTTTCAGCTGACTCCTTCAAGGAATATGAGAAACCGTAGTTAAAAATATCACCAAATGGGGCTTCCCTGGTGGTGTAGTGGTTGAGAGTCCGCCTGCCGATGCAGGGGACACAGGTTCGTGCCCCGGTCCGGGAAGATCCCACATGCCGCGGAGCGGCTGGGCTCGTGAGCCATGGCCACTGAGCCTGCGCGTCTGGAGCCTGTGCTCCGCCACGGGAGAGGCCACAGCAGTGAGAGGCCCGCGTACCGCAAAATAATAATAATAATAATATCACCAAATGATCTTTTAAACCTTAGCAGTGCATGTGTGCCTTGACTGGGGCAATGTACTTTTTAAAACAAACCCTACACAGCTTGCCAGGGATCTGAACTGGGATCAGAAACAAGAGCTGTCAGTAGGAGGAGTAAGGTGACAGTCCCTTTGCAGTCGACACTGATACCGATGGCCAAACGACACTTCTTTTTGCTAATTTTTTTTCTGTGAATTCTGGAGATTTAAAAGTTCACAAAACTGTCAAAGTGAACATATAATTACTCGGAACTCCAAGTCTCTTACTGGAAAGTGATAGAGAAAAATTCCATCAGGATTCTTATTTTTGGCTGTCCAACTAGCCATGTTTCAGAAAAGAAACCATAATCGTTGAAGCTTACTTTCCAGGGAAACTACTACACTAAAATTAGAAAACTTGTGAATCAATACATTTACATTGCCCATCTGGCAATATTAGGAAGTATTACCAATACAGAGCACTCTTTAAAGGCAGATGAAGTTATATTGCCAAAATATTAATTTTAAATTCAGATCTGTATTAAGAACTTGGAAGGGTCTGAAATTTTATCCTATTTGCACACTAACATGTTAGCCTGCTACAGTTTCATGGATACTGGTAGGAGACATGAAACTCTTGGGTCAGAGACAAAGAATTTTATTACTCTAGGTGTGGCAAACAGCATGAGTCTTAATTTGCATTGACCCCTTGCCCGACCTCCCACCAAGCCCCACAGGAGCCATGCAGAGGTGGGCCCAGGTGGATGCTGTGCAGGTAGTGCATTTGCATCACAGCTGAGGGACCTCAAGCTTAGTAAACCTCAATCTTTTGTAAAATGGATGCAAGCAAACCTGTCCAATCTTTGCTCTAGAGGGAGATATTATCTTTATTATACTGGACAGTAAGCAAATCTGCCCTCTGCTTCAGAGGCAGTTTATCTATCTTCCATGGCTCTTTGCTATCCAAACATCCTTCCAAAGAGAGCCCAGTAAAAGATCTATCAGTAACTCTTCTCATAAGACATACGGAAATGTGAGAGACATATGGAGAATTTTGTCCGAACAATGTTTATGAAAAAAGCCACACAAATAGCACCAAAACACAATTTTAACTATGATAAATTTATCTTCATTGTAAAAATTTTTGGTATAAAAATTTTATAGCCATCAATGTCTGGTGTTACACTTATATCTCATTTGAGCACCTGGGTTGAGAAGCTATTTGGTATAAGATGTAGTCAGCTTAACTTGGGCTCTTCCACCTTGATCAATCAAGAACAGACAAGTGTTCTTTTTGGGGTCTTCAAAGCAGTAGAAGAAGTTCAGCCAACCTTCTTTGTGACAATTCCATTCTGTCCCTTCCATCTGCTTCTGTCCTCTTCTTGGCTTTTCACTACATTGATATATAGCTAGATTAAAGGTCCGGTAGCCTGTGGGGAACAGTAAGGGGGCTACAAATAGATGGCACATGGTGTTTTTTTAATTCCCACTATGTATGCTATTGAGAAAATTTATGACCATATTGGAAATTATATGCAGAAAACCAAAACAGCATGTTCTAAAAAGAAGCAATTTTCCTGAATTATATCCCATATTCTTTTCTCTGAACTTGGAAGAGATACTTCAACTGTTGATAAGTTAATGATAAATACTGTTAGCAAAGGATATCTGTATCTGTAGGTTTCTTACTGTGAATCTCGGTATTGTAGCTAATAATCCGTATATTTCAGAGTTAATCATGTGTTAAGCTTCAGCTCCACAGTGGCTTTTGGTGTTTATTTGGCTATTTGGAGATATGTTTAGTCTTGCTTTTCTTTCTCCCAACTATTTAGCACTGTATTAAATGAATTGTAATTATTCCTTCCTCTTATTTCACCTTCCTATCCATCGACCTGACCACTAAGCTCATGCCACACATTTTAGATTTTTTGGTATACAGTGAGTCAGATTAAAATTAAATTTCTGTAAAGTAAATGGAACATAAATAGATAAAAAGTGAGTTACTGTATTTTTTTTAGAGATAAATCCAATTTTTTTTTTTTACATTTTTTTGATGTGGACCATTTTTAAAGTCTTTATTGAATTTGTTACAATATTGCTTCTGTTTTATGTTTTTTTGGCCACGAGGCATGTGGGATCTTAGTTCCCCAACCAGTGGTCAAACCTGCACCCCCTGCATTGGAAGGCGAAGCCTTAACCACTGGACACCAAGGAAGTCTCATTACTGTATTTTTTTTTTTTTTTTTTGCAGTACGCGGGCCTCTCACTGTTGTGGCCTCTCCCGTTGCGGAGCACAGGTTCCGGACGCACAGGCTCAGCGGCCATGGCTCACGGGCCCAGCCACTCCGCAGCATGTGGGATCTTCCCGGACCGGTGTCCCCTGCATCGGCAGGCAGACTCTCAACCACTGCGCCACCAGGGAAGCCCATCATTACTGTACTTTTTAAGACTTAAAATATATGATATATGATAATGGAAGTCACTAAAAAGAAATTGCTGTCAAATTAGGATTGGGTGAGTCAAATGTAAATTATTAGAAAACAAAGGGATGAGAAGCACTTAAAAAGATGTTGTACTTATACAACTTACAACCGACTCTAAGTTGTATTCTAGTTTTAAAGAAACCTATAACTGGAAACCACGGAGCTTTTATTTAGTATGTTGTTCATTCATAAAGAAGGCACCGAATTACCGTTAACAGGGCTCTATATAAGGACTAAGTTTTGGTAATATATCAAAAGGTTGGTGAAAGAGTATCTGTCTGTCTGTCAGTCTGTCCATCTATCCATCTATTTTTGAATCCTCCATTTTAACCAACATATTCAACTAAATGACACATCTTTCTGATAGAAGGTAGGGGGGCTTCCTTCTTCCCAGGTAGCAGTTGGTGGCATGGGCTTGCTTCTGCCCCTTCAGAGGCTTTTGCATATGTATATTCTGATCCAGTTTGTGCTAATTTAAAAATATAATCTTTAAACAAATTTTTTTTTGGCCGTGCCACGTGGCATGCGGGATCCTAGTTCCCCAACCGTGGATCGAACCCACGCCCCTGCATTGGAAGCACAGAGTCTTAGTTGCTGGACCACCAGGGGAGTCCTAAAATATAATTTTTAAGGACAATTTATTTCTACCCAAATTACTCGGGAAAGGGAGAGAATTCTTATACAAAGCTGGTCAAACTATGTACGTAGCTTTGTTTTTGTTTTGTTCTTTGCTTTTTTCACTTAAAATTGAAGTGTGAGCATTTACTCATATCATTTAGTCTTGGAAAATGTGATTTTTGGATAGCATGGTATTTCATCAAATACAGTCCCCTTTAAATTTACTTTAGTACCCAAATTTTGGACATTTAGGTTACCACAAATTTTAAATTTTAACAATTTAAATTATCAGATACCTGCTATGATTATCCCTTGTGCTTATGGTCCAATTATTCCTTTGGATAAATTACTAGAGGTTGAATTGCTGTATCAAAGGGTATGAAAAATTTTAAGGCTCTTGATAATATATGTAGCCAAAGTACTCTATAAAGCTTAGTCCAATTTAAATTCCTTCCAGCCAGTTTATTGCATCCTATTGAACAATAAATATTAACAACTTTATAATCTTTGTCAAATTGTTAGGCCAAAATGGTGTTATTCTACCTTACTGTACATTTGGTTCTAAGGGGAACATTTCCTCACATGTTTACATTTGTCATTCTTCTCTTGTATGAACGCTACTTTCTTCAGGAAGATATGATTGTTGTTTATCATGTTTACTGCAAATATCTTCCCAACTTATGCTTTGTAATTTTATGGTGTTTGAAAACGCAAAACACTCCAACAAAGCTAGAAGTACAGACATTTCAATGTTACTATTTAAATGCCAGATTTTTTTTTAAATCAGGAAACATTTAAATTATTAAAGGGCTTGCTTGTAATTAACAGTAAGTAAATCAAGCCATCCCCAAATTACTTGATTAGAGTTTATGAGTTTTAAAGACCATGATAAAAAGGTGAAGAAAATGATGACTGATTATGGCTTTGCTGTAGCAAGATACTGCTTTTGTAGTGTGAAATATGATTACCCTCTTGAAAATCAGAGTAGTAAATTTATTTTTCTTTGTCATTTAGCCATCCAAGAAAACCTCAAACACCCACAATGCAGTTATATTATTGACATTGGGTTGTTATGTCTTTTAGTTGTCTGTGTGATTTTCTGAAAGATAAGGTCTCTCTAGGGCAGGGCATACTACAAACATTTTTCAAAAAAAAAAGTAAAAGAAAAAAAAAGCCTGCTGCATTTCATAAAACAAGTATGATATATATTTGCTAATTAGATTTAAAAGTAAATCTCAGCAGAAATGTAATCACTTTCATTATATGAAAAAGAAGTGAGACATAAATAGATATATAGCATGTGTTATACAGAGTAATTCATACATATTACATTAGGCAATCAAGTCCATAGAGTAAAATGACTGTCAGATAAGCTTATATAACCCTGCATTTGACTGGTGTTTCCCTTAGTGGTATCATTATGGTAGCAAATATATGTTGAGTGTATTCTGTGTCAAGTGCTTTACAGGCATTATTTTATTAATGACACATTCACAAACTCTCTGAGGTAGATTCAATTAGTGTCTCCACTTTATCTATGAGGGAATAGAGACTTAAATTTACTTAGGTATTCTTTTATTTCTTTCAACAATGTTTTGCATGTATCAATGTACGAGTTTTGCACTTCTTTAGTGAAATTTACTTCTAAGTGTTTAATTCTTTTTGGTGCTATTGTAAATAGCATTATTTTCTTAATTTCATTTCAGGTTGTTTATTGCTAGTATATATGAATATTGTACAGTTGATTTTAGTGTATTGGTCTTGTGTCCTGCAACCTTGCTGAACTTTATTAGTTTTAATAGTTTTTTGGTTGAGTCCTTAGGATTTTCTATGTATAAGAGAGTGTTATCTATGAAACAAGATGATTTTTTTCCTTCTTTTCAAATCTGGATGAATTTTATTTCTTTTTCTTGCCTAATATACCTGGAATGAACCTTGGGTACACAATGTTCAATAGAGTGTTGAGAGTGGACATACTTGTCTTGTTCCCGATCTTATGTGGACTGTTGTCAGACTTTTGCCACTAAATGTGATGTTAGTGGTGCATTTTTCATAGATGCCCTTTATCAGGTTGAAGAAAGTCTCTTCTCTTCCTAGTTTTTTTAAAACTTATTTTTATTGAAGTATAGTTGATTTACAATGTTGTGTTAGTTTCAGATGTACAGCAGCACAGGGATTCAGTATATATATATATTCTTTTCCCTTATAGATTATTACAAAATATTAACGATAGTTCCCTGTGCTCCTTAATTCATTATTGTGCTCTTAACATTAGGGACTCATTTACTCGCACATCTGAATTTTAATCTATTATTGTAGACAAGGAGGTCTATGCCACCCTAATCCCAGTTCAAGGCAGGACTTGTTGCCCAGTTGTGGGCAGTACAGTCAGCCAAGCACTTTCATATAGGGTTGGGTTCAGTTGCAGGAAGGAAACTTACTAAGGTCATGCACTACCTAGGTATCTGCATTTGATGGCTGAGAAAGGCAGGTATACACAGGTCCTTTCTGGCCCAATGTGAGAAACCACAGCAGACAAACTTTGCCCCAGAGCTCTTCATTGTGTTCACTCTTCATTGTGTTCATTGTGTTCGCCATGATATATCTTTATCAGATATATCATATTTTACTCTGTTTTCTGTCTGGTCCCTTTTTTTCCCCATTCTCTTCACAAGTGTTGATCCCTAATTACTATCTTGACCCTCCAAACTACATTCCAAAGTCTACTTGGAAGGAATTAATCTACTAACAGTTGGGATCAGGAGTGTCTAAGAAAGCAGGTGATAAGATGGGGTTTTGGGGCTTGATCACTCACAGCCTGATTGGCAATGAGGTCCTCATCACTGGTTATACATGGAAGTATAATTGTTTAAGTGGTAATGAATTGAGAAGGTGTGCCAATGGAAGGTAATGTATGAGAAGTCTGAAATGTATAGAGAAAATAGTAGATATAAAGGCAATGGGATTGGATGGGTATTGCTGAATTCCACTGGTGTTCCTCAGAAAGACAATAAAGATCTGAGAGAAAATAAAAGGCAATAGAAAGCTAGATGTGAATCCAAAGGGCCTCTTCTTTTGCATACAAAGAAGTCCTCAACTCTTCTTGTCAGAGAGTGAAGAAAGTAGAGGACCAAGGACTAACCTTCAAAGATGACTAAAACCCAAGTAAGTCAAGTCTGTTATGGCAAGATTAGGACCCTCATTAGGAAAACCTGGGGCCCTGACAAAAAAGGATGGAAAGATCTGGGTGAATTCTCTGCAAGGTTTTATTTCTCCAGACTCATCCAAGATGGTGTAAACATCTTCCTTTAAGACTCTGCCTGCTATAAGACAGAGCACAAGGCAACATCTACCTCCTCCCCCCACCCTCCCCACCATGATCTTTTATTATCTCTCTTCCTGGCCATTCCTTTCAGGACTGTAACTAGAGTTAAGTGATAGCATACCTCTAGCACATATACTCTGGGTCTGATAAGGGAAGAAGGGACTATACCAAAAAGGAACAGTTAAATTTAGGGGCATGTATTGGCAGGAGTGGGGAGAGTCTGCATGGGAGAAGATTCTGAGGTTGTTTGATCAACATGGTCCTTAACATAAAATTGGATAAAGAAGAATTTATGGATCTGAGTGGGGATGGTGAGAACTTGCTATTAGCATGGCTCCTAGAAGTATGAAAAAATTGACGGCCTGTGCTGAGTGAAGTTGAAATGCCAGAAATGCCATGCAGATGTTGGGGAAGAGATTAAGGCTCTGAAAAGTAGGAATAGTGGAATGGATATATCAATACTATATGTGGCCCAAATCCCCTTCAGGTGATTATATTCCGCAGGAAGGCTCAAAAGACACACCATTTACTAAGGCCATGAGGAATGTGCTGGTGAGTGCATTAGCTTCCCTTAAAAAGTTCACTGGTGACTCCCCTGTAGCCAGGACTTAACGTAGGGTAAGACATTAACAACTAGGCTCTTTCATGACCATGGTGATGAGAGGATTCTGAAACAATGGAAGGTAGATGGTGGTGCTTAACCATTAGAAGTCAGAGTCTCAATTATTGTAGTCACTGGAGTGGCAGCTTGGAGAGCTTGACCCGAAGAGTTGGGATGACAGTTACTTGAACACAGCATCACAAAGGGAAAAACATATGGGCATCCAGTAAGAGTACTGTTAAAATATATAACAAAAAGAAAATGAGAATGGACAAGCAGGAGGCTGAGACAGTCACTGAACAAAAATTCTCATTTTCAGACCAGGAATCCACTGACTGAAGAAGTTATCAGACCTCCAGGGGGAAGTATGCTGCACCACAATTCAAATACCTGCTATACTTATTCCTCCAGTTCTTCAGTATTACCTACGGTCATGGACTCACACAGTGACATACAAGGTAAAGGGGCATACCCAGGCATTTGAGAACTCCTTGATATAGGGTCTGAGTTGACCTTGATACTCTGTCACCATGGCCCCCTGTTAGAGTGGGGAAATATGGGACCTGGTAAAAAATGGAATGCGAATCAAGGTCTGGCTTATGAGGGGTCCAAACTCACCTCATGGTCACTCATCCATTCCCTGACTATATAATTGGAATTGACATACTTGGCAGTTGACACTGTCATATATTGGGTCTATGGTATATGGGTTAATGGCCAAATGAAATGCCCCCTCCCCAGCCAAGATAGTAAATCAAAAACAATAGTACATCACAGGAGATGGAGCATGGATGGAGGAGGTTAGAGATTTAGGATCTAAAAGATGAAGGGGTGGTGGTACTCCTATTAATTCATCAGTTTAGCCACTGCAGAAACTACATGGATACTGTAGGGTGACTGTGCATTAGTTCAAGCTCAAGTAAATAGCAGCTCTTATCACAGCCACCCTGCCAGCAGTAGTGATTTTCTAGAGCTGATTACTCTAACCTTTATCTGCATAGTTATGCTCCACGTATATGTTAACTCTCTTGTTCTCTGTTATAATGTAGTTGTTCCCCTCTAGGTCACACACTTTGCAGGGAAGCTCACAACTAGTGACTGAATAAGTGAGCTATCTAAGGCCTGGGCATTTTGGCCTGACATAGAACCCTGTGGGAGCCAATACTCCCTCTCGAGCTCCCCACCAAGTTGGACAAGACTTTCTCAGGTCTGCGTTGTAGTTAAAATTCTTCTTGTATCCAGTCCTGCTTCCTGTCTTTCAGAGATCCATGGATTTTTGTAATGTATTTTTAATCAAATTGTTTATATTGAAAGGGGGTGCTGCAAAAACCTGTTTTTTTTTTGTTTGTTTGTTTGCTCGGGGCCCTGCATACTGTAGAGTCAGCCATTGAGTAACACCAGGTGACCCAAGATGACCCAATCCAGTCAATTTCTTGGCTAGTCTTCTTAGTCTACATTTACAATTCTGCCAGAGAATTCTGGCATCTTTTTTCTTCTCCCATATTTATGACCCACTACTGCCCACTTGGTGTTGCAGTAACATTCATTCTTAATTTCTAGAAATGAGAAGTCTTATTTAATTTAAAAAAAGTTTAACAAATAAAGGGGTGGTCCTGATTGTAACTAGTTTTGACGGTTGATATATTCCTTTTGTGTGTTCAGAAAGGTGCCATTCACCTCTTTTCTGCTTCCTAAAGCACCTTAATGCTACTTTCTTGGCAGGCATTTAGAACACATGCACATAAACCATAGGTGAAAAACGGAATAGAGACCTCTGTATTAATTTCTAGGCAGCAATTTGTTGGGGTTGTATTTGTTCTCATAAAACTATTGAACTACTGCTCAGGGTTGCCTCCATTTTGATGGAAGTGATTGATTCCTT
Organism: Phocoena sinus; assembly: GCF_008692025.1. NCBI lineage: Eukaryota > Metazoa > Chordata > Mammalia > Artiodactyla > Phocoenidae > Phocoena > Phocoena sinus. The sequence goes on from NC_045767.1 coordinate 69,557,641, forward strand.
GGCAAGGTTTTCCCTTCTTCTACCCCATGCTGATAGCAGCTGGGTCAGAAACACACTCAGCATTGCTTTCGTGCTTGACATTTATAGTTTTGACCATGTTAATTACCATCCTGTCGGATTGTACAATGGGGACACTCTATAGCACTGAGAGTGATTATAGCCTTGTCTTCTTCAGGAAGACCTTATTGGAAACAGTGTGCAATTTGTAATGAAAGTTCTAGTCATCCTTGGTAAATGTATCTTTTTTCTAGTATAAAATTCTATTTTACTTTCATCTTAACTAAATATTTTACAAGTTAGGTATATCTAGGGGTGGGATCCTAAGGGTCTCATGTTCTATGGTCTGTGACAGTTAGGAATGAAAAAATAACAACATTGTAAGGATGACTTATTCTTTTTCTTTTTTTTTTTTTTGGCTTCTCTTGTTGTGGAGCACAAGCTCTAGGCACTCAGCTTCAGTAATTGTAGCACACAGGCTCAGTAGTTGTGGCTCGCGGGCTCCAGAGCGCAAGCTCAGTAGTTGTGGTGCATGGGCTTATTTGCTCCACGGCACGTGGGATCTTCCTGTACCAGGGCTCGACCCCATGTCCCCTGCATTGGCAGGCAGATTCTTAACCCCTGCGCTACCAGGGAAGTTCCAAGGATGACTTATTCTTATAAAACTTTGAAATACATGAAATAAAATATATTTAAATGAAAAAATAATTTGCATCTTTATATTTAAAATATATTTTGTTCAAGACTACAAAAATATACAGCTCAGTGAATTATTCTAAAACGCAAAATGAACAATCAGGAAATCATATCCACCACGAATTACCAAACTCTGGATCACCAGAGTTTATATATGATGTGAGGTAGAGGTACATTTTGTTTTTTTCCCATGTTTTATCCAATTGTTTCAGGGTCATTTATTGCAAAGTCTACATTTCCCACATTGTTCTACAATGCTACCATTATTTTGAATTAAATGTCCATATGTTCATGGACCCCTTACTGGGCTATTTTTAAATCACTCCAGTTGTCTGTTGGTATATCCTGGCATTAATATCACACTGTTTTAATTAAATGTTGCTTTAAAAATAAATCTTAACATCATGTGTTAAAGTAAATCTTTCCCCTTCTATCTTGAATAGTATCTTGACTATTCTAAGACCATTGCATTAAATTTAAATTTTAGAGTAATTTATAAAGTTACACTCACAAATGTCCACTCCATTGTAATTGTGTTGATTCTTTGGCAGTTTGAGGAGAATTGAAATCCTCATAATATCAAGTCTTCCCATGAGTAAACATGTTAATCTCTACATTTATCTAGGTCTTCTTTAATTTCTCTCAATAGTGTTTTATTGTTTTGTGTGTATAGGTCTTATACATCTATTAGATTTGCTATCAATATATTTCATAATTTTGATGTTCTGTAAATAGTATGTTCATTAGCATTTTTATTTTCTAATAATTTATTGTGGGAATTTATGGAAATACAATAGATTATTCCATGTTGAATTTATAATAATTAACTTTTCTAAAATAATATATCGATTCTAAAAACGTATGTATAGATTATTTTATATTTTCTTTATATACTGTCATATTATAGAATAGTATGGAATAGCGGTTAAGATGATAAGTTCTAGAAGTTGGCTGTCTGATTTCCAATTCCAGCTCTGCCAGTTTTTGGGCAGGTCTTTCATAAGCTAGTTAAACTTTTCCGGTTTTGTTATTTTATCTGTAAAAATGCTATAATAATAAAATCTATCTCATAAGGATTTTGTGAGGTTTAATTAGGTGCTGAGCCAGAGCTTTCTGAGGAAGCTAGCTAGCAATAACTAGGAAACCAGGAATGGAAACCAAGAATATATCTATATATAGTTAAATAAAAAAATTTTAGAGTAGTTTTAGATTTACAAAACAATTTCAAAGATTATACATAAATTTCCCATATACCTCGCATGTGGTTTCCTTTGTTATTTATATCTTACATTAATATTTATTTCTGTGCCAGGATTCTGTCCAATACCACATGATAGCATTTAGTTGTCATGTCTCTTTAGGCTTCACTAGACTGTGACAGTTTCTTAGACTCTTCTTGCTTTCAACGACCTTGACAGTTTTGAAAGTACTGGTCAGATATTTTGTAGGATATCCCTCAATTTGTGTTAGGCTTATCTTTTTCCTATGCTTAGACTGAGATTATGCATTTTGGGGAGGAAGACCACAGAGGTAAAATGCCATTCTCATCACATCATATCTAAGGTACATGCTATCAGAACGTTTGCTGTGGTTAATGTTAACCTTGGCTAGATACTGTTTGTCAGGTTTCTCTGCTGCTAAGTTACTTTTTTCCCTCTTTCCATACTGTCTTCATTGAAAGGAAGTCACTATTGCAGCCCACACTTCGGGAGTGGGGAGTTATACTCCACCTCCTTGAGGACACAGTATCTACCTAAATTATTTGAAATTCTTCTGCATGGGAGATTTGTCTCTTCTTCCCCATTTATATCAGTATGAACTCAGAAGTATTTATTTTATATGTTGGGTTATAATCCAATATTACTTTATTTCATTCAAATTGTTCCAGCTTTGGCCTTTGGGAGCTCCTTTAATCAACTCTTGCGTCTCTTTGATAGATATGTCACTATCAGTGTAGGTTTCCTTTGTCTTTTTTCTTTTTAAATAAATTTATTTATTTATTTAAATATTTTTGGCTGCGTTGGGTCTGTTGCTGCATGTGGGCTTTCTCTAGTTGCAGCGGGTGGGGGCTACTCTTCGTTGCAGTTTGTGGTCTTCTCATTGCGGTGGCTTCTCTCGTTGCCGAGCACGGGCTCTAGGTGTGAGGGCTTCATTAGTTGTGGCGCACGGGCTTAACTGCTCCTCGGCATGTGGGATCTTCCTAGACCAGGGCTCGAACCATGTCCCCTGCATTGGCAGGCAGAATCTTAACCACTGTGCCACCAGGGAAGTCCCCTCTTTTTTCCTTTTGAGCCCTCATATAAAATGTGAAAAATGTAAAGTGCTTCTAGTGGAGAATACAAAAAACAATAAGCCCTGAAGAAATTCTAAAGGGGTGAGGCTTTATTTTCTTCAGAAAGGTAAAGTGAGGGAACAGCTAATTGCCTTAAAGTATATGATGTGCTATATCTTACTTGTTAGAATTAGTACCACTAATCACAGTTCAAAGGGAAATGGACAAGAACTTAGGATTTTTTTTTTTTAATATGTAGTTGTGAGACTTTAGAATTGCCAAGGCAATCTTTCTCTGATTGTTACACTAGAAAAGAAAAAAGGGAATTCCCTGGCAGTCCATTGTTTAGGGCTCCGCTCTTTCACTGCTGAGTGCCCAGGTTCAATCTCTGGTCCCTGGTTGGTGAACTAAGATCCCATAAGCCACACAGCAGCAAAAAAAAAAGAAAAGAAAAGAAAAGAAATTATAAAGAAGAAGGGGTTTTAGGGTAACTGTAGGAGGAACTAATTTTTAGCATGTACTTATACTATATTCCCAGCACTTTTCATCTATTATATCATTTGCATAATAGCCATCTTCCTCAGATTTTCTCTGCTTAAATTCTGGGGAATAAATTCAAAAGTCTGTTGTTCTCATGCTACACTGAGATTCTGTGAATCATCAAAAGCCAACTGAAGAATTTCAGGAAGCAAGAAACATTAGTTATTTTTATAAAAAGAAGTCAAGTTATATCCAAATTCCATAGGAATGACTTTCTTGCTACTTTGCTACTCCTCTTTGTAAATTTCTAATAATAAGCAGTGAGGTACAAAGAATAAGATATAGGACACAGCTTGTTCCAAGTATATCAATTGTGAAGTGTCCTTTTCTCTTTAGTTAACAAAAGCACACTTCTAACTTCTGTAGTCTAACCTGCCGTTGCTGATAAACACGATTCACCGGTGAAAAGAGTGGTTCTGTGGACCTTTGACTCATGTGATGCATGATGCTTGGAGACTCCAGCTGGGGCCAATCTATTCTCTCTGCTGTGTTTCTGACCTTAGATTATCACCTGTATTTGGTTCAAGTAATGAGATTCTCAGGTGGAATCATATAGTTATTTTCCCCCAGAATTTAAGAAATCTCAGGGACTACTTATGTTATTACCAGTCAAGGCAGGGATCCTTGGTTTCCAGGTCTCCTTGCTCTCCTGACAACTTAATAATTCCAATCTCTTGCTTCTGACTTGGAGCCCATAACAAACTGAGGTCCTGCAGCTCCTGAAATATTTTCAAAGCCCCCAGACACACAAGTTTTCCCTAGGAAGGGTTTTTTAACCCACATCGAGAGATGTAAGTACCTGCCTACATTTTAATGAGCCTTTTTAACACAATTTCTATGATGTTGGTATATTCGTTTCCTAGGAAAGCATTAATAAATTACCACTTAATTTGGTGACTTAAAATAACAGAAATTTATCCTCTCAGTCTGGAGACTAGAAGTCTGAAATCATGGTGTTGGTGGTGCCATGCTCCCTGTGAAGGTTCCAGTGAAAAATCCTTTCTTGTTTCTTCCTAGTGTCTGGTGGCTCCCAGCAATCTCTGGCATTCCTTGGTTTATAGCTGCACTGCTCCAATCTTTGCCTCTGTCTTTACATGTTCTTCCGTGTGCCTCTATGTATCTCTGGTTTTCTCCTCTTCTTATAATGTCACCAGTCATTGGATTTAGGGACTGCCCTAATCCAGTGTGACCTCATTTTACCTTAACTGCAAAGATCTTATTACCAAATAAGGTTACATTCTGAGGTTCCGGGAAGACAGGAATTTCTGAGTACACTCTTCAACCTGTTATGCTTGGTTATTTCTTTTCTCAATGGAAAGCAAATTATGAGAACAATCAGGGGCAGGTTAAGGAGACTTCTGAGACTGTACAGGGAAAACAATGAGAAATGCTGCTAACAACCTGACAGTGAGGGAAAGGTTGAAACTCCAAAACACGCTTAGGATGCTTCGTGCACACTACGTCAGAGTCCCCAAATGTATGTACATTATTATCCCATCAAGAACATGTTTATGTGGAGCATTGTCCCATTACTAGTTTTTGGAGATCACTTTATAAATATTAACTTAATTCTCTTTTTATTTGAATTTTTTAAATAAAAAGTTTAATTAATCCTCTTTTTAAAAAATATATCTTTATTGGAGTATAATTGCTTCACAATACTGTGTTAGTTTCTGTTGTACAACAAAGTGAATGAGCCATATGCATACATATATCCCCATATCCCCTCCCTCTTGATCCTCCCTCCCACCCTCCCTATCCCACCCCTCTAGGTGGTCACAAAGCACCGAGCTGATCTCCCTGTGCTATGCGGCTGCTTCCCACTAGCTAACTATTCTACATTCAGTAGTGTATATATGTCGATGCTACTCTCATTCTCCTTAATGAAACATTACTTTTCCATTAAGCAAAATACTCCTAACAAATTTTTGATTTTCTGTTAATCTCATTTTCTCATCTAAAATGTAAACTTCTTAAAAAAAAAGATGATGGATGTATTATTTCCAATATCAACTAGCATGATTTATCAATATTATCAAGCATTTACTGAGCATATCCTAATTAATTAGAGGATTCGTTATCATAATAGTTAAGAGGGCAAACTGCTAATAAACTGTCTGGATTTGAAGCACGGCTTTACACTTTACTAGCTGTGTTTTAGTTTCCTCATCTGTAAAATGGCAAATATAATAGTACCTATTTCATAAGGTTGTTATCAGGATTAAATGAGTATATAGATGTATGTCAAGGCCTGTATAGATATATGTGTATATATATATGTGTGTGTGTGTGTATTTTTATGATATATACATATTATATATTACATATTACACAAGTATTATATGCTTGCTACCCAAAGTTCTAAGTGTTTTATTGAATCATGTCATATAATTTTCACATGTAACCTTTGAGTTAAGTATCGTTTTTCTCAGCCCTATTCTGTAAATGAGAGAAAATGCTATTATCTCCCAGAGGTAAGTAATTTGCTGAAACTCCCACAGTAGAGTAATTAGAATACTAATCTAGGCAGTCTCGTTTCAAAGCCCATACTATTAATTATTACAAAATATTGCCTCACCTTTTATAGGTAATTATTTTTTATTTTATAGGTAATTAATAACAACTTGTGATTAAGTAAGTCTGTGCTCTGTTTCCTGCTGGTTTAACTTATTCATAAACCTCTGAAACTTATGTTGTTCCTTAGTGGCTATAGGTCACTCTGTTAGTTGTCTAATTGCTGCCTAACAAATTATCCCAATCCTAGTGGCTTAAAAGAACAATAATTGTTTATTATCTCTCACCATTTCTGTGGGTCAGGAATTTGGAACTGTTTGGCTGCGCTGGCTCTGGTTCAGACCCTTTTATAAGGTTGTAGTCAGATGTTGGCTGGGGTAGAGGTCATCTGAAGCCTGGACAGGACCTGGAGGATCCATTTCCACAGTGGTTCCTTCCCATGGCTCCCGAGACTGTTAAAGGGAGGAGGGTTTAGTCCCTCTTCACGTGGGGCTCTCCACAGGGCCACTTGAGTGTCCTCATGGCATGGAGCTGGATTTGTCCAGAGTAAAAAATCTAGGAGACTAGTGAAGAAGTTCCAATGACTTCTATGGCCTTGGCTTGAAAGTCAAAAATCTTCTTTACTTTCATTGCAAAGACTTCTGGTCTCAGAGATCAGCCCTGATCAAAATGCAATAAACTGTATAAGGTATGAGGTTTATTAGGGGACATTTTGGAGGTTGGATACCACAGTCACGTGGGCACAGCTTGTTTCCTTCTCCAGCCTGTTTTGGTAAGTCTCCTCCCTTTTTCTGGGGAGATGGCTCTTCTGGATTCCACAGTAACCTACCCCTTGAACTCACCTCTGCTTAGGTTTCCAAAAGTGGAAAGGTGACATACCCAAGGACAACCAGGTATCAGTTCCAACAATTTTATTCCTGCATGGAAATACACAGATTCAAAAGATCATCTGTCTAAATCATCCAGTGAATACATGGGAAGATTGTCTAGAAATTTCTGTTGCTTCCCTGGTTCCTGCTCTTTTCACATTCTGGGTGTTCAGTTCTTTCAGAACTTTATTCTTAGGTAAATCAGATTTGGTGTTTTTCTTCACCATCAGAAAGTTCTAATTGACATAGCTACTTTCAATAAGTACTCCACCCCCAAGGATAAAGTAAAGTACATAGAGTGTGTTATGCGGGTAAAACAATCAGGAAGCCTTTCTGTTGTAGTTTCTTGTTTTCCCAGGCAAGGGGATCTTGTTGCTCTGGGAGATGTGTGGTCCCTGAGATGAACTTTGGCGACCTGCACTAGAAGCACCTTGTACCTCTTCTTTTGTCAGGTCCTGCCATCACAGACTCAGTACTGAAAGACTTCATTCCGTCCAAACCTGGGCTCACTGTTTATAGGAGTCCTGTTCATAGAGAATTTGTTAATTTAGTTAACATTTTAAACTCGTGATTTAGTCTTGTGTGTATAAAAATCAAAATGTCTCAATTTTATATACTATTAATATTTCATTAAATATCCTGAAAAAGTCAAAGTCTTTGGTAAATGTATGACTGCTTCATTTGCTGAAAGATTCCTACATACTACTGTGTACAAGAATTTTCCTTTGTTAAAAAGAATTTCTTTAAGGAAATCCGTTTCAAGTGATCCAGTCTTCTTGATTTCATTATTACGAACAATGAACACCAACTTCTAAAATATACTTTCTCAGCTGGAAGTATATCTTATTAGCTTAGTATTCAAAGGTAATAAAAATAGACATTATGTTCCAACCTTTTTACACCCTGAAAAACAAGCTTAGGGGAAGAAGGAATACAATTATGTGTGGGAAGATAAAAACAAGGATAATAGTTTCTGGCGCATTGTTAACTAAAAGTGTGTGTGTGGGTGTTCAAGACACCATCAGCTGAGAAGCAAGTGTAAGAATATTCACGTAAGGTGCTTCCTAAATATTTTCCCACCAAATTAATGTGTTGAGGTCTTTTCCTGAAATGATTAAACGGTATCTAAGTGTGATATTCCATGTAAATGAATCACATGTAACATGATGAATCAGGGACTAACAAGACAAAAGCTATTTCATTTGTATTTTATTTGAAGATGGGATTTCAGTACATTCTAAGTAGAAAAAACACCCCGGCTGCCTCCTGTCATTTGCACATGTTCTGAGTTTTGCTGTGGGTATTGATAGTCACCTGAAACACCCTTGCACACAGATACACGCAGGAACGTTTGTAGGGAATACCAGCTTACTTTTGTACCCAGCTAGGTGCCTGGCTGTTTCATGTGTGTAATGGCTGTATTCTGACTGCTGGTAGGGCTACTGTATGTGCAGGTTTGTGTAAATATCTGTGGCCATGCATACAGGTGCATACTTGTTGGCACGTTTTATTGTCTGTATGAGCCTTGTATGTGCCTTTGTGTATCTTCTTACATGTCTTTGTTTAACTTAGTTATCTATTTCATTCCATGCTCACTAGTTATTACATCTTCACACTCCTAGTATTTTGTTTCTTTCTTTCACCTCATCTCCCCATTGCAGAGATCATGGAACACTTTTCAATCACGTAAACCCTTAGATTAAATGAGTATTTGAGAATTGAGTCCCTTTCTTCTCCCTTCCTTCTTTCTGAATCGCTCCTCTGTACTTTCAGAAATCTCTTCACTACTGTTGGCAATATCCAAGACACATCTTCCCTAGTTGGGAGAGGAGAGGAGCAAAGAGAAATAACTGATAGTCTACAGAAGGGAAATATAAGTCAAAGAGATACATGGGTGGCATCTTTTCACATAGTGATTTTAAAAGTTACATAGAAGCAATATGTTCCTTTATTCACCCAACATTCATTCATTTCTTCTATTTTCAAGGTAGCATTCTGGGTAGTATTTAACAATGATAATGGTATTCAACTCTTCAAAATTTTCTGAAAGTTGTGCTAAAAGAAAAATATTTCAGTAAGTGATTTACTTGTTCAGTAGAAAGATACCTCTTCAAAGTTAGTTCTACTGGAAAGAGCAGTGGGTTTGGAGACAATATCTGCACAGAAACCCCAGCCCTCCAAATTCTGGCTTCTCCACACTGTAGCCAGAATCTTTATTTTAGGATGCAAATCTGATCCTATTATATCTCCTTGTCCTTTAATCACTTCTTATTGTCCTTAGGATAAAAATGGCAGTCTTTAACATGGCCTACAGATCCTGCAGTCTGGCTCAGCCTACTTCTCTAATCATTTCTGCCAGTACTGCCCCCGGGTGCTGTTTGCTCCAGCCACTGCAGCTGTAGTTTATTTAATAGACAATGCTTGTCTCTCAGGACCATTGCCCAAGCTATTTTTCTCTCTAAAACACCTCTCCTTTCTTTGCCTTTTAAACTTCCTCTTATCCCATTTAAAGCAGATTAAGTGGATTCGTGAAACCGATTCATGAAACCATGTTGCTTTCCTCTGGATCACTTATCTCCATTCTTAATTGTATATTTATTTGTGTGATTAATGTTGGTCACTCCCACTTGACTGTGTCCATGGCCATTGGCTCCCCTGTTCCTATCACTGTTTCTGACACACACATTTTTTGAAAAGTTGAATGATTGGAGGAAATTATTTAACTGATCTGAAACAAAGTTTCACCAAATATAGAATGAGGATAATAGCTGAGAATAGAATGGTAGATTAATGGAAAGAATGTGCATAAAAGGTTTTCAGAATGCTATTAAATAAAGGATAGGATAATAATTATAATAACTAAGAGGAGTTGCTATTCTAATTAATTTGATCAATAGAGAAGAAGTGGTGTTGTGGGTGTGAAGATAACTTTAAGAGAAATCATTGTCTTCTTGCAAAAAGAAAACAGTAAGAGGAACTTCTATACTGTATTTCTCCATCTCTCTATCTCTATCTCTAAAGATAATTGAGAAGGAAATTTTAAAAATGAAACTTCCTTCCTCTGTCCTCACTTCTAGCTACAATCTGCAGTTGTAACCACTTTAAAGAATTTTTTTAAAATTTATTTATTTTTGGCTATATTGGGTCTTCATTGCTGTGCACAGGCTTCTCACTGTGGTGGCTTCTCCTGTTGCAGATCACGGGTTCTAGGGCGTGGGGGCTTCAGTAGTTGTGGCACATGGGCTCAATAGTTGTGGCTCGCAGGCTCTAGAGCACAGGTTCAGTAGTTGTGGTGCACGGGCTCAGTTGCTCCACAGCATGTGGGATCTTTCTGGACCAGGGCTCAAACCCGTGTCCTCTGCATTGGCAGGCGGATTCTTAACCACTTTGCCACCAGGGAAGTCCCTAAAGAATTTTTGTTTTCAGCTCATCTGTGGTTATCACTGGCTCCATAATTATATGTTATTTCTATTTCTTCATTTATCAACTTTAGACAGTATATATTGAGTTTAGATCACCACACTAGCTCCCACTTTTCACCTTTCTAGTGCCCAATTATTATTTATATTATTTATGATTATTCTAGTATTAGATTTATGACTTGAAATAATATTCTTCCACAAATGTTTCTTCGTTCGTGTAATTTCTGAGTACTTATTGACTTCACTTTACACAAGATAAAGAAAGTGGTGTACTTAACGTTTTTCTTTAATTCTCCTTGCCCTTTCCATTTCCTAAATTCTGTCAGACATACCATTGTTTGATTTTTGCCAACTTATATTCTGTTTCATTTTTTCAAGTTTTATGTTATTGTCTGTGTTTTCACTAATGGTTCATTTAAAAACTGAACACAAATCAACCTCATAAAACAGTAACATTATATAAATGAGATGAGTATTATGCATAAACAATATTAAAAACAAATAAATATTATTTCAATCAAAGTACTGTAAGGGGACCCATTGTAAAGCAGATGTAATCCTATGTAATTGAAACTGCCAAACAAAGGAGAACATTCCAAGTTCTTAATGCTCAAAATCATGTTATATTTTAGTGTTCAATATGTAGTCTATGAGTTTCTTATTCAGCTTTTTGTTCTCCAAAGAGTTCCTAATTGTATTTCTTATTACTTGCAACAAAACATTCCCATAAGTTTAGTCATATTGGTAAAAACATTCAAGATCTTAATAATACAGATGTTGAATGGAATCCATCTTCTTAAGGAAATTTTTAATAGAATTCTCTGACTTCCTGTTCTCATTTGAACAGATTACACAGAGATTACATTGCATAATTTCAGTGAATCCAAATGTGCTACACTTTCTTGATTTTTTTTTTTTACTTTTCCGTAATACAAACTCAAGTTTTTTATAAGATGCCTGCAAGCAGGTAATCATTCTTAATCCTGAAGGTCTGAAAATGCTTTTAATTTCTCTTTAAGTTTGATTGTTATTTTGACTGGATATGGAATTCCAACTTCAAACTAATTTCCCTCAGAAATTCTAAAGGCATTGTTTTATTGTCTCTTTGCCTTCTATATGGTTAATGAGAAGCTTGATACCATATTCTTTTTCCTTTGTAGGTAGCCTAAACTTATTTTCTAAATATTTTAAGTATATTCTTTTCATTTTTACGTTGAAATTGTACTAGGATTTGCAACCATATGGATTAACTTTTCATTCATGTTTTTGCATAAAGTAGACGCTTTCATTCTGGAGATTATACTTTTCTTCAGCTCAGGAAATACATAGTTTTAAAAAATTTTCTCTTCCTCCCATTTTATGTCCTCTTTTCTAGAGTTCTTCTCAGATATTTTCCTTCCTGTATTGATTCTCCCTGTCTCCTTACCTTACTAATTTACATCATTTTTGCCTTTTTGCTTTATAATTATTCATTAATTGATTAATATATCAATAAATACTTATTGAAGACATCCTAAGTGAATATTGAGCTCTAGCCTCTGTGAATACAATAGGAAACAGGCAAAATTCAATGCCCTTACATTATAGGGTCTTACACACCCTAGTTTAGGTATTCTGAGAGATCTCCTCTGCTTTGTCTTAGAGAACAGTAATTTTGTCTTCACCTATGTTTATCTTATTTTTTCCTTCTGCTGAAATTTTAAATATCAGTTATCATATTTTCAATATATAAATTTTTTTCTTCTATTTTTTTCTTTATTATGGTCACCTCTAGTTTTATGGTTTCAGTGTCTACTTGAATAGACCCCAAATTGCTTATTATCTATCTGTCTGTCTATCTATCTACCTACCCATTTCTAATAGAAGGGCACAATCTTAGTGCAGGGTGGTATGCATAGTGAGGATGGAGTTACAGGAACTCAGAATTTGGTTACAGCTATAGGGTCTAAGAAAATGGAGAATGTGAACTTGTACTTCTTGTCTCATTTAACAGACTTTCCCTAAGTAGGAGGTAAACCCAGAATCTGTTTCTCCAACAAAGGAGTGGAAAACCAAGATTTTTTTTTTAAAAGAACTCTGAAGTTATTGGCCAACTTGCGAATTCTGTCCAAAATTAAGTCAATGATTTCCCTGTCAATGGTACAATGCCCTTGGGCATAGTTATTGGCAGAATTTTCTTTGCCAGTGATGTGCCACACAGGGTGGAAGAACCATTGGTACAAACTTCATTAAAAATATGGGTTTCAGGTCACAAACACTATAGTAGGCCCTCCTCAACTGCGGTTTTGCTTTTTGTGGTTTCAGTTACCCATGGTCAACTGTGTTCTGAAAATATTAAATGGAAAATTCCAGAAATAACAACTCATAAGTTTTAAATTGTATGCCATTCTGGGTAGTGTAATGAAATCTCAAGCCATCCTGCACTGCCCAACCTGGGATGTGAGTTATCCCTTTTTCCCATGTATCTTGCCTGTTAGTGACAGTCACTTAGTAGCCATCTTGGTTATAGATCGACTGTCATGGTATTGCAGTGCTTGTGTACAAGTAACCCTTACTTTGCTTAATAATGGCCCAAAGCAGGAGAATACTGATGCAGGCAATCCAGACATGCCAAAGAGAAGCTGTCGTACTCATACTGGCAATTTGGATGTGCCAAAGAGAAGCTGTAAGGTGCTTCCTTGAAGTGAAAAGGTAAAACCTCTTGACTTAATAATAAAGAAAGAAAAAAACTCCTATGTTGAGGTCGCTAAGATCTACAGTAAGAACAAATCTTCTACCTGTGAAATTGTGAAGAAAGAAAAAGAAATTTGTAATAGTTTTCCTTTTTGCACCTCAAACCCTCAAACTACAAAAGTTATAGCCACAGTGCGTATTTGAGAGAGAGAGGGAGATTCACATAAGTTTTATTAAAGTGGAGTTGGTCCTTGAACAACACCAGGGTTAGGGATGCCGACCTCATTGCAGTCAAAATTCTGCATATAGGGCTACCCTGGTGGCGCAGTGGTTGAGAGTCCGCCTGCCGATGCAGGGGACGCGGGTTCGTGACCCGGTCCGGGAGGATCCCACATGCCGCGGAGCGGCTGGGCCCGTGAGCCATGACCGCTGAGCCTGCGCGTCCGGAGCCTGTGCTGTACAATGGGAGAGGCCACAACAGTGAGAGGCCCGCGTACCGAAAAAAAAATTCTGCATATAATTTTACAGTCAGCCCTCCATATCTGTGGTTCTGCATCCAAGGATTCCACCAACCTCGGATTATATAGTACTGTAGTGCATATTTAGTGGAAAATCGCCACGTATAAGTGGACCCGTGCAGTTCGAACTGTTGTTCAAGGTTCAGCTGCATATTGTTGTAATTATTCTATTTTATTATGTTATTGTTAATCTCTTACTGTGCCTAATTTATAAATTAAACTTTATCATAGGTATGTATGTACAGGGAAAAACATAGTATATATAGGGTTTGGTATTGTTTGCCATTTCAGGCATCCACTGGGGGTCTTGGAACGTATCACATGCAGATAAGAAGGGCTACTGTACTTTGGAGATGTGCTGTCTATCACCCATCTCACTGAAGGTGGTAAAGGAATCACCACCCCTAAACCACAAGAGTCTTGTTGCTTGGCTCGATGACGTGTTCCAGGCAGTAGAGTGCCCAGCAGTCAATTGCCTGTCTGGGGCACATGCTAGCTAATGTTGTGGAGATGAATGTATGCATGTAGGAGATGAAGCTAGCTGGAACAGACACAGTGTCCTGGTTACCATGCCAACCAGCTAAGGTTTAAGGTAAGTAATTTACTCAGAATTTTTTTGGAAGTTTGATTTTATCCTCCACATGATTTATTTTAATTTAGAGAGTGTTACTGTGTTTGCTCACATTGGGATTTCTTTTTCCACGTAAGGAGGTCCCCAGATCATCTCTGGTGATACTTAGTTCTTTGCTCACGTTTATTGAATGGTGATTAGATTGGTCAGCATAGGTAGCTATAATGCAGGATTCTCTTAATTTAATTTAAATAGGTTCAGAAATAGAATGGGGAAGACAATAGACCAATTGATGTAGAATATTTTAAATATATAGCCTTAATTAGGAAAATAGCTAAACATAAATAAAGGTGCTGTACTGTTTCTGAATAATGACACTGTGGTCACCATCATTATGACTGACCAATATTTCCTTCTCTGTAAACATCTGAGTTCACTATATGTTGATAAACTCTAATAGAGAGAAGGATATATTGGTTTAAATATTGGTTTAGATTAGATAGAATCTCTGCCATAAGAAGATTTACAGCTTAGTGGATCTAATTATCTTTCAGTAACTTTGGAAAATGCATCAACTTGTCAAACCTGGCATCAGTTTAGCACCAAGAGCAAATATTAAATAGTGAAGATGGTTTATTACAAAATTCCTATGAGTAACTATTTTAATTTCATTTACAAAAATTTTCAAACATACTTAAGACAGAAAAGGAGCAAAATAAATGCAAACAGTTTTATGGCAATTCTTCCCCTTTTGCCACAAGAGATGTGCTCCATTTATAGCCCTTTAAGTGCTGGCTTTAAAATAATGTGTTGCCATATTTTATTTGCTCCTTCGTATGCTCAGTTATAAAATACCAGCATTAAAGCAGTAAATACTACACAGAAGATATTGATGGAAACAGTAGCATAATACAAAAATATAACTCACTTTTCCTCTTTATATGGGAATATTGGAAAACAAATCAAGCAAAAGGGGGAGTTCTGTGAGAAGGGATACATTTTAAAAATGTGCCAATTAAATTTTCTCTTTTAGCTCTTCTTTTTAAAGGCTGTATGTTTTTTTAATTTCTTCACTTATCTCTGTGGCATGACACTTGCAGAAAGTAATATTAAAACTCTGACTCACAAGATGAGTCCTGTGGATGCTGGAACTAGTCCTTAGAGGTCACAAAGGGTGATTCTCCCATCACTGTTCCTCACTTCATTTAATATGCATATAGCTCCCATGGTTTTGCTCTCTCATAACTTCTCTTCAGTGCTTTCCGGAATTATTTTGAGGCACACATCATTATCAAAGAACAGTAAAAAAAGGTTTCAGTTGTTCATGACAGAAGATTAAACTACATATCTATCTTATACTGTAGCCTCTTATGTCTTTTTTCTCAATTGTTATTATACATTGATATTTTTCTCTTCCAACCTGATTTAAAGTAAAAGAATATACTTTGTGTAGTTTATCTTAAACATTTTCTTTCTATTCAGTAGTGATAGGTGTATATAATTGAGTTTGATAGGTTATCTATTTTGTTATTGCAGAATTCTGGGCTTTCCTTAAATTGTCAGAAGTTCAAATCATCTTTGCCTAGATGCACAGTCATTGCTTAGATTGCCCCAAGTAATTGGATATGGAGAAATTTCTATGAATCTTGGTACGACTCCTGGTATATATGATAAAAATGTTTATTTTTCTTTATGTTTGTTCATGGTTCTAAACTATGGACTGACTCAGTAATAAGCCACCAACACTGGCATGTCTTCTTACATGTACACTTCATGATAGCAAATGACTGTCAGGATTCTTATGCCAAGGACCCCACAGTCCTGTTCCAGAGAACAACTTACTTACTTGTGATGAGGGCTCTGGTACTGAAGAGACAGGGCCTCATTCTAGAAAGCTAGAACTATCCTTTTTCTAGAGTTCAGTCCAATGAAGTCTCTGAGATACTCATGGAAGAAATCCAGAATGGACAGTGTGGATTTCTCTATAGACATGTGTGCCAGATACTCCAGGGTGAAATGAGAGTATTTCTATGCCCTAGGAAGTGAATGTTTTACTGAAACTAGTTATAGTTAATTGAAAACAACATGGTTCCACTATGGGTGCATTAAATACCCAGTATAAAGAGTCTGTCCATTTGTCTGTCTCTCTCTTTTTCTATTTGTTCTTGAGAGGGTGAATTGATATCTTTATGAAAGCAGTAACTTTTTTGACACTCTCCTTAGTACTAAAACAGTACTCCTTTCCTGAAACCTTGCAACATTTGAATGTTCAGCTCCATAGCTTGTCTAACTTTGTTGCTGTCACCAGAATCAATGTAGTTGCTTCATGTTTGACTAATAACTCCAAAGTCTGCTTAGTGTTGTCCTATTATGTGAATCTGTGTAACTGTGTTCTAATAACCATTATTGTTTTAGGTCAGCCAACTGGATTCTACTGAAATTTTTATTGCTCTCATGACTGGCTATGGTATATTGGTATATCTGCTCACTGCGGGCCACACTTAGTTCTATCCTTGTCAGAGTTTGCTATAGGTAACAATAAATCAGAGATTGTGTATATAAAACCCTTTGTAAGAAATTCATTAATTAAAGCCTATTGAGGGAAAAATGATGCTCAGGGGCAACAAGTGTTTCATAATACTACATTCCATCAGTTTTTCATGTATTAATATCTCTGAAATTGGTTTTCATGTTACAGTCAATGGCATCTTAGATTTGACTAAAAATGGTTTCATCTACCAGTCTTCTTATGTCCTCAAGCATTCTATATCAAAGATGCAAAGACTAAATTGGGCCAGAAAGTTTAGAAAATGAATTATATGAAGAGTCTTCATTTCTGAAATGAAGCATCACATCATTTGGGGGATACTATAGGTGTTGGGATAATCCCAAGAATCATCATACTCTAATCAGTAGGATATAAATCAGACCCTGGGTTATAACAATGTCTGTTTTTTAAGATCCAGCCAAGCAGGGATGATTGGAATGGAATTGCCAAAATTAAAACACACACACACACAAAATCACAACTGGCGCAGTGTTGCAGTGCACTGACAGATGTTTAGAAAAGTTGGAAATAACTCTCATTCAAATAGGAAAATTTCAAAGTAGAGTGTCCTGAACAAAAAATAAATAAGTAATAAATAAAGGGAGGAAATGACCAAAACAATCTAATTTTTTGACCAATATAAAAACTTAATAAGGGAGGAAATCTAGCCATCTTGTTAAATTCACACACAAACCCATCTTATGTTGAAACTGCTCAATCAAAATAAATTCGAATAAAAAAGGCCATTAAAAAGATGCTATTCAAGCCCTCTAGCTCTTTTCAGTGGGTGACCTTCCAGTCCACTGTTGGTTGCACAATTACTAAGAGCCAGTGAGCACAGATTCTTTGTGTTCTGCCAGCTTTTGAAGTGGATAAGCTAAATCCGCCGAACCCTCAGTACTCAGCATTCTGCAGAGTTAGCATCAACAATGGCCGCAGCTGATGACATTACCCCGTAAATTGTGCTCTACACATCATTCAAGATAGAACCGTTTTTAAAAAGAGAGGCATATCTTTGACTTGACAGGCCTGATAAATCAAATCTAAGTTTCAAAGCCAGGAGTAGATTCAGTGAAACCATATGAAGCCAAGAGCTGGTTCAGAGAATCTATCTAGTAAAATTAAACTTATTTTTAAATGTCATAGATATGCTTAAAAGTCCTATTTGGTGGGACTGTAATAATGTTTTAATTAATTTGTGTACCTAAATTATAACAGGAATAACACAGAAAATTTAAACAGTTCATAATTATTTATTACTTGGGATCAAATTAGATAAATGATTCTGAACTTGAAGGTAAAAAATAGCTAGAAGTGTCTCTCTAATTTCTGTTGAACAACATCTGTGATTAATACATGCAGGGGACTGTGGCGAGATGGAAATGCACTGGCTGGATCTCCCTCACGGGGGGACTTGTTCCAGCTATCATCAGACAGTGTCCAGCTGTTCGCCCCTTCAGTGTGTCTGCCTCAGCTAGGGAGTGCTGCCTCCCTCAAGGCACAGGCTTCCTGAAGCAGTCCACATCAGTGACTACTCACGGTGGGGTCTAAAGGCCTGGCCATCTTGGTTCACCAAGGAGTGGGCCATCTGTTCTCCAGAGCCCTGCACGGGGTTAGTCGAGGCTTTGTGGGGACTGCGTTGCTATTCAACTGCTCTCTCTGCTCCATCCATCCTTCCCCTCCACATACATTCACAGTCATCCTGCATGCCAAATTCTTCCTCTGTGCCTGCTTCTAGAAAGCCAGCCTGCAACAGAGGAGCATACAGAAATGATCTGCAAGCAAAGTGTCAAACCCTAGCTCTTCTCTGAATATGTCACAAAAAATAGTTCAACCTGCAGAGGGCTTTGGTGGGGTAAAAAATGGCAACCCACGGTGTCTACCCCTGTTTGCTCCAGGGACCAACTTTCTCACTACCCTGCCAGAAAGAATTGTGTGGTATTTCCTTCTTTACCAGACACTTACCTATGAAATGATAATTGTTGGGAAATTTCCTTATTTTGTGTACTAATTAAAAAATCTGGATGAAAAATAATTTACCTTTAGGGGAGACAACTCCAGAGGAGAGAAATGTACATGTAAGCTGTTACAGAATGACTCCTGGGCTGGTTTACTGTTAACAGCTATTTCAGTACTCTCTACTCCACCTGCTTATTTCCACTGAATTAAGCAATCTTAAAATTACACACGAGAAAAGTAAAGAGGCCTATTTATTTAAACAAAAATGGAAAAGTAAGGATACTATTAATCCAACCCTGAACCTCCTGCTCTTGGCTTTAAGGGAGGTGATTCTCCCTATGGGAAGCTTCTGTGTCAGGGCACAAGCGGGTGGCAGTGAATGGGATGCGACGTGCCCCAGTTTGCTGTGCTTTATTCTCATTCTTATGAGGAAAGTTAAGAGGCTGAAGGTGGGTCTCAAGGCATTACCCAAATGTACACCATAGCAACCTATTCTCTGATGGGGATTCTTTCAGCTAAAAGCATTTTCTCTTTCCCTCATGTTTCTAGTCCCCAACACCTGTATCTATGAGATACAAAACTTCTTGTAAATAGCTCCTCTCCTCCAAGGCTAATTATCAGAAATGGGAATCGAGATTCATCTCTGATAGCTTCAATTACTTTTAAGTCCTGATCAGAGGACTGAAAATCTAAGTTATTCAATGCCTTCATTTTTTTAGTTATATAAAATAGTAAATAACTAGGAATATGATACATTCCTCTTGCCAGATATATTTGAAGAGGAAAATATATTTATTACTGAACCCTGAATATATCAATATAATTATTTTCCTTGAAGAAAAAAATCAAACAAACCACAAAGAAATTGCTATACTTGCTCTGCCATTTTCTCCTAAACCCAAAGAATATCTATATAGTCACAAAAGGGAATTTAACTAAGTAGCCAGTGAGGTACCTCTTCCTACCCCACATCACACATGGCTCTCAACTACTCACCTGTACTTTCCAAAGAATGTGAGAAAGAGACCACTGCGATGAACAACCATGAAATTCTAAGGAGAAAGGTGACATTGATTTTGATGGAAGCAAATGACCCATACTTGAGCCTTAGAGCAAGACTCCTAGAGAACAAAATTCTCTTGGCCAGTTATTGTTTTCCTTAGTCTTTTTGATCTCTCTCTCTGTGTTCCAGTTTTGCCTGGGAATTAATGATTTTTGCATTCTGCTCATTCTTAATCTTTGATGGTCAATCCACTTTTAGGGAGAGGGTGGCAGTTAACTGCTATGCCTTCTTTGCTTCACTTTTCCACTGAAACAGTCCCTTTTCACTCCTACATTGCTATGAGACAGAGGTATACTGTTTTAGTATTTTGTGTAGTATTAGTAATTCTGTTTTATAGAATAAGCAAGTGTTTGGTTAGCTGTGTGATCATAGGAAAGACACCTCAACCCTTTCAAAATTTTGGTCAGGAAAACCAAGTATTTGCAGAAGGAAGGTTTTAATGCTGGGAAGAAACTGCTTTAAACATTATTGGAAAAGCTGGAGGAGTAAAGGTCAGGGAAAGCCATCACTCTAATGTTCTCTGATAGTTTTCTGTGAATCAGCGTGTTACTCTTGTTATCTGGCTCAGGAAATTCAGAAAACACATCCGCGATGGGCACAGCTATATTTAACACCAAGGCGGGTGACTCATGGAAGGACACCTGGGGGCTTTAGCAAAACTTCCCATCGGCAAAGCCCACACACCTGACCATATAGAAGGAGAATAATGGCCTGTGTCTTTCTAATAAGTGTCTCTCATTGGTGAAATCTATATAGGAACTGCGATAAAAAGGTTTCTAGTACACGTAGCTCGCAGGATTCTTGGTTCCTTAAGCTTTTGTTTTCCTTTTAATAAATGCAGTGACTTGTGTATTCCTGCCCAGTGTTAGCTAAGAAAAATAAAGTAAACTCACCTCATGTTACTAATATGATGGCCAGATGACAGCCAGAGGGAGTAGCCTCAACTAACTTCATTTTGAATAAAAACGACAGTCGCTCATAATGAAATCTTCAAATACTATGCATACAAGTGCCTTTGTTCAAAGACATGCTTGGATCAACAACGGGGATGATTTCCATGAAACTGCTCATGGTTTGACTATTGTAATTTGAGAGGGAATAGTTTTTCTCTAGTTCCTCAAAATAATGGTTTTTATGCTCTTTTTAGAATAAGTTAAATTTAGTGTCATTCAGTGTCTTTAACTCTCTTTTTTCTTAAACCTTCTATGATTTATAAGCTATTTCAAGAATACAAATATGATCTGGAGTTAGACATTTCCAGATTCTGAATAATTGCTCCAGGCTCTATCTGCCTCTTCTTTCCTCTTCCTACTACTTTTCTCTTCTTCACTATTAAGTCCTATCTAAATGACCAGCAAGACCTCCTGCTCTAGGATGCTCCTGACCACAAGAGGGTCATATTTAAGCAGCCAAACCTCGATATTTAGTGGCTTAATATTAAGTTGTCTTTTCTGCTTGACCATCCATGACACTGCTCACAGTTTTAGTAAATGGGCTTCAGGGCGGTTCCCTGTGCATGACTTTGTTTGTTGGTTTGAGTTTTATTCTAGGGAGAGGGAGGCAGGCCAAAGGCTATCTGCCTCTTCCTTTAATCTACTCAGGCCTCCAGCCCAGTGACTCCTGACGTACTTGCCTCTTTACTTCAAGAGTTACTAATCCCCTTGAACGTGTGATTTTTACCAGATATGTTCAACCCCCAGAGTAACAATAAAAAAGGAAGAATATTATTGGTATGATGAAGTTTAGAGAAATTTCTAGATGGGCACAATCAGAAGGACTAGAAGGTTAGATAGTTAAGGATGCTGGTGAGACAGAGATTGAAATATGAATTCTCAAATTGGATTTGGAAGGAAGTACAGCCAACAGGATTTATAAATTTGGAGAAAATGGATGTATCAGTCAGATTCTAGTAGAAAATAGAATATAATATTCTTAAAAGAGGTAAGAGTTTATATACTAATATTTGGGCAATTAATAAAACATGGTAGAGCTCCCAAGGTCTATCAACAGAGGGGAGTTGTTACGTTCCCTAGGCCTAAAAGGTTACAGAAGAAGGGAGTGGAGAGAGAGAGAGAGAGAGAGAGAGAGAGAGAGAGAGAGAGAGAGAGTGAGAGAGAGTGAGAGAGAGAGAGAGAGTGAGAGAGAGAAAGGATGAAAAAGACAAAGAGCAGGAGGGAGAGGCAGAGAGAAAGAGAGGATGAGAGAGTTTAACTATTGGAGAAGGTGGCTGAAAATAGAATATGGCCTTTGGTAGTGGAAAGAGACAGAATAAATTCCTCATCTCATTCTCCTGCCACCCTCTGATTTCATGCCTAAGACTCATTGACTGAATCCATCCAAAATCAGAGTTGCAAGGGATACTGACTGGTTGTGACAGTATATCAGTGAGGCTCCTGGTACAGAGTCCAGGTGGAAGAAAAGCAGAATATAAATTTGTGTGGAGTACAAAAAATACCTGGTACAAGGAAGGAGTCAGTTGATATGAGATTTTTTTTTTTTTAGTGTAAAGAAGTGTGAAAGGTATGGTATTTTTTAAAATGTTAGCAGAGACAGTAGGTTTTAAACATTCAGTGGTGAAGCAATTTTGGAGAGTGACAAGTTCTAGTGTACATTCAAGTGAGTGGGCTGATAAAGCAGAGAAAGAATGAAGGTCATTAGTCTTGGTCCTGAAGGTAGAGCGAACTATCCTAGTTTGCCTGGGATGAAAAGTGTTCCAGGGATCTTGGACTTTCAGTGCTAAAACCAGGAGAATCCTGGACAGACTGGGACAGTTGCAGGCAAATTGTGACAGTTGGTCAAACTTCTGGAAGGTTAAGTGGACATTGACAGGAATTCCATGCAGAGGGAAAATGTTAGCCAAGGTACAGAAACAGGAGTAGGAAATATTTGCAGGAACAATGATATGCATTTTGTCTGGAATCTAGGGTAGACTTAATAGGAAGGGTAAACAAAGTGAAAAGTAGTATCACTAGTTTACGCAAGAACAAGGAACTTGAACTTTATGCTATATAATCAGAATTTGAGTTTTCTAGTATTGATGTTGAGTCTAGCTGACCAATTTACAGGTGACACAGATGATACACAGGGATAGATCCTGTGTATACCTTCATATAGCAGTATACATTTTTTTTCTCTCCTTTTGATTGTCTGTGATTTTTGTCATTCTTATCAATCATTCAAACTATCTGAAGTCTTCAGATAAAATCTGTTAGTGCATGTTTTTATGTTTGTATGGTTATAATTATCTGAGAGCCTCAAACTTTCAAATCTAGCCTTTTTTCAATCATCAGAGGATCCAGTAATCAGTAGGATTGAAAGAATTAAAATTCAATTTCTCCCCTAATAGTCAAGTTTTTAAATCCCAGGTAGGAAATTAGTGCCAGATAATGCCAGATGTTGTCTTAAATTGGGGAGAACAGAAAAACTGAAAAAAAATCTGTCATTTGAAGCAATCAAGTCAAATTAAAAATCGATGTTATAGTTAAAATAAGTTTCTTTTCCCATTTTAAATATGATTTAAAATTATGAACTGCTATTTCACGTGATCTAAAATGCTTCATTATGAATCACTTTTTTAAAAGCCTATATCATATTAATATTGATATTGAATAATAGTTTTGTTTGTGGGATCAGTTGGCTAAAGTGTTCTTTAAATACTTCCCTGTCACACCAGAAATCACTACTCTTGTAAAAGCAGTGTAGCAAGAAGAGATCATTTGGGGAAGTAGATGAGGGTGTTCTGGGATTATGATGGGATTTCCATATGACTTTAAAGTCCTCATAGATAGGCAAGCATAGCTCTGTTAAAGTGGCTGCTTATGCCTAGGAATCTAACCAAAGTTACAATGCTGGAA
Source organism: Phocoena sinus (assembly GCF_008692025.1). Taxonomy (NCBI): domain Eukaryota; kingdom Metazoa; phylum Chordata; class Mammalia; order Artiodactyla; family Phocoenidae; genus Phocoena; species Phocoena sinus. Next base: position 69,581,137 of record NC_045767.1, read on the forward strand.
GCAAGTCTGAGGCTACTTCTCAGGCTTATTTGCCTTTGAAACTCAAAGAGACTGTGTCATGTCAGATTAAGTAAAGTATCATCATCATGTCCACAAAGTAGAATAGGAACATTACTATATGAAATTGATATAATTTGGTTTGTTGGAAAGGTGTATGTTAAATAAATTCTATCTAGAATTTTTTCTAAGATGTAGTCTGGGGGAAAATGCTTGTTAATCATATAATACCTGGTACATCTTGAGCTCTTGATCAATGTATTTTAAAAATGCTAATTTTGAATGTCTATTTGCTGTCTTTGTGCTTCACACTTTAACCAATTCCTCACTGTGGCATAATTGCCTGAGAAACATAATGCAATATTAATTAGTCCTAGATTTAAATAACACAGGGTCATTCCTGTTTTCAGAGGTGAATTTTTAAAAACTTTTTTGAATAAAATAAAATAACAGGTCATTAAGGAACCATCTATGTTTTAAAATACTGAAAAGTCTAAGAGTTCGAAAAAAATGGTGCCAAAGTGCCGATTACCCAATTTATCAATTATTTATTAGGTTAATATTTTCTTCAGGTGTTAATAGGCACATTAAACTTTACAGAACAGAAGAACTGGAGAATAATTCTATACTTATTGTTGTATTTTCCTAGGTTACCGCATCCACTCTACAATAAAGAACTCTGAGCACCAAGTAAGAACCAATGAGTAGGAGTTACAGGGAGTTCTCATCATCCTGGTGGAACACCCATAAAACCATTATGCCATGTATATTCTTGTTGAAGTATTTAAACCACTTCTGAGTTTTTATTTATCGGTTTATTTATTTATGATTTTTTTTGGTTGAGTGAAAGGTTCTTTAAATTCTACAGTGCTTTATAATTTTCAAAAGTTTCACGCACATGATTTCATATGATCCCATAATAACTATTTTTTCCCCTTCCCCTGTATTGCTCAAGAATGCATTGACAAGAGCACAGCCAGGCCAACCTGGACTAAGAGAGATTGTGACTGAGATTCTAGGCTGCAGGAGACAGCTGGGAAAGCTGCTCAGCAAGCAAGGAGAGTATATTCTCCAATGCCCTCCTCAAATGTGGCTAAGATAATGATATATAAAAAAAAGAATAACCCAGAGGGTATCTGAGACCTTTTGGCAAATAGATTTCATCCCCCTGTTCTACCCCATCTCTGCACTTGAAGGGATTATTCAAGGTCAGCATTTGCTAAGCCGTAGGAGAAAAGTTGGCTTTTGGCTGCCTACTTTGATTATATTGACATTTTCATAAATAAAAGAGATTAAAATTCTTTTTCTCCCATAGTAACAAAAATCTGCCCAGAAAAGATTTGCTTTTTACCGATGATGATAGAGGTACTTCAGTTGGCAACTCTCGTATAAGTTGTAAAGTTCCCTGTGACAAGGTCAAGGTAGAAATCAACTTGCTTCTTTTTTGGTGTGTATTGGAAAGTAAAAATCTTTTCCCTTCTTTTTCGGTTATAATTTCTTCAACACTAGCAGTTTCACATTGCATCTAATATTACACAAGACATATCTGTGATTAAAAGGTGTGAACTAATGTTTACACAGAATTTTCCAACTCCTTGATCCTTTTTCTCTCTCACAAGATGCAGCAAATTCTTAAAGTTACAGCATTGAACAAGTTGGAGAGTTGAATCTCAATCCCTAAAATCAAGTCTTTCTACATTGTTTTAAACATTATACTACAGTTTTCAGAAATATTCTTTGTTGATTTCTTTCACTAGGAAATTTAAAGGATTTGTCAAGACTGGCTTCAGAGAAAGGAGTTTTTGTTGTTTTGCTCTAAAATAAATATTCTGAAGCTTATATATCCAGATGTATAGGGGAGTTAACTGCAAAAAGCTTAGTGGTGGAAGGAAAATAAACTTTAGCTTGGTAAAAGGAAAATTATTGAATATGATTTCCTTGAGTCATTTGAAATGGTGATATGTGGAGGAGGAAATAGGTTTATTCTTTTAGCTTCAAATGTTGTCAGAACTAAGGAAAGTTAGTGGATGTCTTAGAGAAGGAAATCCAATAGAATCAACCATGGGCTTAAGTAGACCCTAAATGATCATAAATTGCAGATATTATAGATTTTTATATTGAATGAAATGTTGGACAATATGCATACTAAATTATTCTCCAACTTTAAAACTCTAAGATTTCATAAATTTCATAATTTGGGGAAGATATAAACTTAATCTAGAAAGGTGAATATTACTCAGATCTTTTTTGAAACTCTTTTTATTGGAGCAGACTTCAGAGCCCATGTCTTTCCACTGTGAGAAAAATATTATTTATAGTTACAAAAATTTCTTTCTTGATTTTCATCGTTTTCTTCCTCTATGCACATCTTCAGACTTCTTTTCATCTTACTTCTTCCCTTTCCACCTGTGATGCACATGGGTTCATAGTACTCAGCAGGTCTTTGAGCCAACAATCTGGATGATCAGACAGTCTCTGTGCTGGTATTGACTTTTTAAAAAAAATCTTTGGGGAACAGAGGCTGTGATATAGACCCAGACTCAAGATGTACATTCAGATAAATATGGGTCTTGCTAATGTATGTTTTGTAACAATAAGACTTAGCCTCATAAAGCCAGTCATGGGAGTTTCATACTTTTTAAATCTTAGGATTCTTATGATCTCTATTATCATGGATAAATAAACAAAAAAATGATATTCCTAATAATGCTAAAGTTCATCTAGACATAGGAAGCACTGTTATAACCAAAAAACTTACCACAATTTAAAAAGTCCCTATCATTGAATTGCTTCTTTATGTTCTTTTTGTTCACAGAAAGCTCTTAAAATGCCAGTGTGAACTCCAGAATGAATAATACATAAGGCCACATAGCCTTATAACTCATGAATACTTTCTTATATCAACTTTCTTTTACATAGCAGAGAGCAGTGCCCTCATGAGTTAGGGCATAAGAAAGCCATGCTATATGGAGCAAGAGTAGAGGAGAGCCTGGAGGGCAGGACTGCATACACACAGAGGGCCAAGGAGGTCTTTGGCAGCTTAGGGAATAGCATAAAGTCTCTGCATTGCCGGTGGGAAGAAGAGTCCAATGGGGATGGATATGAGTTTGTCCCTTACAGAAGACAAACTCAGTTGGTCAAAAGTACTTAAAATTAATACTAAAAGGTCTTTTAGATCTTGTTATCTCTAACAAGTTACTTAGTCTATATAAGCCTATATAAGCTTCTTTATCCTCATCTGTAAATTAGAAATAATTCTTCTTAACAGTGGTTAGTATTTAGATGAAATGACGTTAATGAAAGCGTGTTAAATTCTTCTGAGTTATGTATGAATTAATAAATAATGTTCGTAGAGGAAAATATAGGAAGAACACTCTTTGACATAAATCACACCAAGATCTTTTTTGATCCACCTCCTAGAGTAATGGAAATAAAAACCAAAATAAACAAATGGGACCTAATGGAACTTAAAAGCTTTTGCAAAGCAAAGGAAACTACAAACAAGACGAAAAGACAACCCTCAGAATGGGAGAAAATATTTGCAAATGAATCAACAGACAAAGGATTAATCTCCAAAATATATAAACAGCTCATGCAGCTCAATATTAAAAAATCAACCCAATCCAAAAATGGGCAGAAGACCTAAATAGACATTTCTCCAAAGAAGACATACAGATGGCCAAGAGGCACATGAAAAGCTGCTCAACATCACTAATTATTAGAGAAATGCAAATCAAAGCTAGAGTGAGGTATCACCTCACACCAGTTAGAATGGGCATCATCAGAAAATCTACAAACAACAAATGCTGAGGAGGGTGTGGAGAAAAGGGAACCCTCTTGCAGTGTTGGTGGGAATGTAAATTGATACATGCACTATGGAGAACAGTATGGAGGTTCCTTAAAAAACTGAAAATAGAATTACCATATGATCCAGCAATCCCACTACTGGGCATATACCCAGTGAAAACCACAACTCAAAAAGATACATGCACCCCAATGTTCACTGCAGCACTATTTACAATAGCCAAATCATGGAAGCAACCTAAATGCCCATCGACAGATGAATGGATAAAGAAGATGTGGTACATATATACAATGGAATATTACTCAGCCATAAAATGGAATGAAATTGGATCATTTATAGAGATGTGGATGGATCTAGAGACTGTCATACAGAGTGAAGTAAGTCAGAAAGAGAAAAACAAATATCGTATAATAATGCATATATGTGGAACCTAGAAAAATGGTACAGATGAACTGGTTTGCAGGGCAGAAATAGAGACACAGATGCAGAGAACAAACGTATGGACACAAGGTGGGAAAGTGGCAGGGGAGTAGTGGCGGTGTGATGAATTGGGCGATTGGGATTGACATATATACACTAGTATGTATAAAATGGATAACTAATAAGAACCTGCTGTATAAAAAAGTAAATAAAATTCAAAATACCCAAAAAATAAAAAAGAAAAGAATGTTAATAATGATTATTATTATCTTAAAATTGTATCTGAGGTCTGAATGATATGTGAAACAATTAACTAAGAATTATAGTTAAGAATTAAACCTAATTACACTACTGAATATTTGAGGGAAATAGCAGTTTCTCCTAAGAAAAAGCTGTAATCCTATCTACTACTTTTGGAAATCTTAGTTCTACGTGAGCAATTTTACTTTTTGTGACCTGGAATTTGGACAGAAGTTCTGGCTGGGAGATTGAGACAGGGAAAACAAAGGGTAAGCAATTTTTTTTTTTTGGCACAGCTGACTATCAGACTGTGTCCACATCACAGTGTTTTCCTGATTCTCCAGGCTTGCCATCCCTACTCCCTATTTCTATTTTATTTTATTATGTATTTTTAAATTTTATTTTAATTTAATTTAGTTTTATTTCTATTGTAGTAAGAACACTTAACATGAGATCTACCTTCTTAACAGATCTTTAAGTATACAATACAGTATTGATAACTATAGGCACAATTTTGTGTAGCAGACCTCTAGAACTTACTCATCTTGCATAACTGAAACTTTATGCTTATTGATTAGCAACTCTCTATTTCCCTCTCCCTCCTAGCCCCCGTAACCACTATTCTATTCTCTGCTTCTGCAATTTGACTATTTTAGATACTGCATATAAGTGGAAGCACGCAGTATTTGTCCTTTTGTGACTGGCTTTTCCACCTAGCATAATGTCCTCAATGTTCATCCATATTGTTGCATATTGCAGGAATTCCTTCTTTTTTAAGTCTGAATAATACTCCACTGTTATATATACCACATTTTAAAATACATTCATCTACTGATGGACCTTTAGGTTGTTTCCACATCTTGGCTATTGTGAATAGTGCTGCAATGATGTGGAAGTGCTAGCATCTCTTCAAGATCCTGATTTCGGTTCTTTTGGATAAATACCCAGAAGTAGAATTGCTAGATCATATGGTAGCTCTAGTTTTAATTTTTTGAAGAACCTCCATACTGTTTTCTATAGTGATTGCACCACTTTGTATTCTCATCAATGGTGTCCAAGTGTTCTAATTTCTACACATCCTTGCTAACATTTGTAGTATCTTTATTTATTTATTTTATTTATATAGCCATTCCAGCTCATGTGAGGTAATCTCATTGTGGTTTTGATTTGCATTTCCCTGATAATTAGTAACATTGAACATCTTTTTTATATGCCTGTTGGCCATTTGTTTACTTTGGTTAAATAAATGTTGGCTGACACTGGGGAACTGGTGACCTCAAAGATGATGTGGTAACTGGCAATTGACTAGTATCTGGGGCCTTGTGCATTGCTCCCAAGATACAATAGTTTTTCACCAGTGCTATCAGCTCTTAATATCACTTTCTAACCTGCCCCTACCCAGTCTCAGAAGTTTAAGAAATAAGATCCTTACTTAGGCATATGTGTTAGTCTTATTTAACATTGGTTCAACTTGAGCATATATTCAATTGATATGTATATGGGTGCAGTACCTATACATTAGGTATCCTATTTTAAATGCCTTAATTTCTAGAAAAACCATAGCATATGTCCAAAGTAATAGTCTCTAATCCTACACTTGACTCTTCTATAACTTCTAAATGCACTTCTGAGTGTTGTAGAACTACAAATACTAGTAGCACAAAAAGTGGCAATAGTATTCTTTTACTTATATATTTTATCTGTGTATCCATTTCTACTGACTAAAAAGCTAAAAAACAAAAAGTCAGAATCTCCATGTTTCAGAAAGCTCTTTTGTTGTCTTATGTGTTGATGCTAATAATATTAAATTACAAGGTGCATTTTTTCATCTTCAGTTAGAGCGTTTTCCTCTGGTATTTCTGTAAAAATTATAAGAAATTCTTAAAAAACAGATTTATGTGTGGGTTGCAAATATTTTAGTTGCTTAGAAGTGCATGCTATTTTCAATACATGAATAGTAGTTTTGATAAAAATCATTAAGAATTAATCTCCTCTCCTGTGTCCTCACTATGTGATGCTTTGAAATATCTACCTAATTAGAGAAATTCTTATCCCCAAGTGGCAAACTGGTCTGCCCCATTATCTACAGGATAATTTTCCCTTTCACTGATGTTTTCCTTTACAGTAGCATGGTTAAGAGCTGGGGCTCTGAATCTATACTTCATGGGTTTGAATCCAACTCTGCCATTTATTAAGTCAGGACTCAGATTTGATTAATACACGTCAGGATGGTTCTCTCTCTGTTCTGATTGTTAATACCCATGTTACCATTATATATGTATATATATATATATATATTTATATATGATTAATTTTTATTGAAATATAGTTGATTTACAATGTTGTATTAGTTTGTACTGTACAGCAAAGTGAATCAGCTATACATATACAAATGTCCCTTCTTTTTTGGATTTCCTTCCCATTTAGATGACCACAGAGCATTGAGTAGAGTTCCCTGTGCTATACAGTAGGTTCTCATTAGTTATCTATTTTATACATAGTATCAATAGTGTATATATGTCAATCTCAATCTCCCAATTCGTCGCACCTCCCTTTCTCCCTTTGTATCCATACGTTTGTTCTCCACATCTGTGGCTTTATTTCTGCTTTGCAGATAAGATCATCTATACCCTTTTTCTAGATTCCACATATATGCATTAATATATGTATTTGTTCTTCTCTTTCTGACTTACTTCACTCTGTATGACAGTCTCTAGGTCCATCCACATCTCTACACATGACCCAATTTCGTTCCTTTCTATGGAGGAGTAATATTCCACTGTATATATGTACCACATATTCTTTATCTATTCCTCTGTTGATGGACAGTTAGGTTGTTTCCATGTCCTGGCTACTGTAAATAGTGCTGCAATGAACATTGGGGTGCATGTGTTGTTTTGAATTATGGTTTTCTCTGGAAATATACCCAGTAGTGGGAGTGCTGGGTCATATATTAGTTCTATTTTTAGTTTTCTAAGGAACCCCCATAGTGTTCTCCATAGTGGCTGTATCAGTTTACATTCCCACCAACAATGCATGAGGGTTCCCTTTTCTCCATGCCCTCTCCAGCATTTATTGTTTGTAGATATTTTGATGATAGTCATTCTGATGGCTGTGAGGTGATACATCATTGTGGTTTTGATTTGCATTTCTCTAATAATTAGTGATGTAGAGCATCTATTTTCATGTACATCTTAGCCATCTGCGTGTCTTCTTTGGAGAAATGTCTATTTAGGTCTTCTGCCCATTTTTTGATTGGGTTCTTTGTTGTTTTGATATTCAGCTGCATGAGCTATTTGTATATTTTGAAGGTTAATCCTTTGTCAGCTGCTTCGTTTGCATATTTTCTCCCATTCTGAGCATTGTCTTTGTCTTGTTCATGGTTTCCTTTGCTGCACAAAAGCTTATGTTTAATTAGGTCCTATTTGTTTTTAATTTTATTACTCTAGGAGGCTAGGAGGTGGTCCAAAAAGATCTTGCTGCAATTTATGTCAAAGAGTGTTCTGCCTATGTTTTCCTCTAAGAGTTTTATAGTGTCTGGCCTTACATTTAGGTCTTTAATCCATTTTGAGTTTATTTTTGTATGTGGTGTTAGGGAGTGTTCTAATTTAATTCTTTCACATATAGCTGTCCAGTTTTCCTGCACCACATATTGAAGTGACTGTCTTTTTTCCATTGAATATTTTTGCCTCCTTTGTCATAGATCAATTGACTCTAGGTGTGTGTGTTTATCTCTGGGATTTCTATCCTGTTCCATTTATCTATATTTTTGTTTTTCTGCCAGTACCATACTGTTTTGATGTATGTAGCTTTGTAGTAGAGTCTGAAGTCAGGGAACCTGATTCCTCCAGCTCTGCTTTTCTTTCTCAAGATTACTTTGGGTCTTTTATGTCTCCATAAAGATTTTAAGATTTTTTTTGTTCTAGTTCTGTGAAAAATGCCATTGGTAATTTGATAGGGATTGCATTCAATCTGTAGATTGCTTTGGGTAGTTTAGTCATTTTCACAATGTTGATTCTTCCAATCCAAGAACATGGTATGTCTATCCATCTGTTTGTGTCATCTTTGATTTCTTTCATCAATATCTTATAGTTTTCTGAGTACAGGTCTTTTGCCTCCTTAGGTAGGTTTATTCCTAGGTAGTTTATTGTTTTTATTGCAATGCTACATGGAATTATTTCCTTATTTTCTCTTTCTGGTCTTTCTTTGTTAGTGTATAGGAATGCAAGAGATTTCTGTACATTAATTTTGTATCCAGCAACATTACCAAATTCATTGATTAGCTCTAGTAGTTTTCTGGTGATATATTTAGGATTCTCTATGTACAGTATCATGTCATCTGCAAACAGTGACAGTTTTACTTCTTCTTTTCCTATTTGGAGTCCTTTTATTTCTCTTTTATTTCTCTGATTGCCATGGCTAGGACTTCCAAAACTATGTTGAATACTAGTGGCGAGGTTAGACACCCTTGTCTTGTGCCTGATCTTAGAGGAAATGCATTCAGTTTTTCACCATTGAGAATAAAGTTTGTTGTGTGTTTGTCATATACGGCCTTAATTATGTTGAGGTAGGTTCCTTCAGTGCCCACTTTCTGGAGAGTTTTTATCATAAATGGGTATTGAATTTTGTCAAAAGCTTTCTTGGAATCTGTTGAAATGATCATATGGTTTTTATTCTTCAATTTATTAATATGATGTAGCACACTGATTAATTTGCATATATTGAAGAATCCTTGCACCCCTGGGATAAATCCCACAAGATCATGGTGTATGATCCTTCTAATGTGTTGTTGGATTCAGTTTGCGAGTATTTTGTTGAGGATTTTTGCATCTATGCTCATCAGTGATATTGGCCTATAACTTTCTTTTTTTGTGATATCTTTGTCTGGTTTTGGTATCAGGGTGATGGTGATCTCGTAGAGTGAGTTTGGGAGTGTTCCTCCCTCTGCAATTCTTCAGATGAGTTTGAGAAGGATAAGTGTTACCTCTTCTCTAAATGTTTGATAGAATTCTCCTATGAAGCCATCTGGTCCTAGACTTTTGTTTGTTGGAAGATTTTTAATCACAGTTTCACTTTCATTACTTATGATAGGTCTGTTCATATTTTCTGTTTCTTCCTGGTTCAGCCTTGGAGGTTGTACTTTTCTAAGAATTTGTCCATTTTATTGGCATATAGTTGCTTGTAGTAATCTCTTATGATCCTTTGTATTTCTGCACTGTCACTTGTTACTTCTCCTTTTTCATTTCTAATTTTATTGATTTGAGTCTTCTCTCTTTTTTTCTTGATTAGTTTGGCAAAGGTTTATCAATTTTGTTTATCTTATTAAAGAACCAGCTTTTAGTTTTATTGATTTTTGCTATTGTTTTCTTTGTTTCTATTTTGTTTACTTCTGATCTGATCTTTATGATTTCTTTCCTTCTGCTAAGTTTGGGTTTTGTTGTTGTTGTTTTTCTTTTTTCTTCTTTCTCTAGTTACTTTAGGTGTAAAGTTAGGTTGTTTATTTGAGATTTTTCTTGTTTCTTGAGGTAGGATTGTATTGCTATAAACATCCCTCTTAGAACTGCTTTTGCTGCATCCAGTAGGTTTTGGGTCATCGTGTTTTCATTGTCATTTGTTTCTAGGTGTTTTTTTGATTTGTCTTTGATTTCTTCAGTGATCTCTTGGTTATTTAACAGCATATTGTTTAGCCTCCATGTGTTTGTGTTTTTTACAGGTTTTTTTTCCTGTAATTGATTTCTAATCTCATAGCATTTTGGTTGGATATGTTTGATATGATTTCAGTTTTCTTAAATTTACCAAGGCTTGATTTGCAACCCAAGATGTGATCTATCCTAGAGAATGTTCCATGTGCACCTGAGAAGAAAGTGTATTCTTCTGCTTTCAGATGGAATGTCCTATAAATATCAATTAAGTCTATCTGGTCTAATGTGTCATTTAAGGCTTGTGTTTCCTTATTAATTTTCTGTCTGGATGATCTATCCATTGGTGTACGTGAAATGTTAAAGTCCTCCACGATTACTGTGTTACTGTCGATTTCCCCTTTTATGGCTGTTAGCATTTGCCTTATGTATTGAGGTTCACCTATGTTGGGTGCATAAATATTTACAATTGTTATATCTTCTTCTTGGATTGATCCCTTGATCATTATGTAGTGTCCTTCTTTGTCTCTTGTAATAATCTTTATTTTAAAGTCTATTTTGTCTGATATGAGTATTGCTATTCCAGGTTTCTTTTGGTTACCATTTGCATGGAATGTCTTTTTCCATACCCTCACTTTCAGTCTGTATGTGTCCCTATGTCTGAAGTGAGTCTCTTGTAGATAGCATATATATGGATCTTCTTTTTGTATCCATTCAGCTAGTTTGTGTCTTTTGGTTGGAGCATTTAATCCTTTTACATTCAAGGTAATTATCGATATGTGTGTTCCTATTACCATTTTCTTAATTGTTTTGGGTTTGTTATTGTAGGTCTTTTTCTTCTCTTGTGTTTCCCACCTAGAGAACTTCCTTTAGCATTTGTTGTAAAGCTGGTTTGGTGGTGCTGAATTCTCTTACCTTTTGCTTGTCTGTAAAACTTTTGATTTCTCCGTTGAATCTGAATGAGATCCTTGCTGGGTAGAGTAATCTTCATTGTAGATTTTTCCCTTTTATCACTTTAAATATGTCCTCCCACTCCCTTCAGGCCTGCAGAACTTCTACTGAAAACTCAGCTGTTAACCTTATAGGGATTCCCTTGTAGTTGATTTGTTGCTTTTCCCTTACTGCTTTTAATATTTTTTTGTATTTAATTTTTGTTAGTTTGATTAATATGTGTCTCATTGTGTTCCTCCTTGGGTTTATTCTGTATGGGACTCTCTGTGCTTCCTGGACATGGGTGACTATTTCATTTCCCATGTTAGGGAAATTTTTGAATATAATCTTTTCATATATGTTCTCAGGTCCTTTCCCTTTTTCTTCTTCTTTTGGGCCCCCTATAATTCGAATGTTGGTGTATTTAATGTTGTCCCAGAGGTCTCTGAGACTGTCCTCATTTATTTTCATTCTTTTATCTTTATTCTGCTCTGTGGCAGTTATTTCCACCATTCTATCTTCCAGCTCACTTGTCCATTCTTCTGCCTCAGTTATTCTGCTATTTATTCCTTCTAGTGTATTTTTCATTTCAGTTATTGTGTTGTTCATCACTGATTGTTTTTTCTTTAGTTCTTCTAGGTTCTTGTTAAACATTTCTTGTTTCTTCTCGATCCATGCCTCCATTCTATTTCTGAGATCTTGGATCATCTTTACTATCATTACTCTGAATTCTTTTTCAGGTAGATTGCTTATTTCTTCTTCATTTATTTGATCTTGTGAGTTTTTACCTTGCTTCTTCACCTGCAACATATTTTTCTGCTGTCTCATTTTGTGTAACTTACTGCGTTTATGGTCTCCTTTCCACAGGCTGCAGCATCATAGTTCCTCTTGCTTCTGTTATCTGCCCCCTGGTGGATGAGTTTGGTCCAGGGGCTTGTGTAGGCTTCCTGATGGGAGGGACTTGTACCTGTGCTCTGGTGGGTGGAGCTGAGTCTTTTCCCTCTGATGGGCAGGGCTGCATCAGGTGGTGTGTTTTTGGGTGGCTGTGAGCTTAGTACTCCTTTATGCATCCTGTCTGCTGATAGGTGGTGCTGTGTTCCTGTCTTGCTGGTTGTTTGATGTGAGGTGTTCAGCACTGGAGCCTGCAAGCAGTTGGTTGGAGCTGGGTCTTGGTGTTGAGATGGATACCTCCAGGACAGTGCATGCTGATTAATATTCCCTGGGCCCGGGGATTCTCTGGCAGTTCAGTGTCCTGGACTTAGCACTCCCACTGCAGAGGCCCAGGCCTGATGTCTGGCTGGGGAACCAAGAGCCCACAAGACATGCTGTGCAGCCAGAGAAGAAAGAAAACAAACAAACAAACAAAACCCAAGAGAAACAGAAAAAACAAACACACAGCAACAACAACACAGCACACACACACACACACACACACACACACACACACACACAAGAAGAAAGAAAACAGACACACCAAATCCATGACAAATGATAACAACAAATCCAAAGTAACAGAAACAAAGAAGCAGACAGAAAAGAAAAAAAAACAAACAATAAAAAAAACAGGAGAGCAAACAAACAAAAGAATTCAAAAGTGAGAACAATCAATAAGGACTAAACTAACAACAAAAAAAGAAAACTAAAAGAAAAACAGAAAGCAAACAAAAAGCAAAGAAAACATAAACACATAAAAGCAATCAAAAAAAAGAAAAAAATTAAAATAAAATAAAAAACGAAGAACAAAAACTAGGAAAAAAACCAAAAAACAAAAAAGTAAAGTAAAATAGAAACATTTAAAAAATATATTAAAAAAATAAAAAAATAATAATAACAACAACCATAACTGAAGAAAACAAAACAAACAAAAAAAGAATAATAGTAATAAGAATATTTTCCTGGGGCCTCCTCTGTCAGTGTCTTTGCTCCCACAGTGAGCTAGAGCTAATCCCTGCCTCCCCAGGAGGTCTTCCGATACCTCTAGGCAGGTCTCTGGACATTCTGTGGGCACAGTGGGACCAGCTCAGACTCTGATCTGGCCCAACTGCCATGTGTACTTGCCCCCAAATTCCACTGGTGCTAAGGCTAGACTGGTGTCAGTTGTGGTAACGCTCATTGTCTATTTAGGTATTCCACAGATGCAGGATTTACCAAACCAATCATGGGGATTTAATCCATGGCTTGTGCAGCTACAGAGAAAGATTTCCCTTTCTCTTCCTTAGTCACACCGCCCCTGGAGCTCAACTTTGGTTTTGGCCCCACCTCTGTGTGGTCACTACCCTCAGGCATCTGTTCCCTGCCCAGGTGAGAGGGAGCGAATGCAGTAGCTGATTGGGGCATACTTACTCCCTCAGACCCGGGAGGGGTATGGCAGCCACAGTTGGGGTGTGTGCAAATTGCCTGCAGCTGCAGGGACCAGCAGGCAGTTGCAACAGACTGGAGTGTGCTCACTCTGGTGGGAGTGCCATTATATATTATGAAGATTACCTTTGACCAGCTGTATGACCTTGGATAATTCACTTAATTCATCTGTGCCTCAATTTCCTCAACTGAGGGATAAAATTTATATCTATCTCATTGAACTGTCATGAGAATTAAATATATAAATATCTGTACAGTGTTTAAAAAGTTCCTGTCACAGAGTAAGTGCTTAATATATGCTTTTATCATCTTTTATTTCCCTCTGGCTCCTTCTGATCTATGTCTCTATCTGTCACTTTCTCTGTCTTCTTCCTAAACTTATGCTCTTACAGAATGTAAATGTGAAGAAAAAAAGGGAGGGAGGAGAAAAAGTTAAGGTAGGGATACTAGCTCTGTGGTTATTTCAATTGTCTGTTCATGGGGAAACAGACATGAGACTGAAGAGCCTTATCAAAGGGAGTAGCTGTGGGAACAGAAAGCAAGAACTGATGATAATAGCTGACATTTATTGAGCATTTACAGTGTGCTGGGCACTATGATTTCTTAAATTTATTCTGCCACAGGTTTTGTTCTAGGTATACCAGTCAACAATTTAAGGACGCTAGAGTTTACTGAGGTTAAATAATTTGACATCCAATCAGTGACAGACTTGAAATTTTAATCCAACTGTTTGAGAGTCCCAAGCATATGCCCTTAACCACTATATATTACTTCACTCCAGGCATTGGACCTGAAGGACTCAAGGGAGTCTAATTGATATGGTTTGAGTCATCTGAAAAAGCCATCAGAGGATAGTATTTTAAGTTTTTGGCTTATTGTTTCAATAGCCAAAATCAAGGCTTTCATCTGAAGCAGCTTCCTTTTTGATCTCAAAAAGCTGTAGGAGTCTTATCAACAACAAAACACCTGTCAGTAAAGGAGGACTCATTAGCCTTATCTCTGTAGACCCACTCAACCACTAGCTACCTGGAGTTGTCCCATACTATTTTATCTCGGCACAAGATGGTAAATGGCAAAACTGCCCTTTAAAAATAACTCTTTTCCCATAACTCTTTCTCATCCTTGCTATTTCCTGGTCACTAGTATCTGAGGAAGTTAAATAAAGCTTGCCTGCTTTTCCTCTGAAGGAGAAGCAATGACAGATCCCTTTATAAATAATCCCCTTCTTTGCACAAAAGAAATGTCATTTCTTAATATAATTTGTAGCAACTCTTACTATTTATTTCCCTGAATTCACACATTAGTTAAATCAATCATGGGATCCACACATAAGGGAGAGATGATAAACTTGAATTTCAGTTGATCTAATTTTTCTTGATTACAAATATTGGAAAGGGAATGAGTTTGGGAAATAAGTACCTCTAAATAGATTTCTTTTTTATATGCACCATATAACATACTATACTCAAAGGTTTAAGATGAAAACCAAAAACATAGGTATACCTGCATCACAGACCTTATATTGATACATATGTAAGAAAACAGATGTTAATGTATACAGTTTTGTTAAATTGTATTTATGAGTTTTGGATAAATTCAAGAAATTATATAAAATGTCAAGGTCTTATAAGAGAATTTTCTTTTTGATTATCAACTCCTGTCAATGCAATGAATGTTTCTCTTTTCCTTAATTTGGTAAATTTCCCCCCTAAGCTAAATATAAAAGGCTCACTTTTAAGAGTATCCATAGTTCAGTCATATCTGTTAAATAAGTAATATTTTTATAACTTTTATTTCCCAAATATGTATCAAGGGCCAACTATGTGCACTCTCCTAGTCATGGTAAAGAAAGCAATGAGAAAAACAGTCTCTTTGCCTACGGATGTTACATTTGAGTGAAGAAAGACAATAAAGAAGCAAACAAGTCATATGTCACAGTGATAAGGGCTATGACAGACAGTGGGGTTGGGCAAGGGTGATAGCTATCAGGGTGTTATTGTATATCAGGGGTCTGTGGTCAAGAAAGTCTTCCCTGAGGAAGTTCTTCACCTACCTGTGTATGAACAAACCTTTTTGTCTAAGACATCACTCTTCTCAAAAGAAGACATTTCAGAAAGGAGGCAACAGAAAGGAAACCAACACCTAAGCATTAATGGAACTTGAACACAAACCCCATGTTTACCTAGATCATGTAGATGTATATATATATTCCTCATGTAGAAGTGTATACATATATGGATATACACACACATATGTATATATATATATATATCCTATTAGTTCTGTTTCCCTGGAGAACTAATATATTCATAATGGACTTGCTATATCTGAGGTGGGAATGTGGCTTGTAAAACAATGCAACAAAGTAAGTAAACATAATCATGACAAAACGTTTTCAGGAACATTCAAATATAAGTTTTTATTTTCTTATTAAAATACAGAAGTATTTATATTTTTCCTGCCAATGCACTATAGTATAAGAGATAAGAGGATCTCATATGACTACATCAGGCAATTTTGAAAAGTTCACAGTGCAGTAGAATAAATGTCCTTAACTCACATGGATCTGGGTATTAGCAAACAGAAACAAATAGCCAAAGTAATAGGTGAGAAAGTATGTGTATTAGATATGAACTAAAATTGTCCTGTAATCATTTTGCCAACACTAACACAATAAATAACTAGTCTAGCAGGGTGATCAGCATGGTCCATAGAGCACTTTGGGGCACAGAAAGATATAAATGAATCATTAGGACAATGAGGCCAGAAGATCAATTAAGACAAAGTAATTATATTGATATATTTATGCTTCAGTTTATTCTAAATTAATACCCCTGGTTGCCTTTACAAGTCCAGATGAGTTTAATATTGATAAATGTTGTAAATATCTTTTTTTCAGTAATAGCTTTATTGACTTATAATTCACATACCATAAAATTCACTTTTTTATACTGTACAATTTATTGTTTTTTAGTATATTCACAGAGTTGTGAAACATTGCCATTCTCTACTTATAGGACGTTTAAATCACCAACTAAAATCACACACCCAAATGAAAACTCATGCCCATTATCAGTCACTCCCTGTCCTAACTCACCCTACCCCTACTCTCCCAGCCTTAGACTACCATTAATTAATCTATTCTCTCTCTACAGATTTGCCTGTGCTGGACATTTTATACAATATGTTTTTTTGATTGCTTCTTTCACTTAGCATAATGTTTTCAAGGTTAATCCAGGTTGAACATATATCAATTTACCATTATATACATATACATATATATATATATATATATATATATATATAGAGAGAGAGAGAGAGAGAGAGAGAGAGAGAGAGAGATTGAGAGAGAGACGTTTGTTAGAGGGATTTGGCTCACTTGGTCATGAAAGCTAAGGAGTCCCATAGTCTGCCTTCTGCAAGCTGGAGAACCAGGAAACCCAGTGGCATAATTCAGTCTGAGTCTGAAGGGCCACTTGTGTAAGTCCTAGAGTCCAAAGGCCAGAGAACCAGGAGCTCTGATATCTGAGGGCAGGAGAAGATGAACGTCCCAGCTCAAAAAGATAAGAAAAGAGAGAATTTGCCCTTCATCTGTCTTTTTGTTCAATTCAGGCCCTCTACAGATTGGATACTTACCCACTTTGGTGAGGCTGGATCTTTTTTACTCAGTCTACTGATTCAAATACTAATCTCTTCCAGAAACACTTTCCTGGATGTACCCAGAAATAATGTTTTACCATTATCCTGACATCCTTTAGCCTAGTCAAGTTGACATGTAATAGTAACCATCACAATAGGTGATTGTTCCACAAAATGGACAAAATATCCCTAATGTAGGACTGAAACAGAGATACTGCTCCTGGGAGTGCCCTAGAGCCATATTATATGTACAGGTGGCTAGGTTGGTAAGCACGTGTATGTTCTCTACTTTATATCTCATAGTATGTTATTTTTTATGTAGAATCTTTTAACCTTCTTTGTGTTAATTAGGGGGCACGGGCAAAGACTACGACTGACACAAGGTTAGGCTCAATGAAACTTACAGGTGCAGGGCTGGTAATGCATGTTTCTCCCTTGGGCAAAGTGGGGCTATATGCTCCATAGGTTTTGCTCTAGAAGCAAACCTGTTTTCCCTGCTGCTTCTCATACTGGAAATTCAAATGAGGGCAGGATCATCCTAACTGGGACACTTTGCGTTAATAATCTGGGTTTCAGTTTTGCTGGCATGAAAATTTAGTGTTCTCTGGTGCCTCTCTGTATATCAGCATTAGGTTTAACTGGAGGCCTTATTGCTCACCACCTCCCAGGTCAGAGACGTGATTCCTAGGCTACCTGAGGTATTGCTGTAGGCGTTATCCAGGGAACCAACTGGTTTTATGGGGTTTTTTTTTTCACCATTTTCCATACTACCTTGAACGTTATCTAAAGTCCTCTCCCTAAATTTGTCAATATTTTGTATAAACTTAATCTCCAAATTGTTTCCCAAATGTTTTATCCCAATGTGAAGTTACTAATGAAATGAGTATTGGGAAACATGAGTTATATAAATCTGGCTCTGCCTGAATTTCAGAGCTCGAGAGTCAAGTAAGTTCTATTAGATTCATTTCATCACTAGTAAGATGAGGGAGCAAGACAGGGTGATCTCTCATCTCTTACAAATCTGTGATTCTCTAATGATGTGCAGTATGGATAAATTTACTAAAGGAAACAACTCAATTTCTATGTGTCTCAACAGATCACTTTACAACTTTTTCATTGAGAATGTCTCTTTTTTTCCCAGATTTCTCTTTACCTTATTATTCCCATCTCTTAGGAACTGTAAGGTAACAAAGCGAGAGATTGGTGTAGCTTGCTTTGGAAGATAATGCGTTAAATTTATCTTGCTGTATTTTAAATTCACTAAATCCAGATGACTTTACCGTAATTGCATCTCAAAAGTTCACAACAGGGCTTCCCTGGTGGCGCAGTGGGGGCTTCCCTGGTGGCGCAGTGGTTGAGAGTCCGCCTGCCGATGCAGGGGACACGGGTTCGTGCCCCGGTACGGGAAGATCCCACGTGCCGCGGAGTGGCTGGGCCCGTGAGCCATGGCCGCTGAGCCTGCGCGTCCGGAGCCTGTGCTCCGCAACGGGCGAGGCCACAGCGGTGAGAGGCCTGTGTACCACAAAAAAAAAAAAAAAAAAAAAAAAAAAAAAAGTTCACAACACTGCTGTCATATAGACTTTCTGTCTTAATGGGTATAAAATTGGCTACAAGAAAATGAACATTATAACACCTTATATATACAAAGGCCAAATCAGATGTCATTTGTGTAGCTATCTCTAGTGAAATAATCATGTAGTGTAAGTAGCATTGTATTGTGTTAATTCTGCCTGCTCTTAAGGAACACAGACTTCTTAACATTGCGAATAAACATCTAGAAATGAACTCATTTTTGATAACAACGGTAAAATGGCCATGTCTACTTTTTTTCCATTAGTGTCTGTTTATGGGCTTGAGTGAATCATTGAGTAGCATAATAAGATATTTATTATTTATCAATAAACTTATAAGGTGAACTAGGCAATAGGAGTGTCTCTTAAATACAAATTAGTTTACACCACAGAAACAACTCTTTTCAGAATGAGTATGAAGTGCTGATAGTATTTCAATAAGAAAATTCTCAAGATATTTTTTCAGTCATAATGCACTTTTGCAAGTACCCAAAATGAACTGTACTGATTTCAAAGGCTTTACCATTATTTTAACTTAAGGAAAATGCAAATCAATGTAAAACAGATTTCTGAATCTGAGTTTAACTGTGTGTGAAATTCTACTTAGAAATAGGTGGTGTTTGGCAGCTCCTTTGTAAAGTAGCCTCACAGTGGGACCTTGAGAACTGAAGTTTTCCTTTTTCCTGACAAGTGACAGTGGGAATGTCCTTATATTGGGTCTCTCCTGGGAAATATCTGCAAAATGTCACAAAGGCACTGCATGAAAAAAATTGAATGAGTAAACTGTAATTCTAAATGGATAACTATAGATTTTTCTGGGCCAGTTTTCTCAATTTTGACACTATTGACATTTGCACCCTATAATTCTTTGTTGTAGGGGGCTGTCATGTGCATTGTAGAATGTTCAGCAGCATCTTTGCCCTCTACCCATTAGATGGCTGCCCTCTTCTAGTTGTGACAATCAAAAATGTCTCCAGACAAGATCAAATGTGTCCTGAGGAGGCAAAATCACCCCTCCCTCCCCGACACCATTTAATACCACTGTTTGATGCAAAGCAATGATATAACATGTCTTCTCTGATTTGGAAACTGCTGTACTGTTCTGTTAGGGGATCCATTGTGGTAGGAAATACTTGAGATGAGTTCTTTATGTATTTCGATATTAAGTGCTTTTCAGATCTATGATCTGCAGATATTTCCTCCCAGGGATGACCAACAGTCTTATGTGTATAGAAGAATGATTAGGTTCGTTTGTATTTCTGTACAGGTGCCAGGGAGCTGGGACTGGTCCTTGATTGCTGCTTGGCATTCTGCAGGCTCTTTATCCAGGTTGTCTGAAGAGTATAGTGTCATCTGTAGAAAGTGGGATTATAGTCCTGCCATTGGCAGTTTCTGAAAAGACTACTAGGGAAAAGACCATTAGGTTTATACTACCTATCTCTTCAAAGCTCTGTAGACATCACTAACACTCTCCCCAAAGTCCTTTCAGTTTCTTCGCATTTCCTGGGCACTCTTCTCTTTCCAAAGCCGCTTCTCTATTTTTTTCATGTTTATCATGGAGGGACTCTGCTACAAGAAACCAAAATCTGTTTGGTTATTCATTGCTATATAAGAAGTTCCTCCAAAACTTAGTGACTTAAAACAATAATGAATTTTTAATATCACACACAGTAGTAGTGGTCAGGAATTCAGGAACTGCTTAGTTGAAGGGTTCTAACTTGATACCTGTTGTGAGTTTGCAGTCAAGATATCAGCCAGGTCTGAAGTCACCTGAAGCTTTGACTGGAACTGGAGGATCCATTTCTAAGATGGCTCTCTCACTCGGTGCTTAGTAGGACCCTTTAGTCTCTTTCTAGCTGTGGGGAAGAGGCTTTACATGGCCTCCCATAGGGCTGCTTGGGAATCCTCATGACATAGCCTCTGGCTTCCCATAGAGCAAATGATCCAAGAGGCAGTAAGGCAGAAGGTAGAAAAGTCTTTTATGACTTAATCTTGGAAGTCACACGTTATTTCTGCCATATTCTTTTGATCACGAAGTCAGCCCTATTCAGTGTGTGAGGGAACTACACAAGGGTGAAATACCAGGAGGCAGACATCACAGGGTACCATCTTGGTGGCTGGCTGCCACAACCTCTTGAGTTTGTTTCTGTTGTTGGTTTTCTCTTGACTCTCAGTCACATTTTCTGCCTCTCTGCATGTCAAGATTCACTTGCATGGTGGGCTTTGTGTTGAAGCTCCAAATGACACTATCTTTTTTTTACCTGAAGTTTTGCCTTTCCTCTATTGAGCAGGTAGAGTAAGGGGCTCATTACCTCAATCTGGTTTGAGACTGGGTTAGATCAGGGCTGGACTGCAGGTTTGCTGAGATTCTGTCTATCTTTGATTTTCTTTCCTCTGATGTGTCCTGTCTAGGCTTCTTACCAAGAGCCTGGTGAGTCACTGTCTCCTTTTGGAAAGATAATACATGTATCATGGGGAAAATCTAATTGCATGTTTAGGATTCGTGGCATTTCCAATTTATTACGCCAGTGCTTCATGACTTTCAAAAGCTTTTCTGATTTCTCTTTACCCCGGTAGCGTACCTCTTTGTGCTCCAAGCCATCCTCAGCCAGAATGAGGATGAGCCAATTCTCATTCAGAATAGGCGAATATCCCCACGGGAATAAGAAAATGTCCAGTAACAGATTGCTGCCTCACAGCAGCTCTCCCCTTTTTGATATTCTGAAGTTTCAGTTCATCGTTCCTCTTTCCTACAGCTCTCTGTAACGCTTTGGCATATATATTGAACAGCTTTTCCAGTGTGGGGCTCCTGTAAGCTATGCAACATCACAGACAAGACACTTTATTGTTGTATTGTCTGCATATGCTTTTTAGGACATATTTATAAAACTTTGATTGTCTTCTTACTAAATTTAGTCTTGAAAACTAAAGTTACTTGCTGTGGCTCAAATGATGAAATCAGACTTGGAAATTAATGGCATATACTTGTCATAATTTCCAACAATTCCTAGCAGTTATGCTAATTAGAAGTTTCCTGAGGCACTTGGTATGAGGACTGAGGTTAAGTAACTGTGTTTAATTACAGAAACCAGAAACTTACAAATCCGAATGGGTCACTCAGGCCATACCTTAAGAGTAGAGTATTTCTCATTAATTACACACATTGAAACATAAGATGTCCATTCTAAGATGTACAATTGCTATTCTTCTTTTGAGGGAATCACAGAATCAAAGACCTGGAACAGATTTCAGGGATTACCTAGGAGCATTCTATTCACTTGCAGGCACCCACTTGTCTGCCATCACAAGCCCAGTTAGAACCTAATTGTTTTTGTCCCCCTTTTCATTCCTGCCCTCACACCTTCCTCCCCACCACTTGTCATTATCTTTTACTGTACCCCATTCTGTTAAACTAAAATTAGTCCCCTTTCCCCTTCCCTTCCTTTTCTTTCCTTCTACCATGTTTTGTGGAAACTCATATTTAACATCACCAAATTTCTTGCTTTTCCTGATACACTTCTTTCACCTCTTGAGGTTAACTGAACCCCAGCATTTTTCTCACGACAATTTATACTCACAGCATGCTTTCAGACTTTGTGTTATCTTTTTGTTTCCATTAATGCTAGACCCCTCAGGTGCCCCACATTTGTTATTCTCTCTATGGAGGACCCTCGTCTAGATACTAAAATCTAGGAGGACAGGGATCAGATGGCTGTCTACCTCTAAGGAGCACACTCAGGTAGGCATCTGCCACAGTGCTGGGAATATTGTGTATAGTAGGCCCTCACATTTGTTGAATTAACTAGTGAGTGAGTCAATAAATTAATTAATTAAAAATGGGGCCCATATTTACTGTTCATTTTTCTCACCTTCTTTCTCTCTACAACTTTTTTTTATAATTTATCTGTCCTTTCCACGGGAATGAATTTCTCAAAAGGTTAAAAATGACCTTTAGACTATCAGATTGCTAAATCCAAGGATCCCTTTTCATAGCGCATCCTACAAATTTCTTTGGCCTTTCTCTTCACCTTCTTTGGCAATCATCACACGCTTCAAAGGAAAAGAATGCTTCCACTAATTCCCACTTTTTTTTTTCTTTGCTGTTAGAAAGAAGTGATTCCTAAAACTCTTATGATAGATTTTTATGCTTTACTTTGGTAACTTAACATTGTGTAGCTTGCGGTAATTATAGTTTTATATTATTTCTTATTTTCCCTCTTAGATTGTGGAATCTTTGTGGTTAATAATAATGACTAATATTTAGAGACCAGTAACAGGCATTATTCTAAGTACTATATACATAATAACTTAGTCTTCATAACTCTATAATTAAGGTATATTGTTGTCATTATTTCCACTTTATGGAGGAGGAAACGGAGGCCAAGAGAGATTAAATAAGTGTTCAAGGTCATGTCTCTAGTAAATGACAGAGCCAGGAGTAGAACACACACAGTTGGGCTCAATAGTCCATGTGATTACTTCCCACTATGCATCAGCCTCTCGCAGCATGACCTGCATTTTATTACTCTTTGTATCCTCAGCTGCTAACTCGGTGCATGAGACATAATGATTACATAATACATTTTTTGAGGGGGGGCATTAGATTGAATTATTCATGTCAATCCCTTTACTTCACTTCTTTGAGAATCACATAGGCCTACACTGAAGAGTCAGGACTAAAAGTAAGATCTCTAGACAGTTTCTTCAGAATTCTTTCTACTGCTTGTAGAGCATCAGAAAAGTAAAAGATATTAGTTTTATTATCAATAAACTTTACTTGATGTGAGTCTACTGACAAATCCTTGATATGTTAGAGTTCAATACACATTTTTTTCAGTTTCAACTTTAATTCTAATCACATATGTCTCTCAGTTAAATTGGGAGTTAAGGTTTGATTTCTGGTTGCAAATCTGTCACTAATCAGTTGAGTGACCCTGAATAAGTCTCTTTACCTTTCTAAGTCTAATAAGTTAAGTGTACAAATTAGGTTAAAATGATCTTCAAATTTCCTCCTGCTGAAATTCTTTTTATTTTTTTAATTCTGTATTCATAGCAACCAAGTACTGATTCCTTGATGGAATCATTCATTTAGCAAACATATAATGCCTACTATGTGCAAGAGATTGTAGACCATCTCCAACAATAGGAAGACAGAGCAGAAAATTAACATATTCTTTTGTATTATCAGGCTGCATGTTTTTCTTGGAAAATTCCTTGATATTCATTTGAAAAAACAATAAAGCCCAATTTACTTTTCTGCAGCCTCCTGGGCTTTAGATATTTATGACTTTAATTATTTTTCCAAATAGATTCATCCCTTTTTACAATTCAACTTGTTTTCTCTGATAAGAATCATTTCAGTAAGTGTTCTGTACACAATTGTCTTAATAGTGTATCTCATTTGGTGGGTAATCTAGGTAATTGTATAACGTTACACTTGAAAATGAGCTTCAGGTATTATAGCGAAAAAAGCCCAGTTGTAAGGAATGGGCCCAAAGGCCATGTCTGCAGAGCTGGGGCATCCGGAGCGCCATGAGCTCTAGTAATTGCCCTTACAGTGATGGCTCTGCTATCTGTTCTGTTTCCATAGATGGGGATGCTAGGTGACTCTGCCACATTTCAGAGCAACAACTTTATAATGTGCATGCTTTTGAAATCTTCTGATTTCAACACGTCGCATTCTTAATTTAGGCGTTAATATTACTACTAGGTAGTAATATTAACTGCTACTTATTAAATATATAACTATATGCCAGATGGTATTCTGAGTATAAGTATTACTGCATTTAATTCTGACAGACTGTAAGGTGGATTTTATTATCATTCTGATTTTACTTATGAAGAGTGTTAAGCAGCTTGCCTAAGGTCATATAGTTTGTAGCGAGAAATAGAGCAGGAATTTATATCCCAGTCTGACTAACTTCAATCTATTAGGCTTTATTCTAACTACCGAGTACCATTTTAACTCTTAATTACGTATTATTCCCTAATTCTCTCCATATAAATATTGTTTTCTATCACTGACTAAAGCAGAGCCTCTATTTAGACCAGCTTTGTGAATCTAAATTCCACTTATTTTTTAAGATATGTATAATTTTATACATGAAATCTAAAAGTCTTCAAAGAAAGATATTAAAATATAGATGTCAAAAATCGATGTTATTTCATTCCAAATTTAACTTGGATGTCTAAGTACTTATATATGGGAAATGCTGCCATTTCACAAAATGGTTTTGGAACGAATTTTCCTGTGGGAACACTTTCTTAGTATTCATTTTCCTGTTTAGGCATAGAAAGAGAAAATGCTCTCATTTATGCACAGATAATTACAGTATTCACATAACCTTTAGAAGTCTTTATTATTATTTTCTTTCCCTTCAAAGTTTCTGTATTCACTGAATTTATATCAGCCTAAGCACAGGGAATTCTTCCAGCTTGCACTTAAACTAATTTCTGAGAGAAAGCAGCATAATTTATACCTTATATTGCATAGTATTTATGAAACTGCATTTATTAAAGCTTTATAGACAAATGTGTTTGGGCTTGTTGTCATTTTTTCCTGGTTTGGATTGATTATTCAGTGCTGATTTATGGCAGTCGTCCCTCTGCACTAGTAACACTAGTAACAGGGAAAATCCTGTAACTACAACATTTGCTATAGAAATGTGATTTCTCAGCATCTCTTTGATATAACAAGTTTAGGGGTCTCTTACTTTCTTTCAACATAGTATCTATTAGAATAATTTGTAGCTTCTTATTTATCTTCTGTCTGTGTAGTGTCAATAAACATGCAAAACAGGACAATTTTTCCTCATTACCTAGTCCAGGGCATTCAAAGGGAAACAGTATGAAGCAGGGCAAAGATACGGGCTATGGAGTCAAAATACCTGGGTTCAAATCCTACTTCTCACACTGCATGACCTTGGGGCATGTTAATTAACTTCCTAAACCTCAGTTTTCTCATCTTTAAAATGGGATTAATACAAATCAGCTAACATTAATTGAACACTTAGCATATGTGAAGCATTACTTTTAAAGCTTTTTATTTAGGAACACATTAACTCCTCACAGTAACCCTGTGTGGAGGCGCAATTATCACCTCCATTTTACAGGTAAATAAACTAAGGCACAGAACAGTTAAGTAGCTTGCTCAAGCTCTTATGGGATTGTTGAGAGGATTAGAAGCACGTCAGGTAACCAACAGAGTGCTCAGCAAGTAGAAAACACTGAAGAAAGGTGTTTTCCAAGCAGCCAGAAAGAGCTCTTGGTCACATACTTGTGTACCTTTAATAACAGATAAAAGGAGTAGAGGCTGTTCTTTACTCTCTACAGAAGTACTTGATTGACTAGGTTAAAGTTTCTGGAAACTTGACAGAGACCAGTCACCTCGTTTTATATATTAAAAAGTGTATACCTTGCCAGGTTACATGACTTGGCTAAGATTTGGGTAGTTCAAAGACTAGAACCCAGATTTTCTATCTTAACCCTGGGCTTTTTCTCTCCCATAAGCCCAATGTCATAGCTCCTCTCATTGCTATCAACTTGGTTTGGGCAATTCATTTTTTAGTTAGAAATATCCAAGGCTTGTCTTGTCTTTCTACTTAGTGAAGACAAATTACATTGGTACCATAGTTACGAACTTTTGGCAAGATAAAAATAAAGTGATGTATATTTTTACTTTGTCACACATAATCACAGTTTATATTTGGTTATGATAATGTAGGTAGCTCCTTTATCGTTGCCTTTCTTTATTGGGAGAGTGTGGAAAATCTATTTCATTAATCATTTACATTATCTAATCAAATTATATAAATTAACTTTCTTATTTAGTACTTTCTCTCTTTAGGACACCATGTAGGAAACCTAAATGTCAGATAATGACTCTCAAGTAAAGGGTCAGACAAAGCAGAAAGCAATTAACATATCCAGGGTAAGCAATTTTTTCTAAAGATATGAGAAACATCTGAGATTCATTTTCAATGGTTGTGATTTGCTTTGTGGTTTTGAAATGAAGATAGCAATAGTACTTCAGAACTAAAACCAAACACAGACAAAATAAGCATAGAAATTTAGGCTTGTGAGGAGCATTCCTATACACCCAAGTTCAAAGTTACCAGTTAGCCTTTAAATGTCACCAAACTGTTTCAGAAATGGTGAATGTCATGGCTAATGTGACAACTGGTCTTTATGTGTGTCATGTACATTCAAGAATTCTCCAGGTCCCAAGGGCAATTGAATTGATAGATTTATCTTAACCTTTCACATAAACTCGAGTTTACATTGAATTAGAACATTTTTTTCCCTTGATGTTCCTTTCTATTCTTTGGTTGAGAGTGATCTTTTCTGTCTACTGTTACTTTCTCGGGATGCATGGATGTAGATATTCACAGTATAAATCAGATTGTTGGAGGTGCTATAATGATAGTGATACTAAATGAGATTAAGTGAATTCAATCAAAATTGATCCCTATTCCACCACAAAATATAAAAATCAAGTTTCTTGGAGTTTGAGGGTTTTTATATTAGTTTTATCTGACTCTTTCCCCTGGTTTGTTTAATGTCTAACAATTTTATCTAATGTAAAAACATGAATTTAGTTTTTTCTGGTTATCATAACTGAATAGATATCAAATATGTGGCAAATGGCATAATCTTGGGGGTTAAATGTTTGGAATCTTGCTCTGGAGCAAAGACTGCCTGGGTTTGCATGCCAGCTTTGTCCCTTACCACAAGATGTTGGGCAAATTACTTGTCTTTTCTGCACCACAGTTCCCTTATCCATAAAAGGATAGTGTATGTACACTGCAAAAAGTCATTGAGGATTAGATGAGTCCATCTATGTTAAGTGCTTAGTATTAGTACCTGGCACAGACTAGGGGGAGGTTTCTATTATTGTTGCTTTAACTGGCATGAATTACCATGGAGGTTGAAAATATTTTTGTTTCTTAACCACTTATATTTCTTCTATAATTTCTTGTTCATATCCCTTGCCCATTTTTATCGCCATGTTCTTTTTCTGTCTTATTGATTTTCAAAATGTGTACCATTTATTGACATACTGCTTTGAATATCATTAAATGTCATAGGTATACAAAATAATAAAGAAAAATTAACCAAGCACGTACAATGTCTGAGACACTGTGCTAGGTGCTGTGCAGAATAGAAAAATGGATTACATGATCCCTTTCCTCTAAGTGATTTTTAGCATAGTAGGGGGAAAAGGAAACCTCCAAAATAATGCAATGTGTTATAATAGAGCTTTCCATGTCTGTGCTTTTGGTACATTGATAAGGATGACATTAATTCAGATCGGAATCATCCCAGAAGGTTTTTGGAGGAGGTGGCATTTAAGATTGGATTGAATAGTGGGCAAAATTTTGAGACGCATAGGTGGCTGGACAAGGGCATTCTAGTGGGTTAAAATAATGAGAGAGAAGACAGAGTCGGAGAATAAAATACTCATTTAAAGAACTTTTAGATTTTTTAATCTTTACATGACACTTGTTTTCAACAAAGCAAAGTAAACATTGTGATCACTGACCCCTTAGAGCTTTGAATCATAAGGAAAGATAGGAATTGTACTTAACCTAAGACTAATTCAGGAACTCAAACTAGTGGTGTATATGATCCATTCAAAGCTGCAGTTTACATTAAAAGGCTAAACTAGATGCGTAGGAGTGACAACATACACAAAATGACCATTTCTTTTTGTCAGTATTGAATAGAAAAGGTAGATTATGGCAGTTCCAAGGCTGTAAAAATCTAGAGGGATAACAGCCAAGGCTTTGTTGTCAATTCACAAGGACAGATTTGGAAGAAACCAGTCAGCAATCCTTGATGTATTTTAATAAGCAGGGTGGGGCTGTCCTGTGCATTCTAGGATGTTTAGCAGCATCCTTGGTCTCTATCCCCTAAATGCCAGTGGCACCTCTCCCAACCCCAGGGTTATGACAAATAAAAACGTCTCTAGAAATTGTTGAATGTCCCCTTGGGGGCAAAATCTCCCCTGGTTGAGAACCACTGGAATACAATATACAATTATTCCTTTATTTCAAATTTCTTTTAACTGTTTACCATATTCTTGGGCAATATGTTCAATTTTTTATAGTTATAATACCAAAGACCTACCATTTATTGAACGTATGCATAAAAGAGTTTTTAAAAATATATGTATGTTCCATACAAAATGCATTCCAAATGTTAAAGCTTGGACACGTACTTTGGAGTGTCAATACCTTGGTACAAACCAAGCTGAGCTCGTTTTCTGAATTTAACCAAATAGCAAATGCCTTACTTGCAGCAACTTAATATTCCTGTTGTGAAAAATCAAGCAGATTACTCTAACTTGGGAAACTTATGGAATCACCTTTTCACAAGCCTTATATTTTGAAATAATTTCAGAATTAAAGAAAAGTTGAAAAGATATGTACAAAGTGTTTCACACACCTTCATCCAGATTTCTCAAATGTTAACATTTCACTACTTTGAGCTCTCTCTCTCTCTCTCTCTCTCTCTCTCTCTCTCTCTGTAAGTAGATAGATAGATAGATAGATAGATATTTATAAAGATATAGATATAATTTTTTAAGACACATTTGAGGATAAGTTATACATATGATGCCCCTTTACAACTAAATACTTCCATGTTTATTTCCAAAAACATTCTCTTTTGTAACCACAATGCATTTGTCAAAACCAGTACTAATATCTAATCTTTAGGCCTTATTTAAATAATGCCAATACCTCCAATAATATCCCATCTAAGATCACACGTTACATTTAGTTGTCATGTCTCTTTAGACCCTTTTAATATGGAACGGTTCTTCGGGGTTTTTTTGTTTTGGACTGAATGTTTGTTTCCCCCCAAAATTCATATGTTGAAGCCCTAACTCCCAGTGTAGCTGTATTTGGAGACTGGTCCTCTAAGGAAGTACTGTAATTAAAGTTAAATGAAGTCATAGGGTGGGACCCTGTTACAACAGAATTAGAGTCCTTACAAGAAGAGACATCAGAGAGCTTGACTCTCTCTCTCTCTCTGTCTCTCGTTCTGCACACGTACGAGGAAAGACCTTGTAAAGACATAGGGAGATGGTGACAATCTATAAGACAGGAAACCAGACTCACTAGAAACCAACCCTGCCAGACCTTCATCATAGACTTCAGCCTCCAGAACTGTGAGAAAATAAATTTCCATTATTTAAGCTACCCATTCTATGGTAATTTGTTTTGGCAACCTGAAGCTGACATATAATGACTGACATTTTTGAAGTATACAGACCATTTACAGCGCTTAACACTTAGCTCTAATATCCATAAAATCTATATCAGCTAAAGGGCTATTACAATGGTACAGGCAATACATGATTGTGGATTGGTCTAAGATGACAGAAATGGCATGGTGAGATGGTTCATATTCAGAGTTTATTTGATATTAAAGCAAACAGGCTTCCTAATGCATTGGCTATGAGGCAAGAGGGAAAAGGAAGAGACCCAGTTTCAGCAAACATAGCAGAAATCATACCTCCAAATGGGTGCAAAATCAATGACAGCTTAAATACATTACCAATTTCTATTTTGAAATAATTTTCAGTTCTAGTGCTATGTTTTTATATATTTCCAATATAAGTTTATTGAATGAAAGATGGTTGGTAGAGTGAATAAATAGCTTCATTCATAGCAAATTTTTATTTCAGGGTAAATTTAACTTTAGGAGTAATCCAAAAGCCATAGGGTAAATAAGTTAGATAACCATTTTAAGCAATAACATTTTCAGTCAAAAATTTAAGTAATGACTCTGGTTTCTTTGCATTATTCTTAACCTGATTCTGAAAGCAATTCCAAGGGCGAGTTTTCAAAAAAGCTTTTAAGCAATAATAGCATCATTAGCAAAAGTGGCTATATCTTAAAGATTATTTTTCTTTGAAAGAAACAAAACTCAATAATATCTATAGATAATGTAATAGCTATTTATATCTGCTGATATAAATATCTATGTTACACCATTTTTCATTATTTTCATGTCTCCTCTCCCCTTGTAGAAGGCTAAACTCTTTTCCTTCATTTTTTCATTTTCTAGATGTGGCTCTCTCTAGGGTACCCTGGTGTGGTACTTAGAGAAGTGTCTATACCTATACCTATATCTATATCATCAATCTCTCTCTCTGTATATATTTGTATCTATATTTATATATAATATATATTTGTATACATATACATAGATATATATGACAATTATAAAGAGGGCTTTCTTTTTCATCTGATAATTGCTATTGCATTGCTTACTAATTTCTGTTTGATTCATGAATCTGGAAAGAACTTAGAAGTCATCTACTCAAACTCCCTAATTTAGTACATGAGGAAACTGATTTTCTTCCCCCAAAGACCTTTAACCAGCACTACATTTAGGATAAGAACCCAGGTTTTCTGTCTTCTGGTGGAGTGCTCTTTCTAATCTATTAGAATGAAGGTTACAATAGTATTCAGAGGAGGAAAATTATTATTAGCATTGTAACTTAGTTTGGGAGTTTGAGTTATGCTAATTTTTGCTATAGATATTTTGGAAAAAAACCAAAATACAGGTCAGTATCTTAACTTCAGAGGATCCACAAAAGGGTCAGAGTTACAAGCCAATCCATTGCTCTAAAGTCTGCAAACTCAGAATCAACAAGTCACAGTAGATAGTGTTAAGACAGGTGAATTGCAATAAATTATGAGCTAACAATAGGGCTTTTCTCACTGAAAATGATTACCTCTGTAATTAAGGGACCCTAGTGTTCTGTAAAGTACCCATTGGATATTCTTAATCTGTAGATGGGTAGAGAGAATGTGGAGAAAAAAGCATTTCTTGAACATCTGTTGTTTGGCAGTCACTTTTCATGCATTAGTATTGAACAAAATTTTAAATTTATTGAAATTCTGGTTCCAAGAGAAATTTTAAATAAAAGTTTTGAGTTGAATATTTATTATTTTAAAGTCATTAATTCATACTTCTACATCAAATAATGGAGTAATGCTAAATGACTGGTAAATTCCTGAAAATATAAGCTAAACATTGTTATATTGAAATTTCCCTATTAGAAATAAATTATGGTGAGTTAAAGTATTATGTCTTTTGTTTTTTTTCATGAAAAAATTAATCAACACAGTTGATTATTATTCAACAAATATTTATTAAGTATTTACTCTGAGCCCATCTGTGGCACATGAACTGTTTAGAGCAGGATCCATTTGTCTTAGTCAGCTTGGGCTGCTATTGATTGAGTATTTTAAACAACACATTTTTTTTTCTTCTTTTTTTAGTTCTGGAAGCTAAGAAGTCCAAAGTCAAGTTGCTGGCCTATTTGGTTCTTGGTGAGAGCTCACTTTCTGGCTTGCAGATGGCCATCTTCTTGCCATGTCCTCACATGGCTGAGAGGAGCAAGCTCTGTTGATTCCTTCTCTTTTTATAGAGACTAATCCCATCGAGGACCTCACCGTCATGAACTCATCCAAACCTAATTACCTTCTGTAAGCCCCACCTACAGTTACTGTCACATTGGAGATTAGGGCTTCAACAGATGAATTTGAGGGGGATATAAACATTCAGTCCATAACACATATCAATGTGTTTTCTTCCTTGATGGAGCTTACAGTCTTACAGAGAAAAGCATAAATAAAAACTTCTTGCGACCACTGTTATAAAAGTGGTAGAATAAGGTCCATAAGAGAGAAGAATGGGGAATCAACTTTAGGTACAATTTTCAGGAAAGCCCACCCTAAGGAAATGTTTGAGATCTGATGGGTCCTGGAGAGCCAGCTTTGCAGAGGGAGCTGGGCAGAGTTGTTCAGACAGAGGGAATGGAACTTCACTTGCTAAGGCACTGAAGAGGGAGAGATTGCAGTGTGTTTGGGGAATGAAAAGAAAGATTTCTGTCTAGGGCACAGAGAGATGGGCTTGTAAGAAACTGGAGCCCCAGCCCAGATTGTGTAGGATGTCTCAGACTGTGCCAAATGCAAATAGATACTACCAAGTTTGAATTTTCAAACTTCACTCTGTTTGCTTTGATAGACACTAGAAAACTTAACAAACAAGATCAGAATGTTGGATGAGGAAAAGAAAGAAATACAGTTTGCTAATTTATCTCTTGTTTTATATAAAAATAGGCTGTTCTTGTTTTATTGGAGAAACATAGAAAATATTTTAATGATAGGCAAATATTTTTGGAACAAGTGTTTGTCAAGAAGCCACCTAAAAGATCACATAACTCATTAATAGTAGACCCTACTACTTAAGCTTAAGCCCCCAACTTCTAATCTGCTTTCCTTTTTACTACGTTTTTATCTTCAGAGTCAAGAGGGGAAAACAAAAAAAAACCTCTACTGAAAACTGGGCCCCTAAAAACATGGACCCTCTGAGCACAGTTTCCTATTCTTCTCTGTGAAAAAATTTCCATTCTAAAATGGAAACTGGAGGATGTAAAATCTCACATCTGTGCCCTCAGGAAAACAAAACTTAAAGACTGAGAGACTGATTTTCCATAAAAGCCTGATTTACAGAAAACTGGTAACATTTGAATTTTCTTAAATAATAGGGAGTTGGTCAGGGGTTGCCTCATATCAGCCTTGGGAAATTTTCCTAATGGTCTCCAAAAGCATGAGCGAGAAATGATCCAAGTTGGGTTGATCTCGCAAAATAAGCAGAATTGAACTTTTGTTTGTATGACTGGACTGGTTTTGTCTGCTTGGGGGACTCTTCAGGGCTGGTCTCCAGTTGTTTTTGATTTTTAACAGATTCTCACTGAATCCCTCTTTACATTCTCTGCCCAAAAATATGATCCCCCTGAAAGTTTCATGGACTCGCCTGCAGCTTGCTACAGTTTGTGTGTCCCGAATTGCAGTTCTTCTGCTATTCCAGGATAAAGTCACCTTTCTGAAAATTTCGAGCTTGCCTCATTTTACCTTTTTATTTAGGTCAACACTCTCTTATAGACCCTGTTCATGGTGTTCTCTCTGAACCCTGGCAAGCTACTCCAGACCAGCAGGAGGAAGCACTGGTTTTCTCACATAGCTAAGTGCTGGTTTAAATCTCTGGTAAATGGCAAGCTGGGCTCTGCTCTAAGGCACTATCTATTCTTCTGATTTTAGAAATGATCTAAGGGATTTGAAATATTCCATTTCATCATATGTAAAAAACCAAGTTTGTTACCGAACACAGGTTCTTGTGCCCAACGCACAGTGAGGCCAAACAAATCAAAACATTAGAGTTTGGAGCAGAGAAAGGTTTATTGCAGGACCATGAAAGAAGAATGGGTGGCTCATGCCCCTAGAAACCCCCAAACTCCACAAAGGGATTCAGCAAAGCATTTTTAAAGGCAAGATGAGAGAGGGGGTCACAGGGTTTGTGATCAACTGGTGTAGGATTCTCTGGCTGATGTTGAGGTAATAGGGTGGTTAACATGGGGCTATGTGCTCATGATCATCAAGTAGTTAATTTCTTCCATTTGGTGGTGACTTTTAGCATCTGAAACACTCAGGAAATATGCATGAGATACCATTCTCTGGGTACTTCAGAAAGGAGCTACAGCAGAGGATATGGGGGAGGGGTCTGTCCTGGGAAGCCCCATGGGGTCCTGCTGGGTTACAAGTTGATAATTCGTTTTTAACTAGTGACCAATATATTCTTTTTTTTTTTTTTTTTTTTTGCGGCACGCGGGCGTCTCACTGTTGTGGCCTCTCCCGTTGCGGAGCACAGGCTCCAGACGCGCAGGCTCAGCGGCCATGGCTCATGGGCCTAGCCGCTCCGCGGCATGTGGGATCTTCCCGGACCGGGGTACGAACCTGTGTCCCCTGCATCGGCAGGCGGACTCTCAACCACTGCGCCACCAGGGAAGCCCTGACCAATATATTCTTTGAAGACGCACAGTTTCAGCTTAAAGTCAAAACAGAGAAACAGCTCAATAAGGTTAATTCTGGCAGGAAAGAAAATTTTATTTCATAATGAAAACACACTTGCAAAAATGTTATATTTTTCTATCTCTTTTGTTAAATACATTTGCCTAATTGAAGGAAGAGACTTTTTTCTTTTTCCTGAAAGTTTAAATGTCCATCATATCTAAATAGAAGATAGGACTGCTTCAAATGCAGTATTCTGTTTGCGCACAAATCATTTCTTCTGAAAGGTTAATAAAGGCATGTTTTGGATCCATAAGCATGGTGGATGTATATGCTTTCTAAAATGAAAACATTCTATGAAGAATTATATATATATTAAGTCAGTTCTAGTATAAATTGGAGTATGGGAAATTTGCAATGAATTTGAAAAATGCAAGCCTAACTGTTTTATCTTTTCCCTAACTTATTGGCAAATTGAAGCAATATAAAAGAAATATACTTACATTTAAAAATAACTATCTAAATTGAATTGATATAATTTGAGATTTAAAATGTTTAAAGGGCTTGGCTCCAATAAGTTAATTCTTAATAATTTTTAATCACTTTCTTTTTTCTGCAAAATGGGAAAATAATTTGCATTTTAATGCACATCATATTCCTTAAACACAAAATTCTTTAAACCAATAATGCTCAGAGGGACAGATGTTGTTTATTTCTTCTAAGGGCCCAGAAATGAGACAGCTTGAAGGCAGTGTTTAGATAGTCACCAGCTAGTCAGTTTTAGATGTGCTTCCTTTCCACGGTGTTCTTTCTGCTGTAAATGAAATGGTAAACGTATTCAGCCTATGAGTATTTATTAAGCAACTACTGCATATCACACATGGTGCTCGATACTACATATATGACTATGACATAGCACTTGCTTCATGGAGTTTTTAATAAATTCCATTTGTAGTAAAAATTCTTAAAATTTCAAGTGAGTACAGTAATTATCCCTAATTTTTTAAAAATCAGGTTTCTTATGAATTATCCTGTTGTATACTATATTTCTTCCTTTTTTATAGCTTTATTGACATAAAATTGAAACATAATAAGCTATATATAAAGTATAAAGATTCTATACATATAAAGTATACAAATAAGTTTTGATAAATGTATATACTTTGAAACTACCACCATAATCAAGGTAATGAGCATATCTTCTGTCCCCAGAAGTCTCCTCTTGTCCCTTTGTGATCACTTCCTCTTGCTAATTTCATCCCACCCCCCCACCCCCACCCATCCCCAGGCAACTACTGATATTTCTGTTACTATATTCTAGTTTATACTCCCAGAATATTATACAGTTCTAGTATGAGTTTTTCTTTGCTGTGGTTTCTTTTACTGAACATAATTATTTTGAGACTCATTCATTTTGTTTCATATATCAATGGTTCATTTGATTTTATTGCTGTGTAGTATTCCAGTGTATGGATATACTACAATTTGTTCATCCATTCACCTGTGGATGAACATTCGTGCCGTTTCCAGCTTTTGGTGATGATTAGCAAGAAAGCTGCTATGAACACCAGGGTACAATATTTATGTTTATGTGCACAGATCTTTTTGTGAACATATGATCTGATTTTCTTGGAAGTAGCTGTTTGATATAGCAGCCGTACATACAAGTTTTTTAAAAATTGCCATACTTTTCTAGATTTGTTGACTATTTCCTATTTCCACGAGCAGTATAGGAGAGCTCTAGTTACTCGACATTCTCACCAATACTTGGCATAGCCAGTCTTTTTAAATAGTGAACATCTGGAGTTTGAGTGGTATCTCATTGAGGTTTTTAATTTGCATATCCTTAATTACTAATGATGGGCATTTTCCATGTGTTTATTTCCATGTTGCCATCCATATATCTTCTTAAGTGTCTAATTCAAACCTTTTACTTAATTTAAAATTTTTGTTGTTTTCTTATTATTGGGTTTTGAAAATTCTTTACGTATTATGGATATAAATCCTTTATCAAATATGTGACTTGCAAATAATTTCTTTTAATCTTTGGCCTTTGTATTTATTCTTTTACTGTCTTTCAAAAACCAGAAATTATTAATTCTGATTATGACCAATTTATCAATTTTCCACTGTATGGAAAATCTTTGCCTAATCCAATGTCAAAAATATTTTCTCCTATGTTTTCTTTTGGAAGATTTATAGTTCTAGTTTTTATTGTTAGGCCTGTGACCTATTTGAGTTAATGTTTATATATGGTGTAAGCTATAGATTGAAATAATTCTAATTCTTCTTCTTTTTTTAATATAGATATGTGCCATTTGTTGAGAGGACTGTCTTTTCTCCACAAAATTGCCTTTGCATCTCTTCCAAAAATAAATCCATTCTGGACCCTATATTCCTTGTTTATATTGACACCAATGCTATACTGATTTGATTACTGTAGATTTCTTTTAATACTTGATATCACCTACTATAATCCTTCGAATTTTTAAAGTATTTCTTCACTAAAATGTTATTTTCTTAGACCAGTTTTAGGTTCACAAAACAACTGCGGGGAAGGTACAGAGTTTCCATATACCCTCCCGTCCCCAAATATGCACAGCTTCCCCCATTATCAACAGCCCCACCAACTGATGAAGCTACATTGACACATCATAATTACCCAAAGTTATAGTTTTACATTAGGGTTCACTTCTGGTGTTGTACATTCTATGGGTTTGAACTAATGTATAATGACATGTATCCACCATTATGGTATCATACAGAATATTTTCACTGCCCTAAAAATCCTCTTTGCTCAACCTATTCATCTCTCCTCCAACCTAACCCCTGGCAGCCATCGATCATTTTACTGTCTCCATAGTTTTGCCTTTTCCAGAATGTCATATTGTTGTAATCATACACTATGTATCCTTTTCAGGTTGGCTTCTTTCACTTAGCAATATGCACTTAAGTTTCCTCCATGTCTTTTTATGGTTTAATAGCTCATTTCCTTTTAGTGCTGAATGACATTCCATATTTCTTTATCCATTAAGCTACTGAACGACATCCTGGTTGTCTTCAAGTTTGCCAATTGCAAATAAAGCTGCTATAAACATCTGTGTGGATGTAAGTTTTCAACTCCTTTCAGTAAATACCAAGGAGTGCTATGGCTAGATTATGTGTTTAGTTTTGTAAGAAACCCCCAAACTGTCTTCCAAAGTGGCTGTAGCATTTTGCATTCTCATCAGTAATGAATGAGTGTTCCTGTTGTGCCACATCCCTGTCAGCATTTGGTATTGCGAGTGTTCCAGATTTTGGCCATTCTAATAAGAGTGTAGTGGCATCTCATTTTTGTTTTAATTTGCATTTCCCAGATGACATATGATGTGGAGCATCTTTTTTATGATTACTTGTCATCCGTCTATCTTTTTTGGTGAAATGTCTGTTAAGGTCTTTGGCCCGTGTTTAAATCGAGTTGCTTGTTTTCTTAATGTTGAGTTTTAAGAATTCTTTGTTTAGTTTGAATAACAGTCCTTTATCAGATGTGTCTTTTGCAAATATTTTCTCCAAGTATGTGACTTGTCTTCCCATTTTCTTGACGTGATCTTTTGCAGAGCAGAAGTTTTTAATTTTAATAAAATTTATCTTATTAATGATTTATTTTATGAATTGTACCTTTAGTGTTGTATCTAAAAAGTCATCACTATACTCAAGGTCATCAAGGTTTTCTCTTATTTTATCTTCTAGGAGTTTTATAGCTTCGTATTTTACATGTAGGTCTGTGATCCATTTTGAGTTAAATTTTGTGGAGGATTTAAGGTCTGTATTTAGATGATGATGACTCTTCATTTTTTTTCTTTTTCTTTTTTTTTTTTTTGCATGTATATGTCTAGTTGTTCCAGAATCATTTGTTGAAAAGATTATCTTTGCTCCCTCAAATTGCCTTTGTTCCTTTGTCAAAGATCAGTTGACCATACTGATGTGGGTCAATTTGTGGGCTCTCTATTCTGTTTCATTGATCTATTTGTCTATTCTTTTGTTGATACTACACACTACCTTAATTTCTGTAGCTTTATAGTAAGTTTTGAAGTCAGTGAGTGTCAGTCCTCCAAATTTGCTTTTAGGTTTTTCGTAGATACTCTTTTTCAGGGTGAGAATCACTCTTTTTATTCATAGTATTCTAAGAGATTTTGTTTGTTTATTTTTTGTCTGTTTTTAGGAAGGAATAGATGTTGCATTTTGTCAAATGTTTTTCATGCATCTATCGAGAAAATCATATGGTTTTTCTTTTTTATTCTGTTAATATGGTGAATTACACTGATTGATTTTCATTGCTAAACCAGTCTTACATTCCTAGAATAAACCCTATTTGGTCATGATATAGTATACTTTTTATATTTTTTGGATTTAATTTGAAAATTTTTTCTAATAATTTTTGTATCAATTTCTATAAGAGTTATTGGACTATAGTTTTCTTTTCCTGCAACATCTTTGTCTAGTTTTAGTATTATAGTAATTCTGGCTTCATAGAATTATTTAGTGTTTTCTATTTTCTGAAAGAGATTTTACAGAATTAGAATTACTTCTTCCTTAGATATTTGGTAAAATGGTGAAGCCATGTGGACACTGAATTTTCTTTGTGAGAGGTTTTATAATTATAAATTTAATTTAAAAATAAATATAGGGCTTTCAGTATTTACTCATGCAGTGTCAACTCCCAGTGTTTTCATTCCTCTGTGTTGATCCAGATTTTTATCTTATCCCATTGTCCTTCAGAACTCCTTTAATATTTCTTGTTATACAGGCTTGCTGGTGATGAACTTATGAGCTTTAATGTCTGAGAAAGCCTTTATTTTATCTTTGTTTTAAAATAATATAGAATTTTAGTTGATAAGTTTTCATTCATTACTTTAAAGGTGTTGTGCAAGCAAAGGGGAAAAGTACTTATAAAGAGATTGGGACTATGTAGAGTTAAAAAAAAACTTTTTTTAAATAAAATATCTTGAGTAAAAATAAATAAATTTAAAAAACATAAAAGATCTGGGCTTCCTTGGTGGAGCAGTGGTTGAGAGTCCACCTGCCAATGCAGGGGACACGAGTTCGTGCCCCGGTCCGGGAGGATCCCACATGCCGTGGAGTGGCTGGGCCTGTGAGCCATGACCACTGAGCCTGCGCATCCAGAGCCTGTGCTCCGCAGTGGGAGAGGCCACAACAGTGAGAGGCCCGCGTACCAAATAAAATAAAATAAAATAATAAAAGATCTTATAAGATTGGTTCAAGATGGGGTAGTAGAAGGACGTGTGCTTACTCCCTCTGGTGAGAGCACCGACTCTCTGCTGAACAATCATCAACAGGAAGACACTGGAACTCACCATAAAAGATACCCCACATACAAAGACAAAGGAGAAGCCACAATGAAACAGTAGGAGGGGTGCAGTCACAGTAAAATCAAATCCCATAACTGCTGGGTGGGTGACTCACAAACTGGAGAACACTTATACCACAGAAGTACACCCACTGGAGTGAAGGTTCTGAGCCCCACGTCAGGCTTCCCAACCTGGGGGTCCGGCAAAGGAGGAGGAATTCCTAGAGAATCAGACTTTGAAGGCTAGCGGGATTTGATTGCAGGACTCTGATAGAACTGGGGGAAACAGAGACTCCACTCTTGGAGGGCACACACAAAGTAGTGTGCACATCGGGACCCAGGGGAAGGAGCAGTTAACCCATAGGAGACTGAACCAGACCTACCTGCTAGTGTTGGAGGGTCTCCTGCAGAGGCAGGGGGTGGCTGTGGCTCACTGTAGGGACAAGGACACTGGCAGCAGAAGTTCTGGGAAGTACTCCTTGGTGTGAGCCCTCCCAGAGTCCGCTATTAGCCCTGCCAAAGAGCCAGGTAGGCTCCAGTGTTGGGTTACTTCAGGCCAAAAAACCAACAGGGAGGGAACGCAGCCCCACCCACCAGCAGACAAGCAGATTAAAGTTTTACTGAGATGTGCCCACCAGAGCAACACCCAGCTCTACCCACCACCAGTCTTGCCCATCAGGAAAGTTACACAAGCCTCTTAGATAGCCTCATCCACCAGAGGGCAGACAGAAGAAGCAAGAAGAACTACAATCCTGCAGCCTGTGGAACAAAAACCACATTCACAGAAAGATAGACAAGATGAAAAGGCAGAGGGCTATGTACCAGATGAAGGAACAAGATAAAACCCCAGGAAAACAACTAAATGAAGTGGAGATAGGAAACCTTCCAGAAAAAGAATTCAGAATAATGATAGTGAAGATGATCCAGGACATTGGAAAGAGAATGGAGGCAAAGATCAAGAAGATGCAAGAAATGTATAACAAGGACCTAGAAGAATTAAAGAACAAACACCTAGAAGATTTAAAAAACAAACAAACAGAGATGAACAATACAATAACTGAAATGAAAAATACACTAGAAGGAATCAATAGCAAAATAACTGAGGCAGAAGAATGGATAAGTGACCTGGAAGACAGAATGGTGGAATTCACTGCCGTGGAGCAGAATAAAGAAAAAGAATGAAAAGAAATGAAGACAGCCTAAGAGACCTCTGGGACAACATTAATCACAACAACATTCGCATTATAGGGGTCCCAGAAGGAGAAGAGAGAGAGAAAGGACCCTAGAAAATATTTGAAGAGATTATAGTTGCAAACTTCCCTAACATGGGAAAGGAAATAGCCACCCAAGTTCAGGAAGTGCAGAGAGTCCCAGGCAGGATAAACCCAAGGAGAAACTTGCCGAGACACATAATAATCAAATTGACAAAAATTAAAGGCAAAGAAAAATTACTGAAAGCAACAAGGGAAAAACGACAAATAACATACAAGGGAACACCCCTAAGATTAACAGCTGATTTCTCAGCAGAAACTCTACAAGCCAGAAGGGAGTGGCATGATATATTTAAAGTGATGAAAGAGAAGAACCTACAACCAAGATTACTCTACCCAGCAAGGATCTCATTCAGATTCGATGGAGAAATCAAAAGCTTTACAGACAAGCAAAAGCTAAGAGAATTCAGCACCACCAAACCAGCTCTACAACAAATGCTAAAGGAACTTCTCTAAATGAGAAATACAAGAGAAGAAAAGGATCTAAAAAACAAACCCAAAACAATTCACAAAATGGTAATAGGAAGATACATATTGATAATTACCTTAAACATGAATGGATTAAATGCTCCAACCAAAAGACACAGGCTCGCTGAAGGGATATAAAAACAAGACCCATATATATATGCTATCTACAAGAGACCCACTTCAGACCTAGCGACACACACAGACTGAAAGTGAGCGGATGGAAAAAGATATTCCATGCAAATGGAAATCAAAAGAAAGCTGGAGTAGCAATACTCATATCAGATAAAATAGACTTTAAAATAAAGAATGTCACAAGAGACAAGGAAGGACACTACATAATGATCAAGGGATCAATCCAAGAAGAAGATATAACAATTATAAATATATATGCACTCTACATAGGAACACCTCAATACATAAGGCAACTGCTAACAGCTATAAAAGAGGAAATTGACAGTAACACAATAATAGTGGGGAACTTTAGCACCTCACATACACTAATGGACAGATCATCCCAACAGAAAATTAATAAGGAAACACAATCTTTAAATGACACAATAGACCAGATACATTTAATTGATATTTATAGGGCATTCCATCCAAAAACAGCAGATTACACTTTCTTCTCAAGTGCACATGGAACATTCTCCTGGATAGATCACATATTGGGTCACAAATCAAGCCTCAGTAAATTTAAGAAAATTGAAATCATATCAAGCATCCTTTCTGACCACAAAGCTATGAGATTAGAAATCAATTACAGGGGAAAAAAAACGTAAAAACACAAACACATGGAGGTTAAACAATACGTTACTAAATAACCAAGAGATCATGAAGAAATCAAAGTAAGTCAGAAAATACCTAGAGACAAATTACAGTGAAAACGCAACAATCCAAAACCTATGGGATGCAGAAAAGCAGTTCTAAGAGGGTAGTTTATAGCAATACAAGCCTACCTCAAGAAACAACAAAAACGTCAAATAAACAATCTAACCTTACACCTAAAGAAACTAGAGAAAGAAGAACAAACAAAACCCAAAGTTAGTAGAAGGAAAGAAATCATAAAGGTCAGAGCAGAAATAAATGAAATAGAAACAAAGAAAACAATAGCAAAGATCAATAAAACTAAAAGCTGGTTCTTTGAGAAGATAAACAAAATTGATAAACCATTAGCCAGAATCATTAAGACAAAAAGGGAGAAGACTCAAATCAATAGAATTAGAAATGAAAAAAGAGAAGTAACAACTGACACTGCAGAAATACAAAGGATAATGAGAGATTACTACAAGAAACTACAGGCCAAAAAAATGGACAGCCTGGAAGAAATGAACAAATTCTTAGAAAGGTATAACCTTCCAAGACTGAACCAGAAAGAAATAGAAAATATGAACCAAAAAATTACAAGTAATGAAATTGAAACTGTGATAAAAATCTTCCAACAAACAAAAGTCCAGGACCATATGACTTCAGAGGTGAATTCTGTCAAACATTTAGAGAAGAGCTAACACCTATCCTTCTCAAACTCTTCCAAAAAATTGCAGAGGAAGGAACACTCCCAAACTCGTTCTGTGAGGCCATCATCACCCTGATACCAAAACCAAAGAAAGATACTACAAAAAAAGAAAGTTACAGACCAACATCACTGATGAATATAGATGCAGAAATCCTCAACAAAATACTCGCAAACTGAATCCAACAACACATTAAAAGGATCATACACCATGATCAAGTGGGATTTATCCCAGGGATGCAAGGATTCTTCAATATATGCAACTCAATAAATGTGATACACTATATTAACAAATTGAAGAATAAAACCATATGATCATTTCAATAGATGCAGAAAAAGCTTTTGAGAAATTCAATACCGATTTATGATAAAAACTCTCCAGAAAGTGGGCATAGAGGGAACCTACCTCAACATAATAAAGGCCATATAGGAAAAACCCACAACAATCATCATTCTCAATGGTGAAAAACTGAAAGCATTTCCTCTAAGATCAGGAACGAGACAAGGATGTCCACTCTCACCACTATTATTCAACATAGTTTTGGAAGTCTTAGTCATGGCAATCAGAGAAGAAAAAGAAATAAAAGGAATACAAATTGGAAAAGAAGAAGTAAAACTGTCGCTGTTTGCAGATAACATGATACTATACATGAAGAATCCTAAAGATGCCACCAGAAAACTACTAGAGCTAATCAGTGAATATGGTAAAGTTGCAGGATACAAAATTAATGCACGGAAATCTCTTGCATTCCTATACACTAATGATGAAACATCTGACATAGAAATTAAGGAAACACTCCCATTTACCATTGAAACAAAAAGAATAAAATACCTAGGAATAAACCTATCTAGGGAGACAGAAGACCTGTATGCAGAAAACTCTAAGACACTGATGAAAGAAATTAAAGATGATACAAGCAGATGGAGAGATATACCATGTTCTTAGATTGGAAGAATCAATATTGTGAAAATGATTATACTACCCAAAGCAATCTACAGATTCAATGCAATCCCTATCAAATTACCAATGGCATTTTTTATAGAACTAGAACAAATATCTTAAAATTTGTATGGAGACACAAAAGACCCCGAATAGCCAAAGCAGTCTTGAGGGAAAAAAACAGAGCTGGAGGAATCGGACTCCCTGACTTCAGACTATACTACAGAGCTACAGTAATCAAGATAATATGGTACTGGCACAAAAATAGGAACACAGATCAATGGAATAGGATAGAAAGCCCAGAGATAAACCCACGCATCTGTGGTCAACTAATCTGTGACAAAGGAGGCAAGGATATACAATGGAAAAAAGACAGTCTCTTCAATAAGTGGTGCTGGGAAAACTGGGCAGCTACATGTAAAAGAATGAAATGAGAACACTCCCTAACACCATATATAAAAATAAACTCAGAATGGATTAGAGACCTAAATATAAGACCAGACACTATAAAACTCTTAGAGGAAAACATAGGAAGAACCCTCTTTGACATAAATCACAACAAGATCTTTTTTGATCCACCTCCTAGAGTAATGGAAATAAAAACAAAAATAAACAAATGGGACCTAATGAAACTTAATAGCTTTTGCACAGCAAAGGAAACTACAAACAGGACGAAAAGACAAGCCTCAGAATGGGAGAAAATATTTGCAAATGAATCAATGGACAAAGGATTAACCTCAAAAATATATAAACAGCTCATGCAGCTCAATAGTAAAAAAAACAAACAACCCAATCCAAAAATGGGCAGAAGACCTAAATAGACATTTCTCCAAAGAAGACATACAGATGGCCAAGAAGCACATGAAAAGCT
Organism: Phocoena sinus; assembly: GCF_008692025.1. Lineage (NCBI taxonomy): Eukaryota > Metazoa > Chordata > Mammalia > Artiodactyla > Phocoenidae > Phocoena > Phocoena sinus. Next base: position 69,626,012 of record NC_045767.1, read on the forward strand.
GCTCAACATCACTAATTATTTAGAGAAATGCAAATCAAAACTACAATGAGTTATCACCTCACACCAGTTAGCATGGGAACCATCATAAAATCTACAAACAGTAAATGCTGGAGAGGGTGTGGAGAAAAGGGAACCCTCTTGCACTGTTGCTGGGATAAATTGATACAGGCACTATGGAGAACAGTATGAAAGTTCCTTAAAAGCTAAAAATAGATTTACCATATGACCCAGCAATCCTACTACTGGGCATATACCCAGAGAGATAACCACAATTCAAAAAGCCACATGCACCCCAATATTCATTGCCACACTATTTATAATAGCCAGGTCATGGAAGCAACCTAACTGCCCATCGACAGATGAATGGATAAAGAAGATGTGGTACATATGTACAGTGGAATATTATTCAGCCATAAAAAGGAATGAAGTTGGGTCATTTGTAGAGACGTGGATGGACCTAGAGACTGTCATACAGAGTGAAGTAAGTCAGAAAGAGAAAAACAAATATCGTATAATAACGCATATATGTGGAACCTAGAAAAATGGTACTGATGAACCGGTTTGCAGGGTAGAAATAGAGACACAGATGTAGAGAACAAATGTATGGACACCAAGAGGGGAAAGTGGGGGGGGGGATAAACTGGGCGACTGGGATTGACATGTATACACTCATGTGTATAAAATTGATGAATAATAAGAATCTGTTTTATAAAAAAATAAAATTCTAAAATTAAAATAAATAAAGTAAACCATATGTATATGTGAATTTTGAGGCAAAACTTAGCCAAACAACTGAAATTACCTGGAGCCACATGTAAAAATGTTGTCAGGGTGGTGTTGATATAGATTTCTTAAATAGAATCTGGTCAGTCTTCAGCAATACTTATTAAGCTACCCTGTCTATATGACTTTGGGGTATCTGCTATAGACACAAAGGGGACGTACACCTTACCCCATAAAGCTTAACTTATATATGAAGATAAAAAATAAAATGGAAACTATTTATTGAAAAAACTAATCATAAAAAAATAAAAGATCTTGAGTAAAAATAAATAAATAAAAAAGTAAAGGTGTTGCTCCTGTTTTCTGGCTTACTTGAATTTCAACAAGAAATCTGTTGTTTATCTAATTTTCTTCCTTTGTTTTCCCCGTCTTCTTTTAAGATGTTATCTTTATCACCAGGTTCAAACAATTTGATTATAAAATGCCTTGGTGTAGTTTTTCTCACATCTCTTGGGGTTTGTGAAACATATTGGAGTTATGGTTCTATAGTTTTCTTCAAGCTTGGAGAAGTTTTGGCATTAGTTTCTTTAAATAATATTTGTCCACCCCACCTCCTTTCTTTCCAGGACTCTTATAACACAGGTATTTGGCCACTTGAAGTGGTCCCACAGCTCTTTTAATTTTTAGTGAGCTTATGCCTCTGGACTGGGATTTTCCTAAGTGTTTCTCAGCCTTTTCCTCCCACCTCAGGTAGGACAAATGGCTACAGCTGTGGGTATTTCTCTTCCCTCGGTTCAATTAAGCTCTAATGATATCCATCTGGTAAGGCTCTGTTAACTAGCTTCTCCCGAGGGTGGGCCTTGTTAAGAAGAGTGCTGCGGCGTGTTTCAAGATGGTTCCTTTGCTTCTCGCCCTGCGGGGAGAACAAGCGGGTTTTTCCTCAGATATTTGCTGCGAGAACGTGGTTGAGCTCTTGGAAAACTCAACAAAAAGTGAGTGAATGTTTTGCATTATTGAAAGTACTGGATATTTTTGTATTGTATGTATATTCTTGAGCTTTGTTCTGGGATAGTTAATTTACTTGGAAATAATTTGATTCCTACTGATTCTTGCTTTAGAACGTAGTTAGGTAGGATGTGTATCGTTACTCTAGGGCCAATTTTGCCAAACTAGTAAGAGAACTTTTCTGAGTAGTCTACATGATGTCACTTAAATTCTGAGATTTTTCCATTCAGCTGGTGACTACTGTAGATTATTCCTTCTAATCCCTTTTCTGGGCCCCAGGTAATTTCTTCACTTGCATGAGCTCATGGTTACCTGGCTGAAGTCTCTAGGGGAAACCGCCATAAATCTCTGGAGCTCTCTGTGGTTTTCTAACCATCTAGTGGCCTTTCTGGTCTTCCAGCTTTACCTGCTCAACTCAGGGAGTCTGTAGAGTCCTCCGTGGTTTCCCTTTTCCTTGCCATATCATGTAAACTTTGTCCTTAATTACCTGATGTATAATATCTTAGAGCTGTGAAGTTAAAAATGTCTAGTAACTTCAAACTGTTGTTTTATATATTCCCTGTCCCACCCAGTGTTTTTTTTTTTCTTAGTTGTTTAAGTAAGAGGGTACATCTGATCCCTGTTACTCAATCTTGGTAAGAAGAAAAATACCACTCTTTTGAATTTTGTTTTTAAGAGTTATTTTGATAGGGTGGTTATGAGTTACGTGTATGCTGATTTCTGTAACTCAGTGGCATTAAACATGGATTATGCAAATTTAAGGTAGGATAATTTAAGAATTCTCATTAACTCTCTCCATGTTTAAATTTTACATAATGCAAATTAACTCTCCCGAAAAGAACCAAGAAACTTTGGGAACTGTGTATTTTCAAAACTTGACAGGCCAAATGGATTGTAAGTTATGTTCATGCTGTTGACACATTTTGGCACCATCTTTTGTTTGACTTAGTTGAAGTATGTTGGGTTTGAATTTTGCAAAATATTCAGTAATGAGTCCCTTATAAAATGTTATCTTCTTGTTTATATAAGTTTATCTCTTGAAAGGGAGGCATTATCTCTATCACATAAGTGTAAAAGCTGAGGTTCGCAGAGCTTTTTTTTTCCTTTTTTTTTTTTTACATCTTTATTGGAGTATAATTGCTTTACAGTGGTGTGTTAGTTTCTGCTTTATAACAAAGTGAATCAGTTATACATATGTTCCCATATCTCTTCCCTCTTGCGTCTCCCTCCCACCCTCCCTATCCCACCCCTCTAGGTGGTCACAAAGCACGGAGCTGATCTCCCTGTGCTATGCGGCTGCTTCCCACTAGCTGTCTACCTTATGTTTGGTAGTGTATATATGTCCATGCCTCTCTCTCGCTTTGTCACAGCTTACCCTTCCCCCTCCCCCATATCCTCAAGTCCATTCTCTAGTAGGTCTGTGTCTTTATTCCTGTCTTTCCCATAGGTTCTTCATGACATTTTTTTTTTCTTAAATTCCATATATATGTGTTAGCATACGGTATTTGTCTTTCTCTTTCTGACTTACTTCACTCTGTATGACAGACTCTAGGTCCATCCACCTCATTACAAATAGCTCAATTTCACTTTTTATGGCTGAGAGCTTTTGATGTTTGCTTAACTTTGTGTAGCTGAATCAGAGTAAGTGATAAGACTGAAGTATTGCAGAGTTCAGAGTAAATACTTTCTGCTCTTCCATGTGGATTCAATGGTTGCTTTAAATTCTCAGGTAAATTAGTGAATTAACAATGCAAATATAATGAGCTTAATATGTTTGCAAAAGAGCTGAGGCCACATTATTTTTGCTAGCTCCATCTTTTGTTAGTGAGGCTCTAAATTATGTGTATTAACCCCATCTAAAGGGAAGGGACCTCCCACTTGATCCAAAGGGATCAGTGTCTTTCTCTCTCTCTCTTTAATCTTATTTGTTGCTCTTCTCAATAGTAGGAATGACCTATCTGACTAATGTTATTTGGGAAAGAGAGTCTGAGCCTGGGCTACTTCACTCTTCCTTGTTTCCTCCTCTCCTTTTCCTCTCCACCTCTCACTCTTGCTCTGGTTTGCTGCTTCTTCCTACTTGCTGTGGGAAATCTGGGTTAGAACACTATTCAGAACCTTTCAGGTCTATCAAACTCTCACTTGTCCTTTTTCTTTTGCCTCTTAGTTTCTTGGGTTCTTTGCATTTGGTGTGTTGAGGGAAAGGCTAGGATCCTCTGGTGACCGACTGGTAAGGCTTCAATAGGAATTATTAGGGAATTATTTTTGGCTTCAGTTCCTAGTCACATATTGCATCCAGCTTTACCAGCAATAAATCTCGTATTTTAAAGTTTAAGTCTTAAAGGGGAAAGAGATAGGATAGATCATCAACCTCACAAACCCCACAGGTGTCTTCAAATCAAATACTTATTTCCTAAGGGTAAGAAGGAAACTTTTTAAAGTAACCAGGGCCACCCCCAATATAACAACTAAAGGGTAAACAGCTGGCATAGCAGAATACTGCCAATACTTAATTCAAACACCACAGGTGGCATCCACTGATTGTCAGACCCATGGCAAATTGGTGGTTGAAAAATACTGACTATTGCCCTTGCCTAATGCATTAAAAAGAAGGCAAACTTTAAAAAGAAAACATAATAGGGAAGATAAAAACCATTTTTGTTTAGTAAAATTGATATATTACAACTTTTAAAAGTTTTTATGTGAAAACTACATTAAGTGAATCATTTTTCTCCATTGGTTCCTATAAAAATAATATGAGATTTAATCTAAAAGAGGGGAAAAAAGTTATTTTCTCATAACCTGCCTTTTTGACAAAAGATTTGAAGTAGCTTACAGGAAATACATATAATAGAAATATAAAATGAAATATAAATTTGGCCACCAAAGTGGGATGAAACGCTAAATGTAGATTTATAGGCTTACTGGACTATGCACTTGCTTAAAGAGGGCAATACATTTGTTCTGAGACTCACAGGAGTCAAAGTTTAAAGAAATCCAACAGCAGAAGAAGTACAAAAAAGTTCAGTATTTTGATTTCTCTGGGTGAATGATGCCTTTTTTTAGCTTAAATAAAATCAATAAATGAAATCATGATGGGAAAATGGCAGTTTTACTACATATAATTTAAAATTTTTATTTTATCAAAGATAATAAAAATATCTGCCATTAAAGAAACATAATGTGCTCAGAGAAAATATTTCTAGAAAATATGACAATTTGTGGGGTTTTTTTGGATTTGCAAAAGCCACTTAAGAACTCAGAAGGATTGTCCTTAGTAGGTTTGCAAGTCTTTCAAATATTTCAAATGTCTGACAGAACAGACTTACAAACCTACTAAGTGACCCAATTATTTTTTGCCAGGTCCCATCACCATTCTGGAACTTTGTCCTAAGATGCATTCTTTTGGTAAAGTTCTACTTTGTACAGAAATGTAGAAGTCACGGATGGTTTGACTTCTCATTGCTCAGATATCCCTGTTACCCCACTTTCAGCCACAAATAGTTTATCAGCTGATTTAAGCCAATGACCCTTTTCCATGAGGACTTTGAAACTGAATCCAGGTGATTGCAATCAGGCATCACTCTCCAAAGGAGAAAATGAGCTGGAGGCTATTAGTGATGATCACCTTCTATCATGAATGCTATAGAGCAGATAAAAGTCATTTTCAGAGTGAGAGGAGAGAGGGAGGTGATTTTGTGGTTTTCCTGTAGCTTTTCAACTATTGGTTCCATGCCCTTCTATGGCCTCAGCTGAAATGCTGTCCTTTGCTTCCCTGAGAAACATTTATATCTTTATACTGTCTACTTTTCTGGTCACCTTAGCTGCCAAACAGTTTCCATGAAAACTTGGGTCCATAGGAACTGTACATCCTCACCTAAATCATGCCTGAGAGATTGCACCAACTTCCCAGATTCTGTGCCTTTACTTCTGGTTGCTCATCAAGAGTTTGCCTCTGAGACTGTCATCTGCCTCGGCACGTCACTCAGGTGTGCAAATGTCATTTAGCCCAAATACCCCTCCTTCTTCTGACATCTCCATGTTAACTTTTAGGTCCCCTGACTTCCATAATTACCCATACTCCCATCTGGCCACTACACAATGAAGTGAATTAATTTTGAGGTTTCTGGTAGACAGCTCTAGAAACTTTTCCTGAGTATTTTTACGTGACAATATGACTTAAAATTCTAAAATTCTTAAAATCCGTTATTTTATTGCATCTGTATGCCATGTTGCTGTATTTGAATTCGGAAAACACTAGACTATTCTAGTTCACTAATTTAAAATTATGAAAATGTGCATTACTTGAAAGTCCCTTTATGTAGTAAGAATTACAATTTATTCTTGTGGGGTTCCAGCATCTGCTGGGCTTATTAGAACCTAAAGTGAAAAAATCAGAACATTTTGAAGAATGACAACTAATTTGTAATTCCTTAAAAAGATCATGCATAGAAATAATGCATTGCTTTTATAATATAAATTCGTATTTATATATAGTACAGTAAGGATTATAAGGAAAAATACTTCCATTCTGCATAGTACAGTAACGTGTTACCTTGTAGGAAGAGTTCTACACACATTGTTCTGGAGATTTAATGGTCAGGAGGAATTTTTATTCAGGCTTCCATCACTGTTGGAATAAAAATGCAGTTTGTCTTTAATCTTGAGTCCTTCAAGAGTACCTTGTTCAACAATTTGATTTTGATTACTGTAGTTAAGATGACTAAGAATCTTTCAAATGTTACATATAATTGAAAAAATTTTGGTGTCTTAATTTCTTAGGCAAACAAAACAGTGCAACAATGCAACATCATTGCTACTTGTTATAATTGATGCAAAACCTTGTGTTCAAAAGGGACCAATGAAAAATAAGTACATTTGTCATTGGCATGCACTCAAGATAAATCTAAGACTACCCCTTCCCACTTACTGCTCCTTAGAAATGCTAGTGCAGTAAGCTGATGAGACCACTCCCCTACTCTGCAGGCATCTGTACTGTAGGGCATTTAGGCACTTAGAAAAACCAAGCAATATCCAGTCATTTAAACCAACACTTTAGCCTTATTACAAGCCAAAGCTACCTAGGCGAAATGATACCACATTAAGAAAAAAACTTCTTGTGGTGCTGGAATGATGTTTGATTGCTTTCAGCTGTTTGTTCTCTAAGCCAAAGCCAGAGAGCTGCTTACTCCCTCAGGGAAAACAACTCCACAGCAGCTATTTTACACCAAAACGATTAACTGAACTTAATTGGGCATAACATTTAATTAAAAAGAGCTTCCTTTGGGAGAAACAATTTTTTATACTTCTGCAACTGCACAGCATAAAATTGCTATGATTTTGTATATGTGTGTGTTTTAGAAACAACTTTATAAAAGAGTCTAGAAACCAACAACTTCTACACTGTGTTTGTCAAATTGTTGACTATTAGAAAAGTGGTGTCAATTTCTTCTTCTACACTTTTATGTGAGACTTCGTCTTCTCCTGACCAATGATTTATCAGATTCCACAGGAATGCAATAAAGGTGAATTTTGTTTGAAAAGTCTTCCTCTTTGAAGTATCACATATTAACTTCTCTAAGGAGACATGTATTTCAAGATATATTTTCTGTGGCGTAAGGGCAATTCCTTTCTTAAATCTGAAAAATGATTAAAAAATAAATTGAAGTTAGGTACCATTATAGATTGTGATACAATTTACTGTTTCTCTTTCCAAGTATTACCTTGTCCATTAAAATTTAAAATATAACATTCTATACCAGGGTTATGATATCTTTTTTGACATAGATCAACATGTTTACCTCTATGTTATACAGAAATTTCAACTTATGCATCATTTGCACAGTATTATACATTAGTTTAATGATACAATTGAAATGCCTTTGAATTTTAAAAATGCCCTAAAGAAACCATAAGTTCTGATGAAAAAATGAAACTTAAAAAAGATAAAATTAGTCTTTTTTCGTGTCAGTAAGGGATAATGTGCATACATGAGAAGATATGAAAAATGTGCTTATTTGTCATTATTTATTCGTTTTAAAACTCAGTTTGAGTATACTGGAGAAGAGAAGGTCTTATTCTGATTCCCTTGTGATAAATTTAATAGCTCATAAAATTTTAGAGATGCTATTTCAGGACACGTTGGCATAAACATTTGTAAGATTCTTGCCTTAAAGTAAGAACTAAAACATTTCTCAGAGGAAATGTATTTCTGTCACAGATAAGAGCATTCTAAAATAATCTGTTTTAAAGTAAATATAAAATATAGAATGTTTCGTGCTCTACTGCTTTGTATTCAAATATAAATCTGAGTTCCCTGAAATTATTGAGACCTTCCAACTTTAGCAGTCAAAAATCTCCCACTTGGGCATGTATTCCTTCAACCACAGTAAAGACTAAAGCATGAGCTCTGAAAGAAAGCATATATATAATAAAAGATTCACCCTACTTTATCTTTAAATATGTCTAGGTCTAGTGAGGTCAAATAACATGCCCATGATCAAATTCATAAAAGCCAGGAAATATTTGTAAACAGTTAAAAAATAATTACTTTTCAGTTGGTCCCACTGCTTCTGATTTTGTGTTGAACTGTTACTATGATAATTATCTGTGGGGTGACTGCCTGGGTTCAAATTCTAACTTGACTACTTACAAATTATGTGACCTTGAGAAAATTAACCATTCCCTGTATCAATTTTTTCACCCATAAGATGGGCATCTAACAGTATTTACTTCTAGGATTGTTGTGAAGGTTAAATGATTTAAAATCTTTTTGAACAGTGCCTAGAATGAAAGTAGTACATTCAGCTGGGTAAGCCCTGTACATACGTATAATAGTCCTCTACCTTCCCTATGATGGCAAACTTCCATTAAAGGCTTTATTTGTGCTTCTGTTCTTTGGATTTTTGTGTAAAAATAACTTTTATTTTTAATAGCCAGAATGTGTAATCAACCCAGATGTTCTTCAGTGAAAGAATGGGCATAATCCATGGCACATACATACCATGGAATATTACTCAACAATAAAAAGGAGCAAAGTGTTGATACACACAGCAACTTTGACTCTCTAGAGAATATTCTGAGTGAAATACATCAACCACAAAGGTTAAATACTGTATCGTTCCAGTTATATAACATTTTGAAATGAAAACGTTGCTATGAATTAGGGATCAGGGCTGAGCGATTGGGGGCTGGTGCAGTTATAAAAAATCAACACAAAGGATTCTTGCAGTGATGAACTGTTTTGGTTCTTGACTGTGGTTGTGGATGCATGAAAATATCATTGTGATAGTAGTATTGTACAGAACCAAACACCACCCCGCATCCCACGCATGTACACATAAATATGCACAAATGAGTACAGGTAAAACTAGGGAAATCAGAATAAGTTGTGTGGATTGTATGCATTCAATATCTTCATATTTTGCAAAATGTTATTGTTTGGGGAAATACATGGGGAAAGTGAACACAGGATTTGTATATTACTTCTTACAACTAAACGTGAACTATATTACAACTGCATTTGAATATACAACTATCTCCATAAGAATTTTAATTAAAAAATAAGGGAGAAGGGAGCCTGTTTGGTATTTGAAAATACCAATAATCCATGTGTAGGAGATAGACAATGGGAAATTTAAAATGGACTACTCTTTTAAATATATAACATGAATAAAATCATAGAATCCAAAAGACACCTGAAAGATCATCTCATTTAGTAACCAGTCCAGGGTAAAGGTTTTGTTATTCAGTGGCAAAAGGAGAAATATAAGGAAAATGATGATGGTGTGTGTGTGATGTTGGCATAAGTTTCCTAACTGTCGTAACTTGAAGAAACTGTTCTTTATTCTATTATACCCTTCCTACCTTTTGATGCTGTAATTGACTTTCTTGTACAGAATAATAGTTAGTGGGTTTTTTTGTAATGTCTTTCCTTAACAAAATAAAAAGTTGATAAATTTAAGGGAAAAAAAGCAACTGAGCAGGTACGAAGACAACCCTCACCTCCCCCCCCAAAAAAGGGACAGGAAACACAAATGAAAGTAACGCCAGAAAAACAAGAAATCAATGTGTACCATTGATCACTTGCACAGAATTTCACTCTAGAAGGACTCATGTTTTGAGGCTGACTCGAGGTCTGGGAGGTTATACTGCATGTATATTGATTCTTTTCAACAGGACCTTTCTGAGGTTCATTAAGACTTATTCCATGATTTAAAAGTGTCCTGTATTCTTTGTACTCAAGTGTTTTCTTCCTTTGTAAATTTCCACAGTCTATTTAGGACTGGACTCTAACTAAGAGATTAAACTGTGTTCACAAGTTGATAGGATTATCTTAATGATCGAGCCCTTTTGAATAAGGAGAACCTTCTGGGAAGTTTTCCACATTTGTTATTTTTACATTGTTTCTCACCATTACTAATTTTTCAGATGATTGTTTAAACCTAAATTATTATGGACAACTTTAATATACGAGGCATGCTTATGAAATCATCTTGGAAGAAAGCTGACTGAAATATTCAACGCTGTTTTCCATAGACTCATTCTTCACCCAAACTCTCTCATGAGTAAGAGCTTTCCCTTTGGGTGAATGCCATTCACTATGAATGTCTCCCTTTGTTTCCTGGTGCTTCTTCATCTGATCCTTAACCCCAAACCAATCCACAGTAGCATGACCGGGACTTTTCCCTTGTTTCCTTTATCTTTTCAAACCATGTAATGGGTCATTATAAAAATTGCCCTATTTGAGGGCTTTCCCTGGCAGTCCAGTGGTTAAGACTCCATGCTTCCAACGCAGGGGTGTGGGTTCGATGCCTGGTCAGGGAACTAAAATCCCACATGCTGCTTGGGGTGACCAAAAAGTTAAAAAAATAAAATACAACTGCCCTATTTGAGGTTGATTCTTTTATTCTGAGTACATCTGCAAAATCAGTACACTGCCTATCAGACTACAGTTCCTCATCCAGTGCCTTCATATTTCCCAGGGTAGAGCCTGGGGACTCAAGGCTGCTAGGTGATCTCAAACAAGAAAACGCTGCAGAGATCTTAGACACACACATGCACACGCACATGCGCACTGGTTTGTTTCTAACCTCCATTCATACATGACAGCCTACATGTTGTACAGAGGTAGCTCAAGTATTATAAAAATTGATAGAGTTCAGTTTTTCCTCTTGGTAGAATGTCATGGATTTAGTACCAAGTATGCATTCTGATCACAGTAGATGTTTTAAAAGTAAGCGATACACTCAAAATATAGATATTATCAGTGATAATGGATAGCCAGGAAGAAATATTTAGATGGTTGCTTATAATATCAAAATTTCCAAATTGGATATCTTCATTGAAGAAAAGTATGATTTCCAAATGAGTACACTGAGAGAGTTTAGACTCAGAATATCTGCTTGTCATGAAATTACCAATCAGTCAATGTTTATGCCAAAGTGATACTTGGTTTGTCTCCCTGTATAGTATAAACTTTCTCATGAGTTAATCTCAAGATGAATTCTTTGCCATTTTGCAGTTAAAGAAGTAGCCAGTTTTACACTTAAGTATACCTTAAATATTTTTGTAAAGATTCTGTAGATCGTGTATTATTGTAGTCATTCAGTTGACACCTGATTTGGTAAAATAATTATCATGGTTATTCTTTTTATCTACTAGAGACCGTATTTTTTTTTTTTTTTCAATACGCGGGCCTCTCACTGTTGTGGCCTCTCCCGTTGCGGAGCACAGGCTCCGGACGCACAGGCTCAGCGGCCATGGCTCACGGGCCCAGCTGCTCCGCGGCATGTGGGATCTTCCCGGACCGGGGCACGAACCCGTGTCCCCTGCATCAGGAGGCGGACTCTCAACCACTGCGCCACCAGGGAAGCCCAAGACCATATTTTTGATCTATGTAATACTTAGCCTCTTTCTTACTTGTTCACATTTGTCCATGCCCTCTGCTAAAGATCACCAGGAATGCATGTATAGTCAAACAATTAGGGTTTATTGCACTTGTAAGGAGAGATACCATACCATGGCGTACTAGGTAGCACCTCAGTATCAGGGTGTTAGAGACAATTTATTGTAGAATTTGGCCTCATAGTAGGTAGTTTGGGGAAGAGTTTAAAGAAGCTAGATTTTGCTCTGAGTTGGATGCTATCAGGTAGTTTAGGTAGTTCCATGATTCAGTATTTTAAGAGGTCCTGTCTAGAAGGAGGGAATAACAGAGCGAGACAAAAGCTGCAGTTCATAAAGAAGCAGCAGTTACTCATAAGCCAGGGTAGGGGGATGTTGGGCTATTTTTGTGGTTTAGACAATGTTCACGTTCAGACATGTATAGGGCTTGGTCTTTTTGTCTTGATCCATCACAACCACGGGTGGCCTTGTCTGATGTTGATGTTCTGTAAAATTATTGTTCATCGGGGAACACGAAAACCTAGCTGTGAATACCTGGTAACCTCCTAGCAACACCAAGGTCCAGCTAATAATATTAGGCCAGCATCTAATGTTGAAGATGGATTTTCTTTTTCTTGACTTTACTTCCTGTATCTTCCTTCCATTTCTGAAAGATAAGGATGCCTACTCTTAGGACTGTGTCCCTCTCCTTTGCTCAGTTATCATCTTGGCCATGGCATGAGGAAGATTTCAATAGAAATAAGCTATTTTGGACTCCCTGCTTAAGTGGCAGATTCCTCTGCTCAATGGTTCTCTAGTTAATAATTCTTTCTCATAGTGACACAAGATTCATCACTTGCCAGGCCTCCTTTTGTCATCCTGCAGGATGAGAGGATTTGTATATGATTAAAATTCATTGAAGAGCTGCAATATCAAATGCTATATCTCTGAATAATTACTTTGAGTGTGTATTGTCTTGAACTGCCATGACAGTTACGGCTAAGTTACGGTCAACTTAGTGAGGCTGTGGTGCCCAGTTCTTTGGTCTAACTAAACACTAGTCTAGATGTTGCTGTGAGGCTATCTTGTAGATGTGATTAACACATAATTAGAAACTTTTAAGTGAATTAGAATGCCCTTGATAATGTGTGTGGGCCTCATCCAATCACTTGAAGGTCTTAAGAGCAAAAATAGTTTTCGCAGAGAAAAATTAGTTCTACCTCAAGACTGTAATATAGAAATCCTACCTGAGATTCCAGCCTGCTGGCCTCCCCTACAAATTTCAGACTTGCAGCCTTCCTACAATTAAAACAAATCTCTTAATATACGTTTACACATATCCTATTGGTTCTGTTTCTCTGAAGAACCCTGCCTAAAACAACTGCTATTTAGCATTTTATAATTGTAATTTTTTATGTAGTTAAGTACATGATAGGGACATTGAGTGCAGGGAATTTTATATTCTTCATGCCCTATGAATACTTATTGAATGAATCAATGAAAATTTGGTGACACTTTCCCCATAACTTATAATGCTCTTTATTTCCTTAGCTTTCACTGATGGTTAAAGGACCTGAGGGTCAGCTTAGTTTTTCTAAATCAACATAAAGTCATTTATATGTTAATTTAAAATTCAGACTTTATCTGTATTTTGAGTAAGACGATACAGGAGCTAGGTTAAAAATGACTGGGTTTGCTCTGAAAACTGAAATTGAAATATTTGAAAATGCAAGCAGGCTTCTCATTCTATGCCCTCATCTACTCCATTTATTAACACATGCTGTTGAGAAGTAGACTAGTCCTACTTTATATGTATGACCAAGGCCAGAAACTTAGAGTGGTATTTAGATGTTGCACAGTAGATATTTTGAACTGGCCACTACCTCGGTTATCACTGTATTGACTAGATATTTATTTACTTTCTATTTATATGCATCATCCCAACTTCAATTTTTTTGGCTATTTCATGCCTTCAGTCTTTTTTTTTAATATTATTTTTATTTATTTATTTATGGCTACGTTGGGTCTTCATTGCTGTGCGTGAGCTTTCTCTAGTTGCGGCGAGCGGGGGCTACTCTTCGTTGTGGTGTGCGGGCTTCTCACTGCGGTGGCTTCTCTTTGTTGGGGAGCACGGGCTCTAGGTGCGTGGGCTTCAGTAGTTGTTGCTTGCGGGCTCTAGAGCGCAGGCTCAGTAGTTGTGGCGTGTGGGCTTAGTTGCTCCATGGCATGTGGGATCTTCCCCGACCAGGGCTCGAACCCGTGTCCCTTGCATTGGCAGGCGGATTCTTAGCCACTGTGCCACCAGGGCAGTCCCGTGCCTTCAATCTTAATATGAATCTTAAAAGTGGTAGTTGTTTGAGGACAAATAATCTAAAATTTTAAGAAGCTCAAGATATGAGTTGGCAGAAATTTGATTCTATGTTTAATTTTATTAGCATACATATAATTGAGATAAGACAAATCATGACACACACTTTCTTTACACCTTTTTTTTTGAACTCATACTTCCAACATTTACGGTAGAGCATTCACTGTATCTTTTGCCCTTATATCTTAATGTCTTAGTAGAATTCCCTGATGTCAGAAGAACAACTATTCAGAATTTTAAAACAGAGTTAAATACAATCATTGAAAGCTGAGTTTTTAGGATCCTAGCCATCAAGGATAAATGGAATTCTAACAGCTTCTGTAACAGTGACTCCTGAGTTTTCCAGATTCTGTCACTTCTGAACACCCCCCTCCCCCGCTTTACTTCCTTCACCTACTCCTTCAGTTTTAGCAAGGTAAGAGCTGGACCTGTGTGTGATCAAAATGGATTCTCTCTCTCTAGATAGTATTTTGCCCAATCTATGCTCTCTGCCTAAGTCACCTTTCCTCTGGCTTCTTTTCTCTTAATTTCTTCAGAATAAGACATTGATTTTATATACACACACACACACACACACACACACACACACACACACACACACACACATATATTCCTACGCTGGCCTCAATGTTCTCGCTCTGTGGTTCTGTGGCACTTGGGACTTCCATTATCTTAGCTATTAGCATACTGCACAGCTGCTGTACACACTCGTCTCCTCCCATTCTTGTAAGCTCCATGTCACTGTGTTCAGTAAGTCACCAGTGACTAGCAAAGAGCCTGATGCATTGTAGACAATAATAGTAAATTAACAATCAGATTTGACAAACATTTTTCATTCAGGGTGGAGAAAAAGGAGGCCAGAGTGTTTAGCAACCAAAAGTTAGTGAAGTGATATTTGCAGTTTTGCAAAGCTTCATGAGATATTTGACCAATTCTAATTCCTCCTATGTTTTTCTCAAGCCTCACTTCTAGTTCAATAATCCAATGTATTGTTTTTCTATGTTGAAAAATATAACAACTAATCTATACAGTATATGCTTATTAAGAAAACTGAAAAAGTAAAATGAAGAACCTATGTCTTTTTTTTTTTTTTTTTTGCGGTGTGCGGGCCTCTCACTGTTGTGGCCTCTCCCGTTGCGGAGCACAGGCTCCAGACGCACAGGCTCAGCGGCCATGGCTCACGGGCCTAGCCGCTCCACGGCATGTGGGATCTTCCCGGACCAGGGCACGAACTTGTGTCCCCTGTATCGGCAGGCGGACTCTCAACCACTGCGCCACCAGGGAAGCCCTGTCATTTTTATACTATGAATTATGGCATTGAGGTTTATGTATATGTTTTCATTTGCAAAACATCATCTGTTGTAGTATTTGAGTGATGAAAATAAAATATTTAAAGATATAAACCAAATATAAAATTACATATATCAACAATAGATGTATATTTTGCAATCATGTATGTATGTTTGTGTATATATGTATTTATATGTGTATACAAAATGGTACATATTTCACAGGGTCATTATGAGGATTGAATATAAAGAGCTTTGAATAGTTCCTGGAACATAAAAAACATAAATTTTGTTAATATTATGTTTATAGATGATTTATAAATATTTTTGGATTGAGGAAGATTTTTTTCTTTTCATTCCTAGAGAAAATGAGATAAAATATTATTTTTTAGTCATCAAAGCTATTAGGGTGTAGTAACAACTTGGGTTTTGGGCATCAGTAGACCAGAAGTGGCAGCCATGTCAGGTCAAGCTGAAAAGATCATGCATCAGTGTTGGCAGTCAGAAACCTATCCCACTTCCATCCTTTCTTTGTCTGGACGGAGGCAAGTGCTCTCTCTGGGATCACACTCGAACAGGGGCTTTACCTCTAGTGGCAATCTTTTGTCCTTTAAGTTTCAGAATTGCTACCGTGCAGCCTCTGGAATTTAAAAGCTTTTTGAGATTTTCATCTAAAATAAGTTTTCTAGAAAACTCACTCCAGTTTCATTTCTCTTGATGTGTTTCTTTGCTTTCTCTCTCAAGCAATTGGGACAAACTTTTGGAACTGCAAAAATATTAGTACTTCCACAGGTACTTCTACCCACACTCTACACCTTCATTTCTACATACTCATCAGCATGCTTTTGCTACTATATTTCACTTAATGGGGTGTTTACTCAAAAAACTAAAGACAATAAATTGTCACTATAATGAAAATATAATGTAAGTAGAATAAATGTATTTGAATTCTTGACATTTTTCTTTTATGAACTTAAAAGTATATTTTGCCAACTCTGAGCTTCTTCTCTCTTACTCTTTCTTCTTTGGAAAAAAAATTGTATTCAGTCTCTCCTTTCTATTTTTTATTATTTTTTCCATTCTCAATTTTTATATTTCTAAGACACAGCTGGACTTAACTCACTATTAATTACAAGTTGTACAATGATTTACAATTTTTTAAGCTCTTTTGTGCTTTTCATCCTTACAAAGACCATATGAAGTCATCATGTCGGAATAATGCCCCCCCCGGCCTTCTTCTAAAATAGAGTAAAAATAGTAAAGCAACTTGACAATGTTAAACTTCCTAGTAAATATTATGCAGTAATTTGGTCTTACATCATCACTCTCCTAAATATATTTATTGCACCATTGTAACCTCCGATGCTGAAAAGGGCTTAATTTAGAGATAAGATTTTGATCTAAAAGTAAAAATGTACAAAAAGGAATTAAAATCCTAAATTTTTTTTTTATTTAAAGATGATGTTGGGGGTAGGAGTTTATTAATTAATTCATTTATTTTTGCTGTGTTATGTCTTCGTTTCTGTGCGAGGGCTTTCTCTAGTTGTGGCAAGTGGGGCCACTCTTCATCGCGGTGCACAGGCCTCTCACTATCGTGACCTCTCTTGTTGCGGAGCACAGGCTCCAGACGCGCAGGCTCAGTAGTTGTGGCTCACGGGCCTAGTTGCTCTGTGGCACGTGGGATCCTCCTAGACCAGGGCTCGAACCCGTGTCCCCTACATTAGCAGGCAAATTCTCAACCACTGCGCCACCAGGGAAGCCCCTAAATTTTAATAATTACCCTTGTCCTAGGTTACTACTTGGTGTTAAAAAGAGGAAACAAGGTTAAGAAGACCCAGCTTCTCCCAACTTACCCTCATGAATTCTTGAAATTCATCAATACTAGTCAAAATAGGAAAAGAGGCCTATTTATCTGGTGAAGGAAAAGGAAAAAGAGGAAACTTGAGGTTGCCTATTCACCCAGTTTTCTCATTATGGAATCTCGGCCGGAAACTGTCCAGAAAGTATACTCCTTCAGGGTGAGTGTGGTTTAGAGGGGATTGTGGTCCTTTTGCCCACTGACTTATTTCAATTTGCTCTTTCTTCTGCCCCCACCCCCTCTTCTGCACAGAAGAATCAGTTGATCCTCACTGGTCCCTCAGAATTAGCGCCCTACGTAATGCCTTTTCTTATTTTCTTCCTGGATCTACTCAGAAACAGAATTCTGTTACTAGATCAGCTGCTTTAGATTGCTTCAGAAAACAAATTTTAGAAAAAAATGGGGCTTCACTGGTGGTGCAGTGGTTAAGAATCCGCCTGCCAATGCAGGGGACACGGGTTCAAGCCCTGGCCTGGGAAGAACCCACATGCTGAGGAGCAACTAAGCCCGTGTGCCACAACTACTGAGCCTGAGCTCTAGAGCTTGTGAGCCACAACTGCTGAGCCCACATGCCACAACTACTGAAGCCTGCGCGCCTAGAGCCTATTCTCTGCAACAAGAGGAGCCACAATGAGACAATGAAAAGCCCACACACTGCAATGAAGAGTAGCCCCCGCTCACCACAATTAGAGAAAGCCCATGCAACAAAGACCCAATACAGCCAAAAATAAAAACAAATAAATATTTTAAAAAAAGTGAACTGGGTCATTTTTGTGATCAGTTATCGATGACCACCTCAAAATTTTCTCTGAGGCATTTATTCAAAGTGATATATTCAAAGTCAAATTATATTAGAATAATTCTGTTCTATTAATTTAAATTATATAAACAACACATTAATTGCATTGCCTTTGTTAGTCATTAAAACATGCCAGATAAATCCAAGTCCCCTTCATCCTTCAGAACTAACAAGTAACTTATGTGTATCCTCCAGTGTCTTCCTTATATTTGAATTGCATAAATATACAAAACTGTAGAAAATAAAAGGTTTTGTTTTTGACATCAAATACACTGTTCTGTAATTTGCTTGCCTTCCTTACACTTAACAATATAGCTTCAAGATTTCTTTATGCTAGAACATAAAGATCTACCTCATTCTTTTTATCTATTATACTATATTCCATAATACAGTATCCTCTTCCCTACTAATAAACATTCAGGTTATTTCCAGTTTTTACTGTTACAAATAAAACCACAATAAGCATCCTTGAGTATGACTTCTTAAGTTGAAATGCCAGTATTTTTCAAGAATGTATATGGATAATTAAAAATGGAAGATTATAGGGTACACATAGTCTCACTCATAATAGATCTTGCTAAATTCCCCATAAACTTACTATCACAAATACTATTCAATTAACAATGCCCATTTTCCACAGTCTCAATAACATATGGTATAAAAGTTCAAATTTTTGCCAGTTTGATAAGGGAAAATGGTTTCAGATGAACTTTTACTGCTTTTCCCAGGGTGGGAAAGTCATCATAAGAATCCTCTTTAAAATAATTTTATGTGATGCATTAAGTAAAACTCAAGTTGATATATTAATTTTTTCTGTATTTCTATTTTATTATACCATACGATCAGATGTCCTTATTCAGGGACTATTTAAGACTCTGTCTTTAGGGCAAAACTCCCTTCTCTCACTGAAGTAAGACTGTTAATTGGTTTTTGAATCTGATTACTAATACAAATGGGATCAACAGTAAAAGCGCTAAGAAATTTATTTTATTTTCGCAGATCATTGCCAAGTAAAACAGCTGATAAGTTTCCATGAAACCAAGAGATTGTCCATCCTCCTAAAAGGCAAGCCAATAAAAAAAGAAAAATTCCTAAGCAGACATAACTGACACCTTGTTAAAGAAGCCTTTCCTTAGAGTCAGTTCTTCAGGCTTGGGATTATGGGAAGAGTCTGAGCATATTCAGGCTCTCACTGCACTTTATATTGTACATACCATCTGCTTTTACTCAGGATAAAAGCTAGAGGTGAGCTTTACGGTCTCTCAATGCATGGGCTTGAACAATCAAATCAAGTTATTTTTAGAACTAGGGATACATGCACAGTTTCACTGGCTGTGCTGTGATACTGATAAGGAGGCCCAGTGGCCCAGAGAGTCTGACTTTTGAGTAGGAATAAAAGGAGAAGCCCCTATCTCAATAAAGAGTGTCAGGGAAAAATGTGCCGAACTCTTCATTCTCCATAGCAGTGCCAATGCAGAGGAGAAGTAGTGGCCTCTGAAGTGCATTCAATGGACAGACATTCTCCATGTGTGTTGTATTTATCCCAGGTAAAAGAAAGACACATTTTATAAAGATAAGTGCTTTTCATTCAATGAATGAATGATGTGGTAATATAGTTTGAAGATTAAACCTTACTGAAATTGACACCAAAGTAATATATAAGCATTTTTAGGTCATATACCCTATCTATATGGCTGTAGGTGAGAATTTAATCTCTTTAATTTTTTAACTGACTCATATATAAAATGGAGCTACTAATATGTCACTGACAACTTCATCGGGCTGTGAGAGTCAGAAGAGAGCATTGTCATGTTGGGAAACCTCCAAACTACAGTTATGGATTCATTCATTTTTTAATCTATTCAACAAATTGTTATCGAGTATATAGTAAGTTCCAGAAATGCACACACACGCATGTATACTTTAATATATATGATCAATTTGGATAAATGCTGGGAAGGAATGTGGGCTCTTAGCTATTATGTCGACCTTAAGCAAGGATTCTTGCTCTAGAGGATAAATGCAGGCTAACGGAAGAGAATAATATTTAAAACAAGCATAGGAAGGTGAGTTTAAGTTATTCGAGCCAAGGGTCTGGGAGTTTAAGGGGGCAGAGGCAGAGCAGCGCTTCCTGTAGGGAAAAGAGCATGTAAAATGCCTTAGGCATAAAATGATTAACTAGGAAACTTCTTGAGCTTTTCTTTAGTTATTTTTACAGTAAATTCCAACTCTTGTAAAGTAAAATGTATATATAATATAATTTAGGATATTTGCTCTAAAAGCTTTCATTTTAGAAAAAAAATTATTAAAATGGGCTAATTACTTGAATTACTGTGTTCGGTGGCAGATGGAAGGCTTTTAATATCCCTAATTCACATCCTATTGTACTTAGCACTTTTATGCATATATGTGCATTTGTTCTCTTTCTTTAAAACTAAAAACAAAATGTCCTTTAGCACTTCTAGCCTATCTTCAGTAATGGCTGAACCTATAGCAGCCTTAATTGGTCCCTTTCCCAAATGAAAACTTACATGAGGTATAATTTTATAGGCATATTGAGTTAGTAATTCTATCTGTATTCGTTTACTATGTTACATGACCCATTTTGTTTGTAGATATACCCACTTAAAATATTTTTTTCTGAGTATAAAAATAACATAGATATTATAGAACACTGATATCAGGCAAAAAAGTATAACATATTAAGTAACAATCACATGATACTACCAACTAGATTTAGATGTTACTAACGTTTTAGAGCATACATACGTTTACAGTCTTTTTGTTCTAAACATATATGTGTACTTAAACAAAATGGATATTATCTGGAATGTACATGAATGTATTCAGCTATTTCTAATATCTATAATATTTCTCCTGTTAATAAATATTCCTTAGAATTATTTTAATATCTGCAAAATGTTCAACAAAGTTTATCTAAACACAAAGCTCACTTAAAAATTTACCTAGTCCTAAATATTTAAGTAGTTTCAACTTCTAACTAATCTAAATCATGCTGTCATAAATCTTAATGTACATGAATGTTTGGTTATATATTCAATTTGTTACTGGCAATTAATTCCTAGAAATTTAATTGCTAGATTAAAAATAACACACATTCTTGATACATATTGCCAAATTGCCCTCCAGAAATAATGTACAAATTTATATTTCTACCAATAATGTTTTCATGTATTTTCACATATTCAGCCAGTAGGTAGTTGGCTATTTTAAAATTCTCTGTCATTATGGTAGTCTTCAAAATATACCCTTAAATTTCAATTTCTTGAATTAAAAGACTGAATTTTAATTAACGTTTGACCTATAAAATTTGTACATAATTAATGTATAAAACTTTGAGTTTGGAACTAAGTCTACACTAGTGAAACCGTCACCACAGTCTATGCCATAAACATATCCACACCTGTAGAAGTTTCTTCCCACCTTATTATATTTATGGTTAAAGACGAGAAGCATTAACAAAAGATTTACACTCTTAGCCAAGTGTTAAATATACAGTACATTAACTATAGGCTCTATGCTGTACAGTAAATTTCTAGGACTTTCTCATCTTGTTTAAACAGAACTTTGTACTCCTTGTCTAATATCTCCCCATATATCCCCACCCCGGCCGTTGGAAACCCCCATTCTACTCTCTGCTTTTATGAGTTTCATTATTTTAGATTCCTCATAAAAGTGATATTTGTCCTCCTGTGTCTGGCTTATTTCACTTAGCATAGTGTCCTCCAGGTTCATCCATGTTGAAACAAATGGCAGAATTTCCTTATTTTTATATAAGAATATTCCATTATCTTCATCCATTCATCCATTGGACATTTAGATTGTTTCAACATCATTACTGTTGTGAATAGTGCTGCAGTGAACATGGAGGTCTTAATATCTTTTTGAGACTCTGATTTCATTTCTTTTGGATAAATACTTAGAAGTAGGATTGTGGGATATGGTGATTAAATTTTTAGTTTTTTGAGGAACCTCCATACTGTTTTCCATAGTGGTGGCACCAGTTTACAGTCCCACCAACAGTGACCAAGTGTTCCAGTTCTCCACATTCTTTCCAAAATTTGTTATTGTTATTTTAATAGCCATCCTAACAGATGTAGGGTAATAAATAGCTCATTGTTGTTCTGATTTGAATTTCCTGATGATTTTGTGACGTTGAATACCTTTTCATATGTTTGACATCTGTATGTCATCTTTGAGGAAATGTCTATTCTGTTCCTTTGCTCATTTTTGAATTGGGTTATTTATTAATATTTGCTATTGAGTTGTAGGTGTTCCTTATGTATTTTGGATATTACCCCTTTATCAGATACATGGTTTATAAATATTTTCTCATATTCTATAGGTTGTCTTTTCATTTTGTTGTTTCTTTTGCTGTGCGGAAGCTTTTTATTTTGACATAATCTCACTTTTGTATTTTTGATTTTGTTGTCTGTGTTTTGATGTCATATCCCAGATATTCATTGCCAATGTCAATGGCGAGAAGCTTTCTCTTCTAGGAATTTTAGGGCTTACATTTAAGGCCTAATTTCAAGTCTTACATTTAAGTCTTTAAATCATTTGAGCTGATTTTTTGGGTATGGTGTGAGATATCCACTTTTCCCAGCACCATTTATTAAAGAGACTCTCCTTTCCCCATTGTGTATTCTTACCACTATTGTGAAAAATCAGTTTGCTGAATATGCCTAGGTTTATTTCTGGGCTCTCTGTTAAGTTCCATTGTCCATATTTCTGTTTTTACACCAGCACTATACTATTTTGATTACTGTAACTTTATGATACATTATAAAGTTAGGAAGTGTGATGCCTCTAGCTTTGTTCTTCTTACTCAAGGTTTTTACTTGGGCCATTCAGGGTCTTTTGTGATTCCATATGAATTTTAGGATTGTTTTTTCTATTTCTGTAAAGAATACCATTGGAATTTTGATGCGGATAGCGTAAAATCTGAAGATCACTTTGGTTAATAGGGACATTTTAAAAATATTAATTCTTCCAATTGATGAACATTTATTTGTGAAGAAAGACTGATTTTCCCTCATATTTATTTTTGCTTGTATATGTTCTTTTGTGATCTGTTACTTTTTCACTTTTCTTTCTGCTATTCATAATGTTATTATTGACTTATGAGTCCTGTACAGATGGAAGCTTTTTAACATTTTTGTGTGCTGTATTTGAAAAGAGTATTCCTATTTATTGATTTGTGGTATTACAAATTGGGAAAGAAAGGAATATTTGATAAATGGTGATGATAAATATTTTGGTAAGAATACAGGGAAAAGAGGCTTAGAATGGGTGTTAAACCTTTACTCTGTACATTCATAAAAGTTCACTTCAGGTAGGTTGAAGAGGCAAATGTAAAAAAATATTAAATTAAGAAATCATAGGATAATATCTCTGATTTAGAACTGGTGACATCCTTTTTAAGCATAAAGGCAATAAAAGAAATTTGTGAAGGAAAAAGTTAAGATTTGGCCATAGTGAAAAAAAATAAATAAAACCTACAGTATAGGTTTAATATCCTTCTTTTAAAAATAAATTTATTTATTTATTTTTGGGGGACTGCATTGGGTCTTCATTGCTGTGCGCGGGCTTTCTCCAGTTGCAGCGAGCGGGGGCTACTCTTTGTTGCGGTGTGTGGGCTTCTCATTGCGGTGCTTCTCTTGTTGCAGAGCACAGGCTCTAGGCACGTGGGCTGCAGTAGTTTTGGCACTCGGGCTCAGTAGTTGTGGCTCACGGGCTCTAGAGCACAGGATCAGTAGTTGTGGCGCATGGGCTTAGTTGCTCCACAGTATGTGGGAATCTTCCCAGGCCAGGGCTCGAACCCGTGTCCCCTGCATTGGCAGGCAGATTCTTAGCCACTGTGCCACCAGGGAAGTCCCTAATATCCTTTTAAAAAACGATTTCCAAGGGGTAATGACTGACTTTAAATGTAAAATCATCCTAATAATGGGTGAAACCAAGCAACATAAAAATACTGTTTAACTCTTTTCTGGAGTCAATATTTTAACTCATATTCTAAAATGCAGAACCATTTTTATAGTAAGATATGATTCAAGTAAACTGGAATTTCATATATAAGAATGACAATCATTTTGAAGTAAAAGTGTTTGTATTTTGGTGGTGTTTTATTAAAGAACAATATTGCCTTTCTAATTGGCATGCATTTAATTCCAGAGAGTCCTTCTTCTGTTCGGCCTCTCTTGAGCTGAAGCCCAGGTGGCAGTACCTACTATGGAGACCACACTAATGTCACCCATGTTGTCTGATGACTCATGACCAGAGCCCCAATCTCTTTCTTAGGTTCAGAGCTGATGTTCCTAACTGCATATTAGAGCACCACACCTGGATGTCAGGCTGTAAATTAATCTGTCCCAAGCAGAAGTGATCATTCTCTCTCTCCAATCTCCTCCTCCTTAGTTATCTCCTCTGTCAGTTAATGATATCATTGATCACCTAGATGCCTGTTCTTGGTGTCATTCTGTACTCCCCCTTGTTTGCTGTTGCACAGATCTAATTCTCAATAATCATTTGTGATTCCACTTTAGAAACCCTCCTAATTTTCTTCTTTTCTTTGGTTCTTAATGGTATTTGTCTAGTTTAGGCTCTTCTCATTGATCACCTCACTCTTTCAAGAGCTTGCTAATTTGTCTTTTTATCTCTTTTCTTTTCTTCATTCCAAAACCTAGTTAGATGCTAAAAAAAATATCTGTAAAGAAACGCTCCTTGTATATTCTGGAATATTCACAACTATGAAGACAACTTTAAGAAAGTGTGCTCTTCATACATCTCTTTCAAACCTCCATATGCCGTCACACTTTTTTTTTTTAATCTTAAAAATTGCAAGTGTTTCCTAAGCAGAAGTAGTTCTGCCAAGTAACATATAGAGCTCTGTTAAAGCAATGACTGGGTGCTTGCCAATGATTATGGGTGAAGGACAAGAAGAGGAAAACATGAGAGGAGAGTTAATAGTATTCACTCCTTTCCTCTACCTCCTGCTCAGTTTGCTCTCATCTCCTCCCTCTTCTTCTCTCAACTCTTAACTTTTTAGATCAAGGAGTATGGTGGCCTCTACTCAGTACACTGGCAAGGGATACAGAAATAAATAAGCTGAAATTTAATCAAATATGGGTCAAACACTGAAATGAACCACTAAAACAAAGAAAACCTTTCACTTATAAATTGTCTATCTTTAGATTTGTCATAGTCAAGTACTACAGAGATATAACTTCCCTTAAATAAGGTTTTTTTTTTCTCCCCAAAGTGAGGAACCCTTGTATTATTCAAGAAACTGAGATTACAGTGATTTTTTATGTTAATTGTTGAGTAATTATGGCTTCATCATTGTAGTAAAATGTTGGGACAGATGTCTAATTAAAGCTGATGAAATTATTGAAGTTATCCACTGAAGGGAACAAAATGCTTAGCAATTCTTCTTTGACGTCAGTGTACCCACCGTGATTCTGCAGTGAAATTATCAGCAGAACAAAGATGGGAATATATACTTAAATATAGTAATTCTATCAAATAATATATTTTCTTAATTGTAAAGGGCTTTGATTTATAAATATATCAAATTCTTCAAAAACTAAATAACCAGCTTGATAGTTGGTCATATAGATGTAATTAAAATGAAATGATCTCTAATTCTCATTCATTACACTGAAGGCTTTTCTCTATAAAATGGAAGGTAATGCTCAGTTTAATAAAAAATTTATTTTGGTAATAATAAAATTATTAACTCTCCTGTATGAGTTTCTGTGGAATTTTTTATGAGAGCTAAAGTCTACACTTTTGTAAGCACATATTTATTTGATTGGAAAAAAAGAAAGTGAAAATTTCCTTCAGAATAAAGCTTGGAAATAATAGTGATATTATTGAAGTATTTTTGTGTAGCATGTTTCAAAAGTATATTTCTTTGGGACAGCCACCCTGTTAACATTGAAGAACTTATGGCACTCTCTCGATAAAGTATTTAAAGGAAGGAGGTTATTCTTGCCTTTCCCTAATAAATGACCTTTGGTATGGTCTTAGAAGAATGGGGCTAAGCTGTCCTTTACTTTTGTTCTTTGAGTCCCATGTGCTTATCATGATTGTGACAGAGTTTAATTTCCTCTAAGTCCTATAATAAAACAAAACTGTAAATAGAAACCAAAAACCATACAAAAAGAAAAAACAATCTTTCGTATCCTTCTTAATACACACAGAATTATGAGGATTCATTTAGAAGCCTGGTGGGAAATTCAGTATGAGAAGGTATTTAAATAGAAAAAATTAAAATGCTAAGAATAACTGTTTATTGAGAACCTGCCATGTGCTTAGCACCATGCTAAATGCTTTACAGACAATATCTCAATCCTCACCACAACTCTTTTTTAACGCATTATGAAAGAAAAGTGATAATCTGGCACCTACTAAAACGAACCAAACATTCAAATGATTTCTTTACACTTAAGGCAGTTATTGAATACCTCTATGTGTTGGATGCCAAGGCTAGAAAAATAGTCTGCTATTGTCCTCTAGTTCATGAGGAAAATGTTATCACAAAGAAAAAGTTGTCAGTTGAATTTAGGCAAATCTGTTTCAGCATAGGCAAGGAACAAAAGAAGAACTCCTCTCAGATAACTCTATCCTGTAGCTCCCCTCTTCACAGTATCTTCATCAAGCATGTCTGGTCTCTGTCCTATTCTATTAGAGCACTTTTATCTACCATCAACTGTGACAGTGAACTAATTGGATAAACGAATCCTTACTTTTGTGTTAATAAGAAACAATAGCTTATAAGATATTCTTCCCAGGTAACAGGTAATTTTCTCGCTGAACTCCTCTTGCAGTAAAGTGTCAAAGTATTTCTAGGAACTGAGAAAAGGTGATAGGAGAGAAATTTGGGGGCAGAGTAGAAAGGGCATTTCGTTTCCTTCAGTGTACTCACTCGTAAATTTTTCACTTGATAAATTGTCTTAATTCAACAAGTGTAGCATCTTTCATATGTAAGACTAGTTTTAGGTGCTGGGGGTACAATGGTGAATGAGACAGCATAGCCCTCACCAGGCCCCACCTAGGGCTGTTACATATTTCTAGGATCGGTAAAGTGCTCAGAGGAGAATAACATACAGACTCTATGCTCAAGAAGTTTATGAGCTCAGAAGCCATAATTTAAATACTTTGATGATGCTTTTTCTTTACTTATAGAATTGGTCATATATAGGTCAAACACTGACCTCTACTTGCTCTTTAACAAAGCGTGCTAAAGGCTGTTGAATGAGATCACCCAAGTGTGCTTTAGGAAACTGTCTTCTCTGATCACTCTGTTAGGAGTATAAATACAAAGCAGGGTTCACAAACTCAAATATGTACACAGGCCCAATATGTTAAAAAAAAAAAAAATCAGTGATGTCAATTGAGTGTAAGACAAGATAGGTTGATTGGGACTGTGTTCATTTGAGAAATATGTATATTACTTAATGACATTCAAATACAAAACTTAGAAACATAGTGCCAGCCAACTAAAGCACAGCCAAAGACCCCAGAATTCGATCTCCATGTCACTACATTTTTATCTCTGATTGGTAGGATTGACTGTGATATTCAAAAGATGAAAAACCTTAACAAATCAGTGAATTAAAGTTCTATTTATGCTTCCATGGGCTAACTAAAATTAGCTTAAGAAATGTTATATTATTCTCTTCAAAACTAGTTATTTCATGCCTACAATGTCTTGGACTCTGTTCTGGGTGCTTGGGATACATTTGTGGCAAGCTAGATGAAAATATCTGTCTTTGTGGGGTTTACATTCTAGCAAGGTAAAGAAGTAAATAACAAATGATTTTTAAAAGTACTCTGGCAAAAGAGAAAATGGGGACAGGTTAATGGTAAATAGAAGATAGTTGTAGTGGTTGCAATTTTTCATAGGCGATCAAGGAGAACATATTTAAAAGGGGGATTTGAGCCATTTCTTCAGAGTCATGGTTGAGTTGCCATGTGAACGGTCAGTAAATACTTTTCAAGCTGAGGGAAGAGCCACCTGGGAAGATAATTTGCGATTTTTGTGAGGCCTGTTCAAGTGACATTTAAGGGGGCCAGCGGTTGGAGTGAAGTGAATGAGGGGTACAGTAGAATGCTAAGGGACTTATAAACCATTTTAAAGACTTGCTTTTCTCTGAATAAAATGGGGATTGTTACATGTTTCCCCCCACCCCAGAGGAAATTATCTAAATTATGTTTTGAGGATTATTCCAGCTATACTGTTGAGGATAAACTCTCTGAGAACAAAGGTAGAAACATGGAGACGAGTTTGGCGGCTATTTAATAATCCAGGCAAAAGATAATAGCTTATAAAATATTCCTTCTTAGTAACATGTAACGTTCTCATTGACCTCCTTTGGTGATAAAGTGTCAAGGTATTTCTGGAAACTGAAATGGCTCAGATGGCGGTGGTAGCTGGGATTTATAATTGTTAAGAAACTTGACAAATCTACTCGGGTGGTAATGACAGCAATGGTGAGTTATCCCCCTGATGATGTATGATTAAAAGCTATTGTTAGGGAAGAGGGAGCAGGAATGTTCTGAAAGCAGAAATGAGGACTAAGGAAAATAAGAACATTATCTTCAGACCCACTTGTACAAAGGCTGTGTTTGTAGGTTTTGGCAATGGTCGCTCCATAAGAGAGCCCATAGGGAAGCACAGTCCTCAGGAAAGAGCTAGATTTCAGCTTCAGAAAGAAAGTAAAGGGAATATTAAGAGAAGAGGCTGAGAATGAATATAGAGCATTTTGGCTGGTGGTGAACCATATATCTCAGAAGGTACAATGGAAGTTTGAAGAATTGATTAGGGATAGAGGAAAGATACAGAAGGGGCGGGGTGAATAATTTATCTTCCAAATGGGGCATTTCTTAAAGTGTGTGGGACACCACTGATACATATTCCAGGATAACAGACATATATCAGAAACACTGCAGGCCCACCTGGACTCACGGTAGAGGTGGTAACCCTGACTGCCTTATGAAGATTAGAATGTGAGAGGTGAAGGGTACTCTGGCATCTGGGGCTTCCTTAAATGACAGTCATAAATAGGGTTAAAGAGCCTAATGCGGTTTGCTGAATTCAAGGCAGATAATAGCAGCGGAGTTGGAGTGTAGAGAGGAAAGTCACACATTTGAGCTGAGATCTGAATTGTTACTGAACACAAGTTCATGCGCCAAGGCACAGTGAGGACAAACAATACCAAAATATCTCACTTTGGAGCAGAGAAAGGTTTATTGCAGAGCCATGCAAGGAGAACTGGGTGGGGGGCCTCATGCCCCACCCCAAACCCTGAACACCCCAGAGGGTTTCAGCAAAGCATTTTTAAAGGCAGAGTGACGGAGGGGGTGGTTCACAGGGTATGTGATCAATTTGTGCACAATTACTCTTTTTTTCCTTTTTTTGAATTTTTTTTTATACAGCAGGTTCTAATTAGTCATCAGTTTTATACACATCAGTGTATACATGTCAATCCCAATCTCCCAATTCGTCACACCACCATCCCCACCCCCCCAGCGGTTTTCCCCTCTTGGTGTCCTTACGTTTGTTCTCTACATCTGTGTCTCTATTTTTGCCCTGCAAACCAGTTCATCTGTACCATTTTTCTAGCTTCCACATACATATGTTTATATACAATATTTGTTTTTCTCTTTCTGACTGACTTCACTCTGTATGACAGTCTCTAGATCCATCCACGTCTCAACAAATGACCCAATTTTGTTCCTTTTTATGGCTGAGTAATATTCCATTGCATATATCTACCACAACTTCTTTATCCATTCGTCTGTCAATGGGCATTTAGGTTGCTTCCATCACCTGGCTATTGTAAATAGTGCTGCAGTGAACATTGGGGTGCATGTGTCTTTTTGAATTATGGTTTTCTCTGGGTATATGCCCAGTAGTGGGGTTGCTGGGTCATATGGTAATTCTACTTTTAGGTCTTTAAGGAACCTCCATACTGTTCTCCATAGTGGCTGTATCAATTTACATTCCCACCAACCGTACAAGAGGGTTCCCTTTTATCGACACCCTCTCCAGCATTTGTTGTTTGTAGATTTTCTGATGATGCCCATTCTAACTGATGTGAGGTGATACCTCATTGTAGTTTTGATTTGCATTTCTCTAATAATTAGTGATGTTGAGCAGCTTTTCACGTGCTTCTTGGCCATCTGTATGTCTTCTTTGGAGAAATGTCTATTTAGGTCTTCTGCCCATTTTTGGATTGGGTTGTTTCTTTAATATTCAGCTGCATGAGCTACTTACCTAATTAGAGATTAATCCTTTGTCCATTGATTCGTTTGCAAATATTCTCTCCCATTTTGAGGGTTGTCTTTTCGTCTTGTTTATGGTTTCTGTGCAAAAGCTTTTAAGTTTCATTAGGTCCCATTTGTTTATTTTTGTTTTTATTTCCATTACTCTAGGAGGTGGATCAAAAAAGATCTTGCTGTGATTTATGTCAAAGAGTGTTCTTCATATGTTTTTCTCTAAGAGTTTTATAGTGTCCGGTCTTACATGTAGGTCTCTAATCCGTTTTGAGTTTATTTCTG
Organism: Phocoena sinus; assembly: GCF_008692025.1. Taxonomy (NCBI): domain Eukaryota; kingdom Metazoa; phylum Chordata; class Mammalia; order Artiodactyla; family Phocoenidae; genus Phocoena; species Phocoena sinus. The sequence goes on from NC_045767.1 coordinate 69,656,521, forward strand.
TGTATGGTGTTAGGGAGTGTTCTAATTTCATTCTTTTACATGTAGCTGTCCAGTTTACCCAGCACCACTTATTGAAGAGACTGTCTTTTCTCCATTGTATATCCTTGCCTCCTTTGTCATAGATTAATTGACCATAGGTGCGTGGGTTTATCTCTGGGCTTTCTATCTTGTTACACTGATCTATATTTCTGTTTTTGTGCCAGTACCATATTGTCTTGATTACTGTAGCTTTGTAGTATAGTCTGAAGTCAGGGAGTCTGATTGCTCCAGCTCTGCTTTTTTGCCTCAAGACTACTCTGGCTATTCGGGGTCTTTTGTGTCTCCATACAAATTTTAAGATTTTTTCTTCTAGTTCTGTAAAAAAAAATGCCATTAGTAATTTGATAGGGATTGCATTGAATCTGTAGATTGCTTTGGGTAGTATAGTCATTTTCACAATATTGATTCTTCCAATCTAAGAACATGGTATATCTCTCCATCTGCTTGTATCATCTTTAATTTCTTTCATCAATGTCTTATAGTTTTCTGCATACGGGTCTTTTGTCTCCTGAGGTAGGTTCATTCCTAGGTGGTTTATTCTTGTTGTTGCAGTGGTAAATGGGAGTGTTTCCTTAATTTCTATTTCAGATTTTTCATCATTAGTGTATAGGAATGCAAGAGATTTCTGTGCAAGAGGTTTCTTTAATTTTGTATCCTGCAGCTTTAACAAATTCATTGATTAGCTCTAGTAGTTTTCTGGTGGCATCTTTAGGATTCTTCATGTATAGTATCATGTCATCTGCAAACTGACAGTTTTACTTCTTCTTTTCCAATTTGTATTCCTTTTATTTCTTTTTTTTTAACTGATTGCTGTGGCTAGGACTTCCGAAACTATGTTGAATAATAGTGGTGAGAGTGGACATCCTTGTCTCGTTTCTGATCTTAGAGGAAATGCTTTCAGTTTTTCACCATTGAGAATGATGTTTGCTGTGGGTTTGTCCTATATGGCCTTTATTATGTTGAGGTAGGTTCCCTCTATGCCCACTTTCTGGAGAGTTTTTATCATAAATCGGTGTTGAATTTTGTCAAAAGCTTTTTCTGCATCTATTGAGATGATCATATGGTTTTTCTCCTTCAGTTTGTTAATATGGTGTATCACATTGATTGATTTGTGTATATTGAAGAATCCGTGCATCCCTGGGATAAATCCCACTTGATCATGGTGTGTGATCCCTGTAATATGTTGTTGGATTCTGTTTGTTCATACTTTGTTGAGGATTTCTGCATCTATTTCATCAGTGATGTTGTTCTGTAATTTTCTTTTTTTGTAGTATCTTTCTCTGGTTTTGGTATCAGGGTGATGGTGGCCTCATAGAATGAGTTTGGGAGTATTCCTTCCTCTGCAGATTTTTGAAAGAGTTTGAGAAGGATGGGTGTTAGCGGTTCTCTAAATGTTTGATAGAATTCACCTGTGAAGCCATCGGGTCCTGGACTTGTTTGTTGGAAGATTTTTAATCACAGTTTCAATTTCATTACTTGTGATTTGTCTGTTCATATTTTCTATTTCTTCCTGGTTCAGTCTTGGAAGGTTATACCTTTCTAAGAACTTGTCCATTTCTTCACAGTTGTCCATTTTATTGGCATACAGTTGCTTGTAGTAGTCTCTTAGGATGCTTTGTATTTCTGCAGTGTGTGTTGTAACTTCTCCTTTTTCATTTCTAATTTTATTGATTTGAGTCCTCTCCCTGTTTTTCTTGATGAGTCTGGCTAATGGTTTATCAATTTTATCTTATCAAAGAACCAGCTTTTAGTTTTATTGATCTTTGCTATTGTTTTCTTTGTTTCTATTTCATTTATTTCTGCTCTGATCTTCATGATTTCTTTCCTTCTGCTAACTTTGGGTTTTCATTTGTGATCCAAGATGTGATCTAACCTGGAGAATGATCTGTGTGCACTTGAGAAGAAAGTGTAATCTACTGTTTGGGGATGGAATGTCCTATAAATATCAATTAAATCTATCTGGTCTGTTGTTTCCTTATTAATTTTCTGTTTGGATGATCTGTCCATTGGTGTAAGTGAGGTGTTAAAGTCCCCCACTATTATTGTGTTACTGTCATTTTCCTCTTTTATAGCTGTTAGCAGTTGCCTTATGTATTGTGGTGCTTCTATGTAGGGTGCATATATATTTATATTTGTAATAACTTCTTCTTGGATTGATCCCTTGATCATTATGTAGTGTCCTTCCTTGTCTCTTGTGACATTCTTTATTTTAAAGACTATTTTATCTGATATGAGTATTGCTACTCCAGCTTTCTTTTGATTTCCATTTGCATGGAATATCTTTTTCCATCCCCTCACTTTCAGTCTGTATGTGTCCCTAGGTCTGAAGTGGGTCCCTTGTAGACAGCATATATATGGGTCTTGTTTTTGTATCCATTCAGCATGTGTATGTGTATGTGTCTTTTGTGTGTATGTGTCTTTTGGTTGGAGCATTTAATCCATTCACGTTGAAGGTAATTATCGATATGTATGTTCCTTTGACCATTTATTGTTTTGGGTTTGTTTTTATAGGTCCTTTTCTTCTCTTGTGTTTCCCACTTAGAGAAGTTCCTTTAGCATTTGTTGTAGAGCTGGTTTGGTGGTGCTGAGTTCTCATAGCTTTTGCTTGTCTGTAAAGCTTTTGATTTCTCCACTGAATCTGAATGAGATCCTTGCCGGGTAGAGTAATCTTGGTTGTAGGTTCTTCCGTTTCATCATTTTAAGTATATCATGACACTCCTGTCTGGCTTGTAGAATTTCTGCTGAGAAATCAGTTGTTAACCTAATGGGAGCTCCCTTGTATGTTGTTTGTCGTCTTTCCCTTGTTGCTTTCAATAATTTTTCTTGGTCTTTAATTTTTGCCCCCTTGATTACTATGTGTCTAGGCATGTTTCTCCTTGTGTTTATCCTGTATGGGAGTCGCTGTGCTTCCTGGACTTGGGTGGCTATTTCCTTTCCCATGTTAGGAAAGTTTTCAACTATAATCTCTTCAAATATTTTCTCAGGCCCTCTCTCTCTCTCTTCTCCTTCTGGGACCCCTGTAATGCGAATTTGTTGTGTTTAATGTTGTCCCAGAGATCTCTTAGGCTGTCTTCGTTTCTTTTCATTCTTTTTTCTTTATTTTGTTCCACAGCAGTGAATTCCACCACCATTCTGTCTTCCAGGTCACCTGTCCATTCTTCTGCCTCAGTTATGCTGCTATTGATTCCTTCTAGTGTAGTTTTCATTTCAGTTATTGTATTGTTCACCTCTGTTTGTTTGTTCTTTCATCTCGGTCTTTGTTAAACATTTCTTGCATCTTCTCGATCTTTGCCTCCATTCTTTTTCCGAGGTCCTGGATGATATTCACTATCATTTCTGAATTCTTTTTCTGGGAGGTTGCCTATCTCCACTTCATTTAGTTGTTTTTCTGGGGTTTTATCTTGTTCCTTCATCTGGTACATAGCCCTCTGCCTTTTCATCTTGTCTATTTTGTGTGAATGTGGTTTTTGTTCCACAGGCTGCAGGATTGTTTACTTGTGCACAATTCTGTTAGGTTGATGTTTAGGTAACAGGGTGGTTAACTTTATCAGTCCTTAGGCACCAGGATGTCCAGGGTCTGTGTGCTCATGATCATCAAGTAGTAAATGTCTTCCATTTGGTGATGGTTTTTAGCATCTGAAAAACTCAGGAAATATGTATGGGTCCTTCAGAGAGGAGCTACAGCAGAGGATATGGGAGAGGGGTCTGTCCCGGGAAGGCCCCCTGGGGTCCTGCTCTGTTAGAATGACAAACAGAAGCAACCTATTTCAAAACATGGGAGACACAGGAGGGAGGGGATAATTAGATATATGTATACATATAGCTGATTCACTTTGTTATACAGCAGAAATTAACACAACATTGTAAAGCAATTATACTCCAATAAAGATGTTAAAAAAAAAAGCATAAAAAAAAAAAAAAGCATGGCATCAAAGCCAGTGCGCCCTAGAGTGTAATAAGCAAGGGAGGCTAGGTGAGTAAAGTAGGCAATGGCTGGATGAAGTGTCTTTTAGGCTAAGCCTCTGTTTATTAATGTTATGAATTGTCATCTAAGCTAGGAATATTTTGAGAATAAAAGGTGTTTCTAATATTGAATATAATGACAAGAATGTAAACCTGTCCTTTCTTGGGCACACTGGGTCATCTAACTTTTGAAGGAGGTAAATGACTCTAAATTGCTGTAGTGAGACAGTCTTATTTATATTATCCTCCTGATGGCAGTATAGGACAAGGTAGGATATTTTCCTGCCCCTCTAACCTGATAGATATTTTCAGGAAGCCTGTGTGTGTGTGTGTGTGTGTGTGTGTGTGTGTGTGTGTGTGTGTGTGTGTGTGTGTGTTTCCAAAACTCTCTGCAATTTGTTAATTGTATTCATGGAATACATCCATGCATTTTTATTTTGTGGGAACATTTATAGAGACTGTAAAAAAATAGAACATCCACCCTAATATAAAACAGCCTTTTATTCAAAATAGATATAAACATTTCTTAAAATGCTAGTCTTCCTTAAGTCATACTTCCTTAAAAGGAAAGCCTTGTTGCTTTATAACGAGATTATGAACAAGGTGTATACATTTAAAAGTCTATTATGGGGCTTCCCTGGTGGCGCAGTGGTTGAGAGTCCGCCTGCCGATTCAGGGGACACGGGTTCGTGCCCCGATCTGGGAAGATCCCACATGCCGTGGAGCGGCTGGGCCCGTGAGCCATGGCCGCTGAGCCTGCGCGTCTGGAGCCTGTGCTCTGCAAAAGGGAGAGGCCACACAGTGAGAGGCCCATGTACCACAAAAATAAAAAAAAATTTTAAAAGTCAATTATGAACTATGAGCTGACTCTTCTTTGGGTTGTTGCTGAGTCAGCCTGGCATAGCAAATTTAGACTTGTTGGAGAGTCAAGACTTCTAAATCAACATGCCTTTAAGCTCTACCTTAGAAATTTAATGCCAGACTTTCCTTAAATGGTAGTGTCTAGACTGTGCTACTGGTTGTGAGATGAGCCACCTTGGGAATCAGAGCCACCAAGAGCCTCTTGATGGGAAGTGCAGACAGGTCAATTGTCATCACCAAGGAAGTCCAGGGACAGCCAGGCAGGCAGGTGGCTTTCTTGGCAGGTTAGTGAAACATGGGAGGAGAGGCCTTTGGCAGAAAGTTATAGAGAAAGCTCCAGGAAATTTATTTATGTCTGGGAACCTTGGTGGTAAAGAAGGGTCTTAATCACATGAACAGGGATTTAGTCCTTAGATAAGGAAAAAGAACAGCTATTTTTAATCACATCTCTCCAACTACTATGCTCAAGGGTGAGAGTTATTGAAATACTGACCGATTCCTTCTAGTTGTCTCTGGGAGAGGCTCAGGATGACCTCTATAGAGCTGGATGTGGATTCTGAACAGATGGATGGAGGCTAGGACCAGACAAACACTGATAGACCATTACACTACAGAACTAATAACTTCTGCTTAGATAGCTGTGGGCTTTGCTCTGGCACCTTAACCTCTGAAACCACTAGGACTCCCTTTTTAGTGCAACAATAATCAGGACTCATTCTTTTGTCAGTACCATGCATTGTAAGGACCCAAACACTAGATGGAATCTTCAGGAGTTGAACTAAGACACTTAACTGACACCAGGAAATTGACTAAGGGGCTCAGAAAATAGGATTTCTAAAGCCCTAGAGCTGAGCTGACCTAGAGTCACCAAACCTACTTTTTACTTCTTTAAACTTATCTCCATATAGTTCAGCTAAGAGAAAAATAAAATGTTTTTTTCTGTAATATATTTGGTATTATTACATACACAGAAATCTGCGAAAACCTGGCAAAATGTTGAACAAACATAAAAGCAACTTTAATGAAATTTAGCCTTATTACTGGATTCACCTTCAGCTTGCCTTTTCTTCCTGGCGTTGGGCAGGTAGGCATGAAAATGCTCATAGTTGTGTTAAACGTTGTTATTAATAGCAAATCTTTCCTTAGTTCTTAGCTAGAAACAACCCATTCCCTTTGCAGAAGCTCAGTAGTTAATTTTATCTTTCATTTACTGCCTAAGACTTTTGTCATTATGATGATTGTGATTATTATTAGCTATAAAAACAATCAGTGTGCTTATAAGTGCAAAAGATATTTTGGGGAGGAAGACAGGGTAAAAGTAGCATGTCTCAGGAATTGTAGGATACAAAGTTCATTTTTTCTCTTGCAGACCCATATGTATTTTTGAAGTTTCTTCCATTTTCAGTTTCAGGTAAAAGAGTAATGCTGGTTGTACAAATTCATCATTCGTGTGATTTAAAACAAATAGATAGATATCAAGAGTTTTCAGTGTTGGCTTAGGCTTGACCTGTGATGGGAGCCTGTTATAAATTACAGAAGTTTTAGAAAATGTTCATTCCGGTTACATAATATGCCCATTTTTGAAAGTCATACAAGGCTTTCTTCTAGGAAGATCAAAATAGTGTTCAGAGAACTATCATAAAATGAATGCTACCTCCTTTCATGCCATAAAGAGTCTGATGACTAAATAGGGGAAAAGACACAAGACATAGTGAGTGCTGAAAGGGAAGAGGAATGTAGAAAAGCACAGAATAAGAGAAGGAAGGAAAGAAGTCTTTTAAAAGGCACTATAGAACATCTTTTAGTTTTCTTTGTATATTTGAAAAGCTGTACTTCTGTGTGATAGTGAAAGAGGTAATTGAAAAAGGTAATATTAGGTTATTGAATCATGACATTACAGTTAAAAGCTGTTCACTTTTTAGGCAGCAATTCTGACAGGGACAAAAATCACAAGATAGGTGCACAGCAATGACTTTTAATACTGAGAAAAATAACAACAAAAAAAGTCGAGAAGGAGTGGTCAATTCGCCTTATTGCTTTACCTCAAGGCTAATGCATCTTTATGGTAACAATGCTAATGATTAATCTGTCCCTCCAAAGAAAACTGGAAGCTACATTCCTATAAAATAAGCTGAATTGAATGAAGCAAAATTGGGAATTCTATGGCCATTTTCATATTGGCTTCTTTTTGGGTAGGCTTTGAAACTGATAAATTACTAGCTGTTTTCTATGAACTGCTTTCTCTGGAATTTAAAATGTAGATAATGTGGATGTTTGTGAAAATTTTATTTGCTTAACAGCTGGCACCAGAATTAACTTGGGAGGACACATTTTTTGTTTAGAATAGTGGTTTCCTCTGGTTACCCACAGGCCTTAAGCAGCCTATAGACATAATGACCTGAACGATAGATATTAAAATAAGCTAGTATTTTAAACTTAGGAAATTGTACATCAATTTTGGATTCTAGATTTCTTATAAAGCCAGATCAGTGTGCTCACATATCAAACACTTTTTGTAGCTATTATAGCTGTACCCCTAGACTGGGCATGCCCTTTTCAGTTTGTTACTGTTGCAATCTGTTCCTGTTAGCTTCCCAGTACTGAAGTAACATGTTAGTTGCCATATTTCATTGGATTTGCATTCCTTTTTACTGACATCCAGTTTGCTTTAGTCATTCATATTATCATTTCTCCTTGGTAAGCATATGTATTTTTACCCTCTTCTGTTTTAGAAAAATACCTTTATAGAGGATAATATCTTAAGGACAGGAGCCAAAGCAAATATAGTTCAGTTGAGGGAGGAAACGAAGAGAATTTGATTTCTGTTTCTAAGAAAGAAGAGGGGAGGAAAAGGAAGAGGAGAAGAGAGATAATTCTAAAAGATCTTATAGCACTAAGAGTACAATGGGGCATGGGGTGGCCTAGGAAACTTCCCTGGTGTTAGAAAGGCCAGGGGTCATTTCAATAGGAAGGTTATCTAATTGTCAGTTTCTCGTTTATATTAGTTTATATGGGATGGCTGGATAGGCCCTTAACTGAGAACATTCTGTTGAACCATAAAGCTAGAAGCCAAGGAAGGTAGGGGGAGGCCTTTTGTCTTATACAGGGTTTAGAATGGCATTCCAAAGAGATGTAAATTTCAGGAAGGTAGCAGATACCTTTTGACATGTTTTTACATTATGATTTTGCTTTGGATTATAAAGTCCTTTGCATAAATGTGCAGTTTGAGAGCCCTGAGAAGAGGAAGTAGTAAAGAACTAGATTGACTAAAAAGTATCCATTAAAAATGAGTCATGTTATATTAACCTTACTACTGTCTCATGGGTGGATTAGGGAAATGTGGTAGATACAATGTATCTGGGCATCAGCCTTTGCAGAGATTCATGATATCAAATAATAGGCTGGAAGTTATGTTTAAATAGTTACTAATTATTCAGAAAACTGTTAGAGTTCTTCTCAGCTTATTTTTGTTGATTAAATATCGAGTCAATGGTATCTGAAGGTAGATAGTTATAAAATTGTGTAAAAAGATTTCCCAAGCAACAAGAATCTGTTGAGTTGAAAATATTTATTTGAAGAGATAAAAATAATTCTTGCCAAATTTTTAGATGACTTCAGGCTGAAAATGAAATTGAAATTTATTGTATGAGAGCCTGATTCAAATGTCTCTATAGGTTTAAATACAACTAAACATAAGAGCTTCTCTAGAAAGATTAAATTCCATAATGTCCTGAACTTGCTAGTATGGCTTTATAGCAACATAGATTTTAAAAATGCTTACATATATTGTAGAAAGATAGGCTCACCATGAGTTAATAGTTTTATATGATTGCCAGAATGGCTGTGTTAGTCTTAGAATCTATCAGAAGAAACATAGCATCTATAACAGGTATAAAAAATTGATTTCATCTCACATGTCAACTCTGATTAGTGACAGGTTCTGCCTAGAATGCAGTGTTGAGGGGGAATCTGAGGCTGTATGTGAATTTGGCAGGAGAACATTGCCATCAACTTGTGACACCTGTCATGGTCACATCATGGGGAGGTGGTACTTTTATGCACCTGCTGTCCTAGGTGGAGAATGAGGGAGATGGTGGGATAAGCCTCATTTTGCTCTGAAATGGTTATATAGCATTTGAAACCTTTATTTTTTGTGACAGTTTTCACTTTTAAAGCTGGTTTGAGTTTTCATGATGTATATGTGTATTAAATCATCACATTGTACAACCTAAATGTATACAATTTTTATTTGTCAGTTATACCTCAGTAGGAAAAAAAAAATAGTTTGAGTCCTTGTCTTTCTTAGATGGGGGTGAGTGGAAGAGGGAAATGAGACCTTGGAATTGGAGATAGTGCCTTTCCTTTTAAAACATCCCTTTGTTTGTTTCTGGGTGTGTATCAGTTACATTTGGTACTTTTAAACTTTTTTTTATCAGATTCCTGGCTACATACTCCCTCTTCCTTTTTGGTATGTTTTTTGTCTTCTGTAGTCTTTTTCTTAGACCTCAAAACTTCTACTCTGGTAATTTTTCTTTTGTATCAAGAGGGAAAATTCTCTATCCTTGTCCCCAAAGCAGTGGATCTCAACCCAGGGTGTTTCTTACCTGCAGAGGATGTTATTTTTGGTTATTACAACAGAGGAGTTGCCATTGGTATCTAGGGACCAGAGGCCAGGGATGATGCTAAATATCCTGAAATGCAGAGAGGCCTCAACAACAGAGAATTGTCTAGTCCCAAATAATTGTGCAAATATTGATAAACCTTGCTGTAAAGTACTGATCCTGCTTTCTCAGTCAAAAATAGGCTGGCCAGAGTAAATCACCGTTCCTCTTCCTTGGGTTCTCTCTAGTTCAAAAGCTAAGATGAGCTGGCATAAATTGTTCTTATTATAATCTACTATCCTTTTAACATGACAGACCTTCAACTATTTAAACAGCTGTATTATGAAAGACGGTACAATATAGAAGACTGTGAACCAGACTGTCTAAATTCAAATCCAAATTCCCCTCTCATTAGTTGTATACCTTAGTTTCCATTTTTGTAAGACAATAATAATAAAGTAATATATAATAGTAATAACACTTAACACATAGGGTTGTTTTAAGAATTAGTGGATATACACATGTGTGTATAATGTGTATACATAGCCGAGATGTCTATATTAATCTTAGACTGCATCAAGAGAAGTGTAGCATCTTTAACGAAGATGAAAAGTAGATTTGCTTTAGGGCACTAGATGGTATGTAAGTATTATTATTATTAATCCTGAGGTTCTTTTTTTCTTTTTTCCTAGATTAAAAAATTCCACTTATTTCAACTCTTTAACATAGAACATAAGTTGTGGCCACCATCATGGGGTCAGTAATTTCAGGTTACCCTCAAGTTACCCTCTAGTTTGTCAGCATCTTTTCAAGATAGATAAATCAAGATTCTGCACTGGGTTCTAAAGTTAATCTGTTAGAACGACTTACTTGTTAAATTTATCAAATAGAATTTTTTTTTAACAAGGAGAAAGACCTTAAAACTTTTAAGTGAATGTGCCCGATTTCCTGTAATTGATTAAATTAATATGCAGTTAGTAAGGTCAAAGCCAGTGGGTTAATATTTACAAGGTTGGTGAATAAAATCAACCTCCTGTGATTGAGAAGATTTACAACATGAAAATTTTCTACAACGAATTTTAATAAATGTATTTTTTACTACAGAAATTAATATTCTCAAGGATAGGTCAATACTTTTTAGATGACATCACAGATTTTACCCTTTTAATTTTTTAATTTTTTTAACATTTTTTATTCAAACAAAGTCACAAAAATTATGATCATCCTCATCAGTTCACTCAGTCCCATGTAATTAATTTTTTTTCATCTTGATCTTTTGTTAGCACTTTTATGAATTCATCAGTGTTCATTTAGAGTTCTGAAAATGCTTATTCATTCAGTTCAGCAGTATAGTCAGTTACCAGAAACCTGTACTTGTCCGTCTTTTCCATGAATTCCTTGAAGATGAAACCCTTTTATAGGAACATTTTTGCAAAAGCATCAGAGTACACCCACAACTGTCTGTAAATGACAAAACACTTAAAAATGATCACGGTTAAAGATTTGATGAAAGTTCATAATAATGCATTTGACAAGGAAATTTACTTATTTCTGAGATATACATTTTAAAGTAATAACTACAATTATGACTTATAAGATTATAGCAGAACATACAAGATCTTTAGGAATTTCATGTAATGTCTGAAACATTTCTGTTAACATATTTCCATACAAATAACCCAAAGAAAGTTTAGTATTATTTTTTAATTTAATTTATTTTTTATACAGCAGGTTCTTATTAGTCATCCATTTTTTTTTTTTTTTTTTTTTTTTTTTTTTTTTTTTTTTTTGCGGTACGCGGGCCTCTCACTGTTGTGGCCTCTCCCGTTGCGGAGCACAGGCTGCGGACGCGCAGGCTCAGCGGCCATGGCTCACGGGCCCAGCCGCTCCGCGGCATGTGGGATCTTCCCAGACCGGGGCACGAACCCGTGTCCCCTGCACCGGCAGGCGGACTCTCAACCACTGCGCCACCAGGGAAGCCCTAGTCATCCATTTTATACACATCAGTGTATACATGTCAATCCCAATCTCCCAATTCATCCCACCATGACCACCACCACCCTGCGGCTTTCCCCCCTTGATGTCCATATGTTTGTTCTCTACACCTGTGTCTCAATTTCTGTCCTGCAAGCCGGTTCATCTGTACCATTTTTCTAGTTTCCACATACGTGTGTTAATATACGATATTTGTTTTTCTCTTTCTGACTTACTTCACTCTGTATAACAGTCTCTAAATCCATCCACGTCTCAAAAAATGACTGTTTCGTTCCTTTTTATGGCTGAGTAATATTCCATTGTATATATCTACCACAACTTCTTTATCCGTTCGTCTGTCAATGGGCATTTAGGTTGCTTCCATGACCTGGCTATTGTAAATAGTGCTGCAGTGAACATTGGGGTGCATGTGTCTTTTTGAATTATGATTTTCTCTGAGTATATGCCCAGTAGTGGGATTGCTGGATCATATGATAATTCTATTTTTAGATATTTAAGGACCATCCATACTGTTCTCCATAGTGGCTGTATCAATTTACATTCCCACCAACAGTGCAAGAGGGTTCCCTTTTCTCCGCACCCTCTCCAGCATTTGTTTGTAGATTATCTGATGATGCCCATTCTAACTGATGTGAGGTGATACCTCATTGTAGTTTTGATTTACATTTCTCTACTAATTAGTGATATTGAGCAGCTTTTCATGTGCTTCTTGGCCATGTGTATGTCTTCTTTGGAGAAGTGTCTATTTAGGTCTTCTGCCCATTTTTGGATTGGGTTGTTTTGTTTCTTTACTATTGAGTTGCATGAGCTGTTTATATATTTTGGAGATTAATCCTTTGTCGATTCGTTTGCAAATATTTTCTCCCATTCTGAGGGTTGTCTTTTCATCTTCTTTATGGTTTCCTTTGCTGTGCAAAAGCTTTGAAGTTTCATTAGGTCCCATTTGTTTATTTTTGTTTTCATTTCCATTACTCTAGGAGGTGGATCAAAAAAGATCTTGCTGTGATTTATGTCAAAGAGTGTTCTTCATATGTTTTTCTCTAAGAGTTTTACAGTGTCTGGTCTTACATGTAGGTCTCTAATCCATTTTAAGTTTATTTTTGTGTATGGTGTTAGGGAGTGTTCTAATTTCATTCTTTTACATGTAGCTGTCCAGTTTACCCAGCACCACTTATTGAAGAGACTGTCTTTTCTCCATTGTATATCCTTGCCTCCTTTGTCACAGATTAGTTGACCATAAGTGCGTGGGTTTATCTCTGGGCTTTCTATCTTGTTCCGTTGATCTATATTTCTATTTTTGTGCCAGTACCATATTGTCTTGATTACTGTAGCTTTGTAGTATAGTCTGAAGTCAAGGAGTCTGATTGCTCCAGCTCCGTTTTTTTCCCTCAAGACTGCTTTGGCTATTCGGGGTCTTTTGTGTCTCCTTACAAATTTTAAGATATTTGTTCTAGTTCTATAAAAAATACCATTGGTAATTTGATAGGGATTGCATTGAATCTGTAGATTGCTTTGGGTAGTATAGTCATTTTCACAATATTGATTCTTCCAATCTAAGAACATGGTATATCTCTCCACCTATGGAATCATCTTTAATTTCTTTCATCAGTGTCTTACAGTTTTCTGCATACAAGTCTTTTGTCTCCCTAGGTAGTTTTATTCCTAGGAATTTCATTCTTTTTGTTGCAGTGGTAAATAGGAGTGTTTCCTTAATTTCTCTTTCAGATTTTTCATCATTAGTGTATAGGAGTGCAAGAGATTTCTGTGCATTAATTTTGTATCCTGTAACTTTACCAAATTCATTGATTAGCTCTAGTAGTTTTCTGGTGGCATTTTTAGGATTCTCTATGTATAGTATCATGTCACCTGCAAACAGTGACAGTTTTACTTCTTCTTTTCCAATTTATATTCCTTTTATTTCTTTTTTTTAAGTGATTGCCGTGGCTAGGACTTCCAAAACTATGTTAAATAATAGTGGTGAGAGTGGACACCTTGTCTCATGTCTGATCTTAGAGGAAATGCTTTCAGTTTTTCACCATTGAGAATGATGTTTGCTCTGGGTTTGTCATACATGGCCTTTATTATGTTGAGGTAGGTTCCCTCTATTCCCACTTTCTGGAGAGTTTTTATCATAAATCGGTGTTGAATTTTGTCAAAAGCTTTTTCTGCATCTTTTGAGGTGATCATATGGTTTTTATTCTTCAATTTGTTAATATGGTGCATCACATTGATTGATTTGTGTATATTGAAGAATCTGTGCATCCCTGGGAAAAATCCCACTTGATCATGGTGTATGATCCCTGTAATGTGTTGTTGGATTGTCTTTGCTAGTATTCTGTTGAGGATTTCTGCATCTATATTCATCAGTGATGTTGGTCTGTAATTTTCTTTTTTTGTAGTATCTTTCTTTGGTTTTGGTATCAGGGTGATGATGGCCTCATAGAATGAGTTTCGGAGTGTTCCTTCCTCTGCAGTTTTTTGGAAGAGTTTGAGAAGGATAGGTGTTAGCTATTCTCTAAATGTTTGATAGAATTCAACTGTGAAGCCATCGGGTCCTGGAATTTTGTTTGTTGGAAGATTTTTAATCACAGTTTCAGTTTCATTACTTGTGATTTGTCTGTTCATATTTTCTATTTCTTCCTGGTTCAGTCTTGGGAGGTTATACCTTTCTAAGAAGTTGTCCATTTCTTCCAGATTGTCCATTTTATTTACATAGAGTTGCTTGTAGTAGTCTCTTAGGATGCTTTGTATTTCTGCAGTGTGTATTGTAACTTCTCCTTTTTCATTTCTAATTTTATTGATTTGAGTCCTCTCCCTGTTTTTCTTGATGAGTCTGGCTAATGGTTTATCAATTTTGTTTATCTTCTCAAAGAACCAGCTTTTAGTTTTATTGATCTTTGCTACTGTTTTCTTTGTTTCTATTTCATTTGTTTCTTCTCTGTTCTTCATGATTTCTTTCCTTCTGCTAACTTCGGGTTTTGTTTGTTCTTCTTTCCATAGTTCCTTAAGGTGTAAAGTTAGATTGTTTATTTGAGAGTTTTCTTGTTTCTTGAGGTAGGCTTGTAAAACTATAAACTTCCCTCGTAGAACTGCTTTTGCTTCATCACATATGTTTTGGATCATCGTGTTTTCATTGTCGTTTGTCTCTAGATATTTTTTTATTTAATCTTCGATTTCTTCAATGATCTCTTGGTTATTTAGTAACATATTGTTTAACCTCCAAGTGTTTGTGTTTCTTACGTTTTTTCCCCTGTAATTGATCTCTTATAGCATTGTGGTCAGAAAAGATGCTTGATATGATTTCAATTTTCTTAAATTTACTGAGGCTTGATTTGTGACCCAAGATGTGATCTATCCTGGAGAACATTCCATGCGCACTTGAGAAGAAAGTGTAATCTGCTCTTTTTGGGTGGAATGTTCTATAAATATCAGCTAAATCTATCTGGTCTATTGTGTCATTTAAAGTTTGTGTTTCCTTATTAATTTTCTGTTTAGATGATCTGTCCATTGGTGTAAGTAAGGTGTCAAATCCCCCCACTATTATTGTGTCACTGTTGATTTCCTCTTTT
Organism: Phocoena sinus; assembly: GCF_008692025.1. Classification (NCBI taxonomy): domain Eukaryota; kingdom Metazoa; phylum Chordata; class Mammalia; order Artiodactyla; family Phocoenidae; genus Phocoena; species Phocoena sinus. The sequence continues at coordinate 69,671,549 of NC_045767.1, forward strand.
ATAGCTGTTAGCAGTTGCCTTATGTATTGAGGTGCTCCTATGTTGGGTGCATATATATTTATAATTGTTATATCTTCTTCTTGGATTGATCCCTTGATCATTATGTAGTGTCCTTCCTTGTCTCTTATAACATTCTTTATTTTAAAGCCTATTTAAAGTCTCTTTTATCTGATGTGAGTATAACTACTCCAGCTTTCTTTTGATTTCCATTTGCATGGAATATCTTTTTCCATCCTCTCGCTTTCAGTCTGTATGTGTCCCTAGGTCTGAAGTGGGTCCCTTGTAGACAGCATATATATGGGTCTTGGTTTTGTATCCATTCAGCAAGCCTGTGTCTTTTGGTTGGAGCATTTAATCCATTCATGTTTAAGGTAATTATCAATATGTATGTTCTTATTACCACTTTTAAAATTGTTTTTGGTTTGTTTTTGTAGGTCCTTTTCTTCTCTTATGTTTCCCACTTAGAGAAGTTCCTTTAGCATTTGTTGTAGAGCTGGTTTGGTGGTGCTGAATTCTCATAGCTTTTGCTTGTCTGTAAAGCTTTTGATTTCTCCACCGAATCTGAATGAGATCTTTGCCAGGTAGAGTAATCTTGGTTGTAGGTTCTTCCCTTTCATCATTTTAAGTATATCACTCCATCCACTCCCTTCTGGCTTGTAGAGTTTCTGCTGAGAAATCAGCTGTTAACCTAATGGGAGTTCCCTTGTATGTTATTTGTCATTTTTCCCTTGCTGCTTTTAATAATTTTTCTTTGTCTTTAATTTTTGCCTCCTTGATTATTATGTGTCTAGTCGTGTGTCTCATTGGGCTTATCCTGTATGGGACTCTGTGCTTCCTGGACTTGGGTGTCTATTTCCTTTCCCATGTTATGGAAGTTTTCTACTATAATCTCATCAAATATTTTCTGGGGTCTTTCTCTCTCTCTTCTTCTTCTGGGACCCCTGTAGTGCGAATGTTGTTGCGTTTAATGTCCCAGAAGTCTCCTGGCTGTTTTCAGTTCTTTTCATTCTTTTTTCTTTATTCTGTTCTGCAGCAGTGAATTCCACCATTCTGTCTTCCAGGTCACTTATCTGTTCTTCTGCTTCACGTATTGTATTGATTCCTTCTAGTGTAGTTTTCATTTCAGTTATTGTATTGTTCTTCTCTGTTTGTTTGTTCTTTCATTCTTCTAGGTCTTTGTTAAACATTTCTTGCATCTTCTCGATCTTTGACTCCGTTCTTTTTCCAAGGTCCTGGATCATCTTCAGTATCATTATTCTGAATTCTTTTTCTTGAAGGTTGCCTATCTCCACTTCATTTAGTTGTTTTTCTGGGTTTTTTTCTTGTTCCTTCATCTGGTACATAGCCCTCTGCCTTTTCATCTTGTCTATCTTTCTGTGAATGTGGTTTTTGTTCCACAGGTTGCTGGATTGTAGTTCTTCTTGCTTCTGCTGTCTGCCCTCTGGTGGATGAGGCTATTTGAGAGGCTTGTGTAAGTTTCCTGATGCGACTGGTGGTGGGTAGAGCTGGGTGTTGCTCTGGTGGCCAGAGCTCAGTATAACTTTAATCTGCTTGACTCTTGATTGGTGGGGCTGAGTTCCCTCCCTGTTGGTTTTTGGGCCTGAGGCAATGCAACACTGGAGCCTATCTGGGCTCTTTGATGGGGCTAATGACAGACTCTGGGAGGGCTCACAACAAGGAGTACTTCCCAGAACTTCTGCTGCCAGTGTCCTTGTCCCCACGGTGAGCCACAGCCACCCCCCGCCTCTGCAGGAGACCCTCTGACACTAGCAGGTAGATCTGGCTCAGTCTCCCTTGGGGTCACTGCTCCTTCCCCTGGGTCCCGATGTGCACACTACTTTGTGTGTGCCCTCCAAGAGTGGAGTCTCTGTTTCCCCCAGTTCTATCAGATTCCTGCAATCAAATCATGCCAGCCTTCAAAGTCTGATTCTCTAGAAATTCCTCCTCCCGTTTCCGGTCCCCCAGGTTGGGAAGCCTGATATGGGTCTCAGAACCTTCACTCCAGTGGGTGGACTTATGTGGTATAAGTGTTCCCCAGTCTGTTTGTCACCCACGCAGCAGTTATGGGATTTGATTTTACTGTGATTGTGCCCCTCCTACCATCTCATTGTGGCTTCTCCTTTGTCTTTGTATGTGGGGTATCTTTTTTGGTGAGTTCCAGTGTTTTCCTTTCGATGATTGTCCAGCAGCTAGTTGTGATTCTGGTGTTCTCGCAAGAGGGAGTGAGAGCACGTCCTTCTACTCCGCCATCTTGGTTCCTCTAGATCTTTGCCCTTTTTAAGCACTAGTGAAATTAGAAACTTAACTTTGCATTGACAATATCCATAAGATGAACAGATTTAATGTAATTATAGTGGTAAGTGATAGGGAATAAAGGCAGTGAATATTTACCTATTAATCTAAAGGTAATGGTTAAATATGTGCTCTGTGCTTTCAATATCACTTGCATCAGCAGCTTCCTAATATATTTTTGGTATCACCTCACACTTGTCAGAATTTCCATCATCAAAAAATCTACAAACAATAAATGCTAGAGAGGGTGTGGAGAAAAAGGAACCCTTTTGCACTGTTTGTGGGAATGTGAATTGATACAGCCACTATGGAGAACAGTATTGAGGTTCATTAAAAAACTAAAAATAGAACTACCATATGACCCAGCAATCCCACTACTGGGCATATACCGTGAGAAAAACATAATTCAAAAAGAGTCATGTACCACAATGTTCAATGCAGCTCTGTTTACAATAGCCGGGACATGGAAGTAACCTAAGTGTTCATTGACAGATGAATGGATAAAGAAGATGTGACACATATATACGTTGGAATATTAGCCATAAAAAAGAAATGAAATTGAGTTATTTACAGTGAGGTGGATAGACCTAGAGACTGTTGTACAGAGTGAAGTAAGTCAGAAGATAAAAACAAATAGCACATGCTAACACATATATATGGAATCTAAAAAAAAAAAAGTATTTTGAAGAACCTAGGGGTAGGACAGGAATAAAGACTCAAACATAGAGAAAGGAGTTTAGGACACAGGGAGGGGGAAGAGTAAGCTGGGACAAAGTGAGAGAGTGTCATGGACATATATACACTACCAAATGTAAAATAGATAGCTAGTGGGAAGCAGCCGCATATCACAGGGAGATCAGCTCAGTGCTTTGTGTCCACCTAGAGGGGTAGGATAGGGAGGGTGGGAGGGGAGACACAGGAGGGAGGAGATATGGGGATATATGTGTATGTATAGCCGATTCTCTTTGTTATACAGCAGAAATTAACACACCATTGTAAAGCAATTATACTCCAATAAAGATGCTAAAAAAAGAAAAGAATTGAGACTTGTGGCCTCTTGTTTAAATTTATTTTTAGTCAGGATTAATTAAAATAATGTTAAAGTTTGTAATAATTTATTTTTGCATCCCAGAAATGTAGGGCCAGACCAACATATTACACTATTGAATTAAAGCCAACATTTCTAAGTTTTTGACATAAATATGACTCTTAAGCCACCCTTCTTATCTTGTAGTTTGACATTTAGTTATAGATAATGCTACCTTTAGTGATACTATTTGGGTATATTTTTCATCATAACTGAATTTTCCTTTGTAGTAATTGAAGCATTGTGCAGAGTAAATGGTAAAGGTGTCCATACTGGAGCCAGACAGCCTGAATTCTATCCATCTTACCTTCAGCAAGTTATGTGATACCTCTTCGCCTCTGTTTTCTGATACATATATGGTGTGTATATATGGTATATGATGATTATTATAATAGTGACTTTTTAATATGATTTTTGTGATGATTCAATGCATTCATATATTTAAAAGCACTTAGAACACTGGTTAAGTTACTGGTAAGTCTTAATTATCCACAATTTCAGAAAATTATATTTCCTGTAAACTCAGAACAAAAACTATATAACTGTTTCATGTAAGACCAAAACCCTCCTTTTTTAAAATCAAGGGTCACCAGCATTTTTCCAAGGAGAAGGAAAAATAAATTATGGAAAACTCTTTGTCTTCTTGGCTTGAAGCCTCAAAACACTAGACAAGAATGCATTTATAAGTTAGTGATCGGAAACAATTATCAACTGTTATCAAATATTCGGGATTAGGGAGAATAATAGTACTGACTTGGTAAAGAGAGTAACTTTTAAATCTCACTACATCATTCCCCTGACCTTGAGATGCCTGAAATCACTGTAATAAAATGTTTAAATGTAATTTGAACTCAGAACTATGGCTGCATGGCCAAAAATTTTTTGCGGTACGCAGGCCTCTCACTGTTGAGGCCTCTCACTGTTGTGGCCTCTCCCGTTGCGAAGCACAGGCTCCAGATGCGCAGGCTCAGCGGCCCAGCTGCTCCGCAGCACGTGGGATCTTCCCAGACCGGGGCACGAACCCGTGTGCCCTGAATCGGCAGGCGGACTCTCAACCACTGCACCACCAGGGAAGCCCACTACTAATCTTTTAAGATCACCTGCATTATGGTGAAGTTGAGGTCTCTCGGGGGGCGTGATCAGTAAATTTGTACTTTTCTAGCTTAGTATTTCTATGTAAGCTGAACACTAAACTGTTTTCTTTTTCACTGTGTAGCAAAATGATAAGACATGTCTAGGATCAGTAATAATAATGGGCATTATTAATTTACTAATAGAGATTTTACTTCTAAGCACTGGGTAGTTTATATAGTTGTTCCATAAGTAATTATTGAATTGGTTTTTGACAGTCTTACGACTTTCAAGAACTTTCAAATGAAATGTGTATGTATTCCCATATGCATTTCATATCTATTTTACATGTAAAGAGATAACCTTAGTTATCTTGTGAGTGAGAAGACTTGGGTTGAGTTCCCTCAAAGCAGAGCCTGAGGAGACGGGATTTGGTGCCTCAGCTTTACCGAGGCTGTGCTCTCTAGGGAAGGTCTATAAAGAAGGAAGTTAAGCAAGATAGGGGAGTGGAAAATAACATGTTGCCTCGTGTAAAGTGGAACTGGCTTGATCCACAGAGGTGTTTCTGAAGCATAAAAGGCCCATACAAAGTTGTCTCCCCTTGAGGCAAGATGGCCACCCATTTGTAAATTGTATCACTCAGACATTGGCTATAAGTCACCTTGGGAGGGGCAGTGAGGCATAATCCCCATGCTGAGGCTGCTCTGGGGCAATCTCTTGAGAAGTGAGCAGTTTTATTCGATTAGCATGCAACAATCACAGCAGCTAGGGTATGAATGCACCACCTAATAAAACATCTACTCTAAAAATCAAATTATTCTTGAAGTATTTTCAAAGCAGCTAGCCTACTGAAATATTCAAGCAACACATACTAAAATTGACCTAATTTTTAAAAAAGATATATTAGGAAATGTTTTTAATATGCTCATATTTTCTAGAGCAATTTATTTTAGAATGCTGTTGATGTAGAAGGAAAAGAAATTATGGAAGAGAAGGTATTGATTGTGGAGGTACCCTCCTCAAGAAAATGCCAAACAATGGGAATGAAATGATGACATTAAGACTTGGTAATAGATCTAATGGGGTGAATTAGTATTGTTCCTTTAATGTTTATTTATTTAAAGTTCTTTAAGTGGTTTTAAAGCCAGTCATATTTGGGGAGTTTAAAGATTCCCAGAAACAGAATAAATCTGTTGTGTAGCAGGGCATATTTTGGGTTTACCAAAGGGGAACTCTGAAGATTTATAAACTAAATTATTTGGCAATCATTGCAGCTGAATCACAACTCTTTTCGCAAAATACTTCTTTTTCACACTGCCAGTTTCAGTCATCTATCTTGAGAATCTAAATGTACTACGACGATCATTTAAGAGAGAATGAAAAGTTTTGTTGAAGTGGGAAGATTTTTTTTCAGTTAGTGCTTGTGCTGTATATCTTCTGGATCTAGGTTTTAAGTGTAGAAATATAAATGATGATTGGGCTGCTACTACTTTTGACTACATTACAAAACAAACACTATCCTTGGGAATTGATGTTATTGGAGAGTCAGTTTTAGATAATAAATCATATTAATAAATACCATTTATACTTTAGAGTCTTCAAAATGCACACACATATGAAATATATATATGCATATATATATACATATATATATTCCAATTTGATATTTATAGCAGTCCGGGGAGATGGACATATTACTTTCATAAACCTCTTATAAATGAGGAATATCTTTGAGACTCAGTCATTGGTAATCAACGGTTTACACAGAAGGAAAGTGACATGATTGCTGATTTCTCAATGCAGACTCTGTTGGTCAAACCACACATTAGGTTTATATCCTCTGTTCATTCCTCTTATATCCATCTATCTCTGCACTACTTACTTCTATCTCCACACTGTTTTCAAATTATCTTCTTAAAACACAGTCTTACTTAAAGCCTTTGATGCTTCCCCATTACCCACGGAATGAAATCTAAACTCTTAGTAGAATAGTCATCACCCTGAGGATTGGGCTTTAATTTGCCTACTCATCTTTACACAATTTATAAGACGTCCTGTACTAGTATAAAGTCAAAATCATCTTCGATATTTTTATCAGATTAAAATATGCCTATTTCTATTAAGCTATGTTACCTCCTCTGACATGCTCACTACTATTCAAGCTCTTTATTTCCTGGGATATCATTCATTTCTTATCCATGGCTTGTAGGACCTGATATTTACATAGGGCTCAACGCAGACCAGTATATGTTATTTTGATAGAGAGAAAGCAGTTCTGCACTTAAAGAGAAGTCAGGAGAGTTTCATGTTGAGTTACAAGCAAGTTCAGTTGGTGGAATACAGTAATGGGGGAGACAAAGCAAAATGGAGCCACCCAGAAAGAATTATCTTAGTAAATCCTTATATAGCACTTACTGTATGGCTGGCACTATCTACGTACTTTGCGTGAGTTAACATCATTTAATCCTCAACTCTATTTCCCTACTGTTAAGTTGAGGAACCTGAAGCAGAAAGAAAGTAAATGACTTACCTCAGGTCTATGCAGTAGGTAAGCTGGAATATGAATCCAGGAAGTCTCATTATATTGGTACAGTCAATATCCAAGATATGATGAGAGAAGCTTCTGTTCCAATTTCTAGTTCCAGTTCCTGCCAGACCCAGATGTACTTTGTTTCTTATCTTTGGGTTTTTGTGAGGGTCTATGGTATATGATACAGCCTTTTTTAGTTGAGCTAATTTAAATATATTTCTATTTATTTCACCCAAAATAGCCTTAGTGAGACTTGCCAATTTCCATTTTAATAAAGTTCTAATGTAATCTCTGATTGAAATGCCTTTTCCACCATTTTTGTCTGTTGAAATGTACTAATGCTTCATGATCTAGCTCTAGTCCTGCTTATTTGTGGCTTTTCTGAATTCCCACCTCCAATTAGGATTGTTTTTCTTCCTCTTTTTCTTGGTGCATGTCTTATTCTGTTTAAGGACTTGAGACATTCTAATTTTGGTATTTTAAGTTCTCTACCTATTTTCCATAATATTAGTTTGAACCATATGAAACTGTCAACCCTAAAGTAGTTTTAATTTACTAAAATGGCAATTTCATGTGATTCAATTTAATATGTTGGAAAGAAACTGATTGACCGGTAGGTATCTTAATGATCTTTGTATCCTGGATATCTGATAGATGGTAAGGTCTCAGTAAATTTTGATGGCATTAAACACTTCTTGGATATAATAAAATTTTAGTAATTTGACAGAATTTTCCCCAAATAGTCTCTGTGGATAACAAAATGTTTAAAAGTATAAATACATCATTTCCCCCTGTTTTCTACTTCTGATATTATATGTGTCCATTTCCAAGAAAATCCTAAGAGTAGTTAGTGTTCTTGTGTGTGGATAATCACAAATGGAGACTAATTTCACTGCAAAAAATAAAACAAATTTGCATTTACTAGAAGTAGATTCATAAGGATTTTTGAGTTGTTATTTTCTAGTAATATCCAGGTACATGGGTCAGAATATTACAAATAAACAACCTCCCAATCCTCAAAGTTTATGGAATAGTAAGGGACCACATGTAGATGCAGTTATTTGGAAGGTCAAAGAATGGATCTGTATCAGGCAGTTGTGGGAAATTTCACAAAGAAGTGGCTGAGTAGGAATTAATCAGAACAGGAAAGAATATGGGGTGTCGCAGAATATGATAGGCAGTGTGAATACAGAGTTTATGAAAACTTGGGAGAACTGGGTATAGAACCATGTTGGTAGAGTATATAGGATATGAGATGAGTTGGGGGAAGTGACAAAAGGAGTCATTTGAACATTTTAAGTAGGGTATTAACATTGCCAGATTTGAACTTTCTAAAGGTTAAAAAGAATCAGGAATTACAAGAGAATGTAGAAACTGCTGATTTAAATGAAGTGACCACTCTGGCTGCAAAGGACTGCAAAGGATGATGGAAAGAGAGCTATGGAGACCAGGTGGGAGATGACTGATGTGATCTGAGCAAGGATGACAATGACCTTGAATAAGGATGTTGATGTTGAAATCAATAGGAAAGTGGATTCAAATAATATAGGAAAATAGAATTGGTAGGAACTGGAGATCAATCAGGGGCTGGGAGTAATCCCATTTGTGTCTCCTGTCAATTTTATCTAAGTGGTTTATTTATTTAGAGTAGAGCCAGATTACTTTGAGCTCAACTTAATTGTGAATGAAGCTTCCAACAAAGTCCTCTGTGAACTGAATATTCAAAATATAGACATAGCCCAGAACAAATTGTTGCTTCTCCGGAGGTACTCTTTTGAATGAAGTTTCGTATAAATTAAACATTCCATGATGGTGAGTGCAACACACTTCAAATTAAAACATGCAATAATGTTAATTAAAGAGAAAGTTGTAAATTGATGTTGGCATATATCTTCACCTTCATTCATTTTTATGAAACTGCATTATTAATGTCCCTTCTAAAAATAAAAGATTAAATAGCATTTTTGTCATTAAAACATGTGTACCTAGACTCCTGTTGTCAGATAACAAGCTAAAAATGATGAGAGAGTTTGTTTTGTCAGACTCATGTATTTTTTTTTTTGCTATCAGCATTATGTGATAATAAGAGAAAGGTGTTTCATAATATATTCATATTTTTGGCCTTTTATTTGAAGCTGAACAGATTTAAAGAGTTTAAAAAATTTATAGGTGTTGGAGAATACTTTTAAAAATCAAAATGTTTATTGCAGTGTTGTATGAAATGTCATAAAATGTGTATTATAAATCATTGGGGAAAAGGGGGTACTTCTTTAAAGAATAAAGTCATAAAATCGTAAATCTCATGCAAATGTAAACATACATTTGACAGTTCATTAGTAAGTTCAAAGGAAAATTTAAAGAACACACACGAAGGCAATCAAGAATGTTGAATGTGGGCTTCCCTGGTGGCGCAGTGGTTGAGAGTCCGCCTGCCGATGCAGGGGACACGGGTTCGTGCCCCGGTCTGGGAGGATCCCACATGCCGCGGAGCTGCTGGGCCCGTGAGCCGTGGCCGCTGAGCCTGCGCGTCTGGAGCCTGTGCTCCGCAGTGGGAGAGGCCACAACAGTGAGAGGCCCACGTACCGCAAAAAAAAAAAAAAAAAAAAAAAAAGAATGATGAATGTGTTTGCCAATAGATGCAAAACAGGTCCATATGTATAGGGAAATAGTTGCAATCCACTGGGAAAATTCATTTGTATTACTCTCAGCTTTCTATATCTTCAGAGTTTTAAAATAGCTCAAAAATGATAAAAGGCACATTTCACCCATTTCAAAGTCTTTTACAATTTTACTTGACATAGGAATAATCACAATAGAAATGAAAATCTGAGAAACATACATAGAGACTGCTTCCCCATGGCACTTCCCAGAGCTCTCAACAAATCACCTTTTTCCTTGCTTAGAGGTCTGTAGTGCATCTTAAAGCCAAGTCCAGTTTTGAGTAGGGGAATAAACATTTATCACATTGTTCATTTTGTCAAAAACTATATATTGAGAATTTAGTCTGCCAGTTGCTGAGTGACTGCTTATTGGTACTGTAACTGTAGAAATAATATTGTGTCTCCCTTCATGGAACTTACATTCTAGAAGGGAATACAGACAAGTAGGGAGGCAATCATATTGCCATGATAGGAGCAAGGTGATAGATCAGGGAGGTCTCTTAGAGGAAATAAACTTAGGCAAGCACCTGAAACATGAGTGAGCATTATGCTGGTTACTAAGATACAGAGGCAAGAAGCATTCCAGACAGAGGAGATGTGTGATGGATGGACTGGGTTATAATGAGCACCAAGATTTAGGGGGGCTCACAGAGCTTCAACATCTCACAACTCATTTATTTATTTAATAAATTTATTTTATTTTATTTTTGGCTGCATTGGGTCTTTGTTGCTGCATGCAGGCTTTTCTCTGGTTGTGACGATGGGAGGCTACTCTTCGTTGCGGTGCAGAGGCTTCTCATTGCGGTGGCTTCTCTTGTTGCAGAGCATGGGCTTTAGGCATGCAGGCTTCAGTAGTTGTGGTACATGGGCTCAGATGTTGTGGCACGCGGGCTCAGTAGTTGTGGCTCAAGGGCTTTAGAGCGCAGGCTCATTAGCTGTGGTGCACGGGCTTAGTTACTCCGTGGCATGTGGGATCTTCTCGGACCAGGGCTTGAACCCATGTCCCCTGCACTGGCCTGTGGATTTTTAATCACTGCGCCACCAGGGAAGCCCTCACAGCTTACTTAATGCCTCCAAATCATGTTGCCAGTTTGGCACATATGTGTTACAAAGGCTAGAAGGAAAATTTCAAACGTCACGTGACATTTTTCTTTGTCTGACTTTTTTAAACTTCTAAATTACCACGATCTCTATAATTTATCTTGAAATGAAGAAACAATGTAGGGAAAATAATCCAAACATTTAGAATTTAGGACTAGTTAAATTCATTTTAGTTTTTCCATAGTAGCCTATCCTTATCATCAAATAATCTATCCTCTTCAGTTCTTCCACAAATCCCTTAATCCCTCTACCCCATGACCAATGACTCATTTTGTAAGTAGAGCTTCCTTTTTTTTTTTTTTTTCCTGTGCAGAGACTATTTTTGCATCCCTCTGTGTTTTTACAAAAGTAGCAGTGTAGGAGAGTTCATTTCTTAACATAGTTTACAGTGCAATAAGAAAATAACCAGTTCAGGTTAATGTTGTTGCAAAAGAAGTAAGTGTAGAAGCTACAATTTTGACCATAGAAATAATATGAAATAATGAAACTCCACTTTTCACAGTAGAAAGTTAGATACGTCCAAGTTGACATACTGTATTTGGATGAAATCTCTAAGGCCGTTTTTTTTGTTTATTGCTTTGGGGTTTTCAAACTATTTTGATACGCTCGGCTCTACATTTATTCACATGATAGATTAGGAATCAGAGATTATGAAAGTCAAGTAGGTAGTAAATAAGTGGATCAGCATATAGGTTAAACTATGTGGGAAAGTGCGGGGAAAAAAAAAGCCCACTCTATTACAACAGAGTGCAATAATTAATGGCTGAAATTATGCCCTTAACCCAAGGGAAGGGTAATTATTTTCAGTATCTTCTATTTAAAGAAAATATATATGCATTTTATTTTTTTTTAATTAAACATTGTCAATTTAAAAACGTACACAGAGAATTAACATTTAGCTGCCTTGGTGATTACATTGGTGATGCTTCCTAATTCCAGTCATATGTGATATAATGACCCTTGCTATTAATAGTATAAAAAGGCAGAGAGCAAAGCTGTAGAGTGCTTGGGTTAAAGGGTGTAGGATCCTTAGGAGAAACTAAGAACACAGGACAATATTCAACTTAAGAGGAAACAAACAGGGAGAAACATATTTAGCAACAGTAATTAGGGGGTTTCACCCATCCCTCATGCGGATTTGGAAAGGGTTTGTTGCTGGGGTTTGAAGAAGATCCAAATAAGCAGCCAGCAATGATTGCAGGGACTTAGCTCTTCTGGCAGGTGGCCACTACAACAGATTGCTTCATAAGTGTTCAGGAGTTTGCTTTGTGCCAAAAAGGTGGTGATGTCTTGAAGAGTATAAAAGTGTGTTGGAGTTCCATGGTGGTCTGGTCGCCATGGGGAGTCTGTAGGACAAGGCACAGGTTTTGACTAAAGGTGGGTGATGGCGCTGTAGGCAGTGAGTGACACCGGCCTACACTTCAGATGTTTGATAAATGTTATGTCGTATTTTCAGTTTATTTCATTTAAAATCTGTGTGAAAAATACTAATCTGGCATTTTAGATATTCCCAGGAGAGCTAAGTAAAGGGAGTGTGGCCCCATATCTCTCTGGCTGCTTTCACCCTGCTTTATTTTTCTTCATAGCCTTCATATTCTGATAAGGTGAGGTAGGAAGAATAATGGCCCCCAAAGATACCTGTGTCCTGATCCTCAGAACCTGTGAACATCTTCTCATACATGGCAAAAGGAACTCTGCACATGTGATTAAGTTAGGGAGCTTGAGGTGGGGAGATTATTTGGGATTATATGCGTAAACCCAGTCTAATCCCATGGGTCCTTAAAAGCAGAGAGAACATTACTAGCTGAAGTCAGAGAGAGATAGGACTATGTAAAGATAATCAGAGGGTTACAATGTGGTTGCCCATGAAGATGGAGGAAGGGACCCATGTGAGAAGTTTCTAGAAACAAGAAAAACAGTGAAACTGATTCCAAGAGCTTCCAGAAAGGAATGCAGCTCTGCCAACACCTTGATCTTAGACCAGTGAGACCTGTGTTGAAATTTTAACATAAAGAAGTGTAGGATAATAAACTCATGTTGTTTTAAGTTTGTGATAACTTGTTACAGCAGCAGTTGAAAACTAGTACATATGGTATATATTTTTCTCATTGTCCTTCCCACTCTCTATATATACACACTGGAATGTAAACCTCAAAAGGACATGAAATACCTATTTACTTAGCATTCTCTCCCTAAGATATTTTGAAAAGTAGCAGATGTGCAATAAATACTTATTGAATGAACTGATGATTGAATGTGAGAAAACTGTTTAAATAGGATTTATGAAATTTTGGTCCAATAAATGTGTTAAAATAACAACGTTGAAAGAAACATTCTTATAATTTTGAAGCACTGTTGTCTATATTTTATTTGAGCTTCAAAAACACTTCTATCATGTTTTACAAATGTGGAAATAGATTTTCACAAGTAATAAAAATATGGGAATTTTTCTTAATATTTATTTATCAAGACTAACAGCAAACTAACATTTTAAAACCCATTTAAATGGTCTTGGAACCATATAAGTACCATATAATTCGATAAAGCTAAGAAACTGAGAAATTTTATGTAAGGAAGACAGCTGACATCCCAGAGGTGCTTCACAAATTGGTAGTACTTTGGGGTCATTTCTGTAGTCCAAGGCTTTGGCTTTGACCTTGCCATTTCAAATCTAGACAAGGGATACAGTTGTTGCATTTGGAAGCAGTCAGGTTCTCAAGGGACAACCCTCATTCATTCATTAAATAATATTGGCGAGTGCTTGCTATGTACTAGGTATGGGTCTAGGTGCTAAGGACACAGCAAAGTACAAAGTAGACAAAAATTCCAGCCCTCATGAAAACCCATTCTAGTAGGGGAGGTAGACAGTAAAATAATGCAAATATAAAGTATAGATCTCCCCCACTTTTTGAAAGTTTGCTTTACACCACTTCGCTTTTGCAAAAACCCTACATTAGTACCTGTTTTCACTAATGGAAAGAAATCCAAAGAGAATTTTCACTTTTCCTAAAAGTGAAAAGCAAATATAGCATTCAGCATTTGTTTTGCATTGAGCCCTTCTAGAGGCAGCACACACCTTATGCAGAGAGAGAGGCACTGCCAAGTGCCTTCCTGGGAACTAGACTCAGCATCAAGCTGCCATAGCTTTGAACTGTGTCTGTGAGCATCTGTGCTTTATCTTGATTGATTTTGTGCATCTGTTAGCAAGATGTGTCTTAAGGTAATTGCTTCTTCACTTTATGCCAATTCAGCTTAGGAAAAGTTTCATAGGAATGTTACATGGCGATTAGATCTGTGGAGGAAAGTATGACAGGGCAAGTTAAACAGGGAGAGAGTGTGTGTAGTGTTTCTTTTATAAAGAGGATGTCTAGGGAAATCTTCAATGAGCAGATGAAATTAAACAAAGCAAGAGGGTGGGCTATGAAACTCTGGAGGAAAATTATTCCAGGCAGTGGGAACAGTAAATGCAAAGCTTTGAGGCAGGGTCAACCTGGTGTATTTGAGGACTTGCAAGAACGTTTCTTATTTATAATACTTTAATTAATTTTAATGTATAAATTTGAACTTTATTGAAGACATCTAAACCAGACAGCATAGCATGACCTGAAGAAGTACTTTCCAATTTAGTATATCAAAATGATTCAGTTTTTTAGTTATATCTGGGACTATCGTTTAATTGCTGAGTTTCCAACTGGCAGGTCAAACTTTTCCACATTTGTTGGTATTCTGGGATGCTTGGACCAAAAGTAGTATTTAAGTGACTTATCAACAGAAAGACCGTTCCTTATCATCTGTCTTAGGATTCCTTTATCATCAATATTGAAGTGACCTCTAAGAGTATGGCCTGAATAGTCTAGATATACCCATAATCCTTTGAAGTCTGTTATGTGAGATCTGAAGGAAGTGAAATCATCCTTGTTCCAAGTCTTTGTTTTGAGAAAGGATGATGCAAGTCAAATTAGCATCCTGTGAATCAAGAGAACATGCCATCATTTTCTTATTTATATATCTGAATCACTCAATTCTATCACAAAAAAACAATAATTTCATTTGGACATAAAATGTGAAATCAAGTAAGTAAAAGAAAAAATTCCAGGGTTGTACACAATAATCAGTTCACATGAGCTCTCCTTTCTCAATAAGGTTCTGGCTTTGAGATCTTGGCTTTGCTGATGTGTATGGAGTGGCCAAATACCAATACCAGGGAGGCTTCCCTGAGGTTAGGGAGAACATATTTTGAATTATTGAGTAATTAAATGAAATGGCAACTACATAACTTGTAATGGAGGCTATAACTATCTAGTGGTTACACATACCACTTTTGCCTGGAAGAATGGCTCACTAATGGTAAGGTTCCTTGGACATGGCATGGGATCAAGGTCAGTTAGCATATCAAGAGAAACATTTCATCCTGGACATCTGTACTTCTGTGCCCCAAGTGTGAATCCTATTCATTCATTCATTTGATGAATATTTGCTGAGCATCTACTTAATAAAAAGCACTCTTTTCTGGGCTAAAGATATGGCAATGAAGAAAGTAGTTTGAAGTCCCTAACCTTCACAAAGCTTATACTCTAGTAGGTTTTGGTTGTTAAATAAATTCTTTCTTTTCAGGTTATCAGTTGAATTCTATAGTGTCTCTCTGACTTGGGCAGTGCTGAATAGATAAATGTTTTTCTGCTTGGTCCCTCTTTTAGAGTTGTTATGAAGGTAATTTATTGTGTTTTGGCTTGGCTAAGTTTTTTACATTCCATTTGTTTATGTTATGGCTTTAGCTATGTTGATACACATGTGTCCATGCTTATGTGTTCCTACATTTTCTCGATAAATTACCCATTTATTGACTGCTTTTTTAGGGTATATTCTAAAAATGTCAGCTCTCAAATACTACACTGAAAATACTCTTTTAACTCTGAAAACAGAATTTATAGGCATTGTAAAAAATTTAAAATATAGAGTGTATAAGATATAAAATAAAATCTACTTCCCCATTTCCCTATCGTCTCTAACCAGGTTCTCTGATTAATTTCTCTCCTTAGGAATAGGACCTTTCTTTCTATATCCCTCCTCTGAACACACACCTCTTTTCTCCCCAAAACAAAAATCCTACATTACATTTTTTTCTTTTTCTCAGTTTAATCATTATTTGACTTTTTTTGGAATATAGGAATTTCCTCCCTTATTAAATATATGTTCATGTCTATATTCACATGTTAACACCTCTTTCCTCCATTATAAAGATGAAAGAAGGAAGACATAATTCTCAATCCAAAAACTTTATGGTTCTCCAGTAATAATTTTATGGGAAGATGATTTTTAAATATATAAAGCTTCTCTAGATCAGATTATTTTAACTAATTTTCCTTACCTCGAGTTTTATTTTTATTACATGTAATTTGTTAAAGTAGAATTTTAAAATTTCTAGTTACTTGTTATAATTAACTTTATATGAACTGTATATAGTTATCAAATTGCTTCAGTAGATTTCAGAATTGCAAATAACTGTCCAATATCATGAGCTAAATGAAGCTTATGTAGAGTCTCAAATAAAGGTCGTAGAAATGTAAGCAGTAAGAACTATTTAGCCATGGCACAGATGTTGTGATCCTTACAGGAGTTGTGTCTTTAATTAAATTTGTTCTCTAGTGCCATTTCAAAAACTTTGTTTTTCACACAAAAACCCAATTATACAGGCAAAAGATGTCATGCTTCCATGAGTTGAAAGTCAAGAAGAAAAATGTCACAAAATTAATGCAAGCTTTTTATTCAAACGTTGTTACTGTACTATAATAGAGAAGCTTTCTGTTATTGCCAAATTGAAATGTACAGATGACCACAATAAATGGGAGAGGGAGTTAAAGATTCTTTATTCTAAAATTAGGTAACTTAAAGGTATAGAGCACTAATGTTTTTTACTAGATGATTAAAATATCTCGAGAAAGTCAGAGTTTATTCTGCAACAATAAAATATGATTCAAACCAAATGGAAATGAAAATTTAAAACCAAGTTTTGAATATATTGACATTTGGTATTTTTCCATCTATTTAGATCTGCTTATGATATAAGGCATGCTATTTTACCATTTGGATTTGTATTTTAGGTAACAGAAATTCTCCTCACTCACATTTGAATCACTTACACTTTCAATTCAAATAGCCTAAGTCTTTTAGAGAAGATCAAATAAATTGAAAAGCAAGTAACATTTCTATGCTTTGATCCAGAATTAATACTATGAAAGGTAAAGTAGCAGAAAAATTATAACATTTATTTAAGGTAATGTGAACAAAAAGGCTGAAGATATTGTCCCTAATGCAGTTATCAGTGATGTCAGTCAAACTTATACAACACAGCTCTGTATACAGTTATGTCCCAAAATGTATGAATGAAAATTTAAATTTTTAAATATTAAGCACAAGTTATTCCTTGGACTGTTTACTAAAGAATGTGGAAATTCCAATTGCTTTTGCAGCAGTGAAATTTATTTTAAAAATATTACAATTCTATAATGTCAAAGTCTTGAGCCTTTTCATTTCCATGGTTTTCATGTGAGTAGATTTTCCAGGAAAGTAAAAGTAAAAATTAAAGAAAAATGAAGAATATTTCAGTGTTTTAAAAAAATTTCTTGACACAAAAATCATTCAGTTATGTTTGTAAATCCAGTTTCATTAGATTGATACTTTGTCTTTTTTATTCTTTTGAGGATTTTAGGATGGAACGATCTAGGTTCACATAACTTCTTGAGCCAATTTACTAATGTTTCTTTGTGCTCCAATTCATATTCTTGTGTGTGTATGTATGTATTTTATATATATATATATATATATATATATACATATATATGTGTATATATGTATGTACTTGACCAATTCCTCTAAAGCTGGCTAGAAAAGTCCATATAGAAATTAAAGTGAGATGAATCTGAGAAAAGTACAAGTTGGTAAATCTAACTCTTGAATCTCAAGTGATTCAAAAAGAACACCTGAAGGTGTCTCTATTTCCAGGAATGATATAATCACCTCACTCCACCACCCCAATTATTATCTGCTGCCCTGCAATGGACATAAAACTTACCTTTCTTTTAAAATATATTCTTTATATTTGAGGATGGAGAAGGGGAAAATTAAAGTGAAAACAACTTACTCTAATCCCCTAATGTTGGTAATCATAGCCTAATTCTATCCCTATCATAAAAGGAAATAAGTGTACGAATAAAAGACTTGGTATTGCTACTGACTCAATCTCTTCAGTACCTTTTTGTGTGTTGAAAGTGAGATTTCTAGATTTGCAGTTGGGTTGTTTCTCGCTGTGACCGTTACGCTCACCTTCCTGACCAGAGATGCACAGTCCAGAGGCAAGTGATCAAATGATTCAAAACCCTGGGTGTACGTGCAACGGGAAGCTGGCATCCTCAGCTGGCTGTAATTCGCTAACCCCTGACTTTGCATTCTCTGCTTAAACCACATCCATTTTCCCCTTGAATTTTGGAAAATTTCTGTGTTACTGGCACTGTTTCTTTTCCCAGCTTTGAAGTCTTAGAGAAGAACAAGGTCCTCAATTGGCTTGCAGAATTTTAGAAAGTATTATTAACCTTCAAATACTTAACTGATGTCATGGGAATGTTAATTGCAATCTCAAACTTACTTCCAAGGGATTAAATCCCTACCCAGTTTACACAACAGCCTCTCATTTAGCTCCCTCCAAACATCACATCAATCTCAATAGGCACAGAATTATCATAGAAGACCAGAGGCACCGGCCTGCAAATGCAGCCTGCCTTCTCTACTACCCTACAACCTTGCCTGTCATTTGGAGATGCATGTCCTCAGTGGGTCTCATTTAAATCTTTGTTTTTTTTCTTTTTGACTTATGCCAAATTATGACATCAGGGTCAGTCTATTAATGCTGGAAAACTTCACAGCTAGTTTGAGTTATTTCTAGATATGTATATCTTCCCCAATTTGTCTTTATCCCTTATATCAAATTACAGAAAGGCACCATGTACATGACCAAAAGAAACAGTTTATCCGTGAATGTCCCTATCTGTAGATATTGAAATACAGCATATGAGAGAACAAGGGCAAATATTTATATATTAGAATAAAGAAAGAGTTTCAGGCTGTGGCTATGTTTTAGGCATTAGAAGTCTGCTTAGCTCTGTTGCTTTGGTTGGTACTTACTATATTCAAGCTTGTTTGGTTGTCCCTGTTTTAAATGTACTGCAGTCTTTTATTGTTGCTACTACCACTTTTAGAGCTCACCAGGCATCCATGTATGTAATGGAAGAAGATACTTTGGCAAAAACTTCTACAAAATTCACTCAAATCCATGTTCTTCTTGTTGCTTCTCTTTGGGGACATAGGTGGATAATATTTCCCAATCTCATTTACTGTCAGGTGTGGCCATGTGACTGGCTTCTAGCTAAAAGTCTGAGTAGTAGTGATGTGTGCATTCCAGATCAAGCCTTTGTGAAGGTAATGTGCCTTCTCTTCAGTCTCTTTCCCCTTCGCTGGCTAAATGCAAATGATGAGAGGCCCCTAGGGGATTTCAGAACAAACCAGAAGGAGCCTGGATCCCTGAACCGCTTATTGAAAAGAATCCAATGTTTTCCAGGAACACCTCTTTGGATTGTTAATGTGAGCAAAAATTAAACTTCCATCATGACTGAGTCACGGTATATTTTGGAGACTATTCATCACAGCAGTTAGCTTCCTCTAATAGAGACCAACTTGGACAATTTTATTAATTGGGCATTCTCATTAATACTGAAATAAGAGTAAAACCACTAAAGTTATGAATGTAATATGTATATTGTTGCAACCATAAAAAAAGCCGTAGATAGACGATTTCTGAATTGATTTAAATGCTACAGAAATAAACTCCTAGTGCCAAGTAGAGTTACTAAGCAAGTATATTTTTTAATTTGGTAGAAGTCTCAGCTCTCTCCAGGCCCTACTTTCTAATCTAATCCTGAATATTGCACATTAAGACTATAACCATCCCTGGAGCTCTATTCTTGACTTGGCCCATCTGTCCCTGAAAGTCTGTTTTTGATTTCTGGGGCTTCTGTGAGTGACGAAGGCACTTTTCTACTGACTGCGTATAGGACTTTGTAGGTTTCAGCCCATCTTGTATGATGCTTCCTTTACTGCTCTTTAATATGTCTTTGCCTTTGGTCTCATAAATATCCTGGGCACAGTTAACTTTCCTCTGCTCTGAGTAATTTATTTTTGCTAATTGTATTCAATAACCAGGTCTAAGAATGATTCCCATTTTGGCTGAGCTAGCATTTTTACTCGGAGCTCTCACTGAGTGATCTAGAACATGGCTTCTGTAGGCATCATGTGGTCTCTATGAAGTTTGTTCACTTTATTTTCCTAGACTCTTCCAGACTGTGTCAGATAGCTTCTTACTGCTTTAAAGCTAGGACTCCCATTTCCTATCTGAGTGGTGGTGCCATTCTTAGATCTTCTGCAAAGTGGACGCAGTCAACATAACTGAGCTCAGTTAATGAGAGATTTTTCAGTTACTTGTTCATCCACTTCTCTCATTTCTATTCAATATTGAATCATATTGCAAGTGTCAGAGAGGAACGGCCAGAAATAGATGCCTAGTCTGAAATTTAGGCAACTTGGGTTCGATTCAGACCCACTGACTACCAATTAATAATATTCTAAAATATTCCTCATATTTTATCTCTGCTAAAAATTAGGAATAAAAATACTTCTTACTGCAAGTTAAGAACGAACTTGGGTTGCTTCAAGGACTAAATAAAATCATGAACATGGGAGCACTTAACAAATATTATACAAATAAATTATATAAGTGTAGGTATAATGTTTCTAAAGTTCCTCAGATACATCATTAGAGTATATACTGTTTTGAACACATGATATGTAAGAAATTCAGAAAATGTAAAGTTCAGTCTCTCATCTTTTATGTTGTGGAGACTTTTTCTCTTTGTATAATCAAATAATTGCTCTGGCTTTTCTTTTTCACATATATTCTAAATAAAGACATAAAATAGAGGACATTGAGTGGATGAGGAACAGTGTGATGAATCCTGGGGGCCCAGTGAATTTCAGCAGCAGAAAAGCAATCCCTGAGGTCTGCTGGCCTCAGACACATCTGTTTGCCTGTTTCATAGCCTCCTGGTATACAGAATATTGTTTTGGAGGGATAATTTTGTGGTTGAGCATCAAGGCCTCCTGTCTCGGGATATGAGCTGAGACATTTTAGGAGATGTCTACTACAACCAAGAGAATAAGCCGATGCTATTAACTCAGTCCAGCAGGAGCCATGAATAAATTACATACCATGAAAGCTTTTTGTGAACTGAATTTTCCAAAGAGCCTTCTTCACTTTATGCTCCATTTCTTTTAGCTGTCTCTTTTTCTTTTACTTTTTCCCTGCCTTAGAAATACTGAGGGTTTTTGCCTATGATGCATTTGATTAAAAAAAATATATAACACATGGGCTCTTTAGATGAGGCAAAAATGAGATATTCTATTTTCCACAGATAGCAAGTGAGTTATTACACTATTCTGTGTTATAATATATCACATAGGTTTAATATTGTACACCAATTATCTAACTTGGGCCCATAGCATAGTTTCTAACACCTAGAAAGCATTTACTGTGTAATTTTGAATAAATGAATGATGTAATATACAGTATTAGTTCAGAGTTATTGCTTGCATTTTTTCTACACCCAAAAATATAAAGGAAATTTTCATATCTTTAAAAATTTTTTTCAGGCCAAAGACCTATGCTTCAGATAATCTAGATACTTTTATAAAGATATTCATTGAAAAATATGTCCATTCCCTGGAGGACAGAATATAAGATTTTCTTATAGCAGCTTTAGAGCACCTCCAATAAATTAAAAATTGACCTTCTTTGAGGCAGATAAATATTTGCCTAAAACCTTAATCTTAAATAAAATGAAGGAGATTCATTAAGAAAATTAAAGGGTAGTAATTTTGGTGGTCTAACAGCCTTCTACTTGCAGAATAGACTTTTTTTTTTTTTTTTTTTTTTTTTTTTTTGTGACGTGGGCCTCTCACTGTTGTGGCCTCTCCCATTGCGGAGCACAGGCTTCGGACGCGCAGGCTCAGCAGCCATGGCTCACGGACCCAGCCGCTCCGCGACATGTGGGATCTTCCCGGATCGGGGCACGAACCCACGTCCCCTGCATCGGCAGGCGGACTCTCAACCACTGTGCCAACAGGGAAGCCCTGCAGAATAGACTTTTAAAGAAAGTGTCATTCAGAAGATGGTTCTTCTATGTGATTTTTTGGAAACAATTTCTAAGATTGTTTCATTTTTTGAATTTCATCATAGAGTTGGTACCTTGGATTTCCTTTGTGGAAGATTTCTTTAATACCATATCTTAACTCTAGACTATTAGAATGAAATATTTGAGTGACTTAACAACAGAAATTTATTTCTCACAGCTCTGGAGGCTGGGAAGTCCCAGATCAAGGTGCCAGCTGATTCAGTTCCTGATGAGGGCCCTTTACCTGGTTTGCAGACAGCTACCCTCTTGCTGTAGCTTGGCATGAGAGGGAGAGAGGAAAATAAGTGGCTCTTTTTATAATCCCATCATGGGGCTCCACCCTCATGACCTCATTTAGGCCCAATTATTAAGGCTTAATAATTAAGCCTAATAATTATTGTCTTAAATAATTAAGCCTAATTATCTCCCATAGACCCTACCTCCTTATATTCTACCATCACGTTGGGTATTAGGGCTTTAACATATGATTTGGGAGGACAAAAACATTCAGTCCATAGCATATCACCAGGGAACCTGTGCTATCACTTTACTGAAGGAGAAATGGCTACATCATGGTTAATAGTAAGTGCTCAGATACAACAAATCAAGTTTCAGAAGAGCTTCTAAGAGTTGTTCCTTGAGAAACTTGATCAAGATTATCTGGTGTTTTACAATAAAGAATCAGGTGCAGTGGAAACATGTCTCATATTTTACATTGTAAAGTCAGCACACAATGATATTAGTGTAATTATCAGTGATGGTCCTTGAATTAAGTAAATAAAGTAGAAAAATTAATAACATTGATTCTTTTACCATACTTCTATTACCTTCCATTTATGCCTAATGATGCTAGTTTTCCATTTAAGGTATTAATTTAACAGTTCCTCTTGAAAGCTGAACTTATTTTAAGTCATTTGATTTAAAACATATTAAATACGTTCTTAGCTATGACAAAACTCTAAAGTTGGTATATTAGAAAATAAAGTAGAGGAATACTGGGTTATCATAATTTTAAAGTGTTCCTTCTATAAACACCCCTAGCAATTTATTTTGTGACCTTTTGCAACACTCAGCAATTCTTATGACAAGAGCTCTTATTTATTCAAATTTCATTTGTTGTACTTTGAGCTAATTTCATCTTTGTTTTCCATCATGGTTACCACTACTCCCTATTACTTATACTCAATCGTGGTACCTACTATTGGAATTACGGAAAATTATATAAAACCAACTCTACAACCTGGTTGGGTTGATAAGACACATCTGCAAGAGAGGGTAATTACCATGAATTGCCCTTTACCCAGTTGCAGAATACTAGGAAGATGATAAATCTTAGTGTCCACTGGCAATGTGTACATTTGATTGTCTTTGGCGGTTACTTAAAATTTATGAAGGGATAATCACCAAATGCATATAATCTTCTAAATATGTTTCTTTCGGCCTGAAATTCTAACCTTTAAAATAATTTATAAAAAGCATATCATTTTATGTAAGTTAAAGTCTTACAAGAAATAGTAATTAGTTATAACAGTGATTCATATTGGTCTTTCTAAGAGGGAAAGATGGTGGTCCAGATACAGAAAGTAAGAGAAAAGAGAGTGAATGTTGAAACAGGAAGCGGCAAGCTTGAAGGAGAAAAGCACACTTGGCCTTTTTTAAAAATTTTGTATGTCGGTGGCATCCTTTTCTTCCAAATTGTCTCTTTCCCTGGAGGTATTTTCAAGTTTCTGAAAAGATGGTTTGAAGAAACTTATCTTAATTTAACTTAAAAAAAGAATGTCACATATATCTTTGAGCAAGAAAGAAGGCTTTACCAGATCAAATATAGGATGTCAAGTTGTTTCAATATACAAGTTGATAATGAAAGGTTTTTGACATTATATACTAGCAGAAAATAATCTTTAGCCATAGATTTCCATAATAATACATTTGTTTTTATTGATGAACTAGATATCAATTCTTGATGGTGTCCTACTGGCTTAAAAAAAAGAGATTTTATATCCCAGCATAAATATTGTTGAATATTTTTTCTTATGCCTCATTTTCAAACAGCTATATTTGTAAAATGTATAGGTGTTAAGAAAAATACCTAGCCTAATGATGGTCTACTGCTATATACCCACAATAACAAATAGTTCTGCCTCATTGCGACCAAAAGCCACATTTAACTTAATACAAGAAGAAGAGGATTATTCCCCAGTTCCTCCTCATACCCAGACACTCCTCTGCTTGACCAGGTTGTGTTATTGTCTTTAAAGGAGAAGTTCATGCCAGTTTGTTAGTTCAAGTTCACGATAATTAACTGGGCAACATTGGAGTGGATACTGTGCCTAAGTGGGAGATCACATCATCTGATTGCTCACTTCTACTTCATGTGAGCTAAAGTGGCCAAGTGGGTCAAGAAAACCAGTAAGGATCTTTCTCTTTTGCTTCCTTCCCCTTTGCGTGTGAAGAAGCAATTAGGTGGGACTGGGGACTGTAGTGTAGTGTTGAGTATGTAGTGATGAAGGTGTCATGATGGTAATGATGATAATGATCCTTATTATAACTAATATTTGAGTGCTTACTATTTATCATCCATTATTTGAAGGATTTAACATTAATACGAAGTGGATATGATTATTATTCCCATTTCACAGATGAGAAAAATGAGGCACAGAGAAGTTAAGTGACTTGTTCCAAAAGTTGGCATTGCTAAGATTGAACCTAACCATCTTGCTTCTTTATTTTTTACTTCATTCCTCTGTTCATCTATTAGGAATGAGCCAAGATCTCAAGATTTGAATTTGGGAGAGGAGGAGATGTGAAAATGGTGGAGAGAGTAGATCCCAAGACTAAAACATGTGTTTGGACTCAGCTTTTAACATAGTACTAAAATAAGGATATCGGGTGGTGTTAGATTCTCATCTTGCTGCTGTTCCTTGTGTATAATTCTTTGAGAAAGCTTGTGGGTAGAATTTAGGGGTGTAATAATGTAATTGACAAGAGCAATAATCGGTCATTTCTTCCTTTAATGTCAACTAACTTCACCCAATACCCATCATTATTTCTAACTTAAATAATATTAATTGCAGCTTTATAGCATGCAACTAGCTTAAATTGACCTTTTTATTGCTTCCATTTATTAAAAGCAACACAAGCAAAATTTACCTTCTTTTCCACAATCTTCAAATATTTGAAACGTCATTGTGGTAGAGTGACCAAAACAGAGTGACTGCTTGATCTACACTTTCCCAGTTCTTTGACACTACAAAACAGTAAAGGGGACAGAAAAGTCATCGTGTTAAGATCCATGTCGCTTTCAGCCTAAGCCTAAGATGTGCTCGTTTCAGGGCAGATAATGAGGATGCTGTAAGGAAACTATTTTCATAGAGGAACTTTTCAGAAGATAATTCTACCTTAAAAGAATTAGATACACTTGGTCATATCCCACATTTTTAGAGTTCAGAATTGAGTCTGCTCACATGATGATGTTTATTTATCAGATGTGTTCCTTGACCAGCCACTAGGCTCTTATTTATATAATCTGGGGAGCAGGGAGAAGAGCTGGGAATGTAAGCGAGAAAAGGGAGAAATCAACCAAGAGATGTAGAAACTGATGGAGATATTTTGCCTCAAGAGTTCTTAACATTTAGAGACTCAAATCAGTATTTCCTAGATATTCTTAAAGGAAACATGCATTTTTTTTCTTTCCTGTTGAACATACCACCTGGGATTGGGACGCTAACACTGGATAGAGTTTAACATTGCTTTGTTATTGGCAGTGTTCTAGGGTGTGTAGCTACAGTGCTGCTCAGCAGAAGTAGCACTGAAAGTACTTGGAAAAAAGGAGGCTCTACTTAAGTAGGTATGAAGTGTCTTCATGTAGCTTGTAGCTTTGGAGACAGTCGAGGCCTCAGAAACAGTACAAAAAAGGGCCAGGGTAGAAGAACTAATTCTTGGATGCCCTGTGGTTGCTAATTGACATGGTCGTGATATCCAGGAAATACCCTGCAGGGTGACTGGAGTGATTTTGGAAGGGAATGTTGTGCTCAAAACTGGAAATCCTGCAATAGCAGGTGGACAGTGAAGGAGCAGAGCCAGAAAATGTTTTTTTCTAAATCTGATGCTTTTTCAAACGCTGGTCTTTCTTGGCTACATAACAAAGGGTTGCACATGCCTGGAAATCATTTCTAAACTCTCATTGAATTATATGAGCCTCCCTTTGCTATTTAGTAAATAAGAAATATTAATAACAGGTATTGCATATTTAATTAAGGAATCATTTATGAGCACACTATATATACAGTACTGAGCTAAGTTGGTGCCTCAGGCAATTGAAGGATCCAGTGCTTTTAAGGGGAAAATGGTAGGCACACATGAAAGTTTTACACAGTGTACCACAATTTATTGTTTAGGAATATATGTTCTAAATGTTTTTCTAGAGAAGGAAAAAGTAAAAGTGGTTTGGGATGTGTTATAGAAGGTGGCATTAGGGACAGAGTACTTGATAAAGAATTTAAAAGGTAAGTACGATTTGGATCAGAAGAGAAAAAAACAATAGCCCAGGTGAATTTAAGCTTCACACGCTTTACAGGCTAAGCTCCACAAAGACAGTTTTTTTTTCTTCAGCACTATATGCTCAGAACCCAGGACAGAGCCTGGTACATAACAGACATATTCAATAAATGTTCACTAAATGAATGAATGCTGAATTGTTAAAACACTTTAAAGCTATTGTATTCCTTTTGTGATGACATTTAAGATGATCTAATTAAAGAGAAGTTTTCCTCCTTGGACTTAAACTTGGCAGTGAATGTGGCTAAGGTTGACCAGTTTCTGTCTCATATCAATTAAACCTTTCATGGGTTTTTTACTCGAAATTCAGTCATTAATGAGCAGCTGCCCAGGGCAATGATAATGATGATGATAATACATTGCCCTTACACCGTCTCCCTTATCCATGGGAACCTAAGTGCTTTACCAACAATAATTAACATAGCTCTTATGGGAGGTAGGAAAGTATAATTAACACCATTTACAGATGAAAATGGAAATAGAGAGATATTAAGCGACCATATCAGAGAGATGTAGTAGGTCAGCCATTTATTATTTTCAAAATGTCAGCATTCGCATCTTATTAAGGCTTGAGAACAGTGAATGACCAATATCTGTTAACTGTTCAAACCATAAGTTTGTCTCTCTTTTAGAGATGTTAATAAAATGACAGAAATGAAGGTAAATTTTGAAATTCATCAATCAGTGCACTCCTTGAGACCTAATCTGAATTCTTGTTCAAACTGATGGGTGCTAATAGGTTAAGGAAAGTATGCACCTCTTGAAAGTCTTCTACATAAGTTCCCTTGGCTCATGTAAATTTAGGAGTGTAATAATTATTCAATTCTCAAGTCAGAATGATTGTTTTATCACATGTTTTGTTCCCTGTTCCCAAAACTCTTTTGCTTTTTTCTCCTCATTTATAAAAATGGCCCCACCCCAGACACTAAGATCAATATGGATTCTGTCAAGTGATCTGAAGAATAATTGAGTTACAGTGATTCACCATCAAGATAAGCTTATTTTGTGTATGATTTGATCTTGTTTTCTCCTCATAGTGATGAAAACTCTCCATTGATGTGTGTGTGTGTGTGTGTGTGTGTGTTTCAGGAACACTAAGTATTTGTTTCCCTCTTCTTTTGTTAATAGTATACTTGCATCAGGATATTTCTGACACAAGTGACAGAAAACTACCCCCAAATGGATATAAGCAAGAACGTTTATTGGCTCTGTTAATTAATTCAGTGGTAGAACTGGCTTCAAGTTTGGTCTCCTTGAGGTCAAAAAGTGTCACCAAGATCTAGTTTTTTCTCTCCTCTTGTTCAAGTCTCATCAGTGTATTGGCTTTACATGTGGTGGCAAGATGACAGCTACTCCTATTACAAATTTTCAGGTTCAAGTTCAGTGGAGGAGAGTATTGCCGACATCCTCAAAGCCTCAGAAGAATTTCCATTGTACCATACTGGCTCTGATTGGGTGACCTGTTCATCCCGACCAACCCTTGTCCAAGGCATGCTATCCAGTGCATTAGGTTGGAAAAATTAGAGCCCACCCTTGATGAGGGGTTGGAGTAAATCATCACTCAAACCATACCTCTGGTTGTAACATTACAATACTTACCTTTCTTCTAACCTTTAGGGACTTGATCCTTCACCCAGTGCAACTCTATGATTGGTCATACAGCTGTCAATCACAATACCCCACAGTAGCAGTGGCTCCACCCCCCCCACCCACAGAGGCTTGATCATAGTGCTTATCCTCCCATCTAAAGGATATGTCCAGTGAGTGACCAATGCCAGTTAAATCAATGTCTATCCCTGAGAGTTAATCTCTTATAAGAAACGGATAGAAACTCAGAGATAAGCTAAGGTGAGAGTTTGAGAAATGTATTCATAGAATGTTTGCTTAGTTTTAGGCACTGAGATTACCAGAACTTCCCTGGTTTCTGCAGCCTCTCCACTGATGCTGTGATTTATCCTAGTATCCCTACAAAATCTTGTTGTTGTTTGTTTAAATGAATTTTAGTTATATTTCTATTACTAACAATAAAAAGTCTTTGGTAACACTCTTTTGTTCTTGAGACTTCAGTTTCTTCCTAGTTCCAGTAAGTGGGCCCTCATCTTGCTTTCCTAGGTCTGAGTACCTGCTTTGAAAAATTGCCTAGTTAAAAAGCCCTTTTGTATTTTGACTGTGACATATTTTCAGACTTACAGAAATAAATTTGTATAGTAGTCCAGAGAATTTCTTTATACCCAGATCACCCAAATGTTAACATTTTACCATGCTTGCTTCATCCTTGCCTTTCTATATGTATACATGATTTGTATAAATTCAGACTAAGCTGCATACTTGATGCCCCTTCACCCCTAAATCCTTAGTGTGTTCTTCCTAAAGAAACGGTGTATCATCTTGCTTAATTGCCGTAAATCAGGAAATTACTGTAGACCAATAATAGTATCTAACCTATAGTTTTTATTCAGATTTTGTTGTCTCAGTTATGGTATTTATAGCAAAAAAACCCAAAAAAACAAACCCAAAAAACAAACAATCCTGGATCATACTTCCAGTAGTCTTATTTCTTTAGTGTCCTTTAATCTCATACAATTCTTTACTTTTTCTTTTTTTCCTAGCATTGGCGTTTTTGAAGATACAGGCCAGTTTTTTTGTACTATGACGAATGATGCTGATTTGTATCAATGCTGATGCGAATCTTGATCACTTGGTTAAGGTAGCATCTGCTAGTTTCTTCAACTTTTTCTTTGTAATTAATATATATGTTGTGGGAGGTGCTTTGACTAACATTCTTTCACTCCTCATACTTTTACTCATTTTCGCCTCCCTAGGTCTTTATAAATGATGTCCCTTCTCTACTTCACCAGTTTCCTCTGAGTGATCATCTACTTGTTCTCGCCTTGCTATCCCTGCTACCACTCACTCATATGCACAACATATGTCCTGTTTCTGGTGCCCCTTCTGTAATCAGAGTCTTGCTATGCACTAGTGCTGACTGCCCTTTGCCTGGCATAATCTTAGGCTTTTGCCATCATCTTAGGCATCTTGTCACTCATCTGCTGGATTTGCCATTTTGCATTTTATTGAAACTAGCCTCTATTAATGCCTACTTATTTCTGGCTTTATCCTCTAAACAATTGACTCTTCCTAACCAATTTGATGACCTTCTATCTGTAGCTATAACCTCCCCCAATTGTTTTGTTTTGCTTTTATTTTTAGACCTTCCAAGTCTCCTAGCTATCCTAATCTAGCTAATCTTATCTTCTTCTGATAATAGAGAAATACATGTCAGCCTCTGGCTGCTCTATAGCTGGTAATTAATAAACATGCAAAATATTGTAGAGCGATTCTACTGTCTGGCAGTAAAGATGATACTATTTCCAGTAGGCAACCTTTGTATCGTACTGTTTTTAAATTTGAATTTTACCACAAACTTGTGAAATCTAATCTATATGGTTAAATAAGTTACTTGCACAGAGGAATGTGCGATATTCAATCTTGAAATCTTCATGAAGAAAACTGACCAGCTGAAGCAATGGGGGAAATCAAAGTTTGTTTTGGATACATTTTCAGTTTCTGTCTTAAATTCAAGACAAGGTTAGGATACTGGGATGGTGGAGAAGAAGGGTTCTGCTAACCCAAGAAGACAAGTGTAATGTAGAAATAAGAACGCTTTCTATCACTATCATAGCAAGGAAATTAAAAAAAAGAATTCACTTGGGATTATTTCTGTAACAGTTTAGTAACATTTCTTAGGATTTGTGAATTCTTGATGTTATTTTTATCATCTTCTATTTCTTTGTGACAAATAGCAATAAAACTCTTAGTTACAACTGTGACCCTCTGTAGAGGAACAAAAAGGGGAAAGCTAAAGAAAAGGGCTCCTGTTCTAAAGAGTGATACCGATGACAGGAGGAAAGAACAGGTTATGTCCCCGATGCCTGAGAAAAGGCAGAAAAAGACATTGCAGAGAGTTGTTCTGGTCTGAGAAGCTGTCCTACGTTTACCCATAAATGGTCCACAAGGGCTTCCAGACACTGAACACTTATAGATGATTTAAGACCCAAAGGATTATGACTTCTTTATTCATGTTTGTGCTTTAGCTACAACATTATCATAGATTCTACATTCTGTGTACTTGCCTTTTGGAGAGTTTTATAGGCATTTTTCATATTCTCTCAGCATCAGTGAAAAAAGATAAATGGTGTTTTTATTTCTATAGGGTTATTATTACAAAAGTGAAGAGTTTTGGAGACTACTTTTCAGTCTGTATACTCCATGAGCACAAGAGCCTGTATTGTTTACTACAGTGATCCAGACATAGTGCTAGTTACATGGCATATGTAGCCAATAAATATATGGTTACTCACTAACAGGCTCGGTGGCTGCAGATTATAGCACTTTGCCTTTGTTTTATTTCCCCTCTAGTAAGGAGCTCAACAAATCATAGTTTTAACTTGGTGAAAAGACATGCAAGAACTTAAAGAACTTGACATACTCATTTTTACAAATTGTTGAAAAAACTAGTTTAGGAAGTTTATAGACCGAGTCAAAAACCTCTGTTTATTCTAAACTCTGGAATCCAACTACATATTGAAAAAAAAAGGATAACCGGAGCATATTAGGGTGGGCTGTAAATTAGTAGAATTTGGAGGCTGATTTCTTGCCCTTATCCCCAGCGCTCCCTTTCTACAAGGGCAAAGAGGAAAACCATGCCAAATACCAGACCGAATGGGTGATGTTCCTGTCTGTTCTCTTTCTTACTTGTAATGGAGCTGCTCCCAAACTTCACAGAGAGCAACCTTGTCTAGATTTATACTTTTAGTTAAGTGCAAATTCTAACCTTAACTGTTAAGAAAGTTGCCATATTATCAATATTAATAACATCCAGCCTGGAGAAAAATATGAAGAGTCTTCATGATTGACTCTTCCTTGGATGACCAGCGTTCAGAGACAGACCCTAAGGGTTACATTAGCGCTCTCTATACTCACCTCCAGGATTTGATCTCAGTGCCCCCATTTGGGAGACTGCAATCACAGATTTGTAAACCTATTGTTGCATTTTAACCCTTCTCAAATCCTAATTAAGTTATGGTTTTAATGCAAAGTAATTATGTTTACTTACAGACCTATGATTAATGCAAGCCACAAAGCAATTAGCTGAAGAGAGACAAAAATATGGTTAATATTGACATACTGGTCCTAGGCAGAATTAACATTATCTGTAAAATGTGGACACTTTTGCACAGATGGTTGACGTGGTTGTCATAGAAACTGCTTGTCTTGTCATTACTGCAGTCTCCAGACATCTGTTCTAAGTTCAAACACTCATTGACATGTGCATTCATTTGGTCAGATAAGATGCCTTATCTCAGGCACCTTTATCATCCATGAGTATGTTGACTCCCTTTAAATAATGAAACACTAATTATAAATTCGTAACCACAGGTGTATCAGCATTTAGAGCTTTGGTTGATAATCGCTAATAGCATCACTGAGACTTAATTGTGTCTACTGTTATATGGATTTTATAGTCAACTATGAATTATTTGCAATAATGGATTAAAGCTCTGGGATTCAAGAAATATGAATAGTTTGGTTTTTTACCTAAATGGAAGAATTCTTGAAATTGAGTTTTTACAGATATGCTCGAATATAGCCCCAAAGTGTTTGATGTTGGAAAAATTCACCACACTTCAAATAAAGAATGAAATTATACTAGGAAGATCTAGTCACAGAGAACTAGTAAAGATATTTGATTTCCCCCTTATTTATTTGCTTAAATTTCCTAACTGTTTCAGCCATTGCTAGGAAAAGATAACATTAGCCTTCACCTTAACATATTGAGCAGAATAATACTTAATTTTGCATGACTGTATTTAGCATTTTAGGAAATTTAGCATCCCTATCCTCCAAATGCTAAACACTAGTAGTAACTCTCTGCCCTGGTCATAGTAGCAACCAAATATGAATCCACACATTTCCAGATGTCCCCTATGTAGAGCATGGGGTAGAGTGGGAGAGGTAGTACCACTCATGATTGGAAACCACTAAAGGTCTTAGCAAAGATGTCTTTTCTAGTTCTGTCATTTTCTCAACAGATGATTCTTACCTTGTTACACTTAAATTTATCTGCTGTGAGTCTCATATTAATTGAAGTCTGGAAGGTAACAATTGCTTTAAGGTGTCAAGAATACTATAAGAATGTCAGGAAAAGAACAAAAAAGGAAAATTAAAAAGATTTGGTACCCTAAAAGGAAACTGATAAGGAAAAATATCACTAGATTACTAAACACTAAATAAAATTGCATAGAATAGAATAGTTAAGGATTTGTATTTCTCTCTGCTAAAGGTTGCGATAATATTGGATTGGGTTATTTGTTAGACATAAGATAAATTGATGGCAGGACTGAGAGTCTGTGTTGTATGAGAGGGATTCACAGCAATTGTAGAAGAGATAAGCTGATGGACCAGAAGGAAATATCTTATGATTTTATACCAAAGAAATTTGGATGAATAGATCTTTTGGAAATGATACCTGGTGATGGGGTGTCTCATATTTTTCCTGGAGTTGAAAATTCATGCAATAAAATAAATAATTGAGTATAATGAATAGCAGAAAAGTCCTTTTCTCCACCCAAAACGCTGGCATATTTCATTGATTCATGATTTTCTGTTGTGGAATGTACAATAAAGAATTCCCACTAAACATAATTACTATAAAATATTTGTTGCCGCAGTTATTGTCTCGGTACACAATAAATAATAATTGATTAAAATAAACCCAGAGGAGGCTAGAAATATAGACCTTAGAGACAGTCTAACATCACTTTCTCTACATAGGAGAGGAAATTAATGTTGAAAGATATTATTTAAAACAGCCCCTTAGCTACTTACCTGCAGAAACTGGCTGAAATTTTGAGATCTATTTTGAACTGAAGTGACTTGGGAGTCACCAGATTTCTGTGTGATTAAAATGTAACTATTTCTTAGGATGTGCTCAGAAATGATGCTCAAGTGGGAAGCTTTGGAATTCAGAGGCCAGGGCTTGGTAGATGTCGGTTTGGGAGACTATATCAAGTTTGGGACACTATATCAGGAACTTTTTCTTAGCCACTGAGCATCAGTTAATAATGGCAAGAGAGAGGACGATATGGAAGAAAGCTGACTAGGGTAGAAGAAAAAGTGCTGTGCCATGTTACTGTTGAAGATTATGATATTTCAGTAGCATCAGTCTGGATAACTATGTTTTTTCATTGCTGTGTTCATTACTTGGGAGTAGCCATAGAAATGATGCATTTTTTGGATTTAGGGCTAAATTTTCATGGAAATAAGCTGGTGCTAGAAGCCTAAACTAGAAGGATAGGATGTTATGATCAGAGTGAGATCTTTTAATTTAAGATTTCAGAAGAAGAGTTTTTGGGTGATAACATAGTCCAGAATGTGGACACCAGAGTGGACAGGGGAAAGGAATGGGCATGAGATAGCTGGAATTATGGAAACCAGAAAATGAAGGCTCAACATTCAGATAACTTTGTCACTTGGTCATTAGTTTACTGAGGATGGGGGTAAGTGTTGGAATAAAAAGGAAGATGGCAAGCCAGGAGCCAAGGTCACTGATGAGTCAGTGAGATTGATAGGAAGCTACAAAGACGCAAAGGAGGAATAGTGAGGATGAAGCAGTGATGGTCCAAAATGAGCACTATGAAGTGAACGACTGCCCCGCAGTTCCCTTGCTTCTGGACTCTGAAGAAAGTAGGATATGGGAGACTGAGAGCTCAGCACTTAAAAAGGGTTTTGTAAGGAAAGTAGTATTTTGTCTGCCGGCAGTCTTCAGGAAAACTGAAGCCTCTAAGTATTTCAAGGAAGGGACTTACTACAGAGAATCAGAGGCATACAAAAATGGGGAAGCTGCTCTGTTCATTCAGGAAGTTACTACAGAAAAAAACTTGAAACCACTGCTAATAATGATAGCTGCCCTCCGACCGGAAGTGGGAGATTAAGAGGAGGAAGCACCAACTCCGCTGGATATGTCTCAGATGCACAGTCAGCTGAATGCCAACCTGCTAGTGCTCTTCCTCTAGCTTCCAAGTCTTATACCAATGACTCTTGTTAGCGGACTCTAAACCAGAACCCTGCTGGCCAGTGAATCTGGAAATCATTTTCCCAACCTCTGTCCCTTATGATACGTGATGATGCGCTGCTTAGCAGGTGGGAATAATAGTACTGAGTCTGAACAGATAATATCAAGGAGAAGTATGTTCAAGTAAGATGAATTAAGACAACGAGGTAGAAAAGACATTAAGAATAGATTAAATATAGAGACTTATTTGTCACTGTGAGCAAAGGCCTAAAAAGGTCAGAGGAAAAGTTTTGCAAGAGAGAACAACAGTGGGAAATTGTATCCAGACCAAGGAAGCATAGAGCAGTATGACTGTGAAACTTTATGGGACCAGAAAAAGACTAGAGGGAATCATTTTTTGGATGTTAATTAAATATCACAGCAAAGTGAGGCATGGTAGGACTGATTTCAAGTTTCCTTGAAAAAGAAAAGTTTTCATTATTTTTTTTTCTAATGAAAAGGAAAACTCAGGTCTTCTAGATGAAACTGGCAACTTGGATTGTTTGTATATCTATAGCAATTCTAACCTGACAGGCCAACAGTGAAAGAGTGACTTTCTAGGATCCTAATTATGTGTTAGAAATGGTGGCAACTTCTGAAAAATGGCAACCTACTTCTAATATACTTCTAATATAAATGGAAGTCAATTTTAAAGGTCTTTGTTTTTTTTTAATTCAAAATTCTGCAAAACATTAACACAACATGTGACTATAAAAGAGGAGGATATGATGTGGAGCATGAATTAGATTATATTATTGTTCCAATTACTTATGAGTCCTTTGAGGGGATTATGATTCCTCCTCCATTAACCTGGTTTTGGTGGGGAAAAAAAAAAAGTGAACACGTGCTATTTATGAACAAAACTTTAAGATGCATCACATGTTTCCACAAACCCTTTTTCCTCTGTCACCAGCCAGCATGTCCTAGATAGGGGCTGCTCTCTAAGCCTGAGTCTCTGGATGAAGACACGGTTGCAACTGACCAGTGATAAACTGACACGAGAAGAAAATCTTCCATTTTTGTAACTACAGAGATTTTGAGGTTGTCTGCAACTGTGCTGATACTTCTTTGAATGGTATACATTCTATTTTCCAAATATACAGTATACATTCTAATATTTCTAAATAACTATGAAAAAAAATTTTGCACTGGCTCACCTGATTGTTCAAACCAGCTTCTATATACAACTGATGAATAGCTTGAGCTATGTGAAGTCTGGATATCATTATAATATTATTGAGCTGTTTTCATAGAGTAAGCCCTGGTCACCCTTAAGTATTAAAGGTTAGAACATCTACTCATTTTTTCTACTACGTTTGCCAAATCAAGGTGAGAAAATTTCTGTCCTGTTTGTCTTTTATACTATTAGGTTTGGCTTGGAGTCCAGAATCCTGGGGTGAGTCACAGCCTGGTTTTCTAGAAACCTGGGAACGCTTGGTTTTGAGAGCCCTTTCCTCTTTGGAGCTGAATTCTATGATGTTACCTTGTCTCTCTCTAAGTAGATCAGCTGCCCAAGATATTGATTCTTCTTCTCACCTTGTCTTTAAGAATTTGTTCTATCAGTCCTCATTCTATTCTACTGCTCCCACCCTCGCAAATTTTAGTTATTCAGTCATTGACACCTGTGCAGATCATCTTGCATTTGCCCATTTGAACATTTCATCAGCCTGCCCAGTTTTCCTATTTTAAACACACTGTGACTTTATTATCTCTAGTGATTGAGATCTCTGTGCTTTACCCTAAGCCTCTGAGTTATAACAACTTCTGTGAATAAATGTAATACAGATGCTTTAGACAGTTTGATGAATGTTTTTTAATCAATGTATTCAAAAGACCCAAGGCAATTAAAATCTCAAATTTATCAAGTTTTTATGAATTTCTGAGATGTAGTAATATCATAATGTAAAAACCATGTTGGTTGAAAGGTATTTCCCATTGATTCTTGGTTTGGTAAATAATGGGAAAGCAAAAACAATGATATATATTTAAAAGAGGTATACGTAAACTTGATAAGATTACTTCACTCAGGTAAAACAATATGAATAAGTTCAAGATTATGTGATATGTTATTTTTTACCTCTTGTCCAGTTGATAGTAAAACTTTCCTCCACTAAAACAAGATAGCAAGTGGGAGACAGACTTGCAACCATGCCTTTTAGACCAAAGCAAATGTTAAGAATTCAGAGTAGCAATGCATTAAACAGTGATACTTTCAAAAACAAAAAAATTAGCAGAATAGTGTTACTAAAAACTCGCAGCGTCTGTAACACACCATTAGAGAGTGTGACTTGAGTAATTAAAATGGAAAATGTGTTATTTGAACAGATGTTGCAGCGTACTTAGAGAGGTATATCCGTTCACCTATGTGTATATTTGTCTTCAAATGGCCAGGCTGACCTTGGTTGAACACAGAGCAAATCCTTTTTAATAGAGACACACCCAAGTTCAAAATGGTTTCTGCTGTGTCCTCACTAGTGCTTGCATTCCATTAAAGTGAGCCTACTGGAACAAGCAAACCGAAAACTCCATGATTCATAAAGGTCTTGAAAGATTTTGCAATTTCATTTGAACATAATACAGTATGGAATCCACACATCGGCTGTTAAAGTCTTTTTTTTTTTTTTTACATCTTTGTTGGAGTATAATTGCTTTACAATGGTGTGTTAGTTTCTGCTTTATAACAAAGTGAATCTGTTATACATATACATATGTTCCCATATCTCTTCCCTCTTGCATCTCCCTCCCTCCCACCCTCCCTATCCCACCCCATTAGGTAGTCACAAAGCACCGAGCTGATCTCCCTGTGCTATGCGGCTGCTTCCCACTAGCTAGCTATTTTACGTTTGGTAGTGTATATATGTCAATGCCACTCTCTCACTTCGTCCCAGCTTACCCTTCCCCCTCCCCGTGTCCTCAAGTCCATTCTCTAGTAGGTCTGTGTCTTTATTCCCGTCTCACCCATAGGTTCTTCATGACATTTTTTTTTCTTAAATTCCATATATATGTGTTAGCGTACGGTATTTGTCTTTGTCTTTCTGACTTACTTCACTCTGTATGACAGACTCTAGGTCCATCCACCTCACTACAAATAACTCAATTTCGTTTCATTTTATGGCTGAGTAATATTCCATTGTATATATGTGCCACATCTTCTTTATCCATTCATCCGATGATGGACACTTGGGTTGTTTCCATCTCCTGGCTATTGTAAATAGAGCTGCAATGAACATTATGGTACATGACTCTTTTTGAATTATGGTTTTCTCAGGGTATACGCCCAGTAGTGGGATTGCTGGGTCATATGGTAGTTCTATTTGTAGTTTTTTAAGGAACCTCCATAGTTTCCTCCATAGTGGCTGTACCAATTCACATTCCCACCAGCAGTGCAAGAGTGTTCCCTTTTCCCCACACCCTCTCCAGCATTTATTGTTTCTAGATTTTTTGATGATGGCCATTCTGACCGGTGTGAGATGATATCTCATTGTAGTTTTGATTTGCATTTCTCTAATGATTAATGATGTTGAGCATTCTTTCATGTGTTTGTTGGCAATCTGTATATCTTCTTTGGAGAAATGTCTATTTAGGTCTTCTGCCCATTTTTGGATTGGGTTGTTTGCTTTTTGTTATTGAGCTGCATGAGCTTCTTGTAAATTTTGGAGATTAATCCTTTGTCAGTTGCTTCATTTGCAAATATTTTCTCCCATTCTGAGGGTTGTCTTTTGGTCTTGTTTATGGTTTCCTTTGCTGTGCAAAAGGTTTTAAGTTTCGTTATGTTCCATTTGTTTATTTTTGTTTTTATTTACATCTCTCTAGGAGGTGGGTCAAAAGGATCTTGCTGTGGTTTATGTCATAGAGTGTTCTACCTATGTTTTCCTCTAAGAGTTTGATAGTTTCTGGCCTTACATTTAGGTCTTTAATCCATTTTGAGCTTATTTTCGTGTATGGTGTTAGGGAGTGTTCTAATCTCATACTTTTACATGTACCTGTCCAGTTTTCCCAGCACCACTTATTGAAGAGGCTGTCCTTTCTCCACTGTACATTCCTGCCTCCTTTATCAAAGATAAGGTGACCATATGTGTGTGGGTTTATCTCTGGGCTTTCTATCCTGTTCCATGATCTATCTTTCTGTTTTTGTGCCAGTACCATACTGTCTTGATTACTGTAGCTTTGTAGTATAGTCTGAAGTCAGGGAGTCTGATTGCTCCAGCTCTGTTTTTCGTTCTCAAGGTTGCTTTGGCTATTCGGGGTCTTTTGTGTTTCCATACAAATTGCAAAAATTTTGGTTCTACTTCTGTGAAAAATGCCAGTGGTAGTTTGATAGGGATTGCACTGAATCTGTAGATTGCTTTGGGTAGTAGAGTCATTTTCACAATGTTGATTCTTCCCATCCAAGAACATGGTATATCTCTCCATCTATTTGTATCATCTTTCATTTCTTTCATCAGTGTCTTATAATTTTCTGCGTACAGGTCTTTTGTCTCCTTAGGTAGGTTGATTCCTAGATATTTTATTCTTTTTGTTGCAATGGTAAATGGGAGTGTTTTCTTGATTTCACTTTCAGATTTTTCATCATTAATGTATAGGAATGCCAGAGATTTCTCTGCATTAATTTTGTATCCTGCTACTTTACCAAATTCATTGATTAGCTCTAGTAGTTTTCTGATATCATCTTTAGGATTCTCTATGTATAGTATCATGTCATCTGCAAACAGTGACAGCTTTACTTCTTCTTTTCCGATTTGGATTCCTTTTATTTCCTTTTCTTCTCTGATTGTGGTAGCTAAAACTTCCAAAACTATGTTGAGTAAGAGTTGTGAGAGTGGGCAGCCTTGTCTTGTTCCTGATCTTAGTGGAAATGCTTTCAGTTTTTCATCATTGAGGATGATGTTGGCTGTGGCTTTGTCATATATGGCCTTTATTATGTTGAGAAAAGTTCCCTCTATGCCTACTTTCTGGAGGGCTTTTATCATAAATGGGTGTTGAATTTTGTCGAAAGCTTTCTCTGCATTTCTTGAGATGATCATATGGTTTTTGTCCTTCAGTTTGTTAATATGGTGTATCACGTTGATTGATTTGCATGTATTGAAGAATCCTTGCATTCCTGGAATAAACCCCACTTGATCATGGTGTATGATCCGTTTAATGTGCTGTTGGATTCTGTTTGCTAGTATTTTGTTGAGGATTTTTGCATCTGTGTTCATCAGTGATATTGGCCTGTAGTTTTTTCTTTGTGACATCCTTGTCTGTTTTGGTATCAGGGTGATGGTGGCCTCATAGAAGGAATTTGGGAGTGTTTCTCCCTCTGCTATATTTTGGAAGAGTTTGAGAAGGATGGGTGTTAGCTCTTCTCTAAATGTTTGATAGAATTCGCCTGTGAAGCCATCTGGTCCTGGGCTTTTGTTTGTTGGAAGATTTTTAATCACAGTTTCAATTTCAGTGTTTGTGGTTGGTCTGTTCATATTTTCTATTTCTTCTTGATTCAGTCTTGGCAGGCTGTGCATTTCTTAGAATTTGTCCATTTCTTCCAGGTTGTCCATTTTATTGGCATAGAGTTGCTTGTAGTAATGTCTCATCATCTTTTGTGTTTCTGCAGTGTCAGTTGTTACTTCTCCTTTTTCATTTCTAATTCTATTGATTTGTGTGTTCTCCCTTTTTTTCTTGATGAGTCTGGCTAATGGTTTATCAATTTTGTTTATCTTCTCAAAAAAGTCTTTAATGAAGACTTATATGTTCCATAAATAAAACAATACATTCTTTGAAAAGAGAAATGACTGATTAATTTATCTCTTTGTTCATGTACATGACAATTTTTTCTAGTTATTTTTCATCTGTAGCTTTTGTGTGCCAGATATTTCTCATTTTGTGTTTTGTGGTGAAACTGTTATTTAGCGCTTGAATTTATAAAATGCACCACAAACATTTCATCAAAAAAAAAAAAAGGTTCATTTTAACCATTAGTCAAACTTGTATATCCATCAAGGAGCCTAGGATTTAAGACAGAAGTGATTGTTCCATACTTCTATTTATTCTTTTGTTGATGCCACAGAAATACTTAGAAATTTAAGAATGTTATATCCACTTATATTTTCCAAATAAAAAGCCATCAAATGAATATATGTGAAAACTCATATCAAATAGTTTTTTAAAATGCTAAAGGAGATTTGTAGAGGGATCCCAATGTCATTAGTAGAGGGATCTAAATGGCAAGGCTGCTCCATGTTACTTTTTAGATTAATAGTGACAAGATTATAGTTCAAATTCTTGTTTTGTTAATCTTATGGTTTTCTATAGTTAAAAGCATTTCTACTTCTATAAAATATCGTATATTAGTTTATCATTTGCTGCCTAGCAATCAAAATTCTAATTTTAAATATCATGGTACTTTTTATAAGTCAAAACTAAAGCAGCTTTCTGGTGTTCATTGATATTTTTATTCTTATTTTTCCTAAACCTATTGAATATACAAAATTTTCACTTTCCAGGTACCTGCTGCATCTCTTTTACATAGCAGTTATTGTAGATATTTATGCTACTTTTCAGAGTCATGTTTTAGTTATTTCTGATTACCACAGACTGTATGAATGAATGATGTGTAAACTTTGTATTTTTGGAAGGTATGAAGCAATTCTGATATATTACCAACATTTGGCAAAAACTAAAATCATTCACAAAGCTATATTCAAATGGGTAAATATGTTCCCTAGCCCAGATTGTATTCATCTTGGGCTTGTCAAAGTAAAATTGCTCTGGACAAAGAAGGCTTTAAGATTATTGCAATATAAGAGAGATCTGAAATCACCCTGAGATAAAAGGCGGGGCATTTTTTAAGCATTGGAGTGAGCTAATAGAAAAGGACTGGAGGACTTGAGGGTAGAGTTTAATCAATGGGATGGATGTGTTCAGCCCAATGAATTATTCCTGATTTTGCAAACGGTTTTTCTTTGATTAGGCCATCTTTGTTTGCTAATTAACACCTGTAAGAGTTTGGTTCTTACCTTCCCACAGAGATGGGGAGATAGGGGTACTAGCTCCTTTAATATTTCATCAGGCTCAAAACATGTTGTTTAAACTAAGTCTTATACACATTTGCTACTGATACTG
The DNA here is from genome assembly GCF_008692025.1 of Phocoena sinus. NCBI lineage: Eukaryota > Metazoa > Chordata > Mammalia > Artiodactyla > Phocoenidae > Phocoena > Phocoena sinus. The sequence goes on from NC_045767.1 coordinate 69,713,337, forward strand.
GAAACTCTTACTCCTTTTACTATGACCATGACTCGCTATGAATCATGGGAAATTTATGAGACTGAGAACTTTGGCCAGGGTTTTTGTGGAGATTTTATTGGCACAAGACATTGTCAGCCTAAGGAACCAGGTTTTGTTCCAGTACAAAACCTGATTTAGAGATACCCATGTTCATAAAGATTATAAAGCTGCAGTATTTTAATAACTTTCTGAGTTTCTCCTTCCCAGTGTTAGGGCAGCACACAGAACAACAATGTGGAAAGAGGTGTTTCAGATGCTGTCTTGTTTGTGTACTTTGTTTTATGCTTTGATATTTTAAGGTACACTACGCCACCACTAATACATTTAACACTGAGCGCTGAGGACAAGTAGCATACATTTTAGAGCTCAGAAGGGCTGGTTTCTCACAGCGATTCTGGGAAAATCAGTGGAATGCTCAAGCAATTAGCTAAGGCAACTGTAAGGACAAAGCAAACAAAACCATTATGCAAATTTTGAGTCTTTCACAGTTAGTTGGCTTTAAGGCTTTTTGCCCTGGGATGGGAGAGAATGTTTTCTTCCTGGAACAGCAACTTTTAATAAATCAACTCTGTAAGATTATTAATATTCTTTGTTATTAATACTATGTGTACTGATCTTAGTAATTATCCTTAACACTAATTCAGGTATTTTGACTTTCCCATTAACTTTTCTGCAATTTGTTTCAATTTCCAAATTTGCACATTTATATCTATTCCCCTTATCCCCATTCCACACTATCATCATTGAGTGCCCCCAAATGGCTCATGCTGTCACATTCCCCTACCTGACACCAGCCATGTGCTTCCTCTATCCTTTAACAATAACTTTCTGCTCATCTCCTTAACCCTGACCTAAAGGAAGACTGGCCTCTACAGTGTGTATCTTTCTCACTTAACTTACCTTTCCCTTGGACTTTACTAATCAGAAAGCAATCTTAACATAATGTAAAGGAAACATGGACGCTTGGAGGAAAGGCAAATATTAAAAACAAAACACAACAGAACACACAGGAGTAAAGAGCAAGGAGAGTGTTGCTGTTATTTCTGTGAATGATAAACACAGCACTTTCTAGCGCTTGCGAGCTGTTTTCTCACCTGACGTGTGTAAAGAACAAAAGGGAAGAAATGAAGAAATACAGAAGTTAAAATACCTATGGCATCTGCACAGTATTTCCTCTGAAACAGAACCAAGTGGGAATATGAAAAATTTTGGAGTGTTAAAAGTGATTCAATATAATATTTCCTTACCAGTGACTTAGTGATACATTTCATTTCTTACATTGTTCTTCTTCAATATTTATTCAAGAAGTATTTGTTAAGCACTTAATTTTTCCCAGACATTATAAAAGATTCCTGGATATACAATTATTTAGAAATAATTCCTGCCCTTAAGTAATTTAAAAGTAGCAAGAAACATGGTGAGAGAGTAGGTAAATGTGATACAGAGAGATGAGTGCCTTAATAAAGCTAAGTAAGGGAGACATGAGAACAATTAATAGGGATGGTGAACCAAGTTTTGGAGCAATCAAACAAAGACTATCTCGTATTTCTAGTAACACACTTCCACAAGCATACGTGGGTTTCTCTGTAAAATGTTACTTTTGAAGTTTCATTTCTAGTATTTGTTTATTTAATTTTGATTACTTTCCCTCAATTGCTCTTTGAAGGACTTGTACTCATTTATGCTACTACTAAATGTTTTATACCCTCTCTAAATATTGGGGCTCTGCATGGACCACCCCAAACTCCACGTGAGTTGCTTTCCTCCCCTTTGAAGTCCCAAACGTTTACTCTGGACATCCTATTTGGCTGAAGATGGTATTTGAGGTGAAGGTTTCAGCCATTTTGGCAAGTTACTCAGTTTTCCTGGGACTCTGCTGTGTATACAGAAGGTATACATGTTATTAAACTGCTTTTCTCTTATTAATCTGTCTCATGTCAATTTAATTTTTAGACCAACCAGAAGAACTTAGAAGGGTGAAGGAAAATGTCCTCCTCCCTGACAATATTAAGGAATTATATTATGCACACTCTACTGTGACAAGCTCCCCTTCTCAACCCTATTAATAATATGTAGTGCACAATTCGGAATACCTATAACCTTAGCTTAATCTTTCTAAAAACTGCAAATACTTCTCTCATATGGCTCTACAATAATTTATGTGGTCGGTCCCTTATTACACAGATAACCTTCTTGGCATCTACAGAGAAGAATGTAATATTTTAACTTTTTGACACATATCACTGATTATATTAAATTCCTGATATTGAACTATTTGTCTCCCTATTTTAAGTACTACTGGTTTTAATTTGCTCATATTTTATTTCAGATTTTAATATATTTTCATTTGCTTGCTGATTTATGCTTTCTTCATGAGATTAGTCTGATTATTTTTTAAAGGTTACAATGGTGTTTTGTGTTGAGCCATTTTTAGAGGGTTTTTTTTATTAAGGGAATGTTTTGATATCTTGATATGACAGAAGAGTTTCTATTTATGCCTATAATTTATTTTTCTTATATCTTCTCTTTTTATTGTGCCTTTAAAAAAATTGCTCACTCTATCTTTGTTGTATTCGAGTTGGTATGTGTGTGCCTGTTTGTTCATTTTTAGAATGTGAAGCTTTTATAATTTACTTTCTTCAAGTGGTTACTTCATAGCTATTTATCAGTAATCTTTAAACTATTTTGATCATATACCACTATTAGTAAAAAAAAAAAAAAAAAAAGAAATCCAAAAAAGAGTCCCAATATGTATAAAAATTTTTATATACTTTTTATATGTAAAAGTCTCAGTATTTATATTAAACACATGAAAATAAATTTCTCATTCTGGATACAAACAAATACAGAAAGAAATGGCAGTATTTAATTTTGATACTCTGGGGAATCTTCTTATGTACTTCCTGTGGTATAGCGAACACTGGATCTTAATGTAGTCATTTTAGGCCTGATCTATTGACTTCACAGTCCAAAATAAGGTAATGTGTGTGCTTTCATGTCCTTCCAGCTTACCCAACCTTAACTATCTGACTGCATTATTATTCCTAAAGCTTCCACATCCAGTTACCTTATTTCTAGCTCATCTGATGGTGCCATACACCTTGAATGAAATACGTATACCTCTTTTACTGAACTGATCAGTTCCAAATGGTTTCCATTGAATTCTCATTCCTTGTTCTGAAAAAATAGGGTTATAAGTTTATACTAGAAGCTTTTCTAACTGATCTCCACTTAATGCTTCTTTTAACCCTTGCTTTTCTGTTCTCTCTATAAAACATAACTGATGGATGTCCACCATGTGTGAAACACTTTTCTAGGTGGCCCTGATGTATCCTGCTCTGGCAAATTATATTTTCCAAAGATGGATGAAACATCCCAAATGCTCTTCTACAATCTGACCTTGCCAACCTGCCACCTCTGACCTCTCTGCTTGAATCTGGGTAAACAGTATGTTGCTCTTGACCAATCAAATGCAGTGGAAATGATGTTGTGTAACTTACAAAACTAGGTTAGAAAAGACCATGCAACTTCAGCTTGTTGTCTTAAGACATTCTCTTTAGTGACAGTCAGGGGCCATGGAGGAAGCGAGACCATTATGCAGGAGAGGCTACATGTAAATCCAGAATATCCATAAATCTTTTTTTTTTAACCTTTATATTTGGAAGTTCCTTCACCCTCCCCCATTTTTTTTTCTTGCTGAATAATTAGCTCTCTGTTAGTATCCCTCTGTTGTTACAGAATGTCTTTGTTGATATCTTTCAGCTATGCCTGAAGTTCTTACTTTTATGCATGTCATATTTTCTTCCATGGCATGTTTTAGTTCAAGGAATAGTAGTTGTAATTTTCACTAGTTACATACAAACTTTTTTATGTGCTCCTCAACTGCTTTTGATTTGTGATTTTCTCTTTCTAGTATGGTGATTTTACATAGATATTTCTAAACTACTTGTATTTAAATCAAGGTTTTTCTGGGATCAGATCATTATTCTGTAAATAATGCTGTATGGGTCTGGAGAGTTAGGAGTAATTACAGGCAGTCAGAGCTTCCTTCTGTGGTCTATGGAAACTTTCTCGTTGACACTTGCCTTTTTTGAGGGTATTAAACCTATTTTAGGGAGTATGATATTGTGGCTTATCAGAAATCTGTATTTGGTTTTAGTCACTGTTTCTGGCACCAATCTCCTAAAACTCCTGGAATGTCCTACGTGATGAGAGCAACAAAGGTGTCTTTTGTTATGTTAATGACATTACTTTTGGACCTCACTAAGGATGGAGGTTTGTTGCCTGGGGAACCAACCACATGATTAGAGGATTGGAACTTTTTCTTCTATCCCCTGACCTCCAGGGAGGGGAGAAGGACTTGAGGTTGACTCATTCACCAGTGGTCAATGACTTAGTCAATCATGCCTGTATAATGAACCCTCCACAAAAACCTAGAAGGATAGGATTCAGAGGGTTTCCGGTTTGGTGAACACATCATGGGGCAGGGAGAGTGGTGTGTCTGCAGAGAACATGGAAGCTCTTTGCCCTTTCCCCTACCTTGCCCTATGCATCTTTTCTATCTGGCTATTACTGAGTTATATCTTTTTATAATAAACCAGTGATCTAGTTAGTAAAATGTTTCTCTGAGTTCTGTGAGCCACTCTAGCAAATTAATCAAACCACAGGAGGGCTTGTGGGAAGCTCTGATTTATAGCTAGAACTACAGGTAACAACCTGGACTTCTGAATGGTGTCTGAAGTCTGAGGAAGTGGTTGTTGGAACCTCCAAATTGTAACCAGTTGGTCAGAAGCAAAGGTAACAACCTTGGCTTTCAACTAAGGTCTGTAGTGGGCATTGGATGGGAGACTTGTAGGGCTGAACCCTTAAACTGTGTAATATGATGCTACTTCTGGGTAGATAGTGCTAGGATTGAGTTGAGTTGTAGGACACCCAGCTGGTGTCCAGAGCATCGTTTGTTATTGGTGTTGGGGACCTCCCCCTCAATACACACACATTGGAATTGAGTCCCGGAATCCAAAACAGGAATACTTCCAGAGACAGACCCTGCTTTTTATTCATGAGGTCCTTTTTGTAACCTTGTAGGAAGGGAGAAAATGACCATCCACTTGATTTAGAATGACAGTTTTTCTGGAACATTCTGAGATATAAAGCTAGGTAATTATAGAGATGTCTCAAGCTTTTCCCGTGGCCTGCCTGTGAAGAGATTTGGTTTCTACATCTAATATTTTATGTCCCTTTTAAAAAATATAATTTTATCATTAACCTGTTAATTGTCTCTCATTAACTCCAAGTTCTAAGTAAAATAAACTTAGGTAGTGCCTTACTGGGTAGCTTCACTTACTTTAGAAAAATCTTTCCCCTGAAAACTAGGTCTAGAAGAATGTAAGAGTACTAGACTTTGCAAGTTTAAATTTTATGAACCTTATTATCTTTGGCAGTTATTCTTTTTACGATATGATTTGTGATTTTACTTATTTACTGTTTCATTAAATTTTCTTTTCTTTGGTTAGAGCTTAGGCAGAAAATAAAAATTTCTGGAGTCTTATGTCATTTATTGTGTAGTTACCCCAGCTTTTCATTTTAAGGAAGTTCTCTTTGATCATTGATTATTGGGGGTAGAGGAAGAGAAGAATGAGGGTTGCAAGACTAGTCTGAAAGCCTTTAATAAGAGGAGGTATGGACTATTATCTTGGCATTGGCAATAAAGAGAATAAAAATAATTTGAGACATGTTGAAGAAGTAGAACTGGAAGAATTTCATGCTTATCTTCATGCTGGGATTAATGGAGAAAACAATCAAGCATAAAAATCAGTTTGGTGTTGAGACACTGGGTTAATTTCCTGCCATCTCCTGGATTATGGAACTCAGAAGAAAAGTATATTATAAGAGATAATGAGTTTATCATTCAAAAGAGTAGTTTCAATGTCTGAACATCTGTGGTGACTTATTTTGCCCCCAGGCAACATTCATCAATGCCTGGAGACATTTTCATTTTTCACAATTGATGGTTTACTGCTAGTGACATCTAATAAGTAGGGGACAGGAATGCTGCTGAAAATCCTGTAATGTACAGGATATCCCCTCAACAAAGAATTATATAGACCAAAGGTCAATAATGTTGAGGTTGAGAAACTATGCTGTAAGTAGAAATGTCCAACAGGCAGGCAATTTAATATTCAGGTTTGGAGTTCAATGGAGAGACCAATTTTAGAGCCACAGTTTTGGAAGAGACCTCTAATTGACCACTGAATCCCATTTTTTCTTACTAGATACACAGATAGACTTCATTCCTTAGTATTCTTTCTTTAGGTGAGTCTTTGTGATTTAGTTCTAACCAATGGAATTTGAGGGAGAAGGGAAGGAGGGAGAGAGAGAATGAGGGAAAAAGGGAGGGAGAGAGAACTCAAGATGAAATCATGGAAGCCACGGTCTTTTATAACCTAATCTGGGAACTGGCCTACCATCACTCTGCATATGCTATGTGGAAGACCAGCCCTAGTGCACTGTGCATGGGGACTAGTTAAGAATGTGAATAGCAGAATGTAGAGATCATTGTGGGTCACTTAAGATTTTAAGGATTGTCTACCACAGAGGTTTATCCTTAGTAGCAGTATATCCTTTTGTCTTTCATTAAGAATCAGTAGCATTCCTTGCATGGGAGAGTTTGGTTTGGAAACGAATGAAAGGGTAGTGAAAAGCTGACACAAATTGTCATGAAAAGTAAACACTTTAAGTATTTGCTATAAACTGAACTGTGTCCCTCCAAAATCCATACGTTGACGTTCCAACCCCCAAGTGTGACGGTATTTAGAGATATGGCCTTTATGGAAATAATTAAGGTTAAATGAAGTCATAAAGGTGGGGTCCGGATCCAGTAGGATTTGTGTCCTTATATAAAGAGAAAACAGAGGGGTTGTTCTCTGCCTGCCATGTGTAGACACAGCAAGAAGTTGGCCAGGCCATCTACAAGTCAAGTAGAGACCTCTGACCAGAACCCAACCATGCTGGTGTGCTGATTTCAGACTTCCAGCCTCAAGGGCTGTGAGAAAATAAGTTTCTGTTGTTTAAGCCCCCTAATCTGATATTTTGTTATGACAGCCCTAGCTAACTAATACGGTATCCATTGGAAGGTTCATCCAGTGCTATACCAGAGTAACAAAGAGATACATCCTGAAAGGAGTCATTGTCATGCAGAAGAAAAGCCATGTCATAGGTGTTAAAGTAACCAGAATAGGCCCAAGATGGAGTTGCTCATGCTAAGCCCATGACAACAAGCCAAAACTAAGTTTCCGTGCTTAGCTCTCCCAGAAGAGGAAGGCCTAGGTCAGCGTACTAGTGCTTTCCTGTTCAGCACAAGCTACCTAACCCAGCTCCAAGACTTCCCTTTGCTCCATATAAAGTTACCCAGATTTGGGGCTTCCCTAGTGGCACAGTGGTTGAGAGTCCGCCTGCCGATGCAGGGGACACGGGTTCGTGCCCCGGTCCGGGAGGATCCCACATGCCACAGAGCGGCTGGGCCCGTGAGCCATGGCTGCTGAGCCTGCACTTCCGGAGCCTGTGCTCTGCAACGGGAGAGGCCACAACAGTGAGAGGCCCGCGTACCGCAAAAAAAAAAAAAAAAAAAAAAAAAAAAAGTTACCCAAATTTAACCAGTCAGCAAATGCCCAGAGTAATTTACCTGTTCCTGCTCACTTTGATCTATAAAACTCTCTCACCTTGTACGTTTCTTGGGAGCTCCTCTCTATGTGCTTGATTCATGAATCACTGAATAAAAGCCTACTAGATCAGTAAATTGTGGAAAATTTCTTTTAACATAGGAAAATTCGTACTAGGAATGGTTCATGGCCAGACTGTTGAGAACATTTAGACTTGAATCTAGAGTGAAGGGTAGAACCTAGGAATGGAGCTTGAGTTAAATCCTCATTGCCTGAATGGAAGGTGCTGGAATTCAAGAAACAAGAGTCTCCAATAGCAAGCTGCCAGGAAAACTAGAGGAAAGAGTCTCACGGTTAAACATGGGCTTTGACTTCTAAGAGATACTGATTTGACTCTCATCTTCATCAGTAACTATAACACTGAGTGAGTTAGTTACCTGGTTTTAGTTTTCTCACCCGTAAAATTAGGATATTAAAATACACTTCATAAGGTTATTTTAAGACATAAACTACTACTAATACCTAGTAGTGCCACTACAGAGAAGCACTTGATATGTATTTGATGAAGTGTCCAATAATTTATTTGAGTATATGGCTTGAAGAAGTAAACTGAATATTATAGATTTCTCTAGATTCTTTAGTAATTCCTATTCCAGTAATGAATTATGTTGGATAATCACAATATATAATTTTTTATACCTTACTGTTATTTTTAATGGAGAAGGCAAAAATATAAATATTGACAAATTAAATCTTTGAAATTTTAAGTATTGAGGATTTTATTGTAGTCAAGTTTAATAAAGAAATGATCTTTTCTCAAGTCCAAATGTGTATAGCATGATAGAAAATAATAATATCTGGATCTCATAAATAATTTTACACAAATAGTCTCAAATTTTCATCATTCTTTTGATAGGCATTGAGTGTTATTTCCCCATTTTGTTCATAAAGAAACAGAAGCTTAAAATGATTGTCAAAGATTACAGTCAGTTACTGGCAGAGTAAGAATTCAAATGCACTTCTGATCATATGAAAAATAAGGGCAAAATATCTGCTTTACAAGAATATTGTTAGCATTAAAATAGAGAATAAACCTACAGATCGGGGAAGCACCAAGCAGAGGGCCTACCACATATTAAGTAGTAAAATGAATCATCCGTCCCACCTGCCTTTAGCCCCACATATCAAGTGCTTTCTATCTAGTTCTAGGCACATTAGGATTCAGAATCTGCATTATAAAAGAAGTTAGCAAAAACCTGAATTCAATCTGTTTAAACAAAAGAGATTATAGGTTTTAGATATCAAATAACCTATTGCACGTAACAGGATCAAACTAGACATTGCATGATAGATTTCCTACTCCAGTTCTAAAAAAATTTTATTATTCACCTGAACAGAGAGTATACTCATTAAGTTTGCAGCTGACAGATATTAAAAATAGAGTTTATAAGGAAAATGATGTGTAAAAGAGTTTTGAACTTCAAAGTGACACAGATAATTTGTAGAAGAAATCAGGGCAAAGTGAATTGTTTGATCAGATATCTATACAACATATAGTTATTGAGTGATTACTATGTTCACTGTGGATTCAGCAGTGAAAAAGCAATACAAAACAAAACACAGACAATGTCCTTGCTCTTGTGGAGTTTACATTCTAGTCCTAAGAGAAAGACCATCAATAAATACGTATGTTATATCAGATGACTATGAATGCTTTGAAAAAAAAAATAAGAGTAAGGGAGATATGGAGACCAGGGGATTTGTTTTATATAGGACGGTCAAGGAAAGCCTCATTGCCAAGTAATGTTACTCAGTCATTTGTTAATTGATTTCATAATATTTATTCGGAGTGCTGTCTGTGATAGGCACTAGACAGTCTCTCATGATTCAGAAAATAACTATGGTCATGTTTTCAAGAAATAATTCCATTTGGCAATGATTCTTAACATTTCGCGCAACACATTTGCCTTTGAAAATCTTTCAAATGCTATGAACACTCTTCCAAGAAAATACCTACATGTACATATACAAAGTATTGTCCATTTTAGGGATTCCTTGAAACTAAAACTCAAGGTTAAGGAGCCCTTATTTGGGGTTGAAATTATAACCCCGCTAAAAGCCAGCAACATGTTGCCACTTCTTAATTTCAAGTGAAACTTAAGTCTTGTATTTAGGATGGTCAAAATTATTGTATATAGTATTCTGTATTTAAGAGAAGAAAAGAACCATGAGGACAGTTGAATGTTTGAAAATAGAAAACATCTAGGAGGACTCTTTATATTGGAAGAAAGGAAGTTGGAAAAACACCCACTATTCTTGAAATGAACAAATGATTATTTTGTAGTAACTTTACTTCCTATGTAATGTATCATAATTTTTATGTAGTTATAGTATGAAATGATAAATATTAAAAAACCCTATTTATAAAGGTAACATTTTTACTTCTCCTCTCTCCTTCCCCCCTGTTTTGTTTCAATCCTTTGTTTATATTCACTTTGTTGTCTTCAAGTTATCAACAAACCAACTCTAATGGTAGCATCCAGTGTGTTGTTGTCCTCCTAGAACCATAGTCCTTCAGATCTAGATGTGACATCACATGATCACTTTGTCTAATTTTATAGCTGAAGAAGTCGAGACAAAAGATAGTGACTTACCTGAGTTCACACTATATTATCAAATAATGACTAATATTTAATAAAGTTAATATGAGCCAGGCACTGAGAAAGCTAGTCATTAGTGCTGTGTTCACTTTAAAATGTGGAAACTGAGTCAGAGAAGGGACACATTATTTGCCCAGGATCACAGGATTAGTAATAGCTGAGTTGGGATTTAAGGCTGGCTTCCTGCTTCCCAGCCCACCCACTGTTGCATGTCACTCAAGTCTTCTGGCTGTAAGTCCTCTGCAATTTACACAGCCCTATACTGCCTCCATCCTAGACTCACCAGCCTCCTATTCTTTTATACTTCTGAATCTTTGTTCCCTAAATACTGCAATTGGGGACAGGTGGAAGATTGCTGTGAAAAGAACAGGCAGCAACATTCTTGTTTAGCCTCTTTATATATCTATTTTTCCTACAGATTGAGGTATTTTTCTCCATTATGCATACTTATTCATTCTGCCAAAAAATTTTATTTAAGTCTGTTAAAGCTGTAGTCAATTTTCTCAGTTTGATGTTCCAAAGGAACCTGCTGTGTCTTTTTCATTCTGTGCAAAAACCGGCATGGCAAGATCCACCAGCTGCTAAAGTCGTTGCGTAGCTTAAAAACTTTCTGTTATATTTTCATAGTTTCAGAATTAGAGCAGCATTTAATTTCTCTCTGCATTATATTTTCCTTTAGAGAAAGAATACACTGGTATTTGTATATGTTGGAGGAATACTTTCAAAGAGAGAAATTATTCTTCAAATGTTTATGTCCACTGAATACTAAGTAATACTGCCACCTTCTTGAAAAACAAAACCAAACCCCAAAACAAACCAAAAAACAAAAAAATCCTGTAAACCAAAAAGTACAGGAAGCCTCAGAAGAATATGGCAGTTATACTGAAATGTAAAGGTGCTTTACTATATCTTCTCTGGAGAGAGTTCTAACAGTATTTACCAAAGACCCTAAAGTTACTCACATCTTTCGTCCCAGCAGCTACACATCTTAAAATACATACAAAAATGTATGATGTAGCCATTTTTTTGTAAAAGGAAACAATCAGAACCTAAATGTTCAGCAGTAGGCATTCATTGACTGAGTTGACACAATCACATAATAAAATATTATAGAGCCATTATAATGTTATTTACATGTATTTATTAATATGAGAAATCATTCATAGTTTGTGGTTAAGCCATAAAACAAAAAATGTGTGGATTAGTATGCATAACATCATCTGATATTTTCATAAGGAAGTGACTAGGAAAAATTACCTCCGAATAGTTTCATTTTGTATAAATGTCTTATCTGATTACTATTCTTGCCAACTTTTTACGTCTTTGAACCTAATCTATTGACTTCTTGCCCACAATATTTCCTGTGTAATGGGGGAGTAAAAAGGGAAATAGAATATGATCTGTCCTAGCTTTCAAGATGCTTACCAATGTTTTTTTTTTTTTTTTGCGGTATGAGGGCCTCTCACTGTTGTGGCCTCTCCCGTTGTGGAGCACAGGCTCCAGACGCGCAGGCTCAGCAGCCATGGCTCACAGGCCCAGCCGCTCCGCGGCATGTGGGATCTTTCCGGACCGGGGCACGAACCTGTGTCCCCTGCATCGGCAGGCGGACTCTCAACCACTGCGCCACCAGGGAAGCCCAAGATGCTTACCAATGTTAAACAAACAAACCAAAAAATACAAACATGAGCACCGCTAGGAAGGCAAAAGACAGGATTGGAAGCCTAAACCATAGGTTTCATTTTTACAAAGAACTTCAAGAGAGAAGGCATTTGCCTACCTGGAATGAAAAGAAAATAAGATTGTCTCCTTTTGTAAACTTGAATTTATTAGGAATTGCCTTATGTATTGATTGGATTTGTACAGATTCTTGGAAGTTAAACCTAATTCATTTTTACTCTTCCAAAGCCTGGAGTGATTTTCTTCTTTTGACCTCCTCTAGTACTATTTGTCAGCTAATTCATTTGGTATCCAGCAAATAGCATTTTTTTATGTGCCTATATTCTCAACATCATGAGACATTCTTTCAAAGCAAAGATAGCCGTATCTTCTGACTCCTCACAGAATTCATTATGGAATCCACAATGTAAATATACATTATCTCTTTAGGAAAAAATAAATACCCCCCCTTCCTTTAGTTCTATGCTAAAAGACCTCCCAATTAAGGTAATTTCTATACACATACTATTAAATACCTCTAAGAGGATAAAACTCAACCTCCAGGAAGCCTGCTAGAGAGGATAGAATGTGATCTTTGGAATCAGACACATCTACATTTGAATTCTAGCTCCTGAATTTCTAACTGTGTGACCTTATGCATGAATTACAGTCAACATAGGGAAAACAATAGCAGACCTAAAATGTTGTTAGGGGGATTTCATGAGATAATCTTGGTAAGCACCCTAAGTCCTTTCTTTTCATTTTCTTTGTAAATTTTTTTTGACTGAGGTATATTTGATTTACAATATCATATTAGTTTCAGGTGTACAACAAAGTGATTTGAAATTTTTATAGATTATACTTCATTAATAATTATTATAAAATATTGGCTACATTCACTATGCTGTCCAATATATACTTGTAGTTTAAGAGGTGCAAACTACTGTGTATAAGAAAATCACTTAGCCCTGTCTTGTCCCTCCTGCCTTCCCTTTCACCGTTAGTAACCACTAGTTTGTTCTCTATATCTGAGTCAGTTTTTTGTTATATTCAGTAGTTTGTTTTGTTTTTCAGATTCCACATATAAGCGATAACATACAGTATTTGTCTTTCTCTACTGGCTTATTTCACTAAGCATAGCACTCTCCAGGTCATCATATTGCAAATAGCAAAATGTCATTTTTTTAATGGCTGAGTAGTATTCCATTGCATATATATACCACATCTTCTTTATCCATTCATCTATTGATGAACACTTAGGTCGCTTCCATATTTTGGCTTTTGTAAATAATGCTGTTATGAATATTGGGGTTTATGTATCTTTTTTTTTTTTTATCCTCTGTTTATTTATTTATTTTTTTAAACATCTTTATTGGGGTATAATTGCTTTACAATGGTGTGTTAGTTTCTGCTTTATAACAAAGTGAATCAGCTATACATATACATATGTTCCCATATGTCTTCCCTCTTGCGTCTCCCTCCCTCCCACTCTCCCCATCCCACCCTTCCAGGCTGTCACAAAGCACCGAGCTAATATCCCTGTGCCTTGCGGCTGCTTCCCCCCAGCTATCTACCTTACTACGTTTGTTAGTGTGTATATGTCCATGACTCTCTCTTGCCCTGTCAAAACTCACCCTTCCCCCTCCCCATATCCTCAAGTCCGTTCTCCAGTAGGTCTGCGTCTTTATCCCTGTCTTACCCCTAGGTTCTTCATGACATTTTTTTCCCTTAAATTCCATATATATGTGTTAGCATACAGTATTTGTCTTTTTCTTTCTGACTTACTTCACTCTGTATGACAGACTCTAGGTCTATCCATCTCATTACAAATAGCTCAATTTCATTTCTTTTTAAGGCTGAGTAATATTCCATTGTGTATATGTGCCACATCTTCTTTATCCATTCATCCGATGATGGGCGCTTAGGTTCTTTCCATCTCCGGGCTATTGTAAATAGAGCTGCAATGAACATTTTGGTACATGACTCTTTTTGAATTTTGGTTTTCTCAGGGTATATGCCCAGTAGTGGGATTGCTGGGTCATATGGTAATTCTATTTGTAGTTTTTTAAGGAACCTCCATACTGTTCTCCATAGTGGCTGAACCATTTCACATTCCCACCAGCAGTGCAAGAGTGTCCCCTTTTCTCCACACCCTCTCCAGCATTTATTGTTTCTAGATTTTTTGATGATGGCCATTCTGACTGGTGTGAGATGATATCTCATTGTAGTTTTGATTTGCATTTCTCTAATGATTAATGATGTTGAGCATTCTTTCATGTGTTTGTTGGCATTCTGTATATCTTCTTTGGAGAAATGTCTATTTAGGTCTTCTGCCCATTTTTGGATGGGGTTGTTTGTTTTTTTGTTATTGAGCTGCATGAGCTGCTTGTAAATTTTGGAGATTAATCCTTTGTCAGTTGCTTCATTTGCAAATGTTTTCTCCCAATCTGAGGGTTGTCTTTTGGTCTTGGTTATGGTTTCCTTTGCTGTGCAAAAGCTTTGAAGTTTCATTAGGTCCCATTTGTTTATTTTTGTTTTTATTTCCATTACTCTAGGAGGTGGGTCAGAAAGGATCTTGCTGTGATTTATGTCATAGAGTGTTCTTCCTATGTTTTCTTCTAAGAGTTTGATAGTTTCTGGCCTTACATTTAGGTCTTCAATCCATTTTGAGCTTATTTTTGTGTATGGTGTTAGGGAGTGATCGAATCTCATACTTTTACATGTACCTGTCCAGTTTTCCCAGCACCATTTATTGAAGAGGCTGTCCTTTCTCCACTGTACATTCCTGCCTCCTTTATCAAAGATAAGGTGTCCATATGTGCGTGGGTTTATCTCTGGGCTTTCTATCCTGTTCCACTGATCTATCTTTCTGTTTTTGTGCCAGTACCATACTGTCTTGATTACTGTTGCTTTGTAATATAGTCTGAAGTCAGGGAGCCTGATTCCTCCAGCTCCCTTTTTCGTTCTCAAGATTGCTTTGGCTATTCGGGGTCTTTTGTGTTTCCATACGAATTGCGAAATTTTTTGTTCTAGTTCTGTGAAAAATGCCAGTGGTAGTTTGATAGGGATTGCATTGAATCTGTAGATTGCTTTGGGTAGTAGAGTCATTTTCACAATGTTGATTCTTCCCATCCAAGAACATGGTATATCTCTCCATCTATTTGTATCATCTTTAATTTCTTTCATCAGTGTCTTATAATTTTCTGCATACAGGTCTTTTGTCTCCTTAGGTAGGTTTATTCCTAGATATTTTATTCTTTTTGTTGCAATGGTAAATGGGAGTGTTTTCTTGATTTCACTTTCAGATTTTTCATCATTAGTATATAGGAATGCCAGAGATTTCTGTGCATTAATTTTGTATCCTGCTACTTTACCAAATTCATTGATGAGCTCTAGTAGTTTTCTGGTAGCATCTTTAGGATTCTCTATGTATAGTATCATGTCATCTGCAAACAGTGACAGCTTTACTTCTTCTTTTCCGATTTGGATTCCTTTTATTTCCTTTTCTTCTCTGATTGCTGTGGCTAAAACTTCCAAAACTATGTTGAATAAGAGTGGTGAGAGTGGGCAACCTTGTCTTGTTCCTGATCTTAGTGGAAATGCTTTCAGTTTTTCACCATTGAGGATGATGTTTGCTGTGGGCTTGTCATATATGGCCTTTATTATGTTGAGTAAAGTTCCCTCTATGCCTACTTTCTGGAGGGTTTTTATCATAAATGGGTGTTGAATTTTGTCGAAAGCTTTCTCTGCATCTATTGAGATGATCATATGGTTTTTCTCCTTCAATTTGTTAATATGGTTTATCACATTGATAGATTTGCGTATATTGAAGAATCCTTGCATTCCTGGAATAAACCCCACTTGATCATGGTGTATGATCCTTTTAATGTGCTGTTGGATTCTGTTTGCTAGTATTTTGTTGAGGATTTTTGCATCTATGTTCATCAGTGATATTGGCCTGTAGTTTTCTTTCTTTGTGACATCCTTGTCTGGTTTTGGTATCAAGGTGATGGTGGCCTCGTAGAAGGAATTTGGGAGTGTTCCTCCCTCTGCTATATTTTGGAAGAGTTTGAGAAGGATAGGTGTTAGCTCTTCTCTAAACGTTTGATAGAATTCACCTGTGAAGCCATCTGGTCCTGGGCTTTTGTTTGTTGGAAGGTTTTTAATCACAGTTTCAATTTCAGTGCTTGTGATTGGTCTGTTCATATTTTCTATTTCTTCCTGATTCAGTCTTGGCAGGTTGTGCATTTCTAAGAATTTGTCCATTTCTTCCAGATTGTCCATTTTATTGGCATAGAGTTGCTTGTAGTAATCTCTCATGATTTTTTTTATTTCTGCAGTGTCAGTTGTTACTTCTCCTTTTTCATTTCTAATTCTATTGATTTGAGTCTTCTCCCTTTTTTTCTTGATGAGTCTGGCTAGCGGTTTATCTATTTTGTTTATCTTCTCAAAGAACCAGCTTTTAGTTTTATTGATCTTTGCTATCGTCTCCTTCATTTCTTTTTCATTTATTTCTGATCTGATTTTTATGATTTCTTTCCTTCTGCTAGCTTTGGGGTTTTTTTGTTCTTCTTTCTCTAATTGCTTGAGGTGCAAGGTTAGGTTGTTTATTCGAGATGTTTCCTGCTTCTTAAGGTGGGCTTGTATTGCTATAAACTTCCCCCTTAGAACTGCTTTTGCTGCATCCCATAGGTTTTGGGTCGTTGTGTCTCTCTTGTCATTTATTTCTAGGTATTTTTTAATTTCCTCTTTGATTTCTTCAGTGATCACTTCATTATTAAGTAGTGTATTGTTTAGCCTCCATGTGTTTGTATTTTTTACATATCTTTTCCTGTAATTGATATCTAGTCTCATGGCGTTGTGGTCAGAAAAGATACTTGATACAATTTCAGTTTTCTTAAATTTACCAAGGCTTGATTTGTGACCCAAGATATGATCTATCCTGGAGAATGTTCCATGAGCACTTGAGAAAAATGTGTATTCTGTTGTTTTTGGATGGAGTGTCCTATAAATATCAATTAAGTCCATCTTGTTTAATGTATCATTTAAAGTTTGTGTTTCCTTATTTATTTTCATTTTGGATGATCTGTCCATGGGTGAAATTGGGGTGTTAAAGTCCCCTACTATGAATGTGTTACTGTTGATCTCCCCTTTTATGGTTGTTAGTATTTGCCTTATGTATTGAGGTGCTCCTATGTTGGGTGCATAAATATTTACAATTGTTATATCTTCTTCTTGGATCGATCCCTTGATCATTATGTAGTGTCCTTCTTTGTCCCTTTTAATAGTCTTTATTTTAAAGTCTATTTTGTCTGATATGAGAATTGCTACTCCAGCTTTCTTTTGGTTTCCATTTGCATGGAATATCTTTTTCCATCCCCTTACTTTCAGTCTGTATGTGTCTCTAGGTCTGAAGTGGGTCTCTTGTAGACAGCATATATAAGGGTCTTGTTTTTGTATCCATTCAGCCAATCTATGTCTTTTGGTGGGAGCATTTAGTCCATTTACATTTAAGGTAATTATCGATATGTATGTTTCTATTCCCATTTTCTATATTGTTTTGGGTTCGCTACTATAGGTCATTTCCTTCTCTTGTGTTTCGTGTCTAGAGAAGTTCCTTTAGCATTTGTTGTAAAGCTGGTTTGGTGGTGCTGAACTCTCTCAGCTTTTGCTTGTCTGTAAAGGTTTTAATTTCTCCATCAAATCTGAATGAGATCCTTGCTGGGTAGAGTAGTCTTGGTTGCAGGTTTTTCTCTTTCATCACTTTCAGTATGTCCTGCCACTCCCTTCTGGCTTGTAGGGTTTCTGCTGAGAGATCAGCTGTTAACCTTATGGGGATTCCCTTGTGTGTTATTTGTTGTTTTTCCCTTGCTGCTTTTAATATGCTTTCTTTGTATTTAATTTTTGACAGTTTGATTAATATGTGTCTTGGCGTGTTTCTCCTTGTATTTATCCTGTATGGGACCCTCTGTGCTTCCTGGACTTGATTAACTATTTCCTTTCCCATATTAGGGAAGTTTTCAACTATAATCTCTTCAAATATTTTCTCAGACCCTTTCTTTCTTTCTTCTTCTTCTGGAACCCCTATAATTCGAATGTTGGTGCATTTCATGTTGTCCCAGAGGTCTCTGAGACTGTCCTCAGTTCTTTTCATTCTTTTTTCTTTATTCTGCTCTGCAGTAGTTATTTCCACTACTTTATCTTCCAGGTCACTTATCCGTTCTTCTGCCTCAGTTATTCTGCTATTGATCCTATCTAGAGTACTTTTAATTTCATTTATTGCGTTGTTCATCGTTGCTTGTTTCATCTTTAGTTCTTGTAGGTCCTTGTTAACTGTTTCTTGCATTTTGTCCATTCTACTTCCAAGATTTCGGATCATCCTTACTATCATTATTCTGAATTCTTTTTCAGGTAGATTGCCTATTTCCTCTTCATTTGTTAGGTCTGGTGGGTTTTTATCTTGCTCCTTCATCTGCTGTGTGTTTTTCTGTCTTCTCATTTTGCTTATCTTACTGTGTTTGGGGTCTCCTTTTTGCAGGCTGCACGTTCATAGTTCCCGTTGTTTTTGATGTCTGTCTCCAGTGGCTAAGGTTGTTTCAGTGGGTTGTGTAGGCTTCCTGGTGGAGGGGACTAGTGCCTGTGTTGTGCTGAATGAGGCTGGATCTTGTCTCTCTAGTGGGCAGGTTCACGTCTGGTGGTGTGTTTTGGGGTGTCTGTGGCCTTATTATGATTTTAGGCAGCTTCTCTGCTAATGGGTGGGGTTGTGTTCCTGTTTTGCTAGTTGTTTGGCATAGGTTGTCCAGCACTGTGGCTTGCTGGTCGTTGAGTGAAGCTGGGTGCTGGTGTTAAGATGGAGGTCTCTGGGAGATTTCCACCGTTTAATATTATGTGGAGCTGGGAGGTCTCTTGTTGACCAGTGTCCTGAAGTTGGCTCTCCTACCTCAGAGGCAGAGCCCTGACTCCTGGTTGGAGCACCAAGAGCCTTTCATCCACACAGCTCAGAATAAAAGGGAGAAAAAGTAGAGAGAATTAGTAGAAGTATGAGTAAAGAAAGAAGGAAAGGTGGAAAGGAAGGAAGGAAGAAAGAAGCAAAGAAGGAAAGAAAGGAGGGAGGGAGGGAGGGAGGAAGGAAGGAAGGAGGGAAAGAAGGATAAAAGAAAGAAAGATGATACAGTAAAAATAAAGTATAATATAGTTATTGAATTGAAAAATATTTAGAAAAAAAAAAAAAAAGGGACGGATAGAACCTTAGGACAAATGTTGGAAGCAAAGCTATACAGAGAAAATCTTACACAGAAGCATACACATACACCTTCACAAAAAGAGGTAAAGGGGGAAAAATCATAAATCTTGCTCTCAGAGACCACCTCCTCAATTTGGGGTGATTCGTTGTCTAAAGGAGGGAAGGAAGGAAGGAAAGAAAGAAAGAACGAAGGTAAAGTATAATAAAGTTATTACAATTAAACTTAATTATTAAGAAAAAGAATTTTTAAAAAAAATCATGGACGGATAGAGCCCTAGGACAAATGGTGGAAGCAAGAGTATACAGACAAGATCCCACACAGAAGCATACACGTACACCTTCACAAAAAGAGGAAAAGGGAAAAAAATCATAGATCTCGCTCCTAAATTCCCCCTCTTCAATTTGGGATCATTCCTTGTCTATTCAGGTATTCCACAATGCAGGGCACATCAAGTTGATTGTGGAGCTTCAATCCGCCGCCTCCGCGGCTGCCGGGAAAGACCTCCCCCTCTCCTCCCTGCTCTCACAGCTCACAGGAGCTCAGCTTTGTACCCGGCCCTGCCCCTGCGCGCAGGTCGCTGGAGGGCGTCTGTTTTTTACTCAGACAGGACGGGGTTAAAGGAGCCGCTGATTCGGGGCCTCCGGCTCACTTAGGCCAGGGGTTGGGGGATGGGGGAAGGAGGAGCACTGCGTGCGGGGCGGGCCTGCGGCGGCAGAGGCGGCGTGACGTTGCACCAGCCTGAGACCCGCCGTGCGTACTCCCGGGGAAGTTGTCCCTGGATCCCGGGAACCTGGCAGTGGCGGGCTGCACAGGCTCCGCGGAAGAGGGGCGCGGAGAGTGACCTGTGCTCGCACACAGCTCCCCTGGTGGCGGCAGCAGCAGCCCCAGCGTCTCCTGCCCGCCTCTGGGGACCGCGGTTTTAGCCGCGGCTCGCGCCCGTCTCTGGGGTTCGCGCTTCCCGCCGCGGCTCGCGCCCGTCTCGGGGGCTCGCGCCCTCAGCCGCGGCTCGCGCCCGTCTCTGGGGTTCGCGCTTTTAGCCGCGGCTCGCGCCCGTCTCTGGAGTTCCTTTAAGCAGCGCTCTTAAACCCCTCTCCTCGCGCACCAGGAAACAAAGAGGGAAGAAAAAGTCTCTTGCCTCTTCGGCAGGTGCAGGCTTTTCCCCGAACTCCCTCCTGGCTAGTCGTGGTGCACTAACCCCTTCAGGCTATGTTCAAGCCGCCAACCCCAGTCCTCTCCCTGAGCTCCGTCCAAAACCAAAACCCGAGCCTCAGCTTGCAGCCCCGCCCGCCCCGGCGGGTGAGCAGACAAGCCTCTCGGGTTGGTGAGTGCTGGTCCGCACCGATCGTCTGTGCAGGAATCTCCCCGCTTTGCCCTCCGCACCCGTCGCTGTGCACTACTCCGCGGTCCCGAAACTCCCCCCTCCGCCTCCCGCAGTCTCCGCCCGCGGAGGGGCTTCCTAGTGTGTGGAAACTTTTCCTCCTTCACAGCTCCCTCCCCCTGGTGCAGGTGCCGTCCTTATTCTTTTGTCTCTGTTTTTTCTTTTTTTTCTTTTGCCCTACCCAGGTACGTGGGGAGTTTCTTGCCTTTTGGGAGGTCTGTGGTCTTCTGACAGCCTTCAATAGGAGTTCTGTAGGAGTTGTTCCACGTGTGGATGTATTTCTGGTGTATCCGTGGGGAGGAAGGCGATCTCCGCGTCTTACTCTTCCGCCATCTTCAAGGTCCCCCCTATGTATCTTTTTGAATTAGTGTTTTCATTTCCTTTGGATATATATCCAGGAGTGGAATTACTGGATCATATGGTAGTTCTATTTTTAGTTTTTGGGGAACCTCCATACAGTGGCTACACCAATTTACATTCCCACCAATAGTGTACAAGGGGTTCCTTTTCTCCACAATCTTGCCAACATTTGTTATTTGTGATTTTTTAAAATTATAGCCATTCAGACAGGTGTGAGGTGATATTGTTGTTTTGATTTTCATTTCTTTGATTAACAATGTTGAGCATCCTTTCATGTGCCTGTTGGCCATCTGTATGTCTTCTTTGGAAAAATGTCTATTCAGGTTTTATGCCCATTTTGAATTGGGTGGTTTGTTTTTTTGATACTGAGTTGTGTGAGCTGTTTATACATTTTGGATATTACTCCCTATTGATCATAGCATTTGAAAATATGTTCTCCTTTTCAGTAGGTTATTTTTTGTTTTGTTGATTGTTTTATTTGCTGTGTAAAAGCTTTAAATTTAATTGGGTCCCAATTTAAAATTTTTTGCTTTTCTTTACTTTGCCTTAGGAAACAGATCCAAAAAAATATTGCTACAGTTTATGTCAGAGTCTTCTGCCTATGTTTTCTTCTAGGACTTTTTGGTTTCTGGTCTTATATTTAGGTCTTCAATCTGTTTTGAGTTTCTTTTTGTATATTGTATGCAAACATGTTCTGACTTCATTCTTTTAAATTTAGCTATCCAGTTTTCCTAGCACCACTTATTGAAGAGACTGTCTTTTCTCCATTGTATATTCTTGCCTCCTTTGTTGCAGATTAATTGACCACAGGTGCTTGAGTTTATATCCAGACTCTCTATTCTGTTCCATTGATCTATGTCAGTTTTTGTTTCAGTACCATACTATTTTGATTACCTTAGGTTTGTAGTATAGCCTGAAATCAGGGATTGTGAGTCTTCCAGCTCTGTTCATTTTTTTTTTCCAAAATTGTTTTGACTTTTCAGGGTCTTTTGTGTTTCCATACAAATTTTAAAATTATTCTAGTTCTGTGAAAAATGCCATTGGTATTTTGATAGAGATTGCTTTGAATACGTAGATTGCCTTGGGTAGTATGGTCATTTTAACAATATTAATTATTTCAATCCATGAACTTGGTATATCTTTCCATTTGTTTGTTCTGTCTTCAGTTTCTCTCATCACTGTCCTGTTGTTTTCCAAGCACAGGAAAACCTCCTTTTTTTTACTCCTTAGGTAGGTTTATTCCTAGGTATTTTATTATTTTTGATTGTTTCATTAATTTCTCTTTCTGATAGTTTCTTTTTACTATATAGGAATTCAATAGATTTCTGTATATTAATTTTGTATCCTGAAATTTTACCAAATTAATTGTTGAGCTCTAGTATTTTTTTGGTGGCATCTTTAGGATATTCTGTGTATAGTCATGTCATCTGCAGTGACCAATTTGTTTCTCTGTCTCCAGTCTGAATTCCTTTTATTTCTTTTTCTTTTCCAATTGCTGTGGCTAGAACTTCCAATACTATGTTGAATAAAAGTAGTGAGAGTGGGCATCCTTGTCTTGATCTTAGAGGAAATGCTTTCCACTTT
Source organism: Phocoena sinus (assembly GCF_008692025.1). NCBI lineage: Eukaryota > Metazoa > Chordata > Mammalia > Artiodactyla > Phocoenidae > Phocoena > Phocoena sinus. The sequence goes on from NC_045767.1 coordinate 69,735,898, forward strand.
TCACTGTTGAGTATGATGATAGCTTTAGGCTTATCGTATATGGCCTTTATTATGTTGAGGTATGTTCCCTCTATAGCCACTTTCTGGAGAATTTTTATCATAACTGGATGTTGAAATTTGTCAAAAGCTTTTTCTGCATCTATTGAGATGATCATATTGTTTTCTTCAATTTGTTAATGTGGTATATCACATTGATTGATTTGTAGGTATTGAAAAACCCCCAGGATAAACCCCACATGATCATGGAGTATGATCCTTTAAATTTATTGTTGGATTCAGTTTGCTAATATTTTCTTGAGGATTTTTGTGTTTGTGTTCATCAGTGGTATTGGCCTGTAATTTTCTTTTTGTTATATCTCTCTCTGGTTTTGGTATCAGGGTGATGCTGGCCTCAGAGAATGCATTCAGAGGCATTCCATCCTCTGGAATTTTTGGAATAGTTTCAGAAGGATAGGTGTTACCTCTTCTATAAATGTTTGGTAGACCTCACCTGTGAAGCCATCTGGTCCTGGAATTTTGTTTGTTGGGAGTTTTTAAATTACTGATTCAATTTCATTGCTGGTATTTGTTCTGTTCATATTTTCTGTTTCTTCCTGATTCAGTCTTGGGAGATTGTACATTTCTAGGAATTTTTCCATTTCTTCTAGGTTGTCCATTTTATTGGCACATTGTTGTTCATAGGAATCTCTTATGATCCCTTGTATTTTTGTGGTGTTGGTTTTAACTTTTTCATTTCTGCTTTAATTGATTTGGGCCCTCTCTTTTTCTTGATGAGCCTGGCTAACAGTTTATCTTTTTTTTTTTTTCTTTTCAAAGAACAAATTCTTAGTTTCATTGATATTTTCTATTTTTTATTTTAAAGTCTCTATTTCATTTGTTTCTGCTCTGGTCTTTATGATTTCTTCTACTAACTTTTGGTTTTGTTTGTTCTTTTTCTAGTTCCTTTAGGTGTAGTGTTAGGTTGTTTGAGTTTTTTCTTGTTTCCTGAGGTAAGTTTATATCACTATAAACTTCCCTTTTAGAACGGCCTTTACTGCATCCCATAGATTTTGTATCATCATGTTTTCATATTTATTTGTCTCCAGGTATTTTTTTATTTCTTATGATTTCCTTAGTGATCCATTTGTTGTTTAGTGATGTATTATTTAACCTCCATGTGTTTGTATTTCTTGCAGTTTTTTTCTTGTATTTGACTTCTAGTTTCATAACATTGTGATCAGAAAAGAAGCTTGATGTGATTTCAAATTTCTTAAAGTTACCAAGGCTTATTTTCTGGCCCAGCACGTGATCTATCCTGGAGAATGTTCCATGTGCACTTGAAAGAATGTGTATTCTGATTTTGAATGAAATATTCTATACATATCTATTAAGTCTTATCTAATGTGCCATTTAAGGCCAGTGTTTCTTGACTGATTTTCTGTCTGGATGATCTGTCCATTGATGTAGGTGGGGTGTTAAAGTCCCCTATTACTATTGTGCTACTGTCAGTTTTTCCATTTATGTCCAGTAATACTTGCTTTATATATTTAGGTGCTCCTATGTTGGGTGCATATATATTTACAATTATTACATCTTCTTCTTAGATTGATCCCTTGGTCATTATGTAGTGTGCTTCTTTGTCTTTTGTAACAGTCTTTATTTCAAGGTCTATTTTGTTTGATATAAGTGTTGCTACTTGGGCTTTCTTTTGATTTCCATTTGCATGGAATACCTTTTTCTACCCTCTCACTTTCAGTCTGTGTGTCTTTAGATCTGAAGTGAGTCTCTTCTAGGCAATCTATGTAAGGGTCTTGTTTTTATATTCATTCAGCCATTCTCTCTTTTGATTGGAGCAGTTAGCTCATTTATATTAAAATAATTATTGATATGTATGTACTTATTGCCCTTTTGTTAATTGTTTTCGGTTGTTTTTGTAGTTGTTGTTCCTTCTTCTTTTGTTCTCATCCATTGTGATTTGATGACTGTCTTTAGTATTATTTTTCAATTCCTTTCTCTTTTTTGTGTATTTGTGTATTTCTTTGTATTATAAATTTTTGGTTTGTAGTTACCCACATGATTGTTTTAAGTGGCTGATCTCTTAATTTCAAATGCATTTTAACAACTCTGCATCTGTACTTTCCTCCCCTCAATATTCCTGTTTCTTACATATTTTACATCTAATTGTTATGTGTATCCCTTAACTGCTTTTTGTGGATATAGATGATTTTACTACTTTTGTCATTTAACCTTCCTACTAGCTTTGTGCATGGATGATTTTCTACCTTTGGTGTATTTATTTGCCTTTACCAATGAGCTTTTTCCTTTCCCAATTTTCATGTTTCTAGTTTTGGCCTTTTCTTTTTTGCTTAAAGAATTTCCTTTAACATTTCTTGTAAAGCTGGTTTGGTGGTGCTGAACTCTCATTGCTTTTGCTTATCTGTAATACTTTTATCTTTCCATCAATCAGAATGAAAGCCTTGCCAGGTAGATTATTCTTGGTTGTAGGTTTTTCCCTTTCATCACTTTTAATATATTGTGCCACTCCCTTGTAGCCTGAAGTTTCTGATGAAAAGTCAGCTGATAGCCTTATGGAAGTTCCCTTCTGTGAAACTTGTTGCTTTTCCCTTACTGCTTTTAATATTCTGTATTTATTTATCTTTAATTTTTGTCATTTTTATTACAGTGTGTCTTGGTGTGGTCCTCTTTGGTTTCATCCCCTTTGGGACACTCTGTGCTTCCTGGACTTGATGTCTGTTTTTCTTTCCCAGGTTATGGATGTTTTCAGCTATTATGTCTTCAAATATTTTCTCTGCCTCTTTCTCTCTTCTCCTTCTGGAACCCCTATAATGTGAATATGAGTGCACTTGATGTTGTGCCAGAGGTCTTAAACTGTCCTCACTTCTTTTTATTATTATTTTTAAATCCAGCTTCAGTGATTTCCACTACTGTCTTCCAGCTCACTGATCCATTCCTTTGTATCATTTAGTCTACTGTTTTTTTCTTCCTAGTATATTTTTTATTCATGTTATTGTATTCTTCATCTGTTTGGTTGTTCCTTATATTTTCCAGAGTTTTGTTTAAAACTTCCAACTTCTCACTCTGTTGATCCATTCTTCCAAGTTCTTTGATCATCTTTGCAATCATTACCTTGAACTCTTTCTTAGGTAGATTGCCTGTCTCCACTTCACCTAATACTTCTGGGGTTTTTAATCTTGTTCCTTCATTTGAAACATTTTCCTCTCTCACCTCATTTTACCTAACTTGCTGTTTTTATTTCTATGTACCTGGTAGATTGGTTACATTTCATGACATTGGAGAAGTGATCTTTTGTAGGAGATGTCCTATGTGTCCCAGCAGCACACTCCCCTCTTGTCACCAGAGCCATGTGCTCTAGGAGTGCCCCCTATGTGAGCTCTGTGAGTCCTTCTGTTGTGGTGGGCTGACTACTGTGGGCTGTCTGGTAGATGTAGCTTGTCCCAAGGCTAGAGCCAGCTCATTGGTGGGTGGGGCCAGACCTGAACGGTTTCTGGGGCTGGTGCCTGCCAACTGATTGGTGGAGCTAAGTGTCAGGGTCTTTAACTTCAGGGTCCCAGGTATCCCAGGTCTAGTGTATGTGTACTGGTATGCGGTGACATGCACTGGGCCCTCTGGTGGGCAAGGCAATGTCCAGGGGTCACTGTGGGTTCAAGGGGTCTTAAGGCAGCCTGTCTGCTGGTGGGTGGGGCTTGTTCCATGCCCAGTTGGTTGCTTGCCCTGTGGCATCTCAGTACTGGTGCCTACAGGCTGGTGGGCAGGGCAGGTGTGGGTCCTGAGTCTGATTAGCTAGAGAGATGATTCCAGAATGGTGCTAGCCAGCACCAGTGTCCATGTGGTAGAATGAGCTCCCAAAAATGGCCACCACCAGGGTCTCTGTCCCCAAGGTGAAGTCCAGTTGCTTCCTGGCTCTCTGGGAGACTCTCCAAGATTAGCAGGTAGGACTGACCCAAGCTCCTTTCATATTATTGCTTTAGCCCTGTGTCTGGAACATATGAGTTTTTGTGTGTGCCCTTTAAGGGTGGAATTTCTATTTCCCACATCCCTCTGGGTCTCCCAAAAGTAAGGCCCACTAGCCTTCAAAGCCAAACATTCTGGAGGCTTGTCTTCTTGAGGCAGGACCCCTGGGCTGGGGAGCCCATGTGGAGCTCAGACCCCTCACTCCTTGGAGAGAACCTCTGCAGTTGTAATTATTCTCCCATTTGTGGGTTGCCCATCTGGCTGTATGGATCTTTACTATACCACGACTCTGCCCCTCCCACCTGTCTCATTTTGTTTCCTTCTTTATATCTTAAGTTGTAGAAGATATTTTCTGGTAGGTTTCTGGTCTTTTTCATTGATAGTTCTGTAATAGTTGTAACTTTGGTGTGCGCATGAGAGAAGGCGAGCTCAGGGTCTTTCTACTCCACCATCTTGGGAACTCTGTCCTTAATTCCTTTCTTTATGTAGCTTATGTAATGACAGATTTACATGACCTCTATTGTAGTCCAAATAGCATCATTTTTTGGTGGGGGCAGGGGTGGATAATGCAACAGCCTTCTAAATGACCTCTTTTTTCACTCTGTGAAAAAAGTGATCTTTTGTAGGAAATGTCCTATGTATCCCAGCAGTACACTCCCTGCATTTCATTCCTGTTTAGGGCTGAATTGTGTTCTCCAAAATTTTACATGTTGAAGTCTTAACCTCCAGTACCTCAGAACGTGACTGCATTTAGAGGTAGGATTTTTAAAGTTTTAATTATGTTAAAATGAGGTAATTTGGGTGGGTTCTAATCCAACCTGACTGGTGTCCTCATAAGGAAAGGAAATTTAGACACAACAGGTACAGAGGTAAAACAATGTGAAGACACAAAGAGAAGATGGCCATTTATAAGACAAGGAGAGAGGCCTCAGAAGAAACGAACTCTGCAGACATCTTGATCTTGGACTTTAAGCCTCCAGAACTGTGAAACAATAAGGTACTGTATTTTTAAGCCACCCAGTCTGTGGTTCTTTGTTTTGGCAGCCCTAGCAAACTGATACAGTTCTCTATTCAAATAACAGTGAGACCCTTCAAAACTTTAAAATGTCTCAATCATATCATAGCTTACCTGTCCATTCTCTCAACCCCATAATGCATGGATCTCAAAGTCTTCTAATGGATTCCCATCTCAGTTAGAGTAAAATCCTAAGGCCTACAATACCACAAATGAGAAACCATGAGACTCTGGGCTATTTCTTTGACCCCATTTTCTGTCTCTCTTCTAGTCATACAGTCTGACCCTGCTTTATTGGCCTTCTTTCTCTTCCTCAAACACACCAGATTAATTCCCACCTTAAAAATCATTTTATTTGCTTTTACAACAGTCTGAAAGATCTTCTTCCAGCTATTTACATGTTCACTCTCATATCATTCTGGTTTCTTCAAATGTCATCACCTAAGGCTATTGGTAACTACTCAACCTAAAATGGGCAACCTCCTATCGTTCTCTATCTTTTTACCTGGCTTTATTTCTTTTTGTAGTACTTACTGCTGATAGATGTTCTTTATAGATATTCTCTTAAATTATTTGTGTATTTACATGTTACCTCCTTCCACTAAAATATAAAACCCATGAGAATATGGGCTCTGTTTTACTTCCTCTTGTAATCTCTGTGCCTAGAAATTGCTTTGCAAAAGGTGCATACCCAAGTGATATTTTTATAGTAATAAATATAACTATTAAATGGTGTTCATTTAGTTAATAACATGGAAGGAGTTGCTCTATTTCATTTAATGAGCATATAAAGGAAAAATACATGAATTAATGTGTCTTCTATTGTGATAAAACATAACTTAAAACAGCAAACAATAAAAAAAGCTATATTACCCAAATCTAATCAATAGATTGTGTTGGTTTTGTCACATCGACCTTGTCTTATAGATGGTATTAAACAAATCATTAGATGGTCAATTATAGTTATTGGGGCTGTAACAAAAGTTTATAATTTATTTGGTTCAGCTCTCTTGTCTACAGTCTTATACAAGTATAAAACTTAGTTCTGATCTTAGCTTGTCACTTAATAAACCAATGACCTGAGATAAATCTTTTAATACTACTGAACCTAACTGTTTCATCTGTAAACTATGAATAATAATATCGGCCCTGCCTGTCACACAGGGTTATAGCAAGTTTTCATTTTAATAATGCATTTATTTTGTTATCTGAAAAGCACTCTGCAATGAGTGGCAGTGTGGTCTTAGTGACAGTCCAGTCACAGTTGGGAACAAATCCTACTTTCTGTCCCTAGCATTTCCACACTGTGATGTAGTCTTCCAACTAGCCCCAGAATTTAATCCAAAGGACTAACATAATTGGAAATTCTTGTACCATTAGATCTAAGGATATTTTATCTGATATAATAAAATATTAATTTAGTGATTGTCATCAGATAATTAGCACAAGATGTATTATGCATTGCCCTTCAAGAACTTATGAGAATAGTCCCTAGGACTTGCACATTTAATAGGAAGGCAGGAACTGAGAAAGTCTAGCTAAGGCAAGGTCTACTGACGTCTCCAGGGAACAGCAGATAGAGGATGCCCTGACTCTGTGGACAGCTGGGATGTTGTGTCACAAAGTGGATCTCAGAGTGCAAGTACCTGGAGTTGGGACAAGAAAAGAGGATGACAAAAATTACTTTGACTTATTAAAAGTTTTCTTAGAGTAGACCTGTTCTCTACTGTCTATTGCCTCTTGAGAAATCATGATTTTACATGGAATATACATGATTATTAAAGACTAATAGTGGTGTTATTCAAAATGGAAAAATAGCAGTTTCCAAGATTATATTTTATTTGAGATCACTTATTTGTACCTTTTCTGTCAGTTAGATGTATTTAAATGTAAAAATGTCTTTTTAATACCATTTAAAGTTGTGAAGCAAAATGCAAAATTCAGGCATAGTATAAAGTTTTAAACACTCTTATTTAGTAATGACTATAATTCAGATAGATATTATAAATAAAAGACAAAGCCAAAACTAGCTTTTAGAACAATTATAAATATGGATATACAGATGAAAGCATATAATATTTTTCTCTTTTGTGCATTTAAATCCATGTTCAATCTGCAGCTCACCTATACATGTATATGCACATTTGAATATGTGCTGTAGTATACCATTTATGAAGAATGAAAATAATACTTAAGAAATTATTATTCATTAAACAATCATGGGCTTTGGTTTTAAGAAGGCTTAAATTATATAACAGAATTTGACTGATGGAGAACAGATCAGTTGTTGCCAAGTATTAGGATAGACTATTAAGGCATAATATGAGAACGTGGTATTTTGTTTGTGGTGAAAAAATAGTTCTGTATCCTGATTTTTATGATGGTTACATAAATCTACCTTTCATATAACTATATGCACAACACACACACACACACACACACAAGGTTGAATGTAAAAACCTTTGAAATCCGAACAGAATCTGGACTTGAATTAATGGTATTATACCAATGTCAGTTTCCTAGTTTTGACAATGCACTATGGTTATGTAAGTAAGATTCAGTCATTGCGGGAAGCTAGGTGCAGGTAAAATAATAATTCTCTATACTATTTTTGCAATTTCTTATGAGTCAAATTATTTCAAAATAAAAAGTATTAAAAGAAGAATTAAGTTAAAAGGCTTGAAATTAATTGCTTTTGCCATGATTAGTTGTATGAATTTGGGCATATTGTTATTCAACTTCTTGTCTAGGCCTCAGTTTCCTCATCTGTAAAATTGGGATACTATTATGATTCCTAACTTATAGTATTATCATGATTAAATCATATAATGTATATGCATCCAATACTGTGTATAGCATAAAGTTGATGCTTAAACACTGAGTTTCCTACTTCTTTCTTGGCTATTGGATTTTAAGGTCTCAAGTGGAATCCACAAAGAGGTAGCGAAAATGGGTGGCCGTATCAAAGCATCATCTGAACAAGGAGGATGTTCTATATCCTTTGAAAAGATCTCTGTGCTCTTAAATTGTTTAGCCCCTACTTGGGTCCTTACAAACCAATAACCTCAAGAATTTCTACATCACCAATAGAGAATTAAGTCTCAATGAGTGTTTTGGTCATATGTAACCAGTAGTTTCTGGGGCCTAAACTTTATTGGCTCAGTTGCTTTTTCTTATTTACATATTTGATAATATTCAATTTAAACATTTCTTCAGTAAGCAGTTGTTAACTAATGTACATTTATTACTTTTGTTTTTCAATTATACTGCTTGTAGTCCGTAGGTATTCAGCCTTTTGGCCTTTGCAAATATCTGAAGGTAATATGGTCAAAATTAAAACTAGGAAATCCCCTACTCTGAAGTCACATCTCCCCAGTTAGATTGTACATTTCTTTAGGGTAGAGACTATATTTTCTTTTCCAGAGAAAAAAACAAAAATGACAAAACCTAACATAGGCTGAGCCCACTTGGATTCAATGGAGAGGGGAGAGAGGAAGGTGTCAGCGTTCTTCCCTTTTGGCTGTGCTTTGATAACTTTATCTGTGAGATTCTAGTTAAAAGCTCATGATTGTAGAAAGAAGTATGTTCCCAGGAGGCCCATTGTATTAGGACCAAATGGGGAGATTAGGACTCTTCATTATGAGAAGAAGAAAATGGAAAGAAAATATAATGAAAAAGGACAAAATGTAAGAAAGGCAGGATATGGTGCACATGTATTTGGTGACCATATTTCTATATCATAGAACAAAGGAACATCCTGTGAAGCTTAAAAGAGATAAATTTAGAATGCATAAAAGCATTTATCTATTCTCACAGGTTGTATTGTACTAGGGCTAAGGTGTGTTTTACCATGAGAGGTAGTGAAGCATAAGAATAAATGGATTCACAAATGTTTAGGTAAATTATAATTTTTTGCCTGCTAAATCATAGACCTATATGAGTCTTACATATCTTTTTTAAAAAGCATTACATGAAGCATATAATACAGGTGATTTAAATAACAAGAGTTACTTAATGTATGTGGGCAAATAAATTAATGAGCTTACAGCCTCACTTGACACATGTTTATTGTGTGGCCTGTCTTGAATGTCCCATATCATTCCAGGAGCCTAAAATTCAGACTCAAATCCTTGTGCTGAAAGAGTTTATATTCTAGTTGATAGAGAAAACAGTAAACAAAGTTAATAAGTAAAATATTTAGCATATTAGATGATGGGAAGTTCTGTAGTAAAAAAAAATAATAAAGCAAGAAAAATGGGTGGGTTGATGAGGACTTTCATTTAGATAGAGCATCCAGGAAAATTTGCCCTGAGGTGATATTTACATAAAGATCCAAATCAGGTAAAGGAATACTCTATGTAAACATCTGTGAGAGTAATTTTCCAGGCCCTTCAGAAACAGTAAAAAGGCCAGTATGACTGAAGCAGTGTAATGGAGAGATGTGGAGGTTAGTAGTTTATGAAGAGAACGGAAAAGTAGGTGGATCATTTTGAGGGACAGTACTTCTCAAATTTTAATTTGCGTATAAATCACCTATGTGTCACATTAAAATGAAGATTCTGGTTTAGGAAGTCTAGAGAGTTTACACTGTGTACAAGCTCCCAGGTAATGCTGATACTATTGGTCTGTAGATTACACTTTGAATAGCAAAAAATTGGGGCTTGTGTGCCATTGTAAGGATTTTGGATTTATGTTGAATGTTGTAGATTGAACTGTGCCCCTCCACCAAAAAAAAGATCAAGTGCTACCTCCCAGTACCTGTGAATATGACTTTATTGGGAAATAGGATCTTTGCAAATATAATCAATTTAAGCTACGGTCATAGTAGATTGGCTGGGGGGAAATTTGGACAGCGATACACACAGCAGAGAAGGCCATGTGAAGATGGAGGCAGAGACTGGAGTGATGCTGCTACACGTCAAGGGACAATAAGATTGCTGGCAACCACCAGAAACTAGGAAGAAACAAGGGATAATTCTCCCCTAGAGCCTTCAGAGAGAGGATCGCCCTGCTGATGCCTTGATTTCAGACTATTAGCCTCTCTGACTGTGAGAGAATAAGTTTCTGCCCCCCAGCTGTGGCAATTTGTTACAGAAGCCCTAGGAAACAAATACACTAGGTGAGATAGAGAATTAAGCCATTGGAGGGTTTTAAGAAGAGTGTCTCAATTTGACATGCTTTAATGGAATCCCTCAGGCTTCAGAAATGAGAATAGTCTGAAACAGGTGGGGCAGCACAAGCAGGGAGACCAGTTTGGAGGCTATAGTAGTAAATCAAACTGAACAGTGGAGGGATGACGATGATTTGAAGCAGGGCCGTAGTGATGGTGGTGAGACATGGACATAATCCAAATCTATTTTGAAGCTAGTGTCAACAAGGTTTGTTAATAGAGTGTGAATTATAAAAGAATCAGGGGAGTTAAAGATGAAACCAAGGTTTGGGGGCTTAAAGAGAAGGCAGGAGTGTGCTAAATGAGATGGGGAAGATGGTGGGAGGAAAAGTGGGGAGAATAATAGAGATTAAGAGCTCTGTTTTGGGTATGTTAGGTGTGAGATGTCTATTATGCGTCCAACTAGAAATGGAAAGTCAACAACTTGGTAGGTATATGGAGCCCAGAACAGAGGTTTCAGCTGGAGATACAACTGATACAAGTTATTAAGAGAAATCACCATGTTTGGGAACGATGCACGTATGTTATGAGATCAATATCAGGAAAGAGTGTTATGTACTTCTAAAACATGATCTTTAGTGCCACTTGTGGGCCATATGTCCATCCTCTGACAGTTCTGACACTGGTTGTAAAATGTACCAAGAGGTATGGGTACAGAGATGGATTTTTTTCTTTTTAGGGCTTGCTGTAGCCTGAATTGTGTCTACCTCAGAATTTTCATGTTCAAGCCCTAACCCCTAATGTGATATGTGTGATGGTATTTGGAGATGGGGCCTTTGGGAGATAATTAGGTTGAGATGAGGTCATGAGGGTAAGGTTCTCATAATAAGATTAGTGCCTTTATAAGAAGAGCACTTGTTCTCTCCGTGTGTCTCTGGCTCTGTCTCTGTCTCTCTCTCTCTCTGTCTCTCTCTCTCCCCCACCCATGTTAGAGAGGAGGGTTGGAGAAAGGAGGGGGGAGGGAGGAGAGTTCTCTCACCAACCCAAACATGATGTCACCCTGATGTTGGGCTTTAGCTTCCAGAACTGTGAGAAATACATTTCTGTTATGTAAGCCGCCCAGACTGGTATTCTGTCATGGCAGCCCTAGCTGACTAAAACAGGGCTCTTCTTCTAAAACTTCAACTTTCTATATCTTTAAAGCTTCTAAGCTAGACAGTCAGTCTGACAGCCATATTCATTATTTTTGGCTATCTGTCTTTGAATTTGAGGCCTCAGTGTAAAAAGCATGACCTCACTTGGATTTGTGAAATATTTAGAAACATTATATTGTCCCAAGAATGGGGAGCTTTCAGTATTTAGTACTTCTGATAAAAGTCAGTCACTCAAATGTGGACCATTTGTTCACCAGGCTCCTGAAGAAGAAGGAGTCATGTTGCATGCATGAAATAGCACCTACGATTTACTTTGATCACATATATTTTCTGTTTTTATCTTAGATACTTTTACTTTCACCTCAGAAAGTGTGTTTTACTATCAGGAATGATTTACCGATGCAGTGATATAATAATTATTTTCATTACCATTTTAAGGATTTAAAATCCTGTCCATTTATAGGGACAGGAGGTAAGGTAGGGGAGACCTGCAGATGTCTAGTTCTACTTGTGACTAGGAAGGTATTTTTGTTTACAGTAATAGGAAATCCATTGTTACTGCAAAGAGACCCATAACTTTTAAACAATGAAGCTTTCATTTTGACCTCCATCTGCCTGGATATTCTCTATCTCTCCCTTGGTTCCAAACTCTGAGAGGAAAAAGAAGCATGTTTATCCACCCCTCAAGGCTCAATATAAGCACAAGAGGGAGAAAACTCACCTATATTGAAATGGTTGATCCATCCCAATGACAAAACTATAACTACAGTCCTGATTTTCTTGTCCATTGCCAAGAAAAAAAAATGACATAATTTGACTCTGTTTAATTAAGCTATGTTGAACAACAGAAATCCTACTTGTGCATTTTTCTAGGCATGGGGAAACGTTCTGGGTAGTGGGTTTCTTATTTGCCCTTCTGAGGATTGAACTTTAGGTGGAAAATGACTAGGTATTTGTCATCTTAAGATTTTTTTTAATCAATTTAAAGTCATGCTATTTCTAATTGTTCCTGTTGGTACTTTGGGGTATTGCTAAGGTGTTATCACCATTGGACCTACCTGTGATCACCAAGGTAATAGGTAGCATTCTTGCATTGTAATATATACACTTAATAAATTGACTAGCATATACAGCTTTTATGATCTCACAAAACCGATATGAAAACTGGAATATTCATTTAAATTCAACATTTGCAGTGTGTCATCCATAATGTGTTTACTGAGTCACAGTGTTTACTGAGTGTTTAATGAGTGAGATTTACTCATTTTACACCAAGTTGTATGTCGTAAACCTTCAGCTGTGATTGGTTTGACACAGTGCATGTATGCTCTACTTATTTATATATATATATATATATATATATATATATATTTTTTTTTTTTTTTTTTTTTTTTTTTTTTTCCCGGTACATGGGCCTCTCACTGTTGCGGCCTCTCCCGTTGAGGAGCACAGGCTCCGGACGCGGCGGAGGCTCAGCGGCCATGGCTCACGGGCCCAGCCACTCCGTGGCATGTGGGATCTTCCCGGACCAGCGCATGAACCCATGTCCCCTGCGTTGTCAGGAGGACTCTCAACCACTGCGCCACCAGGGAAGCCCTGTACTTATTTTTTAATTTCACTTATTATCATACTCAGCTGATGCCAGGTTAACTTATTGATAACACATCAGTTCTATTTCCTAAACCCTACAATCAATTCAATCATAATATCTATTTATTCATTTTAAAAGATTTTGCTAACATTAGCTCCCTCTGATGCTGCACTTTGTCCAAATAAAATTCTATATCTCATCCTATGCCAGTTACCAAGATTCTCTACATTTAATCATTTTTGTATAGAGATTTAAATCAACATAATTCCTGTCTTCTAATTCAGTGCATCTCAAAAGTGTGGTCTGTATACTGATCAATAGCATTGGTATCATCTTGATTTTATTTGCAATGTAAGTTATCAGGTCTTATCATAGACCTTTTTTTTTTTAACATCTTTATTGGAGTATAATTGCTTTACAATGGTGTGTCAGTTTCTGCTTTATAACAAAGTGAATCAGTTATACACATACGTATGTTCCCATATCTCTTCCATCTTGCGTCTCCCTCCCTCCCACCCCTCCAGGCAGTCACAAAGCACCGAGCTGATCTCCCTGTGCTATGCGGCTGCTTCCCACTAGCTATCTACCTTACATTTGGTAGTGTATATATGTCCATGCCTCTCTCTCGCTTTGTCACAGCTTACCCTTCCCCCTCCCCATATCCTCAAGTCCATTCTCTAGTAGGTCTGTGTCTTTATTCCTGTCTTATCCCTAGATTCTTCATGACATTTTTGTCCTTAAATTCCATATATATGTGTTAGCATATGATATTTGTCTTTGTCCTTCTGACTTACTTCACTCTGTATGACAGACTCTAGGTCTATCCACCTCATTACAAATAGCTCAATTTTGTTTCTTTTTATGGCTGAGTAATATTCCATTGTATATATGTACCACATCTTCTTTATCCATTCATCCGATGATGGACACTTAGGTTGTTTCCATCTCCGGGTTATTGTAAATAGAGCTGCAGTGAACATTTTGGTACATAGACCTTCTTTATCTGAGGTGAGGCCCAGGAGTCTGTGTTTTCACAAGCCTTCCATGTGATTCTGATGCCTGATACAGTTTGAGATTCACTGTTGTAGTTAGTTAAATAAAGAAATAGCATAGGCCTGAATTATTCAGCCTATGAAATTTATTTCCTGATTTTCTAGAGAGAATGCATTGAGAAGAAGGTCTATCTTTGGTCCCATTAAATAGATTCTGTTATTGAAGATAACGAATAACTTTCTTGTATGAAGTTATTATCAATCTATTCCAAGGGGAATATGTCCTCTGAAGGTAAACTTGAAAAAGTCTCAAACATACTAAGAAATGCTCCAACACATAAGGAACTAACTATGATAGTAATTAGGGAACTTTTCTCTGTCTTTTACTTAAAATAATACATATATTTGAAAACGTATATGAAAAAACAGAAGGAAAACAAATGATTTAAACATTCAATTAGTTTTGATATTAAATAAGAGCTATGGCCAAAATGATAAAAATGATAAACTAAATTCTAAGCCTAATGGGACTTTTTCCTTTTCTTTTCTGCATCTGCATAATGGACATGACCCTTTGCAGCTCCATCAATAATAGAATTAATGAGCCCTTTCACTGAACTTCACCCTTTAGTCATTTCATCTGATCACCAAGTCTCTCATAAAGGTTCTACACAATTGATAGGTATCACTGACTTTGATTCTTCCTGCTTCCTGGTGTCTGTTGCTCTCCGATTGTATATACGACACTTAAAGAATTACACTCACTCCTTCAGAGGGGTCATTTAGTACTTTGAAGCCCATTGTTTAAAAGATATTTTTTCCCACTGAAGAAAGACTGAGGCAGGAGAAGGGCTGCAAGTTCATTTCGATTTTAAATGCGTTTAAGACCCTTACAAGTGAGGTAGAGCAGGGTCCCCCTTACAGTGAGCTGCAAAGCGGGGACTGCTGACCAGCACCACCTGCTCCTCCCCTATGCCTCCAACATTTAGTCATGCTTTTACTGCCTGGCAAAAATCTCCTCAGGGGATGTCTGGCTTCAACTGCTCCTGCCCAGTTATGGCCTCCTATGCCATATGATCTCTCCATGGCCCCCTGGAATAATCAAAACCTTTTACACTCACCTCACACTGTGAATAGCTGAGTATCATATGGTGGCAGTAATTGGGAAAAATGACTCAAGACGCTTCCAAAATTTGCAGTTTTCATTGTCATTTCAGGGACCCTTGCTCTTTGTTTTGGAATACTTTTTAAAGCAACTATTGTCTCTGGCTAATGAGCTGTGTCAAGTTTTCTATTTTTAAGCTCTTTTTTTCTTTGTTTAATAAAACAGTTTTGGGATTTTTTGTTTTTTTTGCAAATTGTTTAATTGAAATATAGTTGCTTTACAACATTGTGCTAATTTCTGCTATACAGCAGTGTGACTCAGTTATACACATATATGCATTCTTTTTTAATATTCTTTCTCACTATGGTTTATCCCATGAGATTGGATACAGTTCCCTGTGCTATACAGTAGGATCTTGTTGTTTATCCATTCTAAGTGTAATAATTTGCATCTACTGAAGCCAAACTCCCAGTCCAGCCCTCTTCCTCCCCCCTCCCTCTTGGCAACCACAAGTCTGTTCTCTCTGTCCATGAGTCTGTTTCTGTTTTGTAGATAGGTTTATTTGTGCCATATTTTAGCTTCCACATATAAGTGGTATCATATGATATTTGTCTTTTCTCTTTCTGACTTCACTTAGTATGATAATCTCTAGTGGCATCCATGTTGCTACAAATGACATTATTTCATTCTTTTTTATGGCTGAGTAATATTCCATTGTATATACATTGCCACATCTTCTTTATCCATTCATCTGTTGATGGACATTTAGGTTGTTTCCATGTCTTGGCTATTGTGAATAGTGCTGCTATGAACATAGGGGTGCATGTATCTTTTTGAATTATAGTTTTGTCTGGGTATATGCCCAGGCGTGAGATTGCTGGATCAAACGGTAGTTCTATTTTCAGTTTTCTGAGGAACCTCCATACTGTTTTCCATAGTGGCTGCACCAACTTACATGCCTACCAACAGTGTAGGAGGGTTCCCTTTCCTCCACACCCTCTCCAGTATTTGTAGACTTTTTTTTTTTTGCAGTATGCGGGCCTCTCACTGTTGTGGCCTCTCCCATTGCGGAGCACAGGCTCCGGACGCACAGGCTCAGCGGCCATGGCTCACGGGCCCAGCCGCTCTGCGGCATGTGGGATCTTCCTGGACCGGGGCACGAACCTGTGTCACCTGCATCGGCAGGTGGACTCTCAACCACTGCGCCACCAGGGAAGCCCGTAGACTTTTTAACGATGGCCATTCTGACAGGTGTGAGGTGATACCTCACTGTAGTTTTGATTTGCATTTCTCTAATAATTAGTGATGTTGAACATCTTTTCATGTGCCTCTTGGCCATCTGTATGTCTTCTTTGGAGAAATGTAGTCAGACAGTTTTGGGAGAGAAAGGAGACGAGTGGAGAAAAGATCAAACTGACTGAGAACTCCCTGTACTGAATATGATTAACGTTTTATTAGTTAAAAACATTCAATGTTTTCTAACTACAAAAGTGGCAATTTTAGGTTCTATCTAATATATCCAAAGATTAGGAGCTCAATTTAGAAATTAAGATTATAGGAAAAAACAAATTTGACATGTTTCTGGTGTTCTTCAAATTGTCTGACATCCATACCCAAAATATTCATTTTTAAACTTATTGTTATTCTATTTGTAAAAAGGAATGTCATCAATAGGGTGGCAGCTTTTTTCTGTCTCCATAAAGAATCAGATGAGAAGTGGGCTTAATCACTATTAAAAGAAATTCATTAGGCTGTAATTAATAACCCAAAATATGCTGATTATGAAGATGATTTATTACCAGAGCTGCCTACCGAGGTTATTTTCAACTTGAAAAGTTTCTTGAAATTTTGAGAATGTTGTTTTAAAATTATAACATTTTTTGAGAGTTTTCAAATTTTTATTTTTAGTCTATGGATTGTTCTATGTTACTCTTTATGTCTCTTTTAGTTGCTATTTTAGATGGTTTAGAATTTCTCCATTTTCAACTGAATGCAAAAAACACTTTTAGCTCTCAATAATTAGCAGCATTGGAATATAAAGACTAATGAGATATAGCACTCACTCTTATGGAACTATGAAAGGTACTTGGAGACATATGTGAGACATTCTACCAGACCCTTCCATCATTAAAGATTCAGTTCAAGTATCACTACCCACATAAATATTTTTCTGATTCTGAGAGGGTGTTTTTGCCTTTACAATTGTGGTAGCCATATTGCATCTGAGCGTTGAAAATTATCTACTTCTCTTTGCATCATTTACCCTTCTATGTGAGCCTTTCAAAGTGGGATCTGTGTCTGATTCTTTTTGTTGTTGTTGTTTTACCACAAGTAATAGTGGACATCGCATTTGACTTCCCAGAAAAATATGTTAAAACATGTTGGTAATCTTGATCTTAATGTACCCATAAATAAAGCCAAAGTTAGAGACATTGCACAGGTAGGCATTGCCTGTGATATTGCAGGTAGCATAATAAAAAATTATCATACACTAATAACCTTCTAGAAGTAAAAGTCTTTTGGAGATGACTTACTTCAATTTTCCTGGATTCCCCAGAGAGAGATATAGAGGTTTGGAGAGGTTAAATGTCTTTCCCTAGGATGCAGAATTAGTTGGAAGCAAGTTTTGCATCTTTTGTGAACTTTGAGTCAATGGTAAGGTAATTATATACCATGCAAATGATTATGTAATATTATTAGGCAATAAAATGTTATTCATTAATTGAAACTATATTAATAAATTTTACTTAAAACCAATACATTGTTTTACTTAGCACAATTGTTCCTTTCTTGAACATACCTCTTTGGTACAAGTAGAATTGTGCTTTTGCTTTGGCTCTAAACTCACAGCTAGTTTAGACAATGGCTTCTTACAGTAAAATGGGAAGGAGCAAGTGAGTATGTGTGTGTGACTGTGTACTCTGTATAATCTCTTAGAAAATGCCAAGACATAATTTGTAATATTACAAAATACTCAGTGCTGTAGACTACCTAGGAAATCGTATTATGTGTATCAGAGCCATGAGTCCAAGAGGGTGGACAAAGAGGGTTCTCATTGCAAAGCTACTGCCCAGCAGGATGGCTTTTGCAGAGATATGGATGACATAGTTTTTTTCTTCCTCTGTGAACAAAGAGCTTGTCACCTCCTCAGCACATTCATTCTCCCCTGCATGGGGTTGTGTGGCCCATGCCGACTTTCAAACTTCAATGTGCAAAAATCTCTTTAGAAATACCTTTCATTATGATCGTTTTTGAAAGAAACTTGCAAGCTGAATTTAATAGTGAGTCACAGTCATTTTAAAGCTTACTATTTCTTTTATATAAGAGATATGCTTTGTCTTGGAAGAAGACTATATGCTTAAATTATATTGACTATATCTTTGTCTTTCTCCTCTTAATCAGTTATCATGTGTTCAGTGCTCTTTTTCTATTAATATTTTCTACCGAGAGTTTTGAGAGTTCATTTTCTAAATCCAAAGTGAGTATTTTAAATACATTTATTCACTTAGAGTCATTCAATTTTCTTTGAGGTCCAAAAAGGTACCAGATGTTGTCATTTCCCTGGTATATGTTTGAGGCCTGGTAAATGTTTAATAAAGTTTGAGCTACTCTGAATATTGCCATTAAAAGTTTTCAAATGGTTAAGCTTTTCTTTTCTTCCTTTATTATCCCCCCCACTGTATTTTTTTGACAAGACTGTTTCATAGACAGCATTGTGGACTTCATCAGGGGGCACATATGCCAGATTGTTCTCTTTTAGTGATGTTAGCAGCTACAGATGATCAATGCCCTGATTTATTAAGTTGCCAGGCACTTCAAAATCATGGTATTCTAATTATAATCATTCCTTCTTCATTTATTAGTTGGATGACTTTTTTTTTTTTTTTTTTTTTTTTTTTTTTTTTTTTATGCGTTACGCGGGCCTCTCACTGTTGTGGCCTCTCCCGTTGCGGAGGACAGGCTCCGGACGCGCAGGCTCAGCGGCCATGGCTCACGGGCCCAGCCGCTCCGCGGCATGTGGGATCCTCCCAGACCGGGGCACGAACCCGTGTCCCCTGCATCGGCAGGCGGACTCTCAACCACCGCGCCACCAGGGAAGCCCGGATGACTTTTATAAACAGAAGCTTGTCCTCATCAAATTTTGATTACCCTTAGGTACACTTTCTAGGGGAAAGGCAGGATAAATGCTTTGTTTTTTTCCCTTTATTTTCCAGTTTTCACAATAATGATTCGGTTCCCTGGCATCTTTTAAATTTGACCACTGAGTTTTGTTTTAAATATCATCATGAACTGATGGACTTAAATATATTTAATATGTTTTAATTCATTGCATTTATTATCTTATTGGTACTCAAATGGTTCTATCTGGCCCAATGAGAGCCTATTACAAGATACTAGTAGTCTTTGATGGCTTCCTTAATTTCTGGTATAACAGGATATACCAGACTAATTTTGTGCATATCTTAATCCAGATCAGGAATCTGCCATTTCTCCAAAAAAATATGGTTTCTTTTAGTGAGACATTGTACTTAGTGATGAAAATCTGGACAGTAGTTGTGTTCATTGCTACTGAGTGGTCACTGTCTCTAGGCATTTTTAGTATACACATATATACACACACACGACTTCTGTGTGAGTGTTTGTCCGTGTATACATATGTATGTATCTATATAACATCATAAATTTATACTCATATTTCTAACTCAGATTTAGGACAGTAGGATTTTTAAATTTAACCTTATTCATCTTAAAACTATATCTTCTTTCTCTTAAGAAAAAAAAAAAAAAACCTCTGTTTTCAATGTCACCAACATAATTTTTCATTTGCTTTATCCCACCCTACACCAGCAATAGTCTCAGAGCACAATACCAGTATTACTCAACAGAGTGATGGGGGAAAAAATTCTTGAATAGATAGACTCACACTTAGCTTCTAGATCTGTCAAATTCCTGGAGAATCCTGTGAAAGAGAGACATATTAAACAGTATTCAATAATATAACCAGTAAAATCCACAATGTGGGAAACCCCTTGGGACAAATGACCTGAATTTTCAATCACAAAAGCAAAAATATAAGGTAAAATAAGAGGAAAATATAGATTAAAAGGGAAGAGATATTTTAGCTGTTCTAAATTTTGGATCCCAATTAAAACAAACTATTACAGAAGACAGTTGTGGACTGTATATTTGATGATACTGAGGAATTATTTTAGGTGTAATTATTTTTATGATTTTAGGTATAATAATGGTATTGTGTTTGTTGTACATTTAGGTTATTACAGAATACTGAAGGAACTCAGTTTTCAGAAACTAGTATATTTTAGCTTCTGGATATGATAATGTAAAATCATTATTTGGGTTGCTTATTAGTATATAAAATGACAAGGAAAAAGTTAATCAGAAATATGGAAATAAGAATAAAGATAAATTCCAAAATAGAGTGTTCATAGTTGCCCTCCCCGCCCCAACTTTTGTCATGATTTCTCCTCCCACACGAGAGAAAAAGATTATGTGTTGTGAAATTCTTATGTCTTGTCCAAATTGTAGAAGGCATAATGAGACTTTGCAGTTGTAACTGTGCAGACCCACTCAAAAAAGGATGACGGAGCTATACTAAAAAAAGGATGACAGAGAAATTGAATGAAAACATAACACTCGATGGAAGGGGGAGATCATAGCACACAACGATATAATTTAGTCCCCCAGTGACTTCCAAAGGGCCTTATCTGGTAGGTCAGATGATGTAGCATAAATTCTTAAGTAGATGTCATACTAGTATATGAGAAGCTAGGAATATCATAGTTTCAAAGAGCTTTGTCAGAACATCATGAATCAGAGGCTAGTAGTTGGAAGTGGGGAAATGCCTGTAATTTGGTAAGTGAAAAAAAAATTTTCCCTGTTCCTCCAGCTCATACACAGTTTCTTTCAATGGTGATTACAGATGACTATTAAAAATAAGGCTGTTCATATTTTGAAATTTTACCTATTACCAGACAAAGCAGGGAGAGGCAGGAAGTCAGAAACTGTTCAGTGTGTGAACTGAACTCCAGGATCCACGGCTGTAGGGAACCTGTTTGATTTTACACAGCATTGTATCCTCAACATCTGGTCTAGAATATGAGTTATGGCAGACTTGCAGTAAATTCTGTTGCCTCCGTGATTATGTGCATGCTGATGAGGGTGGAGACAAAGTGAAGGAAACAAATAAGAAAAAACATAGATATAAGCATTAACCACCTGGCCAGTCCCCCTTTTTTTTAATTAATGAGAGTCCTACAGCATAAATGCTCATTAATATTATCAGAATGGTTTCCTACCTCGTGACCTTGATTTCAAAATTCTGTTTTTTAAAACTTTCCCTTCCATTGCAGAACACCCAAAGAGTGAGAGACTTCTTGAATTATATTTGCTCAGTTTATCAACTTTCACAGAGGTTCCTACTTGCAAATTTAGCCTAATCATTTCCTCATCCATTCATCCTGTCAAAACATTTTTTTTTCTAATTTAGGACCTGACTGAAAATTTTCTAACTATATAGTAATATAAAGATATACAATTGATCAAAGATAGTTTTTTTTCTTCTCCTTGGATAGAAGTCAGGTGAGAAAATGAATTCAAATATATAATATTTAAAATAGTATTTGGGGCAATCCAAGTATGGGAAGACTTTCTATATAAAGTAAATCTAGATATGTTGGGGGGTGGCTTAATTACAGTAGCACATTTGGAACCTTAAATGAGGTTTCACCACTGGAAGTGAAGTGTTACAAGGAAGACAGAGACTGTAAATATGTAATTAGAAAGTATCTTATTTTTTGAGAAATAGGTTGTAAAATAAAAGCTAACAAAACATGGTTTAGTAAATACTAAAAAAAAATTCAAGAGGCTGAAGTTATACCTATTGTAGTTATAGCTGTTGAAGAGAGTGATGTAGCAGCTTCATATTTAATATCAATACTATATTCATATATTATTCATTCAATAAATATTTACTGGGTATACACTATGTGGCAGGTAGTTTTCCAGATGCTGGAGGGTGAGCAAGAAAAACAAGGTCCTTGCTGTGATTTTAATGTGATTCTAATTTTGGAATGTAGTGTATGTCATCTAATCCTGTTAAGATATCTATCTATGTGTGGGATTTCATTT
This sequence comes from Phocoena sinus, assembly GCF_008692025.1. Lineage (NCBI taxonomy): Eukaryota > Metazoa > Chordata > Mammalia > Artiodactyla > Phocoenidae > Phocoena > Phocoena sinus. The sequence continues at coordinate 69,757,986 of NC_045767.1, forward strand.
GGCAAGCTAATGTTTTTGATGTCCTGTTTATAAAATGGAATATTCAACATTGTCAAGATCAAGATGGCAATTTTTCCTAAGCTCATCTGTGTTGTGGTCTTGGTTAATGTTGCTATGAGAGTCAGCAAAAGTTTTTTTTAAATGTTGAAAAGAACAAAGAAGGGTGGCAATTATATCATATAGCAGTGTATCATAAAGCTGTGGAAATTAGTAGTATAGAATATTGGTACATGAGTGAACAAGTAGCTTAATAGAATAGAAAGTCCAGAAATAGGTATATTTGTATATGTACATATGTATGTTTCATATTTTACTCATATTTAAAAATATTCATTGACCTCAACTAGGTAATATATATATAAATAAAAACCAACAAGAAATACCAAAGCCATGGGAAAATACAGTTCAATAAATGTCAAAAAGGCTATCATTATAACCTAAAAATATCATTATAATATAAAATTAGATTCTTACCTCATACCATATGAAACTAAAATCTAAATAAATTTAAAGCTTAAACATAAGGAAAAAACAACAGAAGATAATTAGGGGAATGAAGATTAAAACAATTATACCCTTAATTTTAGAAAAATTTAAATAGCTAATAAAAGCCATTGCTTGTGAACTTGTGGGAAAATGCTACTCAGACACTAAAGAGGGAATATAAATTGAATCAGGCATTCTAGAAGACAATTTGGCAGTATTATTTAAAACAAAAATTGTATTGACCTCAAGTAGGTAATTTCCCTTCTAAATATGTATCTTTGACAAAGGAGAGGAAAAAATAAGCTATGCAGAGACGTTTTTATTGGAACATTAATTGTAATACTAGAATACTGGATAGGACCTTAAAGTCCTTTTGTAGGAAATGACTAAATGATACCTACATTCCTACATTAGAGTTATACAAAGCACATGAAAGAACAAGACCTATGGTCATTAATGTGGCTATTTCATTAATATATATTTTGAGTGAAAAGAAAGCAAATTTGTAAATACTCATTACAGGATAATATCATTTAAGTAAATAATGAGCATGCAAAGCACATGATATGTTTATTATGGTTTAATAAGCCAAGACATGAAAAAGGTCCAATGATAAAATTAAAAAAGAGTAATGATCTATGTAATTATGGTCAAGGGGAAGTTTCCTTGGATGTTAGAACTGGTGGAAGATGCATACATGCTGGCATGACTGCTTACACCCCGCTCTGCTGAATGCAGCAAATATCCATTTCTGTGCTCCTCCATCAGTGGATTATCACTTCTAAGACTCTTCACTGAAAACCAAATTTCAAACTTTGGGGACAATTCTACTTCTCCAGGAGTGTTTCCATCAGAAAGATCTTAGAGTGCATCAGAAAACTTTACTTACTTGCTCATTTGTATTCTTGATTTTGGTATGTGTCTTTGGATATTTTTTGTTCCAGTTTATAGCAAATTGAAGTAAAAGAAATCTAAACCTAGAGTCATCTTTTCCAATTTTTGTATTTGTCTTCTTTAGGAGCTGACATAACAAAACACCATACACTGTGTAGCTTATAAACAAGAACTTATTTCTCACAGTTCTGTAAGCTGGGAAGTCCAAGATGAAGACACAGGCAATTATAGTGTCCGGTGAGAGTTAGCTTCATGGTTTATAGACTTCCCTAGTCTTGCTGTGTCTTCACATGATAGAAGGGGAAAGAAAGTTCTCTTAGGTCTCTTTTAGAAGGGAGCTATTCATGAGAACCCCATTCTCATGACCTAATCACCTCCCAAAAGCCCCACCTCCAAATATTTTCACCTTGAGGATTAGGTTTTAACATATGAATTTTGAGGGAATACAACTTTCAGTCTATAGCAATATCTAGATCACTTTCGTGATCTAGCTTACCTCATTATTTTTTTTTAAATTTAATTTTATTTATTTTTTTATACAGCAGGTTCTTATTAGTCATCCATTTTATACTCATCCATGTATACATGTCAATCCCAATCTCCCAATTCATCCCACCACCCCACCCCACCCCACCCCCGCGGCTTTCCCCCCTTGGTGTCCATATGTTTGTTCTCTACATCTGTGTCTCAATTTCTGTCCTGCAAACGAGTTCATCTGTACCATTTTTCTAGGTTCCACATATATGCGTTAATATACGAGATTTGTTTTTCTCTTTCTGACTTACTTCACTCTGTATGACAATCTCTAGATCCATCCACGTCTCAACAAATGACGCAATTTCGTTCCTTTTTATGGCTGAGTAATATTCCATTGTATATATGTACCACATCTTCTTTATCCATTCATCTCTTGATGGGCATTTAGTTTGCTTCCATGACCTGGCTATTGTAAATAGTGCTTCAATGAACATTGGGGTGCACGTGTCTTTTTGAATTATGGTTTGCTCTGAGTATATGCCCAGTAGTGGGATTGCACTGTCATATGGTAATTCTAGTTTTAGTTTTTCAAGGACCCTTCATACTGTTCTCCATAGTGGCTGTATCAATTTACATTCCCACCAACCATGCAAGAGGGTTCCCTTTTCTCCACACCCTCTCCAGCATTTGTTGTTTGTAGATTTTCTGATGATGCCCATTCTAACTGGTGTGAGGTGATACTTCATTGTAGTTTTGATTTGCATTTCCCTAATAATTAGTGATGTTCAGCAGCTTTTCATGTGCTTCTTTGCCATCTGTATGTCTTCTTTGGTGAAGTGTCTATTTAGGTCTTCTGCCCATTTTTGGATTGGGTTGTTTGTTTTTAATATTGAGCTGCATGAGCTATTTATATATTTTGGAGATTAATCCTTTGTCCGTTGATTCATTTGCAAATATTTTCTCCCATTTTTAGGGTTGTCTTTTCATCTTGTTTATCATTTCCTTTGCTGTGCAAAAGCTTTGAAGTTTCATTAGGTCCCATTTGTTTATTTTTGTTTTTATTTCCATTATTCTAGGAGGTGGATCAAAAAAGATCTTGCTGTGATTTATGTCAAAGAGCATTCTTCCTATGTTTTCCTCTAAGAGTTTTATAGTGTCTGATCTTACATTTAGGTCTCTAATGCATTTTGAGTTTATTTTTGTGTATGGTGTTATGCAGTGTTCTAATTTCATTCTTTAACATGTAGCTGTCCAGTTTTCCCAGCACCACTTATTGAAGAGACTGTCTTTTCTCCATTGTATGTCCTTGCCTCCTTTGTCACAGATTAGTTGACCATAGGGGCGTGGGTTTATCTGTGGGCTTTCTATCTTGTCCATTGATCTATGTTTCTGTTTTTGTGCCAGTACCATATTGTCTTGATTACTGTAGCTTTGCAGTATAGTCTGAACTCAGGGAGTCCAGTTCCTCCAGCTCCCTTTTTTTCCCCTCAAGACTGCTTTGGCTATTTGGGGCCTTTTGGGACTCCATTCAAATTTTAAGATATTTGTTCTAGTTCTATAAAAAATACCATTGGTAATTTGATAGGGATTGCATTGAATCTGTAGATTGCTTTGGGTAGTATAGTCATTTTCACAATATTGATTCTTCCAATCCAAGAACATAGTATATCTCTCCATCTGTTGGTATCATCATTAATTTCTTTCATCAGTGTCTTATAGTTTTCTGCGTACAGGTCTTTTGTCTCCCTAGGTAGGATTATTCCTAGGTATTTTATTCTTTTTGTTGCAATGGTAAATGGGAGTGTTTCCTTAATTTCTATTTCAGATTTTTCATCATTAATGTATAGGAACGCAAGAGATTTCTGTGCATTAATTTTATATCCTGTAACTTTACCAAATTCGTTGATTAGCTCTAGTAGTTTTCTGGTGGCATCTTTAGGATTCTCTATGTATAGTATCATGTCATCTGCAAATAGTGACAGGTTTACTTCTTCTTTTCCAATTTGGAGTCCTTTTATTTCTTTTTCTTCTCTGATTGCCATGGCTAAGACTTCCCAAACTATTTTGAATAATAGTGGCGAGAGTGGACATCCTTGTCTTGTTCCTGATCTTAGAGGAAATGCTTTCAGTTTTTCACCATTGAGAATGATGATTGTTGTGGGTTTGTCATATATGGCCTTTATTATGTTGAGGTAGGTTCCCTCTATGCCCATTTTCTGGAGAGTTTTTATCATAAATGGGTGTTGAATTTTGTCAAAAACTTTTTCTGCATCTATTGAGATGATCATATGGTTATTCTTCTTCAATTTGTTAATATGGTGTATCACATTATTGATTTGCATATATTGAAGAATCCTTGCATCCTTGGGATACATCCCACTTCATAATGGTGTATGATCCTTATAATGTGTTGTTGGATTCTGTTTGCTACTATTTTGTTGAGGATTTTTGCATCTATATTCATCAGTAATATTGGTCTGTAATTTTCTTTTTTTATAGTATCTTTTTCTGATTTTGGTATCAGGGTGATGGTGGCCTCATACAATGAGGTTGGGAGTGTTTGTTCTTCTGCAGTTTTTTGGAAGAGTTTGAGAAGGATGGATATTAGCTCTTCTCTAAATGTTTGATAGAATTCACCTGTGAAGCCATCTGGTCCTGGACTTCTGTTTGTTGGAAGATTTTTAATCACAGTTTCAATTTCATTACTTGTGATTTGTCTGTTCATATTTTCTATTTCTTCCTGGTTCAGTCTTGGAAGGTTATACCTTTCTAAGAACTTGTCCATTTCTTCACAGTTGTCCATTTTATTGGCATACAGTTGCTTGTAGTAGTCTCTTAGGATGCTTTGTATTTCTGCAGTTGTAACTTCTCCTTTTTCATTTCTAATTTTATTGATTTGAGTCCTCTCCCTGTTTTTCTTGATGAGTCTGGCTAATGGTTTATCAATTTTATCTTCTCAAAAACCAGCTTTTCGTTTTATTGATCTTTGCTCTTGTTTTCTTTGTTTCTATTTCATTTATTTCTGCTCTGATCTTCATGATTTCTTTCCTTCTACTAACTTTGGGTTTTGTTTGTTCTTCTTTCTCTAGTTCCTTTAGGTGTAAGGTTAGATTGTTTATTTGAGAGTGTTGTTTCTTGAGGTAAGCTTGTATAGCTATAAACTTTCCTCTTAGAACTGCTTTTGCTGCATCCCATAGGTTTTGGATCATTGTGTTTTCATTGTCATTTGTCTCTAGGTATGTTTTGATATCCTGTTTGACTTCTTCAGTGATCTCTTGGTTATTTAGTAACTTATTGTTTAGCCTCCATGTGTTTGTGTTTCTTACGTTTTTTTTTCCTGTAATTGATTTCTAATCTCATAGCGTTGATGTCAGATAACATGCTTGATATGATTTCAATTTTCTTAAATTTACTGAGGCTTGATTTGTGACCCAAGATGTGATCTATGCTGGAGAATGTTCCATGCGCACTTGAGAACAAAGTGTAATCTGCTGTTTTTGGATGGAATGTCCTATAAATATCACCTAAATCTATCTGGTCTATTGTGTCATTTAAAGCTTGTGTTTCCTTATTAATTTTCTGTTTGGATGATCTGTCCATTGGTGTAAGTAAGGTGTCAAATTTCCCCACTATTATTGTTTCACTATTGATTTCCTCTTTTATAGCTGTTAGCAGTTGCCTTATGTATTGAGCTGCTCCTTTGTTTGGTGCATATATATTTATAATTGTTATATCTTCTTCTTGGATTGATAACGTTGTTCATTATGTAGTGTCCTTCCTTGTCTCTTGTAACATTCTTTATTTTAAAGTCTATTTTATCTGATATGAGTATTGCTACTCCAGCTTTCTTTTGATTTCAATTTGCATGGAATATCTTTTTCCATCCCCTCACTTTCAGTCTGTATGTGTTCATAGGTCTGAAGTGGGTCTCTTGTAGATAACATATATATGGGTCTTGTTCTTGTATCCATTCAGCAAGCCTGTGTCTTTTTGTTGGAGCATTTAATCCATTCACGTTGAAGGTAATTATCGATATGTATCTTCCTATTACCATTTTCTTAATTGTTTTGGGTTTGTTTTTTAAGTCGTTTTCTTCTCTTGTGTTTCTCACATAAAGAAGTTCCTTTAGCATTTCTTGTAGAGCTGGTTTGGTGATGCTGAATTCTCTTAGCTTTTGCTTGTCTGTAAAGCTTTTGATTTCTCCATCGAATCTGAATGAGATCCTTCCTGGGTAGAGTAATCTTGGTTGTAGGTTCTTCTCTTTCATCACTTTAAATATATCATGCCACTCCCTTCTGGCTTGTAGAGTTTCTGCTGAGAAATCAGCTGTTAACCTTATGGGAGTTCCCTTGTATGCTATTTGTCATTTTTCCCTTGTTGCTTTCAATAATTTTTCTTCGTCTTTAATTTTTCCCAATTTGATTACTATGTATCTAGGCGTGTTTCTCCTTGGGCTTATCCTGTATGGGACTCTGTGCTTCCTGGACTTGGGTGTCTATTTCCTTTCCCATGTTAGGGAAGTTTTCGACTATAATCTCTTCAAATATTTTCTCGGGTCCTTTCTCTGTCTCTTCTCCTTCTGAGACCCCTGTAATGCGAATGTTGTTGCAGTTAATGTTGTCCCAGAGGTCTCTTATGCTGTCTTCATTTCTTTGCATTCCTTTTTCTTTATTCTCTTTCACAGCAGTGAATTCCACCATTCTGTCTTCCAGTTCACTTATCCGTTCTTCTGTCTCAGTTATTCTGCTATTGATTCCTTCTAGTGTAGTTTTCTTTTCAGTTATTGTATTGTTCATATCTGTTTGTTTGTTCTTTGATTCTTCTTGGTCTCTGTTAAACATTTCTTGCATCTTCTTGATCTTTGCCTCCATTCTTTTTCCGAGGTCCTGAATATTCTTCACTATCATTATTCTGTATTCTTTTTCTGGAAGGTTGCCTATCTCCACTTCATTTAGTTGTTTTTCTGGGTTTTTTTCTTGTTCCTTCATCTTGTACATAGCCCTCTGCCTTTTCTTCTTGTCTGTCTTTCTATGAATGTGGTTTTTTCCCTACAGGTTGCAGGATTGTAGTTCTTCTTGATTCTATTGTCTTCCCTCTGGTGGATGAGGGTATCTGAGAGGCTTGTGCAAGTTTCCTGATGGTAGGGACTCTTGGTGGATATAGCTGGGTGTTGCTCTGTTGGGCAGAGCTCAATAAAACTTTAATCTGCTTGCCTACTGATGTGTGGGGCTGGGTCTCCTCCCTCTTGCTTGTTCGGCCTGAGGTGACCCAATACTGGATCCTACCTGGGCTCTTTGGTGGGGCTAATGGCCGACTCTGGGAAGGCTCACACCTAGGAGTACTTCCCAGACCTTCTGCTGCCAGTGTCCTTGTCTTCATCGTGAGAAAGAGCCACGCTTTGCCTCTGCAGGAAACCCCCCAACACTAGTAGGTGGGTCTGGTTCAGTGTCTATGGGGTCACCGCTCCTTCCCCTGGGTCCCGATGTGCACACTACTTTGTGTGTGCCCTCCAAGAGTGGAGTCTCTGTTTCCCCCAGTCCTGTTGAAGTCCTGAAATCAAATCCCGCTAGCCTACAAAGTCTGATTCTCTAGGAATTCCTCCTCCCATTGTCAGACCCCCAGGTTCAGAAGCCTGACGTGGGGCTCAGAACCTTCACTCCAGTGGGTGGACTTCTGTGGTACAAGTGTTCTCCAGTTTGTGGGTCACCCCCCCAGCAGTTATGGTATTTGATTTTATTGTGATTATGCCCCACCTACCATCTCAATGTGGCTTCTCCTTTGTCTTTGTATGTGGGGTATCTTTTTTGGTGAGTTCCACTGTCTTTCTGTCAATGATTGTTCAGCAGTTAGTTGTGATTCCAGTGTTCTCACAAGAGGGAGTGAGACCACGTCCTTCTACTCCGCCATCTTGAACCAATGTCTAGTTTACCTCATATTTATTTATTTATTATTATTACTTTTTTGTGTGGTACATGGGCCCCCCACTGCTGTGGCCTCTCCCACTATGGAGCACAGGCTCTGGACCCATAGGCCCAGTGGCCATGGCTCACAGGCCCAGCTGCCCTGTGGCACATGGGATCCTCCCAGACTGGGGCACGAACCCGTGCCCCCTGCATGGGCAGGCAGACTCCCAACCACTGTGCCACCAGGGAAGCCCACGTCATATTTATTTTAAAATATTTTTAGTGGTATGGAAAGATGGACCTCAAAATCATAACAGTGGTTACATCTGGGAACTGGGATGAGTGTGAAAGGGGGCTATAAATCAAAGTGGAAAAAATGGTCTTTACTTAAGTTTTGCTATATTGTTTTAACTTTTTGTTTTGGAATAATTATAAATTCATAGTAAGTTGTGAAGATATTACAGAGGGGTCCCCTGTTCCCTCTCCCAGTTTTTCCCAATAGATCTGTGAATTTTTACACTAACTCTAGCATAGTATCAAACCTAGGAATTTGATATTGGTACAGTGTGTGTGTCTAGTTGTGTCGTTTTATTACATGTGAAATTCATGTAACTACCACCATTTTTTGCTTTATTTTTAAAAATTAGACCACATGTATTTATGTTACTCGAACAATTAATTTTAAAACGATGATGAAAATTACTGTGATCTCAATTCATTCATTCTTTTATTCAACAAACAGTGACTACATTTCTTCAATTGTTAGGCTCTGTCATAATTAATTTAACCAATTCTCCATTCTTAATCATTATCAATTTATTATCCTCTTTGCTTTGTTCCAGTCAGGTTTCTTGTTGCACCTCTAATAAACTCCTTCCCCTTTCAGGGACTTTCCATCTGCTGTTCTCCCTGACCTTTTCCTTGGTTCTCTCGGTATTCACAAGATTCAGATCTTCTCAGAAGTCACTTCTTGAGGATAGCCCTTCCTAACTACCCTGTCTAGTCAACTCCATTTGAGCTATGCACTCACTTAGCAAAGCCTTGTGCATTCTGTCTAATGTATCTTGTCCACTTTTCTTGTCATTATCTCCTTATTCTTTAATTTTTTCTTCAGTGCACTTAATTTCTCCATGAGTTATAATATGTATTTTTTTAATCATGTTTTTCCTTTTAGATTATATGTTCTGTAAGGACAGGGACCTTGGTCTATCTTATTCATCAAGTGTCTGGCACAGAGTAAGCACACAGAAATATTAAAGTAATTAAATAGCTTTGTTTTGAGCATGGTGTTACCTAAGACTTTATATGAAAGAGGAAGAAGCTTGTGTAAAAGTAGAGCTTCACCAAAAGCTGTAAATGAATATTACAGGAGAAAAACTCTGGGTGGCAAGGAAGAATGGGAAACAATTGAATCAAGGTCATAAAGGGAATTAGTTTTTTAAGGATGAAAGAAGAAAGGCAACAATACTGGGTTAATCTAAGGAAAGTTGGGGTCAGATGATTTGGTGAAAGTAGGGCAGAATGTGTTTAGTTAAGAGTTTGAAAAAAAGGAAGAAATGCTGGCAACAGCCCATGTATCTATTAATATATCATCAACTGTGATCCAGCTAAGACAGATAATTTAATTGGAAGTTTAGCAAATGCTTGGTTAACCAGCTCTCTTGATCTATTTCTTTTAAAATCCGCTTGACTACCTTTCTAGTTCCTAGAAGTTAGGTAGTGAACCTGAATTACTGGAGTATAGACTGGGAAAGTTTTGCTGGAAGGGGTATTCAGAAGATACCTGGAACCAGAACTGCTGTAGTAGTCATGAAATTTCCTTCCCACTAGTCATGAATGCTTTCATCCCACTCGTATTGGATTAAAGGCACTTTAAGACAGGTAGTACTGTCAAGGGCAGAAATATAAAATGTATCACTGTTGAGCACTCATAGTTTGATTATACGGTACAAATTCATCAGAACTATGTCAATCTAAATACCTGGTTGAGGTGGATTTGCAATGAGGCTAATGAAGCTTAAGTTACAGGACTCCTCTTTTATACCAAGTGTTTTCCAAGGACCTAGGAAGGACTCTAGGAAGAATTCTAGCAATGTATTTACATGGTAATTTGATATTATAAGATATGTTGAAATAATGTATTTTAAACATAATGGGTTAAGATCTTTGTCTCCACTTTAACTTTTCCTCTGTCATACTTTTGTTGGATGGTGTTACTGTGTTCATGAGCATTTTTGGTGCTAACTAAGGGGAATTGAGTTGGGATACATTTTGTTGGATTTAGTAGGATTTTTTTTTAGGTAGTTTGCAGTCATACTGTGTATTAATTTACTGCTATCCATTCTGACACAGTAAGGGCTTCCAAGAATACTCCACATGCTCAGTTTTATATCTTACCTAGTGAAGTGACTGAAGGTGAAGGAACAAAGGTCCTATTGTGATATAAACATGTTTTATGGCACCTGGCACCAGAAGAATGTGTATAGTGGGGAGATACAAATTTGAAATTTATGAAGTCAGAAGCTATTGTGTCAAAAATTTTTCCAGTCATTGGATGTACAGTTATAAGCATGGGATTTGGTTCTTAGTGCTACCTAAGCAAAATGGATGTTTCATCCTGTCTGGAGTATATAAATAAGAATAACATACAGAGTACACAATTAGAGATGAATTACACCTTTTCCTTTTTTGATCAGAATGAAAAGAAATAAAATTGATCAGAATTCTTGGTTTCATAGGACAAAAACACATAGAAGTACTATGAACAAATAGTATGTTTATGCATGATATTAACCTGTTTTATGAGTCACAGATCACAATATTGGGTCACCTTTTGGAATACCTGACACATCTTCTGGTAATTCCAGGTGAAACAACACCAAAATTTTATTGACATGGAGAAACAGCCAGAAAAAAAAACCAAATGTTACAGTGACAAAATCTCATGTATTAATAAGTCAAGGTAGTGTATGAGCAAGTTGATTACACACTTATGTAGCTCAATACACAATGGCAGCAATTTAAAATTGTTTCAAGATTATCCTTATGTGTGCCTTAAATTCAGAATAATTTTGTTTATACTTTAAGAATGATTGATTATACCAAAAATATCCTCATACATGCCAAAAACGTATATCTCTTTGTTGCCCCCCAAAAAAGATAAATGAAGATGTTCAAAATGTCAAAAAAACTTGAACATGAAAACTAAAAACCAATGATGGTCAAAAATTATGAAAATAAGGAAAAGAATCACTCTTGGTAAGAAAATGCAAATTTTAAAATGAGAAGAGAACTGGTAAAGAAAATTATGAGATAAGAAAATATTTGCAAATCATATATCTGACAAGGGATAATATCCAAAATATGTAAAGAATGCATACAATTCAATAGCACACAAAAAATTCAGTTAAAATGGACAGATTGGGAATTCCCTGGCGGTCCAGTGGTTAGGACTCTGCACTTGCACTGTTGAGGGCCCAGGTTCAATCCCTGGTCGGGGAACTAAAATCCCACAAGCTGTATGATGTGGCAAAAAACACAGAAGCAAAGAAGACAGAGGAACTGAAGAGGAATTTCCAAAAAAGAAATATTTTTGGAAAATTTTGGAATTTTTCCAAAGAGGACACACAAATGACCAATACATACATGAAAATGTGCTCAACATCACTAATCATCAGGGAAACGCAAATCAAAACCACTTTGAGACATCACCTCATACCTGTTAGAATGACTATCATCAAAAAGAAAAAAGACCATAGGTGTTGGCAAGGATGTGTGGAAAAGAGAACCCTCATGCACTTTTGGTGGAGATGTGAATTGGTTCAGCCACTGTGGAAAACAGTGTGGAAGTTCCCCAAAAAAGTAAAAATTGAACTACGATATGATCTAGCAGCTATACTTCTGGATAGCATGAGAAAATAAAATTACTTTCTCAAAGAGATAGTTGCACTCCCATGTTCATTGCAACATAGCTACAGTAGCCAAGATACGGAAACAGCCTATGTGTCTGTCAACAGATGAATAGATAAAGAAGATGTGATATACATGTACACACACACACACACACACACACACACACACACACACATACTGGAAAGCCATGAGAAAGAAGAATATCAAAGGCATACTGTTGTTTGAGGCAGTATGGATGTGCCTACCAGTGGGTATCATGCTAAGTGAAATAAGCCTAACAGAGAAAGATAAATACTGTATGATCTCACTTTTATGTGGAATCTAAAAAAGCCAGACTCATAGAAGCAGAGACTAGACTGGTGATTACTAGTGGGTGGGGGAAAGAGGAGATGCTGGTCAAAGAGTACAAACTTCCAGCTGTATGATGAATAAGTTCTGAAAAAAACTGTAAAAAACACAAATACATGGAGGCTAAACAATGCACTACTAAATAACCAAGAGATCACTGAAGAAATCAAAGAAGAAATGAACAAATATATAGAAACAAATGACAATGAAAACACTTTAACCCAAAACCTATGGGAGGTAGAAAAAGCAGTTCTAAGAGGGAAGTTTATAGCAATTTAATCTCACCTCAAGAAACAAGAAAAATCTCAAATACAGTACAAATGGCAATCTAACCATACACTTAAAACAACTAGAGAAAGAAGAACAAAGAAAACCCAAAGTCACTAGAAGGAAAGAAATCACAAAGATCAGAGCAGAAATAAATGAAATAGAGATGAAGAAAACAAAAGCAAAGATCAATAAAACTAAAAACTGGTTCTTTGAGAAGATAAACAGTATTGATAAACCTTTAGCCAGACTCATCAAGAAAAAAAGGGAGAGGACGCAAATCAACAAAATTAGAAATGAAAAAGGAGAAATCACAATTGACACAGCAGAAATACAAAGGATTATAAGAGACTACTACAGAAAATGATATGCCAATAAAATGGACAATCTGGAAGAAACGGACAAATTCTTGGAAGGGTACAATTCTTCCAGACAGAACCAGGAAGAATTAGAAAATATAAACAGACCTATCACAAGTAATGAAATTGAAACTGTAATTAAATATCTTCCAACAAACAAAAGCCCAGGACCAGATGGCTTCACAGGCAAATTCTATCAAATATTTAGAGAAGAGCTAACACCAATCCTCTTCAAACTCTTCCAAAAAATTGCAGAGGGAGGAACACTCCCGAATTCATTCTACAAAGCCACCATCACTCTGATACCAAAACCAGAAAAAGATATAACAAAAAAGAAAATTATAGACCAATATCACTGATATCATATCATTGATAATGGCTTGTTTATTCACAATCATGGTCTTAAAAATATTTATAGAGAATCAAAGAATATATAATGGCAAAAAAAGTTTATTCTCAAACAGATTGTTTGGAAAAATATGGAAATATGTCAGACTCTTACCAGATATTTGGTAGTCTATTCCAACTCTAAAACTTGCTTATATTTTTGTTTATCAGCTGTTTATAAACAAGACAGACAATGTAAACATTAGATTGCTCTTCAGACTAGATGAATACTTTTATAGCCCTTAAAAGTCATGAAGACAGTGGTCAGAGAAAACTGTATTTACTTGGATTTTGAAAATCAATTGAAAATTCACTAGACTGGTATCTTGAACATGCAAGACAGAACATTCAGTTCTATTTTTAAAAAAATATTTATTTTATTTATTTAGGTTGAGCCGGGTCTTAGTTGTGGCTTGCACGCCCTTTAGTTGGCCCCATGCAAGCTTCTTAGTTGGCATGTGGACTCAGTTGTGGCATGCATGCGGGATATAGCTCCCCAACCAGGGATCGAACCCAGGCCCCCTGCATTGGGAGCATGGAGTCTTACCCATTGGACCACCAGGGAAGTCCCCATATAGTTCTATTCTGAAGTGCTAAAAGGAGTAGTTGTGTCTATTATGTTTTCAAGTAAATGAGATTTACTCTTCATAAGGAAAGATGCAGAGGGGCTCAAGTAATGGAAATATGATAATGGTTGAAATTGATCAATATTTTGCAGAAGCACTTTTTAAAAAATTCCAAAGTGAAACAAAATGATTTATTTATCCCAAAGGGTTTGTAAAGAATTAAACAAAATAATTGGAAAGCATGGATAAAATGAACCAATAAATCTAACAGATAAAGCAGACACTAAACAGTATTATTCTAGTTTCTATGTTGGATGTGACAAACACTAATTAGTTGATAATTACTGTGCACTACTATTATAATGTGAAACCCTCTGAGCAATTTTGAACTTTCTTGCCAACTGAAAATTATCTATCAGTGATTTTTTTCACCAAATAAATCTCTTTGGGATGACTGTAAAATGTCCTTTAGCAACATTTGTGGTCTGTCATATGACTGAAAGGTGATGATAAAGGGCTGCATGCCCTCTTTATGAACATTAACAAGTAGGCAGCGTATGTATAACGTGCTCTTATTTCCTCATTCTCATCAAAGAAAAAAGCTGCATTTACGGTCCCTGAGGCTACTGCCAATTTTGAATATTTTATAATAGTAATAGGTTTTCTTTTTTCATTTGAAGTATTGTTTATACATGACAACTCCTTTTAATATAACTGTAATGAGATGATCTGCCTATTGTAAAATAACACAAGTCCTGGAACATTGCTACAACAACATTTTAAAGAATCTAAAATATATTTTCAAATACATGGGAAGGAAGCCTATGCATAAATAAAATGCAAACAATTTAATCAAAAATTTACCAAAGCTCAGTAGTTCATTTTAAATTACAACTTACACAGACATTTTTAAAACATTTTAGGAAAAAAATGAGAAATTATAGGCTTCTGATTTGGGTGTGTATGAAAGATATCTTCTTCTGTGTATTTACATTTATTCAGTAAAGAATTTCAAGGAAATAAAGTAAAAATAAGTCAAAGCTAAAAAAATTATAAAATCAAGGGATGTCATTGTTAGAAATTATTTTGAGATCGAGAATAAATTGTAAAAACTTCTCATGATATCAAAGGTAGCAATCTGATAACAGGAGAGAGAAGTTTTGAAAAACCGTAATGATAGGCTCTTTTATTATTTTTTTATGCATTTAACCATAGGGAATGAATCACATACATTAGAAAAAAACATTAGAAAATGTGAATATCTTTCTATTTTGATTGCATTATTCACTACATAAGAAAATTTTAAATGCTAAGAAATAGTGTACTTCATATATTAAAATGTTTATGATTTTTTCTCAAATGTGACTACCATCTAAAAATTCTTAAAAGTATCAGTTATAAGTTGTAAAACTAAACTATTTTAAATTATTAATAATAAAAAACAAAATTCATTCAACCATGGTGTTCTCTCTAAAGCAAATTATAACAAAATTATTGACTTACAAAGAGATAATCTTAAAAGTGTCCAACATGTTAGGATAAAAAATATTATTGGTAGATAATTAATTCAATCAATAGATTATTTTCTGTTTTTTTGTGTGTGATACTTATGTTACTTGCCAATTTTTAAAAATTGTGATTTGCAATAATTTCTTTAGATAAATATTCCTATCCATGCCTAATCTTGTGTTCAAAATTTTATATTTATCTTAAAAAGATCAATCTCTAAACTTTATAAGCTTCAGGCACTATAAAACCATCAACTGGTTGTAATTTCAGTGCTAACAAGTAAAAAATGAAAATTGCTGCTCACAACTTCTGCTTGCTTTAATCATGAAGTAACACTCTACAGACAAAACATGCAAACTAACTGTTGGCTATGGAACAGAAGTCAGTGCAGGATATAATCCCTGAGAGAACAAAGATATACATGATTCTCGCCCTAGAAGCACTTTCTGGACAATGGCACAAGGAAGTGGAGCCCAGTGTATGGCAGTCTCACTCAGGAGGGGATGATTAAAGTTTGAGGCTGCAGAGGGGGGCTGTAATTTTCAGGACAGGGATCAGAGAGAAGGCCAACTGTTCAAGCTATGCATTCATAGGGTGAGAACAGCAGAGAATTGGGAAACTGCAAACCAAGTGGAAATTCCATTGGTCATAAATTTAGGGGAGATGTAGGAATTCCAAAATAATTGGAGTGGGGAGACCACTAAACTCTCAGAGCATTCAGTTGAGATAGCAGAAAAGCCATGCCTGAGGAGAAAAGTACTCTAGCCTTAGAATATGGGCTTCTTTTTAGATTCACACCTTAAAAATCTTTTTAAAAAGCCTCAAAAGGACAAGTTAACCTGCTATTAAATTAGCTTCCTGCCAAAATAAGATGCAACACTATTCACAGTCATCATGTAGTATCCATAATGTTCAACATCCAATCAAAAATGAAGCAGAAAAACATGAGCTTTTAACAGGAAAACAGTCAATAATACAGATTCAAAGAATACAGAAATTACTAAATTAGCAGATTAAATCTTTAAAACAGTAATTATAAATATGTTTAAGGATTTGTGAAAAAGATAAAACTTAAGGAAAAAGAAAGATGGAGAATATTAATAGAGAAATAGAAACTATAGGAAAGATCCAAATGAAATTCTAGAAATGAGAATTAAGATATCTGAAAATAATCAGTGCCTAGGATTTAAAAACTGGTGGTGCAGAAGAAAAGATTATAAACTTGTGGACAAGTAAGAAGAGACCATGCAAACTAAATCACAGAGATAAAAGGCTGAAAAACAACAAACTGTCAGAGACCTGTGGAAAAATATCAATCAATCAAATACATATGTAATTAGAGACCCAGAAGGAGAGGCGATAGATACTGTGTTAAGAAAATTCATTGAAAATGTGACAGAAATTTTTCAAATTTGATGAAAAATAACCCCCTAGATCCAAGAAGCTCAGTGAACCTATAGGAGAATAAAAACAACAAAAATAATTAATAGGCATATCACACACAAACACCTGAAAAACAAAGAGAAGGAAAAAATCTTACAAGTAGCAGAGGAAAAATAAACACATAACATTGACAGGAACACAGGTAAGAATAGAAGCTGATTTCTTGTTAAGAATACTGTAATCCAGATGGCAATGGAAGTGCATCATTAAAGTGAAGAAAGGAAAAAAAAAAGGAAACTGCCAACCTAGAATTCTATATTCAGCTAAACTATTCTTCAGAAATTACGGTGAAATAATGACATTTTAGGAAAACAAAAACTGAAGAATGTGTCTGCATGCAGCAGACTAACCATGTAAGAAGTAGTAAAGGAGGTTCTTCAAGCCAAAGAAAGATGACACTATATGAATATTGAGGTCTACGCAAGGGAAAATACAGCATCAGAAATTATAAATGTGTAGTAAAATAAGGTATTTTTCTTGTTTTTAAAAACTTTTACAAAATGTTTTAAAGTAAATTAATAATAGTGTATTGTGAAGTCCATAACATATGCAGACATAAAATGAATGCTTAAATTAGCACAAAATATAAGAGTGGTAAATAGAATTGTGCCATTGTAAGGTTATTAAACTTTATGTAAAGTGGTATATGTTTATTCATGATAGACATCCTTGACATCTTTGAGACTCACAAGGCTCCAAAGGCCTAGCTTTAAGGTCCCCTACTCTCGCACCTAGTAGAAAAGTCTCCCCGCCTGGCTGGTTTCCCTATCAGCTGGACCACTTACACCCTACCAAGTCTTAACCTAATAAGTTTCTGCCAGCCCACAGAATTATTCAACCAAGCCAATCACATTCTCCTGCAGGAGCCAAGTGTCATCCACACTCTTGTCACCGCAAAGCCATGGCCTGTGCTGGTTCACTCTGCTCCTGAGTGCAATCCCTTGCAGCCCTGCATGGCTTGCAGTGTTCACCTCTCCTGAGGCTATGGGTATATGTAACTAAAAATTTCTTGCCAGTCTTATATGTCCAGTATTTAGGTTTAATATGTTTTGCCATCTTGTACTATTTAGGGCAGG
This sequence comes from Phocoena sinus, assembly GCF_008692025.1. Taxonomy (NCBI): domain Eukaryota; kingdom Metazoa; phylum Chordata; class Mammalia; order Artiodactyla; family Phocoenidae; genus Phocoena; species Phocoena sinus. Next base: position 69,775,613 of record NC_045767.1, read on the forward strand.
GGATCCCTCATATGCTATGGTAAAAAATATTTGAATATTTAATTGATGCAAAGAAGACAGGGAAAGAAGAAAAAAAAGAATATATTGGACAGATTAAAAGAAAACAGCAAGATAGTAGAACTAAATGCACTCAAATCAATTACAGTAAAGATAAATTGAGTAAATCTTTGGTTTAAAGATATACAATGTTGGGTTTGATTAAAAGCAAGAAAGAATGACATACTTCTTACAAGAGATATATTTTAATAAAATGTCACTAATAGGTTAAGAGTTAAAATGAATTAAAAAAGGTAGACAAACATTAATCATAAGAAAACTAGAGTGGCCATGTAAATAATATCAAAATATACTTCAATATAAATTATATTATCAGAGATAAAGAGGGCTATTATATACATTACAATGAATGAATAAATGCATCAAGAGACTTAACAATCTTAAAGATGTATGTGTTTAATAATATGCCTTTAAAATAATGAAGCAGTAAATGACAGAATTTAAATAAGTAAAAGACAAACCCAGAGCCATTTATGGAGATTTTAATGTCCTTCTGTTAGTATTTGAAAGAAAAAAATATAGCCAAAAAAAGAAAATAAAAATAGTAAGTGTATAGAAGATCTGAAATAAAACAATCCACTTTAGAACTGCAGAATTCACTTTTTTTCAAGTGTACATGGAACATTCACCTTGATGGACCCTATGCTGGGTCATAAACTGTCTTAAATTTCAGAAGACTGTAATATTAAAGAGTATGTTCTATGACCACAATTGAATTAAATTAAAAATCAATAACAAAAAGCTATGGGAAGTCTCAAATGTTTGGAAATAAAAAAAATATATACTTCTAAATAACCAATGGATCAAACATGATATCACAAGTGAAAGTGAAAATATTTTGGACTAAATGATAATGGAAACCTGTCAAAATTTGTTGAGATATAGATTAAAAAGAGCTTATGAGGAAATTTATATCTCTAAATGTTGTATTATAAACCAACAAAGTTTTTTAAGTCAATGGTCTAAGTTTCTACCTTAAGTTAGAGAAAGAAGAACAAATTAAAAAGTAATTTAGTAAAATGAAGAAAATAATAAAAAGTAGAGATCAATGAACTAGAAAACAATAGAGAAAATCAATGAAATCTGAATTTTTTGAAAACATCAATAAAATTGTCACTCCTGACTAAAATGATCAAGAAAAAAGAATACCCCAAAGATAAACATCAGAAATTAAAAAGGCAGCAAAACTGTGACCCAAAATTTATAAAATACTTAATATAGATTATTATGAAAAGTTTATGCCAATAAATGTGACAATTCAGATGAAATGAACAAGTACAAAATTGATACAGAATAAATAAAAATTAGAATAGCTTCATATTTGTAAAAGTAATCATATACATGATTAAAAACTTCCCAAAAAGAAACCTTCAGGCCCAGATGGATTCCCTGGTGAATTCTATTAAACATGTAAGAAAGAAAAGAAAAAAAAAACCTTAAACCCTCCATCACATCATATACAAAAATTAATTCAAAATAAATCATACAACTAAGCATAAAAGCTCTAATTACAAAGCTTGTAAGGAAAAAATGGGAAAAACGCCTTCCTGACCTTGAGGTAGGCAAATATTTTTTAGGAATCAAAATCACAAACAATAAAAAAAATTATAAATTACATTTCATCAAACCTCAACAAAAGTATCACTAAAACTAAATAAGCAATTGACTGAAATAAGATATTTGTAATGCCTATAAATGACAAAGGATTTGTTTTCAGAAAAATATAAACCACTCCTACAAACAACCTCATATAAAAAAAGGCCAAAGACTTAAAAAGACATTTCAGGAAGGAAGCTGTACGTGGAGCAAATAAGCATAAGTGCTCACCAATAATAGTGATTTAGGAAATGCAAACTAAAGCCACATGACATACTATATTGGTGGTTAAAATAAAAAAGATTGACACCATTCAGTACTGATAAGAATGAAAAAGAACCAGGAATCATACACTGCTGGTGGAAGTGTAAAATGGTACAGCCATTTTGATAAAAAGTTTGGCATTTTCTTATAAAGTTAAACATATACTTCTGCTATTACCCAGAAATTCCATACTAGTTATTTACCCAAGAAAACTCCAAACATATATTCACCAAAGGACATAACAGTAATGTTTATAGCAGTCTTATTGAAAGTAGACCAAACCTGGATGCAACCTAAATGCTTTTCAATCAGAAAAATATATAAACTAAATGTGGTATATTTATACAATGAAATAGTACTTAAACACACAGTGACATCAATACAACTTAAAAACAATAAGCAAGGTACCAAAAAAGTATAAATTGTATGATTCCATTTATATGAAATTTTGTAACAGGTAAGTCTGGTGTAAATTAGAATAGTAGTAGTTCATACAGGTGGAGTGGAGGTTGACTGGGGAGGGAATTTCTTGGGTTGATGGAAATACTTTTTTTTTCTTGGTATCTATGTGGGGTACATGGATGTGTGCTTGTAAATTGCATCAAGATGTTACACTTAAGATCTGTGCATTTCACTGTTGTAAATTACACCTCATTAAAAAGTGTTGCTCATTTTATAGGTCAGTAATTTTCTGATTTTCAAAAAATTTTAATCAATAATTCTGAAATTAAAATCTTGAAAGTCTCTGAAGATAAAATGGTTTTAGTGCAGTTAAATTTCCTTGGCATTGTCTTAAGTGCTTCATAGGAAAAGTTTATGATCTTGAGAGTATATGCGGTTTTTGCTCTATAGTGTTGTCTGATTTGTTGAAACATTCACAACACGTTTATTTAGTTGTCCATTAGGAAAATGCAATGTTCCACTTTGAGGAATGATTTTATACTGCTCTGGACCCAGCAATTATCACAATTCTAAACAAACATGCTCTGTTGGCTTAATCCCCAATTCTAATACAGTGCTACACTAGAAATGACTATATGGTGTGTAAACTTAATATTCATTCCATCGCTTTGTGGCACTTGAGCTTCATGCATTTGGAGACGCCTTTCTGATGTCAAATGTATTTTTAGTTTTCCCAAGCAGCCGTTGCTTGGAAGACTGGCAAAAGGAAGCTATTCTGACAATTTGGCTGAACTCATGGAAATTTCAGCCTTGTCCAGATGGTGAGTCTCAGCTGTTGTGTGAAACAGGTAAAGGCACCATTTTAAATGCTGTTGGCAGTTTTCCTGAGCCTTGACAACAGGTGTTCCAGATTTCCTTTTTCTAAAATGTCCTCCAAAATTACAAATTATAAGGAATTATGTTTGTTTTGAAAACAAAGGAACCTTTTCCCACCAGAGTGATAAGCAATTGTGATTACTTTAATCGTATTGTCAGAACTCTACCTCTAAATTCTATATGATTGAGGTAGGGTGCAATTTGATTTATTTTTTCACTAACATATAGCTATGCAAGGAATATGGAAAGTACAATTCATTATTATGATAGAACTGTCAAAAATGATAGACCCTTGGCATGAAATGCAATGGCAAGAGAGGGACATTTATGGAGTGTATCCACAAAGTACTTTGGTCAGGCTCAGAGGGACTTTTGTGTATGTGTGTTGACATCACAGCCAAGCACTGAGCTATGTCAATTTTGCACAATTGATTTGTATTTGTCATTTTAATCACCAAAATTACCAGCCCTATTCCAGTTATCTCGGTCACTAAAGTGATGGAATTAGATTGACTACTCTTGATCTGATTGCTCACTAGGAAATTGATCTTCAAAGAGACAATCCAGGCTACTGTGACAACAAACCATGATAATGGGATGCTAAACAGCTGTGAATTGGGAGTTGTTCCCAAGATGCTAGAGTTTTTGCTCAGGAAAGAGCCATGGGACTTTTGAAATGTCTCATGGAAACTAACAAACTAAGAATTTGCCACTTTTATGGAATCATTGTTTAATACAACAAACTAGCTAAATACTTCAGTAAAAATGTGAACAATCCACTCTCAGACCTTTTGCTTTTCTTCTTTATTAGACTCACTATTTTGTGGAGTTCAAATAAAATTTCAAGAAAATATTTCTTAGGCTACTAGCTGATTTTTACTTTCAAACTCAAGGAAGCCAGGGGAAAAAAAGACAGTTAGTAAAGTATAATCCAACAGATGGAGTGACTTAAAAGGAAGCTCTTGGGAGAAGTATTTTCCAGGTTTGGAGGATGTTGTTACTAATAATAAATCTTTATTTCTTGTTGATTTCTCTCAAATTGCCTTTTTTCCCATATTCTCATATACCTCTTCACTGCTGGCTTGCTGTGTACATCCTCTAAATTACCTTGATATATGTGCTGTTTCTCTTTCTGAAACAGTCCATCTGCCATAATTGTCAAAATTTCATCTGCTAGCACAGTTGTTATTTGTCTCGCACCCTCTTCACCTTGGCTGTTCTTGTATGTGGATACGGATGCTTTCTTTACTGCTGTGCTTCTATCTTTAGGGACAAATAGGCAGTATCCCTCTGGTGTTGAATCATGTGCATCTCATGCCACCTGTTCACTACTTCAACAGATAATTATTGAGCCTTCCTACAGTCTATGAGTTAGAGTCATATATAAAACTCTCTTAATTAAGTGGCAATTATTAATTTTTCTTCTAACCAGGAAGCAGAAGACCTTTTCTTGGAGAACTTAGTTCCAGCTCAGACCAAGGCTTCATTTCAGACTGCAGCTCGCAGCCAGCTGTAGTTCATTTTAGTTATCCATGCTGGAAGACTACATGCTTCTTTTGGAGTTAAAAGCGTCTGACAGATGCCATTCCTTGTCTCTACCTGAGTACTGAAGCAGATATATATATATATATATATATATATATATATATATATATAGTGACATAAGGCAAATATATACCAAAATAGAACTTTTTTTTTAAACAGATGAAGTAGATATTGTGATATGTCTTATATCTGCAGCTCAGTGGGATATAGCCAGAGTTACCTACTCAGTGCAAGCATAGAGGCAATCTCTATAAAATGTGTAGGGAGGAGGATCCAGCAGAGTAGTTCTTCTTGTGAGGAGCAGAAGGGGCGGGAATACACATGCCCAGTGTATCAGATTGAGTTGCTCCTTGTCCCTTGGTGACTGTTTGGGTGAAGGGACTGGGAATGAGGACGGGCAGGTTAGAGGAACTTCCACTGAAGTAAACTTGAAGAGTAGGGAAGAAACACTTCTTCCTCCAACAGAAATTGGACAACCACTTTCCCTCTCAACCTCAGTAGGGGAGGGGGAGCTTCCACTGAACTTATGTACATTTTCCTTCCTAGACACTAGTCTTTTCTTCTTCAGCTTCCATTTAGAGTTAGACATTAATCTCATAAATCCACTCTTCAGAAGTAGTATATAAGCCAAGACATAATCATCAAAGGAGCCAGGATTGTGAGCCAGGATTAGAGCTATCTGGGCAGATGAAGGAGAAAGTGCAAGGGGTCCATAAAGGGAGATCAGTGTGGTTAAAGTTAAGGGAGCAGAATTGGGCAGGTGCCATCTCATCAGTCTTATAAATTGAAGTAAGAATTGGGTTTTGTTCTACTTAGAATATGAAGACATAGGAAGCTCATAAACAAATGCCAAATCTAAGGATAAATTTGCTATGTTGCAGATGGATTCAAGAGAGGACAGTGGGCATAGAGGCTATTGTAGGAGTCTTGGTGAGCAGTGGATAGCTTGGACTAGGGTTGTATCAGTACAGAAGTGATGGATTAGGGATAGATTTTAAAAATAGAACAGATTAGAAAATGGATTAGATACAGGATATGGGAGAAAAAAGAGAATTCAAAAATATACCCCAGGTTTTTGGTTAAAAAAAACCGAGTAGATGGTGGAGTTATTTTCTGAGATGAGAAAGACTTATGGGAGGAAAGGTGTTTTAGTGTTGTTGTTTCCTTCCTTCCTTCCTTTTTCTTCCTTCCTTTCTTTCTTTCTTTCCTTCCTTCCTTCTTTCTTTCTTTCTTTGCTTCTTTCCTTCTTCCTCTTTCTTTCCTTCTTTCTTTCTTTGTGTCTTTCTGTCTTTATTTCTTTCCTCTCTCCCTCCCTCCCTCCCTCCTTTCCTTCCTTCCCTCCTTCCTGTTTTTCTTTCTGTCTTTCTTCCCTCCCTTCCTTCCTTCCTTTCTTCTTTCTCTTTTTCAGAGAACCTAGAACAAACTCTCACTCTCTTTCAGGTTCACTTCAAAATATTCAAATGGAGATTGGATTGGCATTTTGATGTATAAATCTGGAACTCAGGGAAGAGTTAGGGCAGGAGACATCAACTGGAGAGTCATCAGTATGCTGATGATATTTAAAGCCAAGTGATTGAACTAGATTTCAAAGGCAGAGGGTTTAGATATCCAGGAAAAGGGAACACAGGTCAGAAGCCTGGGTATTTCAGTATCTAGCCACTTGCCCTAGAGTTGGTCTAACATATTTGAAATCCTTTGTCCCGCTCTATTTTATTAGTTTAATATCTGCATCTTTTATGGTATTTGTTCAATTATCATGCAAAAAGAAACTCTTAATGGTAGAAAAGGGAAGCTTCTATTGACACATTTGAATCAAGGTATGTTAGCAACCTCATTCCTCACAGTTGTTGAATTGCATTTAACTGTGTAGGTAATGTCCAAATCCTCAGGTACTTTTTTACATTTATTATATTAGAAAGTATTCTGTTCAAAAATTGAAAAAAATTCATGCAAAGTAAATAATTGTTAATACCATCTGGGGGATGATTTTTCCAACCAGTTCCCTGGATAGCTTATCAATCATTCTTCCTGTTTATTGAATCAGGCAAATAATATAATCATAACCATATCCTAAGGGGATTTCTGCAACTTCAATCTACTATAATATCCTGGATAGGGAAATGAATATTCACCAGCTTTAGTAAGGATTAGCTATACCTCCTTCTGTTTTGGGTAAAACTTAAGCTTGAATTTAAATGATAGTTTACCAGTTTGCGTTCTCAAAAGATTCTAAAATGAAAAAACAGCAACAACAAAACTCTTATAATACAAGTTAGTTTGAAAGAAAATCTGCCTTTCAAAAAAGGGATGTAGTTAGGTAGCTTTCTTTCTGTCTATATTGTTTTCCTTAAAAGTTCATTTAAATTGTCATACTGATCAGAAATGTGATTTTCAGTTTAAGAAGGGACCTTTGGTTATTGTGGAAATAGTAGGAAACATTATTCCTGGATGCTGTTCTGTAAGGGCTTGGATGTCTAGGTTTCTGGTTGTGGGCATGAAATCAGAACTAACAAAATCTATGTCTTATGGCACATTATTCAACTTCTTTAAAATTCCATATCTCCATCTGTGAAATGTAGATGGTCACTTTTAAAATGCCTTTGTTTGTGGCATTAACATTTTAACAACTTTCAACTTGTGAGGGATACTATTCCTAAATCTAATACAATAAGCGAACTGATCTAGTATATTCCTGGCTACTAGTGCTGGGTATGTGCCTGATAATCAGAGGCTTTCCACATAATATTTCAATGAATAACTCTAAGAACCCTGTGCTTTAAGTATTATTATTCTCATTTTAAATTCGAGAAAACTGAAGCTCAAAGAATTTAAGTATCTTACCCAATACTGTACAGTAAATATTGGGTTGGCCAAAAAATTCATTTGGTTAATGAATACATTATTCAATAAACTTCTTGGTGAAAATGAAACTTTTATTTTTACTTAAAATCAAATGAACTTTTTGTCCAACCCCACAATTTCTAGGTTTACATAACTCCAGCTCTATACACTGTCTCTTACCAGATTTCTACTCGAGTCCCAAAGAACAAAGATTATTTTTGGTGGTGGTTGTTTTTCAAGACCTCTTTAAGGTTTTATTTTATTTTACTTTATATTTTATTTTGTTAAGAGCACTGACTGGGAGATCTACCCTCTTAACAAATTTTTAAGTGCACGGTATACAGTATGGTTAACTATAGACACAATGCTGTACAACAGATCTCTAGAATTTATTCATTTTGTACAACTAAATCTTTTTTTAGACTTTAAGACCTATAGAGCTATATTTTCAGACACTTGGTAATATATTTAAAATTAAAAACTAATTTCTTCTCTCAAATGTCTCATTGGCTTCAGTTTTTCATTAAATGAAATAAAAATGTGGTCCAAAAATATACAAATATGGTGCTTTAAGTAGTTAAGTAGTTAATGTTAGTCTATTACACTCCATTTCTCCAATTTCAGGAAAGCAGAACTGTATGTGCATGAAACTAAGTTTTCATGAGATAAGACAAATAAGGTTTCCAAGGAGATTTTGATAAATTCCTATTTCTCCAGTCGAACTCTGAAGACAATCAACATGACCATTTTCCAGCAAAATTCTATCAGATCAATCCAGTTAGAATTAGTGGTGGAAGCAGGCTGCAATCTGAATTTTAAACAGGCTACATCCTCCTCATCTAATTCCTGTCTCTAGAGAATTGCATGAATATTAAATTTTGAGCCACTGGCCTAAATCTGATGCGGAAAACTCAGGTAGGAAAAAAAAGTTCAAAGTCAGTGAATTAGGAGAAGATTTCAAATAAAAGATGCTTTTGCAGAATCCTTTGAATTTCCCATGAAGTATAGTATACACAGTTTTGAATGTACTAACCTGTAATGTTAATAGGTATGGAAAACTATATCACAATATACAGTGTTTGGTTCTAAAGTGTTTCTTGTTTCAAACAACTCAGTGCACTATCCTTTCTATTGTGTTCGTCTCCATCTTAGATTTTCTTTCCTTCTGATTCTCGCCTGAATAATTTCTTCATTTTTTTCCCCTCTAGGATATTTAAGAAAACCTCACCACCCACTTCCAGGTGACTTGAAAGATGTGATTCACTTTTCTTTGAATAGTGGGAGAAAAATGTTAAAGTCTTCTATTCTTGTGTCCTTGAGTTTATAACAATCTGCACAGATTCTGTTTTCAAAATATAACTTATTTTAGATTAGTTTTAGATATACAGAAAAGTTGGGAATATACTAAAGAGTTCCCATATGCCCAACACCCAGTTTACTTTATTATTAACACCTAACATTAACATGGTACATTTTTCACAATTATTAAAGCAATATTGATACACCATTTTGACTAAAGTACGTACTTTATTCATTTATGGAGCCCACACTTAAGGACAGGAGAATTATACTCCACTTTCTTGAGTCAGAGTATTCTCATAAATTATTTAGAATTCTGCATGGGAGGTTTTTCTCTTCTCTCTCATTTATATATTTATTCAGACATTTATATTAAGTGGCCTCGTTGATATTTTTATACTTTGAGTTATAATCAAATATCATTTTGTATATTTTGCTGCTCAAATGTTCCAGCTTTGGCCATTGGGAACTCTTTCAGGTTTTTCCTTGTCCCTTTGTCATCTTTAACATACCCCCATCATTGTGGGTGTGGTGTGGTGTGGTATGGTGTGTGTGTGTGTGTTTCTTTGAGCACTTCCTTACTTTCTGGCACTACAAGATGCTCCAGGCTTATTTTGTATAATTTCTACTCTAGTCCTGAATTACCAATTTTATTAAGGAGTTCTGATTTATTAGTGATCATAGGCTCCTTTCATTTGATTGTATCCGTTCCCTGTTGGCATTAGATTCTCAGTGATTGTAATGACAAACTGAAGAATAATACAACTCATGTGGCTCCCGTGCCAAGTAAATGTATTTTTGTGTTTTGAAATTTAAATGCGTGTATATTTTGACCTTGTTTTATCTCAGAGGCAACCATAAAGATAGTATTAGGTAATAGATTTAGCAAATTAAATAATAGGTCCTAACTTCTTATTAGTTACAACAAAATTCTGGTCATTTTAAAGAAAATTTATTGGAAAGAATAAATCATAGGTAGGTTATATATAACCACAGAGATTTTCAAAGTTCATATGAAAAAGAGTATTTACAGATGCTCTGTGCTGATTATGATGATTTATATCAACTTAAGTATAAGTATTTAAGTATATATGCATACCTTTAAATAGTACCAATTTAAGCTCTATTTATTTGTCCATTATAACAAAAAAGGAAGTAAATTTAATCTTTAATAGTTTATCTTCTATTTCACATTTTGTTAGCATTTTTGGTTAATATACCTGAATAGTATTAATAGAAAAGTAAGAGTATATCTTGTACTGCATTTGTGTGGTCAGCCTACAGTATTTGGGGATACTTAGTAATATACAACATTTGTATTGTGTTTTATAAATTACGTTTCACAGTCCTTATTCATTTGAGCCTCAATTTTAAAAATAATGTGAAATTAAAGAAAAAAATTTAAAAATTCTGTTTGAGATTTTCTAAACTTGGAAATTGGTATAGAAAAGATAAGGAAGATTTTGGCTCAGAAAGAGGGATTTTTTCCATTGCAGAATATGTCTATTTTTCTTCTGTAGGAACAGAAAAGCAAAATCCATACTAAAAACATTAGAACTAGGCAATAAGTCTATTTTGGTTTAAAATGTGTCATGAATCAAAGAAAATTTTGTATTAGCCAGAACAACCTCGCTAAAGAAATGTTCTGATTATATAAGATAGAACAATTATGTCAATAGTAATTATATACCTACTTCTCCCACTGATCTTTTTTCACTGAGAAGTAATTGACATATAATATTCATGTTCCTAAAATGTAAAATTCAGTGCTTTTCAGTATGTTCACAAGGTTGTCTAATCACCTTCACTATCTAATTCCAGAACCTTTCATAACCCCCAAAGAAACCCTTACCCATTAGCTGTTGCTACATATTTTACCCTCCCCATACCCCTGGCAACCACTAACCTACCCTCTGTCTCCATGCATTTACCTATTCTGGGCATTTAATATAAACCAAATCATACAATATGTGGCCTTTTGCATCTGTTTCTTTCACTCAACATAATGTTTTTAAAGTTCATCTATCCTTTTTATGACTGAATAGTATTTCATTGTGTGGATATGCCACTCTTGTCTGTTCATCAGTTGATGGACATTTGTTCTTTCTCACTTTTTGGCTGTTATGAATAATGTTGATAAGAATATTCATGAACAAATTTTCTGTGAATGTTTGCTTTCAATTCACTTGAACATATAACAAGGAGTAGAATTGCTGGTTAGTGTGATAACTCTATGTATAATTCCTTGAGGAACTATCAAACTGCTTTTTAAAGCATCTACATAGTGTTACAATTTGATCAGCAATATTTGAGGATTTCAGTTTCTCCACATCCTCATCAACACTTAAACTTTTGTATTTATTTCCCATATATATTTTTTTCCATGTAATCATACTAGTGAATGTAAGGTGGTATCACCTTGTGGTTTTGAGTTGCATTCTCTAACAGCTAATGATGTTGAGCATCTTTTCATGTGCTTATTAACTATTTGTATGTATTCTTTGGAGAAATGTTTATTGAACACTTTTCACTTTTTATTTGTGTTATTTTGTCTTTTTATTGTTGAGTTGCAATAGTTCTTTGTATATTCTGGTTATTAGACCCCTCTAAAATATATGATTTGCAAATACTTTCCCATTCTATAGATTCTTTTTCATTTCTTTTCTTCTTATTTTTGAGGTAACATTACTTTATAGCATTGTATGAGTTTCATGTGTACAGCATTATATTTCAACTTCAGTACACTATAGTGTGCTCACCACCAAAAGATTGGTTTCCATCCATCAAAATAAGTTTGACCTCCTTTACCCGTTTCACCATCCCTCCAGCCTTCTGGTGACTACTACTCTGTTCTCTGTGTCTATGTGTTTGTTTGGTTTAATTTGTTTATTTTGTTTGTTTTTTATAATCCATATATGAGTGAAGTTATACGGTATTTGTCTTCCTTTGTCTGACTCATTTCACTTAGCATAATACCCTCAAGGTCCATCCATGTTGTCACAATGGCAAGGTTTCATCTATTGTTATGGCTGACTAGTATTCCAATTATAAATATACACTACATATTTATTCATTCATCCTTCAATGGACACTTTAGTTGTTTCCACATCTTGGCTATTGTAAATGATGCTGCAATGAACTTAGAAGTACATATATCTTTTCCAATTAGTGTTTTTGTAATCTTCAGATAAATACACAGGAGCAGAATAGCTGGAACATATGGCAGTTCTATTCTTATTTTTTTGAGGAATCTTCATACTTTTTTCTATAGTGGCTGTACCATTTTACATTTCTAACAACAGTGTATGAGGGTTTCCTTTTCTCCACCTCTTCACCAACTCCTGTTATTTCATGCCTTTTTGATAATAGCTGTTCTAACAGGTGTGAAGTTAGAATGTGGTTTTAATTTTGATTTCCTTGTTGATTAGTGATGTTGAGCATCTTTTCATGTGCCTGTTTGCCATTTGTATATCTTCTTTGGATAAATGTTTATTCAGCTCCTCTGCTCATTTTTTAATCAGATTGTTTGTTTTTGCTGTTGAGTTTTATGAGTTCTTTATATATTTTGAATATTAACTCCTTATCAGATACATGATTTGCAAATTATCTTTTCCCATTTGGTAGGTTGTCTTTTCATTCTGTTGATGGTTTACTGTGCAGAGCTTTTTAGTTTGATGTAGTTCCATTTGTTTATTTTTGCTTCTGTTTCCTTGTCTGAGGAGACATATACAGAAAGATATTGCTAAGACCAATATCAAAGAGTATGCTATGTTTTCTATTTGAAGTTTTAATGGTTTCAGGTCTTGCATTTAAGTCTTTAATCCATTTTGAGTTGATTTTTGTGTATGGGTGTAAGATAGTGGTCTAGTTTCATTCTTTTGCACGTGGCTGTCCAGTTTTTCCAATACTGTTTATTGAAGAGAGCAATTTTAGGATTCTGGCTTCTATTTTTGTGAAAAACGTCATTGGGATTTTGATAGGAATTGCATTGAATCTTTAGATTGCTTTAGATAATATGGCTATTTTAACAATGTTAAGTCTTCCAGTACATGTACATGGAGAATCTTATCATTTCCTTGTGTCATCAATTTATTTCAACAATGTCTTACAGTTTTCAGTGTACAGGTCTTTTACTTCTTTGGTGAATTTCATTCCTAAGTATTTTATTATTCTTGTTGTGATTATAAATGGGATTGTTTTCATAAATTCTTTTTCTTCTAGTTTGTTGTTAGTGTATAGAAATGCAACAATTTTTGTACATTGATTTCATACCCTGTAATTTTACTGAATTTGTCTATTATTTTTAATAGTTGTTTTATAGAGTCTTTAGGGTTTTCTATATATACAATCATGTCATCTGAAAATAGTGACAGTTTTACTTTTTCTTTTCCAATTTGGATGCCATTTATTGCCTTTTCTTGCCTAATAGCTTTGGCTAAAACTTGCAATACCATGTTGAATAAAATTGGTGAGAGTGGGCATCAGTGTCTTGTCCTGATATAAGAGGAAAAGCTTTCAGCTTTTCACTATTGAGTGTGATGTTAGATGTAGATTTGTCATACATAATCTTTATTATGTTGAGGTATGTTCCTTCTATACCCATTTTGTTGATAATTTTTATCATAACTAGGTGTCAGATCTTTTCATTGATTGATTTGTGGATGTTGAACCATCCTTGAATTCCTGGAATAAATCCCAATTGGTCATGGTGTATGATCCTTTTAATGAATTGTTGTATTTGGTTTGCTAGTATTTTGTTGAGAAATTTAGCATCTATATTCATCAGAGATATTGGCTTGTAATTAATCATTTTGGGGCTGTCCTTGTCTGGTTTTGTTATCAGGGTAATGTCGGCCTTGTAAAATGAGTTAGGAAGTATTCCCTCCTCTTCAGTTTTTGGAAGAGTTTGAGAAGAATAGGTATTAAATCTATTTTAAATGTTTGGTACTATTTACCTGTAGAGTTATCTGGTTCTGAACTTTTTTGGGTGGTCTTTTTAATTACTGTTTTATCTCCTTATTAGTGATCAGTCTATTCAGATTTTTTATTTATTCATGATTCAGTCTTGGAAGATTGGGTGATTCTAAGAATTTGCCCATTTCTTCTAGGTTTTACAATTTGTTGGTATATAGCTGTTTATAATATTCTCTTATAATCCATTGTATTTCAGCGGTATTTGTTATTTCTCCTGCTTTTTTGTTTTTCTGTTTGTTTGTTTTGCTGATTCCATTTATCAGAACCTTCCCTCTTTTATTCTTAGTGAGTTTAGCTAAAGGTTTGTCAGTTTGGTTTATCTTTTCAAAGAACCAACTCTTAGTTTTATTGATCTTTTCTACTGTGTTTTTAGTCTCTATTCTATTTATATTTGCTCTGATCTCTATTATTTCCTTCCTTCTGCTCACTTTGGGATTCATTTATCCTTTTTCTAATTCCTTTAGATTTAAGTTTAGATTGTTTATCTGAGTTTTTTTTTTTTAATTTCTTGAAGTAGGCCTGTATTGCTATAAACTTTCCCCTTTGTACTGCTTTTTCTGCATCTCATAGATTTGTTATGTCAATTTTTTAATTCTCATTTGCCTTTAGGTAGTTTTTGATTTCTTCTTTGATTTATTTGTTGATACAATAGCTGTTCAGTAGCTGTTCAGTCTCCATATATTTGTGATTTTTTCCAGCTTTCTTCTTGTAGTTGATTTCTAATTTCATACCATTTTGATCAGAAAAGATGCTTGATATGATTTCAGTCATCTTAGAGTTTTTTGGGTGGGGGCTGTGCCAGGTCTTCGTTGCGGTATGTGGGGTCTTTGCTGAGGTGCGTGGGATCTTTTTTCATTGTGGTGCAGGCTATTCATTGTGGCACACAGGCTTCTCTCTAGTTTTGGCATGCAGGTTTTCTCTCTCTAGTTGTGGAGCGTGGGCTCTAGGGCATGTGGGCTCTGTAGTTGTGGGGTGCAGGGTCCAGAGCACATGGGATCTGTAGTTTGTGGCACATGGGCTCTCTCACTGAAGCGCATGAGCTCAGTAGTTGTGGCACGTGGGCTTAGTTGCCCCACAGCATGTGGAATCTTAGTTCCCTGACCAGGGATTGAACCCACGTCCCCTGCACTGGAAGGTGGATTCTTTACCACCGGACCACAGGGAAGTCCCTCAGTCATCTTAGATTTACTGAGCCTTGTTTTGTGTCTCAACATACACTCTATACTGTTCTATCCTGAGAATGTTCAGTGTGCGCTAGAGAAGAATATGTATTTTGCTGCATGGATGAACTGTTCTGTATAAATCTATCAAGTCCATCTGGTCTAATGTTTCATTTAAATCTTCTGTTTCCTTATTGACTGTCTGGGTGATTTATCCATTGACATAAGTGGCTTTTTAAGTCCCCTGCTATTATTGTGTTGTTGTCCATTTCTCCCTTTAGGTCTGTTGATCATTACTTTATATATTTCAGTGCTCCTATGTTGGGTGTATATATATTAATAACTGTTATGATTTTTTGATGAATTGTCCGTTTTATCATCATATAATGTCCATCTCTGCCTCTTGTTACCCTTTTTTGGCTTGAAGTCCGTTTTATATGATATGATTATGGCTACACCTGCTTACCTGTAGCTGCCATTTGCTTGGAGTATCATCTTCTAGCCCTTCACTTTGAGCCTGTGTTTGTTTTTAGAGCTGAGGAAACAGCATAATGTTAGGTCTTGTTTTTTAATCCATCCAGTCACTCTGCATATTTTGATTGGTGAATTCAACATATTTCTATTTAGGGTGATTATTGATAGATGAGGACTTAGTACTGCCAGTTAATCTTCTGTTTTCTGGTTATTCTGTATCTGCATTATTTTCCCCTTGTGTTTCTGTCTGCCACTTTAGTTTGGTGGTTTTCTATGATGTTTTTCTCACTTTCCTCCTTTTGATGTTTCACGTCTCTGCCCTAGATTTATGTTTTGTGGTCACCATGAGGTTTATGTAAAATGTCTCATAAATATGTCAGTCCTTTTTCTGCTGATAGCATCCTATCTTCATATGCCTATATGGGTTCCATTCTTTTTCTCTTCCCCCTTTATTTTTTGTTGTCTCAAATTATCCTTTTGTAAGCTGTGAGCTCGTTACCAAATTAAAGTAGCTATAGTAATTTTTTACTGCATTTTCCCCTATAACCATTATGACATCATAAAGTGTTTAAAAACCTACTGATAAGAGAGTTGAAATTTTCTGATTCTATATATCAACTTAAAGTTTTGTGTACTTTTGCCTTTTTTTCTGGTAGAAGAGCTCCTTTCTTCATTTGTTAAGCAGGTCTAGTGTTGATGAACTCCCTCAGCTTTTGCTTCTCTGGTAAAGCTTTTATTTCTCGTTCACATATGAAGGATAACTTTACTGGATAGAATATTCTTGGCTGACAGTTCTTATCTTTCAATATTTTGAGTATGTCATTCCACTCTCTCTTGGCCTGGAGAATTTCTGTTGAGAAATCTGCTGATAGCCTAATGGTGACCTTCCATTGTGGTTCACCATCCTTATTCTCTGGCTGCCTTTAAAATTCTTTCTTTGTCATCAATTTTTGACAGTTTTGATATAATGTGTCTTAGAGAAGGTCTTTTTGTGTTGCAGTAGCTAGGTGTTCTCTTAGCTTCATGGACTTGTATATCCAGTTCCTTACCCAGTGTTGGGAAGTTCTCAGCCATTATTTCTTTAAATAAACTCTCTGTTCCCTTATCCCTCTCTTCTCCTTCTGGGATACTCATTATCCTAATATGCTAATGTTGCCCTTCTTAAAAGAGTCAGATAATTCTTATAGAATTTCTTTATTTTTTCTAGATCTCAATTCTCTCTTCTATTTCTGA
Organism: Phocoena sinus; assembly: GCF_008692025.1. Lineage (NCBI taxonomy): Eukaryota > Metazoa > Chordata > Mammalia > Artiodactyla > Phocoenidae > Phocoena > Phocoena sinus. The sequence goes on from NC_045767.1 coordinate 69,792,334, forward strand.
AGCATTTGTAGATTTCTATCTTTGAGCTCATGAATTCTCTTTTTCAAATGGTCTGCTCTATTTCCAGTGCTTTTTAATGCATTCTGCATCTCATTTATTGAGTTCTTCAACTCCAGAATTTCTGTTTGATGCTTTTTTAGAGTTTCAATTTCTTTGGTAAAGTATTCCTTCTGTTCATTAATTTTCTGAGTTTTCTTGTAGCTTGTTGAGTTTCTTCATGATAGCTATTTGGTGTTCTTTATCAATTAGATAGCAATATTCTTTGACTTTAAGTTTTGTCTTTGAAAAATTGTCTTTTTTTTTTTTTCTTTTTCTTTTTGGTAACCGGTGTCACCATGGTTCTTCATGGTGCTTGATGTGTTGTTCCTCTAATGTGGCATTTGAAGTAGAAACACATTTGTGCTTGATTCTAATGATTCAACAGCTTAGAAATTGGAGGTCTTCCTTTTGTTTATCAGTAGGTGGTGGTACAGCACAAGTTTTGGGTTTCTCTTACTTGAGCGGCCTCTGGTTCTATACAAGAATTAGCACTTTCCACCTTCCACCACCTTTGTCAGAGGTGTTGCCTGGTGCCCTTGAATTTGTTACTTGTTTCTCTAGGGTTTTTGTTGCCTTGCTGCTGCTGATGTCCCTGGTGTTGTCTCCTGGGACACTGGGATGGCAGTGCTTCTGCCACATCCCATGTCTCCTGAGTTGCAGGCTCCACTGCCACAGAGGGAGGATGAGGGTTGGGGGAAGCTGGGGTTGTGGGTGCCTCTGCTGTGTCCAAGACTGTCAGGTGTGTGGGCACCACCACTGTGGGTAGGGGGTGGGGGGCCAGAGTCATGGGTATTTCTGCAACTGGAAGGATGGGTTGCAGGTCCCACTGCTATTGCTGCCCGTTTCCTGTGCATGGGTGCTTCTGTGGCCCAGAGGCAAGAATCATGTGCGCTGCCTCCTCTGATGCCACATGCAGCTTTAGCTACCTTGGCTGTGACTCCAGGGTCACAGGTACCACTTTCACTGTCCCCCCATTTCACCTCCTCTCTGCATTCCAATCCACCCACCTTTAGATGTGTGGAATTATGTCACATCCTGGTATGCTGAGCAGAGGTACCTTTGTTGAGTTATGGGTGTTTTACTGATTGTATGATAAATTGAAAGGGAGACAAAGGGAATATCTAATTTCACCATGATGCTGACATCTTTTTTTAACTTACAGTATCTTTTGAAGCACAATTTAAAATTTTTTGGTAAAATCCAACTTATATATACTTTCTTTGGTTGCTTATGCTTAATTGTCATATCTGAGAAACCATTGCCCAGGGCTTAAACATATACATATTTTTCTTCTAAAAGTTTTATAATTTTAGCTCTTTCATGTAGGTTTTTGGTATTTTTCCCAGAACCATTTGTTGAGAAGACTATTCTTTCCCCATTGAGTTGTTTTTCCATCCTTGTCAAAATGAATTACTGATAAATATATGGGTTTATTTATGGACTCTTAATTCTATTCCATTGATTTATAGATCTATCCTTATGTACAACACAGTTGTGATTACTGTAGTTTTGTAGTATTTTGAAATAGAAAAATGTGATTTCACTAAGTTTGTTCTTTTTGAGCTTGTTTTTAACTATTATGGGTTTCTTGAATTTCCTATGAATTATAGGATCATTTGTCAATATTTGCAATATAAAAGGCAGCTAGGATTTTAATAGATTGTATTTCATATGTACATCAATTTGGGAATAATTGCTTTATTAATATTAAATCTTCCAATCCATGAACAGTGGATGTCTTTTCATTTACTTAGGTCTTTAATGTATTTTAATGATATTTTTAGTGTACCAGTTTTGCATTTTTTGGTTATATTTATTCTGAAATATTTTATTTTTGATGCTACTTTTAAATAGACTTGTGTTGTTGTTGTTTTTAATCTCAGAGTGATTTTGTGTGTGTGCAAGTTTATTTTATTATTATTATTTTTATTTTTATCATGGCCATGCCGTGCAGCATGTGGGATCTTAGTTCCCTGACTAGGGATCGAAACCTTGCCCCCTGCATTGGGGGTGGAGTCTTAACCACTGGACCACCAGGGAAGTCCTTAGACTTGTGTTTTAAATTTTATTTTCAAATTGTTCATTGCTGATGTATAATCTTGTATTATCTAATTTTTCAGAACTTTTATTTTAATGGTATTCATTTTATTATGGATGCTTTAGGATCTTCTGCATATGGAAGATCATGTCATCAGCAAATAGAGAGTTTCTTGTTTCCAATCTGGATGTCTTTTGTTTTTCTTGTATAATTGCCCTTGGTAGAACCTTCAATACAATATTGATACAATATTGAATAGAAGTAGTGAAAAGAGGTATCTTTGTATTGTTCCTGATTTTAGGGGAAAGACTTTAATTTTTTATTGTTAATTAAGATGTAATCTGTGAGGTTTTTCTAATTACCCTTTATCAAATTGAGGAAGTTCCTTTCTATTCCTAGATTTTTAGTGTTTTTGTCATGAAACGGTGTTAGATTTTGTCAAATGCTTTTTTGGTTTTTATTGAGATAATTGTTTTTGTTCTTTACTCTCTTAATGTGGTATATTGCTTTGACTGAATTTTGTATGTTCAAACAACCTTGGATTCCTGGGATAAGTTCCACTAGGTCATGGTATATACTCTTTTTATATGGTGCTAGAGTTAGTTGCTGTAATAGTTTCCTACTGCTGCTCTAACAAATTACCACAAACATGTCTTAAAACAAAACAAATTTACTGTATTTCATTTTTGAAAGCTTGAAGTACAAAATGGGTCTTACTAGGCTAAAATGCTGCATTCCCTCTAGAAGCTCTGGTGGGAAGAGAGATTTGTATCCTTGCCTTCCAGCTTTTAGAGGCTGCCTGCATTCCTTAGCCCATGGAATCTTCCTTCATCTTCAAAGCTAGCAGTGTAGCATCTTCAGATATCTCTCTGACTGTCTCGTCTGCCCTTTTCTTCCTCTTCCACTTTTAAGGACCTTGTGATCACATTGGACCCCCTTGGGTAATTCAGGATTATCTCCCTATTTTAACTTCAACTGATTAACAGCCATAATTCTCTGCTAACTTAATTCATCTTTGTCATATTTACAAATCCCAGGGTTTAGAATCTCTTAAGGGAGCCAATATTCTACCAGCAACAGTTTGCTAGTATTTTGTTGAGAATTTTTGCATTTTTATTTGTAGTGGATATTGGTCTGAAGTTTTCATTTATTGTCATGTGTTTGTCTAGTTTTGGTAATAGCAGTTTTATAGAATGAGTTGGGTAGTGTTCACATCTTTTCAAATTTTTTTGAGGGGAGTTATGAAGGATTGGTGTCAATTCCTTAAATATTTGGTAGAATTCAACAGAGAAGCTATTTAATCTTGGACTTTCGTTTGTGGGTAGTTTTTTATTGTTCAGTTTATCTACTTTTATAAAATTATTAAATTTTCTACTCTTGTTGAGTAAAGTTACAGTAGTTTGTGTATTTCCAAGAACATATGCATTTCATCTATGTTATCTAATTTGTTGGCATGCAATCTTTCATAGTACTCCTTCTAAGCCTTTTTATTTCTGTAAGATTTTAGTGACATCCTGTTCTTATTTTTGCCTTCAGTAATTTGGGTCTTTGTTTTTTCTTGGTCAGACTAGCTAAAGGTTAGTAAATTTTGTTGCTCTTTTTGATAAACCAACTTTTGGTTTCATTGTTTATGTCTGTTGTATTTTCTATTTCATTTGTGTTCATTATAATATTCATTATATCTTTATATTTGCTTTCTTTGGGTTGAATTTTCTTTTCTTTTTTAAGGAGGTAGGGTAGGATATTGCTGGAATATTTTCATACCTCTTTAAATATAGGCATTTTTGGCTATAAATTCCCCCTGAGCACTGCTTTAGCTGCATCCCATACATTTTGGTATGTGTTTTATTGTTTGTTTTTATTAACCTCAAAATATTCTATAATTTCCCTTATGATTTCTTACTTGACCCATTAGTTATTAAGGAAAGTATTCAATTTCTACATATTTGTGAATTTACCAAATTTCCCTCTTATTATTTCTAATTTGGCTGGAGAATATACTTTACATGATTTACATCCTTTTAAATTTATGGAGACTTATGTCCTAAAATGTGGCTTATCCTGGAGACTGTTCCATGTGTAATTGAGACTAATTTGTATTTTGTTATTGTTGAGTGGAATGTTCTATAGATATCTATTAGGTTTAGTTGGATTTCCTGTTAAGTCTTCTATTTCCTTGCTGGTCTTCTGCCTAGTTAATTTATCCCTATTGAAAACAGTACGTTGTAGTTTCCAACTATTATTGTTGAATGATTTACTTCTCTCTTCAATTCTATTTTTGCTCTATATATTTTGGAGCTCTATTCATAGGGGGTGTGTGTGTGTGTGTATATACATATATGTTTATAATTGTTATGTCCTCTTGACAGGTTGAACTTTTATCATTATGAAATATTCTTCCTTTTCTCTAATAACAATTTTGGTCTTAAGTCTATTTGTCTGATATTGTAGGCTCATCAGCTCTCTTTGGTTACTGTTTGCATGGTGTGTGATTTTCTGTCCTTTTACTCTCAAATTATTTGTGTTGTGAATCTAAAGTATGTATCATAGACAACATATAGTTGAGTAAATTTTAAAATACATTGAGCTATCCTTTGCTTTTTAATTCTAGTGTTTAATCCATTTACATAAAGTAGGTTTTACATATGCCATTTAACTATTGGGTTTTTGTAAGGCTTTATTTTGTAAGAGCAGTTTTAGGTTTACAACAAAATTTAGAGGCAGGTGCAAAGATTTTCCATATAAACCCCACCCCCCCATATGCATAGCCTCCCCTGTTATTAACATTCACCAGAATGGTACATGTTCTACCAAGGATTAACATACATAGACACATCATAATCACCCAAAGTTCATAGTTTACCTAAGGGTTTGTTCATGGTGTTGTACATTCTATGGATTTAGAAAAAGTATAATGACATATATTCACTATAATAACATATAGAGAATTTTCACTGCCCTAAATATCCTCTGTGCTCTGCCAATTCATTTCTCTGCCTTCTCTCACCCTTTGCTGTCACTAATCTTTTTATTGTCTCCATAGTTTTGCCATTTCCAGAATATCACTTCATTGGAATCATACAGTATGTAGACTTTAGAGACTGGCTTCTTTCATTTAGTAATAACCATTTAAGATTCCTCCATGTCTTTTTATGGCTTAATAGCTCATTTATGTTTAGCACTAAATAATGTTCCATTATCTGCATGTACCACAGTTTATTTATCCACTCACCTACTGAAGAACACCTTGGTTACTTCCAAATTTGGCAATTATGAATATAGTATCTATAAACGTGTGTGTAGGTTTTGTGTGGATATAAGCTTCCACCTTCTTTGGGTAAATATCAAGGAACACAATTCCTGGATCATGACAAGAATATATTTAGTTTTGTAAATAAAAGCTACAGTGTCTTCCTAAGTAGCTGTAACATTTTGCATTCCCACAAGCAAAGTATGAGAGCTCCTGTCCTTCCACATATTTACCAACATTTAGTATTGTCAGTGTTCCAGATTTTGGCCATCTTAATAGGTGTGTAGTTGTATCTCGTTTTAATTTACATTTCCCTGATGACATATGATGTAGAGCAGATTATTTAATGTCCTATTTGCCACCTGTATATCTTCTTTGGTGTGGTGTCTGTTAAGCCCCATTGTTTAATCTGGTATTCTTATTATTGAGTTTTGATAGTTCTTTGTATATTTTGGACAACAGTCCTTTATCAGACATGTCTTTTGCAAATATTTTCTCTTAGTCTGTGGATTATCTTCTAATTTCTTTATATTGTCTTTCACAGAAAAGTTTTAAGTTTTAATAGGATCTAGCATTTCATTTAATTCTTTAATGGATCATATTTTTGGTGTTGTATCTAAAAGGGTATCATCATACCCAAGGTTATCTAGGGTTTTCCCTATGTTATCTTCTAGGAGTTTTATAGTTTTTCATTTTCTGTGTAGGTCTGTGATCCATTTTAAGTTAATATTTGTGGAGAATATAATGTCTGTGTCTAGATTCATTTTTTTCACGTGTGAAAGTCCAGTTGTTCCAGCACCATTGTTGGAGAGACTATCTTTGCTCCATTGTATTGCCTTTGCTTATCTGTTAAAGATCAGTTGATTATATTTATGGGTATGTATTTCTGGGCTCTCTATTCTGTTCCATTGTTCTATTTATTTGTTCACCAATACCATACTATCTTGATAACTGTAGCTTTACAGTAAGTCTTCAACTTGGGTAGTGTCGTTTCCCCATTTTGATCTTCTCCTTCAATATTGTGTTACCTATTCTGGTTCTTTTACTTCTCCATCTAAACTGTAGACAATTTTGTCAATATTCAAAAATAACTATGCTGGGATTTTGATTCAGATTGCATTGAATCTATAGATCAAGTTGGGAACAACTAAAATCTTGACAGTATTGAGTCTGTCTATCTGTGAACATGGAATATTTCTCCATTTATTTAGTTCTTCATTGATTTTGTTCATAAGAGTTTTGTAGTCCTCATACAGGTCTTGTGTATACCTTGTTAGATTTATATGTATTTCATTTTTGAGGGATGCTAATGTAAATGATACTGTTTTTAATTTCAAATTCCACTTCTTCATTGTTAGTATATATAAAAGTGACTGACATTTGTATATTAAGCTTTTATCCTGCTTGCTATAACTGTTTATTAGTTCCAGGGGTTTTGTGTGTGTGTGTGTGTGTGTGTGTGTGTCAGTTCTTTTGGATATTCTATATAGACCTTCATGTTATCTGCAAACATGGCAAATTTTATTTTCTTGCCTATTGCATTAGTAAGTACTTACAACAAGATGTTAAGAAGGAGTGGTAGGAGGGGACATCCTTGCCTGGTACCTGATCTTAATGGGAAAGCTTCTGGTTTCTCACCATTTAGGATAATGTTAGCTGTAGGTTTTTTGTATCAAGTTGAGGAAGTTCTCCTCTATTTCTGTTTCCTAAGAGGTTTTATTGTGTCAAATGCTGTTTCTGCATTTATTGACATAGTCATTTCATTTTTATTTTTTAAGTCTGTTTTTTTTCTTTTAACATCTTTATTAGAGTATAATTGCTTTACAATGGTGTGTTAGTTTCTGCTTTATAACAAAGTGAATCAGTTATACATATATCCCCATATCTCCTCCCTCTTGCGTCTCCCTCCCTCCCACCCTCCCTATCCCACCCCTCTATGTGGTCACAAAGCACGGAGCTGATCTCCCTGTGCTATGCGGCTGCTTCCCACTAGCTATCTGTTTTACGTTTGGTAGTGTATATATGTCCATGCCACTCTCTCACTTCAGCCCAGCTTCCCCTTCCCACTCCCTGTGTCCTCAAGTCCATTCTCTAGTAGGTCTGCATCTTTATTCACGTCTTGCCCCTAGGTTCTTTTGACCTTTCTTTTTTTTTCTTAGATTCCATATATATGTGTTGGCATATGTGGTAGATTATATTAATTAATTTTAAGGTATTGAACTAGTCTTTTAAACCTGGGATAAACCCCACCTGGTTGGAATTGTTTACTTTTTAAGGATCTGTTGTATTTGCAGCCTGGCTGATTACCATCTTACATCCATGACCACAGTGTCTTTTTTAAGACTATAAAATGGAAGCCAAACCCACTGTTCCTTCAATTTAATTTTTTTCTTTAATTTCATACTTCTGTAATTTATTCATTGTTCAATGTATTGTCCTGTCTTCTTGTTTGGTTTCTTTTTCCTTATACATAGAAGCACCTGTTGGTCAGGCCTAGCTCTATGGTCTTTCTTGTTCCTATAGGTCACAGTCTGCAAAGAGACAAATGCCTATCCTTAGGCTGAGCATCAATGAAACAGCTCCATTACAAACTATATGGAACGTGAAGGGTTTCAAAAAATTATATCCACACTCAAAATTGACAAAATTATTTTAGTGTAAGCTTTTTGGGTAATGTAAGAGAAACTTCTGAGTTAAGGCATTATTATTTGATCAAAAGGATACTGAAAAAGAAAGAAATTCGTTTAAAGTGGATACATGTAGAATTTCTTACTTAACTTGGAGAATTCATAGGTATTCTTAAGGAATAGAATCCAAACATGAACAGTTCACAAATTACCATTTGTTTATATGTATATATATATATACACACACACACACACACACACACACACACACACACACACACACACACACACTTTTTCCCCCAGGAAAATAGGTATTGTGACCTATCAATTATTGGTTGATTTAATCTTGCTTCTTTTTCTAATTCTAGAAAGAGATTTCCACTCTGAGTGTAGTGTTCAGTGAATTCATAATTGCACAGTTGACCTCTTGGGTTCATGTTCTTGAGCATGTGTCAGTGTAGGCTGGAATATTAAGTGCCTGCATTAATGCTCTTTATCTCTTCCTTAATGTGATTTAAATGCATTCTGTTTATATTGGAATAAAAACGTGTCACTTGCTATTGTGTATTTCATTCTGAAAATGCAGCCTGGGTGATATTCATTTTCATGTGAAAACAATTCCAGTTCTTCTGGGCACAGAGAGGCAGCTTGTCCTCTTGTAACCATGGAGACCTATCATGGGGTTAGGACTTTAACTTGTGTGCTCCATATCAGAAGAAAATAGCTCTGGGAAGATCACAGAAGTCACAGTTTGGCCTGTAGGGAGAGAAGTGTTAGACAATGCACACTCAAGGAATTACAGATTCACATACTTTAGATTTAGTTCTGATATTTGGTGCTTTAGGTCAACTCTATTCAAAATTAGTGCAAAACAAAAGCAAGCAAATGGAAGAGTTATAGCATTTTTTCAAGCAAGTACAGTTTAAAAGAGAGTTAATTTCTTTCCTAAGAAAAAGTCACTATCTGCAAACCAATAAACTCTTCAAACAATTTTGATTTAAAAAATATTTTAAAATAAGGTCCTTTCCATGTGTTACAAATCACTATATGATTTCACTCCTGCTACCATTTCTCCTCCCCCATGTCTTTTTACCTTACACCTGCTCTTGCCTCTCCTCACAGGGCTTTTTGCCCAGCTGTTTACATGGCTCATCTCCCCTCTACCGCCATCAATCTTTGTCTTAAATATATATGTGCTGTTTGTCTGACCTCCCAGTATCTACCATACTCCTTCTATGATGTAAGCTTTTAAGGGAAAATACCTTGTCTGTTTTACTCACTGCCTTATCTTCAGCACATAGAACAATGCCTGTCATATGATAGGTGCTCATAAATATTTGTTGAATAAATGGATGAAAGAATTTAATATCTCCATTGAACTTTGATTGTAATTGCAATATTGTGCAATCAGGTTAAAGTAAAATTCATCAGTTTCCCAAGAGTTTTCAAACAGGGTATTGTTTGGAAAACAAAAATGATGGTAAAAATGCATTTGCAGTAGCATAACAACTTTGACTTGTATAGTTGTGCTAGAAAAGCCAGCCCTCCAAAATAATTAACTAGACAGGTAACAACTTTCCAATAAACAAACTTGACATAATTATGCCAGATCTTTTAAAGTTATTATGAAAATATGATACATTCCAGTGTTTTAAAATATCTGCAACAGAGAACATGATTTTTATGCTTGTGGATATCTCAACCTCATCCAATTCCTTTTCTATCTTTTTCAACTTTAGCTTCCTAAGTATTTAATATTTCTCTTACAGTCACAGCCTTCTTCTCTGTTAAATGGCCATCAAATCCTTTATGTCTGTTTGTGGCATAAATGACTAATTACATAACCTGATACACATTAAAAACCCCAATTTTAGTTTCTGCCTGCATTAACTGGACTACATTTCCCACCTTTCTCTGCAGCTAAGGGTGGTCACATAGCCAAGTTCACACTTGAGGAGATGTCACTGAAAATTTGGGGTGCCTTCCATGAAGGCTGCTTAAAGGGAGCTGACTCAGAGAAGAGGACATCCTTTTTTGTACTTCTGCTTTCTTATCCAGGCCTACAATGAGGATGTTATGATGGAGATCCAGTCACCATTTTGGGGAACATGAAGATAGGAGCCATATAAGAATGATAGTATGGATGTATGGATACCTACTGTATAGCACAGGGAACTCTACTCAGTGCTCTGTGGTGATCTAAATGGGAAGGAAATCCAAAAAAGAGGGGATATATGTATATGTGTAGCTGATTCACTTTGTTGTACAGTAGAAACTAACACAACATTGTAAAGCAACTATATTCCAGTAAAAATTAACTTTAAAAAATCTAAAAAAAAGAACGATAGTATAGAAAGTTAGGGTCCTCTGAAGGCTCCTTGAAGTTACTGTATTAGTTCTTGGGTGTTGCAAATGTTCTTTAAAATGAGCGACAGATGAACTCCTATCATGGGTAAGCCACCCATATTTTAGATTGCCTATTCCACTCATTTAATTCTAATCCTAACTGGTATCTGCCTCACAAATAATCCTCTTCATTCTATTGCCATCTTTCCACTGGACAATCGTAATAGTTTTCTAGTTTGTCTCCCTGCGTTCAGTCCTTTCTATACATACTGCCAGGTTGATTTGTCTTAATCTTGATTCTAGTAGTGCTGCCAAAAGCCTTCAGTAGTTTACTTCTGCCAACATAATAACACCATGTGCCTTCATCTGACCCTTGATATTTTCCATATTGTTGGATTAACCTATCTTAAACACCTTAACTTTCGCCATTCCTTCCATTTGCCATACATTGTAACCACGGTGATCTACACCTTTGTTCTACCTGATTGTCTACCACCTGACAACCGCTGCCATATCTATAGCCTTTCTGACCAACTCTTGCAATGTCCATTCTTCCCTCTGTTATCTATATTTCTCACATTCTAGCTAATATTTTGGTTATTGGTGTACATTTCTTTTGAGAATAGTGGTTCCATTTTATTTAGTTTTGAATACACCATAGACTTTTATACATGAGTGCTCAAGAAGTTATTATTAAATGAATGGATGGATGGATCAATAGCTGAATACTGGCCATGTTTCTTTTCCAGTTCCTCACTTCATTTCACACACTGATTCTAACACTGGCAAGCCTATTCTTATTGGGGCTACAGTAGAATCTTTAATTCTTTTCTCATTAATCACCTTGACTCTATTTCACTGTGATTCCTAAATAATTTTCTGAGACAAAGAGCAACTGAGTGTTTATGAAGTTTACTTTTCCTCTTCCCATGGAAAACCTCATTACGCTGAAAAGAATGTGTGCTAATACATGCTGTCTCCTTGCTTCTGTGGCAAGAAGAAAGATGAAGTGGCAAGAAGAAAGGTAAAATTGAGACATGTACATGATTTTCCAAAGACCATTATGATTTTTGGCACTTTTGATTTGTTACCTAGAAGAAAAGGTTTTTTAGTTCCTTTTCCTTGAATAAGAAATAGGGCAGTTTTCAGCTTATTGAATACTTTGTTTCCCCACTTGCATAGTTTTATCCATATGATTTACTTGTAACCTCAATATTTATAGCAACTAGTACTTACATGACACATTACAGACAATCAAAGGTATCCAGATTCATCTGGCCTTCACAATAATCTGATGAGGTAAAGAAGGAGGAAATTTATATCCACATTTCTGAAAGAGGAAACTAGCTCTCTGACAGGTTGTGATATATCTTAAGTCAAATACATACAAGTGACAAATGACTCAGGTGTTTTGATTTCTAGTCTAGAGTCCTCCTTTCCACTTTCTTACTCAGGTCTGCAGTGAAGACATTCTTTTTTCTTTTTCTTTTTCAATTTCAAAATAATTGGTCATATAACAAATTTGTTTAAATTCATCAGACATACATATCAACTATACGTAACAATACATAACAATAGCAAATAAAATGTCTTGCTTTTTTCTTTTTCTTTTCTAACCCTACCTTTTCTCACCCTTTCTATCTCCTGCTATCTATCATCCTGGCTCCAGGCACCATGATCTCTCACATGGACCACACAAAAGCTACCCCGCATATCTCCCTGTTTCTGCCCTTGCCCCACTTCAGTCCATTCTCTAGGCAGCAGTGATCATTTTAAATGTCATTATAAAAGTAGATTATTTAAAATAATTCTCTAGGCAGAGTGATCATTTTAAATAAGTCAGGTCATGCCACTCCTTTGGTTAAAGCTGCCCCATGGTTTAGGGTTGCCAGAGAAAATATAGAACATCCAGTTCATTGTGAGTTTCAGGTAAACAACACATTTAGAAATGAGTATGTCCCAAATATTGTATGTAGCATATTTGTAATAAAATTATTCAGATAATTTTTTTAGTATAAGTGTGTCCCAAATATTGCATAGAACATGCTTATACTAAAATATATATTCATTGTTTATCTGAAGTTGATATAAATGGGTGTCTGTCTTTTTATTTGCTAAATCTGGCAATTCCAGATAGATTCCCATTCTGAGAGTATAAGCAGACTCCTTACTGTGGTCTATAAGCTCCTACATAGAAGCCCTCCCTAACCTCCCTGACTTTGTCTCTTATTACTCTTTCCTTCACTCTGCTTACTTTTTCCTAATAGCTCAGACACTTCTGCTTTAGAGCCTTTGTTTTGACCGCTCTTTCTGCCTAGAAGCACCCATCTTACCCTATTTAATACTGTAAACCATCCTCACCAAAGTATTCCTAATCCCCCTTACTCTGTTCTACTTGCTTTTCCATAGTGCTCATCTCCTTCTAGTATCTATGTTTATTGGATTTATTGTTTATTGTCTACCTTTCCTCACTTGAAAGAGAGCTTTACAAATGCAGGGATCTATGTTCACCATTGTGTTCCAACCACCTAAAAGGTGTCTGGCACATAGAAGGCATTCAATTAATATTTGTTGAATGAATTACTAATAAAATATAGGGATACAAGGAATGCGAATCAAAAGTTGATAACAATCTTGTTTGCAATAGGGAGATGACAGAATGTAGGTAATTATGGATCAAACATAAAAGCTAAAACATTGTGTTCCATTTATAGCCTATTCACAAACTTATTTGTGAGAAGGTATGTTCTTATGTAAGATAAATATAGACCAAATTTTTTTTCCATTAAATCTGCTATTGCCTAAGTGCATCATTCTTTTGTTACATGTTATTTTCTGTCGGCTTTTTAGATCTGGAGTGTTTCTGTATGGCTCTATTGATGTCAGTAAAATAACAAAAATGTTCAAATGAAGAAAAGAGAACATGGACTTGTTTGACATTTCCACTGTAGTCTCCTGTTTACAAGGGTCAGCACTATTTTTCTGAGCAAGCATAGCAGAACAATCTGTACTAAATGTTGCAGCTTTCAGAAAGCCCACTTGTGTTCAAATATGTTTGTACCAAGTAAAATATTATCTCATTCATGCCCTAGATTTTTAGGTCTCAGTCCTAAAGATTAGACAAGTTTCTTTCAAAAGCTTGCAAAGGAAATTAAAGTTTTCATAGTGGTGATGAGGCAGAGAGGGAAAGAAAGAATTATATATAACTGGTCTGTTTCTTATAGAATGGACAGGTTGTAACACTCTTAGACATACAAATAGATGATACATTTACTAAAAGGTCAGTCCATTATTAGGGAAAATTGAGGTGTTCAAAAATAACTGCTGTGCATCCCATATCAGTTCCTTCTTGCAATTATCAGATACAAATATATAGGTCATAACTAATATATGCTTTATTTTTACAAGTATGCAAAATAAGTGGATGAAACAAGGCTGCTTGAGAAAATGGAAGAAAAGTGTTTAAGTGGAAGCATGAGTGTTTTTCCTCTCTGTTTTCTAAACTTGTGACATTTATTATTTTTGTGGTTAAAATAGTAATTAATATAAAATGAGAGCTATGGGAGAATGCAACAGGGGCCTTGGTACATGGCCATTGGAGCTCAAGACTTGTCTGGCATAAGGCAATAATAAACTTTCATAGGAAGAATCCTATACTTGCTGCTCTTCCTGAACAAAACAATGGCAGGCCAGCTTTAGAGATGATGGGGAAGAAAAATGACTTTCGAACCTGACCAACCTAATAAAATCCTTTTCTTTCTTTTTCAAAAGGGACACAAATAACATTTTCTAATTCTATAAAGTTTAAGTTATAGTGATTTTCATTTAAAACTTTTATTAAAAGACTTAAAATTATCCACAATGGCCAAATTTGGATTCATATAAAGAGAATTAATAAGAATCTTAAATGATATAAAAGTTTGGTCATGGTATATAATTAAATCTCTCTCTCTGGATGTATATATTTTTTCTCTTCCAAGAAAATTACCTGTTTGTTCTTTTTGTCTCCAGAACAAAATAAACCTCATAGTTTGGTATTGTCATGAAATTGGGGTAGCAGCTAACCACAATTATTTAATAGTAATATTTTTGTTATGGATAAAGCACTTTTACTTGGGAAAATCATAACCCTCAGTTACTTCACTCAAAAAATGAAGGCCTTGAACTAAACTTCTAAGTTAATTCTTTTTTCTTACAAGACTACTTCTTTATAATATGGCATTTCTTTTACTGTGTTTACAGTGCAAAATCCAACCAGTAGCAGAGATTAGATTTTAAATGATTCAGACTTGAAAAAACTTTTTGAATAATAGATATAGTGAAGTTTCCAGAAACTAAATTATAAAACACTTGAGAGAGATGTTGTAAATGCCTCTCACTTAAGAAAAAATAAAATATAATTTGCAAGTTAAAGGAAGACTGCATTGTTTTGGGTAAATGAGAAAAGATATAGAAAAATGGAAACATATCATGTTGTTTTTAATAAAAGGGGTAATTACCTACTTAGCAACAGTGAGAGGGATTTCCTACCCTTACCTCTACACACAGACACACACAGACACACAGACACAGACACACACACACACACACACACACACACACACACACAAAGAATTAGGCAGGCATAAGAGAAGAGAAACATAAATAGGCACAAACTGGAGAGTACAAGCTTGACGTGCTTAAATTAGCTATCCCATAATTCCAAAGTATAATGCCTTCCTTCTGTTCTCAAAATAATTTTATTCACCTAAAGTATTTTGAGCTCTATCTATTTTAGTAATAAGCTTTATCTGGAATGGCATTTTGGAATTGTGAGACTATGCTATTATAATAAAATGAAGTTTCTTTAGTTTCAGTGTCACCACCTGTTGCCTTCTTGACCTTGGAAAACTACTTTATGATTATAAACCTCTGTTTTTAGTTGTGTTTATGTCTAAGTATGCTAAGATTTTTAAAAATTGAAGTATAGTTGATTTACAATATTGTGTTAGTTTCAGGTATACAGCATAGTGATTCGGTATGTTTGCAGATTATAATCTATTAGAGATTATTACAAAATAATAGGTATAACTCCCTGTGCTATACAGTATATCCTTGTTACTTATCTATTTTATAAATAGTAGTTAATATCTGTTCATCCCATACCCCTAATTTGTCCCTCTGCACTTCCCTCTCCCCTTGGTAACCATAAGTTTATTTTCTATATCTGTGAGTCTGTTTCTGTTTTGCATATACATTCATTTGCATTATTTTTTAGATTCCACATATAAGTGCTATCATACAGTATTTGTCTTTCTCTGTCTGACTTATTTAACTAAGTGTAATATTCTCTAGGTCCACCCACATTGCTGCAAATGGCAGTGTTTCTTTTTGATGGCTGAGTAATATTCTATTGTCTATATATACCACATCATCTTAATCTAATAGTCTGTTCATGGTTGCTTCCATGTCTTGGCTATTGTAATTAGTGCTGCTACAAACATTAGGGTATGTGTCTTTTTTCAACTAAGTGTTTTCATTTAGATTTTGAAATAGGCCTTGTAGCATACCACACTGGTTTAACATCTACTTAGTGTATTAGCACAAGAGCCTTTTGCTGGTGCCAAATCTGCTTCTTAAATTAATGACTGGTTTGAAGTCTTTGCTGAGAAATCAATTGGGAAGCATTTATCCTATATCTAGGATATGTTTATAGTGGTGCCCTTAAGAAACCTGCAACCTAGTTGGGAGGCAAAATGAATATGCACAAAATAAGGAGAAAACAATTAGGGTATAAACTAGTAGCACTGCCTCAAATTGTGAGAAAAATTCACAGAAAAAAGTGAGAGAAAAGGATTAGCTACAATCATCAAAGAAGCCTTTATAGGTCATGGAAGATTTTAGATGTCTTGAAGAAGTTGAGATCTTGAAGAATGAGGAAGTTTTAATAAATGGAAGAAAATTAAAAGGGGTGTTCAGAATTGCAGCATTTTCAAATATTAGGATAGAAATAAGGATTGAGTGATGAGATAATGATCTGGGAATAAAAAGAAACCAATTTTTGCAGAAAGTAGTTAAATGAAGGAAACTTCTGTTTAATCCAGTTGCGTTTAGAAATCTCAGATGACTTTCTCACTTGCCTTTAGAAATCTCAGATGACTTTCAGCAGAAATCCACAGGAAGAAAAGCTGATAAATGTGTGAATTAAAATGTGATATTATTGATATTTATAATTTTGTATTGTTATCTATTTTGCGACCCAAACCACAGATGAGGTAGTAAAAGAGAGGCTCTGTTCAGCTCATAACTTGGCTAATCGTATTGGTTAGGGTTGCTGGGATAGGTTGTGGTCTCGCAATAAATGTGAACAAACACTCCTACTACACGGCCTGTAGACAGATCAGTTCTTATCACACTTATGCAGCACTTTTGGATGTGATTCTAAAAGCTTTTATTGAGCACTGGCAAATTTGTAAGCTTTATATGGATATTTATGTGGCCATTCTTTATATGCCCTTATAAACGTGGCTTGTATTTATAATGCCCTTCTGCATGTACTACCATAGATGTGAAATTCTTGACCTTAACATCGTCTTTGAAAACGTTAAATTGAGAATTCTGTTTATGAATTGGCATATTTATTACTGCAAGAAATTTGATCTTCAGCAGAGTGCAAAGTTCTTTCCAGTGCATATGTCTTTTTTTTTCTAATTCCATTTTTTTAACACCTTTATTAGAGTATAACTGCTTTACAATGGTGTGTTAGTTTCTGCTTTATAACAAAGTGAATCAGCTATACATATACATATATCTCCTCCCTCTTGTGTCTCCCTCCCACCCTCCCTATCCCACCCCTCTAGGTGGTCACAAAGCACCGAGCTGATCTCCCTGTGCTATGTGGCTGCTTCCCACTAGCTATCTATTTTACGTTTGGTAGTGTATATATGTCCATGCCACTCTCTCACTTAGTCCCAGCTTACCCTTCCCCCTCCCCATATCCTCAAGTCCATTCTCTATGTCTGCACCTTTATTCCTGTCCTGCCCTAGGTTCTTCAGAACCATTTTTTTTTCTTTAGATTCCATATATATGTGTTAGCATACGGTATTTGTTTTTGTCTTTATGACTTACCTCACTCTGTATGATAGTCTCTGGGTCCACCCACCTCACTACAAATAACCCAATTTTGTTTCTTTTTATGGCTGAGAAATATTCCATTGTGTATATGTGCCACATCTTTATCCATTCGTCTGTTGATGGACACTTAGGTTGCTTCCATGTCTTGGCTATTGTAAATAGAGCTGCAATGAACATTGTGGTACATGACTCTTTTTGAATTATGGTTTTCTCAGGGCATACACCCAGTAGTGGGATTGCTGGATCAAGAAGATATACAGACTGCCAACAGACACATGAAAGGATGCTCAACAATCACTAATCATTAGAGAAATGCAAATCAAAACTACAGTGAGGTATCACCTCACACCAGTCATAAGGGCCATCGTCAAAAACTATAAACAATAGATTCTGGAGAGGGTGTGGAGAAAAGGGAACCCTCTTGCACTGTTGGTGGGAATGTAAATTGATACAGCCACTATGGAGAACAGTATGGAGGTTCCTTAAAAAACTAAAAATAATTCCATTTTGTTTTAAAGCACATTTTAAATGTGGTTTTCTCATTTAGTAGAAGTTGTCTAATTGGAAAAAAAAAATCCACATTCTTGGAAGAATACCTCATTCAAGGCTTTGTACTTTATCAAAGCATGGAGTTTTTCCTCAGGCATAGTTTCTAAAACAAAGATAAAGAAGGTCCACATTAGTGGTTATAAAAATTTCATCTTAGAATTCTTGAAAAATCACATGAAATCTTATCAAAGACCCAAATCTACAAAACAGATAAACTGTAATAGTTATTTTAGACTGAGTTGTTAATCTTTGCTTGGTGCTGGGCTAAGTGCTTTACACACATTTACATTTCTTGTCTAAAGTAACTTTCAGAAATCACTGTGAGGTAAATGTTATCATCTGTGTTCTTCCTGTGAGGAACTTGCCTTAGATCCTACATCCAGTAAGTGACAAAGCCCGGATAGAGACTCAAATTCATTTGAGTTAAAAGCCTGTACTTTCAACTGCTGTCTGAGTTCCTCTCCAGTAACAGAAGGGCTCCTCTGGATTAGGCTGAAACTGAAAGTTAGGAGATGCATGCCTGCTGTGACCTTCTCTCGCAAGAGGCAATTTTGCCATCCTTGGGAGAACCCAAAGGATTACACAGAGCACAATTTGAAAATCATGAGTTTGGTTATTTTGTTTTAGGCAATGATATGACATTATCTCAGAAAACTACTATTTAATTCCAAATGTTTGTGCTCTTTTCCTAAATATAATTTTGATATTAATAAGAAAATCCAAATCTAACCTTAATTTAGTAATAAAAGTTTTTCAAATTTACTTCAAAGATTATTACTTATTGAAATATGATTTTTATTAAAATTGCTAGAGTACTGTTAGGAATTGTTTTCTTAAAACTCAGAATATGTGGTCCCATTCAAATAATATTAAGGGTCTAGTCAGGTCCCTTAAATAATTGATAAAAAGTCTATATGACGTATGTGAAACATGCGATTTGGTCCGGAAACAACTCAGTATCGTAACCTTATTTGATAAAAATGTTTTGTTGGGAAATGGCTTCAAATACAATTTGGGATGTCCAGAAGCCATTTTCTTTCTGCCTTTACCCCTCACCATCTCCACATACAAATGCATTGCTGTGGCAGGGCCAGGGAGGTGGATGGGGGGAGTGTCTATCTTCTCTGTAACCACTTCCCTTTTTTCTTTTTGCCAGTGAGATCAGGATCTCTTCCTGCTGTAACACAGTTTGGGTTATTACTATTACTGAGAGCAGGTGTCTGAATAGTCAGGAAAATGTAGAGATGTGTAAGGATCAGGACTCTTGGATGAAGTGAGAGATAGGAGTTTAAATAAACATTACTGAGAGTAAAGGTAGACATCAAGGGAGAGGGAACTTTGTTGACTTTGTCCTCTTGACAACACTGTCCAATAACAATATAAGGCAAGTAACCTATGTACATTTAAATTTGATAATAGCCACAACAAGGAAAAGTAAAGAAACAGGTAACATTAATTTTTTTTTTTTTTTTTTTTGCGGTACGCAGTCCTCTCACTGCCGTGGCCTCTCCCATTGGGGAGCACAGGCTCCGGACGCGCAGGCTCAGCGGCCATGGCTCAGGGGCCCAGCCGCTCCGCGGCATGTGGGATCTTCCCGGACCGGGGCATGAACCCGTGTCCCCTGCATCGGCAGGCGGACTCTCAACCACTGTGCCTCCAGGGAAGACCAGGTGACATTAATTTTAATAAAATATTTGGTTAACCCAGTATATCCAAAAGATTATCATTTCAACACATAATCAATTTTAAATTATCACACCTTCCTTTTTTACATTATTTTACGATTTTTTTCATAGTAAATCTTCAAAATATGATATTTATTTTACACTAATAGCCCATCTCAATTTGGATACTAATTTTTCAATGGTTAGAGTGCATTTAGAATTATGTTTAATGGAAAAATATTATTGTACACCATTTCAGATCCTAAATGAAAATTCAAACAAATTAAAAATTTAGATACTGAATTGCAGTAGCTGCCAGGAGCACTAAGTAACCACACCTGGCAAGGGGCTCCAGCCAGGCTGTAGGCTTAGGTCTCCCCGCTTTACCTATATCTTACACAAAACATTTACTGGAAAATCCTTGTTTTGAGAGGATGTTTCAGGGATTTTTAAGCCATAAGTACAGAGACTTGTATGTTATTTTTGTTTATGTTTTGTCAAAATGGAGGAAAGAAAGTGATAGGATTCAATAAATCTCCATTTGAACATAATCCATTGGCAAAGGATGCATATTAATACGTCATAGCTGGCTTGGCAGACCACTCTTTAATTATAAAGCATCTTCTATTAAGATATAAGAACTTATGGACGATCATTTAGGACTTATTACAAAGCAGATTATTTCAATTATTTCCCAATAAAAAATAATTCAAATTCTTATCATATCCTAGGAGTGTTCATTAAAGGTTAGGCCAATATGGAGCACAGTGGGGACTTGAATGGTCCATGAGCATCACGACTACATAAGACATAGGGCAGTCAGAATAGCATGACACATGAAGCAGATACGTGCACTTAAGTAGAGCAAAAATAAACTGCAAATACCAACTTCAGCTCCCTAGAAATTTGAGCCCAGGGCTTATTTTGCACTCCGGCTATTTTTGTGGCTTATGAAGTCAATGCAATGGATTGTAATGAGATAGATAAAATTCTGTCTGCAGTGCGAGCACCTGTACAATAAATGTCTAGTCCAGACAGATAAGGTGCAAAGCTAAGATGTGCCAGGTCACCAGCTTCCATGGGGTCTGATGTATGTTGCCATGTGAACAGCACTCTGTCAGAATATACTTGGCTGAGGACAGTGTGTGTTTCCTGTGAAAAAGACACACCGCTTAGGGATACATTTTGGAGCTAACCCCAAATAAAACTACTGAAGAGAACTTGCACTGCTAAATGTTTCGTTAATGGATGTCAATGTGGATTTGATGAATTTGAGGGTATTTTAGTGTACACCTGCAGCAGGTGGCCTGTGCTTCTCAGCTGCTCTTATGATTTAGCTACAAGTATTTTAAATCCCAGCTGTCAGCCCATAAGCACTGACCGTGAATGTTAAGATTCACAAGCAGCATTGCCAGTGGCCAGAACACATGTGCTGGGGTCATCCTGATTTGGGAACTATGACTCGGCTGACCTTTTCCTCTGGGTTACTTAAAGATGCCGGAGGAAACTGGAGAAAGAAGGTGACTTTATCCATTTTGTGATACCACCAGAACCACGTTTAGATTTCTGCCTCGCAGACAAGAACTTTTGTGAAATAGAACACTTTGGCCCAGCCGTTAAAGTAATACTAATCTTAATCCTTTATGTTGGCATAGGGCTTTGTCGGTCACAAAATATTTTTACAACCATCATTCCATTACTAAAATATCCATAAGAAGTAATTATGGCAAAAGTGTTATTATTTCTATTTAATAATTGAACAAAATTAAGGCTCAGAGAGGTATAAGGTAATGTTTGTGCATGTGTAATTTGATGAGGTCCAAAATGGCATCTTGAATAAAATAATAGGGGAAATCAAACTAGAAAAAGGCTATTTGGGTCCAGAGCATAGCATTCAAGAAATTTCTCTCATATGGATGTCTGGTGTTTATTTTCTTTAGCTTGAGGCTTCTGCCCTCCTCATATAGTGCTATGAAAAATAGCTTAAAGGAGATCTCTAGAGTGAGTGCCTCTCCCCACACACAAAAGAGTGGATCACCCTATTTGAGGCAGAGTTGCCATCAATATCCACTCTCTTGTTTCTTAATGATAGAATCCTTGATTTTAAGCTGGCACGTGGCCATCCTGAAAAGAACAGTAATTCTCATCCTTCATCGCACTAAGCTTTGGCAAAAGAGATGTGAGAAACTTCTTGAAAGTGTCCTTAATGGGAATATATTAGTCAGTAAACAGAAGCCATTCTATTTCTTGCAGACATTGAATATATAGATAATTAGGAGTTTACCTAATAATTGTAAGAGCAGGGAAAGCAGAAATCAGGGAAGTTACTAGGGATTTTCTTAGCTTGAATTAACACACTGGCTGGTTCTTAAGTTTGCTGGAGATATGCCCAAATTATGAAGAATCTCCGGAAAGCTCCCTCAGTCAGTTATCTCCAACAGCAGTAGCAAAGTGAGTTGTTCACAGGACTCACTGGGAAGCAGCTGTAAGTCACACACCTGACAACATATCTGGCTATAATTTTCTCCAGAGATTATGATCTTTCATTCCTTCAGCCTCTGAAGTGAGTGCCTCTCGTAAGAAAATCCTAACCTTGATTCCTGACTTCTCTTTTGTCTTGCAGAAAAACCTTAGAATGAGCTTGTGATGATACTGATTTGTTAATGGACAGCCCAATACAGCCCACCTCTGTGTTCAGCACAACATCCGTAGATGGCATTTAACTCACACTTAATTCCAAATAAAGGCAATAACAACACCACACTTTGCTTACCACTCCTCTTACATAAATGGGCCTGTGTAAAGTCCCGTATGCCATTTATCCACCTCAAGATTACATTCATTGCTTTTTCGGCTCACTCACTTTCCCTTTGGTGATACTATAACAAGTATTGAATTACAAGTTTAGCTATTATTAATATGCCTAATATTCAGTAGACAGGGAATGTGAAAAGAAAATCCAATCAGTATGTGTGTGTGTGTGTTTGTGTATACACATACACATATACATGTCATGCTCAGAAGTAAAGTATGCATGGTTACTATCTTCCTATATGTAGTTACACAGCTGTAGTTTACATTTAGAACTTCTTTCTTTGTTTCTTTTGCCATCAGGTATTACATCAGCTGATGATGGTTCTTTACCAGGCAGGATCTAAACCCTACGTATTAAAATGTTTGTGGCATTTGTTATTCTGTATACATTGCATTGCCATAGTTTTTCATTACTTTTTACTACTGAACACAGGAGTGCTAAGTGGTGCTCTTGATATTATCTTGAGCTCAAGATATACCCCTCCATTACCCAACATGTGGTAGCATTTCTATTTCCTCTTGATAACCAGAAACAGTCACCCCAGCCAGGACTGTAACTTCCTGTAGATTTAGTGGCACGAGGAGTCCAAAGTGGCCTAGTAGAAATTCCAGGTTTCAGTTCAAAGGAACTTTTTATTTTATCCCCTGGGAGAAAAATTCCTCTTTGAAGAACTTAAATCTCTAATACCAGCATAGTTGTAGTGAGATGAAGCATTATTTTCCTAGTTGATCATTAAGGATACTAGCAGAGGAGCTAATCCCACTCCTACCTTTTGATTCCTGGAACCAAGATTCCTTACTAAGGGGGAAAGAGCACCATATATTTTTACTGATTTCAGAGTGTATAGGTGTTATCAGTTGTCATTGAGTCCTTGGTCTTCATGAAGCAATTCCAGTTGCTTAATACATTATTACTTCAGCTTTTTTTTTTTAGGTCACTTTCATTCAAAGCTAATGCTAACATACATCAATGAAGGTAACTTGATATCTTTAAAATTTCAGTGCTCCTTTGTGTTGTCAAAAAACCATAGGAAATCCATTTTTTTAATTTCTAAATTAACACTTCTTGTCAGTTTTATGTATGTCTGGGTTATAAGTATGGTGAAGGGTAAGAGAAGGACTTTATTATTATCAATTAGATTTTTTTTGGAATTGCACATTCCTAAGTAGTGTATTTCCCTCTCATCCTGACAAGCTTTTTAAAAGGACATGCAGTATTATGCACGTGGAGTAGTGTGATATATATATATATATGTCTCAACCCCTTTGAGAGAGGAAAAAGAGAAAGAAGAGGGTAAAAGCAAATGGGAATAATAAGAAAATTCTCCTGATGGTCATTTACACATCAGTCACCACCCTCATTTTAAACCCTCATGGGCATAAACATTTATTGCTGTCTCATGCAATGTTATTATCCATACCTATATACCCGTGATTTCAAATCATATCTGTGTCCAAATCTACAATCCTGACCTTTTCAGATCCAATGTTTTCCTCTGCTTCCTAGACATATATAGCCTTTGAATATTCATTTATAACCTACTTACATATGAGGTTATTGTGACGGGTAGGACTTAATAATACCCTAGTGTGACTTACGAGTGCTTTGCACAGTGCCCAGCACATAGTAAGTATTCAATAAATGTTGGTTAAAATATTGCTAATAGTGCCTTCATATTCTATTGTCAAAACGTCTGGACATTATACAAGCACTTATTTAATGCACATACAAAGTTTGCCACTTTATCCTCTTAGATAGAAGTCATTTACCTACCTATGTAGTATTTGCAATTATGCAAACTGAAGTTAGCAGTTCTTGGGTGAACATTAATGTTTGGATCATACTACTTCTAAGGATGATAAAGACATTACACGTCCCATGCAATCATGTTTTTCTCACTTTTTTTCTAGGTAGTATAATAGCAAAGCATATTTGAAATATGGGAGGTCAGAACTGATGTGTTAAATTGACATAAAAATAGTTAACACTATTAGTTCGTACTCTGTGTCAGGCACTGTTCAAATCATTTTAATATGTTTGCTCATTTTACACTCAGATTACCCATACGAGGTAGGTAGTATTGTTGTTCCCTTTTACAGATGAGGAATTGACAGCACAAAAAAGGTTATATTTAGTTTCTATTATATAACAGGTTACCTCAAGACTTAGTGCCTTATTACAATAACCATTTATGTAGTTCATGATTCTGTGGGTCAGCAAATTGGTCTGGGCTCAACTGGGCAGTACTTTTGCCATGGCTGGGCCCCCTTATGCTTTTGTGGTTAGTTACACATCAGATAAAATATGTAGCTTGAGGTTGAGGAGGTTGAGTAGATGTTGGCTGGGGTGACAGTGGTGACTGTCATCCAGCAGGCTACTCTAGGCTTGTCACATGCTAGCTGGGTAGACAGAGTAAAAGAGAGCAAGGCCTAAATTTGGAAGTGGCACAATTCTAATTCCACCACATTCTGTTAATTAAAGCAAATCATATTTCTGGCCAAGAATCAAGGGATGAGGTGATATACCCCATACTTGATGGGAGGAGATACAAAGTTACATTGTAATGGGATATGGATACTGAGAGGAGTGTTATGGCCATGTTTGCTATGTAGCAGTCAAACTACAGAGACTGGTTTGCCTGGCGGGAAGAGAGACAGAGAGAAAGAAAATCTGTTTACTGGTGATTATTTAATCTAGCAAACCCCATAATTTGAGTGGCCACCTATGATATTCTCTCAAAGTTATAGTGAAACGAATATTAGCATTAGCCTTCTAAAGGCTTCTTTAACCTGAAATTCTTTATCTATCCTCAGGTGCCAAGAGCATTGCTGCAAAATATCTAAGGTTAGTTTGAAATTTTTTGAAAGCTTTTACCTGGTGTGATGTCCAAAGTGAGGGACAGAGATCAAAGAACTTTACTCTGAAAATACATTATCTGTAATGGTTTTGAACTAACGCTTTTCCTAAATTTCTTTATCATATA
The DNA here is from genome assembly GCF_008692025.1 of Phocoena sinus. Taxonomy (NCBI): domain Eukaryota; kingdom Metazoa; phylum Chordata; class Mammalia; order Artiodactyla; family Phocoenidae; genus Phocoena; species Phocoena sinus. Next base: position 69,817,759 of record NC_045767.1, read on the forward strand.
GAAGATGGAGAAAGATTGCTTTGTGATTGTTACTCTAATCTAACATGGTTTCATCTTACTCTAAAATTAAAGTTTTTAAGCAACCATTTATTGAGCTCCTTCTATAAGTCAGGCACTTTGCTACAAGACTTGAGATACAAAACAAAAAGACATGCTTTTTTGTCCTGATGCAAGACACAAACAGATACATATAATACTATTTAAGTATATATTATGATAGAGGCACAGACAGTGTAACTTGAGAGAGAAGGTTAACCTGTCTTAGACTTAGAATTGGGATTTTGGGAATTTGGGGGAAGATTTCTTTGTAGTAGTGAAGTTTTAAAAGATGAGTTGTAATAACCAAGCATTATTGGGGGTTGGAAAGGTGGAATGCAGAAATATTATAGGAAAAACAACTGAAATAGATGATTGGATTTTAGTTTCAGTTATCCAGATGAGAAATACTGAGAGACTGATACAAAAAGCAATGACAGAAAGGATGGAAAAAATGTAGAGGCATTAGAAAGGTGTGAGATAGACTTACAGGAATTAGTGACTGATTCCATATGAGGGCCGAGAAAGAAGGAGGAGTTGAGGATGTCTTCCAGATATTTCCTTTGGGTATATATAAGTATATGGGCATATATCTAGATTTCCTATGTATCTACTATGTAGGACATAGTAGGTCATTTTTCCTCTCTAGATGTCTCATGAACTCCCCAGTTGGTTACAATAGGATAATTCACTAATTTTTTAAACTTACTTGTCTGGTTTCTATAAATACTTGATTTTGAAAATTCTACTTTACACAATATATTATAAAAAGAGCATTTCTGGTCAGAGGATCTATTTCTTTGGCCATCATCTTCAGAGATGGAACTACAGGAAACCGAAACAATTGGCTGGTTCAATTACTTTAGTCAGAAACTTGTCAATTTAGAGAAAAGTCAGCAAAATTGATAGTCTAAACCTGAGCAAATGTTTGAATGGATAAACGATTTCTGTCAAAGCATTAGGCCTCATAACTCTATATGGATGCAGCTTATATTTTTATAGATACAGTGGAGATTTCACTTTTGTCAATTTGTGCATGTCACTGAGTGATTTATGCTTGAAGCATGCTATACACAGGAGACTGTTATCTCAATTTTATGTTGGGTGACATTCTTGGCCATCTATTCCATTTTCAATTTCTTAGAGAAAGTAATGTCTGAGCTCTTGTTCAGCTGCACCACAGGTTTTAAAATCATCTATAGCCCTCAGGAAATGTTAAAAAAAAAAAAAAAAGGACAACAATATAATAGTAACTATAAAATGCTATGCTTATAAAATCAACACTGATCTCAAACCTGTTTTTCTTATGTGATAAATTCTTATGCTCCCACACTAGAAATCTATGATTTAATAATCTATGGCTATAGAAAATGCTCCTGAATAATTATTCTGGTAGCTACATGTTTTTTAGGTTGGTCCTTTTGTTTCTAACAAAAGACCATCCATTACACAGAAGATGAGTTTGCATGATCATGGCTAACTACACTGCACTGCCAAATAAGGTATGCTTACTCTTTTATCATGGTTGAGGCAGTTTACATTCACAAGGAAGGCATTGATCTGGGAATCAAAGGAACACTTTGGCCTTCCTGTGTCATTAGGTCAACACTGACAATTCCTCACAACCTCCAGAGTAAAAGTGAAAAATTTCAGTCAATATTTTACATTTTCACAACTCTGAACTTCTTATATTATCAAACTTTTACCCTTAAGGCTTACAGTTTATAAAAGTTTTATTTTGTGTTTTTGTCTAAATCATAGTTTAAATCATGTCTTTAATAGATAATAGTATATGTTCTAATGATTCATGGTGTTAAGTTTATCTCAACGTATTACACTCTCATTTTACAATATTTAGCATGGAGTGTTCTCACTAACTGACATGTAAAAATATTTAGTTTATATAGCTATTTTTCCCCCCTACAACCTCGTTAGTTGCTATAGGGGTTTTAAAAAAATAAGATACAATAAGCTCTTTTGTATCTTCTAATATAATACTAGAGACTGAATTTCTTCCCAGGATTTCTTTTTTCTTTTTTTTTATATTGAAGTACTGTTGATTTACAATACTATGTTAGTTTCAGGTGTATAGCATAGTGATTCAGTATTGTTGCAGACTATACTCCATTATATGTTATTATAAGATAATGGGTATAATTTCCTTTGCTATACAGTATATCCTTGTTAATTATCTATTTTACATATAGTAGTTTGTATCTGTTAATCCCATACCCCTAATATGTCCCTTCTCCCTTTCCTCTTCCCTTTGATAAACACAAGTTCGTTTTCTATGTCTGTGAGTCTGTTTCTGTTTTGCATAGAAATTCATTTGCATTTTTCTCTGTAAAATATAGGTCAGCATTTGTTAGGAATAGAGGCAAGAAGGGCGTCTCAAGTAGAAGGAGCAGTATGTACAAAGGCCCACGGGTAGGAATGAACATAGTAGATTCAGGGAATGGCAGATAGGTGAGCTGAAAAGCAGTAAGGTGTAGAGGCAGTTCAGTAGCAGGATTAGGGCTGGAAATTGACACAGGGAACATATTGCCAGACATTGTTAAACCAAAGACAAGTCCAGGAGTTTCTGTGGCACATAAGAAAGTAACCAGTAACACAAAGCACCTTTTGAAATCATCCAGTCAAAAGAAGTCCCCAAGGCATTCAATTTCTGCAAGATTCAAGTCCTTAGCTACTGAGTGAGAATCAGATAATTCCTTTAAGGGAGATTCACCATTTAAGACAAAAGTAAATGCTTTCTTTAGGTGCTCTGTGGTCCTGGCAGGAGTTTGGTGTTGGATCTTCTCTGTTCCTCACTCTGTGTGATGCTGATAATGAACAAAGAGCTAATTCTTCTGGGGTTTCTTGGCCTTCACTTCATTATAAGCCACAAGTACATACATTGCCAGAGATTGAATTTTAAAAATAGTTGTTATCAAAATTTAAAAGCATGGTATTTTTTTAAATGAAGCAAGCACCAAACACGTTACAATTTTGTTTCATCTACCAGTCCCTGTCAGGAGTTTTTAACAGTTACCTTAGGAAAGGATCTTTGAATACTTGCCCTCAGCAGATGTTATCTCTTGGTTCTTCTATATGACTAACTGACTTTCTTTTACACTGTTCTTATTAGTGTTCCATAACCATCTTGCCAAAATCCTTGATGTTCCTTAGAGGGAACTATATTTTTCTCTGTAAAAGTTAGATGTTTAGGGTTTTTCAAAAACAAGGCCTTATTTTCTGCTCCAGAAAGTCTGAGCTGGTTGGAAATTTTCTTTCAGGGAAGTTATTTTTCTTGAATTCCATAAAAAAATATAATTTTGAAAAAATGGACTTCACCTTTTTCTGTCTACTATATATTTTGATCTGTATATTCCTGGGTCAAAATATATTCCTTTGAGATGAGCTACAGACCCACTGATCTCTGAAAGGATTCTCTTGATTGTATTCACTAGGAAAATGAAGTGTTTCAAATTACTATGGACTGGCTTTGTCATATTTGTTCTTCTCTTTTCTAGAAACCCTCGAGTGCAATGGTGTTAATGGGAAGGTCCTAGACTTTAATTTCTATACTGTAAGGTATAATTTTTAATTGTTCTGTAGGAGAAATATTAACAAAATACCTTGAGAGCATTTATTTCTGGGAGTAGAAGATCACTTACAGTGGGAGAGATCTGACAGTTTAGGGAAGAACAGACAATTTAGGAAGACTTTATAGATGTGGAGATATATTGAATTTGAGTTATTATGTATGAACAGGATTTGAAAAGGATTTGAGAGGAAGATATGTGAAGAATAGGACACAAAATATACAGTCATCGGCCTTTCAATTAGAAAGAACGTAAAAATTTTCTTGCTAGATAATTTTCTTGCTAATTATTTTGTGAACGTTCAATCTGAAAGATTGAAACAGTTCTCCTAACAGTTGTCAGTCTATCTGGGACATCAAATAGCTATTTTCTCGGGACCGGAGTGTCATTAGTTGTGTGTCTGTAAATGAAAGTTCTGCATGTTAATGCCAACTGTGACATGAATAGTAAGATTGGCATTAGAGACTTTCTGAAATAAGAACAACATTCATGATTAACCTGTGGAGTATAAAAATTGGGAATTCATCTAGTTACCTCGTGAGTCTATGTTGCATTGTGATTTCATTTTCATTAGTGATGACATTGTTATGGAATAATGAGAGACCTTGAAGTATAACAAGTTAGTTAAAAACAAATTGCTGTACCAGGTTTATAACTTCCCGTCATTTAGTGACTTACAGTTTTCCTATAACTCTTGAACTAAAATTTGGAGATAGAATTTTGTTTATTTACATGTCTTTACTGCTGTTGCATACCATTTATAAACATGTCAAAGGTGATTAAACTGATCATTTAGTTTTAGATCCAATCAGCATGTTCTATACTTTCAGTTGGGAAGAGAGGAATTAATATTTATCGGATCCCTCCCAAAAGCCAAGAGGCTTACGTGTTTGTTTGTTTTTAATTTATATTTTATTGAGGTAACATTGGTTTATAATGTTATACAAGTTTCCTGTATAAAAACATTATATTTCTACTTTTGTATACACTACAGTGTTCTCACCACCAAAAATTTAGTTTCCATCCAACGCCATACAGTTGATTCCCCTTTACCCATTTCTCCCTCCCCTATGATAACCCCTACTTTGTTCTCAGTGTCTACGTGTTTGTTTTTATTTGGTTTGATTTGCTCATTTATTTTGTTGTTTGCTTGTTTTTTGTATTGCACATATGAGTGAGATCATATGGTATTTGTTTTTACCTGTGTTCTCTCATCCGACCTTCCCAGTGGATCAGTGAGATTATTGCTATTATCCACATTTTACAAATGAGGAGACTGAATTAAGGGGAATAAAGTAGAGTGGATATGTATAAATTTATGTTTGTTTCCTTAGTATTTTTGTTTCTGAGTGCTGCACTTCACCCCCTCTTGTACCATATGGTATTTTTAAATACTAGGCCCTTCTTTCTTCACCTGAAGAGAAGCAGTCTTAAGATCTGTGCAACTTGAAAACAATGATTTATCTTCTTGTGGGATCATGATTGTAGCAAGGCCAATTCTTTATCAGGGATTGGTGTAACCACCGTGGAAGAAGGGGTTCTTCTCTTTCTGTGATCTTGAACCCTACAAAACACATAATCCTGGCACCTTTGGGCCTCTATCTTTGCACGCATGGGAAGAGATCTAACATAAGAATAAAGCCAATAGAGAGTATGGCAGAACTGAGAGATGGGAACAAAGAGCCTGATTCAGGAGCTTTAATTTGAAGTTTTAAAAAAATTTGGCTGTAAAACTTATAGAGGGGAGTCAGATATACATATAAGTAAGTGCAATAATTACTATGCTAACAATCTTTCGTAGAGCACTTGTATTCTTATCACTAAAATTTGCTTCATTTCTCAATCAGTACAAGGTCTATTCCTTGAACAATTTAGGACAAATCTGTGATAGTTATTATTGATTCCACAAAAATTATTTCAGTTATTAAAAGAAAATGAATCCTTGAAACATGTTGAGCAGAGGAGTAATCGAATTTAGTTTAAAATTTAGAAATTAAGGAGGGAATTCTGTTGTATAGTTAAGGGTAGTTTTAAGGGATAGAGCGCACATTATTAATTTTTACTCTGTTCACTGAGTTTGCAGTGTGTAAGTTGTGAATGAATTTCTCTGAATTTGTAAAATGGCTTTTACTTCCTGGAAATAGTTCACTCAGAGGCCAGATGATGCCTGATGACACTGAATCTCCCTTGTCTAAAGAAATATACTAAAAACTTTGTCTTTTTTTTCCTGTTGTGAAGGGGAGAAAGTGTTCCCAGGAGGCTCTTTTGGGGCATAGGTGTATAGATGATGGCAGTTCTTACTGATACTAGCAAATTACTGAGTAGCTCCTAAGCACCAGGCACTTGGTTGGGAATACATGTTGTTAATCTTCACAGCCAGTTTTCAAGGTTTAAACAGTGAGGGGACTGAGGCTCCAAGAATTTCTAAGTGACAGAAACATATATGAAAACACAATGAGATGATGCACGTGAAAATACCTAATGCAAACGTTGCACTAGGTAGGTAGTCAGTTTCAGTTCTACCTTTCCTCTTCCTTTCTCCCACTCTACCATGGTCTGAATGTTTGTGTTTCTTCCCTTCCCCAAATTCATATGTTGAAACCTAATGCCCAATGTGATGGTATGTGGAGATGGAGCCTTTAGGAGGTGATTGGTCATGCGGGCAGGCCCTCATGAGTGGGATTAGTGCTCTTGTAAAAGCACTAAGCTGTCTAGAGACAGCTTCCCTGCCCTTCTGACATGTGAGATTACAGTGAGAAGACAGCCGTCAATGAAGAAGCTGAACCTTACCAGACCCCAAATATGCCAGCACCTTGATCTTGGACTTCCCAGCCTCCAGAACTGTGAGAAGTCAATTTCTGTTGTTTGTTATAGCAGTCTGACCAGACTAAGACATCCTCCTTCTCCCCCTCTCTATCCTTTCCTCTTTTCCTTGCTTGCCTTGTTGAATACTTTGCATTTATGCTTCTCATAGTTAATTGCAATGACCCGATTTGGCAATTTGTGAAATTTTCAAGCCCTTTTCAATGCTACTTTAAAACCTATTCAAATATTTGCCGAAATTTATAGCTCCACATACAGTGAATGCTATGTGTTGACCTTGTTTACTAAGTACAGGAAATTCCCAGGTATTGTAGCCACAGTGGATCCTGCATTCACGTCAGAATGAGCTAAATTCTAAAAATAGATTATGTTCTGTACGTGAAGTTCTTCCCTAGTGCTTTTCAACCTCTGTTTCTCAGAAATAGTTGATGCAGCTCAGAGGCAGAAAAGAACAATGAGAGTAACTCCACAATTCACAGTGGGAGGAAATGATATTAAATTCCTAATGAGTTCTGACACATATATTGTCACAAAGTGCTACAAGTCCTAGTAACATTTTTAGGAGTAACCTTGCTGAAAAGTTATATATTTCAAGCTTCATATATGTGACCATAGTTTATATATTTATAGCTTCATGATTCAGCATCTGTTTTGGTAATCTATTTTATGTTTACATACATAACAGTTTCTAATACTTTTGGGAAATCATCTTTTTAAATACCCTAAATTTTTCATTATATAACCTAGTTCTTCTTTAGTTATTTTTTCTCTTTTAACTAGGATAACATCCTTAGATTTAAAATCAAAAATTAAAAAATACAACTCTGAATTTGTCTTTGTTTCCACAAGGCATGTCTAGACTTTGCTTACTGTGTCAGTAGATGTTAATGTAAAGTAATGGTAATATGCCACTGAACTTGAGGTCTCAGATTGATTTGATGATATGGACAGATTTTATCAACTGGCTGATGGGGGGCAGTAAAACTTCAACTAATGGTTCTCATTTCTATACTTTTAGACTTCTACCATGGCACAAAATGTGTTGTACTGTAATTACCCATTTGTGTGTCTGCCTTATCCATCTACCTAGAGGAGAGCAGCCATGCCATATTCAGTATGTGCTGCCCTCAGTGACTCTTATGATGCTGGACACTTTCAAACCTCATGGTAGAGAAGAGTGAATGTGTGACCTTTTGGGGTGGGGAGGGAGACTAAGGATGTAGCTTGTAGAGCTCTGTTACTACCACAACGTTCCTGTAAAGTCTTTTAGAAATTCATTTGGTCTTGGATACCTTGGATGCATAAGCTGCTTACTTGAATGAGAAAAAGGGGGTTGCTTTATACTATGTGATATTGATATTGAAAAAAATTTACATGCCAGAACACATGCTGTGTTTACCCTGAAATATGTGATGATAGATACCTAATTAGAGTGTGTTTGAATTTAGTTGAATTTAGCAACCCAGTTTCAGAAAGCCAAGAATACAGGCAACAAGATAGAGTTTTTAATCTGCTGCCTTCCTCCCAGTATTCTGTATCCTTTTTTGCTCTTGTTCCCTCATTTCCATGTCTTCATTCCTGGTTCTTTTCATAAGAGAATGGTATCAGAAACCAAGATCTGTGCTCTTTGCTACTGGGATGGCCCTCTCAGCTGGCAGAGCAAGGAAGTGTATGTGTGTGTACTAACCCATGTATACGAATATATAAATATTTCTACTTGCAACGATATGTAATATATTAAGCTAAACGTGAGTTCTTACTGATGTCTCTAACTCTAATCCATTACTACTTGAATCACTCTAGCTTTTCCTCCTTGCTTATTGTAATGTGTTTTTAATATAACATGGGTGTAAAATTGTTTCTAACTGCTGATGATAAAGATAACGTTTATTGATGACTTACCAAGTTGCAGACATTGTCCTTCGAACTTTATTTGAATTATCCCATTTAATTCTTACACTTGTAAGAATTGCAATTCTTATAGATTGTAGGTAGTGAGGATGCCTTTTTTTAAGTTTCATCTGGAACAAAATATATACAAAAAGAAAGAAACTTAAAGATACTTAGTAACTTGGCCAACATGTGCAGTAGTGAGCGTGATAGCTTGTGTTCTGACTTCAGAGCTTGTCCCTAACTTCTGTAGACTGACTCCTGGTTCCTAGTCCTCCTTTGCTTCCCATGCTGAGCCTCACTAGAGTGAATACGGTGCTGGCACCTTCAGGAAGACAGCCACAGCGGAGGTATTTATGGACAAGTTACATTAGAGATGCCCAATAGTTTTATTATTTGAAGGCAGTATCAATGCACCTCTATTTTTCTAATGAAAACAATGACCAAGAGATTACAGAGGAGTTTAATATAGTAACTGCAGAGAAACTAATATTTATTATTTATTTTTACACAAACCTTCCCTCTGATGGCTGCTATATTCTTTAAAAATGTTGAAATTGTGACTTTGGGGAGTATATGGATTAGGGATATATGAAAGTAATGTTTTATAGGTTTGCAGAAGGAGTTAAGAGTGCTTTTTCATACATCATGAGTGTTAATAAATGGTTACACCAAAATGTTCAGGACACTTAATGCCTAGGACTTGTATGAATGTGGTAATTTTAGTTTCTAGGAGCTGTGAATAAATAAAAATTCTGAGGGAATTACTCTTGGTCATAAAAGTATATGGATCCCAAGCAAGAAATATATACTGATAGACTGAACTGGGGAAACAACTGTTACTCTATATAATCACTAGCAATACTCAATTTATATGTTTATATCCTTGAGTAGATATGCACTCCTGTGGGGTTAGGTGTAAACATCCTGACTTTTCTCAATTCAATTCTGTATAAGTGAGTGTAACCATCTTTTTAGAGCTATTGCTATGCAATGCCAAACAAATGGTCAGTTCAGTTGTGGTTATTCTCTGCTTTGGCCGTTACCAGCTCTCCCTAAGAACTTCCCAAGTTACTCATGAGTGTTTAGCTTTTATCATCAACATCTGCATAACCTCTGAGCCATAGAATCTCAATGTAAAAATAACAGGCAGTTATTGATCCCCTATTAAATTCAAAGCACTTTTAAGAGCACTTTTCATGTAAGCTTTCATTTAATCTTTATGACAGTCTTATGAAAAGGGAACTATTAATTACTCCCATTTTATCAATTAAGAATGTGAAAAATGTTAAGAAACTTACCCAGGTTCACACATTTGATATGTATCAGAGTTTAAGCCAAGGTGATTTGACTCTTAACTTGCACCTCTAACCACCACTCACTAGGGTGTAAATACAGGTAACCTGCAATAACAAGCAATCCCAAACGTGCAGTGGCCAAACTAGATATACATTTAAATTTTCTTTTTTTTTTTTTTGCGGTACGCGGGCCTCTCACTGTTGTGGCCTCTCCCGTCGCGGAGCACAGGCTCCGGACGTGCAGGCTCAGCGGCCATGGCTCACGGGCCCAGCCACTCCACGGTATGTGGGATCTTCCCAGAACGGGGCACGAACCCGCGTCCCCTGCATCGGCAGGCGGACTCTCAACCACTGCGCCACCAGGGAAGCCCTAGATATACATTTATGTATATGTATACATTATGTGTCCCATCCAGCTTGGCAAAGGAGCTGTCATCAGCAGTCTCTCTGGGATTCAGGCTAATGGTGGTCTTACTATCATGTATTGTATGATCTGGAGCACAAGGCCTCCTCAGTCACTGTGGCAGAAGAAGAACCTGCTAGAAAGTTCTGTTTTAGTTCTTTTATACTTAGATCCCAAAGTGACAGTCTGGTTGGCTGGAGCTAGTCATTGTCCCTATCAAACTGCAGTGGGGCTAGGAAATATGTGGGTATAGGCACAGTTATTGGATGGAGTTATAGACTGAATTATGCCCCGGCTACCCAAGTTCATATGTTGAAGCCCTAACCCGTAATGGGGCTATATTGAATATAGGGCCTTTAGGGAAGTAATTAAGGTTAAATGTGATCATAAGGGTGGGGCACTAGTCCTGTAGGACATGGTGGCCATCTGAAAGCGAGGAAGAGAGCTCTATCAGAAACCAAATTTGCCAGCACCTTGAGCATGGACTTCTAGCCTCCAAAACAGTGAGAAAATAAATGTCTGTTGTCTAAGCCACCAGTCTGTGTTATTTTGTGATGGCAGCCTGAACTGACTAATAGAGATAACAACACTGTCATTGTCACTCTTCAACCCGCTGCACTGTGAGAAACCTGAACCACACTGAGAGGTTCTGGATGATGAGATGCAGTGCTGACAAGAGACAAGAAGCACTGAAGCAGTGGGTATGTGAGTGAATAAACCACACTGGAAGAGGTTTCTCCAGCCCATGCTGCTCCAGAGGCTGCCCTGGGGATCAGAGAGGAGCCCAGGCAAGCCATCCCCACATTCCTGACCCACCAACGTAAACCATGGAATCTTTTTGCAGAAGACCCTTCCATTGCAAGATAGAAAGATTATGGACCCCTCTGTCACTAACTGGAAGAGAGTGATCAAGAAACCTGCCCATCCAGAAACAGCCACATTGGGTTTTGTTATGAACAATAAATACATATTTTATTAGGCTCCTGAAAAACATTTCACATATTTCAAGGAGTTTTAAGCTGAAAAGATGTAAAAGCAATTCTTTATTTAATTAGCAAAAAGGAGTTGATGTTCAGTAAATTTCAATAATTTCAAGGCTTTCTATTTACCTTACATAAGACTAAGCACCTCCAAAATTGTTTCTATTCAGTGCTTCTACTGCTTAGTTGGTTTTGATCAGCATTCCCTTACAGCATACATTTTCCACTGAAGGCTGTTTTGGTCAGGGTTGTGGAGAAAAACAGAACCACCAGTCGAGTTAACATGTAAAATGAACCATCATAAAGGAAATGTTTAAGAAGAAAGGGTTCATGAATTTTGTAACTGTGTAATTGTCAGACTCTAGAAGAACTTACTTGAAGGCAAGCATGAGAGTTGCTTAAATGAGGAAGTATAAATATTTTAATATTGACCTCTCAATTGCATTTACCTGAATATTTTAACATACCTTAATCTGATTATAGAATATGGAAATAAATTTATCTGGGTGAACATTTACAAATATTTTCTATGGTAATAAAATGCTACATGACATGCAGTATTCAGTCAGTCATTTACCGTCTTACAAATTACTATTTTCAAATCCAGCAATATTGTTTTTGTTCCAATTCATAATTGTTAAGCAATAAATCACAACAGATTTTTGCATTATAAATATCAATTTATCAATATAAATATTATCAAGTGGTATTGTTTTGATTCCCTGCAAGCACAGAAATTTGATTTTATATTTGACTTTTAAAACTGACATACGTGGTTAAATTTGGAGGTGCCCTATTTATATGTATTTTGTATGGTAAATGTTAATATGTATATTTTCTTTTTTCATCCCCTTACTTTCTCCTTCTAGGTTTAGATTCAGCATGGTTGAATAATTAAGTTTAAATACTGTAAAACTTTTGTCCAAGTGAAGTTATTTTTATTTAAGCTCCCAAAAGTTCAAAAAATTATTCAGAAAGTTTTTATGCCACATAAGAGTCTGTGTGATTGTACGTATATTTGGCTGGTAGTGTATGGGGGTGATTTGCAAGACTTTCTCTTCCTCCTCATACATTTTTTTCTTTTTTATTTCCTCTAACTCCTTTCTTCTTCATGTTATTTGTGGGCATGTCCTAGCAGTCTCACTGAAGCAAGAACCAGGACAAAGAAAATAATATAACTAAAAATCACAGTTAATAAAGTATTTCAAATATATTATCCCAACAGTGTATATGAAATTCTATTGATTCTCAACCCCTAAAAGTTGATATTGTTTGACTTTTTAATTATTACGAATCAAGTGGGTAAAGTGTAATTCTCATCATGAATTTCATTTATTTTTAAGTGCTAAGTTTGAGCATATCATCGTATCCTCTTGGCTATTTGGATCCTCTCTTTGATGAAGTGACTATTCAAGCCTATCACTAATTTACTATTGAGATGTTTGTCCTTTTCTTTTTATTTACAGCGTGCACACATGCACACATAATACCAATCCTTTGTGCATTATATTTTCTATAAAATTTCCATTTTTTAGTTTAGCTTCCTTCTTTCACTAAGATATCTTTTGATGAGCAAGTATTCTTGTTTATTATAAAAGTTTTAAACCATACATAAAAGTAGAGAGAATAGTGTATTGAACCTGAAGTATCTATCACCCAATTTCAAACAACAATACATAACCAAATTTGTTCCATTTATAATCCTACACTCACAATTTACTCACTATGATATATTTTGAAATAAATCCCAGATGTCATATGATTTCAACTGTAAATATTACAGTGTGCATCTCAAAACTTAAGCAATCTTTAAAAATATCATGACCACAATGCCATTACTATACCTACAGAATTAATAATCATTAATATACTTAAATAATTGGTATTCATATTTTCCAGGTATCTCATTTTTTGACAGTTTGTTTGAAATGTGTTGGTATACAGTTCATACATTTTAACTGGTTGAAATTTCTATAACTATCATTTTTTATTAATTCTCATTGGAGCATAGTTGTTTTACAATGTTGTGTTAGTTTCTTGCTGTACAGCAAAGTGAATCAGTCATACATATACATATATCCACTCTTTTTTAGATTTTCTTCCCGTTCAGGTCACCATAGAGTGTTGAGTAGAGTTCCTTGTGCTATATAGTTGGTTCTCATTAGGTATCTATTTTATACATAGTAGTGTACATATGTCAGTCCCACTCTCCCAGTTCATCCGACCTCCCCTTCCCCACTTCATAACCATAAGTTTGTTCTCTACATCTGTGACTCTGTTTCTGCTTTGCAAGTAAGTTCATCTCTACCATTTTTCTAGATTCCACTGTAAGCAATATTATATGATATTGGATTTTCTCTTTCTGACTTACTTCACTCTGTATGACAATCTCTAGGTAAATGTCTTTTAATCTATAAGTTTCCCACAATTTTTTCCCTGTACTTACTTTTGTTGAAGACATGATATTTATTCTATAGTTTCCATAGTCCTAAATTTAAGGTTTTTACCATTGGGGTATCATTTAAAAAGCTCCTCTTTCTTTTGCATTTCTCCATATTGGTTATTGGATCTAAGATTTTGATCAAAATTTTCTTTTTTTTTGGTAAGACAGTTTTGTAGGTGGTATTGTGTATTTCCATCAGATGTGCATAAAAACTGATTGCCTTTTTTGTGATGTTATCAGCCATTGTTTACTGTCTATTTTTTTATTTCATTATTATACTTGCTTAAGTAGGGGAGGCAGGGTGGTAAAATGTGGTCCCTCTTACTGTAACTTGGCCCAGAGTGGAAACTTTCTTTGTGTTTTGTTTGTCTGTTTTACTCATAATATTTAGATATTTGTTCTTGACTTGTATTTTTTAAGTGACTTAGATTCAATTTCAGTTATTTCCCATATGAATTACTGATACTATCACTTCCAGTAATTGTATAGTCCTTCCTTTCCCCAGTGGTATGCCTTGACACAAAGAGTATAACTTGCTGAAATAATTATGGAAAGTAGACATTTCTATGCCCTAGGACTTTAGGATTCCACTGCTAAATATATATTCATGAAAAACTCATGCACATATGTGCCAAGAAACATATAAAAGGGTTTTGAACCCATACGCTAACACGTACGCTAACCCTAACTCGTTGTCATACTCTAACCTGTACCCTAAACCGTACCCTTTCCTTAACCCTAACCCTAACCCTATCCCTAACACTAACCCTAACCCTAACTCTAACCTTAGCCTAATCTGTACCCTAATCCTAACCCATACCCTAACAACAACAAAAAAAAAGGTTTTTATCTAAGTTCTTCATAACCCCCCAAATCCCAAATGCCAGTCTATAGTAAATTGGATACATGCATTATGGTAACTTTCCACCATGGACATTGATACAATAGTGAAAATGAATGAACTGTGGGTATGTGCAATAGCATTGTCAAATCTTGGTACCATAATGTTTAATGTTTTAAATTTAAATCTTAGAAAACTACATGCAGTTTGATGTTCTTTAAAAAAAATTCAAACATAAACTAAACCACATATATACACACCCACACATGCACACACCTGCACATATAACCGTTATTAAAACACAGAATAACAATTACTTCTGGTTGTAGACAGAATAGAACACCTATAAACAGGATAGGTAAAAGCACATGAGGTATATAGGTACATGTTAATTATTTTTGAAGACCTGGTTATTGGATTTGGTACTAAATTCACCAGTATTCCTTAGATTCTTAAGAAAATATACATAAGTACATATAGAAATAAATCATATAAAAGTGGCCAGATTTCTATCAATAATTACAGTGTATTATGAACCAAGTATTGTGAGTAATCTCATTCTGTGTTCCTGTGTTCCATTAAAAGTTATTCCCTGGTAATATTATTACTCAAATAATAATTTATGTTTAGATGTGATAATTATATGAAACAAATATTACTTACAGCAATGGTACTTCTGATGGTTTATGAAGAGGGAGCAACTGTATTCTAGTAGAAATAGTCCTGGACTTGGATTAGAGGACAGAATTCCATTACTTATTAGTTACAAATAAAATGATAGATAGCATGCTTTGTTTCGTCTAATCTTAGTGTATATAACACTAATTACTATTAGACTAGAAGTAATTAGTAATTATGATAATAGCACAAATGTATAAGCTTGCATGTGGATTAAATAAATCAAGATTAACAATTGTACTGCCTGTGTAAGTTATTTGACTACAGATAAATGTATTACATTGACATAATTAAAAACCAAGGTGAAATTCCTAACTACTCTCTAGTTGTATTTTTAAAACCCAGGTTCCTTCTGCCATTAAAAGCAAAGGTAGGATGAGCATATTCACTCTAAATAAATAAATGGAGAGTGTGAGGAGAATTGGGAATGAGGTATAGGAAAGAACACTAGGATGAAAGTTTGGCAAACAAACTAATATTACTGATGGACCCCTCAGTCAAAAGGACCTGCTGATCAGAACACCAGCCTTGGACTATTATAAACAATGTTCACATTGTGTGAGAATTATTGTAAGTTCTTGAGTTTTTTTGGTATAGCAATTTGCTTATCAGCTAATATATGATCCAGTGCTTCTCCTACCTGCTTTCTACTGTATAAAGAACTGAAGATTTAATAGCAAATATAACAGGTTAAGAAGCCAAATTGTGTTGAAGCCTGGTCTACTGACTAGTAGCTGGCGAATCTTGGATAGTTTTCAGTTTCTTTCTTTCTGAATTTACTCATGTGTAATATGGAATTACTAATACTGTCTACCTCAAGAATTGATATTCGGTTGGTATGCCTTGATAGCTGTAACAACAACATGAATTTTAATACTATGTAAAAATTTAATAATATAAAATGTTGTGCATATATGATACAACCAATATATGGTAGCAGTTTTAACATTAATTTTGATAAAATTAGAGATACCTCCCAAGAAGGCAAATAAAAACAAGTTTTTTGGAGGGATGAGGTGGAGGTTAGGATTTTCTTGAGTTTTTGTTTGTTTTCAACTCTATGACCAAGGGTAAATCTACCCTATAAGGAGGAATGCAAGGTATGTGTCTTTGAAGAAACAAGAACTCACAGCTCCCTTTTCTCATGTAGCCTAAAGCAGGTTAATTTCACATTTTTATTCAAGTGCTAAAACTTTTTTCCTGCATAGTTTGAGAGGCAGATTTGTTTACTTAATGCAGCAAAGTGTTGAGAGTAAGAATGTATGACAGTTCATTCTAATTTGCTCATTGGTTGATGGGCATCTTCAGTCCCTTTACTTGATCTTAGCTCCTGCAGGAATGCTCACATTAGGGGAACATCCAGCTTCATATGGCCCCGCATGGGGTTTTGGTATCACTTTACTAGATAGATAAAACAACAAAATAGAGTTGACTCACTGCTTGGGTGGACACATCTTATTGCCTAAATGGTTCATTTACACCGATCATTGATGCATTACTTCTTGCCCCTGAGCTCTCTCAAGCTGTGTTTTATCTCTGGAAAACGCCCTTTTCTCCACAGTCTCTCAAGATGTATTTTTTTCCTAGCTTTGCTTATAAAATCTCACTTTCTCCATGAAACCTCTTTGGCAGCTTTAGAGAAACAAAAAGGGTATATTACGTTCCTACACAAATATGCATAATCGCATGCCTATGCATTCCATTATTTAAGTGAAAGTATTGCTGAATATTCATCTCTCTGAATACACGTATGATGTTTCTCTGTGTCAGGCTGTATTGTTTTACTTTCAGCATTGAGATAAACGAGAAAGAGTTAGCTTCTTTCTTAGTTCGTCACACTTTAACATTTGTCGTACTTTATAATGCTCCTTACTGAGAAATATGTCCAAGATTATATCAGAAGATGCCGTCGTTGGACCTTATGCCCAGATTTTGAGAAGATTCTTGTCATAGCCTTAAGCAGTTCCGGAAATAGCAGCACTGCTTTTTACTAGGCTCAAGACTTAGTTTTTCTTTTATACTACTTTCTGGACATTCACAAATTCCCAGGATGTCATCCTCAATCCTCACATTGGCCGCTGTTGTCAGGTGTCCTTTTGATACAGAAGAATACTGTGAATAGTGCCTGAGTTAGTGCTATAGTTGAATACCATGCACATGTGGAAGAATTCTCATGAATAAGTGTCTTTTCATACAGAGAAAAGAGTTACAAGTAATATGGAATATTTAAAATTAAAACTTTCTAGTAAAGCAATGTTTATGCTTTCAGTTGTCTGTTAGTGTTTCCTTATCAAGAAACAATGTGCTATAGTGGAAAATATTTTAGGGTATAAAATAAAAACAAAATTTTGGTGTGTTGGCTCAGTCTTCCATTTACCCAGCCTTGAGCAAATAATATAACCTCTGGGAGTTAGCTTTTTATTCTTAAAATGTGAAGAATAAGCTCTGTTTACCATTAAGTTTGCTATGGAAATCAGATAATATTTAACTGACCTTGTGAAGCACTCCTTTTACCAAGAAGGAGATAATAAGAAAATAATCTGAAATAATGTAAATTTTATTCAAAGATAATATTATTGCTCATTCCCTTCTATGTAGTCTACTCTTTTTAAGGGTGATCTGTGCATGTTAATAATTATTATACTGATTATTCTTTACCTACAAATGACATTTGGCAAGAAATCAAAGATTTTATGTACCACAGAGAATGTTTATTGTAACTAAGTAAACCAGCTGTGGACTTTCGATCAATACATCAATATTTAGATTTTTTAGCTTTTATTTCGGCTGCATTATGCCAGTCAAGTCTCTTCATACAAGGAAGGAAAATGAACAACTAGTAAGACGTTTGATGTGTCATTCTGATGAACTTTAGAATGCTTAATATCATGTTTAATTTCATGTTTCATAAAAGCTTCTCAATTGCAGGATCAATTACTTTCAGTTTCCACATCAATCAGTCCAGATGGTTCTCATTATTTGCTAAGGATAGCTGCAAATTGAAATTTTTGAACCCATGGTACATATTGTGTTAATCCTTGATATGGAAGGGTCCCTCTGCAGAATAATAAGTGGAGATGAAAAAGGTATGTTTTATATTCACAAACCAAATCTTATTTAAAGATTGAAAGAGACTCTTTAGTGTTATACCCAGATGAACATTAAAACATACAGTCTTCAGAAAAATCAAGTCATTTCACTTATGTGTTCATTGCTGAAATAAGAACATCATTTCATTTCTGACTCTACACTGAATTTTGATTGGAAGGAGAAAAAAACCCCTCAGGATTGTTTTGTATTGCAGAATAAGCTATAACTTGTTCTGTAAACACTGTTTGTTGTTAGACTAAAAATGTGAGTTATATTTCTTTGTATATGAGACAATTCCTTTATTGTCAATTTTTTCTGAATTTAACTCATAGCTAGAATGTATTCCAATTCAGGTAGTTTGAAATATAATGTAGCTGATACAGAATAATGATTTTACTTACTGATTTAGTTAAGAAGGTAGTTTTTAATGACATCCATTCCCATTTGGTTGCATTTTCATCTTCTTCAGTCATTTTCTATATTGAAAGTGATTATAAAGATTAATTTTTATTCAAACTTCTTATATTTTATGTAAACAATATAAATTTGGATGAGGAATCCATTTATTCTTAAGGTCATCAATACATTTATTGGGGAAAAGGTACAATCCTCCTGAATGTTCAAACAGTAAGAGAATTCAAAAGAGACAGAAATAATAACAATAATTGAAGGGTCAATTCATTAAGAGGATATTACAGTTGTAAATGTATGAGCATCCTAACATTGTAGGACCTAAATATTTAAAGCAAACAGTAAAATAAATGAAGGGAGATATAGACAACAATACAATAGTGGTAAAGGACTTCAGTACCCCACTTTCAACCATGGATAGATTATCCAGACAGAAAATTAATGAACAGTAGACACAAATAACAACATAGACCAATGAATCTAATAGACATACTCAGAACATTCCATCCAACAGCACTGGATTTCTGTGAATGCCCTCTAAGTCCATCCATGTTGCTGCAAATGGCAAATGTCATTCTTTTTCATGGATGAGTAGAATTTCATTGTGTGTGTATGTATATGTATATATGCATATATATATTAA
The DNA here is from genome assembly GCF_008692025.1 of Phocoena sinus. Lineage (NCBI taxonomy): Eukaryota > Metazoa > Chordata > Mammalia > Artiodactyla > Phocoenidae > Phocoena > Phocoena sinus. The sequence goes on from NC_045767.1 coordinate 69,836,879, forward strand.
TATATATATATCTCACACCTTCTTTATCCATTCCTCTGTTGATGGACACTTAGGTTGCTTCCATATTGTGACTATTGTGAGTAATGCTCCTATGAACATTGGGGTGCATTTATCTTTTCAAATCAGCGTTTTCATTTTTGGGGGGATAGATACCCAGGAGTGGAACTGCTGGGTTTTATGGTAGTTCTATTTTTAGTTTTTTGAGGAACCTCCATACTGTTTTCCATAGTAGCTGCGCCAATTTACATTCCTAGCAAGTGTAGGAATATTCCCTTTTCTTCACATCCTTGCCAACATTTGTTATTTGTGTTCTTTCTGATGATAGCCATTCTGAAAGATGTGAAGTGATATCTCATTATGATTTTAATTTGTATTTCTCTGATGATTAATGATGTTGAGCATCTTTTCATGTGCCTGTTGGCAATCTGTCTTCTTTGGAAAAATGTCTGTTCAGATCTTCGGCCCATTTTTTAATCAGGTTGGTTTTTTGTTTTGTTTTGTTGTTGTTTTTCTTGATGTTGAGTTTTTTGAGCTATTTATATATTTTCAATATTAACTTCTTAGCAGTCATATCATTTGCAAGTATTTTCTCTCATTCATCATGTTTTCTTTTGGTTTTGTTGATGGTTTCCTTTGCTGTGCAAAAGCTTTTAAGTTTAATTAGGTCTCATTTGTTTATTTTTGTTTTGTTTCCTTTGCTTTAGGAGACATATCCCCAAACAATATTGCTACGATTTATGTCAAAGAGTGTTCCACATATGTTTTCTCAGGAGTTTTGTGGGTTTTGGTCTTACATTTAGGTCTTTATTACATTTTGAGTTTATTTTTGTATATAGTATTAGAAAATGTTCTAATTATATTCTTTTATATGTAGCTGTCCAGTTTTCCTAGCACCACTTATTGAAGAGACTGTCCTTTCTCCATTCTTGCCTCCTTTGTCATAGATTAAATGACTGTATGTGCAAGGGTTTATTTCTGGGCTTTCTATTCTGTTCCACTGATCTATGTGTCTGTTTTTGTTCCAGTCCCATACTGTTTTGATTACTGTAGCTTTGCAGTATAATCTGAAGTCAGGGAGAATGATTCCTCCTGCTCTGTTCTTTTTCAAAATTGTTTTGGCTATCAAGGCTCTATTATGTTTCCATAGGAAATTTAAAATTATTTGTTCTAGTTCTGTGGAAAATGTCCTTGTTATTTTGGTAGGGATTACATTAAATCTGTAGATTGCATTGGGTAGTATGATCATTTTAACAATATTAATTCTTCCAATCCAAGAACATGGTGTATGTTTCCATCTGTTTGTATCATCTTAAATTTCTTTCATCAGTGCACTTATAGTTTTTTGAGTACACATCTTTTACCTCCATAGGTAGGTTTATCCCTAGGTATTTTATTATTTTTTGATATGATTGTAAATGAGATTGTTTCCTTAATTTTTCTTTCTGGTAGTTCATTGTGAATGTATAGAAATACAACATATTTCTGTGTATTAATTCTGTATCCTGCAACCTTACCTAATTCATTGATGAATGCTAATAGTTTTTTGGTGGTGCCTTTAGGATTTTCTGTGTATGGTATCATGTCATCTACAGTTAAACTTCTTTCTTTCCAATTTGGATTCTTTTTGTTTCTTTTTCTTGTTTAATTGCTGTGCATAGGACTTCTATAATACTGTGTTGAATAAAAGTGGCAAGAGTAGGCATTCTGGTCCTGTTCCTTATCTTAAAGGAAATGCTTTCAGCTTTTCACTGTTTCACCATACTCATGATGTTACCTGTGGGCTTGTCATATATGGCCTTAATTATGTTGAGGTATGTTTCCTCTATGCTAACTTCCTTGGGGATTTTTAATCATAAATAAGTGTTAAATTTTGTCAAAATCTTTTTCTGCATCTATTGAGATGATCATATGGTTCTTATTCAATATGTTAATGTGGTGTATCACACTGATTGATTTGCAGATATTGAAAAATTCTTGTATCTCTGGGATAAATCCCACTTGATCATGGTGTGTGATTCTTTTAATGTGTTGTTGGAGTTGGTTTGCTAATATTTTGTTGAGGATTCTTGCATCTATGTTCATCAGTTTTATTGGCCTGTAATTTTTTTTGTGTGTGGAATATTTGTCTGGTTTTTGTATCAGGGTGATGCTGGCCCCAAAGAATATGTTTGGAAGCATTCTTTCCTCTGCAATTGTTCGGAATAGTTTGAGAAAAATAGGTATTAATTCTTCTCTAAATTTTTGGTAGAATTCACCTGTGAAGCTCTCTGGTCATGGACTTTTGTTTGTTGGGGGTTTTTTAATTAGTGATTCAATTTCATTACTGGGAACTGGTCTGTTCATAATGATGTTGTCACTGTAGTAATTTTAGGTGGTATAATAGGCACGTAGTCAGGATTTTGATAAGAGCGGAAGATCCAAAATTGAATGTGACCTTGATCTGAGGGAGACACAGGAAACAGAGAAGACCCAAATAGAAAATAGTAATAGCAGATTATGAGGGAAATAAAGTGAGGTGATAGCTAGTAACCAGGGAAGCAATCTTCATTAATTAATTAAGGTTGTTAGGAAACTTTTTAGCTGAAATTTTGAAGAAAAAACAACGTAACTATACAAAGGACCAGAGAAAGATTATTCTAAAAAGAGAGAACAATAGTCATACAGTCCTAGGGGTAGAAAAAAGGATTGGTATATCCAAAGATTTACAAAGTGATTAAGAAAGTTTGGGGTATGGTAAATGTTATGGACTAAATTTGTCCCTCCAAAATTTAGATGTTTGAAATTCTAATCACCTGTGTGATTCTATTAGGAAGTGAGGCCTTTGAGAAGTACAATAATTAGGTCATGAGGGTGGAGCCCTCATGAATGAGATTAGTACTCCCAAGAAGAGACAGAAGAGAGGTTGCTTCCTCTCTGCTCTTTTTGCCATGTGAGGACATGATGAGAAGATGACACAATGAGATGATCATCTGCAAAAGAAGAAGCAGGTTCTCACCAGAACTCAGTTATGCTGGAACTCTGATCTTGGAATTCCTAACATCTGGAACAATGAAAATTAATTTCTGTTGTTTAAGCTACTCAGTCTAGAGTAATTTATTACTGTCTGAGACAATCAGAAAGAAAGGGATTGTATGAAGTGTGGTTGGAAAGAAGTAGACAGGAAAATGTCAAACCTGGATCTATGTCATCATAAAGGAGTTGGCTTTTTTTTCCTATCAGCAACAGAAAGACAATCAAGGAATCAAAGCAGTGTGTGGGGAGTGAAGAGTTAAGATCCTGTGTGCTTTTTTCAAAATATCACTCTGTCTACTGTGAAAGTAAATCACTGTGGGAGGAGTTGAAATGTAAGGGAGCAGAGGCAGATGTGGATGTATTGTCATATTTTAGGGGAGTGATAGGATGGCTTTGACTAGAGTTAACAGCAGAGAAAGAGAAAAATGGAAATTTTGGGACATGAATAGTGATGGAAAGAGAGGAATATAGATTAATCTCAGCTTTGGGGCAGGAGTTTCACAGGCACACTGTGGTGCCATTTATTGAAATGAAAAACTATTCAGTGAATTTTGTTTCAATCTCAGACATATTAAGGTTGAGATTTCTGTTAGATATCCAGGAGATTTCAAGTAGGAGATTGGATATATAGCTAAAGTATTATATTTGCAATTATCTTTCTTCAGTTGATCTTAGATGAATATCAGATAAATGAGTTGAGGTACAGTGAAAAGATTCCATTAAACTTAGAGCTATCTGGGTTCACATTATGGTCTTTCCTCTTTCTTATCTATGTGACTAGAGTGAGTGATAAAAATCTCTCTGAGATTCAGTTTTCTCATCTATGCAATGGTGGTAATAATAATAATAATACCTGCTTGATATGCATAATGTGAAAATTAAGTAAAATTACTCATACGAAGTAGCTCCAACACTGAAGGTTATAAGATTAAAAAGTTTTGGAGTCCCAATAAATATGCATTTTCCTCATCTAGTTTTCCCATTTTTGAATAAAGAAGGAGACATAGGAAGATTTCCTATATCCACTTGTCTATTCTATAATATTTGCACAGGTGTCTCAGTGTATAGTTGCAACTGTTTTTTAATTCACCTTGAATGATACTCTTTGGCCAATGTTACCAGTTTTGAAAAGTGAATAATTCTGGTAATTCAAGCAAAACTTGTTCTTAAGCCATCAACCTACATATGTGACACCATTTCTTTTGGTATTAGTGAAAAATCTTGCAAAGTATTGTCTCTTTCTGTGAAAGCACTTCATTTTCTTTTCCTATTTTTATTTTTAAATATAAGAAACCTAAGAATCAATAACGTGTTCACAAGTCCTAGAGCCAGGTAAAAATCTCACCCACAAATCTGAATTATAACACTGACTTACAGATTTCGGCATTTATAAATACCTTTTAACCTATTCCCTTCCTGCATGGATATAAATATGTTATGTACCCTAGGAGGCAGAATTTTCATGGCTGTTTGCTGTACTGCTTTTGTAAAAAAGAACAGAATATATTTTCACTGTCACAGAAAATCAGAGTTTCATAGTTCTCTTGATCCTTGATGATTTTTCTTTTTTATTTTTAAGGTACTACTGGAAAAAAAAAAAAAAAAAACCTTAAAGACAAAAGAAAAATAATGAATGGATATTTTCTTCTCTCTTCTGAATCGGAGAGATTTGCTGTCCTTGTAAAAACACTAGAGCCTCTTTGATTTTGACTCATTTTGTAATTCACAATCTCAGCTTAGTAGTCTTTGAGACCTCATGCATTTTTGTCCAGAAAGCAGAAGACATTTTCTATTATATAAAACTAATGTCTTTGAAGGGATACCAGAACTTCACTTATCAGTGGTATTTTCAGTAAGTAAGACCACCTATCTGTGATCCGAGGGATTTTAAGTTTATTTGGATTAAATCATGCCACAGGCTAGAATTCTCTAAGGTTTATTAAAGATGCATTACTAAAGATGAATAATTCTTTTCCATAACATCGGACAGCATATCTTCTATAAAATAGCATTAGACTTTCTGCTAAGTACGGGACATTTCTGGTCACCCATATTTGAAAACAAACTTCAAGGAGACTATTCATTTTCTTTGCATAAAACAACCTTTCAGGACTGTATATTGAAATCATTTTTCAGAAGACAAAATATTACTTGCATTAGGTATTCCTTTCCCTTTCTCAGAAGTCCAAGGGGTTAAGTAGAAGTTTGTACAAGCAGTCATGCACCTTTCTCCAGAAAATGAGAGGGAACAACTTTTAGTATTTTGGTATTACTTAAAATTAAATGTTTTGGTCCTATAATTAAGATTGGGTATGTTAATTACTTTCCCCTCACTACCATCCCTTCTGAACTTCTGAGTTTCTCAGTAATCTGTGAAGATCCTGAAACATTTTTGCATTTTCAGAACTAAAGTTCTGAGAGATTTGGGAATTAATACCCTTTAACCTGACATGAGGCAGTTATCTGGCCAGTAGCATCTCCTGTGACTTTTCTCCATTTTCATAAAGAGGAAGGATGAGAAAATCTCCAGATTTGCCTGAGGATGGACTCAAGGCAATGATCAGTCATGATCAAAGATACTGTCCTACCTACCTAGGTACATAAAACCTTTTTGTGCACTTTATTGTCTATTCAAAGAAAGAGAAGAGTGAAAGATAGTCTTTCAGACAGTTTGGAGCATTTGAAATGCCAAGTCGTTGCCTTTTGATATCCTAAAATGCCTCACAAAATTATAAAGTTTTATGAATAATGCTCTATGCAATTGGCTGGAATGAGAGGTAGGTTATTCATTTACCTTGATGTAACTCAGATATATCCCATGGGCATGATTATATAGATACACTTATTTGAGTTTTTCTCGATTAGCTGTTGTCGGCATCAGGTGTAATTCTACCTCAGCCCATACTGTGTGCAACTGCCTGTGCTCATCTTCTAACTCCCCTTTATTTCTGCCCAGTGTCGCTTTAATGGCTTCATTTAACTTGCTTATCTGCACCCTGCTTTGCCTTTTGGCTCACTGACTGTTTTCTTCTTCTTGCCTTAGAAAACTGGCTTAATGACTAGTATATTAGCCTCATTTAACCTTAAGATTCTCTCGCAAATATCCCTTGGACATCCCATATAAATAATAGTATTTCTGAGCACTGACTTCCTTCACTTCTCTTTTCTTAGTCCTCCCCATTGCTATGACAATGGAAGGTGAAGAGTTTAGGCATTTTCTTTGTGTTAGAAGAAATGACCTTAATTTTGCCATAGATCTACAAGTGTTTTCATTAATAGTGGCTGCTGAATGATCTAGAAAATGATGGTAAACCGTGTGTGTGTGTGTGTGTGTGTGTGTGTGTGTGTATTTTATAGCTATCTCATCATTTGTATAGAGAGATTTGTTAAATATCTAAGTAAACATCATTTTTATAAAATGAAGTATGGGAGTGTTAAAATCAAGCGAACAAAATAGAACTATATATTCATGACTTGGAATCTCTCCTACACAGTTCCTTGAAGGACTGCTTAATTGCTAATTGTTTCTGCTTTCTCCGCCAAAAGGACTAATATTTGGATTTAAAATGAAAAGGAAAAACCTTTTTCCTTTCAAAAGTAGAAAGTGGAATTTCTTTAGGAAGTAACTATAGAGCATCCTACAGGGAGAGTGAATCAGATTAAAACAATCACTGTAGGAATTTCCTTGTTAGAGAATATCCAGCCTGGCCTTGAGGGAAAATGTATCTCTCTCTTGCTGCTTTGTTTCTTGGCTTTTTAACTATGTCAATTTCCACCTTAGTAAAACTATTACCCATTCCAGGAACATGCCTCTCATAGGTGCAGCCAATCTACTGCAGTTGATCTTCCTGGTTCAGTTATATTCCATTTGGGTTCTTCCTCTGCTTCTATAACAATTTTCTGAAACAGAATATATATATTTATGCCCAGGTTCAAAAGTGGTCTTCATTGGGGGCAATTATAATCTTTCCTCTGTGTCTGCTCTCTGGCCTTTGCAGGACATAGTCATTGCCTGATTTTCTTTTGTATCAGAGCCCTATCTCTGGCATTTTTGGCTCTACTCTTAAATTTAGATTTCCATCCCTGCAGTGTCTCTCAAATCAATTTTGAAATTCAAGATGGGTAGAGATCATGAAATTTTTAGTTCTCAAGACTTGTACTCAGTTTAATTATTTCCTAGGAATCTGATTAGTTTTATAAATGGAATTGTAAAGTTGTTGTTGGTTATTTCTGAAGAAATGTGAAGAACAAGAAATGTAACTGGTTAGACTGTCACATCAAAGATCCCCAATGAACTAAGCCTCCTCATATCTACACCCTTGTATGGTCCTCTGCCACACTGACTTTCTAGAAACTTGATAAGTGATAGTGAATTAGGGCTAGCATTTGGTAAATGCTAATGATATCATGGAAGATATGAGGCATTAATTGGTACTTCATCCATTGCTGGATGTTTTGCACAGCATAACACACTCCCATCAGGACTACCTGTCATTTAAAGTAGAAATTCTCAAGTATAGGCTGAGGGGAAGGAGGGCAACCTCAATCCCAGGGAGGCAGATACCCCAGGTGGGGAATCACTTCACTTAACCTGTATTGGTTGAATAGACTATGATTAACAGTTAGGGAGTAAATATTTTATTTTTTATGGACTTTCCCTGGCAAGGCAAGGTGAGTGAATTAAAAATGACTCTCACTAGTTTGGTAGCATGCTAGTTAATATAATGCTAGCAATTGTGACAAACAAACTCCAGTGGGTATAATGTCTCAAAAAAAGAACTCATTCAAAGTCCACAATGGGTGTTCCTTATGACAGGTGTTTTTCCCCCAAGTGATGTTCCAGGAGCCCAGTCTCTTTTATCTTGTGCTTCTACTATGATCTTGTGGATCATTGTGTTCATTTGCATTAATCCAGGAAAAGAAAAAAAAAAAAAAGGAAAAGCACAGAAAATTTTACATGGGGTGGTGTTTTTATGGAGAAGACCTGGGAGTAATGCTCATGATTGCTAGTCACATTCTATTGGCTAGAGCACGAGCTCCTACCCCCCAATCCCCAAGGGCAGAAAAAGGCTGGGAAATACTGACTAGCAGTTTGTCCAGGAAAATGATGAAATAGGGTTGGTGAGCTGCTATAGCAGTTGCTGACATAGCATCAACATTGTGCTTCAACATCCAATGAAGAGAGGTGTTAAGTGAGAAAAAGTAAATTAGGACTAAATAGATATCGTTCTCCAAATTTATTCCACAGAATTCCCAGATTTTCAAAAATTATGTATTTCAGTTTATATTCAAATATATCTTGCTGTTCTTGCTTACCACCAACTTTATCTTTGAAATTTTGCTGGTTCCCTAATCCATCAAGACTCTCAGCTCTCAACTTGGTAACTCTGGTTATCACACACCTGGAAATATATTTAATGTATAATAATGGCAGTTAGTTAGAGGGGTGACAAATGATGCTGAATAGTAGAGGAGAATGGAGAGAAGATAGTGTAAATTCCAGAGAAAAAAGGTTTTTTTTGCTAGTCTCTTTAAAGTAATTGATTCTTGATGTGGGACAAGAAGGAATCAACCCTAAAGATATTTGACTCTTTTCTTTGAAGCCTTTCCCTAAATAACCATTTCCTTTGTGCCAAATCTTATTCTCTACCTTTTTGCATTAGTTCTAGTCCTAGAATTTTTTTTTAATTGACCATGCACGATTCAACCTTTATGAAATTATGTTGGAAATCTTTTAGCTTGTGTTGGGAAATGCAGAAAGTACTGGTAGAATGAGCAAAACTTTTTTATGGTTTATTCATGCCAGTAAACTGAGTCAGCAAGGACATCCCAAACAAGCTGTGGCACGGGGAGAGAATGAGGCAGAAACAACATTCGCATGCAGCACACTTCAAATTGCAAGTTTGAAATCACCTGCGCTCTCTCCTGGAGCAGTGGGTTTTTCTCCATAGAAAGTTCTTATCTACTGCAGAGGGAAGATTGGATTATATAAAGGTAAACAAACATTGCAGATTGTAGATATTCTGATTCTCAATGAAATCAAATTTCAGACCTCAGCATTATGGACTCTTAACTAGAGAAGACTGGTAACCGGGGAATTTCATAAAAAAGAAGCATATGAATATCCCTCAAGCTTCATGCTCTGTGTTATATTTTCTGCATTAAAAACATAGGATTTTTATAATTGTGCATAATTTAAATGGAAGGCTACTTTTGACACAAAAGTTCTAGGAAAGTTGTTTGAAATTGATGCATTAGAGAAAATTGTGTATAAAGAAGTTAGAAATATCAGACCCCTAAGGTGCTTTAAGTTATCCTATTACTTTCTTTTATTGATGGAGAATGAAAGACCTACATATGTTGAATGACTTTTGCCCAAGTTTACAAATGGAGTCACATATATTGAGTTTTGACAGGTCTCTTTTCTCTCATTACAATGTTCTTTAATATTAAATAAATATATAGAAGCAGAAAATTATTTTCAAACCAATGTTAATTTTTGCAACCTGAAACAAGTGACATTTCTTTCAATAGTCACAAAATATATTAACAGAAAAGAGGTAGGGTTTAGCTTTGTTTCTGCTAATCAAATGAGAAAAAGAAAGCAATATATTGAAATGACTAAATATTGAGCTAGAATTATTCATTGTAGTTTTGCACAGAAACTTATGAAATAGAGCTTAATGAACTGGGAGAGTTAACTAAAAATTATCTGGGTGAAAAAAAATAGCATTAGTACATCAGTTATAAAAAAAGATAAAGCCAAAACAAAACAAAAAAGACAACGGAGAATTTCACCATCTCATTATTCATGGGAATACGCTCACTATAACATTACAAACATGAGGATATGGAAAGATGAACAACATCTTCTGAAAGCACCTAGAAGCATTTTTCTCCTGTGAATGTATAATAGCATGCATATGGCCATCCAAAGGAAAACATTCTTTGGATTTTGGCAGTATTCTTACACTAATTAGCTGCAATGGAAATGTTTGTGGGTACGTATTTACATAAACTAAAATAAGAATAAGACAAATTAGGTGAATGGCTATTATTACCGAATTAGGGGAAAATAAAATAGGATGATGGAAAGAGAGATAAACTTTCAGATTTGTACACTCAAAAGTCTTGGTCAGGGGCTTCCCTGGTGGCGCAGGGGTTGAGAGTCCGCCTGCCGATGCAGGGGACACGGGTTCGTGCCCCGGTCCAGGAAGATCCCACATGCCGCGGAGCGGCTGGGTCCGTGAGCCATGGCCGCTGAGCCTGAGCGTCCGGAGCCTGTGCTCCGCAACGGGAGAGGCCACAACAGTGAGAGGCCCGCGTACCGCAATAAATAAATAAATAAAAATAATTTAAAAGTCTTGGTCAAAGTGATACATTGACTAAAATAACCAACTGCATAAGGTAAACTGTTTGATGTTCATCAGGATATTATTATAGAATATTAATCATACAGAAGAAAAAGATACAAAGTTTACTTCTTACAGTGTGAGCTTTATTTCCATAGAACAGTGAGAAAGAATATATAAGGCATAAAATGATTACCATTATAATATACCTATTAAACTAATATTAGTGTGTTGAGCTGCTTTGCTTTTTCTTTCCAATTAACATCAAACTTGGGTGTCTAGATATAGATAGTTTAATGAGAATAAAATTCCGTATCTTCAAGTTCTATAAAACTCATATATAAAATTAACCTGAAAACAGGCCATAGGCGTGCTCTCAAAACTGTTGTTTCACTTTACAGTAGAAAGGCCTAGCTTGTTCCCATTCTGTATCTAACTATGGTGCATTATGGGCAGGTAGGCAAATCAATATATCAGTTTTAGGTCCCTCTTTTAATAAATGCTTCTTTGTTTCATACATATCTATTTTAACGGTAAAGAGCTACATTAGAAAATGTGTTTAAAACTATATAACAAAGACTCATCATCGTACAGGAAGATGCATGGAGAGCTCCGGCTTATGAGCATGTTTGTTTCTTGCAATGGCTGATTTTCAAGCTAGTGCTGCTATAATAGATTTTGATAATCTTACCCAACTGAGAGGAAAACAGAAATACCATCTCGACAAGCTGAGGTCAACATTTTGGTGGCCCATATGGGGATCCAGAAAAGACTTCCAATTACGCCAAGACTGGTGATCAAACAGCTGTGTGGCTCACAGGGTATTGGTGCTCTGGCCGGCTGTCAGGCCTGAGCCTCTGAGGTGGGAGAGCTGAGTTCAGGATATTGGTCCACCAGAGACCTCTCGGCTCCACATAATATCAAACGGCAAAAGATCTCCCAGAGATCTCCATCTCAGTGCTAAGACCCAGCTCCACTCAATGACCAGCAAGCTACAGTGCTGGACACCCTATGCCAAACAACTATCAAGACAGGAACACAACCTCACCCATTAGCAGAGAGGCTGCCTAAAATCATAATAAGTTCACAGACACACCAAAACAAACCACCGGACGTGGTCCTGCCCACCAGAAAGACAAGATCCATGCTCATCCACTGGAACACAGGCACCAGTCCCCTCCATCAGGAAACCTACACAACCCACTGAACCAACCTCACCCACTGGGGGCAGACATCAAAAACAATGGGAACTATGAACCTGCAGCCTGCAAAATGAAGACACCAAACACAGTAAGTAAAGCAAAATGAGAAGACAGAGAAACACACAGCAGATGAAGGAGCAAGGTAAAAAACCTACCAGAGAAAACAAATGAGAGGAAATAGGCAGTCTACCTGAAAAAGAATTCAGAGTAATGATAGTAAATATCCAAAATCTTGGAAATAGACTGGAGAAAAATACAAGAAATGTTTAATAAGGACTTAGAAGAACTAACGAGCAAAGAAACAATGATGAACAACACAGTAAATGAAATTTAAAATTCTCTAGAGGGAACCAGTAGCAGAATAACTGAGGCAGAAGAATGGGTAAGTGATCTGGAAGATAAAATAGTGGAAATAACTACTGCAGAGCAAAATAAAGAGAATGAAAAGAATTGAGGACCGTCTCAGAGACATCTGGGACAACATTAAACACACCAACATTCGAATTATAGGGGTCCCAGAAGAAGAAGAGAAAAAGAAAGGGACTGAGAAAATATTTGAAGAGATTATAGTTGAAAACTTCCCTAATACGGGAATGGAAATAGTCAATCAAGTCCAGGAAGCACAGAGAGTCCCATACAGGATAAATACAAGGAGAAACACACCAAGACACATATTAATCAAACTGTCAAAAATTAAATACAAAGGAAAAATATTAAAAGCAGCAAGGGAAAAACAACAATTAACATACAAGGGAATCCCCATAAGGTTAACAGCTGATCTTTCAGCCAAAACTTTGCAAGCCAGAAGGGAGTGGCAGGACATATTTAAAGTGATGAAAGGGAACAACCTACAACCAAGATTACTCTACCAAAAAGGATCTCATATTTGATGGAGAAATTAAAACCTTTATAGACAAGCAAAAGCTAAGAGAATTCAGCACCACCAAAACAGCTTTACAACAAACGCAAAAGGAACTTCTCTAGGCAGGAAACACAAGAGAATGAAAAGACCTATAATAACAAACCCCAAACAATTAAGAAAATGGTAATAGGAACATACATATCGATAACTACCTTAAATATAAATGGATTAAATGTTGCAACCAAAGGACATAGACTGGCTGAATGGATAAAAAAAACAAAACCCATATACATGCTGTCTACAAGAGACCCACTTCAGACCTAGGGACACATACAGACTGAAAGAGAGGGGGTGGAAAAAGATATTCCATGCAAATGGAAACCAAAAGAAAGCAGGAGTAGCAATTCTCATATGAGACAAAATAGACTTTAATTACAAGAAACAAAGAAGGGCACTACATAATGATCAAGGGATCAATCCAAGAACAAGATATAACAGTTGTGAATCGTTATGCACCCAACATAGGAGCACCTCAATACATAAGGCAAATACTAACAGCCATAAAAGGGGAAATCGACAGTAACACAATCATAGTAGGAGATTTTAACACCCCACTTTCACCAATGGACAGATCATCCAAAATGAAAATAAATAAGGACACACAAGCTTTAAATGATACATCAAACAAGATGGACTTAATTGATATTTATAGGACATTCCGTCCAAAACCAACAGAATACACATTCTTCTCAAGTGCTCATGGAACATTCTCCAGGATAAATCATATCTTGGGTCACAAATCAAGGCTTCGTAAATTTAAGAAAATTGAAATCATATCAAGTATCTTTTCCAACCACAATGCTATGAGACTAGATATCAATTACAGGAAAAGATCGGGAAAAAATACAAACACATGGAGGCTAAACCATATACTACTTAATAACGAAGTGATCATTGAAGAAATCAAAGAGGACATCAAAAAATACCTAGAAACAATTGAAAATGGAGACACGATGACCCAAAACCTATGGGATGCAGCAAAAGCAGTTCTAAGAGGGAAGGTTATAGCAATACAATCCTAACTTAAGAAGCAGGGAGCATCTCAAATAAACAACCTAATCTTGCACCTAAAGCAATTAGAGAAAGAAGAACAAAAAAACCCCAAAATTAGCAGAAGGAAAGAAATTGTAAAGATCAGATCAGAAATAAATGAAAAAGAAATGAAGGAAACGAAGCAAAGATCAAAAAACTAAAAGCCAGTTCTTTGAGAAGATAAACAAAATTGATAAACCATTAGCCAGACTCATCAGGAGAAAAAGGGAGAAGACTCAAATCAATAGAATTAGAAATGAAAAAGGAGAAGTAACAACTGACACTACAGAAATACAAAGGATCATGAGCGATTACTACAAGCACCTATATGCCAATAAAATGGACAACCTGGAAGAAATGGACAATTTCTTAGAAAAGCACAACCTTCTAAGACTGAACCAGGAATTAACAGAAAATATGAACAAACAAATCACAAGCACTGTGATGGAAACTTTGATTAAAAATCTTCGAACAAACAAAAGCCCAGGAACAGATGGCTTCACAGGCGAATTCTATCAAACATTTAGAGAAGAGCTAACACCTATCCTTCTCAAACTCTTCCAAATATAGCAGAAGAAGGAACACTCCCCAACTCATTCTAAGAGGCCACCATCACCCTGATACGAAAACCAGACAAAGATGTCACAAAGAAAGCAAACTACATGCCAATATCACTGATGAATATAGATGCAAAAATTCTCCACAAAATACTAGCAAACAGAATCCAACAGCACATTAAAAGGATCATACACCATGATCAAGTGGGGTTTATCCCAGGAATGCAAGGATCCTTCAATATATGCAAATCAATCAATGTGATACACCATATTAACAAATTGAAGGAGAAAAAACATATGATCATCTCAATAGATGCAGAGAAAGCTTTCGACAAAACTCAACACCCATTTATGATAAAAACCCTGCAGAAAGTAGGCATAGAGGGAACTTTCCTCAACATAATAAAGGCCATATATGACAAATCCACAGCCAGCATTGTCCTCAGTGGTGAAAAACAGAAACCATTTCCACTAAGCACAGGAACAAGACAAGGTTGCCCACTCTTACTACTATTATTCAACATAGTTTTGGAAGTTTTAGCCACAGCAATCAGTGAAGAAAAAGAAATAAAAAGAATCCAAATTGGAAAAGAAGAATTAAAGCTGTCACTGTTTCCAGATGACATGATACTATACATAGGGAATCCTAAAGATGCTACCAGAAAACTACTAGAGCTAATCAATGAATTTGGTAAAGTAGCAGGATACAAAATTAATGCACAGAAATCCCTTGCATTCCTATACACTAGTGATGAAAAATCTGAAAGTGAAATTAAGAAAACACTCCCATTTACCATTGCAAGAAAAAGAATAAAATATCTAGGAATAAACCTACCTAAGGAGACAAAAGATCTGTATGCAGCAAGCTAAAAGACACTGATGAAAGAAATTAAAGATGATACAAATAGATGGAGAGATATACCATGTTCTTCATTGGAAGTATCAACACTGTGAAAATGACTCTACTACCCAAAGCAATCTACAGTCTCAATGCAATCCCTATCAAACTACCACTGGCATTTTTCACAGAACTAAAACAAAAATTTCACAATTTGTATGGAAACACAAAAGGTCCCGAATAGCCAAAGAAATCTTGACAAAGAAAAACGGAGCTGGAGGATTCAGGCTCTCTGACTTCAGACTATACTACAAAGCTACAGTAATCAAGACAGTATGGTACTGGCATAAAAACAGAAATATGGATCAATGGAACAGGATAGAAATCCCAGAGATAAACCCACACACATATGGTCACCTTATCTTTGATAAAGGAGGCAAGAATATACAATGGAGAAAAGAAAGCCTCTTCAATAAGTGGTGCTGGGAAAACTGGACAGCTACATGGAATAGAATGAAATTAGAACACTCCCTAACATCATACACAAAAATAAACTCAAAATGGATTGAAGACCTAAATGTAAGGCCACACACGATAAAACTCGTAGAGGAAAACAGGCAGAATACTCTATGACGTAAATCACAGCAAGATCCTTTTTGACTCACCTCCTAGAGAAATGGAAATAAAAACAAAAATAAACAAATGGGACCTGATGAAACTTAAAAGCTTTTGCACAGCAGAGGAAACCATAAACAAGGCGTAAAGACAACCCTCTGAATTGGAGAATATATTTGCAAATGAAGCAGCTGACAAAGGATTAATCTCCAAAATTTATAAGCAGCTCATGCAGCTCAATATTTATTTTTATTTATTTATTTTTTGTGTGTGGTACGCGGGCCTCTCACTGTTGTGGCCTCTCCCGTTGCGGAGCACAGGCTCTGGACGCGCAGACCCAGCGGCCATGGTTCATGGGCCCAGCCGCTCCGCGGCACATGGGATCCTCCCAGACCGGGGCACAAACCCGCGTCCCCCTGCATTGGCAGGCGGACTCTCAATCACTGCGCCACCAGGGAAGCCCTGCAGCTCAATATTAAAAAAGCAAACAACCCAATCCAAAAATGGACAGAGGACCTAAATAGACATTTCTCCAAAGAAGTTATACAGATTGCCAACAAACACATTAAAGAATGCTCAACACCATTAATCATTAGAGAATTTCAAATCAAAACTACAATGAGATATCATCTCACACTGGTTACAATGGCAATCATCAAAAAATCTGGAAACAATAAATGGTGGAGAGACTGTGGAGAAAAGGGAACCCTGTTGCACTGTTGGTGGGAATGTGAATTGATACAGCCACTATGGAGAACAGTATGGACGTTCCTTAACAGTTGAGCTCTACTAAAAATAGAACTACCATGTGACCCAGCAATTCCACTACTGGGCATATACCCTGACAAAACCATAATTGAAAAAGAGTCATGTACCAAAATGTTCATTGCAGCTCTATTTACAATAGCAGGACATAGAAGCACCCTAAGTGTCCATCAACAGATGAATGGATAAAGAAGATGTGGCACATATATACAATGGAATATTACTCAGAAATAAAAAGAAACGAAATTGAGTTATTTGTAGTTGAGGTGGATGGTCAGAAAAACAAATACCGTATGCTAACACCATATATATGGAATCTAAAAAAAAAAAATGTCACGAAGAACCTAGGGGCAAGATGGGAATAAAGACACAGACCTACTGGAGAATGGACTTGAGCATACGGAGAGGGGGAAGGGTAAGCTGGGACAAAGTAAGAGAGTGGCATGGACATAAATACACTACCAAACGTAAAATAGATAGCTAGTGGTAAGCAGCTGCATAGTACAGGGAGATCGGCTCGGTGCTTTGTGACCACCTGGAGGGGTGGGATGGGGGGGTGGGATAGGGAGGGTGGGAGGGAGGGAGACACAAGAGGGAAGAGATATGGGGATATATGTATATGTATAACTGATTCACTTTGTTATAAAGCAGAAACTGACACACCATTGTAAAGCAATTATACTCCAATAAAGCTGTTTTAAAAAAAACATTATATTAGATGGCAGTATAATTAATGGTATAGAATCAGCAAGTTCATAACAAAATGGTCCCTTATTGCCACAAAAATATTTTCAAATTCATGGCAATTGCATACTGAAAATCTTAACTGTAACAACCCTGACTTATATGACACTGCCTATAGCAGAATCAACATTGTTTATTTCTTTATCTGAGTAAAAATTAGGCTTGTTTGTGCTGTTATGAATTCTCCTGTGTTTGTTTATTTGTATTTTTTTTTTATATTATGCTACTTATTCCTTTCCTGTGTCCCTCACTGATTCCGCAAGTCATATATTCTCCCCTTAGGTGCTGTATATTACACTGAATTTCAAGTGAGTCATTACATCTTGGCAAGTTATGTGTGTTTGCTCTGCCAGCTTCTACCAAGAAAACTAAAATTAATGATAATTATTTGGACTTATGTGTGGTCAACTGTTAAGCATTTAGAAGTGAGAGTGTGAAAATCTTTAATATAATGGATCGGATCTACTTCTATGTTGTTTCTCTAATTACGGTATACATGCATGATGAGTAGAGGTATGTTTCACTATTTTCAAAGCTTTGGTGAAGACTTAAAGTAGTTTCATTAAGTCCCTTTTCATAACACAAAGACTCCCCCACCTCAAGTATCCAAGCCCCAACTTCAACATCAAGGAATATATGTTTGTCTGGATCAATTAAAAAGGGGAGATCAAAATGGGAATTTTGAATGGGACTAAACAACATTTTGGGGCGCAGATAGGTGTCACTGCTGCATATAAAATACATTGTATCATCTTTATATGAGTGAGATATTGACTGCCGTAGACGTCAGGGTATGTATGTGGTGTTCCTCTGAATGAGGACAGGATTAGCTATAGAGGCTAATTCTGCTCCCATTCAACTATTGATACTATTCTTTTGCATGAAGGCTGCTTGGTCTCTGATGCTGATGCTGGTCCCTCCAGAGTCAGCACCACAAGTCAGGGCCCTAACAATCTATCAATATTATCTCGTCTTGCTCCACTTGATAGTTTCCTCCTGTTTTCAACTGGTTAAATTTTATTTTATTATAGGTTAAAAAAAACTTAGCTTATCGTGCATTCTCATTAACTTGGGCTTTATAATTTGACTTCATGCTTTGAGTTCATTTAGTTCTTAGCCTATTTGGAACTATAAATCACTTTCCTGTTTAAATAATTTAGCCCTTATAAAGTCCCTTCAAGCTTATTTCTTCATATGAGTATCAAGAATTTACTCTGAAAAATAAACGTAGGTGTTTTTTGCCTTATTTATGTATTTATTCACTCAGTATCAATATTAGCTGAGGGCTTGCCATGTTCTAAGCATTGTTTTTGGTGCTGGAGACAAATAAATTAGACAGTGGAAGCCTCTGATCTTTTATTTATTTTTTTTATTTTTTACGGTACACGGGCCTCTCACTGTTGTGGCCTCTCCCGTTGCGGAGCACAGGCTCCGGACGCGAAGGCTCAGTGGCCATGGCTCACGGGCCCAGCCGCTCCGCGGCATGTGGGATCTTCCTAGACAGGGGCACGAACCCGTGTCCCCTGTATTGGCAGGCGGACTCTCAACCACTGCGCCACCAGGGAAGCCCAGCCTCTGATCTTTTAAAATGTACATTCATGGGGTGAGATGGAGAGCAAACAAACACCTATGCAATAAAAATATGAGAAATAACTGCAATGCAGAGAAGTAGAATAGGGTATTATGGTGGCATGCCGTGATAACCAGGCATGGATATCCTCAGGAAGCACACTGTGTGCTGAAATTTGAAGGAGATTTGTATCACTCATCAACACAAGGACATTGACTATACCCTATTTTTTTAAATTTATTTTTTATTTAAATAATTTTTTAAACATCTTTATTGGGGTATAATTGCTTTACAATGGTGTGTTAGTTTCTGCTTTATAACAAAGTGAATCAGTTATACATATACATATGTTCCCATATCTCTTCCCTCTTGCGTCTCCCTCCCTCCCACCCTCCCTATCCCACCCCTCCAGGCGGTCACAAAGCACCGAGCCGATATCCCTGTGCCATGTGGCTGCTTCCCACTAGCTATCTACCTTACGTTTGTTAGTGTATATATGTCCATGACTCTCTCTCGCCCTGTAAAGATGTGGAAAATGAAGTACAGAAAGATGAGATGTACCCTAAAGCAGTATTTCAGCAATATTTCTCTAACTTTATTTTGTATTAATATTATTGATGGCTTTTTTTTTTTTTTTTATAATCCAGAGTTGAGATTTCATTCATTGAGTTTGGAGTGGGCCTTAATAATACAAATTTTTATCAAATCCCCAAATGGCCTTTGGACTACGCTTTGAGAAACCACGTATTGAAACCACCCATTGAAACAGAATGTAAATATCATAATAAGGCCCTCTGGGAGGAGGAGGGCAGGCTTACCAAGCTGATTCAAAAATGGCTTCAGAGAGCAGGAAAAGGGAACTTGTTTAGGATTTTTATGGTGGTTAAATAGAGGGACTGGGGTAAGGGTCTTGACTTTCTACTGGCATCAAGGGGTGAAGTACCTGGGCTTTCTTTTTTAAATTTTATTATTTTTTTTTTACTGAAGTATAGTTGATTTACAGTGTTGGGCCAGTCTCTGCTGTACAGCAAACTGACTCAGTAATACACATATAGACATTCTTTTTTTTTTTTTTTAACAGTAAGTCCCCTACACATGAACCTTCAAGTTGTGCACTTTCAAAGATGCTAACGTCTGTTTGCATGTCCAGTCATGTAAGTTACTTCATGTGTCTGGCGTACATTGTCATGTGTGTGAAGCCTCTACAGGTGGTTGTGCTTTTGTGTATACTTTACTATACAGTACTGTATATAGTACAGTAGTACGGTATCTTTATTTCAAGCCCAGGATGTCTGGAAGCAAGCGTAAAAGCAGAGGTGATGTAGTTGGTACTACTGTATTTTCAAGGTACTGTACTATAAAATTAAAAATGTTTTCTTTATTTTTTTGTTTTTTTAATGTATTATTTGTGTGAAAATTATTATAAACCTGTTACAGTACAGTACTATATAGCCAATTATGTTAGTTGGGTTACACTAGGCTAACTTTGTTGGACTTACAAACGAGCTCTTGGAATGGAACTCAATCATATGTAGCGGACTTACTGTATATTCTTTTCCATTATGATTTATCACAGGATATGGAATATAGTTCCCTGTGCTATATAGTAGGATCCTGTTGTTTATCCATCCTACATATAATAGTTTACATCTGCTAATCCCAAACTCTCAGTCCTCCCCTCCCCCAGACACCAGTCTGTTCTCTATGTCTGTGAGTTTGCTTCTGTTTTGTAGATAGGTTCATTTGTATATTTTAGATTCCATATATAAGTTATATCATATGGTATTTGTCTTTCTCTGTCTGACTTACTTCACTTAGTATGATAATCTCTAGTTACAACCATTTTGCTGCAAATGGCATTATTTCATTCTTTTTTTGGCTGAGTAGTATTCCATCATATATATGTATCACATCTTAATCCATTGATCTGTCGATGGACATTTAGGTTGTTTCCATGCTTTGGCTATTGTCAGCAGTGCTGCTGTGAACATAGGGGTTCATGTGTCTTTCTGAATTATGGTTTTGTCTGGGTATATGCCCAGGAGTGGGACTGCTGGATCATAAGGTAATTCTATTTTTAGTTTTCTGAGGAACCTCCATACTGTTTTCCATAGTGGCTGCACCAACTTACTTTCTTAACATCATGCTTAGATGTGAGGTTGAAGGGGAAGAGAGATGGGTGTGGCTTAAAAGCTTAGCTGTTAAATATCAAAAATGGAATAAGACTCTATTGCACTTCCAAGAATGAATAATTGCAGCTCTATATAATCTACCTTGAGTCTGAAATGAATTCTGTTCCAAGACTTCTTAATCTTATCCAGCCAACTTTCTTTTACTTTTGAGTTTTGTCTGATGTGGTAGATTATATTACTGTTCAGCAAATATTCTCGCCCTACACTGACTTACATGTGGGGAGGACACTAATCCATTGATGTTGGACTTGACCATGTGATTTTCTTTTGATAATCAATGGAGTATGGGAAAAACTGACATGTATTCGTTTTGTACCTCGGCCTTAAGAAGAGGCATTGTGTATTTCCATCTGTCTCTCTGGAACCTCTGCCTGAAAAAAAAATCTTGCCTTGAGTATCCTCTACTCTAAAAGGATTACCATTTGAAGCTGGTGTGGACCCACAGTTTGGTGCCAAGCCTAGCTGGACACAGCCTTAACCAAACTCCAGCAGACTCTTAAAACTGCAATTTGAAACAGAACCTGTCCTAGAAACTCAAATATTTGTGAGTATAATACTTGTTGTATGCCACTGAGTTTTGAGGTAGTTTATTATGAAATATTATTGTAAAAATAGCTGACTGATACATGTGATACATCTGTGTATAGAGATTTATATAGATATATGGAGAATTATATAATCACTACTTTTGTCCATTTCTTCTATTGCCTGCACACTGATCTTATTTTTTTCCTTTCTCTTCATACAACCATATCCTGCTTCTCATTTATGTTTATGATGTGGAACAAAGTACAGTTGACCCTTTGCAACTGTGGCTTCCAACAACCATGGATGGAAATTCAATCATCTGTGGTTGGTTGAATCAGCCATGTGGAACCCAAGCTGTTGAGGGCTGGTACTAAATCATTTAATATAAGGGACTTGAGTTGATCTATGGGTTTTGGTACCTGCGGGGGGTCCTGGAACCAATCCTCTGCAGATACCTAGAGATGACTGTATTCTGTTTTAAGATTGAGACATGGATTTTAAATTCATTTTGACTAAGTATCTTATTTACATATCCAGAACCTGAAGAATATATAGGCAAATCAAACATATGTGGACTAAAACCAAACCCCTTAAGTTATGTGTCATGCTTATTCACCCTTTTCTTGTCTTCACCATTTTATTTCTGCCTACTCTTTGGCAATAATACATTTTGGAATTCCTGTGCTTTCTTGGAATATTAACATCTGGCTTAATCACTTCCTCCCAATTCTCCTTTTCTTACAATCATCTTGTTCTTATAATAGCAGATTTTTTTCTTTTCACTCTAATGCTCACTTATTATCACTATAACAGTATAAATTATCAAGAATTTCCCGGGAAATAGGTAGAAACTAAATTTTTTTTTTTTTTTTTTTTTTTTTTTTTTTTATGCGTTACGCGGGCCTCTCACTGTTGTGGCCTCTCCCGTTGCGGAGGACAGGCTCCGGACGCGCAGGCTCAGCGGCCATGGCTCACGGGCCCAGCCGCTCCGCGGCATGTGGGATCTTCCCAGACCGGGGCACGAACCCGTGTCCCCTGCATCGGCAGGCGGACTCTCAACCACTGCGCCACCAGGGAAGCCCCAGAAACTAAATTTTACCGCCCTGATTTTTCATTTGAAGAAACTAACACAGCATTTATTCAATAGCAAGAGTAAACTTTGTAATACTCCTGGACTTATTTGCACATAATTTGTGTTCAATTACATTTGTTTAGTTAATGGATAAAAGGCTCAATCAATATTTCCACCAGGTTAAACCAAGTTGTATTTATTAAAAATATTGGAAATGTCAGTAAGGCTGAAGGACATTTCATAAATTAAAAGCACAACACAGATATTACTTCTATGTGGTAGATCATTCAGGATTGAGCTCAAAAGATCAAGCTGTTTTTAATATTCAGAGATTATTACCAGGCATGATAACAAAGCCTCTATCTTGAAGCTGTGTATGTATGATGAGAATAAGGTATAATTATGTTACAGTAATGAGTAAGGTAGCTACCTTTCACCCTTCAATAAGGGAAATTATTTTTCAAGGTATTTTAAGTATAAATTTTCAAATTAATAGACTATTAAAATAGCCATGTGAAGGTTAAGTCTTATTATCACCATTTTGTAGAAAAGCATTTTATAGTAAAGTCAGATTAGACAAGGTTATATATATATATATTTTTTTCGGTACGCAGGCCTCTCACTGTTGTGGCCTTTTCTGTTGCGGAGCACAGGCTCCGGACGCGCAGGCTCAGCAGCCATGGCTCATGGGCCCAGCCGCTCCGCGGCATGTGGGATCTTCGTAGATCGGGGCATGAACCCGTGTCCCCTGCATCGGCAGGCGGACTCTCAACCACTGCGCCACCAGGGAAGCCCTATATATATATTTTTTAATAGATCTTTATTGGAGTATAATTGCTTCACTGTACTGTATTAGTTTCTGTTGTACACCAGAGTGAATCAGCCATATGCATACATACGTCCCCATATCCCCTCCCTCTTGAGCCTCCCTCCCATCCTCCCTATCCCCCCCCCTAGGTCATTGCAAAGCACCGAGCTGTGTGATTACAAATAACTCTAAAATCCAAGTGTCTTAACACAATAAAAGTTTATTTTCTAGCTTATAAAAAACGCTCCAGATCCTGCTGATTCTGCAGGCTATTGTCCTTGCTTTAGCAATCTGATTATTCAGGGTAAGGAAATTCTAAATCCTGTAGCTTCTCAAATATGTGGTCTCCTGAAGAACTGAACACTGGCTCTTAAATGCTCCCACTCAGAAGTAGTATACATCATGTCTGCCCATATTTCAATAGTTGAAGACAAACTCAAGTTCATTCCTATCCTCAAGGGGACAAGAAGCAATCCTCTATTTCCTAGAAGAGAACCACTTGAACATAGCAACACCTTCCATGCTCACCTGAAGTTAGCTAGCTAGTAAACAGAAGAACAAGGTTTTCAACCCAGTTCTATCTCTAAACTCTGTGCTCTTAATCACTGGGCTATTTTTTGTTCCTTAACATAAATTAGTTAGTAAACTTATGGGAACTCAGAACAAGAAAAATTCAAAAAAAGGAAGAAACTAAGAAAGTTTCATGGAGACTGGTTACTAAATGATTTGTAGAATAACCTGAGATTCTGGAGGCTTAGATGTGTCATACATGCTACTTAAATCTCTGTCTTAGCTTTTGGTGTCACCTGATAAAAAAAAGAAAACATGGGGAAATTTTAGGGAAAAGCATAAACTGAAATAATTACTGCTCTGGATTAACTTTGACAAGGCTTGACTACCTAGGCAACAAGTTTTTAGAGTGTGACAACATACTCATACTAACTATGATGTTAAAAATTTGTTCTGCATCTCAGATGAGAGCCTCTGAATACAGGATTCAGGTAAACAATCTATTTGGATGCTTGGCATCCTGTCAAATTGAAAAGGGAATCTCCAGAGATGACTATCAACAGAAGCGGACTTCTCTGTTAGGATTAAAAAATTAATTAATGATTGAGCTGCCGAAAGGCAAGTTGAGATATTCAGCTCACCCTTGCCGCATAGTCACTTAAGAATTCTCATTTCACTTTGCTATAAAATGGATTCATTAGTATTCCAACTGCCTATTTTATTGTGGCTATAGCTATGGCTAGATTTACAGGTTTATTCTTACTGAGCAATGATGTTTAATGATATTTTTATTTTGAAGGTAAAAGCCCAAAAGCCTTATATTCATATATATATATATATATATTATAGCCTTATATGCCAGAGTATAGCTGCTACACTGATAAAGGTTGAATGAAGCAGTGAGTCCAGGGTCTAACTAAATTTAATTTACTTTATTTTTTAAAATGAATGATCACCTACAAGTCCAAAATGATCTCAGTTTTATTATTTCCCTGGAATTAGTTTAAATTTTTTTTCTCTTCTGAGAGCTGAGTTGTTCAAAATATCAAGAATTTGAAAACCTATTGGAAAGTTATCCATAATTATAACTATTTAAATTTTATAGTCATATGAATAAGATTGGAACAAAAATAGTTGTCAAACTGACTTGATCGATAACAGGGCTGTAAGTAATCTTTAAAAGTCTACTGTTCTTATGATTTTATATGACAATGAATAAAATAACCAAGAAATGTTTAGAAGTAAATCTGAGGAATATATATTCTTGCATATTTTATCAGTCACAAGGATGAAAATATAATTGAGAAGCACCTTTTCTTTTAGTGTGTGGCAAATGTTGACACTTTAAGAAACAAACTATTACTAAAATATAGCATAGGAAAGGGCCATTTGAGAAGAAACTCATCTTCAGTGTCAGCAGATATATTACCTAGTAATTTACCAAAACTCACAAGAGGAAACATTAAACAATGCTTGAAGTCTTTTAGAGAAAGTCATATACCTGCCAGGCTATGGTTTCTGGGATTAGCCACACAGATTAACTTTTCAATTAACACCTCTCTTTTAATATTAGATTTATTTTTCCATAAGAAAATATAGACACATTGGTTTCTTAAAATTCATGAAACTCCCAAATCAAGGCAAATACTTTGGCTTAATACTACCACATGCAAACAAAGAAAATATAATAATGCAGTAGAATTTTGAAAATCCTGATTAGACTTGAAAGTTACTAACTAAAAGCTTAGATTTGCACAGTGATTTCATAGACATATGTCTATTATGCTTAAGATAGTAGTTTTGCATTGTATTTTCTGGTCAGAACCTCCGATTGTACTAAAAATGAATGCTCCTTAATTGAAATAAAATATAGACTGACGGAAGAAGGAAAAAACACATTAATAAAGAAGTATTTGTATATGTGTACACACATACATAATTGATAATTTAAAAATGTATGCTGATGAGTCATAAAAGTTCATTCTGCTTTCTCCTTCATCTTTCAGTAGAGCCTTTATTATAGAGTCTAAAAAATAAGATGTATGATAATGGTTTGTGAAGAAGCATTTGACTTCTTTTTGAAATCTACTTGATTATAGATTAAAGTCAGTGAATCAGTATTTGGTTCCCTTTGTGGAAACCAGAAAAATGTCACAGTTGAAAAACACTCACTGATTCTCAGAAAAATAACAATAGAGCTTTTAAGACTTAGCAAAGATTTCACCTTACCTGTGCTTATGCATTTACCTCATATTTTCTTTTGTGAGCTTAGGAAATGGTCTATTATAGAAAAATTATAGGACAACATACATTAATCATCTGATCTCTATAACATGAGTGGCAGAGTGTAAAGCAACATAGAAAAATATTGCGTATACATAAGAAAAATTGTAGCCTTGATTCTGATACATTTTGTTTCTCTGATGTTGGTTAAGTGACACTCTGTTTTAAGCCTCAATTTATTGATGCAAAATAGATATACAGTCTTTCCCGAGACTTTCAATTGTGTTGCAAAGAGCAAAGGACAAAATATATGAGAAAGTACTTTTAAAACTGAAAATCATGATACAGATTGGTATTTGATAGAATAGCTCCACTGGAATCACACAAATTTAAGTCTTGTTACGACTTTATTCAGCTGAATTCTATCTACGTTGACCAGCAATACTTACTTACTTTTGTAATCAATTCTTTGTTTTGAGCAGGGCTTCTCTCATCTCCTCACCTCTATTTTTAAGAACTTTATTTCTGTTCCTGAAGGCATCCTAGGGAAACATTAATATTATCAGACAGTGAGAAATTTACAGTAAATTGTTTCATGTTCTCTGTCTCCTTTAAATAAGATCTCCCCCCTTTTTTTTGTTCTTTTTTTTCTCTTTTGTTTCGTGATCCTTTCTTGTCTTTTAATAATAGAATTAGAGAAAATATATAAAGAAGATCACCACCTACAACTACCACGGTGTTGTCTATCATCACCACCATTTCGACATTGTTTCTTCTACTTCTGCTGATACCACTCCTGGCTAGACAGGCAGTGATCTTAGCACTTTACATTTATTGACTCATGGCATCAACATGACAAACTCATATGAAGTTTCTTTCAGTAGCCCCAATTTTCAGTCAAGAAAACTATGGCCCATATAAATTAACTAATTCAAAGTGGCTACACACTCACCCACTGGGGTGAAATGGGCATTTGGAGAACAAGTCAGGCGTAAGAAATGAAGGAACTCGAGAGTCAGAGCCTGACATGTACTATGTGCATAATGGGCAAGGGTTCCAATGAAATAAACCTTCCTCAGTTGTCCTCCAGCAGAAACTATCAAGTGAGTGTCATAAAGCAGGTAACACATGGGGTCCTGGAAGAATAATCATCAGGTGATCCTAACTGCAATAAGAGTACAGTAGAGTGGAAATTGCTGTGCAAGGCATGTGAATTTTTCAATAAGTAGAAAAGATCTTCAGGTAAATTAGAAAGGTAGCATGATACTACTCTCAATCAATCACTGCTCAGACATATTTTGAAGTTCTGTCTTTGGTGATACATGAATTGGGTTTACTTCTCAGCTCCACCACCCAGTTCTATAAATTTAGACACTGATTGACTTCTCTGGTTCTTCATTTCCTCATCTAAAAAATGGGGATAATAATAGTATCTACATATTTAGGGCTATTATGAGAACTGAATTTGACAATCTATATAGCATAAGTCATCAAGCCTGGCCCATAACTTTTACACATAAATGTTATAATTATAGTATTTAGTGGCAATAACCAAAACTCTGTAAATCTTCAGTTCATTTAGAAAAAATATATATTTTTTCTAATCCAAAAGATCCATGGGCTTAAAAGCCAAAATCACCATCAGTTTAGTTTTTAAAGATACTCAAGTGAAGACAAGCCCAATTCTCTCCCAAAATACCAGTCCTGTAAAGTAAGAGAAAACCACTTGAGAACAAGGGGCTTGTGGCTCCCCGTAAGATCAGCAAATCAGGGCCGAGATGGATTTTTACCATCTGAAGTCTTTCTTTAGATGCAATTCCACATTTGATTCTTTGTATGCGTGCTCAAGTGAATAGCAACAATTTATAAATGTCCTTTGGTGGTAATATGCCACAAATTCTCCTCTCTGCAATAAGATTCAGCCAATTAACTAGCTTTAGGTAAGAAACTATAGGACAGTCTACTCAGCAGGAGCAGTACCTACTACCTTTATAGTTAATAATGCATTCTTCTCTTACCCACCACAGCTTTTGAACTATTACTTTTTTTTACTGATCATCTGGATTCAGAAGTCTAATTTTTAAAATCAAAACCCAAGTGATATACACATGTGTGTATATATATTTTTTCTGAAACAATGATTTTCCTCTGCTTAGAACACTCCAAGAGACTTTCCCTTGCAAAGTTCAAAATCCACTGATGTGTGTCTCAATCCTAAAAATGAATCTGTAAGAATTATTATTGTCTTACTTAACCTCCTCAGGTTAAAAGATGTCATGCTGTGGTAAGTCAGAGGCAAAAAACAAATAATACTTCAATAAGAAAATGAGCAAGGAATCCAAAGAATAATAAGATTCTTCTGACACTTATCTGGAAATAGCCACAATTTTCATTACTATATATTAGAAAAGTCCAAAAGTAAATGGTCTTAAAGATTAATAAAATTAAGTTATAATATTCTCTGCAAAAAAAGTAAAAATTTGAAACTAAATTATCTTCTTCACCTTAAAAAGGTTTTCATGCCTTTGATCCTTTTTGAAACATTATAATAATAAATGAAAAACACCATCTCTTTTTTTTGCACATTGACAAGTGGTTGACTGAAATTTCAAAATTTTTAAAAAATATCTTTATTGGAGTATAATTGCTTTACAATGGTGTGTTAGTTTCTGCTTTATAACAAAGTGAATCAGTTATACATATACATATATCCCCATATCTCTTCCCTCTTGCGACTCCCTCCCTCCCACCCTCCCTATGCCACCCCTCTAGGTGGTCACAAAGCACCGAGCTGATCTCCCCGTGCTATGCGGCTGCTTCCCAGTAGTTATCTGTTTTACATTTGGTAGTGTATATATGTCCATGTCACACTCTCACTTTGTCACAGCTTACCCTTCCCCCTCCCCATATCCTCAAGTCCATTCTCTAGTAGGTCTGCGTCTTTATTTCTGTCTTGCCCCTAGGTTCTTCATGACCATTGTTTTTTTTTTTTTAGATTCCATTTATACGTGTTAGCATATGGTATTTGTTTTTCACTTTCTGTCTTCACTCTGTATCACAGACTCTAGGTCCATCCACCTCACTATAAATAACTCAATTTCGTTTTTTTATGGCTAATATTCCATTGTGTATATGTGCCACATCTTCTTTATCCATTCCTCTGTTGATGGACACTTAGGTTGCTTCCGTGTCCTGGCTATTGTAAATAGAGCTGCAATGAACATTTTGTTACATGACTCTTTCTGAATTATGGTTTTCTCAGGGCATATGCCCAGTAGTGGGAATGCTGGGTCGTATGGTAGTTCTATTTTTAGTTTTTTAAGGAACCTCCATACTGTTCTCCATAGTGGCTGTATCAATTTACATTCCCACCAGTAGTGCAAGAGTGTTCCCATTCTCCACACCCTCTCCAGCATTTATTGTTTGTAGATTTTTTGATGATGGCCATTCTGACTGGTGTGAGATGATATCTCATTGTAGTTTTGATTTGCATTTCTCTAATGATTAATGATGTTGAGCATTCTTTCATGTGTTTGTTGGCAGTCTGTATATCTTCTTTGGAGAAATGTCTGTTTAGGTCTTCTGCCCATTTTTGGATTGGGTTGTTTGTTTTTTTTATATTGAGCTGCATGAGCTACTTGTAGATTTTGGAGATTAATCCTTTGTCAGTTGCTTTATTTGCAAATATTTTCTCCCGTTCTGAGAGTTGTCTTTTCAACTTGTTATGGTTTCCTTTACTGTGCAAAAGTTTTTAAGTTTAATTAGGTCCTGTTTGTTTATTTTTGTTTTTATTCTCATTAGTCTAGGAGGTAGGTCAGAAAAGATCTTACTGCGATTTATGTCATAGAGTGTTCTGCCTATGTTTTCCTGTAAGAGTTTTATAGTGTCTGGCCTTAAATTTAGGTCTTTAATCCATTTTGAGTTTATTTTTGTGTATGGTGTTAGGGAGTGTTCTAATTTCATTCTTTTACATGTAGCTGTCCAGTTTCCCCAGAACCACTTATTGAAGAGACTGTCTTTGCTCCATTGTATACTCTGGCCTCCTGTGTCATAGATCAATTGGCCATAGGTGTGTAAGTTTATCTCTGGGCTTTCTATCCTGTTCCATGGTTCTATAGTTCTCTTTTTCTGCCAGTACCATACTGTCTTGATTACTGTAGCCCTACTTCTGAAGTCAGGGAGCTTGATTCCTCCCGCTCTGCTTTTTTTCCCTCAGGATTGCTTTGGCTTTTTGAGGGCTTTTGTGTTTCCATACAAATTGTAAAATTTTTTGTTCTAGTTCTGTGAAAAAATGCCATTGGTAATTTGATAGAGATTGCACTGAATCTGTAGATTGCTTTGGGTAGTACTGTCATTTTCACAGTATTCATTCTTCCAATCCAAGAAAATGGTGTTTCTCTCCATTTGTTTGTGTCATCTTTGATTTCTTTCATCAGTATCTTATAGTTTTCTGAGTACACATCTTTTGCCTCCTTAGGTAGGTTTATTCCTAAGTATTTTATTGTTTTTGTTGCAATGGTAAATGGGATTGTTTCTTTAATTTCTCTTTCTGATCTTTCACTGTTATTGTATAGGAATGCAAGAGATTTCTGTGTGTTAATTTTGTATCCTGCGACTTTACTAAATTCATTGATTAGCTCTAGTAGTTTTCTGGTGGCATGTTTAGGATTTTCTCTGTATAGTATGATGTTATCTGCAAACAGTGACAGTTTTACTTCTTCTTTTCCAATTTGGATTCCTTTTATTTCTTTTTCTTTTCTGATTGCCATGGCTAGGACTTCCAAAACTATGTTGAATAATATTAGCGTGAGTGGGAACACTTGTTTTTTCCTGATTTTAGAGGAAATGCTTTAAGTTTTTCACCATTGAGAATAATGTTTGCTGTGGGTTTGTCATATATGGCCTTAATTATGTTGAGGTAGGTTCCCTCTATGTCTACTTTCTGGAGAGTTTTAATCATAAATGAGTGTTGAATTTTTTCAAGAGCTTTCTCTGCATCTATTGAGATGATCATATGGTTTTTATTCTTCAACTTGTTAATATGGTGTATCACATTGATTGATTTGGGTATATTGAAGAATCCTTGCATTGCTGGGATAATCCCACTTGATCATGGTCTATGATCCTTTTAATGTGTTGTTGGATTCGGTTTGCTAGTATTTTGTTGAGGATTTTTGCGTCTGTGTTCATCAGTAATATTGGCCTGTAATTTTCTTTTTGTGTGATATCTTTATCTGGTTTTGGTATCTGGATAATGGTGGCCTTGTAGAATGAGTTTGTGAGTGTTCCTCCCTCTGCAGTTTTTTGGAAGTGTTTCAGAAGGATAGGTTTTAGCTCTTCTCTAAATGTTTGATAGAATTCACCTGTGAAGCCATTTGGTCCTGGACTTGTTTGTTGGAAGATTTTTAATAACAGTTTCAATTTCATTACTTTTGATTGGTCTGTTCATATTTTATGTTTCTTCCTCGTTCAGTCTTGGAAGGTTGTACCTTTCTAAGAATTTGTCCATTTCTTCCAGCTTGTCCATTTTATTGGCATATATTTGCATGTGGTAGTCTCTTATGATCCTTTGTATTTCTGCTGTGTCAGTTGTAAGTCTCCTTTTTCATTTCTGATTTTATTGATTTGAGTCCTCTCCCGTTTTTTCTTGATGAGTCTGGCTAAAGATTTATCAATTTTTTTTTATCTTCTCAAAGAACCAGCTTTTAGTTATTGATCTTTACTAATGTTTTCTTGGTTTCTATTTTATTTATTTCTGCTCTGATCTTTATGATTTCTTTCCTTCTACTAACTTTGGGTTTTGTTTGTTCTTCTTTCTCTAGGTGCTTTAGGTGTAAGGTTAGGTTTATTTGAGGTTTTTCTTGTTTTTGAGGTAGGATTGTATTGCTATAAACTTCCCTCTTAGAATTGCTTTTGCTGCATTCCATAGGTTTTGAGTCATCGTGTTTTAAAATTTCGTTTGAGATTTCTCTTTGACCCAAGTGTTATTTAGAAGTGTTTTATTTAATCTCCACATATATTTGGATTTTCCAGTTATCTTTCTGTTATTGATTTCTAGCTTAATTCCACTGTGTTCTTAGACTAGACACTGCATCCTTTCTATTTTTAAAACTTTTGTTAAGGTGTGTTTTATGGCTCAGACTGTGATGTCCTGCTGAATAGTCCATATGAGCTTGAGCAGAATGTGTATTGTGCTGTTGTTGGATGAAGTAGTCTATACGTGTCAATTATATTCAGTTGATTGATGGTGTTGAGTGCAGCTATGCCCTTACTTATTTTCTGCCTGCAAGATTTGCCCCTTTCTGAAAAAGGGTTGTTGATGTCTCCAACTATGATAATGGAGTCATCTGTTTTTTTTGCAAGTCTTTTTGTCTCACATAGTTTGACATGCTGTTGTTAGGTATTGGTTTTTATGTTATTGTTATTTTCTTAAGAGAAGAAATTGTTACAGAGCCAAATAATAAATACCATAGAAAATTTCTGCATTAAACAAAACTTTAGTGAAGTGGGGGGTGCTGAGAATTATGCATGTGATCCACTTACAGTTATTGTATCTATTTGCAGGTGGTAAGTATGGCTTAAAGAAAAAAAAGCACTTAACACAACACCTTGAAATTTATGCCAGCTTGGGCTCTCATCTACATGTGAAAGAACTAAACTTTAAAACAAGTCTAATAAAAAAGAACCATCACATAAGGTCTATAGAGGTACAACAAAATAAAAGTAGGAAAAGAGTACAAACACACACAAACCTAATAGATTAATAGCATCAACATTAAAAAAAATGTTCCCACAGATCAGATGAAAACTAACCAAATACCTCATCAAGAATAAAAATATAAAGGAGAGATAATGTAAAATTGTTTCTAAAATGATAAAATACATGAAGAAAAGCTTTCCAAAGAGAGATAAAAAATAATAGATGCCTATGGAAACAAAACTGACTTCTAAAAAATGAAAGATGAATTAAGAAGAGCATATATGAGAATAGATGTGGCTGAAATTATAGTAATGGACTTTGTCTTGGTCTAGGTGCTCTAGAAAATAGAACCTAAGGGTGGAAAAATGTGCTAATACCTTATTGAGGTGTGTATTCCAGAGTAGCAAGAAGCCATAGGGGCAGAGAAGGAGAGAAAGCAAGTACATGATAGTGAATTGCTGAGTTTCACAGAAAATATAGCTGGTTGTTTGTGTAGGACCTTTACATTAAGGCTGTATGGGACTACTATGACTCAGAGCATTCAGTTAAGGGGAATGAGGGAGAGAAATTTATGTGCTGATACTTTTTAGTCTTCCTTTTCTTGCCCAAATTAGGCTCATGGGTTTACTTCTGGTTTGTGCATCATGACTCCACCAAGAAGTCTCTGGGCACGCCAAATCCCATGTCTTATGATGCAGCACTTCTTTTGAGTCTAGAAGGGCTGAGAGAAACCAGAGCCTCCATCAGGACAGTTGGTTGGCTTGGATACTGGAATTCCCTCAGCTCCCATTATGGTGGGAGAAATGGAGACTGGCCATCCTCTCAGGGGATGATGAAACAAACAGAAGCAGTAATAGATGAATAAAGAAGCCAAAGCCTAAAAGGCAGGTATAGCCAGATAAATCTGGGAGCCCCATAAATTGTGTCCAAAGAGTTAATCCCTCTCACTATTCATATCCAGTATCCTCTGATTTTTGATCTTATACAAATTTATGAAAATAAGATACTATCACTTCATCCCTCACAGGAACAGTAAAAATCCAATGCTCCTTGATGGTGGCCAGTTGTAATGTCCCAAGAAGGCTTAAAAATGGTTAAAAAAAAAAAAGGTAAGGTCCTCACTGCTGCAGCTCTCCCAAGCCTATAAATTATCATCTCTGCCTACATGAACCATCTGGATTCTCCAGAAAGAACCAAGTCTGTAGGTTGCTTGCCTGGAGGGCTAGTATGGGTCTTCATCTCCAGGGTGTCTGCAGCTTTAATTGCATTGCACTTGTAAGGCTGCAGTTGTTGAAATCTCCCCATTCGCAGTTATCACTGAAGTTGGAAACATCAAGAGATACCCTAATGAATGCCCTGAATCCCAGGTGTGTATCTCCTTGTCCTCTGTGTATTAGCAACTCTAGCTCCTCATGATAATTGGGGTCAATTGTCCCAGGAAAAGCAATGACTCCTTCCTTTACCCTCTGGTTCTCTGGTGTTATATATTAGGGTTCAGTCAAACTCTTAAGGTATCCCTTAGCTAAATGATCCACTCCTCATATCCTACCACTACCATCGGGAATTAGAATCTCAAATCTATCTGATTCTAAGGATGCATGAAGAGATGTTCAAGTAGGAAATGTTTAGGAAAGGGACACTCTTCCTTCTTCCACTTCTTTGTAGACTTGTATATTCTGGTGATACAGTGCCATATTTTGATCATTGTTATAGTGACTGGGTGCATCGCACAGAAGAGCTCTCCAACATTGTAAGATGTCCTTGAGGTTGTTCCTTAGTTGGACATTCAGCATTCCATTCAGCCATTCTATCAGGTCAGCTGTCAGAGTGATGGCACACTTGGTAATGAGCCCATTGTTGCATCTCTTGGTCTGAAGCAATCTGTGTGGGATACCATATCAAAGCATCAGGAGTTCTGTAAGCCCTTAGGTGATACTGTTTTTAGAGGTACTATAGGGAGAGAAGATAGACTCATATTTGGAATATGAATAATTTTGGTTTGTGAAGATCACTGTCTGCTTTAGGGTGAAATGGACCTGATGTAATCAACACGTCTCCAAATGCCTGGAAAGATCAGCATCAGTCCTGTCCTATGGCAAATTGGGCACTTAGCAGTGATAGTAGCTAGCTTAGCCATCATGTGAAACAGCCATGTTGTTGATCCCACATATATCCTTTATCCCTGCCCCCATGGCCATTCTCTTAATAGGTTAACTATGTGAGAATATGAGTGGTTGAAGAGAGAAGGTGACGGAGTCATTATCTTCATCTGGTCCCTGTGAGTATCCTCAGAAGTGGATGCTGAGGGACAAAGACATGAGACACAACAGACATTCTTTGTGGCCTCTTCAACCTCATAACTCCATGCTTACGGTTTTTAAATCTTCATTCCAGGTCTCTGGTCAACGAGCCAGTCTGTTTAATCACCAGAATTTGGTGTATATAACTCATTCATCTCTTTCTTTAGACAGAACCCATAGCTTTCTCTTTTGGAAGAACTTCCCTCCAACACTGTTTGCAGAGGGGAAGGGGCTACTCGGTGGGGCTCTAATATGGCAGCAGTTCATTTTTCACTAGTGCAAACATATCCATTAATGAGCATTAGTCCCACGACATTTCCTTGTCTGCCAATTGGTCATCAGAAACAGCCCCTCAGCCCACGGCTGTGAACTGAGCGAAAGGCTTTGTGGCATCAGCAATAGGTGCCATTGAGCCTGAACCATCTGTTAGAGCCCAATCTAGAACACAGGGCTTCACTTATATTGTAGAATGTGTTGCTTCTCTGCCTAACTGACTTTTGTAATTCATTGGATCTAATGATGGCTAGACCAAGATGGGCAAGTCATGTTGCCATATCATGTTCCACTGTGGGTTCTCAATCTTTACTAGGGTGTAATACCAGGCCAAGGGCATTTTTGCAAATAGTACGTAATTCTACCATGCTCCAAAAACCTACAGATGTGTACTACAACTATCATGTTAAGGCTTTCAAAAAATTTCATTCATGATTCTTAACCAACTTAGATACATAAAGTAGCATTTTATTTGCTAGGCCTTGTGTCAAAAGTTACAGGACAGCTTTCACTAGAGCATGGACCTGCTACAGAGCTCTCTCTTGCTTTGGATCCTACTTGAAACTGGCAGCCTTCTGTGGCGTCCAATAAATAAGTTAGAGGAATGTTTGCAAGTGCAGTCTGTGTTCCTAAGTTCACTAAGATCTTTGACTGTTTCACAGTGGTAGGAGGTACTGGGCAGAGAATGGGGTTGGAGAGCAACAACTTGTCTTTTGACTTGTTGGGGATGCCCCAGCATAACTAAGACCTCTGGACTCCCCAAAACTTCACCAATGTCTTATGCATCTGAATCATTACAGAGCTCATTTCCTATACTCTGGCACTTTCATGTCTTACAAAGACATCTAGCCCCATAGAAAAAGAGGTGAATGATATAAACAGAGTGCTAAAATTACAAATGGCTCTTAAATGTGAAAAGATTTTAAGCCTCATAAGAAGTGAAATGCAAATTAAAATCATACTTTGATACTATGTTTATCTTTCAGATTATCGAAGAACAAAAAGTCTGTGTTAGAATGAGAAACAGACTCACATACCTATTGCTGGACTGTAAATGGGAAAAATATCTATGACAGTCAATTTATCAATCTCTCTCAAAGTATCAAATGTTTATGCCATTTGTCCTAGCAATTTCTTTCCTTAGAATTATCCTACAGATAATTTTGCATTTGAGAAAAATGACATATGTAAAAAATTATTAAGTACTGCTTTGTTTATAATTAACAGATTGACAAATGATTTAACAATGGGATTGTTAAATAACGCTATTCAAAGGATAAAGACTTTTAGAAAGAATGATATGGATCTTTAGCTACTGATATGAAATGATATATAAAATATATTTTAAGTGAAAAAAGCAAGGTACTGAACAATGTATATGGCACACTACCATTTTTTTACCTCTGTGTATGAAGAATCTCTGAAACAATGCTCAAGAAACTCATTAATTTTAAAAGTGGCTTCTTATGGGTGGGAAGTTGATTATTTCTATGACGAGGATGTAAAAACAACTTATTTATTACTGTATACTTATTTATTCCTTTTGAATTTTTTACTGTATTCATACATTATTCATTTATAAAAATCAAATAAATCCTACCTAATTCAATTTAAATTTTCATTCATATCTAATTCAAAGCTTCACCCCTTCCTCTAGTTCAGATCTGAGCAGCAGCTTGAGGACTTATAGTAGGCAAGAGTAAGAGTAAGATCTATTTATTCATTTTCCCTTTACCTCCTCCCACTTGCTGCTAGTTCCTCTAAAATTGAGGCAGGGGAATAAAGGATTAAATAAAAAGAGAAGTCTTATGAGCTTTTCAAGGAAATTTATATACTATTCCTGGAGTTTACATTTGTTAAAATAATGGGAAAGAAATTTGGCCATATCTGATGAATTTTGATGAAATCTGATAGAGAGAGTTCTTACTGGAGTTTGCAAATCATTGCCCTGCTGTCACAGCCATTAAAACTTTGGCTGTCTCATTACTCAACATGGGCAATTAACTCACCTCCTCCAGGTTGCCTTCTGTACTCCACAGAGTAACACTAGGTGCTGTAACAAATAAACTCTGGAATATAAGTGGTGTAATAAAATATCATCTTATTTCTTGCCAATGCAAATATCCTTAGTGGTGGAGTTTAGGAATGAGTGTGAAGGCTTTTGGTTTGCATTCATTTAAACCCACACTGTCAAAGGCTCTGACCTCTTCAACATTTAACTTCATAAAATTTCTTGGGCATTGCTGTACAGCCAGTGGAAGAGGGAAAAACATGGTGGCATGCAATATGGGAGAGTTTTATGGATTAGGTCTGGAAGTGGAATGTGCCACCACAAGGTATTTCATGGACCTGGACTCATCTAAATAGGCAGACGTTACTGTAAGTGAAGCTGAGAAATGTAGTCCCAGGCTGGTCAGCAAATTTTCACTGACAGTCCTACACCATTGAAAGTCATGCATACCACGTTTGGTCAGCTACTTGTCTATGCCATATACCCCGCAGCAGTTTCCCACGTCAGTTGCATCCCATAGCCTCTTATTGCTGAGGGTGGTGTTACCTTCCTCTTGCAGCAGGCTACTCTTAGGCAAAGTGTATTAAATATAACACAAGCTTGGTTACCTTTTCTGCTTTGCCCAAGGGAATCTTAAAATCATTTCCAAGTGGGAAAGAGACAGTGGGCATCTTTGTGTGTGTGTATACATATATTCATAGGTATGTAAATTCTTATGAAAGTTCAAAGGGAAAGGAAGCAGGGCTGGGCCAAAAAGCTTTCTGATAGAGATGCAGGTCTGACATCTGTGAAAGGAAAGACCTGAGGAAGCAGAATTGACAGGGAAAAGATCAGACACCTGTTCAGATCTGCAAAAGTGTTAGTCCCATGGAGAGCACTAGAGCAGAGGTTTCCAGTTAAAAGAATCCCATATATGTCGCAATGGCCAGACTCTGGTAATACAGCATGTTTAGTCATTGGTTGTTGTGCCTGGACAGAAAAGCATATGGATTCATTCTGAAAGATGAGGGTAAACTCTGAAGGCATTAACAGTTGAAGGCTGTCAGCTAAAAACACTCCTTGAAGTTGAATGAGGAGTTCATTTCTGGAAGGAAATTGGAGCTAAAACCTCCATGGCTGCTTCAGCTAGAGACACCAGATTTCCATTATTTCAGGTCCCTTCAATTTCTATGAATAGGTCTGTTGGATTAGTCCTCAATTAACCTGGAAAGAATGAATGATCCTTTATCCAACTACCATCTCATCCCCACACCTCCACACTAACTGCATGGGTATAGAAGAGGATATACCATAGTACTTCCATCAGGGAATGATGCAAAGCCTCCCCCAATCTGAGCTCCCAGATGCCAACCAAAAGCCAGTCTTGTAAGACTTTCAGAGGATAGCAGTGTCAGGTGAACTATGTTAACTATATTCTGCAAACACTAAAACATTTTCATGTCCTTCACCCTGTCACATTCTCATATTCTGTCTTCCTGAAATCATAGTCAATGGTCTATCAATATAAGCACTCTTGTATATACACTAGATCCCCTTCCTGTTATCTACTTATGTGACACTGGGGGAACAAATCATGATTAAATCCAAATCCAAGTCTTCAGTTCTTTCAATTGTGTATGATAAAAAAAAAGAAATAGACAAACCTCACACTAAGTTCATGACCAAAGCACCTGTATCTGCTGCCCAGAAATTCTACTAAAATTCCTTAGTTTATTGGTTTTCAAACTGTGGTCACTGAACCCATAGGATCAGCATCATCTGGGAACTTATTAGAAATGTAAGCTTTCAGATCTAACTACAAATCGACTGATTCAGAAACTCTGGAGGAGGACCCGTATATCCATGTTTTAACAAGCTCTTTGGGTGATTCTGATGCATGTCAAAGTGTGGGAGACT
Organism: Phocoena sinus; assembly: GCF_008692025.1. Lineage (NCBI taxonomy): Eukaryota > Metazoa > Chordata > Mammalia > Artiodactyla > Phocoenidae > Phocoena > Phocoena sinus. The sequence continues at coordinate 69,876,001 of NC_045767.1, forward strand.
GTTCTTGACTATTCATCCTCACAGTCTTTTAGATATCTACTTCACATGTTCCCTTCTTCTACTCAAATCATTAGTAACACTGCTCCCATCTTTCTTCTCAGTCAGTGGCCTTGCTTTTTACTTCACTGAGAATACAGAAGTAATTAGAAAGAACTTCCCTAAGCTCCCTTTTGTCCACACTTCTAACTTGTGCCCATATATTATCTGCCTGTGCTCCTTTTTGCTATGACCCATTTGTGCCCTGGATTTTATCCTCCCTAAGTATCTGTCTCACTTTCTCTTCAACATCATCAATTCTCTTTCCATTGAATCATTTCCATTAGCATTCAAATATGTTGTAATGTCTCCAACAACAATTAATAGCACCTTGACCTTGATCTCTAGCAACCTCTCTATTTCAGTGATCCAATTTACAGCAAAACAGCTAAAAAGAGAATATATACTTAATATCTCTAATTCCTTTCCTCCCACTCTCTCTAACCTACTTTAATTAGGCTTTCTCTGTACCATTCTACAAGACAGCTCTTGTGAAGGACACCAGTGTTCTCCACCTTGCTAAATATAGTGAATATATCAATTTTTAGTCCTCATGTTATCACTTGTAATCAGTTTTACAAGTTGATTCAGGCCTCTTTATATTCTCTTTCTGTTATCTAGAATATCTGCCATATTTCCGTATGAGTCACTCCCTTTCATCTTCATATCTCTGCTCAAATATAACATTATTAATGTAGCTTAATGTTAATAGCAAATACTATGATAGACTATTATCTATCAAACATGATTTTACATACTTCAGGTACTAATATTAGCCCAATTTTTAAGATGGAGAAACTGAGGCACAGAGAGGTATATTAATTTTTCCAAAGTCACACTGTCAGTAAGAGTGGCGCCACACCACAAATCAAACCCAAACTGTATTATATGACCTTAAGCCCTAAACCATACTGGCTGTATGGGTTTCCCAGACTCCCTGTACTAATTAACTAACATCACCCCTTACCCTGTCTCTCCTCCGTAACTTTGTGTTCCTGCATAGCCTTTATTATCATCCATGGCAGAGAATGTCAAGTGTCTCCTAAAAACTTGTTTTTGTTTCTTCTTAAGTGCACAACTCAACTACATTTCCTAATCTTGTTTGCAGTTAGTTGGCCATGGAATTGACTTCTGTCCAATGGCACATGGTCATAAATGATGTGAATCACTTATAAGCCTGGCATATGATAACCTCCAGTTGCTCAGAGATGGATTTACTGTGAACCTAATGAAGCTTAATAATACTCAGGGATCTCACTTGATCCACCTTCTTTGAAGACTTCTGGAGGGCCTTAGAAATGTACCTAAATGTTCTTGTGAAGACATTTTAGATTATTTTCAACCCTTTAAGAAACTGGTCTCTTTCTACTCTGACTCCATCTGTCACATTTTTTTTAAAATTTAAAAAAAATTTTTAACATCTTTATTGGGATATAATCGCTTTACAATGGTGTGTTAGTTTCTTTTGTTGGGCGAAGTTGGAGTGATAGCAGGTATTTTGGGATCTGTAAAGGGGAAAGTTGAATTAATGTTAAATGTGGATGGGCTTTGGGAAGATGTATGCATGTTTTGCTTTTCTTCCCAACTATATTTAATTCATAGCCATCCAGAAGTATAAATGGCTTTCATAAGTTCTTTAATCACCAGCTGTGCTGATTCACCCAGAATCATAATACAGAGATAAGAGGACAGAGTTCTTATCATGATATGACTATGTCCCATGGCACTCAGCATCAGACTTATGTGGATGGAGAAAAAAATCAGGTTTGAAATGCATGGTTTCAGAGGTAGTCTATGGAAAATTATTCCAGTTATGAGAGAAGTAAAATTAGGTGAACAATATTCACTTCTCATTGAAAGCTAGTGGAATGAAAGTATTATCAAGATTATGAAAAGCAAGTGACTCCTAAACATGAAAAGAAAGAGCAGGAAAATGAAAAAATTATATTAAACACCCCACACAAAGTGTTGAGTTACCACTAAGATTTTGAGGTTTGTTAGAGCATTTACTATTACTTAATAAAATGTAATACCCAACACCTTATATATTTTCATTTTGCTCATATGAGCTCCATGGTGGTAGAGTCTTTGCTATTTATTCACTACTTGATCCCCAGCAATGAAAATGGAACATGGCATATAATAATCTTCCAGCACATAGTTTTTGAATATATAGATACATCATAGTGTAATTACAGAACACCAAAAATAGAGTATTACAGAAGTTTCCAGGGAGGAAAAAAAATTAACAGAGTTTTATTAATGAACAAGACTGACTCACTTCTCATCAGACATGCAGAACACTACAAGACAAAGGAGTAACACTATTTTATATTGCTGGATAACAGATTACCATGGATTTAGTGGCTTAGAGCAGCACACTATTTCATCTCAAAATTTCTGAGGGCCTGGAGGGTAGTATTCTGGGTGCTATGCTGAAGGTCCACAAGACTGCAATCAAAGAGTTGGCCAGGGCTGTGGTCTCATCTGAGACTTGGGGTTTTCTTCTCACTGTTGCTGCCAGAAATTAGTTTCTTATAGCTGTAGGACTGAGACCCTCAGCTGATAGAAACCATCTTCTGTTTGCTGCCAGGGGGACCTCTCTAGGACACGTCAGTTTGCTTCTTCAAGGTCAGCATGAGTATATCTCAGTGCTTCAAATCTCTACCTTCAAAGAATGACTCAGACTTCTTTTAAAGGCCTTACCTGATAAGGTCAGGGTCACCCAGGATACTCTTACATTTGATTAATTCAAAGTCTACTGATCAGGGGCCTTAATTCCATCTTGGGGACCATCTTAGAATTTCGCCTATAAAAATTCTTTCAAAGGAATTTTCTTTCTAACCTAGAATTATACACTCAGACAAAACATCAGATATCTTAGACGTGTAAATATTTAGGAAGTTTTCTCTGTGTGGCAAAGAATTAACATAGTAGGCCTGATGTTGCTCTTTATGAGGGAACGTTTGTGGAGCTGGCCTTGGCTGATATTTGGGAACTTGGCTTTGGAGTATTCCCTATGTTACTAATTAATAAGGTTGTTTTGTATGCCTGGGCACTGAATCCTGCTGTACCAAGATGACTAGATTATTTGTGCAATAATTTGATTTGTGGTAAACGCCTCGTTTCCTTCTGGGAGTCTGTAAATTTTGTAATTATAACTCTGGCAGAGAATGGTCAGCCCCCATTAGAAGTTCTATATTGTGAGTCTCAAGTTGGCTTCCCTGGGCAAGAACACTTTACAAATGCTGCTGCATGCCACTGCAGTGACGTGTGCTTTACAGCGCCAACATGCCCTAACATGAGAGGGGAAGCCTGTACCTCTGTTCCTGATAACCCCAGACTCTGCCTGATGGGGCTTTTTCCGTGACTGATCCTTCTTCGTATCCTTGCAGTGTAATTTTTTTTGTCTGACAAGATGGAGCATAGAGCTACCCTTGAGAACTTATTTTTGAGTTACTGTTCTGCAAATCATTCATGCTAATAAATAGGTTTGCAGAAATATGGTTGAGGTTTCTACAGTCCATACTTCCCTATGTTATGGTCTGCAAATCCTGTTTAAAATAGATAATGTGTACATACAGGCACACACACATTTGATATAAGCCAATAAAAACATCTGGGATAACACAACATTCAATTACACAATATCCAGCCTTTCAAATAGTGGACCTTTATAAACCAGGACATAATTGAAAGGGATTTTGCTGTTTGGATGATATCCTTCATTTTGACTGTGAATGCAAGTCTGTAACATCACACTTGTGACAGTGGTAATTATCACTGACAAAGTTTCTCTGTTGCTCCAATTCCAGCCAATTGTTTATTTCCTCAGCACCTTCCTTTCTCACTAGTGATGGTAAATCAATAGCATCCCTTTCTGGAACTCCTCAGTGAATAAGTGGTGAGGGACCTTTTAGGTTAACAGGAAGTCAGAGATTGTGCAACATTCTGTGGAACATTCAGAAAAGGCTTTGTTATAATATCCTCGGTCAATTATTACAGATATCTTTGTCTTCCCATGATTAAAGAATTAGCCTCTAATTTGACTTTCCTGGATGCAGTTTTTCAGGAAGTTGCTAGACCTTGGATAACTGCAGCAAGGACAAAAAAGTGCAGTTAGTGAGATGCAGAGTCTGAGAAGTACATCATATTGGGAACGTATCTTTAGTGACTGTATGTCTTTTGTTACAAATCATTTTTCAGTGAAAATAATAAATCTTTCCTTGGATAAGTGACAGATGGTTTAGATTGGCAAATTTGCTTTCAGTAAATCCATAAGAGGAAGTAATCTGTAATGTTTCAGAAGGATAACAAGAGGTCAAATACTAAGATTTGGATCTAATCCCTCAGCAGCTGGACTATGAGTGAATATCCTTGATCTAATACTGTCTTTTAGAAAATTCTCTTTGAGAAGATGTCTTGTGCATCTTATTTCAAAAGAAGTCTCATTAGTTTCCCATATGCTGTGCAAAATTGCTTTGGGGTACCAACCTTCTCTGTATATTAAATATGTTTCCATTTGGCTCTAACTTATAGAAAATCCTACTATTGTGACTTATACTACTTATAGGCTTACATTTCTCATGTTAAGGAAATTCAGAGGAGGTTATCCAGAGCCATTAGTGTGACTTGACAATGCATTGCCAACTTGGTATCCTTTATCTTCCTGTTTCACTAATTTGAACCTGTGATTTTGGCTTCCATGCTCACAGGATTATTGATATACATTGAAGAGCATGTCTCAGTTAAATTAAGAAAAAGGGAAAGTACCAAAGGAAGATAGGTCCTCTGTGGAGTGCTTCATGTGGCTGATAATAGCTGCAAGGGAGTCTTGCACAATATGCATTTTAGTTTTACTGTTTGGTTAATAGAGGAAGACAAGGGAAATTAATTTGCACATAGCTTTTGAGAAGTCCACCCAATGTGTTCCATAGTTTAAGTAAAATGCTATCCTTTTAATTAGAAGAGAATGAGTCACTTTCAGAACATAATTGAGCACTAGAGTAAAATGAAACTTGCTCCCTAGTAGATGTGGAAAAATTGTTTTTATCTTATTCCTAGTTATATATTTGCTTAGATTTGCTTATTCTTTATTTTGAAGCCTTATGGCTATTATAGAATCAAAATAACTAAATTTTTAGTTTCTCAGAAAAAAAAAATCACCACTTATTCATTTTTGTCTTTCTTCCAGAATACAGCATTGCTCAGAGTATTAGTAACACTGATCAATTAAATTAATTAATATTTTAACCATTCTTAAAATACCCAGAAATAATTACTCAAGGTGGTTTGGAGGAGAAATTTTATTTACTATAGCCATCAAATGATTAACATAATTTGGCTAATAATATTAGGAACTTTAGAAATATATGAGTAATATTTTATATTTACACTAAAATAATACATTTGAAATTAGATATTTGGAGATACTTACTCTTGTCATTTCACCCCATCTTTTCTTGCTACTCAAAATAGACCTAATAGGCATTAGCTATTTCTGGCCTTCACAGACAGCTTGAGATTAATTTCTGCTCTTTCCATGTAACTGTGGTGCAAACCTGCCCAATTTAATTCCAGCTCCAGGATATGGAGGGATAGGCTGTACTGATTAAAATATTAGGGATAATGTTTTTGCACTAAAATCCTAAAGGGGAGTCACTACAAAGGTATAAGGAAAAGATGAATGAGGATTGGATACTTTTAGATGCTCACATATCCCCTATATTATTTAGTATGATAGGCCTAGATATGCTCTTAGAAAATGCACATCCCTATATTTAAACTCATGAGAAAGATCTTCCAGTCTTAGCACTGTAGAAACAACAAATACCAAACTATTGCTCCTGCCTTCTCACTTTTACTGTTGAATGGAATGGTAAGATGCTAGAATATTAAGACACAGATAAGGGATTTAGATTTAGGATCTGGCATGGATGTATTTAGAGTAGACTTTTCGATTTAGTTTTTGCCTTAGGCTACTCATATTAAATTTGACTAGGCAAAAATGATCTGAAAGGGAAGATAACGGAAAACATTACTAGAGCTCACTGAGGGATCTGATTTTATTCTGTTTGGGGGAACATGTCCCTTGGAGATGACCATGGCCATATGATCTGTGTTGGCCAATGAACTGTGAACCTGAAATGACATATATATTTTCTGAGTGGAAGAATTTAAGAGTCATGAACGATTATCTGTGCACACTTCCTCTGCTGCAGCAATAGTGAAAGCACATGTTAAGATGTAATTGCCATGAAGTCAAAGCAACCTGGGATGATGAGTGAAAACTTAGAAGACAGCTGCTCTAGGGAGTCATCTAGACACACAGTAGACTGCATGATTGAGAAAGAAACTTTACTTAAAAGTTTCCGTACATGTCAGTCTGAAACTAACACAACACTGTTAATCAACTGTGCTCGAATATAAAATAAAAATTAAATAAAAGGTTTCTGATCTCTCGGTGATGTTGTTACGGCAATATAATTAAGCCTGCCTTGGTTGAACTTCTAGATCCTCAAAAATTTGAGAAACAAGACAAGTGATTTTAAAATATCAACTTATTTTATTAGTAAACTCTAAGGTGAGGGATAAAATCTAAGCTTAAGTATGGGGAAGGAAATGGAACTAGTAAGTAATCTCAAAAATAGGCAAACTCCTTCCTCCTTCCAAGCCACAGGTAAAGCTGCAATCCCTACCTGGAATACCTTCTCAAGAAAGGATTAAGGAATGGGGGGATGGTGAGAAATATTGGACCTTGCTGGCAGATTCACTACCAAAAAGGAGAGGAGAGAAAACCATTTGAACATGACCAGTTTACTGGTACCAGATTTTCCAATTAGGTAAAGTTATTTCACCTCCCCTGACATTAAGAGGATAAAGGGCAGAGAGGCCAGGAATGTACCAGCACCCTACTTGTAAATAAACAGGATGGGGAAGAAGACTTGTTTGCTTGTTGCCCTGCAAGACTCCATCTGGTCCCTACCTTCTGCTCCAGCTACACGTTGCATTCCTGTATTTAATCTTGAAGGCATATGAACATGTTATTTCCTTTGAATTAAACAGTCATCTATTCTCTCTTATTCATCATTCAAATCTCAACTCAATAGCTATTTCCCCAGTTATACCTTCTCTGCTTCCTTAACTGGATCAGTTTTCTTTATTAAAAGCTTTTTTATTGTATCGTTTATGTCTTATGTATTAACGACGTTTGTAATTTTATATTTGTTGGGTAATTAATTTTATTAATGCCTGTATCCCAGGAATAATATTATGCCTGTTTTATCCATCATCTATTCTTTTTTTTTTTTTGCGGTACGCGGGCCTCTCACTGCTGTGGTCTCTCCCGTTGCGGAGCACAGGCTCTGGACGTGCAGGCTCAGCAGCCATGGCTCAAGGGCACAGCCGCTCCGCAGCATGTGGGATCTTCCCGGACCGGGGCACGAACCCGCGTCCCCTGCATTGGCAGGCAGACTCTCAACCACTGTGTCACCAGAGAAGCCCCACCATCTATTCTTTGTGTCTTGCAGAGTGGAGCTGTTTTCTGTCTCTCTCTCTCTCTCTCTCTCTCTCTCTCTCTCTCTCTCTCTCTCTATATATATATATATATATATATATATATACACAAACACACATTCACATTTCTACATATATGCCAAAGTACATAAAATATACAAATATACACGTAATATATATTGTGTATTCATTATATTGATACATTATTTACACATACAAAAGTGTGTAGAATGTATATAGAATGTACATAAGCTAAGTATTTTAAATATTTTTAAATATTTTAAAGAGGTATATTCATAATTGTACAGGTGAGAAATATTTGGAACGTAGATGAAGTATCTAAAAGCAATCTGTATAAAATAACTGGTAAAAGAAATTGGATTTAAGAAAAACAAGGAATGTCAAATTATGGAGTGGAATGTGAAATTAAACTGTTTGAAAGTAAATTATAATGGAATACTCGTCTGCCAGTGCACTGATTTTGCCTGTGAGAGCACTTTGATGAACCAGAAGCAAAGTCTCATGGTGGTGACTCAGATTGGTTTCATTATATATTAAGTCATTATCAATTTTGCCATCTACAGTCCACATTAAGGTGTAAGTCAAGTGGCTACAACAAAGAGCCACAGAATATAATGAATAAAAACATACATTTCCTTCCTACCTACTTCCAGGTGTAGGTGGGGCAGGTGGTGGGTTGGCTCTACTCCACAGAATCATCCAGGAATAGTAATTTCTTATATTTTTTTCATTCAGCCTCCCTTTTGTTGACATTATGTGGTCAAGGCTGAGTTATTGTCATGATGTTCAGGCCCTGTGCATGGAGGTAAGAGTTTAAGTCCAAGAAAACAGACTTCATTTTAATGGAGTGACTCAGAATTACTCACTGTATGTGTCTGTTAACCATCACTAGTTCCAGAGAGGTTGAGGAACATTCTGTCTGGGTAGATACAGTTAAAATTTTTTCACTAAGGGAGAAATCTATATTTTTGTGGAACAGTAAATCATCTACCACACAGCTTATGTAGGAAACGTAATTCTGACAAGAACCACAGTGTTATTTTAAATATCGATTCTATTCTTTTTAAGTTTTTCATAAAGTTATTTGGTTGAAAGATTTTTTTTAAGTTTTGCATCTTTCTTAAGTAATTCATTTTTGTTTCAGAAATGTAAATAAATTTGCAATTTCACAATGTAGTTTAATGGAGAAGACAGGAATTTAGGAACAGAATTATGTTTATATAAACTTGTGTTATTCCTATTTCACTAAAGAAGGATATTTAAAAAAGAAAACAAGCAAACAATAACATTTTTCATAAAGCTTAGTTAAATTTGAAGTGAATGTTGATTTCCTTAAGATACCTAATATCACAGGTTTTCAAATTCTGTTGCGCAGCTGTATGATTTTAAAGAGAAGCCTGAGGAATCACTGTGTGTGTGTGTGTGTGTGTGTGTGTGTGTGTGTGTGTGTGTGTGTGTGTGCATGTTTGGGGCAAGGGAGTGTTGCTGTTATGAACTGAGTTCTCAACTTCTTCCTGGGGTCTTAATTATTGCAAATAGAACTGCTAGGAATATTGGTAGATATATATTTATATGTTCATATACATATATATATTTCATATAGATTTATGTTGAGAATATATGTGGAAATAGAATCGCTGGATCATAATCATATGTTCAACTTTCATAGAAACTACAAATAAACAGCCAGAAAGTTTTCCAAAGTTTTTTCTACAAATTATCCACTGAAACTATCTGGGCCTAGAGATTTCTTTTTTAGAAGCTTTTACATTTCAGATTCAATTTCTTTAATATTTATAGAACTATTCAGTTAATCTATTACATGTTGAGGGAGGGTTGGCAGTTTGTGTTTTTAAGGAATTGAGCCATTTTCCCTAACTCTTCTAACTTACGTGTGTAGAATTGTTGGTAGTATTCCCTTATTTTCCTTTTAATAGATACAGGAGTTATAGTTATGTGATTATTATTTCTTTTTGTTCTTGATAATTTTCTTTGCTCTGAAGTCTAGTTTTTCTGATATTAATATAGTCACTTCCGTGCTTTTTATAATTCACTTTTGCATGGTATACCTTATCATCTTTTTACTTCCAACATATTTTATTATATTTGAAGTGAAGTTCTTGTAAATAGAGTTGGGCATGGGGTACCTTTTGTACACCACATTCATTTTGAATATAGTTCTTTCCAGTAAATGTGGCAGGATATAAAACCAATTCCACCAGTTTAGCCCATGTCATTATAAAGAAGCATCAATATGAAAGTATAGCATGTGCTTCCTACAAGATGTGGCAGTCGTTCAGAGGCATTTTCTAATTTAGTGTAAAAATGAAGCAGTCCTTAAGTATTTGACTGATGATACATCTTTAATTAAAATTTTAAATGTAAACAGAGGCATATACTGAGCTTCAAAAATTTTGGAATTTAGTAATTAGTGAATATCACCACAGTAAGGTAAAATGCAAGGATAATATGGGACAAAGAAGAGGATCAATTTTATGATAGAAAATAAAGGAAAAAACCCACAATTTTCTTAGGATCATCTTAATAATTCTTTTGAAGAAAAGTTTTCCAGACAGAAATCTTTAGACAGTTTGTATCTATGTTCATAGCCATATAACTATCTTTACAGTTTTAGCCTTAGTTACAAGGGATTATGTTAATCATACTTCTTAGGGCACAATGTTACTCCTGATTCATGCAAGAGACCTCTTCTATGTATATACGTGTGTATGCATGCATCTATGCACCTGTGTATCTATCTATCATCTAACTATCCTTCTTTTCTCTTATCCAATTCTGTTACTATAATTTTCATTCAGTTAATGTTACATTTTGATAAAAGTTGTGAATTTTATAAAGTTTATTTTATCAATATTTTCTGCTATGTTTAGAAATGTTTACTTATAAATTATGATAATACAGTTATACTAAACTCTTTATATGGTTCCCTGTATACTATTTTAGGTGAGGTTCTAATAATTTGTTCTCATTGTAAAGTTCTCTGTTAAATAATTCAGCTGGGAACTCTCATGTTACAGATAAAGAATATCTGCATCCCAGCTAATAATTCTAGCCAAGATTCTTTTGGCTAAAGATAGCATAATAAATATGTACTATCCATTACCTGTGGTTCTTACAATTTAGTTGTAAACAGAAAGGTAGATTCTTAGGCCCAACACAACATAATAATAACTAGATATTACACACTGCGCTAAGTAATTTACATGGATTTTCTCACATGATGATTGCAAAAATCCCATGAGTTACTTGTTATTATTACCCAATTTTTTTGACAAAGAAAGCATGTCTAAAGAGGAATTCCATAATCTGAATTTTTAACCAGCACTCCAGGTGATTCTATTGTAGGTGGTTAGGAATTACATGAGGTGAGTTATATCACACTGTCTACACCAGGATTATTAATATACAGATGTGATATATATTTTCATATTAAATATTATATAATATACTAGATTCCTTAAGTTCTTGTTTTCAGCTTCATTAATAAACCATAGTTGCTGCAGGAAAAGTATGTAATTGTATAATGATAAGAGCGATGCATTCCCTCAATAAAGAAATGTATATATGACAGATCCAACAGAGGAAAATATTTATCCTTGATCTATATTGTATATTCAAACAATTGGTAAATTATTTTTGATACAGAATTTTCTTATTTTAGATATAACATTTTATCATAATTTGAATAGTTTAAAAACCCAACCTCCTTTTTTGGAAAACACAAACTCTTTTTGGACAATACCCCAGGTGTTCTAGATCAGACATAGAGATGAACTGTTTCTTTGAAGTTAACTGGAAAAGACAACCGTTGCTTCTTTTGGGTAAGGGTTATATCTAGGATTGTCAACCTGGCTGGTCCTTCCTCTTCTTGATTAAAATATCAAAGTTAAATACTTAGGTAAAGTATTTATAAAGAGGAATAAAAACAATATTATATATAATCACAGGAAAAATTTGTTATTTAGCCTTAAAGAATACCTATAAGATCAAATAAGTCAATGCTAGAATTAAGATGAATAAAATGAACACCTTAAACATCCGTAGGGGACAAATTTAAGACTCTAAATGGGGAGAGTTTTGGAAGAGGAAGGTTGAAGTTCAGGTTTACTATTCTAGCTTCTGATTGGAGACTCAGGAGCAGTGCATCCACAGTTTATTGCACATCAGTTATAACATCTAGCCAAAGATACTCCGAATACTTGATGGTGAAAATGAGGTATGGTAAATGAAATAATGTTTTTCCTGGTTTCTTTTCGTGAGCAGAAACCCCATCACAACCTGCAACTTTCCTTACAACTCTTTGATATTTGCTCCTGTACATCTTTTCCATTTTAGCAAGCACTGAATGAAAAGAACACTATTGTCAGACTCCCCTTCTCTAGTCCCACTCAGATTTAAACACTGAATACCTTCGACTAGACTAGCATAGTCCCTGACCAAGACTGAAAAAAAGCAGGAGGGTTTTTTCCTACATTCATATTAATCTTGGTATAGTGCACATTTGGAGTAAAACTGTACCTTTCTTCCCGCTGAGATAAACTGTCCTATTGTCTGTTGTGTTTTCTCATATCATTTGTCTGGAGTTCTGTTAGACATTCAAGATCAAATTCAGTTAAGAAAGCAAATTTCATGATGGTAGGATATTTTAACCTTTTTTTCCACTGCTATACTCCAGCAGATATGGCAATGCTTCATTCATAGTAAACAACAATAAATATTAGTTGAATGAATCAACCAGTGAATACCAATATTACTCCTCTGTGCCTTTACAGTTTTGAACTGAGATCTGATACTCTGTTTATTAAACTCAGGTCAGTGCTGACTTTTAGGGATCTAGATCCCATTTGTCTCCCCTGAATTCTGTCTGAAGTTTTGTTGCAGACGGAATAAACAGCACAAAAATTTCTATCTAATATAAAATGTGGCTATGAGTTTGCAAACTCCATTGTCACATTTTAACCTCCAGAGTAGATACCTAGGGGAATCAACTAGCTAGAATTAAATACAAATTTACCTTGTTCCTTTGCTGTACATAAATTGCTAGATAATAAAGTAGTAGAAAGAGCCTTGGTTTTGTAATAACCCACATAAGGATTCCAGTACCATCTCTGACATTGTAACTGTTTTGTGTCTATAGGCAAGTTTCCTCATTCGATTCAATAAAAAATAATTGTGTGCTCCAATTCATCAGGCAGTGTACTAAAACCCAGGGTTATGAAAATACAGTCTATCCTTAGAGAGTTCAAATATGTAGTAGGAGAAACAGCCACATAAACAGATAATAAAAAAAGTTTTAAAATGCAATAATAGTGATTTCACTGAGGATTATAAGAGGTCAAAAGAGGAGAATATTACCTAGCCTTAGGAACTTCTTCATTGAAATTATACCCCATGTGAAATTACCAGCAAAATATAGCCCAAATCTAAATGTTTCTTGCTACCTCCGAAGCTAGCAATCTGGTGTACTCTAAACCATCATCACATCTTCTTTGCATAAAAAGAAGGTGGTTCAAATTTGGTGTTACAGTATCACCACAATAGCCATATTAATCTTGTAAATATAAATTATGTCATTTTCCTGTTTAAAATTCACCAATAGCTTTCCACCATACTTTTTTTTAAACATGTTTATTGGAGTATAATTGCTTTACGATGTTGTGTTAGTTTCTGCTGTATAACATAGTGAATCATCTATACATATACATACATCCCCATATGTCCTCCCTCTTGTGTTTCCCTCCCACCCTCCCTATTCCACCCCTCTAGGTGGTCACAAAGCACCAAGCTGATCTCCCTGTGCAATGCAGCTGCTTCCCACTAGCTTTCTATTTTACGTTTGGAAGTGTATATATGTCCATGCCACTCTCTCACTTCGTCCCAGCTTACCCTTCCCCCTCCACGTGTCCTCAATCCATTCTCTATGTCTGCAACTTTATTCCTGTCCTGCCCCAGGTTCTTCAGCACCATTGTTTTTTTAGATTCCACAGATTCCATATACATGTTAGCATACGGTACTTTGTTTTTCTATTTCTGACTTACTTCACTCTGTATGACATCTCTAGGTCCATCCACCTCACTACAAATAACTCAATTTTGTGTCTTTTTATGGCTGAGTAATATTCCATTGTATATATGTGCCACATCTTCATTATCCATTCATCTGTTGATGGACACGTAGGTTGCTTCCATGTCCCGGCTATTGTAAATAGAGCTGCAATGAACACTGTGGTACATGACTCTTTTTGAATTATGGTTTTCTCAGAGTATATGCCCAGTAGTGGGATTGCTGGGTCATATGGTAGTTCTGTTTTTAGTTTTTTAAGGAACCTCTATACAGTTCTCCATAGTGGCTGTATCAATTTACATTCCCATCAACAGTGCAAGAGGGTTCCCTTTTCTCCACACCCTCTCCAGCATATATTGTTTGTAGATTTTTTGATGATGGCCATTCTGACTGGTGTGAGGAGGTACCTCATTGTAGTTTTGATTTGCATTTCTCTAGTGATTAGAGATGTTGGGCATCCTTTCAGGTATTTGTTGGCAATCTGTATATCTTCTTTGGAAAACTGTCTATTTAGGTCTTCTGCCCATTTTTGGATTGGGTTTTATGTGTTTTTGATAGTGAGCTGCATGAGCTGCTTGTATATTTTGGAGAAGAATCCTTTGTCAGTTGCTGCGTTTGCAAATATTTTCTCCCATTCTGAGGGTTGTCTTTTTGTCTTCTTTATGGTTTCCTTGGCTGTGAGAAAGCTATTTAAGCTTCACTAGGTCCCATTTGTTTATTTTTCATTTCATTTCTATTTCTCTAGAAGATGGGTCAAAAGGATCTTGCTGTGATTTCTGTCACAGAGTGTCCTGCCTATAATTCCCTCCAAGTGTTTTATAGTGTCTGGCCTTACATTTAGTTCTTTAATCCGTTTGAGTTTATTTTTGTGTGTGGTGTTAGGGAGTGTTGTAATTTCATTCTTTTTATTCTTTTTAACATCTTTATTGGGGTATAATTGCTTTACAATGGTGTGTTAGTGTCTGCTTTATAATAAAGTGAATCAGTTATACATATACATATGTCCCCATATCTCTTCCCTCTTGCGTCTCCCTCCCTCCCATCCTCCCTATATCACCCCTCCAGGCGGTCACAAAGCACCGAGCCGATATCCCTGTGCCAGGCGGCTGCTTCCCACTAGCTATCTACCTTATGTTTGTTAGTGTATATATGTACATGACTCTCTCTCGCCCTGTCACAGCTCACCCTTCCTCCTTCCCACATCCTCAGGTCTGTTCTCCAGTAGGTCTGTGTCTTTATTCTTGTCTTACCCCTAGGTTCTTCATGACATATTTTTCCCCTTAAATTCCATATATATGTGTTAGCATACGGTATTTGTCTTTTTCTTTCTGAATTACTTCACTCTGTATGACAGACTCTAGGTCTATCCACCTCATTACAAATAGCTCAATTTCATTTCTTTTTAAGGCTGAGTAATATTCCACTGTATATATGTGCCACATCTTCTTTATCCATTCATCCGATGATGGGCACTTAGGTTGTTTCCATCTCTGGGCTATTGTAAATAGAGCTGCAATGAACATTTTGGTACATGACTCTTTTTGAATTTTGGTTTTCTCAGGGTATATGCCCAGGAGTGGGACTGCTGGGTAATATGGTAGTTCTATTTGTAGTTTTTTAAGGAACCTCCATACTGTTCTCCATAGTGGCTAAACCAATTCACATTCCCACCAGCAGTGCAAGAGTGTTCCCTTTTCTCCATACCCTCTCCAGCATTTATTGTTTCTAGATTTTTTGATGAAGGCCATTCTGACTGGTGTGAGGTGATATCTCATTGTAGTTTTGATTTGCATTTTTCTAATGATTAATGATGTTGAGCATTCTTTCATGTGTTTGTTGGCAGTCTGCATATCTTCTTTGGAGAAATGTCTATTTAGGTCTTCTGCCCATTTTTGGATTGGGTTGTTTTTTTGTTATTGAGCTGCATGAGCAGCTTGTAAATTTTGGAGATTGATCCTTTGTCAGTTGCTTCATTTGCAAATATTTTCTCCCATTCTGAGGGTTGTCTTTTGGTCTTGTTTATGGTTGCCTTTGCTGTGCAAAAGCTTTTAAGTTTCATTAAGTCCCATTTGTTTATTTTTGTTTTCCATTTCTCTAGGAGGTGGGTCAGAAAGGATCTTGCTGTGATTTATGTCATAGAGTGTTGTGCCTATGTTTTCCTCTAAGAGTTTGATAGTCTTTGGCCTTACATTTAGGTCTTTAATCCATTTTCAGCTTATTTTTGTGTATGGTGTTAGGGAGTGATCTAATCTCATACTTTTACATGTATTTGTCCAGTTTTCCCAGCACCACTTATTGAAGAGGCTGTCCTTTCTCCACTGTACATTCCTGCCACCTTTATCAAAAATAAGGTGTCCATATGTGCGTGGGTTTATCTCTGGGCTTTCTATCCTGTTCCATTGATCTTTCTGTTTTTGTGCCAGTACCATAGTGTGTTGATTACTGTAGCTTTGCAGTATAGTCTGAAGTCAGGGAGCCTGATTCCTCCAGCTCCGTTTTTTGTTCTCAACATTGCTTTGGCTATTTGGGGTCTTTTGTGTTTCCATACAAATTGTGAAATTTTTTATTCTAGTTCTGTGAAAAATGCCAGTGGTAGTTTGATAGAGATTGCATTGAATCTATAGATTGTGTTGCGTAGTAGAGTCATTTTCACAATGTTGATTCTTCCAATCCAAGGACATGGTATATCTCTCCATCTATTTGTATCATCTTTAATTTCTTTCATCAGTGCCTTATAATTTTCTGCATACAGGTCTTTTGTCTCCTTAGGTAGGTTTATTACTAGATATTTTATTCTTTTTGCTTCATTGGTAAATGGGAGTGTTTTATTGATTTCACTTTCAGATTTTTCATCATTAGTGTATAGGAATGCCAGAGATTTCTGTGCATTAATTTTGTATTCTGTTACTTTACCAAATTCATTGATTAGCTCCAGTAGTTTTGTGGTAGCATCTTTAGGATTCTCTATGTATAGTATCAAGTAATCTGCAAACAGTGACAGCTTTACTTCTTCTTTTCCGATTTGGATTCCTTTTATTTCCTTTTCTTCTCTGATTGCTGTGGCTAAAACTTCCAAAACTATGTTGAATAAGAGTGGTGAGAGTGGGCAACCTTGTCTTGTTCCTCATCTTAGGGGAAATGCTTTCAGTTTTTCACCATTGAGGATGATGTTGGCTGTGGGCTTGTCATATATGGCCTTTATTATGTTGAGGAAAGTTCCCTCTACGTCTACTTTCTGCAGGGTTTTTATCATAAATGGGTGTTGAATTCTGTCAAAAGCTTTCTCTGCATCTATTGAGATGATCATATGGTTTTTCTCCTTCAATATGTTAATATGTTTATTACATTGATAGATTTGCGTATATTGAAGAATCCTTGTATTCCTGGAATAAACCGCACTTGATCATGGTGGATGATCCTTTTAATGTGCTGTTGGATTCTGTTTGCTAGTATTTTGTTGAGGATTTTTGCATCTATGTTCATCAGTGATACTGGCCTGTAGTTTTCTTTGTGACATCCTTGTCTGGTTTTGGTATCAAGGTGATGGGGGCCACGTAGAAGGAAATTGGGAGTGTTTCTCCCTCTGCTATATTTTGGAAGAGTTTGAGAAGAATGGGTGTTAGCTCTTCTCTAAATGTTTGATAGAATTCGCCTGTGAAGCCATCTGGTCCTGGGCTTTTGTTTGTTGAAAGATTTTTAATCACAGTTTCAATTTCAGTGCTTGTGATTGGTCTGTTCATATTTTCTACTTCTTCCTGATTCAGTCTTGGCAGGTTGTGCATTTCTAAGAATTTGTCCATTTCTTCCAGATTGTCCATTTTATTGACATAGAGTTTCTTGTAGTAATCTCTCATGATCTTTTTTATTTCTGCAGTGTCAGTTGTTACTTCTCCTTTTTCATTTGTAATTCTATTGATTTGAGTCTTCTCCCTTTTTTTCTTGATGAGTCTGGCTAGTGGTTTATCTATTTTGTTTATCTTCTCAAAGAACCAGGTTTTAGTTTTATTGATCTTTGCTATCGTTTCCTTCATTTCTTTTTCACTTATTTCTGATCTGATTTTTATGATTTCTTTCCTTTTGCTTGCTTTGGGTTTTTTTTTGTTCTTCTTTCTCTAATTGCTTGAGGTGCAAGGTTAGGTTGTTTATTTGAGATGTTTCCTGCTTCATAAGGTGGGCTTGTATTGCTATAAACTTCCCCCTTAGAACTGCTTTTGCTGCATCCCATAGGTTTTGGGTCGTTGTGTCTCCATTGTCACTTGTTTCTAGGTATTTTTTTATTTCCTCTTTGATTTCTTCAGTGATCATTTCATTATTAAGTAGTGTATTGTTTAGCCTCCGTGTGTTTGTATTTTTTACAGATATTTTCCTGTAATTGATATTTAGTCTCATGGCGTTGTGGTCGGAAAAGATACTTGATACAATTTTCTTAAATTTACCAAGGCTTGATTTGTGACACTAGATATGATCTATCCTGGAGAATGTTCCATGAGCACTTGAGAAAAACGTGTATTCTGTTGCTTTTGGATGGAGTGTTCTATAAATACCAATTAAGTCCATCTTGTTTAATGTATCATTTAAAGCTTGTGTTTCCTTATTTATTTTCATTTTGGATGATCTGTCCATTGGTGAAAGTGGAGTGTTAAAGTCCCCTACTATGAATGTGTTACTTTCGATTTCCTCTTTTATGGCTGTTAGCATTTGCTTTATGTATTGAGGTGCTCCTATGTTGGGTGCATAAATATTTACAATGGTTATATCTTCTTCTTGGATCGATCCCTTGATCATTATGTAGTGTCCTTCTTTGTCCCTTTTAATAGTCCTTATTTTAAAGTCTATTTTGTCTGATATGAGAATTGCTACTTCAGCTTTCTTTTGGTTTCCATTTGCATGGAATATCTTTTTCCATCCCCTTACTTTCAGTCTGTATGTGTCTCTAGGTCTGAAGTGGGTCTCTTGTAGACAGCATATATAAGGGTCTTGTTTTTGTATCCATTCAGCCAATCTGTGCCTTTAGGTGGGAGCATTTAGTCCATTTATATTTAAGGTAATTATCGATATGTATGTTCTTATTCCCATTTTCTAAATTGTTTTGGGTTCGTTATTATAGGTCTTTTCCTTCTCTTGTTTTTCTTGTCTAGAGAAGTTCGTTTAGCATTTGTTGTAAAGCTGGTTTGGTGGTGCTGAACTCTCTCAGCTTTTGCTTCTCTGTAAAGGTTTTAATTTCTCTGTAAAATCTGAATGAGATCCTTGCTGGGTAGAGTAGTCTTGGTTGCAGGTTTTTCTCCTTCATCACTTTCAGTATGTCCTGCCACTCCCTTCTGGCTTGTAGGGTTTCTGCTGAGAGATCAGCTGTTAGCCTTATGGGGATTCCCTTGTGTGTTATTTGTTGTTTTTCCCTTGCTGCTTTTAATATGCTTTCTTTGTATTTAATTTTTGATAGTTTGATTAGTATGTGACTTGGCGTATTTCTCCTTGGATTTGTCCTGTATGGGACTCTCTGTGCTTCCTGGACTTGATTAACTATTTCCTTTCCCATATTAGGGAATATTTTCAACTATAATCTCTTCAAATATTTTCTCAGTCCCTTTCTTGTTTCTTCTTCTTCTGGAACCCCTATAATTCGAACGTTGGTGCATTTAGTGTTGTCCCAGAGGTCTCTGAGACTGTCCTCAGTTCTTTTCATTCTTTTTTCTTTATTCTGCTCTGCAGTAGTTATTTCCACTATATTATCTTCCAGGTCACTTATCCCTTGTTCTGCCTCAGTTATTCTGCTATTGATCCCATCTAGAGAATTTTTAATTTCATTTATTGTGTTGTTCATCGTTGTTTGATTCATCTTTAGTTCTTCTAGGTCCTTGTTACATGTTTCTTGCATTTTATCTATTCTATTTCCAAGATTTGGGATCATCTTTACTATCATTATTCTGAATTCTTTTTCAGGTAGACTGCCTAGTTCCTCTTCATTTGTTAGGTCTGGTGGGTTTTTATCTTGCTCCTTCATCTGCTGTGTGTTTTTCTGTCTTCTCATTTTGCTTATCTTACTGTGTTTGGGGTCTCCTTTTTGCAGGCTGCAGGTTCGTAGTTCCCGTTGTTTTTGGTGTCTGTCCCCAGTGGCTAAGGTTGTTTCAGTGGGTTGTGTAGGCTTCCTGGTGGAGGGGACTAGTGCCTGTGTTGTGCTGGATGAGGCTGGATCTTGTCTCTCTAGTGGGCAGGTTCACGTCTGGTGGTGTGTTTTGGGGTGTCTGTGGCCTTATTATGATTTTAGGCAGCTTCTCTGCTAATGGGTGGGGTTGTGTTCCTGTCTTGCTTGTTGTTTGGCATAGGATGTCCAGCACTGTAGCTTGCTGGTCGTTGAGTGAAGCTGGGTGCTGGTGTTGAAATGGAGATCTCTGTGAGATTTTCACCATTTGATATTATGTGGAGCTGGGAGGTCTCTTGTTGACCAGTGTCCTGAAGTTGGCTCTCCTACCTCAGAGGCAGAGCCCTGACTCCTGGCTGGAGCACCAAGAGCCTTTCATCCACACGGCTCAGAATAAAAGGGAGAAAAAGTAGAGAGAATTAGTAGAAGTATGAAGAAAGAAAGAAAAGAAGGAAGGAAGGAAGGAAGGAAGGAAGAAAGAAAGAAGGAAAGAAGGCAAGAAGGAAAGAAAGGAGGGAGGGAGGAAGGAAGGAAAGAGGAAAGGAAGGAAAAAGACAGAAAGAAAGAAGATACAGTAAAATAAAATAAAGTATAATAAAGTTATTGAATTAAAAAATAATTATTTAGGAAAAAAAAAGGGATGGATAAAACCTTAGGACAAATGTTGGAAGCAAAGCTATACAGACAAAATCTTACCCAGAAGCATACACATACACCCTCACAAAAAGAGGTAAAGGGGAAAAAATCATAAATCTTGCTCTCAGAGACTACCTCCTCAATTTGGGATGATTCATTGTCTAAAGGAGGGAGGGAGGGAGGGAGGGAGGGAGGGAACGAAGGAAGGAAGGAAGGAAGGAAGGAAGGAGAAAGAGCAAAGGTAAAGTATAATAAAGTTATTAAAATTAATTATTAAGAAAAATTAAAAAACCATGGACGGATAGAACCCTAGGACAAATAGTGGAAGCAAAGCTATGCAGACAAGATCTCACACAGAAGCATACACATACACATTCACAAAAAGAGGAAAAGGGGAAAAAATCATAGATCTTGCTCTCAAAGCTCACCTCCTCAATTTGGGATGATTCGTTGTCTATTCAGGGTATTCCACAGATACAGGGTACATCAAGTTGATTGTGGAGCTTTAATCTGCTATTTCTGAGGCTGCTGGGAGAGATTTCCCTTTCTCTTCTTTGTTCTCACAGCTCCCAGGGGCTCAGCTTTGGATTTGGCCCTGCCTCTGCGTGTAGGTCGCTGGAGGGCGTCTGCTTTTTGCTCAGACAGGACGGGGTTAAAGGAGCCGCTGATTCGGGGGCTCTGGCACACTCAGGCCGGGGAGAGGGAGGGGCACTGCATGTGGGGTGGGCCTGTGGCGGCAGAGGCCGGCATGACGTTGCACCAGCCTGAGGCCCGCCGTGCGTTCTCCCGGGGAAGTTGTCCCTGGATCCCGGGAACCTGGCAGCGGCGGGCTGCACAGGCTCCCCGGAAGAGGGGTGTGGATAGTGACCTGTGCTCGCACACAGGCCCCTTGGTGGCGGCAGCAGCAGCCTTAGCGTCTCCCGCCCATTCCTGGGGTCCGTGCTTTTAGCCGCGGCTCGCACCCGTCTCTGGGGTCTGCACTTTTAGCCGCAGCTCACGCCTGTCTCTGGGGTTCACGCTTTTAGCTGTGGCTCGCGCTCGTCTCTGGAGTTCCTTTAAGCAGTGCTCTTAAACCCCTCTCCTTGCGCACCAGGTAACAAAGAGGGAACAAAAAGTCTCTCGCCTCTTCGGGAGGTGCAGACTTTTCCCCAGACTCCCTTCCGGCTAGCCGTGGTGCACTAACCCCTTCAGGCTATGTTCAAGCTGCCAACGCCAGTCCTCTCCTAGTTTCATTCTTTTACATGTAGCTGTCCAGTTTTCCCAGCACCACTGATTGAAGAGGCTGTCTTTTCTCCATTGCATATTCTTGCCTCCTTTATAAAAAATAAGGTGACCATATGTGCATGGGTTTATCTCTGGGGTTTCTATCCTGTTCCATTGATCTATATTTCTGTTTTTGTGCCAGTACCATACTGTTTTGATCACTGTAGCTTTGTAGTATAGTCTGAAGTCAGAAAGGCTGATTCCTCTAGCTCCGTGTTTCTTTCTCAAGATTGCTTTGGCTATTCGTGGTCTTTTGTATTTCCATACAAATTGTGAAATTTTTTGTTCTAGTTCTGTGAAAAATGCCATTGGTATTTTGATAGGGATTGCATTGAATCTGTAGATTGCTTTGGCTGTATTGTCATTTTCACAATGTTGACTTTTCCAATTCAAGAGCATGGTATATCTCTCCATCTGTTTGTATCATCTTTAATTTCTTTCTGCAGTGTCTTATAGTTTTCTGCATACGTCTTTTGTCTCCTTAGGTAGGTTTATCCTAGGTATTTTATCCTTTTTGTTCCAATGGTAAATGGGGGTGTTTCCTTAATTTCTCTTTCAGATTGTTCATCATTAGTGTATAGGAATGCAAGAAATTTCTGGGCTTTAACTTTGTATCCTGCTACTTTATCAAAATCATTGATTATCTCCAGTAATTTTCTGGTAGGATCTATAGGATTCTCTATGCACAGTAGCATGTCATCTGTAAACAGTGACAGTTTTACTTCTTCTTTTCTGATTTGCATTCCTTTTATTCCTTTTTCTTCTCTGATTGCTATGGTTAAAACTTCCAAAACTATGTTGAATAATAGCGGTGATAGTGGGCAACCCTGGCTTATACCTGATCTTAGAGTAAATGGTTTCAGTTTTTCACCACTGAGAACGATGTTAGCTGTGGGTGTGTCATATATGGCCTTCATTATGTTCAGGTAAGTTGACTCGATGCCTACTTTTTGGAGAGATTTTATCATAAATCGGTGTTGAATTTTGTGAATAGCTTTTTCTGCATCTATTGAGATTATCATAGATTTTATCCTTCAGTTTGTTAATATGGTGTATCACATTGATTCATTTGTGTATACTTAAGAATCTTTGCATTACTGGGATAAACCCCACTTGATCATGGTTTATGATCCTTTTACTATGCTCCTGGATTCTGTTTGCTAGTATTTTGTTGAGGATTTCTGCATCAGTGTTCATCAGTGATATTGGCCTGGCCTGTAGTATTCCTTTTTTGTAATATGTTTGTCTGGTTTAGGTTTCAGGGTGATGGTGGCCTTGTAGAATGAGTTCCTCCCTCTGCTATATTTTGAAAGAGTTTGAGAAGGATAGGTGTTAGATATTCTCTAAATGTTTGATAGTATGCACCTGTGAATCCATCTGGTCCTGAGCTTTTGTTTGTTGGAAGATTTTTAATAACAGTTTCAATTTCAGTGCTTGTGATTTGTCTGTTTATATAATCTATTTCTTCCTGGTTCAGTCTCGGAAGGTTGTGCTTTTCTAAGAATTTGTCGATTTCTTCCAGGTTGTCCATTTTATTCGCATATAGTTGCTTGTAGTAATGTCTCATGATCCTTTGTATTTATGCAGTGTCAATTGTTACTTGTTTTTCATTTCTAATTCTGTTGATTTGAGTCTTCTCCCTTGTTTTCTTGATGAGTCTGGCTCATGGTTTATCAATTTTATCTTCTCAAAGAACCAGCTTTTACTTTTATTGATTTTTGCTATTGTTTCCTTCATTTCTTTTTCATTTATTTCTGATCTGATTTTTATGATTTCTTTCCTTCTGCTAATTTTGGGTTTTGTTGTTGTTGTTCTTCTTTCTCTAATTGCTTTAGACGTAAAGTTGTTTATTTGAGATTTTTCTTGTTTCTTGACATAGGATTATATTGCTATAAACTTCCCTCTTAGAACTGCTTTTGCTGCATCCCATAGGTTTTGGGTCATCATGTTTAATTATCATTTGTTTCTAGGTATTTTTTGATTTCCTCTTTGATTTCTTCAGTGATCTCTTGGTTATTTAGTAGCATATTGTTTAGCCTCCATGTGTTTGTTTGTATTTTTTAGTTTTTTTCCTGTAATTGATATTGAGTCTCATAGCATTGTGGTTGGATGTATCTTTTCTTAAATTTACCAAGGCTTGATTTGTGAGCCAAGATATGATCTATCCTGGAGAATATTCCATAAGCACTTGAGAAGAAAGTGTATTGTGTTGTTTTTGGATGGAATGTCCTTTAAATATCAATTAAGTCCATCTTATTTAATGTGTCATTTAAAGCTTGTGTTTCCTTATTCATTTTCAGTTTGGATGATCTGTCCATTGGTGAAAGTGGGGTGTTAAAGTCCCGTTCTATGATTGTTTTACTGTTGATTTCCCCTTTTTCGGCAGTTAGCATTTGCTTTACGTATTGAGGTGCTCCTATGTTGGGTGCATAAATATTTACAATGGTTATATCTTCTTCTTGGATTAATCCCTTGATCATTATGTAGTGTCCTTCTTTGTCTCTTGTCATAGTCTTTATTTTAAACTCTATTTTATCTGATATGAGAATTGCTCCCCCAGCTTTCTTTTTATTTCCATTTGCATGAAATATCTTTTTCCATCCCCTCACGTTCAGTCTGTATGTGTCCCTATGTCTGAAATGGGTCTCTTGTAGTAAGCATATATATGTGTATTGTTTTTGTATTCATTCACCCAGGCTATGTCTTTTGGTTGCAGCATTTAACCATTTACATGTGAGGTAATTATTAATATGTATATTCCTATTACCATTTTCTTAATTGTTTTGGGTTTGTTATTGTAGGTCTTTTCCTTCTTTTGTGTTTCTTGCCTAGAGAAGTTCCTTTAGCATTTGTCGTAAAGCTGGTTTGATGTTGCTGAAGTCTCTTAACTTTTGCTTGTCTGTAAAGATTTTACTTTCTCCATTGAATCTGAATGAGATCCTTGCTGGGTAGAGTAATCTTGGTTGTAGGTTTTTCCTTTTCATCACTTTAAATATGTCCTGCCACTCCCTTGTGGCTTGCAGCATTTCTGCTGAAAGATCAGCTGTTAACCTTATGGGGATTCCCTTGAATGTTATTTGTTGTTTTTCCCTTGCTGCTTTTAATATTTTTTATTTGTATTTAATATTTGATTGTTTAATATGTGTCTTGGTGTGTTTCTCCTTGGATTTAACCTGTATGGGACTCTCTGCACTTCCTGGACTTGATTGACTATTTCCTTTCTCATATTAGGGAAGTTTTCAATTATAATCTCTTCAAATATTTTCTCAGTCCCTTTCTTTTTCTCTTCTTCTTCTGGGACCCCTATAATACAAATGTTGGTGCATTTCATGTTGTCCCAGAGGTCTCTGAGACTGTCCTCAATTCTTTTCATTCTTTTTCCTTTATTCTGTTCTGTGGTAGTTATTTCCACTATTTTATCTTCCAGGTCAATTACCTGTTCTCTTGCCTCAGTTCTTCTGCTATTGCTTCCTTGTAGAGAATTTTTAATTTCATTTATTGTGTTGTTCATCATTGTTTGTTTGCTATTTAGTTCTTCTAGTTCCTTGTTAAACGTTTCTTGTATTTTCTCCATTCTATTTCTTAGATTTTGGATCATCTTTACTATTGTTACTCTAAATTCTTTTTCAAGTAGACTACCTATTTCCTCTTCATTTGTTTGGTCTGGTGGGCTTTTACCTTACCCCGTCATCTGTTGCATATTTCTCTGTCATCTCATTTTGCTTAACTTACTGCATTTAGGGTCTCCTTTTTGCAGGCTGCATGTTCATAGTTCCCGTTGATTTTGGTATCTGCCCCCAGTGGGTAAGGTTGGTTTAGTGGGTTGTGTGGGCTTCCTGGTGGAAGGTCTGGTGCCTGTTTTCTGGTGGATGAAGCTGGATCTTGCCTTTCTGGTGGCAGGACCGCATCCAGTGGTGTGTTTTGGGGTGTCTGTGAACTTAGTATGATTTTAGGCAGCCTCTCTGCTAATGGGTGAGTTGTGTTCCTCTCTTGCTAGTTTGGCATGGGGTGCCCATCCTGAAGCTTGCTGGTCATTGAGTGGAGCTGGGTCTTAGCACTGACATGGAGATTTCTGGCAGAGCTCTCACCAATTGACATTACATGGGGCATGGTCTCTGGTGGTCCAATGTCCTGAACTTGGCTTTCCCATCTCAGGGAAACACCCGGCCTGACACCCGGCCAGAGCACCAAGACCCTTTCCGTCACACAGCAGTGAATGTGGCAGTCTCCATTATGAAGTCAGATTACGAGGGTCTATAATAGTTGTTCAGCTAGAACAGGTTGACTTGGGAGCAATTTGTCTACGAGGCTATCTTCAGCATCTGGTGGCTAAAAGAGTAGGTCTTGCATGTGCTGCCAGAATCTTTAACGTTTATATAGAGGTCTTCACTGGGTTCAGTCACAGATTTGGTATGGATGGTCTCAAAAACACCTTACTGTCAAGGTTCTGTGGTTGAAACAGCTCCTAAGCCTGAGGGTCTACCAGCTGCAGAAGACGAGACCGCTCAGGGCGGCCTGCAAGCTGATTCTTGCCATGAACCCTGCTGCTGCCGTTGTGGAATCTGGCTTCCCCCACTGCTCTACAGTGAGTTTTCCATGAAGCTTTCTCTCTGTGCTGATGAGATTCATGCTACCCAAGTTGCCCAAAGCCACAGAATGCTTAAATGTTGGGGCTACATTACAAACCCAGCAAATCTCGCCCCAAGGTCTGTGTTACGTCACCAAACGAGGGTGGGGAGGCCACACACCTAAACACCTCACCCTTGCGAGCCATCTCCTCAATCTTGCACAGCCACAGGAAGAGTCGCCCATGCTGGCGCTCCTGTCCAGCCACACAAACCCCTCTCAGCCTTAGAGGCTCATGTTTTCAGTCTAAAATAACTTCTGTTGTTAATAAATGGAGTGGGTGTTTGAGGAGTTTAAATATTGTTGTGGAATGCAGTTCGTTAACAGGAAAAGATTCTAAGGTTAAGTCTACACATGTGATGAAAATCATCCATTTTTTAATACTGATGATAGCTACCATTAAAAGCCTACTATGTTAAAGTCAAGTAGCCTAAACTCTTTATGGATCTCATATTATGAAATCCTTGCAAAAACCTTGCTTAGAAACTCATTTTATAATAAGAGAACTTCTTGCTCAAGAGTTTTCATAGGATCACAAAGTATTAAGTAGTTGTGAAATTAATGATTTTCATATAAAATATTTCAATAATAATTTGAAGAGGTTATAGGTGAGGAGAGAGAGGGAAAGAAGACAGAAGAGTAAGACACGGAGATCACCTTCCTCCCCACAGATACACCAGAAATACATCTACACATGGAACAACTCCTACAGAACACCTACTGAACGGTGGCAGAAGACCTCAGACCTCCCAAAAGGCAAGAAACTCCCTGCATACCTCGGTAGGGCAAAAGAAAAAAAAAAAAAAAAGAATAGAGACAAAAGGATAGGGATGGGACCTGCAGCAGTTGGAGGGAGCTGTGAAGGAGGAAAGGTTTCCACACACAAGGAAGCCCCTTCGTGGGCGAGACTGCGGGTGTAGGAGTGGGGGAAGCTTCAGAGCCGTGGAGCAGAGCACAGCCACAGGTGTTCGGAGGGCAAAGCGGAGAGATTCCTGCACAGAGGATCGGTGCCGACTGGCACTCACCAGCCCGAGAGGCTTGTCTGCTCACCCGGCGGGGCGGAAGGGGCTGGGAGCTGAGGCTCAGGCTTCCTTTGGGGCGCAGGGAGAGGACTGGGGTTGGCGGCGTGAACACAGCCTGCAGGGAGTTGGTGCACTGTGGCTACCCGGGGGGGGAGTCCAGGGAAAAGTCTGGACCTGTCGAAGAGGCAAGAGTTGTTTTCTTCCCTCTTTGTTTCCTGGCGCGCGAGGAGAGGGGATTAAGAGTGCTGCTTAAAGGAGCTCCAGAGATTGGTGCGAGCCGAGGCTAAAAGCGCAGACCCCAGAGACGGGCATGAGACGCTAAGGCTGCTGCTGCTGCCACCAAGAAGCCTGTGTGCGAGCACAGGTCACTATCCACACCCCTCTTCCGCGGAGCCTGTGCAGCCCACCACTGCCAGGGTCCCGGGATCCAGGGACACCTTCCCCAGGAGAACGCACGGAGAGCCTCAGGCTGGTGCAACATCACACTGGCCTCTGCAGCCGCAGGCCCGCCCCGCACTCTGTGCCCCTCCCTCCCCCCGTCTGAGTGAGCCAGAGTCCCCGAAGCAGCTGCTCCTTTAACCCTGTCATGTCTGAGCGAAGAACCGACACCCTCCAGTGACCTACAGGCAGAGGCAGGGCCAAATCCAAAGCTGAGCCCCTGGGAGCTGTGAGAACAAAGAAGAGAAAGGGAAATCTCTCCCAGCAGCCTCAAAAGCAGCGGTTTAAAGCTCCACAATCAACTTGATGTACCCTGTATCTGTGGAATACCCTGAATAGACAACGAATCATCCCAAATTAAGGAGGTGGACTTTGAAGGCAATATTTATGATTTTTTTCCCCATTTCCTCTTTTTGTGAGTGTGTATGTGTATGCTTCTGTGTGAGATTTTTTTCTGTTTAGCTCTGCTTCCACCATTGGTTCTATCTGTTTTTTTTAAATAATTTTTTTCTTAATATTTTTTATTTTAATAACTTTATTTTATTTTACTTTATCTTCTTCTTTTCCTTCCTTCCCTCCTTCCTTCCTCCCTCCCTCCCTTCTTTCATTCTTTCTTCCCTTCTTTCTTTCTACTTCCACTAATTCTTTCTTTCTACTTTATCTTCTTTTATTCTGAGCTGTGTGGACGAAAGGCTCTTGGTGCTGCAGCCAGGAGTCAGTGCTGTGCTTCTGAGGTGGGAGAGCCAACTTCAGGACACTGGTCCACAAGAGACCTCCCAGCTGCACATAATGTCAAACAGCGAAAATCTCCCAGAGATCTCCATCTCAACACCATCACCCAGCTTCACTCAACAACCAGCAAGCTACAGTGCTGGACAACCTATGCCAAACAAGTAGCAAGACAGGAACACAACCCCACCCATTAGCAGAGAGACTGCCTAAAATCATAATAAGTCCACAGACACCCTAAAACACACCACCAGATGTGGACCTGCCCACCAGAACACAGGCACTAGTCCCCTCCACCAGGAAGCCTACACAACCCACTGAACCAACCTTAGCCACTGGGGACAGACACCAAGAACAGCGGGAACTATGAACCTGCAGCGTGCAAAGAGGAGACTCCAAACAGTAAGATAAGCAAAATGAGAAGACAGAAAAACACACAGCAGATGAAGGAGCAAGATAAAAACCCACCAGACCTAACAAATGAGGAAGAAATAGGCAGTCTACCTGAAAAAGAATTCATAATAATGATAGAAAAAATGATCAAAAATCTTGGAAATAGAATAGAGAAAATGAAAGAAACATTTAACAAGGACCGAGAAGAACTAAAGATGAAACAAAAGCGAAGAACAACACAATAAATGAAATTAAAAATACTCTAGATGGGATCAATAGCAGAATAACAGAGGCAGAAGAACGGATAAGTGACCTGGAAGATAAAATAGTGGAAATAACTACCACAGCAGAATAAAGAAAAAAGAATGAAAAGAACTGAGGACAGTCTCAGTGACCTCTGGGACAACATTAAACGCACCAACATTCAAGTTATAGGGGTTCCAGAAGAAGAAGAGAAGAAGAAAGGGAATGAAAAAATAGTTGAAGAGATTATAGTTGAAAACTTCCTTAATATGGGAAAGGAAATAGTTAATCAAGTCCCGGAAGCACAGAGAGTCCCATACAGGACAAATCCAAGAAGAAATACGCCAAGACACATATTAATCAAACTATCAAAAATTAAATACAAAGAAAACATATTAAAAGCAGTAAGGGAAAAACAAGAAATAACACACAAGGGAATCCCCATAAGGTTAACAGCTGATCTTTCAGCAGAAACTCTGCAAGCCAGAAGGGACTAGCAGGACATATTTAAAGTGATAAAGGAGAAGAACCTGCAAGATTACTCTACGCAGCAAGGATCTCATTCAGATTTGATGGAGAAATTAAAAGCTTTACAGACAAGCAAAAGCTGAGAGAGTTCAGCACCACCAAACCAACTTTACAACAAATGCTAAAGGAACTTCTCTAGACAAGAAACACATGAGAAGGAAAAGACCTACAATAATGAACCCCAAACAATTTAGAAAATGGGAATAGGAACATACATATCGATAACTACCTTAAATGTAAATGGACGAAATGCTCCCACCAAAAAACACAGATTGGCTGACTGGATACCATAACAAGACTCATATATATGCTGTCTACAAGAGACCCACTTCAGACCTAGAGACACATACAGACTGAAAGTAAGGGGATGGAAAAAGATATTTCATGCAAATGGAAACCAAAAGAAAGCCTGAGTAGCAATTCTCATATCAGACAAAATACACTTTAAAATAAAAACTATTAGAAGAGACAAAGAAGGACACTACATAATGATCAAGGGATCGATCCAAGAAGAAGATAAAACAATTGTAAATATTTATGCACCCAACATAGGAGCATGGCAATACATAAGGCAAATACTAACTGCTATAAAAGGGGAAATCGACAGTAACACATTAATAGTAGGGGACATGAACACCTTACTTTCAACAATGGACCGATCATCCAAAATGAAAATAAATAAGGAAACACAAGCTTTAAATGATACATTAAACACGATGGACTTAATTCATATTTATAGGACGTTCCATCCAAAAACAAAAGAATACACATTTTTCTCAAGTGCTCATGGAACATTATCCAGGATAGATCATATCTTGGGTCACAAATCAAGCCTTGGTAAATTTAAGAAAATTGAAATCGTATCAAGTATCTTTTCCTACCACAATGCTACAAGACTAGATATCAATAATAGGAAAAGATCTGTAAAAAATACAAACACATGGAGGCTAAACAATACACTACTTAATAATGAAATGATCACTGAAGAAATCAAAGAGGAAATAAAAAAATACCTAGAAACAAATGACAATAGAGACACAACGACACCAAACCTATGGGATGCAGCAAAAGCAGTTCTAAGAGGGAAGTTTATAGCAATACAATCCTACCTTAAGAAACAGGAAACATCTCGAATAAACAACCTAAACTTGCACCTAAGCAATTAGAGAAATAAGAACAAAAACCCCCCAAAGTTAGCAGAAGGAAAGAAATCATAAAAATCAGATCAGAAATAAATGAAAAAGAAATGAGGAAACAATAGCAAAGATCCATAAAACTAAAAGCTGGTTCTTTAAGAAGATAAACAAAATAGATAAACCACTAGCCAGACTCATCAAGAAAAAAAGGGAGAAGACTCAAATCAATAGAATTAGAAATGAAAAAGGAGAAGTAACAACTGACACTTCAGAAATACAAGAGATTATGAGAGATTACTAAAAGCAACTCTATGCCAATAAAATGGACAACCTGGAAGGAATGGACAAATTCTTAGAAATGCACAACCTGCCAAGAGTGAATCAGGAAGAAATAGAAAATATGAACAGACCAATCACAAGCACTGAAATTGAAACTGTGATTAAAAATCTTTCAACAAACAAAAGCCCAAGACCAGATAGCTTCACAGGTGAATTCTATCAAACATTTAGAGAAGAGCTAACACCTATCCTTCTCAAACTCTTCCTAAATATAGCAGAGGGTGGAACACTCTCAAACTGATTCTACAAGGCCACCATCACCTTGATACCAACACCAGACAAGGATGTCACAAAGAAAGAAAACTACAGGCCAGTATCGCTGATGAACTTGATACAAAAATCCTCAACAAAATACTAGCAAACAGAATCCAACAGCACACTAAAAGGATCATACACCATAATCAAGTGGGGTTTATTCAAGGAATGCAAGGATTCTTCAATATATGCAAATCAATCAATGTGATAAAGCATATTAACAAATTGAAGGAGAAAAACCGTATGATCATCTCAATAGATGCAGAGAAAGCTTTCAACAAAATTCAACACCCATTTATGATAAACACCCTGCACGAAGTAGGCATAGAGGGTACTATCCTGAACATAATAAAGGCCATATATGAAAAACCCACAGCCAACATCGTCCTCAATGGTGAAAAATTGAAAGCATTTCCACTAAGATCAGGAACAAGACAAGGTTGCCCACTCTCACCACTTTTATTCAACATGGTTTTGGAGTTTTAGCCACCGCAATCAGAGAAGAAAAGGAAATAAAAGGAATCCAAATTGGAAAAGAAGAAGTAAAGCTGTCACTGTTTGCAGATGACATGATACTATACATAGAGAATCCTAAAGATGCTACCAGAAAACTACTAGAGCTAATCAATGAATCTGGTAAAGTAGCAGCATAAAAAATTAATGCACAGAAATCTCAGGCATTCCTGTACACTAATGATGAAAAATCTCAAAGTAAAATGAAGAAAACACTGCCATTTACCATTCCAAGAAAAAGAATAAAATATCTAGGAATCAACCTACCTAAGGAGACAAAAGACCTGTACGCAGAAAATTATAAGACACTGATGAAAGAAATGAAAGATGATACAAATAGATGGAGAGATATACCATGTTCTTGGATTGGAAGAATCAATATTGTGAAAATGACTCTACTACCGAAAGCAATCTACAGATTCAACGGAATCCCTATCAAACTACCACTGGCAGTTTTCCCAGAACTAGAACAAAAAATTTAACAATTTGTATGGAAACAGAAAAGACCCCGAATAGCCAAAGCAATCTTGAGAACGAAAAACGGAGCTGGAGGAATCAGGCTCCCAGACATCAGATGATATTAAAAAGCTACAGTAATCAACAGTATGGTACTGGCACAAAAACAGAAAGATAGATCAATGGAACAGGATAGAAAGCCCAGAGATAAACTCACGCACATATGGTCACCTTATCTTTTTTTTTTTGCGGTACGCGGGCCTCTCACTGTTGTGGCCTCTCCCGTTGCGGAGTACAGGCTCCAGACGCGCAGGCCCAGCGGCCATGGCTCACGGGCCCAGCCGCTCCGCGGCATGTGGGATCCTCCCAAACCAGGGCACAAACCCGTGTCCCCTGCATCGGCAGGCGGACTCTCAACCACTGCGCCACCAGGGAAGCCCATCACCTTATCTTTGATAAAGGAGGCAGGAATGTACAGTGGAGAAAGGACAGCCTCTTCAATAAGTCGTGCTCGGAAAACTGGGCAGGTACATGCAAAAGTATGAGATTAGATCACTCCCTAACACCATATACAAAAATAAGCTCAAAATGGATTAAAGACCTAAATGTAAGGCCAGAAACTATCAAACTCTTAGAGGAAAACATAGGCACAACACTCTATGACATAAATCACAGCAAGATCCTTTTTGACCCACCTCCTAGAGAAATGGAAATAAAAACAAAAATAAACAAATGGGACCTAATGAAACTTCAAAGCTTTTGCACGGCAATGGAAACCATAAACCAGAGCAAAAGACAACCCTCAGAATGGGAGAAAATATTTGCAAATGAAGCAACTGACAAAGGATTAATCTCCAAAATTTATAAGCAGCTCATGCACCTCAATAACAAAAAAACAAACAACCTAAACCAAAAATGGGCAGAAGACCTAAATAGACATTTCTCCAGAGAAGATATACAGACTGTCAACAAACACATGAAAGAATGCTCAACATCATTAATCATTAGAGAAATGCAAATCAAAACTACAATGAGATATCATCTCATACCAGTTAGAATGGCCATCATCAAAAAATCTAGAAACAATAAATGCTGGAGAGGGTGTGGAGAAAAGGGAACACTCTTGCACTGCTGGTGGGAATGTGAATTGGTACAGCCACTATGGAGGAAACTATGGAGGTTCCTTAAAAAACTACAAATAGAACTACCATATGACCCAGCAATCCCACTAGTGGGCATATATCCTGAGAAAACTGTAATTCAAAAAGAGTCATGTACCAAAATGTTCATTGCAGCTCTGTTTACAATAGCTCGGAGATGGAAACAACCTAAGTGCCCATCATCGGATGAATGGATAAAGAAGATGTGGCACATATATACAATGGAATATCACTGAGCCATAAAAAGAAATGAAAGTGAGCTATTTGTAATGAGGTGGATAGACCTAGCATCTATCATACAGAGTGAAGTAAGTCAGAAAGAGAAAAACAAATACCGTATGCTAACACATATATATGGAATTTAAGAAAAATAAAATGTCATGAAGAACCCAGGAGTGAGACAGGAATAAAGACACAGACCTACTAGAGAATGGACTTTAGGATATGGGGAGGCAGAAGGGTAAGCTGTGACAAATCGAGAGAGAGGCATGGACATATATACACTACCAAACGTAAAATAGATAGCTAGTGTGAAGCAGCTGCATAGCACAGGGAGATCAGCTCGGTGCTTTGTGACCGCCTGGAGGGGTGGGATAGGGAGGGTGGGAGGTAGGGAGACGCAAGAGGGAAGAGATATGGGAACATATGTATATGTATAACTGATTCACTTTGTTATAAAGCAGAAACTAACACAGCATTGTAAAGCAATTATACTCAAATAAAGATGTAAAAAAAAAAGTTATAGGTGAGGTGAACAATTGAGGTAAGTTTTCCAAAGAAAATATGTGTAGATATTTAATTATTACTGTGGTTAAGAATTCAAACAGGGCATAGTAAAGACAGCTTTTCTTTTTTTTTTTTTTTTTTTTTTTTTTTTTTTTTTTTTTTTTTAAACATCTTTATTGGGGTATAATTGCTTTACAATGGTGTGTTAGTTTCTGATTCACAACAAAGTGAATCAGCTATACATATACATATGTTCCCATATGTCTTCCCTCTTGCGTCTCCCTCCCTCCCACTCTCCCCTTCCCACCCTTCCAGGCTGTCACAAAGCACCGAGCTAATATCCCTGTGCCTTGCGGCTGCTTCCCCCCAGCTATCTACCTTACTACGTTTGTTAGTGTGTATATGTCCATGACTCTCTCTCGCCCTGTCAAAACTCACCCTTCCCCCTCCCCATATCCTTAAGTCCGTTCTCCAGTAGGTCTGCGTCTTTATTCCTATCTTACCCCTAGGTTCTTCATGACATTTTTTTCCCTTAAATTCCATATATATGTGTTAGCATACGGTATTTGTCTTTTTCTTTCTGACTTACTTCACTCTGTATGACAGACTCTAGGTCTATCCATCTCATTACAAATAGCTCAATTTCATTTCTTTTTAAGGCTGAGTAATATTCCATTGTGTATATGTGCCACATCTTCTTTATCCATTCATCCGATGATGGGCGCTTAGGTTGTTTCCATGTCCTGGCTATTGTAAATAGAAGGACAGCTTTTCTTTGTTGCTGTCTGGAACCTCAGTTGGAGGACATGAATGCTGGGGACATGAATCATATGAAAGCTCATTAAGTCACAGGTATATAAGTTGATACTGGTAGTTAGCTGAGACTTTAGTTGGAGCTCTTAGCCAGAACATCTATATATATTCCCTCCAGGTGGGCTGGCTCTTTCCTCTTAGCATGGAGTCTAGGTTCCAGAGAGAGACAGAGACAGAAGAAGGGGACAGAGACAGAGACACCAAGATACTAAACTATTTCCTTTATGACTTAGCCTCAAATTCCCACAGCATCACTTTTGTAAGTCTCTTCCTTGGCTTCTATGGCAGAGACTGCTAGTTTCTCTCTTAGTTCATGTTCTCCTATTTTTCCCTGGGCATTCTAACCTCCCTCCAGTAAGATGCAAACCCTGTGACTGAAGTATTGCTAATGGACTATGAATAAAAGATACGCACACTTTTTGAAGACTTAGCCATTAAAACACTTATGACCACTATAACTTGTACAACCTGGAATATATTAAACCTTCAGGGTGATTTTGAAATTACATGAGAATGATGGCTGACTCTCCAACAGCCTTGGACCCTCCCTAACTGCACTGAGAAGGACAACCACACTATGAAGCTCACCCAGTATTGTAATGAGAAGAAGAAACGAACTTCTATCTGATCCACTGTACATTTTTTGATCTATTTTTACGGTAGTTACTCTATCAAACATAGCCTGCAGAGTAATTGATAATGAGTTGGGGCTAACTGAATTTTAGAGTGAATAAATACCTTTCATGCAACTGTCAACATTATACATAACAATTACAATCCATGGACATTCCTACTATAGTTGCACATATAACAATAGTGACATCTTTTGACAGTATTACTTAAAATTGTTCTGAAAGTTCTAACAAATGCTATTAAAAAATAAAACATAGTTATTGAAAAGAAAAAAGGACAAAACATATTATAAGTGTATAATAGGATTACTTAGAAAAATCAGTGGAAGGAACAAATAAAACCAAGAGTACAGTGAGACTGCTTTTAAGTATAATTATCAAAATTTGATAGTTATTCTACAAATATGGAAATATAGAAAATATAAATTAAACATTTTATTCACACTAAAAATGAAAAAAATAAATATCTAAGAATAGACTTTAATAATAATAGACCTTTAAAATTTTGGAAAAATAGTATCCAGAGCATATTTTAGTATATATCAAAACAGTAAAAAGCACATGTTAAAAGATAATTTTCAAAACCTTAAACTCCTCCTAAAACTTGTTTATTGTCTTGGTCACTTCGGTGTTCTCATTTTGACTGTTTCATCCCAAAGCCTGAGGGATTTTAAAGTATCCTGCATGTTTTGTGCAGTAAAACAGTGAAATGCCCCACAGGGAAACTTTTTCTCTGCCTTGGCTGTCGTGTTGTTTTTCTTGGAGTATCCAGGAGTAAAAGTTCAAAGAACCACACCAGGATAAGAACTCCAGTTCCTCTTTGAAGACTCAGTGTCACCTCCACAGTGGATGTAGCCTACAAACCAGCCATGTGGCTGATAGGGTCTTGATACTCTGGCCGGGTGTGCCAGAGGAGGGATAGCCAAGTTCAGGACACTGGACCAACAGAGACCTCCCGGCCCCATGTAATATCAATCAGCGAGAGCTCTCCCAGAGATCGCCATCTCAATGCTAAGACCCAGCTCCAGCCAACGGCAAGCAAGCTGCAGTGCTGGACACCCAATGCCAACAAACTAGCAAGACAGGAACACAACAACACACATTAGCAGAGGGGCTGCCTATAATCATACTAAGTTCACAGACACCCCAAAACACACCACCAGATGCAGTTCTGCCCACCAGAAAGACAAGATCCAGCCACACCCACCAGAGCATAGCCACTAGAACCCTCCACCAGTAAGCTGACAAAGCCCACTGAACCAACCACACCCACTGGGAGCAGACACAAAAATCAACGGGAACTATGAACCCACAGCCTGTGAAAAGGAGACCACAAACACACTAAGTTAAACAAAATGAGAAGACAGAGAAATAGGAAGCAGATGAAGGAGCAAGGTAAAAACCCACCAGACCAAACAAATGAAGAAGAAATAGGCAGTCTACCTGAAAAAAAATTCAGAGTAATGATAGTAAAGACGATCCTAAATCTTAGAAATAGAATGGAGAAAATACAAGAAACGTTTAACAAGGATCTACAAGAACTAAAGAGCAAACAATAAATAATGAACAATACAATAAATGAAATTAAAAATTCTCTAGAAGGAATCAATAGCAGAATAACTGAGACAGAAGAACGGATAATTGACCTGGAAGATAAAACAGTGGATATAACTACTATAGAGCAGAATAAAGAAAAAAGAATGAAAGGAATTGAGGACAGTCTCAGAGACCTCTGGGACAACATTTAATGCAACAACATTTGAATTATAGGGGTCCCAAAAGAAAAAGACTAGAAGAAAGAGACTGAGAAAATATTTGAGGAGATTATAGTTGAAAACTTCCCTAACATGGGGTAGGAAATAGTCAGTCAAGTCCAGGAAGCACAGAGAGACCCATGCAGGATAAATCCAAGGAGAAATACACCAAGACACACACTAATCAAACTATCAAAAATTAAATACAAATAAAAAATATTAAAAGCAGCAAGGGAAAACCAACAAAAAAACAGTCAAGGGAATCCCCATAAGGTTAACAGCTGATGTTTCAGCAGAAACTCTGCAAGCCAAAAGGGAGTGACAGGACATATTTAAAGTGATGAAAGGGAAAAACCTATATCCAAGATTACTCTACCCAGAAAGGATCTCATTCAGATTTGATGGAGAACTTAAAACTTTTACAGACAAGCAAAGGTTAAGAGAATTCAGCACCACCAAACAAGCATTACAACAAATATTAAAGGAACTTCTCTAGGCAGGAAACACAAGAGATGGAAATGACCTATGATTACAAACCCAAACAATTAAGAAAATGGGAATAGGAACATACATATTGATAATTACCTTAAATGTAAATGGATTGAATGCTCCAACCAAAACACAGACTGGCTGAATGGATACAAAAAAAATAGGTGTATATGCGCTGTCTAAAAGAGACCCACTTCAGACATAGGGGCACATACAGACTGAAATTGAGGAGATGGAAAAAGTTCTTCCATGCAAATGGAAATCAAAACAAAGCTGGAGTAGCAATTCTTATATCAGACAAAATAGACGTTAAAATAACGACTATTAGAAGAGACAAAGAAGGACACAACAGAATGATAAAGGGATCAATCCAAGAAAAAGATACAACAATTGTAGATACTTATGCACGCAACATAGGAGCACCTCAATACATAAGGCAAATACTAACAGGCATAAAATGGAAATCAACAGTAACACAATCATAGTAGGGGATTTTAACACCCCACTTTCACCAATGGACAGATCATCCAAAATGAAAATAAATAAGGAAACACAAGCTTTAAATGACACATTAAATAAGATGGATTTAATTGATATTTATAGGATATGCCATCCAAAAACAGCAGAATACACTTTCTTCTCAAGTGCTTGTGGAACATTCTCTAGGATAGGTCATATCTTGGGTAACAAATCAAGCCTTGGTAAATTTAAGAAAATTGAAATTGTGTCAAGTATCTTTTCCCACCACAATGCTATGAGACTAGATATCAATTACAGGAAAAAAAACTGTAAAAAATACAAACACATGGAGGCTAAGCAATATGCTACTAAATAATGAAGAGATCACTGAAGAAATCAAAGAGGAAATCAAAAAATACCTAGAAACAAATGACAAAGAAAACATGATGACCCAAAACCTATGGGATGCAGCAAAAGCAGTTCTAAGAAGGAAGACTGTAGCAATACAATCCTACCTTAAAAAACAAGAAACACCTCAAATAAACAACTTAACCTTACATTTAAAGCAATTAGAGAAAGAACAACAACAAACAAAACAAGTTAGAAGAAGGAAAGAAATCATAATGATCAGATCAGAATAAATGAAAAACAAATGATGTAAACAACAGCGAAGATCAATAAAATTAAAAGCTGGTACTTTGAGAAGATAAAATTGATAAACCATTAGCCAGACTCATCAAGAAAAAAAGGGAGAAGACTCAAATCAATAGAATTAGAAATGAAAAAGAAGTAACTGACTGCAGAAATACAAAGGATCATGAGAGATTACTACAAGCAACTATAGGCCAATAAAATGGACAACCTGGAAGAAATGGACAAATTCTTAGAAATGCATAACCTTCCAAGACTATACCAGGAAGAAATAGAAAATATAAACAGACCACTCACAAGCACCAAAATTGAAACTGTGATTAAAAATCTTCCAACAAACAAAGCCCAGGACCAGATGGATTCACAGGCGATTACTATCAAACATTTAGAGAAGAGCTAACACCCATCCTTCTCAAACTCTTCCAAAATATAGCGGACGGAGGAACACTTCCAAACTCATTCTACAGGGCCACCATCACCCTGATACCAAAACGAGACAAAGATATTAAAAAAAAGGAAAACTACAGGCAAATATTACAAAAATACAAAAATCTTCACCAAAATACTAGCAAACAATCCAACAGCACATTAAAAGGATCATCCATCCAGATCAAGTGGGCTTTATACCAGGAATGCAAGGATTCTTCAATATATGCAAAACAATCAATGTGATACACCATATTAACAAACTGAAGGATAAAAACCATATGATAATCTCAATAGATGCAGAAAAAGCTTTTCACAAAATTCAACACTGATTTATGATAAAAACTCTCCAGAAAGTAGGCACAGAGGGAACCTACTTCAACATAATAAAGTCCATATAGACAAAGCC
This sequence comes from Phocoena sinus, assembly GCF_008692025.1. Classification (NCBI taxonomy): domain Eukaryota; kingdom Metazoa; phylum Chordata; class Mammalia; order Artiodactyla; family Phocoenidae; genus Phocoena; species Phocoena sinus. Next base: position 69,915,893 of record NC_045767.1, read on the forward strand.
ACAGCCAACATCATTCTCAGTGAAAAACTGAAACCACTTCCTCTAAAATCAGAAAAAAGACAAGGTTGCCCACTCTTAGCACTATTATTCAACAGACTTGTGGAAATTTTAGCCACAGCAATCAGAGAAAGAAAAGATATAAAAGGAATCCAAAATGGAAAAATAGAAGTAAAAATGTCACTGTTTGCAGGTGACATGATGCTATACATAGAGAATCCTAAAGAGGCTATCAGAAAACTACTGGAGCTAATCAAAGAATATGGTAGAGTAGCAGTATACAAAGTTAACGCACAGAAAACTCTTGCATTCCTATACACTAATGATGAAAAATCTGAAAGAGAAATCAAGAAAACACTCCAATTTACCAATGCAACAAAAAGAATAAAAAACTTGGAATAAACCTACCTAAGGAGACAAAAGACCTGTATGCTTAAAACTATAAGACACTGCTGAAAGAAATTAAAGATGATACAAACAGATGGAGAGATATACCATGCTCTTGGATTGGAGGAATCAACATTGTGAAAATGACTATACTACTCAAAGCAATCTGCAGATTCAATGCAATCCCCATCAAACTCCCAATGGAATTTTTCAAAGAACTAGAACAAAAAATTTCACAATTTGTATGGAAACATAAAAGACCCTGAATACCCAAAGCAGTCTTGAGAAAGAAACACACAGCTGGAAGAATCAGGCTCCCTGACTTCAGACTATACTACAAAGCTACAATAAATGAAGGCAGTGTGGTAGTCGCACAAAAACAGAAATATAAATCAATGGAACAAGATGGAAATCCCAGAGATAAACCCACGCACATATGGTCACCTTATCTTTGATAAAGGAGGCAAGAATATGCAATGGAGAAAAGACAGCTGCTTCAATAAATGGTGCTGGGAAAACTGGACAGCTACATGTAAAAGAACAAAATCAGAACACTTCCTATCACCATACACAAAAATAAACTCAAATGGATTAAAGAACTAAGTGTAAGGCCAGACAGTATAAAACACTTGGAGGGGAAAATAGGCAGAACACTCTATGACATAAATCACAGCAAGATCCTTTTTGACCCACCTAACTAGAGAAATGGAAATAAAATCAAAAATGAACAAATGGGACCTAATGAAACTTAAAAGCTTCTGCACAGCAAAGAAAACCATAAACAAGATGGAAAGACAACCCTCTGAAGGGGAGAAAATATTTTCAAACAAAGCAACTGACAAAGGATTAATCTCCAAAATACACAAGCAGCTCATGCAGCTCAATATCAAGAAACCCAACAACCCAATCCAAAAATGGGCAGAAGACCGAAATAGACATTTCTCCAAAGAAGAAATACAGATTGCCAACAAACACATGGAAGGATGCTCAAAATCATTAACGATTAGAGAAATGCACATCAAAACTACAATGAGGTATCACCTCACACCAGTCAGAATGGCCATCATCAAAAATCTACAAACAATAAATGCTGGAGAGGGTGTGGAGAAAAGGAAACCCTTTTGCACTGTTGGTGGGAATGTAAATTGATACAGCCACTATGGAGGAAACTATGGAGGTTCCTTAAAAAACTACAAATAGAACTACCATATGACCCAGCAATCCCACTAGTGGGCATATATCCTGAGAAAACCGTAATTCAAAAAGAGTCATGTACCACAATGTTCACTGCAGCTCTATTTACAATAGCCAGGACATGGAAGTAACCTAAGTGTCCTTCGACAGATGAATGGATAATGAAGATGTGACACATATATACAATGGAATATTACTCAGCCATAAAAACAAATGAAATTGAGTTATTTGTAATGAGGTGGATGCACCTAGAGTCTGTCACACAGAGTGAAGTACGTCAGAAAGAGAAAAACAAATACCATATGCTAACACATATATATGGAATGTAAAAAAAAAGGTTCTGAAGAACCTAGGTGCAGGACAGGAATAAAGACACAGACGTAGAGAATGGAGTTGAGGACACGGGGAGGGGGGAAGGGTAAGCTGGGACACAGTGAGAGAATGGCATGGACTTATATATACTTATATATACTATCAGCTCCGTGCTTTTTGACCACCTGGAGGGGTGGGCTAGGGAGGGTGGGAGGGAGATGCAGGAGGGAGGAGATATGGGGATATATGTATATGTATATCTAATTCACTTTGTTATAAAACAGAAAGGAACACACCATTGTAAAGCAATTATACTCCAATAAAGATGTTAAAAATAATGGGAAAAAATATTTGCAAACAAAGCAACGGACAACGGATTAATCTCCAAAATATACAAGCAGCTCACGCAGCTCAATATTAAAATAACAACGCAATCCAAAAATGGACAGAAGACCTGAACAGACATTTCTCCAGAGAAGATACACATGAAAGGATTCGCAACGTCACTAATCATTAGAGAAATGCAAATCAAAAGTACAATGAGGTATCATCGTATACCGATCATAATGGCCATCATCAAAAAAATCTACAAATGATAAATGCTGGAGAGGGTGTGGAGAAAAGGGAACCCTCTTGCACTGTTGGTGGGAATGTAAATTGATACAGCCACTAAGGAGAACAATATGGAGGTTCCTTAAAAAACTACAAATAGAACTACCATATGACCCAGCAATCCCACTACTGGGCATATACCCTGAGAAAACCAGAATTCAAAAAGAGTCACATTCCACAACGTTCACTCCAGCACTATTTACAATAGCCAGGATATGGAAGCAACCTAAGTGTCCATCGACAGATGAATGGATAAAGAAGATGTGGCACATATATACAATGGAATATTACTCAGCCATAAAAAGAAACGAAATTGGGTTATTTATATTGAGGTGGATGGACCTAGAGTCTGTCATACAGAGTGAAGTAAGTCAGAAAGAGAAAGACAAATACTGTGTGCTAACACTTATATATGGAATCTAAAGAAAAGAAAAATGGTTCTGAAGAACCTAGGGGCAGGACAGGAAAAAAGACACAGACGTAGAGAATGGACTTGAGGACACGGGGAGGGGGAAGGGTAAGCTGGAACGAAGTGAGAGAGTGGCACTGACATATATACACTACCATATGTGAAATAGATAGCTAGTGGGAAGCAGCCGCATAGCCTAGGGAGATCAGCTCGGTGCTTTGTGACCACCTAGAGGGGTGGGAGAGGGAGGGTGGGAGGGAGACGCAAGAGGGAGGGTATATGGGGATATATGTATACCTATAGCTGATTCACCTTGTTATACAGCAGCAACTAACACAACAATTTAAAGCAATTATACTCCAATAAAGATGTTAAAAAAAAAACCTTAAGAGCAGAAGAAATTGTAATAAAGTCAGAGATGCATTGTATTCCTATATGAGAGGACTAATGAGTATAATAATGCTTGTTTTCCATAAATTAATTTATAAAATAAATGCAACTGGTGTCACGTCAGTCTACAATTTTGGGTATCAAGCAGATTTAAAAAATAAAATGGAGGGCTTCCCTGGTGGTGCAGTGGTTGAGAGTCCGCCGGCCGATGCAGGGGACACAGGTTTGTGCCCCGGTCTGGGAGGATCCCACATGCTGCGGAGCGGCTGGGCCTGTGAGCCGTGGCCGCTGAGCCTGCGCGTCCGGAGCCTGTGCTTTGCAGCGGGAGAGGCCACAACAGTGAGAGGCCCGCGTACTGCCAAAAAAAAAAAGTAATAAATTTAAAAATAAATAATAAAATGGAATAAAATAGAAGATATGGAACATATCTTACAATTTAGTACAGGAAAATATGAATGTAAAGTATTCATTTCCATAAGTTGTGGAAAGAAAGCAATGAAAAAAGTTATATAGATATTTAAAGCTAGTTATTATTCTGCAATAAAACTCCTTAAAACCCAAGCAGCAGCAATTATATAGAGATATATGCAATAACAGAAGTTCTGGCATATGACATGGAAAGAATGATGTGTAAAGGGACGTGTTGCTAAAAATGAAGCTGAGAGTTACTTTCTACAAAGACGTTAGGGAAAATATATCCATTTACTACTCAAAAGCAGTCAAGGTTTAGCTTTGTAAAGATGTTTAGGAATCTGTAGGTCTGTCCTGTGACAGTTTTGTAGCGATGAGTAATGTCATGGCTGTTAAGAAAACAGGAAGAAGTGCAATGTCAATTCATTTAATTTAACTGATATTAAAATCTTAATTTATCAAAAAATCTCTGTTAAAGTAGATTAAATTTTTACAAGATGTTAAAGATGACTAAATTTGTAAACCTATATTCAAAAGCCTAAACTTTACGTTTAAACAATCCTTCACATTTCTCAGGATGGTAAACTGCAGCTCTATTAGCTGAAGGAGTAAGTGGAACCAGGGGAGGGGGGAACCAGGTGGAACAAGGGGAGGGGGAAAAATTCTGCTAAACGAGCTGTAGCTCTATCCATGCTAAGAGGTAAAAGAAAAACTGCTCTTTGATTCCTGGAAACATATATTATTAACCCAATTAAGTTAATTTCTTTAAGCTATATCTTAGCTGGACCAAAATTGTCATTTTTCTTTCCAGTGGTTAGTTGGTATAGTTCAGAGAACTACTGAAAACTTTGATCCTAAAAGCAAGGCAAATCAGCAATACAGAATACTTTAGGGACCATGTCTTTATTTTGGTGAAGGTTTAGGGGTAGGTACATAGCCCCACGTGCAATCCAAAGAGCTTGCAAACAGAGCAGCTATAAATGATGTCTCAGGCAAGAGAAAAAAATATTCCTCGCATTACACATAGAGGCTTTAAAAAAGGTTCCTTCTGTACTAACAGATGTAAAAATTGCACAGGTAAACTCTATTGAACTGTTCTAATTACCATTTAATGACAACTCTTAAAATTGAATTTCTCAAAGGTAAGTAATAATGTCAGTGTGATAGCTGGAGAGAAACTTTGAGTGTGGATCAATTTCCTTTATTTGCTAGAATAAAAATACTTTCATTAACTGAGAAGAATACATCTAAAGATTCAGTCTGAAGTACTGTCAATAATCATACTTTCCCTGACACCTTGATTTCTTTTATACTTTATAATGTTTACTTTTATTAATTTTCCTTATCTGTGTCATTCCTTATTGATGCATGCATAGTTGTTTTCTCAAATGAAATAAAAGTTGGTGTAATAAAAATAATTTCTAAAAATTTTAAAAACCTGGCTTTAGATATAGTTTGGCGGCTTACTAGCTCTTGGATTCTGCACCTAACTTGAACTCTCTTAGCTTCACCTTCTCAGTTTACAAAATGAGAACTGTCAATTTAGCTCTCAGTATTATTGTAAGGTTATTATAAGTGTTAGGAAATTGCTTTGTTAATTATAACTTGCCACGTGATTGCAAGTAAGTAGTAATATTTTTAATAGTGATTCTGTCCATATGAACTTGTGCCTGGCAGCATCTCTCAGTGGTCTCCACACTGGCTGTGTTCATCCATCCACTGGCCCCTGGAGAGTCATGCCTGATACAACCTATTATTGTTGTAGGCTCTGTTTCTTCTTCCATCAGCTTTGAGACACTTGGCTCCAAATGGCAACTCCCTGCTGCCAAAAGACACAGTTTCCTAGCAGTCGATGTCTACGTCTGTCTGAAATTCTTCCACAGCGAACCTTAAGAATGTTTCATCAATCTTCCCTGCCGACTGATTCTACTTTAGTCCAGCATACAAGAAGTGAATGGATATCTTGCTGGTATTGAACGTGCACACATGTCCTGCCCGGAGGATCTGTGCTACAGCCTGTGGAGTTGCAATATGGTTGAGCTGAATTCATTCTAAGAAACCATTCTAGCCGATTCTGCAAGTTCATAATGCCAAGCTTGGAATGTGCCATGTGCTAATTTATGAACTTCTTATGGTCTCATGATGCCTAATAAAGTGCTGATCTCACTGTGAATATTTAATTAAAAATTTGGTTTCACTGATAATTTACATAACAAAATGGTAAAATTCAGGTTACAAAAGATTTTGTCTTGAACTTGGAAATCATAAAAGTAACTGACGTTTATTGAGCACTAACTATGTCAGATATTTTAAGCATACTGTATTTCACAACTTCTTTTTATTCCCTTAGTTTATTACATAGGTTTTCTGATAAGGAAACTTAGGCACAGGGGGTTCAAGGAATGTGCCCCAAATATCCAGCAAAGAATATACCATGGATTTGAACTGAAAGGACCCGTCTCTGAACCTGGGCTATTAATCGTTCCACCATTATGCCTTCTAACCATTGTGGTATGCTTGTCAACGGAGAGATGTCTGAACATTGGGATGAATACTTGAGAAGTAAAATACTCATATGAACCTCAGATAAGGGAGAATTAATGTCCCAGAGCTGTTTCTTGGACTATGAGTCTTATATTTGTGTGTATAATTTGGGGCATTAAAATGTGCAATGCCAGTCATTTTCTGAGGAAAGTTATCTTGTTTAAGGAAGGGGATTAAATGAAAGTACATAAAAATAGCATAATAATATAATCACTTTAATACAATAAAGAGTATCATTTGGGGGAGTTTGACCACATGATTAAGTCAATTGGGAGAGGGCGCTCCCTTAATTCAGTAAGAGCAGCAAAGGCAGCTATGAGATTAAACAGTTTAACTTTAGCTGATCTAAGAGATTGGGTATGAGGAGTGAACGTGACCTACGTTAGTAACAACCTGAATCTCTATATAACATCAGGAAGAATTACTGGAGTCTGGGTCGCTGGTGACCATGCAAGCCTCAGAGTAAAAATAACAACAGTAATGTAGCACTTCCCAGAGGCAGAAATCATGGTGACATCAGCAGTCATGTTATAAGGTTTTCCGTGATGCAACAGAGCAGTCATCAGCACCAATAAAGAAGAAATGTAAAACTTACTTAGGATAATGTATGAACAACTTAGGACTCTACAAAAGAGGAGGAGGGATAAATTGTGCTGGGTTTCTGATATCTCACAGTTGGAGTTCTGGACAGTAAAATCTATTTTCTATTTCCTTTTTAAAAATCTTATATTAACTATATACATCTATCAAAATCCTCTTCCAGGTTAAGAAACCAACTTTTATATAAATGGAAAAGGGAAAATCTACATGCTATTTTTTTGTTTTTGTATTGAACTGGATTAATTTATCTAGCACCATGAAGCTACATTATAATCACACTTAGTTGCCCTGATAAATTTAAGAATAATCCACCTGAAAAGACCTAAGAGTGCAATCTTTCATACAAGAAATAATGTGAGGGCAAAATTCCTGTTAAATCAATATTGCCGACAACTAAACATGAGCTTTAAAATATTTCTATTTCTTAACAATCTCAAAAATAATTCAAGACAAAAAGTATTCTCTTTTGGATAGTAAACTATTGCTGATTTTGTTGAAACTTATTTAAGTGTTACATTATCAATATCTTTTTTTTAGGTTGCTTGCAAGATGATAAGTTAAAATGTGGTATCCCAATTCCCCTATTTTCTCAAATAATCACCAAAGACATAAGTAATACAAAAGACATAAGCATGTGACAGGCAACACAATTGCCTACATTATTCTTTGAAAAGGCCTATTTTTTTTTTTTCTTCTGTAAATGTTTGTATGCTTGGTCTTTTTCAAGTAGAAGGCACAGAGTAAAAAAATGGGTAAGGATAACAAGAATTAGTAAGTCTGTCTTGACTTCCTGACTTCATATGGTAAGTAAAAATAATTCTCAACTTTACTGATTTTCAAAGTTGAGCAGGACTATGCCATTTAAATAAGAAAGGTAAAAGTTTTGCAGCTATTATCAAAACTTATAAGCACTGTATTTAATCAGTTGCTGTTACTGCATAGCACTGTACGTGGTTCAAGGAGTTTTAAGTTAAACCTTGGAAACAGTATGATCAACATTAATCAGATGTACCCTTATATAAATACAAAAACTATGGGGTTTTACAGAAAGGAAACACAAGTTTTGTATGGGTAGGATCTAAGAAGTTTATCTGGAGGAGATAACCTTTGAGCAAAAATTTGAAGGTAACTTTGGGTTTCCTTAGTAGCTATGGATTTATCCTAGCTACCATATAAAGATTAATGAAAGTCAGTCTATGAAAATATACAGAACATCTGAAGCTAGATTGGAATACAAAGGCTTTAAAAACAGAAAACTATGGTAAAACTCTTCTGTGCTAGTTTCTCCTTCTTAAAATAGAGACAAAAATAATACCATCCTGACTTGCATTGCTGGTGCTATAGGGAGGTTACTTAGTACTATAATGTTGTTGGCAACACACAATTTGTAAGACATACAAATGATAATTTATAGATTGCCAATAAAATTAAGATTATTAACTTCATTTGTATAATACATTATGTTTGAAACAACAAAACCAATTACGTGGTTATTAAATAAAACAAAGCCACTAGAGTCAGAAAGATGAATATAAAATTGGGGTGCCTTTGGACTTTACGGATTATACTGTAACAGGCAGAATTATGGTTCCCCAAGATGTTTTAATCCCCAGAATCTAGGAATATGTTATTTTACATGACAACGGGGAATTGGAGTTGCAGATGAAATTAAAGTTGCTAATCGGCTGACCTTCATGACCTTTTCCTGGATTATATGGGCATGTTCAGTGTGATCACAAGGGTTCTTAAATGCAGATGAGGGAGACAGAAGAGTCTGTGTTAGGGGGATGTGATGTGAAAGACTCAACTAGCCATTGCTGGCTTTGAAGATGGAAGAGTGGTGTGAGCCAAGGAAAGTAGGTGGCTAGAAGCTGGAAAAGAAACAAACAGAAACAAGCCAGAGTCTTGCCTAGAACATCCAGAAAGGAACACAGCCTTGCTGACTCACTGACTTTAGCCCAGTAGGACCTATTTCAGACTTCTGACATTCAGAACTGTAACATAATAAAGTCGTGTTGTTTTAAGCCACTAATTTGTGGTAAAATAACGTTACAGTAGACATGAAAACTAACAGAAATACCATGTCTGCTTTTGCATCATTGCATTCCCAGCATCTAGCACACTATCAGTCCTCAACAGTTATTAAATGAAAGAAGAGGTGAGTACATGTATTTGTTTAACTCTAAAAGTATAACCTTTTCTCTTTAAGACTCAGTTAACTGATTCATCTATCATATGGAACTGACCCACATGAATTTGAAATGTCTCCCTCCAGTATAGTTTTACAATCCCTTCTATTTGATTAGATATCACATCGAGTATTAAAGACAAGAATTTGGGGAAAAAAAGAGAGAGAGAAAAAAAAGAAAAGGTATTGTGGCCTGGTTTGGTCTTTGAAGTCATACCGCAATATTTGTTGTTATCTTTGATGACTCATTATATGGGTACACTTAGGTGTGCATATGCACTCAAGAATATTGTGACCTATATGAAAATATCATTTGGTTTTATTCTGTAGTTCACACTGTGTGTGCCAAACAGCTGCCCCATCACTGTGCCTCTGAAGCTCCAAAGAGAATCATAAATGATACATGGCTACCATACCGTCTGTAAGACCATTTCCCACAAAATTCCACAGGTTCTAATACTGCTATTAAAGAAATTCCATCCACACTCACAGAACACACCAAGCTCTAGCAGATATGGCAGGTCCCAGCAATCTGCTTCTTATAATAACAAAGCAGCTGTCTTGATGAATCAACTTGATTCATGACCACATAATGTGCTTTGATGTTCAAGAAACTTTACTCTAGACAGTTCAGGAGTAAACTGCCCAGAGTAAAAAAAGTATGTTTTTTTTAACATTGAAACTATTTTTATGAGGTGTGATTCCTGCATGCCTGTCATCTGGGTTCACAGACACACGCTCATCACAAAGACGCACACAGCCCTGGAATTCCCAGAAGACGAGCTGATCACAGGTCAGTGTTTATCACTTAGGGGTCCCTGGTAAGGTACTGAGGGGCAGTCACCAGGTAGAGTCTCTGGCATTGGGAGATGATGGGGAATCCTTCTGTGAAAAGCAATCACGCTTTTCCTTAACAAAGAGAAGCAAAGGTCGGACTCCTTCTGGGAAGCTGTGTAAAGGAGAAGTATTTTTGTTGCATGATGAACAAAATGGTAAAACAGTCTACAACTTATAAGCTATATGGTAGTTTGGGCTACATATGGGTCAGTTAAGATATTAGTGGGTATTGTGTTACTTTTCTCCAGCTATCTAGATGGATTCTTTAAGGCAAAATCCATAAATCAGCACAAGTAAAATTTCCCTTAACTGAAGCAAAAATATCTGATGGCTTTTCCCAATATCAACAATTAGCTCCAGATCTAAGGGAGATAGCTAAGGGTCTTAATCTTAATCTCTTAATTGGGGATTGTCTTTTGGGAATGATTTTACTGCATCCTTTCCTGGAACAATAACCCATTGCCTTCTTGTCTGCATGGAGCTCCTGTTTTCATTTATTACCCATTTTCATCCATACCCTTCCTCCTCTGGTGGGATTCCCTGGGTTGGCTATATTGCTTATTAATAGGGTATACAGTAACATCAGTATGGCCAGAGCTTTCCGTTTGCTCCATTCTAGTGAAGAACCCATGGGACTGGACAAGTACTTGCAATTAAGTTCAGCAGCCTCTATTTGTCACGTGGCCACATGGGTGTCTAAGAGTTCTCAACTTCTTTTATCCTACTTCCCAAGGAGGTAATCATCAATGTATTACACTAAGTTACTCTTACACTAAGTTACTCTTGCTTTTAATTAATTAATTAATTTTTTGGTTACGTTGCGTCTTTGTTGCTGCGCGCGGGATCTTCTCTAGTTGCAGCGAGTGTGGGCTACTCTTCATTGTGGTGCACGGGCTTCTCACTGCCTCACTGCAGTGGTTTCTCTGTTGTGGAACACAGGCTCTAGGCGTGCAGGCTTCAGTAGTTGTGGCATGCAGGCTCAGTAGTTGTGGCTCGTGGGCTCTAGAGCGCAGGCTCAGTAGTTGTGGCACACGGGCTTAGTTGATCCGCGGCATATGGGATCTTCCAGGACTGGGGATTGAACCTGTGTCCCCTGCATTGGCAGGCAGATTCTTAACCACTGTGCGACCAGGGGAGTCCCCTGCACTAAGTTACTCTTAAAGGTAATTCATTTGGAACCCTGCAGTACCAGATTATGATAGTACGGTGACAAGATCAAACATACTCATGAAAAAACCATAAATGTGTGTTGAATATTTTTCCATGAAAATGCAAATTGTGCCTTAGTGGACTATGAGATAGAAAAGAAAAAGGACACAGCTGCCAAATGTATTATAGTATACTAAACACCCTTAGCGTGGTGTAATTCTTGAAGAGTTTTACTATACAAGGTATGATGAAGCAATCAAGGGAACTACCTTATTTAATCCTTGATATCTACTGTTATGGACTGAACTATGTTCCTTACAACTGGGAGTTTAAGTCCTAACTCCCATTATGATTATATTTGGTGGGAGGGCCTACAAGGAAGTAATAAAGGTTAAGTGAGGTCAAAGGAGTGGGGCTTTAATCCAACAGGGCTGGTGTCCTTATAAGAAGAGGAAGAGACACCATGGTTCCCTCTCGTTCCATGTGCAGACAGAAGATTATGCTCTATAATGCAGGTGGGCCTCAACCAACCAGTTGAAGGACCTGATAGAACAAAGACTAAACTCCTCTGAGCAAGAAGGAATTTGCCAGCAGAATTCTGAAACTTCCTACTAGCAGGGTCTCTAGCCTGCTGGTCTACCCAGCAGATTTTAAGCTTACCAAGCTTCCACAATTCCATGAACCAACTTCCTTAAAATATATCTTTTCTCTCTCTCTCTAACATCCTGTTGGTTTTATCTCTATGCAGGACCCTGACTACTACACCCTACACACATACCACCCTATTTGGCAGTGTTTAAAATTAGTGCTATGCCCTCCCGATCATTTATTCTTAGACTCCATGCTAGCGAGGATTTATCAGACATCTGCTAGTTTCTCTGCAGAATGGCTCAGCTCTTTAACAGAATACACTTTGGTTTTCAGGGTCTCCTAGTCATGGCCCCAGGCACTTATATTTGGGGTGATTAAAGGTTGTAGGTAAGTTACTTTGCAAGTGATTATATTCTCTCTCCATGTAGCTACTGCATAGTCCTAGTCCCCTCCTATAGAAATCTAGTTTTCAGCATGGATACTATAAGAACATGAAATAATAGCCGTGTTTGCTAACTTTTTTTTTGCTTAGCATTATCTGACTATCTTCTTGGCCAATTCCTCTGTGTCCAACATCATTTACTCCTGATTCCATTGGTAAGACTTGTCCACTGTAATATTGTTGAGACTTTTACCACTTCATTCCAAAGATGCATAGAGAGCCACTTATAACATCAAAACTACATCATGTTTCCAAACTCATCATTTTTCTTGTCAAGTAGCACCGTAGCTATTATAATTCATGGGCCTATAGCTACTACCAATGTTTTTTTACCACAAAGGTTTAAATGTCAAATCAGATTACGGTGACAGATCTCTTCCAACTTCCAACTTTAACAGTGATTTAAAGGGTACAGGTAAGCACCAGGCACGGATTAAACAATCCTTTCCTGGAAGAGCCCCAAACCATCAGAGGCAGTTTCCAAGATTCTCTTTTCTCCTGCCTAAGACATGACTTGGTTTCAGATTAAAGGAAAATTTTGAGCAGCACATGTGAAAATACTGTTCGCAAACAAAGCCATTTCTGTTTTGTAACTGCTCTATTTTATACTCCATTAATTACATAGATAGGAAAATGCTATGTGACGCCTCCCATTCTCCAGCCAGTCATGCCCCATAAATGTACACATTCCTCCTATTTTAAAGGTGATAAGCAATCTAGAAAGACTAAGTACATCCTGCTAAAATAATATTCCAGAGTTAGGGATTCCTTGGTATCTTTCTTTTAGCAAACATCATTAACTTGTTTACAGGAAGGTCTGGTTATCAGCACTTTTACCAGGTAGTCTGCTGGAGCAATTCATTCTTCTGGGTATCTTTGTGTGGAAGAAGTGAGTAACAGCCCTGCTATTAATCATTTCCTTCCCAACAGGGCACATTCTTATTGACCTCCATAGCAGAAGAAGGAGACAGACAAGAACGTTCACCAACAAAAACAATTACCTTATTTTCTTCAAGACTCGCCCATAGTGATTTAGAAAACAGTATTATGAAGCTTCCATAAAAATAAAACTGTAACTTAATTTTGGAATTCAAATTTCCAGAAATAGTTCAGTTCTTCCCTATGGAGGATGTTTTAAGGAAAACTATTGATAGGCATGATTTAGAAAACTAATAGAAATCTACATTATTTAATCAAGTTAATAACTATTCCTTTGTATATGGAAATCAGAATTATATGTGGAAGTTTTTGCAAATTTGGAAAAAATAAAAATGTAAGATGTTTAAAAATGTTTTTTAGTAATTTGGAATGTGTTAATTTGTGAAGATAGTTATTCTGAAAAATTTAAGCAGTATGTATAGGGCTTCCCTGGTGGTGCAGTGGTTGAGAGTCCACCTGCCAATGCAGGGGACACAGGTTTGTGCCCCGGTTCGGGAAGATCCCACATGCCGTGGAGCGGCTGGGCCCATGAGCCATGGCTGCTGAGCCTGTGCTTCTGGAGTCTGTGCTCCGCAACGGGAGAGGCCACAACAGTGAGAGGCCTGCGTACCGCAAAAAAAAAAAAAAAAAAAAGCATGTATAATGATGAAAAATTAATTTCATCATTATGAAATAATGAATTTCATTCATCACTCAATTCTTTTGCACAGTGATATAACTCCCTGAGACCCAGATGCTACAAACTGATCTCATACTTTTTTAGAAGCGTAGGAAAACTGAGTGTGTCAAGTTAACACCTAAAAACTACATTGTTTTATGATGCTTTTAAAAATAATAAAGAATTGATGACTCAATATATTATATTCTTATATTTTCTTATTAAATAATATTTAAGATGCTTAAGAGGTATTAAAATAATTTCTGATACTAATATCCAAAATGAAATTAAGAATATATTTCAAATACTTTCTATTTATTCAGGCCTTTTTTGCTTCTTGATAAAACTGTAGACTTTTCTTTATATGTAAATGTATAATGTTTTAACATTTTATGTGTTTTATATATGTGTATTTTTATTGTGAACAAGCCTTCTTATTTGTTTTCATTTTATTTTAAATCATGTAACTGGTATGTAGAAAATCTACTAATACTTTGAAATACTTTTTAATTTACATATCCTAAAAACACTAATAACAAAAAAGTTGAATTCTAATAAATTTCTAGTTGATTTTATGTATATGTTTGTGAGGCAATATCTTGTGTAAAATGATTATTTTGTCTTGTTTTCTATAATGGTTTGACCGCTGCTTCACATCTTATTTCAAGGACTTGACACTTTAATTTGCGATTTAAGATTTTGAAACTGGCATTTTATATCATTTAATTCTGGTTTTTATTATACTGTAAATTGTAATCTATTATTTTACCTCCCTAAAATATGTAAAGTATTATCTTCTTTTATTAGTCTTATATTTTAATTTTTAAATAAAATACATTTAAATAAAATACATTTTATTATAAATGCTTCTTGTTTTAATACTGTTTCCAAAGAATGCAAATCATTTGCATACACTGAATATTTTAACATTACTTTAATCTCCTATTGTTTTGTTATTTCAGTGATATTAAATCAGCAAGACATATAAATATTCATAGAAATAATGGATAGTTCAAACAAAAGTAGCAATGTTTTAAAACTTTAAGTGCCTTGTTAAATAGCTGATGCCAGATGTATTGAAATTCATTTTATTTAATTCTCAAATATAGTACTTTAATACATTCATTGCCCTAGAAGACTTATTCTAGCGACTCCATTCCAACTCATAACAAACATTATAATACTTCTGTTATAAATTTTGAAAATGTTTTTTATAATATTGTCTTTGAAATTATTTGACCATGATGATCTAATTTAATTTAACCTTATATGACTTTTCAGCTATGGGAATGCATAGAAAGGGAAAAATTTAATCCACATATTTCCTTACACAAAATGAAATTTTATTGTATAAAAATCTAATGATGTTATTTGATAAGAAAATTATCACCTATCAGTTTTCATTTTGCTGTTTTCTTTAACATATAAATATGTTATTAAGAAACAAGTTCTGGAGACTGAATTCAAATCCCAGGTGTGTCATATCCTTGCTCTCTGACTTCGGGAGACATTACTCCAACTATCTGTATCTCAGTTTCCTCATTACTAAAGTAAGAATAGTAACAATGACTATATCATAGGCTTCTTATGAATATTAAGATTTATAAATTTTCTAGAACAGGCACATAAAATGTGCTTAGGCACATAAAAACATTATTTAATTACTATACTAAATATAAGTAAATAAATTAAAAAAATAATCAATTTGAGACTATCTCAACAGTTTTAAAGGGACTCTGAAAAAATCAATGCCTTGCTCACTATATCTATGATGCCTAAAATAATGCACTCTTGCTATCACATACATGAGCTTTTATCATGAAGGATGTTTCATTTTCTCTTAGTACTTAAGAATCTGAACTAAAATATTTTGAAAATTAATCAGTAGGTAAAGTTATTGAACTTTTTTCTGTATACTGTTTTATTATAATACTATTAATATTTTATTATAATACTATTAATACTAATGAATATTCTGTAGATATATTGTTTTATAATAATGCTATTAATCAATACTAATACTATTGTAATATAAATAAAAGAGTTAAAAATCAAATAGTTTTTTTTTGTTTTGTTTTGTTTCTTTTTGCAGCACGCGGGCCTCTAACTGTCGTGGCCTCTCCTGCTGAGGAGCACAGCCTCCGGACGCGCAGACCCAGCAGCCATGGCTCACAGGCCCAGCTGCTCCGTGGCATGTGGGATCTTCCCAGACCAGAGCACGAACCGATATACTCTGCATCGGTAGACGGACTCTTGACCACTGCGCCACCAGGGAAGCCCTCAAATAGTTTTTGAACCATTTTTCTGTAGATATATTGCTTTACTATAATACTATAATTTATCATAATAAATATTATAATACTATAATATTAATATAACACTATAATACTATTTTTCTGAGATACGTTATTTTATTATAATACTATTAATATAACACTAGATATAGTTTTATTATAATAATATCACTCCTACTATATTTTCTAATAAGATATAATTGACATATATTAGTTTCAGGTGCATGTAATAATTCAATATATGCATATGTTGCAAAATAATCACCACAATACATCTAGTTAATATCTATCATCACACACAGTTACAATTTTTTCTCTCCTGATGAGAACTTTTAAGATCTACCCTCTTAGCAACTTTCAAATGTATAACACAGTATTTTAACTATAGCCACCATGCTGAACATTACATCCCCATGACTTATTTATATTATACTGGAAGTTTATACCATTTGATCCTCTTCACTCATTTTGCCCATTCCCCATCTCCAGCCTCTAGCAACCACCAAACTGTTGTCTGCATCTATGAGATTTATTTTAAAGATTCCACATATAAGTGAGATCATATGGTGTTTGTCTTTCTCTGATTATTTCATTTAGAATAATGCCCTCAAGATCCACCCATGGTGTCAAAAATGGCAGGATTTCTTTCTTTTTTATGTCTGAATAATATGCCTGTTTGTGTGTGTATACCATATCTTTATCAATTTAACCGCTGGTGGACATGTAGATGGTCTTGATGTCTTGGCTACTGTAAATACTGCTGCAATGAACATGGGAGTACAGATATCTTTTCAGGTTAGTGATTTCATTTCTTTTAGATAAATACCCAGAAGGAGAACTGATGGATAACATAATAGTTCTATTTTTAATATTTTGAGGAACTTCTATATTGTTTTCCATAGTGGCTGCAACAATTTACATTCCCACTAATAGTACACGAGGGTTCTCTTTTTTTCACATTCTCACTAACACTTATTATTTCATGTCTTTTGATAACAGCCATTCTAACAGGTATGAGGTGATATCTCATTGTGTTTTTTTTTTTTTTTTGCTGTACGTTGGCCTCTCACTGTTGTGGCCTCTTCTGTTGTGGAGCAAGGCTCCAGACGTGCAGGCCCAGCGGCCATGGCTCACGGGCCCAGCCACTCCGCTGCATGTGGGATCCTCCCGGACCGGGGCACAAACCTGTGTCCCCTGCATCAGCAGGTGGACTCTCAACCACTGTGCCACCAGGGAAGCCCTCAATGTGGTTTTGATTTACATTTCCCTGATGATTAGTAATGTTGAGCATCTTTTCATGTACCTGTTGGTCATCCGTATGGCTTCTTTGGAAAAATGTCTAGTCAGATCCTCTGCTCATTTTAAAATCAGGTTGTTTGATTTTTGTTGTTGTTATTGTTGAGTTGTTTATAGATTTTGGATATTAACTACCCGTATCTATGATTTGCAAATATTTTCTCCCATTCAGTAAGTTGTCTTTTCATTTTGATGATGGTGTTCTTTGCTGTGCAGAAGCTTATTAGTTTGATGTCTCACTTGTTTATCTTTGCTTCTCTTGGCTTTGTTTTTGGTGTCAAATCCAAAAAATTATCACCAAGACTGATGTCAAGGAGCTTGTAAACACCTATGTTTTCTTCTAGGACTTTTGTGGTTTCAGATCTTACATTCAGTTTGATTCTTTTGCATGTACCTCTCTAGTTTTCATAACACCATTAAATGAAGAGGCTGTCTTTTCCCCATTGTATATTCTTGTCTCCATTATCATAGCATAGATTTATTGCTCATATAAATGTGGGTTTATTTCTGGGCTCTCTACTCTGTTCCACTGATCTATATGTCAGTTTTTGTGCCAGTTATCATGTTGCTTTGATTACTGTAGCTATGTAGTATAGTTTGAAATCAGGGAGCACGATACCTCCAGCTTTCTTCTTCTTTCTGAAGATTGTTTTGGCTGTTCAGGGTGTTTTGTTTTTCCATAACAATTTTAGAATTATTTGTTCTATTTCTGTGAAAAATGCCATTGGTATTTTGATAAGATTACACTGAATCTGTAGACTGCCTGTGGTAGTATGGCATTTTAACAATATTAATTCTTCCCATCCATCAGCACAGTGTATCTTTCCATTTGTTGGTTTCATTTTTACTTTCTTTCATCAATGTCTTATAGTTTTCAAAGTACAGGTCCTTCACCACCTTGGTTAGATTTATTCCTAGATATTTTCTTATTTTTGATGAACTGTAAATGTTTTTTTCCCCTTAATTCCTCTTTCTGATAATTTGTTATTAGTGTATAGATAGGCAACAGATTTTTCTATTTTGATTTTGTATCCTGCAATTTTATTGAATTCACTTAATTCCAATAGATATTTTGGTGGAGTCTGCAGGTGTTCTATATACTGTATTATAGCATCTGCCAATAGAGATTGTTTTACTTCTTTCCAATTTGGATGGCTTTTATTTCTTATTCTTGCCTAACTGATTTGACTAGGACTTCCAGTATTATGTTGAATAAAAGTGGTAAGATCGGGCATCGTTGTCTTGATCTTAGTGTAAAATCTTTCAGATTTTCACTGTTGAGTGAAAATATATTCATTTCATTTCATAACTAAAAGTTTTCTCTTTACTATTTTGATAGTTTTGATCTTCAATTTTGAACAAACTCCCTATGACAAGTTACTTTTATTTTACTCTCATACGCCTTCTAAACCTGTTCTAATCTTTAGTAGTCTCACCAAGGCTTATTCCTTTCCATTTTACCCAATTAATTGTATCTCCTCTTTTGGATCATTACATTTAATTCTCTGACCTTCCCTTATTCCATTGTCCATTTATCTTAACCACTGCATGCTTAATTCAAGCTCCCCAAATCTCTCTCCTCATTCTTTATAATAGGCTGCTACCTGGTCTCCCTGTTTACACTCTTAACCACGAAAATCCATTGCTTCTGCAGAGCCAAAGTGATTTGTTTCAAAACAAATTTTTTAAACAGACTCATCTATTATTTAAACATTCTGACACTTGCCCAGCACATTTAAAACACATAACATTACATTACCTGGCTGTTACTTACTCCTCTGACTGCATCTCTTTCTAATACTCCTTTACCACTACAATCTAGTCCCATTAGCAGTACATTTCTGGTCCTTGATGAAGCCAATATAATTCTTACTTTAAAGCCTTTAACCTAGCTTTCTAATTTGCCTGGAAGAGTCTTCCTTTTAAATCTTACAATGCTAACACCCTCATGTTGTTTGATCTTACCTTAAATGCCACCTCCCGGACAGCTCTTCTCTAACCACCCCATCTAAAATGGCTACCTAACCATTATTTGCATTACAATCACATTCACTTACTTTAAATTTTCTAGAAAGCACACGTGACTATCTGATTTTTTCTTGATTTCATGAAGTTATATATCTGTTTATTACTTATGCCTCACTAGAGTATGAACTACAAAAATATAGACTTTTATATCTTGTTTGTGATCTGTCCCCAGAAGTTTTAACAGTTGCTCGATAAATACGTATTGACTCAATATTGAATGACTCAATTTTTTAGTGACATTTGTCTGGTTAGTTTCTGCAAAGCAGATGATAAGACTAAAATTTGAGTGAAAGAGATTTTGGGAAGATGATCTCAGGCAGAACTATTAGGAAAGTAGAGAATTCAGGGAGAAAAAAGAAGTCAATTTAAAATGTGGTATTGGGAAAAATAACAGTTCCCTAAAGAGGTCTGAGTTCTAATCCTTGAATCTGTGAATATGTCAGCTCATATTCACAGGAAAAAGGAACTCTGCAGGTGTGATTAAGTTAAGGATCTTGAAATGGGAAGATTATCCTGGTTCATCTGGGTAGGTATAATATACCATAAGGTGGCAGGAGTATTAGAGTCAAAGAGATATTTGAAGGTACTACCTTACTGACTTTAAAGACTGAAGAAGGAAACACCTGTCAAGGAATGCAAGTGGCCTCTAGAAGCTGGCAAAAGTGAGGAAATGGACTCTCTCCTAGAGCCTCAAGAAGGAATGCAGCCCTGCTGACACCCTGATTTTAGCCCATGAGAACTACTTTGGACTTTAGACCACCAGCCTGTACCACAATAAATCTGTGCTGTTTTAAGCCACTACGCTTGGGAATAATTTGTTTGAGCATCAGTAAGAAACTAAAACAGGTGCATTAAAGAATGTATTATCATTATTAGCAAATGGACCTCAATCATGCTGGGGACCGGAAATCGTGTAAAGCTTCTTCCAGAATTGCCTCACTCAAGAAGGATGGTGCACTCATTCAACAATTCTTGCTAGTCTTTGGTCGTTCTCCTGGCAATGGCTGTCTGTAGCACCATCGACCTACTCTGCACACAGAGAGAGACTGTCATACTGAGTGAAGTCAGACAGAGAAAGAAAAGTATCATATGATATCACTTATATGTGATCTAAAAAACTGGTACAAATGAACTTATTTACAAAACAGAAACAGAGTCACAAAACTTCTGGTTACCAAGGGGGAAGGGGTGGGGAGGGATAAATTGGGGGATTGGGATTCACATATACACATTACTATATATAAAATAGATAACTAATAAGAACATACTCCATAGTACAGGGAACTCAATTAAATACTCTCTCTAATGACCTATATGGGAAAAGAATATAAAAAAGAGTGGATATATGTATAACTGATTCACCTTGCTG
This sequence comes from Phocoena sinus, assembly GCF_008692025.1. Taxonomy (NCBI): domain Eukaryota; kingdom Metazoa; phylum Chordata; class Mammalia; order Artiodactyla; family Phocoenidae; genus Phocoena; species Phocoena sinus. Next base: position 69,936,540 of record NC_045767.1, read on the forward strand.
TACAGCAGAGACTAACATAATACTGTAAATCAAACTGTACTCCAATAAAAGTTTTTTGTTAACATCTTTATTGGAGCATAGTTGCTTTACATTGTTGTGTTAGTTTCTGCTGTATAACGAAGTGAATCAGCTAAACGTATACATATATCCCCATATCCCCTCTCTCTGCATCTCCCTCCCACCCTCCCTATCCCACCCCTCTAGGTGGTCACAAAGCACCGAGCTGATCTCCCTGTACTAAGCGGCTGCTTCCCACTAGCTATCTATTTTACATTTGGTAGTGTATATATGTCAATGCTACTCTCTCAATTCATCCCAGCTTACCCTTCCCCCTCTCTGTGTCCTCAACTCCATTCCCTATGTCTGGGTCTTTATTCCTGTCCTGTCCCTAGGTTCTTCAGAACCATTTTTTTTTCTTAGATTCCATATATATGTGTTAGCACACGGTATTTGTTTTTCTCTTTCTGACTAACTTCATTCTGTTAATGGACACTTAGGTTGTCAATGGACACTTAGGTTGCTTCCATGTCCTGGCTATTGTAAATAGAACTGCAATGAACATTGTGGTACATGACTCTTTTTGAATTATGGTTTTCTCAGGGTATATGCCCAGTAGTGGGATTGCTGGGTCATTGCTGGGTCATATGGTAATTCTATTTTTAGTTTTTTAAGGAACCTCCACACTGTTCTCCATAGTGGCTGTATCAATTTACATTCCCATCAACAGTGCAACAGGGCTCCCTTTTCTTTGCACTCTCTCCAGCATTTGTTGTTTGTACATTTTTTGATGATGGCCATTCTGACTGGTGTGAGGTGATACCTCATGTAGCTCTGATTTGCATTTCTCTAATGATTAGAAATATTGAGCATCCTTCCATATGTTTGCTGGCAATCTGTATAACTTCTCTGGAGAAATGTCTATTTAGGTCTTCAGCCCATTTTTGGAATGGGTTGTTTGTTTCTTTGATATTGAGCTGCATGAGCTGCTAGTATATCTTAGATATTAATCCTTTGTCAGTTGCTTTGTTTGCAAATATTTTCTCCCATTTTGAGGGCTGTCTTTTCATCTTGTTTATGGTTTCCTTTGCTGTGCAAAAGCGTTTAAGTTTCATTAGGTCCCAACTGTTTATTTTTGTTTTTATTTCCATTTCTCTAGGAGGTGGGTCAAAAAGGATCTTGCTGTGATTTATGTCATAGAGTGTTCTGCCTATGTTTTCCTCTAATAGTTTTATAGTGTCTGGCCTTATATTTAGGTCTTTAATCCATTTTGAGCTTATGTTTGTGTATGGTGTTAGGGAGTGTTCTAATTTCATTCTTTTACATGTAGCTGTCCAGTTTTCCCAGCACCACTTATTGAAGTGGCTGTCTTTTCTCCATTGCATATTCTCGCCTCTTTTATCACGGATAAGGTGACCATATGTGCATGAATTTATCTCTGGGCTTTCTATACTGTTCCATGGATCTATATTTCTGTTTTTGTACCAGGACCATACTGTCTTGATTACGGTAGCTTTCTGGTATAGTCTGAAGTCAAGGGAGCCTGATTCCTCCAGCTCTGTTTTTGTTTCTCAAGATTGCTTTGGCTATTCAGGGTCTTTTGTGTTTCCATACAAATTGTGAAATTTTTTGTTCTAATTCTGTGAAAAATGCCATTGGTATTTTGATAGGGATTGCATTGAATCTGTAGATTGCTTTGGGTAGCAGAGTCATTTCCACAATATTCATTCTTCTAATCCAAGCACATGGTATATCTCTCATCTGTTTGTACCATCTTTAATTTCTTTCATCAGTGTCTTATAGTTTTCTGCATACAGGTCTTTTGTCTCCTTAGGTAGGTTTATTCCTAGGTATTTTATTCTTATTGCTGTAATGGTAAATGGCAGTGTTTCCTTAATTTCTCTTTCAGATTTTTCATCATTTGTGTATAGGAATGCAAGGGGTTTCTGTGCCTTAATTTTGTAATTTGCTACTTTACCAAATTCATTGATTAGCTCTAGTAGTTTTCTGGTGGCATCTTTAGGATTCTCTATGTATAGTATCATGTCATCTGCAAACAGTGACAGTTTTACTTCTTCTTTTCCGATTTAGATTCATTTTATTTTTCTTCTCTGATTGCTGTGGCTAAAACTTCCAAAACTATGTTGAATAACAGTGGCGAGAGTGGGCATCCTTGTCTTGTTCCTGATCTTAGTGGAAGTGCTTTCAGTTTTTCACCATTGAGAACAATGTTGGCTGTGGGTTTGTCATATGTTGCCTTTATTATGTTGAGGTAAGTTCCCTCTATGCCCACTTTCTGGAGAGTTTTTATCATAAATGGGTGTTGAACTTTGTCAAAAGCTTTTTGTACATCTATTGAGATTATCATATGGTTTTTATCCTTCAATTTGTTAATATGGTATATCACATTGTTTGATTTGCATATATTGAAGAATCCTTGCACTCCTGGTATAAACCCCGTTTCATCAAGGTGTATGATCCTTTTAATGTGCTGTTGGATTCTTTTTGCTAGTATTTTGTTGAGGATTTTTGCATCCATTTTCATCAGGGATATTGGACTGTAATTTTTTTTGTGACATCTTTGTCTGGTTTTGGTGTCAGGGTGATGGTGCCTCATAGAATGAGTTTGAGAGTGTTCCTCCCTCTGCTATATTTTGCAAGAGTTTGAGAAGGACAGGTGTTAGTGCTCCTCTAAATGTTTGATAGAACTCACCTGTGAAACCATCTGGTCCTGGGCTTTTGTTTGTTGGAAGATTTTTAATCACAGTTTCTCTTTCAGTTCTTGTGATTGGTTTGTTTATATTTTCTACTTCTTCCTGGTTCATTCTCAGAAGGTTGTGCTTTTCTAAGAATTTGTCCATTTCTTCCAGGTTGTCCATTTTATTGGTATATAGTTGCTTGTAGTAATCTCTCATGATCCTTTGTATTTCTGCAGTGTCATTTGTTACTTCTCCTTTTTCATTTCTAATTTTGTTGATTTGAGTTTTCTCCCTTTTTTTCTTGATGAAGCTGGCTAATGGTTTATCAATTTTGTTTATCTTCTCAAATAACCAGCTTTTAGTTTTATTGATATTTGCTATCGTTTCCTTCATTTCTTTTTCATTTATTTCTGATCTGATCTTTATGATTTCTTTACTTCTGCTAACTTTTTTGTTCTCCTTTCTCTAATTGCTTTAGGTATAAGGTTAAGTTGTTTATTTGAGATTTTTCTTGTTTCTTGAGGTTGGACTGTATTGCTATAAACTTCCCTCTACAACTGCTTTTGCTGACTCCCATAGGTTTTGGGTTGCCATGTTTTGTCATTTGTTTCTAGGTATTTTTTTATTTCCTCTTTGATTTCTTCAGTGATCTCTTGGTTATTTAGTAGCATATTGTTTAGTCTCCACACCCCACTTTCGCCAATGGACAGATCAACCAAAATAAAAATAAATAAGGAAACACAGGCTTTAAATGACACATTAAAGAAGATGGACTTAATTGATATTTATAGGACATTCCATGCAAAAACAACAGAATACACTTTCTTCTCAATTGTTCATGGAACATTCTCCACGATAGATCATATCTAGTGTCACAAATCAAGCCTTGGTAAATTTAATAAAATTGAAATTGTATCAAGTATCTTTTCTGACCACTACACTATGAGACTAGATACCAATTACCAATAAAATTTAAAAAAATGAAATTATCAGAGTACACCACACATATTCCTGATAATAGAGAAAACCCTTGGGTCCAATCTTAGGGAAGAAGCCCCACTGTCATGCATGGAAAGGGTGACTGGAAAGAGATGGCGGAGAACCAAAAGCATTTGCTGAAATAATATGACCCCTTCATACACTTCTCTGCCGTATTTAGTGTTAATATTTATTGCAATAACTTAAATGTAATTAATAGCTTTTGCCAAGAACTATGCTAGGTTAAGGCTGCACAATGTCTTAATCTTACTTCCCAGGAAATTTCCTATTAGTAGGTAAAGAAAGAATTTCTTGAGTCTATAAAGAAAGTTAAAATGGAAATATATATAAGTTGACTTTGTAGCACACCAGAGGACAATTGGATCCAGATAGTGTAAGAAAAAGGCTACGACTAGAGGGTATCAAGGTGCTTAAAGTTAATATAGAAGCAAAGTATATAAGGAAATGTATTGTAAGCATAGGGTATAGTACGTACAAACATAAGCCTCAAGAAAGATTTGAATATTGTTATACCTACAGAAAACAATTTTTTTGGTGAGGTGAGGGTTAGGACATAAGTGGATTCATGTGCCAAATGACTTTCAAAATATCCATTAGAATTTTGGTTTTGGATGTTGCTACGTAATTCCCTGTTCTCCATACATATTTGATGTGAACATGTGGCAACACGGTTAATTGACAAGAAACAAACATATACTTCAACTCCTTCACTTGGTGTTTCATCATTTCCAAAGCTACCACCCTGATCCAGGCAGCCATTGTACTTTCCCAGTGTATTTTATTGCCTTTTAGCTAAACTCTTACTTTCTTAGTTATGTCACATGACTGTCTATTCTCAAATGAGTAGGCTAAATGATCTTTTAAAAATTTAAGTTGGGTCATAGCCATCCTCTGTTCAGAATGATTTGAGTGATTCCCATTTCATTCTGAGTAAAAGTCAAACTCTACAATAACCTACAAGGTCATTTAGACTTCCTTTACTTCTCTTACCTTATCTCCTCCAATTCCCACTCATTTTCATTATACTACAGCTACACTTTTTCCCTTTCAGGACTTTTGTATTTTCTGTTCCTCTTACCTGGAATGCTCTACCCCAAAACATACATGGGACCTCCTCATTTAAATTTTCATTTTAAAAGTATCTACTTAATAAGCAGTTCCCTGACCATCCTATATACAATTTCATAACTTCTCAACACTTTCTTTCACTCTTCTGTTTTATTTTTTCTCCTTAAAAACTTATCATTGTCTAATGTACCCTAAATTTTATCTATTAATTATGTTTGTTTTTCATCTCTTCCACTCCATAAAGTCAGAGATTTTTTTTCTATTTCTTTTTTCCTGAATCTGTGGTATCTCAAAAGATGTCTAGGATGTAATAAATCTCCAATAAATATTTTTAAATTAATAAAGTGTCTTTATTATGGAAGATATATAGTAAGAAGTACTCTTTTTAAAACAAAGATCAATATGAAGTAATTAAGGACAATGGAAATGTAATGATTCTGCAAGTAGGCAATGATAATTAAAATAGTGGTTTCTAACTTAGTCTGTGTTGGAATTCCTCTTCCCCTCATATATAACAATAAATAATTGAAAATACTACTAATATGGCTAACCTATCACTTGTAATGTTCCAATCACTATTCTAATAACTTTACATGCAGTAACTTATTTTAACCTCAAATCAATATAATGAGGTAACTATTATTATTATCCCCATTTTACGAATAGGGAACTCAGGTACAGAGATGTTTAGTAATTTGCAAAGCTAGTAAATGACAGTCAAAATTCAAATGCAGGTAATCTGGCTCCAGAGTTTACATTTAAACCACATCACTACTTCCTCCTTATATGTAAATTTGGCTAATACTCCTAGTTCCATAATCTTTAAATGTTTAAAGCTTTCCACATGATATCCTCAAACACTTACAGGTTTCTATTCTAGATTCTGCTTTTCCTGGCACCTCAACTTAGTGCAGGTTGCCTTTCTGCCTCTCTCTCTCCTCTTTGTTTTTTTCTCTCTCTATCTTGTTTCTTTGTTGTAACTTGATTTTCTGAAACACAGTTATCTTCAATGGGTTTACACACACACACACACACACACACACACATACACACACAGTCTCGTTCAAAATGAAACTCAACAATACTGAAAAGCCATAAAGCATTGATGTGGTATATATATATATATATATATATATATATATGTGAATCAATCATTAACAAACATGGAGAGCACTTAGTCTATGCCAAACATTGTACTTAGTGCTTTACAAGTATCACTTGTTGTATACTATCAATAACCCTATGAAGGTAGCTCCACTAGTGTCATTCTCTTTTACTTAGGAGAAAACAGACATACAGAGTTAAGCAACTTGGTCGGAATAAAATAGCTAGTAATTCAGAGGTGAGTTCACACCCTGGTGGTTTAGCTCCAGTCACTCTCTCTTAATGATTATAATATCTTGGGCAGGTAAAACATGTCAGAAATAAAATTAATTTAAAATATAAGGAGAAAAAATATAAGGAGAAATAAATATATGTATTACCTATCTTTATATGAATATATATTATACATGTACATATTATACACATTTATATATACACATAATATATGAGATATATTACAGATGTTATATCTCTGGAGAACCATACTAAAACAGATTTTTATCTCAAGTGTGGTTCCAGAGGAACAGGATTTTATGGCTGAGTGTTCTGGTTTTTATGTTTCTGGAATTGACTCTGTAATCTGATTAGATTTGAAAATACTAATGACTGTATTTCCAGTAGCGGAGAGAGCACTGACAGTCCATTGTGTAATCTGTCAATAGAGATTTACAAAGTATCTCAATTGGATACGTCCAATGAACCACTTATAAGGAGCAAGGAACTGGTAACTATGTATGTGATACTTTTGACCATTTTTGGAAAACTAACAAATATAATAAGATTGGCTCTTTGTTCCTTCTGTCACTGGACAAAATGGAGAAATAAAAAGATGAGCTCAGAGATTTGAATTTCCAGCTCAAGCACCAAAAAAATAACCTGAGGTTTCTGTGAGTGCACTGAAAGAGACCCAGATCTCCTTGAATTCAGGGGAGGCCAGGATCCCTTGAGGACTGCAAAAAATATATACTATTAATCTTTCTCTCCATCTTCTCCAAAGGGACCTACAGTCTTTTGTTAGGTTAACTTTGTATTCCAGGACTGGAATTACACATTTCAGGGACTATCTGACACTGGATCTGAACTGACACTAATTCTAGTAGACCTAAAATATCACTATGGTCCAACAGTCAGAGTAGGGGCTTATGGAGGTCAAGTGATCAATGGGGTTTTAGCTCAGGTCCATCTCACAGTGGGCCCAGTGGTTCCCTGAACCTATCCTGTGGTTATTTCCCCTTTTCCAGAATACATAATTGGAATAAATATATTAGCAGCTTGTAAAATTCTTTAATTAGTTCCTTGACCTTTGGAGTGAGGATTATTATGGTGGGAGAGGCTGATTTGAATCCAATTAAACTGCCTCTACCTAGGAAAACAATAAATTGAAAGCAATACTGCATTTCTGGAGGCATTTCAGGGATTAGTGACACCATCAAGGACTTGAAAATTTAAGAGATAGTTATTCTCACCACCCTTCCACAAATAAGAAGGAATTCCTATCTCTGCCTGATGTTTTTCCATACTCTCCCATTTCACCTGCCTAATGGACATTGGTCCTCTCCTGCCTTCAGATCCAGACTGTATCTATACCATTGGCTTTCCTGGGTCTCCAGTTTTCAGGCTGTAGGTACTTGGGACTTCTCAGTCTCCATATCCACATGGACCAATTCCTTATAATCTCTCTGTTTCTGTCTCTGTCTCTGTCTTTCTCTTGCCTCTATCTTGAACCCAGGCTAATACACCTGCAATTTTAATAAAAGAGAGGAAAATACAAACACAGAAAGTTAAGAAAGAAGTGTAAGTAGCTATTAATACAGAGTAAACTAGCAGATTAGAAAAGGTTAGCTTATTAAAATGGTTCTTCTCTCATCTCCACCTCCTCCCTCACTCTCATTTTACCTAGATTTGTTCCAGGAAGGAATTATGATTGCTTAAGTTAGATAAAAGTTTCCAACCTGGAAATGTGAGCCCAGCATTGCCAGCTCTTCTGTAATTTAATAGGAAACAAAAATCTAGACCTTTATGTAAACTTTCCCAATTTTTAAATGTTAGCTCGGCAATTTTAAAACACTGTAATACGTGTACACAAATGTCTGTTGATCAGTCTCAGCTCACACTTCAGGCTCTTGCCCTCTGATGAAAGGTAAGGATAACCACATATTTTTAGATAACATTTCATTTAGATAATATTTAGATAACATAACATTTAGATAAACACTGAGGTTTATATCTGAAATTCTGTAATCCCTGAGCATTAGTGAAATCACATTTCCTGGCAAGATGTGGCATGCAAATAGTCAATGCTTTATTTAAGGGAACAAAAATGTACTTTAAAAACAAACTGAATAAGAAGTAGGCATGATAAGGACTTTTGAAATTTGAAAAACCTGATAAGCACATATTTCTAAATGCAAGAATATTAACTTCCCATGTAGGGAGGAGCTGAGAAAATATTGGTAAGCAATTCAAAGCTCTTTTACTTTTAGAAATACCCACAAAGAAGTATGTCCTTCACTCATGCAGCAAATATTTATTCATTACCTATGCTTTATGCTAAGAATTGAATGTATAGTGTCATGTTATATAAACATGATTCCATAACTTCATGGAATATTTGGTCATTTCTAAAGTCTAATAGTGAATGGTGGGGGGAGTGGAGAGAGTGAGAAAGGGTGATGCGGGGGTGAAGAGAAGGATGGGATGAGGAAAAGCAGGAGAAAATGAACTAAAAATGCCCATAAACTATGAACACCTATTAAATATAATCCTTGGTCCATTAATTAATAGGTTTATTGCCATACTGTTAAATGTAAATTATTTAAATATTAGATGAAATTTACCCGAAATGAAATTTGGGGTGGGAGGGGAAATGTTAGTCGTAAGCCATTCTATCTGACCATAATTAAATACCTGTGCCAGTTGTATATCAAAGCCATTTTAGTTTGTGGAAATAAAGCCAAATAAACTGTATCACCTACATATTTGTAGTTTCTTTGTCCTATTTCTATACAAGTTTATGTAATTCATGGTTTATGATAAAGGGCTTGCATAGTTACAATTTTTTCCTACTACATTTTGTTTAGTTCAAGGTTGGATTTAATCCTCACTCAATAACTGTTTGGCACAATAAAATGACACAGAATTAAAGAATGTTAACACTAGAGGGAATTTAAGAGATTATCTTTTCATTTGTCAACAATGCATAGGTACAGATGTTGAGACCTAAAGAAGCAGTGCTTTGTCAAGAATTTATAGGAACACGTAGAGGTGGCCTACATAGAAAGTGTTTAACAGTACAGAAATGTCTGTTTATGAGACATGTTTAAAATTCGTATGTATTTTTTAAATGATACATATGCTGTGCACTAAACTTAGTTCATAGGTAAAGAGCATTCTTTCTAATCTTGATTGGAGCAATTTCCTGCAATTTTTGATTGGCACTATTTGTGACTTTTGGTGCCATGAGCTTTTCTGTGCCTGGCTGACTGTTATAGTTTCCTCAGTAGTCAGTCTCACTAATCAAAGAAAAATGAGTCTAAAAGGCATGTGTGATCGTAGCTCCAGGCAAAGCTATAAAGTTCAACCATCAGTTGCAGGGGTCAGTATATAGGAATGAGTAGAGTTTTGAAGTCAACTTCTGGATTACAGTTATTGCTGGTGAACATGATAGTACTAGAACTAAATGGCTCAACACAAAACAAGGACCAGCAATTAAAATATTTCAGTAAACAGCTCTCATCATCATTCTTGTGGTCTTTTTCCTAATGGACTTCAGAAACACTGCTTCTAATATATGCAAGTCATGATACTAAAAAAAAGTCTCCAGCCATATATTTGGAATTTAGTCTTTGTGCATTGTATGCTTTCTGCAATCTCTAAACTGAATGATTTGATCTTTAATTTTAAAAAAGCCATTATTGACCTATATGATTTATTAGAGATGTCAATTGATTACTTTATATTGATGGAGGATTCCTATTTTCTTAGTAATACACCATGGGTCACAGTAAATAAAAACATTATCAGGATCGCTTACTCAAGAAATTGATTTTCCATAGGATCCTATTTAAAGACTTATTCTGGGAATAAGCCAGCAGTGTTTTATAAAGCAAACACTGTCATGCTTAAGAAATTAATCTTACAGAGAAAGAGAAAGACACAAAAGAAACATTATTTGATGCAAAGCTGAGTTTTACTATTGTGTTTCAGGTCAGTGGTTTTATACAGTACATGAGCAAATTCATCACCCCTTGTTGTCCAGTTCAAACATGGAGAGACATGGCACTGATATATACAAAGAAAAAGGACTTGAAAATGTTCTGTAATGCTAGTTTGTTCAAAGCTTATGGAGAAATCACTCTAAATGTTTTATTTGTATGTGAGATTTATCAATATGACCAAATTTTCTAAAAACAGAGAAGTTTTCCTAAATTCTTTTGATCTTTTCCAATTGTCACTTTAAAAGAGCATACAATTCTATGATCTGCTTGTTCCCCTGTCCCTTTAATCTTTCAATTTCTACTTACAAGAAAATCCTTTATAAGAACACAAGGCTATAGGATAGCAAGGAGGAAAGAAAATTGATTTTTTTGAGATTACAGATTTTAAATACTGGTATTCTGAAGCCAAAGATAACTGATAAACACCAGTAGGAAATGAATATACATTACCAAAAAGAGAATGTTTATTAGGATACAAATTGAAAGAATATTTCTCTAAGGAAATCAAAGAAACTTTCTTTAGGCAGGCTTGGAAGTAAAAAATCTTCAAAAATATCTGTTTTTAAAGAATCTAATTTTCTCTGCTTATAAAGACAGAACAAATGCATTTACTATTCTGAAATGTGAAGAAGCCATACAGGTAAAACTACTTAGAACTCTTCAAGCACTATGCAAATTTTAAGATTATAATGACTATAATTATAATAATATAATAAAATATTAATGATTAACTTCCATAATTGAATAGCATTTAAAAATTCTAATTATTTTCACCTTTATTATCTCAAAATTTCACCCAAAGTAATTCTGTATTGTAGGAAGTAGAGTAATACTTATTTTAAATTAATAAAGGAGGATATTTCGAGGCCAGTTTGAGATTATTCCTACCCCAGACCAACAATCATTGCTATTGTGGAACATGACCAAACATTTAGTTCTCATCACAAAGCACCAACTCAGCTTACAAAAAGTACTACCATGCATTTGCAATTTGACAAGTGGCCAGACATCTCTGCATTACCTTTCCAAAAAGAAAAACAAGGGAAAAGAAACACATTTTTTTGAATAGTAGAGTACAATATATTTGTTCTGAGTATTTCTATTATTTAGTAAGTGTGGTAGTCATTAAGACTGTTCTCAATAATCCAGCTGTCTCTTTCTAATGACAAGGTTGTATTAAACTGCCTAACTTGTAATTATATATGGCCATGTGACTTTTTTCTTAAGACATATAAGCAGAAATGGCAAGTTTAACATTCAGGATGAAGCATTAAGCAACAGTGCATGCTTCTTTTCTTTTTTCTTCTCTTAATTTCTTCCCCTTGGCATGGTGACTGGCAATGTTAGAGACAGTGGCTGTTCTTTCAATACAGACTGACAGAGTGATATAAGCAAAGCACCTTTCTACCCTACATACATGTGGAACATGAAGTAAAATTAACTTTTTGTTGTTGTTTGTTTGCTATATGAGTTTATAATGAGTTTATATAGATTTGTATAAACACCAAAACAGTCAGTATGCAGTACACTTCCATCACCTCCAAAACTTTCCTCTTGCTATTCATTTTGTAGTCAAACAATCTCCCCCACCCTAATCCCTGGAAACCATCAATATTTTCTCAGGTCCTATAGTTTTATCTTTTCTAGGAAGTCATATAAAATGGAACCATATAGTGCATAACATTTTGAGACTGGCTTATTCATTCAGCATAATGTCTTTCAGAGTCACCCCTGTGTTACATGTAATTGACAGCTCATTTCTTTTCATCGTGGAGTAAAGATTCCATTGTATGAATGTGCCAGTTTCTTTAACCATTCACTCAATGAAGGACATTTTGATGGTCGCCAGTTTTTTGGTAGTTATGAATGAAAAAGGTATAAACTTTGTTTATAGGCTTTGAGTTGAAAATGAATTCTCATTTCACTCCTCTAAGTAAAAGTGGGATTTCTGAGTCATATGGTAAATGCATATGTAATTTTATAAGAAATTCTCAAACTTTTCTAGAGCAGTCGTATAATTCTGTGCAAAGTATACGGGTCACAGTGGCTCTGTATCTACAACACTTGATACTGTCAGATTTTATGAATTTAGCTATTCTAATAGATGTATACTGGTATCTCATTATAGTTTTAATTTGTATTTCTCTAATGATTAATGAGACTGAACATCTTTCCATGTACTTATTTTCCACCTGCACATCTCTTTTGGTCAAGTATCTCCTCATGCCCTCTGCTCATTTTTAAATTGAGTTGTTTACTTACTTATCACTGAGTTTTGAAAAATTTTTATATATTCTGGGTATAAGTTCTTTATTAGATATGTGGCTGCAAATATTTCCTCCCTGCCTGTTCCTTATCTTTTCATTCTCTTTATAGTGTTTTTCATTGAGCAAAGGTTTTTAATTCTGAAATCTAATTTATCAGTATTTTTCTTTTAAAGATTTATCTTTTGTTGCCACATTAAGAATTCTTTGCCTAACCCAAGGTTATAAAACTTTATCCTACGTTTTCCTCTAAAATTTCATTGTTTTAAATTTGTCTTTTGTTATTATTTTTTAATGAAGTATAATTTACCAAAAACCTATGTTAGTTTCAGGTGCACAACAAAATAATTCAATATCTCTATACATTACAAAATTGATCACCATCATAAGTCTAGTTACCATCTGTCATACAAAGCTACTGCAATATTAATGACTCTAAACACCCCATTCTGTACATTTTATCCCTATGACTCATTTATTTTGTAACTTGAAGTTTGTACTACTTAAACTCCCTCACCAATTTCATTCATCCTCTCACATCCCTCCCCTCTAGCAACCGTTTTTTCTCTATATCTATGAGTCTGTTTCTGATTTGTTTGTTTATTTTTTAATTAATTTTGCATATAAGTGAAGTCATATCATATTTGTGTTTCTCTGTCTGACTTATTTCACTTCTTATAATATACTCCAGGTTCATACTTGCTGTCAAGAATGGCAAGGTTCAATTCTTTTTTATGGTTGAGTAACTATATATTCATATATAATATCACATCTTCTTTATTCATTCATCTATTGATGGGCACTTAGGTTGCTTCCATGTCTTGGCTATTGTAAATAATGCTGCAATGAACATGGGGTACATTTATCTTTTCAAATTAGTGCTTCTGTTTTCTTCAGAAAGATAGCCAAGGAGTGAAATTTCTGGATAGTATGACAGTTATATTTCTATTTTAATTTTGAGGACATTCCATACTGTTTTCCATAGTGACCAATTTTCATTCTCACTAATGCTGTATAACGGTTCTCTTTTCTCTACATTTACAACAACATTTGCTATTTGTCTTTTTGATGACAGACATTGTGACAGGTATGAGGTGGTATCTCATGGTTTTGATTTGCATTTTCCTGATGATTAGTGACAGTGAGCATCTTTTCATGTGTCTGTTGGCCATCTGTTATGTCTTATTTGGTAAAAAGTCTGTTCAGGTCCTCTGCCCATTTTTTAATCAGGTTGTTTATTTTTCTTTATGTTCAGTTACACATGTTCCTTGTATACTTTGGATAGTAACTCCTTATCGGATATGTAGTTTGCAAATATCTTCTCCCATTCACTAGGCTACTTTTTGTTCTGTTGATGGTTTCCTTTCTTGTGCAAAAGCTTTTTCATTTGATGTAGTCTCATTGTTTATTTTTGTTTTTGTCCGTTGCATGAGGAAACATCCAAAAATATTGCTAAGACCAATGTCAAATAATGTAGTATCTATGTTTTCTTCTAGCAGTGTTATGGTTTCACGTCTTACATTAAAGTCTTTAATCTACTTTGAGGTTAGTTTTGCATATGGTGTGAGAAAGTCATATAGTTTCATTATTTTGCATGTGGCTGTCCAATTTTTCCAACACCACTTATTGAAGAGGCTATCTTTTCCCTACTGTATATTCCTGCTACCTGTGTCTAGATTAATTAAACATATACACATGGGTTTTATACTGGGATCTATACTCTTCCACTGACCTGTGTGTCCATTTTTTTGCTAGTACCATACTGTTTCAATTACTGTAGCTTTGTAGTATAGTATTTTTAACTTCAGCAGATTTCATTTTTATTTTTTTGATTTTTTGGAGCATAGTTGATTTAATGTTGTGTTATTAGTTTCAGGTGTACAGCAAAGTAAATCAGTTGTACATATACATATATCCCTCTTTTTTAGATTCTTTACCCATATAGGCAATTAGAGTATTGAGGAGAGTTCCCTGAGCTATACAGTAGTTCCTTATTAGTTATCTATTTTATAATATATAGTAGTATGTATATGTCAATCACAAGCATCCAATTTATACCTCCCCCCTTTACCCCGTGGTAACCATAAATTTGTTTTCTACATCTGTAACTATTTATGTTTTGTAGATAAGTTCATTTGTTCCCCTTTTTTAGATTCTACATAAAAGTGATATCATATGGTATTTGTTTTTCTCTGACAAACTTCACTCAGTATGACAATCTCTAGGCCCATCCATGTTCCTGCAAATGGCATTATTTTTTCTTATGGCAGAGTAGTATTCCACTGTATATAAATGTACCACATCTTCTTTAACCATTCCTTTGTTGATGGACAGTTAGGTTGCTTCCATGTCCTGGCTATTGTAAATAGTGCTGAAATGAACATTGGGGTGCATGTATCTTTTCAAATTATGCTTTTCTCTGGAAATATGCTCAGGAGTGGAATTGCTAGATCATATGGTAGCTCTATTTTTAGTTTTCTATGGAACCTCCATAATGTTCTCCATAGTGGCTGTACCAATTTACATTATCACCAACAGCACAGGAGGGTTCCCTTTTCTCCACACTCTCTCCAGCATTTATTGTTTGTAGATTTTTTGATGATGGCCATTCTGACTGGTGTGAAGTGATACCTCATTGTTGTTTTGATTTGCATTTCTCTAATAATTAGTGATGTGGAGCACCTTTTCATGTGCTTTTTAGCCATCTATATGTCTTCTTTGCAGAAATGTCTACTTAGATATCCACCCATTTTTTTCTTGGGTTGTTTATTTTTTTTTTTAATATTGAGCTGCATGAGCTGTTTGTATATTTTGGAGATTAATCCCTTGTCAGTTGCTTCATTTGCCAATATTTTCTCCTATTCTGAGGGTTGCCTTTTCATTTTGCTATGGTTTCCTTTGCTGTGCAAAAACTTTTAAGTTTCATTAGGCCCCATTTGGTTATTTCTGTTTTTATTTTCATTACTCTAAGAGGAGGATTGAAAAAGATATTGCTGTGATTTACGTCATGGAGCATTCTGCCTATGTTTTCCTCTAAGAGTTTTATAGTATTCAGCCTTACATTTAGGTCTTTAATCCATTTTGAGTTTATTTTTGTGTATGGTGTTAGGGAGTGTTCTAGGTTCATTCGTTTGCATGTAGCTGTTCAGTTTCTCCAGAACCACTTATTGAAGAGACTGACTTTTCTCCACTGTATAGTCTTATCTCCTTTGTCATACATTAGGTGACCATAGGTGCCCAGGTTTATCTCTGGGCTTTCTATCCTGTTCCACTGATTGATATTTCTCTTTTTGTGCCAGTACCATACTGTTTTGATTACTGTAGCTTTGTAGTACAGTCTGAAGTCAAGGAGCCTGATTTTTCCAGTTCAGTTTTTCTTTCTCAAGATTGTGTTGGCTATTTGTGGTCTTTTGTATTTCCATACAAATTATAAATTATTTTGTTCTCATTCTGAGAAAAATGTCACTGGTAATTTGACAGGGATTGCATTTAATCTGTAGATTGCTTTGGGTAGTATAGTCATTTTCACAATACTGATTCTTCCAAGCCAAGAACATGGTATATTTCTCCATCTGTTTGTGTCATCTTTTATTTCTTTCATCAGTATCTTATAGTTTTCTCAGTTCAGGGCTCTTGCCTCCTTAGGTTAGATTATTCCTAGGTTTTGTTTTTTTCTGATGCAATGGTAAAAGGGATAGTTTCCTTGATTTCTCTTTCTGACCTTTCATTGTCAGTGTATAAGAATACAAGAGATTTCTGTGCATTAATTTTGTATCCTGCAATCTTACCAAATTCATTGATGAGCTCTAGTAGTTTTCCAGTGGCATCTTTAGGATTTTCTATGTATAGGATCATGTCATCTGCAAACAGTGACAGTTTTGCTTTTTCTTTTCCAATTTGTATTCCTTTTATTTTGTTTTCTTCTCTGATTGCCATGTCTAGGACTTCCAGATTATGTTGAATAATAGTAGCAATACTGGACATCCTTGTCTTGTTCCTGATGTTAGAGGAAATGCTTTCAGTTTTTCACCACTGAGAAAGATGTTTGCTGTGGGTCTTTCACATATGGCCATTATTATGTTCAGGTAGGTTCCCTCTGTGCTCAGTTTCTGGAGAGTTTTTATCATAAATTGGTGTTGAATTTTGTCAAAAGCTTTTTCTGCATCTATTGAGGAGACGATATGGTTTTTATTCTTCAAATTGTTGATGTGGTGTATCACATTGATTTGTGGATATCGAAAAATCCTTGCATCCATGGTATAAATCCCACTTGATCATGGTGTATGATCCTTTTAATGTGTTGCTGGATTCTGTTTGCTAGTATTTTGTTGAGGATTTCTGCATGTAGGTTCTTCAGTGATAGTGGCCAGTAATTTCCTTTTTTTTGGTAATATTTTGTCTGGTTTTGGTGTCAGGGTGTTGGTGGTCTTGCAGAAGGAGCTTGGGAGTGTTCCTTCCTCCGCAATTTTTTGAAAGAGTTTCAGAAGGGTAGGTGTTAACTCTTCTCTAAATGATCGAATTCACCTGTGAAACCACCTGGTGATGGACTTTTGTTGGAAGATTTTTTAATCAGTTTCAGAATTGAATCAGTTTCAATTTCAGTACTTGTTATTGGTCTGTATTTTCTATTTCTTCCTGGTTCAGTCTTGGAAGGTTGTACCTTCCTAAGAATTTGTCCATTTCTTCCACATTGTCCATTTTATTGGTGTACAGTTGCTTGTAGTAGTCTATGATCCTTTGTACTTCTGTGGTGTCCACTGTAACTTCTTTTTCATTTCCAGTTTTATTGATTTGAGTCCTCTCCCTTTTGTTCTTGATGAGTCTGCCTAAAGGTTTAATAATTGTGTTTATCTTTTCAAAGAATCAGCTTTTAGTTTCACTGATCTTTGCTATGGTTTCCTTTGTCTCTGTTTCACTTACTTCTTCTCTGATCTTTATGATTTCTTTCCTTCTACTAACTTTAGGTTTTGTTTGCTCTTTTTTCTCTAGTTGCTTTAGGTGTAAGGTTAGGCTGTTTATTAGAGTTTTTTCTTGTTTCTTGAGGTAAGATTGTATTGCTATAAACTTCCCTCTTAGAACTGCTTTTGTTGCATCCCATAGGTTTTGGATCATTGTGTTTTCACTGTCATTTATCTCTAGGTAATTTTTTATTTCTTCAGTGATCCATTGGTTATTTAGTAAATATTGTTTAGCCTCCATGTGTTTGTGCTTTTTACATTTTTTCCCTGTAACTGATTTCTAATCTCACAGTGTTCTGGTTGGAAAAGGTGCTCGATGTGATTTCAATTTTCTTATATTTACCGAGGCTTGATAGCTCGGACCTGTGATCCAAAGTGCGAGGTATCTTGGAGACTGTTCCATGTACACTTGAGAAGAAAGTGTATTCTGCTGCTTTCGGATGGAATGTCCTATAAATATCAATTAAGTCTATCTGGTCTAATGTGTCATTTAAGGCTTGTGTTTCCTTATTAATTTTCTGTCTGGATGATCTGTCCATTGGTGTCAGTGGGGTGTTAAAGTCTCCCACTAGTATTGTGTTACTGTCGATTTCCCCTTTTATGGCTATTAACATTTGCCTTATATATTGAGGTGCTCCTATGTTGGGTGCATATATATTTACAATTGTTATATCTTCGTGGATTGATCCCTTGTTCATTTTGTAGTATCCTAGCTTGTCTCTTCTATACTCTTTATTTTAACGTCTATTTTGTCTGATATGAGTATTGTTACTCCAGCTTTCTTTTGATTTCCATTTGCATGGAATATCTTTTTCCATCCCCTCACTTTCAGTCTGTATATGTCCCTAGGTCTGATGTATTTCTCTTGGAGACAGCATATATCTGGGTCTTGCTTTTGTATCTATTCAGCCAGTCTATGTCTTTTGGTTGGAGCATTTAGTCCATGTACATTTAACGTAATTATTGATATGTATATTCCTATTACCATTTTCTTAATTGTTTTGGGTTTGTTATCCTAGGTCTCTTCCTTCTCTTGTGTTTCCTGCTTAGAGACGTTCCTTTAGCATTTGTTGTAAAGCTGGTTTGGTGGTGTTGAATTCTCTTAACTTTTGCTTGTCTGTAAAGGTTTTAATTTCTCTGTTGAATCTGAATGAGATCCTTGCTGGGTAGAGTAATCTTGGTTGTAGGTTTTTCCCTTTCATCACTTTAAATATATCCTGCCACTCCCTTCTTGTTTGCAGAGTTTCTGCTGAAAGATCAGCTGTTAACCATATAAGGATTCCCTTGTATGTTATTTGTTGCTTTTCCCTTGCTTTTAATATTTTTTCTTTAATTTTTAATAGTTTGATTAATATGTCTTGTTGTGCTCCTCTTTGTGTTTATCCTATATGGGACTCTGTACTCCCTGGACTTGGGTGATTGTTTCCTTTCCCATGTTAGGGAAGTTTTTGACTATAATGTCTTCAAATATTTTCTCAGGCCCTTTCTCTTTTTCTTCTTCTTTTTGGACCCCTATAATTCGAATGCTGGTGTGTTTAATGCTGTCTCATTGGTCTCTGAGACTGTCCTCAATTCTTTTCATTCTTTTTTCTTTATTTTGTTCTGCAGCAGTCATTTCTACCACTCCATCTTCCAGCTCACTTATCTTTTCTTCTGTCTCAGTTATTTTGCTATTGATTCCATCTATTGTACTTTTCATTTCAATTATTGTATTGTTCACCTCTGTTTGTCCTTTAGTTCTTCTAGTTCTATATTAAACATTTGTTGTACATTTTCAATCCATACCTCCATTCTTTTCCTGAGATCTTGGATCATCTTTACGATTGTTACTCTGAATTCTTTTTCAGGTAGATTTCCTACCTCCTCTTCATTTACTTGTTCTTGTAGATTTTTATCTTGCTCTTTCATTTGCAACATATTTCTCTGTTGTCTCATTTTGTCTAATTTGCTGTGTTTGTGGTCTCTTTTCTGCAGGCTGCAGTGTTGTAGTTTCTCTTGCTTCTGGTGTCTGATCCCTGGTGGGTGAGGTTGGTCTAGAGGTCTGTGCCATTATCGCTTTGATAGGGGGTTTGATTGGTGTTGTGGTGACCAGAGCCTGCCCTGGATATTGAGCAGGGCCTCTTTGCTCTGTGGTTGTCACTGCCCTGTCAGGGGTGGGGTCTGCTCCCTAGCTTTTAGAGTAGAGGCCCCAGATCTGTTTTTCAGCTGTGTTTCTGATCTACTGTGTGAAGTAGGCAGGATTAGAGCACTCCCACTGGGATAGAAGCCGCTGAGTATTCCTCCTCTGGAGCTGTTCACCTGTGAATGAGCTCTGCTGTGCCCCCTTTCGCCCACCGTGTATGCTGAGAAAGTACAATGTTGTTGGCACTGCTCTTGATCTCACCTTAACTGTGGGTATGCTGGCAATTGGCCCTGGTGACTCTCACGTGTTGTTTTAACCATGCTACAGGTACAGACCCACTGAGGTCAGGTCCCAGCACTGCAGTAGTCGTGCACCTGGACCCGCTGTGGGAGCTATGGAGGCAGCCCAGACTCTGGCCTGGCCCAACCTCCAGAAAGCCCACAGCTGCTAAAGTCAGACCTGTCCCAACTGCAGCACACTTGTCCTTTTGGATGCTTCGCAGGCACTGAATTTAGGATGCCATCAGCAGAGGTGTAACTCCACAGTTTGTGCAGCAGTGAGGAGAGATTTCAGCTCTTCTTCCACAGTCACACAGCCTCTGGGGTCTCAGTTCTGGTTTGAGCCCCACCTCTGCATGTGTTCCTCCCACCAGAATCTCCTCCAGAGGTTGCTGGAGCACATGAGCCCGTCAGGTAGGAAGGAGCTGAGGTGGTGATCGGGGCAAGCAGGCCGCCCAGGTGGGAGGGTTCAATTGATTTCCAGGTATTTTAATCTCTTTGATGCAGTTGTAAATAGGATTGATTTTTAATTTCTGTTTCTGATAGTTCATTATTAGTGTATAGAAAAACCATAGATCTTTGTATATTGATTTTGGATCTTGCAACTTTATTGAATTCATTAGTTCTAAGAGATTTTCAGTGGATTCTTTAGGGTTTTCTATACAGTATTTCTGTATATTATTATGTCATCTACAAATAGTGAGAGTTTTACTTCTTGCTTTTCAATTTGCATACTACTCTTTTCCTTGTCTTATTTTTGTGCTAGGACTTCCAATACTATGCTGAATAAAAGTGGTGGGAATGAGTATTCTTGTGTTGTTCCTGATCTTAGAAGGAATGCTTTCAGGTTTTCAGCATTAAGCAAGATGTTAGCTGTGGGCCTGTCATATATGTCCTTCAATATATTGAGGTATGTTTCCTTTATACCCACTTTATTGAGAGTTTATATCATAAAAAGATGTTGAATTCTATCAAAGCCTTCTGAATCTATTGAGATGATCATTGATTTTCATTCTTGGATTTGTTAATGTGGTGTATCTGTGGTTGTGTGATTGATTTGCAGATTTTGAACCATCCTTGCATCACTGGAATAAATCCCATTTGATCCTGGTGTTTGATATTTTAATGTATTGTTGGATTCGGTTTGCTAATATTTTGTTGAGGACTTTTTGCATCTATGTTCATCAGTGATACTGGCCCACAATGCTCTTTTTTTGGGTTGTTACTGTCTGGTTTTGGTATCAGGGTGATGCTGGCATCATAGAATGAGTTCAGAAGTGTCCCTTCCTCTTTAATTTTTCAGAATATTTTGAGAAGGATAGGTGTTAACTCTTCTTTAAAATGTTTGGTAGAATTCACCTGTGAAGCCATCTGGTCCTGGACTTTTATTTATTTATCTTTTTAATTACTGATTCAATTTCATTACTGGTGGTTGGTCTGTTCATATTTTGTATTTCTTCCTGATTCAGTCTTGAGAGAGTGTATATTTCTAGGAATTTACTCATTCTTCTATGTTTTCCATTTTATAATTGTTCAGTTATCTCTTATGGTCCTTTGTATTTCTGTGGTGTCAGTGGTAACTTTTTAATTTTTTTTTTTTTTTTTTTGCGGTATGTGGGCCTCTCACTTTTGTGGCCTCTCCCATTGTGGAGCACAGGCTCCCGACGCGCAGGCTCAGTGGCCATGGCTCACGGGCACAGCCACTCCGCGGCATGTGGGATCCTCCCGGAACGGGGCATGAGCCCGTGTCCCCTGCATTGGCAGGCAGACTCTCAACCACTGTGCCACCAGGGAAGCCCCCTTTAATTTTGATTTTATTTATTTGGGCTCTGTATTTTTTTCTTGATTAGTTTGGTTAAAGGTTTATCAATTATTTTTCTCCTTTCAAAGGACCAGCTATTGGTTTCATTGATCTTTTTTTTTTTTTCCTTTGCAGTATGCGGGCCTCTCACTGTTGTGGCCTCTCCCATTGCGGAGCACAGGCTCCGGATACACAGGCTCAGCGGCCATGGCTCACAGGCCTAGCCGCTCCATGGCATGTGGGATCTTCCCGGACCAGGGCACAAACCCATGTCCCCTGCATTGGCAGGTGGACTCTCAACCACTGTGCCACCAGGGAAACCCTGATCTTTTCTTGATGTTTTCAGTCTCTATTTATGCTCTGATACTTCTTATTTCTTTCCTTCACTAACTTTGGGTTTTGTTTATTTTCTTCTAGTTCCATAATTGTAAGGTTACATTGTTTATTTGAGATGTTTTTTCCTGACATAGGCCTGTATTACTATAAACTTCCCTCCTAGAATGGCTTTTGCTTCACCCTATAGATTTTGGATCATTGTGTTTCTATTTTCATTTGTCTCCAGGTATTTTTGACTTCCTCTTTTATTTCTTCAGTGTCCCACTGGTTGCTTAGTAGCATATTTTTTAGCCTCCACATGTTTATATCTTTTGCAGTGTTGTTCTTATAGTTGACTTCTAGTCTCATAATATTGTGGTCAGACAAGATGCTTGATATGATTTCAATCATTGTAAATTTATTGAGACTTGTTTTGTGGCATAGCATGTGATCTATCCTGGAGAATGTTCCACGTTCACTTGCAAAAAAAATGTGTATTCTGCTTCTTTTGAATACAGATTTTATATATATATATAGTTGGTATGGTAAAATGTGTCATTTGAGGTCAGTGTTTTCTTATTTCCTATCTAGATGATCTTTCCATAGAGGTAAGTAGGGTGTTAAATACCCCACTAATATCATGTGACTATTCCTCCCCTTTTGTTTATTAATATTTACATAGTGTAGCATTTCTATATGTATTTATGTAGTCCCATGTTGGAATATATCTTCTTTCTTGTTGGACTGATTCCTTTATCATTATGTAATGTCCTTTTTTTAATTAAAGTCTTTTTTTTTTTTTGTGAAAGTCTATTTTGTCTGTTGTTAAGTATTGCTACCCAGCTTTCCATTTGTATCCATTTGCATGTAATATCTTTTTACATCTGCTCACTTTCAGTCTGGATGTGATTTTAGATTTGAGGTGAGTCTCTTGTAGGCAGCATGTATATGGGTCCTGTTTTTTTTATCCATTCAGCCACTCTATGTCTTTTGATTGGAGCATTTAGTCATTTACATTTAAAGTAATTATTGATAGTCTTTAATTGTCATTTTATTAAATTTTTTTCAGGTTTTGTTGTAGATTTTGTTTGTTTCTTTCTTCTTCTTTTGCTCTCTTACCTTGTGATTTGATGACTATCTTTAATGGTTTGTTTGGATTCCTTTCTCTTTTTTGTGTATATTTATTATAGACTTTTGGTCTGTGGTTACCATGAGGTTCATATATAACTATATATAATCATATATATGATTATTTTAAGTTTGAATACATTTTTTAAAACCTGCATTTTTACCCCCACATTTTCTTTTTCACATGTTTTATACCTTTTGGTTTTATTTGTCCCTTAACTACTTATTGTTGTTATAATGATTTATTAGTTTTGTCTTTTAACCTTCCTACTAGTTTTGTAAGTGATTGATCTATGATGTTTACTGTATGCTTCCTTTTGCTAATGAGATTTTCCTTAATTTTCATATTTCTGGTTGTCATCTTTTTTTTTTTTCCCACTTAGTAAAGTCCTAACATTTCTTGTAAAGCTGGTTTAGTGGGGCTGAATTTTCAGTTTCTGCTTGTTTGTAAAACTCTTTACCTCTCCTTAAAATCTGAATGATGGCCTTGGTGGGTATAATATTCTTGGTTGTAGGTTTTTTCTTTTCAACAGTTTAAATATATTGCACCAGTCCCTTCTGGCCTGTAAAGTTTCTACTGAGAAGTCAGTGATAGTCTTATGGAAGTTCCATTGTATGTAACTAGCTGCTTTTCTTTTGCTGTTTTTAAGATTCTTTCTTTATTTTTAATTTTTGCCGTTTAGTGAATATTGCTGCAATGAACATAAGAATGCAAAATACCTCTCCGAAATCCTGATTTCAATTCTTTACAATTTATACCCAGAAGTCGGGTTGATAGATCATATAGTAATTTTATTTTTAATTTTCTGAAGAACCTCCATACTATTTTCCATAGAAGCTGCACCATTTTACATTTCCTGGCATAAAGACAGATATATAGAGAAATGGAATAGAATAAAAAAACTCAGAAATCAACCCACACTTATATCTGCTATTTGACAAAGGAGCCAAGAATACATAATGGGGAAATAATATACTGTTCAAGGGAAAACTTGATATCCACATGCAAAAGAATGAAACTGGATCCTCACCTTACACCATACACAAAAATTAACTCAAAATTTAAAACATCAAAGTTTTTAATGTTTAAAAACTTAAACATTAAAACTGAAACTACAAAACTCTTGGATGAAAACATAGGGGAAAATTTTCTTGATACTGGTCTTGGCAAGATTTTTTATATATGACACAAAAAGAACAGGTAACAAAAGCAAAACTAGACAAGTAGGACTACATCAAACTAAAAATCTTCTGCATAGCAAAGGAAACAGTCAACAGAGCAAAAGGACAACCTAGGAAATGGAGAATATATTCATAAATCCTATATCTGATAAGAAGTTAACATACAGATTATATAAGAAACTCCTACAACTTAATAGCAAAAAAAAAAGTAAACCAATTAAAAAATGGGTAAAGGACTTGAACAGACATTTCTCCAAAGAAGACATACCAATGGCCAACAGGTATATGAAAAAGTGCTTAACATCACTAATCATCAGAAAAATGCAATTCAAAATCACTTAGTCTTGATTTATTATTCTTTTCATATATTGCTGGATTTGGTTTGCAAATATTTTGTTGAAGATATTTTAAGCTATGTTCAAAAAGTATACTGGACTTTTCTTATACTGTCTGCTTCAGATTTAGTATAATATTCCCTCCTCTACTATTATCTGAAAGAGATTATATAGAATTGGTGCTACTTCTTCTTTTAATGTTTGGTAGAATTTACCAGTCAATATATCTGGGCCTTATGTTTTGGAAGATTTTAAAATATGGATCCAGTTTTTAAAATGTTTATAGGAATATTTAGGTTATCTATTATTACTTGATTGAGTTTTGTGATGTAAGAATATCTTGCTCTCAAGAAAATTACATTTTACTGGATGAATAGCTAGAAAACATAGGCTCTTACACAACACTGTGACATAGGCTAAGAGAAGCATTGTCTAGTGAGCAGTATCATCATGATCCTAGATATGCTCCATAATATAGCCAGACTCGAGAGATTATTCATTTAGGATATTGAATAGATTCCATTCTACAGGAGGAAGGATACAGAAGAAACTGGAAAAATTGAGTCTTAAACATATCACCTGTGGTTCAGAAAATACCTTTGGTCTTTGATTATTAAAAGAACTCATTGTTCAATGAGGTGTTTAGTATAAAAATCACACTCAGAAACTGAATCAATACAGGGGGTTAGAATGGCAACTGGGAACATATTTCATGTCTACAAATTGCTATAGGCATATTGGAAAAGGAACCATGCTAGATAATAGATCCATATCTCACAAGCTTGACTTGTTAAGTTACTTATGTACTTCCTCTTCTGCTCAAAGTGTTTTTTTCTTTCGTTAACAACCAATGTGAGGCTGAGCTAATTGGTAAAAGCCTTCAGGATTAGAGCTTCACAGGGTGAGGGAAGAAGTTATGGAATCAGGGATGGACAAAACACTGTTTCATAATTTATTTAAAAAACTAATAAAACATATTCTATCAAGGAAGTCAGTTAACTAGGGCATTTTTTTAAAGTTTAAAAACATCAATTGATTATTAAGTAAAAGTCAATTAAAATCACTATTATAATTAATAACACTATTAAGTTAAATAAACTAAAATATCATATCAGCCCAACAATTTTGCCAAGATACCCTTCTGAGACAGGGGGAAAGCCTTGGTAATGAAAAAATACAGGGCTTATGAGGAATATTTCTATTGAGAACACTTAACGAAAGATGCTAGTCTATGATATTAGTATAAAATCTAGCAACTTAGAGAAGTCCTAGGCAGAGAACAAAGTATTAATCCAAAGAGATAACAAAGGTTAAAAACTGCAAACGAACCTCGGGAATACAACTGAAAAACAAGTAGCTGAAGTGGGTTTGGAGAGGTTGATAAATGTTTATCCTGGAGTGATATGTCTGGGTTGGAAGGCAGAAGTAATGTGGTTCAATATAGAGATATTAAAGGCATCATGATGTTTGGATAATTTTGGTCAACTGTAATATTATGAAACAATAACAGCAATAGGACATCTGGAAGCCCTTAAATCTTTGGTAAATGGAGGTCAAAGATTCTCTCCTTGGCCAAACTTTAGACAGGCTTCTCTGTGATGTCTTTTTGACTAGACCTCATCCGTGGGCCTTATCTTCAGCTGCATAGGCGTTTTGACAGAATCCTACTAAGTCAGTTTAGCAAGAATCTCCATACTCTTGATGTCTCCTCCTAGTAATATTCCAGCCACTGGCCCTTCCTCATTCTGCTCACTGACTATAAATCACCTGCTGTCTTTGCTGTATTTGCAGTTGAGCCCCACCTCTCTCCCTTACTGTGAAAGTCTTGACACCTAATACAATAGTCCTGAATAAAGTCTTCTTCATGATTTTAAAAGTGTCAGAATGATTTTTTCTTTAACAGTTGTGGCTCCTGTCTAATAAAATCATAAAACACTACAGAAAATTTTATGACTTTTGTATTGAGTGTACTCCAAAAATGGTCTAATGAAGAAAAAATATCATGTAACTTTTTTCATGCTCTAATCTCCAGCATTTTGCAAAATGCTACGGTAAGACCACCATAGAAGGATAATTAGATTTGATAGAATTATACATTTCAACCTGAGTTATGAAAACAAGCATAGTATGTACGAACTTGCAGTTACTCACATAAACTGTTCTAATATCCTTAATGATCATTTACAAGCGTAACAGTCCACTGTCTACATAATATATGTAGGAAAAAAAAACCCTCTTTTACTGATCATAAAGTCTTAAGCTTGGCTTTAATATTTTATCATGATTCTTTCTCCTAGAATAAGCACTTCTCACTTTTTCTTTGTTGTTGGGCTCTGCGTGCAGAATATTCATTACAGGCACTATGTACTGTTGAACCAAATAGTCATGGTCCCTGCACTCTTGAAGCAATTTAAAACAGGATTTAAACTTAATTTCTATAACACTGAGAAAGAGCTACTGGTAAGGTAGAAATAAAATCATGGTATTCTGGAATCCAGATTAAGCAAGTATATTAAACAGGAAGGAGTGGTCAATAGTTTTAAATACTGCTGAGTAGTCATTGATGAGATCAGTTTTGGTAGCATGGTAGGTAAGAAAGCCTAATTGGATAGGCTTATGAGAAATGACAGAGAAAAACTGGAAAAGTGAAAACACACAATTTGAGGAAGCTTGTTTGGGAGATGACCACAGAAATGGGCCAGTAGTTGGTGGGCAAAAATGGAAAATGGAGTCAGGAGAAAATTTATTCATCTGTGGTGTGTTCATTTTAGGAGGGGAAAAACACCAGCATGTTTTAAAATGATGAAATGAATAAAGTGTGAAAGATAATAAAGTGTAGGATAAATCAGGGAGAATTTCTGGAGCAATGATCTTGAGTAGATAAGACAATACAAGGTATACTGCATAAATGAAGGGACTGATAACATATAAGTGCATGTATATGTCATCTAATTTAATTGGAGGAAAAGCAGAGGAACTAGATGAACATTTTGAGAAATGCATGAATAGGTGGGAATCTGAGGATGTTCTCAGCCAGTGACCAAGAACTAAATTAGAAAATGCATTTGGAGGGGTTCTCTGGTGGCGCAGTGGTTGAGAGTCTGCCTGCCGATGCAGGGGACACGGGTTCGTGCCCTGGTTCGGGAAGGTCCCACATGCCACAGAGTGGCTGGGCCTGTGAGCCATGGCTGCTGAGCCTGCGCGTCTGGAGCCTGTGCTCCGCAACGGGAGAGGCCACAACAGTGAGAGGCCCGCGTACCGCAAAAAAAAAAAGACAAAAAAAACCAAACAAACAAGAAAATGCATTTGGAGATTATGAGATTAGGTATAAAAGCTGTATTAGAGGACAAAGGCACTCCAAGGGCTAAAATAGTCTTGCTTTATCTCCTCCCACCACTCCTCCCAAATTCTCCAAGTAAGACAATGTAAAACAACAGCAAATAGAAAGTTTGAGTTAGTCTCTCTACCATTCCCTCTCTTAACTGCCCCTAGTCACAATGAAGAAGTAATAAAGACGTAGAGAATGGACTTGAGGACACGGGGAGGGGGAAGGGTAAGCTGGGACGAAGTGAGAGAATGGCATGGATATATATACACTACCAAATGTAAAATAGATAGCTAGTGGGAAGCAGCCGCATAGCACAGGGAGATCAGCTCAGTGCTTTGTGACCACCAGAGGGGTGGGATAGGGAAGGTGGGAGATGCAAGAAGGGGATATGGGGATATATGTATATGTATAGCTGATTCACTTTGTTATACAGCAACAACTAACACAACAATGTAAAGCAATTATATTCCAATAAAGATGTTAAAAAAAAAAAGAAAGAAAATTTGCCACATTTAGGATTTTTGCTAGATTAATACCATCTGAATATAGAGAGGTAGGTTACTCCTCCTCAGGGGAGTGGAAAAAAGGAGGTGTGGCAAAGAGGCCAGGGTGACAATCCCTACCAATGGAAAAGAGAGAAGTGCAGAAGAACTGTGAGGAAAGGCCAGACAAGCAGATCTATGGTAAATAGCTAGTGAAATCTCCTGCCCCCAAAGACCAAATTTGGTTTCAGAACAGTTATCTAAGTCATTTATGTTTACTTGTCATATTTTAGATACAAGCCTATCTTATTTACTGACACTACTCCTAGATTATGAAGTCATATCATCAGCTAAAAATAGATATCTTTTAAAATGTGAAAGATGAGCATCTGTGAAACTTTAGTGTCTTCATTTTTTGAGTTTTTTCTGACTCAACTTTGACTTTCCAGTGAAATAACCAGGGACAGTGTTAGAAGTAGTGTATGACTTGATTTTAGTGACTTGGGTCCTGGTGCTACTGTGCGACTGTGGTCTAAATAATTTCTAAATGCTCTATGGGTTCTGAATTAGTACAACACAATGGTGATTTTTTCATAATTTGATCTTGATACACATTTTCTCCACAATATTTATTTAGTTTCCTACTATAAATTATTAACATGCATCTTTACATTCTCGGAAAGATTTCAAGTACCTTGATGAATAGACAATGTCTTCCTTAAAGTTTTATCACAGTTCTTGTGCCTAGTACATTTAATAATTTCTAGTAGAACCAAAACAAAAGCATTTTAAAATACAAGGATGGTGGTTTAGGACAAGAATTCTAGTTGATATTGTGTTTTGAATATAGACAGTCTCCCCTTTCTTTCTGAGAAAATATTTGTAATGTAAGTAGTGTCATCCAAAATACATTACAGTCATTTTCTGAGATATTGTGACAACCGAACATATGAATTTACAAAGCCCAAATAAATGGAGTCCTCTTGATGGGGTAGTGCACAATTTGCACATCCAAACATGGAACATCAGGTTTCTGACATGTTTTCCCTATGCCATAGAGAAGAGGGAATACTGGTATACATGACATACATCCTGCACTTCCAAAAGGAGT
Organism: Phocoena sinus; assembly: GCF_008692025.1. Taxonomy (NCBI): domain Eukaryota; kingdom Metazoa; phylum Chordata; class Mammalia; order Artiodactyla; family Phocoenidae; genus Phocoena; species Phocoena sinus. Next base: position 69,965,928 of record NC_045767.1, read on the forward strand.
ATAGAGGGAAAAACCAGTGTCTTTTCTAATACATATGAAATAGTCAGTGCAGTTTTTTTATGTTCTTTTCAACATTCGTTACCCTATTTTTAGTCATTTCATATTTAAAAAATTAAAATATCCTCTACTGTAATCATGTAAAAAAATTCTAAAGATGCCTCAAATATTTTAAAAAGGCTGCTATTGTAGTTACTTGATTCATATCATAAATAGCTATGCATCTCTAAGTACAAAAAAAAAGCTTGGGACTTAAATGAAGCACATACTTTAAAAAGATCTTTCCAGTCGCTGTGCCTGAACAGAGTAGTGAGTGAGCCCCAACTGAAATACCCAGCAATAATCACTGCATATACACCAGTCCCTAGTGCGCTGTATATTAATGTTTGGCAATTGATGGCAGAATTCATAATTTCATGGCAGCTCTGGGGGAAAAAAAGGTTTATTAAGAAAGTAAGTAAAATATTTCTGAATACTGGATTGTTTTAAAAATTTTCCTGTTCTGCTTTTGGAAAGTAAGGAAGCATATATCGTGATACTAAAAGAAACTGAATCAACATTTGGCATCATTTTATGTAAGTTCTATTTAACATAGCCCAAAGTCAATAATCTACCTATATTTATACTCAAAATTAATTATTTCTGGGAGAAGAACTATAATGCTAAGAGTGAGTCCCTTTCTTCAGGTCCTATTCTTCTATCTACCTCCTAGTTTTACCTCCACTCTCTCCCTGCACAATTCCCCACTGACTTCATGATGGCAAAATTCCTGGAGGATTTTTTATTTTTTTCATGAAAAACAAACAAATAGAGAAAGCAAATTAATTTTAGATTAAGGGATTTAAAAAATGTATTAATGTGAGCTTCAGTATATAGAAATGCCTTCTCTTTTACCAGAGTTGGAGGGAAATATTTTTTTCCCTCAGACAGACATCAGTTTGGCAGAATGTTAACTTTTATAGATAAAGTTGATTTACATTCATAACCACACTACTGAGATAGCAGATGATTTTGAAAATGAACACAAAAGAACTGATGGTACTGTATCTGAAAGCTTGTATCTTCATTATCCATTCTCCATGCAAAGTAGTCTTCTATGCCTACTCTACTCCTTCTCTGGTAGTCAGTCAGGTACATTTTCAGATCAAGATGAACATGCCTAGTTCTCCATAGACTGAACCATCACTCCAATTATTTTCTATTGCCCCCATGGGAAGCAGAATAATGCCCTTTGCTCAAAGATGTTCACACCCTAACACCTGCAACCTATAAATATGTTACCTTACATGGCAAAAGGGACTTTGAAGAAGTAATTAAATTTACTGACCTTGAGATGGGGAGAATATCCTGAATTATTCATGTGGATCCAATTTAATCACAGGAGTTGTTAAAAATTTTCCAGGCTATGGTCAGAGAGAGATGTGAGATTAAAGAAAGATGAGAGAAATACAACACTGTTGACTTTCAAGATGGAGGAAAGGCCCATGAGCCAAGGAATGTGAAAATCTAGAAAAGGCAAGGAAATGGAGTATTGCCTAGTGTCTTCAAAAAGGAATACAGGGGTAGGAGGAGAAGACGGAGGAAGAGTAAGACACGGAGATCACCTTCCTCCCCACAGATACACCAGAAATACATCTACACAGGGAACAACTCCTACAGAACTCCTACTGAACGCTGGCAGAAGACCTCAGACCTCCCCAAAGGCAAGAAACTGCCCACGTACCTGGGTAGGGCAAAAGGAAAAAGAATAAACAGAGACAAAAGGATAGGGACGGGACCTGCACCAGTGGGAGGGAGCTGTGAAGGAGGAAAGGTTTCCACACACTAGGAAGCCCCTTCGTGGGCGAAGACTGGCGCAGGGGGAAGCTTCGGAGCCGCAGAGGAGAGTGCAGCCACAGGGGTCCGGAGGGCAAAGAGGAGAGATCCCGCACAGAGGATCCATGCTGAGCGGCACTCACCAGCCCGAGACGCTTGTCTGCTCACCAGCCGGGGCGGGCGGGGCTGGGAGCTGAGGCTCGGGCATTGGTCAGAGCACAGGGAGAGGACTGGGGTTGGCGGCGTGAACACAGCCTGCAGGGGGTTAGTGCACCACGGCTAGCCGGGAGGGAGTCCGGAGAAAAGTCTGGAGCTGCCGAAGAGGCAAGAGACTTTTTCTTCCCTCTTTGTTTCCTGATGCGCAAGGAGAGGGGTTTAAGAGCACTGCTTAAAGGAGCTCCAGAGACAGGCGTGAGCAACAGCTAAAAGTGCGGAACTCAGAGATGCACATGAGATGCTAAGGCTGCTGCTGCCGCCACCAAGAAGCCTGCGTTCGAGCACAGGTCACTATCCATACCCCCCTTCCGGGGAGTCTGTGCAGCCTGCCACTGCCAGGGTCCCGGGATCCAGGGACAACTTCTCGGGGAGAACGCACAACACGCGTCAGGATGGTGCAACGTCACGTCAGCCTCTGCCGCCGCAGGCTCGCCCGCATCGGTACCCCTCCCTCCCCCAGGCCTGAGTCAGCCAGAGTCCCCAAAGCAGCTTCTCCTTTAACCCCGTCCTGTCTGAGCGAAGAACAGACGCCCTCCGACGACCTACATGCAGAGGCGGGGCCAAATCCAAAGCTAACCCCGGGAGCTGTGCGAACAAAGAAGAGAAAGGGAAATCTCTCCCAGCAGCCTCAGGAGCAGTGGATTAAAGCTCCACAATCAACTTGATGTACCCTGCATCTGTGGAATAACTGAATAGACAACGAATCATCCCAAATTGAGGAGGTGGACTTTGAGAGCAAGATTCACTATTTTTTCCCCTTTTCCTCGTTTTGTGAGTGTGTATGCTTCTGTGTGAGATTTTGTCTGTATAGCTTTGCTGTCACCATTTGTCCTAGGGTTCTATCCGTCTGTTATTTTTATTTGTTTTTTAAATTTTTTTCTCTTAATAATTATTTTTTATTTTAATAAATTTATTATACTTTATCTTGTTTTATTTTATTTTACTTTATCTTCTTTCTTTCTTTTTTCCTCCCTTCCCTCCTTCCTCCCTCCCTTTCTTTCTTTCTTTCTTTCTTTCTTTCTTTCTTTCTTCTTCTACTAATTCTTTCTTTCTACTTTTTCTCCCTTTTATTCTGAGCCGTGTGGATCAAAGGCTCTTGGTGCTGCAGCCAGGAGTCAGGTGGGAGAGCCAACTTCAGAACACTGGTCCACAAGAAACCCCCCAGCTCCAAATAATATCAAACGGCAAAAATCTCCCAGAGATACCCATCTCAACACCAGCACCCAGCTTCACTCAACGACCAGCAAGCTACAGTGCTGGACACCCTATGCCAAACAACTAGCAAGACAGGAACACAACCCTACCCATTAGCAGAGAGGCTGCCTAAAATCATAATAAGGCCACAGACACCCCAAAACACACCACCAGACGTGGACCTGTCCACCAGAAAGACAAGATCCAGCCTCATCCAAAAGAACACAGGCACTAGTCCCCTCCAACAGGAAGCCTACACAACCCACTAAACCAACCTTAGTCATTGGGGACAGATGCCAAAAACAACAGGAACGACGAACCTGCAGCCTGCAAAAAGGAGACCCCAAACACAGTAAGATAAGCAAAATGAGAAGACAGAAAAACACACAGCAGGTGAAGAAGCAAGATAAAAACCCACCAGACCTAACAAATGAAGAGGGAGTAGGCAGTCTACCTGAAAAAGAATTCAGAAAAATGATAGTAAAGATAATCCAAAATCTTGGAAATAGAATAGACAAAATGCAAGAAACATTTAACAAGGACGTAGAAGGACTAAAGATGAAACAAACAATGATGAACAACACAATAAATGAAATTAAAAATACTCTAGATGGGATCAATAGCAGAATAACTGAGGCAGAACAAGGGATAAGTGACCTGGAAGATAAAATAGTGGAAATAACTACTGCAGAGCAGAATAAAGAAAAAAGAGTGAAAAGAACTGAGGACAGTCTCAGAGACCTCTGGGACAACATTAAATGCACCAACATTCGAATTAAAGGGGTTCCAGAAGAAGAAGAGAAAAAGAAAGGAACTGAGAAAATATTTGAAGAGATTATAGTTGAAAACTTCCCTAATATGGGAAAGGAAATAGTTAATCAAGTCCAGGAAGCACAGAGAGTCCCACACAGGATAAATCCAAGGAGAAATACGCCAAGACACATATTAATCAAACTGTCAAAAATTAAATACAAAGAAAACATATTAAAAGCAGCAAGGGAAAAGCAACAAATAACATTCAAGGGAATCCCCATAAGGTTAACAGTTGATCTTTCAGCAGAAACTCTGCAAGCCAGAAGGGTCTGGCAAGACACATTTAAAGTGATGAAGGAGAAAAACCTGCAACCAAGATTACTCTACACAGCAAGGATCTCATTCAGATTTGATGGAGAAATTAAAACCTTTACAGACAAGGAAAAGCTGAGAGAGTTCAGCACCACCAAACCAGCTTAACAACAAATGCTAAAGGAACTTCTCTAGGCAGGAAACACAAGAGAAGGAAAAGACCTACAATAATGAACAAAACAATTAAGAAAATGGGAATAGGAACATACATATCGATAATTACCTTAAATGTAAATGGATTAAATGCTCCCACCAAAAGACACAGATTGGCTGAATGGATACAAAAACAAGACCCATATATATGCTGTCTACAAGAGACCCACTTCTGACCTAGGGACACATACAGACTGAAAGTAAGGGGATGGAAAACGATACTCCATGCAAATGGAAACCAAAAGAAAGCTGGAGTGGCAATTCTCATATCAGACAAAATAGACTTTAAAATAAAGTCTATTAGAAGAGACAAAGAAGGAGACTACATAATGATCAAGGGATCGATCCAAGAAGAAGGTATAACAATTATAAATATTTATGCACCCAACTTAGGAACACCTCAATACATAAGGCAAATACTAACAGCCATAAAAGGGGAAATCGACAGTAACACAATCACAGTAGGGAACTTTAACACCCCACTCTCACCAATGGACAGATCATCCAAAATGAAAATAAATAAGGAAATACAAGCTTTAAATGATACATTAAACAAAATGGACTTAATTCATATTTATAGGACATTCCATCCAAAATCAACAGAATACACATTTTTCTCAAGTGCTCATGGAACATTATCCAGGATAGATCATATCTTGTGTCACAAATCAAGCCTTGGTAAATTTAAGAAAATTGAAATTGTATCAAGTATCTTTTCCGACCACAACGCTATGAGACTAGATATCAATTACAGGAAAAGATCTGGAAAAAATACAAACACATGGAGGCTAAACAATACACTACTGAATAACGAAGTGATCACTGAAGAAATCAAAGAGGAAATCAAAAAATACCGAGAAACAAATGACAATGGAGACACTAGGACAAACCTATGGGATGCAGCAAAAGCAGTTCTAAGAGGGAAGTTTACAGCAATACAATCCTACCTTAAGAAACAGGAAACATCTTGAATAAACAACCTAAACTTGCACCTAAAGCAATTAGAGAAAGAAGAACAAAAAAACCCCAAAGTTAGCAGAAGAAAAGAAATCATAAAGATCAGATCAGAAATAAATGAAAAAGAAATGAAGGAAACGATAGCAAATATCAATAAAACTAAAAGCTGGTTCTTTGAGAAGATAAACAAAATTGATATACCATTAGCCAGACTCATCAAGAAAAAAAGGGAGAAGACTCAAATCAATAGAATTAGAAATGAAAAAGGAGAAGTAACAACTGACACTGCAGAAATACAAAAGATCATGAGAGATTACTACAAGCAACTCTATGCCAATAAAATGGACAACCTGAAAGAAATGGACAAATTCTTAGAAAAGAACAATCTTCTGAGACTGAACCAGGAAGAAATAGAATATATGAACAGACCCTCCTCATTTTGCCTAATTCTCTGTTTGTATCAAAGTATTAGGTAAATTAGTTATCTCAGTCTTGAAGGAGTGGCCTGTGGGGATCAGAAGCACAATTCTGCCTGGCTAACCAGAGCCAGGTACTCAAAGGATGTCCCCTATGTGGGCTGTGTGCATCTTCCTGTTGTGGCAGGGCTGCAGTTGTTGTGGAGTGTTGGTGGGCAGGGCTATTGTTTGGCTTACTGGGAGGTTTGACCAAGGTGTAGAGGTAGGCAGGGATCTCAATGGGGTGCATTCATTGGTGCTAATAAGTTAAATGGAAAATTCCAAAATGGTGCCCACCAGCACTGGCATTAGCAAATAGCCTGAAATCATGAAAATGGCTCCTGCCAGTGTCTCAGTTCCCAGGGAGTGTCCCAACTGGTTTCTGCCTCTCTGGAAGATGCTTCAATATTAATAAGTGGGTCTTCTCCACCTATGGTCCATGAGCTTTTCAAAACGGTGTTTTCGCCCTGGATTTGGGGTAGAGTGAATCTGCGAGTGAGCCCTTTAAGAGAGGATTTTCTGTTCCCTGCAGTTCTATAGTTTTCCTGGGTATATTCCCTCTTGTTTTTCAAATCTAGGTGTTTGGGGAGCTTGTCTTTCCTGTTAGGAATCTAGGGGGTGGGGGTGCCTGATATAGAGATTGAATCCCTCATTCCTTAGGGAAAAGATCTATACCTGTGTGATCTCTCTTGACTCTAGATCACTGTGGCTGAGGTGTGGATTTTTCCTTGAAGAGACCATATCTCTGCCTCTCCTACCCACCTCAACGATGTCTTTTTACCCTCTGGTATGGAGGCTGTTCTTCAAACTTTCAGGTCCCTTTTGAGGGAATTATTTCATATTTAGTTGTAGATCTGTTGTGTCCCTGGGAAGTGGTGAGTCCAGAATCTTCCTATACCACCATCTTTAACTTGGTCAAAGTTATACAATGTTTTCTGCCTTAAAAATCAATACGTACAGTACCCTAAAATAATAATTACTGTTTCCCCACTGCTTCTCAGGAGGCTTAATGGCTATCTTTGGTGATTTATGTGTTTTCAGTGAATGTCAAATAATTTGAATATTGTCTAAGCTAAACATAATTAAGAATTTTTCAGCTAGGGCTTGAACAAAATTACACACACTAAAGGGAAATATGAATATGTGTGTCTGTGTATATATATATATACATATATAGATATATTTTTAAATTTTGGTGTGTCTATGTCAAACCTCCCCTCTATTGGTCTGGATAATAAAAAAAATTTGACTATAGCTAAAAATCAAAATACAAATAAATCAATAATAAACATATGTTAATGTGGCACTGCATTTGGAACTAAAGTTGACCAAAACCAAGTTAACACGTGTCTATCTAGCTACGTCACTATTTTACTGATAAGCCATTGAATCAGCATAAAACTTAAAGCAATCTTGAGCTAACAAACTTCAATGTTCCCTCCATTTTTTCCTGGCCTTTCTCAAGAACAGCAATTCCCACTAATTCCCATTAAGCAGCATTTATTCTAATCATGCCAGTCTCCTCCTGGTCACCTACTTACCTACTGACACTCCTCCGCTGTTGAAGCTTTTGCTGGTTTTACTACATGACAAAAAACTGCAGGAAGCTGAAAAGCAGTGATGAAGTGTACTTTCTCTCCAACTTATTGAGCTTCTTGAGAAATGCTCAATCATAATGATATCTATAGGTTCTTTTATTCATAAAATAGGGAAGGAATGGTTTTAATCTTTATAACACATGTATGCATGCACATATTTCCAAGTTAGATATAGTTACATGAAAATGTATGGACTTAACTATTTTTCTTCTATGAAAACAAGAATCATACTTTATTCATTTTGAATTCTGTTGTTTAGAAGAGTGCTTTGCACAGTATGAAAAGCTATAATTCTGTCAGATAAATGTGAAATATATGTACCCACTTAGCAAAAGACTATTGTTTCAATCATCTTAGTCACATACAGAAGTTTTTTGAGATAAGAGCTAAATGTTCTGTGTCTCAGTTTCTTTTACTTTATAAATGCATGCAACTATAATATTTTTACAGACTTTTTTCCTAGTGAAATCTTTGGACCTTTACATTTATCGTACTGCTACTAATGAGTGTCTGGTCTCTTCTTTAATGTGTTCCAGATGAAACTTTTCACTTATGAAGCCAAAAATTATTATGTACACTGACTAAATCTGTATGAATATCACAATGAGGCTAGAACATTTTCATTTTGTAGCAAAGTAGCATTTTGTTTAATAAAAACTATATAGAGATTCTAATGATAGTTTTCTTCATAATTATCCTGAAATATCTTTGCACAGTATTTTATTTGATAGTCCAACTGCCTGATGAAATTCTGCTAGATTGTGGTTGATGGAAACCTTATCCTGCATCCTAAATAATCCCAAAGTAATAATTTGTAAGTAAAAGAGAACTTCAAGATGCTCTGACAATGAATCTAGTCAAGTCTATATGACTTTCCTTTTAAATCTCTCAACATTCCATATGCTGAAGAACTGTTCATAGAGATATGTGAGCAAAACTCTTATTTGACTATTCAGCAGATATATTATCATAGCTGGGAAAATAGCCACTCTTCAGAATGCTGACCCTGATTTTTACGTCTTTGAATGTTCATAAATTGTTTGATTGTAATGGTTCATAAATTTCTAAAAATGACTGAATATTAAACCCACAGTATAAAGGGATCACTTAATATTTTTATGGCTCATTTTATCTGTGTAATCATTTCCAGAATACATCAATAAAATTGATCAGAATGTCCCAAAATATTAGTGACAAAGAAGTATTTTGTGCTGATCTTTTCCCTTCTGTTTTAAGTTGCTTCATATTTTATCTGCCCTTCAATAAGTCCTGTAAGTAATTCTCCAGCTGATTACTCTTATTCCTTGAGTACTTACTTTATTATATAATTCCCTATTATAAATGACACATATCTCTATTTGGGAATAACTTTCTTTGGCAACTAATGGACCATTACATCTGGCACATGTTACTAGCAAAGCAGAATATTAGGCACTGGTATTCCTTTGTTTTCATTCTACTTCTCAGCATCTCACAGCCCTTGGCCCATGGAGACCGACTCCATGCTCCCTTCTCTCTTCTTTCATCAGGAAAAGGAGAGTGTGATTTGGCAGATGAACAGCACCTGCTTTGACTTCCTCAAGGTTGGTCATTGAGCAGATTACATACAACAAGTGTTTTTCAAGGGTTGGATTCTTCATGGTACATTCATTTAAAGTATCAAATGTGCAATACTATTTCTCTCCTTGTTGCCTTCTCAGATCTCTGTGACCCCTGCTGATGAATTATCGAAAACCTTGAAAGTTAAGTGTTCAGAAAGCAACTCAATTAAGCTAGATCCACTAAAAATAGGGTTTTTTTTAAAGCAAGAAAATATTCTTTGTTCTTATTCCATGGTTCTTTTATTATTGTGTTCTTCAGTGACTTGCTCCAAGACATTTTACGCTTCCTTCGTAGTGGCATGAACTTCTTGCAAAATGATTTATTAGGAAGGCACGCTTTTATTGATACCTTTAATATATGAAAGAACCATATTTCTAGGTAAACTATCATTTTAGGTTTTCTTCTAGTGGAATAGACATAGGAAGTTGTGCTGTCTGAATGACTGTCACTGATATTTTACTAGGAAACTCTTTTTCCTTTAAATGATTATTTAATGACTGAATGTGATCTAGGTATTGTGTATAGGACAACAAAATAGGCATTTGCTACAAAAAGGTCATTCTATATCATGTGAAGATAAATGTATAAATAAGTCATTTTCAGATTATATGAGACTATATTAAAATATGTTCAAAGGATCATAGGATCACAGGAGAAAGAAAGACTAAGAATATAAGACATGGAATTTAGGGGCCAGACCGCTCAGAGTAAAGAATTTTGAGCTGGGTATTGAAAACTAGTAGTTGGAAATATGTACCTGACTCTGACTGGAAATTCTAGAGCAAAGAAATAAAGTCAATAATTATTGGTGCAAAGGTGGTTAGAAAGTTAACAGAAGTAGAACAGTGGCAAAGTTTGGGTGTTTTAGGTGCAAATAGGAGAGTTTATTTTGAAACCTTGTGGAACATCAATTGTTAAAATTTTGGATGAAAAAACAGGGACAAAGAAGACTAAGATGTGATAAAAGAGATGAGGGAATATTTAGTAGAAAAGTGTCAAAGCCTGCTGAATGTTGGAAGGGTGGGAAACACATTAAGATATAGGATGCGGGCTTCCCTTGGTGGTGCGGTGGTTGAGAGTCTGCCTGCCGATGCAGGGGACACGGGTTCATGCCCCGGTCTGGGAAGATCCCACACGCCATGGAGCGGCTAGGCCCGTGAGCCATGGCCGCTGAGCCTGCGCATCCGGAGCCTGTGCTCCGCAACGGGAGAGGCCACAACAGTGAGAGGCCCGCGTACCGCAAAAAAAAAAAAAAAAAAAAAAAAAAAAAGATATAGGATGCGCTCAGCTGTGTCAATGGATGTGGGAAATTAAAATAAAGTCTGAAAAAATACAAGTATAGCCTTAATAATAAACATTTTCAGTAAAGTAGAAATTAGATTTCTGTGAAATATCTAGCCTTTCAAGTCTTGAGTTGTATAGATGACTTCTTTTGATTTTCCTTCAGTATCACTAAAACAATGACTATTGTCCATGGTTCTTCATGGTAGATATGTAAATGGACACGTTTGTATGCAGTCTGTGGCTTTGTGCCATAGACGCCATTGGCCTCCACATACACATACACATACAAACATGACGTGGATTAAGCAGATACCTTACAGAATAAAAACCTCTATCCCTGTATTGGTTTACATTATTATTTTCTTCATTTCAGAGAATATCTACTATTCATGTCGCTCTTATAACAGCAGCCCAGCTTTTAAAAATTTCGTATTATTCCTTTACATAATTATACATTAGATTTGACTATTGATCCTTTACATTTATGATTATACATTAATGTTAAAATAAAATTGAGTTAAACTTATTTTACCTCTATATCTGAACTGTATTTCTAATAGGATACATTTCTAGAACTGTAATGATTAGATAAAAGTGTATATGTATTTTAAATGTATTGACAGTTACAAGAGTTCCACAATTCATACTTCCACCAGCAATTATAAGGAATTCAATTTCCCCAGCTCACCAACCTGCTTATTTTCATTACGGTTAAAATTTTACTAATGGGGTGCATGTTCTATCATCGTTTTAACTGCACATCTATTTGATTCATACTGGGATTTATTCCTATAGAACATTTTATTTTTTTTTCTTTTGTGAAGTGCCTGTTTCTATTTTGTATTGATTTATAAGAGTTACTTAAGTATTATGGATATGCTTTATTTAGATCATAATTTATACAATTTTCCAAATTATTGTTTGTAATTAAAATTTTACTTATCTTGTTTAGTTATTTTAATAGCATTTACATTTTTCTGTAAGACACATACCAGTTTTTTGTTTTCTATTTGTTGTGTCCTTCTTTTCACTAATACCATACATATTCCAACCACATATTTAATCTTTTAGTACTTTTTTAAAGCTTATTTTTTTTTTTTTTTTAAAGCTTATTTTTTATATTTAAATTTTAAATCCATGACACATTTAAAAATCCATCAGGCATTTAGTACTATATAAAATGGGGCAGGGATATATATTTTAATATTAATTTATGATGTAGATACATTATAAGAAGATGCCTCATTTATCATATTTCTACATGGACTTTGTGTTGCTTTTAGACTTTTTGTTGATTTATTAATCTGCTTGTATATCCTTATGGTAGAATTATATTTTGGTTATCGCTGATATGGAATACATTTTAATATTTGAAAAAAGACTTCATAATTTTCAGTAACCACATAATTTGAGGGTTTCTCACATAGGTATTCCACCATGTTAATTCTGGAAAAATAAATAAGAATATCTTTGTTACTGAGATCACAGTAAATTACAGATTTATACTTTTAATGTGTTTACTATGTGACTTACAATGGCATTGTTCTGCCACTTAAAAAATTTTTCTGTTCCTTAATGACTTTTTATCTTAGGCAACTTATTATTTTCTTACTAGATATTTCATATATTGTTAATGTTACACAATAGAGTTTATTTTTATTGCATTTTAGACAAGTTGCTGTTGACAGGAAAGCTATCTCAGCTACAGTACTATGGCATATATAATAGAAAGCAAAGTTTTTCTATTGCTTTTTGCCCTTGTTATGCATCTGTCTCTGTTAGCTCCAATCTCTCAGCTGTCCCCAAGATTAGGACGACACATCCTCACTGAAGAGGTAAATCTGTGAGTTGTAATTCTCACTCTTCTTCTTTTTTTTTTTTTTTTAAACGTCTTTATTGGAGTACAATTGCTTTATAATGTTGTGTTAGTTTCTGCTGTATAACAAAGTGAGACCAGACTGTAAAGTCAGATTTATGTATGATTTATGACTCAGTAAATGGGGATTATTTTTTTAGTTCAAGTGATACAAAAAAGTAGAAAGTATCAATATTTATGTGTGTATATGGAAGGATGTATCTATGTGTGTTTCTATGTGTGTATATAGGTGCAATATTGGATATATAAAAATAAAGAAATCCTCCTATAGTTCACCTTTCACATATTCTCATAGATAATTTTCAGGAATTCTATAAGTATTTCTTCATAAGGATTCAGAATAAGCACTCAAAAATATTTATTGGATGAAAATATCGATACTAATGAGAAACAAAATTTTTAATCTTTGTAAATTCCACATCACATATAATCAACAAATATTTATTGGCTGACTGAAGAAAACTTTCTGTGGTTTACATGAAGTGAGTGTGAAGAGCTAGCTAAATATATGCACTAAAGAATGATGCTTATATAGATTACTGAACTTTTATTTGTTAATATTCTTTGTCTCTCTCCATATATATAGAGAGAGATTTCTCTATATATCTATATAGATATTCAGACATATTATCATGTGATATCTAATGTGGTTTTTCTTTAAGGCAGTGTCAAAAAGATGATAGAAGACAATTGTGGAATTTAAGTATTATGCCAAGCATTTTACTATTGTGAGAAACTCCAAAGTTGCTAACCCTACAGTTCTGCTGAGGCACCAGTTCAGCTTTTAAATGCCAAGAGTTGGTGTGGCAGCAGTTGCCACTTAACTAGTAAGTGAACATACAGTAACAGAATAATCAAGACTTATTCTGTATAAAGGATTTGTCCTTGGTGACTTCAGAAATTAAGATAATCAGGTAACTACTCGCATTACTGTCCTATATGAAAATCAGGACACAGGTACACACACAGAGAAAAATTTGTTCAATTGTTATTGAGGTCCTCAGTGAAGATTATAATTTGTCTTGAATAGTGAAATGAACTTTTCACTTATTCTCAGTGCTATCTTCATTGATGTCAGTAAGAGTGTAGATATATTTACTCATACTGTGATAATAACTATATGCCTAATTTTAATTGCTAATTCTACTTGTCGTGTATTTGGCATTACTTCCTGTAGCATATCATGCTGTGAAATACATTTGCACTTAGTTAATTCCTTCTATTCACATTAACACTGAAGAAAAAAAACAGCAGCACATAACTTTTTATAAGAACAGTAAGAGCCAGATGCTAAAGAAACTTGCTTTCACTTACATAGCTCTTTTAAGTTAAGTGATTTTCTACTAGTAAATCAAATACCCGATACACTGCCTCAGAGAAACAGAATTCAATTATGTTTTACTTGATATAATTGTTTCCTTCTCATGGACTTTTGCCCATGCCATATTTCTTGCTATAAATGTAAAATACTCTATTTATCAAATAATTAAAGATGCTAGAGATGTACCAATGTTCATAGGAATTATGAAATATCAAGCAATGTATGAAATATCAAAATTAAATCACATAATCTTTAGATTCATAAAATCCAACAGGGACATTATGGTCTTTCAGTAATTACTTATTTCTAACTACAAATATAAAGCTTCCAGTCTTAAAGAAATACTTATTTACAGGAATTTTTTTTTTTCTCTCCCTGTGTCACTCCAGCAGAATAGACAAATCCAACACATAATTCACCATATGTTAAACTCCCCTTACCTTATTTTTATTGCCTCACTTATGGCAAGGCTAGTCAAACATGCAACTAAATGTGGAAGTCTCCTTTTTAAAATGAGGAAGAGACCACTAAAAAATGTTATAGGTTTAATTAGAGTAAATCATTTTTAAAATGGTATTTCTTTTGTGAATATCTGTGGCATAACAACATAAGACTTGATATCTGCACTTTCATTCATTTTGAAAAGCCCATCCTAGATAAAAATACATCTTTTATGTAAGTAAATGGGTTTTCTCTTTAGAAAAATGCATCAGATAGAAATAATTTCAATTTTTATAATTAGAATGCTCATGTAAGACAATTATTTTCTTATCTGCTATGATTTCACACTTTCCTAGGAAATCTTCCAAAGAAAAGCCAAAATGATTTGTTATTATGAACAATTTGTTATCGTTGACTATGGAATGAAAATGTTCTTTAAAAATAACATATTTTCATGGAATAATTATTATTTAGCATTTTTAGTAACAAATCTTTAAATATTATGAATGAATATGTCAAATCTCTCAAGGGATCTTGATAATAACAGGACTGTGGTTAGGGCAAGAGAATTTAGGTACTCACTTCAGGTATAGAATTTAGGGTGTAGCAAAAACTCAGTTTTCAAGATGAATGTTTTCATGCAATTTTAAAAATCCAACTTAATGCAAAAATTCGATGAGCAAAATATAAAACTTTTAAATAAAGAAAAGATCTAACCCTGCGTTTGCATAACTCAACTGCACTCTATTCCCTGCCCTGCTAATAAAAATACACATTTGCTGAATTTAAAAAAAATGCCTGCTCAATCAGAATTGGAAAATTTGATTTCCTAACACTAAATTACAAAGCCATGTGATTAAAAATCATGATACTTTGTGGTAACAAATAGAAAAAGAAAGAAGGATGGCTGATAATTTCATACGTATCTACTCTGAGATTAGAGAAAATGGTTGTTCCAAAGAGAAATTAATCTTAAAAAGATTAAATGTAATAAAATACATTGATTACTATCTTTTGCTTTCTTTTCATTGATTATTCAAATAAAATAACAGTTTACAGGCATAATTTATTTATATTTTAAAATATATAGCTTATTCATACCATCTAATTTTTATATTGGACATAATTTATTATTCACTAATTTTTATGTGGCTAACTACTGTTTTGTGCTTGCCACGAAGAATCATAAATTTTCACTGTGAGAACCACCTGGAAATTTCAGCCATGTACTAGTTAATAAGTAACCAAGAAATCTAGTCAGATCATCTAGAGTAGCAGCCAATGTTAACTCTAAAACGGGGGCAGGAGTTGGTGGAATTACTTACTAATACCAAATAAAGAATATTTGGAAGATCTTCATTTCCAATAAAACACTGACTCTGTCTTGATTTTTAAATCCAATTATCAACTACTTTTGTGCCACTGCACAAAGTTTTGTCCTTTTGACAAAATTCTACTGTTTGTTTAAATCTTGAGTTACTTAAGTAAAATTGTATTCAGAATTGTTTAAAAGCAGAAAATTGCTGATTTAGGAAATAAGAGCACTCAGGTTAGGAATATGCTAAATATGGCAATCTTATTTTCTAAAGAATTACTAAAATAGAGTCTGTAATGAAAATCAGAGATAGTAGAAATAACTTACTGAAAGCAGATGGTTGCTATAGTGACAGGATACATCCACACTGGTGTTGATTGAAAGGAACGTATCTCAGAACTAACAGAGGCCACAGAGGATGGGTATCTTTGGGAATCTTTCTTTTCTCCAACTTGTCTGTCCTAGTAAAAGATGGAGAGATTGAAGGTCAGGGAGGGCATGAAGATCTTACAAATGAGAAAATTCTTCTTTAAT
Source organism: Phocoena sinus (assembly GCF_008692025.1). NCBI lineage: Eukaryota > Metazoa > Chordata > Mammalia > Artiodactyla > Phocoenidae > Phocoena > Phocoena sinus. The sequence goes on from NC_045767.1 coordinate 69,981,811, forward strand.
CCAGCAAATATTAGCAGAAGGCGACTCCAAAATTGTGTAGTCCAAGTGATGGGACAAATACTTAATAAAAATTTAAAAGTTAAGCAGAGATTTTATCTCAAGTACATCCTTAATTGATTCATCATGGATGCCTGAAGTGGTAGTGCAGTGAGCTACACTTTTATGCTCCATTCAGCATAAAAGAATGCAGTAGTTAACAGACAAGTCACTGGTTGTGGAGACAGGAGCTGAAAGTATTCCTGTTTGCCTCTGGAATGTGAGCCAGGGAGGGCACACAAGAATCATGCTTTTCAGCAAAAAGAACCAGCAAAACAGAAGTAATGGTGTATACGAGAGCCTAAACCCCCAAGCAACTCAGTATTATCTATAACCAGTGCCCCTAGCCCAGAGCTATTCATACCCAAAATACCAGCATACAAAACCACAAACAAAAAAAGAAAGAAATTTATGAGTTTATAAAAAGTGAGATAGCACTTTTTAAAAAATTAGCTCACTTGGACTACTTCTTGGGTTTTAGCTATAAAATCAATTGCTTTTATTTTGAGTGTATGCTTGTGGAAATATTTTTGAAAATTTTCTCTTTGCATTCTCTATTAAGAACACATTTAATAAGTTAAATTCGTTTTTAATCATTTAATTTGATTGGGAAGTTTGTGTCTGGGTCTGCTAAATCTGCTCATCAAAAGAGAGAAAGAACAGACCTAACATAAGAAAAGCGAGTAAACTACATTCTACTGAAAACAAAAATAATTTCCAGAGAAATTCTGGGACTTTGAGGGGATGGAACATGATATATGGATTTGTTTATTGGGATATTCTGTAGTAAGCATATTTGTATTGAATTTGCAATAGAGAACAATTTTACTTGGAAAAATGATATAATAATGGTTTCCAACCATTGTCACACCTTTTCTTCAATAAAAATAATGCAGACTTATAATATACAAAGAAGATAAATGCAGAGCTATCTTGGGTGAATCACGAATGGAGGAATGGGTACCTCAAATGCTCAGATTACTTTGCCACCACTGCCCCCACCACCACCACCTCACAACAGCCTCTGAACTGACAGAGTAGGTTTTTTTTTCAGAGTAGTTTTTAATAACTGGAGATATTAATATCCAACAATAGCTTCCTTTCAACTCAAAACAAATGAATGATAATTAGAAATAAAACAGAAATAGTCTACTGTGTGGAGAACATGTGGACATGGAAATAACTCAGAGCAGAGAGACTTATTAGAAGACTAAACATTAATCCAGGGAAGCAGTGGTTGTGTTCTAAATCATGGTAGTGGAAATTTTGGGAGAGATGCGATAGAAGAGGGGATAGGTTCAAAAACATATTTGGATGGTAGGATTCAAAGGATTAGAGGGTTGGAGTACTTTACTTGCTGTGGGAAAGATAAGAAGAAGGGACAAGACAAGGAAGAAGACTGGAATTTTGGCTGGACAGTGGAATGAGAGTGATACTATTCACAATATAATAAATTCAGGTAGAGTGATTTCAGTTTGACACATGCTGAGTTTTTGAGGTTCCTGAGAACCTTTAAGTGGAGATGCTGATTTCACAGATTTATAGGTCCATATATCAAGGAAAGAGCCAGAAGGACACAGATATACAGATACACAGAATGTGTGTGCGTATATATATACACACACATACACATATATATGCACACATACATATATATGCACACATACTTACACACACACACACACACAATGACAGTTCAGGCAATGAAAATTGATGAGACCAAGCACCGTGAAGAATGAAATTGGAAGGCAAAGAAAGGCAGAGGAAAGGAGATGGAAATAATAGAAGGGGATCTACAAAAGAGCATTGAGCACAGAGCATGGGAAGAGTTGCCTACCCAGAAGAATAAAACAGTGATCACAAAATACGTTACTACAGAACTATTCTTACTCAGGTGAATATCCTTTTGAAACTTCTGTTTCATCGCTTAGCATAGAAAATCCAGATGCATAGCAATATTATTTACTTTATGAACATCAAAACATATTAATAATTGGATAATGAAGTTTAATTACTGGAAAGCTAGAGTTATAACTCCATTTCTAGATATTCTAGATTCAGAAATGATTTAGCTCTATTTTGACTGGTGAATGGGATTGGAAATTCTATTACATATTGGGTTTTGTTTATAAATTGTAAGTCAAAACCCAATAATATGACTGCTATAACAGAATAGAATCATATAATTGTGTTTAATCTATAAATATAATTTAAAATGAGAAAAAAAACTAATCTCAAAAAAATTCTGCCTTTCAAAAAACAATTTTTCTTAGACGAAAATCTGGGAGTAAATGAATCAAAATTTGAATTGCATACATCAAAGCAATTCTAAATAGTCAAAGTTATACTTAGAGGAAAAATGATGGCTGTTCAGAGCTTTATTTAAAGGATAACAAGAAAGTAAAACATATCAAACACAAGATTATAGAAACATAATTTTTACAAGGGGAAGGAATAAAAAGAGAAATGTGAAAAACTAATAAATTTTAAGTAATTTCGTTAAAAGTTATTTTTAGTAAAATGGATCCAGGCATAGGGGCTTCCTACTGTACACCAAAACAGTGCTTTCCAACCATCTGTCTTATATTCTTAAATCCTATTCAAATGATGTCTTTACAACTATTATGAAAAGTTAGTATTATCAAAACTATCTTACAGGTTAGAAAACTGAGGTTAATGGACATGAAAATTACACAGGAAGTAAATACTGCAGCAACAATTTACCCTTTGGTGTGTTAAATATAAAACTTGTGATCTTTCCATTCTATAATGGAAAATATGTTGTCTTCAATTTCTTTTATCAGCATTTTATAGTTTTTGGAGTACAGGTCTTTTGCCTCCTTAGGTAGGTTTATTCCTAAGTATTTTATTCTTTTTGATGCAAAGTTAAATGGAATTGTTTCCTTAATTTCTCTTTCTGATACTTTGTTGTTATATTATTTACTTTTTTAAGTTGTTATGGCATTGTTTCTAGGTTTACATATACTGAACTAGTCTAGCATAGTTGGGATAATACAATAATTACATTAATACAAATAGTTTCTCCCAATTTGCATATACATGCTCTAGGGGAGGAACCCACAACATGGCAGGGAAGGTGCTGGGCAGATAACATGTTCTAACTTTGCTATATTCCTATCCTCTGTACCATGCCAAACAAACCCTGTTGCTAAACACAACTAGATGTGGGTAAGGGAGTTCTAATTATTTATTCCATGGAAGTTGGCATTACCAGGGCACAGAGTAGATTGAAGAAAGGTGGAAAATGGATTGGAAAGGGTAAATAAAAAATATTCAACATAACTGCTAATTGCAGGGATGTGATACTCTGAATATTTTATGCACTAATGACATTTCACATAAGCCACCAAAGATTACTTTTTTTTTTTTAAAAACATACACATTTAACTTTATTTCATCATTGTCACTTAAAGCTTGATTTTATAAAACATAAAAGGACATTCTTAAAAGTTTGGTATCATAGCAATTTGAACAGTAGGAATATCCATAGCTTCATGGGTTCAAGTTATATAAATTAAAATCAAATAATTGGAAAATTTTTCAATATGGAAACTATACAAATGAAATAAATGGCAAAAGGACCTAATAAGAGCAATATTTTATTACTTATGGACTATCATTAGTTACTTTTAGGATCTAAACAAATATTCTGAATATTCATATTTCTTTTGCTCTATTTTATATTTAAATATTTCTGTATATTCTGAGTCAAGCTGCTTGACCAAAAGGTCTGATTTAGAAAGACATTTATTTTTATGGCAAAAGTTTTTCCATCTACAGTACTACCTTCAAAGGAATTGACATTACAATGTTAATGAAATCTGCTAGTTCCCTTTGGAACAGTGTGCAATAACTTACATCAGCCATATGGAAAGTGAAACAGGTACCAAGGAATGGAACAATTATGCACAGATTCAGTAAAGTATAATGTTAAGTTTTCCCCATCTAAAAATTAACCAATGAAATATATCAACTAAAGTTGATTTGGTTTCAGGAAAACCACATTTGAGAATACAAGTACATTACTGTCTTTAGCTCATCCTCAGTCATTGACAGGAATTTTGTAGGCTACCATGCTACTTACTTTGTGAATTGTAGTAGTAAATGAATGAAGACGAACTTCTTCAGAATTGGTAATGAACTGTGGTCCTAACTCTTCCCACTCTTTTCAGGTACAACCAAATCTTTGTCTGTATAAATCAGGAGATCAAATGAACAAGAAACTTTCAACAGTGGAAGAAATGTCACTGTAGCTGTGATCTGTCTGATCACTGAGCGAATTTCATCTTGGATAGCTTTCTGAGACTTTTCTCTGGGGGCACTGTCATCTTTTGTGGTCTTGTCACACTCAATATCAAATTGCCATCTTTCAAGGACCTCACCACGTTCAATATTTGAGATGACTACCACCAATTTCTGCACTGAACACTTGTATAACCATTCTTTCAGTTGTTCCACCACATTATTTAGGTATTTTATGAGTTCAGGATCAGTAGTTACAAGCAAGGTGAGTCCATATTTCTGCACTCGAGTAAAGGTTTCGGATGGATATAAGCCACGTTGATATAAAATGCTGTTGATGCCAAATGCTGGTCCAGAATGGCGCTTCCTGAACTCTAGTCCATCACCATCGACCAGTTTCACCTCGCGGGGGTGAGGGTGAGGGTGAGGGGTGAGCTCTGCACTTTAAAGAAACTCTCCGGGCAAAGGAGCTGTACCGCGAAGCAGGCCTCAGCAGCACCTAGGCGTACTCCTCCATCATTAGCAACGCGTCCGGAGGAGGCGCCTGCATCTGCCTCTTCCCAGATTCCTCCTGCCGGGCAGGAGTCGGGGCTGAGAGGGCTTGGGTTCGGGGCCACTCCGGCCCACCCGGCTTCCCCCCGCCTCGGAAGCCGAGCCGCGGGCCTGACGGGCAGCCTCAGAAGCTTCAGAAGCTTCTTTTACTCATTATGCTTTAATTTACATAATATAATTAGTTCACTGATCATACTCTTATTGGTACTCTGATTTGCCATAACAATCCTTCATTTTAAAACACTTCTTGAATGTTTCTTTTAAATTTTGGCTGCATAATTTCCACTTAACCTCTGCACCTGTGTTGCTCTTTCAATTTCCATAACCAACTATTTTCTCTTTTGAGTAATGTTCTATAATCCTGACTGGTTTTACTGACTTTTATTTATAAATTGTAATCTGTCCTGTATGTTTTCCTTTTGTCACAGAAAAATTGTGAATCCAGAACAAAACAAATATTTCAAGAGATAATTTTTCCACAAGTCACTTTTTTTAGATAACTAGAATGAGTTACGTTGATAGAAAGTGTTCTTCAAAAGACAAACCACTTAAATGAGATATTCCTCACCTAGTAGTCAGTTGTACTTCTTTGGTGTCCTCAGGGAAATACTAATGTCAGATTAATACACCTATTTTCTGTATGTAGAAATTTTAATATATATCTGCATATTATATTTTCTCAACATATATGTTAACTTGTCTCAATGTTTTGCAGATGAGTAAACTGAAACTCAGAAATCCTATGTATACTGCCCAAATAATCAGCAAAAAATAACAAAATAGCAATTCCAGCCAGATTTACTGTCTCAATAATTTGCACATACTTCACTGTATATATACATATTTAAGATTTGTGTACAGAGACTCTTAGCATCTCACTTTTAGAGATTAAAATATTAGTAAGTCTTCCATTTTGTTGTGATACGGAAGTCCAGAGTTCCTAAATATTTGTAAAAAGGAGCAACTGCTCTTGGAGAGAAAAACAGCAGGCACATATTTAACTTATCAGTCCTTTACAAGAAAATAATTGGACAGCAGAGAGAAATATAACAGGTCACCACCTCAAAAAAGGACAGCATTTACAAGAGACCATGGCATGATAAGAACAATCATATTATGAGTTTGCAACTGTTGTCATCCATCATGTTGGGAATACAAATAAGGATGAGATATGGAAAAAGAATATATGAGGGTTGCTAAAGCTTTTCTCAGGAAGTATCTTTTTCTCATTAAAAGCAGTTTAACAAATAACATCACAGGTAGGGCAAATGCAAAATGACAGGCCTAGCAACAGAGGGCAGACATCATTTCTGTAATCAAATGGAAATCTCACGAGCATTATGAAACTAACCAGAGCAGCTGCCTTTGAATTTTGCCAAAAAGACATATGCTCTTAGAACAGCCCCTTCCACTGCTGGTGGCTGAAACCCAGTAGGGTACTATTGTAATGCTATTCCACTTATATTTTATTATTTTACTCATAGCCACATTTTACTCAGAATATTGAAACTTTCATGGAAATTAAATGCCATGTGTTCACATTAGACTTCCACTGGCAGCTCCATTCTATGTGACACAGTCTAGTCTAAGAAGAATTTGACCCCAGTCTTGCTGAAAACATTCCCTCAGTTATCTAAATGTCAACTCCTTCAAATTTAGCACTAATATTTTAAAATACAAAGGTCTCAGTTTTACATACATAAAAGAAAACTATTCAAACTGAAACCAAGCAGGACCCTGCGGGGCCCTCTTGGGGACAGACAACCTCCCCCCACCTTAGATCCCCCAGCTCTTGTTTGTAGAAAGTTTTAGCCTCCTCTGCCTTCCATGAGTTACAAAGAGCAAATTTAATCAGAGAAGTGAGAAAATGCAAAAATAAAGGAAAGCAGTCAAGCAAGACAAAATAATAATAGTTTAGCCATAAAACAAAGTCAAGGACCTTTAGTTCCTTCTCAAGGGCCATAGATAATACCTTGAGCCATATCCTTGAGTTGTTTTGCTGATACTAAAACCGCTACCAGGTGGAGGAAGTTAACTGCATGCTGACCACCAGCACAAAGACCCCAGGCCAGGTGGAACCAGAAGGTTGGTGTGTCTGAGATCCCTGAAACATCACCTTGTTAGTTACCTCACCATCAACCAATCAGAGAATTGTGCATGAGCTGATCACATTGTCTTTAAAAAACCCTTCCCTGGGCTTCCCTGGTGGCGCAGTGGTTGAGAGTCCGCCTGCCGATGCAGGGGACGCGGGTTCGTGCCCCGGTTCGGGAGGATCCCACGTGCCGCGGAGCGGCTGGGCCCGTGGGTCATGGCCACTGGGCCTGCGCGTCCGGAGCCTGTGCTCCGCAATGGGAGAGGCCACAGCAGTGAGAGGCCCGCATACCGCAAAAAAAAAAAAAAAAAAAAAACTCTTCCCTGAAATCCATCAGGGAGTTCAGGTCTTTGGAGCACAAACTGCCCATTCTCCTTGCTTGGTGCCCTCAATCAACACTGTACTTTCCTTCACAACCCGGTGTCAGTAGATTGGCTTTTTTCCATGTCTGGTGAGTAGGCCAAAGTTTGGTTTGGTAACAAACCCTGTAGTCACTAGCCCTAAGAAGTTTTTTTACAAGTAACATTGTAAAACTATGTCAGAAATACTGAGTAGGAAGTTGTATTTATCAAGGACAAATATTAAATCCTATGTTTCCCATGTGCAATGTGCGACTGTCATTCCTTCACATTAGGACAACTGCTTCCTAATCCTTAGGGGGCAACCCTAAATCATATTGTTCTAATCAGCAGCCCAGAAAGATTTAAACAGAGGAAAATAGTAGCCCAACTTCCTAAGTTGTGTTTGTAAAATGCATTCACAGGTTTTGTGGGTTTTTTTAAATTGTTGTTATTTTAAGATGCTGTGAATTTGAAAGAATGAACATAATCATAAAATGCACAGGATTCTAAACCCATAATCAGGATATTTAGAGTAATTCTCAGTTTCTTGGTTATAACAAGAGCACATAAGCCAAAATAATTTTTAAAATTAAACAAAAATATTGGCTTAGTGGCTTCTCTGGTGGCGCAGTGGTTGAGAGTCCGCCTGCCAATGCAGGGGACACGGGTTCATGCCCCAGCCCGGGAAGATCCCACATGCCGCAGAGTGGCTAGGCCCATGAGCCATGGCCACTGAGCCAGCGTGTCCAGAGCCTGTGCTCTGCAACGGGAGAGGCCAAAACAGTGAGAGGCCTGCGTACCACAAAAAAAAAAAAAAAAAAAATTGGCTTATTTGAGCTGAAGTTTATTCAGACTATCAAACATGTTGCCCTGAAATTAGCAGGCTTAAGAATGATAAATACAGTGTAATGATTAAGATCATTGGTTTGGAACCAGAGTGCTAGGCTCAAAGTGTCTGCAATATAATAACGTGGTGACCTTTGGCAAGTTATTTAAATTCTCGGTATCCCTTCATCTGCAAATCATACAAAATATATGTATGCATATCATGGAGTTATTGTGAAGATTAAATGAGTTAATGATTTTAAGTACTTGGAAATTATCTAGTATGCATTAAATGCCCCATTTTTAAAAAAAACTTAATTTCCAGCTACATGAGTATGTATCTTTTAATGTGTGGAGATTCCTCAAAAAATTAAAACTAGGGGATTCCCTAGTGGCGCAGTGGTTGAGAGTTCGCCTGCTGATGCAGGGGACGCAGGTTTGTGCTCCGGTCCGGGAAGATCCCACATGGCGCGGAGCGGCTAGGCCCGTGAACCATGGCCGCTGAGCCTGCGCGTCCGGAGCCTGTTGCTCCGCAACGGGAGAAGACACAACAGTGAGAGGCCCGCGTACCAAAAAAAAAAAAAAAAAAATTAAAACTAGGACTATCATGTGATCCAGCAATCCCACTTCCGGGTATATATCCGAAGGTAATGAGACAGATTATAAAGAGATACCTGCACACCCATGTTCACTGCATCAATATTCACAGTAGTTAAGATGTGGAAACAATCTAAGTGCCCATCAATGGATGAATGAATAAAGAAGATATGGTGTGTATATATATAAAATGGAATATTATTTAGCTGTAAAAAGAACATCCTGAAATTTGCACAACAGAGATGCACCTAGAGGGCATTATGTTAAGTGAAATAAATCAGATAGAGAAAGAAAATACTGTATGGTATCACTTATACAATCAAAAAAAGCTGGACCTGTAGAAACAGAGAGTAGACTGATGGTTGCCAGGGACTGGGGAATGGGTAAAATGGGGAGATGTTATTCAAAGGGCATAAACTTCAATTACAAGTCCTGGGTATCTAACGTACAGCATGGTGATTATACAAAATAACAGTGTATTACATATTTGAAAGCTGCTAAAAGAGTAGATCCAAAATGTTCTCACCACAAAAAGAAATGGTAATTATGAGAAATAACTGAGATGTTAACTAATGCTATGATGGTAATCATTTTGCAATATATATGTGTATCAAATCAACATGATGCACACATTAAACTTATACAATGTTTTATACATGTATAATACATGTCAATTATATTTCAATAAAGCTAGAAATACAAATTCTTGGCAAGTGTTCTTTTCTCCATCCCTTATATGCTTTTCTACTAAATATATGATTAGGTTCTCAACTACTGAGACTTACTGGGACAGATAATAAAACGTACAATATGAGCCTTGCATAAGATGCACTGAATTGAGAGCAGGTGAAGTGGGTTCAATTTCTACCTCTACCACTCAAAAGCCCTTGTCCTTTAGGCTCACATTAACATTTGTAGAACTAAAAAAGTAGATGTTTGTAAGTAGGTGATATGTTTAGTATAGATGTGAAAGTATAAATGTGACTAGTACTGATGAAATTCATAATAAAGTGCCTGTTCCAAAATATAAAGATATTTTAAAAATATAACGAAGATATATACATGAGAATTCATTATCTTGTATTTGTTATGGTGACATTTGTACAATTTATTTCTATTTTTTTCCACATAATATTATGAACTGGTTTAATTATTTAACCATTTAAAAAGAAAAAAGAAAATCACTAAAAACATTAAAATAGATGACAGCCTTTTGAACTCCTTATATAAACCAAAGCTGTAAGTTAGGAAGATTTGTTCTTGACACATAAAGTCACAAAATAAATTTATGACACATAGCAGGTACTTAAAAGTAAAATGTGGAAATTTAAATGTGGATAGACTCCTAGAGGGAAAGAATTATAGGTCATGAAATATATCTTCACTGATTGAGGGTTTAAGGCATGCATTAAAAAAAGAAACCGATTCTCCAAGTAGTTTGTATTTATATCTCATTACAGCCACTATGATTAGTTGACTTTCAATAAAATAAGTCACAAAGGAAAAAAAATATGCCGGGAATCAGATTAACACGGCGGAGGAGTAGGACATGGAGCTTACCTTCTCCCACAAATACATCTACATGTGGAACAGTTCTCACAGAACATCTAATGAATGCTGGCAGAAGACCTTAGATTTCTAAAAGGACAAGAAAATCTCCATATAACTGGGTAGGACAAAAGAAAAAAGAAAAAAAGAGAAAGGAATCAGGGCAGGACCTGCATCCGTGGGAGGGAACTGTGAAAGAGGAAAGATTTCCACACACTGGGCAGTCCCCTCACCGGTGGAGAGATCAGCCAGGACAGGATGGCAGGGGGGAGCTTTGAAGCCTCAGAGAAGAGAGCACTGCAACCAATTTGCAGAGGGGAAAGCAGAGAGACACCTGCACAGATGGTTGGTGCCACAGCCCTGTACTCCCCAGCCTGAGACGCTCCTGTGCTTGTGCAGGCAGGGGCTGGGTGCTGAGGCTCGGGGTTTGGAGCACACCTGGGGAAAGGACTGGGGTTGGCTATGTGGAGACAGCCTGAGGGAGCTGAGGTGTGGTGCACCCCAACCAAGGGAGTATAGGAAGAAGCATAGGCCTGCCAGAGAAGCAAGGTGCCATTGTTGGGGTGCACAGGAGGAGAGGGGCAGGACCACCATAGGAGCTTCTTTCTCTGCACGTATGTACTCTCAAGTGGCAGGGTACTGCCTACAAGAGCTCCAGGGGCAGGCGTGAGCCGCTGCTGCCATCTCAGACTCCAGAGGCAAGTGAAGACCTCTGCCACTGCCAAGGGTCCCATGAGCCAGTGCCAGTCTCTGCCCCCACCTTCATGGGAGCCTGCAAGAGCAACGCACCTGCACACTCCCTACTCAAGGGGATAACGGCCAGCACACGCTAAAGGAAGAGATAGCAAGCATCCAAACTAAAAGTAGCCCTTGCACCAAAAAAATATTATACCCACATAAGCTACTCTGGGACACTCCAGCATATAAATAGCCCTCCAAGACTATAGTAGATAACTGTTTCTCCTAAACTCACAAAGTAAAAGAAATATAAGTAAAATGAAGAAGCAGAGGAACCACTCCCAGTTAAAAGACCAAGAGAATACCCCTGAAAGAACAATGTAACAGACCTCTTTGGTCTAATAGAAACCAAGTTCAAAAGAGGAGGTAAAGAAAAAACTGAAGGAATTAAGGCTATCACAGAAATGTAGATTACTGTAAAAAGGAACTAGAAACTATAAGCAGGAGCCAAAAAATATTAGAAAATTCATTTGCCTAGAAGAAACCTGAGATAAAGGCAATGAATAGCAGAATTAATCATGCAGAAGAAAGAATAGGTGATCTGGAAGTAGAAATACTGGAAATTACACAATCAGAACAGCAGACAGAAAGACAAATGAAAAAAAAAAAAATGAAAGCAAAAATGAAAGCAATAAGAGACCTATGGGATAATATAAAACATGCCAATCTATGCATAATAGGGATTCCAGAAGGAGAAGAAAGAGGAAAGGGGATTGAAAATGTATTTGAAGAAATTATGGCTGAAAACTTCCCAAACCTAAAGAAGGAAACATATACCCAGATACAAGAAGAGCAGAAGGTCCCAAACAAGATGAACTCAGACCTACACCAAGACATATAATAAAAATGGCAAAAGTTGAAGATAAAGAGAAGAGTCTAAAGGCAGCAAGTGAAAAACAAAGAATTACAAAGGAACCCTCATGAGGCTACCAGCTGATTTCTCTACAAAAATATTGCAGGCCAGAAGGGAATGGCAAAATATATTTAAAGTCTTGTAAGGGAAAAATCTGCAAACCCACAATATACTACCCAGCAAGACTGTCATTTAGAATAGGAGGAGAGATAAAGAATTTCTCAGACTAGCAAAAACTAAAAGAATACAGCAATACAGAGCCTATTCTAAAAGAAATACTGCGAGGTCTTCCTAAATAGAAAAGAAGCAAGAAGATATAGGAAAGAAGAAGTCACAATTGGAAAATAAATCCCTTAAATAAGACAATATACATATTAAAAAAAACAAAACTTGTGAAAGCGATGAAAAACCCAAGGAACAGCAAAAGGATAAACGTGAAGATGTAAAAAAGGACATCAAAATCATAAAATCAGGAAAGGAGAGTAAGAAAAAAAAAAATTTTTTTTTTTTTTTTTTTTCAGAATCCGTTTGAGCCTATATGACTATCAGTCTAAAGCAAGCAGATATTGGAAGGGGTTAACATTCTTGTAAAACAGGGTAACCACAAATCAAAAACAGACAAAAAACAGGAAGAGAATACAAGCATAAAATGAAAGGAAATCATCAAACCACACACACAAAAAAGGAACAAAGAAGAAACAGAATCAACTGGAACACAAGTTTAAAAAGGCCATAAATACAGATGTATCAATAATTACCTTAAATGTCAACAGACTGAATTGTCCAATAGAAAGACACAGACTGGTGGACTGGATTTAAGAAAAAAACAGAGCCTACAATATGCTGCCTACAAGAGACCCACCTAGGGTAAAGGACATATATAGATTAAAACTGATGGGATGGAAAAAGATATTTCATGAAAATGGAAATGATAAGAAAGTGGGAGTCGCAATACTCATATCAGACAAAATAGACTTTAAAACAAAAGCCATAAAGAAAGATAAAGGAAACTAAAATGATGAAAGGATCAATACAAGAGGAGGATTTTACACCTGTACATATATGCATCTAATAAAGGAGCACCCAGATACATTTAAAAAAAAACTAACGGACCTAAAGGGAGAAATTGATGGGACTACAATAAGAGTAGGAGACTTTAACACCCTACTCACATCGATGGACAGATCTTCTAGACAGAAAATCTTAAGGCAACAGAGATCCTAAATGATACAATAGAACAGTTAGACTTAATTGATATTTTTAGGACATTACATCCAAAAAAACACCAGAATACACATTCTTTTTAAATGCACATAGAACATTCTCTAGGGCACAAAACTAAGCTCAACAAATATAAGAGTACAGAAATTATTTCAAGTGTCTTCTCTGACTTCAACAGCATGAAACTAGAAATCAACCACAGGAAAGAAAACGATTACGTGGAAACTAACAACATGCTACTAAAAAGCCAATAGGTCAATGAGGAAATCAAAAAGGAAATTAAAAAATACGTTGAGGGCTTCCCTGGTGGCGCAGTGGTCGAGAGTCCACCTGGCGATGCAGGGGACATGGGTTCGTGCCCCAGTCCGGGAAGATCCCGCATGCTGCGGAGTGGCTGGGCCTGTGAGCCATGGCTGCTGGGCCTGTGCATCCGGAGCCTGTGCTCCGCAACGGGAGAGGCCGCAACAGTGAGAGGCCTGAGTACCGCAAAAAAAAAAAAAAAAAACAACCTTGAGACAAGGACAAAAAGAACACAACCATACAAAATCTATGGGATGCAGCAAAAGCAGTTCTTAGAGGGAAGTTCATAGTGATACAGGCCTTCCTCAAAAAACAAAAAAAAAATCTCAACCTAACCTGTCACCTAAAATAATTAGAAAAAGAACAATAAACAAAGCCTACAGTCAGCAGAAGGAAGGAAATAATAAAGATCAGAGAGGAAATCAATAAGAGATTAAAAAATAATAGAAAGAAATCATAAAACCAGGAGCTGGTTCCTTGAAAGGCTAAACAAAATTGAAAAGCCTCTAGCTAGGCTCACCAAGAAGAGAGAGGAACCACATAAACAAAATAAGCAATGTGAAAGGAGAGTTAATAAACAGTAATGCAGAAATTTAAAAAAAGAGAATACTATGAACAATTACATGATAACAAATTGGACAACCTAGAAGAAAGGGAAAAGTTTCTAAAAATATACAGCCCACTGAAACTGAATCAAGAACATATAGATAATTTGAATAGACTGATCACTAGAAGTAAATTAGACTCTGTAATAAAAACAACAACAACAACAACAATTCCCTACAAAGAAAAGTCCAGGACCAGATGGCTTAAGGGTGAATTCTACCAAACATAAAAAGAACTTGTACTGATCCTTCTAAAAGTCTTCTAAAAGACTGAAGAGGAAGAACACTCCCAAAGACATTCTATGAAGCCACCATCACCCTGATACCAAAACCAGACAAAAACATTACCAAAAAGGAAAATTACAGACCAATATCTTTGATGCATATAGATGCAAAAATTCCCAACAAAATACTAGCAAACCAAATCCAACAACACATAAAAAAGATCATATATCATGACCAAGTGGGATTCATCCCAAGTTAACAAGGATGGTTCAACATATGCATATCAATCAGTGTAACATCTATGATCATCTCAATAGATGCAGAAAAAGCATTTGACAAAATTCAACATCCCTTCATGATAAAAACTCTTACCAAGGTGGGTACAGAGGGAACATATCTCAACATAATAAAAGCCATTCATAACAAACCCACAGCCATATAATACTCAAAGGTGAAAAGCTGAAAGCCTTCCCACTAAAATCTGGAACAAGACAAGGATGCCCACTCTCACCACTTCTATTCAATACAGTATTGGAGGTCCTAGCCACAGCAATTAGACAAGAAAAAGAAATAAAAGGTATCCAAATTGGAAGGGAAGAGGTATAATTGATACTATATGCAGATAACATGATATTATATAAAGAAAACCCTAAGGACTTCATACAAAAACTACTAGAACTGATAATAAATTCAACGAAGTAGCAGGATACAAGATTAATATTCAGAAATTGGTTGCATTTCTTTATAATAATAATGAAATATCAGAAAGTAAAATAAAATACCTTTTAAAATCGCACCAAAAAAAAAAAAATGCTTAGGAATAAGGCTAACCGAAGATGTGAAAAACTTATATGCTGAGAACTATAAAACATTAATAAAGAAAATTAAAGAGGATGCAAAGAAATGGAAAGATATTCCATGCTTTTGGATTGGAAGAATTAATATTGTTAAAATGGCCATACTGCCCAAAGCACTATATAGTTTTAATGTGATCCCTATCAAATTATTCATAACATTTTTCACAGAACTGGAAAAAATAATCCAAAAATATATATGGAACCATAAAAGACCCAGAATTGCCAAAGCAATCCTGAAGGAAAAGAACAAAGCAGGAGGCAAAACTCTCCTGGACTTCAGACAATACTACAAAGTTATAGTAACAAAGCTACAGTAATGAAAACAGCAGTGTGATATTGGTACAAAAACAGACATATGGATCAATGGAACAGAATAGAGAGCCCAGAAATAAACCCACACACCTACCATCAATTAATCTTCGACAAAGGAGGCAAGAATATAAAATGGGGAAAAGATAGTCTCTTCAGGGAGTGGTGCAGGGAAAGTTGGACGGCTGCATGTAAATTGATGAAGTTAGAACATACCCTCATACCATACACAAAAATAAACTCAAAATGGCTTAAAGACTTAAACATAAGACATGACACCATAAAACTCCTAGAAGAGATCACAGGCAAAATATTCTCTGACATAAATTGTACCAATGTTTTCTTAGGTCACTCTCCCAAGGCAATAGAAATAAAAACAAAAATAAACAAACGGCACCTAATCAAACTTACGAGCTTTTGCACAGCAAAGGAAACCATAAACAAAACAAAAAGACAACCTACAGAAGGGGAGAAAATATTTGCAATCAATGTAACTAACACGAACTTAATCTCCAAAATATACAAACAGCTCACACAACTCAACAACAAAAAAATAAACAACCCAACCAAAAAATGGGCAGAAGACCTAAACAGACATTTGTCCAAAGAAGACATACAGATGGCCAGTAGGCACATGAAAAGACGATCAACATCACTAATTGTTAGAGAAATCCTCAAATGAAAACTACAATGAGGTGCCACCTCCCACTGGTCAGAATGGCCAGCATTAAAAAGTCTACAAATAACAAATGCTGGAGAGGGTGTGGAGAAAAGGGAACACTCCTACACTGTTGGTGGAGCCACTATGGAAAACAGTATGGAAGATCCTCAGGAAACTAAAAATAGAATTACTATATGAGCCAGCAGTACAACTCCTGGGCATATATCCAGACAAAACTGTAATTCAAAAAGATACATGTACCCCAATGTTCATTGCAGTGCTGTTTACAATAGCCAAGACATGGAAGAAACCTAAATGTCCATCAACAGATGAATGGATAAAGAACATAAGGTGCATATATTGAATGGAATACTATTCAGCTATAAAAAAGAATGAAATAATGTCATTTGAAGCAACATGGATGAGACTAGAAATTACATACTAAGTGAAGTCAGAAAGAGATAGACAAATTCCATATGATATCACTTATATGTGGAATCTAAAATATGGCACAAATGAACTTATCTATGAAACAGAAACAGACTCGTAGACATAGAGAACAGACTTGTGGCTGCTAAGTGGGAGTGCGGGAGGGAAAGGGATGGAGTGGTAGTTTGGAGTTTGGAGTTAGTAGATGCACACTTACATTTAGAATGGATAAACAAGGTCCTACTGTATAACACAGGGAACTATATCCAATCTCCTGGGATAAACCATAATGGAAAAGAATATATATATGTGTAAAACTGAATCACTTTGTTATACAGTAGAAATTAGCACAACATTGTAGATTAACTATACTTCAATTCAAAATATATATATATGGTACTGCACACCTTTGTTAATGTTATCCTGTAATGATTAACTTATTTTGAAAGTCACATCTCATCCTATTTTGTTTTTACTCTCTCTCTCAATATCTCTCCACCCTTTGTGTGTATATAATAAATAAACCACACAATCTCAAAATGTATCAATACTAGGGAAAAAAAACAAAATTTCTAATTAGAAAGGCGTTTATTATGTTCATCCTAAAAGTAATACAATTTCACCCCTATCTAATTTTTGCTTAATAGCGTCACTAAGTGTTTATTTTAAAACTTTCTACTAGTCTACTCTTTAAGTTTAACCAGTTCTGAAACATATACTGACCCAGCCCTTTAAATGTCATACATAAACATTACATTTCAGAAGAATTGTTATCTAACAGAAGGTAAAACTTTGTCCCTCCTAGTTTTAAATCTAAATAACATGCTTTTTGCTTTAGTGAATTTTAATGATACTTACTGATCATGAACTAAGTGCCACAGAACAAACACTAGTGAATAAGTTGTAGATATTACCTGAAGCATCACAAAGTTATTTATCCTGAATTTATGGATTAAAAGCAGATATGGAAATACTACCTCTGTTGGGATTTATCCTAGTTATTTATTGTTACATAATAAGTACTCCAAAAAATTAGTGGCTTAAAATAACAAATAATTATTCTCTCATAGTTTTTCTGGGTTAGTAATCTGGGCACAGGTTAGTTTTGTCTCAGGGTCTCTCACAAGGCTGCTTATCTGAAGTTTCACCTACAAGCAGAATTGTTGGCAGAACTTAGGTCCTCACGGGTACTGGCCAGCAACATCGGTTCCTTGCCATGTGCACCTCTCCATAGAGCATCTCACATGTCAACTGATTTCTATCAGAGTAAGAAAGTGAGAGAAGGGAGAGCAAGACAGAAGTCAAAGTACTTTGAAACCTAATCCCAGAAATAACATCCCATCACTTGCTGTGTTCCTTAGAAATGAATAAATAAAGTGCATCACTAAAATCAGCCCACACACAAGGGGGAGAGGATTTATAAGAACTTGAAAAACATAGGGTGGGGATTATTTGGGACCATCTTAGAGGTTGTCTACTACAGAATTGTGGCAGAAAAAAGACTAGTACTGAGTAAAGTTTTGAGTTTCATTTCATGACCAGTTTTAGATTAAAAGGTTGTAAAATTTTGTCAATATATTAGATTATCGTTAAACATTTTGAAAAATTAGGATTCTAGCCACTTTTATATTTTGCCACAATTTCAAATATATGAAATGATGCCTTCTTAATGCTTTCCCTCTTGATTAGAAACATAATCACTTGGGCTCCAGTGATTTCCCACAACTGCATGTTTCATGTAATTACTTTATAATTACATAAAAGTAGTGAAATTTAATAGAAATAGAGCCAGAACTATAGATTATGAGTAATACAGAAATTAATATTTTATAGCTACTTTATAGATTCCCATCTGTTTGGTCTCTTCAGTATCGTTAATTTGTTGACTTTGCTTATTATTTAAATTTAAAGTAAAAATTTATGCTATAATAAGCAAGTTCTACTAAATTTTCAAGTTATAGCTGTCTTCCTGAGCTCAGGCAGTATTTTAGATAGCTTTTACTGATATTAGGATATTTAATATCTGTTTACACATAGAAGACAAAACTGAATTTATTACTATATAAACATAGCCAAAATCTTGCTGCATTTGGGAAAAACATAAATTCTTATGGCCCTGTCAAAGGAAAAGCCCCTCATGTCATCCTGGCCCAAATTATTACTCCTTTTATGAAACTATACTTGGTCCCAGCACTTTAAAATACATAATACATGAGTACTTCTAAAACATAATATTCTTTTTATTTTTAGGTCAAAAGTTTTGCCTTGCTTGTATTATAAAAAAGTTAATGTATTTTCCCCAAACTACAAGCAACCTGCATTTTCAAGGGTTTCTACTTTTATGAAACTTTCTAAAACATAATAGACCTAATTTGTTAAACTATGTTTTTCTATATTCGAGTCTTTGGATTTGGATAATATTTTTTGTCCTGAGCACCTGGATGAGGAGTAGAGAAATTTGCTGAGATGATGAAGTCTATACACAGAACAGGCTGGGGCCACGGGTTGGAAAAGATCAGAGAATGACTTAGAATGTGTTGAGTATGAGAAGTTTATTGGACAGTAAACTGGAGATACTGAATAGGAAATGAATATGAGCCTGAATTTAAGGAAAATAAATATAGGCAATTATTAGCACACGAATAAATGTACAGCCACGAGACTTGAGTAATTTTTAGTATTACTACATGTGTACATGTCAGCAAAGGGCTCACTGCCTGACACACATAGAAGCCAATACTATGGCACTGGCTTTTAAGAAAAGGCCTTATTGCAAAGTTGATTGGTAAGACAGGTGGTAGGGCTCAAATCCGTCTCCACGGTGGCAAGTGAGATGGATATTTAAGGGTTAGGGTTTTGGAGTGGTAAAGAAAGGAGGAGAGCAGCTGGATACAAAGTTCCAGGAAGTGCTGCTAAGTTCTTATACACAGGTACAAGCAGGTTTCATGCCTCTTCATGGGTCACATGTGCAAATTTTGGGAGTTGGTATTAAACATGTGGGGGAACTTGGCGCTGTGACACCAAAAGGTCATCTATAGACAAGCAAGTCTATTGTGCAGACTTGGTTCAGACACACTGGTTCCATCCCCAGTTTCAGCCAGTTTTGTTGTATTACAAACAGAGGGGTTTTTAACCAGCTGTTCCCTTATTTGCTGTTCTGTAAGACAAGCTCAAGGATTTCTGTAGGTCACCAGTTTCTGTTAACACTACGGGGCATGGCTTCAGAAAGGGATTTTTAACCCTGTGGGCATGGTTTCACATAGATTAAGAAACAAGTAAACCAACTAAGAGATAAGGTTAGTATTGTTAGAGGACTGACAGTGGCATCTGTGAAGCCAAGCTAAGGATGTGCTTCAAGAATGAGCAATTGTATCAATAGCTACAACCAGGTAAGATGAAAACTGAAACTTGACCTTGAATATAGTGATATGTCACTGTTGACACTGACAAAGTATATTTCATCATTCTAATGGGGTCAAAATTCTTACTAGAATGGGATCAAGGCAAAATGAGAGAAGACAAAATAGGGACAATAGTATAGATAAATGTATTTAGGATTTTAGTGTAAAGGGATCAGAAAAGAAGAAAAGAGTGTAAGTTATAGTGAGATATTTGGTTAAGAGGATTTATAGAAAATGTCCCCTTATGTTCAGCAAGATGAAGGACACTTGTTACTGTGACAGATTTTTTTAGTTCTGTGGTAGTGATTAATGTGTAAATATAACAGATTCTTCTGAAATAATAAGAGTGGAATAAAGATAGCAAGCTTAGAAACTGTTGAGGTATATTTGTGTGAGTAAATCCATGAACTATATAGGGAAGTAGACAATAGCAAAAATATAAAAAAACAAGGTTGGTTCTTTAAAATGCTTAGTATGATTTATAAATCTTTGGCAGCGTTAATAAAGGTAAAAAGAAAGAAAATAAGAGTGAGCAAAATTCAGGATAAATAATGTAAAATAGCTTCTGACATATCAGAGATTTATAAAATGATAAAAGAATATAAGAAATTTAATCATTGTAAATTTGCAAATATATTTGAAAGGAAAGCATTTACGTAAAAATATAAAATACAAAAATTTACAGGAAAATAGAAATCATGAATCAGCTACTGACTTTTTAGTAACTAATAAAATAATTAAAATGTCACCACACCACCCTAAAATTCCTTAGTCCTACGTGTTCCTTTTTTTTCCCTGGTGAATTTCACCTAATACACAAGGATTATACAAACCCATTGTAATACACACTGCATTTTTTAAGCTTGTGTAGCATTCATTTCAGAAACATAAGAAAAGTATGAGAATAGAAATCAAAGTTCTTTTCACTTATGAACATATATTCAAAAATTTTAGATAAAATTTTCAGTTAAGTGAATCCCATGGTATGTTAAAAATGCTTTGTAAATTTAAGCAGAAGACATGGGCTAAGAGACAAGCCAGCATGTGAAGAAGAACAGGAAGAATTCCAAGAAGCAAGAAGAGCAAACGAAAACTCTGAGTTTGTGAACATCTTGGCACATTCAAGAAATCTAAAGAAGAGAAACACAGTGACATCTGTCAGACACTTTGAACTAACAAGCTTCAGGTAGTTGGCAGTTTTAACGTCTGATTGTGCTTCATGTCTTCGATATGTCTATATTTTTGCAAAGCTGAGTTTTGTGTGATGCTATGATAAAAAAGAAGTATCCCGAGAAAAATCAGTGTGGAAAAGGAAGTGAAAGTGGTGGTGTCCAATGCAAATACAAGATTTAAAAAGATGCACAAAATCCAACAGCCACACACATTTCATTGGAGAAAATGCAAAAATGGACATGTAGTTCTGGGTGGTGAAGACACAGAGATGAATGAAAAATCAGAAGACTGGAAAGATCATGCCTTCTCTCAACATCTCAGGTTCAGCACTTTTAAATTCTTGCCATAGAATGAAAAGATAACATTTAATAGATGCACAAAGGTCCAAACACAGCCAAAGCTAACTGAGTATTTGTACTCCTTCTATGTCACTGAGTATCTACAAAAAAAGTTTATGAATTGGGAGAGGGAACTATTTTGTCTAGTTTCCTAAGAAACAGATAAAAAAAAAATTGGAACTAGTAACAGAATGTATAATAAGATTCAGATATTAATTCCTGCTGACTTTAAAATCACCAGAATACTTAATGATCATAAAAAATAATAAACAATATTGAGCATTAGGTGGGGAGAACACTGATCAAAAGGCTTATCACTACTATCACTGCATTTTTAAATTTAGCAGATAAGTTAAAAACAATGTTTTAGAACACATTTAAAATAATTATCCTTTTTTTTTTTTTACTTTTTATTATACTACACGTTCAAAAATATGCACACGAACAATAAATAGAAAGGAAAACAAAGGTTGTGTCATCTTGGAAGATACTTCTTTTGATAAAGGAATCAGATCTGGCATCAAACTAGAGAGAGTAAAAACTGAGTGTTTTAAGCCAAATGTAATAGCACTTCTCCTAAATTTCTCTATCCTCTTTAGAATACTCTTCCATTCTTCTGCACAAGATGCCATATACTTTCCAGCACGAGCAGAAAGAAAGATATGGGATACAACACAGAACACTCGAAGAGAGAAGTTTCTAGTTCAAAATCCTAGTTCAAAAATGATACCTATGGGGCTTCCGTGGTGGCGCAGTGATTGAGAGTCCGCCTGCCAATGCAGGGGATACGGGTTCGTGCCCCGGTCTGGGAAGATCCCACATGCCGCGGAGCGGCTGGGCCCGTGAGCCATGGCCGCTGAGCCTGTATGTCCGGAGCCTGTGCTCCGCAACGGGAGAGGCCACAACAGTGAAAGGCCTGCATACCGCAAAAAAAAAAGAAAAAAAAAATGATACCTATGAAGTCAAGTACAAAACATTAAAATGTTTCTATCTCTCACTGTTACTTATCTTACAGAATTTCTTTGTCCAATATGGTAGCCACTAACAACACTGGACTTCTACGAATTAGAGTAAATTAATTAAGTATAAATATGATTAAAAACTTAGTTTTTTAGCCATACTAAGCCACATCTCAACTGTTCAATAGCCATATGTGATTAATGAATCTTGTATTGAAGAGTGAAGATATAGAATATTACCAATGTTGCAGAAAGTTCTACTGGACCGGTCTACTACAGAATGAATGGAATATGGGAGAGCATCAATCCCATACTAAATGTAAACTATAAGATCATAGCAATCCTTTTTCTAGATAATTTAATGTTCTGTAGTGTGCTCTGAAAATATACAAATAGACAAGTAGATAATTTTTAAAAATCCATGTATTAGAAATTGATATATTATTAATGAAGCTCCATAATTAAGCGGTGAAATGATGGACATTTTAGTAGATGTTATTAAGAAAAGGTGCACAATATATGGAGAAGAATAAAATTAAAACTACCATATGACTCAGCAATCCAACTTTTGAGTATATATTCAAAGGAAATGAAAATAAGATCTTGAAGAGATCTTAAAAATTGAGGGACAAAGGTTCAAAAAACTGATACTGAAATGGAAAAACGACATTAACAGATAATTTACAAAAATACATATAAAATTTGTCCTCAAATATATGGAAAAATATTCAAGCTCACTCAATAGTAAGTCATACATATCTGGGATGACGCTGCTGAACCAAATTGGAGGAAAGCTTGTATTTGAAAGCAGAATGCTCCCATCTGTCAGTTTAATGTCTCCATGGCTTATAACGGAATGTGTGAAATATAATGTGTTGTAAACTGGTAGTTTGAACTGGGAGGGGATTTTAAAAGTATGCTGAAGAGAGATGCTCTCTCTCACATACACACATATTTTTTTTTTTCTTTACGAAAACTTACTCTTGGCAGCTGGTCTGACTAATTCCCTGATACCTGCTTCCACACAATAATATCCACAGTTCATTAAAAGTAAAAAGCATGAAAACACATTCTGTTTGTGAGGCCTGGGGAAAGAGGTACTTTCATATGTCATAAATATTAAAGCTGATGCCTATTGTGTTAGGTTGGGCTCTCAGGAAACAGATACCATGGTGGAATGTGATATGCAGGGATCAAGACCTGTGAAAAAAGGAGAGAGAAAGCAAATTTGGATGGAGGAAGAAGTCTATGATGCAAGACCAATAAAATCTAGCCAGTCTACAGGAAGACCTGGAACATATATAACACCTAAGAATTGTCTTTTGGAAGCTGAAAAGGACAGGTCTTTATACTCCTGCTCTGACTGGTTATTCAATGTGGGTGGTCCCTGGTTCTCTGCAGCTGAGTCAGATCCTAATGATATTAACAGTTAGAGTCTATGTGCTGACAGCTGGGGTCACAAGTACTTCCTGAGCAGGTAATCTGAGAGATTCTGTTTCCATCACAGTACTTATAATGAGGATAGAAATGAAATGGAAATAATGAATAGGAAAGGAAAATAATATAAGAGGTATCTAATGATGGTAATGTGCCCTGTCCTGAGGAGTATTCTTAAGTCAGTCTTACACATCTGGCATTATTTATTGATACATGCCACAGGGTTAAGCTCCAAGTCAGCCTAATTTGCTCTCTGGGAATTCACATCATTTCCCTGAGCCACTGTGGTCTTAATTGATAATGTAAAACAGCAAGGATAATAATTTTCTCATAAAGAATTTCTGAGGCACGTGGTACTTCTGTTCCCTTTGAGGCTTGAAACTTTGTTTTAAACATCTTTATGCAATAAAATATTATATACTGTACATAAACAGTCATGGATATACTTTTTTCTTGGTTAAATATAGTAAACATGTTAGAAGTCTGATTATTCTCGTAAAAGCTGACAATACCAACGCTCAGTCAAAAAATGTTCAGATATCAAAGCTCAGTCAAAAAGAATTTACATAGTGAACGAGGACTGAAAGCTCAATAGAAAGTGTTATCAGGCAGATTAGATGCCAAGTTCTGAGAAGTCAAGAAAAGTGGAAAGACTGATGATCTAAGAAAGAAGGCTCAGAAAGACAAAGGAAATGAGTATCATTAGATATGTTCTACATGCTAGGCACTGAACTGGGTATTTAAAATACTTTTTCCCACTTATATGCACTTATAACTTTGTGAATTAAGAATGATTACTCCATTGACAGGAATACAATAATAGTAGGAGACTGTAACACCCCACTCACATAAATGGACAGATTTTCTAGATAGAAAATCAATAAGGCAACAGAGATCCTAAATGATACAATAGAACAGACGACTTTTAATTGATACTACATCCAAAAAAAAAAAACCAGAACACACATTTTTTTCAAGCACACATGGAACATTCTCTAGGACTGATCACATACTAGGGCACAAAACAAGCCACAACAAATTTAAGAGTACAGAAATTATTTCAGGTATCTTTTATGACCACAACAGCATGAAAGCAGAAATCAATCACAGAAAAAGAAATGAGAAAAAAACGATTATGTGGAGACTAAACAACATGCTACTGTTGTTTAGCAATGGGTCAACAGTGAAATTAAAGAGGAAATTAAATAATACCTTGAGAAAAATGACAATGAAAACACAACCATATAAAATATATGGGACACAGCAAAAGCAGTTCTTAGAGGGAAGTTCATGGTGATACAGGCATGGCTCATGGTGATACAGGCCTTCCTCAAAAAACAAGAAAAATCTCAAAGAAACACCCCAACCTACCAACTAAAAGAATCAGAAAAAGAAGAACAACAAAACCTATAGTCAGCATAAGGAAGGAAATAATAAAGATCTTAGAGGAGATAAATTTTAAAAGATTAAAAAGCAGTAGAAAAACTTAATAAAACCAATAGCTAGTTCTTGAAAGGGTAAACAAAATTAACAAACCTCTGGCTGGGTTCACCAAGGAGAGGAACCAAATAAAATAAGACATGCAAAAGAAGAAATAATAACCAATATCTCAGAAATTTAAAAAAAGTAAAGAATACTATGAACAAATATATGACAACAAATTGGACAACCTAGAAGGGACAAGTTTCTAGAAACATACAGCCCACCAAAACTGAATTAAGAACATATAGATAATTTCAGGAGACTGATCACTAGAAGACTCAGAAATAAAAACAACAACAACAACAAACTCCTTACAAACAAAAGTCCGGGGCCAGATGGCTTCACAGGTGAATTCTACCAAACACACAAAGAAGAACTTATACTGATCCTTCTCAAACTCTTCCAAAAGACTGAAGAAGAAGAACACTCTTAAAGACATTCTATGAAACCACCATCACCCTGATACCAAAACCAGACAAAGACACTACCAAAAAGGAAAATTACAGGCCAAAAGCTTTGATGTATATAAATGCAAAAATTCCCAACAAAATACAAGGAAACCAAATCCAACAACACATAAAAAAGATCATATATCATGACCAAGTGGGATTCATCCCAAGTTAACAAGGATGGTTCAACATATGCAAATCAATCAATGTAATAAACCACATTAACAAAAGAAGAGTCAGAAACCACATAATCATCTCAATAGATCCAGAAAAAAAACATTTGATAAAATTCAACATCCATTCACGATAAAAACTCTTACCAAAGTGGGTATAGACGGAACATATCTCAACATAATGAAAGCTACTTATGACAAACCCAAAGTCAATAAAATACTCAATACTGAAAGCCTTCCTGCTAAAATCTGGAAATAAGACAAGGATGCCCACTCTCACCACTTCTATTCAACACAGTATTGGAAGTCCTAACCACAGCAATCAGATAAGAAAAAGAAATAAAAGGTATCCAAATTGGATGGAAAGCGGTAAAATTTTCATTACATGCAGATGACACGGTATTATATATAGAATACCCTAAGATTCCACACAAAAACTACTAGAACAGACAAACTCAGAAAGGTAGCAGGAAACAAGATTAACATACAGAAATCAGTTGCATTTCTTTACACTAACAATGAAATATAAAAATATAAAAAGGGAATGTAAAAAAAAAAAATCCCTTTTAAAATTGCACCCCCAAAAATAAAATACTTAGAAATAAACCTAACCAAGGAGGTGAAAGACTTACATGAGAACTATAAGACATCAATAAAGAAAATTAAAGAGGATTCAAAGAAATGGAAAGATATCTCATGCTCTCATTGAAGAATTAATATTGTTAAAAAGGCCATACTATCCAGTGCAATCTACAGATTTAATGTGACCCCTATCAAATTACCTATGACATTTTTCACAGAACTAGAAAAAATAATCCAAAAATGTATATGGAACCATAAAAGACCCAGAATTGCCAAAGCAATCCTGAAGAAAAAGAACAAAGCAAGAGGCATAACCCTTCCAGACTTCAGATAATACTACAAAGCTACAGTAATCAAAACAGTGTGGTATTGACACAAAAAATAGACAAATGGATCAATGGAACAGAATAGAGAGCCCGGAAATAAAGCCACACACCTATGGTCAGTTAATCTTTGTAAGTAATCAAACTTACAAGCTTTTGTACAGCAAAGGAAACCACAAACCAAACAAAAATTCAACCTACAGACTAAGATATTTTATTTGCAAATGATGAGAATTGATAAGGGCTTAATTTCCAAAATACTCAAACTACTCATACAACCAACAACAAAAAAATAAACAACCCAATCGAAAAATGGGCAGAAGACCTAAATAGACATTTCTCCAAAGAAGACATACAGATGACAAACAGGCAGATGAAAAGATGCTCAACATCCCTAATTATTAGAGAAATGCAAATGAAAACTACAATGAGATACCACCTCCCACTGGTCAGAATAGCCATAATTAAAAAGTCTACAAACAACAAATGCTGGAGAGGGTGTGGAGAAAAGGGAACCCTCCTACACTGTTGGTGGGAATGTAAGTTGGTGCAGCCACTATGGAAAACAGTATGGAGGTTCCTCAAAAACTAAGAATAGACTTGCCATCTGATGCACCAATCCCTTTCCTGGGTATATATCTGGACAGAACTATAATTCAAAAGGATACATCCACCCCTATGTTCATAGCAGCACTATTTATAATAGCCAAGACATGGAAATAACCTAAATATCCATCAACAGATGAATGGATAAAGGAGATGTGGTACATGTATACAGTGGAATACTACTCAGCCATAAAAAAGAATGAAATCATGCCATTTGCAGCAACATGGATGGTCAGAGGTTATCACACTAAGTGAAGTAAGTCAGAAAATGAAAAGACAAATACCATATGATATCACTTATACATGGAATCAAAAATATGACACAGATGAACTTATCTATGAAACAGAAACAAACCTACAGACATAAAGAAGAGACATGTGGCTGCCAAGGGCAAAGGGGTGGGGGATGGAGGGATTGGGAGTTTGGGGTTAGCAGATGCACACTATTATATATTGAATGGATGAACAAGGTCCTACTGTACAGCACAGAAAACTATATTCAATCTCCTGTGATAAACCACAATGGAAAAGAATATAAAAAAGACATATGGGCTTCCCTGGTGGCGCAGTGGTTGAGAGTCCGCCTGCCGATGCAGGGGACACGGGTTCGTGCCCCGGTCTGGGAGGATCCCACATGCCGCGGAGCGGCTGGGCCCGTGAGCCATGGCCGCTGAGCCTGCGCGTCCGGAGCCTGTCCTCCGCAACGGGAGAGGCCACAGCAGTGAGAGGCCCGCGTAACGCATTAAAAAAAAAAAAAAAAAAAAAAAAAAAAAAGACATATATATATATATAACTGAATCATTTTGCTGTACAGCAGAAATTAACACATTATATATCAGTGATACTTCAATTAAAAAAATTAGTACTGCAAACTTATAGAAAAGGTAACTGAGGTAGAGAGGAGCAAATTAAGTTGTCCAAGACCAAAGAGCTAGTAAGTGGTAAATTCTATATTCAACACCAGTCACTCTGAGCCCTAAGCCATTATTCTTTTCAGTTAATAATTTCACAGTTGAAAACTACTGTTAAGCCAAAATCTGTCTGTATTTTGTGTTCAGTGTACCAAACAACCGATAAATAAAACCCTTTATTCCTGGTTGTGGAGCCTAGTTATTTTCCTCAAAAACTGGCAGGGCACCTAATTGATATTCTGTTGGCTGGATCATTTTCAGGTAGGCAGTGGTTATTTATTTTACCCTCCTAGGTATGTATGACTTGGGATATGAGGTAAAAGATAAGGGTTATAGTAAACTGAGCTGGGTGTCAAAGTGGTTCAGAAATGATATTAAAACAGCCCCGTGAAGAGTCAAGGAAAATGGGAATGACTACATTGGAGAGCAAAACAGAAAGTAAAGGCAGAGAGTAAAGCCAGAACATCAAACCAAATGCTCTGGATTTAAAGGTAGAAACTAAATGCTAGCTTTTAGGATGGAAACCAGACACAAAACTTAAGTAAACAACTATGAGCTACCACTACACTCTTATTGGAATGGCCAAAATACAGAACACTGACAATTACAAATTCTGACACTGATGTGGAACAACAGGAACTCTCACTCATTGCTTACGGGAATGCAAAATGGTACAGAAACTTTCCAAGTTTGGGGATTTCTTACAAAATTAAACATGTTCTGATTCAGTAATCATGCTCCTCGGTATTTACCCAAAAGAGATGAAAACTTATATCTATACAAAAACCCTCATACGGATGTTTATAGCAGTCTTATTCATAATTGCCAAAACTTGAAAGCAATCAAGTTGTATTTCAGTAGGTGAATGGATAAATAAATTGTTTTGAATCCAGATAATGGAATCTTATTCAGGGCTAAAAAGAAATGCGCTCTCAAGCCCTTAAAATACATGAAGGAAACTTAAATGCATATTACTAAATGAAAGATCAACTGAAGAAGTTACCTACTTTATGATTCCAACTCTATGACATTCTGGAAAAGACAAACCTTGGAGACAGTAAAAAGATCAGTTGTTGCCAGGAATTAGGGGTGAGGGAAAGATAAATAAGCAGAGCACAGAGCATTTTTAGACCAGTAAAAATACTCTGTATGGTACCATAATGTTGGATACATGTCATTATACATTTATCCAAACCCATAGAATGCACAAAACCAAGAGTGAGTCATAATGTAAACTATGAGCTTTGCAGGGTAATGATGTGTCAATATAAGGCCATATATTGAAACATATACCACTCTGGTGGGTGATATTGATAATGGGGGAGGCTATCCATTTATGGAGGTAGGGGGTATATCAGGAAATCACAGTACCTTCCACTTAATTCTGCTGTGAACCTAGTAATGATTTTAAAAAGCCTATTTGAAAAAAAAATAAACAAAAACAACTATTACGTGAATTTGGATAGGTGATTTTCTGTGGTGTCTGTGTAGCTACAGGGTTAAGTAACTTATAGCAAGTGACATAGCTATTGTATGTCAGTATTCATCTATAAAACGTCAATGTCTTATTTGAGAAGTGTCAACGTCAGCAATGACTGCTTTTTTGATAGAAAATTAGTTGTGTATTATAAATGTATGCTAAATAAGCAAATTCACCCTACAGAGCTTGGTGAAGGAATTTCACTAAGAAAATTAAGTGATAATCAAAGGCCACTGTAATAATGTGTTATAAGTCCAAAATCAAGATGTGTTATCTATAAATTCGGTATTCTTTCAACTTTTGTGTATTTGCTTGCCATAACAGAATAATATTTCTTCAATAAAAGAGATCTGAGGTCAAATGTATTTGTAAAATGAAATGTTTTATATAGCATTCTTGGAGATTCACAATACACATCAGTGCAGTAAAGGAAATATTTGGTTGTTGCAAAATAATATTACATATCTACAGTTAGCTCTCAATCACTTAGCTAATGAAATTTTTTGTAAAACTTTGTCACTAAATAATACTTTGTTATATAAACAATTTCCCAACTCCAGAGCAGTTAAGAAGCAGAAGATCATGAGTTATTAACCATGCTCAGGCTCTGGGACCAAACTTTGGGATCAAATCCTGGCCCTGGCACTCACTAGTCATGTGACTCTGGAAAAATTTCTTAGTCCTTCTAGGCTTCAGTATCTATTAGATAGAAATAATAATTTGATATACCTCATAGACTTTTCAGAATTAAATCAGCTAATATTTATAAAAGACTTTGAATAGTGCCTGGCACAGAGCTATGACACAATGCATGTTAGCTGCTGGAGTTATCACCCACTAGCAAGCAGGGAAAACATCTAGAAAATGGGAGGGCTTCCTTTGCAACCTGGATCTTTATTCACCTCCTTTTTTTAATATATTTTCCACAATATATTCTTTTTTCCTGTTCCTTTCTTTCACCTTGTCTATCATGAGAAGCAGTGTGTGGACAAAGATAAGTTTAGGACACGTGATATTAGAATCAGAGATTGAGGGAAGAAGAAAACAAAGAATGAGAAGAAAGAAAAGTACACATGAATGCTCAGACGAAAAAAGAAAGACATGGATTTGAATAAATAGTTTCATGGAGTTACAGCCTTACAGGTTCAGAATTCCTAGTTCTGAAATATCCAACATCTACTGTACAAGATGGGCTACTTGTAGGATTCATAAAATGGTAATGAAATAGATTTTTTTAAAAATATATTGAACTGATTTTCACTTGCTTATGAGTGATAGTTGAATTGTCAGTTTCAGCATCCTAACATAGTCGGTACCAAGCAACATTACAGTTCCTACCTCACTTGTTTAGTTCAGTGCTATGAAATAAATTTGACCTTCATAAAATACCATTTGCTATAAAAATGATTCTTGTTTCGCATAAGTAAAACTGTATTATGGGAAGTACTTATTTATTGTTTCTTCTTAATTGATTTTCTATTATTTTGCAAAAACTGCATTCCAGAATGTTGAAAGATATGGTCCTTCTCTGATTATAGAAGTTCAACAATTTTTTC
Source organism: Phocoena sinus (assembly GCF_008692025.1). Classification (NCBI taxonomy): domain Eukaryota; kingdom Metazoa; phylum Chordata; class Mammalia; order Artiodactyla; family Phocoenidae; genus Phocoena; species Phocoena sinus. The sequence goes on from NC_045767.1 coordinate 70,013,133, forward strand.
TAGTGAAAATCAGTACCAGTAAGGGGATGTGACAAAAATATATTCAAGCAATATTATGACATAATAACATGTGATTAACTGAAAGTATTGATTCATTTGAAGGCAAACCATATTAGGAACAACTGAAAAGTAGATCTCAGAAGATAATTAACAATGGGCTTCCTGGAAGAATTATCACCTTTGGAAAAATCATTATTAGAGTAAACAGTACTACAGAAAATTTTTCACAGTATGGAAACAAATGTGATATACAGTCTAAAAATTAGTTTGAGAAGCAATGTTAAATAAGTCAAAGATGGTAATGAAGACAGTATTCACAGACACAGAAAATGACTCCGACACCAGGTAATGGAAACAACAATTATACTTAATAGCAGACATCAGTGTAGGTGTTAGCTGCTACTTGAACAGAGAAGAGATGCATTATTCAAAATTATTTTTCTTAATTGTAAAACATATGAGAAAAAAGAGAAGATGCAATTTATTCTAGAAACACTGTCATAGAAAATCTAATATTCAGATCAAAAGACAATTCAAGCATGGTTTAATGGCAAACCTATAAACAACTATATATGTTTGACATTTTCTTCCAAATGTCTGCATTTTAAAGACACTACTGTTACTGTGATGATGTTTTTAATATAAATGCAACATACATTAGTGGACATTATATATTAGAAAAAACTTACTTGGAAAGTAACCAAAATACGATGAGATAACTGTAAAATAATACAGTGGATTTCAAAGACTTAGTATGGAAAATGTAAAACACCTTATTTGTAGTACTTTTTTTTTTTTTTTTAATGAGCCAAGCTTTGTTTGGGGGCTTTTGTTTGTTTTAATTTTTATTATTTATTTATTTTTGGCTGCATTGGGCCTTAGTTGTGGCACGCGGGATCTTCATTGTTGCATACAGGATCTTTCGTTTCAGCACATGGGCTCTTCCTTGCAGCACACAGGCTTCTCTCTAGTTGTGGCATGTGGGCTTCTCTAGTTGTGGCATGTGGGTTTTTCTCTCTCTAGTTGTGGCACATGGGCTCCAGAGTGCGTGGGCTCTGTAGTTGTGGCACGCAGCCTCTCTAGTTGAGACACGTGGGCCCAGTAGTTGTGGCATGTGGGCTTAGTTGCTCCATGGCAGGTGGGATCTTAGTTCCCCAACCAGGGATCAAACCTGCATCCCCTGCATTGGAAGGCTGATTCTTTACCACTGGACCACCAGGAAAGTCCCTGTGGTATTTTGTTGATTACAAGTTGAATTGAAAAACATCTTTAACATATTGGGTTAAATAAAATATATTACAAAATTTAATATTACCTGTTCCTTTTTATTTTTGTGTGGTTAACAAAAAAAATGTGAAATTAAAGAGCTAGGTCTAATTATCTTTTAATTGGTCAGAGCTGATAGAGATGGTAGTTTGAAAACCATCATACAGTTTCTCGGGAGATGATTTCATGTACTCTTAAAAAGAATTAAAAGTTGATTTCTTTTCATGACACGGAATTCAGGCCTTGACCATGACAATCAAGAAACTAACAAAGGCATCCAGATGATACTTTAGAGATCCTTACATTAATTACGTTTTTACAGTCTATGCCTGTATTGTTTATGTATATTATAGTAACTTTGAACTGAATCAATTAGATACCACTTTCCAGCTCTCTGAGACCTTTAAACTCTCTAAGCCTATGTATTTATCAGTTAATCACAAAAAAAAGACTGTTGGTCTTTTATGATTGCTGGTTGAAGGTTTTAAGAATTTAAGTAATAATCAATTTGTATTACATTCAGTTCATGTTAAGAATTATTATTATATATTATTATTATTGCTATTAGTAGAAACTTTAGATTTTTTCTGAACTCATGAATACCTGGAATAGCTGGCAGACTCTATTCATGCCCTTCCTTTTTTTTTCTCCCCCCTACCTATGTTATAAAGGGCACAGCAGGGAAATCACCAGCTAGAGCATGAAGCTAAAGCTATTTTGCATTCATCTTCCCTTCAGGGGGAAGTATTTAAATGCCAGTTGCTGTGCTGCCTGATACACTGTGAAATCATTTACTGCCCAATGGGATTAAGAGACCTGGTGATGCGTTGCTTTTTCTGAATATAACTTCCCTGAGACAGCTGCTGCAACATAGCCATCTGATTGGGTATCATGGCTGAGACATATTTTAGAAGCCTATCTTCCTTTTTCCCTATTTCTCAACATGGGCAATTTATATCCATAAACCAATGACTTAAAGTGTTTTGCTCAGAGCAACTAGTCAAGAGAGCAATGCATTTAGAGTCAGGAGACCTAGTTTCTATTCCAGACTCAGCCACTAATGAAATTGATGACTTTGAATTATTTAATTTCTCCTGCCCTTAATTTCTTCCTGTATACAACAAAGAGTCTGAACTGAAATTTTTAAATACCTCTTTCAAATACAGTTGCCTAAACTTTTCTTGTCATGTTTGAAATGAAAATACTGTGTTATTTTATGATTTTTCTGCTATCTCCCTGATGTTGCCTATTTTGCATCATTGGCATTTATTGATCCATTCAACAAGTATTTGAGGGCCTGCTTTTGATAGTGTTCTAAGTGTTAGGAAAACAATAGTAAACAAAAATATATCCTTGTGAACTCTGTAGTCTGGTGAGAGAAAAAAACATTAATCCAATATTTATACCTACATCTCCACACAAACACATATGATATAATTGTAACAAGTGCCATGGAGGCATAAAATTCAGAGATATGAGAGTAAAAAAGAAGTATGTAGCTTTGGGGGGAAGAGAGGATATGTGCGTGTATAAACAAATATTATTTATTTTCCTTTTAGAACATTATATATTCTCATTAATGTACTATTTATTCATTCATTAAAATTTTGAGTCTAATTCTTATTATATCTGAAGTGTTACATACTTCAACTTACAGTAATAAATAAAACCTTTATGGTGCTTACAGTGTAGTTAAAAAGACATAGCAAATAATCAACAGAGTTTTGCTTCCACTTAAGATGTGGAAAGCAAGGGAATGTGACTTCTATCCTAACAACCAAAAAAGGCATACCATTTACAAAAGCGTAACTTTCCTGGAAAGTACAGAATACTTGTCTATAGACCACCAAGGGACTTAATTTCAAGTGACAAGCCTCTCCCAGGAGAAAAGGGACAAATGAACTGTTTCATTTTTCTCAAAGCAGAGAAGATATAGGTGCTTCAATAAAAGGATGAGACGTTGGCTGAAATGATGAATCACTGTGACCGAGCTGGGCTATCCTATCAGTTTAGCATAACTGGGAGCCACAGACATGTGGAGAGCTCTTTCCACAGGCTTCCTCCAGATGCTTAGGAGAAAGATTAGGCAGGGCTGAAGACAAGAGTGAATTCCCTCAGTGGCACAGGCATGCATGAGATGATTTTCAGCCACAATGCCTGCCCTGGAACTTCTTCCCATAGGAAGCAAGTCTTTAGCCACTGAAGTGGAGGTGACAGCGAAAAACACCCTCTCAACCCTATGGTCTTTTGGGGAGTGGTAGAAGTGAAATCTGTCTAAGGATAGGAAATTCTCTTCACTGATGCCATAAAGCAGGCAAATATATACAACTTCTAGAGAAAGGATAAAAGTCCTTTGTGCCTAGGAAAGGTCCATGAAAAACCCCTGGACCCAGCACTGATATAAACAGAAGTTTGCTACTATTTAGGGAGGGACAGGGAATTCTCTTTTTCTCCTTCTCTTCTTTCTAAAACCTACCACAGATAGAAATCAATTTCTAGTCATAGAGAGTACTGCCAGAAACCCTGAGAAGGTGCTATTTATTCCCACAGCCTTGAAACATAAACCCTTACTAAGACTGAAGTTGCACCAGGAGAAATGCAGTGTGCTGCTGCAGGACAGAGCATGGAAAGAGAAACTACCTCTGTGCACAGCTGTCCAGAGGCAACTGAAAGCAGAAATAGAACAGGAAGAGACAGAAACCTTCCCGCCACCTCAGGGCTAATGCTAAGCACAAGGTAACAATAACATGTTGCTGGAAGAATCTGAACAAACAGAATGTGAACAGAAGGGATGGGGCCACTTCTAACCTTCAGTGATAAAAACTGACCCTAAATAGTTTTCCATTCTCCTTCTCCTTGTACTGTCTTGAGATTAATATGTACAGTGACTCTGAAAGACACATGGTAAAGATAGCATAGGAATCTTCCCTCACGGCAGAAGGAGCTTGGTGTTTTGTCATGTCTCGGAAGAGAAGAACTAACAGATTGGGGACACCAAATGAACTTTATATGAGCTTAACATAAAATCCTGTTATGATTGTGCCGCTACACATTTTTGTCTGTTATCTAGCAACAGTGCTTTCTTAATTATAAAAATGGTACTTTGAAGTAAAACAATTTCACAGTATAAACATAAACTATATGGCATTGGCCTAGCAATCAGATACAGTATCTGAGAAATTGATATCAGAGCTCAGAAACATGTCAACTCCTTGGACAGTGGCAGTACATCATTTAAGGCTGTTGCCCTTGATATAGGTAGACTGACCACATGCCTACTAAGCTGTAGTTCTAGGAAATGTGAAAATTAAAATGATAGTATGCACTGGCTTTTATTTTATGCTTCCGGAATATATTTTATGAAAGAGATAAGTTCAAGAAATAATTATACGGTTTACAAAATGAAATGAAAGCAAACAAAGAGTCCTAACATTTGGAGACTCTCAAAAGTTCGGAAAATTCTGGCTGCTTCTGGACTTATAACAGTCATATTGAGCAACAGATTATCAGGAAAACAAAATCACACAGCCTTGTGCAAAGCTAAGATTAACAGTTTTTCTAAATAGATAAGCCTATTATTTCAGATAACCTCGAGGTGTTCAAAGGTGTTCAGCATTTAAGAGAGAGAGAGGAAAGAATTTATGATTAGAATTAGGAAATTATTTTGGATGTGGTTAGGTAGCTGCTGGTACATAAATGGATAGGAAGCAGATAGATCTGAAGCTCAGTGGCTTTGAGGAATTCTCTTGTCATTAGATCAAAGCCAATTTTTAAAATGCATTGCTTATTTTAATCTTAAATCAACCCTCCACCTCTAAACTTGAACCAGTAAGAAATGGACTCTAAAAACTGGGCAGCCCCCAAAGAAGGATATACCCTAGCAGCCACTTCATACATGTCTATGGATAATAATGGAAAAGGAACAGGAACAGTCCCACAGGGTGGCATTAGAAAGCCTTGGAGAACAGTGTACTGGTGAGTTACTCACAAAACAGAATTAAGATCCTGTTATGCCAGGGTTGAGAGATTTTCCACGTTGGGCCCAGCAGTAATTTATTATTTCTATGATCCAGGCTGCTGTGTATTTCTAAGTATTTCCTTTTTTTTTTGTAGTGGAAGTTTTCACTGCAATTATCCTGTTTTCACTACACCATTGTATTTTGGGTGTGTGTTGAGGAGGGTGGGTGCAGATAAGTTCTCTTTATCATGCATATATTATTCCGTCATAAAGCACAACCTTCAGTTGTAAAGAAAATGACTGTAAATCACCCAGAAACCCTGAACTTCCATTTGGATAACGTATGCTAGGGTTGCATCACTTGAGAAGGTGGTGTGAGAGGGAAGGTAAAACAGATATTCCATGACCAGAAAACCAAACTATAACAAACACTGACTAGTTGCTATGGTTGCATTGTATTTTTTAATGTAGTGTTTTTTTTTAACATATTTATTGAAGTATAATTGCTTTACAATGGTGTGTTAGTTTCTGCTGTATAACAAAGTGAATCAGCTATACATATACACATATCCCCATATCTCCTCCCTCTTGCGTCTCCCTCCCACCCTCCCTACCCACCCCTCTAGGTGGTCACAAGGCACCCAGTTGATCTCCCTGTGCTATGCGGCCACTTCCCACTAGCTATCTGTTTTACATTTGGTAGTGTATACATGTCCATGCCACTCTCTTACTTTGTCCCAGCTTTCCTGGGACTTTGTCCCCTTTTCCTCAAGTCTTTCTCTACACCTGCATCTTTATTCCTGTCCTGCCCCTAGGTTCTTCAGAACCATTTTTTTTTCTTTAGATTCCACATATATATGTCAGCATACGGTATTTGTTTTTCTCTTCCTGACTTCACTCTGTATGACAGACTCTAGGTCCACCTACCTCACTACAAATAACTCAATTTTATTTCTTTTTTTGGCTGAGTAATATTCCATTGTATATATATGGCACATCTTCTTTATCCATTCATCTGTCGATGGACGCTTAGGTTGCTTCCATGTCCTGGCTGTTGTAAATAGAGCTGCAATGAACAGCTTTTTTTTTTGGGGGGGGCAGGATATAAGATGTATTTCTCACTATAGATCATACTCAAAAAGGCTTGAAAGCCACGGATCTAAACAATTCTCAGTAAGATACCAGGATACTTGCTCTTCTGATTCCCATTTGACAGATAGGGAAAACGGCTTTCAAGGAGTGGGTGAGATGGGGCTCCTGGGTCCCCTGAGTGGGGAGCCCTTGCTCTGAGCCCCTCCGAGGGGTCTGCAGGACTGGCTGTAAAGGCGGGACCCCCGGCTTGCAGCTCTGGTCCCTGGTCCTCCTGCTCAGCAAAGCAGGGCTGGCCAGCGTCCCACATCTCAGCCGTCTAGGGACCAGAGGGTGTGGATGTCTGGAGCTTGGAGGAGGTGCTGGGTTCAAATTCCAGCTCTACTGTCTCCTGCCTGGGAGACCATGGCCCTCAGGGAAAGAGGAAAGTGCCTTGAAGGAGACGGCCCTCCTGCCCATCCACAGCCCCCATGGAAAGCCAGGGCACGGGCCAAGGCCATGCTCTCCCCAACCTGGACACAGGTCTCCCGCCTATCCAGTGGAGGGCGGATGCCCGGGCCTTGGCCTCAACGGCCCGTATCCCTCTGTGCAGGCCCTGGTTCCGACCAGCCATCCAGACACCTGAGCCTGGGGCCGCCGCTCACCTGGCCGATCCTGGTGCTGAGCAGGTGGGGACCACAGGAGCGCATGATGGGCGGGAAGAGGCAGGGCCACCACCTCTCAGGCCTCAGCTTTCTCCCACGGCCATCCTGTTATTTCTTCCTTTGGCTACAACCAGACTCCAGCCCTTTCTCCGCCCCCAACATCTCTGCCTCCTGGTCCAGCCCCATCCTGGGACTCCTGAATCACAGCCTCCATGCTGGTCTCCCCACGTCCGCCACTGTCCTGGTCATTGTGGTACACGACTCTTTTTGAATTATGGTTTTCTCAGGGTATGTGCCCAGTAGTGGGATTGCTGGGTTGTATGGTAGTTAGCTTTGATTTGCATTTCTCTAATGATTAGTGATGTTGAGCATCCTTTCATGTGTTTGTTGGCAATCTGAATATCTTCTTTGGAGAAATGTCTGTTTAGGTCTTCTGCCCATTTTTGCACTGGGTTTTTTGTTTTTTTTGATATTGAGCTGCATGAGCTGCTTATAAATTTTGGAGATTAATCCTTTGTCAGTTGCTTCATTTGCAAATATTTTCTCCTACGCTGAGGGTTGTCTTTTCATCTTGTTTATGTTTCCTTTGCTGTGCAAAAGCTTTTAAGTTTCATTAGGTCCCATTTGTTTATTTTTGGTTTTATTTCCATTTCTCTAGAAGGTGGGTCACAAAGGATCTTGCTGTGATTTATGTCATAGAGTGTTCTGCCTATGTTTTCCTCTAAGAGTTTGATAGTTTCTGGCCTTACATTTAGGTCTTTAATCCATTTTGAGTATATTTTTGTGTATGGTGCTAAGAAGTGTTCTAATTTTATTCTTTTATGTGTAGCTGTCCAGTCTTCCCAGCACCACTTATTGAAGAGGCTGTCTCTTCTCCATTGTATATTCTTGCCTCCTTTATCAAAGATAAGGTGACCATATGTGCGTGGGTTTATCTCTGGGCTTTCTATATTGTTCCATTGACTTTTTAAATGTAAAGTCTGCTTGCTTTGTTCCTATTAAGGGACTTTGCATTGATATTCACAAATGGAATTAATGTGTATTTTTCTGTCTTGTGCAATCTTTATTAGGATTAGGCATCAAATATACCTGTTTAAGAAACAGAATCTGGATGATTCTAGTCTTCTAGGCTATAGAAAGAAGTCAGGTAAACAGGAATCATCTATTCTTTGAGGTTTAATAAATTCCCCTGAAAAACATCTAGCCTAGTGCTTTTTTTTTTTTTTTTTTTTATAAATTTATTTATTTATTTTTGGCTGTGTTGGGTCTTCGTTTCTGTGCTAGGGCTTTCTCTAGTTGTGGCGAGCGGGGGCCACTCTTCATCGCGGTGCACGGGCCTCTCACTGTCGCGGCCTCTCCCGTTGCGGACCACAGGCTCCAGACGCGCAGGCTCAGTAGTCGTGGCTCACGGGCCCAGCCGCTCCACGGCATGCGGGATCTTCCCAGACCAGGGCTCGAACCCATGTCCCCTGCATTGGCAGGCAGAGTCTCAACCACTGCGCCACCAGGGAAGCCCTAGCCTAGTGCTTTTTAATGTGTTTCTTTGTGATAACTTTCTATAATTCTCCTGTGGAAATTTTTTATTATCTCTGTATCTCTACTAGTGTCCACTTAATAAATACTAATTAAATTACTTAGAAAATATTTATTATAATCTAAGTTTACATAGTATTTATAAGCTTTTATGAAAATTTATGAGTTTTTCAAAATTTTCCTTATCTCTCATTTTCTCATTTATTTCTCCCTCTCATTTCCCTCTTATTTTGCATATTTTTATTTTCTATCTCTTCTTAATTGTCAATGTTTGATTTTTTAATTTTGTCAAAGAACTAATTTTTGATTTATTCAATAGTTCTACTACTTTTCTCTTTTAGTTAATTTCTACTTTCGTTTGTATGTATCCCACCTTTTTTGTTTGTTCTCTATGTTTACGCTGGGATGTGTATGTGTTCCAACAGCTTTGTTATGAAATTCTGTTCATTTATAAAATATTTAAGACTATGGGCAGCACTTGGAGATATTGTGTATTTGGTTCTAAAACACCACAATGAAGCGAATATTGCAATAAAGCAGGTCAAATGAATTTTTTGGTTTCCCAGTGCAAATGAATGTTTATACTATACTATGGTCTATACTATACTATGGTTAAGTGTGTAATAAATAGCATTATGTCTAAAAAACAATGTACAAACCTTTAAAAAATACTTTAGGCTAAAAAATGCTAACCATCCTGAGCCTTCAGTAGGTCATAATCTTTTTGCTGGTGGAGGATACTGTGTCAGTGTTGATGGCTGCTGACTGGTCAGGGTGGAAGTTGCTGAAGCCTGGGGAGGCTGTGGCAGTATCTTAAAATAAGACAACAATGAAGTCTGCCACATCAGTTTACTCCCTTTCACGAACAATTTCCCTGTGGCATGCAATGCTGTTTGAGAGCGTCTTACTCACAGGACTTCTTTCAAAATCAGAGTCAATCCTCTCAAACCATGCTGCTTTATCAACTATTTTTATGTAATATTCTGAACACTCTGTTATCATTTCACCAATCTTCACAGCAACTTCACCAGGAGCAGATTCCATCTCAAGAAATCACTTTCTTTGCTCATCCAGAAGAAGAAATTCAACTCCTCATCCATTAAAGTTTTCTCATGAGGCTGCAACAATTCAGTCACATCTTCAGGCTCCACTTCTAATTCTAGTTCTCCTGATATTCCCACCAGATACTTCCTCTGCTAAAGTCTTAAACCCTTCAAAGTCACCCATGAGGGTAGGAATAAACCTCTTCCAAACCCCTGTTAATGTTGACATTTTGACCACTTACCATGAAATGTGAATATTTTTAATGGCATCTAAACTGGTAAATCCTTTACAGAAGGTTTTGAATTGACTTTGCCCAGATCCATCAGATGAATCACTATCTATGGAAGCTATAGCTTTAAAAAATGTGCCTCTTAAGTAATAAAACTTGACTCCTTGATCCATGGGCTGCAGAATAAATGTTGTGTTAGCAGGCATGAAAACAACATTAATCTCACTGTACATCTCCATCAGAGCTCTTGAGTGATCAGGTGCATTGTTAATGAGCGGTAATATTTTGAAAGAAATCTTTTCCTGAGAAGTAGATCCCAACAGTAGGCTTAAAATATTCAACAAGCCATGTTGTAAGCAGATATGCTGTCATCTAGGGCTTTGCTCTTCCATTTACAGTGCACAGGCAGGGTAGATTGAGCATAATTCTTAAGGCCCTGAGGATTTTCCAAATGGTAAATGAACACTGGATTCAACTTAAAGTCATCAGTTGCCTTAGCCCCTAACAAGAGATTCAGCCTGTCCTTTGAAGCTCTGAAGCCAAGCATTGACTTCTCCTCTCTATGAAAGTCCTAGATGGCACCTTCTTTTAATATAAGGCTGTTTTGCCTACATTGAAAATCTACTGTTTAGTGGGGCCATCTCCATTAAGTATCTCAGCTAGATCTTCTGGATAACTTCCTGCAGCTTCTACATCAGCACTTGCTGTTTCACCTTGCACTTTTATGTTATGGATATGATCTCTTTCCTTAAACCTCATGAACCAGCCTCTGCTAGCTTCAAAGTTTCCTTCTGCAGCTTCCTTACCTCTCAGCCTTCACAGAATTGAATAGAGTTAGGGCCTTACTCTGGATTAGGCTTTGACTTAAGGGAATATTGTACTTTGTTTGATCTTCTATCCAGACCACTAAACTTTCTCCGTAACAGCAACAGAGCTGTTTCCCTTTCTTATCTGTATGTCCATTGGCGTATCACTAAAATTCCTTTAAGAACTTTTCCTTTGCATTTACAACTTGACTTTTTGGCACAAGAGGCCTCACTTTCAGCCTCTCTTGGCTTTAGACATACCTTCCTCACTAAGTTTAATCATTTTTAGTTTTTGATTTAAAGTGAGAGACATGTGACTCTTTCTTTCACTTGAACACTTAGAGGCCTTTGTAGGGTTATTAATTAGCCTAAGTCAATATTGTTGTATTTTAGGGAATAGAGAGTCCTTAGGAAAAGGAGAGAGACAGGACACCGGCCAGCTGGTGAACCAGTCACACATTTACTAAGTTCCCTGTTTTATATGGGTGCAGTTTGTGGCACCCCAAGACAATTACAATAGTAACATCAAAGATCAACAAATATAATACTATGAAAAGTTTGAAATACTGTGAGAATTACTAAAATGTGACATAGAGACATGAAGTGAGCGAATGCTGCTGGAAAACAGCACCGACAGACTTGCTTGAGGCAGTTACCACAAACCTTCAATTTGTAAAAAATGAAATATCTGTGAAGTGCAATAAAATGAAGCACAATAAAACAAGGTATGTCTGTACATACTAGAATTTTCCTGTGCTTCTAATATTTGGATTATTAGCACACTTTTTACAGGATTTCTTTGACTACTTACTATTAGAAAGAATATCTTATTTTCCTTGTCTCTTTCAGTTCACCCAAATTTTCCATTGTATTTTTATCAAATATGTAATATTTACATGCTATTCTGAAATGTTGTCCCTACTTTTATAAGTATTCAGTTAATACATTCAACGCTAAAACTCAGCTGCACTGCCAGAGTTTAATAGGATAAATCTTGTCCTTACTCAATTCTTTAGAAAACATTTTTAGAAATAGTGTTCCATGAGTCTTGTGTATTTGCTTACTTGTTTACTACAACTCAACTATATACGTATTAGTTTCTTTTAATTTTTTAAATTTTAGTAAAATATACAAAATATAAAATTTGCTATTTTAACTATTTTTACGTGTACATTTCAGTGGCCTTAAATACATTCACATTGTTTTTAAAAAATCACTACACTCCAATTCCAGACTTTTTTCATCTTCCTAAAGTAAATTCCATACCCATTAAACAATAACTCCCCCAGCCCTGGAATCTACCATTCTAATTTCCGTCTCTATGAATCTGAGTTCTCTAGGTAACTCATGTAAGTGGAATCATACAGAATTTGTTTGTGACTGGCTTATTTTTCATAATGTCTAAAAAGATCATATGTGTCTTACATAAAACAGAATTTCCTTTGTTTTTGATGGTAGATCATATTCTACAATGTGTATATGCTTCACCTTAGTTATTAATTTGTCAATGTGCACTTGGATTGCTTCCTTATTTAGGCTATTGTGAATAATGCTGTTGTGAACACGTGTATACAAATATGTTAGAGTCCCTATTTTTAGTTACTTTGGTTATATACCCAGAAGGGGAATAGCTGTATTATGCAGTAATTCTATGTTTTTTTGAAGAACCACCATACTGATTTCCAGAGCAGTTGCTCCATTTTACATTCCCACCAGCAATGTAGAAGGGTTCCAATTCCTCCATGGCACCACCAATGCTTGTTATTTTCTGTTTGTTTCTTTGTTTTCATAATAGCCGTCTTAACGGTTGTGCGATGGTATGTCATTCTGGTTTCAGTTTGCATTTTCCTAATAATTAGACATGTTGAACATCTTTCATGTGCTTATTAATCATTTACATAACTTTGAGGAATGTCTATTGAAGAGCTTTGCCAATTTTGTAAATGGGTTCTTTGGGATTTTGTTTTGATGTTGTATAGTTTTAGGAGTCCCTTTTATATTCTGGATATTAATTCCTTTTCAGATACATGGTCTGCAAACATTTTCTCCCAATTCATGGGTTATTCACTCTTTTGATAGCACCCTCTGATGCACAAAAGTTTTTAATTTTGATGAAGTCAAATTTATCTATTTTTTTTATTATTGTTGTCTATGCTTTTGGTGTCATATCCAAGAAATTACTGCCAAACCCAACGTCATGAAGCTCCCCCCTTATGTTTTCTCCTAATAGTTTTATAGTTTAGCTTTTACATTTAGGTTTTGATCCATTTTGAGTTATTTTTTGTATGTGGTTTAAGGTAAAAATCCACCTTCATTCCTTTGCAGGTGGATATCCAGTTTTCTCAACACAATTTGTTTAAAAGAGTCTCCTTTCCCTGTTGAATAGTATGGGCACCCTTGCCAAAAATCATTTCGTCATATATGCAAAGGTTTATTTCTGGGTTCTTCATTCTACTCCATTGGTCCATCATATGTCTGCATTTATGCCGTATTACACTGTTTTCATTATTGTAGTTTAGTATTAAATTTTGAAATCAGGAAGCATGAGACTTCCTAATTTGTTTTTCTTTTTTCAAGATTATTATGCCAATTGGAGTCCACTGAGATTCCATGTAAATTTTAAGATGAAGTTTTCTACATCTGCAAAAACATCATTAGGATTTTGATAGGGATTTCATTAAATCTCTAAATTGCTTTGGGCAGTACTGACATAATATTAAGTCTTCCAAGCCATGAACCTGTGATATCTTTCCATTTATTCATTTCTTCTTTAATTTCTTTCACCAAAATTTTGTTTGTTACAGTATACAAAGGCTTTCACCTCCTTGGTTAATTTTATTCTGAAATATTTTACTTTTTATGCTCTTATAAATAAAATTGCTTTTTAATTTTCCTTTTGTGATTGTCCTTTGACAGTGTATAAAATTGCAAATGATTCTTGCAACTTTGTTGAATTAATTTAGTAGACCTAGCAGGGTTTTTTTGTGTGTATGGAATCTTTAGGGTTTTCTAAATATAAAATGCCTGTGAACAGAGAAAATTTTACTTTTTTGTTTCCAATTTGGACGCATATATGTATATATATATATATATATATATACATATATATATATATATTTTTAACTTCACTGCTCTGGTTAGGACTTCCAGTTATGTGTTTACTACAAGTGGTCATAGCAGGCATCCTTGTCTTTCTCCTGATCTTTGAGGAAAAGCTCCCAATCTTTCACCATAAAGTATGATATTAATTTGGGTTTTTCACACATGACTTTTATTATGTTGAGGTAGTTTTCTTCTTTTCCTAGTTTGCTGAACATTTTTATCCCAAAAAGGTGCTGAATCTTGGCAAATGCCTTTCCCACATAAGTTGAGCTGATTTTATGGGGTTTTTTTCTTTGTTCTGTTAATGTGGTATATTACATGACTGATTTTCATATGTTGAACCATTCTTGCATTCCAGGAATAAATACTACTTGGTTATGTTAAATTCTCTTTGCTGGTATTTTGTAGAGAATTTGTATTTCAACATTCATCAGAGGTATTGGCCTATAACTTTCCTTTCTTGTAATATCTTTGTCTGGCTTTGGTATCAGAGTAATGCTGGCCTCATAAAATGGCTTTTGAAGTGTTACATCTTCTCCCTGTTTTCATTGCATCCCATAAGGTTTTGTATGTTTTATTTTCCTTTTCATTTATCTCAGGATATTTTCTTAATTTCTCGTTATTTCTTCTTTGATCCATTGGTTATTTAAATCTACGTATTTTTAATTTCCACATATTTGTGCATTTTCCAGTTTTCCACACATTTCAGTTTATTTCTAGTTGCATTCCACTGATATCAGAAAATATACTTTGATTTCAATCTTTTATAAGTTATTAAGATTTACTTAGTGACACAACATTTGGTCTATCCTGGACACTGTGTATTGTTCTGTTGTTGCATGGAGTATTCTATAAATGTCTGTTATGTCCAATTATTCCATAATGTTGTTCAAGTCTTCTATTTCCTTACTGATCTTTTGTCCAGTTGTTCTATCTACTATTAAAACTAGGGTACTGAAGTCTACTGCTATTACTGTAGAACTGTACACTTCTCCCTTCAATTTTCACAATGTTTTCTTCACATATTTAGGAGTTCTGATATTTGCTGCATATATATTTTAAATTTTTATACCTCCTTGAATGACTGACCCTTTTATATAACTGATCCTTTTATATACAAGGTCCCTTTATCTCTCTTAAAACAATTTTTTATTTAAAGTTTATTTTTTTCTGAAAATAATATAGTCACCCCTAATCTCATTTGGTTACTATTTGCATGAAATATCTTTCTCCATCCTTTCACCTTCAACCTATGCATGGCTTAGAAATAAAATGAGTCTCTTCATTTCACAGAGGGGGATCAAGATGTAAGAGGACATGGACTCACCTCCTTCCACAAATACACAAAATACATCTACATGTGGAACAAATCTAGTGGAAAACAAATTGGAAACTGGCAGAATAATTCCTATAAACCCAAAGCTGTAGGAAAGATCTCCATGTAGCTGGGTAAGATAGGGAAAAAGTGGTATTTGATCGGCACCTGAACCCCTGCGAGAAATGTGAAAGGCAGAGGAGGTCCACATGAGTGGACCTTCACCTGGCAAGCAAGCAGGTTGAGCAACATTCTGACATCCTGGTCCTAGGGTCCTGCATGGAACAGACCAGCCCACTTACCTGCAGGGATAACCTGCTAGGACAGACAGAAGGGCTGGAGAAGCCTAGACGCTACTTGTGAGGAGTGTGCACACGCTGACTTGACAACAATCAGGGCAGAGAGAGCCTTGCAATGGTGACTGCCTCCTCACCACACTTCTCAATCCAAATGGAGCTAACACCGTGGCCCTGCTCACTACGCAACATAGCCTGGTGCAAAGTCTGGGCCAACCAAGCACTGAGAAAATACTCAGTCTAGCTGTGCAGGGACAGACTGTGGGGACCTGGAGTGTGATCCTGGTGTAGTCATGGTGGACACTGTCAGAGTGTGCACGGGGTGGGGGTGGGGGGCACCACAGGAGTGCAAGGCGGTGAAGTGCTGAATATTGTGCAGACAGACCCTAGGACAGGACTCTGGGAAAGGACTCGATCTAGCTCATAGAGACAGCCCAGGAGGCATGGGATGTGATCTAGGCAGGGCAACAGCAGCCATTGTCAGTACACTCAGGAGTACACAGCGACTCCTCTCGCAGTGAGTGTACTCCAGATCCGCCACTACACATTCTACATTAGCACTAGATCTGGGGCAGACAGGTCCTGGGAGAAGACTGCCAGAGGAGCAGCCCAAATTTCTGGTGGCAGTGCAGCTACTTCAATTCCTGTAGCCACAATGCTCCTACCCCCAGGCCCAGCCTCCTCCACAATGCAGCCTTGCACTAGATCTGGGACTAACAAAACAGAAAGAGATGTGACCTTGGGCTTCTTCTGGGTGAAACCACAGATGCCTACAGAGGCAGCGCATAGGTCGTCTGTGACTGCACAGGCCTCACTTGCTTCTGCAATCACCTCCTTGGGGCCAGGGTATGCACTCAAGAGCAAGGGAGCTTGACTGAACCTGACCCTCAGGGGTTCTATTCCAACAACTGGGGAGCAGACTGCACCCCTGACAGGGCAGCAGCAGTCATGGAGCAGAGAGGAAGCCTCAACTCACACCTGGCACAAGATTCAGATATACCAACAGCAACAACCACACATCCTATCAAGGAGATAATGGCCAGAACACCCTGAGGAAAGACCTGGCTTGTATCCTACAAAAACCAGCCCTCACGCCAAAACCACTGGACACACACAGTCTACGCAGGGATGCTCCCACATAAAATATCCCTTCAAGACCACAATAGATAACTGTTTCTCCTAAATATATAATAACAGAAAAGGGTAAGTAAAATGAAAAAGCAGAGGAAGTATTCCCAATTAAAAGGACAAAAGAAATCCCCTGAAAGAGCAAATAATGAAACAGAGCTCATCAGTCTACTAGACCCTGAGTTAGGAAAGGTGGTAGTAAACATGTTAAGTGAATTAAGAAAACTCATCAATAAAACCACAAATCACTGTAACAAGGATTTTGAAACTCTAAAGATGAACCAATCAAAAATAGACAATTCAATTGCCAAGATAAAAACCAATCTAGAAGCAATGAGTAGCCCACTAAATGACAAAGAATAAATAAGTGATCTGGAAGATAGAATAGTGGAAATTACTCAATCATAACAGCAGACAGAGAGAGAAATTAAAAAAATAATAAAGTAACGTATGAGATCTATGCAATAATACAAAACATGCCAACCTATGCACAATAGGGGTTCCAGAAGGAGAAAAGAAAGAGAAGGGGATCAAAAATGTATTTGAAGAAATTATGGTTGAAAACTTCCCAAACCTAAAGAAGAAAACAGATAATCAGGTACAGAAAGCACAAATCAAACAAGATGAACCCGAGACATACCTCCAAGGAATCTCATAATCAAAATGGCAAAAATTAAAGGCAACAAAAGAAACAGTCAGCTACAAGGAAACCCCGATAAGGCTATCAGCTGATTTATGTGCAGAAACTTTTAAGGCCAGCAGGGAGCGGTATGATGTATTCAAAGTCCTGAAAGGGAAAAACTAGCAACCTAGGATACTCTACCCATCAAGATTATCATTTAGAATAGGAAAGATAAACCATTTCTCAGGGAAGCAAAAACTAAAAGAATTCAGCGATACTAAACCTGCCCCCAAAACAAGATTGAAGAGTCTTCTCTAAGTAGAAAAGACATAAAAATCTATGAGAAAGGGAAAATCGTAATAGGAAAGGCAAATATGTAAAAGAATTGAAGATCACATACATAAGACCATATAAAGATTTCTTAAAAATCAAAAAATTATAAAAATGATTATAACCACAATAAACACTAAGAGGGTAACCATGAAGACGTAAAACAGGACATCAAGATCACAAAATGCAGAGGAGGGGAGTATAAAAATGTAGATGTTTTAGAATGTGTTGAACTTGAATGAATACCAGTTTAAAGCAAGTAGATATAGTTATGGGTTAACATACTTGAAAACCAGGGTAATGACAAGTCAAAAACCTAAAACAGATTCACAAAAACCAAAAAGAAACTCAAGCATACTACAAAAGAAAATCATCAAATTACAGGAGGAAAAACAAAAAGAAGAAATGAACAAAGAGGAACTAGAATGACAACTGCAAAACAAGGAATAAAATAGCAATAAATATATACCTATACTGACTTACTTTAAATGTCAACGGACTAAATGCTTTGATCAAAAGACATAGATCAGTAGACTGGATTACAAAAAAGAAAAAGATTTAAAAAAGAGAAAACAAGACCTTTCAATATGCCACTTACAACAGACACTAGTCAGGGTGAAAGTCACTAGTGTCAGACAGGAGACACTAGTCAGGGTGAAACACACACAAACCAAAAGTGAGGAGATGGAAAAAGACATTTCATGCAAACAAAAATGAAAGCATGGGTGGCAATACTCATATTAGACAAAACTGACTTTAAAACAAAGACCATAAGGAAACACAAAGAAGTGTGTTATACGCCACCCCTCCCGGGAGCCTGCGCAGCCCACCACTGCCAGGATCCCGTGATCCAGGGACAACTTCCCCAGGAGGATGCACAGCATGCCTCAGGCTGGTGCAACGTCATGCTGGCCTCTGCTGCCACAGGCTCACTCCACACTCTGTGCCCCTCCCTCCCCCCCCGGCCTGAGTGAGCCAGAGCCCCTGAATCAGCTGCTCCTTTAACCCCGTCCTGAGCGAAGAACAGACACCCTCAGGCGACCTACACAAAGAAGCGGGGCCAAATCCATACCTGAAACACTGGAGCTGTGCAAACAAAGAAGAGAACTGGAAATTTTACCCAGCAGCCTCAGGAGCAGCGAATTAAATCTCCACAAACAACTTGATATACCCTGCATTGGTGGAATACCTAAATAGACAACGAATCATCCCAAATTGAGGTGGTGGACTTTAAGAGCAAGATATATTACTTTTTCCCCTTTTCCTCTTTTTGTGAGTGTGTATGTGTATGCTTCTATGTGAGATTTTGTCTGTATAGCTTTGCTTTCACCATATGTCCTATGGTTCTATCCGTCCATTTTTTTTGTTTCTTTTTAACTTAAAAAACATTTTTTCTTAATAATTATTTATTATGTTAATAACTTTATTTAATCTTACTTTATTTTATTTTCTCTCTCTCCTCCCTCCCTCCCTTTCTACTTTTTCTCCCTTTTATTCTGAGCTGTGTGGATGAAAGGCTCTGGGTGCTGAAGCCGGGAGTCAGTGCTGTGCCTCTGACGTGGGAGAGCCAACTTCAGGACACTGGTCCAAAAAAAACCTCCCAGCTCCACGTAATATCAAAAGGCGAAAATCTCCCAGAGATCTATACCTCAACACCAAGACCAAGCTTCACTCCACAACCAGCAAGCTACAGTGCTGGACACCCTCTGCCAAACAACTAGCAAGACAGGAACACAACACCCCCCATTAGCAGAGGCTGCCTAAAATCATAATAAGGCCACAGACACCCCAAAACACACCACCAGACGTGGACCTGCCCACCAGAAAGACAAGATCCTGCCTCATCCACCAGAACACAGGCACTAGTCCCCTCCACCAGGAAGCCTACTGAACCAACCACAGCCACTGGGAGCAGACACCAAAAACAACGGGAACTACAAACCTGAAGCCTGAGAAAAGGAGACCCCAAACACAGTAAGATAAGCTAAACGAGAAGACAAGAAAACACACAGCAGATGAAGGAGCAAGATAAATATCCACAAGACCTAACAAACGAAGAGGAAATAGGTAGTCTACCTGAAAAAGAATTTAGAATGATAGTAAAGATGATCTAAAATTGTGGAAATAGAATAGAGAAAATGCAAGAAACATTTAACAAGGACCTAGAAGAACTAAAGAGGAAACAAGCAATGATGAACAACACAATAAATGAAATTAAAAATACTCTAGAAGGGAACAATAGCAGAATAACTGAGGCAGAAGAACGGATAAGTGACCTGGAAGATAAAGTAGTGGAAATAACTACTGCAGAGCAGAATAAAGAAAAAAGAATGTAAAGAACTGAGGACAGTCTCAGAGACCACTGGGACAACATTAAACAAACCAATATTTGAATTATAGAGGTCCCAGAAGAAGAAGAGAAAAAGAAAGGGACTGAGAAAATAGTTGAAGAGATTATAGTTGAAAACTTCCCTAATATGGGAAAGGAAATAGTTAATCAAGTCCAGGAAGCAGAGAGTTCCATACAGGATAAATCCAAGGAGAAACACACCAAGACACATATTAATCAAACTGTCAAAAATTAAATACAAAGAAAACATATTAAAAGCAGCAAGGGAAAAACAACAACACACAAGGGAATCCCCATAAGGTTAACAGCTGATCTTTCAGCAGAAACTCTGCAAGCCAGAAGGGAGTGGCAGTATATTTTAAAGTGATGAAGGAGAAAAACCTACAACCAAGATTACTCTACCCAGCAAGGATCTCATTCAGATTTGATGGAGAAATTAAAACCTTTACAGACAAGGAAAAGCTGAGAGACTTCAGCACCACCAAACCAACTTTACAACAAATGCTAAAGGAACTTCTCTAGGCAAGAAACACAAGAGAAGAAAAAGACCTACAATAACAAACCCAAAGCAATTAAGAAAATGGGAATAGGAACATACATATTGATAATTACGTTAAATGTTAATGGATTAAATGCTCCCACCAAAAGACACAGACTGGCTGAAAGGATACAAAAACAAGACCCATAAATATGCTGCTTACAAGAGACCCACTTCAGACCTAGGGACACATACAGACTGAAAGTGAGGGGATGGAAAAAGACATTCCATGCAAATGGAAATCAAAAGAAAGCTGGAGTAGCACTTCTCATATCAGACAAAACAGACTTTAAAATAAAGTCTATTACAAGAGACAAAGAAGGACACTACATAATGATCAAGGGATCGATCCAAGAAGAAGATATAACAATTGTAAATATTTATGCACCCAACATAGGAGCACCTCAATACATAAAGCAAATGCTAACAGCCATAAAAGGGGAAATCAACAGTAACACATTCATAGTAGGGGACTTTAACACCCCACTTTCACCAATGGACAGATCATCCAAAATGAAAAGTAATAAGGAAACACAAGCTTTAAATGATACATTAAACAAGATGGACTTAATTGATATTTACAGGACATTCCATCCAAAAACAAAGAATACACATTTTCCTCAAGAGCTCATGGAACATTCTCCAGGATAGATCATATCTTGGGTCACAAATGAAGCCTTGCTAAATTTTAGAAAATTGAAATTGTATCAAGCATCTTTTCCGACCACAATGCTATGAGACTAGATATTACAGGAAAAGATCTGTAAAAAATACAAACACATGGAGGCTAAACAATACACTACTTAATAACGAAGTGATCACTGAAGAAATCAAAGAGGAATTCAAAAAAATACCTAGAAACAAATGACAATGGAGAGACGATGACCCAAAACCTATGTCATGTAGCCAAAGCAGTTATAAAGAGGGAAGTTTATAGCAATACAATCCTACCTTAAGAAACAGGAAACATCTCGAATAAACAACCTAAACTTGCACCTAAAGCAATTAGAGAAAAAAGAACAAAAAAAACCCAAAGTTAGCAGAAGGAAAGAAATAATAAAGATCAGATCAGAAATAAATGAAAAAGAAATGAAGGAAGCGATAGCAAAGATCAATAAAACTATAAGCTGGCTCTTTGAGAAGATAAACAACATTGATAAACCATTAGCCAGATTCATCAAGAAAAAAAGGGAGAAGACTCAAATCAATAGAATTAGAAATGAAAAAGAAGTAACAGCTGACACTGCAGAAATACAAAAGATCATGAGAGATTACTACAAGCAACTCTATGCCAATAAAATGGACAAACTGGAAGAAATGGACAAATTCTTAGAAATGCACAATGTGCCAAGACTGAATCAGGAAGAAACAGATAATATGAACAGACCAATCACAAGGACTGAAATTGAAACTGTGATTAAAAATCTTCCAACAAACAAAAGCCCAGGACCAGATGGCTTAACAGGCGAATTCTATCAAACATTTAGAGAAGAGCTAACACTATTCCTTCTCAAACTCTTCCAAAATATAGCAGAGGGAGGAACACTCCCAAACTCATTCTACGAGGCGACCATCACCCTGATACCAAAACCAGACAAAGATGTCACAAAGAAAGAAAACTACAGGCCAATATCACTGATGAACATAAATGCAAAAATCCTCAACAAAATACTAGCAAACAGAATCCAGCAGCACATTAAAAGGAGCATACACCATGATCAAGTGGGGTTTATCCCAGGAATGCAAGGATTCTTCAATATACACAAATCAATCAACGTGATACACCATATCAACAAATTGAAGGAGAAAAATCATATGATCATCTCAATAGGTGCAAAGAAAGCATTCTACAAAATTCAACACTCATTTATGATAAAAACCCTCCAGAAAGTAGGCATAGAGGGAACTTTCCTCAACATAATAAAGGACATATATGACAAACCCACAGCCAACATCATCCTCAATGGTGAAAATCTGAAACCATTTCCAATAATATCAGGAACAAGACAAGGTTGCCCACTCTCACCACTCTTATTCAACACAGTTTTGGAAGTTTTAGCCACAGCAATCAGAGAAGAAAAGGAAATAAAAGGAATCCAAATCGGAAAAGAAGAAGTAAAGCTGTCACTGTTTGCAGATGACATGATACTATACATAGAGAATCCTAAAGATGCTACCAGAAAACTACTAGAGCTAGTCAATGAATTTGGTAAAGTAGCAGGATACAAAATTAATGCACAGAAATCTCTGGCATTTCTGTACACTAATGATGAAAAATCTGAAAGTGAAATTAAGAAAACACTGCCATTTACCACTGCAACAAAAAGAATAAAATATCTAGGAATCAACCTACCTAAGGAGACAAAAGACCTGTATGCAGAAAATTATAAGGCACTGATGAAAGAAATTAAAGATGATATAAATAGATGGAGAGATATAGCATGTTTTTAGATTGGAAGAATCAACATTTTGAAAATGACTCTACTACCCAAAGCAATCTACAGATTGAATGCAATCGCTATCAAGCTACCACCAGCATTTTTCAGAGAACTAGAACAAAAAATTTCACAATTTGTATGGAAACACAAAAGACCCTGAATAGCTAAAAGAATCTTGAGAATGAAAAACGGAGCTGGAGAAATCAGTCTCCCTGACTTTAGACTATACTACAAAGCTACAGTAACCAAGACAGTATGATACTGGCACAGAAAGAGAAATATAGATCAATGGAATAGGATAGAAAGCCCAGAGATAAACCCAAGCACATATGGTCACCTTATCTTTGATAAAGGAGGCAGGAATGTACAGTAGAGAAAGGACAGCCTTTTCAATAAGTGGTGGTTGGAAAACTGGACAGGTACATGTAAAAGTATGAGATTAGAACACTCCCTAACACCATACACAAAAATAAGCTCAAAATGGATTAAAGACCTAAATGTAAGGCCAGAAACTATCAAACTCTTAAAGGAAAACATAGGCAGGACACTCTATGACATAAATCACAGCAAGATCCTTTTTGACCCACCTCCTAGAGAAATGGAAATAAAAACAAAAATAAACAAATGGGACCTAACGAAACTTAAAAGCTTTTGCACAGCAAAGGAAACCATAAACAAGACCAAAAGACAACCCTCAGAATGGGAGAAAATATTTGCAAATGAAGCAAGTGACAGAAGATTAATCTCCAAAATTTATAAGCAGCTCATGCAGGTCAATAACAAAAAAACAAACAATCCAATCCAAAAATGGGCTGAAGACCTAAATAGACATTTCTCCAAAGAAGATATACAGATTGCCAACAAACACATGAAGGAATGCTCAACATCATTAATCGTTAGAGAAATGCAAGTCAAAACTACAATGAGATATCATCTCACACCAGTCAGAATGGCCTTCATCAAAAAATCTAGAAACAATAAATGCTGGAGAGGGTGTGGAGAAAAGGGAACACACTCTTGCACTGTTGGTGGGAATGTGAATTGGTACAGCCACTATGGAGAACAGTATAGAGGTTTCTTGAAAAACTACAAATAGAACTACCATGTGACCCAGCCATACCACTACTGGGCATATACCCTGAGAAAACCAAAATTCAAAAAGAGTCATGTACCAAAATGTTCATTGCAGCTCTATTTACAATAGCCAGGAGATGGAAACAACCTAAGTGTCCATCATCAGATGAATGGATAAAGAAGATGTGGCACATATATACAATGGAATATTACTCAGCCATAAAAAGAAACGAAATTGAGTTATTTGTAGTGAGTTGAATGGACCTAGAGACTGTCATACAGAGTGAAGTAAGTCAGAAAGACAAAGACAAATACTGTATACTGACACATATATATGGAATCTAAGGGAAAAAAATGTCATGAAGAACCTAGGAGTAAGATGGGAATAAAGACACAGAGCTACTAGAGAAGGGACTTGAGGACATACAGAGGGGGAAGGGTAAGCTGTGACAAAGTTAGAGAGTGGCATGGACATATATACACTACCAAATGTAAAATAGATAGTTAGTGGGAAGCAGCAGCATAGTACAGAGAGATCAGCTCGGTGCTTTATGACCACCTAGAAGGGTGGGATAGGGAGGCTGGGAGGGAGGGAGACGCAAGAGTGAAGAGATATGGGAACATATGTATATGTATAACCGATTTACTTTGTTATAAAGCAGAAACTAACACACCATTGTAAAGCAATTATACTCCAAAAAAGATGTTAAAAAAAATAATGGTGCTATATAATGATAAAGGAATCAATCCAAGAAAAGGATATTACACTCGGTAATATAATATACGCCCAGTATTGGAGCACATAAGTATATCAAACAAATACTAACAGACATAGATGGAGAAATTGACAATAATACAATAATAGTAGGAGACTAACACCCCACTGACATAAATGGACAATACTGCTTCATTATCATTTGGTTTGCATGTTGCTACATACATCATCCTTCTTTTCTTTCCTTTGTAAGTGATTAGTCATTTTATCTGAAAGATTAGAGATTTCTGTTATGTTTATTTTTAGTCTATTTGTTACATACCTTCATCTCAAGATTCATTACTCTGAGTCAATTTAACAAGATTTAAGTGAACCCTTTCAAAATGCTGATTCAGGCCATCTTTGAATTCCAGAGACTTTTCTTTGATTATAATGCTGAACATTAGTTTAGTTTTATTCTTGTGAGTTTTTCTTCAGACATTCCCATGATACTTATGATGTGTCTTTGTTCCCTATATTCCAAAACTATGGCTATCTCCTATGTTTTTCTCTCTTATTTTATTTCATTATAATTCTCTTCTTTGTTTTTACTCCTTTCTTCAAGTTCCCTTACTATAGTTTCAAATTATTCTCCCTTGAGAATTTTTAAATTCAGTCTTTTTCTGTCTTTTCCTTTGATTCTTTCCTCAGTTCAGTAAATCTAATTTCAAGTTTTGTGTGTGTGTATTTTGTAGCTTTATTAAGATATAATCCACATACCACAAAATTCACAAATGTAAAGTGTGTAATTCAGTGGTTTTTAGTATATTCACAGACTTCTGCAACCATCACCATAATATAAATTCAGACCATTTTTACCATTTCACTCCCCCAAAAAATGCCCATTAGCAGTTACTTCCCAACCATCTCTCCAGCCCTAGATAACCATTAATCTACTTCCTGTTTCTAAAAATTTGCCTATTCTGGACATTTCATATAAATGGAAACAAAAGATATGTTGTCTTTTGTAATTGGCTTCTTTCGCTTAGTGCATTGTTTTCAAGGTTAATACATGTTTCCTGTTTTTTACCTTATTTTTGAATCATTTATACTCTGAATTGTTGACTTTGATTCACAGTGTTCTTTCATTTTTGTCATTGCTTATTTAATGTTATTTAATTTATATTAGAGTTGTATTATAATTTTCTTCTGCTCCATAACTGTTTTTGGTGTGTGTTTTCATCTGCTCAAAGGTTTTGACAGTCACCTTCCTTCTCCTTATAGTAGATCTGAAGTGGATGCTATATGATTTTTTCTGTATACTTTTAAAGTACCTTTTATTGTTCTTAAACATTAATTATAGTTAATTATATGCAGATGAGGCTGAATGGTTTGGTTTGCTAAGATTCTTAGTTCAAGCTTACCATATTTGGATAGCACAGTGAAGCTTCTTTACTAATTGCTGTCTTTTTCCTGTATGTGTGTTGGGGGTAGGGGAAATGTAGAATCTCTTCTGATCCTGTGATATTCTTTTGTTTCTGAAGCTTCCATATTTTTCACTGCTTTTCCTGTCCCCCTTTATCTCTTTACTACCAAGCTTCCAATAATCCCTCCTCTTCATGTAGCCTCTATCATCCACCAAAGTGATGCTTTTCTAATCTTTTTTATCTCTGATCACACATATGTTCCAGTCTTCCCTTTTAGTTCCCTAATAGTCATTGTACTGATCCACAGGCACTGACCACGTTCCAATATTTCTGTCACTCAGTGTCAGACTTTCTCCTTCAAGGATAATGCTATCTCTGCCTCCTACTATAAAGATTCTGTTACTCAATCTATTTCACAGATAATCTTCCTGTTTCTCTACTTAGAAAAAGGTTACAGGGTAGGCTACATTGATTTTGGATGTTTTCCCCCATATGTAGATTGGAGTTTTTAGCAGACTGTGTCTCCTAATTATGTTCTAGGCATGGGTTATAGTTGGCTTTATTTATGTGGAGGTTATGTGGAAAACTTTATATTTAGGAGCCAATCATTATGCTAGCCAATTTACTTAAAATAGGATATATCCCCTCATTTGTTTTGCAAATCTATTAGATTCATTGTGGAAAATATACTAAATGATCCTACAGACCACAGTTTTATCTAGTTCCTCGTGTCATTGCCCTAGTATTTGACTGATTTTACTTTCTTAAGCAAGAAACACTGTAAATTTAGGTTAAGTTTTTGAGGTAGAGATTACTAGTGCTCATCATTATATCTATTTTTCCTTTCCTTGTACAAAAGAGACTGCAGTTCAATATTGCTTTTAATTAGGAAGTACTCACTTGTCATTAAAATGTGAGAGGGAGAAATGTGTCATTTCTAGGCTAAGACAGAAAATAAGTCATTAGAGAGTTCTATTCTCTCGCTCCTCCCCTGCCAAGACAATAGTGGATAAGGCTTTACCTGGAAAGAGTGGAGCCATAAGGTGGAAATTATTTAAACTTCCGTTGAGCTTCCACGTGGAAGACATATTTTGCTAAGAAACACCCAAAACTGCACAGAAATTATTATAGAATGAGCAAAGAATACACTTTTGTCTAGCCACTGAGATTTAGCAGAAAAATCGGTACTACAGCATAGGTCTAGCCTATTCTGATATATATAGTTTAGAGGGTGAAACAATCTCCTCAGAGCAAGAATAGGTATATAGGCTTCTATGTTTCACAGATAAACAAAAACAAACTTTAACAGCATAACTCAAAAAATCATTAAACTGGTAAAGTTCTTCAGTGA
The DNA here is from genome assembly GCF_008692025.1 of Phocoena sinus. Lineage (NCBI taxonomy): Eukaryota > Metazoa > Chordata > Mammalia > Artiodactyla > Phocoenidae > Phocoena > Phocoena sinus. The sequence goes on from NC_045767.1 coordinate 70,040,367, forward strand.
AAAAATTAAAGGAAAGTCCACATACATAATGCAATTAGCAAACTGAAAGCTTCTTTTATCCTTCTGGAAGTCACATTTTTTATATAGAAAGTTTCAAATAAAATGATATACTATTTAAAGTAGAAATCTACTTTTTAATTAGTATCTTAAAAGAATGAACAGCTGGCAACATTTGTGAGCAATATTTTACAAGACCTTTGCAAATCTCCAAATTTGTGAAAATCACTAATATATTTAAACCCCCTCATATTATATTTTAACAAACATTTAAGCTTCAAACTGCAAGGTAGGAAATATTAATTTAATTGAATTGATTTGAATTAATTTGTTTTTTCTTGTAAAATAAACAATATTCTATAATTTAATGTATGATTATTATAGTAATATAATTATGAGCTGAATTGGCAAACCTATAACTTGGTAAATAATTGTGATTGCTGCTGTATCCTATGTGTTTATGTGTTCACTAAAAACAGCATGAATGTATATTTAGAAACAGATTTCCTTCCATTTTTGAATGGTTAAATTCTAAGTGAAATTTGTTCTGCCTATGGCTCACCTCTTTGTGTTAGAATTCTGCCTTAGTAGGGAATACTTTCTCAGTTATGTATTCAACTTATGCCTCCTTTCCTACTAAGTTCACATTATGCAAATTAAAATGGTTCTCAAAATTCTTGAACCAATCTTTGCTCATAAATTTGGTTTCTTCAAATGCTGTGCTGGTACCTTCAGCACCTGTGGTTACATGGAAACTTTTTTTTTTTTTTTTTACAGCCTTCTGGCTTCTTCCTAAATTATATTTGCATCCAGAATCACATGTTTCCTGTGCACATCTTCATACCACACAATAATTATCTTTTTAACTCTCATAAAGTATTCTCTTTTAAGCTATGAACAACCATGCACAGGCTAGAACATTTATGAAAGATTTTCTCTGTATTTCTGTATAGAGCATGTAGAGCTTTCTGAGTCACAAACCAGATTTATAGAAACCATCTATGTTCTAGTTAAGAAGCTTTGCTTTCAGTTCCATTTTCGTATCTTGCAAGGAGAACTGTCTTGCTTTTCTAGGTAATTCTCAGAAATACGTATTATTATTTATTAGTTTTTACTTTTATCTAGCCAGGGTACTACATATGGAATGAATAACTAAATGAGCAACACTGTGATGAAACATAGACGTGTGCAGATTTACTCATTAGTTAAGTGAAACAAGCCTGTAATAGAGTTTCAGGTGTTCTACCAAAATTTACAAATATATAAATATCACATTACAAATATACAAGGGCACTTAAACACACATACATCCTAGAATTCCTTAGTCTCTGCTCAATACTAAAACAGTTGTTTATAATGTCCTTGAATACCAAGAATGTAGTGTATTTGGATTTAACATATTCTTTTAATACAGGCTGGGTAGATTTCAAACTATTCTCATCCCTCTAGCAGAGAGGGATAAGCAAGTAGGCACTTGTTTCTGTTCCCTAACTCCGAGTCACACCAACAAAAGCTGGACTCTTTTACCTATTTTACATATTTGTTTTACATAAAGAAGAAGATATACAATAATTACTTAAATATGGAACCCATTTGATTGAAACAGCAAAGGTACTATTAGTTTTTAATTCATTTTGGTTCTATATTATTAAATATTAATTTAAAAAGTAGACCTTCCTACCCCAAAATTTGATCACCAATGAGACAGTCATAGAACTCACAATTAGTTGAAGAGCCTTCTCAAATATTTTTCAAAATTGTTTTATGTCCCAAATCAGGACTAGCAATATCTTTAAGTTTCTTAAAATGGAAATTAAATATGTCAAAGTTTCTAACCATATATTTTATTCTAAGCTCTCTTTACTCTGAAGACTAATATAGAGTAGGTTTGAAACTGTTCTTTCGCAGTCAAACGTTTTCAGATTTAACTAGGCTATTTCTTTTGTCCAGTATCAGCAAATACGCTCCAAGGAATCAACTCAAACCTTCCTGGTGAGGCTTCTAAATTTTTCCTCATGTGCAGGGTAGTCAATGAGCTGAGCGACCAAGCATCTATGGTACCATATCTCTTCAAAATTTAATATGCTAACAATCCCATTACCCATGTACTATAATAAGAACATCTGTCAAAGTGCACGAGTATATGAACTAATGGATTCCTGAATATTTTTGTCATTCAGTTGAAGACCTGTCCTGAGATTTGGGGGTCAATTACTGGCAATATATTATTCAGTCAGATATAGGTTACAAATTTGTTTCTTGGCAAAGTCATTCTCTAGTCTAGACAATGGTCCTCAAATATAAACTTGTATTAGAATTATGTCAGAACCTTTATAAATATTTAGATGTTTCCCTGATTTACTGTGGTTTTTATTCAGCAGTTTGGGAGCTGTTTCACAATATATGACAAGTTCTCTCAAATGATTAGTTTGAATATAAACATTTGAGAACCTTTGCTCCGAACAAAATGTTAACTATATGAGCTCCGTATCAGGAGTCAGAAGAAACAGAATCAGCATAACTAGTCACTTCAAGTTTTGTTACCATGCATGTATCTTAGAGCCTCTTTTATCTTTTTTTCCCCAATGGGTCAGAGTCTGGCAGTTTGATCAATAAGCAGTTTCTGGTCACTTGCTTCCTCGCACCCTTAGTTAAGAAGCTTGACTGGGTCCAAAATATTCATATATTACAAATTCCCCAGGTGAATCCTTATGATTCAAGTCCTCCAGTGTTGAGGACAGGGTAATTTTTATTTATTCATTAAGTGAGTATTTTGACTTATCATTCTTAATATTTCCCTTGATTTCTCAAGGCATATAATTTTGTTTGTTTTTGTTTTAGTTTTGCGGTACGTGGGCCTCTCACTGTTGTGGCCTCTCCCGTTGCGGAGCACAGGCTCCGGACACGCAGGCTCTGCGGCCATGGCTCACGGGCCCAGCCGCTCCGTGGCATGTGGGATCTTCCCCGACCGGGGCACGAACCCAGGTCCCCTGCATCGGCAGGCGGACTCTCAACCACTGCGCCACCAGGGAAGCCCTCAAGGCATATAATTTTAAAAATCGTATTAAGGGTCACATAAATTAAAAGGGTACATCTTTTCTCAGATTTACAAGGGCTCCTTATCCCAGTGAAGAAAGTAAAAGGGAAGGGAAATAGACACACTTTCATGCACCATCTGCTTCACATATTTAATCCTCCACATAATCTAGTCTTTATTAACCATGGTTTGCATTTAAGGAGACAGATCTCCCAAGAGTATGAGTAACTTGATCACGTTCATAAAGTCAATAAATGGCAGAAGTGGGATACTAATTGAGATCTTACTGATGCCAAGTCCAAAGAACTATTTATTACACTATGCTGGCCTCCCAAAACATGGTGATAATAGTGAAAAAATGAAAACTTCTTATGTAATGCTAGACTGGATTCATCATTTGACTATTCTCTCGGTAAAACTCATGCTGTAAATATCTGGAACTTTTAAAAATACCAACATTAAAATCTGCCACTGTTTTATTTTTAAACTATATCCTCACTTTTGGATTCCATGTCCTAAAAAATTTATTATTTTATTATTATGTTCCCAATTTCTTAGTATATTGAAATAAGAATTTTAATATTTTAGCAAAATGCAGGGTTAGCAGTAATTCAGGAAATTCTTGAGAGATGAATTTCAAGGGAAAGAATGAAATAAATCTGTAAAGGATTTTTCTAGAACATTTAGAAGAAAACCTACTAGCTTTTATCATATATAAGATCACTCTCAAGCTCATCCTTCCTCTATCAGATAGGCATATTCAATGTAACATAATACAAATGTATCAAACTATAAAATACTTATGCTATAGTTTGATATAAAACTTGGATTGCCTTGATAAAGCACATCTTGACATTGTGTTTAATACTAAAGTTCATCTAGAACCTAGTGCTATGCTTGAGTACATCATTTAAGATATCTCTAAAGGCACATTTTAGAGGGTTCTTCTTTAAGGAAATGTTTCTATATCAGAAATGTTCACACTGTGTGTAAGTCTGCTCAAACCAATACTTTCCATTTGCTTGTAATGCACATTAGACTAATGTAACCTATGAAGTCTTATGGCAGCAATTAGACCTTGAAGTCCATAAATCATTTGCTTCATTTTTCCTAAGAGGAAGAGCTTTCATTCTCATTTCTTTTCCTTTCTCACTTTCTATTCTATTCTCCTTATCTCATTTGCTTTTCATATTTCTGTCCTTTTTCCCAAAGAACTATGCTTAAGCAGAACATTATGCTACATTGGCAACATACAGGAATCTCTATCAGCAGACACAAAATGTACACTAGCTCTTGTCAGCTCTAATCACAATGACACTGTCAAGTGCAGTGAAGTTACAATAATTTAGTTTAGAGCACTTCAATTATAAATCCTGACAGTGGTATGAATATTGGTTTACAGAAGAAGTCTCTAAGTAGATACTCTGTCACATAAGGGAGAAACCTTTAAAAATTAAAGCTAATGATAACTTTAATGAAAGAAACTCCCTGGATACACTCTTTAACCATATAAATTCAATTTAGATTAAATGTGAAAGTTTAGAATTTTTTTATTTTAGGTGAAAGTACTCTAGACTCTGTGATTATTGCTACATTTATGCCTGGTTTGGTTTCCAAACTAACTTCATCATGACTAATTATTGTAATAATTTTTATAATGCATTTTATCACTATAATCAAATACTAGGCTCAATAAACAGGCAAAAAAGAGAATCACATAGTATGTTGAAAAATTAATGGCTATTATCTTGCAATTAATAGATTGTTTTAAATATATTTTGTATTAATGTTTAGCTTTTTAAATATATAATTCAAAGTAACATATTCTTTTAGATTAACTATTGAATATAAATAAGATTCATTCTAACAAAATATAATGTATAGAAATATAATTTAAATTTCTGTTAAAATTGGGGACAGATATTAACCTTTAGAGAAATGAGAGGTCCTAGGTTCTATTACAGATTACAGTACTCTCTAGTAGAGATTTTGGAAAAGCCATCATATATTATTTTCTTCTAAATTCTACAGCAATAAAATGAGGTATATTAAACCTTCTTAAGCAAAGTTCTATAATTTAAATTATAAGCAGTTTGAAACAACCCAATCCAAAAATGGGCAGAAGACCTAAATAGACATTTCTCCAAAGAAGATATACAGAATGCCAACAAACACATGAAAGAATGCTCAACATCATTAATCATTAGAGAAATGCAAATCAAAACTACAATGAGATATCATCTCACACCAGTCAGAATGGCCATCATCAAAAAATCTAGAAACAATAAATGCTGGAGAGGGTGTGGAGAAAAGGGAACACTCTTGCACTGCTGGTGGGAATGTGAATTGGTTCAGCCACTATGGAGAACAGTATGGAGGTTCCTTAAAAAACTACAAAGAGAATTACCATATGACCCAGCAATCCCACTACTGGGCATATACCCTGAGAAAACCAAAATTCAAAAAGAGTCATGTACCAAAATGTTCATTGCAGCTCTATTTACAATAGCCCGGAGATGGAAACAACCTAAGCACCCATCATCGGATGAATGGATAAAGAAGATGTGGCACATATATACAGTGGAATATTACTCAGCCTTAAAAAGAAATGAAATTGAGCTATTTGTAATGAGATGGATAGACCTAGAGTCTGTCATACAGAGTGAAGTAAGTCAGAAAGAAAAAGACAAATACCGTATGCTAACACATATATATGGAATTTAAGGGAAAAAAAATGTCACGAAGAACCTAGGGGTAAGACAGGAATAAAGACGCAGACCTACTGGAGAACAGACTTGAGGATATGGGGAGGGGGAAGGGTGAGCTTTGACAGGGCGAGAGAGAGTCATGGACATATACACACTAACAAACGTAGTAAGGTAGATAGCTAGGGGGAAGCAGCCGCAAGGCACAGGGATATTAGCTCGGTGCTTTTTGACAGCCTGGAGGGGTGGGATAGGGAGAGTGGGAGGGAGGGAGACGCAAGAGGGAAGACATATGGGAACATATGTATATGTATAACTGATTCACTTTGTTATAAAGCAGAAACTACAACACCATTGTAAAGCAATTATACCCCAATAAAGATGTTTCAAAAATAAATAAATAAATAAATTATAAGCAGTTTGGAAAAAAACCAGTTTTACAATGCAAATAAATCAGCCTGAATAGCTAATTTTGTTCAGCTATGTTTTGCTATTTCATTTTAACCTTTTGTTTACATAGGCAAGCACAGTTTCTGTTTCTTTTTCATCCATTATTGGCATAGATTTGGAACAAATCAACTGTGTGAGAAAAAGTGGAACAGAAGGAAAGACACATAAGAGCCAAAATTTGCTATGCCTTTTTTTTTCCCCTCTAGCACCTGGAATATAAGCATTGGCTTTTCCATGGGATAAAAGGGGCAAAATACTAAGACCATAATAAATACATTGTAACTTCTGACTACTGCCTCTTATATTACAGATGTCTAATATATCATGTTCTCTCTGCTTTTGCTTATAATACCCAGTAGGGCTGTGCTCCTTTCTGGAGGCTCTAGGAAGGAATCTGACCCCAGGCTCATTCAACTGGCAGGATTCATTTTCTTTCACTTGTTGTAGGAACCCATTTCCTTGCTGGCTGTCAGCAAAGGGCTGGTCTTTGTTCCTAGAGGCCACCCACCTTCCTTCTCCTGTTTCCATATATCCCCAACTTCCTCCAAAAATGGCAGGTGTAATCTCTCTCATGCTTCATATATCTCCCCTTCAGGTGTACCCTTCTGATGGATTCCCCAAATAAAAGGGAAAGTATTGCCTTATTTTTTTCTTACCAATATTTAGTACTTTCAGTGTACAGTACTTGCATCTATTTTGCTACATTTTTTTAATTTTCTATTTAAGATAACCATTTTCCCACAACAACTATAAATTCGACATGCTCTGCTGTTTTAAGTCACCACGTTTGTGGTGATTTTTTACAGAAGCCTCAGGAGATTAATACATCATACATATAAAATTCTAGAGGAAGCAAAACTAATCTATAGTCACAGCAGATATCATCTGAATCAGGGATAAGGGAAGGGTCGCCTGCAAAGTGACATACAGGGACTTTTTGGGGAGATGGAAAATGTTATGTATCTTGACTGTGGTTATGGTTACATCAGTATGTATATTTGTCATAACTCATGGAACTACACAATTAAAATACTGTTAATTATACTTTAATAAATTAGAAATATGATTCCTCAATTCATTGATCATTTAATCTTATAGGCAAATCATCACACTGCCTCTAGGCAATGTGCGTAGGATGAAATGCACAGAGGTGAAAGTAAGGTTTATCCTTTCACTATGGTCAAGTCCTATAAAGATACCATGGTCTCACTATATTTATGCCTGAATGTACGATACATCTCAAAGAGGTGCATAATCTGGGAAGCAGTGAGATAGCAACCCTTGGTCTCAGAGGTTTTCTTTGTTGGCTCCATAGTGGTTTGCTACCTTTATTTTGCCTTACCATTGCTGAAATTTGATTATAAATCACCCCAGCTTCTGAACAAATGAAAAGTCACAAACAATAATGAAACAATTTTCTTTGTTTTGGGTAACAGAAGATGGTCAGTCAGAGCAAGTCAGTGGAGCAATAATCACTGCCAGCCTGTATTATTTTGTGTTAATAATGTTTCTGAGCATAGCTGAGGAATCAATTTACTACTCTAAAAATTTTGCAAGGGAGAGTGAACAACTGATTCTATCAATAATTTGAGGAACATTTATTAACTCCTGAGTGGGTGAAATGTCAAGATATTTGCTTATCTCTAAATCAGGAAGACACTGAGTTACTGTGATTAACTTTAACATGTGGGAGGGAACTCTTACACTGGATTGTGGAGGATATAAAAATAGCACAAAGACATAGATAAAATTGTTCAGGAAGCACTGTCAGAATGAAGAGGAGATCAGAGCAGGCAACGAGGAAATACTAATTAGCAAACAAGCCTCTTGCCTTACTTTAAGCATCTCTCCCCACTACCTCTCCCTTCACCTATCTTGATTCTGTTACTTTTGTGACTCTAAACATTACATTTTGGCATAACTGGAAAAATATCCACCCATTTATATAATTTTATAAGTTAAAGCAACTACGTCATTGACCAGAATCATGAGAGATAGGGAAGTCCCACAGTTTACCTTACAGAATATGAAAACTGCTTCATGGTGTAACTTCTGCTAATGATAACATGAAGACCTTTGTCCTAAACTTTTAGTATCTAGAGTTCAGACTTGGGCATGTGGTCATATTCATAGGCATTTTAACCTCTTGGCCCTAATATGTGTTTTCGTTTTATTTTATAACGTTCATATGCAACGTTGGGAGAAAAAAGGCAAAGGATCAGATTTAGAGTGTAACCAGAAAATCTGACCAACTGGCTGCCAGCTTTATTTTGGAGGAATGCACTTTCCAGAGTAAATGATATATAATAAAAGAATACAAATGACTATACGTTAGCTTAGTGAAGACACTGAGGCAGGTAGATTCCAGCAGAGGGAGGAGCATATTGAGATGTCATGTGAAATAACAGAGAATAAAGATGCAGACCTACTAGAGAATGGACTTGAGGATACAGGGAGGGGGAAGGGTAAGCTGGGACAAAGTGAGCGAGTGGCATGGACATATAGACACTACCAAACGTAAAATAGCTAGCTAGTGGGAAGCAGCCGCATAGCACAGGGAGATCAGCTCTGTGCTTTGTGACCACCTAGAGTGGTGGGATAGGGAGGGTGGGAGACGCAAGAGGGAAGAGATATGGGGACACATGTATATGTATAACTGATTCACTTTGTTATAAAGCAGAAACTAACACACCATTGTAAAGCAATTATATTCCAATAAAAATGTTAAAAATAAATAATGAATAAGTTTAAAAAAATAGTACTTTTAAAGAACAAAAAAAATTCAATATTACTGAATAATATAGCTTTGGATGAAGAGTTTTTGAAAGATGTAGCTGGAGAGATATAAGAACAAGAAAATAAACCAGAGAAAAGGATTGTGATTTGACTTATACTAAGAGCAATGAAGGACTCATGGGTTTTCATCAAGGCAATGGAATGTTCAGATCTTCCTGTACTGGAGAAACTGAGAAACTTTCAATCTTGGGACCTAGGGTAGACTTCTTCACATCTACTATTACTGAGTACAGGAAGTATCCAAAGTAGATTGAGAGAGATCAAAGCTCCCATGACTGTCAGAGGTTATATGTGAAGTTTGAGGCCAAATCCCTGAAGGGGTAGGCTGAAGTCTGTAAGGCTAGAGAGTTAGACTGTGGAAACTTAATATTATGAACTCTGAAAATTCAATATCCTTTTTCCTTATAATGAAAGCTTCTTTTTTTTTTCTTTCAGAAAAACTTACCTCTCATGCCTACAGAGATGAACCTAAAACCCAGACTGGCCAATCAGAGTATTCATAATGATTAGCTCAGAGGTAGACATATAAATTAAGCAAAAGCAGTTATTTGGGGCAATTAAGATGCATACTGAAGGAGGAGATTAGCTCTCATTACTTTTTAATTGTCAGCTAAAAGAGCATTATAAGTCTAAAAGTTTTATTAGCAATTTCTGCCATAATATGGACAGAAATTAATTGATTTTGTTTAAGTTACTTTGAGATTTAGTGCTGTCACCACTGCAAATATCCTAGCTGATATGTGTATTAATAGAAAAACAAATTTACTTGGCATCAGAATGTAGTAACATTTTAATGAATTATAAAACTATAATTTCATTAAATATATGTATATATGGTATAACTCAGGACAACTTATAATTTACAATAGAAAAAATAATAATCAGAGGATATTAACTATAAGCAAAGTAATTAAAATCATATACTGAGTATACATTATGTGCTGAAATGTAAAAATGAGATGAACTAATACATTTTAACAATTTAAGGTCACACCCTAATGGTATATACAAATATTTAATACACATGCAAAATCCATGAAATTTATTGCTGTGTGTTTATTTAAGAACCTTCACTTGCATTGTATTGAAGTCCTGTTTTAGCATCAGATCAAAAATAGGTCAAAAATATTTTGTCCTGAAGCAGAACAACCTTTAAAAAGTATTATTTGCATTCCATACAAGATTACTGCAGGGGCCTTAGGATTTTTTTGAGTCTTCTGTGAAGACTGCTTTGAAGGCCAAAGTGCATATCACTGTATTCCAGGCGACATATCTTGCTCTCACTCACAAATTAAACAACATATGCCAACTCTGTAATGATGTATGCAGTGAATACACCTGAATAGTTCACTAATTGTTTGGTTAGAAGAAGCACTTTGGGAAATGTATGTTATGGTATCAACATTATCTATTTTTTCTATTTCCCAAGAGAGTAAAATAAGAATATTATCTTCAGAGTCGCCACCGCTACCATCATGGGCTCCAGAGGTGGACATGGGCCGCTGCTACAAGACCGGTGAACAGGCGCCAAGGGCTGCCCCTGCTGTCCCAGAGTGTGCGGACAGCAAGCAGCTGCCCATATGAGACCGGTGAGCAAGATCCAAGCCCTGCCCCCACCATACTGGAAGCACACAAGGGCCACTGCACCTGCACACCCCCATATCAAGGAAATAACAGCACACATTGAGGAGTCAGCAAGCATCCAAACTAAAAGTAGCCCCTCAATTCCAGAAAAGATGGTGAAGTATAAGGATTTCACCGAAGTTCACCTCCCCTCACAAAAACACCAAAATCACAACTAACTGCTGAACAACCATCAACAAAAAAGACTGGAACCTACCAGAAAAGATATTTTACATTTAAAAGACAAAGAAGAAGCCACAAGACTGTAGGAGGGGCACTTTCACGACATAATCAAATTCCATCCCCACCATGTGGGCAACCCACAGACTGGAAAATAGTTATATCACAGAGGTTCTCCCATAAGAGTGAGAGTCCTGAGCCCCATGTCAGGTTCCCCAGCCTGAGGATCTGGCATCAGGAGGAGGAACCACCAGAGCATTTGGCTTTGAAGGCCAGCGGGGCTTGAGTGCAGGAGCTCCACAGGACTAGGGGAAACAGAAACTCCACTCTTGAAAGGCACACACAAGGTTACACATACAGTGGGACCTAGCACACTAACTCTATATTGTGAAAATGACTATACTACCCAAGGCAATCTACAGATTCAACGCAATCCCAATCAAATTGCCAATGGTATTTTTCACAGAAATAGAACAAAAAATTTTTTAATTTGTATGGAAACACAAATAGCCAAAGCAAACCTCAGAAAGAAAAACGGAGCTGCAGGTATCAGGCTCCCTGACTTCAGACTATACTACAAAGCTACAGTAATAAAAACAGTATGGTACTGTCACAAAAACAGAAATATCTATCAGTGGAACAGGATAGAAAGCCCAGAAATAAACACATGTACCTATGTTCAATTGATCTATGATAAAGGAGGCAAGAATATACAATGGAGAAGACAAATTCTTCAATAAGTGGTGTTGGGAAAACTGGACAGCTACATGTAAAAGAATGAAATTAGAACATTCTCTAACACCATACACAAAAATAAACTCAAAATGGATTAAAGACCTAAATGTAAGGTTGGACACTATAAAACTCTTTGAGGAAAACATAGGCAGAACACTCTTTGACATAAATCACAGCAAGATCTTTTTTGATCCACCTCCTCAAGTAATGAAAATAAAAACAAAAATAAACAAATGGGACCTAACTAAACTTAAAAGCTTTTGCACAGCAAAGGGAACCATAAATAAAACAAAAAGACAACCCACAGAATGGGAGAAAATATTTGCAAATGAAGTGACTGACAAGGGATTAATCTCCAAAATATACAAACAGCTCATGCAGCTCAATATCAAAAAACAAATAACCCAATCAAAAACTGGGCAGAAGATCTAAATAGATATTTCTCCAAAGAACATATACAGATGGCCAAAAAGCACATGAAAAGATGCTCAATATCATTAATTATCAGAGAAATACAAATTAAAGCTACAATGAGGTATCATCTCACACAGGCCAGAATGGCCATCATCAAAAAGTCTACAAACAATACATGCTGGAGACAGTGTGGAGAAAAGGGAACCCTCCTACACTGTTGGTGGGAATGTAAATTGGTACAACCACTATGGAGAACGGTATGGAGGTTCCTTAAAAAACTAAAAATAGACCTACCATATGCCCACTCCTGGGCATATGTCCAGAGAAAACCATAATTTGAAAAGATACATGCACCCCAATGTTCATTGCAGCACTATTTACAATAACCAAGAAAAGGAAGCAACCTAAATGCCCATCGACAGAGGAATGGAGAAAAGAAGATGTGGTACATATATACAATGGAGTATTCCTCAGCCATAAAAAAGAACTAATGCCATTTCCAGCTACATGACTGTACCTAGAGATTATCATACTAAGTGAAGTGAGTCAGACAGAGAAAGACAAATATCATATATCACTTATATGTGAAATCTAATTTTTAAAAATGATACAAATGAACTTATTTACAAAACAGAAACAGATATTGAAAACAAACTTATGGTTACCAAAGGGGAAATGTTAGCGGGGGGAGGAATAAATCAGGAGCTTGGGATTAACATACACACACTACTATATATAGATAGCCAACAAGGACCTACTGTATAGCACAGGCACCTCTACTCAATATTCTGTGATAACCTATATGAGACAAGAATCTGTAAAAGAATGAATATATATATATGTATAACTGAATCACTTTGATGTACACCTGAAACTAACACAACATTGTAAATCAACTATAATCCAATATAATTTTTAAAAATAATAAAAAACAAAATCTATTTCTTTTTGAAAGTCAAAGAAAGAGTATCATCTTCAGTTCAATGAATTACACCTAACAGGATATTCTAACAGCAAAATTCATTAAAAGTAATAAACACTGTCTGAATGTTCATGGATCTACTGAATCAATGACAGTGGGAGTCTATAAAAATATTTACTAATTTTACTCGTCTGTATGGCACCAATGATGGTTATACACATAGAAAACACAAAAGCAATATTAAGTATACTTTTTAATTTTAAATAATCTAGTTATATTTTTAAGAAATTACTAATAGAACTATTGCAAAAAAAATAACATTGTTTGAACTTCATTTGTTTTGTTTTGATTTTAATGATCCATGAAATATTAATTTCAGTGGTTATGAGTGTTATCACACTTCTATGATTCAAAGTTCAATCAATCACAAATCAAATCAGGACATCCAGAATGTGCTCGGTTTTTTGTTTGTTTAGAACTTCAGTGTCGTTGGGACCCAAACCACATCAACCATCATAAATTGCTGACCACCATGCTTCAGGTCATATTCATACATACCTTGGTCCTGGCTGTGGACCCTGCAGTGCCCTGTAAACTGGCTCTCATCCTTCAGCGTGGTCTGGAAGCCCCTGGAGAACACAGAGTTAGACCCAAGGATGCGAGTGCCTTTGTAGAAGCCCAGGAACCCTGTAGCGTACTTCCAGCATACTGTTGGAGGAAAAAAAAAAAAAAAATGAGTTTGGATGCACTAGAGAGGGTAAAAGGGACAGTCTGACTTTACCTGCATAACCCCTCCCTCAAGGCAGCACAGATTAGTGCCAAAAGAGACCATCTTGGCCCATGATTTCTCACATGGAGAAAGTGAAAGCATATGAATGAGTACTCAGATTCCCCAGCCAAGTGAGATGCTGCCCAAGAGGCCCATTTCTTCTTCACCCCATCCAGAGAACTGAGTCACGAGCAGCACTACTTGGGGTAGGGAAGATGCTGTGAGAGTGGCAGAGAGGAGTCTCAGAGGGCCTTAGAGGGACGTGGATCCAGATCCTGTTTACTGCATCTTGGACTCCAACAAGAAGCCTGCCCAATAGCCACTGGGGAAGCCTCACCGTGGATCTTCCCAACTGGTCCATGGGCACCCCTAGTGCTCTGTGCAACTCACCACACACACCCCCCAAACTGTGTGGCGAGCTCCTTGTGCACACTCCTGATGGAGGCAAACAAGCTTTGGCAGATGGCTAGTGAGCACTGCAGAAAATCAGTCTCAATCTGCAGGCCAGGAAGCAACCATTAATTTGAGCTCTAGCGTCACCATTGGGAAAGCAAAAGGGAGGCTAGCAACCTGCCTGGTGTGTTGCAGGATGGAGAGAAGGCACATAAGCTTAAGAATTCTGCCACAAGGGGAAGCAAGAAATGTGAGGCAGGTGTATCCACAGAAGGACTGAGAAAGCCTAAGAATTCCTAGTAGGCAGTGGGAAGGTATTTCTTTCTTAAAATCAGTCAGTAAAGACTAGAAGTAACTCTTACTTCTAATGGAAGGACAGCAACCGCAAGAAGTACAAGAAACATAAAAAATCATGGAAACATGACACCAACAGGGGATCGCAATAATCTGCTAGTAACCGATCCCAAAAACATCCCTGATAAAGAATTCAAAACAGCTGGGGTTTTCCCTTGTAACGAGAACTTCTAAGATCCACTCTCTTAGCAACATTAAATATACAATACAATATTAACTGAAGTCACCATGCTGTACTGTTACATTCCCCATTAGTTATTTATTTTATAACTAGAAGTTTGTTCTGGTTCTTTCCTGTCCTTGCCCAGCCACTCGGCTGCACAAGGTCAGAAGGGCCCAGCCAGCTGCTGACCCGCCATGCTGTCCCGCTTCCAGGGAGGCCAGGAAGGCAAGGACAGGGCTTTCAACTTCCCAGTTGCAGGGGTCCCGGCGTACTTCAACCGGCGAGCGCAGGTGCGCGCCCCGGCAGAGCGCAGCGTGGGGTACAGTAATGGGACCCCAGCCCTCCCTCCGCGCCCCCCAACACCCCGCAACCCGCCTCAAGGCGGCGGCGCAGGCGCAGAGGCGCCACCCCTCCCCCGCCCTGCGAGCAACAAGCCCGAACGCCAGCCCAGCTGAAGCCGAAGCCTGAGCAAGACGCTAGGCAGCAGCGAGCCCAGCCTCTTACAAGGGGACGGAAGGGGCCGGAGCCCGAAGAGGAAGCACAAGTGCCACTACGCAGGCTGCGAGAAAGTTTTGGGGCTGGGAACTCACACAGGCAGACGGCCCTTCGCTGGCGGCTGGCAGCACGGCTTGCTGAAGTTCGAATTCCGCGCCTCCGGCGAGCTGGCGCAGCACCGCCTCATTGCGCACGCGCGAGAAGTTGCGAGGCCCACCTGTGGGAAGCTCTTCGGGCGCAGCCGAGGACCTCCAGGGGAAGCTCGCGCGCAGCCGCACGGCTTTCAGACCTGGCGGGACCCACACCGTCTCTCTCCCTTTTCGACTACAGCCGCTCCGACCTCAGCAGCACCACCGTCAGCGCCCCCAGCTCGCCCAGAGCGCCGCCCGCTTGGGCTGCCAGGCCGCTGGGGCCGATTTTCTGTGGCAGCACAACCTTCGTCAATCTCTACTGCGAGCTCCGCGCTCCCCGCCCCTCATCCCGTGGGCCCGAGGCCTGAGGACCCTCCCCGCCTTGTTACCGCCGTGGGGAGGGGCTCTCCCTTCCTCTCGGGATTCCGTGTCTTTTCCTTCTGTAATGAGAAAGAAGAAGAACTTCATGAAGTCAACAACAATGAAAACAAGTTTCTTCACTTCAGGGGTCAGAGTAAACTTGTAAAACAACAGCGACAACCGCAAAAAACACCATGCGCAAAGAGCACAGTACACATACCCACGAAGGTGAGAGAGTCAGTGGTGTTGAACCCCGCTTTCTCAGGGATGGACATGTTCCAGGGGTCGGTAAGGAGGCTCTCCGCACCCCCTCCGCCCGCCCCCCCCCCCCCCCCCCCCCCCCCCCGCTCCTGCTGCCTTACTAGGAACATAGAATGGCACTCCGGAGTTTCCGAGAACACACTGGGGACACGGCCCCAGGCCACTGCAGGTGGAGTTGAATGTCTGCCCCAAGGGTCAGTGGATGGTCAGTTCAAAGAAGATATTTGTGCTCTCAGGGCAGATCCCTAAGCTGGGGGACCCTGCGTCTCCCTCTTCTTGCCCACCTACCCAGTCTCTAGCCACCACTCTAGTGCCCGGCCTGGCTCAGAATGCAGACTGTTCTGAAGGACAGGCCACCTCAGAGGAATGCCTTAAACCATGGTGGGCAAAAGGAACACTCCCTCTGCCCTCCATGGCACCCTGCCTGTCTTCCTCTCTTGGACCGTCTCTCTGGGACCCCTTGGAGCACTGGAAACAGAGATGCAAACTCGGGTTGGGTAGACGATTGTAGGAGCCCATGTCCAATGTGTTAAGTCCAGGCCACCCACCTGACCCTCAGCCTACTTGAGGTTCAGTGTCAGCACAGGGACACCTGCTACTCTGAGTCCCTGTAGAAGGCAGATAGGGACCTTACACTATTGTTCCACATGGATGTTGCCCTCATGGTCACCAACCACCCCTACATCAACATCAAGTTGGAACTTGTGTCCCTAAGCCATGAGCACAGCCGTGCTTGTGCCCCTCCAGCTGTGTTCTGGGTTACCCTCCCCCCCCTCCCTTTTTGGTAGAAATTTGCTTATCACCTGAGATACGTGGAGACATCTTGGGGTGTCACAAAAGAAGGTGAGGAGTACTTACCTAGGGATCAGTTTGCACAATGCTGAAGAAAGGGTCAGTTTTCAACGAAATGATGCCCAACAAATGTGATTCAGAAACAGGGGTGATAAGCAAAGTTGTAGATTGTGCCTGGGTCTCAGTCTCCTGTACTAAACGAGGCAGGGGAAAGCAACAGATTTCAATACCTATGTTTAGCTAGGGGGAAAATGATGTTGATCCATCCCACTGTGAAGTGGGATCCAGGAAGCTGCAGGGAAAATGATCAAAGCAGAAAGGAGCAACATCTCAAACATGGGGAGTTGGCTTGATCATTTGTTGACCAAAGTTACTTCCTGGAGAGGATAGAAACAGAGGGACCTGGAGGAGGGACTTCCCTTTATGACTGTGCACATTGTCTCCATTACTATTCCATTTCCAGGTCCCAAGGAGGCAGCAACTGGATGGTGCACAATTCCCACCCATGGGTTGGAAAGGTGAGCAGAAAGCAGAATTTGGGAAGCTATGAGTTCTTGCCAAGCATGGGCTGTGTGGTAAGGTCATTTAAATCCTTGAAAAGGCACCTAAGAAGCTGAAAGAGGTTGTCTGAAGCCAGGAAAGTTGAGAGTGAAGTTCTGTCTGTTGGGAGCACAGGCCCAGCCCTGTCAAGATGTCTGTTGTCCTCAGTAGACACCTAGATTTTTCTCTAGTCTCAGAAAGTGATTAGGAGATGCTCACTGTCAATCTGAAGGTCCCAGAAAGTGCTTAGGAGATGCTTACTGTCAATCTGAAGGAGATGGAGATTATAGAGTAAACCAGTTTGAAAAACTACTTTCTTCATAGGCACTAGCCACCTTCCCTTCTGGGGGCAGATGGTGGGGAGAAGCTTAAGGTCTCACTGGGAGTGTCTAATGTCAGAAGAAAAGGAGGCTATGCAGTGACCATGGAAGGCCCAGAAAGCTCAGGCAAGGATATCTCTTCCCACACTGAGCTCCACAAATAAAACATTAATGAAATAAAGGGGGCTAAGAAGAACAGGTAGAGGCATGGTCTGCCAGATTTTCACCTTCTCACCCATATGCACACATACATGCACATATACACCAAGCAGGTGATGAGATGATCTAGGGTTGGCTGCCCCACCCCAGGAGTCTGTTGGATGGGCAGCCTGACTGCAGATTGTCATTTTGGTCTAGCACTGTCGCAGGGTGCAGAGTAGCAGAGGCAAGTGAGGTATGTGTGGTGGAGGATGGAGGCCACTGAGGACTCTGGCACCAGGACCTGGACTTTCAGACTTTAGACCTGGATGTTATTTCCAGAAAGCTCTTTTAGCTGCATGAGCCTATCCATATACAGTGCATGGGTTCTTGTTCTTAGTCTGAGAGGATTC
Organism: Phocoena sinus; assembly: GCF_008692025.1. Classification (NCBI taxonomy): domain Eukaryota; kingdom Metazoa; phylum Chordata; class Mammalia; order Artiodactyla; family Phocoenidae; genus Phocoena; species Phocoena sinus. Next base: position 70,058,355 of record NC_045767.1, read on the forward strand.
CATCACAAACGCACTTGAAGGGGATATATCCAACTCCAAAACGTTATACTTTCAGCCCTGTGGCTGGGGTGGGACCCCATTGCCATAGTAACTGAGTGTGCCAGCTGATAGGCCTCTTGTAGTCCACTGAAGACATGGGCTGCTGCTTCTTTTGGCTGTTATTAAACCCAGCTGGCACAAGTGGCTGGACCTTCTACTGCTCCTCCTCACAGTCCAGAAAAACCTGGTTTATGATCTTGTCCTCCTCAGGGGAGATGAAGTTCTTGATGATTAGGTACTTGAACTTGAGTTCCAGGTCTCCTCATTCTGTGCCTTCTGCAGGTCCTGCTACATGCAGATGTACTCATCATACTGGTCCTGGATCTCCACCTTCACTGCCTGCTGCTTGGCATGGAGCTTCTCGAGTTTCTTGGGTTTGACTTCTGCCCCAGAACTACATGATCTCTTCATCTCAGATCATCACCTCCTGCTGTATTTCCTGCTCCTGGCATTTCTGCTTGGCAGTCTCCTCACTCTTCAGTTTCAGTATCTTCTGCTGCTGTTTGGTGTGATCCATGACGTTCTTGCCCCAATGGAGAAGCTTGCTCTCCGTGGCCTTGTACTTGGCTGCAAGCAGCTCTGTGGCCTGCTGTTCCTGCCGTAGGTCTTCCAGCATCTTCTCCTTCATCTCCAGCAGCTTGTGCTTCTCCTCACTCACCAGGCTGCAGTCATCCTCTACTACTTCTGCACCTGCAGGTAATTATCCATGTTTTTATCCAAGGCTAGTTCCAGGAGGCTGGGTAGGTGGTAGTTGTTGTTATTGTTATCCTGCTCTTTGGCCTCCCAGACCTTGATTACTGGTCCTTCATGGTATCCCACCAGGGCTGACATGCTGCTTTTTATGCTGCTGCTTTTTATGCTATAGCTCTTTATGCTGCTGCTCTTCCTCCAGAGCCACTTTTCCAGAATCTTCTTCTCCAGATGAGATTTCAAGTGGGTGATTTCCTGGAATTCTTACAGCAGTGTGTCCTTGGGGTCCTCGTGCACTCAGAGCTTGTTCTTGATCTTCTTGGCTCGGTGGGCAAAGCTTGGTTTTGGAACGGCTCTCGTTGTAGCCAGTAAGAAACTGGCCCCAGTGTGGCTGCCATGACCACCTGGTCATTGACCCCTAGCTTGACTTAGATTGCCTAGAAAATAGAACCTGAGGCAAAAATACAATGTGCTAATACTTTATTAAGGGAAAGCTTATAGCTCCAGGGAAGTATCAATAGAAGTGTAGGACAAAAGGGACTGAGGAAAGAAAGAAGGGAGAACAAAGAGAAGTACAATGCTAAACAGACTGCAGTTATGGGTTGCATGTGGTATGTTCAGAGAGGTCATATGAACTACTGTTTCAGATGATTTCTTGCTTTAAAAAAAAACTATTTTAATGATTTGAGATATTGCCTTAATTATATCCTTAATTTTATGTATATTTTCATTAGCCTCTTTTTTATTGTGTTCTATGGGTCTGTCTGCCTATTTGTGTGGTACCTTGCGCACTTTTAATTACTAGTTTAATTGGATATATTTGGGCTAGTCCATCTAAATATTTTGCTCTTCTTTTGAAGAACTCCCTAAGGTAGTTGTTTGCTCATTTTTTCCCAGATGAATATTAGCATGGATTGTCTAATTCCATTTTCTTAAAGTTTGTATTATTTTAGGATCACATTCATTTTGGAAAGTAAATAAGAAGGACCTGAATCTTTATGACATTCTCTTTGAAAGACTGTCATGAAAGTGCTATATGACAATTCTCCTCTATTCTCTTTTGTTTAAAATGAAAATCATGTAGTCTCAGGATTCTTGTTTAATGATTTCAGACTGGGCTTGCCTTGTGTGGCACTACACTTCTCATGGAAATCAACTATGGGTTGTTTGGGGCAACTCTCCTCATTCTCCTTAGATAACAGTATTACCAGGTGCTATGGTCTAAATGTTTCTGTCCCTCCGAAATTCAGATGTTGTAATCCTAACCCCCACGTGATGGTATTAGGAGGTAATTAGGCCATGAGTGTGAATCCCTCATGATTGAGATTAGTGCCCTTACAAAAGAGGCCCAGAAAGCCCCCTCACCCCTTCCATCATGTGAGGGTGTAGCAAGTAGATGGCTCTCTAAGAATTAGGATGGGAACTTTCACCAGACATTCAATCTGCTAGTGGCTAGATCTTGAATTTCCCACCCTGCAGAACAGTGAGATACAAGTTTCTGTTATTTATAAGCCACCTAGGCTATGGTATTCTGTTATAGAAGCCCAAACAGACCAATACACCATGATATTCTATTCATGGGCAGTGGCATGAAGTAAAACAAGTGGAAACATGTAAGATCACTTAATTAGCATTGGAACTAGCATACTGTCACGTCCAGATATATGACATTAGCCAAAGCAAATCATAGTCAAGCTAGAAGTCAGATAGGGAAGTACACTATGACCACTTTGAGGCCATTGTGTGAATGCAGGAATAATTGAATATTGGATCAAAACATTCAATACACCACAGTCTGCCTCCTTGGTTTCAATTATTCATGTCATTCCTGCATGTAAAACACACTCATCTCCATTCCATAACTACCATATATCTCATCTAATCATGGCATCAAGTTAGAAATCTAAGATATTGTGAGTCTCATTGGGTGGAATGCAATTTCTCTTGGTCCATAGACCTATGAACTAAAAAAAATGATCTGTATTACACATGCCCTATATAAAATGGTATACAGGGAAAGAATACACACACAATACACACTCTCATTTTACAAAGAAACAGTTAGAGACTCATAACAGTCATTACTCTATATTAATTTTGAAACACTAGGCAAGTGTTACTAGGTACCCAGACTCTTGGGTAGTGGATATTATTTGCTTAGGCATTCAATTCTAAACCCTGGGATGATTTCCCAGATCCATATTTTTAAGGCTCTTGGCTTGACATCATGGAAAATTTCCTTTTCTGTCATCTTACACGGCCACTTCTAAAGAATGCATCAGGGTGTGTGTGTGTGTGTGTGTGTGTGTGTGTCTGTGTGTCTGTGTGTGTCTGTGTGTCTGTGTCTGGTGGCTCCCATCATCCCCTAATTCCTGACAGTTGAAATTTTGGGGCCCAGGCCAAGCATTTGTTGTTTTGGGGTCTAGATTGAAAGTGCTTTGCTTATAAAATTCTCTCTGAAACTTTGCAGGGTTTTATGTGTCTGAGCATACCCAGTTCTGTGCCAAAGGCCACATACACAATTTTTTTAAATGAGTCTTTTTGTTGGACTTAGTTATTAGTACTCTGATATTATTATTCTTATTTGGTACTTAATGTTTTTTAGGAGGCATTTTGCCCCTCTAAAAGAAGAGAAAGCTCATTCTTCTTAAACTGGTGTCTAACCAAAATATGTTCCTATCATAGTGTTCCTAGAGGGGAAGAGAAAGATGTGGTCCAAGTAAGTCACTAGGCCAATCACAATGTGGAATGGAACCTTACATTCATGATGAGGCCATGGCATGGATAGGAATTCAATGAAAGCTAAAGAATTGGTGCCAGTAATTGCATAAATCATAAAATCGCCCCCAGAGGCAGTAACTTTCCCATTTGTTCAATTATTCAGAGTCCTTTTGAGTTCATTAAAATTTTACTTTTAAAAACATTACACATTTCTTTTTGGTTTTATCCCTAGACATTTTAACTTCTCGTTGCTATTTTAACTGGAGTTTCCTTTTGCTCTCTTCTACCCATTGTTTGTATAAATAAAAGTTGTTGGGTTTCAATATTAAAATAACTTATCCTGCCTTTTATACTAGCTTAAGGAGTTTCTCCTAGTAATTTTCAGTTTGTTGTCTTGGGGTTTCCAATCACATCTTTTCTACAGCGGATGTTCTCTGGCAGTCGTTAATACATGAGACAAAGATCCTAACCTTTATGTCAACTCCTATTGGTTCAATTACATGTTTCTTCCCCAGATGTCCTTGAACTCAATATTCCAACTTTACCTCTTCCATGCTCTTGGCCACATAGTCAAATAATTTTCCAATATTTATGAATCCAAGTGTGATGGTTAATTTTATGTGTCAACCTGACTGGGCCATGGCATGCCCAGATATTTAGTTAAACATTATTTTTGGTGTGTCTGGATGAAATTAACACTCAAATCATTTAACCGAGTAAAGCAAATTGCCATCCTCAGTGTGGGTAGGCCTCATCTAATCCATTGAAGGCCTGACTAGAACCAAAAGGTGGAGTAAAGAATAATTCGCTCTTTCTGCGTGTCTTTGAGCTGGGACAATGGTCTTTGAACTCAGATGAGAATGTACAGCTTTGGTTCTCATGGTACTCAGGCCTTTGAACTCTAACTGAAACTATACTGTGGGCTCTCCTGGATCTTCAGCTTGCATCTGCAGATCTTTAGACTTTTCAGTCTCTATAACCATGTGAGTTAAATCCTTATAACAAATACCTTTATATGTATGTATATATCACTAATATATATGTATATGTCATCTATATATGTATATATAATATATATAATATTATACAATGATAGGTTAATTGTGCAATTTGAAAAAGATAGGGGAGAAAAATTATGAGTTATGCACTAAACTTAAAACCAAATCTTCTCTAATATTAGTGCAGGTCCAATTTTGTAAGTGTCCAACAATGGAAAGATACAGTAATATACAAAAGTTATAGACATTTAAAATTAGAAAATCCTGTGAAACACTTCAAATTATATAAATATTCAGAAAAAGTAATCATAGATTAACACCCATAAACACTTCGAGCATAACTTTTAAGGAAATAAAAGGTATTGGAAAGATAATATCCATTATGTATCCTAAGATAATATTTAAAGATAGGAATCATGCTTGTAGAAAGCATAAAAAGGAGGTTATTAAAAGCTACCATTCTGATGTGTACTCAGTGTTTGCTGGTCATTGGTGTTTCTGGTGCAACAATATCAGGCACTGTGTCCTAGATAATAATGCATTAAAATCTTTCACAGATGCCAAATATTAATAAGTATTCAAAATGTATTTTTGTCTCAACTAACTATATGTAATGCTATGGATATGTCTGCCAAGAATTTGTCTAGATTTTATGTTCCTTACTAATATTAAGAGGCAAGAGTTTAAAAAATGAATTTAAAAACTTCCTCCCTGGAATCCAGTAGAAAAGGATTGGGGCTCAAACCTTAAACTTTAGTGACAGGGTTGAAGGATGGTCAAATGAACAAAGAAAGCATTGTCACTGTTTATAGAAACCATGAAACATACCAGAAAATAATGATTTCAACACAGTTATTACTGATTGTTTAGTATTTTTGAGATTGAAGCCCTTCCATTGTGTTCACAAAAATTCTAGTTTTTGGAATTTTGCCCTGAACAAATGCCTGTTCTAGAAATTTGAGCCAGTTAAGTTTTGTTTTTTTTTTTTGTGGTACACGGGCCTCTCAGTGTTGTGGCCTCTCCCGTTGCGGAGCACAGGCTCTGGATGCGCAGGCTCAGCGGCATGGCTCAAGGGCCCAGCTGCTCCGCGGCATGTGGGATCTTCCCAGACCAGGGCACGAACCCGTGTACCCTGCATTGGCAGGCGGACTTTCAACCACTGCGCCACCAGGGAAGCCCGAGCCAGTTAAGTTTTAAATGGTGAACGTTTTATGATTAGGGGTAATAACATTTAATTTTCAATTAGAATGTTACCTTTTAGATGGAGATATAGCAGGCCCATTCACTGTCAACCAAACATTTGGCAAACCCTCAAATTATGCAGCAAAGATGCCAGCTGTAAAAATTCTCACTGACTATTTTGGAGAGATTTCCTTCACATTATTTAAGAAGTATGAAAGTAAAAATTGTACATCAGGGCAGATGCTTAGTTCATATGTAACATTGTTTTCCTGGGATTATTCATAAAACTAATTTTTGTTTTGTTTCAGTTTTCAAATTAAATCAGAACAAAAATAAGAATTAAGTTAAAAAATTTAAAAATCTGTGTATTATAGAATATATTTAAATTATTTATAGAAATTAAATCCTTTTAAAATTTATTAAAGTAAGACCGCTGTAGATTATGTTTTTAATTTAAGAGAGAAAAAATAGCTTAGATAAAGTTTTACATTTTTGTGTTTCATTAATTTTCTGTGTAAAGATTTATACCAGTCAAGAATATAAGCCTGTAAGTACAGGAATAAAAGTAATAAGATGAGTTTAATAATGAGTGTCGTCTCAAGTCAAATTAAAAAAGCAATAAGCTTTCTTAATTTCCTTTTAACATTTACCTATTTGAAATTTTGCATTCATTTATTAATGGCATATATTTATTAAAAACTTTAATTAGGGCTTCCCTGGTGGCACAGTGGTTGAGAGTCCACCTGCCGATGCAGGGAACATGGGTTCGTGCCCCGGTCCAGGAAGATCCCACATGCTGTGGAGCGGCTGGGCCCGTGAGCCATGGCCACTGGGCCTGCGTGTCCAGAGCCTGTGCTCCGCAACGGGAGAGGCCACAACAGTGAGAGGCCTGCGTACTGAAAAAAAAAAAAACTTTAATTAATGTAATGTTTCCCTCCTAATACAAGATCCTTGAGTAGGAAATGGGAATGGCTAATCTTAGCCAAAAGTACCACCATTGGTGGCATCCATTGATACTTTTTGAATTATATAAAAATTTTATGTTTTTTAATATAATTTTCAAGGCTGATGTAAAAAAATAATTTTTCCCATAACTAACTCAAATCATTTGGTCTTACCTTAACTATATATCATAAAATAGTATGTAAGACTTACAGAGAAGTCTGTTGTAAGTTATTCTTATTTAGAATTCTCTTCCAGATAACATATATTTAATTTGATGCTGACTTTATTTTAATTTGCTATATAGCTTAATTCAAGAAATGTTAACTTTAAGTATTAAAAATAACATTGGGAATTATGGAACTTTTGTAGATATTTTACCTTAAATACATAGGCGTAATCAGCAGAAGTCTGAAGAAGATTTTGCCAATCTGTAAATATCAATGAATTAGAGCTAGCATTGATTTATAAATGATAGTTGGCATTATATTTGCTTGTTGTTAGATTTTATTTGTGTTCCAAGCCACAAGCTACTTGTCAACCCATCATATATGATGTGTAATAAACAGAGCAAATGAACAAGCCCATCTGGCATAATGTCATAGAATCTTAAAATATATGTGAAAGTTTGGTATGTAGACCATAAATATTATTGTAGGAATGGTCAAGCTATACTTTTTTTTTTTTGACACCATGTTTTTTTAAAGAAAGATATAGTATCTCATACTGTGGGAATTTTCTACTTAACTTGAGCTATCTACCTGATATAATTATGCTGACTGGGAGTTTACATATTTTTAGCTATGATGTGATACTTTGAACATCTTCTGACATGGCACACAGGCAGGACATCATTACTCCCTTTATTGTAGGGTGATCTCAGAGTGGTGAAAATTCTGGATAAGTATTTTAGAGTAACATTGTGGGCTTCCAGATAGGTTTAAAAGTACCCAGTGCTAATGATTAGAACCAGGAAAAAATTGTATTACAAAACATATTCTTAAAGGAAGATTGTGTGCTTTCTCCAAATGGCTGGAGTTCAGGGCCATTTGGATTAATATGCATCATACATACTTTGTAGATTAAGCTAAACCCCCTGGGAAATGGATGGCCAATGAACCACTTTATCTGTACGCTGCAGGTACCTTGAGTAGTTTGCTACCTGCAGCATAATTATAATTATATTTTGATGTAGGCAGTGGTAGAGTAGTTAAAATCATTTTTCTTTCTACCCAGAATTTCCCGCAGAGAAATGCAAGGTGATGCAGTCTATTTTAAAACAATATTGTTTCCCTGGATTTAAGCCATAAGATGTAACCATAATTCAGAGCCAGCAAATATATCCTTCAATAGAAAAGGGAAGAATTATTGTCTATGTTGAGGAACAGGTACAGAATTAAATGTAGATATTGTAATTTCTTTAATGAGATTGCTTTGGTGACTTTTTTTTTTTTTTAAGTAGAGGGAAGGATTTTTAATTAATTAATTAATTAATTTTTGGCTGTGTTGGGCCTTTGTTTCGTGTGAGGGCTTTCTCTAGTTGCGGCAAGCGGGGGCCGCTCTTCATCGTGATGTGCGGGCCTTCCACTGTAGTGGCCTCTCTTGTTGCGGGGCACAGGCCCCAGATGCGCAGGCTCAGTAGTTGTTGCTCACAGGCCTAGTTGCTCCGTGGCATGTGGGATCTTCCCAGACCAGGGCTTGAACCCGTGTCCCCTGCATTGGCAGGCAGATTCTCAACCACTGCACCACCAGGGAAGCCCGCTTTGGTGACTTTTTAAATCAAAATCATTCAAAGATGTTTGAATTCTTAAAATATGTTTTGATTTTTTCCACACACTTAAATGAAATGTAGGGTTGAAGCAATTAGGAAATAGATGGAAAAATGTATCTTGGCATCAATGATTTAGACATTTGGGGGAATACATGTGCACATGAATTTATATGAATATATGTATATATACATATGTAAATATTTTACATGCACTCAGATTTGATTTGAGTAACTTGGGTAATTTCATTTTGTTTTTAAAAGTATACTTAGGAAATTTGCTGTATGTGTATATTAGAATAGACTTACAAAGGTGTCTATACCAAAATCCCTAGAATTTATGGATATCTTAAATCTATATGGTAGAAGGAATTTTACAATTGTCATTAAGGTTATGGACCTTAATATAGGGAGATTATTTTGGATTATCTCACTGAGTCCAGTGTAATCACGTGAGTCCCTAAAGGCAGATAACTTTCTAAACTGGAGTCAGATGTAGCAAGATGAATATCAGAGATATTGAAAGCGTAAGAGCAGCTTGATCCAGTCTTATTGGAGGCCACATGGAAAGCGTGAGAAAGACCACAGATAGCATTAGGAGCAATGACAAATCTCTGACTGACAACCAGGGAGGAAACGGGGACCTCAGTCCTACAGTCACAGGGAAATGGAATCTGTCAACAACTTGAATGACTTTGGAAGCAGACTATTCTCCAGAGCCTCCATTAAGGAAGGCAGTCCTGTCAACACCTTGATTCAGCCTTATGAAACCCCACCCCGCCCTAACTTCTGACTTACAAAATCTGTGAGATAATAAATTTGTGTTGTTTTAGTCCACTAAATTTGTGGTAATTTGTTACTGCAACAATAGTACACTAATACACATGTTTTAACCTGACAGACAGAGATGTAATTTAGTCTGTTTTATTTAGCTAATTTTCATGTTAGTTCCTCAGCACTGTGGAAGTATAGTTCATGTGATAATTACCTGTAGGAGCATGGTCCAAATGGAAGACCATCCATAGTCATTACTGTTTCTACCCCTCTGTTAGTTCCCCCATCACAACTCCTATACTGGACCAGTATAGGTGGTTGCATCTCTATACCTCTTTGCCTAATCATCTTGATCTCATTCTGGAAAATCTGTATATTTTTTTCAGGATGAGTTGAAGACTAACCCTCCCACCCTCTCTCCCCCCCCCCAAACAACAACAACAACGACAACAACAACAAAGAAACAAAAATAAAGAAATGAATGCATTATTGGGGGAAAAAAGTCTTTTTAAAATTTTACCTCAAGGAGAGTCCAATTACATACTGTTTGGATGACCCCGTGAATAGTTTCCAGGCTTAGTTCTTTTAATCTTTTTAACTTTGAGAGTGTGTGTGTGTTAGCTAAAGCTCAACCTTGGTTTGGGACATATGATTTCCACATATGATAGGCTTTCTAGGCCTCAGAATTTGTTTCTCATTGCTCTCTTCAAATACAGTCATTTGACATACATCTGTTAGGATGGTACTGTTGCCATGCAAGGCTTATTGTGTCATCTTGCCCTAGAAAAAGAAAATTATTCCCCATATTCCACCCAAAGATGTAGCCCCTCAACTAAAATTTGTAATATATGACAGCCATAGAGGTGTGCCTTGCGATTGCTGGTAAAGAGAAAATCAGCGGGGATTGAAACCACGGTCTCCAGCTGTGATTGCCTTAAGGGTCTACCTCAGTTTACCAGCTTAGGCCTTGTGCATCCCAGAAAGTCCTCGTCAATGAGTGAGTACTACAGTAGTACAAGGACTCACCATTTCTCGTCAGTTAAGAAATCCACTGTGGAGTTGCAAGGTGTTTTGAGGCTCTTGTACTCAATTCTCCTTTCCTCCCCCTCTCCTTTCAGAGATATTGGAAATTATTTGCTTTCCTTGTAATCATTTTTCTCTTTAATTTGGCTTAATCTATATGATACTACTGATCATTTGTAAGATGCTATAGTCTGAATGTTTCTGTACCCCCAAAGTTCATATACTGAAATTTAATCCATAAATTGATGGCATTAGGAGGTGGGAGATGATTAGGGCATGAGGGTAGAGCCCTCAGGAATGTGATTAGTGCCCTTATAAAAGAGGCTCAGGAGCCTCCTGGCCCCTTCCACCCTGTGAGGACACAGCGAGAAGACTTTGTCTGTGAACCAGGAAGTGAGCTCTCACCATGCACAGAATGGACTGATGCTTTGATCTTGGACTTCCTAGCTTCCAGAACTGTGAGAAATAAATTTCTGTTGTTTATAAGCCACCCAGTCTGTGATATAAACTGACTATGACAGAGGCATATTTCAGTTTTTCTTTCTGGGGGGAAAAACACTAAGTTGATAATATATGTTTAATGATTAGGATTAATCTGGGCAAATATATTTTTTCTTCAGGATTCATATATTCATTTAACCCATGTTTATTGAGCACCTGTTATAGGTTATATACTATTCTAGGTGGTGGGATATAGCAGTGGACAATACAGACAGAAACTTTGCCTTCACTGAGATTATATTCTACTGAGTGAAAACATAAAATAAATTTTCAAAAGTGAAATATATTCTATTTTAGATGATTTTAGATAATATGGAGAAAAATAAAGATAGAGATTTGGTGCAGAGACTTTCCTTATTCTCCATAGAATTATAGGGAGTTAGAATTTAGAGGCTTAGGAATGCCTTGGGAGCCACACAGTTATATTTTGGGATGGATATAAACAGAGATAATAGGCATACTGAGATTAATAATGATGATTACAAATTAAATGGTGATCATGATATTACTAGTGTTATGAGGGAAAAAGGAGTGAAAGTCTAGACAGGAGCACACAGATTTAGTAATCCAGTATGAGTCTAAGCTTTCTGTGTATTCTAACCTGAAAGACTCTGAAAATCACTTTTGTTTGTGCATGATATTACAATGATGCAAAACTTTTTTAAAACCAATATTTAAATTTGATGTATACTGAAAAACATGAGTTTTCTTGTATTTCTTATTTAGCTATTATCCCTAGGTCTCTTCAATTGAATTACGTTGTTCCAAACTCCCACATTCAGAAAGCTCTAATTCTGAGATATTTTGGCAATATCAAAAAAACAAACAACCCAATCAAAAAATGGGTGGAAGACTTAAATAGACATTTCTCCAAAGAAGACATACAGATGGCCAAGAGGCACATGAAAAGAGGCACACTAATTATTAGAGAAATGCAAGTCAAAATTATAGTGAGGTATCACCTCACACAGGTCAGAATGGCCATCATCAAAAAAACCTACAAACAGTAAATGCTGGAGAGGGTGTGGAGAAAAGGGAACCCTCTTATACTGTTGGTGGGAATGTAAATTGATACAGCCATTATGGAGAACAGTGTGGAGGTTCCTTAAAAAACTAAAAATAGAACTACCATATGACCCAGCAATCCCACTCCTGGGCATATACCCAGAGAAAATCATAATTCCAAAAAATACATGCACCCCAGTGTTCATTGCAACACTAATTTTTGCTGTTTTTGATTGTATTACCATGTGCTCAACTGGTAACATCCAAATGCTTGGCAGTTTTATTTCAAAGGTGCTTCAGAGTTTAAAATTTTTGAAGATATTATGTTTCATTAAACATTTATATTTAATTAAAAGGAAAATATCCTGTGGTACTATCAATACAAATAAATGAATTCAGATGACAGATTAGCATATAAATTCTATGAATAAGTTAGCAAACACATAGGAAATTCACATCTTACACCTGTGTCTGGAACATTTATTTTGGCACCAAATGTAAGATATGTTTGGCTTTCATCAATATTAAAATATTAAAAACTACATCTTTATATTGCCTCTATATAAAATTATTGCTTCAATTTGCATTTGCACCTAATCATGCTAACAGCTCACGTGACCTAAAAAATGTCTTTTTCCCTTTTAAGGCATAACTTTTTCACTTTCCTGTGATTAATTACAGAGTCCATGTGCATGTATTTGCAATGGGTTTGATTCATCTTAGACTGCATTCCTCTTTGTGTCTAAGAAATACCCCAATTCTCATTTCATTTCTAAAGAGAGATAGACTGATGAGTCCTAGTCAAATTAACAGTCAAGGTAATCACTTATTGTCTACTCAGTCTGTTTTTTTTTGTTTGTTTGTTTGTTTGTTTGTTTGTTTTGTTTTCCGGTACGCGGGCCTCTCGCTCCGGACGCGCAGGCTTAGCGGCCATGGCTCACGGGCCCAGCCGCTCTGCGGCATGTGGGATCTTCCCGGACCGGGGCACGAACCCGTGTCCCCTGCATCGGCAGGCGGACTCTCAACCACTGCGCCACCAGGGAAGCCCCAGTCTGTTTTTATGTCATATGATTCATCTGTTGGATGGAGCCTCTTACCTAAAGGAAGCAAACTTCTGTCATTAAATTATTATTTATTTTAAAAGTTAATACTGCTATATACTCAATATCAGCAACAGACTGAATTTCTAGTAAAAGTAATGAGAGTCATTTTCCCCCAGCACCAAATATAATGTATAGATTGTTTATAAATATTCTATTAGTTTACTACAGAACGATATAGTTGTGTCAGCTCAAGTAGTATGTATTAAAATCTGAATATTTGAAAAATGTGGCTTAATGGGTTTCTAACAGTATAATTCTTATATCCAAAATGATTGTGAATATTACTAGTAATTTCCTCAATACAGAGTGATCTTTAGTTTTACTTTACCTGTAACTAGATCTAATATTTAGAATTTGAAATAATTAAATCATACAAGTAAAAACTAATGGGAAGTTGCATGTTGAAATTACAGATACTTAAATTATGAGATATTATTTGAGCATCACAAGTACTCTTACATATTTTTGATGAGCATACCTATGTACTGTGAAGAAAAAACAAATACAGGAAAAAGGAAATCTCTCAAACTAGCATAATTAAAAATACATTGGGAATGTTATAATTAATAAAATTAGAAATAAGTTAGTTATTGTTTAAATGCTACTTAAAATAGAAATTCGATAGAAAAATTAGGACTATAAAAAAGAACCTTTGGGGCTTCCCTGGTGGTGCAGTGGTTGGGGGTCTGCCTGCTGGCGTAGGGGACACAGGTTCGTGCTCCGGTCCAGGAGGATCCCACATGCCACGGAGTGGCTGGGCCCGTGAGCCATGGCTGCTGAGCCTGCATGTCCGGAGCCTGTGCTCCGCAACGGGAGAGGCCACAGCAGTGAGACGCCCATGTACCGCAAAAAAAAAAAAAAAAAAGAAACTTTACAAATTATTATTTTTTGCTTATTGAAATATATCTGACATATAACATTATGCAAATTTAAGGTGTACAACATGTTGATTTGATATATTTATATGTTGCAGTATGATTTCTATTGTAGTGTTAGCTAGCATCTCTGTTACATTGCGTAACTATCATTTCATTTTTTGTTGTGGGAATAATTAAGATCTAGTTTCTTAGTAAGTTTGAAGTTTATAATACAGTACAGTTGACCCTTGAACAACACAGGTTTAAATTGCAGGAGTCCACTTATATGTGAATAGTTTTCAATAGTAAATGCTGCAGTACTGCTTGGTAGTGATTGGTTGAATCTGAGGATGTGGAGGAACCGTGGATAAAGAGAACTAACTATAATTTATACGCAGATTAAACCCCACATTGTTCAAGGGTCAACTATATTTTTACCTATAGTTGCTGTACTGTGCATTAGATCTCAAGGACTATTTATCTACTAATTGCAAGTTTTTCCCCTAAACACCATTTCTTCTATTCTCCCACTCTTCATCCCCTGGCAACTACAATTTTACTGTTTTTAGGAGTTTATTTTTTAGATTACACATGCCAGTAATACCATATAGTATTTGTATTTCTCTGTCTGACTTCTCTCACTTAGCATAATGTCATCAAGGTACATCACTATTGTGGCAAATGGCAGGATTTCTTTCTTTCTCTTGGCTGAATAATATTCCATTGTATGTAAATGCCATATTTTCTTCCTCTACTTCTTTTTTTTTTTTTTTTTTTTTTTTTTTTGCTGTGCTGTGCAGCTTGTGGGATCTTAATTCCCCAACCAGGGATTGAACCAGGGCCCACAACAGTGAAAGCACCGAGTCCTAACCACTAGACCACCAGTGAATTCCCAATGCCATGTCTTGTTTATATTTCCTTTGGATATATATCCAGAAGTGGGGTTGCTGGATTGTTTGGTAGTTCTACTTTAAATTTTTTTGAGGAAACTCCATATTGTTTTCCATAGTGGCTGAACCAATTTACATTTCCACCAATAGTGCACAAGGGTTTTCTTTTATCTACATGCTCACCAACACTTGTTGTTTTGTGTCATTTTTTAATACCCATTCTAACATTCCTTTGCTTTTCTTTTTTTTTGTAAAGCTTTGGGTCATGTTTCACCTGATTGAAATGAGACAATGTAATGTCCTTTAGTTCGTATGAGAACACGCTTAACGTTCATTAAGAAAAAGAAAAAAGGTAATTCATTCTCTTCAATGCTGATAATTAGAAACAAATGTTTCAGAGGCAAATTAGCCCTTTATATCTAGCAATCAGGCCAACAATATTATAATAATTATTACAACAAAATTGAAAACTTTATTATGTAGGGTTTAAGACACATACTATCTTTGAAATGGAAAATAACTTTCGTATATCCCCAAATCACTCTCTATGATTACTGAATCTCTTGAGATTTTTCTTATATTTGATTTCAGCAGATCACTAAGGACTTTCTGTTTATATCTTTCATTTAATAATTCTAATTTCACTGTGTCTTCCTATATTAAAATGAATCATCCAATTAACATATACTGCAATGCCAGTTAGAATTAAATAGTACGTAAAATCATCCTTGCATATATCAGGCAAGTTTGACACAGTTTGTGTCTTTTGTGATTGTGCTTATATACCTGCATTAACATAGTGTATGTGTAGCCCACTAGAGAATGTTTTAATTTATTGAACCATGTTACCATTAACAGAAAGTGTCAGGATAATAAAGTAGCTGCTTCTACATTTTTGCAGGGACCTTAAAAACAAGGTCCTTCATCTCACAATATAATTCATCTTACTCATCTTTTTGATAACATATACATTACCAATAAAGTTGATTTCTCTGAATATAGTATTACAGTATCAGTGTTCTTGCTTGTTATGCTCAAGACACATTAGCGGTTGGATCAGAGACACAAGACACATGAAATAGTTCAGAAACTACACTGCTACACATAACTGTCTTTAAATTTGATGTGTTGGCCTATAGAGATATTAATAACAAAAGAAGTAATATATTTAAAGTCCCTGATTTTTGTGGTATCTACACAATACCAAAAATTCAATTTAAAAATTCATTTTGTAGGGACAAAGAAAAGGTTTGTTCTCTTCCTTTGTATTTAGAAATCAGGTAACATAGCTTTCAGGAAACTTGCAATAAAAATAGAAATAACAGTAAAAAGAAATAATGGTGTTATCATAATATTGACTGTTTATGAAGTACATACTTTATTTCTTTTAATCCCATTAAGTGAAGGATTACTAATTCCATTTTAGAGAGGAGAACATTGTGGTTCATAAAGGACTAAAACTTGGAAAGGAACACAAAGATAATAATAACAGCTGAGATTCAAGCCTTGGTTTGTGTGTATTAAATTATGCCATGCTACTTTGAAAATATTATTTACCTTGTCTTTAAGTAAATTTTATATAAGTTATTTTATTATTTATCACTTTATAGTTAGAACAGTTTTAAATCTTTAACAAATTGAGTTTGGACTCACTCTTCCATGAGGAGTGTATAAGAGGATTAATGAATAAAGAACCTACCAGCCTTGTAAGGAATGATAGGAAGCAAAGGGCAGATAGTCACAAATTTTGAGTATCTAAGTACTTTAAAGCCAGTTATTTGAGGTATATTAAATTGGAGTCAACTAGATATCTGATTTTCACAAATAAAACAAAACAAAAACTATTTAATACATAAAAACAATTTTAAACAAATTTTAAAATCTATTAATAAGTGTGAGGCCTTCTGCTAATGAACATGATGGCTTAACTACGACCAGATTTGACCTCCTGCAATACAACTGGCAAACAAACAAACAAAATGTGTAATATAACTCTTTTCAGACATTGGACAACAGGCAATACAGGGCTGTGATCCCTGAGAGAAGAGAGACAATGGGATAAGACCTGTAATTATCCTGGCTTTCATCTTTATGGCATTTTCCAGGGCACAGTGCAAAGATGGGAATCTCAAGCTGAACAAGAAAGCTTTACTGAGGGGACCTTCAAGATGGCAGGGGAGTAAGACGTGGAGATCACCTTCCTCCCCACAAATACATCAAAAATACATATACATGTGGAACAACTCCTATGGAACAACTCCTGAAGAACCCCTACTGAACGCTGGCAGAAGACCTCAGACTTCCCAAAAGGCAAGAAACTGCTCACGTACCTGGGTAGAGCAAAAGAACAAAGAAAAAACAGAGACAAAAGAATAGGGACAGGACCTGCACCTCTGGGAGGGAGCTGTGAAGGAGGAAAAGTTTCCACACTCTAGGAAGCACCTTCACTGATGGAAATGGGGGGTGGGCAGGGGGGGAAGCTTTGGAGCCATGGAGGAGAGCACAGCAACAGGGGTGCAGAGAGCAAAGTGGAGAGATTCCCGCATAGAGGATCAGTGCCTACCAGCACTCACCAGCCTGAGAGGCTCGTCTGCTTACCCACCGGGGTAGGTGGGTACTGGGAGCTGAGGCTCGGGCTTCGGAGGTCAGATCCCAGGTAGAGGACTGGGGTTGGCTGCATGAACACAGCCTGAAGGGGGCTAGTGCACCACAGCTAGCCGGGAGGGAGTCCAGGAAAAACTCTGGACCTGCCTAAGGGGCAACAGACCATTGTTTTGGGGTGCACGAGGAGAGGGGATTCCTTCTCTGCCCACAGAAGGCAGAGCACCACCTAAACGAGCTCCAGAGACGGGCATGAGCGCAGCTATCAACTTGGACACCAGAGACGGGCATGAAATGCTAATGCTGCTGCTGCAGCCACCAAGAATCCTGTGTGCAAGCACAGGTCACTATCCACATGATTCACATCTGCCCCTGGGAACCTGTGCAGCTCACCACTGCCAGGGTCCTGTGATCCGGGGACAACTTCCCTGGGAGAACACACAGTGCACCTCAGGCCGTTGCAACATCACGCTGGCCTCTACAAACGCAAGCTCGCTCCACATTCTGTACCCCTCCCTCCACCCAACCTGAGTGAGCCAGAGCTGCCTAATCAGCCTCTGCTTTAACCCCGTCCTGTCTGGGCAGGAACAGAAGCCTGAGGGCAACCTACATGCAGAGATGGGGCCAAAACCAAAGCTGAACCCCAGGAGCTGTGCAAACAAAGAAGAGAAAGGGAAATTTCTCCTTGCAGCCTCAGGAGGAGAAATTAAATCCCCACAGTCAACTTGAGGTACCCTACATCTGTGAAATACCTGAATAGACAATGAATCAACCTAAAATTGAGGTGGTGGACTTTGGGAGCAACTGTAGACTATAAAACTCTTAGAGGAAAACATAGGTAGAATACTCTTTGACATAAATCACTGTAAGATCCTTTTTGACCCACCTCCTAGAGAAATGGAAATAAAAACAAAAATTGATGGGACCTAACGAAACTTAAAAGCTTTTGCACAGCAAAGGAAACCATAAACAAGAAGAAAAGACAACCCTCAGAATGGGAGAAAATATTTGCAAGTGAAGCAACTGATAAAGAATTAATTTGCAAAATACACAAGCAGCTCATGCAGCTCAATATGAAAAAAACCAACAACCCAGTCGAAAAATGGGCAGAAGAGCTAAACTGACATTTCTCCAAAGAAGATATACATGCTAACACACACATGAAAGGATGCTCAACATCACTAATCATTAGAGAAATGCAAATCAAAACCACAACTAGGTATCAAAAGAGTGAGCGAGTAGCATGGACAAATATACACTACCGATTGTAAAACAGATAGCTAGTGGGAAACAGCTGCATAGCACAGGGAGATCAGCTCGGTGCTGTGTGACCTCCTAGAGGGGTGGGATAGGGAGGGTGGGAGGGAGACACAAGTGGGAGGGGATATGGGGATATATGTACACATCTATCTGATTCACTTCGTTATACAGCAGAAACTAAGACAACATTGTAAAGCAATTATACTCCAATAAAAATGTTTTAGAAAGAAAGAAAGGTTTACTGAGTTGAGGAATTAGCAGTAATAGTTAGGGAAGCTGAAGTGCTTGGAAATTTGAGCATAGTGTTCTGGGCATAAGGGATCTGTGTAGAAAAAGAACTTCAGAGATTCACACTTGTGTACTGTTGAGTGTTTGCTAACTACCAGATGACACATGAGAAGTATGACACTCCCACATACAGACAAAGAAAAATCAGAGAATTATAACTGAAAATTCTCAGAACTCCTCAGAAGGTGAGAGGATGTTCCATCCCTGACCAGATAGAATGGAACATCCTCAGAGATCACTCATATCATTCCTAGAGAGCCCAGAAGAGTCATGAGTTAGTAGTGGGAGTGAACTATGTCTGAAGTAAAGATTCTTTTAAACACACCCCAGCAAATTTTAAGAATGAAGCTCTAAATGATTAAAGTACTCAGTATATAACTCAATTCTCTGTCAAAACAAATCATTATGTTCTTTAAAGGAAGACATAAAGTAAAAGACAGTAAAAATATAGCATTTGCAATGTTAATATCCAATCAAAAATTCCTTTGCAGGTCAAGAAGAAGAAAATGTGACTCAAAACCAGGAAGCAATAAGTAGAGAAATAGATCTATAAATGACAGATGTAGTAGAACTAGCAGGAAAATGTAGTTAGAGAAAAGAACTATTATAACTATGTGCAAATATTTAAGGAATTCCATACTTCTTTGCCATGTACCCGACTCAAAGAATCTATCTTTCTGACTTCTCCCACATTAGTTTATTTAAAGCCATTTTTGAAACCTATATAAATGTAGTAAAATTGCATATACTTACTTGTAACTGATTATTTTACCTATTTTTTTAATTAAAAAAAATTATTTTTGGCTGTGTGGCATGTAGTATCATTTCTTTAATTTTTAAAAAATTTAAAAAAATTTTGCTTGCGTGGTATGTAGGATCTTAGTTCCCCGACCAGGGATCTAACCAGCGCCCCCTGAATTGGAAGCGTGGAATCTTAACCACTGGACTGCCAGGGAAGTCCCTATTTTACCTAATGTTACCTCAGTGCCATTCATTATTTTTATTGCTTGTAGCAGTAAGTTGTTTCTCACCCATTGACATGTTGTATTACTGAACATTCTACTCTATATATTTTGTACTATTCATATATTAATACATATATGTAATAATTATTTATAATAATTATTAAGTGCCAAGTGAAATGTTTTCAGTTTTTGGCTACTGTAAATTATGTTGATATGAAAAATCTTTTTTTGCGGTACGCGGGTGTCTCACTGTTGTGGCCTCTCCCGTTGCGGAGCACAGGCTCCGGATGCGCAGGCCCAGTGGCCATGGCTCATGGGCCCAGCCGCTCTGCGGCATGTGGGATCTTCCCAGACCGGGGCACAAACCCGTGTCCCCTGCATCGCCAGGCGGACTCTCAACCACTGCGCCACCAGGGAAGCCCCAATGAAGAGTCTTTTGATACACAATTTGCACATTACTTTTGGTTAGTAGTAGAATGACTAGAGGTGGAATGGGTGGGATACTGGATATTCATATATTTACATTTGGTAAACCCTGCCAAATAGTTTTCCAAAAGGATTCTAACAATTAGAAATCACAATTACAATGCTTGGGAGTTGCAGTTGTATACATCCCACTGTCATTTGATATTACCAGTGTTATTTCCCTTTGTAGCCATTCCTAATGAGTAAGATTCTTGTAGTTGTAGTTGGAGGATTATCTCATTGTCCCTTTAATTTTTATTTTCCTCTGACTAAAGAGACTGAGCATCTTTTGGTATTCTTATAGGACATTTGTATATTCTCTTTTGTAAAGTAGCTGCTGAAATATTTTGCTCAATTTTTCTTGGAAAGTCAGGAGAGTTTATCCTTTCTTTCATTGATTTATAGGAAAACACTATGTGTTTTAGATATGAGTTATTTTTAAGGTATATGTATTGCTATATCTTCTCACATTCTGTGAATATTTTCACTATTTAAAGGAATCTTTTAATGCACAACAGTTTTTGATTTTAATGGTGTTCAATTAATCAGCTTTTACATTATATGATTATTGATTTTTATATCTGGTTTAAGAAATCTTTGCCTACTTGAAGTTCATGAAGACATTTTCCTTGTATTATCTCTTAAGAGTTTAATGATTTTACTTGTATATTTAGGTCTGTAACATACCTGGGATTCATATTTGTGTATGACATGAGGCGGGGTCAAGGTATACTTTTTATCTGTAATTTGGCACTTCGCTAAATCCAGAACTTTTTGTTGAAAAGAACATTTTCTCACTGCATTTCAGTGGTACCTTTGTTATAAATCTATCACACATATATGTGTAGGTCTCTTTCTGCACTCTACAATCTGTTGCATTTGTCTATCTATCTATCTATACTCTATTTGTCCCCTCTCTATTTGTTCCCATTGCCTTAATTATTGATGTTTTGTAATAAATTCTCCAACTTTCCTGTTCATGTTGTCTCATTTCTTGGCTTTTTGCATTTCTGTGTGAACTTTTATAATCAATTTCTTTATCAACTTTATAGTCAATTTCGATAGTACTTTTATCTGGAATTGCACTGAATCTAAAGAGTAGGTTATAGAAAATGCACAGTTTAACCTTGAGTTCATCATGTGGTTTATGTCTGATTTAAATAGGTTGCATAAATTTCTCTCAGTAATGTTAAATAGTTTAGAGTGTATGTCATCACAACGTTTGATGAATTTAGTAGTTATTTAATGCCTGTTGATCTTATTATGATGTTTTTACCTGAGTTTTCTAATTTTTTGTTGCTATTATATAGAAATATAACTGAGACTGGACAGTTTTATTTTTGAAAATAAACTGTAATTTGAGACAAAATCTAAGAGTAACCAATAAATACAAGGATTCTGCCATAGTTCCCTTTCAATCAGTAGAAAAACTGACATTACTGAATGCATTTAGTGGGAGAATAAGAGACAACATTGCATGATTATCTGAGTCCATGAGTTGTGTTTGTTCGGCATACAACATTTGGATCCATGGTAAATCATCCCACACAAATTAGATCATTTGTCAAATGCTCACACTGGTAAAGCTGTATATTTGGAGATGAGTTCTTATTACTATCACGCTAGTGATGTACATGTCTCAATGAGGTGATATGAGATAAATAGTTGACGTTTTTAAGTGTTACTTTAAAAAACAGATGTTCAGTATTTATAGACATTTCAATAAGAGGTTAGTTATAGAATTATTCATTTTATAGTCATTATTATATATAAATATATATATATATATATATTTTTTTTTGGCGGTATGCGGGCCTCTCACTGTTGCGGCCTCTCCTGCTGCGGAGCACAGGCTCTGGATGCGCAGGCTTGGGCCCAACCGCTCCGCAGCACGTGGGATCCTCCCGGACCAGGGCACGAACCCGCGTCCCCTGCGTTGGCAGGCAGACTCTCAACCACTGCGCCACCAGGGAAGCCCCATTATTGTATTTTTTAACTTTAAGTCACTTTCTATTATTAATATCTTAACAGCATGTGTATCTATGACTGCTACTTTTATGATTTTCATGATGGTTAAAAGAAAATATTAAAATAGAGCTGAGTCATTTTCAACTGCTGAGATAGATAATGTAATACTTCATTTCACTGGAGTATTAATAAAAGGCAAGTTCCCACACCTTATTATACTACCCGACAATGGGCACTTGTAATTATTTAGCACTATTATTTGAGTTTCTTCTTCAACTTCTGATATGATTTCAAGAATAGCATATTTTCCCCAGACATAAGAACTCTTTCTAGTCTAATTTTATGTTCCGATTCTATAGAGAAAAATAATATGCTCCCCACCAGAATTGCAAAGAGAAATTACTCTTTTCATGCACCATCTTTCTCCCTTTCTTCTCTTTTGCTTACTTTATTGTTTCTCTTTTGTTAATTGAATAAATTTGACACAATTATATGTTGTGTAAGATTAAGATAGCATATTACTTTGATACATTTATGTGTTGTAATATGATTGCCAATGCAGCGATATTTATTGCATTTCATATTTTTCTATAGATGTATTAGGCCTGATAATTCAGAGTTGAGGGAGCTCTTTAAAAGTTTATATCAGGCAGTCCTTGGGGAAATATTTTCAATCCAAGGTAAAACCTCAATTCTACCTGCAAATCCTAACCTTAAGGAAATAGTTACAGAAAATAAGTACATGTATTTATTAAAGCAGGAAGATTTTTATTAAAGCTTAGCATATCCCCACTTAACAACCCTAATATAGCAAATAAACTCTGAGGACCTAACATTTTTCTCAAGCCTGAAGCTAAAATCAACTAATTGTAAAGAACTCTCTCCATGGCTTTTGTAACACTTTCATCTATTGAATATTCTATCAAAAAATCTTTTTAACTTAGTAGAAACTTCTGTTGAAGATCTGTGGCTGTACAGATGAAGTGTCATATCTTGGAAAATATTATAGTTAACAAATTGGATGACATTGCTTGAAAGCTCCTTTAAAGATAGGCATTAAAGAAATATGATCTATTTATACATTTCTATGTTTTAACTGATCTTGTTTGAATATTTGCAAATTTGATTGGCAAGGATGGATGACATATGCCTAGTTTATACCTTCTCCCCCTCTGGCTTGGATCCAAGAGCCACCTGGTTGGAACAGCTTGTCAAAGAATTTGTTTTCTGTACAAATTCTTCATGTAATGAAATTAGATTATTATTTTTAAAATTCTAATTTTCCACGTGACATATCATCTTTAGAGAAACAGTTTGTATTCCAAGTTGTTGCCACTAGCAATAGATATTTAAGTCAGTAATCTAAACATATTAGATTGTGGAAAATAATCAGTGCTCTTCGGGGAAAATAAAGCAAAGGAAATTGATATTTCTATAAAAATGAAAAATTTTGAGTTTCTACACTTTAGGGAGCCACACATGGCCTTGTGTAAATTATTTAACCTACCTGGATTTCAGTGTCTGCATTTATAAAAAATAAAATAAAATTAATACCAGTCCCATAGCTTATTTTGAGGAATAAATTAGAAAATATTTGTAAACTGTTTACCACTCTTCCCAACATCTATTATATGCTATATAAATTTTAGCTATTATTGCTACTAACATAGAATTCTACTCAGTTTAATTATTCAAAAAATTAAACTTGCTATTCTCTAATGAGCCTACATTACTTAAATCTTTTGTTGCTTTTATTTGAAGATAAGAGCAATTATGTTGAACTGTTAGTTGAATTGACATCTTGAGTAATTAAGACACTAAATTTTAAGATAGAGATTAATAGAAATTTATATTTCTATAATACTCAATATGTATTATGATTAATAAATAATATTTGTTAAATTAATAAACTGGCAAGTAAAGCATGAGGCTTGAAAGTGAAAATAATAGCTGTTATATGTGTTCAAAATGAATTGTTCTGAAAATAAACTTGGATGGAAATAAAGTAGTAAGAAGACAGACTTACACCTACAATCTATCAACATTTATTTTAGAAAATAGTGCAAACGTTTATCTCAGTAGCTGCTAGCAAGCAATAAAATACAGAAAAACAATACCAGATTAGAGTCAGGAACTCAGATTTTATTCCTCATCCTTTCCCCTACCCCAAACTTTTCCATTAACTATCCAGCTTTGTCATCTTCTGAAAGTGCTTTGTTTTTCTAGGATTAGTCTCCTCACCTGAAGAAACAAAATGAAAATATTAGTTCTAAAGGTTTCTAGGGTAACTTTCAGTCTTAAATATCTATGATAAACTTTCCGATGAGTAATACTTAGGTCTAGGCATAGATACCAGGGGTTTGGTAAAAATTAAAGATAGATACCAGAACCAGAGAAAGACTTGCAGGAGAATTGTAATTAGGTAAGAATTGGTGATAGGTACCTTAATTGACAGTTTTAATGTAAATTATTGAGAAAAAGAAATAATACTTATGATTTCCAAAATATTTGGAAATTACAGGAAACAGCATCTCCGAAACTGACTACAATTTTATATTTAACTATCTTCAGCCTATGGGAAATATATAAACTGAAAAAATTAGAATAGCTAATTGACTTGGGCAATGCAATTAAATAATCTGTACCTCACTCTTTTGTTTTTTAAAACATTTTTTGTACCTCAATTTATTCATTAGTAAAATGAGAGTAAAAATATATATCATTGAGTTAGCATGAAATATGGTGATATAGATGATGCCAATTGGTAACATAAAAGAATTCAACAGATGCTGGTTATTATTCTCTCTCTCTAGACTGTGAACTGTTTGGTTATTTTCAGGGGGAAGGAGTGGGGGTTGGTTTCGTTCACCATTGTCATAGGGTTTTAACCTGTCCCATAATAGGCACTCAATAAATGTTGCAAACTCACAGACTTTGCTCTCTGCATTGGTAGATTTTAACTCTGGTTGTGCAGCATTGATTTTCCATGATTCCATTTTTGTCTGTATGGAATTGTGATTGATACTGTCAGCCAAGACTATTGAGAATAAGGTGAAGAAGTTTTATTAACTTTTAAACAGGCTCTCAGCCTTTCTGGAGAGCCACTGGTGGTGAGTCATCATGCTGTTTCTGTATGGTTATCAAGTCTGAGTTCAGAATAGAATCTCTAGTTGTGGCATGCCTCATTTTTATAACTTTTTATATAATGCTAAAATGATAATTAAATTTGTATTGTATCCCATAAAAGAATACTCCTGAAGAAAAGAGCAAAAGAAGCTTAGAAAAAATGTTACTTCTGGAAAACAACTACATAGCTTCATAACATAAATGCAGTCTTCAACAACATGTTGTCACAGAAAGCTATAAATTAGGAGTTAGCAGACTCAGATTCTGGTCCTGATTAATTTAGTAACTATTTATCTTGGACAAATTGTTATCCTGTTAGAAGCTCAGCTTCATTAAGAGGAAGATTTTTGAAGCTGACAGTTTCCAATATCCCTCACAGCACTGTGAGTATAAACACTGAAAAGAATTTTCATTGCATTCTCTTCTTGATATTCATGACAACCTGTTTGGTTCAGAAAAAATTTCAGGCTTACAGTACAAACATACATTCTAAGGTCATACCTTCTAATTTTTAAATTTTTATTTATCACCAGTAAAAAAAATTCAATTTGTGTATTGAGAGATTCTGTTTCAGGGCTTTTAAACTTTCAACCATCATAATAAATTGACTCTTTTAGAAATATATTAGGTCAACATAATTTATTCATTTGTTTTGTGGGTAGTGCTGGTGGTATCATGTAACAGTCATATAAACACAGACTAAATTCCCTTTTTGTAGGAATTTAGGAGTTATTCCTGTATCTTTTTGTGTGACACACGTAACCTCTGGATTGAGAGCCTCTAAAAAAATGCGACTTTTATTTCAGGATTTAAACCAATGTCAACATTTGTTTTGATCACCAAAACATAAGCTTACATAATATAAAAATATTAAAAAGGCAAATTTAAAGTGTCTGATGCCATCCAGATGTACTCGATGATGGTAAGAAAATCATAATTAGAACCATTTCAGAGTAGTGCTAGGTGAAGCATCTCTGAATGCTAGCCAGTTCACCTGGCTCATGCCCAAACTGTATACATTAAAATAATTTCAATTCCCACTTTACCTGAGGCACTGTGTTTTACCGTGTAAGATATTTTCACAATTATAAATTGAACTTACGATAGTAACATTTAAATTAGTACTCATGTAAATTTCCTATTGTAACAAGTTGTCTTCTCTTTAAAAATGACTTCTTCGGGCTTCCCTGGTGGCGCAGTGGTTGAGAATCTGCCTGCCAATGCAGTGGACACAGGTTCGAGCCCTGGTCTGGGAAGATCCCACATGCCACGGAGCAACTAGGCCCGTGAGCCACAACTACTGAGCCTGCACGTCTGGAGCCTGTGCTCCCAACAAGAGAGGCCGCGATAGTGAGAGGCCCACGCACCGCGATGAAGAGTGGCTCCCGCTTGCTGCAACTAGAGAAAGCCCTTGCACAGAAACGAAGACCTAACACAGCCAAAAATAAATAAATAAATAAATTTAAAAAAAAAAAAAAAAAAAAAAAAAGATGACTTCTTCACACAATGGATGGTTTTACAGTGAGCATTGCACATGCTTAGCACATGTTACCTGTACTTTAAAAGCAAATTTTATAGGCTGAGTGTAATGAAGGATTCATGGAAAGGCCATTATTGACAAGGGAAAACAAATTATTAATCTGAAACATCTCTCTAAGGGATCCATGAGTGTATTCGCTAGGTCTACAAAACAACAAAATTAAATCAGAAATGGTATTCCCTCACATTCTTATCTGAACCCAGCTGATCACATGTCACATATAGCTACTGACATATACCTAGTTCCTGGCTGAACACTTTTTCCTCTGCTATTCAAGGAAGCATTTTGGTTGCAAGTTTCTATGTTACTGTAGAAAAAAACCCTCACATTTACTCTAATTAAATTTGTCTATATAATTATTTCTGTTAGTGTATTTTTAATTGGGAGATATATGCATAGAATAGTGAGTAAAATTTAAATGAGCAGACTAATGTGTAATATAAGAACATAATCATATACTGCCGTCCAGTCCACAAATTAGAAACTTGCCAATAACCCTGATGTTATTTTTTATTGTTTGTCTTGTTTTCATTTTTTTTGTTTTTGTTTTTGTGATCACATCTGCCCACCACTCCTAAAAGTAATCATTGTGTTGACACTTGGGTTACATTTCTTTTTACTTTGTTTTAGATTTACTGTCTCTGTGTATATCCCCTAACAATATCTAGTTTTCTGTCTCTGAAGTTTATACAAATGGAATTACACTGTACACATTCATGTTTGTCTTTTTCTTAGCTTTGTGTTACATTTACTAGAGCCATCTATGCTGTTATGTGACTGTTGTTCATTCAGTTTCATTGTTTTAACAATGATGATGATACTCTCATATTAACTGTAGATATTATTATTAAATATAATAATATTGAGTTGAGTTTATTTGAGATGGAGCTCAGATATGAATCTCTGTAATCTAGCTCCAAGTACAATACTCTTGTTTTGTTATACACCATCTCACTAGACTATTTCATAGTATAAAGTAGCATGTTTTCCATTCTGTTATTGGTGGAGGCAAGTTGTTTCCTGCTTTTCCTGTAACAAATAATGCTGTTTTGTATACTCTTGTACAAATATCCTAGTAGATTTGTATAGCAGATGTATGAGAACTTACCTAAGGTATAAATTTATGACTGAAATTGATGGGTTGTAGTGTATGTGACAATGCAAATTTATGAGATGACTTCAAACATTTTCCAAAGTGACAATAACAGTTTTTATACTCAAAACAGCATATAAGTGTTTCCCTTGATCTACATTCTATTCAGATTAGAATTTTAAATCTGTTCCAGTTTGATGTTTGTGAATAGATTTACATTGTGATTTTAATTTGAATTTTTACTAACTCGTTGACATCTTTTCATTTGTTGGTTGTCTAATTGGATTTCCTCTTTTGTTAAGAGGCGATTTAAGGCTTCTGCCTATTTTTAAATAGATTCTCTCCTTTTTGCAATTAAATGTAGGAGTTTTCAATATATTTTAATTGTCAGTTAATTTGTTGGTTAAAGATGTTGCAAATCTTTATTCATACAGTGTTTCTACACTCTTCATATAAGAATGACTTATAGTGCTATTGAATGCATTACTCCTTTCTTTTATAATTAGTAACTAATTTGTTTAGTTTTAAGAAATTATTTCTTACCCTTAAGTTATGAAAATATTTTTTATTATCTTCTAAAATATTCATAATTATTCTCTTCACTTGTAGAGCTCTGATGCACAAGAAATTGATTTTTATGTATGGTGTACAGTAGGGAAACAGTTTAATTATTTTCATATATGAATACCCAGTATTTGAAGGAGCTTTTAATTGAAAAGTCCCCTTTTTGTCAATGATTTCTAGTACCACCTCTGTCATATATCAAGTGACCATCTGTGCATGAAACTGTTTCTATTTATATGTTATTGTCTTTATCAGCACCTTATTCTTCTCCAAGGGTTCCTTTGTTATTCTCAGCCATTTTAACCTCCAAATGAATTTCTAACTCAGCTTTTCTAGTTTTTCCAATTTATATTTTAAAATAAATATTTCACAGCATAGGTGCCATAACTATTATTAGTAGCTAAACCATGATACATAATTATGGAAAAGGCAAGCCTCAATATATATCTTAGGCCATTCAGACTGTTAGAACAACCTACACTGGGTGACTTATGAACAACAGAAATTTATTTTTCAGAGGTCTGGAGGCTAGGAAGTCCAAGATCAGTGTTTCAGCAGATTTGGTGTTTGATTAGAGCTTGCTTCCTTGTTCATAGATGACTGTCTTTTCACTATATTCACATGGCAGAAGGGACAGAGTAGCTGGACTCTGTTTTATAAGGGCACTAATCCCATTCATGAGAGCTCCACCCTCATTACCTAGTAACTTCCCAAAGGCTCCACCAGCAAATGTTATTGTGCTAGACATTAGGATTTCAACATACAAATTTTGGGGGTGTACAAACATCCAATCTATAGTATTCTACACCTGGTCTCCCAAATTCATGTCCTTGCATGCAGTATACATTTATTCCATCTTAGTAGAAAAGTCTTAACTCATTCCATAATCAACTTTAAAGTCTTAGTCTAAAGTCTCTTCTAAATATCATCTAAATCAGATATGGGTAAGATTTAAGGTGCAATTTATCCTGAAGCAAATTGCTTTCCAGCTGTGGACTGGGGAACCCAAATAAGTTATGTGCTTCCAAAATACAATGGTGTGACAGGCCTAAGATAGACATTCGCATTCCAAATGAGAGAAATGAGAAGGAAAAAAGGAGTGACATTTCCCTTTAAGTTCAAAACCTAATGGGGCCAACAATGCTCATTAAACCTTAAGGCCCAAGAATAATCCTCTTTGTCTTGATGCTCTACCCTCCAGGCTCACTGGGGTGGAAGAATCATCTTCTAGACACACTGAAGTAGCAGTCCTGATCATGTAGCTTGCTGGGCAGCCCTGAGCCCCAACTTTGGGTGGCCCTGCCTTCAAAGTGCCTCTGTTTCTAGGCCTTGCCCCCATGATGTTTCTCTGAAGTGATCCCATCTGGAAGCAGTTCTGTGCCTGGGTTGCACACCTGTGACTCCAGGCAGCTCTATTCTTGAAACGAAGGTCAAGCTCCACAGGGCTCATGTATCTCCTTGATGGAAAAATGATGCCACACTGAAGCTACCAAAGTTTGCTGCTTGCGCTCTCCAGAGGGGTGGCCACTGTGACCCATCTCACAACAGAGCCTATAAGAACCTCACCTGGAGTGGCCAAGGAACATGGAACCAGAGTGCAGGGAGCCTGTGATGGGAGGCAGTGCCAGGCCATGCTCACTGAGGTCCCACAGGCACTGGCAGCCCCTCCTTTGAAATTGCTCTGTTTCCTGGGTGCTTGCTTGCACTCTGAGCCTATGATGGCAGTGGCAACTTTGGTGATCTTTGAATTGTCTTCAGGGCCATTCTTCCACATTTTAGAGAATAACTCCTGGCTTCTGTTGAAATAGCTGATCCATACTAATCTCATTATCAAAGCATCCTTGGCCACACCCTTAGTGTTCTCATTTTTTTGCAATATTGATAAGCTGAGAATTTTCCAACTCTTTAAATTATGCTTCTCTTTTGGTTAACAATTCCATCTTTAAGTCATTGCTCTTTTCTTGAATGTTACTGGAAGGAGTCAGGAGAAGCTAAGCCATACTGTCAACACTGCATAGAAATAGCTACAGATAAATATTCAGTTTCATTGCTCACAAGTTCTATCATCCAGAAAGGGCAAACACAATTCAGCCAAGTTCTTTGTCTCTTTATAACTAGTATTACCTTTCCTCTAGTTTCCAATAACATTTTCCTCATTTTCATCTGAGACCTCATCAGAATGGTCTTTGCCATCCATATTCCTACCAACACTGTTGAAAATGTCTTAGATATTCTTTAGGAAAAGTTGAGGCTTTTTCTTTAGCTATGTCTTTTCTTTCTGAGCTCTCATTAGAATCATTTTTAAAGGTCCGTTCATCAGCCATAAAAAGGAATAAAATTGGGTCATTTGTAGAGACGTGGATGGACCTAGAGACTGTCATACAGAGAGAAGTAAGTCAGAAAGAGAAAAACAAATACTGTATATTAATGCATATATCTGGAATACAGAAAAATGGTACAGATGAACTGGTTTGCAAGGCAGAAATAGAGACACAGATGTAGAGAACAAATGTATGGACACCAAGGGGGGAAAGCCGGGTGGCGGTGGTGGTGGTGGGATGAACTGGGAGATTGGGATTGACATGTATACACTAATATGTATAAAATGGATAACTAATAAGAACCTGCTGTATAATAATTAAATAAAATTCAAAAAAAAAGGTCCATTCATGACTATGACAATTTCTGTCTTAGTTGATTCAGGCTACTATAATAGAATACCACAAACTGCGTGGCTTTTAAACAACAGAAATTTATTTCTCACAGTTCTGGAGGCTGGGAAGTCTAAAATTAAGTTGCTAGCAGATTCAGTGTCTGGTTCCTAGGTCATAAACAGCCATCTTTTTGCTGTGTCCTTACATGGCAGAAAAGTCAGGGATCTCTCTGGACTCTCTTTTTTAAAGGCATTATCCCATTCATTAAGACTCCACCCTCATTACCTAATCACTTCTTTTTTTTCTTTTTAAATTTATTTTTTGGCTGCATTGGTTCTTTGTTGCTGCACGCAGACTTTCTCTAGTTGTGGCGGGAGTGGGCTATTCTTCGTTGCCGTCCACGGGCTTCTCATTGTGATGGCTTCTCTTGTTGCAGAAAATGGACTCTAGGTGCACGGGCTTCAGTAGTTGCAGCACGCAGGCTCAGTAGTTGCAGCACGCGGGCCCTATAAAGACCCAACTTCCAAGCAGAGTCACATTTGG
Source organism: Phocoena sinus (assembly GCF_008692025.1). Classification (NCBI taxonomy): domain Eukaryota; kingdom Metazoa; phylum Chordata; class Mammalia; order Artiodactyla; family Phocoenidae; genus Phocoena; species Phocoena sinus. Next base: position 70,089,915 of record NC_045767.1, read on the forward strand.
TATTGGGATTTCAACATACGAATTTTGAGGGGCCAGAAATATTCAGTCCATAGAAACATCAAAATCAAGGAGTGCCTTAGAGCTGTAATTCTTTAGACAGTTATTTAGTTCCACTGTATTCCAGGGCTGCAGTCTTTGCTTTCCTTCTTACTGAACCAACTTGTAAATACAGTCTTATACATGAGAATGACAAATGAAAATGGAAAAGTGATGGAGTAGTAGTTTATGCAAAAAATAAATACAATTTTATGTGAGCATTGACTAACACCAAACTTATTGGACACACTGTATTATTTTAAAGTATTAGAAGTGACCACAAAGGCCTTAAAGGCCTCAACTTGACTAAACAGGAAGAAGCCTGTCTTCCTTTTCTTAGAGCACTTACTTTAGAAAACCTTTAAGTACAAATTCTTTGTCTGCCTTTTTGGGATGTGAATGTTCTCTCAATCTCTTGCCAGTTTTATAACCCAGGAATATCTTTCTGAAGGACCTGGATTATCTTTTCCAATATAATCATCAAGGAGGATAGTGCCCCTCTCTTTCTGTCTCTGAAGGAGAGTAGGAACCAAACAAAATGCCAGTTGGCAAGTATAGATGGCCTAATCACACTGACTAATCTCCCTCCCTCAACCCAGCATCCTCTAGTACTTTTCCACTAACTCAGGCAAGCACTTAAAAGCCTATGAGCCTTTTGTTTCTGTGGGATAGAGTTCAGTCTCTCTTCCCTATTATGATAGTCTCAAATTCAGTCTTCCTTGCCTGTTTAACTTATCCTGTTCAATTTTTCTTTGACCAGAGGGTATTTAATTAATAAGCATCTAATTTTGTAAGAACCAAAACATTATAAACAATTTTGGAAATATATATTTATTTGCTTTAACTTACAGAAGCAAATTTCTAGGGAAAATAACTTTGAAGTAGTTGAATATATATAGTTAAAATTTAAAGAAATTTAATAGTGAATTTCTCTTGCTGTGACATAACATGTTGTAATGAAATTTGTAAGACGCTGCAGATAATATTAGCTCGGCTCTGCAAATAAGTTCTCTCCAGCACTGGAAGTCTTTTGCTAGCATATGTAGATCTAGTCTACAATATCATGGAGTTTAAAATGTTCAGTTTCATCAAGGTCTTAATATGTTATTTTTTTTGTAAGGAAGCTGAAACTGGCTGTTATTAACTAAGGAGTAAATCAGGGACATCTGCTTATCTAAGGATCTTAGCTCAGAAAAGAACTTAGAACTAATGCATTTTGCAATTAAATTATTTTCTTATTCATAAGCACCTTCTACAAATGTAGGGAACATGGTACAGATATCTTTGAAACTGTCAAGGTATGAACATGAAATAATTGCTCTCTTTTTGCTAGTCCTACTTTTTAGCATATTTTGTTTGTCCTCATAAAGTTACACTCACTGGTGTGCTATAAATGTTTAACAATTGGCTCTCGGGGGAGGAAAAAGCCCTAATTTGTAGTGTTTGCCAATATTCATGATATAAACATCCAAGCTTCCAAAGGTATATCACTAAATAAGGGGTTGGGAAGAGATTCACAAAACCAACTCTTCCAAACTGCTATGAGCAAATTTCAGCATACCTCTGGTTATAGATATAATTTAACGTTAATGAATTATCTACTTGCCAATCAGTTAATTCTGGTTATTTCTCCTAGACTGAATTGAGCTTTCTTGCCCCCTTGTGGTTGAATGAGCCCCTGTGATTATTTCTGGTCAATGAGTGATAGCAGAAGTGTTAACATATCAAATTTGGTCCAGATTATGTAATTGCTTTTCCAAGACCCTCCAGAACTCTCTTTTCCCTCTACCAAGGTCATGAGCATCTTCCAGATAGTGACGTGTCATCACCTTCAGTCCTAGAGTAAAGATGAAAATCACAAAAGCAAAACTGATCTATGATAGACATTTGATATGAATGAGAATTAAATCTTTGTTATATTGAACCACAGAGTTGCGAGGATTGTTTTGTTATTGCAGCATAATCTAACCTATCCTGCCTGATAAATCCTATTACCAGTGTTTATAAAACGTCTTTCCATTCATAGACTTTAAAGTACTAAATTAGCTTATGTCAGACATTGCAGTTTGTTAAAAAATACATTTCCAGATACCAGTTGGACACAGTCAACCTAATCTGTTTACCTCAGCCATTCTGTTTCCAGTAGGTATTTTCATCTTGTCTTTTTGCCAAAAATATCAATTTGAACTAAAATTTACTGTTTCAAATATTCAGAGTCAGGTAATGTTTTTATTTACTTAAACATCATTTATGCAAATAACTCATTTATAATTAATGGTACCACTGAATATGAAAAAATTATGAAAGATGTATCATTTTCCTAGAAGCACATTTATTTGTGTATAAAGAGAGCAAGAATGAAAGAAACTGGTCTGCATACAATCCTGTGAAAGCCAAAACCAATACTAAAGACCAGTTTTAGTTGGGGTGGCCTGAGAACAGTTTTCACATGCTGTTTAATGATAGTAAATATATCTTAGAATAATTGTATACATTTTACGTATAGGTAGATATCAATATTAAGCACACAATTGGATGAATGTCTTATTTTTATAAAACTCTCAGTAATATCAAAGTTAAAACTCTCTTGATCTTAAGAAAACCTCACATTCATTATTGTCTTTACTTCTTGTGAGATGTATGCCCTTATGCTTCTATAGCTATATGGTTGTGGAAAAAGGTTCAAATATATGGCTAAATTAAAAACATAACTAGAGATTACAGATAAGAAGATACAGTAAGATACTGTTTTTCACATATACACCAATAATGAGTGTAAAAAGTTTTAATTTAATAGCTGATACAGAAATTTCTATGAGTCAGGAACATTGAGAAGGATGTCTAGATGAAACTAACACTGGCAGAAGAGAGAAACCTAAAGGATCTGGAATGAGCAAAGAGGATAAAAGAGCCAACCTCTTCACAATGTAAACTCTACATTGGATAGGAGAGGAAGCGTATAAAGTCAGACAACTATTTGGGGACTTATGAGCCTGGGACAGTCAGACTATGGGAGAGGAGGTCACCTGGGGAAGGGCAAGTTAGTGAACCATAGGTGTGACATGACCAAAATAAAAATTAAAACACATAAATAGTTTTTATTACATGTCCAACACTGTTCTTTATCTCCCAAAGAACTTTAATAAAAACAAGTGCATAGTATTGAAATTAAATCAATTTGCATTGCTAAGATATAAAATGACTTTAGCTACATATTCTACAAGTCCTCTGTCCGCAACATGCATAAAGTCTTTGAGAGAGTCTACTGAATTCAAAATTTTTTAGTGAATGACTTTTTGTATGGGAAGGCCTGACTTTCAAATCTGGGTTGATAGATTGCAGAACAGAAATTAAATTTCAGAATAAATACACTACGTGGTATTTGTAAACAGGACCCAGAGGCAAAGGTGACCATGTGAATTATAACAATACTTCAGACGTATTCACAGACGTCAATGGGTCAAAGGCTGGCTTACCTAGATCTCAAGGCTCTCATAAAAATCCCATCTCAATTTAACATTTAACTATAATAGTAATAGTTCTAGGTGGTAAGAGTGTGAATGGTTTGTGGTTTTTTATTTTTTGATTATCAGATTACAAACATGGATAGCTTATGTAATTTTTAACTTATTTATAATCTTTGGAAATTAATGAAAGTGATTATAGAATCACAGTAGCAATAATAGGAAATAAAGCATAGCTTTGTGCTACTAAAATTTTTACATAAACCATTCCCTAGTTTGGAGATATTTTTTCCCCTTGTAGTTTAAAAGGACACACATACTGATAAGTCTTCCATGACTATAGAAATATATTTTGTTCTAAAATAAGTTTGCCTTATTTTGACAAGCAGTTTTTAAAATTGTTCAAGTTTAGGGGAGATACTTGTGTGCTCAAATTATAGCCCACTGGAAACCTGTAGGTGATAATCATCCATTAGTGAAGAAGCAAGGTAAATACAGAGTTTGTTTAGAAAAGCATTCTAATTTTATGGGGAAATGTGGCAAAGTGGAGTCAACAAATTTGTGTGGAGTTTCTGACTGTGTCTTTGTTAATCTTTAAGTCTGATGTATTACACATTCTCATTATAAAAATATTATTGCATATATTTCCTTATAACATGTTATAAAAATGGGATTTTAACTCTCTGGAGAAAATTTATATGGCAAAAAACTTATTATACCTTAGTTAATTTCATTTTTATTTTAATACTTTCATATGAATTGTATAAGATTTAGGAGAGTACATTTTAATACATTTAAAAAAAAATGTACCCAACTTCTGATGGATTGATGGTGCCAGAAATTCACTTTTCCTCTCATCTGACCTAATGAGAATTCACTAATGGACTGAGATAAAGTATATGTGTGTGTGTGTGTGTGTGTGTGTGTGTGTGTGTGTGTGTATGAGTGTGTGTTATTGGTAATTTTAGCTTGGAAAATGCAAGTAAGCATCTATCTTTTGCCTTGATTTGAACTTACCTAGTTATAGCCAAAACAATTTACGAATGGTTATCCTTCTTCACAGTGAGGGGAAAGGGCTTTATTAGGAGATCTTACCACAAAAACAAATAAAATTAGAGGGGATAAACACTGTGCTTTGGGAATGTGTCTAAGAAAAAAAGAAAAAATCAGAATTAGACTACCATTGCCCAATTTCAGTGCAATACGCAGATGCATGGCTCAATGAATACAGACTTGCACTGATATCACATACTTATGTGGGTTATGCCTCACTTTATATGTTTGAGGAGAAATAGACATTTTTAATTAAATACTATTTAATTCAGAACTCCCTCCAGAGCAGTGGACAAGGAAATGAATGCCTGCTAAGGAAATGAACAGTAAGGCGAATGAGAATTCCCTCTGAACACTCCCCATCATATTTTCAGAACACTGGGGTTAATAACCAAACCTACGGTCAACCTGGACCTGTGCCCACTTGTGGGAAATAAATAACTGCTTACCAAAAGTCATGGCCCAACTCTGGGGCTCCTCTCCCTATATCTACCACAACTTCTTATTTATCTTTCGGAACCCCTGTAGGACTATTCAACTGTTGTCTCCAGAAAGCTGAAGTGAATCATATACCACAATTTTACCATGCATTTTGTTTCTCATCTCACGTAAAAGCAGCCATGTTATTCAATAACTCACTTGTGTTGATTATATAACTCAAATAATAGCATAATAGCCTAAATAATATGACACAAGTAATAAAATGATTCTCAAACTTGAGGACTGTGAATTTCCCCATCATTAAACTTATAGAAATAAAGTATAAAATATCTCCTCTCCTCCTTGAAAATTGAAGTTCAAAAAAAAAATCAATGTTTATAATTTTTTTTTCAATTTCTTTATCTGCTCGGGTCCAATGATATCATCTTATTCAGAAAACATTTATTTATTTGTTTGCTTATGTACATATGCATGTATGTATGTATTATAGAAGCAGTTGCACCTTCAGCCCACTCCTGTGAATTACCTCCAACATTAAATGATCTCTCACCTAGGCTTCTCTTGTTCCCTCCTTTACCCTAGAGTCAAATGGCTATATAGCTTCAGAACCAAAAAAACTTCACTGGACCCATCAACAAGTGCAGTAAAGAATATTTTCTTTTCCCTTTCACATTTGTCTAACCTGGTCTTTGAGATTTTTACCATTCCCCTAAGGATTTTTTTTCTTCTGCCAACATAATTAGCTTGTTTGCTTAATTCCATTTCCCCTTTTCACTGTTGTTCCCTTTTTGAGTTTAACAAAAATGTTTCTTTAAAAATATTCACCCTTTAATCTTAAAACAAATTTGATTCTTAGAAACACATTCAGACTCTATGCTTTCTTTTTCTGAAATATGGTTGATTTACAATGTGTTAATTTCTGTTGTACAGCAAAGTGATTCAGCTATCTACATTCTTTTTCGTATTCTTTTCCATTGTGCTTTATTGTAGAATATTGAATGTAGTTACCTGGGCTACACAGTAGGATCTTGCTGTTTATCCATCCTATATATAATAGTTCGCATCTGCTAACCTCAAATTCGCACTCCATCCCTCCCCACCTCCACCCTCCCCTTTGACAACCACATGTCTGTTCTCTATGTCTGTGACAGACATATATTTTCAATAACCTCCTGTGCCTTTGCATTTCTAATAAAACTCTAGAGATTTACTTCTTTAACTCATGAAATGGTATATATCTTTTACAGGCAGTTTCTTCTCCCACTGTCTCTATGTATTCATTGATAAAAATTTTCACACCCTATGACTGAAACCCCAGAGACACTGGGAAATATGTCTTATAAATCTGTGGACTCAAGGCAAGTTTTACTACCACTGCTCCATCCTTAGTCTTAGATGCAGTTGCTGACAGGGAAAAGAAACACAGTTTGGAATAGGTGTTCAGGCATTGCCTATCAATGACTAATACAGTCATTAGGTGCAATTTCCCTTTCTCGCTTTTTTCCCCATTTTGAATTCAAGAAAAAATATTCTTAAAAAGATTTCCACTGGGTAGCATCTTCCTTATCTCATACAAATTAAGAGAAATTAATTATTCCTCAAAATACTTTGTAGCTATCTGCTGAAAAAAATTGTACAATAAATATCCAAGATTGTCACAATCACTATGACATAAAGAGCACTCCCTAGCATTGCATTGTGTACATCCAACACTAAGGTTCTTAACCACATTGACTTCATCTGATTTCATGGTTCAAATACCAGGCTTTAGTCCTGAATGAGATTAATTTTAAGGAGAAAAAAACACCAAATTTATTATACTTCTAAGAAAATGCCCAGTAATCCCCAAATCACTCACTGTAAGCATCAGCTAATACTCACCAGAGTCACAGTGACTTTCCATATGGGATTTGAAAATCCCTGGAAAAAGTAAATTGCTCACCTGCTAAAGGATCATGAGAGAACATTTTCTTCACTTCACCATACTCCTGCTCATTCATCTGAAGTAATATAGTAGCTTATCTTGACACTCAAGAGATATCACTTTTCTAACCAAGCAAACTCTGCAGCCATATTCCAGAGGACACCAGCCAATGTTGCTCTTAATGTTTATACTGCCAATATGGGACACAAAGCCACATAGTTGATACATGATAGATCTATCACCATTGCCTTATTCAAAGCCTTGGGCTTCCTGATACGTATTTTGTCTCTAAGATGCTAGAGATTCTCAAGATATCTTGAGTAATGGTCCTGAAGATATCTCAGGTAATGGTTCATATTTTGGAAGTTAAGGACTACCTGCTCAAAAGCCCTTCATTCCAGATTCTAATCAATTGAGAACATTTTTAAAAGGTGCCAAATGATACCCCAGAAAATGACACAGTAGAAAGCTCTAATGGTTTGTCCTCTCACTGAAGCAACCATTTATCTGGAAAGATCAATTGGAATCAACTACTTTGGAACCATGCAACCTGGCTGGACAGTTATAACAATCAGGATAGTGCTTTATGAAGGGAGAGACTGCTGTTCTTTGGTAAGAGAGTGGTGTGCATGAACCAGGAGCTACCATAACCCATTCCTCAGCCTGCTGTGCCAATAGGAGCCCACATTACTGGAGCAGGTGGCCAGTACCAGGGTGGACATTAAGGACCTTGTCCTCCAAGAATTTGGGATTATACATTTTGGTTGGTCTGGAAAATAACAAGTGTGTGGATGCAGAGGAAAGGAACCCTCATGCATTGCTGATGAAAGTGGTGCAGCCACTGTGGAAAAAGTTTGGCCATTTCTCAGAAACCTAAACATAGATTTACATTATGCAACAATCTCCTTTGTAGTTAATTATATACCCCAAATAATTAAAAACAAGGACTCAAACAGCTACTAGTACACCAATGTTCACAGCGGCATTTTTCAAAATAACCAAAAGGTGGAAACAACCCAAATGTCCAACAATACATGACAGATTGAAAAAAAGTGGTATATTCATACAGTGGGATAAATTTCAGCCATATAAAGGAATGAAGTTCTGTTATAACATGGATGAACCCTGAAAATATGCAAAGTGAAATAAGCCAGACACAAAAGAACAAATATGATTCTACTTACATTGGGTGGCTATTAGAATAGGCAAATTCATAGAGATAGAAAATAGAAGAGAGGTTACCAGAGGCTAGAGGTGTGGGTAAATCTTGAGTTATTGCTTAGTGGATATAGAATTTCTTTTTGGGATGATGAAAAAATTCTGAAAACAAATAGTGTTGGTTACACAACATTGTAAATGTACTTAATGCTGTAGAATTGTATACCTAAAAATGGTTAACATAGAAAAAAATTATGTATATTTTACTTCAAAAAAAAGGTATATAGTGGAAAGTGTCTCTCCACCCCTGAACACTCCGTACCACAATCAGATAACCACTCATCATTTTCTTCTACATCCTTACAAAGTTTATTCCCACTTTTATTTAAGCAATAATTTAAATATTCTCATATTTTAACATTAGAAAAGTAATAAATGGTGCCAATTTCAGCAGCAAAAAAAAAAAGGAGAAAAGAAAAAATACCATTATACATCCAGCTATACTAATTAAGCTATGTTAAACCCAGCTGTGTCTGTGTTGAATCAAGACAGAAACCACACAGTGAGTAAAACAGGGAACACTTGATATAAGGAAACTCTATTTGTTACCTTACAGCTGAGGGAGAGAAAAAGGAGAAATTTAAAAGAGAACCTCCCTACTCCTGAAGGCTGGGATCCTGATTTTATTAGAGAAGGTGTAGTTCTGATTCTACTGGGAATCAGAAATATTCACTGATTTGCCTAGGCCAGAACTAGTCTGAAGTCACTGGGCAAGAAGTAAGCAACCCGCCAAAGAGCAGGAGGGGTACCGTTCATCAATAACTAATTGTGCAGTTAGCAAGAAGGGGTAGTGGTTTGGAGGGAACCCTCTGGACTGCAGGCAAGCAGTTCAGGGACATGCAGAAGGAATCAAGAGTGCCAGTGTGAGTAGAAGGTCTTTGGGACAATGATTTCTGTGTCAAAAGGACCACATGAAGGTAATCACTAGACACATTGGGCTGCAATGTCACTAAGTGAGCATGCTCACTGGCCACAGGCTTGGGCAGAACTCCACCTGATGTCTTCACCCCCCACACCACTGACTTAATAAGCAACAACTGGAAACCTAAGGTGAGGTATTTCTTTTGCAATGTCCCTCTAGTGCCCTCTATTGAGAAAACTTGATATGTATTGTGCTCATTATAAAGGAGAGATGGTTAAAAGGAACTCTACATGATGGGAAAACATATATATATATATATATATATATATACACACACATATAAAATATATACAAAGGCACACATGTAGTATACATACATGCATGCATGTGTGTGTATTTTGAGATGAGAGGCAATAAATTGATAACTGACACAGATAATATGACAGAGCTTCCTACACCTACCCAAATTCAACTTAAACACTGGGATTGAGTAGTGTGGTGTCAAAAATAGGGAAATAAGATGATGATTTCTTTTTGGCAGAAGATTCAAATGAGTGTTGAGTTAACTGGGTTAACTATGTTGTTGCAATGATGCTAAGCAAGGAAAACAAGTCCTAATAGGTGTTAGGCTGTCACCAAAATTCTGCTTAGTCTCTCCTCCTTTCAAGGGAAAGAGTAGGGAACACCCTTGAAAAACAGACCAGGATTGATCTATTTCCTTCTGCTCCATGAAAATGTTGAAACAGAGGAATGTTTTCCCCCGCTGACTTCAACAATATTTGAAGATCACATGAATAATGAGATTCACGTGACAAACTTTTTCCATCCTCCACTTGAGTATAATTTTACAAACTCAGGGCTGTTTCATAAGGCTTAGAATAATTCAAATTACAAGGAATAGCATTTATCATATGAAAAATAATATTCAGTAGTATACCATACAAAAGCAGCAGTTAACCCTTTTTTATGCTGTTATAGGAAATCAGATTCTTAATTATGATTCTATGTGAAATAGAGGCTACACTTTGTGATTTTTAATTGTTCCATAGGTTATAATGAGGATCTCATTCATCAGGAGCCTACACCGTGTACGTGACATGGAGCTAGAAGCAGCAATTTATGAAATAGGCAAAGAAATTACGAGATTGGAAGATAATGTGTACTAGTTGCCTAAATTTTTAGAGATAAAAATGATATGAAAAATTTGCTCCTTTTAAAGCTTTCTTGAAGTACAATTTATATACAATAAGAATAAAATTCAATATCTTTAGTAAATTTATAAAGCTATGTAACCAGAACTTCATCTAGTTTTAGAACATTTCCATCATCTTGAAGTATTCCTTTGTGTCTATTTTCATTCAGGCTCCACTCCCATCCTTAGCTCCAGGCAACTACTGATCTCATTCTGTCTCTATAGGTTTGCCTGTCTAGGAAATTCCATGTAAATGTAATGTCTTTAGTGTCTGATTTCTTTCATTCAGCATAAGGTTTTTGAGATTTATCCATGTTAGACCACATATCTATAGTTTGTTCCTTTTTTGCTAAATCATATGCCTTTGCATAGACATGTAACATTTTATTTATCTATTCACAGTTGATAGCCACTTGAATTATTTTCTGATTTTTTGCTATTCTGAGTTATCCTACTATGAACATTCATATGTTCAGGCTTCGTGTGAACAGTAGACATATATTCATTGCTCCTGGATAGAAATCTAGGCGAGGAATTGCAGACTCATATAGTGAGTTTCCATAAAATCTTTTTTGTTCTTTTTTCTTTTTTTGAATTTTATTTATTTTTTTTACAGCAGGTCCTTATTAGTCATCAGTTTTATGCACATCAGTGTATATATGTCAATCCCAATCTCCCAATTCATCACACCACCACCACCACCACCCCTCCCACCACTTCCCCCCACCCTTGGTGTCCATATGTTTGTTCTCTACATCTGTCTCTCAATTTCTGTCCTGCAAATTGGTTCATCAATATGATTGCTCTAGGTTCCACAAATATGTGTTAATATACAATATTTGTTTTTCTCTTTCTGACTTATGTCATTCTGTATGACAGTCTCTAGATCCATTTGCGTCTCTACAAATGACGCAATTTCGTTCCTTTTTATGGCTGAGTAATATTCCATTGTATATATGTACCACAACTTCTTTATCCATTCGTAAGTTGATGAGCATTTAGGTTGCTTCCAAGACCTGGCTATTGTAAATAGTGCTGCAATGAACATTGGGATGCATGTGTCTTTTTGAATTATGTTTTTTTCTGGGTATATGCCCAGTAGTGAGATTGCTGGGTCATATGGTAATTCTATTTCTAGCTTTTTAAGGAAACTCCACACAGTTCTCCATAGTGGCTGTGTCAATTTACATTCCTACCAACAGTGCAAGAGGGTTCCTTTTCTCCACACCCTCTCCAGCATTTGTTTGTAGATTTTCTGATGCCCATTCTAATTGGTGTTGGGTGATACCTCATTTTAGTTTTGATTTGCATTTCTCTAATACTTAGTCATGTTGAGCAGCTTTTCATGTGCTTCTTGGCCATCTGTATGTCTTCTTTGGAGAAATGTCTATTTAGGTCCCCTGCCCATTTTTTGATTGGGTTGTTTGTCTTCTTAATATTGAGCTGCATGAGCTGCTTATATATTTTGCAGATTAATCCTTTGTCTGTTGATTCGTTTGCAAATATTTTCTCCCATTCTGAGGGTTGTCGTTTCATCTTCTTTGTAGTTTCCTTTGCTTTGCAAAAACTTTTAAGTTTCATTAGGTAACATTTGTTTATTTTTGTTTTTATTTCCATTATTGTAGGAGGTGGATCAAAAAAGATCTTGCTGTGATTTATGCCAAAGAGTGTTCTTCCTGTGTTTTCCTGTAAGAGTTTTATAGTGTCCAGTCTTACATTTAGGTCTTTAATCCATTTTGAGTTTATTTTTGTGTATGGTGTTAAGGAGTGTTCTAATTTCATACTTTTACATGTACCTGTCCAGTTTTCCCAGCACCACTTAATTGAAGAGATTGTCTTTTCTCCATTTTATATCCTTGCCTCCTTTCTCATAGATTAGTTGACCATAGGTGCATGAGTTTATCTCTGGGCTTTCTATCCTGTTCCATTGATCTATATTTCTGTTTTTATCCCAGTACCATACTGTCTTGATTACTGTAGCTTTGTAGTGTAGTCTCAGTCAGGGAGTCTGATTCCTCCAGCTCCATTTTTCTTCCTCAAGATTGCTTTGGCTATTCAGGGTCTTTTGTGTCTCCATACAAATTTTAAGATTTTTTTGTTCTAGTTCTGTAAAAAACGCCATTTGTAATTTAATAGGGATTGCATTGACTCTGTAGATTGATTTGGGTAGTATGGTCATTTTGACAATATTGATTCTTCCAATCCAAGAACATGGTATATCTCTCCGTCTGTTTGTATCATCTTTAATTTCTTTAATCAGTGTCTTATAGTTTTCTGCATACAGGTCTTTTGTCTCCCTAGGTAGGTTTATTCCTAGGTATTTTATTCTTTTTGTTGCACTGGTAAATGGGAATGTTTTCTTAATTTCTCTTTCAGATATTTCATCATTAGTGTATAGGAATGCAAAAGATTTCTTTGCATTAATTTTGTATCCTGCAACTTTACCAGATTCATTGATTAGCGCTAGTAGTTTTCTGGTGGCATCTTTAGGATTCTCTACGTATAGGATTATGTCATCTGCAAACAGTGACAGTTTTACTTCTTCTTTTCCAAGTTGTATTCCTTTTATTTATTTTTCCTCTCTGATTGCCATGGCGAGGACTTCCAAAACTATGTTGAATAATAGTGGTGAGAGTGGACATCCTTGTCTTGTTCCTGATCTTAGAGGAAATGCTTTCAGTTTTTCACCATTGGGAATAATGTTTGCTTTGGGTTTGTCCTATATGGCCTTTATTATGTTAAGTTAGGTTCCCTCTATGCCCACTTTCCGGAGAGTTTTAATCATAAATAGGTGTTGAATTTTGTCAAAAGCTTTTTCTGCATCTATTGAGATGATCATATGGCTTTTAAACTTCAATTTGTTAGTATAGTGTATCACATTGATTTATTTGTGTATATTGATGAACCCTTGCATCCCTGGGAAAAATACCACTTGATCATGGTGTATGATCCTTTTAATGTGTTGTTGGATTCTGTTTGCTGGTACTTTGTTGAGGATTATTGCATCTATGTTCATCAGTGATATTGGCCCATAGTTTTCTTTCTTTGTGACATCTTTGTCTGGTTTTGGTATCAGGGTGATGGTGGCCTCACAGAATGAGTTTGGGAGTGTTCCTTCCTCTGCAATTTTTTGGAAGAGTTTGAGAAGGATGGGTTTTAGCTCTTCTCTAAATGTTTGATAGAATTCACCTGTGAAGCCATCTGGTCCTGGACTTTTGTTTGTTGGAAGATTTTTATTCACAGTTTTAACTTTATTACTGTTGATTGGTCTGCTCATATTTTCTGTTTCTTCCTGGTTCAGTCTTAGAAGGCTATACTTTTTTAAGAATTTGTCCATTTCTTCCAGGTTGTCCATTTTATTGGCATAGAGTTGCTTGTAGTAGTCTCTTAGGATGCTTTGTATTTCTGCAGTGTCTGTTGTAACTTCTCTTTCATTTCTAATTTTATTGGTTTGAGTCCTCTCCCTCTTGATGAGTCTGGCTAATCGTTTATAAATTTTGTTTATCTTCTCAAAGAACCAGCTTTTAGTTTTATTGATCTTTGCTATTGTTTTCTTCTTTTCTATTCCATTTATTTCTGCTCTGATCTTTATGATTTCTTTCCTTCTACTAACTTTGGGTTTTGTTTGTTCTTCTTTCTCTAGTTCCTTTAGGTGTAAGGTTAGATTGTTTATTTGAGATATTTCTTGTTTCTTGAGGTAGGCTTGTATAGCTATAAACTTCCCTCTTAGAACTGCTTTTGCTGCATCTCATAGGTTTTGATTGTCGTGTTTTCATTGTCATTTGTCTCTAGGTATTTTTTGATTTCCTCTTTGATTTCTTCAGTGATATCTTGGTTATTTAATAACGTATTGTTTAGCCTCCATGTGTTTGTGTTTTTTACGTTTTTTTCCCTGTAATTGATTTCTAATCTCATAGTGTTGTGGTCAGAATAGATGCTTGATATGACTTCGATTTTCTTAAATTTACTGAGGCTTGATTTGTGACCCAAATGTGATCTATCCTGGAGAATGTTCCATGCGCACTTGAGAAGAAAGTGTAATCTGCTGTTTTTGGATAGAATTTCCTATAATTATAAATTAAATCTATCTGGTCTATTTTGTCATTTAAAGCTTTTGTTTCCTTATTAATTTTCTCTTTGGATGATCTGTCCATTGGTGTAAGAGAGGTGTTAAAGTCCCCCACTATTATTGTGTTACTGTCGATTTCCTCTTTTTTTTTTTTTTTTTTTGTAGTACGCGGGCCTCTCACTGCTGTGGCCTCTCCTGTCGTGGAGCACAGGCTCCGGACATGCAGGCTCAGTGGCCATGGCCCACGGGCCCAGCCGCCTCTTGGCATGTGGGATCCTCCCAGACCAGGGCATGAACCCTCGTCCCTTGCATCAGCAGGCAAACTCCAAACCACTTGTGCCACCAGGGAAGCCCCGATTTCCTCTTTTATAACTCTTAGCAGTTGCCTTATGTATTGAGGTGCTCCAAGTTGGGTGCATATATATTTATAATTGTTATATATTCTTCTTGGATTGATCCCTGATCATTATGTACTGTCCTTTCTTGTCTTTTGTGACATTCTTTATTTTAAAGTCTATTTTATCTGATATGAGTAATCCTACTCCAGCTTTCTTTTGATTGCCATTTGCATGGAAGATCTTTCTCCATTCCCTCACTTTCAGTCTGTATGTGTCCCTTGGTCTGAAGTGGGTCTCTTGTAGACAGCATATATATGGGTCTTGTTTGTGTATCCATTCAGCAAGCCTGTGTCTTTTGGTTGGACCATTTAATCCATTCATGTTTAAGGTAATTATCAATATGTATGTTCTTATTACCATTTTCCTAATTGTAATCGGTTTGTTTTTGTAGGTCCTTTTCTTCTCTTATGTTTCCCACTTAGAGAAGTTGCTTTAGCATTTGTTGTAGAGCTGGTTTGGTGGTGCTGAATTCTCTTAGCTTTTGCTTGTCTGTAAAGCTTTTGATTTCTCGATTGAATCTGAATGAGATCCTTGCCATATAGAGTAATCTTGGTTGTAAGTTCTTCCCTTTCATCACTTTAAATATGTCATGCCACTCCCTTCTGGCTTGTAGAGTTTTTGCTGAGAAATCAGCTGTTAACCTTATGAGAGTTCCCTTGTATATTATTTGTGATTTTTTCCCTTGTTTTTCTTTGTCTTTAATTTTTGTAAATTTGATAACTATGTGTCTTGGCATGTTTCTCTTTGGGTTTATCCTGCCTGGGAGTCTCTGTGCTTCCTGGGCTTGGGTGGCTATTTCCTTTCCTATGTTAGGGAAGTTTTCAACTATAATGTCTTCAAATATTTTCTCGGGTCCTTTCTCTCTCTCTTCTCCTTCTGGGAACTCTATAATGCAAATGTTGTTGCATTTAATGTTGTCCCATAGGTCTGTTAGGCTGTCTTCTTTTCATTCATTTTTCTTTATTCTTTTCCACAGCAGTGAATTCCACCATTCTGTCTTTCAGGTCACTCATCTGTTCTTGTGCCTCAGTTATTCTTTTGATTCCTTCATTTTTCGTTTCAGTTAGTGTATTGTTCATCTCTGTTTGTTTGTTCTTTAATTCTTCTAGGTGTTTGTTCTTTAATTCTTCTAGGTCTTTGTTAAACATGTCTTGCATCTTCTCTATCTTTGCCTCCATTCTTTTTCTGAGGTCCTGAATCATGTTCACTATCATTATTCTGAATTCTTTTTCTGGATGGTTGCCTATCTCCACTTCATTTAGTTGTTTTTCTGTGGTTTTATCTTGTTCCTTCATCTGGTACATAGTCTTCTGCCTTTTCATTTTGTCTATCTTCTGTTCATGTGGTTTTTGTTCCACAGGCTTCAGGATTGTAGTTCTTCTTGTGTCTGCTGTCTGCCCTCTGGTGTATGAGGCTATCTAAGAGGCTTGTGCAAGTTTCCTGATGGGAGGGACTGGTGGTGGGTAGAGCTGGCTGTTGCTCTGTTGGGCAGAGCACAGTAAAACTTTAGTCTGCTTGTCTGCTGATGGGTGGGGCTGAGTTCCCTCCCTGTTGGTTGTTTGCCCTGAGGTGACCCAACACTGAAGGCTACCCGGCTCTTTGGTGGGGCTAATGGCAGACTCTGGGGGGACTCATGCCAAGGAGTATTTTCCAGAAACTCCGCTGCCAGTGTCCTTGTCCTCTTGGTGAGCCACAGCCACCCCCCGCCTCTGCAGGAGACCCTCCAACAGCTACTGAACCAGGTAGGCCTGGTTCAGTCTCCTATGGGGTCACTGCTCCTCCCCCTGGATCCTGGTGCGCACACTACTTTGTGTGTGCACTCCAAGAGTGGAGTCTCCGTTTCCCCCAGTCCTGTTGAAGTCCAGTCAAATCCCGCTGACCTTCATAGTCTGATTCTCTAGGAATTCCTCCTCCAGTTGCTGGACCCCCAGGTTGGGAAGCCTGACATGGGGCTCAGAACCCTCACTTCAGTGGGTGGACTTCTGTGGTATAAGTGTTCTCCAGTTTGTGAGTCACCCACCGAACCATTATGGGTCTTGATTTTATTGTGATTACGCCCCTCGTACCATCTTATTGTGGCTTCTCCTTTGTCTTTGGATGTGGGGTATCTTTTTTGGTGAGTTCCAGTGTCTTCCTTTCGATGATTGTTCAGCAGTTAGTTGTGATGTCAGTGCTCCCGCAAGAGGGAGTGAGAGCATGTCCTTCTACTCTGCCATCTTGAACCGGCCATCTAATCTTTTAAAGAACTGCCAAACAGTTTTTAAATTGGCTAAAACGTTTATTGGCCAAAATTTTTGTTCAGGTTTTTCTGTACCATCTTATGGAAAAACCCAAACAAACTTTTTGGTCAACCCAATACATTCCCACCAATAGTAGTTAAGGATTCTAATTTTTCTATAAACTCCCAAACCCACCATTGCTAGTGTTTTTAAATATAGCCATTCTAGTTGTTATGTTGCAGTATCTCAGTACCTGTATGTGTTGGGAGAAGGTTGAAAATAGCTTTATCGAGATATAATTCATATACAATAAAATTTATACTTATAATATATTTCAATATGCTAACAGAGTTGTACAACCATCACCACTACCAAATTTTGGAAAGTTTTTATCACCCTCCAAAAAACGCTGTACCCATTAGAAGTCACTCTCTTCTCCCTTTCCACCCAGACACACCAGGAAACTACTAATCTACTTCCTGTGTCTATGGAGTGCCTATTCTGAACTTTCAGTGTAAATGGAATTATATAACATATGTCTCTGTGATAGGCTTCTCTACCAATTAGCAAAATGTTTCCAAGAGTTATCCATATCATAACATTTATTCATTTTTATTGCTGAATAACATTCGATCGTATATCAAATTTTGTTTATTTGTTCATCAGATGATGGGCATCTTGGGTGTTTCTAACTTTGGCTAGTATGAAAAATGCTGCCATGAAGATGAATATGTTAAGTTTTCATGTGGACATATGCCTTCATTTCTCTTGGGTATATACCTAGGAGTGAAATTGCTGAGTTATGTGGTACTCAGTGTTTAACATTCTTGGAACTGCCAAACTGTTTCCCAAAGTGGATGCACAATTATACAATTGCACCAACAATTTAGGAGTTTCTAGATTATCTGTGTTTTCATCCGCACTTGTTATTGTCTGTCTTTTTGATTTTAACAATTCTAGAGTGTGTAAAAGTGGTGTTTCATTTTGGTTTTCATCTGCATTTCCCTGATAGTTAATAATGTTGAGCATTTTTACAGGTAATTTTTGGACACATCTTTTTTGGGAAACTATCTTTTCAAATCATTTTTCCATTTTTAATTGGGTTGTCTTTTTATTATAGAGTTGTAAAGAGTTCTCTATATTTTCTGCATACATTTGCTTTTCAGATAAATGATTTATAAAAGTTTTCTCTTATTATGTGTGTTGTTTTTCACTTTACTGGAAGTGTCTTATTTTTAACATCTTTATTGGAGTAAAATTGCTTTACAATGGTGTGTTAGTTTCTGCTTTACAACAAAATGAATCAGTCATACATATACATATGTTCCCATATCTCTTCCCTCTTGCATCTCCCTCCCTCCCATCCTCCCTATCCCACCCCTCCAGGCGGTCACAAAGCACCGAGCTGATCTCCCTGTGCTATGCGGCTGCTTCCCACTAGCTATCTGCCTTATGTTTGGTAGTGTATATATGTCCATGCCTCTCTCTCGCTTTGTCACACCTTACCCTTCCTTCTCCCCATATCCTCAAATCCACTCTCTAGTAGGTCTGTGTCTCCATTCCTGTCTTACCCCTAGGGTTCTTCATGACATTTTTTTCCCCTTAAATTCCATATATATATGTTAGCATATGGTATTTGTTTTTCTCTTGCTGACTTGCTTCACTCTGTATGACAGACTGTAGGTCTATCCACCTCATTACAAATAGCTCAATTTCGTTTCTTTTTATGGCTGAGTAATATTCCATTGGATATATGTGCCATATCTTCTTTATCCATTCATATGATGATGGACACTTAGGTTGTTTCCATGTCCTGGCTATTGTAAATAGAGCTGCAATGAACATTTTGGTACATGACTCTTTGAATTTTGCTTTTCTCAGGGTATATGCCCAGTAGTGGGACTGCTGGGTCGTATGGTAGTTCTATTTGTAGTTTTTTAAGGAACCTCCATACTGTTCTCCACAGTGGCTGTATCAATTTATATTCCCACCAACAGTGCAAGAGGGTTCCCTTTTCTCCACACCCTCTCCAGCATTTATTGTTTCTAGATTTTTTGATGATGGCCATTCTGACTGGTGTGAGATGATATCTCATTGTAGTTTTGATTTGCATTTCTCTAATGATTAATGATGTTGAGCATTCTTTCATGTGTTTGTTGGCAGTCTGCATATCTTCTTTGGAGAAATGTCTATTTAGGTCTTCTGCCCATTTTTGGATTGGGTTGTTTGTTTTTTTGTTATTAAGCTGCATGAGCTGCTTATAAATTTTGGAGATTAATCCTTTGTCAGTTGCTTCATTTGCAAATATTTTCTCCCATTCTGAGGGTTGTCTTTTGGTGAAAACCTTTAATGTTAATGATGTCCAATTTATCTATTTCTGTTGGTTGCTTGTGCTTTTGGTGTTGTATCTAGGAACGCTTTTCCTGACTCAATGCCATAAAGATTTACTCCTATGATTTCTTCTAATAGTGTTTTTTGTTTTTTGTTTTTTGTTTTTTGTGGTACATGGGCCTCTCACTGTTGTGGCCTCTCCCGTTGTGGAGCACAGGCTCTGGACGTGCAGGCTCAGTGGCCATGGGTCACGGGCCTAGCCACTCCATGGCATGTGGGATCTTCCTGGACCGGGGCACGAACCCATGTCCCCTGCATTGGCAGGTGGACTCTCAACCACTGTCCCACCAGGGAAGCCCTGTTCTAATAGTTTTATTGTTTTAGTTCTTACAAGTATGTCTGTGATCCAGTTTGAGTTAATTTGTGTTTATTATGTGAAGGAAGGGTCCAAATTAATATTTTGTATGTGTTTTTTTGTGCAGTTATCAGTTATCGCATTATTGCAGCACCATTTGTTCAAAATACTATATTATTACCACACTGAATTGTCTTAACAATCTTTGTTAAAACTCAATTGACCATAAATATGAGAATTTATTAGTGGACTTTCAATTCTACTCCATTGATGAATAGCCAGCAAAACACAGTTTTAATTGCTATAGCTTTATAGTATAGTTTGAAATCAGGAAGTACTTTTTTACCACTCTTTTTCCATTATAGCATTTTTTTTGGTGTGTGATAAACAAATATTTTTTAGTGTATCATTATAATTCCCTTGTTGTTTAACTATTTTGTTATTTTTTTAATGGTTGCCCCGGGGATTCATATATTAACTTAAAACAATATAGTTTGATGACAGCAAGTTAATTTTGATAGTATAAAAAGAAGTTGCTCTAGTATAGTTTCGTTATCCCTTCTTTTTGCTATCATTGTCATGTAAATTACATCTTTATAAATTATAAACCCATCAATACATTTTAAAAATTATTGAATTATGCTGTTGACTTTGAAATCAAATAGGAGAAGAAATTAATTATAAACAAACATACATTTATACTTTCTTTGTATTTGTCTATGTAGCTACCTTTCTGGGTACTGTTACTTTCTTTATGTCGATTTACATTTCTGCCTAGGGTCTTTCATTTCAGCCTGGACAATTTCTATAGAATTTCTTGTAGAGCAGCCAAAGGCAAGAACACCACTGTTCTTCCTGGAAATTTGAGAGTTTTCCATGAATAAATTCTTCTAAATTTGTTGTTTGTCTCTGGTCTATTTCCAGAGCTCTGAAATGTCTGTTCTTGGCAATTTTGTCCAGTATTTTACTTGTTTTGGGGAAGGTAAGACACATAAACCTATTCACTCCACTGTAGCCACCATATGTTAATCTTAACTGGAATTATAATTCTAATATAAATTAAAGAAAATGAATAGAAGTTATGCATTATGTCTCTGGCTTGTAACATTATTCTTAAACTGCTTTATTGTTGTTAGGTTTCTAGGTGACAAATGATTCAATGAATAGGAATTTTGTAAAGGTTTTTTTTGCATCTTATTCATAATGTAGTTTAACTAAAGATAGTATAAAGAGCATTTCATACCTGAATGTAAAATATTGGCCCGTGTCACCATGAGGAATGAATGATTTGCTTCTGAAAAAAAACAAAAAAATGTATATGTGTGTGTGTGTGTATTTATATGAAATTCACACTTTATACAAAATAAAAGAACAGAAATTCAAATTCAGACATTTCTCAGTATAATATTCATTAACATATGATGCAAAATCCAAGTAATAATATTCATAAATTAGTTATGCCAATTATGTGGTATATAAAAAGCTCATTTTGATCATTCTTTAAGGTTATCTTAAATATCACCTTCTAGGATAAATTTCTTCCTGAACCCAGGCTGTGTTTGGAGCTAATCTTCCGTGGTACCACAATTCCCTGAATATATTTCTACCTTTATTACAGTTCAGAGTTTTTAGTCTTCAGTTCTAAGGTATAAATTCTTTGCAGGACCGTGCCTTATGAAACTGATTTTCTAGTGCTTGGCAAAGTACTTGACACATATTAAACAATAAAATTTAGATAAATCACTGAATTGCCTAGGCTCAGCTTTTTTCTAGATTGCGTTTTATTGAATATCAGAGTGACAAAATATTCCAAGGAGAGAAACAAAAGGGCTACATGGTATAATATGTTTGGGATAATCTTAATACACATGAATAGAAAAAGTGCTTAGAAAACTTGAAGTAACAAACTTTATCTAAATCTTAACACAATGTCTCACAAAGATTCCAGAGCCCATTTTATTCTTAAATATGCAGTAAATTTTGAGTAACTATGTATGGTTTGATGGGAAATGATTACCTAGAAAATCACTGGTATCAGAGTCTGTGGGTATTTGCTAAGGTTCTACTTACTCGTTCTTTAAGTATGAAAAAGTTTGTATTCTTTCTGAGATGCTGTGTTCTCATCTGTAAAATGAAGTTACTAATAACTCATTAAGTTCTTGTGTGAATTAAATGAAGGAATGCTGAAAATATGTTGAAAAACCAGTTCTTTTAAAAACATCTATTTCCCATAATGCAGGTACTGTTTTGCACCCTTTCTACATTAGAACAATAAAAGAAAATTAAATATAAATTTCTTAAAATCCAAATGATTCAGAAATACTTTGAGGGAAGGGCTGTACAAAGTAAGAAATTTTAATTATTAAAAATAGCTTGTCTATAATCTCATATTTTAAAGCTTAATATGTCTAAAGCATGCCAGTCAATGTTGTCTGAAGAAATTCACAGGTAGACACAGCTAATCCTTATTTTTATATTTAAAATAGATTTTTAGAGACAGTCTTATGATAGGTGACTTACCTAATTGCTAGACTCCTGGTTTTTAGTGTTACAACTAAAGGCACCCATTTTCATAAATTTTGAATCTAATTATTAACCTTCTCTCTGCTATTAATTTTAAAATAATCAAACAATATGTATCCTTAGAGTCAGTATGTGGACAACTATTTAAAATTATACAGCAGTGATTTTGTTAAGATTGACAGATTTCCTGACACGTTTCTTAATACATCCCTTTTCCTGGGTGGTCTATTAAGCGTGGTAGATATGACATAATAAAATGATTTGAAGTTAAGATTCAATCAACATCTTGCAATATTTTGTAATATAAGATTGTGTATTATCCTTCCTTGAGAAGAGCACATCTTATAACATCACCCCATGTCAGAGGTAAAATTGCCTTCCATCATGTGTGAAATCTTCCGGCTTGCTGGAGGGGCAAACCGCCAACCTTATAACACAAAGTTTGAAATTACACTGGAAATCACAGTGTCTCTTTTCTTGACAGAAACAGCAGGGAGCAATGGTCAGTTCAGACAGAGATAGAGACCCCTTACCTATAATGCTTTAGATTGATTTTCAGGAAAAAAAATTCTTCCGTTTTTTAAAAACAATAATTGACTGTTGCACTCATTATCTAGTGTCTTTGCTTCAGCCTTATTTTTTCTACTTTATACATATCTCCCTTTCTCTTTAACTGGGAATTCGTTCATTTCAGTTACATTGGGATATTAATTATGAAGTGCTATTAGTTAGCAGGCCCTCCTAAAACATCATGATGACTTCCTGCGATTAGCATTAACACAGAACTGTTTCTGACAGCTAGCTCTGTGTTTTCCAAGAGTATGTGTTCTCCAAACTGACAGCTCTTTTCTTGTCCTCTAAGGGAAAACACATTTTATTCTGTGATATCTAAAAACTAAAATTATTCCATTTTCCAAAAACAGCTATATCAAATTCAACTAATTACATTTTTCCTTCAAGAAGAAATGTATCGAAACCTGGATGGATTTTAAATTAACAGTTGGCTAAAAACAAAGAAAAAAGAGTAAAGTATTTATGGAAAAACAAAAGAGGCTTTCTCTACTAGATTTGTCACACAGAGGTTAGTAACATTTTAATAAGGATTGAAATGAAGAATATTAATATTGAGTTACTCTTAAAAGAATGGAAAGGCATACAATGGTATCACAAAGTGTATGGCACTTTGCTTTCAAATGTGAGTGCAGTGCTATAACTTCTGCCTCTTAAACTCACACAGAATTCTGAAAAGTTCTGGCTAAAACACTCAGAAATGGACCATTTGGAAACTACTCTTTGGTTTTCTTGCATCCTAAGCCATGTTGACCCAGAATGGAAAAACTGGCAAAATATATGGTCTATCAAGGTAAAGCATACAAGATACAAAGCAAATCATGGTAAATTTAGGAGTTTTGTACCCATCTTTTTCAGTTGGATACAAAGACAAAAATATGTACATCAAGCTATGACTTGATTTTTCTTTTAGTTAATGTATTATATTATAATTAATATAATTATAGAATAATTATAATTATAGAATTAATTATATTAACTTCTGAGAATTGCACTTCAAAAACAATGCATACATTTTATTCCTGTTTTGCACCAATATTCTGTGTCAATTTTGTATAAAGAATAAATATCACAGTTTCAATTATTCTGATAATGGTGAAATTATAAAAGTTGATTTTTCAGGAAGAATACACTGAAATAATGGCAGGTAAAAACTATCTGGTTTCTGTTTCAAAGAATTGTTTGTTAGGAGGGCAGAACAGCCTGTAACACATCTCTCTTCAATGTCAGATGCCCATGTGATTTTCCACTAACATTTCTAATATAAATATAGCTAAAGTGACTTATCTTCTAATATGCATAAATATAGGTCATAACATCAGATTGAATGCCATGTTATTTTTTAAATAAAGTAAATATGTACATTCTGTAAACTTGGTGCTTGACATTATAAAAATGTAATTTTTCTACTCTTGTAGAACCTTGGAATTAATAACTGTAACTCCTACACATGAAGGTTAAATGCTTATTAAAGGATTTGTTAGGCATCTCCTGATGGCATTTATGATACTTTAAATCTAATTCAAATAAAACTTGGTGAAGTTTCGTTTAATGTTTTAGTTTGTTCTTCTTTTAAACTTTGTGGATTCTATCCTGGTTGATTTTTAGTACCCATTATTTTCATTATTTTTAATTCTGTCCTTGAATGTTATTTTGAATGTTATTTTCACTGACAGGTAGGGAGTTAGAAAAAAAACTAATCATAAAGGAAAATAAAGGATTATTTTCTCATATCTTGCAGTTGAGAGTAAAGCTAAATTATGTAGCAAAATAGTTTTTTTCAGATAAAATATAGTTGGGTGAAGTATTTCTCCTGATATGAATTAATTTTTATAGCTACCAATAACATTCACAAATATTAATGGCAAAGAGATCATGATGAGGATAACTTAAAGTTAAAACTATTTTTTAGAAATAGTAAGAATTAATAATATTTTGAAGCAAATATTTTTGTCAGACTGGATATATTTTTATAATTACCATAATGTAAAGACATATAAAATCATGGATAGAAAATAAAAGAAATACTGTTTACTATATATAATTCTAAGGATATTATAATTTATTGACGACTAGAAAGATTTGTAATGAATATATATATATATATATATCAGATATATGATAAAAGTGAAAAAGAAGGAAAAAAAACCCAGATATTTTGTGAGGAAAAATATAACTGAGTGGTGTTTGTATTGATAAAGAATGATAATTTTACCAAATTTATAAAAGAAACAAAATCTTCAGCTTTCAGAGGTTTATGAGTCTTGGACACTGTTAAATATATTAAACTTTATGCAGTAAAGGAAACAAACATGATTTGGATAGGTATTTGTAGCATCTTTAATGAAGAAAGTTAGCAAAGGTTACTTACTTTCTGAATATAATAACGCTTTCTCTATTTAACTACTTATTTTTTACTTAGGGCTTGATTCCATTTCTTGTAGGTGATGCATAAATTTTTGAACTTTTATTTCTCTCAATAATAATATTTTCTCAATAACAATCATAATATTTCTCTTTGCTTTCTGGAAATCTTGAAGAAAAAAAAAGATCACTCGATCTAGCCTGTCCTCAAGGGTCAGATTTATAAACACTCAGTGCTATAGAAAATAGATTTTTATAAGCACTTTGGAAGAGATGGGCATATAGATGCATGTATCAGACCATATGTGATGGCCTGATCACAATAGGTTGAAGATAATGATATTGAACTCTTTACAAGTGCTGGGATTCCATTTATAGTATGGTACTAGTTGTTTAATACACAATTAGGCATGTTACATTAACCAGGTTGAGCAGTAGTTGAACCAAGCTCATATGTCCTCTACCTCAAAAGATAAGATAAACATCCATACTGTCTTCTTCTTATTTATACAATTTTACTTACATTTTTGTTTTATTCCCATACAATTAATTTTGATTTGAGATGAGATCTATGGTGATTTTTCTCTTTAAAACACATTCTCCCAAATTACACAGAATAAATAACACTATTTAATGAGTTATTCTGACATTCCACTAATTTTGTAAATTCCCTGTAAGCATGAATGTCATTTTCACACATACTGGATACTACTGAAAATGCTTAAATATGTCCTATTTATTTAACTATTATTGCTTCAATAATAAGAAATTTATTCTAACCTTAAAATATATTATTTCAACAGAGATCTAGAGGCAAATCTCACTCAGTATAGAAGCCAATACCCTAACTGAACCGTTAGTCAAGGTCCTCCAACTTGGGTATAAAATAATAAAGCTGCAATATACCATGACTGGGTTGTGTTTATATTAGTAAAGCATATAACCAGTAAACAAACAAGCAGACAAATAAGTGTTTAAGAACACATGGATAGTATATCTCCATAAATGTAGAAAATATTCAACTACCAATTCATTGAGGAAAATATAAAATGATAATTATTTGCAGGTTATAAATGTATGCACTTAGAACAATCAATCTGAAATAAATTTTAGGATTAATAAATGGCTTATGCATTTTTCTGAATATAAAATAAAGATTCAACATTTAATTTCTATTCATGAGAAACTAAGGGCCACAAAATAAAATTTTATAAGAAATTTTTAAATTACAGGAAAGTTACTATGTATAGGAATAGGATAAGGACACCCAGAATAAATCTAACATAAATGTGCAATAAATATACAAAGAATATTGTTAAACTTTGCTGAAAAACTTTTCTTAAAAGCCCTAAGTAAGTGAAGAGAGATTAAAAAGTTCATTGATAGCTAGGCAATATAATAAAGGCATCAGTTCTCTATTAAAAGTGTTAAAGAATCAGTATAATTCACATCTAATTTTCAATGACAGTATCTGTGGAACTTTACAAGATAATTAAATATATTCATATATAGAAGAGCAAAATGCCAAAAATATCCAACACAGTTGTAATGCACAGGGAAGGAGGAGAAGGGCAGCTTGCCTTACTGAGGTCCCAGAATTAGTACATTAGTTAAAACTATATACCAAGTGTAAGCATCATTGTCTTGATCTTAGAAGAAAAGTTTTCAGCTTTTCACCATTGAGAATATTAGCCATAGCCTTGTAATGTATGGCTTTTATTATGTTTAGTTATGTTCCCTCTATACCCAGGTTGTTGAAAGTTTTTATCATGAGTATATATGGAATTTTGTCAAATGCTTTTTCTGTATCTGTTGAGATGGCACATGGTTTTTATCCTTCATTCTGTTAATGTTGTGTATCATTTTTATTGATTTAGATATGTTGTACCATCCTTGCATCCCAGGGATAAATCCTGCATGGTCATGGTGTGTGATCAATCAATGTGAATTTGGGTTGCTAGTATTTTTTGAGAAATTTTGCATATATCATCATCAGTGGTATTGGTCTGTAAATTTCTTTGCTTTTGGTGTCCTTATCTGATTTTAATGTGAAAGTAATGCTGGTCTCATAAAATTAGTTTGGAAGTATTCCCTCCTCTTCAATTATCTGGAAGATTTTGAGAAGGAATGGCATTAATTCTTCTTTAAACGTTTGTTAGAATTCACTCTGAAAGTCATCTGATCCCAGGCTTTTCTTTGATGGGAGGTTTTTGATTACTGATTCAATCTCATTACTCATTATTGGTCACTCAGATTTTCTATTTATGCTTGAGTTAGTCTTGGTAATTTGTATGTTTCTGGAATTTATCCTTCTCTTCTAGGTTATCCAATTTGTTTTTATGTAAATGTTCACAGTAGTGTTTTATAATCCTTTGCATTTTTGTGGCGTCAGTTGTAATGTCTCCTATTTCATTTTTGATTTTATTTATTTGAAGCTTCTCTCTAGTTAGTTTAGCTAAGGGTTTGTCAATTTTGTCTCAAAAGACCATATTTTTTGGTGTGTATTGTGTTAAAGAATGTTCTAATTTCATTTTTTTTACATGTAGCTGTCCACTTTTCCCAGCACCATTTATTGAAGAGACTGTCTTTTCTCCATTGTATAGCTTTGCCACCTTTGTCATAGACTAATTGATGGTAGGTGAGTGGAGTTTTTATTTCTGGGCTTTCTGTCCTGTTCCATTGATCTGTATTTCTGTTTTTGTGCCAGTACCATACTGTTTTGATTGTTGTAGTTTTGTAGTATAGTCTGAAGTCAGGGGGCCTGATTCCTTCAGCTCTATTTTTCTTTCTCAAAGATTGCCTTGGCTATTTGGGGTTTTGTTTTAGTTTTGTGAAAAATGCCATTGGTAATTTGTTAGTGATTGCACTGAATCTGTAGATTGCCTTAGGTAGTACAGTCATTTTGACAATGTTGATTCTTCCAATTGAAGAACATGATATATCTTTCCCTCTGTGTCATCTTTGATTTCTTTCATCATTGTCTTATAGTTTTCAGAGTATAGGTCTTTTGCCTCCTTAGGTGGGTTTATTCCTAGTATTTTATTATTTTTGATGTGATAGTAGATGGAATTGTTTCCTTAATTTCTCTTCGTGATCTTTCATTGTTAGTTTATAGGACTGCAAGAAATTTCTGTGTACTAATTTTGTATCCTGCAACTTTACCGAATTCATTGATGAGCTTTAGTAGTTTTCTGGTAGAAAATCCTAAATCTTTAGGATTTTCTATGTGTAGTATCATGTCATCTGCAAACAGTGATGATTTTACTTCTTTTCCAACATGGATTTCTTTTTCTTCTCTGATTGTCATGCCTAGGACTTCCAAAACTATGTTGAATAAAAGTAATGAGAGTGGACATCCTTGTCTTGCTCCTAATCTTAGAGGAAATGCTTTCAGCTTTTCACCGTTGAGTATGATGTTAGCTGTAGGTTTGTTATATATGGCCTTTATTATTTTGAGGTATGTTCTCTGTATGCCCACTTTCTGGAGAGTTTTTATCATAAATGGGGGTTGAATTTTGTCAAAAGCTTTTTCTTCATCTGTTGAGATCTGCATCATATGGTTTTTACTCTTCAATTTGTTGATGTGGTGTATCACACTGATTGATTTGTAGATATTGAAAAATTCTTGCCTCCCTGGGATAAATCCCACTTGATCATGGTGTATGATTTGTTTATTGTACTGTTGGATTCAGTTTGCTAGTATTTTGTTGAGGATTTTTCATTCTATGTTCATCTGTGATATTGGCCTGTAATTTTCTTTTTTTGTGGTATCTTTGTCTGATTTTGGTATCAGGGTGATGTTGGCCTTTTAGAATAAGTTTGGGAGTGTTCTTTCCTTTGAAATTTTTTTGGAAGAGTTTCAGGAGGATAGGTGTTAACTCTTAGAACATTCTTTAACACCATACACAAAAATAAACTCAAAATGTATTAAAGACCTAGAGGTAAGACCAGATAATATAAAGCATAGGCAGAACACTCTTCGACATAAATTGCAGCAATATCCTTTTCGATGCATCTCCTAGACTAATGGAAGTAAAAACAAAAGTAAACAAATGGGACCTAATTAAACTCAAAAGCTTTTGAACAGCAAAGGAAACCATAAACAAAATGAAAAGACAGCCCAGAGAATGGGAGAAAATATTTGCCAATGATGCGACCGACAAGGGATTAATCTCCAAAATTTACAAACAGCTCATGAGCTCAATATAAAAAAAAAAAAAAAACAAAGAGAATTAAACCCAATAAAAAAAATGGGCAGAAGACCTAAATAGACATTTCTCCAAAGAAGACATACAGATGGCCAAGAGACACATGAAAAAATGCTCAACATTGCTAATTATTAGAGAAATGCAAATTAAAACTACAATGAGATATCACCTTACACCAGTCAGAATGGCCATCATCAATAAGTCTACAAACAATAAATGCTGAAGGGGATGTGGAGAAAATGGAACCCTCCTACACTGTTGGTGGGAATGTAAATTGGTACAGCTACTATGGAGAACAGTATGGAGGTTCTTTAAAAAACTAAAAATAGAACTACCATATGATTCAGCAATCCCACTTCTGGGTATTTATCAACGGAGTTAAAGTAAAAATCTCAAAGAGATAACTGCATTTGCATGTTAATAGTAGTATTATTCACAATAGCCAAGATTTAGAAACAGCCTAACTATCCACTGACAGATGAATGGATAAAAAATATGTGGTATACACATACAATAGAATATTATATAGCCTTTAAAAAAGAGTGAAGTCTTGCCATTTGTGACAACATGGATGGACTTGGACATAATTCTAAGTGAAATAAGCCAAACACAGAAAGACAGCTACTATGTATTTTCACTTATATGTGCAACTTAAAATAGTCCAACCCATAGAAGTAGAGAATGGTAGTTACCAGGGACTGGGGGAAGGTGAAAATGGGTAGATGATGGTCAAGAGTATAAAGTTTCAGATATGTAAGATAATAAGTTCTGGAAGTCTGCTATACAGCATAGTGCCTATGGCTAAAAATACTGTATTGTATACTTAAAATTTACTAAGAGAGTAGGTCTTATGTTAAGTATTCTTAACTAATCATAATAATAATAATAACAGATGGGAGGAAACTTTGAGAGGTGATGGATGTGTTTATGGCCTTGATAGTGTTGATAGTTTCAAGGTATATACTTATCCGCAAACTCACAGTTGTATACATTAAATATGTACAGCTTTTTACATGTCAATCATACCTCCATAAGTAGTTTTAAAACAAAAATTGTGACATGAGTGCAGAGATTGACAGACAGATGGAATGGAAAAGAGCACCCAAGAACCAATTTGCTCACATAAAAAATACTTAATCAACACAATGTGAAGTTCAATGTAAATATGCACTATTCAATAAGTAGTACCAGAATAATTGTTTAGAAATAAGGAAAAAAATACTGAAGACTTTCTTCACTGTAAACATGAGTATCAATTAGGTAGGGAAGAACCCCCTTATGTAAAAAAAATTAAAAAAAAAAACTTTATTACCTTTTGATAGGGAATGTTTTATTGCTTTATTACCTTTTCATCAAAATATACCATATGCTATTAAAAAATCAAGTAATAAATTGGGAGAGAGAGTTGCAGCAGTAATTGACAACAGATTGTTTGCAGAATCTATAAGGGACTCTTAAAATGAATAAGAATATGGAAAGAATCAAACAGAAAAATGAACCAAAGTCTTGAGCAGGCATTTCACATAAAAGGGAACACATATAATAGTTAAACAAGGAGGAAGTTCAATCTTATACACAGTTAGGGATATGAACAAATTTTTTAAAAGGACAACAAATAGTAAAACCATAATGAGATACTATTTCACAGTCCCAGAATGGCAAATTTAAAGTCTAAGGTTGTCTATCATCCTCATCTACGTGGAGCAAGAAGGTTTCTTAACATAGCCTTGGTGGATCTGTAAAGTGGTAAAACAATTTCGGAAAACATTTTAAAGTTAGACACATGCACGCACACATACTAAACTCTAAGACAAGCTAATTCATTTATAGTTATTTCATCTACATCAGCTTTTCCACGTTTACAACAGTGCATGCATATAATGCTCATCTTATCAATTTTAGTAGTTACAAATGTTCATCTATAGGAACATGGACAAATGCATTGTCCTTCATAAAATATAAAACTATATAGCAAATAACTATGGCTACACACATCAATTTGGATAAATCTTAGAAACAGTATTCAGTGAAAAAACATGTCTCAGAAGCATTCTTAGAGTATGATACTATACTTTAACACTTTTTAAACTAGTATTTTGTTTTTGGAGACATCTTGTTAGTCATGTTTTAAAGAAAAATAAGAAATAAGAAATAAATTATAAAATAGTTATTAGTTCTATAGGTGGGATAAGGTAAGAGTCTGGTAGCTTGGAGCATGGAGGGAGCCTCAGTTTTGACAGTAATACTCTGTCTTGAGTGGGTGCTGGGCTCATGGCTTCTTATTTTATCATTCTGTTGACAGTATTTATAATTATTAAATATTATATTGCATAGAAAATATTTTATTACTTATATTGAAACATTATATATGTAATATCTTACAAGATAATTCATCCCTTAAGTTTCTTATTTTATTTTTTCTCATTTTTTGTCTTTTTATTCTTACAAATGTTACTTTAGAAACTTGTTATTTAGGTAAACATTTAATATAAAAGTTTTATAAATATTTATAAAGCAAACTTTCTTATTAAAGTTTATATGGAAAGAATTAATAATATATGCAATCAGTTTTAATGTTTGCAAATATAGTGAACATTCCCATTCATTTAAATTTTAAATAATTCAGTAGTAGTTTGTAATGTTTCATATAATAATTTATACATCTATAAGGATAAGCATTTAATAATTTTGTTTGTATTGCCTTATACAAGTTATTAAATTAACTTGTTTTCCAATATATTTACTAATTTCAAATTAGCATATACAAAATCTATTGAAAATGTTGGTATCCAGCCAAAATTCTGAAATTTCTTAAGTCTATCAGTTTATTTTCTTGATTAAAAATAACTAAAATAGTCATAACATTTTAAAATCACATTTAAAACATTTTTTAATATTTTTTCCCTAGGGTCTTAACACAGACATAGAAATTTATCTAAAAATGATATTTTTCAATGTTTTTGTCCTTTAATACTGAGGAAAATATTGAAGAGAAGTAAGGAGGAAAACCTGGTATACTTCCTTTGCCATATTTCTTTGATATTTTCAGAATTCTTTTTTTTAATTAAATAACTATTTGAATGTGTATATATCTATCTTTTAATGAAATTTGCATGAAATAGGATAGTTATCCTTCCGAATTTACAAAATTTTCCCCCAGATTTGTACCCTTGATTATTGCCGCATTCATTTGGGATACTTTCTGCTTTGTGAATATCTATTATATTTAAATTGAGTCTCCAGGATCTGGCCATAATATCATTTTAATTTTATTTTTTAATAGCATTTCTCCACTTTATTCTTTTGTGTTTTCAGGATGTTTTTTAAGTGAGTCTGTGAATTTCTCATTGGAATTTCTACAGTGTCAGTTCCACTCATTACTCACAGTGTGGTTTTTACCTTGACAATCATGATTTTCATTTTAATGCAGTATTCCCTACAACCTATTGACATCACTGAACAGCTTTATTCTTAATGGAAAGAATAAATGTCTTCTTGTATTACATGGAAATAATTAGACAAGTATTTTCTAATGTATTCTTTTGTTTTTATACTACATACATTTTAGATAAAAATGAAATTTTAGAATATTACACCTTAAACTTGCATTTTTCTTCATAAACTTGAAGCTGAGGGTTTTTCCCCCTTTATTGTTTGGTAGTGGCAGTTTATTATTGGTTGTCTCTTCCTTAAAAGTTCATTTTGACAATATAGAAAAGGTTAATCTTGATAACATGGAAAAAGCTTTTGGCTCCATGAAAAGCCACAACTTTGACATATATATAAAGTTAAACTCGAAATAAGAAAATGTGCACAGACGGACATGAATTCAAAGATTGAGTGCTGCTGGTTGTGGGTGATGAGTTTTTTTCTGATACCTGATGGACACTCTATGTAGGACCCACACTACATACACCTCACTTGACAGCACAATTGCTTTTCAAATTATGGTGATCATGCTGAGGAAGCATCCCTAAGAGCAGGATGATGATTGTCATGTATAGAAATACTAAAGTGAGGGTTTTTTATGAGGCAGGATTGGTGTGGAAATGGAAATTCTGATTTTTGTTCACTTCCTCTGCTTGCTCTGTAACTTGGTCCTTGACCGTGATATTTAACATTTCCTTGCTTATTATTCAGCTCTCAAATGACAATTCATTCCTAACTAATCAGTTTATCATGAATTTGAAATACCAAGTTATTCAAAGGATGTAGGAAATAATCGACTCTATTATTTTCATGATCTTGAGAGCCTTTGATGGTTGTGGGTGATGGGTCTTGAAAATATTAACTGTACAGTGGACAAAACTATGAACTTAAATATTAACTGTATAATGGAGAGACCTGGCAAACATGACCTTGCCCAGGTAATGAAGGTTAACATCACCAGTGATATCATGTGTATATCAATTACCTGGATATGATATGACTAGAAGGGTACTTCATCTCTGTTGTATTCTTTCCAAAAATCCATTATCTAATTATGTGAAAGTAACAACAAAATCCCAGGTGGGCAACATTCTACAGGATACCTGGCCCATATTCCTTAAGTCTGCCAAGTTTATGAAAAACAAGGAAACGGTTAGAAACTCAGTAGAAGGTTAGAAGATGTGATGATTAACTACAAAGTAGTGCACTGGATTTTTCCTCGAAATAAGAAAAAGTGCACAGAGGGTCATGAATTCAGATTCAGGGCTGATGGTTGTGGGTGATGAGTCTTTTTCTGCTACCTGATGGAATAGAAATAAGACATCAATAGAAAAGCTAAAATCAAAAAAAAAAATTGGGAAAGGAGTTAAAAGAAATACTCCAGTGTCAGTTGCATAGTTTTGACTATGGTAATGTAAGATGTTAAGGATGTGGGAAACTGGGTGAGGAATATATGGAAACTCTCCATACTATCATTAGAACTCTTCTGTAAACCTAAATTTATTGTAAAACAAAATGTTAATTAAAATTTTTAACAATAGTCCCTTCTGAATTGCTAATGACAACACCAGACATAGATACTCCGTAGAAATTTTCTTCTCTATTGAAGTAGCATAACATGCAGCAATTCAGCCCAGTTGTTTGAGGTAAAAGTAGAGGCCTGAAAATCTCTGAAATGGGCTAATTTCACCTTTGCTATTGGACGATAGATAGGCTGGTTGTAGAATGTTGGTTGGTTTTTTATTTTCAGCACTGTGCCTGATCATTTTCAAAATAAATTCATTTTTTACCCCTTGTTTGTTCTCATTCCTATTTCTATTTAAAATTTAAGTGATACGTTCTTTATTTTTATTGAAATACAGTTGATTTACAATATCATGTTAGTTTCAGGTGTATAGCACAACAGTTTAGTTACACACACACATATTCTTTTTTTAAAATATCTTTATTGGAGTATAATTGCTTTACAATGGTGTGTTAGTTTCTACGTTATAACAAAGTGAATCAGCTATACATATACATATATCCCCATATCCCCTCCATCTTATGTCTCCCTCCCAACCTCCCTATCCCACCCCTCTAGGTGGTCACAAAGCACTGAACTGATCTCCCTGTACCATGTGGCTGCTTCCCACTAGCTATCAATTTTACAATTGGGAGTGTATATATGTACATGCCACTCTCTCAGTCTGTCCCAGCTTACACTTTCCCCTCCCCCTGTCCACAAGTCCTTTCTCTACATCTGCGTCTTTATTCCTGTCCTGCCCCTGGGTTCTTCAGAACCATTTATTTTTAGATTCCATATATATGTGTTAGCATACAGTATTTCTTTTTCTCTTTCTGAATTACTTCACTCTGTATGACAGACTCTAGGTCCATCCACCTCACTAAAAATAACTCAATTTCATTTCTTTTTATGGCTGAGTAATATTCCATTGGATATATGTGCCACATCTTCTTTATCCATTCATCTGTCAATGGACACTTAGGTTGCTTCCATGTCCTGGCTATTGTAAATAGAACTGCAATGAACTTTGTGCTACATGACTCTTTTTTGAATTATGGTTTTCTCAGGGTATATGCCCAGTAGTGGGATTGCTGTGTTGTATGGTAGTTCTATTTTCAGTTTTTTAAGGAACCTCCATACTGTTCTCCATAGTGGCTATATCAATTTACATTCCCACCAACAGTGCAAGAGGGTTCCCTTTTCTCCACACCCTCTCCAGCATGTATCGTTTGTAGATTTTTTGATGATGGCCATTCTGACTGGTGTGAAGTGATACCTCATTGTAGTTTTGATTTGCATTTCTCTAATTATTAGTGATGTTGAGCATCCTTTCATGTGTTTGTTGGCAATCTGTATATCTTCTTTGGAGAAATATCTATATAGGTCTTCTGCCCATTTTTGGATTGGGTTGATGTTTCTTTGTTATTGAGCTTTATGAGCTGCTTGTAAATTTTGGAGATTAATCCTTTGTCAGTTGCTTTGTTTGAAAATATTTTCTCTCATTCTGAGCGTTGTCTCCTTGTCTTGTTTATGGTTTCGTTTGCTGTGCAAAAGCTTCTAAGTTTCATTAGGTCGCATGTGTTTATTTTTGTTTTTATTTCCATTTCTCTAGGAGATGGGTCAAAAAGGATCTTGCTGTGATGTATGTCATACAGTGTTCGGCCTATGTTTTCCTCTAAGAGTTTTATGGTGTCCGGCCTTACATTTAGGTCTTTAAGCCATTTAGAGTTTATTTTTGTGTATGGTGTTAGGGAATGTTCTAATTTCATTCTTTTACATGTAGCTGTCCAGTACTCCCAGCACAACTTATTGAAGAGACTATCTTTTCAGCATTGTATATTCTTGCCTCCTTTATCGAAGATAAGGTGACCATATGTGCATGGGTTTATCTCTGGAATTTCTATCCTGTTCCATTGATGTATATTTCTGTTTTTGTTCCAGTACCATACTGTCTTGATTACTGTAACTTTGTAGTATAGTCTGAAGTCAGGGAGCCTGATCCCTCCACCTCCATTTTTCTTTCTCAAGATTGCTTTGGCTATTCAGGGTCTTTTGTGTTTCCATACAAATTGTGAAATTTTTAGTTCTAGTTCTGTGAAAAATGGCAGTGGTAGTTCGATAGGGATTGTATTGAATCTGTAGATTTCTTTGGGTAGTATAGTCATTTTCACAATGTTGATTCTTCCATCCAATAACATGGTATATCTCTCCATCTGTTTGTATCATCTTTAATTTCTGTCATCAGTGTCTTATAGTTTTCTGCACACAGGTGTTTTATCACCTTAGGTAGGCTTATTCCTAGGTATTTTATTGTCTTTGTTGCAGTGGTAAATGCGAGTGTTTCCTTAATTTCTCTTTCAGATTTTTCCTCATTAATGTATAGGAATGAAAGAGATTTCTGGGCATTAATTTTGTATCCTGCTACTTTACTGAATTCATTGATTAGCTCTAGTAGATTTCTGTTAGCATCTTTAGGATTCTCTATGTACAGGATCATGTCATCTGTAAACAGTGACAACTTTACTTCTTTTCCAATTTGGATTCATTTTATTTCTTTTACTTCTCTGATTGCTGTGGCTAAAACTTCCAAAAGTATATTGAATAATAGTGGTGAGAGTGGACAACCTTGTCTTGTTCCTGATCTTAGAAGAAATGGTTTCAGTTTTTCATCATTGAGAATGATGTTAGCTGTGGGTTTGTCACATGTGGTCTTTATTATGTTGAGGTAAGTTTCCTCTATGCCTACTCTCTGGCGAGTTTTTAGCAATAAATGGGTGTTGAATTTTGTCAAGAGTTTTTTCTGCATCTATTGAGGTGATCATATGGTTTTTCTCCTTCACTTTGTTAATATGGTTTATCACATTGATTGATTTGCGTATATTGAAGAATCCTTGCGTTCTTGGGATAAACCCCACTTGATCATGGTGTATGATCCTTTTAATGTGCCGTTGGATTCTGTTTGCTAGTATTTTGTTGAGGATTTTTGCATCTATGTTCATCAGTGATATTAGCCTGTAGTTTTCTTTCTTTGTGACATCTTTGTCTGGTTTTGGTATCAGGGTGATGGTGGCCTCGTAGAATGAATTGAGGAGTACTCCTCCCTCTGCTATATTTTGGAAGAGTTTGAGAAGGATAGGTGTTAGCTCTTCTCTAAATGTTTGTTAGAATTCGCCTGTGAAGCCATATGGTCCTAGGCGTTTGTTTGTTGGAAGATTTTTAATAACAGTCTCAATTTCTGTGCTTGTTATTGATCTTGATTATATTTTTTATTTCTTCCTGGTCAGTCTTGGAAGGTTGTGCGTTTCTAAGAATTTGTCGATTTCTTTCAGGTTGTCCCATTTTTTTGGCATATAATTGCTTGTAGTATTTGCTCATGATCCTTTGTATTTCTGCAGTGTCGGTTGTTACTTCTCCTTTTTTTCATTTCTAATTCTATTCATTTGAGTTTTCTCCCTTTTTTTCTGATAAGGCTGGCTAATGGTTATGAATTTTGTTATCTTCTCAAAGAACCAGCTTTTAGTTTTATTGATCTTTGCTACTGTTCTTCATTTCTTTTCATTATTTCTGATCTGATATTTATGATTTCTTTCCTTCTCTTAACTTTGGGAGTTTTTTTGTTCTTCTTTCTCTAATTTCTTTAGTGTAATATTAGGCTGTTTATTTGAGATTGTTTCTTGTTTCTTGAGGTAGGATTGTATTGCTATAAACTTCCCTCTTAGACTGCTTTTGCTGCATCCCATAGGTTTTTGGTCACTGTGTTTTCATTGTCATTTGCTTCTATGTATTTTTTTATTCCTCTTTGATTTCTTCAGTGATTTCTTGGTTATTTAGTAGTTGTACTTTTTTAGCCTCCATGTGTTTGTATTTTTTACAGTTTTTTCCTGTAATTGATATCTAGTTTCATAGCATTGTGGTTGAAAGGGTACTTGATACGATTTGAATTTTCTTAAATTTATGAAGGCTTGATTTGTGACCCAAGATATGATCTATCCTGAAGAATGTTCCATGAACACTTGAGAAGAAAGCGTATTCTATTGTTTTTGGATGGAATGTTCTAATAAATATCAATTAAGTCCATCTTATTTAATGTATCATTTAAAGCTTGTGTTTCCTTATTTATTTTCATTTTGGATGATCTGTTTCATTGGTGACAGTGGGGTGTTAAAGTCCCCTACTATGATTTTGTTACTGTCCATTTCCTGTTTTATGGTTGTTAGCATTTGCCTTATGTATTTAGGTACCCCTATGTTGGGTGCATAAATATTTACAATTGTTATATCTTCTTCTTGGATTGATCCTTGCTCATTATGTAGTGTCCTTCTTTGTCTCTTGTAATAGTCTTTATTTTAAAGTCTATTTTGTCTGTTATGAGAATTGCTTCTCCAGCTTTCTTTTGATTTCCATTTACATGGAATATATTTTTCCATCCCCTCACTTTCAGTCTCTGTGTGTCCCCAGGTCTGAAGTGCATCTCTTGTAGAAAGTGTATATATGGGTTTTATTTTTGTATCCATTCAGCCAGTTGTGTCTTTTGGTTGGAGCATTTAATCCATTTACATTTAAGGTAGGTATCAATCTGTATGTTCCTATTACCATTTTCTAAGTTGTTTTGGGTTTGCTATTGTAGGTCTTTTCCTTCTCTTGTGTTTCCTGCCTAGAGAAGTTCCTTTAGCATTTGTTGTAAAGCTGGTTTGGTGGTGCTGAAGTCTCTTAGTTTTTGCTTGTCTGTAAAGATTTTGATTTCTCCATCAAATCTGAATGAGATCCTTGTTGGGTAGAGTAATCTTGGTTGTAGGTTTTTCCCTTCCATCACTTTAAATATGTCCTGCCACTCCCTTCTGGCTTGCAGAGTTTCTGCTGAAAGATCAGCTGTTAACCTTATGGGGATTCCCTTGTATGTTATTTGTTGCTTTTCTCTTGCTGCTTTTAATATTTTTTCTGTGTATTTAATTTTTGAAAGTTTGAGTATTATGTGTCTTGGAGTGTTTCTCCTTGGATTTATCCTGTATGGGACTCTCTGTGCTTCCTGGACTTGATCGACTATTTCCTTTCCGATATTAGGGAAGTTTTCAAATATAATCTCTTCAAATATTTTCTCAGTTCCTTTCTTTTTCTCTTCTTTTACTGGGACGCTTATAATTCGAGTGTTTGTTGCATTTAAATGTTGTCCCAGAATTCTCTAAGACTGTTTCTCAATTCTTTTCATTCTTTTTTTTATTATTCTAGCTCTGCTGTAGTTATTTCCACTATTTTATCTTCCAGGTCCAGCTTATCCATTCTTCTGCCTCAGTTATTCTGCTATTGCTTCCTTGTAGAGAATTTTTCATTTCGTTTATTGTTTTGTTCATCATTGCTTGTGTGCTCTTTAGTTCTTTTACGTCCTTGTTAAATGTTTCTTGTATATTCTCCATTCAATTTCCAAGATTTTGGATCATCTTTACTATCATTACTCTGAATCCTTTTTCTGGTAGCTTGTCTATTTCCTCTTAATTGTTTGGTCTGGTGGGTTTTTACCTTGCTCCTTCATCTGCTGTGTGTTTCTCTGTCTTCTCAGAGAATGTTGCTTAATTTACTGCTATCAGGGTCTCCTTTTCATGGGCTGCAGGTTCATAATCCCCGTTGCTTCTGGTGTCTTCCCCCAGTGGCTGAGGTTGGTTCAGTGGTTTGTGTAGGCCTCCTGGTCAGGGTCACTGGTACTATGTTCTGTTGGATGACGGTGGATCTTGTCTTTCTGATGGGCAGGACTGCGTCCGTTGGTGTGTTTTGGGGTGACTGTGACCTTATTATGATTTTAGGCAGCCTTTCTGCTAATGGGTGGGGCTGTGTTCCTGTCTTGCTAGTTGTGTGGCATAGGGTGTCCTGCACTGTAGCTTGCTGGTCATTGAGTGGAGCTGGGTCTTAGTGTATAGATGGAGATCTCTGGGAGAGCTTTTGCTGTTTGATATTACATGGAGGTGGGAGGTCTCTGGTGGACCAGTGTCTTGAACCTGGCTCTCCCACCTCAGAGACACAGGCCTGACACCCAGCCAAAGCACCAAGACCCCGTCAGCCACACGTCTCAGATGAAAAGGGAGAAAGAAAGAAAGAAAAAGAAAGAAAGGAAATAAGAGAAATTTTTTCAAATAAAAAGATTATTAAAAATTTAAAAGTAGGGCTCCTTTGGTGGTGCAGTGGCTGAGAGTCCACCTGGCAACACACGGGACACGGGTTTGTGCCCCGGTCCAGGAAGATCCCGCATGCCGCGGAGCGGCTAGGACCGTGAGCCATGGCCTCTGAGCCTGCGTGTCTGGAGCCTGTGCTCCACAACAGGAGAAGCCACAACAGTGAGAGGCCCACGTACCACAAAAAAAAAAAAAAAAAAAAGTAATAAAAAAAAAGAAAGTAGCCAAACTAAGAAACAAATCCACCAATGATAAGATGCGCTAAAAACTATACAAAAAAAAAAAAAAAAAAAACCAGACAGAAGCCTAGGAAAAATGGCAAAAGCTAAGCTATATAGACATAATCACACAAAGTCCACTGCCTCAATTTTGGGATGATTCATTGATATGCAGGGTACATCAAGTTGATTGTGGAGATTTAATCTGCAGCTCCTGAGGCTGCTGGGTGGAGATTTCCCTTTCTCTTCTTTGTTCGCACAGCTCCTGGGATTCAGCTTTGGATTTGGCCCCGCCTCTGCATGTAGGTCACCTGAGGGCATCTATTCTTCGCTCAGACAGGAC
Source organism: Phocoena sinus (assembly GCF_008692025.1). Taxonomy (NCBI): domain Eukaryota; kingdom Metazoa; phylum Chordata; class Mammalia; order Artiodactyla; family Phocoenidae; genus Phocoena; species Phocoena sinus. The sequence goes on from NC_045767.1 coordinate 70,130,800, forward strand.
AGGGTTAATGGATAAGCTGATTAGGGGACTCTGGCTCACTCAGGCCAGGGGGAGGGAGGGGTACGGAATGTGGGGCAAACCTGTAGCGGCAGAGGCCAGCATGAAGTTGCAACAGCCTGAGGCATGCCGTGTGTTCTCCCGGGGAAGTTGTCCCTGGATCATGGGACCTTGGCAGTGGCAGGCTGCACCGGCTCCTGGGAGGGGTGAGAGTCACGGCTCACACCAGTCTCTGGAGCTCGTTTAGGCATTGCTGTAAATCCCCTCTCCTCGTGCACTTCAAAACAATCTTCTCTTGCCTCTTAGGCAGGTCCAGACTTTTTCCCAGACTCCCTCCCATCTAGCTGTGGCACACTAGCCCCCTTCAGGCTGTGCTCACGCAGCCAACCCCAGTCCTCTCCCTGGGATCTGACCTCCGAAGCCCGAGCCTCAGCTCCCACCCCCCGCCCACCCCGGTGGGTGAGCAGACAAGCCTCTCGGGCTGGTGAGTGCTGGTTGGCACCGATCCTCTGTGCAGGAATCTCTCCAATTTGCCCTGTGCACCCCTGTTGCTGCACTCTCCTCCAAGGCTCCGAAGCTTCCCCCTCGCCCGCCACCCCCGTCTCCGCCAGTGAAGGGGCTTCGTAGTGTGTGGAAACTTTTCTCCTTCACAGCTCCCTTCCAGAGGTGCAAGTCCCATCCCTATTCTTTTGTCCCTGTTTTTTCTTTTGCCCTACCCAGGTACGTGGGGAGTTTCTTGCCTTTTGGGAAGTCTCAGGTCTTCTGCCAGCATTCAGTAGGTGTTCTGTAGGAGTTGTTCCACATGTAGTTGTATTTCTGATGTATTTGTGGGGAGGAAGGTGATCTCCACGTGTTACTCCTCCAACATCCTGAAGGTCTCTCCCCACATATGTATTCTTAAAAGAGCACTTTTAAGGCACATTTCTTTAAGTTTTGGAATCAGGTTTGCCTCTCCTTTTTCATTGTGAGAGGACTTGGCCAAAATCATTACAAAGATAAGAATAAGTTGCATAACAGCTGCAAAGAAACAGAACAAAATCCACACACAAAAACTACTAATAAGGTTTATTTAAAATAATATTGAATCAACTCCTAAATAGATTTCATTCTTCTATACCGGTAAGTGCCAAATAGAAAATGTAATGGAAAATTAGATGCCTTTCTCAGAAGCAATAAAATAAATATTGTGCCTAATTTTTATCTAATGAGAAGTTCCTAAGTCCTTGGTGAACAAAATTTGCAAAACTATTTGAGGACATAAAATGCCTGAACACAGGAAGAGATATACTCTTTTCAGGCTTAATATCTAAATATATTAATTGTGAATATGCTAAGTCTCTCCAAATCAATCCATGCATTCAATGCTATTCTAATTAGAATTATGGTTGGAAAAAATAAATGTCCATGTATAGCTAAAGGAACTTTGAGAGAGATCAAGAAGAAGAGACAGACTTACCCTATATCTGCAAAGATGTAATAACAATGAAAATAATTTAAGAAATAAGTTACTAACACATTACAATAAATTTTCCAATGAAAAATAGTGGAGAAACTAGACATACATCCACGAATATAGTGAAAATTAATGTAGAGATGACATTATATAATAATTAGAAAAAGACAGAATATCTCATAGATATGGTTGAGACAAGTTCTGTCTTCATGGAAAACAACTATAGCCAGAATCCTGCTTCATACCACTTACTAAAAACAAACTAACCCCTAAAGGTGAAGACTAAATCTGTAAAATTGTAAAGTCAATAGAAAAAATTGTACCTACAGTATTTTGTGATCCAATATAATCACAAAAGGGCTTAATATTGACCAAGTTTACAACACATGATATCAGAATATATCTTTTTCTACATTAAAAGATATGATCTACAAAAGAAACTATAGGCAACATAAATAGAAAAAGCTGAAAGAATACCAATATCAAGACTCTAAAGATATTAGTATGTACAGTATATAAAGAACTGCTGCAAATCAACATCAAAAAAGAAGAAACACCCAAAAGAAAAATGAATAGTAAGCAATCAAATCTCAAAGATAAACACCTGAATTGCTAATAAATGCTTGACTAATTACTTAAACTGCCTAGAAGTAAGTAAAGTGCAAATTTGAAATAATGGCATGACACCGATGTACACCTATCATTTTGGCATAGGATAAAAGTGTTACAGAATCAAAATTGTTCAGGACATTAGGAGACATCAAATTCCTGTCTTTTTAATGAAAACATTATGAAGATAAACTGGTATTTGTTACTGAAATTATGTGCATAAGTTAAGGGCCATGATGTTCCACTCTTTTGTATGTATCTCACAATATTTCAAGCACAGATTCATATAAAACATAAACAAGTAGGTTCATTATAATATTGTTTATGGTAAAAGGGAATTAGAGGAGGCTTATGTGTCCATCACTAGAAGAAAAAAGCAAGTTAAACGTTGAGGATGCAGTTAGATGAAATAACCTAAAAATACCAAGTAACAGAGAGATTATGCAATTTTTCTAGCATTATATGATTATTAAGAAGTAGAATCATTACAAACTCTTTGTCGTATTTCAGAGATTGTACCTTTAATCACAGCTCTCAAAGAAACTAGCTTTGTGTGAAAAATGTAAACAAGATGTTGAAAACTACAGAGAAGTACCATTTATATAAACTAAAAATAAATGTACACTCTAACCAGTGCTATATAATCTCAAGGATAAATACAAATGTAAGAATATTAAATACATAAGGAGTGGTGGAGATGGATGGGAATGGGATTGGGACACAAAGAGTAAAAGTACTCAAATAAAATAATACAAGCAGAAGTGCTCAAGATGCTGGCCATTATCATTATTAAGTAATTAGAATAAATTATTTTTCAGAGTCAGACATATTTATAAATAATCTATTGTTAAGATAATATTTTTTTCTGATTTTGAGAAATCCTCAGTTATTTAAAAGTAAAATTCAGCATGTATTCAAACTTTTAATAAAAATAGTTAACAATTACATAGGTCACACTATGAGTCAGGCACAGTTTTATGGTAGATAATAGCTAGACAGTAGATAGCTATCTAGACATATTGAATACAGAAATATAAATAGATAGATATATGTATAGCTATGTAATCAGTGATATACATACATGTATATATACATATATCCTCATTCTTTACTCAAAACATCAGTGCTATTAAATACCTTCATTTTTGTGATAAGAAAATTAAGACCACAGAAACTGAAATGGCTTGTACAAGTTCAACCAGTGTGGTAGACTGAATAATGCCCCAAAGATGTTCACATTCTGATCCCTGGAATCTGTGAGTATTTACCTTATAGGGCAAAGGGGTGAATATCTTATGGCAAAAGATGTGATTAATTTAAGTATCCTGAGATGGACTGATTATCCTGGATTATCTGGGTGGATCCAATATAATCACAAGCATTCTTATAAGACAGGAAGCAGGAGGGTCAGACAGAGAAAGATGCTCTGTGAAGGAGGAAGATGTGATTACAGAAGAGGAGAAATTAGAGGAAAAGAGAGATTTGGTGATGTTACACTTTAAAGATGAAGGAAGGGACCACAAGCCTAAGAATATAGACATCCTCTATAAGCTGGAAAAGGTAAAGAAACAGATTCTCCTCTACAGCCACCAAAAAGAAAGCAGCTCTGCCGTCACCTTTATTTTAGCCCTGTAAGTCCCACTTTCTACTTCAAATCTCCAGAAATTTAAGAAAATAAATTTATTTTAAACTACTAATTTTGTAGTAATTTGTTGCAGCAATTGGAAACTAATAGAACCAGCTAGTATCAGAGCCACATTTCAGTCTTATCTAATATTCTCCAATTGTACTTTCTATCTTAACTTAATAACTTGGAATATTCTTAGGTGACACATTATGGAATTATTATGAATATGTTTTTCAAATTAAGTCCTTCAAAATCTTCTCATGAGTCAACTAAATTTGACCTTTGTAACAGACAGTGAAATTTCCTAACCTGTAAATCTGTATCACATTATGGCACAGAAATTAAGATATCCCTGTTTTATATGGACCCAGGCAGCATGCACTTGCTTTCCAAATTGCAACTTTTCTACTGATATTTGAATATGTGCTAAGGCATGATGATGAACCCATAATCGATCCCTACTTGAAAAGGTGTGAAATAATACCTAAATTACCTCAGTGACATTTCAGAATCATACGCTTACTGAAAGAAATGCAAAGAAACAAGTAATGACTTAATTCAGAAGAATATCTCCCACTTATTAGCACAATGTCTGACATATAGTAGAGATTAAAACAATACTTGTTGAATAAAAATATATATGACATTTCAAATAATCTCACAGTGAAATTAATTTAGAAAAATTATTTCATAGATCTGCTTCATTGTCACATAAATCTCTTATTTTAGTTCACATAGAAGAGCATACTGTTATAATTACAGCTATTATTATGAATTCGAATGATGTTATTTTTTATCTATCATTTGGAGCTAAAAAAGAGCAATGTAGCTTCACTTGACTTAGTGCTAAGACATTTACAATAGATGAGAATTAAATTAAATGGTACAATATACCAATTGTCATTAAATAAGCCTAGAGCTGCTTTAAAAAATTATTGTCACTTGAGTTAGGAATTATAACTTTCTCTGCTGTTTTATATTCATCAAAAAGACTAAATTTGGAATTAGAAGAAATGCAATGTACTGCTTTAAGCCACTTTTGAGTTTACAAGTTGATAGAACTTTTCTTTAAACACAGTTTACAAGAAGGAAAATTTGAACTGAAAGAAAATGGGACACAGCTATGTCTCTGTGTTTGAGTATCATGAATACCTTGGTTATGAGAGACTATCTGGAAAATGCTTCTTTCCTACACACTATTCAATTGTCCTATGTCATGAATAAATACCTAGCTTTTTCTGGTTGTACATAAATGATCAAGGTCATACACGATCATATAAATAGGTAGAGATTTAATGAGAGGACAGTTAAAGGTCTGAGATAACTAAGGAGGCTTCAAAGCATTTCCTAAGGTAAATACAATCTTGAGAAATCCTTAGGGCCTGAATTGACAGTGAATTACTCTATTCTCTTTTATTCCTCTCAGGCTTCCAAACACAGGCCTTTAAAAATTAAGTTTTCCAGATTAAGATTCCTAGACTTTATAGGTATTGTAAATGCATAGTTCAAAACCCCATGAACACAGGGCTGTTGTTTTAAATCCTCACATGATAATCTTTTTGTTTGTTTGTGTTTCACTGCCTAGAATTTTGTAAAAAAAAATATGGCTGTCATCTCTCTTTGCCTGTGAGCTGACTGAAGATGTAGCACTTCAAGGAGTCTCCACATTAAATAGGGGATCTCAGTCTCAATTCCTTTTACCGCATCTTTGCATGAGCCAAATGACTTCTCTCTCCTGAGTGGTTTCTGTGTAACCTTCAGATCTTTTTAGCCAATATTTTCAGCCATCAGCAGGGTAACTGAAATTTAAGGTCACCACTCTGCTTTTAAATTACTTCTAATTTTTGGCATCTGCAGATTTTCTTTCTTTTCAGTCCAACAATAGACTGAAAGGGCAGTTATTGTATTTATCCAGTATTTTTGTTTGTTTATCTGGTCCACAATTGTGCTAGCATTAAAAAATGTTAGTGTAACCTCATTTTTAGGCAGAATTTGTGATTAATCATTTGAGTATAGTGCTGTCATAATTTAGTTTGATAAAAGTAGTAATTTCTGATTTTGTTAAAGATATTGAAAATATTTATTTATTAAGACTACCTTTTGAATAATCCACCGAGAACAAATCAAGTTAGTTTTCTTTTTGTTCAGTAAAATGATTGATTCAGAGATCTTTATAAAAAATTTATATCAATCTGTTATAAATAATTGTTTTTACCATTTCTAGTTGCTCAGGGTTTGTTTCTAGCCCTATTTATCTAATTCCCCAAACACATAATCCCATGGAATTTGATATTCTGAATTAATCTGTGGTAGATGTCTGCTTTTCCCTGTCCAACAAACCTTCTGTTGTCTTTTGGAAATACAAGCCAGTTATTCTCTGAGGAACTTCTCATGTTATCGGATAGAGATTTCAATCAACAGGTCATGATTCCCCCATGAACTGGCGTGGTCACCACAGTTATTTTTCCAGTGCAAAGTTTTGGTTGAAGAGAAAACTCTTTTCCTCTTTTCACATGTAGTCCTGGAGGTACTGAGGACATCATCAAAAATGCATAATGCCTGCCTAAAATTAAAACTTCAAAGTTTAAGTCAGAGCTGAAAAGGTAGATTTGGAATATTATGTGACTCTGTGCATTAAGCCAGGCTTAAAAGGAGATCTTTTATTGAATATTTAACTTAAGCCAAAAAATTCAATATTTTAAAGTTAGTTGAATGTCTTTTTTTCACTTTTTTTATTTTGTTTTTTGTTTTTTTTAAACTTTTAAAAATTGAAATACAGTTAATTTACAATGTTGTGTTAGTCTCAGGTGTACAGCAAGGTGAATCAGAATGTCTTCAAAAATAGAGGTCATGCCTGAAATATTCTAGATCCATCCTTCTTCCATGAGTCATATCCATAATTTCAATTAAGATACAGATATTTATGACTACTAAATTTATATCTGCATCCCAAATTTCTACTCTTAGCTCCAACCACGAATAGCAAATTTATAATATTTACTTGAATATTTTAGTGTACCTCAAATCCAAACATTTCTATGATAAAAATCATTTACTCCATCTTTCCCTTTCTTACACCCCTCCCAATAACTGTTAACTGAAAAAAAAAAAAGCACAGTCTGAAAGTTGTGACTTATGTTTTATCCCAGGACCTTACTGAGGACTAAAGCCCAGGAGACAGCCTCTTAGATAGCTCTGAAGAGCTGTTCCAAAGAGGTAAGGGAGGAGCCAGGATACACAGGAGATTTTTGCTGAAAAACAAAACAAAACAAAATGTGTAGTCAGACATCACAAGATTACTGCTAATCAGAAAACAGACATCTCAATAATTTTAGCAGTTTTCTGTGTATGGGAAAATGCAAGAATCTGGGCTCAAATGATTCCTTTGATGTGCATCTTAACTATCTAGGACCACTATCCTGTTTGTCTCCATCCTGAATCTCCCTCAGGGCACACTGTCAGGGATAGCTGCAGTGGCTGATGGTTTGATGGTGGGCAACATTCGTTATTTACTGGAATGGCAGGCAATATTATTTCTCTTCATAACTTTGTTCCTATTTTCCAATGGTCCGTAGCCTATTGAATGGTATTTATATGTATCCATAAGTGCAAACCCAGGAATCATAGTTGGCATGTCTTTCACTTTGAAATCTCATATCAAATAGAACACCAATTTTTCTTAGTTTTACCTTCTGTTTTTAAAAAAATTACCTGGAAATACAATATAATGTTAAGTGAAAAAGCATTTTTGAATAGATTTTAGGTTAGGTAAATTACATATTTACATATGTGTACAGGAAAAAATAGTGGAATAGTGTACCAAAATAATAGTGGTTTTCTCTGGGTGATGGAATTTTCACTTTTACATTCATATATATATATATATATATATATATATATATATATATATACATATTTCATTAATAGTAATATGTCAATGTTGGCTTTTCTTATTGACATATATTTGATTTACAATGTTGTGTTAGTTTCAGATGTACAGCAAAGTGATTCAGTTATACATACATATATATATATTTTTTCAGATTCTTCTTCCTTATAGGTTATTACAAAATATTGAGTATAGTTCCCAGTAGGTCCTCATTGGTTATCTATTTTATATATAGTAGTGTGTATATGTTAATCCCACACCAATAATTTATCTCCCTCTTTTCCCTTTGGTAACCATAAGCTTGTTTTCTATGTCTCTGGGTCTATTTCTGTATTGTATATAAGTTCATTTGTATCATTTTTTTTACATTCCACATATAAGCTAAATCATATAATATTTGTCATTCTTTTCTAGTTTACTACACTTCATACAAGAATCTCTAGGTCCATCCATGTTGCTGCAAATGGCATTATTTGAGACTCTCTTATGGCTGAGTAATATTGCATTTTATAAATACACCACATCTTCTTTATCCATTCATCTGTTGGTGGACAGCTAGATTGCTTCCTTGTCTTGGCTATACCTAGAGACAAATGAAAATGAAAACATGATGATCGAAACCCTATGGGATGTAGCGAAACTAGTTCTAAAAGGAGAGTTTATAGTGATATAAGCTTACCTCAGGAAACAAGAAAAAAATGTCAAGTAAACAACCTAACCTTACACCTAAAGCAACTAGAGAAAGAAAAACAAACAAAACCCAAAGTTAGTAGAAGGAAAGAAATCATAAAGATCAGAGCAGAAATAAATGAAATAGATACTAAGAAAACAATAAAAAGATCAATGAAGCTAAAAGCTGTTTCTTTGAAAAGATAAACAAAATTTATAAACTTTTGGCCAGACTCATAAAGAACAAAAGAGAGAAGGCTCAAATCAATAAATTTAGAAATGAAAAAGGAGAAGTTACAACTAATACTACAGAAATACAGAGATTACTGCAAGAAACAATATGTCAAGAAAATGGACAACCTAGAAAAAATGGACAAATTCTTAGAAAGGTACAATCTCCCAAGATTGAGCCTGGAAGAAATAGAAAATTTGAATAGACCAATTACAAGTAATGAAGTTGAATCTGTGACTTAAAAACTCCCACCATAAGCCTCTTAGATAGCCTCATCCACGAGAGGGCAGACAACAGAAGCAAGAACTACAATCCTGCAGCCTGTGGAACAAAAACCATATTCACAAAAAGAAAGACAAGATGAAACGGCAGAGGGCTATGTACCAGATGATGGAACAAGACAAAACCCCAGAAAAAAAGCTAAATGAAGTGGAGATAAGCAACCTTCCAGAAAAAGAATTCAGAATAATGATAGTGAAGATGATTCAGGACCTCAGAAAAAGAATGGAGGCAAAGATAGAGAAGATGCAAGAAATGTTTAACAAACACCTAGAAGAATTAAAAAACAAACAAACAGAGATGAGCAATACAATAACTGAAATGAAAACTACACTAGAAGGAATCAATAGCATAATAACTGAGGCAGAAGAACGGATAAGTGACCTGGAAGACAGAATGGTGGAATTCACTGCTGTGGAACAGAATAAAGAAAAAAGAATGAAAAGAAATGAAGACATCCTAAGAGACCTCTGGGGCAACATTAAAAGCAAAAAAATTCACATTATAGGGGTCCCGGAAGGAGAAGAGAGAGAGAAACGACCAGAGAAAATATTTGAAGAGATTATAGTCAGAAACTTCCCTAACATGGGAAAGGAAATAGCCACCCAAGTCCAGGAAGTGCAGTGAGTCCCATACAGGATAAACCCAAGGAGAAACATGCCGAGACACATAGTGATCAAATTGGCCAAAATTAAAGACAAAGAAAAATTATTAAAAGCAGCAAGGGAAAAACAACAAATAACATACAAGGGAACTCCCATGAGGTTAACAGCTGATTTCTCAGCAGAAACGCTACAAGCCAGAACGGAGTGGCATGATATACTTAAAGTGATGAAAGGGAAGAACCTACAACCAAGATTACTCTACCCGGCAAGGATCTCATTCAGATTCGATGGAGAAATCAAAAGCTTTACAGACAAGCAAAAGCTAAGAGAATTCAGCACCACCAAACCAGCTCTACAACAAATACTAAAGGAACTTCTCTAAGTGGGAAACACAAGAGAAGAAAAGGACCTACAAAACCAAACCCAAGGGCTTCCCTGGTGGCACAGTGGTTGAGAGTCCACCTGCCATTGCAGGGGACATGGGTTCATGCCCTGGTCCGGGAAGATCCCACATGCCGAGGAGTGGCTGGGCCTGTGAGCCATGGCTGCTGAGCCTCCGCATCTGGAGCCTGTGCTCTGCAATGGGAGAGGCCACAACAGTGAGAGGCCCACATGCTACAAAAAAAAACCAAAAAACCCAAAACAATTAAGAAAATGGTCATAGGAACATACATATCGATAATTACCCTAAACGTGAATGGATTAAATGCTCCAACCAAAAGACACAGGCTTGCTGAGTGGAAAGAAAAACAAGACCCATATATATGCTGTCTACAAGAGACCCACTTCAGACCTAGGGACACATTCAGACTGAAAGTGAGGGGATAGAAAAAGATACTCCTGCAAATGGAAATCAAAAGAAAGCTGGAGTAGCAATACTCATATCAGATAAAATAGACTTGAAAATAAAGAATGTTACAAGAGACAAGGAAGGACACTACATAATGATCAGGGGATCACTCCAAGAAGAATATATAACAATTATATATATATATATATGCACGAAACATAGGAGCAACTCAATACATAAAGCAACAGCTAACAGCTATAAAAGAGGAAATCGACAGTAACACAATAGTAGTGGGGGACTTTAACACCTCACTTACACCAATGGACAGATAATCCAAAATGAAAATAAATAAGGAAACAGAAGCTTTAAATGACACAATAGACCAGATGGATTTAATTGATAATTATAGGACATTCCATCCAAAAACAGCAGATTACCCTTTCTTCTCAAGTGCACACGTAACATTCTCCAGGATAGATCACATCTTGGGTCACAAATCAAGCCTCAGTAAATTTAAGAAAATTGAAATCATATCAAGCATGTATTCTGACCACAACACTATGAGATTAGAAATCAATAACAAGGGAAAAAAAGTAACAAACACAAACACATGGAGGCTAAACAATATGTTACTAAATAACCAAGAGATCACTGAAGAAATCAAAGAGGAAATCAAAAAATACCTAGAGACAAAGGACAATGAAAACAAGATGATCCAAAACCTATGGGATGCAGCAAAAGCAGTTCTAAGAGGGAAGTTTATAGCTATACAAGCCTACCTCAAGAAACAAGAAAAAATCTCAAATAAACAATCTAACTTTACACCTAAGGGAACTAGAGAAAGAAGAACAAACAAAACCCAAAGTTAGTAGAAGGAAAGAAATCATAAAAACCAGAGCAGAACGAAATAAAATAGAAAAAAAGAAAACAATAGCAAAGATCAATAAAACTAAAAGCTGGTTTTGAGATGATAAACAAAATTGATAAACCATTAGCCAGACTCATCAAGAAAAAGAGGGAGAGGACTCAAATCAATAAAATTAGAAATGAAAAAGGAGAAGTTACAACAGACACCGCAGAAATACAAAGCATACTAAGAGACTACTATAAGCAACTGTATGCCAATAATATGGACAACTGTGAAGAAATGGACAAGTTCTTAGAAAGGTATAACCTTCCAAGACTGAACCAGGAAGAAATAGAAAATATGAACAGGCCAATCACAAGTAATGAAATTGAAACTGTGATTAAAAATCTTCCAACGAAAGTCCAGGACCAGATGGCTACACAGATGAATTCTACCAAACATTTAGAGAAGAGCTAACCCATCCTTCTCAAAGTCTTCTAAAAATTTGCAGAGGAAGGAACACTCTCAAACTCATTCTATGAGGCCACCATCACGCTGATAACAAAACCAGAAAAAGATACTACAAAAAAAAAAATTACAGACCAGTATCACTGATGAATATCAATGGAAAATCCTCAACAAAATACTAGCAAACAGATTCTAACAACACATTAAAAGGATCATACACCATCATCAAGTGGTATTTATCCCAGGGATGCAAGGATTCTTCAATATATGCAAATCAATCAATGTGATACACCATATTAACATATTGAAGTTTAAAAGCCATATGATCATCTCAATAGATGCAGAAAAAGCTTTCAACAAAATTCAACACCCATTTATGATAAAAACTCTCTAGAAAGTGGGCATAGAGGGAACCTACCTCAACATAATAAAGGCCATATAAGACAAATCCAAAGCAAACATTATTCTCAATGGTGAAAAACTGAAAGTATTTCCTCTAAGATCAGGAACAAGACAAGGACATTCACTCTCACCACTATTATACAACAAAGTTTTGAAAGTCCTCGCCATGGCAATCAGAGAAGAAAAATAAATAAAAGGAATACAAATTGGAAAAGAAGTAAAACTGTCACTGTTTGCAGGTGACGTGATCCTATACATAGAGAATCCTAATGATACCACCAGAAAACTACTAGAGCTAATCAATGAATTTCGTAGAGCTGCAGGAAACAAAATTAATGCACAGAAATCTCTTGCATTCCTATACACTAATGATGAAAATTCTGAAAGAGAAACTAAGGAAACACTCCCATTAACCATTGCAACAAAAAGAATAAAATACCTAGGAATAAACGTACCTAGGGACACGAAATACCTGTATCCAGAAAACTAAGTCACTGATGAAAGAAATTAAAGATGATAGCAACAGATGGAGAGATATACCATGTTCTTGGATTGGAAGAATCTATATTGCCAAAATGACTGTACTACCCAAAGCAATCTACAGATTCAATGCAATCCCTATCAAATTACCAATGGCCTTTTTTACAGAGCTATAACAAAAAATCTTAAAATTTGTGTGGAGACACAAAAGACCCCGAATAGCCAAAGCAGTCTTGAGGGAAAAAAACGGAGCTGGAAGAATCAGACTCCTTGACTTCGGACTATACTATAAAGCTACAGTAATGAAGACAGTATGGTACTGGCACAAAAACAGAAACATAGATTAATGGAACAAGAGAGAAAGCCCAGAGGTAAACCCATGCACCTATGGTCAACTAATCTATGACAAAGGAGGCAAGGATATACAATGGAGAAAAGACTGTCACTTCAATAAGTGGTGCTGGGAAAACTGGACAGCTACATGTAAAAGAATGAAATTAGAACACTCCCTAACACCATACACAAAAATAAACTCAAAATGGATTAGAGACCTACATGTAAGACCGGACACTATAAAACTCTTAGAGGAAAACATAGGAAGAACACTCTTGGACATAAATCACAGCAAGATGTTTTTTGATCCATCTCCTACAGTAATGGAAATAAAAACAAAAATAAACAAATGAGACCTAAGAAAACTTCAAAGCTTTTGCACAGCAAAGGAAACTACAATACGAAAAGAAAACCCTCAGAATGGGAGGAAATATTTGCAAACGAATCAATGGGCAAAGGATTAATCTCCAAAATATATAAACAGCTCATGCATCTCAATATTAAAGAAACAAACAACCCAATCCAAAAATGGGCAGAAGAGCTAAATAGACATTTCTCCAAAGACATACAGATGGCCAAGAAGCACATGAAAAGCTGCTCAACATCACTAATTATTAGAGAAATGCAAATCAAAACTACAATGAGGTATCACCTCTCACCAATTAGAATGGGCATCATCAGAAAATCACCAAACAACAAATGCTGGAGAAGGTGTGGCGAAAAGGGAACCCTCTTGCACTGTTGGTGGGAATGTAAATTGATACAGCCACTATGGAGAACAGTATGGAGGTTCCTTCAAAAGCTAAAAATAGAATTACCATATGATCCAGCAATCCTACTCCTGAGCATATACCCAGAGAAAACGATAATCCTAAAAGACACATGCACCCCAATGTTCATTGCAGCACTATTTACAATAGCCAGGTCATGGAAGCAACCTAAATGCCCATCGACAGATGAATGGATAAAGAAGATGTGATACATATGTACAATGGAATATTTCTGAGCCATAAAAAGGAACGAAATTTAGTCATTTGTTGAGACGTGGATGGATCTAGAGACTGTCATACAGAGTGAAGTAAGTCAGAAAGAGAAAAACAAATATTGTATATTAACGCATATATGTGGAACCTAGAAAAATGGTACAGATGAAGTGGTGTGCAGGGCAGAAATTGAGAGACAGATGCAGAGAACAGACGTATGGACATGAAGGGGGGAATGCGGCAGCAGTGTGTGTCGGCGGGGGTGGTTTGATGAATTGGGAGATTGTGATTGACATGTATACACTGATGTGTATAAAATGGATGACTAATAAAAACCTGCTGTATAAAAAATAAATAAATAGAAGTAAATAAAAACTCCCAGGAAACAAAAGTCCAGGACCAAATGGCTTCACAGGTGAATTCTATCAAACATTGAGAGAAGAGTTAACACCTATCCTTTTGAAACTATTCCAAAATATTGCAGAGGAAGGAACACTTCCGAACTCATTCTATGAGGCCGTCATCATCCTGATACCAAAACCAGGCAAAGATACCACAAAAAAAGAAAGTTATAGGCCAATATCACTGATGAACATAGATGCAAAAATCCTCAACAAAATACTAGCAAGCCAAATCCAACAATGCATTGAAAGTATCATACACCATGATCAAGTGGGATTCATCCCAGGGATGCAAAGATTTTTTAATATCCATAAATCAATCAGTGTGATACAGGACATTAACAAATTGAAGAGTAAAAACCATATGATCATCTCAGTAGATGCAGAAAAAGTTTTTGATAAAATTCAACATCCATTTATGATAAAACTGATTTCACATTCTTTTCTTTTTTTTTTTTTTTTTTGCGGTACGCGGGCCTCCCGCTATTGTGGCCTCTCCCGTTGCGGAGCAACAGGCTCCGGATGCGCAGGCTCAGCGGCCATGGCTCACGGGCGCAGCCGCTCCGCGGCATGTGGGATCTTCCCAAACCGGGGCACGAACCCCTGTCCCCTGCATTGGCAGGCGGACTCTCAACCACCGCGCCACCAGGGAAGCCCTGATTTCACATTCTTAATTGTTATTGTATTGGTCTGTTTCTCTCCATCCCCAGGGCATCACACCCGTTTATCATAATATAATTTTCCAAAATGTTAAAAACATGACTCTTATGAACGTATGAAGTGAACACATCAAATTTTTTGATTCAATGCATTATTTATTGGCTGAAGTAAATAGGGGGTAAATCTGGTTCAAAGAACATTTTTAGGAATAAGGCAGGTGTAAGATATGTAGAATCCAACAGAAGAGACATTTTTGATGCAGATTTGCTTCAGAGTTAGAAATAAAATTGATATGTATTCAACAAGGCTATAAAACTGTAACTTTGGAGTTATGTTCTCTACCAAAGAGTTATTTGTAACTTAGAATGTAATTCTTTTGACTCTGAGCTCTTAATAGTCAATATAAAGTCAAGCTAAGTACATTCCCTTAGATAATTAAATAATCTTTGTGTGAGTCCATCATTTTGTTTAACTATCAATTTTTAATTTTTTTCTAAGTATTCTTCTCATTTCGATCATGAATAATTGCCATGGATTATTCTCTAGCACAAAGAGCTGTTCTCATTATGTTTTGTTTTTTTGTTTGTTTGTTTTTCTTGCGGTACGCGGGCCTCTCACTCTTGTGTGGCGTCTCCCGTTGCAGAGCACAGGCTCCGGAGATGCAGGCTCAGCGGCCATGGCTCACGGGCCTAGCCGCTCCGCGGCATGTGGGATCTTCCCAGGCCGGGGCACGAACCCATGTCCCCTGCATCGGCAGGTGGACTCTCTACCACTGCGCCACCAGGGAAGCCTTCTCATTATGTTTTGACCCATTTCTTTTTCACAGTGCAGCCAGAGTAATTTTTAAAATTACAAAAATTATCAATTTATTCTGCTCGACTCTCAATAACCACTTTTGAAACCATTCAGTACTTTCCTTAATGTGGCCTACAAGATGCTGTAGTTTTAGAGACTTCCCTGCCTTTCTAATTTTAATTTAAAACAGTCACCTTCTCCCTTGTTGTGTACTTCAGCTTCTTGGAACTTGGACCTTCAATTTAATCTTTTGCTAGTCCATATTCCTTCCAAGAACATAGGACCTTTCTGTTCTAGGGGTGACCCTTCTGCCTTGACCTTTCCTTCACCCACCTAAATTCTATTCAGTCTTTGCAATGTAGCTCAACAGTAACTCCCTCAGAGTATCTTCCTGATACCCCAGTGTAAATCAGATTCTTTACTATGTGTTCTCACTGTGCTTTTATTCTTTCCTTCAGAATTATTGTCTCAATTTTTAATCATGCATTTATTAGCAGGCATATAGCCAGGGACATTATATATTTAAAATCTCATATGTAACACCATGCCTGGCACATAGAGTCAGTGTTTATTCTGATTAATAGTTAAATGAATTCAATATAGTCTTTAATGTTTTGAGCACTGTATTCTTACAGTGAATAATAGAATAAAAAATCCAAAATCTTGTATGCCAGTATTTTCTATTATGTTGAATGACACTGAAAATTATACCAAAGGCAGTATAACTTGTGTCAGATGCTTAGTATTTCAGACAATGTATAATTTAAATGTCAAATTAATAAATGTATAATTTTAATGTAACAAAATTCAGTTATTAGATTTCCTTTTTAAAAATTTTTGATTCTCCTGTGTATTCTTTTAGGACAAACACCATACATATTTTTTTCCAGTGAGTTACACATGTTAACTTGTAACATTGCCTTAGGCTTATTATAAACTTATTTTTAAATGCCTTCTTTTTGATGCATTTTCCCACTGAATCTCATATATGTGATGCCACATACACCCATGTCTTATGTTCTGGTACAATAGATCAGCGTTCTGTGGTTTAAATGAAAATGCACACCTATTTATCAATATTCATATGAGTCTGTATAAAGCAACCCAAATAATATGGAAAACATAAAGATATAAAAACCACCTGAAATTTTATCCATAGATTAATCATTGTTAACATCTTTATCATTTTCCTTGCAGATATCTTTTGACACATGCCTGTAATTTACACAAATGGGATAAAATTATTCATGCAATTCAATGAGTTTTAACAAAATACCTTTTTATTTATTATAAAGTAAAATATGTAATAGTTCAAATTAAATAGTGATACATAGCTTTTAGAAAAAAATCAAAAACAAAACAGATCTCTTGCCTCATTTCTTCCTATTTTCCAGTTGTCATCCACAGAGGTATCTGCATTCAACTATTTTAGTTGTTTTCTATTCTCCCCACTTTTCCTCTGTAGAAGATATGTCACATGTTTAGTTAAATTATAATTTATTTAAATTATTAGTAATGTTTTAGACATCCTTACTTGGGATTCAAAGATGCCCAGGAATTGAATTCAATAACTCTGTGAACTTGAATGAAGACAGTATTTCTATCTTCATTTCTATTAATTTCTATCTGAAATTTAACATTCCATAAAATATGAATGTAGACAAAAACCAAGTAGTCTTAGCAGTATTTGTTACTTTATCACCAATAGCAATATACTTTAAAAATCACATTCTAGTTGTCATAGAGATTTCAAAATAGCAACTATGTTCATTACTACTTATTAGCTCTATAATAAATCTTATTTGTTGAATGAATAGAGAAACACATATATAACTGTAGTATATTTTTAATAATTCATGAATAGTATTTAAACATTATCTGTTTAAAGGTTTCCTTTGCAACATTATCTGTTTTGTTTTCTGCCTTTGAAAACATTAATCTAAGAAAGGGTCCATAAGCTCTAGCAGACTGTCACAAACGTCCATGGCACACAAATGTTAAAAACACCTTACCACATTATTATGATATACATTTTTTCACAGCTGAATCAATTAATAGAATATAGTTATGTATATTTCTTTTGCTACTTTTTCCAAAATTATTAATTCCCCTAAAATGCTAAGTTCCAAGCCTCACCAGGGATTGGAGTGTGTCAAATTGCTTCCTTTTGCAAGATCTCTGTTCTCACTGAACAGGAACTTTCACTATTCTTTTAATACAGTAACACAACCAAAAATGTGTTGTCATCACTCATCCAGTCTGTTGTGTCTTTCTCCTCTTGTTTCTTTTTTTTAATTTGTTCTGTTTTTGTTTTGTTTTGTTTTCTTTAAGGATACATGCACACAGAGGCATACACAGTCACACATGATTCAATTACCTTTATTTTAGTTGTATTATGGGAGAGAGAGGAGATTAATGCTTTTGGTCAGTCTCCTCTGTTTAATTATAATTCATTAGTACTCAATGACATGTTGCAGGAGTTTTCCATTTTTCCATGTAAATAAATGAGCTACATTATTATTTTAAGGTTGCATTTTATAATGCATGGACCATCATTACCTTATCCAATCTCTATGATGCACATTTATGTGGCTTCTAAGTAATGCCGTTGTAAAAATGGTGTGATAAATACTCTTGTGCATACAGTATCTTTCTGCAGTCTGATTATCTCATTGGATAAATTACTAAAAAAATGAATTTCTAGTGCAAAGTGGGCACATTTTCTATCTAGACTCACATTAACGCTTCCACATACTTGCTCCATGTCCATGAGCAAATTTCTTAACTATTCTGAGTATGTTTTCATATGTGCATAAAGGAACTACTACAATAGCACTATTTATTGGATTGTTGGTGTTGTTTGAAATAATATGCATTCATTTATCTCACACATTTGTTAAATCTGGTTACTATTACTGATAAAGTAATTGGTGATATAATAATAATAGTAATAATAATCTTTTCAAATGGTGTTTCAGAAAGGTAGTGTACTCATATAATTTAATAGTGAAAGTATTTGCTTTCCCATATCCATTCTGGCATTGATATTTACCTATGCTTCTTCATATTTGCTGCATTTTAATTCTTTTTTTAGTAAGTTGCTTTTTTATCTGCTCTATCCATTCTATTTTTATATTCAGTTGCTTATTAATATGTGAAAATTTTAATATTTTTCAGTTTTAATTGAGGTAAATATTATTTTTTATGTTCTTTCATTTGTCTTTTAAAATTTTAAATGACTTTTTTTTGTCATATGATTTTAAACTGTTAAATATTTACAGGTATTTTAATTTTCCTTTAAGGTTTTAAGGTCAATTTAAAATAGCCTTCCTCAGTTCAAGGTTACAAATATCTTCACTACTATTTTGTTTTACATTTTTTTATGGTTTTAAATTCTTTTTGGAATCATTATTTGAATTGGTATTTCTTCTATTATAAAGCATAATGAATGAAAGTTTATTTTACTTGTTATTCCAGATGGCATGGGAAGTTATCCTAACACCAATTAGTGAATAATTCATTCTTTATTCCACTGAATAGAAATTATATTTTAGGGGCTTCCCTGGTGGCGCAGTGGTTGAGAGTCCGCCTGCAGATGCAGGGGACACAGGTTTGTGCCCCGGTCTAGGAAGATCCCACATGCCGCGGAGCGGCTGGGCCCGTGAGCCATGGCCGATGAGCCTGCACGTCCGGAGCCTGTGCTCCGCAATGGGAGAGGCCACAACAACGGTGAGAGGCCCGCATACCGCAAAATATATATTTTAATCATATAGTAAATGCTTCTAACTCTGGCTTTATAACTGTGCTCTCTGTCCTGGTACATTGATTGAAATGTGAGGAAGAGAACCTGACTTGCCTATTCAATATCCTTCACTGCCTTTTAACATTGTTAACATTATCTCAGTTATGGCCACAAGGAAAGATCATTGTGAGGAAAGGTCAGGAGATGAATCATAATAGCCCTCTGTCAGTAACTATAATTGCGTTGTTTCCCTAGTGATTAGACAAGAAGCATGTAACCCACTTCTGGTAAATGGTATGTTGAGAGAAGACTTTGTTTTTCCTGATAAGAGAAACCATTATAGGAAGAAAGTTTTCTTTCCACCCATACTTTCCTTTCTTCATTTTTTTTGTGTGAGGACTTGATATTTGTTTCTATGGCAAGCATATTGTAATGATGAGGAAAAGGCCAGAATAATTGTGACACAGATCTGGGGCTACTGAAAAAAAATTCTAAAACTGCTTACTTCAGGGCATTTCAGATAAATAATAAAGATCATTATCATTTAACCCACCATTCATCAAGCATTCTATATCCAGCTGCCAAACTAATACAGTTCTTTTGTTCTAATATGATATCACACTGTTTTAATTATTAAGAACTCAGTATGATTCAACATCAGATATGAATAATTCTCTACTTCTTATATTTTCTTATACTTCCTAAATTTTTTTTCTGTTCTCACTGCATGTATTTCTTAAGAAGGCTTCTAGACTATTTCATGTCATAAAAGGATTTTAAATAGTGTACTAGGACCTTGAATAGAATTACAGGGAATGTATTTATTAATTTATAAAGCAAGGATATTTTTAGAACACATATTTTCAAATATGCTCTTATGTGAATTAGTAAAGTTTTATAACTTTCTTCATATAAACTAGGTTGAATATATTGAAGTATTTCTTTTGATTCATTTAAGTTCTAACTAGTCTCTTGACTTATTTCTCATATACCTATTGCTTTGTTTTCTTATGTTTCACAAGCATACAAGAATAACATCTACACATAATAATAATTTTGACCATTCTTGTGTGATAGTATTTCATCTTATTGTGTTAGTGAGTACTCCTATATTAATATTAAATAATAGTGGTGATAAATTCTAGGTTTTATTCCTGACTTTAGGAGGAATGGTTTGGCTATCACCATTAGGCTAAAAATTGGCTTTTGTAGTGAGATACATTTTTTAATCATTTCAAAGATATATCTAGATAATCTTATTATGGGTTCTTTAAACATGTTTATATGTTTTATTTGGATGAGAATATGGGTTGTCATATTGATCTATAAATATGTTAACTTAGCCCGGGGAGGTGAAGATGACATATCAGGAAGACACTGAGCTTACCTTAGCACACCAAAATTACAACTATTTACAGAGCAACTATCTTTGAAATGACCTGAGGATGAGCAGAAAAAATCTTCCACAACTAAAGATATAAAGAAGAAACCACAAGATGAGTAGGAGGAGGCAGAGACACAATATAGTCAGTACCCACACCACTGGGTAGGTGACCTACAAATGAGAGGATAATCACAACTGCAGAGCTTCACCTCAAGGAACAAAGAGTCTGAGCCCCACATCAGACTCCCCAGCCTAGGGGTCCTGCACTGGGAAGACAAGACCCCAGAATGTTTGGCTTTGAAGGCCAGCGAATCTTGCTTAAGAGAGAGAGCCAGAAGGCTAAAGGAAACAGAGTCTCCACTCTTAAAGGGAACACACAAAATCTCACATGCTCTGAGTTCCATTGTAGAGATGGTAATTTAAAAGGAAGCTGGGTAAGACCCACTTGCTGATCTCAGAGAGCTTCCAGAGAGGCAGGAGGCAACTGAGACTCATTGTGGTGACACAGATCCAGCAGCCATTTTCGGAATCTCATTCTACCAAAAGGACACTGGTGCTGACAGAAACCATTTTGGAGTCCTTCCTCTAGACTATTAGCACTGAAAACCTACCTGCTTACCAGCAGATTAGCACCAGTCCCAGGAATCCCTGCGCTGCCAGGCTAACCAAGCTGGAAACTGGCCCTGCCCACCAGTGAGTTGGCAACCACTGCAAGAGGCAGGGTCTGGCAGCCAACTTAGCTGAGAACCAGAGCCACCTACCCGTGTGCCCACTGTAGTCAGCCCCATCACAAGAGAGGGGCCCACACAGCCCACATTGGGCACTCCTAGAGTATATGTCTCTGGTGATCAGAGGGGAGTGTGCTGTTGGTTCCCATAGGGTATATTCCTACAAGAGGCCAATTCTCCAGGATTGGGAAATATAACTAACATAACTACATAGAAATAAACACAGAGAATTAGGCAAAATGAGGAGACAGAGGAATATGTTCCAAGTGAATATGAAGACAAAACCTCAAAGAAAGAACTAAGTGAAGTAGAGATAAACCATCTAACTGATAGAGTTCAAGTAATGATCAAAAAGGTCCTCAACAAACTCAGAAGAATAAATGGACAGTGAAAATTTTAACAGTGTTAAAAAATATAAATAGGAACCAGTGGTAGATTAGATGGTACATAGGAATGGATCAGTGAACAGGAAGACAAAGTAGTGGAAATCACCCAATATGAACAGAAAAAAGAAGAAATTTTTTTTTAAATAAGGACAGTTTAAGAGACTTCTAGGACAACATCAAGTGTATGTACTAACATTCATATTACAGGGGTCCCAGAGGAGAAGAGAGAGAAAAAATGGCAGAGAACTTATTTGAAGAAATAATAACTGAAAACTTCTCCACCTGGGGAAGGAGACATCCAGGACCAGGAAGCACAGAGCCCCAAACAAGATAAACCCAAAGAGAACCACACCAAGACACATAATTAGAATGTCAAAAATTAAAGAGAGCATCTTAAAAAAAACAAGAGAAAAGCAACTAGTTACGTGCAAGGGAACTCCCATAGGACTATCAGCTGACTTTTCAGTAGACATTTTGAAGGACAGAAGGGAGTGTCATGTTATATTCAAAGTGCTGAAAGGGAAAAACCTACAACACAAAGTACAGCAAGGCTATCTTTTAGACTTGGAAAGATAAAGAATTTTACAGACAAGAAAAAGCTAAAATAATTCAGCACCATTAAATCAGCTTTATATGTTAAAGGGGTTTCTCTAAATGGAAAAAATAAAAAGACCACAATTAGAAAAATGAACATTACAAAGGGAAAAATCTCACTGGTAAAAGCAAATGTACAATAAGCATAGTAGATCAACCACTTATAAAGCTAGTAGAAAGATTAAAGACAAAAGTAGTAAAATTGTCTGTCTACACTGAGTTAAGGATACACAAAAGAAAAGATATAAAATATTATTTCAATAAAACAGTACAAATGGGAGGATAAAAATGAGGAGTATTAGAATGCATTTAAGCATAAGAGATCATCAACTAAACATAATTTTGTGTGTGTGTGTGTGTGTGTGTGTGTGTGTGTTTGTGTATACAATGGAATATTACTCAGCCATAAAAAGACCAAAATCTTGCTATTTGGGAACACATGGATGGGTCTAGAGGGTATTAGGCTAAGTGAAATAATTCAGACAGAGAAAGAACAATATGGCATAATCTCACAACCAAAACAAACAAACAAAAGGAAAACAGACTTATAGATGCAGAGAACAAATAGGTAATTGCCAAAAGGAGGAAGGTAGTGTGGTGGGTGAACAGGTGTGGTAGATTAAGAGGTCCAAGTCTCCAGTTATACAATAAATAAGTCACAAGGGTATAATATACAGCATGAGGAATATGGTCAATAATATTGTAATAACACTGTATGGGGCCAAGTGGTCAGTAGACTTATTGTTGTACTCATTTCATAATGTATGAAAATGTCAAATCTTTAGGTATTACACCTGAAAGTTACATAATATTGTATGTCAGCTATATTTCAATTTAAAAAGTTAACATATTAACAGATTTTCCTAATAATGAACTATTCTTGCATTTTTGAAATTATTATACTCTTTTATTATTTATTTTATTGCTAGTTATATTTAATATTTATTAATTTTTATTTACTACTTATTCTATATAATCTACCTGTTAAATATTATACAATTTAATATATGTTATGATAGTAGCTATAATAAATATTATTGTATTCATATTAATTACTGTTTAATACCTAATAGTATTCCCTTCACCCATTCAATAAATAAAATATCAATACTTTATTCTTTTTATTCTGATTTTCAGTGCCATTTATTGATATTGCATACTGGTTGAAACCATTTAAGATGAAATTTCTATAGGACTGACGTAATCAGAAAATGTAAGAACCAAGTCAGTGAATGCTTTTTTTAAATAGAATTAAATTTTAGAGCAATTTTAGGTTTATAGAAAATTGAGCAGAAAATAGAGAGGTCCATGTATCTTCTCTTCCTTCTACCCTCAGTTTTCCCTAAAAGTAATAAGCATTGATGTGGTACATTTGTTATAATTGATGACACAATACTGATGAATTACTGTTAACTGGAGTTCATAGTTTACATTAGGGTTTACTCTTTTTGTACAATTCTATGGGTTTTGATAGACAATGTATATTTTTGTTTATCTACCATTGCAGTGTCATACAGCATACTTTCACTGCCCTAAAAATCTCCTGTGCTTTACCTAATCATCCCCTACCCCCACCCTTAGACCCCTGGCAACCACTAATTTTCTATTGCTTTGTAGTTTTGTCTTTTTTTTCCTTTTTAAAACTGTCCTTGCTTTTTAAGATTGAGTGATGTAGTTTTGAAGCAGACATTTGAGTGAGATAAATTAATGTGAATCAAAGTACACTAAGAACTGAAATGTGTATGTCTGTGTGAACATGTAGGAGTATTGAGTAAAGTAATATGGCCAACACAGTTGAGCCAGGGTTCTTTTATGTTGTGTATCTGCCAACAGCACTGGAGCCTATGCTAGATATGGATGAGAAATAAATTACCTCAGTCATTACTATCTCAAGAATATCATGTCTGTGTTTCTCTCAGAATTTACCAGCTGCTAGCAAAATATGTATATTTCAATGCTTTAGGCCAAACTTGTAGGAATATTTACAGTTAGTAGAGATATTTTATATGCATTTGCCACCACTAACTCTCCTTATTTAGATATAGAACAAGTACTTATCGAGGAGAAACCATGGGCAAGTCATTGTCCTAGACTGTGAAGATGAAAGGGGTAGAAAGTGAAATGAATTTAAATAAACAAAATGTTTTATCTAAAATCTTCTTAAGAATTTTGTTACAAGTCTTTATGAGCATTCTGAATGTACCTTATTTTTCTTGGTAATAAAAATAAGATATTCATATTTTACTCTTCCCAGGGGCTTTGTTTAGGAGAAGTTGATAAGATATGTAAGAGAGGTGACCCCAACTCTCCAATTAAATGAGAGTTTATTACATATATATATATATGTAATATTTATTCTCTGATATCTGTATCATGCATATTGAAATTTTCACTCTAAAATTGAGTTTGCATTCTAGTGAAAAGTAAATCAGGACTTTTTTGAAACCTGCTTCTGTAATAAGCTATGTAAATGAATGATCATGAAGATTGAGGCGTAAATGATAAACTTGAAAAAGTTTTTTGGAGCTTGATCAACTAATTTCCCATACTTCATTTGCTGGAAAGATGAGAGGAGATGGCTAAAGTTCTAAATATTGACTGAATCACAGATTAAAATAGAAAGTTGATGACTCACTAACTTTCAGAACCTCATAATATTGCCAAAAAAAGTGAGCTATCAAAACATCAATATTTTGTCCATATTCATCTAGCCATCGTTAAATGCTATAAAGAGTTTTAACTGGTTTCTATTTTCTCAATTTTTATAACTCAAAATGCATTATTCACAGTGAGTTGCCTCAGATATCAAGAAATTCTTGAAATATTGTTAAGTTTATTTTAACAATCTATATTTAGTGGGCAGGGCATTCCAGGGTCATTCAAAAACCATATGATATCAATATTTGTGTTTGGAAAATATGATAAAATTTTTATTTTTTAATTGTTTCCCTAGATTTTTAAAAAATTTATATTGGAATATAGTTGATTTGCAATGTTAGTTTCAGGTGTACAGCAAGGTGAATCACTTACACATGTACACATATCCACCATTTTTTAAGATTCTTTTCCCATATAGGCCATTAAAGAGTACTGAGTAGAGTTACCTGTGCTATACAGTAGGTCGTTATTAGTTATCTATTTTATTTTATATATAGTAGTATATATATGTCAATCCTAATCTCCCAATTTATTCCTCCCACCCCCCCTTACCCACTGGTAATCATATGTTTGTTTTCTACATCTGTAATTCTATTTCTGTTTTGGAGATAAGTTTATTTGTACCCTTTTTTTAGATTACACATATAAGTGATATCATATGATATTTGTCTTTCTCTGTCTGACTTAACTTCACTCAGTATGATAATCTTTAGGTCCATCCATGTTGCTGCAGATGACATTATTTCATTCTATTTTATGGCTGAGTAATATTCCAAATAGTATATATGTACCACATCTTCTTTATTCATTCCCCTGTTGATGGACATTTAGGTAGCTTCCATGTCCCGGCTATTGTAAATAATGCTGCAAAGAAGATTGGGGTGCATGTGTCTTTTCAAATTATGGTTTTCTCTGGATATATGCTCAGGAGTCATGTGGTAGCTCTATTTTTAGTTTTTTAAGGAATGTCCATAATGTTCTCCATAGTGGCTGTACCAATTTACATTCCCATGGACAGTGTAGGAGGGTTCCCTTTTCTCCACACCTTCATCAGCATGTATTGTTTGTAGATTTTTTGATGATGGCCATTCTGACTAGTGTGAGGTGATACCTCATTGTAGTTTTGATTTGCATTTCTCTAATAATTAGTGACGTTAAGCATCTTTTCATGTGCCTTTTAGCCATCTGTATATCTTCTTTGGAGAAATGTCTATTTAGATCTTCTGCCCATTTTTCAATTGGGTGGGGGTTTTTTTGATATTAAGTTGCATATGAGCTGTTTGTATATTTTGGAGATTAGTCCTTTGTCCGCTGCTTCATTTGCAAATATTTTCTCCCATTCTGTGGATTGTCTCCTTGTCTTGTTTATGGTTTCCTTTGCTATGCAAAAGATTTTTAGTTAGATCCCATTTGTTTATTTTTGTTTTAATTTTCATTACTCTAGGAGGTGGACCAAAAAAGATCTTGCTGCAATTTATGTCAAAGAGTGTTTTGCCTATGTTTTCCTCTAGAGTTTTAGAGTATCCATTGTTAAGTCGTTAGGTCTTTAATCAATTTTGAGTTATTTTGGGGGTATGGTGTTAGGGAGTGTTCTAATTTCATTATTTTACATGTAGCTGTCCAGTTTTCCCAGCACCACTTATTGAAGACACTATCTTTTCTCCATTGTATATTTTTGCTTCCTTTGTCATAGCTTAGGTGACCATAGGTGCATGGGTTTATCTCTGGGCTTTCTATCCTGTTCCACTGATCTATATTTCTGTTTTTGTACCAGTACCATACTGTCTTGATTACTGTAGTTTTGTAGTATAGTCTGAAGTCAGGGACCTGGTTCCTCCAACTCCATTTTTCTTTCTCAAGATTGCTTTAGCTATTTGGGATCTTTTGTGTTTCCATACAAATTGTCAATTTTTTTGTTCTAATTCTGTGAAAAATGCCATTGTTTATTTGATAGGGTTGCATTGAATCTGTAGATTGCTTTGGGTAGTATAGTCATTTTCACATTATTGATTTCTTCCAATCTAAGAGCATGGTACAGCTCTCTATCTATTTGTGTCATCTTTAATTTCTTTCACCAGTGTCCTTTTTTTTTTTTTTTTTTTTTAACAGTACGCAGGCCTCTCACTGTTGTGCCTCTCCCGCTGCGGAGCACAGGCTCCAGACGTGCAGGCTCAGTGGCTATGGCTCACAGGCCAAGCCGCTCTGCAGCATGTGGGATCTTTCTGGACTGGGGCATGAACCCACATCCCCTTCATTGGCAGGCGGACTCTCAACCACTGTGCCACCAGGGAAGTCCTTTCATCAGTATCTTTTAGTTTTCTGAGTACAGGTCTTCCTTTGCCTCTTAAGGTAGAGTTATTCCTAAGTATTTTATTCTTTTTGATGTGATGGTGAATGGGATTGCTTCCTTAATTTCTCTTTGTGATTTTTTGTTAGTGTATAGGAATGCAAGAGATTTCTGTGTACTAATTTTGTATCCTGCCACTTTAGTAAATTCATTGATGAGCTTTAGTAGTTTTCTGGTAGCATCTTTAGGATTTTCTCTGTATAGTTTCATGTCATCTGCAAACAGTGATAGTTGTATGTCTTATTTTCCAATTTAGATTCCTTTTATTTTTTTATTCTTCTCTGATTGCCATGGCTAGAACTTCCAAAACTATGTTGAATAAAAGTGGTGAGAAGGGACATCCTTGTCTTGTTCCTGATCTTAGAGGAAATGCTTTTAGTTTTTCACCATTGAGAATGATGTTTGCTGTAGGTTTGTTATATATGGCATTTAATAATTTTTAAAGTTCATTTTCAGAATATTTTGACTTTTTTTGGACTACAGATATTTTTTCTCTAGAAATAAAGCATGTCTGCTTTCTATGATTGAAAATATAATATATATTCCCATTATTTCTGGTTCTTAAAATCTCCAGAAACTGTAAGTTTTCAAGTTAAATTGTCATTTTCAAAATAATTAAAAAATGCATTGAAGGCACCCCTTTTTTTCATCTAGAAAATTTAATGGAAAGAGATACTGTCTTTAAAATACTTCCTACATTATTTAGCATTGAATTATTTATGTGAGATTATTGTTTATGCATTTGGTTCATGCTTGAATATATGTTTCTCCTCAAGAATGTTTATAAGCTCTCTGAGAGATTAGAGCACATCTCTTACTTTTTTCTTTTAATTGTACCTAGCCTGGTGTTAGACATGGAATAGATATCAACTCAATAGTTGGTAATTATTTATGGAATTTCCTCTTTTGAAAATGAAAAAGAACTCTCAGAGTAGTTTTACTATGATAGTTTTACTTATAACATCATATATTTCTAGATAATTTTAAAAATCTTTTATAATTAGCATTCTATTTGCATGAAAATATTTTAAAAATACAAGAAATTCAAAACTAAGTTAACATTATTTCTCCTTATGTGTGGATCATAATTCAACCTATGAATCCAAGTTGTTGTCATTAAAATAGAGATCAGGGCTGTTTTATGACCTGACCAATGGCAACGTAGTTAAATATATAGTAGTGCTAATAGTGTTATTACCATGTACAGACACTGGCCTAAGCATGTTACCTGGATTATCTTAAGTAGCCATTCTAAAAGCTCTTTAAGGTAAACTTTTTCCTCATTTACAGATGAGAAAATTGAGGATTATAAAATTTAAGTAATTTGCCAACTTTGAGATCAAAACTCATGCTCTTAAATTAATTGAAAGCATTATTTTAACTAAGTTATCCCATTCTCCATCAAAACTTTCTGTTTTCATAGCTCACTGTTTCCCTTATCTTATAATAAGAATCCTTTGGCAATACCAGTCTATTGGCCCTCTCCCCTTTTAATTTCCTCCCACTTCATGTCACCACCCCTTTTCCTGCTCCATGAATATAATAATCACTCTGTTGTCTCTGCCTTCAGCCCCTTAGGCTCCCACTCTCTTTGTAGTCTTGGGAAAAGGCAACCCTCTGTTAAATTCAACTCTTCCCTACTCTAAATCTAGCCTTGGAGAGCTGAGTGTGACAAGAAAAAAGTACAACCCTGTTGTCAGGGCTCACTTTAAATTCATGACAACTAGTTAAAGCATTCCCAGTGTGATGCCAGGAAATCTTATTTCAGTTTTCTGATCTATTGACTCTCACACACTTCTAGAAGTAAATTTCACATTTTTTCTCTCATGAAACCTCCAAATTCCACCTCCATTGTCATTCTCAACTGATGATTTTCTTCCCCTTTGACTGAAAAGTTAGGAGCTGGTGAAAGAGAACTTTAGCACAATGCCACCAGTGAATTACCCCTGTACATGAAGCCTTGCACAGATACTCTGCATTCCCTTCTGTTACCATGGATGATTGTCTGGGCTCCTACCTAATACAAACATCTCCACTTGTGCCCATTATTCTGTCCTTTACTTCCTCCTTAATTACATATGCCTACCAATACTCTTGTCTCTTTTGTATACCACTAGTTTTTTTCTTGCCTACTGGAATTTTCCCAATAGCACCCAATCCTGCTTTAATTTTTCAATTTTTTAAAAAAACTCTTACATATCCTAATTTCCTCTGTGATTTGCTATCACATTTCTATTTCCTTTATCTAAAAATCCTCAGAAGAATCACCTGTGCTCCATGTCCCCAGTTCCTCTCCATGCTTTATCGAAGCTATTTCTAATAAACTGTTTTCCACCACTACTCTACTGAAATTGCTTTGTAAAAACATCAGTGACCTCCACATTGCCAAACACTGTCTTTATTGCAGTTGACAGATTATTGGATGTAGCTGATCACCTGCTCCTCTCTGGTAGCTAATTTTTTGTCCATTTGCCTTTCAGGTCATCTACCTTACTCCCCTCCCTCTGCTTCCATGTCTTCTTTGCTTTTGTTTCTTCTTTTCTGTGAACTCGTAGCATGGGAGAGTTCTAAGGCTCAGTAATTAGACCTTATCTCTTAACCATCTACATGCACTCTCTTGGTGATCTCATGAAATTGTATTGCTTTAACTGTCATAACTGAGCTGATGTCCCTGTAATTTATATCATTCTTGAATTCCAGACTGATATATTCAACTACTCTCTTGGCATCTTCACTGAGGTGTCTAATAGATGTTACAATCTCAACATATCCAAAAGAAATTCCTTTTTATCTCTCCCAAACCATGCCTTTTTCATCCCATCTTTCTCATTTCAGTTGTAGACTACTCCCTAATTTTAGTTTCTAGGGACAAATTTTAGATGCACTCCTGAATCCTCCATTTTTCTCACATCCTAAATTCAATCCATCAGCAGCCTATTTGTTCTACTTTCAAAATGAATTCAAAATTCTGCCACTTCCCACCACTTCCATGTCTGCTTCTTGATCCAATTCATCCAAATATAGAAAAGCCAATTTTTAGCATCATAATTTCTCATCTAGATTTTTATTGCAATTGACTTCTAATTGTTCTCCCTAGTTCAGCCCTTGCATTTCTATATAAAACACAGTAAATAAAAAGATCTTTTACAAATTTATTTTATGTTATTACTCTTTAAAATTTCTACCCTTTAGTGCTTTTCAGTATGAAACAGTACAGGGATGTAAGTTTATATGTAGCCTGCCCTTCACAATACCAGTTACCTTTCTGACTTTATACCCTCCACTTTCTGGACTACTCTGTTGCCAACACTGGTCTATTTGTTATACTTCAGGGCATTTGTACCTTGTGTTTTCTTTACCTTCAATGTCTTCCCCTCAAAAACCTAGTATATTTTATCCCATCTCTCCCTTGGTTTACTTTTCTTCATAGCACTTCCAGTACATACTACACGTTATTCCTGTTTGTTTACTATGCAACTCTTCTATTAGGAATTAACTTTCATTAGAGATGAGGCTTTGATTTGCCCACCGCATTCCCAAAGTGTAATGCATAGTGATATTAGGTATTCAAAAAAGATTTGCCTTGTGAATATACAAATCAAATAATGAAAGTGATAGAAAACGAATCTAAATCTAGAAATAATGTACTATTACCCTCAATTTCCATTTAATTAAAGTTAATGAGTCTGAATGGTTTCAGAGTATGCCACCCCAAATATGCCACTCAGGCATAAGGATTATTTTAAGATGAAGGCAATTGAAAAGAAGCAGATACAAGAAAAACACTTTACACTGCACCCCCTACTAGGAAAGGCAAAACCATTCTTAATTACCTGAGACAACTCTAGACTCATATCAGACTGGAGACAGCACCGGAGAAACCTATATAACAGACCTTACTAACTAGTACTTAATCTTCCATTAGGTTTCCTCATAGATTTACTTCCCCACAATTTGCCTCTCCTAGAAGCTCAAAGTCCTTTTCTTTTATATTGACACTCTTTACAAACTTATTGTTCTTTTGTTAAGATACTCTGTGCAACCAAGTTGTGAGAACTTCTTTGAGTTACTCAGCATTAAGTATTCCTTTGTGACTGCATGAATTAATAAACTTCTGGGTTTTTTGTTTGTTTGTTACTCTGTTTTGTCAGTCTGATTTGCAGGACCCCACGGAAAGAACCTAAGATAAGTAGAGGAAAAGAGGTTTTTGTCCTTCCCTACAAGTCCTAAGTATTTTCAAATGAGTGCATATAAAAGCTATTATAAAGTAGTATTAAAAAATCTCAAAGTTAGTTTGGCTTTCTGATAGTGTAAATAAGTTAATAATCTCCACCTTTTTATATCAATATCTAACGTGATTCAAAACTAAAGAATGAATAACTCTGGAGATGTGATTACATTGCACTTTTCAGTGTATCCAATTCAATAAACATTTATCATTTTCCAAGTGTAGATTGCTATATTAAGTTGCTGATGATTAATAACACAAGCACTATATACATAACTTAGACAATGTTTTATACAACAAATCAAAGAATTGCAAAATTATAGGTGTTATTTGAAGCTAGAAAATTACTGAAAAGAAAAAAATTAAAGAGAAGCTCTCTTCTTCAGGTTAACTAAAGGAAAATATCAGGTGGGCGCAGCCTGAATAGTAATTTTCTCTCTCATCTATTAAATGCCTACTACATGCAACACAGTGCTAGGCATTATATATATATATATATATATATATATATATATATATATATCCTAGAAAAAGATTTGTAATAAATCCATTCATATAGAAATATAGAAAAGCCAATTTTTAGCAGAAGTAGAGAATATTTTTTGACATATTCATGATATTTTATTTCAATATCAGGTAGAAAATGATTTCCTGTTATTCAATTATTACTGAATGCTAAGAAGAACAAACAGTTAAAGTACATAGTTTATTTATATATTCTTTTGCTAAGCATTTGTGTTTATGGTGCTTTGGAAAGCTTCCAGTATGGAATGGAGACATGAAATATACTATCTGTCATATAATAAAAGGTATCTTAATTATTCAACATGGTATTCTAAGTGCCAAGTAGCTTTTGGCAAATAGGTGCTTAGTAAATATTTAAGTAAATGAAGGAATTATTTTTTATATATAAATATTTTTAACACAGTTATTTACTAACTCTTGATAAAACTGTACTCTTTAATGCTAAGATATTGACATTTAAACAAGTGGACATTTCTGGAAGTATGCATAGAGAGACGTCAAAAATGATGCATAAACCTAACATAACCCACCAGGTCATTCAAACCTGGAATATAATTCAAAATATTTAAAAACCTGTATTATACTGGTGGACAGCAATCAGAGTGAAAGCTTTCTATATCACTGGCATCCCCTGTTGTGTCAGGTATTAACCCTGGAGCTCTGCAACATCTGGATATTGTGGGTGAGGGGATCCTGAAAATGGACAGAGTAGCTTGGAAAATGAAGGAAGGGATGTGGCAAAGTAGCAGACAATAAAATAATTTACCATTTCAACAAAGGACATGTCAATACTGGAGAATTCAGGTAAAATATCAGTCTAGAGATAGGTCTTGATCAATATGGATGACAAGTTTCCTAAGCAAGTTAATATTCAAAAGTTTAAAAAGATAGGGAAAATTTTCTCAGGCATTTCAAAATTTTTACTTTCAAATCACTCTATTTACATCCATGTCAAACATTAAACACCTGCTCAGATGGTAGACTTTCTGATCTTAAAAAAATAAGTATGACAAAAATGTGCTCTGAGTACTAAAGCTTTATGAATTAATGGTCTGCAAACAGTCTCTAGAGCTAAAATTCTAATTTTACTGCTCTGTTACATTCTGAAAAACTTTGTTTTTTCCAAAATTGTGCACTAGGACTAAAATGAATAACTTTAATGTAAATTAAACTATTTTTGGAATTGTGGCAATTTACCCTTTGTGAAATTAGCATCCAACTGCTTGCCTTCGTTTTCTAATACATAATTTTGTATTTTCTGACAACGGCTTTTACATCTGTTCTTAAAGCTTGCAGTTGAATTATTTTTTTAATTATTTTTAAAGTTAAAGGGTACATTCTAAAATCCAATGAAAGTATTTTTATTTACTTGAACAAGCATCTTAACTCCTTTTCTTCCTTTCCCTTCTCTTCCTTCTTTTATTCCTTTCTACAAGTAGCCTAGAGTAGTGCTCTAGTAATACTTAACTATCATGGACTTTTTCTATGTAGGTGACGAAGTTTTGCTTGACCTGAAATTTAAATAGAAGCTTTATAAAAAACAAATATGATTGAACATAAATTAGGTGAATTATCTGCTGTTTTTCCTTTGTAAAGGGAAAGGGTAGGTGAGACTATGTGCTTACAAGTAGTACCAGAGTATGATACTTTTCTTTAAAATTAACTCAGGAAAGAAAATCTGCCTACTCTAAGTGAGGAACACAGTATGTAGAACAAAATGTTTAGTGTTTAATGATCTGTTACATTCATACTAAAATTAATTGCATTTAAATTTGTATTGTACAATGGTCACACTTTTCCAACAGTGATCATTTCAAAATACTCAAATTATTATATGATTATAAATAAAATAAATCACAATGGCTCTAGGAAGAAATATATGTTGCTATGGACATTGAGAGGTTTATTTCCAGGAAATACATCTCTGAAATCACATCTCAAAATATCATTTGGCCATGTTTTAACATTTTTATTTCTCAAAACCTGCTCACTTATTACCACTTTGTATTGGATACAACTCTAGTGTTTATAAATCCTGATATATATATGTATATATCTGTGTTTGTATACAGATATACACACATTATATATCTTTATCTATCTTTGTATATAATGTCTATAATCAAATTTTATAATGTTCGCCCAATTTATTTCTTTTGCCGTTACACAAAAAAATTTCCTTTTGTGTGGGAGAACTCAGTCATATTTTCAAATTATTTTCTTAACACCTGCATGATGATCTGCTGTCTCTTAAAAATAGTTCAAATATTTACTTTATACTAGAGTTATTTGTGATACTTGTCTTTTTCATAATATTTAAAATTCCACAATTCCTTCCTTCCTTCTTTTTAGTTTTTTCTTCTGCAGCACTTACTTTAGAGTTGGGGTCAGAGAGATTGTAGGTAAAATCCCCAAAATGTTACTAGTTGAATGGCCATGTAGATACGCTCTACTTCCTATGGATTTAAATTTCTGCACTTGTAAAATAGAGTTGAACTCTTGTCAGGTCATGGAATAACTGGAATGTGTCTGACAAAATGCAGACATTCAACAAATGCTTCTCCTATATACTTCACAGATGAATGTTTTAATCTGTAGTCTTATTTACAAATTAAAATATAATAAAGTAAGTTCTAGGTAACAGACCATGGCATTAAGCATAATAAGAACAGGATGGATATGTGTCTAAGGAAAGTCCATCTTTAGGGACCATAGCACTAAGTACACTGTACTTTATGGTAAGTGATTTTGAGAACCTGCTGTGAAATATTGACATGTTAAATTTCCCAAATTGGTTATTTATAAGAATAATATTTTTATATATACTATGATATCTATAGTATAAATTTGAACTGTGAAACAGAATATATGTATTATATTTTGGTTAAAAAATGTCATGGTATTCAAGCCCAATAAATTTTCAGGGGCATTTAATATCCTTTTGGGGTTTCTGTGCAGTTTTACATTCTCATTATTCTAACCCTATTGTCCTTTCCTCCTAATCTTCTCTCTTTAATATACTTGGTTCCCGAAACTCTTGAATAAGACAGACAAAATCTCTATCCTCATGGAACTTACAGCATAGCAAATTTAAAAAGACAAAAATCACTGAAACAAATAAATAAATACTAAGATTATTTTATATAATGTATCAGCTAAGACTATAGTTATTAATACTGTATTATACAATTGAAACTTGTTTAGAGAGTAGATCTTAAGTGTTCTCACTATACACATGCACACATACACAAAATGGCAACTATGTGAGATGGTGGATATGTTTCATCACATTGTACACCGTGAATATGTACAATTTTTATTCTTCAATTATACCTCAATAGAGCTGGAAAAATTAATACTTTTTTAAAAATAGTAAACAAAATAAATCTTTAAATAGGGTAATCTGAGGCACTCTGAGGAAGTGATATTTAAGCTGGAAATCTGACTGTGAATAACTCAGGAATAATGAACCCCATGGCAGAAGTGCAGAGCTAATAGCAAGTGTGTAAATTGGTAGAAAGCTGAGAAATCATACTTTGGTCTATATTTTGGTAATGTTTTTAAAAGTCACATAAAATAAACCTGAGATTAAAACCATTTTAATACCTTACCTTGCAACTTCAGGTAAATTTGTGGTTAAGCTAGCCAGACTCTTGTATCAGTAGTCGAATATTTTAGATTCAGGAAAATGAAAATATCTAAAACTTACTAAAAATCTTTATTAATATGAAAGCCAGTGATAAGTGTGCAACACTGAAATGGATAACATATCTATAATATGTTTTTATTTTTATATGCATTTTTATGCAAACATGATAAGTGCATCCCTCAAGAACATTCATCTGAATTTTTCCAGCTATTCGAATAAATAGATCTGTGCTCCACCAGGGTGCTCTGTACAACTTTACATGAACAGACATATCCAGGACCTCAGTTTTCAAAATAGACAATTGCAGAGCTGTAACATTCCAAGTCAGTGACACATTTATAGAAGTTTAAATACATGCTCAGAGATGACTAAAGAGCTTCATTCTGAGTTGACCTGGTAGCTAAAGTTGACACATTCAATTGTCTATATTAAAGCATAATATAAGGAAATGCAGATTTGCACTCTTCTTATTACAGTTTAAGAAAAATTAAATTACATTTTACATTTAAATTTGAATCAAATAATGAAAGAATCCTGATGCCTCAATGGAAAACACTAGAGGTTTCCTGAAACACATTTTTCAAAAGTATTGGTGTGTGTTAACTCACTTTCAAAATACTTTGTCTTTCTCTCCAGAAGCCACATAATTCAATCTATGGTGTTTATCACCCTCAACTTTAGGGCCAATAATATACTGGGAA
The DNA here is from genome assembly GCF_008692025.1 of Phocoena sinus. Lineage (NCBI taxonomy): Eukaryota > Metazoa > Chordata > Mammalia > Artiodactyla > Phocoenidae > Phocoena > Phocoena sinus. The sequence goes on from NC_045767.1 coordinate 70,167,261, forward strand.
TTAAATTCCAATTAATTTACCTATCACAAAATATTTAGGAATAAATCAACTATGACTTAGTTTGATCATTATTTATGTGAGTGTTTTAGGTTACTAAAATAATTGTGAGGTATTTCATTCTCACATGCAGTATGAGTATGCAATAAGCTAACAGAGTTTTGATTTTTGTACTTACAATATAAAATCACAGCACTTAAGACTGAACTCTACAGTCCTCTAAAATGTGACCTACTGTCCTTGAAATGTTAATAGAGTTGAAATTATAACATTTCCTTCAAGATGAGCTTTCTATATTCCTATCTGAATATCTGGGGTTGTGTCTCTGTTATCCTTTCAGAATGCTGTGAAAATGACCTAAAGAGGCAGGTGTCTTTAAGGGGACTTCAGACCTTTACAAAAGTTATGTCTGCAACGTTTGAGTGGATGCGATGTGATATGACATCCTGTTTCTGATTATTCACAAATCCTTTCTCATCACAAAGTGGAGTGTGCTAAGCAGTCTTTAAAAAATCATCTCAGTAAAGTCTAAAAAAATACATAACATGCTGAATAGGTGTTTACTATTAGTGCTTTCAGGGAGTAGATTCTTTGCTATAAGTGCTCCATCTGGCATATCGAAATGTCATACAGGACATTGCATAAATGTTTCTGTTCTAAAAACAGCCAGCTTATACTTATAACTACATTTATAAAAACCCATTTATAAGCAACTAATTTCTTGCAGAAATCTTCACATACATAATTTTCATGTGTCAACTAATTTAAGCCCAAAGAGTTACCATCTGTTAATTTATTAGTCTGTACTCCTCACCAGGTTCTATTGGATGAATTCTTTTTACTCCATTCCACAACAAGAACACTATTCTAATTAGAATAAGTTAGAAACATTTAAAAATTTTTTATGTTAAGTACAGATTTTAAAATACTTTAACAAAAGCGGAAAACTGAATGATTAACAGGTGTTCCAGGTTTCTAAGAAACTGACTTCAATTTTGACAGCTCTAAGAATATAGCTCTTGTTGCCTCACCTCTTTAAGGTCTAAGAAGTGGTCCTTGCCTACTGGACACTAATTTTTAGATAGTTTTAATTTTGAGGATGATACTGTCGGAAAGTTACTTGTAAGGCTTGAAATATGATGGATAAGATATTAACCTCACATTTCAAAGACCTTCATTTTCTCTTTCTTCTAGGACTTATGAGTTCTTCTACCATGGGTATATTATTTTCTACCATGGGTATATTATTTTCAATTGAACACTTGAGAAGAACCACATTGAAGAAACTGTTAAAAATTTGCACATAAATTAAAAATTAGGCAAAAGAATGACCGCACATCTTTTCACGGGTCAAAGTGAAGTGTTTAACAGTCCCATCCAAGAATTATTTGATTTTTTAGGGAAAAATGCCTTTGATTAATTTAATAATTACCATTAATTTTGAATCAGACTCTCCAAGATAACGTGATATCTTCCAGATATTTGTCTGGTGGAGATAAAAATTATTTCTGTGCAGTACATAAGATAACAGTAACCCAAAGGTTACTATTTCATTGCCTTATAATCCTATTAACCAGTTTTGTATCTCAATTACTAACCTCTTTCTAGAATTTCTTTTCAGTGCTGGCACATACTCACCGTATACCATATACTATATATTCAATGCTCACAGCATACTATCAAAATCTCTTTTGAACTAAATTTATCATCACACAGTTTCTCTCATTAATTAGCTAAATGTGGCACATATTCATCCTATATTTGTATGAGTCATTTATAATATTTTGGAAAATGTACTTTGATAAAAACCATCAATACACCTTTAAACTGCTGTTGAAAGAAAGAGTTTACTCTGTTACCACCATTCTTAGATCTAGTATTTTGTTTTGTTTTGTTTTCTTTTCTTAAAACTTCCAAATTGTGAGGAAGTTGTTATTGCTTTGTCGTCATAAGAGATTTTTGCCTAAAATTCACTTTTAACATGGAATCCTGTACATTAATGGATTATTCATGTTGGAGGGGAATACTTATTTTCTGCTCCTGGGATCCATGAGGAGAGATTTTCCCTAGAACATTGCAGCTCTCTCTCTCTTCTCCTCTGTAATCATGCCCATGAAGAAATAGAGTGATACGTTTTGGGAAAAGTAATGAGGTATGCTTGGTTCTACCCACATTTCCCTTGGGAGCCAGCTGCCCACAGGTTACACATATGTTCTCACTCTTTCAGGGGCGTGCTATCCCTCACCACATGGAAAGCCCACATGAGTTTTCTTTCTGTAGCTGAGTCTTTAACAGCAATAAAAGGAATATTCTGGTTATCATCTAATACCCCTTCATTCATTCCTTACTTGTTCAGAATTCTGACAGGGGAATTGTTAATTATATTGGGTGACCCCTTCAGAGTCTCAAGCAGTTTCTAATAATCTAGTCATAAAATACTACTTCCCAAGAAAAAAATAACAAGGTACCTGTTACTGTATTCTCATTCAATTATATTGTTGTTAAGTCTTGGAATTAATTGCCTTAGTATTTCTTCAGGAAACTAAATCAAATTAAATACAGTGTATATTAAAATATGTTGTTATATCTATAAAAAATAATTAATTTAAAGATTTTTTTGAAAATGAAATGAGATTAAAAATTCTCTGAATATTAAACACTCTTTGTGAAACTATCCTCTACTTGAATTTTGACCCAATATTTACCAGTCACTGATTGGAAGTCCATCAAAACAATTTCATAGGGAAATTCAAAACCAGCACGTTTCTGTTTAGCCCAGAGTGCAATTTTTAGCTAAACAAAAAAGTATTTTTTCTATTTCTTTAGAGCTTTTAAAAGGTATTTCTACAAATACAGAGATGAGGTTATATTTAGGGTAGCCAAGACTCTAGAGTTATTGGCAGGTTGAAGGTTTTCCTCCAGTATGTCAGATTTTGCAAAGTGTTATCATTAGCCTTTTAAAACTCTGTTTAAGTCCCAAATATTCCTTAATACAAGATACATTTATCAGTGATGTTAGGTATATTCCATCCATTCTAGAGTAACAGATATCCAGTACATTATAGAAGTAGCGTGTTACAGTATAATAAGAGCAAATATTACTGAGGGTTTACCGTGTGGCAGATCCTGGACTAGCACTCAGAGTGCTTTTAATTCTCAGAATAAGTCTATGTATCAAACAGTGTTATTATCCCCATTTTAAAGATGTGTATCCCAGAAAATAGGGAACTTAAGTAACTTATCCAAAGATAAACAGATTTAAGGGGCTACATAGGTTTTAACCCATATATGTCTTAAGTCCAAGATGTTTACTCTTAAGAATGACACTTGGGCTCTATGTTGTGGAGTCTGCACTGGCCCCGCGAGCTGAGGTGTCGACACAGCCATTTTGCACTAGGAAATCGGGTCTGAAGTACTGGGTGTGAGGCCTCTGCATGCAGAACCCTAAGACCAAGTGAAATTAGACAAAACACAAAGGAAAAAAAGGAGTTGCCAGGCTGCCACCTGCTAAAGAAGAGGATGTGTCACCAATACCTGCTGTTGGAATTTCTCCCCGGGCAGAGAGCTGTGTGGATGACAGGCTCGTGATGCTCCAGCCAGGCATCAGGGCTTTGCCTCTGAGGAGGGAGAGCCAAGTTCAGGACACTGGCCCACAAGAGACCTTCCAGCTTCATGTAATATCAAATGGCGAATATGTCCCAGAGATCTCCATCTCAGCGCCAAGACCCAGCTCCACTCAACGACCAGCAAGCTACAGTGCTGGACACCCTATGCCAAACAACTAGCAAGACAGGAACACAAACCCATCCATTAGCAGAGAGGCTCCTAAAATCATAAAAAGGCCACAGACACCACAAAACACACCACCAGATGGGGATTGCCCACCAGAAAGACAAGATCCAAACTCATCCACCAGAAAACAGGCACTAGTGCCCTTCACCAGGAAGCCTACACAACCCACTGAACCAACTTTAGCCATGGGGACAGACACCAAAAGAAATGGGAACTAGGAACCAGCAGCCTGAAAAAAGGAGACCCCAAACACAGTAAGTTAAGCAAAATGAGAAGACAGAGAAACACACAGCAGATGAAGGATCAAGGTAAAAATCCACCAGACTAAAAAAATGAGAGGAAATAGGCAGTCTGTCTGAAAAAGAATTCAGAATAATGATAGTAAAGATATCCAAAATCTTGGAAATAGATGAAGAAAATACAAGAAATGTTTAACAAGGACCTAGAAGAACTAAAGAGCAAACAAACTGTGATGAACAATGCAATAAATGAAATAAAAAATTCTCTAGAACGGATCAATAGCAGAATAACTGAGGCAGAAGAACGAATAAGTGACCTGAAAGATAAAATAGTGGAAATAACAACTGCAGAGCAGAATAAAGAAAAAAGAATGAAAAGAACTGAGGACAGTCTCAGAGACCTCTGGGACAATGTTAAAGGCAGCAACATTCCAATTATAGGGGTTCCAGAAGAAGAAGAGAAAAAGAAAGGGACTGAGAAAATATTTGTAGAGATTATAGTTGAAAACTTCCCTAATATGGGAAAGGAAATAGTCAATCAAGTTCAGGAAGTGCAGAGAGTCACACACAGGATAAATCCAAGGGGAAACATGCCAAGACACATATGAATCAAACCATGAAAAAATAACTACAAGGAAACAATATTAAAAGCAGCAAGGGAAAAGCAACCCATAACATACAAGGGAATCCCCATAAGGTTAACAGCTGATCATTCAGCAGAAACTCTGCAAGCCAAAGGGGAGTGGCAGGACATATTAAAAGTGATGAAAGGGAAAAACCTGCAAGCAAGATTATTCTACCCAGCAAGGATCTCATTCAGATTCAACAGAGAAGTTACAACCTACACGGACAAGTAAAAGCTAAGAAAATTCAGCACCACCAAACCAGCTTTACAACAAATGCTAAAGGAACTTCTCTAGGCAGGAAACACAAGAGAAGGAAAAGACCTACTACAAAAAACCCAAAACAATTGAGAACATGGTAATAGAAACATACATATTGATAATTACCTTAAATGTAGTTGGATTCAATGCTCCATCCAAAAGACATAGACTGGCTGAATGGATACAAAACAAGACCTGTATATATGCTGTCTAAAAGAGACCCACTTCAGACCTAGGGACACATACAGACTGAAAGTGAGGAAATGGAAAAAGATATTCCATGCAAATGGAAATCAAAAGAAAGCTGGAGTAGCAATACTCATATCAGACAAAATAAACTTTAAAACAAAGACTGTTACAAGAGACAAAGAAGGACACTACATAATGATCAAGGGATCGATCCAAGAAGAAGATATAGCAATTGGAAATATTTATGCACCCAACATAGGAGCGCCGCAATATATAAGGCAAATACTAACAGCCATAAAAGGGGAAATCGACATTAACACAATCACAGTAGGGGACTTTAACACCCCACTTTCACCAATGGACAGATCATCCAAAATGAAAATAAATAAGGAAACACAAGCTTTAAATGATACATTAAACAAGATTAAGATGGACTTAATTGATATTTATAGGACATTCTATACAAAAACAATAGAATACACTTTCTTCTCAAGTGCTCATGGAACATTCTTCAGGATAGATCATATCTGGGGTCACAAATCAAGCCTTGGTAAATTTAAGAAAATTCAAATCGTATCAAGTACCATTTCCAACCACAATGCTATGAGATTAGATATCAATTACAGGAAAATATCTGTAAAAAATACAAACACATGGAGGCTAAAATATACACTACTAAATAACCAAGACATCACTGAAGAAATCAAAAATTACAGAGAAACAAATGACAATGAAAACATGGTGACCAAAAACCTATGGGATGCAGCAAAAGAAGTTCTAAGAGGGAAGTTTACAGCAATACAATCCTACCTCAAGAAACAAGACACATCTCAAATAAACAGCCTAACCTCACACATAAAGAAATTAGAGAAAGAAGAACAAAAACTCCCCCTAAGTTAGGAGAAGGAAAGAAATCATAAAGATCAGATCAGAAATAAATGAAAAAGAAATGGAGAACAGTAGCAAAGATCAATAAAACTAAAAGCTGGTTCTTTCAAAAGATAAACAAAATTGATAACCCATTAGCCAGACTCATCAGGAAAAAAAGAGAAAAGACTCAAATCAATAGAATTAGAAATGAAAAAGAAGTAACAACTGACACTGCAGAAATACAAAGGATCATGAGAGATTGCTAGAAGCAACTATATGCCATACAATGGACAACCTGGAAGAAATGGACAAATTCTTAGAAATGCACAACCTCTGAGACTTAACCAGGAAGAAATGGAAAATATGAACAGACCAATCACAAGCACTGAAATTGAAACTGTGATTAAAAATCTTCCAACAAACAAAAGCCCAGGACCAGATGGCTTCACAGGAGAATTCCATCAAACATTTAGAGAAGAGCTAACACCTATCCTTCTCAAACTCTTCCAAAATATAGCAGAGGGAGGAACACTCCCAAACTCATTGTACGAGTCCACCATCACCCTGATACCAAACCAGACAAAGATGTCACAAAGAAACAAAACTACAGGCCAATATCACTGATGAACATAGATGCAAATATCCTCAACAAAATACTAACAAACAGAATCCAACAGCACATTAAAAGGATCATATACCATGATCAAGTGGGGTTTATCCCAGGAATGCAAGGATTCTTCAATACATGCAAATCAATCAATGTGATACACCATAATAAAAACTGAAGGAGAGAAACCATATGACCATCTAAATAGATGCAGAGAAAGCTTTTGACAAAATTCAAAACGCATTTATGATAAAAACCCTCCAGAAAGCAGGCATAGAAGGAACTTTCCTCAACATAATAAAGGCCGTATATCACAAACCCACGGCCAACATCGTTCTCAATGGTGAAAACCGAAACCATTTCCACTAAGATCAGGAATAAGACAAGGTTGCCCAGTCTCACCACTATTATTCAACACAGTTTTGGAAGTTTTAGCTGCAGCAATAGAGAAGAAAGAAAAATGAAAGGAATCCAAACTGGAAAAGAAGAAGTAAAGATGTCACTGTTTGCAGACGTCATGATACTATACATAGAGAATCCTAAAGATGCTTCCAGAAAACTACTAGAGCTAATCAATGAATTTGGTAAAGTAGCAGGATACAAAATTAATGCCCAGAAATCTGTTGCATTCCTATACACTAATGATGAAAACTCTGAAAGTGAATTTAAGAAAACACTCCCATTTAGCATTGCAACAAAAAGAATAAAATACCTAGGAATAAACCTACCTAAGGAGACAGAAGACCTGTATGCCGAAAACTATAAGACACTGATGAAAGAAATTAAAGATGATACAAATAGATGGAGAGATATACCATGTTCTTGGATTGGAAGAATCAACATTGTGAAAATGACTGTACTACCCGAAGCAATCTACAGATTCAGTGCAATCCCTATCAAACTACCACTGGCATTTTTCACAGAACCAGAACAAAAAATTTCACAATTTGTATGCAAACACAAAAGACCCCGAATAGCCAAAGCAATCTTGAGAAAGAAAAATGGAGCTGGAGGCATCCAGCTCCCTGACTTCAGACTATACTACAAAGCTACAGTAATGAAGACAGTATGGTACTGGCACCAAAACAGAAATTTAGATCAATGGATCAGGATAGAAAGCCCAGAGATAAACCCACGCACATATGGTGACCTTATCTTTGATAAAGGAGGCAAGGATAAAACAGTGGAGAAAAGACAGCCTCTTCAATAAGTGGTGCTGGGAAAACTGGACAGGTACATGTAAAAGAATGAAATTAGAACACTCCCTAACACCATACACAAAAATAAACTCAAAATGGATTACAGACCTAAGTGTAAGTCCAGACATGAGAAAACTCTTAGAGGAAAACATAGGCAGAACACTCTATGACATAAATCATGCAAGACCCTTTTTGACCCACCTACTAGGAAAATGTAAATAAAAACAAAAATAAACAAGTGGGACCTAATGAAACTTAAAAGCTTTTGCACAGCAAAGGAAACTATAAACAAGATGAGAAGACAACCCTCATAATGGGAGAAAATATTTGCAAATGAAGCAACTGACAAAGGATTAATCTCCAAAATTTACAAGCCACTCATGCTGCTGCTCAATATCAAAAAAACAAACAACCCAATCTATAAATGGGCAGAAAACCTAAATAGACATTTCTCCAAAGAAGATATACAGATTGGCAACAAACACATGGAAGAATGCTCAACGTCATTAATCATTAGAGAAATGCATATCAAAACTACAATGAGATATTATTTCACACCGGTCAGAATGGCCATCATCAAAAAATCTACAAACAATAAATGCTGGAGAGGGTGTGGAGAAAAGGGAACCCTCTTGCACTTTTGGTGGGAATGTAAATTGATACAGACACTATGGAGAACAGTATGGAGGTTCCTTAAAAAACTAAAAATATTTTATTTATTTTTGGCTGCATTGAATCTTTGCTGCTGCGTGCGGGCTTTGTCCAGTTGCAGAGAGTGGGGCCGCTGTTCGCTCTGGTGTTTGGGCCCTGCAACGCAGTGGCCCCTCCTGCTGCAGAGCATGGACTCTAGGCACGTGGGCCTCAGCAGTTGTGGCATGCAGGCTCAGTAGTTGTGGCTTGAGGGCTCTAGAGCACAGACTCAATAGCTGTGGTGCATGGGGCCCAGTTGCTCCACGGCTGTGGGATCCTCCTGGAGCAGGGATTGAACCCATGACCCCTGCATTGGCAGGCAGATTCCCAACCAGTGCATCACCAGGGATGTCCCTAAAAACTAAAAATAGAACTACCATATGACCCAACAATCCCACTACTGGGCATATACCCTGAGAAAACCATAATTCAAAAAGAGACATGTACCACAATCTTCATTGTAGCACTATTTACAATAGCCAGGACATGGAAGCAGCCTAAGTGTCCATCGACAGATGAATGGAATATTAGCCGTAAAAAGAAATGAAAGTGAATTATTTGTAGTGATGTGGATGAACCTAGAGTCTGTCATACAGAGTGAAGTAAGTCAGAAAGAGAAAAACAAATACCGTATGCTAACACATATTATGGAATCTAAAAAAAAAAAAAAATGGTTCTGATGCACCTAGGGGTAGGACAGAAATAAGGACGCAGACATAGAGAATGGATTGAGGACACGGGGAGGGAGAAGGTTAGGCTGGGACAAAGTGAGAGGTAGCGTTGAGATATATCCACTACCAAATGTAAAATAAATATTTAGTGGGAAGCACTGTATCTCATGGGGAGGTCAGCTTGGTGATTTGCGAAGACCTAGAGGGGTAGGATAGGAAGGGTGGGAGGGAGGTGCAAGAGGGAGGGAATGTGGGGATATATGTATACATATAGCTGATTCACTTTGTTTTACAGCAGAAACTAACACAACATTGTAAAGCAATTATGCTCCAATAAACATGTTAAAAAAAAAACGTTTTGAGAACTCATGGGAAACAGTAAGTTCTTCTGTGGCAATTGATTTCCTATATGGAAAACGAGTAAAAATAGATTCTTACTCATACTCTTATGAGTATTAATTCCTTATGAATAACAACAAAATGTATTAAAATTTTTAACCATTAATAAAAATAAAGAAGCATATACTTATTTATTTAACAAAGCCCCAAAGCACAGAAAATAAAGGAAAAAAGCATACATATGCATAAAAAAGTATGTATAATTTCTTATACATAATATTCTGTACAAAGAAAAAAACAGAGAAAGATCCCCAAGGAATTAAGTTAAAAAAAGAATAACAGCAGATAAGGAGAAATATGTATGATGTACACAATTGAAAAAAGTGTTTAGATATTTAAAGCCTAAAAATAAATAAGCAAAAATCCACATAAGCCAGTAGAAAAACTTGAAAAAAACATCTGAAAAAGAATTTATGGAGCAGACTCCTGAAACATAAATCTGCATGTAAAAAGATGAGAAATGTTTAATCTGACTCATGATCAAGCAATTGAAGAGTATAACAATAGTGAGCGATTAGATTGGCAAATGAATAAAGTCTGATAACGTTAATGGTGGGGAGAAATGTAAATTGGTTCTGCTACATTAGAGGTCAGTTTAATAATACCCGATAGAGCTGATAAAACTGATAACCTACAGTTTGTTTTGTTCTTTTAAGTATTTACCTTTAAAATAATGCTTCAAACATCTTTTTTTTCAAAAAAAGACCTTTACAAATATTAAAGGTACATTTTCTTACTGGATGGCAGTTTAAATGAATGAACGAGGTCTATATACAGTACTCACTGCTCTTAAAAATCATAGCCCTTAATTCAATTAACAGTTTTACAGTAGTGGAAATAATAAATTGATTTAAGAATACACTTATAACTGTGTTAGGTATTATCATTACTTAATTATGAGGCAAAATTGTAAAAATGTGGATGAGAAGTTTCAAAGCTAATTAATCATAGTAGCTGCCTATAATGAGAAAGAGAGGTAAATGGAAATGGGCAGGCCTGAATAAATGGACATCACTTATATATATAGAGAGAGAGATATAGATATACATTTACTTTGGGGAATATTGTTATTATATTTTAATGTTAAACATATGCATATTCTGTGACCCAGCATTCCAGTACTCAATTATGCTCTTAAAAAATTCATATGCTTCAGACAATGTGTACAAAGTGTTTATAGCATTTCTGTTTATAACATTAAAAAATTAGAAATTATACAAATGCTTACCTGAGAGAGGTTGAACATATATATTTTGGTGTACTCTCTCAAAGGAATATTGTACATGAGCAAAAGTGAATAAACCACAGCTACACACAGCAACGTAGACGATTTTTTAAACTATAATGGTTAGAGGGGAAAAAATAGGTCTATGAGACTCTGTTAGTGTAGTGCCTCTTCTATAAAGCTCAAATATAAACATATAGCAACAATACTTTGCTTAGCAATACATTTACATGAAATGAAAATATTTTATGAAAGTCAAGACAATGATGAAGATAGAATTCAGACTAGTGGTGACCTCTGGTGGGGGAAAGGCAAGAAGAAGATGGTGAAGACTAGTGCCTGAGGGGATACAGTAAATGACAGGGTTCTAGTTCTTGAGTTGGATTGATGGTGTCACATGTGTTTATTACAGTATGGGGCTTTATGACTTGCATAAATATTACATGTATTATTTTTTATTTATCAACTATTATATTAATAGGAATGAAAATATAAATCTCTGAAGAAATAAGTATGGGAAAGGTTAACAAAAAATGTTTCACAGCATGGGAATGTTTCTTAGACTTATCTTTTATTCTAAATAATTTTAAAAAACAATAAAAATAGTACACTTGAAATTTATTCAAATAAAATATATTTTGGAGGTCAAAAGAACATTAATATGACAACTAACATTAAAAATGTGCAGAGTTATTAATATGGAATATTAATTAGACTTATTCTGTATATTTCCAAGGTGCTAACTAATAATATTGAAAGAGGAAAGACTATAGGAGGGCTGAGGGTAGGCATTTTTGCCTCATAAGAAGGAGACTAGACTTTTAAACAATTAGGGATCCCCAATAAAATAAGAGCCTTCTTAAAAAACATAGATATGATAATGTGCCATAAAACATTTTAAAGTAATTTTTATATGAAGTGGTTAGAAATAAATTTCTCTCCAGTTCCAATATGTCTCTTTTGTGCAGACATATTGCCAGAATCTTCTTATTTTCTATAGCTTAGTGATAAAAATCTTGCACTCTGAAACTAGAGTTTAAATATAAGCTTTGATCTTTACTAATTTAACATTTCTACACTCATTCTTTCATCTTTAAAATAATTCCACCTACTCTAAAGATTGGTTTTGAGCAGTAAGTAAGACAATCCATGCAATGGGCTTTTGCACAGGGATTAGCATATAGTTGTTGCTCAATAAATTTTCAATTCAATCATTATTATTACTTTATATTAATTTTCAAATATGTTCTTGCTAGCATTGGTGACACCATGATCACTTAAAAGATTCTACCCTCATTGTCAGACTTACCCTTATCTACTAGGAGAAACACATAAATTAATAAACAATTATAGGACCTGATAAGTGGTATACTAGAGGAACTACAGGATGCATTAGTAACATGCAGGATGTAGACAAAAATCTCGACCTGAGAAAGCTTCATGTTCAAATTGACACCTGAAAAATGAGAAATTCATGAGAACATGATTGGAGGACTGTTTAACACAGAGCATACAGTAAATACAAAGGCAGTGTGATGAAAGAACACATAATATTCAATAAGCTGAAGAAATTTAGTATTTTAGGACCACAGAATGTAACGGAGGAAGTAGCCAGAGGTGAAACAGCAAAGGAAATCAGAGGCTATGTCAAGAAGGACCTTGAAAGCCTTTTAAAGTATTTTGAATTAATCACAAGATCCCTGGAAAGACATCCAAACTGTTTTATTAGACCGTTGAACATAATTAAATTTGTATTATAAAGATGACTGGGATTTCTTCTTGATATTGGACTTGAGAGAGCACATCTTCAGGCCAGAAGACTAGTTAAGCACTCTTGCATTAACCCTTGTGATACGTGATGATGACCTACATGGAATAGTGGTAGAGGTGAGGAAGAGAAGTGGCAGTATTTCTTAGATAAAAGGAAGCTATAGTAAATGAAACTGGTGATTGACCTTGATGAGAAGCAGAACATGAAGATAAAGATAGTGCCTAAATTTTTGACTGCTAAAATGGATAAATTCAGGGCCATCACTTCTTAAAAGAAAATAGTTTTGTTAGTATATTTATTATTTTACAATAATAAAAATAAACCAGACATTATCCCATATATATAACACTATCAAGGCATTTAACATAAAATATTTTGAACTCTGAATTTTAGTCACTCTAATTAGTAAATCAAAATTGTTATGTTAAAATCTGTGATAAAAATTTGTCTTATATGTCGTTTCTATCAAAATTAAACTATGAAATTTTAAATGCTAGCTTGTCCCAATATCCAGTTTTATATAAAATGGTTCTTAGGTTTGACAAACTTTCATGTGTTATTCTAGACCTTAAGTAGGGTTTTTGTTTTTTCCCCAGCTTTTCATTTTGTCAAGCTTACAGAAAAGTTGAAAGAGTCATACAGTAAAATCCATATGATCCTCACCTTCACACAGGATCAACTGTTAATATATTGTCACATTTGCTTTCTCTTTTTCTCTATGTGTGTGTGTGTTTGTGTGTGTGTGTATGTGTGTGTGTGTGTAAATGCATGTGTTTTTTTGTAAGTGCTTTTGTGCATGTGCTTTTGCTGAATCATTTGAATGTCACTTCAAACCTATCAGAAAAATTATTCAAAACTTGTGAAAAGGCAAAAGAGGTTACCAGGAATTTTTCAGATCATCTCTGGGCATGGTTTTGTCTTTTATTGGAGATTTTATGACCGTATAGGAGGAGAAATTAACTTGTACTTTTCTTTCATAGAAATGCATACAAATAGATGGGAAAACATACGCGTAGACCGAAAATAAGGATAATAGTTAATAAACAGGGAGATTAAATTCTGATGTAGGCAATCGCTAAGCTGGCCCCAAATACTTCCTTTCCTTGCATCCTACTATTCATACCTTTTTAAATATAGAATACACAAAAAATAATAGGATGTCATTTCCTAGATTAGATCACAAACTCTGGCTTCTGTCTTGGGTGCTGTCTCCCACTCTCACTCACTCGATCTGATGAAAGCTTTGGATTGAGTTTTGAGCTGCTTTATGAGAGGCCTGTGTTCCAAGGAACAAAGACCTCTGTACAGTGAGGAACTGAATCTGCTCACAGTAATGAAGGTGAGCTTGGAAGCAGTACCTCCATCTCCCCCCACAGCCTCGGCCTACAGCTTACTGTAACCTTGAGTTACATGCATGAAGCAAGCAGCTCCTAGTTTCTTGACCCATAAAAACTGTAAGATAATAAAGAAGGCTATTTAACGATATCATTTTTGTTTCATTTAGTCCATAGTGTCCATTTTTAAAAATGATTTCTCTTTTTCTGTGTATCTTTAAACCACATTTATGTTTATTTGCTATTTTACATAGTGTCCCTAACTATGACATGGAAAATTAAATAATACAAAAGGGACGAAATACAAATAATATTAAGTATTATATGTACTATTGCAACAAAGTGAAATAACATATAGGTTAAAGCCAGATACTTAGTCCTATGAGTATCCATAGGATAAAGTCTTAAGATCTAAGTGTTTATTTTGTTAAATTACCCATATAATTAGACTTTTTATTAAAAATTATGCCAATGTTCTAAATTATAAAAGTAGTACAAATGCATGGTCATAAAATGATTCTGAAAATATTAAATTACATTATTTTTTTTTAAATTTAAAATAAAAATATCTGAAAATTATCCAGAGATAACTACTTTTTGCACCATACAATGCATTTTAACTTTAAATTTTGCTGGGAAAATAACAAAATTAAATAGTAGAAAAAATGCGGATTTAAGCAAAACCAAATTTACACATAATAAGAGATGAGATCCTATGAAAATCTTTCCTTCCTTCCTTTCTTCCTTTCTCTCTCTCCCTTTCTCTTTCTTTCTTTTTTTTCCTTATTTAGCTGAACATGAATTAGCATACCCTGACTTTGGAATAATTTTTATGAATGACTATGCATGGCACATGTACTCAGAAAGAGAAAGTACAAGACTGATTCTTTTTAACAATCCTGTATTCTGATTTCTATTGCAAATTACGGGTGGAAAATGAGTTGTCTACTTTAAAATATTATCTACTTAGTTATTTTTCATTCGTATACTGCTTTTTCAAAACTCCTCTGTCTTTTTCCTGTTTCCAAAGGTAATGAAACCTCTGAACTTTATTTAGATTAAGTAAAAATGAATAGAATTTGCAAGGTAATGCATATGGCCAAGGGATTATTTATTGATATATCACTAAACATTTTAGAGCTCAGTGTGGCCCTTGTCAGAGGCATCCTGCTGCCTGCAACAGCAGAGATAGCCAGGTACTGTAGGGTGGTATCTATCATCTAGCAACTAATCGAAGCAAGAGTGTGCTAAGGAGTGAACCAAGCTATCTAACCAAGATTAAGCGGGAAAAGAAAGAGCCTTGAGTGTTATTTTTTCCTTTAAAGTTGTCTAAAGTACACAGCATCTTACTAAAACATGGAGTAATCTGTTTGTACAGACTTTAGGTCTAACACTGGCCAAAAATTCAGAAAAATCAATTAGTAAAGATAAAGATAGTCAGAGTTATACTCCCAATTCCATTCAGTAAGAAATGTCTACACATGGATTTTCCAAAAATTGTATTTATTTAATTGATTATTTATCTAGTTGCCTATTTATTTACATACATATTTAAATAGGCTCCACTTTGAATACATGCTTTTTAAAAACTGTGCAAAACATGCATATTGCAAAGCAAGTTTCTTTGTATGACATTTCTTGTGTTCTACTTCTCTTTCGCTTGGCATCATCTATGGTCATGTTTGATCAGAGGCTGATCATTTTCTTTAGGCTTTAACATACCTGATGCAGGAGCCTAGAGAATGACCCTCAAAATTGCTCAATATCTTGAGGCCTCAAGATAAAGCTGGCTTTTTTTTATCATAGGTATGCATGCCTAACCATTGATAACCCACTAACGCATGGTCATCATGCCCCACAGGCCATGTTCAACCAATGTGGGGGTGGGCACAGGAGCCAAAGAGTAAATGTTCCCCCAAGGCAACTCACTGTTGAGCAATTCTGAGTCACTCGCTAGGCTCCTCTACAGGCTCAGGGAAGAACAGAGCACCAGATGCCCTCCCTAGTGACCTCAGTAATGCTCTACCTCCTCCAGTTGCTTTTGCAACATCAGGTTTGAGGTAGTACAGAGAACTCAAGCTACAATTGTTGGCATTGGAAGTAGCCCTGGAAACAGATCCCAAGGATAGGACTCTAGAAGTAAAATACTTAATGGGCAGATAGAAACGAGGACCCCATTTCTGGTACTAAGTGAAGTGGTGATAATACCTGCATATAGTAGCAGCACAGTTACTAAAACTCACACAGGTATTGATATGAAATTGGTACATGTGGAGGATAAAGCTGAGAAAACTTTGGACTCTAAGGCAACAAAGGCACTTGGATGCTATTTAAAGATGTGTGAAATTAGCTGGTTTTGGTTAACAACTTTATGGGGTATTTTTTGGCTGTGCCACATAGCTTGTGGGATCTTAGTTCCCCGACCAGGGATGGAACCCAGGCCCCTGGCAGTGGAAGTGTGGAGTCCTAACCATTGCACCTTCAGGAAATTCCCCCTGGTTAACTACTTTAGAAGTCTTGGAAGAATGAAATGACGGGCTCAGGTCAATTAAGTATTAGCTGAAATCACTCAGAAGACCTCCAGGGTAACTTTGAAGATACCCTCATGTCTTTCAACTATAGTACAATTTGTGCTGAAAATTAGTCCCATAATTTTATTCTAAATGTGGCAGGGCTACAAAGGAGATTTATTCTGCAACATCAATAGGTTTCCTGTGCAAAAGTCTAAGTCTTGATAGGAAAAAAGTGAAAATCTGGGATGGGGAAACTGATTTGGATGATAAATCTTGAAAGCATAGTTTCCTTTGAGCAATACTGACAAAAAAAAAAAAGCTCTCATCCGTGTTATATGTGAAAACCTCAGCCTGTGTGGGGACCCAGCAAAGATATCACCTGAGGCAGAAGCTTTGCAAGATGATGCTGGCCCTCCTCTGAATTTTTCTTGCTTTCTCTCCTTAGTGCTTTCAGACAATTAACAAGAGAAGAATTCAGCCTGTGTAAGAGAAAATAGTATTTACTCTGAAATAATTGCAAGACCAAGTGTGTATATTTCGGCAGGAACTGAAGGAACACATATAGTGGTGGATCATAAAGTTTCTGAACTAGAGTAGGAGTACAGAATATAAAGCTGGGTGGTTAATTTATTGAAATGGAAGAACTCTACCATGTATTAGAGATTAACTTCCTACCAAGCATATCTGGAACTTCTCTTGATACACTGCTAGAAGGGATTATTGATACAGGATACAAAATTTGCCCTGAGTTAATGAGGTGAGAATGATGGAACTGCCTTGGCAGAGTATTGAGGAAGGATTTATGAATTTTGTATGTGTTACCAAAGACCTATCCACCAGAATATGAACCCTGGGATACCTTCTAAGTGAGATTGTAAAGAGAATGGAGGATGTCCTGGTGAGTGGGTCTACGAGACATTGTTGAAAACCTTGTCTTGGGCTGTCCACCAGAGGTTGGGATCAAGAGTAGGAAAAGCACTGGTAAACTGGGCTCCATATCTTCATTGGAAAATGCAGGATTTTGGAATGGCTGAGGCTTGCTGGCAGTTAAACATCAGAGGCGATATAGACCTTATTCTTCTAATGTTCATATGTAGTAAATATAATACAATGAACAGGGAAAGGATACCCCATTTATAAATAGCAACTATTTCTATGGAATGAGAAGGATGGGAGGTGTCTGTATCTGTAAACTTTTATTTATGTTTTAAAGGATCTGATGTAAAATTTTTGAATTGGTATTATGTGTTTAATCTCAGTGACAGATGCCCATGTTCAATCTATGCAATTTACTGTATTTTATATATGTTTAGAATGTCCTTATTAGATTATTTTTATAAAACTTTTGCAACAGTTAGTCTAGGCTAGAATATTTTTCAGTAAGATGCATCCTAAATATCCTAGAGACTCCTTATGTGTCAAAGAGTGGCTGTGTTCAAATAGTTCCTTATGTATCCAGTTTCACTGACGCTCTATTTTGACACATGCTTCCATAATCACAGAGGAAAGAGAAAGAGAATACAGCGTATCATGAGCTGGCTTTATAAATTTCTTGCCAAAAGTGAGCCTTTGTGACCTCTGCTTACATTTAATTGGCCAAAGAATGTCACATGACTGTCTTTTAATTCAATAGGGTGAAAATGTACAATCCTATCACCAGAGGAAAGAGTGACTATCAAAATGTTGTATATAGTCATACAATTGATTTTTTTTTTTTTACTTTCAGAATTAGGCCAAAGTAAAAAACCAAACAAATAAAACAGGAAACTTGAAAGAAAGTATTTTGATTTGTAAATACCAGGCATCATTGAGCAAAATTCAGCAAGAGTTTGGAGGACAGATATAAGGCTAATTAATTATAGAGCAATATAATATGAAATAAGTAAGGTGCTGAGAGTACAAATTTGTGTGAGGACTAGCTAAAGGGCAAAATCTCAGATAATACAGGTCTTCAGTCTCTTATCTATGTTTTCAACATTGAAAGAGCTCTAAAAACCACTTGGCCTGAATATTTATACATTTTATTGCAGAAATATACCAATGTACTGATTTAAAGGATGCTTTTTATTATCCACCAAATTCTGGATTCTGAAACATATTTTTCCTCCAAAAGTTTTGGATAAGGTAGAGTAAACCTGTACTATCCTGGGTCAGAATCATGTTTAGGGTGGAGCTGGAAGAATTATATGAGAATACAGTAACAGTTGTCTCTTTCCTACAGTGTTGGTTCAAGAATAGTTTGTCTCTCACTGAAGGCCCACATTTGGCATGACACAGGGTCACAGGTATCTGATGAGAGCAGCTTCGTATATTCCTCTAGTTGATGGTATAGAACAGTTTAAGGGTGGAATGTTTCCTGATGGCAAAGATATACTGAGAGGAGTATTTATGTGAGATACAACACAAAGGCTAATGTAGACTCAAGAAACAGTCTAATGAGCAGAGTCCCCTCTGTGTTCCATGGTGAAGATGATGAAAATGAAGAAGATGATGAAGTTTATCTTGATACTTAGAAGACAGTTTGAAAAAGGATTGGAAAGGGCAGGCCCTTGAAAGGGGGGAAAAAAACACACATTAGTAGGGAATTTGCATTTTGAAATGGCTACTTTACCTAAAATAAAATAAATGAAAATAACTAATGTAGTAATTTTAGCTTTAGTTTCTTTTTCCCCCCATCAAAGAGATGCTCTTTTCTCCAACTCTGGGCAAAAGTGGTAGGTTATATATAAAAAACATAAGAGAATTTTACAGATCTATGCATATCTGAATTATATATGATAATCAATACCAATACCCTTCTTTCAAATTTTCCAATAAATATTGCATTTAATTATAATTCCTTTGATTATTTAAATGGATCTAGTAGAATTTATAAATAACTGGGCAATCAGTAGGTTTCAGAACAAGCTCAATGTTTAAAAAAATTCAGTGTAATACTAAAATCATCAAAGTTTCTGCATTTTATTTTACTTTTTTAATATTGTTTTGGCTGCATTGGGTTTTCGTTGCTGTTTGCAGGCTTTTTCTAGTTGCGGGGCATGGGGGCTACTCTTCATTGTGGTGCGCAGGCTTCTCATTGCAGTGGCTTGACTTGTTGTGAAGCACAGGCTCTAGGTGTGCGGGCTTCAGTAGTTGAGGCACATGAGCTCAGTAGTTGCAGTGTGCGGGCTCTAGGGTGCATGGACTTCAGTAGTTGTGACACGCGGGCTCAGTAGTTGTGGCTCACAGGCTCTAGAGTGCAGGCTCAGTAGTTGTGGCACATTGGCTTAGTTGCTCTGCACCATGTGGGATCTTCTCGGACCAGGAATTGAACCCACGTCCCCTGCACTGGCAGGAGGATTCTTAACCACTGTGCCACTAGGGAAGTCCCTCTCATTTTATTGATATATCTATAAGCCTACAACATCCTGCATCTCTTACTTCACCTGACATATCTTTCATAATTCAGTTTTCAATTAGGCATTGATTCCATAAAATAACAGAAAAGACCCAGAAATATTTAGCCTCTGCAGAATATCCATGAACTGTTTTTGTTGTGGATGGACTGATGATAGAGAGTGTGTAATCCAGACTTCAGTTGACTGGCTTCCTAGTGATCAAGGCTGACAGATCTGTGTTTATGTTCAGATTTGTGGGGGGTGTCAGCTCTTTTCCATGTAAGGGTTTAAATGTGTTTTTAAAGGTTTGGCTCCCACTGGTTCTCATATTCCTATCATTTCGTTGCAGTGGCAGAAAAACTGTGGGAAGTCTCCAGCATGACAAAGCTCAACAGGCTGCGAAGGCAAAAAAACCCAAAACCAAAAAACAATTTTTTGAAATGGGAACAAACAGAGGAAAAGAGACTTTGTCTGGAGTAACTTGATGATATTTAAGGCCCACTGTACAAATTTTCCAAAGGAGACATTTTCGTAGTAGCAGGTGTTTTTAGTAAACCCTCTAACACAGCAGTCCCAACCTTTTTGGCAGCAGGGACCGGTTTGGTGGAAGACAATTTTTCCACGGACGGAGTGGGGGAATGGTTCAGGCGGTAATGTGAGCAATAGGGAATGGCAGATGAAGCTTCCCTCGCTGTCCCGCCGCTCACCTCCTGCTGTGAAGCCCACTTCCTAACAGGCCATGGACCGCTACCCATCCGCAGCCCCGAGGTTGGGGACCCCTGCTCTAACATGTTAGTTCAGTTAACAAAAATGTGTTTTTGCCTGATCTAGAGCTAGACTCTGAAGCAGTATTCTTCGTGTGTTTATTTAAGTAAAGTGAAATGGTAAGTTTGTTATTGTTAATGTAACCAATTACCATACACTTAATGGCTTAAGAAACAACGCATTTATTATGTTGCAGTTGTGAAGGTCTGAAGTCCAAAATTAGTCTCCTTGGACTAAAGTCAAGGTGTCAGCTTGACTGGTTCTGGCTGGAGGATTTAAGTGAAAATCTGTTTACCAGTCCTTTTCAACTTCTAGAGCTTGTTCTAGAAGCCTCTGGAGGCCAATTTCTAGATGCTCCTAGAAGCCACATTCCTCAGTTTGTAAACCCTTCCTTGTGTCACTCTAATCCTAGCTCCAACATGACATCTGCTACTACCACTCTAAATTCCTGTTTCTCTTACTTAAGAGCCCTTATGATAATACCAAGCCCATACAGATAACATAGGATAATCTCTGTCTCAAGGTCTTTAAATTAATTATATCACAGGTTCCGAGGAGTAGGACTTGGATATCTTTGATGAGCTATTATTCAGGCTACCACACAGAACAATGCTGAGTTGCCATATCAGCATACTTTTTTTTAAAGCTCTTAATGCAACCACATTTTTACCTTCTGCTCAGATAGGTTTGAGTTTAAATGCAAGTTTCCCCACTTATTAGCCATGTGACTAAGGGAAATATAACTGATGCATCTGAATTTCTGACCCACCTAACAATCGGTTATGATTATAGAGTCATGGATTAAATTGAAATTTTTAAAAGATATGAAATTTTTAAAAGATAATGTCCTTAGTATTTTGTATGTGTTCAGTTATGTTCTCTGATATTATTATTGTTATAGAAAACATGGCAGAAACATAGTGATGTCCCTAGGAAGTCAACTTTCATAGATTCAGAAGGTAGCTTTCCAAAAGATTTTAGCAAGGAATATTTTATATTTTATATGCCAGTGGTCTTTGTATTTAACAGACTATTGCAGGAGCCACTGTGGGATTACAATTTTGGGGAAATGGCTTCTTAGTAAAGCAGCCCTTCCTTCTGAGTTCCTAATTAGGAACAATTAATAAGAACAGTTAATTAGAAACTAATTTAGAGATTGTACATTTTTATATGGATATTCAAGAGTCCATGATTTTTTTTAGTGAAGGAATTAACAGTGGGGCAACAGAAGAGGAAATATGTGGCTCCTAGACAAATCCTTAAACTCCTTTTCTAATTGTATCTGATCATGAATGGCTTTGGGGTTTTCTACTTACTATTTTTAATGTTGAAAAAGGAAGCATACAAAACACATTATCACGTCAAAATTTCAGTTGTAATTGTTAAGTAACTTGATATATGATTATAAAATTGATGTGGTAGAACAAAGGCAAGAAGCTGCCAGAAAAGAAATGTAATGTGATGGTTTTTCCTTAGCAGCTATCAAGACTTATTCTAAAGTTACTATAATTTAAATTGTAATCGTTGCATGGAAACAGAAACAATTAACCCATGGCATAGAATAGAGAGCCAGAAACAGATTCATTTATATGTGAAAAAATTTTAAAACAGAAGTAGCATTGCAGACCACTGGAAAAAGAAGGGAATAGTTCTGGGATAGCTGAGTTATCTGGGGTACTTAAAATCAGATTCTTACCACAGCACTTATAGAACAATCAATTTAAAATTAACTAAAGATTTAACTGTGAAATGAAAAATGTAAAAACATTTAGACAAATTAGAGAGTTATAGTCTTATGATCTACGGATATGCAAGGATTTCTTAAACAAAACCCAAGAAGTAATCACCATCAAAGGAAAGATTGATAAATGTCATTTATCAACGAAGAATTTGAACTTGTAAAATGGTATTATAAAATATTTCACATACAAACTGCAAATTAACAAAATTATTTACAATGCATATAATCAAATTGTATTGATCTAAAAATATATAAAGATTCCCAAGCATATATAAAACTATCAAACTAATAAAAAATGAACAAAAGACATGAACATACTTTTCTCAAAAATAAAACATTAATGACTAAAAACATGAAAAGATATCCAACCTCATTAATAATCAGAAATATGCAGTTAAGACCACAATTAGTAACTACTATTCTTATTATTTTGTATTTTTAATTTTAATCAAGTCCAATTTTTTTTAACATCTTTATTGGAGTATAATTGATTTACAATGGTGTATTAGTTTCTGCTTTATAACAAAGTGAATCAGTTATACATATACATATGTTCCCATAACTCACCCCTCTTGCGTCTCCCTGCCTCCCACTCTCCCTATCCCACCCCTCTAGGTGGTCACAAACCACCGAGCCGATCTCCCTGTGCTATGCGGCTGCTGCCCACTAGCTATCTATATTACGTTTGGTAGTGTATATATGTCCATGCCACTCTCTCACTTTGTCACAGCTAACCCTTCCCCCTCCCCATATCATCAAGTCCATTCTCTAGTAGGTCTGTATCTTTATTCCCGGCTTACCCATAGGTTCTTCATGACCTTTTTTTTTCTTTCTTAGATTCCATATATATGTGTTAGCATACGGTATTTGTTTTTCTCTTTCTGACTTACTTCACTCTGTATGACAGACTCTAGGTCCATCCACCTCATTACAAATAACTCAATGTTGTTTCTTTTTATGGCTGAGTAATATTCCATTGTATATATGTGCCACATCTTCTTTATCCATTCATCCGATGATGGGCACTTAGGTTGTTTCCATCTCCGGGCTATTGTAAATAGAGCTGCAATGAACATTTTGGTACATGACTCTTTTTGAATTATGGTTTGCTCAGGGTATATGCCCAGTAGTGGGATTGCTGGGTCGTATAGTAGTTCAATTTGTAGATTTTTACGGAACCTCCATACTGTTCTCCATAGTGGTTGTATCAATTTACATTCCCACCAACAGTGCAAGAGAGTTCCCTTTTCTACACACCCTCTCCAACATTTACTGTTTCTAGATTTTTTGATGATGGCCATTCTGACCAGTGTGAGATGATATCTCATTGTAGTTTTGATTTGCATTTCTCTAATGATTAATGATGTTGAGCATGCTTTCATGTGTTTGTTGGCAATCTGTATATCTTCTTTGGAGAAGTGTCTATTTAGGTCTTCTGCCCATTTTTGGACTGGGTTGTTTGTTCTTCTGATATTGAGCTGCATGAGTTGCTTGTAAATTTTGGAGATTAATCCTTTGTCAGTTGCTTCATTTGCAAATATTCTCCCATTCTGAGGGTTGTCTTTTGGTCTTGTTTATGGTTTCCTTTGCTGTGCAAAAGCTTTGAATTTTCGTTAGGTCCCATTTGTTTATTTTTGTTTTTATTCCATTTCACTAGGAGGTGGGTGAAAAAGGATCTTGCTGTGATTTATGTCATAGAGTGTTCTGCCTATGTTTTCCTCTAAGAGTTTGATATTTTCTGGCCTTACATTTAGGTCTTTAATCCATTTTGAGCTTATTTTTGTGTATGGTGTTAGGGAGTGTTCTAATCTCATACTTTTACATGTACCTGTACAGTTTTCCCAGTACCACTTATTGAAGAGGCTGTCTTTGCTCCACTGTATATTCTTGCCTCCTTTATCAAAGATAAGGTCACCATATGTGCGTGGGTTTATCTCTGGGCTTTCTGTCCTGATCCATTGAGCTATTTTTCTGCTTTTGTTCCAGTACCATACTGTCTTCATTACTGTAGCTTTGTAGTATAGTCTGAAGTCAGGGAGCCTGATTCCTCCAGGTTCATTTTTCATTCTCAAGATTGTTTCGGCTATTTGGGATCTTTTGTGTTTCCATACAAATTGTGATTTTTTTTGTTCTAGTTCTGTTAAAAATGCCAGTGGTAGTTAGATAGGGATTGCATTGAATCTGTAGATTGCTTTGGGTAGTAGAGTCATTTTCACAATGTTGATTCTTCCAATCCAAGAACATGGTATATCTCTCCATCTATTTGTATCATCTTTAATTTCTTTCATCAGTGCCTTATAATTTTCTACATACAGGTCTTTTGTCTCCTTAGGTAGGTTTATTCCTAGATAATTTATTCTTTTTGTTGCAGTAGTAAATGGGAGTGTTTTCTTAATTTCACTTTCAGATTTTTCATCATTAGTGTATAAGAATGCCAGAGATTTCTGTGCAATAATTTTGTATCCTGCTACTTTACCAAATTCATTGATTAGCTCTAGTAGTTTTCTGGTAGCATCTTTAGGATTCTCTATGTATAGTATCATGTCATCTGCAAACAGTTACAGCTTTACTTCTTCTTTTCCGATTTGGATTCCTTTTATTTCTTTTTCTTCTCTGATTGCTGTGACTAAAACTTCCAATACTACGTTGAATAAGAGTGATAAGAGTGGGCAACCTTGTCTTGTTCCTGATCTTAGTGGAAATGCTTTCAGTTTTTCACCATTGAGGACGACGTTGGCAGTGGGTTTGTCATATATGGCCTTTATTATGTTGAGGAAAGTTCCCTCTATGCCTACTTTCTGCAGGGTTTTTATCATAAATGGGTGTTGAATTTTGTCAAAAGCTTTCTCTGCATCTATTGAGATGATCATATGGTTTTTCTCCTTCAATTTGTTAATATGGTGTATCACATTGATTGATTTGCGTATATTGATGAATCCTTGCATTCCTGGGATAAACCCCACTTGATCATGGTGTATGATCCTTTTAAAGTGTTGTTGGATTCTGTTTGCTAGTATTTTGTTGAGGATTTTTGCATCTATGTTCATCAGTGATGTTGGCCTGTAGTTTTGTTTCTTTGTGACATCTTTGTCTGGTTTTGGTATCAGGGTGATGGTGGCCTCATAGAATGAGTTTGTGAGTGTTCCTCCCCCTGCTATAGTTTGGAAGAGTTTGAGAAGGATAGGTGTTAGCTCTTCGCTCAATGTTTGATAGCATTCGCCTGTAAAGCCATCTGGTCCTGGGCTTTTGTTTGTTGGAAGATTTTTAATCACAGTCTCGATTTCAGTGCTTGTGATTGGTCTGTTCATATTTTCTATTTCTTCCTGGTTCAGTCTCGGCAGGTTGTGCATTTCTAAGAATTTGTCCATTTCTTCCACCTTGTCCATTTTATTGGCATAGAGTTGCTTGTAGTAATCTCTCATGATACTTCGTATTTCTGCAGTGTCAGTTGTTACTTCTCCTTTTTCATTTCTAATTCTATTGATTTGAGTCTTCTTTCTTTTTTTCTTGATGAGTCCGGGTAATGGTTTATCAATTTTTTTTTATCTTCTCAAAGAACCAGCTTTTAGTTTTATTGATCTTTGCTATCGTTTCCTTCATTTCTTTTTCATTTATTTCTGATCTGATCTTTTTGATTTCTTTCCGTCTGCTAACTTTGGGGTTTTTTTGTCCTTCTTTCTCTAATTGCTTTAGGTGCAAGGTTAGGTTGTTTATTTGAGATGTTTCCTGTTTCTTAAGGTAGGATTGTATTGCTATAAACTTCCCTCTTAGAACTGATTTTGCTGCATCCCATAGGTTTTGGGTAGTCGTGTCTGCATTGTCATTTGTTTCTAGGTATGTTTTTTATTTCTTCAGTGATCACTTTGTTATTATGTAGTGTATTGATTAGTCTCCATGTGTTTGTATTTTTTACAGAGCTTTTCCTGTAATTGATATCTAGTCTCATATCGTTGTGGTCAGAAAAGGTACTTGATACGGTTTCAGTTTTCATAAATTTACCAAGGCTTGATTTGTGACCCAAGATATGATCTATCCTGAAGAATGTTCCATGAGCACTTGAGAAAAATGTGTATTCTGTTGTTTTTGGTCGGAATATCCTGTAAATATCAATTAAGTCCATCTGGTTTAATGTATCATTTAAAGCTTGTGTTTCCTTATTTATTTTCATTTTGGATGATCTGTCCATTTGTGAAAATGGGGTTTTAAAGTCCCCTAGTATGATTGTGTTACTGTCGATTTCCTCTTTTATGGCTGTTAGTATTTGCCTTATGTATTGAAGTGCGCCTAGGTTGGGTGCATAAATAGTTACAATTGTTATAACTTCTTCTTGGATCGATCCCTTGATCATTATGTAGTGTCCTTCTTTGTTTCTTGTAATAGTCTTTATTTTAAAGTCTATTTTGTCTGATATGAGAATTGCTACTCCAGCTTTCTTTTGATTTCCATTTACATGGAATATCTTTTTCCATTTCCTCACTTTCAGTCTGTATGTGTCCCTAGGTCTGAAGTGGGCCTGTTGTAAACAGCATATATATTGGTCTTGTTTTTTTATCCATTCAGCCTGTCTATGTCTTTTGGTTGGAGCATTTAATCCATTTTCATTTAAGGTAATTATCGATATGTATGTTCCTATTACCATTTTCTTAATTGTTTTGGGTTTATTATTGTACATCTTTTCCTTCTCTTGTGTTTCCTGCCTAGAGAAGTTCCTTTAGCATTTGTTGTAAAGCTGGTTTGGTGGTGCTGAACTCTCTCAACTTTTAAGCAACTTTTAATTTCTCCATCAAATTTGAATGAGATCCTTGCTGGGTAGAGTAATCTTGGTTGTAGGTTTTCCTCCTTCATCACTTTAAATATGTCCTGCCACCCCCTTCTGGCTTGCAGAGTTTCTGCTGAAAGACCAGCTGTTAACCTTATGGGGATTCCCTTGTGTGTTATTTGTTGTTTTTCCCTTGCTGCTTTTAATATGTTTTCTTTGTGTTTACTTTTTGATAGTTTGATTAATATGTGTATTGGCATGTTTCTCCTTGGATTTATCCTGTATGGGACTCTCTGTGCTTCCTGGACTTGACTATTTCCTTCCCCATTATGGGAAGTTTTCAACTATAATCTCTGCAAATATTTTCTCAGTCCCTTTCTTTTTCCCTTCTTCTTCTGCGACCGCTATAATTCGAATGTTGGTGTGTTTAACGTTGTTCCAGAGGTCTCTGAGACTGTCCTCAGTTCTTTTCATTCTTTTTTCTTTATTCTGCTCTGCAGTAGTTATTTCTACTATTTTATCTTCCAGGTCACTTATCCGTTCTTCTGCCTCAGTTATTCTGCTATTGATCCCATCTAGAGTATTTTTAATTTCATTTATTGTGTTGCTTCTCACTGCTTGTTTCCTCTTTAGTTCTTCTAGGTCCTTGTTAAATGTTTCTTGCATTTTCTCTATTCTATTTCCAAGATTTTGGATCATCTTTACTATCATTATTCTGAATTCTTTTTCAGGTAGACTGCCTATTTCCTCTTCATTTGTTAGGTCTGGTGGGGTTTTATCTTGCTGCTTCATCTGCTGTGTGTTTTTCTGTCTTCTCATTTTGCTTATCTTACTGTGTTTGGGTCTCCTTTTTGCAGGCTGCAGGTTCATAGTTCCCGTTGTTTTTGGTGTCTGTCCCCAGTGGCTAAGGTTGGTTCAGTGGGTTGTGTAGGCTTCCTGTTGGAGGGGGCAAGTGCCTGTGTTCTGGTTGATGAGGCTGGTGGGCAGGTCTACGTCTGGTGGTGTGTTTGGGGGTGTCTGTGGCCTTATTATGATTTTAGGCAGCCTCTGGGCTAATGGGTGGGGTTGTGTTTCTGTTTTGCTAGTTGTTTGGCATAGGTTGTCCAGCAGTGTAGCTTGCTAGTCGTTGAGTGAAGCTGGGTCTTGGTGTTGAGATGGAGATCTCTGGGAGATTTTCGCCATTTGATATTACGTGGAGCTGGGAGGTCTCTTGTGGACCAGTGTCCTGAAGTTGGCTCTCCCACCTCAGAGGCCCAGCACTGACTCCTGGCCGGAGCACCAAGAGCCTTTCATGCACACAGCTCAGAATAAAATGTAGAAAAAGTAGACAGAAAGAGGATAAAATAAAATAAAGATAAAGTTATTAAAATTAATTATTAAGAAAAAAAATTTTTAAGTAAAAAGAAAAACAAAAAAAAGGACGGATAGAACCCTAGGACAAATGGTGAAAGCAAAGCTATACAGACAAAATCTCACACAGAAGCATACACATACACACTCACAAAAAGAGGAAGAGGGGAAAAAATAGTATATCTTGCTCCCAAAGTCCACCTCCTCTATTTGGGATGATTCGTTTTCTATTCAGGTATTCCACAGATGCAGGGTACAACAAGTTGATTGTGGAGCTTTAATCCGCTGCTCCTGAGGCTGCTGGGAGAGATTTCCCTTTCTGTTCTTTGTTCGCACATCTCCCGGGGTTCAGCTTTGGATTTGGCCCCGCCTCTGCGTGTAGGTCGCCTGAGGGCGTCTGTTCTTCACTCAGTCTGGACACGGTTAAAGGAGCAGGTGAATCGGGGGCTCTGGCTCACTCAGGCTGGGGAGAGGGAGGGTCACGGAGTGCAGGTTGAGCCTGTGGCGGCAGAGGCCGGCATGATGTTGCAGCAGCCGGAGGCGCGCCGTGCGTTCTCCCCGGGGAAGTTGTCCCTGGATCACGGGATCCTGGCAGTGGGCAGCTCTGCACAGACTCCCAGGAGGGGGGCGTGGATAGTGACCTGTGCTCGCACACAGGCTTCTTTGTGGCGGCAGCAGCAGCCTTAGCGTCTCATGCCCGTCTCTGGGGTCTGCGCTTTTAGCCGCAGCTCGCACCCGTCTCAGGAGCTCCTTTAAGCAGCGCTCTTAATCCCCTCTCCTCGAGCACCAGGAAACAAAGAGGGAAGAAAAAGTGTCTTGCCTCTTCTGCAGCTCAGACTTTTTCCCGGACTCCCTCACGACTGGGTGTGGCACACCAGTCCCTTAAGGCTGTGTTCACGCAAGCCAAACCGTGGTCCTCTCCCTGGGATCCGACCTCCGAAGCCCGAGCCTAAGCTCACAGCCCCTGCCCGTCCCAGTGGGTGAGCAGACAAGCCTCTCAGGCTGGTGAGTGTGCTGGCGGCACCGATCCTCTGTGCGGGGAATCTCTCCGCTTTGCCCTCTGCACCCCTGTTGCTTCGCTCTCCTCCACAGCTCCGCAGCTTCCCCGCTCCGTGTACCCCGCAGTTTCTCTGCCCGCGAAGGGGCTTCATAGTGTGTGGAAACCTTTCCTCCTTCACAGCTCCCTCCCACTGGTGCAGGTCCTGTCCCATGTTTTTGTCTCTGTTTTTTCTTTTTTCTTTTGTCCTACCCACGTACGTGGGGAGTTTCTTGCCTTTTGGGAGGTCTGAGGTCTTCTGCCAGCGTTCAGTAGGGTGTTCTATAGGGAGCAGTTCCCCGTGTGGATGTATTTCTGATGTATCTGTGGGGAGGAAAGTGATCTCCGTGTCTTACTCTTCTGCCATCTTCCTCAAACTCCATACTACTATTCTTATTGAAGTAAAAAAAATGCATCTAGTACAAAGTGTTGATAAGAGTATGGAACCTAGAGAACTCAGATAAGTTTCTGGTGGAAATATTAATTTTGTACTATCATTTTTGAAATACAATTTAAAATGATACTAGTGAAGATGAACATGTGAATATATTATGACTCAACAGTTTTATTCTCAGTCGTATACATTGCTACAACTCTTGAAAAATGTGCACTAGGGAAAATGCACATAATACCTCATAGCGTAACAGTAAAAAGACCATGAAACAGACTAACAGTAAAAACCATGAAACGGACTAAGTGCCCTTTATAATAGACAATATAAATTATGGTAAGTCACAAAATGGAATACTGTGAACTCTGAGAATAATAAACTACTGCCACATAAGGCAACATAGTTAAATCTAAGAAATGTATTAAACAAACAAAAAACAAAAATAAGGGTGGATAAAGATGATTGTTTCTACAAAGATCAAAACCAAGCAAAACAAAGCATCATATTGTGTAGGCATTCATAAAAATGTGCTAAGCTATTTTTAAAATACAGGAATAACCTTAATAAAAGTTAAGGCAGTGTGTGTCAGGTGTCAAAGAGTATTGTCAGAGAGCAGCAGGGAGTTTTCTTAATGAAATGAGCAATTTGTGCAGAAAGTTGCACAAGTATGGAAACTTGTGTTGCATAGCCACTACCTGCACCAAGCTGTTTAAATTCAGTTTTTCAGCTATACTAGCCACATTTAAATGTTTAATAGCTACAATGTGTCTAGTGGTCATTATATTGGATAGAGATGATTATAGAACACTATAACTTTCTTTCACTGCAGAAAGTTATAATTAGACAGCACTGTTTGCTATAAGCTATCCACGTCCATTAAATATACTCTTCTGTATCAAGTACTGCATAAAGATTTTAAATATACTATCTTTTAACCTAGTAATCTATTTATTTCAATGTACCTTAAAAAATACTATGAAATACAGATAACCATTTTAGGCATGAACATGATAATTGCAGCATTATTTAATTTTGAAAATAAATAAAGACCCTCAATATCTAACCAAAGAAAAATTGAAGGTAATTATGACACCTCAAAAAAATCACAATTTGTAATAAATAAAAAGCTATTTTACTGACTTGAGAAAGCTTCTGAAATAAATGCTAGGTTAAAAGGAAGGATACAAAATAAAATATTTTGTGTATTCTCAACTATTAAAAATTGAATATAAACAAGATGGGAGAAAAAACAACAACAAAAATTGTACAAATAATAACATGAAAACAAACATCATAGACCCTGTTCCAATTGCTTTACAAAAATTAAATCTGATATTCCTCATAAGAACCCAATTTCATAGTTACCATTTATTTCCTTTTTCAGACAAAGAATATGAGAAACAGATAAGTTATATAGCTTGCCTAAGGTCACACAGCTAACAAGTGTCAGAGCTGAGATGCAAATCCAGGCATTCTGGCTATCAACTTCAAAAGGTTAAAACTGACACCGAGATTTAGTCTGACTTTATTTATTTTACTTTCCACTTTTGCTTTTAGGGGAGTGTGTGTATGTCTGTGTGTCTGTGTAATTTATGTGATCTACACAAGTAACTTAGAAGAAATATAGTAAGATTACAGAACAGTTGTAGTGTAGCAACTAAAGTGGAGGCAATGGCCATGATAGAGGGAGGATGAAACACTGAGAATCCTGATGGGGAACTAACTCAAGGCAATAAGGCATAAATTCAGGCATAGCTAGTAAAAGCAGTCTAGCAGGGAATTAGTGATGACAGAGTGGTCTTGATCTATCAGGTAAACAGTCTGAGCTGATAGAAAGACCAAGGCCAATTTTAAAGATACAGACATCGTTAAGTTGTAAATCAGTGGCTGAGATGACAAGTTTCATATATGATACATATGGAACTTTTGTTATGTCTTTCAACCAATAACTGTACATAATTGAATAATTACAACAACATCAAAAATGACAGTAAGAGTTCTTTTACGTGAAATAAGAATTTTGGAGTAAAGTAGCCATGATTTGTCACCAGAGATTATTTCTCTTACTCCTCCAACAATTACTATTGTTCAACTGAAATATTAAAATAATTCTGTTTTTTGTTAAAGAAGAAAAGTTTTTTATGTTAAAGAACTGGGAAATTTTAATTTAAAAACCTAAGCAAAATAATTTAAGCATCACCTATAATGTTTAATTCACGTAAAACATTTACTATATTTTTCTATTTATCTTTTTTCTTGTGAGTGCATATGTACATTTAGATGCTTCTTTTTATCTTCTAGTTCAAGAAAATGTATTTAATCCTTCTTACATATTCACAGTCATTCTAGATTTTTTGTCTCTTTGAATTTTTATTGAAACATAATATATTGCTGAAAAGTGCAAAAATCATACATGTCAGCATAGGTAACTTTCACAAATGGAGCATGCTATGTGCTCACAACCCCACAACCCTGAGCAAAAAACAAAAAATGAAAAAACCCAGCATATAAGAAATGTACATTTTTGTGTGTCTGGCTAGTTTTGTTTAAAATGCCATTCGTTAAAATCAGTCATACTCTTGCATATAACATTGGTTCATTGATTCCAATTCCATTATAGTATTATATTGTGTGAAAATGCCATCATTTATCTGTTCTAGCTTTGATGGCTATTTATCCAATTTTTTACTATTACAAGGAGCACTGTTATGAAAATTCATGGACATTAATTTGGAGATCAGATGTATGCATTTTGTTGAATATAGTCCTTGGAGTATAATTCCAAGTTCATAGGGTATGCATATGTTCAGCTTCAATAGACACTGACAGATACAGGTATTCGAAAGAGTAATAATGGTTTAAATTCCCACCAGTAGTGAATGATAGTTTCAATTGCTCTGCATTTTGCTAACACTTGGTATCGCCTTGTGTTTTAATTTGCATTTTGCTGTACCCAAAAACGTTGAGCACTTTTTAATATATTTACTGTTCATTTTGGATATCCTTGTTTAAAGAGATGCCTGATTAAGACTTTTGCTTTTGCTTTTTCAATTAGATTTTTCAGTCTCTTTGCTATTGATTGGTAGCTATTTTATAAAAATGCTGGATATGGGTCCTTCATCACATGTATTAGTACATATATCTTCTTCTGCTTCGTAGCTTGCTTTTTCACTGTCTTTGTGGGTTTTTTTTTAAATAAATGTAAGTTCTTACTATACATGTAGGCTAATTTGTAATTTTTAAAAGAAATCTTGTGTTGTTCATGATAATAGTTTGTCCTTATAAGTTTCTTATAAGGTTTTCCTGTTCCTCTATTCAAATTTAGATTTGAAATTCATCTGGAGGAAATATTTCCCTGTAATACAAGTCCTGTTTACCACAAACACTCTCAGCTTCAATTTATTTGAAAATGTCTTTGTTTCACCTTCATTATAAAAGTATATCTTTACTGGTTATAAACTTCAAGGTTGGCAGTTATATTCTTTCAGCAATTTAATAATGCAGTCCATGGTTTCTGGCTTTCATAGTTTCTGGTGAAAAGTCATCCCTTACTCTTCTTATTTCTGCTCCCAGAATATATTCTTTTTTTTCTCACTACTTCTAAGATTTCTTCTTTGCCCTTTTTCTTCAATGGTTGGACCAGGATATACCTAGATGTGATTTTCTTTGTATTTATTCTGCATGGGGTTTGCTGAGCTTCCTGAATTTGTGATTTGGTATCTTTTTATGCTTTGAAAGGTCTCAAACATTATAACTTCAAACATTGGTATTACCCTAATGTCTCCTTTTCTTTCTGGACTCTGGTTACACTCCACTTACATTTTCAATGTGCCCTAATTTCTTCTCATGCACTTATTTTTCTTTCCTGTTTATTTCTGTGGCTCAATTTAGATATATTAATGTGACTTTGAGGTTACAAAATCTGTATTTTGTAGTGACTAATCTGTGTAGTGGACACAAAGATGCACCTCTCAGCCTTCAAGCAGTAACTTGTTGCCCCACATGCCAGTAGAAAGCCTACTATCAGTATCTTCAGGCTTGATTCAGCTGCAAAGAGCTGCTCTGCCTAAAAGAACACCCTTCCTGGGGCAGAACACCCTTCCCACCTTTACTGGGAGTGTTCAGAGAAAGCAGGTTATGATGATGTTTTGGAGGTGGATTACTTGCTGTCAACCTGGCAATGAGGATTACATCCATGGTTGTAGATGGAGCACAGGAAGCCCCTAGAACAATAAAACAGTTCAATTGTTAAAAACCACTGGTGGTAAATCAGGATGGCATACTCGATAGTAAAGAATGTACTGGTTGGTGTGACTTATTGATTGTTTGAAAATATAGGGCGAATGATAATTATACAATGATTTTGGATGGATATTACTAAGCTTTAATACTCTAGAAAAAATAATAAAAAGCTACAGGCAACTCACAGACTACTGAAAGCCAAGTGTAAAAGCCAGAGGACCTTCCTAGCAATTTAAAAAGAGGCTCTTTTCTCTTACAATGGGAAGGGAGAGCTGAGGACTAGTCCCAGGACTTAACAGAGTGGTGGAATATGATAGAAGTTTAAACATGCAGTTGAAGTAGTTTCTCTCTTTGGGTGAAAGCTCAGTTTTGGGAATAAAAATGGGACACTGACAGCTGGGATGGGACATCTGTTAAACTTTGCAACTCTCTCAGATCACTTTTAACCATTTGACCCTGCTGCAGTAGCCCACGTCTTCCTATTAGGAGCTAGCACCCCCAATTTTCTTGAAGACAGTGCAGAGTCCTCTCACCTGCATAGTAACATGTGCCCTTCTCAGGATATGTCCATCACTCCCCTCCCAGACACTAGGCTGTAAACAGGGTTATTTAATTCACAGCATAACTCAGCCAATATCATGCTGAACTTGATAAGAGGGGAAAAGAGATCACACCGCAATAGAGCTGAAGACTTGGCCAGAATATAGTCTAAGGAACTGGGAAAGTATATGTGTGAAGAGATTCCAAATATTCTTGAAAAAGGACGGAACCTAAGTTTGGCTAGGGAAGAGTTTATTGATTTGGGAGTGCTCAATTGAGATACACTTTAACACTATGGTAAGGACCTCAGAAGAAGTTCCAAACTAGCTACCAAAGTGGCTCCTAAAACCTGAAAAGAGAAACGACGCTGTTGAGCAAAGCTGAAATGCCAGCACTGCTGAGGCAGACAGTGGAGGAAGAGGTCAAAGGTGCATGGAAGTAGGCGTGCTGGAATATATACACAATATAAGGCCAAAAGACCCAATACATTATGTTCCACAGTAAGACTTAGAGATTACATTATTTGCCATGGCCATAAAGAATGGGCTGGTGAGAGAAGTATCAACATTTACTGAAACAGTCAGTGATGAATTGCTGTTTTTGAGGTCAGAGCTGAAGGAAAGAGAAGCTGTTACATGACTAAGCTTACTGTTGGTAAGAGTAACAGTAGAGATGATAGGACCCTGAAAAACAGAGAACAACAGATAACAGGTGGCGGCACTCAACTGCTAAGAGCAAAGTGGACACAATATTCATGAGTCATAGGATCAGAATGACATCCAAGGAAAACTGACCCACAGTGATTGTTAATACACAGTGGTATCACACAGGACAGCCAATAAGGGTACTACTTAGCTTCTACCGTCAGAGAAAATCAAGGATAAATGACTAGGAGACTAAGGGCAATTGTCCCCAGTTA
Organism: Phocoena sinus; assembly: GCF_008692025.1. Taxonomy (NCBI): domain Eukaryota; kingdom Metazoa; phylum Chordata; class Mammalia; order Artiodactyla; family Phocoenidae; genus Phocoena; species Phocoena sinus. The sequence continues at coordinate 70,202,761 of NC_045767.1, forward strand.
AAAAGTCATATCCTTTGCCCAGTTTCCAGATCTGAGTAGTTTTTCAGACTAGAAATCCATATGCTAGAGAAGAGAAGAGACTGGGATTTCCAGCAAGCATACTGGACAACTTTTTACATGACTGTAGGCAGTGATCAAAATTTATAGATCTCTATACCTGAAAAGGGTTCATTTTATTGTATATGAATTATGTCACAATGAAACTTAAAAACAGAAAAATTAATTCAAAGCATGCCCTAATCCACTACCATTCTTTTTAAAACCCTCCAGTGGCTACACATTACTTTTAATCTTTTCAGCTGCATTCTCTGGACTCTGTTTTACTCTTTTAGCTAATCTTATACAATTCTTCCCCTTGTGGTTAGATGTCACCCTGCACTCTTCAAATAGCCTGGTCTTCACAGTAGGGTTTGTGTGCCTGCTAATTAATCCCCACACATCTATAACATATCAACATAAGCATCACATACTTTAAAGAAGCCTTTTCTAAATTCCAAAATCTAGGTAAAGCACATACATGTAAGTGCTTTCATACAAAGCACTTACTTCAGTATATACTTAACCATTCATAAGTGCAATTATACGACTGATGCTTTTCTCCCCACAGTAATCCAAAAAATTATTAGAGCAGAGGTCCATTTTCTTTTCTACATCATTTTACCTCAAGGACTTAGCACAATGGCTGGTACATACCATGTGTGGAATAAATATATTTCGAACTATAGGATAAATAGATATTTTTATCACATGATTTTCTATCTATTACTAAAAAGTATTGGGGATTATTTATTTCTTTATGTGTATTACCATGTGTATTTTAATGGTAAGTATCAAATTTACTAGGTACTCCTATATCTTGCCTTAGTCAGTAAAAATGACTTTTAAACTAAATTCCTTTATAATAATCACGAATGCTCTTTTGTACTTATTCCACATAGAGTCAAATGAAATGTTAATTGACATCCAATTTGAGTCTTAAAGCACTACCAAATATAAACTCTAAATAATTACCATTTAAAATATTCATTAAATTTTAGATGGAGAATAATTGCCATTTTAAAACCTTTATGGAATTATCTATGACCAACCTAGGTAGTTTTGAGAAAGAATTAGATGGTTTAAATAAACACAAAACACTAGTAAATAACATTTTTTGCAAACATTCACCATTGTTTATGTTTTTAGACCCTCCGCTTGGTTTAGTAGATTTCTTATGTGTTTCTCAGAGCATAAAATCTAGATGGTTCAAACAGCCATCTGCTACATTCTATGAAATTTTTTATGTCCCTTGTTACCTCTACGCCTGCACATCTGGTTGTGTTTCTGTTGAAACAAATAAAATATTCAGATTCTTTTCATATGAACCTTAAATAACACTTACCAAGTAAACACGACAATTGATAAAAGGCAAAATGGAAATAAACATCACAGTGAATTAATGATTGGTTACCAAAATTTAAGTGTAGTAATCCAGCTTTAACTTACTATGTTACTTGCGAATATTTAATTGCTAAAAAATAAGACTAGAGATGTGTGTGATATAAAATTCATGTTCAAAGTGGTGAAATAAAACAAACTTCCTTTCAGAGTTTTAAATGTGGTTAAATCCACTTCTTTTATGGTTATGATCATATAAATCAAGTTGTATATGTGATATATATCTCTCTCCCTATATATATATATATGCCTCAAGGTGACAAAAAGACAATATATAAGTGATAATTTATGTCATTATCCCCTGTGTACACTCTTACTGACAGCTTGATATATGAATAAATTCAAGATGTAGACTGAGAAGCAATAAATTTTTAACTTAGAAGTTGAATACAAAAACTCCATTGAACAGATGACTATTTCCCTAAAGAAATAAGCAGGCATGTCCAACACATGGCAAGACCACTGATTCAATGTTTATTTAGAAATAAAATTAAAATATATGGCAACGTATTTCCCAAGCTCATGTGGATCTCTGGATTGATAAATAACATATCAAGTCTTTTTTTTTTCCTCATGAGTATTATTTAATACATTTAAAATTATTGCCCTGAACTGATAGATCCAATTGTTTGTGTTACAGTGATGAGTTCAAAGTAGTCGAGATAATTACCTTTTTATGGCAAGATGTCAGAATAATTAAGTTCCCATAGCCACATTACCACCAAGCTATGTTATACAATATTCAAATATATTTAAGAAGGCCAACGTTTGATTCTGGCAAACCTCCACCTACATTGTTTATCTTAGAGAGCTAGATTTTTATTTCATGATTAAAGGAGACTGCTTTCTGTCTCACCTCTGTATTCCAAATGCTTTGCATAGTAGCTAACATAATCAAGTTTCAATAATTACTTGTGAAATTAATCAGTAAAAATAAGTGAGTAATGAGTGACATAACCAGAAGTGTGACTGAATGAGAGACAATCACTGATTGGAGAAACACAAAAGCTGCATTGGAAAATAATATGTAGTGAAGAAGGATTATGAAACCTTTTAAAAAATCTGCTACTTAAAATCCCTCAGGCAGAGCAAGGGGTTTAAAGTAAGAGATGTCAAGGAAAAAAATATCCCTCAGGAATCATCCTAAATCAAGGGGAATATGCTGGATTGTTTACAAAACCTAGGATAGAAGTTCTAGCTATATCTAAACTTGATAATTGAAGGGAAAAAAACTGAAATGGGAAAATTTGGAGATATTTATGTTACAGTGTCTTGGATTAATGTATCACTCACTATGCTGTGGAGATAAATAACCCCCAGGAATAGTTGGCAAAAGAATGATAAGAATCCTACAAAATTAGACTAAAAAGTCACATTTGATTTTGTCATTATTAATTAATCAGCAGTGACATGTTATTTTCCAAGATAAGAGCACAAATATTTTCCAACGTAAGTAGCCTGCATGGAAAAAAAAGAGTGAGTTATAAACCAGGACTAGTCATATGCATACATAGCTCACCGGCAGAGTTTGGTATGGAGAGATACGATTAGAAATGTGTCTTCTTTTTTTTTTTTTTTTTTGCAGTAAGTGGGCCTCTCACTGTTGTGGCCTCTCCCGTTGCGGAGCACAGGCTCCAGATGTGCAGGCTCAGTGGCCATGGCTCATGGGCCCAGCCACTCCGCGGCATGTGGGATCTTCCCAGACCGGGGCACGAACCTGTGTCCCCTGCATCGGCAGGCGGGCTCTCAACCACTGTGCCACCAGGGAAGCCCACCCCTGTGCCTTTTATAACTTTATCTTGAAAGTGACATAACATCATTTATGCAAAAATCCTGTTGGTCACGCAGACCCACCCTGATGCAATGTGGGAGGGGATCACGCAAAGTCTGAAGTACAAGATGTGGGGATCACCGGGACTATCTTGGAACTGGCTACCTCAATGCTTAAGTGTTTGCACCCTCTGTCCATACTTACGTTAAAAGTCAGATGTAACTTAAAATGCTGTGTGTCTTACCTTATGATTCTGTAAGCCCAATAAGACTCATTTCATGATGAGGGATTTTGGATGTATAGTCATTAGGTGTCCCATGGTCAGCCTTACTATTTCTATCAGGAACAATTAGCATGTCAGGAGTTGTTTTTCAAAAACATTGAACTTTCTGAAGCAGATGTAATGGACTTGCTTCAGAATTCCAATATTCTGAGTTATGATTCTCCCATGGATCTTGTCTCACAGTCCATATAATATCTTTTCTCACCATTGATAGTACCGAAACCAAAGGGTCTTCCAGGTTCAATGGTCCAAGGGGCAGTGTTGCTTACATTACAGCCTGGACCTGCTGCAGAGCTAATTCTTGCTCTAGGCTTCACACACAGCTGTTAGCCCTTTGTAACACCACGATATAAGCCAGAACATTTTTCCTAGATGTGTAATATACTGTCTCCAGAATTCACAGAGGCCTACCAGAAATTGAGCCCCTTCTTTGTGGTAGGAGACATAAAATGCAATAATTTGTCTTTTAATTTGGATTTGTCCCAGCATTCTCTTGACAACTTGTCCCCTAAATATTTTATACCTGTGGCCTCTTCCATCACTGTAGTTTTTGGGGAGAGGTAGACAACTTTTCTCTTTAGTTCATAGATTTCCAGATTGAAAGAAATATATCTGGGAGCTACACTTAAAGAACAAAACCTGAGGAGCTATATTTGCCCCTAAATCTGAGGAGATTTTAAACTTTGATCTGATTCTGTAATGGGACAGCATGTCTGTGGTCTATGAGAGTAGATAAATTAATCTTGTATGTGGGGAAGAACATGAATCTCTTTGAAGGTATGACAGCAGACTGTAGTGGTCAGGTTTCAACATGGCCTGTAGTCATCCCTCCCTCTTGGTTTTAAACCCTGTGTGTGACCCCTCCTCACATTAAATAGGGCTGACATATGTAATCACTAGGATATTGTATAAATGATGGAGTGTGACTTCTGAGATTAGGTCATAAAAGACACTGTTGTTTTCATCTTGCTCTCTTAAATCTAAGACCTCCTGCCAAGAGCCAGAGTTCACCTGAGGCCTTAGGCCAATAGTTACACAAGTGATATCTTGGTAGCACACCCTTCAGCCCCAGTCAAGCCTTCAGATGACACTAGCTCTGATGACATCCCAATTGCAACCTTTTGTGAGATCCTGAGCAAGAACTATATTGCTAAGCCACTCCTGAATTTCTGATTTGCAGAAACTTGAAATTAGTAAATGTTTATTGTTTAAAGCTGCTGAGTTTTTAAAACATCAGTAATTAACTAATAGAACTAAACCTCCCCTGGGAGGAAAAGCAGTGGACTTTGCATTCAAATGGACCATCTGTAATGTTTGGTAGCACATCTAATTTGGAGATCTAGAATTCAACAAGACTTTCTATAATATACATCCATAAATATTGATCAAAGACTCTCCAATAGGTTTATAAGTTAACTGAGCTACTGCCATCATGCATGTTAATTAAATGAGAACCAGAGGTGGAATCTGTTTTCTTTGAGAGGTTGTCCCCACCCCCACCCCCCATGAAACAGAGATAGGCAATAAAGTTGCTTTTTACACAAAAGAATTTCTAAGGATTAATCACACACACACACACAAAAGTTGGATTTCAAAGTTTCCCTTTTTTTTTTCCAAGGGAGAGAAAAAGGAAAGCCAATTCGTGCAACAGATTGATGATTGATGGGAATGGTATGGTAAGCTTTAGGCAAACAATTATAACCATATTAATAATGAACACCTGTGTATATACAGCCCTACTAGCAATGACATGTATGCTACTGAAATACTCTGAATTTTTGCCCAGAATTCTCAAAAGGAAAGTAATTTGGAGACAGATAACTATGCACATTCTCCCATACTGCAAGGAATACTGCTACAAGCTGTAATTGAGTCACTTGGTCTTATAATTTTTATGCAGGTAGATATCTGAAGGTGAGCTCAAAATATGCAAAATTCCTTTAAAGGTTAATTCTGCCCAAAGTACCTTAGATTTTTCTTTTCCTTCCTTATGGAATGACACAGATCTTACCAAAAATGATTTTGTTTGTTTATTTGAAGACAAAAATAATAAGTGATACAACTAAAATTCAATTTAAAGCATCTTGGGAAAGACTAGAGATTTTTAAATAAGCATTTTATCACCAGGGTCAGAAAACAGTGGAGCCTTATCTGTTGTTTGCTTATATATGTACAACTAAAGGTAAACTTTTCTCTTCTTTCCCTCATTTTCTGCTGAAATAATAAAGCCTGAGAAAAGCCTGTATTCTACATATTCCAGAGTGATGAGATAACCCACCTACGGGGGCAAGCCCTTCCCTTTACTAGCTCACGTTGAGGATTTAAGAAGCCTGTAATTAAAAAGAGAATTTCTTTGGAAAGGGTTGGTTATTGGTTGGACTGTGATCTGCTGCTTATCTCAAGCATAGGGGAGGGCACTTTCTCCTCGAGTTAAGTCAGTACAAAAATGGAATTCATGACAAGCACTTAGTTAGCTTGTTATGTGTCCTGTAACATATTTTGAGTTTGCACCATGCCTGAGAAATATAAAGTCTAAGAGCTGCAGTTTTGGTGGAAAAGTGAAGAGGAATGGCTCTGCTGGGAGCTAAGTGTGCTGCTTTCCATTGATGAAAGGTGCCTTTCACTTGTATACTCTGTGCGTCACATGAGCCACACTGGGGCCTTTTGAAATTAAATGCAGCCACAAGTATGCCTTGCATAAGGGGACCTCAGCAATAAGTTGTTGGTCTTAGGTCATTATACATATTTGCATATGGGGTGGGAGTGGGAGAGGGGTAAATGGTCAGCCAGAGAAGAGGCATTGACCTGTCAAGAAAGCTCCCTTGATAAGCAGAGTCACCTAAGGAGGCTCCCTTTGAGGAAACCATAAAAACTCCCAACTGAAAAAAATCAGATAGATCAACATTGAGACTCTGCCATGCCTAGAGGAAATCTGAGCCAGATTATTTTGTGCTAATTAATTAAGAGTTTTCTTTCATTTACCTCTTTTCTGTATCCTCAATTCCAATCCTGGATGTATAAGATGCTGTTTTGGAAGGGGGAAGGAGTAGGAGATAACTAAGAATAAGTGAGAAGTCAACCACAGTCCCCTTCCCCAAAGGAATTTTAGACTGTCAGAAGGGACAAACTTTAATGTTAAATGAAGTTGAGTGTTGACATGATTAAACTGGTCTGGACATTTCCATTTTACTACCTAAAAGTAAAAAAAAAAAAAAAAAAAATTATAATTACTTTTATAACCAAATGTCAGAAATTAAATAGTACACTGAGTAGGTCTGAAGATATTTGAGGCAGAGTGGGAAAAATAAAGTTATTTTCTGATTCAACCTTATTGAATACTAATTACACAGAAAAAATATAGACAGTATCAGGTACATAGTAAGTGTTCAAAAAACATGGCTCTTTGTGTATATAGAATTTCAACATGTAAAAATAAAATCTACTTTCATTTTATTGCAAGTATGACATAGATATTGGCATCAGAATGACCATGGCAAAATGTCCATGTTTTACACACTAAACTGCATCTTTCTCATTTAAATGTATTTATGTTCAGAAGGAAATTTGATTTTTTATTTTGGTTTGAACTTTTTTTCATAAAGTGATCATTAAATTTTTCATGGGTGAAAAAGATATAACTCATTGTAAAAGTTGTTCTGATATTCTGTTTATTTACAGTAAACAGAATGCAACAGAATGTAGTATATACTAAATGTTTGTAGATATTGACAGTCTGGCTCCTGGCCAGTATCCTCTGTGTAATTGTTGAGGCCTGACCACAAGCAACTATGTGGCATTGCCTAGCAGGCCTCATGGGGGAAAGTGACTATCCACACACTAAATTGGGCACATAGCCAGGACATTACAGTCTCTGGAGGGAGTTTCAGTCAAGGACTCGAGCTTGCCAAGACCAGCCAAGCTCATAGGTATATTTGCATTTCTAGCCCAGGCACCTTCATTCTGAGGTCTTTTTCTTAGGTGACCTTGGCAAGACACTTTTCTCCACTCCGACTCTGGTTTTCTAATACTAGTCCTTCCCCCTCTCCATCCTCTGGCTCCTCAGGTACATAAGGAGACTTCTCAGGCATCTTTGTTCAGTCCCCCTCAGCAGTGCGAAGATTACTCCAGTCTCTGCTGCCAAGTTACCTGACCCTCTCCCATTACCATTTTGTGGGTGGAAATGAAACACTTGGGAGCTGGTGCTTTTCTTTTCTGCCTCCTGCATATACTGTCACAATATATACAATGAAATATTACCTAGCCATAAAAAGAAAGAAATGAATAAAGTCTTGTTTGCTACTTTCAGTTTAGCTCATTGTCCTAACTGACCACTTCCCTACCTGGCAAACTCAACAGATGAAGCTTTCATTAGATTCTCAAAGGGGACTGGTGCCCCCAAAATGATAAAGTATCTTGCTCAGTGAGTCTCAGACAATCTGGAAGCTTAGCTTTGTGACCAAGAATAAGAATGGATTTGAAGAAGTCTCTCAACCAAAATGCAGTATGTTTTTCAAATACTTGTTGAAAGAGTCAAGGAAGCTACTTACACAATGAAGCAGGTAAAAAAACTATGTTTCATATATGGTAGTAAATATGTACAAAGCTCAGCACTCTGCACATTACATTTTTTATCTCATTTAAGCAATAAAACAGACCTAACAGTAAGTACTATAATTATCTTAATTTTATTAAAAAAAACAGATAAACTAAAGCAAAGTGTGACTAAGAAATGTTAACAGTATTATACAAGTATGATGTTTGACTCCAAAGTCTACTTTCTTAACCACACTATTACCTTCTATGGTGAAAATAAAACTTTCTTCATTCTTAGATTCTTAGGAAATTTTCCATAAGACCTAACTCATCCAGAATATATCATTTGTCTTATAATTTACTTTAGTAGACAGGGCATAATAAGAACTTACTTAGGTCCAGGTATTCTTTATAGTTTTTGTTTCCTTAATTATCACCAATTCATCTGTCTTCAGTACCATAAACTTTAACCCACTTTTCCACTACACTTAATCATAAGGTTGAACATCGATGTACGTTTTTGTTAGGCCTGCCATATTCTCTAGGAAAGTGGGTCACTTCTCTTGGTCGTTAAATCTGACAATTTGTTTTTCTAATAGCAAATAATATTGTATCCCCTACAAGATAACAGTTACCCATAAAATCACAGAGTTCATGTTTCCGTTCCCACATCCTGCTATAGCCACATGGTAATCTTGAAAATCAGCAACAATTGGTGTACGCCATGAGTCATCACTTTTTGAAAGTGGCACATTTTGTGCTATGTTCCATTATATTCCCTCTTTCCAATCATTTTAAAAATTGTAAAAATATTAGGTATATGACTGTAAATATAAATCACCAATAACTACAGAAAGAAGAGGTATCTTGGCTTAATATATAAAACTGGGCTTTGGAATCAGACAAACAATGGTGCTAATCCTAACTCCAGCCCTGAAAAGCTGTATTATTTTGGAGAGATATTTACTTCTCTGAGTCTCAGTTTCTTCACTGTGAAAGGAGGATTACTCTCACTTTGCAGTTATTTTGAAAAAATCTCCGTAATGTATCAAAAATGCTTGGCTCACCGCTTGGCAGCCAATAATATGAAGGTCAAACCATTTTGACAGCTAGGCTTGTGTTAAGAGCTTTACACTTTTTATCTGATTTGATTTAATCCTCACAAGAACATTACGATGTACAGACTTGTTACAAGAGGTGCTGTCTCCATTTCTTCATTTTCTGAAGAAAGACATATACATACTCCATTTCTGATGTTTTTATTGAGAGCTGTGCTATATCCCTGACAAAATTCATATAGTGAAACCCTAACTCCCAATATAACTGTATTTAGACATGGGGCTTTTGGGAGGTAACTAAAATCAGATGAGATTATGAGGGTAGAGTCCTCATGATGGCATTAGTGGCTTTATAAGAAGAGAGAAAGATTGTTCTCTCTCTGTCTCTTCCATTGAAGACACAGAGAGAAGGTGGCTGTCTGCAAACCAAAAAGAGGGCCTTTACCAGGTACGCATCCAAGGGCACCTTGATCTTGGATTTCCAGATGTTGATCTTAGCTTCCAGAACTGTGAGAAGTAAATGTCTGTTGTTTAGGCTACCCAGTCTATGGTATTTTGGTATAGCAGCCCAAGTAGATTAACACAAGCTGAGTTGTAATATCTATATCCTTATTATTTAAAATAATAATCATTATCTGATTGCACATGTTTATTCCAGCAATTGAATGTCACTTATCAAATTGTATATGTTTTTAAGAGCTCCATTAAGTAACCATTTCCTTTTTCTCTCATGTCATCTAAAATATAATCCCTTTATTCTTTCTTCTTTTCTCAAAAAAGACATTGCATTCCTGAATACAGGGACTATTTCTTTTCAACTTTTAATCCTGTGTAACCTATAGCAGAAACTTACTAAATACCTAGTGGAACTAATGCAATAATGTGATGGAAGGAGATTAAGTTTCATTCTATGTACTTTGTACTATTTGATTATGTTGATAAGGAGAGGGATGTGTTATTTATTTATTTTATTTAAAAAATCTTGTAACAAATAATTTATGAAGTTTGAGCTCATTCATATATATATATATATATCATAGGTATATATAGAGAGCCATATATATATATACATATATATATTTATGATAAAATGACACGTTAGTGCTAGTGGATTATGGCTTATGATACACTTTACCCTGTCAACCTCATTTGAATCTTATCAATTCTTCTGTCTTTAAATATTGATACTTAAAATTGGTGTCTGGCGGTTTGGTCAAAATTATCTTTTTTTTTTCTGTGACTGGTTGCAAATGAACTACACAGTCTAAAAGAAAATAATGCTAGCTTAACATCTCTTTCCATGATGATTCTCTTCACTACTCTTCAATGTGGTAAGGAATTCTAAAAAGCTTTTCTGTCACAACATTTCCCAGTACTTCTCTCTCTCTTCACCTATGTGCAATTTATTCAGGTATTCTGCTTCAATAAAGCATTCTATTGCATTGAATAACTTGGGGTGATGGGACAGAGGCACCATAAATGTTTCCATAATACCCACAAACACATCGAGCCTTGAAGTTCACTCTTCTCTGAACATGAAATTCACTTTTTCATGTTGTTCTTTCAGAATGTTCTGACCCTTCATTCATCCCTTGCTGACTCTTTTCCCAATAAACACTATTCATTTTGCAAGGTCTCATGATGTTTCAACTTCTCTAATGAAGATTTTCTATTTCTCTAAACGCTTTTTTTTGCCTTTTTTAATTCCTTCATTCACAGTCTTTGGTCCTTAACCTTATTTTAACACATAAATAAATTGTATAATTATAACTAGATATATTTTAATAACTGTCCAGTCTCACCCAAGGACACATGTTGGATTAGACAAATGCTCTTATCCTCTACTGGCTCTTTGAGTGTCAGAGAGTTCTGCTATAGATTACTTGTTTTCCAGAAGTTTGGTTGGAAAGACTGACTGAATGGAGGAGTTTAACTAGACTGGCATTACTATTACATTTGCTTTTTGTTCATTCTATAGAATGAGTTGACCAGACTTATTTACAAGCCTGGTGCTCATGTAAATCATGGCACAGGTGTTAGTTCAACTTCTACCAGACTTCTTGATTTTGGCCCCAGACTGCTTGGTCATCTCTCTTCCCTAAGGACTCTATCTCCAGCCTCCCCAGTTCACTTCCTCTTGAGATATTTTCTCTCCTCTCTTTCAGCCCAGATGATGCATGTTTATTTCTCAGGGAACATGGAACAGTATTATACATTCTCTTCTCTATGCATTCTTGTCATAGCCCTGATTCACTCAGACATTACCATCCTGAAGAGTCAATACTGGAAGTAAAATACAAACAAATTAAAACTGAATATTGGCCTTGTTGTTCTTTTTAGGATCCTCTATCAAAATGTTAATTTTCTTCAAGGAATAATGGATAACTATGAATAATTGGAAAAGAGCCAACTAGATGAAAAATGAGAAAGAAAAGTTCAATGATTAATGTTACAAAGTATTAATTGCTATACAATCTTTTATGTATCTATCATCATGTCTGTGCTCTGAACTCTTCCAGGTCAGAAACTGTATCTTATTCACGTAGCACAATGTCTGGCAGGTTCAGAGAAGACACAACAATGCCTGAATTCAATGAATAAAGTTAAACTACATTTCTCTAATTTTATGCTTAACTATATATTCATTCTTCAGTTTGAACTTTAAAACATTTTTTTAACTTTTTAGAAATAAAGCAGAGCTGAAAGGTGTGTGAAATAGCTTACCTTGTAGACTCATGATTCAAGGACAAAGGACATCTTCATCAAATTCTATAACAAATGAAGCTCAATAGAAAAGCCATTGCATGCTCTCCTCTCCTGCATTTGCAAGCAGCCAAAAGCTTTAATTAGTGGAACATTTGGCAGCTATTCTTCTCCATGACACTTTTCTTTGTGTGATGTCTTATCCTCTCGCTTAGCTAACAGTGACATGGTCATTGTGTTCACAGACACAGAGCTCGCACTTCTCCCATGTGGGACTTTCTCTGCCCATAATTTACTCATCATTTGTCTTCCTTCATGTTCTTTCCCTCTGTCTCTGTCTCTCTGTCTGTCTCATCTCTCCGCCTCTATAAATACACACAAACACACACACGTACACATGTCCTATTAGCTCTATTTCTATAGTGAACTCTGACTAATACAGGGGTAAAATTATTATTATGATGTAGAAAAACAATTATGTTTTAACAATGTTATGTATTTTGATTGGCCTCTCAGCTAATTTTGTCAAAATCTACACCTATACATTGTTATAAAGTACAATAATAAAGCCCAAATGATTCACATGTATTATGTATAATCCAAGATAGTATTATCCAATTTTATATATGAGAGGATGAGGCTCAGAGAAGTAAATAACTTCTCCAAGATGACCTGGGTAGTGATCACTGAGCCACTGAGTCCAATATTATTTGAATCTGATGTCCATTGCCTTTCTTTTAGGTTAGATGGTTTCTCTTTAATGCAACTTCTAAATAATTGGACAATTTTGGTAATGCAAAGGCCATTAAGTGGCAACTATGTGTATTTTTAACATCTTTGTTAGAATGTTCTTCCATATTTTGAGTGGGATATTACCATGGGTTATGCCTTCTGTAGCTACATTTTCATGTCAGCCCTTCAAACAATTGAAGCTAGCTATTTGACCCAACATATTCTCTCTCTTTCTCTCTCTCTCTTAATGTTTTGTCATAGGAAACAAGAGAGAAGAAAAAAAAATTCCTTCTCTCTTATGATTGCTTTTACTGATGTTCTCTGGTTAGCTGTCCACTGGTCTGTGGCTTCTTGTTTCTAGGGCCAGAGAGAAAGCATTGCAACAACTTTGTACAGACTGGGGAAAGCTATGGATACTTGAGGTTTCTGCTGCTTAACTTGTAGAAAATGAAAAGCACTACATTAGATCATTGACCCTCAAAAAAAGAAAAAAAACAGTACGGGGAAAAATATTGTACTTAGGCATTTATGTTTCATTAAAAAAGGGGAATCTAATGACTAGAGGGTGACTAGGGAAATTTAGCATGTATGACTACATTATAACAATAATTAAATAAAATAAATAATAAAGTTATAAAACATACTTATTATTTTCTACTCAAGCTAAATGTTCACCTTAATTTCTTATATAAAAAGAACATAAATATTTTACATGATTTTTCTGTTTTTCTTATAATCAGTTTTATTGAGATAAATTCACATATAATAAATTACATATATTTTGCTGGAAAGTTTGACAAATGTATATACTGGTATCAAGACTACCTCAATCAATATTAAAAAACAGAAAGTTGAGCAATCAGAGAAGAAAAAGAAATAAAAGTAATCCAAATCGGAAAAGAAGAAGTAACACTGTCACTGTTTGCAGATGACATGATACTAAACAGAGAGAATCCTAAAAATGCTATCAGAGAACTACTAAAGCTAATCAATGAATTTGGTAAAGTAGCAAGATACAAAATTTTTGCACAGAAATCTCTTGCATTGCTATACACTAATGATGAAAAATCTGAAAGAGAAATTAAGGAAACACTCCCATTTACCATTGCAAAGGAAAGAATAAAATACCTAGTAATAAACCTACCTAAGGAGACAAAAGACCTGTATGCAGAAAACTATGACACGGGTGAAAGAAATTAAAGATGATACAAACAGATGGAGAGATATACCATGTTCTTGGATTGGAAGAATCAACATTGTGAAAATGACTATACTACCAAAGCAATCTACAACTCAATGCAGTCCCTATCAAACTACCACTGGCATTTTTCACAGAACTAGAACAAAAACTTTCACAATTTGTATGGAAACACAAAAGACCACAAATAGCCAAAGCAATCTTGGGAAAGAAAAATGGAGCTGGAGGAATCAGGCTCCCTGACTTCAGACTATACTACAAAGCTACAGTAATCAAGACAATATGGTATTGGCACAAAAACAGAAATACAGATCATAGGAACAGGATAGAAAGCCCAGAGATAAACCCACGCACATATGGTGACCTTATCTTTGATAAAGGAGGCAAGAATACACAATGGAGGAAAGACAGCCTTTTCAATAAGTGATGCTGGGAAAACTGGACAGCTACATGGAAAAGAATAAAATCAGAACACTCCCTAACACCATACACAAAAATAAACTCAAAATGGATTAAAGACCTAAATGTAAGTCCAGACACTATAAAACTCTTAGAGGAAAACATAGGTAGAATACACTATGACATAAATCACAGCAAGATCCTTTTTGACTCACCTCCTAGAGAAATGGAAATAAAAACAAAAATAAACAAATGGGACTTCATTAACCTTAAAAGCTTTTGCACAGCAAAGGAAACCATAAACAAGATGAAAAGACAACCCTCAGAATGGGAAAAAATACTTGCAAATGAAGCAACAGGCAAAGGATTAATCTCCAAAATATACAAGCAGCTCATGCAGCTCAATATCAAAAAAACAAACAACCAGGCTTCCCTGGTGGCGCAGTGGTTGAGAGTCCGCCTGCCGATGCAGGGGACATGAGTTCGGGCCCTGGTCTGGGAAGATCCCACATGCCGTGGAGCGGCTAGGCCCGTGAGCCATGGCCGCTGAGCCTGCACGTCCGGAGCCTGTGCTCTGCAACGGGAGAGGCCACAACAGTGAGAGGCCCACGTACTCCAAAAAAAAATTAAAAAAAAAAAAAACCAACCCATTCCAAACATGGGCAGAAGACCTAAATAGACATTTTTCCAAAGAAGATATACAGATGGCCAGCAAACACATGAAAGGATGCTCACCATCACTAATCATTAGAGAAATGCAAATCAAAACCACAATGAGGTATCACCTCACACCGGTCAGAATGGCCATCATTTCCTTTAAAACTGTTTTTTATTTCATTGATTTCTTCACCTCTCATTATATATAGTGTCTGTAGATAGCACATTAAGTCCGTCAATCTGGTTGATAGTATTGATCAGATGTTCTATAGCCTTACTGGATTTTGTCTACCTGTTTTTTTTTTTGTTTGTTTGTTTGTTTGCGGTACACGGGCCTCTTACTGTTGTGGCCTCTCCCGTTGCGGAGCACAGGCTCCGGACGCGCAGGCTCAGCGGCCATGGCTCACAGGCCCAGCCGCTCGGCAGCATGTGGGATCTTCCTGGACCAGGGCACGAACCCGTGTCCCCTGCATCGGCAGGCGGACTCTCAACCACTGCGCCACCAGGGAAGCCCTGTTTACCTGTTTTATTACTTACTCTTAAATAGATGTTAAAATCTCAGACCATGAGTTTTTTTTTCTTTTCCCTATTCTCAATTTTGAAGCTGTTGTCCAATTATGCCTTCCTGATGGATGGATGTATTTTTCATTATTTCTCAAAGTCTACTTTTTATCACTTTACTATAGTAACATAAACATACATGTGTCTTTTGTTTACATTTTATATGTTTTCATTTTATCCTATTTTTGCTTTTTAAAGTACAAATGACAAAGACTCCCTTCTCGGCTAAACTTTAGCCAGGATCCTCTGAGCCCTCTTCTTCACTAGGCCTCAGCTTTGGCAGCTGTCCTGCCCTTAACCTGTCCAGTTTTAACAAAGAATCCAGCTAAATCACTTTAGCAGGAATCTGCTCACCCTTGCTATTTGATTAAATTCTCATCCTCCATTGATGTCTAAGTCTTTGCCTTCCTTTAGCTATAATCCTGTTAAGCCAGTTTATCAAGAATCTTTCTACCCTTGATATAACTTCTTAGTAATTTTCCTTCAACTGACCCCCTTGCTCTGCTCACTGGCTATAAATCTTCAGCTATCTTTGCTGTATTCAGAGATGAACTCAGTTCTATACTGAAGTCTTTCTCCTGTACTGCAACAGATCAAGTAAAATCTGTTTTGCCATTTCTATCAAATGCCTGGTATATATATTTTTCTTTTTCACATCTCTTGTACAAAGCTTATAGTAGGTACTTGCTTTTATGTGTAATCTCATACTCTTGGCCTTTTTATTGGAGAATTTAGTCCATTTGTAATGTAAGTTCTATAATTGTATCTTACCGTTGATTTTTCATTTGACTGTTTGGCTTTTGTTTCTGTTTCTACCTTCTTGACTTCTTTTTTTTTTTTTTTTGCGGTATGCGGGCCTCTCACTGTTGTGGCCTCTCCCATTGCGGAGCACAGGCTCCGGACGCGCAGGCTCAGCGGCCATGGCTCACGGGCCCAGCCGCTTTGCTGCACGTGGGATCTTCCCGGACCAGGGCATGAACCCGTGTCCCCTGCATTGGCAGGTGGACTCTCAACCACTGCGCCACCAGGAAAGCCCCTTCTTGACTTCTTTTTGCTTATTTTTTTCATTCAATATTACAGTGAATTCCCTATATTAACCTTTTATCTCTATCTATCCTATCATCTCTCTGTCTGTCTTTTTCCTTGAATACTCCAGGTATTACATGATGCATTTTTAACTTATTAGAATCCACTTAGAATTAATAGTGTACTATTTTATCCCACATCTCACTTCAATTAATAAATTACGCTTCTTATTTGCCACTTTATACTGATATCTTCACATTTGTAGCACAAACATGACTATAATTCCATTTCCCCTCATACTTTTCTTGCCATTATAGTCATATAATAATGCTCATTTTATAATGCTATTATTTTTCATTAAAATTTAATTATTTTTTAAAGAAATGATGTGAGGAAAAACACCCAAGTTTGATTTAAAGTAAGCACTTTTGAAAAGAACTATAGAAGCACATTTGTTTCTGTACAAACCAAAGTTCAAAAGTATTTCTTATGCATTTGCTTTAAGATTCAGTTCTCAACTTTATAAACCACAACTGAGAGACTTGGCACTTCTGTGTTATTGTGTGTTTTTAATTTATTTTTATTTTATTTTGGTTAAGAGGACAGTAGAAAAAGATTCTCTGACACTCTTGTTCATTTGGTTATATTTGTATAAAGTTCTGATTGCCAGTTGTGCAGATAACAAGTGACAAAGGCAGAATTCTTTAAAGTATTAAAATTGCTTAAACATAAGGATAAATCTTGAATACATTATTGAATTCTTTAATATCCTTATGGCTAGCAGATTGACAGCTGCACCTGTGGCATTTTTTTTAAATTTTATTTTACATTGCAGATTTATTTGGCAATGTATAGTAAATGTTGTGAACTTGTATCAAATTTATGAGTAAAGAACTATTCAAAAAACCTTTTTTTAAAAAAAAATCTACTTCACATACCACATCTGGTGCCTTTCTTTTCTTTCTTAGATCTGGTATTTCATTTTATCTCATTTCTTCAGAGTATCTTGTAATGAAGTTCTGTTGGTTACCAATTATCTATCTCACTTATCTAATGTGATAATGTCTTTATTTAAAAATCACTTTTACAGTGTATTTTTACTGGGTATAGAATTCTGGGTGGTTTTTTTTTCCAGCACTTTAAAAATGTCTTATTGTGGTATTTTGGCCTCCACCATTTCTGATTAAAAGCTTATATATTGTCTCTTTTTACTCTGCTTCCAATAGTTTTTCTGTTATTGGTTTTAAGCAGTGTGAAAAAGATGTACCTATATGTAGAATTATTTTTATTTATTTTTCTTTGCAGTTTGTTGAGGTTCTTGGATCATTAAATATTCTTATGCAGGTGAGGAATTCTTACTGTCTATAAGTGAGACTTCAGACTTTATTTTGCCAAAATCATTTTGTTAAGGTCAAAATTTCCTGTTCTTGTTTACTAACACTAATTATCTACAACATAACTAGTTATCACAGTGAATATTAACAATATTTAAAAAGCAATAATTTGAATCATCTAGATTTGAAGTTAGTTTTAATCACATGTTGTTTAAGCAGAAGAAAGATGAATAATTCCCAGGATTGGATTAGGACTTGCTCCCCCTGTGTGTTCCCAGAGCCTCTTGTACTTAAACTGGTCACAACACTTATGTGGTAATATATTCTTTACAGTTTCCTCTCTGCCACATTCCACAGCAAAATAGTTACAGTGAGGAATCATTACTGTCCTTATTGTATTTTCATTATATAGAAGGGGACATAAGGCATTCAGTAATATGTTGTTGATTGAATAAATAAATGAATGAATAAGATATCATACCCTCTTACTCATAATTCTATAACCTAAGACTATGCCACTGCCGAGGTGGGGGAAAAATTATAACCAAACATACAAACCCTGTCTCAAGAAGACCTTTATATGTTACCTTTCTGTCAAGGGCATTATACCTTCCCATTGTTGCTTGCCAATTTTGCAGAGTATTTTGTTTTTCTTTTCTTATTTAGCCCTGTGCATAAGAGATAATCTAGCATGAGACTGTTATTTCTATTAAACTAGAAAATAGGTAGCCTGTTTTGATTGTTCTCAGGATCCATTCTCTAAGACTCTGGGAGAGAGTAGGTAACACTCAACACGTGGCTTGTGGTCGGTCAGGTGTGTCTCTAAGCCCCCGAGTTATTAGTACTCTATGCCATTTTAAAAAACTCATGAAAATCTTATTCTCATTTGAAGTGGTTTGGGACTGCATCTTCAAGACATGTGCCCTAGCTGCATCCCCAACCACATTGCTTCCCTAAAGCCTTCTTCCATCCCCACTCAATAAAGCAATAAAGAAATTCTAGACCTGCCTCTGCAGAAAGTGAATCACTGCCTTGTCTGACCAAATTCCTAAGATATTATTAGAACTCCTTTCTCAGCCCACATCATTTTCTGATCCCCTGGGGAGGGAGATTGGAAAATTTCAGTATGAAATATGATTGATGCCTAATGTCCAATTTTCATTTAACTTTTTAAAATGATATTACACTAAATTAGCGTACAATAAGGTAATATTAAATAAGTGACTTTTGTCTAAAGAGATATGCAATTAATGATCCATTTTGTTGTCATGCATTTTGGGGTTTCTATATGTTTCTTAAATGTAATTAATAGTCTTCTCTAATTCTTAAAAGTAGAGGAAACATTCTTCATATTAGAAGATTCAAGATTTTAAGTATTTATGGAAAATACTGCAATGCTGAAAAATTATATTAAAAGGATTAGTTAACTTGAAGACAGATTCTGAAATTAGAGTATCTGCTTTTAGATTACACATAGAAAATTTAAGACAAGAAACTTGTTATGAATGAAGGTATATAAAAATGTGTAATAATTTCTTAAATGAATTATAGAGTTATAGCTCCCAAAACAGGAAAACTGATATTAAGATTTGAAATAAGTGACTAGATCCTAGAAATTAACTTAATTTTGTTTCCTAAAATTTAGGACAGATTAAATCTTAGAAATAAATCTGCAGCATTATGGGCCAGAAGGATCAAGTCAAACTTTATTTGGGCAAATATCACTCATCTTAGCTATAATCAAATTGTAGAAGCTTCAAAAATTCAGGTTAAATATACTGCTGAAAGCTCAGTTACATGAAGCGAAGGCTTCAAGAAGGATATGCCTAAATAACTTTCCTTGCACATTTTCTTCTGTTTTTAAAATATAGCTTACTAAGCGAAGGATTTTCTATTTATCCTAATATCCTAAAGTACATTCTACCCAGTTCATTTTTAAATGCCCAAGACAAAATACAATTTGGGGGAAATAAGTAAAAAAAAAAAAAAAAAAAAAATTAAGACACGTTTTAAGGCTATTGCCCTGCTATATAAAATGATTTGGAATAGGTCAATTTAATAAATAGATTTACTTTGCAAATATTATGTTTTCCAGGGCAAAAGTCATAACTCAGAATGAAAACTCTGTATATTGGGGAAAATAATAATCAGCCTTCATCTCACAAAAGAAAATCACTGTTACTAATGATTTAAATCTTTTTTACTATGTGGTTATAATATATCCCTGAGAATATCATAAAATAATTTGTAGCTTTTCTTTTGCTTAATAATACAAATAAGCTTTATACAACCTATAAATTATTTCTAAATATTATTTTAACAATATTTAATGTTTTAATGCACATATTTTGTGACTACATATAATTATACACACACACACACACACACACACACACTATCATTTTGCAATACCTACCATTTATGTGTGAGAGGAGAGAACATTCCCTTGTTTAGGAAAAAAACAAAATAGGAATACAAAAAGAAAGAAAACTTCACTTTGCACTGTGATGAGTGGGGACATCCTTTTATGCAGAGAATGCAGATGCTATAAATTTGAGAGATTCTGAGAAAGGTTCTTCTTACACACTACTATCTAGTCTAGAGCTAATCAGATCTGGAAACAAGCAGTATGGTGTACTATTCAAGGTTGCATATTGGGGCCTTTAATCCCTTGTCTCCCAATACATATTCTTTTTTTTATTGTTAACTTTTTATGTGGAATCTAAAAAGAAATGATACAAATTAACTTATTTACAAAACAGAAACAGACTCACAGACTTAG
Organism: Phocoena sinus; assembly: GCF_008692025.1. Classification (NCBI taxonomy): domain Eukaryota; kingdom Metazoa; phylum Chordata; class Mammalia; order Artiodactyla; family Phocoenidae; genus Phocoena; species Phocoena sinus. The sequence goes on from NC_045767.1 coordinate 70,223,235, forward strand.
AGAACAAACTATGGTTACCAAGGGGGAAGGGCGGGGGGAAGGGATAGTTAGGGAGTTTGGGATTGACATGTACCCACGCTAATACATATTCTTTTAGGCACGTAATGTCCTCATTTTTCTCCCTTCACTCATTGCTTGGATTTAACGCAGTGCTTTCTGTATTCCTGGGAAATATTTCTGTATGGAATTGCTGGTCAATTATACTTATCCTTCATGTTTTATATCCTATATTATAGGCTTTATTGATGCAGTTAATTCTATCAGAATTTTAATATGTAGGTAATAAAAATGGTGATGATGAAAGACACTTTAAATTTATATAACTCTTTTAACTCTCCAAGGTACATATACATGTAATTTTCATTTTCTTCAATGGTGAATGCCAAGTTTCATTCATCTTTGTAACTGGTCTAGTGCACTAGCAAGTTGACTGCCATATTTGTAGACTTAAGTAAATGTGTGAGAAAATATTATTCATAGAAATCCTGTCAGGTAGGGAGGACAAATGTCATTATGCTGGTTAGACAAAAGAGGAAAATGACAGATATTTAATTGATTTATTCAAGGCCACACTATTTTTTAACAGCAAAGTTCATACAAAAAAATACTAAGGTTCTATTTTGTAGCCTAGAAATGCTTACAATGTAATAGAATATGCCCTTCTTGTTGATAGAATTTTGTGCAAAAATGTAAGTATAGGTAAAGTATGTGTTGTTATTCAGCATTTTCTCCTTTTTTCCCCCCAAGGTAATGTAATATAATGCCAAACAGGTTCATTTATGGCAGTAAAGTGAATGTATGAATTAGAATGTATCTGGGATTTTTATTTAATCAGGAATGGCAAGATGACAGAGACAACTGCCTTGAAAGAATAGCTTATTATTTACAGTTCCCCCCAAAAGAGGGTACATCACAGCATGTAGAACTACCTGTGGAAGCACACGGGTTGATAAGAAGGGAGAAAGGAAAAGCCAGGCCCCGATCCTTTGCTGTGATTTTCCTTGCAAAGAATGGGCAAGGCAGGGTAGATATTCTGAGTAAGTTTAGGATGGAATACATTGAATAATTTCCATTGCCTCTGATATTAGGGGCAGACTCCTTGTCTGGTACCTGACCCTGGGGTGATTTGGTGGAATTTGGGGGTATCAGGAATATTGTCATATGTGAGGTAGTTGTAAAAGGAGGTGGTTGGCCATTTTGGACTCTAGATAATGCTTGGTTTGCATATCAAAGGCATGCTTTTAGGCAAGGTGCTATCTTTAGGAATTAACTAGCTCTGGGAGGAACAGGGCCTCCCCTGGGTCTACAAAGCCAAATCATTATAATAAATGGAAAAATATTTTTAAATGAGCATTACATGCATGCAAAATACATTTTCTAAATCTCAATTACTTAGAAAATTGGGTATCATCTATCTCTTACATATAACTCTCTAGATGTGTCTTGATGAATAAGAAAAATGGCACAAACTAAATGGTATTCGTTTCCAAGGACTGCCTTATAAGGTACCACAAACTGGATGACTCAAAAGAACAGAAATGTATTGTCTCACAGTTCTGGAGGCTACAAATCCAAAAATCAAGGTGTTGGCAGGGCAATGCTCCCTCAGAAAACTGTAGGGGAGTATCCTTCCTTGTCTTTTCTTAGCCTCTTGTGGTTTGCCAACAATCCTTGGCTCCTTGGCTTGCATACTTCAGTCTCTGCTTTCATTGTCACCTAGTGTTCTCTCCTTATGTGTCTCTCTCCCTGTGTCTCTTCTCTTCTTTTTAGAAGGACTACAGTTCTGTTGGATTAAGGGCCCACCCTACTCCAATATGACTTTATTTTAACTAATTACATCTGTAGTAATCTTGTTTCCAAATAAAATCACTTTCTGAGTTTCTGAGGGGTGAGGACTTCAACATATCTCTTTGGTGGACATAATTCAGCCCATAATTGGCATTATTCATCTATTTTTCTTTTTGCTATTACAGAAAAATAATTTAAATTGCAAAAAATTATTCATATTTTTGTACTGTACAGTTGACGCTTTCTCAAAATAACACCAATCTGTGATTTATAAGAGAACATAAACTAAGGTTACATCAACAATAAGAATATAATTAAGGTGTGCACTTAAACTTTAAATAGTCTCCCTACCCAATGCTATTATTTACTTCTTTTATTTTAATGTAAAGCTCAGTCTTCTAAAATTTCAGAAATCATACACTTTTCACTTCCTACTCTGGTATGAGAAAGGTAGTTAGTATAACTATAATAACTAATGTCAAACTTACTTCGAAAACCATCATTTAACAACATGGAAACATTGTAGCTTTTTGTAAAATAAGATTTAATGCACATGGCATACTCAGTAAATGGCCATAAAATGTATCTAAACTTCTAATCTAATGACAACATCCTTCAAGGTACTAAAACAGATAAGAAACTAATATATAAGAAGCAGTCTCACCATTCAGAAAGAGACAATAAATGAATGCTTCTGCCCTTTCACATGAGTTTAGTAATGAAATCTTATATCTTTTCCCTGTCCAATGATATATAAATGGAATTTTATTCTACAGCAGAAATGAAGTTAAGTGATTTGCCCAATATTCCATAGCATAAGCATGATTCTGTCAAAGTTTCTAATTCCCTTATCAGGGCTGACTCTGATAATTCTTTCAGTATTCTACTTCTTCTGCCAAACTTCTCATAATTCAATTATGATATATTTCTTTTAAGGTAAATATAGAAATTAATACAGATAAGAACCCTTCAGATAGATTAACTTTATAGTTTACTTACAAATACCATTCTGTCTCTTCTCAAGTACTGTGAATAGCACAATTTCCAGCACCAAGATTATTATGTATGAGTGAAGAGAGAGTACTGGTCTGAATTAGAGAACGTGGAATCGAGTTCTGACTTTTCCTCAACTAAGTACCTGTGTCACAGCATACAAGTCATGTAACTGTGGACTTTGATTTTTTAAATGCCAACTAGAGGCATTAGATTAATAATCTCTGGAATTCCATTAAGTGACTATATTCTGTGATTGTATGTTTTTTGTTTATCTGAATTATAGTCTCTGATGTAAGGTGACATGGAAGAATAATCATCCAAACATAATTTTTTTAACATCTTTATTGGAGTGTAATTGCTTTACAATGTTGTGTTAGTTTCTGCTGTATAACAGAGTGAATCAGCTATATGTATACATATATCCCCATATCCCCTTCCTCTTGTGCCTCCCTCCCACCCTCCCTACCCCACCCCTCTAGGTGGTCACAAAGCACCGGGCTGATCTCCCTGTGCTATGCAGCTGCTTCCCACTAGCTATCTGTTTTACATTTGGTAGTGTATATATGTCCATGCTACTCTTTCACTTTGTCCCAGCTTACACTTCCCCCTCCCCATGTCCTCAAGTCCATTCTCTACCTCTGGCTTTTTAAACTACTATTTATAACTGCTGTTGTTTATGTCTTTGGTGAAGTGGAGGAATAAGAAGAAAGAGTCAAGAAAGTCCCCTGGCAGAGTCCTTATGTTTATGAGGTATAAACTTCTTTTATTTGAGTTTCAAAGGACATCACTGCTACAAAGATATATATCTTAGAAGTCTGGAAATTTCTGATTCTTAATGAGTGAATTTTGAAAATTAGCATATTAAAGTAATATTTTATTATATTAAAATAAGTGTGTATTGCAATTAACATGGTTTGAAACTAAGCTCTGCAGTTAGAGTAGCTGAGATGAATCCCCAAATCCACCACTTTTTTGCAGTACAACCTTCAGCTAAATTAGAAATGCTTCTAAAATTCATTACATATTTAATCTTTTTAACAGTTAGTCTTCTCCAGGTATAATTTACATACAATAAAATTCACCCCTTTTAGATGTATGTTTCTATGAGTTTTGACAAGTGCCTGAATTCTGTATCCTCCATTATAATCAAGGTATACAATAATTCCTTCACCCCATATATTATCTTCGTGAAAGAGTCCATTCACTTAAAATTCAAAAAATTGCAAGCTGGCTTTATAGTGACAAAAAGCAATTCATTGGCATCATGGAAATTGGGTGTGGTGGTTGGGGGGGGGTGTTGATTTGCATAAAGGACTAAAAAAAAACTTTTGGGGTGATGTATATATTTATTATCTTGCTTATGGTGTTGGATTCACAGGTATATGCATATGTCAAAAATTATTAATATGTATAGTTTAGAGGCCCTAGTCCTTAGAAGGGGAGGACTACTACTAGGGGAAATAGCTAGTTACTTAAACTTTGAACTCTAGCTACCAGTTGGTCACTATAGGCTTCTAATACCAAAAGCCAAAAAGCAAGGAAAGGAGTCCCTTCCTCAGAAGGGGTAATTTACCCTGATCATTAGGAGACCATAAGACCCCTCATATAAAATGGTGACAGATAAGCCTAAATTTGGCAAACAGGTGATCCATCAGAATTTCTTGGCACTCTTGACCAATTTTGATATTAAATAGGCAAGTACTGCAACCATAGAATGAAAATAGCATGGAAACCAGGGATGTGACAGACTTCTGATCTATAGAACTGTAAGATAATAAATTTATGTTCTTTTAAGTCAGTAAGCTTGTGGTAATTTGTTACTGCAGCAATAGGAAACTGATACACCCTATATATCTCTTTTACTCTGTAGAGATATTATAGAATGATAGAGCTGTTTCTGATATATTTAAATCAGCTTTTGAAATGTCTATCATAGTTATGTTACCTAGGAGATAATTAAGAAATGTTCATTTTTCATCCATATTTTAATAAAAGAGAAACAGTGACAGTCTGTATTCTGTCATTCCCAACACTCCATACTCTTAATTTATAAAATTCCCAGTATCTGGGATAAGAATTACTGTGAGTTTAAAAAAAAAACCTATTATTTTTTAAATTACAACTTTGCTTATGACACACCATAAAGTAATTATGTTTACTTCTTCACTAAACTTTCTTTAGATCCGAAAGATTATAATTATTGCTAAATTTTCCTAGCAGCTTTGGTGTACCTCCACTATTATGGCATAGCAACTACTAGATATTTAAGATACACAAATGTATATGATCATTAAAAGATTACAAGAATATTTATAGCAACCTTTTTTATAATAGTCTAAAACTGAAAATAAACCAAATGTTCATGCAGTGGAGCCTGGATAAAAAATAAATTGTGTTATGTCCTACGATGGATTTCGGAAGTGGAACAAATGAATTACTCTTGAAGCAAAGCTGGTGAAACTCAAAATCAACTATACTTCAATTAAAAAAAAAAGAAATTAAAGTAAAAAGTGAGAAAAAATAATATGTTGAGTAAAAGAAGCCACCCTCTTACATACATATATGCACACAAAACATACATTGTTATTTTATTTATATAAAGTAAAAGAGTAAGAAAAAAACTATGATAATATAAATTAAAAAGTGATTTCCTGAACGAGGACTGAAAAGGAGTGTGAGAGTACTTTGTGATGTGATGGAAATGTTCCATATCTTGTTTGGGTAATGATTACACCATTACACTTGTATATAAAATGGTTGGATCTCATGGAATTGGGCAATTAAGACAATGAATTTTAATGTGTATAACATTTTCCCAATAAAATGATAAGCCTTGGGGACAATGACTAGTAGGGAGCAAATGGGAGGTTCTAGAGGAGTAGTAGTATTCTTTTTCTTGATTGTTAAAGGTTAAACTATGTGTTACTTTATGAAAATCTTTTTATTTGTTTACTTATGCTTTTTGCTCTTTTCTGTGGATGTATTATACTTCTACATATATATATATATGTTTACTAAAAAATAGTATTTAGGCAGCAGATAGTTATAGATGAAATGTTCTCAAATAAAATGCAGACTATTGTCATTGTGCTACCAAAAAGAAATTTAGAATAGTTACAAAGAAACCTGTCGTCAAGGGTCTGACATTTCAGATTTTTACTGAAACTATAATATCTTAAGAAACAGTAAAAAGACACATAAGTTTAGATTTAGATTTATCATGCATAATATGGAAAGAGTGAAGAAAATGACTGATACAAATAATTTACAGGATTGAGTGGGGTCAAATGAGATTATATATATAAATATATAAAACTGTAAAGCACAATGTAAATGTTAGATATTAACATCTTCCTCATAAATTGCACTGTGAAAGACTATTCTTTAACAATAAATTTCACCAGATTTTTCAACACCAGTCAAGATTGTTAATAAGAATAGCTCCAGCCATGATGGTCTGTTTTTCAGTGATCTGAGAAAAAAAAGCTTTGGGGTCTCTGCATACAGAATGAGACAAGTATTTAATTTAGACTGACATTGGTCTTTGGGCTTTCCAGGAGCAATAAAATTTGACAGCCGAGTCATATGTGTCAGCTGAAATCAGACCTACCCAGAGTCTGTGAGCATAGCCTTCTGTCAAATCATGCTCTTCTCTTCGCTGTCAGATTTTCTTCCTATGTATATAACTATTCATCATCATCATCATTATCATCATCATTGTCATTGCCCTTGTTATCACTACTTTCATTCATGAGATACCTAACTTTACATATGCTTTTCATGGATTATCTAATTTCATTTCTACAATTCTAGAGTGACTATATGCCAATTTTCTTAAAGTTTCCATTGTTTAGCACATCTACATAGGTCATACTATTTCAACCTCAATACCACTGACATTTTGGGGTGGATAATTATTTGTTGTTGGGGCAGAGGCTCTTCTGTGTCTGTAGAATGTTTAACAGCATCCCTGGCCTTGACCAACTAAATGCTATTAGCACCTCTACCCAAGTTGTGACAATCAGTAATGCCCACAGACATTGCCAAATATCCTCAGGGAAGAAGGAATGTAAATTCTTATCCCTCTACCCTGCCCCTGGTTGGTAACTACTGCTGTACATTAAAGTAGCCACAACCTAATGCCGATTAGGTTTCATGAAACATAAGTTTTACTTTTCAGTCAAAAAATCCGGGCTTAAATTCCAACTTTGTCATTATAGTAGCTTTCTGACCTAGCACAAATTATTCAATTAAGTGCTTACTTTTTTGACTATAAAGTGAGAGTAATAATATAGTTTCCTGTGAATGAGTGTCATTTTTCAGTTTTAATAAAAAACTGTTCACATGTTCCCATCATACTTAAAGTAATCCTTTACCTTACTTTACCCGTTACTTTGTAATAAATCAAAATGTCTATTCCCTTTGTAAAACATTTCTCAATAACAAGTAACTTGTTTATTTTTGTTTGTTCATTTGTTTTTATTAACATCAAATATACTAGAATGTTAAATGCATGAAGGGGAGCCCTGTCTGTCTAGGTAAACATGTGTGCCGTACCTTACCCCTGAAAGGTGGTTACATGGAAAGTGTTCAGTATATATTTAGTGTGTAATGACTTCCTGTGATAATTTATGGGAAAGTAACAGACTACTTCTTACTACATTGCTGGTGCTCACTAAATGACACTTCCTTCTTCCCTTGCATTTTAAAGAAGAATGTGTCTCAAGATTATTTCCTTGGTGGAGAAACCACTGTGTAACAATCTGGAATAGGGTATGTTGCAGGCAAAATAAAGACTCCCCGAAGATATCCATGTCCTAATCCTTGGAACATGTGAATATGTTCCATTAAATGGCAAAATGGACTCTGCAGATGTGATTACATTGAGGTGGGAAGAGTATCCTAGTTCATAAATCCAATCTAATCACAGGGGCCCTTAAAAAATGTAGAAGAGGGAGGCAGCAAAGTGGAAACCCAGACATACGGCAACATGAGAAGAATTCAGCCAAAAATTTCTGGCTTTGAAAATGTAGTAAGAGGACGACAAGCAAAGGAGAGTGGGTGGCCTTGAGAAGGTGAAGAAGGCAAGAGAACATTTTCTCTCCTAGTGAACCCAGAAGGAACACAGCCATGTCAACAGCATGATTTTATCGCAGTGAGACCCGTTTTGGACTTCTGACCTCAAGAATTGTAAGAATGTAAATTTGTGTTGCTTAAACTGTCAGTAATGTGGTAATTGGCTAGAGTAGCAATAGAAAACTGATAAAACAAGGTACCCTGCATATGTTTTTTAACTTCTGTTTTCTCCTCATCTCTCTAACAAAATACCACAGGTTTTTCACGTTTCTTGTTCTTTACCCTTTCACTTCTATGTGATACTAGCTCCTGATTTGAGGAAGGTAGTAGTTTCCTGGAATGAGAAAAACAGTTGTAGTGTAAGGAAAGTACAAACTGGTTTGTAATCCAATTGTGTAATGTAATCATTCCATCCATTTATTCAATAAATATAATTCAGCAACTGCTAAGTGCTGTCATTCACTACATACAGAGAATATAAAATAGTTAAGACAGAGTCCCTTTCCTTTATAAATTCAGACTCAGTGGAGAGAGGAAAAGGGGAAGGAAATGGACACTTTAAGAGATATTCTTAAACACTGTCAGATACAATAACAGAAGTGTTCCTTAAGCCCCACAGGGACATATAACTCTTCCCCAGGACATTCTTTTGGAAAAAATAGAAACACACTGGCTCTCCCTTGTAGTACATCCTTTTTAAGCTCATTGAAATGCTGAGTGAAATCTTTTCATAGAGAATTAAATTAATTCACACAATACAAGGAAAAGAAACATCTCTTTTCAAGAGGCATTAAATCTACTCTCCTTAATAGAGAAACCGAGATTAAAAGAGGTGAAAAATGATGAGAATGACCTTTTTAGTTCTAATCACACAAATAAATCAGTGCACTGGTGATGAATTCATTAATTTTGATTAAACACGGAACTATGAAGTCATTTGAATTAATTCAGTAATCACCGTGAAGAAGAGATGCTTTAGAGCTTGATATTGAGTAGCCCCTTTAATTTGCCTTTTGACCCAGTCCTAGGGAAATATGTACCAAAATCTTCAAGTGAGCTGACTTTGTATACAGGAGGATCAAGTCACGGGATTAAACACCTAAGGCCCTTGGTTCTGAGAGGGAATGAGTTGTTGGTGAGAAGCCCTAGCCATGATTATAAACCTATTCCCTTTTTAGGGAAATAAAAATGCTTTGGGGTTAAAATTTGCAGGAATATACAGCTAGCAGTAATAGCGGAAACAACTAGATATTTTTCATAGAATTTTATCAAGATAAATGAAAATAATTGTACTCAAAATTGATATGGTTTTCCCAGTCTCCATTTTGGAAGGCACACGGCTTAATGCACTAGAAGTGTCAGAGTATCAGAGGATCCTCACAAGTTCTTATAACAAATCAGAATAGGAAAAGATCTAAGCCATGTGTACAAAGTGTACATTTTCATCTCACTTTTAACTTCCTTCAGGTTGCATTGATAAATTATCATAATAGAAAATGGAAAAATAATTTTCATACTGAACAGTTGAAAGTTTTCTATAGAGTAATAGTTCAAAAAAGCAGAGAGAAGTTATTGACTTCAATAATTTTTATAATAAGCCACAGAACTTTTCATTGAATATGTCATGAAAAACATTCAATAATAAAAGTACTTAATTGAATTAATCATTCCATGTGTTACCTGGTTCATAAGTAGGTTGAGATGAAGTTGAGCAGGATATCTGCACACAATTAAAAACAATTGACCCCTTTGAAAACTGTTGTTTTCAGGATAGGATAAAAAGCACAGTAAATCAGTGGTGATAGGGAGTAAAGCTTATTTTTCTCTCTTATTCTGGAAACCAGAATTTTGACTATTTTTCCAGGCAGAAGTCACTCTGAGCAGGACACTGTTGGTAAGAATAATAAGAGGGACTCTTTAATTCAGGATTTTAAATAAAGTCAAATAGATTTTTAAAGACAATCCCAACTCTAAAATTAAACATTCACATACACAGAGGACTGTTCCTGTATCCTATATCCTCTTGCTGTATTGTGCAAGAATCCTGACTGCATCATATACAAAGCTATCTACTGGGATTCTGCTATGCCTTCCCAGTTCCTCGAACTAATGCACTCCACTAACTGGGGAGCCAAACAACTACGTAATCTCCTCTGTGGTGTAATCTGGGTTCCTTCTGTGTTTTCTACACCACTCATTCCATTCTGTTCTGGGCTAAAATTGTAGGCGGGGGGGTATGTTTTAGCACTCTTATTGCTTGGAATTCATACACTACAAATCCTCAGTCTTTGCCTACAGTTCCTATCAACTGATTCTGTGAAAGGCTTTGCTCCTCATTAATGCTTTTGTAGAATGCTTATTTCTTGCTTTATTCAGTAACCCATGCATATATTTTTTCTGTTTGCTTGGCCTTTTAACACACTCTTTAGGTTCAGCACTTTCTTCTTCCTAGCGTCTGCCAGTAAGATTTCCCCTTGCTCAGCAATGGGGTGAGTTTTATTACTTTTTTCTCTCTTTGAGAAGCATTCACTGCACTATTTGAGTCCATCTTGACAATCAGACCCCCACTGTGATTTATTTTATTACTTCCTTTGTAACAGATACTTTCCCCCTAGGAGCAATCCTTAGAATTTTACAATCCACCAACATCTAATCCAGTATCTTTCCTTATACAAGGGGTGAATACTCGTTTTCTTCAGTGGCAAATATTTTAAATGTTATTGTTACATAGTCACCTATATATATCTTAGCTTTCCAACTTTAAAAAAAAACCTTTCTAATGTCAAGGAAAATAAATGCTGGGAGGTATAGCTACTGAGCCCGAAATAACCCAACATAAGCAGTTCTATTATTTTTAAAAATCATATTTTTCATTTTCCTCCATAAATTTGCATTGGTTTTATTGGATTATCATAGGTTATCTTTAGTTTTTTGAAGTCAATATACATATTAACATAGATAATGACCCTGTTAAAGAAAACAATGTTCTGACACATTAAAACATTAAGGAAGACTTTATTCAAAGATTTGCAACAGGTGTCAAGACTATCACAGCAAGGGAGAGAGATGTGACTCAACTCCAAATACAAGAACAATGGGGATTTCCAGTTGAGGAGCAGGTTGTGGGGCCCATGGGGGCACCAAGGGTAAACTGATGTAACCCAGTTCTTGCTGGAGGCAGGCCAGGGTGACCAGCTGTCACTTGGGGGAGGGTGGGAGATGAGGAATATGATCAGATATTTACTGTGATCAGGAGTTAAATGTGGGAGGATCCTCTCTAAACCTAGTTTAGCAGGATTTTGCTAAAACTGGATTCTGCAAGGACAGGGACAGACAAAGAAGATCAAATTTGAAACCTAGTTCAGAAGAGGGATCAGAGGAGCTTGACTAAAGTTTGGTCAACTGACTAAAAATTGACTAAAGTCTTCGTCAGCTTACAAAAAAAATTTACTTTACCCAGGGAACTGTTTTATTATTTTCTTCCTTTCATGCTGTTCAAAAATCACTGGCTTTCTTACTACTTTTGAACGTACCAGGCATGCCATCTACTCAGATCTTTTGTGCTTGCTCTTCCTTTTTCTAGAATTCTCTTTCCCCACATATTTAAATATTTTCTTCCCTTACTTCTATTGAATCTTTATTAAAATATCACCTTTCTTAGATTAACCTAACCTAAAATAACAAGAGTTTCACCTACCCTCTACACTTCTCCCTTTCTTCATGATCTTAATAATATCTCATGATCTTAATAATTTCATATATCCTATCCATTTATTTGTGAAAAATAAATAAACCACAATGTGAAATTTATGAGCATAAATTCTTATAGCAAAATTTATCTTGTTTCATATATACAACTCTTCAATAAAATGGCATTTGAATCAATCGTCTTTTAAAAGACATTTATAAAAAGAAATAATATGCATGTTTTTCATTGGTTAAATGACACATCCTTGCTTACTCTAGCACCCATTTTCTCCTATATTTGTCATTTTCCTCCCAACACATGCAGAGGGTCACATGAGAGAGGGAAATATAAGTGATAAAAGTGCAAATGCTAATGTTGACAGGCTTTAGTTATATTACTTCTAAATAGGGCATTAATAGCAGTGATCTTATGATTTATAAGTCAGACATAAGTTGGAAAGTTGGAAACCATCACACTATATTAATGTGCAGAGGGAAGTATACATGCAACTAATAAAGCAACAGGATCGGAGAAAAACACATTGCCTAATACTAGATTTCATAAGAAAATGACAAAAACTTCTTGATGGTACAAAATTAGAGCTCAAAAGGGCTGGCTTGAGTAGCTGAGTAGCCCAGATTATCAAGAGGTTCCAAAAAGATATTTTACTGCATCTCTGCTTTTCAACCTGGATTTTATTTTATTTTATTTATTTTTAAACATCTTTATTGGAGTATAATTGCTTTACAATGGTGTGTTAGCTTCTGCTGTATAACAAAGTGAGTCAGCTATACATATCCAGATATCCCCATATCTCCTCCCTCTTGCACCTCCCTCCCACTCCTCTAGGTGGTCACAAAGCACCGAGCTGATCTTCCTGTGCTATGCGGCTGCTTCCCACTAGCTATCTGTTTTACATTTGGTAGTGTATATATGTCCATGCCACTCTCTCACTTCGTCCCAACTTACCCTTACCCCCCACCCCGTGTCCTCAAGTCCATTCTCTACATCAACCTGGATTTTAAATTAATCCATTTCAATCAAGATGCTTTTAAAAACCTATGTTGCAATAGTAAGAGAGCCTAACTTTCTGATAGAGAACAAACAGAGTAAAAGTAGTCTAATATCCATTATCCAAAGGATAGCTATGTTAAAAGTGTGCTTGGGACTTCCCTGGTGGTCCAGCAGTTAAGACTCTGCACTTCCACCACAGGTGATGTGAGTTTGATCCCTGGTCAGGGAACTAAGATCCTGCATGCAGCGGGGATAAAAAACTGTGCTTTACTACAAAAACAATATACAAGGAAAAAAAAAAACTGTAGACATACATTTTTCCCAGAAGTTCATAAACATAAAAAGTTCTAGCAGATAGTGCCAGCAGGCGTAAAACCGAGATTCAATCAAGGAGTTCATACATGCCCCTAAGAACTAATTGCTAAAAGCTAAATAAACGTATTGCTATGGCAAGTGGCAGAGTCCTTCATACAAAACCCCACCTAAATATTTCAATATTTCTGTGGTAGTTTCAGTTATGCTTTTGCTATGCAAAGTATTTTATTTGTGGGAAAATGTGCAGAGGATCAGAAGAAAATATAGAGTAAAACATGATACCCCAAGCTTTGTGGCACATGCTTACTCACAAGCACACTCACAAACACGTGTACTCCGGATGATTTTCATGAAAAATTATTTTCGTGTTATAGGATTTGAAGTTTAGAGACATTAAATGTGTTTCCCAGACTTAGAAACAATGATATGATGACTCAACAATGATTAGAACTTGTTTTATTTTAAACGTTGTAAGTGAATATATGTGCTTATAATATATATATATATATATATATATACGTTTGATTTAAATTTCACAGATTACTCAATAAAAATACCCATCATTTTTTTTACATTTAAATTAACTAATTTACATAATACAAATGCTACCTTCATAGGAAATTGAGTGTATATCTTTAAAAATAAGGAAAACTCCTTCAGCAAAAATTAAAAAAATATAGTCATGTAAGATTTATTCTAATAATCTAAAGATGATTTGGCAATAGTATTCTCATAATTGTGCTTACTCAAATTAGTTTTTTTGTTTGTTTTTCAGATAGCAATATTATAGCATGTTCATATGCTAAGAGTAATGAGAGGGAAGGATGAGAGAAGGTGGGATATGATCCATTGATAGAGGAGTTGGCCTTAGAACCGTGAATTGTCCATCTGGAGTAATAGGAGGGAATGGAGAACATATAGGTATACAGACAATGATTTTGTAGATGTGCTTCTGAGAATGCCTGAAATTTGTCTTCATATATTTTTCGTATAAATTAAAGTAGGAAGGACATAGAACACACACATACAGTGCAGAAAATAGTTAACACAGAAGACTGGAGACTGCTATTTTGAGAAAGATTTGTTTACAAAGTGGACTATTTTCTAAAGGTGTCTGGAAACTTACAATCATGGGAGCATACCCACCATTCTCATAACTTGTTAAGACTGGCTCACACTGTATAAACTGCACACAAAAAAGTGTGGCTTTATGCTGAGCACCTACTTTCCTACTGGATGTCTTAAAATGTGGTAACTGCTACACAAAGGGTGCCTATATGAATAACACCCAACAAAACCTCTGAGCACTGAGTCTATAATGAGTTTCCCTTTTAGACAATATTTTATATGTGTTGTCACGCTGGTTACTGAAGGAACTGAGCACATTCTATGTGAATCCACTGGGAGAGGACTCTTGAAAGCTTGCACATTTTACCTCTGGATTTTGTCCCATGTGCCCTTTCACTTTGCTGATTTTGCTTTCTACCTTTCATTGTCATATGCCATAGTTATGAATAGGACTATATGGAGAATCTTGTGAGTTTTCCAAGCAAATAATCAAACCTAGGGGTGACCTTGGGGACCCCTTACCAAAACATACACACACATGCACATACATCCCTACACATCCTATATATGGCTAAACTATTAAACAACTTGGATTAATAATTTAATCAATTTTTGGTGAGAGGTCCCACTTTCTATCACTGTTGGGATTACTTTTTAATGAAGTGTGTACATATCTATGAATATAGGATAAATATTTTAAATGTGACAAAATATGCATAATAAATGCAAAATTTATTTAACTTTTAAAAATTCCTAATAAATTAAATAGATAGAGGATATGTGATTGACTGTTTAAAATTAGTAAGATCCTGAGGTTGGACTTGTGTAGTGTGGGGTTCTAATGTACTATCTTTTGAATTAGAATTAGAGCTTATTCAAAATAAAGTTTTGGAAATATTGGCTGGGGAATATAAAATAATAGTATTTTAAGGATATAAAAGTTAGAATCAAAACCAGAAAAAGAAAAGACATATTTTTAAAAATAGAACTTTAATTAATGAAAACGATAAGCCTTACAGAAAAAAGAAAAAAAAATTATTGATATTTTAAACAGCAGTATAGAGATAAATTATATAAATTATATATATATATATATATATATACTGAAATTATATTTAAAGACATTTTGCAGAATTCAGGGATACAGTCAGAGAGGTAGAAAATATAAAATAAAAGATGAATCAGAGGCTTTCCTGGTGGTGCAGTGGTTGAGAATCTGCCTGCTAATGCAGGGTACACAGGTTCAAGTCCTGGTCTGGGAGGATCCCACATGCCGCGGAGCAACTAGGCCCATGAGCCACAACTACTGAGCCTGCGCGTCTGGAGCCTGTGCTCTGCAACAAGAGAGGCCATGATAGAGGCCCGTGCACCACGATGAAGAGTGGCCCCCGCTTGCCACAACTAGAGAAATCCCTCGCACAGGAACGAAGACCCAACACGGCAAAAATAAATAAATTAATTAATAAACTCCTACCCCCAACATCTTAAAAAAAAAAAAAAAAGATTAATGGCATAGAATGTAATAAAGTCTAATATATGAAATCAGAGTCCCAAAATAATAAAATAGACTGTGAAAGAGGCAATATTTGACACAAAATATTTCCAGAAATGATGATAGACTTTAATAAACACTAAGCAGTATCAATAAAATGAAATCCATTGTAAGCCACATAATAATAAAACTACAGAATGTTAAAATCAAAGAGATCTTAAAGCATCCAGAGTGTATAGACAGTTTACCCATAAATAATAACAAATCAATACAAAAATTATCAGTAGCAACAGTGAAAGCTAGAAGACAGTAGAATAATATCAACAAAGTTTAAGACAGAATGGAAATTTCACAGTAAACCTTCTCCCTAGTTTAATCCTAATTCAAGAATGAGAGTGAAATATAACATTTTATACTAAAAGAAATTAACAAAATTTACTATTAATGGACTTCACTAAAATAACCATTTTTTTATACTTTTAAGAGCAGGTGAAACCTAAACTTAATCGTTTTTTATTTTTTAAAAATTTTAATTTATTTTTTGAATGAAAGATTCTTTAAATTCTATAGTGTTTTACAACTTTCAAAAGTTTCACACATATTTCTTATAATCTCATAATAACACTTTTTTTTCCCATCCCTATATTTTTTCTCCCCCTGTTCCCTCTCTCCATTGGGAACCAGTAGTTTGTTCTCTGTATCTGTGTCAGCTTCTTTTTTGTTTTATTCACTAGTTTGGTGTATGTTTTTAGATTCCACATATAAGTGATATCATACAGTATTTGTATTTCTCTGACTTATTTCACTTAGCATAATGCCCTCCAAATCTATCCATGTTGCTGAAAATGGCAAAATTTATTCTTTTTTAATGACTGAGTAGTATTTCATTACACATCTTCTTTATCCATTCATCGCTTTTTTGTTTTTTTTTTTTGCAGTATGCGGGCCTCTCACTGTTGTGGCCTCTCCCATTGCAGAGCACAGGCTCCGGACGTGCAGGCTCAGTGGCCATGGCTCACAGGCCCAGCCGCTCCATGGCATGTGGGATCTTCCCGGACCGGGGCACGAACCCATGTCCCCAGCATCGGCAGGCAGACTCTCAACCACTGTGCCACCAGGGAAGCCCCCATTCATCTCTTGATAGATGGAAGCAATTTAGTTTGCTTCCATACCTTGGCACTTATAAATAATGCTACTATGAACACTGGGGTGCATGTATCTTTTCAAACTAGCGTTTTTGTTTTTAAAAATAACTTTGAGGGGCTTCCCTGGTGGCGCAGTGGTTGAAAGTCTGCCTGCTGATGCAAGGGACATGGGTTCATGCCCCAGTCCAGGAAGACCCCACATGCCGCGGAGCGGCTGGGCCCGTGAGCCATGGATGCTGAGCCAGCGTGTCTGGAGCCTGTGCTCCACAACGGGAGAGGCCACAACAGTGAGAGGCCCGCGTACCACAAAACAAAAAAGCAAACAAAAAACAAAAAAACAAAAAAAAAAACTTTGAAAGGCTGTACATCAAGAAACTGGAAAATCATCCTTGAAAAAATATGAAATGCAATAAATAATCAGAAGAAAAATAACATGAGTAATTACAAGAAAATGCTTACTGTTTATGAATACTAGTGATAATGTCTAAAATTGGGAAGAAGAAAAGCAGAGCTAACGAAGATGTTGGACAGTCCTAACCATGAGAAAGAATAGAGATGAAAGGAGTTATTGTGCTTTAAGATACTTAAGAGATGTCTATTTATAGTTTTTCCTAAAGTATGTTTTTCACAGTTTTAAGAGCAATCAATAAATGATAGTAATACAATAAACTGTTATGTAACTGTCATTCAGTAAGATGAAAAGTTTTTTCCATGCTGCTAACATTTGTTGAGCTTGACTAATTCACATTGTGCATCAGTATCATTTGTATCATTATTTGAAGTGAGTTTCTTGTACCTTGTACACAACATATAGTTGGATTTTTTTTTTTTTTTTTTTTTGGTTGTGCTGCATGGCTTGCAGGATCTTATTTCCCCTGGATCTTTTTTTTTTTTTTTAATTCATGCTGTTAATCTTTTATTTGGTGTACTTAAGTCATTTACATTTAATATAATTATTAATATGTTAGATCTTGAGTTAGGCATTTTATTCTTTAGAGTTGTTTTTTTATTCTTCATTGCTTTGTTTTTTGTTTGTGTTCCTGTGTGTTATTTGTCCTTTTTAAAAAATTTAATTTTGATTTATCTATATTGTTTCTGAGTATATCTCTTTGTAAATGTTTTAGTAGTTGCTTTAGACATTATATTATACATATAAAATTTATCACAATCTAGTAATGCTCACCAGTTTGAATGAAGTATAGAAAACTTATGTCCCTTTAGGTTTCTTTACATTTTCCCATTTTTTAATAATTGTCATATATTTCTTCTATGTATTCAAGAGTCACATCAGATATTATTATAATTTTTACTTAAATTTTCAAACATAATTTAGAAACCTTATGAGTCTAATGTACTTACTTGGATTTCAACTTTTTGCATTGTGATTTCATCCTTTTTTGATGTTCCAAGATTTCTTCTTTTATCATTTTCTTTTCATCTCAAGAACTTCCTTTAGGCTTTTATTTATGGTCGACTGATGACAAATTCTCTTATCCCAGACCTGAAAATGAAATTATTTGTATCTTTATTAATTAACTCATAGGCTTATTGTAGTTTTGAGGATCTGTTTTATTCTAAAACCAATAAACAATTATCATTTTATCTCTTTCCAGATTGAGCAAGTACTACAGAGACTGAGAAAAACATTGACACCTTAAATTGTCCCCAATCTCTTCTGAGTAGCCAACCTTCTACTTAAATCTCTTTGGAGAGAACAGTATTTTTTGGAGCAGGTAAGAAGTCAATATCTTTGAAATTCTAGGAGAATTTTATTAAGTAGACAATTAGGATATCTGTCTTTAGTAGATCTGGATGATATATGGAAGGAGATCCTCCTTTGTAACTTCCTTTATTGTTTTTACTTGAAGTTTTCCATTATCAGGATTGTTCTCATGAATAATCAGAGGCCTTTGAATTGCTAGATTATTACCACCCCACAATATATTAATATATAATACATTAATACT
This sequence comes from Phocoena sinus, assembly GCF_008692025.1. Classification (NCBI taxonomy): domain Eukaryota; kingdom Metazoa; phylum Chordata; class Mammalia; order Artiodactyla; family Phocoenidae; genus Phocoena; species Phocoena sinus. The sequence goes on from NC_045767.1 coordinate 70,241,784, forward strand.
TATATTAGTATATTAATACTTCTGTGATTTCAAATATTATTTCAAAACACAGTCTCAAGAGTTTCATCACTGAAATACCTGTTGTCCCCAATTCAGTATGTCCCAATTTGACTGAACTTCCACTTTTATTTCTCAATCTTCTATCACCAGATTGTTTGCAATTTACAGTTAAGTTATGTTCTGGCTTTTTTTTTTTTTAATGATTTATCTACCAACTGGATTTTGGTCATATTCTTCTTAAAGTTTTTGATTTTTCTGGTATTTTGTTATATAGGGAGGCTGAAGTGACCTACAGATTAGGTGTAAATCACTTAATCTTTGAAATAAATACCTGGGAATAGTGAAAGAAATAAAACTTGACTGAGGATTGACCACTGTTCTCCACACTTGTTCATAATAGACATCTTGCCTGGATCCCAGAAAATGAGTTGATGGGTTTGAAGCTCTCCCAGATTTCCTCAATCTCTTTTTAACTTTAACTCTTCTTACAAAATACCACTTGTTTTTATGATACTGGGATTTTCTTTATTATTCTAGACCATCTCTTTTAAAACCTGACAAGTGAAGTATTGTTTAGTTAGTTTTTGTTATAAGTCACCATGCCTTTTCTTTAATTTAGATTAGCCTTGTTCAGAAATATACGATTCATACTTTTTATGGCCACACTTTAAAGCTCTAGGCAAGACAAAACACTGCCAAAAGTTATGTTAAACATGAATGCTTGGACACAATACCCTTTTCATTTAACATATTTATTTATTTTGTCTTATTTAACATGTTTAATTTATTTAACATATATATATATATATATATATATATATATATATATATATATAGTAATATTTCTCATTTGGCCAGTTCCTAGTTCCATGATCTTGCCCTGTGGTTTACTATTAACAGGTACAAGTATTGTTTAATAAATTCCATAATGACTCTTGGAAGAGTCTAAAGGGAAAAATAAGATTTTCCTTGGAATTTTCAAGTAGCCTTTTTTACAATATCTCATGTTTTAAAAGTTAATCAAGGGGCTTCCCTGGTGGCGCAGTGGTTGAGAGTCCGCCTGCCGATGCAGGGGACACGGGTTCGTGCCCCGGTCCGGGAAGATCCCACATGCCGCGGAGCGGCTGCGCCCGTGAGCCATGGCCGCTGAGCCTGCGCGTCCGGAGCCTGTTGTTCCACAACGGGAGAGGCCACAACAGTGAGAGGCCCGCGTACAACAAAAAAAAAAAAAAAAAAAAAAAAAAAGTTAATCAAATACCAAAAACATAATAGTAAAAAAGATAAAACTATTAAAATAGATTTTAACAATGAGCTATATAGTCACAAAAGGGAAAGCTTCAAAATTACTCAACATTAATAAATCAATTAGGAGTGTTTTTCCTGTCAGGCAGTGACTGGAAATTTCAAAACTCTTAGAGAGATTTTATTTTACATAGAATAAATTTAAATAATAATGTTTTATCAGAATTTGCTTCTTAGTTCTCTAGTCACAATATCTCTGGCCTTCAGAAACTTCCAAGCTCAGAGAGAATTAAACATAAGATGTATTAGAAGATGCACATACAAAAAGCTCTGTGGATAGGGCATGCACAGTGTTCCTTTCTCTTAAGATGGCTTGTCTCCCTCTTTTGCACAAAGATAATTGACACAAGACACACAACTGCAATTTTCCCCTTAACTTAGATTTTTTTTAGAAAAGTTTCTTTTATTTTCTAGTAGATACATAACAAATTAGCAAGCATGAAAATATTTTTCTTACACAATTCAAGATAAAAACTCAAGATCATACTATATATTTCTTTTATTTCCCTTTTAAAATACTCTAATGGCTTTTGTCTGTCATGTTCTCCAACTGACATATTTCAATTCTGTTTTTTTCAACTGATACATTTTAATTCCATTTTCTAACAGATCAAGTAAACAAATATCAAAGGTCCAAAGATTCTCACTCATCTTGATTTATGGAACTTTCAACACTCACTAAACACATATTCCTTCTCCAGCACACTGGCCAAACAAAATTTGGCTATTAATTTACTGATAGCTAGAACATAAAGGGAAACAATATTAGACATTTCTCATTAGAGAAAGAGAATCTCTAAGAAACAAAATTTTAACAGGATTTGGTTGTGAATGAATATTGTCATTAGGTATATTTTATTATTTTGTTTATTGGTAATACCTTTGGAAATAATTTTATATCAATTCTGAGTGATTTACTTACTTCCATTCCTTGTACTAATCAAGAAAGTCAAGTTCTCACATTAGATATGATTTCCATAAAATGATTCTCTGAGGATCTGCGCTAGTGTTCAGCGATGCACCTTAATTGAAAAATATGCCTTACAATAAGAAAGCAGGGGAGGACTCTTCACCAACTTTACACAGACTTCTCTAGATATAACTCCTTTCTAAGCTTTTGATAGGTCCTGGAGTGAAGGCAACTTGAGTTTATATTTTATGAAAAGTGTTATAAGTGTTTTCTTTTTAATTCCTTTGGTAAGCTATGATAAAATTATATGCTCTGTAAAGAAGAGAAGTGTGTAGTAGATTTGACATTTTTATATAAAATCTAAAAAATTGTGGAGAGTTAGAAAAACAGGAGTTAAAAACCTCATACACAACTATGCAACATATGAAGGTGTTTTCATGGGTTCAGACTTTGGCAAGTAATCAGTAGCAGTTTTAGTTGCTTTCAAATTACAATTAAAATGTTTATTTCTGAGAAGAAATGTGGATAAAACTGCTATAGGATTGGCAGCTAAGACAAATAGATATCAAGTAAGCATGACAAAAGGAAAGCAGAATTATAATTTTAACATCCATTGCAGTAGTATTTAGGGCAAAAAAATGCTATATGAGAAAAGATTCATTTTATATTAATAAATGTAACAATCTTAAGTGAAAATATAGTGGTCATGGACTTTTTTGCACTGAAAAGCAGGGTAGTCATCATTGGCACACTACTATCCATCTTTGTCAGATGAAGTACATAAAAAAATTAGTTAAGCCTTGCTTTGAAAGATTCAGATAAAAATTTGAATGAAGAAAAGCAGATGAGGTATATGCATTATTTTCAAATAGTTAAAGGGTGATATATGAGATTTGAGTTATCTTTGCATGGTTAGAGTACAGACAGAGATAAAGCTAGAGCTCCTCAATTATTGAAAGGCCTTATTAGAGGCTTTAATTTGTGTACAGATATTTAGGAGGCAAATTGACATTTGAAGAACATTCACACTGAACTATATAGGGTGGATAAGAGAGGACAGAGGCTGAAAGGAAAATCAGGATTCTATTACAGTGGTGCTTTAATGAATGGTGAGTGCTGATATAGGGTTAGAGAAGATATGAAAAATATTATAGAGGAATCAGTGGTAGATTGCCATGGACTAAATGAGACTAGTTGGCAAAATCTCATAAATCAATGGGAAATTTACATGTGATTTTGGTTTATAATGAGGAGTCTGTGTTATTATAATCAGCTTCCACCAACATCAATTCTTATTCACCTGCAGGTCTCTTTTCTCCCAGATGCTGAAACATCTATGTCTGATTGCTTTTTCCTATTAAAAATTATGCAGGGATAAGAAGTTATTCGGGCCAATGAATTCTTCATGGCCCAGTTCATTTAGTTTCTAGAAAACGACATTATACAAGATGAAAATCATTTCATATATCATAAATTGCCACAGATGTTTTTCACCAATTATCCTGAAGATATAGCCTAACAAGGATGCAGGTCCCTAGAAATGAATTCATTGGTATATCAGAGGGAGCTAAAAATAATTGTAAAACACATGATTGTATGGTAACTCTGTATTTAACTGTTTGAGAAACTGCCAGACTATTTTCCAACGTGGTTGCACTATTTTACATCCCACCAGCAGTGTATGAGTCTTCTGATTGATGCAATGATATTCTTGCTAATACAGTTTATCATATGACTTTTTGGTTATAGTCATTCTAGTGGGTGTGATGTGGTATCTTACTGTAGGTTTTGATTCACATATTTTTGATGACTAATGATGATAAATATCTTTTCATGCACTTAGTGACCATTTCTATATCTTTTTTGGAGAAATGTCTATTCGTATCCTTTGTCCATTTTAAAATTTGGTTATTCTTCCTTCTATCATTGAGTTATTTATATAATCTAGATACAGGTTCTTTATTAGATGTATGATTTGAAAATATTTTCCTACATTCTGTGAATTGTCTTTTCATTTTCTTGATTGTGGCCTTTGAAGCATTCTTCTCCCAAGTATATACACAAAATAAAACATCTGCCCACACAAAACTTGTATACAAATGTCTATAGCAGCATTATTCCTAACAGCCCAAAGTTGGGAACAACCCAAAATCCATCAGCTGATGAATGGATAAACAAAATTTGGTATGTCCATACAATGGAATATTATGAATAAAGTACTAATAGATGTTACAACATGATTGAACCATGAAAACAAAAGACTACATAGTATATGTTGCCATTTATATGAAATGTCCAGAATAGGAAAATTTATAGAGACAGATTAGAATAGTGGTTGCTTGGAGATGGGTGATGGGGGATAGGAGATAACTAAAGAGTATGGGGTTTCTTTTTGAGTCTAAGAAATTGTTCTAAAATTGACTGTGGTAATGATTGTGCCCATCTGTGAATACGCTAAAAAACCGTTGAATTGCACAGTTTAAATGGGTGAATTATATGTTATGTAAATTATATTTCAATAATACTGTTATTTAAAAAAATATATGATCAGATTGAGGGACTAGACTAGACTAGACTGAGGAACTCTGACAATTATATTCAAGATTCTGCTTCTCAGAGTAGGCAACCAGGTGCACAGCCCACTTACAGCAAGAATTGTTAACCTCCTAGCCATAAAGAAAATATTTGAAAAACTATTGAATGTTTAGAGATCTCCAGAAAAATTATACTTAAGCACATTTTAAAACTATAATTTCCTTTATTACATTGGAAACTGATTTTTTTTAACACAGGCACAGAAAAATATGGCCTTCACACTTGTCTGTTTTTTCTTGTAAAAGTAAGTTTCCACTGATTGATAAAAAAGACAATATTATACAAAAACACAAAAGCAAGTTTGGATTCAGCTAGAAAGTGATTTCAATTACACGAATCTTTGGTTTTGCTTTCATAATAATTAATAATGATTCATGATAATAATAAGAATTAAAATAGAATCTCATACTATACATTTTTATTTAGAATAAATAAACAAATATCTTCAGGACATTGACAAAAATTATTTTTTCACATGAGCAGTTTTCAAGTAGAAGAAGTAAATTGACATATAAATGTTTTGCTTATTTGGCTCATGGAAACCTGAAGACCATCAACAGAATTTCTATATTTAACAACTTTTTAAGAGAGAGTAAGCCCTGGCTTCTGGCCAAGGCATACATTTCTTAAATTCTAGAACCAGTGCTTCTTAAATGGGGCTTATTTGCTAGAATCTGCTAAGACCCATTTGATAAGTAGCAGGTTCTTCTCTCTCTCAATGACTCTTTCCTCAGCCCCAAGAATAGCTTATTCTTTATTTCTCCTCAAATATTTTATAGATGCATTGCACATATAAATAATAATCAGTAATTTTTCTGGTCTCTCCTTATATATTCTCTTATCATGTATAGGAAAAAAGCCATCTCCCATGCATGATAGAGAAATTAAGAAAATGAACTTAAATCCACAGTCTTTCCACAAGCACCATGTCCCTTCAAACTACAAGTACATCTTGAATAAAATAGGATTTTAAAAAAAATTGTGTGAGTAGAAATATCTTACAGAATAAATTAAATGAAATAGTTTACATAAGAAGTAAAAATATCTGTCAAGAGAAGAAAAAAGGGGGTGATGTCATCATCATGGCAGCATGAGATACTCCCTCTTATTCTCCCCTTTAATCTACAACAAGTGAAACATCCATAATTCAACAAAACGTTCCTCTGCCTAACACAGCAGGATGCCAGAGAGATCCACACATCAGTACATCCGAAGGTGGGTGGATTAGAACACATAGAGAAGGTGGAACTCTGGGAATAGCAGAGGCTATGCCTCTGATTGTGGTCCACCATCCGTGATGGCTGAGCCTGCAGGCCCAGAGAATCCAGCACCTGCAATAGTGGTTAGAGGTGACACACAGGACTCCACTTTCCTGGCTGCAGTGGCAGCCATCATGGGCACAAGGACCTGGGTAGCAGCAATGCTCCATAGAGCAGATCACATGGAAGAGAGACTTAGTGAGCTCAAAGATAGAAGTCTACAAATAATTAGGTAGAAGAGCAGAGAGAACTAAGACTTTTTTAAATGAAGAAATTCTACAAGGACTATTCAGCTCCATTAGAAAAGGCAACATAAGGATAATGGGTAACCCAGAAGGAGAAGAGAAAAAAGGGGGCAGAGAGTTTAGTTAAAGGAATAATAGCTGAAAATGCCCCAAACCTGGGGAAGGAACTGTATATATAAGTCCACAAAGCTAATAGAACACCCAGTTACATCAGTGCAAAATAACCTTCTCCAAGACACATTATATTAAAAAAGGCAAAAGTCAATGATAAAAAAGAATTTTAAAGGCAGCCACAGAATAAAACACAGTAACCAACAAAAGAACCCTCATTAGGCTATCAGCAAATTTCTCAGCAGAAACTCTATAGTTCAGGAAACTGGAATGACATACTCAAAATATTGAAAGATAAAAACTATCAGCCAAGAATATACAGCAAAATTATCCTTCAGATATGAGAGGGAAATAAAGGCTTTACCAGACATACAGAAGCTGAGGGAATTCATCACCAATAGACCTGCCTTACAAACCATGTTGAAAGGAGTTCTTCTACATGAAATGAAAAAGCAAAACCATGCAAAACTTTGAGTAAGGTGATCAGTACCTAGACAGAATAAGAATATTGCAACTCTATAGAAGAATAGATTGTTAAACACTTTATTATAGCATAAAAATTAAAGGGAAAAAAGCATCCAAAAAATAACTATAGCTATTTCAATTTGATAACAAACTCAAAATATAAAAAGGGATAATGTGGGACAACAAAAACATAAAAGGTGAAGAGGAAAATGATAGAACTTGTATAGGCAAATGACACTATGATGCTATCAGCAGAAAAAGACTATTTTATTTATGAGACATTTAATAGAAACCCCATGATAACCCCAAACAAAAATCTAGATCAGGGACACAAAACATAAAAAAAGGAAGCTGAGAAAACATCATAGAAAACCATCAAACTAAAATGGTAGACAGAAACACAAAGAAAAAGAAATAATGGATATATAGAACAATCAGAAAACAAAAGATAAAATGGCTACATTAAATCCTCATTTATCAAGAATCACCCTAAATGAAAATAGATTGAATCCAATCAATCAAAAGACAGAGAGTGGCTGGCTATATTAAAGAACAAGGCTCAATTACATGCTGCCTCCAGGGAACTCAGCTCTAAAGATAAATATAGACTCAAAATGAAGGGATGAAAGATGACACTCCAAGCAAATGGCAGACAAAATAAAGCAGGCAAAGTATGTGTAGCCATACTCATATCAGACAAAATAGACTTCAAGCCAAAAAAGGTAAAAAAGACAAAGATAGACACTTTATACGACAAAGGGGAATATCCCTCAAGAAGGCATGAGTAATTAATATATATGTGCATAATATAGAAGCATTAAATATATATAAAAGTAATTATTAACAGACTTAAAGGTAGAAATTGATAGCAACACAATAATGTTTGGGGACTTTAACACCCCACTTATGCCAGATCATCCAGACAGAGTCAACAAGAAAACACTGGCCTTAAATGAAACATTAGATTAGATGAACTTGAGACATATACAGAATATTTCATCCAAAAACAGCAGAAAAAACATTCTTCTTTAGTGCACATGGAACATTCTCAAGGATAGAACGTATGTTGGGACGCAAAACAAGTCTCCATAAATTTAAGATTGAAATCATTCCTAGCATCTTTTCTGATTGCAATCGTATGAAACTAGAAATCAACTACAAGAAGAAAGCTGAAAAAAACCACAAATATATAAATCTAAACAACATGCTACTGAACAACTATTGCCAACAACAACAACAACAAAAAAAATCAAAGGAGAAATAAAAAATACCTGAAGACAAATGAAAGTGAAAATACAACATACTGAAATCTATGGATGCAGCAAACCACCACTAAGATGGAAGTTTATAGCAATACAGCCCTATCTCAAGAAACAAGAAAAATCTAAAATAAACAATCTAACCTTACACCTAAAGGAACTAGGAAAAGAAGAACAAATGAAGCCCTAAATTAGAAGAGAAAGGAAATAATAAAGATCACAGTGAAAATAAATGAAACAGAGACTAAAAAGACTAGAAGATCAATGAAACTAAGAATCAGTTCTTTGAAAAGATAAACAAAATTGACAAAACTTTAGCTAAACACACTAGGGAAAAAAGAGAGAAGGCTCAAATAAAGAAAATCAGAAATGAAAGAGAAGTTACAATGGATACCACAGAAGTACAAAGGAATTAGAGACTACTATGAGAGCTATACACCAACAAATTAGATAATCTAGAAGAAATGGATAAATTCTAGAATCAAACAATCTTCCAAGACAAAATCATGAAGTAGAAAATCTGAATAAACTTATCACTAGTTAGAAGATAGAAACAGTGATCAAAAACCTCCCAAAAAACAAAAATCCAGGACCAGATGGCTTAACTGGTGAATTCTACCAAATATTCAAAGAGATTTAATATATACATCTCAAACTCTTGAAAAAAATTGAAGAGGAGGAAATACTTCCTAACACGAAGCCAACATTATTCTGACACCAAAACCAGACAAGGACAACACACACAAAAAAATTACAAGCCAATACCTTTGATAAACATAGATCAAAAATTCTCAACAAAATATTAGAAAACTGAATACAGCAATACCTTAGGGTCTTCCCTGGTGGCGCAGTGGTTGAGAGTCCGCCTGCCGATGCAGGGGACATGGGTTCGTGCCCCGGTCCGGGAAGATCCCACATGCCGTGGAGCGGCTGGGCCCGTGAGCCATGGCCACTGAGCCTGCGCGTCCAAAGCCTGTTCTCCGCAACGGGAGAGGCCACAACAGGGAGAGGCCTGCATACTGCAAAAAAAAAAAAAGGGATCATACACCATGACCAAGTGGAATTTATTCCAGGATGCAAGGATGGTTCAACATTTGCAAATCAGTCAGTATGATACACAACATTAATAAAATGAAGAATAAAAATCATATCATTATCTCAATAGATGCAGAAAAAACATGACGAGATTCAACACCCATTTATGATGAAAACTCTCAATAAAATGGGTATAGTAGGAGTGTACCTTAACATAATAAAGGTCACATAAGACAAATCCACAGCTAACATTATATTTAGTGGTGAAAAACCAAATGCTATCCCTCTAAGATCAGAAACATGACAAGGGTGTGCATTCTTGTGACTTTATTCAACATATTATTGGAAGTCCTAGCCAGAGAAATTAGGTGAGTCAAAGAAACAAAAGATATCCACATTAGAAAGGTAAAAACAAAACTGTCAATATGTGTAGATGACATAATATTATATGTAGAAAATGCTCAAAATGCTAAAGACTCCACCAAAAACACTCTTAGAAATAATAAACCAATACAGTAAAGTTTACAGGGCACAAAATCAATATACAAAAATCTATTTCTTTTCTATACAATAACAATGAACTGGCAGAAAAGAAATTAGGAAAGGAATCCATGTACAATTGCAACAAAAGAATAAAATACAAAGGAATAAATTTAACTAAGGAGGTGAAAGACCTGTACACTGAAAACTATAAGACGTTGAAAGAAATTGAAGATGACAAAAAGAAATGGAAAGCTATTTTGTGATCATGGATTGGAAGAATGAATATTATCAAAATATCCATATTCATTCACAGATTCAATGCAATCCTTATCACAGTACCAGTGACCTTTTTCACATGAACAAAACAAAAAATTCTGAAATTGATATGGAACCACAAGAGACCCCAAATAACAAAAGCAATCCTGAGAAAAAGGAACAAAACTAGAGGTATCACACTCTCTGATTTCAACTTTTACTACAAAGTTCTAGTAATTAAAACAGTATGGGATTGGCAGAAAAACAGACACACATATAAATGGAACAGAACTGAAAGCCCATAAATAAACTCACATATATATGAACAACTAAATTACAACAAAGGAGCTGAGAACATATAATGGAGAAAGGAAAGTTTTCAATTAATAGTGTTGGGAAAACTGGACAGCCACATGCAAAAGAATGAAACTAGACCATTATTTTTTATCATACACAAAAATCAATTCAAAATGGATTACAGACTTGAATGGAAGATCTGAAACCATAAAACTCCTAGAATAAATCACAGGCAGTATACACTTTGGCATCAATCTTAGAAATATCTTTTTGGATGTGTCTCCTCAGGCAAGAGAAATAAAAGCAAAAATAAACAAATGAGACTATATCCAACTAAAATGCTTCCTTACAGCAAAGGAAACCATCAACAAAACAAAAAGACAAACTACAAAATAGGAGACGATATTTGTTAATAATATATTTGGTAAGGAGTTAACATCCAAAATACATAAAGAACACATACAACTCAACAGCAAACAAAAAAATAATTTGATTAAAAAATGGGCAGAGGGTACGAATAGACATTTTTCCAAAGAAGACATAAAGATGGCCAACAAACATAAGATATTCACAGATTCAATGCAATCCCTATCAAACTACCAATGGCATTTTTCACAGAATTAGAATAAAAGATTTTACAATTTGTATGGAAACACAAAAGACCCCGGATAGTCAAAGCAATCTTGAGAAAGATAAACGGAGCTGGAGGAAGCAGGCTCCATGATTTCAGACTATACTACAAAGCTACAGTAATCAAGACAATATGATACTGGCACAAAAACAGAAATATAGATCAATGGTACAGGATAGGAAGCCCAGAGATAAACCCACACACATATGGTCACCTTATCTTTGATAAAGGAGGCAAGAATATACAATGGAGAAAAAACAGCCTCTTCAATAAGTGGTGCTGGGAAAACTGGAGAGCTACATGTAAAAGAATGAAATTAGAACACTCCCTAACACTGTATACAAAAATAAACTCAAAATGGATTAAAGACCTACATGTAAGACCAGCCACTATAAAAGTCTTAGAGGGAAAGATAGGAAAAACACACTTTGACATAAATCACAGCAAGATCTTTTTTGACCCACCTCCTAGAGTAATGAAAACAAAGCCAAAATAAACAAATAGGACCTATTTAAACTTATAAGCTTCTGCACAGCAAAGGAAACCATAAACAATATGAAAAGACAACCCTCAGAATGGGAGAAACTATTTGCAAATGAAGCAACTGAAAAGGGGTTAATCTCCAAAATATATAAACAGCTCATGCAACTCAATATCAAAACAATAAACAACCCAATCAAAAAATGGGTGGAAGACCTAAATAGACATTTCTCCAAATAAGACATACAGATGGCCAACAAACACATGAAAAGATGTTTAACATCACTAATTATTAGAGAAATGCAAATCAAAACTACAATGAGGTATCTCCTCACACGGTCAGAATGGCCATCATCAAAAAATCTACAAACAATAAATACTAGAGAGGGAGTGGAGAAAAGGGAATCCTCTTGCACTGCTGGTGGGAATGTAAATTGATACAGCTGCTCTGGAGAACAGTATGGAAGTTCCTTAAAAAACTATAAATAGAACTACCATATGACGCAGCCATCCCACTACTGGGCATACACCCTGAGAAAACCATAATGCAAAATGACACATGTACCCCAGTGTTCATTGCAGCACTATTTACAATAGCCAGGACATGGAGGCAACCTAAATGTCCATCAACAGATGAATGGATAAAGAAGATGTGGGGTATATATACAATAGAATATTACTCATCTATAAAATACATGAAATCTTTCTGTATGCTACAACATGATGGACCTTTTATGGGATTATGCTAAGTGAAATAAGTCAGACAGAGAAAGACAAAGATCTTATGATTTTATTCATGTAGAATATAAAAAAATAAACTAGCAAACAAAACAAAAACAAGTGCATAGGTACAGAGAAAAGATTGGTGTTTACCAAAGGGAAATAGAGATGGGGGGAGGGCCAAAAGGGTAAAGGGGGTCAGTTGGATGGTGATGGATGGAACCTAAACTTTTGATGGTGAGCACAGTGTAGTGTATAGAGAAGTCAAATTCTAACATTGTATGCATGAATCCTATATAATGTTATAAACCAATGTTATTTCAATTTAAATAAAGAGGAAAGATGAATGTACTAAGGCAAGCATATAGAACAAAGCTAAAAAGAGGAGAAATGAATATGTCATGTGACTTCTCTCAGTGAATGCTACTTCCTCATTCACTTTATTTTTCCATTTTGTGCAAAGAAATCATATTGTGAGTGAGAGCCTGTAATAAGACTGGCTGAATATGACCCTAAATTATTCTATAATACCTGAAGAATTAAAGGATTAAAATACTTTTAAATGGAATTTAGTTAATAGGAAAACTCTATTTCTGTAATTAAAATGTTTAAAAATGTTAAATTGAGGAATCAACAAGCTATGCATGTTTTGGTATTTAATTTCTTTTTTCAAGATTCATCCCTACAAAAGTAATCCAAAATACAATTATACTCCAATAAAGATCTATTAAAAAAATTGAACTGAAATACAATTGGAGAGAGATTAGGTATATTAGAGGTTGACAGAAAAGGATCCATTTGGGAAATACAAGAGGTTTTGTTTTGTTAATTTATTTTATTTGACTTTGGTTTTCAGAGTTACTGAAATTGAACACTTACATATTCAGGACAAGCAACTTGTCAACCTCTTTGTAATTAAGTCTATGGATGACCCCCTAAAATAAATACACATGAACACAAATGACTATCTGATCTAGATAAAGATATTGATCTAAAAATATGTTACTTGGTACGTATTCAACAAAGAAGCAAGTATTCACTTACTATGACACCAAAAACATGTTTGAAATATTGGGAAACCAAAAGACATTTTTTAAAAAGTTGCTTCTCAAACCAGGTTCAGTGATCTAACAACTGTTTTCACTTTAAAAAATTTCCCAACATTAATCATATGTAAATTAATTTTATATAATTGTAATTATGTGCATGTGTTTGCATAGGTTCTTTTTTTTTCTTCTTCTTTCTTTTTTTTTTTTTTTTGTGGTACGCGGGCCTCTCACTGTTGTGGCCTCTCCCGTTGCGGAACACAGGCTCCGGACGCGCAGGCTCAGCGGCCATGGCTCACGGTCCCAGCCGGACACGAACCCGTGTCCCCTGCATTGGCAGGCGGACTCTCAACCACTGTGCCACCAGGGAAGCCCTGCATAGGTTCTTTGATAGATTTTTTTTCCAAAGAATATATTATTATATGAAGATTGTTACTCTAATTTCCTGTCTTCATAAAATGATCTTGAAAGAACACATTTACGTTGCAATTTACTGTACAATTTCCCAATTGTTAAATACTGTGTTTATGTTTTTATGATAAAAAATTCTTTAAGAACATCTTCAAACACAAAGAATATGTTTTATTAATAGCTAAAATGTATTTACCTCTAAGCCTGTTTCAGAGACTGTGCTAAGTTCTTTTCAGTTATTTACACGTTTATTCATCACAACAATCACATTGAACTGGTGCTATTATGATACTCATTTTACACATAAGAAGGCTGAGATCCAGAGGTACGAAGTAACTTGCCCACAGTGACACAGCAGTATAGGTGGAGCCAGAATTCAAACTATTTGTGACTCTTGAGTCTGTATATCTAAATAGTCAAGTTATAGTGTGTCTCCTTATTGTATACAAAAGGTAGAAATCTTATGATCTGACAAGCATTTACAGACTATCTTCCCCAAAGTGGCACAGATTTGCAAAGCTTCTAGCAATATTTGAATATACTACATCTTGTGAGGAAGTACTAGAGCACCAAAACGACATGTTATTCTTAATCAAAGAAATGATTAAGACAGTTACAGATAAAAAATTGACATACTTTGAGTTACTGGATACATACAAAGCAATGACAGTTCTTATATGCAATTGATATTATCAGTTATGAAGCTGTTCCTTTAAGGAGCCCACAGGTGATTGGCAGATATTGTGACTTCTGAAAAGAACATTTTTAGGTGGCCCCAAGTTTGATGCAAAACTGAATTTTAAATATTAAAATGTCATAGTGGTATTAGAAGCTACAGCTGCGATTGTTTTATGTGATGTTACTGGTGGGAAAGAAAAAATGAGCAACCCAGAGAGACATAGCAGAGAAAAGAGAGCAGTGTGGTTCCTGAACTCTCACCTGAATTTACATGAATTAAATTCTGTATTGGACATGTTTTGTTAAAAGTAATAGAACTCAACCAAAATTGATTTTTTTAAAAGTGGTATTTAATTACTTCTCCTCTTGGAAGCAGGAGTTTAAACAATATATTTAGGACTAGTTCTTACTATCTTTTATTTGCAGTTCTTGTTTTCTCATAGTTGGCTCTGTTCTCAGGCAACATATCACTCTGTTTTCATTGTCTCATTCCATCCCTGGACCTTCAACTATAGCACAGACCCAGTGTCAAATGGTCAGTAAGCTGACTCTGGCCAAAACATAAGAACTAACAGTGGTGGGTAGGAGTTCTCAGAAGTTAATTGCCAGACAAGAGATTAGATGTTGGAGAAACAAAAACTGTGATTATATACCCTCCAGTCCTCCAAACATTGTTTTGTTTCCAGTACACTCCTCATACTCTTTCAAATGACAGTACTAATCATTGTATTTACTTCTTCAAAATCCTCCACTCAATGGATCATTTTTCCTTACTCAACAGATCATTTCTTATTCAATAGATCATTTTTCATGCTTTTAGATGGGAACCTAACATCCTTCAGATTAAGACCTCTAACGATCTTTCCTGCATCGTTTTCAGCTGTTCCTTGCTCTAGAGTCTGCAATCAGCACAACAGGAATCACTTGGATGCTGTAGGGCAGCTTTACCAGATCTGCTCTTTCCACCAAGTACACCTTGTTTATCTCTTAAGCTCCTCTAAAGTGAGGCATGCTTTTGCATCACACATTCTGCATTCTGGAGCAGAGGGACAGGTAAGCATTCGTGAAATCACTGATTCAGAGGACTCTCTCCTTCTTTTCTGTCATTAATGAATATATAACCATAAGGTAAAAAAAAAAATTAGCTCTTCAAAGGATTCAGAGTAAACTATCTGCTGTCCATTAGAATCATCGTGGACTGATGGCTCCATTGCTTTAGTCTTCCAGCCTTCTTTGCTTACATCAGCTTTTGAACCTACTCTGATCTCAGTCTTTCTATTTTTGCAATTACCTCTGTCTTATTTAAGCATTTTTATTGCATTAGCCTAGCATCTGACTCAGGTCACACCATGAATCCTACCTCTGCTCTGTAAAATGAGTATGATTTCCCAAATTTTCAATTTATATTTTAATATGGTAGATGATAGCATTTCAATGCTTCAGCAAGTTTTTAAATCTCTGACTTAAAATATTTATATTAAAGATTATTCGGTTGTTTATTTAAAGTGAAGTCTTTATCCTCAAAGTAATATATTCTTATCAACTCATGCTATATTATTGAAAAAAAAGAATAAACTGTAGACAAATGTCACAGCACCAGTTTATATGACATATGAATGAAATATGCCATTTCCAACAAGCTAAAATTACTTATTCTATATTTTCATTAATGAGTATATTTGTATTCATTTTCCACCTACAGCAATGGAAGTTTTTTTTTTTTTTACAAATCATACATTACTGTGAAATTTTTGTAGTGACTTTTTTCTTACAATGATAGCTTATATTCCTTTTAGGTTAATTTGTATTGAACGTACTGCTACGTTAAGAAAAAAGTTTAAGCCTTTTTGGAAAAAATGCTCTCAAAATCTATGACTATGTGAATAGTTTTGTCTTATTTGCTTGGGTTTGAACGTTTTTTCAATCATCATTTTTTATTTAAGTCTTAATTTTGAAATCAAAATAGTTATTGCAATTTTATAAATACTTTATAAATGATATACCATTATATTTATATAATAATCCTGTCAGATGTTTATTTCAATCACTGAAATCTGAATTTTAAAACCAATTCTAGTACACCTGAAGCTAACACAACATTGTATATCAACTGTACTCTGATATAAAATAAAATTTTTTTTTAATAAAAAAAAGGAAAAAAGATTCTAACTCCAGCATCCACATTCTCTTTACTATAAGTAGTATTTGACATCAAATCTTTATATGTATATGATGAAATTATATACATACCTATCACATATATGGCACTATGTATATTTATATGGCACATATATAATCTACATATATATATATGTTGAAATCAAGGAGGTGAAGTTATTAATACAAAGTCATAAAACAAGATAGTGTCTGGGTTTAAAATAGAGCTTTATCTCCAAATTCTTAGTCAAATCTTCCTTTCATACTTTATGTTGCTTTTCAATCATAAGAAATGACCAAAGAAATCTATGTTCTTTACTAGGTAGCCATTTTAAATACCACTTTTTATTCTCTATTATGCTTCATTGTATCTCTAAATATCAGTGGCTATGAATTGGATAAAATGTAAAACTATCTACTTGTAGCTGAAATGCAAGGTTTGGCATCATCTAAAACAAAATGAGTTTGAAATCCATAAGCACTCAAACCTTCACACAACTGCCTTTTGTTCTGTCACTCTTTTCTTTCTCTCAGACACAAACACACTTTTATTCACACATAACACACACACACACACACATACACACTATGAACACAAGAGCTAATCTTGCTACTGTATTTTAAAGGAATTCTTTAACATCCATAAGTTCTCATTTAAAATATTTTTCCTGCTTTGATTACTTAACCAAATGTGTGGCTTCATAGCATTTCATTGATTATAATGACAATAATTATGGAGACTGGCAAGTATAATGAAAATAATGAAGATGACTCTGGAGGTGACTCTTATAAAGTAAAATATAAGGACCATTTTGGTTAGACCAAGATAATATGTCAACTTGAGTACTATATTAATTAATTCCCATCATTTTAATAATCTTTACCTTTCCAGGTAAGATTGTTTAAAAGCAGTTGCATGCATTTCAATACAACATCCAGGTTGCCAAATTGCAGTTTTATATATGATTAGAGTGTAAAATATTTTAACATTGAGAAGTCAGATAATTAAAACCATTACTAGTTTTTAAAATATTTAATTATAAGAATACATTTTAATATTTTATGTTAGGAAAATGTGTTTATGTTGTATTTATTTGGTATATGAATATTAGGAAAACTAGGGAAAATTAAAGAAATAATGCAAATTAATAATCAGGAAAGAGGAAAAAAAACTTGGTAAAATAGTAAGATTTTTATGTGATTTTTAGGTGATTGCCAAATGTAAGTAGAGTAGAAGTTAATGTGTTATGATATGTTCACTGCAGAAATTCCCTCCAAAATTTTAAACCACTTAATTCCTCCTAGAAAATGTAAGTGAACTTTCATTAAAAATACATTCAGAACTTAAATGAAGACCAAAAAAGAATACTGAAGAGATTTTATTGATTGAATAGGTTATGGACATCACTATTAAGGCTTATTTTAATGAAAGGTAATCTCAGCAAAAAAGTAAAATGTTCAAAGAAGTGACTGTACTGATAATGTAATGGAAAAAGAAGCTTTATTCGCATAATGATTACCATCTATCTGCTGCCTTCACATCAAAAGAGCAAAACTCATCATTTAACCAGAATGAAGGACATTTCAAAGTTACCAATTTAGTCAGTATTTAAATTTCTTTTTCAGATAGCAAGTCTGCTTATCATAAACTACTATTTGTGAAGAAGATTTTGAAGATATAGGGACTTTTAAGATGCTAGATCAGTTGATGTATAAAAGTGGGAAATAAATGATACAGAAAATGATATTCAATAAACATCTCCTCAAAAGATAATGTACTTCATAGGTGTATGCATGTACTTCCATTCTCTGATATTTGTAACAGTAAGATATAGAAATCAAATGTTTATCAATAGATGGCTGGTTGGATTAATCACAAAATATCCACAGAAGGTAATTCTATGTTATTTTTAAAAATGAGATATTTTCTACACATACTAACATGAAAAGAGGTCCACAGTGCATTGGTAAATGAGCACAGTAAGTTATAGAACTGAGTTCAGGGTATCTTTCCACTAAAATAAAAAGCTTCAGAAGGGGAAGTAGGTAGGTAGATGATAGATAGATAGATAGATAGATGATAGATAGATAGATAAATTAAAGTTAATATAGTATAGAACAAGATTTGAAGTGAGGAAGATACTGATTTTTATTATGCATAGAGGGGATGAGGGAACAGGAGTCACTAAAATATTACTAGTGGCTTCTATAGGGGAAGTGAAATTAAAGAGGGATTGTATGGGTTTGGAGGTTTATCTTTTTATATTATATATTTCAGAGCAGGTTTCTTTTTTCTATATAATATAGGCACATTTTATAATGTAAAAAACTGATGAAAATGAAATTAACTAGCTTTAACTGTTTATGAATGCTATTAAACCTATGATCATAGTCAATGCTGATTTAAGAAAATATATATTGTTTTCATGATCCATTTTATTATGCACGCAAAATGCACAGAAATTTCACAGAAGTATAAATGGGAATAAATGGAATGGCAGACATTTTTTTCCCCCTCAAAATTAGGTTCCTAGAACAATAATATCAGAAACTTCTGGAATTTTTATTAAAATTTCAGACCCTGGACCTACCCCAAACCTAATGAAGCAAAATAAGGTTTCTGGATTCTTAAATATTTAAAAATATTTCTCAAGTGTTATTTGTGAGGAAAAAGACTGAAGAAATAACTATAGAAAATACACAAATATAGAGATATATCATAAAAAAGACCTACATCTTAAGCAAGGATGTTAATGCTTGGATATTGCCATGGTGCATTAGTAAATTTTCCTAGGATATATTGCATAACAAACAAAGCTTCAAATCTTTGTAAGTTTCACTAATGAACATTAATTTCTCACTCAAGCTACATGTGGGCTGTGGGTCAGCTGTAGCTCTGTGCCAAGCTGTGGTTTTGCCTCTACATTTCCTTTCTCTGTAGGACTAGGATGAAGGAGAAGCCTATCTTTGAAAGTGTTCTTAGAGGGAGAGAGGGGAAATGCAGGAATCTAGCCAACCAACTCAAATGAACTTAAAACACTGTTTGGGATTGGCATTACTGTGGTGATATACATTCCATTAGCAAAAGAAGGTCATATGGTCAGGCCCAGCAATGGGGCAAGCAAATGTCATTGCAAGTCACATTCAAAGGAAAAGGACATGAAATTATCTTACAGTGATAGAGCAGTAAGTTATGAACAATAACACACAATCTACTATACAGGGAATGGTTGAAGGAAGATAGTATAAAATTATTTTATAATCTTCCTACATAAAATTACCCATCAATAACATTACATCATGAGGTTTAGATTACATAGAATTTAAGTTATATGAAGCTTTATCTTTTTAAACTGTCTCCCTCCCTCCTTTCCTTCCTTCCTTCCTTCCTTGCTTCCTTCCTTTCATAATTCAAGATTCTATAGCTCTGTTGACTTAATTCAAATACATTGTCCTCTATGCGTCTATGAGTTTTACCAATTTTGAATACCAAGTACATGCTAAGCATTAAATGTGTGTGTGTATGTGTTTATGTTCTTCACAAACCTCGTCTAAAATAAGTGAAAGCAGCACTCCTGAATTCTTTTGTCCCACTATCCTCCCTGAAGCTCTTTGTGCCTATGTCTTTCTCTGTAAAGTAGGGATAATTATATACCTACTCAAAGGATTGTCAGGGTTAAGTGAGTTAACATAAGTGATTTGTTACAATAATGTCTGCCATATAGTAGGCAAAAAGTATGTTTAAGCTCTTATTACTATCACACTATCTTTATAGGTGTAGAAACTTTCTTCAGTGAAGTCATATAACTACTTCTGAAAGATCTGGGTTTTGAATTAATGTGTAACTCTGTAGCCTTTTTGTTTTTCTCTGTGCCATGCTCTGTTGCAGTTATTGGATACACCAATGTTTGATTGTTTTATTTAATAGAGAGTAGTTTTTATTAATATATTACAATCTGGAAATTATATATATATATACATATACATATATATATATATATATAAAACCATTGAGAAACTGAGACACATGCTGTATTTTCCTGAACTCAGATGGTTTGAATGATTTTAGGGTTTGATCATTGTTTTTAATAGTTGACTTAAGCTTAAATGCACATTCAAATGTAATTGGAGCAATATAGTATCATAATTTATAACATACATGTTATTAAAGAATAAAATATATAGAAAAGTATATTTTAAACGTATCAGAGAATATAGCGTTAAAATATAAATAACAATGTTTTATTTATTTGTAAAACATGTTTATACTTTTTAATATAAGAACATTAAAAAATTCTTAAATTGAAAAATTATACTTTTTAATATAAGATAAATTAAAATTCATACTAGTTACATTTCCAAAGAAAATTCAATAACATAGTGAAGATTAATTCCTAAATCAATACAGGCTTAAGTATATAATAGTTTAAGTCTTTAGACTCTTATATATAAACTTTGGGTAACTTTGAATTATTATATTTAATTTTTAGTCATTTACCTTTATCTCAGATGCTCTTTCATTTCTGAAATTCAAGTGCACATCATTCCACTAATATTCATGCTCACAATAACATTCTTCCCTTACAGAAAGGTCATGTAGAGGAGATTTTTATCCAATGTAACTTCACAACTGTTCATTGGACAGCTGGTATTTGCTGACCTGCTATCTTTTAATTTCTACTGACACCTTCATCTCACAAAATACACACAATTTAGTAGCAAAAATAATGTGTGAATTTCACTATTTGCCTTTTGGAATTTTGATTTTCATATTTCTTAACTGCTTTACATTTTTTAAAGTATATACATGTGAATTAATCTTTTTCTTTCTCATATTTCTGCACCATCGTAACATCATAATGGCCAGATGTATTGTAGGATTTTCAACAGGCATGGAAATAAGAGAGTAATAACTTCACTAAATTCAGAAATAGATCTCAAGTACCTGCATGTCATAATTGTTGAACATATTGAGGTATAATTATATTGCCCCACTGTACCAAGTAGGATCCCACCAGTCCAATTGATCCTGTATTATTCCATGTCAATTTTTGGAGTGTGGTCCTAATGTCCTGTAAGTGCATTTTCTAGAACTATAAAAACCCTCAATATACGTTCTCTGCTAACAAATCAACAGAAATATGTTTCCATGGCAACCTAGCTTCCAAAGCAAACCTTGTAAGTATTTATTTGGGAAATGTTTTTAGGTATGCACTACTATGTGTTTGTTTAAAATTGTTACCACACTGTCCGTTTCATGATGTTAGGAGTGACAGAAAGTGTTTATTTGAGACTTAAATAAATTTCAAACCTTTTCCAAATGCTGAGGTTTTCTTCATGGTTGGGTGGATGATTTGCAACTTTATTACAGACCGGTTTTATCAAAAAAATTATGTAAGATGCCACCTTAATCTGAATGAAAGAATGTTCAGGGGTCTGAGGTAATGGGTTTATGAAGAAGTCAAAAAAAAGATTTCATGGGTAAGAAAACTGACCATAGTTTAATTTATTAATATTTCTACTTATTTCTTGGCCTCTGTTCTTCTTGGCACCTTTAATTTTGGTATGACAATGGTGGGGAAATATCTCAGAGTACCTCATTTTCTTTGTTTCAAAGCAAGTGAATACCCTCCAAAATACCCTACTTTACTGTTTCCATGGAGCATGAGTGTTCTTGTTCATATAGTAAAACCAGTATCCTTGACATGGTAATTTATAATTTAATGTTTTCACTGGCACAATTATTTTTTACTGGTTCTTTTTCTCTTAGGTAAATTCTTAACATATTTGATCTTACTCTAACACTAATTTTCTTTTTTTTAATTGAAGTAGAGTTGATTTACAATGTTGTGCCAATCTCTGCTGTAGAGTAAAGTGACTCATTTACACACAACATATTCTTTTTTTTTAATATTCTTTTCCATTATGGCTTATCCCAGGAGATTGGATATAGTTCCCTGTGCTATACAGTAGGACCTTGTTGTTTATCCATTCTAAATGTAATAGTTTGCATCTACCAACCCCAAACTCCCAGTCCATCCCTCTCCCTTCCCTCCTCCCCCTTGGCAACCACAAGTCTGATCTCTATGGCTGTGAGTATATTTCTGTTTTGTAGGTAGGTTCATTTGTGCCATATTTTAGATTCCACATATAAGGGATATCCTATGGTATTTGTCTATCTCTTTCTGACTTACTTCAGTTAGTATGATAATCTCTAGTTGCATCCATGTTGCTGCAAATGGCATTATTTTGTTCTTTTTTTATGGCTGAGTAGTATTCCATTGTATGTATGTACCACACCTTCATTATCCATTCATCTGTTGATGGACATTTAGGTTGTTTCCATGTTTTCACTATTGTGAATAGTGCTGCAATGAACATAAGAGTGCGTGTATCTTCTTGAATTATAGTTTCGTCCAGGTATGTACCCAGGAGTGGAATTGCTGGATCATATGGTAATTCCATTTTTAGTTTGCTGAGGAACTTCCATACTGTTTTCCATAGTGGCTGCACCAACTTACATTCGCACCAACAGTGTAGGAGGGTTCCTTTTTCTCCACACCCTCTCTAGCATTTGTTATTTGTAGACATTTTAACGATGGCCATTCTGACTGGTGTGAGGTAATACCTCATTGTGGTTTTGATCTGCATTTCTCTAATAATTAGTAATGTCGAGCATCTTTTCATGTGCCTACTGGCCATCTGTATGTCTTCTTTGGAGAAATATCTATTAAAGCATTTTGTCCATTTTTCGATTGGGTTGGTTTTATTTTGTTGTTGAGTTGTATTAGCTGTTTGTATATTTTTGAGATTAAGCCCCTGTCTGTTGCATCATTTACAAATATTTTTTTGCATTCCTTAGGTTGTCTTTTCGTTTTGTTTATGGTTTCCTTTGCTGTGGAAAATCTTGTAAGTTTGATTAGGTCCCATTTATTTATTTTTGTTTTTATTTCTATTGCCTTGGGAGACTGACCTAAGAGAACATTTGTACAGTTTACATCAGAGAATGTTTTGCCTATGCTCTCTTCTAGGAGTTTTATGGTGTCATCTCTTATGTTTAAGTCTTTAAGCCATTTTGAGTTTATTTTTGTGGGTGGCTTGAGGATGTGTTCTAACTTCATTGATTTACATGCTGCTGCAATGGTCAATTAATCTTCACTAGCACAGTTTTGATCCAAGGATTTTCATTTCATATATTTGGTGCATGTCTCTTCAAAATACCCTACTTTACTGTTTCCATGGAGCATCCCCTTTCAATGTACCAAATAAATATCATTGAAGAATTTAAGAATATCATTTTCTGTGTGTGTGTGTGTGTGTGTGTGTGTGGCATGCGGGCCTCTCACTATTGTGGCCTCTCCCATTGCGGAGCACAGGCTCTGGACGCGCAGGCTCAGCGGCTATGGCTCACGGGCCTAGCCACTCTGCGGCATGTGGGATCTTCCCGGACCGGGGCACGAACCCGTGTCCCCTGCATCGGCAGGTGGACTCTAAACCACTGCGCCACCAGGGAAGCCCTAAGAATATCTTTTGTATGCCATGTGAGACATTACATTAATACTGTCTTCTTTCATGTTTTATGTATTTTGTATGAGGGGCTTAAGTGAAATATCTAATATCTACTGAATTCCTGGCTTAACATTTTATAAATGCAGAACTATGTGATATTTACTGAATTTTCTCATTCATAGTAGAGAATTCCAGTTTAGAAAGTTAGTGACAGGCTTTACTGGCTATAAGTTATTGGTTATCCAATTAGTGACCACATGGAAACTAATATGAATGAATATAGTGAGATAAGTGAAGTGTATAATTTTATCTTGTAATGAATTGTTAGCAGTCTTTATTCAAAATATGCACTTTGATTCAATTAAAGTCCCATTCAATTTATTTTATTTCTTGCACACTAATTTATTCATGTATGAGTATCCTCTATTTTTCTTCATTTAAAAAAAATATATGAAGTCAGGGTGAGGGAAGTATCAGGTTGTGAGAGTGCATAATCACAGATGTGCTCTGATATCTCTAGTTATCACTGGGTTCCACATCCCTGGATACCAAAGAATAATGATAAAGGCTAATGATGGATAAGCTGATGACATTCAATGTCTCCTTTTCTTTCAATAACTCTTCTTATTGCTAAGATCCAGAATATAAGCTGTGCATGAGCATTTTGCAATATTGTATGAGCCAGACACAAGCAGTGTATGTTCTATTATTCCTATTACTTGCATCATAAAATACTTATAAAATATAAATTTGGGAAGCATTTTAATTGCTGCATTTTATGAAGTAATGTTACTTTCTTAGAATGACAAAGAACCACATAGCCACATCTTTCTATTCACAAAAATGTATATGCTATATATAAGTAATGAATACTAAAGGAAAGACTGATGGTGACCAGCATTGTATTATGAAATGTCAATGAAATTCCCGTTTTAGTGACATTCTGTTTTCTAGAAAGCTTTAAAAAAATCCACTTGATCTCCTCATACTTAGAACACCAGTATATCAGTAAATTTAATTTTTCAGACTTAATTAAAAGCAAACTTTATTAGATATTATATTCATCTCTGAATGGGGATTCTATAGTTGTCTATCTAAAATAGCCCAGAACTGTAAGTCAGTCTTAACCCTGCCTTGCATACCTTTGAGAAGATTTTCTGACAAACCCAGAACAAAGGAAACTATTTTCTACATTGTCTATTCTGATACTCAGGTGTGA
This sequence comes from Phocoena sinus, assembly GCF_008692025.1. Lineage (NCBI taxonomy): Eukaryota > Metazoa > Chordata > Mammalia > Artiodactyla > Phocoenidae > Phocoena > Phocoena sinus. Next base: position 70,266,851 of record NC_045767.1, read on the forward strand.
AAATATAATTATACTTTACTAAACTTGGTTTATTCATGGGAATAGCAATAAAATGTTTTATGACTTTTATGGAACATCATGCTGAGCAAACAGTTGGAGTAACTTATTAATATCAGCTTCTGAATCAAAATTAATGGCACTGACTTTTAAATGATATCGTGTATTTTAGAGAAGTTAAGCAATTTTTTACAATATATTATTGTTTTTCTACATGAGTATAATATTTTTCTAGATCATTTTCTCTTTTTTTCCACCTCAAATTTTTTAAAAGTATGGTTAAATATTCTTATTATTTTGTTAAATTATCAGTGGCTCAGTCATCTCAGGTAGCACAGAATAGAACTTTCACACACTGTGACAGATTGTTCAGAATACATTTCCACATAGGAAGATGTACACTGGTTTCAAATACTAGTTTTCTTATATAGATGAAGTTCCATATGTTGAGAAATATTTGTCTCTTTTGCCAATTATCTGATTATTTCATTTGCCTATTTTTGAAATTGGATTCCAGATTCATTCTTGTAAAAGCTATACTTGTGACACATAGGTACAATACAATAGTCCCTCAGCATTTGCAGGGTATTGATTCCAGGACGCCCCACAGAGATCAGAATCCACGGTTGCTCAAGTCCCTTATTTAAAATGGTGTAGTACAGTCAGATGTACTTATCTGTGGGTTGGTTGAATCTACGGATATGGAACTGTGGATACAGAACACTGTCTGTACTCAGTTTCATTCTTTCAATTGAGCAGGAAGTTGGTCACTTGCAAAACAATGAATGCATATTTTTGCTAAAATATTTTGTTCTATTATAAAAGAAATTTTACATATATACAAAAGAAGAGGAAGAACCAGTATAACTAAATCTACCTATTCCTCATCTAGCTTCAACACATATTAATGTTTTGCCAATCATGTTTCTTGTTTTATCAATGTCCAGAAAAACACACATTGCAACCCTCATTCACATCTCCTGGAGTTGTTTTGTGTGTGTTTGTTGTTGTTGTTGTTGTGTGTTTTTTAAGTATAATCTGGGCATCATGATTACATACATGATTACATGGGATAAATTAGTATGCCTAATAAAGATATGATTAAATAAACCAGCAAGCCATTAACAATAATTCTTTAATGCAATAAATATACATATCTAAATTTTCTCAGTTACTTCAAAGATGTCTTTTTACCACTGAGTTTTTCAAATCAGGATTCATAAATTATACCCATTATATATTCTTGATATGACACTTAATTCTCTTTTATTTTCTAGCAATGCTCCCCACCCTTTATTTTTTATGATATTTGAATTTTTTGGAGTAAACAAACACAGAATGCACTATAATTGGGATTTGGTTGATTAGTTCTTACTATAATAATTTGAGGATCTACTAAATACCACATTAATTCTTTCAGCAGTCTTCACATGGGAATATATCATTCTTTGGTTTGTTCTTATTTGTTTAGAAGTCTAAAAAAGACATTCTTCAGTAATGACAAATTCGTAGCTAAATGCTGATTGCCAAAAGGAAAACAAAACCCAAAACTATTAAATTTAACAGAAGTAAACACAACCTTATGAAGAAAATTAATATGGAAGTTTGAAAAAGAATAAAAACGAAGAGCTACACTAATTTTATGAATGGAAATACCCAATATTATAAAAATCAAGATGCAGTGACTTATGGTAACTTATTAGTGGCAGAGAGTGTTCATTTCATTTAACTTCCTGATTATGCAAGGTAAATTTTTATTTATTTTTCTATAGTTAACAGCAATACATTATGCAGATAACTACAGGAAATATTCTACAAAGATAGCTTCCTGTCTTACATTATTACATAATTCTTCTTTCTGGTAAAAATTCTATTCAGATTATTTTCCCACACAGTACTTGGATCCTGAAATTTATATGAAAGAATAAAAACAATAGGCAAGATGATTTTGAAGAAGAGGAAAAGGAGAGAAGAAAAAAGGTTTGTTTTAACAGATAGTGAAAATATTATAAAGCTATAAAAATTTAAAATGTGACATTTGATAAATGTATAATTATATAAACCTGAGCCATGGACATTCACATGTATGGAACAATGGGAAAATAATAAATGATTTTGGATAATTTGCTATTTATTATGAAAATATAAAAATTAGAACCCTGGAAATTTATAAACAGAATTTATACTTAAATAAAAAGGAATGTACAAAAAGTATAAAAATAATGTTAAAATTTGTTTATAAAGGGCATGAAGTTTTATCTTTTCATATTGGCATATATTTGCAAAGAAATCTCTGGAAGGTAAGCAAAAAGCTCACAGCTTTTCTACTCTTTGCAAGGTATAGTATTTTAGTAAGTGGAGGACAAGTGTGGGAAGACTGTCATTGTGTATACAGTTTTTATTTTTGACATATTAAAATCTAGCTAATAAATATTCAGCAAATGAATACAAAATATGAGGAAATACAAGAGGGATATCTTAATGCTATTGGAGAGAAAGGTTTATTAATCAAAATATATAAAGCTGAAACCAGAAAAGTATGTGTTTAAAGGAAAGTATTCTTAAGGATAAATATGGAATTTATCTTAGTGATGGTTGTGATTTTGATAACTGGCAATCAGTGGGCTTAATAAAATTATTCACATGTATCTCCTTAATTAGTAATTCTGGGAGACATTCACTCAGCGTCTTACTTTCACTGTCTCTTTCAAGCACTACCTGAAAGTTTGGTTAATTTCTATAATTTTTTCCTTTATGTTAAAATGAGGATTTGCAAAAAAGAACCACACATAAAGTGCATCAGGTTCTCACAGGATTTGTCCTGCAGCTGAGTAATGCAGACCTGCTTTATGAAACATGCATTGCCATGTTTTTTTTTAATTTAACAAATTATGCTTCATATAAAAAAATTGCTTCAAAATTAAGAATGAATTTTTCTAAGATTATGAGAATAGATTTTAAGCGCAACAGACCAGAACACTTCATAATCTGCCAACAGTGCTAATTATACGATCAGGGAACCTGTATTGTTATTAGCTATACAAACCCCTGAGTAGCATTTCAGGTAATGAAGAACAACCATAGGACATCAGAAAAATGGGGATCATTTTTCAGTGGAGCAGTGAAGTATGCAGCATGCGTATTATAGATTCTTAGAAGCTGTAAATAGTGGACACGACTGTATCAACAACTATCTGTCTTATGAGTGACAGTGATTGAAGTAGCTGAGAGCTCCTTAATACTTTCCAGAATTTGATAAATGTCTGAGTTTACAATATCCATTCTCTTTATAATTGTAAGTACTTCAAAAATATCCCTCATCAATATTTAGAATATCATACTAAACCTTCTTGGCCTGTTCTTCTATTTATTCCCTCCCATTTTCCCCTTCATTCCTTATGTTTAGTAGCCTGTCAAGGACCTTGATAGTTTTACCATAGGACTTTTTAAATGACACATGATTCTAGTGTAAGGGCCAACTAGACTTTTTCCAAGAGCAGTAGAATCTTAGACTTTCAGGAAGAACAACAACACCAAAAACCCTTCAAAGATGATGTGATCCAGATCTTTTCTTAGGTAGCTAGGGTTTTCCAAAAACACAATGGAGAGACATCTTCGAAGAAGCAGGAAGGGAAATAAATTAAGTAGGCAAGGATTTACCCCTCGCCTACTACCCAAACCTGTACACATGCCTGCTTTATCAGGAGATTCTCTATATTTCTGTTTTTGATAATATTCTATAGATAAGACCATTTCCTTCATCCAACAATTCCTACAGTTCTGTATTATTATTAATAATCTGAATAACAGTGAGCCTTAGCTCAGTCTCAGCACTGTATTTAAGATCTTTACATCTGTTATTTCATTTGACCTCACAAGAACCCTGCGAAGTAGCTTATTATCCTCAGTTTTAAAAATGGTAAAATCAAGACCCAGTGATATACAGTGACTTATTAGTGGCAGAAAGTTTTCATTTTATTGAACTTCTTGAATATGCAAGGTAAATTTTTATTTTTTTCATTATTAACAGTAATACATTATGTAGATAACTATAGGAATCTACAGAGATAACTGCCTATTTTACATTATTACTGATGTTCAGATCCCATCATCCATGATATTATAAAATTAAAGGTAAATGAAACTCCTCAAACAAAGTTAATGATGTTTAAAATGGCTATATAGTTTAATTTGTCAAAAATTGATTGCCTGGTTAAGGGGAGAATCAGGAGAGGTGGAGAAGGGGAAGACTGGTGTATTCTTGGCAAAAGGATGAAAAATTGACATGTACATACTGCTATAACTAGTGAGAGCCTGCTGTATAGCGTAGGGACCTCTACTCGATTCTCTGTGACCTAGAAGGTAGGGGAATCCAGAAGGGAGGGGATATGTGTATACATATGGCTGATTCACTTTGCTGTACAGCAGAAACTAGCACAGCGTTGTGAAGCAACTATACCCCAATTAAAAAAAAATATCTAGGTCCAGGATCTGAAGGATTACAGTCACTTTTACCAGCAGAGGTCTCCTCGACTCTTGGTTGCTAGCATTAGAAAATCAGCAGGAAAGGGCTCCATACTAGGATGGTTTAGACAGAAGCATATTTATCTAAAGCAATATGAGATTGTGGAAGAGAGACTGACCAATTCTGAAACACAAGAACAAAGTTGGTTCTTCCCTTGCCTTTCACTTATTCATTCAACAGATATTTTGAGAGCTATGAGGTGAACAGAACACATATACCCTTATGGAAAATATATCATATTACTACTTAAGCAGTAACTGGTAGTTTTTTTGTGCCCATTTGAGACATCAAATGTGTTGTTTCGCTTAATGTTAACTACTTCTTTTCATGTGCTCTTGAATTCTAGATAAGCATTGTGTTATCATGGGTACCTGAGAAAGCAGTAGGTATCATTAAAAGTAGGTTTTCTTTTTCTTTATTTGACATATTGCTACAAACTTGCACTAATACATGAGCCACTAGCCACATGTGGCTAAAAAACACATAATGTGGCTAGTCCAAATTGAGATGTGCTGTAAAAATATACCAGGTTTCAAAGACTTAGTACGAAACAAAATATATCTCATTCATATATTTTATATTGATATTTTTTATAAAATCTTGAATATAAATATTGTTATGTAAATATATCATTAAAATATTTTCATCTGTTTCTCTTACCTCTTTTTTAACATAGCTACTAAACATTTTTAAATGACTTATTTGACTCACATTATACTCTCTTGCACAGCACTGCTCTAACCAAAGTTTATATTACCTTTTCTGGTTTATACCTCTTAGAGAGATCCCTGTAGTAAAACGTTACTCTCAATTCTATATCTATGCATGGAAAAATTGCCTTTGCATAGATAATTGCCAAGGAAATGTTAAGGTCTGAGCATTTCCACATTTATTTATGTCCTTAAATGTTACTGGTAGATTAGAAAAGTATGATTTCCTTTATAGAAGCAGTTTTGCAATTCTTCAAGTAGGAAGTTTACTGAAGTGGAAAGGAAATTACTAAATCTTATTATGCATTCTACAGGCTGTCATTTGAAGACATTATGCATACTGGTCTATAGTTCCCCAGGGCATATTTCAGTCTTTCATTTAAAATGATTCAATTTAGTCTAGACCAATCTAATACATATTGGCTCCAGTTTTCAGTGGCAACTTGCCAGACCCTGCTCAAGTAGGTTTCTCTGCAGCTTATTGTCAATCAAGAACAAATGGTGCAAAGGGTACATAGGGATAAGAATATAAGTGAATAAAAATAGTTCCCTGGCATCTCCCTAGGTCCTACAGGAGGCAGAGTGGAAGCCAGCCAAGTACTAAGGGCCATATCAGTATTCAAAGGTCTCAGAGGTCTCCCTCAAGATATGTGAGGCAACCCTATAATAATTTATTTACAAATCCTATTTCTAGGATAGTATAGTATTTCCACAATTTAGAAAAATGCTCATATGTTCATGGTGAATCTAAAACACTCTTTGATAGCAATGTGGTAGAGTAATAATTGCAGTTACAGGATTCACAAAAATATAGGTTCAAGTTGCAAAATTAGCCACATTTGTTCACTGTAATCCTAGATTAGATTTCCTTAGGGCACAGTAGCTTTTTCAGATTGTTTTCACTAAGTGATATGCATTAAAGATTCCTCCATGTCTTTTTATGGATTGATAGCTCACTTCTTTTTATCACTGAATAATATACATTTAATGGATATACCACAGTTTATCCATTCACTTATTAAGGGATATCTTGTTTATTTCTTGTTTGGGGAAATTATCAGTACAACTGCTATAACTATTCACAAGTAGGCTTTTTCGTAGATACAGATTTTCGACTCATTTAGGTAAATGTTTAGGAGAGCAATTTTTAAATCATATGCTAAAAATATGTTTAGGTTTGTAAGAAAGTGCCAAATTTTCTGCCAAAGTGGCTGTATCATTTTGCATTCCCACCAGTAATGAGTGAGAGTTCCTTTTGTTCCATATCCTTATCAGCATGTTGCACATATTTACATATGCTCATCTGCCATCTGTGTACCGTACTTAGTGAGGTGTGTCCTCAGATATTTTGCCCACTTTTTCCTATTTTCAATTTCATTGATTTCTTATTTTCAATTTCATTAATTTTGGCTTTAATTTTTATTATTTCTTCTGTTTGCTTTTGTCTTAAATTGGACTCATTTCTTCAGTGTCCTAAGGTAAAAGCTTAAATTATTGATTTTATATTTTTATCCTTTTCTAATATATGCATTCAATGCTATAAATTTCCCTTTAAGCACTATTTTTGATGATTCTATCATTTGACTTGTATTTTCACTTTCATTTGTTCAAAATATTTTTTTAAATTTCTCTTAAGATTTCTTCTTTATTCCATATGTGACTAAGAAGTATGTTGTTTACTTCCCAGAATATTTTGGGATTTTTTTCAGCTATGTTTTCATTATTGATTTCTAGTTTAATTCCATTGAGGTCTCAGAGCACACTCTGTGTGATCTATTGTTTTTAAATTTTTAGTGTATTTTATGACTCAGACATAGTCTATCTAGGTAAATGTTCCATGTGAACTTGAGAATATGTATTATGCTGTTGTTGAACAAAGTATTCTATAAATGTCAATTAGATCCAGTTGATTTGGTGATGCTGTTCAGGTCAACGATAGCCTTACTAATTTTTGGCATGATTTATCCATCAGTTACTGAAAGAGAGATGTTGAAGTCTCCAAGTATAATAGTATAATTTTTCTATTTCTCTTTGTTGTTCTGTCAGTTGTTGCCTCACATATTTTGATGTTCTGTTTAGATTTATACATATTAAGGATTGTTATGTCTTCTTGTAGAATTGATTCTTTTGTCTTCATGTGATCTTCCTCTTTATCTTTGATAAGGTCCCTTGTTCTAAAATCTGCCTAAACTGAAATTAATGAAGCTATTCGAGTTTTCTTTTGATTAGTGTTAGCATTGTATGTCTTTCTCCAACCCTTTACTTTTAACTGATATGTGTCTTTATATTCAAAGTGGGTTTCTTGAAAACTACATATAGTTCATTTTTTTAAACTACTCTGACAGTCTGTCTTTTAATGGGTGTACTTAGACCATTCACATTTAAAGTTATTATTGATATGGTTAAATTAATATTTTCAGTATTTGTAACTGTTCTGTTCTACACACTTGTAATTTGTTTATTTTATTTTATTTCCTTCTTTTTCTGTCTTCTCTGACTACTTGAGCATTTTACCTTTTTCCATGTTCTCTCTTCTTTTAGGATGTGAATTGCACTTTAAAAAGCTTTTTAGTGATTGCCCTAGAGTTTTCAATAAACACTTAGGCTAATCTAAGTCCACTTTCAAATAACACTATACAGCTTCATGAATAATGAAAATACTATATAACATTAATTTCAGTTTTCCCCTCCTGTCCCTTGTGAACTTGGTGTCTTTCATTTCATTTACTTATATCCTATAATCACTCAATATATGGTTACTATTATGACTATAGAAAGTTATCTATTAGATTATTTTTAAAAAGAAGATTTTATTTTACTTTCATTTATCCTTTCTCCAGTGTTCTTCCTTTCTTTGCCTAGATTTATATACCAAGTTTCTGATCTGTATGTATTTTCTTTTTTTCTGAAGAACTTTTAAAATTTCTTGCTGCTAGGTGCATCTACTGGTGGTTATTTCATTATTTGTCTGAGAAATTCTTTATTTCTCCTTCACTTTTTGAAAAATAATATCACTGAGTATAGAAAATTGTTTGGTAGTTTTGGTTTTTGTTTTTCAATACTTTAAGCATTTTACTCTACTCTTTTCTTGCTCTCGTGGTTTCTGATGAGAAATTCACTATAATTCATATCGTTGTTCTCTCATAGGTAAGGTGCATTTTTCTTCTGGCTTCTTTTAGTACTTTCTCTTTTCTTTTTCTCCAATTTGAGTATGATGTGCCGATATATAGCTTTTTGGTATTTGTTCCATTTGGTGTCCTCTGAACTTCTTGGAACTGTGCTTTGTTGACTGTTGTTAATTTGGGAACATTCTCAGATATTATTGTGTCAAATACTTCTTTTCCATTCTCTCTCTGTTCTCCTCTTCTATTGCAATTGCATGTTTGTTGCCTTTTTCAAAGTTGTAGCAGTTTTTTGATATTCTGTTTCATTTTGATTAATTTTATTATTGCCAAACTTCAGTTTGGGAAGTTTATATTTACATATTTTCATATTCTCTGATTTCTTCCTCAGTTGTATACAGTCTTCTAATTAGCCTAACAAAGACATTTTTAATATCTGTTACAGTGTTTTTGACTTCTAGCATTTTCTTGGAGTTTCCATCTCTTTGTTTAGAGTACCCACCTATTCTTGTACACTGTCTACTCTTTTGCTTAGTGCTCTAAACATATTAATTATATTTATTTTAAATGTTCTGGCAATTCCAAACTCTGTGTCATATCCAAGTCTGTTTTGTGTCTTCAGACTGTTTTTTCTACATTTTTATCATGCCTTGATATTTTTTTTGTTAAAAGCTACAATAGCTGGTGTCAATAATTGTAAATTATGATGAATATCATCATAACATGAGTTGAAGGAAATAAAACATTTATTTAGCATTTACTGTGTAGCAAGCACATTGAATGTCTTATTCAATATTCAAAGCAAATTATTATCTTCCTTCTACACATTAGGAAAATACAGTTCTAAGAAACCAAATAGCAATGATCATACAACTAGTGAACAATGGAATCTAGATTGAACTATTTTATGTGGCTATATGGCACTTAGTTCTGGAGTATATTTCATAGATAATCAATGTAGTTAATCTCAGTTTTAGGGAAAAAAACAAATACATATATTTCTGTAAGGCAGAAAATAAATAATACTAGGCTTTCAAAGGCTAGATTTATAAAGGTGATGGCATTAAATATATCAGAATTATTTCCTAAAATAAAAAATCAATACAATTATGGATTTGCCAAGTCAAATCTATTAGAAATAAAGCTTCAAAGAAAATCTAAACTTATAATTATAACAAATATAATAAATGCTTGTGTATTTATTATTTTTATAAATCCTAAAATTAAATTTTGGCATTCTGGAAAATGTTGAATTACCAAGCTGTGAAAGGTACAAGGAAAAAAAAACATTATTCTGAAGTTTCATGGAAATATTTATTATATCTAATCTCAACACCTCTTTATCCATTTTTTTTTTGAAATTTTAAAGTATTTTTAACATTTGTGTGAGCCAAAGACGACAAAGCCTGGGCATTTTTTAGTGTCTTTTCCTACAATTATCAGATAGCTTTATTTCCAAAAAATGGGAATACACTGGAGTTGAAAAAAATGTTGGTTTATTAAATGTTAATTAATGCCCGAATTAAATGTTAATTAATACCTGAATTAATGGGAGAATTGTGTTTTATCTCAATGGAAATCTGGAATCCAGATAAATTCCTATCCAGAATAGTAAGCAGCTCTTTCTATCAGAATTAGGTGTGTGTGAGTGTGCATATTTACTCACAGTATTGCCAAGTAAAATGGATGTTAATATAGGAAAAATTTGATACCATATTGATTCATTTTTGATTATTTACTTATTGAGCACATAAGTAAAAAGAAGCTGTTTAGTAACAAGACCTAGTCCCAGACTTAAATATTTAACTTCTATAGCTTTTCATTATTATTTCATTTTTTATTTGATTTTCCAAATGACACATACTTTCCAAATGGCAGAGATAAATACTGTAGTAATTCACTTGGGTGAACAATGTAGATTAGAATGGGCATATAAATCTATCTTTCTTTGAGTGACATACTAAAGAAATTGGAAAGCACCCTGTATAATGTGAGATACTTTACTATTCTTGGCAGGAGGATGACATATAAACATGAAAACATGATGTTATGTAAATACTAACATAGCATCGACTGTTCTGGCTGGATTGGAGGCAGCCAGAATTTAACTAAGAGGTCAAGCCAGAGACCAATGTGACCCAGGCTTCCATTGATAGACTCGAACTAGGTTAGCAGAAATAGGCAGAGATAAAATTGGGGTGTATAAAGAGAAGTGTGTAGACCTGGTAACTGTTTTTGGATGAAAGTTAGAAAGAAGAGATATTTACAAGCCTGAATTAGTGGGAGAATTTCCTCAGTGGAAATCTGGAACTCAGATACATTCCTATCCAGAATAGCAAGCAACTCTTTCTATCAGAATAAGGTGTATATGAGTATGTGTATCTCCTTACAATAAAATTCAAACCTAGTAGAAATATTTATTTTTTAGTTTGCTTTATTTTTTACTTTATTAAGAATGAGTTGGAGGATAAAATGTATATAAATAGGTGTTTTTCATGACCTGATAGACCTATCAACATGACAGCCAGGAAATTTGGGTGAGCAGTAATCAAAATATAGTAAAAGATGTTGAAGGGGTTTTAAAAGAACTCTAAGAAACCAAAACCATAGCTTAAAGAAACATCACTGAACTTGTCCAAAGCATAAATTTTAATTAAATAGAAAGTAGAAAAATAGGCCCAAATGTAATCAGAAGAGATTATACCCTCTGAGCTTCTCTTTCCATTATTCTAGAGAAGAACCTATTTATCAGAATTTAAGTTTTAAGCCAATACTTTGCTGAATGGACATACTTACTTATAGGGAAAGAAAGAACTTTATCAGTGATGAATATGGAAAATTAATCATCTAAATTAGCAACAACTCATTTTCTGTGGCACTGCTCCTTTACAATGTATTTCAGAAAGTCATTACAAAAAATTATTTTGAATCCCTGATAAAGAGGCTAAGATAGAAGTATAAGATTTAGGTGCTAGAAATTGACTTTCAGTTGAAAGTCTTTAATAAGACTTATAATTCTTTCTGCCACAGTAACTGTGACATATATCCATTTATTTTTTATCTATTAAGGTTTTTACATGAAAAAATGTATATGCAGTTTCAGTAAATAACTCAAAAAGTTCTTAAGAACTTTCTCATAATTTAGTGTTCTTAAGAAGACTTAAAATATGATTAAGTGGATTTTGTCAATCGCTTGTTTAACCTACAGTGTGATTTTTCCTTATTTGTATTCAAATTTAACCCCACTAACTAATCACTTCACAGTCTTAAAGTTGTGAATATACTCAGAATTTGGTCCAACTGAGTTTTTTTTTATTATTATTTGTATGAAATACACAACTAAACCACAAGAATTTAGAACACATTCTATACACTGGTCAGGGAACTTTTTATACCTCCACATAATTTAATCAAATATTTGCTCCATTATTCGCTGGGTGTTGAATCAGTTACATAGCAAAACTGAGATTTAAAAAAGCAATAAAACAACAAAAATTGCTCGAGAAATTTCTAACTCTTCTGGCTACTTTAATTCATGATTTACTTAACTATCCATCAATATAGACAATTTTAGCCTATTGATTATTCTAATTATAGCTTATAGAGCCTAATGTAAATACTTAACTATTGATAGCCTAACATTCTGAGAGGTATATTTGAATAAATGTTATTTTCAAGCCTTGATGGGACACACCTGGCATAGATTTATGGAAGAAGAAGCAATGGGAAGTTCTAAATTTTGTTCTACACTTTTGTCTCCCATACAACCCTTGCAAATGTCTATGCACTCTGAAAAAAATATCTTTAGGTGCCCAGATATAGATATAGATGTAGATATATCTATATATCTACATCTATATCTATATCTATATATATCTTTAGCTGATTAACTCCTATTCATCCTAGGAGACTCAGCGCGACACACTTTTAGATACCACATAAAAGTATTGTCATATATCCTAGAAACCTTCATGGTCTGCCCTTCTGAGTCTCACACCCATCTCACCACTCCAACCTGATTTTTGGTATATCTCTATCATAATTTTATCATACATTTAAAATATTCTCTTATAATTGTCTGTGTTTTCTCCTCTCCTGCACCAGAGCAAAGCCTTCTTAATGACATAAATTTCCTTTTATTCATCCTCAATATTTAAAAGGGACTGATACCAAATAAGTACTCAAATTTTTTTTGAAACTTACCACTGTTTCTAGATCATTTATAAAAACTTCTTTGATAACTTCAGCCCTCATGTTTCTCTCTACAATGAATCACCTGTTAAGTGTACCATTTATTTTGGTACTTCCTCACATGTAGCATTGTATTGTTACCTAAGTATTTTATGTTTTAACTTTTATATAACAAGAATATAAGCTCTTGAGGTCTGGAGTTCAACCCCTTAATTCCATTCTTACCCTAACATGAGCAGTACAGTCCATACAGATATTCAATAAATAAATATTAATAGAAAAACTTTCAATTATTTATTTATATAGATTTGTTTTAAATTAAAAATAAAACTATTACATGTTAAGAAGGGAAGTGAGTAATCCATTACATGAACTAGATGAACACAAAAAATTAAATATTTTTCCATGGCTAAGAAACATCTTAGAGTTGGGAATAGTCTCCCAAATTTTCATTCTGAGATTTTTATATTGTAATGCATATGGCATTCACAATGTCTATTTGAATACATCATGAAGACACATCCTCTGAGAATAAATAGTTGGATGAAACCTATGAAAATAGATTGAGAATTATGATTTAAATCACAGATACATTTACAAAAATATCTAAAATTATCTTAAAAAGGGTAATGATAAAATAAACGATTATCAAAATACCTACACTGTTTAAATGAGGAGTCACTTAATGTAATATAACTAAAGGGGTTATAGGATTTTTATTTGATTCAGTTTTATTTGTTTGTTCTAAATCCCATGGAATAGTTGTCTCTTTAGATGACTAGAGACAATTATGAATGGAACATGTTGGTAAAAGGAGTTAACCTGATGTGATAGATTAGACTATTATTCTTTTCCTCCTTGTTGTAGATTTATGTAACCACACTCTAGCAATGTGACTTTGCAGCACTTTCCATAAAAGTGGGCAGGACATATTTCTCCACCTCACTGATATTGGGCTTACACCTATCTAAAGCCAGTTCCTCAGCTTGAGTAATGGAGATTTCATCCTTCATTGAAAATTAGCACACATCACATTAATTCTCCTGTTGCCTTCTCAAAGGTATTGCTTCAAGATTTTTCCCTCCCTCTCCCACATCGCATGTGCGTGTGCTTTGCTTTGCACTTGATCATTCCAAGCAATATACAAGCATGAGATTATTTCTTCCAACTTAAAAAAAATTACAGACTTTCTCTTGACCATGTTATCCTGACCAGCTATGCTTTGCACCAAAATCCCTCAAAGGGGTGATGCATATTTAATGTCTACAAGTCTTCATTTCCTGTTCATTCTTCAACGCATTATAAGAAGATCTTGTCAAGGTCACCAAAGAAGTCCATTGTTGATAAACCCAATTGTCAATTCTCATATCTTATCTTACTTGATTTCCACAGTTTTTGACAAATTATCACTCCTCTACTTAAGACTTGTCAATCACTTCCTGTTGCTTTTGTCATAACTTTTCAACAAGGTTTCCAAAACAGTCTGTTCATGCTTACTTCTTCAGTCTCATTTTTTTGCCTCTCTTTAACTCTCTAATTCATAGGTATATTAGTCATCTTTCAGTTTCTCAAATATACCGTATTACCTTCCACTTCTATATTCATCTTAGATTGGGTACTCTGGTGACAGATACTGAGATGGAGAGTTGCATTCCAATGATTATTGGGGAGTGTTCTAGGAGGATATACTTGTGAGATGAGACCAATAAAATTTGGGAAGAGAGATAAACTGACCAACAGTGCAGTGGCAGCTGAGGTCTCAGCCAATCATATGGGAAGCCTTGGAGCCAGGATGTCTCTTTAGATTCCCTCAAACTGGAGCAAGGAGTTTGAACATGTATGTCACCACATCAATCTATAATTGACTACGTGCAGTTCCTTGGGAGGTAACATAGCCTTAAGCAAAGCAGATCTGAGTGAGAGAGAGAAATTCCCAGCAAGGGATGCAGATTTGAGACTTCAACTGTAGATAGTTCTCAGCATGAGTGAGATGGGTGTGTTAGTCCTGACAAGGATATTGGAGGGAAATATGACAGTATCTAGTTCTATATTTGTGTATATCCTGTTTCCTTTGAGTCAAACACTCCCTCCCATCCCTCACAATTTCTTGATCAGGCTAACCTCTGTTCACTCTCTCTGATCCCAGTTCTTGGTGGGCTCCCTTTCCCATGCTTCAACAGTATAACACAAAATCTCCAATCCTAGATATTGAACTATGTAAAGATTGTCTATTTATTAAGGCTCTGTGGAAATAGAAATTGCCTTTTTTCACCTTAGTGTCCCCAGAGCCCCAAATAGTGTCTGATACTTGATGCAAAATGAATATATATTTCAGAGTGAATAAATTTCACATTTATTTTCATATTTTATTAAGTTCTAGATCTTCCTGAGAGAGAACCATCCAAAATCAGAAAAGTAAGTGAGAGATAACAAGAGAGTAGTAAAAGTCTTAGCTGAGTACGCTTTCCAAAAGCTTTCAGTTAATCTCCATTTCTAAATATTCCCGGTGAAGAATTTCAAATTTCTTCCTGTACTAGATTCTGGGCCTTCTATCAGCAATATCTTAGTTAATGCATATTTTATTTAACTATATGTAGATGATTTTGACTGTATTGCTTCCATCATATAATTTAATCAGTTGAGAAGAAAAAGTCATGAATCAATGCTTTGCTTGTTTTTTCATGTTTCCATTATGAATATTAGCCACTTAAGTTACTGTTTCTTTAATTATATAGAGCAATATACAAAAGTACCTTGGTTGTCTGAGGCCCATGGCGAACTTATACATTCTTATGAAGTTCAAGACATATTTTTTGTACATAGATGATACTGTAGATGTTGAAGGCAAAGTTAAAAATGACTTAGAGATAAAAATAAATAGCATAAATAAATAGCCAATAAAATGGTATCCTGTACTTAGGATAATAGTATGTGTTCATTTTCTGTGAAGTATGACTAGATAGATGTATATGCACGTATAGCCAAAACTAGGATAAATATTATGAACTGCACATGTTAATCTCTTATTAATTTTCTGAAGAGTTAACACCATGTTTAATGGCCTACTCATGCCAATAATACATATCAGAGCACCTATGCACTCATTAACTGCTTGTTGCTTGAATTTTAGGGATAAAAAATTATCAACTTAAGTGGTAATCAGTGATTTCCTGCAAATTACAATTATGTGTGAATTTGTACATAGTCATCTAAATCCAAACATTGCCTTAAATTTCCAATAATAGTGAACATATTCTAGTTTAGAAGACCTAATCCAAAAAAGCAGTTTTTTTGACCAACAATGAAGTTGCAAACAGTATAACAAATTCCCAAGTATCAGCAGTATCAGGTGATAAACTCTCTGCAGATGCTATGTTTCCCAACATATCCTCAGCGATCCCTATATACAACTATATGCAGTCATTTGCTGTTGGCTTGGAACACTTCTAAGAAATAACATTCCAAGCAGGTGGCTATTTTAAATTGTTCCTTGATTCTTCACTTGTAAACATAATTTTCTAATTCCCTTGACCCAGTTCTAACATTGATGATCAGGGTGCCTTAGTAATCTAGAATTCAATGCATATAAATTACTAACATAAAAATGACTTTACTCTCTTACCTTGCCCTGAGGTAACCTCATTATAAAATTTTCACTTTCCCACTGTCCTTGAATAATATCATTAGTATCTATAACTACCTAGTCTGCTGTCCAAAAGAACAGAGTATGAGTAAAGCAATTATACCCCAATAAAGATGTTAAAAAAAAAAAAAAAAGAACAGAGTATGAGTAATTTGGTAAGTCTATAAGGCATTGTATAAATGGGACATTATTCAAATGCAAATTTAGACATGACAGCATTAGTGAAATATAGAAGCATTTCAACATTTTATTAAACCTTTAAAGATCATATTTTCTGGAAGTTTATGTTCAGCAAAAATTCATTAATCTACTATTGTACTCATTTCATCATTTTGTATGGTTTATATTGAATATTATTTATGTGAAGTCTAGAAGTTATATATATGCTTCTGTATTTGCCTGTAGACTACTTAGAAATATATATATATGGTCATGCATAGAAAAATTATGTAACTTATAGAAACTCTATGGGAAGATAAAGCCTAATAATAGTAATTAAAATCTCTATTCATAACAATTAGGCAGATTTCTTTCTGAACTAGCATTTCCTGACTTACAAATTGATCGAATTCCTGTCAATTCTCAATGGCAATTAATGACTTCTTTCCTTTAGATAATATGAAATAATGAAATAATTTCTGGAGCAAAGAAATGTTATCTTCATGAGTCAGAAAGAGAAAAACAAAAAAAAAGTGCCTAAAAAAAAAAAAAAAAAAAAAGAAAGAGAAAAACATATACTGTATGCTAACACATATATATGGAATCTAAAAAAAGAAATGTCTCTGAAGAACCTAGGGGCAGGACAGGAATAAAGACGCAGACATAGAGAAAGGACTTGAGGACACAGGGAGGGGGAAGGGTAAGCTGGGACGAAGTGAGAGAGTGGCATGGACATATATACACTACCAAATGTAAAACAGATAGCTAGTGGGAAGCAGCCGCATAGCACAGGGAGATCAGCTCAGTGCTTTGTGACCACCTACAGGGGTGGGATAGGGAGGGTGGGAAGGAGATGCAAGAGGGAGGAGATATGGGGATATATGTATATGTATAGCTGGTTCACTTTGTTATATAGCAGAAACTAACACATCACTGTAAAGCAATTATACTCCAATAAAGACATTAAAAAAAAAAGTGTTACCTTCAGAAGAGATCTTGTTTTATGAGCATTTTGGTATATTCTAATTCTTGAAAACTTCACTCTCTGTGTCTGATAGATAGGAAAACTTGATTAACAAGTGTATTTGTGGATGCTGTACACTCCAGTTTATAACCACTTGGGATTATACTTTACTATTTTGTGAATTGGCTTTTGATTTTAGTGATATTTATGCAGCAAGTATATTTTATTTCTTTATTATATACTAAATAAGTATGATAATATTTTCATAAATGTCTTCAAACCTTTTCAAACCAAAGAAAAACTAGGTAGGTAAAAAAAAAGTGTCATACTAAACTTCTTATTTCTTGAGTGTGCTATCAATTTCTTTTCATGAAGCTGTCTTTTTTAAAAATTTTTATTTTATATCGGAGTATAGTTGATTTACAATATTGTGTTAGTTTCAAGTGTACAGCAAAATGATTCAATTATACATATACATATATCTATTCTTTTTCAGATTATTTCCCATATAGGTTATTACAGAATATATAGTAAAGTTCCCTGTGCTATACAGTAGGTCCTTGTTGGTTATCTATTTTATATGTAATAGTGTGTATATGTCTTGAAGCTGTCTTAAAGCTAATTTTTTGGGCTATTGTTCCAGGTCATGTGCTTGGCATTTTCCCTTATCTCTTTCAATACTCAAGACAGTCTTCTGAATGGCATCTATTTTTTCTGTCTATTCATAGAAAACTAAAATTTAGAGGGCATATTTGATTCTCCAAACGTTGCACACACAGAATTGGCTGGTTGCAGGAGTTGAATCAAAGTGCATCATACTTACAGATCTGTGCTGTTCACTAATATGTAATACTATTTAAACTCATTAAATGAACAGTTCAATTTTATTTAATTCTATTCCATTGAAATTTCAGTGACCTAAAATTTTATCTAAAGTTATGTTTTTGCACACACTTAGAGGTAATAGTTAATATGTTTTGGAGTGTAATAAAATCGAATACTATCTAAGCAAATCACATTTAAAATCGAGTCTTAGTTTTTCCTACCATTCCTTATGCCAGTTCCTGGTGAAACATTAAAAGTTTAGTAACTGTATAATAAACTCGTTTTCCTTGACCAGTAATAACTATAGAGTTTTCCCCTTATAATAAGAAAAGGAAATAAAGGCTTCTAAAAGTACCAACAACCAATCATAAATTTTGACTACACTGAATAAAAATTGCTGTACATTAAATGACTGAATTTTTCTATGGATTAGATGTTTTATCTGATATAAAAGTTATTTCTTTGTGTATCTATTACAGTTCTTCCTTTATGATTCTTATCAATATAGAATGAGTTAAAGTCTGTTACTGTTTTTTCCTATTCAGTCTTTTCATGGAACATTTTATTCTTGTAGCAAGAGTTAAATATTTTTTTATTGAGGGATTATTAATGCTACTGTGAAAATTTTGCATACTATAAAAATTAAGATACTGATATTATTTATTATGCTAAATACATAAATGTAGTGTGAATTCTGTCCAATGGACAGGAATACCTAATTTTTAAGAAAACCGTGGTAAGAAAAATTGGGGGATTATAATTAAATTGAATCATGTATCTCAAAATTAAACACTATTTACATGATAAATATTCTTTTTTTTTAAGCCTTTCATGAGTTAGGCATATTTGTTGGCAAGTCAAATGATGAATAAAATTTTACACAAATTATAATTAAAACGTTGATGCCCTGTGAAGAACTATGATGTGTTATGAGAAAGAATAGAAGTAGGACATGACTTAGGGACATTAGAGAAGGCTTCCCTTAGAAAGTGACATTTTAGTTGATTTTTGAATAATGACAGGCTTGTTCAGGGGACAAGAGTGTCAACATTAGGGAGTGGTATGTGCAGCCCCCAGATCTATAAAAGGACCTTATTCCCACATGGACCTTTAGTGGATACCTCAAGCGATAAGCTTAGCATGTTTGGTGCCTTGATTCAGTTCTGTGCCTGCAAGACCTAGGTTACCCATCAAGCTCACACAGCAACATGGAATTGAGCCTGTGTGTTGTGGGAAGGGGTTTCTCAGAAAGCCTGTTTGGAGGAGGTTGAAGAATGGCTAATAAGAGAATCTGTGATAAGAAGTAAAGGTTACTCTCGTACTACTTTTAATCAGCCTAGAGGTAACAAAACCATTGAGCACAGAGACTTTGTAAGAAAACTACATTTTATTCATATAAGAATTTATATGGCCTATAATTTGTATAAACACATTTCCTTTAGCATATAATTGCATGCAGTGCCATAGAACACAATTAATTGCATGAAGAAAAAGCAATTTAAAAAAATAAATATATTTTAAAATATAAACATATAATCATTAACACCAATCAGCTTAAAAACGTTACCAACTAAAGGTGAGTATATTTTCTTCTTTTTTAAAAAATAAATATAGGAGTTTTTAAATGGTAACATTAAAATTTATAATTTAATATTTACATATAAAATTGAGATGTATTAACATTAATAAGATGAATTAATATTAATTTAATAAGATGAATTAATTTAAATGTCAGCAAAGAGACAAATTTGCAAAATATATGAACATTTATAACAACAGATAAAAAAGGCAAAAAGAAAGTTCATTGTATTGTTAACCAAATAAGAGCAAATTATAACAAGAAAGGAATAGCCCTTTAGATTATTTATTGGAAAACATTCAATACTGTATATCCAATATTGACAAAATGCAAAGGAATTGAGCATTACAGATATAACTGCTGGAGGGATTATAATGAATAACGGTAAACACTTGGAAAATAAAATCTTAGCACTAATCATATTTGAGCCTGTAATTTTACTTTTAGATTTAAACCCCCAAAATAATTGAATGGGTACACAAAAAATAAAAATAATTTCTAACGTAATAGCATTATATAATAAGGAAACATTTATAACCATTTTATGTTTCTGATACAGAAAAAAATGCATCCTCAGTTTTACAAAAAGAAACAAAAAAACGTATTTGTTAAAAAATGCATAAAGGGAGAGGGGAAGTAAGAAAGAGAAGGGAAGGCAATTGGAGGTTAATCCTTTCAAGAAATTCAGTCAGTGTAAAACACATGCCTAAGAATTTTCCTTGAGGGGCAAGGGAGCTGGGGTATTTACAAACCAACTCCAGTCAGTAATTTGTTGAAAGCTTTCCTGGGGTGGGGGTTGTGGTAATATCCCAACACTCTGAGCCTACTTCAGGTGCTCCAGGATGGCAAAGAGGAGTCAGTAAGAAGAGATAAGGCCCTCAGGTGCCTGGCTGACTGCAGTCCCACTAAGGGTATTACCCAGTAACTGAACAGGAGTCCAAGTCTCCTATATTCTAGCAGTGCTTCACCTGCACCAGTTAAGCACTTTTAACTTCTCAATGTTATCCATTGCCTTTTAAAATTTTATTTGACCTCCTTCTACATATGAAATAACATTTCAGAGAGGAAACTGAATCATATGTTCATGAGTTTTTGGAGGAATCACACAGCTAGTGGCAGTTTGACTTAATATCCAAGACTCCTAACTTTCAAGTCAGTTCTCTTTACACCTGTGAACCTTCTTGGTCCTTCCTAGACATTCCATTTTAAAAATTATCGATACTAACATCAATATATTGCTCTTGCCTTGAATACGATGATACTGATTTTCTTGTCAAACTGATGTTCATTTGATGATACCTCTACTGAAACAATACACCAGTACAATCTGAAACATGTGAGGATGAACCTGAGATCCACATGCTTAGATGAGTTGTATCCTAAGTGTCTTCAAAATATGCATTACCAAAAAGATCCTCTACATTTTCAGAGTGGGGTGAGAGGCCTCTTTGGCAATATAAACAGTAATAAGCTCTTTTTATTTTCTATGTTTTCAGACAACCCTATGGTGGAAAGAAATACTGTTGTGAAACAGGTCAAGAAACACTATGTGTATTAAGGGCTGCACAACAAGAGTGAGTGCATTAGGTGGGCTTTCTTCCAATCAGGAATATTTCTATATCCCTGAAAAGGAATATTCAGGGATGTGGTAAATGGAGAAAAAGCCTATAATGTGACCCTGTTATAGTAAGTAAGATTTTCCCTTGTGAGTAGTAGCTTCCCCTTGCAAAGAGCCAGCACAGAGGTTTTGAATAAATGGTTACGCCAATTGATATTCCCCACCCACCAAAAAAACCCAAAAAATGCAGAGAGAAAAGACATGAAGTAATCATGCCAAGAATTAGAAAAAATGACAGGATCACAATTGATTCACTTTTATTTTCTGTTAAACGTTTCGAAAATTATCAAATATTTACCAATGAGTTTTTTCTTTTTTAATATACAAATTAGGCAGAGCAGAAGTCAAGCTCTTTAGAGTAAAAAAGAATTTGAAATATGATGAAAATTCTAAGCATTGTAGTAGCTTAGATTCCTGATGAAAAACAAAGGGTTTATTTCTAAAGCCTGCATTGTTATATTCATTGGTGCTTTTCACAAGTGCTGGAGAAGAAATACCTATACTCTTCACAGCCAGATTCTCTAAATGCAGTGATAAAAAGCCCTGAGTAAGGAGGCAGGCCAGCACTTTGCTTGCAAACCCAGTGGTAGTTCCCAGGTTGTATAAACTTCTGCAAGGCACTTAAGCCTCATGGGACCTTAATTTTCTGATCAGGAAAACTACATAATCAATTAGCCTCATTGTTGTGTCACATGGAAGTCATGTAATTCTATGCATATATTTAAGGCATTATACAGATATAGAAATCTGTTATCATCATCTCTGAAAATGTACTGAACAAATTATAGGGTAGTTTTGTTGACACAGGCAACTGTGTGCCCTCTCAGTTGTCTTCAGACCTTCTCTGAAGTTGAATTTTTGCTGGTGAGAAGTTTATTACCTAAAACTGCAAAGAATGCTGTTTTTTTTCTGTGCAAACAGCAACTTGAAATACAGAAAACAAAGAAAGAAAGGAAGTGTGGTGGGCTAAATAAACCCAGAGAGCCTAGGAAAGCTCTTCTCCCCTAGAGCCTGCAGAAGGAACCAGCCCTGCCCGCACATTGACTTTAGACCAGTGAAACTGTTTTAGGACTTCTGTCCTCTAGATCATAGGAGAAATAATTTGTTCTGTTTTAAGCCCCCAAGTTTGTAGTAATTTATTACAGCAGCTCTAGGAAGCTAATACAGGGAAGGAGGGACAAAAGGAAGGAGGGAGGAAAGAAAGAGAAAAGGAACATAGTCACAGCAGCCTCTAATCTGAGAATTATACAGCCAAACCATCAGAGAACAATTTCATGAACTTTTCTGGGTGATGACCACAGGGCTTACCTTGTAAACATCCACTTACATTTAAAATTTTTGTGTATGCTCTTTTAGGTTGTTTATACCTCTATAGGAAGAGAGATTGTCAAGCCCATTTTTTTAATTTTTTTAATGATTATTATTATTATTATTATTTTTTTTTTTTTTTCAGTACGCGGGCCTCTCACTGTTGTGGCCTCTCCCGTTGCGGAGCACAGGCTCCGGACGCGCAGGCTCAGCAGCCATGGCTCACGGGCCCAGCCACTCCGCGGCATGTGGGATCTTCCCGGAACGGGGCACGAACCCGTGTCCCCTAAATCGGCAGGCGGACTCTCAACCACTGCGCCACCAGGGAAGCCCATGCCCATTTTATGTTTTAAAAAAAGTTCAAGCTATAGCTTGATGGAGTGGTTTCTATGGAAACAGACTTCAAAACCTAATATAAGGGAAAAAAATATTTTCAGAGAGCAAAATGCTAATGCTAGTCTTTGGCTGTGTTATCCTCTTTTCTTTTTTCTTTTTTTTGTTTTATTATTAGTACTCAAAGTGCATCTTGATTTTTGCAGGTTTGCTCTGCCAGTATATAAAAGCTTTATTAATACAATGAATTGTTCACTAAAAGGTAGAACTCTATTTGTAGCATAAAAACCTCTTTATGTTAATTTTTACATATTTGAAAGTATTTTTTCTTATTCTTTCCCTCAAGACATCCTCCTACCCAAACACACTATCCACCCTCAAAATTTCAGTAATTTTGGTATCATTGAGGCAAGGACTCTTTTAACACATATCCTTTTAAAGCAGTAGACTTACTGGCATCATTGTAGAATAGGTAAAGGTGTTATAGCTTGGCATTAAGTGGAAATGGTCCTTAGCTCTTAGGTAAAGATAAAATGTCTGCAACTTAGTGCACTGTTCCCATAATTGGAATAACTTAATTAAAAGCTTGCTGAGCTCCTTATCTCTGATAACCTATGGAACATTATTCAATATCTTTTCTTTTATAGAATGGGAAATGAAACTGTGGTTTAAAATCAGTCTGAAATGATTTTATCTTAATCTTTTTTTTAGTAATTTATTTTCCCTAATTTAATCCTTCACACAGGTATTAATGCCAACATTTCACGACCCTTGATTTACTAGGGGGTCTTCTGTTTATGCATAGATCATTATCATCATCACTACAGGTATCTTTTATTGCATTTAATTACATGCCAAACATGGTGCCCCAGGCTTTATATGCAACTTACCAATAGGTAAGTTTAGTTTTTTAATCTTTTTTTTTTTTTTCTGTATGCGGTCCTCTCACTGTTGTGGCCTCTCCCGTTGCGGAGCACAGGCTCCGGACGCGCAGGCTCGGCGGCCATGGCTCACGGACCTAGCCGCTCCCCGGCATGTGGGATCTTCCCGGACCGGGGCACGAACCCATGTCCGCTGCATCGGCAGGCGGACTCTCAACCACTGCGCCACCAGGGAAGCCCTAGTTTTTTAATCTTTATTTTACAATTGAGAAGATGGAGCAGATTGGAGAAGATTTTTTACATGCCCAATGTTATGTAGCTAATAAGTAAGAGACAGTCTGTCTGATGAGAGTAACTTTTCTTCAGCTGCCACTCTGAGCCCTGCAGTTTTTACTGTGACCTGGTACAGGCAGAGGCAAAGGAAGTGTGATGCCAGAAAGAGATACCATGGAGAAAGGTAAAGAGCAGCATAGATTAAGAGGTAGCTCTTTAACAACATTCTCTGAGTGAGCAAAAGTGGGGTTTCCAGGGAAGCAAGGGAGCAGCAGGGCACCATGTTTATTTCTTTAAATTTTGTTCTTAAACCTTAAACCTAAAGTACCCAAGTGCTACAGTAGTAAAAAAAAAATCATCTCCCTTTTTATAAGGCTTTTATTTAGGGCTTCTTAATATGTTCACTAGCAGCTCAGAAACAATGATTATTTGGAAGGAAAATCACACTGACTAAGTTTTGTAAAATGACTGGAGGAGAGATGTGGAAGTGGTCTGTGTTATTTTGAGTTACCTCATGTTCTACTAATAGTTCTGTTGTTTGGTAAATAGAATTTGTTTTTTCTCAAATGGATTGTGTATGTACGTCATTGAATATACATTTTTAACAAGTATTCTGTAACTCTCATAGCTGTTTTTAAATGTTAAATTGATTTGATCTGGTCATTTATGTTATTATCTTTTCACTATAATAATCATCCAAGGATAAAAGCAATAGCTTCAAAAACACACACACCCCTCTCTTACCTCAACTATAAAAGCTATGTTAAGATTATTTATACAACACAAATAGTACAATTCCCCTATTTTTACAATACAAACGTAAAGACTGATATGTACAGAACATTATACTATGTAAGCATGTTGAGATGAATAAATCATTTCATTGTCTCCAAAACATTACACTGCAGCAGGACAGAAAGGAATATTTCCCGATAATCATCCAGTGCTAAATGTGACAAAGGCTATAAGCAAAAATATATATAAACAAAATCTGCAGTGGCATCAAGAGCCATTCATATAAACCAAAACCTTCAGTACAAAGCAGGGTTAAATACATCAAAATATACAAAACTCAGATTCAGTCTTCCTGATTTCCAAAACTGTTAATTTTATGATTAGACTCCAGATTCTCCTGAGTATGGAAAAAATATATAAGCTTTACTGCATCCTTCCCTACAAACAACCAAAAGCCATAATCATTTTTCTCAAACCTGCAAATGTAGCCCAAGATCTAGCTTCCTATTCCCAAGGCTTTGGGCAGTGGCCATGTTGTAATTCAGGGGATCCAGCATAGCAGGGACCTGTGTGGCCCCTGAAACTTTTTTAAAGCACTACTGGGAACCCACAGACACTATGTTACTGTTTCAGATCCCTTGAAAGGAAGGCACTCTGCCTCCTCAAAAGGATCCATTAAGATAACTAAACACTCTAATAAAACTCTAAGCCAGTGAGTAAATGCGATACGTCTTAAAGATACCAGTTCATTTCATGATATATCTTGAATCTTATTTGAAATGAAAGGATTAGCCAGCTGTTACCATGTTGCTACTTAGGAAAAATATTTTAGTGGCTTATAAATATTACTAATAAAAATGTAATGTTTCTTATAAACAATAAAGTCCATTTTTCCTAAGTTGATCCATAATTAGAAAAAACGTTCATTGCTGTGTGCTCTCCAAACATCTGGACCATCTTTCATTTTTAAGAAACGTTCATTGCTGTGTGCTCTCCAAACATCTGGACCATCTTTCATTTTTAAGAAAGCTTGAGCCAGTGAAATAAAAGATAAATCGTATCATTCAGTTTTACCTTTTTTTAAAAACAAAAGATAACATTAAGTGCATTCAGAATGAAAATTTACTTGATTTTTAAATTATCATTTTGTTTTCAACCATAATTACTGCTGCATTGTTAGAATGTTTTTTTTTAATTAAACTTATAGTAAATTTGGATTTTAAAAATATAAATTGAATATAATATAAGCACATGTTAAAATATTTTACATAAACAAGTTCTTGCCAGCAGAAATGTGTTTCTAAACTGCATTTGTACATGCTCAGAATAATTTTGAATCCATTTTAATTAGAGCAAACTGCTTATTCTCAAGATGTTGACAGGCTTTAAAGATTTCCACTTTAGTGGTTTAATGTGGCATCAATGTTACATTATATCTTGTGCAAAAATCTGTTTCCTTAGCAACAGGAAGCAAACTGTTCATTTCAAGGAACCCAATAGAAGTAAAAAAAAATGTATAATGTTAAATACTACAGCTTAATATGGATAATTATACCCAAAAAGAATATAGTGTAAATTAAAAAGATTTTAAACCTCCATAAACAAAATGTGAACTACTATACTGTATCAATAAAAAAATTCAAAATTTTATTTTAGGGGGTACAAAAGAAAATGTGTCCCCATACCTAAAGAATTTGAAACAACAGGTATATTATTAATGAAACTGACACTGTGCATCCTTGAACAAGAAAGTTATTTTGCCATTTTTAAACTGTATTTCTACCTTTGTAAAACAGATGACATTGACTAGATTAGATCTAATGCTCTCATAGTTCTAGCAGTCTATGATTTTATGATTTACATCTCTCAAGTTGATTGGTAAAGATTTGACCAGACCTGATTTCTATAGATGATGTAGTATATCCCACACTGGATTGTAAAACAAATAAGGTCATAATAGTTACATGCTGCTGACATGGAAAGGCAGAGTTAGTACCTACTCTGACTTATACTTAGATATTTTCTAGAGTTTTATTGTTAATGACCAGAGTTGCGGATTGGTGAAAGAAGACATGAACTAGTACATCTTAGAAAGTGTTGACATGCACAATCTGAACCAAACATCAAATCAGATAAACTTTCAAGTTCTCAGAGAGAATCCCAGGCATTTGGTATTGTTATTGGTAGATGGAAAATCTTGGGAGTTCATAAGAGCTCCCTTCTCCTTGCATTGTATCCTGAGATAGAAAAGAAATGGGGTCACGTGCCTTTGCATTTCTCACATTGATTGTGTTCTTCTGCTTCTTTCAATCTTTGGTTAATGTTTATCCTTTTTTCATATTTCCATAAAAAATATAGCTAGGATTGCCTTGTATTCGTGATGGGCTGCTCCCTTTTCTAGACAGCAGCCACTCTTGTAGCACTTGGCGTCTTCAGTAGCAATAAACAGCCATCCCCATCCCACCCCATCCAACCCAAAAATAAGAGGGTGACAAAAGAAAAATTAAGCTGGCATGCAATGCAAAACAAGTGTCATTTTGTACAGATTCAAACTAGGTATAGAAGAGCCTAGCCATCAAGAATAGAAGTTGAAAATACAGTTTGGGGAGCGAAG
Organism: Phocoena sinus; assembly: GCF_008692025.1. Classification (NCBI taxonomy): domain Eukaryota; kingdom Metazoa; phylum Chordata; class Mammalia; order Artiodactyla; family Phocoenidae; genus Phocoena; species Phocoena sinus. The sequence continues at coordinate 70,294,328 of NC_045767.1, forward strand.
TCTGGTAAAAATAATGTAAATTTGTGCTGCCTTTCTATAAGTGTGTGTTCTACCTCAAATAAACAGCAGAAACGTTTCTGAGATTCATAAGGCTATGGTAAGCATCAAATCTAGTAATACCTAATTGACATAATGCCTAGCACTCCCTCAATCATGTAAGCTATCTGTGTTTTTATTATAATCATATTAATTCAGTAAGAATCATCATGATTGTAAAGCACTAACCTAAACAAATATGCTTTAACTTTGTGAATTGGCAGATGGTGGATTTGAAATGCACCAGGGACTCCTCAGTCTCAAAATATCTACTCCAATACACATCTAGCAAAATGATTGGTATTCTAGATTTGATACTGAAGCCATTGGTCCTTGGAACATTTATCCATTTACTTTATTTCTGGAGTGTCTACTATATGTAAGCTACCATTTTTGAACACTATCTTGGCAGTACTTACCCCATATTAATGAGTTAAAAAATACATATATATATATTATATCAATATATATATAGCTTACCTTATGCAACAAGATATTTAACAGGCTGTCAAAGGCGATGAAGTTGGATGTCTTGAAACAAGGGCACAAAGATGTTATATATGGGGAAAAATCATTCATTTCCTACAGCTCTAAGATACATTGACCACAAAGAAAATAAAATCATCATCCAGAAAGAATTACATTAAGCTAGGGCCAGCTACATGGACAAATATACATTTTTCCTTCACTTTCAAAATGTCTTTCTTTTAGACGAAATGAATCACTAAGTAGGGAGTATATTTTCCACTTCAGAGAAATACCTTCAGGTTTTCTGTCAGGCACCCTCCCATCTAAAATCTCCCAAACGTGGCCTGAGACAGTCATGCCCATCAGATGATTCTACAGATACCCTTTAGGAATAACATAATACTAACAATAGCAACATTCAAAGGTCCAGACATCTGGTAAGGGAAAAGGATCTACAAGTAAAAAGAGCTCTAAAATTATTCACTAACAAGAATTTCTATTATTGAGCACTATTGGGATATTACCTGCCTGAAGTTAGGGATCTAAGCCAGACAGTGTCTTGAAATCTCTCCAAAATCTAAAATATGCAGGTCAATGTTGACAGTCACTATAAAATGTAAAACAAAATAAATGTACTGAAACTTGCAGTATTAGTAAAAGTGAACAATCTGCTAGAAATATAGATGTGATCCAATATAGTTTGGCCAGCCAAACCACTTGGATTAAATCATACATTAACGAGAGTAGAAGCATGATGTTTTTTGGTTTTGTTTTAATTAAGCCAGGTAGAGTGACCATGAAAGTTAAAAAAAAAAATCTATTCTTTGATTAAATGGAATTTCATAACTGAGGTTACATTCCCCTTGAAGTAGCCTAGGATTTGGATTATATTGAGTTTTAGTCTGGGATTATATGGGATAAGGGTGGCTGAAAGAATTTGCCTAAAATTTGAGCTGGGAAAAATTCCAATATGCAGTCAAAGCTCAGGTATATTAAATTCAGCAGACAGAGAAGAAGTAGCAGAGCCTTATTAACATCTCATTTTGGAGGTTAGACATGGTACATACCAATCATGCTGCTGCCTGCTGAAGCTTCCCTACAACCATATTAAACTGCTAGTGCCTTTAAATCTCATTTATTTCCAGTTCAAAAAATATATGGTCATTTTGGTGGCAATCATAGTGAAAAATCTTTGCCCAAGCTTAAAAATTTTCTCATAGATATAAAATTACTAAATGTAAATCTCAGAAATAGGGAATCTTTTGCAATCAGTCCATTCAGAACCAGACTTCAGCCGGCAGCAGGAAGTGGGATATACCAACTCTAGAACCACTTACCCTGGGTGGCTTGGCAACAAACTTTTACAAATCTCTGACTCTAGTGATTGGACCAAATGCAAAAGGAGTTAGGCGAAATTAGCTTTTGATATGGTTCTTGTTCTCAGGACTCAGACTGTGAGTAAAGGGCACCAGAAAGTACGTGACATTTTCTCTCCTAACACCAGAAAGACAAAAGTGTTAGCTACAAAGGGACATAGATTACATAGCATAGATGCAGGAAAACTGATTCAGTGCAGCCTTCTGATGGCTTGGGAGGATCATTATTATGGATTTTCAAATAGAGAATAATGTAGTTCTCATTTTTGAAAATAAAAGACATTGCTACAAAAAAAAACATATTAGGAAGTTCCAAGTTTCAAAAAAGTTTCTGTGTTAGTCTGAACCATAAAAATAGACAAAATCCTCTAAAAGTAATGCTGTAGAGATTTTAAAGCCTATCTAAGAGCCAGTACATACAGGTCTACATTGAATTGTATGAGCGTATATACAAACTTATATATATATGGATATAAATGAACTTATATACATATATGTATGAACTTATATATACAAGATTTTCATAATCTAAAATAATTATTATTCTAATAAATTTTTATGAAAAAAGCCTATTGGCATTCCACAGACATTTAAGAAGCTTCCCAAATTATACCATCATATTTAAATTTAATATGAAACAATTGATTAAAAGATAGGTAATTTGACAAATAGACAAATTGTTACAGTGTACTTACAAAAATCCTTCTAGAAAAGCTGGTACCCAATATTAGTCTTAGGTAGTTATCAAATTAAAATGTGGCTTTAGGTTGAAAAATGAAAGAGTGTAAAGTATCATTATAATATTACAGATATAACTAAATGTAAGAGAGTAATAATATTAATGGCATAGATTTTTGAATCTTCTTCAAACAAAATTCAGCAATATGTAGAAAGAATTGTACATCATGACTAAGTGGGTCTTATTCCAAGGATGCAAAGCAGGTTTAATTTTTTTTAAGGTAAAATTGACAAGTAAAGTTATATTAGTTTCAGATGTACAACATAATGATTCGCTATTTGTATATATTGCAAAATGATCACCACAATAAATCTAGTTAACATTCATCACCATACATAATTATACATGTTTTATATGGTCTGATTAGAACGTTAAGATCTACTCCCTTAGCAACTTTCAAATATGCAACTCAGTATTTTAATTATAGTCACCATGCTACACTAGGCAGTTTCAATTTTTGAAAATCAATCAGTGTATCCATCATATTAATGGGACAAAGAAGAAAGATTACATGATTATGTCAATTGATACAGAAAAAAAAATAAGAAAATTCGACAATTATTCATGACAAAAATTCTCAGAAGAATCAAAAGAGAAAGGGAATTTCCTAAATATGATAAAGTGTATCTACTGAAAGCCTGCAGCTAACATTATATTTAATGTTAAAAACTGAGTAATTTTCCATTACTGTTGGCAACAAGGCAAGAAGTTCTAATATAACCACTCTTATCGAGCAAAGTTCTGGAAGTTCTAGCCAATTAAATCTAGGTGATAAAAAGGAAATAAAAGGCATTTAAAATCCAAAAGGGAAAAAAGTGCATTTTGTAGATTTATGGATAAATGAGTTCTTAAGGTCATATGATACAAGATAAATAAACAAAAATCAATTGCATTTCAGTAATCTAGCAATGAACACCAAAATTTAAAAATCTATGCCATTTACATCTATAAAATGTAAAGTCACTATAAAATGTAAAGAAAAATAAATATATATATAAACTGTTTAGGCATAAAAACTGTTATGCCTAAATGCATATGTAATCAATCATGTGTAGTATTCTTATGGTGAAAATGATAAATTGCTAATGAAAGAAAGCCAATAAGAACAAAATAAGTATGGAGACATGCCATATATTTATGGGTTGGAAGATGCAACAAAGTAAAGATATCAATTCCCCTCAAATTGATATTTAAGTTTAATGTAATTGCTGTCAAAATCCCAGCAAGATTTATGGTTGGTATAGACAAGATTGTTCTAAAATTTATCTGGAAAGCCAAAGAAACTAGAATGATTAAAATAATTTTGAAAAATAAAATGATGAATGTTCAGTCTATCTGATCGGAAGGCATTATATAGCTGGCATAACCAAGATTGTATGGTATAAGTGGGGGCATAGATTCATAAATCAATGGAATAGAATAGAGAATCCATAAATAGACCAAGGCAAATATACAACCTGATTTTTTGTTTCCTTTTAAATATGTATTTTTAGGAAAATTTTAGATTCACAGAAAACTTGCTAATATAGTACAGAAAGTTCCCATTTACACACTCAGTTCCCCTATTATTAACATCTTACATTATCATAGTACATTTGTAACAATTCAACAACCAATATTGATATATTATTATTAATTTAAGCCCACACTTTAATCAGATTCTCTTAATTTTACTTTGTGTTCTTTTTCTCTCCTGGGATCCTAGCAAGGGAATGATATTACATTTCATAATTATGTTTCCTTAGACTCTTCTTGGCTAAGACAGTTTCTCAGACTTTCATGATTTTTGATAACCTTAGCAATTTGGAAAAGTACAGGTCAGATATTTTGCAGAGTGTCCCTCAATTGGATTTAATGATCTTTTTCTTATGATTACACTGGAGTTACATGTTTTGGGGAGGAAGATCAAAGAGTTAAAGTGCCATTTTCATCACATCATGTCAAGAATATATACAGTCAATATGATTTTCCACTGTTAACCTAGCTCATCTGTCTGAGAAATTGATTCTCAGGTTCCTAAACTATAAAGTGACTCTTTTTATCTCTGTTTTTGCACTGTATTATTTGCAAAGAAGTCACAGTATGCAGCACCCACTTAATGAGTACAAAGTTATGCTCTCCTTCTTTCTGGGTGGAATATATACATAAATTACTTGAAATTCTTCTGCACAGATTTGTCTTTTCTACACTGCTTATTTAGATATTCAATCATTTATTTTTAACAGTATGAACTTGGATATTCTGTACCCTAGGTTATAATCCAATACTAATTCATTTATCTTGTTGCTCAAATTGCTCTAACTCTGCCATTGGAAGCTCTTTCAGTAAACCCTTGTGTTTTGTTGTCATTGTTGTTTTGACATACACCAATCATTGTGAAATTTTTGGTTGATTTGATTGCTTTTTTGAGCATTTCTTTACTTTCAAACAATATGAGATGCCCCAGGCTCATACTGTGTATTTCCTGCTCCAGTAATAAGCAACCATTTCTCCACGTAGCTGCTTTTAATAGACAATGGTATTAGAAACCAAGAACCCTGTGTTAGATGTGCTTGTTGCACCTGGTATACCATTGCTCCTAGACCCTCTCAGCTGATGTAGCAAGAAAATACGTGTGTACATAAAGCCCATGTATATACACATATGAATAAATGTAACCATCTGTATGTAGCCATCTATATCTATATTAAGCTAAACGGGGGTTTATACTGATGTCACCAGCTTGAATTAATCACTACATGGATTATTCTAGACTCTTTCCTTTGCTGATTTTTAACGTCACTCCAACAGTGAGGAACTTGGCCTCCACCACCTGCCAAAAAAAAAAAAAAAAAAAAAAAAAAAAACCTGAGTATTGTCTTTTCGTCTTGTTTATGGTTTTCACTGCTGTGCAAAAGCTTTTAAGTTTAATTAGGTCCCATTTGTTTATTTTTATTTTCATTACTCTAGGAGGTGGGTCAAAAGAGATCTACTGTTGGTGGAATGTACATTGATACAGCCACTATGGAGAATAGTATGTAGGTTCCTTAAGAAATTAAAAATAGAACTACCATATGATCCAGCAATCACACTACTGGGCATATACCCTGAGAAAAACGTAATTCAAAAGGACACATGTTCTAGTTCTGTGAAAAATGCCAGTGGTAGTTTGATAAAGATTGTATTGAATCTGTAGATTGCTTTGGGTAGTAGAGTCATTTTCACCATGTTGATTCTTCCAATCCAAGAACATAGTATATCTCTCCATCTATTTGTGTCATCTTTAGTTTCTTTCATCAGTGTCTTATAATTTTCTGCATACAAGTCTTTTGTCTCCTTAGGTAGGTTTATTCCTAGATATTTTATTCTTTTTGTTGCAATGGTAAATGGGAGTGTTTTCTTAATTGCACTTTCAGATTTTTCATCATTAGTGTATAGGAATGCCAGAGATTTCTGTGCATTAATTTTGTATCCTGCTACTTTACCAAATTCATTGATTAGCTCTAGTAATTTTCTGGTAGCATCTTTAGGATTCTCTGTGTATAGTATCCTGTCATCTGCAAACAGTGACAGCTGTACTTCTTCTTTTCCAATTTGGATTCCTTTTATTTCTTTTTCTTCTCTGATTGCTTCCAAAACAAAAAGTTCACAATTTGTATGGAAACGCAAAAGACCCTGAATAGCCAAAGCAATCTTGAGAACGAAAAACAGAGCTGGAGGAATCAGGCTCCCTGATTTCAGACTATACTACAAAGCTACAGTAATCAAGACAGTATGGTACTGGCACAAAAACGGAAATATAGATCAATGGAACAGGATAGAAAACCCAGAGATAAACCCATGTACTTATGGTCACCTTATCTTTGATAAAGGAGACAAGAATATAAATATACAGTGGAGAAAAGACAGCCTCTTCAATAAGTGGTGCTGGAAAAACTGGGCAGATACATGTAAAAGTATGAAATTAGAACACTCCCTAGCACCATACACAAAAATAAGCTCAAAATGGATTAAAGACCTAAATATAAGGCCAGAAACTATCAAACTCTTAGAGGAAAACATAGGCAGAACACTCTATGACATAAATCACAGCAAGATCCTTTCTGACCCACGTCCTAGAGATATGGAAATAAAAACAAAAATAAATAAATGGGACCTAATGAAACTTAAAAGATTTGCACAGCAAAGGAAACCATAAACAAGACCAAAAGACAACCCTCAGAATGGGAGAAAATATTTGCAAATGAAGTAACTGACAAAGGATTAATCTCCAAAATTTACAAGCAGCTCATGCAGCTCAATATCAAAAAAACAAACAGCCCAATCCAAAAATGGGCAGAAGACCTAAATAGACATTTCTCCAAAGAAGATATACAGATTGCCAACAAACACATGAAAGAATGCTCAACATCATTACTCATTAGAGAAATGCAAATCAAAACTACAATGAGGGGCTTCCCTGCTGGCACAGTGGTTGAGAGTCCGCCTGCTGATGCGGGGACACGGGTTCGTGCCCTGGTCCAGGAAGATCCCACATGCTGCGGAGTGGCTAGGCCCGTGAGCCATGGCCGCTGAGCCTGTGTGTCTGGAGCCTGTGCTCCGCAATGGGAGAGGCCACAACAGTGAGAGGCCCGCGTACTGCAAAAACAAAACAAAACAAAACTACAATGAGATATCATCTCACACTGGTCAGAATGGCCATCATCAAAAAATCTACAAACAATAAATGCTGGAGAGGGTGTGGAGAAAAGAGAACCCTCTTACACTATTGGTGCTAATGTAAATTGATACAACCACTATGGAGAACAGTATGGAGGTTCCTTAAAAAACAAAAAATAGAACTACCATACGACCCAGCAATCCCACTACTGGGCATATGCCCTGAGAAAACCATAATTCAAAAAGAGTCATGTACCAAAATGTTCATTGCAGCTCTATTTGCAATAGCCAGGACATGGAAGCAACCTAAGTCTCCATCAACAGATGAATGGATAAAGAAGATGTGGCACATATATACAATGTAATATTACTCAGCCATAAGAAGGAATGAAATTGCATCATTTGTAGAGGTGTGGATGGACCTAGAATCTGTCATACAAAGTGAAGTAAGCCAGAAAGAAAAACAAATATTGTATATTAACCCATTTATGTGGAATCTAGAAAAATGGTACAGATGAACCTATTTGTAAGGCAGGAATAGAGACGCAGACGTAGAGAATGGACATGTGGACACAGTAGGGGGAAAGGGAAAGTGGGACAAACTGGGAGATTAGGTTTGACATAAATACACTACCATGTGTAAAATAAATAGCTAGTGGGAACCTGCTGTATAGCACAGGGAGCTCAGCTTGGTGCTCTGTTTTGACCTAAATGGGTGGGATGGGGGGTGGGTGGGAGGGAGGTCCAAGAGGGAGGGGATATAGATACACATACAGCTGATTCATTTCATTGTACAGCAGAAACTAACACAACATTTTAAAACAATTTTACTCCAAAAAAATAATATGAAATAAAGATTTCAGGCATCAAAAATAAATCTGCCATTCGTTTATATAATTGTTTCATTACAAGATACAGGTATAGAAGTATAAAAATTGTTAACTTGTAACCCTGTGGGAAACAATTTCATAAATATGGTATTTGTACGGTTTCTTTTGCCTTTAATCTTACAAACAGCACTCATTTCCAAAATTACTTATGTCAGCAACTTTCCCTTCCACCCTCTTCAGCAAGGCTGTATCATTCACTGGTAATATAGTTAGATTGTTTCATAACCCTCTTCATTCTATCCCGGATTTCTAGACCTTCTTTATTTATTCCTTTGAAAAGCTTCCTTTCTTTTTGTAGATTAAATTTTTTGAACAATATAGTTTTCCTACTTCTTGAATAACTTTGACATATCTTCCAGGGCAGGTCTGCTGAGAGTGAATTCCCTTACTTTTTCTTTAAGTTCATTTCTCTTTCACTTTTGAAGGATTATTTCACAAGATACGGAATGCTAGTTTGGTAGATTTTTTTTTTTCAACACTTTCAATATTCAACACTTCAAATATTTCATTCCACACTCTTCTTGCATGCATGGTTTCTGAATAAGAGTCAGTCTATTGTAATTCTTTTGTTGATCCTCTATAGATATATTTTCCCTTTGCCTTCCCTAAAGATTTTTTTTTGTATTTGTTTTTTTCTTAATTTTAATATGATATGCTTAGGTATAGTGTGGTGTTGTCATTGTCATTGTTATTTATCCTGGCTGGTTTTCTATGAGTTTCCTGGGTCTCTGGTTTTGTGTCTGTTACTAATTTTAAATACTATTGACGATTATTACTTCAAATATTTCTTCAACTCTGTTCTCTCTTTTGTCTCCTCTGGTATTTCAAGTATACATATTTCACAAATTTTGAAATCGTTCAGAGATCTTAGATGCTCTGTTCTGTGTTTTTGTTTTTGTTTTTTAATTTTACTCTTGCATTTCAGTTGGGAAGTTTCTGTAGACTTTCAAGCTTACTGATTCTTTACTCAGCTGTGTTCCACTACTGATGAGTGCAACAAAGGAAATTTTCATTTGTATTAAAATTCTTTTCATTTCTAGAATATCCCTTGGCTTTTTCTCAGAGTTTTTATTTCTCTATTTATATTATTCATCTGTTACTGCATGTTGTCTACTTTTATACATTAGTGCCTTTAACATATTAATCATAGCTATTTAAAGTTTCCTGTCTGATAATTCCAAAATTGATGTCACTTTTATTTGCTTCTGATATTTGCTTTTTATCTTAACACTATGATTTTTTTCCTTGCTTTTTTGCATGCCTCATAATTTTTCTGTAAGTCTGACATGATGTTTTGTGTTATAGGAACTGATATCAATAGTCATTTAACATGAGATTTTATGTTTATATAGCAAGGGTTTAGTATGTGTTTAACGTTTTCTATGGCTATAGGTTCCAGAAATTTCAAATTTCTCTGTTATGCTGTTTTTTGTCTCTCTTCTTTACTTTGGGTTTTCCTAAATATTCCTGCTTAGAGAAAGTCTGAGTCTTGCAGTAAGTATTTTTTACTTTAATCCATTGTTATACTGGAGCCCTGCTGGTTTACTAGTTAGCTGTGGGATTCAGGAAGTATTCTATAATATTGTGGTTAAATCTCAGTCTTTTAGTGGGTCTTTGTATCTGGACTGTGACTTTTGAAAGTGTTTTTCTAGTGGTATATCTTCCCCCCACTTAAGAAAGATAGTAAATCCGAGGGGACTAGAATGGGAAGAATGCCTTTCCTGAGCTTGGATAAGACTGGTAAACTTGTTTTCCCTGGTGAGGGGGCCTTTGTTATAGACAATGATCTGGACATATTTCACAGTGATTACTCTTCCCTGTCCTCACCAATACCATGAGGGGATCTTTCTTGACTCATGAGAACATGGTGGGGTTCCCAGAGGTAAAACCCAAGAAACTGCAGCCTGGAGTAATTTCTCTAGATAATTCGTACTCATCCTCTAGCAATGCAGCAAAAGTACCATTTATGTGTTACTACAAGTTTATGGCTCTAGTAACTTCTATCCTAGGTATGTAAATCTTGGTGTGACACTATGGATTTGCCTTTCTATCTATATTTTAGGGTTGTGGTTCTTCTGAATCCTCACCCCTCTAAGAAGTCTAAGAAAAGTCATTGATTTTCAGTATGTTCAGTTAGTTTGTTTGTTTGGCCCTAAGGGCAGAGTGACAACTTCCAAGCTCTTAACATGTCTGAGCTGAAACCAGAAGTCCTACCCAGTTGACTCTGGACAAAAATAAAAAGAAACTCAGTAGAGAAAAGATAGACATTTCAACCAATGGTACTGGAACAAGTGGACATTTATATGCAAAATATTGACTTCATTCTCACATCTTACACAAAAATTGACTCAAAGTGCATTATGGACTTAAATGGAAAAGTAAAACCTATGAAACTCTTGGAAAAAATAGGAGAAAATATTTGTTATCTGGAGCTAAACAAAAACGTCTTGGCACCAAAAGTGTGATCTATAAAAAGAAAAACTGTAAATTGGTCTCCAGTAAGTTATAAACTTTAGCTCTTAAGAGGATGAAAAGATAAGCTGAATACTAGAATTTTCAAGCCACATAGTCATCAAATGACTAATGTCTAGAGTATATAGAGAACTTTCAAAACACGACAGTTGATAAGCACCAACAATCCAATTAGAAAATGGGCAAAAGTCATGAAAATACATTTTGCTGAATAAAATATACATATGTCAATTAATCATGTGAAAAGACATTCAACATCATTAGTCATATGAGAAATGCAAGTCAAAACCACAAAATGATGTCACAGCATGTCTATGAGAGTAGCTAAAATAAAATGGTGACAACAACAAAAGTTTGTGAGTATATAAGGAAACTAGATCACTCATGCATTGCTGGTGGGAATGTAAAATGGTACAGCTGTTCTTGAAAATATCTTGGAAGTTTCTTTAAAAAGCAAAGCATGAGGGCTTCCCTGGTGGCGCAGTGGTTGAGAGTCCGCCTGCCGATGCAGGGGATGCGGGTTCGTGCCCCGGTCTGGGAAGATCCCACATGCTGCGGAGCGGCTGGGCCCGTGAGCCATGGCCGCTGAGCCTGCACGTCTGGAGCCTGTGCTCCTCAACAGGAGAGGCCACGGCAGTGAGAGGTCCGCGTACCACAAAAAAAAAAAAAGCAAAGCATGCAATTTTCATAGAACCCATCAGTTGTACTCCTGTACTTTTATTCCATAGAAATGAAAATTATGTTTTTACACACACAAACATGTACACAAATGTTTATGTCAGCTGTATTTATAATAGCCTCAAACTAGATGTCTTTCAATAGGTGAATGGCTAAACAAACTGTGGTATATCCACACCATGGAATACTACCTGGCAATAACAAGGAATAAACTATTGATACACACACAACTTAGATGAATCTCCAGAAAATTTTGCTGAATGAAAAAAAAGCCAATACCAAAAGGTTACATACTGTATTATTCAATTGATAGAACATTAGTGAAATGGCAAACTTATAGAAAACAGATTAGAACTGGAGAACAGATGACAGGGATTAAGGATGGGGTAGGAGGTGAAGGGGACTGGTGTGGCTATAGAATGACAAGTTGGGGGTTTTGTGGTGATGGAAATTTTCTGTATCTTGACTGTATCAATGCCAATATTCTGTTTGTAATATTTTATTATCTTTTTACAAGATGTTATTATTGGGGAGAATAGGTAAAAGGTCCATAGAATCTTTCTATTATTTCTTAAAACTTCGGATGAATCAACAATTATCTCAAAATGAAAATGCTTGACTAAATTTTTTCTAATAAAATTATTTTTCACTGTCACTTTATTTTTATTTCTGTAAATTATTTGGAAAAAAAAAGATTCACTGGATCCAGAGGGTAAATGGCAATGACTACTTTTCCTGATATACTATGTGATATAAAATGAAATATCCAATGTGAAACAGCTGATAGTGATTTTATTCCACAGCCTGTGTCATTAAGAACTTACAATGGTATTTACAGAAATAGTTTTTTCTTTGATGTCATTGATTGAAGCTGCTATATTTATATAGACGTTTCTTTACAGATGTTGTGAGATATTATCACTTCTTAGGACTACAGTTGAAGCCTGTAGAATGAAATATTTTTCTAAATCATAATCTACAAAGAAGAGAGTATACACATTATCAGTTATGAATAGTGATTCCCATGTCAATGACTGACAAGAGTGTTATTTGAATATTGCTTTCTGAAATGTTCAATTATTTATTGTCATGTATTTGCTACCCAGAGGCACAAATGAATCAGAATTCCTTTACATAAGTTAAGTAATGCAAATACTCTTTAGAGTACATGAACTATTATATTTCTCAGTCATAAAATTGCCTTCAGGCTCTAGTTGAGTCATCTTGCGTGGAAAATTTTGTTGTGATATGCAGGAGGCATCACATCTGTTTCTTTGCCTAAAACACAAGAGGTAGTTGCTATATTAAATAAAATACATTTAAATTATTGAAAGCCTGAAAATTTCCTAGTGTAATACTTCCCATAGTCTGAGACCACTTCTCATTTTTTATTTAAATGTAAATTATACAGAGTTAATCTGAATGCAGAATCATATGAGCCTGTTACTTTGTCACTTCTGGACACAATGAATCATAGAATTTTGATACTGTTAATATCAACTCACAGATAATAACTTAGTTCAAAACCCTTATTTGATCGAGAGGGAAGCTGAGTGTGAGGGCTTATGTAACTTGCCCAAAGCCCCAGAATTGGCAGAGTAAGAAGAGAACTAGATCAAAAAGAAAGGGTATAGTTTACATTATTAATATGGTGCATTGCAGAAATTTTCACACCTCTTTATGCCATGAAACTAAATAAGTAAAAGGGAATCTTATTGCTCACAGTAATTTCACTTTCAATTTAGACTTCATTTCATTTAAAACGATTTCCTAGAACCCCATACGGTTATGATATATTCCCTTTAAATGTGATTCTGTGGTCCTCTTATTTGGAAATCCAGCATGTAAAACAGATTTTTTTTTAACAGCTGCTTTGCTCACTCTTGTAATCTTCATCAGACAAGTCCTTGAGGGAGAATCCATGAAATTCTTCATTCTCCTCTTAGCCCAATTTGAAAACTACTGATCTGTATTATTAAGCAATAAAAGGGCATATTAAAATTCAGCCTTAATAAAGACAATGAACATGCATTCTATGAAGATGTAGCTTAAAATAATATAGATTAGCATAGACTTTGATGACTGGAAATTCAGAGCATGGTTCATTTATTTCTAGTGACCTGTCCAAGGACTAGGGTAGGACTCAGAAACAGGTCACAAATGTGCATACCTGTTACAGAACCCTCTTCTTTCCTGTGTATAAGGCCTGCAAGAAGATATAGAAGAGGACATAATGGTTCCAGATGAGTGGGTCACGTAGACGGTGCTCCACCTTTCAGAAAGATTCCTCCACATGTACTTAAAACTGAAAGTCACTTGTGTCATTAATCTTCTCTTTTAATTTAAACACCATTCTGTGTGATAAGAGAATTAATTGTATTATATTTATTAGTTGAAAAATGGTTTTCCCTCATACTTGAGAATTATTTAAAGCCAAGGAATTATGTAAGTTGACTTTGTATCCATAGCACATAGACTAAAATATGCAAAGAAAGAAAATCAATTAATGAAAGAAAAAATTGAGCAGTAAAACAAACAAAAATGTCAGGGTTTATTATTCAGATAATATACATATAAGGTTTTATAGATATTGAATCATTTGTACTCAGCAGTCAGCATGTAGTATATCTGTGACTTCCTTCCCCAATCTAGGACAAACCTCATTGATTTCCCATGAACCTGTTAATGTAAATCACAACTTTTAGAAGAATTTGCTTTTGACATAAATATGAAAGTCTCTGTTGGCTAATAAATATGCTAGAGTTGAACCTCTAGCTTAATGGGTTCAAGTAAAATCTGACTTGAAGTGATCACTGATATCTTTCTTTTAAATAAGTGTTTAATGAAGTAATATTAATCTGTGTATTTAAGCATGTGTGTCAATATGTGGAGCTGCTGCATTTAAAAATCATCACCCAGAAGGAGGCAAGCAGAAATGCTAATTCTATGCTACTCTAAAATCTGTCATGTCTCTGTATATTATCTTAGCTACAGAAAAACGGGGAAATTTTCATTCCCAATTCATGGATGACATATTTTGTGAATACCTATTATGTGACAGACTTCATGCTGAATGCTGAGAAAACAAAACCAAAATAAAACTGGCTCAGAGAGGAAGGTCCATGTTATTTGCTAAATAAATAAACAAATATTTAAAGAGGCTGGAAATGATTAAGGCTTTCATAGTTTAAAGGGAATAAGTTTTATTCAGTAAATATTTTGTTGAATAAGTAATACATAATATGATAATGCTTTGCTAATATAATAGGTTCTTGTATCAATATTCAATTAAGAAAAGAGTAACATTGAAGGCTGGGACAAGCTTGGCTTAAATATTTGAGAAACATGCTTGCACTAGTAGAGGAGAACATGAGGGCAAAGGAAAGGGTAAAAGAGATGAGATAATTATTAAACTTTGTTTCAAAGGGTAGCCCCACACTTGTAGTGAATACCACCAGAAAAGCCAAATGTTGATGGTATCTGGCCAAGTCTTGCCTCAAGCATCTTTTTAACTAGTTAAGGAAACAGAAGGCATATATATAATATATATTTCTTCATAACAATGCAACTTATAGAATGTTAAGTACTCTAACATAGCAATGCGACGTGTAGAGTGTTAAGCACTAGTAGTGAGGTTGAAAACATCTATGCTTCAGAGAATTACAGGCTGAGAGGGTACGTTCTAAACATTTAGACAAATTTCACTGGGTCATTCCTTCATTAATTCACCATTTATTAAGCACATACTTTTGTGCCAAATATAGAATCTAAATAATAATGCATTTACACATTTCCTATCTTATGTAAACTCAGAGTTTGTGGGGATGAATGTTTGGAAAAATAACACATTAATGCAATGCAGTAATGTAGCACCATGAAAGGGGGAAAAATAGGTTGCTAGAGGAAAAAATAAAGTAGTCATGCAACTCAGGATTTGGGAAGCATGGAAAGTTTTTCCATGGGAAGGGTCATCTACATTGGGACCTAATTTAAGGGTAAAAGTAGGAGATGATATGGTGCAGAGACTGTTGTAAATGTAACTAATTCTGTAAATAAAGGCCCAGATTATAAGGAGAAAGCTTAGGTCATTTGAAGAACTGTAAGAAATTCGGTATAATTTATATGGGTTTTCTCACTTATTTTTTAACCACAAATATATTAGAAATAAAAGACAGAGAGATGATAGATGATCACCTGATAGATATTATCCACATTTTGCAGATGAGGAAAATGAGGTTTAGGGAAATTTCTAAAAAGTTATCTAAGTCATAATAGAAAGCATCAGAGGTAGGATTTGAATCCTGGTCATCTAGTTTAGAAAACCTGAGTTCCTAACAATGCCAGTGCTTTTCAAACACAGATAGAAACTTTCATTTTACAATTATTCCAAAAATCCAAATTTAGATGACAATATACCAATTTTTACAATGTCAGCTGTATATGTTACCCTATGAAGAGTCTGCAAATTTTCATAAGGACAGTGGCAAAATATTTAATGATTCTGAAGTAGGAAATGTTTTGCAATTCAAAAAGATCTCAGGGATATAATTTGAAGAAACTTACTTATCAGGGGAAAATGGGGAACCAAAAAAATGTATTAGAAAGTTGTTTTAGAAATCCAGGTAACAGAAAAAGGGGCAGGTAATTGATAACAGGGAGAAAGACATACAAAATCACAAAACTTAAAGTTTATATAATATATTTGGAAAAGAAAAATGTGATTGTTTTTTATATACAAGAAAGTGATATAAAATTGAGAAAAATAAAGAGTACTCATTAAGAAGACACTATTATGTTAGTCAAAAAGCTTGAAATTCAGCATTTATGTAAGAAGATCCACAAATTGTTGTTGAGTAAAGAAACAATTGTGCAAATGTGTTTCACAAAAGTTAATTTCTGAGTTGCAATTTGGATTGGAAAGAGGACCACTGGACTCCATTTCTGGTTGAATATAATATTGGACCATATAAAAACCTTTCCCAGTACACCATAATAAAATATTAGGTAACTAAAATTTACATTTTTATTAAATGACTGAGCACTTGGAGAAAAAGTGCAGGAATTTCTCAGGGGAGAGAAATATTAAAACATACATGCAGAAAAGTAATGGCCTTTCTTTAAGACAGGTAGTAGCTATATGTGAAGTCTCAGTATCTTCCCCCTCAATTTTGCTGTGAACCTAAAACTGCTTTAAAAATTAAAATATTTAAAAAATAATATGATAAATAAATAAATATGGAACAATATCCTTAATATTATAAATCAGTAGGGATTATAAATTGTTAAAACCACTTTGGAAAATGGCCATGAACAAAACTAATAAATGTGTTAAACATCAATAACAAAATCAGAAATAAAATCACCCTATCCAAGAGACAAGAACAAACAGCAATCTGAACAAAGTAAATACAAATTGATGTCGCCAAATTTCTAGAAGTAAAAATAAGATTAAAAAAATCATGTCTGAATTTGTTGGATAAGGCTAAAAGAGTGCTCACATGAAGATTCATAGTTTCAGATACCTACCAATAAGAATTAATAAAGATCATCTGTATGCTGATGATTCCCAAGTTTAAATCTCTAGCCAAAACCTTTTGCTTGCCCTTTCAGACATGCACTATTCAATACATGGCATCTTCATGTTGATTACTGAGTCTCTCATTCTGAACACTGCTATAATCGAGACCATCATAACCCTCCCTCCCAACACAAGCTCCTCCTGCAGGGTTTCCCATCTCAGGCAGTGCATATATATATATATATATATATATATATATATATATATATATATATATACAGTGTATATATATATATATAAATATATATATATATATACAGTGTATATATATATATATATAAATATATATATATATATTTTTTATTTATTTATTTTTTTTTTTGCGGTACGCGGGCCTCTCACTGTCGTGGCCTCTCCCATTGCGGAGCAACAGGTTCCTGACGCGCAGGCTCAGCGGCCGTGGCTCACGGGCCCAGCCGCTCCGCAGCATGTGGGATCTTCCCAGACTGGGGCACGAACCCGTGTGCCCTGCATTGGCAGGCGGACTCTCAACCACTGCGCCACCAGGGAAGCCCATCAGGCAGTATATTGAAACACCATTTCTTCCAGTCACTCAGGCCTTGAATCCTTTTTCTCTGTATCCATCAGCAAATTCTGTTAGCTCTGCTTTCAGAACATATCCACAGTTTGACTACTTCTCAGTACCAGTGCTGTCATCCTCCTGATCAAAATTGACATCATTTCTTGTCTGGATTTTCTCATAACCTTCTAACTGGTCTTCCTGATTCTGCCTTGACCTAAGCCCCTGTAGACCATCCTCAGCAGAAGAGAGGAGTGATCCTTTCATGATGTAGAATTGCTTATATCTCTCCTCTGCTCTAAGTCCTCCAAAGGTTTCAAAGTATAGGCCAAAGTTCTTACTAAACCCCACATGCTTTGGCTACTTCTTTGATCCCAAACCCTGTCACACTCTCTCTACCTTGCTTGGTCGGCTTCTGATATGTGCCTCTCCTGCTGTCTCCTGGTCAGAGCAGATAAACACATCAGGGTCTTTGTATGTCCTATGTTCTATTTCTCTATATCTACATGGCTAATTAACTCACTTCTTTCAAGTCTTTAGCCAAAAATCACTTTTTCAGTGAGGCCCTTCCCTGACCACCTTAAATAGATGTATTAAACCGTCTATTATTTCATGTTGTGTTTCTCTGCTGCTTTTTCTCCCTAGCATTTATCATTAAGTATTCTTGATATATTTGACTTATTTTCTTTGCTCTTTGATCATCTCTATCACTATAATGTAAATTCCTTGAGGTCAGGAGATCTTTTTTTTTTTGGTCATGCCTTGAGGCTTGTGGGATCTTAGTTCCCCGACCAGGGATCGAACTTGGGCCCAGCATCTAAAGCTCTGAGTCCTAACCACTGGACCAACAGGGAATTCCCAAGGTCAGGGAATACTTGTCTCACTTTCTTCACTACTGTATCTCTAGCACTTAAAACTGTGCTGGCATATGATAGGTATTGAATGGATATTTGTTGAATGAGTAAATGAATGAATTCATGTATAAATTTCAAAAACAAGTGAAAGTAAACCATCTACTATTTAGAGATAACCAGGAATATGACCTAAATGCAAAAAATACAGTAAATAATGAACAAGTATCATGGCAGTAGCTACCTCTGGGGATGGGATAAGTGAATGTAATCAGAACATCCACAGGTCCTTCAAAGGTATTAGCAATGGCCTTTCCTTAAGAAGGGTAGTGGGTCCATGCTGTTCATTATTGTTATTATTCATATTGTACATATATATTATATAAATACTTTGATTTTAATTTTTTAATAAAAGAATAAAAGGAGGGAATAAGGCAGGAAAAGAATTTCAATAAAAGCTCATTTTAAATATCAGCACTCCTTCCCATATGCATGGGGCAATGAAATCTCAACATTGTAAGTCAATTCTTGGTAATATCTGGGCAAAGATAATCTAAAAGGAAAAATGCATTCATGTGGCTTAAAAATGAAGTCAGATATAGATTTGTATAAACAATATTCAGTACTCAAATACAAACAAATATATAGATAGGTATCTCTGTTTCTATATATTTTAAAAATATCCACATAGATCTTCTCCTCAAAAGCCAAACATTTCTGAAGAGCAAGTCGCATATAATGAAGTAAGAAAAAGATTTATCGAATAAACAAATATGTGGATCACAGTCTAAGAAGCAACATGGCATGTGTTTTAATGCATTATTATAAATCCACTTAGTTGTTTGGTAAATAACACTTCATAAACCGATTTTCTCAGAAAATCACTGAAAGCAAGATAATTTAGACCTAATGTTTCCAAAAGAAATAATTTTAAATTGTACAATGTTAAAATATTAAATCTAATTAAGTAATGACACATTTACAAATGTTCCATAATAATACAATGAGTTTCAGAGGCCTAGATTGTGTTAATATATTTGAGTGCTTATTCTATATACAAATCACAGCTAAATAGATTTCAAGAGAAACATTCAATGGTGTGATTTATGCAAATTACCTAATTCAGTTTCAATTAAGTTGCTTTAGCAATTTAAGGGGCTAATTTGATTAGCTGAAAATGTTTCCCTTTATTAGAATTTATGAAAACTTTAAATCAGTTCCCTATTGTAAAATGACTAAAATGATTGGTAGAACACCATGAAACATTTCTTCAATTTTAACACATTCACTTTTTGTGTGTGCTTTAAACTCATCATGTATTATGTAATTGTATCTCTTGACATTCTATATATGCATTACATAGTTTATAAATCACATAGTATGATAGAGATTATAGCAATAGAATCATGGTGCATGACATAAAGGCTTTTGCCTTTGGTTGAAAAGTCTAATTTGATCTATTATGTCTGAAATAAAGGGAAAAGAAAACTTTTTATTCATAAGTAATGGATCATATTTGTACTTATGCAACATTTTTGGTGACTATTGGTGCCTTTTAAAAAAGAAAAATGGATAACAGAAGAGCTCCAACCTGGCCTTTCTTTTTCTCTAATGTGTTTAATATCTAAGATAAAAATCCAGCAAACATATAAAAATGTTTGATTTTTGTAGGACAATGGGATGCTAAGAACTTTTATTGGAAAGTGTGATTGGCATCAGCAAGATTTTGATCAGCACTTCCCAATCCACAGATTGTCAATTCTGTACTGCAGTCGTGTGTGATAAAGGCTGTGAGAAAATAGGAGAAGCCTCCAGTGAGCTTTATGAGTAACTATGTACCTCCTCCCTGAAAGTTATTCTTAAGTAAGATCAAAACCATTTTTGGAAAGGCATTTTATCAATTGCTCTAATGTAATAACATCATTTTCACTTTTTCTCTTATGTTCCATTTGCATTTGATAATTTCTTTTCTTTATTATTTTGTTTTAAAGGGGAGGAGCAGTGTCATAACTTTCTCCCCATCAGACTCATCATGAGTTTGTTCCCAGTCTTGTAAATTCTCTGAAATGTGCCATATCTGAAAGCTTTGAAAAGGTTTAAACCTTTAAAAAGGTATATCTGAAGCCTGTAAAAAGAGACCTTTATACAGGCTTCAAATCCAGTGTATTTTATATTTTAAAAAACATCAAGAATATAACACAATGACAAGCACAGAGCATAGCAAACATATGAAATAAACACTTCCTATTAGTGATAGCAAATAGACAACAAAATGTACCAGTGTTTAATGAGTTTCTCTCATAATTTTTCTTATCTTTCTTCCATGACTTTTTGTTTTAATTTATAATCATATATTTTAAAGTTTGTCAGTCAGAAGGCATCTAAGTAACTGTGTTGCTCTCTAAGGTTCTGAAAATCAAGTGTGTTCCCTACACTTAAATCAGTAATTAATGACAAATAGGTGATGCAAAAGAGGCACAAATGCATTAAATAGACAAGTATTTCTAAATACAGATCACATACTTCTGTTGGCATAGAAATCTAAGAATCATTTAGATCATGTAATCACCTCCAACTGCAAACTCTAATCCTTGTTTTCCTTATTACTAGGCTATACAAAGATCATTTGTGCCTTAGCCTAAAAGATGACATTATATTTAAATAGATAGATAAGTAAGTAGATAGAATTTCATTCCAAGAAATACCACAGAACTTCTCATACGTCTTTAATATTCTAGAAGAGTTTTCTAATAATGAAAATTGAGGTTTTGCTAGCAGCAGTAACATTGAAGAGTAAGCGTTCTGAAAAATATGGTATACTACCTGACCTCTAATTTAGTATCATAGTTATATCCAAATTATTAAAATTACACACTTTTAACTCAAATCTAGGTAATTTTATTGATATATTACAAATAATAATTTTGAAGTGTGTGAATTTTAACTGACTAAAATTGCGTTTAAAATGCATAAAATAAGACCCCGGGCTTCCCTATTGGCGCAGTGGTTAAGAATCCGCCTGCCAATGCCGGACACACAGGTTCTAGCCCTAGTCCAGGAAGATCCCACATGCCGCGGAGCAACTAAGCCCTTGCACTACAACTACCGAGCCTGTGCTCTAGAGCCCACGAGCCACAGCTACTGAGTCCACATGCTGCAACTACTGAAGCCTGCGCTCCTAGAGCCTGAACTCCACAGTAAGAGAAGCCACAGCAATAAAAAGCCTGCACAACACAACAAAGAGGAGCCCCTGCTCGCTGCAACTAGAGAAAGCCTGCTCACAGCAACCAAGACCCAATGCAGCCAAAATAAATAAATAAATAAATTTTTTAAATGGGTTAAAAGAAAAAATACCCCGACAATTTTTGCTTTATGTCCTCAGATATGTTTATATGATGGACTATATCACAATAAACATACAAACAAAATCCTAGAAAATTCCCTATGTTAGCCATCAGAATAAGATTCTTCACACTTAAAGCAATACAGATGAGGATTTTTAAAGAGAATGCCTCATCAATATAAATGTTATTTCTTTGGGAAGCCATTTAGAGATAAAATGTGACATACAAGATGAATAAAACAAGAGAATAGAGTAGTCATGAGAAGACAGAATTTCCTTAGATTTCATTTGACTTTGGATTAGTATCAGTAATTGAATTTACCAAGCATTCTAAAATTTGCAAGAAAGGGATAGATGGGAATAAATACCATATTAGGAATGCTATTCAATGCCTGTGAAAACTCTAAAACTTGAATTTTAACTTTGAAGCTCATTGTATGCAAACATGAGGAATGATTTGTAAGAGATTTTTGAAATAAATATGCTGATAGTGTTATTGATTCCATGGCTTCATGTAACTATTAAAGACAAGAATGTTTCCTGCCATGTAACTCTCCTCAAGTATTTTGTTGAGTTACTTGCAATTTATCAGTGGAAGAAGAAATATTTTATTTTACCTCTTTTTTCCAGGAAGAAGTGGGAAGCTTCTTAAGTTTCGTTTCTTCTTATGGTATAGAAAGCGGAAAATTAAAACTATAATACTGCAACATTCTTCACTTAGTCACGCCCCTTCCTTCTCTATATTATGTATAAATAACACTGTTTCCTGGATCAGAGTATCTGTATTTTGTATTTTTATCTTTGATTTCTAGTATAGATATGTTTCCCTAGCATTCTCCTGCAGGGTCTATCCTGTAATTTTTTTCCTAATGAGAGAAATGAAGTCAATCATTTCTTGATCTGTCAAAGCATCTATTATTTTAAACAAAGCTAACCATTTCCACCATTTTGAGTATGATAATTCCATCCTTAAGCCATTTTTCTATATGTCCAACATCACACACAGACCCATGGACTAGTACAATTTCTATTTATTTCTTGGTTTTCCTGAGACCCTAACCTCATAAATTTCCTTTATATTACAGAGTATGAATTATTTTCCCACTGAACAAAATAGTATTATTTAGTTATTTTCATGATCTTGCCATGCCAAACATGTCTAAAGTTTATGTAACCACCTATTATAGTCAGAACATAAAAACATCTCCCAGTGTTTCTTGTGGTTTGACTTATGCCTTGCTTCTTACCTTCTGCTAGTTCTCTCTTGCTCCAGTCATTCTTTTTCACCCAGTGGCAATTAAAATCTATTCTCTGCTTTTTCTGTCGGTTTTATATTTTAAAGCAGGGTCAAAAACCTTTTCCATAAAGGGTCAGATAATAAATATTTCAGGGTTTGGAGACAGTGTGATCTCTGTCACCGTTACTTAACTCTGCTGCTGTAGCATGCATGCCGCCATAGACATAATGAAACAAATGAGTGTGGCTATAATTCAAGAAAACTAAAAAAAAAAAAAAAAAAAAAAATCAGAGAGGCTGATTTGGGGCTATGGGTTGTAATTTACTGTTTTAAAGAATTTAAATGTAACCTGACATCTAAGATCTCAACCCTTCAGTGTCATTTTTGGGATGTGTTCACCTATAAGTAAGGAACTGTCCACACCATCTCTCAGAAAGATCTTTACATCTCTCAAAAGTTCTAAATTAACAAAACATTTTTCTTCATGTAAGATGCTGATCAGTACTGCTACATAAGCTCAAAATTTCATTGTATATGCAAATCTCTTGATCTGCTTTGTAGATCATAGCACTGGTATTTGGCCCTTGGGATCATAAGATGGATCCTATAGGTTAAGGCATCTTATCCATGTAGGAAGAAGGTGGAAAGGCCGAGGACATAGGAAAAAATGCTTCTCTAGTTGAATTTGCCCACTTTTTAAAGTGCTTATCAGAATCTGTAATCGACAATTTCTGTTTACATCTCGTAGGCAAGAACTGAATCATACAGCACATGAAATAACCAAAAAGAAAAGAAAAAAATAGCTTAAGAAATTGCACTGTGTTTTTTTGTTTTGTTTTGTTTTATCTTAAACACAAACACCCACTTTGGTTCTTTATTAATTCATGAAGAGTTTCCTTACTTTTTAAATAGCACATTGTGTGGTCTGTATGATTTATTTAACTAGTCCTATAGATTATTATTTAGGGTATTTCCAAACTTTGTGGTAACTAAAAACATTTATTAACATATGATTCCATGCAGAAATAAATGTATTTTCAGGATAAGTTTCTAGAAATGGAATTGCCAGGTAAAAGAAATTTTCGTTTGCAAGTTTAATAGATCCTACCAGATTTTTTTTTACCATAGAGAATGTACCAGTTTGTTCTCTTAACTACAATAGCTATATTTGTTTCTCACTTACAGAGGCAGAAGCTCTGAGGCCTCCTCCAAGCTGCTTCTGCACGTGATTTGACCATGGTGAGGGGCGGTGGCAGTGGGCAGTGAGGACACTAGTCTTTTCAATCTTACATGAGGTAGAAAACTGTATGAGTGTCATTTGCAGTTTCAGGCACTAAAAAGAATCACTTTTTTTATAAAGCAGAAACTAACACACCATTGTAAAGTAATTATACTCCAATAAAGATGTTAAATAAATAAATAAATAAACAAAATAAAAAGAGTCAGTTTATTCAAAAAGGCCAGATTCTCATTCAATATGCACATAGAAAAGGGCTAGAAGTTGGAATTTTTATGACCCCTGAATTTTAATAGACATTAACTCAGCTGAGAAGTAGGCATAGATGAATGTCATGTTCTGACAACTAAGATTCACAGTTCTCTGAGGGCTAGAGCAAGTAAAGTGGTAGAGGGGTTAGAGGAAATAGTGTACCTTTCAATATTCATTAAAATAGGGAGAGCAGACAAAAAAATCCTCTTTCCCTATAGACTAAATATTTACATGAGAGAATGTTGTGTTAGCAGGCATGAAAACGTTAATCTCGTTGTACATCTCCATCAGAGCTCTTGGATAATCAGGTACCTTGTCAATGATCAGTCATATTTTGAAAGGAATATTTTGCTCTGAGTGGTAGGTCTTAACAGTGGGCTTAAAATATTCAGCAAACCACGTTGTAAACAGATGTGCTGCCATCTAGGCTTTGTTGTTGCATTTACAGTGTTGAGCACAGACAGAGGAGACTGAGCATAATTCTTAAGGGCTCTAGGATTTTTGGAATGGTGAATGAGCATTGGCTTCAATTTGAAGTCACCAGCTGCATTAGCCCCTAACAAGAGAGTTAGCATGTCCTTAGAAACTCTTAAGCCAGGCATTGACTTCTCCTCTCCAGTTATGAAAGTGGTAGACAACACCTTCTTCCAATAAAAGCCTGTTTTGTCTACACTGAAAACTATTGTTTAGTGTAGCCACCTTCATTAGCATCTCAGCCATATCTTCTGAATAGCTTGCTGCAGCTTCTACTTCAGCACTTGCTGCTTCACCTTGCACTTTGATGTTAATAGAAATGGCTTATTTCCTTAAACAATGTGAGCCAACCTCTGCTAGCTTAACACTTTTCTTCTGCAGCTTCCTCACCTCTCTCACTCTTCATAGAATTGAAGAGAGTTAGGACCTTGCTTTGGATTACGCTTTGACTTAAGGGAATGTTGTGACTGGTTTGATCTCCTATCCAGACCACTACAACTTTCTCCATATCGGCAAAATGCTGTTTTGCTTTCTTATCATTTGTGTGTCACTAGAGTAGCACTTTTAATTTCCTTCAAGAACTTTTCCTTTGCATCCACAACTTGACTGTTTGGAGCAAGAGGCATACTTATTGGCCTATCTTGACTTTCAGCATTCCTTCCTCACTAAGCTTAATCATTTCTAGCTTTTGATTTAAAGTGAGAAACAAGCAAACCTTCCTTTCACTTGAACACTTAGAGGCCATTGTAGGGTTATTCACTGGCCTACTTTCAATACTGTGGTGTCTCAGGAAATGGGGAGGCCCAAGGAGAGGGAGAGAGATGGGGAAACAGCTGGTCAACGTAGCAATCAACACACATATAACATTTATCAAGTTCACGGTCTCATATGGTCATGGTTCATGGTGCCCCAAAATAATTACAAAAGTAACATCAAAGGTCACTGATCACAGATCACCACAACAAGTATAATAATGATGAAATGTTTGAAATATTTCGAGAATTACCAAAATGTAACACAGAGACAGTAAATGAGCAAATGCTGTTGGGAAAAGGGTGCTGACGGACTTGCTCGATGGAGGGTTGCCAAAATCCGTCCATGTGTAAGAAACGCAGAATACCTATGAAGAGCAATGAAGCAAAGCACATTAAAATAAGGTACGCCCGTAATGACAGTGCTTACCTTTTGGGACAGGAATTGACTGGAAATAAGCATGGGGAGTTTTTTGAGGTGATAGTTACGTTCTCTATCCTATTTTAAGTATTAATTACACAAATATATATGTCAAAACTCATTTGTACAATATCTGTGCTTTTCATCACATGAGGTAAAGAGAGAGCCAGAGAGAGAGAAAGAGAGAACAAGAGAGGCAGAGACAGACAAGAGGGAGAGAGAGAGACCCTTCTGCCTCTCCCCATAGTTTTATTGTTTTGTGAGTTATATGTTATCTGGAGCTGTAGCACTATATCACTACCATGAAAGAAGTGACCTTATACTCTGAGGAGAGCTAGAAAACCTAAATACATAAAAAATGAAAGGAATGTGGACCTTTATTGACATTATTTTGTTGCTTAACCAATCTTGAAAGTGAAGAATTGTATAACTCTTTAATTATATGAAATTCCTTCATTATATGAGTCATTTTGAGTTGGGTTTTCACCTCTTAAACCTGCATGTATATTAACTGATGCAAGTCTAAAAATATAATGGGATATATATGTGTATTTAATAAAAACATATCTATCCACTGCTGACATAAACATAAAGTGAACCACATATTTCAGTTTTAATTTACGGACTTGAATTCAGTATGACTTAAGATTCAAGAACCGTACTTTAAAAAAAAGATTTTTTGCTTCTATACCCAAAATTCAACTGTCAAACATAATTACTCTGATGCCTATAACTATTTATAATGAATATATGGGTAACTGTTGTCATGTACATTAATGCCTCTGAACCATCCTTCTGATGTAGGATATTTAAGGAGCTAGAAGCTCAGAGTGGAACATTATAAAAACTCTCCAAAATAGATGCTTTAGATAGATATAAAGCACACTAGATAGTGTCTCCTGATAGTCTGACATGGTTTGAAAAGCTAGGGTATTATAAAGAGGGCACCATCTGTTTTCTCTTTTCGGTTTCTAAGCATATTTGAAAAACATTTGATGACAAAATGTGCTCTTTGTCGATAAATAAGAAAACATAATGCCTTTAGACAAAATATAAGAGGAAATCTTTCTCTCAAAATAGTGCCAAGAGCAAAGGATTTGGTATCAGTGTATGGAGGCTTGTGTTGTCACTCTTCCACTTGGTAGGTGGGGAGACAATGGTAAGCCAGTTAAAATAAACAAACCTGATTTCCTATACTGCAAATGCATAAAACATTTTAGAATACTAATGTCCTGAACCAATGCTAAATGTTAATGTAAGCAGAATTTCAAATGCTGTTTTACATTATATTCCATATACCTTAATTCAAAATATTGTGACTTTTTGATATAAACAAAAATGTTTAAATGGGCTAAGTCAAGAGAAAGCAGGTGGTACTATGTGGCAAACTGGCTCATTGTTGTTCTAAAATTCATAAAGCGTATTTGTGTTTTCTGTGAATACTGATACTTCTTATGACTTTACCTGTGTAATTTTAGCATAGGAATATGGAATAGAATATAAGAAGAAAATGCTCATGTCCATAGTTATGGGCAAAACTTAAGACATTGTTTTTACTCTTCACAATCCCATTCATACCAGCAATACCAGGTATGTTCTCACCTTACGGACTGTACATTGGATGTTCCTACTTACCACCAATGAAAATTACAACCCCACTTCCCAACCAGACCAGTTACCCTCTGTAACCTGCTTCAGTCTTATTTTTCTTCTTTTTACATTCTAACATTCTACATAATTTAGGATCCTTTAATGTTTATTATTAAGAATATTTCCCATACTGTAATTCAAGCTCTACAAAGGCAGAGAACTTTGTCTGTTTTGTTCCCTGAATTATCCCAAATACCTCGAACAGTACCTGATACATACTGCTCCTTAATAAATACTTGCCAAATGTTGAGTAAATGAAAACCTGTATTGTCAAGCAGT
Source organism: Phocoena sinus (assembly GCF_008692025.1). Taxonomy (NCBI): domain Eukaryota; kingdom Metazoa; phylum Chordata; class Mammalia; order Artiodactyla; family Phocoenidae; genus Phocoena; species Phocoena sinus. The sequence continues at coordinate 70,322,219 of NC_045767.1, forward strand.
TATATTACTTAAAATATATTTTTACACGTGTGTAAATGACACACTATACCCAGGGGAAAATTTAATAATGGTGAATTTATAGTAACATAGATATTAAGTAGTAAAAGATTGTGTTCAAAATTAGGATATTGTGCCATGAAATGCTGCACCTCCTGGTTTGCATGTTTATGTGTACATGCAGAGGTGTATCTTTAAGAAACATGAGTGTTCACAATGTGGTGGGTTAGCTTGACACAGATAAGGAAGGCACCTGGGGCTGGAGAAGTAAGGTCAAGATTTGGACCTCAGCTTCAGTATTGATGACTATCCCCATGACTTAAGCATATCCCTTCACCAATCTGGGCCTCCTAGCATTTAGCAGTGTCCAGCATAAGATGTGCTCTTTGAGTGAATGATTTAATACATAAATGTTTCTTCTTCCAAAAATTCATACACGGAGTATAGATGATCCTGATGTCCTTTTCAGCTTTGAGGATTATGCTTTTCCAAAAAACCATTTTTTTCTATTATGTAAACATCTTACATTAATGTAATGATGTGAAATATTATTACATTGAGGAAAGTGTATGATTACATTCCCACAGTAAACTAGTTCTAAGTTTTGCTCAAATTCTGCCCTTTCAGAAAGGCCAGGTTCTGTGGAGAGTACAATAAAGCTTTGGAATTAGATAGATTTTGGTTAAAATCCACCTTTATTATTGAACAAGTATATCACCAGCCTGAATCTCAATTTCCTCATTTGTAAATGACCTAATTAAGATTCACTCCAAATGGTTATTGTGAAAATTAAATGAAACTAACACACCATTGTAAAGCAGTTATACTCCAATAAAGATGTTAAAAAAAAAAAAAGAAGAAACTCAGAAGAAAAGATACAATGTCAAGAGTGGGAAAAATACAAAACTACATTTAACATTCTAGTGGACATGAAAAGATGCTGTATCCATGAAACAAAAAGGAGTGACATTATCGAAATAGAAATTTAAGAAAAACTTCCTTGAAATTAAAAATATGATAGAAGAAAAATTCACTAGAAGGGTTATAGGATAAATTTAGAAAAAAACGCCAGAAGATAGAATGGAAAGACAAATAGGTCAAAAATTGCTGAGAAATTATATGAAAATCAGAGATTTAGTCCAGGAGGTCTAAAATCCAAATAACAGTAATTCCAGAAAAGGGGAACAGAGAAAATGGATGAGGATAATATTAAAGAGATTATTCAGATGTCTTACAATTAAAGGAAATGTGTCCATATTGCATACTGAAAGGATCTAGCAGTGTCCAGAAAAGATAATTGAAAAAGAACCATACCAAATGCACATCACTGTGAAATGATAGAAGAGCAGAGATTAGGAAAACGACAAGGCAATGAATCTCATTAAAATCATCAGAACTGAAAATGGCATCAGCCTACTTACCAGCAGCATTGGAAACTATAAATGGATGGATAGGAGCCTTCAATATGTGAAGGAAAAATGATTTTCTTTTAAATATAATTAGAACTGGTTAAGACATATCACAATATATGAAAATTAATACAATGGACAATTTAATAGCTTCCAACTTAATAAATAAAAACATTACCAGATAGTTGAAACCCATGGAAAATCCTTTCCATTTCACATTTATCTCCCTCCCTTGCAGATGAAAAGACCGTCATCACTGTCACCATAGGTAGCATCTGATGATTCAAATTTATTTATACCTGTTACATAGGCATGTGTCCCTAAAAATATAATCATTTCTCATGTTAAAAATGTAGATGGAATTATACATGTGTATAAAGTATGTAAAATTATCATAATATATATTATTTTTCCCTTGAGGGGAAAAATAAAATGAGATGATGCATGTAAAGTACTCAGTACAAAGTTTGGCACACAGATAGTGCCAAATATATGTTATATATGTATATTATGTAAGGGAAGACTATCTCTTCCCTTTTCCATATCTCTTCTTTTTCAGTTTATTGAAATATCTTGACATACAGCATTGTATTAGTTTAAGGTGTACAACATAATGACTTGGCTTACATATATTGTGAAATGATTACCACAATAAGTCTAGTGAACATCCATCATCTTATACAGTTACAAAAATAAGAAAAGAAAAAAAGGTGTTTTTTCCCTGTGATGAGAACGTTCAGAAGCAACTCTCTTAACAACTTTCAAATATACCATACAGCAGTGTTAACTATAGTCATCACATACATTACATCCCTGGTACATATTTATCTTATAAATTGAAGTTTGTGCTTTTTGACAACCTTCATCCAATTCATCCTAATTCATTTTTGTAAAATTATTTATATTTTGGAACAATTGATGTTTAATAAATCTCACTGAAAATGAGCTACCTCTATTGAAAACTTGAAGCATGTCCCTAAATTACCAGACGCATATTCGTGATAATTAATTGTAATAAAACAAGATTTAATCAGTTCTAATAATTATATCCTGCGCTATGAAACACTGAATTGTTAGATGCCTTTTTACATAATTGTTCTATTTGTTTCAACTAACACATTCAGATAAAAAGACATGTCACCTCATATACTGACTCAATCTAATTTATTTCTGATGTACAACAAATTGGAATTAACAATAGCCATTTTTCTTAAGTGTTAACAGTATAGTACCTAGCTCATGGACATCATTTGCTGATTTTGTTATTATATTTAGAGTGATAAAACTAACTGCCAATATTATTTTATACAGTTGGGAAGCTCCTTGCATGTTCATTGACAGCTTTCTGAATTCCAGTATAATTCTATTTGTCTTTTTCTTTTTGGGGGGCTTCTTATGCTAAGTAGTTATTGATTTTTGCAACTATTGCCCCAATTTTGGCAATCAATATGTCTTCAACATTCTAAGTGCATTTAAAATCACCATCCTACAATTTATGTCTGAGTACACTAAAATAACTATAAAAAGAATGAGAGAATTTAACATATATTCTTTTATAAGAACATACTAAGGTTGGATGATTGTAAGTTGATAATTTGATGCTTTCTTATACTCTTTAATATTGACAAGAGTGAGCACATGATTAAGAATGTGTAGTTTACCAACCACTTGCCTATCTATTAATTTATATGATTTACATCTCCCCCCTGAGGTACACATCATTATCCCATTTCACAGGTAAAGAAAACTGACTCAGAGAAATTAAGTGACAATTGAGATTATGTGTTTTATAAATAAAAAGTTAGGAACAGAGCTCTTGTCTTCAACTCCACATATTATCATTTTTAAGACACTCAGTATTCTCTCTACTCTGTTCCCCTCAGGTGAGTTGAAATAAATACACTATATTAACTTGCATCACTAGCTTTCTTCCATTCAAAAAAAAAAATTGAAAGAGACTGTCAAAACTAAGACAGTCTCTTAGCTGTTAAGACAAGAAAAATGTGTAAACCACAGTAATACTGTCCCAAATGAGGAGTAAAACCATGAAATAGAAAACTCCATTTAACTAATAAAGCAAAATGCAGAGTCTTATATTTTGACATTACCTTTCTACTGCTCACCATCCCAGTACAACTGCTTGCTTTAACTCACTTCAAAATGCCAATCCTTAGGAATATATTTCCTATTATATACCTTGATTAAAATGAAATACAAGGTAGAGGTTGAATTTGAGTTCTGCAGGCAGACATACTTGTGTTCCTGGCTCTAGTACTTACTAGTGAGATGATCTTAGGCAATTTACTTGAGCTCTCTAAGCCTTACGTTCATCTTCTGTAAAAAAAGCAATAATAAGTGTATCTTTAAGGTTTCTCTTAAAAGCATAAGAAAACCTCTAGCTAGTTTAAGTGGACAGGTTTTAAGTGTTTAAAAAAGTCCACGGGATGAACAAAAGAACTACGTAGTTCCTTTGAACAAGTTGAAGTTCAGGAACAAATCAGGTCCCAGAATCCCACTGTTTCTCCCATTATGTGGAAAACTGGCATAGAGCTAAAGTAAGCCGTGAAATCAGGAAGCATTTGACCATAGTACCATGTGATAATGTACACCACCAAAATAAATGCTTGTAGCTTGCCCTTTACCCCATTTAATATAGTTCCACGTTCTAGTCATGTGCAAGTACATCAGATTGGCAAACTCAACAAAATCCAGAAGCTGGTTTCAAGGGGGAGCATCAAGAAGGTAAGATTTTAGCTTCCCGAAGAAAGCATACAGAAGGAAATTAGAACAAATGTTGAGCCAGCCAATTGATTATCTACCACAATAATAACACATACCTTGGATTTCTGTTTGGCTTATTACATCAGATAATGAATATGATGTTCTTGGGCCAGTATTTTATAAAGTCTCAATAATTGCTAGTTCGTATGATTATAATGATAATATTGTTCTTGGCCAAACTATCCATATATGTCCTCTCCTTGGTTTTTTCTTTGTAAAGCTGAAAGTACACACACACACACACACACACACATACACACACACACACACACAAATTCTGTACTAAACCATAAGGGAATAATAAAGAAGAAATGGCTACAGAGACTAACAGAAACACAAACCAAAAACAGTTTGATCTTTTTTTAAGAACATAAACATTTTTCCAAAATATATAAGGAACTTGTAAAACTCATTAGCAAAACAAGCAAACAAACAATCAAACTTAAAAAATGGGCAAAGGACTTGAATATACATTTCTTCAAAGAAGACATCCAAATGGCCAGCAGGTATATGAAAAGTTTCTCAACATCAAATCATCAGGAAAATGCAGATCAAAACCACAATGAGATATTACTTCACACCTGTTAGGATAGCTATTAACAAAAACAAAAACCCCAAAAGGTAACAAATGTTGGTAAAGATGTGAAGAAATTACAATACTTGTACACTTTTGGTGAGAATGTAAAATGGTACAGCCAATATAGAAAATGGTAGGGAGTTTCCTAAGATATTAAAAATAGAACTATCATATGATGCAGCAATCCCAGTCTTGGATATGTTTCAAAAGAAATTGAAATTAGGATCTTGAAGAGATATCTGCAACTTCATGTTCATTGCTGCATCATTCATAATAGCCAAGATACAGAAACAATCCAAAGGTCCTTTGAAAGATAAATGAATAAAGAAAATGTGGTATATATAAAATGGAATATTATTCAGTCTTTTAAAAAGGAAGGAAATAACTACCATTGCAGCAATATGGATGGACCTGGAATACATTACTATAAGTGAAATACGTTGGTCACAGAATGACAAATACTGCATGATTCCACTTATATGAGGTATTTGAAATAGTAAAACTTATAGAGGCAGAAAATAGACTGCTAGTTGCCAGGAGATGTGGGAAGAGGAAATGGGGAGTTGGTATAAAGTTGTAGCTGTGCACAAGTTAATGCCTATAATTAACAATATGGTGTTGTGCACTTAAAAATTTGTTAACAGGGCAGATCTCATACTATTTATTATACAACAGTATGAGATCTCATACTATCAATAAGTAACCTCACTATTAAAAACACACACACACATAAATGGACACCCAGGCCACTTTGGAGATTGATATGTTCATTACTTGGTTGTGGTGATGTATTATATGCGTATGCATATGTCTAAACTGATCAAATTGTATACATAAATATGTGCAGTTTTTGTATATCAATTATACCTCAACAAAGCTGTAAAAGATAAAATTTTAAAAAGCAAACAAAACTCATAACATCTGCCCTTTGACTCCACAGCTTCATAAGCACCATGGCTGATTTCCATTTTTGTCCTAGCACCTAGCTTTCCTCTACTATAGACAAGTCAGAATAACTGTAGCTCAAATAGTTTCTCTGACAAACTAAGCGTAAGTGAATTCAGATAAGTTATTAACTTATTTGAGCCGTTCTTTCCTTCAGTTTTCAATACAGATATCAACACCAATCCCAACTGTTATCAGAGTCAATGAAAGTAGCATATATTGAGTATCAGTTTGCACTGCCAATAAAATAAGTTTTTGTTTTTTTCCTCTTCATCTTCTTATGTCACAAAATCAAGACTTCTCACCAAACATGTTCAATTTTATTTGCAAAGACAAGAGGGACCTTACTTCGACTCTGAAGCTTACCTGGAGTTTTACCTTTCCATTCTATCAGCCCTTTAAAAAGTATGATTTTTTCAAAGTTGCCTGGCAGCACAAAATTTCACTCTTCAGGTAAAACCCTGAAAACCTTAAACACAGAGCTATGGCTTTACTTTAATAATGTCTAACAGGATAACTGTATTAGCCATAATACAACTTCTTAGCATTCACTTAATAGTGATAATAGCAATAATAACAGGACTAGTAATAGCTATTATTGAGTGCTAAATACTACCTGGCACTTGTTTCATAGGATTTTTCGTGGATTACCTAATTCAATCCATCCAAAAAATTCGATGAGGTTGCACTACTTTTACCCATTGAAGAAATTTTACCCAGAGCCATAGATTACATAATTGGTAGTGCCATGATTTGAAACCAGGTTTGGAACCAAAGACCATGTTCTTAACCAGAGAGTTACATGATATTCCGTATAAAAGAGTTACAGACGTATAATAAAAATGCCTCATTATGTCACACTTTGCTGTAATAAACTCCATTCTGATATGCTCCAGAGGTCAGTGGCTTCTAACTTATCACCTGGGTCTTTGGTAAGTGTTCACTGAATATGATTCCTAGATATCATAACTGACTGACTGAATCAGAATCTCCAGATTTAGAACCTGGAAATCTGTATCCTCGGAAATTCTTATCATCAGAAAAATCTGTAAAACACTACGTTAGGTTGAACGTCTAGAGAAGTACTATGTTTTCCTTTGGCTCAAAAGCCTCAGCTCTCTACTTTGAAGCAATGCTACTCCTACAAGTAGAGAAAGCACATGAAATGTCTATGAGCAGTAGAGAGAATTTTGACAAGGCACCATAAAATGGCAAGCTGGAAGAGAGCAGTGACATCTTCCTTGTGTAAATGTTTTCTAAGCCTGGGGCCTGAAGGCAGATGTAGGCAGCATATATACTGCTGGGTCCTGTGCTTCTAAAATTAACTTATGAATAAGGGGTTGATTTTTAAAACCTTTTAAATCTTTGTTTCTAGGTAGAGAAACAAAGATGTTTACATGCAAAAGAACAAAAACACTCAAGTTGATGTGCACAATCATGGGAATCAAATCCCTGCATTACACTAAAAATCCTCTCCTTTGGGGCTTCCCTGGTGGCGCAGTGGTTGAGCGTCCGCCTGCCAATGCAGGGGACGCAGGTTCATGCCCCGTTCCGGGAAGATCTCACATGCCGCGGAGTGGCTGGGCCTGTGAGCCATGGCCACTGAGCCTGTGCGTCCGGAGCCTGTGCTCCGCAACGGGAGAGGCCACAACAGTGAGAGACCAGCGTACCACAAAAAAAAAAAAAAAAAAAAAAAAATCCTCTCCTTTTAGAGAGAATATTTGAATATTGTTAGTCAATAATATGCTCATGATTTTTCTATTTTTTTATTTATCCTTCAGTATCTTCCTTGAAAACAGAATATGATTGATTTGCCCTGCCAAAGTGTGCCTAAGAGCATGCTGGAAGAGAATCAGACCTGGACCTAAAGGAAAAGGTTAGATTTGTGGCTAGTTTTGAAGATTTCCTTTGTTGTGATATTGTTATTGTTGGAAACCTTCATGGCATGTGACAATTAAGTCAAGTCTCATCTATAATGTTATAAATTAAACCCAAGTTCAGATTTATCATGGTAGAAGGGAGAGAGTGAGGGAAGTTTAAGGCCCAGGAAATCTCACAAGGGGGAAATGGGCTGCTTATCGTTTTAGAATTATAGAGTGGAAAGAGTGACACTGTCCAGCAGATTTGGCATCATTTCAGGAATTCTGTCTCCAACAAAGGGAAGATGGACAGTGCCTAGCATCTCCTCCAAAATACAGACTAGACAAAGTGAAGATGTGAATGGACTTTCAGTTTGGTAGAACATGAGACAGGACTCTGTCTCCTTCTCTCTATTGTAGGGTTTATATTTCTGGCTGCAAAGTTCAGTAAAGAGATGGATTTCCTTCAATGAGCTCTCCTCTGTCAAGGTAAATGGCTGGGTGGAGAATTCTCCTAGAGTACTGGGTCTGTATTACAAAGAGCTGCAGTGATACAAGGAATAAACAACCCTGTTCTTCCTCACACAGAACACTTCTCTTTAAGGTACTGTAACTACTCACTACTTCTTCCCTGTCACAATTATTCACAAGTATTCTCTCACAATTATGTCAGAGTTTACAATTACCCCTCCACATATATTCACTGAATGAACTTCAATAGGCATACTGTAATTGGTAAACATAGGATACCTCTGGGAGAGTGGCTCTTTTGGTAGCTGAGATTCCCTCTAATGTATCCACTGAAGTTGCAGGCCTACCATTCCAAGCCCTACCTGTCCTGCCTCTGGCCCTTTTTAACCGCTTGACTCACTCATTCATTCATTCAAAACATTTTTATTCAACGATGCCAAACTGTAAAATTGATTTAGGCCTTAGGGATACAAAAGTGAATGGAACAGACAAAAATCCCACATGGACCTCACATTCTAGAAGTGAGGACTGCTATAAACAATGTAAATAGGCAAAATATATATGGTATTTAGTGATGAGTATTAAGGAGGAAAAAATGAACCAATAAAAGAAGGTATGAAGTACGGGGGTGGGGGTGATTGGTGAAAGTTTTGAGAGAATGGCCAGGGTTAAGCCTTTCTGATAAGCTGACTTTTGACTAAAGATCTAAAGAATTATCAAAGATTAAGGTATGTAGACATCTGAGTAAACAACATTATATAGACAGAGGAAACAGCAGATGTTAAGTGCTTGAGGTGGGATCAAGCCTGGAGTATCCAAAAAGCAGTAAGGGAGTCAGTGGTTGGAGTGGAGAGTGAAAGGGAGAGTAGTAGCAGATGGACTGGTGACAGATGGCAGGTGGATGTCTCTGTAGGTCATGTAAGGGCTTTCGCTTTACTGTGGGTGAGATGGAAACCGTCCACTGCTCAATGAGCACCAGCCTAGACATCACTCAGGAAACCTTCGACATGTCCCTGCCAATCTGTTATGTAGAATGTGTTACTTCCCACTTCTGCAATTTCAATTAAGTGTACCCTCTAGTTCTGATTCTGGCTTTTTGTATGTGTCTCCTAGTGTTTGGATTTTCCCTTAAAATATTTAGTTTGGTTTATCTCTCTGGTCTTTGAAATCCTCCTTGCTTGGAATATGTATGCCTTGTCTTAACCTGAGCCCATAGTAAACAAATCCTACAAATGGCTGCACAGAAACTTTTGGGCCAGGCTTCTCTACCTTCTTCCAGGTAAGCAGTTGGGCTGATATACAGAAAAACAATTACTGCATTTCCCAGTTAGACATTGTGTGTGTAGCTGGATACACGTCAGATATGATGTATCGTGTGGTCTCTATTCGGAAAGAAAGTAGGGGGTTTTTGAAAATGTTTATATGATAATAATGGTGTTTATGGATGCTGGTTAATCACAGAGGGTGTCTGTGGTGGAAATTTGTTGATTATACAGCCGTAATTCACGCCCACCTTCCCTTATCTAAGTATACCCAGCTGTTCAGTGAGTATCCACTAGTATGTCCAAATACCAGGGGTTAAAATCTGGTTGAGTAGGCATAATGTCTCTGAGGTTCATTGATGTTGTCACAAATGACAAGATTTCTTTCTTTTTTAAGGCTGAATAATATTCCATTGTATGTGTATTCAATATTTTCTTTATCCAAAATCCATCAATTTAGTTTGTTTTCATATCTTGGCTATTGTGAATATGTGAAATAAGCCGGTCACAGAGGACAAATACTGCATGATTCCACATATATGCAGTGTATAAAACAGGCAAACTTATAGAAACACAGGGTAGATTGTCAGTTGCCAGAGGCTGGGGGGGGAAATAGGGAGTTGTCCAATAGGCATAAAGTTTTAGTTATACAAGACCAATAAGTTCTTGAAATTGGCTGTAAAATATACTGTCTATAGTTAACCTTATTGTGTCATGAACTTAATATTTGTTCAGAGGATAGGTCTCATATAAAGTGTTCTTATTACCAAACAAGCAAACAAGACCACAGCAGGACATAAGTAAATTTTAGAGGAGATAGATATATCTATTACTTTGATTTCAGCGATGATTTCATGCTGTATGTGTATGTCCAAACTCATCAGATTGTGTACATTAAATACATACAGTTTTGTGTATATCAATTATACCTTAACAAAGCTGTTTTTTTTTTTTTTTTTTTTTTTTCGGGACGCGGGCCTCTCACTGTTGTGGCCTCTCCCGTTGCGGAGCAACAGGCTCCGGACGCGCAGGCTCAGTGGCCATGGCTCACGGGCCCAGCCGCTCCGCGGCATGTGGGATCCTCCCACACCGGGGCACCCGTGTCCCCTGCATCGGCAGGTGGACTCTCAACCACTGCGCCACCAGGGAAGCCCACAAAGCTGTTTTTTTAAAAAAAAAAAAGATCTGGTTGATTTAAATCAGTCAGTGCATTTCATTTTTCTGGTCATAGTTAAGAATGGCTCAGAGGTGGATTAAGCTAGTTCAAACTACAGGTTAGGAGTCTTCCTTGAGATACTGAGACAGAAGTGCTCTATCTTTTCCAGTTATATCCTCTGTTAAGAGCCCATTTTCCAATTCTGCATATGAGGGAGAAAAAATTTTTCAATTCAAGCAGGATCAAAATTATCACATTATCTATTAACTAATATTACAGACTATAGTTAAAAAAAAAAAAAAAGGCCTTAGGCCTTTCTTAGCAAAGCAGTATTTCTTTTTTCCCCTCTCTATGAGTAGTTCACCTTTGGCCTGAACTTTCTCAGCTTATAGGAACTCACTGAAGGCCAGGAAAAGGAACCAGTACACTCCAACCCCATGAATTTTCTTCACAGTCTCTTAATGCTATGCCCTTAAAGGACATGGTTTGCATCCTAACATACAAAGGCAACAATCTAACCAATTGCACAAACACCTAAGGAGGGTCATCAACTTTCCAGCTTGAGATAAATTTGGACAGTTCTCCACACTGCATTTCTGTTAACCCCTCACATTCTGATGCCAAATTCTACATCAGTTAGTCCCCTTATGTTTGCATATAATATGGGTCCTTCTCAAATTAACATAAACAGTAAAGGGATTTTTTGGCCTAACTGGATATTATAACTAGAGATCCAATTAAGGTACATCTCAGAGTTCATGGCTCCAGAAGCCCAATTATGGCATCAAATGTCTAGTCCTTTTCTCTCTTTCTTGCCTGAAAACCAAAATAACAGCTTTTATTCTAAAATGTGCTGATCTTATGTATAGGCAATGACTATCCACTATGATTAGAGCTATATATTCACTCATTCATGTCCAGCAAAGGAAGAAAGGGTTTATCAAAGGGCGTATCAAACAATATTTCAAGGAATTCAAACTGGAAGTACTAGCTGAAATCATTTTCCCCCTCAAACCACCTTTAAACATAGGCAAGGTGATAACCTGTATTGACTGGACTAAAATAATCAGAGCCTATAACTGTACTTGAAAGTGAGGTCAGCTTTGAAAGATGTATAGGCTATGCAAAAAGCAGTGGCTACAAGACAAGCATTTGGCTACACTTTGGAAAGAGAAGCGGGAATAGAGATTGAGTAAGAAACAGACAAATGTCCATTTTAGAGGAGTAATTCTGGTATTGCTTAGTGAGAATTGGGAATCTACTGAAAGAGGCCATGAGATGAGAAATGGAGATTATATATTTGCTAGCCAATAAATGAGAGTCAAGATTCAGAGAGGATAGACAAGATGCTAGAAAACATGGCTTAAGAGGCCAGGAACTGTGTGATTCAACATAATTCTGTTGGTTGGTATTTCTGGACCAGAGAAATTTTTCACAGAATAAATACCATCAAGAAAAAATATATGCCATTGGCTACTTGAGCAATGAATGAAAATCCGCATGTTTGTACAGACCCAAATCCACTAGTCAGGGGCTATATGCCTTTGAAGAATACAGTTTCATCAGTATAATGCATTGGTTATAAGTAAAACTCAGGAGTCAGAATGATGAGGTTCTCATTTCAGCTCATCACTTACTAATTTTTTGATATTACAAAACTATTTGATCTCTGAGAGCCTCGCTGCCTTCGATCATAAAATGGAGACAATTGTACCAAAATTGCCAGCTTAATTTTGTACTTATATAAGGTAAAGAATGTAAGGCACTTATTCGGAAAGAGTCCCTTTCTCACAGTAAGTGCTCAATAAATGGTAGATATTAGTATTATTCTTTAATGCAAAGGAGTTTTTTTCTGAATAATAATTGCATGTACTAAATAACCTTACCCTGAAGCTGGTAACTTCTTCTTGAGCTAATAGGCCCACGAGCAGATTCAAGATACTGACCTAAAACTGTTGTGTGGGGTACTGGTGAGAGTTCTCCTATTGCCTTCTTCAGTCTACAGCTGGAGAGGGCTTAGTGCTTCAGTACTTTGACTTTGTAAGAGCTCCCTGGAAGTGTCCCTGGGATCTATTTGCATATCCATTATCACTAGTAATACCTTTTAGGGATTTCTCAGGCTATTTAAGTTGTTTATGTGTGTATGTGATTAATATCCCATGGGGGGGCCCTCCACTTGTATATATTTAAGGGTGGTGGATACCTACAAGGCATTTAACAGTTAATGCTATGAGACAAATAAGCCCAGACCAATAAGCCCCAAGAAGTGAGCCAAATGAGCAATCCCCAAACAGCAGGAAAAGTGGCTTCTGAGCTGTCTAAATACAACTGATGCCTTGGCTGTTTGCAATGTGAGCCTCCTTCTTCCAACAGCATTGCTGACAAAGGCACATGGGAGCAAGGTTTTCTGATGTTTATATTTAACTGTGTCTTGGAGTAACCAACATACCACTTCTACACATCTGGGGAAACAGACCATGGGGTTCTCTGTCCTACTCACTAAAACAAACTTATCCTGAGAACTTTAAACTATGGCTTAGAACACTGAAGGAAACATAAGACTCAAGGGAAATTTGTAAAGCATTTAATGAAATTATTTACTGGTCTGTAATCCTATCTCTCAGCAAGGATTTTCTGGAACAAATAGTATAGTCATGTTGATGAAGACTGCCTTAATTCTTATTCCTGATAGTAAGCTATATGGATGTAGGAGTGCCTATTTTCAAGTATTACGACTCTTTTTCAGTACACAATGCACACTGATAAAAAAATGAACATAATAAAATGTGAAGGTTCTGACCATCATCAAACCCAAAACTATCCGGAATTTATCATATCACCGTATTCTACTTTGTGGGCAAGCTGTCCTTGCGTAGCAATTTCTGGGATGAGCCATGTTATCACAACACTGGGGTAAGCCTATGCCCTGTGACTTAAGAACCTATGAGTTTTAACATATGAGTTTTAGACACCTGGAGATTCATGCAATAGACAAACAAATCCTCTTCTTAAAATTCCAGCAAGTTAACAAATGATCATTTAACCCCATATTAGCATAATTTCCCGTTCACATCTAAGATATCAATTTCAAGGCTATAAACACAAGAAATGAAGAGATTCATATTCTCAGGACATAACAACTCAGTTATCTAGACCTAAAGTAATGTAAATGAAGTGGTTGAGTTTGTCGTTTGCTGGAGCAGAAGCATCAGTGTGTTCACTCTTTTTGCATTGTGTGATATCTAAGCTCTACATTTATGATGCAAATGCTAGTAGGCAAAGTGCAACTGAAATCAATATGATTTTGCTTAGTATTCATGCAACAGATGCCATCTGTACAAAATTCTTTGGGATGATGTTTAACAGAACTATGGTAATGACTGTTCAAATATAAATGACACTTTTGATTTCAAGTGAAAAGCAATCCTAAACACCAAAGAAGTACCACTAATACTACTTCTGAAGAAAGTCATCATCATTTAAAGCATCAAAAGTATGTGGGCTTCCCTGGTGGCACAGTGGTTGAGAGTCCGCCTGCCGATGCAGGGGACACGGGTTCGTGCCCCGGTCTGGGAAAATCCCACATGCCGCGGAGCAGCTGGGCCCGTGAGCCATGGCCGCTGGGCCTGCGCGTCCGGAGCCTGTGCTCCACAACGGGAGAGGCCACAACAGTGAGAGGCCCGCGTACCGAAAAAAAAAAAAAGTGTGAAGACACTCATTGACCTATGTAAGATTATAGGAAAAATGACTAACCAATATTGTATCGTAAATAACTATCCATTTCAAGGATCTCCATTACACTGCAGAAGGAACTGACAGTCGGTAAGAAAATATTTTATATTATTTTCTAGTTGAACCACCAAGCTACTCTTATTTCTTTTTTTATTTTTTTTATTGGAGTATAGTTGCTTTACAATGTTGTGCTAGCTTCTGCTGTACCAAGAAGTGAATCCACTATATGTATACATATATCCCCTCCTTCTTGGACCTCCCTCCCACGCCCACCCCCATCCCACTCATCTAGGTCACCACAGAGCACCTAGCTGAGCTCATGTCCAGTTTCCCTGCCACTAAGGATATACTAAGATTTCTCATTTATGCATAAAAAAGGAAAAACGAACAAAGAACAACAATAAAAGCAGCCACCAAGTCATTAGCTGCCCGGAACACCAACTCTGCTACTATTTTAGGGTTTTTTGTTTGTTTGTTTTTTTGATGTGGACCATTTTTAAAGACTTCATTGAATTTGTTGCAATATTGCTTCTGTGTTGTTTTAGATTTTTGGCACGAATCATGTGTGGTCTTAGCTCCCCAACAGATTGAACCCACACCCCCTGCATTGGAAGACAAAGTCTTAACCACTGGACTGCTGGGGAAGTCCCTATTTTAGGTTTATTTCATGAAATGATAGAAAAGCACAACTTTAGGTCTAGACCTTAAGTTCTATATTATAATCACACATGTTCTTTATACAGAGTTTCTACTGACACAAAAGGGTAAAAGAGATCAGCTGATCTGAGAAAATATTATCCAGGACAACAGTGGGTCTCTAACAAGATTGCTTTTTAGAGGGGTTCAGCAGATGGCATAAATAACCCAGCCCTAGTACCCCAAATGTGCTCAATCATTGGCTGGGAGCATTAACAAGAAATCCCTAGATGCAGCAACTGCAGACTGTCAGCCACAAACTCTCTGCAATAGGTTTTCTCAAAGAGATGACTGAGCATTATATCCTCATGGCCACCATAATTATATGTGATTCTCATATCAACCGATTAATTTAGTTTTTACTATCTACTCAGTACTTTTTGTTGTGTAGAAATTCCCTTTACTTACTGATTTTCTAGGACAGAAATAATTGAGCATGTAATTGTTTATATTCAAAATGAGTTATGAACATCATCAGTGACCTATACAGTTTCCCTAGTCAAACTGGACTAGTCTTTTGTCCTTTTCATCCTCCCTTCCTACCACATTGTATATAAAAATTTTTACACAAGTGATACACAAGATCCAATTAAATGATTCCTAAAATTTGTACAGTGATGAACACTGACAAAAATCATTTTCTCATGGTTTTATTTTAAAATTTAGTTAGGAAAGATAGGAAATAAAATCTGGGACTTAGAAGCCTATAAGGGAAAAAAATCCCTATTTACTTTTCAGGAGCTTAAGTACATCTCAAGTACATCTTAAAATCTTCCCATACTTGATTGAATAGCAAAAAATGTATTTCCACAGGTCTACAACTTGCTGAAGCTCCTGGCTTTTTAATAGCAAGGATGTCAAAGGGAAAGGTTGAAGATTCTGGCAAGTATATTAGATAAAAGCCAGTGTTTAGCTTTGCGTTATAACCAAGATAGACATGCTGGAGATAAAAGGAGTTGACACATTAAAGTGCTTTGCTATTTGCAGCCCTGTAACTAATATAAAATGTTATGAGTTCAGAGTTCACTGAGTTTGGAGTGTGAACTTACTTAAAAAGCACAACACATCTCCCGAGCTACCTTATATTTGTGCACTGCTATCAGGCCAGGAATTGCTTCTCTGTGTTCATGGAAACTTGAGTTCCATTTTGCCATTTAAAACCTAGTTGAGGGCTTCCCTGGTGGCGTAGTGGTTGAGAGTCCGCCTGCCAATGCAGGGGATGCGGGTTCGTGCCCTGGTCCGGGAAGATCTCACATGCCACGGAGTGGCTGGGCCCATGAGCCATGGCCACTGAGCCTGCGCGTCCGGAGCCTGTGCTCCGCAACAGGAGAGGCCACAACAGTGAGAGGCCCTCATACCACAAGAAAAAAAAAAACGAAAACCTAGTTGTTCTCTAAAAGTGTCTCAATTCAGTGAGTACAAGTGAACTACTTCAATTGCTTTAACTTTCTAATGCATTCACCCTTTAGCCCAAAGAATTAGAAGGAAATTTACATCTCTTTGAATATGTCTTTCAGTGAGTGCTGCGTTCAGTGGTCAAGGCACTTGGTCTTAGCACATGTGTAAGCCTAACAGAGCAGTCATTAAAGAATCACAAGTTGGACAGTTCATTCACCTATCACTGGTTTCTTTTTTATGTATGCAGAGTGGAACATGTTTTATTTCATGTTTTATCCATTGGCTATTATTAATATGCTTGGAATTTAGCACCTTTAATCTAAAAAAAAATAAAAGAGCTAATATGGTTACAATTTGCCCCTTAAAAAGACAAATATTTTTGCTACTCAAAATTATGAGAATGAATGAGAATGAATTTCAGTATAGAATTCCATAAATATACAAAATAGATTGTTTTAAATGCTAACACTTTAAGTGTCTATTAGGAGCCTAGTGTTTTTACATGCATTGTTTCAATCTCTCCTTCTTACCTTCCCTTCTTCCTTTCTTCTTTCTTTCCTTATCGATTATCTATACACACTTGCAACTGGGATTATGATGACACCTTCCTTCACTCAACCTCCACACCATTCATTAATGCTTTGAATTAAGAAAGTCATTTTCAAATATTTTATAAGAATAACTGTTTTTAAAAGTAATTTCTAACTTGTACACCTAAAGGAATTGCTACATTTGTAGCACAGAAGTAGATATCAAGACCTGGAATTATTTTGCATGTTCCTCTTCTATCAGCTCACCCATCTATAACCTGGAGTCTCCTCCTTGAAATCTTTTTAATGCTCTGAGTAACTCCTTTTAAAAACCATCAAGTTAACGCATTTACAGTTATTGTATATGTATATTAACCATCCATGTATATTAACTAAGAAGAATAGAATACTGAACAATTAACATAGTGTCAATTCATGAATCAGATTAGCTTTGGAAAAACAGACAGTTTAGGTTTAATGTGAAAGGAAAGATCTATAACCTGGTGCATTAGTTTTCCATGGCTACAAAACAGATTTCCACAAACTTTATGATTTAAAACAACAGACATTTATTACTTCATATTTTCATGGATCAGGAATCTGAACATGGTTTAAGGGGATCCTCCACTTAGGGTTCTGCAGGCTACAATTAAAATATTGGCCACCACTGTGGTTTCATCTGAGGTTCTAGACCTTGTTCCAAGAGCATGTGCTTGTTGGCAGAATTCAGTTGCTTTTGGTTGCAGGACTGAGGCCATCAACTCCTGAGGTCCCCTGCAATCTTGCCACTTGATATTCTGGATAGGCATTTCATAACATGGCAACTTGCTTCTTCAAAGCCACTAGCATAGAGGGAGTTTTGTATAATATAATGAGATCAAGGGAATGTAGTCCTGTCACCATCACCCTTTTCATATAACATATTTTCTGTTGGCTTTGTCAACAGAATTACATCCCATTCCCTTTGTTATATTCTATTGGCTAGAAACAAGACACTTACCAAAGGGCAGAGATCACGGGGGTCATCTTAGAATTATATTTACCATACCTGGTCTACAGCCATAGATATTTTAGACTACCAGGGAGTGTTTGGGCTATCTACAATGAAATCTGAGGACCAGAACAAAAACTTACTTCCTTTATACTTCTGTCTAAGGTTTATTCTGGGATTTTTCATTCTCACTTTCATAGTGCTTTCCCATTTAAAAAGTAATTTCCATATCTTTTCAAATCTGGTTGTTCTTATCATTTCTATGGTGAAGGACATCGTGATTCCTGTTTTCACAAGTGAAGAGACTGAGCTTCAGAAGTATAATCACTAGCTCAAGTTCTCATAGATAATATGAGGTAGAGCTAGAAATTGATTCAGATTTTCTGACTTCTGTTCTTAATTTGATATCACATATCACAAGCATAATGTCTCTGTAAAGACTGTTTTAATAGGTTCCTTACAAGGTCTATGAGGATTACCTTAGCACCCCTTATATAGGATTACATTACCATGTAGTACCCACAGCAGGAAAATTGGGCTAGATGTTCTCAAATACACAGAGATGCAAAAATATTTTAACTGATATTTACTGACTACAGGGATATTTTAGAGTCACTCTCATATTCCCTTCCATCTCATAAGCTTATATAGAGATTTCCCTGGGGTGGCATATTTGAAATACCAATCAAGATACTGATGTACTAAAAGAATTTCTAATAAGATCTCTGTTCTTAGTATTCATTTTCAGGATTTATATACCAGAGCCATGATACAAATCTCAGAAAATATCATTGAGTTTCACATTTCCCTTAATAAAATATACTGAGAGTTTTATCATAGTATATCCCTTATTATTGCTCTGGGTCAACATTCCCATATGAATAAGTACAAGAGTGCTGGAAAAAGTTGGTTGAAAAATAAAGATGTCTTAGAGTAAGATCCAGACTGCAGCTAAATGTCAAAGCTGACCAGGCCAAATATTAGAATGCAAAGTGAGTTCTGGTGATGTGAAGATGGCCAGAGAGATAAGGAATGTCTGAAATCCTTCTTGGCCAAAAATTCTATCAGGAGATAGATGAATAAGAGGCAATGTCAAAGGAAAGCAAATCAGCATTATTTTTAGCTGGATCTCTGTCCTCCTATCACCAATCCTACTCCCAACACAAGCAGAAGAGTTCTCTGGTATGCCTACCTTCATTGAAGGCCAGATTAAAGGATGATGAAACCTCCTTAAACCATAAACCCCAATCCTAACTCAGTACTTTACACAGCTCAAGAGAAAAATGAGGGTCAACAAGAGTATGGGTAAAAGAAGAAAGAGAAAGAACCTTCTATGCCTCTGACTTTGAATTTCTGAATGACCCTGGTCTCCAGTAAGAGAACCACGTAGTCATCATTGAATATTACCAATTGCATTAACTCTTTCGAAGAAGCAAAATTTGGGAGTAGGATGTGACTTGAAGAAGGATTGGACAGAGTTTTTCCTCTTTCCAACATCAAAAAATGTTTCTGTAACATCATTATATCACATATATCAAAACCTGTAGAACATTAAAATCAATAGATACATTGAAAGAAAAATTTGTAAGAAAGCACTATGTTCTTAAACAAGTCTAGAAATGCAGATTGAAACAACATTAAACAAGTGTAATTGCCACAGAAATTCTATATTGTTCATGCACGTTTGTGCATATCTATGTGAAATCAACTTGTTTGGCCATGGAACTATTTATTCAAGAACCATATTAATATCTCATCAAACATCAGTGTTTTCAGGTAGTCGGAGTAGACGCTGAGGCACAGTTAGCATTACAAGAGTTATATTGGACATGTAATGTTTATGAGTGGGGAATATGTAGAAGTAGTAAGATTGGACAGAAAGAACAACAAACTGTGATGAAGATGTTAGTCTTCACCAAACCACAGGTAGCTCGGGAACAAAAATTCCTTACTGTTAAGGGTCCCATATTGGAGGAAAATGACATTGTCTTCGTGCCTCCACCATGCTCAGTAATTGTCTGGGGATTAACCAAGAAGAATGTGGCTGCATCTTGAAAACTGAGGTGATCCTGAAGGTGTTAATAACTGGAGGCTGTCAGCAAACATTATTCCTTACCACTGAACACAAACCTTTCTTCATGATAGGAGATCCAAGTAGTACATCTCCATGGCTGCCAGAACTGGTAATTTTAGGAAGTTGGATTAGAAAATTCTGACACTGACATGTTCACATCAGTAGTCTCAATCAATCATGTAAGCAAACTTAATTGTGTGTATGGGTATGTGAGAGAGAGTGTGTGTGTGTGTGTGTGTGTGTGTGTGTGTTTGTATGTGTTTTTTTCCCTTACTAGGGCAGCAGCAAGACCTCCCAGATAGAATTCCAGAGATTTAACAGGATACAGAATTTGCTAATTTTTATATTCTATTCTGCAGAGTGAAAATAAAATGATGACTGGCTTAATTTTCTTTTTCTTTTTTTTTTTTTGCTTGTTTATTTAAAGAATTCTCCCTTTATTTTTTATTATTTTTAACATCTTTATTGGAGCATAATTGCTTTACAATGGTGTGTTAGTTTCTGCTTTATAACAAAGTGAATCAGCTATACGTATACATATATCCCCATATCTCTTCCCTCTTGCGTCTCCCTCCGTCCCACTCTCCCTATCCCACCCCTCTAGGTGGTCACAAAGCACCGAGCTGATCTCCCTGTGCTATGCAGCTGCTTCCCACTATGGCCATCATCTAAAAATCTACAAACAATAAATGCTGGAGAGGGTGTGGAGAAAAGGGAACCCTCTTGCACCGTTGGTGGGAATGTAAACTGATACAGCCACTATGGAGAACAGTATGGAGGTTCTTTAAAAACTAAAAATAGAACTACCATACGACCCAGCAATCCCACTACTGGTCATATACCCTGAGAAAACCATAATTCAAAATGAGTCATGTACCACAATGTTCATTGCAGCTCTATTTACAATAGCCAGGACATGGCTTAATTTTCAATGAATGCCTCACATATTCCTGTCAGATCTGAAAATGATCTCAAGATATTATATTGCCTAGCTTCTTGCTTTCATGAAAATGAGGCATAATGATCCCTCTTACATGGAACAGCAGGTGAACTAGCAACGAAGTAGAGGCTTAAAGGAATACATGATACCTTGACTAGCACATATTATATCAAAAATGCCATCTAGGAAGGAATCTTTCTAGAAATCTATTTACACTTCTGTAGACTTTTAAGTTTGTGCTATGATTACAAATAAGAGATTTGTTACATTCTAGGTTTAGCTCAGGACAAATATATACCACATTGGTTTCTGGACTGAAGAAGATGAATGAGGTTTTTATTTAATCCTACCCTTAGTTTTTAGAGTTTTATTTGTAGTGGCCCGTGAGTCACTCCTGGCTTGGTCCAGAGGTCAAATGGAAATGCCAACTGTAAAATGCAGTTATTTAAGAGAACTAGGCCACATTTTATGATAGTTTCATAAGAATTTGGCTTTGATTTTTAACACGAATCACACTTAACCAGGGAAAATAAATCAAGCAGTGTTCTTTGTGTTTACTAAGCTTTGTACTCTGTATGTTTTATGAATATAACAAAGCCTGAGTGTTCACTGTTATCTATATTGAAATAGAGAGAAACATGGATTGGTAAGATTTTTTTATATGTTTGGGAGAAGAAAGATGTGATCATTTGTTGATTTTCCAAATAACCTGCAAATTCCAAAAAAAAAAAAAGAAAAGAACTTTCTTTATAAAAACAGATAGTGGGCCAGATTTGACCTGCAGGTCATGTTTGCTGACCCTGGCTGGAGAGCAACTTTCTAGACGTTTGGAAACACAGAAACCATGCATCTAAACTTCCCTGGCTTCTGAAAGCTGGCCCTGACATGAACTCATCCCCTCAACTTTCCCAGAAGCTAGCATGACTATGATCTGACAGTGTTTAGAGATCACTTTTCAGCTACCAAAACAAAATCTCTTTTTTTATAATTACAGTTGATTCACAATATATATATATTTTTCAGATTATTTTCCATTATACTGAATATATCTGAACTATATTCCAAGATACAGAATATAGTTCTCTGTACTATACAGTAAACCCTTGTTGCTTATCTGTTTTATTTATAGTAGCTTGAATCTGTTAATCGCACACTCCTAGTTTACCCCTCTCCCCATCCCTTTCACCTTTTGTAACCATAAGTTTGTTTTCTTTATCTATGAGTCTGTTTCTGTTTTGTATAGAGATTTGTTTTGATTGTAAAATATACAGATCAGACGTTCCAGGGGTGGTCAATAGGGGGCATCCATTTTTTGCTTTGATTCGCCTTTCGCTGGACTGCTACTCCCACCCCAGCAGAGGACAGGAATTCTGTGAT
Organism: Phocoena sinus; assembly: GCF_008692025.1. Taxonomy (NCBI): domain Eukaryota; kingdom Metazoa; phylum Chordata; class Mammalia; order Artiodactyla; family Phocoenidae; genus Phocoena; species Phocoena sinus. Next base: position 70,344,414 of record NC_045767.1, read on the forward strand.
ACTTAAGCACATATCCTTGTCTTACACCAAGGCAGAGAGGAATGGACATTCATAGATGGCTGGGCCATTTAATTGAAATCACTGAGGCATAAAAATAAGTTTTGCTTTATACCCTGTGACTCTGAAATCTGAGGGAAACCCTGCCTTAAAATGTGCATGTATAAAATCTGGAGAATAATAATGAATCCTTAGGGATAATGGTGACTTAGGACAAATCTAGCACACCTGTGTCTTCACTGCCTAAAAATGTGGGAAAATATGTATCACTCTGTGTAAATTTACTAACATTGGTGAGCAGAATTCAGGGCTTAATATCTGTGTTCCTACTATGGGAAATTTTATCATTTTCCTACACAAGAATTTCTGGCTTTAAATCATTGACAGCATAGTGCCATTTCCTTATTGCATAATTCATCAGCTTCATTTAATTAAACTCAAATCATATAAAGGCAGACTTCAGCCAAGTATTTCTGTCCCTGAACCACCATTCATCCCTTGAAGCCCCTGACCTGACAAGAGGTCAAACATCTCTTCAGGTTTACAGTTACTTCTTTTTCTTGGAAAAAAATTCCGAGTCCTTGTAAGACAGTTCACATTACAGAAATCTAAAAGCAATTCTAAAAGATGCTACTCACTAAGATTTAAAATACCCCTGTCAAAAGTGTCCAGAACAAAAAATTATTGCTGTCACAGAACTCTCAATGTATTGATTTTGCCTGACTTCTATTATTATTTTTTCATTGCTGAGAATAAATTTAAAAACCCATTAGTACCATATCTTTGTCTGACATGGAACTTACCTGATTCATGTGTGTTTCCAAAATGGGTACAAATTTTGTGCATGATGAAAAGAGATACTTTTATTCAGACGTAAAAGTTTAGGTTACTGTGAGTTGGTAAAGTTTGTTTATTTCTGACTTACATAGTAATTATAATAATTTTAATAGCTATTATGTATTGAGTAACTTCTATATGAGAGACATAGTGTTTGATGTTTACCTCCAGTCTTTAAATAAACCATATGAGAGAACACTATCCTGATTTTAAAAAGATATAATACATTTAGTTGACTTGTGTAAAGCCATCCAGCTAAATGTCAAAGTATTATCTTAATCCCAGATCTGTTTTGTTTCAAAGGCCTTCATTTGTTTATTTTTTTCCCTTCCATGACATTCTTGTTTTCCCAAACATAGAGTAAAAAGTATTGCTCCCAGGTTCAACTTTTTGAATCAGCCAACCTGGATTAGGAAAAGAAAGGAAAATTGTGCTCATTTATCTCCATCTTCTCAGAATCCCCATGTTCCTTGGGCTGTGTACTAAATAATCAACCTTTTAATTACATATTGTCTTAAAGAGCTCTCTGGTTTTTGAAAACTCCCTCATCAAGTCCTTGTTAGTGGATGAAAATGCTGCATTTATTTTTGTGTGCTCAAGCAAGTATATATATATATATATCACTATATATATAAAAATATATATATCACTATATATATAAAACTATACATATATAGTTTTAAAAACCCACAGATGGAGTGTACAGAAATAAGCACAAAGTAATAAAGGAAAGGTTAAAGAAAATATATATATTCAAGCTAAAAAGGATTGCATTTCAACAAATGGCAGCATTGTAGAACTGCAGAAATGTGATTGTGATATATGAATGTGACAAAGAATTTAGGAATAAATATTGATCACACTTATTTTTCCCTATAATGTTTTGGAGCAATGTTTAATACATATATTCATACTGATTTTGGAATTATGTCCCTAGCTCTGACAAACATTCTTCCTCACATAGGGAGATTTTCTGAGGCCTCATTCATCACAATGTCCCACAATGTCCCACAGGGCATCTGGAGACTCATGAGTTGATGGAATTATATTACTTGTACAGCATACATGCATATAACAAGTAGCATTTTTTATTTTAATTAATTTATTAATTAATTTATTTATTTTTGGCCGTGTTGGGTCTTCGTTTCTGTGCGAGGGCTTTCTCTAGTTGCGGCAGGCGGGGGCCACTCTTCATCGCGGTGCGCGGGCCTCTCACTGTTGCGGAGCACAAGCTCCAGACGCGCAAGCTCAGTAGTTGTGGCTCATGGGCCTAGTTGCTCTGCGGCATGTGGGATCTTCCCAGACCAGGGCTCAAACCCGTGTCCCCTGCATTGGCAGGCAGATTCTCAACCACTGCGCCATCAGGGAAGCCCTATAACAAGTATTTTTATATGAACAGTACAGTCCTGTTGTTTTGTCTCTCCATAGTTCAGTCTGAACTGAACTGAGAGAGCAGAAGAATGGATTTCAAATTTGCTTAACCAATATTTTCTGACAGTTGGTTTTTAAGTATTAGAATGAGTTATTTAGGGATGCTATGAAATCCATTTCCTCTTGAGAAATCTAAGAGCCAGACATTCCTGTCCAGAATATATTTGAGAAAAATCTACCAAAAAGACAAAATGTTGGATTAGGTTTATTTCTTCATTTTTGACTCAGAGTATTTCTCCCTAACAATTAATTAGATAAATGCAGTATATCTAAATAGCCATGTAACAATCTTGTTTCAATTTTTGTATTCAATTTTATATATCACCTTTGTACTCAAGCCTGGAAAACAATATTGTATATTCATGCATTTCACTGCAAAGGAGTTAAGTCATCTGCAGAGCCTTCTTATATCTGCTTTGAAAAAGGTAGAATATAAGTAAATACATTAATTAAAAAGTAGAGAAAATCTTCCTTTGGTCAATTTGTTTCATTTTAACTGGTGTTAGAAATATTTCTACATGGAGAGCTTTGAAATAAATGAATATTGGCCTTTGATAGAAACTTTTAAATACATCGTATTTATCAATTTGTAACTATTTTCAAACTGTGATTGCATTGTCCATGTACAGTGGCATTACAGAGTACATTAAACTGGGAAAAATTTCCTTTTCTATAAGTCCTGCAGGGAGTCTAGTTTACTGACTCGATTATCATAATCGTTTAACTAGTAAGCAACCAGTGAAGCAAAGAAGGAAGAAAGGATGAAGTGATAAGAAAATTCAGAATTTAAATCTCTTAACTTCAAAAAACTTTGCTTTTGCAATTTATGAGAGCTGATTTAATCTTTTCTGTTAATCATTTGAATTTGAGAAGCTAGCCAAACATAATTAATAGAAATGGAAGCCACGAGATCTGGAGAAAGATATCCAGAGGGGATACTCTGAACAAAAATCACACTGATATTCAAGACAGACTTACATACAGAAACTCTATCTTGTCACAGTGCATTATGTAAGCTACAAGAGCCAAAAGGAATTTTTTGGGGCGGGCCTTTTCCTTTTGCCCACAGTAGAACCTTGACAGTTAGACAAGAAGATCTAAGAAAAAGTAAGGCGTAGTAAAGCCAACCTCCCAAAAGGGAAAGTTGGCCCCCAAATTAATGTATTTATCCTACTCCTGATAAAGCACTACCTGGTAGAAAGATGGCCTATATGAGTCCTAGGTTCTCTCCTCTTCAAGGAGTGAAGAGAGGGGAGAAGATTTCTTGAGTTTCTCTAAAGGTAGGAAACCAGTAATCTCTGTTAATCCCGATGTCAACTAGGGCCATTGATAGTCTCTTCAGGATATAACAAGGCTTTATACTTGAGGACCCCTTCTTCAGCCTTTTACTCTTCTTAGTGATCTCTGTGTTTTCACCGTGGAGTAATGAAATATATAATTCAGATCCTCAAGAATTTATGAATGTCTACTTGGCTTTTCCCTCAAACCAAAAACACTAACAAAGACAAGTCCTATAGCAACCAATAACACCTCTTAAATGGGTCAGTGCATTGCTTAAATTAATTTTACCTCATAGGCCAAAAAATCATCTTAGAAACAATACCCTCACCTATTCTCTATCATCAGTAACTAAGCTAAGTTGTTAAAAGGTCCAATCAAACACTGAACAGAGATGCATATTGTGTTGCAGAAAGCAAAACAAAGGGATGATAATAAAAACGGTCCAAACATGACTCTCCTCTGACCATTCTAGCAATTCAAACTTCCTTCATTATGAGCCAGTGCTCTAATGTTTATGCCTTACGCTGATAGACATAGATATAAAAATAACAATAGCTTTCCATTTCTTAAGCTTTGACTCTGAACAAGGCATTGCTTTAATGTGTAATACAAATGTGAGGGGGAAAAGAATCCAACAAAATGTGCACTAAGTAAAGTTTTCCAAACTCATGCTTGTTTATATTCAACCCCTTCTACTTCACTTCCTAATATAGAGACTTGATTATATCCTTATATTTGACCATGTAATCTCTTTTCTCTCCTAAAGCAAGGGAGTGAGAGAATGAGGCAGGGGAGACAAATTGTGGTCTCTGGGTCAGATCTAGCCCAGGGTCTCTTTGTGTATAGTCCACAGAGCTAAGAATCGTTTTTACATTTAAAGGGTTATAAAAATAGAGCAAAGGATAATATGCAGCAGTGACCTTATGTGACCCATAAAACCTAAAATATTTGTTATCTGGCACTTCACAGAAAACATTTGCCAACACATTGTATCGTTTCCTAGGGCTATTGTAACAAGTTATGACAAACTGGGTAGTTTAAAATAACATACATGTATTCTCTCACAGTTTTAAAGTTCAGAAGGCTGAAATCAAGGTGTCAAGAGGGTTGGTTCCTTCTGGAGTGAGTGAGGGACAAACTGTTCCATGCCTCTTTCCTAGCTTCTTGGGTTGCTAGCATCCTTGGTGTTCCCTAGCTTTTAGACACATCACTCCATTCTCATCACAGGGCATTCTCCCCCTGTCTCTTGGTCTCTGTTTTTTCTTCTGGTAGGGACACCAGTCAGTGGATTAGGACCCACTCTAATCTATGTTGACTAATTACTGAAGACTCTATTTCCACATTAGGTCACATTTTCTTTTCTAAGTCTTTACTGAATTTGTTACAATTATTATTTTTTTGAATTTTTGAATTTTATTTTTTTTATACAGCAGGTTCTTATTAGTCATCCATTTTATACACATCAGTGTATACATGTCAATCCCAATCGCCCAATTCATCCCACCACCACCACCACCACCCCGCCACTTTCGCACCTTGATGTCCATACGTTTGTTCTCTACATCTGTGTCTCCATTTCTGCCCTGCAAACCAGTTCATCTGTACCATTTTTCTAGGTTCCACATATATGCGTTAATATACGATATTTGTTTTGAGTTTTCAGGTGGACATGAATTTTGGGAGGGCGCTATTCTATCCAGTACAGGCATTTTGAATTTCTTCTAGGTTCCACATATATGCGTTAATATACGGTATTGGTTTTGAGTGTCAGGTGGACATGAATTTTGGGAGGGTGCTATTCTATCCAGCACAGGCATTTCGAATTTCTTCTAGGTTTGAGAATGTAGCAAACATTCCCCACCATCAGCCTAGGAAAATCAGGATAGTGTTCAACACCCTGACTTTTCCACTGATAACCTCACCTTAAATGTCCACTCCCACACAGAGGTATTCCTGATCGTGGAGTGTAAAGTAGCTGCACACTCACTCTATTGTCAACCCCAATTTCAGATCTACTGGTTGTCATTTTGCTGAAGTGATTATTTGAATCCTACTTTTTTGCATGAAAAACATGTTTATAGAATTAAGCCTCTTAACTAATGGAGGGGAGCCTTGCCAAACTCCCACTATTCAAGCTTAATGAAGTTTTGTTTTTTATTCATTCAGCTATTGAGAGAAATCTCATGAAGTCATTAAAATAAACAAACAACAAAAAAAAGTCCTCCTAAAATTGCTAGTTCTCATGGGGGTAATTGTGGACTTCAAAAAAACATTGTTTGAAAAAAAAGGGGAAATATCTTTTTTCTATATTAAGCAATGAAAATTAGTTAACATATCAATAAATTGCAATTATAGATATCCTATAAAAGGAAGTTAACAACATAACTTGAGAGGGCATCATTTCCACCAGTGACTTACTTAGACACAGGATGCAATAAATATTACTATTTTGAAAGGTCAGGGATTGGACAGACTGAAAATGATAAGCATTTTAAAATAATAACACCACATAAATATAGTATTGTTTTGTATAGTACTTTTTAAAATATAATTTTAAGCAAATTCCAAGGACTTGTCTACTAATATCTTTTAAACGTAAAACTAATATCACTTTCCAATTATAAAATCTAAAGCATCAAATATGTTCTTTTAAAAATTCAGATAGCTTCTAGTATTCCTGATTCCCATAGAATCACTATGTGGGTCTTCTTTCATAAATTGATTCACTGTTTTCAGTACCAGAAGCAGTTACAGACAGTAGTGTAAAGGCAAATAAAAATTAAAAATAAGAGGTTTAATTCTCCCTGATAAAAATAAGGAAATAGAATCCTTCCCCTTCCTCACCCTTTCCTTAGAGCATTTACTTTAGAAAACTTGTAATTGTAAGTTATTTCTTTCTCTCTTTGAAATGTAAGCAAATCTTTTTAAAAGTTAAATAAGCCTCTTGTCAACTTTAAGACCCAGGAATGTCTTTCTCCAGGACCTGGGAAACATCCCTTTAAAATGTAATCATCAAAGAAGATGCTGTCCTTACCTATCTGTTTCTGTGGGATAATAGAAGCCTAACTGCAGCAGGTGCCTAACTCTAAAATTACCTCTTGTCAGAAAAATATGAGAAGTTTATTTTCCTCTGGATAAAATCAATTAGGCAACACAGATAATCACCTCAACTGCCAAGTCAATTTAGGATGAACTATGTGTGACAAATGGTTTTGTCAAGTCGTCTTGAGGACCAGTCATCATTTAAATCGAGAACATGTATGTAACGGGTGAATCTGCCCGGCTATATAAAAGAGCGAGAGTTCTTTCTGTCTTTGCAGTCTCTCAGAAGATTGACTGTGATGCACATCCCATTCTGGTTTAATGCTTATTCAATAGCAAAACTGTTTACTTTCCCTTTTACCTTTGTGGAGAGGTTTTCTGGGTTGAGAGGAAATTTTGTTTTCAATTGTATTTCCTCCAAATAGACCACAGTAAGTAATCCATGTACTCTCTGAGTTAGCAGCTCATTGAAAATAGTATATATTTTATGCTTTCAGATAATCATCTATATTAACAGATTGTCTCTTCAAGTAGGTTTTACAAAAATGTAGGAGTGTAATTATCTTTTTTGAAAGTTTGATTATATCATTCTATAAAAATAAAACTTCAAATTGACAATACAAACTTACCCCAGGATTTTATGTTTAATACTTGAAAAAATATTTAAACGGCATGTTTTGTTTCAAATTATGTTTGAGGTAATTTCTTATTTTTAACTCGATTTTGGAGTTGCCTTCTTGATATGTAATTTGAGAAGTGTTCTTAGTATGGCATGGCTTTGCTTATTAACTCTTTATTAAATACTTTTTCCTTTAGTAGTGTTCACCATGATCAGCAAACACTGTTAACATGTAAAGAAGTGTTCAGATCACTAATATCACAGTAACTAAAAGCATGTCAAATCACTAATGGCAAGAGAAAATGTGACGCTGTGATGCTTCAAAACAATTACAGAAATATTGTCCTGTCTACTATTCAGATGATGATATTCCTCCATTGTTTATAGAGAAAAAAGGTAGCATTAACTTTGGCTTGCGTCAGAGAATTGCCAGCTCTTGCTTCCATGTCTCAGCAAAGTCACTGCCAAGGCAAGGCTCCTGTTCCCTTGAACAGTAACTGGCAAGGCAAGTGACAGTCTGTTGGTACAAGTGTCAGATCTTCTTACCCCCATGGATTTTTATTAAATTACCCATTTGATTAATTCTGAAAATGGTAGATTGGTTAGAAAGCATGTTGTAGATTTACCTTAAGATGCCTAGACTTGGTACACAGTTAAATATATAGAGTCAGTGAAACACAGATCAAATCCCAGCTCTGACATTGACTAGCTATGTTAACTAGAAAAAATATCTCCACTTGTTCTTTCATCTGCTTCCTCATCAATAAAAGAAGAATAATAGTTGTTTCAAAAGGCTGCAATGAGGATATAATAAGTCAATTCATTTCAAAATCTAATAGAGTAGGGCTTCCCTGGTGGCGCAGTGGTTGAGAGTCCACCTGCCGATGCAGGGGACACGGGTTCGTGCCCCGGTCCGGGAAGATCCCACATGCCGCGGAGCGACTGGGCCCGTGATCCATGCTGCTGAGCCTACGCGTCTGGAGCCTGTGCTCCATAATGGGAGAGGCCACAACAGTGAGAGACCCACGTACCGCAAAAAAAAAAAAAAAAAAAAAATCGAATACAGTAGATTTAGGTTTCTTGCTAATGGTATGTGTTGTTTGTTGTCAGTTCATATTGAATGGAAGGCCTTCATGGGCCACACACTAGCAACTGTTGATTACTTTATATAAAACACCTACAAGGGAATACTTTGGTAATACATCAGTGCAAATGATTATATTGGATATTGTTGTTATCAACAAAGAAGATTTAAATCTTCTTCTTTCTGAGTAGAAAGTTAAACTTTCTACTCAGTTTATTTTAATAACTAGTTAAAACCTACTTGTGCCACGGAGAATTCTATACTTACTGATGTATTTTTCAGGAAATAATCAGTAGGAAATTTCCCTTTCCCTCCATCTAATTGCAAATCGTTATTGTTAATCCTATTATAAATAAAACAAGTGTTGTAGTTAGTGTCCAAGATGGCTTCCCAATGGACCAATGGACAATGCCCCTGATATTCACATTGTTGTATGCCCCTCCCCACCCCAGCCCCTGGGTTGTATTTGGGCTGGCCTATGTAATAAATAAAATGTGGTGAAAGCGACTTCTGAAACAAGGTCATAGAAGTTTTGCAGTTTCTGTCTGAGTGTCTTGGAAAGCTTATGGAGTAAAGCTGGTGGTCATATCTGATGTTTAACTCTTCTGAGCTGCCTTTCTATGAGGAAGCCCAAACTAGTCATGTGGAGAGGCAATACGGAAAGAAAGAGATGCCAGTCAGCCTCCAGCTATTCCAACCATCCCTGCTTAAGTGCCAGGAATGTGAATGAAGAGCCACCTGGACCCCAGCCCAGTTATACCTTCAGATGACTCCAGCACAAGCCTGTGGTTTCTGACTAAAACCACTTGGGAGCCCTGAATGAGAACTACCCAGATAGATCCAATCAACCCATAGAACGATAAAAAGTAGTAATTTATATTTTTCAGGTAGTCTCTTACATAGCAATACAAATAGAAATCATTTTCTATGCTTAATTTGAAAAAAATGGAAAAGAATATACCCTTTATTGGTTATAATATGTAATTGTAAAATTTACACATACTTTAGCCTGAATTGTCCAAAAACATTTAAGAATGTGACCAAATCTGGCACAAGCTAAAAAAATAAATCCATACATAGGTCAAAAATCCTACCCAGGACTTTGGGTTGTATAACTGAATATTATGCACTGAAATATGCCCTCCCCTCCCCCAGTTTGTTTGTTGAAGCCCTCAGTACCCTAGAATGTAAGGGCCTTTAAAGAGGTGATTAAGTTAAAATGAGGAAGTTAGGGTGGGTCCAAATTCAATCTGACTAGTGTCCTTATAATAAGAGGAAATTTAGACAAACTGAAAGACACTAGAGGTGACCACACACAAAAGAGAGACCATGTGAAGATAACGGGAGGAGACCTCAGTAAAAAACCAACCCTGTCAACACCTCGATCTTGGACTTCCAGCTTTCAGAACTGTGAGAAATAAATTTCTGTTGTTTAAAGCCTCCAAGACTGTGGTATTGTGTTATGGCAGCCCTAGCTGACTAATACAAACATGAAATAAGAGTTATGAGTCAGAGTATTTCCACTGCTGATCAAAGCAGTGTACCTGGCTGAAGTCTCCAGGGTTTGCTAGACCTATACCTGTATAGGACTCCTGACCTATATCAACCAGCACATCCCAGACCAGTAGTGGAATCCGGATTCTGCCTTGTCTGTAGCTATTCTGGCTTAGGATGTTCCATCAGTTCTATAAACTCTCTGAATGAACCCCTTGTTCTATTTGAGTTAATATGAGCAATTAGCTCAAAAACAAAAAAACAAAAAACCTTGACTAAAATATTTTGGTTTTGACCTATATACCTTTGTGAAACTATATTAGTTATAAGAGTAAAAACTGATTCAGTTATACCCAAACTTAATATTCAAATCATGTATTCACAGCTGATTTAATTTTAAATTATGTGGTAAATCTACTGATTCCATTTATATTATTCAAGTCACCATGATGCCATAGCCTTTAATGTAGTTAATGGAGCTTTTTTGTATGTTTATTTTATAAACAATTTATTAGAAATTAAAGTTGTCTCCTTTCTGTAAATGGGCTTATATAATATTTTTTTTAAATTCTTGTTAGTGTTCTGGTTGTGATTGTATACACACGCAATAAATATTTAAATTGGCATGTAACACACTTTTAAGTCTATAAAACAGATATATTTAATTGGAAAAAAGACACTCAATGAATCTAGTAAAATTTGACTATACAGTATGTAAGTTTTAAAGTCCTAACAATATTACTTTATTGATATTATAATCTAGAGGCCATCAAGAGGTAAACTTTTATTTGTGAATAAATATTTTAAATAATCATTCTCTTTTTCTCTAGTAGGAGGGCCCTAAGCTAGCATGAATGCTGGAAATTGATGAGAATTAGATGTAGATATATGTGAACAGAATCATCTACTTCTAAAGAGGAAAGGAGTGTCCTTTACTATCTTGACTGCAAATCAGTTCTTTAAAGAAAATGACTGAGCCAGATTGTTTGGGCTCGAATCCTGGCTTTTCTACTGAGTTTTTTTTTGTTTTTAGAATATACTTAACCTTTCTATGCCTATTTTCTTAAGTGTAAAATGGCAGTACTTAACTCCTATGATAGTTATGAGAACTAAATAAATTAATAATTATCAAACTCCTGGATCAATGAAAAGCACTTGTTAGGTTAGGTTAAGCCATTAGAAATTGTCATTTTTATAATTGAAAAATGATTGTGTAATAGCAATGTTGTACATCCCAACATAATATTCCTACTATTACCTGCCTGGCTAACTACTACTCATTATTTAATATTCAGAGCAGGGATCACTTGCTCCCAGAGCCTTCTCTAACCCCTTACCCTCTCCTTTTTGTGACTAAATTCTGTTCCACATCTCTCTTTCTTGCTACCACAGTACAGAATATCTATCTTTATTAAACCTTAATCATGCATATTCTCTGTTTATTTCTAGTCTTGAAACACCTTTTTCAAGATCATGCTTTTTATTTCTGTAATTCTAGCATGTATAACATATTTCATTATGCTAACATATCAAAATTATATTAGAAGTGTCAGTAGCAATACCAGCACAGAAATTTTCCTCTCTCATTGTCATATGTTTCACACCCACCCTAGGAGCCTAGCCAGAAACAGTCCCCCAGCTCAGTTTGTAGGCGTCTCACTCCATGTCAAGGGACTGCCTATTGAGCCACTTGGGATGCTGGGACACAGCAAAAAGCAGCACAGGCACCTGTACTAAATGAAGTGAAAGGAACAATGAAAACGAGATTGATCCTGCTGTTAGAACTGTCTGCAAAACAATCCTCCAGAATGAATTCGCTATTTTCAAAAAAGTTATTTTCCAGATATAAAATTATGTCTACAGGAGTAATAGAAGATTTGATGCAAGTAGAGGAAGCTCATGATTTCTCATGCAGATCTATTGCCGTATAGTGTGAGACAAATGCAGCAATCCTCAGATTTCTAATCTTGAGTAAGGCACGCATGCATTTCATTCTTAAAAGAAGAAAAAGTGAAAGAAAGAACACAAGAAAACAAGAAAGGAAAGAAGAAAAGTAAGGAAGAAGGAAGGAAAGAAAGAAGAAAGAAAGGAAGGAGGAGGGAGGAAGAAAACCAGAAAGAAAGGGAAAAAGGAAAAAATACATTTAAGATGAATAAAATTTAAAAAGGACTTTTAATATCCTGTGTGCATTTATCTCACCATGAACACAAATATAGTATCATGTCAGAGACCAGGCTCTTAAATCATTAAAAACTTGGTTTGAATCTTGTCTTGGACATTTATCGTCTGTGTGATTTTTAGCAAGTTATCTTCCTCTCTATATCTCAGTTTCTTCACTTATAAAGTGGGGATTGTAATTATAGTATCTACTTTATAGAGTTGTGAAGAGTAAATAAAGTAATGCACATAAATAGTACAATTTGTGGAATGTAGTAACAGTTCAATAAAAGTTCATTACTATGTAAAAGATGGTGTGCAAGTTCAGAATTAGGTATGTTATGTGTATTTATTTTAAAAATACAACAATCTTGGATGAGAATCTCTTCAGAGACCATTATTCAAAGGAGAGTCCAAAATAGTGGTTTTTAACAATCCTAGCAATTATGATTTTGTTATTTTATTGTGACCAATTATAATTCTTATTTTAGAAAATATAAACATTAAAGAATTTAAATTCAAATTTGGTAAATGACTCTTTGGATACTGTGAAACTTCATATATAAGGCGGTAAGTTCAGAAGTTTAAACAAGAAAGGTGTTTATTTCTCTCTTACCTAATTCTTTAAGAGGTCCAAAACTGATATGAAAGCTGCACAGTGCTGGAGACCCAAGTTCTCTCAGCTCCGTGTTCTACCTTTCATAGAATGTTGCCTCTGTCCATTCATTAGTTAGGACAAGTTATTATGCATTAACAAGTTAACCCTTAAATCCCAGAGGCTTAAAGTAAGAAGGGTTATTGTCTACTTGCTCTGTAGCATATCATCAGCAAAGAGCTCTGTTCCACAAAGTCACTCAGGAACGTGGGAGGATGGGGACTCTATGATCTGATAGCACCAACAAATGGAATATGAAGCTTCACTGGTCACCGTTGCAGAGGGAGAGAGATACTGCAGATTAGCACCTGGTATTTTCCCTACCTAAGCCAGGAAGTGTTAGAGGTCACTTCCTCTCCCAGTTCACTGAACAGAAGTAGGCATCTGACCTTCCCTAAATACATGGGTTTGGGATATATTGAAAATACATAGAATGTCTGAAATGTCTGGTGAGCATTACTATCTCTGTCACAACTTACATTTTCTACATTCGCCACCATAGCTTCTTTCAGCCAGAAGGAAGAGATAAAAAGGGAAGTGGAGTGTATTCTCCTCTCCCTCAAGCCAATATCTAAAAGGTGTGCTCTCACGTCTGTTCACAAGACATGGGCCAAATTTAGTGAGGTGGCTATACCTCCCTGCAAGGAAGACTAGGGGATATGGTCTTTATTCTGATAATCATGTACCTTGCAGCCTCAGCCACATTTATGGACAAAGTTATATAATATCAGTTAAGGTAATTTAATATTTAGAAAAAATGTTTGAATTTATGGACTCTGATATAAATAAAAATTCTGATTCAAAGTAATCTTGAAGTACTTCCTGTGTCACCAGAATATATATTTTTAATGAATAGGCAGTCTACCAATCGATTGAATTATCATCTCTCCTCCTACCCACAAGGAATTTTTTCTGCATTACCATTTTGCAGGCTCCTAATGATAACAAACCTTATAGGATATTGGTGAAATAAGGTTGAGTACAAATTAAAGAGAGAAGAAATACAGATTTATAGTTCATGGTTTATCTTTCTGTGCAGTTTCATGAGGAGAAACAAGCCATCCATTAACATTGTTCAGCAAAGTTTTTTGTTTTTTTTTTAAATAATTTTATTTATTTATTTATTTTTGGCTGTGTTGGGTCTTCATTGCTGCGTGCGGGCTTTCTCTAGTTGCAGCGAGTGGGAGCTACCCTTCGTTGCTGTGTGCAGGCTTGTCATTGCCATGGCTTCTCTTGTTGTGGAGCACGGACTCTAGGCACACGGGCTTCAATAGTTGTGGCATGCAGGCTCAGTAGTTGTGGTGCACAGGCTTAGTTGCTCCACAGCATGTGGCATCTTCCCGGACCAGGGCTCGAACCCGTGTCCCCTGAATTGGCAGGCAGATTCTTAACCACTGCGCCACCAGGGAAATCCCTGTTCAGCAAAGTGTTGATGGTTTCTCTTCTCTTTCAAGAAAGGCTCAATTCTTTGAAAGAGTTGGACATTTCCAAGAACTAATGTTCCAGTCTTGTACTTATATCAAAATCAATTTAAGAGAGACTGGTGCTAGTTTTCTGTGTGTGTGTTTCTTTTGACATTATTTTTAAAACACACAAAACAACCATTGCCAAAAGGCCTGTGGCCAGCTGAAATTGATCCTTAGATATCATTTAAAAATAATCTTTACCATTGGCTACCTAAGGGTTGCATAAAAGCTAATTGGTGGAAATTATATTATTATGCTGACCTTTACAACCTGAAATAATATTTCAGGCAATGAATGTTTTCTGCAATAAATCTACCTGGCTATTAAAGAGAGCTATACTTTCCTGTTATAAATAACTTCCTTGCAGACCAATCTACAGTGGACTGACTTCCTTCAGAATGCCATCTATCTTCAGAGAATGAATAGATTAGAAATGCGTGCTGGTTAACAAAAATATTATTATGTAATAATTCTAAAGCAGAGAACAGAAATGGAGAATTATTATACCCAGGCATTGGACGCAGTTTAGGTGACTCTCCAGGTTTGCTCACATCTCCCTTTCTGCACTATGTTTGTAATGAACTTCTAGAAAGATCACTTGGAATTATCTTCCTTCTGGTAGGTTTAATATTCTGGAGAGGAAGTCCCACTGAGCTCTGATGCCGTGTTGTGGTGTTCACGGTAATCTACCTGCTTGGGCAGCAGACCTTCAGGCTGGGCCTCCTGGTCTGCCATGTTGTTCACTGACATAGATAGGGAGCACTTCACCTCACACCTTTACCTACACCAGTTGCCTTCTGCCACGGGTTCTCCTGTTGCTTCTGAGACACAAGGGGCCACTAGATCTTTTGGAGCCTTCCTCTGCTACTTTGAGATTGGCTCCCCTAGAAGATGCCCAGTAAGACTGAACTGAAAAACTTGGAAGCCTGGGTATAAGAGCCCTATGGAGGAATTTGGTCAGTGGGAGACAAGAAACAGAGAAACTTTCTGCAGCACAGTGGTTCTCTCAGATGCCCCTCACACTGAGAAGTTGTCTATGTTTGTTACCTGGCTACAGCCAGCTCAGAAATGCACCCTCTTATGTGGGGTCTTCTATCCTCAGCTCATTTTCCCTCACTCCATTTTTCCTGAGATTTCAATTTTCCTCACCCATAAAATGTTAGCATATAAGTTTTCATTTCAGGCTCTGAATTTTAGAGAACCTGGGCTAAGACATCCAAAAGTTAAATATTCTTAAGGCGTCAAGAGCAATTATATTTATCTTCCATTCCTCCTACATCCCTTCTTCTTTCCTCCTAATTTTTCCCTATCTCTTTTTTTCATTTCTTGTTAAGATTTTGTAACTAGTTTTTAGGCTATTCTATGAATTAGCAAGAGCCAAAATAAATTTACATATATTTGGAGGAAAAACAAGTTATGCTGTTATTTTCCTTTAAATGGAACTAATATCTTAAATGACCTCCAAATTAATATATATATATTTACTCTCAATAGAGAAAAGCATTTGAAGATTACTTAGGAAATTTGCTGTCAAATTGTAGGGTATGGGAAAACTTTGGTTATGTGGTCTTGACAGATATGAGAAGTTATAATTAATATATTTCACACATAAATCTGTATTGGGACTTTTAAAATTTGATTTTAACTATAGGAATTAACTGTAAACATATAAAATGTAATTTTAGAGACAGAAAAAGCTTCAGCCTTCACCTAATCCTAACTTTAATTATTATATAAGGCAGATAAGTCTCAGAGAGATGAAGTGACTTTGGAAACACCTAACCTTCCAAGTTCAGAGACTCAACTAAGACCTAGACTTCTGAATCAAATACCAATTTTTTTTAAGTCACTTGTAGGCAGTTTGCTATATGTCTTGCCTAATGTTCTCTCTACTTTGGCTTTTTGAAACTAGAGCTAGAAAGGGGAAATTAAAAAATAAACAAAAAAAAAAATCTAAGGAACTGAATACTAGACTTTAAAAAATCTTGTTAAAGGGACAGATTTTATTTATATCTCCCTTTACAGAAATGGCCCCAAAACTCAGTTTCTTAACTATGTGCTACATTAGAGAAGGCTGTGGATTCCAAATTATTTAAGTTCATGACTTTCTAAAGGGAATGGCTTTAACCCATAGAGAATGAAGCTATTGGCAGTACTTGAGATTTTCTGACTTAGGCTCCTCTGGAATATTTTGGGAAAGTATTTTTTTTTAACCCATACTTGTACTCTGAGTGATAGATGATTTTCAGCAAAACTGCCATGTGTAGATAATGAATCAAGAAATTAGGGAAACAACAAATTTCTACTTATGCGTGTTCTCTATGATGAGCATGTGCAGCATTAGCCATATTTTAATTTTATTTTATTTTGCTTCTTTTTTTTTTTTTTTTTTTGCGGTACGGGGGCCTCTCACTGTTGTGGCCCCTCCTGTTGCGGAGCACAGGCTCCGGACGCGCAGGCTCAGCGGCCATGGCTCACGGGCCCAGCCGCTCCGCGGCATGTGGGATCCTCCCAGACCGAGGCACGAATCCGCGTCCCCTGCATCGGCAGGCGGACTCTCAACCACTTCACCACCAGGGAAGCCCTTATTTTTCTTTTTAAAACTAATTTTTAAATTTGAAAAGTAAATCATACAAATGATATGAAAAATAGACAATATTATTAAGTAAAAAGATGAAAATAATATTAGTATCTCACAACCCAGAATTGAACAGTATTAAAATTTTGGAGTTTATCTTTCAAGAAATTTTTTATTCACATATATTTATGAATTTTTACAAATAAGAGGCCTCACTAAAAATACAACTTTTAACCTGATTCTTTTCTTTAAAATATCTAGGGTGCATAACTCCAAGTCTGAATAGTCCTTGATAAATTCATGCTAAATTTTTCAAAAATATCCTATTGTATACAATATATCTAAATAGTAGTAAAAAGGAAAAAATAAAATATAAATAATTTGACCACTGTGCTTATGGCATTGAGAACCTCTCCACAGATATGGGATGCTGTCAAATATTTTACTTTTAGCTATGTAAGCTTTTTATTTACTAAGTTAAAGAGTTTTTTTTTTGTGAAAAAGTATTTCTTTTAAAACCAGTGTATGTGACAAATGTGAAAAAACAATTTCCCCATTGGAAACAATAATAATTGTTGATTTTAAATTTTTACTATAAATATATGGCCAACGTTGTGCTAAGTATTTGAACTGAATTATCTTACTTATTCCTCAGACAACTTAATTATATAAATACCATCATAATTCTCATTTTACAGATAAGGCTATTCAGTCTCAGAAAAGCTATTTTTCCAAAAATCAAACAGCTGGATAGCTAGAATCTGTCAGAATTTGCATACAGTTCCAGAACCCATATCACTCTAGAATCCATACTCTTAGTTATACACTGCTTTTAATTAATAACAGTAATAATAATAACAACATAATCTCTTTTCAGTGAGGATGTGCTATCTTTGGAATTATTTATACCACCCTTTCCTCTCTCAATTTTCATAAATAGTAATCAATAATATAATACTTAAAGTGTATATGTTGCATGTAGAGTATGTAAATCCTTGGGTTAATTTAGTGAAAAATTACTAAGATAATTTTAATGTGCTGTTTACAATCTGGTTTTACTGTCAAAGATGGAATTTCTATTAGCACAAAAATGATATTTCAAGGAGACCCTTTTATCTTTTGCTAGAAAATACTTATAAAAACAGTTTTAAAAAGCAGTGGCCTGTTCTCTATCTTTAAATACATAATCCTAAAATTTGAGCATATTGAATGATTTCAAGTCGTTTTTCATTGTTGACCAAAAAATGGACTCAACACTCCTTACATTACATCAATTGAAAAATGTATCTCATTTTCCTCTATTAATAAGGAAATAGTTTGTTATTCTTCTGAGAACTTCAGCCAATCTGGCATGAGCAAAAAGGGGAATTTTTTTGGCTCAAGTATCTGAGAAGTCCAGAGGTAGGGCGGCCTTCAGGCAAAGCTTGATGTACTGGCATAAATGACATCCTTAGCATCTGTTTTTTCCCCACCACTTGGCTCAACTTGACTCAATGTTTTGGCTCTACTCTCCAACAGGCTCAGAAAAACTAGTTGCAGAAGGTGAAAACTCTACATTCTCTTAGCTCCAATTTCCTTAAGAAGGGACAGTGTTCTCTCCCATAGGATTCCCGGGATCTTATTCTCTCTCATTGGTTTAAATTGTATATCAACTATAAACATAAACCTACGGCAGGAGAATATGAGTCACCAATTTGTGTAAGGTCAGGTCATATGATACACTCTGTCTTAGGTCAGGTTCCCCAGATACCTTTGTAGGTAAGTAAGGCAGTATTCCTAGAAGAAACCAGAGAGGAAGACAGGGATGAGAAGGAAAACAAGCAAGGATGTAATTTTAGGCAGAGTCCAGAAAAGGGGTATGTTTCAGGAACTGTCCAGAAAAGGATGTCTTCTACATTTTCCCACATGGAAAGCTGGTGTGTAATTTATTCCTACCCTTTTCAATGACTGGGCTTGGATAAACATGATCTCCAGATCTCCTGTGCATGAGGGTACAGTGGATCCAGGGTCCTGAGGGCAGTCTCCTCCTTGAATGCAGACCACTGGAAGCAAATGCACATGGAAGACGGGCGAGGGCTCACAGGAATTCAAAAGGATTGGAGTAACAGTGTTCCCTACAAACCCTAAGGTCAAGTGGTATCTAGGTATCTAACTCTCATGAAAATCAGGGTGTGGCTACCAGAAAGAATATGGGTGAAATGAGTGCTAAGTAACACAAAACAAGAGATTCTCCAAATTAGATTTTGGAAATGAACCAGAAATCTTTTTAGTAAAATATTGGTAAATTGGTTAGTATTAGAAATCTTGATTTTATATATATTTTTTATTTTAATTATTTTATTAAAATTAATAAGTGGATTAATTATCTGAATTTATTACTTAAATTTTTTGTGAGGGTTCTTTTTCTTATTGGAGTATAATTGCTTTACAATGTTGTGCTAGCTTCTGCTGTACATGAAGTGAATCAGCTATATGTATACCTATATCCCCTCCCTCTTGGACTTCCCTCCCCCCCCATTCCACCCATCTAAGTCACCACAGAGCTGAGCTCCCAGTGCTCTACAGCAGGTTCCCACTAACTATTTTACATATGGTAGTGTATTTATGTCAAAGCTAATCTCCCAGTTTATCCCACCCTCTCCTTCCGCCTGTGTACACATGTCCATTCTCTACGTCTGCATCTCTATTCCTGCCCTGCAAACCAGTTCATCTATATCATTTTTCTAGATTCCACATATATGCGTTAATATACGATATTAGTTTTTCTCTTTCTGACTTCACTCTATTTTAAAGGCAGTATTAGTAAATTAAGCAGCTATTGTGGAGTGGAATGAGCACAGCATTTAGTAAGAAGTTCTAGTTTCAGCCTCTCATTTAGAATGTAAATTTAGACAAATTAATTAACCTTTCTGAGGCCCAATTTCCCTACCTGCAAAGTGAGAATTAAAATAAGACATATATCACTAGTTGTAATGAAGACCAAATGAGGTAGTAAATGCAAAAGAGGTTTTGTAACTGTGACAGTGCTTGGAATGTTAATGGTTCCACCTTACCCATTAGTGTGTAAATTTCTGAAGGTCAAGACCTTACCTCCAAACTATTCTCAGTGTTTAGCCTAATACCTACACTTAATTTACACTACTTGGAGATTTAATAAGAAAACATATTTGGCAGGCAAGATTTTTGCTTTGGTAGCTATATGCTTGTGGGCATTATTGTCTTATACAAATAAATTTTGTTTTGATAAAAATATAATAAACTATTTCAGCTCTTTAGAGGCCATGCTACATACTTTATAATGAGAAATAACAAAGACTGTGAGGCAAGCTCTTTTTCTCTTTTGTATCCCCTGTCTTAATGCTTTATAAGTTTTTGTTTTATTGAGCAGGAATTCACTAAGCATAAATTCCAAACATTCAAAATAACTAGCAGCCATTTGCTGTCAGAGTAGTCTTGTTCCTTCAGAAAATTGTCTGGAAGGAAACTATTAGTGCTTTTCAGAATTAAACTTGTCATCAAAATTTTCTTAACGAGAAGTGGAAGATATGAGGAGGTGTGTGTGCGAGGGAGAGAGAGAGAGAGACAGAGAGGCAGAGAGAGAGAGAGAGAGAAAATTTTATGTAAAACAGATTGCAGGTTATAAGTGTAGCTAATTTTCTAGACTTCAGAACCAGGCTACCTTGAGTTATTTCAGTTCTGTTTGTCAATTTCTTCATCTAAAAAAGAGGGTAATAGTATTGCTCTCATAGTTTTTGGTGAGTACTAATTGTTTTAATACATATAAAATGTTTTATCAAAGCATATGCCTTGTTTTGTTTATTTTGTTAACAAACCCTGTTATGTTTATTGTTACCCTAAAATTACCAGTGGATAAAAGACACTAGGGACGCTGTAGAAAATTCATGGATATTAACTGCAGAATACATTAGCACCCGTAAGGGCAAATACAAATTAAAAATAGGAGGCTTAATTCTCTATGTTAAAAATAAGGGAAAGGAACTCCCTCTCCTCCCTTTTCTTAGACCATTTGCTTTAGAAAATTTCTAAGTGTAAGTTCTTTCTCTGTCTCTTTGAAATGTATGTAAAGCATTTTATTTTATTTTTATTTATTTATTTATTTTAACATCTTTATTGGAGTATAATTGCTTTACGATGGTGTGTTAGTTTCTGCTTTATAACAAAGTGAATCAGCTATACATATACATATATCCCCATATCGCTTCCCTCTTGCATCTCCCTACCTCCCACCCTCCCTATCCCACCCCTCTAGGTGGTCACAAAGCACCGAGCTGATCTCCCTGTGCTATGTGGCTGCTTTCCCACTAGCTATCGGTTTTACATTTGGTAAAAGCTAAAGAAGGTTTTTGGGCTGTTTGAATACCCAGGAATGGCTTTCTCAAGGACCTGGAAACCATCTCATTGTAATGTAAACATCCAAGGAAGATAGGGTCCCTATTTCCCAGTTTCTGTGGGAGAATAGGAGCCTAACTTCAACTGGCTGCAAGTTGCAAAACTGACCCGTCATAGAGATATGAAAAGATTATTTTTCCTTTGAATTTAGCTAAGTAACTAACACAGATGGTAATCCCGATTACCAGGGTATTGTCGGCGATCACACTACGTGTGGTCAATGATGCTGTCACGTCCCCCTACTCGAGGACTAGTTATTGTTTATCTTGAGAATATATATGCAATGGGTTGTATCTGCTTGGTTATAAAAAGGTTGAGATTTCTTTCTGTCTTGGAAACCTAAACTTCTTAGCAGATTACCTGTGATACACATCACATTCTGATAATGCTTACTCAATAATAAACTGTTTTCTTTTTCTACATTTTGGAGAAATTTTCTGAATTGACAGAAGATTTTGTTTTCAATTATATTTTGCCAAAACACCTTCTCTATATGTGGACCAAGAGATACATGAGCATTTATATCTATAGAGAAAGGAAGGGTGACAACTGGCAAAGAAGTTCTGGATTTCTTCCTTATTCACACTTTGATAAATTTTTTTCATCTCTGCACATAGAGCAGTAGTCACAAAATTTGACAAATGTAGGATTTAGATAGACAGTCTTTCTTGAAGTGCTGGTGAAGAACTAAATCCATCAGAATCACTTGTTCTGCTGATAGAAATGAAGATTTGAAGCCCACTGCATCTTTCTTTACTCAAGTACTACTGACCTTCAGTTATCAATCCTATGTATAAGTAACTTAATTGTTGTGAGTTTCAGTTTGATCATCATTAAAATGGGGATAACAACACCTACTTCACTGGGTTGTTATGCTTAGTTAACTTTCTGATGTAATGTGTTAGTCTTTTTTCACTAACATTCTATTATGGATTTTCTGTTATTGTCATTATTCTTTTTGTTTCAGTCACCATAATCTGTGAGTATCACCAAATTTCTTGGTTCCATTAAGAATACCTGCTTGCAGTTTATGATTGTGACTAGTCTAGGTAATACTGAGACTGTTGATTAAAAAAACGTCAAAAAGAATTTTAAAAATTTAAAAAGACTTCTACATTAATATAAAAAATGTCCAAGAAACTACTTCAAAGAAAATAAGTAAACACATTAGAAAAATGGACAAAGAATATGAACAATTAAGTTATAGAAAAAAATGGCTAAAACTATATAAAAAGAGAATTAACTCTGCTAGTAAATAGAAATGGCAAATTAAAACCACAGTGATATACCCTCAATCAGACTGGCAAACATAGATAAATACCAAGGGTTGTATATTATGTGAAAAAATAGTAACCTGCATGCATTCCTCTTGGAATGAAAATTAGTACAGCTATTTTGGAGAGTATTTTAACATGGCGTGTTAAAATGTAATGTAAATGTATAGCACGACCCAGCAATTCCACTTCACATCCAAACAAAAATGGGCTCAAAAGGGAAATTCGCAGAATGTTTACTACAGTATTTTTTGTAGAAGCAGAGAGCTGGAAATAATCTGGGTGTTTCCAACAAAGAGAACAGTTAAATAAAATATAGTTTCCTTGTACTATAGAACAGGCTGCAGTGGTAGCAGTTCAAAGCAATGAATGATATTTATATGCTAATGTGGACTGAAAATTGTAGTATCAAGTGGAAAATTAAGATATGGAAAATAGATCTATGACACAATGTGACATACATAGAGGCAAAATAAATAGAGATGGGTTAAAACTTCCAGTTTCTGGAGCCAGATAATCTGGGTATGACTTCTTGTTAGGTGTGTAACCTAGGGCAAATCACATAACTTCTCTGTGCCTCTGTTTCTCATCTGTAAATGGAGAAAATAATAGTACCTACACCATAAAATTGTTTTAAGAATTTAAATGAGTCAATATATGAAAAACACTTTGAAGAGTGCTTCACACATATTAAGACCTGAACAATTCTTAAAACTGTTTATTATTTATTTTAAGATATATTTAAAACATATACATACACCCACCAGTACTATATATTTTTGAAAAGATCTATCTCTGTATTTCCCTGATAATATATGAAAGTGAGAATGTAGTTAAGGGCAGGATGGGTGTAAAATAAAATAAAATGTAGGAAATAAATAAAATCAAATATAAAATATGAGAGAGGACTTGTAAAGATTGATGATCATAGAGTCCCATGAATGGAAGAGCATGATGAACTAAACTATCCTCGATTGAAATCTAAACAAAACAAATCTGCTATTTTTAACTACAACTGTATTCAGGCTTGTCCAGAACAACTTGTCACAGTTAGTTGGAATAAAATTTTTGCAAAACTCCTTAACAGCAAAATTCACATTTAATTATGTATCTAGGGAGTGATATCCTAAAACCTTATAGGAAATAATACAAAGACACTCTATCAAAATTCAAAGTTCCTCAATCTCACCACAACAGTATATACATAGGAACTTCTGATGGTAAAATAAATTATTTTCCGGTTTGTAGAAAGGGAAAGGAAAATTGAGTTTGCCCTTTAGAGTATAAGCATCTACTACTTTTTAATATCTTTAACCCTAGCAACTATACACATGCCTGACACTTAGTATACTCTCAATTATTATCTGCTGAGTTAATGAACAGATATTATAAGCAGAGATATTTACCCCTCTCTAACTGGTGGATTTTGCTTGCATATTTAAGAGCTCATTCTCTCCTAGGGATCCAGTTGTCATTACTTCACGAATAAGAAACTGAATCATAATGCTTTATGATCTCTGTCTCCATGCCTGTGCTGAGTTGCCCAATTAATGAAGCCTGACAGATGCAGATACAGTTCCCTTCTGTCCCCAGGCCAATGACAATGACCCTGGTAGCATATTAGAAGCCTTTAGACAATGGATAGAGTCAGCACTTTGTTTTCTGTTTTAAGCCCATTATCTAAAATGGATAAAGTGAGGACTCAGGCCTGAACTTAACTGCTCCCCATTTCCTCTCTGCCAAGTCAGAGTGATGAGATTTGTGCAATATCATTGAGATTATGCCCTCATTTCGCTCTGAATTTGTTGCGAACTATAACAACTAATTATATTCTCATAAGTGTCTTCCCCGTGGTTGACAACACTCTACTCACTATGACCTCAGTGGGATTTAATGTCCCCCACAACCCCATTTGTGCTTAGAGTCTGCTATGGTGGGTACTAGCTCCCAGACCAGTGCCCTTAGATATTTAGTGGGTGTGAATCAGAACAAAGCTTTTTTATTCCACATCTGTGGGTGCAAAGTTCTGGTCCTGGAACTGTCAGTTCAAATTTTGGTCATGTCAACTCCCAGGTCAATCCCCACTTCCTGCCTGCCTGATTCCCATACTGACTTGTGATTGGGTCTGCATGTAACATGATAAATTGTCTATGTAAATGTGTCTGCTAAAGTTTTCTTTTCAATTATCAAAGATAAGCAACCCCAGCAGAACTCTGACTGCTAATTAAAACAGAACATATGCCGATGAATACGTTTGTCTTAATATGTAACTATAATAAGTTGCATTTTTTTTGTTTTTTTTTTTTTTTTTTTTTTTTTTTCCTAGTGAGAATAATCATTGTCCCCAGTATTTGAAGGAAATAAAACTTCAGAGAATCTTCCCATTAAAAGGCACTTCAATAATACATAATGATAAAATGTTTTGTACTGTATAAAACATCAACATTAACAATCTTTTTATCTCATCTTACTCTTCCTGTACATTTAGTAAAACTGTTAAAAATGGTTTTGAAATTTATTTACTGCATAGATCTGACTCAGTAATTAAATTTACCACATATGCTTTCAATATGCATATCAGTTACTAATCGCGGAATGATAGCTATGATGAAAGTACTGTAATAGTAATAGCTTTTGATGTTGAAATATATCTTAGGATCAACAGAAAGTGTTAAAAGCATATCTTAATTTCTCTCGCAGTAGATAGTGACACCACCTACCACTAACGATCGCTGTGAGAGTTAAGTGCTTAATGCATGTTATATATGATTATCAATACATACTACAGTGCTGTACAACGTGTAAGAGAAAATACTCAGCACAACTTCATATTAAAATATGAAAGCAAAAAAAGTGTAATGTGATGTTAAATGTATTCATTCAGGAGTTATGTATTTTATAATAGTAGGGGAGAATAATTTCACCTTCCTGTGGGTTTTCATTGAAGCTGGCTGATCTAAGCACTCTCTCTGTGAACACACTATTCAGGGCTTTAGAGCTGACATTTCACAAGATTTCCTTCTGACATCTCCTGTGGTGGACATTACCAGCGGTCATAAGACACAATACCCATCACATCATGCTATGGAAGAGAATAACATGAAACATTGCTTCCCATGTTGGAATGTTTAATGCAGTTTGCCCCTTCTTTTAAAACTGAGAACAGCATTTACAGTAATCAGGATGGATTTTGCTTTGGTGTTCTTTTTTTTTTTTCTTCTTTTCTGTTAAGAGGTATAAGTTGTATCTTTTAAATTGATATTTGTTACATAGCCTTTGTCTCCTCTACAAGAATTCAAACTGGAAGGTTTATTTTATGCACTGGCTTGTTTATTTTTTTATTTTATTTTTTTAACATCTTTATTGGAGTATAATTGCTTTACAGTGGTGTGTTAGTTTCTGCTTTATAACAAAGTGAATCAGCTATACATATACATATATCCCCATATCTCTTCCCTCTTGCATCTCCCTCCCTCCCACCCTCTGTATCCCACCCCTCTAGGTGGTCACAAAGCACCAAGCTGATCTCCCTGTGCTATGCGGCTCCTTCCCACTAGCTATCTATTCTACATATGGTAGTGTATATATGTCCATGCCACTCTCTCACTTTGCGCCAGTTTACCCTTCCCCCTCCCTGTATCCTCAAGTCCATTCCCTAGTAGGTCTGCATCTTTATTCCCATCTTGCCCCTAGGTTCTTCATGACCATTTTCTTTTCTTTTTTTAGATTCCATATATACGTGTCAGCATACAGTATTTGTTTTTCTCTTTCTGACTTACTTCACTCTGTGTGACAGTCTCTAGGTCCATCCACCTCACTACAAAAAACTCAGTCTCATTCTTTTTTATGGCTGAGTAATATTCCATTGTATATATGTGCCACATCCTCTTTATCCATTCATCTGTCGATGGACACTTAGGTTGCTTCCATGTCCTGGTAAATAGAGCTGCAATGAACATTGTGGTACATGACTCTTTTTGAATTATGGTTTTCTCAGGGTATACGCCCAGTAGTGGGATTGCTGGGTCATGTGGTAGTTCTATTTTTAGTTTTTTTAAGGAACCTCCATACTATTCTCCATAGTGTCTGTATCAATTTACATTCCCACCAAAAGTGCAAGAGGGTTCCCTTTTCACCACACCCTCTCCAGCATTTATTGTTTGTAGATTTTTTGATGATGGCCACTCTGACCGGTGTGAGATGATATCTCATTGTAGTTTTGATTTACATTTCTCTAATGATTAATGATGTTGAGCATTCTTTCATGTGCTGGTTGGCAATCTGTATATCGTCTTTGGAGAAATGTCTATTTAAGTCTTCTGCCCATTTTTGGATTGGGTTGTTTTTTAAATACTGAGCTGCATGAGCTGCTTGTAAATTTTGGAGATTAATCCTTTGTCAGTTGCTTCATTTGCAAATATTTTCTCCCATTCTGAGGGTTGTCTTTTGGTCTTGTCTATGGTTTCCTTTGCTGTGCAAAAGCTTTTAAGTTTCATTAGGTTCCATTTGTTTATTTTTGTTTTTATTTCCATTTCTCTAGGACGTGGGTCAAAAAGGATCTTGCTGTGATTTATGTCATAGAGTGTTCTGCCTGTTTTCCTCTAAGACTTTGATGGTGTCTGGCCTTACATTTAGGTCTTTAATCCATTTTGAGTTTATTTTTCTGTATGGTATTAGGGAGTGTTCTAATTTCATTCTTTTACATGTAGTTGTCTAGTTTTCCCAGCACCACTTATTGAAGAGGCTCTCCTTTCTCCACTGTATATTCTTGCCTCCTTTATCAAAGAGAAGGTGACCATATGTGCATGGGTTTATGTCTGGGCTTTCTATCCTGTTCCATTGATCTATATTTCTGTTTCTGTGCCAGTACCATACTGTCTTGATTACTGTAGCTTTGTGGTATAGTCTGAAGTTAGGGGGCCTGATTTCTCCAGGTCCGTTTTTCTTTCTCAAGATTGCTTTGGCTATTTGGGGTCTTTTGTGTTTCCATACAAATTGTGAATTTTTTTGTTCTAGTTCTGTGAAAAATGCCAGTGGTAATTTGATATGGATTGCATTGAATCTGCAGATTGCTTTGGGTAGTAGAGTCATTTTCACAATATTGATCCTTCCAATCCAAGAACATGGTATATCTCTCCATCTATTTGTATCATCTTTAATTTCTTTCATCAGTGTCTTATAGTTTTCTGCATACAGGTCTTCTGTCTCCTTAGGTAGGTTTATTCCTAGGTATTTTATTCTTTTTGTTGCAGTAGTAAATGAGAGTGTTTTCTTAATTTCACTTTCAGATTTTTCATCATTAGTGTATAAGAATGAAAGAGATTTCTGGGCATTAATTTTGTATCCTGCTACTTTACCAATTTCATTGATTAGCTCTAGTAGGTTTCTGGTAGTATCTTTAGGATTCTCTGTGTATAGTATCATGTCATCTGCAAACTATGACAGCTTTACTTCTTCTTTTCCAATTTGGATTCCTTTTATTTCTTTTTCTTCTCTGATTGCTGCAGCTAAAACTTCCAAAACTATGTTGAATAATAATGGTGAGAGTGGGCAACCTTGTCTTGTTCCTGATCTTAGTGGAAATGGTTTCAGTTTTTTACCCTTGAGGATGATGTTGGCTGTGGGTTTGTCATATATGGCCTTTATTATGTTGAGGAAAGTTCCCTCTATTCCTACTTTCTGGAGGGTTTTTATAAAAAATTGGTTTTGAATTTTGTCGGAAACTTTCTCTGCATCTATTGAGATGATCATATGGTTTTTCTCCTTCAATTTGTTAATATGGTGTATCACGTTGATTCATTTGCGCATATTGAAGAATCCTTGCATTCCCGGGATAAACCCCACGTAATCATAGTGTATGATCCTTTTAATGTGCTGTTGGATTCTGATTGCTAGTATTTTGTTGAGGATTTTTGCAACTATATTCATCAGTGATATTGGCCTGTAGTTTTCTTTCTTTGTGACATCTTTGTCTGTTTTTGGTATCAGAGTGATGGTGGCCTCATAGAATGAGTTTGAGAGTGTTCCTCCCTCTGCTATATTTTGGAAGAGTTTGAGAAGGATAGGTGTTAGCTCTTCTCTAAATGTTTGATAGAATTCGTCTGTGAAGCCATCTGGTCCTGGGCTTTTGTTTCTTTCAAGATTTTTAATCACAGTTTCAATTTTAGTGCTTGTGATTCATCTGTTCATATTTTCTGTTTCTTCCTGGTTCAATCTCAGAAGTTTTGCATTTCTAAGAATTTGTCCATTTCTTCCACCTTGTCCATTTTATTGGCATATACTTGCTTGTAGTCATCTCTCATGATTCTTTTTATTTCTGCAGTGTCAGTTGTTACTTCTCCTTTTTCATTTCTAATTCTATTGATTTGTGTCTTCTCCCTTTTTTTCTTGATAAGTCTGGCTAATGGTTTATCAATGTTGTTTATCTTCTCAAAGAACCAGCTTTTAGTTTTATTGATCTTTGCTATCACTTCCTTCATTTCTTTTTCATTTATTTCTGGTCTGATCGTTATGATTTCTTTCCTTCTGCTAACTTTGGGGTTTTTTTGTGCTTCTTTCTCTAATTGCTTTAGGTGTAAGGTTAGATTGTTTATTTGAGATGTTTCTTGTTTCTTAAGGTAGGCTTCTATACCTATAAACTTCCCTCTTAGAACTGCTTTTGCTACATCCCTTCGGTTTAGGGTCGCTGTGTTTTCATTGTCATTTGTTTGTAGGTATTTATTGATTTCCTCTTTGATTTCTTCAGTGATCTCTTGGTTATTAAGTAGTGTGCTGTTTAGACTCCATGTGTTTGTATTTCTTACAGATTTTTTCCTGTAATTGATATCTAGTCTCATAGTGTTGTGGTTGGAAACGATACTTGATACGATTTACATTTTCTTAAATTTACCAAGGCTTGATTTGTGACTCAAGATATGATCTATCCTGGAGAATGTTCCATGAGCACTTGAGAAGAATGTGTATTCTGTTGTTTTTGGGTGGAATGTCCTTTAAATATCAATTAAGTCCATCTTGTTTAATGTATCATTTAAAGCTTGTGTTTCCTTATTTATTTTCATTTTGGATGATCTGTCCATTGGTGAAAGTGGGGTGTTAAAGTCCCCTACTATGATTGTGTTACTGTTGATTTCCCCCTTTATTGCTGTTAGCATTTGCCTGATGTATTGAGGTGCTCCTATGTTGGGTGCATTGGCTTGTTTATTTAATGTGCATTGTAAATTATTCTGTCACCATATTATCTAATAAATGATATTGCTTGATGTTCACATGGTTCTTGCTACTCAAGACTGCAAACATAATTCATGGGAAATCAGAAAATCTCTGTGAAATAGTACACCCAATGTTTATCAATAATGACATTTCAAAAAAATATATAGTTGATATTTTAAAATTCCATTTCTGAGAGAGTAAAAGTCAATAGAGATTTCAGCAGATCATTTTGAACAGGTATAGTTTCATTTTACCGAAGCCAGATCTATATATAAACTTGGAGTGCATAGTGAATTTAGACGAGGTTGTTTTGTTTATATTCCCTATATCTGCTGAAAGATTCTTGCTTTTCTATAGTAATTTAAGCTATTGCAGACATATGAATTCTTAGAAATTGCATACAGCATCTGGGACTAATGAAAGAGTCCAAAATTGGGAACCTAAATACATTTTACCTTATATAGTAATGTATAACAATCTAAATTTGTAGATCCACATAGTTTATTTCTTTAAAAAAGAGTTAATGGTTTCCTGAATCACATCAAGAATGGTAAGAAATTGTAAAACAAATAAATCCTTTTTTTTTCAAATAATCACATTTTATGTTTTATTTAGTTCTTGAGACAGCATGGTATACTGCCAAATAGCATAGGTGCTAGTGCCACAATATCGAGTGATAATTCTAACTTGCTACTGCAGATTATTTAACTTCCTATATATTAAATTCCTTATGCCTAAAGTAAGAATAATAACAGTACTCAATGGATGGGCTCCTGTGAGGATTAAGTGTGTTAATACAGGTAAACCACATGGAAGAGTGATAATATGCAATAAGCGCTCAATATAACTCAAAAGCCAATATGAAGAACAAAGTAGGATAAATATTTGCAATAATATGACAGTTTTTCCCACTAAACCTATTAGAAATACTTAAGATAGATCAATGAATAAAAGACATAAATAGATAATTCAAAAAGGAGGACATATATTGTTTAGGGGAAAAGTAAACTTCATTGGTAAAGAAATACATATGAAAAAATAATTTTTATTTTTTAAAGTAGCATAGATATGGGAAAATACAAGAATGTACTATGCAAGAAGTTTACACTTTTACGTTTAATGTTCTTGCATAATGCTAGTGGGAGTGAAAATTTGTATAATCATTTTGGAAATCAATCTAACTATATTTATAATGAAAGGTAAAGTCTCCTTATTTGACCTAAAAATAATATTTTGTAATTTTGCTTTAGGTTAAAAAACTTTAGGCAAAATGATAGATAGTACAACATAATTTGTAACTGTAAATTTTTGAAAGAATGTAAAAGTCCAAAAGTAATTGTTAGTATATTAGTTTAATTTCAATTATTAAAATGTACTTAGTGAAAAATAACATGAATTCTGCTTATATGATGAGTAATTTAAAAAAGAATACAATGTAGACTATGTGATAAGCATCACAGTTAAGTGAAACAAGGAAATAAAAGTACACATAGATACAAGGCTGAGAGAAATGCAGCAAAATATAATTAAAAGCTATTTATAGATAAAAATAAAAAATGATTTGTTAACTATTTATATCTTTGTAAATGTTCTGTATTTTATATACTGAGCATGTTCAATTTACAAAATAAAAAAGGAAACTTTAGGAAGAAAAATAATATTTCATAAACATTTAAATTACTTTTAATTAATCATTCATAATTATTTAAATTACCAAAAAGAATTTTTGATATAAAATTAATTCAATGCTGTAGGAAAGATTCAGATCTCATTTTTAATCTGTATATTTCTAGTAATAAAATATAACTACAGGGCTTCCCTGGTGGCACAGTGGTTGAGAGTCCGCCTGCTGATGCAGGGGACGCGGGTTCGTGCCCCGGTCCGGGAGGATCCCACATGCCGCGGAGCGGCTGGGCCCGTGAGCCATGGCCACTGAGCCTGCACGTCCGGAGCCTGTGCTCCGCAACGGGAGAGGCCGCAACGGTGAGAGGCCCGTGTACCGCAGGAAAAAAAAAAAAAAGCTAGCATCAGAATATCATGTCACTGATTAAAAAACACTGCATTCATTTTCATAATAGTCACAATGGATTTCATGTAGATATCTTAATTTTAAACTTTATTTATTCAATTATTTATTTTCAACTCATTTTATTGATCAGGAAGTTGAAGTTCAGAATGGTAAAAGGAGTGGCCTCAGGTAACTCAGCTCATCAGTGGTAAAACTGGAACCCAGGGATATTCTGACATAAAATGAATGTGTCTTGCTTTATCATATGTGAGGTGCCACTTGTCTCTTATTTGCAGGAATTAAAGGGAAATAGAATGGGGAAAAATATCATACCAGTTTTGTTATTTATTCAAGAGGCATTTATTGAGCTTAACATGCATCAGATTATGTGATAAATACTGACATTGAAAGGTGGGTAAATCATAATCCCTAAATCCATGAATCTTGAAGTTATTAGGGTGACAAACATTTAAACAAATATAAAAAATGTCATCCTGGAAGTATGTGCCAAATATGTGTAGGAAAAGTCCTTTTGAAAATGTGTGCCAAGTACAGTGGAGACACAAGAGTGTCAACCTGGGGAATCTTGGAAGGCTTCCTAGAGGTGGTGATCTATGAACAGGATTTCACCAGACTGAGGAGGAAGTACAGGAAGAAAGATACAAATGAGGTGGCACTTTAGAGGAGCAGCAGTTAATTCTATAAACTGGAACCACAGCATGCTGAAGGGTAGTAAATAAGGCTGGGGAAATGAATAAACACAGACTGTCACTGTAGATTTATAGGTGATTTAAGTGAGATTAAAATATATAGAGTAGAGGAAAGAATAGTAGACTAAAAAGCAGGAGAATTTGTTTCCAATTTCGACTTTGTTTTATAAGCAGATATCTTGAGTCCTTCATATGCTGGGCACTGTGCTAATTGTATAACTTACAGCAATCAGCAAGAACAAATAAAAACCCTGCTTCGATGGAGCTCATAGTCTAGTGAATAAACATACAGTCAAAAATATTTTCAACACATATTATAGTTGCTAAGTGGTATTTGGGAGGGAGGGAGGTGTGCAAGGAACTAAAGCCGTGTGCAGGAGTTATTAGTGATATTTGAGTTCAACTCTATAACCTGTAGGAGTTAGATTTAAGGATAAGGTGGAAGTTTCTATAGAGCAAGAAATCAGCATTTATCAATACAAAACCCAGGGGCACGCAAGAACATGCTGAGGTCAGTAACGTAGAGGACACCACTTGAGAAGGAGAGGTGAGAAGAGTTCAAGCTGGAAATCAGAAGTGGCCATATCAGTCACAGACTTGAAATGGAAATTAAGGGGCTACTTAAGGCAGTGGGAAGCCTTAGAGATTTTATGGCATGAAGAGTGCATTTTTGAATGAGTTCTCATTTGTTAATGTGGAGAATGGATTGCAAAAGGCAAATCTAAAGACAGTGATACACACTTAGGTAGGTGTGTAGCAAACAAAGGAAGAGATAGCAGCAGCCTTGAGTCACTAGGGTCATAAGAGTAAGGAAGTCAATTTTACTTAACCTCTCTGAGCCTCAGGTTGATCTGCTAGCAAATAAAGATGTTGGGCTAGATGGACTCAAGTTAGCTTTCTGATGGAAAAATGTGCCCCAGAGTTTTTAGCTCATGTACTACAATGAAAGGAGCATCTCATCCGCACATGGACATTCACAGAGCAATGCAAAAACATTTTGACCTAACACATAGCTCTGAGGGACTAGGCTGTGTGAGTTTGAAAGAGAAAGATAAAAATCAGCCACAAGAGAAAGCAGGAAAGCGAATAAAATGAAATATCTGCTGGGAACTTTCACACAGGCTCATCTGTGAAGACTCCTAGGGGAAACAAACAAACCAGAACACTGACATTTTCATCAGAAAACCCCAAACCACATGAAAACTACCTCCTTCCAGGTTTATGCACAAATTTCAGACCAAAGAGATTTCATTCAGATTTGTGGAATGTTTTCCCCTGAGCCCAGGAACATTTCATTAAAGCAAAAAGAGAAACCTGTAATCTGGTCTAGAGAGGATGCTTTCTCCAGGTTGACTGTTCAGCTCCTTGCTCTGTGTGCTCGCAGTTCAACAAGGAGTGGGGGTATAAGTGTAGGTGTTTGGCTCTCCTGTGCTATTGCATGAAAAATCAGAGTAAGGATAGGATTTTTTTAGTATCTGAGGTAATATCCAGGTTCTTGCCAGTTTTTAGTGATAATGGAAAAAGGACTGGATAGGAGTCCTCACCTGGCCTTTTCATTCTTACACACCTCTCCCCAGCTCTGTCCGCCCCCCATAACTTCTGTCCTTTGCCTACAGGGGCCAGTACACCTTTGTTTCCACTTGGTTGTCAGAATTTATTCAGTCCTGCGACCTGCTGGGCTCAGCTCCTGCTCATTCTAGCCTCTTCTGCATTCTGCCCTGTTCATACTTAAAGGAGTTAGGATTAGATATATAAAGTCCTAAGCTTCAAGGGCCCTTTAAGAATCATATAACTCAACATCTTTACCTTACTTCTAAAGCAACTGAGTTTTAAGTCTATGGCATTCTCTGCCTTCTCAACCCTGTCCTGAACCAGGACTGAATAAATAGGAAAAGGATGCTACATGCCAAGTCTCTCATTGAATACAGCTCCTTCCACGGCATTGGTCCTTCTATTACCACAGAGGCTTTACCTTTACTACTATTGTGAATTTAATGTAAGGAAATACAGTGGTATTTCTGTTCATGAAATTTTATAATTCACGTATTAGTGTTTTTCCTGAATTTTAGAATACAATGTACCATGTCTTCACAGGATTTTAGCTGGTGGTTAAGGTGAAATTGTTGAAAATTAATTCAGAAAAGCATCAGTTTTTACGAACATTATAGGTATTATCAATGTCTTCATTTGCTGTGCTCCATAATGCTTCATTTATTATATTTTTATGGTTTCTCTGACAATCTCCACTCATATATCTCATTTCATGCCTGCCTTCTTTTATACTACAGGCATCTATACTATAAGCAGGGCCCATGTATTCTTCACTTTTTGTGTTCTAAACCTCTAAGATTATATCTAGCAAATAGAAAGGGCTGAGTGAATAGTTGCAGAGCAAACACTTTTTTTTCTTTGAACTGGAGATACAGTGCCACCTATATTAAATAAAGCAGTATAAAAATCCTGAAAAAGTACATATATCAATGAATTTCTGCAAGGTATCTTAATTGGGCTTCCCTGGTGGCGCAGTGTTGAGAGTCCGCCTGCTGATTCAGGGGACACGTGTTCGTGCCCCGGTCCGGGAAGATCCCACATGCCGTGGAGCGGCTGGGCCCGTGAGCCATGGCCTCTGAGCCTGCGCGTCCAGAGCCTGTGCTCCGCAGCAGGAGAGGCCACAACAGTGAGAGGCCCGCGTACCGCTAAAAAAAAAAAGATATCTTAATTTTAGAGCTCTTGTGCATATTGAGAACTGAGAGAAATTTGAAGAAATGACTTAGACAACTTTTAATATGTTTCTAATTTCTTTATATAAAACCAGGAGAGAAACAAAATAGTAAAAGAAGCAGGATCACTTAAATTGTGTATTCTCTCATTTATTAAAGGTATTATGGAGTTTTAAGAAATACTGGCTTGAACTGGTTTATCCATCTAACAAAAGAAATTGTATGTCTATCTAGGATACGCAAAAAAATTCTGTGAGTTTTAATTTGTGTAAGACAATAATGAGGGACTTCCCTGGTGGTCCAGTGGCTAAGACTGTGCACTCCGAATGCAGAGGGCCCAGGTTCGATCCCTGGTCAGGGAACCATATCCTGCATGCTGCAACTGAAGATCCAGCATGCCACAACTAAAAGATTCTGCATGACACAACGAAGATTCCACCCACGGCAACGAAGGTCCCACGTGTCACAAGTAAGACCTGGAGCAGCCAAATAAATAAATAAATATTTTTTAAAAAGACAATAATGAGCATAGTCTTTAGCAATAATTATGCTACATATGCCTACTTCAATTTCTACATTTCCAACTACCCTTTATCTATCCAAGGATGAAACCAATTTCTCAACAACAGATGTGTAGATGTGTAGTGAACACGGCTCTTAGACATATAGTAATATTTGTCGTATTGTAATTCCAAGTCTTCCTACACTGAAATGATTGCTGTTAAATAAGGAAAGACAATTGTTTTTAAGACTGAGGAAGCAGCAATTTATTTGTCTCCTGGATTTGGTATTAAAAAGAGGCTTTGGATAAGGCTTTTGGATTATTAAACTACTGACTAGTACTGTAAACACATATTATTTTTTAAATTGAGGTATAGTTGCTTTACAATGTTGTATTCATTTGTGCTGTACAATGAAGTGTATCAGCTATACGTGTATATATATATCCCCTCCCTCTTGGGCCTCCCTCCCACCCCTACCCCCATCCCATCCATCTAGGTCACCATAGAGCACTGAGCTGAGGTCCCTGCACTATACAGCAGGTTCCAACTAGCTATCTTTTTCACACATGGTAGTGTATATATGTCAATCCCAATCTCCCAGTACATCCTACTCCCCTCCCCCCATCCACATATTTGTTCTTTACATCTGCGTCTCTATTCCTGCCCTGCAAATAGGTGCATCTATACCATTTTTCTACATTCCACATATATACATTAATATACGATATCTGTTTTTCTCTTTCTGACTTACTTCACTTTGTATGACAGACTCTAGATCCATCCATGTCTCTGCAAGTGACACAATTTCGTTCCTTTTTATGGCTGAGTAATATTCCATGGTATATATGTGCCACATCTTCTTTATCCATTCATATGTTGATGGACACTTAGGTTGCTTCCATGACCTGGCTATTGTAAATAGTGCTGCAATGAACATTGGGGTGCATGTGTCTTTTTGAATTATGGTTTTCTCAGTGTATATGCCCAGTAGTGGGATTGCTGGGTCGTATGGTAGTTCTATTTTTAGTTTTCTAAGGAACCTCCATACGGTTCTCCATAGTGGCTGTATCACTTTACATTCCCACCAACAGGGCAGGAGGGTTCCCTTATTGAATCATCACCTAAAGCTGTAAACTGGAGGCAGTGAAGAGTCCCATCAGCAGACTCTGGCTGAAATTTCCTTTGGATCGTGCCAGAAAAATTTATCCTGGGATTTCTCCTTTTTTAAGGCAGCAAATAATCCTTGTGTACAGTTTGCACATGTGAAAATAATGTGCTCCCTCTAGTTTTGCTCCCTTGTAAGGGGGCCACATTGACAAACTCAAGAACATACTTCTGTAGAAGCGATATAGAAGAACATTTCTTAAAATGTATTCTGTGTAATGCCAGTTTGATTAGATTTTCCTTTTTCTAAATGGGAAAAGGATTCTGTGATTAAATAGTTTAAGGAAAGTGGTTAGATAGACTCTTTTAATGCTAGACTTCTTAGGAGCTTTAAAATGCTACTGTGTATCATCTATCACCAGAAAGGAAATAGAGAATACAGTATTTTCCAAACTTAATGACTACAAAATCTTTATTCAACCCTAAAGCATCTTGTGAGAATAATGTTCTGTTAAAAACAATTGTAAAATTTTCATTCATGTTAATGGGAACAGAAGTGTAAAGTCTATTAATTGAGAAAACTGGGATGAGTTCAAAAGTTAAAGGTTTCTTTACATAAAAATAAATTTAAATGACAAAAATTTATCATTTTATGCTGATATATCTAATGCCAACTAAATACAATAACATTTTTTCTTTCCCCATTCTATATTTATTTGTCTTTTCTCCCATAGTGAGAACCCTGGCTCCCAGAAATATCACTGTGTTTACAAATTTGCTCAGCCCTACAATACATAATTCCTGCTTCTGTACTCTGCAAGGATAGAAGCAATGGAACTACAGCCACAGTGAGCACACCTTACCACTGTATCTTGTTTTCTAAATACTGTTCCCTATTAAAAGTAAAATAGGAGTACTTAGAGAAATGGCCAATTCCAGGGAAAGTAGAAGATGATTCTGGAATATCTTACTGTGTCAGAAAGTATACAGACACTCAAAAATGAGGGGTCCTGTACAAATGACACAAGAACCAGTTTTGAAAAATTTCCCACTGTTGGCCAAATTTAGGAAAGTAAATCTTCAAAATAACTAATGACAGTTATGGATTAAAACACAATGGGTATTTAGAAAAAAATTATTGTGGAGACCAGAGATGTGAAGCAGGGCAATACAGATATATAGCAGTTTTTACTATCAAGTTAACACTGGGAATATTTTCTTATAAAATTTAAAATAATTGAGAAGAATTATATTTGTTACTTATATACAGTATACTAAATATTTTAAAAGAGTAAGTGACTCACTTCATTACAGTTTTCTAAATGATTATGTTGCTACCCAAAGATGCTGTGAAAATAAGTGAAAAGAGATCTGATCAATGAAAAAAATCACAACAAACATAAAAAAATTCATGATTTACGTAGTCAGTAAAAACCAAGCGAACAAATAAATTCAGGGAGAAGGGAAGACTCTTACAGTAGAATGCAAACTGATCATTGTCAAAGAATGATAGAGTTAGAAAAATCACCATTCTTCAACTTATATAGTAAGAATAAATTCAGGCAAGAACGATCTTTTTTTATAGTGTCTTTTCTACATTACCTGTGGCTTAACTCTTCGTAAGTGAAATTATGAGCAATAATTATAATGTGTAGACTACATAAATATAAAAGAATAAGGTTTATAGAAAAGCTCTATTAAAAGTCTGCATGCAGTGCTGATGGTTTTCTTTTTTCACAAAACTATCCCGAATTTAATAATGTGATTTAGAATTCTTAGCAGCATTTTGACCAGTTATCTAAATTGGGTAGCTTAGACTTCTGTCTCTAATCTTCAGAGTCATTAACTTTTTTCTTGATGAGTTCTGATGTACCATATGTTCTTTTCCAATTTTCCTTTTTGTATCATTTCGTCTAACCGAAGCTAACATCAAAGTATAAAATAGACTATTTTACCTACACGCTCCTTTTTTTGTCTTTCATATAGTTGTTTTGATTAGACAATTTGTTGCTCACCACCTGATGTGCAGTACTTTACATCTACTTTAAAATTTTAAAAACAGTTGGTTATATTTGATATGTTAGCGAAAATTAAGGAAATAAGGAAACTTATAAAAAATAATAATCTTATAAGAAAAATTCTTAGCAGCTTTCTAGATTTATCAATTACTTTTTCTAAGTTAAACACAGTTTTATAATACTGACTAAAAAACTCATATAATTTTCACATTCTAAAGTAATTAGTGATATTTTAGGTGAATCTGTCAAAATAACTAACAAAATTGTAAGTTTCTACAATTAACAGGACTTGTTTCATTCTTTTTTATATATCTTCTTTCTTAGTTTCTGGGAAAGTACAAGTAGGCATTATGAGTCTAGGAGATAATTTTGACTTAAGACTAAAACCCAAAAGTTAGTTATAGAAATAGAAAGTCATTTGGCAATTTTTTGAAATTTATATATATATATATATATATATATATATTCAATTTTGATGTGATTCAAACCATAGTGTAGTCAAGTTATCTTGTCATAATGAATATCTGTTTCATCACTACTTAAAATCTAATTTGAGATATCTTTCAATGATACAGATATAAACTGACAAGTTAAAAAAATAAATCAAGCAAACTTATTTCAGTATGGATGGTAATTAAAATTGCTTGATCATTCCTTGATTTGCCAAATTTCCTGTCTTCTCTAAAATAGGGAAATCAGCTGTCAAAGCACTTGAAAATATATTCTCTATAATGAGAACATATGTTATATAAAATATCTAACCTACCTAACATAACTTTATGTTCTTGTACATTAAAATACCTAATACAGTGATCTAGTTGTTAGGACCTATCACTGCTTTAAAGAAATTCTCCATGGAAGAAGAATAGAAAATCTAATCAGTGAAGAAAATGCACACGTTTTCTCTTATTAGTCTATATATTTGCAAAGTCAACTGGATATGAATTTAGTCCTCCTTAAGAAAAATAGGGCAAGTAGTCCTGTTCTTTATGATTTAATAATTACAGCAAATATTGTGTAAGTTTAGGTTCTTGAAATATGAATGTATCCATCTTGCAAAAGATATAAGTAGAAGAAAATTATGTCAATTAGCTTGGCAAGATATTGCAAGAACAAATTAGTCTTCTTCTAAATAGCCTCAAAGCAGTTTCCTGCAAGGGAAAAACATAAAGGATAATATCCAACTTCACTGATGTGGAATTAGGAAACATCATCTGAATTGCTGAAAAGTCAGAATCATTAGAAAATCACTTAAAGACAATCATCTCCTGCAAAAAAACATAACATATAAGGTCATTTTAATACTGCTGCTAATGAAGATAGTTTATCTGGGCCTGCTTTATTGATTAGATCAAAATTATGATTAGATTTAGACATCAAGTTCTGGTAAAGGTAAGGACAAGGGCTATGCTTTATTTAACTTTGCATATGGGATGGCTAACTTAGAACCTTATATATAAAATGAACATAATGAAAATATTCTGCATATAAATGGTTGAATGAATGGCTGAATGAGTGAAACGTTTGAGGAGTTTGTTTCAACTGAACAAAATATCTCATAACTTAGTTTTTTCCCTATAATAATTATATTTTACTTAAAGGTAAACTTTAGTTCCATATATTGACCACTAAGAAAATTAGAAATGGCCTCATCTTAGTTAAAATGTATACTAGAAGAACATAAACTCAAAGGAAATTGTTGAACACTTGTTCTGGTTTTTAACACAACCATTTTATTCATTAGAAATCCTGTGTAAAAAATACTTAACTATAGTAACATTTTAATAGAAAATTTAGAAAAAGAATGTGGGATTAATTATTTGATTAATATTGTCACCAAAACCCATGGAGAAAACTTAAGTAGAGTAAGGGATTATCAATTGCAGTGAAAGGGAAAAAAGATGTTGCTATTTCAGTAGGTTAAGGGACGGCCTCCTCAATAAGGTGATATTAGAACAGGGACCTGAAGAAAGAGAAGATAGCCCAGGCATCTTCTTTCCCAGGTCTTCATCTGGGGCCTTGGGTAGAGGTACCTCTGCTGTGACCTCCTTAGGAAGTAACAGGCAGAAAACTTGAAGGCAATTTTACCCAGTCTGACCCAGTACTTGTTCACTCCTAGTCCTTTACCTTTGCTCTCCTCCCAACCCAAGGTCCGTGAAACTGCCAGCGCCTTTTGTTAAGGGCTTCCTCAAACCCTGAGTGACCCACCCCTCGCTTCTGTGTTAATCCACCTGACACCAGACTAACGTGCCATTCTGGAGAAGTGAAAGGGGGACTTGGAGCTCTATCCTATTTCAGACTCTAGCTTATATCATAGCAGTAACTAGTTAAAGGTTTAACACTTTCATTTTGGGTTTGCTGTTTAATGCACTACTCGGACACTTGATGGCTCAGCTCTCTCTCTCAGTTCAGCTCCTGACAATGTAAATTATCCTTGTGTGTGTGTGTGTATATATATATATATATATATATATATATATATATATATTTTTTTTTTTTTTTTTTTTTTTTTGCGGTACGTGGGCCTCTCACTGCCGTGGCCTCTCCCGTTGTGGAGCACAGGCTCCGGACGCGCAGGCTCAGCGGCCATGGCTCACGGGCCCAGCCGCTCCGCGGCATGTGGGATCTTCCCGGACCGGGGCACAAACACGTGTCCCCTGCATCGGCAGGCGGACTCTCAACGACTGCACCACCAGGGAAGCCCCTTTGTATATATTTTTATCAAAACAAATTCCATATGTTTTACCAACATTGTGTAGCTTAAATTTATACTGAGGTATTTTTCTATA
This sequence comes from Phocoena sinus, assembly GCF_008692025.1. Taxonomy (NCBI): domain Eukaryota; kingdom Metazoa; phylum Chordata; class Mammalia; order Artiodactyla; family Phocoenidae; genus Phocoena; species Phocoena sinus. Next base: position 70,385,800 of record NC_045767.1, read on the forward strand.
CTTGACATGTATTATGATTTTAACATTTCCTGATATTCAGGTAGTCATTCCAAAAATTCTATAGGCACTTTGTTTTTGATAGACAAATACTGCTGTGGCCTTATATTAATGCTTTCGTATTCCCACTAATGTCTTGAAAAATGAATAAACAAATCATATTTCATTCACTAGGCTCTTTCTCCTGCTAATTCTTCTATCAACATTGTTAAATAATTATACCCCCAATGAATTAATGGTAAGCTGCAATCTTGGTGTTGTAACTACAAATTACTTTAGCATAACTATATTAGTCAATTTTTAAAACCTTATTTTTATTGCTTGTTTGGTATAAAAGTTGATAAAGTTTAACCTACATTAAAATCTGTCATTATTTAATAAATGGCATTCTAAGTTTTTCTTGAGAAGATAAAATACTGAAATTCAAAGACAATGCCATTTTGAGCCTAGATTTACAGGAAAAAAGTTAACTATGAACAATCATGAAAAGTGAAATATATTTATTAAGAAGATTGCTTAGCTTTTACCTAGTACCTTATGTTTCATAAGAATTTTGATATTCAAATGTTATTCTTATTTTTATTTTTAATGTTGTCAATAGGATTCAAAGGACCAGAATGTCTTAGATACAACAAATACAGTTCACTGAGGTTTATGTAGAGGAAATTAAATAGAAATAGGTGTCAAAAGCTGGTTCTATTTTCAGCTCTGGCTTGCTAGCTGATGACTTCTATCAAAATCACTAAACCTCACTGAGTCCCAATTTCCTCAATCTCTAAAATTAATTTAGTCAGAACATTATTACAGTAATCAAATTAGTTGGTAGAGTTAAAAATGACATATATTGTGCTGTATACTACTCAATCCTGCAGTACTTTACTATGATGTTAAGTTTGTGGAATATCTTGGTGAAATATATTGGATCTTCCATGTGGCAACAGGTAGACCACATCTAGGAAGTCTGGAGCCTTCCCTTTCCACCTCTCAATACCTTCAGTTCTTTGCCCCTTTGTTTCCTTACTGCCCACCAGGCCAAATGACCTCAGATATTCCTTTATTCAAAGGGCATTTGTTCTTGTAGGATCAATCCCTTCTCTCAGCAAGAACCCTCTTTCCTTCCTCACATCTCACAGGGCTAGATTGTCTGGGCTGGTCAAAGTGAAGGAACACCAGTCAGAAAGGAATGGCCTTGTGTTAGAAAGAACTCTGGAATTAGCCTTGAAAAGGCTCATATCTTTGGCCTTAATTGAGTACTTCTTTAACTTTCAGAAAATAACTAGTTCTTGTTTTCTTAACTGTGCAATGGGACTAGTGGTACTCTTTAGCTACTTCTAGACATTGTGAAGATCAAATGAAGTAAGGTCCCCTAATGCCTTATAAATGGTAAAACATACAAAAATAAGTGGATATTACAGTTCAGAAAAACTCATCCATTCTAGCAGAAGGAAGGCAGTGAAGACTCCCTGGAACCTCCCATCATTATGAAAAGGTGTTTGAGTGTTTAACAAAGGTCTTCCAGAGACAGTATCTCTCCTCTATTGCTTAACTGGAAGCATCAGTGTAGAAGACAGACTGGGGAAGATGTATTTAGTCAAGTAAGTATTATTATCACTTCCTGAAAAACAGATCATCTAAGTGTAGAAATATATGATTTACCTACATTATGTCCAAATTTTATTTCAGAAAATCATGCAAGGTAAAGCTGGTAATGGTAATTCATCTGGAATTACCCCCAGTGAAACTCTTGCATATCTAATCCTGTGTTGACTTGCTTCTTGGAGAACCCAGGTATCCCATTGCACATTTACATATGTCACCCGCCACTGCACATGCACCAAGGAAGGAATTCCTTTAGAGAATGAGCTCTAGTATTTACTTCAAAAAGGTCACATTGAAAGAATGGATAAAATATTCCTGTAGTTTGGAAACCAGTAATAGAAATGAAAACTATTGACTCTGGTGAGATGAGGTCATCTATTATTCTCCGTAACATCAACCATATTTGAAATTTCTTGATGATGCTTAATTCCAAAAATTGTGTCTTATGACTTCAAATGTTTCTACAGTAATTCTTAAGACTAATGTATAATATTATGCTGTGTCTAGAAGAAGTCCTTGAAATACAAATGAGTAACAGATGGTTTTTCATATACTGGAAGGACTTTTGACTTAGATATTCAAGATGAGATTCAGAATACTTGGACCATATTCAGTTGTTCTAGAACTGATAAATGGAAAACCCAGGTGATTTATTTAATGCGATTCGATATAGTAGATGGATAGTGGGCTGTTTGACTCTAAACCACTTTTCTTTTGTTTGTTTCTGTAAAAGGACCAAGTGTAACATATGTCAAATGATTACCATTAGTATAGTCAGAGTTTCATGAAACAAACAGAACAGAAAACATTTTAAAACCTGAAAGTTGTTAATATATCCTTGGGTAAATATCCATCAAAACTCGGTAGTGAAAACTTAGTGAAGATTTTTTTATATTTAGAAGAAAGTTAGAAATATTCTGTAGAAAAGGTGATGATGGCAATAAGAGAAAAGCTGAGTCCAAGGTTTTTGTTTGTTTGTTTGTCTTGGGTGGCTTGTGACTATTAAAATCTGTTACCAAAGAAATCATATTTATACTCCAATCTATTTGAATAGGAATTAAAACAATAGTAAGATTCCTCAAGTTCTTTGTGATTGTGATTATCACAAATAGGTTGATTATTTCCATTTTTCACAATTTACTAGAAAATGTTTAAGTCTGTTGTTATTTTTATGATTTTTGAAAGTCCTATTTCATTAATAACTGCTCTCATCTATCCTAGGGCAATTTGGCTTTACTTTATTACTTTGTTAATATATTTTCAAAATGCTAGTATGTTTATGGTGGTATTTCAGCAATTTGGAAATAAAATATTGTTCTAAAACAATATCATTTAGAAAAATAATTCATGATGTTTATAATAATATTTCACATTGAGAGCCACCATTCTTTTTTTTTTTAAACATCTTTATTGGAGTGTAATTGCTTTATGATGTGTTAGTTTCTGCTGTAAAAAAAAGTGAATCAGCTATATGTTTAAATGTATACCCATAACCCCTCTAGGTGGTCACAAAGCATCAAGCTGATCTCCCTGTGCTATGCAGCTGCTTCCCCACTAGCTATCTATTTTACAATTGGTAGTGTATATATGTCAATGCTACTCTCTCACTTCATCCCAGCTTACCCTTCCCCCTCCCCGTGTCCTCAAGTCCATTCTCTACATCTGTGTCTTTATTCCTGTCCTGCCCCTAAGTTCATCAGAACCTTTTTTTTTTTTTTTTAGGTTCTATATATATGTGTTAGCATACGGTATCTGTTTTTCTCTTTCTGACTTACTTCACTCTGTAGGACAGACTCCAGGTCCATCCACATCTCTACAAATAACTCAGTTTTGATTCTTTTTATACCTGAGTAATATTCCATTGTATATATGTGCCACATCCAATGATGGACACTTAGGTTGCTTCCATGTCCTGGCTATTGGAAATAGTGCTGCAATGAACATTGTGGTACATGACTCTTTTTGAATTATGGTTTTCGCAGGGTATATGCCCAGTAGTGGGATTGCTGGGTCATATGGTAGTTCTATTTTTAGTTTTTTAAGGAACCTCCATACTGTTCTCCATAGTGGCTGTATCAATTTACATTCCCACCAACAGTACAAGAGGATTCCTTTTTTTCCACACCCTCTCCAGCATTTATTGTTTGTAGATTTTTGAGGATGGCTATTCTGACCTGTGTGACGTGATACCTCATTGTAGTTTTGATTTGCATTTCTCTAATGATTAGTGATGTTGAGCATTCTTTCATGTGTTTGTTGGCAGTCTATATGTCTTCTTTGTAGAAATGTCTTTTTAGGTCTTCTGCCCATTTTTGGATTGGGTTGGTTTTTTTTAATGTAGAGCTGCATGAGTTGCTTGTAAATTTTGGAGATTAATCCTTTGTCAGTTGCTTCATTTGCAAATATTTTCTCCCATTTTGAGGGTTGTCTTTTTTATGGTTTTCTTTGCTGGAGAGCTACCATACTTAATGTTTCTATGACTTGTGGTTAATTTATTTTGCTTTTAATAGAGTTAACCACATTTCTTTTATCCTTCTCCATATCAAACCATGAAAGATGGAAACACACCACACACACACACACACACACACACACACACACATACACACACTGTATTTAGTCAGGTTGATCCAAGTTCAAGTCTCACTCTGCTATTTACTAACAGCATGACCTGCACAGATAACTCTAGTACCAAAACCTTCAGTACCTAATTTAAAATAAAATAACTACCTCATAGGTAGACTGCAGGAATTAAATGAAATAATGCATCAAGCATTGTCACTATTTAAGCACATGTTGACAATGAATTTCCTTCCCTGACATGGATCCATTTCCTACCTTCATAGCCAGGAGTTTTTCAGATAGTAGAATTAAGGCATCCATAAAATCATTAAATAAGCTTTTCAAGATGACTGTGAATAAAACGTACTCTATAAAATTTCCTTGTGGTAGAGAAAAATTGAAGATTGAATAAGCATAGAATATTCAACTTGGAATTAATCTTTATGAATTCAGAAATACTATTTTTGCAAACCCCTTAGTACGAGTATATTCCTTTATTACTTAACTTGATTTGAAATAACTTCAATAATGGTAAAATTGCCTGAAATAAATAATGTATAAATCATTTTTTTCCAACTGTTATTTTCCTTGAAATATTAAAAGTATATTTGTGCATGTACACATTTATTGCTATAAGTTATTGAGCTAAAAATATTGTTTTAAATTGTCATATGTATGAGATATATCAAATAGCCTGTGGAAATGGAAATTTAGCTTCAGGAAAACCCTCGGGGAAGCTACATCTCACAACCTTCTTGAGTTAGTTATCATTTCAGAAGTTCTTGGCCATATGTAGCAAGTAATATTCTCTGTCAGGTATGGAACAATTAATGCTGAATTTTATATAAAATATATGTAACATATTTTATGCAATAGGCCTATAGTTTTATTTTCACATTTTAAAATATATTTTCTGGAAAAGTCAAATTGGGAGGTTTTAAAAACTTATTTCTAGTCTATTTCTTGAAATGTAAAATAATCCCTTGTTATATGTCTCTGACTCCAGTGCCTTTTCCCTTTGATTCACATTGTTGTTGGCATACCTAATACTTTTATGTCAATCGTGCCTATTTCATGTTGCCTTGTTACTATTGTGTAATTACACAAAGTATTCTAAAATGTCTCAATTATTTCTCTAGTTGATGTTTCATCTTCCTTACATTTACAACTTTGGTTACATTAGTTATCTTTTTTATTCTCTCTTGTTTTATAAGTGATTTTTCTCTTTTATTTTTTAATTGCTTGTCTGTGTTTATCAATTCATGTCATGTTTATCAATCTTTAATTTTTCTTTACTATTATTCATTTTCTGGTTTTCCTGCATTTGTTGTATTGTTTAATTGAATTTTTATTCAATCCATTTCCTTTTTTTTCTAATTGATGGTAACATTAAATACTGTCCATTTACCTGAAAAACTTTATACATTTGTTGTATTGTAATCAAGGTATAGTTATGACTCTTCTCTTTTGAATCATTATTTCAATGATTCTTTCAAATAATAGTTATTAATTTTGTCTTATCTGGTAGCTATTTTGGCCCCTCACTAACTGAAGCTACAACTTAGAGGACGATCTATTAATCAATTAATAAATATGTGTGTATATACTTATGAAAGTTACTGCTTATAATAAGTGTTACAAAATGAATAATGGGCCTCAGATCAATCATATATAGAGAATAGAGAATAACGAAGGGGGTCTCACATTTACAGAGTAGTCAGAGGATTCCTCTTTTAGATTACACTTAAGCTTAGATCTACAATACAAGAATGGGCCAAGAAAGCAAACTGTAGGGAGAAGAATAATCTAAGCAAAAATAAAAAATTATGCCAAGGTTCTTTGTTGTGAACACCCAGGGTCTTTGAAATGGCACTAGATAAAGTTGTAGATGTTGGCAAGGCCAGATACCATAGAAATTTCTAGATAATAAGTAATTGAATTAAGTCCTATCTTTTAATTGGAGGAAAGTCAAAAATCACATCATAAAACAAACAAACAGGGCTTCCCTGGTGGCGCAGTTGTTGAGAGTCCGCCTGCCGATTCAGGGGACGCGGGTTAGTGCCCCGGTCCGGGAAGATCCCTCATGCAGCGGAGCGGCTAGGCCCGTGAGCCATGGCCGCTGAGCCTGCGCGTCCGGAGCCTGTGCTCCGCAATGGGAGAGGCCACAATAGTGAGAGGCCCACGAACCGCAAAACAAACAAACAAACAAATCATGTATGCTGGGAAGTGTTGTTGCAACCTTTTCTTGAAAACACAATCTACTGTGGAATTGGTTCAGTAAATAATGGAACTCTGGAAATATGATTTGATTCATATGCTTTCAAAGAGCCAGTCACATCTTTACTTCATTGAATGTATCGTTTTAGATTAAATGCTACTTTAACTTTCATCTTGATAGTTTAAGGAAAGCAAGTCATGGTTGAAAACTACACCATTATAAAGCCCATTAAGAAACATACATTTTCCATAATAGTAGAAAGAGCATTTCAATTTATCAGCTTTCTCTATGATGAATCAAAAAATGAATCAGCTTTACACTAGGAAGTCAGCTCAGCTCAATAAACTAATCAATGAACTAAGGCTTGAGCATATGGTATACACACTCTACTCCCCTCAAGATATTTTAAGCTCATCAAAATAGTCCAAACCAGATGCAGATCCAAATTTTTTTTTTTAATGCAACAGTAAAATCTATCCCAGAAATGATTTTTTTACACACTTTTTGGAAGATTTTACAATATATTCTCATGCATTCTTGAACGTCTATTTTCCTCACTGTTCAACCAATCAATCAGAATATAATGGAAAGTAACTGTAAAAATTGAGGAAACCTGTAATACAATTGGCTTTTCATAATTATGTATTTATTGGCAAAGGTTAGGAAAGTGATAAAAACATTCAAATATAACTTACATGTAGATTGATACCAATGCATTCTTCTTGTAGCATATGCTCAGCATCATAGAATATGGAATAGAGGGGTTGTGAGATTCACATTCATCTAGGCATACATGCCTGTCAATAATAATTTGCGGCAGGCAAGTCACCATGCTAAGTGTTTTCCTCCCTTTTCTTCCTTTAATGCTTGTGATAAGCTTGTATGGTGTCTAAAAGAATAGAGGGTTTTTGGTTTTTTTAATCCATAATGACAAGAAATTCTGGGATAAGCAGTCTAAGGCTTATGTGGCATCTCATCAGTGGTATAATGATCTCTATTTTTTCTATACATCAACTTTTGCACTTCCAGGTTTTTTGTCTGAATGCCAAGAGGAAAAAGGGGAAGGCCAAACGCTGACAGGCCTAAGGGCTGATTGCAGCACTAGTCTATTTCTTAAGAAGAAAAAGAAAATCTTGCTAGAAGGAACACCCAGGCACTTTCTTACATGTAATTAATGAGAACTGGATCACATGGTCACCCTTAAATTATAGGAAAGTATGGGAAAACACGTATTTATTTTCTTTATTTTCCTCTATAGTAGAGAAAGCCTAAGGGAAAGATAGGGTTTTGGAATATTTTTTTATTGAAGTATAGTTGATTTACAGTGCTGTGTTAGTTACAGGTGTACAGGAAAAAGATTCAATTATATATATACATATATATATTATTTTTCAGATCCTTTTCCAATGTAGATTATTGCAAGATATTGAATATAGTTCCCTGGGCTATACAGTAGGTCCTTGTTGTTTATCTATTTCATATATACTAGTGTGTATATGTTAATCCCAAACTATGACTAACATGCAGATTGATACCAATGCATTCTTCTTCTAGGATATGCTCAGCATCATAACTTCTGTATATCTATCTATTTATCCCTCCCCCCTTCCCCATAAATTTGGTAACCATAAATTTGTTTTCTACATCTGTGAGTCTATTTCTGTTTTGTAAATGAGTTCATTTGTATCATTTTTTATATTCCACATATAAGTAATGTCCTATGATATTTGTCTTTCTCTGGAATATATTTTTTTGGCACTCACTTTATAGTGTCTGCTGCACATTCTATAGAATCAGTACATTTATTATCATCCATGTTTTATGGTTGATATGAGTGTGGCTCAACCCTTGAAGGGGTTAAGCAGTTTTCCCAGTGCCATGTGGTCAGTAACTAGTGGATCTAGGCTACAAACTGTGCATCTGAATTCAGAATCACATTTTCATCTGCTATATAAAGTTGCTTCCTATTACAGTCCTGGAGCAAAAAGTCATTATTTCAAGAAATCTCCCTTTCATAAGCCTTACCCCTCACGTAAATATCAAGGGCAGATATTAACAATTTTGGAGCATCTGCCAGACACCAAGTATTTCCATAAATGTTATCTTTATGAAATCCTTTGAATTATATGTTACCTCCAATTTTTAGATTAAAAAAAAACACCAAAGCTTATAAATTTAAGTAATTTGTCCATGGCCACACAGAAGTAAGGGAGGGCTAGGGTTTGATTCCAATTCTGCATAATTTCAAAGCTGTTTCTCTTTCTTACTACACAATAAGGTTTTAATTTTCCTAAATATAAATGACTATTGCTGATACTACTCATCTATATCTAGTCTGCAAAGAAGATTGGGGAAGTAATTTAACTTCTGTATATCTATCTATCTTCTATAGATAGATATATAGACATATATTTAATTGTGGTTAAAAAACAATTTATTATCTTAACCTGTACAGTTCAGTTGTGTTAGCTATATATACATTGCTGTGCAGCAGCTCTCTAGAAGTTTTTCATTTAGCAAAACTGAAACTCGGGACTTCCCTGGTGGTCCAGTGGTTAAGACTTTGCCTTCCAATGCAGGGGTGCAGGTTCGCTCCCTGGTCAGGGAGCTAAGATCCCACATGCCTCGCAGCCAAAAAACCAAAAAACATAACACAGAAGCAATATTGTAACAAATTCAATAAATACTTTCAAAAAATAGTCCACATCAAAAAAAAAAAAAAAAATCTGAAAAAAAAAACCCCAAAACTGAAACTCTATATCCATTGAACAGCTCCCAATTTCTCCCTTCCCCAAGCCCTTCGCAAGTGCCATTCTACTTTCTGTTTCTATGAATTTCACTGCTTTAGATAACTCATAAAGGGGAATCTGCAGTACAGGTACACCCCACTTTTCAAAAGTGGCACTTTATGCCAATTAAGTTTTATGGAAAGACCTATGTTGGTACCTGATTTTGCTAACTGAAATAAATCCTAAGAGGATTTTTGCTTTTACAAAAAAAAAAAAAAGTGAAAAGTGAAAACAGTGTTCAGCATTTGTTTTGCAATAAGCTTTTGTAGAGGCAGTGCACAGCCTGAGCAGCAAGAATGGCACCACCAAGCGCCTTCTCCAGGAACTACACAACATCTTAGCATCAATCTGCCATAGCTTTCAACTTTGTGAGCATATGTACTTTATTTCTATTTATTGTGGGCATCTGTTAGCAAGGTGTGTCCTAAGGTAATTGCTTCTTCGCTTTACATGGTTTAGGCTTAGAAAAGGTTTCATAGGAATGCACTTATTTCACTTAGTGTATTGTCCCAAGTTTTATCCATGTTGCAGCATGTGGCAAAATTTTCTTCTTTTTAAAAGCTGAATAATATTCCATTGTATGTATATACCATATTTTCTTTATCCATTCATTCGTTGATAGCTGTTGGGTTGCTTCTACCTTTTGGCTATTGCAATAATGCTGCAATGAACATGTGTGTGCAACTATCCCTTCAAGATGCTCCTTTCAATTCTTTGGGATATATATAGGATTGCTGAATCATTGTAGAAGTAATTTTAATTAATCAAAGGATTTAAAATATGAAATCTATATATTCCATTTGGAGATTGCCCTTTTTTTCCTTCACCCTTTATCCCTGCAGTCTCATGCTAGGACAATTAATATTTGGCCTTTGACTTCTCAGTTATATATTAATATAAATAATCTTGTTTCTCTAGTTCATCAGTATGTGGATCCTGTATGCATAGAGAGGCAATTTGTAGAGTGATGTAGAGAACAGGTCTCAGGCTGGCATGCTGGGGTTTAATCCCAGGTATGCTATTCACTTTCTCTGTGTCCTTGAGCAAGTATATCAGACACTCTGTGCCTCAGCTTCTCTGTGTAAATTGCAAATAAAATAGTAACTACTTCTTAGGGATGTTGTAAGAATTAAACTAGTTATTATGAATAAAGTTCTTAGGATAATGCCAAGTATATATTATGTACTGGCTAAAGTTACTTTTTCTTATTTTTATATTATATTTTACCTCCGACTCTTTTTTTTTTTTATTCTCAGAAGCCATTCCCTCTCACAATTCCTCATAGAAAAACATGGCTCATTCTCACTATACTTAGTTTAGTGTGTCAACTGCAATTTCCTGTATTACAGTTATTTGTCAAAGGTGGTTAAATCAGAATTGAGCTATGGTGTGTTTGTGTATCGCAGATGTTCAATTGCAGACCAGTCAATACTATCAATACATTTTAAAGTTTCACCCTCATGTACAATTGAATTTTTGTAAATAGTTCTAGGTACATAGTGAAAGCTCAGCATGTACTATTACACTTTAGTTTATAATAATTATTGAAGTCAGAAACTATGTCATATTCATTGTTGTAATCCTAGCAAAAAAGAAAGAGCTAGAAAGACCTGGATCTTGTCTTTCCTGGTCCTGCTTCTCTTCTTCCATTCAAATTATCAATAAAAAGAGGTGTATAATAGAGACAAAGGAAAAGAAAAACACACTAACTGGAATTTTGGTAACAAATGTCAAATTAAAAAAAAATCTGTAAATTAGCCCTTTGCTCTTGGAACGAACATATACGTAAAACTTTACTGCACTAATGTGCACCAAATAAAACCTGCCTGTATCAGAGAAAATAGAGCTGGAGGGACAGAGAAGCTTTTCTGATGCATAGGTCAACTTTGCCAAGGCATCCTGATCCAGCCATGGCTGGTGACTGTGCGGTGAGAGGCCCAGAGCTCCGAGTTGCCAGGAGATGCCTCTAGCTCTGTTTTTCCAGGCAGAGAGAAAGTAATTATGTGACCATAAAGGTCATTAACTGTAATCAGTTCTAAATCTCTCAGTAGTGCCCTCAAACATTGTTCTGGGTGTTTTCCCTTTTCCCCTCCAAATATCTCCAGTCTTCTGCCCTCTGCTCTGTGTCCCAGAAAACTGACCTGTATGGATCAAATCAAGTGCCCCTTTGCTCTCGGCTCCCAGTTAAATTTTGCCACTGAGGAGCACTAGCAGAAGATTGGAGGGAAGAAGGGAAATGATGTCACTGAGGTATTTATTCCACAGGATCCTCCGACAAGGTTGCCACAAGTTGCCAGCATCTGTCAAATGTCCTTTTGCCCACAGTTATTTCTTTCTTGCTCCCTGCAACTACTCCCTCCCCTCTGATCCTTTGGCACCAGCTCTTCCTTCTGGAATTAGTTTCAGGATTCTGGAAGATGCTTGGAGGCATTCCTAACTCTTTCCCATACTTTTTTTAAAGTGTCCTTTTGTTAAACCCTCCTCAAGTTACACAGTTCAACTATCCCATCATTCTCCTTCTGGGACCATGACTGAAAAACACATCAAAACACTCTGAGTTAAGAGTACATGTTCTCACCTTTCTTACTCATCCTTGAGAAGACAAAGTCAGGAAAGATAGGAGGGATTATGCACGCAGTACAAATGGCTCTAGTTCTTTTATAATATATCTTAAAATCCAGAGTTTACTTAATAAACAGAATTTATAAACAAACGACTGAACTTGATGTGTGTCACGTTGTCTGGGTCACCCAAGCTCACGGTTTCTAGTTTGCCAAACGGAATGTTTACTATTGGTCCCTCATATGGCACAGGCTTTGCTACTCATCAGCTGAGATCATTAATTTTAAAATGTGTGGTAAAAGGATACGCTAATATTAATTATTAATATCAATGCAAAGTGAGGCTTTCACAATTTTGAAATTTTATTATAAGAGTAATCTTTTAAAATGACAAGCCATAATGAAGAATTGAAATTTTAGCACAATAATTTAAAAGGTTTAAAGCTAAAAAAGTGAAAAAAGTAAAAATCTAAATCTTAGTATGAACATAAACAATTTTTAGTAGTGTACTTGAATCAATATTCAGAAATTTGATTTATGGTAAATGTTGAATGTATCATTACTAAAGTTACCTATTATATAGTATTATCTTAAAGATGTTTTCCTATTTTATTGAGCATAAAAATTTTAGCAAACTAAGTTTTGTGACTATTGGAATTGTAAATTTTAATTATTGAAGTGCACACCCTGAAATGCAGAGAGAAAGCTCATGAGTACTGTGTAAAGTGAACTAAATATTTATTCCAATGAAATTATTCAGAAAAAGCTGTTTGGATTTTAATACTGTGAAAAATGTTAAAAGCAAGATAGTATACTGACACAAACAATTTTAATGAGAAAACATACTTTATGCTGTCTCAAGGGGGAAAATATTAAAATTACTTTAGCAGTTGCATTTATCACTTTTCTTTTACTTAAAGCATCTTGTGTCAATTTTAGTGGTAACAGCAACCTTCTCTCTAGATTAGTCTACTTTATCTACTTCAAAAAACATTGAAATAATTATGAAGCCTGAATTTTCATTAATGAAACAGATTCACAACAGTTTTTTTTAGCAAATTTAAAAAAGGAGAACATAGCTTTGATTAATGTTTCTTTGAGAGGAATTGAGACTATAAAGTACAGTGGAGAGCAATTAACTGTATTATTATTTAAAAATTAAGAAAATGCATTTTTAAAAATGTGGTGCCTTTTTAAATAGCACAATAAAGTTATTCCAAAACAGGGGTTGGCAAACGTTTTCTGTAAAATGACAGAGGATAAATATTTAGGCTTTAAGGACCACTTGATTTTTGTTGTACCTACTCAACTGTGCTGATACAGTGCAAAAGCAGCCGCAGACAATATGTAAATAAAGGGGTATGGCTGTGAGCCAGTTACTATTGCTGTGGCTCTAGTGTGCCACTCCATTTTCTAAAAAGTAAACACAGTCGTAGCTCATTGTACTGTGCTTTGCTTTATTGTGCTTTGCAGATATTGTATTTTTTACAAATTAAAAGTCTGTGGCAGCCCTGGATCGAACAAGTCTGTTGGTGCCATTTTTTTCCAACAGCATTTGCTCATTTCCTGTTTCTGTGTCACATTTTGTTAATTCTCTCAATATTTTGAAACTTTTCATTATTTTTATATTTGTTATGGTAATCTGTGATCAGTGATCTTTGATGTTACTGTTATAATTTTTTGGGTGGTCACAAACCATGTCCATATAAGACAGCAAACTTGACTGGTGAAATGACAACAAAGAATTGAGGATATTACATAACCTTTGTTGATAGAGCAGAGACAGGGTTTGAGAGGATTAACTCCAATTTTGAAAGGAGGTCTACTGTGGGTAAAATGCTATCAAACAGCATTCCCTATTACAGAGGTATAATTCTTGAAAAGAAGAGTCAATCAATGAGGAGAACTCCGTTTTTTTGTCTTACTTAAGAAATTGCCACAGACACCCAACCTTTAGCAAACACCCCCCAGATCAGTCAGCAGTCATCAATATCTAGGCAAGGCTCTCCACCAGTAAAAAGATTATGACTTGCTGAAGGCTCAGATGATGGTTAGCATTTTTCAGCTATATTTAAAAATTAAGGTATGTAAGTTTTTTAGAAATAAAACTATTGTACACTTAATTGACTACAGTATAAACACTATAATAACTTCAGTATTGGGAAACCAAAAAATTTATGTGGCTTGCTTTATTGCGATATTCACTTTATTGCAGTAGTGTAGAACTGAACCCACAATATCTCTGAGGCATGCCTGGTAGTCTGTATTATATTTGATTGGGTATCAGGAGTAATTTTTAAGAACTCTTATAGTACCTGTTTAAAATATATCAGCGGACATTGATTCCACACAGGAAATAACAAGGAGATAACAAAGAATACACTCTTACTGAATAATATAGGGTTTCTGTGCTTCAAACAGAATTGAGTAGGCTGCTTTTTAAGTCTAAACACCTCTTCTGTGAAGGAAACTTGTTCTAGTTTTGGAATATGAACAATCACATTGTCATCAGAATAGTTACTTGTAACTGAAAGAGAAGTGTATGTATAACTAGAGGTACCTGTATTTAATTTCAGGCTACAGGTATACAAGCTTGGAGCATGTATCTAATATACTGAGCCTCAGTTTTTCCATCTGTTACATAGAGCTCATTCGTTTGAAGTCTAAGTTATTAATATAGAATGCACTTAAAGTTCCAGACACATGGTAAGTGCTCAAGAAACACTAAAACCTCCTTCATCTTATTCAGCTTTTTGTTTTTTTTTAATAAAAACAGCATTGAACCTGAAGGAAGAATCACAAACTTTCCTTTTTTTTAAAGTACTGTATTTTAGTGGCAGAGAATTTTCCTTCACTGTTTCCTCAAATGAAATAATACATTTTCATAAAACAAGGTATTTGGAATGGCCTGAGTATTAATCCTCACTAACATATATTTTTCTTATTGATTCACCTGGGGAATACTATCTGGCAGTTCCGATTAGGATGAAATCACAAGTTAGAATAATCCAGATTCATTGTCTTGGTAGTGAAAATCATGCATAAATATTAACTATCTTTGCTTAACCTTTTAATTCATTCAGTTTAATTCATTTTCAGAACTCTGTGTCAAAGAGAACTCAAATTTATTTTCTTAATTAGAAAAATGTGAAATAACATTGATCATAAATTAACTTCAATGCTAAAATCATGATTACATACTCTAAAACTAAAAAAGGGACATATCTATATGAAAACTATAAAAAAGACACATTTTAAGAGAATGTAACTATTTCATAACGTTACTGAATTTATTTTGTATTTAGAATCATTAAAGGACATAATACATTGATAAATTGAGATAACTTTGCCACACACAAAATGCTCCCCAAAATGATGAAGCAGAAGCCACTACAGTCACAAGCCACAAAACTTTATTATATGATGTGACTACATACACTTTATGGACACAAATAACTCTTATTACAGTGGTTTATCGAGATCCAAACTATTTCTATTTAGGTCAATTATATCTTAAAAGTCCTTTAATTAGCTCTTTCCAGCCTAACTGCATTACAGGCTCATCTTAACTATTCCCAGACTCAAAGCTTCCAGGTACATATTTCATTGTCCAAAAATAAATTAATTTATTTTGAGACAAATATTTCAGAAATTGTTTGAGAATCAGAATCCTGGATTTGTCTGGTCACACAGCAGCCTATTTCTATTCACAGTTCTCCCTTCCTCTCTTTGTCCAAATACATTGTTTTTTTTTTCTTAGTTAGAAAGAAAGAAGAGAAAGTTATTTGAAGAGAAAGCCCTTTTCATGAGGAACAGATTCTCACAAAATAATAATAATCTGGACAGATTATACTTCAGGAGATTATTCTTTTTTTCATCCCTAATGTGGGAAACATAGATCAGTAAGAAAAATAAGCATTTGATTAAAATGTTAAAAGTAACAGCTAACAAGATTGTAATACATCCAGAATTTCCTTGCAGTGTTTTAGTGTTCATTTACACCCAAGTACCTACTATGCAATACAGGATCCCCTCTCTTCTTACACACATGTCACTCAGTTGCCTGTTAATCACAGCTTCATGTTTGCCATTTTTCCTTTTTTATTCAGGATCTGTCTTTCCCCCTTCTCCATTGAACTTCAATCACCTGCGTACTGACCTTCATTCTTTCTCTCCTCATGTATTACAGTAGCTTCCTAACTGGCTTTCCTTACTCCAAACATCACACGCCAATAAATGAAACTCTTGCGATATTAATAATGGTGCTTCTGTACTCATGTATCTTTGTGAACTCTTCAAGAATTGATATCACTCAGCCCTCTGAAGTTCATATTCTTGCCTCTCTACCATAGGGCTAGACTTATCTTTCTAGCCTCATCTTTGCTTCCCTATATGAATCTTAACCTTCAATTGAAATGGAACTTTTATTTGTGCCCATGCTTCTGTTTCTTTATTCAAGCTGTTTACTCAACTGCAAAATGTATTCTCTGTTAACCTCGCCTATTGACATATTGAATTCTCAAGCTCCCATCTCTAAGCCTATATTCTCCAAGAAACTTTCCCAGAGTTATCCTCCATCCCTTAAATTGTATAACTAGTCTTCTGATTATATTATAATCTCCTCCAGAGTTCATTTTTATATTCCCTATTGTATCTAAGTCAGTACTTTATATATAAGAAGTGCTGCATAAATATTTGAATTAGGTTATGTCATTTCCAAAATGCACAAGCAAAAAAAGATAGAACTGACCTTACATTGACTACAGCAATGTGGTCAACAGGGTCTGGAAACTCCATTTGGAATGTTTTGATAGAGGCTTGGTAATGGTTTCTGTGACTTTACAGTGCTCTGTCAAGGGCTCGCTAGCAGTAAAAAACAACGACCAACAGAAACATAATACCAAGTATGTCTAAACTTCATTTGGTGTGACATTGAGGAGTTAAATAAATTTGATGATATAAAGAAAAATAGCTTGGTCAGAAATTATTTTCAAAATGTTTTTGGTGGGACATATGCTAAATTATTGAATGTCTAAGTGATCACTTAAACTCCAGCGCTAAGATCAATGAAATAATTGTGAATGGTATCTTGCTGAATTTTGCAAGGGTGAAAATAGACACTGGTATAAAACTGATAATTTTGTACATATATTTATTCATTTACTATATATCTAATCAATTTTTGGTTATTAATTTAAATTTTAAACTCAAAAAAATCATCCTGTCTAAATCTCTTGTGTAATCAAAGTACGAGATGCATTTCTTCACAACACCTTGACTTGGAATACAATTTCACATCTTACAATTATGGGCCCTTGATGTGAGAATACTGTCAATCATTCTTTTTGATGCTGAATCATTGGAAAGAATGCAACTCTCAATATTGATCTTGTTCTTAAACTGAAATATATTTTATGATTAAATTTGATGTCAGAATATGGGAACACACTAAAGGGGAAAAAAAACCCTGGTGATTATTTGTATATTTACCTACATTTATTGTACTTTAACCTAAAGTTAATGTTTTCAAAACTCCTTAATGAAATCTATATCTTTAAAATAAAATGTAGCCAATGAATTATCTAATTTCTGCTTACATTAACACTTTATATTTAGTTAGATTTATTCTTTAATTTTGCCCTTTCCCTACTGAATTCTCAGGAAATCTAAGTTCTTTTTTTTTTTTTTCCAGAAACTACTTGGCCTTTTAGGAATTGATTTCAATTGAGTTTATCCATGCAATTCAAGAATAGATAAAATATTATCATGCAATTGTAAACCCAAGAGAATAAAATCATGCTAGTCACAGTTTCCCTTCTTGATACTTCTAGATCCTGGTCACATATTTAGAGGATGGCTCGATGTGAATGAACACTTTTCCAAATTATTCTAAGTCCCTCTGCTCTAATTATCTCTCCCCTCATCTATATCCACTTTTTTGGTCTATATTAGTGTTAAAAACATTTAAATCAGTCAGGAAACACAAGTACCAGTGAATCCAATAAAATTAAGATATAACTCACCTGGAGAAAGAGGAGGATTTTTTAAAAATTATTTCTCAAGATGATAAAACTAATACTTGAAAGAAGAGAGAAACAGGGATTAGACTGCATACCCTTTGAAAGTAAGCTCTATTTGATTTCTTGTAAAAATAATCTAACTGCATTTTCACCTTTTCATTCTCATTTTTAGAAATAATAAGATTTTTACACACTTCCCTTTCTGATCTGCTTGTTTAAACAGAACTGCTCAAAATGCCACTGGCTTTGAAAACAAAGCACTAGTTTTGATGATATATACAATGAATGTATATAGAAAAGCATCTGTCATATTTTTATCATCATATCACATTTTATTTCCACTTGTAAATACTGTCAACATTTAAAGCCAAGTTAATGGAACACCAGTGAGAAAATCAAACCTACTAATATTAAGCATTTTTAAGAATTTTAAAATAGGGTCATGCTGATAGACTTGAAAGAATCCCAGAATTAAAATTGCCCCCATGGTAATGAGAAGGCTATAGCTTAAAGCATGGAAATAGCCATGATACATTTTAGTGAAATGATTTATTCTTCGTTGGTACTTCATTTTTCATTTATCTTTAAATGAATGCTTACGTTAAGAATATCCATCAATACTCAATGTTATAACAATGAATGCATGAGCACTTTGTAAGTGAATATATACATGGCCAAAGTTTAATTTGGCTCTCCATTCAGAAAAAAAAACAGTGTCGGTGGATATTTGGGCAATATCATTTAATTGATGCTTACGTTTTTCCAAGATTTATAAGAAAAGTAAAAAAGTTCATATGTAGGTGGTGGATACCCAATGAAACATATTTAGATTAAAAAAAACAAAACACTATATATTCTAAAATCATAAGTATAACCATGCCAGAGCATACACATGTATTCACTATCCACATGGTGTCAGGAGCACAGGTGATAGCTTCCTCCACATACCATAAGATAGGCCTTGATCACAAAATTATTCATCCTGATAGTTGCTCTTGACAATGGAAACAATTTTTAAAGGCTATCTTCAAGATCACTCTGGTGATTTTACAGATAATTAGGTAATGGTGAATGAATAGGGAGTTCTTATAAATAGTTGATATGCCCAAGTAGTTACATGAATAGATTAATTAAAGCCTAAATTTATCTCGCCTCTTAACAAAACAGACATTTTGGAAACTATTAAGCAACAGGCTTTAAACTATAGTAAGACTATTTTTGTTCCTCTCAGAATTGAGAGAGCTCCACACACTCATGTTCATTAGAGGTGCCTCTAATAGAACTCCACCTTTAACATGATTTTTGTGCCTGCTCACATCTTTTAAAAAAAGAGAATATCATTAAAATTGATAACAAAGTCGTAAAGCTGACCAAGTCCAAATTTAGGAACTGGGAAAGGCAATATAGAACACAAGCCTAAGACTGTGTTTCTAGAACACTTCTGGTCTGAAAAATGTTAATAGCACGTAATTAAGACCATATCCTCAATATGCATTTCAAATCAATTTGCTAGATAATAATTCTTTAGCCACAATGAGCAAATAGAAGCCCGGTTCCTCAATGCTTTTGGTTAATTTAAGGAATGTAACATTTTTGTAGAGGGTTAAGAAAAAGTCAGTTCTTTCTGTATTTAATTTCAGGGTCGGTAGATCTAAACACTTCAGTGTTAATCTCTTCATTCTTCATAAATGCTATGTGGCAGAGAATAAAATGGTTAAATGTAATATTCTTCATTTTTTTTCGCCTTGTATTTAAATTACTTTGATGGTTTCCATCTTAGTTTGTAAATCACCAAACCTAAATATAACTGGAGTTTTATTTAATGTTTCATCAGGAAATGAACTGGATCAAAGATAAGGTAAAATGGCCTTTTCTTTTTTAAATAATAAAAAAATTAAAAATAAATTAATTTGTTTTTGGGAGTAAAGTTTCTTGGAAATCAATCCAATGAAATCATTGTTTTCATATGTTTCATATGTTTTCAACTAACTCTATTCCAAACAGAGCATAAAAATAAAAAGCAAAAAAAAAAAAATCAAATTAACAATATTTTCTAGGCAAAAACATATTACATAAATATTAGGCATTAGATTAAGCTACCATTACAAACGATAGGTTATGTTTAAATAAAATATATATTAAAATTATTCCATCTTTGAAATATGAATCACAGAACTTATAAGTTCAAAATCATAATAGGATATATGTAAAAATAAAGAAAATTAAAGTACAAATATATAGTACTATTTTAATATACTGAATTTTGCAACTAATCTGTTTTACATAAATTTACATATATTAATCTGAAAGCTGCTACTTTATTTACCCAAGAAAGCTGTAAAATAGTTAAAATAACTATTCACATTTTAACCATTGGTTTCTCTGCATTTTAAAGTTAAACTTCATGTTACTGAAGGACAGTCGATTATATTGGATTTAGTCAGACTTCTTATGAGTTTTGCCTAGTAAGTAGAATTTATAAGTAAAGATAGCCAACCCAGTAAACCAGATTGAACAAGGCAAAAGCTGTTGGGAAAAATATTCGAGAATAGGAATCAATTTTGGCAATGCGTATATGTATCCTCCCTTCCCTCCACGATCCTCTTCTGCAGTCTTCAAAGCAACAGAAGAAGCTGGCACAATCTTTTCCCTCCAAGCACTGGTACCCATAATCATCTTCTCCTTGCGGCAGAGAAAGGCTATTCATTGGAATGAGAGTAGATCCTGGATGAAGTCCAGAGGACATCTGAGTAAAATAATAAATGAGTTTTGAGGAAAAAAATCATAAAAAAGATCAATTTGTCCCCTCAAGGCAAACTCTGAGAGACTGACATGCAGTCAAAATAATCTTATTTTCCAAAAATCAAATGAATACCCAATTTAACATGTTTTTAGATTATAATTTACCTTGTAGCACATAAAAATATTATTTTACATTCCAAAGATTTTGCAGGGAAAAAAACACTCAAAATTAAATATATTTTATACCTTTAGAAAGTTGTTCTACTGAATTATTGTTAACCATGAATCTAATTCTAAAATGAGAATAAACTATATTTTTCTATATTTTACAGTAAAACATTTACAATGCTATAAACATGTGTTTGTTTGCTATGGTTATATTCTGTACTTTATTTTAGTAATAATGAGAACAAATAGTAAAGATGACATTCTGATAAAGCAGAAAACTTTGAGGAGCTATGAATGAATGAAACAGATATGAGGTCTGGAGTTGTGGATAGGCACAAAGCATCATACTTGGGAGACAGAATGTGCAGGAGGTAAAAATTCAGGTTGGAGAACAACTGGTATTCAAAATTCTGCTAATTCTACCAAAATTCTGCTCATTCCAGCTATCCAGCTGGAATTATATTACCACCTAATTTTTGTGATGGTCGTGCTGAATAAACTTCATGACGTGTAAAATGATCTGTGCTTCGTCTTGCCTAGTAGTAATAGTTATTATCTTTACCAAGATTTTTTGGGACACATATCAAACTAACTCTTGATGATACCATGTTCTGAATAATACTTAAATAAGAACAAGAATTTTTAAAAATATAAAAAATTGAGCATGGCCAGGATACTGTGGAATATTAAAGCCAACACTTTGGAACAATCACTTTGAAGCAATCACTTTGGAGTCAGGATATTGTGCAATATTAAAGCAATCACTTAGGCTGAAATTCCAGCTCTGCCCAGTAGAGTCCTGTAACTTTGAACAGGAAACGTCACTGCTCTTTTGTGTCTGTGTCTTTTGCCATACCAAAGCCACAAAAACAATACATAGATCTGTTTGATGAGTAAATGAGATGGTATACATAAAACACCAAATGAAATATTTGAAACATAGCAACTATTCCCTTGCCAATTGATAATAGTATTGTAATTGTCATTGCTACTGTTGATTCCTGGAGAGGATATATCATAATTGACTATAAAATATGTGCGAAAACAAGCAATAATAACAATAAAAACAACAACAAAAACTTGGACCTCATCAAAAATGTTCCTGGAAAGAAATACATTAATGAACGCTTGAATAAAATGGCAAGTAAAATATGAGTGAAGATTGCCGTTTTAGTAACCCTTCATCTCTCAGGACTTCCACATATTTCAGGGATTATTTTAAAATGTGAATCTTACAATTTATTATAATCAGTGGTGTCATTATGTAAACACTGAATATGATGCTGAGATTATAACAATTGTTTTATCCTGATTTTAAATTCTAATGAAAATGTTTATAAAATTTTTTCATCCTAAATTTTGAAATAAATAAATCTCAAAGCCATGAAAATTAAACATTGTATGAGAAAGATTTTAAAAATTAAACACAAAAAATGATAATTTAAAAAAATTTGGACCTATATTCAAACCCATTTCATTTCTGAAAAGAAACATAGAATCTGACCCACTACATATTAAACATTCAGTAGATGCAAAGAGAAGCAAATATCACATTTAGTGATATTTTAAAAAGATAAAACCATCACACAAGTCATAACATCCATATTAGGAACAAAATATGCAGCCTGAAGGTAAGAAACCATGCCCTAAACACAAATGCATGACTTCACTTGCCTAGATATATCATGAAAAACGGAGGCAGTATGTTATTAAATGTTAATGACAGATCTTTTTTGAGATTGACACCTGGAGATACTCGACTAGACTCCTAAATTTTAGTGGAGCACTAAACTTATGTATAAAAATGAAGCAAATTGGTATTCATTTTCTTGTTACTTAATACTTAAATAACTTATGTTCCAATGTTAACCAGAGTGAAAAAGTGGTTAAAATGCAAGTTTATTAGTCCGCAATTTCAAGGTTATATGGCATAAAACACACTACATATATCATTCAGAACTGCCATAAATGGGAAGATGGTGTGTTTGTTAGAAGATATCAATTGTGCATGAGAGGTATGATTAAAGTACACAAAAATGGAGGAAAACTGCAAATGGTTCATTTAAAACATTGACCAATCCCTGGTGGTCAAAATCATGGAGAGCTTCTTATTGCAGTGACAATTTAGATTGACAATTTTCTAGTTCCCCGCTGCCTCCCCCAAAACGCCACTAATTCATAAATTGAAAGAAACTACGCTTTATTGAACGATGAATGTGACTAGGAATGAATTTTATATGTATTGAGAAAAATAGCCAAAGAGCTGACACAGTATCAGTAAAATAAAATACTCTCGACACATTTGTGACCTTGGAAACCACTGAAAAATTAATTGGAACAATATAAACATTATATGCCTTATTTATCTGAAGTACAACAGCAAAACCCACCTTACAATTTCTCAAATAAAAATCCTGCTGCCCCCCAAATAGCAAACATTGAAAAAATAAAATAGATCCATTTAAATGACATAAAAAGAAACAACACAATTGAATAGAATTTCCTTTTACTTCAAATGATGTAGTTTTGAGACTATGCCATTTTTTTGTTATTTAAAAAAGTCACTAAGAATAGCTGAACTTAACATTTTGAGAAATCCATCCCATTCTCACTATTAAAGATACATATGTGTCTGGTTATATATTAAATACTCTTACTTATAGATTAATCGTATAGTTAAATATACAAAATATATTTTAAGCACCAAGACCAATAATATAATAACTATTTAGATCATATACTAATACAATTAATAATATTAAGTATTAGCAATATGATTAGCAAACATTATTAGGTCATGTTATTGATACTATGAAATATTAACTAATATCACTATTAACTTCTCATTCAAAAAGTGGCACATGAGAATGCCAAACTAAGCACAGATTTTCTCCAATCAACTTTCACAAAATCCCAGTTATTTATCAGTGAGAATTTCAAAAATTACAAGATCTACATCAATGTTTAAAAATAGACATGAGGTGGATTTTGGTGATTCTGAGTTGTCAATTTTGGTACTCCGAGAATTAGAAGTTAATGGAAATAATTATCAGAGGAAAGTAACAAATAGAAAGTTAAAAAAAAAAAATTCTGAGGGTTGGGACCAAGGCTGTGAAGCAGAGAATTGTATTCTCACTTGTACATTTATATACTGTTTGATTTGTTCATTTGTTTCAACCATGCACAAGTAAACTTCTTACTGTATTTCACATTTCACCAATATCAAATAATCCTTCCTAGGAGCTTTGCCAATTACCATTACAGGAAAGAAGGTTTATAATTTGTGAAACTGTGTATGATTCATCTTTTCATTATTTTTGTGCTCTGAAAGGTAGAAGAATGTTTATTCATATAGATATGCACTGGCTGAAAATACGATATTTTTTGTGTGTGAAGAAAATGTTATTTATGGTTGGGTATTGTGGGCAAAAACAAACAAACAAACAAGAAACAAAAAACACAACCTTCCACCCATTATTTCCACTCCAATACCCTAGTTCCACTCTCAGTAATATATGACTTATTGAACTACTGCAATAGTCTTTATCTCCTTGCTTCTTTTGCCATTCAAGTATATACTCCATGCTACTTATAATTATCTTTCAAAAACATAGAAGCAAATATGCCATCTTGCTTAAAAACATGCATGGCTTATCAGTGCTGACAGTGCAAAATCGAAATTTTTAACATGGTACTGGAGACTTTCCACTTCTCAGCAATAAACCACTTTTCTATCCTGAACTTGGATATTTTCTTTCCTAAGATTCCTCTTTTCTATAGCACTGTCCAAGAGAAGTTTTTGCAGTGCTTGAAGTGTTCTGTATCAGTATTGTTCAATATGGTAGCCACTAGTTACATGTAGCTATTAAGCACTTGAAATGTGACTAATGCTACTAAGATACTAAATTTTAAATTTTGCTTGATTTTAATTAATTTAAATCAACCTAGCCATATGGCTAGTGGCTACTGTATTAGATGAAAAGCCTGAGAAATATACAAATCTACTTTGTATTCTTATATGTATGCCTCAACTTGGCTTACATGGTTCCTTCTCTCTCAAATATTCTTGATAATTTGTTTTCCTGAAAACTGCAACTTATTCTTTAAAGAACTACTTCAATGATGCCATGCTTTCTTTGTAATTTTCTCTATCAAATTCCCTTTGGAAGAGTTAGTTTACATACATTTTGAATAAATTATTTACAATGAAATGAAAAAGGCCACCCACTGCACTGTTGGCTCACAATGACATAGCCTCTTCTCAACACTATGTGCTTGTTAGTGCTTCACAGACCATATTACATGATGTCTCAAGATTTCCTCTGTGCATAGGACAGGCCACTTTGTTCGGACTTTGTGGTACCTATCTCTATTTCAATAAGAACATCTTTAAATATTCTTAACTTATATCTATCATAGAAAATATTTTGCTGCCGAAAAGGTATTTGAAACCAGTCACCTAACTGCTACTTCCTTATAGTGTCTTTGTCTACTTTTGATTTTTATATTGGACTGTACTTTATTATCTTACATTTACACTTCTAATGTATTTTTCCACAACTAGATTCAAAGATCCCCGAAAGCAGAGAACACATTGTGTCGTTATTTTCTTCATAGTGCCTTGTTCATGGCTGGTGAAATAAACTTCCTTCATTTAACATTTTAACCAATTGAGAGATTACAAATAAGTTCTACCTCAAATGGGTAGATCAGGCTCCTGATGTAGGTATAACATGGTTTTCTGAGATTTTTTTTTTATCATCAATGGGCTATTTGATTTTCAACAAGAACTACTCTTTAGTTAGCTGGTTTACTACTATTGCTTTTCTGAGATCTTTACATGTTTCATAAGGATCTTGATTCTATACTTCAACATAGTTAACTTATTAGATTCTCGTGAAAATAGATATTGATACAAACACACGTGAATCATATTCTTAATGAGTAGAAATAAAAACCCAATAAAATATATTGGATGGTAATATGGACCAAGTCAAAATGTCACTGACATTCACAATAAAAAATAAAGGAGAAAGAAATAAAGAAATATGGACATAAGTAAGGCCAGAAGGAAGAAAGGGATAATGGAAAGAAGGAAGGAAGGAAGGAGGAAGGGGGAGAAGAAGGAAAGGAGGAAGGGAGGTGGAGAGAGCAAGAAAAAGAAAGAGAGAAAAGGTCCAATATATCATGTGGAGAGTAAGGTAGACAGCATCTTTATTAATTTATATTTTTCTTAGAGGGGTCATTGAAGCTAAAAATCTATTGTGTTCAAATATCATCTCTTCCTGAGTAAAATAAATTGGAGTTTTCTGGGATTCTCAGCTAAGCAGTCAAAGAGATGTCAAGAAGGGGATTTCAGTTTCTTTTAATAACAGACATGTTGACTTTTCAGTGACTCTAGGCAAGATCTTTGGTCCTGGCCTATTGCCATAAATAATTTGGTGAAGAAAAGGGAAATGCTGGATTTTAAACAACTCAGAATTTTGAGCCTATAAAATAAAGTGGGCAGATGGAAGGACAGAGATAGAGATAGAGATAGAGATAGATAGAGAGAGAGAGATAGAGAGAGAGAGAACGAAGATAAACTCACAAACAATTAAAACATGTGTAAAGGCAAGATGCTGCAAGATTTCTGGGTCTAGGCTTGCATTTGATCCTCCTGGCTGGAACAGAAGAAAAACACAGATTCCACAAAACGCTTAAATAGAATATTTTGAGACAACAGCAAGCAGAGCTATCTATTCTTCATAAAAGTGTGCTCTGATTTACCTGATTGGCAAGACCATATGGCTAAACACTGAACTAGGCAGGGAGTCAGATTTGATTACTGATCCAATTTTTCACTTAAAGTGTCATTGTGTATTGAAAAACCTCACGAAGCACATAGCTGAACAGAAAGAAACTACTATAGAATTTTATTTTGGACGGCTCTAAAAATATTTTTCTTACCTAGGTAGTCAATTACATATCAATTTAACTTTTGATCTTTGCAATTTAATGCTTCAAAGCTCTCATTTATTTTTTATTCCTTAATTTTTCATCTTTAATATTTTGCTTCTTGGGTTTGGTGCTAAGTTTTAAATACTCAACATACAGGCATTTTTTTCCTAAATAACTATTCTAGAACAGTGCCTAGAACATGGGTGTCCTTAATTAATATTTGATGAATGAATGATTAAATGAATGTCATAATGTTAAATCTCGTACTCCAATGTTTCAGCTTCCTGAGTAAATGAGACATCTGGTAATGTGGTTGAGAGCACATGATCTGGGGTCAAACTGATTATCTGTAGTCCTACAGTAGCCACTTATTGGTTGAATAGCCTTAGATAATATTAGTACCTATATTACATATTCTTAGAATGAAATTCTAGAATCCATGTGAGATTGTACATTGTCTGGCTTATGATGTTAATTATTTTTGTTCTAAACATTTTCATTCACAATTTCCAAAAATAAAATTGTCAAGGTATTAATCAAGCACAGCTGTGGATGAGTAAATGATGAAATGGAAAATTCAGAGAGGATGTTTGGCTTGGATTAAAGGAAGATAGTAGAAAACTTGTGTTCTTCTTTACCTAAAAAATTAGCAAATGGATTTTAAAGCTGAAATCATTGCCCCCTGATGCTTTGTCCACTCAGAGGCCATAATAAATCCTATGGATAAGCTAAAATCATGTCAAGTTGAGCGAGTCACATGTTAATTCTACCATGTAAGTTCTGAAATGTGTACCACCAACAATGTGCTCTCCTTCCTTGGGATATTGTGGGAATCTGGAACCAAATACACAAGACTTTGGTCCTTGGAGTATAACATAAAAGGTAAAATATAATTTAAAAGTATGGTAAAGTTTTATAAGGAAACTAATGAAAAATGGGGGAAGGGAGAAAAAGCATTGAATCTTAGAACTTACAAATTTAGGACATAACATGAAAAATCCCATGCCTCATTATGTACATGCTATGGTAGGTTTACAAGCTTGCCACTCATGCATAACTGTTTTATATAGTCCTCAAGTATGTTGGTATTTTGGAAAAAATCTGCTTTAAAAACATTTATTGGAATTAGCAGTGAAATGTCTTTTTTGTTAATATTGGAGAAAGAGATGTTTACTTTTCTGAGTCCTATGAAAACAGGCAACATAAAGGAAGGATTACAAGCTTCACCTCTGTTATCATAAAAGACCTGGGTTTGAGTCTTGGATCCTTGACTTCCTAAGTTTGTCCTTGTGCAAATTACTGAACTTGTATGTATAAGGTGCCTATGAGCATAAATGAAATTATGCATATAAAGGAGTTCCTGGAATACTCAGTGTTAGATATTACTTTAAAGTTGTTATAATTGCCATTATAAAAAGAAACTATAGTTAATCATCCAATACTTAAGTATTTTAGAATCAGTAGAGTTAATTCTAATTTATCAACTTGATGTGATGTAAGTTAAGGTAGATATATACTTAGGAAGGGGGAGTAAGTGAGTACAAATATGCAAAAGCCAAACAGATATCTTCTCTATGACATAGAAAGCTATGTCTTTCAAACACAGCTGAATACTAACATTAAAGAGAGATCTTTATCTCTAAAAATTAAGTTAATTTTGTGGGGTACCAGTGTAAGAAGTCCAAATCCTATCACAAAAATAGATTCAAAGAGAGAGTTTAAATAATTTTTAGGTACAAAGAATTTACTACGTGTAGAAAAGTTCACAGCATAATAACCACTCTTTACAAAGGTGATCCAAAAGTCTTTTCTAGGGAAAAATATAAGAATACTTTTGCTGGTGGGCAATGTTAGGTACCCCAGTTTCATCTTAATATTTTTTTTATCTTTTGTCAAGGTACCAATAGCAACCATATCAGTCTAAGAAAGTATAACATGAGAAAAGAGTATCTCTAACAGTAAATTGTTGCTTATAAAATAGAGAATTTTTTTTAACATACCGAGGCCTTATTTTTTAGCTTTCTTTCTCTAGTAGTCTTAACTTTTTTGTTGCTGGTAAAATAATGCAAGGTACCATACTCCATCAAAGCTGCAAAAACAAAAATGAAACAAACAGAAACAAAGAGATCCATCGCAGTCACATAAGAAACCTTAGGTAAGGACTTCCTGGCAATTGTACTCAGAGTTGTCATAGTCAGAACTGTAGTGATACCTGTGGAGGGAGGGAAGAAAAATAAATGATGAAAAATAAGACCATTTTTATTCTTCCAACCGATTTGGCAATATTGTGAGCAGAAATAAACAATGGAAACAAAAGCATATAATTACTTGTGATTTACAGAAACAAAAAAAATTCTGGTAACCATAGCTACATTGTGTTCAATGTGTTCTTTGTGTCTCTGTGAGTTCTAATCATCTAAATTCTCCAGACCGCAGGTAGTTTACTCCCTGTACCTATTCTTCCCTTCCTCCATAGTAATAGACTATCCAATTTTTAGCTAGTCTGCACCTGCCTGAAAGTACAAATTTATTTGCCAGCTTCTTTTAGCTATGTGTGGCCACAGGCTGAAATCTAGCCAAGAAGAATTAAGTCAAGGGTGTAAACAACTACCAAAAGATGTCATTAGAAAGATAGGAAATGCTCTTCGTTCCCTCTTCCTAATTGCATTTTTCTGGAATACAATAGCCAGAGCACCAGAAGCCATTTTAGACCTCTACCCAATTTAATCTACAGTGATTTGAAGTTTCGTGCCACACACAGTTAAAAGTAATCCAAACTACTATAGAATTTTTTTTTTATTACTTGAATTAGACCTATTTTTTTCATCTCGGTAAAGAACACAGGCAAAATGATATCAAGGGAATACTTTAAAAAGACAGAGTAAATCTTCATGTTTTGAAGAAGTCAACATATAAAATTAGAATACCCGCCTGGGGCCCAGCCCTGTGTATGGATCTTTGGGAGTATCTGTTTCTCTTTATCCATGGCCTTCTTGTGGTTCTTACCATTACTAATTTTAGGGCCCCTAACTCACAGCTGCACATGTTATGTCTCTTCTGATCTAAACTGCCTTAATTCTCATTCTTTGCCTTATGAAAGAAGGCACCATTAGTGGGATTGTTTTCTCTCCAAAAAAGTACTAAATATAATGCCAAATGAATCTTAATTTGGTCAATTATTTATAAAGTGGCAACATCTGGGTTGAAAAAAATAGAAAGTGCCTCTTTGATATGGTAAAGGCAACATCCACCTCTTTCCCTCATGTCTACACTGAAACATGCCTTAATAATAATTTCTTTCACATGCCCATCTTTTCATTTTTATCGCTTAGGATTGAAAAAATTAAAGATGATACACGAATAATGAATTGGAAGTCATGGAGGCAAATTAGGTTCAAATTCTCATGTTCCCACTCTTAACTCTGTGACCTCAGGGAAGTTTCTTAACTCCTCTGTGCCTCTCATCTAAAAAATGGGCACAGTAATGTAATAAATTTTGTATAATATATTTATATAAAAGGTATTTACTTATTTTTTAAAGTACATGTAAAATCCTTCTTCCTTTCTAATACTAGCATTTAAAATTTCCCCTCTAAGCATGCATTAGCTGCATATTACAAATATTTATATGTTAAATTCTTATTAAAATTAAGTTTGAAATATTTTCTAATTTCCTTTTTGATTTTTCTTTAACCCAAGTGTTATCTAAAGGTCATTTAAATTTTTTCCAAATAACTGAGGCCATTATTAATCTGTGTTATTTTTATTCATTTTTAATTTACTTTCATTTTGGTTAGAAAATATACTCTGGAAAGTTTTAGTCTTTTGAATGTTATTGAGATCTTGGTTAATGTTCTGTATGCATTTGAACATATTGTGTATTCTGTAGTTAGGTGCAGTGTTTTATAAATATCAATCAGGTTAAGTTTGATAATTGCATTCAAATTTTCTACACCTTAATTGATTTTTCCATGTAGTTATTCTATCAGTGAAAGAGAAAGAGTATTAAAATGTTCAATTATTATTGCAGATTTGTGTATTTCTCCCATTATTCCTGACAGTTTTTGCTTCTTTTTTTTAAGCCAAAATTATATTTAAAGGCTTTTCATATGGTAAGTGCGAAATAATTTCAGTGACTACCAGTCTTCTCTCTTCCTTGATTTGTGCACTATTTTTTAAATAACTTATTAAATCATAACATTCCCATAGTCAGACAAAGGTAGCTTTCCCAAGGTACTCCTGGCTTCCATAAAAATGTCCCATCCCAAGTAGAAAAAAAATCCTAAGGCCAATGTGTTCTTTGATTTCATTATCAATGATGGAATTAAATTTCACTTTACTAAAATACTATTACATTTCTATTGCATAAATTAAGGAAAACTATAGCAGAACTTAGCTTCTACACATTTATTTCTTTAATTTAGTAATTATTATCACAGAGTTTAGCTTAAAAATAATATGGTGGATTTCCTTTTAAAACAAACACCGCACTAAAACATAAATGTTTTATGTTTTAACATGAACAAGAGCACATCACAATTTGTTCACTGTTAACACTGCAGCACCTAGAATGCTGCCTATTTCACATAAAGCATTTGATAAATGTTTGTTAAAATACAATCTTGAATAAATGGGCTCAGGAAATTGTCCTTCAATGATGGATGTATGGATGTATGTATGTACACAAAAAAAAGTCCTTGATCCTCCAAATACATAGGGTCCACAGTTGTAAGAGATACTCTTTAAGTTAGATCTGGCTATGGCTTATCTTTATAGTTGATATGGTAATATTAAAAATATGAATTCATGTAAAAACACAATTCCACTATTGACTATTCTCTTTCATGACACTATGGCATAGGCTTTTGTCTTCATATAACCCTAATGGTAGAAATAATCCATCCAAATTTTCTTTGGGAAGAAATATAAGAATAATATTTAAGAACAAAATATAATATTTGGTATACTCAGAGAAGCATACAAAAAAGACTAAAGTAATTTGATTACCTTAGAACATAAAATAATTTGAAATAATTGTAGGAAACAAAACTCGGATATGAGTGCATTTTATCCCCTAGCTATATCTACACCTCTATTTAAATTCCCAAGGAGTTGAATTTCCAAGTATAGAACTAGGTACTTCAGGTTTTATTTTGCTGCTTTTATGTAATTTGCATTTTACTATATTTACTAAATGGAGTTAGTCACCAGCTACCATAGAAACCACATGAAAACCTCTTTATTGTTGAAACTAGAAACTGTCCCAACTTTCTTTATGTTTTTAGGACACAATTATCAGTAGTGAGATTCATATCTTATACGGATGTTGGGAATTAATCAATCAATAATTCATCTTTGTATATCAATACATAAATTTAGGTTATCATTTTCTTTTAAACCAATGTATAATAATTAGACCCATTTTCTTATGACTCTATTGCAACACATTGCTAAAGAAAAGATGAAAAGTCTATTTTATCAAGTATGAATTACAAATTACCCTTTTAATCAGTGTTATTGTACAGGCAACTCTAAAAATATTCACAGACTTATTACACATTTTATAGATCACAGAAGCCTGGAAACTTCTTGCTCCTTTCAGCACCTGCCCTTTGGAACCATTGACTGTTCGTTAGCACCATTGTAAGAGAAGGGGATTTCAAAGCTTTCTAAACGCACACCAGTCAATAAATACTGGCTATTAGTGATTTGGCTAAAAAATAAAATCTTGATAAAAAGTGATTGAAAATATTGATCACATTTAAGATTCAGGGATTATGTATGATTTTCATGCATTAATTCTTACTTAGTTTTATTCTTCCCTTGACCTATGTTAAAAACATTTCTGAGATTTCAAGCTCTTTACAATTCTTTTTCCTACTTGTTTCATATATTCATTTCAACATCATATTGCACTAGAGTATCTGTTCATTTTTGTCAGACTGCAGTTAGAGGAATATTTCTAACATATTAAACTGTAAACTTTTATCACATTAAAATGTTGCTAAAAGTCATATGACACTATAGAATATATTACATGTCATACCCAGTGATGTTCTTGCAGGTACTGCATCTTTATTGATCCAAAAAGACACCCAGGAAAGAACAACTGTCAGAATACATGGAATGTAGGTCTGAATAGTAAAATATCCCATTCGTCTGCTCAGGTCAAAAAAAATTGTCATGATAATATAGTCCCCTGGAAGAAAAAATATGTTTTATTTTGGCTATAAAATACATATAAATATAGGATTCCAAACCATAGATTTAAATACAAATGCCACTGATGCTAGGATTAATCACTGATTTGTATTTCATTCTTACCAGAGATTGTGTGAGAGATTTCAGTTGTGTTCCGTAACCCTACAAATGCAAATTGATATAATCTCCAGTATTTAGGATCAGCCACTTCTACAGAAGGCTTTTTCCACTTATACTCAATTTCATTTTTAGGGTATCCATCTAGGTAAAAATTAAAATTAAAAATATATACATTAGCAGATCCAAATCTGTTACTGTTGCAATACCAACATCCAAAGACAAATTCTTTTGAAATTCTTTCTCATTTTTATTATATGTCAAATACAGAAAAAATAATGCATAAATTTATGAGTATAGGTTAAGGAATAATCATAAAATAATGATAATCCATGTTGACTCCATTTAAATCAAGAAATAAAATCTTGCTAGCCTTGGGAAAAACCATGTGTCCACTCCAATATAGTATTTCCCCTCCCGACCACAGGTAACCACTAACCTGATTTCTGTGATAATCCTCCCCTTGTTTTTTTGGTTATAGATTTTTTTGATAGGCAATTCTGAAATATATAGCTTAGTCTAGCTTCTTTTTGAACTCTGCTTGATTGTTAACATACTGGATGCATTATTTTATATCTTACTCCTTTTAATATCATATTTGTAATAGTCATCCATGCTGTTTTATGTAGTAGTAGTAAATTTGTTGTATTGTAAAGATGTGCTAAAATTTATTTATCCATTTTACTGTGTCCACACTTGTAATCTTTTCTGTTGGCTATTACTAACACTGCTGTTAGTTATGTTATTGTACATGTCTCACAATTGTATATGCAAAAGTTTCTCTGGTATATATACCTAGGTATGGAGTACCTGGGTCGTGGATTACATATACTTCCCACTTTATGAAACAGCGTCAATCTTTTTTCCATAGAGAGTATACTATACTCATCTCTCACCAACCAGAGTATGAAAATATATGTGGATCCATATTCTCATTAAAGTTTATGTGGACAGTCTTCTTTATTTTCACTGTAGAGTGTACTTTATTTCACTTTTTTCCTGATTATGAATAAAACCTAGAAAAATTTTCATGTGTTTATTAGATTCTTCGGTTTCTTCTTTGGATAACTGCTTGTCAATTGCCCATTATTTTATTGGGTTTTCCTTTTTATCTTTCTTTTATCTGAATTCTTATGTATATTCTGGATACTAGACCTTTGTTATTTATGTTGAAAATGCCTTTGCCTTCTCTGCACCTGTCTAGAATGGAAGTGAATTCTTTTAAAAAGGATATGATTTTGTTTCTGCTACACTTCCTGGAAATCCACAAGGGTTTTTTGGACCAAGTGAAGGAAATTTGGGAAAATCCATGTGGGGCTGGGCTTGTGGTTAAATCCTCTCAAGGAGTTAATTCACCCTGGTATGCTGATTGAAGAGACA
Source organism: Phocoena sinus (assembly GCF_008692025.1). Lineage (NCBI taxonomy): Eukaryota > Metazoa > Chordata > Mammalia > Artiodactyla > Phocoenidae > Phocoena > Phocoena sinus. The sequence continues at coordinate 70,420,094 of NC_045767.1, forward strand.
ACTTTCCTTTTAGACCTTAGTGTTTGTATGTGTATGTGTGTGTGTACGGGGTAGGGGGTGCTCCTTCTTGTTACTCTAATGTTACTCTAAGTGTCCAGCCTTTTGTAACCCAGATGTATGTAGCGATCATGTTTTACTACATTTCCAATCCACAAGGCCGTCAAAATCGAAGCTCAATTTTATCTTTTTTTGGCAAATGTCCTCAGGCTACAAACCTTCTTACCTTTCTGGTTTCAACTTTTAATGTGAATTTTTGTGGCTGAAAATTCTTTCCTAGTGATCACTTAAAGGTTTTTGAGATGATTTTAAAAATAAAATGTTTTAAATTGTTTTAGACACAAAGGTTAATCTACCATATTACCGGAATGAAATTCAGTATCAACTTAAAAAAGTTCCGAAACAGAGTATCATTTCCCACCAGGACCCCTTAATCAGCCATGCAATGAAATTGCTCTCATCTTTGTTGGCCTGTATAAGGATGTGTTTCTTCTTTCCTTTCTCCATCTTCTCTCTCTTGTTCTAAAGGTTTAGCATCTTTTTTTTCCATATTTCCCATTCTTTTTCATTGGAATTGTAGAAGTAATAGAGTATAATCATAATATATAGGAATGTGGGCACAAATAGAAACAGGGAGCTAGTTACTTAACCACTCTAAATCTCATGATGTTGACTTGTAAAATGGGAGCCATAATGAAATCTTCCAAATACATTTGTTGTGAAATATTAGATGGAGAAGGCTGGATCCTCTACTGGACCCCTATAGAGTGCCTGAAAAAAGATAGCTATGATTATTATATTTATGTCAGTAACACCCAATTGCACTAACAGGGATAGGATATTCCCAATGACAATACCAAGAATTCAGGTATGATATCTAGAGGAGAATACAGTAATTGCTACATCTTTAAATATTTGTGTATCAACTAGTCCTTGAATGTTCCTTTTAATCAAGTCTTTGCTGTTATTTGGCTGTTTTATTCATTGAGAAGTCAATGTTAGAAAACCAGAGCAGTGAGAGATGAGACTATGAAGTAAAAAGGACATTTTAGTGAGATTAAAATTATTAAGAAAGTCAAGAAAATCCTTAATAAATGACAGCAAGAGATATATGGAAATTTTTAAAGTGAAGAAGCAGGATAATACTTATAAATACTTGTAATCTACTGTGAATAAATTCTAGAATGTGATATCTGAAAAAAATTGAATTTTAAAAAAGGAAAAAGCATTATACAATTCATAGACATAAGCAATATTTTTAAAGTCATTTTATGGGTTTTCAAGACTTGCTCAATTATATATTATGTAGAAAAACATTTTTATAAAGATAAATATGAGGATAAATATGTTAGTAAATATAAAACAAAACTGATATTGGTATAGAAAGATTATAACTAGTTCTTTGCAACAAAATACTAAGTGTTTGTATCTAAATTATTTCTCTCTAATCATTTCTCTGTTTCATTCATTCTTCTGAATAAAATAAATTTATTTATACCTTGGTTTTTCCAACTCATTAAAGTTTTCTCAAATATTTGCTACCCATATAGTAAATGTTCTTCACCAGACCAATTAAATATATTTTAAAGTACAATGTAATAAAGTTAAATCTGGCCTCTAGGCAAATGAATAAAATTCGAATCAACTTTTTATTCATGGCAGTGTAAAAACATCTGAATACAAATCTATCTTCAGTAGTCCCTTATTTAATCAAAATAAGAAAAGAACATGGATATAACTAAGATTTGTAAAGAATGATAAAATATATATATTTACTATGGATTTATTGCCACTTTTTAACTTAAAGCCAGGAACAAATATGTCATTTGTAATTCTATCTAAGACAGTTAAACATAGTCCACACTTCTGAAAATTGTATAAATTGTAGTTTATCTCATTTTATTTTACATTTTTAAATAAACAGGATCAGAGGCTACAAAATTCTATGAAAAATCAAGTATTTTATCACTTACAACTTGAAAATTCCAATGGACATGAATGTTCATCCATAGGAAAGTTATGAAGCTGAAGGTAACATTCTGCATTAATTGTCAATCTATTTAGATGGAAAAATAAATATTAAATAATGAGAAATAATTTCAGGCATTAAAAATCTTTTGTCTAATTTTTAAACGTGATTTTGGCCTACAATAATGGACTGTGATACACTAGAAAATAATAATAATTCTGAAGTCTCACAGTAGTAATATAATAACATTCATAAATGAATAAGAAAATTCTGACATTTTTCTCTCCAGCCAACTAAGATAACTCATAATTAGCCCAAGTATGATCTCTGTGTTTACACTTAAAAATTCATACTTCAGGATCTCAACAAACACATATACGTGCACACACATGCAGGTTAACAGAGTGTACCTGGTTAAGTATGGTGAATTGTTTTCTTTTGACCATAAACATCTTTCCATTAACAGGATGATTCTTAATGAGTCGATATGTTCAAGACAATGAATTAAATAAACTTGAATCTTACACCTCGACCCTCATTTAATCCTGTGTTAGGGATGTTTTACTACACCACTGAAAATCAGAGTATTTTAAAATGTTATAGCAGGCTGAACTCCCAGAGAAAAATCTCTGTCAATCACTTGCCCTATAGATTAAAAAGAACATAATGTTTGTACCACAATCTCTTCTGCTTCAAAGAGGGGAAATCGAGTTTTTCCTCTTTGCTTTCAGTCCTTTTCACATACTAGTAACTCCGAGCTTAAACAAGTGTTTCCACAATTGTTCACCATTTTAGATTTTAGTGTATAAAAGAAGCTTCATATTTCTCACTTTGCCAAGTTTGAAAAATGGAAATTTATGAGTTGATCAAATATTAGTATGGAAAATAAATTAGAGCAACTACAAGTTTCCTTAAACAGTAATACCTTAGAGTATATAGAACTCGTCCATCATTCCAAATTCGAAGAAGACGATTAGGAGTTGTTATCCAATGAGCATCAGATTTTCTTGAATTTCTGAAGAAAGTGTCAGGAATCCAAATTTTTCCAACCATATTACTGTTAAGCATAAGCACTTTCATGGTACTGTTGAATTTTAGACGACTATCAAACCAGGTTTGGGCAAAAATTATATCTATTGTGTATTCCTAAAAGATAAAAAGAAGAGTAATGACATAATAGTAAAGCCACTATTTTAGACATTTTCTTCAGGTTGGATTTTTATAAAGTTTCTGTAAGTAAATAGCACTTAAACTCAGTCTTTTTTGTAGAAAAAAAGTATGCCATTATCTTAATCTTTTTTTTTCATTGTTTACATGAGTCACGTAAACTAAAATCCAAGATTTCTCGTAATCACTGCTGTCCCGTGTGGCTTTACATAGTTTTTTGTAAATTGTATTCAAGATTTATAATAGGTAGGATATAGTTATTAAACATAAAGGCCAATCATTTTCATGTTAACAATTATATTAAATTTTGTGATATTTGTGAATGCTTAAGTCACACAAAAACTCACAAGCTACAAAATCAAAATGCAAACACTCGCCAAATTATCTAAAAGCCCTTATCTTGTCCTTTGTCCAAAAAATTAATTTCAATTATTTAGATCCACTGTTTTCAAATATTTTAAAGCAATCATACTCACATACACACAGACACACACACACACACCCTATTAAGCACTTATAATATGCCAAGTATCTGTTGAGTTTTGCAAGTATCATGTCATTAAATCCTTACTACAGCCCTGTGAATAATTACTACTATAATCTTTATTTTTAAGGAACAATTATTAATAGAGACATAAAATATTTCTCCCCACATCAAAGAGCAGATGATATGAAAACTGAGACACTGTAGGTTGAATCCCAAATCCACATATCTAACAACCACATATAATGGTGGTCACAGTGAGGCCTGATGAGTGCCATAATTAGAGCAAAGGCTCTGCCCATAATCAGCAAGTGACTGTAAGTAGGAAATTGCATGGTTATGAGAGAATTCTTAGGAGTAGGTGATTAGGTATAATCTACCTTTATATCCTGACAGAATATCTACCATATTATAAGCATTAAAATTTATTTGATAAAATTAATGAATAAGAATGCATATTTGATGCTACTGAGGAAAGAAAGTGATTATATGTATTTGTGTGTAACTTTGATATTAAAAGAGGAGGAAGAGAGTAAATTGAAAGATACGAAATTTTATATGAGTCACTTGAGATGGGAGAGATTGGTTACTCACTCTTGGTGTAATACTAGCTTTTGTCCAATTTACCTGGAGAGAAATATTTATAATAAATGGAATTATAATTGGGAGCTTGACTAATGAATGAAAAACATTTTAAAATGGTAGAAAGAATAATAAGTAAACAGATTAGTAATCAACTTGTCAATAGAGAAGTTGGATCAAATCCTAATTTCCAGGCAGGATATTTAAATTACAATTTACTTGACTAGAATACAGAGAGTAAAGTGAGTGGAAAATCTCCTTTTATCTATTTCAGTGGGTTTATTTTATTTTTATTTATTTATTTTTTAATTTTTTAATAATCCCATAACCCAACAATTTTTAATTGGCCTTCCTAAGCCTCCAGTGGAAAAGCCCTATTTTCAAATTATGAATTGCCACAAAGATGAAATATTTAAATTTCATAGTCCACTAAAAATTTTGCACATACAGTTTTTAACAAATAAAATTTTAATGTTTCCTGTAAGAGCTTAATTCAATTTATTTATTTATTTAAAAAATTTTAATCACTCAGAAGTGGTTTTATTCTCCAAAAAATAAATGGCACATGGGCTCAAGGCGCACCGCCTTCAGTAGTTGTGGCACGCAGACTCAGTAGTTGTGGCCCACTGGCTTAGTTGCTCCTTGGCACATGGGATCTTCCTGGACCAGGGAGCAAACCCGTGTCCCATGCATTTGCAGGCGAACTCTTTTTTTTTTTTTTTTTACATCTTTATTGGAGTATAATTGCTTTACAGTGGTGTGTTAGTTTCTGCTTTATAACAAAGTGAATCAGTTATACATATACATATGTTCCCATATCTCTTCCCTCTTGCGTCTCTCTCCCTCCCACCCTCCCTATCCCACCCCTCTAGGTGGTCACACAGCACCGAGCTGATCTCCCTGTGCTATGTGGCTGCTTCCCACTAGCTATCTATTTTACGTTTAGTAGTGTATATATGTCCATGCCACTCTCTCAGTTTGTCATAGCTTACCCTTCCCCCTCCCCATATCCTCAAGTCCCTTCTCTAGTAGGTCTGTGTCTTTATTCCTGTCTTACCCCTAGGTTCTTCATGACATTTTTTTTCTTAAATTCCATATATATGTGTTAGCATATGGTATTTGTCTTTCTCTTTCTGACTTACTTCACTCTGTATGACAGACTCTAGGTCTATCGACCTCATTACAAATAGCTCAATTTCGTTTCTTTTTATGGCTAATATTCCATTGTATATATGTGCCACATCTTCTTTATCCATTCATCCGATGATGGACACTTAGGTTGTTTCCATCTCCTGGCTATTGTAAATAGAGCTGCAATGAACATTTTGGTACATGACTCTTTTTGAATTATGGTTTTCTCCGGGTATATGCCCAGTAGTGGGATTGCTGGGTCATATGGTAGTTCTATTTGTAGTTTTTTAAGGAACCTTCATACTGTTCTCCATAGTGGCTGTACCAATTCACATTCCCATCAGCAGTGCAAGAGTGTTCCCGTTTCTCCACACCCTCTCCATCATTTATTGTTTCTAGATTTTTTGATGATGGCCATTCTGACTGGTATGAGATGATATCTCATTGTTGTTTTGATTTGCATTTGTCTAATGATTAATGATGTTGAGCATGCTTTCATGTGTTTGTTGGCAGTCTGTATATCTTCTTTGGAGAAATGTCTGTTTAGGTCTTCTGTCCATTTTTGGATTGGGTTGTTTGTGTTTTTGTTATTGAGCTTCATGAGCTGCTTATAAATTTTCGAGATTAATCCTTTGTCAGTTGCTTCGTTTGCAAATATTTTCTCCCACTCTGAGGGTTGTCTTTTGGTCTTGTTTATGGTTTCCTTTGCTGTGCAAAAGCTTTTAAGTTTCATTAGGTCCCATTTGTTTATTTTTGTTTTTAATACCATTTCTCTAGGAGGTGGGTCAAAAAGGATCTTGCTGTGATTTATGTCATAGAGTGTTCTGCCTATGTTTTCCTCTAAGAGTTTGATAGTTTCTGGCCTTACATTTAGGTCTTTAATCCATTTTGTGCTTATTTTTGTGTATGGTGTTAGGGAGTGATCTAATCTCATACTTTTACACGTACCTGCCCAGTTTTCCCAGCTTGGTGGTTTTTATTAATTGAATAAATTTGACCTGTAACTTTGTGTACGTTTAAGGTTACTTTAGTATATTTATATATTGTTATATGGTTACCATTATAGTGATATTTATCACAGTATCTAATTATAGTATGATATTATTGTCTATATTCATTATACTGTACATTAGATTTCTATGCATTAGAATACTCCTTATAAATTTATACCTTTAAACACCATTATTTTATCTATTTCGTATGAACACTATTGCAATTTGGGAAAGCCACATACATATTAATAATTATTTAAAATCCAACACAGGCCTAGACATTATGTAATTGAGTCTGAAATGTATGTTTTATAAAGTGACTAATATGCATAGATAAATTATTATGGTTAATTTGTCCCATATAATAATGTAATTAGTGATCATTCATATATTTAACATCTATAGTGTGTCGTTCATTGTTTTGCATAGATGTAAAGACATGAGGGCCCTGTACACAAAAACATTGCATCATGACCCCCTCTTCACATAGTCTTGGTTACCATTTAAACAACATTCTATACCAGAATTACACTGTGCTTTTGTATGGGATTGAACAGCAGAAACTGCTTAAGATAAAGGAAGAAACTAACATACCCACCGGGTTTATGGCTTGGCAAAGATCCAACATTGGTTGGTAGAGGAAATCTCAATCTACTTAGTAGGTATACTTGGCTTCGGTGTTCCTGACTAACAGGGCATTAAAGAGTGCACTTGAGAAGTAACTTATATAGGGCTGGGATATAGCAAGCATCTGTGAATCCTGCTTAGCAGCTGGCAGGATCTTCTTTAGCACACCTGTTTATAAATGTGCTAATCACTGTTAAAAGAGTTATAACTTCCAAAGGCCAAATTCTTCCAAGCAGAGATTTTTGGGAAAGTGTGAAGTTTTTTCTGCTCACAAGTCCCTCAATCTGTGTTCAAGAAGAGAAAGATACAGAGCCTGTCTTGATTATCCACCCTTCCTAAACTTTTTGCAAAGGCTAATACTTCCAAGCTCTTTTAAATTACTAATCCTTAATAAATGCCTCATTGAGATGAAAAGTTTTTAAAGTCTGTGCCATTTTATACATAAGTGAAAAATCCAATTTTGTTTGCTCATTTGTATTAGTGTAATTTCAAGAAAATAATCAAACTGTGTTCTTGTACTTCATGTTCCTATTTAGAGGTTATAATTACCTGCATAATAAATAAGCAAAAGAAACATGAAAAGGAACTTCCATTCACTGAGAACAAGTAGCTTGTTGAAGAATAGCTTCTAGGATAAACATTTTGAGATGAGGAACAGTGCATTTAACATTTGAGATCCAAAGTACATTATGAAACTTTGCCTCCTTGCAAGTTAGCCCAGAAAATAGCATTAGTGAATAAAGGTGAAGAAGTGAGCCATCTTGATTTCTAACTTAATCAGTCAAACCATAACTGATGAAAGTTCATGTAGTGCATTCTTCTACTTCACTGTCAGATTTGCAGTTATGTGCTGTGTCTAACATTTGAAAGCACTGGTTAATTCAATACTTTTTGTTTTTAGTAATGGAATTAGCATCACTCAAAATACAGACCTAAATAATTAATTTAGGTGCATAATTACATCATGAAGTTGGGTTGATCCTGATCTGATCTTAGCACCTTGGCATTAATCTCTCCCTAAAGTGTCTATTCACACGGCCAAAATATGATGGGCCAATGTTTAGCAGTAAACCAGATACTAAGGCTATAAACATGTAGAGAAAAGGTACAAGTGTAGTTAATCCCCAGCACAAATAGCTTTAGTGATAAAAGTTCATAGGATTCTGCTCCACTTTGCTCAATTATTGTAAAAGCACCAACTTCTTGCAACTATCACAAGATAAGTAAAATAACTTGGTGTTATTCTATTTTTTCAAATGAAAAAGAAATAAGGAAGGAGATTATGTCAGGTACTTAAATCATTGAAATCAATCAGCAGTACATTGAGAGATATTACAAAAGCAGACATAAATCCTGAGTTCAGTTATCAACCCTTTGGGTTCTATTTTTATGTCTCTAAATTTAGATTTCCAAAGGTACATAACACCATGTGCATTCATCACTTAACTTTTTAACAAATATTTTTCAGTGTCCGAGTTACTTCTGTATTGTTCTTGGTTTACATGAAGACTTCTTGTTATGAATATATAAATAATAAAATTGGAAATTCATAATGCTTAGGGGGGATAGAGTTAAACAGAAATAGAAACAATAGAGATCATTTTCAGCTATGGAAAATTAAGAAAGACTTCATGACAGAAGTTGTATTTACCTGAACTGACTATCACACACAGCTGACTACTAACATTAAAGAGAGATCTTTATCTCTAAAATGTAAGTTAATTTTGTGGTCCACTCTTTGTTACAAGTTCAAATCCTAACACAAAAATAGAATCAGAGGATTTTCTGACATATCAGTATGCTACTAGGATGGCATTTTTCACACTATTATTGGAAGTGCTGGCTTCTGACGTTTACTTCAGTAGTTTAGATCAAGTTGTGCATATCACAAAGCTGAGTGCTCTACCCAGATAAGCCAAAGCCTGTGGCAGGATTTGCACAATTTCCATTATAGAGATTTGTCTTGATTTCCATTATAGCAAGATGTTAAAAGTGTAGACATTTAACAAATTTTCTCTATTTCAGATTTTAGTTAAACTGCAGGGTAACTGATGTGAGTTCAAATTCATTGCCAATCTAAAACCTAAAACTTTAGTACATTATTTAAAGCCTTTGGGCTGAAACAAATATAAAAATAACACAACTGAGTAGGAGGTAGGGCATTGTCTTTAATTGTATACATAATTGTAAATACTTTTCAGATAAACAATGACTAATACTAATACATCCAAAGTGTGTTGTAGTTAGTGTGTGTAGTGAGATGTTATGGTATAATCTAAAGAATTACTGGTTGGGTGGAGTCAGAAAATCATGTCAGAGTCCCAGTTATGTGACTTCTTAGAGTAGGGTGCTGACTATGTCCTTTACTCTCTCTCACTGGAAAAATCAGGGCACTATGCGAAATTATCATTCTGATCTTTCCCATCTCTAAGGTTTGGTGATCTTGTTCTAAACATAAACAAGAATAAAGGCTACAATGGACATGGTGTTGTCCAGTGACCCATTCTCATAAAAATACTTCTGATCTATAGGCATCTTTGTTATTTTAATTTAATCCCACCTAATTCCTGCTAAATTTATAGTTGAAAATGGCTCAAGCCAGTGGCTGCCAAAACTGGTTGATCAGAAGTCCCCAAAGAGCATTTTCAAAATTCTGATTCTAGGTCCCCATCCCAGATTACTGAATCAGAATCTCATAAAGCAATACTGAAAAATTGCATTTTTCTTAAATGCAGTTTGGGTTTCTAAAAGTTTGGAAAATTTAGACTTAAAATTCTATCACTTCCTCAAGGCATTTCTATCCAATAACTAGGTTTCCTGACCAAAATAAAGGTAAAAGTAAAAGAAATAAAGAGAGTTAGAGAGAGAGAGAAATCCATAGATGAGATTTGTACAGAATTCCTCAAACTGTACAGTATAACCTGTCATCTCTTTAAATAAAATTTCTATATATAAACACTGTTTGAGAACATGTGTTTATGTGTGTGTGTATTTAAGAAAACTTTAACATTCAACTAATAAATGTACCTCAACAGAATTTTAAATGTAATCTTCAAAAATGGTGAAATATTATCCCTCTGAAGTTATCTTAGGCCATGTTAATTATCACCATATGTGCTAAACTGCTTTTTCTTAGATATTCCTTTTTTTTTTAAAGAGTATTATTAGCAACGTATTAACGTTTGTCATTCTCCTCTTGTAAATAAATTTTCTATTAAGAAGTGAAGCAATCAAAGCCTTTGCCTAATAACTTTGAGTTTATCATTGAAAACCCTTGGTAGGTACCATATAACTCATATAATTTGATTTTAAACAGAGAGGTGAAAAATGTATACTCATAAGATATATTTATTATCATCTATAACATTTGACAAATGAAATAGTGCCTTGAATCAGCTAGGCAGGAAGCAAGGCTACCTACCTTTTAATCACATGTATGATTAGGTCCTTATTCTGGCAGAACTTTCCCCTTAATCCTAGCCTGAGGCCAGAACTACCAAGCAGTACAGTCCCATTCTACAACATTCTCTATCTACTAATTCATGAAGGACTCAAAATTGTAACTAACCTAGGAGGCAGATCATTAAAAAATAATTCAATATAGACACCTCCAAAATCTGACCAAGATGTTAGATAATGTATTACTACATAGATTATGGTACAAATACATCCCCTAATATCATGCAACATTTAATGATATTTTTAAAAAGTAGTTAAGTGGAATAACAGTCATGATATAATAAGTAGAAAGACACAATGTTATAAAAATATGTATAATATTAATAGTATAACATTTGGGAAAACTATGTACATGAAGTTATTAAAATGGTAGTTAACAATGGTGACCACTGGATAATCATAATCTAGAATATTAATTTTTTCTTTTGCCTAAATGGAATTTCTAATTTTCCAATATTGGTCATGTATTTCTTTTATAATAAGGAAAAAATCCTATTTTAATGAAAGATTTTTAGAAATAAAATAGCATAGGGTCACCATTTGCAACTTAAAATATGTATGTGTTCATACACAGAACTTTCCGGGCCCTTCCTCTTCTGTATCGATCTAATTTGTTACTTTTTAGACATCTTCCCCACTAGGTTTTATACTTCTCCAAAGGAAAGAGGCCATATATATTCTAACTTAGTAGCCAATGTACCAACTTTTGCAATACAAGTCTTACATAAATAAAAGACAAATAAGACCATAAAATAAAAATTTAAATGTGTTTTTTTCAACTCGAGAAATAGTAAAATTATTTTAATAATTTTTGGAAGTTCAGAGGTTATTTTAATTTCTTTATTCTAAGAGCTTTAGCCTCCTATTCATGGGGCAAGTGAGCATTCTGGATCAAAGAAGTACAGAGTTGAAAATAATATTTATTTATAATTTTAAATTTTACCTCTGCTAGTGTTGAATCAAAACCTACCTAAATTCTATATTATTTTAAAATAAAGCCTGTGAAAAGAAATCGATTTTAGAGTATTTAATGAAAACAATAAATCTTAACATAATATGCAAAAGAAAAGAAATTAAGACTATGGCAACAAACTTTAAAATATTGTACAAACCAAACAAATAAACTTAATGTGTTTGCTGTTTCATAATTCCTAAAAATAATATAGCTGGCAAGGAGTGACCGTTTCCTGTTAATATAGTAAGAGGAAAAAACACGGTTAATTTGATATATGGAAGCTATGCTTGAGGCTTTATTTCCTTAAATCTGGAAGCAGCAGGAACAAAAAAGAGAGAAAAGGAAGGAGAGGAATGAGAGGGAAGAGAGGAGAGAGAGAAAAGCAGAGACAGAGACAAAGAGAGATGGAAAGATGAACCTAGGAACATTAGCACCTATTGTATGAACCATGCTGAAGAAATGTGCTCCTTGCAAGAAATTCATGGAGAAAAAAATTCTCTCTGAGCACCAGCTTTCTCAATATATCTAGAATGTTTAAACCCAAGTTATATGTCTAGGGAGTTTATTGTCAAAAACAAGTCTGATAAAATAAGGGAAAATAAAAAATATTAAACTTCAGTTCTCACCATTCTCAAATAGATTATTTAACTATACCTCACCCCCTATACACACATTTGATGTTTGGCCATTCCATTTGAATGACAGAACAAAATTTGGTTTCTGGGAAAATCTCTTATATCCCGTACTGTATTTCCATACAATAATGATTAGTGTTTATAACCTTCGTAGTTCCGTCTACGCTTTTAAAGAATATTTTTTCTTTTATAGGGAGCAGTTGGATTTTCCTTTTCTTGTAAAAGGAGTCTGAAAAGGGGCATTATTGTTAAATATTTCTATACTGGACAGAAAGAAAACAACTTGTCTTTTGCTAAATTAATTTAATTCTATTTGTGTACTGCTCTCCCCAGCATTGTCATCTCCAGCAGGTAGTTACTTTGGAGTCTAGCCCAGCTTGTGCCCTGGCTCCTTTCTAAGTTACCTTCCTCATAACTTGTGTTTTCATTCTTCATCCCTGTCTCCATTACCAAAACCAATCGCAATTTCACGCTGGAAGAATATATTCAGCTCCGGAAGCATATTCTAAGACCATGTGACCTCTGACCCTGGCAGTTAGGACGATATAAACTTAAGTTCTACAGACATGAAATGGGATCTTGTTCTTGAGCAAGTTTTTTATAGCTGTTTTTCTCTCTGGTCTGACACTTTCAAAATGCGTATATTGATAATCTCTTAAATATTGGACTATATAATGGTGTACCAGTTCCTATGAGTAAACCCATGTCCAAATTATACCTGGAATTTTCAATTATAACTGTTTTCTACTTACTCCCCTTGTGTTATATACCTATAATATCATCTTGGATTCTCTGGAGCTTTCATTGATTTTGACTTGATTCAGAGAATCGCTATAACCCTTGAACGTTGTATTTGCTACCAGAGGATAAGTGCAATTGTTTAATTATCCTGACACATTTACTTGAAAGAGTGAAAATACATAATCTCCTCAAAACCTGAAAAATTAAGAGGGTAAATACTTTAATTCCAGTCTAATAACCTCTATTAACATTTTTTGCCTTCAGTTTTGATTGTATATTTCTGTTCTGTTTACAATTAGATAGTTTTAATTAGAGATGCATAGTTGAACAGCCTCTTTCCAAGTTAATTTTTCAATCTTCATTAGTGCATCTGTTATTCACTTTGCACTTAAATTCTCAAAATAGAAATTATAGGAACGATCTATTTATTGACTGATTTATTCATTCTTTCAACATGCAATTATTAAATATCTATTTTTTGACAGTGGCACCAGGATTGAAGCCATTAATCTAACCCTGGATTTAAAAAGAAAAGAATAGAAAGACATATCCTATTGTAGAATGATATTGCTTTAGGTCTTATCAGTAATCTACAGATACTATTTTATGTAGCCAAGCTTAAAATGAAACAACCATTTTTCACCAAACAAAATTTTGCCTCATTTGAAAAAATAAAAACATTAAACCTATGTATTAATTTTGTTCCTTATCAGTAACTTAAGTTGTATGTGTAAAGAGGGAAAAAAACACTTGCTTGCTTAATTACACTCAAGTCTGCTTGCTTTATTACACTCACAGTCAAAGCAATTTTGTTCATTTTATAATAACTGAATTCTAATTTTCCTGCATTGTTTAGTTAAAATAGTCTTCTATGTAAACTGTTCCTTAATCCCTAGTATGACAATGCTTCTCTTTTAATAAACACTATCAAATATTCCACTGTTTTTTTTTCTTATACGTGCTTTAGTATCACCAATTTTAATAGTAATTTCACTTAATTAGCTTTATTAAAAAACTATCACTGTCCAAGGTTACAAGTGTCTAATTTGCCCCACTGGGAAAACTAAATATTTAATACCATGAAACTTTTATATAGGAAGATCATCATAGAAGCCTCTTGATAGCCATTCTTGTCAAAATATTTCTGGAATACAAATTCAGTCTTGAATTCTACTTCTTCTTTAATGACCACATTTTTCTTTAATGAATTCATTCAAATTGAAAACAAAAGCCCCAAATAAAACATATACAATGCAGAAAAATTTAGACTTCCACATGCCCAAATGGGCTTATCTAAGTATTGGTTAATTAGTGACTGAATATTTTATGATTTTTTTAAAGAGAAAATTAACATTTTAGTAAGGCATTACTTTATGAAATCTTATATTTGCATAACGTTAAATCAATACACACAGGTATATAGAATGTTTTATCTTTACAAAAACCAAGAGGTTGTATACAAATTTGTTTGGGGTAGAAGTAGTACTAAAACACTCTTTGAAACTTTCTCTTCCCTTGCTTTATCTTCATTTTCTTGCCAACTATGCTGTTTAATTTACTACCTCAATTTCATCTTTCAGGTCCTTAAATATATTGGGTTGGCCAAAAAGTGCCTTTGGTTTTTTAAGTCAAAATAAAAGGCACATTTTTCATTTTCACCAAGAACTTTATTGAACAATGTATTCGCCCTTTTGTTCCACTACCTTCTGCCATTTTCCAGGCAACTTCATTATTCCATTTTCCCAAAACTTTTAATCTTTTTGAGCAAAGAACTGTTCCAGGTGCCTTTTACAGTCTTCCAGAGAATTGAAATTTTTTCCAGAATTTTGTAAAGACCGAAATAAATGCAAATCTGAAGGTGCAGTCTCTGGTGAATATGGCAGAAGAATCAGAACTTCCCAGACAAGCTGTAACAGTTTTTGCCTGGTCATCAAAGAAACATGTGGTCTTGTGTTATCCAGATGGAAGATTATGCATTTTCTGTTGACTAATTCTGGATGCTTTTCGTCAAGTGCTGTTTTTAGTTGATCTAATTGGGAGCAGTACTTGTTGGAATTAATTGTTTGGTTTTCCAGAAAGAGCTCATAACAGAGGACTCCCTTCCAATCCCACCATATACACAACATCACCTTCTTTGGATGAAGACCAGCCTTTGGTGTGGTTGGTGGTGGTTCATTTCACTTGCCCCACCATCTCTTCTGTTCCACATTATTGTACAGTATCCACTTTTCATTGCCTGCAACAATTTGTTTTAAAAACGGAATGTTTTCATTACGTTTCTGTAGAGAATCACATGCAGAAATATGGTCAAGAAGGTTTTTTTCACTTAACTTATGTGGAACCCAAACATCAAAGTGATTAACATAACCAGGCTGGTGCAAATAATTTTCAATGCTTGACTTGGATATTTTGAGTATGTCGGCTGTCTCTCATGTGGTATAATGTTGATTGTTCTCAGTGAATGTCTTGATTTGATCCCTATCAACTTCAACTGGTCTACCCTACCGTGGGGCATTGTCCAGAGAGAAATCTCCAGCACGAAACTTCACAAACCACTTTTGACAGGTTTGTTCAGTCACAGCACCTTTTCCATACACTGCACAAATCTTTTTTTGCATTTCAGTTGTATTTTTACCTTTCTTGAAATAATAAAGCGTAATATGCCGAAAATGTTGCTGTTTTTCTTCCACCTTCAGTATTAAAATGGCTACACAAAAATTCATCAATTTGGTAAATTTTTTTTTAATGCATGCTGATATGAGAGCTGTCACAATACAATCTAACAAAATTGTTTCAAATTAAAGACAACTAAGAGCTACCAGAGCCATCTTACAGGAAAAAACAAACAAACATTTTGGCCAACCCAATATATGTTCCTCGAGGTCTGATATTTGTTTCTTTTTCCTTCTCTCTTTACTTTAACACTGCTTTTCCAATTCCTCGGAGGTTTAGCTAATCCCTGGTAAATATTTGCTCCAGCCCTTTCTCCTGACAGTTGGCTCCTATTTTCAGACTCTCAAATTCAACTTATCCCAAGCCAGTTCGTATTTATTTGCACTAAGGCAACAAAGATGTCCATTATGGTGTGGCCAAAATGCTGTCAGTATGGTAATCAATATAGGCAGCTGTGAAAGTTAATGACAATCATGTGAACATCACATTGAGTAAGAGAAAAACTGAGCATGGCTGTAATACTATAAGAATAAGCAGACACAGACAAGTATATAATGATGGTTATTCAGGCATAAAGTGGTTAAGATCACTAATAAAGAGACAATTTGTTGTGGTAATGAATAAATGAAGTTAGGGAGAAAAATCATCAAAGGGTTAGAGAATTATCTTTGCATGGTGCTATGGGCTAAATGGTGTCCTCCCAAAATTCATATGTTGAAGCCCTAACCCCCAGTACCTCAGAATGTGACTGTATTTGAAGATAGGGCCTTTAAATAGATGATTAAGTTAAAATGAGGTCTTTAGGGTGGACCCAAATCCAATCTGACTGCTGTCTTTATAGAAGGGGAAATTTGGATACACAAAGAGCACCAGGGAAACACATGCACTGAGGAAAGTCCATGTAATGACACAGTGAGAAGGTGGCCATCTGCAAGCCAAGGAGAAAGGCCTGAGAAGAAAGCAAAGTTGCTGACACCTTGATTTGGACTTCTGCCTTAAGAACTGGAGACGTAAATGTCTGTTGTTTCAGCCAGCAGTCTCTGGCACTTTGTTACGGCAGCCTGAGAGAGTAACACAGGTGACCAAACCAGAGGAGATGAACATAAAACATGATTGAGCTCATTGAATGGGACCAAGTAGTTTGACTCACAGAAATGGGATCATTAGGGTTTGGAACAGCACATTTTCAACCTATTTTAAATAATGTCTGTGGGTTATATTGGAGTTACTAATTATGTCTTTCAAATGGTAATGAAAACTATTTATTCTGTATATAAGAGATAAAGCATAGTTACAAACTTTTCCATTTTCCATCCTAAATGACCTTTCCTTGACATTTTCTCATATTCTCTCTTGCTCATATTTCTCTTTTACTCTCTTCCTTCTCTACCACCAAACTCTTACCTCATTCTCTTCTAAGTCAAGTTTCTCAAAGTAGTAGTTCATAAAATTAACCTGCATTCCCACTTACTCACCATCACCTTGAAATCCACACGGTTGCATGTCTATCACTGCAGAACCCATATTTCTAGCTCTGTGACAAGAAGTTGGATAGGAGACCAATTTTGAGGATGGAGGAGAGATGTACAATTCAGCTGTTATTCTTTTCTTTCTTTCACTTTTCCACTGAATTTCACCTAACAGAGATAACCAGTACCATATAACCAACACCAGTGGGCCCAATTTATTCCATTTATCACTGGATTCTCATGTATGTTGACAACTGGTTATTAGTTCCTTCTTTTCCATTCTCTTTTCTTCCTCAGATTATACAATATCATTTTCTCCCTGGTTCTTCTCCTACCCTCTGACTTTTCTGAGTATGTCCCTTTTCTGCATTTCTCTTTCTTCCACCTGTATTTTACATGCATTGACCTCATTATAAATACCATCTGATTCTCAAATCTGTGTTCCTCTTAATCTGCATCTTCTTGGATCATTTATTGAGGCTTTAAGCTATATTTTATGCTGCTTGTCCCTCTTCCCTCCCCAATTTACAATTATTTCCAGTCATAACTTCTTCCTGGAAATTAAAATCCAAATCATTACTGGACGGTTCCTCCTGAATGTGCCTTCAGCATCTGAGGGCACATATGGCTATATTTCCTATCTCAAAAAATGACTCTACCATCTGCAAAATCATCTCTATACCTTGGAGTCAGCCTATGCACAACCAACGAATCACTAATTGCACCTGTTGCCCAGAACTCATTCAGAATTAGTTATCAGAAATTATTCACATATTCTTTCTATTATTGTGGTATATATATACTCCAGAACTCTATGCCAGATAACTATTTTTAATATTCATTACTCACCATATTTATGGGATCAACTGGTCCAATGCTGTTTACGTAAACATCAGTTTCAATTACTGTGGGCCTCACTGCAAAATACCAATATAAAGAATGGTCAACTGGAAACAGAACTACCATACAACCCAGCAATCCCACTACTGGGCATATACCCTGAGAAAACCATAATTCAGAAAGAGTCATGTACCACAATGTTCATTGCAGCTCTATTTACAGTAGCCAGGACATGGAAGCAACCTAAGTGTCCATCAACAGATGAATGGATAAAGAAGATGTGGCACATATATACAATGGAATATTACTCAGCCATAAAAAGAAATGAAATTGAGTTATTCATAGTGACGTGGATGGACTTAGAGTCTGTCATGCAGAGTGAAGTAAGTCAGAAACAGGAAAACAAATACCATATGCTAACACATATATGTGGAATCTAAAAAGACATAAACAAAAACAAATGGTTCTGGAGAACCTAGGGGCAGGACAGGAATAAAGACACAGACATAGAGAATGGAGTTGAGGACACGGGGAGGGGGAAGGGTAAGCTGGGACAAAGTGAGAGAGGGCATGGACTTATATATACTACCAAATGTAAAATAGATAGCTAGTGGGAAGCAGCCGCATGGCACAGGGAGATCAGCTCAGTGCTTTGTGACCACCTAGAGGGGTGGGATAGAGAGGATGGGAGGGAGACAAGAGGGAGGAGATATGGGGATATATGTATATGTATAGCTGATTCACTTTGTTATAAAGCAGAAACTAACACACCATTGTAAAGCAATTATACTCCAATAAAGATGTTAAAAAAAAGAAAAAGAATGGTCAAAGATATAATCATAGGTTGTCTTAAATAAATCTCATTTAAATAAATCTTAATAACTATTACTATTTTACACTTTCAAGAATAAAACATTCTCATTATTAAATGAGGAAGCATAGCCCATTATATAAACACAACAACCTTTTCATTTTACAAATAAATTATGTAACTAAAAGTTACCATTTTTCACTAAAAACCTCCCAGTGTACAGACTAAAACTGTCTAAATCATCCATTAAAACTAAGGAAGTTTATTCAGTTAAAAATGCTACGTAATTTGCTCTGCAATAGTCATAGAATTTTAGGATTAGATGGATTTTAGAGCCTAAACATTGTTATGTTATCCTACTTAGTGCATATCATAATGTGCTAGCAAATGTTAACAAACTTGCTCTTGGACTGGGAGAAAACAAGCCCTGATTTGTACCGTTTGCTGATTTCAATGTTGTAAATACTCCCACAATGAATGATTTAAAGACACCAGTGTGAAGTCACTGAATACAGAGTCGGGACGATATATAATGAGTGGTTATTGTGAGCCAGTATAAGCTAGTTCTGGCACACACTAGAGCTTGAAACATAGTTATGATGATTAAAGGAGGTGATAGATCTGAAGCGTCTACATCCAGGTCTGATTCTTGTGAGGAGCTTCATTAAATTTGTTCACACCTCCTTCCTCTCTTGTTAACAAAATTCCTTTGGGTTGTTTATAGCTGGTTCCAGTGAAAGGTGTATTTTCATCTAATTCTTAGAATATATTGTACAGCCATCCCTGTGGACTTCATCTGTTGTGTTTTGTACATAACCATTTGTGTTTTCCAAGTTAGTGTTTAAATGGTATATGCTGTATTCTTATATTCTATCAAAATGTGCAGCACAGGTCAGCCTTTTAAATGTTAATCGAATGGTATGATTAACTACTATCTGCAATAGTGCATATTTGATTGTGATTTGGACTTTGAACATTTGTCAGGTATTTTTGACTTGCTATAATGAGATTTACCATAATGATGATAATTATACTCATGAGATTTTTTTGTTCACTATGAAAAACATTTTCACATAGTTTCTTTTTACTCCCTACCCGCCCCCCCGCCGCCCTATAAAGCATAAAGGGTTCATTTACTGATTCAGCAAATACTTGTTGAGGAATGCGTATAAAGGTTTCATAAAGAAGACAAGAAGGGAAAAAGACATTGTGAGAAGAAAATCTGTCATAGATCTCATGGAGATTTACATAGAGATAATGCAAATAAAATAAAGCAGAAAAACCACCTTGTACCCTGAAAGTTTCTATGCTAAAGTAAGTATGTTTCCAGTACTGTATACTCAGTTATCCTTTCTGGATAAGTTTATGTGATTTCCCTTTCTGGCCCAGTACTTACCACTCTTACAATACAGGCACTATATTAGACCTCGCAGGATGAACCCTCTCCTCTAGTACATAGCTGAATCTGCCTGTCTGAGTCCCTATCCTGTCTCAAGTCTCCCTATCTTAGTAACTTTTAGTCTGTCAGAGCTTCCAGGCTGGTAAGCTTCCATGGAAAACTTGAGGCATTTTGGAAAACAGTGCCTGTATTATTTAAAAACCATATTTATTTTTAATCTTTGAAATTATAAAAAGCCCTACACTTAGAAAGACATACAGTATTTATTTAGTTTGTTTTTCCTCAAGCAAATATTTTATTACATGACATACATATTTTCTTAGCTAGAAAAATAAATGGGATTTGTTAGAAATAGTTTTAGTATGCAAAACTATAGGTTTCTAGATTTACATGATACATGACAATGTAATTCGATCTAGTAGCCAACAATTAGATTTCTTAAATAAAAGTAGGTTCTATGACTTATAGAAGGTTATATAGCTTAACCTAAGCTGATGACTTCTGAGATGAGTTGCTTTAATCATTTGCCATTTATGTTTGACTAGCTATGAATTGTAACCAATAAATATCATATAATTAAGCTAATTATAACTAGATTTACAGAGTGGCTTTTATGAAAGTCAATTAATAACAATAGGTTTATTAGTTTCATTTAGTATATTTATTAACAGTTATAAGCAATTAAGTGCAATGTACCAGTCTTATCTGATTAGATTTTTTCAGTTCATCTGATAAATCAACAAAAACTGAGTGCCTGCTCTCTATTGCATGATACTTGGGGCTGAACACCGCTTATGACAAGAACTAAATGATTTTTTTTTAACATCTTTATTGGAGTATAATTGCTTCACAATGATGTCTTAGTTTCTGCTTTATAACAAAGTGAATCAGCTATACATATGCATACATCCCCATATCTCCTCCCTTTTGCATCTCCCTCCCACCCTCCTTATCCACAAAGCACTGAGCTGATCTCCCTGTGCTATGTGGCTGCTTCCCACTAGCTATCTATTTTACATTTGGTAGTATATGTAAGTCCATGCCACTCTCTCATTTCGTCCCAGCTTACCTTTCCCCCTCCCCGTGTCCTCAAGTCCATTCTCTACGTCTGCGTCTTTATTCCTGTTCTGCCCCTAGGTTCTCCAGAACCATTTGTTTTTGTTTTTGTTTTTTTTAGATTCCATATATATGTGTTAACATATGGTATTTGTTTTTCTCTTTCTGACTTACTTCACTCTGTATGACAGACTCTAGTTTCATCCACCTCACTACAAATAACTCAAAAAATAAATTACACTCAAACTCACTACAAACAATTTTGTTTCTTTTTATGGCTGAGTAATATTCTTGAGGACATTTTTATTTACAGGACATACTTTTCACATTTTACAGTAGAGAAAGATGTAGATATGAGTGATCTGTCCTGGTTTCTTGATAGCAACATTTCCTTAGCTAACTATAAGGCAAATATACGTATGTTACAAAAATATTAACTCTGGCATTAGGGCTTGAGCCACACTATTTCATGATGCGCATACATCAAGTTCTTCTGAGATGGGACAAAATATATATTACATCAGTAATTCCAGCGTAGAACATTGCTATTCACAGAAGATATTCAATAAATTACACAATGAACATATATTTGCAAACTATGAGCATTTTTTGAGTTGTTATGTGTATCATTTTATAACTTTGAGGTGCTATCATTTGATCCAATCCTTTAAACTTCATCCCCAAAACACGACGTAGAATAAACTTGAAAGTGGATTAAAATATTTCAGATTAATTTTGAAACTACAGCTAGTGCTTATATGCTTCAAAATATAAAAAGGAAAACAACAGAAATCTGTACTTGTTCCTTAATAATGACTTATTACTGCTTTCATTGATTCATGCTATGAACAATACTTTTGGGTGAAATCACTTAAAATACAGGATTCTTAGTAATTGAGTAAGTACTTTCTTGGCTTTATGATTTTCTCAGTAGAAGGTTGTCCAATTGCAGGATTTTAGTGATATTTAAAAAGGAAAACACCATACTTCAATTCAAAAGTAGGAAAATGAAGCTAAAAGAAAATTGCTATTCCAAGCTTATTAAATGATGTTTAGAAAGTGGGCACACTATGTTTAATTCATCAGTACACACAGAGATCAAAGATCTGTTTTTTGTGATAGTACAGCAATGACTTAGAAAAGCATGTACTGCCACAGAAAATTACATTTTTGATAGATAGAGGGAAGACAGGTAAAGATGACACTGAATTATTTTTGCAAGGCCTCTTTCTGTGCTGTGACTTCTAAGTACTTTGCTTTAAGTATCTCACCAGAATATAAGTAAACTCCTAGTGCAAGTGAGTATATAGAAATAGACATTCCAGGCAACTTAGTAATCCAGAAAATACAAAGAGGAAGGAAAAGAGAAAGAAAGAAAAAAACAGTGAGCTCAACATCGAGTTTCCAGGTAGTTAAGGCAAAACTGAAGAGAGCTCACTCTGGGTGGGTAATTGGTTATCAGTCAGAGGATATAAACTAAAATGAATTTTAAAAATATTTTCTTCATACTTATTTTTAACCATGCTGTATTCCAGTAGTCTAAGATATCTTTAGCATAATATGTAGCTTTTTGGTCACCTTGGATATTAAAATTAATTTAAGTCAGTCAAAAACTCTAATCCTGGAAAATAAGATTCATGGTCTTTTCTTACTGCCCCTAAATGGTATTAAAAAAGAAATAGTCCCACTGATCTGGATATTGCAGTTATACAGATTTTGAAAGAACTATGACTAATATGTCTTATTGCCCTAGAACAGACAGCAGGGGTTCTCAACACAAAGATGTCATATTTGGGTCCAGATGCTTCTTCCCAGGCCTTACTAACAAGGAATGTGAACTAACATTTGCCATCTCCTTCCCTAGGTTACATATGGACAAATAGACACTTGGATACACATGGAAGAAAAGGTAGATATGGATAAATAGATACTTGAGACTGTGCTGTCTAATACCTTAGCTAGTAGATACTAACACAGATGGCTAGAAAAGATACTAACATAAATTTTGGACAGAAAAGAATGCCTAAAAAGATCACTTTAATAATTATTCATATTTGTTTGTTTTCAAAATTTTATTGAAGTATATTTGATTTATACTATTGTGTTAGTTTCAGGTGTTCAGCATAGTGATTCAGTTACTTTTTTCTGATTATATTCCATTACAGATTATTACAAGATATTGATTACAATTTTCTGTGCTATATGGTAAATCCTTGTTGCTTATCTATTTTATACATTTTATGTGCAGTACTTTGTATCTGTTAATCCCATATTCCAATTTGTCCCTCCTCCCCTCTCTCTCCCCTTTAGTAACCATAAGTTTGTTTTCTATGCCTGTGAGTCTTTTTCTGTTTTGTATATAGAGTCTTTGTATTATTTTTTAGATTCCACATATAAGTGATATCACATAGTATTTGTCTTTCTCTGTCTTACATACTTCACTAAGTATAATATTCTCTAGGTCCATCCATGTTGCTGCAAATGGCAATATTTTGTTCCTTTTTATGGCTGAGTAATATTCCTTTATATATATATACATATATGTATATATATCATATATATATATATCTTATCTTCTTTAACTGATCTGTTGATGGGCACTTGGGTTGTGTCTATGTCTTGGCTATTATAAATAGTGCTGCTGTGAACACTGGGGCACATGTATCTTTTTGAATTAGGTTTTTGTTTTTTCTGGGTATGTACCAGGGAGTGTGATTGCTGGATCATATGGTAGTTCTATTTTTATTTTTTTAAGGAACCTCCATACTGTTCTCCATAGTGGAGGCACCAATTTGCATTCCCAACAACAGTGTACAATAGATCCCTTTTCTCCACACCTTCTCCAGCATTTATTATTTGTAGACTTTTTGATGATAACCATTCTGACAAGTGTGAGGTGATACCTCATTGTGGTTTTGATTTGCATTTCTCTAATAATTAGTGATATGAACATCTTTTCATCTGCCTCTTGGCCATCTGTATGTCTTCTTTGGAAAAATGTCTATATAGGTCTTCTGCCCATTTTTTGATTGGGTTGTTTATTTTTTCAATATTGAGTTGTATGTGCTGTTTGTATATTTTGGATATTAACTCCTTGTTGGTCGCATCATTTGCAAATATTTTCTCCCATCCCATAAGCTGTCTTTTCATTTTGTTGATGATTTCCTTTGCTGTGCAAAAGCTTTTGAGTTTAATTAGGTGCCATTTGTTTATTTTTGCTTTTATTTATTTTTCCTCGGGACACTGATCTAAGAAAATATTGCTACAATTTATGTCAGAGAATGTTTTGCCTATGTCTTTTCTAAGAGTTTTATGTTGTCATGTCTTATATTTAGGTCTTTAAGCCATTTTGAGTTTATTTTTGTATATGGTATGAGGGAGTGTTCAAATTTCATTGATTTACATGTAGCTGTCCAGCTTTCCCAACATCACTTTTTGGAGAGACTTAAGTCATTTGTTATGTATACTCTGAGATGAACAGATAAAATGCTACTCTGCACAGTATATATTACTACTTACATTTAAATAGAAATTAATTAAATTTAATTGAAATTTAGCCATACTAGCCACATTTCAAGTACTCAATAGTCAATAACCAATTTCAAGTATTCAATACTCACAAATGTATGACTGTTATTAATATACATAATATATATTAAGTATATGTAAATTTAATTATTTGGAATTTCTTCTTAGGAGAATGAAAAACTGCTTTCTTATTCTGTAGTTTAATGTCTCTTTAGACAGCAGACTTATCAACCTGCTTCCACTCTTACACCTGATCAGGGGAAAAGAAAGTTGGAGAGGAGATTTAAAGAAAGAGAAGCAATGGAGTATCTGCACACCCACTCTTTAGAATGTCTAGGATATTTTATTTTCTCGTGGGTACAATTCACATCAAAGGAAGATAACTGGACCAGAGGCATCTTACCAGTTTTTTGGCCACCAGCAGCACGTATCTCCAGACTAGATTGTTGATGAAAGGAGCTAAGGCAGGTGGAAGATATAGAGAAGCCTCTAGATTCCCCAGGTCAAGGAATTGAACAGTATAAAATGCCTATGAACAACAACATAAAGCATTTCTATTCTATTCCTACCCTCCTACCCTCACTATTTATATGTTTGCCTCTCCAAGTGTACCAAGGGCCATTTGGTGTTAACCCAAAAAGAAATAAAAACTAAGAAGACAAAAGTTTCAAACTGCACCCAATTAACTCCTCATATCTCCTGCATGTTCCCATCACTAGAAACTTAGAACAATTAAACAGATGGAATAAAAAAGAAGATTCTCCCCTTTTCACCCCAAGTCCCTGTCTAGTGGCACATGTCTATCATCTATCCTGGGAGAGAGATAGCTTTAAATCTATTGGGATAGTAATTTTTTAGATTAGATCAAACTATTTAAATCACTGAAATTGTTTGAAAAGCTGTAGACTCTACCTGAAAAGTTGTTAAGAAATAAAAAAGAAAACTCAACATAAAGTAATTAAAGCTTTACTAGAATTACAAAGCCTTTTAATGTTAATTTGTTATTAATTTCATAAGTCCTCAGTAAATTGATTAAATTTGTTTTCATAACTTATGAAGAAAAAAGATGTTAACACAAATTTTGGACAGAAAGGAATGCCTACAAATCATGTGGACAATTAACTAATTCATTGTGTATAATCTGAGATGCATGAAATCTGAGATGCAAGAAATGAAGAATATTCATATGAAGAAATACAAATGCTGCTATGCATGGTATAATTATCAAGGTACTTAGGACATGTCTCGTCTAATCTATTAAACGATGTGATGTCACAGATGTATATAGCATTTGAAAGTCCAAATCTCGATCTGAAATAATTTAGGTAAAATGCTAAATTCATGAAGTAGAACAACTTTCAAAATACTTACACATGAAATTAAAAGATTATACACGCAAAAAAAAAAAAAAAAGATTATACACGCTAGGTTCTATTCAAAAAAGTTCACTCAGTAAATATTAAGTGAACATAATTTATGTTTCAGACATTGTTTTAGCAATGAGGGATAGGATGCTTTCTAACTTCAGGGAGTTGACATTAATTGAAAGAAAAGAGAGTGTCAAATAATAATAGTGAAATATGACGAGTAAAATGGAAGTACAGATTTCTGTTTCTTGTGATAAGTAACTGGCATCAATTTAACCATCTCAATAAAAACAACAACTTTTTGATGTTTAAAGCCATGAGAGTCATTATGAAGATATAACACAAAATATTTATACACCAAATAACAATGCATTTACCTTTATGAGGCAAAATCTACAGGAGAAAAAGGGAAATACAGATAGTAACACACCAAAAATTGAAGAGGGAAAATAAATAATTAAATTCCAACTCAAAAGAGAAAGCAAAACAAAATAAAATATAACGAAGGTTATAATAAAGACAAAGTAGAAATTACAAGGTAGTTAATAGAAACACAGTAGAGCTCATTCATTAATAATGGAAATTCTGAAAAAATCCACTTCTCTGAATCTTCTTGATCAGAAAAAAGGGGGTAATAATACAAAATATAAAATAGGAAATAACAAATGGGAACTAAACATTGAAACAGAAAAAGGGTTTTTTTTAATCCTAAGAAATTACTTTGAAGACTTCTTTGCAAATAAACTTGAAAACCTAAATAAAAGAGATAGTTTTCCTAGGCAAATACAGATTACCAAAAATGAGTAGAAAGCACAAACAGACCAAATTTCATAGGAAAACAAAGTGATCAAAGTGATTAACTATTTCCAAAAAGCCCAAGACCTGGATGAATTTATAATGGAATTCTATCAAACTTCCAAAAGTCAGATGATGCTAACACCCAGATAAAGTGCTAGACCTTTACGAATGAAGGAAAATACCTTTTCATGAAACAAATGTAAAAGGATGGCTAAAACAAATGAAGATAGTACTCAAAAATAAAAGATGAATATCACTTATAAATACCAATACAAAATACTAAATAATATATTACCAAGCAGAATCCAATGCCTCATTAAGTTTATAATATATCATGACCAAGAAAGCTTTAGTCCAGAATGCAAATTGTTTCAATTAATACTATACACCATACTAATAGATTTAAAGAGGATAAAACTCAAAATTATTTCCGGAAATGTTGAAAAAGTCTTTGAAAAATTTCAGTACCAATTCCTGATTTTAAAACTAAATCAAGCAAATCAAGGGATAAGTTCTTAATGTGAATATTCATATGAAGAAACGCTAGAGTCATTTCCATAAGAACTAAAATGAGGCAAAATTACCCATTATCTCCACTACTATTCATTATTATATTAGACATGTTAGACAATGAAACAACATAATGCGTTTAGACAAGATAATTCTATTAGTTGCATATGAGTTGGTAAACAAAATAAATACTTTTTTGTATATGGTATGACAGCATATTTTGAAAACAAATGATGCTTAAACTAACAAAAAAAATCAGTAAGGCAGCAGGAAGGTAGTAAGATATAAAATGAACATTCATAAATCAATGACATTGATATGCAAAACCAGAAATCAGGTAGAGGACATTAGAGTTGAGGGAATATTTACAGGAGAAAAAAAATAAATACTTAGGATTCAATTTAAGAAATATGAAAAATCTATGAGTAAATCTTAAAACATTCCAGAGAGATACAAAATTAACATGAAGATTTAGAAAGACAGCCCATGTTCCCATATTAAATGATTCAATGTTATAAAGATGTTAGTTTTCCCAAAGTTAATTTACAAATTTAATGCAATCCCAATAAAAATACCAACAGCTCTTTTTAAAATGTATCTAAACTTGTTGATAATAAAGCTCCTATTTTTTTTTAATGACACGCAATAGCCAGGAAAACTGAAAAGGAAAAACAAAACAAAATGAAAATATGAGGTGGGGCCAGCTTTATAAGATATTAATACTAAATGTTTTAGTCTCAAAATTCTGTTGAATCTCTACTGTTAATATAGTGTGGTGACAAATAAATAGAAAAACAAATGAAAGAATGGAATAGAAAGGACAGAAATCACAAAAGTACATAAGAAAATGTAATATATGATAAAGTTGACATCTCAAATAATGGAAGCAAAGATTGACTTTAATAAATCATGCTGAGTCAACAGAAAAGCCATTTGAAAAAGATAAAAATTAGATTCATACTTTACACCATACACAGAAATAAAATTCAAATGCATCAGGGAATTAAGTAAAAGAAATAAAATCATACAAATGCTAAAAGTAAACATAGATGAATTCCATTCAAAGTGGAATATAACCAGTAACATGAAAACAAAACTGTCATAAAATGGTTAACATAACCACATTGAATGGGGATAAGGAAGAAAAGAACTAACCTAAGTTACTTTTGGGAACAGTATTTTGATTACATACTGCAAAGATAAAGGCAAAATAAATTGTATATGAATATTTTATTCTCGTTAATTTTTTATAGACGTGTTAAAATTATAGAATTACTTTATGTATTTACTGGAGTTGAACAAATAATAAAATATACTATGGGTAAGTGAGAGCCAGGTTTCTCCCTGATGGAAAAAGAAATTACAGATAAGGAAAAGGGAAAGGTTAGAATGAACCCTATTGTCTTTGGATTGGAAACAGGGCTGTCAGTATTGACTTCTGGTTTATAATACATATACACAGGGATAGACATAGAAATATAGATGCCTATGAATGTGTGTGTAGAACATATATTTTCTCCTTCTGCCCAATGAGAAGGTCAAGAAGCAATGACACCCAATATTAAGAAATACACCTGGTGCTCACATCTTGGTTTCTAAATACCATTCTACAAAAAGAGGAACCAGGGTTCTTGGAGAAATGATGAATTCCATTGCTGGATCAAGAGGAGCCTGGAAAATTTTATGTGCTAGAAAGTAACGATATGCTCAGAAAATGATAGAAACATAAAAGAACAGAGAAATAAAATTATAGGACATACCAGCTGTCAAATTTTCATTTTGAGCAATAAAATAAATGATGGTAAAGGATAATAAACTATAAGATAAGACATATATCTAGAGGTCTACACTGAGTAAATAAATAAGTGAATAGATAAACAATTGGACAAGTCACAGATCCTAATTACTGCAGAATTACAATTAATTTGTGTAGAAGGAATGATGATAATACTGACTTACCACTTGACAAACATCACAGTAATGCTCCTGCAGGTAAGAATCATTGATAGAGACCAGAGGAATGGACAAAAGTGTGCTGAAAATATCTGCATAGTTCTCCCTAGTGCAGTATCTCCTCACAACATATTTATTAATCAAAAAGAAAGACAATAACTTCACAGTGAAGAAACGTGGAAGAAACCACACTTAATGGTAAGTGTGGTTTACATCACCAGTAATAAGATACATAAACATCACATGCCTCCTAACACAATACACTGAAAGCACAAAATATCACTTTTGCGGTGTTCTTGGCAAAAATTCATAAACACAGCCCAATAATGAAAATATCAGACAAATTGAGGGGCGTTCCATTGGCCAGTATACTTTAAAATTATCATGTTCATGAAACAAACAGAAAAACTGAGAAACTATACCAGGTTGGAGGAGAGTATGGAGGCATGAGAACAAAATGCAATGTGTGATCTTGGTTGGGATTCTGAACAGAAAAAAAGGACATCAGTGAGGTATCTGCCATAATTTGAATAAGGTCTGTAGATTAGTTAATAGTATTGTATCAATATTAATTTAATGATTTAGATAATGGTTCTATGATTATGTAAATATTAACATTATGGCTGAAAGATTTCTGGGAATTTCATGGATAGATAATATTTTATTAAGCCTAAATTTTATTTTGAAAAAATAATTAAAATAATCTAGGAAAACAGAAAATTAAATCGTGGAAAATAGATTAATAATAAACAAAATAGTGTAAAATAATAAAATTTAAGAAAATTTTCAACAAAGAAATTTGACAAAGCTAAAATTCGATTTTATGACAAACTAATAAAAATTTTAAAGCCCTTCAAGATTTATTCATAAATGAAAGAATAGATTACTAATATCAGGAATGGCGAAGGAGAAAAGCCCTCAGATCCTAAAAACATTAAAAATATCGTAAAAGATGTTATGAAACAATCTAACTCAAGTAAATTTTAAAATTTAAACTCCTTGAATACTAACCAAAACTAATAAAGTAATTGAACTGCTAAAATTTTTTCCCAAAATACAAACTCTAGGCCAACATGACTTCACCAAGTAATTCTTCCAAATATTGAAGGGAGAAATAGTATCCATTTTAGGTAACTCTTTCAGAGATGAAAAGAGAGGGAAATATAGCTCATTTGTAGATGCTAGCATAATATTGACTCCAAAACTGAAAGACATTACAGAAAATAAAATAACTGGCTAATGCCCTTTATGAACATATATATAAAATTCCAAAACTAAATATTATCAAACTGAATCTAGTGATATTTTAAAAATATTACCATGTCACAACTAAGTAACATTTATAACAGACATGCAAATTTTGTTTAAGTTTTAAAAATCAGCCAAA
The DNA here is from genome assembly GCF_008692025.1 of Phocoena sinus. Taxonomy (NCBI): domain Eukaryota; kingdom Metazoa; phylum Chordata; class Mammalia; order Artiodactyla; family Phocoenidae; genus Phocoena; species Phocoena sinus. Next base: position 70,450,624 of record NC_045767.1, read on the forward strand.
GTTAGTTACAGAAAAAAAAGTTAGTAGAATAAAGGGCAAAATATGATCAATATGATTGTTTCAATAGGTGCACAGAAATCATTTGAACCAGTAGGGAGGTAAAAAGAACCCTAGCAAAATAAGAAGATAAAGGAACTACAAAGAGCATCTTAAAAATAAAGAAGCTTCATCAAACATCATAATTAATAGTGAAATATAGACTGTTTTCCCTGATATCAGGAACAAACCAGGACTATTCAACACTGATCTCTAGTCTTAGTGCAATATGTCATGAAAAAAGTATAATTTTGAAAATTAATTAGAATGCTCATTATTTGCAAAATAAACACTATTGGCAAAGTAGTCATTATTGGTAATAGTCATTACTCTCTGTGTTTATAGAAAATCTACATTAATATAACAATACATAAAGTTGATAAATTTAGCAAGGCTGCTGAGGACAGAGTAGATTAGCAAAATATCTATTGTATTTCTATACACTGCTAATAAAAACTTAGAAAGTAAAATTTTTAAAAAATCTATTTATACTTACATTAAAACTTCAAATATAGAAAATTAAATCTAGTAAAATATATTCAGCACTTCTTTACAGAAGATGTTAATAAAAAATTGAACATATGTGGAAGAATATATGATGATCATGAATTTGGTACAGTAAAAATTCAGTATGGGAAACATTTCAATTTCTCTATATTGATTGTAGATTTAATGCAATCCCAATAAAAATCTGGCTGACTTATATTTTGTTTGTTTGTTTTAAAGTGTTGCAGTGGGAAACTTAGAGATTATTTATTTTATAAAATGTATACATAAATGCTCAGAACTTAGAATAACAATTTTGTCAAAGAAGAGCAATGTTGGATTGTCTACACTAAATACACTCTCAAGGCTTATAATTCTACATTAACTAAAATAGTGCAGCAATGCAAAAAATTGGAACTCCTACATACCTTTCAAATATTCCCTTTTATGAAATATCTGTTAGTTTTTCAGGCAGTTTTATCAAAAATTGCTCTGTTGTAGCAATTGTAAAATAATTACATCGAAAATGTTTAGATGTCTTTCTTCCCACGTCAAACTGTGAAGCTTTCAAAGCAGTACCATTCCAAATAATAATTGCCAAACCCGCAGTCTCTAACACACATCAGACACTCAAGGAATATGAAATATGATAAAATAACATCAGCAAATGTGGCTTTCACAGTCACCAAAATCCAAGAATGATTACTCGAACTTACCTCCGATATCTGGGCGAAGTTTATTGTCATAGCCTTGAAGCAAGGAGTTGAGAATTTGTGTTATATCTCCTTCATGAATCTTTGGTGCCAAGACCCAAGTTTTGTTCACTGTTAAATCCTCATCGTCTTCATCATCTGCTTTATCAACACTAAAGAATTCAAAAACAAAAATTGTATAATAGAAAGTTCAACCAAGTAGTGTATTTTAAAAAATAGTTTAAGATTATTCTAATTGTGTAAGAGAATAATAAGAGGGGAAAAAAAGCATTCGAAATATTTTACATTCAGTAAGACTAAGGCCTACATCATATGAACTGTCCTGTTTTAATAATACTCAAAAATGAAGAATCCAGTGCAAGAAAATATCGTATAATATCAATGTAATAAAGTTTTGCCACTCCCACAACTCTCATTTAAGGCCATAGAGATTATGCACTGATAATGTGAGGAGTGGCCCTAGATTTGTGTGGTACACAATCTGCACAACCATACGTAAGTGACTCTATACCACCACACTCTAAAATAAAAATTAAAAGGTAAATAAGTGCAGGAAAAGTTGTAATCATTAGTCTGGTAAAATGTATTTTAAAATGCACGTGTAGAAAAGAAGACTTAAGGAAAGATGAGTGAAGAAGGATTCAAAGAAAAAAGGAAAAAGTATTGAACACACCTATGCTTCTTCCTTTTAAGTCAGAAGAACCGAGACCCCAGACATCTATTCCAAGAACTCTGTCAAAGATTGTCTCACCAAATCATGAGTGGTTGACTCACTCTCCATATATATACATATATATATATATAATCACGTATACATAGATATACATATTATATATACACATATGTGTATATATATACATGTCTATATATATACACATATATATAATCATGCTTTCCATATATATATGTGTATATATATGGAAAGCATGATTATCACATTTTAGGACTAGAAGTTAGACTTTAGGGATCAAATAACCCACTGCCTTTATTTTGTAAATGAGGAAACAAGTCAGTAGGGAATCAACCAAAGCACAAACTCATTTATTTTCAAAACTGAGACTCAAACCCTGGTCCTATAGCTAATGTTTCCTGCTACGCCTGTGTGTTTAACAAGCATAAAGTTTCAGCTTACTTATGAATTGTGGTAGAAACATATAGTAACATAGATATTCATCTATAATTCACCAAAAGTAACAAACTACTTTGTTTATTACCTGTAAGTAACCCCACCTTCATTTGAGTGAGATCAGCCTAGACTTACACCCAACTTTAGTAAATATTAGTCCTCCACTGAAAAAGTATATCTAAACTTTTATACTGGTAAAATCAGGTAAATCTATATTATTTATTTACATATATTTGAGAGATGAGCTTCCCTCCCACAGTAGATATTCAAGTTTATCTTAACAGCCTTAGTTGATATTTCTACACTATTCATTCAAATCTCTTTTGCTGTGAACCTAAACATCTTAGCTAATGCAGCCTTTACCCCCTTTATCCTTTTAAATTATTTTTCAGTTTTATTGAGATCTAATTGACATATAACATTGTATATGTTTAAGGTGTACAACATAATGATTTGATCTATGTATATATAGTAAAATGATTGCCACAATAAGTTTAGTTAACATCCACTCTCTTTATCCGTTTAAAGAGTATAAATTAACATTGTAAATTAAAACTTAACCTGTAAGTATTTGTACCTCATTTTATCTTTACAATAATTGTATTGATAGTTATTAACGGAGAGTTAACGGATAATGGAGTACATTATTCTTCTCAATATTTTTCCTCTTCTTCATATCAGAGAATTATTCTTTTCACTCCACTGACTTCTAACTTGGTCATGTGACCTGAAATAATCCTTTCTGCAATGCATCCCTGTCCCATTAAACTCAGGTTTGGCCCTGCAATTTGCTTTGGTTAATGGAATACATGTAACATACATCACTACCAAGCAGATTTATTGTCAGTGCATGGTTCACCATATCTCTGTCCTTCTGCCAGAAGACCAGCCATACTCAGGCAGAGGCTACTACTCCATGACTTCACTTTCAGGGTGAAGGCAACATGAACATAGCCACAGTTGACCTACAATGGACATGTAGCCTGAGCGAGAAATAAACATTTAGTATTGTAAGCCACTGAGATTTTAGTTTATTACCACAGTATACAAATTTTATCCCTATGTGAACTCCTGGAGTACACTTATTTAACAGATTTTTAATGAAGTGCTCATTTAGATTAATTGTTTTGCTATATTTAACTTCAAAAATACACACTACTGAAATACAGTTGTATGATTTCCTTTAAATAATTTCTTATTTTCTCTCAGTAAAATATATACATACATAGATACATACATTCATTTATAAACTAAAGCATTAAAAGTACTGAAATCTTAAGAATCCTGCTCATGTGTCTTCCAGGAAAATTTTATCTAATTAGAACTTCTGAGATATTGTCAACAACCAAAATTTAGGGCATCCATCTAGGTTTAAATCCCAGTTTTATAAAATAAAATATCTGATGGATAGATGCAGACCACTGCACATATAAGAACTTGATTTTTCTTTGAAATATAACTGTAGTCAAATGGAAGTTCCCAGAAAAAATATGTTTTTCCTGTGTTTTAGGGTAGAAACATCTTGGTAATCCAGGAAGCACATGCTTATACTGACTTATATGCCCCTTTTCCCAGCTATCTCAGAGGTAATATAAAAATTGACCTCAATGACATCATAAACTAACTTTCCTCATTTTTGTCAAAGCAGAAAAGAAATTTCATTATAGTTAATTTTCTTCATTTTTCCTCCACACTTTCTGAATTACCTTCAGAATATTCATTAACTACCTTAATTTCACACTGGTATTATTTTGGTGACTAAAAAACACTTATAATTTTAAAGATAGTTCATATAGCATATCTGATGTTTCACTATCATTCATAGACTGGAAGTTTTGTAACATTTACCTATGTTGAGTGAACATTCATTTGGAGGAAACAAGTATTATTTTCATAGATAATATTATGGGAATTTGTAGACATTTGCAAGCACTTCTCTTAAATAATTTGAATGAGTATAATTTTATCATTATTGGAAATAAATATACCCCTTAGTATATAATTTTACTAAATGTTTATTTTGATGATTGATGCTTTTATTGTTCTTATCAGCTGTTGAGTAAGTTCCTACCATGTTTCATGAACTGAGTGCTAGGTTTCTTCCATATTAAGGTATGTCATTTAATCCAGAGTAATCCCATGAAATAAACATTACGAGTCCTGTTTTACAAATTAGAAAAAAATAGATTTATAGAATTCGCAGGACCCACACTATTAAATAATAGAGTCAGGATTTGAAACAAGATTGATTTAGCTTGAAGACTCCTTTTCTCTTTGAAGTTTCCATGGTATCTTACTTTATCTTTGTTAAACAATCCAGGGTAGTTAGATTTTGAGTTTTCTAATTTATAAGAACACAACATTTATGGTAAGTAGTTAGCAAGCGCATTTGGGTTGTGCATGGGTAGAATGCTTAGTCTCTGCCTTTGAGTTCTGAGAAGTTAGCATAATAATTTCAAGGAATCACACATACACTCTCTCTGATGAAAAAGACTTTCTAAAGAGTGTGCTCAGTCTTCAGTCCAATGCTTTAATTTGTTTATAGAGGAAATACCATGTATTACAAAATATGCTAATTGCTGAAGACAAAAAGATAAGTAAACTTTTATTCTTGATCTATATGATCTTATTTTCTAATGAAGGAGAAAACTTCAGATGATACAAAAAACCATCATAAACAAAGATGCTTATCACAGTGTTATCTATAGTAGCACAAATTTTAAACAAAAGAGCAGGTTTAAGTAAAGTATTATATGTCCATATGGTGTGATTGATGCATCCATTCAATTGGTGATTATGAAAAGTCTGTAAAAATATTAAATTATTTTCATAATTTAATGTTATATGCAAAGTAACATATAATAATTTGCCTTGATCAAAACCTAGGTATAAAATGGCTAAAGATTTAACGGGAAAGCAGTATAATGAATACACTAAGTATTCAATGCTAGTGGAGCTATAGAAAAATTAATTTTGTTCTGTATATTAATAGTATACTACAATTTTTCTGCATAATTTTGTAATATAACTATATGAAAAGGAGTTAATTTGACATTAATGCCTACCTAAGAATGAACTGCTTCTTCCTATACACCAGATAGTACCCAGAAATAAATTTCTAATCACAAAAAATAAGTAATTAAGTAGAGGTTTTTATAGAGACAAGTAGAGCTTTACACTCTGCCAAGAAAATGAAATTGGCAGCCTTAAAAAGTTGCCACTCGATTCTCCTGGGGTAGGAACATGGTTGACTGACAGCCCAGGTGCCAGCCCTCTGGACGAGCACTGCATCTGTACCAGATCCAAGCTTCCCCGGGCTGCTTTCAGGCAATAAATGAACATTGTGGCAATGGTAGTACAGACCTGTTCCTGCAAGACTAAGGCCTCCTCTAAAGGGCAACTTGTGTTGGATGAATCCTGCTGGCCTGGCCAAAGCCTGTTTAGTAGGGCTCTCTAGTCTGAGACTCTTTTAACCCAAACATCCTCTTTGCCTTATACTTGCACAGGGATCAGACCTCCGTTATTATCTGAAGGCTCTCTCTGCTTACTTCCACTTCCTCTCATTTACCCTGCATAGGCATTTCTCTCAAAAATCTCTTACATATCCAATCCCAACTTGGCATCTGTTTCTCTGAGGCTTTCACTTCTCATATTCTTTAATTGACACTTGTAACTTGTTACTAAAGAAAATTTCTGAGTCACCTGTATCAGTGTTGTTATTTTTGGTCTTACTAACTTAGTTTAATACCTTGACAAATCCATCTGATTACCTAGTAAATTATTATATGTAAAAGAGTACTTTAATGATTGTATTACTCTTCTGAATATGACAAGCAAAAGTTTTAAACTAATGATAACTGAGAGATAGGTTAAGTGAAGACAAGGCATGCTAAGCCATATAATCATGAGGAGAATTCATCTTTACAGCTAGAAAATATATATATATGTCTATAACAAGTCAATCAATCAATATAAACTATTTTTCATACATAGGGTAAATATTCATCAAGATTTTCCCAGGACAATCTTTATTTACACCTGTTGTCCTAGAATAATTACAATATTAATAGTAACCTCTTTCACTCACAAAATGGCCTAATTTGGATGATAAATTGTAAAGTCATCCTGGATATAGTTCATATAAAGTTTACTGCAATGCAAACGCCCTTGTTCTGACACCTAGGGAAGACTCTTCCATTATCTAGTAAGACAGTGCAGATGACAGCAAAGGAAACCATAAACAAGACAAAAAGACAACCCTCAGAATGGGAGAAAATATTTGCAAACGGAGCAACTGACAAAGGACTAATCTCCAAAATATACAAGCAGCCCATGCAGCTCAATATCAAGAAAACAAACAACCCAATCCAAAAATGGGCAGAAGACCTAAATAGACATTTCTCCAAAGAAGATATACAGATTGCCAACAAACACATGAAAGGATGCTCAGCATCACTAATCATTAGAGAAATGCAAATCAAAGCTACAATGAGGTATCACCTCACACAGATCAATAAGAATGGCCATCATCAAAACATCTACAAGCAATAAATGCTGGAGAGGGTGTGGAGAGAAGGGAACCCTCTTGCACTGTTGGTGGGAATGTAAATTGATACAGCTACTATGGATAAAAGTATGGAGATTCCTTAAAAAACTACAAATATAACTACCATATGACTACCACTACCACTACCACTACTGGGCATATACCCTGAGAAAACCATAATTCAAAGAGTCATGTACCACAATATTCATTACAGCACTATTTACAATAGCCAGGACATGGAAGCAACCTAAGTGTCCATCGACAGATGAATGGATAAAGAAGATGTGGTATATATATATATATATATATATAATGGAATATTACTCAGCCATAAAAAGAAATGAGATTGAGTTATTTGTAGTGAGGTGGATGGACCTAGAGTCTGTCATACAGAGTGAAGTAAGTCAGAAAGAGAAAAACAAATACCGTATGCTAACACATGTATAGGAATCTAAAAAAAAATGGTTCTGAAGAACCTAGGGGCAAGATGGGAATAAAGATGCAAATGTAGAGAATGATTTGAGAACACTGGGAGGGGGAAGGGTAAGCTGAGACAAAGTGAGAGAGTGGCATGGACATGTATACACTACCAAATGTAAAATAGATAGCTAGTGGGAAGCAGCTATACAGCACAGGGAGATCAGCTCGGTGCTTTGTGACCACATAGAGGGATGGGATAGGGAGCATGGAAGGGAGACGCAAGAGGGAGGATATGTGTATATGTATAGCTGATTTACTTTGTTTTACAGTAGAAACTAACACAACATTGTAAAGCAATTATACTTCAATAAAGATGTAAAAAAATACAATACATATTGCTGATGCTATGATTACAAAATTGAATTTCAAGCTGTTTAGGACAAGGCAATAAATAATATTAAATCATATAGCAAAACTTAAAAAAAAAGACTCATCTCTAAGATTGTAACAAACTCCCATAAATTATTTAGAAAAAGATGGATGATCCATCAGGAAAAAAAAAATGGCAGAGATTTGATTAGGCATTTCACAAGCAAAGATAACCAAATGGAAATGAGTACATGAACAGACAGTCCACATCATTACTCATGAGGAAAATGTAAATTAAAAACATGAGATACCACTATACATAAACCACAGTGGTTAAAATAAAAAACCTTGACAACACCAAGTGTTGATGAGGTTGTGGAACAACTGGAACTCTTGTACAGGGCTGTGAGGGCAAACTGTTAAAACTACTTAGAAAACTCCTTGGTGTTATCTCCTAAAGATGGATGTTCACACACTCTATGACCCAATAATTACACTCCCAGGTACATACTCAACACAGATTCATAGTATGTTCACCAGAATGCTTGTTCCACAATATTCAGAGAAGCATTAGTGGATGTACCATCAATTCAGAAAAAAAATCCAAATATGTATCAGTAGTGGAATGGATAAATAAAATGGGTTATTTTTTTTAAAAAAGTGCAGATGAAGTTCCAAACAAGGCCTCATCTGTGATCTGTTGCTCATGACAAATTAGTGTTTGTTTATGAACATCAGATACATTTCTATAAGTCAAGTGACAAGTTCCAGGGAAGAAACATACCTCTTCTAATGTTTCTGAGTAGATTATATTTTAATGTCAAAGCCTACTTTGTACAAAAGCCTAATTCTTTTGTACAAAGCTCTTTTTAGGGTAGTAATGCTGAATCATTTTTATTGCTCATAAAAGTTGGTAGGGAAGCGAAATAAGTAAAAGATGATAGATAATAGAGTTACAGATTTGAACTTTCAGAGTTTTAGAGAGGTGAAGTGATAGTCCACTCAATTCTGTGATTATCCTCTTAACACAAAAGAATTTGGGACCCATCACTTGAGGCACAGAGAGGAATGCTTTGAAAATTTGAGGAGGGGGAAGGGAAGCATGCCTAGAATATTAAATAAGTGTGTTCCAGTTTGTCCAGTGCTTAACTTTACCATAAAATTGATCACACTGCATCTTAATTAGCTATTTACTTTATTTATTTATGACCCTCTGTAAGCTCCTTGAAAGCCAGGGTTAAGGTTTTCAATGTGATACCATTGGCACTTACCCTGACATATAGTAGGCATAAAATTTTTAAAAAATTCACTAAGTAAATGAATAAATGGACCAAATATTAGAAATCATCTTGCTGTTTACAAGTAAAATTACAGTGAATAAAGAAAATAAACAACTGGAAACTGTAATTATTGGTGTTAATCAGAGAATTGATTGTAGTTAACCTAATATAAATTTTAAAACATAGTAGCAGTAGCTTTCTGATTCTAGTATTCATCCATCATAAACTTAAAAAAAAACTGATTTCTTTCACAATGATAATACAATCTATAAAGCAATTACAAAAAATATAACAGGGAAGATCTGTCTTATGTGAAGAAACTAAAACACCAATTGAAGAATATAAGAATAGAACAAAATAAAGGGAAATAAATATTTTGGCTATAAAACAATATTATTAATACATAATTCTCAAATTAGTTTATAAATTTAATAAAGTTTTAATTAAAATCCACAGTTCCTATATAACAGATTAAAATCATTATACTGTAATTAAGTAGAGAATCAATATAAGAATTACAAGAAATTATTGAAAAATAGATTGTTAGATGAAATTTGCCAGAATAAAAAGAAAACAAAATAAAGTTACTGTAATCAAAACCATATTGTGATAACACATAAAGAAATAAGTGAAAACAAAATCAAACCTTCAAATTCAGATCCCAAGTGTCTAGAAATTCAGTATACAATAAACGTGACTTGTCAGTTTAGAAATGAAAAGATGAATTATTCAGTAACTTGGATTGAAAGGTTTATCAAGCCATTTAGAAAAAATAAATTAGATTACTACTTAGACAATAAATTGCAGATATATTAGAGATCAAAATATAATAAAATATAAAACTATTAAAGAAAATATTGAAAATGCTTTTTTTTTAACTTTTGAGATGAGGAGGTCTTTCTATGGAACATGTAACCAAACGAGGAAAGGAAAAAAAAATGACAAAAAAAAAGGAAAAATAACTCATGGAGGACATAAGACAGTTTAGACAAAGACTGGAGACAAAGGATAGATTGAGACAAAGATATTTACAACATAACTGATATACAGAAATTTCAGAGGGAAAAAAAGACTAATAAAAATAACAAACTGTGCTAACATTTACTGGTAGCAAGGGAGAATAACTTTAAAATATGACAAATTTTAGCCATCACATTGGCAAAATATTAAAAGATTCATTACATTCAGTACCATTGATAATATAGATAAATGGCATTTTTATAACCATTAATAGAATAAATTGCTCTAATAGAATAAATTGAGTAATTTGGCAACATTGATGAAATATTGAAACTAAAAGCATGTACATGTGTATATATATATATATATATATATATATATATATATATATATATATATACACAGTAACAATATTAGTGATAACAAAAAAGAGAATCTGTAATGGAAAAATTTAATAAATTATGATACTTCCTTAATATAGAATACCATATTATCATTAAAAAGGAGGTACAACTAAGTATGTGTACAAACCTAGAAAAATATCTTTGATATTAGCTGTGTGACAAAAACAACTGTTAGATTTCATTTGTATAAAAAATGTACATACAAATGTGTATACACATATTTGTTTAAACTTATGGAAAAATCTGGAAGTATAGGCTCCAAATTGCTAAGTAATTTTGAGGAGTAGAATGGACTAAGTGTTATTCCATTATTATTTACATTATATGATCAAAACTATTATGACATTAGGGAAAAAAATTTTGTTTTTCCCATATATTTCAACAACATATATTTATATCACTTAGAGATTGCTTAAATTGTTTGTTTAAGAAAACAAGTAAAGAAAAATAAGGTCTAAACTATTTGTGGTAAAAAATTTTAAATATTTTATGTCCACAGAATAGAACAGAAATTGGATTATATATTAATGATTCTACAATTTGAGGTGTGGAATATTAGTCTCAGAGAAAAAATAAAATGTGACATCTTCATCCACTGTGATTTTTATGTAGTTTCCTTGGTAAGGTAGAATACATAGCATCTTTAAAATTACACTAATGTTAGGAAATTAAAGGCAATAGAGATTACTTGGGGCACAGAGAGCTTCACTGTTAGTTTCAAAAGGGGTATGGCCAATTCCTAAATCTAGTAGAACATAGTTTGATCTGGTGAGATAAGATACAGGAGTGTAGGGTTATATTAGTTAATGAGAAAAGCAACAGATTGATATCAGAATCGATTTTTAAAAATTAGTATAGTGACATATTTTTAGAAAGAAAACAAAAACAGAAAAATATAAAATATAGCAGATTATTTTTTGTAGCATCTTTGCTCATAGTTTAGTGATTGATCCTTAAGATAACAACTAGTACTAATAATAAAACAATATATTTTTCCAATTTTGGGATTTTTTTATTTGCTTTGTTTGGCAGGCCAACGCTATTTTGTTAAAACAGAGTTTAGAAAATTGGGAATCGTGCTTCCAAAGAATAGTCTTTAGGGGGATGATGAATACACAGAGATTATAAATGTTCTTTTGAGACTGGTTCCATGTGAATATTTTTTGGAGGAAGGGAAAGAAACCATAATTTTCTTCACAGTCCATTAAAAAATTACCGCTGGATTGAAAGTATATTAAACTGAACACCAAATTTTCCATTGTTCCACTTTATATTCATACAACATAACGGAACATAAATTAGACTTAGAAACATATAACACTTCATGACATTCACATTCTCTAAGCCTTTGATGCACTTATGCATCAGATAAATTCTATCAGACTGCTAAAATTTTTGCCAAATTAAGGCATAATATTGAGGCTTATTAAATTATAAACGATATGAAAAGATCTTAAAATTAAATGGAAGAAAGAAATAGGAGTCGTTCTTTTGAATGCAAAAAGATATACCTTCTCCCTAAGTCTTGGGACCATAAAATGAGAGGTAAAATAGTTTCATTGACTAAGTATCCTCTCAGAACTTTCACTTCAAAAGGGACAGAATACAAATGAGTAGAACAGAAACAACAAAACACTCTTTCTAGTCAACTCCAGTTATGATAATTTGCAGGTTTTTCAGAAAGAATTGTACTAAGGAAATGACAGAAAGAAATATACACTCATAAGACACCTGCACAGAGTAACAAATTGTAGAACACAGATGTCTGATTAAAACTTAAATTTAATCCAACCGATAGGGCTACATTGTTCTACTCAATGTGGCTATTTAGTAGAAAAGTAATCCCTGCTGAAAACACTCTACTGCATGTGTTGGAAAATTATTCTAATAGTGGTACACATCTAGGCCGACTGAGAGGCAAATGACCTGCCTATATTGAAACGGATCACAAATTCTGCAACCACAAGTCATGGTCCTAGCAATCTACCCAAAGATTAACTTGTTTTCCAGAACCCTTGATTCTAGCAGCCCTACATCTATGTGGAGAACCACATCACACCCTGATCACAACAATATTAAAATTTTCATATTTAACCTACTATATTCTAATCATAGATCTTCTGATATGCTCATCTACCTACAGGTTGGAGTGCAGGGTCTATATTAACTTCCTTTCTATATCCCTAATATTTATCACAGTCTCTACCACTGTGTTACTCAAAATATTTGTTACTCAATACATTTGTCTAAAAATAGGGAGAAATGTTAAATCTCTAAATGAATTGTATTTGTAAGGAGAGAATGCCTACAGTTCAAAAATTTACTACTAAACTAAGTTATATAGGTTTTAATAGGACGTTGCTATCTTAATGTCATATGTTAGATGACCAAAGTAAAGGATATCTTAGGAATATAGTTTTCAAAAGGCCCACCAAAGCATGAGACCATACCTCTGGCCACAGAATATTAGTGTTATCTTCCTATGTATATTTTTCACTAACACTGACCTGAACTTATGCCTATGACAGCTAAGAGCATTCAATCTTTTCCCAGAGTTACAATTGATGCCAATCTCCTTAGTGTCACCACTATAGCTCATCTAGAATTGCAAGTAGCTGTTATAGCATTTTATTGTCTTTACTTGTTTATATTGATAGACCATCTCAACATTAACTACTAGAGTTTAAGTTCACTGGGGTCAGGGGCTCTGCCTTCTTTGTCCAGCACGTATACTATCACATATATGTCCTATATACACTATGCAAACACTACTAGCGCAAAGATTATGTCTTGCTTTCCACTGTGTCTCCAGTTCCCTGCTTAATACATGGTAGGCACTGAGTAAATATTTGTTGAATGAATGCTAATGCTTAATAACTGTTTATTGAATGAATTAATAGCTAAGACTATTTCCTGAAACATGGGGCTTCAGTTGGTTAAACCATTTTAGTACAGATAGAATTAGATTCTGAGATATTTAAAAGTAGAAAAAAACATAAATTTCATCTGGCTCTCACAGAGTACAAGAACTCTAACAAGCTTCTGCTTGAAGTTTAGTGACAAGACATCCATCATTTTGTTAGAGTGTTTTTGTACTGATGAAAATCTGGCTTCACATAGTTTTCACTACTTGTTTATGGTTTGTCTGTAACATCTATACATAATAAATTCAACAATGATTTTCTCTAGCACCCTTAAGAATTTATGATTCCTCAATAAAATTTACCTGAATTCAAAATTCTTGCTATTAACTCTCTATCCAGTGGTGTTTTTTCTAGATCAAGAACTCCAGTTCGTTTAAGTTTTTCCTAAAATAATTAATCCAGCACTACACATAATATTCTAGATTATGTGATAAATACACAGCGGACTGTAACTTACTGAGCTTGTGTCAATTTTACTGTCTCTCCTCTTCTCTCCTCTCCTCTCCTCTCTTCTTTTCACCTTTCCTTTCCTTTCCTTTCCTTTCCTTTTTTTCATTTCCTTTCCTTTCTTCCTTTTATCCCTCCCTCCCTTACTTTCCAACCCCCTCATCCGCAGTTACATTAATTGCTTTGATTTATATGGCATTTGTAATCTTGGAGGAAAGGTGATTAAAAATGCAGGCTCTGGGCATAGAGCACATGGGATCTGAGTCTTGGATTCAGCATTATCAGCAAGATGATCTTTAGTGAGTTTGTAAAAATTGCTGTGCCCTGGTTTTTCCATCTGTGAAATGGGGAGAATAACAGTATCTGGGCTTTATTTTCCCTTCATTTTTGATTGGTAGTTCGGCTAAGTATAACCTTCCAGGTTGAACATTTATCTTTAGAATTTTGGAGACATTTCCTCCATGGTTTTCTGGTATTATAGATGAGTAATCTCATGATGTTCTGATTCTCTTTCCCTGATTGTGATCTTTTCTCTCAGTACCCTCTAACCTTAAAAATTTAGACTCCTGTTTATCTTTGGAGTTGTGAAGGTATATTTCCTTATTTTGACTACAAGATGTTTTCCTTTGGTTAATACCATAAACCTCAGCCTCAGCAGTGTGTATAATGGTAGTACTCATGTAGAACACTAGACACAAGCACTATCCATATGGTTAGTTCTCATGTCTAGTTTATTCACCACTGTAAACCCAGCAAGTTGCACTGTGTAGAGCACATAGCAGGTATTCAATAAATATTCGTTGAATGATCTCTCCCATAATCCAAAAGATATTTAATAATGCACAAACAATTCAAGGAGTTTACTGCACTTAAATTTAACTAGAATAAAAAATTCTAGAATTACTGAGATTCCAAGAATATCTGTTGTTATGACTTTTCAGTTAAAACTTTAACTGTCATGTACTTTGCAAAAATTTTCTCTCTTGGTCTTGAAACAAGCTGGAAAGGTAGATGCCAGTTCTACTTTTCACAAACGAGGAGTCTCTGCCTCAAAGATTTGCCTGATTTCAGCCTAGTGGGAAGTGCTGAGGCTGAAACTAGAATTTACATCTAATGGTCGAGTCTAGGATTCTCAGTTGGTAGCATGCATATATGTGAATTATTCTCCTGAGGCTTGTGGCAGTCATTTCATCATATTTTGACAATATCTCAAGAGCCCTTTTTTTCAGTTTTTCGCCCTGCCTGTCTCCTTTTCTTTGGGACCCCACCTTCATTATTATTTTCTTAGACAAATTTTAATCACCTTTATGTAAATATATAAATATAAAATACTAGATTTGTCTCTTTCATTTTTAAGATGAAAAAATCAAACATTTCCTTTTGTTGATAAGCCAAAAATGTGACTCATAGTATATAATAGGATAAAAAGGAAGATGAGTATACCAAAAAGACTCTATACACAGGGGATTTATCAATTATAGCATTTACATTTTAACTTCAAAATCATTTTGTCCCTCAGTTCTTCTTTGAAGATTTAATTATCATGGAGCATCATTAGTCATTTTGTACTCATTTGCATCTATATTTTATTAGAAAATGAAGCCAAAGCTCTGTATGCCTAAAGAAAAATCATGCATTACCATCTCCACAAAATATATTACTGAAATTATTTTAAAATAATATATTTTATAATGTAATTATACTTGAATATTGTCATTTGGGCAACTGACTGCTAAATTGTATGATTATTGACTCATGAGATTGTTTTTAGAAACAATCTCTAAAACAATCTCTCTTTAGCTCTCTCAAAGTATAACTTCTTAGTCAAAGCTTACCATAAATTACATTTTAGACTATGTAAAATCTCAAAGCACTTTTTCAATTCTTTTCAAAAGTCTGATTATAATTATATTTTTTTCAACACTACAAATAAGTCAACTCAAGCTTGAGAGATTTTAACCAACTTGCCAAGATGCCATAGAGCCTCACAAAGAATGAAACATAGGAACCATGACTACAGCTTTTAATTACAACAACAGGATTGGTTTTCATAGTTCAGCAATGTAAAAATCAATAAAGTGCCTCTCCTTTATGCTCTTGATGAAAAATGAGTAAACAAGCTACTGTCTTTGATTAGATACAAAAAATAATAGCCTCCAATTTGGTAAGTCCCAAAATAGGTGACTTTGAAAATTTAATTTAGGAACTGGCATCAGACATCAAAATTCTTACAAATAGAACCATCTGTGATTAGTTTTAGAACGGTCCCTCAAAAGAAGAAGAAAGGAAGAAGAAATTATGAATGTAAATGGTTTATACATGTTGACATCAATTATCTTCAACTAAATATTAAAAGGATAAAAAGTTCATCACAACTGTAGCTACTTTGAAAAGTGAAGACATACACTCCCATAACTGAGACCCTAAGAGTTAATTACAACAGCAACATACAGCTCTATTTTTTAATATGTATTTTTTCACTGGCCAGAATAATCCATATTCTCTATAGTACTATGATAAAATGATTTATTTATTTTAGCTGCATAACGCATCTCTCTCTCTCTCACTCATACATACGACCAAAACAAAAGTACACAGCATTCCCAGTTAGAATTTCCTTCTTGAAAACTGCTACAAAAAGCCAGTGATGCAGCTATTGAGTTATTTTATGTTTCAGTTCAAATCTTAGAAATATTGAATATGAAAACTTGCAGAAATCATAAATGATCTACTACTGCCCTTCATTTCCTAGATGAAGGAACTGTGTTCAGAGTGGTTAAGGACCCTTGACACATAGAATCATGTCTCCAGACTTCCAGAGCCCATCTCTGTCCACTATACCACACAACTTGTTAATTCTGAGCAGCTTGAAGAGAGTCTGAAACCCATCATGATTCTCATAATGTAAATATCCTCAAGAAGAAAATGTATTATTTAAAACCAAACATCTCTTTAAGTAGACAGTATGCCCTTTAGTAAGCAGCTTGTCTATTAGGTTGCAAGAGAAACTTGCACTTACAGTGATAAATCAGCTTACAGCTTGTTATTTCAGAAAATCAGTGGGTTAGTCTGTTTTTACTTATGAGAACACAGATTCATTTGCGATATTATGAAGATGCATGAGAGCACTAATACATGGCCTACCAAAATATCTTCCATAATTTTATAATATATTAAAAGAAATAAACGATTACAATGCACTTAAATATAAGAAATAATTAATCAAGTAGTATGTTTGTGCTCATGAAGAACATTTATGTTTCTAAGGGAAAAGGGTAAATAAACTAAAACTGTAATATTTAAAAAGCATTGAGTGTCAAACATATTCTGGCAAGTCTAATATTACTTAGCATACTTTATTCTCTATTTTTGGAGAGAAAATACAGTTGTTCTATCTGTTAGTAATGGTAAAAATCCACTCTAGCTATATGCTAAAAATAATCGTCATAATAATAAATTTTAGCAGTGATGCAAGTACTTAAAAAGGCATTTTTCCATCTCTATAGTGATTGCATTTTACTCTTGAGTTCTAAGCACTCCCTCTCTCTCTTCCTCTCTGTCACACACACACACACACACACACACACACACACACACACAGGACAATCACATCACCTTACAATATTTATTTACTTGTACACAGCCAAGTTAAAAAAAATGATTCAAAGCTGGCTCAGTAAAATATACATGGTTATTTCTAACTTAAATGTAACATAGCTTTAACCCTGATGGATTTTTAGCCATATTTATGATCTTTCTTGATGTAAAACTTTGATTTTTTTTTTAGAATAGCAAAAAGGTAAGGGAAAAGGCAATATTAGTGTATAAAAAAGCATCATACATGCCATGCTCTGTAACAAGTTTCTAAAATAACTTTGTCTTTAAAATGCAGAATCATCCAGAAAGTTCATCAGTGGCATTCATTGACTAAATGTAGTAGCGAAAACATTTCTACTCCCCTCCCCACTTCCAGTAACTGAATCTTTACTAGTTTCTACTCTGCTTCAACTGAGCTAATCTCCATGCTTCACACATAGGCTAATTTCATTCTATCAGAAAAAGAGTAGATCTAATCAAAAAATAAACTGATGGTAAAATGTTGCACATGTGCCCAGGGAAATGCAAATTATTTAACCTAGAATGATTTTTTTTAAAAAAAAGAGAAATGAGGGGGGAGTGGGTAGATACCAAAGAATAGTTTTGAGTCCTTGAATTTACTCACCAGTTTCCTAGATGCAGGGTCAGTAACAGGAACATCAACCTCAACCCTTTCCTTTGACTCCACAGAAGAAAAGGGGAGAAGAGAAGAGTTTTCCAAGAACCCATTGGGATCGCTTTTTCCGCTCAGTTCTCCAAGCCAGGACTTTTTCTCCCACCTTAGCTGCAGCCTGGTGAGTACAGAAGGGAGAGTGTGGGAAGGCAGTACACCTCCCAACCAGGTAGGATGCGACTCCCAGCGGAATTGAGCAAGGGAGCCAATCAGACCGAGAGGATGCTGGCATAAATTATCTGAAAAGAAGTTGGGCCAATCAACAGCCCCAAAAGGCGGGGCTTCCCCTACTAGAAATCGAGCCCAGTAGGGAAAAGGGCTCCGTCTTTCTGAAAGAAAAACAAACCTCTTCTCCCCGGCAGCCTCAGAGAAGCAGTTGAGTGGCCCTGACAGATTTCCCTCGCTAGGGAAAGACGGCTTCCCTCTTCCCTCTAGCCTTCCCTCCTGCCTGACTCTATTTCGGGGATCTGTTTCCTCTCCCGTGTTTGGATTCTGAATCTGTCTACCAAGAGGGATCCGTGGGGAGTTTGCCGTGCCTAATTGGTTTTCCCAAGGCTCGCGAAGATTCTGCTAATTTTTGTTAATTATTGTTGTTAATTTTGTTGGGGGGGAGGGAGCGGCTCATTTCTCTTTGCAGACCCAGCACCTGGCACGATGCCAAGCACAAATATGTCCTCGGGAGATGTTGAAATATATAACTGAATGAATGAATGAGCGGGCTGGGTGCATTCCTGGTAATCACGTTTCCTACCCACCCCCCTTCTGCTGCCTTATAAGAGAGGATTTGCAGTCTCCTCTCTCCGGGCACCAGAAGATGATACTAATGAACAATACCAGACAAGAATAATCTCCTTTTACAAAGACATAAACAAAAATCCGATTAAAAAAAGGCTATTTTAGTCATAGGAGCTGGAGATCGATTACATGTGTAATCCTTGTTCTCCCCTTTGCGTTTGTTGAGCTCCAGTGTTTGGTACCTAACTTCAGAGGCTCTGCTTTGAGTTTGCAGCAGAGCCCAACAGTTGCCATGGCAACTAGAAAGCCTCTGGCAGCTCGAACAAACTGTAAAGACTAAGACAGTGGTGGTGGTAGAAACAGGTTTGCTCTGCCCAGCCATCTTCCGCCTCTATGCCCTCTTAAATCACTGCTTCCCACCGAAGCCCTGGGTTTGGGGTCTTTGGCTGTCATTAATCACCTCACAACCACCCGGAATTGACCGGATTCAGGGGTGAACTGCAATTAACCACCGAGTTACCTTAGAGTATTTGTCTCCCAGCAAATAGTTCAAGGTAGAAGTAACAGTGTTTGTGCATGAGTAGCTGTTGCTACCCTGCCGTCTGAAATCATTTAAAGGAACTGGATGGAGGTAACAAGGTTACAGGTATTCTCTTGCCCAGAATAACAGATGGTGCAGTGCTGGGCTTTTCTCCCCTCTCTTTGATTCTCCATCTTTCTAGTCTTCTCTGAAAATAGGTATTGACTTCCTTGTTTTTCTTCTACTACTTGTTAATTAGGAAGCATTATTCTCTTCCACAAAGTATGTTAGTCAAGGTAGCTCATACCAAATAATTTGTATAACAATAAAGTTTCATTATAATAGATTCTGAAGTGAATAAATTTAAAGTTGATTTCAATATGAATCTGGGTAGTTATTTTTTTTTCTGGCCAATTAAGAATATGCTTTGCATAGCTATTTAACTGTTTCATTGGGTGCACACACTAAATCACCATTCTGATTAGCCAGTGAACTAGGAGTGAATTCACTAGACGTATGTAGTGAATAACAAATACTCGTCTAGGTACTCTTTGCACTTTGCTAAGATTAGGTAAGTTTTCTGCATATAATCAGTGGCAATATGATATTGCATATTTTTATACAACAGTAGTTTATAGTTTTCCCATCAAAAATTCTTAACAAGATTTTACTTTTATTGTTCTCATACATAACTGAAAGATGCTGAGAACTGTTAAGAGAAATTAATGAAGAGAAAAGGTGAAGGATATATCCTTAGGCAGTTACACATTGTCTGTTTATTCTTGTAAAAATAAAGGACTGGAGTAATTTCCAAACTGGGAAAGTTTCTGTATTTTCTGAAATATATGTTTTTGCCAATTTGGGGCTGAAATTTTTCAAACTTATTTAAATTCTTTCTTTCAAGAAATTTTATCTGACTTTTTATTTCTCTGTCTCTTCCCTTGATTTATTTTTCCTTCTTATAATATTTGTCTTCTGGGAAACTGATCCTATTCTGCTGTCAAAATTAACTATAATTTCCTGTAAACTATGTTAAAAGGATCTGAGCCCTCTGGAACCTGAAGAAGGAATGATGATTTTGTATATGAGGTCTTGATGGTGACAGTCTGTCTCATTTGATTTGCTAAATCAGTTGTGTGTGTGTGTGTGTGTGTGTGTGTGTGTGTGTGTGTGTGTGTGTGTGTTTGTGTATGGTGGGAGGGAGGATGACACATAGTGTGAGCCCTGAAAAAAAGCCAAGAAGGTACACTGTGCTCATCAAACAAACCATAGTGTCTCACAGAGGAACACTTATGGAGAAACAGATCAGGTGTCTTATACCGTATACAAATCTAGATTAGAAGGCCGGAAGTTGCTGTAGGAAAGTGTCTGGAGACAGCTCCCTGTCTTCCACTATGGCAGTGGTCTCCAATTCTAGGCAATTTGACCTCATGAGACATTTTTCAATGTCTGGAGATATTTTCAGTTGTCACAACTTGGAGGATGAACGAGCTACTGGCATCTAGTAAGTAGAGTCCAGAGTTGCTGCTACACATTCTAAAATGCAAAAGAAAGCCATCCCACTTGTCATTGAAGTCACCATACCCCTTCTCCTTCCTTTGACATGCTAAGCCATAACCATTATTCATTAATTTCATACCTAGTTGTGATGATTATCAACTCATATTTCACAGCATTTTTTTCAAAATGTAGCCAAGTATCACCTTAGAATAAAATGCTTGGAGTATCTACTAAAAATGCAAAGACATGGGCTTCTCACCAGACCAAATGAATTAGAATCTTTAGCAAGAACCTCTGGAGGTTCTCATGCATCAAAACATTTGAAAACCATTGTCCTATAACTGTCCCACAAAATGACCAGTGAGGCAGTGACCTGATTATGAATGTGCAACCCTGGCCTAGCAAAACTAGATTTCCATATGATTCACTTGTCCATTATTAATGTATTCATTCAAATATTTATGAATAAATTATGATGTCAGACACTGTACCAGGCACTGAGAATACAATGGTGAACAAGACTTACCTTTTTTTTTTTTTTTTTTTTTTTTGCAGTACACAGACCTTTCACTGTTGTGGCCTCTCCCGTTGCGGAGCACAGGCTCCGGATGCGCAGGCTCAGCGGCCATGGCTCGTGGGCCTAGCCGCTCCGCGGCATGTGGGTCTTCCTGGACCGGGGCACGAACCTGCGTCCCCTGCATCGGCAGGCGGACTCTCAACCACTGCGCCACCAGGGAAGCCCCAAGACTTACCACTTTTTGCCTCGCTTTCTTCATCTATAGAAAGGTTATAAGAATTTTTAGTTTACTGAGTTGTTTTAAGCATCAAATGCATGAAGACATGGGGATTGCTTTAAACAGTACATGGATAATAGAGATTACTCAAAAAATGTTATTTGTCACTGTTGTTTACTTGTTGAGAGTAGGTTTCAAATCTAATTCATTCACTCCAGCGCTTGGTTACAGGATCTGGCACAGAGTAGTAATTTCTAGAATGTACAGTCTAACAGGGAGAATGGAGAAGATTAGGAGACACTGATGTTCTCACCTCACCCTCAACGTTGTCCTGAAACCTGACCTCTCCAGAGCAAGAGGACATTTGGAGTCATTTTCTAGTTCTCCTGGTACACTTTTCTTCTGATGGCCACAAACTCTATGCTTCAGTCAAAATCACAATTGTAGGTTCCTAAACTCAATATCATACTTTTGTGTGTTTGTTTGTTTTGTCCTGTCATATGCTATACCTTCAGTTTAAAAGGCCCTTCCCTCTTCTCCATCTGCCTCGTCTTTCTTCATTCTTTCTGATTAAGTTTAGGTGTCATTTTTTTCCCCCAAGGAGCCTTTATTGCTTGTTCACTGCATGCTAGTCTGTGGTACAGTCTGTCCTATAATAATAGTTAATATTTATTGAGTTCTATGTGTCACCAGGCATTATTCTTAATGGTTCTACATTATAGGTGCATGTAATACTCTCTCCACTTAAAGCAACCATTTCATATTTGTATCATAGCACATAACACATATTTTAAAAGTATCTGTATTTCTACCCAAATTATCAGTTCTGTGTTTTAAAATTTTATATATTAAAAATTTATAGGGCTTCCCTGGTGGCGCAGTGGTTGAGAGTCCGCCTGCCGATGCAGAGGACGCGGGTTCGTGCCCCATTCGGGGAAGATCCCACATGCCGCGGAGTGGCTGGGCCCGTGAGCCACGGCCGCTGAGCCTGCACGTCCGGAGCCTGTGCTCCGCAACGGGAGAGGCCACAACAGTGAGAAGCCCGCGTACCGCAAAAAATCAAATAAAATAAAATGATAATTTAAAAAAAAAAAAAAATTTATAGTACTTATCAAACCTGGTATTGTTATGTATATATTTAATGTTATTATAGCTTATCTGTATTTAATATTATGTGTACATTTGGTCAATACCTTTCTCTCCCTATAATTTAGCTCTGTGAAGTCAAGGATTTCATTTGTTTTCATCCACTCACCCCTTTTGTCCAAAGCAATGGCTAGCTAGTAATAGGTACTCGATAAATATCTGTAGAATGAATAAGTATTCAGTGTATAATTAAATAAATAAACAAACACATGCATAGCTTTATTCCTTTTATATACTTCTGCAGCCATTAAAGGATCTCTTTCAACAGCATAGATTCCAAGTGCCCATCTCTAATTAGACAAAATCCAGACCTTGTTGCTTGACTTATTCCTTCTTATCACACCATGGAAATTAACTATTTTTCCTATTTACATATTGCCATGGTAAAAATTAACAAACCCAAGCACTTTAATTTATGCAATAAGATTATTATTTAAATCAAACAGAAGAGAGGGCCAGGTCAAAGAGATTTCAGAAAACTGAAGACACACACCCTTTCTTTGTTCAATCTCCTTAATCCTGTACCTGGCCTCTAGAGTACAGCAAACAGAGGGAGTACTGATCATTGGTGGCAGGCAGCTATGGATCTAAAGCATCTAAGTCCATCCCATTTTGGGGTTTCTCTATAGTAGTTTCTGAATCTGACCTTTTGCCACTGGTTATCGCTGTTCTTTCTTGTATGTTTCATGCTTTCTTTTCTAGCATTTCTTTTCCAGCACATCTATTTTATGGATGAGGAAATTGATCTAGTAGATTTAGTAACTTTCCCAGGTCACACAGCAAGTAAATGGCAGAGCTGGGATTTGAATCTAGGGAGTCAGTTTTCAGAGCCCATGTTTGAGCTGCTGCGTGATGTTGTCTTTACGATGACAGATGAGTCATGATCTCTGCTTTAAAGAAGATAATTTATATTTCTGCCCAGGACACCTTTTCCAACCTCAGGTTAACCAACACTGTTATTTTAGTGACTACATACCAGGACATCACTGTCATGAAAACCTTCCATATTTTACTTTAAAGGGCCATCCCATAAAAATGTCAAAGGTGGGAAAGAGTTTTTGAAGAATGACCCTTTAGCAGCCGTGATTCAAAGGAATACAGTCCTGTTCAGAATATGAGACACTTACAGGAAAAGCTACAGCACTTGGAGATATATAAAAGCCAGACATTTAATGAAAACCTTAAAGATCTTGATGGAGCTTTATATCAATTACTCATTCACCTTGTATATGGCCTAATATATTTTATTTTTAAAAAGTCTCACTAGCAGGACTGGCATTGAAATGCCCCAGCCCCAAGGGCATCTTTGAATGGGTCCTATCGAGTAACTAACTCCCTACTTATCTAGTTAATAGCCTGCAGTATGTCTATTTATATGGTTTTGACTAGCAGCTAAAGAATAATATAGTTTCCCATGGCCATTTAAGCTCCACAGAGAGAGAACATCCTTCTACTTGCAAATTTCCTCCCTAATTTGTCTTACAATAGCTCTTCGTCCAGCAAAGTATGCAGTGACAACATGTACCAGAAAAGCATTTATAGTCCTCAAGTCTCCTTTTAGACCACAAGGAGGTGCCATGAACACCAAAAGAATTGTCCTTATTGACAGAAATCTGGGGAGCCTTTATGAAAATAAATTTTAAGTATATTGGATCAGGGTAGAAGGATTATAATGCTGGGTGGGTCAAAATGCTTTGAAATGGGTACATTCCACTAAGTGAAGATTCTGGATTCAATATGTTGAATCAAGAGTATTTCTAGCAGTTTGCTTTAATGACTGACTGATCCTTTACCCCAAAGTAGCAAGTTATGAAGTTAAAACATCCATGATACTGAAAAGTAGGTATCCGAAGTTTTAAGAATAAATAGATGTTAGCATGGATTTGTCCTGTTCACCAACTCCAATCTATGCCCCTAAATTTGTCCAAGCACACTCCCTTAATGTATTCATCAGGGGAGCTCCAGCAGCCTTGAAGAGCTCTTGGGTGACTATTGTCTCTAGGCCAGAGATGATAGTGGGAAATGCTGCCATCAAACTGGATTCCCAAATCCAATGGAGATAATGGGATCTCAGGGATTCTCTGTATTCAATGGGCAGGATAAAATCCTAGAATATCAGGGGTCAGGTGGTGGCACTTAATCACCAGAGTAAAGATGGGCATGGGTACAGAAATGTACACCAGAGGCAACACAGTAATCAGCATAGTCTGAGCTGCAGAGATCTTTGGTGTTTGTTAAATGATAATGGTGTCCTTGGAACTGAAGTAGATGATCAGCCTATAGAACCTTAGTGATGTGTATAGTCAGCAAAGCATTAGGTCTGGTGAAGAAAGATGTGATTTGAATTATCACAAAAGAGTTCAAGCCCCTCAAACCAGTTTCTAGTCTTGAGTCTAGAGCCTCTTAATGAAGGGGAGATGGGTTTTGCTTAAGGAAGATTGTAGCTACACAGACAAAAATTTATTCTGTAAATTTATGTCCTATTCTTCCTCCCAGAAGTCCTGCCACCATTTATCAGAGTGACTGTAGAAGCTGAATAACCAGATTCTTTGAGATTATAAGGCCCTGGTTTTAACTTACAGCAATTCCTGGAGATCCAAAATGCCACTGTGGTCCAGTGTAGCCATAGTAGACATCTATAGAGATGAGATGATTTATGGTTTGGGGTAATTCCAAGGGAGGCCTATGTGCACCTGAACCCATCATGTGATTTTATCCCAGGTATACAATGCATAGTTGTGAGGGACATACTCAGCAACTTGTAGAATACCAAATTAATTCTTTGACCTGTGGGAAAAAAACCAAGAAAAGCCCCAGGACTCTCTTTACCTACCAATATAATAAACAAAATGTAATGCTACATCTCTACCACATCAACAATGTAAAAGATGAAGGAGTGGTACCTCTTACTAAAGATACATTTAGTTTGTCTATTTGGCTTATACACAATGCAGATGGGTATAAGAGAATAAGAGTAGATTATCAAAAATTTAATTAGGTAATGATTCCAATTGCAGCTGTTATCCCAAATTTGTTTTTATTACTGGAGTTTCCAGAGTCTCTTGATACCTGATGTGTAGCAAACATTTCAGTGGTGAAACTCATTAGAAGTTTACTTTCAGAGGAGAGGGTCAGGATACACTGTTGCTGACTTACCTCAGGGCTAAATCAAACATCCAGCCAGTGACATAGTCTAGTCTAAATGGACCTTGACTGTCTTTTTATTTTATAAGACATCATGCTTTTCCATTAAGTTGCTGACACCATTCTGATTGGATCTGGTGGACAGGAAGAAGAAACTACTCTAGACACCTTGGTAAGACACACGCATACCAAAATGTGGGGAAAGAATTCCACAAAAATTCAGGGCCTTGTTTACACATTGATGAAATTACTAGGGGTTCAGTGACCTGGGTGTGGAGATATTCCTGTGAAGGTGAAGGAAAATTTGGTGTATCGGGTCCTTCCTATCATTAAACAAGGATCATAATGTCTCTTTGGATTGTAGAAACAACATATCCTTTATTTAGGTTTATTACTCCAACCTATTTACTGAGTAACCTTAAAGTCTGTTTTTTATTAGGGCTTTTATTATTTTTATTAGGCCTCAGAAAAAGAAAAAAACTGTGCAGTAGGTTTAGACTACTGCATAAGAGCCTCTACCACTTGGGCCAAAAGAGAATACTAATCCAATTATGTTTGAAATGATTGTAGCATATAGGGATGCTGTATGGCACTTATGAACAGACTCCTGTTAATGAATCACAAAGAAGACTTTTTTTTTTTTTTGCGGTACACGGGCCTCTCACTGTTGTGGCCTCTCCCGTTGCGGAGCACAGGCTCCGGACGCGCAGGCTCAATGGCCATGGCTCACTGGCCCAGCCGCTCCGTGGCATCTGGGATCATCCCAGACCGGGGCACGAACCCGCGTCCCCTGCATCGGTAGGCGGACTCTCAAGCACTGCGCCACCAGGGAAGCCCAAGAAGACTTTTAAAATTTTAGAGCAAAGCTGTGCCATCCTCTTCAGATTATTATTCTCCTTTTAAGAAATAGATTCTGGCTTGCTACAGGTCTCTAGTAGAGACTGAACACTTCATGTGAGCCACCAAGTTACCATACAACCTGAGTTACCCTTCATGAACTGGTATTGTTGGCATGGGCAGAAGTCCATAGTCAAATGATAGCAACACATAAGTGATCAGGCTTGAGTGAGGCATAGACTGAGACCCACAAGCAAATAGCTAAAATGCCTATGGCCCTTACTCTAGCTCCTTTGCCCATCTCTCTCAATCTTCACCTAGAGTCTCATTAGGAATTTCCTATGAGTAGTTAACAAGATAAAAAAAAATCAGGCCTTATTTACAAATGATTCTGTAGACAAAAGTAGACAACTTCAGCTTACTCCAGGACCTCCAGAATAAAGTGAAGAAAACTCCCAGTAGGCAGAACTTTGAGTAGCATAACTGTTTTGTTGAATTTTTTTTTTAATGAGAGATTGTCAGAAGTAGAATCTTCATTGATTTATAGTTTGTGTCTAAAGGTCAGAGACTTGGAAGAGACACACTTGGAAAATTGGTGGCAAGCGAATGGGGAAGAGATATTTGAATAGACCTCTCTGAAGAAACACAGAATGTCGACACATTTTTCATTCCATCTATGATTCTCACCAAAGATAGCCTCACCAGAACAAGACCTTTGTATTCAAGTGAACAAGATGACGTGCTGTGTGACTATCAGTTACCCTCTTTCTCCAGCCACCCATGTCCTTATAGACTGTCCTTTTACACGAAGTGATGAGTGTTATACATAGAGTCAGTAATATAGATTCACCAAGTATGGTCTGACTTGGCAGATTTCCAGCCAGTCAATAACAGATACTAACACTTAGCTCCAAATATGATACCATTGCACAAGAGCACTAATTAGCCACCTGATAGCACGTGGATTGAATTGGACCCTTCCATGGATGCCATTTTCTTCTGAAAATTACCTGAGTTGTCAAGATTGGAGGTTGTGAGAAACACCCCAGTTTCTAGTTTTTCCTTGCTCTCTATCCCTTCACAGCCAGCTTTCTTCCACAACTGCTACCCCTGCTGACCTATAGCCATTTATCACCAACCACCACCCATGAAATTCTATAGAGTCTGACTCATTTTGAACAAAAGGGTGGTCTGAGAAAAGTCCAAATTACAAAGTCTCCAAGAATATTAGTGTCTAAATTTAGGGGAATAAATATTGCCTAATGTGTTGATTCACAATGTAAAATATATTTTTACATTAAATCTTTGTGGACAGATTCTACATATACACAATCATCATCAGATATTGACATCTATTTTTCTGTATTTCTACACTGTATATGTGTTCCATTTATAGCAGTAAGTTTTTTATATTATGGTGTTTGTCATAACACCATATGGCATACTCTCTGTAGCTGGGACTCTCTCTTTTGTCTTTGTGTCCCTAATAATACCTAGCTATAGTAGGTACACTGTAATTGTTGGATGAAAAAGAGTGAATTCGTGAATTATCTTGTCCGTCAGTCTGTCTGTTTATTTATTTAGATAACTAGCTATAGAAATAAGACCAGCATTTAAGTCATGAAAACATAGTCAAGAATTGAAGACTTGTCACAAATTTGGATACACAGGATGGGATGTCAGGGTTAAAATGGGAAGAGTTTTCTCAGCAGAAATTGAGATGGTGCAAGGATCTGTTGCAAGTTAATTTTTGCTGATCAAAACAAGACTTATAAAGTTAATCAGGTAAATTATGTCATACCTCATGGGTAAAAGAGAGGAATATATTTGTCCAGATATCCAGGGTAGAACAGGAGTATGGACAATTAATCTTTGAAACAAATTATGAGGCAGAGAAGTGAGGAATATAACAACAACGTCAAATTCATATTAAAATATTTTACAAGTGGAATAGATGGAGAGGAGAAAGCATCTACAAATTTACACAACACATATGCATAATATTGTATTTCCCCAATACTAAGTATTTGATTAGTAGAGCTGATTCTTAAAAGTCTTTACAATATTAATTTCTGTCATATTTTCCCATCAGAAGAATTATGAACATCAGTGTGCTAGTCTCTGAAAACTGGATTTTATTTTAGAATTACAGTATTATTTCTTCAAAGTCAGTAGTTCACTTTGTAATGGTTCCTTCATTATTGCTAAAAACATCCATAAATTATTCTGCCCAGAACAAATGTTTGAAATGGTTATGAAGGCATGGAATTAACTGCTATGGTCTTTAGGAATAAATTTATCATCAGTAATTTGTTTTCATTGAGAAGAAGTTTAACTTAAAGAACATGTTAGATAATTTCATGTCTCTATAAACATTGAATAGTCCAGGACTTAGTAATTTTTGAACCATATTTCCAAACCAGGCTATTGAACAGAAAGGTCTAGTGGAGCCTTTAAAAATAGAAATTCTACCACCCTGTACAACCTGATTCAGAGTTTCAGTAGGTAAAATCCTGAAATTTGTATTTTTAACAAGCTTCTCAGGAGATGCTTAAACAAATGATATATAGACTTCCATTGAAACCACTGATACCATATACAACGGCAAAATGCAGTCAATACATATTTGCTCACTGAATATATGTGACCAGCTTTGCAGCTTTGCTAAACGTATCACATTCCAAGGAATGTTAAAATACTTCCAAGAACTTTACAAGTATTCATAAGACAACATAATGGTGATCCTTCTCTTAGGGTTTGATGACCTCTTAATGAAAAGATGAATTGGATTCATAGTCTTTGAACTCCATTTTATATGAATAATATACATGTTTTTTTCTGAGAAGAAGCTTCATCTCATTCTCATTGATTCAGCAAATATTTGACTATCTATAAGGGATTCTTTCTTCTCTCCCCCAAAGGTTAAGAACTATTGCCCTAAATTACTCGTATTGCTGCTGATTTGCATTCACGCTCTTTCCTCCAGGCTCACAACTAACATCATTTAAATTTTAAGCAAAGTGCAATTATCAAGAATCTATATACCCTTAGAATAAAAAGGAAGACGTGTGATCAGAAAAAAAGAAGCCAAATAATACCATTTTTCCACATTAATATACATGTGGAATAGCCTCAGAGGTTTAATTTTTTCATCTTGGAATTCAAGACAGATATTTTTGCTTTGAGATAACTTAATCAACCCTCTCAGTTGACTACATTGCAGGAACTTGCTGCCAACAGACATGGTGGAGGATCATAGCTTTGAAGTCCTTGGGGGTCCATGTTGTTTCAGTCTGTTTAGTAGCTGTAGTCTGTGTGGATTTAAAGTTGGTTAGTCAACCAAACAAGGACAGAATAGATTTAGTTGATCAATGTCACCTTGAAAGAAAATTAAAAGGCATTTTTTGCAAGACTGAAAAATAGGAAGCTAGAAGAGAAAGCTTACTTATATGCTGGATGACAGAATTTAGCTTTGGGAAATCTTGACGCAGATAAAACCTAACAGGAATGAGTGTAAACAACATTGCTTATATCTCATGATTATTGAGATATAATTTACAATTGGTAAAATTTACCCTGTTTAGGAATACTATTCCATAGGTTTTGACACTTGTCACTATGAAGATACAGAATATTTCTACTATCCGAAAATTTTCAACATACTTCTTTGTAGTCAATCCATCTCATACTCAGTCCTGGCAATCACTGTCTTGATATCTATCTCTGTTCTTTGCCTTTTCCAGAACATGATATAAACAGAATCATAAAGTATGCAATTTTGTGTTCTTGTGTCTTTCATTTAGCATAATAAATTTAAGATTCTGCTCTATTAGATGTTATCAATATTATGTTCCTTTTATTGGGAACAATATTTAATTGTATGGATGTACCAAGATTTATTTATCCATTCAGCAGTTGACGTATCTTTTTCTTGCTTCCAGTTGCTGCTATAAACCTTTATATACAGTCTTTTGTGGACATATGTCTTCATTCTCTTGGTTAGAAGGTTTTTAATTTTGATGAAGTACAGGTTATCAATTTGGTTTCTTTCATGGTTTGTGCTTGGGATGATCTAAAAGCATTTTTCCTAATCCAAGCTTGGAAAGATTTTCTCTTATTACTTCTTCTAAAGTTTTGTAGTTGTATGTTTTGTGTTTAATTCTATGATCCAATTAGTGTTGATTTTTATGTATTGTGCAAAGTATGCATCAAAGTCTCCTTTTGTTCATGTAGATATCCAAATGGTGCATCACCATTTGTTGAGAAGACTATTCTTTCTCCATTGTATTACCTTGTCAACTTTTGTTGAAAATTAATTACTGTTATATATGTAAGCCTATTTTTGGACTCTATTCTGGTCCAATGATCCTTAGGCCAATATCACACTATCTGGATTAGTATAGATTTGTTGTAAGCTTTGAAATCAGAAATTGGGAGTTCTCATACTTTATTCTTTGTTCTCAAAATTGTTTTGACTAGGTTCTTTACATGTCCATAAATACTTTCAAATAAACTTATTAATCTATAACAAAGCAAAAAAAATGGCTGGGATTGTGTCTGAAATTGCTTTGGATGTACAAATCAATTTGGGAATAATTGATATTTTAATAATATTGAGTCTTCCAAATAAACTTTTCATTTAGTTAAATTTTCTTTGATTTCTCTCATTGGTGTGTTAGTTTTCATCATATTCATCTCATACAGACTTTGTTAGATTTTTCCCTAAGTGCTTCACATTTTTTGATCCTATTATAAATGAAATTTTTAAAATTTTGATTTTCAGTTGTTTACTTCAAGTTTAATTTTTATTTCGCCATTTATTTAGTTTTTATTTTTTAAATTGACTATACTTTGTTAAAATTATTCCTATAGTTGTCATTTTTCATACTGTTTTAAATAGTCACTTAAAATTTAAATTAAAAGATTTTTTATCACTGGTATATATAAAAAATGATTTTAGTAGGGCTTGTATCCTGCAACCCTACTAAATACATTCATTGGTACTAGAGAAAATTTGTAAATTCTTTGGGAATTTTCTATGTAGACAATTATATCAAAGTATGAATAAAATAAATTTTAGTTATTTCTTTCTCATCTCTATACTTTTAGTGGGTTTTTTTTTTTGCCTTATTTTACTGGTTAAGGCTTTTATTATGATATGAGTAATAATGGTTAGAGAGGACATCATTGCCTTACTCTCCATCTTAGCAGGAATGCATTTGTCAATATTACTGTACACATATTAATATATATATATGATATTAGCTGCTTTTTTTTTGGTAAATGCCTTTAACCAGGTTGAGAATGTTCCCTTTTATTCCTCCTTTGCTGACAGTTTTTATCATAAATGTCAAATTCTTTTTGGAAAAGGCAAGGAATGAAGTGTTCCTAAAAGCCTCTGGAGCAAGTGCAGCTTTGCCAACTCATGATTTACACCCACTTATAATGATTTCAGGCTTTTGGCCTCCAGAAATGTGACAGAATAAATTTCTTTTGTTTTAATCCACCAGATTTGTAGTAATTTGTTATAGCAACTAGAAGAAACTAATACAATATTCTTGAGGGATATTTAGTAGGATTTTTCTTCCCCCTCATAAAATGAGTTGGAAATTCTCAACTTTCTTCTATTTCCTGGAAGAATTTGTGTATAACTGGTACATTCTTCCTTTAATGTTTGTTAGTATTTGCCATTGAAGTTATCTTGGCATGGAGTTCTCTTTGTTGGGAGGTTTTTAACTAGAAACTCAATTCCTTTAATAGACATGTAATCAGCCCTGTTATCTATTTCTTCCTGAGTGAACATTGTAAGTTTCTATATTTTGAGGAAATTGTACATTTTATGTAAATTACTAATTTAGTGACTTAAAATTGTTCATAATTTTGCCTTAATGGCCTTTTAACTGGGGTTTGGCAAACTATAGCCTGAGAGCCAAATCTGGCCCTGTTTTTATACACCCCACGAAGTGAAAATGTTTTTTACATTTTTAAACTGTCACAAAAAGAGTCAAACAAACAAGAATATGCTACAGAGGCTGTATTGTGGCATGGAAATTCTGAAGTATTTATTATTGGTCCATATAAAGAAAAAAAATTACTAATACTTGCTATGATGTCTGTAGCATCTAGAGATGTCACTTCTTTCATTCCTGATTTTGGTAATTTGTGTTGGTTTTTTTTAAAATCGATTTTGTGATCAATCAGGCTGAGGATTATTAATTGTATTGATCTGCTCAAAGAACCACCTTTTTTGCTTCATTTTTGTTCTTTAGTGTCTTTCTGTTTTTAATTTAAGTGATTTCTGTTCTTATTTTTTTACTTCTTCTTTCCTTCTTTTTTAGTTTTAATCTATATATACCTTTATAAATAAAGTAGTTTCTTTATAGGTCATACGTAGCTCAGCCTTGTTTTTTATCCAATCTGATAAGCCCTTCATTTTATCTGGGGTGTTTAGACCATTTCAGTTTAACTTGATCTGGGATATGATTAGTCAATCTATTATATTAATCCTTATTCTCTGTTTGCTCCATCTATTCTTTGTTCTTTTTCATCCTTTTTCATGTCTTTTTGTATTAATTATTTTCATGATTTCATTTATTTTCACTACTACTTATATCTCTTTTTGAAGTTTATTTAGTAAATATTTAGTTTGAAATAATTTCAGACTTACAGAAAATAATGATAAGAAGAAATATAGGGACACCCTTCTGTGATAGTCCCAACTGTAAAAATTTCCCCACACCTTTGATTATTTTTTCCGTATATACATATTCTTCTTCATAATATTGTTACTAACCATTATCGTTATTATTGAACCATTTGAGGGTAAGTTGTAGACATGCTGTCTCTCAACTCTAAATACTTTTGTGTGTATTTCCTAGGAACAATGATCCAAATTAGGAATTTAAGATTTTTACAATACTACTATATAATTTATAGACATTATTCATACTTTGACATTTGTTCCAATAATGGTTTATAGTGAATCTATCTTTGTCTATTTTACCCTTGATATTTTCTAAGAGAGTAGACAAGTTATTTTGTAGAATGTTCCTCTGTCTGGAGTTTTCCGACATTTCCTTCTGACTAGATTTAGGTTACATGATTTTGGCAAGAACACAAATGAAAATATTTTGTGTCCTCCAGGCATTATACCAGGAGGCACAGGTTATTTTTTTTTCACCCATTTCTCCCACAATGCCATTCCTCACCTCTAGCAACCACCAGTATGTTCGCTGTGTCTATGAGTTTGGTTTTGCTTTCTTTTTTTTTTAGATTCCACGTAAAAGAGAGATCACACAGTATTTGTCTTTCTCTGGCTTATTTCACTTAGCATAATACTGTCTAGGTCCATCCATGTTGTCACAAATGGTAGGATTTTATTCTTTTTTATGCCTGAGTAATATACTTACAATTCGTATCACAATTTCTTTATCCATTCATCCATCGATGAACACTTAAATCGTTTTCATATCTTGGCTATTGTAAACAATGCTGCAATGAACATGTAGTTGTATATGTCTTTTTGAGTTAGTATTTTTATTTCTTTGTATAAGTGGATTTGCCGGATCATATGCTAGTTACATTTTTAACATTTTTAGGAACTTCCATACTGTGTTCCAGAGTGACTGCACCAATTCACATTTCCATCAACAATGTACTCAAGTTCCCTTTTCTCACATCCTCACCAGCGCTTGTTGTTTTTTTGTAACAGCCATTCTAACAGGTGTGGGGTGGTATCTCATTGAGGTTTTGATTTGTATTTACTTGAAGATTAATGATGTAGAGCATCTTTTCATGTAACTGTTGGACATCTGTTTGTCTTCTTTGGAAAAATGTCTATTCAGATCTTCTGCCCATTTTTTAATCTGATTGTTTTGTTATTGAGTTGTATGTGTTCTTTATATATTTGGGATATTAGCTTCTTATCACATATATGATTTGCCAATATTTTCTCCCATTCATTGGGTTGCCTTTTCATTTTGTTGATGGTCCCCTTTGCTATACAGAAGTTTTTAGTTTGATGTAGTTCTACTTGTTTATTTTTGCTTTTGTTGCTCTTGCTTTTGGTGTCAGATTATAAAAGTCTTGTCTATGTCAAGATGCTTACTGCTTATATTTTATTGTAGGAGTTTTATGATTTTAGGTCTTATGTTCAAGGCTTTAATACAATTTGCATGTATGTTACTCATATTTCTTTTCCTTAGTAGTAGCCATAGGGCTTACAGCATTCTTCTTTAACTTATCACATTTTACATTCAAATAACATTATACTAATTCACAAAGAGTTTAAGAAAATTATAACAGTATAATTCCAATTATGCACTCCCATCCATTCTACTATTGTTTTTTCATAATTTTACTTTTATATATGCTGTAAGGTCCACATTATATTTTCACATTTTTGCTTTAGAGAATCAAATATGTTTTAAAGTATTAAAAATAAGAAAATATGTAATTTCTATTTGCATCTTTTTTGTGTGTATTATTTCCCACATTCTTTTTTCTTTGCCTAGATTGAAGTTTCTATCTGGTATCATATTACTTAACATGGTCTGAAAAATTTCTTAACATGGCATGCTGTCAGTTAAAAATGTTCTTTATTTCATCTTAGTTTTCTGTAAGATATATTCTTTGGATGTACAATTCCACTTTGTTTTTATTTTTTGCCCAGTCCTTTGAAGATGTAAAAATCTTGTATTCTGGCTTGCATAATTTCCGATCAATAAGATTATTTTTATTTTTTCTTGGTGTGTAATGTTTTCTTTTCTTCTCTGATTGCATACAAAATTTTGAAAATCTTCTTCCCCCCACACATTTTGACTATGATGTATCTAAGTGGGTAGTTTTTTTATCTGTTTGTTTCTCTTTGTATATATACTGATTAAGATTCTATGGGCATTTTGATCATTATCTCTTCAAATATTTCTTCCGCACCCAAATTTTCTCTTCTCCTTCTGGGACCCCAATTACACATATACTTGACTGTTCCATGTCTTTTCTCTGCTCTTGGATTCTCTCTTTTTTCTTCTTTCTCTCTTTTATGTCCATCTACTAATAAATCCATTAACGGAATTCTTTATATCTGGTAGCATTTTTAGAATGCTAGTATTCTTATTTTACCTTCTTATGTTATCTATCATTTTACTAAACTTTCCTCACACATGTATGTTGTCCACTTTTTCCGGTAGATCCTCTAACATATTAATTTTAGTTATGTAAATGTCCCTATCTCATAATCTAAGACCAGGGCCATCTCTGAGTCTGATTTTGTTGATTGCTTTATCTCTTGACAATAATTTTAATTTTTTGCCTTACATTTTTCAATGTCTCATAATTTTCTTGAGTATCAGGAATTGTATGTAAAGTAATAAAGACTGAAGTAAATAGTGTTTATGCTCGTAAATGGTCATGCCTCTTTTGTTATGCTGTTAGTGTAGGGGGATGAGCTAATTTAGTTTGTAGTTGAACTCTATTTGGGTTTTGTTATTGCTATTATTATCTTCAGGATACTATGATGGTTAATTTTCTGTGTCATATTGACTAGACAAAGGGATACCAAGATAGCTGGTAAAAATAGCTTGTTTGTCTGTGAGGGTATTTCCAGAAGAGATTAGCATTTGAATTGGTAGATTTAGTAATGAAGATTGCCCTCACCAATGCATCATTCAATCTGTTGAGGGCCTGATTAGAAGAAAGAGGCATAGGAAGGGCAAATCTACTTGCTCTTCTTGAATGGTGATATCCATCTTCTCCTGCCCTAGGACAGCAGGGCTTCTGGTTCCTGGGTTTTTGGACTCAGACTGGAACTTATATGTCTGGCCTCCTGGTTCTCAGTCATCTGGGTTTGGACAGGAACTACACCAGCTTTCCTGGGCTTCCAGTTAGAGATGGCTAATCATGGGACTTCTCAGCCTCCCTGATAACATGAGACAACCCCTTATAATAAATCTTTTTCTACACGTCTGTATGTATGTATCCTATTGGTTTTATTTCTCTAAAGGGCTTGACTCATACTGATACATATTCTTCAAATTCTTCTAGTAATGGGCTGTTGTTTCCTTGTGTAGAAAATAGGGAGTAAAGAAATCGGCATTTTTTAGTGGCCCTCCTCCTCTTTCAACTTTAGTCATTTCTGCACACCTGCAACCACAGATATGCTCTTTCTATATGACCTCACCCTTCCTAATGCCAGGCTATTGCTGCTTGTTACTTGTTGCTTGAACTAAGTGGGATGTGGAGATAGTGGTTCGCTATTGCCCTGGTCCAGCCTCAGTCAGAGACTAACCTGGTGTTATCAGACTTGGGAATAGGACTTTCTCTGCGTTTATTCTCTTCCTCCTCATGGCAACCAAGCTCTTCTTTATGACTTCAGTTGGTCTTGGGTGAAAGCTTCTACAATATTCTAAATAAAAATCAGTTCAAACTAAGTATATTATTCTAAAATATTTGCATATGCAAAGTAAGCTGTTAAAATTGAGAAATACATCAGCATATAAAATTGGTAATAGCTGCCATTAAATGAATAATTACTTTTTAGTAGGATCTGTGTTGTGTTTTTGCATATATTTAGTATTTCATTTAATCCCTGGAAGAAATCTTTCACTTTATATTATTATACTTATTTTATAGATAGAGTAATGAAAATTCAGAGAAGTTAAATAACTTGCCCAGAGTTACACAGCTACTAAATGGCAGAGCTGGTATTTACATCCCAGATCTTCCTAACTCCAAAACCCTGCTGCTTTCCACTATACTTCAAAAGAATTTAAGTAGCTACTTAAAGCTAAGAGCGTAATTGCTTCATTTAGCTAACATGATGCTAGCAAAACATCAAAGAAGGGAATTGCAAATTGGATACCAATGGCAAAAAAGCATTGATTTCTTTAATCATAAAAGAAACTTGGGACTTGAATATCTAAAATAACTAAAATGACTTTTTCCACCTAAATTTAAAGATATCTTCTCAGTTTTTCTTTTCATCTTAATTTAGTAGATGCATGGGTTTATTGACAGTAATTTATGATTATAAATTAAACTCAGGGTATCAGAACCTATTAATGTAGAAATCAGTCTCAGAAGCCTCAGCTCAGGTGTCTTTGTTATAGCCTCTCATTAAAGAGATCATAAGCTTACTCAAAGACAAGGTTAAATAATCATGATGTTATAGAAGTAAACATAATTTATCAGATATAGAAGTACAAGCAGTAAAGGTGATTACAGAGAAATACTAGAAAGTAAAAATCATTCATATAAGCAATAGGACCCATGATCTCTGAAGTTTAAAGTTACTCTCTGGTAATAAAATAGATGTTTGTTAGTATCCCAAATATATTTAAAGCTAGCATTATGTATAACACAAATCAGAGAAGAGTTCTGTCAACTTATGATATCATTTCCTGGTAAGACATTGTTTACAGTGAAGTCTGCAGCAAAGTCTGATACTTTAAGCTTCACAACTGAGCTTCATCTCATGCATGACCATGTGATATTGACAAGGAAATAAGTAAAGAGTTAGGTCCTGAGCTATTGTTGATGATGATTCACTGTATGAGTCATCAGTGCAAATGGAGGCTTTGTTTTAAGTTGAACAGAGGAAGGCTTGTAGCCAAAGAAACTTAAAATACAACCTGTCTCTAGTTACCAGGCAGAAGACCATTGATACTTTGGGAACACATGGATTCAATGTAGACTCCAGAGATACCATTACTCAGACTGGAGATGGAGGTGAGTCGTTGCAGTTGGGGTGGGAAGGGGAGGTGGAGTAAAAACTTTAGTAACGTGGAGAAAAAAAACTTCAGTTTATGTTTCACTGAAGTGAAATATAAATATCCCAGAATTGACCAGAAGATGTGGAAAAGAACAATATGGTGAATGCCAGGAAAAAACACAAACTGGATCACAGCTTCTCTTTCATTAAAAGGTTAAATATTATTATTACCTGTTACTTAATGAAGAGAAACTAGAAATTAATAATAAAAGCCACTCTCCTTTGGAATTCATTGTGTATAAGTATAGTTTAGGAAATTCTACATAGTTTTCATAAATGAATGTAGATTTACTTATGCTCAATAAATCCTTTTGTCAACTTCAAAAATTTCTGAGTTAAATGAAAACACTTTAATATTGTTTCATACTGTTATATGAAACGTGAATATTTTCTGAATATTAGAATTAAGATTTTGGTACCCAGAATGAACAAAATCAGGAGTAAAAGCACTTTCTCAAACAATCCTGTATTAATGAGCCTTAATTTTATTTGGGTATGATACACCTCGTAGTAGCATTTACTCCTGTATTCTGAAATCTGTATGTATTCTTTGTCTCCTAAGTAAGCTGAGATTTTGGAGGGAAGGAAATCATGAATTATCCATCTTCATGTCTCCAGTGCCTAATATATGCATGGAATATAGGAGGGGCATAATATGTTTATTGAAATAAACTGAATTAAGTAGAATGAATAAAGACTAGGATAAGAGAAGCAATGTGTCATTGCCTAAAGGGGACTGGCATGTGGATTAGGAAGTGGTCTTAAATAGTGACTTTGGCATTAATCAAAGGATGTTTAAAGGATTGAGTTCCTTCATCTAACAATGCAAACCTTGAACTAGATCACTTGTTTTTAAATATTTGGTTTGGTTTTGATTTTATTTATAGCCCTGTTCTCAGATTAAAAACTTACCACAAATCCCAATATACAAAAAAACTAAAAAAATACCTGAACTGGATAAATCAGGGGCACAGGTTATAGAGCCCTGCTTGCTCCTTCCACTGCTGTTTGCTCTTATCCCATACCATCCAACAACAGCAATCCTTAATCAGTCTCCTCAGTAAGAGTTGGAAAGAGTAGAGTTTGAAAACCAGCATTCTACCATGTGATCTTCAAGCAATGAGTAGGTATAAAAAGCACTACATATATAAAATGTGTGCATGTGTAAATAATAAAATATATAAGTATACATAATATATAAATAAAATATATAACATAATAGAAGTATAAATAAATAAAATAGAAAAATATAAATAAATAAAATAAAAATATAAAAATAAAATATAATATATAAAAATAATAAAATAGTGTTGTATAGTTAAGATAACATGCTATCACCATACCCTGCTCTTGCCATGCCTGCCTTGCTATGATTGAGTCAAGGTTTTCCTATATAAACAATTAAAATGATCATTTGTGCTTGTTCTTACAATTCTGTATGACTCCTTTTAATATAGCTTCTTTTTAATATCTAATCTAGCTGTAATTGCTAAAGAAGTATATAAAACAAGAAAGGTGATTCACTTCTTCCTCAAGTGTGATTCATTTTGAATTCCATATTTTACTCCTCAGCTGCTTTGTAAAAATAATTTCCTTAATCTAAATTATTGCCATACTCATGAATTTAATGAGTACAAAATTTTATAGTAAATATTTTCTATTAATTACATGTTTGAAATATAAATGAAAACTTATTTTAAAATTGCTATAACAGGTTTATCATAATTTAAAATGGTATATAGGTTGTGTTTTACTTTGTAAATATCAAAGTAATTTGATAATTACTTTGTAATCTTGCCTTGATGTGATCATACATATTTCGCTTGTCTCCATCAGTGCCCTTTATACTAATAGTATTTCCTGATTAATATAGTTTAAAATATTGTCTAACTTTTATGAAAATGCAAGATAAAAATTCTTCCGAAGTCATTCACTGCCAAGGAAATAGAATAAAATCTGTTGTATGCTTCAAACCCACAATTTAAACCTAACATAGGTTTTATAATTTACACTTGTAGATTAAAAACAATTATTTTGACTAGGATTCATATATTCCTTTTGTGCTTATGTATTCTGCAAGAGAACGTTTGTGTAGAAGATCAAGCCAAACACAAGCCCTTGCTTTTACGCAGGCTATGTATATAGTAAGCAAAAAGCAAAAATTCCATTAATAATAATACCCTAAGTTTCTCGAGTGTTTAACTTGTGCCAGTCTCTGTTCTAATATTAAAGATGTTAAACAGAAAAGAATTTAGGAACAGACTCATGCCTAAGCCCCTTGGAAATGACTCCCTGAACCTGTCACATCAGGAAACTGAAGGATCAGAAAGCTGCCTCTGCAATTTTTAGCTACAAGAGCACATTGGCTTGCAGTTATAATCAGGAACTAGGAATTCCCCCTCCAGAATGTTGGATTCAGAGTCATATCACTAATCCCTCAGCAGTAGAAAATAATAATAATTTGAACACTTTTCACTCCACTTAACTCATTTCCAAATTCAAATCTTATACTAATTCATTAACCCCAAGATCCTAGCTCCTAAGAAATCTGGGAAACAGTTTCAGCATGCTAGAAGGAGATTGGAATAGGGGTTCAAGTGGGCCAATCTACTAAATCCAACAACCACAAACACTACTTTTTTGTGCTAAGATTGTGAATTATTGTACAGATTGAGATTGGTTCATTTTAAAATTGGATCATGACAGAGGATCAAGAAAACCTATTTCTCTCCTCCAAACCTATCCATCATAATTTGGCATAAATGCTATTTTTGTTAAAGGAAAACCAATAGCCCTGGAAACCAAAACTGCACCATAAATAGGCCATGCATTTTGAAAAACTTCTAGGAGATAGACTAGAATTACAATGATGAAGATTGAAGAAAGCCCATCACAATGTAAAATACATATAAGAGCAAGTCACTGAAAGGTTATTGTAATTCCATGATATTCCTAAATTAGTGTCAAGAAATAAGTAATCAAGAGGGACTCCTTAGTCAATTCTCAGAGTTAATATTTAATTAATAATGCACCTTCCCCTGAAGTTAAATTTATTACAATAGCACAACTGTCTAAATAGGTTTATAATAGTACGTGTGGGGGGATGCTAAACTAGGTACCTATATAAATAAATCTGCATTTTCATTCGGTAATACAATGAATTTTCTATAATTGGGGGGGATAAGTAATAGACCTAAGGAAAAGGACCGAAGTGAGCGACCAAAATAACTGAACCCAAAAGAAACAGAATGAGTCAAAGAAAATTCCAAGACTGTCATACAGAGTGAAGTCAGGAAGAGGAAAACAAATATTTGTGGAACCTAGAAGATTGGTACAGATGAACATATTTGCAAAGCAGAAATAGAGACACAGATGTAGAGAACAAACTTACGGATACCAAGGGGGGAAGGGAGAATGGGATGAACTGGGAGATTGGGATTGACATATATACACTACTATGTGTAAATAGATAATTAACGAGAACCTACTGTATAGCACAGGGAACTCTACTCAGTGCTCTGTGGTGACCTAAATCAGAAGGAAATCTAAAAAAGAGGGGATATATGTATAACTGATTCACTTTGCTATACAGCAGAAATTAACACAACATTGTAAAGCAACTATACTCCAATAAAAATTAATTAAAAAAAGAAAGAAAATTCTGAGTATTAGAAATGCTAAGAGCAGTTTTTGGGAAAAATTAATCCTGAAAAAAAAGCCTGTTGTGAAAGAGGAGAAAATATTAAACAGCAAAACACACTTGTTTAAATAAAAGCTAAGTAAGTTTGAATTTGGCTAATAGTAAAATTCATTGTCTGAAAGGGAAAATCAGAGAAATCTTCCAGTACCTAGAGGATCAGTCTAAAGGAGATTTTTAGAACTCTGTCTAATGTGTTTTCCTTAAGATGAGAACAAAGAAAATGGAATAGGAGAAATGTTTGTTGCTTTTGTTGTTGCTTTTGCTTGTTGTCCTTGTTAGGATTTTTAAGAAGATAATTTGTCTAAAACTAGTCCTTAGATTGCATCTATCAAATGCTGAGAAACAGTTCATTCTTTCCTTAACTTTGACCTATCAATAATCTAGTAAAATTATAGAAATCTTAAGATAAAAATAAAATTTAAAAGCTTCAAGAGGGAAAGAAAATAGTAACTTTAAAGGAATAATAAAATTTGCATTAAATTTCTCCTTTTCAATATTGGACACTAGAAACATAATAATTTCTTTAAATTTCTGAATGAAATTTATTTTCAACTCAGAGTTATATTCCCATTAATAATTAAAATCTGGAAAATGAAACAAATATATTTTTAGTCAAAAATTACTCACCAAATAATAACTGGTACTTGGTCAGTTTGTCATTTGGAGAGTTTTGAAAGAATTTTATAAGAATGTAAGGCAGAATTTTTTTACAAATGTATTTAAATAAAGAGATAGATATAGAATACAATAAACATTAGCTACAAAATAAAATGGTTAAAGTGATATTTAAAATCTAAATTATTTTTTACGCATACTGAAAGACATTAAGCTATGGATCACAGTTTGTATTTTTAAAAAGCTGAGAGGAGCTTCAAGATGGTGGAAGAGTAAGACAAGGAGATCATCTTCCTCCCCACAAATACACCAGAAATACATCTACATGTGGAACAACACCTACAGAACACCTACTGAATGCTGGCAGAAGACCTCAGACCTCCCAAAAGGCAAGAAACTCCCGACGTACCTGGGTAGGGCAAAAAAAAAAAAAAAAAAAAAAAGGAGGGAGCTGTGAAGGAGGACAGGTTTCCACACACTAGGAAGCCCCTTCGTGGACGGAGACTGCGGGTGGTGGATGGGGGAAGCTTCGGAGCCGTGGAGGAGAGCGCAGCAACAGGGTTGCAGAGGGCAAAGCAGAGAGATTCCCGCACAGAGGATCGGTGCCGACCAGCACTCATCAGCCCCAGAGGCTTGCCTGCTTACCCGCAGGGACGGGCGGGGGCTGGGAGCTGAGGCTCCGGCTTCGGTCAGATCCCAGGGAGAGGACTGGGTTGGCTGCATGAACACAGCCTGAAGGGGGCTAGTGCACCACAGCTAGCCGGGAGAGAGTCCGGGAAAAAGTCTGCAGCTGCCGAAGAGTCAAGAGACTTTTTCTTGCCTCTTTGTTTCCTGGTGCTCGAGGAGAGGGGATTAAGGGTGCTGCTTAAAGGTGCTCCAGAGACGGGCGCGAGCCACAGCTATCAGTATGGACCCCAGAGGTGGGCATGAGATGTTAAGGCTGCTGCTGCCGCCACCAAGAAGCCTGTGTACAAGCACAGGTCACTCTCCGCACCTCCCCTCCCGGGAGCCTGTGCAGCCCGCCACTGCCAGGGTCCCGTGATCCAGGGACAACTTCCCCGGGAGAACGCATAGCGCACCTCAGGCTGGTGCAATGTCATGCCGGCCTCTGCTGCCGCAGGCTCGCCTTGCACTCCGTAACCCCTACCTCCCCCCCGGCCTGAGTGAGCCAGAGACCCCGAAGCAGCTGCTCCTTTAACCACGACCTGTCTGAGCCGGAACCGACGCCCTCAGGCGACCTACACGCAGAGGCTGGGCCAAATCCAAAGCTGAACCCCAGGAGCTGTGGGAACAAAGAAAAAGGGAAATTTCTCCCAGCAGCCTCAGGAGCAGCGGATTAAATCTCCACAATCAACTTGATGTACCCTGCATCCGTGGAATACCTGAATAGACAATGAATCCTCCCAAAATGA
Organism: Phocoena sinus; assembly: GCF_008692025.1. Taxonomy (NCBI): domain Eukaryota; kingdom Metazoa; phylum Chordata; class Mammalia; order Artiodactyla; family Phocoenidae; genus Phocoena; species Phocoena sinus. The sequence continues at coordinate 70,494,715 of NC_045767.1, forward strand.
GGAGAGGTGGACTTTGGGAGCAATGATATTTTTTTTTCCCTTTTTCTCTTTTTGTGAGTGTGTATGTGTATGCTTCTGTGTGTGATTTTGTCTGTATAGCTTTGCTTTTACCATTTGTCCTAGGGTCTATCTGGGGTTTTTTTTGTTTTTATTACTTAAAATTTCTTTTTCTTAATTATTTTTTATTTTAATAACTTTTTAATTTTATTTTATCTTCTTTTTTTCTTTCTTTTTTTTTTTTCCCCTTTTATTCTGAGCCATGTGGAGGACAGGCTCTTAGTGCTCCAGCCAGGCGTCAGGGCTGTGCCACTGAGGTGGGAGAGCCAAGTTCAGGACACTGGTCCACAAGAGACCTCCCAGCTCCACATAATATCAAACGGCGAAAATCTCCCAGAGATCTCCATCTCAACACCAAGACCCAGCTCCACTCAACGACCAGCAAGCTACAGTGCAGGACACCCTATGCCAAACAACTAGCAAGACAGGAGCACAGCCACATCCATTAGCACAGAGGCTACCTAAAATCATAATGCCACAGACCCCCCAAAACACACCACCAGGTGTGGACCTTCCAACCAGAAAGACAAGATCCAGCCTCATCCACCAGAACACAGGCACTAGTCCCCTCCACCAGGAAGCCTACACAACCCACTGAACCAACCTTATCCACTGGGGACAGACACCAAAAACAAAGGAAACTACGAACTTGCAGCCTGCAAAAAGGAGACCCCAAACACAGTAAGTTAAGCAAAATGAGAAGACAGAGAAACACACAGCAGACAAAGGAGCAAGGCAAAAACCCACCAGACCTAACAAATGAAGAGGAAATAGGCAGTCTACCTGAAAAAGAATTCAGAATAATGATAGTAAAGATGATCCAAAATCTTGGAAATAGAACAGAGAAAATAAAAGAAATGTTTAACAAGGATCTAGAAGAACTAAAGAGCAAACAAGCAATGATGAACAACAAAATAAATGAAATTAAAATTTCTCTAGAAGGGATCAATAGCAGAATAACTGAGGGCAGAGGAAGGGATAAGTGACCTGGAAGATAAATAGTGGAAATAACTACTGCAGAGCAGAATAAGAAAAAAGATGAAAAGATTGAGGACAGTCTCAGAGACCTCTGGGACAACATTAAATGCACCAACATTCAATTTATAGGGGTCCAAGAAGAAGAAGAGAAAAAGAAAGGGACTGACAAAATATTTGAGGAGATTATAGTTGAAAACTTCCCTAATATGGGAAAGGAACCAGTTAATCAAGTCTAGGAAACACAGAGAGTCCCATACAGGATGAATCCAAGGAGAAACATGCCAACACACATATTAATCAAACTATCAAAAATTAAATACAAAGAACAAATATTAAAAGTAGCAAGGAAAAAATAACACATAAGGGAATCTCCATAAGGTGAAAAGCAGATCTTTCAGCAGAAACTCTGCAAGCCAGAAGAGAGTGGCAGGACATATTTAAAGTGATGGAGAAAAACCTAAAACCAAGATTGCTCTACCCAGCAAGGATCTCATTCAGATTTAAAAGACAAATTAAAAGCTTTACAGACAAGCAAAAGCTAAGAGAATTCAGCACCACCAAACCAGCTTTACAAAAATGCTAAAGGAACTTCTCTAGGCAGGAAACACAAGAGAAGGAAAAGACCTACAATAATAAACCCAAAACGATTAAGAAAATGGTAATAGGAACATACATATCGATAATTACCTTAAATGTAAATGGATTAAATGCTCCAACCAAAAGACATAGACTGGCTGAATGGATAAAAAAAACAAGACCCATATACATGTTGTCTACAACAGTCCCAACAGACCTAGGGACACATACAGACTGAAAGTGAGGGTATGGAAAAAGATATTCCATGCAAATGGAAATCAAAAGAAAGCTGGAGTAGCAATTCTCATATCAGACAAAATAGACTTTAAAACAAAGACTATTACAAGAGACAAAGAATGACACTACATAATGATCAAGGGATCAATTCAAGAAGAAGATATAACAATTGTAAATATTTATGCACCCAACACAGGAGCAACTGAATACATAAGGCAAATACTAACAGCCATAAAAGAGGAAATCGACAGTAGCACAATCATAGTAGGGGACATTAACACCCCACTTTCACCGATGGACAGATCATCCAAAATGAAAATAAACAAAGTAACACAAGCTTTAAATGATGCATTAAACAAGATGGACTTAATTGATATTTATAGGACATTCCATCCAAAAACAACAAAATACACATTCTTCTCAAGTGCTCATGGAACATTCTCCAGGATAGATCATATCTTGGGTCACAAATCAAGCCTTGGTAAATTTAAGGAAATTGAAAGTGTATCAAGTATCTTTTCTGACCACAACACTATGAGACTAGATATCAATTACAGGAAAAAATCTGTAAGAAATACAAACACATAGAGGCTAAACAAAACACTACTTAATAACCAAGAGATCACTGAAGAAATCAAAGAGGAAAACAAAAAATACCTAGAAACAAATGACACTGAACACACCAACGACCTAAAACCTATGGGATGCAGCAAAGCAGTTCTAAGAGGGAAGTTTATAGCACTACAATTCCTACCTAAGAAACAAGAAACATCTCAAATAAAAACCTAACCTTACACTTAAAGCAATTAGAGAAAGAAGAACAAAACGCCCCAAACTTAGCAGAAGGAAAGAAATCATAAAGATCAGTTCAGAAATAAATGAAAAAGAAATGAAGGAAACAATAGCAAAGATCAATAAAACTAAAAGCTGCTTCTTTGAGAAGATAAACAAAATTGATAAACCATTAGCCAGACGTATCAAGAAAAAAAGGGAGAAGACCCAAATCAATAGAAATGAAAAAGGAGAAGTAACAACTGACACTGCAGAAATAAAAAGAATCATAACAGATTACTGCAAGCAACTATATGGCAATAAAATGGACAACCTGGAAGAAATGGACAAATTCTTAGAAATGCGCAACCTGCCGAGACTGAACCAGGAAGAAATAGAATATATGAACAGACCAATCACAAGCACTGAAATTGAAACTGTGATTAAAAATCTTCCAACAAACAAAAGCGCATGACCAGGATGACTTCACAGGGCGAATTCTATCAAATATTTTAGAGAAGAGCTAACACCTGTCCTTCTCAAACTCTTCCAAAATATAGCAGAGGGAGGAACACTCTCAACTCATTCTACGAGGCCACCATCACCCTGATACCAAAACCAGACAAAGATGTTTCAAAAAAAGAAAACTACAGGCAGGTATCCTTGAGGAACATAGAGGCAAAAATCCTCAACAAATACTAGCAAACAGAATCCAACAGCACATTAAAAGGATCATACGCCATGATCAAGTGGGGTTTATCCCAGGAATGCAAGGATTCTTCAATATATGCAAATCAATCAATGTGAAACACCATATTAACAAATTAAAGGATAAAAACCATATGGCCATCTCAATAGATGCATAGAAAGCTTTCGACAAAATTCAACACTCATTTATGGTGAAAACCCTGCAGAAAGTAGGCATAGAGGGAACTTTCCTCAACATAATAAAGGCCATATATGACAAAGCCACAGCCAACATCATCCTCAATGGTGAAAAACTGAAGCAATTCCACTAAGGTCAGGAACAGGAAAAGGTTGCCCACTCTTACCACTATTACTCAATGTAGTTTTGGAAGTTTTAGTCACAGCAATCAGAGAAGAAAATGAAATAAAAGGAATCCAAATTGGAAAAGAAGAAGTAAGCTGTCACTGTTTGGAGATGGACATGATACTATACATAGAGAAACCTAAAGATGCCACCAGAAAACTACTAGAGCTAATCAATGAATTTGGTAAAGTAGCAGGATACAAAATGAATGCACAGAAATCTCTTGCATTCCTCTACACTAATGATGAAAAATCTGAAAGTGAAATTAAGAAAACACTCCCATTTACCATTGCAACAAAAAGAATAAAATATGTAGGAATAAACTTACCTAAGGAGACAAAAGACCTGTATGCAGAAAATTATAAGACACTGATGAAAGAAATTAAAGATGATACAAATAGATGGAGAGATATACCATGTTTCTTGGATTGGAAGAATCAACATTGTGAAAATGACTCTACTACCCAAAGCAACCTACAGATTCAATACAACCCCTATCAAACTACCACTGGCATTTTTTCACAGAAGTAGAACAAAAAATTTCACAATTTGTATGGAAACACAATAGACCCTGAATAGCCAAAGCAATCTGGAGCTGGAGGAATCAGGCTCCTGACTTCATGACGATACTACAAAGCTACAGTAATCAAGACAGTATAGTATTGGCACAAAAACAGAAATATAGATCAACAGAAGATGATAGAAAGCCCAGAGATAATCCCACACACATACGGTCATCTTATCTTTGCTAAAGGAGGCAAGAATATACAGTGGAGAAAGGAGAGCCTCTTCAATAAATGGTGCTGGGAAAACTGGACAGCTACATGTAAAGAATGAAATTAGAACACTCCCTAACACCATAAACAAAAAATATACTCAAAATGGATTAAAGACCTGAGTTTAAGGCGAGACACCATCAAACTCTTAGAGGAAAACATAGGTAGAACACTGTATGACATAAATCACAGCAAGATCCTTTTTGACCCACCTCCTAGAGAAATGGATATAAAAACAAAAATAAACAAATGGGACCTAATGAAGCTGAAAACTTTTGCACAGCAAAGTAAAACATAAATAAGACGAAAAGGCAACCCTCAGAATGGGAGAAAATATTTGCAAATGAAGCAACTGATAAAGGATTAATCTCAAAAGCATACAAGCAGCTCATGCAGCTCAATATCAAAAAAAACAAACAACCCCATCCAAAACTGGACAGAAGACCTAAGCAGACATTTCTCCAAAGTAGATATACAGATTGCCAACAAACACATGAAAGAATGCTCAACATCATTAATCATTAGAGAAATACAAATCAAAACTACAAGAGATATCATCTCACACCATTTAGAATGGCCATCATGAAAATATCTAGGGCTTCCCTGGTGGCACAGTGGTTAAGAGTCTGCCTGCCGATGCAAGGGACATAGGTTCATGCCCCGGTCCGGGAAGTTCCCACATGCCGTGGAGCAGCTAGGCCCGTGAGCCATGGCTGCTGAGCCTGCACATCCAGAGCCTGTGCTCCGCAACGGGAGTGGCCACAAGAGTGAGAGGCCTGTGTACCGCAAAAAAAAAAACAACATCTAGAAACAATAAATGCTGGAGAGGGTGTGGAGAAAAGTGAACCCTCTTGTACTGTTGGTGGGAATGTAAGTTGATACAGCCACTATGGAGAACAGTATGGAGGTTCCTTAAAGAACTAAAAATAGAATGACCTTACAACCCAGCAATCCCACTACTGGGCATATACGCTGAGAAAACCATAATTCAGAAAGAGTCATGTACCAAAATGTTCATTGAAGCTCTATTTACAATAGCCAGTACATGGAAGCAACCTAAGTGTCCATCAACGGATGATTGGGTAAAGAAGATGTGGCACATGTATACAATGGAATATTACTCAGCCATAAAAAGGAAAGAAACTGAGTTATTTGTAATGAGGTGGATGGACCTAGAGACTTTCATACAGAGTGAAGTAAGTCATAAAGAGAAATACAAATGCTGTATTCTAACACATATATGTGGAATCTAAAAAAAAAAAAAAGAAAGAAAAAATGTTTAGAAGAACCTAGGGCCAAGACGGGAATAAAGATGCAGACCTACTAGAGAATGGACTTGAAGATACTGAGAGGGGGAAGGGTGAGCTGTGACAAAGCGAGAGAGAGGCATGAACATATATACACTACCAAACGTAAAATAGATAGCTAGTGGACAGCAGCTGCATAGCACAGGGAGATCAGCTCGGTGCTTTGTGACCCCCTAGAGGGGTGAGATAGGGAGGGTGGGAGGGAGGGAGATGCAAGGGAGAAGAGATATGGGGACATATGTATATGTATAACTGATTCACTTTGTTATAAAGCAGAGACTAGCACGCCATTGTAAAGCAATTATACTCCAATAAAGATGTTAAAAATAAAAAAATTAAAAAGAATAAATAAAAGCATCACACGTATTATCTCATCTAATTCTTTTTAAAAAGTTGATAATTATTAGGTCTAGAACTGATTAAAGTGATAGTATACTATGACAATATGATTAATTACATGAACAAATTGTAGGATCAATTACCCTTATTGAATAAGGTGAAAAATCCCACCATAATCTTGATTGATAATGAAAAAGCATTCTAGAAAGTTTAACATGCATTTGTGATTACAAAGAAATAATAACAAATTTATATTTTACAACAAATTTTTAGTTAATATATATCTATCAGAAATCTATGAAAAACTTCAAAGTTAATGGTGAAAGATTAGATACATTTTCTATTATGGTCAAGGACTGGACAAGAATGATGTTATTACTCAATACTGTACTAGTCATTTTTTTATTGACTTTTTTTTTTAGAGTAATTTAAGTTTCATACTAAATTGAGAGGAAACTGGAAGTATTTTGATAAACACTCACACATTATATCTTTTAAAAAGGAAGAGTTGTAACTGTCATTAAATGCATCATATAAGCTGGATATGTAAACTCCAAAAAGCAAGGACTATTTTGTCCTCAGAGGCTAGAAATTGCGTTGCATATAGTGGGTACTTAATACATAAATATTAAAGTAGCCAGACAAAATAATGATGCATAAATGTTGATAACCTTCTTATACAACATAGAGAAAATTAAACCAAAAAAAAAGCAACAAAGTTATAGAAAATCTAGGAATAAAACTTATAAATGTGTCAAATCCATATAAAGTTATGCTGACACTTTAATTACGGATATAAAAGACAACTAGAATAAATTTAGAATATTTCATATTGTGGAATGGAAAATCTTTGTAATATAAATGTGTGAATACTTGTAAACTTAATGTTAAACTTCAAAAAAAGATAGACTATAAGAAAATAATTGAATATATGGAATGCATTAGTAGCAGAATGTATAAAGAGTTAAAGAATTTTTTTTAAATAAGTCATTGCAAATATGAAAGTTGCTAAGAAGGTAAATCTTCAAAGTTCTCATCAAAAGAACAAGTTGTAATTTTGTATGGTGACAGATGGTAACTAGACTTGTTGTGGGGATAACTTTGCAATGTATACAAATGTCAAATCATTATGTTGTACACCTGAAACTAAGTTGGGCCTTTAGCTGATCATCACCAAGATTCACCAGAGGTGAATCCTCTCCTTGGTTAAATCCAGCAGAAAGGGAGATGATAGAATTGCCTTATAATCCCTCTCGGAATGCATTTACTATGTGTTAGATTTAGTTCTAAGTTTTTTGTTTTTGTTTTTTTTAAGAAACTAAATTTGTTTGTGTTATCTCTCCAAAAGTTTCAAAATCAGATCTTCCTGGTACCAAACATTCAGAAATATTAATCTGAAATGATTTTTTCTTCCTTTCTTTTTAAAATTTTCTTGGAGTACAGTTGATTTACAGTGTTGTATTAGTTTCATGTGTGCAACAAAGTGATTCAGTTATACATATACATATATTCATTCTTTTTCAGATTCTTTTCTCATATAGGTTATCACAAAATATTGAGTAGAGTTTCCTGTGCTATACAGTAGGTCCTTGCTGGTTATCTATCTTATATGTAGTAGTGTGTGTGTATGTTCATCCCAAGCTCCTGATTTATCTCTCCCCACAACATTTCCCCTTTGGTAACCATAAGTTTGTTTCCCATATCCGTAAATAAGTTTTGTAAATAAGTTCATTTGTATCATTTTTTAAATTAGATTCCACATATGAGTGATATATGATATTTGTCTTTGTCTGACTCACTTCACTTAGTATGATAATCTCTAGGTCCATCCAAGTTGCTGCAAATGGCATTATTTTATTCTTTTTTATGGCTAATATTCCATTGTATATATGTACCACATCTTCTTTATGCATTCCTCTGTCAATGGACATTTAGGTTGCTTCCATGTCTTGGCTATTATAAATAGTGCTGCAATGAACATTGGAGTGCATGTATCTTTCTGGATTATAGTTTTCTCCAAATACATGTCCAGGAGTGGGATTGCTGGATCATATGGTAGCTCTATGTTTAGCTTTTTAAGGAACTTCCATACTGTTCTCCGCAGTGGTTGTACCAATTTACATTCCCACCAACAGTGTAGAAGGGTTCCATTTTCTCCACAAAAAGTCATCAAAAAGTCTGAAATGATTATTTCTTAAAGGTGATCTGGAAGAAAGAAAGGAGCTGTGAGGCCATTTGTAGGAGTCATCTTTTAATCTCTAGTACTGAAGCAAGATAATTATCTTTCTTCTTTCCACTGGTCTCCCAGATTCTTAGAGAAGTGAAGAAACTGATTTTCTGCTCATAAAACATTTTGGACTTTATAATTCTTAACTCTGCTGTTTTCTGTTCCCAGCTCTCTATAACCCATTGTGTGATTTTTAACTCCCCACACACTGGCAAAACTTTGACTTGAAATTCTGTTTATGTTCCTTGAATTTTATGAATTCCCCTTGTCTTTTTCAATAATTATTTTTTTGTCTAAGTTTACAACTACATCTTTCAATGTTTCATTAACATGAAAGTTCCATTTACTCACTGACAAATGAAATCTTTCACCACTTTATCTTTTTCACTGCTGTGGCCTCTCCCGTTGCGGAGCACAGGCTCCGGACGCGCAGGCTCAGGGGCCATGGCTCATGGACCCAGCCGCTCCGCGGCATGTGGGATCTTCCCGGACCGGGGCACGAACCCGTGTCCTCTGCATCGGCAGGCGGACTCTCAACCACTGCGCCACCAGGGAAGCCCTACCACCACTTTATCTTTTGTTTGCTCTGAGAAAAGCAAACATTCTTCTTCTTCTTCTTTTTTTTTACCACATTTCTCTTCTAAAAGATATTTTTGATATCTTTAAAAAAATTTTTTTCCATCCTGGGATGATATTGTCATACTAAAATGGAAGTCACCTTGCTCCAATGATGATTTATAAATGTCAAAAACTGAAGGCTGGTCATTGGAGAGGAAAGACCAATTAATTCTCTTATTTAACTAGTTTTTCCAAAAGGAGATCTTGAAGACTACTAAAAGTTTCTGCATATTAGGAAATATAAAATCTTTGTTTTTGTTTTTTAATCTCAGAATTTTTTTTTTAGTAATCTTGTTTCTCATTTTTGAGGTTAATTCTCATATAAATCCTTACTAAGGTGACAATTTTCAATGCTCTTTTTAAAAAAAGTAAATTAAGTGTAAACATTTTTAGAATCAAATTGATAAATATCCATTAAATGTCATAGATATTTTGGGAGAAAACAAAACACAAGTATTCTCCACGAATTTAAATTTTAATTACATAAATAACATGTGGACATAATACAAAGGAATTTACAATACTATGAAATGAATAATAAATACCAAATGAGGTTTCTGGGATAAAAGTTATTCAAGGGTTTAGTGTGGGAACAAATTGCTTAAAATGGAACTTAATCTGCATTTGGAGAGACAAGCACTTGCTGAAATACTGGTCAGCAACTGACTGCTCTAGTGAAATAGGGATGTTTGGCTCATAATACTTGGATAGAGAAATATGAAAGAGATTTGAAGGTACTCTTAAGAGTACTGATTCCTGGTATTATTATGATGTTTTGTTTTATTTGTACAGAGTAGAGACAGGAGGCTTACTCTAGTGATTTAATGCAGAATTAATAGAAGGAAGGAGGACTAGATGCAATAAGCCAGTTAAAAGTTGTTGTGGTCATTTCTGTGAAATGATAAAGGGCAAAATTAAAACGGTGGCTGGAGGAAATGTGGTAACAATTTGTCAGACTTTGGGTATTTCCTGGATATAAATGGCCACTTTCACCACAGGAAAATGTATACTATGCAAATGTTAAACCCAATCAGGTTCACTTGCTTCTTTCTGCCATTTCTATGTGTCAGACCCTATTTTGAACATTAAAATATACAACATTTTTAATGAAACCTCTTTTACAAATTCAGAAAATCGGAATGTAGAGGGAAAAAAAAAAAAGGCATTTCCAGAAGAGTAACAACTCTATCTGATCACAATATGTGCTACTTTATTAGGCACTCAGTGAATACATGTTAAACATCATATGTATAAGCATGTAAATATTGGGAAACATGGCCTATATCACATATCAACACTGTCATACAAACATTTTATGACACATATACACATATGTTTCAGGATTTATATTAAGTTGTGACTGACCAATACATACAAACCCATTTAGTATGATTATTTTATAGTAGAGAAAGTAGATCACTGATTATTTGGGGCTTTATGCTTTGGTTAAAAACTATAACCCTTTGAGAGCAAGGGCTGAATTTTTATTAATACAATAATCTGGGAATTCAAAATTTCAAGTTTGCATCACTAATACTGATTTTAGTCAAATTCTGAATTCTTGCTTAAAATAAACTAGTTAATAGCCTTACCAGTTAAAAGCCAAAGAAAAAAGAAAACTATCTATAGAGTGCCTACTATGCCCCTATACTGTACTAGATGTATAATTATTGTCAGGTTGAATTCTCTCAGTGACTGTGAACTAGATTTTAATTAACATAGTCATAATTCACAACAAGTAATTATTTATTACTAGGTACTGTAGCACAATGCAACTGTAGCTTTTTTTAGATAAAACTATTTTATTATTTTAATGTGTGACTTTCTCTATGGTTTCAAATGTGCATGCATACCATTTGTATACGTGAACGATATTATTCCAAATAATAATGTATCAGTCGTAAGAGGCTAAATTATATTGCAGAAACAAACAAAAACAGAATTGGATAACAGGTACATTTATCAGGTGTGTTCCAAGTGCAATAAAGATCAGCAGAGGAGCTCTGCTCATTTTAGTCAGAGAACTGGGTTGACAAAGACTCCACCTAGACTCGTTCTCAAGGTTACTGTAGCAGGAGAAATAAAATATGTGGAACCACACACTGGATTTTAAAGTTTCCTGTCAGAAAAAATACATCCTGTTAGCCAAATCAATGCACACAGCCACCTCAAACTTGGAAGGAGATTTACATTTATTTATTCACATTTATTTACATAAAAACTTAAATTTCTATGTTTTCTAGCTAGCAATGTAATAGTAAATTGTTTGCAATCAGGCTGAGAAACACTCTATATCTAATGGATTCGTCTCTATTCTGAAAGATCTGTAATATTTTCACTATTGAAAAACTAAAGATGAATTAGTTTTCACTTTTGGCCCAGTATTTAGCCAAAAAAACCAAAAAAAAAAGACCTACAATCTCTTTCAGATGAACATGAATCACAATGAAGTATTTGAATTATTTATAAAGAATGAGTTCTGAAAATGATATATTGAGATATTTCCATATGTCTTACTAAGTAATGGACAATGTTAAGATGCATACATTTTAGAAGAACATCTTCTATATGACTTGATAAATACTTCCTCCAAGTAACCCTGAATTTCAAGTCATTTTTACGGATTTGTTTAACTACCATTTACGTACTGACCTCATTTTCTTAACAACCTAAAATCTCTGAACACCCATTCCTTTCCAAAAGTAATTTTATTCAAAGTCTGTGGGGAAAGGTTAGCACAATCAAAATGAATATATTACTTTAAATTTTGTATCTCCTTAGCTCTCTGATTCACTGTATCTGTCTTTTAAGCTCTTGGCCTTTTGACATCCCTAGACACAAATTCAAATAATGTGGAAAATATATTATTACATTGTAATTTGTGTGAAATACAGAGCAATGCCAGGTTTTTCATGGAAATGAATAAAGTTCTGAACAAGTGATATGGCTATAATTTTTGAGACATAAAAGTCTTTTTCGGGGCTTCCCTGGTGGCGCAGTGGTTGAGAGTCCGTCTGCTGATGCAGGGGACGCACGTGGGTTCGTGCCCTGGTCTGGGAAGATCCCACATGCCGCGGAGCGGCTGGGCCCGTGAGCCATGCCCACTGAGCCGGTGTGTCCGGAGCCTGTGCTCTGCAACAGGAGAGGCCACAACAGTGAGAGGCCCGCGTACCGGAAAAAAAAAAAGTCTTTTTCTAAGTCATTGGGAAGAAAACTAGACAAATCAATTATATAAATGAGAGAAAAGGAGAGGGAGAGAGAGAGAGAAAACAGAGAAAATTTTGCTTTTTAACTCACCTTATGAGTTTATAGTATTATACAAAGCTAAATATTAGTTCATTCCAAGATTTTATTTAATCTGCATGTTAAATATAAGACCCTTAATAGGAGGAAAAGGAGATTAACATCTAATGAGCTTCCACTCTCTTCTAGACATGATGATAGGCATGTGGCCAAGTGGGTAAGAAATAAGATAGATGATAGATATATGTGTATGCACACACGTTTCATGTATATATATATATTATATATAATTTGAATATAATATATGTATATAAATACATACGTACTTTGGATGAGATATTTTCTAGCTATGCTTTCATTTTCTCATTTATAAAATGAAGATATTAATACCTACCTTCCTGACTTATTGAGAGGATTAAATAAGGTAATTACTAAAAGCATATAAGTACTGTCTTCCTTCAATAAAGGTCCCATTTTATGGCCATTATTAATTCATTCATTCCACATTGCATTTTTTTTTTAAGCACATGCCAGTTTCCAGGTACTGTGCAGGCCCTGGGAATTTCTTGTGCAATAGCACACATACAATATAACTGCTCTTGTGGAACTTGTATTCATCTGACTGCATAACACTTAAAAAGAAAGAAAACTTGCTTGGGAAACGTTTGATTTTATGGTTTTCACCCCACACTTTTTTTTTTGCGGTTTGCGGGCCTCTCACTGTTGTGGCCTCTCCAGTTGTGGAGCACAGGCTCCGGACGCGCAGGCTCAGCGGCCATGGCTCACGCGCCCAGCCGCTCCGGGGCATGTGGGATCTTCCCAGACCGGGGCACGAACCCGTGTCCCCTGCATCAGCAGGCGGACTTTCAACCACTGCACCACCAGGGAAGCCCCAGCCCACACTTTTGATACTAATTTTTGAAGGTAATGCCCAAATAAATAACCCTTCCTCTGTTGTTCAATGAAATAAGTACCATATTATCTTCAGCCTTTCAGAATTTTATAGATATAACTTCATTTTAATCTTGAAAAATCAAGTATCCAATGGAGTTATGGTTAAAAAGATATAGAAAAGAAAAGTTTCTGTTTTTGTCTATAGTTTTTTCTTCTTATGGCTCAACACAACTGGTTTTCTGTTGGTTATTATTGCTATCACTGGGACATGGCCTCTGACTTGCTGTGATTCTTTAAATCCTAAAAGCCAGCATTGTGCCTAGAAGTCAAATAGCAAAACACAATTCACTGTGGTCTTTACAAGAAGAATAAGTTTCCAAACATTCAAGAAAAAATAATTCATACTTTCATATTCAAGAAAAAAAATATTGGGTTGGCCAAAGCTTTCGTTTGGGTTTTTCCGTAAGATGGTATGGCGAACCCGAACGAACTTTTTGGCCAACCCAATAATTCATATTTTCAATGCACAATTTGAAGTAATGAACCACAGGTCTATAATTTTAGAATAGAAGTCTGAGGCCAGAAGATACAATAGGGTCCAATTTGCAGGCCCTGTATTTGTCACTTCTTTCCTCTACTTTAACTCAATAGCTTGTTATCAATGTTGTGAAAATAGCTATATATAAGTTTTAATTTTTGGTTTCATTTTTTTCCTGTTTTATGGAGAAATAATTGACACTGTAAAAGTTTAAGGTCTGTAGGATAATGATTTGACTTACATACATCAAGAAATGATTACCACAGTAAGTTTAGTGAACATTCATCACCATATATATATATATATATATATATATATATATATATAAAGAAAAATACTATACAAAATACTTCTGATAGCTATCAGGATTTACTCTTTTAACAACTTTCAAATATAACATCCATCAGTGTTCATTATATTTATTATGATGATTATATTTATATTATATTTATCATGATTTAGTACTGATTTATCTTATAACTGGAAATTTTTACATTTTGACTACCTTTATCCAATACCCCCTCCCACTACTCCCTGCCCATGACAACCACAAATCTCTTTCTATGAGTTTGTTTTTGAAATATAATTGACCTATAATATTATGTTAATTACTGGTGCACAACATAGCTATATTTTAAATAGAATAAGGTTGAACAGTATATACAGAGTTTGTAAAAGCCAGCAACATAGAGAATTTCTCTAGAGATCTAGATGTGATCATGTTTTCCTCTTTCATATTGCAATAAAGATTACTAATCCAGCTATTCATGCTGAAGATTGTCTAGTAAATCCTAATCTTAACCTTTCTCAGGGCAATATTTTGAATTCTTTTAATACTCTTTCAAAATATTGCTAACGAAATTATTGCAAAGCATGATGTTCTGATCTTCAGTCATCTTGATAATGACTTAAACATTTATTGTACCCTGGAATTTTTATAGTCACCTATTGAGACAAAAATAATTTTGTACTTCCTCCCTTATCCTTGTAAGACGCAGAAATTGAGCAGTAGAATTTTCAGATGAGGAAACCAGAGTTTATAGAACCCAATCATCAAATAACTATGGTTAGTTAAATGTTAAATTTAAAGAAAATCTCAGGTTATGGGGCAATCTGTTGGAAGAGTCAGTCAATTAATATGGATGAAGAGTTTATTCCTCTCAAGCACAGTTTCCCTTGCTCTTTGGAGTTCTCATTTACAAATGAAAAACAATGATTATTAATTAATCTCCAGGAGGTACATCAATTGACTCTGACTCTTATTAATCTCTCCTACCCAGCTTGTCACCAGGTGATCATACTGCTTCCGATTCCTCACACTCATCTAGCAGTTTCCGGCTTTCATGCCTTTGCTCATTAGCTCTGTCTTCTCAGTGCTCTCTTTTTGTAGAGCTAACAGCTTCTCCTCCAACCCTCAGCTCAAATGTCTTTTTTTTTCTAGGAAGTGTTGCCAGAATCCCAAAGGTGCTTCCTCAAAGCACTATTAACACCCTGTGGATTTCACTATCAGAGCATAAATCTCTTTAAAGTGAATCCATGTCAATATTCTTGTTTTAACCACTATGTTACAACTGATTCGAAGTCAGATTCTGTGTCTCATTCATTGTTACATCAATGAATTTATGCAACAAATTTAATGCTCAGGAAGGCATTAAATAAATGTTAATGTGGCTGTTTATTTTGGTGTAGGGATGTTCTATCCAATACATTCATTCAGAGAATCTGTAATAAATACCTGCTGAATACCTACCAGGTGCCTGGTACTATGTTGAATAAAAGAGCACACGTTTTACAAGCAAATAAAATAGTTCAAAATTATTATGATGGGGTAAATGTAAGGCACACCTGCAGCACACAAGAGATATTTCTAATCAGTTTTGGAATACAGGAAAGGCTTTGACAAGAGGGAAATATTGAAGCTAAGGTTTAAACTGTAGTACAGTTCATGATCCCTTTTCTGAAATCCTGTAATCAGATGCATTTCTGACTTCAGAATTTTTCACATTTTAGGAAGATAATATGGTGCATACTTAATATATTATGTAACATCTCTAGTGAGATTTGGGGTAGCACACCAGTATTCAAAATATTTATATTTCAGCAAAGAAATGAAAATATACACTTTAATTTTGTAAACAACATAATAGTATCACTTTAGTTCAAGTCATATCTTGTATCCAGATAAGCACAGGGTTAGGGTTGATTTTCTTGCCAAATAAATTCCAAAACTCTTTGTTTCTAGAGCTTTTTGTATTTTGTAATAGGAAATAGATAATTTTGGACCAAAAATAAGAGCAAACATTTATCAGGTTCTTACTTTTTGCCAGGCACCATTGCTTTATATGTTTATGATTGAATCATGGTTACAGTCTTATAATGAATGTACCTGTACTACTTTATGAGGCAGAGAGGTTAAGTTCACAGAGAGACTCAAAGTCACACTGCCAAATGACTGAATCAGATTTGAAAGAAGGCAGTCTTGTGCCAGAGTCCTCCATGCCTTTAACCATACACTGAAATGTTTTCTGTAAGTTATGTAAATGAAGGGAGTTGACAATGGAGAAGCAGGAACAGGAAAATGAATGAGGAGAGAAAGTAGGGCAGAGCACAGTACATATCAATATGCCCCAGGTACGGCACAAAAGGTTTTCTTTATAAGGCAGGTAACAGAGCTAGTATCTTGTAATTTATTTGGCAATGAATAGGCAAAAGGGCAAAGGAGTGTTAGGAGATAGAGTGTGGAAGAATTAGCTCTATTCTGAACATTGTGCATTATTCCAAGGGATGTGTTCCTACACAGTTGAATAAGTGTGTAGCTTGGCAAGGGGTTGTACGGTGGATTTGTAGATATGAGGCTATTAACAAAAGGATAGAAATTAAGCCGTGTGGTTGAGTAATACCTAGGAAAAATATACTAAGAGAGAGGCAGAGAGAGAGAGAAAGAATGAAAATAGGAAAAATAATAAATTCATCAGGAAACAATTATGTAAAAGAAGATCAGAGGAGCCTAAGAATAATGCAAAGAAAGGAAAATGATAAACTAGAAGACTGTGATGTTCTGGAAGACTGAGAAATACAGCACAATACAGTAAAAATAGGAGTTAATTTAGTAAATATTAAATAAAATCTAAAGTACATAATATGAAGGTGTTAGATATATCTTCTTTCTTAATTTAAAAAAAGAAAAACTTTGGTCAAAATAAAATCCCTAAAACTGCAGAATAACTAGAATGTACTAACAAAACATTAAGAAGCAAAATTGTATAAGGCTAAAGAGTACAGTGGAAAATCCGTAAAAAAAAAAAACCTATTTTTTATCAAAAAGTAATATTATATTGGAATTTTGAAATATTCTAAAACTGATTTATAGTGATGAATGTACAATATGGTCAAATCAATAATTGTTGAATTTTTACACTTGAAATTGTGAATTTTATATGTAAAGTATATCTTAATAAAATTATAAAACAGTAATACTATGATGAAGTAATAATGTAATTATTATGAATTAATATATTATTAATATAATATTATATATTAATATATTAATATTATATGAGCTAAACATCTAACTCAAGAAATTGGAAAATAAAAAACCCACAAAACCAGAATAATATTAAATATGAGCATAAATTAAGCAATTAGATATATAAAATCAGTAGGCAGAAGTTAATCTCAAGGGATATTTCTTTTTTTTTTTTATTGCAGTACGCGGGCCTCACGGCCTAAGCCCGTGAGCCATGGCCACTGAGCCTGCGCATCCGGAGCCTGTGCTCCGCAACGGGAGAGGCTGCAACAGTGAGAAGCCCGCATACTGCAAAAAACAAACAAAAAAAACACAAATATTTAGATGTGTCAAAGAATTAATGCACAAAAGGCAAAAAGAAAAAAAATACAGGAAATAAAGCTGTAAAAGCACTTGAAAAAAAATACACTAACCATATATATTGTTCTCATATTATTAGAATCAGGAAAGCTTAATTAAACAAGGCACAAATCCAAAAGATTGAGAAAATTGAGTTTACCTAAAATATTAGTATATCTTTAGAAAAACCTTCGTGAACAGACTCAAATGCAAACATTACACTGAGGAATCCTGGGAGAATTCTGAGATGGCTCCCATGATTCCCTGCTCCTGATAACCACACAGTTGTATAATTCCCACCCCTTAAGTGTGAGTGGAATTTGTGACTTGCTTTTAACCAGTAGAATGTAGCCAAGGTGAATTAATGTTACAGGTATAATTAAGGTCCTAGATGACTGACTTTCATTAATCAAAAGGGAAATGAACCTGTCCTGATTTTAAAGGTGAGCTCTTTTATAAAAGATACAGACTTTCCCTGAACAAAAGAGACACAAAGCAGCAAAAATTCTCCTTCTCACCTTGAAGAATTAAGCTCTCAGGTTGTGAGAGGACCTGGGAGAGAGCCATGTGGCAGGGACAATGGGCAGCATCCAGGACCTGAGACTGAAAATTTTACTTTGGGAAATGGGACTGAGACTCTGAGCTATAATTAAAAATTCTTTTAACCTGTTTGAAATGTTTATCATTGCATATATTACTTTCATAATGGATTTTAAGAAAACATACTTGAAGAGGAAAGTAACTAGAGTCAGTGCCTATGGACAACAGTGTGAGGAGACTGTGAAAAGAAGATATTAGATAAGGCAATAATAAGATAGAAATGAGAAATTGAGGGTTTTCTTTATGAGATATTTAATGCTGTTAGAAAAGATACAGAAATTTAAATAGTTTGGACATAAAAGAAAGTAGGAAATGATATAATGAGAGCTCCAAGAATGAAGAAAGTAGTGGGTATGAAAATACAGTTGACCCTCGAACAACTTGGGTTTTAAGGATGTTAACCCTTTGCACAGTCAAAAATCCCCTTGTGGGACTTCCCTGGTGGTCCTGTGGTTAAGAAGCCACCTTCCAATGCAGGGGATGTTGGTTCGGTCCCTGGTCGGGGAACTAAGATCCCACATGCCGCGGGGCAACTAAGCCTGTGTGCTCTAGAGCCCGCGTGCCACAGTTAGAGGAAGCCCTTGCACCGCGACGAAGAGCTCATGTGCCACAATGAAAGATCCCGCATGCCACTACTAAGATACGACGCAGCCAAGTAAATAAATAAATATTTTTTTAAAACCTCATCTGGGTTAAAAAAAACAAATCCACGGGCTTCCCTGGTGGCGCAGTGGTTGAGAGTCCTCCTGCCGATGCAGGAGACACGAGTTCGTGCCCCGGTCCGGGAAGATCCCACATGCCGCGGAGCGGCTGGGTCCGTGAGCCATGGCTGCTGAGCCTGCGCATCCGGAGCCTGTGCTCCACAACCGGAGAGGCCACAACAGTGAGAGGCCCGCGTACCGCAAAAAAAAAAAAAAAAAAAAATCCACTTGTAACTTTTGATTCCCCTAAAATTTAACTACTAATAGCCTACCATTGACCAGCAGCCTTACCAATAACATAAACAGTGATTAACCCATATTTTGTATGTTATATTTACATGTAATTAACTATTCTTACAGTAAAATAAGCTAGAGAAAAAGTATTAAGAAAATAATAAGAAAGAGAAAATACATTTACAGTACTGTACTGTCTTTATCATTACAGTAAGTTTATGTCATCTGTTTACAAGATGAATCACCTGTCAATACCTACATCAATATTGTCTTATATGATACAAAACACTGTAGATGTTATGCATATTACTAACACTAGACATTAAAAATTAAAAGACAACGTGAAAAATAAATTAATATTTATTTACAAGTATAACAATTCATGCATTTACAATATAATGAGGCAGCAATATGATTACTTCATGGCTGCCTAGTATAATTGATGTGATTGCTTCACTGTAGCCTAGCCTATACACTAATAAATAGGTCATTATAAAATTTTTATGGCATACAGTATCACAGTCATATTCATAATAGAGTATTAGAAACATTACATTTTTAAAAAAATACTTATTTTGATGGTAGACTGATATGCATTTTCTCTAATTACAAGACAGAGACACATACTGTACAGTAATGTAATTCTTTGAAAGCAGAGTTATAAAACAGTAAGAAAACTTACACTTTATTAATTTTATATTAAATATCACTCACCTTATGCCTATGTAAGGATAGGCTCTCCACTTCAACATGAGTCTTGCACACGATGGTCTACATGGTAAATACTTTGATGATAATGATGGTGACACCAAAAGGTCTCATAGAGTTCTTGCTGTACAGTTATTAGATTTTCACACAAAAACACATATGACACAACAGATAAGTTTATTAACTGTAGAGCATGGTGACAATTTACTCTTCATTAGCTGAAAGTGGATCATCATAAAAGTCTTCATCCTCGTCATCATCTTCACATTGTGTAGGCTAAGGAGGAGGGGAAAGAGGAGGGGTTGGTCTTGCTGTGTCATGGGTGGAAGAGGTGGAGGGGGCGGAAGAGATTGAAGGGGAGGCAGGAGAGGCAGGCACACTCATTGTAACGTTACTGAAATACATCATAATTTCTGTCTGGATTTTTTTCACTTTTTTATTTCTCTAAAATTGTTCCTAAATGTTATCAAGCCCCTCATCTAGAAGCAGAATTAGAGACATTGTGATTGGGGGCAAGTAGATCAGTTCAGTGTCTACAGGGTTGAACGCATGGGGTTCTGGGTGGCCAGGGGTGTTGTCCAATACCAAAAGAACTTCAAAAGGCAGTCCCTTACTGACAAAGTACTTCCTGACTTCAGGGGCAAAGCATCAATGGAACCAATGCAGAAAAAGGGTTCTGGTTGTCCAAGGCTCCTTGTTGTACAACCAAAAGACTAGCAACTGGTGTTTATCTTTTCGCTTCAAAGCTCGGGGCTTAGCAGCTTTATAGATAAGGGCAGTCCTGATCATGAACCCAACTGCATTTGCACAAAACAGTAGAGTTAGCCTATCCCTTCCTGCCTCAGATCCTGATGGTTGCTTCTCTTCCTTTCTAATAAGTGTCCTTTGTGGCACTTTTTTCTAGAGTAGAGAACTTTTGTCTGCATTAAAAAACCTGTTCAGACAGATATCCTTTCTCTTCAATGATTTTCTTAACGGCATCTGGGAACTTGCCTGCTGTCTCTTGGTCTGGAGAAGCTGATTTTCCTGTTAACGCTGACACTTTTTAAGCCAAATTTCTTTCTGAAATTATCAAAACATCCTTTGCTGACATTAAATTCTCCAGCTTTAGATCCTTAACCTTCCTTTTGCTTTAAGTTGTCTTATAATGACTTTGCTTTTTTTCAAATAATATTAGAGTCTATAGGTATGCACTTGTTATAGCAATCGTGCACCCATATAAAAGTTTCATTTTCATTGTGAGATAAAAAGGTATTTGAAAAAAATGTTCAAGGCTATTGCACCTGCTGGCATAGCTGCAGTGATGGCTTCTTGAATTTCCTTTTCTTTTTTTTACAATGGTCCTTACACTGGATTCATTGATCTTGAAACAGCAGATAACCACAGCTACAGACCTGAATTTACAGTACATATCAAGCAACTTGACTTCTTCTTGTAATGTTGTGACTTTTCTCTGCTTCTTGGGAGCACTTCCAGCATCACAAGTGGCACTTCGTATGGGTCCCCTGGTGTCATTCAAGATTTGCAAAGTTGCACTAAACGTGGTGAAAAACACGGGAAAACCTCGAGAGATGACTTTTTACCTTGATATGCGATTTACTAGAGAGAAACTGCTCAGGCAGAGATGATTACATGACGTTTTAAGCAGATACACACAGCACTTGTGTTCACCACAATAGGAACAGGAGGTGGCTACAAAACTATTACAGTAATACAGTATGTACCACAGTTAATTTTATGCAATTATGATTTAATACTGCATCTTTATGTTTGTTTACCTTTCTCTCAACTGTGACATGTATGGTCTGTGTTTGTGTGTGTAAGTTTTGATCAATTTAACTTTTTTATAATAGATTTGTGTGTATTTTATAGTAGTCAATGATAAGATAGACTAGTACCTACATATATTTTATACATTCATGGCATAACCAACTTTCTCTTAATTTTTCTATATTTCTAGGCTACTTGGTTCATCTGTAAGTTTTTTCAAATTGTTACAAATCTCCAAAATATTTTCCAATATTGTTATTAAACAAAATCCACATATAAGTGGACCCACGCTGTTGAAACTGGTGTTGTTCAAAGGTCAACTGTAATTCAGTGCTTCATCATTTGGCAATCAATCTTACTACTCAGGGGAAATTCATAAGACTTGGAGAGATTAAACCAATGACACACTAAACCATCAGAAGACAATATCTTTAAACTATTTTCCAGCATTTTCCTGTATGCCTTTTTTCCCCTAACAACGTCATTAATTTCTTCCCAAAAATCATAGCACCGAATCAGAA
Organism: Phocoena sinus; assembly: GCF_008692025.1. NCBI lineage: Eukaryota > Metazoa > Chordata > Mammalia > Artiodactyla > Phocoenidae > Phocoena > Phocoena sinus. Next base: position 70,516,726 of record NC_045767.1, read on the forward strand.
AGTAGCCTAGAGAGTATGTAGTCCGGTGATTTCCATGCTGTGTTGAAGAAGGAGACAAAGAGACACAGTGATTCTCAAGTGAGAAGAAAGGTCAGAGGGCAGAGTAACAGAATATAGTTGTGGGGAAGTGCTCAGCAAGAGAGAAGATATTTCAAAGAGCTTTCACATTTATAATCTAAGTTTATCCTTAAACGTCCCTGAGGCAAGTAAGCTAGGGCTTATTATTTTTATATTTCAAAGGAGGATCTGAGGTGCCAAAAGGTTAAGTGACCTTGCTATATGTCGTTTTCTGCACATAGTTTGCTGATTTCTATCTATAACACCACGTGAAAATGAAGGGGCTTCAGTGGTTCTTCTGATGATCAAAACACCTTTTGATTGTTTTTGAGAGCTTAAAGGGTTTTATACTCTCTAAACTTTCTTCTCTCTTACCATTAAGTGCAATTTTGTTTTGTGATCCAAAGGTTTCTTGACAGTAGTTATCTCAGAAAAGAAGGGATTATAAATGATTTTTTATTTTTCTCATCTTCATTGTACTACAATAAGCATGTATGAGATTTATAATCCCTAAATTATAATTGTTATACACTTTCAAAATTTATTTTAATGCATTTAAGAGACTTCCTGACTAGACAACCATGTTTGATTTATCCTTAAAAATATATAATGCGACATGAAATAACTTTTTAAAAGAGTGATATATTTCTATTGAGGACTAGAGTAAACATTTAAAACCAGAGAGGATGTCGCTTAGAGTATGGGTTATAAGCACGGTCTCTGAAACCAGACCCTTTGGGCTCCTATTCAAGTTCTGTGTAACGTAACAAAACTCAGTAAACATTTGCTGCTGATGACAATTAGGTAAAATGGTTAAGGTGCATAAACTTTAGCATCAGTAAAATTTGTAATGAAAAACTGGCCTCATCATTCTTGAATTTATTACCTTCTACAGAGTACTGAAGCTCAGTGTTAATTATGTGTAGAAGAGGAAATATAGCACTTTGTTTACAAAGTTCATTGAACCAATAATGATTGCTATTCATTATTAATTAGATTGTCGATAACAATAAATTATTGCTATCTTTAATAACTGCAAAGCCTAATTATTTTATGTAACATAATGATACTTATGTAGAATAACTTTCATTATGCTGACTAGGTGATTCTCTGAACCAGCATAATGAAAATCATTAGAGATGCCAGGGATATAAACATAATTCTACCAGGATCAATTAGATATTGGAGAGAGAACAGTTTCCTTGGTGAGCCACGTAGGTGCCTTACGTATTTTTTTAGCTTTGATGAGAAGATCCACTGTCTTCTATCCAAAGGGTATTTCAGGGGAAATGTTGAGTTCATTGATCAATTTCAGAACTAGCTTACATACTAAGAAGGACAAATATCAGCTTCTCTCACCCACATATCATTACTGTCTTTTTCATTCAACATATATTGACTGTATACTTACCATATTCCAATCATTGTTGTTGGGCCTGGAAACACATCAATAAATGAGCAAGACAGACAAGCTTACTTTCCTTGTCAAGCGTAGAATACAGGGAGGAGAAAAAACAAATATGTAAATAAGATCATTTCAGATAGTTTAAGTACCATGAAGGGAAAAAAAACCAAACAGATAAATTAATAAACCATAATTTGATAGAGAGTGACTCGGGCAGGGATGAAAGCAAAATATTACACAGGATGGTCAGGAAAGACTTCTCTAATGCAATGACATTGGAAATGAGATCTGTATGACAGAAAGGAAAAACGCATGAACAGATCAGGGACAAAGAACCTTGCAAGCAGAAGGGAATACCATAAGCAGTGTAGTGAATGAGACTGAGAATGGTATGTAGTGAGATTGTAGCAGTAAACAATGCCCAGATTCTGCACAGCCTTATGGAATTGGTCAGGCCTACAGGTACATTTTCCTTTGTTTCTGAGCAGCTTTGGGAAGAGTTCGCCTGTCAGTGGTGGTAACTAGCAGCTAGGGAATTCCACACTGGCTCTGATCAGCAGTGCTGTAGGGACAGGACACAAATCAAGTACAACCACATGCATTTGTTTGAATCTCAGACTTTGCTTTTTAACTGCTGTTATAACTAGTTTAAAGATGTCAGATATTTTGCACTGCTTACACTTTATTCTAAGCAAAGTGTATTATTTTAAAATTCAATAAATAAGTAGCTAATGATCTCTCTTAAACTAATTTTGTAGGTTAATGGCTCATTTTGAGTCTAAAAAAGAAATTTTATTGTTTTCCTAAGAATCCCATGATCAACTATACTCCAATATGAAATAAAAATGAAATTAATTTTTAAAAAAGAACCCCATATTTGTACAATAAATATAATATTAAAAAATAATATACTCTCTCCTCCTATGTTAGGGATTTAAAATGTTTCCTTTAAAAAGTACTAAATCTTAAATTTAACTCTTTAAGAAAGATAGATTTACCTGGAATGCCCCAGGAAAAATCAGAAGAATATGGTATAGAATACCATCTCTTATTCTCTATTTTATGATCCATTCAGCTGTGTCATTCAACATAAGCACTAAGTATCGTAGCACTAAGGCAAGGGACTATTCATTGAAATGTTGGGGGAAAACAAGGCAATAGCAGACTGATTCTTCCCCTCCCCACAGTTTCCCCAATCTCCCAAGGCAAGAGCCTCTTGAGGAAAGAACATCATCCCCTACAATGGTGTTTGCCAGCAGTAGATGCTGGGGCTCTAACACATTTTGACTGCTGCTAATCTCTCATTAATGAAATGAGGCTTGCTGTATGTGGATAAGTTTTCTTCCTCTAGTTATAGTAGGAAAGCATGGACTAATCCTATTCTAATTCTTTGCCCTTGACAGTTTACACTGTAATTTGAGTTCAAGAATGTGAGAGTGATTGGCAGTCTTACTTCTCTTTCCTTGCATGCTTGTAGACTATCTTTCCTAGTTTACCTTGCGGATAGAGTTGGCAGTTTCACATATTGGTAGCCATGGAATGTAAGCAAAAAGTGGCATCTATCACTTTCTGAACTGACCTATAAACATCTCCTATGTGCAGCTGGCCACACTGTTGCAAATGTCAGATTGATGAAGGCAAGCACTGCAGACCTGAAAGCCATGTATTGAAGATGGTGCAGCCACAGGCGAAAAAGCCTCGACCCCAAATCATCTCATGGAGAGCCATTGCTGGTCTGGAGCTTCATGTGAGTCAGAAACATGTTTCTCTTGTGTCTGAGCTATTTTCTCATACATTGGTCTTGACAGTTATTGTTACCTTAGGGAAACAACAAGTATTTTAATTCAGAGAAAGAAGATATGGAGAAGTTAACTCTTTTCTGCAGCATCAAATGAAGTGGTGTAAACGAAATCAGAAAGTATTTCTAAGAGGATTTGAAACATCTAACATATCAGACACATAATCTTTCAATGAAAGCCTTCCTTTAGGAATAACAAATCTTCCACACTTGCTGGAAAGCCATCTTATAATTATCAGGCCACTGATTGTTGAGAGATTTAACAAGAACAGATGAAATTGGGTTATCAGAAAAGAAAAAGTAAAATAAAATTATTAATAACATTTGTTTGACTAAATAAGAGAAATATGTTCACATTAACTAAAAAATATATATGTTTTCCTTTTAACCTATGTCTAAATTCATGGAACCATGATTTTACATTTTGGGATAATAAGAGGAGTTTAAGTCACGTTTATCTCTAATTATATTCAATAAAAATATTGCATGTGATATTATAGGCTTTGCAAGGGGTGTTTGTGATATTCAGTGGAGCACATTATATAAGTGCTTACCTATTTGGCCTCTGAATTGAAATTTAGTCTTAATTTACAGCCACACACACTTCTATCTAAAAGCTGATATCTTATATAAAGGCAATGGAATAACATAAAAAAATCAATAAAAAGAATGAAGGTTACAAGGGGATTAGAACCATAGACTCCAAATCAGGCTTTCTGGCAAATATACAGATGTAATATGGTTCTTCTTTTCTAACTAGCATGTCACAATTTCAAAAAATAGAAAATTAAATTAAAATTAAATTAAACAGTAATTCCACTACATCAACCCTATTCACACCACAAAGAGCATAATCGATTGACACAAGATTGTATTATTTTATTTGGGAGAAGGATTGGTGAGGTAACAAAGCATAGCATAGTTATTAACAAAGTTTTGAAATTTGAATGGTCTAGATTTATTCTGTCCTTTAACAATTTATTTCACATCTTTGGATTTTACTAACCTCATATGTAATATTGACTAGAAATGATACATATAATACCTGTGAGATTTAACAGATAAAATGCCTGCATGATACATCACACAACATTTGGCACGTTGCAAGCTCTCAATAAATGTTAAACATATTTTCTAAATAATCTTTATTATTCTTTTTTTTCTAATTACAAAGTAATACAGAAAACTTCATACAAGATGGGGAGTACATAAAAACACAATACAATAATAGCAATGAATCCTTGTTGAACATTTTCAAATTACCAGGTTCTTTTTAAAGAATTTTCCATGTTTAATTCATTTAATCTTTAAAAGACATTCAATACAAATAGTATTCACTTTGCATCAGTGAGAAAACTAAGGCTCAAGAAAGGTGAAGTACATTGAACAAAATCACAAAACTAGTATCCAGATAAATTTAAATAATTTTCAAGTGTAAGCTTTTAACCAACACACCACACAACTGTTCTCCATAATCCCAGTAACCAGAAATCTCACTGTCCACTTCTAAACCCTCTGACTAGAAATAAGCGCTAATATATTTGACATATGTCTTATTAGTATTTGTTCTGGTCATATTGTTGATGATGATTTTTAACATACCCTTTGTACTAGTTTCCTAGGGCTGCCAGAACAAGGTACCGCAAACTGGATGTCTTAGAGCAATAGATATGTTTTCCTCTCAAGGTTTTGGAGGGTAGAAGTCCGAAATCAAGCTGTTTGGTGGGGCCGTGCTCTCTTGAAACCTCTTGGGGATGGGGGATCCTTTCTTGCCTCTTCTAGCTCCTGGTAGCCTTAGGCATTCATTGCCTTATAGCAGCATAACTCCAAACTGCCTCAGTCTTTACATGGCTGTCTTCCCTCTGTACCTGCTTCTTCATATGGTGTTCTCTTTGTGTATTTCTTTCTTCTCTTCTTATAAGGACATTAGTCTATTGGATTAAGGGCCCACCTCAGTTCCTTATGACCTCATCTTAACTAATTACATCTGCAAAGACTCTTTCTCCAAATAATATCACTCTCTGAAAAACTGAGAATTAGGACCTCACCATATTATTTTGAGGAACACAAGTCAACCCATAACACCTATAATAATAACAGAAAGTAAACTAGTTTCTTAATTTACATACTTTTAAAGTGCTATCGATCATGTATCTGTTAGGAGAGTGAAAAAGAAGATTCTAATGTTTAGGAGATTGTTTTAGACCAAAAATATGTTTTGTCCTAAAATATACCAGAAAACTGTAAACTGTATTAGTGTATGGATATTTTGATTTCCTATTTTCATGAGTTATCTGGATATATACTTTGTTTTCTCTTGGACTGTCCAGGCTACAGACTTTTGCTAATAGAATGGACTAGAAATGAAACCAAAACAAGGTAAATTTCTATCCCTTCGGGTATGAAATTAGATATTAATCAGATTAGAACATAAAAATCCTAGACACCTTTCTTCAGCCAAACCAAAAGTTGCTGAGGAAAGAGAAAATAATTTGAAAGCATTTTTACATTTGTGGAAGTAAGAGAAACAGGTGATAAGGCTGTTCATTAAGTAAGAACTGGTGAGTCAGCATTTTCAGATCAGGCACACTTTCTGCTCTATATTTCCTTTGTAACTTCGCTGAGATGCTTCCATATAATTGCTGTAGAACAGGAATATCACAGTAAGCATGGAACCTTGATTTTTATATATCTACAAACGATGAAGGATCAAGAGTGTCCTTCCATTCACTGTCAATGATTCATTAAAACCTATTAAGCATACGGCATTATACTAGGTACAGGAGGTGATTCCAAAATTAAGAAACTTTCCTAGATCTTAATAATCTAGGAAACAAACTGAGTAAAATTTCAGTCTTGTATCCATGTAATTTCATAACTCTGTAGATTTGTTTAGTTTTATACCAAAAAAAGGATTTATGGAACTCTTAAAATACATATTGTGTAGTAATATTTTTAAAAAATAGTCTTTGGAAAAATAATCTAAAATGATAGAATTTGAATACATTTTAATGTATCACAAATATTCACATGTTAACTATTTCACAGATATTTTTGTTACAGGCTCTAGAGCATAGATTATCAAATGTCTTTCCACTAAAATATAGCCATGCATATTTTTTTCATTTCTAGAACAAATAATAGACCTGGAAGTGATTATGTTTTGAAAATTAACTAGTGCTTAGTATTAGAATATTTATTAAAAGGAAACAGCCTACCAGTGATTTTAGCTTTGGTGAGCATTCATTACTGACTAATGGGAAAGCATATTTCTCAAAACTCATCAATTTTATCATTTTTACCTATCTTTAAAATAAGATCCATACATCCAAGATATTGAATATGTATATGTATATTTCTTTAATGTAATTTTTTTCTGAAGAAGAATATACATACAGAAAAGCACAAATCACAAGTGTACAGCTCAATAAATTTTCACAAGTTAAATACATCTCTGTGACCAGTAGCTAAGCCACAGAGAAGACTAACAGATGCTTCATATCCTTTCTAATTTATAATCTCACAAGTGTAAATACTTTTAGCATAATGGGTTAGTTTAATCAGGTTTTAACTAATGAAATCGTATGTATTTATCCATAGTATAGGATGTAATTTTGTTATTCTCAATCTATATATTGCTATGTAGTGTTATTCTCAATCTATATACTGCTATGTATTTTGTATATATTTGCTATATGTACAAAACATATACATTATAATACTACAATTATTTTATCCACTCATATTTGAGTATTGAACATATTAGACTTAACTCTCACAACTCTGATTTTTAAAATAGTTTTTAAAAGTTAAAGATATATATTTAATGAATACTCTTAAAAACCATGAAAAACTTCATGTATGATTTAAAATATACTCAGTAAGCAAATCTATTGTAAATAGTGGAATGAATCTTGACAAATCAGTATTTTGACATGTGGAAATCAGAGTTCTGTTGTACAATCTTCTATTTCAAACTTTTAACAAATAATTGTAAAACTTCTCCAAGGTATTACAGCTTAGAAATTTGCTTGACTGTTTTTTTTTTAACATCTTTATTGGGGTATAATTGCTTTATAATTGTGTGTTAGTTTCTGCTTTATAACAAAGTGAATCAGTTATACATATACATATGTTCCCATATCTCTTCCCTCTTGCGTCTCCCTACCTCCCACCTTCCCTATCCCACCCCTCCAGGCAGTCACAAAGCACCGAGCTGATCTCCCTGTGCTACGCAGCTGCTTCCCACTAGCTATCTACCTTATGTTTGGTAGTGTATATATGTCCATGCCTCTCTCTCACTTTGTCACATCTCACCCTTCCCCCTCCGCATATCCTCAAGTCCATTCTCCAGTAGGTCTGTGTCTTTATTCCTGTCTTACCCCTAGGTTCTTCATGACATTTTTTTTTCTTAAATTCCATATATATGTGTTAGCATACGGTATTTGTCTTTCTCTTTCTGACTTACTTCACTCTGTATGACAGACTCTAGGTCTATCCACCTCATTACAAATAGCTCAATTTCGTTTCTTTTTATGGCTGAGTAATATTCCATTGTATATATGTGCCACATCTTCTTTGTCCATTCATCCAATAATGGGCACTTAGGTTGACTCCATCTCCGGGCTATTGTAAATAGAGCTGCAATGAACATTTTGGTACATGACTCTTTGAATTATGGTTTTCTCAGGGTATATGCCCAGTAGTGGGATTGCTGGGTCATATGGTAGTTCCATTTTTAGTTTTTTAAGGAACCTCCATACTGTTCTCCACAGTGGTAGGATCAATTTACATTCCCACCAGCAGTGCAAGAGAGTTCCCTTTTCTCCACACCCTCTCCAGCATTTATTGTTTCTAGATTTTTTAATGATGGCCATTCTGACTGGTGTGAGATGATATCTCATTGTAGTTTTGATTTGTATTTCTCTAATGATTAATGATGTTGAGCATTCTTTCATGTGTTTATTGGCAATCTGTATATCTTCTTTGGAGAAATGTCTATTTAGGTCTTCTGCCCATTTTTGGATTGGGTTGTTTGGTTTTTTGTTATTGAGCTGCATGAGCTGCTTATAAATTTTGGAGATTAATCCTTTGTCTGTTGCTTCATTTGCAAATATTTTCTCCCATTCTGAGGGTTGTCTTTTGGTTTTGTTTATGGTTTCCTTTGCTGTGCAAAAGGTTTTAAGTTTCATTAGGTCCCATTTGTTTATTTTTGTTTTTATTTCCATTTCTCTAGGAGGTGGGTCAAAAAGGATCTTACTGTGATTTATGTCATAGAATGTTCTGCCTATGTTTTCCTCTAAGAGTTTGATAGTTTCTGGCCTTACATTTAGGTCTTTAATCCATTTTGAGCTTATTTTTGTGTATGGTGTTAGGGAGTGATCTACTCTCATACCTTTACATGTACCTGTCCAGTTTTCCCAGCACCACTTATTGAAGAGGCTGTCCTTGACTGTTAAAGGGCTTGTTCTGACATCTTATTCAGTGATGCTATATTATTCATGATATGTGTAGAATTAATTTTCTTTGCCCTGGGGGATTTTAAAGAATCATGCATCATGACTGAAGAGAAATTGAACAGTTAAATCCTTAAATACATGTGACAAGAAGTAAGACTACTCCTCTACATTATCCAGGCTATTTGGCTGGCTGCCAGTGATGTTCAAACTAGAGGGAGACCTCTGACAAGATGCACTGTCTCTGAATTAGAATGTCTATATTATAGCTGATGATGAAAACACAAATGTCAGTTGAAATGACCCAAGTCTTAGAAACTGCTGACATTACTTTTCCTTTATAATTCAAATAAAATTAATATCTCTTCATCCACTCAGTTGGACATCCAAGACCCTTCTTTTATCTTCAGGATGCCTGGCTGCCTACTGCAGACTGAGGGGAGGAACTGTTTTTCTTCTCATCACTTCTGGCCCCACTTGTCTCTCCTTTTAGGCCAAATTGGGTGCATCAAAGTATTTTGCTTAAACACAAGTACATTTAATTTAAAAGGAAAGAACACTTTGCATTTGTCCTGAAAACTGATTACGTCAGTTGTAGTTTTAAATTGCCATTTTTCTTTTTTGCTTCCTTTCTCCATTGCATTGCTTTTTCATAATCCTTTATATTAAACAAAAATCTATAATATAATTCAAATTTTGCCATAAATGTATTTACTACTTTCTTTTAAGGTTTGTTTAAGACCTATCTCCCAACCCCAGGATCGATTAACTCCTGTGGGGATTTAGTTCTGTGCAAACTTCAAAGATCTAAGAACTCCTAGAATTGTTTCCAAAATACTGTAGTAAATGTATTATTTTTTAAAATTTTTATTTGAGTATAGTTGATTTACAGTGTTGTGTTAGTTTCTGCTGTACAGCAAAATGTATCAGTTATACAAATACATATATCCACTCTTTTTTAGATTCTTTTCCTATTATAGGTCATTACAGAGCATTGAGAAGAGTTCCCCATGATGTATAGTAGATCCTTATTAGTTATCTATTTTATATGTAGTAGCGTGTATATGCCAATCCCAATCTCCCAGTTTATCCCTCACCCCCTTCATTCCCCCCTGGTAACCATAAGTTCGTTTTCTACATCTGTGACTCTATTTCTGTTTTGTAAATAAGTTCCTTTGTACAACTTTTTTTAGATTCCACATATAAGCAATATCATATGATATTTGTCTTTGTCTGACTTACTTCATTCCGTATGACCATCTCTAGGTCCATCCATGTTGCTGCAAATGGCATTATTATGTTGTAGTAAATGTATTATTAAAGAGGTCCATGATCCTGACATAACGTACTTGGATTGAATGTCAGTTTTGCTCTTTATTAGCTGATGACCTTTGACAGATTATTTAAACTTTCTTCCTTACCTAAGAAATGGAAATAATAATAGGATCTATTTGATAGGGCTGTTGTGAGTTGATTTATGTAAGTTACTTAGTGCTTGGCACATAATAAACACTTGTGTGTATTGATTATTATATTAATATTATAATTATTATTAAGTGGTCCTGAAATTCCATGTAAAAATATTAGCTGTGAAATTCCAAAGTAAAAGAAAATCAGAGTAATGTGGTCTTGGAACCAGAAAGGTTCTGAATCCTACCTCCTTTACACCTGTGAGACTTTAGGCTATAACATAAGCCTTTTGGGCTTCAATTTCCTAATTTGTAAAATGGGCACATTATTCGCACCTTAAAGTGTTGTTTCAGGGATCCAATGATGTAATTAGAGGCATGTTCCAGCACGTACATACAAAACTCCCAATAAGTATGCTTCCTTTACTCATTCTGTTTGCTTTGATACCTGAGTGGGGCTTGTTTTTTATAGCCTACAGTCACTTGACAAGGGTAGAATAACCAACGTTCAAGGGGTGGGTAGATTACAGGTAGAGAGACAAAATGAATCATCCCACTCTCACATGTCACATTTTATTTCATACTCCTGCTCAACAAAGCAACAGAAAATCACAACAGTATGGGATCTTTAAAAGAATGAAATCTATTACACAAATAAAACATGACACATTATATTCCTGACAGTTTCTCTACCACAGCAAGATTTATTTTTACATTCAACCAAAAAGATAGATGTAACTCAGGTTAAGATTTACAAGCACTGTGAGACTGGATTAAAATAAAATTTAAGCAATGACTTGTAATCACAAGGATTAAACTTATTTCATATTAGAAAAAGATAGTTGAAAATATTATTTGATCTTCCAATTATTTTCTTTACTGATAGTTGCAGTTGTTGTAAAAGATATGATTGGAGAGAGCCAAAGAATGGTAGGAATTCAAAGCATAGTATTTACTTGTTCTACAATAATATTTTTTTAACTAAAAAAATATACATTTCTAGATATTTCAAAACTTTTATATATCTAATCATTTGTTGGTTACTTACACTAATGGAAAAGAGGGAGAATTATACCAAATTTCATCTAAAACCTCATTTAAATATTCATTTTTTGCAAGAGAAATAAGAGGATAACCAAATATTCACAAATACACATTTTTGATATATAACAGACAGATACAACTGAAAATCAGGCTCTGTTGTTTTTAAAAATTCAAATAAGTGAATGAATAAATGAATGAATAAATATAAGCTAAGAACCACAACACTACCTATCCCTTTAAATTTCTAAAACTATAGCTAGTGTCATTTCTAAATGAGAGAAACAAAAGCAAGAATTAGCTTTGGGGCTCTGAAGTTTCTGAAGATTTTGAATAATGAGAAATCTTTACATATATGTAACATCCATACAATACATCATTTTTCCTTGAAGTATTTACCACCAAATGTAATTGTCATTCAGATATCTTCAGATTGAAACTCATCTGAGCTTAAAATATAGAAATTTGACTGCCTTGATTCTCATGTATCAGGGCACCAAACCAATTTGTAATTTCAAACTAATGGGACTCTTGTGTTCTAAAATTGTCCTAGATCTAGGTTCTTTGGAGTTGAATCCAACATATAAATTCCATTTTCTGTATGTCTTCCTGAAACTAGCAAAATTAACATGTTTGAGTAGTATAATTCTAGAACCAATCCACCCACCTAGGGGGAAATGTCAACTCAAGAATGTTGGGGAAGTGGAATAACTTTACTATCTTAAGATTTTTCTATCAACAATACATTTGTAAAAGACTTAGTGACCACTCTCAGTCTGGTTTTTGTTGTTGTTGTTATTAGGAGGCATCTATATTTATGTCCCTTTTGTAAATAACAGTGTTCCCCCATGTTAGAACTTGAGAATTCACTTCTGTCTCTGACATATCTTCTGATGTCATCCACGTCTACTGCTTCAGGGAACATCCATTTTCTGATTATTTCCAAACCTCTATCTCTAACTAAGATCCTTCAGACCCTCACAGACCTCAAACTCAATAAGACCAAACTCATCATTATCTTTCCCTTCCAACCTACGCCCTACTCCAATGTCCTTGCCTCTAGGAGCCCTTTCCTGAATATTGTTCTCCATCATCCACATCAAAGTCAGTGGTACAAGAGCAGAGTGGGAAAGTTCAGTACACAATTTGCCTTAGAGGGCTATTGCAAAGTGATTAAAATGACTGCCTAAATTTACTGTAAATAGAATATAGCTAAAGAACAGAAAAATCTTTCTGCAACTTGAATTCAGTTTTATCATAAAGTACGATTTTGCTAAAGAGGAGTCACCATTTTTTTCAACATACCAGGTAATAGAACACTTATATGATTATTTAAAGTGAATCAAATATCATTAAGGCTGAATTACTTGAGGAAATATATATATATATATATATATATATATATATATATATATATAAAGGCAGAGATGTTAAGTTCTAGCTATTATTTGCCAGATTGGTTTAAATTCCAACTTCAATATTTACTAGTACTATGAATGTAGGAAGTAACTTTTTTTTTTTTCTTGCGGTACACGGGTCTCTCACTGCTATGGCCCCTCCCGTTGCGGAGCGCAGGCTCCGGACGCGCAGGCTCAGCGGCCATGGCTCACGGGCCCAGCCGATCCGTGGCATGTGGGATCTTCCCGGACCGGGGCACAAACCTGTGTCCCCTGCATCGGCAGGCGGACTCTCAACCACTGCACCACCAGGGAAGGCCAAAAAAGGGATAAAAATTTTAAAACAAAATAAACCAGGAAGAAATATTTAGAACACAAGTAGCAGGCAAAAGGTCAGTTTTTAAATCATAAATGTGTCATTCAGGTTAGTAAGAACAATATAGTTATGTAAAGAATGAATAATGCATCAGAAATATATTTAATATGTAAAATAGCCAGCAAAAATTGAAATTTTTGGCATATGCTATGCTGGAGTACTGTGCATTATGCTTTACAAACATTACTTCCTTTAATTCTTCCAATAATCCCATGAGGATAGATATCATTATTAACTCTATTTTGTAGAGGAGGAATCTGAGGAACAGAGAGGTTAATGAATTTGTTCAACATTAGATGACTTTAGCAGTAAGCCTAGATTCAAACCAAAAACTGTCTGAATAAAAGATCTAAATTACTATGGTAGATTGACAATTCCAAATTAGGGAAGTTTATAAAGGAAAAAAATACAGTTTTAAAGAATGTCCCTCTTTTCTGTCGTTACTTTGACACACTTACTTGGGAATCCACAGCTGAGTTAAATCCAACCCTCCACCTGCTCTACTCCTTAGCTTGTGCAGCTGAACACATTCCTATCAACATAGAAAATGATGAAATTTCTCCCATCATTTCCGATTAGTTGATGCCTCATTTATTGGTACTTTTTTTGAAACCAAACTCTGAAGATACTCTTTGTATCCAATTTCTTCTTTAATGTTTCTCTCATAAATTTATTTATCCAGCTCTGACTTTTCCACTCTTCAGAAACTACTCTTATTCAGGTTGACCATGACCTTTACTTGGCTAAATTCAGTGGTAAAGTTCCAGTCGTCGCCATATTAGACCAATCTGTAGCATTTAAAAGAGAAAGGTACTCCTTTTCTACATGAATTTTCTATACAGACTTGGCTTTCAGGATACATCACACTCTTGATTTTTCTACTGCCCCCAACATTATTTCTTCTAATTCTCTTTTGTTGTTTGTTCTCCTTCTTATCACTCACTTAATGGTTGAATGCCCCAGGGCTTAGTTTGGGAGCATTGTCTTTTCTATCTAAATTCAGTCCCTTGGATATCCCATCTAGCCTCATCATTTATATGCTGACAACACCCAACTTAATATTTCCAGTCTAGACCTCTCCCCTGGATGCCAGATCATATAAAACTTCATTATCTTTACTGAGATATCTCATGGCTTTTCAAACTCAACATACCTACAACTCAAAAACAGTGATACCTTCCTTAATTTCCATATCAGGTAAAAGGAATTATATCCTTCAGTTGCTCAGATAAAAAAATCTCAGGGTCGGGCTTCCCTGGTGGTGCAGTGGTTGAGAGTCCGCCTGCTGATGCAGGGGACACGGGTTCGTGCCCTGGTCCGGGAAGATCCCGCATGCCGTGGAGCGGCTGGGCCCGTGGGCCATGGCCGCTGAGCCTGCGTGTCTGGAGCCTGTGCTCCGCAACAGGAGAGGCCACAACAGTGAGAGGCCCGTGTACCGCAAAAAAAAAAAAAAAAAAAAAAATCTCAGGGTCAGATTAATTCCATTCTTTTTTTTTTTTTTTTTTGCGGTACGCGGGCCTCTCACTGTTGTGGCCTCTCCCGCTGCGGAGCACAGGCTCCGGACGCGCAGGCTCAGCGGCCATGGCTCACGGGCCCAGCCGCTCCGCGGCATGTGGGATCCTCGCGGACCAGGGCACGAACCCGCGTCCCCTGCATCGGCAGGCGGACTCTCAACCACTGCGCCACCAGGGAAGCCCCCTAATTCCATTCTTTAAAAATTTTTTTGGTATTTGTTTTATTATGTTAAGAACACAACATAAGATTTACTCTGAGTGTATTTTATCAGTGTATTTATTGTTAACTATACTTACAATGTTGTGCAGCAAATGTCTGGAGCTCATTATGCTTAACTGAAACTTTATGCCTATTTATTAGTAATTTCCAATTTCCCTCTTCTCTCAGCCCCTAGAAACCTTCATTCTACTCTTTGATTCTATAAATTTAACTATTTTTGATACTTCATCTAACTGGAATAATGCCAGTATTTATTTCCTGTGACTAGCTTATTTCAATTAGCAAAACATCCTCAAAATTCATCCAGATTGTCAGTAATTGCAGAATCTCCTTTTTAAGGATGAATGTATACATTCCATTGTATGTAAATATCACATTTTCTTCATTCAGCTGTTGATGGACATTTAGGTTTTTTCCACATCTTGGATATTGTGAATAGTGCTGCAATGGCCATGGGAAAGTTAATATTTCTTTGAAATCTTGATTTTGATTCTTTTGTATAAAAACCCAGAAAGAAGTGGAATTGCTGGATCATATGGTCCTTAACTCCATTTCTCTCAAATCCCACAACCAACCTATCAGGAAATCTACTTTAGCTGTACCTTCAAAATATATCTGGAGATTTGGGACCTGTGAATTTACAATTTTCATCAAATTTGGAAAGTTTTCAGTCATTGTGTCTTCAGTTTTTTTTTCAGACCCTCTCTGTTTGAAGTTATCCCATAGCTCTTCTTCTCTTTTAATTTTTAAATTATTTTTTCTCTGTATGTTTTATTTTGCATAGTTTCTACTGCTATGTCTTTAATTTTGCTAAGCTTTTCTTCTGCCATGCCTAATTAATCCCTGTTATCCATTAATGCCCTTAATCCCATTCAGTGTATCTTTCATCTCAGTCATTGGAATTTTTATATCTAGAAGTTTGATTTGGATTTTATTTATACCTTCTGTTTCCCTGTTTAACTATTTGACAGTATGTAACATAGTTATAATGTCTCTTTCTGCTGATCTAAAATTCATTTCAGTTTTTATTGGTTGATTATTCTCCTCATTGTAGGCTGTGTTTTATTGCCTTGAGTAATATTTGATTGAATGCCAGACTTTATGAAGTTGTTAATCAAAATTTCAGAATCAAAGACCTGATCAAAATAAAGAAGCATTTATTTGGGGTTTGTAAGGACTACAGCCTGGGAGACACGGATTCAAGAAACACTTGAATTATGTTCTGCTGGACTACAAAATGGAGAAAACTTATAAAGGCAAAAACCCTAAGGTCACACTTAGTTACTTGAGTTGTTTATAAAGAATTGTAACTGGAACTAGCAAGAATTAAGAGTGCTTGTTAAGCAAGGATTGGTTGGGGCTTAAATGGTTGCATAGTTATAAGAGGCAACAACCTTGAGGCCACAGGTCGAAGCTAGCAGATGTTCTTTTAAAAACGGTTGGTAGTGTCCTTGAGTTTGGTACACTTCACAGAAAGTTGGAGTTCTCAGTGGTGCAGGGACATGTCTGAGACCAGATGCTCAACGGCCATCCAGCTCCATTTTGTATGCCCGAACTATGATTACTCCATTATGATTTCAATCTGTCTAAATTTTACCTTGTAGAGTGCTGGATTTTTTTATATTCCTATAAATCTTAAGCTTTGTTCTGGGTTGTAGTTAATTTATTTGGAAACAGTTTAATCATTTCAGGTCTCGCTTCTATGATTTGTTAGGTAGGTCCTGAGCAGAGATCAGCCTATGGCTAATTATCCCCAAGTACTGAGCCAAGACCTTCCTGAGTTCTCTATTCAATGTTCTGTGAATTATGAGTTTCTCTAGTCCAGCTCCTGAGAATAGACATTGAGATCATCTCTGTGTGAAAGCTGGGAAGTGTTCCCTCTGTCTATTTGAATGGTTCTGTCCCTAGACTTGAGTAGATTCCTCATACATTTACTCTGATGAGTAATTCTCAGAATACACCAGACTACCCTCTGCAGATTTCCAGAATTCTCTCCCTCTGTGCAGCTCTCTCATTTCTGGTATTCTATCCGATGAACTATAGTTAGCTTAGTTTCTCTGGAAGCTCAGCTCTTTCTCCTCAATTCACAGAATCCTCCAGGTTCAGCTTTAGTGGTGCCTCCTGTACTACGGCCTGTAAACTCTCTCAAAGCTATAGAGGTCACCTCATTTGCTTCCCGTTTCTCAGGGATTACAGTCCTCCATTGCCTAATGTCTAATGTGTTTAAAAAAATGTTGCTTTATGTATTTTGTCTGATTTTTTTTGGACCTTTCAGATATGGGAGCAAATCACATCCCTGCTACTCCAGTTTCAACAGAAGCAGAAGTTACCTTGTGACTTTTGTAAAAAGAGAAAATAAAAAGAGGGATATAATATTTTCAAATATAGCCAAATAGCACATATATGTGTTTCTTCATACAATACTGACTTCTTATACATTTTTAAACTATTTCATATAGCTTCATTTTCAAAGTTATTCTTACAATGTTTATATTATTTAAATTTTGCTGAATTATATCAAAAAAGTTACATTCTTTGAATAAGTTATAGTAAGTTAGAAATAAAAACAATTACATTTTCTTACCTTTATTGGATAGACTAATTACATTTGCTCCTTAAGGATAGAAAGGAAATATGTTATCACTTGCAATCTGAGATATTTAGATAGAAATAGTTTTTGAGATAATTAAAATTAACCTTCATCAAGAAATGACTCTTGTCACCTAATCTAGATATCTAATATTGCATGGCATTTGGGCAATTTACCAAAATCATGCCCAATTTAAATTATTTTGTCAAATCCCAGTTGATACTGATATGGACAAATATGAAAAAGGATTATTAATTTTAAATCAGCAACAATACTCCAATGTCTTGCTTCATTTGGCATGTTATTGACTCAGAAAAAAATTAAAAATGACTTCAGATAATTTCCTCATTCTTATGTAAGACTGTCTGAAAAATTATAAAAGAGCTAAACAATACAGGCAATACAAACAATACAAGAAAATGAAAGTTAATTACCTACTTTGATTGGTGTTGTTCAAACAAATTAATATTTTATGAACTAAAAATGAAGTGCTTTCTGGAGATTCAGTGGGAAGTCCACTTAACTTGGAAGAGAAATATAAATTTGGGTACAGCATGTGTTTGAGCTTTGGCAGATTACTTAAATATTCTGAGCAGAAGTATCCTTATCTATAAAATCACATTAACTGTTTATACAAATTTGCTGTGAAGATTAGATGAGGTAGTACATTTTGCAGAGCTTTACACATGCACATTGATATAATCATTTGTATTATTAAATATTTCAATATTTATATTATAATATAAAACATTAATTAATCATACTATGAGTCATAGCAGCCTGAAAGTTTATCTTCTCAGTGAAAGATTCACTTTAAATTCAATTTCCCTAGTTAAAAACAATTCTTTATGATATGAAGATTCAAATGTCATTCTTAGTGTCAATGAGTATTAAAGTACACATGTTGTTCCAGTATTAAACTGTCATTCATAATTTAATAAGTAAGCAACCAATGTTCAATATTCTGCAGTGTACACAGGAAGTTATTTATGTATATATACGATTTATACCACTATAGACTGTAATATATTTTAAGTTATTGTTGAATGTTTCTAGATGCTAAAACTACAAACTTTGCTCAAATAGGAATAAGGACTTTAAAAAAGAAATCATTCACAAAAGACAACCAATTCAATATGGGACAAAGTTGCCTGGGAATATGATAGGCTAGGAAATCTGAAGGGAATCTTAATATAACTAGATCTTACATAAAATATTTTTTTAATGTGTGCCTGGGCTCCCAAGAGGGAAGAAAATCCCTATGTGACATTTTCCCTGCTTGAAAAGCAAACACAAATAAACAAAAACCAGTAAGCTAAAAGGTGAGGTAGCCTAGAAGAAATACAAACTCAGAGATTCAACTTGAAGCTGAGTTAAAGTGATGACATTGAACCTATGTATCCTCTATTTAGCATC
This sequence comes from Phocoena sinus, assembly GCF_008692025.1. NCBI lineage: Eukaryota > Metazoa > Chordata > Mammalia > Artiodactyla > Phocoenidae > Phocoena > Phocoena sinus. The sequence continues at coordinate 70,535,405 of NC_045767.1, forward strand.
TTTAATAGGACCAAGGTTATTGCAGGAAAGTAGTACACTTGGAGGCCTGCAGGACCAAATACAAATTTTCTCTGGAAAAAAGGATACCCAACATGGTTTCTCTGGATTTCCACAGATTAAAATGAAAATTGTTGAACTCATAAACAAGATCACCAAACATATAAGAGAACATGGAACTATCAGGGTCAGAGAAACAAATTGAAGGAATATTCCTAATTAATTTACATCTTCTATAACACTTCAGATAACAGAATATAAAATAGGTAATAAAAATAATTATATAGATATTTTAAAAATATTTTAATTAATTAAATATTAAATATTTTAATTAATTAAAAAAATATTTTAAAAATATTTTAAAAATAAAAGATAAAAATCACACAAGAAGTAGGAAACTAGTAAGTATAAAAAATTCCCAGAGAGATATAAAAATGAAATGAGAATTTGAAAAACATAACCCATAAATATTGATATAAAAATATTAATAGGTGAGTTAAAATGATACAGTTGAAGAATGATTTAGTGAACTGAAAGATCTGAGGAAATTACCCAGAATGCAATGCAGAGAGGTTAAGAGAGGAAATTATGAAGGGAAAATAAAAGAATCAATATAAAGAATAGAGTGTTGTATTCTAATGTATATCTAATCAGCCTATTAGAAAGGAGATTAGAGAAAATGGGAGAAATCTGATATTTAAAGAGAAAATAACTGAGTAAACTCTACTGATGGTGAAGGATAAGAATCCACAGACATAGCACAAGATATTCTAAACAGGGTGAAAAAAAAACATAAAAAACCTGTATAAACTATAGAACATTAAGTACAAAGAGTTGATCCTGGAGAAATAAGTAATACTGAAGTCAGACTTCTTACCAGAAAGAGTGTAAGCCAGAGAACATAGGAAAGATTATAAAGGTTTTGAGAAACTTCTTTTAAGGAAAAAAAATATACTATTAGAGTAAAGGTGATAATAAGTATACTTTTGGGAAAGTTACTACCAACAGAAATATATGAAAAGACATTCTACAAAATGTAGAAAAAGAGGAAATAAATTTGGAGAAGATGGGAGATACATAGATAGAAAGGATAGATATCCACTAAAAGAATAAAAATAGAATGTGTAAGGAAATAAAAGGTATAACCTCTAAACATATAAAAAAGAAAAAATATATGAAAAAAGAAAACTTCAGGTATTGCCCCCAAAAAAGAAAAGGGCAGAAAAGAAAAAAAAAGCATAAAAAGGGAAGGACAAATAGGAATCAAAAGAATTCACATAGAAATAACTCCAAATATATTTTTAAAACTCTCAATAAACAAAAATGAATTAAGTTTAATATTTAAGAACGAATTGACAAAACAGATTTAAAATATCCAGATACCTGCTGTTTTAAAGCAACTTATTTAAAACATAAGGATAGTTTAAAGTATAAAGTAAAAAGAAGAAAAAAGTTAAATCAGGAAAAACTATTTACACAAAATTATATTAAATTCAGATAACATATTTAAAAATAACCTTTATTAGGGATAAATAGGATCATTACAAAGTTATGCTTATTTTACCAAGAAGATACAATATTTCTAAATCCATGTGCCTCTAATAAAATAATCTCAATTACAGAGAGAAAAATTGATAAAACTAAAGGGAAAATTTGTAAATGCAGTGATAATTTTCTCACTTATTCTTAGATCAGGCAGAGAAAATTTTTTATAAATATTTATAAATTTTGAATAATACAAGTAACAGTTTTGTTTGAAAAGGTTGAACTCCCCATCCAGTATTTAAATAACAAACATTCTTCTTACACGCTAAGTCATAAAGCAAGTATCAACAAATTTAAAAGAAATCTGTATTAAACATAATATATTTTTCCTTAACTTGTTAGAAACCATTCCCCATTATTTTGTAAATTTTTAAAAAGTATCCTTCTTAGTAATTATGAGTAAAGAAAGAAATCATCCTAAAGGAAATTTAAAATTAATTATAATGGAATAATAAAATTATTATACAGAAAATTTGTGAACTTCAGTAAAAGCGATATTTTTAAGGTAATATATGACCATCAATGTTTATATTAAAAGAGTGGAAAACCTTAAAATTAAGAAGTCCAGTGTTTAAATGAAGAAGGTGACAAAAGAACAAAAGAATAAAACCTGAGAATCACTGGGAAAAATATTGAAGTTAATACAGAAATTAACAAAAAAAAAAGAAATATAGTCGACCCTCCAGTTTCGGCAGATGCAGAACCCCAGATATGGAGGGACAACTGTAGGTATATGCATATAAAGAGATATCTTCTCCAAAGCCAAAAGGTATTTGTTCTTATAAAATATTAATAAAATTAGAAAACTCCCAGTTAGATTTCTATCGTATTAGAATCCTCATTACTGGCTCGGGACTTGGTTGCCTAGAATAACTGCTACATTTTTCAACGTCTCTGGCAGCTAGTTTTGCCCATGTGGTTAAGTTCTGAGCACTTAGACGAAAGCGGAATCTTCCTTATAAGGCATGAGCCACATCCTTTTTCTTTCTCCTTTTTGCCTTCCTTGGGCTGGATGGAAACTTGATGGCTGGGGATGAAGGATTCTTAGTCCGTGAAGTGCTTTTGGGAGTGGAGACAGAGGAGTGAATAATGAGCTAGAAGGGGATAATGCCTATAGACTTGGGGAGCAAAGCCCTTATATCTGTGCTGATCTACCTGCCTTCAGACCTAAACAGAAGTAAATTAATATATTTCTATCTCACTTGAGCCACCTTTACTTTTAATCATTGCTAATTTGCTGAAAAAGAATTTTGCAGGAGGAAAAGACTCTCACATGAGATACCTTCTATTACTTTTTCAATTAAAATAAGGTGAATGATTAATTGAGAATTAATTGGGTTGGGGGGATGAAGTTGAAGTTGTGATCAGAGAGGATAAATAATCATTTCAGAAAGTAAGCATATCAGGAAACAAGTTAGTATTGTCGTCCTGGTAGTGGTGACAGTGATTTAAAATTGTACCAATTTGCTAAGTAGTATAACTTTTCTCCAAGATGTTTCAAATGTTTGGGTTGAAGTACAGAGAAGGGTGATAGTTGGAAAGAACCAGGTATGGGTGTTGCCAGGAGAGTATTAAGGCAAAAAGTTGAGGGTGTTTTACAGATATTTATTATAATAAATGGGGCACAGGACCTAGATCAGTCAAAAGGAAAAATAAGTGAAAAGTGAGGAAATGATGGATCTTAATGCATTTTAAGAATTTTGTAGATAACTCAGGAAGAGATATGGAAGTTTTGAAGCTCATTGTCTGAGAGTGAAATTATTTCACTCACGATGTTCTAACTTCTCTCCAAATGTTCAGTTCAAAGACCGTTTTTTCTACACTGTAACTGGTAAAAACAGGACTGGATGAAAGTTGGGAAAAATTGCCTTATGCAGTTACAGGTAAAGGCAATGTTGTTTAATGAGAAAATTTTAAACATTTAAAAAAAAAAAGAAAGAAAGAAAATGGTCTTCAGAGAACCCCATTTCCAATGGCTATATATAAGATCTTCATGAGGTATAGAACCACTCGTGCCCTAAGAATTATCCTAGAAATTAGTATGAACATACAAAATGCTAATAAAAATATAGGCATTCTCATTATCCAAACTCTCATTAGGTGAACTAGATTTCAATGTACTTTTTCAGATTCTTGTGGAGAAAACCATATCCCTTACCATCTAAATTCTTACTACTTGAACTCTCCTAGATATTTGAAATGGGAAGCCAAATATATCCTCGTAGTAAGGGAATCCACTTAGGTATATATGTTACATTTGTCTTTCAATCTTCAATCTAACGTTTTTATTCCAAATAATTTGGACTGTGTTATTAATAAACTTTATAAAAGATTTTAACATTGTTCTCCACAGTTTTTTGTCACCACTCCATTTCTTATACCTGATTAATTCAGTGATATCCTGCTGGCTTCAGTCTTAAAAGTTTTCTACCTCCTCAAAAATTTTTAAGCCATTTCACTTATATTCTTCATTAGGGTTTTTTTAAAAAGGCAATCTTGAAAAAAAACATTAAAAATACATAGAAAATCAGTTTCTGAAATTTTTTTATGCAAAACAACTCATCAGATTCCAAATAGCCACATATGTCAGAAGTCATATTCAAAGAGTGGTGTTCAATGTTCAGAGGTGGTCAGGCTTGGCTGAGTTTGCTACTATTAATGGGTCTCTTTTGTATTTCCCAGGTGGGGTCCACTAACATTACCAGTGATTTAAATTGGAAAGGTTATAATGAGCATAATTTCAGAGGGTTGAAAGTCGGCAAAGGAAGATCATAAATTGTAATATATGACTGTGGGAGTTAATTTCATTCCAAGTGGAATCAAGATTCTTGAAACAGACATAAGCTTTAACCTTGTGTTATTTCCGTTAAAAAGAGAAGTTAAAAAAAAAGCCATATCAGTATAATGTAAAGATCATGAAGAATTATGGATTTTAAGAATTTATTAAAGGCATGATTTAAAATGAGCTACAGAAATCACAGGCCTCCATAGGCTCTTAGCCTCGGACATATTAGACAGAGCCTAAAATATAAAACACAGGCCATTATCACTGATGAACACAGATGCAAAAATCCTCAACAAAATACTAGCAAACAGAATCCAACAGCACATTAAAAGGATCATAACGCAATGAACAAGTGGAGTTTATCCCAGGAATGCAAAAGGATTCTTCAATATACGCAAATCAATCACTGTGATATACCATATTACAAACTGAAGGAGAAAAACCATATGATCATTTCAATAGATGCAGAAAAAGCTTTTGACAAAATTCAACACCCATTTATGATAAAAACCCTCCAGAAAGTAGGCATAGAGGGAACTTACCTCAACATAATAAAGGCCATATATAACAAACCCACAGCCAACACTGTTCTCCATGGTGAAAAACTGAAACAATTTCCATTAAGATCAGGAAGAAGACAAGGTTGCCCACTCTCACCACTATTATTCAACATAGTTTTGGAAGTTTTAGCCACAGCAGTCAGAGAAGAAAAAGAAATAAAAGGAATCCAAATCGGGAAAGAAGAAGTAAAGCTATCACTGTTTGCAGATGACATGATGCTATACATAGAGAATCCTAAAGACTCTACCAGAAAACTACTAGAGCTAATCAATGAATTTGGTAAAGTAGCAGGACACAAAATTAATGCACAGAAATCTCTTGCATTCCTATACAGTTATGATGAAAAATCTGAAAGAGAAATTAAGGAAACACTCCCATTTACCACTGCAACAAAAAGAATAAAATACCTAGGAATAAACCTACCCTAGGAGACAAAAGACCTGTATGCAGAAAACTATAAGACACTGATGAAAGAAATTAAAGATGATACAAACAGATGGAGAGATATACTGTGTTCTTGGATTGGAAGATTCAACATTGTGAAAATGACTATACTACCCAAAGAAATCTACAGATTCAATGCAACTCCTATCAAACTACCAATGGCATTTTTCACAGAACTAGACCTAAACATTTCACAATTTGTATGGAAACACAAAAGACCCTGAATAGCCAAGGCAATCTTGAGAAAGAAAAGTGTAGCTGGAGGAATCAGGCTCCCTGTCTTCAGACTATACTGCAAAGCTACAGTAATTAAGACAGTATGGTACTGGCACAAAAACAGAAATATAAATCAATGGAACAGGATAGAAAGCCCAGAGATAAATCCATGCATATATGGTCACCTTATTTTTGATAAAGGAGGCAAGAATATACAATGCAGAAAGACAGCCTCTTCAATAAGTAGTGCTGGGAAAACTGGACAGCTACATGTAAAAGAATGAAATTAGAACACACTATAACACCATACACAAAAATAAACTCAAAATGGATTAAAGACCTAAATGTAAGGCCAGACACTATAAAACTTAGAGGAAAACATACACAGAACACTCTATGACATAAATCAAAGCAAGATCCTTTTCGACCCACCCCCTAGAGAAATGGAAATAAAGACAAAAATAAACAAATGGGACCTAATGAAACTTAAAAGCTTTTGCACAGCAAAGGAAACCATAAATAAGACGAGAAAACAGCCCTCAGAATGGGAGAAAATATTTGCAAATGAAGCAACTGACAAAGGATTAATCTCCAAAATTTACAAGCAGTTCATGCAGCTCAATATCAAAAAAACAAACAACCCAATCCAAAAATGGGCAGAAGACTTAAATAGACATTTCTCCAAAGAAGATATATAGATAGCCAACAAACACATGAAAGAATGCCCACCATCACTAATCATTAGAGAAATGCAAATCAAAACTACAATGAAGTATCACCTCACACTGATCAATAAGAATGGCCATCATCAAAACATCTACAAACAATAAATGCTGGAGAGGGTGTGGAGAAAAGGGAACCCTCTTGCACTGTTGGTGGGAATGTAAATTGATACAGCACACGGAGAACAGTTTGGAGATTCCTTAAAATACTAAAAATAAAACTACCATATGACCCAGCAATCCCATTACTGGGCATATACCCTGAGGAAACCATAATTCAAAAAGAGTCATGTACCACAATGTTCATTGCAGCTCTATTTACAATAGCCTGGACATGAAAGCAACCTAAGTGTCCACCAACAGATGAATGGATAAAGAAGATGTGGCACATATATACAATGGAATATTACTTAGCCATAAAAAGAAACGAAATTGAGTTATTTGTAGTTAGGTGGATGGACTTATAGTCTGTCATACAGAGTGAAGTAAGTCAGAAACAGGAAAACAAATACCATATGCTAACACATATATGTGGAATCTATAAAAACAAAAACAAATGGTTCTGGAGAACCTAGGGGCAGGACTTGAATAAAGATGCAGACATAGAGAATGGACTTGAGGATATGGGGAGGGGGCAGGGTAAGCTGTGACAAAGTGAGAGAGTGGCATGGACATATATACGCTACCAAATGTAAAATAGATAGCTAGTGGGCAGCAGCCTTATAGCACAGGGAGATCAGCTCGGTGCTTTGTGACCATAGGGGGTGGGATAGGAGGGTGAAAGGGAGACGCAAGAGGGAGGCGATATGGGGATATATGTATATGTATAACTGCTTCACTTTGTTATAAAGAAGAAACTAACATACCATTGTAAAGCAATTTTACTCCAATAAAGATGTTTAAAAAAAAAAGGTAAATCGTATTCAGACACAAAATGAATATACTTCACATCAGTAGGCATAGTTCTATGCTTTTAAACATAATAAAACTTATTTAATTTAAAGTTCTAATGAGACTCAAAGACAAAAGTAACTCTGGGAAAATGTAAAAATAATTCACAGAAGAGGCTACAGGCAAAACTGTGTCTTGAAGTCTGAAAAGGGTTTCAATAGGCATAGATGGATGGAAGGTAGGGCGCATGGCAGGGGAAAAGGAATCCCATACAAAGTCGCAAAGAAGGAGTACATACAACCCATTTGGGGGTCAGGAAATACTCCACTACAGACAGAGGATAAAGTGCTTAAAGGAAAGAGCAAAGAAAAATAGTAAAAAAAAAATAGGGTCTGTAATTTAGGATATGGTCATATTATGAAGGACCTTCTATGCTTTGAATTTTTCCTTGAAATGATTAGCTACTGAACAGTATGCTGGTGCGATTAGATTTGGATTTTGGAAAGAAACCTCTGCTGAGGAGATGGAGTGTGAATAGGAATGGAGAGAGACAAGGCATGAAATTTGTTCAAGAGACAAAGGAAGGAGAGGCCTAAGGGAGGCAGCAGCATTAAGGGTGAAGAAAGGGGAAGGTCCAAGGGGCACTTCAGCAAAGAAGCAACAATTTCTTTCAACTGGACCCAGGGTATTTTTGTTGACAAGAACTGATGAAGGTTTGAACATGAGGGTGGGGAATAAAACAAGAAAAACAGGACTATAAGCATTCCCTTTTGACCAGTAGTGTGGGTGCGGCCTCCCAGACTGTCAGTAGATCAGTACCTCAGATACCTTTCTGAGTGGATGGGTGGTACACACAGGTATTTGTATGGTGGTGAGTATAAGAATTTTCTGGATGTGAAGGTGTTAATGCATATGTTTCCACAGAGGCTTTCAGATGCCATTCTCTTTGAAATGGCTTCTTAACAGATAACAAATGAGACTAAACAAAACAGAAAATAAAACTAATTGGGGAGAAATAGAGTGAATTCAAAAATCACTTTACGTTCACTGGCAAACCCTGGCAGTCAATCACATGTTGTTCAGGCAAATCTATTTTGTTAAATGGAGACATTGGCTATAAATATAGAGAACTTTAATATATATGATTTCCCTCTAACTCCACCACTATTACTTTATTAACACAATTATTTCTAAAACGCTCACCTGGATATAAAATATTGGGGATTGATCACATAAGTTATACAGACTACATCTTCCAGAGACTACTAAGGTGAATACACTTATGAAAGAACCAACAGCCTTCTGAAGTGTTTCTCCTCAGTGAGTTTGGCACTATTCACCTGGCATTTATTAGTGACCATGCTGGAGGTGGACATTTTTTGGTTGATTTGTAAATAAGGTACCTCATGTAATCCATATCAAAGTTTACTGATCCAAAATCAAGATGTCAGATCAATTATTGGCACCATCTTCACAAAACCACAAATCAGCTCATTATTTTATGATCTTCACCCATTACGTGAACTCTGGAAATTACCAAAATGATAGTGCTACAGAGTAATGCAAATATCCCTTGAGAAGGAGATGTCTAATGGGTGAATCATACACCTCAAGGGAACCACAAATACCCTTAGCTTATTAGTCATTGCTTTATAAGCAATTGTGTCTCTGTAACTTACAAATGATTTTTATTGTATACTGGAAATTTTTCTCTCTTTATACTGTAAGATGATATTCATGAATATAAAACACAAAATTAGATCATCATATTTACATTTGTTCCCAGGTTTCCTTAACCTCCATATATGTGTGCAAATAAATCTTGAGAGTCTACTAAAATGCTTTTTCTAAGAGGAAAAGCATTTTAATAACATCACTACATTTTTAAAACAACTTCCAGTGTACAGCTAAATAAGTTAGTCCCATCAAACAGGAGCACTTTGTTAAATATTTATTAAAAAGGAAGACACAACAAAGATTATACATTAATCAGGAACTTAGGCAAATCAGTAAAAATCAGAATATTTTATATATTAAAATTATTCAATAAAGAATTCAGTACAATATGTGGTTGTAAGAATCTAGTATATTAAGTTGTGATTGAGTTTTAACTTGAAGTATTTATCCTGGTGTTTTCTGTACATACTTCCTCTCAGGCATTTTCCCTTGTACCCGTTATATATTAGTAGAGTTTATGTATTCACTTCATATGCAGTCACAAAGATTGAAATCCATGTGTACAGAAGTTTGTGTACAGAAAATCCAAGATTTTCCACCCTCAGAAAATAATCAGTCAGTGCTGCATGATGGTAGAGCTGGTACTGAGGTCCCTTTACCTCTTCCTGATCGTGTGACACTGGGAAGCTATTTAACTTAACTGTGCCTCAGGCTTCCTACTGGTAAAATGGGCATAATATTACTACTTGCCTCAAATTTTCTATGATAATTAAATGAGTACATTCATGGAAAATTATTTGTGTAAGTGACTGCTAGAGTGAATCTAGCTTAATAAATGTTAGCTACTGTTGATAAGTATTGAACTACAGAGGAAGGAGAGAAAATGAGATAGCCTAAAAAGCAAATAATGGAATGGATAACTTCCTATTAGACCAGGAAGACCTCTCCATCAATACTACCTGAGAGCAGAATAGGAAGTCTACTCAGGGCCAGTTGCTTGAGGAACTCATTACCAAACCAGAGCCTGGAAATCAGATCCTGTGGATAGCCAACCATGTGATGATGGAAGATACCCCCAAACACTTTTGATCAGTGCATGATCCTGGTAGAGGATCATGGTACATTAGATCAACTTCATCCTGTGATCGAAGTAGGACTAGAGATGAGCAGATAGAGATTTCCCTATGAACATGAGCCAGGTCAGCAGTAGACGCCTCACTTCTGTTACACATGGTTGTGATTTGCATGGTCTGACACAGTTCTTCACTTTTCAATTTGGATATCAACACATTTACACACAGTACAAAATAAATAAATAAGTAAATTTTATCACAATAGAAAAGGGTCTAACAATTAACCTGTTGCTAGTCTTTAAAAGGCATTTTTGCTAATTGCAAGGATGATAGAACTTTATTTTAAAATAGAACATGGACCATTTATACAAGTCTGCCTGCCACCTGAAAGCAAGACCATTTTTTCCTCTACCACTGATATCTCCTCTGACTTAGAGATAGAAAGTCTATACTAATATTATCTGTCTGTAGAGGAACTCCCCAGAAAGTTGGTTGAAAACTGGGAAATGGAAATGACCCTTGTACATTGCACCTTGAAAAACTTAATTCCCAAAACTTAACTGTTGTGGATGAAGAGAAAAAGACCTGTTGTAACTGTCCCTTCTGGTGATTGGATTTAAAATAATAACAATAACCATAACAATGCCAGTGATTTCTAACATTTATTGAGCAGTCAATATGTACTGGGCACTGTATGTTACCTAATTCAGGGAGTATATGGTAATGAATATAAACTGGATTAAATGTACTGAGGAAGTACAAGGAAGAAGTAATGGTATTGTGGTTAATCTCAACCTGGGAGAGAATAAATGTGTGACTGTTCTCTTCCTGATACAGTGATATAGAGGTGGGGGAAGTCCAGTGGGCTTTCCTCCAGAAAGGACTCAGGATTTCCACGTACAAACTTTGTAATTTACCTATATCCAATGTCTGATTCAGAAATAAGACATTTCAGCAAATCATTGAAAGTTCTTCTCTTGGTGACAGACTCATAGTAATCTAAATGTGAAAGTGATTTATAAAATCAGAACAACCATGATGCTAATCTGTAAAAACAAAAACTATTTATAGAGGCAAGAACATTCCTAGTCTATACACCTAGCACATTGTCTCACTGTAGGCAGACCTAAATGAGAAGCCAAATACTGATGAAGAGTTAGCTCAGTGTGTAAGTGTGATATTGTGATGTATAAGAAAAATATATGTTTGGTCTTCAGATGACCAAAATATATTTCTCACATATATTTGGTCTTTTCCCATGGTTCCTGACTCACAACCAAAAACCCTTAGAATTTCCTTAGTGCTGTGCGCGACAGATGTGTCTTTTGTTATGTTAATGAGGTGACCTAAGGATGGGAGCTGGTTGCCAGGGGAGCCAACCCTGTGATTAGAGGGTTGGAACTTTCAGTCTTATCTCCCTGAGCTCCTGGAGGGGAAAGTGGGCCAGAGAGTGAACTGATTGCCAATGGCCAAAGCTGTAATCAGTAATGCCTATATAATGAAGCCTCCAAAAAAACCCCAAAGGAGAAGGTTCAGAGAGCTTCAGGCTTGGTGAACACATGGAGATTTGGGGAGAGTGATGCCCTAGGAGAGAGCATGGAAGGTCCCTGCCCTTTCCTCATAACTTGCCTTGTGCATCTCTTATATATCTGGATGTTCCTGAGTTATATTCCTTTATAATAAAACTGTTAATCTAGTAAGTAAAATGTTTCTTCGAGTTCTTTGAGCTGTCCTAGCAAATTAATGGACTATGTGGAGGAGGTCATGGGAACCTCTGGTCTATAGTCAGTTGATCAGAAGTGCAGATAAAAAATGGACTTGGAACTGGCCTCTGAAGTCCAAGGAGGGGGTCATTGGAAACTCCAATCTATAGCTGGTCTGCCAGAAGTACAAGAGATAACCAGAGCTTGTGATTGGCATCTGAAATATGGGGACTGGGTAAGGGGGTAGTCTTGTAGGACTGAGCACTTAACCTGGGGAATCTGAAACTATCTCTGGGTAAATAGTGTCAGAATTGAGTTGAATTATAGGACACCGGCTGGTGTACCAAGTATTGCTTGAGGGTGTGTGGTGAAACCATGTCACCGCTAGCACACAATTTGGAACTGGTACCAAAACACCCAATTTAGTAAATAATCAGAACACAGGGATATGATAAATTGAATATTAACATAAATTAGGCTTACTTTGCCTGATGCAACGATCTGACAGTAGGGATGATTTTGTCCATACTCAAGGACCAGGGTATTCTGATGTATTTGCTTAGTCTCTCTGTTCTGGGGCAGAACTAGGATGGACACTGTAGGTGCTTGCTTCTAAGAATCTACTTTTGTTAGGCTTCTGTGGCCAGCCAACAACACTCTGATTGACATTTGTTATTTTGAAATGTTACAACTTGTAATCAAGTTATAATCTTGTCCATATGATCTGGAAGATATTTTGTCTGCTAAATATGAACTTGAAACTTCCTTTTTGACTTTAGGGTTTAATTCTCAGAGAGAAAATTTAATTATTTGATTTCTAGTATCTAAGAAGTTGGCATACATACCTAATTGAGTTTTTAAATTTTTGATGCAAAAAAATCTGGACCTAAAATAGAATATTAAGTCAATCATCTAACTAGTAATATGCCTTTCAACTGAGAAGTTTATTGTGCCATATGTGAGTTTACTATGCAATTCTTAGAATAGCCTAAGAATAATAATTGCAATCACATAAAAAGTGAAAACACATGCAGCTGTGATCTGCTTCCTTAGAAGCTTAGCAAGACAAATCCCATTTATCTTGACTTTCAGTCTACAATTGTTATACCATAAATAACTTCTCTTTCTTTGTACATTAGCTTTAAATATGCATATCCAATTCATCCCATTATTCTTAACCTGCATGAACAGCTGGATTCATTACAAGAACAGAACTTTCTCTTTCTTCCACCCAGAATGAGATGAGAGAATAATTTTAAACATTTACAACAAGATTTGAATGAAATGGCAAATAGGCAGGATGCGGATGCCTTTCCGGGCTTTCTGTTCCAGCAGCTACTTGTTTTCCAGTCAGCAGAGTGCTGTGCTCTTTTTAATGAAACCCAAGTGTTCTGTATTGCTTGCCCTATAATTTTCTGGACTGAGTGAGCTGTTGTCTGTGCCAAGAAAGAACTACACACTTCATTATCTTTTCAATAGACCTGAAAATTATTTGTTTAAAAATATTTCCCACTGTCATTTTTAGAGGTGTTTGCAAGAGTGATTGTTATAGAGGTCCCAGTAATTATAATTTAAGAGTTGCTTCATATTTATTCTCTCCTATATTTCAATAAGAAACAACGTGAGATTTAAAAATCACCTGTCTTCCATGGCTTTGTTTCTTTTCCCAAGAGTTGTCCGTTCTTTATTCATCAATATTTTGATTCACAAACTACTCCCTTCTCATGAATTCATTATTCCCTTTTCATTCTCATGAGAGCACTTCACAGTACATCTTCTAAGGGACAGATTGTACCATGCCCTTGATTTCTCTCTTCACTACCCACAAAATCATCACATAACAGTGCTGGAAATTTATCTTGTATGTACAGCATTTCATTGCTGATGTTTTTTGAGCTTTTTTCCCCACATTTTCCCAGTGTACTTTTCTAAGGTACTTCATAACTCAATTCTACAAACATGTCTACCATTTCAAGAGTTTTATAGAAATTCAACCATGGTCTGGGCTAGTTTTAAAAAAACTAGCCCAGAGCTCCCAATTCCCTCTTTATTCTAGATCTACATAACTGCTAATGACAAAGCCAATTTGAAATACTATTGATTCCTGACATTGTCATATTTTAATATCCAGTACATTACTTTTTTTTCACCAGATAGATTCCACTTCCTGCTATTATCCTTTCTTTCCTAGTCTTTCCACACAGTGGCAGATAAAAGTTCTTGTCCCTGCCTTAAAGAATTGGCATACATCATCTCAAATCACTTTCTTTTTTATACCAGTTTACATTAAAGAGCTCAAAGGCAATGCCAAACTCACCCATCTGCATTAGGAGTAGCAGGAAGGCATCAGGAAATGAGTAGAGATGTAAGTGAAATCCTTTTTCTGCTGCTTAACAGCTTTTAATTAAAAAAAAGACCTATTTGCATGTAATTGTGATTTTTTTTTGGTCTGTTTTGCGGTACGTGGGCCTCTCACTGTTGTGGCCTCCCGTTGCGGAGCACAGGCTCTGGACACGCAGGCTCAGCGGCCATGGCTCACGGGCCCAGCCACTCCGCGGCATGTGGGATCCTCCCGGACCGGGGCGCGAACCCACATCCCCTGCATCGTCAGGCAGACTCTCAACCACTGCGCCACCAAGGAAGCCCCTGTGAGTTTTTTAATGTCATGTTTTATTTGGAGCAGACTTTATACTATATTAAAAATTAATGCTTTATCAAGAATTCGGTGGAATGGTTCTCAACAGCTACTCTACTATCTTCTGAGCATCTTCATTTTCAGACTCACCTGCAGCTAGAGTTCTAGATTTGATTTAGATTCAGACAAACAGATAAACTCACACAAGAATTGAAAAGTGAAAAACAAAAGAATGAAAGGCATCTTCTGGCTCTGCTCTTTACTCCAGTGAAGCACAGTCTAGGAGATGTGGAGTTTTCTACAGTAATATTAGCAGTAGTCCCACTCTTCCATCTCCACAGGACTTGAAAGCAGGGCACAGGTATTTTCCTGATAATGATAATGATAGTGGTAATTAATGATAATGGCAGTTACTTGGTTATGATGGTTGATTGTGGCAGTGGTGTTAGTTCTGGCACTGGTAACTCTCTGATTATACAAGAGGTAACAACTCCCTTGACAGCTGTTCTGCAGCACATATTTGAGAGAATTTCCTAACCTAGAGCTTCTTTCTGCAGTCTTCCAATGAGTCTCTATACAATTCATATGGTATAAGAAATCCATTCTTGTTTTCTTTGGTCTGCATCTTAATGATGATTTTTAAAATAACTGATGGCAAGATTGTTTGAAAGTAATAGATTCTTAAGAGAATGAAAATTGGAATTGATTAGATGACCTGGTTTAGTTTTAAGTTGGCAATGTTTCTACTAACATGAGATGGGCTATGGGTAGTCTATGACATGCAATGTTAAATGGGTTACTTGAATTATGAGAGATAGTATATGAGATTGGTTGAGGTCATAGACTTTAGAGATTTATGGCTTATGATTGAATTCAGGTTCTACCATACAATTAGCCATGTGGTCTTTGGCAAGTTATTTAATTTATCTGCATCAATTTCCTCATCTGTATGATAGTACTAAATTAAAACTTTGTATGAAGATTATACATATATATATCTACCTAAGTGCCTAGAAAGATGTCTGAAAGGGAGTGCTTTTTTGTTATTTGTAAGTATTATCATTACTATCATTTTTGGTAGTTGTTATTTGTCAAGAACTGTGACGTCTAAGATTATATCCTACATGTAATCTAACAAGTTAGCCAGCCAGGTTTTCTGAATACTGGCAGGGGACCTGAGATTCCTGGTCAGAGACAGCTTTTTTACTCAAAGCAATAGCAATAGCCAGCATATCATGATGTTTGCATATATTTCTTGAGCCCTAGTTCCTACAGAACAACAAAAAGAGTTTCAAAAAACACCTGCTCGATGGGTTACATTATAAGAGAGGAACTTCAAGCTTAGAGAACCTGAATTTTTTATAATGGGCAATAAAACTACCTGACTTATGCCTCAGTGAAAGACATTATCATTATCATACTGGATTGTAAACAACTAGACTTTGCTGCTGTCTTTATCTTCCAAGGCTGTTTGTTATACAAATGTATTTGAAAAGAGTCTGGGACAAAGGCAGCCAGTGCCTTTGCTGATGAGATGTACAGAAATTTGAGCAACTCATGGAGAATTGTTTCAAAAAGATCTACCTCTTATTCCTACACTATCTTGGCTTCTGGTGAATTTTTCCATGAGTATATGCCACTTTATTGATTCTTCTGGTAAATCTGACTGATCGAGGCTTGGATTATATCTGTTCAGCTTGTCTCGTACATCATTTAACTAGGGCTATCATCAATTCCTACTCCAAGACGGAGGATGAAACAAACTGCACTATTGACCATAACCATGGTCTCCGAGGTTCTCACACATATCCAGCTGAACAAATCCCATAAAACACCAAGGCCTAACTTAAGAAGCCAGGAATTTTTCTCTGTAAATCTTTGTACTAACGTTTCCCCTTGTCCTGAGCCATTAATCTATGTAAAACAGAGTGTATTAACAATCACAGACAATGGCCTAGCCCTCAAGGAGGAAATCTAGGATGGTTCTATCATTCCTAACATCTCTGGCCAGTGAGTTAAAGATTATCTGAATGTCTTCATGGGTCAAGGCAGTGTCATTTACCATTTCAGATAAAGTTAGGAAAAAAATTTCCTACCACCCTTTCTGATTGTATGACTCCCATTATAGGGATAAACTGTCCTCAGGATATCTATAAATAATGAGTCAGTTATCCCTGCAGGAAGTCCCCCTGAATAATCAAGGATAACCTTATTTTGGAAAGAGCTCTATAATCTGAGGGCTAAATGA
Organism: Phocoena sinus; assembly: GCF_008692025.1. Taxonomy (NCBI): domain Eukaryota; kingdom Metazoa; phylum Chordata; class Mammalia; order Artiodactyla; family Phocoenidae; genus Phocoena; species Phocoena sinus. The sequence continues at coordinate 70,551,902 of NC_045767.1, forward strand.
TCTACTGGCAATGGTTCCTTAAATACTTGAAAGTCTCTAAAATGCAATTCACCATGTTTCAAGCAGGAAAGGAAGTTAGTGTCTGGTTTCCATGCAAGAATTACAGTCCTGAAGCACATTTGTTCCCTTTGAAAAGAAAGTGTTATTTGCAATTATCAGGGCCCTCCAACTGGGACCTATATAAATTGAGGGGCACAGGTTGCAATGTTTCCACTGTGGCTGAGAAGAGGAAAAACATGAAATTGTTAGAGGAGGAGAAAAGATATAATTATGAAACATAGCTTCATCATCAGTTGGAAAACAATGGACAGAAGTGTTTACTCATCATTTCTCCCTTGCCCTATTATATATGGACTTTTTTGCTTTTTTTCTCTTCCTTTTGTCCATACTTCACATAGCCTATGGTTGTAGGCATAGGCTTTATGTCACCATAGAATGTCAACACAGAATTGTGATTATACTAATGAATATTGAGACTGAACACCTCCCAGAGAAAGATTCTATGACTGCTAGAATTTGTTTTTGTTTTTTTTCCCTTTTGGAGAATTGCTGAAAATATTTTTACTGTTCAGTGATGGTTTAATTATGTTTAATATTAGCTTATTGTTATTTCTGTTGTGGGATTTTTTTTTTTTTTTTGGTAAATTTAAGTATGGAAAGAAGGGTACTTGTGGAAATACAGTAGTCAAATGGGTAAACTGACAGTAGGGTGACTTCCTATATTTTGGAAGTTTGAAAGATAAATATTATATAATTCAATTTCTGGCTGATTTATGTTTGACCAATCAGATGCTATTCTGTGAGATTTGAAGACCGATGCAATCTGAAGACTGTGCTTCTGTTGTTTCAGCTGTTTCTGCTGGTAAGGGTGGTAATGGCAGTTGATTTTACTTTGGCAGCGTTAGCAGATACTCCAGTCACTAACCTCATAGATATTAAGAAGAAGGACACAGCATGAATCTTCCATTAAAGACTGTATGTGGCACAATGTGGTTCGGGACCGAGGAACATCATACTAGCTTCCTGATTGGGGGGGGTCTTCTTTTTTTAACATCTTTATTGGAGTATAATTGCTTAAAAATGGTGTGTTAGTTTCTTCTTTATAACAAAGTGAATCAACTATACATATATCCTCGTATCTCCTCCCTCTTGCGTCTCCCTCCCACCCTCCCTATCCCACCCCTTTAGGTGGTCACAAAGCACTGGGCTGATCTCCCTGTGCTATGCAGCTGCTTCCCACTAGCTATCTATTTTACATTTGGTAGTGTATATATGTCCATGTGGTTGTGGTGTTACAGATCTTGGACCAGTCATTCCTTAATTATAGAAGAGAACAGCCTTGCTGGCCTGGTCCACAGTGAAGATATTTTCCTGTAAATTCATCCCATATTCTATTTTACTAACCTTCCTAACAATTCTGTAGGCTCTTTTTAAAACTCTGTAATAAATTATTTCCTGCTTAACATGGGTATAGTGGGCTGTTTTCTGCAACTGAAATCTGATTGATATAGTACCATAGGTTTACTCTATAAAAATAATTATTTTTTATGAAGTAGACAGCTTTAATGCCCTATAAATTGTGAGCACAACTCATATAAGATAAATTCCTTCAAGTTCCTGTATATTTTCTTCTAAAGTAATCTGTAGTCATTCTAATTCCTTCGGACCTAAAATCAAAATCAATCCGTTTACATTTGACTGCTTTGAGTTACTGTATTATGCAGGCACTGGATTTTTTTTTAATAGTTTCTTATTTCAGAAGTATGCACAATGTTTCCAGAGACACTTGCAGCTTTTCCATAAGTAGTTAATTACAAAGAATTTTTTAATAACAAATACTAATACGATGGCCACAGCTGCATCTTGATGTATGCAATCTTAAGATGTTTTCTAGGCACTTATCTCTTTAATAAGGTGATTCTGTTTTATTATTCAGTTGAATAATAGAAGATACAATTATCACGGACAATGATGGAAGATTGAATATTGTCACCACATTATCAAGATGAAGTCATTCCCCTTTGAGCTTTCAAGTAAAATTTGGCTGAAATCAATTGCCAGATTTTCTTTTTAGAAACTCATTCAGTCAGGAAATCTGTTATACGTGTATTGAACATTTAGTGTATACAGAGAACTGAAGTCTGCAATAGAGCACAGGAAAAGCAATTACCAGAACATTATTTTGAAATGGGGACACTCACTTGCCCATGTTGTTTTATATGACTGAGACCACATGCAGAAAATTAATCAAACAGAACCTCAGGGGTAGGATCTGAAGACATCTACTCGACTCAGATTCCTGGGGTTCCTTCCCTACTGCTCTGCCACAGAGCATGGAGTTTCATCCTGGAACTTCCCAGTGGATTAACACGTGATTTTTGTAAGGTCTTACTAAATATCTAAGTAACTTATATTAATTCCTTTCAAGGCAAGATAATTATAGAATTTAATGAAAAGACTATGCAATTTGAAATTCAAAATATTATAAATATGGTTTTAGGAAAGTTATTTAGCCTTAGCCCAAAAGAAATTATCCAGAATGCAGCACAGAGAGTTAAAGGCATGGAAAACATAAAAGGGAGGCTAAAGAACATGGAGGATAAAGTGGGAAAATCTAACATATGTCTAATGGACGCTCCAGAACAAGAGGGGGAAGAGAATAGAAGAGAAAGAATGTTATTTAAAGAGAGAATGATTGAAAAGTTTTCAGCACTGATAAAAGAAACAATCCACAGATTTGACAAATCTCACTGAATTTCAGTCAATGCTGTGAAGAAGACGGGCATAATCCCCATAAGTAAGAATATTATAGACTAAAGGGGAAAACAAATATTGAGTAATCCTGGGTCACATAGGAGCCCAGTGATGAGCACAGCACATGCAATCAGGTACAGGTTTTCCACAAAGGTGACTCGGATTTTCATTCAGAGTCTAGGTCAGTGGGAAGGATGTGGAAATAGTACTAGCTTCACTAGATAAAGAGTTGGGTATGAAACAGGACTTCTCTTCTCCAGTGCAGTGCCTATTAGTGGGATAGCTGAGAAAGGCAAACAAGAAATGATGTGGAGCCTAATTCTGCTCAATATAGGTTTACAAAGTGTTATCAAAGTTTGTCTATGCTTTGCTTAAATCAAATAATAAATTATAAATTATTATCTAGTGTTCAGTTCTATTGTTATTACAAAATTAGCTATAACTCCCTCAAATTTGAAGTACTGAAGTTCAATATTATAGAAATTATAATAATGTATGTTCAATAACAAGTCATTAATAGTGACATCCTGTATAAATAGAACTTCATCCTTTTGTGCAGAAAGTGAAATTATAAAATCATTCTTTCAGAAATTAGTACTGTACTACCTTGAAATACACTAATCAGATAAATTAAGCTTATATTAAACATGTAGGATGTGATCACTATTCCTGTATCAAAATTTCTTATATGGTATAAAAAGCACCCTAATTATAATCTTTGAACAAAGAAGCAGTAATATACCAAATACACATTTAGCTGTAAAATTTATATTAAGGGTAAATGGCAAGTCCTAGTTTGTGGAAACAGGGAAGACCAAGTCGTCAAATCTTGATTGCTACTTATCTTTTCTCAAATTCCAACTTTATTTCATTTTTGTCTATTATACCTATTACTACTGTTACCCAGCATGCATTATGAGCATAACGGGTAATGAAGATAGGAAGATATTCTAGTTCCATTCTTGGTCATCAACAGGGACTTGATTTCCATCATTTATAACACGTGTTCCAATTCCACATCAGTTCTGCTCTTCTCTTCACCCTTTTGTTTTGATCTTGTTCCTACAGTTTTGAATCTGTTGATTGTTTGTAACTGTCCTGGAATATTATTTGCCAGAATAATTTCTGTTTGACATTAATCCTCAGTCTCCTTCCAGTCCTGGATCATTTAAGATAGGAAACAAAGAAAGTAGAACTTCTAACTCCATAGAACATCCTTTGGAACCTCAGTTCCTCCATTTCTGAATCTGTTAGAGCAAAGGTGATGTAAAAATTGTCTTGTATTTGGAATCTAAAAAAAATAAAATAAAAAATTTAAAACTGAACTTATGGTAATAGAGAATAGAATAGGGGTTACCAGAGGCTGGGACATGGTGGAAAAGGGGAGGTGAGACAAATAAGAGTGATGGTTGCCAGGGGTGAGGGGCAAGGAGTCATGGGGAGTTATTGTTTAATGGATCCAGAGTTTCAGTTTTGCAAGATGAAAGGAGTTCTGGAGATGGATGGTGGTGACGACTGCACAACAGTGTGGATATACTTATTACCACTCAACTGTACACTTAAAAGTGGTTAAGATAGCAAATTATATGTTATGTATATTTGACGACAAAAAACGAGGAAAACACGGACACTTATGGAATATTCCTCTCCTACATCTTGTGATAAAGACATACTTTGTTTTCACTTTTCTAATAAGAGGCACTTTTTCTATCAGAATATAAATTCTAATAAATTCCTTCGGTGATAAAAAAAAAAACAGTTTGTCCTCTAGGAGGACCCAACTTGTCAGTCATGACACATTTACCTGAGCCGCCAATCAAATTACCTCCATACTTATTGAGACACTGTGCTGATGAGGCAAACGCGAATGTAGTAAAGTAGATGGCCTGTCAGCTCAGTGTAAACTAGACATGAGTAACTTTGATGATAAAGATGTATATAGCAAAATATATGAAATACATGTGCTCTTTGGGCTTCTACATGTTAGTTTGTCTTTTTATGTTATATACACTATACAGACCTATAAATACTAACAGTTCAATTATAAATTATATCATCCTTTAGTCGTTGAATTCTATCAAGTGGAAAATACAGTCACTTACATGAGTATTGAGTGTGATACTCTTTTTTCCCCTCTTTTTTATATATTTTTAAATTTTATTTTCATTTTTGGAGATTTTCAAAGTAAAAAAAAAACTTGCTTAAATGTAATAGCCAATGTTTTGAGGTATATGCTGAAGCTTTGCCTCTCTTCAATGGGCACAGCCTCTCTTCCTGCAGAGAGGTGGGCCCAGCAACTGTGCTTATTATCTTTTTTACTCTTGATCATATAACTGATTGAATGAAACTGATCCTATCAAATTATTTTACTCAAGAATTTGAATTAAACTGCATAGGCAGTGAGTCTTGTTACTCCAGCACATTGGTAAAATCCAAAAGCCAGTCCTAACTTCCCTGAGCTCAGGGGCTTTATTGCTCACTATGGGACATCTTATATCCTTTCCCTGAGTTCCTTTTGTGCTCAGAGTAGTTGGAAGTTGCTCATGTTCTTAGTCAAAGAAATTGTGGCTAAGATACTGACTGTCAGTAAGCAAGATACGATTTTCAGTAAAATACTCTATCTTAACTTTGAAACTACCTTAACTTACCTAAAAAAAGTTCAATATAATTACTGGATAGGATACCAGAAAATGAAAAAGAGGAATGCAATGATCAGTATGAGGTAAAGTTTTTAAAAATTAGAGAATTATAAACATGTTTGTCCTCTGGTACAGATTCAGTTGTCTGGAATGGATTGGACTTTGAGAGAAGCCTTAGGGTGACCCTATACACACTCATTGTGAAATCTTCCTGTAAGCTGGTTTAGGGGACAGGCATAATGACTTTAAAATATTGATAAACTCTTTCATTTTTCTATTTATCTGGCATTCCATGTGTATTTTAGTTAGAAAGTAAAACTAGCTTTCAAACAGTAAGTTCAAGAGCAATTCAAAATTGATATGCTTCAATTATTAGTTTACATTTTTTCATTATTCTACATCTTAAGACATGATTTAGAAATTCTCCATAAGATTATTTTTATTGATTCATGGAAGAAATGTTATAACATTTCAAGCTACTTATGGAATAAGCTGTTCCACAGGAGTGAATTTTCCAGGTAAATGAACCCTAAGTAATTAAGCTCCAATTTTTAATTAAATTTTAAAAATACCCATTTCCCTGATTTCTTAAACCAGAACACTGGATATAATTCAACATTTTCTCAAGAGGCAATTGAGGGATTTAGTGCTATTTTTACTACTTGCATCTGGCTTCCCATTTTTCTAGTTTTCTATCTGTATCTGAGAACTTCCAAGAGTTAATATTGGCCCAAGAATATAAAACCTTTTCCATTTGGCAGTGCAACAGTCTTCAAGAATTACCATTTTTGAGTCTTACTGCTTTCTCAGCAGTTTCCTTGGTTTTACAATTTAAAGATGAGGCAAAACTTCTAATGCCGTAGAAAACCATTTGAAACCTCCATTCCTCCCTTTCTGAATTCTTCAGAGCAAAGATGACATAAATGCTTCCATTTATAGAATGCTTTCATTTACATGAATTTGACAAAGCCTGGACTATAAATTGATATTGGGGAAACTAGCTGAATGGTGCTGAAGAATGTGGCTTTGTGGCTATCATTTAACTGAGATGTGAATTTGAAGTGATAAATATTCACCTCATTATTTAAGTGGAATATACTTCCCTCCAGGCAAATAGTTTAAAAAATGTTAGAATACATAATTTTTTAAATATTTGATTAAAAAGTGTAGGCTGAAAATGACAATTAGAGTGTACCTTTTTAATACATATACTCACATTGTTCATAATTAATTGCAGGTCTATAGGGTAAAAATTAAGAGTAAGAGTAATTTTAATTAATTGATTAAATAGTAAAATTTCAAGAATGCATACTTTATTACATAAATTTGATAGCTTCACTTAAATTCACTATATTTTGTAAAAAACTAATTTGTTACATTCATTTAATTTTATGTTTGTTTCTTTTTTTCTTTACTAAGACTAAACTATAGACTAAACTAAGAGCTATAGGAAAAGCAAGCAGAAGTCTCCAAGAAAGAAACAGATTAGATAGAGTCCATGATAGGTTTATAAAATGAAAACATGTTGACACATGGCTGTAGAGTAGAATTATTGGGGGAGTTTAAAAAATTTCTCATAACCCCTCTTCTCTCAAGATTCTGACTAGGGTAGGACGAATGTTTTTTTTCTTTTTTTTTTTGGACGAATGTTTTTGTAAAGTCCTTAGGTAATTATAAACTGTGGCTAGGGTTGAAAAATACTATATGAGAACTTACCATGTTGATAAAAAATTGCCTTGTTATTATACCTTTTTGACATCCAAAAGCATTTAATTTCAGTGATATTAGCAATAATAGCAAAGGAACTCATGTCAACTATATTGCGTTAAGTTAAGAGAATAGATCCAACGAGAAAACTGCAAGATTTCTGCTTAATAAATAGAATGATGAACTTGAGTCTATCTAAAAAAAAGAAAATCTTGTTTATTTTATTTAGAAGTTCATGTAAATGTGACACTTTTTATGATAGAAGGGAGCTAATTTTCTGGGTGAACTTTTATATTTTCCATAGCACCACTTTCTTAAAGTGTTAAAGAGATCAACATTATCAATTTGTGATACCCCCCTAAAATTTCAGGGTAGGTTTGGACTTTTCCTCTCACCCTATAACCTTTTTATTTTAAAAAGAAATTTAAGAAACCAATAAAATTTAAAATCACTATTACAAAATATTAGTGTTATATCCCAATATAAAAAAAGTCACATTTACAATAAATTCAATTCTTGTAAGCAAACATGTAATGAATGATTAGAGTATAAAAAACACAATTTTCAGATCAAATATATTTAAATTAATTTTAATAAGTACAAAAAGATAATGGTTAGCATTAATCTGCCTGTGATTAATTAAGAATGTTTAAACAGCAAGCATACTGACACATTCAATGAGGGTCAAGTTATCTTACATACATAAAAAATGACTTTTCCCAATTACAGCAAGGTCACAAATTACAAATATAATTAGCTTCAGGATGATTTTTTCAAACAAGAAAACTTACCATACAAGCGTACTGTCACCCTGAAAATTTAAAATTAATGAATACTCAAAGTTTAGTTTTGGAGCTTTATCATGCATTATCTATGCATGTGATTGTATTATTAATGTGTAGCAAGAGGAAAACATTCCTTTCCTTTTTGTTTTTTACTTTTCTAATTTAGCAACAAGTATGAAGCTTTCTTAAGTTTCCATGCATGTGACCTCTAAAGGGAATATTTCATGAAAGGTCACATTCCTCTGTTTGGAGCACCCTAAAACCTGAATTTGTATCTGCTCAAGAGAATCTTGAAAAAAATGAGATACCAATAAACCTGAAATCCATTATGGAGCAGGCACCCAAGATCAACAATCAAGGACTTATCCATGGATGGCAATGTTTAATTCATGAAAACTGTAACTCAAAGTTCAGTTTCATTTAGGCCTTTCCAATCATACATTAAACGTGTTCACATATTATGCTGGGTTTAAAACACAGCCAACTGCTTCAACTACTGTGTTGAATATTTAAAAATAAATAATTGGGAACAAATCTTTAAGCCATTATCCCTAAAGTAATTCTGTGTCTAACACCTTTGTTTTGCTTTCCTAATACCATTTGTTTTCATAAATCAATTTTGTTGGAGTTACACTTATCTATCCAATAATATAGGCTTGCATTTGGCAACTTGTTGTGGTAAAATAAGTCTTCTAAAACAAAGCATGAAAAACAAATTTTTATACCAACTAAGCTAATTTTTATACCAACTAAGCTAATTTAACACTTACAGTGCCAATACTGGTATTTATATGGTGTCAGATTAGACTTCTTTCTATAAACAGTAATTTGCAACAAACTAATGAAATCAATACATAATCCTTGAAGTTCATGTTTTAAAAGTTATAAAACCAACAATATGGCAAATAAAAACAAAATCTCTCCAACCCCTAACACAAAACTGTCAAAAATATTTTTAAAGAAAAAGGAAAAATAAAATAAAGAGGGAAGTGCTTATTATTTTGTGTGCTTAATCAACTGTAATCATTTTTTATACATTATTATACCTATGGACCAAAGAAGAAAAATGTAATATATTCCCAGAAACTAAATTGTAAACAATATTAGTGAATAGCTAGTTTTACAAAAAGGGATTCTTGGTTGCTGTACAATTCAAAAAGATATAAAATTAACCAGAGACAAATATAGTAGATGACTTGGTATTTGCAAGTGATCAACAGGATATTAAATTTAATGGAGGCTTTCACAAACCTCCATTGAGAAACTTGGAATTCAAAGATTTTTCTATCTTACCTTATCAGCACAATTGTGATATCATTTTGAATTTAATGGCTCAAAAGAGCCAACCAGAAATACATCAGAAAAATGTTTACACCTTTGTAGGAAGGATATTTTTTAAGAATATACGGGGCTCAAGACTAAATTCCAACGAATAAATTGGTTGGATCTATTGAAAAAACACTATTCTATTGACTAAATTAATCACTAGTTTAATAAGAGCTATGTTTGGAATTAGATCCATTATAAAATAAATTGTTTAGATTTCATAAATTTCTCAAAATATTCTTTTATACCTGGAAAATACACACAGATACACACAGACACACACACACACCTACTTCTAATCAAAGCTAAGACCTTATTAAAGGTTCTTTGAAAGTATTACTTTAAACTGACACACAAACCTGTTCTTCGTTCTTCCCTACTGGCAATATTAACTGATGTTATGTATTAACTTCAACGTAAAGTGGTTTGAAGTGGGGTATATAATTACATGTATTTTAAAAAGTTCATCATAAAAACAGGCAAAAATACAATATTTTACCTAAATAAGGTTGAAAACTGTGGTCTAAATATGTTGGATAATTAAGAATTTTTGAGAAAAATGATATAAAATTCTTATAAGAAATAGATTTTCATTACCTTTCCCAAATGCCTTTCACATGAACTTAATCTATCTTAGTATTTTAATTATGATGCTTACCTTGATAGAATCATGACTGTTAAATATCTCTGTATATACTTATGTATGTATAATTTCTCACCTTTCTTAGAAATTAAAAAGGGGAAATGCCTCATTAGGTTTAACTAGCAACAGACATTTTTCAAGTGGGTTTTTCTCTTTGATTTTTTCCCCTGTTTTTGAAGTCTTGAATTTGTTTTTGAATTTGATGAAAATATGAGTGCATAAATATTAATGGAAAAGATTAGTATCTTTCATATAAATGTTGATAACACAAGATTATGGATATTAAGAATTTTATTAAATGCTGAATTTCATTTCTTAAAGCATGAATTCAATAGAGAAAAATATCATAATTTGTCTTGTCCACACTGTTATGATTTTGATTCAGTGTCTCTGGTTCCTAAGCATGCAAATGTTAAAAATAACCACACCCCACCCCAGTTTTAATTTTATGCTTCTGGATACTTTGGATTAAGAAAAGGTAAGCCCAAGCTTCCCATAAGACCTCAATTAAAAAGAAAATAAGTGCACTACAGGGTAGCAATCAGTCAACTCATAATTCTCTTGAAATTCTGAATCTTTTTATAGGAAAAAATCTGAGAATTACTTCAAACGTATGCAGATGGATATAGGAATGCCAGAAGACTAATAACAAGAACACCAGTATAATAAAGCTATTAATATGGTCCCAAATTTCAAAATAAGTCATAAAAATGTTGATGTTTCACAGGCATTGTCTGAGGGTAACAAGTATGAAGCATTTGAAAAAAAAATTCTTAATAGATAATGAAGAACCATGACTTTGCAGAAGGTGGACCTGAGCTACTTCCCTTATCCTCCCATTGGGATGATGACAGGCTGTGTCAAAGTACAACATCCATAGGCTCCACAGAGCTTCTCTGCCCTTTTAGAACCTATGATATTATGGCAGAGTTGAGTTCCTTCAACCAGCAATATGAAAAGAGCCACATCATAAAAACTTTATATATATATATACGCACACATATATATATATGTATATATACCAAAAACTGTGAGTAAAGTAATAGCTTTTGTGCTCTTTTTAAACAAACTATGAACTATTCAAAAAAACTGGAAATGTGGCTCAGGGGGATCATTTATCCAAACCTGAGATAAATTCGAAATAGAGAGATCCCTGAAAAGACTGCTAAACATGAAGATTGGCACTTTAAAAATCACTGAAGTTTAAAAAAAATTATTAGATGGTTCTATATTAGTTCCATTTTATATTCAAACAAATAGAAACATAAATAGAAGAAAAGAGCAGAACAGTCACCATCTTAGCACACTCGTGATCTCATAGCTCAATAAACAACTCTCAGTGCTAAATTAAGTTATATATTACATTTGGTCTTTTATTTAAAGTCTTTATAAGAATGAGATGCACTTTGATTTTCAACTGAATTCTGTGGATGTGATGTGAGTGGTAGTGACACCATCCAGATGGCATGGCTAATAGTAGGAGGTAAAAAATTTTTGTTGAACAAATATTACCTTAATCAGAGCAGTAACTATACAATAGTGAGATTATATCTCTATATATGTACATGTATTTATCTACATTTTGTACATACCATAACTCTTTATGTCAATATACAGCTGCATAAAATAGTCATAATATTATGGGCCAAAGAGACCATTGTTAGTTTATTAAAAATGTTTCCCAAAAGATTAATCTTATTTTAATAAATCCATGTAACTTTTTTGTGTTTTTAAAATGATTTATGGAAGGGAGAATAATTGTAAAGACTCTGCTTCTATAATTTAAAATCCTTTTCCATGGAGCATCCTCCCTCTCTTCAGCAAGATTAAAAGCTCCTTTCAATTTATATAAACTTTAAAAGATTAAGAAGTGTGTAAGAAAAAATTCCACGAAAGTAAGAGAAATAATAGAAAATCCTGATCCACATTATTGGAATATCTCAACCATCAGGATATCATTAGGCTCAAATTAGATTTTAACAGTTGAAAGTAAAAATAAAAATAACAACAATGATAACTTTTCTGGTCAATCTACCATAAATTTTAATAAAACAGGTACCATCAATGCAGGTGCAGCCTTTTGCCAAAGGTATAGATGAGTCTTTTCTGTTGTCCTACAGAAACTGCTATTCACAACTACTTTTACATATGTACATATTTATAAATTTATAATGTATAGTCACACATTAAGGGGGAAATGCAGAACTTATAAGAACAATATTTAAAGTGTCTAACAATACATACCATACAAAGCATTTTTTTATTGCTTGTCTTCAGGCATTGTGTACTGTCTTAGACTACCACACCCTTCCCTAAACAGCCCAGAAGAGCTATGATATATTTAAATGTGTAAGAAAATAGGATATCTTCCATTCCAGTGTATGAATAAAGTGCACTTTTAAAAACAATTTAGATGACAAAGAAGGTGCTTTTGGAAGGGAATTAAAGAAATACATTAATTGGCTCATGTAACAAATTTATTTTATTAAGGATTATGGATTACTTTTCGTGAGGGAATTTTTAATGTCAAGGCTGTCTTCACCGCAAATTCTGTTAATAAGATGCATTTATGACCTTGGTATTAATACAATCATGCAAAGCACATAACAGAATCACACTGAAACAAAGAAAATGAAAAAAAATAAAATTTAAACGAGGCAAAGAAATAGCAGTTTTGGTTGTGATTTTGCTTATTTCCATAAGATACTCCTTTTATTGATTTTATGAACATACCTATTTATGCACTATACTGAACTACTGTACAAAACTGCAAGAAATGCCACTATTTGACTACTTACGTTTCTACAAAAACACCATCATGTAGGTGTATCTATTAGTAAAAGTCAACTAATAACTGCTAATGTATATGTGAGTCAAAAGGATTTTAAGTTTGCCCAAAATGTTGAATCTAGGCATGAGACACAACTATTAATTTCTATTAGCATATTTCAGGGACATAAAGAGTACTTTTTAAATACTGAAAGGAAAATGAATTTTACTCATTAATAATTAGTAATTATATAAAATTGAAAATTGTGGTTTCTAATTTAGCTACATGTTTGTGTGTGTATCCTAATTGAGCTAATTGTGTGTGCGTGTGTGTGTGTGTGATGTCTGTGCATGTGAACTAATCCGCAATCTGTTGGTGATGCTTTAAAGTTTCAGTTTAAAAATGTTCAACTCTTACCAAAACCTCTTCAGGTATACAAAGCTGCAAATTTGAGTCAGAGAAATTTAAAGTTGCAATTTACAAAAGCAGATTTACATTAATTCTTATCTGAAAGAGCTGCTTTCAAGACAGAAAAATGTGCCAATTAACTGCCCTTTCCTTTGTAATTAGTGGCTTCTGAGTCCTGATGAAAAGAAGCCTTAAGGCAGAATTTGCAGTAAACAGGAAAGGAGAGAATCATATAAGTGCTTATATATATTCTGTGACACCTATGAATTCTCATTGATGGGAGTTTTTGGCACAATTTTCTAATCCAGTATGAATGTTGCTCCACAGCAGCCAAACTGGATGTTTTTTCCAGTCTCCAGCACCAAGAAAATTTAGCTGATCGATTTCAATACAACACATACTGGAAAGAGTAAGACCTATTTATTGTCTTTTTTTTTTAATTTAAGGTAGTTTCCAATGATTAAAATAATCTGTAGGATTTCAATTATTACTTTCAAATAAACTCTAATGCTAAAAATGTCATGTCCACGACATTCCAATAGCTATTAAATTCTAGGCATAATGAACATCCTGTCAGGGTGACTCATAATTATTTGAATTTGTCATGCTGTAATATGTACATGGCTATGGACACTATACAGGGTAATTAAAAGCTGATTTCAAATCTCTAGTTTTTCTTCTGATGTGTACTAAGCTTCCAATTATACTAGCAGGGATTCTGAGCACTTGGGAAGGGAACTGATGTTGCAGATATGAGGTTCTGTTATTTAGAGGAATTCATCTTGGAACGACAATGTTACCTTACGTTATAGTTAGGCAACAGTAGAAAATACTCCTGTGTAAGACCTAAATCAAAAGAGTCCATAAAATGTGGTGTAGGATCTCCATTTTCATCGCTGTTAGGAAAAGAGAAAATAAATCAGGTCATCTGAAATCCACTTTAAACCAGTTCCTAGGGTAAATCTTTTAAAAAGGCAATGGCTTTTTGGGCATGGGGTGCTTTCTGCCTGCAGTACCACAAGTTAGCAAATGCGTGTCTCTATTAGAGGTCTATAAGCTATGTTGCTATATACATACTGTACATGTTGGTTCACAAATTAGCAGTTATTAGTCAGACTGTACATGGCAAAACAAACCAGGTTTAATGTTGCTATACATCCCAAAGACAACCTGTGTCTAGATTCAAGGACTGACCCCTAATACAGGTTCTCTGTTTAAGTATGTAGCCCAGTAAACTAAATTAAATGTACCAAACAAAACTGGGAAAACTATTCTAGACATTCTGTCAATTTTGCTAACACTGTTGAAGGTTTTCTTGGCTTCAGCTGGCTTGTTTTCCGGCTTCTTGTTGGGTTCTGGCGTGGTTGCACTCTTGGAGATGGTGGAGAGAACTGGGTCTTTTGAGAGATTCGGGGCATAATTGGCAACTGCCACTGCATAAGCATTGTTCTGTATCATGACAGAGGCTTTTTCTTTTTTCTATTGAAAAATACAAGAATTAACAGAATGTGGGTTGAGACTGCTTCTTAATATTTTCCAAACTCCAGTTCAAATTCTGAAGTATCTTGATAAGCATCATTATCCATTAGAAAGAAGGAATTTAGGGAAATAAATGTAGTTTATTAAGTCCTAAAACCATGAGGGAGAGGAAAACCCCAGAGTAAATCAATGATATCATTTTCCTGGAGAACCATTTTCTTGTTGTTTACATGGAACACTGACAATCAAAAATACGACTTTAACAAATGACGCATTTTTGACTCTTACAACTCACTCAAATATTTGTTGAATGAATGTGTGAATGAATAAATGAAATGTAGACATAATTTAACATGAGGAATGATCATCTACAGTGAATGACCTCAAATTTTGAATTAATAATTTAATTTCTTTAACTTGATAACAGGATTTCTCCCCTTCATGTCAAAATCATACAGTAATGTTTTACTCAGATGGTAGGAAATTGTATCCATATACAGATGTTAGTGTAATAAATACTAAGAACATAGATGGAAGATGAAATACAAACTTTTGGATTTCTGCCTAGCTCATCCACAACATGTTTCTCCTTATACTTCCCAGTTCAGTTCTCACCCACTTTAGTCTGGGTCACAGTTTTCTCCTGCCTGGACCAAGCAGCATTCCTTTGTACTCTTCCACTTGGCTTGACCTCATCCAATCATTAGTCAAACTACAACCCCCATGGGGACTTTTTAAAGACATAAATTGGATGGGGTCACCTGTCTGCTTAAATCTCTTAAGTACCATCTCATGGAACTTAGAATAAAATCAACACTTCCTGCCATGGTGTCTTTTTTTGTTCATTATATACCAGTCTCACTGAAATAACTTGCATTTGGAGGACTTCTTTGTTTGATGCCTTTGGCTATGCTACTTCTGATAGGGCCAGAGTAAAGGGACAAAGTAGGTAATTAAATAGTTAATCCCACTAGGGGACTGTAAGTAAAGAAAAAATTATGGGAGACTCCTGTAAGTTAATGAACACTCTAGAAAGTAGGTTTGCTTAGCCACAAAACCAAGCAGGCTTGCTTAGCAACAAAACCATGAAACAGAAGCACGAGACATGCCCCAAAACAATAAAACAATGGTGGCATGAGACCCACATCCTGCCCAGTGAGCTCAGTAAATTAATGTTTCCTAGGACACATTCCTATATGGACACTAAAAACAAAAATATAAGGAAAGGTGACATACTAAAACCTGAGATGATTTCACATTTTTAGCACAAGTTACTGCCTTTTTGCTCATTTCCATTGAGGCATGACAGTCCCAGCTTGACCATGTAGGGACAAGAAAACCCCCCTGTCTGACATGGAGGAGGAATTGATGATAGAAGCATGACATCTACTCAAGAATGAGGAAGAAGGGGTTTTTTCCCCCTCCCACTGTTCCTTTGATTATAAAACTGTAGCCTGCTAAGTCCTTGGGGCACAGCACCCTCTGGCCTGCCTGCTTGTAAGCCTCACAAGCATCCTATTCTAATACATCACGTTTTATCTATCTCTTTGTCTCTCACTTAATTCTTTCTGCACTGAGACATAAAGAACCGGAGCTTGGAGTCCCCTGAAATGCCACCTAGTGGTTTCACTTCCTCTTCCTGGAATGGCTTCCCTGCATCCCATTTTCCACATGATCAATACCCTCTCATGTTGTGGTCTTGGTTGAAGTGTCATTTCCTCAGAAAGTACTTCCTAACCACTCTATCTAATGTCATCCTGGCTCCCCATCTATACTCTTTTAGAGCACCCAGTTTACTTCCATCATGTCATTTTTCAAAATGAGTAAATTCTTTCTTTAGTTGTGTGATTATTTGACTGACATCTTCCTTTCCTATTAGAATCTAAGTTCATTGAAGGCTGGTGCTATTTCTGTCTTGTTCACCATTATAATCTTAGCATGATTCCTTCCAGGAAGTAGGCAGGTAATATGTAACCAAATTAACGAAACCTGAAAATATTTACTCAACATTAAATAATAATATTTAATGAAACCTGGAAAACTATTTAACTGCACTTCTGTATTAATACAAACTCATTGCTAGTTATCTAAATGCAAACAAATTTGAGCCAGCAATGAATTATCCAAAATAGTGAATAGTGTAAATCAACAGATTTATAGGACCAACTGACCTAGAACAGAATTTCAAGTATCAGTATCTCACAATGTCCAAGTAAAATAAGATAACAAAGGGCCTCTGAAAGCCCAGGAGGGTCTGTAAACAGGCCCACATTTCCTGTCCTTCACTGACACTGGGTTTCTCCCTCACCTCTTTCCCTTGCTGTTAAGGCATTCTTCCAGAACTGGCTGGAGCAAAAAAGGAAAAGGGGTAAGGGATTACCATTTGTAGCTTTATGAAAGCTATAAAACAGCTTTTCCCATGTTACACATGGAGGGTAATCCTCAAGCATCTAACTGGTAGCAATGATAACTAACACCCTGTGAGCCCTAGGATGTGTCAGGTTGAGTGTTAAGCCTAAGGGTGTCATTGCTGACAAAATTCACTACTGGATAAGAAGTAAGTTCTATGTTGTAACCCCAAGTTACAAAATCAGAAACAGAAGCTAAAGAGGTTTTGTGACATGACCAGGTCTCCTGTCTACTAAATGGCGAAAAAAAGCACACAAACTCAAATGTGTGTGGTTTCCAAACCTCTGCTTGGAGCATGCCTCGTGACTACCTCTGAGGAAGCTTGTGAGTATCTTTTTCTCAAGATTTTCCAATTGAAGTTTATATTACTAGGTCAACCTTCTAAAAGGACTTTTTAACCCATAAAATTCTGACATATAGTGTTTATATTGTTATTATTTCAGTTATACCTAAACATCACTTAAACTGATATCGAATTGCAGAGATTGGGCAATGCAGAATTCCTAACAAAGTTCCTGGCACAGGGCAGGCTCAGAAAATGTTTGCTTCATGATAAATGAATGACATCTACTAGAATGATTACTGTGATTTTATATATATATATATATATATATATATATATATATATATATATAAAATGTATATAAGCATATAATGTATTTTATAGAATACAATAACCATTTATTAGATTAATAGAAATAGATTCTAATAGTGTGTTCTGCAATTCTATTATGTAATTATCCCGAAAGTCCTCAATTTCAACATCTATAGATGTAGGAGACTGAGAAATAATAAAATAAGCTCAACTGAAAAACATTGCTGCAGAATTTCCACGTTTGTGGAAACTGTTTCACTTGTGATTGAGACATATAAGAGGGAAGTGGGAAAATATGACTGTACACTAAAACAGCAAATGATTTATTTTTATACATTATCTGGGGAAAAAAAGTAAATTATGCTGCTTTAGAATCAGTGGATGCTGTTACTTAAGTGGAATGAAAAGGGAAGATAACCCATACTAATTAAACTTTCTTTTTTTTTTTTTTTTTGCGGTACGCGGGCCTCTCACTGTTGTGGCCTCTCCCGTTGCGGAGCACAGGCTCCGGACGCGCAGGCTCAGCGGCCATGGCTCACGGACCCAGCCGCTCCGCAGCATGTGGGCTCCTCCCGGACTGGGGCACGAACCCGTGTCCCCTTCATCGGCAGGCGGACTCTCAACCACTGCGCCACCAGGGAAGCCCTAAACTTTCTATTTTTTAAATGACATTTTATAAGAATCAGAATATTCTGAGGTTATTACTTTATTAGAGTGTCCAAATATATAATTAAAATTTTAAGTCTGGAAAATTCCTGATTACAGAAATCAAAACATCTTACATCATCGTGGCAAACCAGTTTTGGCCTTCTTGGAGTATTAGATAAAATGAAGTGTTAGTAAATTGAGCAAACGCTTTAGCTAAAATATAGACACCTAGTAGTGAAGTGACCTAGGATATAAATGAAAATAACAATCACATAGTTTCAGAGTTGGAAAGAATCTCAGAGACTGAATAAGGAAATGGAGCTTAGAATAAGGAAATGGAGCTCTCATAAATACAACACTAAATACAACAGTCTTTGGAGAAAACCCCAGGTTTACAAAGTGGCAAATTTATGCCCTTTCTACATACCATGTTGCTTTTTTACAGTCATTGTGGCTACTAGAAAGCCCATTACTTGTAAAACAACATGCTCCCTTGTCAGATGCTATTGTTAACTGTCTGCTAACCATCCTGACTGAGAAAAGTGATACTTACAGAAGATTGTTTGAAGGTTATACAGTCCATCCACTTCTCTAAGTACTCTAAAGTCTTTCCTTGGATTAAACTGGGCCATGAGAAAGCTATATACTTGGACCATATTAGCTTAGCTCCTTGAAGAATTGCCTTCACTGAGTTGTATATTAATGTAATGCCTTCAGCTTTTATTGAAGGGGACTACAAGAAACATCAATATAAAATTCATTACTGCTTTTACTGGGAAAATGTTGACATTACTTGCAATAGCACCCAACTTTCCCTAATATAAAACCCATATGATATTGTTTAAAAAAGATTTTTAGTATAGGACAGTCGTTCTTTCTGAGGAAATTTATACATCCATTTTTTGGTTAAAGAAAGATAAGTTTCCCCCATGGTTTACTCTCATAGCCAAGAAGCTCAAGATTTGAATCTCAGCATAATCTAGCTGTGAACTACAGTTCATGTTCTGGCCCAAATGGTGGACTTATTTGCAGTCTATTTTCCTTCATCCTGATTTTCTACTTCTATTTATATCTTATTATAATAATTTAAGTACATGCATTCTTTTGGTAAACTGGCTGAAATGCTTTTGGAACAAGGCATGATGTTTAAAAATGCATATAAATGAATAAAAACACCTGAAATACAATGTTTTCTATGAATTGCATGGAGTGAATCACAAAACAATGGCACATTTCATGTTAGTTTGGATATTGCGGTGCTATGCCTATATTTCAAGTAATTTAATATATAGTGTATTTCCAGAGAATATGCTTTTCTTGGCCAGTGTAGAACCACTGACTCAGATTTAGAAATAAAAACAATCTCGAGACAAAAGGTATTTTTAAAAATTTAATTCAAATAAACTATGTGCTAAATGCTATGTCAGGTATTGGCAGAGAAATAATGAATAAGACAAAACTATTATCCTCTTAGATCAGGTAACCTACTGTTAGAAACAGATTTGTTTATAATAAAAGTATAATTTAATGAGGTTACATAAAAGAAATTCATGCCAGGTACTGTAGAAGGATAATGGGGGGATGGCAATTAGATACAATTGGATAGATTTGAAGGAATAAGTAGTTCATCAGTTAGAAAAGAAAGGAGAGGGCATTTTAGCAAGAGGGCTGAACACATCTAATGCCATGGAGATGTGTAGGGGCATGGAATTGGGAGATGTTTTTAATGGCTAGAGGAAGCATATGAGCATGGACTTTAGACTTGTGTTCAATCTTGGATTCACCACTTATTAGATGTGTGATCCTGAGCAAGTAACTTTACTTGACCAATCTTATATTTCCTCATTTCTAACATGGAGATATTCCCAGGCACATAGTAGTAAGTGCACAATAAATTACACACACACAAAATTTCTTATTATTTATTATGTAAACAAATATATGAGAAGGCTATATATTTGGACCATATTAGCTGAGCTGCTTGAAGAATTGCTTTCAAAAATTCATTAAAGAGCTGAAAAATTAAATGAACAGATTTCTGTTTTAGAAAGATAACTCTGGCACTACTGTAGAGGATGGATTAAAGGGAGACATGATTTAGAGATAATGAGGAATAAAGAGTCTCAAAATAATGAGAGAGGCAAGGGCATGGTCTATGACATATAGGTAGGAGAATGGACATCATTCAATGACTGATTAGGTCTTAAGGGTAACTTCCAAGGTGTTGGTTTCTGAGATTAGGTTTTGCCATGAACTGAGGTATATATGAAAAAAAAAATGTAGGCATTTAGGAGATTTTTTGCTTGTTTGTTGTTTCTTTCACCTTTTAAAAGAGATATGTAAAAACTGAAATGTCATATTCATGTAGAAATGCCTAGGGAACAGGTTGGATATATGAGATTGGAAGTTAAAGGTATGGAGTATAGCTGTAGATAATAACTGTGGAAGGTAAGATAAAGGTGTTGGCTGTAGTTGTGATTTGGTTATACTTCATTAATTCATACCATATTTATTGAGCAACTAATATATACTAGGCCCTGTGCGAAGGGACAAGGATAAATGATTTATTAAAATAAACATGGTCATTGTTATCATGATCAGTGAAGGAGATGGTATATAAGCATGCAATTACAAACTGTGATAAAGAATTAAATGGAAAAGAGCAGGATACTATACACACTTATAAAGTGATCTAATTATTCAGGGGTGTGGGGAGCAAGTGTTCAGAAATTTCCTGAGGATTGGTATATGTGCCGAAGATGAGTGGGTTTTACCTATTTGGATATAATAAATAATGAACAGTGTGCTTAGTGTTGCTGACATTCCTACAAGTATTGTCAGTAAAATCCTTAAAGTGAGAATCACATATGAATAGTAAAAACAAAAACAGAAAATAAATGTAAATGACTATTTTGGGGATAAACAATAGCAGATGCTAAGGAGATTGGATCTACTCTGAACTCAGGCAAAGACTCTCAAAGAACAGAATGAATAGTGGTAGCTGCCAAGATTTGAGGAAGGAAGTTGATATTCTAAGGCCTGTTTTAAAGGCCTAAGAGAAGAGAAAAAGTTGCTGACTTGGACCTGAAATGGAACCTTGGAGTATAACAGTATTCAATGGATTCAATGGGGATCCCTTAAGAATGGAAAATTATCTTACCTGAAAATGTAGAGGTCGTTGCTGTCCTTCAGTTATAGGACAATGAATGGAAAGAATTACAGTGAGCTGAGAATTAAACTAGAAGTGAGAACATACACATTATAAGCAATGTTTTCAAAAAGCTTGAATGGAGAAAAAGAGGGTGGAATCTGATAATGGGGAAATGGATGACATACAATCTGGAGAGAGTTTTGGTTTTGCCTTTATGATAAATTAAACATATTAAGCATCTTCAGAAACTTAAAGCAAGGAGACGGTTGAAAAGGAGAAGATAGCTTTGAAGAAGTAAGAGAAGAAAATAATAACTGATGCTTCAAGATTGAAAAAGGAACAAGAAGAAAAGAATCAAGAGATGGGGTGGAAGTCTTGAGGAAGTGGAAGAACACTGGGTGTAAGAGAAGGTTCCGGAAGAACTTGGGGGGTTGCATAAGTAGATATTTTCTTATATGGAAGGGCATAAGTGTTTGCCCTTCCATATAAGTTAGATTATTTGATCCACCACTACATTTTTAGAATGATAAAATTTTGTTGACTAATTTCACACCTTAGGCTAAAGGTATAGTGTACACACTTGTGCAAGATCACAGAGCAAGGTAGGCTTTGTCTTCTAATAGAGGGCTCAAATGTGTCTTGAATATGAAGTGAGTGGATTTATTTATTTATTTGCAAAAACTAACGTTAAAGATCAACAGAGCACAATCTACATGAAAACTGTATGTTAAATACGTATCTCTTTCTTTCAAACATATAATATTAATATGAATCTCTGAGTGATTATTCTTATGAGACAAATGAATACTTGCCAGTTAACAAACCTTTAATAACTTTTCATATACTCTTTGGATTGACAGATAATTTAAGTGCATCTACTTATGTTTACTAACTTCAAAAAAGAGGACTTCCTCCAGTCTGGTTAAA
This sequence comes from Phocoena sinus, assembly GCF_008692025.1. Classification (NCBI taxonomy): domain Eukaryota; kingdom Metazoa; phylum Chordata; class Mammalia; order Artiodactyla; family Phocoenidae; genus Phocoena; species Phocoena sinus. The sequence continues at coordinate 70,574,143 of NC_045767.1, forward strand.
CTGAAAGGATGCCAATTTGGCTGATGGATAAAAACTTTGTATTTCAGGAAAATTATTGTTCTCCACTTAATTAAATCTAAGGATAACTAAAGCAGAGGTAAATTGCACTGAAATATCTTTTTTAGGCATATGTGCTAGTTTGGGGCACTATACTAGATTTCCTTTTAGTTCTAAGGACCTGGTTACTTCCAAGGTAGGTTTAGGAAATACCTCCCCAGATTCATTTCAATCATGAAAATGGATTGAGTACCCATTGATAAATTCACCACTGTAAAGTTTTAAAAGTCTTTCCATGAAGGCAAAGAAGTCTTCTCATTGGTATTACATTGCCAGATCTAATATCAGAAACTTATTTATTCTCTTATTCAACAAAACTTTCTGAAGTGCCTACTAAGTGACTGGCACTGTGCTTGGCACTCTAGCTGTGGAAAAGTGATTAAGAACAAACAAGTTGCCTGATATAATGTTCCCTTTAACTTATCCACTGAACTTGAACCACTTATTACTGAAATAATACAACTTTGTTAGTTGTTTTCCTGCAAATTAGGTTGGAACATAAATGATTTCAACCTAGATTTAGCTTCACTATGTGTGATCTGCTATGTGGGTGGAGTTAAATCCAGTATTCACCAGTAGTAGGTTATTGCTTTTAGAATGCATTATCAAGAATGTGTTTTTCGCATTTATAGGTACTTCTCTTTTCCAAGTTCAGGGGGTGAGAAGGCATATTATTTGATATGCCAAATCACAATATCAATTTGATTGACACCCTCATCGCATTAAAAATAATATATCAGTATATTTCTACACAGGGCATTTACACTACAAACCACTATTTATCTTTTGTGACATATTTACAAAGCATTTTATCTTCAAAAAAAGTTAGTATGAAAGTGCATGTGTAACTAATATAAAAAGAAGTAATTGCATAGATAGCAATGGAAAAGCAGTATATTTTATGGGGAATGACAACATCAATCAACAGTAAAATGCAATGGAAATGGTAAAATAACCTAGAAGTTAAGCATGGAAAATTAATCAGATTCCCTTTAATATTTACTCATTGGCTATTAGTATACAAAACATAGCTTATAAAATGAAATAAACCAGCAGTCTTATGAGAACTTATACAGTTTACAAAATTAGGGAAAAAGAGCAAGACTTTTAAACTATAACATCAACTGTTTGTATGCTTTAACTGCAATATTGTCATAGAAATTTGAAAAAAAATTTATATTCAAATAACTGAAAAGGAAAATCAGCAAGTATGTTATTCCAAATTTAATGGAAGGGTATTCAGGTAGATATTTTATTAAAAAGGAGCCCTCCAAGTAGAACTTTTTACTATTATTAAGACTACTTTATATCTCATTGTGACATATACAAAACCTCCTCTTAAGACAGATGAATAATAATCTATAGACTAAGAAAGGAAATGGCTATTTATCAATGCACAAAACTCCCACTTCCTTCAGTACTTGAAACCTAAAAATAGACACCTGAAATAATTACCAAAGAAGTTAATCTTCAAAACAAATACTTTTTCTCTTATAGACTGCAGGAGCAACTTAAAATGTCTAGGCATTCCTACCTAGTTACTTATTCCATACAACATGGGAGAGATTACGATGCTGCCAGTCTCTTACATCCAAGCAACAGAGATGCGGGTAGGTGAAGAGTAACTCAGCCCACTTGATAGGGCCTAAAATTCTATAACTGGGAAAGTTAATGCCCACTTTTCTTTTCCAAATCTTTTTCCTATAAACCAGTGTGGTTAAGAGCATGGATTTAATGGTCAGGCAGATCTGGGTTTAAGTATACTTATTAACTTGTGTGAGCTTGAGCACGTAAATAACCTCACTAAGCCATCCATAGCTTCTTCATCAGAAAAAAATGAGAATTAAAAAGAAACCCTAGTTATAAAGTTGTAAAGATTACATGAGAGAACATATCTAAAAAACTTAGCACAGTGCCTGACACACAGAGCTCAAAAGATGCTAGGAAGTGGTTTTAACGGAAGTAATACTACCAGCACTCCTAAAGGATTTCAGGCAAGAGCGTACTTTGAAAGAAATCTTTTATGTTTGAATGTTCTTAATGTCAGTTTTGAGGAACAGTATCTGTTGCAAGCTAAATCTGTTGGAGGATTCTCTTAATCACGGTGAGAAGGAAGTTCTCACTTACCTTGTCATTTACTACACTCTTTCCATCCCAAGCCCATCCTCTTTTGGTGAAGTAATTAACAGTTGCAAATTCAATTAGGGCAGAGAACACAAATGCATAACAAACAGCAATAAACCAGTCCATGGCAGTTGCATAAGCCACTTTGGGGAGAGAATTCCGAGCACTGATGCTTAGAGTTGTCATTGTTAGAACAGTTGTTACTCCTGCAGAAAGATAGGAAGCAAAAACATCAACAAATACCAGCAGGGCAGCATTGGAACTACTTTTTTTTTTCTTTACCAAAGGTACTTTCAGTGCCACCTCTAGCCATTAAAAAAGCAAACAAAAATCTTCAGAAAGAAAACAATGCAAAGTTAATTATTGTAAATGATTATTATACTTTTTGAAGTGATGACTCTGAAATGCTTTCATTTTCCATTTTTGTTTTTTTTTTTTTTTTTTTTTTTTTTTTTTTGTTTGTATGAATCTCCTTTTTCTCTTAAATACCGTTGAGGTTAGAAAGACTGGTGAAACTGAAATAGAATTTCCTATGAGGAAAGAAGGACTTGAAATTGACCCATTGTCCATTAACATTAATTTAAAAAAAAATCTTTCACAAAGCCGCCTCACATTAATTTGTTCATCATTTATTTGAATCATTCTAAGCAGACGACCAATCATCCACACTAGTAGTCACAATAGAACTATGATTAAGAAGTTCTTCATTCTAAGTATAGCTACCTAAGGATGAAATTAATTCTGGATTGCCTAGCATTGTGAGGACATAATTTCTTTCATAATGCAGCTTAGAATCTTCAGAAAATAAAACAGGCATCTAAATCCCAAACCTTATAAAATTTAAATCACTAAAAAGGTATATTATATACCTTTGTTGGTTTAATAAATAATTTCGTTCCTTGCATTATAAAGCTTTTCTGCCTATAGTCTGGGAAGTCACAATGGTTAAGTAAAAAGAAAGCAATAACTCAGAAGCCAGTCACAGTATCAGCAGGTCAAAATGTCTACAATTACCTGTTTTATCAGAGATTCAAGAGAGGATTAGTTATATACATAGGGGATACATTAAATTAAAAGACAATTGAAATGTTAAAGAAATGTTCATTCATATACTGAAATTTTTTATATTTTATTTTTTACTTTCCCTTAGGATAAATAAAACAGCCTTTTTTCTCACTTACCATAGAGTTAGAAGTTCAAAATAGCAATAATTCTATTTAATCGTGAGTGAATGCATCTGGGAATATGATGGTAGCAGTAGGGATAAAAAGTAGAAAAATAAATTTATCTCACCTGCTGCTTGAGTCAATATTAAAAACCACATTTACAGAAATACATTGTGTTTGCATGCATCAAACTGTGAAAGGTTTTAGATGGTGTCTTCTTGCGAGAATTTGGTAGAGCACATGCCAGATACACCCACACATACCCACAAACACAACCATATCCACCTGTACACACACACACACACACACACACACACACACATATATATATACATGCCAATGCAAATGATGAATCAATATATGAAACTATATTTAACTTCACCAGCAGTCAAGGAAAAAAAAATCAATAATGAGATACCTTTTCAAAACAATATTATCAGCAAAATGTTAGCAAAACCTTAAAAGATTGATACTATCCTGGCATTGAAGAGGATGTGGGGCAATTGACATTCTCTTTAATAGGGATTACAAATATCTAAGAGACTGTTGCCTAATCTGAGGTCATAAAGATTTAGGCCTATATTTTCTTTTGAGTTTTATAGTTTTAGTTCTTACATTTAGGTCTTTGGTCCTTTTTGAGGTGATTTTTGTGTATGGTAGACGTCCAAATTCATTCTTTCTCATGTGGATAGCCAGTGGGCCCAGCAACATTTGCTGAAAAGACTTTTCTTTCCCCATTAAATGATCTTAGCACTGTTGATGAAATCAATTGATCATAGATATATGGGTTTACTCTGGACTTTCAATTCTATTCCATTAATCTACATGTCTGTCCTTATGCAAATTTCACAGTTTTGATAACTTACAGCTTTAGAGTAAGTGCTGAAATTGGGAAGCAGGAGTTCTCCAAATTTCTTATTCTTTTTTCAGTTTGTTTTAGCTTTTCAGGGTCCCTTACACTTTCCTATGATTTTATGGTCAGTTGCTCATTTTTTCAAAAATGGTCGCTGGAGTTTTGATAGGTATTGCATTGAATCCCTTGTTTGGGGAAGTATTACCATCTTAACTACATTAATTAAGTCTTCCAATTCCCAAATATGGGATACATATCTATCCATTTTAATCACATATACATATATCATCTCCATTTATTTAGAACTTTAATTTCTTTCGGCAACATTTTTTTTTTTTTTTTGCGGTTCGCGGTCCTCTCACTGTCGCGGCCTCTCCCGTTGCGGAGCACAGGCCCCGGACGCGCAGGCTCAGCGGCCATGGCTCACGGGCCCAGCCGCTCCGCGGCATGTGGGATCCTCCCAGACCGGGGCACGAACTCGTGCCCCCTGCATCGACAGGCGGACTCTCAACCACTGAGCCATCAGGAAAGCCCGTAAACTGGACTTTGAATACTGTAATGTGGCAATTCTGGAAATCATATTCTTGCCCTCTCCAGGGTCTTTTGTCAATTGCTGCTTGTTGTATTTATTGTCTCTGTTTGTTTAGTGACTTTTCTTAACTAATTCTGTGAAGTCTGTATTCTTTTCATTTGGGACCACTTAAGTCTCTGTTTTCTTAGCTTAGTAGTCATCTAATGATTGCATAGATTTTTGCTGAAACACTTGAAACCAAAAAAACTCTCAGTCTTTGTCAGGTGATTCTGTGTGCAGGTTGGGATATGTCTTCATCATTCAACCAGGCAGTTTACAACTCTGCCTTCGCATCCACTTCCTGCTTGTATAGAGGCTCAAGGTCAACAAGAGGGGAGAGCTTTCGGCTTCCTCAGTGTTTTTTTGTGTATTCACATAGCTCTATGTATGCGTGTGGCCTTCAAGATTCCAGGAAATATGTCAGTGCTTTTCAAATCACTTATGTACAATTCATTCACCAGCTTTTCCTCTCAAACCTTTTGGTCAGCCCATTGTTTGCCCCAGATGTTATCCACTGCCTCAGGCAGAAGCAGCTAAAATATTTGCCTGGAAATGCTTTCAGTAGGCATCCTTCAGGTGGTAGCTTTGGCACTGGGGGAATTCTGAGTCAAATGAAATAAAAACAAGCTTTTTGAGAAGATCTTCCAGGGAGGCATAATACAGATGAAGTAATGACAATTCTTTTTGGATGAGCTCCATTTTCCTCCTTCTGGTACCAGGAATTCAGGCTTTATTTTCAAGATTACCACTTAGGTAGGGAGTGGGTATGGGACTAGTGTAAGTTGCAACACCATAAAGATTACTATTCTTTACCAAGATTCTACCATTTTTCTTGAATACATGTACTCAGGGTTGCAAGCTGTTGGCTAGTTTCCAAAGTTCTGAAAAAGCTGATTTTAACAGTTTTACCAGTTTCTTATTGCTTTTATGAAGATGTGGGATTTTAGTATTTCTTATTCCACAGTTTTTGGTGATGTCACTTCTAACATTTTGAGGGTCTACCCTGAGACCTAGGAGTTATCTTTCTAGATAAGCCAGGGCAGTATAAAATATTGGATACCAGTATAGATATTTCCTCAGAAGGCCTTATCATCAGATGGCTTGAGTTTGAATTCTGGCTCCATTACTTGCTGCCTGTGTGATTTTGAGCAAGTTTCTCAACTATTCTCATTATGTTCATCTTCAAAATAGAATTTTAGACTATATCTACTTCAGAAGAACGTTGTGAAGGTTAAGTATGCATTTACCACAAAGCCTGGAACATTGTAGGAATTTATTAAATGTTACTTATTTTACTTCTCTTTTTCGTTGTTATTACTATTACGTCTATCAGAAATCTACTTTACTTAAATGATAGCAGAAAAATATTTAAAGGTAAATGATACACAAGGCCCTTTACATGAATACTGCTTATAAAAGTAAGAAAGTGGCAAAAGTGGCATAATCAGTGTTTGGTAAATAGTTTAATAAATTGTTGAATACCTACATTAGTAATACCAATACAATATTGAAAATAATAAAGTTGGGCTATACATTGATGGCAAAAAATCTACAATACATTTTGCTTAAAAATGTTTCATGATTCAAGATTCATGAAAATATACACAAATGGATTTGTGCATCAATATAGATATACTGCATGAACTGAGTAAAAAAAAAAATCAGAAAAGACACTCATCTTAAGTTACCACTTTGGTAACTTTAGGGGAGAAGATAGCACATGGTTTGGAATGATGAAACAGAACTGGACTTGTGACTGATTTTTCATTCTTTTACTTTTTTGGTATTTTATCAGGTAAATATAAAAGGACAAAATCTCTAAGGATACAATCTAAGACAATAATATTAGTTACTTTGGGGAATTAACATTGAAGGAAAGTCATTCTTAAAAATTTTTCCTGGAGTGAACCTGCTTTGCTTCTGTGATAAGAAAAAATACAAAATTTTTGGTTTAAACAAGAGACACTTAATGACTTTCAATCTTTTCTAATTCAAGTGTGAATTCCTGGGAACGACTGATATATACATTAGTGTTGACTAACTTAAAGAAAATCTACAAAAAATGCATGTTCAAATTATGGCCAACTATAAATTTAACTATGATTCTAAGTCTATACTGCTAGCTTAAAATTAGATTTGAGTCTAGTCATTCAAGCCAATAAAATGTTATAGCAATTTCAATATGAATCTACTATGAGGCTCTTTTTCACCATATTCAAATCTTCCCTATATCTAAATTTTATTTTCTTTCGTCTGATTGTGGAAAACTTGACATTAAAATTGTTAACATGAACTATAAGCTCCTTCCTCCTTCCCTCCCTTCCTTCCCTTTTTTCCTTTTACTGGAGGGGTAAGATTCTCATATGTCAGCTTTTCTGCCTGCTAGTTGAGTCTAGCCTGGTCCCATTACACTGTAGATAGAAGAGCTAAGAATTAAAGAGCTGCACTTAGCTAGAAACCTCACAAACCTTCCACAAGCCCATCTCCCAACAATGGGCATTCTTCTATACCTAGTAGGGCCTCCATAAATGAATGTTCCCACAACATTAACAGACTTGTGTCTTCCCTTATCACCTCTGTGTGACCACCAAATCCCAATGCTTCTTTGGGAAGCCTAAGTTGCTTTTTCAGTAAAATAAAAGGTAGGTATTTTAAAGTGCTTTCAGCACTAAAATTCTATGCATATATGTGAAAACTATGCGACCATTTCCCATACACAGACAATATCTAATGTATAGCTATTTTATATTCTGATTTTATTCTGTGTAATATTTATTTCAAGGTGTAGGTGCCAAAACCTCAACTCATAGTAGCTGAGAAAATGGTGTCAAAGTAAAGAAATGCTAAGTATTGAGTGAACATATGCACTGAAAGGAGAAAATCAAATCAGGGGAAATGATTTCAGCACAGAGACTGAGACTGTGGGCTCCAAGGCCAGATGCCTGAATTCTAATTTTGTGACCTTAGGGAAATTTCCTAGCCTCTTCGTTCCACAATTTCCTCATTTGTAAAGTGGGGATTAGGTATAGTGTTTTCCCATCCTGTTGTTATAGCAACCAAATGAGTTACTGCATGCAAAGCAATGCCTCTGTTATAAAAAAGACACCTCAGTGTGTGTGAGAAAAAATAACATCACTCTGAAAGCAAAGTCAGGGCATATTTAAATCAGAAAAATAAAATAAAATACTCCTTGAGACCTTTATCCCCATCAAATGCTTGTTTGTGGTTAGGGTGTGGGAAGTTAGGAAGTTAGGAAGAAGTGTCAGAAACCAAACAGGCACAAAAACTGCAATAGAACAGAAATGTAAAATTGTTTGATACCACCTGCTGGCTACTGCTAGAAATGGCAGAAACAACAGACATCCTGGAAACAAAATGGTGGATTCCCCACCCCACCCCTGCCTACCCCTTCAGCCCAATGGACAAAGCAATAATCGCCCCTTTCCCCGAAAAATGATAATAATAACATTTACAAATACAGTATAAGTGCAGTATGAAAGGTTGTGATTTTAGTTTAATTTTAAGGTTGAAATTTTAACGTATAACTGTACTACATCTGAATAACAAAAAAGTTGAAACTTCTATGTGTTAGAGACAGAAATTAGAACTTGGAGAGCATATCATTGTCCTAAAACCTAATTATCTCAAATTCCACTAATTTAAAATTTGTGAACTATTGATTATAATCTAGAAGAACATGATCGAAAGGTTAATTATAATGTAGACAACACTGTGAGGGATTACAAAGTTTTCTTTATGATTACCTGAATACATCATGGATTTAATAAATCAAAACTCATATCCCTTTCCCCAAACCCTTTGTATCTTGATGTCCCTTTCTCAATGAAAGGCCTCTGCGATCAGAATGAAGTCATTTTCATATTCTGTCAGTTTGGGCAACACATGGTTTCCTCTCCCTAGAATCTTTTCCTTGTCACACATCCTTCTTTTTTACCTAGTTAAATCCTATTTCTTCTCTTAAATTATTGAGTACCTACTTACTGCAGGTACATTTTGTAGGCACTGGGAACATACCAATGAACAAAATAGCAGAGATTCCTGCACCTAACGAATGCACATTGGACTAATGCTGCAGTACACACAGCTCAACTTGTTCTTTCTGCAGGATTTCATCCATAAAGGAAAAAAAAAATAGGCAACTATGACCTGGTCCTATGCATACCTCCATAGGTTGTGTCCTTTTTAAATTTTCAGTTGGTTTACATGACTGTATATCCCCAATAAACTATATGGATTACAGTTTGTTTGCCTTCTTCTCCCCAAAATGTAAAAGTGTGCATAACAGAGGGTAGGAGATCATTAAGTAGTTTTTAAATTAAATAGTTTTTAAATAAATAGTGCATAGCAGAGTGCAGGAGGTCGTTAAATAGTTTTTTAATTGAAACTACTCCCCCAATGATCTGTAATTGATAAGCCTTTATTTATTAGGATAATGGCAAGAAATCTCTTCCTTCTTTTATAAAGCAAGTAGGCACTGAGTTCCCGTTCTGTGCTGGGCTCTGTGGAGCTGTGAATGGAATGCGAGCCAAACCAAATCAGCTCTCTACGAGACATTTTTTCAAAAGAGCACAAAGTGACATAACATCACAAGTGGGTAGGGTCTATGATGAACTGTAACGGGGTTACCTACCTAGACGGGAATTTGGGTTAGACTTCCCCAAGGAAATGAAGGGATAAGTTAAAATGGCCACCAGACAATGGAAGATAATACTAGACTGAGGAAAGACCCAACCACAGACATGGGGAAACACGGCATTGCGAGGCATGGAGAGAATCCTGCAAGGTGGGAAGGCAGAAGAGAAGGGTTTCGTGAAGAAGAGGAGAGAGGGGGAGGCAAGAGCCAGACTATCCAGGGCCTGTTTGATGGTGTTCAGGTGATATAAATTCTTTTCAAGAGCAATGGGAAAGCTTTACAGAGTCCATTTTGAACTGGTTAGTGACATGGTCAGTATTTCTTGTTTAAAAGATTACTCTGGCTATTGTTCCTCTATAGTTAAGGTGGTTGCTATTTTCTTTATTTTTCTCCAGCATTTTCTGTTTGCCTTTTATTTACTGTAGTTTGAATACAATATGACTAGGTATGTTTATTGTTTGTTTTGATTTGTTTTGTATTTATCCTTCTTGGTGTCCTCTGAGCTTTTGGACCTATGGTTTGGTCATTAATATTTGGCAAGTTTCAGCCTGTTAATGTCAAATATTTCTTCTGTTCTTACTGTCTTCTTCTTCTGATATTCCAATTATGACTATGTTATACCTGTTAAAATGGTAGCACAGTTCCTGACTGCTTTGTTGTTTTGTTTTTGTTGTTACTTATTCAATTTTCTTTTCCTGTTTGAATTTCGGTCTGTGAGGTTTCTAATGATCTATAGACAAGCTCAGCCTTATTGAGTTGATCGATGAACCCACTAAAGGCATTTCTGTTATTGTGTTGGTTTTTTTAAAATTTCTATCATTCCTTTTGATTCTTAGAGTTTCCATCTCTCTGTTTATATAACTGATTTCTTCTTGGATGTTGTTTCCTTTTTCCATTAGAGACATTAACATATCAATCACAGTTATTTTAAATTCCTTGCCTAATAATTCCAACATCCCTGGCATGTCTGAGTCTGGCTCTGTTGTTTGCTTTTTCTTTTCCAACTGTGTTTTGTTTTTTATTTTTCCTTTTGGCATGCCTTCACAATTTTTCCCCAAGTTTTATTAAGATATAATTGGCATGCATCACTGATAAAATTTGTTGAAAGCTGATCATGTTGATTTGGGTAATAGGAACGGAGATAAATAGACCTTAAGGGTAGGATTTATGTTAACTTGGCTAGAGGTTGGCTGTGTTTAATGTTTGCTGTCATTATAGGTGCCACAGGATTCAAGGGTTTTTTTTGTGTTCTTGCTTTGGCTTCCCCTTTTGACTTTGGACTTCCCTAGCTACTCCTCCTCCCAGGGAGTCTGTGTCTTCAGCTCTTTCTGCTGTAAGCTGCTGCTCTTCTACGGGCGTCACCTTGGCGTGGCGGTAAGGTGTACGGGAGGGAGACTGGTCTACAATCTTCGAGTAGATCTCAGGCTTTTAGGCAGCCCGTGTCTCAGCCTGTAGCTTCGCGAGTGTTTCTCCACTTGTACAGCTTTCTTCCCCATTCTGCTTACTCCTTGCAGTGGCTGTAGCATGCCCAATCTATTTCCTTGATGCTCTGATCTCTGTTGATAGTATTTCATTTCCTCAAACCTCCTTAGGTGAGAGAGTAAGACTGGCCTTCTGTCAGCTGGGATGAGGCTCTGGCCAAGTCCCTTCCCCTGGACACGGGCTTTGGCTATGGAGAAGGCTCTGGGTATATTTCAAAAAGCTTCTTCTCCCTTACCCTTTCCTCTGCCATTGTCAAGAATGGATATTTCTCAGATCTTTCCCTTGAGAATTTAGTGGGGTTCCGGGGAGGTAAAGCCCACGAATATGTGGGAATCCCCCATAAGATTGTGGTCTTAGGAGTTTCTTACTTTCACATGAGTACACGCTCAGTTTCTAACAATTCATGACAATGACCATTCAAGTGCCTCTACCAGATGCTTAAGCAGCATCTCTTTCAGGTAAAAAGAAAATCTTAGCTGTGTCTCTCAGTGTGTCTGCCTCTTCACAATTTGGGATGGCAGTTTGCCTGTCACCTTGATTCTTGTATGAATGCAGTAAAAGCCCTTAATTTTCATTTGTTTAGCTTTTTCATATTGTAAGGATGGGAGTGACAGCTTGCAAGCTCTTCACATGTCAGTGCTGAAACCTGAAGCTCAGCGCCTTGATTTTAATACATGATTTTTTATAACTTCCCATGTTATTAGTCATACGTATATTTTTTCTCTTCTGGGTTTCTGGTTGTGTCTGGGTAGTTGAGTTTGACAGTTAATCAGAAAAGCTAGGTAATATTTAGCAAGGTAATGAATCAGTATAATATAGACAACCTTCTGGAAGTAAAGAATGAACCGATATCAGCAGATGACTGATAGTCAACAAGGCAAATTCATAAATCTCTGCATTTGGCCAGCACAATTAAATTTGGAACAGATGCTCTAACAGTTCCCTGTGTTCCTGCTAACTGCATCTTAAAAGAAGAAATTTGAAGACATATAAAAATGAATTAAAATGAATTATAAGGTCAGAGTATTTTTATATCACTATATTAACATCATTTAAAAATAACTTGTTAAAAACAGGAAAATTCAAGAAATCAACCAAATTTTTAATCATATGTACCTGATTTATTCAATCAGCTTGCCTAATATTTCTTCCCCCACTAACTGGCTTGATTATATTTTTGGCAAAAATACTACTTGTAAAATCTGGCCAAATTATTTAATGCTTCACTACAAGCATAAGCAAAATCATATTTTAAGATTGAAAGTAAGAAGAAAATTCATACAATAATGTTACTGACCTTAATTTAACATCTGTACACACTAGTTGTTAAATTAATAAGATATTAAGAACCTTCCTGGGTACAGACTGCAATTTATTTGCAATCAGTGTATGTGAAAGTACATATACATACATGCATATGAATATTCAGGAACTCTGGGGCATCAGTGGTGGAGCCTCAAGCGATGAGGATCAATTAATATACCAGGTCTGTGTTGAGTGCCCCTTCCAGGTTATCAGAGAGCACCCTGAATATTCCCAGAACATAACATATCATAATATAAACCATTGTTTACCTTCCCTTCTCCTCAAACAGACTGTAACCTCTTTGAGTGTAGGAATAACATCTTTTTTGTTTACCTTGTGTTGCTAAGGTCTAGCAAAGTGTCTGGCACATATTTTCTAACTGAATGGGTTAATAAATATAGTTTTGAAGCAAATACACCTATTTGTGTGGATATAGACATATATTATAAATGAGTGGGTATGTTTGTGTGTGTTTGGGGTTAAATACATAAATACACAGAAACAGTCTGATACTAGCTATTTTTTTCCCAGAATTCAATGACTAGGGAAGTGGATGCCTTGGAAGATTTGGGATTAAGAGATGTCCGATCATTTAAACAGTTTTAAGTAAATATTTTATGTGCTCCATAAGTCTAATCAAAATATTATATATGTAACATTTTATATATATATATATATACACACAAAAAAAATAGTGTGTACATATATGGTGTACTATATACTAATGTATAATGTATATATATAACATATATAGTTATACATGTAATATATACATATGTAAAATTACATAAATATACTAATGTTATGGTTAGTTCTTAGAAAAGTTATTAAGCTAAGCACCAACTAAAGGCTGTTCTCTGGAGTGAGCAAGTAGGAAAGCAGACAAGATAAAATGAAAGTACCGCCTCATCCTCTCTCTCATTTAACAATTGTGGTGGAAGACATCCAAGGGTATGATTGTTGTGGTATCAGAGACCTAGGCTTCCTCTTTCTTGTTTCTCTGCCATTTTTAAGGTAGTGCCCATGTCCTTGAGGTTGAAGAGGGCTTGCCAGCACTTGGCCTGCATTCCAGCAAACAAGAGGGGAGGGAAAAGGAGGGGCACATAAAATATTTAGGTTCTTAATATCTTATTAATTTAACAACTAGTGTGCATAGATGTTAAATTAGGGTCAGTAACATTATTGTTTGAATTTTCTTCTTACTTTCAATCTTAAAATATGATTTTGCTTATACTTGTAGTGAAGCATTAAATAATTTGGCCAGATTTTACAAGTAATATTTTTGCCAAAAATATAATCAAGCCAGTTAGTGGGGGAAGAAATATTAGGCAAGCTGATTGAATAAATCAGGTACACATGTCCTTGAGAACTTAGTCATATGGCCACATCTAGCAGTAAAGGAGGCAGGGAAATGAGTGGGTGTGTACATCAAGTCAGTGTAGTGTTCACTTGATGTACACAGCTAGAATTGAGACTTCTAATGTTCTGTAAGTTATTAGGGAATAACTAATCATCTCTGACAGATGGAGGCCTGTGATGCTTTAGGCACAGACTATATAAATTATCTGAAAAATTGGGAAAGGAAGAAAGGAGTGTTTTATATTAACCCTCTAACGTATCAGACTACGTACTAAAGCAAAACTCTGCATACCTATGTACGCTGGTCTCCTGCAAGTTATTCCAATGGGCTTGATTTGCAAATGCAGCTTTGAGACAGTCCCAAGGCCCACTTCCCAATAGTTTGGTCCTATCGAAATAGAGATTCTAGACCTACTATTTCCATGCACATTCTGTCTTTTGACCACTCTCTTCTTTAGTTCTCTGTAGGCCGTTTGTTACCACTCGTAGCTCGACTGTTCAGATTCCACAAGGTAACATAATTGCTCTTCTACTCCTCTCACTTTACTGTTCTTTCTGGGCAATATAATTTACTCTCATTTCCTAACCTGTTCCTACATGACAAATATCTTTAAGGATGTATCTTATGAACTCCAGTGCCAAATATCTCACTCTGGCCATCTTCTGGATATCTCTAATGGGCTCAATAAAAGTTTATTGAGCTTCCTATATGACATTTTTTTTTTAGATTTTAAAAAAGTAATTTATTTATTTTTATCTTTGGCTGTGATGGGTCTTCATTGCTGCGCGTGGGCTTTCTCTAGTTGCGGCAAGCAGGGGCTACTCTTTGCTGCGGTACGCAGGCTTCTCATTGCAGTGGCTTCTCTTGTTGCAGATCACGGCCTCTAGGCACACGGACTTCAGTAGTTGTGGCATGCAGGCTCAGTAGTTGTGGCTTACGGGCTCTAGAGTGCAGGCTCAGTAGTTGTGGCATATGGGCTTAGCTGCTCCACGGCATGTGGGATCTTCCTGGACCAGGGCTCCAACCTGTGTCCCCTGCATTAGCAGGTGGATTCTTAATCACTGTGCCACCAGGGAAGCCCGATATTAGTTTTTTTTTTTTTTTTGCGGTGCGCGGGCCTCTCACTGTTGTGGCCTCTCCCATTGCGGAGCACAGGCTCCGGACGCACGGGCCCAGCCACTCCATGTTATGCGGGATCTTCCCGGACCGGGGCATGAACCTGTGTCCCCTGCATCGGCAGGCGGATTCTCAACCACTGCGCCACCAGGGAAGCCCTAGTTTTTTAATTAAAAATCTATCCAGTCTACTACATGTCTGCACTTTGTTATACATGAGTATACAAAAATATGAATTATATGCTCAGGGAGAATATAATCTACTGGAAGATGCAGATAATCAATAGGCAAATTTTGCAGATGGTGTAATAAATAACAGAGAAAATATGGGGTGCTCTGAAACTGCCTAAAAAGTACTTGTCCAAGATTTTGGGATCAGAGAAGGCTTCCTACAGGAAGTGATATATAAAAGGAAATTTGAAGAGTCTGAGGAATATGTTCAATGAAGAAAAAACATGTTCCTGGGTCTAATGTAAGTCAGTGTAGCAAAAGGTACCCTCACAACAGGTTAGGTTGGGGAGGCCCATGAAGGCCACATAAACATGGTAAGTGTTTCAGTCAATGGCTGTAACATACAGTCATGGAAAAGTTTCATGCAGGAAATCATGTGACTAGATTTGAGTTTTAGGAAGATCACTCTTGCCACAGTGTGTAGAATGGAATGAAGAAGAGTAAAACTAAGGACAGAGAGATCAGAGAAACCTTTTATAATAATCCCACACTGTTAAGTCCCATAGAAATCTCAAGTTTTAAGCCTTCACAACTGAATCTATAGTCTAAGCCAAAACCCACCACATCTCCCATAATTCTCTATTGTAGGGAATGACGTTACATTTATCTAGTCACTCAAGTAGAAATCTAGGAGTATTCTGCAATGCCTAATTTCTCTCCCCTTCAGATTCACCATGTCCTGCATGTTCTTCCTCCCTAGCTTCTCTCAGATCTATAACTCTTTCTCTACCAATATTCATTGTCCTATTCAGGCCTTCATTATTTCTCACCCAGATAATATCAATTGTCTCTTAACTAGTCACCCTCTATCACTAATACCATTTCAATCTATGTATACAATATTCCCCATAATGGTCTTCCCCTACACTCAAATGCCTCCAGTTTACTCCCTCACTAAAATACCCTTCAAGCCGTTTCCATGGCTTTAGCATGGAATGTAAGGCTGTACACGAACTGGCCTCTGTCTAACCATCCTTACAAACAAATGAATCCCATGCCTGAGATACACCGAGCAGTAATCTGCTGTTCTTCATATGCTCCATGTTGCTTTTGATAATTGCGCACCCTCTGCTTAGAATATGGCCTTTTCCATTATGCTAATTTGCAAGGCTTGAGTCGATTCTTCTTTCCTTGGGGTTTCTCTGACTTCCTCAGATTTAACTGCTTCCTTCTTTTTGCTCTTACCTTATTTTGGAATATTTCTCTCCCAGCACCTATGATCCTCTATACCACTTATTTATTTACATGTCTCTCTCACTCCTCCATACTCTGAGCAGCCTATAGGCACATGGAAATGCTACCACCTCATTCAGATTCTGGCAAGGGTAAATCCTTATTTTTTGTTGATTCATCAAATGAAATAATTAATTTAAAAATCTGTGAACAGTAACACTGGGAGACCATATTCACAAATTCTATAAGAAGGAACATACAGGTTAAGAAGCTAATAAGCTTTAGAATGAAACAGAGGTTTAATCACAACACTGTAATATAAATGGAATATAAAAATAGTGTAAACTGATGCCTTTTCCACTTAAATCGCATATTCTTACATTACTCCAGATAGGATTAAAAAGTATCATTTAGAAGCACCTACTATATGCCACATCTCATTATAAGAACTTTTCATGTATTAATTTGTTTAATTCTCATAACAACCCTGTGAGTTCGGTATTATTATCATCCTCACTTACAGTTGAGGAAACTGAGGCTAAGTGAGGCTGACTACCTTACTGTAGATCACACTGTTAGCAAGTAGTAGAGGTGGGATACAAACCCAGGCAGTCTGCCTCAGAAGTCCACACTCTTCACTAAATTGTACTGCCTAGGGCTTCCCTGGTGGCACAGTGGTTGAGAGTCCGCCTGCCGATGCAGGGGACACAGGTTCGTGCCCCGGTCCGGGAAGATCCCATATGCCGCTGAGCGGCTAGGCCCGTGAGCCATGGCTGCTGAGCCTGGTGCGTCCGGAGCCTGTGCTCCGCAACGGGAGAGGCCACAACAGTGAGAGGCCCGCGTACCGCAAAAAAAAAAAAAAAAATTGTACTGCCTAGTCTATAAATGATCTTCTCTTTCAAAGCGAATTATATGTCCATATAGTGTCTTTTTCAAAATCATGAACCTAACACTTCAGCCCCTAAGCTCTTTATACATTTTAAAGTTATATCGTGTATTAAAATGTTTCGATTGCTTGAGAAATGGCTTATACATAGAGACAATGTGCAGTAAAATCAGGCACAGATTTGGATTCTGCTTCTGCCACAGCAGCTCTGTGACCTTGCTAAGCTTCATTTCCATCTGTAAAATGTAAATGATTTTTTTTTTGGTGGGAGGGGGATTGTTGAGAGGATAGAGTATAAGCATGTATGCCTGGTACATAGAATTGTCCAACAAATGTTAAATTATCCTCCTTTCTCTCTCCCTCTCCCTGCCACCTTCTCTCTCTCAGCCTCAGTGACTTTATCTCTAAAATGGGAATTATGATATATTATAGTATAGTATTTTATATACTTGAACATTAAATGATACATGCAAATGTCCCATTTGGAACCTGTCAAATAAAAAGTGCTATAGCTTCCCTGTTATTTCTGAGTTGTTTAGGCCCCCAATGTGTAGATAAAGCAGCTAAGAATCCAAACCAAGGATGCAAGAGTCCCATCTAGTGGTGGTTTAAGAAAAAAATCAAGACACCTAAGGATTATACTGCTTAAATGGTTGCCTAGAAAGCCTTGGGCTATTTTGTTTTATTCATTTTCCCACCTTGAGAAATAATCTAACGTGGCTCCCAGGGAAAGAGAAAGGAAAGCCTTGAACTGGATTCTTCTCTGTTCTTCCATTGTTCCAAGAATGTCCAAAATCTTTTCAGAATGGATCCACAGATTTCCGGTCTTGTTAAACTCATTATCTTCATTGCTGAACTACTCTATTCCTAGATTTCTAAAAGGATGTGATTCAGCTCCTCAGTTAGGCATGATTTGATAGCCTAATGCTATCATATGGATTCAGCAGTGTCGTTATGACTTAAGACCAATCTCTCGCAAGAACACCCATCAGTCAAAATCTATTACATTTGAGAGGTGACTTCCAAGAAGTCTAGCATATGGTTTACATCTAATCTCAAATGATATCAGGAATGAGGTGGAAGTTCTGGTTAAGGTAAGGCTAGATCTAAAGATGGTTGAAAACAGCCTTTCTGGGATCCCTGCACCTCTGCTCCATTACCCAGGGAAGTTCAATCCAGCGTAACTGCTAAATACCACAGTGATTGTCATGAACTAACTGCATGTTTGTGTTCCCCCCAGATTCATATGTTGAAATCTAATCCTTGATGTGATGGAGGTGGGGACTTTGATAGGTAATGTGGTCATGATGTTGGGGCCCTCATTAATGAGATTAATGCCCTTATAAGAAGAGGCCAGAGAGTTAGCTCACTCTCTTTCTGCCACGTGACGACACAAAGTCAGCAACCTATAATGAAGGAGAGGCCTCTCACCAGAACCCCACCATGCAGGTGTCCTGATATCCAACTTTCAGCCTCCAAAACTGTGAGAAAGAAATTTCTGTTGTCTATTAACCACCGAATCTATGATACTGTGTTAAAGTAGCTTAAACTAAAACAGTAATATTCTGATTTCATAAGTTTAAAAGAAAATAATATATTCAGTATGATGACAATAAGGCAATAAAAGAACAGACCACAGAAAACACTATCTTGTATAAACTCCCCACTGTTATCAAATCTTTTTATTATTTCAATCTTGTAATTGTATTGTCATAAAATGCAAGGTGACTGTTCAAATATTAATAGTTTTGGTGGTATGGTGGTATCTTATAGCTCCCTGAGGTGATCTAACTAGGGAGATATTATGTTGTTTGTGATAAATAATGCATTATTAAATAATTTTTATCAGAAAAAAGTCACCCAAGTAGAAATCATTTCCTTGAAAGACTAGTAGGTATTGGAAAATAAACAATAGTTTTAATTTTTTTGAGAGTTTAAAAACTAAGAATAAGGCTTCCCTGGTGGCACAGTGGTTGATAGTCTGCCTGCCGATGCAGGGGACGCGAGTTCGTGCCCCGGTCCGGGAAGATCCCACATGCCGCGGAGCAGCTGGGCCCGTGAGACAGGCCGCTGAGCCTGTGCGTCCAGAGCCTGTGCTCCGCAACGGGAGAGGCCGCAGCAGTGAGGGGCCCACGTACCGCAAAAACAAAAAACAAAAACAAAAAAAAAACCAAGAATAAATATGCACTCAAAATTTTGCTATAGTGAAAATAAATATTTAATGATCTAAACCCGTTTAAATAGTCAAATAATCAGAGTAGAAAAATCTATTATTTTCCACTTCGTTATTTCAAGGCGTAAGTGAAGAAAAAACAACTAAAAAAAAAACTAAAAAAAAAAATCAAAATGAAACAACGACAGTAACAAAAAATCCTGCTCTTGAAACACCTAAAATCTCCCTTATATATTCTATAAGGTTATCAAGCTTTCACAGATGAGTTCCAAGACAAAGTACATTATAAGAAATGGTTTTACAGAATGCAGTCAAAAGCAGTCATAGAATTCTCCACCTCAGATTAAAATTAAACAGAAGTTTCTAAGGTGAACCTATTATAAGTACCTATACTTTGAAAGACCTGGATTAACTAGGTTAATTTTGCTTAAAAATGCAGAATATGACACCAGGACAGGAGAGAACGTTGAAAAGTCATTTAATGCATTAGTTACTATACCATGATGTGACCGTATCAACTTCTGGGCAGGAAATAGGGCAAGGAATCTGAAATACTTCAATAAGCAGCTGCTAATGCCAAAAGTTAACTATTGTTCAAGTCTGAACATTCACCTCTAGTTCTGATCTATGTTTAGTAAGCCTGACTCTCAAACAGAAATTACCTATGTTTGAAGCAATCACCCAGGAGATTTCTGATTTCAAGCTCTAAAAGAAAAGAAAACAAAACCGAAAAGAAAGGGAAAAAGTAGTTTGATGGCATAATGGTGCAGTAGAAAAAGTGAAAAGATTAGAGTCAGAGAGTGTGAGGTCAAATTCTTTCTTTGTTACTGACCTGCTGTCTGATAGCGGAGTAGTCTCTTGATACTTTCGGACTTCAAAATTCTTGTCTGAAAAGGGGGGATAATTACTTTCCTAACTGGGGATATATTTTTTTCAGAATTAAATAATGATTAAATTTGAAGTTTCTAACACAGTATATAACCCATAGAGGTGCTCCGAAACACGCTTTAAAATTTTTTCTCATCACTATGACCACATAGATTTCAGTGTAGGAAATGGGATTGGATAATCTGCCCTCATAACTTGAATGGTTATAACTGTATTGAAGTGACATTGGCATGTCCTGAAAAGAATCTAAAAAAAAAAAAAATTCACTGACAAAATAACAGCATACACTTTTAATTCTCTTCCTGTGCCCTTACTAATAATCCATTCTCCTCAATCAAACTTAAGCACCTATATTCCCGAAACAACTTCTAAACCTGCCCCTAGACTTGGACCAGCAGAGCTTTCTAATCTTCCTTGCCATGGCTTATTAACGTATCTTGCTTCATTCACTTTCCTAATTGGCAGTGGCTGACTGGGATGAGTCTACCAGCAGGGAGGAGTGTGGCTGGTGGGCTGGCAGCTTGCTGATTAGCGTGTGCTGCCTTGTGCCAAAGTCAATTCTGGGATGCCAGGTGTGCAGCCTGTTAGCGCTCTGCAGCCCATGCCTTGTGGAAGACAGGGATTTGGAACGAGGTTTGCAGAGACTTTTTTTTTGCCCCGCACAGGCTTTCTGTTCATTGCTTTCATGTCCTGCTACCACCCAGACATTCTACTCCTGCTGGCACTTTCTCCATACTTTCCAATTAAAACCGTCCATGTCTCCTTCTAAGGCTGCCCTGATTCTTTCGCCTAGATAGGCTGAAGCTGTATCCAGGTGATTTTCTGATTTTCTCTCTCTTTTTAAAGTTCTTTTCAGCTTGATTGTGGTAAAATTGGCAAATAAAATTGTAATATATTTAAAGTGTACAGTGTGATGAATTGATATACATTATGAAAGGATCCCCACCATAGAGTTACTTAACCTCATCTCACATATTTACCTTTTTTCTTTCTTTTTGGTGAAGACACAAGTTCTATTCCCTTAGCAAATTTCAATTACACAGTACAGCATTATCAACTAGAGTTACCATGTTATACATTAGATCCTCAGACCTTATCCATCTTATAACTGAAAATTTGAACCGTTTTATCAGCCTCTCCCTAATGCCTCACACCCAGCCCCTGGCAACCGAGATTCTATTCTCTGTTTCTATGAGTTCAACTTTCTCTTTGCTTGGAATTTTTGCTCAATTCTTATGCAGTGCTCTTTCCTATCTCTTCATGCCTTCAGCCATAGACCACTTGGATTCACAGAACATTCGACAGTATCCTTGGTTCTCAGAAAATACTCAGGCTTGCTATTTGTTGAATATATAAGACAGTAAAAATGTATGTTTACTTTAAGACTTAATAAAACCTGTACACATATTGTTTCAGGGATCCTCTTAGCATCCTGATGAGGTAGACAGCATAAGTTTTACATCTATTCATAGTGGAGAAAATCTAGACTTTACAGAGGTTACATGCTTGCTTAATCTAGAAGTGGAATCAGAACCTAACAGAAGCTCTCTTCATTCTTGGTGCAATATTCTTTCAAACATGTAGTTAAATGCTCAACATTATTTGCTGTTTTATTTAATAATTTTATTTATTATTATTAGTTGTTTTATTATTATTACATTTGTTACTTCAGATCTTGATTATCTCTTTATTAAACTACAATAACCTCATTATTAAGGGACTTTCTGCCCAATAGGTGACTGGTTTCTCAAAAGTTGAAGTGGAATGTTCTTCTTATCTGCCATTTTTATGATCACCTATAGTATGTGTTTCATGTAACGGGTACACAGAGCCCACTTATTATATAGCTTTCCTGAACTAAATGAAGAAGCATGTTTTTCACTCACCAATTCCACTGTAAAAAAGATATTTCTAATATTAAATAACTTGTCAGACATGCTGGTGGAGGGGAGAAATGCTCCAGAGTAGGACTAATGTTGAGACCTGTAGGGAACTAGACAATGATGAGGGCAACAGGATAAAGGGAAGGTAAGCATGAGGGAAGGGAGGAAGACTAGTGGCAATATTGAGAAAGGTATGAAGAAATTGGTAACTCAAAATGATAGTCTAATAATTAGATATTTAATATTTGATTTTATAATGTATACAGTTTACATAATATAGAATTTTAACCACACCCAAAGAGAGGTCAGGCCTTTGCTCTCAGCTTCTGGGATGTGATTTCTAGGCCTGGAATGTCACACTTGATAAGAGTGGCTTTGCCTGGGGGCTTTGGTGCAGCTCAATAGTGACAGTTGAATTTAGGGTGGGAGTTTGGGAACATGCCATATCAGCTCTACCTCCCTGAGCAGCTGGAAACTGAGATCAGCCACAAGACCAATCAACCATGCCCATGTGACAGAGCCCCAGTAAAGCCTCTGGACACCAAGGTGCAAGTTAGTTTCCTGCTTGGCAATATGTGCTGCCACGTATCAGTGCCAGGAAAGTACTGCTGTCCCTGGCTCCATGGGGAGAGGCCAATGAAAGCTCTGCATCTGGTACTTTGCCTGGACCCGACTCTATGTGCTTCTTCCCGTGGCTGGCTTTAATCTGTATTTTTTCCCTGTAATAAACCATACCTGTGAGTGTAACAGCTTTCACTGTGTTCTGTGAGTTCTTTTAGTGAATTAACAACTCTGAAAGTGGTTTCGTGAACTCCCTGAACCTACAGTTAGTGTCAGAGTGACTGCAGCCCTCTGCCCTGTGTTCCTTCTAAACTTCACAGTTGGCTAACCTATTGCAATGAGTAAGTTTTATTTGCTTATTGTTTTTCCCTGTATCCATGCAACCTTCTTTTGGAAACAGCACTCTGATTCCCTAATTTTAAAAATTAGGAAAGTACCCCACTTGACACTTTTAGTCTCTATAATTTTGCTAACCTAACTCTCGTTGAACTCACAAATGTGCTTATCTATACTATCTATCTATCTATCATCTATCTAAAATCATTTTCCATTTACTTATTGCCTCAGTTTAACCTACTTAATTGGCCATCAGCTTAAAAAGAGGTAAAAATAACTGCCCTCTTGAAATTTAAATTCTTGTCGGGGAGGCAGATTAAACAAAAGTATATATTTTTTCTATAAAATATTGGAAGATGATATGTGCAATGGAAAAAAAAACATAGAATAGGGCCAGCGGGAGCAGAAGATTCAGGATTGGGAAGCAGTTCACGATTTTAAGTTAGATTGTCAGGTAGGTCTCTTCAAGAAGATGACATTTTAGAAAAGCCTGAAGGAAATGAAGGAGTTAGCCACACAGATATCTGGGAAAAGAGAAACCCAAGCAAAGGGAAAAGACAAACCTTAGAGGTGAATGGCTAGTATATTCATGAAATAAGAAAGAGGCCTGAGTGGATGCTAGGGGAAGGGAGGTCATAGGAGGGGTGTGAACCTGTCCATGATGATTGTATCAGGGATAAGAATGTGACCCATGTCTAACCAATAAGACTCAATTAGGGGACTTTGAGATGGGATGCACATCTAAGATGTTGTTTCTTATGGATATCTGTACAAGCTCATGATTAATTAAGAATAAAGTTAACAAAGAGGCTTAAGTCCGCTGGACTTGAGCTTCATTTGACATAACAAAGGAGACTCGATTAAAAACTGAACACACACTGGCGTATTTCACTTAAATACAGGAATATCAAGAATTCTGAAATTCCCTTCAAACAATTGAACACTGATGATATGAATATCAAAGAAGTTGGATACCTGCCCAGGTACGTCTTACCTAGAGGTGTATAGAGTTCATAACTCCCCAAATATGCCATCTTGGGATATCCAACCTAAACTAAAACAAGATCTGACCACTCTTTACCTATTTATTGATAAGAAAGAGAGAATTAAGTATTAGATAATAAATAGTAATAATAATAGCAAACGATTACATAGAATTTACTATGTGCCAGAATTGTTCTAAGTGTTCCATGTATCTATGAATGTATGTGTGTGTGTTGATTCCCTAAAATACCTAATGAGGTAGATATTATAATCCCAGTTTTACAGAGGGAGGAAACTAAGGTACAAAGAGGTTTAAAAAGACTTTCCATAGCTTACCTAATTTGATCATAGAAGAGCCAGATTTTGAACCAAGATACAAACATCTCGGAGATATTACAGGTTTGGCTCCAGACCAGCACAACAAAGTGAATATCACAATAAAGCAAGTCACATGGAATTTTTGGTTTCCCAGTGCATATAAAAGTTATGTTTACACTATGCTATAGTGTATTAAGTGAGAAATAGTATTGTCTTAATTAAAAAATACTTTATTGCTTAAAAAATGCTAAGTATCATCTGAGCCCTCAGTAAATTGTAATCCTTTTATAATAGTAACATCAAAGATCACTAGTCACAGATCACCAAAACAAATATAATAATAATAAAAAAGTTTGAAATATGGTGAGAATTACCAAAACGTGACACAGAGACATGAAGTGAGCAAATGCTGTTGGAAAAATGTCACCAATAGACTTGCTTGATGCAAGGTTGCCACAAACCTTCAATTTGTAAAAAATGCAACATCTGCAAAGCGCAATAAAGTACAGTAAAACAAGGTATGTCTGTGCTCTGATTCCAGAATCTGTGCTCCTAATCATTTCATGACCTTCATAGCAAACTGCTATTTTTTCTTTTTTTTTCTTATTGTAGTAGAAACCACTAGCTGCCAATCCAACATTTAGTCAATCATAATATTGGAACACTGAATTTATTCAGGGTGGCAATTTCTCAGACTCTCCGGTTATGAGACCAAGTTAGGCTAATAATATATAAATAGAGATTGCCTGAAGGGACTTCTGGGAAAGTTCATTAATGGCAAACACAGAGCTGGAACAGGTCTTTTGCCCTTTTTGCTTACTCCTTCCTGTTCCTGGATATGAATGTGATGCCTGGAGCACCAACAGCCATTTTGGACAATGAAGCAAAACGCCATGCTAGGGATATAAAAGAAGAAAGATGAAAAGAGACAGACTGCCTGATGCCCATGATATTATCATATTAGTCTTGGAGGATATACTTGAGGATTTTTTTCACATGAAAAAAAAAAACAACTCATATAATCAAGCCACTATCTTTTGGATTCCCTAACATAAGCAGTCAAACTGAATCATGGAAATCTGTGATCTAAGTAGAAAAATGAGCAATCCAAACATATCCCTTCTGGGGTTTTAGTTACTTCAAAAATATAAGACAAGCAGGTAAGTCGCTTGCAAATGCAATGAACTTTGTATATACAAACTTGGCAGTATAAGGCATTTGAACTCCCTGTACTCTTTTACCAGACAAACATACACCCTAACAGATGTTTGTTATTTGGTTTTAGTTCTTAATAGAAAAAACTCTCTATTCCATAATGAATATAATATTAAGACAGAAATACCAGTACATATTTCTTATATATAAACTTATTCATGTACTCATATGTTCATATATTAATGTGTAGTAATATATTCATAAATAAACTTACTCATAAATTTGAAAAATGATTTGGCTTCAAGTATGCAAACAATAATTGGCAAGCTCGTTATCACTATTCTTATTTATAGGAAGTTCTGAAGGATGTTAAGCAACTAAAAAAACCATAAGCCACAATTTCACAAAATAAGCTATATGTTTATACAAACACAAAATGAGGTTTGTACACTGCAAATACATTGTTTAGTCACAGGAGGCTTGAAAGCACAAAACCTGAAGTTTAAGGTTAGAAGTTTCCCAAGTGCTTTCTTGTACCATTGGCAACAGAGAACAACTACCTCATCATAAGGGTGTTTGGTTTTGTTCAAGGACATACCCCAAGTATCTAGAACCACGTGATACGTAGGTGCTCAGTAAGTATTTGTTGGTGTTGAATGAACTGGATGTGAGCACTCAGAGAAAGTCAAAGGAGGTTTTCCTCATCTATCATTGCAAGATACGTAGGCAGCCCCTTTGAAGAAATATCTTTGAAATATCAAGCTGCCCCTACAACCACAAAATAAATGCAATATAAAAAAAACTGAATAGATGAAACCTAATACAATGGAACAAAGTTTCTAATATCAAAGGTGCACATTCTAATTTCAACTCCTCTGCCTGCTGTCTTATTTGCTCTGTTTTCTTATTCTATTGACAGCATAAAGTCAGACCTCAAACGCTGAGAAATTTGGCATCTGTGTCCCAGGGCATATTACTTTCTTAACTGTAATAGTTGTTATTGTTGTTGTTTTAACTTGGGGGGTTACCCACCACAGAAAGCCTCTGAGGCAGTAGGAGGGCAGATGATTTAATGATATATTGTAGACCTGATTTAATGGTAATCAGCTTGTAGACCTGACTGTGGATTCAGGGAGAGAAGTTTGGAGAGGGTAGAGACTTTGCTTAGGTAACTGCTGTGCAGCGGTCAGAGAATGATGTTAAGGAGGCAGAAAACAGTGAAAGATAGAATGGGGGTGGAGAATAAAGAGGCTGAGCAGGTTTCAAATCTCATTCCACACGGGATGTAGGATTTTTAGCTTTTACTTTCACACACATATACACATACACTCACATGGAATTATATTTATTACAAACGTTACACAGAATAACTTGTAGAGATAATACTAAGAATGCCTTTACCACCTAACAGTTTATATTTACATGACAATATGACTTTTGGGTCCTTAAACCTGTATTGTGAATCATTCATACACAAATGAATTTACACATTCAAGTATAGCCTGGATTTTTAACTTTGTATGTGTTATTTTTATAATCAGTCTTTAGAAACTTTTGTACATTTGTTATAGTTGAACCTAGCAGCCTAGATACTAACACATTCTGTTGATTCACTGTTAAATATTTATCCATCTATTTATCTCTCCTTATACTTAGGTAGTCTTCTATTGGTTTTTTTTGAAAACATATTCCTCTCTATGATTTATGCTATAAAATCTGTCTTTATTTACCTCAATGCGATATTCTGTTTTCCTTACAACCTTTATTAAGCAAATACTTCATCATTTAATTTTATCTGATATGCTATATATTTATATATAAATTTAGATCTTTCTGGAATATCAACTCTGTCCTAATCAT
The DNA here is from genome assembly GCF_008692025.1 of Phocoena sinus. Classification (NCBI taxonomy): domain Eukaryota; kingdom Metazoa; phylum Chordata; class Mammalia; order Artiodactyla; family Phocoenidae; genus Phocoena; species Phocoena sinus. The sequence goes on from NC_045767.1 coordinate 70,601,278, forward strand.
TTCCTTTCTGTTATTAATTATTATGTACTTTTCCTTAAAACTTTATTTTCTGTACTATTTGTGCTCTGAAAATCATGTAACCTTATTTTTCAAGTCATTTGAATGGAAGTTTTGTCGTATTTTTAGCCATGTCAGTTTTTTTTGTCTTTGATTCAATAATCTGCAAATTTTGAAATAGATATCTAAGAAGATTCCTAAATCCTGGGAAATCCTTGGTGTGCTCATCAATTTTTTTTTTAAACTCGTGACTTAAAAATTATTTTACGGAGATGAAATTCACATAATATGCAATGAATTATTTTAAAGTGTACAATTCAGTGGCATTTATGCATTCACAGTGTTCTGCAACCATCAGCTCTCTCTAGTTTCAAAACTTTTTTATCTCCCTAAAACACCCTGTTCTTACTACAAAATCACTTCCCATTTTCCCCTGCATCCATCTACTGGCAACCACTAAACTGCTGCCTGTCTCTATGGATTTGCCTATTCTGTATAATTCATATGAAAGCAATCATACAATATGTGACCCTTTTCATCTGCCTTCTTTTACTTAGAATGACGTTTTCGAGATTCATACATGTTGTAGCATGTTATCAGTATTTAATCCTTTCTATAGATGAATAATATTCTACTGTAAGTATATACTACATTTTGGTTATCCATTCATCCACAGAAGGATATTTGGGTTGTTTCCATCTTTTGACTATTAGAAATGATGCTGCCATAAATACCTGTGTACAAGTTTCCATGTTAACATATGTTTTCATTAATCTTAGGTAATACCTAGAGATGGAATTGTTGGATGATATGGTAATTCTATGTTTAACCTTTTGAGGAACTGCTGAACTGTTGTCCACAGAAGCTGTACCATTTTATATTCCCCCAGCAATATGAATGTTTCTATTTCTCCACATTCTCACCAATATTTATGTCCTTTTGTTTTGTTAATTATTATGGCCATCCTAGTATGCATAAAATGTACTTTATTGTGGTTTTGATTTGTGTTTCCTTAATGTACAATGATATATATCATTTCTTGTGCTTGTTGCTATTTGTATATTTTCTTTAGAAAAAAGTCCATTCAAGTTCTTTGCCCATTTTTTAAATTCAAGTTTTTGGTCTTTTCGTCTTTGAGTTGTAAGAGTTCTTTATTTATTCAGGACATTAAACCCTTATCAGATATATAATTTGCAAATATATTCTCCCATGCGTAAGTTGTCTTTTGACATTATTGATAATGTTATTTGAGATACAAAAGTTTTCAGTTTTAGTGAAATCCAATTTATCTGTTTTTTCCTTGTTACTCATGCTTTTGATGTCAAACCTAAGAATACATGGCTAGATCCAAAATCATAAAGATTTATCCTATATTTTCTTCTAATAGTTTTATACTTCTAGATTTTACATTAATGCTTTGTATCCATTTGAGTTAATTGTGGTATCTGGAGTGAGGTAGGGGTCCAGCTTCATTCCTTTGCACATGGTGGTCATAGAGCTGTCCCAGCACCATTTGGTGAAAAGACTACTATTTCCCTACAGAATGGTCTTGGCACCCTTGTTGAAAATCCATTGGCCATAGTTGTTTGTTTGTTTGTGGACTCTCAATTTTATTCCATTGGTCTATATGTCCATTCTTATGCCACTACCACACTGTTTTGAATAATGTAGCTTTGTACTAGGTTTTGAAGCTGGGAAGTATGAGTCCAACGAATTTTTTTTTTCTTTTTCAATATTGTTTTGGCTATTTGGAGCCCCTTGCAATTTCATATGAATTTGAGGATTGGAATTTCTGCAAAAAAAATAAAAAGCCACTGGATTTTTTACAGGTATTGAATTCAATCTATAGAGTGCTTTGGGGATAATTCTATCTTAACAGTATTGTCTTCCTCTCAAAAAACATGAGATGTCTTTCCATTTAATTAGGTCTTCTTTAATTTCTTTCAACAAAGTTTTATAGATTTTAGTGGACAAGTCTTTCACCTATGTGGTCAAATTTGTTTCTAGGTATTTTATTATCTTGGATACCATTATAAATGAAATTTTTTTAAAATTTCTTTTCAAATCATTCTTTGTTAGTATTGAGAATAAAATTGAGTTTTCTCCATTGACAATAAGAATAACCAACAGTTATATAGCACATATTAAATGCCAGGCATTGTTCTAAGAGCTTACACATGTCTATGGTCTCAAAACACTATAGTCTATAAGATAAAGGTACACTATCTTAGCATGGCCTACAAGGACTTCCCATTAGGCCTCAAGCTATACTTCTATCTGTATGTATATCAACTGACACTGAAACAGCTCACTGTCACTGAATACACTATGTTCTTTCATCCTTCAATGTCACTGCACACTTTATCCTTTTTTGGCTAGGATTCTTGTCCCATATCATCTGTCTGGGAAACTCCTACTTATCCTTCAAGAATTAGCTCGAATGTTGACTCAGCTACTTAATCAATCCTTTTAGGGAGGATCCATGCCCCTGTCTTTTTTAATGGTTTATATGTGCCTCTTTTATAATGATTTCATCTTGTGTTGCCATTATCTTTCCTGCTTATTCTGATGCCCTCCACTGTACAGAGATAGTTGAATGCAAGGACTGTATTTTATATGCTTTTGCACCTTTAGGGCCTGATGCCATATCCAACTTAGTAGATTCTTAATACAGCTTTCCTAGATGAATGAGTGGACCAAATACACAAAGGTGATCTACTTTGTCACAAAATGTACTCATCCTAGTTCATATATCCAAAAAGCAGTAACCAAATTCCCCTGCATGGTTTAAATCAAGAAAATTAACTTTGTTATTAAACACACTACTGGTAGCGAATGAGGGAGTCTTTTTCTCCCTCTCTTTCCCTTCCTCCCTTATTCTCTCTCACTTAAAGTACTAAGGTCATTTTTGTTCATCTAAAAACCAAACAAAAAAAATGAAATGAAATAAAATAAAATAAAATAAAATAAACATAGCTTAGAAATATGGTACTGTTTTACTTTACATTAAAACCTCTAAGAATATTCTCCTTATACTAACATGGAAAGAAACGTTGATAAGCAAAATGATTTAACAGAAAGAAGACAATGTAATTCAGAAGATTTGAGAACTTCTTATATTCCTTTTCAAGAGTGTGACACTGACTCTGTATTGTACCTCTCTGAGCCTCAGTTTCCTCATCTATAAGGCAAAACAAATACTCCCTGCTCTGCATACCACAAACTACTGGGGTGAAGATCAAGAGAGATAATGCTTTTGAAAGAAAGTCATGAAACAAAATGTGCTGTACAGCAAAGTATGTAGTTATTCACTCACCAAACACAGTTCTTGCAGGCACAGATTCTCTATTAAGCCAGAATGACACTTGGGAGAGAATGACAGTCATGATGCAAGGCAGATATGTCTGAATCACAAAATACCCAATTTTTCTTTTCAAGTGGAAATGAGCTGTCATTACGGTATATTCACCTAGAAGAAAAATTTAAGAAGCTTAAGAAACTGTAATAGTCAATAGTTTGAACATTTTGGAAATGGAAGGGATTAGGCAAAGAACAGTCCCTGATTTAAAAAAGGAAAGAATTTGCCCCATATATGACATGGAAAGTATATAACATTAAAATGCCCACTTAGCATAGCAAGAGTATTTAAAAGAAAATTTTCATATGACCAAAAAATTTGAACGGCATGTGTATCGTGTGGAATTTGTTTTTCTCTCTAGGTCATGCTTACTGACCAAGGGATAGAGGATTCATAAATGCTCTGACCATGGATTATCTTACTCGCACAGGTTCTCATCCCCTTTGGTCCCAACCTCAAGCCTCTGTTTTGACTGTTTCCAGTCCAGCCCTCTCTGGCTCTTTAAAGTATTGATCTCTGGCCACATCTCCAAGACTGATTTCCTGGCCCAGATTTTCTACTTTTAATCTTGTCACCAATTCTGAATTTATGTGTTAATGTCTGCTCTAATATAGTGGGGTCAGTTCCATCTGATGCTCATAGCTACCTTCCTTTCTGTTCTCTGGGTTTACATCTGCCAGATGTGAGATCATTCGTTCATACAGCTGCTTTTTCTTCGAAAGGGCTTTAGCTTTCCCACACAGACCAATAGTAATTATCCACAATCAAGAGTTGAAAAGTCATAGCTTATCCAGAATAGGGGGAAAAGAATTAGAAAGTGAGGGGAATTGTAACACTGTGTGAAGGTAAAATTGGCTTGTCTCAAAAGACACACATGTTTTGAATTGGGAGCATAAGTTAGACTACTGTTTTTTAAATTTTAATGCACACCTTGGTATCTCCTTGAAATGTTGTTAAAATGCAGATTCTGACTTAGTAAGGAGTCAGGCCTGAGATTCTGAATTTCTAAAAAGCTCCCAAGCACAGTCTGCTGCTCCTTCTTAGGGCACAAAAGGTTTTAAGCAAACTGACACATTTCCAATGACGTTCACCCATTAATCTTCTCAGGAACTAGCTTTTCTTTAGACTCATTTTACTAACCTGTACTGGATTTAATTGTCTCCTTCCCAATTGATTGGCCCAGCAGATCATACTGATTTAACCTAGAGCCATCAGGAGCAACTTGTACAGAATCAGATGCATTGTATGTCCAAATGTAAGTGACCTCCGAGGTTGTATACGCATCTGTAGGAAATCAGGAAAAAAATCTTTTTAAGCATTTTAGTAAGAACTATCAATAACATCCAGCATCAAAGTTCGCATATTTCATAGAATTACTGTTTACTATAAAAATTGATATTTTTTAGGGCAAAAAAGTGCCTTTGAAATTTACAACTTCAGTATGAAGGGTGTGAAGCAGACCAAGAGAGACAACCATGACCACAAGAGTATTTTCACTGTAACCACTTTGAGAGATGAAGAGCAAATTTCTCTTTAGAGCCTGCAAAAATCACTGGGCCCTGAGATGGTTAAAACATCCTCCATATTCGCAAGGTAGTAGATGACGGCATTACAGTAAACAGGTTATGAATGCCCAAGGCCCATTTAACCAGTTAATTTAGAAATAATAATCACTCATGAAAAACTTATGTCCATGTGAGAATAATGATATGTGTTTATTTTAGGTATTATTTTTGTAGTTAGTTTTGTAGGTTTTTCTTCAAAACGTTCACCTAGTTAAGAATTAAGTGACTTGGGCTTCCCTGGTGGCGCAGTGGTTGAGAGTCCGCCTGCCGATGCAGGGGACATGGGTTCATGCCCCGGTCCGGGAAGATCCCACATGCCGCGGAGCGGCTGGGGCCGTGAGCCATGGCCACTGAGCCTGCGTGTCCGGAGCCTGTGCTCCGCAACGGGAGAGGCCACAACAGTGAGAGGCCCGCGTACCGCAACAACAACAAAAATGAATTAAGTGACTTAACTATCATAGTACAATGCATTTCATTAGAAGAATGAGAATTTGGCAGAATATGCAAAATAATTCAGAATGCTATAGTTTCGCAAGTTGAAAACACTTTTTAAAACCTGTTCATTTTAAAATTAATTAATGCACACAGATCTCACTGAACTATACTTGCATAGCATCCTAATTAAGCTATGGATTGGCAGGAGGAGACAAATCATATACAGACCAAGTATAATTTTCTGATTTATTTGGCCAAGGATACAGAACTAAGCAGAAGTGAGATGACTCTAACGCTGGAAGGCAGGCAGCCTATCTTGTCTCAGTACTTCTCTGGCCCTGGCATTTCCCTTGTGCCTGTAGGGGGAACAGCTGACCTCTCCATGCGGGCAGAGTCTCTCCACAGTTGAATAACCAGATAATTCCAGCTGTACTACTGTCCTTTCAAAGAACTTCTATGCACTTTTGCTCAAGGGAATGTTTAGAAATATTAGTTACTCCTGGTCCTTGAGCAAAACTCAGCATCACAGTCACATTTTCAGTTGAGGGAGAGAAAGAACCAGCAATATCTCTGCCTCTAGCTCTCCAGGACAATGGAAAAGCTCATTTACCTGCCATCTAATAGATTTTCTAGGTTAATACCATTGTTCCGGGGTGGTTCTGGTACTTACCTTGATCTAAAGTCTGTGATCACAAATCCATTCCCACTTAAGCATTAGTTACAATAATGTGAATGCTGTGTCTTATTCACTGTGTGGTCTTTTAATGACATACTACAGTGTTGTCTGGTTTTCAGAATGTTACTAGTAAATGTTAATATCAGTGAAATACATGTATACACCTACACCCACAAATAATTATATTATGTGAAACAATTTTTGAAATAGCATTCTAAAAAAGTATGTATGTATGTATATCATTATACATACTTCATATCACTATATGTATATATATATATGTATTTGTTTTAATAGCAGATCTATTCCTACAGCTTATGAATGAATTCAGTTACCCTAAGGTCTAAATTTTTATTAATTAATTTCAATTAGTTAATCATTGATGATTCTGCTGTTACATATAAATAAGTAACATGAGTAATGTATATAACTAGCAATGCATTTGCAGATCATCAAGTGGCCTTCTCTTCAATAAAATTTCAAATGACACAGAATTTAATAAACCAAAAAGACATCACATGCTCCAGTTCATATTAGAAGGCCTCAGAGTACTCAGTAGTTGTGGATCTTAATAAATTATGAGGTTTTATTTTAAGCAATTATAATAATTCTACTTTTGAATTTTGACGTTTACCTTTAAACATAAATAAGAGAAGATGAAACTCTACAAACGTAGGTGACATTTTAAAGAAACTAGTAAGAGACTAATGGGAGGGACTCTATCTTACTCATCTCTATACTTCTTGCACCTGGCACAATGCCTGTCATGAGGAAAATGTTCTTACTTCATTCTTGCTAGATTAATCAATAAACTCATAATATTTTAATTCTGTTATTTACTGTTATGAAAGATGGAAATCTGGATAGAAGCCTAAGAATATGTTAAAGAAAATGACTGATCCTGCCCATTCTTTTATAAAAAAGCAATTATTTACTTTCATTTTTTAGGCAGGAATGTTTTTTAGATTGGGGGTCTGATGAGAGAAGAGAGAGCAGAAAGTCATGCAATGCAGATAAGAGGCATTTCCTGGCCTACCAACACATATATAAACTTGGAGACTATTGTGATTTTTCAGTGAAGTATAAAAGGAGAGAAAGACAAATTTCTTTATAAATTCCATATCTAGATTAAGTTTCCATTAAATAATTTTATTTAATTTTATGCAGTAATCCATTTTGAGTCCTAATCTGCATTAAACATCAAATGCATACTGACCGATTCTTAATATTTGATAACCAAAACAATCCCCAAATTATTTTTATCCAAAAAGAAAATTTATAATTTCTTTTGGGATAATGCCCAGAATACTCTTAGTTTTCCATTCAGGAAGTTTTAAATCAAATTAAACAGCAAAGAATTATAAAAAGATGTGAGGCAACGGGAATAACGCAAAACGAAACTGAATTCAAAATTTAAATTAGTAGAAAAGATGCTTCTTTTATTTGAGAACAATGATAAAAAGTTCCAGAAATTCTGTCATTTGTGGGGACATGAGGGAGTTTTTTAAATAAGTGAGGAGTAAATGACTAGAAGAAAAAGTCATGGCTGCTTCCGCTAAAATTTGTTATGCCAGTATTTTAAGTTTTAGGTTGGCTTGTTAGTCTATACACCATGCTCGTGTCCATACTATTAACACTATGTCTCAAGTACCTACTATTGGCAAGGATAAATGAAAGAATATACAACTTTTTTACTCAATGTGTCAGAAAATAAATATAGAGAAAACTAAATAAAAAAAATTACTTCAATAGAAAATGCCTAACAGTAAGCTCTGTGTGCTGCCTGAAACACTTCTAGATACAGAAAACCATATTCTCAAATGTACAATATTACACTACTCTGAAGATGCACTCTAAGGGATTTTAAAATTTCATTTAAAATATTTTCAGGTGTATTTATTTCAAATTCAGAATTGAGACATCATACGGCATTTATATTTGGTATCTTAATGGCACTAACTTGTCCACTGAAAAATGCCTTTCCTTCTTAGACCATTACTGCATCTTGAATAAATCCTTTCTTTGGTATGAAGGCTTTTCAGTTTTCTATTTAATGCCATTTATGCAATGCAAATGAGTTTTTCTCTGCTGCAGTTTTTCCAGCATCATGTTTACTTTGTATAACAAGATTGACTATCTTAAATAATCTTCGAAAAAGTGCCAGTATTGAAGTGATAGTTTCCGTGAGAAGAAAAAAGCGTTTATTGTTAAACAAAGGAGAGATTCTCAAAGAAAATAGAGAGCTGACACCTTTCGTAAGATTGAACAGAACAAACAAGATTGAACTTCTCATTCCACAAAACTACGGCCATCAATAAAATTAGAGGGTTTTGCATTCATATTAGCCACCATTCTTCTCTTTTCTTTCACTTGATACAGTCTGTGGGGAGAAGGCATATTATTCAGTCATACATATTTGTATCAGGTGAGAGAACTGCATTTCTATGCAAGAGAATGAAAAGTCAAAACTGCCCAGAATGGACAAAGATGAAGGTGCCAGAAAGAGCAAAGGTTTCTGAAAAGGTCAGGCTATGGAACACACTCACAAAAGAGAGAAGCTGCTTAGCTGTGTCCATGAATTTATCCTGAACCTGCCCTGAATGCCTTGTGGGCCTAGGGAGATGATTTGACCTTCCCTCTTTTCAATTATTCTGGGAGAGCTAATGCTTCTGCTTGACATATAAGATACAACCTCAGTGACCTAAAGAACAGCCAAACGCACAGAGGCTTTTCTGAAATATTTTATGTACACAGAAAGTGCCCACATGTAGCAATCGAGTTACATCATCTTCTTCAAATTTATTTTAGAAAGAAACTTTCCTTCCGTTATTAGAGAGTAGAAAGGTAATTAGAGATCCAGCTTTTTTTTTTTACCTATTCTCCGTTGCCATTTGCAACAGGTTGATCACTACTTTAACAAATAGAATCTATCCTTAACATTTCATTCTTAGTTGAAAAAAAAGCCGTTTATTTAGCATTTTTAATGGGTTAGCACTTGAAAAAGAAGGTAAATGACATAGTCCTGACCTTCAAGGAGCTCCCAGTCTACTTTTTCACATTGATAAAAACGCAAGGTGTTCTTTATTAGCAGTAAAGCAAATGACAATTAAACACAATGGTTAAGATATGATATTTGAGAGTACAATAGGGCTAGCCAATTGATTACTTGAGGGAAATCAGTATGTTTTTTATTTCTGCATCTTATTGGGCAAGTATTAAGCATCCCATCATATGAGAAGAAAGTACACAATTATGTTGTGCTGCTGCCTATCCCTGATTTTATTGACCCAAAACATGTACCTTCATCCCCATACTTACAGCTGCCAAATTTCAGAGGACATGAGTGGGCATCCATTGGAAAATCCTCCAAGTGCATTGGACACTCAGCTTGAACTGTAAGCCTAAAAGTCAAAATTCCACTCTTTGTTTACGTAAATTTGCAAGTCAAGATAAATCACTGCTTATTGTGGTCAACAGAATTAATGATGAGGTAGGACCCTCATTAGGGCATCTGATTAGGCTAATTCACATTTAAATATGCTTTTGTTCTTTCACATTTAGGTGATCCTTCAGAAGACATTTGCACCTACAAAATCTGAGCTCAAGTAACAATATTTATTTAAAAATATACTTTAAGCACTTTGTACTATATGGTTAGTTAAGAAGAAGTTATGTACACATTTTTGAAGGTTATTTTCCCATTAACTTCAGTATTAACATTTGAAATCTTGAAGAAAAAAATGAAAAACAAACCTCTGTCATAAAAAGAATGCTATTTTCTCCCAACATTCCATCATTGATATAGGAATTCAATAATGCCTCAGAGAAGCACCCTTCAAAATTATGTAAATTGTAAATGAATATCATATACTATATATAGATACATATATATAAATATAAATATAGACATAGTTACATATATAGATATATCTCCTAGAAATATCTTGTTGAGACTGGACTATTCAAATCACAGACACAGGTTATGAATGTTAAAGAAATAGTTTTTTTGTATATACGTAATCATATTAAAGAGTAATCATAGCAAATTTGTTTTAAAGAAAATTATCAACTATTCCATTTCAGACAAAGGTAAATTATATAAAATAGGGACTAAAGTGAACTTACAGAAGAATCTCTGACAATGAGCAAAACAAATGTAACCAACAATTTAATTATAGCTTATATACTTCCAAGAGAGTATTTAAGAAGAACCCTACACAATATTTCTCCAAACCCCAAATTTCCAATCATTGTCTTAATTCACAGGACTAATTAGCGTGTAAAATCAAGGGGGATACGGCATCTATATTGCAAGATTCAGAGAGAGAAGCAGAAAGAATAGCTAACTTCCATTTTAGGCAATGGTCATTTAGCAATGAGAACTTAAAGAGTTTTTTTCTTTAAAGATCAAGACTGTATTATTGTCCCTTCTTAAATAACTTTCACAATTGAAACCCAACACTTAACATTTCATATGAAATAATACATCAAATGCTTCAAATACACATCTGTCTATATACAATGCTGATGAAGGTTATCTATGTTTTAAAGTCTTTATCAAACATTTACCTTTTAGATTATACACCATTTTATTAGATTTGTGATTGTTTTCTTTGTTATGTAATATAAGTAACTTATTTTAAAAAGATTGATTCATGAGAAGAGTTCAAATGGAACAGTGATTAGAGTCAACAACTGTATATTTCTTTCGATAATTTTTTAAGATTGAATCATCTGAACTTGATGTCACATGACATCTCTGAGGTTATAAAAGTATTTTTCTCCCTTCATAAGAAGGATTAAAATATTAAATTAAGTGAAACTTGCTTAAAAATCATTTAAAAATTTGCTGGGATATTTCATGAGATATTAAAAATAAAATTATGTGCTTGTATAAAGAAAAATTTAAATCATACTATTAAAGTTGTATGTAACTAAAATATAGTATGAAAAGTAAACTGCCCAAAAAAATCAATTCTTAACAGCTAAGGCAATTTTTAAGCCTTAACACACTAAGATGAGTGTCAAACTCATAACCTTTATTTTTTAAATATCAAAGCATTTATAAAGCATAGTCTGGTTACCTCAATAATCTGTTATGAAAATGTTCAACTTGCTAATACTTGACAGCTAAGTTGGCTGGTTGGTTAATACACAGATTCCTCAGTATTTAATGACAACATATCAAACCTGAACACATACCTCATTGTGTATAGCAGAGTCCCGTCATCCTGGATTCGAAGAAGCTTGTTTGGCATTGTCATATTATGTGCTACTGATTTTTTCCCGTTGTGGAAGAAGGTATCTGGCGTCCAGATTTTGCTGGCCATTAAATTGTTAAGTCGAAGGATGTTCATAGGACCTTTAAATTTTAACCGTTCATCTTTCCATTTTTGTCGAAAGAAAACATCTATTGTATATTCCTGAAATATAAAATAGAATTATTTTGAAAATAATAAATGTTTTAGATACAAAGACACTATAAAATTTCAACAAAAATAATAATATAAATAGTTGAAAAAGAAAGCTATTTTGAGAAGTGAATTTTGAAAGATCATTCCTTTATCTTATCAATAAATGTTGCCACTTACAATAGGATAAAGCATGTGTACTTGCACAATTAGCTACATATTATTATGAAAAGAAAATAATAAATTTACTTTCTCTGGTGTCTTTCAGTTGAACAAGGTCTTAGGCAAACTGCTTTACTACATTGTATAGTTTAGAACCACTCGGAAAAGGGGCATGCTTTGGCCGGGTCTGGGTGGATTGTCCCAAATCATTCATCTCAGGAATGAGTAAGGAGGAAAGCAGGCAGCCTGATTCTCAGTAGAAAAAAAGGAAGAAAGGAAAAGAAACAACTATTAAATACACACACTGTGGGATCTATATGACATCTGCTGTTGCCAAAGAAACTATAAAAAAAATCTTACTGCTTTCTTAATCCTAAAAAAATGGTGAGACGTCATACCGTTAACAAGAATGTATTGGGGAAGATGATTTCAATAAAGTTTATTTAATGAAATTGTAGTAAAATACTTTGAAAAGGTATTGGAATACTTAAAATATGAATATTTTGCCAACAAACACCCTCAGGTTAAAATGTACTTTTAAATATTCATACAGACCAGCTAGTGATCAATTCCCCTATTATCATCCTCCAATACGTTAAAAGTTGTTTTATTCAATCTCTCTGTCTCTCACCCTCTCTCTCTCTTTTCTCGTTCCCCACCTCCCCTCTTTTTTCATTTTCTCTCTGTCTTTCTTAGGATAAGAGGATGTATACATTTTAGATGAGATGTACAATTCACAATTATGATTGATACTGACAATTTTTCGATATTAAAAATTTTGGTCAGTGTATGTTTGTGCAGACACTTCCATGATAAATAACTAAAATGTTCATTTATGCACCTGAGATTGGAAATTCAGAAACTGTCCTTTGTGCATAAAGCCATAACCATCACATGTTTGAAAATAAACAACTTAGCAACTGGCAATTTCACTCAACTAAAATTATGTGTTTAAAAAAGGACATTAAAAAGGCCACATACTTATGACAATAACAAATCATTTATACCAACCTTACTCAAGTAAATGAAAGTAAATGATTCCCAGCAATCCCTCAAAAGTTGAATGGATGAAGATAACAAGAAATGGCCACAGGTAATGACATATGGACAGGAAGTAAAGAGTGGCTCTGGGCTCCTAACCCTTAGAAGAAAATATCGTCATCTAATCCACCCTCACTCTCTGTGGTTTAGTCCTTGTTTTTAAGTTCAATTCTATATAAGTGTAACTCAATTTTTAAAAAGAAGCTGGATTAAGAGATGAGTTTTTGCTATCTGACAAATTTTTATGCAAATGTTTCTTCCAACTGTGGTTCTCCCAAATCCAAGCCTGATGTGAACACATTGGACATTTGCTTGTTCAGGCACACTGAATATATTTTACAACTTTCTGTAAAACTTCAAATTCAATTTTTCCATTTCTATAAAATTATGAGATGTTTTATCTGTTTTCAGAAGCTCTTGCTATAGCAGCAAATATTTCCTACAGATCCATCACATAGGGAATACTCAAGGTTTCCAAACAGTAAATTACAGGTGAGCTCTTTTTAAAAAGTGTCCCAGGTATGCTCTGCCAACCTCTGCAGAGTGACCTATGCCTTTTTCTTCCCCTCTCCGCAACCAGGTACATTCATGTTATGCTCTGGGCAATTTTAGCAATCCGCATCCTCGCTATTCATCAGATAAAGTAAGTTCCCTACTTGTCTGGGCCAAGAACTGTACTCACAGCCATGCTCCCAGTCCCTTGAACATCTGGAAGAAACAGTCAGCTGTCTGTATCTTTACTACTCATAATACAGCTTTCTATTACTAAAGATCGTATACTGCAATTATACCTTTGTTCCTCTGCCTTCTGCTAGATCTGCTAGATCTTCTAGCAGATCTTCATAAAAGGCACTATGGCTTTCATTGTGCATTATTTTACTTTGTCTTCAGAGACATAAGAGAGTGTAAAGAATACTACAAACACTTTGTAACCATCACCAGCAAGAATCACAAATATTATTGAAGCATTCTCTCTCCTGTGTATCCCTCCTCAATCACATTCCCCTACTCCATGAGGAAATAATCATCTTGAATTTGGTGTTTATCATTCCCATACATGGGCTTATGTATTTACTATATAAATGTATGTGTTCTGTGTCACATTTTTAACATTTCTATAAATGAGATCATACTGTGTATACTTTTCTGACAGATTTTTTTTAGTTACATTGTTGAGATTTATTCTTAGCAATATATCTAGTACTTTGGTTCATTTTCATTGCTACCTAGCATTACCTTGTAAGAACGTTTTACAGTATTCCTCCTTTTTCCATGTTCTTTAATATTTTTTCTATTTCCTTTGTTACTATTGTAAGCAATACTGTTATGAACATTATCAAACAATGCTTTAAGGTGTAAGAGTTATTTTAGACCAGAGGTCGGCAAACTTTTTCCATCAGGGGCCAGTTAGTAAGTGTTTTAGGCTTTGCTGGCCATACGGTCGGTATCACAACTACTCAGCTCTGCTATTGTAGTCTGACACAGATAACACTTCAATGAGTCAGAGTGTCTATACCGCAATAAATCTGTGTTTACAAGGAAAGGCGGTCAACAGGATTTTGCCCGTGGATCATGGTATATCCATCACTGCTCTAGAGTAAATGGAAAAGTGGTGATACAAAATTTATTATATGTGCAATCAATAACAAGATATTGTCAAAATGAAATTGTAAGACGTGTATACGTTGCAATAAATAACAAGATACTGTCAAATCTTCAAAAATAACAAGATATTGTCAAGTTGAAATCCTAAGAGATGTATACATTTATATCCCCACTAGGTTCTCTACAACTTGGTATAGACAGAATATTTCATTTTAACCATTATGGTTGGCGTGAAATGGTTCACAGTGCTGCCATTTGGCTTTTTCTATTAACTAGTAAAATTTAACACATTTTCATATGTTTATTAAATGCTCTACTTTTTTATGGATTGTTTGCTCATGTTATTTACTCAATTTCCTTTTAGGTTGTCCTTTTCTTATTGAGTTATAGAAATTCTTCATATTTTCTATATACATATATTTTTAAAAAATACAGAACTCACTAAGAATTATAATAAAGATCATAAAGGTATACAAAAGATCATAAATATACCCCTGTATGTTTCTCTTAAACATGTCAAGTTCTGCTTTTAACATTTAGGTCCTGGAATTACTGTGTATCATATGAGACACAGATCCAAAATTTTTTTTCAAATGGAAAACAACTTTCTGGTACCATTTATTGACTGGCCTATCTTTCCCCACAGCTCAGCAATGGCATTTCTTTCATGTATCTAGTGCTTATATAGGCAGGGATCTGTTTCTGTTTATATTTCAGTCGAAGACATTTTATACTTCCTATTACGGCTTTTTTCTTCTTTATGTGGGAGATATTGTGAAGTATGTTTTTATGATTCCAAATATATCGGTTTCTTTTACTTATATTTTTGTCACTGATGTTTAATTTTACTGCTTTATGATAAGAGATTATGCTCTGAAGATAGCAATAATTTTCAATGTACTTAAAATAGCTTAAGAAAAATTTTTGTTGAAACTGACCATTTCCATCTTTTAATGGTAAGACAATTCAGTCCATTTGCATTTAATGTGATTACTAATATATTAGGTATGTCCCCAGGCTATACTGTTTTTAGCAGTGACAAAATGATGAGGATAGATGGGATAACTTATTTGGATGTTTCATGATTAACTGATTAAAATAAATAAGAACTCTAGAAAATTATGGAAGAGGAATCATAAAAGAACACAGATACATGCACACATACACAATGAGTAGAGGGAGAGAAAAGTATCAAACTAAGAGAAAAGAAATTTTAAAAAGTATATAGAGATTAACAGTGTCAAATAGTGGTGAAAGATCTTGAACGCTTAGTAGAAAGAAAGAGTTCAGAAACCAAAATGCAATGGGTTGAGGAGTGAACAGAGCATACAAGTGGGAAAAAGTAAAGTATAATGTACTCTTTGCCACTCCTGATTTTGTAAAAGCCATTAAGGGAAATCAGAGTTTAACCAGTAAAATCTAGAGACTAACTTATACCATTTAGCTATTGCCATGTTAAAAGACACCTAAAATGCAGTAGTTTAAAATAGCAGCCATTTATTATTAGCTCATAAGACTGAAGGTCAGCTGATCTCACCTGGGCTCAGTTGATCTCAGCTGTTCTTGCTCATGCATCTGTGGGTTAGGCGGCCATTGGCTGATCTGAGCTGTTATTGTGTAGAGACACTGGGGCAACTCAGCTCTGCTCCAAGTGTCTCTCATCCTACTCCAGCGACCACTGGTCTACCCTGCGCTTACATTTCTCATGATGATGGCAGAAGTACAAAAGAACAACCCCCAATGCACAAGCCCATTTCAAGCCATTGCTTGTGTGATGTCTGTTAACAACCCATTGGCCAGAGAAAGTCACATAACTGAGTTGAGTGACAAATACTTTAGCAGGTCACCTCACTCTCAGTGGGAGGGCATTACGAAGTTAACGAAAAAACATGTTGATATTGAAAGGGGTGAAGAATGGGTGCCATCATTGCAGCCTATCACACTAGCCCTCTGTGAGAGAAAAATAAAAGATTTTTGTGAATGAAATGAGATGTTTGAGAACATCTGAAACTTCATCATGTGACTCCAATGAAAGTTACATGGGTCTAATATCAGGGGGCAGGTTGGTTATAAGTTAGTAAGTATAACTGTAATCAACTGTATTGTACCTCAATTAAGTGTGGGCCCGTGAGCAGAAGCAAGATTATCAGCTTAGAGCAGTAGCTTACAAAGTGGGGTATGTACATCCATTTGGGTGTAGGAAGAAAATATTAGAATCTTTATGTCTATATAGAATTCTTATCTAAATACAAGAAGTAAATTAAGCTTTACTAATAATATATGGAATGATATTGGCACTCTCACTATGTCCATAAGTAGTAGATGATGGTCATGCATGAAAGGCATGCTATGGGAAGAGAAGAAGCCACAACAGGGAATGGTCAAGTGATGCTGAATTCATTTGCATTCAGTGTACTGTGGTTTGTACTCAGGTGAATTTTCAAGTTATAATAACTAGTTTTGATTAAACTAACTCTAGTGAAAATAGCCAATTGGCTTAAAAATTATTGCTAAATGACACCATGGATCGAAGAAAACACTAATAATTACACAAGCACAAGTGAAAAATAGGAAAAGGGGATATCACTTCTATGCCTAATATGAGTTCTTCATTAGCCACATAAAGAATGATGAACTAATAAACTCTACAAAGAAATATGCAAAAGCAAATTCATAATTTTCAATAAGGCTACTTAAAATATGGGTTTATACCCACTGCATTTAATGATGAGCTTCATCTGAAGCATATGTTGTGCCATGAAATACTGGTTAATGATAGCATAAGGACTATAAATAGTAAGTTGTTTTGAAAGTAAGTTGTAAATAGTAAGTTGTTTTGAAAACCAAATATCCAGAACATGAAGATGAACAGCGAAACTTGGTAGATGGGTTTTTTAAAAATTGGCATGATGGTTCAGTAATCCGTAGCCAATGATGCACTTCTTAAATTTGCCTATCTTTTTCATCCATGGCAATTATTAAGACAAGTATTAAAATAGTATAAATTTAGAATCAGACTTTTTTTTTTTTTTTTTTTTTTTGCGGTACGCGGGCCTCTCACTGTTGTGGCCTCTCCCGTTGCGGAGCACAGGCTCCGGACATGCAGGCTCAGCAACCATGGCTCATGGGCCCAGCCGCTCTGCGGTAGAATCAGACTTTTGATTGCTATATTACAAAATATTAAAGAAACATATTTAGAAATAATAAAGCACAATTTAAACATATTAAATGCTAAAATATTCTCAGGAATAGAAATCTTAAGTATGAGTAAAAATAAATCTATTTTAATAATTATTCCTGAAAATAGTATGTATTTTAACTTTATCTCATTCCAATTTCTGCTTTTGTGCTTCTCAGAATACCTCAATATATTAGTACAAAAGCATATAGATACATAAACAAATAAATACAGCTGATTCACTAGTTTTTATGGTTTTGCTTTCAAGATTAAAATAACAGGGAAAGGAGACATTTCAATCAAATAATATTCATGTTATATCCGCTAAGTTACTACAGGATTTCCAGACAGATTATTTGCATGTGATTCTTTTAAATGCATAGATAACACACATTCTCAGTACTTGAAAAGAATATTTTTGAAAGGTTTCTTAAAATAAAACTCAAGTCTGTCATGAGTATATACTAATATAGTAATTATTTGATTTGTGTGTTACAAGAAAATTGCCAGAAAGTACAAAACAATGCAATTTCTTCATACAAATAAGACCTAGTCCCTTGAACCAAGGTTCTAGAAGAAATAAATAATACCAAGATCAACTACAAAATCGCTCAGAGAATACACAAACAACTAAGGAGCACAATTAGAAAGAAACAAAAAAAATTCATAAGGACCTATCAGCATGCATCTATCCTCTGGCCTGTGTATAGGACACATGAGGCTGTTAACTGAGACTGAAAAGTTGAAGAATCCGTACACTTCAAGATTTGAAACACTCTTTGTGGGAAATTTAATCCAACTTCTCCTTCTTATAGATGGGATTATAGATAAATGTAGTGACTGTCCTGTTTCCAAGCTTGTAAGGGGCAGAACCCAGACAAGGATGTGACTTCCAGCCTAATGTCTTTACTACCACTAAGTGTTATTTCCATAAAATGTATTGCTAACAGAGAAATCACTCTCTATTACGCAGTTTATTGAATAAACATGATTTCAAGGACACATTAATTTAGTGAAGACAGCATATTTTTTAGTGCCTGGCTACATTAATTATAAGTCAGTGCTTGTAGCCAATTTCTGAAGAATTAGATCTACTCACAAAAACATAACCAAATTGCAGGACTGCTCTTGGAGTGATTTCTCATTTACTTTGATTTACTGAGTGTATTTCTTTTTCATTTTTCATTTAATTTAATTTAATTTTGGCCATGCTGTGCGGCCTGTGGGATCTTAGTTCCCCGACCAGGGATTGAACCAGAGCCCTCAGCAGTGAAAGCACAGAGCGCTCACCACTGGACTGCCAGGGAATTCCCTCCTGAGTGTATTTTAAAGTACCAGATTTATTTCATTATACCCTTTTGCTATTAAAGGTTAGTCTCCTCTGAGTAAGTTCCTATCAGTGTGTTTCTTCAATAACGAAGAAAAATGTGGTTTATGAAGCATGTATGTAGCAACTGAAGAAATAATACCCTGAGACTGTACAAGAATGGGTAAGATCTAACACTTTCAGTTGGTACTCAAAGGAGCGTGAACCAGGAATTTAGTCCAGTATTAGCATCGCAAAAATTGCAAAAAATGAAAAGCTTAAGAACAGATCAGCAGTGTCAGTAAACCCAATTAGTGCAGTTTATAAAATCTTATTATGCAAAGACGCTCACACAAACAGACTGCAGACCACCACAGCGACTGCATGTTCCGACTATTGCACAGGTGAGATGCCTGGGCTTTCTCTTTGCAACTAGATGCCTGGCAGGTTTACAAACAAATTAGAAACTGATACTAAAGGTTCAGATTCTAACAGTAAATTATTAAAATATATCTAATCAAAATACTTAAGATGATTAATAGAATATGTTAATTGCAATTCACTTTGATACAATTTATTATTTAAAATTCATAATAACCTTATTAAATATAGAGAACTATTCCCATTTCACATATTCATTAAAAAAAAAAAAAGAGGGCTTCCCTGGTGGCGCAGTGGTTGAGGGTCCGCCTGCCAATGCAGGGGATACGGGTTCGTGCCCCGGTCCGGGAAGATCCCACATGCCGCGAAGCAGCTGGGCCTGTGAACCGTGGCTGCTGAGCCTGTGCGTCCGGAGCCTGTGCTCCGCAGCGGGAGAGGCCGCAGCAGTGAGAGGCCCGCGTACCGCAAAAAAAAATAAAAGAGAGAAAGCCAAAATTTGAACTCAAACCTTGTGTTTCCCAACATCATGTTCTTTCATTGTACCATATGTAAAAACAATCCTTGGAGGTGGGACATTAAAGGGAAATTTCCTTCTTTATAGACTAAAAAATAGACACTAGTCATGTATTATGGAAAGTTGCAGGCTGAGACTGAAGTTTTGGAATCTCTGTCAAAGTCTTCTTTCCACATTTAAAACTGACTCAAACACAAGATTGAGGGATAACAGCAATAATAATAAGTTGAGTAATGTGAAATAGATGTTAAGTGCATTCAATCTTAAGTCAGATAGCATAGGGTACTGGACCTTTAGCAGGTCACTTAATCTCTCTTTATTTCAGCTGACATATCTGTAAAATGGTGATAATTATACAACTTACTTCCTTTAAGGATAAAGTGATATAATACCTGTAAAGTTCTTAGAAACAATTTGGACATCAAAGAAGGTAGCCTGGTATGAATCACCTTCAAAGTGTCCTTCTCCCCCCATTCCCCATACTCAAGAAGGTGGCCTGGCAAGAGAGGGACACCCAGAAGCAAAAGGGCACAAAGTAAAGTGCCAGGGGAAGGAGCTAAGTAGGATGCCACAAGAGGCCCATGAAAGAATAAACCAGCTGTGCATCTGGTGTTTTGGATAATAAAGAGGTCTTTGAGAAAAAATCACAGGTGTGCCCCATGAGAGGTCCTGTATTTATCTACTGGCCATTCAAATGTCATTGATTGCCAGGAGAGAACCACCAACAGAATAAGCTAAGTAAAAAGGAATTTCCCCCCCTTTTTATAATCTCCTTTTTTCTTGCTTCAACTCTGGAAGACCCAGAAAGAGGAGAAGAAGCGTAGATCGTGGCCTCTCACCAACTGTGCACCCCTTACCTGTGACCGCGGCTAAGAAGAGGAGAGAAGCTCTAAATGGCATACGAGATTGAAGTTAAAATTGGACTGGACTGGGCTCTTTGATGTGTGAAAGTGAACAGAAAGCTACAAGATGCACCCCAGATATTGCCATGATATGGCAAAAGAAGATCCAAAGAGTGAAGTGCTGCTGAGTTTGATGAGTTGAATTTCTAAAGCCTTGGAATGAAGCCCAAATGCTTTCTCACAGCCTCCAAAGCCCTGCAATGACCCCTCCCTCCCTTACTTCTCTAGTCTCATGCTTAGCAATTCTCCATATATGTTGCCTATAGCAATAGTGATACTGCAGGGCCTCTGGCGTGTCATGCTTCACCTTACTACCCAAACTCATTGATCTCCCTTGCATTTGGCAACTTTTACTCCACATTGAGAACAAGTACAAAGACCACCTTCTTCAATGTATCAACAGTATCTAGCTGCCCAGAACATAGGAAAAAAGCAATAATTAGTCCATGAATAAACGAATGAGAGGAACCACTGGAAATTAAATATAGTAACAAGGATTCTGGGCCATAACAGCTCAAATGGTGCACAAGGAGAAAGGCATCAGCAGAGGCAGACGGTAGAAAAGCTCTCAGATATCTTATCTCAGTCCCCTGCATGCAATACCCTAATCCTTAAATTCACAAGTGTGAAGTGTGTATGTTTATGTGTGTGTGCGTCTGTGTAACTATATTAAACTAATCACAGTAGGCTTTTCTTTTATATGATATTTACTTTTTAAAATATATTGACACATATAAAAAAGTCAGGCTATAATAAGATCTATGGTAACAGAAATCTATGTTTTAAGTTTTATTTGGAGATGCTTTTATGGTGTTTTGGGGCATTTGGCTACAATGCCATTCATGATCTGATTCTAAGTTATTTTCTAGCTTCATCTCCCCCAAAATCTCTAAGAGTATTCTGGGCTGCAGTCACACTGAACTTTTACATTTTACTAAATTCAACAAGCTCTTTCACTTTGTGCTAAAACACTTTTCCCATTACATAGCCAGCCAGTCCTTGTTTGTCCTCCACTATCTTCTTTTCCTAGAAACCTTCTCAGATATAGATATCCTCTACCCACATCTCCTCTGCCACCATATTAATCCATAAATACTTCAATAAAAACATGACCACACTTTTAAAGTGGATTTTTTTTTTTAATCTTAGCTGTTCCCCACTACACTGTGAACAACATGAGGGCAGCAACTGGGTTATACTTAAGTATTTCAGCTCCCAACACTGTGACAGACAGAGTATGTACTTAGCAAATCTGGTTGAAAAGAACAAACACAACGCATGCCTTCTAGTAACTCAGACGGCAGTAAAGAAGAAAAACATGTTCAGATTTTTGTAATCTAGCGTGCAAAGTCATAAAAACGTGTGAAAGCCATGTGGTGGAGCACAGGTACAAGAAGGACTGACTCTACTTGGAGTAGCCTAGAAAAACATCAGGGAAGATGAAATGGAGCTTGGCTTTGAATAAATGAAAGCTCTCCAGTTGGCCAAGGAGGAGGGTAGGCATAACAAGAACAGGGAAAAACATCTGCAAGGCCAGAGAGTTGTTAAAGATAACGGCAGGTTCCCAGAACAGTGAGAAGTTCAACGCAATCTTTAAAAATAAAAGCCTGTCTGATAGTTATAATGCCTTGCAGCTACTGCCCCCCTGCCTTGCCTTCTCTCCCCGACCACGCTGCTTAAAAATGTTGCCTCCACTCTTTCTCCATTTCCTCACCTCCCACATGCCTCAGCCCACTGCAATCTGGTTGCTTTTACCACAATCAACAAATATCTCCTTGTTCTAATCTAATGACACATTTAAATCCTTTTCTTGGCTTTACCATAATATATGACACCGTTGTTTTCTCCCTACTTTTGTAATGCTCTCCTGCGTTGGCACTAAAACCACAGTCTCCTGGTGGTGTAGTTAACTCTCGGGAAAATGCTCATCATGGGACCTGAGACCTCCTGTGTCTGACAATAATCTACACGTAATGGTATCTCCTGGAGAATGTATGGGAGTAACACCGGTGGTTGGTTTCTATTATTCCTCCTCAAGACATACAAGTTCTGCATAGTTTTCCCCAAAAGACGGTCTCACCCTTGTAACCTGGGGAAAGAACTTGCAACTTCTGCAATTTTTATTTTAAAAATCACTTCATATTCAGAAATCCTAGCTGTTTTTTATTTAGTTTTTACAAAAGAATGGAGGAGTGGTAAGGAATGCCCTCCCCTGAGGCAGCCAAGTGAGCTATGACTAGATATATGTAATTCCTACAAGCCTCCCTCCTGCAGAAAGGTAATGGAGCGAGTCAAACTAGTTCAACTACCTTTATCTGCACTCTTTTATGGAACTATTAACCCACTCCCTGGGTGAGATTTCACTGTGGGCACAACCTATGGGTTCATCCCATTACTAAATGAATCATACTTCCTTCAGGATACAGAATCCTACCTGGACAGAGGGCCATAAATTATACAGACACCTGACTACTGAACATTGTTGCATCTGATAAGGAGGGAAAAGCAGTGGTCTCTGATGTTTGTTCTTAAGGATCAGAGCACAGTCTAGTCAGAGAAGGGAATGCACCTCCATTTGGGCAGACATCCATGGTTACTCCTTCTCAGATTCCTCTGCAATCTTTTCTATCCTCTTCTAGTCTAGAGCTTCTGTCAGGGTATGATTACCATCTCATCCTAATCTCTTTCCTTGCACAAGTTCATGTATGCCTTCAACTACCATCAGATGGCTCCCAAGCCATCTGCACTCTTGAGCTCCAGGTCTATTCCTGCTACCTAGACATCTCCAATTAAATCTCTCACAAAGACCCCAACTCAATACATCCAAAATGTAAATACTCATCCCCTAGACACCAAAACAAAAGCAAACAAAACTTTTCTTCCTGTGTTCCATATCCCAGTGAATGGTACCACCATCCACCCAATGCCCCCAAGCCTTCATCCTATACATCTCCTTCAACCTCTACTTCCAACAGATCACAAAGGCTTATCATTTCTGTCACATCTCTTAAATCTTTTCAGTTCTTTCTTTCAGGGTAGTAGTCCCTCTACCCTGACCCAGTCTACAATCATTTCTTGGCTGGCATATATCAGCTTTCAAACAATTTTTTCCTTTCCTTGTCCTCTAATATAAATTATTGGATTGCAGAAAATCTGACTCTTCACATTCCTTCTGTATTACCCCAGTCATCCACCAATCCTAAGATGGTTTTTGGCTGCCCTCAGCATAAAGTCAAATACCTCAACCCTGTTAAAAGGCAGACTGTCATGCCCCACAACAAGCAATTATGATTCCACAGATCGTAGAAGGAACCTAGAAAACCACTTTTTAAATAAATACTCCAACTGATCCCAACACAAGTGTCTATGATTCTCATTTTGAGGAAAATTATTAAAAATTCTAGGAGGGTGCTGAAAAATATTGGCTGAATATTAGCTAAGTCTAATTCCTATCCTTCCAAAATATCAATAACTGTCCAGTAATCAACTTCTACATTCTGACTTGAAAGTGAGGAAACATTAACAGACGGCAACTTCTGATTAAGTGTTGACAGCTTAAACCCAGTGTTAATTTTCGGCCAAATATCAAGATCTAATAATTCTCTAAAGCTCCCTATGATGTTAACTACTGAACTACATAATATCCCAATAGCTTCTGGGGTTTCTAAGAGTTAATGCACTCTGTGTTTTCATAAGATAGACAAGTACTAACTAAGGGGATTGATATGATCCATAAACCAAGGTCACCACTTACCTGGCTGCCTGTTTCTTAATAGCCTAATGGTAAACTCTAGATCAGAAATCTTGAGATGACTTCAAAGTGTTCATCATTCAAGATCTAACCCTAACACTTAGCAGTGCAAGAGGTAACCATTTGGGCTGAGTTCTTAGTCTAGGTTTCAGTGCAATAGTTGGTGGCTATACCACTTATATCTGAAGAATATGCTCACACAGTGAAAATGCTTACTAGAATGGGAAAAGACCCCCTATATAGACCAAGTAAAAAAGTAAAACATACACACAGAAGAGCTATAAATTGCTTAAACGTGCAGTCAGCTACTACCAACTTTGTCAATTAGCTGCTAGTACATCCCCAGGTTTACCTTCTTACTCATGAATTTGTTTAAATCTTGAAATTAAAAAAAAAGCTGTACTTAATTGCAAGCACTGTAGTTACAATCTTTAATTATAATTTAGATCTGCAACTTTCCTTGGACAATTACACTAGTTAATGATTCTGAGACAGCAGTGTGTGTGTGTGTGTGTGTGTGTGTTTGCTCTTTTGCTTCTTAATTCCTTTTGCTAGGCTGCTTTTTCCTCTCAGGCTAATGTCAGAACAAATCTACATCACTGACCTGCACAGAAGGACTGCACAGGAGGACTTAGGAGTTTAAGTCTTGCTACTGAGTATACACACTGCATAGCAATAAGGGTATTAGCTAAGCTACCAAAAGTGAAATTAAATTTATTCTTTACTGTTTTCCCATTAACAAATTGCTCCTGTAAGACATGAATTAGATATCTTCATATCCACTTTTATGTATAGGTAATAATAACGTGGGTATCTTGTACCTCTGAGTCATACTAAATTTCTTTCTCTTTCGAGTCGCACATATAAGTTTCATTTCTTGACCTGGCCATCCACACTAACATATATTCAAACTTGTCCTCATTATTTGTTTTGCCTTCCAACAAAAGTAATATCAAGATTGGAAATCACTCCACGTGAGCACCGTGAGGTCCAAGTCATTTCTCTTCACAAAATGTATACATGTTTTTAAATTGAGCTCTGTCTTCCCTGATATATTTATAATATGAGTAAGTGTGTGTGTTTGTGTGTGTCTGTGTTACATGTGTATATGAATTACTCAGCTTTCATTTTCTCCTCTAGATTTGGACACATATCAAACAGCAGCTGTTGCATGGTCAAACTACCTCTTGACTCTCCCTCAAAATCCTCCTCATATCACACGTTATTATGTACACCTATTATTAGTGAATTGCCTCTCAGCTCCAAGTCCACCCTCCTTCCCCCTTCTTTGTGACACAGGAGAAGGGCTCTGTAAACAGTGCTCCTTCACCAGTTCACACAATTTTAGGCTTTGCCATTAGAAGGTGCTGGAGGGATACTGCCATGTCATAGCAAGGGAAGAGGGCTTTTCTTTCTGGTTCTCTTCCTGGTTCAGGCACACTGTCATTCTCTGACACAGCTTCAAAGGACTGCCGAGCTGTGAGTTGTCAGCCAGCAGGCAGGCTATTCCTCTGACGAGCTTCAGCATGTACCCTCATATGTTTCTTCACCAGCAGGAGGTGCATACGCCTCTAACCATAAAGTCCTCTCCAGTGAGCTCTAAGTCTTGGCCTTAGGGGAAGGACTCCTTTACAATTCCTGAGTTCCTTCCTTGTTCATGATGCTTCACCCCAGAGGCAGATGCAGCCCTCTGCATCTGCTAAATCTGTATTGCTTAGAGTCTTCTTTTACATTTTTATTTAACCATCTTGTACTAATCTATAATTCATTCTATGAGATTTTCCCTGTTCTGATTACCGTTATGGATCCTTTCCTCTAACTGGACTCTGATGATAGAGTAAGTAACCCAGTTAGTGGTCTTGCAACTAATTAGACTCCCCCCAACCCAACTATTGGTAAGACTGAGTAAACAAGGTGCATAAAGATGGAAACAAAGTAGAAAATTTGACATGACCAAAGAGAATTCTATAGGACTATGTTAGGCTAGGTGATTCAAAGAAAATGTGTATTTTAGGAAAAAATGTCTAGGGCCTTCAAGCATCTCAAGAGCCTAAGAGATGTTAAATATGTATTTCATTTTAGGGAATTTCTCAATATACAAGTGCATGTGCTCACAAACATACACACACATAATCCAAAATACATAAAGAAAACTAAAAAAATAAAAATAAGTGATTTTTTAATATTTAAATGTTGCCAAACACAATTCTACTCAAGTTAATTCAACCTATATGGTTTGGAATATGAGTGCATTTTCATATTTAATATAATGTGTGGTAGTGTCCCCCAAAATAAGAAAGCCTAACTGGAGCCTGTTAACATTTCTTTAAATTCTTGGGCTAAAGTCACTGAAGACACCGACATTCTGAATTCAGTTCACAGATGAGTTTAAATTTGCTCTATTGCCAACGACTATATGCCTAACATGAGCTCCCACCTTTTTATTTTTATATATTTATTTTTGCATATAGCTTATTAATATTTATTTCAAATTTATTTCAAAATGACAGCAGCAGACAGGACACACAACTGCTAGACACATTATTGCCTGATCGTGACTGCTTCACTCAGACACGGTCCTGTCCCAGTTCTGGGACTTGTTGCCCTTAACCTTGAGTGTTCAGCTTCACACATCAGCATTCCCTGCTCTGCGCTGCAACTTGACATCCGTGGATTCCTTATGCTAAGCTTTAATTCTTGCAGGAGAATTATAATGCTTTTTCCCATTTTCTTATTTGATTTTTCCCAGAATTTAGGATTTGTAAAAATATATAAATTTCCCATCAAATGCCTGGAAGAAATTCCTACATGGAAACACTAACTAAACGATCACAGTTTCTTTTTATTTTCCTTTTCTTAAAAAAAAAAAATTCAGCTTTATTGAAGTATAATTGACAGAAAAAAATTTAAGGTATTTGGAGCAATCATAGTGGTGATTTGATATACATAGTGAAAGGATTCCCTCTGTCTAGTTAATTAACATATCCATCGCCTCATATCTATTTATTTATTTTTTTGTTTTTGGCAAGAACATTTAAGTTCTACTCTCTTAGTGAATTTCAATTATACAATACAGGGTTATCAACTGTAGTCACCATGCCTTACATTAGATCCTTAGACCTTATTCATCTTGTAGCTGAAAGTTTATACCCTTTCACCGACCTTTCCTTATTTTCCCCACCCTTCAGCAGCTGGCAACCACTTATCTAACATCTCTTTTTATGACTTTTTTATTCCACATGTCAGTGATACAATGCAATATTTGTCTGGTTTATTCACTTAACATAATACCCTTGAGGTCCATCCATGTTGTCGAAAATGCCGGGATTTCACTCTTTCTCATGTGATATATATATCACATCATATTTCCATATCTTGGCATTGTGGAAAATGATGAATAAAAAAAGGAGTGCAGGGAATTCCCTGGCGGTCCAGTGGTTAGGACTCGGTGCTTTCACTTCGGGGGGTCCAGGTTCAATCTCTTGTGTGGGGGAACTAAAGATCCCACAAGCTATGCAGCACAGCCAAAAAAAAAAAAAAACCTGTAGTGCAGATTTCTCTTGGGGATCCTATTTTCATTTTGAATATACATTCCAGAAGTGGATTACTGAATCATATGAATGATAGTTCTATTTTTAATTTTTTGAGAAACCTCCATACTGTTTTCTATACTGATTACACCAATTTACATGGCTGCTAACTGCACAAAGGTCCCCTTTTCTCCACATCATTGACAACATTTATCTCTTGCCTTTTTTAAAAACTATTTTTATTGAGGTGTAGTTGATGTACAATATTATATGTTTCAGGTATACAACATACTGATTCACAGTTTTAAAGGTATACTCCATTTATAGTTATTATAAAATATTGGCTATAATCCCTGTGATGTGCTCTACAATATATCCTTGTAGTTTATTTATTTTACACATAGTAGTTTGTACTTCCTAAACTTGTACCCCTATCTTGCCCCTCCTCCCTTCCCTCTCCCCACCAGTAACCACTAGTTTGTTTGCTCTATCTCTGAGTCTGTTTCTTTTTTGTTATATTCACTAGTTTATTTTATTTTCTAGATTTCACATATAAGTGGATAAGTGATATCATACAGAATATCTTGTCTTTTTGTTGATAGCCATTCTAACAGGTGTGAGGAGAGATCTCATTGTGATTTTGATTTACTTTTCTGTGATGATTATTGATGTTGAGTATATTTTCATGTACCTCTTGGTCATTTGTATGTTTTCTTTCAAGAAATGTCTATTCAGTTTTTATTCCTTATTTAAACTGGATTGTGGTTTTTGTTTTTGTTTTTAATATTGAGTTGTACCAGTTCTTTATATATTTTGGTTGCTATCCCCTTATCAGATACATAATTTGCAAATATTTTTTTCCCATTCTGTAGATTGCCTTTTCATTTTATTGATGGTTTTTTGCTGTGCAGAAGCTTTCAGTTTGATATAGTCAGTCCTACTGGTTTATTTTTGCTTTTGGTGTCAAATTTTAAAAAATCATCACCAAGACCAATGTCAAAGAGCTTACTCCCTATATTTTCTTCTATGAGTTTTATGGTTTCAAGTGTTACATTCAAGTCTTTAATCCATTTTGAGTTGAAGCTACCAGCTTTCTAAATTTTTCAGTGATCCCAAAGAATGGTCAGAACAAAGAAGAGGAGGATTAGTTTAATCCATTATCACCAGTGGAAAAAAGTCTCTTCATATATTTTGCCAAAGATATAACTGTTTGTCTAAAACCCTCAAATAACAAACAATTGCATGTCTAGAAAAAGCATATATGAAGATTTGTTTACTTCTGAATTTTTTCAGGTAAAAGAACTCACTCTGCAACACGAACAAACAAAAAAACGTAAGCATAGTAACTCTTAGTATTAATATTCACTACACAAAAATCTAAAACATTGAAAACTTTGCTATTTTGGGGTCCTATATCATTTGCCTTTCTGTTTTGGCTGGTGATAAAACACCATAGCTAACCATCTAAGAACCATAATTTATATAATATTCTGCTAATTTTTCAATGTCGTGCTTGACAAAATTCTGACTCTCTGCACTTGACTCCACATAGAGGTTAGGTGCTCACTCTCACGGTCTCTAAGATAGCATTTATTGAGACAAGCTTCACAGAAATATTATCTTTACTGCCAACCAATAATGTTTGGGAAACACACTCTTACTAAAAATATGTATCTGTGCTCTTTTCAAGTTTGTGTACACTGAAATTAACCTATGGAAAGAGGAGGATTAATATTTCACGTCATGATATAGGATACTGCAAGGGAGGAGGAGAGTTATGTTGAAAAGTGGAATTTTTCCTGTTGTTTCAGAATTGTAGCTAATGCCTGAAGTTGGGGAACAAAAGCACTTAAATCGTCACATTCTAATTTGAAAGAACTTCAAAGATCAGCAGTGTTTGGTATCAACCACCTCCCCAAAATTGGGGGTCATCACCCCTCTTCCACTTTACATCTTCAGCCATCCAAGTTAATGTAAAAAAGAACTATGAGGTCAGAGAAATGGCTCTGGGTGGAAGAAAAACTGATTTTTTAGTGATAAAACCAGCATATCTGCTCCCTAAAGGAAAGGTAGGGAGGTCCCAATAAAATGGATAATTATGGGAATGTAAATTGGTACAGCCACTAATGAAAACAGCGTGGAGGTTCTTCAAAAAACTAAAAATAGAGTTGCCATATGATACAGCCATCCCATTCCTGGGTGTATAACTGGAAAAAAACAAAAACTCTAATTTTAAAAGACACATGCACACCAGTGTTCATAGTAGCATTATTTAGAATAGCCAAGACATGGAAACAACTCAAGTGCCTGTCAATAGAAAATTGGCTTAAGAAGATGTGGTATATAAGTATACAATGGAATATTACTCAGCTGTGAAAAAGAATGAAATATTGCCATTTACAGCAACATGGATCGACCTAGAGAATTTTATACTTAGTGAAGTAACTGAGACAGAGAAAAACAAATAATGTATGATATTACTTACATATGGAATCTAAAAAATAATACAAATGAATCTATATACAAAACAGATATAGAATCACAGACATAGAAAACAAACTTAAGGTCACCAAAGGTGGCGGGGGGAGGGCAGGAGAGGAGAGGTAAATTAGGAATATGGGATTAACAGATACAAACTACTATACGTAAAATAGATAAGCTATAAAGAGTTACTGTATAGTACAGGGAACAGTATTCATTCAATATCTTGTAATAACCTATAATGGAAAATAATCTGAAAACAAAATAACTGAATCACTATGCTGTACACTTGAAACTAACACAATATTATAAATCAACTATACTTCAATAAAAAATAATTGGCTAATATTGTTAGCGAGCATCTGCAAAAAAGGAAAACCTTTAGTTTTGTGTGTTTATCCAGGTGGAAAACCTGCACACTTATCCTTCCCCTTGGGGTATCAGATAAAGGGAAGAAATTGGGAAGAGATGACATGATGGAGAAAGGCCAGGCAAAGCAGGGTCAAGGGCATCTCCTCTAATTCTCATTCCCTGACCATAAGGAAGGTGGATGAAAAATAATTTTTACAAAAAAACTTCTATAATAGAGCACTGTAGATAGCAGTAGAAGTGGAAGATGGATTACTAAAATTCTTATGTTTAACCAAGGATTTATCGATGATGTATCTAGCCCACTGATTTCTAACCCAACAGACTAATTTCCCTCTTCTACTGATCTCATTTTAAAGAAAAATAAAGACCAGTTCCATAGAATTCAAGAATGTTAAGATTCTAGTTTTCTTTAAATTAATTTATATGTATGAGTGTATGTAGTGTATTTATGTAGCTAGGATGACAAGAAATCCACCTTACTCAATGTTAATAGAAGGTTTCCATTTGTAACACCGACCATAACCACAATCTGTAAGAAGCAGTTATCTATGAAACTGCCCCAGACGTATGGAAGTCAAGTAGGGGCCTTAATTGAACAAAGTGGTTTGGGCTTCCCTGGTGGCACAGTGGTTGAGAGTCCGCCTGGCAATGCAGGGGACACAGATTCATGCCCCGGTCCAGGAAGATCCCACATGCCGCGGAGCGGCTGGGCCCACGAGCCATGGCCGCTGAGCCTGCGCATCTGGAGCCTGTGCTCCGCAACAGGAGAGGCCACAACGGTGAGAGGCCCGCGTACCGGGTTCTCAGTAATATCATTATTTTTATTTAAACAATTGTTTGCCACACTGCAGCTGGGTAGAAAATTTTAAAGATAATATAAAATATGAAGGGTTAATCTGAACACTCAAGTTAGAATGGCGCACACAGATATAAGCAGATTGACAGCCTTAACTCTCCATGTATTTGGGCAGACTAAATAGGCATGAGACAGATCCAGAATCTATAACACTAAAGATACCCCCAAACTTCCCATTACATGAAGTAAAAATACTGTTTAATGAAAAACTCACCATATCTGTATCTGAGACGGGGCCAAAACTGGTCACATAGATGTTAGTGAAGACTTCAGTAATACTGTCTGGTGTAAGAAAAAGAGATTGAATATAGACATTATATAATGAGAACCACAGGAGAGAGAAGGGGTCAAGTACATGGCATGGTTAGAAAGTTCTGTGATATTTGGGAATATTTCGTTTTTGCTTTCTTTTCAACGTTCACAACCAACAAAAATAGCTGTATTACTTAATTACTTCATAGGGTCTTACAATCCTAGATGCTAAATGCTTAGAAGGATTATGACATTCTTATTTGGAAACTATACCTGACTAGAGCATTTTGTTTTCAGCACACTGCTCAGAATGAATAGTTTCTCAGAAACTATCTTAAATGTACCACCAGTATGGAAAATAAAGTACAGTTGGTATGGTTACTGTTTGATACAGTCCTGTAACTGACCATTAAATGAAATATTTCAAATGGTATTTCATGCTGGTAGAGATTTAGTTTGTAAATTAGTGTATCTTCTCAATAAAGCACAAACACATTGTTAATCATTATAAATAAACATAATTCATATTTTATAAAAAGCTTTATCGTTCAGTAACATAAAAATAAAAGCAAATAACATTCATTAATCACAAGGATTACTTCCAAACAAGCTTGCCTTTACATGTATCTAAGAATGCCTAAACCGCAAAGATTAAATTGAATTAGATTTGAAATTTATGTAACTTATAAAGTGTAGCACAATTAACTGGATTGCTTTATTAACCAGGTGATTTAGATCTTTGATTTTAAATAAGCCAAATGGCAATGGGGGGAAAGCTCAAAGGAAAAATTTAAAACTTAAACCCCTTCAGTATTCTTATAAGAAAAAAGTACATCATTAATTTCTACCATCATGAACTTAATGCCTTAACTGCTAAGTGTCAAGTGTGTAATTCTACACAAACAATATCATGAAATATTTTAATATTATACTGAACATTAATTCACAACCATGAAAGAGACAGTAAACTGAGTCTGGAATATTGTATCCACTAAAGCAAAAAAAAAAGTAAAAGGATTTTGAAATAACAGAGTAGACTGAATGCTTACTCTTAAAAGGACTTGAAATGTAATAATCTACATGAGAAATCTATGAGATAGATTCTTTGTTATCATC
Organism: Phocoena sinus; assembly: GCF_008692025.1. Classification (NCBI taxonomy): domain Eukaryota; kingdom Metazoa; phylum Chordata; class Mammalia; order Artiodactyla; family Phocoenidae; genus Phocoena; species Phocoena sinus. The sequence continues at coordinate 70,634,167 of NC_045767.1, forward strand.
CCAATATATGTGTACACTGATGTATGGGAAGTTAAGGAAATGTGCCCCATGACCCACACTCTGTTGGGTGGATAGAGCCAGGTTTTAGGAACCAAGCACTCTGGCTCCTGAGCCCTCAGGGTAAACAAAGCACTGTACCACAGTCAAGAATAAATTTAAAACTAAAAGTGTTTCCTTATCAACTACATATTTCTATTTACCACAATACTCTGTGCCAAAAGCACACTTATGGTGTTCCAAATAAATATATTCCTTCAACATTGTTATTTTATATACTATTTTATTCCAAAAAAAATGGTATTTGTGAAATTTTGTTGTAAAACTCATTTGAAACTCATTTCTAAAGTTAATTCTCAGCTGCCACCTGCCCCCAAACACCTGCACAGGGTCTACTTCATAGCTATACAATTTGTGCAGTCACATGGGTCCCTGTGCTCAGAAAAGTCCCATGCCTGGTCTAATGTTCTGTTTTTCCTTCCTTGAAATTCTTCATTATGTTTTGCATAAAGGGCCATGCATTTTCATCCTGGACTGGGCCTCACAAATTATGTAGCTGGTCCTGGATCTGAATTATATATGTCTTTTTCCTCTTACTCATACAAAATCAATCGTGCTCTCACATTTATTCAATAAACAATTGAATAAAACGTTAGTCACTATAGATATTGGTTTAAAATGTTCCAAGAGAGAGAAATTAAAATGTTATGGTAGTCTTCACCCAAATAGAGGCAAATGGAATTTATTCTCCTTAATCTGGAGTTGTAAAGTTAGAAAAGAGAGTTGATAAAAATACATGAATATATTCATGCTAAGGACATGAAGAATATCCACTTACACACCAAACGGCAAGTAAAGCGTAAAGGAGAATATGATCATCCTAGTGGCTGCAATGAGGTGCCAACTAAGAATCTAAAGAGAGAAAAATAAAATTACCCTCAAAGCTCTAAACAGTAAGAGCAACACCTCAAGACAGAACAGAGATAGGCAAAGTTACCTTAAAGAAAATAATTTCAAAGTTTATGGACTTCATAAACACAGTTAAAGAATGTATGCATTTCAAGGAATATTCTCCTGCTATGCATGTTCAGAAAAAGTAGAGGAAAATAAAGTGTCCCTAAAGCTAGAGATTATAGTGTTACAAAGGCAGCTTACACCCCTGTGAAGAAGTGAGTTGCGTACAGTCACTGCTGCTGAGAGATCCAGTAATCTGAAGTCTGGAATATTTACTGAATTTAGAGACATGGGAGCCATTAATAAAGTAATGTGTGCAGAGGCCAGCTTGAAGTGAGGGAAGTGAGAGAAGAGGAAGAGCCTAGAGTGATTTTAAACAACCTTTGAGAAGTTCGACTGTGAAGGGAAACAGCAACAAGGGAAGGTGGGGGAAAAGAGACAGTTTTTGTTTGCTTGTTTAAGGTGGAAGATAGTTAAGGATATGGCAATGCAGATGGAAGGGACTAAGGGAGCCGCTGAATATTCAGGAGACAAGATCAGTGAAAGAGGAATATTCCTGAGTAAGCAGGTAGTGCATTCATTAAAAGAGATTGACATTATATACATGGAGGGAAGAAGGAGGAGGGAATATCCTTAATTATATCGGGGCGAGAAGACAGAATGTTGAAATAAATGGAAGTAGGTTTTTAGGTCTAGTGGCAGGAAAGTTCCTGGAGAGGAGAGAACTTCTGAGTTACGTGCAAAATATCTGTGCATTATTTTTATTATAATAGATGATGATTCCAAGTAAAAAATTTGATAGTATAATTATATTAATAACATCTACAATAGTATACATCCATAGAAGACCAATGTAGCACCTGCTGCCAGTCCTTTGTCCACAGCCCCTTGACAATCATGATTCCTCTACATCAGGGGTCCCCAACCCCCGGGCCGTGGACCGGTGCCGGTCTGCAGCCTGTTAGGAACCGGACCTCACAGCAGGAGTTGAACGGCGGGTGAGTGAGCGAAGCTTCATCTGCCGCTCCCCCATTGCTCCCCATTGCTCGCATTACCTCCTGAACCAACCCCTCACCAGTCCATGGAAAAACTGTCTTCCATGAAACCGGTCCCTGGTGCCATAAAGGTTGGGGACAGCTGCTCTACATGCTGGGAGGTTCTGCTGCAAGCTCCTGTGATTCTCTGCCTGAGGGCTTTTCCTGGCTGTGCAGGGCAGAGTGTAATTGCAGAAAAGTTTGTGTTCCTGGGAACAGCCATCAACCAACGATGGAGGAGAGTTGGAGGAACTCAGCTTTCTCTCCCTCTCAGTGGAGACAACTCTAAGGCATGCTCTACACCATTTCCCAGATGACTTCAGGGAGGAAACTACAACTGTCCTCAGCAGTAACCTGCTCACCATGGTACCCTGCTTTGGCTGTCCTCCCTTCCCTGTATCACTTTGACCTCCCTCAGCTAGTGTCGGCCTGATATCCCTTCCCAGATGATTGTGTGTCTTAGAGTCTGCTTCTGTGAGAAGCCAAAGCCAACTACAAACATCATTCACATATTCTAAGAAGAAAAAAAAAGATAATAATTAAGGAGTCAGGAAAGATATTAATTGTATTAAAAGACATTAATTAATTAATTGCAGCTAACCATCCAAGCAATAAGCTATATCGTCTTCACCCCTGTAATTTAGATATAACACTAATACTAATAAGGGCACACACTCATAAGATGGAGAGTAAAATCAAACTGTAAATGACATCCCTTCAAGAAGCTGAGGATGCTAATAATTTTGCTCACCATGTGTCATAAATAGGATGTCGTGCACATATTTTAAGACAAGTTAGCCAGTGCTGTTTTGCTTTACTCTCTCAGCAGCAACAAAGACATTTTGCTTCCTGGGATGATTTCTGTTAACAGCTACATGTGCCATTTGTCATCAGACAAGTTCAGTAAAGTCAACAAATACTTAACCGACTTTTGTGTATATGGCACTTAGTGTTCCCTATTAAAAGTTGAAAACTTGGGCTTCCCTGGTGGCGCAGTGGTTGAGAGTCTGCCTGCTGATGCAGGGGACACAGGCTCGTGCCCCGGTCCGGGAAGATCCCACATGCTGTGGAGCGGCTGGGCCCGTGAGCCATGGCCGCTGAGCCTGCGCGTCCGGAGCCTGTGCTCCACAACGGGAGAGACCACAACAGTGAGAGGCCCAGGTACCGTAAAAAAAAAAAAAAAAGTTGAAAACTTGCAATCTGATCATATAATTTGTCACCATTCCACCACAAAAGAATTGCTGCTGCTTATCCAATATCTTCCTCCCAGTAGACACTTAACACCTGTTTGATAAATATAGTGCCCATAAAATCAGGAAGAGTTAAGACCAATAATAAAACCAATATGAATTGTGTTTTCTTACAAGCATTTTTCATGATAGTTCTAAGTTTTGGACTTTGATTCTTTGCAATGATTTGGAAACATGAAATATAAACATATGTTGAATACATGAAATTTCCTCTCAGTGTGACTCCTGGTGCTTTTAAATTTTTGAATCTTTGTATATTGTTTGTTCTTGTAGTTTTGTTTATTTACTTTGATTTTTTTTCCTACTAATGAAAATGCATTGATTTAAAAAGTATAGCACATTTGGGGATCTGAAACAAGAATCACGATGGCTGTATGTTTATGGACAGGACACAAAGTCCTCAAAGGATAAACTAAACAGACCCCATCATGACAGTCACTGATTATGGGTTACAAATGAATCTGACTTTGAAATCACTGGAGGGTCTATCTATCCCCCAATAAGGTTTGGGACTGTTCTGGCCCTGAGAACCATCACCAGGTAGAAGATTTGTAGTGCCTTCTCTTTCTTTGAAATGTCTTTCTTCAGTACCTAATGGTTCAGCTGGCTCTGGTGAGGAAGCTGAAGACAAACCTCTCTCCCCAAAGCACTAGTAAAGGAAATCAACTAGGAAAGGGAAGAGGAGACTGAATGCACATTGATTCCCATGGATTTAGTGGGACCGTTTGGTTCAATTAACAAATAGCTACTAAGGGTTTACTAAGTATTGTCCAGAGACATCCCCTGCCTGACAGACAAGGGAGAGAATGTTTTCAAAGGGAAGCTGTTAGTGGTGCCAGAAGCAATTTATGTTCCTCAAGGTAATGTTTCATCAAGACTTCGCTACATGCTCAGTGTGGGACTCTGACAGGGGAAAGAATGAAGATGTTCTCAAAGATCTCACTTTTACTATCACAGGTTAGATTCTCTTTTGAGGAGATTCTAGTGACCCCATCCCATTTCAAGTTGTTAAAGATGGCATCCAGAGCACATGGGATACCCTAGAACACTAAGAGTTCAAAGTTTAGTATGAGCACAGGCTATTACATATCTAGTATCCCTGGGTTAGTTAGAAACTTGGAGCTTGTTAATCACCAACCTGAAATCCTATGCTGTTGTCTAACTACTGATAGAAACAAGCTTAACAACGAAGTTATGAGAATTTTAAAATAAAAACTATGCTGATATAAATTTACATTTTGCTCCCCAAATACATATTAATAAAAAATGATTCTTATGTCCAATATATATAATGATAAGCTTTTACCTTAAGATAATGAATTATTTTATAAATCAACATAAATTGAGCATTCTTAATGTGCTAAGAACTACAATTCACATATATATGTGTGTGTGTGCATATATGTTACTAATACAAAGAATTGAAAAAATTCCACTGTATTAATTTTCTTTCTTATAAAAAAAGGTGCATAAGTTAAAGCTTGCTAATTGACTCTTTCTTTTATGACCTTTTCACCATCCTCACAAAATACTGCTGTGGACAGCGATATTTCCATTTACTTTGCAAAATAATTTTTCAGTTCTTTCTTTTCTATTTTGTAGAAGGAAAGCATTTAAATGTAATAGAAGTATAGACATTGAAAACACTAAATTTAAAAAGCTCATATAGGCCATGGCTTCAAATATTCAAATTTCTGCCTCCTCTATTTCTAGTCTTGGTAAAAGCCACCATCATTTTGTCAGTTGTCAAACTTTTAGTCTCAGGCTGAACTTCTTACTCATATCCAGCATTTTCATTGTTGACTGGGTTCTGTTGATTATATTTCCTACATCGTTCTTGACTTTCCCTTCTCTCTCAATCCTCACTGGCAATGACCTCTGGAATGGCCTCTTTTAGTTTTCCTGCTTCTAGTCTCACCAACTCCTATACCCTCCATGACACTGCTAATAATAAATCATGTGATGTCTCTTCTCTGATCAAATTTTTCTCAATGACTCTCCTTTGCCTAAAGATCAAGTTTGAAGATCACAGCATAGCACATCAGACCCTTCATGATCTTTGTCTCCTTTCCATCCTGATCCAACACTGTCCCACACTGTATACCTTAGCCATACCCAACTCCATGTTATTCTCCTTCATTCTTTTTCAGGCGGGGGGTGGGGGGAGGTGCTTTCTCTTTCCTCTACATAAAATGCCCTCTCATTTAATCCTTGTTCTTAAAAAATAAGTTCAGGGCTTCCCTGGTGGCGCAGTGGTTGAGAGTCCGCCTGCCGATGCTGGGGACACGGGTTCGTGCCCCGGTCTGGGAGGATCCCACATGCCGCGGAGCGGCTGGGCCCGTGAGACACGGCCGCTGAGCCTGCGCGTCCGGAGCCTGTGCTCCGCAACGGGAGAGGCCACAACAGTGAGAAGCCCGCGTACCGCAAAAAAAAAAAAAAAAATAATAAGTTCAAATAACACTTCCTCTTTGAAGTTGTCCTTGCCATCCCTGAGTATTTAATTAGTCTTTCTGTTGGTTCCAGAAATGTTTACTTCTTCAAATGAAATAATCAAATCATATTGTAACTTCTAATGCATGAGGAGTTGTTAAATGGTTGTGTGTTACCCCACTCTACTCACCACTCAACAGTGCCCAGGACTTTGTTCTATGTGCATAATATGGAGCAACATAGATTATCACAGAAGATTATGGTCAAGGATAAGGCCCTACCAATCCTGTCATACTCAAATATGAGATAAAGTATTATCTTTACACTTATGGATAACCTGCAATAAATTACATGTAGAAAAAGTATTATGATGGTAAAGTGCTGAATTACATTAAACATATAGGGAAAAAATTTAAGGCATGGTTTTAGATTCAGATGCTAAAAGCATAAGATCATTTGCCTTTATTTCTAATAGAGTTCAGTTATATTCAGCAATCCAACATTTTTCATCTACAACATCCTAAAGGTAAATGCATGAAGAGCCTTGTTGGCAATATTACAAACCTTTGCTATCTTTCCCTGAATCTCTTGGATCAGCTTCAAAAAGAAATTCTGTACTTATAAAATGGAGCTAACTGATATTCTAATTTGATGATAGTATCAATTTCTTCTTAAAAATAAATTTGGCCCAAATTAGTATAAAAGGAATCTTTTAGTATATTAGTCTAAAAGGAATCTTTTAGTATATTAGTATAAAAGAAATCTCCTAAAGTAATTAACTTATCTCCCATCACTGGATGCTGTTTCCTGACAGTGTGTATATTGGAAAATGTTATGATTACTTTATACCTAACATGTAATTAGGAACTTTTAGAAACTTCATGTAGCAACCCTTAAATACTTGTCTTATCTGTTGAATTCCCATTGTGTGATAGTAAAAGGAACTTATTACCTATTAAGAATTTACTATATGCATGGACTGGGTTAAATTTTTATATATAATTTCATGATCACCCTGTGAACTGTGCATAATTATATTCATTTTATCTCATCCAAATTCAACAACTACTTAGAGAGCTGTACTGAAACATTTTTTGTCACTTAAAAATCCCATGCTAATAACTATTTCAATAATAAAATGTCATTCAAAAACACAACCATTGGAAGAATTTTTCATTTAGTTTAAGATTATTTGGTATCTTTAGTGCCAGTATAGTCACATCATATATATATTTATTACACACTTGCCATGCACCAGTCTAAAGTTATATATCTGAGGAGATAAAATAATGTAGAAATAATAATAAAGAAACCTACAGTCCAGTTAAATAGTTGGTGCTGGTTTTATAAAACATGATGTCATTTCAACTTTTCATTCCATCATATACCTGATGTAATATGTATATGTTACATATTAGTATGTATTATATATACCTAAATATATATATATGTATGTGTGTATATGGTTTGTTTATATATGTATTATATATTGTTGTGTGTGTATACATATATATAATAATATGTGATTTATATGTATATATTTGTGTGTATGTGTATACACACACCAATATATAAATTTTGGTGTTGAACTGTCCCACATTTAAATCAAAAGCCTTGGGCTTCCCTGGTGGCGCAGTGGTTGAGTGTCCGCCTGCCGATGCAGGGGACACGGGTTCATGCCCTGGTCCGGGAGGATCCCACGTGCCGCGGAGCGGCTGGGCCCGTGAGCCGTGGCCGCTGAGCCTACGCGTCCAGGGCCTGTGCTCCACAGTGGGAGAGGCCACAACAGTGAGAGGCCCACGTACCGCAAAAAAAAAAAAAAAAAAAATCAAAAGCCTTATATGACTCTATCTTAAATCTGGAACTTCTGAAGAGGGCTACATGTAGAAAGATACTGATAAACGGATAAATAAATTTTCTTTCTTTCCTCCTTTCTTTCCTCTTGTTTTTCTTCCTTCAAAAAAATGATAATTGAGGGACTGATTGTTACACTACATAATACACTTAGGTAAAAGACAAATAAAGAACATAGTATGTAGCCATCATGGTCTTTGAGGGGAAAGAAACAAGTAAATAGATGACTGTCTACAAAGCATGTGTAAATGGTAAAAATAATCAATCATGCCAAGCGGTGATGTCAGGAGGTAGGAGGTGGCTGATGGTAAGAAGAGGAGTGACTCTGAACCAAAACTGGGGTGTCAGAGAAGGCTTCTCAAGCCATCCTTTTATTTATAATGCATGCTTCTTTTTACATTTTTTAAAATTTTAAAAGTTGTCTTAGTTTGCTCTCAGAACCTTTCCCTTCTATCATTTCAACTCATTTGATTACATGGTCTCATAGTTGAAAGAAAGAAGGAAAGAAAGAAAGAAAGAGAGAGAGGGAGGGAGGGAGGGAGGAAGGGAGAAAGAGCTAGCTAGCCATTAACTGTAATGATTATTAATTCTTATGCTACGCCCCCCCTTTTTTTTTTTTTTTGGGTACGTGGGCCCCTCACTGTTGCGGCCTCTCGCACTGCGGAGCGCAGGCTCCAGACGCGCAGGCTCAGCGGCCATGGTTCACGGGCCCAGCCGCTCCACGGCACGTGGCATCCCCCTGGACCGGGGCACGAACCCGTGTCCCCTGCATCGGCAGGCGGACTCTCAACCACTGCGCCACCAGGGAAGCCCCTGATAGGCCCCTTTGATGCAATTTTAGGAGACCTAGACTTCTAATTAGGGAGAAATCTTAAGAAAGTAGATTACAGCATAGGGTTTGGACCTCAAAGTGAGGGCAGAAACACAGCAGAAGGAACTTAGAAAAGATGCACTAGATGCAGGAGATAAATGAAAGGTTGAAAAAAAAAAAGATAACTGTGAAATTAAAGTGATAGAAGAATTCTTTGGTGGCCTTTTAAAATTGTTTTGGACGCTACACCTAGATCTGGTCAGAAAATTCAGTTTAATGCAAGTTCCCAAACTCAGTCTCCTTTGTGATTCATAACATTATTTTACTTTGTTCTAGATCTGTCCCTGAATCCTAATTATGTCTATATATTTTTCAGAACATTAAAATATTTTTATTTTAGACATTTACTACTATATAAGAAGTAGAGATATGAGAAAAAATTTTTACAGTCAAAATTTTTAGTCAGAATATTTGAAAAGATATATATATATATATAGGTAATAACATTCAAGACTCATGCATGAAAAAACTGTCCTTTCAAGGATAGTGATTACAGACTGTATTTGAAATAAAAAATTAAATTTACTCTTTTTTAACACCTTTATTAGAGCATAATTGCTTTATAATGGTGTTAAATTTACTCTTTATTAATCTATAGTATACTTTTAATTTCTCAGCTCTGATCATATATCTTCCATAAAATATTTCAATGCAAATAATCACGTTGCTTCATTCCTTTTTTGATTTGCATTTAAATTTTATCCTTTTTCCTTCTCTGCTCTAACACACTGTTATGAGCATTTGATTTTTCCCCACTGTCCTAAATTCAGTTTCCAACACCACATCCTATAACAGTATTCGTTATATAAACTTGTAGGTTGATACAGTTGGGGTTTTACCAGAAAATGATTCCCACTTTGTCCACCCTTACTTGTTCCTGCCATTCCTGGTAGTCTTTTAAACTGCTGTTTCAGCTCTCCAGGCAGTTTTAAAAGGCAGCTGTTGTACAACCCCAGCTAATAGATCAAGAGATTCACCCCATGTTTGCCTTCACTGAGCTCAGAACGTGGAACTCTCAGCCTTTTGCTATAAGGGCAGAGAAACGTTGATGAATGAGCCTTTATACCTCATGCAAGAAAAACACATCCAGTTTATAGTCACAGGGACAGTTGTAGCTAAATCAAGGTATTTCACTTGTGCCCAATACGTCTCACCCCCAGCTCTCCTGTTTGTAGGGAGCTGACACTATGTGTCTGAACTGTTGGGTCTCAGTAGTTTGCTTTTATTTGTGACTCACTGATTATGATGAAAAAACAGAAATAGTAAGTAAGCTATATAATTGATTTTTCCTTTGGTCCTCCCAGAAATAATAATGTTTGCTTCTTTTCTCAGTGTGGATGTTTTTATGAATCCCATCTGTAAATGTTCACAAGAATATAAATCTAATACAGAAATGAAATACATCATTTCCAGAAAATATTGTGGCCGCTCTCTTTAGTTCCTTAAGAATATATCACCACAGAAAGAGAAGAACTGAGACTGCCTTTTGCCCATGTAAGAAAAATTCTAGACAGACTTTTTAGACTTATTTAGTCAGGTAATTTCATCCATTGTCCATTTCCATTGGCTGCACAGTACTTGTCTCTGTGTGGCCAGAGAACAATGAAGCCAGATCACTACTAAGGCTCCCTAACAAGGGAGACAATTTTCTGCAATCAAGAAGGCTGTGGGCATCCATACTGATTTTGGAGAATGGCTGGAGCAGAGTGCCTGGATCAGACAATTTAATGGGGAATGCATAGGCAGAGCCAGACCTAGATCAAGCTGTAAAGTAAAAGAAGTTTTTCTCTGAAAGGTCATATTATCTTTTCATGCCTTACTATTTTCTTTGACCAGTAGAGTTGTCCCCATAGCCCTCAAAGGTTCAACAATCACTTATTCAGCACCAGCTGGGTGCATATCGTTTTCACAGTGCTGTGGAGGTTACAAAGAAGTATAAGGGAGTTCACTGTTCTTTTTTGAGTGCATAAAACAAAAAGCCACAAATTGTAAAATAATAATACTCATTACATCTATTACAATACTTGCTGGTGCTTGGGCTAAAACCTTGTAATTATCTTTGCCTTTTCTCTTTCACACCCACATCCAATCCATCCGGAAAACTGTTGGTTCTATAATATATCCAAAATCCTGCTACCTGTCAAGATCTTTACTGCTACCACCTTGGTCTAAGCCACCACCATCTCTCACCTGGATAACAATGGTCTCCCAGCTTCCACTTCTGCCCTCATACAGTCTGCTTTCATTATATCACTGAGACTGGGTCTTATAAAACATGAGAAAACGGAATCATGCCATACCACCACTTGGAATTCTGAAAAAAAGCCCCATTTCACTCAGAGTAAAACCAAAGCTCCTATAATGACCAACAAAGCCTTAAGTGATGTAAGCCATCCCCTCTATTATATATCTCACTTCATCTCTCTCTATCAACTTGGCCTCCTTGTTCTAGACATACTCCCACCTTAAAGCCGTTGAACTAACTGCATCCCTCCCCATCCTAGAACGCTATTTTCCCAGCCATCCATATATGTGACTCCTTCTTTAAATCCTCATAGAAATGTCAACATCTCATCTTGCCTTCAGTTTTCCCAATACTCACTTCCCTGCTCTACTTTTATTTATTTCTTTTTATTTTCTCCATAGCATTCATCACTTACTGTCATACTACATAATGTACTTCACTATGTGTATTTATTTTTGCTCTGTTCACAAAGATGTAAACTTAGGGGCAAGAATCTGTTTTGTACACTTATAATGTTCCAACGGATTAGAATTATTGTTGACACATACTTGGCATTCAATGAATGCTTATTAAAAAGTAAATACATTTAGGAAAAAATGAATAAAAACAGCTTTTACCATGTGTATACTACATGCCAGGACTTTGCTACGTGTTTTGCATATATTATCTTATCTTCTCTCATAAAACACTGTGAGCTAGGTATTACTCCAAATGCAGAAGCTGACATTTGGAAAAAAAATGTGTTACTTGTCCAAGGTTAAAAAACAGTTAAGTGACAGAGCCTGAACAGAAACTCACGTCCAACTAAAACTTGGAATATTAACCACCATGACATGTTGCAAGTAAACCCTTGTTTCACTACACAGCTCTGCATAATCCTAAATTCTGTTATGTGTAGGAAAGGATTTAAGCTTCCTAGATTGGCAAGCAGAAAGTAATTGTCAAGAGCTTTGTTATTCCAGAGTCTAATCCTAATTAAGAAAAATTTTCAAAGATACTGGTTCATAATTTCTATAGAAAACGGAAAGAAAAACAGAGGGAACGTGTGAATTTTAATGTGTTCTTTTATTTCATTTCATCATATCCTGATTCTCAATTCTTCCTGGGAATTACTCCTAAGTTTCTCTAATGCTTGAACTCTCTTCTGGACCTTCGATTAACACAATACCCAAACCATTTGGTAAATTCAGCATTTTCAAATAAACTAGGTGACTTTTTAAAAAAATCATTCAAACTGCTTGTTTGGAATAATGCAAAGCAACCAACCAGTAGAACCACAGCTGCTCTCAGTGGTTTCTCTTGAATTCAGTTATGGTCTCAAGAATGAAGACACTTGGTCCCACCTTGGTGAAGCACGGTAATCCTTTAACTTCCCTCACTCATGGCACCAGTGTATACTCTTGTGCACATTATCTTATTTCAGATATGAATCTGTCATCTAGTCTTGCCCCATGTATGTCAGACTTGGCACCACCTGTACCTCAGATTCCAAGATTCTTTGGGATGAGGCCTGGATATAATTATACACACTAACTCATTTTATACACACCGTACAGGCAGCCATGAACTGACTAGACTCCTAATATGCACATTCTGATAAAAATATCCTAGTCTACTCCCTTCCGAGGCACCCTCCACCCACACCAACACTTCACTTTCTCATTTGCCTGGTGAGTCATATCAGTGCTGGGAATTTATATTAAATGCTTCAATCCCAATTTCTTATTTTGTTTTTTGCCAGTATTCTCTTAACCTGAATAGTCCTTATAAATGCAATTGTTCGCTTCTTACAGTATAACCATGGGGGAATGTGTAGTAATCAATAGAGTCCTAGCATTTCGATGTGCTGAACAATATGTTTTAGAATTAAACATCCATCATGCTTTAAAAATACTCCAACAGATTGTCTTTCTAAACGGTGCCTTAAACAGCAGTTGTCCCTCTCTCTGCAAGCTCAGTGAAGATAATATATCCTTTGGGGTCAGGCAATGCTCCATTTCCCCCCCAGTAGACCTTTTAACTGCAAATAACTTTTCTTAAATGGATTCTCAAATTTCTTATTATTAAGTCAAAGAAAACAAGAGAAGAATTTTTATGTGCACAAAGCATTCACTTTAGCACTTCCTGCAGGATAGCTCATTTAAATGTGGAGGATTCCTGATACTCTCATGGCCAAAGATCCCCCCAGGGCACAAGAACCTTCAAATAATCAGGACTATGTTAGGCACAGCACTACCAGAGCATGATTGGAAGAAAATACATTACAGTCTAATATGCTACACGTTTTCTGTCTTGTTTTTATTTATTTATATTTTTCTGCATTACTTTCAAATACGACTAGGTCAGTTAGAATGGAAGTTCAGTTGTAAGACTCTTTCAAGCTCTTTCTAAATATACACTTCATCAGCTTATTAGACCACTGGAGCTAAATGTGGTTAAAATAGTTTTGTTTACATTCCTCGTCCGTTATTCTCATAATGGTGATGTATTATTACCTGTTCCAAGAGTCAAGAGCCCTCATCTCTGTCTTCATTGAATCTGCTGAAATGTGACATCTCTTGCTTCTCATCAGGGACCAAGATCATATCCCTGTTAAATGTTAGCTGGATCACGGCACTCAATGCTCCCGCCAACATCGTGCCTCGTGAAAGAACACCATTTCCCTCAAATTCATCCTTTAAACTCCGAAAATCGCTTTCTTCAACCACTGCTCTACTGTGTGCCTCAGAAAACCTTAATAATTCTGGAGTTCTCAGAAAATCAAAATCAGCTTTCTACTGCTCTGCTTGTAATCTCTTCTCCGAAGACTTCTAATTTTATTCTCCTGTCCAGTCCCTCTCTACGGACTTGCCAAAGTCAATCTACTTGTTGATTTTTTGACTTTCTGGAAATCTCCCGTTCAAGAACCCACTTGCCTCCACCTCTTCACACTCTGGCCCAGGCACAAATCAGCGTGGCAATTACTTAGGAGGTGAGGCAAACTCACTGAGCAGAAAGTGGCCACTGCTTTCCAGCTTCCCAAATTTATGGCATCTAACAGCTCCTCTCCTTGAAGTTCATCAAGCAATTACAGGATTCATGGCAGCCACAAGTAAGTCAGTCTTTGAGGAATCTAGAGTCTGCATATCAAAATCACTTCTGAGACTCACATAAGCCCTGGGTCTGCAGAGATTGTCACAGGACAATCAGGAACAAATTTAATGGTTTCAGAGTTAGCGTATTCTATTTTCCTAGGGAGGCAAAAGGAACTACCGCCCTGTGGTGGTTTGATCTAGTGTTAGGGGGAACCCTTATTCCCCAGTCCTCACATTTTCCTGAGAACAGTATTGAAATAACACTTCCAGCCCCATTCCCCACTCATTCACGCCTCCCCTGAAAGAGAACTGTGGCGAGATTCGGAGAAGGAACTGAACACTTTGTTGGGTTAAGATCTACCTGCCCCAGGAGTGCTGTGTCCTGTGTTCTTGCTTCCTGTGATAAGCATGCAATATCAAGCATAAGCTTTTCATCCAGAGACAGAGCTGAAAGTGTCCCTTTCTGGCTACACTACCGGGGTTCCATACATATGAAACAGTGACTACGAGTGTGTGTGTGCCTATCTACAGGCCCCAATATTTCTGGACTGAAGTATTAGGAAGCCTGACCATGATCACACGTGTAAGCCATTCTCCAATCCAGCTTGGTCAGAAATAAAACTGATATTCTAATCACCGTATGTCTGCTTCCTATGTCTACGTTTTCTGTGAGTTGAGGAGGGGAATAAAGGAGTCTTATTACTGGCCTCATAGACCTTCAACAGCTAAAGAGAAGGAATTACACGTCTTTCACCCAAAATGTTGAGTTTCAGTTGATTAGGACTGTGTGAAGTTTAAAGCCCTCAATTTGAATCTGAATTCTGTCATTTACTATCTTTATAATATGAGCAAGTTATTTAATCTCTCAGTGCCTCAGTTTCCTCGGTTGTGGATTCAACTAAGATTTTTTTTTTTTTTTGCGGTACACGGGCCTCTCACTGCTGTGGCCTCTCCCGTTGTGGAGCACAGGCTCCAGAGGCACAGGCTCAGCGGCCATGGCTCACGGGCCCAGCCGCTCTACGGCATGTGGGATCTTCCCGGACCGGGGCACGAACCCGTGTCCCCTGCATCGGCAGGCGGAGTCTCAACCACTGCGCCATCAGGGAAGCCCTCAACTAAGATTTAATGAACACATGGTCTGTGCCAGATACTATTCTAGGATCTGAGGACACACACACAAACAGAATAAAATGTATTCATGGAGCTTTCATTCTGTAAAATTGGAAGAGTTCTACAACATAAGGTCAGTATAAGGATTAAACGAGTTGGTATATAAAACGTACTTACAGTGGTACCCAGAGCATAGTAAGCACTCATCAATTAGTAAGCACTCTATAAGTGATGGTGATGATGATGATGGTGACGATCTTTGCCGCATTTAGGGAAGCAAAGCCAACTCTAAATCTTGCTATTTATGCAGTTCTTTCTCTGTGATTGTCTCTGAGCTTCATTCGAGATACCCCATGATGCATTGATGATTCTCACCAAAAAAAATGTCATAAATTCCGATTTCTAAACTCCACTCTCAAACCCTACACTTAGCTACTAAGAGGATACTGTTATTTAATATGCTATGTTATGTCAGAAGGAATTGAATTTTTCTGACTTTGAAAGTACAGGGGTTTCATTTTTGTCTGTGTTTTGTTTTGCAACATTCAACTAAAACATGCTTTGCATATCATACTTTCAACTTGATTATGGTAGACAACATTGAAAACATTTTCTCATGGTCTTCAATGTGGCAGTAGGGCACTGCTAAATAAATACATCTGTGAAGTCGACGAGAATGTGGACAAAACAGAACTGCCATTTCTTTAAGAATATTCTAACCCTTTCTCAGTTTCACACACTGGCTAATTAGGAATTCCAGGTGCGCATGCTTGCTGGGTTGGTTCTAGTATAGATGTGGCTACACTAGCACACTCCTGCCCCTACGTCCATGCGTAACCACCTTCTGCAATGCAACTGGTCTGGATTCAACTCAGAGGGAACTCTCTACACACTCTTCTAACAGAACCCATTCATCTGCATGCCATGCCATTTATGAGGATCTTATGTACTAGCTTTGTTACTTGTTAGAACTGTCCATTTTAATTCCTACCTAAAAATACGTGACAGATCCATTTATCTTAGCCACATTAATGTTCTCTACATGAGGACTGATGATGAATTGTTTTCACAGGTAATGGATAACTCTCAAACACAGCTCCTTGTCTTAATACATTCATTCAGCTATCAAAAGACATGTCTATTATTTACAAATGCTGTGATCTGCAATTCTGTCTTCATTTTGAAACAGGAAGTGAAAGCCTGGAGAATTTAAATATAGTGTACATGGAGTCATAAAGATAATAATGAGTAAAGGCATTAACTAAAATATTTTCCTCCTGACAAAGTCTGTCAAACTATAGACACTGGTTTGCAAAAGTTGACCAAAATTTGCCCGTTTATGTTGTAAAGTCTAATAAAAGTCACTCACTGCAAATTTAAGCAGATATTCTGAAACAAAATCCTTATGGGATTTGACATTCTCAGGCATATTCTCTCTACTACTGTTGTAAAATCTAATGCAAATCACTCACTCCAAATTTAAAGAGATAATCTTAAAATAAATCTTAATTGGACTTAACATTCTCTAACAATTTAGGGCTCACCTTCAATTGTGGACACTCATGATATCCATGACAATCACTGTAGAAATGGCACTGTCAGCCCCATCAATTATCAGATGATTGAAAGGTGTCATACCTTTCTTTCCTCAGTAATGTGTTGCTAAAACAACACATCTACAATTGCCTGTTTCTAATATATTTTTAATGTACCAAGTAATATTTTTAAAAACTTTTGGTAAGTTCTCTAATTGTTTAGAACTCTAGTTTTTAAAAAAAATAATTACTTTCAACAAGGAACGACCCCTCATGTAGTGATTTTTATTTTTGTATTACAATACAATGATAAACGAGAGCATGAAAGGTCTGTAAGAGCAGCAGTGGGAGCTTCACTCACATCCCTGAAAAGAGAGGAGCAGAAAGAAGAACATGAATGTCCTGATGAAAAGAAGAGTCCTTTCTCCTGTCCTACTAGCTCTGGGAGCAGTGAAACCAGATAAAATGCCTTATGGTTCCTTGGGAATCTGATTTGTTCAGGAACTCCAAAAATAATAAAGACAACACTCCTTAAAGCTTGAAAAAAGAAACTTCATTAAAAAAAAACACTGCTTTCCATGGTACAGGTTAACTTACATTCCATCCAACAAGAAAAGCACAGTTTGGAAACAGAACTAGAATTTTTTTAAAATGTAGATGAAATCATTATAATAAACCATAAAACGCTACTAAGTAAAAGATTTAGAATTGTCTCTAAAATTTTAATGATTGGTTGTAAGCATCTGCCATATAGTTGCTGGTCATTATTAAGAGGAGAGAATATAAGCCTTAGCAGACTTACGTGCAGTAAAGCAATGGTTTGCAAAAGGACAACAGATGATAAAGTTAAACTGGTTTATTCGATTATTAAACATTTACTGAGTGACACTCTATGCAGGACGCTGTGTTAAGTGCTGTGCAGATTAAACAATCAAGATGACTTAGTTCCTATATTCAAGAAATTCATAATCTACTCAGGAAGCTAAGGCATGCACAGAAGTCACGGTAATTCAGATCATCCCTATTTAAGTAAAATTAAGCAGTTTTTACCCATTTGCCTAAGTCAAAAACCTTTGAGATATCCCTGATTTTTCGTCTTCTCTCACCTCATCTGGTCTAACAAGTTTTATTTCCACTACCTGCAAGACATATCGAAAAACAGATGTTTTTAAAAAATGAATAAAGCTGCAATAGATAACGCAGATGATAAGGGATGGATAATAAATGTAGGGAATGAAAAGTAAAGTATTTCAACAAGACAGAGAGGAGATAAGTGGCAGGGGGAGTATTAAGAAGTAGTGGATACACACTATTATATATAAAATAGATAAACAACAAGGACCTACTGTATAGCACAGGGAACTATACTCAATATCTTACAATAACCTATCATTGAAAAGAATCTGAAAAAGAATATATATATATATACTTATGTATAACTTTGTCGTACACTTGAAACTAATACAATATTGTAAATTAACTATATTTCACTTAAAAAGAAGAATTAGTGGAGACAACTAATCAGTAAGCATTAATGGACAGAGCTAGGAGATGTTTACACCTGCAGAGGTAGAGCGGGCATGAGGTCTCTAATCTAAGAAAAGACTTTAGAAAAATGCACACAAGGGCAGCTAACTCCTGGGGAAAGATGAGACTGCCATCAGGAATGAAAATGTAAGCAAGAAATATTTCCATGTATTAAAGGAGAAAGAAAGGAGGTCATCAGAGAGAAAAGAGGCAGAAACACACTAATACTAACCAAAAAATATGACAAGATAATGGCCTATTTGAGAATATATAATGACATAAAACTAATTTAAAGAACAATTTAGCAATGGAAGGCTTAAAGAAAAAGTTAACTTTATTATATAGAATTTCTAATGTGTAATAGTTTAGCCTTTCAGCTATAAAGTTAGTATTCTGAGAATACTTCATAAGACATTTAATAAAGATATCAAGAACATTAACAACCCTAAAATGGTTTTAAAAGACATCTATTCAATATAGGCAAGGGTGATCAAAATAAAATTAAATGTTATGAAAGTATTAATAATGCACTTTAAAAGTCAGTCATTTTAGAATGTATAATTTTATTTATATTAATGGCAATTTTGAACCATAATTGACACCTAAAATGCATTGTTGGATATAATTCAACTTTTCCAGGACAACTGTAAGGAAAAAAATGCGTTCACATACAATGGTTTAAAACTACAACACCCACAACTGGTAATATTGTCACATAAAAACTAAAATGAAATTTCTTTATCCCTTGCTAAGGGTTCATAAATAAGATATTCTGTAGATCAAGCGTCACATCAATGTCATATCATCCTGTAGATGGCTTGTCATCACCTCCGTGAAATGTTCATTCCTACCCAATTAAGGGGCATGTAAGATGCCAAAACTTGGAATTAGAGAAATCTAAATTCAAATATGAGTTATATACCAATAATCTTGTAGCCCTGTGCACACATCTTAAATTGTGCTGCCGTTTTCTTACAGATGGGGCTCAGAATGCTCATCTGACGACGTTCTTGTAAAATGAAATGAAATGATGTCTGTAAAGTGCACTGTGCTTGGCACAGGCTAAATAGTAAAAAAAAAAAAAAAAAAAGGGTATATTTTAAGTTGGTAATAGAAATTATATTAGTTTTATATTGTTTAACAAATGATTACAAACTTAACAGCTTGAAACAGCATCCATTTAGGAAGTCCAGTTTGGCATATGTGGGTTCTCTGCTCAGGGTCTGAGGCAGAAATCACGGTGTCAGCTGGGCTGTGTTCCCTTCTGGAGACTCTGGGGAAGGATCAGCTTCCAAGCGCGTTCAAATTGTTGACCTTGCAGCTGTAAAACTAAGGTCCCCATTTCCTGCTTGCTGCCCTGTCTCATCTCCTTGAGGCTGTCAACATTCCTTGCTACATGGCCCTCTCCAGCAGTGGAGAATCTCCAGGTCAAATCCCTTTCCTGTTTCAAATCTCCCTGAATTCTCTATTTCTGACCATCTCCGACCTCCAGAACCAGATTTAAAGGGCTCATATAATTATGTCAGTCCCTCCTGGATAACTTCCTTTCCTTAAGGCAAAGTGCCATATAACAAAAACCTAATCGTGGGATTGATGCATTCACAGTCCCAGGGATTACAAAGGACTTATAAAACATGCAGCAGGAATCGTGGGAGATATCTTAGAATTCTATCTACCACAGCATTGTGGCAACAGTCTTAATAATTATCTACTGTATAACACTTTCAATCATTTTAAAAACTTATCTTTTTTAAAGTTTGAAGAAATCATAAGTAATTATGATTAGAAACCTCATAAAATCCCTAAAGTTGTTATATCATTAATGTTTAACTATATTTACACACAGGAGATACAACATATTTATGGGAGTTTGAATTGCTAAAGAAAATCTAGAAGAAAGTAGATTATCATTTACTTGCCTACTCATGCTTTCTCAGAGACACCTTATTCCCCTGTTTTGTTCTGCACTTCAATAAACGTAACGTTGAAAACCAGAAGTGACAAAAAAACACCATGCAATTCACAGATTCTGACAAACTTCTGAAGTTTGATTCTGCAACAAGCTTCTACTGGAAAGGCACCCACAAAAGGAAAAGTTTAATCATAGTTAACCCTAGGGTAAGTAGTTAAAGATCATCCAATTCCATGAATTCTCTTAGAAAAAATAACTACTCGTGTCCTGTTTTTAAAGGAACTCTCATTTAAACTCATTATTTCCTAAACTGTGAACAAACCTCCACATTATGACATATTAGCAAGAATCAAAGGGCAATTGGGAAGCTGGCTACTAACAAGCATCTACCATATGCCAGGTACTTTTATGGTTACATTACACACATAATTTCATTTAATCTTTTTAACATTCTTAAGAATGTTGGTTATTTTATACCTATTTTACCTATGAAGAACCTGAGGCTCAGGGACAGTAACTAATATGTGCAAAAACCATAAAACTAGAACGTGTTAATGCCAGAATACAAACCTATGTTTAACAGACTCCAAAGCCTAATCTCTTTCCTAGGTACACTACACTGCCTGGTAAGATTAACATGGGTCAAATGGGCACAAAGGAAAATGCATCTAGGAGACAGGGTTCTTGCATTTAATATTCCTTCATTTCTTTGGTTTTTATCGACTTATCCTTCTTTCATGTGCCATGTTCTTCAAATGTGATTTACAACAAGCCAACCAAAGCTGAAATTTATAAGACTGATTGCATCATTGCATTATTAATTCCACAAATAATCTAAGTACTAATAAAGCAATGCTGAAATGATCTACCTAAATGACATGGTCTTCTTGTGTCCTTCTCATTAGCTATTCTTGAGCATAATAACAGCAAAAGCTGTGATTCACATCAAGTAAGGAGTAAAACCAGCAGAGTGAGAGGCAAAGATTCTGGCTTTAATTCACCAATACCCTAAGAGATTGTACTACTAATCAATTTCCTTTCTGTCCCTTCATATCTGAACCCAGATCCAAGTCCAGGGTATATGTCAAAGTCAAGGCTGACCAAGAAATGTGATAAGGAGACCCCCTAATCAAATAAATGAGTGGGATTGCAAACCATCCTTCACCTTCCAGAGGTACTTACCCAGAGGGCCCTAGAGCAGAGATATAATCATTGCTATCAACTATCTCTGTTGCATTTGGGGGTTCTTAATTCCTGATTTATCAGATAAAAGCTCTGGAGAAACATGCATGGGTCAGAATGCACATTCTATCACAACATAATTATGTGATAAAGGGCAAATAAGTGGTCTCTTGCTCTCATTTTCTTAAAGAGAGAAAAAAGTGGAGATCATCAAATTACTACCTTGTGGGACTGATAATGAGTATTAAATCATAGGTGAACTGCTTAGCATATTACCTGACACTCAAAACATGTTGGATATCATTATTATTAATTTATTATGATCAGCATCATTTTATAATGTAGCCTCTGCAGGACGACCGCAAGGCCTCTGTAGACTTATAAGAGAGCCTCTGCAAGACAACTGAAAATTTTCAATCATCCATATGAAACTAATAATGGTTCTGCATAATTTCAACATGGAAAAACATTTAGACTTATGCTACTCGGGTTTCTGAAATATATTTTTGTAGTTTTGTTTTTGTTTCTATCACATGCAACTAGTGGCTCTTCCAGTGCTTCTGTTTTGGAGTTAGAATGCGGTGCTGGGTGCCCTATAGACAACAGAACCCATGGGGCCTTTGGTTCACAATCATCACTCATATGGTTCGCCCAATGCAGCAACAGTGAAGGCCACAGAATTAGTTCTTTTGCTATATTAAATCCAAGCTCATCCTAATAGTTCTAATTCTATGTGCTATTGGATTTAAGGTCCAGCACAGCAACTGAACCTATATGTCAATCAGCAGTGTTTCTAAGTAGAGTGACCCATTGGAAGAAATGTTGGAGGTCAAAATCACTAATATTTAAAAATAAAACTCGAGACAGCCTCATCCACCAGAGGGCAGACAGCAGAAGCAAGAAGAACTACAATCCTTCAGCCTGTGGAACAAAAACCACATTAACAGAAAGATAGACAAGATGAAAAGGCAGAGGGCTATGTACCAGATGAAGGAACAAGATAAAACCACAGAAAAACAACTAAATGAAGTGGAGATAGGCAACCTTCCGGAAAAAGAATTCAGAATAATGATAGTGAAGATGATCCAGGACCTCAGAAAAAGAATGGAGGCAAAGATCGAGAAGATGGAAGAAATGTTTAACAATGACCTAGAAGAATTAAAGAACAAACAAACAGAGATGAACAATACAATAACTGAAATGAAAACTACACTAGAAGAAATCAATAGCAGATAACTGAGGCAGAAGAACGGATAAGTGACCTGGAAGACAGAATGGTGGAATTCACTGCTGTGGAACAGAATAAAGAAAAAAGAATGAAAAGAAATGAAGACAGCCTAAGAGACCTCTGGGACAACATTAAACACAACAACATTCACATTATAGAGGTCCCAAAAGGAGAAGAGAGAGACAAAGGACCAGAGAAAATATCTGAAGAGATTGGAGTCAAAAACTTCCCTAACATGGAAAGGAAATAGCCACCCAAGTCCAGGAAGTGCAGTGAGTCCCATACAGGATAAACCCAAGGAGAAACATGTCAAGACGTGTAATCAAATTGGCAAAAATTAAAGACAAAGAAAAGTTATTGAAAGCAGCAAGGGAAAAACGACAAATAACACACAAGGGAACTCCCATAAAGTTAACAGCTGATTTCTCAGCAGAAACTCTACAAGCCAGAAAGGAGTGGCATGATATACTTAAAGTGATGAAAGGGAAGAACCTACAATGAAGACTACCCTACCCAGCAAGGATCTCATTCAGATTCAACAGAGAAATCAAAAGTGTTACAGACAAGCAAAAGCTAAGAGAAATCAGCACCACCAAACCAGCTCTACAACAAACGCTAAAGGAACTTCTCTAAGTGGGAAACACAAGAGAAGAAAAGGACGTACAAAAACAAACCCATTACAGTTAAGAAAATGGTAATAAGAACAAACATATTGATAATTACCTTAAACATGAATGGATTAAATGTTCCAACCAAAAGACACAGGCTTGCTGAATGGATACAAAAACAAGACCTATATATATTCTGTCTACAAGAGACCCACTTCAGACCTAGGGCCACACACAGACAGAAAGTGAGGGGATGGAAAAACATATTCCATGCAAATGGAAATCAAAAGAAAGCTGGAGTAGCAATACTCATATCAGATAAAATCGACTTTAAAATAAAGAATGTTACAAGAGACAAGGAAGGACACTATATAATAGTCAAGGGATCAATCCAAGAGAAGACATAACAATTATAAATATACATGCACCCAACATAGAAGCACCCCAATACATAAGGCAACTGGTAACAGCTATAAAAGAGGAAATAGACAGTAATACAATAATAGTGGGGGACTTTAACACCTCACTTACACCAATGGACAGATCATCCAAAATGAAAATAAATAAGGAAACAGAAGATTTAAATGACACAATAGACCAGATAGATTTAATTGATATTTATAGGACATTCCATCCAAAAACTGCAGATTACACTTTCTTCTCAAGTGCACACAGAACATTCTCCAGGATAGATCACATCTTGGGTCACAAATCAAGGCTCAGTAAATTTTAGAAAATTGAAATCATATTAAGCATCTTTTCTGACCACAACACTATGAGATTAGAAATGAATTACAGAGAAAAAAACGTAAAAAACACAAACACATGGAGGCTAAACAGTACGTTACTAAATAACCAAGAGATCACTGAATAAATCAAAGAGGATATCGAAAATTACCTAAAGACAAATGACAATGAAACTACGACAATCCAAAACCTATGGGATGCAGCAAAAGCAGTTCTAAGAGGGAAGTTTATAGCTATACAAACTTACCTCAAGAAACAAGAAAAATCTCAAATAAACAATCTAAGCTTACACCTAAAGGAATAAGAGAAAGAAGAACAAAAAAACCCCCAAAGTTAGCAGAAGGAAAGAAATCATGAAGATCAGAACAGAAATAAATGAAATAGAAACAAAGAAAACAATAGCAAAGATCAATAAAACTAAAAGCTGGTTCTTTGAGAAGATAAACAAAATTGATAAACCATTAGCCAGACTCATCAAGAAAAAGAGGGAGAGGACTCAAATCAATAAAATTAGAAATGAAAAAGGAGAAGTCACAACAGACACCGCAGAATACAAAGCATCCTAAGAGACTACTACAAGCAACTCTATGCCAATAAAATGGACAACCTGAAGAAATGGACAAATTCTTAGAAAGGTATAACCTTCCAAGACTGAACCACAAAGAAGTAGAAAATATGAACAGGCCAATCACAAGTAATTAAATTGAAACTGTGATTAAAAATCTTCCAACAAACGAAAGTCCAGGATCATATGGCTTCACAGGTGAATTCTATCAAACATTGAGAGACGAGCTAACACCCATCCTTCTCAAACTCTTCCAAAAAATTGCAGAGGGAGGAACACTCCCAAACTCATTATATGAGGCCACCATCACCCTGATACCAAAACCAGACAAAGATACTAGAAAAACTGAAAATTACAGACCAATATCACTGTTGAATATAGATGCAAAAATCCTCAACAAAACACTAGCAAACAGAATCCAACAGCACATTAAAAGGATCATACACCATGATCAAGTGGGATTTATCCCAGGGATGCAAGGATTCTTCAGTATGTGTAAATCAATCAATGTGATACACCATATTAACAAATTGAAGAATAAAAACCATATGACATCTCAATAGATACAGAAAGAGCTTTTGACAAAATTCAACACCAATTTATGATAAAAACTCTCCAGAAAGTAGGAATAGAGGGAACCCACCTCAACCTAATAAAGGCCATATATGACAAACCCACAGCAAACATCATTCTCAATGGTGAAAAATTGAAAGCCTTTCCTCTAAGATCAGGAACAAGACAAGGACGTACACTCTCACCACTATTACTCAACATAGTTTTGGAAGTCCTAACCATGGCAATCAGAGAAGAAAAAGAAATAAAAGGAATACAAACTGCAAAAGAAGAAGTAAAACTGTCACTGTTTGCAGATGACATGATACTATACATAGAGAACCCTAAAGATGCCACCAGAAAACTACTAGAGCTAATCAATGAATTTGGTAAAGTTGCAGGATACAAAATTAATGCACAGAACTCTCTTGCATTCCTGTACACTAATGATGAAAAATCTGAAAAAGAAATTAAGGAAACATTCCCATTTACCATTGCAACAAAAAGAATAAAATACCTAGGAATAAACCTACCTAAGGAGACAAAAGATCTGTATGCAGAAAACCATAAGATACTGATGAAAGGAATTAAAGATGATACCAACAGATGGAGAGATATAACATGTTCTTGGATTGGAAGAATCAATATTGTGAAAATGACTATACTACCCAAAGTAATCTACAGATTCAATGCAATCCCTATCAAATTACCAATGGCATTTTTACAGAACTAGAACAAAAAATCTTAAAATTTTTATGGAGGCACAAAAGACCCCGAATAGCCAAAGCAGCCTTGAGGGAAAAAAACAGAGCTGGAGGAATCAGACTCCCTGACTTCAGACTATACTACAAAGCTACAGTAATCAAGACAATATGGTACTGGCACAAAAACAGAAATATAGATCAATGGAACAAGATAGAAAGCCCATAGGTAAACCCACGCACCTATGGTCAAGTAATCTATGACAAAGGAGGCAAGTTTATACAATGGAGAAAAGACAGTCTCTTCACTAAGTGGTGCTGGGAAAACTGGACAGGTACATGTAAAAGACTGAAATTGGAACACTCCCTAACACCATACACAAAAATAAACTCAAAATGGATTAGAGACCTAAATGTAAGACTGGACACTATGAAACTCTTAGAGGATAACATAGGAAGAACACTCTGACATAAATCACAGCAAGATCTTATTTGATCCACCTCCTAGAGTAATGGAAATAAAAACAAAAATAAATGGGACCTAATGAAACTTAAAAGCTTTTGCACAGCTTTTACCATAAACAAGATGAAACCATAAACAAGATGAAAAGACAACACTCAGAATGGGAGAAAATATTTGCAAATGAATCAACAGACAAAGGATTAATCTCCAAAATATATAAACAGCTCATGCAGCTCAATATTAAAAAAACAAACAACTGAATCCAAAAATCGGCAGAAGACCTAAATAGACATTTCTCCAAAGAAGACATACAGATGGCCAAGAAGCACATGAAAAGCTGCTCAACATCACTAATCATTAGAGAAATGCAAATCGAAACTACAATGAGGTATCACCTCACACCAGTTAGAATGGGCATCATCAGAAAATCTACAAACATCAAATGCTGGAGAGGGTATGGAGAAAAGGGAACCCTTTTGCACTGTTGGTGGGAATGTAAATTGATACAGCCACTATGGAGAACAGTATGGAGGTTCCTTAAAAAACTAACAATAGAATTACCATATGACCTAGCAATCCCACTACTGGGCATATACCCAGAGAAAACCATAATTCAAAAAGACACATGCACCCCAATGTTCATTGCAGCACTGTTTACAATAGCTAGGTCATGGAAGCAACCTAAATGCCCATCGACAGATGATTGGATAAAGAAGATGTGATACATATATACAATGGAATATTACTCAGCCATAAAAAGGAATGAAATTGGGTAATTTGTTGAGATGTGGATGGGTCTAGAGACTGTCATACAGAGTGAAGTAAGTCAGAAGGAGAAAAACAAATATCGTATATTAACACATATATATGGAACCTAGAAAAATGGTACAGATGAACTGGTTTGCAGGGCAGCAACTGAGACACAAGTAGAGAACAAACATATGGACCACAAGGGTGGAAAGCGGCGGGGGTGTTGAGGTGGTGGTGGGATGAATTGGGAGATTGAGATTGACATGTATACACTGATGTATATAAAGTTGATGACTAATAAGAACCTACTGTATAAAAAAATAAATAAAATAAAATTCAAAAATTGAAAAACTACCTCCAATCACACTATTTAATATTAAGGCTAATTATCAATTATTTGAAATCTTTAAATTATTGATAAAAAAATAAAGGTAAAACTCATTGTTAAATGCCTCAAATGTATATGAGAAGCCCAATTAAGGAGCTACCCAAAGTACCAACAAGTCTATGTATTTTTATGTATATGGGCATTGGATTCACATACATAGTCAATTGACAGATAGTGAATTCTAGGTATTCTGCCAGGCACTGAGGACACAGTAGCAAACTAGAAAGACATGGCCTCTGCTCCTCATGCATTTAATTCCACTGTCCCTGGCAATTACTGTCACAGAGGTTTGAGATTGCAGGCTAACACTTCAGACTATCTCCTCTTAAATCCCTGCAATTTGAGCTCTGGCTTCCCAGCCCAAACGGCAAAGCTCTTTATGCCTGGGAGTTGGGGAAGAAGGTTTTGAAGGTGTATCATACGAATTTGTCAAAAAAGCATAACAATGAACTCATAAACACACTAAGCATGTTACCCACAAAACATAGTTCCTGAATTATATCTTGAAATAAGATATGACTGTATCACCAAGCAGTGCATATTGTCACTACTGAAGATGAGTTACACCCTGAGAAATGGGTACTAGGAATGGTAGTCATTACGCTGCCAAATATCTCCAATTCTTCTATTCCTGAGTTAATGGTAGAGTTGCACTTCTCTGACCCCTTGAAGTTAAGCATGTTTATATGCCTTCCTTTGAGCATGTTTATATGCCTTCCTTTGAGCAAAGAATCTGAGCAGTGACATTGTGTCACATGTGGGCAGAACTTTAAGTGACAGTTGCTCCTGATCACATGTCTTTTCCCTGACACGGTGACCAGCGATATTTTAGATGGTGGAGGTCCACCAGCCTGAGACCCTAAGGGATGATGATGGATAGGTGAGCCCAACTCTTACATACCCGTCGCACCTCAGTGGACAGTGTTGTGTCATGAACAAGATAAATAAGGGAGAAATAAAACATATTTTAAACTGAGAGTTGTTACTGCAGCATAAGTCAGTTAATTCAGACTAATACCTTAGTAAGGAAACGTAGGTCTCTGACCCTATAAAATTGACAGCCATCTCAGAACAGTGGTGCACAAAAGCTCCTCTTTGAAGTTATTGAGGAAAATGCTAGCCAGACTCATCTGGTGACAGACTGATCTTACTATACACATTTATTTTTCCTTTTTAATTAAAAGGTTACGAATAAAGTCCTATGAGAAAAAAGAGGAAAACACCATCATTTTTAACCAGAAACTTAAAGATAGATAATTCAGTCCAGCACTGGGACCTCCTGCATCAGAATCAAGAACATTTGATGAAATGCAGATTTCTGGGCTCAAACCAAAACTGACTGAATTTTTGAGAATGTGTTAAATTTGCATTTAACAAATTCTCCAACTGATTCCTTCACACCCTTCATGAGAAATCTTGGTTTAGGACTGGGGCCTGCAAACTAATAATACTCAGGTGTGTGTTGTTTGCGTTACACAAGATTTTGTTTTGATTAGCATTAGAATTGGTTGGTCTTTAAAATTAAGAAACTTCCCATGACAACTGATATTTCCAACAACTTGTGAAAAATAATTGGAGTATCTAGCAACTCTAATCTCAAACACTTATACAGCAATAATCAGATAAAACAACCCTCTTTAAACAAGGAATGTACCTGCTCCAGTTCTTCAGTTGTCATAATGTCAACCCATTTTTTACCTGACCTGCCCAAGAAAAGCATTAGGGTTTGGGTCCCCTTATTCTGGTTTCTGGAAGCTATGTTATACAGACTGGAGGTTATGCTCTGGAAAGTGGGGAGAAAAGAAAGCCATCGGAGAGTATTGAGCAAAAGAATTACACAACCAAATCTAGTTAAAAAGTAAAAAGTAAAAATCAATATAGAGAACAGGGTAGGGCTAGATTTATATACACAAGTGTTTTGGGGGACAGCACATTATTTACTTGCAAGGCAGGTAACTTAACTGAGTGACATGAGCTGAATGAGATCTCTGGCTAAAGGTGGAGGACACACCTCCTGTAATAGGGAAAGCCATTACTTAGTTTCAATTGCTGTCATCAACTCAATTTCAATTTCAATTTCTGGCATCAGGAATTTTGGCCTAGGATCCCCAAATATGCTATTTTTGAAAGAGAAAGAAATCCACACTTTTATTGGAAATTTCCTAATTTTTAAATGTTTTAAGCTAATTATTTATTTAAAAATAAGTTAAACAACCAGGTTAATATCTGTATATTTGAGGATTGCAGAATTGGAGTCAGGAGACTGGAAAAGAGTAAAGAGAATTTGAAAACTCATTCTCAGATGGATTTTTAGCTCTTGTAGCTTGACAAATGTAGATTACCATTAGCCATGAAAGAGAACCACAGGAAGAAAAGAAGTTTCAGGTAGAAAATTATGAATTCAGTTTCTAGAAGTTTGAGAAATGTATATATGAAAAGGCATAGCTCATCAGTAGTCTATTCATCTATTCAACAATATTAATATTATTAATATTATTAATTCATCTATTACAACAAATATTATGATTACTATCTACCTTCTAGAAGCATTACACATAGAACAGGGGCTAGAACAACAGACAAGGAGTCATAAATCTCTGACTTTAGGAGACCTTAGATGCCAATAGGTAAAATGGGAGTTACAAGAAAGTATGTTAATTTTATTCCAAGTATAGTAATGGGTGATTTGTTCAACAGAGACGTGTGTGTGAGGGGATGATAGTCATGTAAGGTTACTAGAAAGTATGACGTCTAAGCTGGAACCTAAAGAAAGGCAAATGTGTTCCCAGTAGACTCAACAGCCTGTATAAAGGCCCTCAGGCTAGAGAAAGCCAAATGCATTAAAAACTGAAACAAGGTCAGTGAATCTAAGCCACTTCATGCAAGATAGCGATAAATAGTGAGCAATGAGGCCAGAAAAGTGAACAGAGGCCAGAGACTGTAAAGTCTGCTACGTTAAATGCTCTGGACTTGATCCTAAAAGTAGTGCGTGGTCATAAAGAGAGTTCATCTGGGCAATAACGAGCAAATTTACATCAGAAAACAGCAGCAGGATGAGAGAGAATCTACATATAGGTTAACATTTGAGGCTATGGAATTGAATGAAATTCTTCTGGGAAAATCATGAAAGTGAAAAGCAATAAGAGTTAAAAGGACAGGATCTTGGAGAGCACCCATATTCAAGAAGAGAGACAATAAAAAGGGACCAAGGACTGAAACAGATGAAGAAACGTGGAGAGACCAAGAGTCAGGAAAGAAGTGGTAGATCTATGTTACCAAACAGAGCAGAGAAGCCAAAGAGGGTGAGCTTCGAAGAGATGTAGCCATGTACATCACACACAGAGAGAGAGATATTGTCCAGCAATGTCTAGAACACGGGCAATTATAATTTGGCACATTTATCACTACCTCACTGGTACCAACCACTTCCTAATCAACCTTGCTCGGCTTTAAGAGAAGCTCTTAATTGGCACTTTTGTGCACTAGGAGTACCTACTTTTGTACAAACTCCTAATTGCTAGGAGTTGGAAGACCAAACAGCCTTTATTCTCTTAGCTGGCCATACTTTATAGAGGCCTAGCAGCCTTATTATGCTAGCTTGTATTCAGGCCCATACTCTGTCTATTTTTCTACAATGAAGAAAAAATTGGCTTCAGATTTCTGTTCCAAGAACCTTATTTTCTACTCTATTTGTCTTGAAATAAGCCACAAAAGGATGGGAGAAATTTTAGATGGAAAGGGCATTGCAAGTCATTGCTACAGTCTCCTTACCTTCATGTTTTGGAAACTGAGGCACAGAGATAATAATTGGCCTTTTATAAAAAGAAATGGGTTTTTCATAGATAAACTAGTGTTTTTTTTAATGCTCTCGTACACTGCTTTGCCCTCATAGCCTTTTCTGATGAAAGCAAAGGCCCCTTCCCCTCTTCGTGTCTTTAAAATAAAAATTTAATCAGTTATTTAAGAACTTGGATCCTCCGGGTTTATAATCTGGTCTCTGTCAGGCACCCTCATACAAACCATGTATAATATTTTTAAAAGGAAATTACAATTTTCATCTGTCCAAAAAGAAAATTTTGGAGCAAGTTAAATAGAACATAAAATAATTTAAAGAGAGAGCTCTATTATTTTTCTGCCCTCAAGATTACATATGTGGTAAAATTTTATTTACCACAATACAATATTCAGAATTAAATCAGTTTTATAATCAATTATTTTATAATTTTATAATCAATTAATCAAATTGTATAATCAATTATTTATACTGGATTAATTCACAAGCTCCATGTCAATATTTTCTTTCCCACAACTAGCTAACTGTAATATCCAACAAATCTTTTGAAGCAGAGTTCAAATATCATCATGGTGTTATCACAACATAGCTTTAATTTTTTTAAATATATATAGAGATAGGGATATGTTCTTATTTATATAGAATGTGACAGAATTAGAGTGTACTGATAGCTGGATAGAGAAATTGTATTTAACATACACCATAGACCTTAATGGTCAATCTAGTATTTACTGGCAATTTTGTAAAAGTGTATCATAAGGAATAAATTTATCTATGATTATACTCTGATAAAAATAAGATTTATCACTGCAACCTTTAGAAACATAAATTATGAATTCCTAATTATCAGAGTAAACCAGAGGCAGTAATGATAATAATAATAATAATAATAATAAGTGAACACTTAGCCTCTTCTTGTCATTGCATTATATTCTGTATGAATGCCCCCTGAGGTTGTACAGCATGGCAGCCCTAGCTGAGTACTTTCTTGCTACTGAAAATGTGACCCAAAGACCAGCAGCATTGGCATCACTTGAGGGCCTGTTAGAAACCCAACATCTTGAGATCTACAGAGATATATTGAATCAAAATCTGCATTTTAACAGTCACCACCCAGGTTATTCATATGCAAATTAAAGTTTAAAGTACTTTAGGTATATTGACCCATCATTGGAATTAATATTTTCTATTTTACAGAATAGAAAATTGAGGCACAAAACGATTAAGTAACTTTTATTAGCATTAGTAAATGTGGCAGGCATTGCCAGTAGCCTACTGAATAGCCAACACATCTTCCTTCTTTCTAATAAATCCTCAGTTTTATAAGGGCAGAAATGTGCCCAACCCCAGGTAGGGCACTCATTTTCCCAGATACTCTCCTAGCTTGAAATAACTATGAGATAAATATAGAAATCGGCTGCAAGTGCTGGAAAGGATTATTTTTCTGATAAAGGGAACTAATGGAACTGGCACCATCCCTTCGTTTCATTCCAGCCTTAACCACGGATATGATAGCTGGAGCTGCAGCAGCCATCTTGGGATCAGAAGGTAACAACATAAAGGACTGAAGTCACACTAAGGAAGAGGAAGTGGAAAAATAAAAAAAGTCTCAGTTCTTGATGTTCTTGATGGCATCACTTAAGAACTCAATACTAGGAGCCACCTACCTCTAGACTTCTTGTGAGAAAAACTGATTCCCCACTGAAGTCACTGCAGATAGATTTTTCTGTTGCTTTCAGACAAACGCATCCTTAACTGATAAAAGCTACCATGAGGGGGCTTCCCTGGTGGCTCAGTGGTTGAGAATCTGCCTGCCAATGCAGGGGACACGGGTTCGAGCCCTGGTCTGGAAAGATCCCACATGCTGCGGAGCAACTGGGCCCATGAGCCACAATTACTGAGCCTGCGCGTCTGGAGCCTGTGCTCCGCAACAAGAGAGGCCGCAATAGTGAGAGGCCCGCGCACCACGATGAAGAGTGGGCCCCGCTTGCCACAACTAGAGAAAGCCCTCGCACAGAAACGAAGACCCAACACAGCCATAAATAAATTAATTAATTAAATTTTTTTTTTAAAAAAAGCTACCATGACATTCTTCTTTCATCTATGTTTTATTATTTTATTCCAATGTTATGTTGTTCCAACTGGCATTAAATTTGCACTATAAAAAGCCACTGGGGATTATGATATCCTCTGCTAATGTCTTCTTCAGACAGAAGTATGTAAAGTGTCACATCACCCTCTGTGAGTGGGTGGGGGAAATTACAGAAATGACAGGCTGCAAAACAGTTCCCTAAAGGGAAAGGATTTGATGAAGAGTCACTTTCCGCCCCACTAACCTTCATATCCACTCACTTAAACATGAACCTGAGCACTTTTCCTTATCTGCTGATAGATTTTGCTTAACCTCCCAGCTGTTCCAAAGCGGCAGCAACAGTGGCAAAGATTGCAGCTGCCCCTACAAATGGTAGCAGTCAGATACCTGAGAGTGAAATGCTTGTATTAGAAGCTGTCACCAGAAATGACAAAGACTAAATGGGGTGTGGCAGCAGCTAAAGGACAGTGACAAAGGCAGGCAACATCCGTGTAACAAGCAGACCTCCATCTACACATAAATAGCTCCATCCTGAATCAGCAACTGGGCCCCACGTGACTTCTCATCAGCCCCGTATTTCACAGATAATAATGGAAATGCTCAACGACCATCCCTGCTAATGCTATGAGTCAGATCATCAGTTTGATGGCAGCCAAAAACACCTCCAGGAGTTCTGCAGATTACCTGGGGGAGCTTGAAAGAATGAGAGTGGGAAGGAATTCTTCTGCTACAGAGATATTCTCCTCACTACTTCATCTGCCTGGTGTTCTCCTTTAAGAATTCAGACACTATTATTCAGATTTATAAGTTTTAACAAGTCAATTTTTTTTTTTGCTGTACGCGAGCCTCTCACTGTTGTGGCCTCTCCCGTTGCGGAGCACAGGCTCCGGACGCGCAGGCTCAGCGGCCATGGCTCACGGACCTAGCCGCTCCACGGCATGTGGGATCTTCCCGGACCAGGGCACGAACCCGCGTCCCCTGCATCAGCAGGCGGACTCTCAACCGCTGCGCCACCAGGGAAGCCCTTAACAAGTCAATTTTTGATATGTAATCTATTTTAAATGGCTACATACTGTAATATAGACACTACTGATCATACAGCTCAGTGTATAGCTTTCCTGTTAGTTCTCTTTGATCCTGTAATTTTGTAATCATTACTAAAGCAAAAGCTACTCAGGATGATAAACGGATACCCAGTTTTAGTTTTTAGTTATCAAGGGACTTTGTTCTCTTAGTAATGCTCTAATGGCAACTCCCTTTAAAATCGCTGGACACTCACCCCCATTCCATTATAACATTTTCACCACCTAAACCCACCCATTCACTCTCTTAAGACTCTAGAGTTTCTCTTCCTCTAATAGCTGTTGGATGATTCCTTTGCTATTCTCCAAAGCACAGTCATCAGCTTCACATTTTTTGCTTCGATGATTATCCTCTCACATGCCCTAGATAACTAATTAAATCTACCCTCCCATATTCCCCTCTACCCGACCTGAACACCAGCCACGCAATTCCATTTTCTTTTAATTAAGACTTCCTCTCTCTTGGTATCCAAAACTTTAATCTTCCTTGTAAACCTGGCTAGCATTTTAGCTCACTATTTCCTTTCTTGAGAAATTGCAGAGTTTATGCAATCATGCAGCAAAAATGAATTTGTTCCATTTACCCTAATTCTCTGCCTATGGCTGATTTGCTTATTTCTCTTGTAAAGGCTTCAAAAAATTCATATAAGTGAAAATCTGTGGACCCTCCAACCTATATGGATGAGTAGTAACTCATCATTTTTAAAGCTTCAAAATCTAAAATCTTCTCACCAGTAAATAGGAGTAAAACGGAAGCCTCTCATCTTTTTCTAAAACATTCCATGACGTTTGCCTTCCTCCTCCAAACCACTCCTCCAGTTTAAGTCTGGAGCTGTCTTCGTCCAGGGAAGTTTTTAACACACACACACACGCACGCACGCACGCACACACACACACCATTCTAAAAGCAGCTGATCCTTTTACGTTCTTAATGGAAGTCAAATGCCTTCCCAGTACTTACTAAAATATTTATGTACCACTACAAAACATAACCTAAACAATGGGTTTGGGAATGCTCTTAGGAGGCATTTATAATTTTTATCCTCTCTTCAACCTTCCTTAACTTTGTGGCATAACTCTATTCCTCTACTCAATAGACAAGATCCAATTGTACTACTCAATATGTGATATTCCTCAAATATTCACAGAATTTATGAATTATTAACCATCTCCACAAAATAGCTGAAGATAGCAGTATCTTCTTTTTGACATATTTTTTCTCTGGATACTATATCAGAAGAAGAAAACTTTACCTTTTCTTTTATTATGTTTCAAATCAACTTAGTAATATTCCGACTGAACATGTCCTCTTAAGAATCCTGCAATACTTTAATACAGAAAGAATAATGCCACACATACTACTGGGACAATCTTTGTGCTACATTTTGCATTTATTCCCCTAAAAAGGAGCTACCATCCTGAATCTTAACAAAGATATTTATAAAAAGAATGCTCTTATAACGAGTACTGTATTTTTGAATTTTGTGCAAAACCATTTTTTATGTTCTTAATGTGCATGTTTTAAATATTAAAACAAACAAAAATTTAAAAAATAAAAGTTGACATAACTTAATTCATATTAAATTAAGATGGAGATGGAGTCATACTTTTCCATATGCTAGTTTTTTCATTTGTTAAAAGGTATAATAATAACATACAGAGACATCAAATCTACCTTAACGTAAGCTACTTAAAATGCAAAAACCCAATGGAGAATTTGAAGGGATTATATGTATCTTATAAGTTGATATCCTCAACTTGATGAGTTTCTATATGAAATCCCTTTAGATTTAAACATTAATTTTATTCTTATGATAACTTACTCCTAAATGAGAAGATCTAAACCTTGAGGAATGAGGGTATTTCAAATTAGAAACAAGTTTTCAGAATTCTGTGTTGGGTCAGAAACATTAAAACTCAAAGGAAATACACTAAATCCTCATGATATTACAACTCATATCATTAATTTTTTTATTCCACAGTTCATGTCTAGTTATTATTTAATTCATCTGTAGCTCAAAACAAATTAAGATGAGGCAGAAAATAAGTTTTCCTTAGAAAGAGAACTGAGGAGTATCCAGAAGTTTCGACTGGAATAAACACTTCCCTTTCTACCTCTAGGAATGCCACTCTTACCATAAATACTCTCAACACCCCTGCTACAGACACAGAAAGACATGCCCTCTGGATGTTATACTCTTCTGTAGATATCACAGTTCTCAGCCTGACAGTAAGTATATCAGAAATCTCTCTTCTTTTTATGAGAAAAGACTTACACTTCAATAAAGAAAAAGCATACAATAATTATACAATATTCTTAATTAAGGAGAGAAAGAAGAAACCACTGTTAAGATAGTTGAAAGGCAGAAAGAGCCAAAATATGATATGATATGAATTTCTGCAAGACTCAGTCCTGTTCGGCATAGTATTTGCAGCATTTACAGCAGGACCCAGCAAATCCTTGGCCCTTAGAAAGAAACAATGGAATGAATGAACTAGGCTTATAGAGACAGAAATTGGCTAACTCCAGTTGTATGATGCAAGTAAAAGTGATTTCTTTTCTTTATTTCAATAGCATGTTCTTATAATGGAACATGTGTTGTACTGTTTCGAGTCATTTTGAGAATCACACTGTACCTACATTATCTGCCCTCCAAGGGGCCTCATCCCCTGGAGACCAACACTACACCTTGTACATCTTTATATCCTGCAGAGTGTCTGACACGTCATAAGTCTTCAATACACATGTGTTAGGGAACAAACTACTAGAATAACTTCATTTGACTCTTTTCAGGTTAACACATCAAAAAGTAATGAATTGCTGGCTGGCCAAGCTGTGCACTTGGCCATCTCCACTACCAATATAGATTTCTACAAGATGATTGGAGATGTAGCAATCAAAAAATAACACTAACACAAATGGATCCGTCATGCCTATGGTACAATTCATCCGCTGTGTATTAAGGAGTGAAAAAAAGAAAAATGTTGATTGCACCTGAGCTTAAAAGCTGGCAGGAAAACAACAGAGTGAGTGGGGTGTGCTTGTGCCAGAAAACAGCAAAAATAACAATCCCTCAAAAGTATGACTAAGGGCAATGCCTCTCTAGCAGCAATGGTTGAGAGAAGAAGCTGCTATTTACCAAAACTGTTTTAAGGTGAAAAAAAAAAAGCCTTAGCGTTAGTTCATTGAAACATGGGTAGTATTCTCTGGGTCACTCACTTCAGTGATGCTCCCTTGAATTTTGCAGGAGATGCTGTTTGGGAAGAAAGTGCCACCATCCAGTCTAACGCAACCCATTGCTGCCGTGGACGCACTCAGTCTGCCTTTCCTATAAAATAATCACAAGCTATATATACAGTTAAAACATCAAACTGAGAAAGAGTTCTGCAAAACCTCACTCTAACCATTTCTGAAGAAGCCGGTCTTAGCACCACTCCCTAAGAGGGTAGGCAAGCAACACACAGCTTTAGAGTGAGGGTATACAGAAACGCTAAGATGTTTCTTAGTCGGCTTGTAATACTAAAAAGAATCCAAAAGCCTGCACATAACACGACTGCGTTTCTCGTTTTAGTTAGCATGCGCTGTGAGGAAGCCCGCACTCTGAAGGAAGCCCATGTCCAGAGTTTCCAGCCTCCCAAACAGCAACCCACTTCAGGCACCTAGTACCTTTCCGCGTTCTGTTTCATGCCTCCCACAAAATAATTTTCAATAAAGAGGAAATGAAAAAAACTTGATATCCATTATTTACATATTTACCCAAAGCTAATTACACACTTCTGTGAAGTCATCCCAATTTATTTTTATTTTCTCGCTCATGAAATAATCAAACTCGGTGTTTCCTGTTTGAAACACCTTTTCGCAAACGCAAGTGGGTGGAGAAGATCTGGTGGCAGAGAGTGAAAAGGGTTCTGAAATCTTCTTATGCCTAAGAAGGTTAGCCCACTCCAGGTACACTGGGGGACCTCAGAAGACCTAGTCAGGAGGGAAGGGAGAGTAGATTCTCTGCTGCCTCCTGCCTCTTCAGGAGCATCAGCCCCAATCACAGCTGCTGAATGAGGAGAATGCCAAACATCAGAGCTGCTGAGTGGAGGACCAGTACCTGAAGTTTACCCCGCCTCCACCTGAGACAAGAACTTCTTAAGGGCTCAGCTGCTTCCTTTCTGCACAACCCACTTGTCCCCTGCCCCTTTCAATTCCGTATAGAGATTTCAGATCATTCTCAGTGTGTTATCTCCTTCCTGATGCCTATACCACGCCTCACCTCATAAGATACTGTCAAGCATCAGGCACGCACCCGGTAGCTGCAAGACCCAGAGCTCGTGCCATTCAAGTTCCCGGCACATCCCAGGCTAGGATGGTGGACACGCTCAGTTTCATGTCCCTAAAATCATCCTCTGCATCTCATAGTGAGGTTTTCATTCTGTAAATATGATTTTGTTCTTATAGGCAAATTCAGTATCGTGAACTGGTGATGCCCAATTGTTATATGTTACAATAATCTGACGTATTTCTTTTGTGATTGGCTTTGTTTCCAGAGATTCTGTACATATACAAAAGTGTGCTACAAAATGAAACTAATAGCATGAGAAACATACAAATATATTTTTCTCTGTGCCACACATTTATCCTTTTTTAGAAGTCACAGCTTTTACAAATTAAAGAAAACATTGAGTGATGGACTCTATTGCATTCATAGTAGAAGTAGTAGTAGAATCGACAATAACAGCAATAATACCTACAAGTATTGAGTTCCTACTCTGTTTGCCGGACGCTCCAACATTTTTTTTTAATTAAATACTTAACAAACCAATAAGTCACATACTTTTAGCCCCCCCATTTTACAGATAAAGAAACCAAAGCAAGGAGAGGTTGAGTGAAAAGTTTGTAGTTCATATAGTATGGCAACAGAATTCAAATTCAAAGATGCTGGTATTCAGAGGCACTGATCTTAACCACTTCTTTATAAAATAATACGATGCTATTTTGAGGTCAGACTCCCTCTTAGGTTCTGGGAGAGATCAGATTTTTTGTACTAATTTTTGCCCACCGAATATCCTATATTTTATTTTTATAAAATTGAGAGTAGTAAAATTCATAAAAACATGTTATCATCCATCTCTCTACAGCCTGAGGAGAAATATCCAAGAGTGAAGTTGGAAACTGACCCTCATACCCTAAGTCTATAATCTGACATCATGTGTTTCATGGCTTTAATCATAAAGCTGCTTCAAGTTTTAGAGGAAAAAACAAGAGCACTGTGTACCAATTCTATCTAGACAAGCTCCTTGAAACAGCTTTTCAAAATGCAGCTAAGCACAGTACTCTATCTAGATTTTCCAGACTGAATCTATAATTTAGATACCAAGCCTTGTCATGTCTAATAGTTGTCATTGTTGAGCACTGTGAATGTTAGCTGTTATAAATATACGAGGCCTGTCTACACTTTCCTTTTCTTCAACGACCTTCTAAACACAGTCCGAAACGCAAATGTGGCTCCTTTTATTCAGTTAACAATTTGAAAGCCTCTTATGGAACATCAAAATCCATAGGTGGTACCTGAGTTGTGAGCTCCAATGACTAAAAGGAAGACTAAAGGAGAAATTGATTCAGTTATAAGCTCTAGCTAAGCTGAACATATGGTCTTGGTAGATACATTTCCAGACTTACAAGGGACTAAGCCAACCAAATGCAGAAGACCTACCAGTATTTTCTTGGCATGTTTTCAAGGATACTACCTTCTAAGATGATGTTCTTGAAGAACTCTTCTCTGCTATTCCTAACGGTCCTAATACCTATCAATGCATGCCACATTATGCTTTCTTATTTACTTGAACCATACCATATTATTGTGAGACAGACAGGGTAAGTAGAACCTCCCCTCCAATTTCACAGGTAAGTAAATGATGTCACAGATGGGATAAATGAATCATCCCAAATCCCCCAAATCACACAGTTAGTTCAAGGCAGAATCACATCTAACATAAGCCAGGATTTGGAATAATTGTAGTGATTGTTTCCATCCACCAAGAAGTCAGCCTAATACGCTGGTGCTAACAGTGAAAGGCCAGTACAGTAATTAAATGATAACTGCTCTGATGATTTTAAGGATAAGGTAAGTTCTATAGTTGATTCTTTTCATGGGAGCATACTAAATAACATAAAATAAAATAAATGAATAAAATAAAATTCATTCAAGAAATATTTAATTCCATGCTTACTCTGTGCCAGGCACTGTTCTAGATGCTTGAGAACCAGACAACAAAACAGACAAAAATCCCTAACCTCAATTAGCCTTCATTCTAGCAAAAGAGACAAAAGTAAGCAATTGACCTAATGATTTAAAAATTATCTTGTATATTAAAAAATAGTAAGTGCTAAGTAAA
Source organism: Phocoena sinus (assembly GCF_008692025.1). Taxonomy (NCBI): domain Eukaryota; kingdom Metazoa; phylum Chordata; class Mammalia; order Artiodactyla; family Phocoenidae; genus Phocoena; species Phocoena sinus. The sequence continues at coordinate 70,674,495 of NC_045767.1, forward strand.
AACAGAAAAAAAGGCGTAAGAAGGAGCAGTATTGCTAAAGGATGAACACATAGTATTTATCGCATTGTTCTGGGTAGGCCTCGTTGAGAAGGTGAGCTCAGTGGGTATCCAGGGAAGAGGGAACAGTTGGGGAAAAGCTCCAAGGAGTGTGTGTGTATCGTGGTGTCTTCATGGAACAGAAAAGAAGCCAATGTGACTGTAGCAGTCTTAGCAAGAAGGAGAGTTGTGTGAGGTGAGGCCAAAGAAGAATAGGGAAACAGATTATGCAGGACTTTGGAGACCATTGAAAGAAATCTGTGTTTTATTCTGAAAGAAGTAGAAACCATTGCAGGATTTTGAGCAGCTGAGTAATGTGATCGGGCCCTCAGTTTAAAGAGGACCCATAGGTCTGTACACCTTAAATGTTTACAGTGCTATATGTCAATTATACCTTAATAAAACTGGAAGAAAAAAAAGAAAACCCATAATTAATTATTAAATACCTTAAAATTTTATCATTCGACCTATTGTACAATCCTTTTCAAGTATAGAAGTCCCAATTTATCTTCCTCCTCTCAGAATAAAATGCTAATATTCCCATTTTCCCTAAGAAGATATCAAGGCTCAGAATGTCTAAGTAACTTGTCTGGGATAAGAGCTAGTAAGTTGAAGAGCCAGGTGAAAAGAATAATTTTTCTAACTCTTAATACAAAACTGATTGCTCTTTCCTATGTACTCATTTATACTAACGTTACAAAGGAGAAATAATAATAATTGAGATTAATTATTCAGATTATCCATCAATAGAGATGTTCAGTTTGATATATTAAATTGAATCAAACCCATTTTTCCCCTTATTATTAATTTCTGGGATATAATGATACAAATAATTTCCCTGAACTTTCTATTTGAAATGACATATGAACATTCAGGCTGAGAATTTTGGACAGAGAAGAAACCGTAATAATAACTGAAACTTACAACAGTGTATTTACAAAGGTTTTCAAAGTCTTCTAGTTATTGCTATGTATTAACTCTCTACTATATGCCAGTCATGTGCTAAATCCTTTGCATATATCACTGTATTTAATATTCATCAAAAACCCTAAGAATAGTAATAGTAATCCTATTTTACAGATGACAGATGTAGCCCCAGAGAGGTAAAGTACTGAAAGGCCACAAGACTGCTCAGTACTCCATCTAGAATTTTACCTAAATCACCACAGTCTAAAGTTAGGTTCTCTTCACTCAGCCACACCACCTTCCTGCAGTAGGATGCACAAAGTATCACCTCAACATTCCCAACTAAAAGGTCAGCCAGATGTGAGTAGCTCCATTTTCCAGATGATTAACTGGTCATAGAAAAGTTAATCAAGTAATCAATATATTTTTTTAGAGTCACCATATGCAAATCAATATTTAGGTAGTGACAGTACAGAGTATTTATGATACAATACCTTGCCTCAATAAGTTTACGCTCTTGTTAAGGTAACAAGAGACACATAAAAAGGTAATAAATAATCCAAGATAGCACATAATACGTACCAAATGAGATACAAAGCCAACAACAGCCAAAGAAATTCAACAGAGGGAAAATTGAATCTGGGTGCTTCAATTCAGTTAAGAAAGGTTATTACTGAAAAGGATCCACATTGAGGTGGTCTTCACAAGAAAAGAGAAAATGAGGAAGAATAATTCCAGTGAGAGGGGAATATTTTCCCCTCAAAGGCTAAGGGAGCAGATGTGAATGGATTATCAAGAGAAAATGAATGTGTTTGAAGTACAGGATAGATGGGTGGCAAAGTAAAAATTAAGCCAGAGAAGTAAATTGTAAAAACCTTGATTGTCATGTTTGGAACCTATGGGAGGAGGGAAGGGATTGTGTTTAACTGCTAGTATGTTGCGTGTACACTGTAGTTTATGTACTCCTCTCAATTTAATTTTGGGAAGGTATAGTTGATTTACAATGTTGTGTTAGTTTCAGGTGTACAGCACCTGAAATTTTGGGAAGGTATAGTTGATTTACAATGTTGTATTAGTTTCAGGTGTACAGCAAAGTGAATCTGTTGTACATATACGTATATCCACTCTTTTTTAGATTCTTTTCCCATATAGGCCATTAGAGAGTACTGAGTAGAGTTCCCTGTGCTATACAGTAGGTCCTTATTAGTTATCTATTTTATATATGGTAGTGTGTATATGTCAATTCCAATTTATCCCCCGTTTACCCCCTGGTAACCATAAGTTTATTTTCTACATCTGTAATTCTATTTCTGTTTTGTGGATAAGTTCATTTGTACCCTCCTACATGGGAAAGGAAATAGTCACCCAAGTCCAGGAAGCACAAGACTCCCATACAGGATAAACCCAAGGAGAAACATGCTGAGACACATATTAACTGAACTAACAAAAATTAAATACAAAGAAAAAATATTAAAAGCAGCAAGGGAAAAGCAACAAATAACACACAAGGGAATCCCCATCATGACCATTTTAAATGAAAGGAAACAGCGATTACCTGGCCAAGACACAGTTTTGGGTGTGTAGATGGAGCAGAAATTCTAATCTAGATCCATCTGCATGCAAGGCCTATATTCCTTCCCCCCTACCTCCTCATCACCATCTACAGAAAGCAATGGGGAGCTATCACAGGTATTTGATCAAGACAAGAGAGTAATATATGAAAAGTATTGACTACAAGAAGACCAATCTGACTGTGAAATATTAGCACATGTCCACTATCAGAGAAGGATTGGGGAAGGAAGACACTAGGCAAGAAAAGCCACTTTGTCTATTGCATTAACCTACAGAATGAGTCACAAGGATCTATATTAGAATGCTGATGACCAAAGTAAAAAGAATGGAAGAGATATTTTAAAAGAAATATGAAGAGATAAATGGCAATATCCATGTCCTTTAACAGGTAGTTTTTACTTCCCAACTATACACCCACTGTGTAAACATTTCTCTTAAAATCTCATAGACAAGATCTAGCTTAAATATCTTAAGTCTTTTAGGCAGCACATGATTTATTAAAAAATAATAAAATCTAAGCCTTGGGAAAATATCTGCCTTAGTGCAATCTACCTCCCAAATCACCATCATGAACTATGACAGCCTCATGCTAGGCATACTTCTGTTGTATGAGTTTGACATTAGCTCCTTGCTATATATGCTAACATGGACGGTAATGCCTTCTATTCATGGTCATTAGAAATGTTAATTACTAAGAAAAGATTCTTTTCCTTTAGTTTTTCCTTATTTTAACTTTTCTTTTAACTTTTTATTTTATATTGGAGTAAAGAACTTATTTACAAAATGGAAACAGACTCATAAACTTGAGAGTTTTTCTTTTAGTAGACTAAGTGTATATTAAACAATTGAATTATCTCTGAGAGATACAATGCATCATACTTCTGAACATTATTCTTCCCCATCACTTCTCTCTTGAAATGCAAGGTACCACTCAGGATTCAAGTCCAAAACCACTATCAATTAAATGGCATATTATTTAAAAACAAGTTGGGTCTTTTCCAACCTTTTCTGACTCCTGGGCAATGCAAACCATACAATTGCCAAATATGTATAGAATTAACAACCACTTACATTTTTCAAAAGACAGTATTGACAAAACATCCAGGTGTTTAGTCACTACACATCTTTCCAAGCAATTTAATATTGCAAAGTTGCCAACCTGGTAATAATCAGGCTAACTATATAAACCTTCAGTCAGTACCAAGCATTCAACTAATTCATCTTAACTTTGAATTAGTTATTAAACTGAACATCCTAATTAGTATAACATACATTTGATAAATGTGTGCATGCAGATATATACATACATACATACATATATATATATATATATATATACATCTCATGTTAGAATTAATAAGTAACAATATTTTGACTCAGAATCCTTTCAGGAATTACACACCTACCTTACTTGTGCCTAATCTCTTTAGTGTCACTCATCTATGCTAAAGGATAATTAAAATTTAACATATTAGCCAAGCCTAGTTTCCTTTACCTTTATGGATAAAAATAGATCTGTTTTTCTGAGTTGAGAATGAATGTTTAAATTTGAAATCAAACTGTACCACAGGTCAATAAATTAGGCCTACAGCTGAAGTATACCCAAAATGTCTTTGAAAGTTTCAAGAATGCCAAACCGGTGCTGTATTTTAGAAACGTCACATGCACGTGTAAAGAAATATCATCACAGAATCCTGTGATGATTGCTAAAATTTATCTGGTTGCTAAAATTCAACCCAGATACTCTTTTATATTTTTATGTTTCTCGTTTCTATATATCTGTACTAGTGTGAAAGTAGGCATCTGTAAAATTCAATGAAGGAAACGAAAGATACTATACAAGCATATCTGCCCAATAATGTCACGCTTTCACATAGTCTAAGTTTGAAAAACTTAGCCATTATAAATAAACTAATTTAAAAACTATTCATGCACAAAGTCTGGGCTCTATATGACTTTAGGTAGTCTATAAAAGGTATGGTAAATACATTATGTCTGTATAAAAGGAATCAGAGATAATGTTTACTTCATATACCTTATTTTCTATTACCTATGTTTTTTAATATGTGACAATGCATTCATGTATAAAATGTATTAAAATATAAATATTACCCTTAACTTTTAAAGGCATTATTTTGTGAGCATTTAAGAAAAGGAAAACTATTTTTACCTCCCAGTCCTGGTCTAAGCCGATTATCGTAACCATCCAGAAGTCTGTCTAGAATTCTTGTAAAGATGGTAATGTTATTTTTAGCCTCATCTTCTTGGATGTTAGCCAGCACCAACCTAAACAGATAATTTTACAAGCTGATATATATACATACGTGTGTTTTGCAAGTGCCAACATGCTCTTCCTCCTTGATTTGAATTTTAAGGCTCCCTGAGCTATTAGTGTCACTAATAGCTCCTCCTTTTTTTTTTTTTTTTCCCACTCCTTTAAATGCCAGTATGTCTATAGGGAAGGTAAACATGCTGTTGGAAATAGATAATAAATACTAGCTTATCAGAAAGTTTGATGCCAAAATTATTTCAGATTTCTATCACTTCACGTTTTGTGTAACCTATTCAATTTTTCTAAAATGCACTCCCTAGAATATATTATGATGGTAGATTATCACATGCAGATACTATTAGTAATGTTGTTCTGCATTTGGAAAGGTACAAAAACCAAAGGGACTACTGAAAGAATTCTTCAGTGATTTGAATATTAATTGGAAAATAAATTGCCTCCTTGGAGGCACAGAATTTTTCCATCTTTCTCAGAAATGTCTTTTCTTTTTATGTCTTTTTCTCTTTTAAGCCAAGATGATTTTCTAACTTTGGGTATACCTCCACCCAATGGCCAAGTGCAATATAGACATCAGGGAAACTCCGCTGGCTGTGTTCCAGACTCCACTGAAGTCAGGAGGTGGAGGTGGGCTCTGAAAGCATCAGCAGCACAGACACAGCTGCAGAGAGCCTTGGAGGAGTACCCCTCCTGACTGGTCTCTGAGGAGAGCAACAGAGGTCATCCAAAGATTAAAATGCCCAGCTACTTTGTGTGTGTGTGTGTGATAAATTTGAGGAAAGAATAAGTGGTCTTAAAATATCACCAGAAGAGGGTTAGAAACACTGATTTTCTCCATTATTTCTCCATCAGAAAGCCAGACACCTGGTTTTGTGACATCCAGCAATTTGGTGCAGAAGCAACTGGATGTATAAAACAGAATGTCCCTTTTCGCTGCCATTTTTTTCCCCAGAATGATTCAGAGATTTAAATTACTGGTCCAGAAAAAGAATCATTTATATAATAGAATAAAATACTGGCATGAGCATTACTGGTCAAATATAGAACAGAAAACTAGTAGAAGAAAATATGGTTAAGTACTGAGGATTTTCAATGATTATTAATGGACCACAGTTTGTTCACTCCTCTAAAATCAAAGATTATATGTAATTGCATTCTGATCAAGGTGTACTGTGTGAAATATCATTGACAGAATTCATTTGCATTTAAATGATTACACAGCTAGTAGCTAAAAATAGTCATAATACATCGAAAAATCAATAACCAACTTCAAGCAAATATCCTCTTGGGAGAAGAGAAAATATTAAAATATTGATATAAAGATAAACATTTAAAAAATTATGTAAGCAAATTAGTTCATACCTCAAGCCTCAAAAGTTTTTATGTTGCCTTAAGCTAACTTTAAAACCAATCACTAAGATGGTCATGAAGTTCCACTTAGAGATTTTCACTGGAAAGCGTTTTTTAATCACATGTCACATTTTCTTTCTAAACTCAATATTAAGATATTAAATGAGGAGTTACTTTCCAATTAAAAATAAGACTTCATAAAGAGATTTCTTCTCAGTTCTAGAAAGTATTTTCAAACTTTGACAAACTTTCATTTTACTGAGACAGGGAAATGAAAAATTTAAAGGGAAATAAAGGTATCATAAACACTAATTTTTTTAAAGGAATAATTACATGGACATTATTATGAATCATATTTTAAGTTCTCTGGCATTTTGAAAACCATACCCTAAATTTAGGCAATTAATAAAAGCTGCCCATTGATGATAAAAAAAAATCAGAAAAGACTACAATTAAGATGATGCTATTGAAAACAACAGAAATTAAATTTGATATTTGTAGAATACAGGCAAAACAGAATTTGTTACATTTTCAAAGTACTTTTTATGACAGTACCATTTTAGAAGTAAAAATTTCTAAATCAATAATATGAAAAGTTGATTAATAAATCAAGCTTTTGTTTTATTTGTTTGTGGTTGTGAAGTTGTATAGTACCTCCACCTAGAGGTTTCAGATCCACACATTATTTAGGTTTTCTATGTTGACTGAAAGAGCCAAGACCAAAAGGAAAGAAAGACAGAAAGAAAAAGAAAAGAAAAAAATTAACACTCAAATCATTTTAGCTTATGCTTTTCTGTTGGGCTTAAAGGAAAACCGATGGTTTCTTTACTGAACTTTGGTGTTATTATAATCGCATATAACAACCACTTCAATACCTTGCAAAAATATGCCATCTAAAGGGCACTCTTTTCTTCCGTGATTTATTTTTTTAGAAAATGTTTGTATTCCCTTTTATATTTTATCGCTAAAGACAAGAAGCAGCGAACTTTTAATAGTCTCTGTCATTGAATAGTTCTGTTTCTTGGTACAATATGTTTTCATTAGAAATGATCCTTCAAAATACTTCAGCTTCTGAAAAGCCACCTCTGCATTGATAACATTCAAGAAACACACCTTCACCCTGAATTTAAAATGGCAAATACAGTAAATAATTGTCTCACCTGGCTGGGTCCCACACCAAGAAAACAAGAAGCAGCAACTGCGTGTTGCAGATGTGCAGTTTCATCTTCATCACCACTCTTTGTAAAGTCATGGAAGAAAAACAAAATACACTTAAAATTACATTCAGTCCCACCGTCCAAACAGCCCAAAAGAATGTCATTTCAACTGGGAATTGGAGTTAAAGATATAGAGATTATTCCAGTGGAGTGTGTGTAGGGTGTGATGACTGGAGGAGGGTCTTTTCTTTTCTTTTCTTTTCTTCTTTTTTTTTCCTTTCTTTTTTTTTTTTTTTTTTTTTTTCTCTTAACAGAATGATGACCAAATAATCAGACTTTGCTCTGCCAGGAACTTCCCTCAGCCACATCGTCAGCAAACACTGTTTTGTGGACACACACGTATTAAGGACACACGGGACCCTGCACTGACATTTGAGCTAGAGAAAAGAATGGGTTGGAGGGGAGAGTGAAAAAGGGGAGGAGAAACGGGTATTTCGTGCCACATCCCCTCAACCAAGACCGCCTCCGCGACCACAGCGGGAAAAGCAAGGGGCAGCCAGCCCACTTTTTTCGATTATTCTTCTTTCATTACAATGAACTGCAGTCCTCACGTCTTCACTACTTCAGTCCTTTTAAAATAAAATAAAATCACCTCCCTCCCTGCCCAACCACAGTTGCCCAAGACCACGTCTTGGAGGCAGCCGGGTTCGGATTAACTGCTGCGAAACAACGCGTTTGACAGCTGTTCCGGAGCCGAGGACCGCAATCCGAGCCGGAGCGTGAGGCTCCGGGATCCAGCGGAGGCAGACAGGCAGCGGCGATCACAGCGTGCAAAGTTAAAAGACTATAGAAGAGCCTGGCTAACGTGCTGCCGGGCGGGCGTCTCGGATCTAATTGTAGTTGCAAATAGGCTTCTGGTGAGGAGTATCGCAATTATTTTTTAAACATGCTGGGGAGGAGGGGGCGACCTGAGCCGCTTCGGTTTCCAGGGACCTCGGAGAGTGAATGGGGGGAGATGAGCCATGCACGGGAGGCAAAGGTAAATGGGGAAGCAAGGGTCCCTGTTGGGACCAACGTGTGCGACCTTACCTGAAACGGCAAGCAGAATTGGGTGTTTTCCTCCCTTTGCCCTGATCTAGAGGAGATAGGAAACTTGAGAGAGAGAGAGACAGACAGACAGACAGACTGCAGCAGCCCGGCGAGCGGGGAGCGATGGGCTGGTAGCAGCCGAAGGAGAGCGCGAGGAGTGGCGGCGGCGCGAGGAGTAGAAGGAGGCGAAGGCGTCCGTAGTGGCGGTGATGGGCGGAGGAGGAGGAAGAGGAATAGGGGGAAGCGTTGGCAGGAGCTGGCTGGGTGCGGGGGGGACGCGAGCAGAGGCGCGGTGCGCGCAGGCAGCGGCGGGCACGAGCCCCACGCCTGGAGGAGGAGGAGCCAGGCCCGAAAGGAGGGCTAACGAGGTTCTCGGCAACGCAGGGACTCCCCCCTACCCCCGCCCAGATACCGGGTAACCGCCCACCGCCCGCCGCCCGCCGGGCACCTGCCAGGGCACATCCCTAAGCGGCGGCGAGCACCTCTCCCCGCGCCCACGCCGCGCCGGAGGAGCGGAGCCCACTCGCCGCCCGGGATTGCGCCCCGCGGCCGCCCTCAGGGACTCCCTAGAGGCCCCGAGGTTCCAGGGGGCTGCTGGTGGGTGCTGGTGCGGCTTCGGGGACGCGGTGTGTTTGTGCGGCCCTAGATCCCCGGGACCTCTCCCTGCCGCCCGCCCCCCAGCGTGCCCTGGCTCCGGAGCGACGTGGCTGCCGAGGAGAGGTACAGCTCCCGCTGGAAGGCGAGGGGACTCATCACGCCTGTACTTGGTCATCAGCGCATCCACGCAGGACCAAGTTCGAGGCATGTTGCGTGGAATCAGACAGCAGGAAGTTTCTCTGATTTCCTGAGCCCTTCTGATGTACCACTCATTCCTTCACACTCCTGCAATCAGGACCAATTTCCCTTCAAAGCTCTGAGGGCTGGAGACTTCCCTGGAGCTGGTCAGTCAAGTCATCTGCAAATTATTGGGAAACCCGCTCACTCTCAGCAATTCTTTCCCCCAATATCTTTTCACAAACGTCCTCCCTACCTGGAGGACAAACTCAATCAACCGCTCCAAAAAAGTTTACGTACTCCCCACCCTACCCACCTCCACCCCCAGCAAAAAGGAACCTGCCGTGCTTCTGCTACCTCTGCAAATTCTTTCCGCAGCGGGGCGGGGTAGGGGCGGGGTATGTAACATGTTTTGAGGTTTTCCCCCTTTAGGGGTTTTTGCTGGTGTAGAGACCTGTTGTAATTTCAGTCCCATCGTACACTTTCAGCCTTGTGCTTAATTTGTCTCATTTCTCTTCTACTTTACCCGAGGCGATAAAATCCAAACGTGCAACTTGAACAACAAAAAGAGAGACATTTTCCTCTTGGTACTGCAGGTAAGACAGAACGTTATGCATATCCTTCTAAAGCAAAGCAGAACGGGTGTTTGTCTCTTCAAGAAGTTGTAATAAATGGTAGACATTTTAAACGAAAAAACAAAAAGTATGCTGATATGTTTCTGTCTTTTTGCATTCAGAGTCAATATATGCCAAACACTTCAATTTTGTTAGATATGAGCCCAAAATTCAGATATTTTTCCTAGATGGTACAGTTTTCATAACAACAGGCACTTCTAATCGCCGGTAAATTTTAGCTTTGCTTTGAAGATTATGTGAGGACAATAAAACCTTTACATTGCAAATTTTTCAAGCTGTTCTTTTTAACCTATTAATCACCACTTTCTAAATGAGCATTTAATAAGCTACAACCTAAACAAACATTTGCTCTACTTAGCTGCCTCTGTGAAGAATGGAACACCACCCAGCTTTCTCCTCCATCATTAATATTCCCTTCCTGACTTGCCCACTGCAGAGTCTAATTGAAATTCACAAAGATAAAGGCATGCCATTTAAAACCTTGCAACTAGGGAATCTAAACATCTTCTACTTAGTGTGAACACTTCACTTCCTACTGTATTTTCCTATTTTCCATTTCTATGAGTCAATCTTTATTAAGATCTCTAACACTTCGCCATTTATATTACTACTAAGTTGTTTATATTTTGATAATGAAAGTTGAACAGCCCATGGTTTCTTCCCAACCTTAATTGCTATGCTAGAAAATTTCTCCTTCATGGATGTACAATTTTTGTAAATATCTTCATAGATTATTTGCTTACCACTATAGTCTTTTCCTTGGGTGCTAATGACGAATTATGGATTGTAGCTTTAATTGTTTTATCTCAAAATTTGTATTTATTGGAATTTGTTCTCAAAAAAAAAAACCTCTACCATTAGCACCCTTAATAAATTTGTAATCTCACTGCCGTATGACCCGTTTATGTGGAAGTTCACAAAGTTCAAGCTGTTTTGGATGATTTTCACCATTTGCTTTTTAAAAAACTATGTTAGAACAATCTATAGATTTGGATATACACTTACTTGAGAGAGACTCAGTAAAAGCTAGATTCAAAAAATTCATTATAAAACCATGATTTTTAGTTCTTCCCCACAAAATGCTTTGCAATTTTATTGAAGTCGGATAGCTGTGATTTAAACTTCAAAGTACATTAAAGGAAATGGAAATCAGAAAAGCCGATTGCGAGCACCGGACCTCTACTTTTATTGCTATATCTTCACTGATATTTCGCTGTGTTACTAGTCCAGTCAAATTTCTTCTAGGATTGTCCAGCTTCCACAAATATCTGAAAAATCCAGCCTGATATCCTTCTTTCCTCTCTGTGATGGAGTGCAGCGAACTGCCTGTGATTTGAGAGCCAGCCTGCGTAGGTCATGACTAAGCTCTTCCTACCCACTCCTTGTGGAGCAGGTCCTAAGGCAACCAATCCTGTAGAAGAACTGACAACTAGTCGATGACCAGTAAATCCAATCCCACCCAGGCTAAAGCAGTGCAAAACCTTCTGTTTGAAATTGTTTGAATTACTCTCCCACAAATTGGATTTAGGGGGGCGTCACTTCTTATATAGTTCCCATCCCTAACAACCAAGTCCCTAAGGAGATTTCCACATGAGGACCAAGAAAAAAAGAAAATGAAGAATTGGGAGATCATGATTTTGTCTCCTGATATCTCACAATATTGTATAGTTTTAAAATTCATTTAAAATTTAAATTTCACAAAACTGTTTGTGTTTTTTAGCAGATATTTTGTAGAGCTTCCTTTTTTAGGGCTCAGTTATATTGAGACTTGGTACCACTGCTCCAGGGAACTACTACTCCATAATCTATATATAGGGGACCTAATGAATCTTTAGGTTCTATAAGATGTGTATATAGGTATATATAATATATGTACATATATATTATATACATGCATACAGATATACAGATATTTATCTGTAGAAAGACAGATACCTGAACTAATAAAATAGGCATAAGGATCTTAATGAGAATAGCATTTATATAATACATTTCTACAAAATGCTTTCAGTCTCACTGTCTTAGTGAGTCCAGTCATCACTGGTCTTAGTGATGTTTACATACCTTGAAGAGAAGTACCAGAATTACTTCAACAAGAATAGCATCTCACCATATTTACAAATTTTTAAATATCAGCATATATTTCATATAATAAATTTATATACACTTTACATTCTTATGAGTCATTCATTCAAATGAGAATATATATTTGTGAAAAAATAGAAACTAAAGCATAGATTATCCTGTTTTCACAGAATTAAATATTATTCTGTACTTTTCCCCAGAATACTTTACTAATTTCAAAGTATGCTTGGAGTGCAAGTCTGTTCTCACATATTCACCACATTATCATTCAAAAAAAAAAAAACTGGAGTCCACTAGGCTCCAAGATTTTGCAAGAAGAGACAGCTGGAAAGTGGGAGTAACTAGCCTTATAAACAAATAATTCCAAAACTACTCTGTTACATTAATGTATCTAGGTCACATTTCATTACAGCTAAATATATCACATACACTAACTTGGATACACTAATGCACATTACCTTCTTCAAACAGAATAACTCTCTGTTTATAAAATAATTTTACAAACCCTTATCCAACTTGCAAATCAAATATATCATGCATTCTAGTGCATTTCTAAGATATTAAAAGCTTAAAAACTAAAATCCTAGTGATTTCTAAGATTTTAAAAACTACTTACATCAAACACATATGCAAAGTAATTTGAAAGGAAATCCTTTTGCTATCCTACTTCGTGAAATTATAGGCAGAATATTTTCACGTCATTCAGTTGCTTCCTAAAACAAAGAGAACATTTCAGTAATGCAAACCAAAAACTCCCTCACTGCAAAATACACTGTGCATTTCATTGAAGGATAAGCTGCTACATGATTGGCAACTTTTGCCTGTGAGGCACGTTCCCTAAATAATAATCATTGTAATGAAAACAATAAATGTAAACCTATAATGTCTTCATTAGTATAAAAGCTTAGACCCCATTCTAAATACTTTGCACATATTTATTTAATTAATCTTCACAAGCAAGAGGTTATTATTATTCCTATTTCACTGATGCAAAACTTGAGGCGCAGAAAGGTTAAGCTAGCTCAGGTATTCCAGTTGGGGAGCCAGGAGTAGAGCCCAAGCGATATGGTTCCACAGTCTCCATGTTTATTATTCTGTATTACCTCTACATTATTCCTTGAAAGCCAAAATTTTAGCTTCTCATGTGTAGTCTCACTATTGAAACTTTGGACAAAACATTTAACTGTTGATGTCTTGGTGTCGTCTGAGTAGTATAAGTCTGTTAATAACAGCCGTATATTCATTTAACAAGTCTTATTTAGTGTCTGCTGTGTATGTACAAGACCCCATTAGATACCACTACTCAGGATATAATTATGACTAAGGCATGGTCCCTACCCTCATGGGAGCTTATATCAAATTGAAAAGGCATAAAATAATGTATGTTGTTAATTGTAAACAAATTAACGACTGAAGCCTATACATGTACCCTAAAAACTTTGTTTCTACAACAATACTACTTTTACTAAGGGTAACATACAGCATAAGAAAAAGAATGAGACATAGGGAGTGTTTCCTTTAATAATTTACAAATCTAGATGTTACCATGTAACAATTAATAAATGGATTCTTATTATTAAGAACATGATTAAGTACCTTCTATGAAACAAAAAAAAAACACCTAAGCCCCTAGGCCCAGGAAAATTTTATATCCAGAATAAAAAATAATCTATTTTATGGGGATATTTTCTGAATAATAACACCTCATCAGGAAAAATCATGCAAAAGAAACCACTAACAATAACAACAACAAAATCAGAGGACAGAGGAAGTCCAGGACCTAATTTGAGCCTATGTACATACATCTCAGGTAGGATAATATTGGTCTCAACGAAGGATTATTCCAATATCATTATTTTTAGCATCAAAGCTCTTCCATCGTGAGAGGAAGAGAGAATATACATATTGTGAAGAAATAAGTGAAATACAATCAGGCTATGAGTATTTCATGGTCAGTCAGAGAGACATGACAGAGAAAATAGAAACCAATTATTTCTAAGAAAAAATGAATAATACCATGGCAAATTAAATATGGAGACCAAATAATTTAAAATAATAATATGTAGACCATTTCTACTTTCTAGAGACCTCTTTTATTTGCCAGAGTGACCTCCTCATAGATGCCCAGTAAATAATTGCTGACTTCTCTGTAGAGTTAAGCACTTTGGAACACAAAGTGGGAGCCTTGGTTCCAGAGTTTAAAATATCATGACCTTTGGCAGTCACAGCTGTGATATATGGTAACTCTTGAAGCTCTCACCATCTCTCACCACTCCCTATACATCACAGGAAGTCACCTTCTTTCCTCAAAAGGTCTCTTCTCTGGTGTCCTCTATCTTACCACCATCCTCCCACCAAAATTCTGAAAAATGGATTCCCCGAACACACACACATTTACTGTTGCTGAGAAAATACCTCCTATCTATCCCCATCATCTGACCCATTCTACCCATTGCCAGTCCCATCTCCTGAGCTCTGTCCTCATTTGGGCTACTGCAATGCCAATACATAGTAGCCAACTGGTTTCTCTACCTCCAATCTCAGTTTTTTTCAATTTGTTTTCTACAGGACCAAGAAAAGAGTCTTCCAAAACCAATTCGATAGTGTCTGTCAATCATTTAAAATCTTTTGTTGATAAAAGTATAAGGTGCAAACTTTTACACATCACATATGATCCCTGTTTATATCTCCAGCCTCAACTGTGATCTTTCCACGGACACCTTGTCACACACACGCACATGCCAGCATGTGTGCGCACACACACACACACACACACACACACACGCACACGCACACATATCCATAATTAGCATTCATTTCTCAACATCATCCCGTTCTCTACACTCCCTACAAAGGAAAGTGTTTACATTTCTGTTTCTCTCAACAGCCAGTAGTTTCATGTCGCTATGCTTTTGGTTATCATTGCCCCTTCAACTGGAATGCCATCTTCACATTGTCTATCTGGTGAGTACATCACGCCTCAGCCCTGTAAACTATTTCTTACCCGTCTAGATACAATTGTTCATATTGTCCTTTTGTGCGCCTGCTGAACTTAGCACAGGCATTTAACATGAAACCTGGACTATCCCATTTAACTTATTTATTAACTTTTCTACCTCACACCTGTGAGCCTCATCGTAATCATCTTTACCTTCCTGGTGCCTAGCATAAAACCAGGCATATATAATCTTTCAGGAAATTCTTGAGGAATTTATGGAAGAATGAATCAGTGAATGAATGAACAACCTGATGAATAAATAAAAGAACACATGAGCCTCTATGCCTTCATATGTATATGAGAGACAATATTTCTTCAGAGGAAATGAGATGCAAGGGAGTAGTGGTTAAGTGCTCAGACTCTGGTGCTAAGCCTTTCGGTTCAAATCCTGGTTCTGCGGCGTAATCACTAGGCAACCATGAATAAATTCCATAGCCTCACTGTGCTTTAGTTTTCTTACCTATGGAATAAGGAGAATTGTAAAAGCAACTTCACAGGTCTTGTGTGAGTGCTCTGAGTTGACACACGTACACAGAATAGCGACTGGATCACAGACAACACTGCAGTGTTTGCTGGTATCACTGACATGTTTGAAAGCCCTTAGTTCACTGCCTCGGCATTTAGTAGGTGAGATGAAGTTACACTCCTCACCCTTGAATTTATTGCATGTTTTAGTCTTATCTTTCCACTGTATGTTCCCCATCCACTTTTTCTCACTAACATTCAGGTTCCCACCTTCACAGAATAATCAGGTAGAGCCCTCCTCTTATACCTACATTCTCTTATGTTGCCTTATTTTTGTTCTTATGAATACATGGTTTCCCTCATTCTCTCTCTTTTTTTTTCTGCTCTTTTTTCCCTGTCCTCCTTTTAGTACACCATGCCCTCCTTTTTATTCCAGATCGGCCTGCATTTCCATCTTTTGTTAGTTCCCTAATGTCCCCTTTTCCTCCCTCTTTCTTGATATTTATATATAGCATAAGTCTGCTTTTGTGCACACACTTGTCTAACATATGGATGCAGGTGTGTTTATAAGAGTGCATACAGGCAGGGAAGTGTCTATTTTGTCCAGTGGGAATGTGAGTGTCTCTGCTACAAAGGTACGGGCAACCCTGTCTGTGTTTCTGTCTGTCGGTCTCTCTATAAACCATGCTATTAAATTATTCAAGTGCATTGTGTGATTCATTATAGGAACTGAATAGAAAAGTCAAGTGACTTTCTCTTTTGAACTGGCTACTGGTTTTCCTGCAATAAAGAGATTGCCACATGTTGGATCATTTGTTTAAAAGAGGCCCATATCTGTAACATCCAGAGAGCCAAAGACACTGATCAATGTAGAAGTTTTCAGCCACCCTGCCAGCCATACCCTAGATTAAAATATGATTAGAAGTTGCTATTCCTTTTTTGTGACTTCCAGGTCTCTAATATTCCCATGCTACTCAGCTGGAAGAGAAAAAGGTAAGAGACATTTTTGTGTTAGGAGTTAGGCGTTAACAAATTATCTTTAAAGAATATTTTTTGGGGGAAGCTATTGTAAAAGTGGCTTATGAAAGACATTAATGCTGTCTGGCAAATAGGGCCAGTTTCCAGCCTAGGTGTATGAATAGACAGAATTTCATTACTTTCCTTGAAATTAGAGGCGACAATGGAACTTTCTCTGACCAGTGAAAGTTGAGCAGGAGGGACACAGGCCATTTCCAGATGGAGGCTGGGTGAGCCTGTGTTCATTCACCCTGCTGTCTCCTCCATCATAGGTCTCGTAGCCAGAGATGCTCCAAATGGTACCTTAGTGGTTCCTTGAGGAGGGCATCCTCTGAGCTAAGATCAGAGCTCCTAGCTGACCTGCGATGGACATACAGAATGAAATAGAAATAAATATTTGTAGTCTTAAGCCTCTAAAATTTAGGATGGTGTTTAACTTGGCCTCTCCTGACCACTGAAGGATGAAGAGAAAAGGAAGTTTTGTTGTGTTTTCTTTTTCTTTTAATTTTTATTGGAGTATAGTTGATTTACAATGTTGTGTTAGTTTCAGGTGTACAGCAAAGTGAATCAGTTATACATAGACATATATCCACTCTTTATTTTAGATCCTTTTCCCATATAGGCCGTTACAGGGTATTGAGTAGAGTTCCTTGTGCCATACAGCAGGTTCTTATTAGTTATTTATTTTATATACAGTAGTGCGTATATGTCAATTCCAATCTCCCAATCTATCCCTCCCCCACCTTATCCCCTGGTAACCATAAGTTTGTTTTTTACATCTGTGACTACTTCCATTTTGTAAATAAGTTCATTTGTACCTTTTTTTTAATTCCACATATAAGGGATACCATGTGACATTTGTCTTTCTGTGTCTGACTTCCTTCACTGAGTATGACAATCTCTAGGTCCATCCATGTTGCTGCAAATGGCATTATTTTGTTCTTTGTTATGGCTGAGTAATATTCCATTGTATATATGTACCACATCTTCTTTATCCATTCATCTGTTGATTGTCACTTAGGTTCCTTCCATGTCCTGGCTACTGTAAATAGTGCTGCAATGAACATTGGGGTGCATGTATCTTTTCAAATCATGGTTTTCTCCAGATATATGCCCAGGAGTGGGATTGCTGGATCATATGGTAGTTTTTAAGGAACCTCCATACTGTTCTCCATAGTGGCTGTACCGATTTACATTCCTATCAACAGTGTGAGGGCTTGTTGTGTTTTCTTTTTAATATGAAATATTGAATGATGGAGTGGCATACAAAATATTTTCTGGCAGGGAGACTTTCTTAAACATCCTGAAATCACAGCATATAAATAGTTGCTTACCGAAGTCTGAACCAATGGATTTCTTTGATTTGGGGTAACACTTGTTCTTTATTTCCATCTCTTAACAGTTCTTCGCTTTCTTTCTCCACCTAAACACCCAGAGAGGTTGAGACAAAGTCTAAGGTGGTTCCTGACAAACAGTTTCCCTGAACCTCTGCTTCGTCCTGCCCCACAGCAGCACAGACACTGGATGTGGTGCTGATGAGGACAGAGCATGGTATTCAGTGAGTGCCAGCAGGAACTCTGATAACCGAAACATCTGTCAGGTTCCAGAAATGGGATGGAAAAATGACAAAAAGAGAAGGGATAAGAAAAAGAGGATGACTGGGACAACAACTGTTAGATGTTAAAGTGAATGAGAGGTGGATAGGAAAACTGGTCCTGATGAGGAATTCATGTTAGGAATATGTCTCTGTGTCTCTACTACATAAAGAAAAAACAAAAGAAATTGACTCTGACCTAAATATAGTGAGAAAATTTTAAAGCCATTTGCAGGGATTTCCAACCAGGTAGAAAAGGCAAGTTAGTCACGAACTTTCATTCTATTGTTGTCATTATACAATTCACAGGAGCAAACATTTCTAGATTCAAATTTCTTTTAGCCAATCAACTTCATTCAAGTACAAACCATTGCAACAATGTAACATGAGAAGAAAAATATACTTGTCTTGAATAAGCTCTTGAAAGACCCAGAAACTATGATTTATCTCTCTTCTTATCACTCACTGTAGTTCTCATATTGTAGATGCTCTCTTAAAGATGTTAATAGAAGATGTTAATAGAAGAATGTAAGGCTGTGTCAAGGAGTTCATATATGTTGTTCACTGTAGCTCATCTGTTCTCCCCTGATCCATTTTGACCCTCACCAGCCTGGTCTCCATGCAGTAGTCTGAGTTGTCTGTCCAAAATACAGATCTGTTTGTGTCACTGCCTAACTTAAATTCCTTCACATATTTCCTATTTCTCATAAGGTCAGGACCAAAATCCTTATCATGGCCAAAGTTAGTCCCAGATGCCTTGACGCCTGCCTGGCCTTGAACCATTGTTTCCTTTGCTTCATCAACCACAGCCTTCTTCAGTTCTTGGAATGTACCAGGCTTCCTACTGCTATTTCTCCTCCTGCCATAGGTCACTGTAGTACCTATCTCCTCTGCTGGAAAGTTCTTACCCCTTCCACTCACCTGATTTGCACCAATTCATATTCATATAAAAAAAATAGGAAGCTCTTCCTCAAGAAGCCTTCTCTGACATAGCTTCCCCACTTGTCTCTGTTAGGTTCCTTTGTTATATGTGCTTTCTCTTAGAGAACTTGTCTCAGTTTTTTTTATTGATATATGATTGTGTGTCACTATTTGGTTAAAATCTATTTCAGTTTTTTTTATTGATATATGATTGTGTGTCACTATTTGGCTAAAATCTATTAACCAGTCATGCTGTATATTCCATGAGCTCAGGAGCCATGCTTATTTTTACTTAACGTTGTACCCCCTGCAATTAGTACACTGTCTGACAGAGATAGTTGTTGAAACAAATAAAGGGATAAACAGATGTGTAACAAACACAGGATTAGATGTATAAATGTTGCTTTCAAAACTAGCATCTCATATCCTTATACATAAATCTGCAGTTCAGTAACTTGGATTGTTGCCACATTCATAAAGAGTCTATGGAGAACTAATAGCTGAACTTCAGGTCACAGCCTCTCTGCATTTATGAAAAATGAGAAGGGACACAGTGTTGGGACTGAGAGGGGAAGCGGAGTGGCTGGGAGAATTAATTCAACCAAGGCAGGCCAGCAAGAGGAAACGATAAGAAAGATAATGGTGTATTGGTTCACAATGAGGAAAGTTGTTTCTGCTCATCCAGTAGCATTTGGTAATGGTGGAAGCCAGTGGATTCCTTACGTCAAAGAATAAGACATCAAAGAATGTGCAATACCTAGGTTCCGGTCTTCAAGAATTCATCATCCCAACTTATCTGGCCTTAGTATATTCTGCCTGGAATGGGGTGATTTATCCTTATTTAGTTTGAATGCAGGACTAATTAGCAACCCCATATGAACTATCTGGATGTGGGATCTATAAGTATTCTAAAAGGAATTTTGCCATATAGGAGTTGTAGTGGATGGAATATAAGATACCTTTTATTTCTTATATATTCTTATATCTTGAAAACTCTGCTTATCTACTAACAGAATAATTTCCCTAGGAATTTTATTACAAATGGGAATTTTCTTTTTGTATCAGTTATTCCTAACTCTTAAGTCAAATGAACTGTTTATCTGTCCCATATCCCTATAAATCCAAGTGTATGCTCAGAGAAATGTATTTTACATATTATAAATATAAAATGAAATTAATATTTGCACATATATATATATATTTATAGCCCAATCTGAACTAATCAATTAAGACTCAGGGGTCGGGGCTTCCCTGGTGGCGCAGTGGTTGAGAGTCCGCCTGCCGATGCCGGGGACACGGGTTCGTGCCCCGGTCCGGGAAGATCCCACATGCCGCGGAGCGGCTGGGCCCGTGAGCCATGGCCGCTGAGCCTGCGCGTCCGGAGCCTGTGCTCCGCAGCGGGAGGGGCCACAGCAGTGAGAGGCCCGCGTACCGCAAAAAAAAAAAAGACTCAGGGGTCAGTAAATTAATCAGCTGTTCACAAATCTGCCCTGCCACCTGTTTTCATATATAAAAGTTTACTGGGTCATAGCCATGCCCATTTGTTTAGGTATTGTCTAAGAGCTGCTTTTGTGCTACAATGGCAGATGGAGTAGTTCAACAGAGTCTATGTGGTCTGCAAAACTTAAAACATTTCTATCTGACCCTTTAAGACAAAAAGTTTTCCAACCTCTGAATTAAGTCAGAGTTGCACATACGATCTGAGCAGCAATTTGGAAAAATTGGGCCATATAACAGGATGGTTCTTACATCCCTTCCTTAAACAATTTCTATTTGGGAGGCACCTTTCTAGCTCCTATGGGAATATGTTCAATTAGTATCAAAAAATGCCTTGGTGAATCAAATAGTTATATTTTTTTCTGAAAGAATTGAAAGATATTTTAATATACAATTTATAGCATGTAAAGCACTACCCTAGGTCCTATTTAAAATTAAAACCAGAAAAAAGCAGGACTTCCCTGGTGGCGCAGTGGTTAAGAATCCGCCTGCCAATGCAGGGGACACGGGTTCAAGCCCTGGTCCGGGAAGATCCCACATGCCGTGGAGCAACTAAGCCCATGCGCCACAACTACTGAGACTGCGTGCCACAACTCCTGAAGCCCGCATGCCTAGAGCCTGTGCTCTGCCACAAGAGAAGCCACCGCAACGAGAAGCCTGTGCACCACAACAAAGAGTAGCCCCCTCTCATCACAACTAGAGAAAGCCTACGTGCAGCAACAAAGACCCAATGCAGCCAAAAATAAATTAATTCATTTAAAAAAAAAGATTCTTAAAAAAACAAAACAGAAAAGAACAATATGAACACCCTCAAGAAACAGTTTGATAAAAGAACATGAGATCTGCACCAAAAATCTAAAATAAGAGGTCTTGTGTGCATCTTCCATTTCGGTGAGTGTTCTTCCCCTGTGCTCCCATACCATCCTCTGCTTGCCCACACTGTATTGCAAAAATATGTTCACCTGTCTCCACAAGTGGAATGTGAACTCCTTGAGGATAGGAGCTAATGATGTATTTCTGTACCCCCTTCTGGGTAGCACAGTATTGAGTTCTCAATAAAAATTTGTTGAAAGAAATGATAAAATGAAATATGGATAGATGGCTAGGTCAAATAAACATCGTTATCCTGCATGATTATACCAGTGATTGGTCATAAGATACTGAAGCAGGTTGAGCTAGAGAGGTGAAAACGTGTTTTGTGGAGATAAACACCTTCTTACTAATGATTCTATGAACACGCATGTTGATGTTACCTGTTCTTGTTACTTAGCAGAGGAATTTCCCAGTGTATCAGCACAGTTTATGTCACAGGATTGTCCTAAACATTTCTACTATTTAACTCACAAAATGTACTGAACTAAACAACCACAGATAACAACCACAACTTACATCCATTGACGTTTTATCAAAGTACCTGAAAGCAGAGATAAATTGAATTTAATTAAGAAGAAATTGGATTCTTTATTCAGGTATCATTGCCTGCCAATGATCAAGCAATTGTCTACAAAATCAAATTCTAACGTATTGGTCTCTCTACAGATGATTGTGAACTCTTGGGCACTGACTTTTGTACTATTACTTGGTAGAAATTATGGGTATCTGAACAAAACATGGAGGTGGCTCTGGGAAGAGAGAGAGAGATCTCCTTTAAATGTACAGTAGGAACATTGATTTACTGCATGAAAATATCAGTGCAATGACTTAACTATTCTTAACACTAGTTAAGAATTAACAAAACTTTGGAGGAAAATAAAGCAAGATGGTGCCATTTTGTTCCTGTAATATTTTTTGTCGGTTATAACTGCTCCCAAGGATGGATCCCACCCTAAGCTCTGAAAATAACTAGAACAAAATAATGTAGAGTCTCCAGGGACCAGTTTAATTACAAGACCTCAAGTCAGTCTTGTTGGGGTTCCATTCTGTCTGTCTTTATAGTTGTAGTAACAGAGTCCTTTGGTTGAGATTAAGTTCCAACCAATTCTTGGTTTTGGTAAGTGGCATGGCACTTAATTCCTCCACACCTGACTCCTGCTCTGATTCCATCTTTAATATCCCCTCTCTTTAAATAATCAGTTACTGTTTCATTTCTCCTAGTGTTCCTGGGACCTCAATCAGAGTTGTGAACTTTGTCCCTCTAGCTCTGTTCTCATTTCCTTGTTTATTCTCTTCCTTTACATTTTCTTAGGGTTTTATCTAACAGTGAAAAAGGACCTGGCCCCTTAAACAGCACTATCCTGGAGAAGGCTGACAAAGTTTGATGGATAAAGAAGTGTTCTGACTTTAGATAATCATAGACTCAAGTGTTCACAAGGGACCTTAAAGGCCCTCTAAACCTATCCTCCCATCCCCTTCTACCTAGGACCATGACTGATCTATAAAGCTGAATAACTTCAAGATCCCATTGATTTTATCTATTAAGTCATCTAGGAAATCAGGGAAGAATCCTCTCATTACCACCACCCCAGAAGCTGGTTTGTTCATTATATTTTCTGGTTGTAATTAACTTTAAATGTTTCAGTATCAGTGGTATGACATACGTGTATGGACAAGTTAAATTTAACTAACATTCTAGAAGAAGTTAATTAGCCTAAGAAATGTCTCAATATGAATCAACCCCTTTGGGTTATTGATTTGCATAAGCCTTAGGAAAAATAACTTTTGTTGGTGATAGCAATGGGATTTGAGATATGCGAAAAGTTAAGAGGAGTTTAAGAGGATCCAATGTCCTTGCATGAACAAGATGCAAGAAGCTCAGCAGCAACCAGTGTCCATGGTGCAGCAGGCCATGTCTAAATCCTTTGACCTGGAGACACCTCGCCACTGGATCCACTTACAAATACTGCAGATACTGCCATCAGAACTTCCTGTGTCCCCTTCAGAGAGAGTGTTTTTCATGGATGATGCTGGTCTGTAAACTTGTGGGCAAAAGAATAAACCTCTCTGAATTGAACTAAAAGGAGTTCTATGACTGTGCCTGTTTATTAATAAATACCTTTTATTTTGGGCAGATTTTGGCTTAAGAATTACTTTCATTGTAACTTAACATCTGATAGAGAGGCTGCAGGGTAGGGTCTGCCTCTAACCAAGGGTGGTTACTGATGTTTGCCGGAAGAACCTGACTTTACTAAAGGACCAAATTGGTTCTGGCACACTTGGGTGATTTGAAACTGTTCACAGGAACTGTAGAGTTTGAAAATGAGAAAACAAGGAGTGAGCAGCTGATATTAAAAAAAATGTTGCCAGGGCTTTATATTTGGCGTAGGGTTAAAGGTAGCAATAGTGACACAGTTTGACTGGAATGGATACAGAAAGCTTACTCACATCTGAGCCTAGGCTCTTGAACTTGGACAAGGCCTCCCTGGGAAAAGAAACTTATAGTATAGGTAGGAGATCTTGGGGCAGAAAAAATGCCTTATTTCTAGAACACTTACTGATAGTGGAAAGCAACTCTTGAATATTGTTGTTGGTATATAAATCAGAGCCAGAGATATTTTAGGTCTTAGCTTCCTTCCCCAAAGAAAGCACACCATGCTAGCATGGGTACGACTGGAATTGAAAGATTACCGATTTATAGCCATGGATCAGAGCTCAAGAGAAAGATGATAGTTTAGCACGTCTAAAACTAGCCAAAAAAGTCATTAGATTCTATTAGATTCTCTACTAGGGGGAGGGCATGATTAATGAGTTAATAACCAGGGTTGGGAAGGCTAGAACATTGCAAGAACAGGAAACCAAGCACAGCCTTATACCATCTGGCCTTGGGAAGGTCTATACTGCCCCCACTCACAGATTGACATTTATATCAGAGCCTATTTGGAGAAAATTAACATCCAGTCCCCTCTCTCCCCTCATTCCCCATCTTCTCTTTCTCAAAAAGCAGCAGATTAAAAAAAGAAATGCTTCTCCTTCTTTCTTTTGGGCTGAAACCCTGCCTGCAACCACTGGGTGCCAGGGAAGGGGAGCTACCATGACAGACTTTATTTTCTTTAGTCAATTACTTTTCATAAGAGTTCTCTCACATTTAATATGGTAGAAGTAAAGAGTTTATAAACAGTCTTTTTTCAAGTTAAAATAAGTAGTCTATAGTCACACTTAAAGAATTTGGGGGAAAATGTAATTTTTCACTCATTTATAAATCATCCAAATTAAAAAAAAAATGTAAATGGACACCTAGCCCTTGTAGTACATGGGCTCTGCATAAGCGAAGGAACCTGGCTGTATAGCCCAAGATATTTCCATTTAATGGCTAAATAATTAAAATAAGCAGTTAATTTATTACATTATCAACTATCTTTACAAAGAACTTTTCTTACTGAATTTGACAAACCTCTCAATCAGCTTCATGCAGTAGCCATGTAGCGAGCATTGTTAAAAGAAAGTGAAAGAAAATGCGAGAGCGAGATCCTTAGTTCATTTTGGCTGCAGTAATGGAAGCAAGTTCTCCATTTTTAGTAAAACTTAATAATAACTCACATTTATCAAACCTCTGCACTGTGCATGACACTGCTCAGAGAACTTCAGATACAGCATCTCACCAGTCTATCATAACAGCCCTTTCAGATATTAGCTCTGCTTCAAAGATTAGGAGAATCAGGTTCAACCTGGCTAAGTTATTCATTTAAGGTGACAGGGCCACTCAGAGCTGTGTCATGGCTTTCAGAAGCACTAGACATTTTTTCCTTTGTGGGCCCCTTTGTAAAAAAAAAAAATTCAAATAATAAATTAAAATAAAAGAATATTTTGTTAATTGAATAAGTATAAAGACGATTATTACCCAGGCTGGATTCACTGTTACATGTTCATTATTCTTATATTAAGTTATTTCTTTCTGATTTTAAGAGAATTTAAAATTAAAATAGACACCATGCCTACTGTGCCGAAGAAGTAAGTTGGCCCTGCAGACAGAGGATTCAAACTCAGATCTATAGAGTAAGTTAAAAAAACTACATCCTAAATCACCAACGTCACCTACTTTTCCACTTCTCCCAAACTTTAAAAAAAATGTATATTAGTGTAACAGGCTTAGGCTAAATTCTATGAGTTTGTAGAATTCCAGTTTCTTTTCTTCCAAGATAGAACACTCCAGAATTAGTTTGGGAATGTACAAAGAAAATTGTCACCACATTTGTAATGCTGCAAAGTGAAAGGAAATGTTTTGTTCATAATCATATGAACTCTTCAAGCCATAAAGAACAAAGATGCTTAACCTATCTTTAACATTCATTTCTGTGTTATTGAACCAAAACTGCCTGCAGGTGCATGTGGCTATTTAAAGGGAATTGTAAATCGCTTTCATATCTTACTAATGTAGTGAGGATGTATAAATAGTTGCACATGGCAGATAATTAGTTTATGCCAACACATTATTGTGCTTATGAGCATCTGGATATCAACTACTTGGCAAAGCATCCAAAGGAAGTTATTGCTAACAAAATACTATGAAGTCATTTGCAAAATGCTGAGTGGTGAATATTCAAGTGACAAAAGGAATATGTTAAACTTGTGCTAATGTATATTAAGATTTAATTTAAATAAGGAAATTCAGAGAAAAAGTATGCTTCACAATCAGGAAATGGTGTACTTAATATTTCTTGGGACCTGTTTTCCTTTTATTATTTTCTTGTTAAATAAGAAGAGAACAAATGCATACATAAAAATACACATGTTATATAAATTGCACTTCTTCTACTTTACAGAAAACACTTAGAAAAACATTGGAAATCTTTATTCCTAGAAAAAATATATATACATACATATATGTGTTTATGTTTATTATGCCATACTCTTTAAAAATTCTAAAAGAAATTCTAGGATACATTGTCATTCTTTCTCTTGTCAGGCAGTCTGAAATCTGTCCACCCACAGAGAAGGCTAAATTGCCTAAAGCCCTTGTAAACTGTGGGCATTGTTTTCTCTTATACCCCATGTACCACTCAGCTTGGAGGTGGATAGGACTCCTATTTGGTACTCATTGCAACATCCAGACCATTCTCTTCCCTACTATCAAAAAAACCCAGCTTCTTTGAAGCCACTGTCTTCAGTATGTAGCCTCTTATCCAATTTTGCTGCTAATATTTCCTACCTTTCACCCCTTTTTATTAGTACCTCAATACCCATCATTCTGTAGGTAGGTAAGACCTATTGACACTGGAACCGTTTCACCAAACACACTCTTGACTTTTCTTACCTGACTCAGATTCCGCGATGCATCGTCTTATTCATTGCCCTACCTAGACCCCTTCACTTACCCCTCTCTTACTTTGTTGAACTAATTTGGGAAAACCCCAATCCTCTTTGAATCCAACTCTCGACAGACTTACTTGGTGCCGGCAACTGAGTAGCTGCATGTGCCTATAGAGAAACACAAAATGTCATGATCAAAACCCTCAAGTGGACCCATAGTGCACCAGGGTAATCCTATTGTATTTCTTTAGACAGCTTTCTCTCACTCTGCTGCATGATTATTTCATACCTTTTTTTCAATATTTTTATTGGAGTATAGTTGTTTTACAATGTTATGTTAGTTTCTACTGTGCAGCAAAGTTAATCATCTATACGTATACATATATTCCCTCTTTTTTGGATTTCCTTCGCATTTAGGTCACCACAGAGCATTGAGTAGAGTTCCCTGTGCTATACAGTAGGTTCTCATTAGTTTTATACATAGTTTAGTTTTATACATACCTATTTTATACATAGTATCAATAATGTATATGTCTCAATCCACATCTCCCAATTCATCCCAAACCCTCTTCCCCCTGGGTATCCATACGTTTGCTCTCTATGTCTGTGTCTCTATTTCTGCTTTGCAAATAAGATCATCTATACAATTTTTTTTTAGATTCCACATATATACATTTATATACAATATTTGTTTTTCTCTTTGTGACTTACTTCACTGTGTATGAAAGTCTCTAAGTCCATCCATGTCTCTACAAATGACCCAGTTTTGCTCCTTTTTATTGCTGAGTAATATTCCATTATATTTTTGTACCATATCTTATTTTCTTTTTTCTTTTATTACTTTTTTAACATCTTTATTGGAGTATAATTGCTTTACAATGGTGTGTTAGCTTCTGCTTTATAACAAAGTGAATCAGTTATGCATATACATATGTTCCCATATCTGTACCATATCTTCATTATCCATTTATCTATCAATGGACATTTAGGTTGCTTCCATATCCTGGCTATTGTAAATAGTGCTACAGTGAACATTGGGGTGCATGTGTCTTTTTGAATTATGGTTTTCTCTGGGTATATGCCCAGTAATGGGATTGTGTGGTCATACAGTATTTCTATTTTTAGCTTTTTAAGGAACCTCCATACTGTTCTCCATAGTGGTTGTATCAATTTACATTCTCACCAACAGTGCAAAACGGTTCCCTTTTCTCAACACCCTCTCCAGCATTTATTGTTTGTAGACTTTTTGATGACGGCCATTTTGACCAGTGTGAGGTGATACCTCATTGTAGTTTTGATTTGCATTTCTCTAATAATTTGTGATGTTGAGCATCTTTTCATGTGTCTCTTAGCCATATGTACGTCTTCTTTGGAGAACTGTCTATTTAGGTCTTCTGCCCATTTTTGGATTGGGTTCTTTGTTTTTTTAATATTGAGCTGCATGAATTGTTTATATATTTTGGAGATTAATCCTTTATCATCTGCTTCATTTGCAAATATTTTCTCCCATTCTGAGGATTACCTTTTCATCTTGTTTATGGTTTCCTAAAAGGAATCCAAATTGGAAAAGAAGTAAATCTGTCACTGTTTGCAGATGACGTGATATTATACATAGAAAGTCCTAAAGATACCACCAGGAAACTACTAGAGCTAATCGATGAATTTAGTAAAGTTGCAGGATACAAAATTAATACACAGAAATCTCTTGCATTCCTATACACTAACAATGAAAGATCAGAAAAAGAAATTAAAGAAACAATTCCATTCACCATTGCAACAAAAAGAACAAAATACCTAGGAATAAATCTACCTAAGGAGGCAAAAGACCTGTATGCAGAAAACTGTAAGACATTGATGAAAGAAATCAAAGACGACACAAACAGATGGAGAGATATACCATATTCTTGGATTGGAAGAATCAATATTGTGAAAATGACTATACTACCCAAAGCAATCTACAGATTCAGGGCAATCCCTATCAAATTACAAATGGCATTTTTCACAGAACTGGACCAAAAAAACTTACAATTTGTATGGAAACACAAAAGACCCCGAATAGCCAAAACAGTCTTGAGAAAGAAAAATGAAGCTGGAGGAATCAGGCTCCCTGACTTCAGACTATACTGCAAAGCTACAGTAATCAAAACAGTATGGTACTGGCACAAAAACAGAAATATACATCAATGGAACAGGATAGAAAGCCCAAAGATAAGCCCATGCACCTCTGGTCACCTAATCTATGACAAAGGTGGCAAGAATACACAATGGAGAAAAGACAGACTTCAATAAGTGTTGTTGGGAAAACTGGACAGCTACATGTAAGAAATGAAATTAGAACACTCCTTAACACCATACACAAAGATAAATTCAAGGGGCTTCCCTGGTGGCGCAGTGGTTGGGAGTCTGCCTGCTGATGCAGGGGACACGGGTTCGTGCCCCGGTCTGGGAAGATCCCACATGCCGCGGAGCGGCTGGGCCCATGAGCCCGCGTACCGCAAAAAAAAAAAAAAAAAAAAAAAAAAAAGATAAATTCAAAATGGATTAAAGACCTAAATATAAGGCCAGACACTATAAAACTCTTAGAGGAAAACATAGGCAGAACACTCTTTGACATAAATCACAGCAAGATCTTTTTGACTCACCTCCTAGGGAAATGAAAATAAAACCAAAAATAAACATATGGGACCTAATTAAACTTAAAAGCTTTTGCACAGCAAAATAAGTCATATTTCATACCGTTTTGTCTCTCCTCAGACATCCACAACTCCTTCCTGCCTTTCTCTCTGCTGATTATTTTGCTTCTCAGGGAAAATAGAAGTAAAAAGATAACAGGGAGATTTTACATGCTCTCACCAACAAATCTAAAATGCTATGTGTACTCATGTTTTCTACTTGTACACTGGCCTCTGTTCCATCCTGTCTCCTCAAGGGCACAACTTCGCTCATTTTCCCCATTTGATTCACAGCATGAATTTTTCCATGACTACAGGCTCATTCTCATTAGCAGACAAACATACTATAATATACTTCATTAAAAATAAACAAACAATAGCCAAAATCCTTCCCTTGAACCTGTATTCTCCTATAGCTACTGCCTAATCAATTTGCTTCTCTTTTAGCAATATTCCTCAGAAAAAATTCTATATTCAAATTTTCCACTATTTGTCTTCCAGTTTTTTTTCTTGGACTCATTTTGACCCCAGTTACAAAAAGCTCATGTTAATAACATCAATGGCCTGCATGTCACCATTTGTAAGGATCACTTACTTCTCAGAATTCACTTCCTTCCTCAACAGCATTTGAAACAGTGGCTCACAACCGTCTCCTTGAAATACTATCTTTACTTGACCTCTTGGACACCACTTTGTCTAGTTATTCTCCTACTTCTCTGGCCATCACTTCTTTGTCTCCTTTGCTGAATGCTTCTCATCTTCTCTACCTTCAAACTTCAGAGTTGCCAAGACTCCATCCTCAGATAGTATTTCCTTGCTCTCTGTTCTCACTCTGTAGGTAACCTCATCCATTCATGGCTTTAAATACCATCTATTCATACACTGAACCTCCAGTCTATTTCTCTACCTTAGAACAATTCCTGAATTCCAGACTCATATCTATGTGCTTACTTAACATATCCGTTTGGATATTTAGTTGATTATGGCATTAAAGACCTAAATGTAAGGTCTTTATATTACATGAAAAGTTGATCACATCCAATACTGAACTCCTGGTATTCATCCCCCAAATATGTTCTTCACATAGTCCTCTCCAGCTCCATAAATGGCAAGTTCATTCTTTACATTGTTCAGATCCAAACTGCAGAGTCCTTGTTGCCTCCTCTCTTTTACCCAATCTATCTGCAAAACTTCTATTCTTACCCTGAAAATATCTAGAATTCTTCCCATGCTCACTAGCTCTACTGTTTAGTCCAGACTAAACTCTGTTACTCGGACTATGAAAATTGCTGATAAGTGTTCTCTCTACATCTATCCTGGCCTCTCTACAGCCTATTCCCTACACACCCACATCTCTGTGTAAAAGGTGCTTCGGCTTTCCTCCCAGCCACTTGGAAGCTAAGCTAATTGTACAACTAGCCCTCAGGGGATAAGGAGTGGACCCCAGATCTCTCTCTATATATATATCATTCTGACCAGTTTTCAGCATTTTTCATTTTTTCTAAAGTCACTCAAAATAAATGGTATTTCCAGCCAGAGTAATATATACATATTTAAAACTCCAATATTAAAGAGATCTGTACTGAAAATTTAAACTCTGCTTCTCACCCCTAAGTTGCTCCATCTCAAAGGCAAAAATGTTTAACCCTTTAACTGATTTCTCTAACAGTTAATATTTCTCTATATTCAGGCAAAATGCATAGATTCATATTTTCTGGTTATTTTATTTCAAATATTATCTACAGAGTTCCTGCTCGGACGATTTTAGGTCTCTTAAAACTCAACCCAACTTTCTATCTCACTGGTCCTATTTAGTTTTTTTTTTTTTTTTTTTTGGTCATATTTAGTTTTATCACTATTTCTAGTTGAATGAATAAATATTGCATATGTGATTATGGCTAGGTAAATATTTTGCCCTAGAGAGCCAAGTAGAGTAATTCTTATTCCATTTTATTTCTTTTATAGTATTTTCTTTTTCCCTAAAGTTTTAATTATGTTACATATTCTTGACTATATCCTGAAATGTTTTTTCAATCACTCATGATGTCAGAAATTCTACTGAAGTCATCTCTCTACTTTTTTTTTTTTTTTTGTGGTACACGGGCCTCTCACTGTTGTGGCCTCTCCTGTTGTGGAGCACAGGCTCCGGACGCACAGGCTCAGTGGCCATGGCTCACAGGCCCAGCCACTCCGTGCCATGTGGGATCTTCCCAGACCGGAGCACGAACCCGTGTCCCCTGCATCGGCAAGTGGACTCTCAACCACTGCGCCACCAGGGAAACCCCTACTTCTTTTTTCTTTTTTTTAAAAAGTTTTTTAGGTGTTTCCAGTTTTACTGAGAAATAACACACATCACTGTATAAGTTTAAGGTGGACAGCATGATGGTTTGATTTACATGTATTGTGAAATGATTACCATAATAAATTTATTAAACATCCATCATCTCATATAGATACAGTAAAAAGAAGAGAAACAAGTTTCTCCTTGTGATGAGAGCTCTTAGGATCTACTCTCTTAATAACTTTCTTATAATATCATAGAGTGGTGTTAACTGAAGTTGTCATGTTGTACATTACATCCCTAGTACTTACTTACCTTATAACTGGAAGTTTGAACCTTTTGACCATTTTCCTGTAATCTCGCCTCCCCTTAACCCTTTTTTTCTCCTAAAGACCTCCCTGCTGGAGTCCTTATTCTCCTCATCAGTTCTACACTGATTGATAGGATTTTTGACAAAAATATTTATTTAAGTTTCATTTCATCACCTGTAACAAAGAGTTAGGACAATTTTTTACATATCATGCTGGGTTATTATGAGGATTAAATGAGCTATATAAGAAAATACTCTATCAACTACATAGAGCTAAAAATGCATGATAACATTACTACTATCATTATTAAAATTGCCATTCTCATGTTGAGTTATCAAACCAGCTTCACAAATACAAGACACTAAATTCAAGACTTCAGAGAGAAGAAGCTCTTCCATCAATAACTGCCTGGCCAACCCAGATTAGTATCTGGTTGGTAGGCAGCATAGTGTTTAAAGGAACACAGTTTGTTATGAAAAGACATGGATTTGAAACTTGGATTTTTCACCAACTGACATTAGTTAAGTCATACATTAGCTGTTGTAACAAACCCAGGAACATAATAAAAGTTCACCTCTAAATATTGTTTTTATTTTCTCTTGTGATTTGACTTGCATTTTAGATTGAAAAGCTCTGATTTTTTTTTTTTTCCAGCTAAGTATCTTGAAAAACTTTCTCATTTAGGACACTGTGGGAAACTAGAAGAAACACCATCTTTTGACATTGTGAAATCAGGCACCCAGGATGGGAATTTGAACATTTTCTTTTTTTTTTTAATGATTTATTTAATATATTTCTTATCTCTCTCCTACCTTCCTCTAGCCCCTCTGTTTGCTGAGATATCAAGTCAAAGCTAGCATGTTATGTTTGAAAAAAATTTATGAAGATTTATTTTATTAGTGAGTTTCTTGAAGGATCTGCTCTGGACAAATGTCTTAAGTCTCTTCTCAGGAAACACTTACATCCTATTGCTGCTCACACTGGTTGCCCTAAAACTCACTCCTGGGGTCCCCCATCTTCAGTGCTGCTCAGTAAAATGTCAGTTTTAATTACCCCTAAGACACTTATATCCGGCCATTCATTTTAACTTCTAATCCCTGGTGTTTTTTTGCTGCCAATAAAATCAAGAACTATTGAGTTCAGTGACAAATTTTAAAAACTAATTTATTCAACATTATTGAAAAAGACACTAAATTTTTGTTATCTCTCACTCAGGATTTTTTTTCCTATAGAAATCCAGGTTTTGTTTTTGTATGTTTGTTTTCAGGAATGTTATATGAATTTCCTCAAAGAGGCCACACTTTAATAAAACCGGGCATGTATTTTCAAAATAGTGTACCTACCTTTTACCTAATAAACAGTAAAATGACCCTCTGAAGTGTTTTTTTTTGTTTTGTTTTGGTTTGTTTTTTGCGGCACGCGGGCCTCTCACTGTTGTGACCTCTCCCGCTGCAGAGCACAGGCTCCGGACGCGCAAGCTCAGTGGCCATGGCTCACGGGCCCAGCTGCTCCGCGGCATGTGGGATCCTCCTGCACTGGGACACGAACCCGTGTGCCCTGAATCGGCAGGCGGACTCTCAACCACTGTGCCACCAGTGAAGCCCTGCAGTGTTCATTTTATCATTTCTTTTCATCAGGAATTTCTCCTGAACTTAGGAGGGAGAAGAAACAGCCATGCTTTCTGGTAGCTGGTCACTGGCCCCTGTTAATATCTGATTTGGGACTTATGCAACCTCTAGCTCTTCCCTTTTACAAAAGAAAGTTGTTAAGAAAGTTAATCTGATAATTCTCTGACCCACAGATAAGCAGCAGAAAAATGCATGTCACCTTGTTCAGCCCGATGGAGCCCTTGCTGATAGCATGGGCCATGACAAGACAGGACAGACTGGAGCCACTGGCCAGGACTGAAGGCTGAACACGACTCCATTTCTCCAGGACAAGCTCCTCTACTCAGTGTTTCTCCAACTCTTCTCCAACTTTTTTTGAAAACTGATAATAACAATAAACACTACCTGACATTTGCAAAGAACCAGAATTTTTTTTTCTTTCATTTTTCATTTCATTTGACCTACTCTAGGGAAGACAGATAAATTTACTCCCAGTTTACAGAGGAAGAAATTGAGACATGAAAAGATGTAGTGAGACAATGCAGGATATCTACCTGGAAGAATTGATAGGAGGATGAAATGGGATTAGTATAGTGCCTGGCTTAAATATTCAAAAATGCTATTTTACAGGAGACTCATGATAAAGCTCAGCTTAGAGCTGAACTACTCTCTTTTCACTAAATCACATAAAAGTTGGCTAACAGATTTTCAAATTAAAAAAAAAACTTCTCTACATGACTAGACACAAATACGTTTCATTTTGAGAATTTGAAAATGAAACAGGGGCCATTTATTTTTCTTTTAGTTCTTTCTGCTGTTTCTCTCTTCTTCTGAGTAGATTTTCTCCCTCTGTCTCTCTCTTTTTTTTTTTTAAAACTCAGCGGTTTCATTTTGTGTTTACCAAATAAGCACTTTAAATTAAATTATTTATATTATGTTTTTCAAAATTAAAATAAGAAACATAAATATTATTGGTTTTATACTGTTAAAGCCAAATTTGTAAAGTGTACCATACATATTTTAAAACTTTAGTTAAAAAAATATATAATGACAAGAATAGGATGAAAGGTTTGGAAAGATACGGGTAATGGATTTTTTAACTCTTTCATCATAATAAGTTATTTTTGCCTGGGTTCTTTTGCAGCAACATTGCCCTTTTAAAATAAAAAATAATCAGTTATTGTAAACCACAAATATATACATACACAGAAACACCACTATAATAAGAAAATCAGTAGTAGATATAAAAGTCAGTTTTATAGTGCATCTAATAAAAAAGATACATACAATTCTTAAACATTTTAACTTAAAAAAATACATGTGCATTTACTTGCCAATATTTTGATATAGAGAGGCTGATGTGGCATTTTCTTTGAATTTAAAGTTTTATATTATACCTCTAACATGAATCATATCCCAAATACACCATTTACAGTTCCAACTTATTTCTTTTTAATTTACTTATTTTTCTTTCTTTACGGATTTCATTTTGCATCCCTTCCTACTTCCCTCTTTTCCTTCCTCCCAATATAATGAGAGCTTGAAGAGGCAGGTAAAGCAATTGGATTCAAAACTTGATTACCATTCAGGACTTGGGTATAATCCTTCATTAATCTTTATATTTTCACCCTAGTTTTTAGTTATCTTGTTACTGAACTGAATTTGGTCTGCTTGCCTGTGCACAGCAAAGCCAATCTACTGACACCAATCTACTGGTTTTGGTGAAGGAAAGTACAGTGTTTATTGCAGGGTGCCAAGAAAGGAGAATGTGTAACTAATGCTCAGAAGACCTGAACTCCTCAGTGGCTTTCAGGGGAGGATTTTTAAAGACAACATTTGGAGTGAGAGTTACAGCTCATAGACTTTCTTCTCATTGGTTGGTGGTGAGGTAACAGGGTAATGTTTTGAGATCTTAATCATCAACCTTCTTGTTCCAACCAGTCTGGAGTCTACATGCTCATGGTCAGCATGTAGTCACCATCCTCCAACTGGGTGGGAGTCTTAGTTTCTGCAGAGCAACTCAAAGATATGTATCAGATTATGTCTATCCCTTGAAGAGAAACTAGGACTCTGTTTTATCCCTGAACTATTGTTTAAGCTATCATTACTTCACTTCCCGAATTAGTAACTGCTTGAAACTGCTCTTTGGAACTCAGGGAAGGTCTAGGAGAGTAAAGCCTTTTTCTACAAGAAACGGGGGACACAGAGGGATCTTTGTACCTGAGAGAGCCCAGCAAGGTCCTGTTCAGTTTCAATCCTCTCTTTTCTTTGATACTCCTCAATCCTAATGGGAACAGGGGTGAGACAAGAAAGGGAATAAAGTTTTGGGTAGAGAGGTTAATCATAAACTCGGCAAAGGAACTCAGTCTGGGGGGACTTGGTTACAATCTCTCCAACATCAAATTATCAGAATTATTTTCGCAACCCACGTTCATCAACACTTAGCAATGCAGTATATTCTGTTTTCATACGATATCAATTTACAAATATTTCAAGTTAGCTATTGCCCTGATAAATACAATTGGCACATACAGGTTGAGAACAAATGCTATCTTGAGAAGCATCTTAATCCAAGAAGGAGCAGAAGGGCACAGACATTATAAAGAGAAGACTATGGCTGGGAGCAATTGCTGACTAGGGTCATGAGTCAGTGCATTTTAAGGAGAGAATGGGAAACATTCAAGCCAGTTGTCAAGAGGCCAGATAAGAAGGAATTTTCTGTAATTACTTTCAAAGCATTTATAAATTTTTAGCAAAATTGACCTTAATAGGTAAAATATTCTTCAGAGACTGGGTTTGAATAAAGCTAACACACACAGTCCAAACATCTGGGCCATCCATGGTATAGCTCCTTACCTATGTTGTAAGGTAAGCTAAGTGTGGGTAAGTTAGCTAACTTCCCTGGTGGCGCAGTGGTTGAGAGTCTGCCTGCCGATGCAGGGGACACAGGTTTGTGCCCTGGTCCAGGAGAATCCCACATGCCGCGGAGCGGCTGGGCTCATGAACCATGGCCGCTGAGCCTGCGCGTCCGGAGCCTGTGCTCCACGACGGGAGAGGCCACGACAGTGAGAGGCCCACATACCGCAAAAAAAAAAAAAAAAAAAAAGAAATGCTTCCTGAGTTCCAAAGGTTTGTTGTTGAGGAAAATATACAAATGAATACAATGCACTGTAGTAAGTAAAATAGTAGGAATATAGCCCTATAAATGTTTCGTAAGAGTCCAAATTGGGAAGGGCTTATACTGAGCCAGTTACAGCTGAGTTGGAGAAGACTTCACAAAGGATTCTTGTGCTAAATTAGTCTGTTAGCTAAAACTCTATATAAAGTATGTCTTTTAACTTCTCAAAAGAGTAACTTGATGAAGAATCATAATTTATTTTTAGAAATTATAAATTATTCTGTTGAAAACTTTATCCTAATTAGTATTCCTTCTCCTTGACAGATTAGAGACAGATAGTTTTTCACGTTGGTCTATCCAAGGGAAATGTAGGAAAAGAATAATGTAATTAGTGAGGCACAATACGTGTCAGAAATCTGACATATTCTGGGTTAAAATTTTTTTTAATGTTTGCACAAAACTCATTAGGCATCTGAATAGTTCAGTGAATTTGGATGTTGTATGTGTAGCACTCGGCTCAATTAAGCAGATGGTATAGGTTGAAAGAGTTTTTAAGAAGGAAAAAATGAAGAGTGAAAATATTTTGGTGACATTACCTTTCTATAATCTTTGAGAAACTATTTTTGAGAAGCAGTCTATCACAAACAAAATTATTTCCAAGTAGCATTAGAACACCATCCTGTGTTGTTGTTCATATATATTCACCTTAATTACTTTGTCTATGCATTTGAAGGAAAACTATAAACTGATGGATGGAGATAGTATATATAAACCTAATTAGGATCACAATATAAAACATGCATTTTGAACTGTTTCTTCCAGTCCATCTCTCTCTTTCTCCTTCTCCCTCTCCCTCTCCCTCTCTCTCTCTCTCTCTCCCTCTCTCTCTCTCTCTCTCTCCCTCTCTCTCTCTCTCTCTCTCACACACACACACACACACACACACACAAATATTTTACCTGGTTAATTAAAATGTTTGCAATAGCTTTAATATTATATTGAGTAGTTTAGTGTGCCAGAAAACTGCTAAAATCTCAAGTTTTTGTACATGCTATCTTAACTGATAACTACAGTTTTGACATGTAAAATCAGAAATGCTTCTTTCTACCATTAGAAATTAATTTTTCATTCATATATTCCAGGTAGAGGAACACATGTTCAAACTCACCCTCCAGCATAGCTGACTGGCATTAGAACACTTCTAAGAGCAGGTTTTGACATAGCTTTGGGCTTCTGGAAGGTTTGAAGTCAGCTGGGTAGGTGAAAAAAAAGAACAAAAGGAAGAGGTGAGGATAACTGTGCATAAGATCTCTCTGTTTTATAAGGAAGGCTAAGGAAGGCATCTAGTCTAAAATTTATTACTTTAAAAAGTTACCCTCGAGAAACCTCAGGGCTTAGTCATAGCCAATATTGTAATGCAAACAATATATATAATTTATGGTCATTAAGACTATTAAAATGTTCTGGCAGAGGATTCCAACCACTAATGAGCTGGTTGGTATCCCCCAGAGTCAGAAAATGCATTAGCCTATTTGATCCTTTGAAAATATATAAGAGAGATAGGTGCATTGTGGCCTCTCCCGTTGAGGAGCACAGGCTCCAGACGCACAGGCTCAGCGGCCATGGCTCATGGGCCCAGCCGCTCCGCGGCACATGGGATCCTCCCAGACCGGGGCACGAACCTGTGTCCCCTGCATTGGCAGGCAGACTCTCAACCACCGCGCCACCAGGGAAGCCCCATTACTTACCTTTTTGAGAGGGGACATTGCTAATATTGTGTTTGGATCTAAGGCCAAAGATTGTTTCTTTGGCTAGCAGACATTTTCACTTTGAACATACTGAAAAGCCTCAGTCTTGTTCTGCTATCCATCCATTCATCTCATTTGACCAGAATTCTTCTGGAGCCAAGATAAATGTAGTAGTATTATCCTTTCTTCCATTTATTGCTTTAGAGGCGGGCATGTAATCCAGTTTCAACTAATAAGACACAAGAAGAAATCTGCTAGGGGCTTCTGGAAAAGACTTCTTCACTCCCAAATAGAGTCACCAAAGAAGAAATGATTCTGTTTCTCCCACTGAACACTTGTGGTATCTTCAACAAAGAGATGAATCTTTAACAGCCATTTTGCAATTAAAAAGAGACTCAGCCTGAGGGAATTACACTAGTATAGTAGAAGGCATGAGAACAGAAAGATAGAAGAAATTTTGCCCCAGATAACATCACTGATTTACAAATTTAACTAAATCTGAAACCATTCTATCTCTGAACTTTTCCTTTTTTTTTTTTCTTTTGGTATGATTGTTTCCTTATTATTGAAGCCATTTTTGTTACTTGCACCCAAAATCATGTTATCTGTATAGAATCAAAGGGAAGAATCATGCACAGCAATAGTTCTAAAAATGCATTATTAAATTACAAGGCGCAAAACCCAAGTTTATACACTACACTCAAACTGAGATTTCTTTATTCCTAGTTCTCACACCCAGATAAGGAAATGCATTGCAAACATGTTGCAGCTGCTGAATGACTCAGCCTGGCACATTTCCTGTCTGGAATTATGTGCTGCTCTGAGTACCTCTCATCAAACATTCACCCCAGGAGCATAAGTATGTGTATTCGACAGATATTTATTAGACACTCATTATTGAAACTAGCGATGATACGGAATACAGCAGAAGTTTAAGACATG
This sequence comes from Phocoena sinus, assembly GCF_008692025.1. NCBI lineage: Eukaryota > Metazoa > Chordata > Mammalia > Artiodactyla > Phocoenidae > Phocoena > Phocoena sinus. The sequence goes on from NC_045767.1 coordinate 70,713,740, forward strand.
GTCTTTGCTCTCATGAGGCTGACCATCGAGTTAAGAGAAGAAGGCATGAATAAGTAAAAAAAAAAAAAAAAAGACAAGAAAAGGATGTCACAGATAGTATAAAACCAAATGTTAAATAAATGGTATCAAAAATGAATCCCACTAACTGAAAAGGGAAAATTAACATAATCTGGAGCACTCAGTAGAGTCGATGGAGTTTATATTAGGCCTATTAGACAAGTAGAGTAGGGAGATTCAGGAAGGAAGAGGAAATATTTTTCACCGTTATTCTTTGTGCATGGTACCTTATGGGATTGAGCAAGGTATGTCTAGAGAACATAAAACAGAAAGGTGCTGTAAGAGAAGAGTCAGAAATAAGAGAAGCAAGTTTGGACACACTCTGGAAGCCTTGAACATCAGGCTAAGAAATCTGACCTTGACCCTGTTGGTGAGAAAATCATTGGAGGTTTTAGCAGGGAAGTACCATGGTGAAAACATTCTTCTTGAAAGAGAAGTCTGGTGTCTGGGTAAAGGATTGGAAGTGAAGAATTGAGAGCAGAATGTCAGCAAAGAGGCCATTGCAAAAGTTTCTTCTTATGAGGAAAAGCTATACTCATAATTCAAATCATTAGGCAACGTTGTCACTTAGAACTAAATTGACTTGAATGAGATTGACAATTCAATCTCAAGGAAACCTGGAGCAAGGTATTTGATACTATGGAGATTAATAACAAGATATCGAACGAATTTTTCTCTTTTGGAAACTATCATTATTTTGATAGAGCTTCATGTTCAATGTAGGAGTTTCCAGTTGATGCAAAATGAGAAATGGAGATCAGTGGCATATTGTCCCTCATTCCATTGTTGCTGTTAATTCGTGATTGTAGGATCTGCCCAGAGTAGTCAAGGGAAATGTAACTCCATTGTTCCATAAACAACAGAAATAACCTTCATTAGCCAAGTTGGAAAACAAGGATGTCACTTCTTCCTAACAAGATTTTTGTTACTACTTACAGTCTTTAATTAGGAGATTCATTTATTCAGCCTTTGATTATACAGTCTTTAATTATGAGATTCATTTATTCATCCAAGCATTTATTCATTCATTTATACTTGTATTCCACAAATATTTATTGAGCGCCTCTTCTGTGCTAGCTGTTCAGTGCTCATTACTAGAGATATTTAAAACATAAACAAGATAGCCTCATCCCCCTTTGGAGGCTGTAGTCTAGTTGGAGAAGGCTCCCATGAACTATAAAGTACTATAACCTACAACTGTAAGCTTTATGATGTGATCAATACAGGCTTCTTTGAAAGCACACAGGAAAGGAAATGAACGTATCCTAGAAGTCACAGCAAAGATGATATCTCTGTTCTAACACTTAACAGCTGTGTCATCTTGGGCAAATTAATTAACCTCTCTACATCACTGTCTTCATCTGTACAATTGTACATCATTTATGGGGCTATTGAAAGAGTAAATTTCATTCATATACGTGTGTGTATGTGTGTGTGTGTGTGTGTGTGTTTATAAAGACTGCCACCTAATAAATAACTCAATGAATGTTAGCAATTATTATCATATTATTGTTATTGTCATCATAATTATCATAACTATTATGCTGAGTCATGAAAAATGAGTAAGACTCACCTAGGAAAATGAAGCATAAGGAAGGGAGGTTATTGTGAAATGGAGCAAGGCCCTATGGTCCTTTCCCCCCAAGTCCCCCACCTGCCTTTTGCCTGTGGAAAAACTTGAGCCAAAGCATAAGTTTAATCAGAGAAGTGAGAAAATGCAGAAGCAAAGAAAAGCAGTCAAACAGGACAAAACAATAATAGTTTAGTCATTAAGCAAAGTTAAGGACATTTAGCTCCTCTTCATGGACTACAGCCATATCCTGTGAGCTGTAGATACTGAAACCCAAAGTTAACTGCATGATGACCAGACTGCAGTCATGACATAAGCTGCCACAATTTCGAGAACTGGCCTCAAAGAAATGGGAACAAACCGACCCTGGAACTGAAAATTAATTGTACTTAAAACAATCAAGATGGCACTGGTCAGACCACCACATGAACAATTTCAAAATGACAGTCAAAGCTGACTGTGCTGTTTCTGCATGTAGCCCCTCCCTCTGTCTATAAAAGTTCTTGCCCCCTGGTTGTCAGTAGGGGACAGTTGACCTTTGGACAGAAGTCTGCCCCCAACCCCCCACCCCATTGCTGGCATCCAAAATAAAGCAAACTTTCCTTTCCACCAACTTTGCCTCTTTTTTGGCTTTTGAGCAGCAAGCAGCAGAACCTCCACTTTCCGTTACAATTGCATGCAGATGTACAGAGGCTCTAACTGATGGGTGGAGATGGGGGAATTTAAGAGGCAAGGCTATGGAGGGAGGACAGTTCTTTCCAAGGAATCTGTTCATTATTTGTGTTGCAGCAGTATTTTCTCTCAGTTTGCAAGGGCTTGCTGCTATCTCCCCATTTGTCTCTGTGTTTCCTGTTCCCCAAGCAACAACCTCTGTGTCTCACCAAGCCCCGGCAACCAAAGGCATGCTTCATGGTGTTCACCATATAATGAAAAAGAAAGTGATTATGGTTCAAGGTTAAAACAAACTCCCATTGGGTATAAATCTGAATGCTCAAAGCCTTCCTATGTATTACTTTTTTGGAAAACTGAAATGTATTAACATATATTCATTTCAGATGTACAACATAATGCTTCACTATTTGTATATTTGTGAAATGATCACCACAATAAACCTAAGGAACGTCCGCTGCCACACATAGTTACAATTTTTTTCTTGTAATGAAAAATTTTAAGATCTAGTCTCTTGTTATGTATTAATTTTAATCAGACTACCTCCAACTTAAACCACAAACATCCCAAAATTATATGCAAATATCTGTCTATATCCACCTTTTAAACTTTTTCTCAAGAAGAATAAGTATTTTTCATCAGATTTTCAAAGGAGTCTTGACCCCTAAAAATTTGCTATAAAAGTTAATGATAACCCTGGGCCATCTTTTACTATAACTATGGATAAAGCATAATTTTCCAGCAACTTTAAAATGATTTACATGTCTTTTATACCTATTTAGGTTTTCAGCTTATGGTATCTTCTGGAACATTGAATTCCACAAGGATACTCTCCATTATAGAAAGTAATTATTTCTATTTTCTTGTACTAAAAAATCCTTCAAGTATCAAGCTACATCCACAAGTTCTAGCATTACAGAATCTTGGGAACAAGTCCCCAGTGAGAATCACTTTATGGCATTGCTTCTCAAATGATCAGTAAGAAAAGATCTTTTTCTCTTCTTCCCTCTGATCTGTTGCAGAGGTACACTGTTGTAAAATAAAATTTTTAAGTGCAGCAATGTCATATTTCTGTAAAAACGTCTAAGTGCATACTCTCAATTTTTATACTTACTTGAAATAAGTAAAAATAGTTCAGAGACTTGCAGCAGTTTTTGGACCACACTTTGAGAATCATATTATAGGATCCCGGAGATAGAATGCATTCTCTTCTATGGGCATTTTGTTTTATAAGGGAGTTGGTGAAGATTGAAAGGTCCACATGTTTCAGAGAAGCTATTTTTTTATTGTGGTAAAAAACACATAACAGGGGCTTCCCTGGTGGCTCAGTGGTTGAGAGTCCGCCTGCCTATGCAGGAGACACAGGTTCGTGCCCCGGTCCTGGAAGATCCCACATGCTGCGGAGCGGCTGGGTCCATGAGCCATGGCCGCTGAGCCTGCGCGTCCGGAGCCTGTGCTCCACAACGGGAGAGGCCACAACAGTGAGAGGCCCACATACCGCAAAAAATAAACAAACAAACAAAAAACACATAACATGAGATGTACCCTCTGAACACATTTTTAAGTGCACAGTACAGTATTGTTACATATAAGCCCAGTGCGGTACAGCAGATCTCTAGAAGTTTTCCATCTTGTGTGAATGAAACTCTATACCCATTGAACAGAAATTTCCCCATCTTCCCTCCTCTCAGAAACAAATTATTTTTAATGGTAAAAATTCAATTTACGAAGGACATAGGAACAACGGGCAAATTCCCAGCCCCACCTTAATGTGTTTATAGAATGATTAAATCAGATAGTACATGTAATCAGATGACAGACCTCAACAAGAATAATGAATGCAATAAAGTGAATTCTCTTTCTCTTTCCTTAGAGGTCTGAAAATACCACGATTATGGGAGTTGCTGTGTTTTTTGTTCACTTAAAAGATCAGCTATTACTTATATATAGCCTTCATTTTTATAAACTTTCTTATTAAGACACACATATGGCATAAAAGGCACATGAAAGGTTGCTCAACATCGCTAAGCATTAGAGAAATGCAAATCAAAACTACAGTGAGGTACCTCCTCACATTAGTCAGATGGCCATCATTAAAACATCTACAAATAACAAATGCTGGAGGGGGTGTGAAGAAAAGGGAACCCTTCTACACTGTTGGTGGGAATGTAACTTGGTACAGACACTATGGAAAACAGTGTGGAGGTTCCTTAAAACACTAAAAATAGAACTATCATATGAGCCAGCAATCCCACTACTGGGCACATACACAGAAAGAACCATACTTCAAAACAACACATGCACTCCAATGTTCATTGCAGCACTATTTACAATAACCAGGACATGGAAGCAACCTAAGTGTCCAGCAACACATGAATCGCCATAGTTTCCTTAAAAAACTAGAAATAGAGTTGCCATAAGCTCTATTTTTAAAATCGGAATCTTAATGCAACTCCGCTTCAAATACATTTCTTTTCATCCTTATCTTATGATCAATACTTATACAAGAATGCATGAAAAGTGAAGTCAAATTTCAAGGTGATTGCTGTGCAGCCACACAGGAAACTTAAAATAAATCCAACACAAGGCATTGTAGGACCAGCATCTCATGAGGCACATAGAAAATAAAAATTAAAGATGCTAAAGGGAAGAAGAAACACTTTTTTCCTAAGGGTTGGGATGAAGGTTAATGTAAATAACTTTTTATTAGTGTTGCTTCATTATTGAGTTATCTTCTGCATTTTCATCTTTGGGGGAAAATAATTTACTATTTTTTATTATGAGACACGTTATGCATGCGTGTCTCATAATAAAAAATGCACATATTATATGTGTGAAATGCACATGCTATGCATTTCATTGCATAATATGATTCAGAAATTATAGACCAGATATGTTAAGAGTAGAAGCAATGAGATTGAAGATGTTAAAATGAAAAGATAACTAGAGGACCAGATCTTGTAGTTGTTCTGGAACGGCACATTTTCAAAACATGTACCTTATAAATGGACAGAAGAGAAAATCTTAAAGTGAGTTATCTTAAAGCAGAGTAAAGATTGGAGATGAGAGAGATCACACCAATTTTCTTACATAAAACAGGCAAGATTGAGAAATCCACTTTAATTTCCAAAGGAAAAGGCAATGTGATAATCTGAAAGAGACAGGTGAAGGAATGGAATGGGGAGGTGGATGAAAAGACAACATTTTAGAATAATTGTTACAGTGAATGTGTTGCCAAATTACCAAGACATGAATAATGTAATTTTCATTGAGAACCCAGCTAGAGCCAAATAGCACAGTTCAGCTCTGGTAGTCATCAACACTGAGGAAATTCCCTGAACTGATTATGGGGAGATTCCCTGAGTCATCTTTAGTGTTACTAAGGTAACTGAAACATTTTTCTACAGTTGAAAATGCACAAAATTATGCCTGCATTTCTCTTCTGAATAAATATACAATATGATTATATAAGTGAAGTAAATGACTCAGAGTCTGTATGCATGAGATTGAAAGTCTTGGTTGTGAAAGGGTTTATCTCTTTGATTAGATTTTATTAAAGATACACTTAGATTTCTGTATCATCATAATGATCAGTTTCATGAAACCTATCCACTGGATAAAAATCAAAAGCAAAATTAAAAATAGTTATCTGATCAGATCTTGTCATAGTCTAACTATTTATAACATGGTGAGTTGGCAGCTTACTCCTAAGCACTAAGGGCACAGCTCTGCCTACTGAATAAGTGCTACCTGGACATCCCGTCAACCCTTCAAATAAAAGATAGAACAAAGCATTAGTTTATTATCTTTCCTTCTCCAGCTTTTCTGCTTCCTGTATTCTCAAATTCTGTTGATATCATTCGTATTCCAGGCATTCAAGCTAGAAGTCTCAGAATGATTTTCTATTCTTTCTTTTGTCTTGACATTCATAGCCAATATGCTCTCAAATTCATTTGATTTTGCAATAATAATAATGAAATGGGCAATTTTTCTTGAGCACTGACTATGAGCCAGACTCTATGCTAAAACTTTGTATGTATTGTTTCATCAAATTCTTATCCTCATACCAATCTATAAGCAGTAGTTTTGTTATGCTCATTTGTAAAATGATGTAAAGTGTGGAGCAATCGAGCAACTTGTCCAAATCCATGCACCTGGTAAGCAGGGGAGCTAAGATATGAATTTATGCTCTTACTAATATACTGTCTCCTTCACCTCCTTTCCACGCAAATACATTCTCCTCATTCAGTATTTTAGCACTTTTGTATTCCTTCTGAAGTTTCTCATATACCACTGCCTAGCTGATCTTTCTACAGCACTTGCTTCCTAAAATATCATAAATATATTTCCATTGCTTAATAAAAGCAACACAAATTTGACAGCTAAATTGTCAAAACTTTCATACTTTGGATCCAATTCATCCCTCCAGCCCCATCTTTCCCCATTTCCAGCCATACAACCAATATTCCAGCTGAATTATCTCTTTTCCTCGGGGGACTATGCACAGGCAAAATCTGGAAAGAGTTGAGTGTTTGAGGAAAGGAGAAGTCTTTCCTGCAGGATAATAGAGACTAGGCTAGAAACATGGTGGTGGCCAGACTGCAAGGGAATTTGAGTCTCATGCAATTAAGTTTGACTTTTGGCCTGGAGTCAAATGAGCTTGACTGTTGTTAGAGGTGGGGGTGAGTGGAAGGAGTATAAATTTGGGGGCACAGTGTCTGTTCTTACAAGGTTTTGATGATATTCTCTGAAGAAACAGCTATCTCTATTTCTGGTTTACATCAGCATGGTTGAGGATATTAGAACGTATAGCGAGATCAGTTAGTTTAGTTTGCTTCTAATAGCTCTACGGTTGATGTGCGCTGTGAGACTGTCTTGAACCAAAGTATTTGATTTTCTCAAGATTTGAAGAAGTAGCAGGGTGAGGGAAATGTCAAAAGAACTTTAAACAAAAGCTAGCAATACATAATTATGTACAAAAGATAAAAGTAAGAAATAAAGATTAACCTAGAAGTAGTTGCTTTGATGAAATCTAATAGCTAAACCAACCTATTATAGGGCACACAATACGATAGTGGATAATTAGCAGATAATTTCATTAAAAAATTTAGAAATATAACTTAAAAAGTTCTTATCATTCAAAAATGTTTTTGATCAATCTGATCAAAATCTTCGCTCAACTTTCTTAGAAATCTTCACTCTCTTAGAAAAATCCAAACGTAAGAGGTCTATCTTTGCACATATGTGTTATTATACAGGATATGAAATCAAACAAAAGATCAAAATATCTCAATAGGCAGCCTCACATTTTATATTCTAAACAATGACCATTCTTCTTTTAGGTTTTATAAAAACAATCTATTAAAATATTATAAACACAATAGTAGGTTTTGTTGACTTTACAGAAGCAAAAGAGCCAGTAATTTTACCAACAAAATGAGTTCTTTTCAGGAATAGCAGAGAAATTTCAATTTGGGACAAGCAAACTATAGGTAACCATAGACAAGTCCAGTGAACAGAGGAAAGGGTCTTGCTTTTACAGAGGGAAGGAGGAAATTGTGGAGGGCTATCGTGGTTCTTCATTGGTTGCAGGCAGCCGGCAGCTTGCTGTTGGGTCAGAGCAGTCTTTTCTTCCTGCTGGGGTCTGTTAGCTGCGGTGAAGGATACAGCCCTGAGAGCTCCCCCTTCAGGGGCTTCCCGACTCCATTTTAAATGAGGCTTCCTTTACTCATTTTCACAGTTTCATTAAAAGAACGCTTTCAAAGCACCAAATAGCTTCTATTGGGCAATTAAAAAATAACTTATATACATCAGAATAGCAGTCCCTCTCTTGCATTCCATGCATGTGAGAAAGAAGTCTGAAGCCCAGAAGTGCATGTAGTTGGAAGACCGAGAATTTGATGGGCATGACATTTTCTAGCCAGATAAAAATACACATGCATATGTCTGTATGACTCATTCCACACAACTCAAAATTGCTAGAGAGTGGGTGTAGCTATGAATATTACTGCACAATGTAGTTTTCAAAGAAAAAAAAACAAATTTGGCAGCTTCCAATCTTCCTGAGTAACTTTAGATTAATTGAAATTTTAATTAATAAAATGCCCAACTAAAAATGCATCAAAGGCATGTCAAGTGCTAAAGAACAAATGAAGAAGATGAATAATACAAACCCAAGGTGGTAATTGTTCTAGAAATGCACATCTTTTTTTTGTCTGTCTATCTGACTGCATCTTAACTAAGTTAGGCCATGTCTCAGCCAGTAAATTGAAATAAGCAGTTGATTTTCTCTTACCAGTACTTCAGTTTCATTGTATTTCATATCCAGATTGAAAGATCTGAATTGTCCAAATAACTTTTTTCAATTTCAAACATCTCTTTGTAAACTGTGACTTGATTATTTGTTGTGAATAAGCTAGGTTTAATAGATAAGAAAAATAATAGCAATAGTCTTGATAGCTATCATTTTCCCTTATATGTTTCCATAAGTGTTTCCAGTCACTCTGGAAAGTGACTTTACATGCATTATCTCTTTTAAACCTAAAAGAAAAACATATGAACTTCTTATTATGATTATCCTTTTTTTTGCAGGTGAAAAAACAAATAAATAGTATAGCATATTCTACACAACTAGTAAATAACATAGTCAGGATTCAGTCCCAGGTTTGTCTGATGCCAGATTCCTTCTCTAAACTAGCATGATACTGAGCATCTCTAAAAGAGGAGTGCTTCAATTTAACAAAGGTTATGAGGCCATCAATAGAAATTAAAATACAGGTGAAAGTGATGGTATAAAAGCATGTCCACAGAGGTTTAAGCATGTATGTGAAGATCAATGTATAAACAATTATATATTTACATAAATGCAGCTTATTCACTGCATATTCTCATTTTATATAAATTGTCTAAATAATTTACTGCACTCTAATGTAGCAAAACCAATATTATTTAATTTTTTACCTGAAGGCATATACAAACATAGTAGTGTACAAAAGTTGTGTAGGAAGCTTGCTGTTAAAAAGTTTATAAATGGACTAAATTTTATCCATAACAGAGTCCAGTGCACAGATTTTTGTCTTGGTAAATCACTTCATAGAAATTTTTAAAAACTAGATGGTTATTACAAATTCAGTCCAACCAGACCAATAGTGAATGAACCTACTTCATGAGGCCACAGCTGTGTGGAGGAGAGAAAATAGGACCAAGGTATAGAAAACAGCCTCCCTGGTTCAGTTCAATGCCAGTCAATGCTATTGATTATGAAATTGGCATTGTGAACCCTAAAGGCTTCGCTTGCTGTCCTGACATCCATTTTATTGACTTAGGCATAAGTGAGCTTCAATCAGCAGATATTTGCTTTGTGCACGTTGAATAAAGCAAAAAGCAAACAAGAAAGAAGCATGACTTTTCTCTCACATTGTCTGTGCTTTTTTTTTTTTTTTTTTTTTTTTTTTGCGGTACGCGGGCCTCTCACTGTTGTGGCCTCTCCCGTTGCGGAGCACAGGCTCCGGACGCGCAGACTCAGCGGCCGTGGCTCACGGGCCCAGCCGCTCCGCGGCATGTGGGATCTTCCCAGACCGGGGCACGAACCCGTGTCCCCAGCATCGGCAGGCGGACTCTCAACCACTGCGCCACCAGGGAAGCCCTGTCTGTGCTTTTTTAACCTAGCCTCATAGGCTTCATTCACAAATTCACAACTGTCTATACGTTTGCGATCTGCAGAATAGTTCACATTGATCTCACTTCTCCTGATTTCATATAGCCAAGTTAATCTAAATAATACGTTTAGATTTTACTATTAGTCAGATTCGAATTTTCCGGTTGTTTCACAGTTGTTCTTCTTTCCACAGATAGTAAATCCTCCCCAGATCGTAAATATAAGCTTATTAAGGGCAGAATGTGTCATATTAACTCATTTACTCAGGCATATAGGCATTATTTTATTCATACAAAAGGATTTATTATCATAAAATTATTCAGCATTAGCACATCCTTTTCCTGTTTTAAGCTAGAAAGAGTTACTCAACCATGCTGAGCATCTGTTTTCTCATCTCTAAAATGTGGATAATCAAAGTGAATTATAATGATAGTGAAAATTAAATGAGAAGATTTCTGGAAAGTGCCTCAAACATGGTCTGGAAGGAGGTCAGCACATGGTGGTCCCTGTATTTCCTTGAGTAAGGTCTTGGTGCATGCTAAACTGGATGCTAACATCTAATTTCATCAAAATAGTCAAATTAATTTTCGGTCTAGACATAGCCATTTATTTCTCTAACTCCTTCATAAAATTGGAGTTTAAAAATGAAAATAAATTTTGGTCACTTGATATAGTCAGGAAAATATATCAAATGCATTGTGGAAGATACTTTTGGAAAAGGAGAGAAGGAAGTGAATGAGGTTCAAGGGTGGAGGGAGTATAAAACGGGTGGGAGCTTGCACTGACCAGTGATAACTCTGCACCACAGCCTGAGAATTATGATTTAATTAACCTCTCATTCCTGAGAAATTGGGAGGGGAGAGGGAAAATAAACAACAACAAAAATACATTCAACTTGTTTGTAGGCACCAATAAAAATAAATAAATATAACATATCCATATGTGAGTAGAGACAGTAAGTACTATTGACCCTTGAACAAAAAGAGTTTGAAATACATGGGTCCACTTATATGCAAATTATTTTCAATAGTAAATATTACAGTACTACACGATTGGTGGTTGGTTGAACCCGTAGACATGGAAGAATGGTGGAGAGTGGACTATAAGTTATACACAGATTTCTGACTCCTTGAGGGTTAGCGCCGCAACCCTCACACTGTTCCAGGGGCAACTGTACATGTTTTTATAGAGTATATATAGTTTCTCTCTCTCTCTCTCTCTTTCTGGCTATTCATGTTACTGCTAGGTGTGAGTGATACAAGACAGTTAAAGTATGGTCTTCTTTAATTTGCACAGCTATTTTAGTCACATTGGCACTTATCTTCTACTTTTCCCTAGACTGCATATACAGAAGATAGACTAGCAACTATTACTTCAGCCTCCTCTAAACAATGATGTACATCAATTTTATTGAGAAAAGAAAAGTGATGTCTTCTAACATGGAATTTAAACTAGAGAGTGAAATGTATAGATTCCATTATAAAGGATCATTTATACTTAGATAAAATATTTTGAAATCCCACCAAAACTTTAAGATGGAAATACTTCCCTTTAACTCAGAAGTTTTAGTGGCATTCCATTATTTATAATGAGGAAAGCAAGATATCTTGGCAATCAGATTGGTGTGGGGATTGATTTAAGATTATTTTGAACAAAAAAGAATGCATTTTATGTAGAATATAATAATGATGCCATTTTTATATCTCTATGAAGAGATTTTTAAAGCCAAACATCCATGATCTACATTCTCCTATTGATAAAATTACCTCATTTATTACATTTATAGAAATAAACCTCCTAGATTTCTACTTTACTTAACATTATATAAGGTATGTTCTTTAGCAGAAAAGGACTATGTATACAGGCAGAGTAGTAGAATATTTCTGAGAAGAGTTTCCATCATAGCTTTTTTCTATGCTGCCTTTTTATCACAGAACATCTAGGAGACAAAACCTTAGAACAATGAGCGATGCTCACTGGTTTTCACATGTTAGTCAAAATGAAATCTTAAATATCCTCTTTTGGAGTGTAGAGAGATCACTCACTGTCCACAGAACATACCTTGAATAATATTCCTTTAAAAACATATTTAAAATTTAGAATTTTATATTGTGCCGACTCATTTTCAGGGAAGAAAGAAATTTAAACCAATGTCTTGATAAATATATAAAATCTAAGGAATGAGGCAAAGTTGTATGTGTTTTAATCCTTAGGTTATTAATCTTTTATAATCTCCTTTCTTAAAATCAAAAACAGACTTGCTAATAGGCCTCTGAATAATTTCAGTGAAATTATTCACTAAATAAAGAGAATGGATTTATACAGTGAACATATTGATTTGCATGGATTTGGGATTTACTTAAGTATAAATATTATAAAGAAGTTATTATACCACTAGATTAATAATAAGGAATAAAGTATTCCCTATAAAATTATGATTTATAATTTCAGAATTATGCTCTAAATAGCAGAGCTTTCTATTTTTAATATTTGATAATAAATTGGATAGGAAATTTTGCATCAATTTGTCCATGGAGTAGTGAGTTTTTATATAGTTGCCTGTAGTAAGGCAAGTTAGAAGGTGACATGTACTCAGTGGTCTAGGGACAATGCTCCTTCACGTGAATATGGGGCACAGATGCTTGGGATTCATGCATGAAGACCCCCATTCACCAGACCTAAATGCAGGACCTTCACCCAGATGATTCTGGCGACTACACTTAGAGAAATTGCTTTAGAGTCTGACTCTCCTCACAGACTGAGAAAGCTGAAAATATTTAAGTACAAGTATGGATCTATCAGTCTGGATCAGATGTTTGTCACCCAAGTGGACAGAAAGCAATATATATAACAAAATGCTAAAGTACACGTTAAAATGAAAACTGTAACTCATGCAAGGCGGTACGCTTAGGCTACTAAAGCAGGCAATTATAATCAGAAAGCTGCTTAGAAAATATAGACTCGAAGCAAGATAATCTATGGGATTCAAATAAAATGACATCAAGGTACAAATTGTTATTGATTTCACAAAAAATCCTGTAAGTTATGCAGAATTGTCTTTGCCATTTTCATTTTTATGAAAAATATGAATAGATAGAAACTTATAGAGGACACAATAATCCTTCACATTTCCATCACTCAGAATTAACAAATGTTAAAATTTAGTGTATTTTATTCTTAAATACTTGAATTCCTTGATATTTAGATTTACATAATTTATGTTATACATATGATAAATGCATATATTGTCCCTTAGCTTACTTAACATTGTAAAGTCGCTGGTGAAAACCCTTTAGTCCCTACTCTCATTTATAGTATACTGCAAGTTGTTTTCTTGAGTCATGCATGAGCTGTCAGAAATAGCGTTCATCCATACAAAAGTCCTGAGTGTCTGTTGCCATACTGTCACTGTCAGCTGTTGACTCACTATGCTGCTACTGTCCATTTAAAATGCATCCAGGGAGGGCTTCCCTGGTGGCGCAGTGGTTGAGAGTCCACCTGCCGATGCAGGGGACACGGGTTCGTGCCCCGGTCCGGGAAGATCCCACATGCCGCGGAGCGGCTGGGCCCGTGAGCCATGGCCGCTGAGCCTGCGCGTCTGGAGCCTGTGCTCCGCAACGGGAGAGGCCACAACAGTGAGAGGCCCGTGTACCTCATAAAAAAAAAAAAAAAAGGTTTTAAAATGCATCCAGGGATATTGACAGCATGCTTACTCAGTATAGCAGTCAGAAGGATATGTTATGTTTGTAGATACAAACCAATAATATATGAGGAAAATAACACATAAAGATAATACAACTACTAAGTCATTCCAAACACATAAACATAAACAGTAAGAATTAAGCAAATAAAGAATTAGAAATGTCACACCCCCAAAAGAAGTTTACATTTTAAACAGAAAAAAAAAGATTGACATATAAGAGGATATAAACTTTGGATGGAAGAATAAAAAATTTGCATGTCTACTATGGTTCTAAAATAAAAGAATAATAGCCTAAAATAGAGATAATTAAGAAAGGCTTTCTGGGAGAGTGGGATTTTGACCCAAATCACAATGATCATGGGCAAAAATTGGTGAAGAAAAAAATGGAGATACTCTTTGCTGAGAACACAGCATACACAGTCACTCAGTATAAATGAATAAGCTTGGTGTAGGCCACATCACAAGACCACCTAGACTATGGATCATGAGATGAGGAGGAGATTTGAAAAATGAGTGACCTACTTAATAGATTTTAACAATAGGCTTTTTTTTTTTTTTTTGCAGTATGTGGGCCCCTCACTGCTGTGTCCTCTCCCGCCGTGGAGCACAGGCTCCGGGCACACAGGTCCAGGAGCCATAGCTCATGGGCCCAGCCGCTCTGCGGCATGTGGGAGCTTCCTGGACCGGGGCGCGAACCCATGTCCGCTTGATCGGCAGGCGGACTCTCAACCACTGCGCCACCAGGGAAGCCCTAACAATCGGCTTTTAAAAATGATTTATCACAGGTTAGCATTTCTTTAATGGTGTCTTGTAAAACATTGGTGTTATTGCAGATATTAGATATTAACGCTACTACCTCCCTTCCCCTCCAAAATAATAAACTATTCTACTTGGGCACTGCTACCTACTCTATGCCCTCATGGTAATTTACAGTTTTACCATATTGTAGTTCTATGGGGTTGTGTAGCAAAGAAATGTCTTCACATTTGTTCACTTAAGACACTGAACTCTTTTTCAGATGATTCATATTTTTTTTTTGGTTTGGTAAAATTTGCAAAAGGTGGTGGGAATGTGTACAGATTCGTGAACAAGTTTGCATCATGGTAAAAATCATCCTTCAGAATCTGGAACCTGGTGGAGGAAATGTGTGGAGGTGGAGAGGGGAAAAGGGAATTGTATCAGGAAATTGGCAGGGTGGCCAGTGCCCTAGTGCAGGTGTGAGGCAACAAGGATGAGACCCTCATGGTACAGAGGAAATAAGAAAAAGCGCAATCTGTGATACAAGGAGGCAAAGGAAAAGAACATATTGATTGTTTGGATATAAAGTAATGAACAAAAGAGAGGGACAAAAACTGGCCCTTGTTAGTAAAATCTTACTAGCTTTTTCTCTTGATTATCTTTTAAAGGCAGAAAGGGATTAAGAAGTCAGTGGGGGCAAAAATAAAGTTCTATGAGTGAATATATAGGTGCTATGCAGAATAAAAGTAGAATTAATAAATTCAAAGAAAGT
This sequence comes from Phocoena sinus, assembly GCF_008692025.1. NCBI lineage: Eukaryota > Metazoa > Chordata > Mammalia > Artiodactyla > Phocoenidae > Phocoena > Phocoena sinus. The sequence continues at coordinate 70,728,906 of NC_045767.1, forward strand.
GGAATTTAGTTAAATAGGAAATTAATCAAGAAGATCCATGAAAGTTGCGTCATCCATTATATATATATATATATGCACTATTTACATATATCTAAGTTCACCTTATCTGTATTTTATATATGCATGTATACATATATATGTAGTATATACAGTCAACTTTCTATAGCCAAGTATTCTGCATCTGCAGATTCAACCAACCACAGATCAAAAACATTCAGGAAAAATATTACCAGAAAGTTTCAAAAAACAAAGCTTAAAATTTCCAGGTGTCCTGCAACTATTTACAAATCATTTGCATTGTGTTAGGTTTTATAAGTAATAGAGATCATTCAAAGTATACGGGAGTCTATGTGTTGGTTATATGCAAATACTATGCCATTTTATATAAGGGACTTGAGTATCCCCAAATTTTAGTATCCTTGGGGTGGGGTGGTCCTGGAACTAATTCCCCATGGATACAAAGGGATGATTGTATACACACATATATTAATAGTATGTTTAACAATATTTTTATGTTTTTGAACTGTAAGGACTGGAACTCAAAGGAGATTGAAATGTTGAGTTAAAGGACATATAAACAGAAAAATATACAAAAAATAAATATGGGAAACATATACTAAAATTTACAATTCATGAGTTCGTGTTCATAGGAGAAAATGACGTTACAATTAATTTTTCTTAAAGCCTGTGCTGCAACAAAATGAAAGGAAAAAATAGATTCTCTATCCACTGCCTATACTGGCGTCCTGTGGAATGACACAGTAAGAGAAGTCAGGCAATAGTAATTTCAATCACTTTCAAGATTGATTTATTTTCAGTTGCAAGTTCAGTCTGGTGAAAGGTGTTATAATGGCAGCTTGAGATTCTGGAAGTAAAGTAGAACATGAGAAGCAGTAATTTAAAGTGTTCTACACGTAGTCCTCTACCTTGACCGAGAGAATCACTGCAGGCATTCAATTATTGGACTCTTTTTTTGTTTACACTAATGCTACTTAACTTGAATTTTGTCTGTAGAGTGAAGGGTCCTTTATGTAATTTTTATCTATGCCTTTGGTAGATAAAATATACAGTGTCTTGTTCTCCAGTTACAATAATGTGACACTGGGCCATTGTAATTATGGCACTAGGAAATGTGAGGTATTTATGTAGATGACATTATCACCAATATGTAAAGAATTTTACCACTTTACAAAGTTCTCCACGTTGTTATCTCATTTGATGTTTAACAATAACATTATGTTTAAAATTACAAAAAATTGACGGAGTGCTTTCTCATTACTGGGCCAAGAGCTATGTAGCTATCTTCTTTACAGCAGGATTTTTCAACCTTGGATCAAGTGTAGCATCTTGTGTCTGTAAGTTCATACAGTACTATTTAAAAATTTTTTCTATGTCATTTTGTTAATAAACAATACACCTCTTCTGAATTATCTGAATGATCATCTTATCATTGAATACTGATACATTTCAGGTCCTGCTTTGGAATTTAAATTTGCAGTCACACGTTATTTACTAAGTGAGACCCTAAAGTAATAACATTTAATATTAAATGCAATACTTCTCACTGAAGTCCAAAATTGTGACATCTGTAGATATATTCTTGGAATGCTGAATACTTGGGGTTCAGGTTTCAGTTTCAGAGAGCAGAATACCCTGAAGCTCGTTTAAGCAGGAAACAATGTAGTATAGAGAATCATCAAATGATTTTCAGAATCCCTAGGAAGTCAAAAGAAATATGGTCCTGCAGGAATGATTCCCAAAGATGCTATAGAAATAGGAAGTCAAAGGGCATGCTGCTACTTCACCATAAAAGTGCTACCTGCAGAGCCAGCAAACTGATACTATAGCTCCTGGCTTGAGCAGAACACAGCCTTAGCTATAAGACACACAAGCACTTAAGTGTATTGTATCAGTGTATTGACAGTATCTTTGTGTGTCTAGACAGAGTTTGGCATGAGGGAGATAATCGACTAATAGTCATTGAAGAGATGAATGGGTATTTTTTTTCTCCTCTATTATACTACTCAAAGTCCATTTGGGCAAATGGCTACAGCAATTCAGAAAGTTAACTATGGCCATGGAGAAAAGCTGGACAGCAGTATTGTTAGACATATTGTTGCAGACTTCTTATATTATTTAATGTAATTAGTCACAATGATAAAACATAATTCCTGAAACTTCAGTGACTTAAGAGAAAGGTGGTCTATTTTTTATACTCAGGTGAACTTTACAGGCGGTGGGAGGAATGAGAACTACCCTGCTTGATAGCTCATTCACGGACCAGAGACACTGGGAGCAATGCATTGAAGATAGCTAAACCTGCAGCCTGGATCAACAACCAGTTGGTGTCTGGAAAGGTGAAGGTGTCAATGGTCCAGGCCTTGAAGTGGCCATAAAACTTTCATTCACCTCCCATTGACAGTCATCCATCTCCATCTGAGTACACTGAAGACGGAGTACAGCACGATTGTTTATTTTATCTCCAGGAGGAATAGAAAATAGGGTTTTGATGGAAATAACTGACTTTGTGACAGCGTTGGAAGGGAAACCATAGCATTTGGTTTATAAAAATCATTATGTTAAATTGTATCATGAATGCCATTTTTGAGAGACATTCATGAATATTATAGACAAAAACATTTTATCTGTAAAAGCAGTAAAGATAGGACTTTAAATATCTCTCTGTGACCACACAGTTGAGAGTTAATACATCCTTGGACAGCCAATAACAGTTTGTGAGGGGAATTCCCTGGCGGTCCAGTGGTTAGGACTCTGTGCTTCCACTGCAGGGCGCATGGGTTTGATCCATGGTCAGGGAACTAAGATCCCGCATGCTGCAAGGCGTGGCCAAAAATAAAAAACAGGTTTTGAGATATATTTTTTCCACATAACAGATCAAGGTCATTCCCATTGCACTAAGCATCTAAACATTTTTCAAGGGAAGCAAGTCACAGTTGCTGCCTCTCCTTAAATAAGGTATTTTGTGCTTCTTGACAAGTAGTGTATTCCTCCTCCACCAATTATTTGTGTTTCATGCAAGTGTTATTTAACTGACACCGATACAAAATTGTTATCTCTAAGTTGGACCCTTAAAAGAGATTTATGCTGAATCTAAGTGATTGTATGCAAAAAACAAAAATAATAAATAAGAATGGTGAAGAGTTGCAAGAAATGCAAGGGCATGTGACAGATGAAGACTTTTAGAAAAGGGGCAAAATTCTGTAGCTGACCTGAACAATACGGAATTTGCATCCTTCTATATATTCTCATTTTTCTCAGTGTCTCAAATCTAGTAAAATAATTTCTGACCATAGCTGGTTTTATATATTTTTAAATGTCATGTAAAAAAATAGTATAGAAAAAAATACACAGGAGTCAGAGACAATATTCCCCAAACTATAACTTGAGAAAGAAAATCAGATCTTACTCCTTAGGAATAATGCGTTATAGGAAACTTACTCTTTGATGAAGACATGGAATCTTATCTGTGCTCCTCCTAAAAGTAAAGAAAGTTCAGAAATGCCATAGGCAAAAGGTTAAGTTGCAAAAACTTTGCTTCAAGGATATGTAAATTTCTCCCATTAGCAGTTAAGAATTGAGAATATTGTACACCTGAAACTAACACATTGTAAATCAACTACAGTCCAATATAAAGTAAAAATTAAAAAATATAAATAAAGATCACACTTTTTAAAAAAAAACCACAGGCTGCAGAAGGACGACCCCACCCCAGACAGAGCGGAGATCAGGATTGGAAAGAATCCTGAAAACCTCATGGAATAGATTTCATGTGCTTTGGTTGAGGCAGGTACAAGTACGTTATAAATGCCCATGGGAGCACTATGGAGCTGTAAGATAAATGGGAACATGAGTGGAGAAAAAAAAAGGAATTGAGCATATTATTCTCATAACATAAGATATTTCAATATCTTAAATGTATGTTGACAACAAATGTTATCTCTGTAACAGTTATGTTTACATGTCTTTCTCCCTCATTTTCTAAAGATTTCTTGAAAACAGTAACGTTTTCATTTATCTTTGCACAAATTAGATGTCTAGTGAGTGTGTGTTGTTGGTACTGATTAGGCATAAGCACATATATTTTGTCCTTCTATCACCGGTATGTTGTCAGAAAAACAGCATTGTAAGTACACCCACAAATCATATGATTCTGCAAGGAAATTCTTAATTATTTTCACTATATTTGCTTAGTGTGCCACATTTACCTTCAATCAGCAATAAATCATGTCAGTTGTAAGAACCACTAACTTTTTTATTGTCACTGGCACAGTTAGATTAAAAATTCAAGTGTCGATAGATGACTAACATAAACTTAGGGATTTTGCTGAGCTAGAGAGACTTTCTCCAGCAGAAAGATTTGACTTTTCATTGGGATTGTGTAAGATATCAATGTGTATATAGCATTACACATTAATGTTATAATCAAAATGATTTTTATTCATTCAGTGTGTGTGTATATACACACACACACACACACACACAAATCTTTCACCATCGTTTCATCTTTAGCAACAATTCTCTGGTCTCGTGCTGGGTTGGAGGCCTCCAGAGAGAAAGCACTTATCTGGAACTAATGATGTAAGACTATTCTTAGGTATTCTACATGAGTTATTTTTATTAATTTTCCACAAATATGGCTATCATATCTATTCGTTTAGAAATTTTAAAAATACAAGAAAGTATAAAAGCTAAAAATGATCTTAAATCCCAAACCTACAATTAACTACTATGACGATTTTAGTTTTAGTTTTCCTAGTTATTTAGAGTAGAAATAAAAGTTTAAAACTTTTTTCATAAAGACTTAAAGAGTAAATATTTTAGGCTTTGTGAGTCATATGATTCCTGTCATGACTACTCAGCTCTGATGTTGTATCTGAAATCAGCCAAAGACGAATGTAAATGAAGAATCATGACTGTGTCTTCAATACAGTTTTATTTATGGATGCTTAAATTTGAATTTCATACAATTTTCATGTGTCAACAAATATTGTTCAACCTTGTAAATATTCTAAAGAGCATTTTTAGCTGGCTGGTTGTTCAAAAAACAGGCAGCCAGCCAGATTTGACGAGGGCCATATTAAGCTAGCCCTTAGTTTAGACACATAGATGTAGATACAGCTATATCCATCTGTCTACATATATATGCATAGTATAAACAACTAGTTTAAAAAACCAGGACCAAAAGATATTACCTGTTTTAGAAACTTTTAATTCTCACTAATTTTTGTCTTATTCTATGGCAGGCGAAAGGAATACATTTTCCACCTCTTTAGCAGTTACCCAGAACCATATGGCTAGTTGAGTTTACTGGGTGAGGTATTGAAAATTGGGGGTAAACCCTGATGCCTCAGACTGAGCTGGCAGGGCCACCACATAGAAGTAGATGAGGCCTTGGTTCACCACTTGCACAGCAGATGTTGCATGAATGAGAAATGAATCTTTATACTTTAAGCCTCTGAGCTTTTTGCAGCAGGTCCTAATCTAATACAATGTTAATTGTATCTAACTTTTAGCCTTTAATAATATATTCTGAAAAATCATCTTTGAAAACAGCACGTTTATGGAAATATAATGGTTCATTACATGGGTCCACTATAATGTGCATAACCAATCCTTTAATCACTTTTCAGACTTGAGTTCTTTTCTGATTTTTGCCCAATATGAACTCAGCTGTAGTAAAAAAGATTTGCAGGTAAATATTTATATTTTATTCTTATTTATTTACAAATTCTGGAAATGTAGTCATTGAGATAAAGTACTGAATATTTTAAGGACCATTGATATATAGTCACAAATTATTCATCATACAATTTGTGACATTTAAAACTCTTGCTGGCCATATATGTTCTACAATCATTTTATTACCATTGGTCAGTATGGTTTTTTACATCTTGCTTGATTAGATAAGGAAATAGTATTTCTTCATACTAGTTTGCATTTCTTAACTAGTAAGGTTGAATTCTTTCCATATTTTTATTGGTCTCTTGAGTTTCCTTTTTTATTAAAAGTTTATTCAGGTTCTTTCCTCCTTCTTCTACCAAGGTATTCATCTGTTTCTTACTTATTGATAATATTATTTTTTAATCAATAATGATATTTTATTTACCCTTTGCCATATCTGCTGCAACTATTATTCTAGGTTTTCCTTTGCCTGTTACTTTACAATGTGGTATATTGTCCCCTTGTATATAGATTTTTAAACTGGGTTTAAGACTGTGAGTCTCTTCTTTATGATTTCTTCATTCACTTTTATGCTTACAATATTCTTCCCCATCTGAAGACAGATTCATATCTGCTAGTATTGTTTCTTGTTCTTTTGTAGTTTTATTTTTACCATTTGTGGGAGATAGAATATGGCCTTTTAAAGTTGTCCATGTCTTAATCCACAAACCTGTGAACGTGTTATCTTAGATGGCAAAAGGGACTTTGCAGATGTGAAGAAGTGAAGAATATTGAGATGGGGAGATTATTTGGATTATACAGGTGGGACCAATGTAATCACAAGGGTCCTCATAAGAGGGAGGCAGGAGATGCAGAGTATGAGAAAGAGGTGTGCTGTTGGAAACAGAGGTCATAGTGATGTGGCCACTAGTCAAAGAATATAGGCAGCCTCCAGAAGCTGGAAAAGGCAAGGAACAAATTCTTCTCTAGAGCCTGTAGAAGGATGCAGCTCTACTCACAACTCAGTTTTCTCCTTCGAAGGTCTAGTTCAGACTTCTAACCTCCAGAACTGCAAGATAATAAATCTGTGTTGTTTTCAGCCACTAAGTTGGTGGTAACTTATTACAGCAGCAGTAGGAAACTAATACAGCATTTGATCCACTTGGAAGTTATAGACACAAAACTGAGAGTTATTTTTATAAGAGCAAGAAAACAAGAAGGGTCTCAGAAATAGCTTACGTACATATGAAAAACAAAGAGCTCTCTAAAAAGCTATGAGTGTCTGTTAAAGTATGTTTTTAGTAAGAAATACAGTGAGAATTTTGAGGTTCTGGGGTGTCTATACCCTGTAACCCAGTTAGACTGGTTCAGGGACTTTAGTCACAGTGATATGTTACAAAGAAAGAGAGAGGTGCCTAGGGAACCCCTGCCAGGTAAATTCAAGTCCCAACTTCTGTTCCCAACAGAAGTTCTACTTCAGGATAAAGTACTCTCAACTGGGGCCACTATGAAGGTGACCTGCTGACTCCTCGCCCTCTGAAATCCTTCCTTTATCCTTCTGACTACGGTTATATATTTCTACCAAAGGTTACCTATAAAAGGATCTAGAAACACTAGCTAAAAACAGAGAATTTTAGAAATATGCTTCAAAGCTCAATTTTATTATTTTGTGATATCCGATAACAACATCGGAAGCTGCAGAGGTTACTGTTATTGGTTTTGGTGTCTGTACTTTTCAACTTTCTTAACTATTTGAACGTGGTAGTTCTCCCTTCTGTTTTGGGGTGTGTGTGTGTGTGTGTGTGTGGTGTGTGTGTGTTTTGTGCCCATTCTTTTCTTACCTATGGTCCTCAATTAATTGAAATATTCTTCCTCAGCAAAGGAGCTGTTTGCAGTGGTTGAGTGGAGTTTTCGAGTCAGACTGCCTGGTTTGAATCTTCCTCTATCACTTAGTCTGTGACATTAGCAATATACTGACCCACTCTGAACCTCAATTTCCTCTCCTATAAAATGGAGACCATAATAGGAACTACCTCATAAATAATTTGAAAATAATAAGTGGGAAATATTTGGGCATTGTCAAATGCAAAGTTCCCACCCAAAGAATTTTGATTATTTATTCTTCCTTTCTCCTCATAACCACTTCAAACCTTATCTACCCTTCAATGCCCAAACTAACCATAATTCAAAATTTACTTCCGGCCACCGCATATCATAACCTTCTTTCACTCCTTGGAACTTGTATAAACTACTGTATTAAAATAAAAGTCAGATATTTTTACCTCATTGGATTCATAATAATATACTGCTTAATTAAAAAAATTTTTTTTACATCTTTTTAGTTAACAAATGTATGTTCAATAGCAAGCAATTGTTGGGATTTCTGTTTCTCAGTGTCCTACTATATAAAGTGGGGATATTAATATTGGGTTGGCCAAAAAGTTCGTTCGGGTTTTTCCATTATATGGTACAGAAAAACCCAAATGAACTTTTTGGCTACCCCAATGGTATTTACAGGCTTATTGTGAAAACTAAATGAGTTTATGCATGTAAAGTGCTCAGAACAAAGCCTGGCACATGGGAAAGGCTAAATAAATGTCAATTTTTACTAGAATTATTACACGCAAACCACTATAAAATTATTTAACATTATAAAAAGATACTTCTTAAAAAGCCGTCTTGCCTATGCCTTCTTTATAGTACATTGTAAGTTTTCAATAGATATCAAGTCAATGAATGTGAAATGCAAAGATGAATTGTGGAAAATTAATATTTGGATATAGAGTCATTTCAGGGAAGTTTTGAGGTGTGATTGGACACATGAATGTATATATATATATATATATATATATATATATATATATATATTTCAAAAGGAAAAAGAAAGAATGAGGAATGTAGAAACACCCTGTTTTTTTCTGCATACAACCAACTGAGAGGATTTTGGCTGCCTGCCCATAAAGGTGATAGAGATGAGGGCAATAAGAGCGACAACAACTGATCTATACAAGAGATAGCTAGAAATGATCTGAAATGCCACAGGATTGCAGGGTGTTTATTTGCACGCCCATGCTAACACTCTGCAACGAATTCAATAAAAAAGATGTGACAGAGCCGATAGGATTTGTGTGTAAGAAGGAATTTAGCTTGTAAAATATGAAAGAAGATCCCTTTTCTTACAATGTCATAGAAAAGCAGAAATTTCTTATAAACTGAGAAATTTGGCAGAAGTATAATTTGGGAAGAGGCCAGAAAGGAAGTTTTGTGCGATAACAAAGGATATCACTCAAGTGCATGCTAATTATCAGTGCCCGGCTATTTTTAGGTGACATTTCCTCTGGAAATTCTGTCCCTTTCTAGATATATCTGCCAGTCAGAAGCGGGGAAAAGAAAAAGAGAGCAATCCAGCCTCTGGGAAGTTCCCATTCTTACATATTCCAGTATATATACATTCTCTTGCCGTGTGAGATTTATTCATCTGAGTATATTATTTTCAAAATCACTCATTCTTTCATTAGTTCAACAAACACTTATTCAACAAGCATTGACTGAGCACTCTTTTATGACAGCATTGTGCTAGATATCCTGGGAATGTGTTTGTGACTAATAATAATGATAATAATAGTTATTATAGTATACTTTATAGAAAACTTACAGTGTATTTACTGTGAGTCACGCTGGGGATTGTTCTCAGCATTTGATTCTCACCAACAAAAAACTACAAAACAAGTAGTAATAATATCCATGATTTACAGATGAATAAATGAGGCACAGAGAGGTGAGCGACTCTCCCTAGTCCATAAGCTTGTAAATGTCACAGTTGGCATGACTCCAGTCTGCCCCCTTAGCCACCATGCTGAAGATGCTTCTGAGATGATCTGGTGCTCTCAGAAAACTTATAGACTGGCGTATTGTTAATATAAACAATGTATAATTATAAATAGTTATAATAAAGTGTGACCAGAGCTGTACAGGGGTACTTATAAAGTATTGTGAGAGCACATAGGAGAAGTGTCCAACCCAGGGAATCAGAGCAGGGAAGAGCTCATGTAAACTGAAGCCTGATGCAGAAAGTGAACTAATTGGATGTTGGGAGGTCCACATGTTCCAGGGAAAGGAAACAGTATGAAGTCCCTAAGGTGAGGAAGGGTAAGATCTGGTCCATTTGAGAAATGAAGTAAATTCACTAGACCTGGAGGAAAGGGTGATGAGAATGAGCCAGTGATTTCAGAAAAGAGTCAAGATAGTAGAGCTGCAGGTTTCATCCTGTTCATTTAGGTCTTGCCAAAGAGATGATGTCTGACTCACCTTCCAAAGCTGAACTTGTAATAAAGAGTGCATGCGTATTTTGGTGGCCTACTACTTTGTCAAGCAGAACCATTCCAGGCAGATTTAATGGGAAACTTGATTCTCTGCCTCAGCCCTTGGCCTTCTGGCAAATTCTCCTGACTGACTTCTCTTAGAATCAATAGCAGACAATCTTTGCTTTGAAAAGAGTCTATAAAGGTTTTTGTAGGATGATTTTAGAGCTAGAGGAATTAACTTATAATGGTGAGTAGAGGATGAGATGTTAGAACAGGGAAAACTTATAGGAGGATTGATTAAGGGATTGAAGTGTAGATGCCCTTTTATGATGTCAGAGAGTGATTGGAAAGCTAAAAGTGAGGTAAAGAATGATTTTAAAAGGTTCTGAATAAAAACAAGGCTTTCAAGAAGAAAGTCAATATTCCATAGGGCTACAGAAACATTTGGTGGAGAGAGCAAGAGTATTAAAAAAAAAAAGCATAAATTAAAGCTAAAATAACAAGATTCAAAATATAGGTGAGAGAAATTGTCTATCCCCTCAAGGTAAAAAGCATAAATATAAAATGTCAGACAAGAGCAAACTGTCAGATAGAAAACCGAATATAAAAAGAAAAGAAGGTTCAGATTGGTTTTAAGGTATTAAAAAGAGACAATAAGATGATACAGAAAGAGAAATTAGAAATCAAGGAAATGTCCTTTAAGACAAAATATTAGAAGTCACATAAAAGAAAAGTAATGTGTGCCAATACCGAGGAATTAGAGGTTAAAAATTATTCTACAGCAAACAAATCAACTCAAAAACTGTGCAGAGTGATTAAGGCAGAATTTGATATTTCTCTTGGGTTTGATATTTGATGGTTTTCTGCTGAGTTTTACAGCCCTTTAAAAAAGAAATCCAAAAAAGCTTTGTATTAAAGGTATATGAATAAAAAGTGCAAAGGCCAGCACAAAGGAAATTACCAATAATAATTATTAGGGAGAGAGGAAAAGCATTAGAATCTAGAGACCACCAACCTTGATCAGTAGATCACAACACTTATGTAGACATCTTGCTGCAAGGGTTGGCAAGCTTAGCAGAAGGCAGGACTCACAGGGCAAATGGTATGCCAGACATCCAGAAACAGCTGATTGTGAATTTCAGAGGCAATCTGAAACAGGCCAAAAATAAAGAGGTGGGAAAATTATTAATTAGTTTATTAAAAATATGGCTTTCATGGTTAACTATAATTCTTTTTCTAAATTTAGATCCAAAATAGCGTTTGCCAGGTTAGCTGCTGAAATAAGTGCGGATGTTATGTATCAAAGTGATCCACATTCAATGCTCGATGGGTGGGGGAAGAAACAAATTAGTGTGACAAGAAGAGTGAGGCAAGTGTACCCAGATGGTCCTATATTTTCATGTGTGCTCTGTAGACCATCTCAAAAGACAACAGAAATAAACTGGAGAAAAGACAAATGAAAATGATTTAAAAGAGAGATGCTATCCTAGGTTAATAAGCCTAGGTACCTTATGCAGATAGCATCCTCTTGACAATGCAGATAAACCAAAGATGAGAATATTTAAAATCTATAAAGCGTATTCCCAGAAAGCTGAAGCAAGAGGCACAGTGCTATAAAATGAGGCAAAGAGAGACATGATAATATTGAAGATATCAAAGTGCTGGCTGGGCCACTGGCAATGCTTAATTTGCTTTGGACAGGTGGAAGATGCAAAATGACATTAGGGCAATAAAAATAACAGCACAGAAGATTAAAAATAAACATAAGGGATTTGAAAAGTATTAGAATTCAGGATACATATAATTAAGCTTTGCCAAGTGCCAAATCGTATTTGCACATTACAGCTCCCACGAACTGCATGCAGCTCCTTCATTGATGAGTCATTTTAACATCCTTATAGAACAAGGGCAAAAAAAACTTGACAGGAGGCTCTTTATTTCTCACGAGAGGATGAAATGATCAATGTCAAAGCATTTTATCAGTCAATATTTTTGTCTTTCAAATACATGAAGGCAGAAGGTGGCAAAAACTGGGAGAGATGATGAAGCACAAGCACAGCACAGCGGGGAAAGCACCAGCTTTGGCAGGCTCAGAGCTCTTTGACATCAGGCTTTTAAATCATCAGCTGTAAGGCTGGACCAGTTACCCAAATGGAGTCTGTTTTCTTTTCACATGTAAAATGAGTAAAACAGTTGTTTATCAGTATTCCAAGGTTATGGTGGAAATTAAATGGAGTCATTATGTAAAGCGCTTAACACATAGGCACTCAAATACTGTGGTAGATTTTAGTAGAGGTAGCAGTTTTAGATCTAAAGGCTCAGGGTGGTGGTGGAGGGACAACACTGAAATACAATAGGTCTTCTACATCGCGGGTCTGCACTTGTGGATTCAACCAACCTTATATCCGCCGTTGGTTGAATTCACAGTTGTGGACCTGTGGACAGCGAAGGCTGACTGTACCACGCCATTTTATTTAAGGGACTTGAGCATCCCTGGATTTTGGTGTCCGAGGGGGTTCTGGAGCCAATCCCCTGTGGATACCAAGGGAGACTGTCATGAAACAAATTTGAAGAAATGGAAAAGGAGAGTTTTAGAAATGTTTCTATGTAGCTACTAGAAATCATTGTGATAAGGAATGTTTTGCAAAAAGAAAAAAAAACGAAAACACAAAAGACATCTCCTAAGCATGAGAAATGTGAGAAGAGGAGAAAAAACAACACGATGTGAGAGAAGGTATTTGGAGCCACTCGGCTATGGAGGAGGAGAGAGACAGGATGACATCCAGTCAGAACTACAGTGTTTATGGGACATTATTAAAAGCAAATAGCAAAGAGAGCAAACAAAGGTGGGAAATGCTCTCAAGGGGGAGAAGAAAGAGTGGAATATTATTCATTCATTCATTTATTCATTTATTTATAGATTTGACAAATATTTACTGTGCTAGGCATTAAGAAATAGTTAAAAGAAGAACCAACAGGGAAAAGAAATTACACAGAAAAAATAAATTGCCTAGAAAAAGAGATTGATGAGCACCACACACTTTTGTTAGCCTTATATTAAAAGATGATATGCTTGATGGTGATTGAGGCAGTATAAAAATCTACAGCAAGACAATTTGGTCACTACAGATGTGTTACAGCCTCATGTGAAAAACGCCTGATGTGAGTTTCACAAATTTGAGAGGAGGGTTTTCAAGAGTCTGACTCAACCCATAAGTTGCACTTGGGGAATAGAGGGAGGGAGGTGGGCTTCACAAATCTTTATCTAATAGAAACATTAAGAAAATTTTCTCAAAATTAAAAAAAAAAAATTGATTGGACAAAATAGTAACTTGTCAGCCAGACAGCATAGTTGAGCTAATCAAGTTACAGGCCACTTTAAAGATTTCTTCCCACTGCAGCAAAAGGAAACAAGAAAAAAATAAAACAAATATTGCCATATTTAAAATTATTCACAATGTCACATACAGTTTCTGTAGTTATAACGTTGCTATCACTCAGCGAGTGGCTGAATAAATTAGAAACAGAGCACAGTATTATCCATTTTTTAAAAATAACCCAACACAAAAAGTTGCCAAGATACTGAGCTTTTATCATCTCTAAAGCTTGTTCTCCTGGTTACTTTTGTTCTGTCTACTCTATGTGGCAATGTTTGTTGCTATAGTTAAATCCAATTTTCATTTTTAGTGCTGTTGCATGCTGCTAAGATGCACAAAAGATTAACAACACTGTCTTTAGGCAAAATTTCTCTATCAGGGTGCAACTGAAGTTTATTTCCCGTAGTAATTTTTAAAAGTCTAAATGCCATCAGGATTGCTTAGCTCGTGCTAAGATTTTTCCAGACAAAATATATTCTCACTTTTCTGGCAATTGTGTTATGGGTAGAATTCTCCTTTGCATCCTCAGGTATTTTTATATAATGTGAAATACTGACTGCATGTTGAAGTGCTGCCTGGTAGGATTTAATACTTAAAGGATCTTACCTTCACAGGCTTCATCTTTTATCATGGGTTTTATAAGCTTGATATAAAAGTGCTTTGAAACGCTGATATTACCTTACATATTCAAGGAACTTACAACATAAAGGGGGAAGGGCACAGAGAAATAAATTGTGATGATTATGTCTCAGAAGTGGAAATGGCAGGGAAAAAGGGAAATTTTTTTTATTATTTATATATACTTATATATAGTGCATTGTTAGATAAATATACATGTAATTCTGTGACATAAGTATATAGATAGATAGATAGATAATTAAGATCAAACGTGCTTTTCTATGCGTCCAAAATTTTCTCTAATAAATTGCTTTTTTGTTCCAGAAAAAAAAAATACATGTCAAAAACTACAGTTTGAAACTGGTATAATTGTGGTCTAAGCTGCTCTGAAGATAAATCCACCAATATTGAAAGAGAGAGTGCAAGGAATATTTCTCAAAGAAAGTAATATCTCAGCTAAAAGCTGACTTACCGTAACTCAGTGCTTTGCCTCCTTCTAACCTGCATGCCTTTTGCTAATTCCTATCTCCATGCGTTTCTTTCTTCCATCCTGCCATTAGAAAATATTCACTTTGTATTATTACAGTGTTCATTATCTTTCAAGCTTCAGTTCACAAGACACATGTCCATCACTGTTTCATGAGTCAACTGGAAATGCCTTTTTTTTTTTGGAAGACTATCCTGAGTATTCACATCCTATTATCAAATTCTGTACTTAGTTTTAAAACGAATCAACTGCAAAAATTTCAGGTCAGAGAAAACCCAGATTCCTATCAGTATTTGTGTGTCAAAATTGTAATGCACCTGTCAAAAAGTAATGCATCTGTGGGCTACATCTTAGGTCAACTTCATAGAATTGTAGGGCCTAGACCAAGGAAGATAATGGTGTCATTGGGCCCAAGATTTTATGATTACTTTTGAAGTATTATAACTAAGTGTCACAATGATGTATTTAAGCATTCATATAAGAGGGACCAAAATAATAATAATATGGAACTCTGAAGAAAATGAGAATATTTAACCCGAAGAAAAGAAAATTGAGGGCTTCCCTGGTGGCGCAGTGGTTGGGAGTCCGCCTGCCAATGCAGGGGACACGGGTTCGTGCCCCGGTCCGGGAAGATCCCACATGCCGCGGAGTGGCTGGGCCTGTGAGCCATGGCCGCTGAGCCTGCGCGTCCGGAGCCTGTGCTCCGCAACGGGAGAGGCCACAACAGTGAGAGGCCTGCGTACCGCAAAAAAAAAAAAAAAGAAAGAAAGAAAATTGAGATATATGATCACTTTTTTCATGTATTTAAAAATTTTTCATGTGAAAGAGGAAATAGAAATGTTATTTATGTCTCCAAAAGGAAAGTGTTAGGACCAGTGCGAGGAATTGATAAAAGATACGTTCTCAGCTCAACATGAAGGAGAACTTTCTACTAATTAGAGATAATGTTAAAGGAAAATTATTCTGGCACTTGTTAAAATGGTAGGGAAGGCTTTATTCAAGACTGTTACAACAGGGGAGAGAGACTGGGCTCAAATCCAAATATAGCAAAGACAGCTGAGGATTTATAGCCAATGAGCAGAGTGAGGGGCATCAGTAGATAGAAAATTGCTAAGAGGGGACATCAGGAATAAGGAGATTCTTACTAAACTTACTTAGGATTTTTACTGAAGATAGAGAGATTATATATCATGAATGGGGATGAGGAATTTGATCAGCTATCGAGGGTGATCAGATATCAAGGGTGGGAGATTCTCACTAAACTGACTTAGCAGAATTCTTGCTAAGACTGGGATTAGCAAGGATGGACACGGAAACCTAGTGGAGAAGAGGGCTTAAAGGAGCCTAACTAAAATTCAGTCAAGGAGACAGTCTCTCAATAATAGTAATACTAATAGTAGTCATAATATTTTTGTAACAAATGATGAAATGAAGTAACCTTCCCAAAGTCACTCAGCTAGTGAGCAAGAATTCAAACTCAGATGGGTATAACTCTAGAGTTCCAACTGTCATCCATGACACTCTTCCATCTGTTTATTAGAAGAACCTGCTTTATAAGATGGGGAGCTCCTTCTCAGGGTTAATCTTCAGCTACAGGTTATTTAATCAGTGATATTAAAGAAGAATTCCTAAAATGGATAGAAGGTGAAGTAATTGCTGAGGTTTCTTCTAACTTTAAGTGTCTGTGGTTTTATGATTCCATTCTGATGATTGTTTTAATTTTTAATCTGAGCTACAAGGAACCTTAAAGCAATCTAACTCCTCCCCACTTACCAACACTTATTTCTTGTCTTTTTTATAATAGTCATTCTAACAAGTGTGAGGCAATACTGCATTGTGGGCAGCAGGATGAATATAGTTAATAATACTGTATTGCATATCGGAAAGTTGCTAAGAGAGTAGATCTTAAAAGTTCTCATTACATGGAAAAAATTGTTATTGTGTATAATGATGAATGTTAACTTGACTTATTGTGATGATCATTTTGTAATATATACATTTTTGGAATCATTATGTTGTACACATAAAACTAATATAATGTTATATGTCAGTTCTATTTCAATTTTAAAAATCAGTGCATCTATACAAACCTAAAAAAAATCTAACTTAACACCCTCATTTTAGAATGATAAAACCAAAACTAAGAAACATAAGTTGAATTGGTCATGAAAATATAGTAGGTTTGTGACAGAGCAGAAAATAGGGAAAGTCCACTGACTCATGGGTCTGAAATCATGCTTGTTTATTATTTTGTAATGGTCTAATCCATACCCCAAACATCTTATTGACTAGTTTTCCTTTAACAGTATTTTTTACGCTTGCACAAAGAAGTGTAGTTGTTGCCTAATACATCCAGTACAAAGACTGCTTGACTTTCATGATCCTAGGAAGTTTGGTCTTTAACTGTCCTCATAGTGGATGAATTTTGTTCAATGTCAGGAAAAAAGGTAATCTGATTAAAAGATTTTTTCCAAATAAGGCATTAACCCCTTAATTGGTCCAGGATATTTGCATTTTAAAAGAGACATGCAAATCCAAATGAAACTGGAAGAGGAGTTTCTGTTGGTAAGACTTTGCTATCTAAGTGAAAGGAGCTATTTGGGGATAGAAGCAAAATGAAATAGCTCATCTTCCTGCATACACTCAAGTTATAGATCCAGAAAACTAAGAACCACATGCACCACGTTTTCTCTTCACAGCTGGCTCTAGGTAGACTGAGATAATTCCAGATTTTATAAGCTTTTCTCAATGTCAGCTCTACCTAGATTATTTTATTCTCCTGGGGGTTATGCTAAGCAGGTATGGACTGTTTGGGGTTCCAATCAACTGTTTCAATAGGATGCTGCTAGAGTTTCATATGCCATCTCCTGGGAAGTGAGCTAAAGTCTGGAGAACTGGACTATGGTCAGAGCAGACCTCTGTACAAGATGCTAAGCCTCATCTGCTTATGGATGTTTGCTTTTATATATTGCTAATCATGAAACCCAAACATCTAGGTTCAATTAAACAAACTAAGACTGCTTTTTCAATGTGAATTGTGGTTGTTTATGAAGCTAAATTATTTAGCTAGTCTTAGGGAAAAGAAAACAACTAATAACAATCACAATGAATTTCATTTTTTTGTATTTTTTTCCTAATAAATAATTTATCTTGTTTTGACCAAAATCCAAACATTTGGTGGTAATTTCACAGTGCTGGACTGAAGTAAGCAAAAATAATTTGTAAAGTGCCTACTTGAAGAATGGGACCTAAAATGTTATTTTTAATTATAGCTTAATTTATTCCTAATAACTTAAGGAAGAACAAGAACAATACTGAAGAAGCTTTTACAACATTGTGACAAAAGTTTACAAGTTGGGCTTTGTTAAAATATGTGACTCATAGGAACATGAGATAAATTATGCCCTTCCAGCCCCAGTGATGCTCAATTTCAAAGCTAAAATAGTACTTTGTATTTTGGATGGAATGATGAAAGGGCTACACAGGCACTTCTTTACTGCCTCAGGGAAATGTTTCTCAAAAGTAATAGAGACAGAAGCCTGAAGCATCCCTTATGAACAATCTATCAATACTTCTGTGTTCAAGGCAATAAGTGGACTTTGGGTAGGAATGAGGAAGTCAGGAAGCCAGTCCAGGTTGGAGAGTTAGATTTCTCTGATTCCTATATTATGCTCTCTTCAGGAATAATTAGAGAAACTTAAAGGACTTTATCAAATGCTATGCATGTACATATGCTGTTATTTACAAAAGAGTGTATGTGCTTGGTAAAAGATCAGTTAAGAAAGTGGCAAGAACACTGAGTTTGGAGAAAAAGGATAGGCCTGGATTTGAACTTCAGGGCTGTCATATTCTAACAGGGCACCTTTGATAAATTTAACATCTTCTTCCTCTACTCCTTAGTTTTTGCCATCTGTAAGAAAGAAAGAGAGAGAGAGAAAGGAGGAAGGAAGGAAGAGAAAGAAAGAAAGAAAGAAAGAAAGAAAGAAAGAAAGAAAGAAAGAAAGAAAGAAAGAAAGAAAGAAAGGAAGGAAGGAAGGAAGGAAGGAAGGAAGGAAGGAAGGAAGGAAGGAAGAAAGAAAGAAAGAAAGAAAGAAAGAAAGAAAGAAAGAAAGGAAGGAAGGAAGGAAGGAAGGAAGGAAGGAAGAGAGAGAGAGAGAAAGGAAGGAAGGAAGGATGGGGAAAGGAAAGGAAAGAAAGAAAACCAATATTACTTATTATGTAATTTCCTGTAAGAATCAAATGAGATACTACAGGTGAATCATAATTTATGAAGAGTTATGCTAAATCAGTTACTGGATTTTTAAAGTATTTATTTTATTCTGAAATGTCCTAGTATTTGAAATAGTAGGTAATAGAAGAGATATATGTATTTAATGACATTTTTAAAAGCCTGCTATTCTCCTCAATCTGCTTGTTGTAATGGCCATACCTAGTTTTCCTTGTTTCAAATTCAATTCATATCACTTTCATCCCAAATATAGTGGTTTAGGGTACTGGTTCTGAATCTAAACTTATGAGTTTGACTCTCAATTCTGCTACTTATTAATGACCTATGTTAATTCATTTTACTTTTCACTGCCTTTGGGTTTTTTTCCCTATAAATGGGAATAATGATAACACTTCTTAACCAATAAGTTTCTTTGGAGGATTAAATGACATAGTATATGTCAAGTTCTCAGTTCAGTGCTTCACACATAACCAGGACTCAATCTATGTGGCTATTTTTATTATTTTCACCCCAGCCCACAGAGTCAAATAAAGGAGAAACACTTATCTCACCTAGAGATCCCTTTACCTGTATCTAATTCCATCTACTTCTGGTTTGTGAATGACCTTGTTTCTTTTTACACTTATTCCCCCCGACTTTTTTTTCCTTGAAAATCTTTGATTTCCTTTGCTTACTGTGTGCCATCTATAAACCTCACAAATCTTCTCAATTCTCTTTATCACTAAATGACTGTTTAGACAGACCCTAAGAATGGATACATCGAATGAACTTTTTCCATCCTCCCTATTCTTGCTCTCTCTCATGCCTCAGATAATTCTAAAGAAGCTATCTTTGGGGAAAAATATCAATTTAGTAATAATACATATGTCTAGTATATATGCATATCTAACTTCATGATTCTATAGCTACCTGCATCCTTCTGACCCCTTAACCATGGCTTCTTTCTTAAATTTCTTTCATTTTCACTGTATGTTTTGTCTCAGAGGATGCATTCATTTTCTTGGCTTTAGTGATAACCCCAGTTCAGATGACTCACAAATTTCTATCATGCGATCTGATCTCCGATCCAGGCAGGAAACCTCTAACTTTTCACTGAATGGCTCATGTCAAGTATAAAAAACTAACATAACTACTCCAAACATAAACTTTTCACTCAAAATTAGCCCTCCCTTCTAGTTTACCTACCTCTGTCCATGGTATTTCCATTGCCCCAGCTCTTCAGATTTGGAACTGCACAGTCTTCTTTGACTCATTCCTCTCCTTTATTCTCTATATTCTGTAAATGATCTAGACCTCCATATTTTTACTTGTAAAGAATTATTTTGTTCTTAACCTTCTTCCGATCTCCACCATTATGGACCACATTTCCCTCACAATTAAATGACTATTACAGCACTTTCTTTAGCTTTTCCAGAATTGCTGTTCCTTCCTCACTCAATTAATTTTTCTGACTTATAACAGGCAAATTAGTTATCATTACATGTATTTTCATCTTGTGACCCCCTACCTAAAAGCCTAAATGTTCACCAATGTTACTACATCAAGTCTAAACTCCTATGACTAGTGTTCAGACTTCCCATCACCAAAGAAAAGAACGACATACAAATTTTCATACCTCACTTCTTTGTAACACTTATGTTCTGTTCAGGGCTGCCTTTCACTGGTACTCAAAAACATCTTGCATCTTTTCTTTACTTTACTTTCTTTACTCACATCTGTTATTGTTATATGAGGATGTGTCTCTTCTTCCACCAATACAGATCCTACCAGTCTGTATCAGTCTACAGATTCTTGTTGTAGAGGGCAAAAAAATCAACATGGTAGAGGCTATTAAAGCTTTTTCTCAGAATTGTAACATTTCACATCTGTTCACATTTCACTAGACAAAGTAGGTCACTTGGTGAAGCTTGATGTCAGTCAGGTGGGGATAAATTTTTTCCTCAGATGGAGAGGCACAGAATATCCCATAGCTAAGCCTGATGTCAACAGAACCGGGATGTATAATACGTCCATAAAGAGGAGCAGCTAATATTTTGAAAATTTATGAAGTCTACTGCAGTCCACTCTCTGTCACAAATATTTACTTTCCTCCCTTCTGCTTGCAAAATATACTCATTCCCTCTCCAAGGGAAACAACTCAGCACACGACATATGAGACCAAAAACTGACCTGATGATATTCTATATCAGGTCAGGATATAATTCCTTTTGAGTTATATATTTATGAACTAAAAAGACAAATTAAAAGCCCACAACATACCCAACCAACAAACCTAGCAAATATTCACATTCAGAAAGGACAAGGATAGCTGGCACATGGCAGTGATGGGTTGACAGTCATGCTCTAAAGTTGCTAGAGGGACTTCTGAGGCATGTTACCCAGGAGAGGAAGTGTGTTCTTAATCAGACCCTGAGTCTACTCCTTCAAAGCAGCTTCCTAGTCCACTGTTCTCCTATCTTTTCCAAAGCATACTGACTTTCCTCTTCTATAAAATAATTATTTCAAACTACCATTTTATGAATTTGTGGAGTACTAATATTTTTTATATATTTATTTTAGACATTCTGATATTATTTTATGTATTTAACATTATCTCTCCGAGGAATTTGTAAACTTCTTGATTTAGGGAGACTGAATATTATCAGTGTTTCCAAAAAATGCATTATTATGTATGTAACAGCAATTGGGACAAATTATTAAAAATACATTAATAAGGACTGTTTGATTCAGGCTAACACTTTACAAGGATAAGCAGGTCCACCAAAGGCGTTACAGTAATAACTTTATAAGAATTTTGTATTTAACCAAGAGTATGAGGGTTCATCCAATAGGTTGACATTCACAGTTACTTAAATGCAGCCATGGCCATATGGATAGTTTCTCGACTTCATGCATCTTTTACAGGCTTAAACTTTGTTTGTGTATTTATTATGGAAACATTATTGGCCCAGGGAAGTCCTTGGAGCATTCAGTAAAACACCAACAGACAGTTGTCCTGGTACCTGTCTGGCCTTCACCCTATTATGGGCCTTTGAAACCTGTAATAACTTTATCTAGGGCTCTATTTGTAGATCAGAAAAAATATGCTCTGCCCTTCACTGTTCCAAGGTGTCATGAGAATACCTGAGGTGACATGATCAACTGTTTTGAGTTTGTAGTAAAGAAAACTTCATTGCAATTATTAAAGTCATGCATAGATAAAGCCATGAAGTAAGCAAGTGTGCCTTGAAGTTCTTTTGTCTCTCTGCCCTTTCATGAAGTTAGAAAAGAGAGAAGATGGTAGAAGTAATTATCTTTGGTTTTGCTGGTGAGAGAGACAAGGGGGATTGATGACTTCCTCAAGAAGTCACTTATTGCCATGTAGATAGCAGAGAAAAATATCTCCCCACACAGTCCTGTGTGATATAGATGTTACGAATTATTAATAGTGCGAAGACCTAATATTGACAATTGGTGCCATACTATTCAATAGAATTTAGAGTGAAATGAACTGAAAGGCAGTTGGATTGTGACTCTAAATTTTATCCCTCTTCTTCATTCCAACTTGGAATCTTCATAAAGCTCATGTTTCCTACAGTTCTGTTATCTCTTAATGACATTCCTTAGTTTTATTCTGCTCTCTGCTATATATATGTACGTACATACATATATATAATGCCTTCTACTATGTTCTGGGTATTGCCACATTTTAAGAGATGGTCTGGGGACTTTCTAGTTTAGCATCTGACGTGGACAAGGCATATGAGAAGTGAAAAAGTTATCACGCTGGTCTATAACTGAAGAGTTTTTGTGTGTGCATATTACACATTGGGAAAATACATATGGACTTTAAATATTATGAGATGCCAAGCAGTCTGGGAAGATTGCGGGCTGTAAATTAATTGCTAGTACTTTAGATTCTGAAATGCTAATAAGAAAATAACACTCCCCAAGGGTTCAACATTAAAAGTCAGCCTTTTGGTTAAGGACTCTTGCTGTTTCTTATAAAAGTGATACTAATAATAGCTAACATTTGCTGAAGGTTTACCATGTGTCAGGACCAATTCTCAGCACATTGCATGCATTAACCCATTTAATCCTTATAATAGCACTATGAGGGATGTATTGTTATTATTCTTTTGAGATGAGAGACTGAAGCACAGAAAGATTAAGTAATCCAGTCAGGGTTATTCAGCCAGGATCCAATCCAAGCAGTTTGGTTTTATAGTCTGTGCATTGACCGCTATGCAAAATGGCTTTCCAAGGGATAAGAATTATTTTAAAAATAGGAGCAGAGTAACTGCTGGGAGCCTGGATACATATTGTAATGGTGGCCTGAAGCTCACTGTTATCTTAATGAAAATCTCACTCTTCACGTAAGACCTGAATCCACAGCCAGCCTGTTTGCAGGGGGCTCCAGGATTCATGGGACATGTAAAATTTCCCAGAGGTCTGTAAGCCAGACTGTCTTCTCTGTGTATCACTGGAAGCCATAGTATAATAAGGAGGCTGAATTTATGTGGAAAAAGTAGCTTATTATTAGATGAATTAACATTTCATTTGTTGAGACTTCATCATCTGAAATGTGTAACACTAAAAAATCTGTAGTTTTTTATTGTATACATAGATGGTGAAAACTCTGCAAGGCAAATTAATAGTGTAAATAAGGTTTTAATGTGAATATTTAACACTTAGAACAGTAATATACACATAGGAATTAGGGATGCTAGTGTTACTTATAGGTTGGCTAAAATCTTACTCTTGCCTCTCCAGATATTATCACTATTACCTGATCCCTTAGCCAATGTTCGTCCCAGACTTTTCATTTCATCATTCTAGACTCATCTAGCCAACCTCTCACTGTGCTCTGCTCACTCAATTTATATATGTTGCTATCTGGTAACCTGACATCCATCTTCTTTGTATCTCTGAAATATACACCTGCTCTCATTATGTTATGTCTATAACCCATCTCTTCTCTTGTTACCTATTAGTTTATACTTTGCAGCCAGATTTTGCTTCTCCAGCTCCTTCCCTTAAAAAATTCATTGAGAATGCCGAATGATATGATGCCCCTCAGCCATTTTCATATCAAGGTACACATAGGAAAAGATAATCTTTGTATATTCTAGGATCATTTAATGAGACTGCTTGTGTCAGAGGCAATAAGCCAGGGATTCCAGTTGCCCCAGGCCATGTCGGCTGACTACAGGACTGAGAGAATCAGTATAACATTTCACCTTTAATGTATTCTTGCACTTATTAGGAAGCGCTGATTTAGGGGAAAGAGTATGTTGTTGTGACCAGATAAGCCAGGGTCTGCATTTTGACTTTGCTATTCCATAGCTCTATGCTCTTGATAAAATAACAATATCCTCTCTTCCGCCTTCTAAGCTATAAAATAGGAGTAGTAATATTGAGAGGGAAAGGACACTTCTGAACCTTTTCCCATTAGTCCTAGTCTGCCTGCTCCTTTTCCAATTCTTTTCCAGAAGAGAAGTTGGTTGGCAGCTCAACTGGTGAGACTTTTAAGATGTTCACTGGATCATATTAATAGCAGTTGAAGGGAAAGGAGGGAAGAGAGGGGTAAATTAGGAGTTTGCGATTAACAGATACACACTATTATATATAAAATAGACAAACAACAAGGGTCTACTGATAGCACAGGGAGCTGTATTCAATATCTTGTAAACACCTATAATGGAAAAGAATCTGAAAAAATATATATATATGTATAACTGAATCACTTTGCTGTACACCTGAAACTAACACAACATTGTAAATCAACCATACTTCAATTTAAAAAAAATTTTTTTTTAAATAGTAGTTGAGGTCAAAGGGCAGGAACACATCCTCTGCTTCCTGCCTTCCAATCTATCTCCACCATGAAGTCAGGCTAGAACCTAGAAAGCTGTTCATGGGAGGAGAAAGAAACCAACTCAGAGGTCTCTTCCCCTTAAAAGCTTGCCTGAAAATTGCATTGGATTTGTTAAGAGATTACTCCTCTAAATGCCTTCTTTGTTGTAGACATGATTTAAATCATGGCGGATTAAAAATAATGAAATTCAGCTCTGTTCGCAATGAGCTTAGCATACAGCAAACAAGAACAATCATTGAAATAAAACTTTAAGTGCTGTGATCTAAGTGTGGGCAGGAAACCAGATTGGCAATGTTAGAAAAGGCATTCTAGGAAAGGAAGGCTACAACACCATTAAGGTGGCCTAGCATGAGCTTTTAATCTCTCCCCCCATTGATGTCTGTACCATATTCCAGGGTAGGAGATATTTCTGCTGCTCCCTCCAAAAATCTGAAATGAATAGAATTCTGTGAGGCTTAATGCCACCACTGATGCTCTCCTGGTACGGTGTCCTATTTCGCCAAGGATTTTACTCCAAGTTTACCTTTATCCTCAGCTATACCTTGGAAAGTGAGGAACACATTTCCTTCAGTCCCAGATTCTTCAACCTTATTTAGAGTTTTCTTGTGCTCCCACAGCGGGGAGGAAGGGTACAGGACCCCTTCTGAGAGTCATACACCAGCAGCTCCCCATCTCGCTAATGTTTCCACTTCCCATTTCAGGCAGCTTGGCCAGTGTTATCTTGTCCCTCTACTATCACTGTTCATGGCATGCACCTTGTACTCTGATTCCTAAAAACTTAATGATTGACAAACAAAAGGAAAATTTTAGAATTTGAGGTACTTTCAATTCTAAAAGCCTAATTCTCACAAATCAAAAAGCCGCGCTTTTTAAATGTCATTTTTGAAACTCAGGAGCATTCCTGTTATAAAGATATGAATTCTTCTTGAGATGTTGGAATTGGGGAAGGTATCATGTTCCAGGGAAATGTGGAAGGTGAGTTTGGGAGAGAACTTTGGTTGATATTCAAGCATCTTCTCTCAGACCCAAAATACACAAAATAGCAGAATTTACTGCTGACTCCCAGGAAGGCCAAGCCATGCTGAGCTTGACAAGTAAGTTTTTAAGAACTGGGAGGAAAAATCAATACAAGTGATTTTTATGGAAACCAAGGTAGAAGTAAGTTTCAAGGAGATAGTGTTCAGCAGAAAGAAAAAAAAAAAAAGAAAGACAAAGGACATAAACAGTCTATACACAAGAGAAGAAATGCAAAAGGCTAATAATCATATGAAAAAAAATTCATCTTCAGTAATAATGAAAGATATCAATAAAAATAATAATCAGGAATAACTTTTCCTCATCATTTTAACACTGTTTTTAAAACACGGCATTATTCAGAGCTGTGAAATAGGTATTCGTATTCATTGTTGATGAAAAAATATAGAAATACAGCTGCTTGAGAAAGTAACCTGGGTAAAATATGTCCAGCCTTAAAATGTATTTAACCTTTAATCTAATGTCTCTATTTTTAAATATTTGTAAGAATAAAATGACATGTTAAAAAAGAATTTCTGCATGAACACATTTATTTTTGTGACTTTTTATAACACTTGAAAAAAGCTATCATGTTAAAGTAAAAAAATCAATCATTTATATACACATATCAATTTCTATAATTTGCTTTATATACAACAGTTTAATGTATATTATATATTGCATAATGCATATCATATGAGTATAATATATACCATATAAAGCATTACGTGCTTATTATATTAATCACATATACCATGTACATATGTATAATGCACACTATGTGTGTATACAAAAGTTAATTAATTACTCCTATATGGTGTTTTTTAAACCAATTCCTTTATTTTCATCTTTAAGAACAATTTGTGTATTCCCCACATTTTCTAAAATGACCAAATCTTATTTCTACAGTTAAAAGTCATTACAGGGCTTCCCTGGTGGCACAGTGGTTGGGAATCCACCTGCCGATGCAGGGGACACGTGTTCATGCCCCGCTCTGGGAAGATCCCACATGCCGCGGAGTGGCTGGGCCCGTGAGCCATGGCTGCTGAGCCTGTGCGACCTGAGCCTGTGCTCCGCAACGGGAGAGGCCACAACAGTGAGAGGCCCGCGTAATGCAAAAAAAAAAAAAAGTCATTACAAAGAAAGAGAAAATGATGAGCAAAGTTTTTATATGTTGGAGTAAACGGAAATAAGGGTTAAAATAGTTGATTACATTTGACATTTAGAACATAACTGATAACTTTTTCCAAAGCAATTTCAAGATTCTGGCTAAATTTCATTGTTATTTCAGTCGAGGTGAGACGAGTTCATGTAAATCTCATTTTCAGTTTATTCATCTTTTAGGGTGCAATTTTAATAGGTACTTGAGCCCAATATCATGGAGGGGTGATTCTTACTTTTTCTCAATATCGATGGCTTTATATCCCCAGATTTTACCCCCCAAATCATGATGTCATTTAGCAATGTAAAATGCAATGTAAATAGATGAGGCACAACACGGCAACGGTTTATGTACAGACTGTCTATAGAAGTAGGCATGGCAGGCTACAGTGCCAGGTAGTAGATTAGCAAATTCTTTTGGAAGAACAAAACTCAGAGGAAGAAGATCAATGCCACTTTTCCAGGCAAACTGTTTAAAGGGAAGGAGAGAAGACCATGGTGTGAGGAAAAGAAAAACAGAGTTAATTTTTAATATTTTTGCCTAGGCAATTCATGTGTTATGTAACTTAAAGTAAAAATGAAGAAAAAAGTATCTAAGATTTTGTCCCCTTTTTTCTTAGATTTTTTCTGATGGAATTCATGTGTTTCAGAGGAATCAAGAACACAGGCCAGAAATTTCAGATATCAATACCTAAAAGATAGGAATTCAAGTGATCCACTTATGTCTCTGTTGGATTAGAAGAAAAGAAAACTTAAGCAGGGCATAAGAAGGAAACTGGCACATCTTCACCTGTGATGAGCAAAATGAAGAAACTTTAAAATGCTGGAAATTATTTGTATAGAAAAGGGACTCAGATTCATATGTCAGCTGATGGTTTAATGCTCTTATACATTTTAAAAGTAAGGTTCTTAATGCTATGCATTTGGCTAAGAATTGTACCTGATTTCATTCAGTCAGCAAACACTTTTTAAGCATCTGCTTAAAAAAATCTGCCTGTCTACCAGGTACTCTTCCAGCAAAAGAGTACATCATTTGCACAAGAAAATCCCATCCCTCTTTTAATTTAATCCTTTAAGTGAGACATAATTGTTCTTCAAAAGTACCCACCCTTTCATTAACGTCAGTTTGTCCACTGTACACGTTAAGTCTGCCACCCAATCTGGGGCTATGAAACAGGGAGCAAATACCACAAATTGCCTCAGTATCATGAAGTCGCTACTTTTGTCCAATTCACTTCTGACTTCGATGCTGCCACTCACAACTCTTGAGCCTTAGTGTGTGTCTGATCAAGTTCCTGAAGCCAACACAGCATCATCCCATGGCTGGTCAAGAATAAGTGGCTGTCATCTATGCTGGTAGAGGTATCTTGACAAACTGGAGTCTGGCAAGACCCCAGTATTTGAGAACACTTTCTTGACTCATGCTGTCTGCCAACACCCAGTGCAGTTGAACTTGAACTGAAGGAAAGATTTCAGAAGGATCAGATGCAAAGCTGAAAGAGATTGTAACAAACCTGAGTTGAAATTTCAGCTCCCATGAATTCACATTAAATACCAGTTTGTTTTGCCATTGTTTCTTATAATCAGTTCCATTTGTTCCCTGGCACCTATTCATCTGTTTTTTACCTTTACAGGTTGCATATTCTAGATATTTTATATAATGGAATCAAACAATATGTGGCCTTTATGTTTTTCTTTCACCTACATATAGAGACCCAAAAGTCAACAAGAGATGAGAGCTTTGGTCCTTCCCAGGTCTTGCCTCAGCGTACATCCAGCCATGAGTATGTGCGTGGCCTTCTGGATTTCCAGGAATATGTCAGAGTTTTTCAAGGCCCTAGGGCCCAAAACATCTCAATCACCTTCCTTTCCTTCCAAATTTTGGTTAGTCCATTGTTTGCTCCAACCGTCATCCATTTCCCAAGGCAACAACAATAAATATAATTCCCTGTAAATGTTTTTCACAAATGTCCCCTGGGTAGCTGCCTCAGCACTGTAGGAATTCTAAGTTAGGTGAGTTAATGAGTTTAATTCTAAGTTAAAAGTAAGCCCTGTGAACTGCTCCTTCAGGAAACCACCAGACAAGTCAACACAACAGCAACAACAAGAGAAACAAAAACTAAACACATTTCTTTGCAAATGAGGTCTATTCTACTTCCTCCAGCACCATAACTTATGGTTGTTTTCTTTAGGGCCAATTCTAAGTTAGGGAGCAGGGGATGGGGCCAGAGTATGTTAAAACACCACAAAGCTCACTGTTCTTAAGTGAGATTCAGCTGGGTTTTCTTGATAAAACATTTCACTGGGGACTACTGGCTTTTGATTAGTTTCCAAAGGTCTGAAAATATTTTTAGTATTTTATTGAAAATAAAACCATATTATATCCAAATTTATTTAATATGGCTAATAAATTTAAAAATTATACTATTAAAAGCTGATATTATAAGTTTCAAAACAATGATATTAACTTCCACCTTAAACTGGAATGAGAAGAGCAAACGAAAGTCAAGCTAAACAAAAGGAAGATAATATTAAGACAAAAGTAGAAACAATGAAGTTGAAAACAGAAAAGCAACATATAAAATTAATGAAACCAAATGCGGATTATTTTTTAAAAGTTCAATATAACTAATAAACATTAGACACATTGCTTAAGAAAAAAAGAATGCAAAAATATACAGTATTAGCAAGAAAGAGGGTGATATTCCTACAGGTCACCCTAATATCAATAAATTAATAAGGGAATATTATGAATGATTTTATGACAATAAATTCTGAAATTTAGATAAAATAGACAAATTTATTAAATGATACAATCTACCAAAGATTACTTAAGAACACATATGTTACCAGAAGACATACATTACCAGAATAATCCGGTATTTATTAAAGAAATTGAATTGTTAGTTAATAATTTTCTACCACAACTGCCAACAACAGCAACACAACAAGCAGAAATGATTTTAGGCCCAGTGGATTATACCAAACATTTAAAACACATAACATCTACATTATAAACTACTCCAGAAAGTAGAGGGGTAGAGAAAAAGTCTCAATGCATTTTACAAGTACTTGATTACACTGATACATAAGCCAGACAAAGATATTGCAAGAAAAGAAAACTACAGACCAATATCCCTCATGAATATAGACATAAAAAGCTTTTGAAAATACTACAAATCAAATCCAGAAGTATATTAACATCGTAAGTGGGCATTATCTCAGGAATTCAGGGCTCTTCCACATTCAAATATATGTAAATCAATTAAATTTGTCCTTTAATAAAGTGAAGAAGAAAAACATATAACCATCTCGATAATATAATATCTTTGATATGCTTCAAGAATTCATTTCTGATAAAAATATCTTCACAAACTAAGAAAACAACTCTCTCAACTTGATAACAGGCAACTATAAAAACAAACAACAACAAAAACTACAGCTAAATCATACTTCATGGTAAATGTGTAAGGGCTTCCCCTCTTACATCAGGACCAAAGCAAGTGTGTCTTCTCTTACCACTCCTAATCATCATATTAGTGGTCCTAGCCAGTGCAATAATGCAAAAAATATAAAGAAGAAAGAGAAAGAAAGAAGGAAGCAAGGAAGCAAGGAAGGAAGGAGGGGAAGGAAGAAGAAAGGGAAAGAAAGAAAAAGAAAAGTGACTACTTTTACATAAAACATAGCGGTCTACATAGGAATATCTCATAAAGACTACAAAAAAGCTGCAACTAGTGCCAATAAGTGAATTCAGGTATAACAAGGTATAGTGGCAATATGCAAAAATAGATTTTATTTCACATATAATTAATGGGAATTAAAAATTGAAATAACAATTATCATTTTCAATGGCACCAGAATCACTTAGATGTATCTTTCACATCTAAATATATTTATGCAATATATTCAAGACTTGAGTACTAAAACCTTGAAAACGTTGAAGAGAAATCAAAGACATAGCTAAACGGAGAAATGTACTGTGTTCATAAATTGAAAGATTCATTGCTGTTAATGTTTCAGTTCTCCCCAAATTTATTTACACAATTCAATACAATTCTAAATGAAACACAAGCAAAAGTTTTGTTTGGTTGGTTGGTTTGGAGAAATCAATTAAGCTGACATTAAAATGTATATGGAGAAGCAAAGGAACTAGAATAGCCAGAAGAAGGAGGAGGGGAAACAGGAGGAAGGGGAGAAGAAGAAGGAAGATGGGGAGGAGAAGAAAAACAAAGTTGAAGGAAGAATCACACTACCTAACTTTAAGACTAACTGTAAGTAAGGGAGTGTAGTACTGGCAAAAGCATAGACTCAGAAATCAAAAGAACAGGAGAGTCCAAAATATAGATACTCACATATATGGTCAGTTAACTTTTGATAAAAATGCCAAGGCAAGTAAATGGAGAAAAGATGGTATTTTCAACAAATGGTGCTGGACCAATTTGACATCAGTAGCAAAACAACCCACTTCAACTCATACCTTGTACCACATACAAAAATTAACATAAATTGGAAAACAGACATAAAAGTAAAAGGTAAAAATCTAGGTTTCTTGCGAAATATTGAGAAACATTTTTTCAACCTTGGGTTAAGCAAAGATTTCCTAGATAGGACACCACAGGTGTGAATCATAAAGAAAAAAATGATAAATTAGACTTCATCAAAGCTAACGTTCCTGCCCTTCAAAAGGCACTATTAAGAAAATAAAAAGATGAACTATAGACTGGAAGAAAATATTTGCAAAACACATCTCTTATAGAGGATTGGTGTCCAAAATATATACAGAATCTCTTAATTCAACAATAAGAAAACAAGGTCACAACTGAAAAACAGGCAAAAGGTTCAGACAGATGTGTCACAAAAGAAGATATATGGATGATAAAAAAGCACATGCAAAGATGCTCAACATTACTACCAACAGGGAAAGCAAGTTAAAAACCATGATAAGGTACCACTACACATCTATAAGAATGGATAAAAAAAAAATTTTAATGCAGTATCAGTTGTTGTGAGGGTACAGAAAAACTGCAGTTTTCATACATTGCTGATGGGAATGAGTATACATTTACTATCCAACCCAATGATCCTGCTCCTAAGTATTTATCTGAGACAACGAAAACAGTGTGCACTCGATGATTTGTATGGAAGAGTTATAGTGGTTGGAATCATAATTACCCAAAACACAAATTCCCTTTAGTTGGTGAATGGTGAACTGTGGTACCACTATACAGTGGAATACTGCTTAGCAAAAGGATCAATAAAAAGCAACAAACTACTGATCCATGCAATATAGACAAATCTTAAATGCATTATACAAAGAGAAAGAAGCCAGACTCAAAAAGTTGCATACTGTA
The DNA here is from genome assembly GCF_008692025.1 of Phocoena sinus. NCBI lineage: Eukaryota > Metazoa > Chordata > Mammalia > Artiodactyla > Phocoenidae > Phocoena > Phocoena sinus. Next base: position 70,760,985 of record NC_045767.1, read on the forward strand.
AAATTTCATGTCTATGAAATTTAGCTAAGTAGTTGTCAGCTTCTGACTTTAGGCAGAGGAAAGTGACTACAAAAGGGCATAAAGACATTTTGTGGGTGATGGATATATTCTATATCTTGATGACACTGGTGGGCAAATTTATACAACTGTATACCTAAAAAGGATATATTTTCCTGTATGTAAATTATACTTCCATAATCCTGATTTAAAACAAACAAACAGAACAAAGGAACTTATTGGAAAAGAGCATGGAGAAACCCGTGAGAGTCAAGCTAAAGTTTGGTATGTTCCTTGACAACTTCAGAATACAGTTTTTATTGGTCGAAAGTGTGGAATAGTAAAACTGGGGCTTCATGTAGCTAATCTATACAGAGTTATGGTAATCATAAAAGTCAGGTTTCACTTACCAAAATCCAAGTTCAGTCATTTATTTGTCCTACTTTATCCCAATTTCTAGTGTCATTTTAAGTCTTGCCTTTCTTGAGGCATCCTTATTTATACCTGGTTTAATTATTAATAGCATCCTGTTTTCCTCTCCAAAGTGTCCATATTTTGGCAATAAATCACATGGTCACCCTACTTAAATATGTAGCCTGTTAGGCAACTGAAAGACAGGTAGAAAAATGACTTTCTCTGCATGGAGTTTCTGGGAAGAGGTTCACACTGAGTGCTCTTGAAAGAAAATGCTCTGTCAGACTAAAGTTTAATATTATCATTACAAAAAAGGAAATGTGCAGGGTTATGTACTCAGCATCTTTCATATGCTATCATACATCAATTAAAATTTGCTGAATACACTACAAATCTTGGTCAGCACTTTTTTTTTTTTTTAGCAATTTGGTTACTTTTTTAAATAGGGAAATTAAGCCATTAGTGAAAATGAAGTCTAAAAACATACTTAATGCTGGCACCTCTCTACTCTTATCCACAGAGCATCAGCAGAGAGCCAAAAAAACAAAAAAAGAAGAAAGATGAAGTCAATGATGAGCTCTTCTCCAGGATTTAATGAGATCAAGTTACAGATTCTTCCCTGTTCTTAGGTCATTCCTCCAAGGGTGGAAAGAAAATTCAAATTAGTGTGGTATTTAAACTATCTGTTAAAAATTCCATTGAGAGAGAGACATGGCCCCATTTTATATTTTACTCTATGTCTTAAAGAAATAAAATGAACTTGGAACAATTACTGAATTCAAATGAAGCTGTTCTAAGATTCACAGGGATGACAGAGCTGTTGTTTTCTCCCCACCACTAAACAGGTCCCAAAGACAAACACTAATGAATTAGACATTACTCTTCTGGTGAGTGGAAGCTAGATAAGGCAAATTGAACTATTGAGAAAATTACATTTTTTGGATGGATCCAAAAATGGGTCAAAGCACATTTTTAATGACTATTATAAGAAGTTTCTGTGTAAATATAAAGATACTCATTCCCTTTCCCTTCTTTGAGTTTTATTAAACCACACATGATAATTCACTTATTTCCTTTTCTAGGACATAGCAAATCATATTAGCATGAAAAATTAATTCTCCAAATTCCTGTGAAACATCTGAATCTTTCCATCTGTGGATCTAAAATAGCCAGAACTCAAACTGCAATTTAAAGAATTAAACAACCATCAGTAGAACAGTTAATACTCAGGAAGAGCTGGCATAATTCCAAAGCAATGTTCAAGTTGAAAGCTCCATTTGGGATATTTTACTCATTGTTCAGTTATTCTCAGCTGTGAAGTAAGAAAGGCAATATAATTTACCCCAAGAAATAGGTGAGTCATTTTAAGTAGAGCAGATATAGTAGTAGAGTGTTCCAGAAAAAGTTTTGAGGAAGCAGGATCTTGGAAGAAAAATATAATAGAAGCTAGATGGCTAAAATATGTGCTACTTCTATGAGAAAGCAGCCTTTTTTCATCACTTAGACTCTGATACCTACTTGCAATCTAACCTTGTGGGAAAAAAATTGGATTCTCTATTCTATAGGAAAATGCAGGGAATAAACCAGTAGTTTTTTGCCATGTCAGTTAAGGAATATGACAGCACTGAAAAGAGAATCAACATTCTTTCAGTAAATAAACCTTGGCCTTAAATAAGTTCTCCAGATACCAAATATTCCATTTTAACATAAAGTTCTTCCTAAAATGCCACCACAGGATTCAGTTAAAATATCATTTCATTCTTTAAATAACAACACAATATCAACATGTTGGCTAGACTCTTTCACATACCGTACATTTGTATCATTTGAATTTGTATATATGGCATTGTATTATTTCATTTTGGATTTTATTATTCTGTTATATATGCATCTTAAATTTTGTACTCTATTGATATATACTCTATTAAGCCCATCTTTGTAAGATATAGTTTTTTTTTTGTATTCAGTCAAAAAGAAAAAAACAATGAAACGTTGAAAAATATTTGAATAAAATAAAACGAGCAATATTTGTGCTAATTTTATAATCCCATCTATTAACTAACTAGGTCACCAAGTGAGTCTTTTTTTCCCCTCAGCTGATTAAATTACTACCGTAGTATTCATTTGATCAATATACAGCCATAATAATGAGGTGTCAGACTGTGTGTCAGTATATTCAAAGTGTATCAAAGCATCAGGTGATTCAGAAATCTTCTTAAAATACAAGATTTTGACAATTCGACTTCAGTTCAATGCTAGTTCTTTAACAAGTGACTGTGAGTATATGTGTGTATTTGTGTTGTGTGACTTGTGATTGAATGTTTTTCTAGACCTTACAATTTTCTGTATCAGGTAAGTATTATCTTCTTAATCCGATCAAAATAAACAAACATAAAATGACATGGACTCTGCATGTTGAAACCTGGGCTCAGTGATGAAAGGAACAAAATTAACTTCCCCAGGTCCATAAAAAAGTTTCAAGCAAGCTTCCAGCAGTAAATAAAGGCAGAGAAATCAGGCAGTATGGTGGAATATAAAAGCAGCCTACCAAGAGCTTAGTGTTCAAAGGGTGCAGCAGGAATCACGGACACAACATCAAGAATGGGTCTCCGAGATGACTCCATTTCTCAGAGGGAGGGAGGACTAGGTAAGCAGGTCCCTTGTCTCAAGAATTACCTCAGAACACCATACCCCAATCAAGATGGAAAAAATAAAATCAGACAGTAATAGGAGCTGGGCATGGAGAAGGAGAAGAACATTTATAAATTCCAAGTTGTTAGAGATAGACAAATCCCAAATCACCAAACGGCAGGATCATGTTCTAACTGAGCATACTCGAATCTCTACAGAAAAGACAAGTAACGTCAGTTCCATATACCTATGTAGAAAAACCCTGGAAGTGATGAGGAAACTGGCACTTATATGGAAGAATATTATTTGCTCCACTTAAACAATTTCCACTAGACCTATTCACTAATCTTGGTCTTAGAACTCACTTCTCTGAAATAAGAAGAGGTTATTCTCAAGTTTAGATCAGTGGACCTTGACAAGCATTAAATGCCCCCATCCTAGTACTACGGAGATTTTCAAGGTCTTTATTTCACACTGTAAAGATTGTGTGAAGTTATGAGAGAGAACTTCATGAATCAATCCAGAAGGGGTCCCAAGGGATATATAATATCAAGAAAAGGAGGACCTAAGATGATAATATCTGTTAAGCATTCAAAGAAATAAATTGGTCCCAGATCTTAGAGTAGGAGTTCATTTCTAGGTAGGGAGTAAATTGTTTCATCAGGGATAATTGGAACTCATTCATTCTTTCAATTATTAAGTCATTAATGAACAGGTATGTAAATGAAGCTAGGCTAGTTGGAAGGCTATTGCAGTAGTTCAGAAGATACATGAGAAAGGTGGAAATGGGGAGACATGATGACTTGCAGTGAGTGATAAGAGAAGTAAAAGAGATGAGACATAATAATGTTATTTGGGGAATTAGTATCAAGAAAGACTTCCATAATTCTGACTTGAGGACCTGTTTGGAGGTAACAGGAGAATGTGGAAAGCAAGAAGCATTAAGTTCAGTTCTGGCCATGTGAAACTTGAAACGTTTCTGAAAAATTCAAGCATAAATGCCAAGTAAGCAAATAATTGTATGGATCTATAACTCAGAAAAAAGTCTTGGCTGGATATATAAATATAAAAATGTTCAGCATGTGGATATTGACTAAAGTCCTGGAAATCGATGTGATCACATGAGGCTGCTAGGCTGAGAAGAGAAGAGGAAAATACTTAGGTCTTGAAGGAAAAAAGCCAAGAGACAAGGCTGAGTAGAAAAGAAATATAAGAAGAAAACCAAGAGGAGTGTATTATAAAGCAAAGGCTCGTATACTGTTGAAAAATTAACTTAGTGAATTGAGATCCCATAGGTTTCCTTGGGCAGCATAATTTTACAGAAGTGGCTCTGGCAATTTCAATTCATTAAATTGGACTGGAGTGGGTTAAAGAATCAGGAAATATGAAGAAAATGGAAGCTCTAAGCAGCTCTAGAGAAAAAAAAATTCCTCTATTTTAAACATGGGAAAAAGGAGCATGGCTGAGCATTCAGGGAGGTATTTATGTTTAGTGGTGGGAGGTTGAAGGAGTTCCAAAATACTGACTTTTATTTTCTATAGGAAGTAAAATACTTCTGAAACTCTGCTGATTGTGGTGAAGCAGAAGAGGCTGGAAGTCTGGGTGGAATAGAAAGATCTGAATTTGTTATTGTGGAAAGTAAGACAATTTGCTGAATAGGAAAATGTCCTTTGATATTTAAGCAGTGTTTATATTGTTGAAAAAAAATTGACAATAGTATCATTCCAATCTGAGTGTGTAGATTCCTTTGGCAATGCTCACTTGCCCAAGTGGAGATGCAGAGACTGGTTGGGATCATTATGATGTAGGCAGAGTTTCAGGTTTGGAAAAGATTGACTGAGATAGAGGAAAGTGCAATCTAAAACAGAAGGCAGTGAAGAGTGAAGAAAGGAGGTAATGATGGGCAATAAGAAAGATGAGAAATCAGAGTTTAAACTTCCAATAGGGTCAAAGAAAGAAAAGTTGTTATGGAAATGGTTAAACAAATAGTCTGGAAGCACAAGCAGTAGCGGGCTGGAGAATGGGAAGTTTCAATGAATAATTTTGGAAATGGGTGAGTTGGGGTGACTGCAAGGTCCACAGTGTGACTGTATGAGGGTATGATTAGATGGATGAGTGATACTGGAGAAGATGCAGTAGGAATGGAAGATCCTGGGGACCAGGCACCAAAGTCTGCACTGAATGTGTATTCCACAAGATGAGTTAATACTATCCAAAAGGAGGACTCTCAGGCCGTAGAGCTAGGAAAATAGAAAAAGGTTTCACAATCTCACAGGTGAGAATTAGTCTGAAGTGGAGTCTGTGTTTTGTAAATAATTTGCTTAATGGGACTGCAGAGGTAGCAGTGTCCACAGGAGAGCAAAGGGGAGGAAATAGAGAAACATAATGACTACCAAAATTGAGGCTGACCTCAAAGAGTTAGATGATTGTGTTGTAGCCGCAGGAAGTAGAATGTTCAACCTAAAGCATCTGAGTTTAATTTGCTATATTTAGCATTTGTTTATTTATACATTCAGAATATAGAATAACAGAGCCAAAATCTGTATAACTGTCAGAGACAAAGTAATCATGCAAATTTATGGAATTCCCTAATGAATGAATAAAAAGGATTTAAGTTTCAGGCAAAAATAATAATGAAAATTTTTAAAAAACCAAAAAACAAAAAGGCACGTGGAATTTAGAAGAAGAAGAAGGATAAAAAGAAAGAGAATGAAGCCCAGTTACCACGATTTCCTGTGACATTTCCTTCAAAACTAATAAGAATTCATTTCAAAAATTATACACATGCATTGACTTGACTTCTTTACCAGAATATATCTTTTTGATGTTTTACACACGTGTTTTTATTTCCAAGAGTATAAGTCCTCGCTTTATTTCACTAACACATTAAATGTACTAGTTGTAAAGGCAGGGTCTAATTGTTCTGTTAACTCTTTCTTCAAGTGCAAATTCTACTTGTTGAATTTGTTATTCTTTCATAAATGTGGATTTTCTTAAATATATGGTGATTAAGTTTATTGCAACATATTTTTGCAGCATCTTCTACAGTTTTTGAACTGCAGCTTTCTGAAGCAGCACCAGGTGACATCAGCTACCTGTATTGGTTGTCTTTTTCTAATGGTAGTCAAGAAGTACAGATGCTACTTCTCTTCTACTTTATCTTTTTGCCAGAGATTCATTTCAGTTTCTTGTTTATCGATACTTCCCTTGTCTTACTTTCAGTGTAATACATAATTATTTTTATAATAGTTCTATTGTTTCTGAGTTTGAAAGATATGGGGGGGTGGGGAGGAATGCAACATGAATGCTGTCTACTACTTTGGAATTAGAAATTTTAAGAAAACTATACCTACACCTGGAAATGATTCATTAAATATGATGAGAACCAGAGCTTCATAAATGCTACCTTTATTCATAATGAGATAAAGAAAATTATTACTGCCCAATTAAAATTAATTTTTATATTATATTATTTCCAATTTTCTATCATGGAAAACATGGTATGTACTTATTGGTTCTAAACTTCTGCTACTTATTTTTAAAATTCTAAGATCTTATTAGATTTTCTTTAAAGATTTGTTTTCCCGTTGAATTATACATTTGGTTTCTCTCCAAATCCATTTAATTGAATAGAATGTCTGGAATCACACTCTATTATAAAATAAAATAAAAGCAGCCTAAACTCTAGAGGAAAAACAACTTAATTAATTCATGAATATTAAAAAAGGATATTGCATTTGAACTTACTGGGTTGTGTGCAAACCAAAGAACCAAGCAAGTGAGTTTGTGTATACTAACACAAACAATATAAATCTAGGCCATAAAGTGATAATCTATGTTTGAAATTCTGAAGTGAAGATAGCATTTCAGTTATATTGATCTATTCAGGATTTGTCTTTTTCTTGTCATCATGATATTATATTTGTTTCAATAAAAATACCATTCTAGGAAGAATCACACAACACCATATCCTTCTTGAAAGATGCAAGACAGTATAACATTAAAATATTGGGATCATCTGGATTCTTTTATATTTCATATTTGAAATTCTGTTGTCATGACAGAAGGGAAGCATAAATGCTGAGTGTAGATCATCACCCAAAGTTTATTAAAACTAAAATTCATAACGTGTACTGAATTCTTCCCATATGACAGGCGTTTTGCTCACAGCATACATTGTCTTAGGAATATGGGCTAAATGGTCAAGTTCAGGGGTCAGGGCCTAATCTAACAGTTAGAATAAAATCTCACTGGGTGGTCCCCTGCACCTCAGTCCCAGGTAGGCTGATGCAGCGACATAGCTAATGGCTGAAAGTCACATGTTCCAGGATAGCAGGTGTGAGGTGACTGCACCCAAGAAATTGGAAAGTATCTGCTTGAGCAAACTTATCCCATGCATTGTCGAAATTCTCAGTTATTGTCAAGAGAGTGTTTTGCTTATTTATTTTGTTTTTTTGCACATATTATGGCATTCCCCTAGGTTCTGAGGCATGTTGAAGAAGTTTAAGATCACATTCAACTCCTTGAAGAGCTTAGATAAATGGTCTGGTGGGGGCAACAAAACACATTAAAAAATTACCAGCTGGCCTTCCCTAGTGACGCAGTGGTTGGGAGTCCGCCTGCCGATGCAGGGCACGCGGGTTCGTGCCCCGGTCCAGGAGGATCCCACGTGCCGCGGAGCGGCTGGGCCCGTGAGCCATGGCCGCTGAGCCTGCACGTCTGGAGCCTGTGCTCCGCAGTGGGAGAGGCCGCAGCAGTGAGAGGACCGCCTACTGCAAAAAAAAAAAAAAAAAATTACCAGCTATAGAGACCACCAAAATACACTAGAAGTTTATATAGAACCAGGTAGAGACACAATGCTGAGAGGATTAATTTAAAGAAAGATGTTTTGGTCATGTTGAGTTGAAATAAGATTTGAGATGGACCTTGAAAAAGTTGAAAATTTAGCCTGGCATGTATGAGAGTACCTACTTCCCTGGTGATTGGAAAGGCATAAATGATGTCTCCAGAATGAAATAAACAGGAAATGTTCATAGAATGTTAGCATACTTCAGTGTAGAGATGATATTAGACAGTATTTACAAATTTGTGTAAAGGATAAAATGTGAGTTAGCCATTTGAAGAACTGGATTATCAAACTGATGTATTTAAAATTGATCGATTGTACTGAGTAGTTTTCTTATATGATGAAAGGGGGGGAAGAAAAAAAGGAAAATGCTATTTTTATTTACTTTTCTGTATCAGACACTGTGCTAGGCATATCTGCTGCATTCATCTCAACAAATGTGAAAAGGTAGGCAATAATGTGAACTGACAGACAACTACTGGGACTTAGAAATGGATAAATTGCCCAAGGTTAAAGAGTGGGTAACGGTAGAGCCAGGATTCAAAGCCAGGTGTGCTTGCCTATAAAATCTTTTCTTCCCCTATAGCACGGAGCGCACAGTGGCCAAGTGTTTAGAATATTTCTGACTTAGGTTCTATATTTTAATAACAAGTACACATAGAGACATATATATATTTATGCCTGTGCATATATCTATATATGTCTCTCTGTATATCAATATATATGTATATACCCTCCTGGGAGTATATGTATGATTATAACTCTTCCTGTGAAAATATATACGTACATAGATATATGTATACATGTGTATATATTGGGTTGGCCATAAAGTTCGTTCGGGTTTTTGGTACACCCCTATGAAAACCCAAACGAACTTTTTGGCCAATCCAATACATTTATTCATTTAACAAATACATATTGAATAACTAATATGTGTAAGCAACTTGAGTGACTTGCAAATGTAAATCTAGCCCTATCCTTTCTGTTAGCTCAAAATTTTTATCAAAAATTGGGACCAACAAATCTCAATGCTAATCTTATGTGTAAGGGAAATCTCTGTTTATGCAAAGGAATTAAACATTAATATAGACCTAAATGTTGTAAGTTTTTGTTTTATATGTGTATCTTATTATAATTCTTATTTTACCTTTCTTCCAGGTATTTTTGTTTAGAATTAAAAGCAATACAACTTTTTTTTTACCATAAAATGTTTTATTGCTAATCCTCAATTAAAACTTATAAAAGGGAATAAAAAGAAAAACAATGTCAGAGATCCTTCAGAAGTCCATTCATGTACTATACCCAATTCTCCCCAATTATTACCATTTGCCTTCTTGCACAGAACATCCTGCAATATTTGCCAAGTACCTTTTAGAATCACAATCAAAGAATAAAAGTGAGCCTCAGTGATTTTTGGCTCGTGTAGATACTGTGTTCAGTAGCAGCTTGCGGCATTGATTTGCCCCAATGGAATGTTGTTTCCGGAAAGAGGGTGAATGAATCACTTTTATGGGCATAGAGTCTTTCTCTGCACGTAATCTTGCATTATTAATGGCTGATTCAATTTTGCTGGCTAGAATTAGAGTTCTTTCTAGGGTAAGGTTAAATTTAAGTAGCTGTCTTGTGATTTCCTGTATGACCAGCCATTAGTATTATTTAGGCCCAGAACATTACATTTTTCTTTTCCATATATTTGAATATGTTCTTAATTTCTATGTTAACTTCTGAAAATACTTTTAGCATTTGTAATGCAATACTTTAAGACATGGACTTTGGAGTCAGACACACCTGGATTTGATTCCTGGATCTATCATTTAAGCTTCATAATCTTGACGGTGTTACTATTACTAAGGCACATCTTCTTTGTTTCAGAAATAAGGGATGAAGTGACCTACCTAGTTAGAGTTATTGTAAGGATGAGAGAAGATAATAAAAGTCCCTAGTAGGCTTCTTGGCATTTAGTAAGCCCATAATAATTTGCCAGACACTGTTACATTAAGCAATCAACAATAAACATGGCAACCATTCAAAAATACCAACACAGGTCTAAATTATCATTGCATAAGGATTTATTTTCTTGCTCTTTCAAGTTGAAAGTTACATTTTTATATTTAGTGAACAGTTATTAATTGGACAACTGCTATATGTTTGGCAATATGCTAAATATTTGGGTGCATTGCAATTCCAATCATTAAGGGATTTGCATCTATCTGAAAGGGAAAGATCAGAAAACATGAAGGTGTGAATAATGCAAATCATAGATATACACATGTTGCATTGTGTGGTAGAGAGAATGAATGTACCAGAATTAAAGAAGAAGAAAATGGATAAAGATGAAAATTTAATATAGTCAGGAAAGGCTTGATAAAGGGCTTAGGAACTCAATTATGATCTTGAAAGGTAGTTACAATTTCTATAAACAGCTGGGAAAATGTACATTTGTATAATTTATGAAGGAATAAAGACATTTGTGTCTGACTCACAGAGACTTGGAGTTAAGGATATATACATACACAATTCCCCGCCCCACCCCAGTACAGAGACCCAGAAAGTTTATGTTGCTTGCTCAGGTACTTAACAATTAGTCAGTGGTAAATCTCAAATTGTTGTCTAGGTCTCCTGCTCCTGTTTCAGTACTTTTTTACTGCAATGTGTTGGGTGAGTAAGCCTTCAAAAGCTTCTTGAATTATTCATATAAAATATAGACAATCCTGTCTTATTGCATAAGGCCATTTCCATTTATAGATATTAAGACTTGTCTTGTTTTCAGCCTCTCAATGACTAATTCCTGCACCATCAATTTCAGTACTGTGCTGGAGCTGGATCCCACAAGTTCATGAAAGTCAACTATGTGCATTGCTTCCCAAGTCCATGTTCAGTAATGTCACACTGGTAGTTTGAAAACAGCCATGGTGGGAGTATTTGCACCATGGAAACGAGCAAATGTTACAAATTATGGGGTTTTTTTTTCCTTCTGGGGAGTCGGTTGATAAACATTTACCAGCACATCACTACATAGTAAATTCTATATAATTCCACTATTAATGTAGCTAAAAATATAAAATTATGTTTTCAATTTTAAACAAATGGACTTTAGAGTGAGATGTTGAAAGGTCAAAGAAATAATAGTATTTGAATGAAAGTAGCAAAAATAGACGAATTATTAGGTTCTACCAGAAGATTCACTCATAATTAAAGAGGAAAAGTGTTTTGGCATATAATGCATATGGAATTTGCAATTGTAAATTTTAAGTATCTATGTAAATTTACATAAACTAAATAGAAATAACCTACCAAGAATAGATAAATTCTGTCCCAGAAACTCAAAGCCATTTCTGTTTCAGAAAATCTATAAATCTACTCTGGTAGTAATCAGTTGGTAGAATATAAAAATAATGATTATTTCAATAAATGAAGATAAAGCATTTGATTATAAAATCTTAGTGATTAGGTATAATAGGATAATATCATATGCAAGCTACATATAGAAAAATACATGCTTTCCTTTATAAAGTACATAATAATTGCAAAATATATTCATTACATATGCTCAACAAAAATATGCTATTTTATATATGTAGACATAGACCTGGAAAATTATACTGAAAACATCAACCAGATATCACATTGTGTGTGATTTTTCCTTCTTTAGAATTGCCCTATTTTTAAAATTTCTCCACAGTGAAACATTTAGACTACATAGATGGTGAAAATTATGCAAATAAAATATAGAGATGAGACATTGCTCACAACAGCAACAAAAACTTAAAGTATCCAAGAGTAGTTTAAATGAGAAAAAAAAGTTAAAATTAGATAAATCCTAAATGTATAAGAATAAAAAGGAGGAGGATGAAAAGAAGGAGAAAAGAATAATCAGAGTAACAAGTATTTTATTAGTGTTGACATGGGAAAAAAAACTAGAAATAAATAAAAATACTTTTAACAGTAGTATCTTAGTGGTATGATTATATGTGTTTGGTTTTCATTCTATATACTTAAAAATTAATTTCCAATTTTTTGCAGCATACATGAATTATTTATTTTTAATATTTAATAGGAAAAGATGTTACATAGTTTACTTCTTCAAGTCTCTCAAGGCCTCTAGCAGGAATGCTCTCCAACCACATTGCAACCCCCAAACTTTTTGTACATGACTGATCTCCCCCATTATTCAGGTTTTGGAGGTGATCCTTGACTGTCCTACTTCATATGAACCAATCACAGTAGATACTTCAGCATTTTGTCTGTCCTACCACAATGATAAGTACATATTTATTTACTTACATACATGTCAGTGGTCTCTTTCTTCTTCACTTACCATAAACTCCAAGAGAGAAGTGATTGTTTCTGTTTTATTCACAAATATGTAGTCATTTCTTAGCACAATGACTGGCACACTAGGTTAAGCGCTCAATAAATATTTTTGAATAAATATATAAACCAGGAAAATGAAATTGTAACATAGGTTGAGGGTACAACTGAAAATCTATAGGTGTAAAATAAAAAGTGATTTGCAGGGACAAAACACAAATATGATTGCAAATTCTATCATCATGAAATGGGTCACTGGTGTCCAGACATTTTTTTTCTTTTTACCACTTTTTACTATTTTTTATTGAGATTTGCTATTCTCAAACCTGAAATATAGCCATATCACATAAGAAAAGAATACATAAATGTTTTTGAAATAATGCCGGCACCAGAAGCAGCACTTGGGTGAGGTGAATGAGGCTTCTAGGGCACACAGCGTAAGAAGACACTCAGTCCCCGGCTGGTGCAAACTCCAAACCTGAACCCGCATGACGCTGGGAATGAACGCATCCTTGAATTTTGTACTCCAGGGGTGTCACTTGTCTCGCCCTAGTGGCTCTGGTGATTGATCTATTTATTTTTTCTATAAACCTATCTTCGAAGGAGCAAAGGGGGCCTCTCTAGGTTCTCAGCTTGTTAACCATATTCATCATGAAGGCCCCTCCCTCTGTATACGGATTCCTTTCCCTCTCTTGATCTCCTGCCAAACCCACAGAACAAAACTGTGTTAGCTAGAGCTATCTGTTTCCTTTCCTCTAATATTTCCTCCAATATTGCTAAATATGGCCAAGTTTTTTGGCTACGCTGTAGGTTTCTGCTATCCAGCCTTAGCTGGCCCATAATGAGACTGTTGCTTATTCTTTTTAAATATTTTCCTCACTAACTATCAGACTAGAGATTGCGAACTAGAGGTCTTGGGTCTTAATTCAATGCATAGGCATTTTTCTTTTCTTTTATGGTGCTTAATTTTTAAGTACTTCCCAACATTAAAAAAAATGTCAATTTACATAAAAATTCAGATGCATGAAATCTCAAAAAGCAAAACCAAAACCAAACCATAAAAGGAAAATCTGGCAAGAGTACATTCTCTTAATGCATGGCTATAATAAGCTGGAACTTTCTTACCACTCTACTAAAATGCCTTTCTTAGCTGCCAATGAGCTTACTACTGACAAAAACAAAGGTTTCTTCCCAGTTTTCAATTAATTTCAGACATCTGCAGTATTTTCCAATGATACTCAGTTTCTATGCATTAAAACTCTTGTGGAATTTTCACAAGGGGACATGGAGACCTCCCTCTTCTTTTTACCAAATATAAGTTACTGCTCAACTCATTCCAGGAAACACGAGATACCAAACCCTTCCACATTATGACTGTAGATACATTTTAATGCTGACAAAGTGTCCCTCCAACATGAGTCACCCCTAGCACTAGTATTATTATTTTTATAATCCTGTAACTTCTCCTAAAAACTTCACGTGTCCTATCTTCCAAAATCTGTTGGTAAGTTCCCATGTATGCATCCCATAGAATTAGATATTTATGCATTCTGTGAATAACAAAGTATGATACTTAAATAAATTTGAGAAGATTTTAAACAAAAGTGAAACGATTTCAAAAGAACTTATCAAAGTCTTTAAAATACGAATTATGGGAGACTTGGAGTTAAGGACTCAAACTCTAGACCTGGGATTGCTACGTTCAAATTCCAGTGCCACTCTTTCCTATCTTTGTGGCCAAGAGTCATACTCATTATCTTTTCACCAAAGGATTTTTTCAGCCACATCCTTGATGTTTTCTCCAGAACGTGTTTTCTAGTATTTTTAAATATGGATAGGCTGAGAATTTTCTGAATCTTCATATTCTGTTTCCTTTAGGCTTAACAATTCCTTCTTCAATTCATCTCTCTCATCTTGCATTTACTATAAACAATAAGGAGAACCCAAGCCTGCATGTTCAACACTTAGAAATTTCCTCAGGTAATTATCCCAGTTCATCTCAAACAGGTTCTACTTTCCACAAAACACTGAAATGCAATTCATCCAAGGACTTCGTCACTTTATAACAAGGATCAACTTTTCTCCAGTTTCCAAAAATGTATTTCTTATTTCCACTTGAGACCTCATAAGAGAATCACCTTTAAATTTTAATTTTTCTACCAATAGTCTCTTCAAGGTAATCTAGGCTTTTTCTAACATGCACCTCCAAACTCTTCCAGCCTTTGCCCATTATCCATTTTTCCACAAAGTCACTTTCACACTTTTAGGCATTGGTTACAGCAGCACCCACTTCTAGATACCAAAATCTGTATTAGTTTCCTAGGGTTGTCATAACAAAATGCGACAGACTGAGTGGCTTAAAAAAAGAAATTTATTTTCTCATAGTTCTGGAGGCTGGAAGTCTAAGATCAAGGTGTCAGCAGGTTGGATTTCACCTGACGCCTTTCTTCCTGGTTTGCAGATGGAAGTTTCTTGCTGTGTCCTCACATGGCCTTGTTCTGTGTATGTATATCCTTGGTGTCTCAGCCTCTTTTTACTTTTATTCTTTTTTAACATCTTTATTGAAGTATAATTGCTTTACAATGGTGTGTTAGTTGCTGCCGTATAACAAAGTGAATCAGCTATACATACATCCCATTATCTCCTCCCTCTTGTGTCTCCCTACCACCCTCCCTATCCCACCCCTCTAGGTGGTCACAAAGCACCCAGCTGATCTCCCTGTGCTATGCGGCTGCTTCCCACTAGCTATCTATTTTACATTTGGTAGTGTATATAAGTCCATGCCACTCTCTCACTTCGTCCAAGCTTACCCTTCCCCCTCCCCGTGTCCTCAAGTCCATTCTCTGTGTCTATGTCTTTATTCCTGTCCTGCCCCTAGGTTCTTCAGAACCCTTTTTTTCTTTTTCTTTTTTTAGATTCCATATATATGTGCTAGCATATGGTATCTGTTTTTCTCTTTCTGACTCACCTCACTCTGTATGACAGATTCTACGTCCATCCACCTCACTACAAATAACTCAATTTCATTTCTTTTTATGGCTGAGTAATATTCCATTGTATATATGTGCCACATCTTCTTTATCCATTCATCTGTCGATGGACACTTAGGTTGCTTCCATGTCCTGGCTATTGGTAATAGTGCTTCAATGAACATTGGGGTACATGACTCTTTTTGAATTACAGTTTTCTCAGGGTATATGCCCAGTACTGGGATTGCTGGGTCCTATGGTAGTTCTATTTTTAGTTTTTTAAGGAACCTCCATACTGTTCTCATAGTGGCTGTATCAATTTACATTCCCACCAACAGTACAAGAGGGTTCCCTTTTCTCTACACCCTCTCCAGCATTTACTCTTTGTAGAAATTTGATGATGGCCATTCTGATTGGTGTGAGGTGATACCTTATTGTAGTTTTGGTTTGCATTTCTCTAATGATTAGTGATGTTGAGCATCCTTTCATGTGTTTGTTGGCAATCTGTATATCTTCTTTGGAGAAATGTCTGTTTAGGTCTTCTGCCCATTTTAGGATTGGATTGTTTGTTTGTTTGATATTGAGCAGCATGAGTTGCTTGTATATTTTGGGGATTAATCCTATGTCAGTTGCTTCGTTTGCAAATATTTTCTCCCATTCTGAGGGTTGTCTTTTTGTCTTGTTTGTGGTTTCCTTTGTTGTACAAAAGCTTTTAAGTTTCATTAGGTCCCATTTTTTTATTTTTGTTTTTATTTCCATTTCTCTAGGAGGTGGGTCAAAAAGGATCTTGCTGTGATTTATGTCATAGAGTGTTCTGCCTATGTTTTCCTCTAAGAGTTTTATAGTGTCTGGCCATACATTGAGATCTTTAATCCCTTTTGAGTTTATTTTTGTGTATGGTGTTAGGGAGTGTTCTAATTTCATTCTCTTACATATAGCTGTCCAGTTTTCCCAGCACCACTTATTGAAGAGTCTGTCTTTTCTCCATTGTATATCTTGCCTCCTTTATCAAAGATAAGGTGACCATATACGCATGGGTTTAACTCTGGGCTTTCTATACTGTTGCATTGATCTATATTTATGTTTTTGTGCCAGTACCATACTGTCTTGATTACTGTAGCTTTGTAGTATAGCCTGAAGTCAGGGAGCCTGATTCCTCCAGCTCCGTTTTTCTTTCTCAAGGTTACTTTGGCTATTCGGGGTCTTTTGTGTTTCCATACACATTGTGAAATTTTTTGTTCTAGTTCTGTGAAAAATGCCATTGGTAGTTTCATAGGGATTGCATTGAATCTGTAGATTGCTTTGGGTAGTAAGGTCATTTTCACAATGTTGATTATTCCAGTCCAAGAACATGGTATATCTCTCCATATGTTTGTATAATTTTTAATTTCTTTCATCAATGTCTTATAGTTTTCTGCATATGGGTCTTTTGTCTCCTGAGGTAGGTGTATTCTTAGGTATTGTATTCTTTTTGTTGCAGTGGTAAATGGAAGTGTTTCCTTAATTTCCCTTTCAGGTTTTTCATCATTATTGTATAGGAATGCAAGAGATTTCTGTGCATTATTTTTGTATCCTGCTACTTTACCAGATTAATTGATTAGCTCTAGTAGTTTTCTGGTAGCCTTTTTAGGATTCTCTACGTATATTATCATGTCATCTGCAAACAGTGATAGTTTTACTTCTTCTTTTCTACTTTGTATTCCTTTTATTCCTTTTTCTTCTCTGATTGCTGTGGCTAAAACTTCCAAAACTATGTTGAATAAAATGGTGAGAGTGGGCAACCTTGTCTTGTTCCTGATCTTAGTGGAAATGCTTTCAGTTTTTCACCATTGAGAAAGATGTTGGCTGTGGGTTTGTCATATATGGGCTTTATTATGTTGAGGTAAGTTCCGTCTATGCCCACTTTCTGGCAGGTTTTTATCATAAACAGGTGTTGAACTTTGTCAAAAGCTTTTTCTGCATTTGTTGTGATGATAATATGGTTTTTCTCCTTCAATTGGTTAACATGGTTTATCACACTGATTTAATTGCATATATTGAAGAACCCTTGCATTCCTGGGATAAACCTCACTTGATCGTGGTGTACAATCCTTTTAATGTGCTGTTGGATTCTGTTTGCTAGTATTTTCTTGAGGATTTTTACATCTATGTTCATCAGTGATATTGGTCTATAGTTTTCTTTTTGTGTGACATCTTTGTCTGGTTTTGGTATCAGGGTGATGGTGGTCTCATCGAATGAGTTTGGGAATATTCCTCCCTTTGTTATATTTTGGAAGAGTTTGAGAAGGATGGGTGTTAGCTCTTCTCTGAATGTTTGATAGAATTTGCCTGAAGCTCTCTGGTCCTGGGCTTTTGTTTGTTGGAAGATTTTTTTTTTTTTTTTTTGCAGTACACGGGCCTCTCACTGTTGTGCCCTCTCCCGTTGTGGAGCACAGGCTCCAGATGCACAGGCTCAGCGGCCGGTGCTCATAGGTCCAGCCACTCCACGGCATGTGGGATCTTCCTGGACTGGGGCATGAACCTGTGTCTCTTGCATCAGCAGGCGGACTCTCAACCACTGCGCCACCAGGGAAGCCATGTTGGAAGAATTTTAATCACACTTTCAATTTCAGTGCTTGTGATTGGTCTGTTTACATTTTCTATTTCTTCCTGGTTCAGTCTCAGAAGGTTGTGCTTTTCTAAGAGTTTGTCCATTTTTTCCAGGTTGTCCATTTTATTGACATATAGTTGCTGGTAGTAATCTCTCATGATACTTTGTATTTCTGCAGTCAGTTGTTACTTCTTTTTCATTTCTAATTCTATTGATTTGAGTCTTCTCCCTTTTTTTCTTGATGAGTCTGGCTAATGTTTTATCAATTTTGTTTATCTTCTCAAAGAACCAGCTTTCAGTTCTATTGACCTTTGCTATTGTTTCCTTCATTTCATTCTGATCTGATCTTTATGATTTCTTTCCTTTGCTAACGTTGGGGTTTTTTTTGTTCTTCTCTCTGTAATCGCTTTAGGTGTAAGGTTAGGATGTTTATTTGAGATGGTTTTTTTTCTTGACGTAGGATTGTATTGCTATAAACTTCCCTCTTAGAACTTCTTTGCTGCATCCCATAGGTTTTGGTTCATCATGTTTTCATTGTCATTTGTTTTGGTATTTTTGATTTCCTCTTTGATTTCTTCAGTGATCTCTTGGTTATTTAGTAGTTTATTGTTTAGCCTCCATATGTTTGTATTCTTTACAGACTTTTTCCTGTAATTGATATCTAGTCTCATAGCATTGTGGTCAGAAAAGATACTTGATATGATTTCAATTTTCTTAAATTTACCAAGGCTTGATTTGTGACCCAGGATGTGATCTATTCTGGAGAATGTTCCATGAGCACTTGAGGAGAAAGTGTAATCTGATGTTACACATTGGATGGAATGTCCTATAAATATCAGTTAAGTCCATCTTGTTTAACGTATCATTTAAAGCTTGTGTTTACTTGTTAATTTTCATTTTGGATGATCTGCCCATTGGTGAAAGTGGGGTGTTAAAACCTCCTCCTATGATTGTGTTACCGTTGATTTCCCCTTTTATGGCTGTAGCGTTTTCCTTATGTATTGAGGTGATCCTATGTTGGGTGCATAAATATTTACAATTGTTATATCTTCTTCTTGGATTAATCCTTTGATCATTATGTAGCGTTCTTCTTTGCCTCTTGTAATAGTCTTTATTTTATAGTATATTTTGTCTGATATGAGAATTGCTACTCCAGCTTTCTTTTGATTTCCATTTGCATGGAATATCTTTTTCCATCCCCTCACTTTCAATCTGTATGTGTCCCTAGGTCTGAAGTGGGTCTGTTGTATACAGCATATGTATGGGTCTTTTTTTTTTAATCCATTCAACCAGTCTATGTATTTAGCTTAGAGCATTTAATCCATTTACATTTAAGGTAGTTATCAATATGTATGTTCCTATTACCATTTTCTTAATTGTTTTGGGTTTGTTATTGTAAGTCTTTTCCTTCTCTTGTGTTTCCTACCTAGAAAAGTTCCTTTAGCGTTTGTTTTAGAGCTGGTTTGGTGCTGCTGAATTCTCTTAGCTTTTGCTTATCTGTAAAGGTTTTAATTTCTCTGTCGAATCTGAATGAGATCCTTACTGGGTAGACTAATCTTGGTTGTAGGTTCTTCCCTTTCATCACTTTAAATATGTCCTGCCACTCCCTTCTGGCTTGCAGGGTTTCTGCTGAAAGATCAGCTAACGTTATGGGGATTCCCTTGTATGTTAATTGTTCCTTTTCCCTTGCTGCTTTTAATATTGTTTCTTTGTATTTAATTTTTCATAGTTTGAATAATATGTGTCTTGGCATGTTTCTCCTCGGATATTTCATGTATGGGACTCTCTGCACTTCCTGGTCTTGTTTGACTATTTCCTTTCCCATATTAGGGAAGTTTTCAACTATAATCTCTTCAAATATTTTCTCAGTCCCTTTTTTTTCTCTTCTTCTTCTGGGACCCCTATAATTCGAATGTTGGTGTGTTTAATGTTGTCCCAGAGGTCTCTGAGATTGTCCTCAATTCTTTTCATTCTTTTATCCTTATTCTGCTCTGCAGTAGTTATTTCCACTATTTTATCATCCGGGTCACTTATCCTTTTTTCTGTCTCAGTTATTCTGCTCTTGATTCCTTCTAGAGAATTTTTAATTCCACCTATTGTGTTGTTCATCATTGTTTGTTTCCTCTTTAGTTCTTCTAGATCCCTTTTAATCATTTCTTGTATTTTCTACCTTTTATTTCCAAGATTTTGGATCATCTTTACTATCATTACTGTGAATTCTCTTTCAGGTAGAATGCCTATTTCCTCTTCTTTTGTTTGGTCTGGTGGGCTTTTACCTTACTCCTTCATCTGCTGCGTATTTCTCTGTCTTCTCATTTTGCTTAACTTACAGTGTTTGGGGGTCTCCCTTTTGCAGGCTGCAGGGTCTTAGTTCCCATTGTTTTTGGTGTCTGCTCCCAGTGGGTAAGTTTGATTCAGTGGGTTGTGTAAGCTTCCTGGTGGAGGGGACTGGTGCCTGTGTTATGGTGTATGAGGCTGGATCTTGTCATTCTGGTGGGCAGGACCATGTCCAGTGGTGTGTTTTGGGGTGTCTGTGAACTTATTATGATTTTAGGCAGCCTCTCTGCTAATGGGTGGGGTGGTGTTCCTTTCTTGCTAGTTGTTTGGCATAGGGTGTCCTGCACTGTAGCTTGCTGGTTGTTGAGTGGAGCTGGGGTTTAGTGTTGAGATGGAGATCTCTGGGAGAGCTTTCACTGTTTGATGTTACGTGGGGCTGGGAGGTCTCTGGTGGTCAAATGTCCTGAACTCGTCTCTCCCACCTCAGAGGCACAGCCCTGACACCTGGCTGGAGCATCAAGACCCTGTCAGCCACATGGCACTACCTCAGGATCTCAGCACAAGGAAACAGGTATCTTTGCAACAGCAAGGAACCAACACCAACACCAAAGCTGGGTTACTCTGGCAACAGAGCTCCCAGCAATTTCATTCATACTGAATCTCCAACTGAATGACCTGGTACAGGTTTCTTAACATCTCTGCAGCTCTGCTTTCTCACCTTCCCTGCATGGTTGAAGACAGCAGCAGAGGAGCCTTCACTTTTCTCCCTGCACTGGGTCCTTGGAGAACCAATAAGAAGGCCCATCTTATTGGATTAGGGCCCCACCCTTAAGACCACATTTAACCTTAATTACCCCTTTAAAGGCTCTATCTCCAAACACAGTCACATTTTGAGATACACTTGAGGTTAGGTCTTGAATATATGACTTTTAGGGGACATAATTTTGTCCTCAACACATGCTATTCTTTCCATGTAATTTTGAGAGCTCCCAGGAAAATGAGGCATCTGTTTACAAACAAAGCTACTCAAGTTCTTGTGTTCCACAGTGAGCACTAGCATCTAAAGAGGCACTTGAGAGCCACATACCACCAGTATCATTGACACTGCTGTTGCCCGACATGGCCAGCCCACAGTGGTGCCACCCAAATAGCTCCACAACAGATAAAAAACTTCTCATGCACAAAAGAGCACTATAGTCCTCCAGCCCTTACTGAGGAATGAATCCTGTGAAATTCGTCAAAAATTGGGGAAAATTTTCTCCTTTCATAAGATTCAGATCAGTCCACAAGGCTGGCCCAGGAAATTTGTGCCCCCACTTCATCTTGTCCCTGCGATATATTGAGCTACTGTTGTCATTTCTTCACTAGACTATATCTATATCCATCTACTCTACACTACATCTAAATCCATCTCCTGGTGGACAGAGTATATTTCCTATCCTGATGACATTAGGCTTGGCCACTTGACTTGCATTGACCAATGTGATATTGGCATAGGTAGCAGTGGCAGAAGACTTAAATGACCTTGCATGGTTTGGCTTGTCTGTTTTGCTCGGGGAATTTGCCATGAGAAGATTTTTTCCTAGTAACATGTCCCATTAACCTGTTCCCTAGCACAAACCACATGGAATAGATCTGAGCCCAACTGATAACCTGGAGGTGGGCTCAGCTTATCCACAGCCTGAAGTACACCACCCAATGGAGAAGCTTAGATCAGCTCAGACTGCATTCAATCTCTTGACCTGTGAGCATATGAATAAATGTTTATTATTGTAAGTCACTGTATTTTGGGATTTTATTATATGGGGTTATTGTTGATAATGGCCAACTGAGAGAGTATGTAGGGAAGGTGCATAAAATTTTCCTCCTTGAGGTCCCTTCCATTATTCATGTAACATAAATGAAGTCAATAAACACTTAGGGACATCTCACCAGTTCTTCAGACACACTCAGATTCAGGATTCCAGGGTAGCAGACTTCAAATCACAGTCTCAGCAAGGAATGCTGCTTCATGTACTTTCACTATTAAAGGTGGATTTCTTATTTTTCACAAATTCATACGTCTTATTAAGGCTAGAAGTCACAGTAAAGATCATACTGTAACTCTTCCCAATAGATGAAATATCAGAGGTCCAGGGAGGAAAATTATTTACATGAGACCACATTACAAGACAATGGCAGCCCCAGGGCTGGGTCTCTTGTCTCCTAACCCAGGATTCTTCTGTTGTGACTCTCATGATTTCTCAGCTTTATGAAAACTATTCTGTGAAACATTTTTCTTGAAAGCTTTCATAATGGCAACCAACTTACTCAGGAATTCCCTGATTAGATCATGTCGATTATTTTTATAGTTTTCTTCAAGGTCAATCTTGGATAATTTTGACCCAGATTTTGATGTCAAACTTAACTAGAAGGAGTATTTTAGTAAAAGAGAGTACGATCCATTAAATGTAATGAACCAGGCCAAATATTGAGACCTATAAAGTGCCTGGGAACCTCTGAACGGTCATTTACTTAAATTTGCTCATTCTCCTTGCTAAAGAGTAATCTAGAAAGATGCATTTAAAGGAACATTATTAATAATATTCCCTTGCTTTCCAGTATTCAGATTTTCAATTACTAAGGAAAAATGTTAGAATTCTGAGGGGAAATATCACTTATATTATTTGAAGGGAAAACTTAACAATACTTAAAAGCAAAATATGCATCCATGTGACAGGATCATTTGCTGTTATATTGCATTTTTCTACAAATTCTGAGCTTAAGTTTCTTGAAAACTCATAGTGGGATAAAAAAGTGAAATTTTTAAGAAATATCATTGTCTTTATAGGCAATATGACAGTTACAGTTTTGCATATCAGTTTTTGTTTTCCTCAGTGTAGGCACTTTTACACATTATTTTTTGAGCTCAGATTTTGTAATCATACTATCTGCATTTGACTCTAAGTTCTGTCAATTATTAGTTGAAAAATAAGTGAAAGTTGCTTACTTCTTTGTGCATCAGTTTTCTCACTTGCAAGCTAAAGATAATAATAATAATACCAATCACAGAGAGTTGTTTTAAGACACTAATTCATTCCATGAGTAAATTTTGTTGAGTGCCTACTATCTTCCAGACATTGTTTCTCTAGGTACTTGAGCTACATGAATGAATGAAACTGACAAAAATCTATGCTGTTGCGGAGCTTATATTCTAGAGCATAGATAGACAATAAAAAAGAAACCTAATAAATGAATAATATTTGGTATACTCGGCCATAAGTATTATGGCAACAAACAAAAGTTGAACAGGGTAAATAGAATCAAGAGTGTTAAAGGAAGGGGTGGGTTGCAATTTAAAATATATTAGTGGGATAGACTTCATTGAGAAAGTGTCTTTTCAGCAATGCCTTGAAGAAGGTGACTGCAAAGTCATGCATATATCTGAGGAAATCTTTTATGGCTGAGGGAACAACTTCAGGGGCCAATTCTCCTCAGATGGGAGCAGGAGTTAATGCGAGTGTGGAAACAGAAGCTCAAGAACATTAAGTGGAGAGGGCAGACAGCAGAAGCAGGAAGAACAACAATCCTGCAGCCTGTGGAACAAAAACCACATTCACAGAAAGATAGACAAGATGAAAAAGCAGAGGGCTATGAATCAGAAGAAGGAACAAGATAAAGCTGAGAAAAACAACTAAATGAAGTAGAGATAGGCAACCTTCCAGAAAAAGAATTCAGAATAATGATAGTGAAGATGATCAAGGACCTCAGAAAAAGAATGGAGGCAAAGATCGAGAAGATGCAAGAAATGTTTAACCAAAGAGCTAGAAGAATTGAAGAACAAACAAACAGAGATAAACAACACAATAACTGAAATGAAAAATACACTAGAGAGAATCAATAGCAGAATAACTGAGGCAGAAGAACGGATAAGTGACCTGGAAGACAGAATGGTGGAATTCACTGCTGCGGAACAGAATAAAGAAAAAAGAATGAAAAGAAATGAACACAGCCTAAGAGACCTCTGGGACAACATTACACACAACATTTGCATTATAGGGGTCCCAGAAGGAGAAGAGAGAGAGAAAGGACCTGAGAAAATATTTGAAGAGATTGGAGTCGAAAACTTCCCTAACATGGGAAAGGAAATAGCCACCCAAGTCCAGGAGGTGCAGAGAGTCCCATACAGAATAAACCCAAGGAGAAACATGCCGAGACACATAGTAATCAAATTGGCAAAAATTAAAGACAAAGAAAAATTATTGGAAGCAGCAAGGGAAAAAGGACAAATAACATACAAGGGAACACCCATAAGGTTAACAGCTGATTTCTCAGCAGAAATCGTACAAGCCAGAAGGGAGTGGCATGATATATTTAAAGTGATGAAAGGGAAGAACCGACAACAAAGATCACTCTACTAGCAAAGATCTCATTCAGATCTGATGGGGAAATCAAAAGGTTTACAGACAAGCAACAGTTAAGAGAGTTCAGCACCACCAAACCAGCTCTACAACAAATGCTAAAAGAACTTCTCTAAGTGGGAAATACAAGAGAAGAAAAGGACCTACAAAAACAAACCTAAAACAATTAAGAAAATGGTCATAGGAACATACATATCCATAATTACCTTAAACATGAATGGATTAAATGATCCAACCAAAAGACACAGACTTGCTGAATGGATACAAAAACAATACCCATATATATCCTGTCTCCAAGAGACCCACGTCAGACTTAGGGACACATTCAGACTGAAAGTGAGGGGGTGGAAAAAGATATTCCATACAAATGGAAATCCAAAGAAAGCTGGTGTAGCAATACTCATATCAGATAAAATAGACTTTAAAATAAAGAATGTTACAAGAATCAAGGAAGGACATTACATAATGATCAAGGGATCAATCCAAGAAGAAGATATAACAATTATAAATATATATGAACCCAACATAGGAGTACCTCAATACATAAGGCAACTGCTAACAGCTATAAAACAGGAAATCAACAGTAACACAATAACAGTGGGGGACTTTAACACCTTACTTAAACAAGTGGACATATCACCCAAAGAGAAAATTAATAAGGAAACACAAGCTTTAAATGACACAATAGGCCAGATAGATTTAACTGATATTTATAGGGCATGCCATAAAAAACAGCAGATTACACTTTCTTCTCAAGTGCACATGGAACATTCTCCAGGGTAGATCACATCTTGGGTCACAAATCAAGCCTCAGTAAATTTAAGAAAATTGAAATCATATCAAGCATCTTTTCTGACCACAATGCTATGAGATGAGAAATCAATTACAGGGAAACAAACATAAAAAACACAAACACGTGGAGGCTAAACAATATGTTACTAAATAACCAAGGCATCACTGAAGAAATCAAACAGGAAATTAAAAAGTACCTAGAGACAAATGATAATGAAAACTCGATGATCCAAAACCTATGGGATGCATCAAAAGCAGTTCTAAAAGGGAAGGTTATAGCTATACAAGCCTACCTCAAGAAACAACAAAAAATCTCAAATAAAAAATCTAACCTTACACCTAAAGGAACTAGAGAAAGAAGAACAAACAAAACCCAAAGTTAGCAGAAGGAAAGAAATCATGAATATCAGAGCAGAAATAAATGAAACAGAAGCAAAAATACAATAGCAAAGATCAATAAAACTAAAAGCTGGTTCTTTGAGAAATAAACAAAATTGATAAACCATTAGCCAGACTCATCAAGAAAAAGAGGGAGAGGACTCAAATCAATAAAATTAGAAATGAAAAAGGAGAAATTACAACAGATACCACAGAAATACAAAGCATCCTAAGAGACTACTACAAGCTACTCTATGCCAATAAAATGGACAACCTGGAAGAAATGGACAAATTCTTAGAAAGTTATAACCTTTCAAGACTGAACCATGAAGAAATAGAAAATATGAACAGGCCAATCACAAGTAATGAAATTGAAACTGTGATAAAAAATCTTCCAAAAAACAAAAGTCCATGACCAGATGGCTTCACAGGTGAATTCTATCTAACATGTAGAGAAGAGCTAACACCCATCCTTCTCAAACTCTTCCAAAAAATTGCAGAGGAAGGAACACTCCCAAACTCATTCTATGAGGCCACCATCACCCTGATATCAAAACCACACAAAGATACTACAAAAAAAGAAAATTACAGACCAATATCACTGATGAATATAGATGCAAAAATCCTCAACAACATATTAGCAAACAGAATCCAACAACACATTAAAAGGATCATACACCATGATCAAGTGGGGCTTATCCCAGGGATGCAAGGATTCTTCAATATATGCAAATCAATCAATGTGATACACCATATTAACAAATTGAAGAATAAAACCATATGATCATCTCAATAGATGCAGAAAAAGCTTTTGACAAAATTCAACAACCATGTATGATAAAATCTGTCCAGAAAGTGGGAATAGAGGGAACCTACCTCAACCTAATAAAGGCCATATATGACAAACCCACAGCAAACATCATTCTCAATGGTGAAAAACTGAAAGCCTTTCCTCTAAGACCAGGAAAAAGACAGCGATGTCGAATCTCACCACTATTATTCAACATAGTTTTGGAAGTCTTAGCCATGGCAATCAGAGAAGAAAAAGAAATAAAAGGAATACAAATTGGAAAAGAAGAGGTAAAACTGTCACTGTTTGCAGATGACATGATACTATACATAGAGAATCCTAAAGATGCTACCAGAAAACTACTAGAGTTAATCAATGGTGATTGATTTTGTCAATCAGATGCCACCAGAAAACTGCTAGAGCTAATCAATGAATTTGGTAAAGTTGCAGGATACAAAATTAATGCACAGAAATTTCTTGCCACCAGATGCCACCAGAAAACTACTAGAGCTAATCAATGATTAGCCACCAGAAAACTACTAGAGCTAATCAATGAATTTGGTAAAGTTGCAGGATACAAAATTAATGCACAGAAATTTCTTGCATTCCTATACACTAATAATGAAAAATCTGAAAGAGAAATTAAGGAAACACTCCCATTTACCATTGCAACAAAAAGAATAAAATACCTAGGGATAAACCTACCTAGGGAGACAAAACACCTGTATGCAGAAAACTATAAGACACTATGAAAGATATTAAAGATGATATCAACAGATGGAGAGATATACCATGTTCTTGGATTGGAAGAATCAATATTGTGAAAATGACTATACTACCCAAAGTAATCTACAGATTCAGTGCAATCCCTATCAAATTACAAACTGCATTTTTTACAGAACTAGAACAAAAAAATCTGAAAATTTGTATGGAGACACAAAAGACCCTGAATAGCCAAAGCAGTCTTGAGGGAAAAACATGGAGCTGGAGGAATCAGACTGCCTGACTTCAGACTATACTACAAAGTTACAGTAATCAAGACAATATGGTACTGGCACAAAAACAGAAATACAGATCAATGGAACAGGATAGAAAGCCCAGAGTTAAACCCACACATATATGGTCAACTAATCTATGACAAAGGGGGCAAGGGTATACAATGGAGGAAAGACAGTCTCTTCAATAAGTGGTGCTGGGAAAACTGGACAACTACATGTAAAATAATGAAATTAGAACACTCCCTAACACCATACACAAAAATAAACTCAAAATGGATTCGAGACCTAAATGTAAGACTGGACACTATGAAACTCTTAGAGGAACACATAGGAAGAACACTCTTTGACATAAATCACAGCAAGATCTTTTTTGATCCACCTCCTAGAGTAATGGAAATAAAAACAAAAATAAACAAATGGGACCTAATGAAATTTAAAAGCTTTTGGAAAGCAAAGGAAACTACAAGTAAGACGAAAAGACAACCCTCAGAATGGGAAAAAATATTTGCAAATGAATCAACGGACAAAGGAGTAATCCAAAATATATAAACAGCTAATTCAGCTCAATACTAAAAAAACAAACAACCAAATCCAAAAATCGGCAGAAGACCTAAATAGACATTTCTCCAAAGAGGACCTACAGATGGCCAAGAAGCACATGAAAAGCTGCTCAACATCACTAATTATTAGAGAAATGCAAATCGAAACTACAATGAGGTATCACCTCACACCAGTTAGAAGGGGCATCATCAGAAAATCTACAAACAACAAATGCTAGAGAGGGTGTGGAGAAAAGGAATCCTCTTGCACTGTTTGTGGGAATGTAAATTGATACAGCCACTATGGAAAACAGTATGGAGGTTCCTTAAAAAACTAACAATAGAATTACCATATGACCCAGCAATCCCACTACTGAGCATATACCCAGAGAAAACCATAATTCAAAAAGACACATGCACCCCAATGTTCATTGCAGCACTATTTACAATAACCAGGTCATGGAAGCAACCTAAATGCCCATCGACAGATGAATGGATAAAGAAGATGTGGCACATATATACAATGGAATATTACTCAGCCATAAAAAGGAACAAAATTCATTCATTTGTAGAGATGTGGGTGAATCTAGAGACTTTCATACAGATTGAAGTAAGTCAGAAAGAGATAAACAAATATCATATATTAACGCATATATGTGGACTCTAGAAAAATGGTACAGATGAACCTGTTTGCAGAGCAGAAATTGAGACACAGGTGTAGAGAACAAACATATGGACACCAAGGATGGAAAGCAGTGGCGGGTGGGGGTTGTGGTGGGATGAACTGGGAGATTGGGATTGACATATATACACTGATGTGTATAAAATGGCTGACTAATAAGAACCTGCTGAATAAAAAAATAAGTAAAATAAAATTCAAAAAAATCATCTCTGTTGAGACATTATTGATGGTTAGCTTCAGAGAGGACACGTTTTCAGGTGACTTCATCTTAAAATTCCTTGTGTTTCTGATAACATGGCCCAAACAAAAGCATTAAAAAAAAAAAAAAAAAAAAGGAACATTGAGTGAGGGGCTCAAGTTTGGATGAATCTAAGTGAAAGAGTATTTTGCAGGCTGGAAAAAATATGTTCAGTCTTTAGCAAACAGACATACTCGGTGTCTCCCAACACACACACACACACACACACACACACACATATATATATATATATGTATATATATATGAATGAACTAGTCCTACTCAGGAATGTTTAAAATAATTTGAGATCATGAACACCTCTATGTTTGAATTTCTCAATTTTTAAGTCTTCTGGGACAGAACCCAAATGCTCATGTATATAAATGTTCAGCAGCCCTTTGGGTCCAATAAATAGAGCCTCCAACTGTAGCAGAAAGATTCTAAGATGGCCCCAACTATCCCCACCTCCTGATACTCACGCCCTCCTGTATCCCTCCCCTTGAGTATGAGTGGGACCTGTGACCTGCTTCCGACCAGAATACAACAAAGATGATGGAATATGTGTGATTATTTGTACATCATTACTTTATATAAGATTGTAACATCCATCTTGCTGTAAGAATTTCTTGCTTGCTAACTTTGAAAAGGTGATCTGACTTCTTGAGAGCTGCCTTGTAGAAAAAGGCACAAAGAAGGGCCTGAGGGTATAGTCTCCAGTCAACAGCCAGCAAGAAAATGAAGCTTTCACTTTGACAACCTGTAAGAATTTGGATTCTTCCAACAACCATATGAACTTGGAAGCAGGTCCTTCCCCATTTGAGCCTCAGGTGAGAACCCAGTCCAAGCCAACACTTGAATTGCAGCCTTGCAGACGATCAAAGTAAGTTGTGCACAGACTCTTAACGCACTGAAACTATGAGATAATAACTATATGCTGTTTTAAGCCACTGTTTGTGGTAATTTGTTACACAACAATAGACAACTAATTGACTTACCCACCTTACTATAGTCCTATTTGAAGTAAGTAATATAGAAGGGAACTGGGGTAGTCATAGGTGGGTACAACTCAGATCTGCTTAAAAAGAGATCGGCTGCAAGGAGTGTAGTTAACCAAAAACCTGCAGCTGCCACACTTTTGGGATCCACTGCGTTGCTCTCACTACTCTTCTCTTTCCCATCTCCCCCCACACACCCCCACTCCCCCAGCCCCTGCCACCCCAGGCTCTTCTCAGCTAATGGCTGAATAATGCCTGGTAATATTAGAGCTGAGCCATTTCTGCACAATATGGGACTCCTCTAATGGTTAATCTTTACTCTAAGGTACTCCATCAACCTGATTGCCATTTTCCCAGAAATGGCAATCAGAGTCTCTTCCTCCTTTTCCCCTCTCTCCTTCACAGTGTCAGACTGACACTGTGATCCAAACAACACCCCCCTCATTTTTTCTTATTCATTCTTCATGGCACCTCCCCTCAAAAATCCCATGCCCTTTTCATTGTGTCTTGGCATCAGCTTTCCAGAGAACTAAAATTGACACAGGGACAGTTTTCCTTGTCTGGGACTTCAGCCTCAAGCTAGGCCAGAGAGGCAGTCTCATATACAGAGAAACACATGAATGGTCAGTAGAGCTGCTTGCAGCCACAACTCTGCTGCTACAAATAATCCATGTTGACTCCGAGCCTGTCACTGCCTCCCTGGGGCTGCTTTGCTTTTGTTAAAATTAGAGTGTTGAATTAGATGATCTTTAATATTTTCCTTTTTCTTCCTACCGTCACTAAGTGTAAAAGGAGAGCAGGTACTAAAAATGACTTAAGACTAAACAAAAATAATGAGGGGTTTAGAAAAGAGAGAGGGGATGGAGAAAATAAAACCAATGGAAGGACCCAAGAGAAAAGAATCATAATCACATTTTGGCCATTGCAAACAGTTTCTTGTTTACATCCTGGTATTTTTCATTTTTAAAATTTTGGATGGTCTCGATTTAGCTGGCATAGTTAACAGCAGGTTTGCTATCACCTTTCTAGGGATTTCAGATTGTAAAATCCCCTGGGCCACATCTAAGGTGAAGGCCAGTTTCCTGTGCTTTTCTTTTCCCCCGTGTAGTCTCTGTGGACCCAGACTGCTTTTTTTTTTTCCTCTTTAGCAGCTGATGCTACACAGCCTTTCTCTTGGGGCTCCTTTCCTTCCCACATTTGCCTCCTCAGTGGTTTATCTTTTCTCCAGTTCAACGTTTTCTTGGTATGTTCAAGGACAAATACTTGCCTTTTTGGCTTTAAGGTTCTTACTTCAAATCCTTCTGGGGAAACAGTCAGAAGAACATAACAACAAACACAGAGACATTCAAAGTTTTAAGAAATCTTATGGCATTCTTAGAGTCACTGCTCCTTGTCTATATTGC
Organism: Phocoena sinus; assembly: GCF_008692025.1. Lineage (NCBI taxonomy): Eukaryota > Metazoa > Chordata > Mammalia > Artiodactyla > Phocoenidae > Phocoena > Phocoena sinus. The sequence goes on from NC_045767.1 coordinate 70,792,235, forward strand.
CTGCTGCTGTGACATTTATGATACCAGAAGGCACGTTAGACTCCAACTTTCTTCTTTGGTATTTCGTCCAGTAACCATTTCCCTCAGATGCATCTTCTTCTCTAAATATGAAGACCCTCTTCTCCACAAGGCCTCTTCTTCCTGGTGAAGAAGGTGAGATCCCAGGCAGAAATACAGAAATAAGACCTATCCATTCAGATGTCCCCTGGAATCAAATATGTGCTTGCATATAAATAGGAAAGGTTGACAGATAATATTTTCCAAAGGTAACTATAACATCTCCCAATCCACATGGTCGTCTACATTAATAATTAATGCTGCCACCCTACCTTTGAGAAATGGAGTCTTTATCTTTTCCCCTTGAATCTGAATGACCTTGTGACTAACTCAATCAATAGAATACAGCAGAGATGATGTTATATGACTCCTAGGTCATATACTACTAGGTCCCAAAAAGCAGTGAAACTTCTGCCTTCTTCCTTGAGACATATGTTATGACACCTTGAGTGGCCACATAAACATTCTGACCACCCTGAGGCTATCATGGAGAGAACTTGTGAAGATGCTTCAGTTGACAAGCCCAGCTGAGGTCCCAGCCTACAGCTGACAGCAACTGTCATTTGAGAATAAAGGTGCCTGCCAATAATTTCAGCACTCAGATATAGAGTGCCTCAACCTATTGTTAAGACTTTCCAGCTAGGGTTTCAATGTTAGGGCCTCTGTCTGGATTCCTGACATGCAGACTCCATAAGCATGATAAAATGTTTTTCAAGCTCTTAAGCACTGGCACACTTTTTAATGAAAACATGATAACCAGAACATGGTTGGAGCCCATTCAATTCAAATGAGATGCTCAGAGGTGACTGTCCCATGGAAGCAACTTAAATGTCCATCAACAGAGAAATGGATAAAGAAGATGTGGTACATATGTACAATGGAATATTACTCAGCCATAAAAAGGACTGAAAATAGGTCATTTGTAGAGACATGGATGAACCTAGAGAGTGTCATACAGAGTGAACGAAGTCAGAAAGAGAAAAACAAATATCATATATTAACACATATATGTGAAATCTAGAAAAATGGCATAGATGACCTTATTTGCAAAGCAGAAATAGAGGTACAGATGTAGAGAACAAATATATGGATACCAAGGGGGAAGGAGGGGGTGAGAGAAATTGGGAGGTTGGGATTGACACATATATACTATTGATACTATGTATAAAATAGATAACTAGTGAGAACATACTGTATAGCACAGGGAACTCTACTCAATGCACTGTGGTGACCTAAATGGGAAGGAAATCCAAAAAAGAGGTCAAGCCTATTACTTGGCCATACATGAGAAAACTGAGTCACAGTGGGGTTAAACAACTAGACAAAACTCACATAATAAGTTGTGGAGAGAGATTCAATTCCAGGAAAACTGAGACCAAAACTCACATACTTAACAATATATACTATGTTCCCTTACAAAGGATATAATCAGACAGGTGAATAAGTTATATGGAGAGAACAGATAGACACGTAGACAGATAGATAGATAGTTGAGCTAGAAGTATATAGACGTTCATTGCTGTGTTGTTTATAGTAATCCAAAATTGGGAAAAAAACAGCCTCACTATAGAGGATTAGACAAATACATTATACTATCCTCATTAAAGGCCTACTATGCAATCAGCAAAAATGATGACATAAAATGATTTGTTGACATAACATATCCTTAATGTATTTCTACAAGAAAAATGAAAAATTATAAACTTTTTACATCTTATTAACTTATTTTTATAAATATATGCCAAAAAAATAAAAGAGTCCTGGAGTCTTAGAAGCTGTTTACCATCAGAACTATCAAGATCTCTGGGTGTCTAGGTGGAAAGATCATTTATTTTCTTAGTTCTTTGTTCATTTTTATTTTTCTGCTATGGGAATTGCCATTGTCAAAAACTCAATTACTGACTTTCTTAAAATAATTAAAACAAAAATATTGAATTTATGGTAAAATTTATATTTAGAAACTAATTCCATGCCTTAACATTTTTGAAGAATATAATTAATAATTCAACACAAGATGTTAGAAGAAAAAATATTTTTTAAGAAAAAATGAGTAAGAAAATTATAAACATGAAAGGAGAAATCAATACATTTGAAAATAACATAAACAAAGCAAACAAAACATAAGCAAACAAAAAGTATAGAATGTATAATTTCAGTTGTAAAATATAAACATAAACCTGGTTTTAAGAAGGAAAATACTACAACAAAAGACATTTGAAGGAAAACATAAAACAAGAGGTATACAGTATGGTGGTTAAGTGTCAACATGGGTGCCAATTATGTAGGTTTCCATTTAGTTTCAATTTATACAAAGAATGTGATTTGGGGTATTTTCTTAACCTAATTTTTCTTCAACTATATAACAGGGATAATAATAATACCTCCCTGATGAGGTTGTTTTGAGGATAAATTGAGATAATATGAATAATATTATCATCTATGCAAATAACTTGGCAAATCTTGATGAAATAATTGATTTTCTGGAAGAAAACATCAAGAAACAAATAACCTACTTTTCAAAGATGAATTTATTCCCCATCTTCTTGATAAACCCTTCCCTTAGCAACTTGCCCACATGATCTCTCTTCTTTCTCTGAATCTTAATTTAAGTTTTAGTTTTTAAACTACTTTTTCAGTAGTTATGGTAGGCAGAATAATGGCCCCCAAAGATGTCCATGAACTAACCCCCAAAACCTGTGAATATGTCACCATACACAGCAAAAGGGACTTTGCAATTATAATAAATGTTAAAAACATTGAGAAAGATTACTTTGGATTATCCAGGTGAGCCCAATTTTACCACATGAGTCCTTAAAAGTGAAGAACCTTTCTCCTCTGATGGCAGATGGAGATGCAATGAAGGGGGAAGGATGAGAGAGAAATCCAATGTTGTAAACTTTGAAGATAGAGTAACGTTGCTCCCAGCAGATGAATATGGACAGCTTTGGAAACTGGAAAAAGCAAGGAAACAAATTCTACCCTAGAACTTCCAAAAATGAATGCAGCCTTGGAGATTTCTTGATTTTAGCCTGTTGAGACTTCAAAGCTACAGATAGACCTGTAAGATAATATATTAGTGTTGTTTTAAGCCACTGTTGGTGGTAATTTGTCACAGCAGCATTAGAAAACTAATACAGCATTATACTGTGATGTTCAATTAAAAAAACATATGCATAGTCTTGCCTCCTTGCTAATACAGGCCCTCTGAGGTCAGGCAGAGCTTTCAATATCTCTGTCTATAACCAATAGCATCTGGTATGTTGCTTTGCGTATAGTGAGAAGGGTTCAGTATTTATTTGATTGATCCGATGATCTTCTTACAGTATCATACTCTACCCATTCTCCTTCTTCTCTCTATATTCAATGAGTCTCAAGTAGTCTGTAGGAAAAGTCATTCAGGTTCATACTGGATAAATATAGTCTGGATTTTAGTTACGGGGTTTGGGATTAGCATATGCATCTAAAAGACGGAGTCTTTCCAGAAATAGCTTCCTTTCAGACAGATTCTGCCACCTGAAATATTAATACAACAAACATCTTTTATTCTAGTCACAAGCATTTCCTCCTAATAACCCATGATTACACTAGCTGCTTGCTTTAATTACCACATATACACTATGCACCACAAAGAGACAATAGGCATTGCACATAGACTACATCATTTCCTTCAGAGAAATGCACTGCTGATTGATGTCAGAGAGCCATTATTAGATACCATATTGGCTGGACTCAAAAGATGGACTATTTATAGAAAAACAAATTACATATATTTTGAAAGAGAAATGTAAGTGGCAAATACAGACACTAGTCATAGAGCTTTGTGGTGTCTTTATATTCATCTTGAAAAAGGTTTGACAGTCGTTTTCACGTTAACATTACATATTTTTGAATAAAATAGTCACTATTATAAAAATATTTTAGAATTATTTTTAAGTTGTTTTTAAATAATAAGACAATTTGAAGATAGTTATAACATTGCACAGTAGTGAACTTGGAAGGTAATTTTGAAGTAATTCCATACAACCATTCAGCTAATACAGAAATTCATTTTTTAATATCTTGACTCATTGACTTAAGTTATTTATTTTTAGTTTGTTTAGTTTTACAAAATTCCAAAAACTTGGAAATATGAACCATCCTTAGTCGTTCAGACTGAACACAGGGATTGAAGAAGTTCAAAAATAATTGTTGTTTTTTCACTTTCAAGAAATTTTGTTAGGAAATATAGGGAGGGGAGAACATAGTAACTAGACATGAACTAAGAGTTAAAGAAGGGCTGGGGAAGGTGTGAGACACTTGAGAACACTTACAGCAGGCAGGAGAGTTTGAGGTCCATCTCTGTTACTTATTTGCTGTGTGACATGGGGAAGTCACTTATCTTCCCTTAGTTATGAAGTTAGAAAAAAATTAATAATGGAAGTAAAATAACTTTATAAACACAATTCATCTAAATTGGAGTAATTTCTCCAAGATCTTTTCTCAGTTGTTAGGGTATAAGATTTACCTTTCTTCGAGTCACATTGGTTTAAACTATTTAGTTTCTTTCTGAGTGATAAAAAATACTTTGCAGTAATTACACTAAAAGTCTGCATTTCTTTTCAAAGAAACAATTTTAAATTCAGCATTTAGAAATCCTATATGTGATTTCCTAGAGCTTTTCTGGAAAAGAATTAGTGAAATAAACCTTTATAATTTATTCTTTGTTTAGTTTTTAATTGTTTGGTAGGGCTACTACATTTGTGAATGAAGAGGTTTCCATTTAAAAATAATCTATAGAATTTTAGATTGATGACAATAGTTATAGTAAATTCAAGGCATTCCGAATATTAGCTACCTTAAAAAATGATCAAAACTTTATCAAAATATGGTGGTAAAGGTGAACCCACTTGTTCATATCTACATTCTCGTTAAGGAGAATGAGAAAATTTGGAACAAAAAAATAATCTGTTTGGTGATACCAAAGAGTTTCCAAGGTAGAGAGGAATTGCAAGGCCAAGATCTAGGAGAGAAGAAAAGGAAGTACCATGGAGATAAGCCCAGACTATGGGGCTATATATTTCCCAGGGGCAAATGACAATTAGAGAGGAGATTACTGAGAGACTGAGAAGCCAAGCAGAGCATTTGACAGGTTCATGTACAGCAAGGACAAAACTTGGACTCCAGAGCCCACTAAGGATGAAAGGCTGTGGTAGGCGCTCCAGGATTTAGTTCAGGATCCAAAAGGACTACACTTTAGGAATGAGAGAGAAAAGGAAATAGACCTTCTGACATTAAAAAGAGAACTTAAAAGAATATAGAGGGAAAATACTAATGATAAGATACATTAATAAGATAGAAAATAAAGATGCATTGGAGATAGATTTATAATGCCAAGATCCTACAAATACAACATTGAGCAAAAGAAGCCAGAACCCAAATAGTGCATAATAGATGATTCCATCTCTACATATTTTTTAAATGGACAGATCCAATCTATGATTTTAGAAGTCAGGATAGTAGTCTCTTTGGGAGGAGGGAAGGCATATGATTGGGAGAGGTCACAAATGGAGTTTCTGAAAGTAATGGAAATAGTTTATTTCCTGACCTAGATAATAGCTATGCAGCTTTATTCACCTTGTGACAATTCATTAAACTATACGTTTTGATTTATGCACTTTTCTGTATGTATGCTACAGTCAATAAAACTGAAAGAAAAAAAAAACCTTGAACAACAGAGCAAATGACAATAATATATACAAAATTCTACTTAAAAATAACACGAGTATCCTTCTAAAGGGCCAGTGATGAATTTGTCTTTAACTTCAGAATTGTAGAGACCTAATTTATACAGAGTACAATCTATCCTACACAATAAAAATGTTCTTTTTTTAAACACAAACCAGATCTTTCCATACACTACTCAAAACTCCCCATGACTTCTTGTCACTCTTAGAACAAAATCCACAGTGTGCAAGGCTGTTCGTAATCTGGCCCCTGGTCATTACTCTGACTTCATTTCTTATTTCTCGCTTTGCCCTAGCACTCCAGATTCCTCCCAGAACCTTAAATACACTTAGTAGGTTTCTCTTCAAGGTGTTTGTGGGTTCTTTTTAGTCTGGAATGTTCACAACCCAGAGATGTGCTCCTTTAGTCCTTTGCCTTATTCATGATGTTACTCAAGTGCTACTTCCTCAGCCAGGCCATCTCTGAACACCTTATTTTACTTTTTATTTTTCTTTTTAAAATTTTTTACTTGAAGTATAGCTGACTTACAATGTTGTGTTAGTTTCAGGTGTACAGCAATGTGAGTTAGCTATATATGTATAAAATATATATATATAATATATATATATACATTCTTTTTCAGATTTTTTTCCATTATAGGAGATTACAACATATTGAATGTAGTTCCGTGTGCTATACAGTAGGTCCTTGTTGTTTATCTACTTTATATATAGTAGTTGTGTATCTGTTAGTTCCAAACTCCTAATTTATCCCCTCTCCCTTTCCTCTTTGGTAACCATAAGATTGTTTTCTATGTCTGAGAGTCTGTTTCTGTTTTGTAAATAAGTGAACACCTTATTTTAAAACACACTCCCAACTTCTAGATGCCCTCTCTTTCTTTTCCCAGCTTTTTTCATTCTCTTATCATTTATAACTGATGAAATACGTCATGTTTATTTGTTGATGTGTTTTCCAGCACAAGGAATTTGCCTATTTGCACATCTCTTCCTTGTTAACATGTAAAACATGTCTGGCATGGAGTAGGCATTCCACATGTTGTTCTGAAATGACTAAGTGAATGAATAGATGAATTAATGTAAGGATGCAATGTATTCCAAAAACAGTTGGCAAGAAGATTTGAAGACTGTAATACAACTCAACAATGTCAGGACACTTTTATACCCTGGGACCACCAGTCTTAACGTTTAGTAATGTGAAGACAGTTTGTTTTCACAAGGGGAAAAAAGATGTGAAATTTCTTTCTAATTGGATTGCTATGAACTACAAAGCACAGCAGCCTTTGTTTTCAATGCTACAGACTGACTGATCACATTTGTAGGTGTAGCTCACAGCATTCCCAGGGAAAAAAACAAAGAAAGCCTTGCTAAGGCAGGATTCTGCACAGGTTGTTGTTTACTCAACTTTATCTTCTCTGGGCATCAAAATCTTTATCCCCTAACTTAAGTGTCTGTATTAGTCAGAGTTCTCCAGAGGAACAGAACCAAGAGGAGTTTTATATATATATATATATATATATATATATATATATATATATATATACACACACACACACACACCCCCCAATAGTAGATAAAAGACAGATAGATAGATGCCAGATAGATACGTTTATTATGAGGAATTGGCTCACATGATTATGGTGGCTTAGAAGTCCCATGATCTGCAGTCCGTGGGCTGGAGCCCCAGGAAATCCAAAGCCCTAGGAAAGCTGATGGTGTATTCCAGTCTAAGTCCAACAACCTGAGAACCAGGGATGCTGATAATGTAATGCTCACAGTCTGAGAGCAGAAGATAAGATGAGATGCCTCACTCCAGCAGTGAGGCAGAAAAATATAAGAGTGAATTCCTTCTTCCTCTACCTTTTGTTCTATTCAAGCCATCAAGGGATTTGATGATTCCCATCAACATTGGGGAAGACAATTTACTTTACTGAGTTCATTGATCCAAATGCTAATCTTAGGGAAACACCTTCACAGACACACCAGAAAAAAAATGTTTAATCTGGGCATCCCATGACATATCAAGCTGACATATAAAATCAACCATCACAGTGTCCTTATATGATAATACTGGTAGGTCTCTTTTAACTCAGGAATCCATAAAGATAATTTTTTGGAGAATGACTGAACCTAATTGAGACACACTATAATTGAGTAAGTCTAATTGAGGCATATAATACATACATACAATTAGTGAAGAAGGATATACAATAATTCTTGATTCTTGATAGAGGTCTCCAATGCCACATTACTAAGAAATAAATTTTGTCCCATCTGACTTCTCTCTGGGGTGCATAGTTTTGCTGCTGACCATCACAGTTCATGCTAAAAAAAACCTGTGTCTTGCTTTAGGGATCATCCAGGTTAGTAACTGTGAACATGGGATTTGGAGTTAGTCAGAACGGTCTTCAAGTCTGTCGAATGAAATAAAAACTCACAACCTGAGAGCTGTGAGTTTCAGTTTTATCTGGGGCCTTACTGAGGACAATAGCCCAGTAGACAGCCTCTCAGATAACTCTGAGGAAATGCTCCAAAGAGTTAAGGTGGGGGTGGTCAGCATATATGTGATTTTGGAGAAGGGGGTACATGCAATCAAGCACACATGTAGGTAGAAGCTTACGGCCAGTCACAAGGAACAGATATCTAAGTTAATGGTTTTAATGCTTTTCTAAGTATGGGGAGATGCAAGAAATTGGGTTCATAAAATTTCCTCCCGAAAATATCTTACTATCTGAAGGCCTGTTCTGCCAGTTTCCACAGAGCACAGAGTGTCTCATTCCTGGTCTCCACCCTGAACTCATTTCAGGGTGCGTGCAAGGTCAGCAGCTGAAGTGGCTAATGACTCAATCCTTGCAGAGCCAATGGTGAGTGATATTCTTTAGCTGGAAAATCTCAGTCTTGAAATTAGTAGTCGTATGATCTTGAGCCATTTGCTTAACTTTTCTAAGCTCTGGTTTCCTGTTTTTAAAAAATACGGTTGATAGTTATACATATTTCCTATGAGTTTTCAATAAGGCTTAAAAGCAATAACATTGTGAAATATTCAGTGCAGTACTTGGCATATAGTAATCACTCAATAACTGTAACCTTGTAAAAAAACCAACATGAACAATTATACAACGAGTGAAATGATTTAATGTATAACTTTATGTGCTTTCTCAACCTATGACTTTATAATTCCTAAGGGAGACTTTATTTTCTCTAGTATACTCTGCAACTTTCTGTCTTTTACCAGATTGCTTTATGTCTATCTCCAGCCACTCTGTAGGAACAAAGTTCTTTATACAGTCAATAATAAGAGAGAGTTTTAATCCCCTTCAAGAAAGAAGAGTCCTTTCGTGTTTGGCAAAGAGCTTTCCCAAGGTTCAGAGGCATGGCCACCATGGTACTGCCTGTGCAACACCTCTAAGCTTTCCCCAAGAAATCATGTCAGGGAGTTCCTATTCCATCCCTTCATGCTCCTTGTCTGGGCTGCATAGGCTCCTATACACATTAAACGTACTGTCTTCCACTTGGTATTTAGTCCTGGATTGCCACAGGCTGTTGCTACTGCATCAGGTTTGCCCAAAGTCTGTTACGCCTCATGTATTTTGAGACTTGGAAATGGAATGTCAGTTCTTCAATGCCAAAGGCACCACCTGAGGCTGTTGTGTGATTCAAGCATTTTCATCTCCTCCTGCTCTTTTGCTTTGAAATCAGTAAGGTTATGCATAATCAAAGAACAAATATGATCACTCAAAGGAATTAGTGGCTGGTAAATTTAGAACTAACCCCTCATATGAGACTTCACACAGAGATTGTTTTTCATCTTTCTCTGCATGTCACAGAGCTCATCTAAATGAGAAGCACAAATGTTTTCAAAGGCAATTCCACACACAGCTCAAAAGTATAAAAATAATGGTGAAAAAGAAGACTTGGGTGTATTATCAGCTCCACCCACCTGACTTTTTATTGCACTCAAGATATATTAATAATCTGACTGGCTTTTTAATGATTTTTTTAATTAATTGGACAAGGTTACATCATTTAGGAAAGAATATTGAACATTCCTAATATTTAAATGGTAAGCATGAAGAATCAAGGACAAGTTAATTAACATAATATTAGTGGAATATCTATCACATGAAAAGTGTTGTGATAGGTTTGGGGGGAATATAAGAATGATGTCTTAGTCACCTCGGGCTGCTGTAACAGAATACCATAAACTGATAGCTTATCAACCATAGAAATGTATTTCTCTAGTTCTGGAAGCTGTAGGACAGATTTGGGTGCTAGAAGGTTCTGGTGAGAGCCCTCTTGCAGATGGCTAATTTCTCATTGCATTCTCACATACTGGGAAGACAGCTAGCTAGCTTTTTGACCTCTTCCTATAAGTGCACTAATCTTATTTATGAGGGCTCCACCCTCGTGACCTAATTACCTCCCAAAGGCCCCACCTCCAAATACCATCACATTGGGATTAGGGTTCAACATTTGAATTTTGGAGGGACACAAATATTTGGTCCATAGTAGATGACTAAAAACAGTTGCTGATCTCAAGAATTTCACTATTGAGCTGTCAACAAGTAAGGCATAACTCTATGGAATCCTACTGATTTCCTGAAACTGAGCTTGCAGTATTCAGTGTGTCTGAGGAATATGCCATATTTACCTTTTTGCAAATGTTCTCAACATAAGGTGGAAGAAAGTTTAGGAGAAAAAAAAAATTCAGAAATCAACTTAAGAGATTATATGTGCAAACTGAAAGTCCTGCTAAATCTCAATGCTTTACATATTCATTTCTGATACTTACAGTCTCTGGGGACAGAGACCCTTTCAACTAGCCCTGCTTCCAGAGCTATTAGTGCACTTGTATCCCTATTACTTTGCTAGATTCTCACTGAGGCTCAATCCTGATCTCTCTGGGAGCCATTATAGATGCCATTCCCTTCATACATTCTCAGCTCTGTGCTCTCCTCTCATGAGTGCTGCCTTTACAGGAAGTTTACATCTTATCTAGAACATACTTTTATTCTTTTCCTTTGTCTCTTTTCCTGCATTTTTAATATTTTCTTCTCTCCTTCCCCCTTTGCTGCCCTAGTGAAAAATGTAAAGCTCATAACCACATGAAGCTATAGAAAATGCCTTTTTGGAGCTATTACTCATGACATAACAGTCGGCTTATAGCCGTGGACCTTATTTGCAGACTAATATACATAGGAAGAAACCAATAAGTCCCAATTTACACAAATTAAAATGAAATAGAACAGTATTTGAGAGAGAGTTCTATAGGTATCATAAGAATGTGCCTGGGGCATTTGCAAGTGATCGATTTTGATAATAACTAGAAGTGGCATAAGCTTAGAAAAGAAAGACACATCTGTGTCTGGATTGGACTAGAACTGTCTCGTGGGTTGTAAAGAACCTCAGTTAGTTTCTGAAGATAGATAGGATTTAAAAAGTGAAAATGATTGGGAGTTGTCCTAGATGAGGGAAATCTGTGATTGATGGTGGGTGCATAAATGTAAGGTGAACTCCACTGAGAATAGTGGGGTATATGCAGCTGAGGTCTAATTCCATCAAAATTCTGGGTCTAGATCTGATTCCTTCTTCTTTTGTTTGCCAAGCAAACTACTTGGTATACAGAAAATGTATGTGTGTGTGTGTGTGTGGTGTGTGTGTGTTTGTGTCTGAACACCAATAAGTTTCTTCATGAGGTAGTCAAGGTACCATTTCCTTGTGTGCCTCTCCGCTGACTGTGGGGATTGGATCCAATTGCAAAGTAATAACACTGTCGAGAAAGGAATGTTACTGTCTTAAAGGATAAGCTTTCAAATATATTCCAACGAACACTGTTAGGGGCTTAAGGGAAATCTCATTTCACTTGCTAACTTTTCTAATGCAGGTCAGGTATATAACCTGTCTCCTAAGAGGATAGAGAAAGATATGTTGAATAAGGCTGCGTGAGAGCAGCCAACACCGAGGAGAAAATGATGACCCTTCTCTTACCTTTTTGTATTTAGCAACGATATGAAGGCTAAACAGTGAGGTGTTTGTTGATATCATTAGCACTGCAAATATAAATATTAAATGATATGCTTGCCCAGATTGTCATTTCTAGTTATTTTTATGGATATATAGCAACTAAGGGCTACTGGTGCTGTATTTTACTGGGTGTTTTTCAGTACTTTGTATTGATATAATGGATTTATAACTTTGCTGTCGCCAGATTTCTCTTCTACCTAATACCTAGGCATTCTAGCTCTGCTTCCCCTATCAACTCCTTGTCAGGTAACATTTTTCCTCAGTTGCTTTCTCTTTATTCCATTCTACAGTCTCAGATTTATTCATTGCTTCATTCATCATTTAGTCTTTGAGAAAAAATGAGAGAAGACATCTTAGAGAGGGGAAAACATAGTACAATCAGGAGAAAAAAGATGGGAAAGAAAGATGGCAATGCTATAAATATCTCCCTAACCCTTTTATTGGGCTCTAGAATTTTTAAAAATCTTATGCTTTCTGTAGGGCCTTCTAGAAAATAAGTTTGATGAAAACTCAAAGTGGATTAAAGGTCTAAATGTAAGGTGAGACACTATCAAACTCTTAGAGGAAAACATAGGCAGAACACTCTATGACATAAATCAAAGCAAGACCCTTTTTGACCCACCTCCTAGAGAGACGGAAATAAAAACAAAAATAAACAAATGGGACCTAATGAAACTTAAAAGCTTTTGCACAGCAAAGGAAACCATAAACAAGACCAAAAGACAACCCTCAGAATGGGAGAAAATATTTGCAAATGAAGCAACTGACAAAGGATTAATCTCCAAAATTTACAAGCATCTCATGCAGCTCAATATCAAACAAACAACCTAATCCAACAATGTGCAGAAGACCTAAATAGACATTTCTCCAAAGAAGATATACAGACTGCCAGCAAACACACGAAAGAATGCTCAACATCATTAATCATTAGAGAAATGCAAATCAAAACTACAATGCGATGTCATCTCACACCGGTCAGAATGGCCATCATCAAAAAATCTACAAACAATAAATGCTGGAGAGGGTGTAGAGAAAAGGGAACCCTCTTGCACTGTTGGTGGGAATGTAAATTGATACAGCCACTATAGAGAACAGTATGGAGGTTCCTTAAAAAACTAAAAATAGAACTACCATATGACTCAGCAATCCCACTACTGGGCATATACCCTGGGAAAACCATAATTCAAAAAGAGTCATGTACCACTGTGTTCACTGCAGCTCTATTTACAACAGCCAGGACATGGAAGCAACCTAAGTGTCCATTGAGAGATGAACGGATAAGGAAGATGTGGTACATATATACAATGGAATATTACTCAGCCATAAAAAGAAATGAAATTGAGTTATTTGTAGTGAGGTGGATGGACCTAGAGTCTGTCATACAGAGTGAAGTAAGTCAGAAAGAGAAAAACAAATACTGTATGCAAACACATATATATGGAATCTAAAAATAATAATAATAAATTGGTCATGAAGAACCTAGGGGCAAGATGGGAATAAAGATGCAGACCTACTAGAGAATGGACTTGAGGACACGGAGAGGGGTAAGGGTAAGCTGGGACAAAGTGAGAAAGTGGTAGTGTATATATGGACATATATACACTACCAAAATGTAAAATAGATAGCTAGTGGGAAGCAGTCACATAGCACAGGGAGATCAGCTCGGTACTTTGTGACCAGCTAGAAGGGTGGGATAGGGAGGGTGGGAGGGAGGCAGACGCAAGAGGGAAGAGATACGGGGATATATGTATATGTATATGTATAACTGATTCACTTTGTTATAAAGCAGAAACTAACACACCATTGTAAAGCAATTATACTCCAATAAAAATGTTAAAAAAAAAAAGAAACAAACAAACTACTAATCACATTCCAGCAAAAATGTCCTTATTGTTCCCTTACATAAAATAGATAAAAAACATTTAGAGGCCAAGCATCAAAGATGGTGAGTAAAAAAAGCAGATTCAATACCATGAGGGACGAGTTCTTTGCAAGAGGGCTTTCCTCTCTCTCTAAGGATTGCAGTCTTCCTGTCTCTATTGCTACTGGTACAATAGTGTACAGAATTAAAACTTTCCACAACCAGACCTCTGTCTTTTCACATGAATAATTGAAAGCCCACATCATTCTTTTGTCTTGTTCTCAATGAGCCTTCAGATAATGGTCATTATGGCCATTATATCTTTCTATAATAATCAGGTTAAGCCATAGTTGCAATTCTTTTTTTTTTAATTTAATTTTTTTTTATACAGCAGGTTATTAGTTATCTGTTTTATACATATTAGTGTATACATGTCAATCCCAATCTCCCAATTCATCCCATCACCACCACCACCACCCCCGCTTTCCCCCCTTGGTGTCCATACGTTTGTTCAGTACATCTGTGTCTCTATTTCTGCCTTGCAAATCGGTTCACCTGTACCATTTTTCTAGATTCCACACATATGCGTTAATATATGATATTAGCTACAATTCTGCCTGTAAGTGGCACAAACAAAAAAAGCAGTAATCATAGGTGAATGACATTATCCTTCACGATTCTGTAAATTGTGAGTTAGAAATACCAACCAACGGCAGCAGTGGTCCATGTGTGCGGGTCATAGAAGAGACACTCAAGTGCATCAAATGAATCTGCTTCTAACTCCATGTCATAAGCCAGCAAAACAGGACCCTAAGAGATAAAATTCTATGACTTAACTTCACAGGTTTCTTCCTGATTGCTGAACTGAGACTTGAATCCAAGACCCTACCTTTCTATGATGAGTACTTTAAATAATAAGAATTTTATTCACCAGTGAGAAATAGCTCTCAATTTTGAGGTTTTTAAAATATAAATGCATCTTGATTTCACATCTGGTGTTTCATAAATTGTTCACTTTCTACAAGAATATCTGAAAACGAGAAAGAAGTCGAAGGGCATTTTACCTAGCAGCAATGATGCAAATGATTATTTATTATTGTACACATTTTTGGTACTTTTTATTTACACTAAAATCTTCTGTCACTTTACTATGGAAGAGTCTTAGATAGGAGTGTCCCAGAAAATAGATACCACATTTGCTCCTTGAGCAGAATGTACTGTAGTCCTAGGCTTTTTGGTTATGTTAATGATGCAAAATTTATGCAAATAAGTTGAAATAATGTATTGCCTTTCTAGAAGAAACACAAAAAATATGCACCGATGAGTCCTTATGGAAATGTTGAACAACCACTTCATAATTTAACTTTCCAGAGAACTTTTTTAAAATTTATTAATTTATTTATGGCTGTGTTGGGTCTTAGTTGCTCCGTGGGGGCTTTTACTAATTGCGGCAAGCAGGGGCTACTCTTCGTTGCGGTGGGCAGGCTTCTTATTTCAGTGGCTTCTCTTGTTGGGGAGCAAGGGCTCTAGGTGCGGGGCTTCAGTAGTTGTGGTACGTGGGCTCAGTAGTTGTGGCTCATGGGCTCTAGAGCGCAGGCTCAGTAGTTGTGGCACTCGGGCTTAGTTGCTCCATGGCACGTGATATCTTCCCAGACCAGGGCTTGAACCCATGTCCCCCGCATTGGCAGGTGGATTCTTAACCACTGTGCCACCAGGGAAGCCCATAACTTTCCAGAAAACTTTGAGGAATGTGTTATTTGAGGACATACTTCATCTCCATCAGAGCTGGACATTAATCAGGTCTGTAGAGTTCAACTGATCCATGTGGGTCCCTCCTGGCCTGAAGCCTGTATCATGAAACAAACACTAACCTAGAAGTCATAACAGTCTAGGTTCAAGACATGCTGTTTCTTAATTGTATGACCCTGGAAAGTCACTTACACCTTTTAATTCTGTTTTCACCACTGACAAAGATGATAATAACACTTTTCTCATAGGGTGACATGAAATTTAATGAAATGGATGTGTGCGAACACCCTTTTAAAATTCTTAGGCATTATTATTACAAGATCACTATTTTAATATATTTTTAGAAATTTAAAGTTGATATAGTTTGGAAAACTTTAAAATTAGTGACTCCTAAAATAACCCTTGAATAAGGAATACTCTAATCGCAAATAATTTTAACGATTTTAAGACTCTTGATTATGTTGCCCAAACCCCAGTGAATTGATTTTAATTATTAGTCAATGATATGAGCAAAAATACATAATAAAAATTTAAATGGATAATTCTGCCTTTCAACTTAAAATCTGCCAGTGTTCTTCTCTTAGCACACTCTGGCCTTTCACCCCTTCTTTATTCCCTCCACTCTAGTGGAAGTAAAGTGACATAACTAATTAGTTACTTTGGGAAGAAGAACTGCATACTTGGTTTAGTTTCACTCTTTTCTCTTGTGCTCATGAGCCTGTCCTCCAAGAACACACATTTTCCTCCATTTCTCTATGTTGCCCATGATGGGAGGGTAAATCTGCTTATTTCTGAAGTTTGAGATTAGCAGGAGTATTTAGCTAACCAATCGAGAGCCATACCTGCCAACCTGGTCTCTGGTATTTTGGGGGCCTCCATTTTGAAGACATGATTTTTTTCTCAACTTCCTTAGATCACACCAGGGTGAGGAGGGACAACAGTGATTGTGTGGTGGCTCTGTCAGTATTCTGACATTAAATGCATCAGCCAGAAATAATGAAAATTAAAACTAAAATGGTGGAATCTGGGGGGCTGGGGTGGGCAGCAAAGTATATACATGGAGAAGCGTTGGGGATTTAAGGATGTGTGGTCTGGGCCTTGGTGTTCTGACCTTGGTGACATGAAGAAGGCAATTTTAGTCCCAGAGGAGTTTTTAATACATTCTGTGACTGAATAAATTGAAATATTTTAACCCAACTTCATGGTATTTGGGGCTGTGGTTCATAACTGTAGCTAGTGGTCTTTTTGTCTAAAAGCAAAAGCTGTTTTCCTGGAAGCAAAGATTTAAACAAAGGCCCCTGGGCTTCAGGAAATGTTCTCAAGGAGGGACGTCAATGAGAGGGGAACTGTAAGTGATTATTTGAGATGAGGAGCAGAATGCAGGGACCTCAGCAAAACAGAATGAAGTCACTCAGCTCTCAGCAGATGTGTAGAGTTTGGCAAAGACTCAAAGCTCTGGGGCCTAGAAAGCACAGAGATCCAGATTCAGAAAACTGCACCCTCCTCTGAAGGCACAGCTTTTTCTAAGGAGATATGGCTGAGGCAAATCTTCCACTGCAAGGAAGCGAGTACAGGCCTCTAGATCTTAGGAGGCAAAACAGTATTGGCTGCTTTATATTGCCAGGTAGTGAAATCCTGCATAAGCTTCTGAGCACTGGTGAGGTTTAGCTGTAGATCACTCTTGCCAGACACCTCTGGACGGGATGTGCTCAATTCCGTTCTGTGTGTGGAGTCAAGGAAATAAGTGTGGGAGAGCCCATCATGAAGATTGTCTACAAACTCAAAATCATTTCCCACGTCACAGTTTCAGGGTGGTAGTGGATTGGTTAATTCCAGGTTGAGGGAGAGAAGTTCGCAGGCAAGTTTCTTGGCAAGAGGCCCTGGAACAATCTACAATGGCTCCGAACTGAAAACGTATTATTTCCAGGAGAGTGAGTCCCTGGGGCCTGAGCCGCCACCTCTGCAAACTTCTAAACTTTGCAAACAGTCTAGGTGTCAGTCTCAGAGACAGGAGGCTAAGTGCCTAAATGGATTCTCCCCTCAGACACGTGATTGCAGAGCACCAAAATTAACTTCTTGCTAGAAGAGTTCTCACAACTGAGTTTAAATTCACACGTCTTGGGTTTAGAACACCTGGAACAGACTGAGTGGTGCCCTCGCCAGGTTGCCATCAAGAACTTTTTCTTCTTCTCTCAAAAGTATTTTCTGTTCTGGTCTTTGGTGTCATTAAATATCAGGTTCTGGGAGTATTTTTTTTTTTCTGGAATAACTGTTTTTAGAAGTGAGGATTGGCTTAACTTAAAATTCCTTAATTTGAAGAGTATGATCATTTTTGTGTCTTATTTTTTGAACTTCTTAAAAAGGGAGACACTACAAATTGTGGTTGAACTAACACAGCTTCTCAGACCATTAAAAGAATTTGACTTGTTCTAGAAGGAAACAGTGATAGAACCCAGGTCTACCAAAGCAGGAAGAATCATTCTAGCTAGGACTGGACTGAAGAAGTTGGAGAGGATGAATTTTGCACTTTTATTCCTTTAATTTTTTATTAAAAGGGAAACAGAGCTTAATTTCTTGAGTATGAAAGTGGATTATATGTTTAGCTTTAATTTCTTTCTGAGAAGTCAATAGTTTGCATTCAAATGTTAGCATCTGGACGTTGGCATCTTGGAATATCTTAATTCATTTAATCTCACTTAAGAATCTCTAACACATTACGTCATGTGACTGAGCATATTATTGGATAAGAAATCAATACGAAGTGAACATGGGCTTTGGGGACTGAGTGGCCTTGGGTTAATTAATACATGATTTTCATCCATTTCAGAACTTTGAAGGCAAAATGCCTATTGTCCACATTGATTCTAAGAAAATGCTCAAAGAGAAGTAGTCAGTATATAGGAGTGACACCTTGAAAATGGAAGACTGTCCAAATACACTGCTGATCACTTCTCTTGGGAGACAATAGACAAACCCCCATTTTGTTAAACCCTACATGTTTATAGGAATAAAAAGTGGGACAACTCTTTTCCCCATTCCTGATTTCTATGAGGAGGGATTTCCCTTGAACATGTCTCACCTCTTGCGCTCCTTCCCTCCCCTCATTCCTTCTCACAAAGAAGGAATAAGAGTCGTACTACCTGTGTTCAAGTTCTGCCAACACCTCTTAGTAACAAGAGTTTGAACAAGGCAAGTTGATTAACTTCCCTGTGACTCCCATTTCTCATTATAAAATGTGGCCATTAATAGTCTCCAATTTATGAAGTCAATGTGTAGATTAAACCAAATACCGTAGGTAAAGTGTTGAGGAAAATGCCTGTCCACACAAAGTGTTATGTTTAAGTGTTAGCTATTATTTGTCAAATCTGTCTTCAGTTTTTTTAAATGATGCTTGTTCAAACCTTTGAAGATTGCTCTGCTTGTTTGAAACTATGGAAAAAGAGAGACTATTTTTTTCTCATTTTTGTATACATCAATTTTCCTTGAACCCTGTCCTAGTATAATAGCCCTTTGTTCATAATCTAAATATGAGAATAAGCAACCTATAAAGTATTCTGGAGCATTTGTAAGCAGAAAATTATAGGAATATTGAGATCTCAATGCAACTAGTCTTCCCTCCATTGTCAGACCTAAACTACTTAAGATGAATATTTGAATATTAAGATGAATATTTGGGAGAGGGTTCTAGATTTGGAAATATAGGAACAGATATGAAATAGATAACCAGAGGAGTGGTAAAATGTTGACTGGATTAGGGAAATCTAGTAGGACTTCCAGTAGCACTAAGGGCCTACTTGAGATTAGTGGTCATAATAAAAAGTGATAAAGAGGCTCAGAGGAGGTGCAGACTAGGTAAACGGTTGTATTTATCCCGGACAGGTGTTTTGACAGGCAAGTATGATGGCCTCCATACCACCACCAGCAGGATGAAGACTGACCTGCAGAGCCTGGTGCAACTGGAAAACTCCCTGGCGTTCCTGGTAAGACTCCATAGCTTCATTCCAAGCCTCCTAAATTAAATATGAGCAAAAGAAAATTATTCATGTATCAAAATATTATTATACCATAACCAAGTAAGACTAATTTCAGGAATGTTACCGTAAAACCTATCAGTAGAGTTCACTCCATCAACATGGTTAGGGAAAAAATTAACATGACCATGTGATAAATACACATTAATTTTTAGGAACTAATAATAAGTAAATTGGAATAAAAGAAAATTACTTAAATAAAATACTTTACCAAAATCAACAATTATTACCATAGATAAAGACACCACACCCATTTCATTTGAATTCAGGAACTTTGCAGGGATGCCCAATCACCATCATTACTCAGTCCTACCTCAGAGTTTCTAGCAAATGCAATCATGCAATAAAATAAAATCATATTTTTTTAAAAAGAAATATAAGAAATAAGACTTTTGGATGATTTGATATTTTAAATAGACAAAAACAAAACACTCATTAAGAAATAAACTGATAATGCATTCAAGTATTGGTAAACAAAATCAGCAATTCAATACTGTGTCTAATTTAGCAATGAACACTTACAAGAAAAGGAAAAAAAATTTTTTTCATTCATAAACCTCCAAAAATTGTAAAATGCACATGAATGAATTTAATGGTAAAGGCATAGGATCCACATGTATAAAGTCTTATTGAAGGACATAAAACACAATGAACCAGTTAAAACCAATTCATAGTCTTGAACAAAAGCCTTAATATTATGAATATGCTAGTTGTTCAAAAATGAATGAGTAAGTGTTAATACAATTCTAATAGAATCCCAATAGAGTTGAACTTCTGGGGAAGGCAAGAGTTTCTGAGAGTAATTGAAAAAAATTTTTTAAAAAGACCTTATAGTTTATATGGAAAAATAAATGCCTAAGAATCACCAAGAACATTTGAAAAAAGAATAGTGAACAAACTTTCATATCAGATATCACAGCATATCATAAAGCTTCTGTACTTAACACATAATTGGCATTGATATGGAAAAATAAAGCATTGAAACAAACTAGAGAATCCAAAAATGGATTCAAGTATATGTGAGGACACAGCACATTGAAATTGTTTAATAAACGCTGTGATCAGCATTACCACCTTTATCGTCATCATGCCATGATTATATGATACCAGTTATCACTATCATCACCACACCCTCCCAATACACAGTTCCTGGCATAGAATAAGCTTATATCAATATTGTTTGAATGGAACTGATACAAGAGTGAGGCATCAGTAATTACATTATATAAACAAAATGAATCTGGAGAACTATGTGGAGGTTTCTGACCAGTTGTGATATATTTATAGACAAGTGAAGTAGCGCATGTGAAAGTGTTTTGCAGATGATAAAGTTTTTATGTAAGTGTCATTTTTGACATTAGCATTATTTTATACCCTGCAAGGTCAGAGGACTATGAAACAGTGACTTACAGTACATATGACACATGCATGTTGGTAAACGTACTAAATCTTTGTTCTGTCCATAGGCATAAATAAGATAAGCTTGTATTTCTACATGTTCAGCCAAGCTTTTGTGGATAAAGGATCAGGAAAGGGGCACTGTTACCATGTTAACATATTAACATATTTGACTTTAAGGAACATAACAAGCTCACATAACGTGAGTCTATAACGTGAATGATTTGCCTTGGTTCTGTTACATACTACCTCATCTCATATGTATTTTCTCAGAGGTAACAAAAGAAAGTGGAATCTGCTTTATTTCTGATGATAAATTACGCGCTGTGGACTTTGTATAAACCCTGGGGTATTGCTTACAAGCTATGTTGAGCTTTTTCTTCCAGTCTTAATGGTCCAAAGTGTTAAAAGACATTTTATAGGCTAATTTACTTTGGTTGTTATTCTATTCCTCCAGAAGTCAGAGCACTAGATACATCATTTTATGTTTTAATGGATAGGAGTCATTATAGTAGTAGGGAGTGGGAAGTGAGGAAGTTTTCTAACTCTTCTCTAACTGTCTTTAAAGTTTGTTCATTTCTATATCCATATGCACTTGGCATGGCATACTTTGGGGTGTAACAAGAGCTTGCTTTCCTGTTTTCCTTCTTTCAACTCTATGCAGAGACCTAATTGTTCGATCATTTTGAAGCCTTCATGTCATCCTATAGGGCAATACCACGGCTGCTATGAAGGATGCTGGCTCTTCACCTTTCTACGTAGAAGTGCTCCGTGTTTGTAGTTGAGAATACAGATCATATAGGGAAAAATAAATCTATTTTTATTACAGACTGTGACCCAGATATTAACTATATGTTTCAAAAATCCCACATTATTCTTTTGTTGTGTACCTCTGCTTCAGACTGAGTCTGATCTCAAAGATCCACAAGATCTGAAATATAAATGAGTGCCTACTACATGTCAGGTGCACAACTGAGTCCACATGTGTTGTTTCATTTAATCAATACTAATTCCCTGTCATTTAGATATTATTATCAACCGTTTAACCTATGATAAAAACAGAGACAGATCACAGGACTTTACATAAAGGTTCACAAAAATTACCTACAATTAAACCTCTGTAGTTTTTTCTGTCATAGAAAAATAGGATTACAGTCTGAGTTGAGACATCTAAACAAATAGTGAGCTTTTGACATTCTCTACTTGAACTTTAAAAATAAATAACCATACATTCCTGTGCTAAAGATACTCCTGTTGTGGGAGAATAGAGGAGCATGATGTACAATATTTCACACAGTACAATGTTTGTTTACACAGCACAATTGTTTATGGGGCTCATTGGCAGTGTCTCTGCAAATTCGGGTTATGAAAGGATAATTCAAATACAACAACAATTTTTAAATTTCTGT
Organism: Phocoena sinus; assembly: GCF_008692025.1. NCBI lineage: Eukaryota > Metazoa > Chordata > Mammalia > Artiodactyla > Phocoenidae > Phocoena > Phocoena sinus. Next base: position 70,814,484 of record NC_045767.1, read on the forward strand.
AAATCTTATTTTTATGGCAAGGGAAGAAAAAGAATTCCCTAAGCAAACCTTTATTATTTTGTTCCTTTTGCTATCATCATCATCATCAACTAGAGCAATCCTGGTTATGAATGTATTAATTGACAGAAACATAACAGAAATTCATTTAAATGTCAACAACAAGGAATTATTTGGCTTACATCCTTGAAAAGTTCAAGAAAAGTTTTCAAGTAAATCTGAATCCAGAGTTTCAAAAGCTGTCAGCAAGGTCTTGACATTTTCTTTCCAACCCTCAGTTCTACTTTCTTTGTTGGCTTCATTCTCTATTTGACTCTGTCCATGTGATAGCTAAGTTGCTTCCTGGAAACTGAGGCTTAACTGGTCCTTAGCACTTCCGTCTCAGAAAAACATTTCTCACCATGTATCTATGTCAGTCTCCGCAATAGGATCTGATTGGAGCTGCTCGAGCATGCACCAAGTGCTTGGGCTGCTTTGATAAAGCATCCTAAATCTCATGCCCACTTCTGTGAAAAGTTATCAGGTCTGTTCCCAAAAAGAAAAGAAGGGAAATAGATCTTAGACGGAAAGAGTAACATTCCAAAAACTTATGAAAGATGTAATTAATACATTTGAGAAAAATGCATCAAGTTTTTGATCTGTTTTTTTTTTTTTTTTGCGGTACGCGGGCCTCTCACTGTTGTGGCCTCTCCCGTTGCGGAGCACAGGCTCCAGACGCGCAGGCTCAGCGGCCATGGCTCACGGGCCCAGCCGCTCCGCGGCATGTGGGATCTTCCCAGACCGGGGCACGAACCCATGTCCCCTGCATCGGCAGGCGGACTCTCAACCACTGCGCCACCAGGGAAGCCCTGATCTGTTTTTATAGCGTAAGTTTTTGAGTTACAGGTATAAGCCTAACTCCTCAAATCTTTTAATTTTCTATTCCAAACACCTATACCACATTTTGTTTCCGTGTGTAAATATATTTTAGATCTAACAATGCAGGGCAATGAGCAAATCTGGTGAACCATGTGTTGGGAGGGAGGGAGGAGGAGTTGGGAGACAAAGGTCCAGGTAGTTAGTCACCAGCAAAAATATATTTAAGTTGCATGGTCCGTTATAGAAAGCTGGAGTCAGAATTCACTCACTCACTCAGTTCCATTTCAGAAGTGTGCAAAAAAATAAATGCGAATTTGGAGAATCATACTAGGTTTTCCAGGAAAAAAACAAACAACTATTGGAAAATGCAGTGGAGTTTAGTAAGATGGTAGGAGTTTAGTGAGAGAAATTATGTGTCAAAGAAAGTCATTTAGAAGGATCTGATGATATAAAGAGAGATGGTAAATCTAAGTTTGGAATTCTCTCATCAGAAAGAGAACATAAGCTCATTTAATATTCATAAAAAGATTGAGTAGAAACATACTGGGGTATAATCAGAAGTGCAGTGCTCAAATGTCACTGTTAAAATAAGAAGTTTCTTGTCATTAAAATAAACACATGAAAGAGATCCTTAAAAGAAAATATGATAAGTTTCACTCACTAAAATTGTCCTCTCTTTTCCTTAGGGCTTTCTTAAAGACATAATTAAATTTTCGGTATCCTCAAAACTTTTTTATGCTTCCTAAAAGTAGAATAATATTTTTCCTAAGTAACATCTTTTTTTTTTTTTTTTTTTTTTTTTTTGCAGTACGCAGGCCTCTCACTGTTGCGGCCTCTCCCGCTGCGGAGCACAGGCTCCGGACGCGCAGACTCAGCGGCCATGGCTCACGGGCCCAGCCGCTCCGCGGCATGTGGGATCTTCCCAGACCGGGGCACGAACCCGTGTCCCCTGCATCGGCAGGAGAACTCTCAACCACTGCGCCACCAGGGAAGCCCAGTAACATCTTTTTTTCAAGACTTTTTATGATATCACGTGAACACAATAACACCAATTACTCAAGGAAAGATCATTTCACTACCGCACAAAATTTGGTAGCAAACCTCTTATATAGTGGAGATGCCTTCTTAATAATCTGGATTTTCAGACAAATCTGAATTCTCTGAAGACTGCCAAAGCCTCCAATTATTTGTGATCCAAAAATTAATTTTGTGACATAAGTGATGTATACTTAAAATGCAAAAATTAGCCATAAAACTTTGGATCTTTAGCACAACGCCTAGCATATGTGTCTTGTTTTCCATGTTTAGGAAAAAGTGCCAGAATTTTCATAATATAATTATCTCAAATATTTCAGCATATAATTTTAATGAGCAAGCCCATGGACCTGGCAGAACTATAAACCGTTTATCTCAAGCAATGGAACAGTTAATATTCAGTTTTTTAAATTCAGTATTTTGTCTGTTAAAGAGATTGGCATTTGTTATCACAGTTTTAATGATAGAAAGAGCCTCTGAAACCTCACTTTTAATTGGTCTCAGGTCAGCAGCTTTGTAGTTTACAAAGGCCTCTACTAGCAAATTGAAAATAATAGCAACTATTTACATCCTTGATATAAAGAAAGAATAACATGTCTTAAGCTTAGCAATTGTGCTTCTGGTCTAGATTTATCAATTCCCTCATTCCACAAAGACCTATTTAACAACTACTATATTCCTAGTACAAATGCCTACAAGTATTATTTTAATACACCACACTAAGGGAAACTGAAAGACAGATTTAAAAAGGGAAGATACTCAGACTAACTTACTTTACTCTTCCGTCTTCCAGGTGAGAAGAATCCTTCCCATTAGACAATTTCTTCTTAAGCATTTTCTTTTCCTTAGCTAAGGTAGGACCATTGATAGCACTCTGCATGCTCCTTTGACCCAAAGAATTCTGATAACTTTCTATGTGATACAAATCAAATGTGTATAATTATTTGTTCAAGTTATAAATTTTTACCTTTCCTTAACTGGCTATGAAAGGTTTATGTGAGTATACACTCATATTTTGACATGCGTACGCAGGATGCAAATAGGTTTAATTTGATGCATGTTTCCATTATATTGGGAATATCTAATGCCCTGGGTACACTTATGTTGCTGTAGGTCCAGAGGTTACCTGTAATAAGAAGCCAAGGTCCCACAGAATAAAAATCAGAAAATAAGATGGAATTCCCAAAGATAAACGTCAAAAGCTCTTCCTTTCTTTCCCTCATGACACTCACCCTAAGAGTCTGTTACAGTGATTTGTGGAGGAATGAGATGGGAAGGTGACGTAGAAGATACTTTCTCTGCAAAGGAGCACAGCCTGTATAAGTGGAGAAAAGTTCTGTCTTATAAACTGGGCATGGGGTGTGCAATTTTCAGTCCCCAGGCTAGTAGCCATTCAGATATGGCTATTCACAAATCTTAATGTGAATGGACTCTGGGAAATAATAGCGACTGTAATAAATGATGTGCAAAAGTTAATACAGAGTAACAGATTCTTTGGGGATTAGGAAGATTTCTAAGAGGAAGTACCATATTGTTTGGTGATAAGAAGTTTGCCAAGAAGAAACAGCCAGGAGGTCCAAAGAGCTCATCTGCTAAGTGCGTTAAACACATAATAAAGCCAAATTAAAAGATGAACAAATAATCTACATTTTCTCCCATGAATGCAAACTGAAACCTCATTTTCTATAAAAAATTTTACCAGTGCCAATGGAAGCTGAGTAAGCAAAGTTTGGATAGTTTCATGCAGGTCATTACAATTATTAGAAAAACAAATAATTTCAAGGGAGCAGTGGGATAATTTGGTAGTCAAGTGTAGCTTCAAGATCTCAAAAAGAAGGACTCAGTTTTTCTGGTTTTGTTAACGAAGTCCAGTGAAAATGTGAATCTTTTTTCAGACTGATTTACTTAAGAACTGTGTTCACAACTCTCACATAACTTTTCTGTAGTAATTAAGAGCCTCTTGCTTTCAATGCCAACCTGCAGCCTTGAACTTCATTTGCCTGACTTTTGCTTTCATTTGCTCACAGTTGTATCTAAGCCTCGGCCCCCAGTCAATTGTCTGCCCTGATACACACCACTACGTTTTACTTACCTGTTGAGAGTTTTTTTCACTCCATTGTTTACCTTTGCATTACTCCCTCCTGCTGTGACCCTTACCATTAGGATCAAGTGTTTTCTATGTATCACTGTTTAACCAGGACAATAATCTAGAGAAAAGCATCCCATTCAGCTATTATCTTCCACAGAATATAATGGTTGCCTGTAGATAACGTCCTCTTATGTAAAAGCAACTATTTTTCAGTCTTATTACTGATTATTAAAATGATTCAAATGTGACATTATAGTGACCTATAAGGGTATAATGGTTCAAACCATCCACAGGAATGCAAATCATAGAAGACTATACATTTCTACAAGAATCTTTAATTTATTTGTCTCGTGTTTCATCTGCTGTGACTCTCACTCCCATCATGATAGGAGAATGTGTAATCATAAATCTGTGTTGGCTGCGGTGTCAAAGCAAGATTACACTGGGGGAAGAATCAAGTCCCTGCTCTATTGGAGCCAAGAAAGACAATAGCATCAATCTGACCCTTTTATAACCACATTCTCCAGGCCTCACTTCTCTCGTCTCTCATGGAGAGTAGGAGCAGATCCTCCTATCATGTTTTTGCCCAATAAAGAGGCATGTGTTTGCAGAACATCTTGTTTTCCTCTTATTCATATTTTGACTTGGCATTTATGGCAGTTGGGTGAAACCAGAAGCCACAGTCTGATTTGTCTGCAACAGACAGTCTAATTAAATTGGAGGGGAGGGACAGATGCACAAAGCTGCTGAACTGCTCATAATACAAAACATGGCAGCTTCAGTTTGGAAAAATGTAGCAAGATGGTGCCAACAATTTCTGCTCACTGAACTAGCTGAAGGATGTAATTACGTTAAATTCCTTTAAATTCCCTTCTTTTAATTCCAATTTCACATATATCATTGATACATTTTAAAAGAGCTTAGAAGGCCATTATTTGGGCTGTGCTAGAAGAACGATAGGCACACGATTCACAAATGCTGTAATTTTTTTGAGTCAGATCTGTCAATATAAAAAGTGTTAGTTTTATAAAATAAGTATTTACACATAGGGTTTTTTCATCTTTAAAATACTCTCCCTCTTTGATTCAAATCAACCTCAGTTTTTTGATACTTAGGAACTGCAAGAAATCGAGAGCTCCAACTGCTGTTTGTAATACTGAAAACCTGATGCAAACCTTTGTGAACATGAACTCTTATGAAGAGAAGCACAAACTGTTTGCACCTCTAATGGCAAATCCTCTTTGTCAAGCTGTTTTACAATCTGCATTTCCGGTATAACATCATCCTTTCAAATTGCTGTGGGCATTCATGTTGCTACTATGGGATGCTAATCTCTCACTGATCTGTTTGTCTATTTTATCCCATCCTACCTCAAAAGTTACAGAGGCTACAGGTAACACCACCTTTCAGTGTGAAAGTATGTTTTCATATCTGTAGGTAAAACATGTTGTATTCAAAATCCACTTTTTCAGAAAAATTTACAAGATTCATTCCCCTATTTGAATGCTAAAACTTTCAAGAGATAACTGCTACAAATTCATAAGTTAAAAAAAATCATTGAAGAGCTGACAACACAAAGAACACTTAATGAACTAAATTCCAAAAAGTACCAAGCCCTTTATAAGAGAGAAGTTTTTTATGTCTGTTCCATTCCTAACAAAATTAAGCAAAGAGCAGCAGCAACATCAACAAAAGGCAAGAAAATGTGATCCATGATCAAGAGAGGAAATAGTCAATGAAAGCAGACACAGAGACAGACCACATGGACTTTAAATTAAATATGATAAAAGTTCAAAAATTCTAATGAAAAAGTATACAACATGTATGGAGAAAGGGAAAAGTTCAAGAGAGATGTGGAAGCTGTAAAAAAGGAAATGCTATTTGTGATAAATGTATCAAGATAATTTATGTAAGTAATGCTTATAATACTTTAAATGTAGTTTTAACATGTAATACAAAATATACTCCCAATTAATAAAATGGAAAATAATGCACACTGGCATGATTTATCTTTAAATGTTATTCAAATACAATAAGTTAAAAAAATAGAATTATGTAATTCTTGGTTCAAGATAACTAATGTAACACAAGACGTTATCTCCCCTACTTCTTGAAAGTCCATTTAAAAATAGCTATTTTAAAAGGAGGAATAAACCCAAAGAACAAAGAGAGAAACATATTGGCAGCTGAAGCCATATGGAAAAGTAGTAAGTGATTTAACAGATCCAAGAAAGCCAAATCCTAATCCAGCAATGAAATCTGAGAATATCTAGGATGACCCAATGCATTCCAAAGAACCAGTGACTCGGGAATTGGCAGTATTCGGTACGTATGGAAGTTGGAATAAAAGTGGTAGAATAAAATCAGAAAGACCTGTTGAAAATCTATTTAGATCTCTAGATCACCTCCCTTCCTCTGCATAGCTAAGGACTTTCTACCTTCTCCACACATGTATACCAACTAGGCACACGACTGTTGGTTTATTAACATGAGAGGGCAAATTACACTATCTCTGATCTGAGTTGAAGCTCAGAGTACTACACGAAAAACAAGAAAATTGAGGGGGAGTTTAGACACTAAATATATTATCTCACCAGGATCCCAGAACTGAAAGTCATAATTATGTCCTGCAAGCCACTTGAAAGTTTTCCTGGAAGTCTGGACAGCCCAGAGAAAAGTTCTGAAGTATTTCCCTAGTAAGAAGCATTGGCAGATTACCCCACAAGGAAGCCCACAGTCTTTTCTATATGCACAGAGAACCCAATTTCTGGGATTTTTTAGTGCCCCTCTTTTAAATATGAGTCTACAGTCAAAAATGAACAGACATTTGAGGTATATCTCTATTATGAAAGAGCCAATATTAAAAAGCCAAAAAAACCAGAAACGAGTAACAGAGAAAAGAGGTTACAAAGAGAGATGAAAATCACACACACATACACACAATTAGATAAATATTTTCAGAGAAATACGAATATATTGAAAAAAAGGAACTTTCAGAGAACAAAGAAATGAGTCCTTGGAAAATAAATATATGATATTAGAAATGAAAACATCAGTAGTATAAATGGAATATAAAGCTGAGGAAATTTCCCAGGAAGTAGAATAATTAGATAAAATATAGGAAATTTTAAAAAATAATAAACTAGAGGACAAATCTGGGGTTCTTAACATCCAAATAATAGGTTATTCAAGAATAAACAACAGAGAAATGGAGAGAGAGGAAGAAAAGAGGCAAAAAAAATTCAAGAAAACGTTCCAGATCTCAGAGTCATAAGATTCCACATTGAAATACTCACCTGGTGCCCAGTGCAATAGATGAAAATAGTCCCACTCAGTAGAATTTTCTTATACAGTCACACAGGTTGTAAACTGCACAACTTTAGGGGCAACATTGTCATTGACAATGTGAATGAACCTCCTTTGACATGTGCCGTTTGCAATGGTGCCCTGGATTTTTGTAGTGCAGTGACCCTTCTCAGCAATCTATGCCACTGTGAAATTTTAGAAAGCAGGATAAAGAGAAGATCCCATGAGATTTCTGAGAGGGGCAAGAGGCTTCATGTGAAGATATCAGATTTCTCAACAACAATACTGAAAGCTGGGGCTTCCCTGGTGACACAGTGGTTAAGAATCTGCCTGCCAATGCAGGGGACATGGGTTCAATCCGTGGTCCAGGAAGATCCCACGTGCCGCAGAGCAACTAAGCCCGTGCACCACAACTACTGAGTCTGCGCTCTAGAGCCCACGAGCTGCAACTACTGAGCCCTTGCACCCCAACTACTGTAGCCCATGCTCTCTAGGGCCCATGTGCAGCAACTTCTGAGCCCGTGTGCTGCAAATACTGAAGCCGGTGTGCCTAGAGCCCGTGCTCCACAACAAGAGAAGCCACCGCAATGAGAAGCCCACGCACCACAATGAACAGTAGCCCCCGCTCACCCGCCGCAACTAGAGAAAGCCCGCGCGCAGCAACGAAAACGCAACACAGCCAAAACAAAATCAGAGAAAAAAACAATACTGAAAGCTAGGAAACAATGTAGGAACTTCTTAAAAACTCTGAGGGAAAAACGCTTTCCCACTTGGAATCCTATAAGAAGCCAAGCGATTACCTGTGAGCGTAAAACAAACACACAAAGATATCTTCATTCATGCAAGTTGTTAGAAAATGTGACTCCCTATGTGCTTAGGAAACTCCTGGGCAACTGATGCAGCAAAATTGGGAAGGAAAACAGAAATATGGAAATCATAGGATCCAGGAAACTGGAGATCCAAATTAAAAGAGAGAGTAACAGAATTTTTAGTGTGATCATGTGGGGAGATATCAATGTAAAAACCATCAGACCTAGAGATGAACCAATCTCGGTTGGAACAAGAAACTTCTGGAAAGGATTTCTTCACATGTGTGAAAGTGATAGAATAACTAACGTGACTAAATGATATGAGAGGAGATTATATAATTAGGGAACAAATTGGGGATAAATAAGTGATGTGTTTAGAAAACGAAACAAACATTTAAAAGGGGCAAATAGTAACTCTAAGCAAGACAAAAATGCACAAGAATGAAAATTAATCATGGCATGCCACATGGCTCAGTTGGGAAGGCAGTCATATAATCATAATATTGATAGTTATAATAATATGAATATTAAATATTCATCTTACTAACATTAGGATAGAACCATAATGGCAAGATGGGGAGATAGAAAGCAAGGGAAGGTACGATGGGGTTACACATAAAAAAAGAGTCAATCTTCCTCTTCCATGCTAGAAAGCAAATTGATAAAGCTAAAAATTAAAAAGTAGTAGATAGAGATGTAGAGGGAATACTGAAAGAATAAGAGTTGCAAATGGTTGCCTCTGTGAAGTGGGATTGTGGCACTGCTGCTTCTAAAAGGTCTGTGGAACTCTCTCTCTCTTTAAATTGTGTGCACAATGCATGAAAACCTGCACTAGAGATAGTCTGTGGGGTTTTCTAATTAATCATCTGTTGTAAAACTTGTATCAGTATTTATGGAGCTATCTACATGTGCATGGACTGCTTCCACAGTTCCTGATATGCACTTGTGTCTCCTCCTGAAAACTGTCAACTGACTGGTCAGTCAACTTGCTTAATTCTTGTTAGTCCCAGGCCCTGGAATTAGACACTGTAGCTTCAATACACATAAATCTCTGGGCTCTATTTGACAATGTTCTGTCAGGAACCACAATGGTGATACTTTAACTGATTTCAAGCAACCTCTACCTAGAACTTCATAGTTCTTTGAACCCTGTCATTTGGACTATGGCAGTATAATTTTACAGGTAAAATCTTTGGAGTGGATTAGAATCTTCATCCGGGCTGCCTGGATTTGAGCTTTGGCTCCAGAACTTGCCTTTTCTTTGACTTAGGCAGCTGCCTAAGCAAGCAGCACCAAGTTTATTGATTTACAATGTGAGATTAATAGTATTACCTACCACAAATGATTAAAAGTTAAATGAAATAATCCATGTAATGAGTTTATTGCAACACTTGGCATTTTAGTTAGTTCAAAAGATGTATTAGTTATTATTTTTACTGTCTTCTCAGCTCCAAGCTTAAAGGTCTATCATCCCCCTAAATTCCTCAGCTTCTTCAATAGCCTAGGCCACTTCGTTTCCAGTATTGCCAGCTGCCCAGCAACTTAGAACTTTGCAGCTTTTATGCAAATAGAACCAGAGGGGTTGTCTGGCTTTTCAAACATCTTTGAAACAAGTATGCAAATTGGATTTAAACAGCCAGCTTGGATTATCTATGAGAAAATGATTCCAAACTCACAAACATCTTCTGTAAAAAGAACAAAAAGACAAGATCTTGATCAAATATAGTGAAAGCAAACTAAAATTCCAAAGGTATAACTTTGACTTTTTATTTAAATATATATTTGGTCCTAGATAATTTTCAGGAAGAGACACAAAACCTGAAAAGAAGGTAAATATACAAAGAAAGTGAGAATAAAAAATTCCGCACCAATCTGGAAAAAGAGAATAAGAAGAAACATAAGATTTTAAGAACAAACATAAAGTTTTCTAGGTGTAAGGACAGCATAAGTCCACATAGACAATTAAAACACTCACTAATAATCTAAGATGTGGCTGCAATTTGATTGCACTTACATCCTCAGAGTCCTGAAGTTCCTGAAAATTTCTAAAATATTAATGTGTTTTGCTTCTAATTTCACTTGATCATTGTTTATTTTAAAATCAAACACTGAGGACAAGCAATGAGGAATTGTATAAAGGCAATGTGCCATAGATCTTAAAAACACAATTTTAACTTGGGTCAAGGTGTCTCAAAGGGTATTTTTGCATCAAGGTGCAATTTCAATTCTGGATGATGTACAAGTAAAAGACAAATTATGACATTTTAAAGTTGAATCACAACTCATTAGTTTAATTATTTCAACACTATGCTTATGTTATGATAAAAGCATTTATGTGGTAAAATAATGCATGATACTTTCTTTTCTCCCCCACTCATGGATTGGAATCCAAAAATTAGCCTGAGACATAAATGAAAAGGGTACTTAGACTGCCATCTAGTACACATTTTTCTGTATAGCAAAGCTGTTTGAATAACATCTTTAGCATTGGAACAAATACGTGCTCAAGCACAATTGCTTTTTTTAATGTATAGAAAATTGTATACAAACCACCCTTTTTACTCTTTGACCTAAATTCTTCCCCTAAATGTTAATCTGTGAGTGTTTCAATCTGTATTTCAATTCATTAGTACTTTATTCACTTGGCCCAGATATAGAATTTTAATCTACTAGGGATTTTCTTCAAAGGCCTCATTTGAAATATTTTTACTAACCTGTTATTTTCCCTCTCTAGAAAGTATACAAGGATTTGAGCCAGGAGTCTCTCAGGATTCCATGCGCTTTGTAAAAGTATTTACCTTTTAAAAGGAGAAGGCATTATTTCATTGGCAAAAGCATAATTATACTGATGATTAAAATTAAATGGAAATACTTCCATTAACAGTTCTCCTAGACTATTTTCTGCTATTTGCAAGCCTCCTGCCACTAAGTATATAGATCCATGTTTACTCTAGCTCTAAGAGCTAGGGGCTGGACACACAGGGTGCTTAAATACTGTGTCCAAAATGAGCAAACAAAGCAGTATCTCAAGACTTACACTGACAACATTTAAGATGGCATTAAAACTTGATCAATAAATGTTCTAACTTGGTATCAGTCAAGAATAGGATAGAATCCCAAGGACATTTAAGAATAGAGAAGAAACCCCAGGCCTCTCTCACATCCTTGGAGCTCCCACAGAAGATGTTCACCTTTGCTTCAGAATAAAAAAAAAAATGACTTAACTGTCAACAGATAATCTCAGGATATTCAATTCAATTTACTTGAACACATTTTTATTGCACTCCCGTTATGGGCCAGAAATAGACTTTGGAGGTACAAGATCAAATAAATCATGGTATAATCTCATGAGCTGTTTACTGTATGTTGATGATACAAATTTCAGGATTTACAAAACTTTCAAAAGACTAAATTGTGATGTAGTGGAAAACCTATCCTTGAAGATTTTCTATTGGAGGTTGGGTAATTACCCACAAGTTACACAGCTGAAAAGATTTCTCTCTTGGGAGGAAACTTAGATTTCATTTTAATGCATAATTCTCTGATTTTGTTATAAATTAGACCATTTTAATGCTAAATAAATAGTCAAAGGAAGTAGAACACTCTATTTTATTTGGAGCTATAATTGCCATTGAGTGTTACTCGATGGCAAAGCTTTGAATAATAAAGTACCTTAAAATATTAATGAATCAGGAAATTACATTTTTTTAGTAATCTCTGCATTATAGAAAAGCAATATCAAAATGATAACTTAAATAATTGTAAGATAACTTAAGAATACTTAACCATTTATCCATTTCATTCCTCAGTGTGTTAGGATTCTTTCTAATAATTTTTATCTGATCAAAGGGTATTTAATTTGGGAAGATAAGCCCAAGGTAACCATGTTGTCCTATGCTGCCAAAATGATTCTAAGCAAAGCCCATTCCACTCCTGCAGCAACATCATTAACAACTTTCGTTCAGTTATATCTCACCTTATGACTTATTTCAATTTAAAATCCTGTGAGGATTTGAATCCTAGAAGAAACAAAACCAATTATTTATGCATATTTCAATACATATAATGCATTTCTTAGCACAAATTAATTGAATTGTGGTATTATTAAATTTCTCTACAGTGTAAATTTTAAAGCAATTTAGCTTCCTTGTCTGCACATTACATGCACTCTTAAGTTGATGTAAACAATTTCTTTTTCTTGATAAAGAAAATATTCTTTATCTTCTTCTACTTTGTTGCCTCCATGAAATCCTCTTTCAGGGTAAATATCTCTTAATAGTCAGCAGAATACTCAGGCCAGGTTTCTTTGGCCTGTGTTTCCAGTTGTGTGCTTTGCTCGGGCTGCCATAACAAAGTACCAAACACTGGGTGATTTAAACAATGGAAGTTTATTTCCTCAAAGTTCTGGAGTCTAGACGTCCAAGATCAAGGTGTTGACAGCTTTGGTTTCTTCCAAGGCCTCTCCCCTTGGCTTGTAGATTGATATCTTATTTTGATATTTTCACATGGTCTTCCCTCTGTATCTGTGTCCTAATCTCCTCTTATTATTAGGACACCAGTCATATTGGGTTTAAGCCCACCCAGATGATCTCATTTTACCTTAATTTTGCCTTTTAAAGTAAAAGGCCCTATCTCCAAATACAGTCACATTCTAAAGGTAGCGGTTAGGCGTCAACATAAGAATTTTGGAAGGATGTAATTAAGCTTGTAACATCTGCTTAGATTAATTCTATTTATTTAGTCATCTCATTAACATTTCTCTCTCTTCTTTTAACTCATATTGCTTATTTCTGAATTTCTTATATTGTTATTCATCTTGCCAAGTGCTATATGCTTTATGCCAAATCTCCTGAGAACAAATGTTTAGCTCCTTTTTTGTATCCAACCTTGTATCACACTGTGCTTTATGGAAAGTAAATGCTCAATAAAAAGAAACTGATTTGATTTCCTGTGACTCCTAATGCTTTAAGATCTTCTGTCCTCTTCCTCACTGCCCAGTAATCCCACATCTTTAGGTAAATGTTCAACTCCAAAGGTGAAAGTCATTTATATAAGAAATGTGTATAGGTTGTCAACTTTATAAAAGAAAGGAGTTTTCTGAAAACTAAATAATAATCCTTCACCTGTTTTTCAGATCTGTACTTTCTCATTTCATACTTTCTTAAGGCTATTGAGAGTCATATCTAAAGTGATTGCATTGCTCAAAAAAAACTCTTTTCTGCAAGTGAAATCTGTGAACAAATATGAAATATGAACAAATTCATGAAATATGGATGTGACACAACTTAACCTGCTTACTAATTTACACACCCTGTAATTAAACCTGGGCCTGTGTGAACTACACATTTCATTGCAAATACACATGTAGAAATATTACTATTTCATCCTTCTGAAGAAGAAAAAGAAGTGTTACGAGGACCCTAAATTACTCCCTGTTCACTAAGCATTACAAGCCCAGAAAGTAATCAACTAAGTTTAACCAATGAACAAAGATTTCAATGCAAAGCCTGTTTACATGCTCTCCTTAGATCCCAAAGTTCCCTGTCCTATGTATTCTTCAAATTTTGACAACCCATGGGTGCATTAAAAAATAATATTTTAAAATAATCATAAAATTTAAATTTTATCTAGCATTTAACCTGGTGTATTCCAATAGAAGTCCAAAATTTGTAAATACATTTAAATCATATGCTATTGTGCATATTATTGTTAATGACTCAAATAATTTGATGGCAAAAGGGTAATGTAAAAATTCAACATTATTATTAAGATTCTTAAAACTTACCATGGCTTTAGTACCCTTCATCTTTTAAATCCCCCCCCGCAAAAAAAAAAAAAAAAAAAAAAGTTAAACACAGTCAATATGAGAAAATGGGACTTCCCTGGTGGCGCAGGAGTTAAGAATCTGCCTACCAATTCCAGGGACACGGATTCGAGCCCTGGTCCGGGAGGATCCCACATGCCGCGGAGCAACTAAGCCCGTGCACCACAACTACTGAGCCCACGTGCCACAACTACTGGAGCCCACGCTCTGCAACAAGAGAAGCCATTGCAATGAGAAGCCTGCGCGCCGCAATGAAGAGTAGCCCCCACTCGCCACAACTAGAGAAAGCAAGTGCACAGCAATGAAGACCCAACGCATTCAAAAATAAATAAATAAATTTATTTTAAAAAATGAGAAAGTGATTTGCACTAATTCTTAGAGACTGACAAATATCTGAGAATACGATGTGACTAATTTAGTTCCAATAATTTCCAAATCAGTATTATTCAGACTACAGAACATCTCTGTTCAATAAATAATTGAATATACATGGTTCCATTTTTTATTGGGCTGTATATGCAATCACTGATTGAGGTTATTATAACCATGAATGCTTGGTTCATCTCATTGCCTAAATGTCATCATAAGACACAGTATCTAAGATACTAGAACTCTGAGCAGGTATATAGAAGTGTGGGTATAAAATAGATATCTCAGACTGGCAGTTGGAGTTTGCCTTCAATGTATTTCCTTTAGTTTTATAACTAAGATAAAAAGAGAGGAATGTTAGTGGACAATATTTATTATTTCAAGAGTTTTACATAAAATTCCCTTTCTGTGGTTTCTTTTGAAAATTTGATTATCTTACAACAAACGTCTTCTTTCCTACATGGTGACAGTCAGATGGAACTGAGTAGTCACAGCCCTGTTCAGGCAGGACAAGCAAGCTCCCATGTCACCACCACCTCCCCTACTCCCTATTGTATTTTCCCTAATGCATTCTCTTGCCTGCATGGCCATGGAGGCATTTATATTTGCCACACTTTATACCAAAGGAGAAAGATGGAAAATAGAATTTGAGATGTTGAGGTTTGGATCAGGTTCTTGGAGGAGCTGAGAATGTTGTGAGATATCAATACTGGAGAGAAAGACCAAAAGAAAAAATGTCCACATTCGTGGTCGAAGTATAGAAACTCATTTTTTCAAGAATATAAATAACTAGAAAGAAACAGAATATGTTTTTATAGAACCCTTTAATGTTAATTTTAAGGTCCTTTAGGTGTGTTTTGATATCAAAAATGTTCAGAATCTTTTCCTCTTAAGTATATTTTATGTATTTCTAAGTCCTTGAAATTGGTGGTCCATGCAGTTAACAATAAGGCAACTTATTATTGAGTAGAATATTCATTTAACCATGAAAAACATTCCTTTAAAGATTTGTATACAACGACTATAGTTTAAAATGATTTACACATTTCTTAAAAACCCCGTAAATTATTATTTTCCTAAGGTACTTATGAGCTGTTTATATAATAAAAGTGTCACAGTGGAAGAAAAATAAACTGCATCTTATACCATGGTTGGGTTAAAGTAATCGAGCTCATTATATTATCAAGTCCATTGGAAAATATTATGATTCAAGGTGAAAGCCATATTGCTAAAGCATGAAGTTTTCTTTAGCCTTGAAGTAAAGACCCATCTGGTATTATCGTCAAAACAATAAGATTTGGAAATTCTCTTGCTTCTGTGTTCATTCGAACACAAATTCAAATAGAATTATTTTTCTATAAATAAATGTTTAAATTTATGACTACACATATAAGAAACTGGAGACTTAAAACAGATTTCCAAAAGTAATTATTTAAGCAGAAATGTGGCTCTATACAGCTGGTATAAAAGAAATGAGAAAAGCTTAATAGTTAAAACAAAAGGCTATTTGAAGACCACATTCTTAAGAATCTTAAGAGCTATGGCCGCTGAGCCTGTGCGTCTGGAGCCTGTGCTCCGCAACGGGAGAGGCCACAACAGTGAGGGGCCCGCGTACCGCAAAAACAAAAACAAAAACAAAAAAAGAACTGGTTAAAATATACCTAAATGACAGATGAATTTAGAGAGGAGAAAAAATGTATTTTCATCTGTATGTTAATTTTTACAAAGCAAAAGAAAAACAAAAGGAGAGAGAGAAAAGAGAGAGAGAATAGAGAGAGAGAGAGAGAGAGGAGGCAGGGAGGGAAGAAGGTAGGAAGGAATAAAAAATGGAGATAAATTGTGAGTCATATCATCTCAGTAGTAAAAGTTGTCTGAGAAATCATCACACCGACCTAGTTAATTAACAAATGCTTTCTGGAAAATAGTAAAGACATTCCTAATGAGGAAGAACATACAAGTGTTACAGATTAAATTAGCAAGTGCTGGCATTAAGCCAAAATCTGCCTTTCTTCTATTTCTATATGTCAGCTCTATTTTGACCTTTACATCTGCAAAATAGTCATTTTTCGATTTGCACTTCATAGTGTAGACATAACTTCAAGATGAATGTGGTTAAGTGTTGTTTACTTACTGCTGGAGTAAGTAAACCATGTTGGAGGCATGGCTTGGTACCTACCAGGCACTCTTCGTCTTCTGGAAATGTTAAGCCTTTAACTCCAGCTATGACCTCTATTAACAGGAATTACTGCTATTGAGTTTCCAAATTATTTAACTATTTCTTGTTTGTTCGATTTTTCCACTCCCCCCTCCCCAGCTCTGCATAGAATCACTGCATTCCTCCCTTCACAGAGAATATGATTTTTAAAAAGTCTGGCAAGCTTTGAAGTTAGTGAGACCCGGGGCTAATCCAAGTTCTGTTAGCTCATACTAACCTGCTGATTACTGCACCACCCTTTCATGTTTACTAGAGAAACAATGTGAACAAAATATTCACAACTCACCTTCAAAGATTAAATTAAGATATCATTGCTACTCAAGAATTTTTCAAGTACGTATATCCAATTGTCCTTTCCCTACTTTACATCTAGATCTCTCATTCAAAGAACCAATATTTTCCATGGAAATGTTTATGAATACAATTCAGTAAGTAAGTTGTGAGGAAAAAATTTGTTTTTTGGAAAGTCCTACCGGATGTAATTTTTTTCAAGACTATTTGCCAAACATGTTAAACTGTCTGAGAAGAAAAGTACTACCTTGCTATTTGGCTATTTGTCCAGGAGACATAAACTATGACTTGGAACCCCTAGAAATTTTCAATATTTCCTTGCAGTTACATTTTCCTATGGCAATAAAGGTAGACTATCGTTCCCAATATTTAAACCTCACTGCCATCCACAACAGTAGGTTAACACCTGCCCTGTGTCATACGACTTGCCAATAAATTATGTGGGAAGAATATATATATCTCTACCTTACTGATTTTGGGCTTGACCAGGTGATATACTCTCGAATGGGATATGTGAGTAGATGTGCTGTTAATCATGTTAAGCAGAAGGTTTAAAATTATTTTAAAGTCTGTTTCAGGCTCTCTTGTGTTACTATCTTATGCTATGAGAATAGCATGCCCCAATTAAGGGCAGATCCTTCAGCCTGGGTCCAGAAATGAAAAGGTGTGTTATTGCAGACTTACCATTGGTCACCAGCCTGGATCACAATCAGAGTAGCCCTACAAACTTTATGACACTTGAGCAAGAAATAAATGTTTTTTGCGCTATAAATCCCTAAAATCTGGGAGGTGTTTGTTACATAGCATTATCTAGCAAAAGCTGATTAATGTACTGGTTAGTAACTTTGATCATAGTCTTAAAAAAGTTTTTTTATCCAAAAAAAGGCCAAGAGTTACTGTTATATAATGTGCCATGACAGCACAAAGTGATGTGCATGTTTGTCAATTCTCTGCTGTATTTCTTCGTAATATACTGCCAATGTATAAAACAGACAACTGAGGGAAACATACTGTATAGCACAGGGAACTCTACTTAAGGCACTGTGGTGTCCTAAATGTGGAGGGAAATCCAAAACGGAGGGGATATATGTATATGTATGGCTGGTTCATTTTGCTGTGCAGTAGAAGCTAATACAACATTGTAGATCAACTATACCCCAATAAAAATTAATTTAAAAAATATACTGTCAAACTAGGTGTTCAATAATTCAATCTGCAGGTTCATCCTAGGAAAAGATTTTCAAATTAATCCATGGCTATCATTTAGTTTATCCTCTTACTATAGACAAGTAAATTACTCTAGATTTTTAGCCTCCAACTTCTTCCTCTAAGTCTTATTCATTCCTTTCTGTAATCTTTTTTACATTTCTGGATTTCTAATTTAACAAAGGTTAAAAACTAAAAAACTGTTATTATAAAAATTGCATTCCAATCTTTTCAAATCACTTTAAAATATGAACTGTCATTTAAATATTTGAACAGTACATCTGTTTCATTTTCTTCAACCATACATTACTGAAAGATGTCACAGATGCTGTTTCCGTCTGATCACTCAGTGTCCATATTCCTGAAATTTCTGGACTTATTATTTGTGCAGGATATAGAGATCCATAGAGCAACCCTCAACCTCAGTGACATATTGGAGGTGAGCACACTGAGGTTCAGAGAGGTTAAATTATATGACTAAGCTCACACAGCATATCAATGGCAGAACCGGGACTTTAACCTAAGACTTTTGCCTGTGAATCCACTCATTGTTATTAAAACATGCTGTGATTTTTTTAAAAGTGTTAGTAAGTAATCTTTAGACTGACTGATTCAGGCATTGATAGGCAAGCAAAATTTACAAACATCCAGAAATGTTGTCATTCCTGATAGGACCATACAACCACTTAAGATCAGGATTGTCCTAGGGCTTCAACGGCAGAACTCTTTAAAGTGCTGAGAAGTTTCCCAGTGACTTACTTTCCATTAATTAGTCTTTAATAATTCTGCTAAATGTGTCCTAATTCACTTCTGGGTGTGCATTTGGTAATCGTAAGTATATGATAAGTAAGTATATGATTCAAAAGTATAATTCACATGCCCCAATATCAAATATATGCATAGAAAATTCTTAGGAATTTAGTTTAGAGCTCAGTCATCACATATACCTACTTTTGTGCATAGTCTAGTAATTTAAAAAATGCATAGTGCAGTCAAGGTAATTCAACCAACAGCTTTTAACTACCTAGTATATAGCAGGCACTCAATTATGTAATGAGAGATACCAAGATAAATATGGTATGGCATTTGTTCTCAAAGTGTTCACATTCAAAAACAGACATCTACCGATCTGGGAGACAGTGTGGACCTTTCACTGTGAAAGCATATAATCTAAATTTTTAATTTATATAAATGTCATCATAAAGACTACAATACATCACTTCCCCTTATGAAACTTGCACCTTTGACCACTGCTTCTTTTTATTCTGAAAAGTCTGCTTCTGCTGAACACTAAGGCAGAAGTTCTAGCAGAGGGTGTGGCATTATTTGCCAAGGGTTGCATCTTTATCTTGCTCTGAAAAGTTGAACGTGATTTTCATGTAAAACATATTTAAATGTTATATTAGCATTCCCCAAATGCTTCCCTTGTTCATCAAATATAAGCACTCAAATATGTCCACTGAAGACAGTTTTACATTATTCCTCAAATGTGAGCCAATTTTAATTTAGCAGGCAATTATTCTGAGTGAATGGAAGTGACTTTTTACCTAATTTGCTCTGGTTAACATTAATTCCTAGCTAGTAATTGCTTTAGCAGCTGTAAAAATGAAGGAGCTTATGGCACCCCATGCCTCCCTACCACACACACTGGCACAGTGATGCTGAACTGGAACTGCCTGCCATCCTCCCGGAGAAGGAGAGCGGAGATATCAGTGAAACATTCTGTTCTCTTCCTGTAAAATATGTCTTATTTTCTCATAGGACTTTCTAGACTGAAGGCGGACAGTGGGATTGAAGCAATCGATGGCTGGAAATTTAAGGAAATGATAAAAGACACATTTCACAACGCCGGATCTATGATTCATGTCTGTCACATTTTTTAAGACATGGTCCACAATTTACCTTTTAAAGAAAGCTTTCCTTCTATCCCATCTGTGAGTAAGGTGACCTTATAGTTTATTGTTTAACTGGAACAATGTTGAGAGTGAAATGCGGCAATAATTAATAGGGCTGAGACAAAGGCATAAACTGGACTGTCCCTGCTAAACTGGGATGGATGGCCGCCCTATCCACGAAGCGAGCAATATCTCCTCAAGATTCTAATAGTATTTACTGCAGGTTTTACTTGTTGGACATTCAGCATGTGCTACAGGGGGTTCCTTATATTTTATGTGTATGTTCTGTGCCCTTGACTTGGTCTATAATATCCTTTGAAAGCAGAGAGGATGGCTTTTACTTGGATATTTTCTCTAGAACCTAACACAAATCCTACACACAGCACACACTCAGGAGATATGTTTAAGGCAGTAGGTGAACAGAGTTAATGCTTAATTAATGTTTGTTGAAGGAATCTGCATTAGTTAGGGTTCTCTAGACACACAGCCAATAGGTTCTGTTATACATGCATGTGTGTTTATATATGTTTATAAATGTATATATTTTATGTATATATAAAGAGATTTATTATAAGGGATTGGCTTACATGATTATGGAGGCTGAGAAATCCCAAGACCTGTGCTAGGAAAGTTAGAAATCTAGGAGAGCCAATGTGTAATTCCAGTCTGAGTACCAAGGCCTCAGTACCAGGAGAACTGAAGGTGTGAGTTGAAGTCTAAAAACCAGCAGGTTCAAGACCCAAGAAAAACTGAATTTTCAGTTGAGTCCAAAGCCAGGAGAAGACTGATGTCTCAGCTCTGAAGTCAGGTGTTTCCTCCTGCTCATGGAACAGTTGGCCTTTTTGTCCTATTCGGGCCTTCAACTGATTGGATAGGGCCACCCTCATTGGGGAAAGCAATGCTCAACCTACTGATTCAAATATTAATGTCATTCACCAACATCTTCACAGACACGCCCAGAATAAAGTTTGATGAAACATCTGGGAATTCTGCGGCCCAGTCAAGTTGACACATAAAATTAAACATCACAAAATGCAGCACATGGTATTTGTAGTGACAGCGGCTTCAGCTAATATTATCGTATCTTTACCTTTACCTTGATTTCAGCTAAGTGTATAACGGTTTATTTCTATTACAAGATGATCAGATCTTTGCTTCCACTGGATTTTCCCAAAGTGCCTAGAATCATATTTGTTAATACTGTTAATGATAACACCTTAGGAACTGTGAAGATACAAAGGTGAACAGTCTCATTTGAAAGAGGAGATGAATACACATAAAAGGTGACTCACAGTAGAGTCAATAAATCACATAATGTTTGTGGTATAAACAGAAAATACAGAACAGTGTGGTGGATAGTGTAAAAACTTGCAGTCTGAAACGTGGGTGTAACTTCCACACCATTTCAGAGAGACCTGCATTTAAATCCAGCTCTATGAATTAACAATTGTGTGAGCTTTGACATTCAGAACTTCATTTATTCCACTGTAAAATGAACAGTGATAAATTTCTGTCGTATAATTGTTAGAATTAACTGAGCTGTGGACTGGAACATTGCACTCAAATTACTATTGTAATCATCGTTATCACCATTATGAACATTGTTTATATACCAACAGCTATGATTTTTGAACCTTTCTTTTTATTGTTATTATTAAATGTAAAGAATCCTAAACCCAAATGATTACTGTAAAGAGTAAATGATATAGCATATGTTTAAATTTTTAGTTAATCTAAAATAATAGTACAATTATTAACTGGAGTATTATCGTCATTACTGTAACACAGAGTGGAAATATGCCATAAACAGTATAGCTGTGTCTATTATTCTATAACTTTATAATTTAAAAGCAATTGGGCCAAACAAATAATTCAAAGAACTGTTCTCTAAAATATTTTCATTGTTCTGTCATATTCCTTTCCTGTATTCTTTTAGTAGAAACACATAATTTGGTGTGAAACAGAAATTTTCTAAATTCAAGGTTGTGACATCCAGGAGAATATAGAAAAATATGGAAAGTGAACATAAAGTTAGGGAGATGTTTTCAGGTGACCCTCAAACAGGAAGATTTTTCTCTTTCGGCCAAAAGCGAGAAAGGGGTATGTGAGCCTTGTTCTCACCACATGACTTCAGAAAAGTCATTCTTTCTCATAGTGGAAAATAAATAAGAAAATACACACATGAAAGAAACAACTTTCTAAAGACCATGCTTTAGCTAAAAAGAAATAGAAGAGTCACAAACGTTGCGCTGAAATTTCCTCCCTATAAGACTGAACTTTGAGTAGATCCAGACAAAGAGGCTAAGCATGTGAATTAAAATATCAAGCCCAATACAACCATGGTATCACTTAAAGGCACACCACAGAAGACAGCAATGTAGAACTAGGAAATGAAAAAAGAGGGTGCAAAGATGAGCTGAGTGACTAAATGTTGAGGGTCCAATTCAATCAAGGTCCAAAGTATAATTAGAATTGTATATAGGGCTTCCCTGGTGGCGCAGTGGTTGAGAGTCCGCCTGCCGATGCAGGGGACACGGGTTCGTGCCCCGGTCCGGGAGGATCCCACATGCCGCGGAGCGGCTGGGCCCGTGAGCCATGGCCGCTGAGCCTGCACGTCCGGAGCCTGTGCTCCGCAACAGGAGAGGCCACAACAGTGAGAGGCCCACGTACCGCAAAAAAGGAAAAAAAAAAAAAAAAAAAAAAAAAAAAGAATTGTATATAAATTATAATTTGTTGTGTTCATACTTAAGTGTACCTGAACAGATGCTTTGGAAGTCATGAGAGTAAAAATAGAACAAAATCTTATGGATTTTTAAATATATAACCTTATTTTTATTTGTATTTTATTGGTATTTTAGGTACACATAGAAGTGTGAACTGATTGATAGAACCTAGTGATTGGTTATCATTGCTCATATTCCCCTTTACACCTCTCCTTTTTCAGTTGCTGACATTTAGTTTCAATTAATTTAAATTGATTAATCTCAATTAATTCCACATCAAATAGTTTAGAGTCAGAAAGACGTAATTTATCTAAATTTATAAATTAAAGTTTATAACTTAAAATTATACCTCTCATGCTTGTTTATGATCTTGTGCAAGTCATTTGGGGAGAAAATAGTACCTACTTCATAGGGCATTTGGGGGTTAAATGATATATAAAAGTTTTAGCAGAGTAAGTATAGGAGCCAAATATCTTAAAAGAACCACCTGGGCCTGTAAACAGC
Source organism: Phocoena sinus (assembly GCF_008692025.1). NCBI lineage: Eukaryota > Metazoa > Chordata > Mammalia > Artiodactyla > Phocoenidae > Phocoena > Phocoena sinus. The sequence continues at coordinate 70,837,605 of NC_045767.1, forward strand.
ACAAGGTGTCTTCATTTTCAGTTCTTGGGATTCAGGTACTGGAAACTTCTGTAGAAGAACAGAATGTGTTCAACTTTCTATGAAAAATGGTTTGGCAAAACTACATTGTGTTCCCCTTGAACAAAGATCATCACCTGGGAGGCATACACATACATAATGTAAATTTTTTCTATCATATTTTTAATTATTAGAATGTAATTCATTCATTGGATTCAATGTGGAAGAAAAAAGTATACATATTAGGGTATTTGTTCAGCTATCAACTATCAATGGAAACTTGGTATAGTCATTTCAACCTCAGGGTCTTGGTTTCTTCATTTGCAAGATGGAGAATTGTAACATTATTTTTCCATATTTCTATGATTTTTCTAATAGCGGTCCAAAACTCACAAGTATAAGAAATTAAAATTTTTAAAGGGTTTGGTCACTCAGTCTGTGGCTATTGACTCATGATAGCTAAAACACAGTGCTGCTTTAGCCTGAACAATAGCTAACCTTACATTTGCCTCCATAGAATCCTTCCAATAGAATAGAGATTTCATGAACACTCATCTATTAATTAGAGTAAACTCTTTGCACACTTAAATGCTTAAGAAATAGATGGACATGAGAGATTGAAATGATCTTTATGATTTTCTGTTTCATTATACTTAGCTAGAAAATCGTTTTGGTTTCTACCACTTTCAGAAATCATAATATTATTTGTTGCTTAATTTAAAACTATGCTCAAACCAACAATTTTAATGTGTCCAAATTCTTACTTCAAAAGTAGATTCAACATAAAACAGTAAATTCTTTGTGGTGGGAAATTCTTGTTGCCTAAGAGCTATTATTTAGACAATGAACTCTCATTGTGCAGTTAATGTAGGTATGGTAGAAAATCAAACTGACACTGCTTTGGTGCTGGAGATATTTTCTAGACAAACTTTTAAATACATTCCTGTTGTGCTTGGCTGTCAAACACATTTCTTCAAAAGTAGAGGGCAGAAAAAGAAATCCTGATTCATTGAGAAGTGGCTGTTTCATCTTCAATTCTTTCACACTTTCACCTGGTCTCCCTTCAAACTCCCCTTTCTGCACACCAGTGCTCACAGTTGATAAAGAATGCAGTTTCCTGATATATCCTATTCCAAGTAATAAACTTAGCATCTAGTCTTTAGTCTTCATCTTCAAAGCAGTTGGCAAACATTAAATAATTAATCTCCACAACACATGTGGGAAGTAGACATACATTATTATCACCATGACAAAACTGGAGGCTTCCTGAATTTAAATGAGTGGCCTGAGGCCACAATCAAGTTATTATCAGAGCTGAAATTAGTTGCTGCTTCCCGGCTTCATTTTAAGACCTCACCAGGTCGCCTCCTGTCCTAGTAAGAACCCAAGTCCACTTTCTGCATAATTTTCATAAAGAATCAACAGCATGTTGCTACTTCTGCCTATTAGGGAATTTGTATAAATAATTTTGGACATGGTAAATTCAAATTTATTAACCAGTAATGACCTGAGATAGATTTTATTGCAGTTTCTTCTGATAGTGACCAAAGGGTTTCACCTTTAAACAAGACATCAGATGATGGCTGTCCAGGAAGGAAATGATGTTACCTTCAACAAGTCTGTGGGTCTGTGTTTCAAAAATCCTGTTTAAAATACAATATATCATATTTTTACCCTAGTAGGTAGAAAGGATTTTTGGCAAGAGCAATGGATAAGCACTAAGGAAATACTTGGTAAAGTTTAAAAATGAAAGAAGCATATTCATTAGCATTTGTTGAACACTGAGTCCCTTCTAAGAACTGTATGTGGCAAGGAATCATAGTCTAAACCTCACGGGCTTAAGCGGTAGTCTTATTAATATTTGCTTGTAAGTAGCTGCAGTTGTACTTACTAATAAAATCTCCTGATGAAGTGCAGGTCGTTCCTCCTGCAATCCCTACACTCGGTATTTCAGAATGTGTACATTCTATAACTCCCAAGTTAAGGAGCTCTACAAGACAGAGCCGTGCCCTGACACCATAGAATTAGCAGGTGAGCCCTCATCATGTCCAGTGATAAACAGCCTTTGGTGAGCTGAACTCATGTTGCTGGTCTGCTAATTGGCCAGTTATATTCATTTGGTGTTGCTGAGCCTCTAGACAAATTAAGGTTAATTGGAATCAGGAATGGATCAGCAACCTTGGTACTCAATCTGTTTAGCAGTTCTCCTCAACTCATTACTTTTCTTCTTTCAGCTCCTCGCACAGCGAAGTGTTGCTCATTCTATTGGCCTCTATGGTGACCCTGTCTTATTACAAAATGTTTCAAAAGGGAATTATTGGGGGGACAGGCAGCAAACCGCAACTCAGTAGCATCAACAGAATCAACACCTCTAAGATGTATCTTGTGAATGTCGTCTTCATGTAGCTTTTCCAAGTATGTCTAATATGTATGTCTAATATGTCTGTCTAATATGTCTATCTAATCCCTCAGGACGTTTCATTTTGTTATTTGGGGTCCTCTTTTGGTAGAACAGAACCTACTCCTGGAAAGGACCTCAACATGTCCATCTGATCTAGTTCCTAGTCAGAGATTATATTAATCCATTTGATAGATTAAGTAAAGAAACCCTGAGTGGGATAAATTTTCCCAAATGTCTGTACTTAGGCTATTAGCATTTTGGTCTCCAGCTTCATAATTTAGTGACTTTCAACTATGCCATGTTGCCTCCATACTATTTCTAATAGCTAATAGTTATTAGACAATCACTATGTTCCAAGCAATGGTGAAGTGCTTTACATGCATTACATTAATGAATTCTTACAAGCTTTAATCCCATTTCAGAAGAAAGAAACACCCTTCATTGAATTAGCCTGATTGCAAAGTCCCTACTACATATTCAATAACAATTATTCAACAGAGAGAATCTGTAAACAATTCCAGAATCCACGTCCTGCCAGTTACCACTCTGAATGAAAATCAGGACTTTGAGAGACAGCTCTGTGATTTAGGAAAATGATGTACATCCCATTCAGACCTAGGCAATGAGGAATACTGAGGATTAATAACCATCAGAATCCCACTAAAGAGAATGTTCTTGCCATCCTAGATTCATTCAAAAAATAATAAAAAATGAAAACGTACATAATGATGAGAATTATTTTATTAACTTCAAAAGTAAGAATCTCTCAAGTTATTGAGATAATTATGATTCAGTCGGTTTTCCTGGCAGAAAAAAAAAGAAAACTATATACACAATAAATCCTATTATAACCACATACCAGTGCTCCTTATACATTCAACAAGACTCCTCTTTTGGCACTGTGATATCCTGTTCTCGTTGCTCTCCTCTTGACACTTCTCTGTATCCTGCACTAACATCTCTCCCCCAAATTCCTCTTTTCAAACACTTCACCCCCCTGTTCTTCTCAAGGGCATTCAATTGGTAAGCAGAAATACAAAGGAGACAGCCTATGTATCTTCTCTGCTCCTAACCATTTCCCTTTCTACTATACCCTCGTGTATTAATGAGAGAAACTCCAAAAGTAGTACTTCCACACCACTCCAGAGTTGCCACACAGAACCCCAATGGTGGGTTTCTTATGTAATTGTTTCTAATGTTTTTCCAGCATGTATAATTGTATAAAATAACAAGCAAGTTTATGGCTTAGTTATCCTTGAATACATTTTATCATCTTCCTGGCCAAACAATTCAATTATTTTTCATCCTTTGGAAAACTTCTAAGCTAAAATTATGTAATTGTTCAGGGAATTAAAAGATGCTCAATGATTTGTGCCAAATGTAAAATCTGTAAGGTTTCTGACCATTTTAAGGCATGATTCTCAAAGCTTATGTGCGTAAGACTCAACTGGGACTGTTATTAAAGTTGTAGAAATTTCTGAACCCCACAACCAAGAGTTTTAATTGGGCTGGTTTACATCTGACAGCATCAATTTTTTTAATGCACTTGAGAGCTTGTATTTATAGAGAAGAATTTACAAATACTTTTATAATTAAAAATCAATTTATTAAAGTAATGAATTCAGAAATGCAGATTTCTCTTGACTTTCTACATAGCTTTACTGAAATATAATTGACATGTAATAAATTCCGTATGTTTAAATTGTATATTTGATAAGTACTCCCATGTAGCTATCACCACAATCAAGATAATAATACATTCATCACCCCCCCCAAATTTCCCATTCACATTTGTAATTCTCCTTTCCTCCCCCTCTCTACACCTTACCTCCCATTCTAGGCAATTACTGATTTGCTTTCAGTGACTAGATATTAGTTACATTTGTAGAATTTTATATGAATGGAATGATATATGGAACAGGTTCTTGGAGTTTTTGTTTTTTAAAGGGAGAAATATTTGGCTTTTTTCTTTTTTTTTTTTTTTTGCGGTACGCGGGCCTCTCACTGCTGTGACCTCTCCCGCTGCGGAGCACAGGCTCCAGACGCGCAGGCCCAGCCGCTCCACGGCACGTGGGATCCTCCCGGACCGAGGCACGAACCCATGTCCCCTGCATTGGCAGGCGGACTCCCAACCACTGCGCCACCAGGGAAGCCCTATTTGGCTATTTTCATTCAGAATAATTATCTTGAGACTCATTCGTGTTATGTATATATTAATAGTTCATTCCTTTTTATTGCTGAGTAGTATTATTACATTGTCTGAATATACCACAATCGGTTTATGCACTTGCCTATTGATGGACTTTCGAATTGTTCCCAGATTTTGGTTATTACCAATTAAGCTGATATAAACATTTTTGTACAAGTCTTTGCATGTACATATGCTTTCATTTCTTTTGCAGAAATACGTAAAAGTGGTAACAGCAGTCATGTGGTAAATAGGATATGTTTAATATTTTTATGAAAATGACAAATTGTTTTCCAAAGTGGTTGTACCATTTCACATCCCCACTTAGGATGCAAGGGTCCCTCTGCCTCATATCCTTATCAATGCTTGGTACGGTCAATCTTTTTAATTTTAGACTAGTTTTAATTCCAATAAGCATGTAGAAGTTTCTCATTGTGCTTTCAATTTGCAATTCACTCTGACTACTAATGTGGAGACTTTCATGCACTTATTTGACAACTGCATCTCATCTTTACTGAAATATCAGTTCAAAGTTTCTGTACATTAAAAAAATAGGTTATTAGTTGTAGATTTTTCAAATATATCCCTTATCAAAATGAGAAGATTTTCTTCAATTTTTAATTCGTTGAGGGTTTTTATCAGGAATCAATTTAATTTTTGTAAATTGCTTTCTTGTTCCTTATCTAATAGTTTATCTATGCCATTCTGGATAAGTTTTGATTGAGTTTTCTTCTCATCATGGTTAGTATTTTCCTGCTTATTTGCATGTGTGGTGACTTTTGATCAGATACCAGAAATTGTACATTTTACCTTGGGGAATGTTTAATATGTTTGCATCCCAATACAATTCTTGAGCTTTGTTATGGCAAACCACTAGGTAACCTGAAAGCAGTCTGATCCTTTTAGATCTGCGTAAGGTTTGTTTGGCAGGATCAGGGTATGGTCTAGGGTGAATTTTCCCCCACTACTCATGTAAGAACCGTCTTAGTGATCTACCCCATGTCCTGTGATTTGCAAAGCTTTCCACTCTGGCTGTTGGGACCAGTACTGTTCGAGACCCTGTGTGAGTTCCAAGTATTATTTCCTCTAATTTTTTCAGATGTTTCTTCCTCAGCCTTGAATAGTTTCTGCACACATGTGTGCTGATCAGACCTCAGCTGAAAACTCCAGGGAGTACCTCTCAGGGAGTACCTCTCAGGGTTCTGGTTGTTCCTCCAGGGAGCTCTCCTTTCTCTGGTATTCTGCTCTGCAAAATGTAGCTGCTTTGGCCTCCCTGGACTCCCAGTTATGTCTCCTTAACCCAGGAAAAAGTCTGGAATGTACTTTCCATGGTACAACCTGGAAACTGTCTCCTGGAAGTAGGCTGGAGTAATCAAAAGGCTCACCTCATTTGTTTCTCGTCTCAGGGCTCACTGTCCTTCATTGCCTAATGATCAATTTCTTTAAAACTGTTGTTTCACATTGCTTGCCTGGTTTTTTAGTTATTTCAGGCAGGAAAGTACTTTTGATCCCTAATCTGCCACCTAAGTCACCCATTAAACTTTTCAAGTCAATTTGCAATCTTTTTCTCTAATTATGAATCCAGTTAACATGTAACAATCACTTTAAAGATGGCCTTTGGGCTTCCCTGGTGGCGCAGTGGTTGAGAGTCCGCCTGCCGATGCAGGGGACACGGGTTCGTGCCCTGGTCCGGGAAGATCCCACATGCCACGGAGCGCCTGGGTCCGTGAGCCATGGCCGCTAAGCCTGCGCATCCGGAGCCTGTGCTCTGCAATGGGAGAGGCCACAGCGGTGAAAGGCCCGCGTACCACAAAAAAAAAAAAAAAAAAAAAAAAAGATGGCCTTTGATCAGTATTTTGCCTAATTTATAACTGTATCTAACCAAAACACTTAATCTACATTTATAATTTTAAATATTCAGTTTTTATCCATAACTTAACTATCTCACTGAGAGCATTCTCAATGCAGATGTGAAAGCATATTGGTGTGCTGTGCAGGGATTACAAAGCTTATTTATTTCCTCTGACCTCAGGATGGCTGGGTGGGATCTTGAATGCCTGGAGCCCTTGTGTCTATATGTGCACAAAATGGAAAAGGGTGGCAAAAACTCTTCTAACAAACAAAACTCTCACAAATTCTTAAGTATTTCTTTTATACCTATTAAATTGTACTTATAAGTATAGTAAATATTAAACTCAAAATTATTCTCATGTTGTTCTCAAACAGTAGACTTATAGTCTTATTTTCAAATTAAAATCTCAACCTATAATTAATTTCTTCCTTAAACATTTTAAATTGAAATTACAAGTTAGATACTATAACAAAAATAAACAGTACGAGCACTTTAATTTACCAAAAGTACACAGATTTTTTTTCCTTAACATAAAAGTATTCATACTGGATGTTTGATTTGCTTTATCATATTAAGCTTTCATAAAACACATTTACCCAATAAAGTGGCCAGTACGCTTTCCCAAGCAAATTAGAATTTTCATGTCTGAAAAATGAGGCTGTATATAAAGAAAGATTTGGCAGGAAAGTGAGTTTCATTCCCTTTTTTTTCTCCCAAGACAAAACTGGAAATTACTTAAATGCTCACTAGTTACAAAGGTGTGTGGTTTTACAATCCTCATTCCCTAAATCCAAGTTACACATTTGTATTCGTCCACTGGACTTCAGTTATCTACATACTCATTTAACTTTAACCTTCTTCTGATTTTGCATTTCTTTGGCTCTCTTAAGACCCTGTATTTTCTTCAGATCTGTCTCTGAAGGCACCAAAATGACATGCCCCTGAATAGTCATGCAATGCCTCCGAATTTTGTATTTTACCATCTGAACTATGTAGATGGAATTCCATATTCTATGCTTCTTTTTTCTGGCCTGGCAGCACCACAGATTTTATGTATATTTAAAATTAGTTCCTATTGGATTTTGAGTGACATCCTGGCTTTGTCTGACTCTAGGGTATTTTACAAAAATTATACTAGCCACAGTGCCTAAGAAACTATACATTTTAAAGAGTATTAACCAATGATTCTGAATCTGGTTTTTCTGATATCTAATGTTTGTACTTTAAGGCAAACATATATTAAACCCTCAGAAATACTGCTAGTCCCATACTGCAATAATATGAATAGCTACTTTAATTACCTTTGTGACATATTGTATAAACAATTTTCAGCTATAATCAATATTGTAAATATATATTAAACAATCTTTAAAAAACACAGATAATGTCTCTTCCAGTTATGAAAGATCAATAACAATAAGGAGAACAAACATTCCATTCCATAATCAACTAGGTTATATTCATCTGAATTACAGTGAATGATGAGGCCCTGTGGTCAGGGTCATATAGAAAAAGTCAACAATATATTAGCTAATGTGCTAATATAAGTATTTATATTGCTTCTCCCTAAACAGAGCTCAGAATTGTAGTAGTACCTCTAAAAGATGATGGAATGTGGGTCCGTGATAAAAAGTCAGTCTATGTATTGACTCTTGTAGAGTACGACTTAATTCCAAGAGGTGACTCCATAACATTCTTAATCATGCTTTCACACATTAGAAAGTAAGGTAATTAATAGCTAATATATCCAGTAAAAATAAATACTGAACTAGATTATCTCCTAGTGAGCTTTCAGCATCTGTTGACCTTCTTCCTTAAATGCTCACAAAATCACCTAAAAAACAAAGACTTGATGCACATTTTCATAACTGATCATAGAAATGGCCGCAGATATTTTCAAGAATTGAAAAAAAATAGCTTGACTCTTCAGACACTGTATGTACTAAGTATCTCTCCTTTCACGAATTTAACAATAGAAAAGATATTACTGAGGGAAATTGGTCTTGGAGGTTTTATTTTGCAGGGGAGGGGTTAGAGTTGTTTTGTTTTAACTTATGTTCTTTTCCTTCCCTCTGCATATAACTACCCCTCTCTAAGGCAAGAAAAAAAAAAGTAGAGATGAACTTCCTCCTCTATCATATCCATCTCCATATTGTTTCCTCTATCATATCGTATAACTCATATCATATAATATTCAGATCATATCCATATCGTTTCCTCTATCATATCGTATAACACACATCATATTCAGATCGTATCCATATTGTTTCCTCCATCGTATCATATAACTCATATCATATCATATTCAGATCATATCCATACCGTTTCCTCTATCACACCCAGCACAAAGCAAGACATTAGCAGCTGGACATCAAATTAGGACCTAAAGATATTCTGTATATGTACTTTTAATGGAATTACAAATTTTAGAAGCTATTCGCTTTAATAATTAATATTTATTATGTCACCAGCCTTTGTAAATAATTTCTTGGGCGACTTTTGGAAAGTTTACTTATGGTAAGAACTTGGAGTATACCAAAGGTATATGAATTCATTCTTAGTGTGCATGTGTGCGAGCATGCATGCGTGTGTGTGTGTATACATGTATGTTTTTCTTTATGTTTGAAAATACTGAATATGTTAACTTGATTCACCTCAAGTTTTCACTGAATCTCTTCTATAGAAAGTCCTCTGCAAGATTCCGTGATGTGAAAGGATTAAAAAGTCAGTCACTTGCCTCAGGACGTTATCTAGAGAAGACAAAAGGAACAAATCGGGAAACAAAAGAATAAAAGTGGTTTGTGACTAAATTCCAAATGAGTAGAAGTCATAATTCAGTTTTGTTTTTTATCCTACAATTTGAACGAAATAGGTGACAGTAAAATAATTAAAATTATTCATCAAACACTACCCAAACAAACAAAATGTAACCTAATTGGAGATTATTCCTCAAAATAATCTTTTAATAGGCTATACACACTTCAGTGGCCTTGAGAATTCCCCTTATTGAGGAGGTTGGAGATTCTCCAGGGATATCTTAGAAATGAGTTTTATTATTCTATACTTATATTTTAAGATCAAATTATTATTCAAGCTATCCAAAAGACTTGCTTGGAGAGTCAGGCAGACCCCTGTGGCCTTGGGCAAATTATTTTAACTCCTCCAAGCCTGTTTCTTCAACTAAGAAATATTAAATATACTTAGCTTATTGGGTGGTTATGAAGACGAAATATTATAATGTTCATTGAGCTCTTACTGCACATAGTATGTACTCAACATCAGTTGTTATTGTTATTACTTTTATCTTGTAATTTTCAAAAAGCATATGTATTTAAATGCATTCCTGAAAAGATGATTTTCCTAGAGAAGATCTGTAAATGTTCTAGGTAATTCCTAAAGAGGAAATCTAAAACTGTGAGTATTGGCCGCATTGTCACAACAAGTGTGTTGCACCTTCCAAGGCACCTGCTTCCAAGGAGAGTGGGTTTTGTTTGTATTCAATACTTGTTAAAACATCTGAGGTAATACTAAATGGTCTTGCCATTGCACCTGAATGTACTGGCAGGTTAACTTGATGTTTCTGTCGGGGAAACTGGAATGTCAGTAAAATAGCTATCTAGTGCACTTCTAAGTCATTATCTGTTATGTAAATGCTTCCCAATCTCTAGTACTAACCTGGGACTCTCTCTTGAACTCCAGACCCCCAACTAATCTTCCACATCCTTCTTGCAAATCTGCTCCTTCATATATGAATCCTAGACACAGTCATTCATCCAGTGCTCTATTTCAGAATCATCTTAGATTTTTCTTACTGCCCCTCGCCCTGTTTATCATCAAGTCATATCCACTCTACTTAGTTATCCATTCAAGAAATGTTATAAGAACACCAGCATTGTTCCAGATTCTTCTTCATATTAGCAGAACTTTGATCAAGGTTCACCAAGCCTATCACCATAGATTCCTCACTAGAGTCTCTTCTTTTCTTTTCCCTCATCCAGTGTACATACCACAGACCCTCCTTTACAAGACAAATGCCATGTGCCTCCACGCCCTTCTGCACAGATCTCATGCATGCTCCGTCTTCAAAATTCAATTTATGTCATTTCTTTTGGTCTATGTGGATCAATGAAACTGCCATTTTGAAAGAATTTCTGTATGCAGGAATGGATTTTATTTACTTTCCATGCTCTCTTGTCTAGGCCTACCAGTACCAACCTGGTATATCTGTTATAACCTTGGTTCTGACTGCAAGAAAATTGTGAGTTTATACATGGTTTTATTTAGATACTGTGGAAGGTAAATTGTATCACAGATTGATCTAACATAGAGCTTATATAAACTCTTTATGACTAATTTTTTAACCAATATTTTTAACAGGATTAGGAGATAAGAATGACAAAATGCCTTCAGTTTAGATCAGGGTTTCTCAGCCTCAGCACTGTTGACATTTTGGGACAGATAATGTTTCGTGTGGATGGGCAGCGGGGAGGAGGTTTTCCTGTGCATTGTAGGATGTGTAGCAGCATCCCTGGCCTATACCCACTAAATCCCACGAGCTCCCACCCCCCCACCCCAATTGATGGTAACTAAAATTGTCTGCAGACCTTGTCAAATGTTTCCTGGAGAAAAAAATCACTCCCACCTGAGAACCACTGGTCTAGATATTCCCAATTCTCCAGGTTTCCAGGATCACCTTTTTCTTGAGTATACAAATAAATATCCTCTGTTTTTATCCAATTAAATACTTGGTGGTGAGCCTTTAAATTGCTCCTATGCCATCCATGTGGCAGCCTGAGCCTCACCTCTTACGTGGCTCCTGCAATTGCCTCAGGAAGCTTGTTGAGACTAACTTCTTTCATTTTTCGTGAAGTACCACGAAGCCTAAGGCTAATGTGTTTGTCAGATTTTATAGAACATTGATATATGTAAGAGAATAATTACATCAAAGGGCAAGAAACAATTTTACATATTCAACATCAATCATCACTGTGTCTGCAAAATTATGGACTATTTCCTCCACTAGAAATTTCTCCATGTATCATTCTCTATGCTTCTAGCTTTCTGTTATTGATAAGTGCCTCATCTACAGGCCCTCCTCACATATTTCTCTTCCATACCTTTCCTTTATCCTCACCTCTATCCTCATTTCATAATCTCAAACTCTTATGTTGCCATGTAGAGCAACTATGCTTTGTTGCTTTTTTTTTTTAATGAACTATTTTCTTCTGTAAGGTGACTAAAAAGTTTTTTTTTAAACATCTTTATTGGAGTATAATTGTTTTACAATGGTGTGTTAGTTTCTACTTTATAACAAAGTGAATCAGCTATACATATACATTTATCCCCATATCTCCTCCTTGCGTCTCCCTTCCACCCTCTCTACCCCACCCCTCTAGGTGGTCACAAAGCACCGAGCTGATCTCCCTGTGCTAGGAGGCTGCTTCCCACTAGCTATCTATTTTACATTTGGTAGTGTATATATGTCCATGCCACTCTCTCACTTCGTCCCAGTTTACCCTTCCCCCTCCCCATATCCTCAAGTCCATTCTCTACATCTGTATCTTTATTCCTGTCCTGCCCTAGGTTTTTCAGGACCTTTTTTTTTTTTTTAGAGTCCATATATATGTGTTAGCATACGGTATTTGTTTTTCTCTTTCTGACTTACTTCACTCTGTATCACAGACTCTAGGTCCATCCATCTCATTACAAATAACTCAATTTCATTTCTTTTTATGGCTGAGTAATATTCCATTGTATATATGTGCCACATCTTCTTTATCCATTCATCTGTCGATGGACACTTAGGTTGCTTCCATGTCCTGGCTATTGTAAATAGAGCTGCAACGAACATTGTGGTACGTGACTCTTTTTGAATTATGGTTTTCTCAGGGTATATGCCCAGTAGTGGGATTGCTGGGTCATATGGTAATTCTATTTTTAGTTTTTTAAGGAACCTCCATACTGTTTTCCATAGTGGCTGTATCAATTTACATTCCCACCAAAAGTGCAAGAGGGTTTCCTTTTCTCCACACCTTCTCCAGCCTTTATTGTTTGTAGATTTTTTGATGATGGCCATTCTGACTGGTGTGAGGTGATACCTCATTGTAGTTTTGATTTGCATTTCTCTAATGATTAGTGATGTTGAGCATCCCTTTGATGTGTTTGTTGGTAATCTGTATATCTTCTTTGGAGAAATGTCTATTTAGGTCTTCTGCCCATTTTTGGATTGGGTTGTTTGGTTTTTTGATATTGAGCTGCGTGAGCTGCTTGTAAATTTTGAGGATTAATCCTTTCACATTCCCCCATTTGAGCCGTATTCAACCAAAAAAAGATCCAGTGAGACCTATCAGGGTGTTCTTCTAAATATTAGAACTAATTGACCAGGAGATGAATTATGGTCCTGCCCTAAATGTTTAAATAACATCTCTCCCAACAGAACATTCTATCCCAACTCTTCACCTTACTCTTCTTCTCATCTTCTAGGTCTCATTTTATATATTGTTTCTAGAAGAACCTTCCCTGACTCCCTGACTCTTAACAAAGTAATTCCCCAACTAGGCTAATTTCTTTCCTAGCTGCCAGCTCTTTTGCTTAGTTAATCTTATCAGAATCTGTAGCTACATACACATGTGTGTGTCTACTTCTTTATTCATGTGTCTTTATTAATATCTAAGCTCCATAGGGGCAAGCACACATTTGGTCTTTTCAACTATGCCCAGTGTCTAGTGCTTAATAAATGTGTTTTTTTAATTTAAAATATTAAATTTACAGAAGATTGAAGTGGAAAAGAAGGGCACTGTTAAATATACTCAAAGATTAAATATAAGCTTCTGTACAGAATTCGTGGGCTCAGAATACGAATTAAATGAAGATATATCTAAGGTGGCCCAGCGCAGAAAGGGATTTCAACAGCAGTACAGCGACCATCCCTAATGGCAAAGAATGTAATAAAACCTGCGGTGGATGCTCTTTTCCCCTGTAATTAATTACTAGGTAAGAAATCCTTTTTCGCTCCAGTGAGATGTACAAAGGAGATTTCTAAAATTATCTATTTAAAGAGCAATGATAATTCTTTAAGAAACATAAATGATTCAAAATATAAACAATAACTCTGTATTGCATAGACTCCCTTTGAAATCAGTTTTTAAAATCTCTCAAAATGTGAATGAAAACAGATATATGTATATGTATAGCTGATTCACTTTGTTGTACAGCAGAGACAAACACAACATTGTAAAGCAACTGTACTCCAATAAAAATTAATTTTTAAAAGTGTGAATGAATACCAAGGGAGAAAAAAGAGAGAGAATGAAGGGAAGAGGCAGCCTCTGGACTTGCCCAGCAGAGGAACTAGGCAAGGCAGAAGCCTCAGGCTCCCCCAGGGCCAGAAGAGATGACAGATAAATATGCAAAACGGCGTCTGTTCAAACACCCACTCAACAGCATCCCCCTCTCCCTAGTACATTTTGGATAGCTCTGCCAACATAAATAAATAGATCAGAGCTAAATTCATTCCAAAAGAACCATTTAATTTCAACACCAAAAATAATGTCTTCACTAAACATAAATTTTCCTTCAGGAGCCCCCCACTTATACACATAACACAGACATAAAAGCAAACACACACAGACATATAACATACACACACATACACTTTAACTCAGCAGTAGCTAAATAGTGCCAGCTCAAGTTAAGCCTAGAAACATAGGCTACTGGAACTACAAGGTTCTTTAAGGATTTTGTAGGATTTTAATTGTTTTACACAATGCCCCTAACCCTTATTTTCAAAACGAGGAGTAATTGGGCCTCAAAAAGTTGGAATCGCATGCCCAAGGTCACTCACCGACAAAGGACATGCTAGCAATAGTTAGAATCCCAAGCTTCCTGGTCATACAACCCTGGCCCCATTCCCCACAAAACTTACAGAGGAACACATGGTTGGCATTGAATTAATTGACTGCTTTTCTCTATACATTTATTACTACCCTACAATAACTAGTTCCTTACTAGAGATGAGAATATTGGAACTAAAAAGGGGATCTATTGCTTGGTGGTGGGTATACAGCTATTATAGAGGCAGAGCTAGAGTGTGAGCACAGATCTCTGAATAAACTCACATTGTTCCCAATATTAAATTATAAGCGATAAAATAAATAAAATGTTAAGGACTATGTGCAAAAACAATCTTATTTTCTGTTCAACATATTATCCTTGCCTGAAATAACATGAAAATATAAAAATATAAAGCTAAATCCATAGTAGTGTGGAAAGTCAAAGTTGCGTTACCCTGTAACACGTGGATGGGCCCAATTGAAAGTGGAAGCCCAAAGAGCTGAGACATCTGCATAGGAAAGAGGCTCCCAAGCTGAGAGTACAGGGGCACTCCAAGAGAGTGCTAAGGTAAGAGCCACAGAGCTCTGGGAGAAGGAGCAGGCTTGAGACAGAACACCAGGTAAATAACTAAAGGACAAAGAAGTTCTGAAGAAAAATGCTCATCAGAATTTAGAAATGAACCTCTGATCAAACTACCTTCAGATGCAATGGCACTGAATAGAGAGGCATTGTTAGACACTAAAGAATCAAAAAAATTTATTATCCACAAACTTATTCTGAAAGACTTCCACATCTACATATTTCAGCAAAATTAAAAAAAAACACAGAACAGTTGAAGAAAGTGGAGTAGACAAAAATGTACTACAGAAATTATAATGCTGTATATAGAAATGGCAACATTAAAAATATACAAACAATCCAAGGCAAAAAAAATAGTAAATGAAAAACAAATATAGATATTGAGTTCTCACCCTGTGTTAGGCATTGTTTCAGGGACTGCATTCTTTACCATAATAAATGCTCAGATTAACCAATGAGGTAGACATAATTACCCATTTTACAGATGGAGAAACTGAGGCAAATATAGCTGAATAACTTGTCCAAGAGTACACAATTAATATGTTTTGGAATTGGGATTTGAGGTTAAGCAATAGGACTTCAGACCTCACTCTTTTAACCATTAAATCAAAAAAGTATAGAAGATTTAATACCCATTTTTCTCAAACTCTTCCAAAAAATTGAAGAGGATAGAAACCTTCCAAACATCTTATGAAGCCAACATTACCATGATACCAAAACCAGACAAGGACACCAAAAATAAAAACAGGAAAAAGAAAATTACAGGCCAATAACCTTGATGTACCAAGATGCAAAAATCCTCAGCAAAATAATAGCAAACCTAATCTAGTAATACATTAAAAGGAACATACACCTTGATCAAGTGAGATTTATTCCAGAAATGCAAGGATGGTTTAACATCCACAAATCAATCAACATGATGTATCACATTAACAAAATGAAGGATAAAAATCTTATGCTCATCTCAATAGATGCAGAAAAAGCATTTCACAAAATTCAGTATTCACTTATGATTAAAACTTCTCAACAAAGTAAAAATAGACCTCATTTTATAAGGTACATAAATGTACCCCAACATAATAAAGGCCATATGTGACAAACCCACAACTAACATCACACTCAGTGCTGAAAAGCTGAAAGCTTTTCTTTTAAGATTAGGAACAAGACACAAATGCCCACTATCATCACTTTTATTCAACATAGTATTGGAAGTTCTAGCTACAGAAATTAGGCAAGAAAAATAAATAAAAGACATTAACATTGGAAAGGAAAAACTAAAACTGTCACTATTTGCAGATGACATGATAATTATGTATAGAAAATGCTAAAGACTCTACAAAAAAAATTGCTAGAACTAATAAATGAATTCAGTAAAGTTGCTGGATATGAAATCAATATACAGAAACCTGTGGTTTTTCTATACACTAATAACAAACTATCAGAAAGAGAAATTAAGAAAAGAATACCACTTACAATTTCATCAGAAAGAACAAAATACCTATTAATAAATTTAACCAAGTAGGGGAAAGAACAGTACACTGAAAACTAAAAGACACTGATGAAAGAAATTGAAGAAGACAAAGATAAATGGAAAAGATATTTTGTGTTTATGGACTGAAAGAATTAATATTGTTAAAATGTCCATACTACTCAAAGCAATATACAGATTCAATGCTATCCTTATCAACATTCCAATGGCATATTTCACAGAACTAGAACAAATAATTCTAACTTTGGTATGGAACCACAAAATATCTTTACTAATCAAAACAACTTTGAGAAAGAACAAAGCTGGAGGTATCATGTGCCCTGATTTCAAACTATAGTACAAAGCTATAGTAATCAAGAGTATGGTACTGGCAAAAACAGACACACAGATCAATGGAATGGAATTTAGAACCCAGAAATATACCTACATATATAGAGACAATTAATTTACAGCAAAGGGCACAGACCATACAATAGAGAAAGGATAGTCCCTTCAATAAATGGTGTTAGGAAAACTGGACAGCCACATGCAAAAGAATAATGCTAGACCACTATCTTATACCATATACAAAACCCAAAATAGGTTACAGACTTGAATGTAAAACCTGAAACCATAAGATTCCCAGAAGAAAATATAGGTGGGTAACCTCACTGACATTGATCTTAACTATGTTTCTATGTATCTGACCCCAAAGGCAAGGGAATCAAAAGCGAAAATAAACAAATAGAACTACATCACAGTGTAGTTCTGCACAGTGAAGGAAACCATCATCAAGACAAAAATGAAACCTACTGAATGGGAGAAGATATTAGTAAATCATATATCTGATAAGGAGTTAATATTCAAAATATATGAGGAACTCATACAAGTCAACAACAAAAAAAAACCAACAACCTGATTAAAGGAAAAAAATGGGCAGAGGATCTGAGTAGACACTTTCCCAAAGAAGAGATACAGATGCCAAACAGGCACATGAAAAGATGTTCAACATCATTAATTATTAGGGAAATGCCTGGTGGTCCAGTGGTAGAGAATCTGCTGTCCAATGCAGGGGATGCAGGTTCAATCTCTGGTTGGAGAACTGAGATCCCACATACCACGGGGCAACTAGGCCCACGTGCCACAACTACTGAGCTCATGTGCCTCAACTAGAGAGCCCATGTGCAGCAGGCTACAGAGCCCATGCACCCTGGAGCCTGCTCACCACAACTAGAGAAGAGAAAACCTGCATGCCACAACTAGAGAAAAGCCTGCACACTGCAACGAAAGATCCCACATGCCTCAGTGAAGATACCACGTACCATAACTAAGACCTGATGCAGCCATAAAAATAAAAAATAATTAAAATTTTAAAAAAATTTTCAGGGAAATGCAAATCAAAACCACAATGAGATGTCACTTTACACCTGTTAGAATGTCTATTATTGAAAAGAAAAAAAATAACAAATATTGGAGAGTCTATAGAGAAAAAGCAATGCTCTACACTGTTGGTGGGACTGTAAATTGGTGCAGCCCCTATGATAAACAGCATGGAGATACCTCAGAAAATTTAGAATAGAACTGGCATATGACTCAGCTATTCCACTTCAGGGTATCTATCTGAAAAACATGAAAACACTATTCAAAAAGATATATGCACCCCAATATTCATTGCAATATTATTAACAATAGTCAAGATATGGAAACAACCTAAGTACCCATAGATGGATAAATGAATAAAAAAATATGTGGTATCTATATGCAATGGAGTACTACTCAGCTATAAAAGAGGATAGAATCCTGCTGTTGGTGACAACAGGGATAGACCTTAAAGGTATCATGTTAAGTGAAATAAGTCAGACAGAGAAAAACAAATACCATATGATATCATTCATATGTGGAATCTGAAAACACAAAAGAACAAACAAAATACAACAAAGATAGACTCATAGCTACAGAGCACAGATTAGTGGTTACCAGAGGGGAAGGAAGTTGGAGAGTAGACAGAATGGGTGAAGGGGGTCAACTACATGGTGACGAATTGCAACTGGACTTGTGGTGATCACTTTGTCATGTTCACAGATGTCAAATTACAATGCTGTACACCTGAAACTTACATAATAAAAAAAGAATGTATATAGAACCATTATTCTTAATAGTCAAAAATGGAAAAAAAATACTCAAGTATCCATCCACAACTATAGAAAACATATATTCATTGGAGAATATTCATTCAACTAAATCATATATAAGGCATACATCACTCTTACATTCAACAACGTACATTATGTTGACTAAAATAAACTAGAAACAAATAAAAATAAATACAGTATTATTCCCTTTACATAAATTTCCAAAACAGGCCCAATTAATCTATGGTAGTAAAAGTCTTGATAGTTTAATAGTGGTTATTTTTGTTGGGGTTAATGACTGGAAAGGACCATAAGAGTTGCTTCTGGGTTGATGTTAATGCTTTACATCTTAAACTGGGTGATCATTACATTGATGTGTTGATCACTTTGTAAAATTCAATGAACACTATATTTAAGATTTTCTCATATAAATATATGTAAGAGCTTCCAGAAAAATAAACAGATTGTACTTTATATGATATATATATAGCATAATATGTACATGTAGCTACTATACATAAATATGTATTTTACTCTAACCTTTTTATGCATTTGTCATTCACTGTGACTATCTGTCCATGTCAATAAATCCACTAATTATAACATCAAAAATTGTCATATATTTCATTTACTCATCTGGTTACAATTTGAATCAGTATTTTAACACCAAAGTAAATGGTACTATTTTTTAAATATAAAAAATTAAATGGAAATACATAAAGCAAATTAGCCATATTTTTTATGAATTCCCTTTGAGATCTATTGGTCTCAAGATTCCCAGAACATAAAGTAAATCCAATGAAATGATTTCAAGACAATTTAACTTCACATTTTTTTTCTTTCTAGATGATTCATTTATCTTTAAGATAGGAATGGCATCATGACTCAAAAATTATTAGCTGATAGTGGGAAGTCAGCTTTTATAAACTGAAGACAATTAAGAATTCAGGACAAAGACTGCACAATGTTCTCAGACCAGAGTTTCCAGGTGGAAGCACAAGTTGGAATAAAGTAATATACTTTTTAAGTAAATTAACTGAGACATTTTCTTTTCTTCCTAAGCTAGAAAAGATCTTCATCCTTCAAGACACTGTTTAAATGATATCCTTTGAGCACCAATCCTGCACATCGACACACATTCCTCCTTTCATTCCTACTTTGGACAAAATCAATCAGTGCCACTGCTGCATGCCTAATGACTGAGTTCTTACCTTCATTGTAAAGATTTGTTAATTGTATGTATGCATCTCTCCCTATTAAAAGTGTATCCAGTGAAAGGTCTTAACCTATATAGGCAAATGTTTTGAATTCAGGCAGGTATACAGTATCCTCCAATATCCATTTTACAGATGGTGAAACTGAGACCCAGAAAAGGCCAGAAATATACTAGAGTTCACCCAGGTACCTAGATATTAACAGATAGCTCTAAACTTACCTCTAAAGCCCATCTTTTTTTTTTTTCACATGTTTAATTCACAGCTAGAGCACATAAATGTAAAATGTATGATTAAGATTGTTATTTGAGTCACTTGTTGCTGTTTTCAAAATGTGCCTTGAAACATGCTGTAGTGATTTTAAGCAGTAACCATTTTTTGAAATTTATTAATGTAATTACAAATTCAGGATGAAGCTGGGGACAGATTTGGCACATGAAGAATATTTTTATTCTTTGCAGAGATCAAGTGGGGATAAGACAGCAGCACACTACCTAAAGTATCAGGAAAAAATCTGGTCACTTTTGCAATGTTACATGCTCCCAAATATTTTTGTGCCATCCATACATACCCCAACCCATAAGAACCAACAGCTTTTTTTTTTTTTTGGCGGTACGCGGGCCTCTCACTGCTGTGGCCTCTTCCGTTGCGGAGCACAGGCTCCGGACGCGCAGGCTCAGCGGCCATGGTTCACGGGCCCAGCCGCTCCGCGGCATGTGGGATCTTCCTGGACCAGGGCACGAACCCGTGTCCCCTGAATCGGCAGGTGGACTCTCAACCACTGTGCCACCAGGGAAGCCTAAGAACCAACTGCTTTAAAGAACCATTGTCACTGGTGGCTTTGTAACTTAGACTCACAGTGTTTTGCTGCACAAAGATATTTGAAAACCACTGCCATAAAAATACTAGACCTCCTACCTGTAATTTAATTTTGTTTATTTCAAAGTAATCAGCTTTAACAGCCTGCTGCACATTTGGTCGGATACCTTAAATGCTAGTAAATCTTCCAAGGAAAGCTAATTTAGGTTTCAGAAAGAAAGAATAATCATTCATACCATTTCTCATTTGTCTCAAGAAGCAAGTCCATGATGTTGATTTGTTCTTGTGGCTGGAAAACTAACAGAAGGCAATTCCAAGAAGTAAGTCCAGCCGTGGGTTGAGTAATGGCCACCTCTTGGAACTTCTGCTTCCCTATTTTTGAAAAGAAGAATAATAGTGTCTACCACAAGCAGTTGGCTTGTGAAGATTAAACAAATTAAATAAGATAATTAATGTGAAATAATGGGCAGTACTTCAGGTACAAAGGAATAACTCAATAAACCATAGGTGAGGTTGAAGTGGATACCCACAATTTAAGGTCATGTTATACATAGGAAAGCATGGGATGTCTTAGGAAAAGCCAAACTCTTTCTTTTAAAACAATTCTAGGGGCTTTCCTGGTGGCACAGTGGTTAAGAATCCACCTGCCAGTGCAGGGGACATGGGTTTGAGCCCTGGTCCTGGAAGATCCCACATGCCACGGAGCAACTAAGCCTGTGTGCCACAACTACTGAGCCTGCGCTCTAGAGCCCGCGAGCCACAACTACTGAGCCCTCAGGCCACAACTACTGAAGACCGTGTGCTTAGAGCCCGTTCTCCACAACAAGAGAAGCCACTGCAGTGAGAAATCCACGCACCACAATGAAGAGTAGCCCCTGCTCACCGCAACTAGAGAAAGCCCGTGCACGCAGCAACAAAGACCCAATGCAGCCAAAAATATAAATAAATAAATTTATAAAAAAATAAATAAAACAATTCTAGAGGAATTTAATCAGCTAACTACATAGATGGGGGAGTGATTTGCACCAAATACTAATGAAGAAACACATCAAATAATAATGGTAAAGAAACTGAAGATGTTACAAGATGTAAAAATGTTATAGTCCTATTTTGCTTAATTGTATCTCATGTAGTATCTCTAGCATCCTGAATTATATTTGCTTTTAGCTCAAGCCATCAGGATTGAAACCTCAAGAATCTTTGATTTATCCATTTCTCCTTCAGCTAGTCCCACAACCAACTCATTGCACTTTTATGCACCTCTAATACCTCCAGCCTGTTCTGCTCCCTCTGTTACCAGCCTAGTTCAGGTTTTCATTGCTATCACCTGGATTACTGTAACAACTCCTGAGAGTTTGCCATTTACCATCTCCAAATTGTCCGACTTGTATTATGGTGTCACATTAATCTTCAAGCTGTACAGCAACGATCATATCACTCCCTTGCTCAACGACCTTCAACGCCATGCCTTCCACTTCCCAAATAAATCAACTTCTAACTTTTCTCTGTGGCATACAAGGCTCCCCAACACGTAGCTCCAATTTGTCTTTCTGGCCTTATCTTCAACCATTCCTACACAAATAATATAAATGCTGGCTCTCTACTATGACTTGCAACCTACATTCTCATTTATTTCTCACAATAGCACTGATCAGGTAGTAGATTAACTTGACAAAATCCCACATAGAAAAACCATTGCTATGATTCAGATTTAGCTTTTCTAACACCAAAGTCCTTGGGATTTCCAATAAACCTGAGTGCCCAATTCTATCAAGTCAGGACTCCCTGATAAGGCATTTTAACTAGATTCTAGGACTTGCCTTCCAATTTTGTTGGCTGGTGAATAAAGCATCCCTCTTCCACACATTGTCATTTATTTTTAGGACCACATGATTTATTCGTTAAGTTTCTTTGGGTTGCAAATAGCAGACATTGGCACTGGCTAACCTAAGCAAAACAGAGATTTATTGGAAGGACATTGAGGTCACTGTTAGAATTAAAGCAAACACAGTCTCCAAGCATGATAATGACAAAAACTAGGGCAGCTCCAGGTATCTTAGCAGCAACTTCTACCATATGATGACTTAGTTTCAACCACCTCTGTCTTTATGTGTTTACATGGAATTTTTCTAAAACCTGAAAGGTAGACTCTGATTGTCCTAGCTTGGGTCATTAGACTGAACCTTGTATCAGTTAGCCATATCCAGAGGACAAGAGTTGTAGTATAGGTATTTCCTGTTTTGAGCCAAGCATTTGCCCAAATTTATGTCTGTTACAGATGTTGACTCTGCAAAGAGGTAATGCATTCTACACCATCTGTTTGCATCTACTAATTATAAACTTTTAAAGGAGCTTTATATAGGAAAATCCATAGGATTCTAAGTGTGTAGATTTGAATTTGCAGTGGAACACATCTGCCAGGCTACAGCGTGGACAGGATCCAGTAAAGACAAATTTAGGGTTAATGAGAGTGTAGCTCAGCAACATCAGAGGGAGAGGTGATTGGAATCACTTGAATAATTGGTTCAGAAAGAGGCAAATTTCTGGGGACCTTCTGTACCTTCAAATCTCTATCAGTCCCATCATCTGTAGCATGACAGGATCACTGGAGGAAAGGGAACTAGTAGGTGAGGCTTTGGGAGCTAGGAATTGTAGTCAAGAACAATGTCTGAGTTCTCCAGCACAGAGAATCCTTATTTTACTCATAACTTTTAAATTTCTGTTATGATAGTACAAGTTCAAGTGTAATAGTGATTCTCTATATGAATCACAGTGATGCAACTTTGAATGAACATATTTTAAAATTATTTTCTCCCTTAATGTTTTTTCCTGATTATATTTATAAAATATTTTTTCTGTTGAATATAATAAAAACTTGGCTTGTGTTTTATCTGTTTTTAATTTCATTTTTCTAGTAGTTCATTTTATTGAATTTTACAAAAGTATGGGTTTGCAACAGAATGGAGATTTTCCAAAAAACAGATATTTTGCTCTAGATGGTTGAACCCAGTATCTTATACTTCTCTTCTTGCCGTGAATGATACAGTTCTAGGAACACAGGAAATGCTCAGCAAATAACTGTACATATATATAGAGTTATATCAATAAATTGGGTTATGTTTTCTAAAGGGAATAATTTCCCCTAGTAGATAGTTGTATCTATAGAGAGATTATGTTCAACTCCCAGTTTCCAGGGTTAGGAATCATTAAAGCACACAACAGGAATTTCACCATTCTTTTGTTACTTCTCTATTCTAATGCTTCTGCAATGTCCAGTTATTTATTCCTTTCTGGAGAAAGTACCTAAGGCGAGCCACAGCATCAGGCCTCAAGCAGGTAAAAAGAAAAGTATTAGGTAATCTACTAAGAGGAACATGAACAAGTGTGTCTGCCCAATAATATCTTTTTACACATTTTTACTCTGGACATGTGTAAGGTTTTGGCTCTTTAAGATATTCTATCAAAATGAAAATAACCCTAGAAACTTAGCTTATCATTGTTTTATCACTTAGGTAATTAGAAGGAGAAAGGGAAAGAAGAATCTCAGAGATAAGATTCACCAGCTCCATAATTTCTTTGTGAAAATATACTACTGCCCACAGGATCATGAGACTTGATTTCAGCTCCTAATTCTACATGTACTACATAATGGGAGGGGCGCTTCCCCATTTCTGGTAACAGCTGGCTAAATTATTTGTGTGAAGCTTCCAGCTGAAAACAAAACAAACCAAAACTGTGGGGATAAATTATATACACAGACAAATGTATATATGCATACATATATTTAAAATATATTATATTTATGTATAATATATAATTATATCTTTTTAAATGATTATTCATTTTCCAAGTGATCTAAGTATGTATTATATATAATGTATATAAATATATTTTCAATATATGTAAATACACATGTATTGTAATTACATCAAAAGCATTGAAGAGCTAAAAATGAAATATCTCATTTAACCTTAGTAGAAATCTGATAAGGCAGGAATTATTATCAATTTTTTTAGATATGAGCAAGTAAAAGAAAAAAGTCAAAACAAAAAATAAAGCTTTCTTTATCACTGATATTTTAAATAGAATTTTAATGTCTCATTTAGATATTGAAGCAAAAATATAGGTGTCATAGCTGTTTGTAATGCCTCTAAATAGGAAACAACCCAGTTATCTGTTAACAATAGCATACATTGTGCACACATACATTGTGATATATCTGTCAATGTTGGTACTATCTAGCAATGAGAATGAATTACCTACTTCTACCTGCAACAGTATGGCTAAATCATGAGAAAATAATATTAAAGAAAAAGCCAAATATACATATATTTTGATTCCACATTCGTAACATTCAAAAGAGGTAAACTGTTTTTAGAGATTCATATGGAATTGGTATAACTATTTTTTTAACTCTTTATTTTATATTGGAGTATAGCCAATTAACAATGTTGTGATAGTTTCAGGTGCAGAGCAAAGCAACTCAGCCATACGTATACATGTATCCATGGAATTGGTATAACTATTTTAAAAAGAGAAGAGATTATTGCCACAGCCAGAATGGTGGTTACCTCTAGGGTGAGGAAGGAAGCTGTAATAGAGAAAGGTGTACTGATGTTCTTATCTTTCACACAGATAATTGTTGCATAGCTATGTGCTTTAAACAACTTATTAAACTTTATTAATAAGATTTTCAGTTTTACGTGTGTTTCATTTCATTTTTTAAAATGAGTATATAAAGAAAGAAAATGCAGATTTTTTCAGGATTTTTTCAGGATTTTGGAAGAAAAGTAGAACATTTCTAAAATATTTTTCATATACCATGCAGGGTAGTAAACACTTCCTCCTTTCTCTCTCTCTCCTCTCTCTCTCTCTTTCTCTCTCTCTCTCTCTCTCTCTTTCTCTCTCTCTCTCTCTCACTCTCTCTCTCTCTCTCTCTCTCTCTCTCTCTCTCTCTATATATATATATATATACATATGGTTTCATATTCATAGAAATATAGTGAGCTAAAGATTATTATATCTAATTTAGCAATAAGAAAATAAGAGGAAACACATAAGACAGCATGGAGTATTTTTGTTAAATGAAATTATGAAAGGCATAAAAGTCTCCAAATTAGTTGTGAAATGAGACAAATATAAAAAAGAAAGAAGCACAGTTAATTGTTCCCATGTTACCTATGTATTTGAACCAACTGTTTCACCACTAAAAACTACTTTGGTTTAATTTCACCACCTCTAACACAGAGTATCAACTGTCAAGAATAAGCAATCAAACACAAGTAATTTATTTTAAATATCTGATACTCTCATGGAAAGCCTCAAACCTAAACAAAGCTCAGTCACATTTGTACTTACAGTATTTTTCTTTTAGATTTTAAAACCACTTCATATTATATACTATTTATTCTATATTTCATATTAGTTTCTGATATAAGGCAAAGATCACATTCATTTTCCTTCATAGTAATTTTTCACCTTTTTTTCTTGAAGACTTGATTTCTTTCCCACGGGTCTGTGATATTTTCTTACAATAAGTTGGAAACCTGGATCATGTGCAAATGTTCTTATCCAAATTATTGGGCTCCTAGTATTCATGAATTTAATTTAGCTTTGCTAAAGTTAAGAGAGAATCTTTTGTTCTCATTACTGAGAATGACTTATTCCTGGGTTATTCAGGACCTGGGTAGCTTTTGCCTTGTGAGAATGTAATATTGGTATAAATCTTCCATTTTTTGCCATGTCCTACAACATACTTGGCTTCACATGTCGCTGTTTGTCCACCAACCATGTTGCAACACTGGAAACGGTAGTAACAAGGCAGATGTAGTAAAAGATACCAGTGTGTAAGAAAATCCCAGAAAGCTAGGCTCCTGAAATAGGAGGTTAGCTCTTAACACTCTGGTGAGCAAGACAGAGTGCTTCTAAGCAAAGGAATGGGATCCATACGGATAATGTGGATAATTCTTCATAAATTCAGAAAGGTGTCATGGCAAACTGCATGGAGTTTCATATCCCTCTGAACAAAGCAAGCACACTTTTCTCTTTAAACTGTATAAATCATTATGCAGGTAAAACAATACCATAGAACGTATAAAAAGTAGCAAAGACTGTGATGTGATCAGAACATTTCTTAAAAGAATAAAAACATGTAAGAATCCTGCTGCCTTTTGTGTTTGAAGATTTGATGTTAGGAAACCTGTCAAGCTGAGATTTTGTTTGACCAAAGGTAAACAAAACAATACTCATGAAAGGGCAAAAAGAATCATTATACAAAGTCGTCTGCATTTAATCGTTAATCTCATCCAGCAATACAAAGTCAAGGTATCCCTGTGGAAGTCCATGGGAGAAATGGCAAAAACAGACTAAAACAGCTGATGGTCCCTGATCTCCTCTTTAATGCCTACATTATATATAATGTTTACACTCCAGTATTTGGGAGTTAGAGAAAACTTTAGACATTTCTGTGTGTGAAATCAGTCTTAGAGAAATCACTTTCTGGTCTAGTCCAAGTAAGAATCACTCTTTTTCTTTAAGACTTTAAGTCTAGAACAATTCTTTTGCATAAAATTTTAATCAAGGTCAGCTCTTTTACATAAAACCTTTAATCAAAGCCTTGATGTCTTCTCCACCCTTAGGTTATTTCAGGGATCCTATAAAGGATAGTTTAACATGCTCATTTCCTCCCTGAATTGGACAAGGTAGGTGCCGTTACTATTCTATAGAATTCTTACCTTCCTTTTCCAATTGCATGAACCAAGAATGTACTTTTTCTCTAAATGATCTAAAAAGTGATTAGTTGTTACAGTGACAGTCATTTGTGTATGTGTATAAGTGAATTACACAATGGTTTTCAATAAGCTACCAATAAAATTCCTTAGGGAATGGAATTCATTCTCCTATTTTTTTAAACTGGATATTAGTGCAAATCACTATAACCAAATCTGTTTCTTTAGTGTAATTAATAGAACTTGCCAATATTACTTATTATCACGTCAAGGTTAATGGAAAAGAGAAACAGGTTAGGACAATTTAGATATAGAAAAGTATTTCTATAAGAAACTCTGGAGAGTTTTGATTGAGAGAAGACACAGTGGCTTCTTTCCTCAGCAAGTAGATCCTTTTTAGATATATCTTAGGAAACTATGTAAGTTAATATCCTCTTTCATCACCTCTGCTAGACACTCCTCTGTAGTCTAATAACCAAAGTCCTTCTAAAGAGGGTGTTATCTGGGGGCATATGAAATGCTTATTTATATCTATTGTGAAAACCTCTTAGTAACACCAAAAAAAGGCTTTCAATTAATCCAGCCTATTAGATAAAGAGTGGAGCAAAATTCATTGTGCTAAAGTTATTTCCACATGATAAGTCCATTTTGGATCCTCATCAATTCAAATTATCAGAGACAAAAATTAAATTATTTTAGACAATGCAAAAAGAAAATATTTTGTAATATTTAGAAAGGAATGTATCTACCGAAATGCCTGAGAGTCTATAACATTTATACAAAACATTTATTGAAAAATAATTGGAAGCCACCCACAGTACACTATAAAAATTCTAATTTTCCATCCTTTTTAATTCTGACACTGTTAGCTTTCTTCATCAGTAACATGGAAATTGAAACCCAAAAGTTTTTGCCAAATATTTGACAAGACAGAATGGTGTTATATTATTGTAAGTTCTTATTTCTATTCTCTGAAAATAATCTAGAATTTCTATTAAATAACTAAAATCTTTTTAATTCTCTTATTCATTTTATAATTTCAAGGATCATCCAAAACTAATATCAATCCATACCTTGCTGTAAATGAATACAATTTTAATACTTAGAGGTCATCATATGTCATTGGACCACAATTTCAAATATATAAGCAATTAAGTCATAACTCTATATCTTATGGGTCCACTAGACTGGGAACAAAATTAAAAACATGTAGATGAATCTACATTTCTTGAACAGGAGACAAGATGAATCTGTTGATTAATCAAATGCATACATATATTCCTTTGTCAACCAAAAAATCTGACGTGTTAATACTCTTGAAAACTATAGGTCCCGTGAACATACTTAGGGTATATTGAAAATCTTGTTTATGATTTTCTTTATTCAAATTATTGATGACCTACCAAAATATGTAATATGTAATTCAGTATTAGGAGAAATTATCTAAAGCAAACTCCAGAAAGAGGAGGAGAAAACTCTTTACTTTTATGATAAATTTAGTAGGAAGAATAAGCGGTATACTTTTAATCCTTTACTTCTCTGAACAAAATTATTTCAATTTCTCTTATCTGGCAGAATAGATGGAAATGTTTGGTATAGCAATTCCCCCAGTGTCCTTAGATTTGATTTCTGAGCAGATTTAGGTATTTTCACTTTTCTTTTTCTTATTTCTCTTCTTAACAAAGTGGGAAGCTGTACATTTCCCTACAGACAATTCATGGACAACAGCCTAGCTTGTGGCTCACTTTAGTCCTTACCCATCTGAATTTAAAATGCTATCACAAGATTTCTTCTCAATCACCAAAACTTAGGCTATTTTCTCTCCGCATTTCTACTTGTCACTTACTTTGTGCCTTGATGCTGCAATACCAATTCAAACTTCCTCTTCTCTCCCTACGCCTAATACAAAAGGTTCATCTATCAGCAAAATTGGTTAACATCTGTCAGCAAAACTGGTGCTGTCTTTCATCTTAATTTTTAAGATAAATGAATCATTTAAATTTGGTTTATCATTTTAATTTTGAAAGGAAATAACCTATTTGCTATTCACCACTTAAGAATACTTTTTAATAGTCACACAAGAATTTTCATATAAAAGAGGAATTGTTTTAAGTTATATTTATGTCAATAAGAAAATGTTTATCAGAGGCAGTAGTTTGGAAGAAACCAATCTCCAAATGTATTTGCATGTGGATTGAGAGTTTTGTAATTAGGGTTCCAAGATCACGATGTCATTGGGAAGTACTCCATAGAAAACAATATTTCCATTTCAAGACAATTTAGTTACATGATCCACTGAAAAAATAATTACATTTGTATTATATGTGTAGCAAGATATAGTTAAAGTTTCTTAAACCTTAAAATACTGTAAGTCCCCTACATATGAACGAGGTACATTCCTAGAGCACGTTCATAAGTCCAATTTATTCTTAAGTCCAACAAAGTTAGCCTAGGTACCCAACTAACACAATCAGTTATATAGTACTGTACTGTAATAGGTTTATAATACTTTTCATACAAATAATACATAAAAAACAAACACAAGGGGCTTCCCTGGTGGCGCAGTGGTTGAGAGTCCGTCTGCCGATGCAGGGGACACAGGTTCGTGCCCCGGTCTGGGAGGATCCCACATGCCACAGAGTGGCTGGGCCCGTGAGCCATGGCCACTGAGCCTGCGCGTCCGGAGCCTGTGCTCCGCAACGGGAGAGGCCACAACAGTGAGAGGCCCGCGTACCGCAAAACAAACAAACAAACACACACCACAAAAAACAAAGAAAACAATCTTACAGTATAGTACCTTGGAAAGTACAGTAGTACAGTGCAACGGCTGGCATCAAGTGAACAGGCAAGAAGAGTTACTGACTGGAGGAGGGAGAGGAGGTGGGAGATGGTAGAGCTGAAGGATCATCAGCAGTAGGAGATGGAGGGCAAGCTGCAACTTCACTCACGCCTGACGTTGATGACACAGGTTCTGGTACCTTGTTGGATTCAATTCTATCTACCTGCTTGAAAAATTGATCCAGTGATGGCTAGGTAGTAGCTCTTTTTTTCTCCTTATAGATGACAAGGTAGCACTGGATTGCATTCTGAACGTCTGCTGCAACCTTCGTGTACTGTTCTACGTTCAGGTCCTGTACCTCAAAAACTAACGGTGCCTCCTCAAATAAAGAAAATCTCTTTGCCATTTCCTGCATTGTGAATCTTTTCGGTTCTTCAGTTACTTCTACTTCCCCTTGTCTCTCTTTGTCCTTTATCTGGGCCTCCAATTCCATCAGGTCTTCATTAGTAAGTTCCTTGTGTTGCACAGCAAGGCATTCAATGAAGTTGTCCTCTTGCAGAACTGGCTTGAAATAAAGACACTGTACTACTGTACTCTATACATTCCTGTACAGTAAAGTACACAAAAGCACAAGCACTTGTAGAGTATGCACACACATGACAATGTACACCAGACACGTGAACTAACGTACGTGATTGGACATGCAGACGCATGTTCGTATCTTCAAAAGTTTGCAACTGGCAGGTTTGTATGTAAGGAACTTACTGTAATAGTCACTCAAAACAGTTTGATTTTATGTTGGTATATTTCCAGTAAAAAATTAAAAGTAGAAACAAAACAAAAAAAAAGAGAGACAAAATAAAAATAACAAACCAAATAAGCCTATTTAGAGGTTCCAATTTCTCAAAAACCCTGTCATCGACAGTAAATACTTCTTAAAACAAATTTTAATCCTTTTGATTGAATTTAAATCCATCTTTTCCTGTTTTCCAACTGAAATTACTTAGTAGTGTGGTTATATTTGTGCTTTTTTTCCCCCCACAGATCATGATATATGATTACTTCCTAATCCACATACTGGGTCACATTTAGCCTTTCTCTCTCTTTAAATCATGCCACAGCCATTTATTTCTATGTCAGTGTTTGGCCCTTGGGAAGATTTATGAATACAAGAGATGTGGTGAGTTATCCTCTTATTTCATATGTTAAAGTTTTTATTATGTATTTAGTAACATAAGGACAATGGGACTATCCTAAAGGCCACAGTTAATTGTTGCTAATTGTTGCTGGTATGATGCAGATCATGCTCTATTTCCTCTTTTGAATGTCAACTTTGTGGGAAAAAAAATCTACACAGGTTGTCTTTACTCCATTACCAGTTCAATTCTAAACTCTTCAGATCTACCATCAGTCTTCACTACTGTGCTAAAAATTGTTCTCACAATATCTAGTTAATAAAATATAATTATGTATTTTCAGTCCCAGTCTCCTGGATTTCTCTAAGTAATTTTGTCTTCACTAACCAGATTCTTGAAACGATTTCTACCTTCAGCTCCATTTTGTTTTATTTTCCTAATTGCCTGGTAGCTCTTTTTGTTGTTGTATGTTTGTTTCTACATCATAAAAATGGACATCTTCTAAAATCTAGTTTTCTAAAGTATAGTTCTCAATCTTATTCTCTTTTCTAAAGTATAGTTTTCTAAAGTATAGCTTTCTAAAGTATAGTTCTCAATCTTACTCTCTTTTTACTATATTCTCCACATAGATTAATCCAACCAATTTTACAGCTTGAATTACTATTTTAATGTAAATGATACAATCTTTTCCTAAGACACCCTGACCAGCAGACCAGCTACTCCATTTGCTGACAACATATTTATTCAATCTTAATTTTTATTGTTTTTTTGTTAAATATATTTCAGTTCATTCCCCTGAGATGTTATTCTTTCTCTCTTCTTCAATTCATTCTATTGAAATGTCCATCCAAGATTTTCTCAAGTGTCTTCCTATGAATGAAAAACTCTTCTTGATTCCCCAAATATAATTACTTCTTCAGTATGCCTTCTGCTTGTTTTTGTTTGTTTGTTTGTCTTTTTATCACACTTGTCTTACTCTACCTGTTTTTTTGCTATTATCTACTTGATTGTTTAATCCTGTCTGTTAAATTATAATCTTTTTCATGGTGGATGTCTTAGTCTAATCAGGCTGTTATAACAAAATACCATAGACTGGGTGGCTTATAAACAAAGAAAATTTATTTCTCACAGTTCTGGAGGCTAGGAAGTACAAGATCAAGGGGTCCACATGGTCACATTCTGGTGAAGGCTACTTCCTGGTTCACAACTGGCACTTTCTCCCTGTGTCCTCACATGATGCAAAGGGTGAGGAAGCTCTCTGAGTTCTCTCTTATAAGGGCACTAATCCCATTCATGAAGGCTCCGCCCTCGTTGACCTAATTACTTCCCAAAGGTCCCACCTTCTAATACCATCATCTTTGAGGGTTAGGATTTTAACATATAAGTTTTGAGGGGACACAGACATTCAGTCTATAGCAGTAGGACTGATATCTTTATGTCCTTGTTTTCCCTGCAATGTCTAGGATATAGTGCCTTCAACATATTGAGTGGATGAACTGAGTTTAATGTTTCAACATTTCAAAAAAGTCAGTCTCATAAAACAATCCATAATACAGTTGTGGAGGAAGAAAGCAGTTGGACAGCATACGTGATCTACTTTTGAGATAATCAGAAAAGAAGGCAAAGATGTGCATCCAGCTGAGATTGAGAAGTAACTGCTTTCTCTAGTCATTGGAGAGCTCAGCCTGCAGGACATTCATACCAAGACAAAATTCATGATGGACATTCCATACAGGTATGTGGCAACTTTTGACCTCTACAATATGATAAAATCATTAGGACCAAATCTTTTCTACATAAAACATATTTACCAGAAGTTATTGATTATATGCCCTGGTTTGCCCCGGGATAGTCCAGGCTTCCACTATTGTCTTTAAATAATTGTCATCCCCTTCTCCTTTAGCTCTCAAAAATGTAACAGTTTGAATGAATTACATGATCATCTTAACTTAAGTAATACACGTACACACTACTATGTATAAAACAGATAACCAACAAGGACCTACTGTATAGCACAGGGAACTATACACAACATCTTGTAATAATCTACAAGGGAAAAGAATCTGAAAAAGAATATATATATGTATATATATACATATATAACTGAATCACTTTGCTGTACACCTGAAACTATCACAACATTGTAAATTAACTACACTTCAACAAAAAAATAAAAGTTAAAAATAAATAAAAACAAATAAATAAATTAAACACACAAGCCTGGGTAGTTTGTCTAATCTATATCTCTATGGTTGCCAATCTGTGACCTTAAAAATTCCCACACTTGTCACATTTTTAGCAAAGTGACTCATGCCGAATTCAACATGACTGGCATAATAATTAATTAAAAATTAATGGAAGGCAAGAATCATTGTGTTCTTTCCCTGTGTGCCTAACAGGGCCTTGCACATTATTGGCCCTTGCATGGGGTTTATTAAATTAGACACATGTTCTAGGGGGCTGATATTAAATTTCCCAATAAGAGAGTCCCTGATATCAGGGGGTTTCCATTAAGTCAGACATCTAATACATTTTTCAGGTGACTTTCCTTGTAGCAAATTGGAGAGAGCTTTGTAAAAAAAAAAAAAAAATCTAGATGCCTAATTGAAAGAAGATTTGCAATTGACATAACAGTAACTACTCATTTTTAGAAAAAAAAATGTTGAAAATACTGATGCTTTTTCCAAAAGTCACATTTAACACCTTTCAAACTAATCCCCTCCCAAGAAGAGCTCATTTAAAGTACAACATTCAGAGTGTAGACAGATTCAGAATGCACACAATATTCAGAATGCCAGAGATTTTTGTCATTTAATTGTTTGAATACTGAAGATTCAACTCACAGAATTGAAGCTACTAAGCAAAGACAAGATTAGTGCATAGAAGAATAGGATTCCTTGGACTCTACTATCTTTCTCCTCCCTTAGAGTGATTTTCAATATATCAAAAGGTGAAAATTTAAAAAGAGTTCCATTTGTTTCATTTTCAACTCTTTATCATCCACCTATTTCTTAGCAGCAAAAAACAACTTCTTAGAGAAGAAAAAAAGGAAGCAGCTCTTTCCCTTACTCCCACCCACCATCATTTTTAAGGTCTCATTAAATAAAAAAATAGATATCTCATTGAAAGTGCAAAATTAAAGTTACTCTGCCACCAAGTCCATTAACCACTCCAAGAGGACTCCCTGATGCTAACTTTGATAATGTCCGTTAGACGTACATGCTGTGAAGAAGAGAAATGAAGGTGAGAACAGAGAAATGATAGAAGCAGAAGAGAAAATTTGGCATCTGCCTTCTAATCTGCAGCACTAGGATTTCCTAGAAAATAAACACACAATCAGTCATGTCAATTAATCCACACTACATCAATCCTCAGCTAAAGGATGGCAACCTCATATGATGGGAACAGGAGTATGTAGAGCATACCATCAGACATATTAGAGAGATGGCTGATCAGAAGTGCTCACTTCAAAATGTGGTCCAGGGCTTCCCTGGTGGCGCAGTGGTTGAGAGTCCGCCTGCCGATGCAGGGGACACTCGCGTCCCGGTCCGGGAAGATCCCACATGCCGCAGAGCGGCTAGGCCCGTGAGCCATGGCCTCTGAGCCTGCGTGTCCGGAGCCTGTGCTCCGCAACGGGAGAGGCCACAACAGTGAGAGGGTCGCGTACTGAAAAAAAAAAAAAAAAAATGTGGTCCAGAATGTATAGCCAGTGTTGCAGTAGCCAATTCTAAAATGAAGTCCGGTTACCCTGTGTATCAGAGTTTGAAATTCACTATACAGTAAAAAATGATTCCCAGTGTAGGTCCAGGAGATAGCATGGGCTTCAAAAACTGAAGGATTGTAGCAAAGGGGTTAAGGTGGACAGGTCAGGGGACAGAATCAGAATTTTGATTTAAAAATGTTTCTTGCCACTTTTCTTTAATTGTATTTACTCACATGTGTTTTGCCCTATGAGTGTGTGCAGGACATTGGCATGTGGATGAATGAAAGAATAAAACGTTATCTAAAAGCACTTAAGCCTTATTTAATAAATACTATGGCAAAATAAATGAGGTGTTTAGATGTCTTCTGCTTCTCCTCTAGGCCCAACACACACCTTCTCTCAACCCCCTGGTTTCAGTCAGCACTTGATGACAGGGTAGCTGTGAGGTCCTCTTCCTTTCTCACTCTCCTACTCTTTACTCAGAGGTGGCTGAGAGAGTACTGAAATTTGTACTCCTTCCAGAATTATGAATTATGAATATTTGGAATAGACATACCAATTTATGTCTCAGTTGGTGGCTAAAGTGATATTCTACTAGAATTCAAGATTGGCATCCAACCTAATCTGCTGGTACCTTACTACATATTTTGAACATCACCTGTGACCAGTGGAGTGTATCTACTTCAAGTTTATAAAGAACAATTAAACACTAATCATGTCTTAGTCCAGAACTTCCCTATACCCTATTCTTTCTCTAATTCAAGATCACAGAAATTATCTCCAACACATTCTTATAGCACTTGTATAGCTTTACTTCTTTTAGATTTTTGATCCATTTTAAGTTAATGTATTTTGTATGTTTGTATGGTTCTATGTATCAAAGTTCTTTTTTTGTTTGTTTTTGCATACTGATATATTGATATCCAACTTTTCCAGCACTAGTTGCTGAAAAGACTCTCCTACATTGAATTACCTACAAAACTATTGCTAATTTTGCTTTAGATCTTTGGGATTGCTGTTGTCATGATATGGTAAAAATATCATATTTTGTGTGCTAGACATAAAAAAATCTTTGACATCATATTTCACAGACATAAACTGAAGATAGATCCTTATCTGCATCACCATTATTCTTGAAGAATTAAAGATATGCTAAGATAGCAAATTATCACGGTGACGACCTCTTTGCTCTTACGTATATTTTACAGTCCTGCCCTAATTGGTAAATTACACAGTTGGGGAAAATTGAAAAAAGAAAGTATGATAGATAGATAAAATAGACTAGAGATTAGAGTGGAGTAGTTGGTATGTATTTTGTCCAATATAATCTCAACCTTACTAAGTAACTCATTAGCAATTTGGAGATCTAAGGTACATTGGGGAAAATGGCACAATTAAACTGAACAGGGGAAGGGAAATTTTCTTTGACATTTTCTAAGGGTTATCTCCCATTATACTAAGAAAATGTGGCAGCATTTTATTGGGACCAGCAAAAGAGATAAATTTTTGCGTGAAACCCCAAACTCTGGCCCAGGAAAGGTCTTTAGCCTTCAAGAAAATGAAAGTGACAGACTGCAATACTGACTGCCTTTATGTTTCCCTACTCTTTCTATTCCCTATAGGATAGAGAACTGATTAAACTCTGACTCCAGAATGTGAAACCAAGAACTTTCATAACCAAGTAAGTGACTTTAGCATGCCCAAGTGTTGCTACGGAGATCAGAATTTCTTGAACTTGACATTATAATCTGCATTAGCTTCTCTAAAAATGGTAAAATAGATGTGTCAGAAAGCTGATAATTCCACTTGTATGTCTCAAATCCCATCACGCATCCTGATTTTTCAATTTTCTTAAATTTGGTTTGCTGTTCCTGTTTATTGCTACAGTATACATTACAGAAGGTATATTTATGTCAGTCTCATTAAATTGTCTATGTTAATAGGTCAGCAAATAATCTTTTTATGGGTATCACCATTCAATTTAGAGGATTCTAAACCAGAAATCCCTGGCATCAAAATATCTGTAGTTTAACTACAAAATTAGCAATAGGTCAGGCAAAATTTATGGGACTGTCTTAAACTGAGACTTATTCATGCTTGAGGGCATTTATTTTTTCTTCTCAAAGCTCAATTCAACAACCAACTCATACTCTACTTTCTATTTCTGGAGGTTTCAGTTGGAGAGCTTTAGCATCCCAATGCCTTTGAGATTAATTTTGACAAGCGCTTCCAGGCACACCTTCCCAAGGTCACTGGGTCAGTCTGGCAAGCAGCTAAGGGATATACAGAAGCAGTGTACTTGACCCTGGGATAAATCATCACAGTACACTTGGCTGTGAAGTTACTCATTAAAAATCTTGACCTTCCGTCCGAATCAACATCATGATTCCTCTTCTTTATAGCTTTTTTGTGTGTGCTAAACTCTTTCTGTATTCAGGTATGAAAGGTTTAACATAATACGGTTCTTTTGAAGGTGCTTGGGTTGGGCAGGACTATAGTCTTATTACACAAACATAGAATGCTTTGGTTTTCAAAAGAAAAGGAATATTTAAAAGCCATTTCTAATCGGCTGACTATGACTGTCCACTGATCTATTTCTGTACCCAGCTCTCTGTTCTCATGGTATAACTGTGTCAGATTATTTTTCTTCACACGATTACTCTTCATTTTTATTTCCTGCCTAGATTTGTAAATTCTGAGTCCTTATAGTTTACTTTCTTCTTTAGCAGGAAGGACAAGAAACTTCTCTATTTCCTGCTGTTTTCTACACCTTCCAATTTCTGAATGGAAAGACAGGAAGCCACATTTCAAATACATGCCCAGCTATAGAGCAGAAGCATTCCAGGCCATAGTATGTTAAGGTTTTAAAATATCTTCAATGACATCTTACTCAGATTCCATCCATTTGATTCATAACTGGTATTATACACCTTAAAAAATTTTACTGAAATGTGGATGCAAGTGGTGCTTCAAGCTTCAGTGATTACTTTGGTTGATCTGTCATGTATCAGTATGTTTGAATCTTCAGTGTTGATAACTTCACGACAAAGATGGGGGGTTATGGGAAGAGGAAGAGTGACTAAAATGGATTTTACTAAAATCTTTACTGCTTGTCTTTCATTCCAGTAGCAACTTCTGGAAGACCTAGAGGTTTCAGGGCATAGCCAGTAAAGATTTTGAGAAGCATAGGTACTGATTTTAGCAAAATTTCCCCTGAAATATTGGGAATATTTCTTAATCTGCCCAGTACACAGGGATATTGTTTAACTCGCAATAAAATGTACTTGTTTATTGCGTCTACTAGTTTTTGTCTATTTTGCCTGTGTTCCCAGATAGAATGTAAGCTCTCTAATGGCAGGAGTTTTTATCTGTTTTATTAATTTATGTATTCCCCAAGCCTAAAAGAGTTCATAGCACATAGTTGGTGCTCACCAAGTAGTTGTTGAATGAATGAACAAACCTGTGTCCTTTTTTTTTTTATAAATTTATTTATTTTTGGCTGTGTTGGGTCTTCGTTGCTGCGCACAGGCTTCCTCTAGTTGTGGCGAGCGGGGGCTACTCTTCATTGCGGTGCACAGGTTTCTTATTGCGGTGGCTTCTCTTGTTGCAGCGCACAGGCTCTAGGCACGTGGGCTTCAGTAGTTGCAGTAGTTGTGGTGCATAGGCTTAGCTGCTCCACGGCATGTGGGATCTTCCCGGACCAGGGCTCGAACCCGTGTCCCCTACATTGGCAGGCGGATTCTTAACCACTGTGCCACCAGGGAAGTCCCACCTGTGTCCATTTATTACATGACCCTCATATTGCTTTGCAATAGCTTTGGAACTCTGACTCCATAAAAATTACATCCTTTAAAAATGTATTTAACTTATATACCTTGTATGTAGACACGGCGTCTAATACAGGGATATGCGCTGTAGGAGATTTTAAAAAATATTACTAAGAAAGTCGGTATTATGGACTGAATTGTGTACCTCCAAATACATACGTTGCTCTAACCTCCCATACCTCAGATTGTGACAGCATTTGGAGATAGGGTCTTTACAGAGGTAATTAAGTCAACATGTGGTCATTTGAGCAGATCCTAAGCCAATCCTACCCATGTCCTTAGAAGAAGAGGAAATTAGGGCACAGACATGTATAGACAATGTCAAGACACAGGAAGCAGATGGCTATTTATAGGTCAAGGGGAGAGGCTTAGAGCAGATCCCTTCCTCATGGTCCTCAGAAAAATTCACCCTCCCAACAACGTGTCTAGACTTCATATTTCTGAGAAAATAATTTTCTGGTCTTTAAGCCACCTAGTCTGCAGTGCTTTGCTATAGCAGCCCTAGCAAACTAATATAGCAAGTTTACCTATAACATTAGAATTGGGAAAGATTGACAAATCTGCCCAGCATAGGACATATGTTATATTTTTACACAACAATGTTGGGCAAGATATTGACTGGCATATAGCACTTCTTTTTGTCCCTAAGACCTGTGTTCAGGTTTGGCTGCTCTTGGGCCCATGCCTTTCTAATGGAAATCCTAAATCGCCCATAAGAGGAAAATTTTGGTGGGAACTCAGTGTTCACAAGTTGAATTATGAACTGGCTTTGACCTTCCCCACATGCATTCATATTCTGCTTGTAGTTAGAGTAATTGTTATGGGTCAACTAGGACAGTGCTAATTGCAATGGCATTTGTTAACCATAATAAGAACAATCCATTAGGATGATGGTATAATAATTACAACAAGCAAACATAAAACATATTAGTGGTATCGGGCTAATAATTAATCTACGTTTATGGTTTAGTTATCAAGGAGTGTAAAAGAGAGGGAATGAATACGTTATATATAGAGAGATTGTCTGCAGATTGGTTTATATGTATCTGCATTTACATGGGATGAAACAGGCCAAAAATTCAGTGAATTGGTTAACAATTGACCAAAGGATTTTGTCTTAAAACCAAAAGGCACCCTTGCTGATTTGATAAGATTTTCTCATTCACTGGGTCTTAGACAAATAGGGGAAACATCTCTGCTAGAGCAAAGACCTTTGGCAATGGATAGGATTTTCACCTCAGCTACACCAAATCAGCTCATTTGTGAACTAAACATCTTCATCTCAAGCTCAAATATGTCTCAACCTTCCCCGACAACAACTGATCAAGAAAACATATGGCAAAAAGAGAGATCTAGTCAAGAGTCCTACACTTCAACAAGAGGATTCTAAGAAGAAAGTTATTTGGAGATACTTCATCCATATTCACACTGATGTTAAAATGTCCCTTTGCTTAGCAAAGCACAGAGAGGGCCCCTCTAAACAGGTATTGTGTAACTTTAAACTGTTGGTTAAGTAAGGTGGGTGCATGTGTGTGCACGCACATGTGCAAGTGTGAGTAAAACTGAATATTTACTCTCTTAAATTTTAGATTTATCAGTAGTATGTATGAACTTAAGCTCTCCTATCTAAGTTCTCTCCGTTATAAAACAATTTCTCTTTTATCTCACATAATCACTTACTTTGTCTCTTTGGTTGCCCATTTGCTTTAACCCTCTATGATTTCCTTCTCTGGCTCTGGCTTTTTGTTCAATTTATACGTAATTTGTTCATAGCCTGATGCACTTTCAGTAAATATACCTCCTCAACATAGCATCTCCCCACCCTCATTGTTACTGGCAGTTATTAGCCCCGTAGGAAATTTCGTTAGATAAAAGAAGTCTCCCTCATTTTTCTACCTACCTCCAAAGCCTTCAAAAATTTTATCTGTCGAAATAGATATCGATATACAATCTTTCCATCATTATTTATATTTAGATAGATGGAAAGGTAGTTAGGTCATTAGGTAGATAGGAAGATAGATGGATAAAATCAAATATATATAATACAAATAAAAATATATTTCATATTTGTATAATGTGTGTTGGACATTTTTGTAATTTTTGTATTGAGAATTTATCAAAAACTAGAAGAACAGATCAATAAAGGGATTCAGATATAACCTGAACTCAGCATACTATACTCTCCGAATGTTTGCCTCAGCCCAGCGAAGACATAGGCAAATGATAATGGCTCCGAAGGACTCATTAGTGTTTATGCTGGCAATGCACTTTCAAGAAAAGTAGTCAGAGTTTATCATTGACTGTTTATCATGCTAATCCACGAAGACCAATTGGAATTGCTATTGCTCTAAGCATTATCAGCATGAGTGTTGCTGCCTAGCATTCTGCCAAAAGGAAGAAATTTTAAAAGGGGAAGGAAAGAGTAATGAGCTAGGTTAAGAATGTGAAATAAATGAACACTTAAATAAACTTTTACTTGATAGTGTGAAAGCTACAAATACAGAATAGAGGGAGAAAAAACATCACTATCCTATTTTTCTATTCTCCCCTTCAGTAAATCGGTACTTTAACAAGGAAAGAAATGTCAACAGCTGCCAATAAATCAATAGTCTAAGAAGACTCAAGTAAAGGTTTTTCTGAACTTTTAACATTGCTAATTACCTATAAAGTACGTAAAATACTATAGGATTTTTCTTTCCTTCATTTCTTATTATATTTTTAACATTTTCTACATTAAATTTTCTAAGTCGAAACTGATGATATTACTTACTCTCAATTCTTGTTCTGTGCCTATAACCAGAATATACTGTTATGAGTTGATCTCATCCATCTCGGTGGCTTTAAATGCTACCTATATACTGATGAATCCAAAATTTATATCACCAGCCCCTACTATTCCTTGGGGCACCAGTGATATACATAGACAAATGTTTATTACTTATTCAGCATCTGTATTTATATGTTGAACAGGCACCACAAACAATGCCCTGAACTGAATTGTTGATCTTACCTCTCACACTTGCTCTATTTTCAGTGTTCCTTATATCAGCAAGTGTCATCACTATATCCCTAAGACCAAAATTTTTTTCTCTCACACAGCAAATCCAGTTCACAGCAAATCCAATTGAGCCTATCCATTCTACATTTAAAATGTATCCCCCTCAATAGCTACTCCCCTAGTTCAATTCCCGACCTCCTAACTGGTCTCCTTGCTTTTACTCTTTCCCCCTCTACAGTTTGTTCTCTAGACAGCATCCACAGGGATCTTTTTAAAATTCAAGTCCGATTATAACTTCCCAGCTAGTAGAACTACACTGGCTTCCCATCACATTTAAACTCAAAGTTAGAAACCTTACAGTGGGCCCCAGAGTCCTATATGATCTGGTCCCCGGATACCTCTCCAGTTTACTTTCTATCCCTCATACTCACTGTGCCCCAGTCATACTGGCCTCTGCTTTTCCTTGGACACATACGTGCTTCTACCTCAGGACTTTTGCCTCTGTGGTTTCTACTGCCTGGACATTCTTCTTCCAGTATCAGCATGGTTCATTCAATCTATTCTGGTTTTGCAAATGTCACTCCTTCACAGAGGCCTTTCCTGACCACCCCATCTATAATAGAGCTTAGAACCAGCTTTTAGTTTTATTGATCTTTGCTATCGTTTCCTTCATTTCTTTTTCATTTATTTCTGATCTGATCTTTATGATTTCTTTCCTTCTGCTAACTTTGAGGGTTTTTTATTCTTCTTTCTCTAATTACTTTAGGTGCAAGGTTAGGTTATTTGAGATATTTCCTGTTTCTTAAGGTAGGCTTGTATTGCTATAAACGTCCCCCTTAGAACTGCTTTTGCTGCATCCCATATGTTTTGGGTCGTCATGCCTCCATTGTCATTTGTTTCTAGGTATTTTATGATTTCCTCTTTGATTACTTCAGTGATCACTTCATTATTAAGTAGTGTATTGTTTAGCCTCCATATATTTGTATTTTTTACAGATCTTTTCCTGTAATTGATATCTAGTCTCATAGCATTGTGGTTGGAAAAGATAGTTGATATGATTTCAATTTTCTTAAATTTACCAAGGCTTGATTTGTGACCCACGATATGATCTATCCTGGAGAATGTTCCATGAGCACTTGAGAAGAATGTGCATTCTGTTGTTTCTGGATGGAATGTCCTATAAATATCAATTAAGTCCATCTTGTTTAATGTATCATTTAAAGCTTGTGTTTCCTTGTTTATTTTCATTTTGGATGATCTGTCTGTTGGTGAAAGTGGGGTGTTAAAATCCCCTACTATGATTGTGTTACTGTTGATTTCCCCTTTTATGGCTGTTAGTATTTGCCTTATGTATTGAGATGCTCCTATGTTGGGTGTATAAATATTTACAATTGCTATATCTTCTTCTTTGATTGACCCCCTGATCATTATGTAGTGTCCTTCTTTGTCTCTTGTAATAGTCTTTATTTTAAAGTCTATTTTGTCTGATATGAGAATTGCTACTTCAGCTTTCTTTTGATTTCCATTTGCATGGAATATCTTTTTCAATCCCCTCACTTTCAGTCTGTATGTGTCTCTAGGTCTGAAGTGGGTCTCTTGTAGACAGGATATATACAGGTCTTGTTTTTGTTTCCATTCAGCCAGTCTGCGTCTTTTGGTGGGATCATTTAATCCATTTACATTTAAGGTAATTATCAATATGTATGTTCCTATTCCCGTTTTCTTAACTGTTTTGGGTTTGTTATTGTAGATCTTTTCCTTCTCTTGTGTTTCTTGCCTAGAGAAGTTCCTTTAGCATTTGTTGTAAAGCTGGTCTGGTGGTGCTGAACTCTCTCAGCTTTTGCTTGTCTGTAAAGGTTTTAATTACTCCATCAAATCTGATTGAGATCCTTGCTGGGTAGAGTAATCTTGGTTGCAGGTTTTTCTCCTTCATCACTTTAAATATGTCTTGCCAGTCCCTTCTGGCTTGCAGAGTTTCTGCTGAAAGATCAGCTGTTAACCTTATGGGGATTCCCTTGTGTGTTATTTGTTGTTTTTCCCTTGCTGCTTTTAAGATGTGTTCTTTGTATTTAATATTTGACAGTTTGATTAATATGTGTCTTGGCGTGTTTCTCCTTGGATTTATCCTGTATGGAACTCTCTGTGCTTCCTGGACTTGATTAACTATTTCCTTTCCCATATTAGGGAAGTTTTCAACTATAATCTCTTCAAATATTTTTTCAGTCCCTTTCTTTTTCTCTTCTTCTTCTGGGACCCCTATAATTCGAATGTTGGTGTGTTTAATGTTGTCCCAGAGGTCTGTGAGACTGTCCTCAGTTCTTTTCATTCTTTTTTCTTTATTCTGCTCTGCAGTAGTTATTTCCACTATTTTATCTTCCAGGTCACTTATCCGTTCTTCTGCCTCAGTTATTCTGCTATTGATCCCTTCTAGAGTATTTTTAATTTCATTTATTGTGTTGTTCATCATTGCTTGTTT
Source organism: Phocoena sinus (assembly GCF_008692025.1). NCBI lineage: Eukaryota > Metazoa > Chordata > Mammalia > Artiodactyla > Phocoenidae > Phocoena > Phocoena sinus. The sequence goes on from NC_045767.1 coordinate 70,881,735, forward strand.
CCTCTTTAGTTCTTCTAGGTCCTTGTTAAATGTTTCTTGCATTTTCTCTATTCTATTTCCAAGATTTTGGATCATCTTTACTATCATTATTCTGAATTCTTTTTCAGGTAGACTGCCTATTTCCTCTTCATTTGTTTGGTCTGGTGGGTTTTTACCTTGCTCCTTCATCTGCTGTGTGCTTTTATGTCTTCTCATTTTGCTTATCTCACTGTGTTTGGGGTCTCCTTTTTGCAGGCTGTAGGTTCGTAGTTCCTGTTGTTTTTGGTGTCTGTCCCCAGTGGCTAAGATTGGTTCAGTGGGTTGTCAAGGCTTCCTGGTGGAGGGGAGTAGTGCTTGTGTTCTGGTGGATGAGGCTGGATCTTGTCTTTCTGGTGGGCAGGTCCATGTCTGGTGGTGTGTTTTGGGGTGTCTGTGGACTTATTATGATTTTAGGCAGCCTCTCTGCTAATAGATGGCGTTGTGTTCCTGTCTTGCTAGTTGTTTGGCATAGGGTGTCCAGCACTGTAGCTTGCTGGTCCTTGAGTGAAGCTGGGTCTTGGTGTTGTGATGGAGATCTCTGGGTGATTTTCGCCGTTTGATATTACGTGGAGCTTGGAGGTCTCTTGTGGACCAGTGTCCTGAAGTTGGCTCTCCCACCTCGGAGCCACAGCACTGACTCCTGGCTTTTGCCTTGCTTAATTGATACAGGAAGTCTAGAGGAGGCTTGAGTATGAAGAGTGCCCTTCCTCCAGAGGAGAAAAAGCTCTGGTAAAGTCTTTTCCTCCTGAAGGAAATTTTTGTTACTGAGAAAGCTCTGGGTGAATTTCACAGTGATTGCTCTTGTAGGCCCCTTAGCAGAGCCAGGAGGGGTCTTCTTCAACTCTTCAACATGAGAGCATGGTGGGATTCCTAGAGGTTAAAACCCATGAAAGTCAGGGGGATCCTTAAGACTGAAGCTCCCATGAGTTTCTCACTCTCTTGCTAGCCCATACTCAGCCTCCAGCAATTCATCAAAATTGCCATTTAAGTGTTCCTACTGATGCTGAAAGCTCAGCCTCTGCACACTAGTGTCGAATCAAACCTCAGAGACAGAGTTTTGGGTGAAGGAGAAAAGAATAGCTTTATTTCTTTGCCAGGCAAAGGGGGACACAGTGGGCTTGTGCCTCTCAAAAATTATGTGTCCCAACCTAGGAGGATTTGATAAGGAATTTTATAGCAACAGTTCAAGGGTGGGTTGCTGATAAGATTAGGGCATATGCAGGGCCTCCATTCCTCTAATCTGGTCTCAGGTAATCTTGTAGTGAAACCAAGCAGGACCCTGTGAGGCTCCTGGGTATGGAAGCTTTTCTGTTCCCTTGTTTCTTGACTCCATCCTCTATGATCTTCCCTGAGTTCCAAAGGGCAGATTAGAACGGTTGCTAATCAGGGAAGGGAAGGGATGAAAAGACAAGGGTGGGGCAGCCAGAAAACAATAGTGCAGCCTTGGGGCAGGATCCTGGTTCTACCTCAAGGCATAAACATAACAATGTCTTTAAGCTCTTTAAGCTGTCACCATTCTTCATACCAGAGAAAGACCACCTGAGGCTACATTAAAGCAACCCAATCCTTTGTATCTGTTTCTCATACTCTAAAAACCCTAGCTAGGTGAGAACCGTTTGCATACAGAGAAACTGAGATTCAGGAGAATATTTCTTCAAGACCCAAATGCCAAAATTCATGCAATCAGCACTTACTACTTTATCTTGGCTTTCTGCCCTTCCTTCTTCCATTTTTCCTCTTGCTTCTTCCCTATGGTCAGAAGGGCTGGCATTTCTAGATGTGACCTGATCCTCATTGGGTGTTTCTGTCTTGGTTAAATGCCATCAATATCTTCAATCATTATGCTCCAAATTAGAGAAATTTCTTATTTCCTAAAATCCCACCCCAAATTTGTCACTGAGCTCTTTTGTTACATTCTGACTGCATTTTTGGTGTTTGACCACTGACAGTTTTCAAGTCCCATCTTTTCCTACTTCTTGCCCCACAGCTAAGAAAGCCAATAAGAAAGTCTTCACTCACCTTCCCTTGGCACCAGCAGGAATTGAACCATGCAAACACAGTCCACACAAGAACTCTTACTCTAGCCTCCTTACCCTCTAACCAAAGTAAAAACAAAAGTCCCTCCCTTTGCTCAAGTTTTTGTGCCTGGCCTACTATCAACAGATAGTCCCATTATATGAGCAATAAAGCTTTTCATAACTTCTTGGCACATGTGTGATATCATCAATCTAGACATATTAACAAATTTTGTTAGAGGTAGAGATAGGTAACCACAAAATACCTCTGCTTTTGAACTTTTCAAATTCTTCCCTGTATCATCTGATATCTCCTCTTGACTCTTTTAAAGCAAAACACTTCAATGCGGGGGGACCTTGAAGATGGCGGAAGAGTAAGACGCGGAGATCGCCTTCCTCCCCACGGATACACCAGAAATACATCCACACGTGGAACAACTCCTACAGAACTCCTACTGAAGGCTGGCAGAAGACCTCAGACCTCCCAAAAGGCAAGAAACTCCCCACGTAACTGGGTAGGGCAAAAGAAAAAACAGAGACAAAAGAATAAGGACGGCACCTGCACCAGTGGGAGGGAGCTGTGAAGGAGGAAAAGTTTCCACACACTAGGAAGCCCCTCCGCGGGCGGAGACTGCGGGAGGCAGAGGGGGGAGTTTCGGGACCGCGGAGTAGTGCACAGCGACGGGTGCGGAGGGCAAAGCGGGGAGATTCCTGCACAGACGATCGGTGCCGACCAGCACTCACCAACCCGAGAGGCTTGCTGCTCACCCACCGGGGCGGGCGGGGCTGCGAGCTGAGGCTCGGGTTTTGGTTTTGGACGGAGCTCAGGGAGAGGACTGGGGTTGGTGGCTTGAACATAGCCTGAAGGGGTTAGTGCACCACGACTAGCCGGGAGGGAGTTCGGGGAAAAGCCTGCACCGGCCGAAGAGGCAAGAGACTTTTTCTTCCCTCTTTGTTTCCTGGTGCGCGAGGAGAGGGGTTTAAGAGCGCTGCTTAAAGGAACTCCAGAGACGGGCGCGAGCCGCGGCTAAAAGCGCGAACCCCAGAGACGGGCGCGAGCCGCGGCTGAGGGCGCGAGCCCCCGAGACGGGCGCGAGCCGCGGCTGAAAGCGCAAACCCCAGAGACGGGCGCGAGCCGCGGCTACAACCGCGGACCCCAGAGACGGGCGGGAGACGCTAAGGCTGCTGCTGCCGCCACCAAGGGGCCTGTGTGCGAGCACAGGTCACTCTCCACACCCCTCTTCCGCGGAGCCTGTGCAGCCCGCCACTGCCAGGTTCCCGGGATCCAGGGACAACGTCCCCGGGACAGCGCACGGCGGGCCTCAGGCTGGTGCAACGTCACGCCGGCCTCTGCCGCAACGTCACGTTGCCTCTACCGCCGCAGGCCGGCCCCGCACGCAGTGCCCCTCCTTCCCCCATCCCCCAACCCCCGGCCTGAGTGAGCCGGAGGCCCCGAATCAGCGGCTCCTTTAACCCCGTCCTGTCTGAGCGAAAAAACAGACGCCCTCCAGCGACCTACACGCAGAGGCAGGGCCAAATCCAAAGCTGAGCTCCTGTGAGCTGTGAGAACAAAGAAGAGAAAGGGAAATCTCTCCCAGCAGCCACAGAAGCAGCGGATTAAAGCTCCACAATCAACTTGATATACCCTGCATCTGTGGAATACCTGAATAGACAAGGAATGATCCCAAATTGAAGAGGTGGAATTTAGGAGCGAGATCTATGATTTTTTTCCCTTTTCCTCTTTTTGTGAATGTGTACGTGTATGCTTCTGTGTGACATCTAGTCTGTATACTCTAGCTTCCACCATTTGTCCTAGGGCTATATCCGTCCATGACTTTTTTTTAAAAATTCTTTTTCTTAATAATTAAGTTTAATTGTAATAACTTTATTATACTTTACCTTCGTTCTTTCTTTCTTTCCTTCCTTCCCTCCCTCCTTTAGACAACGAATCACCCCAAATTGAGGAGGTGGTCTCAGGGAGCATGATTTATGATTTTTCCCCCTTTACCTCTTTTTGTGAAGGTGTATGTGTATGCTTCTGTGTAAGATTTTCTCTGTATAGCTTTGCTTCCAACATTTGTCCTAAGGTTCTATCCGTCCCTTTTTTTTTTTTTTTCTAAATATTTTTTAATTCAATAACTATATTATACTTTACTTTATTTTTACTGTATCATCTTTCTTTCTGTCTTTTTTTCCTTCTTTCCCTCCTTCCTTCCTTCCTCCCTCCCTCCCTCCCTCCCTCCTTTCTTTCCTTCTTTGCTTCTTTCTTCCTTCCTTCCTTTCCTCCTTTCCCTCTTTCTTTACTCATACTTCTACTAATTCTCCCTACTTTTTCTCCCTTTTATTCTGAGCTGTGTGGATGAAAGGCTCTTGGTGCTCCAGCCAGGAGTCAGGGCTCTGCCTCTGAGGTAGGAGAGCCAACTTCAGGACACTGGTCAACAAGAGACCTCCCAGCTCCACATAATATTAAACGGTGGAAATATCCCAGAGACCTCCATCTTAACACCAGCACCCAGCTTCACTCAACGACCAGCAAGCCATAGTGCTGGACAACCTATGCCAAACAACTAGCAAAACAGGAACACAACCCCACCCATTAGCAGAGAGGCTGCCTAAAATCATAATAAGGCCACAGACACCCCAAAACACACCACCAGACGTGAACCTGCCCACTGGAGAGACAAGATCCAGCCTCATCCAGCACAACACAGGCACTAGTCCCCTCCACCAGGAAGCCTACACAACCCACTGAAACAACCTTAGCCACTGGAGACAGACATCAAAAACAACGGGAACTACGAACCTGCAGCCTGCAAAAAGGAGACCCCAAACACAGTAAGATAAGCAAAATGAGAAGACAGAAAAACACACAGCAGATGAAGGAGCAAGATAAAAACCCACCAGACCTAACAAATGAAGAGGAAATAGGCAATCTACCTGAAAAAGAATTCAGAATAATGATAGTAAGGATGATCCGAAATCTTGGAAGTAGAATGGACAAAATGCAAGAAACAGTTAACAAGGACCTACAAGAACTAAAGATGAAACAAGCAACGATGAACAATGCAATAAGAAATTAAAATCACTCTAGATAGGATCAATAGCAGAATAACTGAGGCAGAAGAACGGATAAGTGACCTGGAAGATAAAGTAGTGGAAATAACTACTGCAGAGCAGAATAAAGAAAAAAGAATGAAAAGAACTGAGGACAGTCTCAGAGACCTCTGGGACAACATGAAACGCACCAACATTCGAATTATAGGGGTTCCAGAAGAAGAAGAAAGAAAGAAAGGGACTGAGAAAATATTTGAAGAGATTATAGTTGAAAACTTCCCTAATATGGGAAAGGAAATAGTTAATCAAGTCCAGGAAGCACAGAGGGTCCCATACAGGATAAATACAAGGAGAAACACGCCAAGACACATATTAATCAAACTGTCAAAAATTAAATACAAAGAAAGCATATTAAAAGCAGCAAGGGAAAAACAACAAATAACACACAAGGGAATCCCCATAAGGTTAACAGCTGATCTCTCAGCAGAAACCCTACAAGCCAGAAGGGAGTGGCAGGACATACTGAAAGTGATGAAGGAGAATAGCCTGAAACCAAGACTACTCTACCCAGCAAGGATCTCATTCACATTTGATGGAGAAATTAAAACCTTTACAGACAAGCAAAAGCTGAGAGAGTTCAGCACCACCAGACCAGCTTTACAACAAATGCTAAAGGAACTTCTCTAGACACGAAACACAAGAGTAGGAAATGACCTATAGTAGCGAACCCAAAACAATATATAAAATGGAAATAGGAACATACATATCAATAATTACCTTAAATGTAAATGGACTAAATGCTCCCACCAAAAGACACAGATTGGCTGAATGGATACAAAAACAAGACCCTTATATATGCTGTCTACAAGAGACCCACTTCAGACCTAGAGACACATACAGACTGAAAGTAAGGGGATGGAAAAAGATATTCCATGCAAATGGAAACCAAAAGAAAGCTGGAGTAGCAATTCTCATATCAGACAAAATAGACTTTAAAATAAGGACTATTAAAAGGGACAAAGAAGGACACTACATAATGATCAAGGGATCGATCCAAGAAGAAGATATAACAATTGTAAATATTTATGCACCCAACATAGGAGCACCTCAATACATAAGGCAAATACTAACAACCATAAAAGGGGAGATCAACAGTAACACATTCATAGTAGGGGACTTTAACACCCCACTTTCACCCATGGACAGATCATCCAAAATGAAAATAAATAAGGAAACACAAGCTTTAAATGATACATTAAACAAGATGGACTTAATTGATATTTATAGGACACTCCATCCAAAAACAACAGAATACACATTTTTCTCAAGTGCTCATGGAACATTCTCCAGGATAGATCATATCTTGGGTCACAAATCAAGCCTTGGTAAATTTAAGAAAACTGAAATTGTATCAAGTATCTTTTCCGACCACAACGCCATGAGACTAGATATCAATTACAGGAAAAGATCTGTAAAAAATACAAACACATGGAGGCTAAACAATACACTACTTAATAATGAAGTGATCACTGAAGAAATCAAAGAGGAAATAAAAAAATACCTAGAAACAAATGACAATGGAGACACAACGACCCAAAACCTATGGGATGCAGCAAAAGCAGTTCTAAGGGGGAAGTTTATAGCAATACAAGCCCACCTTAAGAAGCAGGAAACATCTCGAATAAACAACCTAACCTTGCACCTCAAGCAATTAGAGAAAGAAGAACAAAAAAAACCCAAAACTAGCAGAAGGAAAGAAATCATAAAAATCAGATCAGAAATAAATGAAAAAGAAATGAAGGAAACAATAGCAAAGATCAATAAAACTAAAAGCTGGTTCTTTGAGAAGATAAACAAAATAGATAAACCACTAGCCAGACTCATCAAGAAAAAAAGGGAGAAGACTCAAATCAATAGAATTAGAAATGAAAAAGGAGAAGTAACAACTGACACTGCAGAAATAAAAAAAATCATGAGAGATTACTACAAGCAACTCTATGCCAATAAAATGGACAATCTGGAAGAAATGGACATATTCTTAGAAATGCACAACCTGCCAAGACTGAATCAGGAAGAAATAGAAAATATGAACAGACCAATCACAAGCACTGAAATTGAAACTGTGATTAAAAACCTTCCAACAAACAAAAGCCCAGGACCAGATGGCTTCACAGGTGAATTCTATCAAACGTTTAGAGAAGAGCTAACACCTATCCTTCTCAAACTCTTCCAAAATATAGCAGAGGGAGGAACACTCCCAAATTCCTTCTACGAAGCCACCATCACCTTGATACCAAAACCAGACAAGGATGTCACAAAGAAAGAAAACTACAGGCCAATATCACTGATGAACATAGATGCAAAAATCCTCAACAAAATACTAGCAAACAGAATCCAACAGCACATTAAAAGGATCATACACCATGATCAAGTGGGGTTTATTCCAGGAATGCAAGGATTTTTCAATATACGCAAATCTATCAATGTGATAAACCATATTAACAAATTGAAGGAGAAAAACCATATGATCATCTCAATAGATGCAGAGAAAGCTTTCGACAAAATTCAACACCCATTTATGATAAAAACCCTCCAGAAAGTAGGTATAGAGGGAACTTTCCTAAACATAATAAAAGCAATATATGACAAGCCCACAGCAAACATCATCCTCAATGGTGAAAAACTGAAAGCATTTCCACTAAGATCAGGAACAAGACAAGGTTGCCCACTCTCACCACTCTTATTCAACATAGTTTTGGAAGTTTTAGCCACAGCAATCAGAGAAGAAAAGGAAATAAAAGGAATCCAAATCGGAAAAGAAGAAGTAAAGCTGTCACTGTTTGCAGATGACATGATACTATACATAGAGAATCCTAAAGATGCTACCAGAAAACTACTAGAGCTAATCAATGAATTTGGTAAAGTAGCAGGATACAAAATTAATGCACAGAAATCTCTGGCATTCCTATATACTAATGATGAAAAATCTGAAAGTGAAATCAAGAAAACACTCCCATTTACCATTGCAACAAAAAGAATAAAATATCTAGGAATAAACCTACCTAAGGATACGAAAGACCTGTATGCAGAAAATTATAAGACACTGATGAAAGAAATTAAAGATGATACAAATAGATGGAGAGATATACCATGTTCTTGGATGGGAAGAATCAACATTGTGAAAATGACTCTACTACCCAAAGCAATCTACAGATTCAATGCAATCCCTATCAAACTACCACTGGCATTTTTCACAGAACTAGAACAAAAAATTTCGCAATTTGTATGGAAACACAAAAGACCCCGAATAGCCAAAGCAATCTTTAGAACGAAAAAAGGAGCTGGAGGAATCAGGCTCCCTGACTTCAGACTATATTACAAAGCAACAGTAATCAAGACAGTATGGTACTGGCACAAAAACAGAAAGATAGATCAGTGGAACAGGATAGAAAGCCCAGAGATAAACCCACGCACATATGGACACCTTATATTTGATAAAGGAGGCAGGAATGTACAGTGGAGAAAGGACAGCCTCTTCAATAAATGGTGCTGGGAAAACTGGACAGGTACATGTAAAAGTATGAGATTAGATCACTCCCTAACACCATACACAAAAATAAGCTCAAAATGGATTAAAGACCTAAATGTAAGGCCAGAAACTATCAAACTCTTAGAAGAAAACATAGGAAGAACACTCTATGACATAAATCACAGCAAGATCCTTTCTGACCCACCTCCTAGAGTAATGGAAATAAAAACAAAAATAAACAAATGGGACCTAATGAAACTTCAAAGCTTTTGCACAGCAAAGGAAACCATAACCAAGACCAAAAGACAACCCTCAGAATGGGAGAAAACATTTGCAAATGAAGCAACTGACAAAGGATTAATCTCCAAAATTTACAAGCAGCTCATGCAGCTCAATAACAAAAAAACAAACAACCCCATCCAAAAATGGGCAGAAGACCTAAATAGACATTTCTCCAAAGAAGATATACAGAATGCCAACAAACACATGAAAGAATGCTCAACATCATTAATCATTAGAGAAATGCAAATCAAAACTACAATGAGATATCATCTCACACCAGTCAGAATGGCCATCATCAAAAAATCTATAAACAATAAATGCTGGAGAGGGTGTGGAGAAAAGGGGACACTCTTGCACTGCTGGTGGGAATGTGAATTGGTTCAGCCACTGTGGAGAACAGTATGGAGGTTCCTTAAAAAACTACAAATAGAATTACCATATGACCCAGCAATCCCACTACTTGGAATATACCCTGAGAAAACCAAAATTCAAAGAGAGTCATGTACCAAAATGTTCATTGCAGCTCTATTTACAATAGCCAGGACATGGAAACAACCTAAGCGCCCATCATCGGATGAATGGATAAAGAAGATGTGGCACATATACACAATGGAATATTACTCAGCCTTAAAAAGAAATGAAATTGAGCTATTTGTAATGAGATGGATAGACCTAGAATCTGTCATACAGAGTGAAGTAAGTCAGAAAGAAAAAGACAAATACCGTATGCTAACACATATATATGGAATTTAAGGGAAAAAAATGTCATGAAGAACCTAGGGGTAAGATAGGAATAAAGACGCAGACCTACTGGAGAACGGACTTAAGGATATGGGGAGGGGGAAGGGTGAGTTTTGACAGGGCGAGAGAGAGTCATGGACATATACACACTAACAAACGTAGTAAGGTAGATAGCTGGGGGGAAGCAGCCGCAAGGCACAGGGATATTAGCTCGGTGCTTTGTGACAGCCTGGAAGGGTGGGATGGGGAGAGTGGGAGGGAGGGAGATGCAAGAGTGAAGACATATGGGAACATATGTATATGTATAGCTGATTCACTTTGTTGTAAAGCAGAAACTAACACACCATTGTAAAGCAATTATACCCCAATAAAGATGTTTAAAAAAAAAAAAAAACACTTCAATGCACCAATTCCTCTACTCCCATTATCTCTGAATATAATTCAGAAATACTTTCACTCCCACCTCCCCACAGAACGTCTTCTTGAGAAGTTCAGCAAAGATCTCATTGTTATTTAATCCAAAGGTCAATTTTTAGACTTCTTGCTTGAATTACCAGCAGTGTTTCATTCGGTTGATTACTCTTTCCACTTTGAAAAAATTTCTTCTCCTGGCTTTTAAGAAAACTATAATCGCTAAGTTTCCTCCTTACTCACTGGTGCTTTTTTTCAGTCTCTTTAATTTGTTCCTCCTCTTCTACCTATTGTCTTATTGTTGGAATGCTCCAAATATCTGTCCTTAGACCTCTTCTCTTCTGTCAAGACTACTCCCTTAGTAATCTCATCTATGAACTGAGAACTGCCAAATTTCTATCTCAAGTCTTGACCTCTCAAACTCCAAAATTATAGGATTCAATTTCCTACTCAACATCTCTACTTAGATGCCTTAATATCCATTTCAAGTTTACCCATGTCAAAATTAGACCCCTGATATTCCTCCCCCCAAGTTTCTCCACCTGAAGTTTGTCTCATCTCATTTAATAACCACTCCATCTTTCCCTGAACACACCCTTATGTCCTCCTTATTGCTCATACCTCACTTCCAATTGTCAGAAACTTCAGTTGTCTCTATCTTCAGAATATTTGAAGAAACTGATACATTCTCATTATCTCCACCACCATCACAGGTCCAAAGTGTCACTATATGAAAATCGGTTATTGCAATATTCTTCTAACTAGTCTTTCTGTCTACCATTGATCCCCACCCCCACCATCAAGTCTATCAAAACAGCAGTCAAGAGTTATCCTATTAAGACATAAAGCACAATGTGTCTCTCCATTTCTCAAAACCTTTCAATGGTATTCCATCACAGCCAAGGGCAAAAGCCAAACTTCTTACAAGAAACTACAAAGTTCTAAATAGTCTGGCATCCCACTGTCCATCTGATGTAACACCCTACTCCTCTCCCCATTGCTTCCTTCATCCCAGCCACACTGACAGGCTTTGCTGTTTCTAGCACACTTCCATTCTTTGATCTTTTTGTTGGTATTACCTTCTGTCTGGAATGACTTTCCCCAGATAACTGAGTGGCTTGAAACTTCACCTCCTTCATATTTATCTAAAATATTACTTTATCAGTAAAACCATCCCAAATCACCTTATTTAACCTCTCTTTCCACCTGGCACTTCATGTCCTCCTTCATTGCTTTTTTCTCCATGGCACTTAATATATCTATCTATCTATATTTATCTATATAATTAATACGTTTATTTTACGTCTTATATCAATAGAATATAACCTCCACAGGAGTAAAAATGTTGTTTCTGTTTTGTTTTTTTCTGCATTCACAATACCTAAAACAATGCCTGCTTATAATAAGCGCTCTGTAAATATTTATTGAATCACTGAGTCTTCCTTGTCCTTCCAGTTCTCATGCCATTGTCCTGACTTTGACCCTCATTAACTCTTTCTTGGCCTTTTGCAATCATCCTCTAACTTGTCTCTCTGTGTTATGTTCCAAACTCCACAAACCCATTATTTCCTAAAGTAATCTTTCTGAAGCATATCTCTGCTTATACTTTTGTGCTCAAAAGCCTTCATTGATTATCCACTGTCAAAGATAGTTTTTTCCAAATACTGAAGTGCAACAGCATCACTTGATTCATCAAACTATAGATTCCAAGGTCTCATCAAAATCTTTTAAATAAGAATCTTTAGGAGAAGGCCAAGGTACCTAAAATTTTAAATAAAATTTTTAAAATAAAATTTAAATAAAATAAAATGTAAGGCACAACACATTTCAAGGATAATGAACCCAGAAATCCTAGGAATGCCTCCAAGGTAATTCAGAAATTTGACCTCAGCTTACCTTTCTAATCTTCTCTTTCTTTCTCTCTTCCACTTTATCTACCCAGTGCAAGTATAGGTAGCTAAGTAATGTGTGGCTTTGGATTATAGGTAGAGATTGTTACATATGGTAAAAGAAGTAAAGAAAGTATAGAAGCTAATTTAAAAATTAAAAAAACAGGAAAAGGAAGTTTGTTTTTCTGAGAATAGAAAATCATACATGATCTTTAATATTTATTTTGTCTAACTAATTCACTAACTCTAAAGGGATAATTAGGTGAAAAAAATTTTTTGGTGAAAAAAGCATGTTCTCATTAAAAACTAAGATTATGTTCAATACTGAGGATTGGTTGAAGTCAAATTATTTTAAAAATACAAAAAATTTTTTTCTTTAATGAGAGAGTTCTATTATTTGGTATTTAACCATTAAATAGTTAAATTTCAGGTGGTAAAAAACACAAATAACAAGGTATGTCATCAGTTTTTATTCCTTCCATTGTTAAAAATTGGTTAGTAAGGTAAATTTAAAACTTAATTTTAATATAGGAAAATCTATATATTTCTAAATTTGAAGCTTCCTATAGTAAATATGAGAGCACTTAATAAGAGATTCATAACCAGACAAAATTAGATGATATCCGTAGGCTTACACGTGGGAGAGTTAAATTTTTTATTCTACAAGAGAATTATTAAAGTTATAACACAATATTACTATGAAGTATAAAGATAAGATATTCATCATAAAACTCATGGAGGAGCAAAATTTGTCTCCCCAAAATCCTTTGGCATGAGGATTAATTTAGGCTGATTATTTTTGAGAAACAGAAGACCCAGGAATTCTTTCTTTTGCCTAAAGACTTTAGATAAAGGGCCTGTTTTGGAACAGAGCCATCACCAGAGATACCTGCAAAGAATATGGTCTAGGTGTAGTGGGGGAAACCTGGCAGGGTCTAAAGATCAGAGCCACTCCATGTCTCATTGCCTCTGCATGGACCAGCAAACATTTATCAAACATGTACTTTTCCAGCTTAATGTCAATTTCCTTCCTCCCCTCTGAAGTCTCAAACCACTACCTGCAACATCCTCTTTTCTCTTTAGCTGAAGATGGTATTTAAGGTGAGGATTTCAGCTATTTGAGGGAGTAACCCAGTTTTCCTGGGTCTCTCCCATGTACACAGGTTATTAAACTTAGATTTTTCTCCTGTTAGTCTGTCTCACGTCAATTTAATTCTTAGATGAGCCCAAAGAACTTAGAAGGGTAGAAGAAAATGTCTTTTTCTCCAACAAATTCAAGGCACTTCTAATGAACTGAGTATGTATGATTGCTCCTAGGAAGTCCTGTCTACTTCCCTCCAAACGACATACTACATCACTGCAGGAGACATTTTGCTCCCTCCAGGTGATCTCGGAGAGACAGCAGCAGTGAGCAGTGGCCTGAAGCGATCTTAGTTCCCTGCCCAGGAATTGAACCTGGGTAGCCTGGATGAAAACCAGGAATCCTAGCCACCAGACCAGCAAGGGCTAGATGCTAGAGACAAATTTTCCTTAGCCCTTGCCCCCACTGAAAATGCATTTCTCAAGGAGGCAAAAACTGTAAAAACAGGTACAAAGTTTATTATTAGAGACATAGCACAACAAGTAGGAGAGCACACACAGAAACAATTTGTTAAGACAGAAGCAAGGCTGAGATGCACACCCGGAGAGAAAGGGTGTGGGCGTCCCCCCAATGAGGAGGAGTGCAGTAAAGTGGTGGTAAAATCATTTACATCGGGCAGTCCTTTGGGTCTTTGTTTACCTTTGGCCAATTACCTGATTTCTTTTTCCACATCTGCCCTGTCCTAGGACCCTCCCCAACATGCATGCACAACTTTTTTCCAAGATGGATTCCAGCCCAGAGGCCTATGCGGGGCCTTGGCATCACCTATTCTGGGGTGGTGCCCCCTCCTTTTTGACCCCCAAGGAGCCTTTCTGCACATGTGCAATGTCTCCCTTGCCCCAAGGATGGGAAATATGTTTGATCTTTTATTCAAACAGGGTTTAGCTCCTCTCTGTTCCTGCCATGACTGTTATCGTAAAGTGTCCTCAGGAGACAAAGCCTGGCTACCTACCCTGTTTCTGTTGTTATTTCTATTTCAATGTGCAAACAGGAGGCTGACTGTAAATGCCTAACCTGGAGTCCACCTATCTCCTGTCTCAGGAAATGCAAACGGGAGGCTAGTTGTAAGGGTCTGGCCTAAAGCCCACCTTTTTCCTACCCCAAGAAATGTAAAAAGGAGGTCAGTTGTAAATGCCTAGCCTGGAGCCCATCTATCTCCTGCCTCACATGGGTTCTGCACTTTGCTTCCTGTTGCTTGCAATTTCATCAATTTATGTTTAAATTTTAATTCTATCCTCAAGAGGCCATTTATTTCCCTGTTAGTATTACCTCTATAATCTGGGTACTCTATCAGTACATGAATCACCAGCTCTACTTAGAGTATTATGGCTTGGCCAACCTGGCTTCCTCTAAGAATGCTTCAGAAAAATCACTTGACTATAATATGCACCCAGTCTTTGCATTTTAACTCGACTGTGTCAGAATCCCTGTGCCTATATATTACGTAACCATAGATAAACAACTCACAAACCATTGAACCAAGATGATTTTATCCACAGGTTAGGCCACCCATTTACATTTCTTTCCTTGGTATTTGAAATTTGAATACTGAGAGAGACTGAGACATTAGTTAGCAAAACAGGGCGTGGGGAGAAGCAGATACAGTAAGTACAGACAAGTGAAAATAAAGTCAGAGAAACTAGGGTGAAGGTCCACAAGATCCAGTCGCTGGGATCCTGGAACTAACCCAATTTTTGACTATCTAAGGCCTAGTTTTTCAGCATTTGCAGATTTTTGTGAGACTGTTGTAACCTCCCCCCTTATTGGAGCAAGCTTGAGTGGATATCTGTTCCTTATCAATCAGAGATCAACCGAATGATCCCAAAGACTCTAAAATATCATTTGTTCAATTATTCTGTTGTGTTTGTGTGTATAATTTGTGTGAATTCTTCTGTTTTATATTTTTGTATATTTTGTGTGATTTTCTATATCTTTCAAAAATAAAATTTATTTTATTTAATTAAATGAGCAGAAATAGTATACAGTACAATCAACGTAATAAATAAATTTTGCTGTTTATTTTTTTGTTGTTGCTTTGGGGGTTTTGTTCATTTATTTTCTTGTTTTAAAAAATTTGGTGCTTTTTATTACATATTAAAATATTTTTTAGAAAGCCTGAATTTCTCCTTAACTTGAGAGTATAAGGTTTGTTTTATATGCCAATTCCTCTGTGCTTTACTTGTCTCTTAAGTAATCTACAGCTGGAAACAGACTAACTGCAAGGCCTGCACCACCCTAAACAGGCACCAGGTGATAGCTTATAATTGAAAGCACAGTAATTAGAAAAATATTGAAAGTTACTTAATAAGGAAACGCCTTATAATCGAATCCTGAAGTCAAACATCCCGATGTCTAAATGCCTTGAGCAGCTTCTCTTAAAAGAAGAATATTCTGAAGCAGATCTTTAGGTAGCATAGGAATTGTCAATGTGACTTGTTTTTAAATTATTATTTCAACATCTTGATTAGAAATACAATCTCACACACAGCAAGTTCATCTAAATAAACCGGTACCAAAGGTAAAATGTAAGGTAATCAAAGTAATTGTCCATATGACATCAAATATTTGGATATTTAAGGTTAGGTATAGAAAACATCTAATTAAATAACCAACAATGTCACTTTATATTCAGAGTGTTACATAATAGTATCTCCATGAACACTGAGATTGTAAAAAAAAAATCACTATAAATGTAATTCTGCTGCCCAGCTCATTTACTCATATGTATATTGTTTCAATTATCAAGTGGTTCTCAATGTGTGGTTCCTGGACCAGCTGAATCAGTATCACCTAGAAACTAGTTCAAAATAAAAGTTCTCTGTCTCTACCCCAAACCTAACTGAATTAGGAACTAAGGGGTTAGAGTCCAAAAATCTTTTTTGTTTTGTTTTGTTTTTTGGTACGCAGACCTCTCACTGTTGTGGCCTCTCCCGTTGCGGAGCACAGGCTCCAGACACGCAGGCTCAGCGGCCATGGCTCACGGGCCCAGCTGCTCTGCGGCATGTGGGATCTTCCCGGACCGGGGCACGAACCCGTGTGCCCTGCATCGGCAGGCGGACTCTCAACCACTGCGCCACCAGGGAAGCCCAGAAATCTTTTTTTAAACAAGGCTTCCAGAGATTACAATGCAGCCAACATTTGTGAAGCATCGCTCTTGGAGAAAGATTGCTGAGTAATGCACATTGTACCAAAAATGTAGAAAATCAAATAATTTACAGCATAATACATGGTCAAACTAAAAGATAATATGAAGTCATCTTCTCACAAAATAGAAGTCATTTATTTGAAGTTCATTTGATGTTTTTAGATTGAATGCTGCTCCAATTACAACTCAAAGGGAGGTCCTTCACATCATAATCTATGTGACTGGTCCCTCCTACAGATGTAGAGATGGCACAGTCCAAATGACAAAACACTGGTCCTGGTGTTAGCAGCACTTCGTGAAGTCCATTCTTCGCATCTCTGTGTGAGGCACAGTATTAAAAAAAGTATCCAAACTGTAGTAAATTGTCGTGACATGATGTCAGGTCATCAATTTATTCTTATTTCAAAATTTTAATGTTAAGCCTCTTTCATTTTGAATCCATACACGTTAGTGTTCAACTATTAGGTATGTAGACCGTGTGTGTGTGTGTGTGTGTGTGTGTGTGTGTGTGTGTGTGTGTGTGTGTGATGTATGCATGTTCCTTATATAAGGATTTACTGAGTGTCCTTTTCTGTCAAACGTTTGGTAAGATCGAGAAAAAAAAATCCTTCATGTGACTCTTCCCTCTTTCTGTTCTGGGGATATTTTAAAATAATAATCAACTTAAGAGAGTGGCTATCTGAGTACAACAATCTAGCATTCAACACGAGCCTTGGAATTTCTACTTTCTCTCAATAACAGTTTGATGAGGACAGGCTTTGGCTGCAGACTCCAACACTCCATATGTTTGATTTAGAATATTTTCCATGTTGTCACTATTTTTTCACAGATGCACAGATGAAAGGCAAAGTAGATTAAGCTGCCATAAAATACTAAGCTGTATTTTACAACAACCATACAATGACTACCAATGAATCTCTGCTGAAAATTGTCATGGGCAGGCCCTTCCTTTTCAGCTTTCTATTTAAGGAGCACAGAAAGAAAGGGTTGGAAGCAACCCAAAGGAGTCTTTCAGCATCTTATCCTATCTCTAATAAAGTCTGTACTTTGACCTACCCAAAAAGAAAGTTAATTTATTCTTTTGCTTTGAAGTACACAAAAAGAAAAACTTGATAACATTCTAGTTTAAAAGTACTTAATTTGCTTTCACACCTATTGTTTACCTCTGCCAGTTATGTGCAAAGAAACTTAAGTCATGGTCCTTGCCCTTAAAAAATCTCATAACGGGGGCTTCCCTGGTGGCGCAGTGGTTGAGAGTCCGCCTGCCGATGCAGGGGACACGGGTTCGTGCCCCGCTCCGGGAAGATCCCACATGCCGCGGAGCGGCTGGGTCCCCGGAGCCTGTGCTCCGCAATGGGAGAGGCCACAATAGTGAGAGGCCCACGTACCAAAAAAAAAAAAAAAAAAAAAAAAAAAAAATCTCATAACGGTCCCAAATCACACTTAGCTAAGAATAACAAATGTCAAAGGCATTACATATTAAAGAAGGCTTCACAACATTCCTGTAAGATAGGTGTTATTATTATCCTCATTTTAGAGAAGGGGAAATTGATTTCCCCAAACGTACATAACTGAGTTTGCAGAGTTAACATTTACATACACGTAATCTCATTCTAAAGCCCATTCTCATTCCCCTACCCCACATTTCAACTTAACTGATGCCATTATTCTTCCTGGTTTTCACAGCAGTAAAAATGAGCAGTGAGTTGGGTCTGGACACCAACATGAGGCAGAAATAGTTGTTGAATATGTCTGACTCTCCAAATGTGACTTCTGGAGTCTAAAACATTCCCTGAAAATGCGTACAATTATAGAATTCAAACATGATCTAATCCACTCTACCTCCTGAACTCATGGTCTTCATTGCTAATCAACCCCAGTTTAATTAGCTAGATGGGAGGACACCCTTCACAAAGAATGCATATATCAAATCATCACGATGTACACTTTAAATATCTTACCACTTTGTCAACTGTACCTCAATAAAGTTCAAAAGAAAAAGAAATTTAGCCTCAGATTCTTTATTCACAAGAAGCTCATGGTGGCCATTACCAGAGCTTCAGAGTTAACGTGTGAAACGAAAAGTCTTTGCTATGCTTAGACTAGTCTAAATCTTATTTCCCCAGGTTTATAGTTAAACTGAGTACACTACAAATCCTTAGTAAGGTATATAGTACCATATAAATATTAAGTTACAAGTCCTGTAGAGTTTATTCTCAACCAACCATCTTTTTTGCTTTGTTGTAGAAGAAAATAATAATGGTATCACAAAATAAATTCTTCATGAGAATTTCCAATCTCCTCTGAGTCAAGTAACCCTCTTCCTTCCTTGTCTTAGGGGGGATAATTTCAACAGGAGATTAGAGGCAGAATTTAGGCCTCATCAGATTGAGCCACAAGTAGTGGTTTTGAGGATAGAAGTATTGAGTTGAGTATGTATTACACTATTTAGAACCTTTAATCAAAAACTCTGTTTATTTGGAGGTGCAAACGCATACAACAGATGTGAATTTATTCAACAATAATCAAATGTAAGAAATGTCATATTTTGAAGCAAATTACCCTGGTTCACGGCCCTCCGCAGGTATATTGCAGACATTCCCCACTGAAATCCTGCCAAATTGCAGAGTAGGTTTGCATATAGGAAACTGATCTCCAGCATCCCTTAATCCTCACAATCCAAGAATCTCACTCTTTGCCCAGATCAGGCTTATCCCCTCTCTCTTCTTTCTGCCTCTAACCTTCTAGTGTTGTGCTGTGCGTTACAGTGGCCATTAGCTCCATATAGATATTAAGCACACAAAATGTGTCCAGTCTGAATTAGGTGTTCTGTAAGCACAGAAAAACAAAAACAAAACAAAACAAAACCAAAAAAACTGCATTTCAAAAACCTCCTATGAGGTCTTCCCTGGTGGAACAGTGGTTGAGAGTCCGCCTGCCGATGCAGGGGACGCGGGTTCGTGCCCCGGTCTGGAAAGATCCCACATGCCGAGGAGCGGCTGGGCCCGTGAGCCATGGCTGCAGAGACTGCGTGTCCGGAGCCTGTGCTCCGCAACGGGAGAGGCCACAACAGTGAGAGGCCCGCATACCGAAAAAAAAAAAAAACCTCCTACGAAAATAAGAGTCTTAAGTATGTCACTAACAATTTTTATTTTGACTACATGTTGAAACAATATTTTGGATATATCAAGTTAACTGAAATCTATTGTTAAAATTATGTTTACTCTTTCTTTTTACTTTTTTAAAAAGACGGTCACTAAAATATTTAAAACTACATGTGTGGTTCACATTATATTTCTGTTTGACAGGGCTGCTCTAAGATAATTTCAGCTACATTTGTTGATGGACTTGTACTTGTGAATAATGCCCTAGATTGTTACTTATTTTAGAGTGTTACCCCAAACAAAGAGAATCAATTATACATTCTCTCATCCCTAGAAGAACTTAGAAAGGCACAATTTTGGCTGTCCCAGGAGAGGAAAAGAGAGAAAAACACTTATCTCTCTTTTTCTCTTGAGGAACTGAGAGAAACACACAGCATTTCTCAGTTAGAAGTATCTCAGAACTTTCAGCGCTACTGTGAGACTGAAACATGGATCCAAGGTAAGAAAAATAGTTTCTCCCTGTGTTACAATAAATTATGTGTCATAGCATCACTGTTCCTAGTTACTCTGGGTTTCAGTTTCCATATCTCAAATATAGAACAGGTCATTAAGCTGTTTCCCATCTAGATCTCTTGTACTCAATGGAAACCATGACTTTCCATGTCTTTAAACAGACAAATAATATGACTGAAGTAAAGAGAACCAGGTTTTAATCTTATAACCACATAGAAAGTTTAACTCTGTATTCTGACACAATTGACCATCCCACATCTAGATATATTGGGTAAGCAGATTATGGCAAAATCAAATTACTAGACCATTGGTCATGACCCAATTATTTTCATCATTCAGAAAAAGTTTCCTTCAGTTTCACTGACATTTTAATCTCCTTCTCATAGAAGAGGGCTCTGCTTTGTAACTGACTCCCTTAGTATCATTTCAGTCAAGTGATTTTTACATCTCTGGTTCTACCTGTAAATTCTGCACCCTCTTGGATTTCATAAAATGGTATGAAGTTTGTGACTTGGGAGCTGAGAAACACAATGTTCTGATCCGGTGCCCAAGTTAAATAGTATGGAAAATGACTCTTTCCTGAAGATGGATACTTTTGTTTACAACTAAATTTGATGATAATTTTAATTGCCATTAATATAAAGTCAATACTCATTTTTGAAAAACAAATAGAAATGCTTTTCACTGAAATTAGAAATGCTTGGAAAAGTCTGATCTTAATTGATATATATGGTCTTCTAACTTATGCCTGAAAAATATGGCAGAATCCAGTATCTTGACTGCATTTCATAAGATCTGGGTAAAGGCTTCAATTTTAATTTCTTTTTAGTGCTTAATTTCCCAGAAAACATTACATTTCTAAACTGATATCTCATATTGAAAACTGTACCGAAATTGACATGACTCAGCCACAATTCAACAAAGTAAAATGCTATCCAAAAATTTCCTTCTCAGGAGCTCTACAAAAGATATATGGCTCTCTAATTCAAAAAGACTCATGTACCACAATGTTCATTGCAGTTCTATTTACAGCAGCCAGGACATGGAAGCAACCTAAGTGTCCATCAACAGGTGAATGGATAAAGAAGATGTGGCACATATATACAATGGAATATTACTCAGCCATAAAAAGAAAGGAAATTGAGTTACTTGTAGTGAGGTGGATGGACCTAGAGACTGTCATACAGAGTGAAGTAAGTCAGAAAGAGAAAAACAAATACAGTATGCTAACACATATATATGGAATCCAAAAAAAAAGGTTCTGAAGAACCTAGGGGCAGAACAGGAATAAAGACACAGATGTAGAGAACGGACTTGAGGACACAGTGAGGGGGAAGGGTAAGCTGGGATGAAGTGAGAGAGTGGCATGGACGTATATACACTACCAAATATATAATAGATAGCTAGTGGGAAGCAGCCTCATAGCACAGAGAGATCAGCTCGGTACTTTGTGTCCACCTAGAGGGGTGGGATAGGGACGGTGGGAGGGAGATGCAAGAGGCAAGAGATATGGGGATATATGTATACATATAGCTGATTCACTTTGTTATACAGCAGAAACTAACACACAATTGTAAAGCAATTATACTCCAATAAAGATGTTTAAAAATTTTTTAAAAAAAGATATATGGCTCTCCATTAAATTTTTTTTTTCCTGGCAAGTGTTTACACTGGCTAGTTCCATTAGCTAGTTTATTTATGTTTTACATATCAACTTTAATATAGATTTAATTCTAATGATGTTCATTTTTTTTAGATATTGACATATTTCCATTAAAATACTAAGGTCAGTGGTTATTAATATTTCATAATAAAGAGACGTAACACAGGAATAGTCTTCAATTCCAGTAGGGAATAATAGAATATTGAAAAAACTCTTCTATCTTGGAGTTATATTAGAGAATACGAGTGATTATACAACGGCCTTCTCCAGATATATTTAAGAATCAGGTGGGTGACTGGGTGGTTTAAGAATAATCTTGAAGAAAAATATTTTAAATCTCTCCTCTATTGCCTTCACATTCCAGAGTTGTGTTTTTAATTTCAGAAATATGAAAAAATATACTGTGCTGTATCCAAACAAAAAACAACTAGCTACACAGTATTTTAATCAATTGGGTTGATGAATTGTCCAGTGTTATCTGAAATAAATACAGCAACAGTTTTTATTAAGCTTCTTAATAGACTAATCTATACTATCTCTACTCCAATATTTACCAACTCTATCTATTGCTTCTGCCCCTCATCCTCTGGTGAAATTATTCACAATAAGACCACCAAGTCACCAATGTTCTCCTAATGTCAAATACCAATTTCAGTTCTGTATTTATCGATGCCATTGACATATGACGGGAGTTTGGCTGCACAAGGGCTGATTAGCAGTACTTGATAAGGGCCTTTCCAGCAAGGCTGAAGAGAGTTTTCCTGGAAGTGTCTTTTCCGATAGACAAAATCTCCAGTTTGCAAGGTGTGATGCTTAAGGTCTTCGTCTTCTGGGGTGCACTGTGAAAAGACTGCTTTACCCAACCGTGGTTATTTTTATTTATTTATTTATTTTGCGGTACGCGGGCCTCTCGCTGTTGTGGCCTCTCCCGTTGCGGAGCACAGGCTCCAGACGCGCAGGCTCAGCGGCCATGGCTCACGGGCCCAGCCACTCCATGGCATGTGGGATCTTCCCGGACCGGGGCACGAACCCGTGTCCTCCGTGTCTCCTGCATCGGCAGGTGGACTCCCAACCACTGCGCCACCAGGGAAGCTCCATGGTTATTTTTAATAGAAGCTTAGGCCTTTGCAACATTAGAGTATCTCTCCTTTTATCAGTTGTAGGTCAAAAGAAGCAGGAAGCAAGTGCATTGGGAGTCCTGTGACTGTCTCAAAGGGTGAGAGCTGATGAGTCCCAGAAGGGATGGATCTGAGATTTGGAAGGACCAACAGCAATGCTTGTGGCCAATGTATTGGAGGGCTTCTACAAACTTTTCCAATTGAGTCTTTTTTTTAAAAAAATTAATTATTTTTGGTTGTGTTGAGTCTTCGTTGCACTCTTCGTTGCGGTGCACGGGCTTTTCATTGTGGTGGCTTCTCTTGTTGCGGAGCACAGGCTCTAGAGTGTAGGCTCAGTAGATGTGGCGCACAGGCTTAGTTGCTCCTCGACATGTGGGATCTTCCCGGGCCAGGGTTAGAACCCGTGTCCCCTGCATTGGCAGGTGGATTCTTAACCACTGTGTCACCAGGGAAGTCCCCTGAGTCTTAATAATGCCATTAGTGTGTTTGACTAAAGCAGAGGATTGAGGGTGGTGAGCACAGTGAAAGTGTAAAACCAGCCAAACAGCAGAGACTTGCAGAGGCACCTGGCCAGTAAAATGAGTCCCTTAATCACTGTGAAGTTCAAGAGGAGTTTCCCGGGTAGGGATGATATTTTCCAAAGGGACTTTAGCCACAGAAGAGAAAATAGCCTCTCTGAAAGGGAAGGCTTCACTCCAGTGTGAAAATATAAAGACCATGACTAAAACATATTTATACCCATTAGACAGAGGGAGTTGTATAAAATCTATTTGCCAGACTTCAAATGGTCCACTAGACAGTTTAAAGTGTTCCAGGAGCAGTAGGAACAGGCTTCCCTGACTTGTATTTTGGATAAGTAGGACAAGCGGGGTAGGTCATTGTTGTGGCCTTGTTAATGTTTCCCCACCAATATCAATTCAAGAAAGCTATCATTTTGTCCATAAACGAATGGCTTAATGTGTGTATAATGGCGAGGAGTGGGAATTTTAGAGTCTCCAGTAGGCCTGGATTGTTATTTAGCCTAAACCAGAGTTTTCTCTTTTTGCCAAAACAATTGTCAAGTTTTCAATCTTGTTTTTCCTTTTCTGAGGTCAATTTTTGGGCCTCTCTGGACAGTTCTTCCAAATTATTATTTGGGGAAATATCCCTTTGGACCATGACAGAGGTTTGGCTGCTCTTGGTCCCCTTAAGGGTAGTATTCCCTGCAGAAATATCAGCAAGGTGATTTCCTCTAGCTTCCTGACAGCCAAGTTCAGAATGCCTTGGAATCTTAATAATCACTAAAGTGGCTGGAAAAGGTATTGCATCTAATCATTCCTGAGCATTGGGGCCATTTTTAATTCTATTTCTACAGAAAGTAAGAAAGCCATGTTGCTTCCACAACATTCTAAAATCATGAACTATTCTGAGGGCATATCTTCTATCAGTATAAATATTGGCAGGTTTTTCCTTGGCCAAAGTACAAGCCTGTGTAAGAGTGTATAATCCAGCCTGTTGAACCAAACTAGCCACAGTGTCAAAAGTATTTATAATAGCATACCCAGTACAATATTTGCCACTGTCACCTTTTAAATAAGAACCATCAGTGAATAACGAGAAGTCAACTTTATCCAATGGAATTTCCTGTAGGTCATTATGAGGAGTCAGGAGGTGGTCCACCAGATTTAAGAGGTTGTGATGGACTTTGTTGGTGACAGAGGGGAGAAAAGTAGCCAGGCTAAGATTATTAAAATGTAAAATAGGGGACTCCCCTGGTGGCACAGTGGATAAAACTACATGCTCCCAATGCAGCGGGCCCGGGTTCAACCCCTGGCCAGGGAACTAGATCTCACATGCTGCAACTAAGAGTTCGCGTGCCACTACTAAGGAGCCTGTGTGCCACAACTAAGGAGCCTGCCCGCTGCAACTAAGACCTGGTGCAACCAAATAAATATTAAAATGTAAAATAGTTATCTGAGGGGCATTTAATACAAAGGATTTCATAGGAGGTGAAGTGGCTGAGAAATGCTGAGTGTCACGAGAATTCATGAGAGTTTCTACTGCATGAAGCACAAAAATGATTAAAGGGAACAACAATTTTCCCATTGGCCTTAACCAAAAGGGCAGTGGCTGTAATGTCTCTAAGGCATGTGGGGTATCCCTGCATTACAGGGCCCAGTGGCTGGCTATAATACCCTATGGATTGATGGTGGTTCCCATGTTTTTGGGTGTTTACCCAAGGGCATTCCCTTTCTTTTCACATCTAAAAAGGGAAAAGGGAATCTAATAATTGAGATTCCCAAGGACAAGTGGGTTCATCAAACTCTCCTTTAAGGCCCTGAAGGCTACGTCATTCAATTCTTCCCATAAAATTGGGTCAGGTTTATTATTGTTGAGTAAAACATATAGAGGTTTGACCATAAGAGAGATATATGGAATCCAATTTTGGCAATAACCTACTAGCCTGAGAAAACCTCCCAGTTGGCATTAGTTTTGGGTTTGGGGAAACAGGACACTGTGAAGTCTATCTGGATCTAGGTGTAGCCCTTGTTCTAATATCAGATAGCCTAAACATCAAACCTGGATTTGGGCAAACAGCAATTTTTCTTTTGTGACGTTACATTTTTCTAAGACTAAAAGCTTTATTAGCAAGTGGATGCTGTCTTCCTGTGAGGAAGTTTGAGAAGGAAAGCAAAGAAGCAAAATCATCCGCATATTGCAACAAAGTAGAACCTCTACGGAACTTTACATCATCCAGGTTAGCCTTGAGGATTTGCAAAAAATAAGGACTCTCAGTATAACCCTGAGGCATTACTGTTTTCTTACCTAGTGAAAGGAAAAAAGCATTGTCTAGCTTCATCAACCGGAATACTAAAGACGGCACTACATAAATCAAGTAAAGAATTTATTTACAGTGGGAATGCATATTAGTAAGATATAAGGGTTAGGAACAACAGGAATAACAGTGTTGTTCATTGCTTAGAGCATGGCCCAACCTCTGGACCTATACGGCCCTCGGCCTGTTAGGAACCGGGCCGCACAGCAGGAGGTGAGCGGAGGACAAGCGAGCGAAGCTTCATCTGTATTTACAGCCTCTCCCCATCGCTTGCAATACCACCTGCACCATCCCCCCATACACACCCCAGTCCGTAGAAAAATTGTCTTCCACGAAACCAGTTCCTGGTGCCAAGAATGTCGGGGACCACTGGCTTACAGGTCCTGGACAAACCTCCACTCTCAGCCCTTAGGTTTTCTCACTGGTAAAATAGGAGTGTTACGGGGCTAGTACAAGAGATAATGAAGCTTTGAGCCTTGTAATCTTTTATTATAGGCTTTAAGCCTTGAAGGGCTTCATATCTTGAAGGGCTTCTTTACTTATAGAGTATTGATAAATTCTGGGGTTTTGAGGGGTCTCTGAATTTTTATGTGAATTTTGCCAACATCACTTGGCGATTTCACCCATAAGGAAAGTGGCAGCTGATTCAATAGTGACAAGTGATCAGTGTTTTCAGAATCTGCTCTAGTACCATCAGAGGCTGAACCAAAAAAAGATGTCAAAGGGTCATTTAATTCACCTGGTGGGTTTTGATAACTGCTGTCAATTTCTAGAATTATTTCCATTTGGGAAAAAGAAAATCTGGCATACTTCTCTAAGAAGTCTTGGCCTAATAAGTGGATAGGGGTGGAGGAACTAAGGAGAAAATGGTGTGCATCACTCAAAGGGCCTAAACAAAAGGGAATAGGTTCAGAGACTGGAATCACTTGAGGTTTAGTAGAGACCTCCATTATTCAAACTTGTTTATTACTCTGAGACAAGCACATTTTAGAGTAGTGGGGTTGAGCACCGAGAGATTCATCCCCAATCTGAAGAAATGTTTCTCCAAGACAATTAAGAGAGAGGACTGGGAAAGGCCCTTGTACTTCCTTGGGCCACATGGCTGAGAATTGGGAGGACACTGGAAAGGCTGATTAGAGGTCTGGAGGCACCTAAAGCATGTACATTTGTAACAATCTCTCTTCCAATGTCCTGACTCATTGCAATAGTAGCTGAAACTAGGAGGGTTTTGGTTTCCTTTAGGAGCCTTCATTTGTTGGAGTTGAATATTTTGGTGTTTTCCTTGGAGGTAACTCATCTAAAGTACCAGAGAGTTGATTTGCCAGATGAACTAAATCTGGAGTGGACACAGTTTCCCATTTTACACTGGTCCTTTTCACTAAAAGGGAAGGGTCCCCGTTCATCCCATTAACAAAAAGAGAGTTAAAAATTATTTGGGTAGATTCAACATCTGAAGGAAGACCAGAATTTTCTTTAAAAAATAATCTGAAGTCAATTGCAATAATCATGAATAGGTTCATCAGATTTTTGTGTGCAGGCCTGAATTTTGTCCCAATGACCAGGCTTTGGAAAAGCTCTAGAAATTTCTTGATGAAGTCACCCAGCGATCACCCAAACCTGATTGTATGTTAGTTACTCTCAGCTGTAATTCTAGAGACCTCTCAGAGCTTTCCCAATTAGTGTTTTTTATCCAATGCTGAGCCTGGCCTACACGGACAAGCATATGAACTAGCTGATATAAATCAGAGAAACCAAGTGAATAAGTTTGAGTGACTGTGTTAAATTTCTCATCAAATCTGTGAGAATCCTCAATTACTTTGGGAAAATCTTTGACTATGGCTTGCAGTTCAGCTTCAGTCCAGGGAATACAGTAAGTCCCTGTCTTTGGGAAGTATTCCATAGAAAACAATACTTCCATTTCAAGCCGATTTAGTTACGTGGTCCACTGGCAAAATAGATTTGTATTATATGCGTAGCAAGATATAGTCAAAGGGCTTCACAGGCGAATTCTATCAAACATTTAGAGAAGTGCTAACACCTATCCTTCTCAAACTCTTCCAAAATATAGCAGAGGGAGGAACACTCCCAAACTCGTTCTACAAGGCCATCATCACCCTGATGATACCAAAACCAGACAAAGATGTCACAAAGAAAGAAAACTACATGCCAATATCACTGATGAACATAGATGCAAAAATCCTCAACAAAAAACTAGCAAACAGAATCCAACAGCACATTAAAAGGATCATACACCATGATCAAGTGGGGTGTATTCCAGGAATGCAAGAGTTCTTCAATATATGCAAATCAATCACCGTGATACACCATATTAACAAATTGAAAGAGAAAAACCATACAATCATCTCAATGGATGCAGAGAAATCTTTCGACAAAATTCAACACCCATTTATGATAAAAACCCTGCAGAAAGTAGGCATAGAGGGAACTTTTCTCAACATAATAAAGACCATATATGACAAACCCACAGCCAACATCATCCTCAATGGTGAAAAACTGAAACTGTTTCCACTAAGATCAGGAACAAGACAAGGTTGCCCACTCTCACCACTCTTATTCAACATAGTTTTGGAAGTTTTAGCCACAGCAACCAGAGAAGAAAAAGGAATAAAAGGAATCCAAATCAGAAAAGAAGAAATAAAGCTGTCACTGTTTGCAGATGACATGATACTATACATAGAGAATCCCAAAGATACTACCAGAAAACTACTAGAGCTAATCAATGCATTTGGTAAAGTAGCAGGATACAAAATTAATGCACAGAAATCTCTGGCATTCCTATACACTAATGATGAAAAATCTGAAAATGAAATTAAGAAAGCACTCCCATTTACCAGTGCAATAAAAAGAATAAAATATCTAGGAATAAACCTACCTAAGGAGACAAAACACCTGTATACAGAAAATTATAAGACACAGATGAAAGAAATTAAAGATGATACAAATAGATGAAGAGATATACCATGTTCTTGGTTGGAAGAATCAACATTGTGAAAATGACTCTACTACCCAAAGCAATCTACAGATTCAATGCAATCCCTATCAAACTACCACTGGCATTTTTCACAGAACTAGAACAAAAAATTTCACAAGTTGTATGGAAACACAAAAGACCCCGAATAGCCAAAGCAATCTTGAGAATGAAAAATGGAGCTGGAGGAATCAGGCTCCCTGACTTCAGACTATACTACAAAGCTACAGTAACCAAGACAGTATGGTACTGGCACAAAAACAGAAATATAGATCAATGGAACAGAATAGAAAGCCCAGAGATAAACCCACGCACATATGGTCACCTTATCTTTGATAAAGGAGGCAAGAATATAAAGTGGAGAAAAGACAGCCTCTTCAATAAGTGGTGCTGGGAAAACTGGACAGGTACATGTAAAAGTATGAGATTAGAACATTCCCTAACACCATACACAAAAATAAGCTCGGGCTTCCCTGGTGGCACAGTGGTTGAGAGTCCGCCTGCCGATGCAGGGGATGTGGGTTCGTGCCCCGGTCCGGGAAGATCCCACATGCCGCAGAGCGGCGGGGCCCATGCGCCTTGGCCGCTGAGCCTGCGCGTCCGGAGCCTGTGCTCCGTAACGGGAGAGGCCACAACAGTGAGAGGCCCACTTACCGCAAAAAAAAAAAAAAAAAAGCTCAAAATGGATTAAAGATCTAAATGTAAGGACAGAAACTATCAAACTCGCAGAGGAAAACATAGGCAGAACACTGTATGACATAAATCACAGCAGGATCCTTTTTGACCCACCTCCTAGAGAAATGGAAACAAAAACAAAAATAAACAAATGGGACCTAATGAAACTTAAAAGCTTTTGCACAGCAAAGGAAACCATAAACAAGACCAAAAGACAACCCTCAGAATAGGAGAAAGTATTTGCAAATGAAGCAACTGACAAAGGATTAATCTCCAAAATTTACAAGCAGCTCATGCAGCTCAATAACAAAAAAACAAACAACCCAATCCAAAAATGGGCAGAAGACCTAAATAGACATTTCTCCAAAGAAGATATACAGATTGCCAACAAACACATGAAAGAATTCTCAACATCATTAATCATTAGAGAAATGCAAATCAAAACTACAATGCAACATTATCTCACACTGGTCAGAATGGCCATCATCAAAAAATCTAGAAACAATAAATGCTGGAGAGGGTGTGGAGAAAAGGGAACACTCTTGTACTGCCGGTGGGAATGTAAATTGATAGAGCCACTATGGAAAACAGTATGGAGGTTCCTTAAAAAACTACAAATAGAACTACCATATGACCCAGCAATCCCACTACTGGGCATATACCCTAAGAAAACCATAATTCAAAAAGAGTCATGTACCAAAATGTTCATTGCAGCTCTATTTACAATAGCCAGGACATGGAAGCAACCTAAGTGTCCATCATTGGATGACTGGATAAAGAAGATGTGGCACATATATACAATGGATTATTACTCAGCCATAAAAAGAAACGAAATTGAGTTATTTGTAGTGAGGTGGATGGACCTAGAGTCTGTCATACAGAGTGAAGTAAGTCAGAAAGAGAAAAACAAATACTGTATGCTAACACATATATATGGAATCTAAGGAAAAAAAAAAGGTCATGAAGAACCTAGGGGTAAGACGGGAATAAAGACACAGACCTACTAAGAGAATGGACTTGAGGATATGGGGAGGGGGAAGGGTAAGCTGTGACAAAGTCAGAGAGTGGCATGGACATATATACACTATCAAACGTAGAATAGATAGCTAGTGGGAAGCAGCCGCATGGCACAGGGAGATCAGCTCGGTGCTGTGACCACCTAGAGGGGTGGGATAGGGAGGGTGGGAGGGAGGGAGACGCAAGAGGGAAGAGATATGGGAACATATGTATATGTATAAGTGATTCACCTTGTTATAAAGCCGAAACTAACACACCATTGTAAAGCAATTATACTCCAATAAAGATGTTAAAAAAAAAGATACAAAGTTTCTTAAACCTTAAAATACAGTAAGACCCCTACATACGAATGAGGTCCGTTCCGAAAGCACATTCGTAAGTCCAATTTATTCGTTTAGTCCAACGAAGTTAGCCTAGGTACCCAACTAACAGAATCGTCTATATAGTACTGTACTGTAATAGGTTTATAATACTTTTCACACAAATAATACATAAAAAACACACACACAAAAATAAAGAAAACATTTTAAATCTTACAGTACAGTACCTTGGAAAGTACAGTAGTGCAGTATAACAGCTGGCATATGGGGGCTGGCATCAAGTGAAGAGGCAAGAAGAGTTACTGACTGGAGGAGGGAGAGGAGGTGGGGGATGGTAGAGCTGAAGGATCATCAGAAATAAGAGACAGCGGGCAAGCTGCAATTTCACTCACGCCTGACGTTGATGGCACAGGTTCTGGTTCCTCGCTGGATTCATTCTATCTACCCTCTTGAAAAAACGATCCAGTGATGTCTGGGTAGTAGCTCTTTTTTTCTCATCATAGATGACATGATAGCACTGGGTTGCATTCTTTTTTAAAAAAACTTTTAATTTTATATTGGGGTATAGTTGATTATCAATGTTGTGATAGTTACAGGTGCACAGCAAAGCAACTCAGCCATATGTATACATGTAGCCATTCTGCCCCAAACTCCCCTCCCATCCAGGCTGCCACATAGCATCGAGCAGAGTTCCCTGTGCTATACAGTAGGTCCTTGTTGGTTATCCATCTTTAAATATAGCAGTGTGTAAATGTCAATCCCAAACTCCCTAACTATCCCTTCCCCCCACCCTGGTTTGCATTTCGAACGTCTGCTGCAACCTTCATATACCATTCTACGTTCGGGTCCTGTGCCTCAAAAACTAACAGTGCTTCCTCAAATAAAGAAAATTTCCTGTATCATGAATCTCTTCACTTCTTCAGCTACATCACCGCTTCTTTTACGCTTGCTTCCGGACGTCCTGGACTAGAAATAAAGACACTGTACTACTGTACTCTACACAGTCCTGTACAGTGAAGTACACAAAAGCACAACCACTTGTAGAGGATGCACACATGTGACAATGTACACCGGACACATGAACTTATGTGACTGGACATGTGAACACACGTTCGCATCTTTGAAAGTTCATACGTAGGGGACTTACTG
The DNA here is from genome assembly GCF_008692025.1 of Phocoena sinus. Classification (NCBI taxonomy): domain Eukaryota; kingdom Metazoa; phylum Chordata; class Mammalia; order Artiodactyla; family Phocoenidae; genus Phocoena; species Phocoena sinus. The sequence goes on from NC_045767.1 coordinate 70,913,323, forward strand.
TATTAAGAAATTAAGAGTTTAGTCTCTGGAGCCTCAGAAGGATTAAATTTAAATAGGTTCTGACAAGTTCAGAGGAAAAGGGAATGGGGCAAGTTTTGAGAAAAGGGGAAGTTTGGTATGATAATTATTGCAGGGGAATTGTGGGAATAGTGGAGGCACAGGCAGTGTAGAAGGAAAGGAAGAAGATGGGGCCAGTGACAGTTTCAGACCAGGAAAGAGTGAAGGGAGAGAAACAAGACGGCTCTGGAGGTGGAGCCTGAGGCAAAGAAGTCAAGGAAGAAGAATGTGAGGCTTCGGGAGTTATTTTATCTTTCTTAACCATTTGTTTGCCTCAGTTAATATTAAAATCTTATTTTGCAGAGAGGCACTTTTAGACTCCTGATAATGTTAGGAACTCTCAAAATACCAACCAAAACAAGCATTCCACTCAGCTCTGGAAATTTTTGAGTTATTGTGGTCCAATTTAGTAGTAAGGAAATTGTTTGGGGATTACAAAAGTTCCCCATAATGACCAGTGATATTCTAAATTGCCTTTGGTCAGGTTGGTCCATTTAGTTAGAAATGCACGTAAGGAAGGACCTCGGTTTTTAAACATAACATTGGCCACGGTCCATGTGGGTGGGCACCCTCAAAATATTTAGATACTTGGGGTCCCATTTTCAGCGGTTTTTCTCTCTACATTAAAAACAATTTCCAAGCAGCTCCAACAGCTTACAGCACAAATGGCTCAATTCAAACAGCTTGCAAGCCAATTCCAGCCAGTCCTAAGAAGACAGCTTGGTCCCAGAAGGGCCAAGGCAAAGGCTTTTTTTTTTTTTTTTTGCCAGTCTGCAGAGGATAGTCTTTCCAAAGGAATAGTCTGAAGGCTGAAAAACTTGGCACAGTTTCTTTTGAAGCAGTCCCTTCCTGAAGGAATTGGGCCAACAGCAGTTCCAGCCACTCTCAGTTGAAACAGTCAGATCTCAAGATCAGCTTGACATGCCAAACGAGTACTAGGATACGGAACAAGGTCTTAACCAGAAAGTCAAAACCCTTAAATAGATCCCAAATAACCTGGAGAGCTTCAAACACAAAGATAGTGTGAGCTCAGATCCAGGAGAGAGACATACCTCCAAGCCCCAGAGTTGGTAAGAAAAGCAGTGAGTGACAAAGGGCTCAAATCTGCTCACCAGCCCCAGAGCCCTCAGGGGTCTTCTCTGGTTTCCATATGGGTGACCAAAATGTTGCCCTGAAACAAAGAAACTGCCAGATATTTCTCCAGCAAAGGTGGGTTTATGCAGGATTAGCAGAGAATTGCAATTCAGGGTTTGCAACATGGCAAGCCATGTATACTTTCCAACATGGCAAGGGAAGAAGAAAGTTTTTATAGAAAGGAAGTTGAGAGGGTTCTAGTAAATAAAGAGTCCATGGTTTTCATTGGCCGAGTCCTTGCCAGGAAAGAAGAGGAGTCTTTCTTCTTCCTGTTGAGCTCTGCTATCATCACAGGACATGAGAGCTCCCCCTTCTGGTCTTTTGACTCTATTTAGTTGAGGTTTCTCTTTATTCTTTTTTTTAAGAGCAGACAGAAAGTCAATAATTTCTGGTTAAAATTAGCAGAATCAAACACACACACACACACACACACACACACACACACACACACACACACACGACTATACTATTCAATTATCCCTAGAAATAAAGTAGTCTCAAATTGCAAACGATGAGAAAAAAAAAAACTACTAACATTTTGCATTGCCAAACTTTTCTAATTTGATAGGTAAAGAATGGAACTTCATGTTAATGTACAATTTTGCAGTAAGGTTGAACACTGTACTTAATTTTTCCATGTGAAATATTTACTGGTTTACTTTCCACTTTTGAAAAGAGTTGTTGGTATTCTTACTTATAAAAACAGCTGATGATTAAATAAACTTTGTCAATTATGTTGGAAACATTTCATCCTGCCTCTTACCAGAAGCACCATTAGTATTTTCTTATATATTCTTTCAGAAATTTCCTATCCATATAGAGCCAAATATATGTGTGCTGTTTTCATATAAGGAATGTATATTCTTTAACATACAGGGAAGCTTACAAACTCTTCACTATTTGCTTACTTCATTTAAAATATTTTTTTTCATTTACAATATATTTTTAGAGGATTTTACCTTGTCAATACATATTTAAATCACTTTTTAAAGGCTGATAACATTGCCTTTGTATGTAGGTAATATTTTGTTTAAAAAGATCCCTTACCCCTGATTGTTTCTGGTCTTTTAATATTGCATATATCATACTGTACATATATTTTTAATGTATGTCAGCCATCTATAGGAAATTATTGTGCTGAAAGATATGTGCAGTTAGACTCCTGAGAGTTTTTATCAAGTGGTTAATCAAAGAAAATGTGCCAATTTACATCCCATTAACAGTAAGGGAGTACCTGTGTTAACCAAACATTTTAACTTTTGCCAACATAATAGACCAAAAATGGAACATCATCGTGTTAATTTGCACATCTTTGATTACAAATGAAGTTGGGATGTTTCAAATTTTCATAAGGCATTTGCATGTCTTTTATAGACTATCTGTACATAAGCTTTGCTGGTTTTATGTATATTCGTGTGTAGGTATGTATATTTATATAAAATATACCTTATGGGCTTTATTTACATCTTTCATATTTCAAAAGTTTTGTTCACTTGATCTTTTGTGGTGTGAGAAAGGTAGACAGATCAAAGGAACAGAATAGAGAGAACAGAAATAGAAGCAAATGCATATGGGGATTCAGCAAATAGCTAAACGTGGCATTTCACTTCAATAGGGAAAAGATGGATTATTTTTTTTCTTAAAGTGTTTAGAATGACTGCTAGTCACTAGGAACAAATAGAGCTATATCCCAATGTTATTATCTTTTACCAAAGTATATTTTATAGATATCAAAGTAGAAAATGTGAAAATTAGTCTCATAGGAAATAGAAAAAAAATGAGTATATTTATTCATTATTTTAGTGTTGGTAATGACTTTCTTCATGAGACATACAGCCCAGAAACTATAAAATATTGTTAAATTGCATATAACAAAATTATTAAATATCAGTCCAGAAAAAATATTACAAAAAAGTAAAAGCAAATGATAAACTAAAAATAGGGCTATGTCTCCTAAAGATATATAGCATTTCTACACATTAGAAAAGTAACAACCCAATAAAAACATGGGTAGATTATATAAAGAAGAAATATCACCAATTTATAAACCTCTCTCATCATCAACAAAATGCAATTTTTAAAAAAAATCTGATACCATCATTACCTTCCAGGCTGACAAAAGTGAAAATATTTATTAATATTCATCCAAAAATCTCAAATGCTGGTGAAGATTGGCTCCACTTCTTTGGAGAACAATTTGGCAACCACATAATTTAAAAGGCACTACCAAATGTAAAGCAGATAGCTAGTGGGAAGCAGCCGCATAGCACAGGGAGATCAGCTCGGTGCTTTGTGACCACCTGGAGGGGTGGGAGAGGGAGGGTGGGAGGGAGACGCAAGAGGGAAGAGATATGGGGATATATGTATACGAATAGCTGATTCACTTTGTTCTACAGCAGAAACTAACACACCATTGTAAAGTAATTATACTCCAATAAAGATGTTAAAAAAAAAGAAATAAAAGGCACATATTTTCTGGTTTAGAAATTTTACTTCTTGGAATTTATTCTTATACACACATGTGCACAAAAATGGATGCACTGACATTTATTAACAATGTTGTTTTCTGTCAGTATATTGTTAGCGAGGAAAGTAAAGCACTGAGCAGTAGGCTGGGATGGCTCCTATTTGTGTTGACATGTGGGACCCAGACCTAAACTGGAATGGAAACCTCTTTTTTTATTACACACGTGTTCAAATGTTACCATTTGAATTTGTCATTTAATTAATAATAATGCAGGTGATCATAGGACTTTTACTATCTAATATCCTGAAGTTTAATATTATGGCGGGATTTCACCAATCTCAGATGGACTGGTTATCCAGGAGTAACTGAAATTTTAACCTGCACTATATCACCCTTCTCATGAGACTATACACAACGAACAATATCAAATGGAAGAAGGAAGCTTTTGGCAGAAGCTATATTTGGCCTTAAACCTCAAAGCTTGTAATCATTTTATGTTGGAACTTCTGAAGCTTAACCTGTCACCTTCTGTATTTCACTCAAACTCTCCTCCCACACACACCTACTCAACCTAAGGCAGGTTTTCAGTATTATCACATTTCATGGCAGGAAGAGGCAAAAAATATGCAAAGAAAGAAAAAAAAGTAAGCTTCAGGGTTGTAGAAATGGCCAAGTTCCTGAACTGTAAGACTCGAGGAGGCATGAGAGAAAAATTCAAATGGAGCTAGCCATTTGATCCACAGATTAATTTCACTCATTGGTTGTTACAGCCTTTTCAGTATTTGACATCCAATAAACAGATGTCTCCTTTAGAAGAAAAAAGAAGAGTATGAGGGTGGAATCTTGAAATCTTTCTTTCCCCCAGACACTACAAAGCTAACAATTCTTAAGTCTATATTGCAAACTCATTCCTTTATTCAGAGGCCCGCCCAGACTGTATTTCTAAGTCAACTAAATTTCTTAATTTGAATATCCCACCATCATCTTAAAATTAACTTGTCCCAAACGGAACCTGTAATTTTCTCCTATATCTGTTCCTCTTGCTATGATAATCCCTGTCCTGGTTAAGGACCCCCCCCCCCAGGAACCTAGACACTTAAGGTAAAAATGTCACGGTGGTCCCCCAAGCATCATTGAAGCAGGGCAAGAGGAACCCTTATGCCAATCCACACCCTTTAAAAAACACTGGATCTCTGTCTCTCTCTCTCTCTCTCACACATATACACAGGCACAGAAGGAGACACTATTAAGGAAGTCATGGGCACCTCTGTCCCTCTGAGTCTGGCACCCAGACTGGCACAAGGTGACCTGTGCCACCAATATCTTTCCTTTTGACAAGTACCCTTAAGTTTCCATGACAATGTTTCTCATATCTCTTGCCCTGGGAACTACTTCTGAATGATGGGAAGGTGTGAGGACTGTGTCACTACTGACTTCAGAAAGAGGCCTTGCTGTGGAGGAGGATGAAGATTTCAGTGGTGGATGTGCTTAGGTAAATGAAAAGACAAATTAATGAACTTATCAAATGTTCCTTCAGATGGCATAGGTACAGTGGATTCTGGCAATAACTTCTCATTAGTGCTAAGCATACATTTTCATGTTCTCTTCATGTTCCAATTTGTAGTTCCAGAGGTACTCAAGCATTAGTATCATATTACTAACTGTTCAATGGAGGCTGTGGAATATTTAGCAATATTAACAATTCATACTGATTTTAAATTTGTATCAGTAAAGGTCTAGAAGAAATAGGAATGAAGTATGACACCAATTCTTCATACTGGCAACCAGCTAGACATTAAATGCTAGAATTGTCCTTTAAATATAATATTCATTATAATTTGCATTTCACATCTTAATTTTAATAGATAATTGGGTTGCTTTAGATGAAACATCTTTCCCAAAAATATGAAAAGTAATTTTTTTATGTTTACTTCAATTTGCCATTTTATTGAAAAAATATTAAATTACATATACTTTGAGTATAATTACATGTTAGCTTTTAATCTCTTAAGCCATTGTTTTCATGAAAAATTCTTTACCAGAACACTCATATATGTACTATAATAATTAAATTTAGCTATTGTTGATATTTTGCCACACTGTTATATAAAAATCATAGATTAACACTACAGTTAATCTGTCATTACAGAATTATATTTTTCAAGATGGAAGGACAGAACATGTTTTCATTACTGGATTGTTAACTTAAACTTCTAAAAATTTGTGATATGTTGGTCTGCATTGACTTATGCACTGGGACCTGAAATGTGAGGGGCCAGCCTCCTCCTTCTAGCCCCCTCCTGTTCTCTCACCTCTAACATCAACCCCTCACCAAGTCCTGCTAGACCAACACCTAACCGCTTCTTGAATCTTTCCCCTCCCTTTGTCCACATCCTCATGGATTTAACTTGGATAATAACAACAGTCCTCTAACTGGTCTCATCTCCTCTATCCTCACTCTTATCAAATCTATTTTTCACAATACCAAAAGTAGCTTTTCTACATATCAAATAAGCAATATCACTACTTTGCTTTAAATACTTAAACACCTCGAGGGCATTATGCTAAGTGAGATATGTCAGGTAAAGAAAGACAAATATTGTATGATATCACCTATACATGGAATCTAAAAAAGCCAAACTTGTAAAAACAGAGAGCAGAATGGTGGCTACCAAGGTTGGGGGTTGTCGGAATTAGGGAGATGTTTTAGAGTGCATACTTGCAACTAGTAGATAAAGAAGCCCTAGAGATCTAATGTACAGCATAGTGATTATAGACAACAATACTGTATTAAAAACTTCGAAGTTGCTAACAGACTAGATCTTAATTGTTCCCACCACAAAAAAAGAATTCATAATTATGTTACCTGATAGAGCTATGGTGGTAATCATATTGCAATAAACAAATGTATCAAATCAACACATTATAAACTTACACAGTATGTCAATAATACCCCAATGAAAATAAATTAAAAAAAATATATATATAAAATGATGTTGGCAGACATTTAGGAAAAAACACCGTGATTATTAGGAATCAGCACAAATAGACATAAGAAAACAATATGTAAAACTAAGCCCATTCCCACCGCAGTAGTTGTGGTGGTTGTAATGGTGGTGGGTGATGGAAGTATCAGACTGAAAATACTTCAGTCACTCTGTGTTAGGTGAGACTTTCAGTAAAATCATAGTCTCAAAGATGAAATACATACATATATATATAATCAGCCCCCAACTAATTTTATTAGTAAAATCTGAACCTGTTATCACAATATTTAAGGACACTGCATAACTTCCATGTTTAATTTTCTGTCATTTTCTCACATACCTTATTCCTCTAATACTAGATGTTTTTTTCCCCATAGGCTCTATTTTTAGATCAGTTGAGTTTCACAGCAAAATTGAGCAGAAAGTACAGTTCCCATATACCCCCTGACCTCACACATGCACAGCATAGCCTCCCTAGCTATCAACAACCCTCACCAGAGAGGTACGTTTGTTACAATCAATCAACCTACACTGATATATTATTATCAACCAAAGCCCACAGTTTACCTGAGAGTTCATTCTTGGTGTCATACATTCTATGGGTTTTACCAATGTACAGTGAGTGGGTTTTACCAATGTATCTACCATTATAGTATCATACAGAGTAACTTCATTACCTAAAAATCCTCTGTGCTCTGCCTATTCTTTAATCTCTCTTCCCTAATCCCTGGCTATCACTGATCTTTTTACTGTCTCCATTGGTTTGTCTTTACAGAATGTCATACAGTTGAAATCACACAGTATGTAGCCTTTTCTGATTGGCTTCTTTCACTTAGTAATATGTATTTAAGGTTCCTTCGTGTCTTTTCATGGCTTGATTGCTTATTTCTTTTTAGTGCTGAATAATATTCCATTTTACAGATTTACCATAGTTTATTTATCCATTCACCTACTGAAGTTCATTTTAGCTGTTCCCAGGTTGTGAGAATTATGAATAAAGCTGCTATAAATATGTTTGCAAGTTTTTTGTGGGCATGTTTTCAACTCAGATGGGTATACATCAAGGGAGTGTGACTGCTGGATCATATGGTAGTAAGTTTAGTGTGAGGTTCCCCCCTAAGCCTGGGTCCCCTTGACATTTTAAACCTCAGGACTGCCCACACTGAAACTCTAGCAATTTGTCAAGTACAGTTTAGATTTCTGTTCCAGTAAATTGTGATTTTCTCTGTCCTCCTGTCTCTCTAATTTGGGGGGCAGAAATTTGCCCTGTGACCTCAATTCTCCGATGGATGTAGAAGAGTTGTGGATATTCAGTCTGTTAAGCGTTTTACTTGTTTTTAGGACAGTGACAACTTCCAAGCTCCTTAGATGCCAGACCAAAATCCCCCAAATGTTGATTTTCTTAATGTGTCCTGCTATCTCTTTTACCTCCGTGCCTTTATACAAGTTTCTCTGTCGATCTGGGCTCCTGTGCACTTGTTGCCACCATCTACACTCATCTACACTGGGTGACAACAGTCTGTTTTTGTTCATTTCACTTGAAGATGGAAGCTGCATACCCAGTGTCTACACAAGGCACCAGGACACAGTTCTTTAACAAGAAACAGAAACCCAACCCAAATTAGCTTAAGCTAAAAAGGAAACCTATTGGCTCATTTAATATGAAAATATATGTGGTGGTTCTTGCTTTAGGCTTGGCTAGATCCAAATGTTCAGATGTTATCAAGATGGTACTGTCTTTTCATTCTCAAACGGACTATCCACATCTTAACAAAGATGGGTGCTCTGGGTTTTGCTGTTTCCTTATACCAAAAATTCCTGCCACAAAAATATAATGATCCCTTTACTACCAACATCTATAGTAATCCCTTGAAAAGTTTTGGAGAGGTTATTGTTCCCAACAGTAAGGGCTATTCTTACAGGTCAGCCTGGATTATGTTTTCTTGTATAGCCAGGAATCTCACATATAGAGGACAGGAACTCACCCAAAGGAAGGAATACAGACAAAATGTAAAGGTCACAGATAAATTCCAAGATGTAAAGGTCACAGATAAATTCCATGGTAACCTAGAGAGTCTCAAAAAATGTTCATATAATGACTTTTGGCAATCAAAATAGACAACTGAAATGACCCCTAACTTCATTTTTTTCGTATTTATTTTTTGCACATAGATTTCAAATTCACTGAAAATTTATTTTCTCAAATCTGGTTTGAAGTGCCTACAATAGCTTCTAACAAATATATATCCATTAACAGTTGCATAAATGGAATGTAAATTAACAACAGCTGCACTTGAAACAATTTTGTTTCTTTTTTTCCAAAATTATCTTTAATATGATTCTGATATTGTTTTTACAATTAAGAGGTTTTGAAGAAAAGATTCCTTGCCAAAAAGAGAATAACTTTTAAACATTTTGAAGGTTGTTTTATTGCTATAGAAACAATCACACCACCTGCTATTTAAAGAAATACTAACTTTTGCAACTGTATCTGCCTTGAATATGAATTAATACCCTTTCCATTATGTATGATATCTTGATAAGAACTGCTTGTATTTACCCAACTCTGTTCTGAAGAGTCCAGACCATTTTTGAACATTAGCTAATAAATACAACATCACCTTGAAGTGTTGTGGATATGATTATTTTCAGTAATACAGAAAAACTAAAATAAAAGAAGAATTCCTGATCTGCCTTATTTACTTATCAAATCATAGAAAAGACTGAAAGAAGGAGATGTCTGAAGTCCTCTGCTCATAATTCCCTGACTCATTCATTCACAAAATATGTACAGGGGGACAGCCTCTCAGCCAGCACTATCATAGATACTGCACTTTGCATACTTTGCAATTGTGTTCCAGTTATTTCTCCCATGCTAAGAATATTACTGTTATCGGTCTTGCTACATGTTTCTTTTCTTTATGCTCCTATTGTGTTTATGATTTAGTTTTTAAAGTTTGGCAACATGCAAAACTGTATGTAGATGATAACAGAAAACCCAAAAGTTGACTGGACATTTCAGGCAGGCTCTACACTACAAAATTTCCAAAACAAAACTAGTGGTGTATAGAGGTAGCTTTGATATGGAACACATCTTGATTTGTTACAAATTCTAAAATGCAACCGTTACATATCATGATCTCAAACAACAGCAAAGGATCCAAGGAGATAATTCGTGAAAGAAGAAATGGAAATAGTCAAATAAAATTTTAAAAATTCAACCTCGTTAATGAGTCAATAAAAGCCAAGTAAAATAAGATGCAGGTTTTATATGTGATATTGGACTTTAATAAGTTAATACCATATTATGTAGAGACATTGAGGAGATGGGCCCCTTATATACTGCTGATGGATACTTTTGTAAAGCAATTTGGCACACGAATTGTGAAATATGGTATTTTTATAGACTATGATTCAGAATTTTTACTTTTAAGATAAAATCCCAAGGAAATAATCAGGAATGGGTACAGATTATGTAAAGAATTCTCACTGCAGCATTATTTACAACAGTGATTAAAGAGAAGGCATTTTACACTGTAACCATGAGGGAATAGTAAATTATATTATGATACACTCATGTGTACAATGGAGAATTATATTTCCTATAAAATTTATTTAAGAGTAATTATTATTCACATGGAAAATTTTTACCATACCATGTTGTGATCAAAGTTGGACCAAATCTACACTAGAGGTATAGATACAGAAGTAAAAGGAGATACAGATTTGCAAAAAAAAAGTAGCAAAATGTCATTATTATTAATAATGAGGCAATCGTTGATGGTTACTTCCTTCTTTATATGTTCCTGAGTATTACAAGTTTTCTTCAATGATTATGTATTTGTTTTTAAAATAAAATGCAATAAAATTTATTTTAAAAAGTAAGTTGGTTTCTGGTTCAGGACAGCTGACTGAATATAAAAATTTTTTCTTCTCTTAACTCAAGATCCTCAAAAAGGGTCAATAGTAAAACGTATACACAACTATAATAAAGTGAGATAAGGGCTTTCAGCAGACAGAAGATTTATCAAATATGGACAAACAGAGGAGGACACACCCATCCTAAAATTTAAGAAGGGCCCAGAAATTGAGGAAGCTGGCCTTCTAGATACAACACCTCACTGTTAAGTTTTAGAAAAGGTGAAATATTCCCCATTTACCTTGACCCCTAAATAATGCAAACCTACCCAAAGTGTTGGGGTGGGGGGAAGAAGACTTCTTTCTATGAAACTGAAGTGGCTCTCCATGGGCAAGCTGGGATAAGTGGATATTTGCCTCAAAAGAAAAACTGTTCAAATTCTACTATTCAGAAAAATTCCAGTCCCCTGCTCAGTTATTCAAAACGAAGTCTGCCAGTTCACAGGTCCCATCCATACACCTGACATTGTCAGTCATTCTCATTATCAAAGAAAAATGCTAGAAATTGAAGAAAAACCTGTAGCAAGAGAAAGATCAGGGTAAACAAATTTGAAAAAGTTAGTCCAGTAGAAATATCAATTATCAGGGAACTGAAGAGAACTTTAAAAAAATAAAGAACTTTAACCCTAAACATGAAATTTTGAAAAGATTTTCTAATCCCAAAAATGAGAAAAGTGTGGTACAAAGAAAAAATTGCTAGATATTCATGTATCATACAAAGACATCCACAGACAATGTCTGAAATGGATTAATTAAGACATATCAATTTAAGTTTAATGATGTAGAGTTGTAAGAAGAAATAACGAACAGAAAAACAATTAGAAAACTGTAAAATGGTTCTAATGAAAGAGAGACTGAAGATAGAAGGAAATCATGTGGGAGACTGTTTATTTTGTTAAGCCCTTTACACTGCTAGAGTTTTAAAACCATGTACTTGTATTACTTCGTTACAAATAAAAACTAATGTTAAAAATAAAAGGGAAAAAATCTGTTTCAAAATGTTCCTTCTCAAAATAACAAGATTTCCAAACACAAGTCAGGTTTCTAAATTCACACTTGTTTTAACTCTCTGAGTAGTGAAAAGAGAAATGGAGAATCATCTCTGAAGTTTTAACAGGAATGATTTATTTTGTTGTTGTCACTGAAAGTCTGTAGTCAAATATGTACTTGATGTGAGTTAAATAGTGGGATGAAACTTTGGGATTTCAGTGGTTTAGATAAGCTATGTCTGTGAATGAAATTCTCCAAGCATCTTGCTAAATGTCTCCTATGCCATCATTAAAGAGGCAATGACAACAAAAATTAAACCTTGCTTTTAAAATGTTGACGTTTTTCAATTAATTCTCTTCTGTATTTTCTTCTCATGACCTATTTGCGTCAAAGCCATGTGTTCACACTGTAAGGCATTGGTGATCCTCTTGTCACAAGTTGGCTTCCGCAGCCTTTAGACTAATAATGCTCTTCAGCTCAATGCCGGGAATTTCCTGCTGAGATCAGGTCCTTTGACAGCCAGGATTCTTCAACCAATTCAGACTACAAAACAGCCTTGAAACAAGTTGGTCCAGCTCTGAACTGCCTAGAGAACAGGCACTACAATATCCCTTCCCCAGACTAAATTGGCAAAGAGCTTGGTAGATTCAAGGATATGAAAGGAAATCAGTTGACTAGAGCATTTTGGACAAAGGGGAGAATAATGTCTCAAAAACAAACCAACTAGTGCACAAGCCTGTGAATGTTTCTCTGATGTTGTGATCCCAAAAGACTATCCAAGTGAAAAAGCTCACTGGAAAAGGTCAAAGGAAATGACTGATTAAATGATTACATCAAAACTGAAAAAATTCACCTGTCAAAAATATCCTGAACAAATTTAAAGGGCAAAAACTAAAGTAAGAAAGCATTTGCAGCACATATGCCTGAAAATAACTGGTACTTTACGGTATCAAGAAGTCCTACAATTTAATAGGATGAGAATGTCAGTCAAAAAGCAGATGAAGGAATATAATGGACAATACATATACACACATACATACAGTTGCATAATACAATATTATCTTATTTTAAAATGTCCCATACTATCAACAATCAAATAAATGAAAATTAACACACAAATGACATGGCATTTCATTACCTCTCAGGTTTCAATCCTGCTTCTTAAAAATGAGATTACTAAGTGGGACTCAAGTGTACTGAACACCACATAATGCTGAAACTGCTATGTACAACTGGTGGAAGTTGGCAAAATTTTTCTAAAAAGCACTTCTGTCAATATCCATATCAATATATAACAAGTTTAAAAAGGGTTATACCTAGCAATTTCTCTTACAAGATGCTACTTAAAAATACCAGAAGTGGGCTTCCCTGGTGGCGCAGTGGTTGAGAGTCCGCCTGCCAATGCAGGGGACACGGGTTCGTACCCCGGTCCGGGAGGATCCCACATGCCGCGGAGCGGCTGGGCCCGTGGGCCGTGGCCGCTGGGCCCGCGCGTCCGGAGCCTGTGCTCCGCAGCGGGAGAGGCCACAACAGTGAGAGGCCCGCGTACCACAAAAAAAAATATATATATACCAGAAGTGAAGATTCAAGATTTGTGTATAGGCTGCTTCATACAGTATTATTTCTAATAGTAATAAATAAGGAATTTATAGGTCTAACAGAAGATAAATATTTAAATAGATCCTGGATAGGTGACTCTCAAATAACACAAGTTTCCAAGCATGATAAAAGGAATTTAGCTAATAAAACTTTTACTTCATAAGGTAGTTTACTTCATAAGGTAGTTAAGGGTGTCAAATAAATACACCCAAAGTCCTTAGAACAGTGCCTGGCACATAATAATAATAGGCAAGCATTATTATATCATAATTATTAAATATTAAAAGGACTTATTCACTGCCAAACTTGCAACTGAAATTTTTATCACCTTTACCACTAATTAAATAGAATGGCAGAGAGGCAAATAGTTGTAAGGGTAAAGGCTTTGAAATCAAACAAATCAAACAAATGGAAATAATCATAAAAAGATCACATATTTACTGGGGAAATTTAAAGAAATAATGCATTTAAAGTGCATTTAAACATCACTGTTCTCAAGATGAAAGGCACATTGTCATTATTATGCACTATAATGCACTATAATAAGTGCATAAACAGTAAGTATAAATAAGTATACTAAATGTATTTTTAATTTTGGAAAATGTCAAAAACAATATATAAATATACAAATAGAAGTAATAAGAAAATGAACTCCTATGCATACAATTCTAAGTTTTAATAGTTTTCAACAAATGGCCATTATCATTTCATTTATGCACCCACTCCCAACATACACACTGGATTATTTTGAAGCAAATTCTAGACAGCATTTTACTTTAAAATGTCTCAGGGTATATTTCTAAAATACGAGCATTCTTTTACTTTTAACATAACCAAAATATCATTACATCTAAAAAAAGTTCTTTAAAATAATCACACGTCCAGTTTAGTCAGTATTTAAATTCCCTATCGTCTCATATATTTTTTGTTTCTTTGAGTTAAGATCCAAGGAAAGTCCATATATTGCAATTATTTTGTCTGTTAAGTCTCACTTAATATATATGTTCCTTCCCACTCTCTTCTTTTTTTTCCTTGCCAGTTATTTGCAGAGGAAACTGGATATATTTGTCCAAAAGAGTTTCCCAGTCTTGATTTTGCATACCGCAGCCCCATGGTGTTGTCCAAAATGTTTCTCTGTCTCCTTATTTCTTGTAAATCGGTAGTTAGAATGATATTCAACTCTGGATTTTTTTGGCAACAGTAGTTCAGAGACAGTGTTTGTACTCTCACCAGTAGGCGTATATTGTCTTATTTTCTCTTTTTTTGTGATGTAAGTAGTCACTAATTACTATTGCTTAGATCCATTCTTTTAGTGGTAATATTCTAACTCTGTCTTTTTTCTTTACTTATTAGCTAGAAAAATATAAATGCTAAAATTTTTATTCCAATTTCTGAAATAACGGGATGGTTTCCTAATATTCTCTGAAGGGAACATTTAATTCCATTTTAGAGTTTTTCTGATTCTCACAGATGATTATGCTATCACAGACACCAACCAGCACAAGCCTGCTGGTTGCCCCTCATTGGAGGTCTGGATGCCAGCTCTGCCGGACTCCAAGATCAAAGATGCCAGTGCCAGCCAAGCAGTGTCCCTTTTCTTTGGAGGTCTAAGTAACAGTTCTATCCACCAACCTTTTTATGATTTGAAGTTCTCGTAAGTGCAGCTTTTTCCCCTTTATTTCCCTGGTCATGGGTATTGTTTTTCCCTCTAGTTACTACCTGTGTGACACATAAGTGTTCTCATGTTCATCTAGTTCTAAGATTTCATTTTTTAAATATTTAAATCTCAGAACAATTTGGAATGAAGCCTATGAAGAGTGCCGTAAATGGAATCAATGCCATCTATTTTCCTATGGTTAACCAGCTAGTCCAACACTACTTAAAAAGTCCAAGTTTTCTTGGATATTGTTTGTTCTTCCAAATAAATTGTATGATCCACAAGTCAAGCTCCAGACAAAAGCATGTAGTGTGCGCTAAAGGCAGTATTTAAATCAGTGGGGAACAAACTCTTGCTGGAGTGAAGAAGTGTTGCTGTTGTGACACTCAAAGGAAGTAAAGGCAAAGCATCATCTAGACCCTTCGGAAAGGCTGGCGTCCTTTCTTTCCTTTTCAAGTTCCAGTTTTGCTATAGTGCCCCCTGCAGGCATATAGACTTGGGGAAGCCAGGGAGCAAACAGGTGGTTAGCAGAGGCCCAGACTGCAAATCTGAGGGTGGATTTTGAAGCAGAGAAAAAAAAAGAGTTCAGTAACTGGCAATTTGCAGTATTTTGCTATTTCAAAAGTGTTTCCATGAATAGCATTCTGCATATACCTTTTCATGTATTTGCCAGTGCATTCTGAGATAGATTCCTAGAAATGAGATTGCTGGGTTAAAAGATAAATGCAAAATATAGCCAAATTCTCCTTCAGAGAAATTTACCATTTTCCATTCCCAGTAGCAATCTATGAAAGTGCCTGTTTTCCCTCAACCTCATCAACATTTAGTCAAACTTTGGGATTTTTGTCAATCTGATTGGTGAGAAACAGTATCGCAGTTTAGCTGTAATTAGCACATTTCTTACGGAAAGTTGTGAATATTTTCATGTATATAAGAGCTATTTGCATTTCTTTTTCTGTGAACTATCTGTCTGTTCCTATCTCTTTTGCCCATTGTTCAATTACCTCTCTACTTTCAGAAGGCTTTTATATATTAGGGATAGTAACTCTTTAAATTGACATAATTTTCAAACACTTTTTCTGATTCATCATGTGTTTTTTACTTTGCTTATTGGAATTTTTGCAATGTAGAAGTTATTTCTTTATATGGTTAAATGTATCAATATTTTTTTCTCCTTGCATATGGACTTTGATTCATAATTAGGAAAAATTTCACACTCTTGCTTTATAAATTCCCCCATGTTTTCTTCTTGTTTTATATTTTCTTCTTGTTTTATATTTTCATTTTTTGTATTTAGAGATCCAAACCAGTCAGAATTTATTCTGTCTTCACCGTCAGAAATGGATACAATTTTATCTATTTTCCTTGTGGTTGACTAGTTATCCCAACACTATTCATTAAAAATTCATCTTCTCCCCACTGTGTAAATGCTACTGAGGCAAGAGACAGATGGGCCCAGGGTGGGCGGCAGGAGTTCATTCCCTGTGGACAGAAACTCCCTGTCAGCAGGAGCCAGAGAGGAGGCTGGGCTCTGCCCAGATAAAGGATAAGAAACCACAGACTTCTCATTCTCAAAGTCAAGGAGACCTTCCTGACTATAAAGCTTCTTGGAGGTCAAAAGGGGAGTGATGTTAAGCTACCCATAGGCCTCTTCGATGGAATCCATCTTGGCTAAGAGATGCATGTGCACACATGGGAGGTTCCTGAGATACACCAAATATGGACTCAGAACCAGGCGAATCAAAATGATTCGCCAAAGGAGACCCGGAAGAAATGTCCTATAAAAGTGATTCAAACTACCACAAGGCTGCAACTCTCTCTCTCTGAGCCAGCCCATGTGTCTACCCACACGTACCATTTTTCCTCCTAATAAACACTTCACTTGTTTCACTACTTTCCGTCTCTACGTGAAAATTCATTTCCACACAGTGATGGGCCAAGGCCTTGTCACTGGCTACTGGTCCCTTGTGGTCTAGTGGCTAGGATTTAGCGCTCTCACTGCCCCAGCCTGACTTCAATCTCTGGCCGGGAACCGAAACCCTCCTTCAAGCCGTTGCAGGCCGAGGCCAGCCGAGATCACTACCTTTGTCATATGTTAAATACAATAAGGTCTATTTATGGATTCCCTATTCTCTTATATTGAGCTTCCATTTGTACACGATAGCACAGGGCTTTAGAAATACAGACTCTGAAAAATGTTTTAATAACTAAGAGAGTCAGTCACACACTTACAGGACTTCCGTGTGTCCTGATTATTTGCTCTGATAAATAAATTTTATAATTAACTTGCCAAGTCCCAAAGAAATATAGTTTATTAGTATTTCCTGGAAAAGCTTTAATGTTGTAATTATCTCAAGGAAGATTAAACTCTATATGACATTAAGTCTCCCTGTCCAAGAACATGGTATGTATTTTCATTAGTTTATATAGACACACACATATATGTTGGACATATGTCTATATCTAGGTGTTCTATGTGCTCATTTATTTTTCCTTTTGTAAATGGAATTGCCTCATCCACATTATCCTTTCGAACACTGATCTTATGATTTTATAATCTGATCCCACCCTGGAATTCTCTTATTGTTTGTAGTTACCCCATCAGTGTTTTTTGGTTTTCCACATACATAATTCTATCATCTGCAAATAGAAGTTAACTCTTTCTTTCCAATTCCTATGCCTCTAAATGCATTTTAATTTTATAAACTAATTCCTGCAATAAAAATGTTAAGTGACAATAGAAATACAGAACATATTTGCTTTGTGCTTGATATTAATCAAAAGTCTCAAATGTTTTTCCATTAGGTAAGATGCTGACTTTAGGGTCAAGGGTTGTAGGGGGTGTGTGTGTACGCGCTCACATGCATGAATCATATTTTTATTTTGTTTTTAAAGCATAATACATTTTAAATATTGTTATGCATCTATGAACATGAGCAGATGATTTATCTCCCTAGCTCTATTAATACAATGGGTTATATAAATGTTTATTGATATTTAACTATCATTGCACATTGCATTCCTGGAATAAATCCACGTGATCATCATGTATTATTCCCATACTAATATTGAGATTGGATTGTAATTTTATTTTAGGTAAAATCTTTGTAATGTTTGGAGTCTATAATACACTCATGTCATTCCTAAAGTGAATTTGGAATTTTCCTCTTTTTTTTCTGTTCTAGAATAGTTTAGATTGAAGATTTTCTTATTTTCAAAGTTTGGCAAAATTTTCAACTGGGCCTATTCAGGGGTTTTTTTTTTTTTTTTTTTTTTTTAATTGGAGTCATCGCTCTACTTCCTCTGTTTATTCTATGGTAATTGGTCTGTTTAGACTTTATATCCTTTAGGATTAAGGAATTTTGATAAATTATTCATTTTAATCTAGATTTTCAAACATATTTGCATAGGAATATGCAGAATAATCTGTTATATTTTTTCCTCAGTTTGAAGGAAACATTGCCATTTATATATATATAATTCATTCCAGGTGGACGAGGCTTTCTGTTTTATAATTTGGGGATTTTTTTTTTTTTTTTTTTGGTTTTAATTGTAATAAGGTCATAGTATTTATATTACTTCAATCACACACACACACAACACAAACATAATCTTACTGTTTCTATAACCATACTGTTTTGGGGGAAAAGAGTGAACTTATTTAGACTTGAGAGATATGTAAATCTCCTTCCTATTATTAATGCTTCTTTTTTGTCCTTGCATCTCCAGTGGCCTCTGTTGTCGCTATGGTGTTGCTTACGGCCCTGAACCGTGTGCCTACACTGAACTGCTAAATCAGAGAGATATAAATTTCAATTTTCTTGAAACTGCATTTTAGATCTCTCTCTTTAGCGCAGCCTTACTGTATCTAACCACAGACAAACTTAACAAGTTTATAAAGTTTAGCTCTGAAGAGAGATTTGGCTCAGTGACAGGGAGCTTTACAAAATGGTCAGTTCCAACTAATACAAATAAGGTGTGGCAGGTATTTGGGACTAATTCATAAAAGAAGATGCTTTTTGTTATTTTGCCACTCTCTTTCCCCCAGTCACTTCAAATTCTAATAATCCTATTCCACAGACTAGTTAATTATATTATATTCTGAGGAGATTCATAATGCAACCCAATAAATTATAAATTTTGAATGAGTAAAGTATTCAAAACATTTGTCTTAGTATATTCAGGCTGCTATAACAGAATCCCATAGACTGAGTAGCTTATAAACAAGAGCCATGTATTCTCTCACAGTTCTGGAGGCTGGGAAGTCCAAGATCAAGCTGCTTTCATATTCAGTGTCTGATGAGAGTCTGCTTCCTCATTTAAAGATGCTTCTTCTGGCTATGTTCTCACATGTCCGAAGGGCAAGTGGACTCTTTGGGATCTCTTTTATAAGGGCACTAATCCCGTTCATGAGGACTCTACCATCACGATCTAATCATCTCCCAAAGGCCCCACCTCAAATACCATCACACTGGGGATTAAGCTTCAACATGAATTTTGGAAGGATACAAACATTCACTCTATTGTAGCATTCTATTAATTAAACAACTATATAAATATGTGACATATAAGTAAAGACCAAGAAAATAATCTTGCTTAAACTTTTTATGTAATATTTCAGAAAAAGTAGTTGTAGTTGTGTACAATATAAAATTCCTCTTCATCCAACTGTCCTGGAATCTTCCTTTTAAGTGCTAGTAATAGCATTTTTGTTTCATTTTACAGAAACAACCATCCTAAATTTCTTCACTTCTTGGTAATAACTCAAGAATTGACTACCGAAGTTGGATAACATTTAGCAAATAAAGAAAACGCTATTTTTTCCTGTTGGTTTGATTCTTTAATTAGCCAAATTTTAATGCTGTTTGTTCCAACAAGGTGAAGTTAAATTATTATTTTTTTAAATTTACAGAATGATTCTCATGTTCAACAAATCATTCTATGTTATCACATTAGGAAAATAACAAGCATATTTCAAACTTATTTGTATTCCAGATATAATATTGTGAAAGTACATTGAAAATTAATTTTTACTTATATATGAAGTGGGTAGTTTCTTATAAGCTTAATTTATGAATAACTTTTTAAAAATAATTGTAAGGCCTGAAGTCTTACCCTATTCCACTGGAGATAACAGCTTTTATTGCTTTTCAGTATTCTTAGGGAGTAATTTTTACAGTTACTAGAACTGAAACAACTTCTTAGTATCACAATTTAGAGAATGTATGAAATAAACAAACTTTGGCAGGGTGGCATATGATCCTAACCAGCATTCTCATTAACACTGAGTGATGTAAAAATCACATAATGTCTTTATTACTACAGTCCTAAGAGTTAAAAACTCAGGTTCACAAATTATTTAGTAGGTAGGGGAAGTAGGTATATAGAGAAGAAGAAAGATATTGGAGTGAAGTTAAGGTTTTGCTAGCATATGCCCCTCATAAATATTAACATTTGAACGTGTTTCATCGAGAAAAAAAGGTGTGTGGTCAAATGCAATGCACTTGAAATTGTAACATAACTGAAAGCCTATATCTTAGCCTGAGGTAAGCAAAATTTTAAAATATAGCTCTTTAACATGCTTGAAGTAAATAAATTATAACATACTTGAGGTACATAAATTATCATACAGCTTATGAATATTTAGTTATTTCCTTAAAAACAGTTTGAGAAATTCTATAATCAATGAAATCACGTGTGTTTAAAATACTTTTATGAATATCCATGACTTCTTAATCCACAAAACATTAATGTTTCTATTGCTTACTTTCCTTATTTTTGGAAAAATAAAATTCTGAATACAGGCATAGAAGTTTGTTGTATATCATTCAGCATGGGTTGCAGCAGAGAAAGTTTAAAAGCTGCTTGATTTTAATATTGTTTCCGGGGTGATATAGTGGAGTCACATCATATATGTATTTAATTTAATCAGATTCAACTCTGTAGACTTGGAGACAAAGAGACAGGAACAGAGGAAAGGAAAATGGAAAGAGGTATGGGGAGAAATTAAGAGACTGTGATGCAGATACAGAATGACAGAGACAAAAAAAAAAAAAAGGAAAGATAGTGCATACAGGGCAGAACATTCCATTTCTTGTTCTGCTCCATAAGACTGTGTATTCTTGAGTGGTTCACTTTGCTCTCACAAAAGGACATGTCCTCACACTCTGTGCGGGGTGTATTGTACAATTATATTTGTCATGTGTATGTCTGGTAAACATATACTACTGTATCTATTCTTTATATAACAGAACACCACATTAAATGAATACAGAATTTTATGTGTAATTTAAGGTAATTTTGAAAATATGATTTTTACCTTATGGGCTTATTTTAGAGCCTACTCCTATAATATGATGAAGTCCCTTCCCCACCCCATTCATATGATCCAAGCTCCAAACAACAGTCTTAAAAATAAATTTTTGGAGATTATTCAAATTTTGAACTAGGGATAGTCTTTGTATTATCAAAGCTATATCATAGTCTAAGCCCTTGACAGTGACGTTCCTATTTAGTCTCTTTCACCTAGAACAATAATATCTCTTAACCATTTATTAAAGGGCTGAAATTATAATCCTCAATCTCATCCTCATCTTCAGCAATACTTCCATCACTCATTTATTCATTTAACTAGATAAAATTTTATAACTGGGCTTCCCTGGTGGCACAGTGGTTGAGAGTCCGCCTGCCGATGTAGGGGACACGGGTTCGTGCCCCGGTCCGGGAAGATCCCACATGCCGCGGAGCGGCTGGGCCCGTGAGTCATGGCCGCCGAGCCTGCACGTCCGGAACCTGTGCTCCGCAGTGGGAGAGGCCACAGCAGTGAGAGGCCGGCGTACCACAAAAAAAAAAAAAAAAAAAAAAAAAAAAATTATAACTGCTTATTAAGCATTTACCTTAACTCATTAGCAAACAGAATCTGTAAGTCAGGTATTACATCCCTTAACTTTATGATTAAAAAATTGGGAGAGATGAGCCAGATAGCTAAGGGGCAGAGTTAGGTTTTGAATACAGATTTTTCTGAATTCAAAGTCCGTATGAGTTTAGAAAGTTGCCTTTAATGCAAAAATCTAGAAAGAACAATATTTAAATAGAGCGACAGAATATTGTTTTCAAAACTGTATTTTTATTTCTGTAGTTGGCATAATACTTACCATTTAAATGTTCTCATTTATGAAGCAGTTTTAAAACTCTTCTGAATGTATTATATAATAAAATATCCATATACTTTTTTTGTTGTTGTTGGTATATTTGTCAGACAGCCATCAGTTATGGTTGTGTGTCTGATTGGAAGATCTTTCATTTCAAGAAAATGTGATATGTTTCCATGGAGATCAGCTTGAGATAGCCCAGTGACGAACTTCTTAGCTATAATTTCACATTGGTTTCTATGGTTTCCAGATAGGGGAAGAAAATGAAGTTGCCAATTTTTTTGTAACATAAAAGGTTATTGGAAAATAAGAGATACTGCTCAAATTAATGTCATTCCCCCAGGAAAGCAACTGCTGTTACTGCAAAACATGAAAGATTTTATGATGTATGTCGTACATCTATGCCATTTACTATACTCATAACAAATGAGGAACTAACATAATACTTAAACAATTTCCAAATTTCACAGAAATTTCTCTTAAAAGGGGGAATTCTCTATTGAAATCTGTTTTAACAATGGCTGCTAATAACTAGCTTGCTATCTCCACTTCATTTTTCTTACAACTTTGAAGATGGCACACACTGCCTCTGTTAGATCAGTTAAGGACGTGAGTGAAAACTCTAACACAGAGATATCTCTTACTTTATTTTACACCTGAGACCAGAATTTATACAGTTTTTTTTTTTTTTGGATAGTTCTTGTCATTGTTATTAACTTATCTATAAGGTTGTGTCATGAAGCAAGAACTGGTAAACACTGGACCTCATATTCAAATCCCATTAAAGTGGCTGCACATAAATTAGGCTGATCAAACACACACCACCCTTTCAGTCCTATTCTCCGGCCTGACTCTTTAACTTACCAACCCTCCCAATAGTTGGCATGCAGCCACCCCAGTTATTTATCAATTTACCATCATCACATAGGATAAGATCAGGGTTGTCTTTTCTTAGAAAGCATGAAATATTCTAATGGAACAGTAGACCAAAAGCCAAGAGATGTGGATTCTATTTCTATCTTCATTTTTAGATGGCTTCCATGTCACTTAACCAACCCATGGCTAATCATGTGTATACATATATTGAATAGGATACATGACCAGCTTATGTACTCTACAGGATTACTATAAATTTCAAATGAGAAAAGCATTCAATCCTTCAACAACTATAAGAGCACATAGATATAGAAAGCTTTAATTATTCATTCTTCACTTATTATTCATACTTAAGCCCAGTACCAAAGTGTAGCCCTAGTAGCCCAGTTTTTCCAAGTAAAGGGGGAGTATGTGTCAAAATGAAGTTCTCCTCCTTTGCTGACAGCAAGCAAATGTATTCAGTAACTGCCAAGTAATATTTTCCTCATAATAATATATAATAATATAATTTTCCAAGAAGTGTATGAGGCACTATAAGAATTACATTATGACTGGAAATTTGATAACTTCATTCAAAAGTTAGTTTTAAGACACATGGAGAACAACAAAACAGCTTGTATTTGATGTTTTATGTATGATCAAATTGTAATAATCCAGTGAGAAAAGTCAGAAATAGCAGAAGATTCAATATCTCAATTTTCTTATAAGAAACCAGCAGTCACAAATTTTAATATAAAATAATTTATATATTTATGTGTATATACATTCCTAAAATAATTGTTTTTTTAAATATATATATGTATATATCTGTATAGACATATGTGTGTGTACATATCTATATCTATACAGATATACCCACGTATGCACACTCCACACACACACATACACACACTCGCACGCATGCGGGCACATGCTTACACATACATATATAAACCTAAAGAGGTAGGCTTTAATCCTCACTTCAAATCAGAAAATATTCAGGGCGAAGGTAAGAAAGAAAGAAATTGCCATTTTAAAATATAGTACTCATTGCATGCCTCATGCATTCCCTATATCTACTTCCTTGTTGATATACTCTCTTGATAATGTTTTTCACCCCCATGGTTTTCACAACAATCTAGATAGCTCCCTATCTTCTCTAGCTCCAGCTTGAATCCTTCTCCAGAACTTTCAACCTGTAAACTTGAAGAAAGACTAACAGACAGTGTAACTTGGAAGTAAAAGAACATATTCTAAAGCTTGACTCCAAGCTCCACTGTTTACAAGTTTTGTGTTTGGGAAGGTTTCATGTCACTTCAAACCTAGGATTGACAGGTTTGTAAACCATTTGACCAAGGAAGAAAGAATTCGGATCTGGTTCTACAAAATATGCTGGCCATATTTTGTAGAAGACAGCTTCAGTAATACAGCTTAATTCCAAATTGGCCCTGAGGAAGGGAAATCTTCCTGGTGGGCAGTACATGAAATAGTACACAGAGTTGTTGCTTGGCCAGAGGTACAACTGTATACCAAGCCATAGATGCCAGCTAATGGCTTGGCAGGCTGGGCAGGGAATTAGAAGGAACACTACTGGAAAACTGGTGACAAGCATGGGGATGGATTATGTGAACAGACTTCTCTAAATGAGCACAGAGTAGGAAGATATTCTGGTTCCATATAAATACTCACCAAAAGGATACTCAGCAGAGGAGTATCTTAATACTCTGGTGGACAAGATGACCCCTTCTTATGGCTCTCACTCTCTTTCTCAGCCACCCTGTGCTTTCACAATGGCTCAGAGACAAAGTGGTCATCACAGCAGGGATGGAGATTATGTGTGTGCTCAACAACGCGGACTTGCACTCATCAAGGTTAGTCTGGCTATAGTCACTGTTGAGTGCCCAATCTACCAAACGTACAGACCAACACTGCACCTCCATTGGCACTATTCCTTGGAGGAAGGAAGGGAATCATCAGTGCCAGGTTGATTTCATTAGACCATTTCCATCATGGAAAAGGCAATACTTTGTTTTCACTTTAATACACACTTAGTAACAATGTAGATTTACTTTCTCTCTCTGTGACTTTCCTGTGAATACCATCATCCATGAATTTACAAAATGTCTTAATTACTACCATGGTATGCAACACAGCACTGATTCTGACCAAGAAGCTTATGTTTTATAATAAAAAGCAAATAATGTATAGTAATGGGCTTATGCTTATGGGAGTCACTGATCTTACCATGCATCCCATCACTGATAAAATGGTACAATGGCCTTGTGAAGTGTTAGTGACTGCGACAGCTGGGTAACACCACCTTGCCAGGCTGAGGTAATGTCTTGTAAGATGTTGGACATCCTGTAAATAGCCAACAGATATGTAGTGCTATTTTCCTAGAGGTGAGATTTACAGGTCTGGGAATCAAGAGGTGGAGATCAGAGTGGCTTCTTCACAATTACCCCTAGCAACACACTAGAGAAGTATTTGTTTCCTGTCCCTATAACTTTGAGCTTTGCTGGTCTAGAAGTCTTAGGCTTTCATTAGAGATCACAGCAATGGTTCCATTAAACTGGAAGTTGAGAGTGCAACACTGCCATGGATAAAGGGTCTTTGTGATGTCCTCTTTTGGGGATAGGATTAGTTTTAAGAGAGAAAGTTGCATCATGTTAGGTGAAAGCCTATTTTTGCTACTGTCTTTTTTTGAAATATAGGTACAGTTAGGAAAGATGTGCACTGATGTCAAGTTGACAAGGGGTGGATTACTGTGGCTTTCTAAATGTCAACTTAGCCAGGCTTGAACTGCTTTTTCCAGAATTCCCTCCTCTCTATGGTTTCAGGTTAGGATTGGCCACAAGAGAGAATGCATGAGATAGGGATGGTGGACATGAACCAGCATCCATTTTACACTTGGAAGGCTGGTGTAGAACAGCAGCCCTGCGCTGCAGCAGCTTGTGTATGCTGCTACCGACCTTCCGGCTTGATTGATAAGAAACAGCACCTGGGCCTATAGCTACTTTAACTCCTACCAGTTCTTCTCCAGCTCTTCTGAGTCCTGAGCAAGGTGAATGTGTAGTTCCACAGAGAAGGGCACCAGCTTCTCCCATAAGTCATCCATGTCATCTTAGTTAAAGACAGTGAGAAACAGGCACAGGTTCCAGTTTACAGTCATGATCCCAGTGCATCCTTCTCAATTCCCATTGGCCCTGGCTCTCCCTTACTTCATGTTCAGTTTTCCTCCTTTACTGTGAACATATTTAGTACCAGATACAAAGGCAACAGTCTTGTAAAAACTTCTCTACTAGCTCTCACAGCTGTAAGTTTTAATTCCCAAAATCAATCCTATATTCTATACTATTCACACTGCTTCTGCCTCTCTGATTAAATCCTGACTGAGATAATTAGTATAAAGAATATACAAAAAAAATTCTACAAATGATTAAGACAAACAATTGAATAGAAAAATGGCAAAAGCAACAAATAAAAAGGTCAGGGCTTCCCTGGTGGCACAGTGGTTAAGAATCCACCTGCCAACACAGGGTCATGGGTTCGAGCCCTTCTCCGGGAGGATCCCACATGCCACAGAGCAGTTGCCTGTGTGCCACAACTACTGAGCCTGCACTCTAGAGCCTGCGAGCCACAACTACTGAGCCCACGTGCCTCAACTACTGAAGCCCGCATGCCTAGAGCCCATGCTCCACAACAAGAGAAGTCAACGCAATGAGAAGCCCACGCACCGCAATGAAGAGTAGCGCCCACTCTCCACAACTAGAGAAAGCCCACAAGCAGCAACGAGGACCCAAAGCAGCCAAAAATAAAATAAATTAATTAATCAAAAAAAAGAATGATTAAAAAAAAAAAAGAAAGGTCATATACACAAAAAACCCCAAAACACAAAAAGCTAACACAAGATGTTTGACCTGATCAGTAATCGGGGAAGCATAAATTAAAATATGAGCTATTGTTTCATGTTCATCAAAGTAGCAAATATTAAAGTGCATGAAAACTCTTAAGAGTGAGTTTGGACGTGGAACAAGAGGAGGTTGTACACATTGCTGGTGAGAATGTAACCACTTTGGGGAATAACTTAGCAATACTGATAAAGCTGAAAATGAGCATTCCCTAAGACCTATAAATTATACACCTAGGAACATGTCTTTTATCCAGAGAATAATGATATCTCTATATATTTGAGCTTGAGGAACAGTACACTTACCCTGAAGCTGATCATTCAGGAGTAGGAGGTGGTCTCCATTGCCAACTGTGATAAGTCACCCATAAGATAGTCCCAATTATCCTTGACTTGAGGCACTCATGTCCTTGTAAAATGGGGAGCCATGGTGTTTTGAAAAGAGGAGTGATATTACTAAACTAATTAAAAAAAAATTATCATTGTCACTGTTGTGCTTAAAAAAGATTGTGTGTGACTGCGGTGGGGGGGCGGGTTCAGGGCAGGCTTGACGATCATCAAGTGTAAAGGAAAGGAGACTGGCTAGAGAGTTTTTATAATAATCCCAGCAAAAGTATGGTGGTTCAGATCAGGGAAGGAAAGATAAAGGATGTGAAAAATGGTCAATTATGAATATGTTTTTAAGAAAGATTCAATAGGATTTGCCAAACAATTAAATTAATTTGTTAAGTACCTATGTGTGTATGTCCACTGAAAGATACCTAGCATAAATCATTAAGCCAGAAAAATGCATGCTTCATTAATTCTACTTTCAAATATTTATTATTCATAATCCCCTGTAATCTATACCCACTGCTACTGCCTTGCTTTCAGGCACTATAATCACTATTTTCAACAACTTTTTAATGTTTTCAAATGCATTTTATTTCTTCGATTATGCTATATTTCAATGCACAGCAGAGTATTTAAATGACAAGCTGACTTTCAGACACTTCTGTATTACAGTAACTGTGATGCTTACTCATCATTCCACTCTTTTGGGGTGGCTCTGCCAACAGGGGAGGGGTTCCATTCTATTCCAACCTGTGTGGCTGTAAACACCCACACAACAACACAGAAAGTGGTTCCACCGGCTAGTATAATATGACCATATTTGTCGTGAAAATCTGGTGAGTGTTTTGAGTGGCTCTGTCTTGCCCTAATTTGCTGAATGCTTCGAATCCTGAGGCTACTTAGTGCATTTCTGACCAAGGGAAACATCATGGAGGTATGACAGAACTGCAGTTGATTGAAGCTGCTGGTCTATTTCCTTGCAAAGAAACCTGCAAAAACAAAAGATAGGCGATGACATCTGACCTACGTTTAATTCTTCTCACTTTGAAGGTTTCACCCACACTACGTCTTGCAGTGTGGCCAGGCAGGTAAGTTTTGACATCATGATGTCTGGAGTTGAGTCTTAGCTCTGCCACTGATTAGCTATGTGAACTTGTGCAGTTAGTTAACCCACTGAATAGAGAAATTTTCCATCTTGCTGAACTCCACATGACTTACTTCTACAATAAATTTTGTGTTATCTAGGAGCCTTAAGCCTATTACCCAAAGAACTGAAGCTATAGATTCTAATAACCATATGAAAGCATAAAAAAAGAAAATTCAATGGCAAACTGAGACAACAATGTCCAGCTGATAAAATGGCTAAAATGCCAACATGCCCCACTACTCCAGTGACCTGCCTATGTCTACTATAAACTCTGGTTTCAGTCAGAATTACAAGGCATTCACAGGGTATGTCACACCACCTCCTCTTCTTCTTGCTCCTTTTCTCCATTCCTTTTAACCTCCTCCCCATTTCTCATTTCTACCAGTACTTCTTGCCTTGAACTTTCCTACAGATGAAATTCTACTTGCCTTTTAAATCCCAGTCTAAAAGCCACCGTTTCTGTGAAGTCCTTTCGAAACCTCCCTAGGCTGAATAAGCCAACTCTTCTCTGAGCTTCTACACTTTTATAACCCTTCTTTCACACCATGTGACATGATGCATTCGCTTTATCATTTTTAAAAACAATTTTTTTAGAGTAGTTTTAGGTTCACAACAATATTGAATGGAAAGCACAGAGTCTCCATATAATTCCTGACTCCATACATGCATGCCTTCTCCATTCTGTACCAGAGTAGCACATTTGTTACAATCAATGAACCTAATTACAGTCCTTTATCATATATGTCTTTTGCAAATGTTTTCTTCCAGCCTGTGGCTTGTCTTGTCATTCTCTTGAGGAATTATCTTTACATTCTCCTCCAATAGTCTGCAAAATCTTCAAGATCAAAAGATGTAATTTTGCATACACAATAGCTGACACAAAAGCAAAGAAAGAACATTTTTGAGCTAATCTGAAATATAAATGGACGTTGGTATCCTCATAAGAAGTTAAAACCAACTGAGAACAAGCCAAAAAAATCATGAAATCAGATGTACATGTCCATAATAGCCCTAATAATTCTTTTTTTTAAACAGGTAATTATACTGAACAAGAGATATAGAAGCAGAAACACATGGAGGAGTTCTTTTCTTCAATGTCTCTTCTCAGTGCAAGCTAGCAAACAGTGCTCAGTCTCTAGCAATGACATATGTTAACTGTGGCCCAAATGCAGGCAACATGGATACAAAAGGGCCTGAGGTCAGTACTTGTAAACTTATAACTGCTCACTGAGATTTGCTAACGCAAATGATTTTATTCCCAACTTAGAAAACCAGACCCTAAGGTTCTCTTTTATTTCCTACCAGATGGTAAAGTGGTACTTTTCGTGATTGTGACAAACAGGGCTAAAACAGAACCAAGTGCATTTCCTCTAAGGTTCCAAACATTCAAAGTTTTTTCCTGTTAGTCATGAATCTCTTCACCAAAAGGCACTACAGGTTTAATTTGAACTGAATTCAGAGAATTGGTTGAAAGTGAAATGGATCAGAGTATGACAGGTGCAGCCTTAATCCAATACAAAAGCACTTGTGCCACACATAGCTTTCAGTCTTTAGGAAGGCACAGAACCAGAGAATAATCTGTGATAATAGGGATCTCTTGTGGATCATCAACTCATGCCTGCTGCTTTATGACAAATTGGTTTCATTATTCCTATCCTTTCAATGTTAAGTTGAAGTTCAAATACTTTGTCTCTAGTGACAATGATGGCATCCCTTTGTAGATTAGTTCATCCTCTGGCTATTCCCATATCTGTGAACATTTTCTTTGCCATCTAAGTCTGAATTTGCTTGTACCAATGTATCCATTATTAAGAATTTTTTATTAGGAATGCCTTCTGTAGTACCTTTGATCTATTTTTGTTTATAAAACACATGTAAGAGCTAGGAACCTACTGATTAGAGAAATTTTCTATCTTGCTGAACTCCACATGACTTACTTCTACAATAAATTTTGTGTTATCTAGGAGCCTTAAGCCTATTACCCAAAGAACTGAAGCTATAGATTCTAATAACCATATGAAAGCATAAAAAAGGTAAATTCAATAATATAATCCAGGTAAAGAAAATGCTTCTCAAAGTGGATGCTTTCTGATGAAAACAACCTACAAAGAGAAGGAAGAACACAGATTTCTCTAATAAGAACAAAGCAGAGGTTCTCTCATGCCTGTGGCAATAAAAGAAAAGAAATATGTTCTGAATAAATATAAATAGTTAAAGGGAGCGAAGTAGCCTATGAGGATGAAAAGGAAAGACTGATTGTCTCATCTACTTTATACAGCAATGCTGAAGCTCAGTTCAGAAAAAATAATTAATACCGGACCTCAATCTAATGGTGATAGGGAGGTATACAGATTTGAAGCTTCACTGGTAATAATAATTTTAAATCACTAAAGTCCATAAAAAGAAGTAAAGCATAATGCAGGAAGGAAACTAATATTTATTATATATGCTTGTTTGCCAAACATCATGCCAGAATTTTGCACATCTGCAAAAAGAATGTGAGATGGTGATTATCTCCATTTTACACACAAGAACAAATGACAAGATGTGAACTCAAGTCCTATGATTCTAAATCCAGTGCATTTTTCAACTATGTCATGTTTTCTTAAAGTATATTCAATTCCAAGCATTGGAAACAAACAAACATACAAAGAAACAAAAAGCAATGTGGTTACCAGAGATGGGTCTTTAATTGAAAATGTTTCACTTCAGTTTACTATATATTTATGGAGTGACTACTGGCATGGCAGGGCCTGGTCTGGGAGCTATTGGTACCACCCCTACTCTTATGGTAGCTCATGGTACAGGGAGGGGATAGACAGAGCACTGTTATAAGGGAGGAGACAAGGCTACAGAAGAGCACAGGGTGCCCTTAATCCACAGAGGAGAGGTACATTTCAACCTGGGGTTCTAGGAATGGTTTTACAGGAAATGACACCTAGGTTAGATCTTGAAGGATGATTAAGAAACATAAAACACAAAACTGGTGGGAAAAAAAACGTAGACAAAGTAACACAAGCGAAAGCACAGACAGCTGAAATAGTATGGGGATAGGGCAGCCTGATGAGCTCAGTAACACTAAGTAATAAGTGCTGAAGCAGCAAATGCCCACAGATGAGCCTGGAGGGATGAGAAAAGGACCACAATGGACACTGAGGACTTCATATGCCTTGCTGTGGCATCTGGACTCGATTCTGTCAGTGTTTCCTGTTGTTGAGAAAACCATGCTCAAACTCAAAGCCTTTTATGTGAGTTAACAAAGAGAATTCTTAATTCTGTGATTTTTCCCTTCACAGTAATATAAAGAAATACAAGAAAATAATATTCAACTATTCTTTGTTGAATAGTTTGATTCATTTTTAATTTGAAAATTTGTTTTGGTTTCATAGTTGTGTTAAGCTTTAAGCATAAAGAGGATGAATTTGATTTTATGTTTACACATATATAAGTGATTTTATAATCAAATAATTTAAGATGATACAAGTTGAGATGAAATAATGTTTCCTCTTTAAAAAGATGCCATATGTATACCCAGAGAAAACCATAATTCAAAAAGACACATGCACCCCAATGTTCATTGCAGCACTATTTACAGTCGCCAGGACATGGAAGCAACCTAAATGCCCATCAACAGATGAATGGATAAAGAAGATGTGGCACATATATACAATGGAATATTAGCCATAAAAAGGAACGAAATTGAATCATTTGTAGAGACGTGGATGGATCTAGAGACTGTCATACAGAGTGAAGTAAGTCAGAAAGAGAAAAACAAATATCATATATTAACGCATATATGTGGAACCTAGAAAAATGGTACAGATGAACCAGTTTGCAGGGCAGAAATAGAGACATAGATGTAGAGAACAAATGTATGGACACCAAGGGGGGAAAGCGGGGTGGTGGTGGTGGGATGAATTGGGCGATTGGGATTGACATGTATACACTGATGTATATAAAATGGATAACTAGTAAGAACCTGCTGTATAAAAAAATAAATAAAATAAAATTCAAAAAAAAAAGATGGCATATGTAATCCACATTTGAGAAACATTCTTATAGGTGAGGAGAAATTACTGATTGGTTTAATCAGGAAAAGGCTAAGGTGGGAAAAAATCTGGAGGAAAAAATTAAGTGTTTATTTCAATGGTTTATTAAAAAGATGATGAGGATCTGAATTAAGTACTGATAACAGACAGAGAGGAGACAGAATTGAGAAATATTAGGAAAAGAAAATCATACTGATTTGGAAAATAAGTTACTCTAAGTAAATTGTGTATTCTATTCACTTAGCCTCTGCATTAAGATTATGACCAAAACTCTGTCTCAATTTCTGTTAAAAATCAGCAGACATTGACACTGTAGCTTTTAGCTGATCCCAGGGAATTAGAGTTTGGGTGATTTAGATACAGAATGCAGAAAGGTCAAAGGAGACGTAATTGAGGTGTGCTAGGAATGACAGGTCTAGATACGTGAGTAGAAGAAAGAGGAGGAATCCTTAAAAGATTTACTGTATGGTCCTAAGGAGGGAAAAAAAAATTTCATCCAGTCTAAGTATAGTCTAACATGGATCAATAAATGACCTGCTTAGCTATGATATAAGGCTTTCTATCTAATTTCAGGAAGAAAATTGGAAACTGTGTCCTACTCCTCAAATGTGTTCAGATAGTACTGTTAAGTATCTCACAGGGAGATAATGCTCAAGAAGCAATCAATACCGAGCTTTCCCAACCTGGACACTATTGATATTGTGGTCCAAGCAATTCTTTGTTGTGGGTGGATGTCCTGTGCATTGCAGGGGGTTTAGTAGCATCCCTTCCTCTATACACTACATACCAGTAGTACTTCTTTCTCTTTAGTTGTGACACCAAAAATCTATCTCCAGACATTGCCAAATGTCACTTGTGGAGCAAAATCATTCCCTGTTGTGTACAGAGAATTCCACTGTCATATACAGAGCAAAGTGTCTCATCACTTCTCCCACAATCTTCTAAATAGCATTGTTCTATTCAATACAGAAGGCTTAAATTCTAAGAAAATACATTCCCTACTATGGGATGCATGAAGGTTGCCCAACAATATTTTTTTTCCTGAACTAATCTCAATTTTTCAAAATTTTTGTGCAGTATAACTTAGATGAATCACTTTATCTAGGCATCTGCTTCCTCAACCATAAAATTAAAAAAGTGGAACTAATTTAGCTTTTCCCAAACCTGCCTGATCCTAAGAGTTATTTGGACTCTTTGTTACAAAATGTAGATTCCTGGGCTCCATGTCAAATGTATTGTAACAGAGTATCCAGGGGAGTAGCCTGAGAATCTATATTTTTTTAAACAAGTTCTCAGGAGAGTCTTGTCATCAGACAAGTTTATGGAACACTGAATCAGATAATCTCTAAGGTCCTATCCAGCTCTAATACTCTAGACCTTTCAAAGAGAAAAACATTTTAGGAAGACCATTTATTCTTTTAGGCCACTGAAAGAGTACAGTAGTAATTGAATTCACCACCATGGTAATTTAGAAAGCAGTACCCGAGTAACCTGAAAGAGTTATAGGGACCCCCTGGGAATAAGTTAGTCAACAAAAACATTTGGCGGCATTTAAAAACATTGAAAGCACTAGTAACACTGGTGTTCTGCTGTATAACGAATGATACACTTTCAAAGCTAAGGCTCCTAGACTCCATTACTCAACTGTAACATCTTTATTTCCACCTTTTATTTCTACTCTTCTTTGACAGTTTCAGAACAACAGAAAACAAGAAACAGTAAAAAGGCAATCTTCTTGAAATGAAATGCACCTAACCTGCAGTGTCTTCCGTTCATTTATGTATTTCTCAGAAAAGCAGGTTGCTCAAGGAGGGATTAAGTGTACATGGAGCAGTGTCTCCCATCAGGATTACTTAAGCCTTCAGCCTTTTTGTAACAGGAAATCTAGGAACCCTGCACAAGCAATGCTGCTGGTGGAAATGCTGAAAAATTGTTCTGTTTCAGATGTGATGGTATCATCTCCTGAGTCAATGAATCAATGGACGGTACAGCCATTTGATTAAGGCTGTAGATTATGTCACTTTATTAAGCCTAAAAAGTGACATAACGGATGTTACCTCAACAAATAAACAGGCAGATTACAGCGGTGGATTATTATGCCAGGAGGGAGAAATGACAGAGTGGACAACTCGCGAATCAATGTCCTTAAATGGCACATGTTGCTTGAAGAGTGAAGGGATATAAGGTATGTACTCTCCCTCAGGTACTGCTTCCCATGGCCACCATGAACAGACTGTTTCTATCCTATATAGAATGCTGAAGGTATTCAATAATGTCCATCCTGGGAATAACCACAGTGTTCATTCAGGCAATTCCTTTCATGAACCTAATTACATTAATGTGGTTCACTCATGAATCCCATTATATTTTTTTAGTCACAAAGTGCTCTCAACTATACTCACTTTTTCCCTTTCTGATAGCTATGTGTAAGAGAACAAAACAATAACAGACACATTGGGAGCTTTTCTCCATGCCACACTGCACGTCAAAGGCATGACTGTTCTCTATTAAACTTTATTTTGTTCTCTATTAAACTTTAGTAGGCCCAGCAAATTTCCTTAGAGCCCATGTTATTTTTACATTACAGGCCATTTCAAATATTGGAAATTACAAGGACTGAATAACAAATCCTTGTTATTTCAAGCAATGTATTAAGTGTTAGAAAGTGGGCTGCTGTGCTTACTCCCAAAAGATTTTATATTAACTACATTCCATGGCTTGTAGGTTGTGATATAGTCATGTCCAGCTAGAAGAGTCTATTTCAGTGGATCTGGCAAATCAAAACATCTGGATAAATGCATAGCATTTCTCCAACTTAATCTTGGAAAAGAAAGAGATCGTGGTTATAATAAATTCTAGAAACTTTGAAAAGTTTATCCAGAAAATGATATGGAGCCATTGAAAGACATTAGGAACGTGAGTTATGGGGTCAAATTTGCAGCTGAGACATTACTCTGGAGTGGGGAAGAGTTTGCAGGGGAATAATGCAGATGTTAGTGAGTAATAGTAAGCACTTGTACAGTTCACCCAGTCAAGATCTTAAAATGTGCCAGTCCCTTATTTCTGCAGTCATTGTATTTCTGCATCCAATCCTTTGTTTTGCAGAGCCAGACCACAATTCTTTTGCACACACACACAAAGGTGAGAGCCTCTGAGGATCCACCTCGGGCCACTGGAACTCTCAGAACTTGACATATAAACTGGAATGTGAGAATTTATTTTATTAACTTTAAAAAAAGAATATTCCATTCCAGTGACTGGAATACATAATTTATCTTTCAGCTTAACTGGCTTGACACTGATTCCAAATCATGAAGTAACCTTCTATCAGTATTTCCCCAAACACGTGCCTATTTCAGTAGTTCTGTTTGATGCTAGCGGGTGTTATTTATAAAAAGGGCTTCTGTGTCATGTAAGTTTGAGAAATTTGCAGGTAACAAAGTCAAATTCTTTTTTACGGAAGTATTTCCCAAATCTCTATGGTGCTAATGCATACAGCGATTCTCTGAGAGGGATACCATGTGGTGCTTTCCAAACTTAGCTGAGCATGCCATGCTTTTTTCCCTCTGGAGCATATCTCCATGTTTGTGTTTTCCAGAACACATTTTGGGGAATACCAAAGGATGTCTCTGTGGTCTCAAGGCTGTTACACCATTGTACTCATTTTAAATTGTTTAATAGTTCCAGGAGGCATTTCACAAACTAAATCACTTCCTTGTGGGGACTTGTAACATATGACTCAGGGAGTACAGAGTGTGTGGTAAGCCTAGGGTATCATAACAATACCCACAGCAATTAACTCTTGCCTTCATTATGTGAGTCTAACTTTTGCAGTTTTAGTATTTGTGCAGATGTTTTTCTCCTCTCCACATCTACCTTTATTCATTAAACGCTCTATGAGCAGAAAGACTGTATGATTCTTCAGTGGCCATTAGAGTTGCATCAGTGACCCCTCGTTGCATAATTTGAAACTTTCATCCAACCTTGAAATGAAAATGTACAAGCCATTCTTGTCTTTAAGTATGTCACTGATATAGTCATAAAAAGAAAAAAATAAAATATTTAACTTTTAGATATCAAAGACATTTTAATTTTGAAAGACACATTTTCCAAGTGTTTCTATTTTTCATGAAAATTGTTTTCAGGTGCTAACCAGAAATTAGGCTAGTAGGGGTCTACTCCAGAAGTTAATTCTGATCAAATCCACATTGGATTGGAATACTTAGTGCTGCAAAATAATACTTTCCCTGTTGTTTCCGAAAACTCCAGCTTTTTAAATTTCCTACTTGGACTATCTCTGCCCTCCTAAACTCTGTTCAAAATATATCTGTAAATAAAACCTTTATGAGTAAGGCTTTTGTTTTGCCATCACCTGGGCAACTTATGGAGCATTTGCAGAGAAATTCCATTTGATGAGAAGAGCACTTCACAGCCCTGAAGTAGTAACTGTGATCACTTTGCAAGTTGTTTTACCAGGCCAGTTCTGTCTTTCAGTATAATTTATTTTTTTCTTTTCACTTTCATAAAATTTTGGAAACTTCTTGAAAACTCTTAACAAGGTGTTGGCATTCTACTTTTTTTTTCTTTTCCATTTAGAATTCATTATTTGGAAGTGAGAAAGACTTCGGCCAGAGGGGCTGACTTTAGTAAACTGATTTTTTTCTTTGTAGATCCTCAGAAGAAACAGTGAGACAGGATGCACTTTGCCAAACCTTGGGGCAGGGTGCCTGCTTTAGTGAACTGATATTTCATTTTAGTTTTTCTTTTAAATTCCTGAGGGAAAAAGGCTAAAGAAGAACCAAGCCTGAAGGAGGTTACCCATCTAAACACATACAACAGAAATTCAGAACAGATTCTTGTTTTGAAGTCTTAAAATTTCCAATTAGAATTCTGGTTTCAAAGAGGTTACTTTCAGTTTCTTTAATCTAATGGAGTCTAAAATTTCATAGACTAAAAGGGTATGCTTAAACTAAATTGGCATAATTTAACCATTTGAACATTTGTTAAGGGAGAAGTGAGATTTACATGCAAATAGGCCATAATTTTGATTACACATACAATTTATGCAGCTTAGAACGATAGCTGATGGTGGATCTGTGGGCTTCTTATATAATGTATTTTATCACATTAATTGAATTGTAGATTGAACATCATATTATAATCATCATAAAAATGTGTTGTTAACGTTACTAAGAAATAATAGCAGATAAGCCTGAGAGACTTCTTTGAGAACAAATGTAGATAATTTATAAGACTGGGTAGATACAAAATAATGAGTTAAGATTGTTAGAATCTAATTGTGTTTTGAATTAATAATATCCAAAGTGAAGCAATTCCCTGCTTTTACTTCATAGTTCATGATTTTGCAGTTTCACCTATAACTTTATAATTTATATTAAAGAGCCAGAGAGAATAACTAGGAATAACTAAGAAAATCTTGGAATTAATACTGGGAAAATAAACCAGAGCCATGCTTCAGAAGCACATGCTCTCTCCAGGACTGGATTTAAGCTAAATTGTGAAAATGTTTCCTTTAAGTATGCCTTATAATCAATGTCACATATTATGTAAGAGCCTACAAATGGTATTTGCCAAAATATTAGGAAAGTCCCAAAATATTGATACAACATACACCCAGCAGGTAGATGATTCTGGGGATTCCCTACATAAAACATTCATTTATTTAACTGGAGAAAATAGTTCCAGAACAACAACAACAAAAATACCTTAAGCCAAAAGAGCAATTTATATTATGTGAACTGTACACAACGTGAGAATGTGTAGAAGGACACTATTCCATGGAAAATGGGATCTAGTTTCAAACAACAATTAATGAACCTTGGAAAATTCCTGAGTTTCCATTTTTTTTTCTTGCACCCCATCCAGTTTCCACCTCATCATTCAACATAAATAGATATTACAAAGATAAATAATGGCCCCTCTGTCCCTAAAATGGACATATTAAGTCACTTTTCTTGAATTTTCCACTATAATAATACCAATGATGCACTTTTCCTCTGGATACCTTCTCTTCAATTAGCTTCTATAATATTCCCTTAGTTTTCTATTTCTGTTTCTATGGCTATTTCTTCTTTACAAACTCATCTTTCTGTAACAGGTCCTTAGTGAAGGAGTTCTTCAAGGCTAAGACATAGGTTTGATTTTCACTTTATATGCTCGCTCTCTCTCTCTCTCTCTCTCTCTCTCTCTCTCTCTCTCTCTCTCTCGGTATTCCTAGGCATGCTAATAAACGTTATCATCAAAGGGCAATTAGACGACTCCCAAATTACGTCTCCACATATAAACCCTCTTCTTAGATCCTGGGCAATACATTAAACTGCCTTCTTAACATCTCTCCCAAGATAATTCAAATTCCAAAATAATTCAAACATAATTCAAAGATAATTTGATGCCCCTCCACTCTCAAACCTGGTCTTTACCAATGTTCCCCAAACCACTACACATCACTTCCACACATGTAGTTGAGAAAGTTAAGCTCAAAAATTCTTTGTGATACTTTCAACTCCCTTGAAACATTTAATATATCCATTGGCTTCTTTTATTTATTTACTTTAATTTTATTTTTAACATCTTTATTGGAGTAAAATTGCTTTACAATGATGTGTTACTGTCTGCTGTATAACAAAGCGAATCAGCTATACATATACATATATCCCCATATCTCCTCCCTCTTGTGTCTCCCTCCCACCCTCCCTACCCCACCCCTCTAGGTGGACACAAAGCACCGAGCTGATCTCCCTGGGCTATCTATTTTATATTTGGTACTGTATGTAAGTCCATGCCACTCTCGCACTTCATCCCAGCTTACCCTTCCTTCTCCCCGGGTCCTCAAGTCCATTCTCTACATCTGCGTCTTTATTCCTGTCCTACCCCTAGGTTCTTCCGAAACTTTTTTTTTTAATTCCATATATATGTGTTAGCATATGGTAATTGTTTTTCTTTCTGACTTCACTCTGTACGACAGTCTCTAGGTCTATCCACCTCATTACAAATAACTCAATTTCTTTTCTTTTTATGGCTGAGAACTATTCCATTGTATATACGTGCCACATCTTCTTTACCTATTCATCTGTCGATGGACACTTAGGTTGCTTCAATGTCCTGGCTATTGTAAATAGAGCTGCAACGAACACTGTGGCACATGACTCCTTTTGAATTATGGTTTTCTCTGGGTATATGCCCAGTAGTGGGGTTGCTGGGTCATATGGTAGTTCTATTTTTAGTTTTTTAAGGAACCTCCATACTGATCTCCATAGTGGCTGCATCAATTTACATTCCCACCAACAGTGCAAGAGGGCTCCCTTTTATCTACACCCTCTCCAGCATTTATTGTTTGTAGACTTTTTGATGATGGCCATTCTGACAGTGTGAGGTGATACCTCATTGTAGTTTTGGTTTGCATTTCTCTAATGATTAGTGATGCTGAGCATCCTTTCATGTGTTTGTTGGCAATCTGTATATCTACTTTGGAGAAATGCCTATTTAGGTCCTCTGCCCATTCTTGGATTGGGTTGTTTGTTTTTTTGATATTGAGCTGCACGAGCTGCTTATAAATTTTAGAGATTAGTCCTTTGTCAGGTGCTTCATTTGCAAATATTTTCTCCCATTCTGAGGGTTGTCTTTTCATCTTGTTTATGGTTTCCTTTGCTGTGCAAAAGTTTTTGAGTTTCATTAGGTCCCATTTGTTTATTTTTGTCTTTATTTCCATTTCTCTAGGAGGTGGGTCAAAAAGGATCTTGCTGTGATTTATGTCATACAGTGTTCTGCCTATGCTTTCCTCTGAGAGTTTTATAGTGTCTGGCCTTACATTTATGTCTTTAATCCATTTTGAGTTTATTTTTATGTATGGTGTTAGGGAGTGTTCTAATTTCATTCTTTTATATGTAGATGTCCAGTTTTCCCGGCACCACTTATTGAAGAGGCAGTCTTTTCTCCACTGTATACTCTTGCCTTCTTCATCAAAGATAAGGGGACCACAGGTGCATGGGTTCATCACTGGGCTTTCTATCCTGTTCCAAAGATCTATATTTCTGTTTTTGTGCCAGTACCATACTGTCTTGATTACTGTAGCTTTGTAGTATAGTCTGAAGTACAGGAGCCTGATTCCTCCAGCTCCATTTTTCTTTCTCAAGATTGCTTTGGCTATTCTGGATCTTTTGTGTTTCCATACAAATTGTGAAATTTTTTGTTAAGAGTTCTGTGAAAAATGCCAGTGGTAGTTTGATAGGGATTGCACTGAATCTGTAGATTGCTTTGGATAGTATGGTCATTTTCACAATGTTGATTCGTCCAGTCCAAGAACATGGTATATCTCTCCATTTGTTTGTATCATCTTTAATTTTTTTCATCCGTGTCTTATAGTTTTCTGCATACAGGTCTTTTGTCCCCTTAGGTATGTTTATTCCTAGGTATTTTATTCTTTTTGTTGCAATGGTAAATGGGAGCGTTTCCTTAATTTCTCTTTCAGATTTTTCATCATTAGAGTATAGGAATGCAAGAGATTCCTGTGTATTAATTTTGTGTCCTGCTACTTTACCAAATTCATCGATGAGCTCTATTAGCTTTCTGGTAGCATCTTTAGGATTCTCTATGTATAGTATCATGTCATCTGAAAACAGTGACAGTTTTACTTCTTCTTTTCCGATTGGATTCCTTTTATTTTTTTTACTTCTCTGATTTCTGTGGCTAAAACTTCCCAAACTATGTTGAATAACACTGGTGAGAGTGGGCAACCTTGTCTTGTTCCTGATCTTAGTGGAAATAGTTTCAGTTTTTCACCATTGAGAATGATGTTAGCTGTGGGTTAGTCATATATGGCCTTTATTATGTTGAGGTAAGTTCCCTCTATGCCTACTTTCTGCAGGGTTTTTATCATAAATGGGTGTTTAATTTTGTCGAATGCTTTTTCTGCATCTATTGAGATGATCATATGGTTTTTCTCCTTTAATTTGTTAATATGGTGTATCACATTGATTGATGTGCATATATTTGACAAATCCTTGCATTCCTGGGATAAACCCCACTTGATCATGGGATTTTTTGATCCTTTTAATTGCTGTTGGAGTCTGTTTGCTAGTATTTTGTTGAGGATTTTTGCATCTACGTTTATCAGTAATATTGGCCTGTAGTTTTCTTTTTTGTGTGACACCTTTGTCTGGTTTTGGTATCAGGGTGATGGTGGCCTCATAGAATGAGTTTGGGAGTGTTCCTCCCATTTTGGAAGTGTTTGAGAAGGAGAGGTGTTAGCTCTTCTCTAAATGTTTAATAGAATTCACCTGTGAAGCCTTCTGGTCCTGGTCTTTGTTTGTTGGAAGATTTTTTTTTTTTTTTTTTTTTTTTTTGCGGTACGCGGGCCTCTCACTGTTGTGGCCTCTCCCACTGCGGAGCACAGGCTCCAGACGCGCAGGCTCAGCGGCCATGGCTCACGGGCCCAGCCGCTCCGCGGCATGTGGGATCTTCCCGGACCGGGGCACGAACCCGTGTCCCCTGCATCGGCAGGTGGACTCTCAACCACTGCGCCACCAGGGAAGCCCTGGAAGATTTTTAATCACAGTTTCAATTTCAGTGCATGTAATTGGTCTGTTTATATTTTCTATGTCTTCCTAGTTCAGTCTCAGAAGGTTGTGCTTTTCTAAGAATTTGTCCATTTCTTCCAGGCTGTCCACTTTATTGGCATATAGTTGCTCGTAGTAGTCTCTCATGATCCTCTGTATTTCTGCAGTTTCAGTTGTTACTTCTCCTTTTTCACTTCCAATTCTATTAATTTGAGTCTTCTTACTTTTTTTTTGATTCATCTGGCTAGTGGTTTATCAATTTTGTTTTTCTTCTCAAAGAAATTTTCACCCTAAAGACATCTCAAATCCATTAATTTCTTTCTATCTAAAGTGTACCTATCATAGCTCAACTTTTCTTCACATGCTTTCCTTAAATGGCATTCCCACAACTTCTCTGCCATCCCCCGTCTATTCTCCCAACTGCTCATAAGTGATCTCTTTCTGTTTGCTTGGGATTTTGTGTCTTTGTTTCCTCCCTAGCTTTACTGAGGTATAACTGACATATGACATCATGTAAATTTGAGGTGTATAATGTGGTGATCTGATGTATGTATACTTTGTGAAATGATTACAACAATAAAGTTTGCTAATCCATCACCTCACATAGTTATCGTGTGTGTGTGTGTGTGTGTGTGTGTGTGTGTGTGAGAGAGAGACAGAGAGAGAGAGAGATGAGGGTATTTAAGATCTACTTTCTTAGTAAATTTCAAGTTTACAGTACAATATTGTTAATATGTATAACAAACTATCAATTAGAGTTTCAGAACTTGTAACTGGAAATTTGCACCCTTTAACACACATCTCCCCATCTCCCCCACCCCCTGTCCCTGACAACCACCAATCTACTCTGTTTCTACGAGATCGGGTGTTTTTTTTGTGTGTGTGGTTTGTTTTTTTTTTTGATTCCACTTATAAGTGAGATCACAGAGAATCTTTCTTTCTTTGTCTGATTTATTTCCCTCAGCATAATGCCCCCTAGGTTTATCCATGTTGTCCCAAATGGCAAGATTTCATTCTTTGTTATGGCTGAATAATATTCCATTATGCATAGATAGATACATACACACATATAGTATAGATATACATGCCACATTTTATTTATGTATTAATTTGTTTCCATATCTTGGCTACTGTGAATAATGCTGCAAAAAACGTGGGGGAGTAGATATCTCTTTGAGATACTA
Organism: Phocoena sinus; assembly: GCF_008692025.1. Lineage (NCBI taxonomy): Eukaryota > Metazoa > Chordata > Mammalia > Artiodactyla > Phocoenidae > Phocoena > Phocoena sinus. Next base: position 70,956,336 of record NC_045767.1, read on the forward strand.
ATTTTGTTTCCTTTGGATATGTACCCAGAAATGGGATTACTGGATCATGTGTTAGTTTTATTTTTATTTTTTTGAGGAACCTCCATACTGTTTTCCATAATGGCTACCCCAATTTATATTCCCACCAACAGTGCACAAGTATTCCCTTTTCTCCACATCTTCTACAACACTTGGTATCTGTTGTCTTTTTGACAGTAGCCATCCTAACAGGTGTGAGGTGCTATTTCATTGTGGTTTTGATTTTCATTTTCCTGATGATTAGTGATGTTGAACACCTTTTCATGTACCTATTGACCATCTGCATATCTTCTTTGGAGAAATGTCTATTCAGGTCCTTTTCCCATTTTCTAATTGGATTATTTGTTTGTTTGTTTGTTTACTACTGAGTTGTAAAAGTTCTTTATATATTTTGTATATTAACCCCTTATCAGAAATATGGTTTGCAAATATTTTCTCCCATTCCATAGGTAGCCTTTTCATTTTGTTGGTTGTTTCTTTTGCTGTGCAGAATCTTTTCACTTTGATGTAGTTCTACTTGCTTATTCTTGTTTTTGCTGCCTGTGGTTTGGTGTCAAATTTTAAAAACACATTGCCAAGACCAAGAACTAGGAGCTTCTTCCATATGTTTTCTTATAGGTGTTTTATGATTTCAGGTTTTACATTTAAGTCTGTAATCCCTTTCAAGTTAAATTTTATGAGTGGTGCAAGATAGAGGTCTAGTTTAATTCTTCAGTGTGTCGATATCCAGTTTCCCCAATACCATTTATTGAAGAGACTATCATTTCCCCAATGTGTGTTTTTGGTGCCCTTGTCAAAATTAGATGACCACATACATGTGGATTTATTTCTGGCCTCTCTACTCAGTTCCATTGATCTATGTGACTGTTTTTAATGCCAGTACATACTGTTTTGATTACTACAGCTTTGTAATATAGTTTGAAATAAGTACTTGTGATGCTTCCAGTTTTGTTCTTCTTTCTCAAGATTGCTTTGGCTAATTATGGTCCCTATGGTTTCATAAGAATGTTAAGATTATTTTTCTATTTCTTTGAAAAATGTCACTGGAATTTGGTAAGGATTGCATAGACTATATAGATCACTTTGGTAGTATGGACATTTTTACAATATAAGTTCTTCCAATTCACAAACATGTGATATCTTTCCATTTATTTGTGTCTTCCTCAATTTCTTTCATCGATGCCATAGTTTTCAGTGTACTGGTCTTTCACCTCCTTGGTTAAATTCATTCCTAGGTATTTTATTGTCTTTAATGATATTGTAAATGTGATCATTTTATTTCTTTTTCAGATAGTTCATTATTAATGTATAGAAATGCAACTGATTTTTGCATGTTGATTTTATATCCTGCAACTTTACTGAAAATTTTTTTGGTGGATTCTATAGGATTTTCTATGTGAAGTATCATGTCATCTGGAAACAGAGACACTTTTACTTCTTTCCAACTTGCATGCCTTTTATTTACTTATTTATTTTTCTTGCCTGATTGCTCTGGCTAGGACTTCCAATACTATGTTGAATAAAAGTGGCAAGAGTGTGCACCCTTGCATTGTTCCTGATCACAGAGAAAAAACTTTCAGCTTTTCACCATTGAGTATGATGTTAGCTGTGGGCTTGTCATATATGGCCTTTATTATGTTGAGGTACATTCTTTCTATACCCAACTTTTTGAGAGTTTTTATCATGATTTTGAATTTTGTCAAATGCTTTTTCTGCATCTACTAAGATGATCATATGACTTTCATCTTTCATTCTGTTAATGTCCATATCACATTTAGTGGTTTATATATGTTGAACCCTCCTTCACCAGGGATCTAAAAGCAGAAACATGACTGTATCACATCCACACTGACAAATCTCTGTTATGTTCTCAGATGATTTGCTTTTAAAATGTTTAAATACAGAGGGTTTAATTAGCATAAAGAATGTTAGAAACAATTTTTCACTGATAATATGAGTTGTATTCAAGATACATGGTTCACTAGAAATGTTATATTAGGGCTAATACTCTTGCATTAATGAAAATCTTGCAAGCATAGTAGCCTGATAAACTGGGAACAGCCCTTTAGTTCTAGAGTTCTATTGGTCCTGAGTTTATCTACTGCATGCAGAACTCTACCATGTAATTAAACAATCCGGTTGGCTGCTCCTGCATTTAAAAAGAATATCATCGGCCTTGTTTTAATGTAAGAAGTATGCCAAAGTGTCTAAGGATAGTGCCTGAATTTATGTTCTCATGGCTTCTTTCTATTCAATTCCATATATCTGATAGTATTAAATTGAAGAATTTCTTTCATAATAATACCATCCATGTGAACAACCTACTCAAACTATTAGTGAATACAAATATTTACCAAAAGAACCTGACAATGGTGAAAGGCCAAATTGTTTTAGGTCAGGACACAGTACCACTCAATAGTTTCTTATTACTTGTAAGATAAAGACTTACATCTTTGATATGACTATCCCAGTCTGCTTTGGCTGCCATGAAAAAATACCATGGATTGCATGACTTAAAAACAGAATTTTATTCTCATACAGTTCTGGAGGCTGGAGATTCTAAGACCAAGGCCCAGCAGGGTTTGTTTTCTGGTAAGGGCTCTCTTCCTGACTTATAGACATCTACTTCCTTGTGTGTCCTCCTCACATGGCAGAGACATAACAAGCTCTGCTATCTTCTTTCTCCTCTTATAAGGACACCAGCCTTATTACATTAGGGCCCCACCCTTATGACCTGACTTAACCTTGATAACCCCACAGGCCCAATCTCCAAAAACAGTCACACTGGGGGTTAGGGCTTCCAAATATGGATTTTAGGGAGACACAAACATTCAGTCCATAACAATGACCTATAAGGCTTATATGATCCTTGACCATTTAGTCAGCAACATCTCACACAAATCTTCTATTCACTGCCTGCATTCCAGTTACATGTGGACTTCTTTAAGTTTTTGGAACTCCTATTCCTTCTCTCCACTGTGTTTGCTGAGTTTTCTCCTCTTACTTCATGTAGCCAATTCTAACTCATCCTTCTGTTATGAGCTCAAATTGTTCTCTGAGAGACCTTTATATTTTCTCATTGATTGTTTCAATTACTTAAAAACAAAACAAAACAAAACAAAAACTAGGTCTATGACATGACTCACTTGGAATTTTATTGAAGCACACATATGAATTTGTTACTGTTGGTGGTGGAGTTCGTGGCATGGTATATAGTGAGTATTTGTATGTCTACTTTAGGATCCACTTTTTTTTTTTTTTGCGGTACGCAGGCCTCCCACTGCTGTGGCCCCTCCTGCCGTGGAGCACAGGCTCCGGACACGCAGGCTCAGCGGCCACGGCTCATGGGCCCAGCTGCTCTGCGGCACGTGGGATCCTCCTGGACCAGGGCATGAACCCACGTCCCCCGTATCGGCAGGTGGACTCCCAACCACTGCGCCACCAGGGGAGCCCAGGATCTACTTCTTATGCCAACATTTTCTTTTAACTTCCATTAGAAAATGTGGAAGTTAATTATAATCTTCATTTTAGAGCAGATGAAGTTGAGAAGATTTTATGCTATGCTGTTATTTGTAAATTTGAGTATTTATTGAAATACCAGTAAAAAACCAGACACATTCTCTGGCCTCTAGGAGCTTATACAGGTCACTGGGAAAGAAAGTCATTAAACAACCACAATCAGCTACAACTGCAGTATGGGATAAATTCTATAAAATGCCAAGTATTAATAACTTTAAAGTTATTTTATAATCAGTGGGCAGGAAAGACCTCTCTGAGCAAAAGACATTTATGGTGAGACCAGACAATGACTAGAAATGTTCCAGTAGAAGAGAAGGAAGGAATGTCTAAGAAGGCTCAACACACATGGAGGCCCTGAGCTAGAAACTGAAAGAAACTCAGTGTGACTGGAGAACTGTGAACTGGAGGGAAACCAGCACATGAAAGTTGGGAAATGTTGGTAGAAGCCAGTAATGCAGAACTTTGAAAGCCTCAAGGGGATTTTGGATTTTATTTATAAGTACAATACTTTAATTTTTATATATAACCATTAGTTACAGTATTGCTCCATAGAAATTGGGGTACTATTCAATCAGAATTCAGTGAAAATTGTCCTATAGCAATTAAGATAATCCAGTCTAGATATACTGCTGTCTAATGTTCTAAGCTGAGAGTAATAGAGCACAGATAATCTAGAGAAGTGGGTGGTGTTAGGGCCCTTGAAGACAATCAATCTTCTTCTCTTTCTCAAGAAAGCCATTATCTCAGCCATATATTTGCCAGGAATTAGATGACAAGTCAATTCATGTCTCTGCATTCAGGTAAGTGCCTAAACATGCAGACAGTCTCTATGTGTTTTCTGGTGAAACTTTAATATATTTTCATCTCCAGAAGTGGAGGTAACAAAGCTGGTATTACATGAAGAAAAGAATAACAAGGCATTCCACCTCAGCCAAAGAAAAGGAAATTATAAAAATAGCTGTGTGTTGAGTCAAAATCTCTTTCGTAGAGTGTTTTTAATTAAGATTTATATTTGCAGTAATGTGGCAGGATACACAGAATTATATCCATCTCAAAGCAGAGATTTAGTGATGGAAGAAGCCAGTCAAATAAGCACAGGAGGTTGGACAGCATTTATTCTGAGATCTTTTCCCCAAAAAGTGAATTGGAACTTCAGTTTTCATGGTTCCATTTTGTATGGAAACTAGTATCCAAAGCCCAAACCTGTCCAAGGCAGAAATCTGTCTTCTTACAACTGAGATTCTAAAGGGTTATATCTTCAGGGAAAGGGTAGGCCAGAAATAACCCACTCTGCAGAAAACTACAAGAAAACTAACTCTGTCAAACCTTGAAACTGCCTAGAGAGCACTGGTTAAAAATGGTGGATAAGATTTTAGAACCACAAACTGGCTTCTCTCAGGTTTACAGCCCAATTGCACACCGTCATCTGAAAGCCCACAAACTGAGAATATAATTAAGAGAGCCTAGACTCACAGAAGTAAATGTAAATCCTTTCTGGAAGAACACATCTCTACCCCAGATCTCAAAGGATTTTCACAATTAAAAGTCTTAAGGAAAATGAGCAGCTCATAAACAAAGTACAAAACACAAAAGAAACAAGGCATCAGAGGCAAGCACCAGAAGAAATAATAGAAGAAACTGACTCAAGAGTACTCTGGATGATGGAATTATCAGAGATAGTCTCCCTGATAAACATATTTATGACATTTGAATATTTTTTTAATCTTAAAATATATACTGTGAACAAGAAACTATATAGAATGACTAAGAAGATTTGAAAAGGAACCAAAAAGAATTTCTAAAAATATAAATAAAATTAAAAACCCAATGAATGGGTTTAATGGCAGTTAGTCACAACTAAAGAGAGAATTAGTGAAGAAGAAGATAACTATGAGGAAATTATTCAAAATTCAGCAGAGAGAAACAAAGAAAAAAATATGAAGAAAGGTTTTTGATGTGTTCAGATGCCTAGAAGAGAACTCAGACCACACTGATGAGTGTACATGGCATCAAATTACAGTAAAATATGCCTTCCAACTGGGCCTCTCAGAGATTTCCTCCTTCTTTTGACCCTTAAAACCAATCTGGCCTTTAATTTCTCAGTCACTTGAGCTGCCTGCAAATCAAACACAGGAAAAACTTCTTGGAAGGCAGGTGAGTTACTTACATAGGAAGGTAAATATTCTCTTAGCAGGGCCTCAGCCCTTGCTCAATCAGAGGCTTTTTTTTTTCAGTGAGTAGAAAAAGCTTTAAAAAGAATGCGATACCAGCAGAAGTCAGAGCTCCCTGAAAAATTGCCCTTCCTTCTATGTGTACAACTTGCTTGTCAGCAGAACCAGTAGCAGGGGGCCACCTAAATGGTAGCATATGAAGTGCAATATAGCTTCCTGCTGTTTTCACGCAGCCACGGTATCCATTAAAGATCTGGCACAGCTTCCAGAGCCACATTAGAAATGGCCTTTACTAAATACACAGTCTCCTCTTCCTTCCACATACAGATTATATTGCTTTAATTGGTCATTCATTCCTACTGTGTTTTCCTAGTCCCAAGAGAGGGGAGAGAGATGAACTGTTCCTGTATGTGTTATGGTACCACTGTTTCTTGCTGAGAAAGTATGGATAGAATTAAGGCTGAGAATGCATTTTCCAGAACTACTAGTTTCTTTTAGTTTTATGTTTGTAATCTGAATGCTTGGACTCAATATCCCAAGCAGTTTGAAACTCAAAGGTTCATTGCTTTGCCCCAGGGAAATATGGATCTCTGCTGGCCAAACATGATGAATTGCTTTTGGTTATGCCCTTCTCAGACCTCTGGAAGCATTAGGGAATAAAAATCAAGAGAGCCCAGGAGAGATCAGAAATTCTAACTACAGGTCATAAGTTGTTGAGAAGAGTGAATTACAAAAGACCTAAAAATCCCATCATTTATTAAGGCAACTTACTGATTTCTTTAATCATGACTGTCATATATTCAGCTATTGTCTGTATTTTTTAAAACTACTTCTGAGACTGCAAATAACCACATGAACAGTATGATCCTGGGTGCAAGATCCAGGAAATTCTAGTCTCAGCTCTGCAACTTCATTAACTATGTGATCTTGGGCAGGTTGCAAAATTTCCTTGCTTCATTTTCCTTATATATAAATAAGGATAATGATAACTATTGTAGTCTAAGGGGAAATGGCTTATAAGAGGTTTAATGAGAGTAGGAATAGGTGACAATGGAATACAGTGTCCAACAGAGGAGAACAAAAGGGCTTTTAGCTCTAAAATTGCATATTCTAAACTTTATTAAGAAGGCCTGCCCTCTGATTTTTTTCCCACTTAATCAAAAACAATAATAGGGAGTCTTTTATTCATATTTGCATTTCTAGCACTTATGGAGTATCTTCCATATAAAAGTTCTCAATAAATGTTTGCTGAGTGAATAAATTCTGATAGAGTTAAATCAAGATAGGTGTCCAACTATAGCACCATACTAGAGATGACAAGGAAATGGGGGTGTATACATCACAGTTTTCATGTCACATCAGTTAAATGGAAACATATACATATAGACATATAGATATATATAGCTGCTTGCTTCAGTTTTCTTTTCTATAAAGGGTATAACTTCATGAACTTAAAAAAGAAATGTCCCATTTCCCCGTTTTTGTGTGTATGTGATCTTTTATGTTAAATGGTCTTAGAGCAGACCCAAGGATAGAATCCTATTCCTACCAATGGTGACTCAGGTGGTTTAGTTAGACTTCAAATTGTCTTTGATATATTTTCCATAGAACTACATTTAAATCTTCAAGCACAAAATAAGGCCTTTCATCCTGCTCCTGACCATTTCTATCAGAGTTCATGAACATGATCTTAATTCAACCTAATTTCACCCTAATTTAACGGACTCTATATGTACTTCAATAATTATCTCTCCACCCCTGCCAAATCATAGGAACTTAAGAGGCAAGAGATCCAGCACAAGGCAGGTATGAGGTGTATATTCTATATAATTTCTTAAGTGGAAAATCAAAGTTTCAACTATATGAACTAAGTATGAAGCCACCAGAGAATTCAAATATCATTTATATTTGAAGTTGCATCCACATATGTGTTTATATATAAAGATATATGCATATACATATACAGACAAAATAGATAAATGACTAAAGACTTCGGCAACAAATTGATTCTCTGCCCAGGTTTTACTTATGTGAGTATCTGAATCTCTTCATGTAGTTCAAATGTAATTTGGCTACACAAAGAAGGTAATTCAAACTCTTGCAGTATATTAGGGAAGACAAAATAGTTTGGCGTTAAAAATATGGCCAATGACAACACACTAAGAACAGCCTCACTTAGAAGTAGGTAACCACCAACATAACTGATTTGAAGTGATCTGAAAGATTGTCTTTCCAAAACTGTTTCCTTTCTCTAGCTGCTGTTATGCCTGAATTCTTTAGCATTTTTTTCTTACTATTTAGGATCTTTAAGTGTATATATTAAGACAATGAGTATTATTTAATTTCCTGTTTGCTTAGTTGGTTATCAATTTAATAACAATTATTTAGAAATTTAAAAAGAAAATATTGCCACATCAAATGTATACATTGATTGTCAGATAAACTCTGATTTCAGAAATGTTAACATGCAAAAAATTCAAAACAATAAAATGCATTTTTTCACTTAAAGAAATGCCAAGGAACAGAATAGTCAGCTACATTATGTGCTTAAGTGGAGAGATCACAATCCAGTACCTGATCTTAATTCATACAGAAAGTCTTTTTTTTTCAACAACTTATGCAGGTTGTTTAGGTTTCAGATGTTTAAACAATACTGTCCAAACTCATGGTCTTAGACACCTGGATGATTTACTGCTAGTGCCTCCTTAGTGCAATACTCAGCGTACCTGACTCAAGGACACCGAATTACTTAAGGAGTCTGTGTAGTGAGCTTTAAGTAAGATTGTTTTTTTAAAATTTTGGATTGTTGAGAGTCCAGCACAAGGCATAGAGTTAAATGTCCACAGAAGCTAGAAAAATAATGGAAAAGTAGCAAAGGGGTTAAAGGTTTTCATAAGAATTAGGTAGAAAATTTTTACATTTCAACAAAAATATAGGTATTCTCTGTTTTCTTGTAGCACATGAAATACAATGTCTATTTTTACACTGATTGGACTTTCCATTCTAGATAGAGATGTGGGCACAGAAAAATATTTCTATATTGTTACAAAGAAAACCCATGGTGTAAGTATGATAAAAATTGAGAACTGACACCATGCTTAATGTTGGGGAGAGACAGGCTATGTTGGAAACCGTGGTAAAGTAATGAAATCATACTCTTTCCACAAAAGGAAACTGTATTTCACTGTTGCCTTGTTAGAACTTGAGCTAGGTTTCCAGATCTAATTTTTTAAGAGAAGCTGACCATCTGGATGATGAATGTGAGATATTCTGATTTTCAGTAGTAGGTTTAATTTCTAAAAATAAGGGGTAAGGCAAACAAAACACATCTGGGGGCCATATTCAGTCTATGAACTGCTTCTGTAAGATCCTATCTAGAGGAATGTTGCTATGGTCTATATGCTTGTGTCCCCCCAAAATTCATATGTTGAAATCCTAACCCTCAAAAGTAATGGTATTATAAGATGGAGCCTTTGGGAGGTGCTTAGACCATGAAGGTGGAGCCCTCATGAATGGAATTAGTACCTTATAAAAGAGGCTCCAGGGAGATCCCTAGCCCCTTTCACCATGTGAGGACACAGCAAGAAGTTGGTAGTCTGCAACCCAGAAAAGAGTCCTTACCCGACCATGCTGGCACCCTAATCTCAGATTTTCAACCTCTAGAACTGTGAGAAATAAATCTCAGAACTTCCAGCCTCCAGGACTGTTTATAAGCTACTCCACGTGTAGTATTTTGTTCTGGCAGCCCAAATGGACTGAGAAGGATGTTTCAGCCAGACAATCACTAAACTTGATTTCATGATCCAGAGAAGGCTATACTTCCTATAGTAACTGGAAACATGCACCCTCCTAATTCCCTCATCCCATTTTTCTCTTTGGACTGACCTGGATATTAGCTCTCAGGCTCTGGTTTTCAGGAATCCAGCCCATTAACAGTTTCTAAAAAGTCTGGTACAGATTTGGTTAGGTTATGCTTTTCATGGTTACCTTTCAGTCAAAACATTCACCTTTTAATGTTTTCAATAGCTCAAGTAGCCATTAATCCCTTCTTGAAAGATGCTTCCATTTTTTGCAGATGGTTCTCTTTGAAAACGCCACCTTCCTTACTTGCATTGGCTCTCCATACAATTATAACTCATTATCTGAAGACTTGGTTCTTCTATTAATGGCTACTTTCAAAGATTCTGTACTGGACTTTAAATTTGCCTGACCTTGTCCTCATATCCAGACAAATTGTACTAACTTCCCATCTCCCTATACTCAGTACTGCTCTAGTACTCTAGTCTTAATTTTTCATGCCTATCACCAATTTTCCACTCTAAATCTTTTGTGGATAGTCTTACTATGTTGGCACAAAGTGGAATACTTGACTTTAAAAGGAAGGTGATATCTGTCTTACCCTTTTTCCATTGGTAGGCTATTGTCTCTTTCTCCTAATTCCGTGTAAACGATCATTTGTTGGATTGATGGCTATAGAAAGTTTACCCATTACTTCTCTTTCCTCCTTCTCTGTTACACACCCTACTCTTCTTTCATATCGCCATCTATTTTGAAAGTTCAATTTTTACCTGGACTCCCCCTCCCCTCAAATCGTATTGCTGGTGGGTAAAAATGGTAGCTGACAATAAACCTTCTTGGGAGTAGTGAAGGCACTATTTTTCCTAGGGTTGATCCTGACTCCAAAATGAAATCAATTTAAATGTATCAGAGATTTGACAAAATGTAAAATTTACACTTTCACTATTCAATTCACACAGCAAGTCATTCACTCAGAAACATATGGCACTATATAAGAAGACAGGTTATGTTTACTTTGAAATATAAATAAAAGGTACCATTTAATCATCAAATAGACAACTGATATTTCTATATCTTTGAAATAAAATTAGGCTTCTGTAAGTTTTAATATTCTGATTAGTTACCTCAACTACATAATTACCCCTACTCTAGATATTATATGCGGTACTGCTTGATACTTAAAAATACACTATAAATATACTTGGTTTGCTACTCATTATTTAGTACTATTAAAGATAATGTCTAAGAAAAGACAAGCTATATTCTTTAAAGGAAAGTACAAATAGGACTTCCAGTATGTTATGAAAAGCCTATAAGACTATATTTTGCAAACCAGAGTATCAGGGTTTCTGGAGCCAAATTTTAGCACTACAGTCATATATTGTTAATGGAATCATGTCTATTCAGTTTGGTGTTCTAATATAATTGCAAAAAGTCATTGTACTTTAGGATGACTTTAAATCTTTCATCATGGAAAGCATAATATCCAGTCTTTAGAATTTTACATTTCCCTGAAGTATACTGAACATAACTATACACTACTTTTATTAGCGTAATCTCTCACTGTTCAGTGATAAACATGTCATTTAAATGCTTTTGTCTAATTGGGTCATATTGCAATGAACAGTCCCCTCCATTAAGTATTGATGTATAATAGGAAGCTCCTCAATAATATCTTTTTCTCCACATACAAAGTAAAATCTGTTACAGCAGGACGATAGAGAGCCAAAACCTTCCATTATTTATGATGTCTGCAAGAACAATAGATGGGGTTTAATGGGGCAAAAGTAAGACAAATTAGAACAGAACTTTAGAGGTTGATTTTGGCTCAATATGAAGAAAAGGATTATAAATATTAAAGCTATCTTATAAGGAAACGGGGATCTTGGGAGGTAGTGAGATCTCTGTTATTTGAGGTGTTCAAAGAAGGCTGAAAGTGATGGAAAATTCAAATACTAACCAGGGCAATGGCCACCACTGTTTCCAAGTCATTGTCAAGAGATGAGATGCCAATAACTGGCAATTTTAGAAAAGATAGCAGAATATTTATTTTAATTGGAGAAAATTTATCTAACATATATTTATTTTGTGTTAGGAATTTTCCTATACCCTGGAGATAAAACAGCAAAAAAGGCATATTTCCTGATTTCATAAAGTTTATAGTCCATTGGAGAAAACTGTCAACAGACAATTACAGACAGGTTGAAAAGCATATGCCCCCCAGGTTCTATGACTATGGGGCAGTGAAGGACTATCTAATAGACAAAGCTCCAGCTAGCAGCATCAGGAAAGCAGGAGACAAAAATTTAAAAAAAAAAAAAAAAGACGCTTTTAAAGGAATCTGCATGTGATATAAAACAGCAAAGCTGTCAGGATTGCAAAACATAGCTATTTTTGGACTGACTTTACCATCTCCAGGTAAGGTGTTTGGACTAGATCTTGATGGCCATAAGGGGCCACTAAAGAATTTTAAGCTGGAGAGTAGTCTCATGATACTATAAATTACAGAAAGACAACTATATTCACAAAGTGGAAAGGGGAAGACCCAGAAGCAAGATGAGCACTGGTGTAATAAACTCAGCGGGAAATGATTCAGGGCTTAAGGTAGTGGCAATGGGAATGCAGAGAAGAGGAGCTGATCAAGAAATATTAGCCGCTCCTGAATTTGGTGACTGACTGATTATAAAGAAGGAAAATAAAAGAGGAGTAATAATGTCTCTTGGATTTCTGTCTCCTTCCTTGAGCAGCTGGAGAGGAAGCAATAAAATAAGGCCTTGGACTTCTCCATGTACCCAGGAGGAGCTCAGTAAAGATTGTGAACCACATCCCTTACCTGCACCCTACAAAAGCAAGAGAGGCTCACCAAGAATCCTATCCCACACATTCAGGTTTCTCTTGATTACCATACAATAACTAATTTAAAATTTAAGTACCATAGACTGTTTTCCTTCTTTTAACCTACATGTTAACAAGTAATCTGCAACAGGTGGCAGTAAGGTGGTCCTAGTCAACCTTATTTTTAAGGCAACATCCTAATTTCTTCTTACCATTTATGCCACTCCTCTGGATGCATATTAAATACAAACGTTTTACAGATACAGAAAGACTGTTGCATTACCCAGAGTAAATACAATGTGTATGTGAATTAGTAAGCTTAAGTGATGGAGAAAAGCTAGTCCAAATGGAACTAAGAATACTAAGCTGTCTTAAAGATGTATTTTCTGTCTCTGAGAACTATATTTTTTGAAAATTTTACTCCTTTGGAGAAAAACATGAATCTTGAATACAATTACCCTACTGTTAAGAGACTCTTGTTCCCGTACACAAGGAAATCCAACTGCTAGGTTGAAAGACAAAGTCATGTGCTATTATATAGATATTAAGCTCACTTAATATCTACATAATTGAAAATTAAGAGTTTTTAGAAAATCTTGGTTCGATGTGTCAAAATCCACTGATTTACAGTGATCCTTTCCTGAAATTCATCCTCTTGCATGGTAAGAATAAAGCCTGAGGAATTATTTTGGCAACTTAGAAGACCATAGTTTAATTAGAATTCAAGAGGATATATATCTTATGTCAGCTTGGACTGCTATTAACAAAATACCATAAGAAGGTGGATTAAATAACAGACATTTATTTCTTATTATTCTAGAGGCTGGGAAGTCAAAGATCAAAGTGCTGACCAATTCAGTTCCTGGTGGGAGCTCTCTTCCTGGCTTGCAGATTGCTACCTTCTCACTGTGCCCTCTCATTTCACAGAGAGAGCTCTGGTCTTCCTTCTCCTTGTAAGGACATTAATCCCAACATGGAAGCCACACCTTCATGATCTCATCTAAATATAATGACCAATCCTCAACAAAATACTAGCAAACAGAATCCAACAGCAAATTAACAGGATCATATACCATGATCAAATGGGGTTTAACCCAGGAATGCAAGGATTCCTGAACATATACAAATCAATCAATGGAATACACCATACTAACAAATTGAAGAATAAAAACCATATAATCATCTCAATAGATGCAGAAAAAGCTTTTGACAATATTCAACACCCATTTATGATAAAAACCCTCCAGAAAGTAGACACAGAGGGAACTTACCTCAACAAAATAAAGGTCATATATAACAAATCCACAGACAACATCATCTTCAGTGGTGAAAACTGAAACCATTTTCACTAAGATCAGGAAAAGACAAGGTTGCCCACTCTCACCACTGTTATTCAACATTGTTTTGGAAGTTTTAGCCACAGCAATCAGAGAAGAAAAAGAAATAAAAGGAATCCAAACCAGAAAAGAAGTAAACCTGTCACTGCTTGCAGATGACATGATACAATACATAGAGAATCCTAAAGATGCTACCAGAAAACTACTAGAGCTAATCAATGAGTTTGGTAAAGTATCAGGATACAAAATTAATGCACATAAATCTCTTACATTCCTATACACTAATGATGAAAAATCTGAAAGTGAAATTAAGGAAACACTCCCATTTACCACTGCAACAAAAAGGATAAAATATCTAGGAATAAATCTACCTAAGGAGACAAAAGACCTGTATGCAGAAAACTATAAGACATTAAAGATGATACAAACAGATGGAGAGATATACCATGCTCTTGGACTGGAAGAATCAACATTGTGAAAATGACCATACTACCCAAAGCAATCTACAGATTCAATGCAATCCTATCAAACTACCACTGGCATTTTTCACAGAACTAGAACAAAAAATTTCACAATTTGTATGGAAACACAAAAGACTCCCAATAGCCAAAGCAATCTTGAGAAAGAAAAACGGAGCTGGAGGAATCAGGCTCCTGGACTTCAGACTATACTACAAAGCTACAGTAATCAAGACAGTAAGGTACTGGCACAAAAACAGAAATATAGATCAATGGAACAGGATAGAAAGCCCAGAGATAAACCCACGCACATATGGTCAACTTATTTTTGATAAAGGAGGCAAGAATATACAATGGAGAAAAGATAGCCTCTTCAATAAGTGGTGCTGGAAAAACTGGACAGCTACATGTAAAAGAATGAAATTAGAACACTCCCTAACACCATACATAAAAATAAACTCAAAATGGATTAAAGACCTAAATGTAAGGCCAGACACTATAAAACTTAGAGGAAAACATAGGCAGAACACTGTATGACATAAATCACAGCAAGATCCTTTTTGACCCACCTCCAAGAGAAATGGAAATAAAAACAAAAATAAACAAAAATGGACCTAATGAAACTCAAAATCTTTTGCACAGCAAAGGAAACCATAAACAAGATGAAAAGACAACCCTCAGAATGGGAGAAAATATTTGCAAATGAAGCAACTGACAAAGGATTAATGTCCAAAATTTATAAGCAGCTCATGCAGCTCAATATCAAAAAAACAAACAAGCCAGTCCAAAAATGGGCAGAAGACCTAAATAGACATTTCTCCAAAGAAGATATACAGATTGCCAGCAAACACATGAAAGAATGCTCAACATCATTAATCATCAGAGAAATGTAAATCAAACTACAATGAGGTATCACCTCACACTAGTCAGAATGGCCATCATCAAAAAATCTAGAAACAATAAATGCTGGAGAGGGTGTGGAGAAAAGGGAACCCTCTTGCACTGTTCGTGAGAATGTAAATTGATACAGCCACTATGGAAAACAGTATGGAGGTTCCTTAAAAAATTAAAAATAGAACTACCATATGACCCAGCAATCCCACCACTGTGCATATACCCTGAGAAAACCATAATTCAAAAAGAGTCATGTACAACAATGTTCATTACAACTCTATTTACAATAGCCAGGACATGGAAGCAACCTAAGTGTCCATCGACAAATGAATGGATAGAGAAGATGTGGCACATATATACAACGGAATATTACTCAGCCATAAAAAGAAACGAAATTGAGTTATTTGTAGTGAGGCGGATGGATCTAGAGTCTGTCATACAGAGTGAAGTAAGTCAGAAAGAGAAAAGCAAATACCGTATGCTAACACATATATATGGAATGTAAAAAAAAGAAAAAAATGGTCATGAAGAACCTAGGGGCAGGATGGGAATAAAGACACCGACCTACTAGAGAATGGACTTGAGGACACAGGGAGGGGGAAGGGTAAGCTGGGACAAAGATAGAGTGGCATGGACATATATACACTATGAAATGTAAAACTGATAGCTAGTGGGAAGCAGCCGCATAGGACAGGGAGATCAGCTCAGTGCTTTGTGACCACCTAGAGGGGTGGGATAGGGAGGGTGGGAGGGAGGGAGATGCAAGAGGGAAGAGATATGGGGATATATGTATAGCTGATTCACTTTGTTATAAAGCAGAAACTAAGACACCATTGTAATGCAATTATACTCCAATAAAGATGTTAAAAATAAATAAATAAATAAATATAATTACCTCCCAAAGGCCTACCTCCAAACATCATCACATCAGGGGTTAAGGCTTTAGCATAAGAATTTCGGGGGAATGTAGACATTCAGTCTGTTCTGCCCCTGGCCTCCCAAAGTTCATGTCATTTTCACAAACAATACGCTTTCCTTCCATCCCCAACAGTCCTTAAAGTCTTAACTCGTTCCAGCATCAACTCGAAAATCTGAAGTCCAAAGTTTCATTTTAATATCATCTAAATCAAATATGGATGAAACTTGAGGTATTATTTAACCTGAGGCAAAATTTCTCTCCAGCTGTGAACCTGTGAAACCAGACAAGTTATGTACTTCCAAAATACAACTGTGGGACAGACAAAGGATAGACATTCTCATCCCAAAAGAAAGAAAAAGGAAAGAAGGGAAAGGTGATGGGTCCCAAGAAAGTGCAAAATCTAGCAAGGTGAATTCCAACAGATCTCAAGGCTTGAGAATAATCCTCTTTGGTTTGACGCTCTGCCCTCCAGGCTCACTGGGGTGGTAGTCCTGTCTCCATGGCACTGCCTCAAAGTTCTGCAGGATGGTCCCGGCCCCAAGGCTTCGAATGGAGGCCATTTGGTCTATTGACACCAAGGCAGTATCCCATCTCTAAATCACTTTCAGGGTAACGTTTTCCTCTTTTTGAAGAATAGCACACGTTCACAGCTGAATAACTATATTCTCAACCTTGTCAAATCCAGAGTCCAACAGTCTTCCTTCATTTCATCCCATCTCTGCCCCCTTCAGTTCAAATTGGCAGAGCTTCTGCATGTGTAATTCCATAAGCTTTCTCTGTCACTTTATCAAGTGATAGTCCAGCCACACCCTTGGTTCTCTTCAGAACATGATTTTTCAGTCTTGCAATAAAATTACGCTGAGAATTTTCCAGTCTTCAAATTCTAGTTCCTATTGCTTAACAATCCCTTGTTCAATTCATTTCTCTTTCTTTACAGTTTACCAAGTTGCTCCTATAACACTTTGCTCAGAAATCTCCTCAGCTAAATATCAAATTTCATCACTCTCAAGTTTCATCTTCCATAACACACTAGAACACAGTTCAGAGAAGTTCCTTGCCACTTGATAACAAGGATCACCTTTCCTCCTGTGTCCAATAACATATTCCTCATTTCCATCTCAAAACTCACCAGAATTGCCCTTAACATCAAATTTCTAGTATGCACCTCAAAACTCTTCCAGCCTCTACCCAATTCCAAAGCTGCTTCCATACAGTCAACTATTTGTTACAGCAGCACCCTACTCCTAATACCAAAATCTGTCTCAGTCAGCTTGGGCTGCTATAACAAAATACCATATATTGAATGGAAAAAATTTATTTCTTAACAATAGACATTTATTTCTTACAATTCTAGAGGCTGGGAAGTCTAAGATCAAGGTGCTGGACAATTTGGTTCATGGTGAGAGCCCCTTCCTGGCTGGCAGACTGTTGCCTTCTCACTGTGTCCTCACACATGGAGAGAGAGTGAGACCTTGTCTCTTCTTTTTATCAGGACACTTCTTTTTATCAGGACACTCATTCTTCACGGGGGCTCTATGCTCATGACCTTCTATAAATGTAATTATGCCCCAAAGGCCCCACCCCCTCATAACAATAACCTCAATAATATTGAGGGTTAAAGCTTCAACAGATGAATTTTCGGGAGACACAAACATTCAATCTATAACAGTATATGTGGGAGTATCAAGAAAGACCTCAAAATATTCACTTAACAAATATTTATTGTGCCTATTATATGCCCAGGTATTGTGTATATAGAAGTGAACAAACGAAATTTTCTGCCGTGTTATAGCATACATTCAAATGGGGGAGGAGAAAACAACCAACAAAATATGTCCTCTAATATAACAGACATGGAAAATGCTATGGAGAAAAAGAAAAGGGATGGGCACAGAGACTACAAGTAGTGTAATGTGGAACTGGGTGTTGAAGAAAAGCCTCACTAAAAAGACAAGATTTGAGCAAAGACCTAACAGGAGGTGAGATAGTAAACAGTGTGGCTAACTGGATGAAAAAGGTTCATGATAGAGGCAAAAGCAGGTAAAAATCCTCATAGCACAGTGATCTTCAATATTCCAAAACAACAAAGAGGCCAGTATGGCTGAATGGAAGTAAACAAGTGAGAGAGAGAGTAGGTAGAATTTAGAAAGGAAATAAGAGACAAGATTAGGTATGGGCTTACAAGCCATTTTAAGGATTTTGGTCTACCTCTAAATGAGATGGGAGCTAATGAAAAGTAATGAGCAAAAGAATGACATTTCAATTGTCATTTCAAAATATGACTGCCATGTGAAAATAGGCTATGGAGGAGTAAAGGTGGAGGCAGGGAGGTTCTTTTAAGTCCATGCATTAAATAACTGTGGTTTAGACTAGGATAGTAGCGATGTAAGAAATAACAAGTGTCAGGATTATGGATATACTTTTGAAGTAGAGCTAATAGGATTTCCTGATTGGAATGTGGGGATAATGATAGAGAGAAGAATCAAGGATGATTCCATGTTTTTAGCCAGAGCAAATGAAAGGGTGGCACTCATAGGGAAGCATCAGGAGTATTTGGGGAAAGAATAGGGATTTCGTTTTGGAAATGTTAGGTTTGAGATGTCTGCTAGTCATCCAATTAAAAATATTGAGCAAACACTCAGATAGGTTGGGAGTACAAGGAAAGACTGGGCTAGATATAGAAATTAGGTGGTATTTTAGTCAGCTCGGCAGCAGTAGCAACCCCTTCTCCAAATCTCTTTGGGTTAAAACAACACATTTATTTCTCACTCACATTACTTCTTGGTAGCTATATGGGCTTCATAATGCACTTCTGTTTCTGTCTTCTTATTCCAGCACCCTGGCTGAAGAAGAATCTATTTCTAAGACATATTAGTTTTATCTCTCATGAGAAAAACAAGAGAGCAAGAGTGTGGACAGGTAAAGCTTCCAGTTGGAACTGGCATACTGTCACTTCCACTCACATTTCATTGGCCTAACACAATCACACGATCAAGCCAGAGAGAGGAGTAGTGATACATACTGTACTTACAGGAGGTGCTATTCAATGCTAGCCAGGCTACAAGAGAAAAGAATGTGACATCTTGTTGCAGGGACACAGGGAATGAGTGACTGAGTGCAATGGTATAGTGTATCACAGATTATATATTTGTATTTAAAACCTCAAGACTAGATGAGATCACCAAATAAGTGAGTATAGCAAAAGAAGCAAAATTATCAAGGACTGAGCCCTGGCTCATTCTATCATTAGAAGGATGACTAGATGAAAAATCGATAAAAGAGACTGAGAAAAAGCTACCGCTAAAATAACAAAGCAGAAGAGTGTGGTCAACTGGAAACCAAGCATAGAAGGAATTTCAAGGAAAAAATTATCATTTGTGTCAAAAGTCAATGACAAGTTAATGGGAACTGACAAATGACCACTGGATTTAGGAATTTGGAAGACTTTGGACTTACACAAGGAAATTTCAGTGTAGGGAAAGGGAGTGATAGCCTGAATGCAATGGTTTTAAGAAAAAATGGAAGAAGTACAATTGAGTATAGCTAGCATGGATTATTCGTGAGAAATTCTGCTTTTAACAAAGAACAAATAAATGAGTCAGTAACTGAAAGGTAAAGTGAGGTAAAGAGAAAGTACGTGTATACATGTGTGTGTGGGTGTTTTAAATAATAGAGAATAATAGCATTTATGTCTTCTGATTGGGAATGATCCAGCAGAGAGAGAGAGGGAAAAAAAAAAAATGCAAAAAAGAAAGGAGAAAATTGCCAGAACTAGGTCCTTAACTAGATAAGAGCAAAGGGATCCTAGGTACAAATGGAGGGGCTGGCTTCAGAGTGGCACTTAGAAAATTCATCTGTATCATAAGAAGGCAGGCAGAATATGTGGGTACAGATGCTGGCAGGTAAACTTCAATTTTCTCAAGAAATGCACAGGGCTGTAAAGGAAGAATCAGTAGACTAGTAAAAGCAGAATATCATGGTAGAGCAAGACACTGCATGGCTTTAGTTCCTGGTTCAGTCCTTAAATAGCCATTTGCCTAAAAGCAAATTACCAAACTTCTCTACACCTCGATTTCTTCAGTGGTAGATGGAGATAATACTGGCACCAAATGAATAAAGTTGAAAAGGATTAAATGACACAATGTATCTGTTTTCCAATATATTTCCCAATAAAATATAACCTCCATGAGGACAGGAATTTCCATCTTTTTTTTTCCTTTTTTATGTTATATCCCTAGTGTTTGTGTCCAAGACTTAGTAGGCATACATAACACTTGAAAAGTACTTACATGGTACCTGACATACAGTAAGTGTTCAAAAAGGGTAACCTATTATTATTACCACCAGTTACTAATTTTAACAGCATCTTCATTGATTCAGAGTGAAATGATTCATTCAATGATAAAGACAAGGGACCTTTTCCTGTGGTTAACATGTGTGTGAGATGGGGGGAGACTGGGTGTGAAAGATGTGATCTAAAATTCAAGCTCTGTAATAGATTGAAAACTTCCAGATTCTCTCAGGAGTATCCATGAACAAGGTTAAAACCTTTCCTATCACTATCCTTACTGTTTATATGTCTCCTAGAGGGAGTTACAGTATCTGCTATTCTCATTAATTTTTCTTTTTCAATACATAGTAACCATTACAATAACATGCATTCGGCAAACCAAATTATCTTCTGAATTTTCTAGGCTATCAGTATTTTCTCCTGGTAGTACTGTAGTTACAGGTAAATGCATGCAGATCTTGAGTTTCATTATTTTTCATGACTACCCAACCAAAATGTTTGTTGACTAGTAAAACAAGAAAAATAAACACCGTATATCAAATTCAATTATGAATGACCTACTTAAACAGTCTCCCACTGTTACACTTGAATTTTAAAATGTGCGTTTGGTGTTAATGTGGGAGATTAAGCATATAGAATCAGTAGACATTTTTAAACATAGCTTATATCTTGCATATTTAATCACATAAACTGATGATCCATTGAATAATTTGATATATCAATTAGCTCCATCAGCATTAAAATATTTGCTAGTATTTTTAGCATTTGTTAATTTAGCTAGTAGAATAATCAATGAAATTAAACTTTCACTGCAGAAATTCAAGAGTCCATCTGCCTATGTTATTCAACTGCAAGACCCATTCTTCTCAAATAACAATATTTTATATAGCAGGCACATGTTCTTATTCAATAACACCGAGTTTTCATAATTGCATACATTCAAAAATACTATATTAAACACAGATATTACTCTTGCATTGTAGATACTGGAAATGTTTACATTCATTGATATAATTCTTTTGACAAAAAACATGGCTTTTACCAAGAAGAATTAGGTAGTCATTCACTTAAGAAGCCACACATGTTTATTGAATAACCAATGCTACTAGCTATACTTCATCCAAAACTTATCTGCCAAAACTGTGATTAGAAATTTACTTACATTATCACATCTAATTCTCACACTACCCTAAGAGGCAATGTTATTCCAAAATCACATATAAAAATATAATAAGTTGATTAGATTCAATGACTTACCCATGGTTACATGGCTAGAATATGGTAAATCCAATAATCAAACTCAGCTATCACTGAAGCTTTGTTCTAAGTCTGTGACTATCATGTCCCCAACTAAAGAGGAGATTATGAGATATAGAAATGAATGACGCAGTCCCTGCCTCACAGTGTGATAGGGGGACAAAGAACATAAAACCAAAAATTTCAGAACTAATAAAATAAATTACTCTAAGGAAAAAGTATGGAATGATGCAGGCATACAATCTCAGAGAATTTGGTTGGTTCCCTAAGAACTGAAAACATCAAATCTGTGATTACATACACTTGAAACATAAATACAACCCTAATTGCTTTGGCCTTTTTCTTTGTCCTCAGGTTGGCATGCCTATATATCTATGTGTTATACGAAGACCCTCTTTTGCTCCCATTTATTACCTATTTGAACAACAGCAAAATCTTCGTTTTTATATTATACCATAAGTAACATTTGGACTTAGTCCATACGCATTTTCTCTATAAAATTAATGAAATTATTCCAGAACACTACATCATTTTTATGATGTGAAGCCAATGTCTTCATTTATTGCACTTAAGAAAACATTAAACTTATTAAACATATGAAAATATTTTCCATTATAATTATCCCTGCAAAGGAGACTTTATAGCTGATGATGAATTTCAATATGACAGACATAGGATGACAATTATCATTCTGAAATTAGAAACAGTCACCCCAGTAACAGCCACATATGCTTATCAACAGTTCAGATCATATGTTCAACCATATATCTAGAAGAATAGATTTTCTATTAAATGGTGGGCATTAGGGATAAGAGGAAGGCACACAGGAAACATACTGAGAAAGCAAAAGTAGTAGCTACTACAGTCCAGTCCTTGGATGCCTAATATTTAATATACTTCTTTCTTCTGATAATGGACTCCTCCCCACCCTGATCATAGGAGTGATCACAGACCCAAACTAAGCCAACCAGATTCTCTCCTCCAGAAATGTTAGTCTCGGGAAACACACACACACACACACACACACACACACACACACACAGAAAACAAAATTAGAGCTTAGTTTCTGATAACAATGCCTTAGAGATTCAATCAGCATCATCTACTATAGACAAAAATAGAGCTGCCCTAGTTTCTGACCATCTCAAGGCTTGGTTTTCAAATCTTCTCGTCAATCCTTTCCTACATATTCTGTTTGACAGTTCTTTTTTCACTACTAAAATAGTTATAAATTCTAACCTGGTACCTCAAGTCGGGTACATGAAAAGACTAGGGAACCCACCAGCATTGGTCCACTGCATTCCTTGTTCCACTGTTAAGTGAGATAGAAGATAAGAGATGATGTGTGTGGAATATTCTGATAATATTTAGAACATTCAGTTAGCCTATGAGTAATGGATCTGACAGAAACATTATAGGTAGGATCTGACAGAAACATTGCCTATAACCAGGCAGCTGGCTGATCTCTTAGAAATACCATTTCATATTAGGGCCCTGATGCTTATCAATGATTTAGGAAAATTAGGCACTCTCAGTAGCCGTAGCCAGGTCAGTCTTGGTAAGAGGAAGTCCATATTATTGAACACACCATCACTTCCATACTCACCCTATTGTTCCATTTTGTAAATGACCCCACTGAATAAACCCTGGGTTGACAAAGGAAGGAGAATGACTGCACCTACAAAATATGTCATCCTATTTACCTTTCTTTGAAGCAGGGTCTTACTAATGAAAAGTCACATATATTGGGCCTATTTAATGAGGTCAACTCACATTTTGTGTGCAAATGATATGAAGCAAACTAAAAAAACATGACCAATTTACTTAACTGGGAAGGTTAGAGATGGTACCTATATCAGACATAGAGTAATCAGACAACATTGCCAGGTCTCTGAATTTGACAGCTTGGCTCCTCTCCTTAGTTTCCTCATCTTTTCTACTAATGGTGGGAGTCCTCTCTTTGGTAGAGGACATGACAGATAATATCATAAACTTATCTTCTATTTCCCAGTGTCTGTATATAATATTTCATTAAATGTTAAATATGTGCTCATCCCAATCACAGCCAGATCTCAGTTACATTACAAGCCTCCTACACAACCCAATGACTTCTGTGAATAGCAGTCCCATCAGAACCTCATGGGGTAGAAGAGTGGCAAAGTATGAAGAAGATGGTACCAGTATTAGCAAAATTGATACTGGGTAGACAAAAATCAAACTGTGCATTAAAAAATACTACAATGCAAAATATAAAGTATCATACAAATTTAGCATTAGATACTAAAGATTGAACAGGCTTAGAGAAATAAAACAAGTTATGTGAATCAAGTGAATTATCTATTTCTATATTATTAAAAACCAACTGGAATAGAATTCTCAGCCCCAAGATCTACGTCAGACATAGAAGGATCAGTTCTGCCATGACAGTTTGTAATTCTCATAATTCAATGATGTCTTATCAATAAGTGTTGACTACTTAGCTTTACCTTTACTACCATCTAGAAGAGCTGCTCATACAGTATTATGCTTGTAAAGTATTAAAGATCATCAATTATTAACTCCCTGATCCTGATAGGATTGTTATCATCTTTCAATTCACACAAGTTAATTTCTTATTTATCAGGTAAAAGTGTTTATTAAAGAGAACAATTACACAGTAATATAATATGCTAAAGATACATGAAAAGAATTTGGCATCCAATTGTGAAAATAAAAGAAATTAAAGTATCCCAATAACTTTCAGAATCTATTTTATTACTCTGAGTTCTAAAAATATATTTCAGTAGCATTAAAAATCATCAGATAAGGCACATATTTTATCACTTTATGTCTCATTGCTTGTGCAGTTGTCTGATTCTCAAATCACTAGAGATTCACTCACAAGCCTGTTAAATGAGCGGATGATACCCTGTTAAGGAAAGTTATACCATCACTGAGGTGGAACATACTGCCAAAGGTTTAGACCTAACACAATGCTGCTTTCCTGAGAAATCTCTCCTCTTGCTGGGAAATGAACACAAAAGCATTCCAGGTAATCTAATCCAGCAATTTGTGTGGAAATTTCTCAACAGTTATCTTCTTAAAAATCAAGTTTCTTCTCATTCTCATGCTTAAAGTCCATTTGCTCTCCCTTCATCACTACACTCTACCCAAATTAACAGCAATGGCAAGCATGCTAAGACATTAATCAAAGAGAAAGGAAAAAAGAAAGCTTTGGTTTGAGGGATCTTCTTCACCTAACCATATGGATGGAGTAGAAGAGGGGCTACCCATGAGAGAAGAGCCTGTTACCACACGGCAATCCTGCCCAGAAGGAAACACGGCTCTTCCATCTACCAATCTGATTAATACTTCCTTCTCTAGGAACAAATAAGGGAAATAAACAGAAAAAAAATTCCATTTTATACCAATGTTTCTGGACTGGTGAGAAAAATAAATATAATGTATGTAAAGTGCCTACCAAAGTGACTACACACAGCAAACACTTAGTAGTAGATGGAAGCAATTAGATCTTTTTGAAATTCAAAATCGTTCTTTTTAGTTTTATTTTCATGGTGAAAAGAAAATACACACTCCTTGGAGAAAAACTTAAAAATGCAAGTGAACTAAAAGAATAAAGCTGAAAACTCTTGAATTCCCACTAAAAGGACTACTTAGTCATAACCACTGGTAACAAACTTGGGGATGTATCTTGTCAATCATATTCTTTATAAACTATATTTTGCATCTAAATAAATATTGTGAACGTTTTCTAATATCAATATCAACATCATTTTAATGCTCATGTACCCATGTAGTACATCCTTGTACTGATGCAAGTTTATCTGACCACTTTATTTGACTACTCTCCCACTGCTGAGCACTAATGCTGATTCTTTTTTTTTTTTCTAATAAGTGATTCTGTAATAGGCATAAACGTAGCTAAATACTAGTGTGCTTGATTGTTTGGGATAAATAAATCCTCTAGGTGTATTTGGTAGCTATAACTACAATTATTTTTCTCATATATAATAGTTACTTGTTCAATATCTGTCTGGCAAGTAAATTTTTGAGACCTTTAGATACATTTTTTCTTTTCCCTTCCCCCATTTTACTGAAATAATCTGGCTTTGTACTTCTTCCCCTCAGGGTTTACAGCCTGGTAGAAAGTGGAAGCAGCCTAAGAGGCCTGTCCTTTATAAAAAGCCTAAAATCACTGAGAAGACTACGTCAGGTATCCTAGGGTGGGAAACAGTAAGGTAAGGATGCCTGCTTGTAGAAAAAGATGTCTATAGGTCCCTTTGGTATTATAGACTATAGTTGGTCTCCAAGGTGGCCAGACCTAAGAGGGTATAGTGGCAGGAGACCACATCTTAGAAACTTGAATCCTAGCAAAAATGTAGGAAAATAGATAAAGTTCCTAAACTTCAAGTGTCTGCTGTGGGCTTGGAAAAGATGATCATACTAACAATCATGACAAAGAGAC
Organism: Phocoena sinus; assembly: GCF_008692025.1. NCBI lineage: Eukaryota > Metazoa > Chordata > Mammalia > Artiodactyla > Phocoenidae > Phocoena > Phocoena sinus. The sequence goes on from NC_045767.1 coordinate 70,982,298, forward strand.
CAGTCAGGGGCCTTCTTCCATTTTCTAATCATTGCAAATTCTCCTTTTGTGGTGTTAGGAGAGAACAGGAGACCAAGAAAGACTGACAAACAATTTCCTAGCAGAATGCCTGAAACACTGCAGCCACTCAATATTTATTAAATTGAATTAGAAAGTAAAAATACAATGGGAATATTGGTGGATATTGAGAGGACATATTAACTGTAGCTTGAGGGATACCGAAGAGATTTTACTGAAGAGAAAACATCTGAGATGAGGATCCTAGAAGACAGTGTCTGGCAGAGCCTTGATATACGTAGACCTCAGCGCCTGCTCAGCAGGACTTCATCAAGCTGTAAGGAAACTGGAAATGAATTCTGAAATTACTTTCATACCCTGCCTTGGCTCTATGTACTCAAGTATTCTCCCTATTTTCTTTCCTGGGATTTTAGTCTACTCTAGTTTTAGTGACTTCAGCCTATCCAGTTCCTGACCATCCATGTAATCCCACCACCTAAAGTGTATCTTCCTCACTCCAAGTCTCTTGAATGGCTTTTAGTCCTGATCTGTATGGCCTATGATCCCCAATTCCTTCTTTTTTTTAAATCTCTCCCTCCTGCTTTTTCTTTAAAAAATTATTGTGCTGGGCTTCCCTGGTGGCGCAGTGGTTGAGAGCCGATGCAGGGGACACGGGTTCGTGCCCCGGACCGGGAAGATCCCACATGCCGCGGAGCGGCTGGGCCCGTGAGTCATGGCCGCTGAGCCTGCGCGTCAGGAGCCTGTGCTCCACAATGGGAGAGGCCACAGCAGTGAGAGGCCCGCGTACCGCAAAAAAAAAAAAAAAAAAAATATTGTGCTAAGAATATTTAACATGAGATCTACCCTCTTAATACATATTTATATGTACCATACAATATTGTTAAATGATACCAACTCTTCAGCCTATAGCTATCTCTCTTGTAGCTTGGGACTTCAGAGACAAGGCTTTCAACAAATTGAGCTGGGTACCCGGACTTAGAATATTTCCAAATTGAGAAAATAGCACAAGGAAAAACCCAGGAAAGAAAAGTAAAGGGAAAAGTTGTAGAACAGCATTGTAGAACAAAGTATCAGATAGGAGAGACGCCCCAAATTTCACAGTTTAACATGTTCAATGTTCTTGGTCATATATATTCAGTCCAGTTATACTTAAATCAATATAAATGAAACCAGGCAAGGCTGGATATTACATAATACTTAAAAACTGCATTGAAAAACCAATTTTATTCCTATGGCAGACAATAAAAACATTATACATAGCAGGATAACAAAAGGCAAAAGTTGCCTTTTGAGAGTTTTGATGACATTAATGTGTCCTTGAGAAGATTTATTTTGTTAAACCCATGGTATTTTTTAAATACCTAGGGGTCACTTCTCAGTTAAAAAATCCATATCAAGTGAAATGGCTATTTTTAAGGAGTCAGAAAGCTAAACTAAGGAGTTAGAAATTCAAAAAGAATTTCTAACCAGCATATTTTGACCTAAATGATAATTTTTAGAATCCTTAGAAGCACCAGGATTGATTCTTGCCGTGTTAAAATGTGTGTGTGTGTGTGTGTGTGTGTGTGTGTGTGTGTGTGCGTGTATATATATATATATGTATATATAATTAATAAATAAAACTTTAAAAGTCACAAAAGGAGTAGTCTAATTAAAGCAATACTAGTAGTAAATTCATATTGTTCCAGGTTAAAGAAATGCTACAGAAAAAAAAAATGAGAAGTTCATGGAAAACATGATTTTGCCTATCTTAGTGAAAAGCAGAGAAAAGTGTTGACCTAAGTCAGTCCCTGAATGATCCATGGGACAAACTACTTTATCCTCAGGATTGTAGAGAGACTTAGGTGTGGAAGCTACCATTTCTAACAAGCACTGTGCTGACTCAGCTAGTTTCCCCAAATATCTGCTTTTCTATTTTCTGCTTTGGGCCCTAAGTCACCTCTGGTGTGTTCGAACTTAGTATTTGGTTTCTGAACTTCACGAAGTTTTTTACTGGGAAGCAAAAATAAGTTGAAGCTTAGTCAGAAAAACTTTATAGGACTCCATTTCACGCCCTGTGAATCCAATCAATGCTCAAAAATTAGGTGGATGATTAGCTAGTGTATGGATTATGGAGGCCATTTACTTCTCAAAGTCCAAAATAAGTAAACGAGACAACTGAATCATAGAACAGATCAATATTGTGCCTCTCCTACTTGTTATGTTACTACTGGTTAAAAACAACCATTACAAAAAATAAAATCTCGAAACAGAAAATAGATTTAAAAAGTTGTATTCTTCAGGAATGTTGAAATTGTTTATTGAATAAAAAGACCCTTTTGAGTTATCTGTCAATTTCATTCATCTACCACTGTTTACCATTACCTGAAAATTCTAGAATGAGCTATTTCTGGTGGGCATATTACTGTTCACAGCATTAATAATGTCATAATCCTGGAGCACTGGAGAAAACTACATAAAATGAAATAAGACGATATTTCATGCAATCCAAGGGGAAAAAAATATGAATTGTCATCCAAATGAATCACTGAAACTTCATCCCTGTTTTTCCCCTAAACATTAAGCTGGGCAAAGGAAGACTTGTAGTTTTTCAGTGGTTGGTTTTTTTTTTTGCCTCTCTCTGTAAACCCTGAATTGGTTTTTGTAAACTGGTTGGAGCTATACTCTTTGGGGAATTGCTTTTATAGATCCAATTAAAGTGTATCCTACGAGTATTCTGAAAGTTCAGGTTCAGCAAACATTTCTAATAATATAGGTAACACTTCTTGGAATTTTAAAGACAACATGAGAAAAGTAAGACCCTCTGTGGAATTGCCACTTAGTAACTAAAGGAAACAAAGGTTATCATACATTTTTCATCAAAAAAACTATTTTTGTAGGTTTGTTTTAAAAAGGTAGCAAAAAATATATTGGTTTGGACATGCTATATCTTAAAATCAAGTATACTTTCTGTGAAAAGGTATAATGTCTTTAATTTTTATGTCTGTCATCTAAGCACATCTTTTTATACATCTACTTACAAGCAGGAAACATTGGGACATTTGAGGCAGAAACAGAGTAAGCAATTTATCTGTCTCAGGTGTGTTCTTTATGATTCTATTAACTTACTCAGCAAATATTTATTAAGCCCTGACCTAAGGCTAAGCTCTACAGATGACTCATAGCTTAATACTCTAAATGTATGGGTTTTATTTCATTTGGAGGTGGGCAGCTAAATAGCCCCTGAAAAGCCAAATTCCTGAGTCTTTTAGGCATACATTTAACATTTGTAGTGTTTTGAATAATATTTTTTGATCAATAGTTTGGTCACTTCTTTTTCAAAACTCAAATTATATATATAGGTAATTTATTATTTTATTATTGCTATGCTTGTCTTATTGTTGTGCTTCTTTCATTGTCACCGCTCCATCCCAGATCAAGACTGTGCCATTCAGACAAAGACAATCAGGGTCACCCCAAACTGTATTCCCTGCCTTTGGTACCCTACCTTCCAATACATTTTAATTATTTTCAGCCCATACCTGTTCTAGTTTCCTATATCCTCCTGGAATTTCTAAAAAGCTCAGGCTCTTACTATTCCTGACAAATCTGTCCAAAGAAAGCAATACATATCAGTCTCACTGGGGTCTGCTAAGGTAAACACTACTAGATGAGCCCTGGGCACATGCCTGACCATCATTTGGAACCATCTATTATGCCCCTACTCTGTTGGTGAGACACCCCATTCTTGTTGCTTATGAATGAAGCCCTAGCCTATTCTCACTTTTCTGATTTTTTCTCCAAAATGTCCTCCCTCAGTGAGAGTAGAATTCCATTGTGAACTTCAGTTTGTTTCATAAGGGTACTTCGTTTTACCCTCAGTCAATGCCTGAAGTCCTAATAATATGTACTAATTACCCAGTTTTTTCTGAGTAGAAATAGTATCAGGGAATACATACATTTTATAATTCTATTTTTAACAAAATAATATATTTTGAACAAAAGTGTTGGGTTTTAAATAGATTCATAGGTGAATCGACTAACTTTCAGATATCCATTTGTTTCTTTTACTTCACATTGGATAGGATTATCTAGTGAATGACACTGGGATGTTCCTCTAGACTGCTTTGCAGTTAGTTAGCTAGGACCAAGTAGCTCTCCTTCTTCCAAACTAAACTCCCAAAGGGACCAGGAGCTTCCAAGATCTCAAAGTGCTAGGTACCTGGCTTTCTAACAATTAAATGCCTAGCACCTAAGCCCAAACTATCAATTTCTTCCCATGCAAAGCTGTTCTCACATTTGCCCTATTTAAAAAAAAAATAACTGTCAGAATCCAAACCCATGGAACATACAGCTGCACTCTTATCCAAGCATTCCTTTCTACAGGACTCTGAAAGAACAGGGGACCTCTCTATCTGCTGACTCTCCCACCTATAAATTCCAGCTTGCACCCAGTGATGCATATTGGTACACACCCAAGTCTTTAGACACTACAAGAAAAGATGGCATTATAATTAACAGCTATTTTCAATTCTGACTTTAGTATATACCAGTGAAATGAAATAACATTGCTCAAATGGGTACAGAGCCAAAGAGCACCTCAAATTCCCCCAATATTTCAGTTATCACAAAGATCCAATGAAACATGCCTGATTAACTTCCAGAAGTAGATTTCAACGTCTGCAGTAAGAATCCCTATTGTCTATCTAACCCTTGATAGATCAGGAATCCTTTAGGATAGCAAATACTTTAATTAGAATCTTTCAGATTCTCAATCAGATTGCCTAAGACCATGACCTTTAGATGCTTAAACAAGACTCTAACAAGGGTCTTGAGTCTATACTGACCCCGAGGAGATGTCATTGAAATTACTTCTATATTGCTTGAGCCAGGTATTTTTGCAAGATATTCTCAAGATCAATTACTCCCATTCCAGATTCCAAGAAGCCAAAGAAACTATGATTTATTAGGCACTGGCAACCTTTAATATATTGCATAACCCAAATGAAACATTTGGCACTGCGATCACCCAAATCAGAATTTTTTTTTTTTTTTTTTTTTGGCCCCTCCAGGGGCATGTGGGATCTTAGTTCCCTGACCAGGGATTGAACCCATGCCCCTTGCAGTGGAAGTGAAGAGTCTTTTTTTTTTTTTTTTCACATATTTTATAATCTTTCAAAAAATTTTTTAACATCTTTATTGGAGTATAATTGCTTTACAATGGTGTGTTAGTTTCTGCTTTACAACAAAATGAATCAGTTATACATATACATATGTTCCCATATCTCTTCCCTCTTGCATCTCCCTCCCTCCCACCCTCCCTATCCCACCCCTCCAGGCGGTCACAAAGCACCGAGCTGATCTCCCTGTGCTATGCGGCTGCTTCCCACTAGCTATCCACCTTACGTTTGGTAGTGTATATATGTCCATGACTCTCTCTTGCTTTGTCACAGCTTACCCTTCCCCCTCCCCATATCCTCAAGTCCATTCTCTAGTGGGTCTGTGTCTTTATTCCTGTCTTACCCCTATGTTCTTCTTGACATTTTCTTTTCTTAAATTCCATATATATGTGTTAGCATATGGTATTTGTCTTTCTCTTTCTGACTTACTTCACTCTGTATGACACAATCTAGGTCCATCCACCTCATCACAAATAGCTCAATTTCGTTTCTTTTTATGGCTGAGTAATATTCCATTGTATATATGTGCCATATCTTCTTTATCCATTCATCCAATGATGGACACTTAGGTTGCTTCCATGTCCTGGCTATTGTAAATAGAGCTGCAGTGAACATTGTGGAATGTGACTCTTTTTGAATTATGGTTTTCTCAGGGTATATGCCCAGTAGTGGGATTGCTGGGTCGTATGGTAGTTCTATTTGTAGTTTTTTAAGGAACCTCCATACTGTTTTCCATAGTGGCTGTATCAATTTACATTCCCACCAACAGTGCAAGAGGGTTACCTTTTCTCCACACCCTCTCCAGCATTTATTGCAGGCTATTTTAAAATGCCCTTTTCTTGGCACATGGCTCTAGTTACAAGTCAGGTACTCACCCCACCACCCACCCCCAGCAACATTATTATCATTTCATGTAAGTTATTCAAGGAACAAAGAATGAATTACAGTATCACAATCTATTTAAGGGATTTCTACTTTGAGTTAGCTCTCCAAAGGTTAGCCACAAGAGCTTCTAACTACAGGAGAGGCTGAAAACTAGGCTGCCACATCTACAAAATGTCTCATGCTTGGTTATCTTGTAGAGGAGTTGTGGAAAAGGAAATTGGAGGGATACGGGACTTGCTTAAATTATCCCCACAACTATCTGTAGTGAAGTTACTGGAGCTTCAGGGACTGATGAGCTGAAAATCTTAGTCCTATAAAACTGTGAAGGGATTATACCTGAGGGGAATTCTGGTAAGGCTTAAAAATAGGCTTCCAGAGCAAAAAGGTACCTGGAGAAGTTTATCTTCCACTCCCACAAGCACAGGAAGGATGAATTTTAGATGGTTTTGAATCATCTACAATAAAGGAGATTCCATAAACTCTCTTAGCAACCAACAACTGTGGCAAACAAGTTTCTATATCATGTTCTAAGAGAAGCCCAATCATTCATTTTCCTCTTAAAATTAAGGAATTTCCCAAATGTCACATAGGGGTTCCTTTCAGTCTTGTGATTCCATGGATTCTAGCACTTATAAATCTTGACAAAACCCCTGAGGTCAGGTCTATGAGTAGTTTTCAGCTGTGCCGGCAACTTCCTTATCCTCTATTCCTTACATCCTCAGAAAAGGGGAAAAACTGAGTCAGAGAATCAGTGGGAAAAAATGTCTAGAAGAAGCATTGCTGGATAAAATATTTGGTATATACTTATACTAAAAAATTATTCATTGTTTATCTAAAATTCAAATTTAACCAGGTGTCCTGTATTTTTGTTAAACTTGGCAACTCCACTCTAGAATGAACAGACCCTGATCCTAACTAGAACTGCAGAATCTTAGCACTGGTAGGGAATTTAGAATTACTCCAACTTAAGTTCCACTCAGTAATAATATTAACAATATGACCTTTACTTGAGTACTTCTAGAAATGGAAGTTTCACTACCTTCTAGGCTAAACCATCAGATTTTCAGTTACTGAAAATTTATAGCATGTCCCAACTTTCATGGTGGCTCTTTTGGGGTAACTTTTTCTACTTGTTCTAAATATGCTATGTGGAGGTAAGAGGTTCTATGTTTCAACCACTTCCTACTTATTGGAGAAGATGGAATTCAAATAAAACCATGGTGTTCTGACTTCTTGCTTCATGTGTTAACATCATTACATCTATACATAGCTAGGATCCTGTCCAACTTTTCTTATTACAGATAAATTCCCTGCTTCTTTTTTTTTTTTTTTTTTTGTGGTAGGCGGGCCTCTCACTGTTGTGGCCTCTCCCGTTGCGGAGCACAGGCTCCGGATGCGCAGGCTCAGCGGCCATGGCTCATGGGCCCAGCTGCTCCGTGGCATGTGGGATCTTCCCGGAACGGGGCACGAACCCATGTCCCCTGCATCGGCAGGCGGACTCTCAACCACTGCGCCACCAGGGAAGCCCCCTGCTTCTTATATTTAGCACTCTTCTCAAATTGTAGCTCATTCTGAGCTCTGTTTGCTATTCCTTCATCATGCTGTGTGGTTAATTGATGCTCTTTTCATCATTTCTCTGGATCTTTACAAAAAAGCTGAGCTCAATTAGTGTTTCCTGTCCAATTACCATGCTTCTGACTTCTCCAACAAATATTTTATTTCATTAGAGTCAATATTTTTAAGATTCTCATCTGTCTTGAGCCAATGTTCCTTTAAGAGTCTCAGACCATGAAATTGTATCTTTACATTTTCTTCCACTTCCTCCCCCACCCTAAATATGTTTAGCACTTATAAATATAGTACATATCTTTATTCTCAGGTAACTCGGACACTTTCTTTCCACTTTCTTTCTTTTCCCAGTGCTTTCATATCACAACTGTTCTTGCTCTTTGGCCAAAAATTAAACTTAATTTACTTGACTGCTTTTTCTACTTTCCAATATGTAAAGCTGTCCACAAAGAAAGTCAAATATTCATTATAGTTTACACCCTCCTCATTTAAAAAAAAATCAGAATGAGACTTTCTAAAGCGATCTTGCCTTTGTGCTACCTTTGAGGTCTCTGTTAGGAAAATATCAATATACTCCTTCCAAAAAACCTCAAAATGCTACATGTTAATTAAAGAATATATTCCAAAAACTACGTGTGTGTAAGACTATGTTACAGGTTTTAAAGTTCTTTCACACCCATTATCTTATTTCATCTTCATTATAATCCTGCAATATAAATATATCAAGAATTTTTGTTCCTTTTTCACAGATGGGACTACTAAAAGTAAGAATGGTAAAATTGAAGGTTACATGGCCAACAAATGGGAGATACAGGGGCTAAACCCAGATTTCTTAAGACTTCAAATCTTACAATGGAATATTACTCAGCCATAAAAAAGAATGAAATAATGCCATTTGCAGCAACATGGATGGACCTAGAGATTATCATACTAAGTGAAGTAAATCAGACAAAGACAAATATCGTATGATTTAGTTTATATGCGGAATCTAAAAAAATAATACAAATGAACTTATTTACAAAACAGAAATAGACTTACAGACATAGAAAACAAACTTATGGTTACCAAAGGGGAAGGGGGGATAAATTAGAAGTTTGGGATTAAAATATACACACTACTATACACAAAATAGATGATAACCAACAAGGACCTTCTGTATAGCACAGGAAACTACACTCAATATCTTGTAATAACCTGCAATGGAAGAGAATGCAAAAAAAGAATATACATATATATAAATATGTATAACTGAATTACTTTGGTGTACATCTGAAACTAACACATTGTAAATCAACTACATTTCAGTAAAATTTTTTTTTAAAAATTTAAAAAAAAGACTTCAAATATGTTTTAATGAGGTCTTTTTTGTTTCCTTCTCCTTTTTGTTTGGTTTGGTTCTCTTCATTTATCTTCATGCAATGTCTTCCTTTCCCCTCATATTTTCAGCCACTTTGTGGATTTTCATAGGTAAATGAGATCTTTGACATGTTTTACTCTTTTCCGCTTCTATCAGATGTTGTTTTAAAAAAAATAAAATAAAAAGAATACCCTTCCATGTCTTCAGGTAACCTTTAAATATCTGAAGGAATGGAAAGATACAAGCTCTTTACCAGATGTCTTGAATACCTTTATAATTTGATCACCTGGGGTCCAGGTCTTTTTCTTCCTCTTCCTTTTTCTTCCTAACTCTTGGCAGAGCATGTATGCTTAATCAATATGGACAGGCATGCACACGTGTGCACACGTACACATATACACACATGCACACACACATCTCAGATGCACTGGCTGTGCCTTTGTAATTTACCTCATAAGAAATGCTTGTCTGGTTCAAATTCAATCTTCTTGTCATTGTGCATTCATCTTATCTCTTTGCTGCTGTTCTATGTTACATGGATTCATGCTGGCCCTTAATGTACTGCCCTAATTATGCCCTTGCAATCTTCCTCCTTTTATTCATCTCTATGGTAACAGGTAACAAGGTATCTATATCTTGATACCCCATTTTAATATTTCATGTTCTAATGAAACAGTCAAATGACAAGAAGCATGGCTTAGGGCCTCTAAATGGAAAAATAAGATCACAATGCTAATGACTGACTTTCCATATCATGAAAATTAAAACATAATATAAAAGGAATGGTTACATAAATATTTTCCATAAAATGCTTATATAAGTATTTTCAGGTAACCTTTATGAGTTAGTTCTGTTTTTGTTTTTTTTGTTCTTTTTAATAAATGTGGACCTAAACTGTATGACTTCCCTATTTTTAGTATTGAATCAGAATAGCATTGTTTAATTATTATAATAAATATTTATATGAGTTAGAGTCATTTGTAATGACTATAACAAATACACTCCATAATATAGTATGAGTGAAACATATTAGAAATTTATTTCTTTCTCACTTAAAAGCATTAGACAGGTAAACAGTAGGACTGACCTCCCATGGAAAAATGCAGTCTCAATTCCAGGCTGCTGAAAGGGGCAATAAGCAGGGAGGCACCTACATGAGATGTTTTATTTCATTTTCAAGCCTGTAAGTGGCATGTTTTACTTTTGCTCCCATTCCACTTTCTGGCACTGTCACATGGCCATGCCTGTTCACAAGAAAGTTTGGCAAATGCTACCAGTGTGACTAGGAAAAAGATTAAAACATGGATTTTGGTCAGCAACCAGCAATGTCTATAACAATATCATTAGCTGCATCTGAATTCTGAGGTCAATTTGATGATACCTCTTTAGTCGTATGACAAACTTTTTTTTTCTTTTAATATATTTATTGGAGTATAATTGCTTTACAATGGTGTGTTACTTTCTGCTGTATAACAAAGTGAGTCAGCTATACATATACATATATCCCCATATCCCCTCACTCTTGCGTCTCCCTCCCACTCTCCCTATCCCAACCCTCTAGGTGGACACAAAGCACAGAGCTGATCTCCCTGTGCTATGCAGCTGCTTCCCACTAGCTATCAGTTTTACATTTGGTAGTGTATATATGTCCATGCCACTCTCTCACTTCATACCAGCTTACCCTTCCCCCTCCCCGTGTCCTCAAGTCCATTCTCTATGTCTGCATCTTTATTCCTGTCCTGCCCCTAGGTTCTTCAGAACCAAATACTTATTTGCCTAATTATTGGTCTGTCATCGGATACCAAACTTGTAGCACTGCAGATTTCAGAAGCAGACTTCCATTTTGTTTTCTGTAGTTCACCAGAGAAGTTGCCTTGTGCAAAGTAATATATCATCTGATTTCCTTTAGGTGGATCAACCTGGGAAAAGTGATCTGTAATACACCTATTTAAGTGTATCCTTCCTGGATGTAATCATCTTCCTACTGAAAACTTACTACTAAAAATGCATAGTTGATTTGAGTGCAAACTATAGAGTATTTATAAAATAAAATGTTTCATTTAGGAAATGAACTGAGCCTACAGTTATTTTTTAATAAAAGCACCTTAGAAAAGCTCCTTCTTTAAAGACATATATATGTAAAGTAAGAGTTACAACTCATAATAATGAATGATGATATGTTATAAGGTTGTCGGCAATGAATGATTTCAAAGATTATATTGCATTGTCATTTTTTATGGCTGTGTACTACTGATGAGTTGACTGTCATTTGACACTTTTGTTGAAGAGACATCAGCATTAGTTATGAGTTCCTAATGTAGTTATATTTGAGATGTTAGGGAATTTGTATGTGTTGGTAAAAAAAAATGCTAGCAATCCTATCATTGTTTTATTTGTTAATATATAGATGTGGTTTAAAAAAATGTCATTCAGAGGCATACAAATTATTCAGATAGTAAATAAAAGTTATCTCCAGTTGGGGTTGAAGTTAGACTCTTCTTTAAAATAATCAATAAATTATCAATTAATGTTGTAGAATAAGTATGAACAAATTTATGTCTATTAACTTCACACTGCATTGACTCTATTTAGATAGAAATCATGATAGTTATATTATGGCCTGTAATGTGATCATTAACTATCCTATTTGTTAATAATTCTAATATATCTTTTCCCTATTTATATTCTACCTTTTGTGCATCTTAGATCTGTCTTCCCCATACCTTTCCTTAGTGCTAACCAAGAAAATTCCAGAGCTTAACCTTGGAAATTAAAGACAGCCCTGACTCTAGTAAACGAAATCTCAGCAAATTAAGGACATGTTCTGCCTTCACCTACAACTGCAGAAATGCAGATTCAATTCTGCTCAAATAGTGAATTAAAAACTTAAAAATTTTACTTTCTTGTTCAGGTGGGAGGAAATATACAATCCTTCTATTTTCTATTGTTAAAGCTGTCCTTGGAAGTGTTATTTCAACAAAGAGTATTTGTGATATCAGGACTTCTAAGAATGTTGCAATGCCCTGTGAAAGTAAGTTTTAACCTCTAAAATGTCTGTAATACAGATTAGTTGTCTTAGTAGATAACACTTTGTTTCCCTGGTAATAGTTAAATTGCCATTTCTACTTTGGAAAGGTACCAAATAAATACTTGTAAGATTTGTCAAACTACAAGATCAGTGACACTGTCCCATTCTGTCTCATGCATGGGAGTAAAGTGAGACTTGTGACTGTTAGATTTTTAATATAAATAAAAAGTCTGAGAGTCTATCAAAATAAAAACTTGATGACATTAGGAGAAACAGATATGTAGATCCCCTTATATCCTCCATGAATGTTGACTCCCTCAGTCAGTCCACTGGACAACAAAATACATATATAATATATACAGTGAATACAAGACTGGGATTACATCCTGTAATTGCAATAGCAAGTAAAATTGCTGTATCCATGAATATATGTGAAGGAAACAAATTGTAGCTTGTTATTCAATGCCCTTAATGATATAGCCAAACCTTAACTCATATTCTCTCTTTAGGCATCATGCATATTAGATTTCTTTGCCATTGTTAATACACATTTCATCTTCTCTGGCCTCCAGTTATTTGCTTAGCTTGTTCCCTTGCCTAGACGCTCTTTCTTTTCTTCTAAATCTTCTATACTTTTTTTTTTTTAATTTAAAAAAAATTTTTTTTGCAGTACGCGGGCCTCTCACTGTTGTGGCCTCTCCCGTTGCAGAGCACGGGCTCCGGACGCACAGGCTCAGCGGCCATGGCTCACGGGCCTAGCCGCTCCGCGGCACGTGGGATCTTCCCGGACCAGGGCACGAACCTGTGTCCCCTGCATCGGCAGGTGGACTCTCAACCACTGCGCCACCAGGGAAGACCTAAATCTTCTATACTTTAATGGACATCTAAAATGCCGCCGTTTTTCAAAATATTCCACCCGTCTTTAAACCTAAACTGAAGTAATCATGTTCTTCTCTGAATTCTCACAGTATGTTATTAAAAACTTTTAAAATTATTTACTCTGTATTATAATTATTTAAATAGTTATCCTATCTGTTATTATACTGTAATCACCTTAAAATCATGATTGGTGTCTGAATCTTTTTTAATCCTCTACAAAATATCTTGTACATAGCAGAAACACAAATCAAATGTTGAAAATATTATTTAATTTCAAAAAATATTTAATTTAAAAATAATATCTTGTTTGCATTAGGATGATTTTCCACAACCAGAAAAAAACAGTCTAGTGCATAATAATAAAAAATTCAGGGGCTTCCCTGGTGGTGCAGTGGTTGAGAGTCCGCCTGCCGATGCAGGGGACACGGGTTCGTGCCCCGGTCCGGGAGGATCCCACATGCCGCGGAGTGGCTGGGACCGTGAGCCATGGACGCTGAGCCTGCGCGTCCAGAGCCTGTGCTCCGCAATGGGAGAGGTCACATCAGTGCGAGGCCCGCGTACCACAAAAGAAAAGAAGAAAAAGAATTCATAAAATAGCATAGTATTCACTTGCAGCAGAATACTACATATCTCACTGATTCGTTTTCACCGTAACCCTGGCTATGTGTGGACTAGAAGTGGACCTACATGAGAGGCATCTAGCTAGTGAGTATTTGCTATACTCTCTCAATTTACTTATTTATTTATTTATTTTTAATTTTTTTTTTTTAAGGGAGGTTAGATTCAGGATTTTGCTTCACTTTGCCTTTTAGATTTAGTGTGTGGAGAGAGTGATTCAACCTTACCTCAGTATTTTCAGGCAACAGCTCATAAGTGGGAAGTTAAAATAAGAGACAGACAAGAAGAAAGGGGATAGAGGGGAAGCAAGTGAATTTTAAACCTCAAATATACAGATTAAGTGCTTAACTGATAACATACCATCGTTCTTTGCTAGAGTCTATTTGTGTATGGAAGGAAGAGAGAAAAAGGAAGAATCAGAAAGAAGCTAACACATTAGATATTGACAAGAGCCAGGCATTCTGCTAAGTGATATACATGAATTATTTCATTCTATTCTAACAACAGGTAGAATCATATTCCCCCTTCTTATTGATGAACAGGCTGAAGCTCTGGGGATTTAAGTACAGCTACAAGGTCAACAGACAAGCCAGGTGAAAAGTTCATCCCATCAGTTCTTCAAGTTTATGACCTCTCCACTATAACATGCTGAATAAACTCAGGTACGATCTGAATACTGACACTTTCACTGTCACTGTGCTTTTTAAAAAATTTTTTCTTCTCCCTATCATTCTTTAATTGGGCAACTTTAATTCACTAACTACGGGCTCTAAACATTCTGAATAATTACATAATCAAGGCATAATCCTAGGTCACAGAGTAAAGAGGACTTTCTGAAATACTTTCCCCTCTTGAGGAAACATGATGAAGTTAAAGCAAAAATAGCACAAAGAGGCTTGAGTCTGGTTGCAGAGTCAGGCTCAATAAAATTTAAAGAAAACCAGAAGATGGGGAAAACTGGGGCAGTTGAAAGAAGGCCAGACACTCTAATCATCTCAGTAGCTTAGAGTTTTGGTACTGAGAAGAGTTGGAAGTTCACCCTATTGAGACCCTCTTCAAACACGTTTTCTCCCTTGACTTCAAAACTTGCTTTGTACATGGGATGTCTGAATAACTCTTTGAACCTATGCATTTCTCAGCAGAACATAGAAAAAGAACTGATTAGAAATTTAAATTTCAGAAACATTCAAAATTGCAAAAGATAGATTTATTCCCAAAATATTGTGCCGTGGCTTCTTATTATGCCCCTTACAAATGGTAACTGCACTGGCATCCATGCCAGAATGGACAGTTTGAAAACATCCAGAATGGTTGTACAAGTGAGAATGAGTAACGAGAAAAATTATGTCAATTCTCAATTATTCAATTCTCCTGTATGTACTCAGTAACCTTTATTGAATTTACTGTCTTATTAATCCTGATTTTAACGTAGGAAGTATCAGCTTGTTGGGGTTTTTTTGTTTTTTTTTTTTTTTTTTTTTTTTATCGGAGGCCCACTCTGTTCCGTGTATTGCAATGAACTCTGAAAAGAATACATGAGCATAAAAGACAAACTCCTAGACTTTAAGCATCATTCAATATAATGGAAAAACAAATAAGTGCACAAAAATGCGCTCAATACTATGAACAGTGCTCTTAGACATGGCATACACATGTGTATGCACACTTCTGTATGAAGTGCACCACAGATGGCTTATCTGTCTTATCTGTGCCATAAACATGGAGCCTCTATTCTGTGATATTTCAGATATTCCAATGTTGCAGAAAGCTCCCACTTTGCTTTAACTACTCATTTGGCTGTCTTTCTTCCCCCAAACACTGTAAGCTTCAAAAATGAAGTGGCGGGCTTCCCTGGTGGCGCAGTGGTTGAGAGTCCGCCTGCCGATGCAGGAGACACAGGTTCGTGCCCCGGTCTGGGAGGATCCCACGTGCCGCGGAGCGGCTGGGCCCGTGAGCCGTGGATGCTGGGCCTGTGCGTCCGGAGCCTGTGCTCCGCAGCGGGGGAGGCCACAGCAGTGACAGGACCCTGTACCGCAAAAAAAAAAAAAAAAAAAAAAAAAAAAAAAAAATGAAGTGGCCATTATTTCTACCTATTAATATATATGTGGTGCTTTATATAAGTGCTAAATAACTATTTTTTTAATGAATGACTGAATAAATGAATACAATGTTTTCAGAGTCACTTTGACATGTTTACAATCACTTCAAATTTTGCCCTTTTTAAAACAAAGTATTTTCTTTCATAGCATGTTAGCTTCTCTGGGCTGACAAGTAATAGAGTTCCTCGTATAACAGGGATTATTAAATGAGTACTTCTCACAGAAAAAATTGCAAAATGAGGGCAAATTTGATTTGGAGAACTTCTTGATTCACCTTTCCATCAAAACCCCCTTTTCTGGTACCATTTCAGGATCACATCTCATTCATTCTTTCTACATATGGAATTAAGTAATTAATAACAATAATAATTAAAGCTCCCATGCTAAGGGCTGAAAGCAGAAGAGCAACTAATACCTCACTCTCAGGAATCTTACAGTCCACAGGTAAAGAAATCAATAAAAGCAACAAATAAAAATTACAAACCATGATTAAATGCTAAAGCAAAGCAGAGTAGTGACAGGAAATCCTGATCTAGTCCCAGATAGAAACTAGGAGATCAGGACGAAATCCCAGACCTTTCAACTAACTGTCTTCATTTCAAAAGGTAACTGTACCATTTCTTCAAGGTTGATTGCTAGGTATACAGATTAAAATAACTCTCTAATCTGATGACTTGCTTTTTACTTACACAGAACAGTAAGTTAGGCAGTGCATCTCAAAAAACAGTCCAATCTAAGGTAAAAGTTTAAAATTTATATACAATAGCCCATCACAGAAAGCCAACCAGAATTACTACAGTTGAAGACTAGGAACCTAATTTTAACAGGTTCATCAATTAAGTTTTCTGCATACTGAAATTAGATCCACTACCTTATGCTGACTTTGCTTACTTAAAAACTACATCTGAGTTTCATACCTGGTTGTTTTTGTTGAAGCTCTTCTGCTCTGAACACAACTCAAATATGAACTTTTAATTATTTTTTTAACAAGGTGTCATAAATTCAACAGGAAAATATGAGGTAAAAGCCATGAGAGGCACTTTGAAAACTGCACCAGAGAGAATTCAGTCACTCTTATCAAAGAAAATAATATTAGATAGCATAGTTAATTCCTACTGACAGAAACTACTTTTCCAGAAGAAAATATGAACTCTATTTGGCAGCAACATTCTTTGAAGTTTTCAGTGAATCCTTAAGTATTTTTGACTCTATGTGTTACAGCCTGTGTGTAAATGGACACATATTAACACACAACATAATAAGCAAAGAAGGGTGATCACACACAGCAGTTTTTTAGCAATACAAGGACTGGATTTGGAATATGCAGACCTGGTGGTTGCTCTACCATTTACTATTTTATATTAAACAGATCATTTAATCCCTCTGAGCATCATATTCTCTAATCTTAGATATGTGAACAACAGTACTTATACCATACTTGCAGAAAAGAGAATCAAATTGAATGAACATAAGCAGTATAAACTCTGAAGTGTTATTCAAATGTAGAAGTTGAATAATAATCACTGTCACAAATATTTATTATCCATGTCAAATACTTGGGATTATAATGGAATATGGAGGAATCTCTGTTGATTAACCATATTATATTATAAACTAAGCCTAGGAAACAGAAATCATGAAGTATGTCTCTATTATATTACCAAAATAGCTGTCAAGTGTTTAATATACTTTAAGAACTCAGTTTATTCAATTGTTTTTAACAGAAAATATGGGAGCTTCTGTTTCTCAAGAATGACCACTAACATGAACTAGATCCCTTCCACAAAACCAACATGGGATATGCTTCAAAAGTGAGAAGGAATGACTAAAAGAGTCCAGAATACAGCATAAAAAACTACAAGAAACCCCTGGGGAGACAAAAGATACATAAAGGAGGTACAGGTGGGGAAAGGGCTATGGGGTATAGGATAGGGAGAAATGTCTACTTATGCATTATTTTTCTTCCTCATGATGAATTTTTTGCCCAACCATTGTCACAGGCAGGAAAAGAGCAGCACTGTGACAAACTGGCACAAAAATAGAAAATATAAACAAAATGAAATTTTATTAAAAGAAACGCCTTCCCTTACCAAAACATTAAAAAATCCTAGATGTTTTCAACAATCACAGTGTTTTTAAAAAAACAGATGATATCTATGTCATATAAATTACTACAGAAAAACTGAAATGATGCTACCAACTTATTTTATGGGCCTAGTAAAATCCAGACTCTAAAACTGGATAAGGAGAGTGTTCATGAAGGCAAATATAAATTATTAGATAACAGTACACTAATATATTAAAAAATAATAGCTCAGTGATAAAAAAAAACTACAAAGTGCCTCACTCCTACCTTTACATAACAAAAACTAGACAAAAAGCAAAATAACAATTTTCTTTAACCCACCAGAGAACTGAGATCTCAATACAAACAGAAACAGGCATACCTCAAAGATATTGCTGGTTCGGTTCCAGACCACCACAATAAAATAAATAATGCAGTAAAGCAAGTCACATGAATTTTTTGGTTTCCTACTGCACATAAAAGTTATGTTCATACTACACTGTAGTCTATTAAGTGTGCAATAGCATTATGTCTAAAAAACCAATGTAGGGACTTCCCTGGTAGTCCATTGATAAAGAATCTGCCTTCCAATGCAGGGGACATGGGTTCGATCCCTGGTTGGGAAACTAAGATCCCACATACTGCAGGGCAACTAAGCTGGTGCACCACAACTACTGAGCTCACGTGCCTCAATGAGAGAGCCCACATGCTGCAAACTACAGAGCCCACATGCCCTGGTGCCCATGCACAACACCTAGAGAGAGAAAACCTGCACGCCACAACTAGAGAGAAGCCCGTGTGCCACAACAAAAGATCCCGCATGCTGCAACTAAGAACTGACACAGCCAAAAAAAATAAAGAAAATAAATAAATAAAAACCAGTGTAGATACCTTAATTTAAAAATATTTTATTACTAAAATATACTAACCAAAATTTGACAATGCAAGTTTGCCACAAATCTTCAATTTGTTAAAAACAAACAAAAAAATGCAATATCTCCAAAGTATAGTAAATGAAGTATGCCTGTAATAAATACTTCAATAAACTGAAGTATGCCCATAACCCAAAATCTGGAGTAAAACAGGTGGCTACAGGGAGAAAAAAAGGCCATCATTTGCTTACCTGGTACAGATATTACCATATGCCACTTAAGCTAGTAAGAAGATTCAGCTAGAAATACTTAACAAATTTTTAAAGGTTATGTGTGGGTCACTGTTCTAGTGTGAAGTCCCTGATGCCTATAGGCATGGGGTGTTCCAAGCTTTCATAGGTTTTTCCTCCAGGAAACTCACCTGTTAACTGGGAAAATCCTAAAAGAATTTTTACCATCGTGCTGGCTGGAGGAGAACTGCATTTTGCTTTCAAAATTCTATCCAGACATATCACCATTGCTTCTCCTATAGAACAAAAGCCTTAATTTGCTGGGGGAAGATTAAAACAACAACAGAGAAAACAAAATAAAAAACCAAATAATCCCTCAAAAAACAAAAAATCTGTAGCCTGAGTGAACTGGTGGAAAGTCACTACAGCTGAAGGAGAGAACAGCAGCCAACACCAAAAC
The DNA here is from genome assembly GCF_008692025.1 of Phocoena sinus. Lineage (NCBI taxonomy): Eukaryota > Metazoa > Chordata > Mammalia > Artiodactyla > Phocoenidae > Phocoena > Phocoena sinus. Next base: position 71,001,537 of record NC_045767.1, read on the forward strand.
TCCATCACATGCCTTATATCTCTTCAGGAACAAAAGCCTTAATATATAAGGGGAAGTGCAATAAAACTAAAGCCTCAGGCACTGGTGGAAAGACACTGAAGCTGGGGAAGGGCAACAGGAAAAAAAAAAGCTCTATCTCTGGGGTCTGGGGTGAGACAAAAAATACGTGCTATCTCCAGGATTACAACTGTAGAAGGGGCAAGAAGAACTGTGAAGACATGCCAGCCTATAGCAGGCTTAATTAAAACATGACAAAATCATCAGTTCCCCTAATCCTCACCACCATGCTAATAAGTATAGAGTAAAATAACACTGGAATACAGCACAACTCTTGACTAGATTAACACAAACTCCATGCTACAGGCTTAGCAGAAGGAAGGGTGTGTTGATTTCTATACATACAAAAAAATCCAAAAAACAAACCAAACAAAAAACAACATCAAAGAAGCTTATTTCAGAATCTACTGTCCTTTATAGCATATTAGGTCTTCAACAACGACAAAAATCACAAGACGTGTGAAAAGGCAAAGGAAGAAAAAAAAAGTTTAAGAAATAAAACAATCATCAGAATAAGATCCAAATCAGATATGACACAGATGGGACTATCAAACAAGAAATTTAAAATGATTGTAATTAATGTGTTAAAGACTATAATGGAAAATATAGAAAAATGCAAGGATAATAGGTAATTTGAGTAGAAAGATGGAAATTATAAGAAAGAAACAAATGGAAATGCAAAAAATGAGACATATAGCGAAAGAAAGAAAAGAAAAAAGAAAGAAGAAGGAGAGAAAGAAGGAAAGAGAGAGAGAGAAAGGAAAGGGAAAGAAAAAAGTTAGTTTAGTTAGGAAGGAAGGAAGGAAGCCAGGCTTTGCCTGATGTATAAGTAGACTTTAAACAGCCAAAGAATCTGTGAGAGGTGAAAGATAGGTCAGTAGAAATTACCTTAACTTAAGGCAAAACGAAAAAAGAGTAACAGTACAAAACAAATCAAAAACCTACCACAACAGAACTGAGCTGTGACATAAGAGCTGTTAACAATATCAAACATATTAACATATGTGTAACTGGAATATCTAAAGTGAGAATAAGGTAAAAAAAAGGAAGAAAATGGCTGAGAAATTTCAAAAATTAGTGAAACACACCAAATTACAGATCCAAAAACCTTGAAGGACACCTAATAAGAAAAATACAAGAACATGTATTTATTTCAAACTGCTAAAACAAAAGATAAAGAGAAAATCTTAAAGAAAGCCAGAGAAATAAAATATATTACAGAGGAACATGGACAAGAATTACAGCAGACTTCCCATCAGAAACCAGACAGGCTAGAAGACAAGAGGGTGATATCTTTAAAGTGTTAAGAGAAAACAAAACAAACAGAGAAAAACTTGCTAACATAGAATTCTATAACAAAAATATCCTTCAAAAAGGAAAGTGGGGAGGAGAGACTTTTTCAATCTAACAAAAATTGATATTCATTACCAGCAGATATCTATAAGAAATGTTAAAGAAAGTTCTTAAAGTAGAAGAAATATGATAGGGCTCATAAACTTGGATTTACACAAAGACATGAAGAGCACTGGAAATGGAATAATGGTAAAATTTTATCATATTTTTATTTGCTTTAAAAACACTGTTTAAATCAACAAGTGTAACAATACAGTTTGTATTTAATAACATATGTACAAGTGAAATGTTTGATAAAAGTAGATCAAGGGATGGAAGAGAGGAGCTGGAAATATACTATTATAAAGTACTCACATTACATGTGAAGTGGCATACTGTATTTGAAGGTAGGCATAAATTATTTTGAAATGTATATTGTAAAAACTAGGACTAAAGAAATAAAGAAGAAAAGAAAGAAAGAGGGAAGGAGAGAGGGAGAAAGGAGAAGGAGAAGAAATAATTATAATTAAGAGGCAAAAAGAAACAAAGAACAAATGTAATGAGTAGAAAACAGCTAGCATGATGGTAGATTTTAATGCAATCATATGGAAAATCACTTGAAATATGAGTGGTCAAAACAAACCAGTTAAATGACAGAACTTATCAGATTGGATAAAAGAGCAAGACCCAACTGTATGTTGTCTACAAGAAAGCCACTTTAAATATAAAGTCTTAGGTAGGATAAAACTAAAAGGATGCAGAGATGCATACCATGAAAACAGAAATTAAAAGAAAGCTGTTGTAGTCTTATTAGTTTTATACAAAGTAGCCTTAGAACAAGAAAGGTTATCTGGTATAAAGAGGGACAATACATAATTATAAAGCAGTCAATTCTATGAGAAGGTAAAAGAATTTTAAATGTGCATGAACCTAACAAAAGAACTTCAAAATAGATTAATTGACCATAAGTGAGTGGGTTTATTTCTGGGCTTTTTATCCTGTTCCATTGATCTATATGTCTGTTTTTGTGCCAGTACCATACTGTTTTGATTACTGTAGCTTTCTAGTACAGTCTGAAGTCAGGGAGTCTGATTCCTCCAGATCCATTCTTTTTTCTCAAGATTGTTCTGGCTATTCGGGGTCTTTTGTGTTTCCATACAAATTTTAAAATGTTTTGTTCTAGTTCTGTGAAAAAAATGCCTTTAGTAATTTGATATATACATATAACTGAATCACTTTGTTCTATACTTGAAACTAACATAACAGTGTAAATTAACTATACTTCAATTTTAAAAATGGTTTTCAAATGGGAGAGGAAAAAAAGAACTTCAAAATATATGAGTCAAAGACTGACAGATCTGAAAGGAAAAAATTACAAATCCACAATAATAGCTGAAAACTTCAGCATTCTTCTCTCAGTAACTGATAGAAAAATTAAGCAAGTAATCATTAAGTATGTAAACAACTTAAATAGCACTATGAACCACCTTGCCCTAATTGACATTCATAAATCAATCCACCCAACAATAGCAGAATATATATTTTTCTCAAGTGTACATGAAACTTTCAAAGAAATATACCATATCCTGGGCCATATATTAAACTTTAACAAATTTAAAAGAATAGAAATAAAGCAAAGGACATTTTTAGACCATAAGGGAATTAAACTTAAACTAAATAACAGAAAGATATCTGGAAAATCCCCAAATATTTGGAAATTAAACAACACATTTCTAAATAACACATGAACCAAGAAGGAATTGTCAAGGGAAGTTTTTTAAATGACAGGCTAAAACATAATTAAAATACAACATATAGAAATATGTGTATGCAGCAAGTGCTGTGATTAAAGGGAAATACATAGAATTAAATGCTTATATTAAAAAATATGTAAAATCAGCAACCTAAGCTTTCAGTTTAAAACACTAAAGAAAGAGGAGCAAATTAAATGCAAAAACCAGCAGAAGATTAAGGAATGTATAAAGATCAGAGTAGAAATCAATGAAATTAAAGCAGAAAACAATAGATAAAAATCAAAGAACCAAACACAGGTTCTTTGGAAAATTAGTAAAATCAACAAATCTATAGCAAGACTGACAAATAAGAAAAGACAGAAGACACAAACTACCAATATCAGGGATGAAAGAAGGGGCATCACGACTGATAACACAGGCATCCAAAAGACAAGAAGGAAACTCTAGAAAACAGATAACCTGATTAATCCTATATCTATTTTTTAAAAAAGAAATTTATAGGGAAAAAAAATCTTCCTAAAATAAAACTTTACACCCAGGAAGTTCCACTTGTACACTCTACCAAACATTTAAGGATGAAATAGTAGCAATTCTACACAATCTTTTCCAGAAAATAAAAGGAAACACTTTCTAATTCAATCTATAAGGCCAGCATTATCCAAAACAAGATAAAGATATTTCAAGAAAATGAAATCATACTCCAATATCCCTCATAAACATAGATGCAAATATGATCAACAAAATTAGTAAATCAAATCAAGCAATATATATATTGTGTTCATTCTATGAATTCAAGGCTGATTCAATTCTCAAATATGAATCACTGCAGTTTACCATCTTAAGTAAAAATATATGATCATCTCAGTAGATACCAAAAAGCAATCAACCAAATTCAATATCCATCCTTGATAAAAGTGAACAAAACTTTTAGCAAACCAGAAATAGAAGGAGACTTCCTTAATTTAATGAAAAATATATGAAAAACTGGCAGTTAACATAATACAAAATAATGAGAGACTGAATTTTTTCTCCCTAAAGTCAGAAAAAAGACAAATATCTTCCCTTACCAAGCTTATTCCTTATTTTACTGGAAGCCCTAGCAAGTGCAATAAGACAGGAAAAAGAGATAAAAGGCATACAGATTGAAAAGGAGAAATAAAATTGCCTTGCTTTATAGATGACACAGATACCTATGGAGAAAACCTCAAAGAATCTAAAAAAAAAAAAAAAAAATTCTAGTACTATTAGGTGAGTTTAGCAAGGTTGCAGGGTAAATGCCAATAAACAAAAGTGAATCTAATATCTTTATGGCATCAATCAACAACTGAAATTTTAAAAAGAAAATCCCATTTGAAATAGCATCAAAAATATTTAAAGGTCTTCCCTGGTGGCGCAGTGATTGAGAGTCCACCTGCCGATGCAGGGGACACGGGTTCATGCCCCGGTCCGGGAAGATCCCACATGCCGCGGAGCGGCTGAGCCCATGAGCCATGGCCGCTGAGCCTGCGCATCTGGAGCCTGTGCTCCGCAACGGGAGAGGCCACAACAGTAACAGGCCCGTGTACCAAAAAAAAAAAAAAAAAAAAAAAATTACAAATAAATTAACCAAATACATATATGTTCTATGCATTAGTACAGTTCTCCAGAGTAACAGACCAGTTGTGTGTGTGTGTGTGTGTGTGTGTGTGTGTGTGTGTGTGTGTATGGAAGGCAATCTGCTTTAGTCAAAGTCTAATGATTTAAACGTTAATATCATCTAAAAAATACCTTCACAGTGAAATACAGACTGGTGTTGATTACGTACCTGTATACCATGGCACAGCCAAGTTTACATAAAATTAGCCATCACATTTCTATATTGAGGACTACACAACACTAATAAAATATATTAAAGAAGATCTAAATAAATGGAGAAAATATACCATGCAAGTGGCTTGATAGACTCAACAGATATGACAATAGATATAACTTCTAACAAAATTAATCTACAAATTGAATGCAATCGTAATCAAAAGCACAGCAAACATTTTGGTAGATTTTGCCAAGCTGATTCTAAAATTCACATGGAAAGACAAAGGAACTACACTAACCAAACAATCCTGAAAAAGAACAAGGTTAGAAGATTCACAGTCCCCATTTCAAGACTTACTATAAAGCCAAAGCAATTATGACTGTGGTATTGGTGAAAGAACAGACATATGTTAGTGGAGTAGAATAGAAAGTCTAGAAATAGACCAAGATGAATACAATCAATAGATTTTTGCAAAGGCAAATTAATAAAAAGGGATAGTCTTTTCAACAATTATTGCTGGACCTGCTGGACATCCTTATTTTAAAAAAGTGAATCTCCACCTACAACTAATATCTTATTCAAAAATTAACTCGTAATAGATCATAGATGTAAATGCAAACTGTCAGACTAAAATTCCTCGAAAAAAACATGAAAAATAAAATACTATTTGTAAGATTTTGGGTTTGGTAATAAGTATTTTTATGACACCAAAAGTAACATACATAAAAGGAAAAATAAAACTTGCTAATTAGGACCTCATCAAAATTTAAAATTTAACTTTTGCAAAGGATACTGTTAATGAAAAGACAAGCTACAGACTGAAAGAAAATATTTGCAAATCACATAGTGGATTAAACATTTGTATGTATAACATATTAAGACCTTTTAAAATTCAATAATAGAGATATGGGGATATATGTATGGCTGATTCACTTTGTTACAAAGCAGAAACTAGCACACCATTGTAAAGCAATTATACTCCAATAAAGATGTTAAAAAAAAAAAACCTCAATAATAAGGGGAAAAGTCCACGATAACAAATCACTATTTTAAAAAGATGTAAAAGATATAAACAGACATTTCATCAAAGTATATATACAGGTGGTAAATAAGCATAGAAAAAGAGTCTCAACATCCTTAGGCATTAGGAAAAGAAATTTAAACTACAATGAGGTATTACTATATATCTATTAAGACGGCTAAAATTAAAACAAATGAACAAATCCTGACCGATCAAAATCTGCTGAAGATGTGAAGCAATAAGAACTCTCATTCATTGAGGGTGGGAATTCAAAATGATATAGCCAGTTTGGAAAATGGTTTGGCAGGTTCTCATAAAGTTAAACATATATTTACCATATGACCCCATAAGCATTAGACTAAATAAATAGAATATTACTAAGGAAATAAAAGATTTGAATGACTCTATTAATCAACCTGATCTAATTGACATTTATGGAACTCTCCACCCAATCATTTAAAAATAAATCATACATTGGACCATAAAACTAGTCACAGTAAATTTAAAGTGCTCATATCACAAAGATTACATTTCATGACTACAATACAGTTAACTTAAAAATTATAGAAAAACTAAGTAGCCCTATATATACTAGGGGAATTGCACTTGTAACTTAACAACTCCCCACAAAGACTACTGTAGGACAAACTGCTTTACTGATAATTTTACTGAACTTATAAAAAAGAAATAATACCAACCCTGCCAGAACAATTTTACAGTGAGAGGAAGAAATACATCACAGCTCATTCTTTGAGTCCAGAATTACCCTGAAATCAAAACTAGACTAACATTATTAGAGAAAAAAAGCTACATAAAAGTCAACATTAAAACTTTAACAATATATTACAGTCAAATCTAGAAATATATAAAAAGGAAAATAAATCATATGTAAGTAGGTCAGAATCAGGGCTTTTGCATTTGAAAACCAACCAATGTAGTGCAAAATTATAAGGTAATAAAGTAGAAAAAATTATGTCAATAACTGAAGAAAAAGCTAATAGACTGGATGAGCCTCAGAATCTGAATATAAACTCTGCACATAAAATTCTTGATTAATTACTAAATAGCAGGCTCAGGTAAGAGCTGGGAGGCTTGACAAAAGAGGAAAAAGAAAAACGAAGAAAGATAAAGAGAGAAGAAGGAAGAAGAACAGGAGAGAAGAGGAGGAGGACAAAGAGGCAGTAACAGCAACTGGAAGCTGAAAAAAAGTATCAGCTGCTGAACACTGCAGGAGAAATAGATTTCAAAATTTGATTCCAAACAAGTTAATTTATAAGGACCTTTTCCTCTTTTTTTTTGGAAGAACAAAATCATCATCATCATCACTGAAAGAAAAAAGGAGTTTCTAAATTATTAAAGTATATTACTTACGATGTCTACTTTTCCACCAAAAATTATTAGGTAAGCAACAAAACAAGAATAAACATAAGAAACTGTGACCCCTATTCATGAAATAATCATTTAATAGAATCTGACTCTGAATGGCCACAGATGCTAGACATACCAGGCAAATAATTCAAGGAAGTTATTATAAATATGTTCAAAGAATTAAAGGGAGACATTAAAAACTTAAAAGAAAATATACTTCAATCTATGAACAGATATAGAATCTTAGCAGAGAAATAGAAACTATAAAAAAGAATGAAATGGAAATTCTGTGTCTGAAAAGTACAACTGAAATTTACTAAATGGGGTCAACACCAGTTGAAGAAGAAAGAATCAGTGAATTTGAAAATAGATCAATGGAATGAATAAAATTTGAACAACAGAGACAAAAAAAAATGTAGCAAATAAACAAAGGCTCAGAGACTCTGGGGTAACATCAAATGATTCAATGTACATTTCACTTGGAGTACCAGGAGAGTAGAGACAAAAAGTGAAAGAAAAATATTTCAAGAAATACGGGCTGTAATAATCTTCACAAACTTAGTATAAAGGAAAAAAAGAAAAAAGTAATATTAACTTACATATCCAAGAAGTTTAACAAACTCTCAGTGAGATAAACACAAAGAAAATCACACTCAGGTACTTCATAGTCAACTTCTGAAAGCTACAGATAAAGAGAAAACCCTAGAAGCAGGGGGAAATTTGATACATTACATAGATGTTGACAGTGATGCAATCAATGATGGGCTTTATATCACAAACAGTGGATGCCAGAAGACAACAGAATGGCATGTCCAAAGTACAAAAGGAAAAACAATTCAGCTAAGACCTAATCTATATCCAGTGAAACTACTCTTCCAAAATGAAGTTGAAATACACTTTTTAAAAAATGAGTTAGCAGCAGATCTTTACTAAAATAAATGCTAAAGGAAGTCTGGAGGATTGAAGAGAAATGAGACCAAATAGCAACTTGAATATATAGGAAGAAAAGTAAACTGTACATATACATATAGTTATGTATACATCTATCTCTGTGTATGCATATACACATATACATGTATACATGCGTATATATGTATGTATGTATATATATAAATTTTCTTTTAATTCTTTAAAAACATTATGTTGAGTATAAATAGAAGTGAAAGAGAGTGTTCACACTGCATGATCCCATTTATATGACATTCTAGAAGAAACAAAACTAATCTTTAGTGACAGAAAACAGATCATTAGTTGTCTAGGGCTGGGGATGAAAGGCAGAAATTGACTGCAAAGGGTCTTAAGGGAAGTTTTTGGTGTGATGGGAATTTTCTATATCTTCATTGTGATGCTGAGCACACAGATGCATATACTTATCAAAATTCTTCATACTGTACTCTCAGCATGGGTACATTTTACTGTATATAAATTATACCTTATTAAATTTGATTAAGAAATACATAAAGCAAAAACTACTGATTTGACAAAACATAAAGGATTTCTGTTCAATGAAGAATATAAGAAAAGTTATATATACTACCAAATGTAAAATAGACAGCTAGTGGGAAGCAGCCGCATTAGCACAGGGAGATCAGCTCGGTGCTTTGTGACCACCTAGAGGGGTGGGATGGGAGGGTGGGAGGGACACGCAAGAGAGAGGAGATGTGGAGATATATGTATACATATAGCTGATGCACTTTGTTATACAGCAGAAACTAACACAAAAGTGTAAAGCAATTATAGTCCAATAAAGATGTAAAAATTTTTTTTCATTAAAGAAAAAATATATTAGAGACTAGGAGAGATGCTTGTAAACTATTGAGAATGAACTAAGGCTGCATATATGAAAAAGAGGCTCATCTTCACTACTAGGGTAATACAAATTTCAAAATACCAGTTTTCAAAGTGACAAAAATCAGGAAGTTGGATAGTAGAAATGTTAGAAAGTATAAGGGTGAAATTAAGCTGCCAGGTTTTGCTGTTAGGCCTGTAAATTGTTTCAGGAAAGCAATCAGGAAGTACTTAGTAAAATTACATGTACATGTGACCTACAAAATCCTCTTCTGGTAATACTGTCAATCATAGGAGATAAGATGAATAAAATGTGGTATATGCATGAGATGAAAATCAAGGTAACAATCAAAAATAAATTTAGATGCACAGCAGAATTAATAAATCACAAGAAAAAATAGTGTTGAGTAGAAAACCTATTACACAGAGTAAGATGATTAATAATAATTTATGTAAACTAAAACCACACGAACACATACATGTAGAATAAGCCTATATAATTTTAAAGGTTACATTCAACTCAAAGACTAATATGTGTATGAGTGGAGAGGAATGCCAGTGGAGATGAGGAATCAAGTAAAGGCAGTGATTATGAAAAAATAAAAGGAGAGAGGCCTTGCACAGATTGATATCAGAGAAGTAAAATTAATTTTCTGAATAAAGGAAAAAATGTATTTGTTACATTGATGCTTCTCAACACTTATGTAATGTTGTGTCCATATCCTTATATCTGAGCTATTACTCCTTTCTCAAGTGATAGCCTAAACTATGAAGACAACAGTAGTATTCTAAGCATGTGCTTTGGATTACTGTCTTTCTACATATCAAAGTGGATATAGCATTCTTTGGGGAACATCAAAGAATCATTTCATCACTTATTCCTCTCTAAAGAGAATATATTTATTTATCATGGTATGTGACATACTGCCAAGACTCATCTCATTTTACATTGAAAAATATGCCAAGAATTATGATTTAGTTTAGATGAACATTATGAAGTAACAGTACCCCTCATTTCACAACAATTATTTGGTGACTAGGAGTAAGTGTATCTTATGTTGTCTAAGAATAATCTACAAGCCCACTGGAGACCTATTTTCTACCTCAGCTTGTACCCACTTTTACTCTATTACAAAAATATTTGATATCTTTATTTCCATGTGCAATTTTTTCCAGGTAAAATTCTATTAATAATAGTTTTATTAAAGTATGTCATCATGAAGTTCTTTCTCTAGTGGAAGAGATAAGACATACAAGAATAACTGTAAGAAAAGCAATGTGTCATAAATGATACCCCTTCCTTTAAGGAATGAAGAAATTATTAAAGAGGAGGATCAGAGAAGTTTGTGGAAGAAATATCATTTAAGTTGGACCTTGATGTAATGGAGAATTCACATATTCTGAGATGGAGGAGCAAGATATTCCAAGTAAAGAGAACAAAGGGAGGTAAGAAAATAAAGAGTATGTAATGGAACTGCAAGTATTTCAGTTCACACAATATACTGTACCATATGGGGAGCCATATGAAATAAGACAGCAAAATTAAGTCAAAAGGCAGATCACAGATAAAGAATTTGAACTTTATTACATACAATTTGGGTAAAAGGTCCTGGTACATCAGAAACAAGTTAGGGATATCAATCAGTTCCATGGGAAGAGCTTGTAGAAAAAATGAAATATTGGTTAGAAAGTTATGACAACTGTCCTACCAAGAGATAAAGAGAGCTTGAATTAGGGAAGATGCTATGCAAATAGAGACAAGAGGAACAATGTATATAGAAATTTTTTTCTAGGAAATGGAAAGCCATTGGGTAAGGGAGATAAGAAGTAAGTTAAAATGACTTTTTTTCCTATTCTAAGTGACTGGTAGTACACTTAGTTCATTGCTAGGAAGAAAAAAAGGCGGAAGACCAGGTGTGAAATAATAGTAAATATAAATATTTGTGTATATATATATATCCATATATATATATTTGCCCCTGGTTCCTGCTACTATTTAGTCTTTTACCCCAGTTTCTAACACAGAGCTCCCAAAACACTTATAATTTCCTGAGTGATGGAAACACCTTTTGTTCTAATGAGGTGACTCCTGATGGGCACCTGGATGGGGGCTGGTCATGAGAAAGCAAGTCATGATTAGAAGCTAGGAACTTTCAACCCCACCCCACCCCCATTCGCTAGAGAAAGCAGAGGGGTTGGTAATTGAGTTAATAATTGATCATGCCCACATGATAAAGCCTCCATATAAATCCCAAAAGTACAGGGTTCACAGAGCTTCTAGGTTGGTGAATACATACACATGCCAGGAGGATGGCACACCCAACTCCACAGAGACAGAAGCTCTTGCACGTGGGACTCTTCTAGGCTCAACTTATGTATCTCTTCATCTGGCTGTTCATTTGTATTCTTTAAAATATCCTTTATAATAAATTGGGAAGAGTAACTAAACTGTTTTCTTGGGTTCTATCAGCCACTCCAGTACATTATCGAACATGAGGAGGGTATCATGGGAACCTCTAATTTGTAGTCAAGTTGCGGGTAGCCTGGGGACCTACGACATGCACTTGACTTCTGAAGTGAGGGGAAGTCTTGTGGAACTGAGCCCTTAATCTGTGGAATTTTTACTAACTTTGGTTAGTGTCAGAATTTAACTGAATTGCATCAACATCTGACATGTTGGAGAACTGGTTACTGTGGGGAAAAAAACACACACACACATCTGATGGCCAGAGCAGTACTAGAGTTGTGAGGAAATACGGGACTTTTTCCTTTCTGGGCATTGGGTTTAGCAGAAGATAAGAAAATGTACTCTGGACTTAATGAGTTTTAAGTGCCTAAGGCAACTTTAACAGGAAATGTTCAAAGGGTGATTGTATTAGTTAAGGTAATGGAAGCTGCTGTAACAGAAAAACCTTGACATTTAATGGCTTAACAGAAAAACCTTGACATTTAATGGCTTAACACAATAAATATTTATTTCTTGTTCACCTAGTCTAGTAAAGGTGTAGGAGAGGGTAGGGAGTCTGTTTCACAGATACTCAGCAACTTTGGCTTAACAGTTTCTACGTCTTTAACAAAGGGCTTCCACTGTTTCTCTGGGTAATGGAAGGCATATTGTTAAATTAAAGTAGAATTCATCAGAAATGATGCGCCATGCTGTTTATTGCTACATTGTTTATAATATCAAAGTTAGCAACCAAATGTTCTTCTAGTTTACTGTAATGAAAATGGATTGTTTTCAGAATCAGAACAAATGAAATAATTGTTTTGAGATACACAAATACATCTCTCTCTCTCTCTCTCTCACACACACACACACAAACACACAAACACACACACACTCATACATACACACACATGTAAATTCTCACGAGGGCAGACCACTGGAGAAAGGCAATGGAAGAATGGTCCGTTAGCTGCATTTGAGACAGTAAGCATGCCTAGTCCTCTTATTGATTTAGAAGAAGTGAAAGAAATGGCTTTTACTAGGGGAAAAAAAAAAAAAAACTCACTGAATAGGATATAGCTTCTTAAGGAAACCTCAACTACTAACCCAGCCTTTAAGTGCATTAAGTAGTGTAAGTCCGTTTATGTCTTAGGCCATGAGACATATACATGAAATACCTAGAATAGGCAAATTTGTAACAATGCAAAGTAGATTAGAGATTACCAGGGTCTGGGCAGAATGAGGAGTTATTGCTTAATGGGTACTGAGTTTCTCTTTGGAGCAATGAAAAAATTTTGGAAATAGACAGTGGTGATGGTTGTACAATATTGTGAATGTAATTAAAGCCACAAAATTGTACACTTAAAAATGGAAAATTTTATGTTATATATATATGTCACCACAATTTAAAAAAATGTTTTAAAATGAGTGTATAGAAGTTGGCTTTAACTACTGACTGCTATTTTAAAGTTAATTAATTTATACTTACCTAATTGATGAACTCGCTTCTTTTCTACTTGATTCTAAAGCATCCTAGAATGGTTCTGACAGTTTGTATTTTAAGCACTTCATTTCTTTTTTTTAACTCAGAAAATGATTTTATTATTTTTTTACATTTTAAACCTCATATTTATAACAGCATATTCTTTAAAAAATCAAGTGGTTTTTAACAGGTTTATGAGATAAAACACAAGCCTCCTGCTGTTCCTGCCCTGTTCCTGATTCTTACTCCCGTGAGGACACTATTTTAATAATTTTGGTGTTGCTTCTTTTATATCTTCCATATTTTTATTTTAGCCCTTATTTCTGAGAGTTCAATTAAATTTTAATTTTATTTCCTCAAATTTTAGAACAAGCTTAACTAACAACAACAATAAATATGTTCTACTTGATAATAAAATAGAACAATTTTGTGTGCTATTGCTCTGAACACTCACACCCATATACCCACAAACAAACTCATGTTAATTTCACAAATATATTACTTTTACTAGGTTGTTACAGAAATTAGACTATATATATTATATAGCAATGAGATTTTATATGTGTATGCATGTGTATGTACACATTTAACTCAATGTCCAGCACAGAATAAGTACTTCATACTGCGTAGTGGTATGACATAAACTATAGATAGAGCTCTGTTTAGACCTACATTAATTTCAAAAAGTAGTGTGCAGAATCAGTTGTGCTTTAAATAGTTTATTTTAGATTATATCAATCTCCTAAGTCCTCTCTTACAAAATTCTTTAGATTAATGGCTATTATGATGAAAGTGTCAATCTCTTCATTATAAATTCAACTATTGAAAAATACTTTTAAGAGTTAAGATTTGAAACAGTTTTTTTTCAATAAAACCATTAACTTGAAACTTTATCTAGAATTCTCTATATTCCATTAGTAACATAAGGTGGCAAATCACACAAAACTAATATTAGAGAGTCCCATTACAAACGAAGCCTATGCATTCTTCATCTTTATCCCTCCATCGTACTATAGAATGAGAAATATGCTTCAGGGTAAAGTTTCCAAATGCAAAAAAAAAAGATTCAGTTCTGATTACATTAAGGGAGAGAAGATAGGATAGCATTTTACTGATGATAAAGAAAGTTGTCAATAACAACTGAGTCACAAAGGACATTCAGCTCAAATTTTATCAAAGATCCAATGAAATTAGAACACTGTTCTCTAGGCATTCTGTTTAACCAAGGTTTTCCATATTTCAATTTAGTTATAGAAAATATCTGCACTACATTTTCCGAACATTCTATTTCCTGATAGAGCATCTTTTCAGTAATGCCCACTATTGGTCATTTGGCTGCCATTCTTTATTGACACTTGAAGGCAGCTGTGAGTTTAGTAGCCAACTTTAGTTAATTAGAAAAAGATTTGAGGGACTTCCCTTGTGGCACAGTGAGTAAGACTCTGCACTCCCAATGCAGGGGGCCCAGGTTCAATCCCTGGTCAGGGAACTAGATCCCACATGCATGCCGCAACTAAGAGTTCACATGCCACAACTAAGGAGCCCACCTGCCACAACTAAAGAGCCCACGTGCTGCAACTAAGGAGCTGGCGAGCCACAACTAAGGAGCCCGCCAGCCACAACTAAGACCCAGTGCAACCAAATATATAAAGAAATATATATTTTTTTAAAAAAAGGAAGAAAAAGATTTGAAATTTTTCAAACTGTTCCTGGCTTCCAATGCATACCGTATTAATCTGTTCAGGCCACTGTAACAAAAAACCATAGACTTAGTTGCTTAAACAACAGAATTTCTCACAGTTCTGGAGGCTGTAAAGTCCAAGATCAAAGTGCTGGCAAATTTGGTTCCTGGTGAGAGCTTTCTTCCTGGCTTGCAGTGTGTCCTAGCTCGCTGTGTCCTCACATAGAGCTCTAGTCTCTTCCTCTTCTTATAATAATTATACTGATAATCCTTATACCTCTAATACTAATCCCACTATGGGGGCTCCACTCTCATGACTTCATCTACACTTAATAAGCTCCCAAAGGTCCCACCTTTAACACTATCACACTAGAAGTTAAGTTTTCAACAAATGAATTTTGGGGGAACACAAATATTCAGTCCGCAACATATACTTTGCAATTATATTTAATTTGAAGTCAACACAGAACCTTAAACATATTTCTAAGTATCTTCTCATTATAAAAACTGTCTCTCTTCATAATTTTATTGAATATTTTAGAATGTTCTCATATATTGGTGTGCATCAGACTCACCTGTGGGAGCCTGCACACCATAAAAATGAGATCCAACCCAAACATACAAATATAGGCACAAATTAATGAAAACATTAACTTGGGTTTTCTATATATGAAAACTCCTGGCATAAAAATATCTCTTCCTATATAAATAATCTAAAGAGGATACTGGGAAGCTAAAAAAATACCTCTTTAAATCAAACTCCTTTGCAAATTCGTAAGTAATTCCTGATTATTATATATCCTTGATCCCTTTTGGAAATCTAATGCAATCTTCAAGTCATATTCATCAAATATTAATGGCTTACTATAATCACACACTTGTTTATAAAAATCAGGAATATATAATTTTGGGAATAGGTTTCATCAACAGGATGAGACAGTGCTCTCAGAAAAGTAATGATGATTAAATATCCACAAAGAGTTTTTTATAACATTCTGTTTTATGTGTTCCTATGCAGCCTCATGCTGTTTGCTGCCACGTTTCAGAAATACCAAAGAGCAAGGTAAGGTTTGGAGAAGGACAATAATAATAATAAACCATAGAACGGATTTATAAGTGAAAAAGATACCAAAGGTCAGAACTCCTCATTCCGAAAGACTGAGGTTGAAATAACTGAAATTACTGTAAACAAAGAAGACATGGATAAAGTGAACATGGGTATTTACTGAATTCTGGATGCATAGAATGTAAATCTAGAAAACAGTATACTCTTTGAAAGCACATTACTGCTTCACAGATGAGGCAAAGCAAGCAAAATAGCTTCTAGGAAAATTTAGGTGAATTTGCATATTCTAGATCAGCATCAAATGATGAAGGACAGTTAAAAGTTATTTAGGTCAAATCCCTATTCTATGACATCATGCAAAATAATCATGCTTCCTCAGAGGCAGCACTTTAAAAGTAAAAAAAAAAAACATCATGAATGGACTACCTGTATGTCTTACATTAGAAATAATTTAGATAATTTGTAATATTATAAGTGATTCAATATAGTTCAGATATAAAAATACATAAAATGCAAACATATCTCATATATATGACATATATATATCTCAGAAAACCACTCTTGATCAAATTTCATTAGAACAGGTAATTAGCATCCCTCATTAGATGACCTCATTAGATGAAAAGTGCAGATGGAATATGGTCACAGAAGCCAAAATACCTGTTACCTATGTTAGCTGTTCCCTGTTTTTTTCAGGAAGATTGGACTTATGCCCTAGAAGAGTATCTATAATTTTCTATCAGAACCTGGTGGTCATGCATTAATGGACCAAGCATAACTTGGTCCATTAATCCTGAGTAGAGTAAAAGTATGGAGTATTCTGTGATCACACAACATGTCTTGATGCCTTATTGGTATTCATAGCTTCTCTCAAGTGTGTGGTAGACTGGAGATGGTCAGTCCTTATTATTCAAACCTGGATCACTGGCAGCTTTCCTCTCATTCATCTTCTGGGAAAACCCTGTGTCACAGTTAGAATAAATGTTAATGTGCTCAGTTCTGTAGCTTATCCCAAGACCTGAGAATTCTGAATGGCATTTGGCCCAATCCCAGAAATTTTATTCCACATTGATTTTGCCTTTCCTGAGCTTTTTTTCATTTCAAAATCTGTACCAAAAATAATCACCTTAAGATCAAGCACTGAAATCAATGCCAATGTCCCTGGACTCTCTTTTTGAATCAGCTTCTTTGAGTGTTTAGTGTCTTTTCAAAACATTGACTGATTAAAATTTTTATGCTTTATTTTGAGACCATTTTCTCATTTTAACTCCTTTGAGTTGCTGTGATTTTATAAATAGTGTCCTTATTATGATCTGCTTCTGGCCTTCCTCACAGACTTCAGCGAGAGTCCTGGAGTCCTGGAGCCTATTTTTGTGCTCTCCTGAGGAGGCTTGTTCCCTAGCTCTCCCTCATTGTGAGTTTGTTCCAGGCTGTTGGCTGCCTAATGCTTTGATGTCTCTCTCCATTAACTAACTCTTGCCTTTCAACAACTGAGCTTCGGTTTCTTGTTTACTGCCATCCTTCTCACAGCTCTTGGCTTACTACTCTGTGTGTCAGTAGAATCCTTGGCAACTTCCTGTGTCATTTCTTGCCCCTCCTTCTCCACAAATTGCTTTTCACCAGTTTGGCTTTCCAAAGACAGCCTGTCAGCAATTCAAAGTGTGGATTTTATCTCTGGTCTCCTAGACAGTGCTCATTTTAATTATTAGTAAGAGGCAGAAGGCTGACACATAAAGGTAAGTAACCACCTACGCTGTCACTAAAAAGGCACAAGGATTAAGTCCTGTTCAGGGTGCCTGAAATCCCAGATGAGAGATTCATCTCTCTGATTTTAAAAATTTTGATTTTATTTTTAGGAGAGCTTGATCAAATTGTAAATACTCTCTTCTGTTTACCTTCAGGCTTTTCTACATATACTGCTGTGGCATTTGCCGTATTATATATTCTATCTCATATTGTCATAATTAATCATTATTAATACACAATATCATAATTAATTTTGTTTCTATGCACCCATGAGACTGTAAGCCATTTACATAGGCATGGTGTTCCAGTCATTATATCTTAGTGTCTAGGGTAGTACATACATGGTGACAGTAGGTCTAAATACATGGTTGTTGAGTTAACAGATATAAAACATAGGTGGAGAGGTGGAAAACTTATACCACTAACTTCTAATGCATTCATTTTAAATGTAAGAAGTATGAGTTTGGGAAGTAAGTCAGTTGATGCAACAGAAAACTCAAATAACAATGGCTTAAACACAAAACGGTAAATTTTGCTCATATAATGAGAATTCCAAGGGAAGGAAATTACTGTTATTGATTTGAAAGTTCAGGTATGTCATGGCTAAAATCTCAGTAATATTCCTAACCTTTCAAGGCAGCAAGGTGGCTGCTCCAGTTCCAGTCATCATGTGTACCTTCCAGGAGCAAGGAAGAAAGAGAAAGGGCCAGAAGGAAGACAAGATACCATCAACAGCAAGAACACAGAGACTTCCCAGAAATTCCATCAGATTCCTGTTTATATTTCATTGGACAGAATTATGGCACATTGTCTCCCATAGCAAAAAGGAGAAAGAGATAATGGGGGGTTTGTGGGTTTTTTTTTCTCTTGACACCACAAGTAAAAAGAAGAAGAGAATGAATATTAAGCCACAAAAAAATCACTGTCACAGAGGGGTACTGAGGCGTATATGAGTGCTGGGAAAAAGTCAATTTAAGTGACAATGTAAAAGATTCAATGTAAATGAAAGAGAGCATATAACGTCAACTGATGGCTGCTTCACCATCTTGCCCAGTAATGGCTGACAGAAGTCAGACATTTTGATCTATAAGCTTGAAAGCCTGACTGAGGCATGAGATCTTCGTGGGAATCCTAACACAGTATCTTTCTATTCTTCATTAAGCCTCTTCATGGGCTTCATAAATAAAGTTGTCCTGAGCATTTTCTAAATATCTGGCTCTGTGGTACATTGAATAATATACCATAATACTTGCCTTCAAGCTGCCCACCTTAATCTAAACTTTGTAACAACAGAAGTGAGCACAGGATCTTGCAATTCCCCTGAAGAAGCACTTAGGCTGAGTATGTGCTTGTGGGGTTAGAATTTTGTCAGGGAAGGATTGTCTTAGAAGGAGAAAGTGGAGCCCACCAAATGAAGTGCAGAAGGGTGTTACTGGCATAAAGGCATATGCATTAGTGCATAAAGGCACAGGAAGGCAAAGGAAATGAAAAGCATTCTGGGATTTGTAATTTTTCAGTGGTGCAAAGCACAGAATTCAGAGGGTAAAGACAATGGTAGGGAGACAAATTAGAAGAGAGTAAGCAAGAACCAAAGGCTCTTTCTGAACAATGAGACAATGAATAATTTTAAGCTGTCATGAGTTCTATGTTTTAGGAAAATTATTCTGGTGTTACTAGGGACAGTTTACTGGAGACATGTAACACTGAAGAGAGAGAATTCAGTTAAAGGAGTATTCCAATTGTTCAAATGAACAATACGAGGGCTTAACCCAAAACAATATCAGAGGATTTGAAAAAAAGGCCGGATTCCACAAACATTAAACAAGTCCAAGAACAAACTCACCAAATGCTGTGTGTGTGCATGTGTGTGGTAGGCAGTCAGGGGAATAAGTGTAGAGGTGGGGCAGAATTGAGGGTAGAAAACTAAAACAACTCCCATTTCTTCACTCATTCACGGATTCAATAATGATGATTGAGTTGATTTTCCTAGTGGCAGTGGTGTTTGGCGTAATGTGCAACCTCAGTAAGACATAATAATATACACAGCTGCTCACATTAATGCCTATACATCTGACCCAAGCACAACATAAGGCAACTGCAACAAGAAAACAGTCACTCAGCCATTGAGAAACCCAAAAATGTGCTCTTGAATCATGGTTGAACAGCCTACTTCCTAGAGCAAATCTCAAGGACCAAAGGAATATTATGAAACACTAGATTTTATTAAGCAAAGGACAAGCCTGTTCACACCATGTTTCCATGGTGAGTTACTTAGTAGCCTTCAAAACAACTTATTAGCGAAACCAGAAACTTATTATATTAGCCTCTGTAGCAATTAATGAATAAAATCTGGTATCTAAAATATGAGGAAAAATTCTTAAACCATAAGGAAAATGATGCAGTCTTCACAAAGCCAATCCAAGTAATTAGATACTTAAATAAGAACAGCAAGGCAAAAAGGAATAGATTGTGGTCCCAGCTCCAGAGAAAACCAGCAGAAATGGTGAGATGGAAGCATGCAACAGTTCCTAAAATTAGCATTCTATTATCCTGCCTTTATATTCTGCAGGAAGGTGCCTTAAGGTTCACCAACCCAATAGTCCTTGTCACTGCTATTAGCTCAACGAAAATAATAACAAAGGATCTCTTAGTGCACTGCCTGGTTTGAAAAAAATTGTATAGAAGAATAAATTCTCAAAATAATTCTGGTTTTCGGACAAGAAGAGCATCCATGTTAAAAGATCCAGCTCTTCTTTTTCAAAAGATTGGTTTCCTGTATGTTTGTGCATTGGGAGATAATCTGACCTTAAGGACAACAAAATCAATAAATTAGCAGAAATGAGTAAGTAGGATTAAAACATATACAAAGCATAGTGTTTATAAGCTCATTTTAAGTCAAAAGGACCTCGATTGGAATCTTGGCCTTTGCACTTAACAGGCTTCTTAGCTTCTCTAAGCCTCATCAATAATATAGAAATAAAAGCACCTACTTCACAGAATTGTTGTGGGAACTAAATGCTCATGAGGCATCCAGCCTTAAATCTGGCAGATAATAAATCTCAAATACATATTAACATAAAGGATGAATTAACAACATTCTGCAAAGTACTGATTTGTATTTCCCTTTTACGGGATAAGAGATTAAGGCTCTGAGAGGCTCACTGACTTATCCAAGGTCACAATGCTAATAAATTTGCAAACCAGATTCAAACACAGGTCTACTACGGTGGGTTCGTTGTTCTGATTTTTTTTTATTCTATATTTTAGAAAATTTCCTTTTAACAGGACAGGACATGATATAAATACTGTGCTAAGCTTATGGCTTCAGAATTCAGTTGAAAGAGGGACCATACAGAAGAAAATGAAAGTAAAAGCAGTCTATTCCAAACAGCTCAGTGTGATAGCCCTGTAAATGATCAAGTTTAGAACATAGAACCTATGAGAAATGGTTAAAACGATCACAACAATCTAAGTTTGGAGAAGACACAGTAGGGGGAAATATAATTGCAGTTATCAAATTTACAGAAATGTAGTTTAGAATATTATGCACACTTTCACTTTGCAAGGATGGTTTAATTATTCCCAAAGGACTAAATATTAAATGCAAGGAAAAATGACAGTAATAAAATAGACACCCTGCTGCCAAGTTCGAATGAGAATTTACAGGAGTGGGGGTGATTTTAGGAGATGGATGAGAGGTCTATTGTGATTCAGGGATGAATTATTATGTTTACATTTGCAAGTTCCGTGGTTATAGCGGGGCTGCTGGGTCGTAAGAAAATCTTAAAACTTGGATTAATTTTTCCAAACAATGAATATTTCAAAATCAAAATGCAATGTCTGAATTCTCATGTTTAATTATTAAAATGCCCATGATTTTACCAAAAAGAAACTGTTCACAGAAATTTGCCATTTAACAAGGTTATTACCACCAAAGAATTTGATTATCCTATAAAATTTTATCTCAGTATACAATTTCACATTTACCAAAGGATATATTATTGGTCACTAACTTTAACTGAAGAAGTTTAGGGATTACTATTACCAAATTCTACTTTCAAGCTAACCACTGATTCCAGATATAAACATGGATAACGGCAAGGAAAAAATTAAATTCATATTTCTAGGTAGTTACATACCATACTGGTCAGGTCAGCAGAGTACAAAAAGAAGGTCTATTACCATCTAATAGCAAAATGAGGTTTTAAAAACAGTGTCTAATATAGATAAGCAACAAGGATATACTGTACAGCACAGGGAATTACAGCCATTATCTTGTAATAACTTAAAATGGAGTATAATTTGCAAAGATATTGAATCACTATACTGTATACCTGAAACTAATATAATACTGTAAATCAATTATGCTTCAATAAAAAAAGAAAAAGAATTCAATAAAATTTTTTAAAAATTAAAAAAAAATAGTGCCTAGATTTCTCATAAACATAATTATACAATCACACCAGGGGGCGCTCTTAACACTGAAATGATGGATAACATTTTAAAACATGTGGTGGTCTTAGCTGGCCAAAGTAAAGATTTTTCTAAGCATGTATAGTACTTGCAACAAGTGCTTATCTCTCCAAAATGTTTGCTGGCAATACACATATTTTATTTTTCATCCAACTGATTGCATTAAGACTATCAAGTTAGTCAATCAAGTAAAACTTTTTCGACGGATAGAAAATATCTTATTTTGGAAACATTTGTTTATTTAGATTGGTATATGTCTCTTATACTTTCTGTGGTGGGACTAATTCTGAATAATAAATAGAGTGCTTAAGAGCACATACAACTTTTTAAAACGGTTTTGTTGTCAATTTTATTTTTTACAAAATTTCTTACCAGAACTTTAACTCTTTCTTTCTTTCTTTCATAAAAAAGGAGGGATCCTCAACATTATCTAAAATTGACACTCATAGTGAAATTCTAATCTCAGCACCATGGGCCTTTTCCATATTTTGTCATTACCTGATAGGAACTCTGAAGCTCAGATGCTCTCCTCAGAAAGTTCAAGATTCAGATTCCTAAAAATATAATTAGAAAATTAGTGTGAGGTTTCAAGGAAACAGAAAAAGGCAAAAGGTAAGGATGGGCTATATTACCCAGAGAAAATCACCACAGACTACTTCACCAACAGTAAATATTTTTATACGAGTGACACCTGATTAAATAAACTTTAAGAAATAAAGTACAAAGGAAAGAATTGCAAAGTATTCGAAAGGAAGAGGACATAGTTACCTGTCTTTCTATAGTGATACAGAAGGAGTTTGTAAATTTTTCTCAACGCATGTACTTGAGATCACCCCCCTTCATCTGTCAGCTGCCTCCATGAGTTACTATCTACCTGTGCACAAGCTCAAATAGGGAGAGTTCTGATCAAGGTTCACCTTATGTGTATGGAGAATAGGGAGCTACCTCTTCCACCTGAGTTCAGGGAAACAAGCATGAACTTCTCTACTGTTTGTGCCATAAATCAAATTTGCCATTATACTAATGTCTCAAATTCTAGTGACAGGAACAATTTTTTTCATTCTATAAAGTAAAAATACACCTGGAGAAAATGATACGTTTATTTATTACTTTAGACCAAAGTATATGTGGATGATAGGAAGCCCTACCTACCCAGAAACAGATATTAACACAGTTTTCCAAAACGTGGGTGAGGGACTTCCCTCGTGGCGCAGTGTTTAAGAACCCGCCTGCCAATGCAGGGGACACAGTTGTTCAAGCCCTGGTCCAGGAAGATCCCACATGCAGCGGAGCAACTAAGCCCATGCACCACAACTACTGAGCCTGCGCTCTAGAGCCCACGAGCCATAACTACTGAGCCTGTGTGCCATAACTACTGAAGCCCGTGCATCTAGAGCCCGTGCTCCGCAACAGGAGAAGCCACTGCAATGAGAAGCCGGCACACCACAACAAAGAGTAGCCCCGGCTCGGCACAACTAGAGAAAGCCTGTGCACAGCAATGAAGACCCAACCCAGCCCAAAAATTAATTAATTAATTAAAAACAAACAAAAAAATGTGGGCGAGAAGGAAAGAAAAAAAGAACATTGGATGAAAAAAGGACAGGCCCCAGAGGAGAAAACCCTGCAGAGAGAGTATGTTAGGAGGAGTTAGGTGACTACCATTATCGGCATTACTCCTTAATCTTTGTACGGAGAGGTTCATTAAGGCAAATGCAGCCTTGTTTGGTGAGAGGCAACATCTGACATGAACCAATCTGGCATGTGGCAAAGCCACAAGAGTTTCCATCAATAGCGAAGTCAGAGAGCGGTGGTGTTGAAGTTCCATGTGGTCCATCCTGTTAGAAGCAGGCCCGGAGCCAGCTGGTATAAAATGGAGACAGAGGTTACTTCTTCCCATTAGGACTCCAGTTGCCAGAGAGCCACCAAGTGCCCTATATTTTAGATCAGGTCCTAGTGTTACCTGAAGATAAGTACACTAACCAAGAAATGGCAAATTAAAAATAAAGATTTAATAAATTGGATGTTGGATATGAGAGAACAGGAAGAGTCAGGATGGCATAAAAGTTTCTGATCTGAGCAACTGAAATAACAGAGCTGCCATTTAGTGGGACTGGGAAACCATGGGAAAAACAGGTTACTATTAGGGGAAATAATTATTTTGACTTTGGATATATGAATTTTGAGATGTCTATCAGAAGAGGAACAATATAAAGAAAGCAGTGGCTATATCAGTGTGGAGTTTAGAGAAGGATATCAAGCGTTAAATATAAAACAGGGTTGTCCAATCACTGACAGTATTTAAAGACGTGAGATACAAGAGGAAGTGAGTACAGTCAGAGAAGACGGATGACAGAGACTAGCCCTGGGGTGGGCAGGCTCTTAGGTGCCTCGATCATCCCTGCCTCCTGGTGGTCATGCTCTTGTATGATTCCAATTCCCTAGAGTGTGGGCAGGACCTGTAACTTGCTTGTAACCAATAGAATACATGACAGCACGCAGGCGATTGACACTGTGTGATCACATTATTACAGTGCCAATTGTGCCGGAGCTTTTTCCCTCACTAGCTGACTTTTGTGAAGCAAGCAGCCATATTGGGGAACCTCAACCTTTGCTGGGCAAAGAAGTGAGGGTAGCCTCTTGAAACTGAGGGCAGCCTCTAGCTGGCATCTTGTAATGTCTCCAGCTTCCAGCCAACAAGAAATGAAGTCCTCACTCCTATAGCCTTAAGAAAATAAATCCTGCCAACAACCTGTTTAAGCTTGGAAATAAATCCTTCTCTAGTCAAGCATTCAGATGATACCCCAACGCCAGCTGACACCTTGACTGCAGTCTTACAGAAGACCTAGTTAAGCTACACTAGACTTCTGACCCAAAGAAACTGTGAGATAATATATATCTGTTGTTTAAAAACCACTGAGTTTTAGGTAATTTGTTATGCACCAATAAAAAAGTAATGCAAGACCCGAGATACTACAAAATTTAGAGGTGAGGGAGCTATGAAAGAGCCAGGAAAAGACCAAGGAAGAGAGGCTGGTGAGGCAGGAGGAAAACCAAGAGAAAGGCATTTCTCCAAGGGACTTATTGCCTGCTTCCTCAGAGAAATCTGACAAATAGATAAAGAGCAAAGAGAAAGTTGAGTCCCCTGACCTGCTAGAGGCTCATGTGTAATCACTACTAAAGGTACACGAGAAGCCAGGTGGAGCCACCTGCATTCCAACCATGGGGTCCTCTACGTTACCCCTTCCTGGAAGAAAGTGGTAAGAGCCAGTGATACTACGTGGGTACTGGTAGAAGCCAGAAAGCATTCAGTTCTTTCTGCTCTAGGTGGTCATTCACTAAGAATATTAGCTGAAACATTTACAGCTGTTTTTTAGCAATGATGAGTTTCCCTACAGATGTTTTTGAGGGGGTGGGCTCTAGCAGTCTAGCCAGCTCATAGGTGATCACCATTGAAAGGGACATGAGAAGCCAAGTCCGAGCCACCTCCACTTCAGCCTCCTTCCAAGGAGAAAGTGGCAACTGGCACTGCTAAGTAAAAGACATACATACTTATTAGGCTCCCTGGAAGACCCAATTAGTGCCAGAGTTGTGCTACTTCACTGTTTATAAGGCTTTGAAAGTTGGTATTTCAAAACTGGCTAACACTTAATACTAATCAAAGTCAGTTCATTTTAATTACTAAGTAGCTAACATAACTTATTTTTAAACTTTTGTTTTTAGATATGCTTAGATTGGCTTTTAATGTACGTGTTTTTTTTTAAATCAATGCAACCAAATCTAATGAGCATGTATTATGTGAAAGGCCCTGAATTAACTAGGTATATAGCTCAGTGAAAGAAGCTGCCCTGCCTCTTTTTGTATATCTATAATTCATATGCAAACTTATACTATTTATAAAGCAGTCACACAATCAAACACTATGTTGTGCCCTAACGTGACTAGTATTCAGCTTTTATCTAGGTTTATCTACAGTGAGCATCCTATTTCCCTATAGTGCTTTGAAAGCAATTTCTTTCCTATTCATTCATTCAATGAAGATATACTGAGCACTCACTTAGTTACAGAGAGGGGCAAATTAGATAAAAAATGTGCAAGTATTCAATGTTCCTGTTCTATAAGAACAATGCTATCCAAAATGTGCCAAACATCTCCCTTTTCATTTATATCCTCAATATTCTTTATCAATGTATGTGTGTATACGTATGTGTTGTGTGTGTGTATAAATATACACACACACACACATTTGACTCTTAAACAACACAGGGGTCAGGGGTGTCAACCCTCAGTGCAACTGAAAATTCTCCTATGCCTTTATAGTCAGCCTCCTATATCCATGCTTCCTCCATATTCTCAGTTCCACATCTGTGGATTCAACCAACCTCGGATCATGTAGTGTCGTAGCATTTACTATTGAAAGAAATCTGCCTATAAGTGGACCTCTGCAATTTAAATCTGTGTTGCTCAAGGGTCAATTATATATATAAACATATACACATATATATACATTTACTCTGCCTGATATATAGTGTATACACATATACATGTATGTATGTGCGTATATATATATATATATATATATATATATATATTACTGTATATTTATCTGTAGATACTCTGCTAACCTAGCAATACAACCCTTGCATCATCAGCTTTTCCCCAAGTTTTGCTCTATCATCAAGGCTAAAAGTTAAATCAATTGCTGATGTACTTCACTCGGTTCAGGTTAGCAGGCTTCATTATTCTCAGTCATGTCCTCGGCACCATGAAACAAAGGGAAGTATAAGACTAGATCATGGCATGGAGGAGTTTTCAACCTATTTTACTACTAATGGCTTTCCTAATCTTCTTTGTCACTATGAATGTATGCCCTTCCATAGAATTTACTCCTATTAGCTTTCCACTGAAACACTTTTTAGCACACAGTATGTTCTCAATAAGCATCACCTGACTGAAAAGCTACTTTCCAAAATGATTGAGGTGGCTTGCATGAAAATGGAAATATGCATTTAGACAAGCAAATGGAAATACACCATTAGATAAACATATACAAACTAAAGCTAAATAAAAAGGGCCTACAAAATGTTTAACCCACTCAACAATTTGTTTAATGAATTGAAGACAATAACTGTTTTTAAAACTATGTCCACATAACTATATTTGAAAATTAAATCTGGCCCTGTGCTTTCTCACAGCTATTACAAACAGCAAAATACAGATTGTGTAATCTTATTTCCAACAAAAAGAAGTATTTCATTTTATGAAAGAAAGCATGTTTTTCCTGGGTGATGAATTCTAAGAATTTATTGCAAAGATAATTAGATTAAAGCAAAAATCAGAGCACATATCTTCCTTAATGATCTAAAGAAAGATGGATAAATTGACACAGAATTGCTAAAATGAATGTGTTGGATTGAGTGAGATATACAGCTCTTTCCAGAATTTCTGTTGTGATTCTATCAACTATCATTCTTTGTGTTATTTATGGCTATACCCAGGGATAATTATTATTTATTAGAACAAGTTGGTGAGCATTTTCAAGAACAGAAGAAAAAAACAGCAGATTGCTAAATGAGCATACATGTCTTATATGTTTTCCCAAATGCACAATATATTTGTACAGTATAGGTTATCTTGCATGAAAAAACATACCTCAATATTAATATCTATTTTCTACTCCCCGAAAGAGCAAACTTGGGAGATTCAAGATGGCGGAGGAGTAGGTGGACGTGGAGTTCATTTCTCTCCATGGGTGCATCAGGAATACCTTTATAGATGCAACAATTCTCACAGAACACTGGCTGAAAACTAGCAGAAAATCTTGGACACTGGAAAAACTATAAAGATCCCTGCATAACTGGGTAGGATGGAAAAAAAGAAGGGCGAAGGAGGAGAAGAGGAAACGGGATGGGACCTGCACCCCAGGGTGGGGGAGATGAAGCAGAGGAGAGATTCCCAAATTTGGGGAAACACCCTCTCCGACAGGGAAATTGATTGGGATAAAAGGGAAGCATTTGAGGCTGTCAGAAGAAGGTGAAGCAGCCGATCCGTGGCACAGGGGACAGAGTGAGAAATACACATATGGTCCATACCACGGCTCTACGTGCCCCAGACTGGGATGTGTGTTCACAGGTGTGCAAGGGGGCTGGGAGCTGATGCATGGGGATTGGAGAACAGGCCCAGAGAGAAAACTGCTGTTGGCTGTGGGGAGACAGACTGAGGGTATGGGAGGGAGGAAATCTGCAGCAGGGAATGCCTATGGAGGAAGACTGGACTGCCACTGGGTGCTATTTCTGAGTCACACACAGGGGGAGGAGCCACTATTGTAACCTCTTTCTCCCCACACGCCGGTGCCTGCTGACGACAATAAAAGACGCCGGCTCAGGGCTGGCTCTTGTGTGCCAGCTGCTGAGCAATAAAAAGAAAAGCCCCCTCAGAGCTAGCCCTCACGTGCCTTATGCCAGGCACCAGAAAAGGCCTCACTAGGGCCATATCTCTTAAGCCCATGGCCACTGGCTTCCCTGTGCATTTGGAGCCACTGGGGCTCCCAATATCCAAACAGTCATACCACCTCTGCACTCGGTCCTCACAGGTGCAGAGCCAAGAGCTCCAAGGCAGCCTCAGGACCAGACTCCTGTAGGTGGACCACACGCAGAGGCAGGGATAAAACCAAACCTTAACCCCAGAGACAGGGTGACTAAAGAAGAATGAAAATCTTTCCATCAGCTGTACAAGCTACAGATTAAATCCCCACGATCAGCTGGGTAGACACTGCATCTATGGAATATCTAAGTAGACAATGAGTGTTCCCACAAATGAAAATGGTGAAGCTCAGGCAGCTGCGGACTTTGGGGGTAGCACACGCAGTACGTGGGCCAGATCACAGTCTGAGTGGTGCCCACAGGGCCCACAGCAGGTCCAGACACCAGCCCAGAGGCAGAGGAGAGCCTCTTGGGGAGGCAGAGGTGGGCTGTGACTCATGGCGTGGGCGAGGACACATATAGCAGAGACCCGAGGGAAACATAATTATCACTATTAATTTTATTATGTTTTGATTCATTCTGTTGTTGGTTGTAGTTTTTTTTTGTTCGTTTAGTTTTTTTCTTTTTTTTTTTTAGTCTTTTGGGATCTCCATGATTTATAACATACTTTTAATTTTTATTATTTTTTCAATGTCTATTTTTACTTTGCTTTCTTGTCCCTCATTTTTGCCCTTTTTATTTTATTTTATCATTATTATTTTTTAAATCACCTTTATCAGTTTGTTCTGTTTCCTTGCTTTATTCTTCAGTTAACACATTGCTTTGGTTTTGTTTTTAGGTTACGTGTTTTTGTCAGTTTTAATCTTAATTGTTTGATTTTATTTTTGAGTTCTATTTGTCTGGTTGTTCTCTTGCTTTTTGATTTGTTTGGCTCAGTTTGTGTTTCTTTTACCTGTGTGTGTGTTTCCTTGTTTCTGTTTCTCTTTGTTTGATTTTGCTTTTACCATTTCTCTGGAGTTTTCTTTATCTTTTCTTTTTCTTAAATATTCTTAAATATTTCTTAAACATTTTTTTGTATATTTCTGTTTCTATGTTGAATTTCTGTTGTTCTCCCTTCTTTCCCCCTTCTCATTTTCTTTTTTTTTTAATATTATTTTTGTCAGTTTGCTTGGTTTCTTTGCTTCACGTTTCAGTTGGCACTCTGCTTTGGTTTTGTTTTTTGGTTTAGGGTTTTTGTCAGCTTTCTCTTAACTGTTTGATTTCACTCTTGGGTTCTTCTGTTTGTTTGGTTGTTATCTTTCTATTTGACTTATTTGGCTCTGTTTTTGTTTCTTTTGTCTGTGTGTGTTTCCTTTTTTCTGTTTCTGTTTGTTGATTTTACTTTCTACCATTTGTCTGGGGTTTTGTTAGTCTTTTCTTTTTTTTTTAAAATCCCCTTTATTGCCGGGACAAGTGACCTGTGGTGTCTTGGTCCCTTGACCAGAAGTTGGGCCTGAGGCTCTGGAGTTGGAGCACCGAGTCCAGGATGCTGGACACTAGAGAATGCTGGCCCCAGGGAAGATTAATCGCCAAGAGCTCTCATGGACACCGCTGTCTGATTCCAAGCTCCACCCAACTGACAGCACCTCCCAGCACTGGACGCCTCACACCAAACAACAAACAAGACAGGAACACAAACCCACCAATAAATACACAGACTACCTAAAGTAATACTAAGCACACAGACAACCCAAAACACACCACCTGACAGGGTCCTGCTCATCAGAGGGAAAAGACGCAGCTCCACACACCAGAACACAGGCACCATTCCCTCCCATCAAGAAGCCTACACAAGACACTGGATCAACCCCAGCACTGGGGGCAGAGAACAGAAGCAAGAGAAACTATGACCTTGCCGCCTAAGGAAAGAGACTTCAAATATTGTAAATCAGACAAAATAAGAAGACAGGGAAATATCATACAGGCAAAGGAGCAAGATAAAACCCCACAAGACCAAATAAATGAAGAGGAAATAGGCAAACTACGTGAAAAAGATTTCAGAGTAATGATAGTAAAGATGATGCAAAATCATGGAATAGAATAGAGAAAATACAAGAAACGTTAAACAAGGTCCTAGAAAACTAAAGAGAAGACAAACAGTAATTAACAACACAATAACTGAAATTAAAAATACTCTAGAACAAATCAACAGCAGAATAACTGAGGCAGAAGAATGGATAAGTAACCTGGAAGATAGAATGGTAGAAATAGCTGCCGCAGAGCAGAATAAAGAAAACAGAAGGAAAAGAATGGAGGACAGTCTCAGAGACCTTTGAGACAACATTAAGTGAACAAAGATTCGAATTATGGGCGTCCCAGAAAAAGAAGAAAAAAAGAAAGGGTCTGAGAAAATATTTGAAGAGATTATAGTATAAAACCTCGCCAACATGGGAAAGGAAATAGTCACCCAAGTCCAAGAAGCACAGAGTCCCATACAGGATAAACCTAAGGAAAAACACGCTGAGACACATATTAATCAAACTAACAAAAATTAAACCCAAAGAAAAAATACTAAAAACAGTCAGAGAAAAGCAACAAATAACTTACAAGTTAACCCCTATAAGGTTAACAGCTGATCTCCCAGGAGAAACCCTACAGGCTAGAAAGGAGTGGCAAGATATATTTAAAGTGATGAACAGGAAAAACCTACAACCAAGATTACTCTACCCAGCAAGGATCTCATTCAGATTTGATGGAGAAATCAAAAGACTTACAGACAAGCAAAAGTTAAGAGAATACAGCACCACCAAACCAGCTTTACAACAAATGCTAAAGGAGCTTCTTTAGGCAGGAAACACAAGAGAAGGAAAAGACTTCCAAAAACAAACCCAAAACAATTAAGAAAATGGTAATAGAAATATACATATCAATAATTACCTTAAATGTAAATAGATTAAATGCCCCAACCAAAAGACACAGACTGGCTGAAAGGATACAAAAACAAGAACCGTATATAGGCTGTCCACAAAGGACTCACTTCAGACCTAGGGACACATACAGACTGAAAGTGAGGGGATGGAAAAAGATATTCCATGCAAAAGGAAATCAAAAGAAAGGTGGAGTAGCAATACTCATATCAGACAAAATAGGCTTTCAAAAAAAAGACTACTAAAAGACACAAGGAAGGACACTGTACAATGATAAAGGGATCAATCCTGGAAGAAGATATAACAATTGTAAATATTTATGCACCCAACATAAGATCACCTCAATACATAAGGCAAATGCTAACAGCCATAAAAGGGGAAATCGACAGTAACACAATAATAGTAGGTGACTTTAACACTCCACTTACACCAATGGAGAGATCATCCAAACAGAAAATAAATAAGGAAAAACAAGCTTTACATGGCACATTAGACCAGATGTACTTAATTGATATTTATAGGACATCCCATCCAAAAACAGCAGAATACACTTTCTTCTCAGGTGCACACGGAACATTCTCCAAGATAGATCACATCTTGGGTCACAAATCAAGCCTCGGTAAATTTAAGAAAATTGAAATTGTATCAAGCTTCTTTTCTGACCACAACACTATGAGATGAGATATCAATTACAGGAAAAAAACTGTAAAAAATACAAACACATGGAGGCTAAACAATATGCTACTAAACAACCAAGAGATCACTGAAGAAATCAAAGAGGAAACCAAAAAACCCAGAGACAATGAAAACACGATGCCCTAAAACGTATGGGATGCAGCAAAAGCAGTTCTAAGAGGGAAGTTTACAGCAATTCAATCTCACCTCAAGAAACAAGAAAAATCTCAAATAAAAAACCTAACCTTACAAGTAAAGTAATTAAAGAAAGAACAACAGCAAAAAAAAAACCCCTAAAGTTAGCAGAAAGGAAGAAATCATACAGATCAGATCAGAAATAAATGAAAAAGAAATGAAGAAAAAATAGCAAAGATCAAAAGCTAAAGAACTAAAAGCTGGTTCTCTATGAAAATAAACAAAATAGATAAACCATTAGCCAGACTCATCATGAAAAAAGGGAGAAGACTCAAATCAACAGAATTAGAAATGAAAAAGGAGAAGTAACAACTAACATTGCAGAAATACAAAGGATCATGAGAGACTATTACAAGCAGCTGTATGCCAATAAAGTGGATAACCTGGAAAAATGGACTAATTCTTAGAAAAGTACAAACTTGCAAGGTGGAACGAGGAAAAAATAGAAAACATGAACAGACCAATCACAACCACTGAAAATGAAACCGTGATTAAAATTCCTCCAACAAAAGCTGAGGGCCAGATGTCTTCACAGGAGAATTATATCAAACATTTAGAGAAGAGCTAACACTTATCCTTCTCAAACTCTTCCAAAATATAGCAGAGGGAAGAACACACCCAAACTCATTCTATGAGGCCACCATCACCCTGATACCAAAACCGGACAAAGATACTACAGAAAAAAGGAAAATACAGGACAATATCACTGATGAACATAGATGCAAAAATCCTGAACAAAATTCTAGCAAACAGAATCCAACAGCACATTAAAAGGATCATACAGGGCTTCCCTGGTGGCGCAGTGGTTGAGAATCTGCCTGATAATGCAGGGGACACGGGTTTGAGCCCTGGTCTGGGAGGATCCCACATGCCGCGGAGCAACTAGGCCCATGAGGCACAACTACTGAGCCTGCGCGTCTGGAGCCTGTGCTCCACAACAAGAGAGGCCGCGATAGCGATAGGCCTGTGTACTGCAATGAATAGTGGCCCACACTTGCCACAACTAGAGAAAGCCCTCGCACAGAAATGAAGACACAACACAGCAAAATAAATTCATTAAATAATAAACTCCTACCCCCAACATCTTCTTTAAAAAAAAAAAAAAAAAGGATCATACACCATGATCAAGTGGGGTTTATCCCAGGAATACAAGGACTCTTCAATATACGCAAATCAATCAACGTGATATACCATATTAACGAACTGATGGATGAAAACCATATGATCATCTCAATAGATGCAGAAAAAGCTTTGGAGAAAATTCAACACCCATTTATGATAAAAATTCTCCAGAAAGTGGGCACAGAGGGAACCTACCTCAACATAATAAAGGCCATATCCAACAAAACCACAGCAAACAACATTCTAAATAGTGAAAAAGTGAAAGCATTTTCTCTAAGATCAGGAACAACAAACACAAAGATGTCCACTCTCACCACTATTATTCAACATACTTGTGAAAGTCCTAGCCATGGCAGTCACAGAAGAAAAAGAAATAAAAAGAATACAAACTGGAAAAGAAGAAGTAAAACTGCCACTGTTTGCAGATGACATGATACTATACAAAGAAAATCCTAAAGATGCCACTGGAAAACTACTAGAGCTAATCAATGAATTTGGTAAAGTTGCAGGATACAAAATTAATGCATAGAAATCTCTTGCATTCCTGTACACTAACAACAACATATCAGAAAGAGAAATTAAGGAGACACTTCCATTCACCACTGCAACAAAAAGAAAAAAATACTTAGGAATAGACCTACCTAAGGAGGCAAAAGACCTGTATGCAGAAAACTGTAAGACACTGATGAAAGAAACCAAATATAATACAAACAGATGGAAAGATACACCATGTTCTTGGATTGGAAGAATCTATACTGTGAAAATGACTATACTATCCAAAGCAATCTACAGATTCAGTGCAACCCCTATCAAGTTACCAATGGCATTTTTTACAGAGCTGGCACAAAAAAAAATTTTTTATTTGTATGGAGACACAAAAGACCCTGAATAGCCAAAGCAATCTTGAGGGAAAAAAACGAAGCTGGAAGAATCAGAATCCCTGTCTTCAGACTATATTACAAAGTTACAGTCAACAAGACAATATGGTACTGGGACAAAAAGAGAAATTTAGATCAATGGTACAGGACAGAATGCCCAGAGATAAACCCATAGACATATGGGCACCTAATTTACGACAAAGGAGGCAAGGACATACAATGAAGAAAAGGGAGTCTCTTCAATAAGTGGTGCCGGGAAAACTGGACAGCTACATGTAAAAGAATGAAATTAGAACATTCCCTAACACCAAACACAAAAATAAACTCCAAATGTATTAAAGACTTAAATGTAAGACCAGATACTATAAAACTCTTAGAGAAAGACATAGGAAAAACACTCTTTGACATAAATCACAGCAAGATCTTTTTTGACCTACCTCCTAGAGTAATGGAAATAAAAACAAAAATAAACAAATGGGACCTAATGAAAATTAAAAGCTTTTACACAGTAAAGGAAACTATAAACAAGACAAAAAGACAACCCTCAAAATGGGAGAAAATATTTGCAAATGAAGCAACTAACAAAGGATTAATCTCCAGGATATATCAGCAGCTCATGCAGCTCAGTATCAATAAAACAAACAACCCAATGCAAAAATGGGTAGAAGACCTAAATTGACATTTCTCCAAAGAAAACATACAGATTGCCAACAAACAAAGGAAAAGATGCTCAGCATCACTAATCATTAGAGAAATGCAAATCAAAACCACAATGAGGTATCACCTCACACCAGTCAGAATGGGCATCATCAAAAAATGTAGAAACAATAAATGCTGAAGTGGGTGTGGAGCATAGGGAACACTCCTGCACTGTTGGTAGGAATGTACAGCCACTACAGAGAACAGTATGGAGGTTCCTTAAAAAACTAAAAATAGAACTATCATGTGACCCCGCAATCCCACTACTGGGCATATACCCTGAGAAAACCATAATTCAAAAAGATACATGTAGGGCTTCCCTGGTGGCGCAGTAGTTGAGAGTCCGCCTGCCGATGCAGGGGACACGGGTTTGTGCCCCAGTCCGGGAGGATCCCACATGCCGCGGAGCGGCTGAGCCCGTGAGCCATGGCCGCTGAGCCTGCACGTCCGGAGCCTGTGCTCTGCAGGGGGAGAGGCCACAACAGTGAGAGGCCCACGTACCGCAAAAAAAAAAAAAAAAAAAGATACATGTACCACAGTGTTCATTGCAGCACTATTTACAATTGCCAGGACATGGAAGTAACCTAAATGTCCATCAACAGATGAATGGATAAAGAAGATGTGGCACATATATACAATGGAATATTACTCAGCCATAAAAAGGAACAAAATTGAGTTATTTGTAATGAAGTGGATGGACCTAGAGTGTGTCATACACAGTGAAGTCAGAAAAACAAATACTGTATGCTAATGCACATATATGGAATCTAAAAAAACAGTACTGATGAACCTAGCGGCAGGGCAAGAATAAAGATGCAGACATGCAGAACGGACTTGAGGACACAGAGTGGGAAGGGGAAGCTGGGATGAAGCAAGAGAGTAGCACTGACAGATATACACTACCAAATGTAAAATGCATGGCTAGTGGGAAGCTACTGCATAGTACAGGGAGATCAGCTTGATGCTTTGTGACCACCTAGAGGGGTGGGATAGGGAGGATAGGAGGGAGACGGAAGAGGGAGGGGATATGGGGATATATGTATATGTATAGCTGATTCACTTTGTTGTACAATAAAAACTAACACAACATTGTAAAGCAATTATACTCCAATAAAGATATTTTAAAAAATTAAAGAGTAAGACTTTATTTTAATATGCAGTATCACATGAAGTTACATAAGTGAACATAATTTTAGCTTATAAGGCACTGCAAAAATGTAAATTAGTGACTAACATTGAAAAAAGTATAGTTATTTATCAGTGTTTTATCAGTGAGAACAAATTGCTACTCTGCATAGGCCAAATGCACTGCCTGCCAGTACCACAGCAAGCCGCTGAAGCCATTATCCCTGATGAATGCAATCATTAGGCAGCCAGGCTTTGTACCACGTGTCCATGCCCCCACAGGACCAGAAGTCAGAGTTCCTGGGCTAGGCATCTAATCCAAGGGCAGTGAATCTATTGGGTTGGTTTGTGACATTAAATGAGAACTGGTTCAATTTTTAAAAAATACTGGGGCCAATGTACTTCTTTTTTCTCTTTGGATTCAAACTAAGAAATGACAGGAAGATTGAGCAGTGACAGAATTGAAAGTGACAGAGGAATAATGAGGTAATAAAAATTACTTAGGAATATAGGCATAGAGGATAACAGAGTTGCCATCGGAGGTGTTTTGGTTTATGACAGGATCCAAGAAGGTAGGTGGCCTCCAAAAGCACTTGCTTTGCAGTTCAATACAAATCCGTGTTCTAATAAGAAAACATCTTAACCCTTATTTTTCCAGGTTTAGTGAGATATAATTGACAACACTGAGTACATTTAAGAGACACAATGTGATGATTTGATTGACATATATATTGCAAAATAATTACCACAGTAAGGCCAGTTAACACAACCATCACCTCACATAGTTACCTCTGTGTGTGTGTGTGTGTGTGTGTGTGTGTGTGTGTGTGTGTGTGTGGTGCGAACCTTTAAGATCTGCTCTCTTAGCAATTTTCAAGCACGTGATATATTAGATCCCCAAAACTTACTCATCTTATAACTGGAAGTATGTACCTTTTAACCATCATCACCCAATTCCTCTCTCCCACTGCAACTCTACTCTCTGTTTCTGAGTCCAGTTTTTTCAGATTTCACATATAAGTGGTATCATACAGTATTTGTCTTTCTCTGACTTATGTCACTTAGCCCTCAAGTTCCATCCTTGCTGTTGGAAATCGTAGGATATTTTTCTTTTTTTATGGCTGAATATTATTATTTATATTATTTAGAAAATACTATGTATGAATAATCATATTATACATCAATGATTATATATTATCGATATCAATAATTAACACACTATATTAATTATTTTATATATATATATACCTCCTGCT
The DNA here is from genome assembly GCF_008692025.1 of Phocoena sinus. Lineage (NCBI taxonomy): Eukaryota > Metazoa > Chordata > Mammalia > Artiodactyla > Phocoenidae > Phocoena > Phocoena sinus. The sequence continues at coordinate 71,038,879 of NC_045767.1, forward strand.
TTTCAAAGGCTTGCTTTACACTACTTGGCTTTTAGAACCTGTTTTTGTTAATCAAAAGAAATCTGAAGAGGATTTTTCACGTATACGAAAAAAGGCAAAAAGTAAAAATAGTGTTCAGCGCTTGTTTTGCAGTGAGGCCATTATATAAGCAGTGTGTACCTGGAGTAGCAAGAGTGGCACCACCAAGCTCCTTCCCCATGAACTACACTCAGCATCTCAGCATCAAGCCACTATAGTTTGAACTGTGTCTGTGAGCATCTGTGCTTTATCCAAATTTATTTCGTGCATCCATTAGCAAAATGTATGTATCCTAAGGTAACTGCTTCTTCACTTTACACCATTTCAGCTTAAGAAAGGTTTCATAGGAACACTCTGCTTTCGAATAGTGAGTGAAACCTGTATAGGACATCCTTATCCATTCATCCGTCAACAGATAAATTATTTCCATATATAGGCTATTGTAAATAATGCTACAATAAACATGAGAGTGCAGCTATCTCTCCCTATGGAAATGATTTCATTACTTTAGGCTATACACCTAGAAATGGGATAGATGGATCACAAGAGTAGTTCAATTTTTAATTTTTTGAGGAATCTCCATATAATTTTCCATATGGCTGCCTCAATTTACTTTATCACCAATAGGGCACAAGTGTTACTTTTCACGACATTCTTCCCAGCATTTTGTCTCTTGGCCTTTTGATAACAGCGATCCTAACAGGTGAAGTAATACCTCATTGTGGTTTTGATTTGCATTTCCCTGATGACTAGTGATGTTAAGGACCATTTCATGGTACTGTTAGCCATTTGTATATCTTCTTTGGAAAAACACCTATCCCAGGCCTCTACCCATTGTTTAATCCAATTATTTAGAATCTTTTGCTATTCAGTTGTATGAATCTCTATATTTAGGATAGTAATTCCTTATTAAATATATGGTTTGCAAATATTTTCTGCCATCCCATAGATTGCCTTTTCATTTGCTGACTGTTTCTTTTGCTGTGTAGAAGCTTTTTAGTTTGATGTAGTCCCACTCATTTACTTTTGCTTTTGTTGCTTGTGCTTTTAATGTCATAACCAAAAATGCCAACACCAACATCAAGGAGATTTTTTCCATTTTCTTCTAGAAGTTTTATGGTTTCAGGTCTTACATTTAAGTCTTTCATCCATTTTAAGTTAATTTTTCTCAGTTGTGTAAGATGGAGTCCAGTTTCATTCTTTTCCATGGAAATGTCCCGCTTTCACAACACCATTTATTGAATAGTCTACCTTTTCCCCATTGAGTATTCTTGGCTCCCCTGTCAAATATTAGTTGATCATATATGCATGGGTTTATTTCTGGGCTTTCAATTATGTTCCATTTATCTATGTGTCTGTTTTTATGCCAGGACTATACTTCTTAATTATTACAGCTTTTTAATATAATTTGAAACCAAGAAAAGCAATGCCTCCAGCTTTGTTCTTTCTCAAGGTGACTTTGGCAATTTGGGTTGCCAAATTTGACTTTGTGGTTCCATACAAATTTTAATTTCTTTTTCTACTTCTGTGAAAAATACCATGGGAAATTTGATAGGAATTTCATTGAATTTTTTTGATGCCTTCAAGTAGTATGGATAGTTTAACAATATTAATTCTTCTCATCCATGAACACAAGATATTTTCCATGTACATATGTCTTCTTCAATTTCTTTTGACAATGTCTTATCATTTTCAGTGTACAGGTCTTTCACTTTGCTTAAATTTATTACTTTTGATGATATTGTAAATGAGACTGTTTTCTTGAGTTCCTTTTCAGATAATTCATTATAAGTGTATAGAAACACAATTGATTTTTATACACTGATTTTTTATCTTGGAATTATTGAATTTGTTTACTAGTTCTAACAAGATTTCAGTGGAGTCTTTAGGGTTTCCTATATATAAAATAATGTCATCTGCAACCAGACACTTATACTACTTCCTTTCTGATTTGGATGTTTCTTATTTCTTTTCTTGCCTAATTGCTCTGGCTAGGACTACCAGTACCATGTTGCATACAAGTGGTTTAACTGGGCACCCTTGTATTGATCATGATCTTAGAGGAAGAGCTTTCAGCCTTTCACTGTTAAGTATGATGTTAGCTATGGACTTGTCAAATACAGTCATTATTATTTTGAGGTACATAACTTTTATACCCAACGTTGACAGTTTTTATCATAAAAGAATGTGTATTCCACTATTTTTGGATGAAACATTCTATATATATATCTGTTAGGTCCATTTGAACTATTGTGTTGCTCAAATTCACTGTTTCTTTATTGATTGTCTATCTAGATAATCTGTCTTTTGTTCACAGTAGGATTTTAAAGTTCCCTACTATTAATTGATATTTATAGGACATTCCATCCGAAAACAGCCGATAACACTTTCTTCTCAAATGCACATGGAACATTCTCAGGATAGATCACATCTTGGGTCGCAAATCAAGCCTTGGTAAATCTAAGAAAACTGAAATGACATCAAGCATCTTTTCCAAACACAACACTATAAGATTAGAAATAAATTACAGGTAAAAAAAAGACATAAAACACATGGATGCTAAACGATACATTACTAAATAACCAAGAGATCACTGAAGAAATCAAAGAGGAAATCAAAAAATACCTAGAGACAAATAACAATGAAAACACCATGATCCAAAAGCTATGGGATGCAGCAAAAGCAGTTCTAAGAGGGAAGTTTAGAGAAATACAAGCCTACCTCAAGAAACAAGAAAAATCTCAAATAAACAATCTAACCTTACACCTAAAGGAACTAGAGAAAGAAGAAAAAGCAAAACCCAAAGTTAGTAGAAGGAAAGAAACCATAAAGATCAGAGCAGAAATAAATGAAATAGAAACAAAGAAAACAATAGCAAAGATCAAAAAAACTAAAAACTGGTTCTTTGACGAGATAAACAAAATTGACAAACCTTTAGCCAGACTCATCAAGAAAAAGAGGAAGAGGACTCAAATCAATAAAATTAGAAATGAAAAAGGAGAAATTACAATGGACACCACAGAAATACAAAGCATCATAAGAGACTACTATAAGCAACTCTATGCCAATAAAATGGACAACCTGGAAGAAATGGACAAATTCTTAGAGAGGTATAACCTTCCAAGACTGAACCAGGAAGAAATAAAAAATATAAACAGACCAATCACAAGTAATGAAAGTCAAACTGTGATTAAAAATCTTCCAACAAACAAAAGTCCAGGATCAGATGGCTTCACAGGTGAATTCTATCAAACATTTAGAGACGAGCTAACACCCATCCTTCTCAAACTCTTCCAAAATATTGCGGAGGAAGGAACACTCCCAACTCATTCTATGATGCCACCATCACCCTGATACCAAAACCAAACAAAGATACTAGAAAAAAAGAAAATTACAGACCAATATCACTGATGAATATAGATGCAAAAATCCTCAACAAAATACTAGCAAACAGAATCCAAATTAGCAAACACTATGATCAAGCGGGATTTATCCCAGGGATGCAAGGATTCTTCAATATACGCAAGTCAATCAATGTGATACACCATATTAACGACTAATGAATAAAAACCATATAATCATCTCAACAGATGCAGAAAAAGCTTTGGACAAAATTCAACACCCATTTATGATCAAAACTCTCCAGAAAGTGGGCATAAAGGGAACCAACCTCAACAAAATAAAGGCCATACCCAACAAACCCACAGCAAACATCATTCTCAATAGTGAATAACAGAAAACATTTCCTCTAAGATCAGGAACAAGACAAGGATGTCCACTCTTGCCACTATTATTCAACATACTTTTGGCAGTCCTAGCCACAGCAATCAGAGAAGAAAATAAATAAAAGCAATACAAATTGGAAAACAAGAAGTAAAACTGTCACTGTTTGCAGATGACATGATACTACACATAAAAAATCCTAAAGATGCGACCAGAAAACTACTAGAGCTAATCAATGAATTTGGTAAAGTTGCAGGATACAATCCTAATGTACAGAAATCTCTTGCATTCCTATACACTAACAAGAAAAGATCAGAAAGAAAAATTAATGAAACAATCTCATTCAACACTGCAACAAAAAGAATGAAATGCCTAGGAATAAACTTACCTAAGGATGTAAAAGACCTGTACTCAGAAAACTATAAGACACTGATGAAAGAAATCAAAGATGACACAAACAGATGGAAAGATATAACATGTTCTTAGACTGGAAGAATCAACATTGTGAAAATGACTATACTACCTAAAGCAATCTACAGATTCAATGCAATCCCTATCAAATTACCAATGGCATTTTTCACAGAACTAGAACAATAAAATCTTAAAATTTGTATGGAGACACAAAAGACCCCGAATAGCCAAAGCAATCTTGAGGGAAAAAAAACAGAGCTGGAGGAATCAGACTCCCTGTTTTCAGACTATACTACAAAGCCAGTCATCAAAACAATATGGTACTGACACAAAAACAGAAATACAGATCAATGGAACAGGATAGAAAGCCCAGAGATAAACCCACGCACCTATGGTCAACTAGTCTATGACAAAGGAGGCAAAGATATACAATGGAGAAAAGACAGTCTCTTCACTAAGTGGTGCTGGGAAAACTGGACAATAAAATGTAAAAGAATGAAATTAGAACACTCCCTAACACCATACACAAAAATAAACTCAAAATGGATTAAAGAACTAAATGTAAGACTGGACACTATAAAACTCTTAGAGGAAAACATAGGAAGAACACACTTTGACATAAGTCGCAGCAAGATCTTTTTTGACCCACCTACTAGAGTAATGGAAATAAAAACAAAAATAAACAAACGGGACCTAATGAAACAAAAGCTTTTGCACAGCACAGGAAAACTCTAAACAAGATGAAAAGAAAACCCTCAGAATGGGAGAAAATATTTACAAGTGAATCAACAAAGGATTAATCTCCAAAATATATAAACAGCTCATGCAGCTCAATATTAAAAAAACAAACCCATTCCAAAAATGGGCAGAAGACCTAAATAGACATTTCTCCAAAGAAGACATACAGATGGCCAAGAGGCACATGAAAAGCTCTCAACATCACTAATTATTAGAGAAATGCAAACCAAAACTACAATGAGGTATCACCTCACACCAGTTAGAATGGGCATCATCAGAAAATCTACAAACAACAAATGCTGGATAGGGTGTGGAGAAAAGGGAACCCTCTTACACTGTTGGTGGGAATGTAAATTGATACAGCCACTATGGAGAACAGTATGGACATTCCTTAGAAAACTAAAAAATAGAATTACCATATGACCCAGGAATCCCACTACTGGGCATATACCCAGAGAAAACCATAATTCAAAAAGACACATGCTCCCCAGTGTTCACTGTAGCACTATTTACGACAGCCAGATCATGGAAGTAACCTAAATGTCCATCGACAGACGAATGGATAAAGAAGATGTGGTGCAATGGAATATTACTCAGCCATAAAAAGGAACGAAATTGGTTCATTTGTATAGACATGGATGGACCTAGAGACTGTCATACAGAGTGAAGTCAGAAGGAGAAAAACAAGTATCATCTCTTAATGCATATGTGTGGAATCTAGAAAAATGGTACAGATGAACCAGTTTGCAAGGCAGAAATAGAGACACAGATGTAGAGAACAAACGTATGGACACTAAGGGGGAAATCAGGGGGTGGTGAGGTGAAGGTGGGATGAACTGGGAGATTGGGATTGATATATAAACACTAATATGAATAAAATAGATAACTAATAAGAACCTGCTGTATAAATAAATAAAATTCAAAAAAAAAGTTCCCTACTATTATAGCACTTCTCTTAGTTCTGTTGGTGTTTGCTTCATATATTTAGGTGCTCTGATGCTGAATGCATAAATATTTACAATTGTTATATCTGTTGGATAAATTGACCCCTTTATAAGATATAATGGCCTTCTTTCTCTCTTGAAAACAGCTTTATCTTCAGATAACATGAGAAGTATTAGTTGCTGGGAACCAGAAATGATAAACTAGAGCAATTGTATATCTAAGGTAATCCAAACTTCTCTAAAAGTATTCTTATATATTTGTAGAATCTCAGTTTCCAGATAACAAAACTAAATTCAAATCAGACATGAGCACAGAAGCATGGAGTCAATAAATTTTAAGAGTATTTGTAAAGCTCTTTTATTTAAATAATTTTTGCATGCAGTAAAATTGCAAACTTAGTGAGAAAGATGTTTCAGCCTTCACTCATTTCCCCTAATGTTAACATCTTACATGACAAAAGTACAATTACTATGAAGAGGAAATTAACAGTGATGCAATATTATTACTAAACACTAAACCTTATATGATATTCACCAATTTTTCCACCACCAGTCATTTACTGTTCCAGGATCCTATCCAGGATCACTTATTGCATTTAGTTGTTATTTCTCCTTAGTTTCCTCTAGCAGTTAATAGTTCTACAGTCTTTCCTTTTCTTTCATGATCTAGACATTTTTGAAGAGTACTGATCAGTTACTTTGTAAAATATCCCTCAATTTGTGTTTGTCCAATAATTTCTCAAGATTAGAATAAGTTATGCATTTTTTGGGAAAAATACCACAAAAACAATGTTGTGACTTTCCCAGTGCATAATACCAAGAGGTTCATGATATCTATCAATATGTCATATTACTAATGATGGTTATGGTGATCATTTGATTAAGTTGGTGTTAGCCAGGTTTTTTTCACAGGTTTTTTTTTTTGTTGAAAAGTATCTTAGGGACATACTTTGAGACTATGCAAATCATGTTTCTCCTCAGTGTCTCCCCACTACCTTTAGAGGGTTTTATCTGCAACATGTATTACTGTGGTGTTTGCCTAATAGTAACTTCTTATTTCTCTATTTTCTTCTACATTTTTTAATTGAAATTCCACTGTGAGGAAGAGCTATCTCTTCTCCCTCACATATTTGCTTATTTATGGAGTTATTTATTAATATCAGCAAGAATGCATGAATATTTCTTTTATTCTTGTGTTAAAGTTCAATACTATTATTATTTATTTTGTTATTCTATTTGTTATGGCTTTGGCCATTAGAGGCTCTTTCAGGTTGCCTCCTATGTTCTTTGGAAAAGCAACCAACTTATTATTATTATTATTTTGGTATTTTCTTACTTCCTGGAACCACACAATGCTGCAGACTCAATTTGTGGTTTTTTTTGTCCTATGCCTATAATCAACCACTTCTCTAAGGAGTCCTGGTTCCTTTTTACTGGAGAATGGTGTTTAGGACCAAGACCTAGATGTTGAGTATACTCACTGTTACTTGAGCATCATGGCTTCTGACTCTCTCAACATACATAGCTAGGTTATATATGTGTGCCTACAAACTCACACACACACAGTTGATCTGATTGTATTTATAAAATCACCTAATGGCTAAAATTTATTTGCAGCACTTGTAGCACTTTCACAGTCATCAACATTTGCAGCACCTTCACAGTCATCCTCAGACATGTGGAGAGCAGTGAAAAATTTGAGTCACCTGCCATACATGTTTGCAGCTAAGGTAATAAAACAAGACAAGCTTTTGCCTTCTTGTTTCAGCTTTCATAGTATAAACATGTGTTTTTGGGCAGTCTATTTAGTGCTATTTTTTCTGCATTTTTGTGCATTTTGTTGGTGATTTTACTGTTTAATATGGCTCCCAAGGGTAATGTTGAAGTGCCATCTAGTGTTTCTAAGCACAAGAAGGCTGTGATGTGCCTTATGGAGAAAACATGTGTGTTAGATAAGCTTCATTAAAAATGAGTTATAGGACCACTGGTTGTGAGAGTAATGTTAAAGAATCAACAGTAACTAAGGTGTCTTTAAACAGAAACACATGTAAAACAAGGCTAAATATTGATCAGTTGATGAGAATACTGTGAACAAAGGCTTGCAGGAAACTAATTCTATATTTTCCAGAGGAGCAATGATTTGGTATTCACTAGTTCACTGTCTGTGGTGACTTCGTAGATTATAACCATTGTGAATAATGAGAACAGGCTATATTTATCTATCTATCTGTTTATATATTAAAAACAATGAATTTATATTGATACCTCTGATTCCAATTCAACACCACAGGATTCACTTTAGCCTTTCCTCCTTTCTTTATTTATACTTCTTTCTGAAACAGTGAGGAGCCCAGCTCTCATTACCTACAGTCTATTTAGTCTATCTATTTGTTCAATTCTAGTATATACATAAAAATTCTAGTATATATAATATGTGTATAAAATGTGCTTTGCTAACCCATTCCTGTTAGGAACACTTTTACTAATTAGATTATAGCATTTATGTACACGTTTTTGTCATATGTATCCAGTTAAGATTCTGTTCTCCAGAGTAAATATGGTTATTTTCTTTACTACTCTCTTCAGTGTGGTTAAAATACTCACTTGCAATGTAGTTAGGTTAATTTTTTAGTTTGTGGTCTATTTTGGCTTCTCCCCCACCTCTTCATTAATTTTAATTATATATTGGTTTATTTGAGGGATATATAAAATATTACTCTATAATTCCAAGAATCAGAATTATACAAAAAGATATACCCACAGAAGTGTCACTAGTGTCACTAATGATATATTTCAATTGAATTGATTCTGTTATTTACAAATTACAAATTTAAATGTTTTCCATTTCAATTCTAGAACCTAGGTTTGCTACATGCAGTTCTACATAACTATAGGTGTTCATATAGGTTAAATTAGAAAATCTAAAGGCAGAAGAATCAAATGTCTTATTTTCAAATAATTCAAGTAAACTCTACTTCTTTTAATCTACTTTTAACCATGTAAATAAAAGTAGTAAGGTACACTGAGCAGAATGTAGAGTGATTATTTTATAATTAGACAACTAATTTTTAAGTTCATCTTAATCATTTGTAAAAGATATAGTACTATATAATAACATATGCATCAGTATATATCAACATACAGTTTTTAAGGGTTTTCACATTTACTTCAGATAACTAGCACCTAATTAGCACACTGAGTTTGAAAAAGTATTATTGAATTTATTAAAACCTCTGCAATAGAATAACAAAGATATTTCTCATCACAGAATATATGAAAGGACATCTTAATACAGATCTATGAAAGTTCTAACAGTAAGCAGTGGTTAAGATAGTCAGCAGATTCAAAAATACCAATAGTTGAACTCTATATTTGCTCTATTCAAGACAATAACCACTAGACATATGTGGCTATTGAAACTGAAATTGAAATTAGTTACATACAGTTATAGGTCAACATATAAACCCCATGGTTCATCAAATCAAAGAAATATGAGACATACACAAAAACTAGAGAGAAAATAACATAGCGTACCACTAAAAAAAATCATTAAACCACAGGGAAGAAAGTAAAAGAAGAAGAACATAGAAGAACTACAAAAAGCACCACATAACAAGTAACAAAATGGCAATAAGTATATACCTATCAGTAATCACTGTAAATGTCAATGGACTAAATGCTCAATCAAAAGACACAGGGTGGGTGACTGGATAAAACAACAAGACCCATCTATATGCTGCTTACAAGAGATTCACTTCAGAGCTAAAGACACACACAGACTGAGAGTGTGGGGATGGAAAAAGATATTTCATGCAAATGGAAATGACAAGAAAGCTAGGATAGCAATACGTATATGAGACAAAGTAGACTTTTTAAAAAAGTATATAACAAAAGACAAAGAAGGACATTATATAATGATAAAGGGATCAATACAAGAAGAGGATATAACACTCATAAACATGTATGCACCTAACACAGGAGCACCTACATATATAAAACAAATATTAACAGACATAAAGGAAGAAATTAACAATAATACAATAATAGTAGGGGACTTTAATACCCCACATATATAAATGGAAATATCCAGACAGAAAATCAATAAGGAAACATTAGTCTTAAATGACAATTTAGACCAGTTGGACTTAATAGATATCTACAGGACACTGCATCCAAAAAAAGCAGCTTATACATTCTTTTCAACTACATATGGAATGTTCTCCAGGATAGATAACATACTATGCCATAAAACAAGTCTCAAAAAATTTAAGAAGACAGAAACTATATCAACCATTTTTCCTCAAATACAATGGTATGAAACTAGAAATCAATTACAGGAAGAAAAATGGGTAAACACAAACACATGGAGACTAAACAATATGCTATGAAAAAAACCAGTAGGTCAATGAAGAAATAAAGAGGAAATGAGAAAATATCTCGAGACAAATGAAAATGGAAACAGAACAATCCAAATTCTGTGGGATGCAACAAAAGTAGTTTTAAGAGGAGAATTTATGATGATACAGGCCTACTCTAAGAAAAATGAAAAAGCTCAAAGAAAACAAGGTTACCTATCATCTAAAGGAATTAGAAAAAAAAAGACCAAAAAAAGCGCAAAATCAGCAGAAAGAATGAAATAATAAAGATCAGAGAGGAAATACATAAAATAGAGGTGAAAAAATAGAAAAGATCAATGAAACCAAGAGCTGGTTTTTTGAAAAGATAAACAAATTTGATGTGCCTTTAGGAAGGCTCATCAAGAAAGAAAGAGGATCCCAATAAACAAAAGAAATGAAAGAGGAAAAATAACAATCAGTATCACAGAGAAACAAAAAAAATCTTAAGAGAACGCTATGAACATTTATATACCAATAAACTGGACAACCTGGAATAAATGGATAAATTTCTAGAATCATACAATCTTCCAAGACTGAACCATTAAGAAATAGACAATCTGAACAGATAGATCACTAGTAGTGAAGTGAAATTTGTAATTAAAAAACCTCCCAGCACACAAATCTCCAGGACTAGATGGCTTCACAGGGGAAGTCTACCAAACATATAAAGAAAAGCTCATACCTATCCTTCTCAAACTATTACAAAAAATTGAAGAGGAGGGAACAGTCCCCAACTCATTCTACAAGGCTACCATTACCATGAGACCAAAACCAGAAAAAAAAAAAAAAAGCCTACAAAAAAAAAAAGAAAATTACAAGCCAATATCTCTGATGAAAATAGGTGCAAAAATTCTCAATAAAATATTAGCAAACTGAATCCAACAGTATGTAAAAAGAATTGTACACCATGATCAAGTTGGATTTATTTCAGAGTCACAAGGATGGTTCAACATTCACAATCAATGTGATACACCACATTAACGAAAAAAAGGATAAAAATAACATGATCATATCAATAAATGCAGAAAAAGCATTTGAGAAAATTCAGCATCCATTCATAATAAAAATTCTCATCTACAGTTGGTATAAAGGAAACATATCTCAACATAATAAAGGCCATTTATGACATACCCACAGGTATCATCATACTCAGTGGTAAAAAACTGAAAGCTTTTCCTCTAAAATCAGGAACAAGACAAGGATGCCCACTATCACCACTTTCTATTTAACATAGTATTGGAAGTCTTAGACACAGCAATCAGACAAGAAAAAGAAATAAAAGGCATCCAAATTGGAAGGGAGGAAGTAAAACAGATGACATGATACTATATATAGAAAGCCCTAAAGTCACTATTAGAAGTAATAAATGAAGACAGTAGAGTTGCAGGATACAAGATTGATATAAAGAAATTTGTTGCTTTTCTATACACTAAATGAACTACCAGAAAGAGAAAGCAAGAAAACAATACCATTTAAAATCACATCAAAAAGAAATAATACCTAGGAATAAACTTAACCAAGAGATGAAAGACCTATGCTCAAAACTATAAAACCTTGATGAAGAAAATTGAAGATAATACAAAGAAATGCAAAAATATCCCATGTTCATGGACTGGAAGAATTAATATTAAAATGCCCATACTACCCAAAGCAATTACAGATTAAATGCAATCCCTATCAAAATGCCCATGACATTTTTCACAGAACTAACAAATAATCCTAAAATTTATGTGGAACCACAAAAGTTCCTGAATCCCCAAAGCACTCTTGAGAAAAAAGAATAAAGCTGGGGATATTATATTTCCTGACTTCAGACTATACTACAAAGCTACGGTAATAAAAACAGTACAGTCCTGGCACAAGAACACACACAGATCAAGATGACAGAATACAAAGCTCAGAAATAAACCCACACACCTATAGTTAATTATTCTATGACAAAGGAGACAAGAATAGACAATGGAGAAAAAATAATGTCTTCAATAAGTGATGCTAGGAAAAGAGGACAGCTACATGTCAAAGAATAAAATTAGAATATTTTCTCACACCATATGCAAAAATAAACTCAAAATGGATTAAAGACCTAAATATAAGATCAGAAACTATAAAACTCCTAGAAGATAACATAGGCAGAACATTCTTTGACATAAATTGCAGCAATATTTTTTTGGATCTGCCTCCCAAGGCAAAGGAAGCAAAAGCAAATATAAACAACTGGGACCTAATTAAACTTAAAAACTTTTACACAGCAAAGGAAAACATCAACACAACAAAAAGACAACATACTGAATGGGAGAAAATATTTGCAAATTATATGACCAATAAGGGATTAATATCCAAAACATATAAACAGCTCATACAACTATCAAAAAAAAAAAACTGATTAAAAACTGGGCAGAAGAACTGAATAGACATGTTTTCCAAAGAGAACATGCAGATGGCCAACAGGCACATGAAAAGATGCTCAACATCACTAACCATCAGAGAAATCAAATGAAAACCACAATGAGGTATCACCTCACACCTGTCAGAATGACTATCATTAAAAAGAACACAAATAACAAATGTTGACAAGGACGTGGAGGTAAGGGAACCCTAGTACACTGATGGTGGGAATGTAAATTGGTGCAGCCACTATAGAGAACAGTATGGAGGTTCCTCAAAAATTAAAAATGTAACTACCATATGATCCAGCAATTCCACTGCTGGATATATATCTGAAGAAAATGAAAACACTAATTCAAAAAGATACATACACCCCAATGTTCAGAGCAGCAAGATTTACAATTTCCATAATATGGAAGCAACCCCAGTTTCCATCAACAGATGAATGGATAAAGAAGATGTGATTGATATATCTACAGATCTATCTATCTACCTATCTATAGATAGATATAAAATGAAATATTTATAAAATGAAATATTCAACCATAAAAAAGAATGAAATTTTGTCATTTATAACAACATGGATGAACCTGGAGGGCATTATGTTTAGTGAAATAAGTCAGAGAAAAAAAGATAAATACTGTATGATATCATTTATATGTCGAATCTAAAAAAATAAAACAAATAAATAAACACAGCAAAACAGAAACAGACTCACAGTTGAGAACAAACCAGTGGTTACCAGTGGAGAGAGGGAAGAGGGGAGAGGCAAGATAAAGATAGGGGATTAAGAAGTCTAAACTATTATGTATAAAATAAATAAGATACAGGGATATATTGTACAGCACAGTGCATATAGCAAATATTTTATTATAACTTTAAATGTAGTATAATCTATAAAAATATTGAATCACTATGTTGTACACCTAAAACTAATATTGTAGATCAACTACAACTAAAAAATGGAGAGAAAAAAATGGAGAAGAGCATAATAGGAGAATAACAAAATATACTAACCACCACAGAAGAAAACATGACAAAGGCATTAAAACATGCTTTTGAGAAATATTAAATGTATGCAAACCAGTTGTATATTTTGTGCTACTCTGATTTTGGGGTTAAGTGAGAAAAAATAAGCTAAAAATTACATAGATAATATGCTCCTAAATTTGTTGAACATATATAATATAGAGGCAACAGAGAGGTGTTTAGGCAGTTAAATACGTGGACCTGCAGAAAAAGATAATTAACTGTTTACAGTAGATTTCTCTGCGTGTTGGATGACAATATTGTTTTCATATTGTTTTTACAGTTCTACAATATTCACAGTTAAGTTAGGTTTTGTTGTCTAATCAGAAAAATAATGTGTTCTAAAATAAAAATAGCCCAGGATCTGAATTATGTGCTTCCTCTGAGTTCTTACAGATCAGTGAGGAACGAGAGCCAGGCAGAGGATATGACTACGGAACCGGAATTGGACAGTATTTCTTTCCAAAGCCCTTGACTAACATCACTCAACTCAACTGTGCTTCACTCTACACACTCACCTCAGCTCAGCACTAGAGGACTGGGACACTGACTTTCACTGCTCAGGGTCGCCTTATATGGACTTAAGTTATTTGCCAGGTTGTTCATATGTTTTACTTCTCAATTGTGAAGTCCAGGTTCCAATCCTTTGGTCTCCTTACATAGTGTCTCATCCAGCATCCTTATTTATTGTAAAAATAAGGACATTAAAAAGTCGAACAGGAAATTCTCCCTTGACTAGGAAATGCCCAGTTTTTTATCCCATCAGGCACTCTTTTCATACAAAGGGTGAAATTAATAGTTGAAGACCAAAACTACTCCTGGGGAAACGAGATTTTTTGAGTAACTGAGAAAAAGCTTGAGGCAAACTTATTAAAAGAATTATTTGGCTCATCCAAAGTCATCATAGCTTAAGTGTTTTTGTTTGTTTGTGGCAAACATCCCTAGAGATATTTGCAGTGGAAGAAAATTCCCAATTTCAGAATTTCACAGACAGGTGAAATGGTGAATAGGAACAGAAATAGTTGGAACAATGAGATACAGTTTGATAGAACTGTGTAATGAAGGTAGAAACTTTTAGCTTTAAAAGTTAAACTTCAAGCAATCACAGATAGACCAAAAACTTTGTCAACATTATACCAGTTCTTATACATGGACATGACAAATTCAGGACAGAATAGAGAAAATAAGCACATGATGACAAGGCAGGTGGTCTAGTGGTTACAGGCACAGAAGCTGAAGTCTGAGGGCCAGAGTGGAAATCTCACCTCCACCATCACTAGCTGTCTAACTCTCAACAAGTCACTCAGATTTCTCCACTGTAAAATGAGGATAATAACAATACTTAACTTACATGGCTCTTGCGAGAATAAAATAAACCACATAGTAAGTTTAATAAATACTAGTTGATTTAGATTATGAGGTGGAGAACGTAACTATTTCAGTGGAATCCATTTTATTTGCTTTACAACATAAGAAGCTGAATTACTATTTAAAATTTAAACATCAGTTTGAACTGGAGTCATGAATGCTAGGCCCTAGTTGAGGTTCTTCGATCTCAAGGTGAGCTACGGGCATACCATTTTCTTTTCTAAGCCCCAGTGGTGTCATGAGGTGTACTGGATAAGCTCTACATTCTCTTGCTGCTTTCAAATTCCTATGATCTATATAGCTGGGAGAAAAAAAGTGTTTTAATACTGATGCTTAAAAAATATTTTCACAGCAGGAAGTGAAATAGTGAAGCCTTTCAACATATTTATGTAACAGCTAAATTAAAGAAGCGAGTACAATTTCCCAGTGGGGGAGCTACAGAAGTAAAAACTGATCAAAACAAAGAGTTTTTAGAATGTATGCATACTAAAGTTTCAGTGAATGGAAGAAAATCCCTGAAAATCCAATCCTAGTATTGAAAAGAGAAAAAAATAAGCTTTTTCTTTTCTCTGCATGTACCCTCCTTCATAGTCTCATAGAGAGATGGAAGGTATACTGATGACAGATAAAATTAATTTCACTGACATTACATGTTTTCACCTTTTAACATTATAATCTAATTTAACTAGTATTTATTAACTTACAATGTGATATTAGAAGCTGGTAGGGTTTTTAAGATTTTTTTAAAATCTCATGTCTGTCCTAGGAAGTTATATATTATATGTAATAGAATAAGACATATAAGATGTTATATATAATAAGGTACATTAAAATATATGGTATTAATGTGATATTTTTATACACTATAGAATATAGTGTATAAAAAATATATGGTATTTTTATATACTATAGAATAAGACACATATAGTTAAAGATGAAAGGTAGAATGTATTCAAATACAAAAATAAATGGCTTAACTCCAGGATAGTAAATTCAAATGATAATCAGACCCAAGAAAGGCAAATAAGTAAAATGGGCAAAGTAGATGTTGAGCCACACTGAAGCATGTTTTCTCAAAAAAGCTGCCCATGGATTGCTGCCATTTGGTAATGGAGGTCCCGAGTTCCCAGATCTAATTTTCTAAACAGAAACAAAAATTTAGATGTTTATGTAAAATATCTATTTTTTTTCTAGTGTTGGAAATTATTTAAACGTTTTTAAACATGGTGTAAATCAAACAGACACAACTCCGAGGCCTATGCATCCTGTGAGCTGCTACTTTACAATCTTTGGATTATTAAACGCTATAGAAAAATATTTGTTAACACTTTATGATTCTTCAGATGTTTAACATGCTGTAATATTTTTCTCATAAAGCTGGAGGCAATTATTACACCAATATTTGCAATTTTATGGGGAAATTGAGGATGAGGGAAGCTAAATAATGTCTACACAGTCACATAACAATAAGCAGATTTGGTTTCAAAACCAGGTTTGTCGCCCTCCAATGTCTGTCCATATCCTTTTCTAATAGGCAACATTTTTTTATCAAAAAAAGGATATATGAAAAAAGAGAACTTTATTTTAGACCTGGTAGGGTAGGTAAGATTTGGGTACCCAAAGGGGAGATATAAAATGGTTTCAGTTAGAGGCAACATGTGAATGCTGGAGGAAGGCATGAGCATGGTATTTTTAGAGACTAACTTGGAAATTGGACTGGTGTCAGTAGACACTTCACAGTGGGAACCAGGGAAAGTGGATTATATATAATACATAAATAATATTTAATTTAACATTCACCACAAAACAAAACATTGAAAGCTAGTATAAAGAAATTGCTTTTTTTATTCACGTTAGTCTTCAGTGTCAAGCAATGATCAACAACCACCTTTATTGTCATTACTATTTTAAAGTTACATTTCTTTTTTTTTTTTTTTTTTTTTTTTTATGCGTTACGCGGGCCTCTCACTGTTGTGGCCTCTCCCGTTGCGGAGGACAGGCTCCGGACGCGCAGGCTCAGCGGCCATGGCTCACGGGCCCAGCCGCTCTGCGGCATGTGGGATCCTCCCAGACCGGGGCACGAACCCGTGTCCCCTGCATCGGCAGGCGGACTCTCAACCACTGCGCCACCAGGGAAGCCCTAAAGTTACATTTCTTAATTTCATCTGGAGATTACTCAGTCGCCCTACAAAGTGTCTTACACTGATATCGCAGATAGTATGATCTGCCCCCACAAAAGTTTACGAACTGCCTTGATCACTGCGATGAAACTAGTCTACCTTCTTAAACAAATAATTTGTTAATTTCAAAAAAAAAAAACACAAAAAGAAGACTGATCCCTTTAAAAATCAAATTGTACTATCCCCCTTTAAATTACCTAAACTTTGTGGGAAAATTCGAAATAATATTTTCATGAGTAAGGTTATGTATCTCAGATCTAGCCTTGGAGAGAGTCCAGTGTTGCTAGAACTTCTGGTATTTTTCTTAAAAAAAAAAAAAAAACTGGAAACCTGGGGTTTTTTAAATGTAAAGTCTCCTAATTTTTCAAATCTTGGCTCAGTTAAGAAAATAACTTATAAGCTTATATATATATCTGCAGACCCCCTAAAGGAAATGGAGGAATTAGCTAGAGTTGGGTCACAGTAGGGAAGAATTGCAGCAATGTTCAAACATTGCTATAAGAACCTTTGTATAAGAAATGGCTTATACAAAAAGGTGAGGAGGAAAAAGACTACTAATTACATTTGGGAAACAGAAATGTAACTTGTTAACTTTCTTTACCACAACCCTCCTTGCCTCCCTCCCCCAGTTTCCCAACAAAGTTAAGAAAATATTGTAGCATCACTTGTATCTTAAGATATTTTAATAAACCAGCTGAAGCAGCATGTGGGTTTCAGGCCATTTTCATTCATGAAAAGATTAGCTCTGTATTAAATACATTTTAAACTGAGAAAGAGAAAAGATATAGATATTATTCTAGAGCTTTAAAATACTGCATCTCAAATTTACCTAATTATTTGCTTTGGTATAGTTAGACACACCCTAGAGGAATATCTAAGAAGTTCCTAGGAGCATGAGACTTTTTCAAACATTACAGCTGTTCCCCCCAATTCTAGAAGATTCGGATGGGTGCCGTGTGTGTGTGTGTGTGTGTGTGTGTGTGTGTGTGTGTGTGCATTTGTCTGGGTTCTGGGGATTGTAAGGATTGACAATCACAGCCCTAGCCCTAAGCAATTGACATGCAAGTACCTTATTCCTCAG
Source organism: Phocoena sinus (assembly GCF_008692025.1). Taxonomy (NCBI): domain Eukaryota; kingdom Metazoa; phylum Chordata; class Mammalia; order Artiodactyla; family Phocoenidae; genus Phocoena; species Phocoena sinus. The sequence goes on from NC_045767.1 coordinate 71,057,153, forward strand.
ATATATAAATAAATTTAAAACTGTGGAAATCAACTTAACTAGTCATGACAGTAACTAACATGTAGGACAGGCTGACCACTTTTCTAAAGCCATTTTACAAACATCATTGATTGCCCCTAATCCCAACCTTGAAAGATGAATGCTGCTTACTGCTTAAAAAGTGTGTATGTATGATATTCCTCTGATTATTATCCAGTAGCTGGCAGAGCCAGAAGCTCCACTTAGATCTGCTGACTTAGCATGGAAAAAATGCTCTTTCAGAGACAGTGTGTTGTCCTTAACATATGTGGATGAATGTGATGGGGAACGCATGGTTAGATGAATGAGCCCTCACGCTGGGCTCCATAAAAGAGTGAGACTGCTGAAAGCCTCTGTCTCTCACCAGAAATGTGGTCTCTTCCTGCCAAGGAGCTTGTCTCCACCCTAACACTCCATACCCCGATCCACCAGGCTTCCTCCTTTTTCTTAGTCACAGACACAGCCTCTTCCATTTCTCCTAAATCCTTACTCAACTGCCTCTTCTACTCCCTCTTTTTGGACTCACAGGTTCCTACCAAAAGGAACTCAGATTTCTGGAGTCAGAGATCTGTGTTCAAATTCTGAATCTGACATCTACAAGCTATGTGATCCTGAAGAAGGTAAATACTGTATCTGAGCTCTAGTTTCCTCCTCTAGAAAATGGTGCTGGGGAAAGAGAATAAGTAAAAAATTATTAATTAAATATGATAACCTAAGAGTCATGTCTGGTAGCTACTACTATTATATACTATGTCTTTAATGAAATATTGTACCCTCAATTTATCTGATTTTTGGGAATACATATCTCCGTTTCTCATTTCTATCTCAGAAAGGCAATTCTTCACAAATTATGTCAAATAGAGAAGTTCTATAGCATGACTAAAGGAAATGAACTCAGAGGTCAGAATGTCAGAGTCTGAGTTCATGTCTTCACCTCTTCCTAGCTGTGGAAACTTGGACAATTTACTGACTCACTCTATGCCTAAAATAGGGATAGCAATGCTACCCATCTCTTAGAGCTTTTGTGTTTAATTTAATTAAATAGAAAATAAAGTAGAATGCACTTAAATTATCGCAGGAGCTCAATAAATTTTGCTATTATCTGTTAGTAGTGATATTATTTCCTTCTTTATTTAAACCACAGTCACATTCTTTTGGTCAGATTATCAGAGGACTGAAATTGATGTCCAGTTGGTAAATGGATTAAAATATTATAAACCATAAAGAGAAAAATATATTTTTCTTTCAGATTACAATTTACTTTGTGTCTCAAATCAAATTGAAGCAATTCTTTTCTGAGTCTTGGAACTTTAGCTTATCCATCTATTTTTTCCCTTTTAAAAAATACATTTGGCTCATGTTTCTGTGAAAACTAAAGTCAATGCATAATTTACAACATACAACCAAAATCAAACATTTAATTTTATGTTTTATTCAAGTAAGAGCAACAGAGCTGGGAGGGGAAAAAAGTTGGAATTTGCTTAAATTTGTGATACTATTAAGATTCACAAAATATACTCAAAGCAAAGATGAGGTTATTTTAGTTGCAGTGAAGATACAAGAAGATCCCAAAGGAATGAAGCAGTGAGTAGAATTTCACCCCTAAAACCTTCACTGGGAATATACTTTTTTCAGTTGCAACAGAAGATACAAAACTAAAAAAACAAACAAGCTGAAAATTAACTAGCCTTCATTTTATATTCCATTTCTATAACTACCAAACAACATATGGCCCATCATATTGATTTTTTGTCTATTTTTTTTGTTCTAAGAGCAGAATGTATTCTCAGCTATATTAATATTCCTAAATAAAGGTTATGCTTTGATATGTAGGTTTTATATAGTCCCTGATAACCTCTGAAAGCACACAGTATTTTTTATCTATGTAGACTTAGACATGATGCTTTAAAAAAAAATTGTAAACTTGGCCAAATATCTGCAAACATAGATGTTTTCTAGAAATTTCTCTCAGCACTGATATTTTTGTGTATTTTGTAAGACTGACACATGCAGTTCTATGCTGCTTGCATCTCTTCTGTTATGTGTTTGTTTGTACAGAGACATAATCATATTACCGTGCTCCCTACTTGATATATCGGCTGGTCTCCTAAGTATTCTCTGAAAATTACAGGTTCAATCCTACATCTAAATGCTTATTAAAAATACTTCAAACCTTCCATCTGCTTCCAAGACTATGGCTGGGAACTAAGGCTGAATAATTTATCTCGAACATGTACCTGCTTGTGGGTAACTGCTACACTGCATGTAGAGATAACTTCTGCTCATGTATGTGTTTCAAACCATTCATTACCAATTCTTTTTAATCTTCCTCTCTATTTTGCTTTTTTAAATGGCCCTTCTGCAGATTATCTGGAAAGTCATGAGATAAAATAATTACTAAACCAGGAAATTAAAGAAAGGCATTTTAAATCGAATGGAAAGTGCAAAATGTTAGATGTTAATGTTACTTTCAGAGAATGCACTGCCCACTCATTTTGCCTCATAGCTTCTGAAGCCACTTTTAACCTTTCATTTTTTGTTTGTTGGTTTGTTTCACTGTGTTCTCAGTTGTCCTTGGAAAGAGTTCAGAGTTGTTCCATCTTTTCCATCCTCAGTATCATAGCTGAATTCGAGGCCCTGAACACTTCCAGCTTGTTTTTAACTGACTAAATTACAGTCTTCCCCAACTCTAACCTACACAAGAAATATCCTCTAGATTAAGTTTCCTAAAACACAACTTTCATCATGTCATAATGTTGCTCTAGATCCTACTGTGGTTCTAGTGACTATGGGAAAAGCCCACTCTTTGTACTGACAGGTTCCAAGCCCTGGGAAATAGTATCCCATTTTAGTTGTCAATCTAACCTCCTATGACTTCCCAATTTACTGTTGCTCCCATCACAATAAATTCCTTTGCACCCCTCCCTGCGCCATGCTTATTCTACCTGTTATTTTCCTGACGCATGCTTCTTCTTTTTACCCCATCTTTTCATCTGTCCAAATCCCATCTACTCTCCAGGGCCAAATGAAGTGATAACACTTCAGACACTTCCTATGAGAAAATTCAACTGCTCCAGTCCACAAGCCATATTTTTCTTGGAATGTACATCATACTTACCAACAGACTGTTATTCAGCGAAGTTTATATGCTGCACTGCATTGCTTCTCCTTTGGAACTATTGCTAGTCCAAAAAGATCATAAGCTGCTTGAGGTGATGAGATATGCCCTATGTTATCTCTCTATTACCCATTGTGCTTTTTTCATTGCTGGAAACACACTAGGTATATAAGGACACAAAGTGGACTCGACATAATCTTTAAAAAAGGGTTTAAAAATTCAACTCTACTAATTGTAGTGTTACTTAAGGATAGATTAATGATTGTCTAAGATATGTGAATGGGGCAAACCTATGTTCTTGTAAAAATGGTCAAGTAGAGATCAAATTTTTATAAAAAAAAATAATAGGTTAAATATACTGAATGGTGATATTCAAATAATCTTTTTGTGACTCTCTTCATAAAGAGAAGAGGACCAGGCTTCCCTGGTGGCGCAGTGGTTGAGAGTCCGCCTGCTGATGCAGGGGACACGGGTTCATGCCCTGGTCCGGGAGGATCCCACATGCCGCGGAGCGGCTGGGCCCATGAGCCATGGCCGCTGAGCCTGCGCGTTTGGAGCCTGTGCTCCGCAACGGGAGAGGCCACAACAGTGAGAGGCATGCGTACCGCAAAAAAAAAAGAAAAAAAGAAGAGGACCACCTGATTTTCAGAGTTTCAAACATACGTTTCAGTTCTATTCTCTTAAAAAGAAAGCTTTTTGATTTTCTAAAATAGGAGATAAAAAAATACATATAAAAAATCATACATAGGAGGAGAGCAAAATAGACATGTTTTCCAGTTGTGAGAAGGGTACAAATAGAAACCCAGAACAGTGTATCAGAGCACAAATGAGATTCAGGGGTGTCCACAGAGGAAGTCTCCGTGTGACCGAGTATCAGTCTGACCTGGGTGAGGAGGGCATCCACATGGAAGGGCAACCTGGAGTTAGCTGTGAGTTGGGGAAGCATCTGAGCAAGAGAGAGGAGGAGAAGCTCGGCACAGGCACTCAGAGCCAGAGTAAGCAGTGATTCCTGTGGGAAGGTGCCTGACCTGAGACGCCAGCACCTAAGCAAGATGAGGAGGGGCATCTGTTCATGGGCGTGGCCTTTTGTGTGGTGTCAGAGCTCGAGCACAGCAAGAAGGATCTTTCTGCATGTAGGCTGGTCCAGCAGGGAGAACCAGAAGCCCAAATGCAGTAAGGAACATATTTATAAGTGAGGGCAGCATAGCACTGGATGTCAGTGTCCAAATGGGGCAAGGAGCTCGTCTACGGAGAGTGACTTAGGATGGGGTATAGAATCCCTAGTGGAATGAAGAGGACATCCCATATGGGAGTCAGAGTTGGAACAGGATGAGAAAGGCATCTGTGTGGGGTAGGAGTTGAAAACAAAGACAAATAATTGGTATATTAAAGACAATATATTTCCTGGGAGAAACCAGGAGACAGGTTTCTCAGAATCAGAGATAAGAGTTAAACATATGCAAAAGGAGAAAACTAAAATAAATCTGGTAGTTTGGGACTGGTATTGGTTATACTAAGAACTCACGGTTTTCACTACATAAAGAGGAATAATTATTGACATAAATGAGAGTGTGCTTGTATGTGTGTTATATATATCTATATTCCCTACATTAATCCACTGTAAGGCCTGGAAGCACTGACACTCCAAAAGCAATCAGTACACCTAACTCCTGGGTCTTAGCTTCTACCATTCTCCATTAAAAGGAATGAGGCTACTTGAAGAAATGGCTGACTCTGGGCCTGAGACACAGAATGTGCAAGATAAGCTACAAATATCCAATATGGCTATTCAAAATATATAAGGAACTCATACAACTTCATAGCAGTAAATAATCCAATTTTAAAAATGAGCAAAGGACCTGAACAGACACTTTTCCAAAGAAGATATACAAATGGCCAACAGGTATATGAAAAGGTGCTCAGCATCACTAATCATCAGGAAAATGCAAATCAAAACCACAATGAGATATGACACCTGTCAGAATGGCCATCATCAAAAAGTCAAAAGATAAGCATTGGTAAGGATGTGGAGAAAAGGGAACTCTTGTACACTACTGGTGGGAATGTAACTTGGTCATATGGAAAACAATATGGAGGTTCCTCAAAAAATTAAAAATAGAACTACACTATGAGCCACCAATTCTACTTCTGGGTATATATCCAAAGGAAATAAAATCCATATCTCAAAGAGATATATGCACTCTCATGTTCATTGCAGCATCACTTACAGTAGCCAAGACATAAAAACAACCTAAGTGTCCATCAATAGATGAATGGATAAAGAAAATTACATATATAAACCAAATTTTCTTTATCCATACATATATCTACAGCTTATATATAACATAAATTTATCATAAATATGTATTTTATATATAAATACATATTATTTATATATGTAATGTATAAATACATATAAAGATATACATACACATGCAATGGAATAGTGTTCAGCCATAAAAAGGAAGGAAATCCTGCCATTTGTGACAATATAAATGAACCCTGAGGACATTATGCTAAATGAAATATGCCAAACACAGAAAGAGAAATACTGCATGATCTCACACAGGAAATCTAAAAAAGTCAAGTCCATAGAAACAGAGTAGAAGAGTGGTTACTATTGGGGTCTGGGTCTTGGAGGAAATGGGGAGACATTGGCCAAAAGGTATAGACTTTCAGTTTTAAGATAAGTTCAGAATGGTGACTATAGTTAATAATGATGTATTATATACTTGAAATTTGCTAAAGGAGTAAATCTTAAGTCTTCTCATCACCACACACACAAAAAACAGTTAACTGTGAGGTGATGGATATGTTAATTAGCTTGACTGTAGTAATCACTTCACAATGTATACATCAAATCATTGTATTGTATACCTTAAACAAATACAATTTTTATTTTTCAATCATACTTCAATAAAGCTGGAAAAAAAATTTTAAAGATAAACCACAGAACGGAAGTGCTCAAATAATGGCACATATCCTAAGAACAGACAAGTTGGCATAAGTGGGCTACTGCTTGCCAAATTGGGAACAATTTGAACACAAAAATAAAACAGAAAGCCTCTAGTCTATATTGATAAAAATTAACAAATTAAACTACAGATTTATGAGGAACGGGATATTTACACAGTTCCACAGTACCTTCCCACAAAATATAAATTACAACAGGGAAAAGAGTTACTTTACAGTGAAGGAATATAGCAGACACCACATTAATCTAGTAATCAAGGTGAATATCATGAGTAATGGGGCAAACTGAAACCATGCACCACCTGATAGGATATAATGAAAAGATGAAAGTATTCCTTCTGTGGTTTCCTGACAAATCTGAATGTAATCATGAGGAAACAGCAGACCAATTCATATTGAGGGAACATTCTACAAAATAACTAGCATGCAATCTTCAAAAGAGTTAGGGTCATTAAAGTCAAAGAAAAAATCATGGGAATATTCCAGACTGAAAAAGTCAAAAGAGACAAAATAACTAAATACAATATGAGAATTTTAGCTGGATTTTTTGCTGGATGCATTTAGGACAATGGGTGAAACTTGAATGGAATCTGAGATGTCTCTGGATGTATCAAAGTTGATTTTTTGGTTTTGAAGGTGGTGTCATGATTATGCGGTAGAATGTCCTTGTTCATAGGGTTTAAACACTAAAGCATTTGGGAATGATAAAGAATCAAATTAGTAACTTACAAACGGTTCAGGGGAAAAAAGCATTCTTTGTACTGTGCTTCCAATTTTTCTTTTAAGATTCTATAAGAAAATCATTAACAATAGATACTCTGAAAATTATTAAAATATATTAAAATACAGTAATGTAAACCCACATGTATATAAAACAAACTAGAGCAGGGCAGGTTGATGCAAGTACCAAAAAGGAGTGTGTAGTTTTATCTATGCTGAAAATATATCTGACATTTTTTACTCTGAAAAGTCACTACACCTAATTAGTGTTAAATACAACTGATTTTTGATTAGTAAAACTTGGTTGTTCCAAATCTATTTCTTTTTCTTTTTCTCTTTTTTTTTTTTTTGACCACGCCTCAGGGCATGTGGGATCTTAGTTCCCCAACCAGGGATCGAACCCGTGTCCCCTGCAGTGGAAGCGTGGAGTCCTAACCACTGGACTGCCAGAGAAGTCCCCCAAATCTATTTCTTAAAAATCATCTCAGAAAGGCAGTTAGTCTAGCCTGGCTGAAGTTCAAATATGGTGGACTGATTTTGTCTTTGCTAACGAGAAGAGTCATAAAAATTTTTTAGATAAATGAAACACCATAAAAATACACATTCTTGATCTAACAAGAAATATTAGAAAACATGGAGCAGTTCAAAAATTTGGGCCAGCAACCAGACATATGTATCTCTTAACTGAGATTTCACTTCTACTGTATAGAAAGTTTCTCTCCACTCCTTCCAGTATCATGGGCATTATTGATCAAGAGACATTCTGAAGAAGCAGCTGGTGCAACTGATTGGAAGCTATGAAGAAAATTTTTACTGGAAGTCCTAGAGTTTTAGATGTATGTATCCCAGGATAATAAAAATATCTCTTTGACAACCAAAGCTCTCTTCTTTCTAAACTCTATATGTTATAAATAACACCTATGTGAGAACTGAGATCTTATCCCAAGTCACTCTAAAAGAAAGAATGGATTTCCAGGTTACTTGGCTTTTATTCAGCACTACTGCCACATCGCAAAGACAAAAAAGACTAAGAGATGACAAAGAGTGATTTCTTTCCTCAACTCCACCTGTATGTGGTCTATGCAACACTATAAATTCTGCCAATAGATACATAAACCTGATAAATTACCCTGAACCATAAGCCATTTTAACAGATCCAATTGAACCTGAGATGTAATTCAACTTTTAGTTCTGTAAACTTTTACATTAATATCTCAAGAGGAGTCCTGACAAAGATAGAAAGCCTGGGGCCGCTACTTCCTCTGCTTTTACGGCACAGCTTGAACAGGACATCTTGTAAACTGAGGTTTTTCCAATGTAGCATGCAGATCTGCAAACGCCCTAAGGATATTTAGAGCCTAAAAGAAAGCAATCCTTTGAATGCCTTTTGATATAGTGGCCTGCAGAGAAGAGTAAGAATCAAATAGTAGACCCTGTCCATTTCCTTGAATAGTCCCATAGCCCTGGTTCTTAACCCTTTTTCTGTCTGCAATCATCATTATTATTATTGCATACCTGTACCATTCCTAGTTTTGCAATGGGGAAGGGACTTTTTTATTGCGTTACGCGGGCCTCTCACTGTTGTGGCCTCCCCTGTTGCGGAGCACAGGCTCCGGACGCGCAGGCTCAGCAGCCATGGCTTACCGGCCCAGCCGCTCCGCGGCATGTGGGATCTTCCCGGACCGGGGCACGAACCCGTGTCCCCTGCATCGGCAGGCGGACTCTCAACCACTGCGCCACCAGGGAAGCCGGGGAAAGGGACTTTTAATAAATATCCTTCACTCGGTCTCTTGGGCAACTTAATCTGAAGGTTATAATTTTATAAAAAAATAAGGTCAGTTTCCTCTTATTTTTGACCGGCAGCGGGAAATAAAATCTCTACCTTAAATTTTTGGTAAAAAAAAATCAAGGTGTATTATATTATATTTACCTTATCCTAGGTAAGGCTAGTACCAGTCCTGAGTATAATTAAATTGATATCATATCTGGATTAAATTTTTAATTCTAGAAGAAAATATTTAACCATGTGAAGGACATAATCAATTACTTTGACAATTCCAACTCTTCATTTTCTTCATGCTTTCTTGAAATTACTTCATAGATTTAATATCTTGGCATATATCTTGGTTATCTGACTTAATTTAGAAAATAATCTCTCTGATTTGGTCCTTTCAGAATTCCTTACCTTTCCACATTTTTTTGCACTAAAATTTTCTCTCAAACTAATTCTTATCTACCAACTTATAAAATGTTAAACATTTAATTACATTGCCTGAATATCAGTTTAAAGTTCTTGTCAGGGTCTGTCTTAGCCCATCTGGGCTGCTACAACAGAACACCATAAACTGGCTGGTTTATAAACAATAAACATTTACTTTTCACAGTTTTGGAGGCCAGAAGTCCAAGATCAGGGTGCCAGCATAGTTGGGTGAGGGTTCTCTTCCTGTCACAGACTTCTTATTATATCGTCACATGGTGGAAGGGGCTAGGGAGCTCTGTGGGGTCACTTCTATAAAAGCACTGATCTCATTCATGAAGGTTCCACTCTCATGACATAAGCACCTCCCCACCCACCCACCAAGGGCCCCACCTCCAAACACCTTCACACTGGGCATTAGGATATACGAATTTGGAGGTGACACTAAAGTTCAGGCCATAGAAAGGTCTCAGAATTTAAGTTTGCTTTCAGAATGAAGTTTCCAGTATTATCTTTTTCCTTCTCCCTATATCATCCTAGAACAGGATTATCGTAACTAGTATGGAGAGTTTTCTAATCCCTGTCCTTTGTAAGTACTTAAAGTATAGAAAGACATTTTCAATGTTATACAGAAGAAATCAGAAGAGCTGGGTTTGAGTCTTCATTTTTCATAACATATTATTGGAAAATTATATAATATCTTGTCCTCGATTATTTCTAAGTAGTTATTCCCATTTTAGAAACTGAGAAACCTGAAGCTCCAAGAGGTTCAATAACTTGAGCAGGGTCAGACAGCTAATAAAAGGAGTCATGATTCAAAAATATATCTGCCTATCTTAAATATCTGTGTGTGGTTTTTTTTTTTTAAATCTCTGTTCTGTAATGACATCCTTAATTATTCTGCTTAATAGAAGGTTCTGATCCAAGTTATTTCAATTTTTGAAGTAATAGAACACATTCTGTTCAGTTATGCTTCCATGTTTGATATCAGATACTAGGATAAATATGAAGATGAATAAGATACAATTCTTTCTTTCAACCAATTTACAATCTAGAATAAAAACAGCAAAATTGGCCTTGATTATACAGGGAAGAGGTTGCCTTGTTTTTTCTACTTATCTTTGACATTTTAATCTTTCACTGGAGGTAGAACCTGTAATATATGAAAACGCAATGAATTGTGAGAGAAATTTGGTTTCAGGTCACATGCTATCATCACTGGCTCAGTCACAGAGAAAGAGCACACAAAGGTTACCTAAATGAAGCTTTTCCTAAATTGGGTTTCCAGGTCAAGAGATTTCTTTTTCATGTTGGAATAAAAGTATTGAATCAACTACTGGTATTTTCATCACGCATACAAAATCTCAGTGTCTATAAGTACATGGTATGATAAGATTTTCAAAGAACAGGGGTGAAAGGTAAGGATTTAGGGACAAAGACAGACTCATAACCCAGAATGAGAATTTGCACTTGTCCCAGTGGCCACAGAGAAACTGCCAAAGACATCTGACCCTAGGGTTAGTAACTAGTGTAAATTTCAGGGACTGGCTTAAAAATGACTCATGTGCCAGATTCCCTGTTGAAAAAAGCATTATAAAAAAACATTTACTCCAGAACAATGTGAAGAAAACAACTATGGAGACTATAAACAGATTTATTCTCACAACAAATATAATTATTAGTCCTTGGTATCAATATATATTAATCATAATTATTCACACATTTGTATATTGTGATGAATATAAGCACAGAAATGTAGTTTATTTTAAAAGAATCCAATGCAGACGGTAAATTTAGTCACTGCAAAGGGGCTCTGATTTATAAATTTAAAAAGTCAAGATATAAACTAAAACAAAAATGAAATAAAACAAAAGAAAAAGTAACTAAAGATGAAGTTATTTCTCAAACAGGAATAGGCAGTATACCAGAATCTATTTTCAGTCTTTCAGAAAATAAATTGGTGAAACCAAAAGTTCAATATGAGGAAATGCCTTTTCACAAATTTAAGAACACTTGATTAAAGGAAAAAGAAAACCCCTATCAGTACATGAAGGAGTCCACCTACTGGACAGAACTGTTAACCGGTATGGAAAACAATATCACAAGCAGGTGTTTTATACTCTAGGCAGAAAATTTCTCGGCAACATGAAAATATAATTGGCTTTTTAAAAAACAATTAGCAGAGGCCTGGCCTGCGGCCGCCAAGACCAAACAGGCGGCAGGGCGGGAGGCGTGGACTGCGGAGAAGGGGCTCGCTCCCGGCAGCACGTGTTCCTAGTCCCAGAGTATTTAAAAGATGCGTCAAAGAAGATGAAAAGTGGGCTTATGTTTGTAAAACTGGTTAACCCATGTTCAGGGGAAGGAGCCATTTACTTGTTCAATATGTGTCTACCGCAGCTGTTTGAAATAAAAGTTTTCAAGGAAAAAAAAACATTCTTGGTTTATAAATGAATCAGTTCAATCAAGAGTTCTTCTTAAAAAAAAAAAAAAGAAAAAAAAAAAAAAAGAGTTCTTCTTCACTTTGCCACACCCATGGACCCTCTGTTTCTGCTTCTCCACTACCTTATAAAGGCTGATAGAGAGGGAAAGTTTCAGCCCCTGGATCAAGTTGTGATGGATGACACGTTTCTGAATTGCATCTTGTTGCTGAAACTTCCTGAACTTAAGAAGTTACTTCGACATGTGACAGAGGAGAAAGAAATAGACAAGAAGAAATATTACAAGTACAGCAAAGAGAAGACATTAAAATGGCTGGAAAAAAAGGTTAATCAGACTATGGCAGCATTAAAAACCAATAGTGTAAATGTCGGTGCCCGGGTCCAATCTACTGCATTTTTCTCTGGTGACCCGGTTTCCAGTGACAAGGAAAAGGATTATATTCATTATGCCCATGGTCTGATATCTGATTACATCCCTAAAAGAATTAAGTGATGACTTATCTAAATATTTAAAGCTTCCAGAACCTCCAGCTTCAGTGCCAAACCCTCCATCAAAGAAAGTAATCAGATGAGCCCGTAGAAGCAAAAGAAGATTACACTAAGTTTAACACTAAAGATTTGAAGACTGTAAAGAAAAATAGCAAAATGACTGCAGCTCAGAAGGCTTTGGCCAAAGTTGACAAGAGTGGAATGAAAAGTATTGATTCCTTTTTTGGTGCAAAACATGTTTAAAAAAATTGGAAAGATTTGAAACACTGAAAATTAAATCAAGCAAAAATGTTTGCCTTCTACATGTCCCATTTTCATCCTTCCTCCATTCCACTGTACTTCCTAACCCTTAATTACCACCTTTTGAAAAAAAGTAGGAAGGGGGCAATTTTCAGATTCACTTGAACATTTCTTTGTGTTTGATGTTTGTGTTTCCTGAACAAAATATGGGAAAGTAATTGTGTAACTTCATGGCTTGTGGCCTTTGGAGTTTTGTTTGACATCACGAAAAGTAATCAAATGAATAGAATTAACCTCTAACATCACAATTTCCTCAATAAACTGATGTGTGACCAAAAAAAAAAAAAAATTAGCATTACAATTCTAGCAAGAGGCAGGAACCATTAAGTGTACCTCAGTCTAGGAGGGTTTAATATATACCAAACCGAAAGGAAGGAAGGAAAGGAGAGAGGAAGGGAGGGAGGGAAGCAGTGAATCTCATCTCTTCTTTCTAGACTCTTCATGTTTCATTGTGTTCATTTTTTGCTGAGAAGCATTTTAGGGCATAGATTTTCATGTGCATTTTCCATAGGAAGATACTATGTCCTCCAAGCCCAAGGGTATTAGGGGAAAAAAAAAAAGTAATAGGTGCTAAAAAAAGAAAAAATTGTCTTATGTCCTTTATCTATACACTGCCTGCCACCCAGGACTCAGAGGTTTCATCTAATTATGTATGTAAAACTACTTTACAAAATAAATATCTCATAAAGATATAAGACAACTGAGTCACAAATGAGTCTTGTTTGACAATTCATACCAAGCAGGCAAGCAGTCTTACTTCCTGATTCCTCCCTAATTACCTCACAGGAGCAGAGTTAGCCTCTGCACCCTAGAGGCAGATTGAAGAATAAAAACTTAGCCTGGTCCAGGGATTCTTTGCCACCTCCTGGACATGCCTCACTCCTGTTTGGAACTATTAAATCAGGCCAGAACCAGTAGTCTGCCAACCCTTGCGGAAGGCATCGATGTTCCAAAACGGAAGGCCCGCTTGCTGTGCTGACACCACTCTTAATGACTCTTAAAATGACTCTTAAAAACACCTGGAGAACAACATTTCACAGTGACAATCAGAGCTTTCCTGACAAGCAATAACTCACATGCTGGGTACTGTGCATTAGGAGCACAATGGGAGTAGCAAAGTGGTGTCCCTTAGAAGGGGCCATAAGAGCTCATCGCCTTCCTTTGAGGCAAACACTTCGGTATCTCAGAGGGGTGCCCTCAGGTATTAGACACTGCATTCCACCAAGACTTCGATGAATTCTTTTAGGATGACAGGAAATAAGCCACATTTAAATCCTGGTCTATTTCCAGCTTGTTAATGCCAATTTATGAATTTAAGTGTTTTCTAAAAATAACAGATTTAATTCAAATCACCAAAGTAATACATAACAAGTCAAGTAGCAGTGATGGACAGGTTACTATATTTACAAAGATGACAGATCACTATATTTCTCCTTGAATGATTATATTGCAGTGATGTACTTCCCTATTCATCTCTTGTATATACTTTCTCCAATTCCCAATTCTCTCTCTTCCCCTAATCTCCACCCTAGATACAACTAATACCACAAAGCAAGCACCAAAAGATATTTTAAAGTAAGTGGACAGCCACTTATCTGCACTTTCTAGTGTTCCTATAATGATCATATATTAATTAATTAATATATGGTAGAACTAGTTCCATTTGGTAGAACTAGTTCAGCCACCCTTATAATAAGTCCCCAAGTTTCCATCATCCACTATGTCTATTACCTACATTCCCTCTGGCTAGGACTTAACATCTTCTTTCTTAGGTCTGGCCTTAGACCTGCCATTTGCTCCCTGGATTTAGCTTGCGTCACAAAACAGTCTTAGCATGCAACTCTTCCCCATATCCACCAAGCCTGACATCACAACACTACTTGACTCTTCTTCAAGTCAGGGACACTCTCACATACTTTACTCTCTTGTTTTCACTGACTGAATTCTGTTTTCCAATATTGTTCCAACATGTCTGAGCAGGCTTCCACTGTATTATCTCTCAGAGAGGGAGAGAGCCTAGATAGATATAACAAAAAGGACAAACATACATTCAGCACAGGGTAATGGTAACATGGAAAGAGGGAAGTCTAATTTCACGTGAAAGGAATGCCTCCTGAGGAGTAGTTCACAATGAGGACAGAAAGTCAAAGCCCCTCATTTCTTTAATAAGATTATTAGGACAGGAACAAAGGGCTCTGAATAAAAATAGTGCTCAGTAAATATTATTGGCTTACTCCAACTGTGTAAACATGCATGAGTGCGCACACACATACACACACAAACACACACACACACACACACACACTAAAGTGAAACTAATAAGAAATGCATCAAAATTAACCATGGTTGCCGCAACTAGGGTGCCTGGCAGACGCTTGTGGGGGACCCTGACACCCAAGGAAATGGGAAGAACCCCCAAGCGAACCAGTAGGATGTGGGGGAACTGAGGGGGGAGAAGAAGTGGAGGCCGGACAGGACCAGTGCCCCTGAGCAGTGGCTGAGAGAGGAGAGGGGTTCCCACACCTGGAGGGGCCCTCGGGGGCTCAGATCAGGGAGGAAGTGGGCCCAGTGTTTCCCCTGTCCAATCGGCCAGGGAAGTCTGCCCCGCTCTCGGGCTGGGTCCTATGCCCTCATGGTTCCCCTCCAGGCTGGGTTGATCCTGAGGGTGCAGAAGGGAGGCCAGAATAGAATAGGAGAGGCAGGCGGGGGGAGTGGGAAAGGAGCAGAGGGCATTTGCCCCACCCACTCAGGCATGGGGAGCCTGCTGAGCTCCCAGGCTGGTCCCCTGCTCTCCAAAGCCCCCCTCCAGGCCATGTGGGTCCTGGGGGCATAGGGGGAAAGCCCGCGAGATCAGGAGAGGCAAGTGGGAGGAGTCCTCCAGGACTGGAGGAGCAGGAGAGAAGTGGAGGGCGTTTGCCCCACCCACTCAAGCCCAGGAAGCCTGCTGGTCAGCCAGGTGTGGTCTCCTGCCAACTGAGACCAGAGGCAGGGGCAAGCCTGGGCCCCTTCTATTCTGTTGAGCCTAAGCCCCAACCCCTCACCCCTCCACCTTTTCCAGCCCTTTTCCTAAGCATAGGCCCCACCCACTGTCCAAACCTCAACCCTGCTTAGGCTCCGCCCTCCACAGCCAATGCCTCTTTCACTTTTTTTTTTCTCTTCCTCCTTTTTACTATTGTGGTTCTGTTTTATCTTCCAGTTGTTGTTTCATCTATATTTTTATTTTTATTTTTTCTAACATAGCTGTTAGTTAACTAGTCTAATTTTATTTACTTCATTATTGTTCTCTCTCTCTTTTTTTTTTTTCCCCACCCCGCTCAGCTTGTGGAATCTTGGTTCACAAGGCAGGGGTTGGGCCGAAGCTCCTTTGGTGGGAGCTCCAAGTCCAAACCACTGGACTAACAGAGAACCTCAGACCCCCGGGAATAATCATCAGAGTGAGGTCTCCCAGAGGTCCTCATCTAGGCACCATGACCCAGCTCTACCCAACAGCCTACAAATTGCAGTGTTGGAAGCCTCAGGCCAAACAACCAGTAAGACAGGAACACAATCCCACTCATAAAAAAAAGGAAAAAATAATGAGATGGCAAAAAAATATGTCACAGATGAAGGAGCAAGGTAAAAACCTACAAGATCAAATAAACGAATAGGAAATAGGCAATCTACCTGAAAAAGAATTCAGAGTAATGACAAGAAAGAGGATCCAGAATCTCAGAAATAGAATGGAGGCATGGATAAAGAAAATAGAAGAAATGTTTAACAAAATACTAGAAGAACTAAAGAACAACCAGAGATGAACAACACAATAACTGAAACGAAAAATAAAATAGAAGGAATCAATAACAGAATAACTGAGGCAGAAGAATGAATAAGTGAGCTGGAAGACAAAATAGTGGAAATAAGTGCCAAGGAGAAGATTAAAGAAAAAATGAAAAGAATTGAAGACAATCTCAGAGACCTGGGACAACACTAAATGCACCAACATCCGAATTATAGGGATCCCAGAAGAAGAAGAGAAAAAGAAAGGGTCTCAGAAAATATTTTAAAAGATTATAGTGGAAAACTTCCCTAACATGGGAAAGGAAATAGTCACCCAAATCCAGGAAGCATAGAGAGTCCCATACAGGATAAACCCTAGGAGAAACACACCAAGACACATATTAATCAAACTAACAAAAATTAAATTCAAAGAAAAAATATTAAAAGCAGCAAGAGAAAAACAAGAAATAGCATACAAAGGAAACCCCATAAGGTTATCTGCTGATTTCTCAGCAGAAACTCTGCAGGCCAGAAGGGAGTGGCAGGATATACTTAAACTGATAAAAGAGAAAAACCTACAACAGAGATTACTCTACCCAGCAAGGATCTAGTTCAGATTCGAGAGAAATTAAAACCCTTACAGACAAGCAAAAGCTAAGAGAACTCAGCACCACCAAACCAGCTTCACAACAAATGCTAAAGGAACTTCTCTAGGTGGGAAACAGAAGAGAAGAAAAAGACCCACAAGAACAAACTCAAAACAATTAAGAAAATGGTAATAGGAATATACATATCAATAATAACCTTGAATGTAAATGGATTAAATGCCCCAACTAAAAGACACAGACTGGCTGAATGGATACAAAAACAAGACCCATATATATGCTGTCTACAAGAGACCCACATCAGACCTAAGGACACATACAAACTGAAAGTGAACGGATGGAAAAAGATATTCCATTCAAATGGAAATCAAAAGAAATCTGGAGTAGCAATACTCATACCAGACAAAATAGACTTGAAAATAAAGACTGTTACAAGAGGTAAGGAAGGACACTACATAATGATCAAGGAATCAATCCAAGAAGAAGATATAACAATTTTAAATGTTTATGTACCCAACATAGGAGCACCTCAATGTATAAGGCACATGCTAACAGCCATAAAAGGGGAAATCGACAGTAACACAGTAATACTAGGGAAATTTTTTAAATAAATAAATAAATAAAAATAATACTAGGAGACTTTAACACCCCACTTACACCAGCTGACAGATCATCTAAACAGA
Source organism: Phocoena sinus (assembly GCF_008692025.1). Classification (NCBI taxonomy): domain Eukaryota; kingdom Metazoa; phylum Chordata; class Mammalia; order Artiodactyla; family Phocoenidae; genus Phocoena; species Phocoena sinus. The sequence goes on from NC_045767.1 coordinate 71,074,450, forward strand.
AAATAAATAAGGAACCACAAGCTTTAAATGACACAAGATAGCAGGTAGATTTAATTGACATTTATAGAACATTGCACCCGAAACTGGCAGAATACACTTTCTTCTCAAGTGCACATGCAACATTCTCCAGGATAGATCACATCTTGGGTCACAAATCAAGCCTCAGAAAATTTAAGAAAAATGAAATCATATCAAGCATCTTTCCTGACCCCAACGCTATGAGACTGGAAACCAATTACAAGAAAAAAAAACTGTAAAAACCACAAATACATGGAGGCTAAATGGTGCACTACTAAATAACCAAGAGATCACTGAAGAAATCAAAGAAGAAATTAAAAAAATATATAGAAAGAAATGACAATGAAAACACAATGACCCAAAACCTATGGGACACAGCAAAAGAAGTTTTAAGCGGGAAGTTTATAGCAATTCAATCTCACCTCAAGAAACAAGAAAAATCTCAAACAATCTAACCCTACACATAAATCAACTAGAGAAAGAAGAGCAAAGAAAACCAAAGTCAGTAGAAGGAAAGAAATCATAAAGGTCAGAGCAGAAATAAATGAAATAGAAATGAAGAAAACAATAGCAAACATCAATAAAACTAAAACCTGGTTCTTTGAGAAGATAAACAAAATTGATAAACCCTTAGCCAGACTAATCAAGAAAAAAAGGGAGAGGATGCAAATCAATAAAATTATAAACTATAAAGGAGAAATCACAACTGACATCACAGATATAGAAAGGATTATAAGAGAACACTACAAACAACTATATGCCAATAAAATGGACAACCATGAAGAAATGGACAAATTCTTGAAAAGTTATGATTTTCCAAGACTGAACCAGGAAGAATTAGAAAATATAAACAGACCTATCACAAGTAATGAAATTGAAACTGTAATTTAAAATCTTCCAACAAACCAAAGTCCAGGACCAGATGGCTTCACAAGCAAATTCTATCAAACATTTAGAGAAGAGCTAACACTGATCCTTCTCAAACTCTTCCCAAAAATTGCAGAGGGAGGAACACTCCCAAATTCATTCTATGAAACCACCATCACCCTGATACCAAAACCAGAAAAAGATATAACAAAAAGAAAATTATAGTCAAATATCACAGATGAACACAGATGCAAAAATTCTGAACAAAATACTAGCAAACAGAATCCAACCACATATTAAAAGGATCATACATCACGATCAAGTGGGATTTATCCCAGGGATGCAAGGATTCTTCAATATATGCAAATCAATCAATGTGTTACACCATATTAACAAATTAAGGAATAAAAACTGTATGATCATCTCAATAGATGCAGAAAAAGCTTTTGACAAAATTCAACATCCATTTATGATAAAACTCTCCAGAAAATGTGCATAGAGGGAAGCTACCTCAACATAATAAAGGCCATATATGACAAACCCACAGAAAACATCATACTCAATGGTGAAAAAATGAAAGCATTTCCACTAAGATCAGGAATAGGACAAGGATGTCCACTCTGGCCACTATTATTCGACCTAGTTTTCAAAGTTCTAGCCATGGCAATCAGAGAAAAAAAAGAAATAAAAGGAATAAAAACTGGAAAAGAAGAAGTAAAACTGTCACTGTTTACAGATGACATGATACTATCCCTAGAAAAACTAAAGATGCCACCAGAAAACTACTAGAACTAATCAATGAATTTGGTAAGGTTGCAGGATATAAAATTAATGCACAGAAATTTCTGGCATTCCTACACACTAACAAAGAAAAATCAGAAAGAGAAATTAAGGAAACAATCCCATTTACCATCAAAAAGAATAAAATACCTAGGAATAAACCTACCTAAGGAGGCGAAAGACTTCTACTCAGAAAACTATAAAACACTGATGAAAGAAATCAAAGATGACATACCTTGTGTTTGGATTGGAAGAATCAATATTGTGAAAATGACTATACTACACAAAACAATTCACAGATTCAATGCAATCCGTATCAAACTACCAATGGCATTTTTCAAAGATTTAGAACAAAAAATTTTACAATTCGTATGGAAACACAAAAGACCCCGAATAGCCAAAGCAATCTTGAGAAAGAAAAACGGAGCAGGAGGAATCAGGCTCCCCGACTTCAGACTACACTACACAGCTACAGTCACCAAGACAGTATGGTACTGGCACAAAAACAGAAAGATAGATCAATGGAACAGGATAGAAAGCCCAGAGATAAACCCACACACATATGGTCACCTAATTTACGACAAAGGAGGAAAGAACATACAATGGAGAAAAGAAGTCCTCTTCAACAAGTGGTGCTGGTAAAACTGGACAGCTACATGTAAGAGAATGAAATTAGAACACTACCTAACACCATACACAGAAATAAACTCTAAATGGATTAAATGTAAGACCAGATACTATAAAACTCTTAGAGGAAAACATAGGAAAAACACTCTGACATAAACCACAGCAAGATCTTTTTTGATTCACCTCCTAGAGTAATGGAAATAAAAACAAAAATAAACAAATGAGACCTAATGAAACTTCAAAGCTTTTGCACAGCAAAGGAAACCATAAACAAGACGAAAAGACAACCCTCAGAATGGGAGAAAATATTTGCAAATGAAACAACGGACAAAGGATTAATCTCCAAAATATACAAACAGCTCATGAAGCTCAATATCAAAAAAACAAATAATTCAATTAAAAAATGGGTGGAAGACCTAAATAGATATTTCACCAAAGAAAACATACAGATGGCCAAGAGGCACATGAAAAGATGCTTAGCATAAGTAATCATTAGATAAATGCAAATCAAAACCACAATGAGGTTTCACCTCACACCGCTCAGAATGTCCATTATCAAAAACTCTAGGGCTTTCCTGGTGGCGTAGTGGTTGGAAGTCCGCCTGCCGATACAGGGGACACAGATCTATGCCCCTGTCTGGGAGGGTCCCGCGTGCCGTGGAGCAGCTGGGCCTGTGGGCCGTGGCCGCTAAGCCTGCGCATCCAGAACCTGTGCTCTGCAACAGGAGGGGCCACAGCAGTGAGAGGCCCGCGTATCGCAAAAAAAAAAAAAATCTAGAAACAATAAATGCTGGAAAGGGTGTGGTGAAAAAGGAACCCTCCTGCACTGTTGGTGGGAATGTAAATTGGTGCAACCACTATGGAGAACAGTATGGAAGGTCCTTAAAAAACTAAAAATAGAACTACCATACGACCCAGCAATCCCACTATTGGGCATATATCCTGAGAAAACCATAATTCAGAAACAAACATGTACCACAATGTTCATTGCAGCACTATTTACAATAGCCAGGACATGGAAGCAACCTAAATGTCCATCAACAGATGAATGGATAAAGAAGATGTGGCACATATATACAATGGCCTATTACTCAGCCATAGAAAGAAACGAAATTGAGTTATTTGCATTGAGGTAGATGGACCTAGAGTTTGTCATACACAGTGAAGTCAGAAAAAGAAAAACAAATACCGTATGCTAACACATATATGTGGAATCTAAAAAAAAAAAAAAAAATGGTACTGATGAACCTAGTGGCAGGGCAGGAATACACATGTAGACATAGAGAATGGACTTGAGGACACAGCTGGGGAAGGGGAAGCTGGGGCGAAGTGAGAATAGCATCGACATATATACACTACTGAATGTAGAATAGTTAGCTAGTGGGAAGCAGCCGCATAGCACGGGGAGATCAGCTCGGTGCTTTGTGACCACCTAGAGGGGTGGGATAGGGAGTGTGGGAGGGAGGCTCAAGAGGGAGGGGATACGGGGATATATGTATGCATATGGCTGATTCACTTTGTTGTACAACAGAAACTAACACAGTATTGTGAAGCAATTATACTCCAATAAAGATCTATTTTAAAAAATTAAGAATGGTTGTTTCTGAGGAGCGGAATTCTTTCTACAATTGTTGTTTTTCCAATGTTTCCTCATTAATCTAGTCTGTGTTACTTTTACTACAAGGGAAAAAAATGATTTACACAAAGGAATAAATACCAGCAGCATTTTTTAAAGAAATTCACCTAAGCCTTGAAACCTCTAACCAGCACAGCTAACTGAGCCAAACTCCAGAAACAATGGCTCTAGCTGAAGGTTGTAAGATAGCAGACTTAAGCCCCAATTAAGTAGAATCTGTAATGAGTCCTGAAGCTTTATGTTACTCTGGTGTGTCTGAGTAGAAATGCAGCCTAAGTCTATGCCTTCCTCAGTACATGTCATGTTTTCATAATCACAGGATTTGGCTTCTGTTCTAGTACAGATTAGGTGCTAAAAGCCAGGTGTGGCAACTGGCTGGGAACTATCAATATAATGGATTTGACTATGGAACAGAAAGGATACTGCTCTAAAGCAAATGGAGCCCCTAGAACATTAATGGCACCTTATTCATTCATTCCCTAAATATTTACTCAATATGCCAGGACATTTGAGACTCTGGGCCTATAAAAGACAAATCAGGCCACATTTCTTTCCACATAGATCTTACATTCTACTGGGAGACATAGACAATAAATAAAGATGTAAAGAAAAATAAAGCAGGGTAAAGGTGCTACTTTGAGCAGGACAGGCAGTGAAGTTTTCTCTGACAAGCTGACAAAGACTAAAAGAAATAAAAGAGCAAACCACGTGGACATTTGGATGAAGATCATTCTGGACAGGGGGAACAGCAAGTGAAAAGACTCTGAGGTAAAGTCCTTCCAGCATGGAGGAGTAGCAGAGCAGCTGGAGAAGAGCGAGTACAGATAGAAACTAGTGGGTCTGGAGGCAATTAATGTAAGTCCTTTGGGTCAGAATAAGGATTTTTTATTTCACTGAGTGTGACAGGAATGCATTTGAGGGTTTTACTCAGAAGGTAATAGCATATTTACATTTTAAATGGATCTTTCTGGCTATGTATGAAGTATAGCTAAATGGAGGCAAGAGTAGACACAAGGGGTAGAAGGATAAAGTAAACGTCCAGGTTCCAGATGACGGTGGCTTGAATGAAAGTGGTGACAACAGAAATGGAGAGAGGCGGTCAGACTCAGAATAAATTTCAAAAGTGTAAAACCAACAGTTTTGCTGAGGTGGGATATGAAATGAAGAGTGATGTCAAGGGTGATGCCGAATTTTTTGACCTGAGCAACCAAATGTTATCATTTACTTGAAGGGGAACACGCTGAGAGAAACAGACTTAGTGGAGAAAAATCAAGAATTCAAGTTCAGATATGTTAGGTTTAAGTAGACAGTTGGATATGGGTCTGAAAGATTCAGGTCAGAGGTGGAACCTGGGGAGCCTTCAGTGTCAGGACGGTAATTAAAAGATTACCTAGGGAGTGAAAGTGTCTAAAGAATAGAAGAGGTCCAGGGACAGAGTCCCGGGATACTTCAACATTTAAGGCCAGGATGAGGAAGAGGATCCAACAGAGAGGACTGAAAGGGAGAAGCAGTGAGAAAAGGAGATCAGAAGAAAGAGAGACGCCCCCAGAGCCAGCTGAACTAAGTGTCTAAGAGAATGCACTTTGAATAAGACAACTATGTAAACCTTCCTTGTCTTGTCTCCGATCTCAGAGGACTTGGAGGAAAGACATGAACTTACATCAAATTTGTTTCCCCACCCCTCTGAAATCTATGTAGTAGACTAGTGAATACAGGGCTACCCCATCATGGATTAGTTTGTTTACCCTGAGCCTACTCTTGCTTCTTCCCCTTGTTCTCCTGCCTGTGTCACTAGTGAATGACACTGGATTCAGCACAAGCTGAAGACACCATAGATTTTTCAGAATACAACATCCTGAAAGCCAAGCTTGATTGTGAGCACTGTAAAACCAAATTAAATTTTAGGCATGTTATTCTGATGCAGTGAAGAGAAAATGAATCTCAGATGTAAGTAGGTTTCTTTTGTTCCAGCTCTGTGCAATGGACCTCTTATGTATTCATTTATTTCCTTACTCTTTCACCCTATTCAGTTAAATTTATTTTTAGCTATTGTTGGGCATCCTTTAGGAGAGGCAAATATTAAGGACTATTATCGAGTACAACTCAAAGGTTCCAAAGAACAGCCTACTTAATGCATCAATGGAAAGGGAAGAACTCCTTTCCTCCCAAGAGGGTCAAGTACTCCTTCTTGCTAACTCCAGTAGCCTGTGAGTCTTCCTGACTTTGATACTAACTGCAAGGACTACTGGTATTGAGATTATAATATAGCCTAAAAGGAAAAGAAAAGCAGTATCACACATGGTATCAGACTTCACTGATACTTTTCATAATGTTAGTAGGACAAGTTTATCAGAAATGTCACATGAGTTAATATAGGCAAAGAGCATAGGTGGGCATCTTTTAAGTCACTATCATGTACCTTTATTTCTATAATCCTTTATGGACTTTATGATACATCTTACAAGAGGTGTTTACTGGCTTGGCCATGGTTCAGGAACTGAAGCACACAAAGACATGCATTCCTTGCATAGGAGTTACTTTGGGGACTTGCCACCACTTTATATGAAAGGTAGAGCTTAGTGCACTTGAAGAGATGATTTGTTCAATGGTGCCTGACTCATCCCAAACTTTGCCCTTCTTACCCACATCAATTTCCATGATCAGAAAGAAAAATGACTCATTAGAAGGACAGAAAAATCAAAGTGGCCCCTACATCTTCAGAAAATAAGAATCAGAAAAGGTCACTGTATCCCAAGACCACTAGTTATTTTGGTAAGGTATTCTTATTGTTGTGGAAAAATTTTTATGGACAAATATGGTTGGTGAATACCAAGTTAAATTTATTCTTCTGAATTTTGTTTTATTTGTCATTTTCAATGTGTAATTATAAATATTCACTTTCTTACCTAAATGTATAGACATAGTTTTGAATTTTTCAAAAAAGAGCCCCCCAAATTGTATAAGCTCAAATTGCACTAAAACCTCATCTCCTTGAGGTAAAAAGTATTCATTAAAATCACATAGCTGGAAAATGATAAAAAGTGGACTTGAAGCTAGGGCTGTTTGGTCTCAAAGAGCCCCTATCATCATTTAAACCTCAGTGTTAATGCATTTCATCTCCTCTTGAGCATAAGAGGAGGGGAGAGAAAATTAATGAGTCTTCTGGAGAAGGTGATATTGCTAGGCACACAAAGACGAGTCTAAAGGCACCTAAAGTTAAACTATTCCTACTTCAAAATTTTGCCTATACTTGAGCCACTGGCCTCCTGTTACAGGGCTGGCTAAAAAGAATTATTTTGGGTGTATATGAGTATGAACTTTTATTTTGTCCTTACCCATGCATTTCTATAAATTTGACTATGGTTTCACAATTGGCATGCCCATGAGATTGTCTGATGGCGGAAAAAGAAAAATCTGCAGTACGCCCTTTATTTATGGAAATCTTTCTCTCAGAGGTACCAACCTACTTTTATTTGTGGATGCCTATTATTATTATAGTGGTTGTGTTATTCGTAAACGTACCCAGTGGCAACCTCATGACTTGCATACCCAATAAATGCAATCACTAATTAAAGCTAGCATTAAGCATGCTAATAAATCTACAGAGCTGTTTCCTAAAATAATTACACCAGTAATGTCAAAAGGTTACAGCAAGCAGATAGGCAAGGCAATCTCAAATACTTGAGATTTGATCATATTTCTAGAAAATTCACAGTAGCTCTGCTCTTAAAGCTAGTGGGAGACACCTTCCTCTAGGGAGTACTTTCGCAGTTCATTTTGCACCATGCTAGCACTGACAAAAAAAAAAAAAAAGGACTAAAAGCACAAGGTTCCATAATAGGAGTAAACCGCAACACACCTAATACAGAGTTTTGGGCAACTGAATACTGTATATTTTGCCAATAGCAAGCAACAGTCCCCTTTTGCTTTTATTAATGCAGTTCAGCTGATATGAGCAGACAACTGAAAGAGAAGGAGAATGTGCTTTATCATCTGTTGCCGAATTTCAATTTTCTCCTTCAAGTACAGTTGAATGCATTTTCTTTGCAACCCAAAGACAGAAGATCTTGATTACTGTTGCAAGAATAATCTCAGCATTTGTACGAAGAAGATAGGAAAAATAAATAGTCTCTCTGGATGATGTGTCAGCCTGTGAACTTACAAAACAAGATATATTCTTGGAGGTAGGGAAATTAAATTAAGGTGAAATGGTAGACATATTAAAATGACAATTGAAGGTTTATTTTGTGGGCCATGGCTGGCTTCCCAATTGTCCTTTGTCCTTGGCCTCACCCCAGGGACACAGATAACAAAACCAGAAACAAACAGGGTCAAGACAGGGGCAACTGTCTGGAAATACAGGCCACTCAAGCTGTGGGCTCTGTCATGAACTGCTAGCTTTTTTGTAAAAATTAAGTTTCCAACTCCTTTGTCCCCTGCCTTCCCCTACCACAACTCTTGTTTTGGGTCTTTAAACAGAAGAGGAGGTGATATATCTTCATATTTCTTCTCATTTTTATCCATGTAAAAAAGCTAACAATTCAACATCAGCTCAGTTGGGATTCTTTCTCTCTATAACAGGAAAATGCTAAGGCAGAGAAATATCACTTGGACTTTTGTTAAGAAATAAAGTATTTACCCCCAGTAGTACTAGAAGACACTAGGAACCAGCCCATTACCATCCACTCTCAAGTGATGGTGCAGGTCAGGCCACCCCAAAATATGCCCCTTTGGCATACTGATTATTTTGAATTAGTTACTTAAAAAATAGCTGGTTCAAGGACACTCTGACCCTCTGTCCCCCGAAAAGCAGGAAATAAATTTTCCATAAGAAAGGTATCCTCCCTGAACCAGGAGACAGACATTCTTATCACTAGAGATAGGGAATTCAGAGCCAAGAAGGCCACATAAACAAAACTTGTTTCTTCCTCACTAGTTTACTACCCTAAGCTCAGACTTCTTCACCTTGCCAATTCTTCACAAATCTGTTTCGTAAAGAAAAAAATGTTGCCTGCCCTTCCAGTTCTACGAAGATCAAGCCATTAGCCACCCCAGGTGCTCACCAACAGTACACCCTGAGGGAAATTCAGGATGGAGAAAAGCAGGCAGCATCCCGTGCTTTGGATATGTTGGCCCCTAGATACTCGAGATGCATATCTAAGGAAAAATTTCAATGACCCCATATTCTTGCAACTTCCCATATATATAAAAGCACTAAAATCCTTAACTTGAGATGATTAGCAGTAATCTTTTTATGCTTGACTACATGATTTTCCCAGCAAAAAAGTTCATGTGGATCCTGGCTCCTCCCTTACCTCCTGGGGGCAGCTCCTCAGAGCTATCTATGAAGCTGACTTCTGGGCTACAGTCTTCAGTAAGGTCCCTGAATAAAACTTAATTCACAACTTTTATGTTGTATGTTTTTCAGTCAACAGTTTTGGTGACTGTGAAGGGACCCAGAACAGAATTCTCTCCTTTGCCTGAACTCCACCAGGATCTAGAGCCTTGGTACCAGCAAAGGTCACCTGTGCCAGTCCACCTCCTCAGTGAGCCTAGATGACTGGGCAAATATCTCCTAGGTCTTAGATCTCCTGCTATGGGCTGATGATCCCAAGTTTTTTTTTGGTGATGAATAAAAAGATACCTGACTCCTCAGTTGAGAGACACTGAGGAAGATTTATCCAATTAAAAGATACTGGGGCGGGGGGGAGGTGCCCCCCAGCTGAAAGATACTGGGATTTGCTCAGTTAAAAAACACTAAGCCATCTGGACTGGGTTATTAGGTAGGAAGCTGGCCTAACATCTTTCCTAAATGAGGGGCATCAGAAAGGCAGCCTCCGACCTAACACCCTAGCCAGATTCATGTACAATACATACAAAACGTATTTGCAAGTACTTACTTAATTGGGAACTAAGAAAATCTCACCTTAAAAATGGCCAAGATGGGACTCTTTTTGACATTCCTAAACTGGTTTTTGTGTACACAATTAAAGAAAGCTAGCTTGATAAAACATTTTTCTAGAATTCATCTTAAAGGAAGAAAAACCTTTCTAGGAGGAACTTGCATTTCTCTCCCTATGCCTTTGAGATGTAAATGTTCTACCTGATCTTCTTAGGTGTTCTGTTCTGTGTTTTGAGAGCTTGGTTTCTGCTATTTGGAAGTTATACCTAAGGTGAACATTTGGTAGCCAGTTGAATAGACTGGGATTTTGAGCAGTCTCTTTGTGCCAGCTCTCAGGGAAATTTGTCAAAAGGGGTCTCATCTCAACAAAGGCCTCATCTCAATCTTTGTTGTATCCACCTGTGCAACAAAGGCCTTTACTTAGACTATTCGGGGCAGTAATCTTTCTGGACCTTGTGGAGGCTGCATCTTTTGCACTCTCTTGTGGGATGCCTCTTGTGCCTTATTGGTTTGAGTCACTATTAATACTACTTGCAAATGGCCAGAGGATGGATCCTTTAAATTGAAAAATACTTCTAAATTGGTAAATTTCTAGAGAGTTCTCATTATAAATAGCTATTTTATTGGTACCTATGAAAAAAGTAAATTAAAAGGTGGGTACAAAAAAATATAATTGGCTAACCTTAAAAACTCCCTTATTTTAAAACAAACTAACCAAAAAAAAAAAAAAAAAAAAGGTTTGGGAGCCTTTTTTGTGGTCTCAGCTTCCTTTTAATAAGTCTTACAGATGTTAATAAAAATATTAGGTTAATTAATGTTAATTAAGATGATTAACAAGGCAACAGGAAGAAGCTAAGGGGAAAGTCAAGCAATTTCTTCCCAACAAGGCGGAACTCTTAAAGGGACTCATCCCAACAGGATGGAAATCTTTAGATGATTATTTTAAATGAGATAAATAAAATGGACATTGATGGGATAAAAACAGAGACTGTAGGGCTTCCCTGGTGGCACAGTGGTTGAGAGTCCGCCTGCCGATGCAGGGGACATGGGTTCGTGCCCCAGTCCGGGAAGATCCCACATGCCACGGAGCGGCTGGGCCTGTCAGCCATGGCCTCTGAGCCTGAGCATCCGGAGCCCTGAGTGTCCGGAGCCTGAGCTCGGTCCGGAGCCTGTGCTCCGCAACGGGAGAGGCCACAGCAGTGAGAGGCCCGCGTACCGCAAAAAAAAAAGATTGACAAAAGGGTCTGGGTCCCTTGGCTCGACCCCTCACTGAGGACCCCAATGCCTTTTATACAAAATTAGGTTAAATGGCCAGGGGATAAAAGGGAAAGTTTCTGGGACTCCTTATAGGAATAATACTTGTTGGTGGGGTCCTAATGGAGGTTAAAATTAAGGTATAAGAGTTGAAAGAATTAGATGAAATTTTATAAAACTCAGTGCATTTGAACGGGCTTTATATAAGATGGTTAAATCTCTATTACCTAATTATAATATTGTGGGACAGACTATTAAGTCTCACTGGGGAATGCTCCCCTGCCTGGTATTATAAGACAGGGCATATAAACCTGCCCCTCTGGCAGTATTAATTAAATATACTAAAAGAAACCAATAGGGTTACCTGAACCCATACAATACGAAGTAAAAACTGGGGACTAATATTCGGGGCTAATAAAGGCAATAATAGAGGGGTTTTTGTTGTTGATGTTTTTTGCCTCTGAGGTGAATTGCTCTGGGTTTAATTTGTGCACTCAGAAAGAGGGCCTTTGTTGAATGTCTTGTGCAAACTTCTGAAGGCTTGATAAAATGAACCCTAAAGTTCTAGAACATAGAACTCTTGATTTCCAGTTTAGCTGGAAATATTCTCACTGATATAAAAAAGCAAATTAAAGAAAATGTAGCTGGGCAAATCAATTTTTTGCTATCATTTAGGCGGCAGACCAGTTCTTTGGGGAATTAAAAGCAACTGTGTTTGTCTTGCAAATCTACAAATCAGAAATGTAAATACAGCCCACAATGACCTGAGACTGAGCCTAGTTAACTCAATCAGGTAAACCAAAGGAAAAAAAAAAAAAAAAAGAGGAAAAGAGGCCTTTTTAAAAGTACAAACTACTGGAAAGGCTTCCTTGCTCAAAATCTAATTCACAGCTTACTTAAGGATTTATCAAGGACAAATAAAAATCTTAAAAAGTCTTTTCCACAAATAGTAAAAAGCCTCAGTCATCTGAGCAAATAAATTTAACTTATTCCAACTGTTACTTATAAACTAGTAAGTTCATATTGTAATCCCTGATTCATGTTTAAGTTTTGAAATGAAGCTATGAGATCACTGGTTATGTCTGTTTATATGTCTGTGTGTATGTTATAAATTTGATATTTCTCTACCTCTGGATAACATTATCAGAATCAAAATTAATTTATAAAGAGCTCTATTTAACAGACTTAAGAGTAAGTGCTTATAAATTAAATACTTCTAAATGTAATAGAAACTAACCCAAATGAATTTGAAATTCATGTGATCTGAGAAATATTCAATATTAAATTAATACGTGGTATTAAAGTTTAAGTTTGTTGGTTTAGTTAATACAGACATGTCTTACTTTTATTGTAACTATGTTCACTAAAAGTCAAATAAGGTCATATTATCTGTTATAAAATTTATCAGCAAAAAAAAATAGCTTGGCATGATGGCTGACTTGGTCTACTGTCTCATGAAATTTTCATGGCTAATCTAAACATAATTGCTGAGAACAACTGAATTAAATAGATATAAATGGGCTAAGAACTTTTAGGTGAACTTATTAAGAATAATTATGTTTTAGGCTATGCCTACTAAAAAATAGTTTCTTCAGATTTTTGGTAAATAGAGTTTTGCTAAGTTAAGTTAAATGATGGAAATTTATTAAATATCTAGATCATTCCAAACTAAAATATTGGGTTGGCCAAAAAGTTCTTTCAGGTTTTTCCATAACATCTTGCAGGAAAACCCAAGCAAACTTTTTGGCCAACCCAATAATATACCGAAACATTAATTACTGAACATAGGCTTCTGTTTGGAGAAAAACTAAAGATATTTAGGATTATTGATAAAAATGTTTGGTGCCACACTGAGAATTTTTCCTTAAAAAAGTACATTTTAGAAATCATAAACAATATTTATGTTTGCCAATCTACAGAATGCTACTGTAAAAAACAGTTCATAATTGTTTACTTCTTAGTTTTCACTAGAAATTAAGGTTTTTAAAAACTAAGAATTCTAATATATGTAATTAAAATACTAAAAGTAGTAATAAAAACATCTGTGTATGAAAGGAAAAAATATATAAGGAATGGAAATGCATGTCGTTAAGGGAAAAGAAAGTGATTTTGTCCTGGAGAGAGAAAAAGAAAGGGAAAATGTAGGACAAAATCTGAATGTAAATAAGAAAGTTATAGATGGTTTGTGGGAAAGGAACCCTGAAAAAAGAGTTTTGTGCATGGTCTTGATTGGCTAAGATTAGAAAAGAATTTGAATAAATAAGTTTTAATAGTAAAAACAAGCTGGTACAAAACTAGAATTTGTTTCCCTCTCTGTGTTAAGAGAACAAAGTTTTCTTGGAATACTGATCTGCTTTTGATAACAAAGTGTAAAGTTTCTGTACCTTTTAATTCACTGTAACTTTCTGTATTTGTCTTTCAAATCTTTTATTGTCCCTTTGGGTGAGTGAATAAGTACTGTTTCAAATGACCTATGATCCTAGTTGACCAAGTGTTTTTAAGCCTTTTGCTATCTTTGACAAACTTCCTCAAATCAAATTATAAATGTTCTTTTGACATCTAGCTAACTTTGGGATGCTTCAGAGGGCCCCTAATACATTCCAAAGAGAGATATTAAATTAATTAGGTCTATTTAGTATGTTCAATTACCTGGGAAACATCAAATAAGTAGTAATAAACCTTCTTAGGTTATATTGCATGGGTAAATGTCATTAATATAGATATTCTAGAAATTACATGGGATCCCTAAAGATCTGGTATGTGCTGGTATAATGTTATCAGTCATAATTGTAGTTATCTTAAAATGCTGTATGTCACCGAATTAACCCAATTTCTTTTCCAACTGCACTGTAATCAGATCTTTAACCATGCCATTTTAAGTCTTTCATCATTTATAGACAGTTATTATTTTACTCAGATGCTTGTATAAAAATGAAGATTTTCAAGAAAATTCATAAAAAGGATTTTTGACAAATACAGATTTCTGGTGATTTTTAGATCATACTGCTGAACTAGGTAAGAAATTACAAAACTCTAATGGAAAACCTTATGGCTTCATCCAGTGAAACAAAAATTAATTAAATTGGACTGCATGAACTGATAAATATGATTTATAATTTTATGACTTTTTGTCTGAAATATTACAGGCTTTTAATCTTTGTTTTCCAGAAAACCCTTCTTTTTATGCTATGACCTACAGCAAGTTAATAAAGTATACCTTTATAAATGAAGATGAAACATTTACCTTTTTCTATGTGAGCCCTCCAGAATTTGGCTTCTCCAGCTGGCTCCCCTCAGGACCTGATGGCTTACTGTGATCCAGACTGCAACTAGTTATACTAATCATTGTTTTAACTTGTTCACTCCTTGTTGTTTTTAAACTGTTTGTGCTTTGTGTCTCACTCTGCTGTACTACGATCTTATTAATGTGTTACTAGCTATATTACTTATATATTGTCTATTTTATTAGATTGTTGTCTCCTGCATTACTCATTGTGTAACCAGACCTTCAACAAAATTAATGATGGCTAAATGTCCTGAGGCAACTGATCACTTATTTAGCTCTACATAAAATTAATTATAATTATGCAACACTAGATATGGGAAGAAGCAACAAGGGAAAAGCAATTCATGGATCATAATAGACCAGTAAGACAGATGGTCCAGAGAATTTGTTTATTAACAGGGCCTAATCCAGATATAGCACATAAATGGCCTATCACCAAGATCCTCCCCTAACCTAGGAGTTAAGTTATTAGGGCCATGGGACAAATTAGTCATGAAATGCCTCCCAAACCTTGGTCAAATTTATGACCAACAGGGGCCACTGAACAGAAAAAATATTGCCTGCCGTTCCAGTTCTACAAGGATCAAGCCATTGGCACTGCAGTGCCCACTGACAGTGCACTCAGAGGAATTCAGGATGGAGAAAAACAGGAAGCAGTCTGTGCTTTGGATATGCTGGTCCCTATAGAGTTAAGACACACACCTAAGGAAAAATTTCAATGATCCCATATTTTCACATTTTCCCATACATAGAAAAGCACTAAAATCATTAACTTGAGATGTCTATTCCTTGTAATTAGCAGTAATCTATTTTATGCTTGACTACATGTTTTTCCCAGCAAAAAAGTTCATATATATCCTGGCCCCTCCCTTACCTCTTCAGAGCTGTTCTTCACAGTTATCTGAGAGGCTGTCTTCCAGGCTATAGTCCTCAATAAGGTCCCTGAATAAAACTTAACTCACAACTTTTACATTGTGTGTTTTTATTTCAGTCCATTTTCTTTGCCTGAAAGGTGTAAAAGCTGCCAGCTTTGGTCACTTCTTTGGGTCTCATATCTTTAGAGCCCATGTATGTACAAAATTATATTAAATTTGTTTTTCTCCTGTTAATCTCTCTTTTATTATAGAGGGTGTCTCAGCCAAGAACCTAGAAGGGTAAAGGAAATTATTTTTCCTCTGCTACACAAGTATTGTTTTCTCAAGCACCCCTCAGGATAACCCCTATGGCTGCTAACTCAGCACTGCCCTCCTATCACCACCCATACTGCTACCCCCAATCCCTCTCCACTGCTCAAACTAAATAGCTCATTCACAATTTATCTGACAAATCATTCTACAATAATGGGTGATGGTGTTTTAATGTGCAAATTTATATGGATATAAGAGTTCAGGCCTCCTCATTTCACACTCACCCCACCTTGGGTAATACTTTAAATTTGAAGATTAATTAGAATTTCTCAGATCTCATTTTCTTTTACTTCACAAGAAAATTTCATATAGCTCACCATTTGTAGTGTAAGCCCTGACAGCTGAGTTTTCTACTTTTTGTAATGCAAGTGCCTGACTTAAGCTTTGATTGCCCTGGCATCCACTTCAAAGGGCATCCCCTTCAAAGATGGCTATCTCAAACACATTGTCAGTCACAGCTAGATAAAGACCAAGGCCTCACCCAGTCTCCATTGTTTTGAAGATCTTGGCTGATTTGGATAATTGCCTATTTGGGCCCATTGGTTTTTCTCTTCCTGCTAAATTTCTCCTTTTATATTTAAATTCACTAGTAAGGAGTGAGCCTGCAAAACCTTAGGCCCCCGCCCTCAACCCCAGTAAAAGCAGAACCCCAGATCCATGCCCTTGAGCAAGCTCTCCCGCCCACCCCCTGTCTCCCTCTCTCATACTGCACGCTCACTGTTTGGCCCCAGGTGTGCCATGTAATTTCCAAGACCAGTAAGTAATAAAGATTTTTTTTTTCAAAGTTTCCTGAGTTACTGCTGAGGACATCTTGCAATCTGAATAAGAACCACAAAGGCCGGTCCAGCCAAGTTAGTTATCAATAGGCTAAGGGCAGCATGTGACACATTAGCTTGACATCACAATTTTTTTCAGCTTCCCTAACTATACTGGCTATATTCTCTGACCTTCACCTCACTGTTTCTTCTAACCTTCTGTGAGCTATTCCTCTAAAATATACTCTTTAGTCTTATAACTTAGAAGGCTTACTCACTCTCATGACTGCTACCACCTTTAGGCTGGTGAATTCCAAACCTTCATCTCTTGCCTAGAATTCCAGTAACATATATTCATTATTCACATAGAGATTTTTCGCCTGTATATAGCCACTGACCAACAACCATATGTGCATAAACAAGAATTTGCCTCTTTCTCTTCCAAACTTATATACTTTTTTCCAAGTCTTGAAGCTCTGAATTACCTCTTCTCTTGCATTCATAAATTAAGTCTAAAAGAACTGTTGATTCTTCTTTGGAATTCTCTGTTCAAAAAGTCAAAATTAAGTTAGATGTTCTCATCATTTATTGTTTAGATTATTCAACTATTTCCCTAATTGGTGTTCCTGACTCAAGACTCTCTACATTCAATTTATCAATGACCAAATTTCCTAAAGTACTGCTGCTCATTCTTTCACTTTCTGGTTTAAAATTTTTATTGATCCTACATTATGTATACCAGCTATCTTAAATTTTTTGGTCTAACCTGACAGGTTCATTGCTGACAGCATATCTCCTTCTGTTCCCTAAACATAGAAGTAATCAATGAATCACAGTGTACTGTAAAATTACTATACTGTAAAATCATGAAAAAAAAGGGGGCTGTTCATCACTTTTTGTTTATCGCTGTGTTTCACTATTCTTAGAGAAAAAATTTACTGTGTGTTCAAGAAATGGCTTTAGTTCATATTTTCCATACCTGATATGCTGTCTTCTTTCTTTACTTCTTATAAAAAGCAAGGTCCAAATCCTATACCATCTCCTCCAATAAATATTATCAATCCTCCAACCTATACTGATCCTTCTCCTTTTTACATTTTTTTAAGAATAATTTGTGTTAGGTTTTTAAAAAAATATTTACTAATTTTTGCCTGGATTGGGTCTTAGGTGCAGCACACAGGATCTTTTGTTGTGGCACGTGGGCTTCTCTCTAGTTGTGGCACGTGGGCTTAGTTGCCTCACAGCATGTGGGATCTTAGTTCCCTCACCAGGGATCGACCCCAAGTCCCCTGCATCGGAAGGTGGATCCTTAACCACTGGAGGACCAGGGAAGTCCCGATCCTTCTCCTTTTTCAACTACTATAGCTTTACAATACCCTATTTTCCACTTCACCAGAAGTAGCTTTGTCTTTCTAGCTCGATATTATTGTACCCTGTCTATTTCAAAAATTGTCACCATATTAAACAGGAAATAAAATGAATTTGAATCCTTATAACTAGAATCTAAAAGGTGAGTTAAAAAAGGCAAGTGAATAAGAGATCATCTCCAAACTACTGGATTTATGAAATAGTAGGGAATAAGTTTCAATGCCTTAGAAGGCATAAAATCCAGTGTGATAAAGCTGTAGAGAGAGAGAAACCTAAGTTCACTTGAAGACACGCACATGTGTGTATGTGTGTATACACGACATCTGTACAGATATGTATGTTTGTGGGGGTGGGAGGTACTCTTTCACTAAGGAGGGAGAAAAAGTAGTTGTGAACCAAACAGTGGTCTTCCATGAGAAAAACGTAGATACCTCTCGGAAAATTTCAACACTCAAGATAGACATCCCACCTAAATTTCAACCACAAATTCATTTTAAAAGTGAAATAAATGAACTTAAAAGTAATTTACAATCAGGAAACTTGCACAAGCCTCTTAGAGAGCCTCATCCACCAGAGGGCAGACAGCAGAAGCAAGAACTACAATCCTGCAGCCTGTAGAATAAAACCCACATTCACAGAAAGACAGACAAGTTGAAAAGGCAGAGGGCTATGTACCAGATGAAGGAACAAGATAAAACCCCAGGAAAAAAACTAAATGATGTGGAGATAGGCAACATTCCTGAAAAAGAATTCAGAATAATGAGAGTGAAGATAATCCAGGACCTCAGAAAAAGAATGGAGGCAAAGATAGAGAAGACGCAAGAAATGTTTAAAAAAGACCTAGAAGAATTAAAGAACACAGAGATGAACAATACAATAGCTGAATTGAAAAATACACTACAAGGGGGCTTCCCTGGTGGCACAGTGGTTGAGAGTCCGCCTGCTGATGCAGGGGACATGGGTTCATGCACCAGTCCGGGAAGATCCCACATGCCACGGAGCGGCTGGGCTCGTGAGCCATGGGTGCTGAGCCTGCACGTCCGGAGCCTGTGCTCCACAACGGGAGAGGCCACAACAGTGAGAAGCCCGCATACCACACACACAAAAAAACACTACAAGGAATCAATAGCAGAATAACTGAGGCAGAAGAACGGATAAGTGACCTGGAAGACAGAATGGTGGAATTCACTGCTGCAGAAAAGAATAAACAAAAGAATGAAAAAAAATGAAGACAGCCTAAGAGACCTCTGGGACAACATTAAACACACCAACATTCACATTATAGAGGTCCCAGAAGGAGAAGAGAGAGAGAAAGGACCAGAGAAAATATTTGAAGAGATTATAGTTGAAAACTTCCCTAACATGGGAAAGAAAATAGCCACCCAAGTCCAGGAAGCAAGAGAGTCCCACACAGGATAAACCCAAGGAGAAACACGCTGAGACACATAGTAATCAAACTGACGAAAATTAAAGACAGAAAAATTATTGAAAGCAGCAAGGGAAAAACAACAAACAACAAACAAGGGAACATCCATAAGGTTAGCAGGTGATTTCTCAGCAGAAACTCTGCAAGCCAGAAGGGAGTGGCATGACATACTTAAAGTGATGAAAGGGAAGAACCTACAACCAAGATTACTCTACCTGGCAAGGATCTCATTCAGATTCCATGGAGAAATGAAAAGGTTTACAGACAAGCAAAAGCTAAGAGAATTCAGCACCACCAAACCAACTCTACAACAAATGCTAAAGGATCTTCTCTCAGTGGGAAACACAGAGAAGAAAAGGACCTACAAAAACAAACCCAAAACAATTAAGAAAATCGTAATAGGAACATACATATTGATAATTACCTTACACGTGAATGGATTATATGCTCCAACCAAAAGACACAGGCTTGCTGAATGGATACAAAAACAAGACACGTATATATGCTATCTACAAGAGACCAACTTCAGACCTAGGGACACATTCAGACTGAAAGTGAGGGGACAGAAAAAGATATTCCATGCAAATGGAAATCAAAAGAAAGCTGGAGCAGCAATACTCATATCAGATAAAATAAACTTTAAAATAAAGAATGTTACAAGAGACAAGGAAGGACACTACACAGTGATCAAGGGATCAATCCAAGAAGAAGATATAACAACTATAAATATATATGCACCCAACATAGGAGCACCACAATACATAAGGCAACTGCTAACAGCTATAAAAGAGGAAATTGAGGGCTTCCCTGATGGCGCAGTGGTTGGGAGTCTGCCTGCCGATGCGGGGGACACGGGTTCGTGCCCCAGTCCGGGAGGATCCCGCATGCTGCAGGGTGGCTGGGCCCACGAGCCATGGCCTCTGAGCCTGCGCATCCGGAGCCTGTGCTCTGAAATGGGAGAGGCCACAGCAGTGAGAGGCCCACGTACCACAAAAAAAAAAAAAAAAAAAAAAAAAGAGGAAATTGACAGTAACACAGTAATAGTGGGGGACTGCACCACCTCACTTACACCAATGGAAAGATCATCCAAACAGAAAATTAATATGGAAACACAAGCTTTAAATGACACAGTAGACCAGGTAGATTTAATTGATATTTACAGGACATTCCATCCAAAAACAGCAGATTAAACTTTCTTCTGGAGTGGGTACAGAACATTCTCCAGGATAGATCACATCTTGGGTCACAAATCAAGCCTCAGTAAATTTAAGAAAACTGAAATCATATCAAGCATCTTTTCCGACCACAACACTATAAGATTAGAAATAAATTACAGGGAAAAAAACATAAAAAACGCAAACACATGGAGGAGAAACAAAACGTTACTAAATAACCAAGAGATCACTGAAGAAATCAAAGAGGAAATCAAAAAATACCTAGAGACAAATTACAACGAAAACACCATTATCCAAAAGCTATGGGATGCAGCAAAAGCAGTTCTAAGAGGGAAGTTTAGAGAAATACAAGCCTACCTCAAGAAACAAGAAAAATCTCAAATAAACAATCTAACCTTACACCTAAAGGAACTAGAGAAAGAAGAAAAAGCAAAACCCAAAGTTAGTAGAAGGAAAGAAACCATAAAGATCAGAGCAGAAATAAATGAAATAGAAACAAAGAAAACAATAGCAAAGATCAAAAAAACTAAAAACTGGTTCTTTGACGAGATAAACAAAATTGACAAACCTTTAGCCAGACTCATCAAGAAAAAGAGGGAGAGGACTCAAATCAATAAAATTAGAAATGAAAAAGGAGAAATTACAATGGACACCACAGAAATACAAAGCATCATAAGAGACTACTATAAGCAACTCTATGCCAATAAAATGGACAACCTGGAAGAAATGGACAAATTCTTAGAAAGGTACAACCTTCCAAGACTGAACCAGGAAGAAATAAAAAAATATGAACAGACAAATCACAAGTAATGAAATGGAAACTGTGAATAAAAATCTTCCAACAAACAAAAGTCCAGGACCAGATGGCTTCACAGGTGAATTCTACCAAACATTTAGGAAGAGCTTACACCCATCCTTCTCAAACTCTTCCAGAAAATTACAGAGGAAGGAACACTCCTAACTTCATTCTATGAGGTCACCATTACACTGACATCAAAACCAGACAAAGATACTACAAAAAAACAACATTACAGACCAATATCACTGATGAATATAGATGCAAAAATCCTCAACAAACTACTAGCAAACAGAATGCAACACATTAAAAGAATCATACACTATGATCAAGTGGGATTTATCCCAGAGCTGCAAGGTTTCTTCAATATACGCAAATCAATCAATGTGATACACCATATTAACAAACTGAAGAATAAAAACCATATGATCATCTCAATAGATGCAGAAAAAGCTTTTGACAAAATTCAACACAGATTTATGATAAAAAAAAGTCTCCAGAAAGTGGGCATAGAGAGAATCTACCTTAACATAATAAAGGCCATATATGACAAACCCACAGCAAACATCATTCTCAATGGTGAAAAACTGAAAGCATTTCCTCTAAGATCAGGAACAAAACAAGGATGTTCACTCTCACCACTATTATTCAACATACTTTTGGAAGTCCTAGCCACGGCAAACAGAGAAGAAAAAGAAATAAGAAGAATACAAATTGGAAAAGAAGAAGCGAAACTGTCACTGTTTACAGATGACATGATACTATACATAGAGAACCCTAAAGATGCCACGAGAAAGCTACTAGAGCTAATCAATGAATTTGTTAAAGTTGCAGGATACAAAATTAATGCACAGAAATCTCTTGCATTCCTATACACTAATGATGAAAAGTCTGAAAGAGAAATTAAGGAAACACTCCCATTTACCAATGAAACAAAAAGAATAAAAAACCTAGGGAGACAAAAGACCTGTATGCAGAAAACTATAAGACACTGATGAAAGAAATCAAGATGACACAAACAGATGGAGAGATAAACCACGTTCTGGGATTGGAAGAATCAATATTGTAAAAATGACTATACTACACAAAGCAATCTACAGATTCAATGCAATCCCTACCAAATTAGCAATGGCATTTTTTACAGAACTAGAACAAAAAAATCTTAAAATTTGTATGGAGACACAAAAGACCCCGAATAGACAAAGCAGTCTTGAGGGAAAAAAACAGAGCTGGAGGAATCAGACTCCCTGACTTCAGACTATACTACAAAGCTACAGTAATCAAGACAATATGGTACTGGCACAAAAACAGAAATATAGATAAATGGAACAGGATAGAAAGCCCAGAGATAAACCCACGCACCTAGGGTCAACTAATCTATGACAAAGGAGGCAAGGATATACAGTGGATAAAAGACAGTCTCTTCAATAAGTGGTGCTGGGAAATCTGGACATCTACATGTAACAGAATGAAATTAGAGCACTCCCTAACACCGTACACAAAAGTAAACTCAAAATCAATTAGAGACCTAAATGTAAGACTGGACACTATAAAACTCTTAGAGGAAAATATAGGAGGAATACTCTTTGACATAAATCACAGCAACATCTTTTTTGATCCACCTCCTAGAGTAATGGAAATAAAAACAAAAGTAAACAAATGGGACCTAATGAAACTTAAAAGCTTTTGCAAAGCAAAGGAAACTACAAACAAGATGAACAGACAGCCCTCACAATGGGAGAAAATATTTGCAAACGTATCAATGGACAAAGGATTAATCTCCAAAATATATAAACAGCTCATGCAGCTCAATATTAAAAAAAAATAATAACCCAATCCAAAAATGGGCAG
Organism: Phocoena sinus; assembly: GCF_008692025.1. NCBI lineage: Eukaryota > Metazoa > Chordata > Mammalia > Artiodactyla > Phocoenidae > Phocoena > Phocoena sinus. The sequence goes on from NC_045767.1 coordinate 71,097,378, forward strand.
AAGACCTAAACAGACATTTCTCCAAAGAAGACACAGAGATGGCCAAGAAGCACATGAAAAGCTGCTCAACGTCACTAATTATTAGAGAAATGCAGATCAAAACTACAATGAGGTTATCACCTCACACCAGTTAGAATGGGCATCATCAGAAAATCGATAAACAACAAATGCTGCAGAGGGTGTGGAGAAAAGGGAACCCTCTTGCACTGTTGGTGGGAGTGTAAATTGATACAGCTACTTTGGAGAACAGTATGGAGGTTCCTTAAAAAACTAAAAATAGAATTACCATATGACCCAGCAATCCCACTACTGGGCATATACCCAGAGAAAACCATAATTCAAAAAAACACATGCACCCCAGTGTTCACTGCAGCACTGTTTACAATAGCCAGGTCATGGAAGCAACCTAAATGCCCATCGGCAGACGAATGGATAGAGAAGATGTGGTACATATATACAATGGAATATTCCTCAGCCATAAAAAGGAACAAAACTGGGTCATTTGTAGAGACGTGGATGAATCTAGAGACTGTCATACAGAGAGAAGTAAGTCAGAAAGAGAAAAACAAATATCCTATATTAACGCATATATGTGGAACCTAGAAAAATGGTACAGATGAACTGGTTTGCAGGGCAGAAATTGAGACACAGGTGTAGAGAAGAAATATATGGACACCAAGGGGGGAAAGCGGTGGGGAGGGTGGTGGTGGTGGTGTGATGAACTGGGAGATTGGGATTGACACATATATACTAATATGTATAAAATGGATAACTAATAAGAACCTGCTGTATAAAAAAATAAAATAAAATTCAAAAAAAAAGTAATTTAAATTTTAATGATTGTGCAACATGGATATAGGCATTTTTGAGATCTTAAAATAATCATAATAATTATTATAATAGCTATCATTTGTGAATTGCTATGTCCCAAGTATAGTATTAACATCTTTATCCAGCAGAAATGACAGAAAAATCATGTAAGGGATGTGTGGGAAATAAAAGATTTCCTATAAAAAGTCCAATCCTCCTGCCACATGAAAATGAATTCATTATAAAGTTAGGGAATCCTTTCTTTCATTTCTCCTAGGAACATTTTCATACATCATAGGATTAAATCTGTAGCCATTTGTTTCCCTAATGATGGTACTAAATGCTCTGATCCAGAAGGATAATAAAATTTATCTCCTCCAAAGCCAAAGGGTTACATTCTAGCATAGGTCTGTAAGTACTGGATGAAAGCACTGAGGGGAGTATTCCTAGGTATTTACATTTCAAGGAGGAATGAGACCCAGGACTTAGAGACATCTCTCAGTCTGAGACACACAAGGCTCTCTGGCTTCTGGGGAGACTTTATTTGCATACAAAAGTATTATAATTATGAATCAGGCACATCATGTTTCCAAGGAGACTCTTTCAGGAGGGGAGGAAGACAGCTACCTCTTTACCACTTAATAAGCGGAGAAAAAAATATGTTCTTTGCCTACAGACAGTTTGGCTACTTGAGTGGAACAACTGACTTGGCTCTCATTGTGTCACCAGAAGTATAAGGCAAAGGGCAGAGGTGGGGATGGTGCTTTTATTATTAATAAAAATCTGTCACTGATACAAAGTATCCAAGGGCTCATTCAGAATAAAATTAATAAAGATGAATATTAAAAACCCAAAACTCAACATGATGTGACTTTACAGTCTTGGCAGTTCTAAACACTCAGGTGTATAACATATAACTTACTTTATTTCTACGTCTCATTATTTCTGCTCCTAAAAACTTAGCCTAACACAAAACTTTTTAAATTTAGACTTTCCTGTAATTTCACACTTTGGTGTCAGAAAAGGTATATATAAAATTAAGGCATCAAGGGTGGTATGCATATGATCCTTGCTCATTTTTCTGGAGATATCTTGTGGAGATATAACTTGCATATATTCCCTCCACACAGCTATTAAACATAGATTGCTACTGAGCATGTATTGAGTGTACTGAATGGTGATGTCCTTGCTGACTTGATTCCCACCTCAGTTATGAGACACAATATAGCATCTGAAATTTCAGTTCAGTCCTTATCATGGGCTTCCCACCTTGATGGAGTTGGAGGTGAGGAAGGTCAATAATTGGCACTCCTACTCAATTTTTGAAGAATTAAGAAATACAAATTAGTTGGCTTATTGGGAGATCCAAATATTACCTTTGTGTCTGATTAAAGCAGATGGTGGAGAGTGCGGTTTATCCATTAACATGTTTTCTAGCAGTGAATCCAAAATTATGCTGTTTCCCTTTTAGTCTCAGTAATACGATATGGAGACAGTCCTTCACCCACCCTTGTAAAATGGAAGAGCAGAGCAGCTTCCTGAGGACAGTTCAATCTCAAGAACAAGCGGAGATAAAGGGGCTCCCAGTTTCTTCTTCTCAATTCAACAATCAAATAACTCCCTGAACTACTTAGGAAGAAGTTAGGTTGAAAGGCCAGACATGTTATGACAATGGATCTTAAGGAAACATCAGAGGTAGGGAGGAAGCATTCTACAATCCCTCCCATACACCAATATTCTCTAGCATTCTGTTCTCTTAAACCACTGAGCTTTATCATTAAGCTTCAGCTCAGCTAGGGGAGTGGCTTCCCCCAAGAGAAAGGAATCAGCAGCCTATCAAGACATTCCTGCTCCCATCACTGAGTCACCCACCCCAACTATGATTCTGGGTATCCTTCTGGAACCACTGTTGGCAGTTTAGATTTTTGAGCCCAGAATACTCCAAAACAGGTCAAAAACCACATTAAATTAAAGCTGTAGTCATTCTAAATCTAGAGCTGAAAATTTATTCCCAATTCTATTTCTTATTTCAAATTTTCACCCTTTCTATCAGAGGTCCTGCAATTATATCAAACGGCTTAAATTCTAAGAATAAAATTCTGACATTATAGACATATCCCAATTTGAAAGTAACCTGTTTAAATTATTAAATTCCCAAGGAGAAATTAAAGTCCAAACATTAGATCACCTTGAAAGTTCAAATACAAAAAACTTTAAGGTTCAAAGGAATTAACGTCTATGGTCAAATTCTCAGGCCTTTGTGAGCTGCAGCTTGAAAATGTTAAAATCAGACTGTTACGAGAAAGTCCAAAACTCATCTTGATGAATTTCTTTTTCTGCTTCCTCTCAGTCAGAGGCATTCCCAGTATCTGAAATGGGTATAGTTCCTTCAGGGATTCATAAATTGTATCATATCAAAGACAGGTTTTTACTAGCCACATTTTAAAGAGCCCAAAGGATAGTCATCTGGAAGAAAATAAAGTTGAGTCTATATCATACTCCACGACCACTGATAAACTCAAAAAGAATCAAAGATTTAAATATATAAAGGAAAAACAATGCAACCACGAAAGTACTAAAGCAGACAAATTCCTTTATAAACTTGGAGAAATACATTTCTAAATGTGACTCAAAACCCATAAAAGAAAATATTGATATATTTTACTATATTAAAAAAATAAGCAGGGTCAAAAGACAAATGACTAACATGGGAAAAAAACATTTGAAACTCACATCAGAGGCAAAAGGTCCATCTCTCTCATATAAAAAGAACAGCTATATTTCAAACAGAAATAAAACACTAAAAGTTCCCTAGAAAAAGGGCAAACGACAGCCAGTTCACAGAAAAAGAAATTCAAGTGACTCTTAAACAAACGGAAAGATATTTAACTCATTCGTATCTTATTATTAAATAATAAATACAAATTAAAACAACATTGAAGTAACACATTTCACCTATCAGATTGGCAAAAATCTCAACATTTCATAACACTCTGTTAATGAGGCTATGATGAAGCATATTGTAAGCAGAATGCAAAATGGTAAAAGACTTATGGAATTTGGTAATATATAAACAATGCTACATATGCATTTGTCTTTTTTTTTTTTTTTTTTTGCAGTATGTGGGCCTCTCACTGTTGTGGCCTCTCCCGTTGCGGAGCACAGGCTCCGGATGCACAGGCTCAGCAGCCATGGCTCACGGGCCCAGCCGCTCCGTGGTATGTGGGTTCTTCCCAGACCGGGGCACGAACCCGTGTCCCCTGCTTTGGCAGGTGGACTCTCAACCACTGCGCCACCAGGGAAGTCCCACACTACTATTTTTAATTGTAAAAGAGTGGAAATCACCCAAGTGTCCATCCACAGGGGAATATTTAAATAAACTATGACACATTCACATCAAATATTAATACTACAGCTATATTAATATTTTATACAATGAAAAAGAATGAGAAGCTCTGTACATACCGATATGGAAATATTTCCAGAATTCGCAATTAAGAGAAAAAAACAAGGTACAGAACAGTGTATAAAATTTGATTTCCTTTGTAGAGAAAAGTAAAAATTAAGAATATATATTCATATTTGCATGCATTTGCATTTAAAAAATGACACAGGAGACATACATAATATAGGACCTACTAAAGAGTTTACCTAACTAGTCTGACTCAAACCAGACTGCCTGGGTCTGTCCCCCTTACAAATTAATTAAACTCTTTGAACCTATCTATAAAATAGGAATTATAGGAATTCTTACTGAACAGGATTGATACATAAAATAAATGAGTTAACATTTGCAAAGGACATAGGACAGTATTGGGCATTTACTAAGTATTATAGAAATGTTTAAATAAGTAAAACTTACAGGGGATAGAACAGAAGAGCAAAAACGGAGAAGTGGGAGCAAAATGCACTTAGCATACCACTGCCTCTCTGAAAGAATGACATTTGAAACATTCCTGCCTTCCAGAAAAGTTTAAAACTTTGCACTCAAGATCACCAGATTTTATTTGAAGTACAATTTTTCCCCCTGCGACATATTTTAAAAACCTCTTCATTTCTGTTCCCTCCTTTAACTCCCAGTTTCTGGCTCTCTGGTACTGCTGGAAGTGGAGATTCTAAACAAGCCCTACTATCTGCAGGAAGCAGATATTTTCAATCCTATACCACAGTGACTCTTTCCACTGCCTCTTGTTATAGAATTGCTAAACGGGTGAAACCTGCCTCTCAGGGAGGGCTTCTTTCTTATCCCATTTGTTTTGGCTGGAAAATCACTCTCAACAGATTCTTGAACTGAAACTGCAATTGATGCTTCTGAAGCGGAGACCCTACGGGCCCAGGGAGAACTAATACCCCTTCCATATGCTCCTGTAAGCAGTATCTTTCATCACTGAATTGTTCAGACCTTGAATAGCATTTTTTTCTGCTACATATTTTTCTGCAGCAATGAAATATGCCTCTAGTTTTTATTTTCTTCTCTCCTTCTCCTACACCTTTCATAAAGTTTTAGTTAATTTTTTAACCATTTAATCTGTTTAGGAAGTTGAGTTTCTAATGGCTTACCCTGCTTATTAATTTGTTCTCCTCTCCAAAATATAAAGGATTATTGCTGTTTGCTGGAAATGAATACTTCCCTTCCTTTTTATATTTTCTAGACATCAGTTTTTTCCTAATTTTTTCCTCTGTTTCTTAAATTCCAGAATCATTTCGACCATCAGTGATGAAATCACTAAATTCTGAGTTTACTGAAAGTATCCACTGTTTAAACAAATCTCTTTTCTTCCACTTCCCTGAGATGGATAATACCACAAAAAAAAACTTTTCTCCCAACAGACTGATATCAAGCCCATTCAAGCTTAACCTTAACTCATGTTTTTGCCTTGCCCCTTTCAGTATGCCTTATCTTGCTGAGTTTTGTCTTGAGTCCTAATTCTTGGGCATGTTCCTTTGAGGCACAAACTATACCTCCCTGCAAACCTACAAAAACTATATTACCTGAAAATCACATAATCAAACTTGGTGTATTCTACATATCTTCCTAGTTTTCTCACTGTTTACGATTCTGTTCTAATGCATTTTACATCATTTCTTATCTGTGACCTCTCAATGGTTTCCTGTTCCTTGACTCTCTTTGAAGGAGTCATACCATTTGAGATCTTGCCTCTTTCTCTTTTTGATTAATTTGGGACCTGGGGACCCTATTTCAATCTAGTAACAACTAAACACCTCTCCCTTTTCCAATACTCTGTTGTACAGCATTTAGATCCTCTTGAATCTCCACTTCTCTCTTATAGATGTCTACTGGAACTTCAAAGTGTCATTTCCTATGTCACCTTTGTCAATTCACTCCTTAATTTCTCAGGTTTTCTTCTAAAAAAAGTTTTACTTTCCTCCACCCTATTTTCCTTTTTGTTTCCACTCTTCCATTGTTCTATATTAACTTGAAGCACAAATTTTAAATTACTCTAACATTGCAAACTCCTAAGCAAAATCCATTATTAGAACTAGAGCACCCCAAGAGCAAGCCTTTATGACTTGCTTTCTTAGCCACTGTTTTTGCAATAATTTTATTTAGTTGTTTCTCATTCTGAATTTAAGAAGAAATTATATGCTCTGTAGAGTAAGGGTCCCCATTTTTTTTTAATTTTGGTGTCCATCAACCTCCTATAGGTAGAGTCACAGTTTGAATCTCAGCAGTGAAAAGTCATGGTCAGATTGTATAAAATTACCAAATTTAGAGCCACCTAAGATCAAGAGGTAGGAGCAACTTTAAAACTTACCAACAAGTCACATGATTCCTCCAACGTTCCCTCTCTTGACTCTGAAGGAGACTCAAAATAATATAAAACGGGGGGCCTCCCTGGTGGCACAGTGGTTAAGAATCCACCTGCCAATGCAGGGGACATGGGTTCGAGCCCTGGTCCAGGAAGAGCCCACATGCCATGGAGCAACTAAGCCCGTGTGCCACAACTACTGAGCCTGCGCTCTAGAGCCTGCGGGCCACAACAATTGAGCCCGCGTGCCACAACTACTGAAGCCCGCACGCCTACAGCCCAAGCTCTGCAACAAGAGAAGTCACTGCAATGAGAAGTCTGTGCACCGCAATGAAGAGTAGCCCCCGCTCCCCGCAACTAGAGAAAGCCGCACGCAGCAACAAAGACCCAATGCAGCCAAAAATAAATAAATAAATTTTTTTTAAAAGTTTATATATATATACATATATATATGTCCCATATATACATATGGGACTTCCCCGGTGTTCCAGTGGTAAAGAATCCACCTTCCAATGCAGGGGACTTGGGTTTGATCCCTGGTCAGGGAATTAAGATTCCACATGCCACAGGGCAGCTAAGCCCCCGAGCCACAACTACAGAGCCTACGCACCCTGCAGCCAGCGCGCCACGACTAGAGAAAGAGAAAATCCACACTCCACAACCAGAGAGAAGCCCATGCACAAAAGAGGCCGCGCACCACAGCGAAAGATCCCGCATGCCTCAACTAAGACCCGACGTAGCCTAAATAAATAAATAATAAATCCTTAAAAAAAAAAAAAAAATATATATATATATATATATAAAAGATAATCAGAATTTCAGCAGACTTTCTCTGTCACCAACCTAAGCCTGGCACTAACCACGTCCTGCAGATACCACTGGATATAGTAGAAACACTTTGAGACCTAAAAAAGGCCATTACATGAAAAGACTCTCTATAATTAAACCCTTGTCTCAGAAAAGGCTTCTTAGAAAAAATCAGGTATGCAGAATTTATGGTCAAGCAGCAGCAACTATTTGGCTAGAATGCATTTAATAAGGACATCTCAGAGGTACTGGTCAGATTTTGCTTGCTGAGCCTATCAAAGCTTGCCTGCCTTTGCTTACAGCCCAGAGTCTGCAGACTTGCCTCTACAGAAATCGGTGTTTGCTTATATAAAACCGGCCACTCTCTTGTAAACAAAATCTCCACCAACTGCAACAACCCACTACAGCTGAAAATATGTGGTCAGCGCCTAGTCCAAAACTATCCAAGTTTAACACCTCCCACTCCAGCCATGCCATAAGTATGCCCAAAGTTTTACTCCATAAGCACTCTACAGCACAGAAGTCCTCTTTTTTCGTTTTCTCTCTATCCCCACTTTATATCCTAGATGTTGGGGTGTGAAGAGGGTCGTGCGAGTAACGTCTCTCTTTTACCCAGGAAGAAATGAAAAAAAAAAAGAAAAAAAATAACGTAGCAGGAAAAGCAAACTATTTCCTTATAAATGCTAGCGAAGATGTTTAAGACTCTGGCTCATAAAGGCAGGTTTGCTGATAGTAAACTCCAGAATTAGACAGACTTACCAACTACGGCACAGACAGCAGCGAACGGCAAAATGGCGCACAGGCAAATTCCGCACTTGTCAACTTCACTGCCGGCCGGGGGGTGGAGCAAAGTGGGCACTTTCTAGATACCGCTCCTCCCTAAGACGAAAGGAAGGGGCGGGTCATACACGCAGACTTTCTCTTTCAAAACTGACCAATCAGATAGCTGACTGCCGGCTCCACGGGAAGAAGTAAAAAGACGGAGAAGCTTTAGGCGTGTTGTTCTCATATATGTCCCTCCATAGTGAAGGAAACAGCATTGGCAGAGGTGTTCCCGTTCCTCTACATAATGTATAGTCTCGCCGGTGGGAATCTTTTCCTTCCATATCACAGCAATCTTTTGGCAAACTCACTATTTCTTTCTTTCTGTTACATCTTAATCCCCCTGGGCCGCAAGGGAACTTTTCCTGTAACCAGAGAGTGAGCTACAAGTCTTGTAGTGTATCTGACCTCTCCTAAACATGCCAGGTTGTTAATTATGGTAACCATATAATGTTTTCCAACCGATGGCCCTTGAAAGTGAAAGGGGGCAATCAAATTAATTAAAATTATAAATTTTTGAGATTTTATACTGATGGATTTATACAGAGGGCAATTCAAAATTCATTTTGTAAAATAAAATTATTTCTAAAAATTAAAGCAGCTATATTTAATATAGCAAAGTTTTTAATAAGCAAAAGTTTTTTGCTTATATTAATAAGCAAAAGTTGTTTTTTTTTTCCGGTACGCGAGCCTCTCACTGCTGTGGCCTCTCCCGTTGCGGAGCACAGGCTCCGGACGCGCAGGCTCAGCTGCCATGGCTCACGGGCCCAGCCGCCCTGCGGCATGTGAGATCCTCCCGAACCGGGGCACGAAACCTTGTCCCCTGCATCAGCAGGCGGACTCTCAACCACTGCGCCACCAGGGAAGCCCTTAAGCAAAACTTTAAAATGTCTTCATTATAATATGAACATTAAAAATAACAGAATTATAATTATTCGCACATATTAATGTATTTTAATTAGTGTTTCAGCCTTTATCGCCTGTAATAGTGAGTCAATAATATTTTTCTGAAGAATACATTTTTAATACGGTGTTATTGTTTTTAAATTTTTTAAACTGCCTACAGTCTTCTCAAATATGTATTTTATGGTTGATATATAGGAAATTTTGACATCTTTCCTCTTCACTGTCGGATGATAATACTTTAAATTAAGAAAAACTCAAAAATTATGCTAAACAAAATCTCATTCCTATTTTTTCTTAAAATATGTAAATTTTTCAGTCCAAATATTTTCCCAAGTGCTGTCTTTCTGCCTCTACTCAAAGTAACAATCTTCAGCAAACATTCGTAGGACACAAGCTTCATAAAATAAGTTTTCCATTATTTATGATACTTTTGAAGGTTTTGCCAAATTTAGATGCTGCAAATTGGAAAGCCTTTTTTTTTTTTTTTTTTTTTTTTTGCGGTACGCGGGCCCCTCACTGCTGCAGCCTCTCCCGTCGCGGAGCGCAGTCTCCGGACACGCAGGCTCCGGACGTGCAGGTCCAGCGGCCATGGCCCACGGGCCCAGCCGCTCCGCGGCATGTGGGATCCCCCCAGACTGGGGCACAAACCCGTGACCCCCACATCAGCAGGCGGACTCCCAAGCACTGCGCCACCAGGGAAGCCCCTGGAAAGCCTTTTAAAGTTCATTTTATTTCTCTAAGAACGTGAATTTATCCTGTTATAATAGGAGCTCCATCAAAAGATTCTTCACATGCGTTAAAATATCCCAAGGAACAATTAGAGAATTTCAAAATTAAATTTTATATTGTTAGGGGAACCACTGACTGAAACCGCCAAGCCCTGGCCAGGCACCACAGTAATCACGGCATGAGGTCCCGGTAAGGAATGCAGAACTAACAAGCTATCACCAACCAGAAGAATTCGGGAAAGGTCAAAAGGAGAGAGGAGATGCCAGTCCATATGTCCTACCAACCTCCCAGAATCCTTCTCGCTGGAATCTATCTTGACGGAGCGATGCGCGTGCCACCAGGAAGTACCCTGTCAGAAAGATTGAAAGTCAGAGATAACCGGAAACTAATACCATCACCATATAACCTGAGACTGCAAGCCATGTGACAGAGCCGTCGTCCTCCTCCTCCTTACGGTAAGAGAAGCCGACGGTTCTCTTACCGTCCTGCTCTCCGACCGGGTGACCCTTCCCAGTAAAGTCTCTTGCTTTGTCAGCATGTGTGTCTCCTGGAACAATTCATTTCTGAGTGTTAGACAAGAGCCCACTCTCAGGCCCTGGAAAGGATTCCCCTTCCTGCAACAATATTATACAAAATTTAAAATCCACTTGAACTTGTTTAGGTTATTCCTTGATTTTGTAGAGGTAAATTTAAATGTCTTTCTTGTGTCACAAGGAAGTTATTTTTTTCAATAACTGCAGTCTACAAATCTTCAAAACCTGAATTTTATTAGCACAATTTTTAATTGTTTAATTAAAATTTCTAAATGATTTTAAAACAATGCAACAAAATTTTGTAAATTTTGTTTATAAAAAATTGAGTAGCTCTGTAGACCACTGAAATTTATTTACAAAATGTATTTGTAAAGAATTAAATTTCATAAAATCCTATTTAGAAGCAACCAAAGAGAAAAAACATATGCTGTTATGTTTGAGTCTTTTTTTTTGTACTCAATTCTGGTTTTATCACAAAGAGTTTTGTAGTTTGGTTCATCAAATTGTTATATACAGTAGTACCTTGGTATCAACGGGGAATTGGTTCCAAGGACCCCTCCACCCCCAAAGAATACCAAAATTCATGGATGCTCTAGTTCCTTATATAAAATGCCATCGTATATGCATATAGCCTAACCTATGCACATTCTCCCATATACTTTAAATCATCTCTAGATTACTTATGATATCTAAAACAGTGTAAATGCTATTTAAATAGTTGCCCGTGCACTGCAAATTTAAGTTTTGCTTTTTGGAACTTTCTGGAATTTTTTTTTCAAATATTTTCAGTCTGTGTTTAGTTGAATCTGTGGATGTGGAACCCGCAGATACTGACGGCCAACTATATACAGGCATACCTCGGAGATATTGTGGGTTCAGTTCCAGACCACCGCGATAAAGCAAATATTGAAATAAATCAAGTTGCACAAAATTTTTGGTTTCCCAGTGCATATAAAAGTTATGTTTACACTATACTGTAGTCTGTTAAAATATGATAGCATTATATTTTTAAAAAACAATGTGTATACCTTAATTTTAAAATATTTTATTGCTAAAAAATGCTAACCATCATCTGAGCCTTCAGCAAGTCATAGAAGTAACATCAAAGATCACTAATCCCAGATCACCATAACAAGTAAAATAAAATGAAAACTTTGAAATATTCCAAGAAGTACCAAAATGTGACACAGAGACATGAAGTGATCAGATGCTCTTGGAAAAATGGCTCCACTAGACTTGCCCCAAAGAGAGTTGCCACAAACCTCCAATTTGCCACAAACCTCTACAAAACGCAATGGCGTGAAACACAATAAAACGAGGTATGTCCGTATGCATTATAACAATATTTGTGAAGTTTGACAATTACAGTTTATAAGTCAATTGCAGTTTGGATGCATTTATGAATTATGTACACACCATAGTCGATTTTGCAAATGTAGTCATTGCATACATTTCTCAACAAGAATTTTTATTTCTTACTATGACCTTATGCCCTGCCAAATTTAAATTCATACTACTGCAAGTAACTTTATTTTAAATATAATCCTTTTAACTTAATACAAAATAACATTCACAAAAATAGCAGACATTTTACTTCTGAGGAATGAATTTTCAAGTTGTAATGTGATTCCATGAGCTGAAAGGGGGAAGAAAAAAGCATGGGAAGTTATTTAACTTATTTTCTTCTTGAAGCATCTGATAGCAACAATATAAAACTGGCCTTATTTAACAGCCAACGTCTCAAACTACATGCACTAGAAAATTGGGGATTAAAAATAAGAAAAACTAACTAGATGAATAGTCATTTACTCTAAAGGAAAATGTCTATTTCACAATGTTATATGTAGATGTACCCTCTGCAACCATGTGTGTGTTAATTTCTTATCTTCCAGTACATTCTTCTTAAAATAACCATTAACCTTTGAAGTAGATGCTGGTGATTCTTCTGCAAGTCTGTCTTCCAGTTTTCATAGTGATATCACTAATGTTCTCATGGTGGATGATAAAGAGTCACATATTTTGTGTACTTATTATTTATCAACTCACTTAAAAACAGAAATTTAGTATCTAAAATCTCATTAAACATGAACTTTCCTTTTCTTCAATCTCATTGCTCATGAAAAGGCTTATTGCCAAATTTAAGTTTTACTGAACAATAAAATACTTATGTATTTATAGTATATAGTAAATGACAGAACAACTATAAGAAAATTCAGCCTACTATGTCTGAGCTCAAGAGTAGTATAAGTTAGCTTCAGCTGTGCAGGCATGTTTTGGGTATCCTTATCTGTAGTGTTTCACTGAGCCCACCTTTTGGTATCTTAGGGACGCCCCCTGCCTCTCAAAGGCCTGTGCATGAACCAGGCCACAGCTGGATGGTACCCCAACTGGACGGTAAGCAGAACAGCATCAGATAGTTTGCTCACCACGACCAAGCTTTCCTAGCTGTCCTGAACTGCTAGTGTCCCAGACCAGATCGCTTTATTAGTGAATGTCTTCCATAATGTTCTTAAGAGAAAGATCCTGGTTATGTTGGGTCTGGAAAGATCAGAACCAGAGCCAATCTGCTGTTGGGTTGTCTTTGAGGTTTGACCATGTGTTAACATCAGAATTTTGTTTATTATACATGTTTCATACATTTCTAAATGAGATCATGGCAGAAGCCAAAAGAATAAGGTCAAGAGCTAACAAATCCACCCTGACTTATTTTAATGCAAAGGTAAATACTATTTTTCATCAAAAATTAAAAATCTGGGATAAATACTATATTTGACAAGATGCCAAGAAATAGGATATACATTCTTTGGTGTGGCATGCTTCTGTGAGCCTGACACCTTCAGAACTCTTCAGATAAGGGGTGGAAGTGAGTCCCATTTGAGAAGATCTTCTCTAAACAAACTACATATATTTTGTTTACTTCCCTCCCTTGGTAGTTATTTCTAACTACACAGATTTTGTTTTGTTCAGTCATAGAGCTGAATCTCAGAAGTGAGAAGTGGCGCACCATGCTTGCCTCTCTTCTTTTCCCATAACTCTCTCTCCTCTATCTCTGAATACCAACCGCCCCTCCCCACTTCTCAGTTTAGATCCCACTCAGAAATCCATGCTGGGGAGAAGGAGTGATTGGAAATCTCTAAGGAAAATCTTGTCAATTGCCAGATTGGTTCTTTTCTTCATAATGGAATATGAGGAAGAATTCAACTAGAGAGCTAGATGGAAAACAGTAAGGGTAAAACAGATGAGAAGTGCATGATATAGGTCTTGGGGAGGCATTTATGGAGAGTTTTGGAGGCAGGGATAAGGGAATAACTGTGGAATATGGGAAAATGGGTGGGACATAAAAGGGAATTTTAAGAAGTGTTCATTTCTATATATGCATACACTTCAACGTGTTTAAGAAATCCAAGTGAATAAATTACTTGGAAATTGATTTTTAATTGCTGTGCTGTGATTCTACAACCATCATACTGCAATTGTATGATTTCAATAGGATAAAAAAGGAAACAAACAATGGAATTCAGGAGAAAATGTCATAAAAAAATGTCTTGGTCAAGAAATGATTCAAGTTTAGAATAATTATCTAACTATATTAGCACTTGTAAGATGTGTTTAGTCTATGATACCAAGCTACACAGCCTTACAGCTTGACTATCCGCACACAATTTCTTGAGACATTCTATGCTTCCTGGCAAGTTTTTGTTTTTTTTTTCTTTATAACTAATACTTTGCAGGTTATCTGACAGAACTGACATCTCCATTTATCTAGATCATATGAAATGCTTGTCTGAATTTGTGATACTGCACTTCAAAAACTAATTTAAAAATTTCCTTGTTTCAAATTGCCACTTAACTGGCTCAACTGCCTGCTCACTAAGGTCTGGAGTCAATTAGCTAAATAAAGGGATGGTTAAGGGGAATGGTTTAATAGCAGTAGAAAGCTATACCTCCACGTCACAGTCCCAAAGCTTGGAGTCCCTTTCCTTAATTGTACTGCCATTTTTAGCTAAGGTTTAGGAAGAAGCCACTCAGAAGCCCTGATAATTCTTTTCCCTGGAACCTGAATGACCTCTAATTTTTACACCCTGCTGAGAGAAACATGTATGATTCTCTTCACAAACTTGTTCCATGTGCTAAGTGTAGAGACATGTATCCTCTATGGATTTTATTGAAGGACAAATGTTTCTTCCTCTATGTCCTGTCCTCTGGACTGATTTTTGGCTATTAGGTAATGGCAGTGCACACAACAGCACACCAGATAACACAGGTCAAAGGGGAATAAGGCTGGGGTTATTTTTTCACAGGCCGAAATTCTGTACTGATTATAAATATAGTTATCCAAATACTGTGTTTTTTAAAATATCTCAGTGTGGTGAATCTAGGGCAAATATATCTAAATTCCACAGAGGTTATCGACTGCCAAGAAGTAATGAAACATTGGTATTCATTAAATAGGCCACTGAATAATGTTAATATGCATGACAGACTAAAGTTGCCTGCAACTGTTTGACACTCCTCCCATTGAGAGGTAAGGTCTGAGTCCCCTCTTGTTGAATCTGAGAGGACTCTCTTTTGACCTACAGAGTATCGCACAAGTGCCATATTTGTGCCAGTTTGTAAGATGGACATTAATAGACTTGCTGCTTCCACTTCCTATCACTGAATGCTTGCTCTGGGGAAAGCTAGCTGCCCTGTATGAAATGTGACTTATGAGACTGCCATGCCATGGGAAGGCACAAGGTAGCCCACATACAGAGAGAAATCCTCAAATAGCCACGACTGTAGGCCTCTCAGTCCATGCATCAGGCCTGTGAGTAAAAAAAAGTTCCTATGACTCCATCCTCACCTGCCATATGACTGCAACTCCATGAGAGACTCCAAGTGAGAACCAGTCAGTTGAGCCAAGAGAACAACAAAGAAAAATAAAAAATTATGGTTTTAAGCCACCAAATATGTTGGGGAAGTTCGTTAAGTCTCAATTGATAACTGGGAATAAAACCCATCATTTATTGAGCATTTAACTCTGAGCCAGGTACTTTTCAAAACATATTCATATGAATCAACTCATTTAAACATCAAAATCACTCTTGAGGTAATTATCCTTATTTGACTGATGAGAAAACTAAACAGCAGTGAGATTAAATAATATGCCTAACGTCACACACTACTAAGTGATATATGAACCTAGAGCCCCTAGACCAGCACTATGTTAACCTACCTCTAGGTAGTATATTGTCACCTTACATATCTCAGTTTGTTGTCTCTCATTTACAGTATCATGCGTTTGTGTATGTGTGTGTGCATGCCTGCCTAATAATTTATGCCAGCATGCACTGAACTCATTGAAAATACTTTCAACGTATCAGATGGCAAGATGTATATAAACTATGAAGACTCTATAAAGATTAAATTTAAAAGTAAAAGCATTACTATTAATACAAAAATATATCTATATCATATACATGTTTCCATTACTTACATATACCAGACATGCTTCTTCCCTCAAATGAGAAAAACAAGTGAATAAGAACCACTGCTATATAAGCTCTCATCCATATGTATATCATGTAGTCTTAAGAGTAATACTGAAACATTGAAAGGAAAATAAAATACTAGATCACATGTAGTCTGTTCATGAAGCGTTCATAGCCAGGGGCAGTTAGAATTCCCAAAGATGAGGGCATGTTGACACAAGGAATACAACAGATCACTTTTTAAATTAAAAGTGTTAATTTTGCTTTTATGTACCTCATATCCTCAGAGTATTTCTTCCCTTACTCTGTTTTTATTTCCACAGTTTCTTTTCTATCTTTACATTATTCTTACATAATAATATAAAGATCAATTTGTATTCTAAGAAAGTCATTTCTTGCCATCAGGTAGGAGAAATGACGGATTTATTTTTGCATTTATATCCACAAAACCAACCAACACTAGATCAGCAACAAAAATGGTATCCACAGCACTAAACACCTATGATTGTGTCCACACCACTAAACACCTATGTTTCTGCACAAACAATTCAGAAATAAGAACAGCAGCAAGCTTGAATATGTATCACATTACATTAATTGAAAAAGACTCATCTCATTCTGTCTTCTCCAACTTATTGTTGTGGCACAAGGTTAACTTTTAATTGTATAAGATTTGAAAACTGATCTAAAAGTGGTAGAATGGCATCCCTTCTTTGTAAAATATTTCTTTTCACTCTACTCCTGGCCAACTTTAAAAACTATTGTGGAACTTCTTTCAAAATACTTCTTACCACTGTTTCTAATTTTTCTCACTCTCTTATCTCCTTGATACCATTTTTCTCTTCCTACTCTCACTATAGGAAGGAGTTTGGTGCACGCTATAAGCAATGCACTAAAGTAAGGTTTTCATAGAATGACAATGGAATGTCAATGTTCTACTTCTAAAACCAGTGGAATCGATTCTAACCTATAGTTACTTATCAGACAATTTATTGCAAAACAATTTGTATTTACATGACTTTAACTCAAAGAATGATTATTGTCAAAGAATCACAAATGAACACTTACATGGCAAACAAAAGTTCTCAGGGGATATAAAAAGTTTTCAACCATGATATGAGTGTAAAGCTTATCCTTTTTGTTTTCTATAAATATGCTCTTACCAAGTGGCGAAAAGACAGTCAAGAACAGTAAAGCTATATTTATTATTTAGTAAAAATATACAACCCGACAACAACTTTGAAATTCACAGGTCTGAGTCTCTATCCAATTGCTACCAACTAAATGTCAGAACTATAATTATAGAATCAGGATGATACCTTTAGTTAAGAGCATTTTTAAATGGTTGTTTTGATCTTTTGCATGTAGCTGTCCAAACTGGACTACTCTCTCACATCATGCACAAAAATAAATTTAAACTGGATTAAAGACTTAACTGTAAGACCTGAAACCATAAAACTTCTAGAAGAAAACATAGGCAGTAAGCTCTTTGACATCAGTCTTAGTAATAGTTTTTTGGATTTGTCTCCTCAGGCAAGGGAAACAAAAACAAAAAGAAACAAATGGGACTACATCAAATTAAAAAGTTTTAGCACAGTGAAAGAAACCACCAACAAAACAAAAAGGCCACCTACTGAATGGGAGAAAATATCTGCAAATACTATATCCAATAAAGGGTTAATCTCCAAAATATACAAAGAACTCATACAACTTAACATCAAAAAAACAACTGAATTAAAAACTGGACAAAGGATTTGAATAGACATTTTTCCAAACAAGACATGCAGATGGCCAACAGGCACATGAAAAGATGCTCAACATCACTAATCATCAAGGACATGCAAATCAAAACCACACTGAGATACCACCTCACACGTGTCAGAATGACTATTATCAAAAAGACAACAGATAATAAGTGTTGGCTAAGATGTGGAAAAAAGGGAACCTTCCTGCACTGTTAGATGGAATGTAAATTGGTACAGCTGCTAGGGAAAACAGTATGGAGATTCCTCAAAAAAATAAAAACAGAATGACCATATGATCCAGCAATTCCACTCCTGGGTATTTATCCAAAGACATGAAAATAATAATTAGAAAAGACAGATACACTCCTACGTTCACTGCAGCACTATTTACAATAGCCAAGACATGGAAGCAATCTACATGCCCATCAATAAACAAATGGATTAAGAAGATATATACACATACACACACACACACACACACACACACACACACACACACACACAAATAGAATATTACTGAGTGATAAATCATAAAAAAGGATAAAATCTTGCCATTGGGGACAACATGGATGGACCTAGAAGGTATTATGCTAAGTGAAATAAGTCAGACAGGGAAAGACAAATACTATATGATTTCATTTATATGTGGATTCTGAATGACAAAACAAACAAACATAACAAAACAGAAAGAGTTATAGATACAGAGAACAAATAGGTGGTTGTCAGAGGGGAGAGACATGTGGGGAGAAAAAAAATAAGTGAGGAACATTAAAAGGTACAAACTTTCCAGCTGCAAAATGAGTCATGGGTATGAAATGTACAGTATGAGAAATATAGTCAATAACTTTGTAATATCTTTGTATGGTGACATAACCAGACTTATCACGGTGACCATTTTGAAATGTATAGAAATATCGAATCACTATGTTGTATAACAGCAACTAACATACATTATAGGTCAATTATACTTCAAAACAAACAAACTCATAGAAAAAGAGATCAAATTTGTGGTTATCAGGAGTGAGGAGCGAGGTAGAGGGAGAACTGGATGAAAGCAGTCAAAAGGTGCAAACTAGGTATAAGATAAATAAGGTGAATAAGTACTGAGGATGTAATGTAGAACATAATAAATAGAATTAACACTGCTATATGTTATTGATGAAAGTTGTTAACAGAGTAAATCCTAAGAGTTTTCATCATAAGGAAAAATACTTTTTTTCTATTTCTTCAGTTTTATATCTATATGAGATGATGGATGTTCACTAAAATTATTGTGATAATGATTTCATGATGTATGTAAGTCATCATTATGCTGTACACCTTAAACTTAAACAGTGCTGTATGTCAATTATATCTCAATAAAACTGCGGGGGGGACCTTTCCACATTAAAAAAATGGGTGTTTTAATCATAGTACACAATCTTAAATTGGAATTGTATGATGGAATTTGTTTATCCTACTTCTTTTAAATAATTATGTATTATTTAATCAAAATGTATAAATAAAGTGAAAGCTATTGTTGACATACTGTCCTCTTTAGCAGTCAACTAAATTCAAATTATAAAATAAACTAAACCTATAAACAGCCAAGTACTATGCTATGATCCTCAGTTTGTTATAAGGCAATGGGCAAATTAATTTAATCTTGTTAAACTTACAAGATAAAACTGAACTTGTGATCAGGGAGCATAGTCCCTTTAATGATTATCCAAATATAGTCACTTCACAGATAAAAAACAAATGTTATCAAATAATTTCATATGAAAGTTACTACAAAAATAGATGTAGGAAACATGGGGAAATGCCATGAGTTAATTCTACTAATGAGAATCAGAAATGCACTCAGTGAGTGGGGATATTAGTGCTGTGATTTATAGGAGTTCGTCAACAAGACAAGAGTAGAAGAAAGGCAATCACGGCAAAGGATATAGGTTGAAAAGACACCAATGTACAGTCATGCATATGTTCAGAGAATTTCATGTTGTCTGGGTTGCTAGATGGTAGAAGAGGTGAAAGGAGGGGATGAAGGTGACATCAGAGTTGGATTGTGTTGGGCCCTGAATGTAATGGTCAGGATTAATATTTTATTCCAAAGGTGATGGAGAACCAACCAACAGAGACTTAAAGGTAAGTGTTAAATGAACTGAAATATTCTGACATCAGTATGTAGAATGGGTGGGGCTGGAGATGCGAGATCAAGGAGCTTAAATAAGGCCACTACTTGAGCAGAAATGCAAGGAGTAATTGTGTAATGAAAAATGGATTACATATCACTCAACCTACCTTAAATGTGAATGGATTAAATGCTCCAACCTTTATGATGCATGCCAGCATTTTAGATCTGCTCTTTGAAAGATGTATTCGAATAATTCAGTTAGCACAGTCTCTACAGGGCATTTTCAATTCTATGGTTTATTCTTAGAGTGGCCAGAAGGTATTATTCTATTCACAATGCTTCCTTTTCCTAAATAAAAAGCAATAGCTTTTCCCCTCACATTTGCTTTTCTGCTAAAAGAAACATTAGACTGAGCCTTACTTATGAGTCAGAATGTATTGTTCTCATTTATGGGGGAGTATTATATATTATATGATGGATTGGTTAGAAAATTATGCACTTGAAAATACACAAAAATAGAATGATGACTTTACCCTTTCCATTTTGCATTCAGGAGAAGAGAGGATTTTTCATTACTTTCTCTCCATGACACTGGTAGGAACACCATAAACTACGAGGGAAGGAGTTTTGTCACCATAAGTTTACACTAGTGAGTGAGGAGGCAAAATGCAGGAGACCGAAGGAAGAAATGGAAATGTATCAGAGTGCTGGAATAAACGCCAACTGAGATATCTCCCTCTGTTAAGAGTACGCATGTATCAGTCTGTTTAGTTTTCAACTGATAAATGCACATGGCACATCTTGACAATAATATTCTACAAGCAGACATATGGGCCTTACTTAATAAAAGATACCACTGATTAGCATTTATCTTAATGGTAATGATACAGATTCCTGAATTCGTTTGTCTAGAATACCAGGTTGATGCATGTTACTGAAGAGTTTTTAAATGAGAACACAATCCAAACAATGTTAAATGAATGACATTATTTATATCCTCCAGAATAAAGTGAGAGGGATAACATTTAAGAATTCACATGATGGATGAATATTTGACATCAAGAAAACATACTGGAATATAATAGCAAGAATTTCATATAATTTACCTCAGGGGAGTGATTAATTTTCAAAATGCACAGAGGATGATAATACAGATTAGGTAACATTGTAAGCAAGTTCACAATTACTGAACCAGCCCAGGGTTTATTCTCATAACCAAGTGGCCAGCATTGAGCTTCTGCTACAAATTAGAAAGAAAATCAATGTTTAAATATGAGCTATGCAGAAATTATTCATAGAAGTTTAAAACAAATGAAACTAAGATAATTTCAATAATTGATATAATCCAATTTGAAAAGTCAAAATACCTCTATATGTTCCATTAACTTATTTTTCTTACCTCTCTATTCATGCTTGTGTTTGAGAATAGCTTTGTTTGATGTTGACTTCAACTTTCTTCTACATTAGCTACACCTCTCTATTATCAATACTGACAATAAAAGGCAGGTACTTTCTAACTAGTATTCAGTTCAGTTGGAAATAGGATCTGGTGATCAGTGAGACTTTCAGAAATTAAAAAAAAAAGCACAAATCACTTCACAATAAAGGGGCTATATACTTTAAATATTAAAATTTAATAAAAATATTCACATAAGAGTAGGGAATTGCCATACAATTCTGCAGCCTTGGAAAGAAACCACATTCACAGAAAGATGGGCAAAATGAAAAGGCAGAGGACTTTGTACCAGATGAAGGAACAAGATAAAACGCCAGAAAAACAACTAAATGAAGTGGAGATAGGCAACCTTCCAGAAAAAGAATTCAGAATAATGATAGTGAAGAAGATCCAGGACCTCAGAGAAAGAATGGAGGCAAAGATTGAGAAGATGCAAGAAATGCTTAACAAAGACCTAGAAGAATTAAAGAACAAACAAACAGAGATGAACAATATAATAACTGAAATGAAAAATACACTAGAAGGAATCAATAGCAGAATAACTGAGGCAGAAGAACGGATAAGTGACCTGGAAGACAGAATGGTGGAATTCACTGCTGTGGAACAGAATAAAGAAAAAAGAACGAAAAGAAATGAAGACAGCCTAAGAGACCTCTGGGACAACATTAAACGCAACAACTTTTGCACTATTTATAGGGGTCCAGAAGGAGAAGAGAGACAGAAAGGACTCGAGAAAATATTTGAAGAGATTATAGCCGAAAAATTCCCTAACAGGGGAAAGGAAATAGACACCTAAGTCCAGGAAGCACAGGGAGTCCCAGGCAGGATAAACCCAAGGAGAAACATGCCGAGACACGTAGTAATCAAATTGACAAAAATTAAAGACAAAGAAAAATTACTGAAAGCAACAAGGGAAAACAAAAAATAACATACAAGGAACTCCCATAAGGTTAACAGGTGATTTCTCAGCAGAAACTCTACAAGCCAGAAGGAAGTGGCATGTTATACTTAAAGTGATGAAAGGGAAAAACCTACAACAAAGATTACTCTACCCGGCAAGGATCTCATTCAGATTCGACAGAGAAATCAAAAGCTTTACAGACAAGAAAAGCTAACAAAACTCAGCACCACCAAACCAGCTCTACAACAAATGCTAAAGTAACTTCTCTAAGTGGGAAACACAAGACAAGAGAAGGACTTACAAAAACAAACCCATAACAATTAGGAAAATGGTAATAGGAATATACATATTGGTAATTACCTTAAATGTGAATGGATTAAATGCTCCAACCAAAAGACACAGGCTCACTGAATGGATACAAAAACAAGACCCATACATATGCTGTCTACCAGAAACCAACTTCAGATCTAGGGATACATACAGACTGAAAGTGAGAGGATGGAACAAGATATTCCATTCAAATGGAAATCAAAAGAAAGCTGGAGAAGCAATACTCATATCAGATAAAACAGACTTTAAAATAAAGAATGTTACAAGAGACAAGGAAGGACACTACATAATGATCAAGGGATCAATCCAAGAAGACAACATAACAGCTATAAATATATATGCACCCAACATAGGAGCACCGCAACACAAAAGGCAACCGCTAACAGCTATAAAAGAGGAAATTGACAGTAACACAATAATAGTGGGGGACTTTAACACCTCACTTACACCAATGGACAGATCATCCAAAATGAAAACAAACAAGGAAACACAAGCTTTAAATGACACAATATACCAGGTAGATTTAATTGATATTTATAGGACATTCCATCCATAAACAGCAGATTACACTTTCTTCTCAAGTGCACATGGAACATTCTCCAGGATAGACCACATCTTGGGTCACAAATCAAGGCTCGGTAAATTTAAAAAAATTGAAATTGTATCAAGCATCTTTTCTGACCATAACGCTAAGAGATGAGATATCAATTACAGGAAAAAAACTGTAAAAAATACAAACACATTGAAGCTAAACAATACGTTACTAAATAACTAAATAACCAAGGGATCACTGAAGAAATCAAAGAGGAAATCAAAAAATACCTAGAGACAAATTATAATGAAAACACCATGGTCCGAAACCTATGGGATGCAGCAAAAGCAGTTCTAAGATGGCAGTTTATAGCAATAGAAGCCTACTTCAAGAAACAAGAACAGTCTCAAATAAACACTCTAACCTTACACCTAAAGGAACTAGAGAAAGAAGAACAAACAAAACCCAAAGTTAGTAGAAGGAAAGAAACCATAAAGATCAGAGCAGAAATAAATGAAATAGAAACAAAGAAAACAATAGCAAAGATCAATACAATAAAAAGCTGGTTCTTTAAGAAGATAAACAAAATTGATAAACCTTTAGCCAGACTCATCAAGAAGAAGGAGAGGATTCAAAGCAATACAATTAGAAATGAAAATGGAGAAGTTACAATGGACACCACAGAAATACAAAGCATCCTAAGAGACTACTACAAGCAACTCTATGCCAATAAAATGGACAACCTGGAAGAAATGGACAAATTCTTAGACAGGTACAACCTTCCAAGACTGAACCAGGAAGAAACAGAAGATATGAACAGACCAATCACAAGCAATGAAATTGAAACTGTGATTAAAAATCTTCCAACAAACAAAAGTCCAGTACCAGATGGCTTCACAGGTGACTTCTCTCAAACTAGAGAGCTCACACCCATCTTTCTCAAACTCTTCCAAAAAATTGCAGAGGAAGGAACACTCCCAAGCTCATTCTATGAGGCCATCATCACCCTGATACGAAAACCAGATAAAGATATTACAAAAAAAGAAAATTACAAAAATACTAGCAAACAGAATGCAACAACACATTAAAAGCATCATAGAGTATGATCAAGTGGGATTTATCCAGGTGCTGCAAGGATTCTTCAATATATGCAAATCAATCAATGTGATACACCATATTAACAAACTGAAGAATAAAAACCATATGATCATCTCAATAGATGCAGAAAAAGCTTTTCACCCATTTATGATAAAAAAAACTCTCCAGAAAGTGAGCATAGAAGGAACGGACATCAACATAGTAAAGGCTGTATATGACAAACCCACAGGAAACATCATTCTCAATGGTGAAAAACTGAAAGCATTTCCTCTAAGATCAGGAACAAGGCAAGGATGTCTACTCTCACCACTATTATTCAACATAGTTTTGGAAGTTCTAGCCATGGCAATCAGAGAAGAAAAAGAAATAAAAAGAATACAAATTAGAAAAGAAGAAGTAAAACCATCGCTGTTTGCAGATGACATGATATTATACATAGAGAATCCTAAAGGTGCCATGAGAAAGCTACAAGAGCTAATCAATGAATTTGGTAAAGTTGCAGGATACAAAATTAATGCACAGAAATCTCTTGCATTCCTATACAATAACAAAGAAAGACCAGAAGGAGAAATTAAGGGAACAATCCCATTCACCATTGCAACAAAAAGAATAAAATACCTAGGAATATACCTACCTAAGGAGGTAAAATACCTGTATTCAGAAGACTATAAGACACTGATGAAAGAAACCAAAGATGACACAAACAGATGGAGAGATATACCATGTTCTTGGATTGGAAGAATCAATACTGTGAAAATGACTATACTACCCAAAGCAATCTACAGATTCAGTGTAATCCCTATGAAATTATCAGTGGCATTTTTTTACAGAACTAGAAAAAAAAATCTTAAAATTTGTATGGAGATACAAAAGACCCCAAATAACCAAAGCAGTCTTGAGGGGAAAGAATGGAGCTGGAAGAATCAGACTCCCTGACTTCAGACTATACTACAAACCTGCAGTCATCGACAATATGGTACTGGCACAAAAACAGAAATATAGATAAATGGAACAGGACAGAAAGCCCAGAGATAAACCCATGCACCTAGGGTCAACTAATCTATGACAAAGGAGGCAAGGATATACAATGGAGAAAAGACAGTCTCTTCAATAAGTGGTGCTGGGAAAACTGGACAGCTACATGTAAAAGAATGAAATTAGAACACTCCCTAACACCATACACAAAAATAAACTCAAAATCGATTAGAGACCTAAATGTAAGACCAGACACTATAAAAGTCTTAGGGGAAAACATAGGAAGAACACTCTTTGACATAAATCACAGCAAGATCTTTTTTGATTCACCTCCTAGAGTAATGGAAATAAAAACAAAACTAAACAAATGGGACCTAATGAAACTTAAAAGCTTTTGCAAAGCAAAGGAAACTACAAACAAGACGAAAAGAGAGACCTCAGAATGGTAGAAAATATTTGCAA
Source organism: Phocoena sinus (assembly GCF_008692025.1). Taxonomy (NCBI): domain Eukaryota; kingdom Metazoa; phylum Chordata; class Mammalia; order Artiodactyla; family Phocoenidae; genus Phocoena; species Phocoena sinus. Next base: position 71,122,842 of record NC_045767.1, read on the forward strand.
ACGAATCAATGGACAAAGGATTAATCTCCAAAATATATAAACAGCTCATGCAGCTCAATATTTAAAAAACAAACAACCTAATCCAAAAATGGGCAGAAGACCTAAACAGACATTTCACCAAAGAAGACATACAGATGGGCAAGAAGCACATGAAAAGCTGCTCAGCATCACTAGTCATTAGAGAAATGCAAATCGAAACTACAGTGAGGTATCACCTCACACCAGTTAGAATGGGCATCATCAGAAAATCTACAAACAACAAATGCTGGATAGGGTGTGGAGAAAAGGGAGCCCTCTTGCACTGTTGGTGGGAATGTAAATTGATACAGCCACTATGGAGAACAGTATGGAGGTTCCTTAAAAAACTAACAATAGAATTACCACGTGACCCAGCAATCCCACTACTGGGCATATACCCAGAGAAAACCATAATTCAAAAAGACAAATGCACCCCAATGTTCACTGCAGCACTGTTTACAATAGCCAGGTCATGGAAGCAACCTAAATGCCCATCGGCAGACGAATGGATAGAGAAGATGTGGTACATATATACAATGGAATATTCCTCAGCTATAAAAAGGAATGAAATTGGGTCATTTGTGAGACGTGGATGGACCTAGAGACTGTCATACAGAGTGAAGTAAGTCAGAAAGAGAAGAACAAATATCATATATTAACACATATATGTGGAACCTAGAAAAATGGTACAGATGAACTGGTTGGCAGGGCAGAAATAGAGACACAGATGTAGAAAAGAAACATATGGACACCACGGGGGGAAAGTGGCAAGGGTGGTGGTGGTGGTGGTATGAATTGGGAGATTGGGATTGACATATATACACTAATATGTATAAAATAGAAGACTGATAAGAACCTGCTATATAAATAATACAATAAAATAATTTTTAAAAAAAGTAGGGAATTACCTTAGTCAGTTCAGGCTGTCATAACAGAATACCATAGACAGGGTGCCTTAAAGGACAGAAATGTATTTCTCACAGTGTGTGGGCTGGAAGTGCATGATCAGGGTGCCAGCATGGTTGGGTTCTTTCAGGTTGCAGACTGCCAGCTGTTTATTGTATCTTTACGTAGCAGAGAGCACAGAGAAGCAAGCTCTCCTGACTCTTATAAGGGTACTAATCACATTCTTGAGGGCTCCACCCTTATGACCTCATCTAATCCTAATTATCTCCTCAAAGCCCCATGTCCTAATACCATCACATGGTGGGGTGGGGTTTCAACATATGCATGTTGGAGGGACACTAACATTCAGTCCATAACAAGAATCATGTTGAACTGAACAAATACAATTAAGTATGAAGGGGACTTAATATATCATAAAAGTGAACAACAAAAAAGGAAACTACTTACACTATGTAATTTATTGGTGTGCATCATACACAAACATGTGTGTATGTTGTGGAAAATCTGTGGTCAACTTTTTTTCTCTCAGGTATGTTCTCTTTTTTAAAGATATAAATCAAAAAGCTGAATTTTTCTTCAGAAAACCATTGTTTTAGAACAAGAAAGGTTACATTAAAAATGCTTCATGGTACATTATAAAATATTTTTTAAAAAACACAAAATTTTCATTAAAGACCATCAGAAATGTTCAAAGTGCTTCATCTCATCAAAATAATTACACTAATATTCTGAGCTAGGTATTTTAAAACATAAGCTCACATATTTTTATAAGTTAGCGTTCTTCAGTTTTTCAGAACTTTGGTTTCACAAGTTAGGATTAAGTCATAGATAGCTATACTTTTATTCATTTTGACTCATCAGAAAAGAAATTTTGTATTATATGTATATACATATGTATGTGTATATATATATATATATATATGTAAAATACACAATTGATACCCTTTTAGTTAATCAAAACCACATAAAGGCTTTTATTGTGTCACATTAGATCTCATGGGCCTTAGAAATTTTCTTCATCCACGTCACCCACAAAGAAATTTCCCAACCATGAGAATTTTGCAAAACTACAACCTAGATGATGGTATTGGTCATGCAGGGAATTAAATGTAAGTAAAAACAGAGCTTCAAACGTGAAATATTATGTCAGAAACAATACTGCGACCAACTGAAAGGAAGGATATTTATATGCAGAAAAAAAAGTTCTTAAGCTCCCCAAATATTCCAAAGATATTTATGTTTATTGTTTTAAATAGAAATTGAAAAATTGCATTAGATAGATACAATGTTTGTATTTTAGTGATTCCAGAGTTTAGCTCCAATATATGTATCTTAAAATATAAGTATCTGTGGTAAAATTTTATGGAAATTTTATCCTTATTACCTTAAATACTCCTCCAGCAGAAGTTGAAACCTGAATTATTTCCCATGTTATGCTCAGGTATAAATTTTGTTTCTAAGAAGCAAAAGAAGTTCATTACCACCAGTAATAAGTTTAACATTGAGAAGCTAGGGAAGTTTGCTTAAAGAGATAGAATTTTAAAAATCACTTTCTGATGAATTATTTAAAAATACTAAACCAACATTTGATAATATCCCTATTTTCAAAATAAATCGGCCAAAACAAAATCATAATGACTATGTGCTCCTCATTATAATTTACCTCATTATAATTTATAATACTCTTACATAGAATAAAATCATCAATTTCAGGGAGGCAAACGTGATTGCTGTAAGCCCCAGAAATGTGTAATTTGTAAGAAAACTGTATTCCCATGAAATCAAAACACCTGTATCTCTTACCAAATTTTGAACTGTTTAAATATCATACTTTATTATCTGCTTTCTGATTGAGCAAGAAGAATGAAGCTCAAAGGATGACAAAATTAGGTTTTATGATATAATAAAATATGTATAATTATTATTCTTTACTTTCATGATAAGGAATATTTTCAATTGTACAATGAAGCAAACAACTTAAAATTATTCAGAGGTGAAGCAGATAAGCTTTTATTCCTTGGTTTGTGAAATATTCCACTTGAAAATCCAAACAGAATACTATATTTCTTCTTCAGTTTTCAACATTTTTAGCAGAAAATTGTTAAGGTTTCATCATTAAGGATAAACCAGAGGAAAATTTAACCTCTTATTTACTATGGCCATTCAATGTCTTGTAAAATAGAGCATGGCTTTGCATGAAAACTTTGGATTTTGATTCAATTTACAGTGAAACTTGGTAAAATCATAAAGCCTTACCTCATTAACCAACAATAATTTGTATGTATCTTGAAAAATGAAAGCCCTGATTTACTGTATGTTTGAACTAGGAAACAGTATACATCATAGTAAAATGACAACAAATATGCTCCATTATATCAGCAAACATCTGCAAAGATGGAATGCAGACTACCATTCACAGATACAAATGGCTGAGAAAGAATGTCAGCCAATGGTTAACTGCAATAATATTAAATCTTTATTTTCTATTATTATAGTTCTTTTCCTTCCCCAATGGGGAGTCCTTTCTATCAACTGTATTATCACAGATTTAATCCAGTTTTAATACCTGATTCCAATGACACCTGATAAGCAGAAGGGAAAAACCACATAGCTCTCGTTGTCAGTAAAAGATACCGGCAAAAGATAATCTGGTCAACCTTGATCTAATGGAAATAAAAATGACAGATGAATTCAATTTAGAAGGGTGAAATAAAAGCATTTATATTTCACTCCTCTGCTATGAAATCCCTCCAAAAATAGCATAATAATAAAAAATTGGGAAGAAAAATGAAAACCATATCTGTAATTACAAGTAATTGACCATAAACTATAATAAATATCTTTCAAATGAAGAGACATTTGCACTAACAGGAGAAAGAATATTGACTGGCATACATATCCTGATAGGATATAGATCTTACTGAGTGTTAGGGTCCTGAGATGTCCTCCAAAGACTGAAGCCACCATGACATGGAGTATGAAAAGGCAAGAGAAAAGCATAGGTTTCCAGTTATTTATTCCCAAATGGTAGAATATGGGGGTAAAGCCGTGTGGTAGAGCCAGTGGACTCTACTTGATAGCTGTGAAACAGCCTGCTGGATGATATGGATTACTGGCATTACAGTGGGAGGAAGCAGCCGCAAGGCACAGGGATATTAGCTCGGGGCTTTGGGACAGCCTGGAGGGGTGGGATGGGGAGAGTGGGAGGGAGGGAGACGCAAGAGGGAAGACACATGGGAGCATATGTATATGTATAGCTGATTCACTTTGTTATAAAGCAGAAACTAACACACCATTGTAAAGCAATTATACCCCAATAAAGATGCTAAAAAAAAAAAAAGTTGGAAGAAGTGGCAATAACCATTAAAGCACTAACAACGCAGAGAAAGTAGAACCGAGAGTTCTACACCGTGAGCCAAATAGACCACCCAGATGTCAACAACAGAGAAATAACATGGTCCCTGGGCAGAAGATAAAACAGATTTGGGGAGGTGGGCTTGAAACCTGAAAGTTAAATAGCTGCTGTGGGCTGATCTGATTCACTCTCCCATCACTTCCCACACTATAGTTCAGTAAATAGCTGGCTTCATTCAGTGATTAATAGAAAGAAACCAGCCTGGAACATAGGCAAAGGACAAAAACACAATGGAAAAGCAGATGAAGTTCATACCAGGGAAGAAATTTTTTTCAGGAAACCGAGGAAAAATTTTTATAAATAGTTCTCTGTAGTCTCAAATAAATTATAGACATGATCTCATTAAGAGAGTGAGAAGCTCAAAGAAGAGATATTTGAATGAAGAGATTATAAAAACAAGCAGGAAGAAATGAAAAAATGAAGTGGCACAGACCAAGAAAGCAAGAGAAAAGAAGAAACCCATTATGAAGATGAAAATTATTTTAGAGGTTACAAAACAGAGTAAACACAACTGAAAACTCACTTGGGTTATGGCTGACAAAAGTTGACAACAAGTTTAAAAACATAAAAGTGATTGTAGAGAATACTATAAGGAGATATGGAAACAAAAGAACATTCTGAAAAAAATCATTTAGACACATAATAGGAAAAAAATAATTCCTGAAATAAAGACTGAAATCTGGGATAAAAAGACATGGTGTCCATCAAATCTTCTGCTTTGATTAAACACTATAAAAATTTCAATAATTTCTTAAGTTTTACCCTTATATTTTTATCTTAAATTTAGACAAAGGTAAATTTAATGCTTTAAAATTATTTAACAGCATTCATATATGGCAAATTTGGCTCCTAAATTTACAAAATTCTGTCTTTTAATCAATCAGTCTGCTTTTCAAAACAAACATCTATACAAAAGTATCTGGCATGATATTCATGAAATATTAACAATTTCTCCATGGTGGGATTTTGAGACTCTTTTTAATTTTCTGCAATACCTATCTTTATTTTTAACAATCTCATAGCATTTTTACAAATGACAATGAAGTCACTGGGATTAAAAAAAGAATTAGAAGGCAAAGATTAATTGAGAGGGAAAAGAAAAGTTAGACATCTCAATCTTTGTACTACCTCAAGATTCATGGCCCTCCATTCCATAGCTCATACAGCAATCAAATGATTTCTCTAAAACAGAAGCATAGCATGTTCATTTTCATCTTATTATCCTGGAAGATTTTTAATAAATTGCCACTAATCCAGGATCACATCTAATCTCTTAGGTAATTTACACAAAACTCTCTCTAATCCACCCCAGCAGGTCTTTCCAACATCAGCAACCTCCCACGTTCACCTTCCCTCCCAATACCTTGAACTATTTGTAGTAAGAGTTCCCCTTGAAGTTCCAAATCTATATCTCTTTTCAAGCTTCAGATGGTGGTACAAATGTGCTTTTGTTGCTTGTGGGAGTAGGCAGAGGTGCAAGAACTCCCAGTCATTCTACAAAATTCAGTTAATATCTCTGTGGAGTCTTCCCTGCCATCACTCTTTTTGCTCCACATCAACAGTCATAAAATTACATGCATCCTTTTTTTCCACCATCTATACCAATGCCATGCCAAGTAATATTAGAGCCTGATGCAAAAGGAAAAATTATTAATACTGATCCCATATTTATTTAAAATTTGGGTATTTTGTTTCTCATCAATTTTTGCATAAATTTTGATTTTTTTAAATGATTGAAAAATGACCTTTCAAAGTTCATTCCAGCTCCGTGCTTTTATCTTTGTCACTAACTTCTCTATGATTCATGTCCATCTGTGAAAAAGGGTGACTCTACTCTCTGCCGACTTGAATTCAAGATTTGTGAGGTCCAATTTAAAGTACACATTATTCAAATGCTCTGTATGTATATAAATGCAAGTCCTTTTCAACTGTGGATTAATCATGTAAATATATTATCATCCCTAGTCATGCCTGGAGGAAACTAGAAGTTATTATGTAGCAGTTAGTGGCCAACTTGGAATTGAAAGCTAGAATATAGATCCTGGTACTAAAGAAAACAATTCTGAATTTCATCTTTAAAAGATAGAAACATACATCGGCTTCCCTGGTGGCGCAGTGGTTGAGAGTCCGCCTGGTGATGCAGCGGACACGGGTTCGTGCCCTGGTCTGGGAAGATCCCACATGCCGCGAAGCGGCCGGGCCCGTGAGCCATGGCCGCTGAGCCTGCGCGTCCGGAGCCTGTGCTCCTCAACGGGAGAGGCCACAACAGCGAGAGGCCCGCGTACCGCAAAAAAAAAAAAAGATAGAGACATACAAAAGTATCATTCTCAGCCATTCTTCTTCACAAATTGCCAGGATTTAGGCTCTAATAATGACCCTTGTGACATTTTCTCATAGTGAAAAGTGACTGGTTCTTCACAAAAGTGTTCCATTTAACACAGCTCTGAGTTATTGAAAAGATAGAAATGGTGCCCAAAATAAAAAATTTAGTTTTGAATTCATTTGATGGAATTGAGTTAAGGAAAGCAAACTATGCGTTTTTATTACTAACGCTGTGTGCAACTGAAATAATTTCTTTTCATACGAATGAGTAAACATACTTGTCAATTTATTCTTCCAATTAAGAATCCCTGGTTAAGTTTTGTCCTTTCTCTTTGTTTGGCCACCTGATTTATTTTAAGATCTTTTTCTAATACAAAGGTAAGGAAAAAACTGTGAATCCACCTGTATCACTGATCTACAAATCTAAAATCATTTATTTTTATCCCTTTAAAAATCTGTAAAAATTTACAGAAGAATTTCTTTTTAAAAAAGGAAGCCAATGAACTATTTCTTAAGAATAGGCTAACAGACAAGCAAGGAGTATATTCCTTACCAAAGAGATAAGGTCATTTTTTTGGAATAAAGACCAATCATAGCTTCCAACCACAATTTCAAACATTGTCCTCAAGGCTAGAAATCTACTCACATTCATGAAATAATTTATTATCAGCTTTTTTGTATAGGTACTTTTTATTAAATATATACATATATACAAATTTTACTGGGCTTCATATTACTGGCATCAATTTGTAAATGAGGGGTTTGGATTGGATGATTTCTAAAGTATTCTTCAGCCTTAAAATTATTGATGATTCTAAGAAATACCTAGAGACATAGCCAAGAAGGAATTCTCAGATATGACCCACAAGTAATATTTGGCGTTTGCACATTTTACAGGTCTCATATACAACCATTCCAAGGCAATGCAACAACTAAAAAACTAATGCCAATTAATTAATATCATTTCTTTTCTAAAAAATAAGAGATCCTGTTTGCAAGGTGGCCATTTCTACCAAAATGTTCCCCAAACACCCAGAACACATTCATTCACATACCCCAGATCAGGAAGAGAGAAGTACAGAAGAAAAATCTTGGAAGTAACACAGTAAAAAACTAGACCCAGATTTAGTGGCCTAGGACTGCTGCAAGAAATTCAATTAAGTTGTTAAGCCTACCTAATGAAAAAGAAAAATCAGCTCATGAAAATCCTGATAAATTGCCTAACAGAGTCAGCAGTATTCTACGCCCTGGCTATAATTTTTTTTCTTTACTCCAGGCCTTTGCTGTTCTTTTAAAATACTCACCTTCATTATGAAACTATACAAAAACTCCCCCTTCCAAAATAAACACAGAACTGCCCAGAAATACAGAACTATGGACACAAAAACTCCCTAGAAGCTTAGCATTTCACCAGTTGATATAGCTCTATGTTGGGAAAAGCATCTAAAAAGCCTTGTACTGGATTCCTAATTCTGATGATTCTGTGATTCTGATCAAATTTGAGACAGGTAATCTATAAGGTCTTACAGTGCCCAGATTTCTAGTTTGAGGTACACAGTGCTTTGCACTTAGAGAACAATCTGTACCACATTTTCGTTATACTCTGAAGTCAATTGCTGAAGTTGTGCTAATGTGTACTAATCTCAAAAGTGGCTATATGAAGAATACACTTGTTATCCTCTATCAATATAGGAGAAACAAATATTTTGAATATGTCATCAGACTCTAAATAAATTTCCTCCATTAAAGAATGCAGTGTCTGCTGCTAGTTGATGGTTCATTAGCATGCATTGACTGTTCTACTATTTGAGTAACATTGCAGGTAAAGGTGAATAAGCTTATCTAGAGAGACAGTGTCTAGCATAGTGCCTGGAACGTGGTAGGCTCTGAATAACTATATGTTGAAAGAATACATAACTGAATGAACTATTATCAAAAGGAATTCATACAATAAGTTAAACTTTGGCTCAAAGCACAAATTTTCAAGTCAACTGTTAAGTCCTGTTTGGCCAACATGCAGGGAACACATTTTCCCTGGTCTCTGTCTTTGTTGCAGCAGAGGTTTCACTCTATTGGTCAGTATTTGTTGTGTTCCATTTTCCTTTTAAAAATGTTTCATTTAACAGGGAAAGTCCTTTTCTTGAAGATACTAAGAGGATCTCCAAAGGTCACCGCATATCATATCCGATAATTCTGATTAAGGGCAGTGCCACTGGGAAATTTAGGGTGGCTGGTTGATATTCATAGTGTGTATTAGAAAATGTCATAGTCTGTTTTCAAATTTCAATGCATAAATATGCACCATGGATCTCTAATAGCCCTATTTTTCTTGTCCCAACTTTCCAGGATGGTCTGTATCCTGTCTAATTTGAATGTTGAATTGATTCTATTTAAATCATCTTTCTGAAATGAAAGATGGCTCACTTTCCCTTCACTGAGGAATTAATTAACTCTCCCAATGACTGGCTTGAATTTTTTATATGGAAAACTTACATGGAATTTTTATTTTAGTGAAGAGCAACTGTTTATCTTTAAAAACATTTAAAAAGACATTCTGCATGAAGTTCATCATCTTTTAGGAAATTATTATAGCAACAAAATTACATTAGACTTTCTGATTTCTCCATAGTGTCCTTAGATAAGTAAACAACCCAATAGACCATATTAAAAGCCCCAAATGTTACTGGAAAGAGAATGCGGGCATATTTGTCTATTTTACTTGTGCCAGATCCAGAAGGTGGTGGAGCCGAGGGAGCAGTAGTGGCTGACAACTTCCCAGAAGCCCCTATGCTATTAACTGTGGTCTTAATTCGCTCCAGTCTTGATCCAAACACATGCTGGGCAGAAGCAGATCCAACTGGAACTTTTCGGGGCACGTACCCAGTTCTACTAGGTGGAGAAGGATAAGCAGGTGGAATTGCTCTTGCGGCGGATATAGTTTCAGCTGCATTTGCATGGCTGAATGGGTTTGGACTGGAAGCTAAGTAAGACTGTGCTGTGGCTTCAGAAGATCCTTGAACAACCGTGGAAGACTTGCTCGAATGGTTTCCCACCTCAGTTCTGTTGCCAACATCAGATTCAGAGTGAACCAAGGCATTGGCTCTTTTTCTCATGTTCAGATTGGCATTTGAGTTCTGAAAAGGTATATTAAAAATTATATTGGCTATGTAATTTTATGTAGAGTTATACAAAATTTAAATGGGTCAAAGAGTTACAAATTAGCTGTTTTCATAAAATAAACCTTTATTAATATGCTATAGTCACTCAACTTGATGTAAAAGCTTAAAAATAGGACATATATATATATATATATATATATATATATATGTCCTAACTAAAAAAGGACATATATATATATGTGAAACTCTGAATCAAACATCTGCTATTTCAAAATATTATCCATTCTTATAAATTATTAGAATTTAAATCTATAGAAAGGTTAGGCTTTTAGGACTATAAGCTAGAGTTATACTTGATTTGACTTTAAGAATTCATGATGATAGCTGTACAACTTCTTTGTTGAGTTTTATTGTAAATAATATTCTCTGATACGCTGTATACATTTCAGTGAGTTTTGTACATGTTTGCTTTATAAACAGGAAGAACTATATCTACTTTGGGCACAGAATAAAAACAATAATAACCATCCACATGTGTATAACATTCCTTTAAAAATGACAGAAGCTCCAAAAGCTTTAATTTCCAAATCCCTGGGAATTATTTTCATAATCTTACATAGACATTATTATATAAAGTCTAGAAATCCTCATGCATTTTAGTTTTTCACCACAATTAGTAATGCAAATACAAAGGAAAATCATTTTTGGGACTTCCCTGGCGGTCCAGTGGTTAAGACCCCATGCTTCCAATGCAGGGGGCGTGGGTTCAATCCCTGGTCAGGAACTAAGATCCCACATGCCGCGTGGCACAGCCGAAAAAAAGGAAAATCATTTTTAAATAAAATGTTGTATCATACATATAAACAGCATCACCATATCATTGCATAAATATCTGAGTTCAAACTATTTACCAATAAAGAGTATTTAAATCAAAACGGAATTCACTATTTTACATAAAATTATTTTATCTGTAGAACAAGACTGCATTTGAATACAGATGGTCAGTATTAAAATTAATTCTTATATTTTGACAGGCATGATAAATAACCATATAGCCAACCATATAGACTGTCCATACTAATAAAGGAAAGTAATTGCTCAAATGATTCCCAAAATAATCATGTCTGTCTTTAGAAGACACTATGATTTTTTGCAACCATTTTTCCGCCTTAATTGTGTTTATTCTGAGTTATATTAAGGGTATATTGTAATTGCTTTTTCTACCCTCTTCCCCCACCATTTTATGAAATAAATGGTGGGTGAGGAGATGGAGAAGTAGAGGAGAGAGAGAGGAAGAACAGCTCACAAGTGGGTGATTAAAAGGAGCCAGTCTGCAAGGAATTTTATGGATAATATTATATACAATTAACTGTAAACTCCCTTACAGAGAAGTGTTTATTCTACAAGTAGAATCTCTTTTCAATACTACACTTATCAAGCAGGTTGAAAGTGTTCAATCCATATCTTATATACTCGTGAACTATGGCTTCAAGTTCCCTGAGTAGAGAAAGAAGAAAAAGCCTCACAACATGCAGAGCCAAAGCAGGTTCTGAGAGGTTTAGAACGTATTCTTCATGTCAGCCTGAAGTATTCATCTAAACAGTTTGCAGCTGAACTCATGAGAAACTGTAGTCTAAAATACGGCAGCCAATTTAGGTGGAGACAAGTGAAACCAAAATTGACATCCACCTAAAAGTTAAAGGTACCATTATTTACCCTGTACTTTTCCTCTACAAAGCACATTGTAAACACCACCTAATTAATCCTCAGATTTTGAGTCCCTCTTTACAGAAAGGGATAATCAATTAATTAGAATTAATTCTAAAACGTTATACACATGGTGAAAAATATAAAGAAGGGTAAGGTATATCCACAACATTTAAAGAGTTTACAATATCACTAGGAAGATAAAATGCACACCCACACACGACACAATCAAAAATATACAAAAAGTAAAACAGAATGATGGGTCAAACTGTGGCAAAATGCTAAATATACCAAGAAGAGAAGGGAAGGGAGTAATAAAGGACCAACTGCATAAGCAGGAGAGAAATATATATTTTCAAATATAGTCTGATATTTGCATATTGCCCTCTTCCACCAAAAGTTGGGTTGCCCATAATCTTTAGAAACTCATATTTTCCCTCAGACTAAATTCTAAGAATTGGAGATTTCTACTTCTAGCCAAAATGCAGTAACAGGGACTGAATTTACTCTCCTGCATGAAATAACAAAAAAATTAAAACATTTGTAAAACAACTGTTTTTGAAGACATTGGACATTAGACAACATAGGACACAATCATTGAGAGAGAAGAAAAAAACTTGAGTTTGCATGCTGTAGAGCGGGAAAGGAGAATCCAGGAACAATCTGACAGACTACCTAAATTGAGGAGATGAAGCTGAGAAGGTGAGGAAATCAAGGTGGCTAGAGTTCACAGGAAAAGGTACCAGAGGAAGTGATGCCGAAAAGAAAAGTCCAAAAAATCTGAAGAGTCCCCACTGAGAATTTTGCTAAGCACAGATCCATTTTTGAGTGTAACTACCCAAGGCAAAAAGAACCACCTGAAGGGATTAGAAGAAATGGTACCTAGCACATACCAAGCCAGGAATAGTGTATTTTCTCACCAGACATAATGGAAAATCTCAACATTCATGTAGCATTTGGTAAAGTCCTCAGAAGGGCCCTGCCTCAGTAATACGGAATAATTACCCCCTAAGACTGCTCTAATCCTGCCTAATGAATTTTAAAATTAAGACCTTAACAGATGAAACTAACTCTAAGTGACTTAACTGCACCCCAGAAGGAAGCACAAGAACACTTATAGGACCCTGTCTTCCTTCCCTCCAGATCAGAATCCTTCTGGAACATCCTGAAATCCCAACTGTGAATGATGTTCTAATACGGCCGATTGAATACAAACATGGAACCAATTTGTCCTCCCTCTCCATATTAATGCCCCTTGTAAAATGAATTTCCCCTTCTCCTCCCATCAAGAAATGGACTCTATTTCCCCACAGACTTCCTATGACTTTCTTTGGCCAACTGGATGTGGTGGAAGTGGGGGTGAGTTATTTCTGAGTCTTAGCTTTATGAGTCCTTGCTTGCTTCTACTCTTTCTCAAAACACTGCCACCAACACCACAAGAACAAGCTTAGGCTAGCCTGCTGGAGAGATCCTTTGGAGCAGAACCGGTCATCCTAGTTGAGGCTATCCTACATCGCCCAATAGATAGCTGACCACTAGACACCTGTGTTTGTCCCAGCTCAGAAATGATGAACTGCTGAGCCAAGCCTAATCAAGATCAACAGAACTTCCCAGTTGACTCAGACTTGACAACAAATGTTTTTTTGGTAGTTGTTTTGTTATGCAGCATTAGTGTGGCACTAGACAACGTATATAAACCAATTAAATCAAGGGCCTAACAGAAGCTATTGCCACACCTCTTGTCAGGGGAAGTTTCTCAGACATTCTAGGATAATTAGAGAGCTAGTCTGCCCAGAATTCATCAAAGACCATTAGGGGATCCTATTGTCTATTCCATGTTATTTTAAAGGACCAAGATATTCTGCCCTTTATAATTCCATTCTTAAAGAATAACCATACTGTAAAGCTAGGAGAGATTCTAGCGATCAACTTATTCCAGTTTCTCATTTTACGGTAGAGGAGAATAACAGCAGAAGTGTTATGGTAGATGAAAGTCACAGAGTGAGTGACCTACTGAGTGCTCTGCCATGTTGCACAGCCTCTGGATGCACAAGTGTGGACGAGGCATTAAGGAACTTGATAAACTACACCCTATATAGTTGAGTCAGTCAAGTATTTGTAATAGTCAAGTATAATGTTAAAAAATTATGCAAGACTTGGAAATCAGAAAGGAGTACAGCATGTCCCTGCAATGTCAGTATGGAGTATTGTTTAAAAAGTCCACCCAAGGATTATTACGTCTCTAGGGGAAGATACTTGAGTTTGAGTTTGCTCTTTAATATTGGATTTGACCCCAAACACTGTGAAGTTGCATATTAACTTATAGATTCCTGTTCAGTAGAAAAGAGCCCCAAAGGTTATGGTTTTGATGCCGTGAAGGATATTAACTACTTCTGTATCTAATCTGGTAATCACATTCTAGTATCCTTTTTTGAAAAAAATTTAATGGCTACTTATAGGCATTTCTCAAAAAAGATTTTGAACCGTTTTACTATTAAATAATTACTCCTTAATTAAAGAGTTAGATAAAACTTTGATACAGGTTCATTCCATATTTGCATGACTCACGTTTTTGATGGTTTGAAAATTATATTCTGACAACATCCACTGCTACGCAAGTTACAAGTATCAAAGAAATGTACGCATAGACTTGAAGAATATGTCTGGAGAAAACAGTGATCCCAAGTCAAAGAGAGAGGATCAGTCTAAGGTGGCCAGAAAAAAGAATCCATGAAGCACCAGACTTTGAAAGTGGAGGGAGCAGTATGAAGTGTGCCACTAGGATTAACATCTGAAAACAAAGGTCAAATCTTTTTATTCCCAGTTTTAAAGTATTAGTGAACTTCTAGAGTGTAAAACTATCTTATTAATCATTGCAGGCTAATGTACACAGCAGGCACCTACTTCATTTTTTAATACATTTCACTGAAATGGATATAATACAGAGTCAAGATTCTTTTTTCAAATTAAAGAGGAAGTGTCAGAAACTTTCTATCAGACCTTCAGATTACTATTTCTTTGTTTATGGGCATATTTCTAGAATATTGCAGGTAGTACCTAAATTATATGTTATCCTGACTCAATCCCAAGGCTGACTAAGAATGCCTAAGACACTCTAAATATCATAACCTATATATGGAAAAGAGAATTAGACTGATTTGAGGCTTAAATCTTTGTTCTCTGCCAGGCAGCCCAATGATACTCAAGTTATTTTACACTGATGTCTCAAGGTCTACTATGTAAAAAGTAGTTGTCATTTTCCATGATGACAAACTATGAAAGGATTGAAAAATCCTGCTGAGCTACCTGGCACAGGACTCACTAGGAATAATATTCACACAGCCTTCAAGTTTTGGAACAACAAATGCGACAGTCAGAGTGATGTTATGTTTCACACAGAGTGTACAGTGGCTCCATCAGTATTCAGCAGACACACAGTGGTTCCAAACAAGAAAAGCACCTAAGCTTAATTTGAATTTTAAAAGATGATTTAGTTTGAAATCATTTTGTCATTAGTCACAATAGTCAGATGCAAGGGAAACTGGTGGGATAGAGATGCGAGGTGATAGATTCAAACATTAACAACAAATTAAAGCAGCAACAGGCAAACAGGAGCAAATCCAAGTAATTCGTCAATCGTGACTGTGATCTGACATGATTTCTAAAGAAGTCTTATCAACTGCAAAGAGAAAACTCAACTCAACTAATTACTCTAGCAGCAGTGAGATAAAGTGACTATGACGAGGTTTGCAGAACGCAAGCTACATTCATATTGCTTGCTTGAGAAGCTAATGAAGTTTAATAAAATGTAATTTCACCCTTCTAAATTAAAAACAAACAAGGCTAATAATGAACAGGTTTATCTTCTAGAATATCAATGATTTACATACCAAAAAAAAATCCAATAATGCAAAGACATTTATTCAAGGCTGTTCTGACAGGGCTTCAGGGGTTAGCCACACATCTTATTTAATAAGGAAATAAACAACTATGGTAGAGCAGCTGGAACTAAACCCCAAGGTAATGATTTACAGAGGACCATCAGTAGTATTTTTAAAAGATGCTACCACATAGAAATGAAAAACATCCCCTACAAATAAACATGCTAAATATTTCATCAATTGTTAACACACTGAACAACAAAGTGTAGAAATGAAAACGCCGAGTTCTCTATTTACTGTATTTCATTTCCTCCCAATGTTAGCTTTTAATTCAACATTTGGATTTCCATAAGCTATAGAAATATTACTTTCAATATCTGGCACTGGGATAAGAAATTTATGTCTTCAATTTGGAATTACCAGAGAACAATGTCTTACAGAATGCATTCATTTTGTCTTTACATATTTAAAAGTTGAAAGTTTAAAATAGTAGGGTTTCTTGAAGATACGCGATTCTGTAGTTAGTTTTGCTTCATAGTGATTCCTAGGGCTTCTTTTTATTTGCCAAGGCTTTGTATAAATACATGGCTCTAGGAGAGGAAATTTTTTTGTCGGATACTTCACCAGTCAGAGCAGAGGTTCTCAGCTTGATCAAGCAGACTTGGACTTGACCAGAATGCTACCTGGAAATGCTCCGGGAGCTATGTTCACCAAACGCTACCAACATAACACTGGAGAGGGTAGAGGGCAAAGCACGCTCCACTCACTTTCTCCAAATGCAAACACTGAGCTGGATGAATCTTCTCTCTCTCAAGCGGCATTACAGTCACACCAAGTGTTTATAAGAATAACCTGGGATCAGTCTCAGGGCCTTTTTGGAGGAAGTCTTAATTATTAGTTATGTTATTGTCAGTCATCAGGAATCAGAAGTTGGGAAACATTGGCTAAATAGTTAGGATTGTGGACCATCGAATCAGACAGACTTGGACTCGAATACTGAATTTGCCATTTACTAGCTGTGGGATATTTGACACGTTGGTTGACCTCCTGAAACCTCAAAGTCCTTGTTAAAACAGGAGTAATAACGGTAGCTCCTCATAAGGAATTAATAAGATAACGCCTATAAGGTGCTTAGTACATAACAGGCATCAAAAGAACATTATATAGAAATAATCCAGACGGCAGATAACAAGATCCTTCCTCCAAAATAAAAAAGTATGTCACTCATGAACAAATCATTATAGACAAGATTTTAGACTATTTTTTCTATCTTTCTATAAAAATAAGGCCACCGTTTTGAATAATCAGAAAGGTAGAGGACCACTGAAGCAAAGGACAGTCTGTGGTGAAGTCAGCCATGAAAAGAACGTTGCTGGCTAAAATAAGAATAAACACAAGGAAATATAAAATTCAATTAACAAAATTAAAATACATTTTAGACATTGTAAAGGTAAGGATTAACACTAGAGTAAATCCTATAACTGATGGCGTGAGACAAACATAAAAAGCTCATCTAGGAAAAAAGCAACAGCAACAACAATGGTTAATTTTTACTGAGCGGTTCTTCTGCACCTGGCACCCAGCTCACATGCTTTTAACTACCCAGCTGCCACAACCATATGTCAAAGCTACACGGAGGAAATAACCTACAGCCACAGGTATTTCAATGTCCAGAAGAGATGTGGGTTGTCTAAAAAAGGCATCTCATTGTATTAACGTATCACATCACTGATCTCTTTCCGGAACTTTCCTCCTATCAGTGAAGTCTAGAAACTGGCATCAGGGAAACAGCAAAGACCGGAGAACTGTTGCAATCCAACCTACAGAATGATATTCACACCTCAAGATGCTATGAAAAGACATACACAGAACACTGGTTCACAATTAGAACTTCAGCAACTCAGTTTGGCTGGCCCACTTTCTAAATGTAACGGAATGTTAAAAAGAATTGTATCTGTGGATATATTGGTCTGGCATTATTGGTCTGACACTCTTTTTACTTTATCTCTTAGTTCAATTACAGTAGCCAAAAGGACTTTCTTCCACATTTAAATTGGAAGTAGGAAATGGGATAATGAAGGACACCAGACTGGGGATAGTACAAGGCAACAAATGTCAAAGAAGGTTAAAAAAACATTAAGAGGTTTTCATTATTGCTATGGACTGAATTGTGTCCCCTTTTGAGGGAGGGTACTACACTGGAGATAAGATCTTTAAGGAAGTGTGATTAAATGAGGTATAAGAACAGAGCCCTGATTAGACAGAACTAGTGTCCTTATAACAGAGGAAGAGACGCCAGAGAGTTTTTTCTCTGTGTCATATGAGGACACAGCAAGAAGGCAGCAGTCTGCAAGCCAGAAAGAGAGCTCTCACCAGAAACCAAACCTGCCAGAACCCTGATCTTGGATTTTCTAGCCCTTAGAACTATGAGAAAATACATTTCTGTTATTTAAGCCATCCAATCTATGTAATTTGACTACGGCAGCCTGAGGAGACTAAGACAATCATCTAACTTTAATAAATTTAAACTTAAGACACAATTATCTTAAGATTTTTAAATAGTGAATGTTAACCCTCTCATAGGAAAAAAATAAAACCTAAACAAACTTGCAGCTTTCTCTTCTCAGATATTTTCTTTGTTTCTAGTCTGTTCTCTCTTCTCCAGTATCCTTTTCTGATAATCCCAAATCCTAGGCAGAGTTAAGATACTAGACACGTAGAGAAATTGAGATGCTTTTGACAGGAATTAACCATTGATTTCTTTGTAATATTTTTACTTGTCCTTGGTGAATGAAAACACTTCCATATATCCACCAGGGGGCATCTACATCATCTTTCTAAACTGTCCAAGTTGCCTGCATATAAGTTCTCCCAGGATACCTCTTGAGTTCCTTTCAGCTTTTCTTCACCCAAATCAGAGGACTTCAGTTAACTGGGATTTTCATTTAACCTTCTAATTTGGACTTAGCTCCAGATCCTTCTTTAACTACCCAATATTTTTTCCCTAAATATTTTTGCCTCCCTTGCAGATTATGACTTTTATGTCACAGTGTGTGTACATGTGTTGTGGATTTCAGAGCATGCGTTTGTTTAAATATTGGGAAAATGTCATTAATAACAATTTATAACTTCTGTTCACATTTTATATTAAGAATATTTTTTAAATCCTTAAAAGTAGGGGTAATATAAGTAGATATCTGATAAAATATTGCCAAAGAAATCTTACTACGTTTCTGAATTCCTAACTTGGGTGTCCAAATAAATTCACTTTTTAAAGCAATCACCCTATGGAAATGATTTGTTTCAGCCTTAAAATATTCAGAAAATTATAGTTGAACTTAGAAACATTTGGACAATGTTTTTTTCTTAATATAGACTTGATATGACTTGATCATAATGAAACTGTGCTATAATAAATAGCCCTCCAGAAAAATTCAGATCCCTGCCAACCCTATAGGAGGCTGGCGTAGCAAGTAGTCTGAGTCATAATTTTATCTGCATCAGCAAAGGCAACAGGGGCAATGTCTAAAAAGGAATAATTTATCAAGACCAAATCTTCATTATACCTCTGCTTGGGGGGAAAATTCCAATGCTCAAGAATTATCATCCAAGTCATTTTGTAAAATCATAGCTGTGCTGTGTAAGGAAGTCTCTGATGAACTACGAATCTTACCTAAAGGGGGCTGAATTTCTTTGAAATATTAGATAATGTTTACCTACTGAATCTAAACATTCATGATAGCTTTAATAGATTTATTTTTAGGAAAAAAGGCTCAAGTCCCATGCTTCATCTCTTGCTGGAAGTGAGTAATAGAAGATCCACGTTTAAGCTCAAAAGCAATGAAGGACTTATGAAAGGTAATGATTTACCCAATTCATTCATTCAACAATATGTATTGAGTGTCCAATTTTTCAAATTACTTTGTTGAAACTGGGAATACAGAGGTGAAAAAGTATAGGCCTTGCAATTTCTTCCAGGAATTATTAAAAAGTTGTAACAAGCGATAAATGCTATCAAGGAAACTTTTTTTAAATTAGGGAGTACGTGGCATAGCCTGATTGCTGGGAGAGCCTCTTTGTGAAAGTGACACATAAGCTGAAATTCAGGGATAAGTAAGGGGGAAGAGGGACTGTGGGGAAAGGGAACAAAGTGCCTGGTGGTAGGGGAACAATTTTCAAAGATTTCCCTCAGTGGTACAAGGATAAAGAAGACCAATTACTTTCCTTGTCAATTAAAATTTGAGATACCTTGAGGACGTTCTAAAATCTTCCTTTTCTTTTACATTTTTTTGAAATAGACTGTTAAGGCAATGCTTCCCAGCAGGGGCTACTCTAAATAATTAACGTCTGATATTAGCACTTGCCAGACAGAAATCTTGAATCTTTATCAATATCTCTACAATGCATTGAGCACTTACTATGGACCAAGCACTACACTACATGGTTTTCACAAATAACCTCACACACCATCTACAATCACCCAGGAAATAGTATTAATATTCTCATTTTTCCAATGAGGACACTGAAGCCTAAGAAAGTTGGGTACTTCTCCTAAGGTCAGACAGTTAAAATGGGTTCGAGACATGATTTGCATCTCAAACTAACAATTTTAGCTACTCAGGAAGCTCCTTACGACAGCAAATATGTTAATTTGCTATGTTAAAAAGCTACACTAATGGGATTCAAAGAAAGCAAAAAAGAATTTACCTGAAAAATGTCCACACAACCCAAACCAGATTAAGTGACATTTATGAACAGCTTGGTTTTTCAGATTTGGATTTTAGTTACATTTATTTAGTTTCTATTATAAGGTAAATACTGTACTACTGTTTGATCCACGTTATCCCATGAAAAATCTTCCTCTGATTAATCCTTTCTTTCCAGTATCTGTAAAAATTGTAGAGTTTTTATGAATTGTTCTTGCGCCTGTTTTTCTTGATATTCGTTCAATTTCTTTGGTGCTTAGCTGTCATAATGTGCTTATGGCTATGACTTTGTATCCCATATAACTTCTACATTCAGGCCTAAATAAATATTTATAAATAGGTCCACATTTAGATGATTTATTTTACAGAAAATTTTATCTTAACCACAAATGGAATCTAGCTGTGCAAAGTTTCTTTTTTAATTGGAGAAAACTTCTCTTCAGGTTGTTTGAAAAATGGACCAGCATCACCACTCAAAATATGCATCTTGGGCTTCCCTGGTGGCGCAGTGGTTGACAGTCCGCCTGCCGATGCAGGGGACACGGGTTCGTGCCCCGGTCCCAGAAGATCCCACATGCCGCGGAGCGGCTGGGCCCGTGAGCCATGTCCACTGAGCCTGCGCGTCCGGAGCCTGTTGCTCCGCAACGGGAGAGGCCACAACAGTGAGATGCCCGCGTACCGCAAAAAAAAAAAAAAAAAAAAAAAAAAAAAAAAAATGCATCTTCTATACGATAAACACATTTTTATGAAGTTTTTCTACAAGAAGGAAGCTGCGCCCCAACTTCCTTCCGCAGACTTCCCCTTAATTTTGAATATAGAATTTTCAAAAGATGTTTACAAAATTACTACTCAAATATATGGAAAAACTAAAACACTCCCCCACCATGCATAGGAAACTGCAATTTCAACTTTAATTGTAACCCAGGGAAGATATCAACATAAGCACTAGCTCTAGTTTCTGACTTGAAAATGATTCTTCAAACATTTAAGTATCTACAAATAATTAAAGTTAATGAAGTTCAGCAACGCATGCGCCCAATTATGTATAAAGTTAATGTGTGTACACATGTGTATGTAGCAGAAAAGTACTCATTAAGCACCTATTGTGCATGCTCTTATATTTTAAAAATCAATCCCCTGTGGAAGCACAGTCAATTGGTCATAAAGCATATGTTGAATTATCCTGTTAACACAATTCATTACAAATCTCCATCCATAGTAAAACAACATATTAAGTCAGCAGAAGAAATTGATATTCTACCACACCAGTTGTCAAACAGACAACCCCCTAAACAGCTGAAGCCATTTTGATTTTCTCCAGGAAATAATTTGACTTGTCCTGAGGAGTAAGTGTCATGCTGTCAGCTGTAGTTTCCAACGAGGCATTAGCAAAACCATTCGACATTTAATAAGGCTCTCATGCTGAAACAGCTGTTCCTCCAAAGTGAAAATTTTAAAACTCTCTCTGAGCCTAGATAATTTTACTTGAGCTAGAAAATAAGGTATTAGACTCTTTTGCATGTTCTACCACTTTATGACAAGAAAGGAAATTTTGCACTTCAGTAAAGGCAGATTGCAAATTTAGCAGGAATTAAACCAGTAGCTGAGTTGCAATTTATGGCAAATGGCTCATCAGCACATTAATGTATATCACCAATGTAACCACTTCAGCCAAGCAGGCCAGAAACTAAGACACAAGTATCTGGTAGGCAGGAAGAGAAATGTGCCCTCTATAGACACCAATAAAATGAATCCTAAAACCAAAAGCTACCAAATATCTATCTTCATTTTCATCCTTATTGGCAGTATACTGATAGTTAAAAACCAATGTCAGAACCATAGGTTCTAAAATCAGGTAGATTCAAGCCTTGGCCTCTGCTAAATCCTAGCTGTGTGGTCTTGGGGAAGTTATTTAGCCTCTCTGTGCTATGTATTTCTCCTGGGTAAAATGAGGATAATAATGATAACTACTGAGTTATTGATGAATTAGTATTCATAAAGTGCTTAACACCCTACCTGAAGCACAGTAAGTGATCAATACTTGTTCAATATTATTTTGATATTGTTATCCATAGTCTAAGACAAAAATGTAGATAGTCACTGTGAAATAAAATATTATAATAGAGGTTTCCATTATTTCTATACTCAGATATTCATTGTATTTTTTCAACAGAACTAAGTGTTAAATTAATACTGTAACTATCCACCTCAGAAAATGCTGGGAATGTGTGGGAACCTTACATTTTGTGCTCTCTTCAAAATTCATCTTACTTTCTATTCCTAGGTGAAAATAATTAGCTCCACTCCTTGCAGCAATGCTAAGAACTAGCTAAAACCCAACTTGGCCAAATCTGCCAACTGTAGGAAGAGATAATTGAGGATTCCCATTTAAGAGGTTTCCTTCTAGGCTGATGGATATTTGAAGAGAGCATAAAATCAACAATCCTGTGGATATTGTTCTACTTAATCATATTAGCAATTTAAAAAATATTTGCACTTTCTCAACATGTAACATACCAAAACTTTTCTCATATTACAAAGAAGGAAATGAAAATATCAAGTCCCACAACTCCTTAACCTTTGACCCCTTCCAGCTACCACTCTTTCTATCACTGCCAGTTTAGGGGAAAATTGTCTACACTTAATGTTTCCACTTCTTCACCTGTCGTTTACTTTTCAACCCATTGTTATTTTATTTCCCTTCCCATCTTTCCCTTGGAACTCTTTGTGGATTAATCCAGTAGACACTTTTTAAAATCTGCGTCTTATATACTGTCTTGGCAGCATCTAACACTGCTTATCACTTCTTCCTTCTTTAAATTGGTCCTATAAATTCCATAATCTAGGTATGTTCCCCTTACCCTTCTCAGTCTCCAGTATGGAATGCTCTTCCTCTACCCAATCCTAAATTGTCACCTTTCCACAGGGTTCAACTCTCAGACATCTCAGTTTTTTCAGTCTTCAGGTAAATAAATAAACCTGTCCAGTGGCTTAGATTACCATCTTTATATCAATATCATAAAATCAATGTCTGCTTCCCAAATTTTTCTCCAACCTGAAGACCCATCTCTCCAGCAGGACATGTACTAGGGGCATAACAAACTTTTAATTCATTCATTCATTCAATTAGTCAACAAATATTTATTGAGTGCCTATTTGTATGTCAGGCACTGTTCTTGGCTCTGGGGATACAAAAGTAGGGGAAAGCTTCCCTGGTGGCGCAGTGGTTAAGAATCCACCTGCCATTGGAGGGGACACGGGTTTGATCCCTGGTCTGGGACGATCCCACATGCTGCAGAGCAACTAAGCCCGTGAGCCACCACCACTTAACCCCATGCGCCTAGAGCCCGTGCTCCGCAACAAGAGAAGCCACCGCAGTGAGAAGCCTGCACACCGCAAGGCAGAGTAGCCCCTGCTCGCCACAGCTAGAGAAAGCCCGCGTGCAGCAACAAAGACCCAACGCAGCCAAAAATAAATAAATAAATCGATTAATTTTAAAAAAAGGTGGAGGGAAAGCCCCAAATTCTTAACCTTAAGGAACCCTTTTGACCAAAGTCAAATCTACGTACAAATTTATTCATATCCAGTGAACCCAGTACCTTTATCCAAACAAACATGCTAGATCTTAGAGACTAGCACATGCTCCAGTTAGCTTTGCAAGCCACAAAACTTCAATGATTCTTGCCTCCTTCTGCCTTATTCTTTTCCATCCCGCTTCCTCAGTATTTTTCCAATCTTCCTATTTTTCTTCAAAGCCATGGAAAGGCATTCAACATATCTCACTTAGCTACTCAGAGGCTATTAAAGTTCTCAGACCTCATATCCTTATGAACATCCCCTCTCTCTACTCTCTCTTGTATTATGTGTAAAATAATATTTATACAATGTAACACCAATAATGCCACTTCCTTGTTTAAAGTCTTTCAGCTGGCATGCTATTGTTTTTCTAAACACACACACACCTACATGACGTAACATTCTACATGACTTGGATCCTGCCTTCCAGTCCAGCTACATCTCCCCTTTACTCCCGAACCCTCCTCTTAACCACTCTGGGTACCCTAGTGTAGCATATGCTATGAGTGTCTGGTCTGTATTCATTTGGTTTACCCAGACATCACTCCAGACAGGCTGTGTCTTACCAGCTTTTTCTCCCCTAAGAGGAGCTCTGTCTATAGGAGCTTGACTGGAATGGGAGAGAGGGTTTGACCAGAAGTAGAAGAAAGTTAACATCTCCTGAATAAACATAATCAACAAGAGATAAGAGTTGATAAATAAGTACCTCAACTTCTCTGCCACCCAACGGGACAATTCTGAGGTGGGTTCCACACGTATTCTGAGAGAGCCTCTGGCGCGATGAGCACCCAGTGGTAAATCTGCTCATTAGTAACACTTTTTTGGATTGTCTTCCTTGCCATCTCACCTTCCTCACAGTGATCTTGGGATCAGTTCAAATATAAATTGCTTGCACACAAATCCTTGCAACAAAGTCTGCTTTGGGGGAAACCCAATTAAAACACCTGGGTTCTAGCCAGGATGTCTTCATTTAGTTCTACAAGGATGAGCTGTATTGTCTTGCTTCAGGGTCTTGTCACATCCTCTTCTCACTCACTCCCTTTCCTCTATCACCTTTGCCTCCCTTTTGCGTTTTCTGAGATAGTACTTAGCCATCGCTTCCTCTGAGAAGTTTAACCTGACAGCCCCTCCACCCTCATCAGAATCTCCCACCACAGAGATGCTAATCTGGACTGTGACATCTTCACACAGTATCCTATGCTTCTTCCTAGCCTAGCATCCAGCACGCTGCGTGAGTGCCCCTCCCAGCTGTGAGTTTCTTTAGGGCTGCAACACTGCCTTACCAGTTTCCTCTCCCCACTGACCAGCACAGTACCACAAACTAAGAAGCATACAATCAAAGTAAGTCCAATGACTAAATAATATTTAAATAAGTGATGAGTAAACTGTATTGAAATAAATCAACAACAAAATCATTCACTCCTGTACACTCAAAACAGCAAAAATGAGTCTCACACAATGTGTCCCTAGAGATAAGTAGTTGGCAAAGCTATATAGCTGAAAGCAGCCCATTTAAATCCACTTGAAAACCAGATGACAGTCATTTATTCTATCCAGATTATACTTCCTGGGCCACTACAGTAGTTAATGGACTGTTTAATGAGTCAATCCTGGAATATTAACTGATAACCAGAATTAAATGTCTTTCCTCTCCCATTTCATGCATTTGCCTGTTTAAAAGTATGGCTGAGTGATCGTTATGGAGCAAAAGAGAGTCACCTCCCGGATCTAGCCCCACCTTCTTCGTGCCCTCTGTTGCCACACAGGAAATGCATGAGGCCCATGGGCACCAACCTGCCTCTCTGGGAGCAAAGTGATGAAGCTGTAAGCCACTCTTCCTTCAAACTGCTTGAAACACGGAGCCAGTGGCTGAAATAGCTTGTTTAACAAGGACTGGATTTTTCCTCTCAATCACAGTTCTAAAGCTATCAGTTATTGAAAAGCTGATTTTCAAAGCACACACTAGAACAGCTTTTCTGTACAGCTGCAATGCTATTTAAATCCTCCATGAATATATCCACAAACCCAAGAAAATTCTAAGCTAAAATATTGCTCTTAGAGAGGACATAGTAAAATAAGACCCTAGGGAGGAAAAATCCAGGAAATGAAATCTGATCGTTAATTTTAATACTGAAATTATAAAAATCAGCCATATGGCTTTGACTCCTCAGAGCTAGAACACCTGAAATCACTATTTAGAATAGTCGGTCTAGAAGGCTTTTTTGCGAGGCTCTTTGGTGGACATTAACTGTCTATTTCACAGTCATTCTTTTGCAGGTCTCAGAAACGTGGATAAATGCCTCAGCTTCTGCTGTGATGAGGTTGGGAGTGGATGTAGAATAAGCAAGAAAGGCCATGCATTGGAGACACTAAACAGATTAATGAAAGGCAAGATCATCCTTGGAAAGAACTGACTCTTGAATCCAGGCTTCTATTCCACAGTGAATGTCAAGTCCTTATCTCCAGCACTACTGTGGAAGAATTCCCAGGAGCCCACTGGTAACACTGGCAACACTGAGGTCATGCTTTAATCTCATCTCACCAGCTGTTTCATTCTCCTACTGTGATCAAGCGGTCCCACCGCAACCATGTGGGCTGCCTTTGTAGCATCCGATAATGTCGATACTTCTTTGAATTTCATCAAGGTGGAAACTTTTAGACTCTAGCCAGCTATATTGCAGTCTGAATTTCCTTCATTTAAGACATTCATTTTCATCAAATTACCTACCAAATGAAATTATATTGAGCATGAGTTGTTATCATAAATGTTTTGGAGCCATTCACTTGGAAGCTGGCGATGAAAACAAGCTGACTGTACCTAGGAAAATTCACCAAAATCACTGACTGAAGAAAAGCCATGATGAGAACTGTTCTGTGCCCCATCAAATATCGCGCAGCCATGTGGTTCATTTCTGCTATCCCTTGGCTCCAATATAATAGGCTCTCCAGGCCGGGGCTAAATGAATGTTTTCTAAATTACTGATTCACTTCAAATAAAGAACTACCACAATATCCCATGGATGTGACAGATGATGATAAGACATAAAGCAAAGGGTCTATGTAGCCTCAATAACCCAGCACAATGCCTGGCACAAATTAGACACTAGACAAATATTTGTTGAATGAGTAAACAAATGAACGTGCATAAGCTGACGTCCTAATGTTTCTGAAAGACCTACTACACCCCAGGGCATCGAAAGTTCCACACAAAATGTCTGGAGTCATCATTTGACCACAAAGCATGAATAAAAAGCTCAGCAGGGCCAAAGCAAATTTGGATCTCATCCATATTCTAAAGCACTGTGGAATTAATAAATGAAAATTTAATGCCATTTTGAGTTTTGGTTCTGTTGTGAAAGGCTGCTGGCCCCTCGGTTTTAAAATACTTTCTCAGCATACTAAAATCAGAACTCTTTTTCTCATGTTGTTCTTTCCTTTGTTTCCATAGGAAACAGTGACTTCCAGGCATCCAAGATGACACAACATAGATTGCCAAATTGCATGCCACCCTGCAGTTGCCAAGGAGATAATGTATGTCATTCCTACAAATAACATGTTGCTCATGCCTTCATTTCCTTTATCTAGCTTTTTAAGATATTCTTCGCCTGAACTGAATTCAGATAATGTTCACTGTGAACTGATGGAAACATTTCCTTTTTTAAAAATGTATTTACCCCACTCCCCCAAGGCACTTGATCACACCACACACACTGTCTGTGGAAGGTCTGAGCGTATTTTATGGCGATTTTGGAACAAGTGATTCAGCAGTTTTCACCAAAAAAAAAAAAAAAAAAAAATGCCTCCTGAATTCTGTCTGCTTGCATTCTAAGCGAAGGTCCAATTAAATCCACACCTGGTACTAACATATTCCGGTTTAAAATGGCCTACCACAAAAGCAGCTGCACTCCATTGAATTTACATGGGAAGGAAGGGGAGGAAAGGCGTAAGCAAGCAAAAAAGGAAAAGATGGAAGGAAGGAAGGAAGGAAGGAAGGAAGGAAGGAAGGAGGGAGGGAGGGAGGGAGGGAGGAGATTGGGGAGACTCATAGTTGATTGAGCACCTGCAGTATACCAGATTAAACATCTGTAAGATGAACAAAGAGAATTAGAGAAATTTGAGATCTTGGCTGACATCATCTCATTAGCAGCAGGAAGAGTCAGTATTTGACTTCAGTATGTCTGACTTAAAAGATGTGTTTTCCAGCCATCTAGTGATGCATAACAAACCAACCCAAATGATCACGGCCTTAAACAACGGCGATCATTTTAACACCACCTTTCGTGGGTTTGGAGGTCGGCTGGACTCAGCTAGGCAGTTGTTCATTCTGTGTCTCTCATGTGGTTTCAGTCAAAGCAGCTGGTACCGGAGTCACCTCCCTCATATGCCTGGCCATTGATGCTGGGACTGTCAGCCGGAATACCCTACCTGTGGTCTCTGTATGTGGCCTGGGCTTCCTTACAGCATGGTGACTGGATCCAAGAAAGCAGTCCTGAGTCGCCAGCCTCACGGTCATAAAGCACTACTTCTACTGTGGTCATAGGTCCACGCAGGTTCAAGGGTGAGGGAACAAAGAGTCTGCCATACATTGTAAGAAATGCACGTGGGATGCATAGCCTGTGGCAGGGGTGGGGTGGGGGTGGGGTTTCTCATTGAAGCCGTCTTGAAAAATGATTTCTGGCAC
The DNA here is from genome assembly GCF_008692025.1 of Phocoena sinus. Classification (NCBI taxonomy): domain Eukaryota; kingdom Metazoa; phylum Chordata; class Mammalia; order Artiodactyla; family Phocoenidae; genus Phocoena; species Phocoena sinus. Next base: position 71,151,173 of record NC_045767.1, read on the forward strand.
AACACAATTTTTGCAATATTCATTAATTTCTTAAAAAGCCTGGGAGCCAGGCTTCACAGGCTCTTTCTCTCTGCTTGGTGGAGTAATTAGGAAGGGAACAGTTAAAATGATCAGTCTAAAAAGAGGACTGGAGCAACTTTTAATGTCAGCTTGCTGAATTACTGAAAAAAAACCCCAAAACTGAACACTGAAATTAAACTTTGGAATGAGTTTCTGATTAAATTTTTGTCCTTAACAGAGAGTCCCTTTTTACTCATGCCTTGTCAGCTTTCGAAGCATTCGGGTATCATAAAAACTAGCTTTGCACTGAAACTAAATATATTGTGGCATTTTCATATAGGTTGGCACTATACAGTATACCAAAAAGTGCTTTTACCTAATTTAGCTTTTTGGTTCTTTTTGGTACCTGGATAACTGGGATTTTCCGACCTGAATTACAGGTATATCTGCTCAGCATGGGGAGTGCATATGTGGAAATGGTAGCACCAAATGAATTGTTACAAGGGGTAACACAGTCCACTTGGACATATGTTCTTGTTGTCTTAATCTATCATCTACCATCAGTATATCAGGAGGCTTCTGGCTAATGTCTTTATCATCTCAACACCCTTTAAAATTGTTCTAGTAGTGAACCTAGCTGGGGCCTAGGCCATGAACACAGCTGGCTGATCTGAAACAGCCATAAGACCGCCACTCAACTTCCAAATTGTACTTGAACCATTAAAAGAATCACACTTGTTTATCCTTTGGAAACCTATCAAACTATTATCATAAATAAAGAGAACCTCAGCCAGAAAATAGGATATTAATGACATGAAGAAAGAACACCACGGAGTAAACACGATAATCAGACTGCAGAAAGCATTCAAACTGGGGAAGCACATTATGGCGAGCTAGTGAGAAAACAACAAATTCTGTCTCATTGCTTGCCTTGCTGAGAGTGTATGATTGTGCTAGCTCTACTGTGCTGGCAGATTGGCCTGGAATAAACATATACAATGTTCATATTTAATGTAGCTATTGCTGAGGTGAACAGCTCTGTAACGAGTCAGGTTCTACTACTCAGTGCAAACCCAGGTCTATCTGGCAGAATCCCAGAATCCCAAATAACAGCAGTGTTCTATCCAGAATGTGACAATGGGATTTGTACCCTCTCTTCCCAGTACAAGTCCAGCATGTATTCTCATTCAGGCCAACATATATGCTGAAACTTTAGGATTTCCTCGATTAGTGCTTCACAGAAAAAAAAACCCTAAAAATTGAAGTGCTTAGGTAATACACAAAACAGAGCCCACCAAGTAACACAGAAGAGATATCTTATTCAGTATTTCTCTTCTAACTTTGATACTTCTGATTTCACCCTACATATTTCTGCCCCAAATTTTACATCTTTCTGTATCTTTTTTTTTCCAAAATGAGGAAGACACTCCAATAATAAAATCTCTGAGAATAAAACAACAGTATCTAACTGTTTTACATTATAGAACAATTCGCCCCTACTTTGCACAAACAATGAAGATTTGAGATCCTTATTACTTCTCTGTTTTCTTCAAGTTTATGAGTCTTGGAAGTTAGACACTAAGATTTTACATAACTTAGATGCTCTAATTTCTAATACTGTGAGTGGCTAGTTCCACTTAATGGTTACAGAATGACTAGATAGTAACCAGGAAGTTAATTGTAGCAAATAATTATCTCAGATTGCCTCATGAGGTTCTGAAATTCCCTATGGATTGTAATTTTAACCTTTGACTCCATTTTAGCATGCATATTACAGTCATATACATTCAGATTGTTATCTGGAAAACATTTAACTGAAATACTTTAGCAAATTTTCAGTGCTAGAAGAAGACTTCAGCTCCATCATTCGGGTAACCATACACTCCATTGGTCAAGCCAGGATATTTTGTCCAGAACAAATGTTTACTGGTAGGTCAACAGGCAGAAACTTGCGTAGTTACAGGCAAAGAGAGCGTCAACCTATCCATCATACATTAATTGAAAAAAATAACAAAAATTTCCTATTTGCTAGGAACTTGAAGATCACATAGAAAATAACTGCATGTTCCATTTAAAAAATTATTTTTAAATCATCCCAAATTCTACCTCATTTGATGCTTCCATACATGTCTTTAAAGTATATGCAGTAATGAGTTTGATAAAATAAATTTGGTTATGGTACAAACCCGTTGCAAATGTGCAAAAATGAGTGATTTATGGAGTTTTGAAAGATGAATGCAATTCAACAAATAAACACTGTGGAAAAATAAGAGAAAAAGAGCTTAAATATTGAAAGCTACTAAAGGAGAGAGTTTTTTTTTTAATAAAAAATAAACAGGATTCACCACATAAAATCTCCTCTTTTTATGAATTGCTTAGGGATACTAATATAACTTTCTGTCAGCAGATCAAGCCTCCATTGACCATAATCTATTTCTGTCCTGAAATGTATTCTTGTTCTGTGGATAATAGGTAACCTCCTTGGTGCCATTTTTAGATCAGCCCGATGGCAAACATTAAGCAGAAAGCATGTTAACATTTTTCAGGATCAGCTAAGGCTTTAGCAAAGCGGGTTTCTTGCTTGCAGAAGCAGCAAGAATGAGCTCAGCACAGGAGAAAGTGCCTGTTGAAGCTCCTCTGGCTTCAAGTCAAAATTAAATAAACAAACCAACAAAACAATCCTACTGAGAGCATTAAGATGCCCACAGAGGATGTGCCCCCATCAGGCACCAGGAGTACAGCTCCAAAGTTTTGACATTCTCAGCTCCAAAATCAATCTTTGTCTTGAAAACAAATAAACTAACTAATAAAATCTAAAATGCTAATCACTATAATCACTAGCACAATTTCTTACTAATTACCTGTTTTGCTGTCAAAAAGAGGCAGCTGATAAAGGAAATTAAAAGTCAGATCTTGGCCTCATCTTCATTTCAAAAGACCAGTTTTGACTTTCTAAAAATTGTTTTTAACCAGCAAAAATGGTGTTTTTACATGGTTCAACCAAATAAAACCTGGCTTTTCTCAAAACAAATCACAGGCTCATTGCTTCATGGAAGGGGTAGCCAGGGAAGGTCAAGTGCCCAGCTGTCCACTCATGGCTGCTGTCGACATTTCTTCAGTTAAGGATCTGCTCTGAGAGTCTAACTAGCAAGTTACTAAATGGTTATCCAGCTCTCTCACTTTCCAGGGAAGCACCTTTCAAGCTCCACAGAGGCTTCTTTTTTTTCACCTTCCAAGCAGGATGCCCCTCCCAGAGCGTCTCCATTCAAACCAGTTTTGAGAAGACTATCGATTAGATCCTTTTTCCACATGCAACCAGAGAACATTTTCTTGTTTTCTAGATATAGCCTCAACAGCAGAGTTGAGCATGACTCTCATCTCCCATCTAGTAGCTCATCTATATTAAGACACAGAGATAACCCAAACAACAAAACTAAGAGTCAAATGCACAGACAATGAAAAGGCAGGGATAAGCAGTTCCTTCCTAGGGAAGAGTTCCAAAGAAATCAGGTGGGTTCAGGTTAATAAAAGAGTTGTCTAGATTTCCTTCAGTAATCCCACAGCTCTGTGTGGGCCTCAAAAATAAAAACGCAGTGCTGGAATGGGTTTATGGGAGTTTTCTCTGTTACTGTTGTCATCTAGGACTTCTCTTTCCGGTCATTATTAGTAGTAGTAATATTTTACAGAGACCACATTGCATTCATTCTTTTATTCATTGACTCAGTCAACAAATATTGGAAGGGCATTTATTGGGTGGCAGGCTCTGTGTTAAGTATTGGTCTTATAGTTTGTATTCTTCAAATTGCTTTCTTTTAAAATAAAAATCTGTTCAACAGACTAATAATCCCAGATATACACAACTGTTCACAGTTGGATAAGCTGGAGACAATAATACACTCATTTTGTATGTGAAAAGTTGACTTTCTGCTCTTTGGATACAGAGTTCTCACCACCTTTTGCCAAGAAATGTTGGAAATGTTAATCCTCAAATGCCAACAAGCTGGCCAAAGAAAAAGTGCAGATGTGCTAAATGGCGGGTGTCCTTCTTATTCCCTACCTCCCTCCCTTTATCTAAAATTTTCATGGTACATTTTTTTACTTTCAAGTGACCCCTCGATATCTACATCAAACTGATTGGACTCAGTAAAAACTTTTTAGGGAAGCAAAAAATAGAAAGCATTCACAGGGAAACTAACCCCCAACCTCATCTTCACACCCCCACTGTCCTCTTTGAATTCCCTAAAGACAGACTTTTCTCTCACTATAGAACCTACAATTGTTTTCAATTAGCCAAACAAAAAGTAAGTAAAAGTAAGTAAAAAAGTCTGCTTTAGCCAAACTACTCCCAAAAGAGAGAGAGTTTGAGAGAGAAGCTAAATTCACTGGACTACATCATTAGGGAGTCATGACTCTGGAGAGACTAAAGAAATGCCCATGCTAGTTGTCTATATGGAGACAGTAGATTTTAAAAATTAAAGTTCAAGAAAGAGCTAATGAAGGAGAAAGAATAGAATCCTACAGAATAGCTAAGCAAGAGGCATGTGAAAATTCAGGCTCACAAATAAAAGCCGCAAAAGAGACATTGTGAAAGAATATGATGTATTATTCAGAGTTAGGCAGGGTAAGAATCTCCTGGAAGGTGAGATACTAGAAAATATTAAGAAAAACACACCATGCCATACAATCTGAGTAGAAAATGCCCTCTCCTTAAATTGACCAAAACACACAATAATCTCCTTCTGCCAAAGACATTTTTATGCATAATATCCTCTGATTTTATTTAAATGAAATGAAATAAGTAATACCCGAACTGATGCATCTTGAAACTTCTAAATTATCTGAGGCTGAGAGAAAAGCTGGAGATTTAGCGATGTATATTATGTTGTGGGAAAATTAGCCCCTCAAAATAGCAGAAGGGAAATTGGCAGCTTAGCCAAATAAACCAGAAGGAATGAATAATCTTACTCAGTAGCTTAGGGAAGAGAACTTGCTGGAAAATATAGCTAAACATTGAGGGAATTTGTTTCAAGTGTCTGTATATTTTTGAAGCTGACTGAATTTTTTTCCCCTCTAAAAAGGAGTGCTGGCCCACTCACATTGCTAACACAGAAAAAGATCACCAAATTAATAATAATTCGAAATACCATTAAGGAAAAATTTTCATAACAAAAATTTCACCTGGGGAAACATACAGTTCCTTCATATATTGCTATCCCTGACAACTGAGCATCTATCTCAGTTATAGGAAGAATGAAACCAATCAGCAGGTGTTTCCTGAGCAACTGCTAGATTCTTAGCAAATTTGTGCCAGGTGTGCTGGAGAAGGAACAGAGTAAATGGAGAAGTAATAAAAATTCCAACAATGCGGTAAAAGTTTATGAATTGTATAGCAATTCTAGAGTGTTCCTCAAGCTAGCCCATAAAAATCACAAACCAAACTAATGATATTTATAGTAATGAGTTGGCTTATTTCCTTGCTACTCTCCTCTGTCTGCTGACCATCAGTAAAATACACCTCACTGCCAGACTGAGTTCTCCTACCAGCTCCTCCCAAAGTTCAGCACATTTTTTACATCTCTTGGTCCGTACAGAATACCTATTCCTCTTGATTATTTACATCAATATACTGTCACCTGACACAGTATAAATTCATTTAGGGCAAAAACTATCTTTTGAAATTCTTTAAAATTTTTCTCACCACCTTGACAACAGAATTCTTTTGAACATATGTTGTAAATAAATATTGTTGATTGAATATATTAATGCATGTCAGATCGGTTATTTCAAGACAAAAATAAAAAATTCTTTTTAACATTTTTAGATGTTTAAAATGTCAAAAAATTGGGAAAACTATGGATTGGTCTATAGGCAAAATGACCTCAATCAATTGGTGATTTTTAGCCTTGAGAAAATCCACATATATTTTATGCAAAACTAGAAATTTGGAGAGTGTGGCTAATTTTTTGAGATTTTGGCTTCTATGTAAGCTGAACCACCAGCTAAGGGATAGGGCTTGTTTATGAATGGGGTAGAGTTTTATAGTCTTACACTTTCAACAATGTGAACATTAAGACAACCTCCAGAAAAATGATGAATGGGCTGGGGAGTGAGTGTGTGAGGGTAGGCACAGCAGAGGGTCAGCAGTGTGGGATGAGGTTACAATGGAGGGGTGGCAATTTCTAGGGGCTGTAAACCTAGACTTTGGAGCCAGACCATCTGGGTTTAAATCTTGGTTCAGTTACTTAGGAGGTGTGTGATTGGACAAATCACTTAGGCCACTCGGCGCCTCAATCAGTCATCCATAAAACAGGATGAAAATGGGACAGGATTACTATGCCAATTATATAAGTGAATATATGTAAACTATTTAATAAAATACTCTCTGGTGCATACTAAACACAGGATCAGGGGATGCTCTTATTGCTGTTGGAACAGTATGGATTGTTGCTGTGTAAGTGAGCATAAGATAATCTGAATATTTAATTTGACCTGTCTCAGTGAAGCCCAAAAGAACCATCCTCACTAGAATCCATTCTTATGAAAGTAAGCATATGTTAAAAGAGTCTAAAGCAAGATGGCATTAGTTATAGATAGTGGATGAGCTTGTAGTAACAGGTTTTTAAATTAGAAGGGAATTTGGATATAAGCTTGCTTAACTTTGTCATCTAACAGAGAAATTCAAACTCAGATATTGGGTTGTGTGATCAAAGCAACACTGGAAAACTGAGAGTAGAGACAAAATCCCTCGATGCCTGCCTGTTTTCTCTAGGTGAGAGACAGCACAGTGCATCTGAAAGTGTCCAAAACACTTCACCAAGGCTCAGTGTTCTCAACCATAAAACTATGTGTATAACAACACAACAACTCATCTCAGGGTGTATTGTGGAGATTAGAGATAACACATGTAAAGCAACTAGCACCATATATATATATATATATATATATATATATGGCACGTAGAAGACAATAAATAAATAACAATGATGGTGATGACAAGCTACCTCCCCCAATCTACGTACTATGTAAATACGCTTCACAGCTTCTTCCTTTGTCATATTTGTAAACACAGAATACATGAAAATAAATGGACAAGTTTACTATCAATCTATATCTATATCACACACCCACACACTCTTAAACTGTGTTATACTATCAATCTATATCACACACCCACACACTCTTAAACTGTGTTATACTAGGTTTACAAGATGCCTTACTACTTCCTTGAACACTAGCAATATATCAAGCCTTCCTGATGCAGCATTGAAATTATGGCATTTCCCCTTCTGGAGGAGAAAATAGCCATTCAGTTATGATGCTAATGTTGGCATTTTTCTTCCCGTGTGATGTTATTACCAACAATTACCAAGATATGCACAATATTGCTTCAATAAGCTACCAAAATTGATCGTTTCTCCTCCCTTTGTCATTTTGAATGACATCCCTTACCTTGTCACTTTTGGCATTTCAAAGGCTAATTTGAAGTCTCAAATTAACTCTCTGATATAATTTATCATGACCCTCTCTACCTCTCCTTCATAGCATTTTTCACATTTATCATTATTTAACTATTTGAAGTTAATTGTTGAATGTCAACTTCCCCACTACCCTCAGAGTATTCCCAGCCTACTGTCACTTGATAGGTATTCCATAAAAGTAGCCATAAATAAAATAGGTTCCCAGTATGTAATTGGATATATAGATCTGTATTTCAGCACATAGGTCTAAGGTAGCAGTGAATATTTGAGAGTAAGATTATACTGCTATAAGCATGCCTGAAGTATTCTAAAACCAAGATTCAGACCATACCATATACTACCTATAGTCACTTGCAAGATTAATAACCCATCTCCTTCACTAGACTAAGTGCCCAGGTTTTGTCTTCTTTGAATCCTCAGTGCCTTGCATGGTGACTAGTACATAGTGGTTGCTCAGTAAACACTTGTTAAATTAACTACCTGAGATTTGCTCTCTTGCCTTAGCAAAATGACGACTTCTCACGAATCAGCATATGACACATAACAAAACTACCATATGAAAAATATGGTTGGAAATGAAACATAATTCTGATATTCTTGACACTTAAATCACCCAGCTTAATAATTGTGCAATTAAACAATTACTCATTGCCTAAAGAGCATTACTAACTACAGAACATTCTGTACTGAAAAAGGTATGGCTTCCGGGAGGTACAATTTATATGGTTCAAAGAACGTCATTAAACTTCTGTCACCAGCACACCGAAATGTCAAGTGAACTGACAATACTTCATCATGTCCTTGTTCAAACTGCCAAGGAAAGAGATTTTAAACTAAGTTAAGAAATGAGAGAAATAAGGATAAATGGAAAAATGAAAGTTTTTTGCATGTTAGCTTAAACTATTTAAAGCACAGCATTTCTAAGAGGAGTTTTGAGAATGATTGAAATGAAAATCTGAAACTGACCTAGTTTGTAGAGCCTGTTAGAATGGAATGAAGCTTGTGTATTACCATTTATGGGATATCACTGTATTTGACACTGGTGTCAAAGGCACTGATACCTGTGTAAGTGAGGTGACTAAAATGACCCAAGGACAACAAACTATGCTTTTCTCATAATGCATAGCTGCACTTGTAGATTTACAGAGGCTTTTTGTTTTGCTTTCTTTTGTTTTTCAAAGTGTCGTCCTCTGTTCCCTGTTGTTGTCCACTAGCAAAGTCCAACCGCTGACAAGTGTGTCTCAGAATGAGTAGCTGCTGTTCACAATCCTCACAGTGACCCAGCTCTAGCTCACTACTTAACATCCACCTAATGTTCACATTTACAGAAGAATTTTACATAAAATACAAATGTTTTTGGAAATTGTTGATAAATATATTGGTTTTTAGAGGCCCCACATTTCCTATTGTTCGATTCCTATAGTCGGCTCATTATAATAAACAACTGTGACTATTAAACACTGTGCTATGGGCTGTATGGGAAGACAGAATGAAGCCATAACCAGTTTTATTAAGAAGCTCACCATCTAGGTAGGTAAATAGAGCAATCACATATGAAACAATTTATGCAAAATACTTCAGGATATTATAAGTGATAAATTATGTGATGCAAACTTTAAATGTTGAAGATGCTTAAGGAAATAAAGGATAATAATAATCACAGCTACAGTAATCATCAGGGAAATGCAAATCAAAACCACAATGAGATATCACCTCACACTTGTCAGATGGCTATCATCAAAAAGACCACAAAGGGCTTCCCTGGTGGCGCAGTGGTTGAGAGTCCGCCTGCCAATGTGGGGGACACGGGTTCGTGCCCCAGTCCGGGAGGATCCCACATGCAGCGGAGTGGCTGGGCCCGTGAGCCATGGCCGCTGGGCCTGCGCGTCTGGAGCCTGTGCTCCGCAATGGGAGAGGCCACAACAGTGAGAGGCCTGCATACCGCAAAAAAAAAAAAAAAAAAAAAGACCACAAATAACAAATGCTGAAGAGGGTGTGGAGAAAAGGGAACCCTGTACACTGTTGGTGGGAATATAAATTGGTGCAGCCAGTATGGAGGTTCCTCAAAAAACTAAAAACAGTTACCATATGATCCAGCAATTCCACTCTTGAGTATATTTCCAAAGAAAACAAAAACACTAATTTGAAAAGATACACGCACCCCAACATTCATAGCAGCTCTATTTACAGTTGCCACAATAGGGAAGCAACCTATGTGTCCATCAATAGATGAATGGATTAAAAAGATGTGGCATACATATACAATGAAATACTACTTACCCATAGAAAGAATGTTGCCATTTGCAGCAACACAGATGGATCTGGAGGGTATTATGCTTAGTGAAATAAGTCATACAGAGAAAGACAAAACTTTATGTTATCACTTATATGTGGAATCTAAAATATTAAAAAAATGAATGAGGGACTTCCCTGGTGGTCCAGTGGTAAAGAATCCACCTTCCAATGCAGGGGACGCGGATTCGATCACTGGTCAGGGAACTAAGATCCCACATGCTACGGGGCAACTAAGCCCGTGTGCGCCAAAACTATTGAGCTCACACGCCTCAATAAGAGAGCCAGCATGCCGCAAACTACAGAACCCACGCGCCCTGGAGCGTGTGCGCCACAGCTAGAGAGAAACCCGAGCAGACCGTGCGCCTTAATGAAAAGATCCTGCATGCCTCAACAAAGATCCCATGTGCCACAACTAAGACCCAATGCAGCCAAAAAAAGTAAGGAAAATAAATAAATAAAATAAATATTAAAAATAAAAACAAATGAATGAATAGAACAAAATAGAAACAGACTCACAGGTATAGAAAACAAACTAGTGGTTACCAGTAGGGAGAGGGAAGCAGTGAGGGGCAAGATGAGGGTAGGCGATTAAGAGATACAAACTACTATGTATAAAATAAGTGAGCTACAAGGATATATTGTACAAAACAGGGAATATAGCCATTATATTATAATAATTTTAAATGAAGTATAATCTATAAAAATATTCAATCACTTTGTACAAATGAAACTAATATAATATAGTAAATCAGCTGTACTTTGATAAAATAATAATCACAGCTATTATTTACTGGGTACTAAGCACTGTACCATGTACTTTACAGGCAGGATGTAATTTAATCTTCATTATCAGTCTTTCTGGCAGATTCTATTATTATTTTGTAGATGTGGATACTTGACACCATATCCTTGGCATCCTTAAGTTCTATCAAAATGATCCTCATCTGGGAAATAGGGCTAGAGTTTGACTTTGAAGAATGGATAGTAAAGAAGGAGATTCTTATGAGTACAGTTGAATTATTGAATCCAAGGTGTATCTTGAATTATTTATATATTCTTTTTTGTATCATCTTTTTCTTAAAGACTCTAAGCAGAGCAAATAGCTCTTTAATTTTACAAATACCCTTGTAAGAATCTATGAACGCTTTAATATTGAGAAGTCTATGAAGAATAGTTCAGTAAAATGGAAACAGACAAAGAAATTAGGTAGATGGGAAAGGAAAGGTGCACAGTGGAGAAATACGCACTTGTAGTTCGAAGAAAGTAAGTCATTGTTATCATGGGATAGAAGAAAATGTCCCACTCTGGAAATTTCCACGTGTCTAAATGCGAACTAATTAGCTTCTTCATTAAACGTGCTTCACTGCTCTTCTCTATTCTATTTGGTCTACCATTTCTAGTTGTGTTACCTTGATTACATCACTTAACAACTTCAAGACTTAGAGGGGAGGGTGGGAGGGAGACGCAAGAGGGAGGAGATATGGAGATATATGCATATGTATAGCTGATTCACTTTGTTATAAAGCAGAAACTAACACACCATTGTAAAGCAATTATACTCCAATAAAGATATTAAAGAAAAGACTCAGTTTCTTCATCTATAAAAGAGTTATTGTGAGCTTGAAATTAAGTAGCACATGTAAAGCATATCACATAGTACCTGACACAATTTAAAAGTCCAAGTAATTTTAGTCATTATATCATTGGGTTTTTTCACAACATACATACATTAATGTATACTTTCTGACTGAACAAGGGCTACAGAATATATTTTCAAGTAAGTTTTAAGTATGATTTTATTAAGAAATCTCCATGTTTTATTTTATAGTTATTTATTTTCCAAATCATCCTATTAATCCAAATCACCTGAGTCAGTGAGCGAGTAGGTACTCTAAGAAGTAGTAAGGGTTTGGAAGGATAGAACCACGAGAATAGAGCTCAACTTCAATATTGGAAGGACAGAGTCAAAGGCAGAATTATGGTGATGTTGAGCAGAAGCAAAACAGCTGCTTTGCCTCCTGAGATGCCTAAAGACATACCCAAGCTGCCCATAGCTGCTCTTAGAGTCTTTCAGTTGGCCTATTTCTCCTTCCTTCATGAATATTCCATGAACCATAAGCTTTCCAATTCCCAAGAAATAAAAATGGTCACCATGAACCTCTGCCAGGCCATTAACAGTCCATAGGTCACATATGGTGACAATGAATCAAACCACTAGCGAGCTAACCCAAAGGACTATTGAATTATCAAGTATTGTGTAGACTGAAGGCAATTTCAAATGAGGAGTTTAAACACAGTTTAAACAAAGCAGCATCATTCAAATCAGCAAATAGCCATACACATTGGAACACATATTAGAATAAGCAAATTTTAGCTGTTTGATTAGAATCTCTACTGAAACTCCAAACTTCGTAAGATTCTAATATTTCCTTCCAGTAACGTTTTAAAATTTTGCTCTTAACACACTGTTTCCCGATCTTGATTTCCTTCTCCCTACTTACCTATATATATATATTTTTTTCTCTCTTTCTCTCTCCCTTCCTCAATTTTAATGTGTTCTCAACCTTCAAAGTTGAACTATTCAATGACAACTGACGCTCCAAAGCCAGCTGTGCTCTGGCAGCAAGATGTACTCTGGAGGATGTGTGGGCCAACCCATTAATCACTGTCCTTAGAACACAGATATTCTTCAGGAAGCTGCTGTGGCAATCTAAGTTATGATACATATATGGTTACATACCATACAGGACATGAAACATATGATGAATATTTCGATGAGATTTATTATAAACTTCTCAACCCTTAAATACTATGACTCTATGCCCTTCACAAACAAATTTCATCTTCTTAATCTTGATTATGCCATTTGCACCCAGCATGTGGCCCATGCTGCCAAGAGTGGACTTAGCCAACTGGATGTACTCAACCTACCACTCACCAGTGATGCTGTAGTAGTCAAGAGATATGTTTCAAGGAACTATTAGTTCTCGTCCCACCTTTGGAAATTCTGCAGAATGGTCTTTCGCTGATTAAGGGGTACTTTCAAGTATTTATACTATTATAACACTAGTGCAAGGAGCCTCAACACCTTGCAAAAATGAAAAGGGAACTACATCAACTCATTATAAACAGAAAAAAAATTTATATATAAAATATTTCCAAATGCAGACTCTTTAGACTTGAGCAATCCTGGGGTTGGGGGGAGTTAACAGCTACATGGAAGAGTCAGTATATGTTATAATTTCAACACTATTAGAAAATCATAAGTTACAATATGTCATTTTAAAGCTTAAAGATAACCACTGGTTATATAATAATATCATATATAGCTTCCAAAGTACATGAGAAAAGAAAAAATAGGAAAATTTAGCAATAAAAATATACTACAAAAGTTAATATTAAGAAAGAATAAAAAAAATAATAAAATCAGATCAAATAGAATTCAAGAGGCATTATATGGAACCTCCCCAAAAAGGTTATTTTACGATTAAATTAATAGAGTGATATGAAAATAGAGCTGTTATAAATCTTTACATGTTGAATATCGAAGCATCAAAACACATAAAACAAAAATAGTTAAAATGCAAAACGCACTAACACAATCTCATAATATTTGTGGGAGAATTTTTCATAACTTTCTTGGTATTTGAAAGATCAAGAAGTGACTCATTAAGAGGGTGAAATAAAAATGTTTTAGGTAAAATTAATTTAATAACTAACAGTCAACTCCTTTAAATTTCCATCAAACATTTATAATCTTTTAGCATAACTCAGGGCACAATGAAAATATCAACAACATTCAAATCTGTACAAGTAACGTTTCTGAACATAAAGTGATACAACGAAAAATACAATGGAGACAAATAAACAAAATCCCATTTGGAAATTTTAACATTATCTTCCAAGTAATTCTGAGCTTGTAGAGAAAAATAGCAGCATAACTGCAGAATACTTAGCAAATAATTACAATAATATAACGTATCAAAAGTCATGAATTGGCTAACGCTATATGCAAAGCAAATCTCATTGCAATAAAGGAAACTTTATTATTATAAGAAACAGTGAAAAAAAATTAATAAGAATTAAACTCAAGAAGCTAAAAAAGAGTAACAACATTAACTTGCAGAAAGATGAAATTAAAATAAATCTTGTCAGTAATTAGAAAAAAAAGTAAAGTAAACAAGTAAATACAAGATGATTTTTTTAAAGGGAGAGTAAATAGAATTCTTCCACCAAGGCCTCAACACAACAAAGCAAAGCAAATGAAACAACAGTAAAAGGCAGAAAGGGCATAAAATTACCTATGGGGAATTGGAAAGGGGATAAAACTGTAGATAATCAGGGGTTTTTTTTTTTTTTGACTGAAAATAGTATACAAAATTCATTCTAATAATTTTGAAAATCTTGTTGAAACTGATTCCTTTAGAGGAAAATGTAAGCTATCCAAACTTACTTAATGGAAGGACAATAATCTTCCCATCTGCTCACATGCCATTCTTAGAGAACCAGTGTCCAGAGCCCTGTGGGAGGAGAGCTATAAACTGTAGGAGCCTTAACAGTTAATCCTTGCCAGGTTAAATCCCTAACCTAATTGTTCTACTGTCATCTTCTATGGCAGGATTTCCCTGCCTGTCTGGTCTCTGAACTGAATCTCACCCCTATCACAAGGCCCCAGCACTTTCTTCCCACTTTGGTGCCTCAGCACTGTCATAGCACTATCACCATCTAACACACCTAAGTGTTTTACTATATATGTTTTTAAATTGTCTGTCTCCCTACACACTGAAAGATAAGTTATATAGAGTAAGATATCTATCAGGGGGCTTTGTATACCCTTGCTTTTCGGACCAGAAACAGTGTCTGGCTCATAGTTGGCACTAAATGTATGTTTGTTAAATGAGTGAAGAAAAAGAATGAATGCATGTATGAATAATTAAGGGAATGAGTTATCACCTACAGAGAATAAAGTTGATGATTTACATATATTTTGATTTGGGCACATGTAGACAAAAGGAGCTTTAGACTACCATTTGTGGTAACCGCAATAAGGTTGTGCGTGTGACCACTGACATTTTGTTGATTCAAGGAGGAAGCCAAGTAGAGTGAGAAAAAGAGACAGAGAGAGAGCAGAGTATCAGAGGAAGAGGAGGAGAGGGAGGAGGGGATGACTGTTAGCTTTCTCATTTTCATGAGGATCTTGCTAGTTTTGTACAACTGGCCTCCATGAGGAAAACGTCACTTTAATTTTTTTAATCACAGAATCACTTATGTGTCCAATGTAAATTACAGTAGCTCTTATTAGGCTTTCATATCCTTTTAGATATGTCTCTTTAGGACAAGAATTCTCAGTCTTGGATGTGCATAACCCACAATTATGGGTCTTTTTTTTTTTTTTTTGCGGTACGCGGGCCTCTCACTGTTGCGGCCTCTCCCGTTGTAGAGCACAGGCTCCGGACGCGCAGGCTCAGCGGCCATGGCCCACGGGCCCAGCCGCTCCGCGGCATGCAGGATCCTCCCGGACCGGGGCACGGACCCATGTCCCCTGCATCGGCAGGCGGACTCTCAACCACTGTGCCACCAGGGAAGCCCGGGTGTTTTTATTTATTGGTTTTGTTTTCTTCTTCCATACAAGGGCACAGCCCCATGGGATCGTTCTCATGTGGAGCTATGTTAAGAACTGCTGCTTTACTTTGTTCAATGAACTCTACTGAGATGCCTTTCCAACCCACTTAAGGGTATCCACAGGTTTCTTTTAAGTGCATACATAAGATTTTGCCCCTCTCTATAAAAATTTTTTAATCCTGAAAAGAACTTTCAAACAACTAGCTGTGTACCTCAAGCTCATCCAGAGCTGTTTAACTTTTTTTTTTTGCGGTATGCGGGCCTCTCACTGTTGCGGCCTCTCCCGTTGCGGAGCACAGGCTCCGGACGCGCAGGCCCAGTGGCCATGGCTCACGGGCCCAGCCACTCCGCAGAGCTGTTTAACTTTTAAGCCACTAGTCACAATTTTAAAGTATAAATGCATGATTATCCTTTAATATTTTTCTGGATTTTTAAGTGACTTACTGTTTGTCATTGGGATCTTCAACTTCTTAGCTTTTCCCCGGCAATGCAAATTTGACCAAGATGCTGAAATCTTAAAGGATATTAAGTCAAATACCTGCAGAGGTGCTTCAGGTTGCTTTTCTCTCAGCACTGGAGCAGCTGGAATTTCCTGGGGGGCTTTTGATGTCTTCCTTTTGGCTTTTGCCATTTGAACATTGGTAAAGTAGTTGACAGCAGCAAACTCAATAAGGGCCGAAAACACAAAAGCAAAGCAGACAGCTATGAACCAATCCATGGCAGTCGCATAGGACACTTTGGGCAAAGAATGCCGTGCACTGATGCTCAGTGTGGTCATGGTGAGCACTGTGGTTATTCCTTCAAAGCAAAAGAGCAAAGAGACAAAATACTTTATGGTTACTTCAATGCATAAAAACAAACAAAAAGACCTGGAAATTTGGTGGGGTGAGGGTAACAAAGTTTACAATAACTCAAACCAAACCATCTTTGATGTAAGATTCCAGTCATAGTGGTTCAGTGAAATTAGCACAGGCTTTGGAGATGACAGAGATGGTTCAAATCCTGGCTCTTCTAATCACTGGCTCAGTGTGAGTTGGATTAAGTTAGGAAAACTCACTGGTTTCATTTGATACCCACTTATTGGGTTTACAATGAAGATTAAAAGTATCTAAGGCACCTAACATATACTGGGTTCATGTTAGTACCTGGGCCAATGTACCTGAGAAACTCAACACACACCTAACAGAAAGTGTGACTCATTGAAGCACTGACTCTCAACCAGGAGTGGGAAGATGGTAGCAATGAAAACTGAAGCATCAGAATTCCTGGGGTAGGCATGGCCCACTGCTGTTGAGAATCTCTATCAGAAAAAGCACAAGTTATATGTATTTATAGTCTTTACCTGAATATTACTTATTGAACTAAAATAACAAATTTACTAGTTGTAAAATAGCTTAATTTATATAAAACAACATAGGTATACTCCTGAGAAATAGACTTCTAGAATAATCTGGCTTTAAAAATATTGGGCATCTACTGCCCATCAGTTTGTGGTTGGCAGGAAAATATTGGCAACAAGAATAGAGGTACTTCTCACGCATCAATAGGCTTCTGAAGCATATCACCTCCAGAAAAGGCTTCTCCTCAGCCTGGGAAAAAAGTCAGTCCCCATTCTCAATGGAAGAATTCCACTTGCCACTGAAACTGTAGAGAAATGCATTACGTAGGGATGCTAATATTTGCACAATTGTCCCTTTCTGAATCTTTGCCTCTCTGTGTATCTAATCCATGTTATGTAGTTAAGCTTGGAAATTTACATGGAGATTTACCATATCCATTTAAACTCATTCTATGTAATGCCTAGGAAATCTCTTGAATTGACACACCCAGGTGTTTGGGGATGGTGATGATGACAACAATAACAATGAAGAAGGCATAAACTATATCCAGTCCATGCCAATCCACAGCTGAAAGCCAAATAACACATGTTAAACTGAAAAAATAGTGAGTCCCATGCAATAATAAAAGAATAATAATATTTTGATGTAGGGAGAAATAATACTGTCCTCTCAACTCAGCACTTAATTATGTTCTGCCCTAATTGTTCCATTTGAGTGAGCTTTGTTTCCACTACTTGATTGAGCATAGACTTCTTAAGGGCAGAATGGCTAACACTGCTTCAGGATTTACCTTATTTCACGTAGTGCCGAGCATATGATAAATGCACTGTAAATAAAAATACATTTTTCAGCTCTTCATCAATCTATTTTCTTTCTAGTCCCTTCTGAACTGTCATTGTTTACAACATGAAAAACTAGAGCAACTGTGTAGCTTCTGAGCTATGGATCTTTCAAAAACATTCCATAGACTATACAGAGGAAGAAAGTTGAGAATTTGGTTGTATTCCCTTTAAAAATTTTTTCATGCTATTTTTAGCATTTCATTAGTCAAAAACAGATTTTAAAATGTGTTTTTTCAGTCAAATATATAAATACCTAAATGCCTATGAAAATGCAATCTTGTGAATTTAGTAGACTTTGTTTCGAAAAGAGACCTCAGGACTTTTAGGTCTCTACTTTAAATCTCAGGAAAATGGCACCATTCCCATGCTTATTGTGAGATATGTGAATAAAGCCTAAATTAATTCTGAAAAATTTTAGCTACAAAATTTAAAGATATATCAAGGTTTTTCTTCTTATTCATAACAACTTAAGTTTAATGGCCTATTAAGAATTCAAAAATGTTCTACAACTTTATTAAGCATGTTTCCTCTAATAGCATAGAAATTGTGCTGAAAGCACTTGAAAATAAAAAATGAACAGTGCAGTGTTAATAAGAATACTGCTCAGAAATCAGAAAATTTCACAGTGACCATACTGTGATAATCAAAAAGGAAACTGAAACTCAAATATAAGCAACTTAAGATCCTCCATGTTGCTGTGAACATTTTTTTGGTAATAGAATGATTTCTCCTGAGGACCAGAAGTAGTGGTCTTCGTCTTCTCCTGCAGTATGAGAAGAAATTCCATTATTAATGCCAAGTAAGCAGAGTATTAATTCAATTATTGAGCCATGAATCCAAAAATTACTTTCTGAATGTTAATGAGGGTGGATCACCAGGTTTATGAATATGTTAAATAACGTATGGACATCTACGCAAAAACATTGGATATGTGGCCGCTTTCCATCTCTCTTTCATTGTCTAGGGTAAACTTGATTCTAAAGTTTGTAGAAAGACCCCTCAGATATTATGGCTCCTATTTTATGACTGTTGGCAAAATTAGGAAAGTAACTGGCATAAACAATTGGCTGAGTGTTTGAAGTTGCCATCCCTTTAGACATTAAAAAGTTTCTCTGCCTGGAGTTCAAATTTAAGAAAGCACTAGCACAACAGGAATGGGCTTATTACACCTGTTTTTAGGTGGAACATTTGGTTAAATAAACACCAACACAATAGCAAACAGATGCCAACTTTTCAGATTAAGAAGCCATGCTTCCTCTGCATCGAGGAAGATAGTACATCCGTTACCACATCTACCGTGAAAGCACTTTAATAACCATGGAATTTTTTTGACACGTTCAAGTATTGACGCCAGTTCCTGTTTTTAGAGTGCTGAATATGCACGATGTTGGTTGGCCCAGAAGCTGGAAGAGGACATGTACGAGTAGGCTAAGACTGTACACAAGAGTGCATTTTTGGCTATAGCCACTCCTAGAGAATGAACTAGTGATGATGTACACATGCCAGCTGGCGTTTACTCAGATTTCATGTTTTACTATACTGGAATAATCAGAAAACTTAGAGGCACACAACTTTAGAGATAGAAGCCCTTGCCAGAGAATTCAGCACACTCTCACTCCTTATATTTACACTGATTTTTTTTTGGTTTTGTTTTTGCATGATCTTGAAAGACACCCCTGATCCAGAAAATTCTCTCCTTGGGTGAAGAGGAAAATGAGAATTTGGAAAGATAAATACTAGACCAGAATTAATTTTTTTACCTGAATCTCAAATGAAAGAGTGCTTACGTGCCCACAAATACTTAAAACTTAACTTCCTTAAAAAATACCATCGAAAGCATCAATAAACAATTTAATAATTACCATTCTGACACATCTTAGGTCTTAGAAGACTTAATTATTGGGCATAATTTCCCTGGTCAATCAAAACCAGTATCTTGGTACATGAGCACAATCAGAAAGAAACCAATGGAAAAAGCTACCCACAAAGTATCCTCAGCACACAGCCATACAATTTCACTCAGCTGCTCTGGAATTCTCCACAAGCCCCCATGTCCCCAGACCCCCTGTAAAGAAAGAAAGGCAGAGTAGAAATGGGAGAGTTCTCAAAGTTAGGCAGAAATTGTCTTGGGTCTATCGCTTAAATATATGACTTTACACAAGTTTCTTAATCTCTTTGAGTCTATATCCTTAGCCATATGAAATTAATAATGCCTACCTTGCTGAGTTATCGTGAAGATTAAATGAGATGACCCCTATCAGTACATGGCAAATCTTATCATCATTATTATTAGTGTTACCGGTATCCTTACCACATGCTACTTAATTTCCTTACAGTATCTTATCTGGATAGGAAATGTTGGGTGGGCAATATAATATATAATCAATGCTATCTCTCCCCATACCACTGGAAATTTCTATTATTTGCGGACAAATGGGACAAAACAATGGCTATGAGTTTATAATGAACCAAGAAAGCATTCAAAGCTTATCAACCAATCACAATAACTAGAAAATATGGAGAACATTCACATTATAGTATCAAGTAGTGATTCTCAAATGAGGGAGATGGCAGCGTGAGCTGTCATAGTAATCAATGACACTAAAAATAGTATTTACTGTGTGGTAGGCATTGTTCCAAGGGCTTTATCCAAATTTACTCATTGAGGGCTTCCCTGGTGGCACAGTGGTTAAGAATCCGCCTGCCAATGCAGGGGACACGGATTCAATCCCTGGTCCGGGAAGATCCCACATGCCACGGAGCAACTAAGCCCGTGTGCCACAACTACTGAGCCTGTGCTCTGGAGCCTGCGAGCCACAGCTACTGAAGTCCGCATGCATTAGAGCCCACACGCCACAACTACTGAGCCCATGCACCGCAACTACTGAAGCCCGGGCGCCTAGAGCTCGTGCTCCACAAGAGAAGCCAACACATTGAGAAGCTTGAGCACCACAACGAAGAGTAGCCCCAGCTCACCACAACTGGAGAAAGCCCGTGAGCAGCAACAAAGACCCAACACAGCCAAAAATAAATAAAAATTTAAAAAAAAGCAAAAATCCCAAAATAAACAAAAAAAACAAAAACAAATTAATTAATTGAATCCTCCTAGCAACCCTATGTAGTAGCAACAATGTATCCTGTTGTAACACATGAGGAAACAGGCAGAAATAACTCGCTGAAGGTTCACAGCTAATAAGTGGTAGACTTTGGGGTTACAACTTTTGTCTCGCTCCAGAGTCTGCACTTTTGACATGACTACCTCTTAATCAAAGGCATCATTAATGGGTCAATATTATCTGTTCTAGAAATTATTTAGGAACATAGAAAAAAGATGGTATATGTGTAAAAGTAATTTTATTTTTATTTTCAATGATGACAGTTCCTGAAATATTAATATTTTTTGTACGAGGAAAAGTTAAGGGACTTTGATCTGGTTCTCAGCCTCAGCAGATACCTCCTGCCCAGTCAGGCTGCCTCTGGACATGATGTGTAGACCCAAGGTTAATCATTCTCTCACTGCACTCAATGAGAGAATGGACATCAAGCATTTAGCAGATTAATCCCTTGTCGGCAACATGGATGGACCTAGAGATTATCATACTAAGTGAAGTAAGCCAGACAGAGAAAGAAAAATATCATTGGATATCAGTTACATGTGGAATGTAAGCAATGACACAAATGAACTTATTTACAAAACAGAAACAGACTCACAGATATAGAAAAGAAACTTATGGTTACCAAAGAAGAAAGTGGGGGGAGGAATAAATTAGGAGTTTGGGATTAATATATACACACTACTATATATAAAATAAAAAACAAGGTCCTACTTATAGCACAAGGAACAATACTCAATATTTTGTAATAACCTCGGAGGGAAAAGAATATGAAAAAGAATATACATATATGTGTGTGTGTATATATATATATATATATATATATATATATATATATATATATATGACTGAGTCACTTTGCTGTACACCTGAAACTAACACTGCAAATAAACTGTATTTCACTTTAAAAAAAAAGAATTTAGCAGAGTGTCTGGCATTACATAATAATGCATATTTTCTTTTAAAAACAGTTAATAATCAAGGAAACCAAGTCATAACAAAATAAATCTCCCCTACGCAATAGAGCATATGGTAAAAAGTAACTAACATGTGCTAAGTGCTCCATATACCCTGTAATGAGTACTGCACATAATTCTAAATCTTTACTAGTCTGTGAAGGAGAGATGTGTTATCACAGTTTTATGGATGGAGAAAATAAGTGGCAGATGTGGGTTTTAAAACCTGACCTATTGGAGTCCAAAGCTTAGATGTGTTTTCTCCTCTTTCATTTTCACACCTATTTTTAATAGCTAAAATTTACTCAACACTTGCAATGAACCCTCGCAACTCTACGAAGTAGGTAGTGCCATAACACCTGTTCACTGCCTTCGTGAGGTCACACCCTACCCTCAGCACTGACCCTCCTCTAAGAGTATCCCTGGTAGGATTCCAAAACCTTCTTGAGTAAACCTAAAGGGGTGGGGGAGGGTGTCCATGGCAAACACCCCACATTCAGGTCCACTGAGAACACTAAGATGCCCTTATATCAGAAGTTCTCTAAATGGATCAGAGGTGGGATGAGAAGTTCGCATTCTCTCCAGTTCCTTCTCACCAGCATCCCTTCAGCTATTGTGTGATGAGGGATATTATACCATGGCTTCTATTTGGCTTTCTACCAAGTAGAAAAAGCAAAGGGAAATTGGCATCTCTTGTGAGGATTATACCTCCTTTCCATTCCATTTTCATCCCATAACTGAATGCTTTTGCCACTCACAATCAATAGAAAAAGAATAGAGAGATATGTTGAATTAAATAAATATCATTATAACTAATTTTAATATTTAAAAGCAAGCCTGATAAGCAAAAGGCTTATTTTCAGCTACAAAAATTGAAAACTCAGGTGTTCTGGACCTCATAGGGTTAAGAATATGATATATAGGAAGCCACTGTAAAAACAAAAAGAATAAAATGTGTAGTATTCTGAAAAAAAAGATGTAGGTAGAATATAACAATAAGCTAATAAACTAAGCATATAATACTTCCAATTCCATGCATTTAAACCATTTGCCTTTTGTTCCTCTTCATTAAAAGGCAAATTATTCTAAGGTTTTCATATTCATTCATCCATGACTTTTGTTTTATTTTAAGCTCCCAATGCATTTCATTTCAACACATAGATATGATTTTTAATTCAATCACACAGTATTAAGCTAGGAACCCAAGAACATCACCCAAAGTGAAATTATATTCAGATTCACACTTGGTCTTCACCTGCCAGTTCTCAATAAAGGAAATCTGGTGGAGCCCCAAAGGAAGGGATGGACTGCCCATATCCTCTCAAGCTTTATTACTTTGTATTGGCTGATAAAAATGAAACCTTAGGGGCTTCCCTGGTGGCGCAGTGGTTGGGAGTCCGCCTGCCGATGCAGGGGACAAGGGTTCGTGCCCCGTTCCGGGAGGATCCCACATGCCGTGGAGCGGCTGGGCCCGTGAGCCATGGCCGCTGAGCCTGAGTGTCCGGAGCCTGCACGTCTGGAGCCTGTGCTCCGCAGCGGGAGAGGCCACAGCAGTGAGAGGCCCGTGTACCGCAAAAAAAAAAGAAACCTTATGTGAGTCTTTACTTAGCACAGCCAGATATATTACTGTTTAATATTTTGTTAGAGATGATATCTAAAGGTTATTCCCATGATCAAAATGTAAGGTGGACAAAAATACCCAAGAAATGATTATAATTACCGAATACAGTCCTAGCTGGAACTGATTCCTTATTTATCCAGAATGAAACTTGAGAAAGAATTACTGTCATAATACATGGAATGTACGTCTGAATCATAAAATAACCCATCTTCCGTCTGAGGTGAAAATAAACCGTCATAACGATATATTCACCTGCGAATGAAACATGAGGAAAATACGTTATAGGTTCTGCGGGCAATTATTCAATGGCTTTATAATCATATTTCAGACTAACAAACAGTATTCTAGGCAAAGAAAGTATCGGATTGAGTAACAACACACGCACTGAGAAATATGTAGTTCCCAACTGGGGGGGGGAAATGATACTGTCCATCATTACACAGAAAAACATTTCTGTTGCATGTAGTAATTAAGCAATTGAATAAGTTGGGCTATAACTTTATAAAAATTCTTTGCAGTGCTTTCTATTTTAAAGCGATTGGCCTTCATTTTCAGCATTTTCTAGAGCAGAATTTAGACCTAACCTTTATGGAAAATCACTAGAAAAAAATGAAAATACACATACACATGAAAATATAAAGCTTAATTTTAGAAAGAATTGGAATACAAAGGCATACATTATATATACATATATGCTTAGGGAAAGGTTACCTTACTGTCTTAGTTTTAGGAAAGAGCTTTATTTCTAAATGTGGCATATGTGAAGAAAAATACAAAGAAACACATATAACATACGACCATATGTAACATCCCTGAGTTCAGGCATGTTTTATTGGCATTTAGACAAAAACCTAAAAAAGCTAATAAGTAAATATACCATAAGATTTCTGGTAGCTCTTGATAATATTTTTAATGTTACATCTGAAAGTAAGGTATTGAGAAAGTTACTTAGGAAGCAGTAGCTTTATTCTCAGACTGTGAAGCCCAAGATTCAGAAGCCTCAAATCCTCCCAAAATGTATTTTTAATCTCACTTACAGGCTGGAAAAGAAATGTCTTTAAAAAAAATAGTTTTTCCTGGTGATATGTGTATGTAAGGAATAGTTTTAGAACAAGCAATAATTAGCTGTTTTTCCCCATTGAATATGACAAAAACTAAATCCTATGCTTCTTACCATTCACATCCCCAAAGCAAGTACAGACCAAGAATCATCAAAAATAATCATCCATCTACTCATGTGACAGCTTTAATATACACCCTTAACATATTTTATAATTAAGCTTTATATTTTGCTTTTACTTTTGAAAAGAGGGTAGCGTAGCACCACAAAAATTGGGCGAGATTTAAAAAAAAAAGATTTGGGGAAATCACCAAAAACAGGGAAATCCAGTGCTCAAAAATCAATGGTCAGGGCTTCCCTGGTGGCGCAGTGGTTGAGAGTCCGCCTGCCAATGCAGGGGACGCAGGTTCGTGCCCCGGTCCGGGAAGATCCCACATGCCGCTGAGCGGCTAGGCCCGTGAGCCATGGCCGCCGAGCCTGCGCATCCGGAGCCTGTGCTCCGCAATGGGAGAGGCCACAACAGTGAGAGGCCCGCGTACCGCAAAAAAAAAAAAAAAAAAAAAAAAAAAATCAATGGTCAGATTTCCCACCTCAGAATTCTGTTGAAAACAGTTCTGATATATTTGATTATTGGCTTTTGTTTCTGAATAAGAAAACCAGCTCACTTCTCACATGTCACCAACTCAGAATTTATTTTAAACTAAAACAAGATTTAAATACAAATGAAGTCTGAACTGTGATTTATGCATCAACTCTATTTCTGGAAACTTTTAGTTGTCCCCTGAAAACACGAGATATTTCAATGAAGAAGCTAGGACAAAACTCCATTGCCAATGCTAGGTAGCATATTGACTCAAATTGTTAAACATCTCACCCGTGATGGATTTGATAGTTTCACTTGATACAGTTTGCCCAATCAAGTCATACTGAACTAAGCTGGAAGACTCCTTTGGAACTTCTACTGATTTCTCAGGACCTTTTGTCCACGTATAAATCATCTCACTCTTCGGATAGGCATCTGGATGAGAGCACAGAATGTGGTTAGATTCAGAGCTCCTTTTCCATCAGCATTGATGGTCAACGATTAAGAATATTACACATGTTCAGGAAAGATGTAATAAATGAAAAAAAGAATCATTATGATTTATTCAAACACGTTTCAGATTGAGAAGACTGTAGAGATTAAATAAACAGCCTTGCAACTGGGTATATTTCTTACTTTTATGCCAAAGGTTTGGAGGGGAGACTACAACTAAGGCAACTAAAATGCTATGTATGCATCAGTGCACTTGGTATGTTTCCATACTAATAGGATAAACAGTTGAAAAGCAGAAATAATAAACCCCCCAAAAGTACTGTCCAACTGCTACTCCCTTTCTAACTCACTGCCAGTATTTGACCAATATCGACTTCTTCCATCCTAATGCAGCTCTGCCAATTAGAAATGTACCAGATGCTGCGTATAATAATACAACAACAAAAACAAAAAGAGCAAATCCTACTGTTGGGAGAGCTCTCCAGGGGTCACCTATTCCAGACTCTGCCTCTGGGCAATACCCATGCTTTTTGGGAACCACTCTGCGGTAACAACTGGCTATGCTGTTTATAAAGCTCTCCAGGGAATGTACTTACACAACCAGTTCCACTACCTTTAAACTCTCACAATCAGAACATTTTCCTTTCTATCTTCAACAAATCCCTCCCAGCGGCAATTCAAGCCCATTTTCTATTATTTGGTGTTCAGTACAAATGGAGACCAGCTGCTTGCTTACCAGTCTACCCAGAACAGATAGCTTGGCTCACACACAAATGAGTTCAGAAGAACAAAGATGAATTGTATGCTACCCTCTGCAAACCTTCCTAAAAGGCCTAGAGCACAGTAGGTCCTCAGTGAAAGTGTTTAATTCTACAAAAGGAATTGATACCTAGGGAGACTATCTTTATAAGCGACTTTGCAAAACAAACTATAAGGCTTGTGTTGTCATTTAGCACTACACAATTGTGTGTCAAGGTTTATCTTCTGAAGTATATGTATGCTTAATCATGCAGTTAAAGTCCCAGAATGCTATGATCCTGCATGATATTTTTTTTTTTTTTTTTTTTTTTTGGTGGTACACGGGCCTCTCACTGTTGTGGCCCCTCCCGCTGCGGAGCACAGGCTCCGGACGCGCAGGCTCAGCGGCCATGGCTCACAAGCCCAGCTGCTTCGCAGCATGTGGGATCTTCCCGGATCGGGACATGAACCCGTGTCCCCTGCATTGGCAGGCGGACTCTCAACCACTGTGCCACCGGGGAAGCTCCCTGCATGATATTTTAAATCAGGTATCCTACTCTTGGCTATCTTATAACCATTTTTCCCCGTTTTTTCTCATGCCTATGAATTGTAAACATAGTTAAATGTTATTTTTCTCCTTCCAAAGTAATTAAGTATCTTTATTTGATAAGTATGATGGGCCTCTCTTTTCAGTTCTCAACCCCAAATCATCAGCTTCCAAGGAATAATTTCTTTATTTTATACAAACCCTGATGGAGGACCAACTATGTTTAAGTCACTCTGAAGAGTGTTCCATGAGATCTGGGGGCGGGGGGCGGGTGGGTGGGTGGGAAAGAACTTTCCCTAGACTAGAGCTATCTTGGGTGAAATTTAAATTATAGCACAAATAGTTTTAAATTCTGGCCCCAGTAAGATCGACCTTTCTGTTCACGTATTTTCTTCTGTTTTTATCTTCTCTCATTAAATCACTGGTCAGGGAGCAAAGGACCCTCTCTAGATTCAAGTTAGGCCAACGGAATATTGTGATTACTGGGGTTTATAAAAAGAATGGTGACTGCCGAGTCTCATTAAGTTAAGCAATGAGCAATGATAACAGCAGGCAACAGTTTCACAATCAGTGAGACTAAGAATGTGAAGCAATAGTAAAAGTCAGCATCTATTTTTGGTAGATTCTGATTGAGTCAAATATTTGAGGCAGACGTTAGAAGAGACGATCACATTTTGCTGCCATCTCTGAGAAGGCAGCTTGGGGGAAAGGAATTCCATATTCTGTCCTACCCATTCATTTTATCCTCCTGCCTTCCCGTCCACAAAATATCCCAAAGCCATCTGTCTCACATCTCCTCTGGTACCATCCTAGTCTAAGCCACCACCATCTTTGTATCAATATTAACACATACAGCCTCCAACTCTTCTCTGCTTCTCTCTAGCATCTCTACAATCCTTTCTAGGTAGAAAAGCTGAAATGCAATTGTGAAATGTCAATCAAAGAGTGCCACACCCCTTAGTAAATCCTTCCAAAGGTGTTCTAAAGCCCTTAGAATAATATCCACACTCCTTAATGTGGTCTGTAAGGCACTATACTGTCTTGCTCTGTCTACATATCAGACCACACCTCCTACTTGTTTTGGTCATACTTCGGCTGCTTTTATACTAACAGTGCTGCTTATGCTATTCTAACCTATGTCATGTCAGGAAGCCCCGAACCACCTTCTGCTTTTTTCAAGTCTGCCGTAAAGGATTCTGCTTGTAACAGAAACTATTAAATTACAAAAACAAAAAGATCATTTATACTTTCTATGTTACACCACCAACACATGGAGTTCAGAGGCCCCTAAATTTCACCACGGATCACCAACCTATTAATTATGAGTCAATCTACCTAGGCTATCTAGGTAGGCTAGGTAAGTAGAAATATGTTTTTGCTTTTTGGGGGAAAAGGGGTTGTTTTTACTTCTTTATTTAAATATATTAGATAATAAGCAGTCTCCTGTAAGTCAAACCTTGGACAGTTGTTGTCAGGGACAGTGATTTAAATGTTGGACTATGGAAAATCATGCACATATAAAAATATCAGCTTGCGTGAGATAATCATAAATTCTAACAACATTTTTATTGTAACTTACAACTCCCAAATTTCAAAGGGCATGCATGACCATCCATGGGGAAATCCACCAATCTCATGGGACACTCTGCACTTATGGTGAGTCTATGATGGAAAAAGGCAATTAAACAAAATCAACACTTTCTTTAAAAGTAATTTAAAGATCCCTCAATGAGGAAGCAGGAAGGAAGGAAAAAAAGAAAGACAGGAAGGAAGGAAGGGAAGAAAGGAAAAAAGAGAGTTAAAACGATAAAAAGCAAAAAAGAAAAATGACTACCTCATTGTGTATAAAATAGTGCCATTTCTCATAATTCTAAAAAGCTTATTTGGAGCTGTCATATTATGTGAGACAGATTTCTTTCCATTCCTGAAGAAAGTATCAGGAGTCCATACTTTTGTTACCATCATATTGTTCAATCTCAGAATTTCAATGGGGCCATCATATTTCAGTCTTTTGTCAATCCATGTCTGTCTGAAGAACACATCCATTGTGTATTCCTAGGGAAATTAGTTTGTGACATATTCAATCACAGATGACTACACATAAATATGCAGAAAAATGTATTAAATTCTAGCCTCTTTCCCACTCCAAAAAGACTACCCCAAATAAAAACAAATAGGAGCAACATTTTTTTTAAAAATCAGTGGAGCAAAAAAAGTGTCAGCAATTAAAGCATGTTATGTCCATCTTTATACCTTAATCTTCTACATTTGTTAGATAATCATACATATTAATCATTCAAGAATAATTACTATAATTTAATAAAACCACCAGCACCAGGTAATTACGGTTGTACTTTGTTTTAAATCAAGTGGCAAAATTAATGTGTAACAAATATCACTGCATAATTCATCATAAAATTGTAGGGATCTCTTTAAGGCAAAGTAAAATATGTAAGAGAAATTTTATGACCACAGAATTTATTAACATTTGCCTAGAGTCAAGGAGAAAAGTAAAGTAGTTTCTTTGACCTGGAAACTGAAAATCTTTAATATTAGAGAACAGAACTGAATGGACAAATTTATCTTGACCAGTGCTTGATAGTCTAAGCTCTTTATGCCTGAGAGATGGAAGTGGGGGGGAGGGGTAGTGAGCAATTGGGCCAACAAGGAATTCTAAATGCAGTTAGGATTACAATATAGTTTCATACCAAAACTAATTACACTCTCTAATTTTCTCCTCTTCAATAATTTTCTACGGGAAAAAAATACTACATACATGTTGTAGTATGGGGACTAGTAATAGAACGTTCTTTTCTGTGTTGAGAATTATTCCAAACCAAAAAATACTCAAATGTTAGAGCTGAAATGCAAGTTCCACGTCTTACTTTTGTAAACTTTTTAGGCTGTTCTTTGACTTTCTAGCTTTGTGTGATCGATTACAAAATAAATGCTAATTGCCCTCTTTTCTGCATGTTTTTTTCAAACCTCAAAAAGTACATTTAATTTCCCAAATACCTACCATTTCAACATCAGAAACAGGTCCAAAGCTAGTGACATATATGTCAGTTTTCACTTCTGTAACAGGACCTAGTAAGTATGAAGTAAATAAGTGTGAAAAAATAATTACCAATCTTATAGGCAAGGTGGGTTTGATAATTAAAGACAGGTTATATATCATGTTTTCATGAGCATCTTAAATTTTCAATGAGACAATGCAGCTCTACAAAAAATGAAGACAAAAGAACAACAAAACCAGAAAGCAATGTTTACTTACGGTCAAAAAGAAACCCCAATTACTTACCAGGAACCTTATTTCTTCAAGATACATCACCCCTGCGCACTGCTACAACAGGCAGTGCAGGGAACAAAAGCTTTTAGCCTTTGTGATTTTTTTTTAGTCCATCATCTGACTGGCCTTTAGTAAAGAAGTGAGCTGTTAAAAAGAGGGAACTTAACCACAAGATTGAGGAGGAGAAAAACCATAATGGCTGTAAGGAATGCATCTTTGGCAAGTTAAGGATATTGGTAAAAACTTAAACACAAAGATGAGTCATGTCACCTTTAACAATAGGTAAACCATCCACTGGTAATTAGGACCAAAGTCAAGCTCTCCTAAACGTTAGACCTATTTATGCTCTACCACCTACTTGCTGTGTGATTTGGGGCAAGTTACTTAACTCCTCAACAGCAGCAACCATAACTATCAGGCAAGACTGTTGACGGAGATCAAATGAAATTGCTCCTATGAGACCCTGAACACAGTTACTCTCTCATGAAAGTACTTAACAGGTATTAGTTTCTCTTCTTCCAATAATGGCCACCACTGAGATTCTTTCCTACGTCTAAATAAAACTGGTTCAGGAACAAGTATATGGGTGTGTCTGGCAGAAGGGAAACGTGGGAGCATCATGACAATGGGCTGACACAGAGTTTAGACAAAGGAAAGTTGCTGCAATCTGGGTTTAGCACGATGCTTAAAATCAGAAATTCTGGAGTTCAATTTTGGCTCTAACACTTTCTAATTGTATGATCTTGGTCAAGTCACATATCATCAGAGGTAAAGGTTTTAATGACTATTAACTGAAATAATACATGTAAATCTCCTGTCCCAGTCTCCAGAACATAATGTGCTCAATAATGAGAGCAATTGTTATTATACATATCAATTTTAATTACTAATAAAAATTTTAAATTGTTGCAATCTTGAACATCATTTCTTTCTTTCTTTTTTTTTGTGGTATGTGGGCCTCTCACTGTTGTGGTCTCTCCCGTTGCGGACACGCAGGCTCAACGGCCATGGCTCAGGGGCCCAGCCGCTCCGCGGCATGTGGGATCTTCCCGGAGCGGGGCACAAACCCGTGTGCCCTGCATCGGCAGGCGGACTCTCAACCACTGCACCACCAGGGAAGCCCTGATTTCTTAAATGATGGTTTATAACACTGTATGTCCAGGGGCTACCTATTCCATACTGGAAAGAATAACATCTGCTATCAAGATGGACTATTTCCCTTGAATAATGGTTGGGCAATCGGACTTAACGCCAAAAAAGACAAAGAACAATTGGGATAGCTTAATGCCCTAGGTCTAAAGTTACCCTCATAAAACAAATGAGAATATCTCTCCCTCTATATGGTGAAGATTGAGCCACAGAAAGAAAAATAGTTTGAAGGAGAAAGAAAATTCTTTTTTTGAATAAGTATGCTAGGAAAAATATATCCTTTGGAAGTATAGTGAGAGAAAATGTAGAGATCAGGCTGATCTGCCATGAGCTTTCATTTTTAAAAAATAACACCTTTGGAAAACAGAGAGAATTGAATTTTTATTTGAATGAGAAATTGAAAACAACAACAACAAAAATACGATAGTAAAGCCAAAGTGTTTCAGGAATAGATAGGTAATCCAGGAAGCAAGTAATGTGTGTTGAACCCTAGCAGATGGAGATTTCATTCAAAAAGATTCAAAAGTGGGAAAAATCACTCTGCTCGTTTCTTAAGGACAACTGCTAAAGTGTTAAAAACACTACTTCAGTGCAAGTCAGGACAAGGAGAGATAAGTTACTCAGAACAAATAAGGTTGAGTAGGTCCTGACAACAGGACTGTTTGATGAGAATCTTGAGAAATCCAGTTACTTTGAAGATCAATTTAGGATACTGGTTCTCAAACTTTAACTGGATCAGAATCACCTGGTAGGTTTGTTAAAGTACAGATTGCTGGACTCCACCCCAGACTTGCTGTTAGATTAGGTCTAAGGTGGGGCCTGACAATTCGCATTTCTAACAAGTTCCTAGGTGATGCTGTTCACTTCAGTTCACAGAAAGCATTTATCTGTTTTCTAGAACAGTATTTATTTACCAAACCATGTCCTGTAAAATATTAATACCATAGGTGTTCTATTGAAGTGGGGGAAGGGTAGGAGAGGGAGGATTTAGGCCAATCATATTTTTCCTTATACATTTATTTTAAGGTGTGTGGGTTTATGCTAATTCTTAAGGTTATAATGATTCCATGATAATAATGAATCTTTTCAAATTCTTACATAACATACTACTTTTTCAATGATTCTTGAAAACTGCTTGGTATTTGTGACATTATTCAGTATTTGCTTTATAAGATCACAAAGGTCTTTGAGATTGAATGAGATCCTAAAAACGTATAGTTGGTAGAGAAATTTCATTCGGATACCCATTCAGTCAACATTTATTGAGTGACCACCTGCTGTATGCCAGGTTCCATGCTAGGCCCTGGTGATACAATGGTAAAGCAGACTCGCAAGGTCCCTGCCTCAGGGAGTTAACATGCTACTGGGGGAGTGAAAGTATAAATAATAAGGAAATGAATTAAATGGAAGAATGCTGTCATTCATAAGAGAAACAAAAGAGGCCAGTAACAGAGTGAGAGTCTGGGAAAGCCACTCTAGATTATTTAGCCAATCTTCAAAGCAGTGACTTAAACTGAGATCTGGATGATGATCACGAGACTTTGGAAGAGCTGAGAGAATGCATTTCAGGTGAGGAGAGCTTCAAGGCGAAAGGCTCGGACAGAGCACCTACTTCTCTAGCCATATTCTGAAAGTGGTATGTTTTAAGCAACATATTTATAATATATGTTATTGTCACTGTTTTAAACTTGTATAAATCTTCATGAGAGAGGTTGTTATGGGCTGAATTATGTTCCTCCTAAACTCATATGTTGAAGTAGCACCTAGTACATCAGAATGAGATTATATTTTGAGATAGGGTCCTTACAATGGGAATAAACTTAAATGAGGTCACTAGGATGGGCCCTAATGTAATAAGACTGGTGCCCTTATATGAAGAGGAGATTAGGACACAGGAACATACAGAAGAAAAACCATGTGAAGACACAGAGGGAAGATGGCCATCTACAAGCCAAGAAGAGAGAGCTCAGAAGAAACCAACCCTGCTGACATCTTGATCTTGGACTTCTAGCCTCCGGAATTGTGAAAAAATAAACTTGCTGTTATTTAAGCCACCCAGTCCGTGGTGCTTTGTTACGGCAGCTGAAGCAAATGAACCCAGAGGTTAATCATGTGTCCTGTGTTCTTTCCCCAAGTGTTCTCCCTCTGATATGCAGTCCAGCTCTGCCTCTGTTTATAGGCTGTGGTAAGAAGTTTGACTTGTATCCCGTAATCATTGGGAGACCATCAAAGGTTTGATGTAAGGAAAATATATGATCTAAATATATGATCTGAATCACTCTGGCAGTTGTATGGACAGCGAATTATAGGGAGGCAAGAGTAGAAGAAGGCTTTTCTAAGAGGCTGCTGTACTAGGCCAGGTGAGAGATGACGGTGTCCTGGACTAAGGATGTGGCAGTCGGGATGGAGAGTGGACAGATCAAGGGGCACGTATGTGTGGAACTGCTCTCAAGAAATGGGGTTCTTCCCAAATAACAATAAGCAGAGATACTATTACTATTTATTTAAGGCCTACTATGTGCCAAGCAGGATACTAGGCTCTTCCTATATGCTATTTCATTCAATCCTCACAACACCCTCCAGGGATATTTCATGAGAATTTTATGGACATGGAAACTGAGCTCACAGAGGTTAAATATTATATTCCAGAGCCAGAATTATAAGCCCCTGGATTGATCTACAAAGTATGTTCTAGATTTAACGATGCTAATTATATCATTAAATAATAAATCAACCATTAATTACTTACATATAATTTTCTATCTAGTACATACCATGCCATACCTACCTCTCCCATTTTGTTTCATGAGTAGTTTCTGAACTACGTTACTACTGCAGCTCTTCCTAGGCATTGCTCTTATTATCATGGCCTGCTTGAGTCTTTCTCTCCTTAACAGCAAAGACCAATCTTAATCCTCTTGGAAATCCCAAATGAGTATAGTGCTTTACACATACTAGGTAGTGAAAACTATGTATTTGATTGTGTTCCTAATATCATTCCAGCAGTGATTTTAAAATCTCCCCAAAGGAAAAAGTACTGGAATTCATTTGTTACATCGGTTAAGCTAAAAATATTTCCTGATTAAAGGAGAATTCGTGTTTTATTTATATTTATATCCTTTCCCTGAACAAATCGTAATAGGTTTCCAATAAATCAGTTTTCAATGAATCACGGTCGCTATGCAATCAAGAATAATTCTTAGAGACGCTTCCTCTAACACTGCTGTTTAGGATGTTCAAATCAACCCTCCTAAGAGCATAATTACATAGAAACCAGATAATTTTCAGCTTGGAAGGACTTCTCATAATTTTCTATGCATTTGTGTAACATAAAAGACATCTTTTATTTTAAAACCTTACTACTTTGCTAATAGGGAAATAGTTTTTAATCCCCCAAATATAGTGGACAGTTCCTAAGGCAAAGTGGTCTTCAACAGTCTTTGAAAGAAGGAGCCAACACCACCAGGATCAAATTCAGAGGAATACTCCCATCTTATTAATGAATCTAATAACTTTATTATTTGCTTGAAAAGTGGGAAGGCAATTAACATTTCAGAAAATTTCCCACTGTTTACTTTTCAGCTGTAGAGACCTGGACAAAAATATCACTTTTTAATTTCTTCTCCAGTAATAGGATCCAATTTGCTATCACACCCAGGAAAGAGACTTAAACAGTTCTGCAGATGCTGAGACGACTCATTCCCTGCTCTCCACATTGCCTCCCCAGCCACGCGCTTGAGGAAAGATTTCTGGGTTTTCAGCCACCTACATCCATGCATCCAGCTACGTCTTAAAAACACTATTAATGTGTCTTCCCAAATCAAGAGACTTAAAGTACTTAAGAGGTCCAACAACAGCAAGGAATCTTAGTGAAATATTTAAATAAGGCTCTAATGCTCTTTGTCACTTACAAAATATAGAAAAACTAGCATTCCTGCATATTAAACAAGGAACAGATGTCTATTGATATTGTTGAGAAAGCAAATAACTATAGAGCTTTATTTAGATGACCTTAAAGATTAGTGCTTCCTTTATGGTATGATCCTATCAATCCAGCTCTACTTTTTAAATATTAAAGGCATCAAATAAATGAATAAATAAAGTACTAAAAACAACAATAAAATGTGAGCAAAAGATGAAAATGCAATTCACAGAAGGAAAATTCTTGTAGGCAACAAAGATTTGACAAGATGTTCAACCACATTAGAAATCAGAAAAATACAAATCATTTCACATTAAAATACCATTTCAAGTATATATATATACATATATATGTATATACACATATATATGTGTGTGTATATATACATATATATGTATATACACACACACACATATATATATGTATATATACGCATATATATATTCTTTTCCAAAGTGTTCAAGGGTTTGTGGATCCTGAATCTCATATTCACTGTAAATGGGAGTTTGAATTTGTAAAACTACCACAGAAAACAGTTTGGCATTATCTCATCAAGTTGAACTCCCACTTACACTAAGATCCAGAAAAATCCATTCTTGGATATATATGCAAAAGAAACTCTTGCACATTTACAGCAGGAAATTTGGGCCAGAATATTCACAGCAACACAATCCTGGAAACAAGCAAAATGCCTATTGCCAACAGAGCAGATGAATCAGCTGGTTCCTGTGCAATGAGTGTATCACACAGCAGTCAAAATGAATGATCTATAGCAATACACAACAATAAGAATGAGTCTTAGGAATACACAATTAAGTGAGAAAAGCATCCAAAGATTGTAAATAGCATGTTCAAAACAATTAAATTTTTAAAATTTCAATTTATTAAAGAGTAAAGTTGAGCTAAAATGATATTCAAATAAAGCTATGCAATAATTTATTTTTTTTAAGTTTTTTTTTTTGATGTGGATCATTTTTAAAGTCTTCATTGAATTTGTTACAATATTGCTTCTGTTTTATGTTTTGGTTTTTTGGCCACGAGGCATGTGGGATCTTAGCTCCCCAACCAGGGATCGAACCCGCACCCCCTGCATTGGACGGCGAAGTCTTAACCACTGGACCTCCAGGGAAGTCCCATGCTATGCAATAATTTCAAAAGGACTCAGGATGGTGGTTACTTTGAGTGGGGAAGACAGGCAAATAGGATGAGGGAGACCATATAGCAGAGTAAGTTGTCAAGGTTTAATTATTTACGTGGGTTCTATTTTATTAGAGTAAATAAATGAATAGATGGATAGATAAAAAGAAGGTCCACAAATATGGGGACCAATCATGGGAGTGTGTCATGAACCATGGATTATTAATTCAGAATCCAGTTCTATGCAGCAGAAGCTTTTTAAAAATAAATACATAAAAAAGGCCTAGACAATAAAGCAGCTATTTGTTTAATGATATACGAAATGCAAGTTGATGTATTTTTTCATCTAAAAGAAAGCTAACATCCCAGTGAAATATTATCTAAATGTTCACTAAGTTATCGATAACCTATATCTAGATTTTTAGTGCTTATTTTAGGAAACAACAAATGCATTTTGCATATTCTTGCCCCAAAGAACATATATTAGCACCAGTACATCTTTTTTTCTTAAACTAAGAGCATAAGAAAGTAAATTTGTGTTCTGGATTCTACAGTCTCTTCTTGTCACACAGGCATCTTTCTTTCAGTTATCCCCTCCCTCCACTCTAATATTATTCTCTACTTGTCTATTTCCAGTGGTACACCAACAGCTTTAAAAAAGGCAACCTTCCCTCTTTCTCTTCTCTTTCGTATTTAAACATCTGGGGGGAGAAAAATACCTATGCCTGGTGCCTGGAATTCTCCCCTTTCTATTCACTCCATCATCTATTATAATCTAGCTTTCACGCTCAGGAGCCACTAAAATTCCTTTTGTCAATATCACCAGTTTTTCCCTAGCTACAGCACTTTTCCCACAAACTTTTGAAAACATCTTATTTCTCTCATTTTTAAAAAAGCTCTCTTGATGTTACTTTCTCCTTCCATTTACCAGCCCATTTCTCTGCTCCTCTGTACAAATGCCCAGAAAGAAACTCCTCCCATTCTTTCTTGAACCCACACAATCAGACTTTCACCTTCATCATGCCACCAAAGCTGCCCTTGTCAAACTCACTGAAAATGTAGATATTGCTAAATCTGGTGGTCCATTTTATGTTCTTATCTTTCTTTGTCTGCCAGGAGCATTAGACATAATCGACCAGTCCTGCTCCACACTGAAATACTGTTTTCTTTCTTTCTTTAACATCTGGTATGTACATTCTCTTTGAGGTTTTCCTCCTACCTCAAAGGTCACTACTTCTCAGTCTTCCTGGGACAGAGATTCCTCCACCTCTTTCCCCACCTCTTAACACTGGGGACTTCGGAGCTCAATATTTGTACCTTTTCCCCATCACCATTAATTCCTTGGTGATCTCTTTAGTTTTATGGCTTTAAATACCATACATCATTGACATACCCAGTATCCCTGAATTCCAAGCCTATCTCCACTTTACATCTAATGAGCATCTCAAATGTAACATATACAAATTGTTCAGCCACATCCATAAGCTGCTTCTGCCACAGTCTTGGCAGCTCCATTTTTCTAGATGTTCAAGTCCCAAACTCTGGAGTGACACCTGACACCTCCCTTTTTCTCCCATCCCATATTCTAGCTGTCACCAGTAGACCAGAACTTTGAAAAATAGCCAGAAGCCAACCATTTCTTACAATTTTACAAACTTCTCTGCCACCAACTTGGTCAAAATGTCCATCATCTCTTGCCTGGTTGATCCTAAAATCCTTTCTGCAGTTGCCCTTGACCCTGACTCACTGTTCCCAATCCAGCAACCAAGGTGAGCCCTTTGAAAATTAACCAGTTCAGGTCTCGCCCCTAATGGAATCCCTCCATTTACTTCTGATATGATTCAGAGTAAAAGCAAAGTTCTCACCAGCCTGCAAAGCTTTATACTACCTCATCCTTATATCACACTGACCCCTTCTTACTCCTCAGCCCTGTTACCTTCACTGCAGTAACAATTCCATGCTTACCATGTCTGCACGTAGAGTTACTTCTAACCAGAAGACCCCACCCAAATGCAGCTTATGCTCTTCCCTACTTTGAATCATAGTTCAAATATCACTTCAGGGACTTCCCTGGTTAAGAATTCGCCTGCCAATGAAGGGGACATGGGTTTGAGCCCTGGTCCAGGAAGAGCCCACATGCCACGGAGCAACTAGGCCCGTGTGCCACAACTGCTGAGCCTGTGCTCTGGAGCCCACAAGCCACAACCACTAAGCCCGCGTGCCACAACTACTGAAGCCCACGCACCCAGAGCCTGTGCTCCACAGCAAGAGAAGCCACTGCAATGAGAAGCCCATGCACCACAACAGAGTAGCCCCTGCTCGCTGCAACTAGAGAAACCCTGCATGCCCCAACGAAAACCCAAAGCAGCCAAAAATAAATAAATTAATTTAAAAAAAAAACAAATATCACTTCATTCAAGTCTCTCCCTCCTAACTACTCTAGTTAAAATTGCAACCTCCTCCCCTGCTTTGTATTACTCGATAGGAGTTATCAACATCTGACATACTCTATATTTGGCTTATTTCTGTTGCTCCTTTTCATACTCTATATTTGGCTTATTTCTGTTGCTCCTTTTCTGTCTCTTTCACTAGAGTATCAGCTCAGGAGGGCAGAAAACAGCGTCTCCTTTGTCCACCAGTGTATCCCCAGTGCCATCCTAGAACAGTGCCTGGCGTATATTATATGATCAAGGAATTTTTGATGAAAGGGAATAAAATGAAATATCTCCGTGTGGCCAGTTCTTACCTTACTTAATATCTTAGAAGAACTTTGAGAGGTGTCTCATACCTCCTTCCTAAGATATTCCATTCTCTTGACTGTAACTCACACTCTCCTAGTGCCCACATATATCACAGCCTACTCCTTTTCATTCTCCTTTGACAACTCTACGTTTTCTGCCCTTATTTCAGTTGTCAATATTCCTTGAGGCTTGGCTGTGGGCTCTTTTCTCTGCTCTTTCTATACTCTTCTCTAGACATCTACTCTCACAGCATTACATACTGATGACCCCAGACAAAACTCTCCTCTGATATCCAGACAAGTACAATCACTAGGATGCCACACATGTATCCTAAGATTAACATATCCAGGGATGTCTTGATTTCACCCTCCCTCCCGTTACTGTTCCTCCTCCAATCCTCTCCAATTCAAATAACACTATTCTCTGTCCCTTTTCTTAAAAAAATCCACGAGTCATTTTTGATTTCTCCCTTTCCTTTACCACCTATATGGAATCCATCACCAATTCTTTGCTGAATTATACCTTCAAAATATATCTCACTTTTATCTGTTTATATTCATCTTTGCTACATCTACCGTCTTATTCCAAGCTACCATTAACTTAATGGAAAGAACCAAGGAAAAAAGTTTTTTCATTGGTCTCCTTGCTTCTAGTATTGTTCCAACTTTTATATCTAAGCCTTTCTTTTTCTTATGTGGCAGCCAGAGGGATCATGTTACAATCTAAGTCACACCATGTCATTCCCTCCACCTAAAAATCTCCAGTGATGTCCAGGTTCATAAAAGGAAACTCCTTTACCAAAGGTTTTGTATGATCTGGCCTCTGCTAACAACTCCAAGCTAGTCCCGTGAGATTCTTCCTCTTGCTTTTCGATTCCAGGCACACTGGACACCCTTCACTGTCTAAATCTCACTAATTTATTATCTACCTTAGGATCTTGGCACTTGCTTTTTTTGCTGCCTGAGAACAACTTTTGCTTACTCTTTCCATGTCTGTCACCTTTAGGTCTTAGCTTAAAAGACTTCCTTGTCCACTGTATCTGAAATAGATCTCTCACCCGATTTATTCTAGCATACTATTGGATTGTTCCATAGCATTGTCTTTATTTACTTTATTATTTGTGTCCTTGTTATTTTTATCTCTCTACATTGCTTAGCCTGTATCTGATTCAGAATTATATCTTCACAACTTAACATTGTTCTTGGCACATAACAGTCTCTCACTATCTATTAGTCCAACAAATGAATGAATGAATGAATGAATGTGACAAGTCAGAAGAGAATGAAGCTTTATTTTTCTGTTGCCCTGGGCATTTCAAGTGTTCATTTCATCTATATACTTTAAAAAATATATTCTCTGTCAATGTTCAATTAATAAAGCTAGCACATGGCACATCAACTTAATTTTTAGGTTGAGATATATATCATTTGAAAACACTGCAAAGAAGTTTTTATTTCTGTGGGAAAATTCTTCCAAATTTACCTAAGTGTATACACTCCCCCAGTGTTTGCTTTTCCATTTTAAAATGTTATTAGAGCTTTAAAATAAAAGTTCTCATTTCACTCCTGTGGGGGAAATGTAGTTTTGCTTATTTTAATGACCTACTTAGTAACAAGAAGGTCTGTTAATGAAAATTTGACTCTTTTTCAACAGAAGGGTGCAAAAAAGTCTTACAAGTGGTTGTAGCAGAAGACCAGCTGCCTGTGATTGTAGCAGAAGACCAGCTGCCTAAGGGTTTAAAGAGTGAGAAGTGAGTTCTGGCCTTGTCAATTGCTTGTCAATTACTTGTCAATTACAGGGTTATTGGGTAATTCATTGCAACTTTTCTCAGCCTCCTCTCTGACAGAAGGATGATGCCTGCCCTGCTTATCTTTTTGCCTAGTTGTGATAATCTTATTAGGCACTGTATGTGAAAATGTTTTCAAAATTGTAGAAAACCCTACTCATCTGAAGTCCTACTGTGTTGGTGAACAACCTTGCAAAACTGACCCTAGTGCTCCATTGCCATTTCAGAGAGATTGTAGAAGATGATCTAAGGCAATCATCTCTGTTTATATGTATCTGGAAGCATTTATTATTCCAGATCATTTGCCTCAAAAGACTGACATGCATAAAAGGTTGTATAATCCTTCAATAAATGGAAGTGGGTAAGGGCTGGCTTCCTAAGCTATTTCCTGGTGGTTAGTACCTTAGCTATGCATTTTTAAGACGGTGTGTAACTGTTGAAAGTGGATACGAGCCAAGGGGATGATTTTCTAGCTCCTTTGTGGAATGGTTTACTGTGTGCTGCTTCTAAGCAGGTGCAAGCTACTTCTGGATGGTAGCAGACTGATTTGTCAACGGCTGGAAGAACTCTACCCCTTCAGATGTCCCAATCTAGTTTCTCTCACTCTGCCTCCTTCCTTCCCTTCTCACCTTTCCCCTTTCCTTCTCTAATGGAGAATGTGGGAGACAAGGGAAAGGAGATCTTGGAGGGATGAAAAGCAAGAACCATTTCAGTTCCTTTTACTTCCCCATTGCAATCTGTGCTGCTGAGTTAAAAATATATAATTTCATTTCCAAATCTATTTCAACCCTTGCCTGGCCTACTGAGCAATCACAAACCTTCCAATTTCAATTCAGATCTTTGCCTTTAGCTTTATTTTATAGGGAACACTGCTAAGTTGTATAAACAGATATAAAGTAAATGCTTTACAGAGAGCAGAAGTAGGATTAAAGGAACCAGGGAATAAATCTGTATTTATAGCACACTGGTCAAAATCTGAATTGTTTTCATTTCATTTATAAAATGCCAAACTTTCCACAAAATTTAAAATGTCAATGAAGGGATCATACCTGTGGCATCCAAGAGTCTCTGCTAGCAATGATTTTTCTTATTATTTTCAGTGGTGCTCATTTATAACATCTTGTAAACAGATTACACATTTTCTGCAGGTGAGAATTACTATTCCTCTGTCACATTTGGAATACTATGTATTTACAGAGAATGACCCACTTCTAAAAAATGAATTACATTTACCACAAATATTTATGAGCAACAACCCCCAAAATTGTGCTACATGGTAAGTTATTAATAATTAATCAACTGCTAACACTTAAAGTAACGTGAATTCAACCCCTTCCCATAAAGCTATAAAAGGATCTCCAGGTGGGCAATGAAGATCACTTGGCAGAGACAAATAAGATGACTAATATTGCCCTTGAAACATTTTAGCAGTACTGCAGCTAACCAAAATCCTGCAATGTCTTATATAGGTTGATTTCATTCATTTTATTGTCCATATATTATCATGGGAGAGGGTAGTTGGTAAAAAAGATGCAACTCCAATGGATCCCTTCTTCTTTTTGAATTATAACTTGCATTATAACCAACGGCATAGATATGATTTTAATTTCCAACATTAAATAATAAAACCATATGATTTCAATAACTTTTCACTTTAATTTAGGTTCAGGGACATCAATTCACTAATGAATATTTAAACTACATGTGATTGCATACTTCCATCATTTTTTTCTTTA
This sequence comes from Phocoena sinus, assembly GCF_008692025.1. NCBI lineage: Eukaryota > Metazoa > Chordata > Mammalia > Artiodactyla > Phocoenidae > Phocoena > Phocoena sinus. The sequence goes on from NC_045767.1 coordinate 71,193,581, forward strand.
CTTGAAATGTCAAGCTTAAAAACTTTATGGGCAGATACATCGTCTTTTATTGATATAATAGAGCCTTAAATGGCATCACATCATCTGAAACCTTCTCTACAAAATTATTTTTAATCTAAAGTGATAATTTCCTAGTCACTTATGAAAGATCATGCATTGACAAATGATTCACTTCTGTAAGGAAGCCTCTTTTCAGATTTGCATGAAGCCAAATGCGGTGCTGAGCATCCTACCCCTGGAGAGGCAACGTGAAAAGAACCAAGAGAATCTTTCATCCTTCTCATCCATCTTTATCACTGTCAACATGCAAAACCTGAATTAAAACCTTCAATGGCTCCCTGTAACCTTCTCAATAAAATCCAGGAAAAAAATGGCTCCTGATTCCAGAAGACCGGATTCCAGCCTATCATTCATATGCTATCTTTCCTGTATAAATCACTTTCTCGTTTGAATCTTCAGTGTTCTCCTTTGTTAAATGAGGAGAACAAGACTAGACAGACTCTAAAGACTCATCCAGCTCTAATCTATCCACTTCTCTTTTATTTCCAACAATTCTTTCTAGGCTGGGACCAAACAACTTTGAAATAATGTCTAATTCTGTCCTCTTTCCCAGGAACATGCTGCTTCCTTTTACCTTCTACACCCCCCATCTTCTTATCTCTTAAACACCCTCCATAGGAAGCTTAAATGAAATGCTTCAGTGCTTCTAATATTATGATACTCATCACAGAATATCTGATAGCATCCCAGTCTTCATGGATTTGTCTTTTAAATACACAACCTGATCTGGGTTCACATCCTGCCCACGCCACTTATTAACTGTGAACTTGGACCAGTTGCTTATTTTTCCAAGCCTCAATTTCTTCCTCTGTAAAATAGGAATAGTAATAGCTTTCTCTTGGGGTTGCTGTGAGGGTTAAACAGTAAAGTATCTATATCCTTTAAGATAGAGCCTATGTCTTATTCAACTCATTTCCCAAGAGGGTAACTAGCTCAGAGTACTGGAAAGAACAGAAACTTGGTGGTCAGAAGCCATGGGCCAACACTTTGGGTGAAGACACATGTTCTCTCTCTGAACTGGACTGAGACGGTGTTTGAGGTTAAGAATAATATCTTGAGATTTCTGTGAACCTGGTGCCTAGCACAATGCTTGCCACATAGATTCTCATTACATAAGCAAAGGGACTATGAATATGGAAAAGAACAACAGTGCTGTTAATGGATGTGCCTCTATTAGACCCTTTATACACATTTACTGAAGGAAGAAATAAAGCAGAAATACCCGACTCCAAAGTCTTAGGAGGGTAGTAAATGCCACCTCTGCAAATAAAGTAAACTTTCATCCCAAGGTAGAAAAGAATAGGAAAGAACTGGGTTCTCTAGGAGAGCAGGCATCTTGCGCCCCTGATTCCTGTCCTAGGCAGAACAGGTTTTGGCAGAGGGACTGATTCCACGTGGGAGGACAGGGAACTTCGTATCAGCTGTGTCAAGTGCAACCTGCTCTGAGCAGTGGCCAGGTTAGGGGGGCGTACATTCTCGGGGCACAGCGCAGCAGGGCAGCTGAGCCTCGAGTTCCCATTTTGGACACTTCCCCTTCAACCTCGCCCACCCGGCAGTCAGGTCCCGGAAGGTAATTGGTGTTCCGGAGAGGCCAAGCTTCTGAGGGGGCAGGGAGATGGGAAAGTACGGGTGGGGGCGGGTTTCTGGTCAGAGGTCTCATCAAAAGAGGGGAGAGAGAGAGAAAAGAGACATTGGGAGAGGGAAAGGGAAAGAGGGAGGGAGGGAGAGATTGAGAGATTTTTCATTTTTGCACGCGACGCATACCTCATGATATTCCCACAGACAGACAGACAGACGCAGAGAGAGACACACAGGACACACTTGCGCGTTTGAAATCGTTCATACCCCCAAATCCAGGACGCAGCCTGTTGTCATAACCATCGAGTAAACTGTCCAGGATGCGGGTAAAATTTTCCGGGCATAATCTCTCCTCCTTTTGGTTCTGTCCTGGGGATTCGTTTAAACTGCAAACGCACGCACACACACACACAAAAAAAAAAAAACAGGGGCGGATGGGGTTATTTTAAGAATTGATCAGCGAACAGGTGGAAACAGATTTATCTTCTAGGAAAAGAGTCTCTTGCCCCAAACTAAAGGAGGCAGGGCGGAGGGATGGGGGACAGAGAGAAATGGTCAGGAAAGGCGCACCCCGCGCACACGGACCCCAATATCCACACTCTTCTTGCACCCCGTGCCCCTTCTGCTCTCGGCGTCTACGTGGTCAGAGCAAAGCCCGGCTCCGGGCCGCTGACCTTACAGCGGAGACCAGAGGGTCTAATTCGCCCTTGCGGGGGGCGGGGGGAGGCTGGCAGCCAGAGGGGACCCAGAGCTGGCTCCTTCTCCACCTTCCCCAGGCCCTCAGTACCTCGGGGGACTCACCAAGCCGCCAGGCACAGGAAGTGCAGGAGGGCGAAACTGGCCCCGAAGGACGTCGCGATCGCGGGTACCTTCTTGGCAGAAACCATCTTTGCAACATGCCATACTTTAAGCCTGTTCAGGTTTCCAGGCTCTCCAGATGCCCTGAGCAGGGTGCGAGGCGAGGGCAGAGGCTCTCCGCGGTTGTGCGCACACTCGCGCTCACACTCGCCCGCGCTCACACTCGCCTGCGCTCAGCCAGCCCCAGCCGCGGTGGGCGCGTGTGTGCACGCGGGCCGGGGAGGCGGTTCCTGCCTTGCCTCGCCCCCTCCTTTCCTTGCCGAGCTCTCCAGTGTATGGAGAGCTGTGTATCTCCTTCACACCCTTTCGTGCCCGCACCCCGAACCTGCTGGGGTTAACCCTGGGGCGCTGCCACGGAAGGGCTGAGCCAAGTTCTTTCCGACCTTTAACCCCGGGGAGCAGAACCAGGGGCTTCCGCCCCTCCTCGCGCTCGCAACGCCCCACCGCGGGTGTGTCCCCGCCCACAGCAAAGCTTAGCCTCCACTTCTCCCTCCCGCTGGGATGTGGATTGAACCCCTGAAGCTCCTCTCTCTTTAGGTTGTTTGAGGACCTGTTTGTACCCATTTTCAAGGCTGGAGGTGGAGAAAGGGCGACATGGCAGGGCTTGCTGGGCCTGGGGAGTGGGAGACCAGGATAGGGAGAGGGGATCAAATCTGGACGGACACAACCTCTGGGACTCTCCCCTTCAGGTGTTGCGGGGCGCCGAAGGAAAGAAGATTCTTCCTGGTAAAAGGGGTTGCAACTCACTGGGCAGACTCTCGCCAAACTGTTAGGAAGTGGACTTGAGCCTCATTCTGTAGTCAACTCCTTTGCCAAGCTGTTGCTGCAAAGATACCAAATTCCTTTATGATACCTGTAGCCGCCTGGCACGCACAGGCCCTCTGCTTTGTTGCTCCATCCTTTTTCTGGAGGGCAGAAAAGAGGTGGAGAAAAGGGACATCTGATCAAAATCACTTTCACTTCTTGAGACAGTTGACGCTCTTTTTTTCACAACAGAGCTGACTCGACTTCCAGAATGCTTCAGGGAGGGGGAAAGGATGGCTGGGGAGAGGGAGAGGAGAGAGCAGGAAAAGAGAAAGTGTGTGTGTGTGTGTGTGTGTGTGTGTGTGTGTGTGTGAGAGAGAGAGAGAGAGAGAGAGAGAGATTAAAACAGAAGGGAAGCCTCAGTTCACTAATGACTTGCAAAGGAACACTAAGCACCATAACTTTAGTGTTTTATTGAACACAGATAAGCGCTTCCAGTAGAACTTTCGAAAATGTTAATTACTGGTTCCAAGGCGAAAAGGTGTCTTTCACCTTAATAGTGATGCATATGAAAATGTTTATATGATGGATCAATGACCTAAGTAATTTCTGTAAAGTTAGGTCCCTGGAACCAGTCACTACCAATAATTATGTTCTGTTTAGGACTTTGACGGTTTGTTCAAAGTTTGATGACTGGTGGACTGATTTGATATGGAAACAATCAAGCCAAGGGAGGATGGGGGTTTTGTTTGCTTATTTTTGTTTGTTTGTTTCAATCTCCTGGTTAAAGTTTTTCTTGCAAAGGCGAAGCCTTTTCTGATTGCCAAAAGTGCATAATACCCAGAGGTATGTACTCTCATGATATTGTATATTGCTTCCTTCATGGCATTTATTATGCTTCATCTTAATTCTATCTGTATCATTCTTCTCTTAAAGACTGTAATCTCCTTGAGGGTCTGGGCTGGGTGATTTTTGTTTATCTGAGTTTATTTTTTCTCTTATTGCAGTGCATGGTACCTAGTACAAGGACAGTAAATATTTATTGAATGAACAATTAAATGAATTAATGAATTGCTTGTTTCCAGATCCATCTTAATTAATTTGGATGAAATTCAAGCTCACTCTCTTGGAGAAAAAATAGAAATACTAGTGTATTCCCCAAATATGCCGTGAAAGCATTTTTCTCCTCAGATTATCCACATAAAAGCTGCTAATACATTATAGTATTATTTTTTTTTTTTTTTTTTTTTTTTTTTTTTTTTTTTTTTGGTACACGGGCCTCTCCCTTTTGTGGCCTCTCCCATTGCAGAGCACAGGCTCCGGACGCGCAGGCTCAGCAGCCATGACTCACGGGCCCAGCCGCTCCGCGGCATGTGGGATCTTCCCAGACCGGGGCACGAACCCGTGTCCCCTGCATCGGCAGGCGGACTCTCAACCACTGCGCCACCAGGGAAGCCCTATAGTATTATTATATCGTACTATATTATTTCTCCAATCTTAGTGCTTTCCTATACTTTCTAATATATATATATATATAAAGAATAGAAAACAATGGACTTAGGAAAAAAAAGTTCCACATAGTTAAAAACAAATTATCTTTAAAATTCCAATTTTAAGTATGTGAAACTAAAACCTTCAAAGGGATAAAAAGAAGGTTCCTCCTTTTATATAGCTACTTCCAATTATGTTTTTCTTAACTGGTATATAGTACTTAAGATCAGCTGAAGATAACAGTAGAGACATTTATATCTAATTTTATTTTATAACATAGCCTTTCATTTATGCTACCTTTGTATTATTAAAGTTACATGTTGGGTTTTACTGTCTAAAATCTTTAAAATATATATATATATACATATATATATGTCTTGTCTCTATGAGTTTTAAAATAAATCCAGTATTCAAAAAAATTACAATTTACTTTCACCTACAAATATCATTAAATATTCTATTATTTTCCATATAAACTCCTATCCATTATGGCCTAGATTGTGAGTGAACTTTTCCTGTATATAGCTGTGTAGAAGTATGAAGGTATTAAAATTTTACCTATAACTTCCTTCTTTAAAGCTGACATAAGTCTTTTTTTTAATTATTTTTATTTTATTTATTTTTATTTTATTTTATTTTTTATATCGTTATTGGAGTATAATTGCTTTACAATGGTGTGTTAGTTTCTGCTTTATAACAAAGTGAATCAGTTATACATATACATATGTTCCCATATCTCTTCCCTCTTGTATCTCCCCCCCTCTCACCCTCCCTATCCCACCCCTCCAGGTGGTCACAAAGCACCGAGCTGATCTCCCTGTGCTATGCAGCTGCTTCCCACTAGCTATCTACCTGACGTTTGGTAGTGTATATATGTCCATGCCTCTCTCTCGCTTTGTCACAGCTTACCCTTCCCCCTCCCCATATCCTCAAGTCCACTCTCTAGTAGGTCTGTCTCTTTATTCCTGTCTTACCACTAGGTTCTTCATGACATTTTTTTTTCTTAAATTCCATATATATGTGTTAGCATACGGTATTTGTCTTTCTTTTTCTGACTTACTTCACTCTGTATGACAGACTCTAGGTCTATCCACCTCATTACAAATAGCTCAATTTCGTTTCTTTTTATGGCTGAGTAATATTCCATTGTATATATGTGCCACATCTTCTTTATCCATTCATCTGATGATGGGCACTTAGGTTGTTTCCATCTCCGGGCTATTGTAAATAGAGCTGCAGTGAACATTTTGGTACATGACTCTTTTTGAATTATGGTTTTCTCAGGGTATATGCCCAGTAGTGGGATTGCTGGGTCATACGGTAGTTCTATTTGTAGTTTTTTAAGGAACCTCCATACTGACATAAGTCTTTGATTGCTATATTCAAGTGCACTACCCCCAAACATTATTATGTTAAGTCAGCAACATATTATAAATGTATCATAAAGCTCTACATTTGATATGGTGGGATGCAAGTAATACAGATCACCTTCCTGCTAAAGTCTTAGGATGGACACTTTGTCCACAATGCCTATGAAATGTCCTGAAAATTAATACAAAACTTTGTATTCATGTAAGCATGTGCATTTTTTTCTGTGTGACTCTTCAAAACTGTTATCAGGGAAATAAAAGGAATCCAAATCGGAAAAGAAGAAGTAAAGCTGTCACTGTTTGCAGATGACATGATACTATACATAGAGAATCCTAAAGATGCTACCAGAAAACTACTAGAGCTAATCAATGAATTTGGTAAAGTAGCAGGATACAAAATTAATGCACAGAAATCTCTGGCATTCCTATATACTAATGATGAAAAATCTGAAAGTGAAATCAAGAAAGCACTCCCATTTACCATTGCAACAAAAAGAATAAAATATCTAGGAATAAACCTACCTAAGGATACGAAAGACCTGTATGCAGAAAATTATAAGACACTGATGAAAGAAATTAAAGATGATACAAATAGATGGAGAGATATACCATGTTCTTGGATGGGAAGAATCAACATTGTGAAAATGACTCTACTACCCAAAGCAATCTACAGATTCAATGCAATCCCTATCAAACTACCACTGGCATTTTTCACAGAACTAGAACAAAAAATTTCGCAATTTGTATGGAAACACAAAAGACCCCGAATAGCCAAAGCAATCTTGAGAACGAAAAAAGGAGCTGGAGGAATCAGGCTCCCTGACTTCAGACTATACTACAAAGCAACAGTAATCAAGACAGTGTGGTACTGGCACAAAAACAGAAAGATAGATCAGTGGAACAGGATAGAAAGCCCAGAGATAAACCCACACACATATGGACACCTTATCTTTGATAAAGGAGGCAGGAATGTACAGTGGAGAAAGGACAGCCTCTTCAATAAATGGTGCTGGGAAAACTGGACAGGTACATGTAAAAGTATGAGATTAGATCACTCCCTAACACCATACACAAAAATAAGCTCAAAATGGATTAAAGACCTAAATGTAAGGCCAGAAACTATCAAACTCTTAGAAGAAAACATAGGAAGAACACTCTATGACATAAATCACAGCAAGATCCTTTCTGACCCACCTCCTAGAGTAATGGAAATAAAAACAAAAATAAACAAATGGGACCTAATGAAACTTCAAAGCTTTTGCACAGCAAAGGAAACCATAACCAAGACCAAAAGACAACCCTCAGAATGGGAGAAAACATTTGCAAATGAAGCAACTGACAAAGGATTAATCTCCAAAATTTACAAGCAGCTCATGCAGCTCAATAACAAAAAAACAAACAACCCCATCCAAAAATGGGCAGAAGACCTAAATAGACATTTCTCCAAAGAAGATATACAGAATGCCAACAAACACATGAAAGAATGCTCAACATCATTAATCATTAGAGAAATGCAAATCAAAACTACAATGAGATATCATCTCACACCAGTCAGAATGGCCATCATCAAAAAATCTAGAAACAATAAATGCTGGAGAGGGTGTGGAGAAAAGGGGACACTCTTGCACTGCTGGTGGGAATGTGAATTGGTTCAGCCACTGTGGAGAACAGTATGGAGGTTCCTTAAAAAACTACAAATAGAATTACCATATGACCCAGCAATCCCACTACTTGGCATATACCCTGAGAAAACCAAAATTCAAAAAGAGTCATGTACCAAAATGTTCATTGCAGCTCTATTTACAATAGCCAGGACATGGAAACAACCTAAGCGCCCATCATCGGATGAATGGATAAAGAAGATGTGGCACATATACACAATGGAATATTACTCAGCCTTAAAAAGAAATGAAATTGAGCTATTTGTAATGAGATGGATAGACCTAGAGTCTGTCATACAGAGTGAAGTAAGTCAGAAAGAAAAAGACAAATACCGTATGCTAACACATATATATGGAATTTAAGGGAAAAAAATGTCATGAAGAACCTAGGGGTAAGATAGGAATAAAGACGCAGACCTACCGGAGAACGGACTTGAGGATATGGGGAGGGGGAAGGGTGAGTTTTGACAGGGCGAGAGAGAGTCATGGACATATACACACTAACAAACGTAGTAAGGTCGATAGCTGGGGGGAAGCAGCCGCAAGGCACAGGGATATTAGCTCGGTGCTTTGTGACAGCCTGGAAGTGTGGGATGGGGAGAGTGGGAGGGAGGGAGACGCAAGAGGGAAGACATATGGGAACATATGTATATGTATAGCTGATTCACTTTGTTATAAAGCAGAAACTAACACACCATTGTAAAGCAATTATACCCCAATAAAGATGTTTAAAAAAAAAAAAAAAAAACTGTTATCAGATTCTCAGAGGCTATGAACACCCATAGTATGGACTAATGTTTTAATGTAAAAGATGACATATATAATAGAACAGTCAACCAAACAGGCAAACAAACATTTGTAACTAATATGTGACAAACATCTCTATCCCATTTGATAAAGTTATCTATTGCCAGTTTCTATAGACTATTATGTAGATCTTGAGTCTCCTTTGAAAGTACTCAGCCTGATTTTTATCAATTTATTAAATGGCAACTAGATTGGTACACAAAAATTTGGGGTGGTAATAAAATGAATAATTTGTAAGAGTTCAACCTGTTTCTCTTTCTATAATTACTTTTGGTAAGAGATTGAACCAATTTTAACTATTGGAAGAGGGTAATGATGTGAATTACTGCTTTAAATTCTGAAGGCTTGTGGATATACATCTAGTTGAAATAGTTCAATTCTGAGACTATAGAAGCTATTGATTATCTTTGCATTAATGCATTTCTCTGTCCTATATATTTAGGATAGGTGAGAAGAATTGATTTGATGCTCTCTAATCATGCCTTTCCTCATTTGTATTAAAACAACACTTCTACGAAAATTTACCTGTTTGCTAATCTGTTATTATTGTCTAGTTGTAGATTTTTATCTCTATTATTAAGACATCCCAATACTGTGTCTATTGTTTTAATGGTTACTACATTAAAAATGACATAAGCTGGGGTACCTTAACAGAATCTATTTGAATAAATATTTCATAATTGATTACTACTTTCAGAATAGTGTTTATTTTTCTTGGCCATATAGTTAGTGCAGATTTAGTTGTTCCAATGTGATTACTTGAAAGAAAATAACATTTAAGCAATATGTGTATCTTATATGAATAATTTCTATACATGAAATTGGAAAGTCAGCTATTATAGTAAATATTTTTAACACTTAATTGAATGTTTTTGTGATTGTCCATGACCAAGTTGGACATTGAAGAAAGTAGATCCACACTTAAGAGTTTCCAAGATCCCACATTAATTTAAACTGTAATAGGAAATACTAGCTCTCCAATATCAGCTTTTGCGTCATTTGAAAGTCCAATAGTTTATAATAAGTAGAAAGAATACATTTTAAGGGCTTGGAATCCAAGTAATGAATTTAATAAATACTTTTAGGCTTATTTGCAAATAACTAATGATGCACGAAGCATTCTTTTATTTGTTAGACCTTGAATTCTGGAGCGAGTTCTCAGAGTAATTACAGAGGTACTATTTTATATCAGACTCCAAAAAGCCAAGATTGTTTTTTGTGTGTGAATATTCTATAAACTTTATACAAAGTACTAAGTATTAGAAGGAAGATTCCCTTGATTGCATTCATGTACATGTGTGTATTTTCAAAGTTTCTGAAAAAAAATACTGAGTGATAGTTATTTTTTCAGCATCTAATAGTAATGATTAGCAAGGGCCATTTATGCATAACCAATAGGGCTCAAAATTAAACATATCGTTACACTTGCTGCCAAGTGCCTAGCGTATGATAAGTATATTGTCTTGATTATTTTTTTCTTTTTTTTTTTTTTAGCTAAATTAACAGAAGTTAACTTTCTCTCAATTCTGGAGGCTAGAAGTCTGAGATCTTGATGTCAGCTTGGTTATTTCTTCTGAGGCCTCTCTCTGCAGCTTATTGGTGGTCGTCTTCTCACTGTGTCACATGGACTTTTCTCTGTATGCGTGTGCATCTGAGTCCAAATTTCCTCTTTTTGTAAGGACACCAGACCTTACAAGGTCCACCCTAAAGACCTCATTTTAACTGAATTACCTTTTTAAAATGTCTATTTCCAAGTAGAGTCACATTCTGAGGCATTGGGACTAAGACTTCAATGTATGAATTTGGCGGGAACACAATTCAGCACATAACAGTGGTGATCTGCCTTCAACTACATATAGTAAACAAAATGAAAGTAATGTGCATGTAATGATTTTTTTTAATTCATTAAAAATTCACAGAGACATATGTGATTTTTTATGTCAATAGTAATGATGATAATAATCTTTATTATAATAATAGCAATTATCCTTTATTAATAGTTAATCTCATTTAAATCTTCAGAAAAATATGTTTACAGTTAGGTATTATTTCGCTCATTTTATAGATAAGGAAACTGAGACTTAAAAATGTTAAATAATTTTCTCGTGGTTACATGACCAGAAAATGGAAGGGTCAAGATTTTATTCCATTTCCTTGAAGAACCACTGGATAAAATTTCTTTTCGTTGTTTTATTTTGATATATGTGTATATTGTAAAATGATTACCACAATAATGTTAGTTAACACATCCATCACCTCACAGAGTTACCTTGCATGTGTGTGTGTGTGTGTGTGTGTGTGTGTGTGTGTGTGTGTGCGGTGAGAGCATTTAAGAACTACTCTCGGCAAATTTCATGTGTACAGTATGGTACTGTTAATTATAGTCTTCATGCTATACTTTAGATCCTTAAAAAGTATTCTTCTTTTAATGGAAAGTTTGAAATCCCTTTGATCAACACCTCCGCATTTCCCTCACCCCCAGTCCCTGACAACCACCAATCTACTCTGTTTCTATGAGTTCAGTTTTTAAATTCTACATATAAATGAGATCATACAGTATCTGTCTTTCTCTGTCTGCGTTGTCTTGTTTCAAGAGTAAGACAGGTTTACAACCAATTTGGAAAGCTGTTTGACAATACGTGTACATAAGTTGAACATGATCATAACCTATGATGAGGCCATCCCATGCCTCTTTTATAGCCCATAGAAGCTCTCATATTCACAACAAGGGACCTACACAATAGTATATTGTTTGTCATAGTGGGGAAATAGCCACAGATTAAATATCCTTTAACAGGGAAATGGATACATTATACTGTGGTGTAAATGAAGCACTATAAAGCAATTAAAATTAAGGAAATCAGGTATATATCAATATAGATATATGCCAAGAATATAATGTAAGCAAAATAAACAAGTGGCAGAATAATACCTTCAATGAATTATCATTTATACAACATTTAAAACATGAAAAATAATGTTTTACATTATTTATGGGTATACACGTAGTGATAAACCTGCATGAAAAAATAAACACCAAATTAGAGATAATGGCTATCTGAAGAAAGGAATAGAATAGGAAGAGAAACATTGGCTACTTCAATTATTTATCTAATGAGGCAAATTCGGCAAAATGTTAAATATTGATAAATCTGGATGTAAGGACTTGAGTCTTCATTATATTACTTTTTGGTATTGTTCTGACCATCTATTGCTGTATAATAAACCATTACAAAACTCGCTGGCTTGAAACAACAATTTATGATGATCTCTCAGTGTTCATGGTTTGACCAGGCTCATCTGGTGGTTCTCCATGGAGATGCCTCACCCTGTTGCAGTTAGATGGCAACTGAGACTGTGGTCCTCTGAAGGTTTGACCGAGCTGTCTATGAAGATAGCTTAATGCTTCACGTGACTGACACAACAGCTAGGATATCTGGAACGGTTGGAGGGTTGACTAGATCTCTCTCAATCTCTGTCTTTTGCCTCCTTACTTAGTTAGCTTGGATTTTCTCACAACAGGATGGTCTCAGGATAGTCAGACTTAGCTGCAAAACTTCTTAAGAACAAGCCTTAGAAGTTAGTGTCACCACTATTGCATTCTATTGGTCAAATCAATTTATAGGACCAAACCACATCCATAAAAAGAGGATACACATGGGAGGCATGGTTCATTGGGTGGCTATCTTTGAAGGCTGGTTATCACATATACTTTTCTCTGTGCCTGAAATATTTCATAGAAAAATTGAATAGAATTTTATAGGAGTGGTGTGAATGTTAATTTTATATGTTAACTTGGCTTGGCTATGGTATCTAGATATGTGGTCAAAAATTATTCTATATGTTTCTGTTAAAGTACTTGTTAGATGAAGTTAACATTTAAATCAGAAGTCTTCAAGTAAAGATTACTTTCCCTAATGTGGGTGGGCCTCATCCAATCAGTTGAAGGCCTTAAGGAAAAAGACTGACCTACCCAGAGGAAGAGGGAATTCTACCAGCAGACCTGCAGATTTAACCTGTAACTCTTCCCTGGGTTGCCAGCTTGCCAACCTATTCTATAGATTTTGAATTTGCCAGCCTCCATTATTGTGTGAGCCAATTTCTTAAAATCTCTTTCTCTCTCTCTCTCTCTCTCTCTCTCTCTCTCTCTCTCTCTCTCTCAATCCCTATTGGTTCTGTTTATCTGCAGAGCCCTAATCTGACACAAGTGGTATGGGGATATAAGACTAAATGTTTATTGAATCTTTTGGGTATGAGAAAAAATTAATGCTGTGTCCATTCAACAAGCAATTATTTTCTTACCTTTCAAATGCCATTAAATCCTTCCCCAAATAAGTGGTATGAAATTATTATAAAATCCTGAATGTTATCTTGTAATAACTTATTGCCATTGTTGTTCTTAGGATGGGCAGCTTTTTGTGACACAGGTAAGGACTCACTTATGATATGTGAGCATGTATAAATGTTAAACATACATGAGCCATAATTGAGGTTCTAAATGAATCACTATATTTTAATTTTGTCTTTTTGATTTTTAAAAAATTTTTATTGGAGTATAGTTGATTTACAATGTTGTGTTTGTCTTTTTGATTTTTTAATCAGCCAAATAATATATGTTCATTATAGAAATTTCGGAGAATATATAACACTAGCAAAAAAAGACGTACAGTACAATTATTCAAATAAAACACTTTTTAACTTTCTTTAAGGAGAAAAGGGCTTAAGCCTTTGAAGAAATATCTCTATTTGCTTTGCAAACTTTAAGAAAAACAGTATGTAGTGAAAATATTTGGCAATTAAATAAGCCCAGGTAGTAAAGGTGTGGAATACATTGTGTATTTTATGCAATTTTATTGTACGTATTTGCATTATTTTTATCATTTTTTTACTTATGATATGAAGAGACTCCTACTTCAAATATATTCCTAACCAGAAGAAAAATTAAATTAGCCTAAAGATGTATTTATTTTCACTAATCATTATAGACACAAATATTTTGCCCTTTCAAATTGTTTAAATAACAAAAACTTTTGAAGAAAAACATAATGTCAGGTAGTTGTATGTCTTTTTCAGTATTTTTTTAAATCCTCAATACGGAATCTAACACACAAATCAGGTTCACACAAAGTAAATAATCGAAGTATCACAGGTATATACTGGCTGACCATCAAACCAACACAGCATTTGGAACTAAATTTTCCAAACAAGCACAGGAACACGTAACATGACACAGTGGTAATATATTTGGTCCTCAGAAGACTACGAAGCTACACTGCTCTTCATTACCATCTGGTGGCTACTGCATGGAGTGGCATTAACCATAATTTTAAAAGAAAGTTAGAGGAGCTGAATATAGTACTTAAGAATAGAGAGAACCTCAGTATTATTGACAAGTATTAAAAATCCACGAGGATAAAGGCCAAAGAAGGATTTGGAACTTTCCTTACAATAAAAAAAACATACCATAAAAAGTTATTTATTGGAAACAATCTACAATGGACAAAAGTTGAACATTTGACAAATATGATTTACGAGTAGCCTAAGATCTCCAAATCACATATTTGTTTTACAACAGAAAAAGACAATGCAATTTTTTTTCTTTTAGTGATAAATTAGATGGAATCATTTTTCCAGATTTACCAAATATTTTGGTCATCCATGTATCTTCACATGCCATTTGCCAAAGAAATACCCTTTTCCATTTTATCTGCCTGGTAAATACTTATATACCTTTAAAAATTTAACTTAAATGGCACCTCACTTGCGAAGTCTACCTGTGCCATCCCAGCTGAAGATTCACTTATCCATCCCTACAGACTGTTGCTCATCGGCTAATCGTTTGCATAATGGTTTTTATTCATGACTGCTTGAGTTTCTCAAGAGAGGGGATGGTACCCTACTTATCACTGTAAGACTCAAGTTCTAAGCATTTAATATGTATTTATGTAAGGAATGAGTCCAGGGAATTCATTGTTCTTTAGCAAATCTAAACCAAAGGAAACCTCTCACATTTCAGGCTTACCAGACAGTTGCAACAAGGACAGAGGGAGATTTTGGAGACTGTAAATGCCCACATTGACATTTTACATTTCCCACTTCCATCACAGAATCACAAAGCCAAACTAGAACCAGAAAATCACCTAGTTGTGCCACAAAATTTTAAGTATGAGACTGAGGCTCAGAGAGAATATTTGACTTTCCCAAGTTTCTACAACTAATAACTACTAGAATAAGTATTTGAACCCCTATCATCTGACACTCATCAGTGAGTTTTTTATTCTACTAGTTTAATCCCTGACTTCTGTTAGGAGAATTCTTAGTTCTAGAGAACTGGACTTTAAAAATTAAACGCCCCTTTAGGGATCTGAATTCTGTACTTGGCCCATGACCTAGACTACACATATTTATAGGCAATTTAGGAAATCATTAATTATGTTATAGGACAATATGATAATTCAGTTGAACCTTGAACAACATAGTGTGAACTGCACAGATCCACTTATATGCACGGTTTTTTTCAGTAAATACGTTCTGTAGTACTACAAGATCCACCTTTGGTTGAACCTGCAGTTATGGAACTGCCATATACGAGGGCTGACTATAAAGTGATAAATTTTCCACTGCATGGGGGGAGTCCATACCCCTAAACCTCCACCCAGTCCCGTTGTTCAAGGGTCAACTGTATATTTAAATTTTTTAAAGTGCTTGATTTTGTGCCAACAGTTCTGGGAATTTACCCTAAGAAAATAGTAAGGTATGTATGTCAAGATTATGAGCATAATGAGCTCATAATTTCTGGCACCTTTGACTATTAAGGGGTATATACTTTAGGGCTGAGTAGGAGGTTTTTGAGATGCTCCAAGCATACCTTGTTTTTTAATCAAAACCATGTAATACCACGATAAAAATACATGACACAGTCTCTTGGAAGGTTTTTTGTTTTTTTTTTTTTAACCTTTCACTGTTGTGGTCGCTCCCGTTGCGGAGCACAGGCTCCGGACGCGCAGGCTCAGCGGCCATTGCTCACGGGCCCAGCCGCTCCGCGACATGTGGGATCTTCTGGGACCGGGGCACGAACCCGTGTCCCCTGCATCAGCAGGCGGACTCGCAACCACTGCGCCACCAGGGAAGCCCTGGAATGTGTTTTTAATAAGATATGCTGCTTAAAATCCAGAACTAGTTTTCTTCTGTGAATATGTATTTGATGCCATATCATCCAGTTTTTTTCAGCTTTAGAAATTATACTTCTAGGGAAAAAAAGTTTTTGGCATTTTCAGACTTAACATTTATAGTTTCCATAATTTTGCATTTCCCACGGAGTCTGGCATGTAGTTATTTGTAATTTCTGCTAAGGCATAAATATAAATAGTGGATGCTGAGAGGCCAGGAAGCAGGTAGAGCCAGTCACTTGGCTAGTCTAAGCCAAGGGCAGTGCTGGGCTGAGGCCAAACACCACTTGGCTTCTTGGTTCCAGAGGTTAATGTCCCATAGCCAGAAACTCTCCCCAAGTGATTAAAAGAAGAAAAAAAAAAGTGGTTCTTGGTGAAGAATAACCATCCAGTAAAATTTTGAATCTGGTGAATGCTGAAAACATAGCAAATATGATTTGAGCACAGTCTCTGGAAAGGAACCCTTTGATACTAAAAGAAATAGGAATTCAAGTGAAAGCAGTGAAGCAGTGCAAACATTCAGTGCTCATAAAGTAGAGACTATCAGTGATCTATCTTAACTTATAGTCAGCTTTTTAAAAGGCTTTCTGAAGATACAAGGACTAAAAATGCCTTTTTTTTTTTCTGTCACAGAGAACATTTCTTCTCCCTCTGCAAATTCTCTAAAATTAGGAACCAATGACTCTGAGATGCCTATCAAATCTCCTTACCTAAATCTTAAGGTAGGCGAGCTGCAGCATATGGAGCTCAGTTAAGCAATGTCTTCATTTAATTTGCCTCTACTCAACTTATTTACAGCCAACTCTCGGCATTTTAGCCCTTTCTAAGAGTATAAAGATTCTCTTCTTTCCTTTCTTCTTGCTCTTTTTTAAAAAATTTATTTGAAACTTTGAAGTATCTGATTTGGGGAAATTTTGATACATTTTTTCAAGTCATCTAAAGAAGAAGCAATGATTTCTTTTTGTTTTCTCCTTGCTTGCTGTAATCAAACTATTTTTCTTTGAAATGGCATCCTTTCAACTGAGTTGTTTACAACAAAATTATAATAAAAGGTGTGTTATTGCTGTTCCCTTCCATATCAAATAATGACAATACATTTTGATTTTAGGTTAGGATTGGCTTCCAGAAATTTCATAAGGCTTGCTAACCCTCACAAACAGCCCCCTCATTATATTATACTGAAAGAGTCTGGTTCTTGGAAAAGATATTTAACATAGTATAATTTATTTCATTATTCCAGAGTGTATAACCCCCCAAAGTTTGCAGTAAAAAAATGTATAAAAATTACCTTGTAATAATCGTAAAGATAGAACTCTGTACTTTTATGGGTCTGGTACATCTACCACCTCTATACTTTGTCTTACATCGTGAATACAAAATCACTCCAAAATCAAATTGCTTCACTTGGTTTTGATTACAATGACTTTAATTATGATAAAGAATGTGTCCTGTAGGCAAACTGCTTCTAAAATAAGGCATTGTAAAGGCTAAGCATTGAAAAGTAGTATATCTGTGTTTGGCATAAGGTTCTATAATTAACATGCTGTTTTCAACATATTTGACTTTGCTTGTAACACAGAATATTGCAATATGTGAATCCAAGCAGAAACACAGAATATGTGGGACAACTAGAAAAGGTAGTAAGATGATGGATTTAAACCCAATATTCCAATATTTACATTAAATTTAAAAGTAAATATTGCAATTAAAAGACAAAGGTTGCCAGACTGAATAGCAAAAATAAAGCTTAAGTGTATGTCACTTAAAAAAGACTAACTTTAAAAGTAAGAACACAGGGCTTCCCTGGTGGTGCAGTGGTTAAGAATCCGCCTGCCAGTGCAGGGGACATGGGTTTGAGCCCTGGTCCAGGAAGATCCCACATGCCGTGGAGCAACTAAGCCCGTGTGCCACAACTACTGAGCCTGCGCTCTAGAGCCCGCTGAGGCACAACTACTGAGCCCACACGCCACAACTACTGAAGTCTGCATGCCTATAGCCTGCGCTCTGCAACAAGAGGAGACAGTGCAATGAGAAGCCCGTGCACCGCAATGAAGAGTAGCCCCTGCTCGCCGCAGCTAGAGAAGGCCTGTGCACGGCAATGAAGACCCAACACAGCCAAAAATAAATAAATCAAATAAATTAATTTAAAAAAAATTTTTTAAAAAAGAACACAAATAATTTTTAGGTAAAGTATACCCCCATATTTTCACATGTCATAGTATCAGATAAAGGAAACAATCTCCAAGGATCATCATTAGAGAAAAAGGTGGATGCTTCATACTGAAAAAGACATATATACACCAGAATGATATAATAATTCTGAATTTGTTTGCACTTCAATTTATAGCCTTAAAAAACACTATAGGATTGACAAAACTAAGATCCAATTATAGTGGGAGTTTTTAACATACTTCTCTTGAAAAATAATGGAACAAACAGACAACACACGTAGTAAACATATAGATGATTTTAACAGCACAGTTAACAAACTGGACCTTATAAACATAGGGAACTGCTCCACCTAACAACTGCAAAGTATGTATTCTTTTCACATGACATGGGACATTGCCCCAAGTGACCACATGCTGGGGTTTAAAGCAAATCAAAACAAATGTCAAGGGACTGAAATCATACCAACTGTACTCTTTGACTGTTGTGAAGTTATGCTAGAAGTTAATAACGAATAGATAACAAGAAACCCCTTCTAGAGAAAGGAGAAAAATTGAGGGAGATGGAACAAGAAGCCAGAGAGATGGGCAGGATCCAGGTCATGGGAAGACTTAAGCTGTCCTAAGGTGTTCATATCCTAACAGCATTGGGAAAGCATTAAAGGAATTTATCTCGGGATTGATATAATCAAATTTGCGTTTTGAAAAGGTCATTCTGGTTGTGACTATGGTGATGGGAGGTGAGGAGAGTTAGCCTGGGTAAAGAATGGTGTGGAGCAAGGAAGCTCTAGAGGCAAGGAGGCCAATTAGGGGGTGCTTGCAATATTATAGATGAGGCTTGTTTTCTGAACTAGAACAGTGGCATGGGAATTGAGGCTGGAAATAAGTGGAAAGATTAGAGAAATATTAGGTGGCAGGATAGGCACTGTTAGCATTTGTTGGTGACAAGAAATGACTCCCAGATTCTCGTCTTGGTTAATGCTGGGGTGTGCTGCTTAACACAGAACACGGGAGGTGGGAGGGCAGGAAACTGGAGATAACAACTACAAGACATCCAAGGGGATCCAATCGCCACTTAAGTTCAGAACAGTGTTCTGAACCTAAAATATACGTTGGAGATTTTAAGTGGTAAATAAAGCCATGTGAGTAGATGAGATTGTACAAAGAGGTGAGTAGAAAGCTTATGTTAGAACAAAAAGAATGGAAACTTTTAAACTTCTGATATGGACTATCATTTGGGAAAAAATAAAATATTTTTCCTTACAGCTAGACTTTAAAAAATACCATTAACATAATGTACTTACTCTACGGTTTATTTATATAATTTTAAGGAATGACACCTAAAGCTAATGTACTCAACACTATTAATCAACACCATCTACTAAGATTAACAAGAGACATATATAATGAGTGGCCCTGATGGTCCAGACTATGTCAGAGGTCATATGTCAGTAAGCATACCAATCCACATAATTATGGATTGTCACTAATTGCGCTCTGTAATTTGACTGTAGAAATGGAAATTAATTAGTTGAGGTGATTTAAGTTAGAGGGTTTCAGGGTTGGTTCGCTGGATAAGAACAAGTGAATTAAAAACATCATGTATTGACAGAGACAGGTTGATATAAGAAAGGATGGGTGGTCTCCAGGATGGACCAGAAAGAAAGTAAAACCGAAGTTGTTAAGTTACTGTAGGTTTCATCCAAATTCAGTATATTTTTTAAAAAATAGATGTGTGTCCTTTAAAAGCTTTTTTAAAAAATAATTCGCCTAGTAGCTCTTAAAACAAGACATTTGGATGGGCTGCCCAAGCCCTTGCAGGTAAAGCAAGAATTATGAGGCTGCTACAGCTGACACTTTAACCAGGCTTCTGCTTACCTCTGGATAAATGTGGCTGTTCGGTTCCAAATTTTTAGTCTGAGATTTGGTGCATACTCAAGGAAGCTTTCTCAATGAGTGGTACACTCTGTCTCAACCTCCCTTTCATAAGTAGCAAGGCAATGTAGCAGGAAGTGCATTGGCATTTCTCTTCCATAAACCTTGCAAGCATCAGGTTCACATTCCTTCCTCTGACATAATGGCTGCAACAAAAATAAACTCTTGCTGGGCTCTCACATGAGGAACTAGAAGAAAAAGGAGTGCTTAGGTCTGAAAGTACTGATGAGGTTGAAAATCTCTCCTTTGAAAGAATATCTGAGGCAAGGTTCATGTAAGGAGCTCCATCAGAACACTCTGGGACCAGGCTTCAACTTACCACGCAGTTTATATGATTCTGAACTTACTCCCAAGTTCCGCCTTACTCTCTGAGCCTCAATCTCTCACTAGTAGCGTAGACTTGAGCCTGAGTTCTGTTCTTATTCTCCTTGTCCAGGGAGTAGAATCCCCCCATGCATAATTTCCAGATTCCTGGGCTGGATTTCCCCTATTTATAGATTTCCCTGGTACAACTCTCAGCATGTCAACTTGGACATTTGATGCTGCTTCTCCTTCAGCCTCACAAGGACGTGCCCTGATCGTTTGTGTGAACACACTCTTCTTGATGTTAGGTTTCACTACGATGCTTGTTATTAGTCTTCACTGAGACCAATTTGTTGTTTACACTTCCTGATGTTCATGTCCTCCTCCTGCTATCTGGGTTTTTCTTTCCATCTCTGTCCCAAGCCTATTTCCACTTCCCAGTGTCTTCTAAGCTTTGCCACCTCACTGCTACCAAGTGGGCTATTCTTAGCCCTTTCCACTGGACCCCAGATGCCTCTCATCTGAATACACACTATCATTTCCAGAGCTGAATCAGCACTGGAGTCCCTGTCTGAAGTGGAATGACTGTTCAACAGGTATCTAGACTCATGAGTCAGCTCACAATCAGCTGAATAATAGGGCTTAAAACTAAGACACTGAACAGTAGACATTAGGGGCAAAGGCTTTCTTTTTTTTTTAAATGCGTAAGATGTGATCAGCTGATTATGTTATCAGAGCAACAAACTGTAATAAAATATAGCCAAAAAACTAACAGGACGCTTTCACAGACTATTAGAGCAGAAAGAACTTTTAAAATGAACTAGATCAATTCCCTGTCTCCTACTCCAGTGTTCCTTTAGTGATTATACAGCAATCATTGTTTTGCATACTAACAAAGGAAATATGATAAGCAATGAAGAAATTATTTTGTTAGTATAAGTTAACAAATCAATTGAAATATTGGCTTATTTCCCTCACACCATTTATTGTGGTGAAATTATCATGCATCACCATGGTATATTTTTATGTAGCAAAGTTCCTGTTTCTTCTTCCCCAAAGCTGGAATATTAATATCTGATCTTTTCTAATCCTGCCTCCCCCATTGCTTAACTGTTTGACCTTGGGAACGTCGCTTCACTACTCTGGGCTTCTGTACTCATCATTTGCAAGATAAGGATAACGATAGTGCCATTTTATAGAATTGCTAACAAGGATTAAATGTGTTAATACATGTTAAAACATTTCAAAGAGTGCCTGGAACATAGTGAGCACTAACAAAGTGTCAGCTAATTAATAACTAACATATTGGGCTTCCCTGGTGGCGCAGTGGTTGAGAGTCCGCCTGCTGATGCAGGGGACGCGGGTTCGTGCCCTGGTCCGGGAAGATCCCACATGCCGCGGAGCGGCTGGGCCCGTGAGCCATGGCCGCTGAGCCTGCGCGTCCCGAGCCTGTGCTCTGCAACGGGAGAGGCCACAGCAGTGAGAGCCCCGCGTACCGCAAAAAAATAAATAAATAAATAAATAACATATTCAATTTTTATATTAATAACTAACATATTCAATTTTTTGAAACTGACACTTTTTTTTTAACTCATTGTCACTGATGGAGAGAAAGTCTTTCTACAGCTAGAGGTCAAAAGTTTAAAAGTGTTAAAACATTAGGGAGTTAACATATTGGTGTGAATAAGTTTTAGTCAAAGTGAAAATGAGGGCTTTAGACAATTTGCAGTTTCAGTGGTGAAAGGTGGCTGAGGCACCTAAAAAAATGAAAGGAAATGTAAAAGAGTGGGGTAAGCTTCCAAAAGAAGATGCAGGAGGCTTGGGCAAACTTCAAAGACTTTCCAGTTTGTTGGAGGAGGTCATGTAGAGGACAGGACTGCCAGTTGACCCGGGCTTCTCCCTGCTTCCCTGTCCTTGAAATGTACATTCTGCCCACTGTGCGCACACTGGGAGCTGTTTCAGTGACATAGGCTTGAGAGAGTAAGGGGTTGTTGAGACCGTTTGGATGGAATATGTGACTGAACCCTGTTAAGACCTCTGTAAAAATCTTTTAAGATTCTGGGGGTCATGTGCAGAGATCTACTCATCTTGCAGCACCCAAGACGAGCCTCGCATGTAAGTTCCCTTGCTTATTAGCACTGCCACCTACCAATCTGGAGCACTCTGCCTTTTTCTTGAGCCTCTCCTTGCCCTCCTTGTAAGGAGGCCAGTTTGTGAACCAACACAGTTTTATCCATTGCTGCTGCAGGAATAAACCCAGAGATGTGATCAAGGTCCTCTTTTCCTGCTTGTTTGTGCAGACACACACCAAGCCTGCAACTGTGGTCCTGCCCTGGACTGAGGGGGCTGCAATAGGCACTCAGCCCAGCTGTGAACTGCCTGGGCAGCAAATACTAAGAAAACTGGCAGCAAGACGGATGTGGGGCTGAGCCAAGGTCATCTGCATTGTGTGCAGCTTGCCTGGGGCTAAAAACTAGGTGCAGGAATGGTGAGAGTAGGTGGTAGATGGGGCCAAATGATCATGCTTGACTGGAAAGCAGAGATGTCCCAGACGCCAGGGCCAGACTCTTCCCAGGGAGATCTGTTTGGGGCATGCATACCTCTTCTCTGTGGTGAGTGTGTTCCAACTTGTGCTGGGATTTCTGAATTTGACTAATCCCTGTTTCACTTTGTATCTTTAAACTGTTCCAACTCTGGGACAGCTCATACGTTTATACTTTCTAAGTAAAATATATTTCTCCATTAAGAGAAAAGACATCCTTTTTTTCAAGTTTTATGATTTGTGCTTAAATCTAATTTTATATGCTTGATGAATATGTACAAATTTTCTCCCCAACTCTTCATGATTTATGGACTTCTCTCTGAACTCCTCCCAATCATTAAAAGTAGATTTTTGGATATTTCAAAATACAGGGAAAAAATCATCAAAAAATCATATAACAAACATCCACCGCTTCACACTCAGCTCTATTAAATTCTAACATTTTGTCAAAATTGATTCAGATCTTGTTTAATAAAATCAAAACATTACAGAAACAGTTGAAACTTCCTGAGTACGCCACTACAACTGTTCTTCCATCTTAAATGTAGTTCTCTTTCCATGCATACTTGTGTATTACTATTGCATATGTATACAAAATAACATTATTTATCATGCTTTTAATATTTTTATATATAGTATGCAATTTGCTCTTTTTTTTTTTCTTGCGGTACGCGGGCCTCTCACTGTTGTGGCCTCTCCATTGGCGGAGCACAGGCTCCGGATGTGCAGGCTCAGCGGCCATGGCTCACGGGCCCAGCCGCTCCGCGGCATGTGGGATCCTCCCAGACCGGGGCATGAACCCGTGTCCCCTGCATCGGCAGGCAGACTCTCAACCACTGCGCCACCAGGGAAGCCCCTGCAATTTGCTTTTTATACTAACATTATGTTTTTGAGATTACTCATTTTTATACATTGTCATGGTAATTAACCCTAGCTTCTATAACAAACAATACACAGCATGATAAGCTAAAAGTTTACTTCTCCCTCATGTAAGGTCCAATGTTGTTTACTCATTTAAATTCTGAGTAGATTTCCTCCAGGTACTGACTCAGGGATCTGAGTCTCTTCCATCCTGTGGCTCCTCTATCTTAGACTTCTGTTTTTCTAGCTTCTTTGAAACGGGAGGAAGAGGAAAAGAAAGGAAAGCACACTAGATATTCGGGAGGAAGAGGAAAAGAAAGGAAAGCACACTAGATATTTAATCATCTTGGCCAAAAAGTAACCCATAACATTCTTCTTGACATTGTGTTGCTTGGGACATGTCACAGTCACTCCTGAGTTACGAAAAACAACAACAAACGGTTTCAGAGCATTAGTTAGAAAGTGTTGCCATTAATTGTCTGCTTTAATTTGTGGAGATTTGTCTGCTGTTTATCAGTGTACTATACAAGCCAGGAATAGGCATCCGTTAGTTTTGCAATATGTTTACTCTCTCTGATTAACAAGACAATTCATTAAGATTTTTCTATTCATTCATATGGCCCTTTCTTATCTTTTTTATTCATTCCATTCTTCATTTATTTGACATATTTTTGATCTCCTACAATGTATCAATACCAGGATTTCTTGCTATATACTATCACAATATTTTTCCTAGAGGACACAACCTAACAGGGAAAAAAATATATCCAGCTAACTATAGAGCTATGGCAAAAATATTCAAATAGAGGTTTTAACCAAATACTACAGCAGCTGGAGGAGTACTAGGGAGAATTACATCTTGATATTCTCCAGGATGAGATGGGCAGAAAAGTACTGCAGTGATAGAATCCAGCATGTAAAAGTCTTGCTGCTGTTTATACAGAAAATGGGAACTGTTCATCATTAATCAAATATCAAGTACATGGTAATGGAGGAGGAGTTCAATGAAGGAAAAAACAATATAAATAATATAGGCAAAAGATAGGGTCATGATTCCCTATGTCCCCAAATGTAGCATGTTGCCTTCCATAAAATATGAACCAGGCTGAAAAAGCCAAGATTCTTTTAAAATGCTTCATATTTTGCCCTATAAAAAGTCATACTATTGGGTATTGAGTGAAAAGCCAAGCCTATTATTTCTATTATTTTTCCCACATCATTACAAATGTTCAAGCTCTTTTAATAATGACTTAATAGCGATTTTTGGAAAACCATGATCATTTGAATTGATCGTTAAAATGACATAGTGACACATAGTGAATTACAAAATTGCTTAACAATTTTCTGAAAAAAAGGAAAATCAAATCCAGAAATGTTCTTTACCATCCCCTAGGTGACAAAATTTCTATTATGCAGACAATTTAATGAACAAAATGATGTTCCTTGGTCGATATGATGTGACAGTAGAATCAGTTTTTAAACTAGGTGCTAAAATATCCAACTTGCTATTATTAGAAAATTTAATTCTTAGTAAATAGCATAGACTGTTTTAAAAGCAGGTTGAGTAGCACCAAAATTAGTACTATTTTTTAACTGAAGAAAGGATAATGAGATATTTGGAAAGAGTGATGATTGGAGTTAAATGACCTGGAATGGAATTCTAGGTCTGTAAGTTACCAGATGCCTTCTGCATATCATATAGTTGCTATATATCTCACTATTTCTCAACTTAAAAACAGAGTTTTGGGTCGGATTGTTAAACTCCCTGCTGGTGTTAGCATCCAACGAGTCTAAAGGAGTATTTGACATCATGCTCTAAATATGACATAACTGTCAGAGAAAAGTTTCATGACTCTGGCACACCGTAATATTATGCACACCTTCCATAATACTTTCATAAGTATGATGCTTTGCTAATGGTTGCATTATTCAGGCATTTACTCAAACTCTTGGGAAAATAACAAATGAACATTTTCTTAAGTGAATACTGCAGACAGTATTACTTCAGGGAAATATTGAGGAAATATGAGATAGCCTTTTAGGAGAATTGTACTTTGAAAACCACTGTAGGAAACCACATAAGGGCTAAATACAAAGAAATAAATAAGAAACAACTGGAAGCAAAAAGGAATATGAATAAATAAAATAGGAAAGAGTATCTATAAATAGCAAAAATAAAAACCTTTAAAATCTAATAATTATGCCTTACACATACACAGACACACACACGTGCACACACATACACACTGACTTCTGTTTGGCTATTAACTCTGTGGAATATTGGCAAAATACTTAACTTCTTGATGACTTAATACTTTTGTGATTATTTCATGCATAGCACCTGACTAAACTCTAAATCAAACTTTTGCACACTGCTATATTAACACTGCTTTAGGGCCTTGTGTATATTCATCATAGATTGCTAAAGAGTGGTTAAAATAAGATTGGAATAACTACTTATTCTCTCTCAGAACTGAAATAATTAATTTGTTGTTAAGTTCAGATTTTAATTATTGACTTTTTCAAAATGGAATCTCTTACCACTTTCCCTATTTCTTACCCATACTTTTATTTTTCCTGTTATAAATATAAGTTGCCTTTTCCTCTTTAACGAAGAACCACTTTTCATGTAATCAATTATTGATTTTTTTTTTTTTTTTTTTTTTGCGGTACGCGGGCCTCTCACTGTTGTGGCGTCTCCCCTTGCGGAGCACAGGCTCCGGACACTCAGGCTCAGCAGCCATGGCTCACGGGCCCAGCCGCTCCGCGGCATGTGGGATCTTCCCGGACCGGGGCACGAACCCGTGTCCCCAGCATCGGCAGGAGGACTCTCAACCACTGCGCCACCAAGGAAGTCCAATTATTAAATTTTTATTGTTTCTAGTTTTCAGCAATAAAACAAATGCCACAACAAAATAATGTGCTAATACTGGATATTTACAATTTTAGAATATGAATTTTCTTCATCTTTTGGCTCTTTACTGTCAATTTATAAAATTTATATACATCACTAACTTTTAAAAAGGAAAATTTATTTTCTCTGACAAGAAAATTTTAAGACTTTCCATTCTGATATTGGTTTAGCTTTAAAATATTAATTAGATTGAATCAAAATAATTTGAAACAGACCTCAAAATTCACTAATTTTGGGGAAAAAATGCATTTCTCATCTGACTAATGAAAGATTGGTTGTGGCCTCATGTTGGTTAGCAGTAACTGATACTGTTAATCATTTCTTTTTCCTTGACATACTTTCCTACCTTGGCTCTCAGGACACCAAATTCTCCTGGTTTTCTTCCTACCTGCTGTTCCTTCTTAGTCTCTTTTTCTAGTTCCTTTCCATCTACCTCAAACTCAAAAGTTTGAAAAGCCCCAGGGACCTTGAATTTCTTCCTTTCCTACTATACTCACAATGTTGGTGAAATTATGCAATCCACGGCATTAAATGTCATCTTAGTTTGCTAAGATTGCCGTAACAAAATATCACGGACTGCGTGACTTAAACAACAGAAATTTATTTTTTCATGGTTATGGACCTGGAAGTTCCAGATCAAGGTGTTTGCAAGTTCAGTTTCTCCTGAAGCCCCTCTCCTTGGCTTGCAGATGGCTGACTCCTTGCTGTGTCCTCACCTGGCCTTTGTGTGTGAACTCCTGGTGTCTCTTCCTCTTCTTATAAGGACACCAGTCCTATTAGGTTAGGGCCCCACTTTTATAAACTCATTTTATAAACTCATTTATAAACTCATTTTATAAACTCATTTATAAACTCATTTAACTTAATTTACTCTTTAAAGTACTGGGCCTATCTCCAAATACAGTCCCATTGAGGGTAGGGCCACAATATAAAAATGTTGGGGGAGCACACAATTAAGTCTGTAATAACTATTGTCTACATGTTGATGGCTTTCAACTTTATACATCCAGCCAAGACTTCTTCCTTGACATGAAGTCATCCAAATAGATGAAAGTTAGCCTGTCCCAAACTGACTTAGGACACAAGCCCCCATTCCCAAACTGTCCCCCAACACAGTCCCTGTCTCGGACAATGAGAACTCTTCTATCCGCTCAGCTCACAGACTTTGGAGTCATCCTTAATTCCTCTCTTTCCCTCACACACCATATCCAGTCAGCAAGTTCTGTTAACTCTAGCTTCAAAATGTATCTAGAATATAATCACTTCTCATCACCACCACCCCTATCGTAATTTTTTCACCTGGATTAGTGACATAACTCCTTCCCCCCTACTCTCCAGAAGTCTGCATTCCAGAGTAGCTAGAGTGATTTTGTTAAAAAGCAAGTCAGACTGTGTTATTCCCCACATCATATTCTTCCACAGGCTTTCCATCTGACTCAGAATATATCCTGTAACTAACCCACCTCGGGTTGCTTTTCCTGCCTCTCACTGTGCTCTAGCAACACTGGCCTCCTGAAACACACCAGACACGCTTCCACTTCGGGATCTTTACACTTTCTGTTCTCTGTTGGAAAGGGTTGTCCTCACTAGATCTACATGGCTCACTCTGTCTCTATCTGTAGCTCTTTACTCAAATGTCATCTTTTCAATGCGGTCTGCCTGCCGACCATTTCTAACATTTCAGCAAACACATCCCTTCTCAGGTTTTCATTCCCTGGTTTACAATTTTTTTCTCCTGTAACTGTCTAAATATACAGTGTACTTTACATATTTGCTTATGGTCCATTTCCCTCACCAGAATATAAACTCCATGATGGCAAGGGTGTATTTTTATCTGTTTTGTTCAGAGCTGTATACTCAGTATTTAGAATAGTACTTGGATCATATTAGACATTAGATAAATATTGTTGAATTTATTTATCCATTCATTCAGCAAATATTTATTGTATATATATTTTGTGTCAGACAAAATTCTAGATAAGGGATATGCATTGGTGAATTAAAGAAAAAGCTTCTTTTCCTCATAGAGCTTTGATTGAGTGGCTTTATTGTAAGAATGGATATCATAGTGATGAACACAGAAATCCCAGCCACAATACTGGGTCATGTGGGCACACAGGAAATGCTGAAACCACTAGTGATAGCAGATATCATGATGAACTTGGAAGTGGAAGGCATTCATGGCAGCCCACAGTATGGTTGTATTTTTAGCTTCTCTGCAGGTGCGTAGATCTTCAATCATATGCGGTCTTATCTCAGGTGTCCTACCCTCATTATTACTCAACTACTACCTTAGTTACTGCTTGTCTTCTGGGGAAATTCTTCATTATCTGTTCACCAACTTTTGGATATTTCACTGTCTATGCTCCACCTTTTCTCCATCAGAAGCACTGTAGCATAGTAGTTGATAATACTGGCTTTAGATTTTGTTGTGAGCTTGAACCCTGGCTCTGTCATACCTAAGCTGTGTGACCAACAGCAAGTTGCTTTTCGCATCTGTTCTTCCTTTAAAGAAATCTGAAATGAAGACAATGTTGCCAGAGTTTAAAGATGTTAGGTATAAATGACTTAATAAAAGACTTACAGCAGTGATAGACATGTAGTAAGCGTTAAATAAATTGTAGCTTGTTTTAATTCATAATTTTTTTTTTTTTTTTTTTTTTTTTTTTTTTTGCGGTATGCGGGCCTCCCACTGCCGCGGCCTCTCCCGCCGTGCAGCACAGGCTCCGGACGCGCAGGCCCAGCGGCCATGACTCACGGGCCCAGCCGCTCCGCGGCATGCGGGATCCCCCCCCGACCGGGGCACAAACCCGCGTCCCCTGCACCGGCAGGTGGCAGCCGGACTCCCAACCACTGTGCCACCAGGGAAGACCAATTCATAATTTTTAAAAGAAGTATGGCTTATTCAAAATATCTGTTCCTTTTTATTTCATCACAACCAGTCGACGTCATGGCACCTCCTCTAACTCATAAATGTTTAATTTCTGTACTTTTTGCCTATAGCTTCAGAATAATTGCTTAACAATTGCTTTCAATTTCACTGCATTTAACTGAAAAATTAAGGAATAACTTAGTTTATTGGTTTATTTGCATATCACTTAATTTTGTCTTAATTTCCTCTTTTTTGTATTGATGTTTTGTTTTGCTGTAGTATTCCTTAGGTAATGCTTGCCAAAAGGATCTGTAGGGGGCAAACTTTTCTCAGTCCTTTTATGTCTAAAAAAGGCTTTATATTGTCAACACAACTGAATGCTAGTTTGTGAGAGTACAGAATTAGCACTTGAAAATCATTTTCACTCAGAATTTTAAAAACATTGATTTCTGGTACTAAATTTGTTGATAATAATTTCAGATGTACAGGTTAATAAACTTTGTTTTTCTCTTGTTAAATAAAGAATTTCTGGTACTAAATATGCTGATAAGAATGACAAATTATTTTCTTTTCCATGAAAATAATATGGTTTTTCTTAAGACAATCTTGAATTTATCCAAGATGCTCTGAAAATATACCAGAATATACTGATTAATGCTGTTTAACATTTAATGAGCTTGTTCAATTATAAAACTAGTAACTTTTGTCACTTCTGGGACATTGTTATTTCTTTTACTATTTGTTCTTCTTTTCCTCTATTCTTTCCTTATGTAACTTCTGAATCTCTTTTCAATGACTCTTTGTCTTTTTGCAATGCAATCTTGATAATTACTTGATTCTATTATCTGACTCACTAATAAAATCTTCAGTTGTGCCATTCATCTATCAAATTTTCTTTTAAAATTTGCAATTACATTTCAAATGCCTAGAGCCCCACTTTTTTATTTTTGGTGTTATTATGGACCTTTGTTTTTGCCTAACAGTTTATTCATTTTATTGGGTATTCTGTCTATACTTAAATCTTTTTCAAGCTATTATATTTGCTTTAAAGTAGTTTTACTTTCCATTACGATTTAGTTTTCTGCTTGTGGAATTTATTCCTTTTACTTCATGATGTTGGTTTCCTTAAAGATTGGCTGACCTTTGATTATCTATCCACAGTTATATGTGAGGGTCCATATTAAATAGTATTTCATTTCTTAAACCCACATTAGAACCATTCCATGTCTATGGTTAATACATTTCTGATTATAGGAAGTGAAGGAGCCCTGCAACTTCCAGATATTCCACCCCATATTTATTCAGCTTTAGCAGAGAGTAGAAGTGACTTTTGACTGAAGAAAACATTTTGTTGCTTAAAATGTTGGATGATTTAGATTTTATCTCCAAGAGGGAGAGTGGTTTTGTAAATTTGGCTTCTTCACTCAGAAAATGATTAATTCTTTAATTAACAAATTACACTGTCTCTGTATCATTCTAAGATCAGTCCAAATGTCTAGGTTTTCCCAATTTCCCTTCAAATTCCTCTTAAAATAATTGGAAGAATTTTGATAACAACAAAATAAAAATATGTTAGTAATATTTTGATCTCCATTTAGTAATGGTGAGTGTATTTAATATGGGGCAGAAAAATACAGTTTTATTTCCCAACCATATCTCCTTTCCTTTTCTGGTCTCATTCCTGTTCTTCCTCCCCTTCCTCCCTTCATTCTTCCTCCCGTTACTCCACTCATCTCACCACAATGTTCAGTTCTCCCCGAAATACCACCAGTTCCTTTATTGCCATAAACTGTGTAACCTGAAGCCTTTGCTTGTGTTTTCCACCTGCCCCAAGTTCTCCCAAGCGCTTAACTCAGTGAATTCAAGGTCTAGCAGAAAGTTTCAATCCTCTAACACTACAGGGTAGTATGGAATGCTCTTTTCTCATTTATAGTAATTCACATGGGAAGCTTTGTTTACCTTGTTAGTTTTTATCTTTTATTGTTTTATAATTTTTTTAAATTTTATTTATTTTTGGCTATGTTGGGTCTTCATTGCTGCACATGGGCTTTCTCTAGTTGCAGCGAGCAGGGTTTGCTCTTCATTGCGGTGCACAAGCTTCTCATTGTTGTGGCTTGTCTTGTTGCGGATCACCGGCTGTAGGCATGGAGGCTTCAGTAGCTGTGGCGTACGGGCTCAGTAGTTGTGGCTCGCGGGCTCTAGAGCGCAGGTTCAGTAGTTGTGGTGCATGGGCTTAGTTGATCTGCAGCATGTGGGATCGTCCTGGACCAGGAATCGAACCCATGTCCCCTGCATTGGCAGGCGATTCTTAACCACTGCGCCACCAGGGAAGCCCTTGTTTTATAATTCTAAAAATATTTTTGAGTAAATGAATGAGCCCTAAGGCTATATGTTTAGATAGAAAACTGTTCACCTGGGTAATAGCCTGGCTTTTGTCCTTCAGTTAATTCCAGGTACTAAAAATTTAGTCTATGAAATAAGTAAGATGAAAAGTATAAATAGTTCCTACTAAAAAAATAACAACAGAATCTCTACACATTAACAGAGTTACGAATGGCAACATTTTAAATGACTGTTTAAAGCAGTATCTCCTTGGTAGCAACCTGAATAGTCATTCTGTTTGATATTTTCTACCCAGAGGTCCATATTGGTCAGCCAGATGTCACAACATGCCAAGCACTTCCAGTTTTTAGAGTGACTCTTTACAACATTCCACTTGGAGAGCATAGGTCTGTTGTGCTTAAAGAAAAAAATATCTCTAATTCTGGCTTGTTCTAAAAATGTAAATCACTCATGTCATAGGAAAAACCCTAAATGCACTTAATTACATACGAGAATTTGCAAAAATCATGTAATTATATCAATAGAGGTTAAAAAAATATTTTATAGTGGTAATTTTTTTTATAATTAATAGTGTACTGGTAAAGAGTATAGATTGTCTTTAGACTACATAAATTTGAATTCTGTCTTTAATATTTCATTGTTTGATCTTGGATGTATTAATGAACTTTCTGTGTCTCAGTGACTTCATCTGCAAAACAGAACTAATTATAGTATCACTACCTTATAAGGTATTATAAACACTAAAAATGTCAAGTGTTTAAAATAGGATTGGTAAGTAATAAGCCTATAGAAATGTTAACTCTTCTTACTAAAACATATAAAATTAGTATTTTTAATAAAAGCAATAACTTGGAACAACTTTATTAGTAAGATTGTGTATCTTTTCTTTTTTTTTTCTTTTTTTGCGGTACGCGGGCCTCTCTCTGTTGTGGCCTATCCCCTTGCGGAGCACAGGCTCTGGATGCGCGGGCTCAGCAGCCATGACTCACGGGCCCAGCCGCTCCGCGGCATGTGGGATCTTCCCAGACCGGGGCACAAACCCGCATCCCCTGCATCAGCAGGCGGACTCTCAACCACTGCGCCACCAGGGAAGCCCCAGATTGTATATTTTTAAACAAGAAATCTAATATTTATTTGGGAGGAATTCTGTTTAAAACAAGAAGAGAATACCCTTGTAGTCACTCAAAATACTGGAAATAGAAGAAATATTGGAAATAGTAGAAATATTGAAAATAGTAATTTGAGAAGAAATTAAAAAGAAGTATAAATATAATAAAAGAATAAAATATGAATTTATTTTCGATAAAATAATTTTAAAATTGTTATAGCATGATGATTAAAAGTAAAATGAAAAAGAGATAAAAATGTACTTGGCTGTATTACATGACATAAATTTTAATCTCAGAAGTCCACATTATGATATATGAATAAGAAGGGTGAAAAATACAAAGTAAAAAAAAAAGACATTTTTCATATTATCAGCTAAAGGTCTGTTAAATAACTGGCTATTAATATAGCCTGAAACAGAAGACCTTTTAATAAGAAAGTAATAAACTTTTAGAGAATAAATACATATGCAAAAAAAATGAAATGAAACTCTTTCCATTAGCACAGATAAAAATACTAAAGTTAATTAGTAGAGTTACTGTAATAACAAAGTTACACAGGTTTTATACTCTGAATAAATTAATACAGTACTTAATCTACAAAATAAAGTGTGAAAGCATAACAAAGGATATGTATTTCAAAAATAGTGTGGCTACCTTACCAAAATTCAAACCTTACTAATAGTGATTGTAATAAAAATATATCGTGAATGAAAGTTTGTACCC
Source organism: Phocoena sinus (assembly GCF_008692025.1). NCBI lineage: Eukaryota > Metazoa > Chordata > Mammalia > Artiodactyla > Phocoenidae > Phocoena > Phocoena sinus. Next base: position 71,227,089 of record NC_045767.1, read on the forward strand.
TTTCACCAGTTGTAAGATGAGCAAGATCTGGGAATCTAATGTATATCATGGTGATTATAGTTAATAATTATTGTATTGTATATTTGAAATCTGCTAAGAGAGTAGGTCTTAAGTGTTCTTAAGTGATCTTCAGTGCTTTACAAAGTATTCAGATCCATTTATATGCCTCCTGAAAGTATATGAGCATCTCTAACCAATAGTTGACATTCTTAAATTGTTCATATCTGATACATTTGAAATGGCATATCATTGTTTTAATTTGCAATTTCTCATTTAGAGGAATTTACACACATACACACAAAGGTAACTATGTGAGGTGATGGATATGTTAACTTGGTTGTGGTAAGCATTTCACAGTGTATACATATATTAAGTAATTATTATATATAATTGAATGTGATATATATATAAGTTTATATATTATATATGATACATATATCATATATCATTCATATAAGATGCTATATATATATATATATATATATATATATATATATAATATTAGGTTAAATCAGAAACCCTGATCAATTGAACAGAATACAAATTCCACAGATTCAGAAAATTGCATATTGTATGACTGTTAGTATTACAAACTATCCTTAAGATAGATTGTGGTAATTTATCCTGCCTCCAAAGTGTATGAAGTTATATTTCTCTACAGCATTCATGATGCTTGAGGTTAAATCCTTTTAAAATAACAAACTAGTGAATAAAAATGGTACTTCATATTTTTTAAAATATTGTATTAATTTGATTACTACTGAGGTTGAAAATTTTTAATATAACTTTTGGAAACTTTCTTTTGTGAGATGCCTGTTACAATCATTTGCACATTTACTTATTAGGTTTATTTATTTCTCTTGTTGATGTGTATCAATATTTTAAAAAATATAAATTGTAAATATATCTTCCAAGTTTGTCACTTATTAGTTTTAATTAGCTTTTATAAAATATTTCAAATACCTAGAAATGTAGAGAGAGTAGAATAATAACACCCATTAATCAAAACATATCATGTTTTTTTCTTGGATAAAGTATTATAGATTCAGTTGAAGTATGTTTTATATCCTAAAACCTAGTACTCTTCCTATCATTGTTGTCTATTTTTACAATAGATCTCTGTCTATTTTTCTATCTATCTATTATCTACCTATCTCAAATCTATATCTATACACATAAAATATATATGCTGATTTTTGCACTTAACTATTTTAAACTTTACTTAATGTTATCACACTCGTTTCATTCCATACCTAGCTCTTTTTATTGTTTTGTTTTTGCTTAATGTTTTATATTGAGATTTATCTGTGTAAAAGCATATAGATATTTATATATTTTGAGTGTTGCATTCCATTATGTAACTATAGCTTATTTATTTATTCCCAACCGATAAGTAAATACTTAGGTCGTTGCCAGTTTTACACTATTAAAAGCAACGCTGCGATCAGCATTCTTAGACTGCACGAGCATATCTTTATGGTGTGTTCCTAGTGGTAGAAATTCTGGGTCAAATGGCATGTGCGTCTTTGACTTTATCAGATACGCACAGATTGCTTTACAAAGTATTCAGATCCATTTATATGCTTCCTGAAAGTATATGAGCATCTTTAACCAATATTTGACATTCTTAAATTGTTCATATCTGATACTTTTGAAATGGCATATCATTGTTTTAATTTGCAGTTCCTCATTTAGAGTGGCTATTTGTCTTTATTTTCTTTCTCTTTTATTTACTTGTGGGAGATTTTTCCTTTTTGATAAATTCTTCATACTAATCTTTAGGCAGTTAAATTTGCTGAAAACACCTTCTTTCAGTGTGTGACTTGACTTTTCACTATATTAATAGGGTCTTTGATTTAAAGGTTACATTTTTATGTGATTATCGCTATTAACTTTTCCCTTCATAGTTTATACTTTCGTTTATCTTTAAATCTTTCTCTACACCAAAATCATAAATATATTTCCTATACAGGTTTCCTAAAGTTTTGAAGTTTTGATTTATGTTTGAATTATGTATCCACCTGTAATACGTTTTCATGCATGAAATTAGGTAAAAATCTACTTTTTTCCCTTTTATAGACAATAAATTGTCTCCATAGCATTTATTGAATAGCTCATTCTTTCCCAGTTTTCCTAAAATAGAGGAATATTTTTATGCTCTTTATTGGTTGTGTTATTTTGTTTTTTACTATCTCTACATGAATCCCAAACTAAACACAAACTCTTTCAATTTCAATAGCTCAATAAGTCTTGATATCTCAAAGACAAGTGCCCCCATATACTCCCTCTTTTTTTCTTGCAGATTTTATTGTCTTTTTTTTTTTTGGATGGCTTTATCATATTGATTCTTCCCAGCCACACATTTTTCACTTATCTAAGTCTTATTTTATGTCCTTCAATAATGTTATACAGATTCTCTATAAAGCTCTTACACTTTTTTCAGTTATTCCTAGATACGTTAGAATAGTTTTTATTACTGTAATAGAATACGTTTTCCTATTATGGGTTTTTTTTTTTTTTTTGGTAACTGCTGTGTATGAAAATACTACTAATGTGTATTTAAACGTTATTTGATTTTGATGTCAGAAGGTTAGTTTAACTCTCTTACTATATTCTTATACATTTGGAGACTATCGGATTTTCTCTCTAGACAAACTCACCATGTGGAAATAAGGAAAGTTTAACTTCTTCCTTTTCTATTTTTTTAAAAAAGTTTATTGTCTCATTGCAATATCATACCTCTATTATAGTGTTAATTATTCCTACTTTAATGGAAGTACCTCAAGTATTATGATTAATTACTTTACTTTTCAAGTATATGTTTTAAAAATAACTTTAAAATTATATATTCACCTCTATCAACATTTTCTCTTAATTTTTCTCCTTTTGAAAGCATACATCCAAGAGAAAAGATGTTCAATAATCATTTATTAAATGCTGAATGATTATATTATAAGTACCTATCTTTTATTTTTATGGTTTATTTATTTTTTTTTTTTTGCGGTATGCGGCCCTCTCACTGCTGTGGCCTCTCCCGTCGCGGAGCACAGGCTCCGGACGCGCAGGCCCAGCGGCCATGGCTCACGGGCCCAGCCGCTCCGCGGCATGTGGGATCTTCCCGGACCGGGGCACGAACCCGCGTCCCCTGCATCGGCAGGCGGACTCTCAACCACTGCACCACCCAGGGAAGCCTATGGTTTAATTTTGTACCTTTAAGTCTTTAACTCAACTGAAACTTAGTTTAGCAAAAGTGTCAGAAAGTTTTTCTATTTATTATTTTCCAAAGATATAATTTTGCTAATATTTATTGGAAAGACTATCATTTATCCACTAATTTGAAACATTAATTTTATTACATACTTAATTTTTGTATACTGAAGTCAATTTCTGGGGAATGGAAGATAGCTAGGGTGGGCATTTATTTCATCCTCACTCATGGGAAGGAAGCTGCTTTGTAGTATTTCCAAACAATTACTATCACCTTCATTCCACATATATCCAGCCTGATATATCCATTTACATAAGATTTTAAGCCAACTGGAGGACAGGTAATAATGGATTAATTATGACTGCAGAGTCTCATACTTGTTGAGCACAAAATAGATGCTCAATAAATTTGATTGAAGCAAGACTGAATGAAGGTAAACTTTAGTTATATTCTTAAACAATAAATAAAAATGTTTATTATATCATTTTTAACAAAATCTCTATTAATCCTCCCCTTAAAGTGTGCCATCTACATTAAAGCTACACAGTATTTCTGATATAGCTTATCAAAACCAGCTTTTGCCTGTACATAATTTGTCTGGACTCAGTATTTACGAGAATAAATAAACAAGCGAGACTAACTTCAAAGTGAAACCAGCATTTTCAAGTTTGATCCCAATTCAAAGTAGCAATTCCAAGCTGCTTACTCTAAATTCTTATCAGTAAGCATATTCACTAAGAATATTCGTAACATGTGTAACGTTTCTTGATCTTGAGACACTTCCATCCTAGCTGGATGATAATTTTTTGTTTCAGTAAGAGTTAGCAGGAGAGGATAATAGGATGACCAATGGCTCTCAGGAGCAGCTTTCACGGAAAAAAAAAAAGGAAATTGAATTGATTCTTGAAGGGGTGAAGGTCTTATTTAAGAGGATTGGTTTGGAGATAAAACAAGCAACTTCAGGGCTTCCCTGGTGGCGCAGTGGTTGAGAGTCCGCCTGCCGATGCAGGGGACGCGGGTTCGTGCCCCGGTCCAGGAAGATCCCACATGCCGCGGAGCGGCTGGACCCGTGAGCCATGGCCGCTGAGCCTGCGCGTCCGGAGCCTGTGCTCCGCAACGGGAGAGGCCACAACAGTGAGAGGCCCGCGTACCGAAAAAAAAAAAAAAAAACAAAAAAAAAAAAACCAAGCAACTTCATAAGTGGAACTTCATAAGAGGAATTAAGTGTTGGCTTTTTCAAGCCATAGCAAATCCTGCACTATTTCTGGATCTGTGATGTTTAAAATTAAAAAAAATTTTTTAGTTACTTCTCGGTATTATTTTGAATTTATTTTTTCCCATTTAGTCCTGAAAATTATTCAAGGCAGCTTACACACTATATATATTTGTGCAACATATCTGTTTTTCAATTAGTGACAAAGGAAAATTAAATTTAGAATTCTAAGGCATCAGGGAGAAATATATCAATATGCAGGTCATTAAGATCTTACATAATGATTAAAGCTGAATTGTACCAATAATTCTAAGATTCCCAGTGACCAAAGCAAACAGGGAAGTGAGTGAATTTTAGGATTCAGGAAACAAAACACTTTTCAGAGTACTAGGGTCTGGGAAAAATTTTCTCCCAGAGGTCTTCACACATGATACTGAGTGGTACAGTGGGCTCCATCCTCAATAGTATTCCAATAACAGATGTGATCATGAGTATTTTATGACTTCTTGTGGTATCCTTCTATATAAGTGGAAGGCATAATTTAAATGCGAAATTCAGTGAAACTGATCCCAACTGGGGCATGCTAAACATTAGAATTCAAGTATGCAAAGTCACCAATAGTCTTCCTTAATTCTAGAATAAAATCTTGACCCTTTGGCAAACACTGATAAATAAAATCCTGGTAGTTATTAAAAATGAATTATTGGGGTTTATGACCACCTAGAAAACATAAAAAAAAATTAAGAAACATGACTAACATTGGTCCCAGAAGAAATGGCCATAGTGTTTAAGGTTATCATGAGGCTCAAATGAGAAAATGAAATTGATGTATATGTAGAATGTCAAGGTCTACACATGTGTAAACACATGTACAATTCTTTAGGCACCTTTCAAAAGTCTCCACGTCCTGATATTTCCAACTATTTTATGTCTCCATTACATTTCTGAAATCTTGCACTAGTCTATCACCTCCTCTCTATGCTAAACATTATCTGACTTTAGTTCCTTTTGCTTAGGGTATTGTGATATCCCTTCTTCTTCCTTGTTCTTTTCGCTCTCTCTGGTACCTCCTCTTGAAGTCTATGCTTAATAGTATAGAGCAGATAGATTGATAGATTCTGGGTTGAAATGTTGATTCCACCATTTATTAACTGTTTGGTATTAAATGAATTACATTACCTTGATTTGTTCTCAGTATCATCATCTATAAAATGAGAATAATAATAATAAATAATCATAATAATACCTACCACATTTGGATTGCTACAAGGTTTAAATGAGATCATCTATGTAATGTGCATGATAACCAGCAAATAGTCCACAGCTGATGAATGTTAATCCTTTTTATCATGATTATTCTACCAGAGCATTTCAAAACCGAAATCTGACCCTGACCCTACTTAAAACCGTCAGTGATTCCCAGAAGCTTAAATTTGCATAGTGGAGTATGTAACTTTCCTTGTAGTCTGGCCTCAGCTTCCCTTTGCACACTCACCACCCTCCATTGCTACCTCCTCCTTTTATATTCTGCTCAAGCATTTCCGGGTTCAGCTATCTAAGCAGACCATAGGCTTTGAAGTCTCATAGTTTGTCAGTCTCTTTCCAGTCATGTGGCACATGCTGTTCCCTCCTTCTGGAGTGCCCCTCCCTCCCTGCTCTGGCAAAAAGCTTTCTCCTCCAGAAACCATATCTGCCTCTCTCTGGTAGAAGTAACAACCTGCCACTATATAAACTATATAGAGAAATATTGAATTTACTTATATTTATGTGCATCTCCCCTATCAGTCTGTGAATTTCTCTAGGTCAGGAACCCTTTTTAAGTCATCTCTGAGTCCCCAAATACCCAGAACATAGACAAGATTTAATATATACTATTAAAGAGATGAACAAACCCCTGGCAAAGGGCCTCCCACCTCACATGTGCTCAATGGCTTCTATCGAATTGCATTGACTGAATTTAATTTAATTCAAACAACTCTTTCTCCTACAGAACCCCAATCTAATAGCAAACAGAGGCTAGACCCTCTGGGTGCTTCAGGGTCCTGTTTGGGGTTATTAATACATGCTAACACGCTGGCAATTAAAAAAGAGGTTTTCCTCACTAGAACCTAGAAGAAAAGTGGGACTTGAGGCGAATGGCTCTAGGAAAAGGATTGCCTGCCCGAGATGCTGCCTCTGGCTTGCTTTCACCCCACCTCTCTCGCTTGGTGAGACAAGAAAGGCGGAGGGAAGAAAAGTGGGAGCGCGGGGGAGCGAGCGCAAAAGTCGACCCTCTCCTCTTCCTCCTCCCATAGAGAAGGACGGCAGTAAGCCAGACGTGCTAAGACTCCTCTCAAGCGGACCTGATTCCTGGACTCTTCAAATACATCCTGAGTTTCCTTCTTCTGTGGCTCTCCCTCTCCACTCACTTCGCCCCTCACCCATCTCTCTCTCTCTCTCACACACACACACGCACACACACACACACAGGCAACCAGAGAGAACCGCCTCGCTTCTAGACTCCCGGTTCTAAGACCACCGTGACTGTCAACGAAATATGCCAATCACAGGCAGCCTAAGCCATATCCCTGGAAACTGAGTAAAAAAATTAGGTGGAAGGCAGAAAGGAAATGAACGTAGAAACCCTCCAGTGCACAAAGAAAGATCCATATACACAAGCACAAGCAAGGAAACAGCAGGGTATCTTTTACTACACGGAGGACGCGGAGCACCACAAACAGGAACTTTAAAGGGATTGAAATCTGTTGCCTGTTCCACTAGGAATATTGTTTGCAAGGCACAAGGTGTCTTTTGGTAGTGAGCACCCTCTGCGCATGCGCAGGTCCATTCGGGAATTACTGCCCGGCCGCCGACTAAGTTGCATTCCTTGAATCTTCGCAGAAAAGACAATTCTTTAATCAGAGTTAGTAATGTGGACAGTACAAAACCGAGAGAGTTTGGGGCTTCTCTCTTTCCCTGTGATGATTGCCATGGTCTGTTGTGCACACAGGTGAGCTGCTGTTGTTGAATGTCTTTTTTTTCTTGGTGTTTTTCTTTTTACATGCTTGCTGGATCATGTAGCTCGTTATTTGGGGGGTAGGTGTGCCTGTCTATTTTTATGTCTGCTCGCAGTTTGTGCTCATTCTGAATCCGGTCCCTACTTCTTCCCTTCAGCGCCAATGAGCCCAGCAACATGTCATACGTGAAAGAGACAGTGGATAGATTGCTCAAAGGTTATGACATTCGCTTGCGGCCGGACTTTGGAGGTAATGTTTCATCTTTTTTTTCAACCTGTAACCCATATCTAGTTCTCCTTTTTTGTCAAAGACAATTGTCAAAAAAAAAAAAAAAGAAGAAGAAGAAACATGTCATTTTGGTAAGCGTGCCTTACGCCCTACGCTCTGGCCACACACACACACACACACACACACACACACACACACACACACCACGCCGTAGCCCCAGTCGCAGGTGGATGAACCCCAGGCAGAGCCGACCTTCCCCCGGCCCGACACACCCTCTGCATAGTCACTGCATCACTCGTGTGCCCACACCTGTTTTCCCAGGCTTTCCCCGGCAAGGGGGTGGAGGGCTGGGGGTAGCGGAGCCCATTCAGAATGTAGTAAGCGCAGGGAAGCCCCCCGACCCTCCCCAGCCTGTGGCCACTCTGAGATTATGCCCATAATGTGTCCCACCTCCCCGGTAGGGCCCCCCGTGGACGTCGGGATGAGGATCGATGTCGCCAGCATAGACATGGTCTCCGAAGTGAACATGGTGAGTGGCCTCGCTACTGGCCCGGCAGCCGGGCTTACGCAGATGCGAAACGGACCGGTCCCCGTGCCCTCTGCGTTTCGTTGGCGGTCACCTTGCCCCGGCCCATGGATCCCGCTCCGCGCCCGCTCCCCACTCTGCCACACACACACCCTGCTGGCCCTGGTTTGTATTTTCGACACACACATACGGGCTACTGCGGTGTTCCGGAGGAAACGTGCTCCGCACTATTTGGGGAAGGACGGTGACTGTGGCGCCGGCAGAGCCGGTGGGGCGGAGTCAGCGGTACTTTCGCTGGGTTTCCTTCGGTGTTGAGAGGCGTAGGGCACCACCTGCCGGTGGCCGGGCGGCCTGCACGAGAGGGTCCCCGCACGGTGGTCCGCGGCCGCCTACTCCGCAGGCACGGTCCCGGCAGCCGGTGAGGCGGACCCACCCACGGCCCGCCACAAAGCACCCAAGCACACAGATGAGGTTTCATAGTGTTCCCTCCCTCTTTCCAGGCTCTAGCACACCGAGTGGCAGGAGCAACAGGCTGAGACAACGGTGTCAAAGTGCTCAAGCCAGATTCTGGGGAGAGGCTTGTATTGTTCCCACGTGAGGGTTGATGAATTTGTCTTGCTGCATCTTGCGAGTTTAAGTTCAAACCGAATAGATGGAGTTATTGCTTTGCTTTGCCTTATAAACCCAAGCATGCCGAAAAAGCCTGATGATCAAAGAGACTAGAAAAGGGAGGGGGGAGGAGAGGGCGATAACAGCATAGGGAGCATAGCGCAGTCTTTTCATTGCAAAGAGTTAACATTCTTTTATTTCATTTCTCCTCCTGCCTTTCGGAAGCTGTTGCAAAATGGATTGAAATCATAGCTGTCACTATCTCTGTTGGCGCTTTCCAACCACTGTGGGGTAGCAGTTTTCTAGTTAGAGTTTCCAACTGTTGCTTCTTGTAAGGCAGGGGGAAAAGTCTGTCGCTTTTCTAGAACCAACCACCCAGGGAACAGCTAGATCTACCTGAGCAAAATGCCATTTTTATTCCACTTGCGAAAAAAATATTGTGGCAGCAGAAATTTAGACAGGCTGAATAATTTAAAGACTAAAGCCTCTGGGGGTTTTATCACTCTATATTTGTAAAGGCTATTGAATTGTCATTTCATTTCATTATTAGTGAGTCATTTTATTTTAACACGCTAAGGCTTAAGAATTTTTCTTTCTTTTTTTTTTAAGGTATGTCAGGGAAAAATACGTATATTTAAAATATATTGAGTGGGATTAGAATAAAAAGTGTGACTATTAAATTTCTGTATTTTAAAGTTGCACTTTCCCCTGCTTTAAATAGCTTATTTTAAATATTATTTTAAATTAATATCTCTGATGGCTGTATTAGAAAAACAATTTTGAAATATCAATGCACAATGAATATTCTCTGACTTGGAAAAGATTTTTAATAGACTCATTTATAATATTCTGTCACATACATGTCACTACCACAAAGCACCCAAGATGAACTATTGACAAACACTGGGGAATGTAATAACATGGGCACATATACAAATCATACCCAATCCACGCCATTGCGACTGGATAAATTAGGCAATGAATTAGTTTAAGTTGTTTGTATCATGTAGATAAATGATGATAATAATTTCCTTTTCAGTCATTTATTTTGGCACCTTGTAAGTACCCACACAGATAATTTATAAAATAGGAGAAGATTCAGAAGACTCAAAAGGCAAACAGTGCCTTTGCCAGTGGTCTGCTTTTAGAGTACTACGCTTTTCAGAATTTTTCAAATGTATAATTCTGTTGACTATATTTACAAACAACTTTTCAGTTTAAAACCAAAGACAAAACCAAAACTGAATCGAATAGGGAAGTTGCTGTTTAACTAAAACAACCACCATAACAAAAAAGTTCTGTATAATCAGTTGTTCAACTGAATTCATACAGAAGCTCAGAAAAAAAATAATTAATTTAACTGCTGTACCACTGGAAATAGCTCTTAATGATGGAATAATATAACCTATTTACTCACTGTACCGTGTGTATATGTACTTGAGTTTTAAAAATATTCACCCAACAGATAAACCTTTAAAAAATATATTCTACTAAATTACCCATTGCCTTTCCACAATAGTGTTAGAGACATGATGGGAAAATAGAAACCACTGAACACAGGAAAATAATAAACCTTGATTTACTTATTCTTCCTTGCTTCTCTTTTTAATGAAATCTACCAACAAGACCCAAGGTTTATTTTTTCTTCTATCATCTATAACAAAGCATGGGAATACATAGATTGGAAATAACTCCAAAAAAATTGGAAACAAAGAGGAATTCTAGGATTGAGGGTTCTATATAAGCAAAATCTGGATAGTAAGCCCTGGTTAAGAGCACTGTCTATGGTATGCTTTGATTTTTAGATCATAAAGTAGAGTTGAAATGTCAATGAGAAATAAGACTTATTGCTTTTATATTAAGCATGTTTCAGAACCCTGATAGGCAGTAACTTCTGAGATTATTTAATAGGAAATTTTCAACAAAATTAACAACAAATAAAAATGGACATCAAATATAATAAAATAGTTTTAAAGAAAATTCAGATTAAAATCCATTGCTAAAACAATGCTCATTTTTATATTTTTATTCATTACCATTATTATCCACCCATTTCCACATCTGGGAAAATTGCATAATTGTACATTACATTAATGGGTTTGAAAACTAGACTGTTAATTTTTGTTCTTTTCCTATGCTACGCTAAGTGAAATATAATTCCAGATTGGTTTCTAACATTGTCTGTTTTATTAAAGACTAACGTCACATCAAAAGTATTTTCTGATTCACGTCCTTCAGGATTTAAAATATTTTCCCCAAATTTGAAAGAGAGAGTTAGAGTTTTTATAGAATCTCTATAATCAATAATTGTTGGTTTTGAGCAGTGAATGGAAAACTGCTGAAGAATAATTCTGACACAGGGAAAAAAACCATACTTGAGAGCAAGAGTTTTCTTTTCAGGCAATAATATTGTTCATTAAATTAGGAAGGATTTTTCTTTTGGCATCATGGGATGTATTGTGCCTATGATAGTGACTACATACTATTATCTTCTATCATCTTAAAAAAATGACTGTGATTTCCATATATTTAAAATTAAATTCCTCAAACCTTCTCTCTCTCTCACACACACACACACACACACACACACACACACACACACGACTGAAGAGGAATAAGAGGCAGTTGGAACAAAAGGAGACAGTAGCCCCCAGAAATTGCCTTAAAATAACCACTAACACCTGCTAATATAAGCCAAATAAAACACAGATAATAGTAAGTAAGTCTTCTCTCAGAGTAGTGGATTGGGGGAACAAGATATTAACTACCTGAAAACAAAAGGTTGAACGCTTGTATTTCAGATTCCAATGACTAGCCGTTCTGTCTTATTAAAGAGGCAGCTCCTGATCATCAAGGAGGAGTTCCAGCCACAGAGCTCTCTGTCTCTGATCTAAGGACGTGATGGTCTGACTGGCCACCCCCAGAAAACTTGAAATCTATTGAGTCCTAACTCAAAGTAGGTCTCAACCCAAGCTGTTCCCAGGAATGGATAGCTACTGTGTATTCATTGTTTCGTCCTTTATGCATACATGGATGCCATAGTGAATGTTCTTATAGGCATTAAAATTAACAATAAAAACACCCACCCCCCAAAAAAATAAAAACTAAAATGAGCCAATTTTTCTAAATAATACCCAAAAGAAAAAGAAATTTTATTTACGAAATGTCCACTCTTGTTAAATCCCACTGTTATTTTAGTATTTGATTCCAGAGGTTTCTGGTATACGCTTCAGTTATGTCTAATTACCATCCTCTTGGTGACACCAAATAATAACCACCTGTCACCACTTTCTCTAAGCCAGTGTTTCCCATTCTTTAATGTGTATCTGAATCACTCTGGGATCTCAACATGTTAAAATGCAGTTTTTTATTCAGAGGTTTGGGATGGGGTCTGATAGCCTACATTTTTAACAACTCCCAGGTGATGCCGATTGCTGGTATATGGACAGCACTTTGAGAAGCAAGATTGTAGTACATTATTCTAAGGGCTAGCATTATTAAGAAATGAACCTTTCTTCCTCTTAAATTTCTCTAAGGATGATATTTTTCAAACTAAGTTTCAAGTTAACTCCCAGGTAGTTAAACAGGTAGCTGTGCTCAGAGGGGAAAATTGAGTGTAACAGTTGATGACAAGGCTGATAGGGCTTGACTTAAACTAATAAGCAGTCCTCCTAACTGTGCCAATACTTATGAGTCCATCAGCCTTTAATGATGGCTATGAAAACGTTGCCAAGCCCAATAATTCGGACAACACTATCCTGCTGCTTTACAATGACTTTTCTTCTTCAGAATAAAGAACATTGCAAACTGGCTTTCACCCCACTAGGAGCTTGCAATAGCTTTGTAAAAGAGCCTAAATGTACTCTTGCTGCTATCAGTAAATTCCCTGAGGCTATAACAGAATTCCTTTGCAAATAGAGCAAATAGGTCAGTACCATTTAAAGGCATGAACAGATATCAGCAGTCAAAGATACAAATATGTTTTTCTCTTATATGAGTAATCAACCAGGTCTCACTTTTAGGTGCTGGGTTACAACATTGTACCATCTGGAGAAGCTAAGAGAGGAAAAACTTCCCTTTGCCTTTCTGTTTGGAGATAACAGAAAGATCTTTTTATACTCTAAGCCACATCAAAGCAAGCCTATGCAGGTTTTTTAAAGTTTGCAGTCACATTTGAAAGACTGTGTTCTTAGGATTACGTGACCAGACTAGGTATTACAGTGTGTAGTACAATGAAAACTGTAGCATTTATTGAACATGTCCTATGTATAAGGTATGGCTATCAAATGCTTTATATTAGTAGCTCATTTAAGGCTATAGAATTGTCATCCCCCATTACAGATGGAGAAACTGAGGTGGAGAGAGGGAGAAACATGTTAAGAGAGGTTAAATAACTTGCTCAGAAGTTATAGATCTAGTAAAGGGCAGAAGAAGGATTTGAACCCAGGCAGGTTGCCTGCAAGAGTCTGACTCCTATCTGTGAGGCAAGTAAAAAAATATTCCTGGCATTTAGCTTTGAGACCTTAAGTGAGTCACTTGACTTCTCCAGGCCTCAGGGTTCTCTTCTGTAAAATGAAGGTAATTGATGCAATTGCTAAACCTCTTTCTAGTTCAAATATCTACCATATAAACTTAAGCTATTAAAGATCTTAGACCTGTTAAAATCAAGATTCTTCGACTTCATCATATTCTCCTGTTAGATTCCATCTTATTCCATTTTGTTCTCCTTTTAGATGTGTCAGTCAATAAGCATTTATTAAATTCCAACTGAGTGCAAACTCTGGTAATCTCCTGGGAACGTTGCAGTAATGATTGTGTGCAGTCTGAGGCCCCTTGGATTACCATTTTAATTGGTCATAGCATTATCATCCATTTTTTCCTAAACACATTCCCAAAGACAGCAACAAGAAATGTTGAATCCATGGTCTTTAAAATGAGATGAATGATGCCTGGTTTATATTGTATTAAGCGTTGGAGCCAGGACCATATTTGAAGTATTTCCATCTGGTACTGTCCATTGTATTCAAACAGGGAACATTGCTCAACTATTGCCAAACTAATAAATGTTTCAACACAATGTGAAACAGAAGGAAACCTTTATTTTTCAAGATCTGGGTATCCCAAAGATTTTCCCAACCCACCTAAAATCTTTCCATCAGGTGGTCTGGGAGCAAGGGGTGAAGCCACAGTGCTCATCTCCGCTGACCATCACTTAGTATCAATTCTGTAAATGTTCGGTGCTTTTTGTCATGGCAGGCCCCCAAAGTCTTGATAGTCCCCTCAAAACACACATGAATCAAATCTTGCCTTATAGGGAAGGTAAAATATTACAAAAGAAAAAAAATGGTATTAAATATTTCCAAATGATTTGAGTTTCAATAACTCAAACGACATTATCACACTTGAGGATAGTAGGAAGATGAATGGTATATGCTTGCTGTTGATTAAATGTTAATACAGTTTCCCCATGAGCTTTTTCAGCAGAGTGAATCCTATTTTTTGTAATACCAGGATTGAGTTTCTGCATTTTAGAATGCTTCTGTTTTCAGAAGATCATGCATTTCATGAAATCTCTTGACTGATGATTGTTGAAGGAAGTTATAGTCGTAGCACATAACAATCTATTACTTAGCCCTTGATAGAAATGCTCAAGAAACGGTTTAAAATTAATTCCTATTAGTGGTGATAACTTAGTAAAAAAGGCTGGTCATAAGAAGAATGAAAGATAAATGGGTTTTCTTTAGTGAGCCCAGTATCCCCTTCTTAGAATCCTCATAGCCCTCATTGTTTTTCCGCCAATAGTTTTTTTCTTCTACCACTCCATTAAGTGCCTAATGTGTTTTCCCTCTTACAGCCCCAATAAAACTGTCATCGTATTGTATATTTAAGATTAAAGGCGTTTTCCAAGGAGCTTTCGACCACTCTACTGAATAAAGCCGATAGGGTGTCTGTCCTTGTGGGGTTTATAGTCTTTTTTAAAAAAGTATTTAAAATCTCTATTCTTGAAGTAAAGATTTTTTTTCCCCTTTTGGAAGATTTTTGAAACATCCATAGTTACCTTGATCATGGGATGTTTTGGTTCAACATGTACTTACTGAACACTTAGTCTTTTATCGTGCCCTGAACTGGGTGCTAGGGATTGGAAAATGACTAAGACATGTTTCATACCTTCAGATATTGGGTTGGCCAAAAAGTTCGTTCGGCTTTTGGTGTAAGATGTTGTGGGGGAACCCGAGCGAACATTTTGGCCAGCCCAATATTTTACAGCATAGAGGAGAATGCAGAAACCAAGTTACTTAAAACAATGTGGTAGTGGCTATGATAGGGACATGTATGTGCAGCGTCCTATGGGAGCATAGAGGAGCAGTTTCTAAGGCACGGTGAAAGGTTAATTCCTAAAGAGGAATAGTAGTGAGCATCATGTGTAGGCTGCAAATGAGAAGAAGAAACTTCCAGGCAAAAGGAAAGGCATCAGCATTGGCAAGTATGCCTGAAAACAGTATGGAGTGTTCTGGGAATTATAAGTCATTCACTATTGGGAGAACTTAAAGGGCACAGGGAAGATTGTCAAGAAATAAGACAGGATGTTAACAGCAAGATGTAGGACAGAGTTATTGAATGTTCTCACTTGTCTAAAAAGAAGCCTCTCTAGAAACATGCATATTTTTTTGTATATGCACTGACCACTTCTGGAAGAATATACAAGAAGTGAGTAACAGTGGTTGTCTCTTGAAAGTGGAACCAGGACTATAGGAGTATGACTTGGAGGGATACTTACTGTTCTTAATATGCCCTTTTGAATTGTTTGATTTTTTTAAAATCTTAAACATTAAAATTTTTCACTTTAAAAGGACACACACACACACACACACACAGACAGAGACAGAAACAGAGACAGAGAGACAGAAAGAAGAAATGATGCTGGAATGTGTATGCTAAGGAAATGAATCCTAATCCTGAAATACAGGAAACCTGCTACAGGTTTTAACAGGTGCTACGTTTTGCATTTAAGATAGATCACTCTGATAGCTGCGTGGAGGATGAAGTAGAGAAGGCTACAACTGGGACCAACGTTCCTAATTAAGAAGCATTACAGGGTATTTCGGAGTCCAGATGAGAGACGATAAATGCCTCAAGGAGAACAGTGGCCTTAAGAATAGAAAAGAAGAGGGGAAAAAAGAGAAATTCAAACAGAGGCAAATCAGAGGGATTTCATGACTGGTTAGATGTTGAAAGTTAGAGAGGCAGTGAGCCTAGGTTGCCCTATGGGTTCCATATTGAGTGATGGGCACATATGGCACCATCTGCCCAGGGAGGGAAACAGAAAAAGAAGCACCAACCACCTTGTTCACCGTTGAAGTAGATATGTTTTCAGAATTAAAAAACAAAAAAAGTCACAGCATGTTGTTGCAAGGTACTTGTGGGAACATTGTGGTAGAATATTGGAGGTTGGACCTATCCTGAAAAAGATTAATTTCTTCATGACTCTTCTAATTCTGTTCACATATAAAGCAGGTTCTACAGGGAGAAATCCTGGGTGCATAAATGTGGTGGCTGAAATGAACCAGTTAGAGATATGGAGAAAGGGTGCTGACCAAAGACAGAGAATGAAGTGCAGTCAACTTTAACCTGTAGCAACATTGTTCTTTATCTAGGAGGACCTAGACCCTGACAAGATTGAGAACCTACTTTTCAAATTCACCCAGAGAAGTGACTTTTGTACACTGTTTCAGTCGCTTTTATAAAACCATATAGATGGGAAGAAAAGATGTGTGTGGAACCCACTTACACAGCATCTGCTCTCTTCTCCATCACATCCCTAAAATGGTTCAGAGTCCTTCTGGAACACCGTGTTTCCATGGGAAATCACATGAAAGCAGTGTGTGTTCTTGTAGAAGGTGTATTTGGCAATGAAATGAGACGGGGGTATAATAGACAGCACAGGTGGGACCAACAGAAATGAAACTTAGCTGCCAGGAAAATTCAAAAGTGACCCCCAGGAGCTTTGCAGAAGAGCTGAAACATTTGAATGGCTTGGTGGGGATGATTTTAAATAAGATTTCAACAGAGCCCTATCCCCACAGATGGTCTCCTGGAAAGTGGATACCTATTTTAGCAAAGGCGTATTCATAGAGTGTGTCATCAAGTTTAGGGAAAGAAAGCAGAGAAGCAGCTAGAGAAATAGATTCAAACAAAAGAGGGTTCAAACAGAAGGTAGCTGTTAGCAGTCCCTACCACAGCAGAAAAAGAGTGTGGGTTAAGGTCCTCTGGATGCAGTAGGAAAGTTAGAGGCCAGGTGTCTCTTTCTGGTTGCTGAATGGATTAATCAGGGAAGTTGCTAGGAGTGAATCCTGTTTGAATGAGAAGGTTTATTTGGGATCCTTCCTGAAGGCGGGGGAATAGATTTGTTGAAAGCTCAGGGTCCCTGCCTACTCTAGCCCTCTGTGACTCACGGGGAGGTTTTTTTTCTTCTGATCTATTATTTTCAAGACAATGATATACAATTCTTTAGTCAAGAGAAACTGCTTTGTGGTTTCCATAGAGACAGGTCAATGACATTTATTTGAAATCCTACCTGTGCCTAGAACATTTTCTCATGTCAGAGGCCATCATTTCTCCCTCCTCCCACCTGCAATCTCTTTCCCACCCAGATGCATCTAGATCTACTTCAACACCCACACGAAGTCATCTTTCTTCTACAGAGCTTTGCTGTAGCCACATGGAAGAGGAATCTGCTGGAGGAAGAATGTGTGGGGCATATAAACAAATCAAGACTCTGAAAAGACAAAAGACCCAATATAACATAATGATCTTCTTTCAGTTCGTATAAGGTTATTATTAACCTTGTCTTCCACCCCCTCACCACCAGCACTATGAAAGCTACAGGAAGTTTAGGATTATATTCCTTACGCTCTCTATGTAGCTCCTAGCATATTATAGGGACTTAATAACATTTATTAGGATTATAAAAGAATTTTTCTAGCTGTAAAAAGTGTTAGTAATAATGACATTTAAATTTTCTAATTCAAAAATTAATAGTTTCTCTGTCAGGTCTACCTTATACCTTCATATGTAGTTTTCTTTTATGTTGATCATGAATCATGAGCCGTTTCCATAGAAACAACTTTATCACATGGCACAGCCAGTTTTACAGACACAAAATCATTTCATGACAAATATCAACGTACATATATACATATAGACATGCATATATATGTATACATGCATAACTTTCATCATCTTTAAAAATTAGTGAATTATATTCATTTTTCAAAATGTCATCTGTATGCTGGTACCTGGACTTTCAATATTTCTGGAAACATTTAAGAAATTACTAAAGCATACCTGGAGTGATGACTACAAAGTGAATGGCATTTAAAAAGAAGGAAAATCAAACATAAAGGGAAGCCTATGAAAAGGCCTCAGCCATTTGGAGTGATTTTGAATGAGGTAAGTTAGATTTTAAAAGACAACCAAGGAAGTTTATCAAATTTGAAAATATAAAGTAAATAATATATCTAATCCAGAAATATATATATTTACTATATATGTATATAATATCTATTACATCTATCTACATCTATCTATCTATCTAGTCATTTCTGCTGTAACTGTATCCTTACCTAAACATGGATGTTTGCTTTGAAACATCAACTTTTGTCTGAAACTTCCACACCCACACAGTAATTTGTCATAACCAGTAAATGTGTTAAATCAACTACCACATTAAACGGAGATAAGAGATTCTTTCCACTGACATCACCACCTCTCTGTTTGCCCCCACTCCCAACACACACACACAGACACACACACACACACACACACACACACACACACAATTCAGCACATCCCGAAGGAACAACCTAGAGCACAAAAATCCCGGTTCAAACCGACTGCTGAGTTGAGGCTGATGAGAAGAGACGAAGAAGATTCAGTATGAAGGTTAATGTTAGTCAGTTGCAAACTTTTGGCTAAATGTGGCAGGAACTGGTTTTTAGAAGTTTTGAAGTGGGAAATGGGAGGACGAGGACAGGATGAAATATTTGGAGTGGAAGGTACTCACATAACTGAAAAGTCGTATCCAGTTTTTGGGGGGTTATTGGTGCCTATATCCTACATCTATGTCAACCCCATTTTGGGAGACACCTCCACAAGCCATGTTGTCATGAAGTGTGAAGGGGATTTTATAACCTGTTTTTCTGCAACTGTGGAAGGGAATGACTTTCAGGATGACACATGACAGATTACAGATGACATATGCCCTACTGTGTTCAAAATCACAGTCAACGGACATAAACATATCTTGGTGAATTATGTTTTTGCCTAGTTACCATTTAGCTTTCGCACATTTTAAAGGATTTGCACTTTTGGTTCTGCAAAATGGGCAGAGATATGTGAGCCCAAACTCAAACAAAGCAAATGCCATTATTCTTTTTCAATACTATTCAATCTCACTGAGTGGAGGTTTGTTTTTGAGTGGAAATGTGGGACCCTTTCAGTACTGTAGGCAGGGAGCACCTACAGAAGGTGATTTCAGAAGCTACCTGCTTGAAATGCCATCATCAGATTTTTTTTTTTTTTTTGGCTGCATTGGGTCTTCGTTACTGCGTGGGCTTTCTCTAGTTGCGGCAAGTGGGTGCTACTCTCCGTTGCGGTATGGTGGCTTCTCTTGTGGAGCATGGGCTCTAGGCGTGTGGGCTTCAGTAGTTGCAGCATGTGGACTCAACAGTTGCAGCTCGAGGGGTCTTGAGCTCAGGCTCCGTAGTTGTGGCGCACGGGCTTAGTTGATCCGCAGCATGTGGGATCTTCCCGGACCAGGGACCGAACCCGTTTCCCCTGCATTGGCAGGTGGTTTCTTAACCACTGCACCACCAGGGAAGTCCCGCAATCATCAGATTTTGAAATCTTTTGCTTTGATTCCTGCTGAAATGCAAATAACACCTGATAGAGGCACTAATAGTGCTAGTCTTTATTTCTTGTATTTATACCAGTGTGTGAATGAATGGTTGAATGAGAGAACAGGTTTGCTTAAGACACAGAGACTCAAAAAAAAAAAAAAAAAAAATCTTGTGTAGTTAAAAAAAAAAAAAGAGACTAGAAAAGGAAAGGAGGAAAGGGATGAAACAGGATTTATTTCATACTTTCCCCAGAATCAGCAGTTTCCTGATTTCAGGAGCCAATATGAAACAGCTCGAAACAAGGGCCGAGATGTGCTGAGACAGCATTTGTGCTGTCCACACTGATCCTTTGCACTCGAAAAGCATTTTGCTTGATCTGACAGCAATACCCAATACTTTGTAGACCAAAATGTGAAATCAGCAAATTCACCTCCATTCTCTGGGGGCATAGTGTCCATGCTGACTGGGCCAGGTGGCAATAACATCTTGTAGTTTGAATAACCTGATGAACCTTATAGTTAAAATCAGTGTCTGGTAGAGAACAAATGTATGGATACCAAGGGGGAAAGGGGGTGGGGTGGGAGGAATTGGGAGATTGGGATTGACACATATACACTATTGATACTATGCATGAAATAGATAACTAATGAGAACATACTGTATAGCACAGGGAATTCTACTTAATGCATTGTGGTGACCTAAATGGGAAAGAAGTCCAAAAAAGAGGGGATAGATGTATATGCACAGCTGATTCATTTTGCTGTACAGTAGAAACTAACACAACATTGTAAAGCAACTATACTCCAATAAAAATTAATTAAAAAAAATAAAAAATGAAATAAAATCAGTGTCTAGTGGGAAGCACACTGGCAATTTTTTAAGTCCAGATACTCCCCATCTGGTGTATATAATTTTGGTTTTTCTCCTTAAGTACATTCCCCTTGAATGTTCTTCTGTCGAGTTATATTTGAATAATTTTAAATCACTTTAAAATGTCAGGATGATGTTGTATCCTAATTTATACTCTCAAGTATGAATCTCGTGACTTACTTAAGGCCTTTGATTCTCAGTTCCATGTAAAATGGAAGTAATAATTTCTGCTCTACTTATTTCAGGGAGCAGTGAGAATCAAAAGAGATAAATCATAGCCAAATATATGGTCTGTACATGTGATGTATAAACTGTAGATTACTATATGAATGTTAAATGCTGCTATTTTTTAAATTATTTTACTATATTCTCCCAGGCTTGTAATGAATTTCTCCCTCTTTAATGCCAGGACATCAGGAATAATGTGAATTCACATCTTGTATAATCAAATATGATAATATTTTTGTTCAATACTGGGATTTTCATCAGGCAGTTGAAATTCACAGTACTACTTCTAATTGTGAAACTCTTCTGTGACATCTGATAGAAAAAAATGGAAAGAGTTTCCCACACCTTTCCTCCCGATTATCTTCTCTTGGGTGTCACGCTGAGACCTCTCAAACTTTAGTTTCAATCTGTGTATGGTCCCCCATACCTCTCTTAAATTTCACATTTTGTGCTACTCCCTGGTATGTGAAAGACATGGGATATGTGGTTTTCCATGGGCTTAGCCAAGGGATTAGGGCTCTGGAGTTGACTTCTAGTTTTGATTATAACCCCTCCACTTACAGGCTCTGTTACCTTGGCATTAGTTAACTTTAGAGTAATCATATAATTTACTGTCCAAACATGAATTTTGAGAATGAAAGGGAACATTATTAATATTACCAGGGTCAAGAAGTGTAAACCAACACTGTCCTGGGAAAGTCAGGATTTATGATCACCCTATGCCACTTAAAGCCTGAAATTCTTCATCTTTAGAATGGGAATAAATTATATTTTCTTCTTAGGTCATTGAAGACTTAATGAGATAATGTGTTGTCTGATTGGGGAAAATATAAGTTACTTATAACCTGCTTCTTCTTCTTTTCCTCCTCCTTTTTTTTTTTTTTTTTTTTTTTTTTTTTTTTTTAGGTATGCAGGCCTCTCACTGTTGTGGCCTCTCCTGTTGCGTCCTCTCACAGGCTCCGGACGCACAGGCTCAGCGGCCATGGCTCACGAGCCTAGCCGCTACGCGACATGTGGGATCCTCCCGGACCCAGGCACGGACCCGCGTCCCCTGCATCGGCAGGCGGACTCTCAACCACTGTGCCACCAGGGAAACCCTCTTCTTATTATTCTTTATTGAGCACATACTGTGTACCAGGCACTGTTATGAGCGCTTTATATGAATATCAACAATGGAATTAGGTAGAGTGGATGAGATAACCTAATAAGAATTTTTATATTAAAGTTTGAGATAATCAAACAAATAAAACATCACCTATCAGCTCACCTTTACTTACCAATAGTTTTATAAGAGCAAAGGGACTTGTTAGGAATTGGGAAGCATTATTAACTATTGTAGGATTTACTTTATTCCTTCAAGGAACAGCCAAGACTCTCATTGAGAAGATAAGTTATTAAAAGGTAACTATTTTCATGAGGTCATAATTGACCACAAGTAACACTAGAAAAAGGGCCCTAGAAATGAGATCTCAACTCATAACATGACAGAGAAAATACAACCAAACTGAGATGTTCAAGAGGAGAGTAATCTAGGTAGGAAGGTGATGGATATGCCAGGCAGAGAAAATAGGACTAAGAAGTTTGTAGAGGGCTTCCCTGGTGGCACAGTGGTTGAGAGTCCACCTGCCGATGCAGGGGACACGGGTTCGTGCCCTGGTCCAGGAAGATCCCACATGTCGCGGAGTGGCTGGGCCCGTGAGCCATGGCCGGTGAGCCTGCGCGTCTGGAGCCTGTGCTCCACAACGGGAGAGGCCACAGCGGTGAGAGGTCCGCGTACCGCAAGAAAAAAAAAAAAAAGTTTGTAGAGATAAGATTACTGACTAATCAGATATGAGTCGTAAGGCCTAGAAAATCATTTTGGAGTTGTAGTAATAATAATAATACTTATTGTGTACTTCTACAAAGCAGGTACAATTCTAAGTACTTTAAAAATATTAACCCACTTAATTCTTAAAGCAGCCATATGAAGTATGCATCATTATTATCTCTATGTTATAGCTAAGGAAACTGAGGCATAGAAAAGTTAAGAAACTTGCCCAAAGTTACACAACTAATAAGTGACAGAGCTGTGATTTGCACCCAGGTAGGTTGGCTTTAGCGTCTTCCTGGTAGACGCTGGTAGTTAGGCCATAAATCAGTTAGATCATAAAATATCATTATTTCTGGTAACATTTAAACGTATGTTTCAAAGATTAGGAAACATTATCAATACTTAGCAAAATATGTCCTAGGGTGAAATGCATTAGCAATTAATATTATTTAGGCCAGAGTTAAACTTTGTAAAGATTAAGGAGTAGCTTGAATTATATCTTCAGGATTATAAAAATGTTTGATCCATTCACCTATTTAAATCACCTTGGACCTATTTGCATGCAAGATGTTACTTAAATCGCTGTGTTAGGTACTTATCGAAAATAGGAAGAGAGAATGGATTTTATGCCCCTCTGAGAGAACTAACTTGAGGAAAGAAGCAAAGTTTAGATTGGACATAAGGAAGAACATCTTGACTGTAATGAGTGAGAAGATGCGGGAAGCAGCTACGAAGAGTATCTGGGAAGTGTCCATCGTTAGAAAGCTTTGGAATAAAAAAAGATAATTATATCTGTCCTAGTTGGCTTATATGGCTCTTCTATCCAAAGGCAAGAGGGTGACAAGAGAAAGAACACTTCTCTAAGACCCTTCACAGTTGAGGCATTTGAACTTCTAAGATTTTTACTTGATGTTTACAAACAATCTATTGTAAGATCGTCCAAAATCCTCACATTTTGATCACCTTTAGAGTATGTATAATTCAAGAAGACTGCAACCACACACGTAGAGGCAGTGACAGGGCACTTAACTGTCATTAATTCAGTGGCTCTTTCTGGAGCAGATAACTTATTGACCTTACAATGCACAGTACTCAAACTTATATCTCAGAAAAAGTTGCCATGTCACTAACCTTCATGGTGGTTAATGAAGAGGAGATTCAGAAGACGTTAAATCCTCAAATGCCAAGGGTGTTCAAGAGCTTCCTGAAGACTGTGCCTGAAAAGTGCCTTTTGCACAGGGCAGGTGGAGTAAAATCATGTTGAATTGAATTTAAATATAATGCATTCAGGGACTTCCCTTGTGGAGTGGTGGTTAAGAATCTGCCTGCCAGTGCAGGGGACACAGGTTCAAGCCCTGGTCTGGGAAGATCCCACATGCCGCAGAGAAACTGAGTGCCTGTGCCACAACTACTGAAGCCCACGTGCCTAGAGCCCGTGCTCTGCGACAAGAGAAGCCACCGCAGTGAGAAGCCCACGCACCGCAACAAAGAGTAGCCCCTGCTAGCCATAACTAGAGAAAGCCCGTGCGTAACAGCGAAGACCCAATGCAGCCAAAAATTAATTAATTAATTAAAAAATAAATATAATGCATTCAATTCAAGTCTGTGTATATCTCTGTACTTAGTACAGGAAAAAAGGCAACCTTAATGTCAAGAATAGAAATCGTTATTAAAATATAATGAAATGTACCATGTATTGGGTGCCACAATAAATACTTGACATCAGTTTTTACAAGAGCCACCCTATTTCACAGATAAAGAACAGAGACCAGCAAAGCTGATTTGTGATAGAGTTGTGTTTAGAGCTCAAGCCTATTTGACTTAAGAGTCAGACATCTAACCCCCTCTTTTGGGTCCTGGGATCCAATTCCATTGTGTGTGTATGTCGGGGGGGGGTTTGCTGAGAGGCTCCTCACATACAACAAGCAATTTTCTGGACACCAGCTGGGTGTCCTACAGCACAACTCAGTTCTGGCACTATCTACCCAGGGATAGTATCAGATTCCACAGGTTAAGCATTCAGTCCTACAAGACTGTCCCCTCCCCCACTTCAGACGGCAGTTGCAGGAACAGGTTGTTACCTGTACTTATGACCAATTGGCTATAAATCAGAGGTTCCCACAATCTCCATGTTGGGTTTGATTATTTTTTGCTAGAGCAGCTCACAGAACTCAGAGAAACATTTTACTTACGGGAGCACCATTTATTATAAAATGACATAACTCAGGAACAGCCAGATGGGAGAGATGCATGGGGCAAAGGTATGGAGAAAGGGCACAGTTTCCACGCCCTCTCCAGGTCCACTCCTCTCCTCAATTTCCAAGTGTTCACCAACTGGGAAGCTTTGAACCCCTGTCCTTTTGGGCCTTTATGGAAGCTTCATTACATAGGCATGATTGATTAAATCATTGGCCATTGTAGATTGAACTCAATCTCCTGCCCCTGTCTATCCCTGGAGGTCAGGGGATGGGACTAGTAGTTGCAATCCTCTAATCACTCAGTTGGCTGTTCTGAATTAACCTCCCTCATCTGGCGCTTTCCAAATGTCACCTCATTAACATAACAAAACACACCTTTCTTGCTCTCAGCCCTTAGTAATTTGAAGGAATTTTACAAGCTGTTTACCAAAAGCTGAGGTGGGTAGGGAGCAGAAGACCAAACATAGATTTCTTATTATAAATCACAAAATCACACTCCTCTTACCATTTTATCCAACAGTCATTTCTTTCCATTCCAGAGTTCACTCTGAAATGCTGAATTATGAATTGTGCCGTTAATAAACAGATATTTTACTTCTCTAAGTGAAGGATCAGGCAGAATCCCACCTAAAAGAATCAAGTTTTGAATTTCAGGCCTCAAAATAAGCATACGCATGCTGGCTAGTAGGTATTCTTGCTCCAGTTCAGCGGGATTACTTCCCTGGACAAAACCTTACCTCTTAATCTTCTCATGATGGAAGACTTAAAAAAAAAATGACTCTCACCAAAGGAGAGGGTTGGTTGGTGGGAGCCCATGTTCTTGTTTCTCTCTCTATTGCCATTCTTGTTATTGTCCATAAAACAGGCAACACAGCATTTTTCCTGTCAGGTTTGCTTGCAGGGGTGACTTGTTTGTTTGAGTCCAAGAAGAAGACTCAGAAAATCTAAAATCTGTTATTTTTCAATTTACAAGTTTTCCTGCCGGTGGAAAGAAAGTTGCCCTCCGCTTCACGATTCTCCAGTGGGGGCAGGGATCAACCACGAAGGGGGAAGCATGCCAATTGTTTCTTGGTGGGGAAAGTAGGGAAGCTAATTAGACAACCCATTTCTGGGTAGAAAAGACAGAAAAGGCTCAGGTATATTTAGCTCATCTTATTTTTCTGACTGCATACTGAGAGAGAAATCAAACAGGAATATGTAAAGGTCAGATCATTTCATCACTGTCCTTTCAGAACTGGGAAATTACATTATGAAATGCAGCTGGCATCTTGATGTTAAAATAGCAAGTTATTATTACCGCATAGCTTACAGGAGAGATTTTTCATTTTTCTGTCTCCTGGAGAAATATACATTTTAAATATTTTTATTTAAAAAATTAATGACACGTATTAGAAAAATTTTAAATCTCTGTTTCTTCTGGCTTGGTTGAAATGATGGCAATATAACAATCACTTGGCTTGCTTCTACAGAAATAAAAAGCAAAGGATTTACTGCCGAAGGACAGTGTATTTATAAAGTAGAAGACATTCATGGAACATAGTTTAGGGAGAAACAACTTGCTTGAAATAAACTGTTTTTCTGTATTTCAAAAATGCAAAGTTAGGCTGTTTAAATTCTGCTAAAGCCATTACAGGCTTTCAGGTTTTTTTTTTTTTTCGTACTATATAAGGCATAGTACTCTTATCACCAATGTAGATCTTGCTGTATTTGTTCATCCCTCACAGCTAAAGAATAACCTGTGCTCTTATGTCTAAGTGGGGAGCTTAGCAAGGACACAGTTAACTGTGCCTGTGCTGTCATTGAAGATTGGGTCCCACACAGGTTCAGGCACACACAGGTCAGGTCAAGCCAGAACTTAATTACCTTTTTCTTTAAGTGCTTAACATGGTAAATATTTTCTATCTTCTTTATTTAAAATTTAATTATTTTGTTTTTTAAATTGAAGTATAGTTGATTTACAATGTTGTGTTAGTTTCAGGGGTACAGCAAAGTGATTCAGTTACACATACATATATATCTAATTTTTTCAGATTCTTTAAGTTTATTACAAGATATTGAGTATAAATCCCTGTGTTATACAGTAGGTTCTTGTTGGTTACGTATTTTATATATAATAGTGTGTGTATATTAATCCCAAACTCCTAATTTGTCCCTCCCCCCCCCTTTTCCCCTTTTTAGTTCAAGGATAATACTAAGTTCTTGATGTAGGGAGATGGGTGCAGCACAAAGTGGGCTTTAGGAAAAGTTACCGTTTCAGGCATCACGTGTTGGGGATTTTACTGAGGTCTGAAAATATACAATTTCAGAATGTCTTTCATAATCAAAATTACCAGACCAGTACATTATTTTGTAACCTTTAACTTCTGATTTTACTGGAGGGTTAGTAGAAAAGAGATTCATGTCAGCCAGTAAACATATGTATTTTTAAGAGACGCTGATTAGAAGTCCCCAAGAAGTTGTTTGTTTGTTTATTTGTTTTGGAAATTCCAGAAACAAAGGGAAAAGTAAAGGCCAATGCAAACAGTTCAGGGAAGCAAGGAGTAATTTTGATGAAATTTAAATTCAAGAAGAGTCTAGAGATACATGCCTATCATCATTGTTGGACAGTTGCTTTGGAAATGCCTTTTGCTATAGGTAAACATTCAGCACTGGGAGAAAGACTATTTTTTTTTAAATCACTTAATTATTTATTTTTGGCTGTGTTGGGTCTTCGTTGCTGCGCGCGGGCTTTCTCTAGTTGTGGCGAGCGGGGACTACTACTCTTCGTTGTGGTGCGGGGGCTTCTCATTGCGGTGGCTTCTCTTGTTGTGGAGCACGGGCTCTAGGCGCACGGGCTTCAGTAGTTGTGGCTTGCGGGCTCTAGAGCACAGGCTCAGTAGTTGTGGCGCACGGGCTTAGTTGCTCCGTGGCATGTGGGATCTTCCCGGACCAGGGATTGAATCCGTGTCCCCTGCATTGGCAGGCGTATTCTTAACCACTGAGCCCCAGGGAAGCCTGAGAAAGACTATTTTCCCCCAAATTTCCTCCTTTACTTTCAGGAACAAACTAACAACAATGTGCCATTCTATTTCCTGACTCTTCACATTCTTTGCTTCTCACAATACAGGAAAGAAATAAACACTTCATGACAAACTCAATTTCAATATCATTAATAATTCCTCTTTCTGCTTCTATCTTTTCTTCCCTTCTACCCTCTTTCCCCCTATGTTTCCTTAATTTAATAGTTAATAGAGACTCCTCTGGCCACCATCTGTTCTGGAAAAGCAGCATGGTGGAAAAGGGATGGGTTGTTACTTGGCCCGCCCTGGATTCTGGCTCTGTCTTTGTGAATGCTCTCTCTGTTAATATCTTCGTCTCTGATGTTGCGGTAAGAAAAAGAAAAGCCATTCACACTCACCAAGATTTCTTCTTTCTCAAGCAGGGAGGCATAGTTTATGTTGGCAGGAAATAAGTCTTTGGGCTGCCCTTTCCACTTGCTGAGAATGGCGGGGAGTAGGGGAAGAAAGAGGAGACTGGGATTTCAAAGGCTCTACCAATTACTCTGTGGTGCTGAATGGTGAGACCCAGAATAACTGGCTCTTTGTTTAGGGGAAATGTTAATGACTTTTAGGAAATAATATATGTCTAGATTTAAGAAGGGGAAAGGAGCTAAAATTCTCTGAGTAATAAATAATACAAGAGGAGTTGAGGACAGAACAGAAAATGGAGGGTCAGGATGAAGAGGAATACTGGAATCAAAAATGTTGAAAAACTAGACAAAACATTGAAGTTCTCAGCCAATAATTCCCAGTGTTTGAGTGGCTGAGGGACTCAAAAACAGAGATTTTATTATTCAATACTATGTTATTTTTTATTATTGTGATAGAAAATGTCATTGTTTCTCCACTTTTTCTAAAAAGTCTATTATTCGTAGAAATAGTTTGTTGGAGGGTTATGCAGTGCTGAGTTCCACATCTGGGTCAGCATGAAGTACAGAGAAGAAAACAGTCGTATACTTAAGACCAGAATGATAATAAGAGTTCAGAGAAACTGGAAATCTGAGCCAGAGGTGACTGTGAAGATGTATCTGGACGTGTACAAAAATCCCAGTGAAAACATTGGACTTTCAATAGTACAAGGATAAAGGGCTTGGGTTAATTTATTCCAGTCTCAAAGGATGCCAGCTGACATCTAGCTGTATACAAAATGTCATTAAAACCACCATATAGGAAGCAGAAAACCTGGTATCTAGTGTGTGCTGAGTAAACCTGAGTCCCCTTCTTTTCACAGAAACAATATGGAGGCCATGCCACTATGGGGAGGGAATATGGGAAGACTTGAACTGAGGGCACAGAAAGACAAGAGTGTCGTAGTAAGGCATGATCATTGTTTCTTCCCCGATTTCCTACCTGACCTCCCACGGAGGCTGCAAACTCATGGGTGGATACGGATGTGCCTATTCAGATATGGGGCTGAAGGGGTGGGGAGAGGGGACATCTAGCAATTCAAACCCTGTAGCATATATGCAATTAATTAAAACCACATGGACCACCAATTTAAAACTGTTTTGCATACAGTCTCAGAAGCACAGAGCTTCTATTGCCACAGTGTGCCTTAAGACCCAGTGTGTGCTGTGGCCTTTTAAGTACCAGAGGTGGTGAAGCCTAAAAATTCTGAACCAATGCTTTGAATTCATCAAAGACACATATCTTGTTCCTGGCCTCTTTCTGGCTCTGCTGATCCTTCTGTGTATACCATGCTTTCTAACTTTCTGCTCAGTTCTTCCATTTTCCTACCTGACTTTATTGTAACATTATGAATCTTCCCGTCAACGTATCTATCCTTTGTGGATTAGCTTCCAAAACATTCAGTGAACTTAAATACCATGTGATTGAAACCAGCTATCCTGGTGGAAACAGAAAGCAGCAGCCCTGTGCCACCTTTGTTCCTGAGCGTTGAGGCCCCTAGCAAGACAGACTCCATTTTGCAGTGTTTAGGATAAAATATTTTGGGTCATCCATTAGGGGATAGGCATGTTGACAGGAAGATTCATAATGTTAAGATAAATCCAGGGAGGTAAATGAGAAAGCTAGACAGAACACTTTCATATGTGGACTAAACTGAGATGTCCAGAGAAGGCAGAAGAGGAGGGGGAGAGAGAAATTTGGGACCAGGCTGAGTTTAGTGGGTGCAGTTAACTCCAGTGGAAATCAGAGAAGAAATCTGAATATGGAATGAGAGAAAAGGGAAGAGTGGGATGTGACCCTGGTGCAGGTTGGGTTCTTCTGAGACAAGGATATAGAAATTTCTGTTTAAAGGGATGTATTAGAGAATGCTGTCAGGAATAACTCCTGTTGGGGAGTGAGGGCAGCAGCATTCACTGATCAAAGGGAGAGGCGAAACCTCGGTGAAGTTGAATTACAATGTGGATGCTACAAATGCATAACTAACCCCAAGCAGAACTTGGGAGCTAGAATGACCCTTCAGAATGATCTAGAATTGAGGTATGTGGTCTGGGTCTTCACACCCCACCCCCACCCACTCACTCCAACATCAACCAGCCATACGATATGGGCTGTCCCTGAGAAAGAGGTGTGACTGACCGTGAGTGGGGACAGTCTCCAGCTGGGATGTTGCTGGAGAGAGGCTCGGCTGAGAGACATCAGCCACCACTCCTGGCAGCTGGAGGAATGAGTGTTTCAGTCCTGAAAGGGATGTGAGATCTGGGCTGAGCCTCACAGTATCTCTCTCACAGCCCTAGAGTTAGAACACAACCAAAAAGTCTGCCCTGAAGTGAATTTCCCTCAGAGGTTCTATGGAATTTAGTCTCATACTCTTCACTGATTGTTTCATGTGTGTTGGTCTGCTCTCTTACTCCAAACATTCTGAGTACCAGTATCACATTTCACATATATTTTCTATCCCTGGGTCATTCTTTTAGCAGAGTAATCTAAGGTTGATGGAAAAACAAGCCCATGGCCTATGGTAATAGGATACTGAAATAATAAAAAATTCTTTCCTCCATATTTTGGAGAAAATAAAATTGACCTTTCATTTACCAATTTTTTGTCCTGTCATACGTGCATATAAATGTCTCTTGGGTGAACTGGTTATGATACTCTGTAACAGTTACAGGCAGTCCTACATCTTGAAAACTCAAAAGACAAGGCAGGGGAGACCTGCGGAACATAGGTGTGAAAGTAAGAGTCTAGGTACTTCAGAGGAAAGAGCAGTTGATCAGGGTCTGGAAACTGGCTTCTGTTTCTTGCTGTCTTGTGCTTTACCACGTGATCTTGAGAAAATCAGTTGAACTCTCTCAGATGCACTTCTTTTTTCATGTAATGATTAGACATAATGTTGTTTGCTTTACCTTCTTGAATAGCAGTGGGTGTTGGACTGAAGGACTTGATGAGAATCAATAGATAATGCCTGCCTGGTAGGTTTGAGGTCTAAAAGGCAGTTCAGGAGGAGTTTCATTGGTATCATTAACAGTTTATGGATGAAATTTCTAAAATTTACATCACATGTTGTATATAGTAATAAAAAGGTGATTTAAATTTTTTAAATCAGTAATTATAATAGAAGAAATATACTTTATTCATAATTGTAGACCCTGAATTGTTACAGGGTCAAGCTTCTAGATTCCTCATTTCTGAAGTGAAGGGTGGGGTAAGTAAGATGAGCTCATATATGTTGGGTTTCTAAATTTCATAAACGTGCATCTTCCAAACCAACATTCCCACCCATCAACCAGGGGAAATGAGACATTGATACTTCCTGTGTCTGCTTAACAAAGTGATTTGTTTGTGGGAAGAAAGGTAATATAGATGAATATGTAGCATAGAATCTGGAACAGAAACGTTTTGGAAGAATTTCAAAATGTTCAGGGAAGAAAGGTTAACCTCAAATAATTTCAGGCTGCCAAACTTAATTATGGGTTGGAATTAAATGTTCTCCAGTAATGCAGTTATCTATTGAGTTGAGATTGAAGGAGTTCAGTAGTGGGCTTTTAATGACCTGTTTTGGTGTAGAAGGCGCTCAAGTGATAACCAAGCAGACACCACTTACATAGGCATGCGCTTTGTCTAAATATTGTTTGGAATGCTAATTACATTCCCAAAATGGAATGACTTATTTTTTTTGCTGATCTTAAGTTAAATAGCACCCCCCCAACACACACACCACACAGAGGCAGAGATGTGGGGTGGAAGGTGAGATTCTCAAGGTGGCAGAGCTGGAATCACTGTTAGCACCCAAACAGATACCGTTCGTCACAAGTCAGAAAAATTACCAGCTAGAGATCAAGAGACCCTTGAGCAAAATTCTCTTTTTATTCCTACTTTCTCTTATCTAAGCTTTGCCCTTCTCATCCTTCTGTGGACACTCAGAGTTTTCATATTTTTATACCTAGCCCTCTATTAAAGAAAAAAAAAAGCCTGCCTTCAAGATTGGATATGAAACTCATTTATAACCATATTCAATCCACTGAGAAGGCTTATTCTCTGAGTCTGCTTAAGGGCATTTGGCTCTGACAAATGCAAGGGCTGAAGTCCAAGAATGGGTTTTTAATAGCGAAATTTCTAATGCTGGTGAATCCTAGGCCAAGGAATTCAAATCATGGATGAACACGTATTAAGTATCTTCTAGGCGGATGGCATTGATTATGCTCTGTGGATACATCTAGATCCCAATTCTTATTCTATATATGACCCAGTCTGGGAAACAATGGTGGCACCCTTTCTGTTCCACTACTTCCTACCGTTATTGAAAAATAGAGCTTAAATTGATTGTAAACAAAGCCATAGAAACATAGGAAGAGACATTCTCTCTTAGAATGGTTAAAATCTGCCTCCTTTTTCTTTGGTGAAGAAAATTTTAAATCCATTATTTTCATTATGTTCTTTTGGGAAGTCACCCTGTCTAACTCAGCTTAGAAAATATTTCTTCAAAATCAGTGTTTTTTCTTCACTTGAGTTCGGTTGTACTAATAGATACTGTATTTCCCAACTTTTCACATCTGGGTTTGTGCAAGGACTCCTGAGACCCTAACATGTCAGGGAACTGGATGAGGATGGGTGGAGTCTCTGGTGACATATGAAGATAGACATGCCAGCCAATCCGTTTCCCTTCACTTTGATCAGCCAAGTCAAACATGGTGAGAAAGAAACCCAGAGGAACACATACATATTCAAAATGGACAAATTAGTTGGGATCAGTGCCCAGATGACTCAAGCCTGGGTATAAACTTATAAGAGGGAAGGTTGCTGCTTAAAATAATTCATAGAAGGACTGAAAGGAAAGAAAAGGATTTGAACTGGTATCCTGATGGGGTCTTTACCAACTCCGAACTGGCTGAAATGAACTAGGGAAAGGAGAAAAAGGGAGAGAGAGATAGAGACTGAGAAATGGTTTATAAGACCATAAGGCGTGGTCGCAAATATAGTTGTTTGTTCTACTTTTACATCGCCAGTCACAATAAGAGAGAGACAAAATGAACTGAGGAACCTAGATCTCTCTCAGTGTGTCTCTAATGAGTGTTCAATCTGGAAAGAAAAGATATGATTCCTTAATGATTCTAGCCCATGGATTTTTCTATTAAAAAGCAGACATTTGTGAGCTTTTTTAATACCATGCAGTCCATTGCATTATTATTAAGATGATGATTATTATCATTTAAAATAATTTCTCCAGAGTGTTGAGGTTAGATGCAAAACAGAGGATTAAATATGAACATCTTGCATAAATTTGAAACCATAAGGAAACAGCCTGGATAGGACGATTCTAGCACATTTAATGCTTAGACTAAAGATGTGCATATTTTGCATATTAACACAACTGGAATTTTTTTTCTGAGAAAGTAGCATATACAGTGCACATCCAGTACAACTGAAGTCCAATATACAATAACCTTAGTTAGGTAATCCGTCACCATCTCACACACCCACCCTGGTGAACTACATCATAATGCACTTTCCAGAATCAATCCACATTTTCTCCTCATCTCTTGTGATGAGCTGTGAGTTTGAGACCACTCCTGAGAGGAGTGTGTACCCTTTGTGCAAATAAGGTCAGCAATTTGGCAATGGTCTCACCCAGCAAGTACAATCACTATGACTGCTATGCACGGCTTTTCTGCACAAGTGTGTCACCTGCTGGAGATCATATACAGAATATCAAGGACAGAAGTATTAGGTTCCTGATGAGAATGACTAGCTATGGTGGGAAAGTGATGAAATAATGATCA
The DNA here is from genome assembly GCF_008692025.1 of Phocoena sinus. NCBI lineage: Eukaryota > Metazoa > Chordata > Mammalia > Artiodactyla > Phocoenidae > Phocoena > Phocoena sinus. Next base: position 71,261,096 of record NC_045767.1, read on the forward strand.
AGGGCAAAAATCTGAGCAAGAGACAGGAGTCTGGAGTCCACACAATGCACAGCACAGATGTTTCGTGAAAATAGGCTATAGTCAAAACTACCACCTGAAAAAGCTGCACAGATCTGTAGGCAAGTAACTCATTTAGGACATAGTTTTACATAGCCTGTGAGGTTAAAGAAGGCCAAGGATTCATGAGACATGAGCTGCTGATAGGACCTAGAGTTTCCATTTAGAGAACAAAATGTTCATTTCTGTGCAGAAAGGTCCATCATCACTCAGGAAGCTCTTATTAATCACTGACCTGTACATAGAGGCAGGTCATTGAACAAATAAGCAAATAATCGGTTGGGGAAAAGTCTATATGGTTTCTACCAGTGGAAATCACAGCTGACTAAACAACCTGAATTCTCTCAGATATAAACAGATCTTTTAAAAAATAAACAGATACCTTGTAGACAAGGAACCAACGGTAGAAGTAATTTGAAATGTAGAAAGCCTTTAACAAGGTAGACCTTGTGAGATACGCCACTAGAGGGACTTTCAAAATGTTAGATATTCATGCATCCATGCTGGGAGATGATTCACATGTCCAGTAGAAGGTTAGATGACCTAGGAATGTTCAAACTATGTCCCTTGGATTTTCACGGATATGCCGTGAGGGCCATGCATGTCCAAGGAAGCTAATGGTGGATGCTGCTTCAATCGGGCAGTTCCATACTTATTTTATATTGCAATTTCTCCTAAGCTTTCATTCCAATGGCTTGAAAACAACTCTATTAGATTATCTTTGAAATCTCTTCTACTTTTATGAAGAATCTGTAATTGTCATTTTTAATCTACCCCAGTGAATATACATTTTTATTCACTAAGGAACTTGGATAATTTTTTGAAACAGAAAACTGTATTTAAAGCAGGAAACAAAGCATAGTAATAAATGGCACATTTTCTAGTTAGAAAATAAATAAAATGGTGGTGTCTTCTAAAGACCAACACTGAGATCCATCTTATTAATTAATTAATTAATTAACTTGTATTCAATGAGAAGATTGCAATATTCAGTTTTGAAGCTGAGTTTAATTTATCTTGGAGAAAAGTGTCAGTTCAGTTGGCCCAAATACCACTTTAATATTTATGCTAAGCAAAATTGAGGAAGAGTGCTATGAGCTAATTTGGTCTTAGAAAAAGTTCTCTACATTATGGAAGGTTTAGGACTACCCCAAATAGGAATCACTTCCTAGTCCTTTCACAGTCCAGTTTTATTCACCTGTGGCTGACTGGGGTGAGAAAGCGTACTGCTCACCCCTGCGTTTGCTTTGTGAGATATCACATCCTGTGGTAAGACTAAGCCTTTTGAATCTTCTGCTTTATATGCCAAGTTCCTAGATGTTACTTCTATTAGTGTAGTTGCCTGATCTAAAAGCTATTTACTAGTAGAGACTTTTGTATAGTTCTAAAGATATTTTCTCAGTGCAACATAAAAACCTAAGAAAAAAATATAAGAAATGTGATACTAAATAAAATGTATAATACACTGAGCCCAGTGTTCTGTCTCTGATAGCCAAAGATGAGCTGTGGAAGGCCAAGTCTTCTCTCTAAAATATCCATCTTGGAGATCACATCCAATTTTATAACTTTAAATATAACTTGTGTGCTGGTGACTTACAAATACGTAGCCATGGCCTTGACCCATCCTTCACACATTTAGTCCTTTATTCTGTTGCCTGCTAGTCGTTTCCAATTTTAAAAATGACCAATTCTCAAATGCACTATTCCACAAATGGACTTATAATCTTTTTTTTTTCCAAATTAGCATTTCCAGTATTCTCAATTTCTGTTAATGGCACCAGGCAAGCACCATAGTATGGACTCATTATTGATTCCTCACATATATTTTTTCTACTATCTTCTGCTATCTTGAAATAAATACACTTAAAAGATAACTTTCTGGGGTCAGCCTCTTAAGAAATGGTTCACAAAGTCCATTCTGTACAATTCATGTATTTCTATTTGCCAGAATAGTCAACAAGCACATGAAAGTATGCTCAACATCACTAATCATTAGAGAAATGCAAATCAAAACTACAATGAGGTATCACCTCACACCGGTCAGAATGGCCATTATCAAACAATCTTCAAACAATAAATGCTGGAGAGGGTGTGGATAAAAGGGAACCCTCTTGCACTGCTGGTGGGAATGTAAATTGATAGAGCCACTATGGAGAACAGTATGGAGGTTCCTTAAAAAAACTAAAAATAGAACTACTATATGACCCAGCAATCCCACTACTGGGCATATACCCTGGGAAAACCATAATTCAAAAAGAGTCATGTACCACGGTGTTCACTGCAGCTCTATTTACAATAACCAGGACATGGAAGCAACCTAAGTGTCCATCGACAGATGAATGGATAAAGAAGATGTGGCACATATATACAATGGAATATTATTCAGCCATAAAAGGAAACGAAATTGAGTTATTTGTAGAGAGGTGGATGGACCTAGAGTCTATCATGCAGAGTGAAGTAAGTCAGAAAGAGAAAAACAAATCCCGTATGCTAACACATATATACGGAATAAAAAAAAACTTGGTTCTGAAGAACCTAGGGACAGGACAGGAATAAAGATGCAGACGCAAAGAATGGACTTGAGGACACGGGGAGGGGGAAGGGTAAGCTGGGATGAAGTGAGAGAGTGGCATGGACACATATACACTACCAAATATATAATAGATAGCTAGTGGGAAGCAGCTGCATAGCACGGGGAGATCAGCTCAGTGCTCCGTGACCACCTAGAGGGGTGGGATAGGGAGGGTGGGAGGGAGACGCAAGAGGAAGGGGATATGGGGATATATGTATACGTATAGCTGATTCACTTTGTTATACAGCAGCAACTAACACAACAATGTAAAGCAATTATACCTCAATAAAGATGTTAAAAAAAAAGAATTATGACCTCCAATGGTAAACATATATTCTGCATAGGTGACAATCTGTAAACCAAATACAACATTACACAGAAGGTAAGGGAGCTGTATATAAATACAGGCCCACCAGGCTCTGAGTATAATGTCATCATCACATGCTGAATCTCATAGCAAGTAAACTGTTGTTTTGTCATCCATGAGTGAAAGGAAAAAAACCCACAGAAATATCTCAGCTTCCAGGGATTTGCCTTATAACTACAGAATGAAGTCAACCCTTTGAACTTTTCTGCATTTACATTGGTGAGGATTGTGTGTTTTTCTCTCAGTGGAATTAACTTCCATATGTCATTTTCAGTTATAGTAAATACAAGTAAAGAGTTATAAAGTGAGTTTGCAGTTTGGTAGAAAGCATTTCTTCTTTTAGCTTTTACGTCTCTCCTGAAGCCAGTGGCATGATTGTGACCCCTCAGAATTTCCCACCTAGACACTCATCTCTACAGGGTCCAGATTGCAAGGCTGGTGTTAGTGGATTCAGCAGCTTCAATTAATTTCCAATATGGAAATGCCTTAGAATGAGTCATGTAAGCTGCACAAGAAAGATGGCACTTTAAAATGAACGTACAGCGTTGGCCCTCACTGTTTCCCCATTTGTTCATCATTACATTATTCATAGTTGGTTGGATAAATCATACTATTATTCATCTTAAGTATTCATTTTACTGTTAAAAGTAAATATCCAATTCCAGGATTTTATGGTTTCAATTGAAGAATTAATGTCCCATGGTGAATCTACAATAAACATATTTAATCTTCTATCCCAACATTTTGAAACACAGGATTACTAAAAAATGGCTATCAAATCCATTTATTAAAAAATGTTTTGCTAGTAATATAATAATGCTTCATATGTGCCTATTTTTCAAAAGGCTTTGACATGTGATTTGAATTTCCCTTTGGGTTGGAAATCTGTATATCTGTAATTGAATTGTCAACTTTCCCAGGGTAAAACTTGATTCTGAAAAAAATGACTTTTTCCTTATTTTTCCCTATACCATTCATTCTAAGGAAACTAACACAAGTGAAGTACGTGTATAGAGCTTTGTTGTTGGATTATCGGTCTCTTCTATGAAAATAATTCAGTCAAAGGTTTGAGGAGTTGTGTAGGCAAGATAAAGAGTTGACTAAAATTGTTATGTTTTGCTTGCTAGACTCAAACGGTGAGGGAAAAGGGAACAGGCTGGAATTTGGAAGCAGTTAGGCTTTCTTAGTAGAGCCTTCCAAGAAAATAACTTGCTTTTCTGTTACTAGCCGGGTGGATTATCTGCAGTTGCTCAAACAGAATTTTGAGGAATAAACTGAACTAAAAGAAATGAGTCACGTCTTGAGCAAGGCCAATCCAAAATGCCTTTTCTTTACTCATGCAGGAGCTACATAGAAAGCATTTAACTCAGTGCAGGAAAATGTCTCATCTTCAGAGTAATTCCTCTGGGGAGGTGGTCTTCTTAGAATCGAATTTATCAACCCATGGTTTCTCCCCCAAATGCTCATCCCTCTGTGGCTATATTGCGAATACTTTCTTTTGATTCATTTTGTAATGTGTGCTGTTTTCCCTCAGCAGAATTTGTCACGTGCAACTGGTTTCAGTGTATCCCCTCTCAACTCTCAAATGGTAATAGCCATTCTTATTTTTCATTCGCAAGTTGAATTCTGCGTTCTGTAATAGTGACAGATATGATGATGCCAGGGTAGATCAGAGTCATATTTATCCTCTCCTTGGAGACCTTACTGCATTATTTAGAATTATGAGGTTTTTTCATTTATGCCGTTTGCACCTTATTGGGTCTTGAAGTCCTGGCGAGTCTACTCCAATCTGATGTGACACAGCTGATAGCATTTGAACTGCATCACATTAACGGGCACTTGTAAGCCATTTATACCAAATTCCACTAAGAACAGAGCACAAACCAGACAGGGTCATTTTCTCAAAAGGATATTTCCAATTCTGAGCTATTCCCATCAGATTTCCAGTGACTCCTTCAGGTCAAGCTTGAAGCAATGTCTTTTTTTGACAAGCCAGAGATTAATTTATTGCTTGGTGTTTTTGCTGGCACATTGGAAACCTGTTTCCACAAGAAAAATACTATGACTGTCTTTGGAAATTTGGCCTACCTAGAATATTCTTTGATGGTATGTATATTTTAAATGCCACTTTGCGAAAACTCATTGAAACAGATGAGACAATTTATTTTAAATTAGTTATGTGACATGACTTGATTTAAATATTTAAGTACATCCTAGGAAGATTGTAATATTTTACTTTTCTTCCTCTAAAGCAGAATTTTCTCTTTCCATAACATTAAGGAGATTTCCTTATTATCTTTTTAATTCTCATAGAAATTGTGTATGGAAAGTCAAGAGACTTGGTGTTCTCATAGTAAACAATGAGTCTTTGACCAGATCTCTTCAACTGTTTCTGTCTCGGTTTCCTCACCTACTGGTAGTCTTATCCAGCCCATGTCTTCAAATACCAACAGTAGTACACTGATGACTGAAATTTATGAAATCAATATCTCCAATTGGATGTATGGAGAACATTTCAATTTTTATACACACAAAATCTTGAGTTTACTCCAAACCTGTTCTTCCCTCAGTGTTTTTGATTTCAACAATATGGCACCACCATTGGCTCAGTGACCTAGGCCAAAAATCTTGGAGTCATCTATGACTCTCTCACACTTCACATCCCACCCATCAACAAATTCTGTCAGGTATACCCTCATATATGTCCCAAATTTGACCACTCCCACCACATTCATGACTACCACCTACATCCAAGTCAAATAATCTCTTTCCTGAATCATTGCAAAGCCTCCTAACTGGTCTCCCAGCTGCCAATCTTGCCATCCTCAAATCCATTCTCTATATGGAATCAGAGGGCTCTTTCCAAAACACCACTCATATTATATCCCTTCTCTATTTTTTTTGAAACCTTTTTTGTAATTGAATGAAACATTCTTTTAATCCTATAGTGCTTTACAAATTTCAAAAATTTCACACAACATGATTTCATATAATTCCACGATAACCCTTTTTTTCCCCTTCCCCTATATTGCACCCCCCCTTCCCTCTCCCCACTGGTAACCACTCGCTTGTTCTCTATATCTGTGTCTGCTTCTTTTTTGTTTTATTATAAAAAAGAAGGAAAGTTTGCCTTTTGCAGCAACATGGATGCACTTCGTGGGCATTATGCTAGGTGAAATAAGTCAGACAGAGAAAGACAAATACTGTGTGATATCACTTACATGTGGAATCTAAACAATATCACTTCCCTATTTAAAACTCTCTAATGGGTCCCTCTCTTACTTAAACCAAAACCCAGAGATTTTATACTAGTTTCTAAGACCCTAAAAGGAATTTCCCTGGCAACCTGTCTCATCTCTCATCTATTTCCCCATTACTCACTTTTCTCAAGCCCTCCATCCATATATGTGTTGAACATGCCAAGCATACTTCCCATTCAGGGTCTAACAGGTTCTGCGAGCCTGACACATACAATTTGGGGGATCCTTTTCAGGTAAGAAAATACAACAATTAAATATAAAAATGAATATTTAGAATGAAAAATAAATCACTGCAATGTACAAATTTGGATAATCTGACAAACATCCTAACAGTATTTTTGTTAAGTAACTGGCTGCTACACCTCAGTACAATGGATATAGACGTGTACTTGGATTCCTACAGTGGGAAGCTAGCAATAGCTTAAATCAAAAGTGACTGCAAACCACATGAACTCACTAAAACCAAATTAAATTAGCCTCCTCATGATCCCAACAATGCTACTAGCTACTCCAACACTACCTGACGGAAAGGACGGAAGAATGGTGGAAGGAGGGGTAGGAATCAAAAGAGACAGTGAGGGCTTCCCTGGTGGCGCAGTGGTTGAGAGTCCACCTGCCGATGCAGGGGACACGGGTTCGTGCCCCCGTCTGGGAAGATCCCACATGCCACGGAGCGGCTGGGGCCCTGAGCCATGGCCGCTGAGCCTGTGCGTCCGGAGCCTGTGCCCCGCAAAGGGAGAGGCAACAGCGGTGAGAGGCCCGCGTACCGCAAAAAATAAAAATAAAAAGAGACAGTGAACATAACCAATGTGGTCAACATTCCATACTATGCAAATCTCATAAGGAATATATGACCCTGTGGAACACTAGGCTAGTCTTCCCAGGGCCTTGGCAGGATCTGATCAAATGAGGGATCTTAAAACTTCAGCTCATTAGCTTGAAGGTGGGTCTGCCTCTGGCCTCTGCATTTCCTTTTTCCTTTCCTGGAATGTTATGCCCTCATTTAGTTCTCCATTTAAATGTTCCTAGTTCAAGGAAGCCTTTCTGTGTCTTCTAACTAAAACAGCAAGCCTTGTCACTCTCTCTTCTCTTCCTCTTCCTTATTTTTCTTCATAGCATTTATCAACCTACTATTAGAGTATGTACCTACTTATTTATTCACTTATAGTTTGCTTCCCCTGCTAGAATGGCTGCACCGTGACTGCAAAGACATTTTTTTTTTTTGCTCACAGATGCATCCCCAGAGTCTAGAACAGTGTTTGGTATGTAGTAGGTGTTTAGTAAATATCTACTGAATGAAATAATGGGTGCTTTATCTTTCAAAATGTTTGTGAAGGCCAGTGGGATTAGGGTATTTGAAAATGGTATGAGAACAGAAACGTCTCATTTCTATAAAGACGTTAGTGATTCAGTTTTGGCATCTCCAGAAGCTTGCTTCCTCCCAGAAAGGATATTTAATTGGGAAATACACAGGAAGGACTTTGGCAGTGCAAGAGGAGATTTGGCTGGGTTTTAATTATGAATTTGTTAAAATTGGCCTGTGCTCTGTGAAGGGGTTTGAATGCCGTTCCCATGGTTTTACCTCACCACCGGGAAAAACTGGTGACATTTTAAATGGCAGTAGATGTTAGAAAGAAAAATGGCACATTAAAACCCACACACCAGCATGCAGTGCTGCCTCAAACCAATAACAACGCTTCTTAATAAAAACAATGTTTCATCTCTTGCATAATGAAGGTTTTTTTTTTTCCCTTGCACTCAAATGGGCACTGTTTCATGCAGACGTGTGATTTTTTTTTCCCTTTAGCAAAAATTGGAAAACTGCCTCCTTGTTGAAGCTATGCAATTTCTCAGTTCTCCCAGGATAACTGGGCAGCTCGTCACTCACAATGATAGTTCCATTCACAAACTGACATCATAAAAACATGAAGGAAGATAAAGAAAGTATTGTGTAAAGAACTTTAAGACAAGAGAAAAATAAACCCTTTGGATATTTCAGAATAGAATCCCAGTGTGTGGTGAATGGCAGTGTCTTGAGATTCCCTTGTTTTAAATTCCTCTTGATATGAGAACTCAAAATTGTTGGGTGCAATCAAAGTTTGCCAGGCTTCTGCTCAGCCAAACACTGAGTAACTCCTGCAAACGGATGGTTCTTCTGCTTTGTTATCTCTAGGCTAGAAATGAGCGTGGAGAGGATGGCCCCAACTGAAATATGTAAAAGAATGAAACCATTGATTAATCTGGGGTCTCAGAATTATTTAAGCTTTGAAAAACCAGGTTAACCTTAGTAAAAATCGACATTGAAAAAGTTATTCGTTAAATAACATTTAGTTATCTTAAAAAAGGTTTTTGGTGGGAAAGGGAGACACAATAGGTTCCCAATTACTTGTTAGTCGTGTATCTTTACTCTGTGTTAGAGACTTGTATCTCAACAAAGTGCCTTCTATTTTGAGTCACCCAATTTAATAAATCAGCTCTAAGATGTATGGATCAGCTGTCAAGGCTCTGAGAGCCATTGCTCAGGTTCCCAGAACAAAGAAGCCCTGAATTTGGGGAAGGTGAAACAATTAACAACAGGGAGAGATGGTGAGCCCTGGCTTTCTACAAAAAATGAAGATTTCTCCAAGTTTGCCTTTTTATCACTCTGGATTTTTGTTCCAATCTAATCTGTTCTCTAAGTTTTGCCTCCTTTCCTCCCATCCCTATTTTTATGCATAGAATCTCCCTACTCCACTCTTCCCAAACCCATATTTTCTTTCCTCTTGGTAAAAGCATTATCAGTCTTCCTAAACCCTCCAGAAACCTTGGTGTTGTCATCCAACTCCTTTTCCCCTTAATCCCTGATTATCTATTTTCAAAATGTTTCTCAGATCTGTCCTATTTCTACCTCCTGATTGAGGCCTCCATTCCTCCTCTTCAAAAATGAAATTATTTTCTAATTATTTCACCCATTCTATTCAATCCCCCAATGTACACTCCAATTCAAACAGTCTTCCAGAGTTACCCTTAAAAACACATACCTGTTGGAAAACCTCTGCAGATTCTTTTTACATCACTTAAATTTTTAATTTGTTTGTTTTATTTATTTATTTTTGGCTGCGTTGGGTCTTCGTTGCTGCACACGGGTCTTCTCTTGTTGCGGCGAGTGGGGGCTACTCTTCGTTGCGGTGCACGGGCTTCTCGTTACAGTGGCCTTTCTTGTTGCAGTGGCTTCTCTTGTTACGGAGCACGGGCTCTAGGTGCACCTGCTTTGGTAGTTGTGGCTCGTGGGCTCCAGAGTGCAGGCTCAGTAGTTGTGGCACACGGGCTTAGTTGCTCCATGGCATGTGGGGTCTTCCCGGACCAGGGCTCGAACCCTTGTCCCCTGCATCGGCGGGCGGATTCTTAACCACTGTGCCACCAGGGAAGCCCTACATCACTTAAATTTTAACTTCCTCAGCCAATATGCAATCATTTCTACAACTTGACCCTCACCTACTTTTCTGGTTGTATTTTTTTCTTCACTCCAGTTTATACCCCCAGGAACCACACTCTCCAGCCACGTCTGTCGGTGCTGTTCCTAAGATACTTCTGTGCTTTAAATATGCTCTTCTGACTAGAAATGTCTTCTTTCCAAGCCTGCCCATCATAATTCTTCACATTGCCACCTCTTTAGAATCTTCCATTTCCCCATTCAGAAAACAAAAACAAAAAGCTTCCCTTTTCCTATTTTCCATGGTAAATTTTATCTTTAATATGGTCCCACCTCTCTCTCTCTTTACAACAAAAATTCTTAAATATATCGTCTATATCCAGTACCTTCAATTTCTTTCCACACATTTCCTTTTGAACCCACTGAAATTACTAACTCCACCAAGGCAATTCATATCTGGATCAACAAAACTTCCATGTTTTCTGTACCTAATGGTCAATTCCCAGTCATCTTAGCAAGAATATTGCATTTTCCTTTCTTCTTGAAATATTTTGTCCGTTTGCCTTCCAGGATACCAATTCATCTAGGTTTCTCCCTACGTTGTCAACCACTCCTTCCCAGTTCCCTTTGCTGTTATTCATTATCTCCCAACTTTTAAACTTTGGATTATCTCAGAGGTCACTTTTCAGATCTTTGCTCCTTCAACATACTCCTTGAGTGACTTCACCTAGTCTAATGGCTTTAAATAACAACTTCACTCTAAGGACTCTCAAAATCAGAGATCTCAAGCATGAATTCCAGACTCGTGACCCAATTACCACTTGATATCTCCATGTAGAATTCTGTGTGCATCTCAAATTTAACATGTCCAAAAACAAATCCAGATTCCCAACCCCCATTGTGACCTAGACTTTTACTCTCATATATATATATATACACACACACATATATATATATATATATATATATATATATATATATATAAAATCTCAGAAAGAAACGATGCCATTCTTCTAATTGCTCGGATCATCCATTGCATGGGATCATCCTTTCTTCCATACCCCATATCAGATCGTTCGGCAAGTCCTAAATGCTCTGCCTTCCTGCTATGTTCAGAGTCTGAACACTTCTCACATCTACTGTTATTGTGAGTCCTGGATTATGGCAAAACCTTTTGGACTAATTTCTCTGCTTCTGTACCAAACCTCCACAATCCATAATACTCAACAAAGCAGCCAGAGAGATCCTCTTAAACCCCAAGTCAGGTCATGTTCCTCTTTTGTTTCCACATTTCAATGGTTTCCCTTTTCACTCAAAATAAAATTCCAAACTTTAATTTAGCCAACAGAATCATTCTGGCCTTAGCTACTTTTCTGATCTCACCTTTTCCCACTCTCCTCGGTACTCCTGTGGCCCCAGTCATACCTGCTTCCTTCCTGTTCCTCAGACATTCCATGCACTCCCTTCACAAGGCCTTTGTACTAGTTTTCTCTGTCAGGAATGTGTGTACCCAGATTCCTGAATGATTTTCTCTCTCCTTTCCTTCAGGTTTCTGCTCAAATATCATTTTCTCAGTGAGGCTTTCCCTGACTACCCTGTATAAAACAGCACACGCTCCCCAACCAGCATTCTCTGTCCCCACCCAGCACTTCTTATCCTCATTATCTCATTTTTACTTTATCAGTAGAACTTACCATTACCTGAAAGATTATATATTTTCTCATTTATCTGTTTTCTTTTCCCATCTCTCCTCAATAGACAATGCTAGTTCCAAGAGGGCAGGAATTTGTATCTATTTTGTTCTTTGCTGTATTCCCAGTGCCAGGCATATGGAAGGCATTAAATAGATATGTATTGAATGAACTCTTTTCCATTTTTAAATTCTTAACTCTCAAGCCAACTAGTAGACACATAATACATATATAACCTATTTTTCAGCAAAGCATAAAATTCCTGTTCTATTTTAATTGGGTGATGATGGGGATGGGGATGATGAAGCTGAGGTTAGAATATCTTGACAACCACCATGTAATTGCAGATTACCTTAAACAGCTCTACAATTCATGCAGGAAGTGAAGTCATAATGTCTTAGTCATCAGTAAAAAAAAAAACAAACAAGTTGAAGTGATACAATGCACAAAGTCATCTTGACTGGGTAGAAACAGCGCATACATTCCTGCTTTGAAAAAGCTTCCGATTTCTTTTTTAAGTTTTGCCCTCTCAAGCAAACTTTGACTCTCAAGTATGTTTATTCAATCAAGAAGATTATTATTACATTGCAGTTCTTAAAGGTGGTGTCTTCCTGTGGGTTTGCCATTTTAAGCAACTGATGACATTTACCATAGAGGTTACGCATGGTTTACAATTCTGGAAAATATGTTGTTGAGGATTTCCTTTAGTATCACAGTCAAAGGGAAAAAAATTAAGAGTTTAATATTTTATAACTCACAGCAGGTTACACATTCAAGCTAAACAAGTTTTAGTAGCAATGCTTCAAGCTACCAAAGGCCATAGCTACCAGAGAAAAAGGAAATGTTAGTTTGCTACTACGGTTCCCAGCAGTTTATCCTATATAAGCAGCATCATAAAGGAATATGCTATTTTATTCCTATAATATTTAGCTAAATGCAACCTTTATGATGTCATATCATATTTGATAATATCTCTCTAATGTCTACCTGACAATGTAAGTTTGCATAATGATTAGGCAATGCTGTAAATTTTAACCTACTCATCTATTCTTGGTTTCTAGGAATGGTATTTCTACAGCACTTGGCTATATACTGTATCACATAAAAAATACAGATGGATGTAGTAAGTTGGTTTCTGTTTTCTCTTGTGATAGGTTTCTTGAAGTCTGTGTTATTTATGTGTTGTCACCAATTAAATAACATTCAGAAATTATACAGCCAATTTGGCAGTACTTTAAGTTAATGTAACAATTTATCTGGCATTGCTAATGTGATTTTAAATGCTGACATGACACCATTATTGAGTATTTACTAAACATTTCTGTTGTTTAGCACACTTACAACATTTTTGTCTTTAATTTAGACAGTTTTTATTATAAACCTATACACTGTGACTTATCAGAACAGCTATTAAAGCACAGATAAATACAGCTAATCTCAAAGAGTATCCAGAATTAAATTAAATACAGACTCTTAATGGCAACAGCTGTTTTAACCACCTAGACTGCTTCTCTTACCCTTATTTGCTTTGAAAATTAATAGGTATCTCTGACCTCTTTTATTTTGGGATTATCATTAATTTCAAGCTATCATTGGATTATTTCTAAATTACATAGAATATGTGTAAGATAAATAAAATTTTCTTCAGATATAATTTTATAAACAACATTGTTCTAGTCAGAGATTTTTAGTGGCACTTTAACAATAGTTTTTCTGCAAAAATCGGACAATGAATGCATTTCATGTAGAAATGCATCATTACAAGCAAATAGGCTAAACAATAGTATATTTTTTAAAATGCCTGTATAAAAAAGAACCAAATTAAAGAACATATACAATGTGCTCAAATATATCTTTGAAGCTTGTGACTGAAAGTGGCACAAATTAAAAAGCTTAAGGTATTTTGTAGCTCCTGAAAAATAAGTCCTCCTTGTAGCATGCAAGGCTGATGTTGGATTTCCTCACATTAAACTTTGTAAGATACTTGCTCTAAGATACCAAATAAGGAGGTAGGGACTGCCAGGGCAGAGATGTGGGAAGCAGGGCGTTTTCTGTAAAATAAGCCTACTGATATTGCATTTCTCATAGAATTCTTCTGAAGATTAAGCCATATCATGGCTATAAAGTGCTTAGTATGGTGCATAAGAAGTGCTCAATAGATGTTAACTATTGTCATTATTACTACTCTTACCAGGGCATACACAACATGCAAAAAGGGTTCAGAGGCAGGAGTAACTAACACAAGGAAAACTTCAGAAGAGTTGATATTTGAGTCTTATAGAGAACACGGATATATAGTTGTCATATAAAGATGGAAAGGAGCCAAAGCTGGAAGAATTACAATTACCAGTGAGGATGCAATTGTTAATTGAATTTTAAACCACTCATCTTTTCTGTGCACCATACCAAAAGTAACTAAATGGCAGATGTGGTGGCACTAGCAAAATCTCAGGATTATCTCAGCAGTTAAGGGCAAATCACTTAAAATAGCAATGTGACTGAAATGGAGGAATTTCCTTCCTCTCTTGCCAAGGTCTGGTAAGGAAGAGCTGTTTTTAGAGCAAGTTTCTTCCAGAATTAAAAATGGCCTCCATGAGGATTTTTGCTGCCAATATGAGGCTAAGTCGTTTCTGTTTCACCGAGGAGCCACTAGCGCATAGAATGAAACGGTTGAAATCAGAGAGCAGGGAAAGCTACTGGGAATGTTCTTGTGGCAGCAAATCAGAAGCATCCTGTGATTTTTTTTTTTCCATTCAGTTGCTGACCCAACCGAAGAAACACCCGATTCCACAGGTACCAGCTGAATTAGATTTTGCAAATGTTATGAGAATTTAAACTTAATTCTGAAATATACAGAAATTGGAGACACATACATGATGCTATGATAGTCATTAATTTAGTGGTGCAATTAGCAGTCAAGCCTGTAGTCCAAGTAGAGTTGTTTTCGTGAATGCCAGAGGTGAATAGGCAGGCTATGCTTGGTCTTTCTGTCTGTCACAACTGGTGAATCAAGTGAATCAAGTGTTAAATCTCTCCAAAATAGTCAAAGAAGGAATTAAGCTTGCACCCCATCCTCCGGCCAGCATGTTTGTGATATATAGAGAATTCTTTTAGGGGGTATATTTTTATGCCTATTTCAGTAACAAGGGAGTTTATATTTTAAAATATGTTTGTTCTTCACAGAAATCCCTACTTGCCACATCAATATGGGGTCCTATAAAATATTAGAAAATATGTGAAAACAGCATAAGAAAAATGGAGGGGGAATACAGCACATCTATGAAGGCATCTGCTGGCAGTGGATAATTAATAATATCGGAATTGGGATTTCCAAGAGTTTGTCATCTCCCTTTTCCAAAAATGCAGGAGTCACTAAAACCTGGCAACCTATACCCCATGGAGCCTGCCTGGGTCAATCCAGAAACTATTCTATAGCTGTAGATGAAAATCTACCAGCCAGTAGGGTCTGGAATGAGTTTTACTTCTGTAATCTTTGTGTGGATGGAGGAGCTAACTCCATGTTCTTGAGTGTTCACCAAACCATAAACTTTCCTTAACCTCCACTCTGTTTCCCCGGTGAGATGTCATCTTGTCTTGTTTCTTGGTTTGCGTTCCAGTTTCCCACGTGGGACTGACTGTCTCCTTTGACTGATTCCAGCAATGTAGAGCCCTGACCTCCTATCTGGGCCTGGTCCTCCCTTTCCTACTCAAAGGCTGGTGTCTGTCTTGTTCCTTCAGCCATTGGTAGAAGTCTTGCTCCCATGAAGCTCTTGACCCAATGACCCACTTGCCTGGAAATTCCCACTGCTTTGTCTCATAACTAGACCAGCTAGATGTCCCTTGAGTACAAACCAGCTTAGATCAAACAGGAGTTGCATATGTTCTCTTAATATGGAGTCCAGGCTGCTCCATTTGTGAGTCATTCCTACAACTGGATTGGTCTACCAGCCCCAGTCTGGGCTGTTGGTGTCCCTTTTCAGGGGGCTCATGGATTCATTCCCAAGCAGCCACGGATGTTGCTGCAAAGCCTCCCAGCAGCCCCCTTCTCTGGGGAATTGCCCTCGATCCAATAGGATTCTTAACTGGAAGGTTACCCACCACCGTCCCAGCAACCAACAGTCAATGATTTTTAAAGATGTAGCTTCCTGGCCTCAAGGTGGGACCAACTCCCTGGTGCAATTTGTGTTCCATGGTGTGGGACAGACTAAGGCTTTTCTCCACCAGAGATGACATACTTGCTTAGCTATTTCTCTTATCCTATCCCTGCTTCTCTTGCTTTTCTTCAGAGTGCCTTCTCTTAAAAATGGTTTTTCCAAGAAACCCCGTTTTAGGCTCCGCTTTGGAAGCAGACCAAAGACAACAACTTTCTTTTCTACTTGGCCCAGTGCTGGGATCCCATGCTTGAGACCAAATCATGAGTTAACTACCTCTCAGGTCATAAGTTAGGCTATAAAATCATCTCAGTGTGACATACCATCTGCCAAGCCAACTGAGCCTGTCCTTTTTCTCCCTAACTTCCATAGCCAGTCCCTAAGTATCACCTCCTTTCTACTCTCTCCCCAGGCAAACCTTGCACAACGCAAAGCTTGTTGCATAAACCTGGAAGTACAATGGAATTCTATCAGAACTGAAATGTACTCAAGTCCCAAAAGTTGGTACATCTTACCATAGGCATCACTGGATCCCGATTTAAAGAACTGAGTTTCTGGAGAAGGTTAATAGTTACTCACTTACTCATTTACTCTAGCTTGTTGGGAGCTACATTTGTTTTTTTGAATAGACTGGTCCTTTAAAGACTTTAGGCCACAAACTGTTCTAAGAAGTTTTACACACAATATGCATTAAGCAGTCCACATGACAAGGGTGACCTCCTTACCATCCACCTGGAGCAGGGAACAAAAATAATGAACTAAAGTGGAACATGAAATATCTATAGAATAACCATTTTTCTTATTCCATGTCATCTGTATTATGTTCCTTTGAAGCAAATATATTTTGAGTAGAATGTACAATCAGCAAGTTTTCTATTATTTAGAAATTGCTGAGTATATACTGTCAAAACACTCACTAAAAATACTTCACATTCTCTCAGTCATGCTGAGAAAAACACAATCACTCATAGAAGAGTTTGCTTACAGAATAGCACACGCTTCGAAATAAATGTTTATGGAAACCGCATGAGATACTTTGCTCCACTTTTGCCTTTTGCTAAAAACTAGCTTATTTAAGACCTGCAGGTCAGTTTTCTCAAAGTCTCATTAGCTCATGTTTTTATCAATGATTAGAGATATTGCTGTATTATCAGTCACTGGAAAAATTTAAGGGACGCCGGGCTACTTGCAGGTATAGGTGGCTCGTTACCATTTTTTTTCTCTTTCACATTTTTCTCTTGCCTAACATTCTTACCCTTTCCTACCAGTTGCCAGTTCCACACTCTAACTTTTCACTATTTACAATGAAAAAGATCATAACCTAATTTAAATCTTTTCTAAAATACCATCCTTAAACAAAGTTGTAAGGTGCGTGAAAAAGCACGGTATATGAAGCTGGGAGGCCTGACTTTTATTTCAGCTCAGTTTTTTTCCTTCCTGTGTGTCATCTGGTTTGCTTCTTAGTCTTTTTTTACAGCCCTCACTTTGATCGTCTGTAAAATTAGTTTGTGAGATCAGCGAGTCTGAGAATATCTTTCAGCTCTAACACCCTAGAATACTATAATTTCATCTCCAGGCCCCTCCTCCTTGTCATCCTATATCCAGCTTTTCTTTGGCAATGACTTATTATCAGTCACTCCCTCTGGCCCATAGTCTCCAAACGTTTTTATCCTCCAGTTCATCTTTTCCATCCTAAGTGTCCAGAGTCCTATTTCTTCAGGATTCCACTCACTGCACAGAAAGAGACATGGCCACTCAATAAAGATCTAGGGCCCTGTCTTGTCAGTAATTAGTGCTACATACATGGCAAATGGCAGACACGTCCTTCTCCTCATGTGTGAAATGGAACTAATAATAGTATTCTGTCAGTTTTGAAATGTTAGGAGTTCGGAAGATGAGAGAGAGAAGTCTGTGAAGTATTAAGTGTCATATAAATGTAGTGTATTATGATAAATGAACACATTAGCATGGACTGCCGTGTAATCTCTCCTAGGTAACTCTTGTTCTTTTTAATAAAACCTTCAAGAGACAAATTTCTTAATCAAAACAATGACCCTAAAGGTCTTGTGAACACTCTACCAGTCTGGTGGGGGAGACGTTTAGGCTACAAGAGGAGCTGGATGGCATCTCTCCAATCACACTCCCATTTACAGCTTTGTGGTTACGCACAAAGGGGATTTGCCTAGATGTCTGTCTTTACGGATCAAACTGCTCTATCTATACTTAATGATAGTGTGAAACCCACTCAATATGCAAGATCAGCACATCAGGTGGATGTATTGTTATAGTGTAAACAGTATCCAAAAGCCAGGATGAAATAGAAGAGGACTTAAGTCTAATCCTTAAGATTATGTTTTGCACTACAAATAGAATTACCATATGACCCAGCAATCCCACTACTGGGCATATACCCTGAGAAAACCAAAATTCAAAAAGAGTCATGTACCAAAATGTTCATTGCAGCTCTATTTACAATAGCCCAGAGATGGAAAGAACCTAAGCGCCCATCATCGGACGAATGGATAAAGAAGATGTGGCACATATACACAATGGAATATTACTCAGCCTTAAAAAGAAATGAAATTGAGCTATTTGTAATGAGATGGATAGACCTAGAGTCTGTCATACAGAGTGAAGTAAGTCAGAAAGAAAAAGACAAATACCGTATGCTAACACATATATATGGAATTTAAAGGAAAAAAATGTCATGAAGAACCTAGGGATAAGACAGGAATAGAGGTGCAGACCTACTGGAGAACGGACTTGAGGATATGGGGAGGGGGAAGGGTGAGTTTTGACAGGGCGAGAGAGAGTCATGGACATATACACACTAACAAACGTAGTAAGGTAGATAGCTAGGGGGAAGCAGCCACAAGGCACAGGGATATTAGCTCGGTGCTTTGTGACCACCTAGAGGGGTGGGATAGGGAGGGTTGGAGGGAGGGAGATGCAAGAGGGAAGAGATATGGGAACATATGTATATGTATAGCTGATTCACTTTGTTATAAAGCAGAAACTAACACACCATTGTAAAGCAATTATACCCCAATAAAGATGTTAAAAAAAAAAAAAAAAAAAAAAAAAAGATTATGTTTTGCAATGAATGGTGATCCTGAGGAATGAAATATTGTGAATTAAAAATCATCCCAACTTAAGATGACACAATGCAGCCTTTGATATCTTTGAAAATCTGTCCAGAACTAAAACCCAAAGTATTTAATAGATCAGCTATAGCCAAAAAAATCTGTTTTCTTTCCTCAGATCATTATGGGGATATAGCATTGGAGGCAGGTTTATGCAGATATCGAGGCACTATTCAATAGACCTTAGGCCTGGCGTTTAAATTCATTTCCTTCATTTACAGAATTAAGATAACCTTCAATGAGATAATGAATAATAAAGTAGCTTGAGAAAACTTGACACAAGGCAGGTGATTAGTCCAATTCACACAGTTATTACTATATTTGTTTCTATGTAGTTTTATGCAATATATTTTCTCTGTGCAGTTCTATAAACATTCCAATAAGGTGCATGATTTTGTGTTCAACAATCATAGTGTTAAAGCAACTCTTATTATCTGGGAAGTTGTGCCGACGCGGTCTTGCTGCCACCAGAAGTCTGACAACATCAAACTTCTCCTGTGTGGGGTATATTCACCTTCTGGAAGCCAACAAGCAGATAAACAAACCCAAATAAACCTGCCCATGATGTCACGGTAAAAAAGAAAAGAACCGTAATGTTATACTTTAAAAAGTATATCTCTTCCTTCGTCTCCCTCTTACTCAATGGTTGATGAATCTCAATTTATCCAATTTTAATGAATTGAATGTTTTAGACAGGAGGTACTACTATGGCTTTACCTAGCATTAGACATTAGAACCCACGAAAATCCATTCAATACCTACTGGCTGTTTTGTATAGCAAACTTTCCATTTTCATTGACTTGTGGGACAAGATTCCTTCTGTCTACAAGAGTGGGCTGTGTACCAGGCAGAATAACCTCAGGAGAAAATGAATTTAACTTTTCTTGGGGCTCTCTCATTTGTTTGTTTTGTAATCATATATAAGTTGTTTTATTTCTCTTCCACTGTAAAATAGAGAGCGTAATGCTTGCTTATTTTACAAAATTATTAAGTAAATGCAAATAACTTTAGATAATACATGAAGTTCTAAAAATATAAATAAGAATTTATAAATTTAGAGTTAGTGGTATATATGATATTGACATATATGCTTTCATGCAACTCTAGTCATCTGATGTCACTTTCATGATTTTTGCAAAAGCTGAGGATCACTTGAGTTATTATTTACATAATATTTTATATCAACTCTATTCTGTTACCAAAATTAATTTATTTTTAAAATGAAACTTTCTATCACTGCTGTAAATGGAAAATAAATACTTTGAGAAATAGAAGATAGCTTCAAAAATAAATTCAATAAAAATAATGCCATTAAATTCTAGCTAGATGCTGCTGCCTGCTATGTCTCTGACCTACTCTCTGTTAAAATCAGAGACTAGTAGCTATTACAGAGCATCGAAAATTACACTAGTTTTATACCTAGGCTTTCTACCAGATGTAAACCAGAAGTATAGCAAGATATTTAAAAAGAGAGTAATTTGTTCACTGTGTCATTCTCTGCTATTTCTTACATGACTTAAAATTACCTTGCCTCGGGCTTCCCTGGTGGCGCAGTGGTTGAGAGTCTGCCTGCCGATGCAGGGGACGCGGGTTCGTGTCCCGGTCTGGGAAGATCCCACATGCCGCAGAGCGGCTGGGCCCGTGAGCCATGGCCGCTGAGCCTGCACGTCCGGAGCCTGTGCTCCACAACGGGAGAGGCCACAACAGTGAGAGGCCCGCGTATCGCAAAAAAAAAAAAAAAAAAAAAAAAAAAAAAAATTACCTTGCCTCACATATGTAGGACATGTCCCTCATTTGGAGGGAAATCAGCACAGCAGGAAGTGTAATGGGTTAGGATTCTGTGCTCTGCTCCATACCTTGGCACATCACTGTTGTCTGTGAGTCTTAGTTTCTTAATTTCAAATACGGGTGTTGAGATATATTATTTCTAAGGTCTCTCTTCCCTAAAATACTGTGCAGTGTATTTCATTGATACATGCAGAATAGTTAGCACCTCGTTTCATAAATATCTGAGAATGTCTAGATTCTCATTTCTAAAGGAACGATCTTGTTCATCACAATGTTCTGTCTTTATAAATAGGTCATTCTGAACTTCTATTGACATCACCAATTCAATAGATGGCCAAGCTTATGGGGAAATCAGGGAATTCACTTTAATACTGCCTGTAATGAGAGATTAGATGCAATAGGGTGTGTGAAATTATCAGATATTCATGAATAATAGGCTACCCTGATCTCTCCTGCTAAAGTGCTACAGAAATGTCCTGATTGATGGTACGCTTTTACAAAGGAAAAGAAAAAAGGATAGATTACCCTACTTCCAACAAGCCTTTGGCAAGCACACCTGAATAAATACAGCACTAGATGAATTTAGGAGACCATTAGTCTTGTAATAGATGAATGCTCAGTGATATAATGATGACTTGAAACGCAGGCCTTGATAATGTCCTCCGCTTTACAAAGCAGGTCATTTCAGTTGGTGGGAGACACCAACTCATGCTTCCCATTGCATGTTTTAGACTTTACATTCTTGAGACTATTGTTAGTTACACACATGAATGCACACATATGTATTATATATTACTACAAGGGAGGCAAAACTTGAGTTCCTTTTAATTTGTAGTAACCAGCAGCTTTTCTTAATATCTTATTTTGTGAAATGTATGCTCTTTAAAGCTGATGATTATGTATGCCACCCAACTTTCCCACTGATTATCAGAATAAAGTAAAAAATGTACATCAAAAGCTTCATATTTAAGTCCTGGGGTTAGAGGCTCCTCCAGGCAAACTGATCAGTGGTGAAAACAGGGCCGGCCGGCCCCTCTCAGATCTTCGCTGTGTCTTCGGTCAGGCACTCCAGTGTGGGTCAGTACTGCTCCATCACATTGCTAGCTACCTCACCCCACTCTAAAACTCTTCATCTCCTTGCCCCGCACCAGAGCTTACTAAGACCTGGCTTACTTGTCCTTTGGAATTTTGGTTTCTGCCCTGGGAACCTAGGACCTGTTAAAGATACCTCCCTGACTCACTTTTACTACTCACCACTCAATAATTGTTCTGCATTTCCCCAAGCCTCTGCTCACCTAGTCTCATTTTCTGATCAAAGACATACCTCACTAGAGAGCCTGTTACAATCACCCACCTGCTTTAGGCCCTCAGACAGCTCACTCTGTCTCCCAAGCCCTGGGTATGGGCTGTAACATTGTATTGCCTCATAGGAAAAAATCTCAGCAGTAAAGGAGAAAAACATTAGAAAAGGAATACAGTTTGATTCCTTTAAATTAAAACTGATCATTTTTTAATCAAAAGGAATTCTTGGAGTAAGTCATCAATATGAATGTAAAGTAGCTATGGTTTCTTTCATGGTGGACAAATTAAATTAAAAGTCTCAAGGACAAACATCAATTACAGCTTAAATAAATAGAATGTGTTGTACTCAAATGTCATGCCATTTCTATTTCAGCCTTCTGTGGGAATGCTTCGGCCAATATGTGGTTTTGGCTTTGTAAGGCAAACACAGGGAAGCTGCTTTTTTTGTCTTCTAGATTTTAAGTGGTAATCAGTATAACCTAGCACCACCGAGCTAACTAAACCTGATTACTATCTATACTCACATATGCCTTCAAACTAGGCTTACCCGTCTCTCATTTCAAGGTCAACACCCAATAAAGGTAAATGCAAGATAGATACCAAAGCATCTCTGATGCAGGATCTCTCCCTCTCTCTCTCCGTATGTGTGTGTGTGTGTGTGTGTGTGTGTGTGTGTGTGTGTGTTTGGATGCACTGAATAAGCAGCTCTGACATCAATAACCTTTCCCTAAAGTCAGTTTACACAATTCATAGAAGGATTTAGTATAGCACTTGGCACAAAATAGAATTTTGTAATGGTACCTTTGATTAGTTTGGGGCTTCTCACACTGCCTGATTCTGAGCTTCTCATCCCTCAGGCTTAACTCTGTTTCTGGTGCTAAGGGATTTAGAATGAGTCATAAATAACATAGCTCAGGCAGCCAGAGTGTTGCCTGGCAGAGCCAGGAAAAGTCCCCTTCAAGAGGAGGCAGGGACATTGACATTCCATTTCACTGTTAAACTGGCCTGTGCTCTTGGGATCTACATCAACAAAACCAATTTCAGCAAGAACTGCCACTTACTAGCTGTGGGACGGTGGGCAAGTTATAAACCTGTGAGTCTCTGTTTCTCTTCATTTGAGATGGCTATCAGTAACTTATTACATGATTTGGGGTAAGATGCCTAACCCACTTTCCCTCAGTTTCCTCACTGCTAAAATGAAGAAGTTGGACTTGTCACTATTAGATAATCACTAAAATTCCATCTAGATCTGATATTTTTATTCATTGACAGGTGATTAAAAAATAAAATAAGTGATTAAAACAATAAATGTGTGTCAACCAATTATATAATATTTTCCCCCTCTTGATATTGGAAGTTTAATGAAAAGAATCTATGGTAGGGGCTTCCCTGGTGGCGCAGTGGTTGAGAGCCCACCTGCCGATGCAGGGGACGCGGGTTTGTGCCCCGGTCCGGGAAGATCCCACATGCCGCGGAGCGGCTAGGCCCGTGAGCCATGGCCACTGGACCTGCTCGTCCGAAGCCTGTGCTCCGCAGCGGGAGAGGCCACAACAGTGAGAGGCTCGCGTACCCCAAAAAAAAAAAAAAAAAAAAGAATCTATGGTAATATTCTATATTAGATTTTTTGTGGCTATGTCTATATTTTACCCTTTAAAACACTTTTTTTTTGCTTCTAAAACAAGTGAAAATGATTCACAAGTAAACAACATTCACTTTGTATTAATGCAACACAATTTTCTGTGTTCATCAGTTCACAGATTGCTTCTGACTTACCATATTGTCACTTGACAGAGATTGAAACAGTATATTGAACTAGAGTAAATAACAAATTTAGAACAGCAGGCTGTTTGCAAAAATGAAAAAAAAATCTCACTTCTCAGGAGATTTTATTTTTCAAGGGAAGGAAAGATTATTTTGAATTATTTTAGTTATTGTTGCTGTATAACAAATCAGTCCAAAATCTTGTGTCTTAAAACAATAATTTTTTCCCTCATGATTCTCTGGGTTGGGCAAGTCTCTTGCTGGTCTAATCTGGAGTCACTCCTGTGGCTGCAGTCATCTGATGACTCAGTTGAAGGCTTTATATGATGGAGATGGTTTTATTCACATATGCAGTTCGGGCTTGCTCTACCTGTCACCTCCAGCTGGCCTGTCACCTCCACAGCCTGGTAACCCAAGATTCCAAGAGGGCTAGAACAGCTTTTGCAAGGTCTCTTAAGGCCCGGGAGAGTTCAAAGCCTTGCTTTTGCCACACTCTATTGGTCAAAGCAAGTCACAAGACTATCCCAGATACAAGAAGTTGAAGAAATAGACTCCAGCTCTTGATGGCAGGAGTAGCATGTCACATTGCCAAAGGATGTGACAGAGAGGAGTGATTTACTGTAACAATCTCTCATGCCAGTATACTGTTTCCATAAAGACAATTTGGAGAGAACTCTTTTATCCCCATAGTCTTAACAGCTTTGATTTAAGTACTTTAAATTATTAACATTTAAACTATGTTAAATGAAGAAGAGTTCTTATAATTAGCTGAACTCAGAGTATTCAGAGAATAGTACGGTGACATTTTTAAAGATAACCACTTCCACTGTTCCGATGTTGAGGATTCTTAGTCAAACATTTAATTGTTTAAAGATAAATTTGTGGTCTATGGGAATTGGTTAATGGTTCTTTTGTACTGTAAATGGAATTTTCCTTACCAAAAATCTTTTCAGTTTCCTTCAGGAAAGTCATTGGTTACATAGTTCTTAAGATATATTTTATAAAACAACCCATATTTTAAAAAGAAAGCCAAATCTTTAGTACGTTCTTTTGTATTAGAAGAGTTTTTACACACACACAAAAGGCAAATGCTAGGTAAAGGATAGTATTGTTGAAAATTATTAGTTTATAAAGGGAAATTGCGATCACTCAGCTAATCAGAACTCAGAACTTCATCAATGAAGAAGTCAAAAGTCATTGAAGTATCAATAATGGACCTGCTAAACCGAGCTGAAAACTAGGGCAAAAAATCACAGCGCGGATCTATGGAGTGAATACAAATGCTCCTGTACTTGTCAGATTATACTACTCTTAATTCACTGGCTCATTACCCACATCTGTGCTGTAGCATGGCTTGCGGTCCACAAGGGTGTCTAACGGCATCACTCAAATAGATTCTCATTTCTTCCAAGACAGTCCTCTTAGTGGTCTTGTCAGGAAGGGAAAATTTTCTCCTCTACCTCTCTCGAGTTCTTTCTGGCTGGACTAATGATTGAATTGACACATGACAGATTTAAGAAACAAATTTTGATACATGTGCATGGCGGTCTCATAGAAATGGGACCTAAGAAGTGAACAAAGCGGGCAGCTCTTATATTTTTCAACGAAACAATAAATTTGTGAGGACTTGATAGGACAAAGAAGCCTGGGTTCGGGGGGGTTCATTAGTGAAGAATCTATACAGAGTTTGGGCTTGGGGTAGTAAATTTAATAAGTAACAAATTCAGCCCCAAATTCCCTGTCTGTGGTGATAAGAGTGTCTTCCTGCCTCCAGATGCAGGGAATGCCCTCTCATGTGACAGATTTATTTGCTGCTTTAAGGAGCCAGGGAGGAGGGTCAGAGTGTCCCTCTTGCACTGACTCTTTCTTAAGTAACTAATTCAAAGTAATCAATAACCATTGAGGCACATTTTGGGGCAGCCTGCTCTGGGCCCTACAGTCTTCAGTGCCTGGGAGGCTATTGGAACAGCCTCAGTCCTGTTTCTGATGCCTCCATGACTGCCATATTCAAAGCGCTGAAATGTTCCTAGGTTTCCTTTTGTCCTTAGGGTGCTGGGACCAAGCTTGATCCCACGTGGAAGTGGGGAAATGCTGTTTTCATATCTCATAAAACACTTTATTGATTTTCGAAGTGCCTTCAACCTTTGTCTGAATTAATTCTCTCCAAACGGTTTTTACTTAATCCATGAGGATGGCATAGGGTCATTGTATTAGTCACGGAACTCCAGAGAAACAGAAGAAAGAGGATGTACACAGATATAAGTTAGAGGAGATATATTATAGGAATTGGCTTGCACAGCTATGGAGGCCAAGAAGTCCCACGATCTGCTGTCTGCAAACTGGAGACCCAAGAAAGCTGGTGGTGTAATTCAGTCCTACTTTGAAAGCCTGCACACCAGGGGAGCTGCTTGTGTGAGTCCCACAGCTGCAAAGCCCAAGATCCAGGAGCTCAGGTGTCCAGGGGTAGGAGATGGACCGCTCAGCTCAAGAAGAGAGAGAATTTGCCCTTCCTTTACTTTTATATTCTCTTGGGGCCCTCAATGGATTGGATAATGCCTGCCCACATTTGAATGAGCAAATCTCTTTACTCAGTCTGCTGAATCAAATGCTAATCTCTTCCAGAAGCACCTTGACAGACACATCAAGATATATTGTTTTACTAGCTCTACAGGCATCCATGAGACCAGTCAGCTCAACACACAAACTTAATCATCACAGTAATGAAACCAGGCTATTGTTCCTATTGACCATTTTTCTCTCTATTCAAGCAAGCACACAAGGACTTCCCCTTCCCACAAGCAAGTTTCTCTACTGGAAATAAGCAGGTATAAATCCCTACAAGCAAAGAGACATTGGGGAAAGATGATAATCTTTTGACCTCACCAACCCATGAGACATGCCAGGATGTATCTGAAGTTCAATTTAGGCTCAGCTAGAACGCCAGACATATGACACAATAAAATATGTTAGCCTTAATACCTGATTTTCAGGGTTTCCCAGACAGGAAGGTCAAATTCTAGAATATCTAGTTTAAAACCCTGTGATTGGGCTTCCCTGGTGGCGCAGTGGTTGAGAGTCCGCCTGCCGATGCAGGGGACGTGGGTTCGTGCCCCGGTCCGGGAGGATCCCACGTGCCGCGGAGCGGCTGGGTCCGTGAGCCATGGCCGCTGAGCCTGCGCGTCCGGAGCCTGTGCTCCGCAACAGGAGAGGCCACAGCAGTGAGAGGCCCGCATAACGCAAAAAAAAAAAAAAAAAAAAAACCCTGTGATTATTAATCCTACATGATCCCATAATATTATAAAAATTTCCTTTGAATAAACTTTTTGAAAGTACCTTGGGGAAACAGCATAGTATGGTGAAAAGAGCTTGCAGTCAGACATATCTTAACAAACAAGCACTCTCTCAAATTAGCATCATGTTTTAAGGTTTGTTTTCCTCATTTGAAAAATTAAGATAATAAAACTTAATGTAGGATTATTTGAGGAACTGAGGAAGAAAATGTGTGTAAAGCACTTAGCATACCATTCAATAGGAGGTAGCAAACTTTGGATACAAAGAAGCTAGCGGTGCTTTTGCAGCCTAGGAACCTACTTAGGGCCTGGGAGAAATAGTTCCTTCTTAATTATACGTATATTAAAATGGTAATTTCTATATGTCATGATATTACATGGAAATGTTAATCTGGGAAATATTTTAATTCTTATTTACTATGGTGGTTAGCGGAAGTGATGGAGGGCAAGAAACATGAAATTGTATAAGATATCCACTCCATGAATGCACTTGAAAATTAGAAAGTTGACTGCTTTTCCTACTTTCAGAAAAATGTGAGGCATTAGAATTCCTTCAGCAGATGTTTATTGAACACTAAGAGAGCATAATTACTGCCCTCATGGAAGGGGGCAAACAATAAACAAATGCAATACTGCATATAAGAGGCTGAGATAGGAACATCCAGGTCAAAGAAAAATGACTTTAAATGGGGAGACGAGGGAGACCTGTGTAAGGAAGTGACTCTAAACTGAGACCTGGAGAAGGGGAAGCACCTAGAAATGTAAAGACCAGGAGTACTAGGCTGGCAGAAAAGCCAGTGATGAATCCTAGTGGAAGAGCCTGGCATGTTTGCATGGCCAGGCTTAGGAAGAGGAAGAAAAGTGGTAGGAATGAGGCTGGAGAAGCAGGAAGCACCTATGGAAGAACCATGTGGGCTCCAGCCTGGAACCCTGAAGAAGAGCTGGTTTCTTTACTTTGCAGCTGTGTCATTGAGAAGTCCAGCTGATGCTACAAGGACCCATTAGCATGGAATTCTTATTGTATTAAATATTTAACAAATGATGCATTAACCACTGAACCAGCAGCTGCTACTGCCCATCCAAAGACTAAGCTGCTGACCATCATTCCATCAGCCTGCCTGACTTCACAAAGCGATCTATTACCTGTAATATTTCCTAGCTGTAGCCAATGTTTGCAGGGCCTGTCTTTGTAAAAATAAGATTTTTGGATTCCACATATATGTGTTAATATACAATATTTGTTTTTCTCTTTCTGAGTTAATTCACTCTGTATGACACTCTCTAGGTCCATCCACGTCTCTACAGATGACCCAATTTTGTTCCTTTTAATGGCTGAGTAATATTACATTGTATGTATGTGGAATCTAGAAAAATGGTATAGGTGATCTTATTTGCAAAGCAGAAATAGAGACTGATTAAATAGCTGATTTACAATATTGTTAGTTTCAGGTATACAGCCATATTGTTAGTTTCAGTTTTTTACATATATATATACTTATATATATATATATATATATACTATTATATATATAATTTTTCAGATTATTTTCCATTATACGTTATTACAAGATATTGAATATAGTTCCCTGTGCTACACAGTAGGTCCTTATTGTTTATGTATTTATATATAGTAGTGTATGTATGTTAATCTCATACTCTTAATTTATCCCTCCCTCCCTTCCCCTTTGGTAACCGTAAGTTTGTTTTCTATGTTTGTAGTCTGTTTCTGTCTTATAAATAAATTTATTTGTACTATTTTTTAGATTCCACATATAAGTGATATATAATATTTGCCTTTCTCTGTCTAACTTTCTTCACTTACTATGATAATTTCCAGGTCCATCCATGTTGCTGAAAATGGCATTATTTCATTCTTTTTTAATGGTTGAGTAATACTCCAGTGTGTGTGTGTGTGTGTGTGTGTGTGTGTGTGTGTGTGTACCACATTTTCTTTATCCATTCATCTGTTGATGGACTTTTAGTTTGCTTCCATGTCTTAGCTATTGTAAAGAGTGCTTTTATGAACATTGGGGTGCATGCATCTTTTCAAATTAGATGAATACCTAGAATTGGTATTGCTGGATCATATGTTTTCAACAGTGGCTGCACAAATTTCCACTCCTGCCAACAATGTGGGAGGGTTCCCTTTTCTCCACACCCTCTCCAGCATTTATTATTTGTAGACTTTTTGATGATAGCCATTCTGACTGGTGTGAGGTGATACCTCATTGTAGTTTTGATTCACGTTTCTCTAATAATGAACAGTTGTTGATCATTTCTTCATGTGCCTACTGGCCAATCTGCATGTCTTCTTTGGAGACATGTCTGTTTAGGTTTTCTGTCCTATTTTTGGTTGGGTTGCTTTTTTGATAATTGAGCTGTATCAGCTGTTTGTGTATTTTGGAAATTAATCCCTTGGCTGTGACATTGTTTGCAAATATTTTCTCCCAGTCCGTAGGTTGTCTTTTTGTTTTGTTTATGGTTTCCTTTGCTGTGAAAAAGCTTATAAATCTGATTAGGTCCCTTTGTTTATTTCTGCTTTTATTTCTTTTGCCTTGGGAGACTGACCTAAAAGAATATTGCTATCACTTATGTCAGAGAATACTTTGCCTATGTTCTCTTCTAGGAGTTTTATGGTGTCATGTCTTACACTTAAGTCTTTAATCTTATATTTGTCTTTAATACTCCAGCTTTTCTTTTTGAAGCACAAAGAAATTTTCATATGTTTCACTATTAATCACAAGCACAAACATTGGACTGGGGAAAGAGGTAAAGGAAAGATCTTTAAAAACTTAGATGTTTTTCCCTTTGGGGATCTCTGTTCTCCAGCCATTTTTGTACTTCTGAGGTTCTAACGTGATTCAGTGGACTGTGTCCTTAGATTTTATTCCTAAAAGTGCAGCTCATCATTCTCCCTTTCTGCCTCAGCAAGTCCCCATAATCTGCCTTTTCTCAATAGTACGTGAGTTTATGGGGGAAAGCCTTGACTTTGGGAAACAAAGAGCTGTGTTCTAATCCAGTTCACCTCAAAGTGCCAGTCTGAAGTGGGTTATGTGTAACCATTTGAGACTATTTTCTCAATGGTTGAGAAATAGGAAATTGAGAAATAGGAAATTGAGAATACTAATTCCTACTCTTTCACAGAGTTTGAGTGAGAATATATGAAAATCAAATACATATATGTTAAAAAAACATATAGCATCAAGAGGCTTTAAATAGAAGGTCTGAAACATACAATGTTTTATAAATAAAGGAGAAAATAATAAATTGTTTAAGGATTCTAATATTACTTGTAATCACATAATCAGATAGTCAGTAATAAGATATATGGTCAGTTTTGTCTGATGGATAAAAAAGAATTATTACTCATATACTATGGTTACATTTTATACTATTAAAATCTGGGAGGATAACAGAAACTACATGGAAGTAGGTAGTAAAAATATCCCAATTGTTATCAAATTATTTGCAAGTAGCAGATTTAGGGCAGAAACCACATGTCTTCCTTTGATAATTCTAGAGAATAATTTCTGCCTAATGTCATTTTAGTTCTATCACATTTGTGACTATTCTTCCTTCAGTACGTTTTTTAATCAGGAAACTGCTAATGTTATCAGACATTTTAGTTGAATGTAAAAACAATTACTACTATGATTGGGAAAGTTATTAATGCCATACAGGACCCATCTAAGGGGTAAGAAGTTGAAAGTAAGCTGTTAGCAAAGAAGTTTGAATGACATGCTATTAATTTCATGAAATAGAAAATGTCTAATACAATCAATTGTAACCAGCCTTTCCCACAATAGACTCCCATCTATTTTAGATTACAAAATTGCATAAAATTTGTCATATAAAGCCATTTTACAGTGTTTCCTCTTAGTCATCTGAAACATTCAAATCCAAGGATTGTGCAGAACTGGAATCTGATGGTAGGAAGACAAGGTAAAGTGAAGAAGTTGGGTGAAAATTAAACTGATGGATATTTTCCTGGCAGCTGACCTGACAGACACAACATTGGGCAAATTATTGAGGTATTAGCTATAGCATATTGGAATATTTTGGAGTTGGTGTGGTCTCACCTTGATTATCTTTTCTCTCCCTCAAGAATTAAGGACAGGAACCCTGGCTTATGCTGACCCTTTCTATTGATCTCAAGCCTTCAGAGAAATAAAAAGAAGTTCTGTCTCTCTAACTACTAAAGATTAGAGAACCTAATACAATAAAGGTGTGGATATAAGCAAACTTTACCCAAAGACCTCAAAAAGATAGGAGTGCATGGACAAGAAAGTATGGACCAGTGTAGCATCGGGGTGAGCAGTCAAGCCTGCACATGTCTTACAGCATGAAGCATACACGTGTGCCTGCCAGGAATGCCTTTTTTCTACGTAGTTCTTTTCTACTCTTTCATCATGGGCCACCCGAAGTATCACCTCTTCTATGAGACTTTTCCAGGCAGTGTCTCCTATCTCCTCGAAGAGTATAGATTTCTTATAGACTGGTCCCACTGCGTACAGCTCAATAATAGCACTAATCATATTTTAATATGATCAGTTCATTTATCCCACAGGGCAATTTTGTCCCCCAGGGGACCCTGGGCTGTGTCTGGAAATATTTTTGGTTGTGACATCTAAGGAGAAGGCTGCTTGCTACTGGCACCTAGTGGGTAGGGACCAGGGATGCTGCTAAACATCCTGCAATTCACAGGACAGCTCCCACAACAAAGAATTGTCCTGCTTGAAAAGTCTGCAGTGCTAAGCTTGAGAAACCTTGTAATAGCTCATTGTTAAACTCTCACTGAATATCAGAACCCGTGTTAGGTTCAGAAGGGAGAGATAAATATCCAGATAACAGGGTCAAGTTATTTCTTTACATGACAGTCTTCCTCCCTGTATTAAAGTGGTAACATTCTGAGCTTACAAAACAGAAACAACCTCACAGACGTTGAAAACAAACTTACGGTTACCAAAGGGGAAAGGCAGGCAGAGGGATAAATTACGAGTTTGGGATTAACATATATACACTACTGTATATAAAATAGATCACCAACAAGACCTACTGTATAGCACAGGGAACTCTACTCAATACTCTGTAATAACATATATGGGAAAAGAATCTGAAAAAGAATGGATATATGTGTATGTGTAACTGAATCACTTTGCCGTACACCTGAAACTAACACAACACTGTAAATCAACTATATTCCAATAGAAAATAAAAATAAAAAAAAAAAAAAAGAAACTTTTCTCGTGACTCTCTCCTCCAATCAGCCTCTTGGCCCAACGAGTGCCACAACCGTCCATTCATTCTGTTCCTCAAGGCTAGGAGTCACCGTGGTCTTCTCTCTCCTCCCCATTTCCAGTTCATTACCAAGTCCTGCAGATTTTTCCTGCCCTCCCCACATCCTACCTACCAGACATAAATTTTTCCTCTGACTTTTAGCTGCATTTAGGATAAAGACTAAATTCTTCCAAGTCTTTTCATGTTCTTTTCATGTTCTTCCCCGGCTTCTCCACTAGCTTCACTGAACACGATGCCCCTCCCTGGTCCCTTTCTGCCCTCCATCTACGTAGCCTCCTTTCGGAGTCTTGGTCTGGGCCTTCCTACACACTGGGGTCTCTGTCTGAGCTATGTTTCCTTTCCCTTTTTCCCCTGATTAAATCCCACTCATCCCACCTATCTCTGTTCAATTATTTCTGCCTCAGAGAGATTTCCTCTGGCCACACTGTGGATCTGTTCTCCCCACGGTCCCTCATAGCCCCTTTCTTTATAGCATTTGTCACTGTAATTATGCCTTAATTTGTATGATTACATTTGCTTTTGCTCACCATTAATCTGCAGAAATTCAGAAGGGCCTGGAACGTCTTCAGAATTTATTAAACATTTGCTGAATGAACAAATAACTAAAGGAAGGAATATGTGAATCTGAGGTCATGTTATAGATATCAGTTGGCACGACTAGTTTCTGACTTTATTCACAGTTTAACTGTAGTCACTGCTCTGTTATTTCAAATAATGATGGAGATCAATGCCCCACCACAGGTCTTACCATCATCTTAAACACCTGGTTTTATAGAGACTTATCCTCTTTCAACCAGAGCAGCTCTTTGGGCAGTAGTTGAAAAAAACATGCTAGAAAACAAAAAATTTTAACACAGTTTTGAAAAAGTAGGAATGAAATAAGTTTTATTCTAATCACATAATTTTCAGACTTCACTGTTTAATTAATCTAAGTCTTTTACATGTGTAGAGGGTCCAAGCTTTAGCTTAAGCTATATTTCCTATTAGGATTGAAAGTCTGGAGTGTGTCTGTTGAACTGGTAAACCACACCTGCTAGGGGCCAACTTGAATGAGAATTTGAGAAGATGCAAGGGAAAAAAATGTCAAGGCAGAAAAACCTAGCGTAGAAAAAAAAATCCCTGATACAGCACAGTATTTGTCTGAGGGTTTGGTAACGAATGGGACTGCTAAATGCAAACTTAAAAGTCATTCACTCATTCACTAAATGTAGTAAGACGTGAGGCACAATGCTTTGGAACCCCTTCAAAAGAATATTTAACAGAGTTTACGTAGAAAGGAGGAATAAATGCACTTTCTCATTTTGATAGAACTCTAAACAACTCTGGCAACTTGAATGTCCCAGAAGCGATGGTGGGGTTAGGCAGGTGCCAGCAGACATGACAGACCAACAGAAGTACCACAAGCCCCCAGTGGCCGTACCTGGCAAGTACACAGCAGTCTGTGTTCATGAGACAACACATGAACAATCCTGCAGTTCCCAGAAAAGAGGTCCAGGACAAGAAAAGAGGAAAGGTACTCTGCTTAGCAAATAAAGACTACAGCTGAGAAGCCTGGTTCAAGTGCATGTTTGAGAAGTTTATAAGGAGGAGGTGTCATGTATGTGCAAATGGGGAGCAAGGGCTGTTGGAACACAATGACAACTCTGAACCCCATACCATTTGTACCTGCAGGCTGGTGAGGCCTGGCAGAAACACTGCGAACACTTATGACTCATGAAATTCATAAACTGATTCTTGATTCATAGTAACCTTTTAATCTTCACATTTGTCAGTCACTTTCAGTAGCGGTCACTGCTGAGTTACTCTCTCTCGAAATATCACAGATGTGGATATTAATGTATTCTTTGCAAATCGTGCTTATTCTTCAATGGAAGTGACTATTATCTTTGATAACTTAATGAGGACTTTCATTCCAAAGATCAGTCACATGCATCAGATTCCGTAAGCCATGGGTCATCCTTACCTGGAATTTAAATGAGAATCATTACTTTATATTAAACTTTATCGTGGGGGGGGGAACATCTGATAGACTAACCACATGTTTGAGGAACAATGAAAAATCTTTGAAAATATAAAGTGCTTAGAGTAGACTAATGACAAA
Organism: Phocoena sinus; assembly: GCF_008692025.1. Lineage (NCBI taxonomy): Eukaryota > Metazoa > Chordata > Mammalia > Artiodactyla > Phocoenidae > Phocoena > Phocoena sinus. Next base: position 71,295,289 of record NC_045767.1, read on the forward strand.
TATTTCACTTTGCTTTTAGTGAGCCCATTTTTATTCATTTAAGGGACTTTTGTCATGGAGTCCTAGAGCTGGAAACACAACTCCATATGTCATATAGTCTGTCCTGCCTTCACACTGATGGTGGTCTCGCATACTTTCACAATCTTCAGGGATCCCTTTTCTATGACCATGCCAGTGTGAATACAAAAATTCCTACGCCTGGAGAGTAAATACAGCCTCTTATACCCTGTAATTGATTTTAGATCCTAGAAGTCTTTGGGATTCTATTATTATTCTATTTTGCCTTACCTTTTGCTGATTACAATGGAAACTGCAAGCTAAGTAGGCAGTGAGACAGGCCAGCCGAGAAGGGCCTAGGCACTGGAAACGAAACATGGCTACCGAGGTGAAATAGACCCACCAAGTCGAACCCTGCAGAGAATAAGTGGTTTTGTAAAGGGAACAAGGTACATGCACAAATAAGAATAATATAAGTAAAAAGTAGATTGTGGTAAATGTGTGTGGTAGGCAGAATCATGTCTCTCCATCCCATTTCCTAAAGATGCTCATGTCCTAGTCCTTAGACCCTGTGAATATGGTACCTTAGATGGCAAAGGGGACTTTGCAGATAAGATTAAGTTAAGGATCTTGAGATGGGGACATTATCCTGAATTACCCAGGTAAATGCAATCTAATCACTGGGTCCTTAAAAATGGAGAACATTTCCAGCATGTGGTAAGAAAGAAGAATGATCAGAGTCAGAGTGAGCCGTTCCACTGAAAGGACATTAAGAGAGATGCAGCTTTGCAGGTTTTGAATGTGGAGGAAAGGTCACGAGCCAAGGAATATGGGCAGCCACTCGAAACTGGAAAAAGCCAGGAAATGGATTCTGCCCTAGAGCTTTCAGAAAGGAACCAGCCCTCCTGACACCTTGAGTTTAGCCCAGAGAAACGTGTGCAGACTTCTAACCTACAGAACGGTAAGATAACAAAATTGTACTATTTTAAACTCCTAAGTTTCTTGTCATTCGTTACAGCAGCAAGAGAAAACCAATGTGACTAATATGTTGGGTCTCCCTTCTTCTGCCCGTGATTGCTTACATTCTCTTCTCAAAATAGCATCCAGAGTGACCCTATTAAAAAAAAAACAAAACAGATCATGTCTCATTTCTGCTCAGAATCCTCCAGTGGCTTCCAATCTCAAACGGAGTGAAAACGAAACTCATCATGGCCTTCAAGGCCCCATGCCATCTGTCCCATCATTTCCTGTGACTTTATCCCCTACTCTTCTCCCTCTCACTTCCCCTTCTCCAGCCACACTGACCACCTTGCTCTTCCTAGAACTCACCTGGCAGGCTTCTGCTTCAGGACTTGGGGTTTGGTGTCCCTGTGACTAAAAATCTCTTTACTTTGATAGCTGGGGACTCGCCTGTATGCCTTATATGGGTCTTTGTTCCAGTGACTCCCATTAAGAGAATATTCCATGACCACAAATAAATTGGAATTGAAACCTCCCACTTCCACCCAATTTCAATTTTTTTGCTTTATTTTTTGTCACGTCACTTTTATATAAAATATACAAAACCATTTTACATATATTTTACTTATTTCTGTTGTTCATTATCTTTCTCTTTCCATTAGAATGTAAGGCTCATTAGTACATGGAGTTTTTCTGTTTTATTCATTGCTGATTCTCCTGTACCTAGAATGTTGTCTGGCATGTAATTGGTGCTTAATACATATTTATTGAATAAATGAATAAAAATGATATTAGAATTAAAAGAGGGAATAACCTTAAATGTTTATTCTCTTCTTGATCTCATGACATTTATATTCAATGGATCCCAGGTAAAAGATTTTTAAAACAACGTATGAATTTCTACACAAACCAGGAATTTTATAGTTAATCTTGTGTTACTTAGATTTATGATTAGTCTTTCTCTAATCCAAGATCTCTCAGTACTTGAGCTTATTTCTCAAAAACTTAGCAATGCAGTAGTATCTGTGATTATGAAACTTGACACACTGTAGCACTCATCTGGTCTTGTCAAACTGGGTTATATTCAATACTTAGTGGCACATGACCTGTCTTTCCACAGCCTCTTCTTAAAGTGCATTGGACACAACTGCTGTCATTCATTTCTCTATTACTAAAAATTAGCATGGTAATATGGAATGTAGTTTGTCAGCACACACACACACACACACACACACACACAAGTGTTTTTCAGTTAAATTTTTTCTTTCTTCTACCTTTATTTCCATTTCAGCTTCATTAAAATTTGCCAAGGCTTCCCTGGAGTTGTCTCCCTGTCTCACCCCAAATCAATATAGGTATCATTTACTTTGGGGGGGGGTATTGATTTACTGTACCTAGTTCAAAGAGCTCATTACCGGGTTGGCATTTTATTATAAAACTTTATAAGTGAATGTTGTCATTTTCACAGAGGAAGAACTCCAAACCCTTCTGCTATCTGTCATTTGGAACTATTTCTTTCCCTAATTAGGGTTTCTATCAAATGTTATTTTATTGTTTTGTTTAAGTTTTTCCAAATGACAGTCCTAACGGTAATGTATTGAGACTGATTTATAACATAAGGCTGATTTGTAACATAAGGCTGATTTATAACATAACTGATTTATAACATAAGGCTGAAGATGCGTTATATTTCATAGCATCCAATAGGACTAGGTTCCAAAACAAGCATTAATATTCATTATATCATGTTAATCTCACAACACTATAGACACACGTGGAGGTTAAAAATTGACTGACTCCAGCTTCCCTGGTGGCGCAGTGGTTGATAGTCTGCCTGCCAATGCAGGGGACACGGGTTTGTGCCCCGATCCGGGAAGATCCCACATGCCTCGGAGCGGCTAGGCCCGTGAGCCATGGCCGCTGAGCCTGCGCGTCCGGAGCCTGTGCTCCGCAACGGGAGAGGCTACAGCAGTGAGAGGCCCGCGTACCGCAAAGAAAAAAAAAATGACTGATTCACCGTGAGTCAGGTTTCTATAAATTGCCTAAGGTTAAATAATTGTTTAAGAAATTGATGTGCTAGTGAGTGAGGTGAGGTACTGTGATGTTGTACTACCGTACTGTGACACTTGTATTGTGATACCAATCAGGATTTTCCCAATGGAACATGTTCTTTTTTCTGTAATAACCCCAGGTAGATATCACTTAGTATCTTCTTAAAATTTTCATTGAAAGACAATGCAGCTCTACAGAAGCAATCCTTTGCATTATTGGTTGTGTCTTATTGTTGAGCAGCTCTGTACACTCAAGGGAAAAGAAAGCTAAGTTTCAGTGATTTCCCTCCATTGGTTATAGTTCTGGCTTCTGGGGCAGGACAAAGTACTTTCTACTCTCTTTCACATTTGACAATATAGGTAACAAGACTGTATAGGTACAGCCATGGTAAATAATCTCCATCTTGGTGTGACAATTCCATCAAAGGAGAAAACACTTAAATAAATTACAGAGCAGTGTTTCTCAAATAGTAGGAACATACCAACATCATGACCTCAGGCCACTGTATCTGGTGGGAAATAGGAGTTTGGTCATATTCCTCAGGTGTATTAAATAAAAGAAAGACTGAGAGTCACTGTTATAGTGATTGATTTTCATCTCTCCAAGGACAGAATATGAACTGTAGTGGAACATATCTTATGAATCACCCCAATGGCAAGGTATCTCTACCCAGTTCCTTGCTCTTCCCTTGACCTAGACAAAGATGTCTACCTGCTGATGGAAGTTCATAGTGATCATTAAAACTGTACCTCTCCTCTTAAATACAAATAAAGTTCACGCTAAAAAATATACTAAAAAGCTTTTCTGAGTGAATGGATTGCTCATTGTCTGCAGGCCTCAGAACCCCATGCTGTCCTTTAGATGCTACAGAAGCAAGATATATTTCAGCTGGGATTTAAAAAAATCTTCACTCAGCACACCTGCAGAGACATTTCTCTAGGGTTTCTGGGTAGTTTTTGAGCAAGAAACTGGGAGAAATCACTATAGGATGAAGGAAAAATTGTGTTCGCTTCTACAAGTATGTCCAAGAGATATCTAGAGCTGTCAGTGCTCTGCTTTAATGAGCGTTAAATTCACTTTAAAAAAGTCAACCAAACACTTTTCTGTAAACAACATTCTTAGTTAAATGCCTTATTTAGTGATTACAAAAGAGGTATTTAGTTGTAAATTTGCCTACATGGTTTGAATTAAGAATATTTATATTCTATTTTACACTGGAAACCACATTTAGAGATTATCAGAAGAGAAATATAATAAAGCAATCAGACTATGTAGATTTATTTCAGTTATTTTTTATATTAAAATTATATGCTCAGAGTTTCAAAGACTTAAGAGAATTCAAGAGAATGCTATTTTGTTTTACATTTTCAGAGAATGGGGACCTATTTCTAATTAAAGTGCAACAAAAATCAAATAACTATAAAATTATTTCTGGAGGAAATTTTGTTAAGGAATATTTATTTAATAACATTTCAATTTTTTTTTTTTTTTTGCGGTACATGGGCCTCTCACTGTTGTGGCCTCTCCCGTTGCGGAGCACAGGCTCCGGACGCGCAGGCTCAGCGGCCATGGCTCACGGGCCCAGCTGCTGCGCGGCATGGGGGATCTTCCCAGACCGGGACACGAAGCCGTGTCCCCTGCATCGGCAGGCAGACTTTCAACCACTGCGCCAGCAAGGAAGCCCTATTTAATAACACTTTAAAGATAATAACTCATGCAGGATCATGTTTGTCTATTATTAATTTATAAAATTATATCTAAGAGACTAAAACCACTGATACAGATTTCAAATGTGTCTTTATTTCAGGAGGCTGTTTGGCTCTTTTTTTTTACATCTTTATTGCAGTATAATTGCTTTACAATGGTGTGTTAGTTTCTGCTTTATAAAAAAGTGAAATCAGTTATACATATACATATGTTCCCATATCTCTTCCCTCTTGCGTCTCCCTCCCTCCCACCCTCCCTATCCCACCCCTCCAGGTGGTCACAAAGCACCGAGCTGATCTCCCTGTGCTATGCGGCTGTTTCCCACTAGCTATCTACCTTACGTTTGGTAGTGTATATATGTCCATGCCTCTCTCTCGCTTTGTCACAACTTACCCTTCCCCCTCGCCATATCCTCAAGTCCATTCTCTAGTAGGTCTGTGTCTTTATTCCTGTCTTACCCCTAGGTTCTTCATGACATTTTTTTTTTCCCTTAAATTCCATATATATATGTGCTAGCATACGGTATTTGTCTTCCTCTTTCTGACTTCACTCTGTACGACAACTCTAGGTCCATCCACCTCATTACAAATAGCTCAATTTCGTTTCTTTTTAGGGCTAATATTCCATTGTATATATGTGCCATATCTTCTTTATCCATTCATCCGATGATGGACACTTAGGTTGTTTCCATCTCCTGGCTATTGTAAATAGAGCTGCAATGGACATTTTGGTACATGACTCTTTTTGAATTATGGTTTTCTCAGGGTATATTTCCAGTAGTGGGATTGCTGGGTCGTATGGTAGTTCTATTTGTAGTTTTTTAAGGAACCTCCATACTGTTCTCCATAGTGGTTGTACCAATTCACATTCCCACCAGCAGTGCAAGAGTGTTCCCTTTTCTCCACACCCTCTCCAGCATTTATTGTTTCTAGATTTTTTGATGATGGCCATTCTGACTGGGGTGAGATGATATCTCATTGTAGTTTTGATTTGCATTTCTCTAATGATTAATGATGTTGAGCATTCTTTCATGTGTTTGTTGGCAGTCTGTATATCTTCTTTGGAGAAATGTCTATTTAGGTCTTCTGCCCATTTTTGGATTGGGTTGTTTGTTTTTTTGTTATTGAGCTGCTTATAATTTTGGAGATTAATCCTTTGTCAGTTGCTTCATTTGCTAATATTTTCTCCCATTCTGAGGGTTGTCTTTTGGTCTTCTTTATGGTTTCCTTTGCTGTGCAAAAGCTTTTAAGTTTCCTTAGGTCCCATTTGTTTATTTTTGTTTTTATTTCCATTTCTCTAGGAGGTGGGTCAAAAAGGATCTTGCTGTGATTTATGTCATAGAGTATTCTGCCTATGTTTTCCTCTAAGAGTTCTATAGTGTTTGGCCTCACATTTAGGTCTTTAATCCATTTTGAGCTTATTTTTGTGTATGGTGTTAGGGAGTGATCTAATCTTATACTTTTACATGTACCTGTCCAGTTTTCCCAGCACCATTTATTGAAGAGGCTGTCCTTTCTTCACTGTATATCCCCGCCTCCTTTATCAAAGATAAGGTGTCCATATGTGCATGGGTTTATCTCTGGGCTTTCTATCCTGTTCCATTGATCTATCTTTCTGTTTTTGTGCCAGTACCATACTGTCTTGATTACTGTAGCTTTGTAGTATAGTCTGAAGTCAGGGAGCCTGATTCCTCCAGCTCCGTTTCTCGTTCTCAAGATTGCTTTGGCTATTTGGGGCCTTTTGTGTTTCCATAAAAATTGTGAAATTTTTTGTTCTAGTTCTGTGAAAAATGCCAGTGGTAGTTTGATAGGGATTGCATTGAATCTGTAGATTGCTTTGGGTAGTAGAGTCATTTTCACAATGTTGATTCTTCCAATCCAAGAACATGGTATATCTCTCCATCTATTTGTATCATCTTAATTTCTTTCATCAGTGTCTTATAATTTTCTGCATACAGGTCTTTTGTTTCCTTAGGTAGGTTTATCCTAGATATTTTATTCTTTTTGTTGCAATGGTAAATCGGACTGTTTTCTTGATTTCATTTTCAGATTTTTCATCATTAGTGTATAGGAATGCCAGAGGTTTCTGTGCATTAATTTTGTATCATGCTACTTTACCAAATTCATTGATTAGCTCTAGTATTTTTCTGGTAGCATCTTTAGGATTCTCTATGTATAGTATCATGTCATCTGCAAACAGTGACAGCTTTACTTCTTCTTTTCCGATTTGGATTCCTTTTATTTCTTTTCCTTCTCTGATTGCTATTGCTAAAACTTCCAAAACTATGTTGAATAAGAGTGGTGAGAGTGGGCAACCTTGTCTTGCTCCTGATCTTAGTGGAAATGCTTTCAGTTTTTCACCATTGAGGACGATGTTGGCTGTGGGTTTGTCATATATGGCCTTTATTATAGTTGAGGAAAGTTCCCTCTATGCCTACTTTCTGCAGGGTTTTTATCATAAATGGGTGTTGAATTTTGTCAAAAGCTTTCTCTGCATCTACTGAGATGATCATATGGTTTTTCTCCTTCAGTTTGTTAATATGGTTTATCACATTGATTGATTTGCGTATATTGAAGAATCCTTGCATTCCTGGAATAAACCCCACTTGATCATGGTGTATGATCCTTTTAATGTGCTGTTGGATTCTGTTTGCTAGTATTTTGTTGAGGATTTTTGCATCTATGTTCATCAGTGATATTGGCCTGTAGTTTTCTTTCTTTGTGACATCCTTGTCTGGTTTTGGTATCAAGGTGATGGTGCCCTCGTAGAATGAGTTTGGGAGTGTTCCTCCCTCTGCTATATTTTGGAAGAGTTTGAGAAGGATAGGTATTAGCTCTTCTCTAAATGTTTGACAGAATTTGCCTGTGAAGCCATCTGGTCCTGGGCTGTTTGTTGAAAGATTTTTAATCACAGTTTCAATTTCAGTGCTTGTGATTGGTCTGTTCATTTTTTCTATTTCTTCCTGATTCAGTCCTGGCAGGTTGTGCCTTTCTAAGAATGTGTCCATTTCTTCCAGGTTGTCCATTTTATTGGCATAGAGTTGCTTGTAGTAATCTCTCATGATCTTTTGTATTTCTGCAGTGTCAGTTGTTACTTCTCCTTTTTCATTTCTAATTCTATTGATTTGAGTCTTCTCCCTTTTTTTCTTGATGAGTCTGGCTAATGGTTTATCTATTTTGTTTATCTTCTCAAAGAACCAGCTTTTAGTTTTATTGATCTTTGCTATCATTTCCTTCATTTCTTTTTCATTTATTTCTGATCTGATTTTTATGTTTTCTTTCCTTCTGCTAACTTTGGGGGTTTTTTTTGTTCTTCTTTCTCTAATTGCTTTAGGTGCAAGGTCAGGTTGTTTATTCGAGATGTTTCCTGTTTCTTAAGGTAGGCTTGTATTGCTATAAACTTCCCTCTTAGAGCTGCTTTTGCTGCATCCCATAGGTATTGGGTCGTCATGTCTCCATTGTCATTTGTTTCTAGGTAGTTTTTGATTTCCCCTTTGATTTCTTCAGTGGTCACTTCGTTATTAAGTAGTGTATTGTTTAGCCTCCATGTGTTTGTATTTTTTACAGATCTTTTCCTGTAATTGACATCTAGTCTCATAGCATTGTGGTCGGAAGATATTTGATACAATTTCAATTTTCTTAAATTTACCAAGGCTTGATTTGTGACCCAAGATATGATCTATCCTGGAGAATGTTCCATGAGCACTTGAGAAAAATGTGTATTCTGTTGTTTTTGGATGGAATGTGCTATAAATATCAATTAAGTCCATCTTGTTTAATGTATCATTTAAAGCTTGTGTTTCCTTATTTATTTTCATTTTGGATGATCTGTCCATTGGTGAAAGTGGGGTGTTAAAGTCCCCTACTATGAATGTGTTACTGTCGATTTCCCCTTTTATGGCTCTTAGTACTTGCCTTATGTATTGAGGTGCTCCTATTTTGGGCACATAAATATTTACAATTGTTATATCTTCTTCTTGGATCAATCCCTTGATCATTATGTAGTGTCATTCTTTATCTCTTCTAATAGTCTTTATTTTAAAGTCTATTTTGTCTGATATGAGAATTGCTAATCCAGCTTTCTTTTGGTTTTCATTTGCATGGAATATCTTTTTCCATCCTCTTACTTTCAGTCTATATGCATCTCTAGGTCTGAAGTGGGTCTCTTGTAGTCAGCATATATATCGGTCTTGTTTTTGTATCCATTCAGCCAATCTGTGTCTTTTGTTGGGAGCATTTAGTCCATTGACATTTAAGGTAATTATCGATATGTATGTTCCTATTTCCATTTTCTTAATTGTTTTGGGTTCTTTATTGTAGGTCTTTTCCTGCTCTTGTGTTTCTTGCCTAGAGAAGTTCCTTTAGCATTTGTTGTAAAGCTGGTTCAGTGGTGCTGAACTCTCTCAGCTTTTGCTTGTCTGTAAAGGTTTTGATTTCTCCATCAAATCTGAATGAGATCCTTGCTGGGTAGAGTAATCTTGGTTGCAGGTTTTTCTCCTTCATCAGTTTAAATATGTCCTGCCAGTCCCTTCTGGCTTGCAGAGTTTCTGCTGAAAGATCAGCTGTTAACCTTATGGGGATTCCCTTGTGTGTTATTTGTTGTTTTTCCCTTGCTGCTTTTAATATGTTTTCTTTGTATTTAATGTTTGACAGTTTGATTAATATGTGTCTTGACGTATTTCTCCTTGGATTTATCCTGTATGGGACTCTCTGTGCTTCCTGGACTTGATTAACTATTTCCTTTCCCATATTAGTGACGTTTTCAACTATAATCTCTTCAAATATTTTCTCAGTCCCTTTCTTTTTCTCTTCTTCTTCTGGAACCCCTATAATTTGAATGTTGGTGCATTTAATGTTGTCCCAGAGGTCTCTGAGACTGTCCTCAGTTCTTTTCATTCTTTTTTCTTTATTCTGCTCTGCAGTAGTTATTTCCACTATTTTATCTTCCAGGTCACTTATCCGTTCTTCTGCCTCAGTTATTCTGCTATTGATCCCATCTAGAGTATTTTTTATTTCATTTATTGTGTTGTTCATCGTTGCTTGTTTCATCTTTAGTTCTTCCAGGTCTTGTTAAATGTTTCTTGCATTTTCTCTATTCTATTTCCAAGATTTTGGGTCATCTTTACTATCATTATTCTGAATTCTTTTTCAGGTAGACTGCCTATTTCCTCTTCATTTGTTAGGTCTGGTGGGTTTTTATCTTGCTCCTTCATCTGCTGTGTGTTTTTCTGTCTTCTCATTTTGCTTATCTTACTGTGTTTGGGGTCTCCTTTTTGCAGGCTGCAGGTTCGTAGTTCCCATTGTGTTTGGTGTCTGTCCCCAGTGGCTAAGGTTGGTTCAGTGGGTTGTGTAGGCTTCCTGGTGGAGGGGACTAGTGCCTGTGTTCTGATGGATGAGTCTGGATCTTGTCTTTCTGGTGGGCAGGTCCAAGTCTGGTGGTGTGTTTTGGGGTGTCTGTGGACTTATTATGATTTTAGGCAGCCTCTCTGCTAATGGGTGGGGTTGTGTTCCTGTGTTGCTAGTTGTTTGGCATAGGGTGTCCAGCACTGTAGCTTGCTGGTCGTTGAGTGAAGCTGGGTGCTGGTGTTGAGATGGGGGTCTCTGGGCGATTTTCGCCATTTGATATTACGTGGAGCTAGGAGGTCTCTTGTGGACCAGTGTCCTGAAGTTGGCTCTCCCACCTCAGAGGCACAGCACTGACTCCTGGCTGTAGCACCAAGAGCCTTTCATCCACACGACTCAGAATAAATGGGAGAAAAAGTAGAAAGAAAGAATTAGTAGAAGGAAAGAGAGAAAGAAAGGAGGGAGGGAGGAAGAAAGGAGGGAAAGAAGGAAAAAAGAAAGAAAGAAGATAAAGTAAAATAAAATATAATAAAGTTATTAAAAGAAATAATAATTATTAAGAAAAAAATTTAAAAAAACAAAACCAAAAATGGACGGATAGAACCCCGGGACAAATGGTGGAAGCAAAACTATACAGACAAAATCTCACACAGAAGCATACACATACACACTCACAAAAAGAGAAAAAAGGGGAAAAAATCATAAATCTTGCTCTCAAAGTCCACCTCCTCAATTTGGGATGATTTGTTGTCTAAAGGAAGGAAGGAAGGAAAGAAAGAAAGAAGATAAAGTAAAATAAAGTTATTAAAATAAAAAATAGGGCTTCACTGGTGGCGCAGTGGTTGAGAGTCTGCCTGCCAATGCAGGGGACACGGGTTTGTGCCCCGGTCTGGGAAGATCCTACATGCCGCGGAGCGGCTGGGCCTGTGAGCCATAGCCGCAGAGCCTGAGGGTCCGGAGCCTGTGCTCCGCAACGGGAGAGGCCACAGCAGTGAGAGGCTCGCGTACCGCAAAAATAAATAAATAAATAATTATTATTAAGCAAAAAATAATTTTTTTAAAAAACGGATGGATAGAACCCTAGGACAAATGGTGGAAGCAAAGCTGTACAAAGTCTCACACAGAAGCATACACATACTCACAAAAAGAGGAAAAGGGGAAAAAAAGCTTAAATCTTGGTCTCAAAGTCCACCTCCTCAATTCAGGATGATTCGTTGTCTATTCAGGTATTCCACAGAAGCAGGGTATATCAAGTTGATTGTGGAACTTTAATTTGCTGCTTCTGAGTATGCTGGGAGAGATTTCCCTTTCTCTTCTTTGTTCTCACAGCTCCCAGGTGCTCAGCTTTGGATTTGGCCCCGCCTCTGCGTGTAGGTCGCTGGAGGGCATCTGTTCTTTGCTCAGACAGGACAGGGTTAAAAGAGCCGCTGATTCGCTGGCTCTGGCTCACTCATGCCAGGGGGGAGGGAGGGGCACGGCGTGCGGGGCGGGCCTGCGGCGGCAGAGGCCGGCATGACGTTGCAGCAGCCTGAGGCGCGCCTTGCGTTCTACCGGGTAAGTTGTCCCTGGATCCCGGGACCCTGGCAGTGGCGGACTGCACAGGCTCCCCGGAAGAGGGGTGTGGATGGTAACCTGTGCTCGCACACAGGCTTCTTGGTGGCGGCAGCAGCAGCCTTAGCGTCTCATGCCCGTCTCTGGGGGTCCGCGCTTTTAGCCGCGGCTCGCGCCCGTCTCTGGAGCTCCTTTAAGCAGCGCTCTTAATCCCCTCTCCTGGTGCACCAGGAAACAAAGAGGGAAGAAAACGTCTCTTGCCTCTTCGGCAGGTCCAGACTTTTCCCTGGACTCCCTCCCGGCTAGCCGTGGTGCACTAACCCCCTGCAGGCTGTGTTCACGCCGCCAACCCCAGTCCTCTCCCTGCACTCCGACCGAAGCCCGAGCCTCAGCTCCCAGCCCCGCCCGCCCCGGGGGGTGAGCAGACAGGCCTCTCGGGCTGGTGAGTGCTGGTCGGCCCTGATCCTCTGTGCGGGAATTTCTCCGCTTTGCCCTCCGCACCCCTGTTTCTGTGCTCTCCTCCGCGGCTCTGAAGCTCCACCCCCCCGCCGCCACCCACAGTCTCTGCCCGCGAAGGGGCTTCCTAGTGTGTGGAAACCATTCCTCCTTCACAGCGCGCTCCCACTGGTGCTGGTCCCATCCCTATTCTTTTGTCTCTGTTTATTCTTTTTTCTTTTGCCCTACCCAGGTACGTGGGGGGTTTCTTGCCTTTTGGGCGGTCTGAGGTCTTCTGCCAGCGTTCAGTAGGTGTTCTGTAGGAGTTGTTCCACGTGTAGATGTATTTCTGGTGTATCTGTGGGGAGGAGGGTCATCTCCGCGTCTTACTCTTCCGCCATCTTCTCCTCCACCTCTCTGTTTGGCTCTTTGAGATACAGGGTCTGAGCAGAAAAAAAGGTCAGCAAAGAAAAGCTGGTTCTTGAGGAAAAGGAGCAATATAGTGTCAATACAGTGTCATTTTCCTGGCATTTTAATTAGTATTATGAGTCTTTTGATTATCTTTGTATACAAATAATTTTGCACTTACTTTTAAATTTTGGTGCAATTTTAAGTGAAAAGGTCCCTTCCTCTTGGAAGTCTTTCCTGATTCCTCATCTAGAATCAATTATTCATTTCTGTGCTCCCACAGCATTTCATTGATTTAAGTAACAGTTTAGTCATCTCTGCACTGCACTTTTGCCAATACCGGTTGTGGAAAGCAGGGATGGGAAGGGTAAGTGAGAGAACCCAATAAAAAAAAAAAAAAAATATATATATATATATATATATATATATATATTAGAGTACTTAAAGTATAATGTAGTAAAGGGTAGGGAGAGAACCAAATATATATATATATATAAAACAATACATATGTAATATATATGTATATTACAATAAAAGTAAAAAGTAGAAAGCATCTACTCTTAGCTGTGGGAATACTCAACCATGAGAGGCCAACTCTACCCAAAGATCAGAGTCAAAGAAACCGTAAAAGAGTTAACATTAAGAAGTAGGTATTAAACTGTAGTAGAGAGGACTTGCAAGTATTTCTGAAAGAGAGGTAAGTTTGCATGAAGTCAGGAAGGTGTAGAAGCATATGCATATGAAGGGGATCTGAACATAGGACACTGTCTGTAACATAGATACATATGGGGGTGGATATATGTGAGGCTCAGAAGTTAGGTTGCAGTGAAATTGTGAACAATTTCTTATGCTGTGCTAAAAAGGTTGGATTTAGTCTTCCATATAAGGAAAGTTTTACGTGGTGTCCAGCTTCGCTAGAGTGGGCTCCCTCAGGGCAGGGACTGTCTGCACTCACGTGTTTTTGAGCTCAACTCCATGCCCCAGCATATGTCTCAATGCACAGTACATGATTAACGCCCTGTAAATATTTGTTGAATTCATGTATGAATGCACGAATCGTGCATGAAACCAGATTATTGCCATAGAATCAAAAGCTAGGATTGCAGGAGAGGAATGTGTCATGCAGTAGCCACAGAATAAGAGGAATAGAAATGCAGAGTTAAAAGCAGCTTTGCCTTGTGGAAGATTTTTAAATGTGATAAAAGAGGACTATTAGAAAAAGAACTCTAAGTGGAAATTACCATTACTTTGTTCCATTCTGATGGAATATGTACAATATACAATTTCTGTAAACTGCATTTTATTAAGATGCATAGTATCTTTATTTTAACATTCTTTCTCTGGGCTAAATTCCTCACTACCACTGCAACCAACAGCTTCTTTTAACAGTAGAACTAAAGAGAAAAAAAAAAATCCCTTTTGCCTGAGAGCATCTCTGCTGACCCGCATCCCATGATGTTTAGCAGCAGAGTGCTGTGTGTGAAAAACCATGCAGATGTCATGGCAGTAAACATCACAGAAAGATGAAAGCACATTTCTATTTTAAGAGTCAAAGCAACCAATCAAATGATGAGAAAATGTACAAGTATAGAGTGTTTTATATTCTGGTTTTGAAAACTTGGTCCTTAGATGTGGAATGCTTATTTCAGAAAGAGAGTGAAATGGCAGATGGGTGCCCATTTTTTCTTTGAAGTTAGGAAGGCATTTTTACAAAAGCACCTCTTCATCTATGAAGTGTATTTCTAGATAGGAAGAGGGAGGGTGCTGTTCTTTGTAGGAACTGCAGATAAACTCCAGTCTTCCATCTTAATTAACAGAGAAGCTAGTTTTTACTCCAGAAATTGAGAAAAACAAAATGCTCAGGAGTCAACCAACACTTGGCAAGTTGTCATCAGGACTTGGCTATGAAGGTACATAATGAAAGAACTGCACAGTTTCACGAGTCTTGCTGATCTGCATTTACAAATAGGGTTGGCAGCTAAGGGAAGCAAATAGGGAGGGAAGTTGGGATTTAAAATCAAGGTATAATGTTTTGTTTGCTTTTTTTATTTTTTTTTTTTGTTTTGCTTTTTTTAACGTTATTAAACAACAAACCTTTAGTAACAACTAACCGCATGGGATCTACCCTCAAGGACACTCTTCCAAGAGATGTAGATCTAAGAATGAACATGATCTTGCAGCCACCCTCAAGAAGTTTAAGAGACTTTTGTGGAGACAAACAAGTAAATAGGTAAATGAGAATGCAGTGTGAATTACAATAAAATGGAAGAGTATAGAGAACCATATAGGAGTAACTATGAAGAGTGAAGTTATCTCAGCTGACCTAGGGTTAAGGAGTCAGGGGAAGAGTCCAGACAAGTGAGGTCCAAGTTGAATCCTAAAGACAGGTTGGGGTTATCCATTTGAAGGAGGGGAACAACAGAATGGCAGAGAGGAGCGACAAAATGGCACACTCTGAGAACTTCAAACCGTATAATGTAGCAGAAACGTAAAGGGCCAGAAAGTGCTAAGAGATGAGTGTGGAGGAAAAAGCAGGGGCCAGTACACGGGGGACAAGAAACTTAAAACATCAGAGTAGGATAATCAAATTTGTACGTTAGCTATACTCCTAAGACTGGATTGAAGAAGGCTAAGACTGGCATCAAGGAGGGTCAAGAGATTATTGCAATAATTAGAGGATGACTTCTAATTTCCCCTGTGGACACCTGGGTGAATTGTTGTATGTTCTTTGAGATCTGGAGGAAGGCAGATGAGCCTGGAGGCTGGTGTGTGGAGTAGATGGAGGTGAGGAGTGAGGAGATAGTTTGCATCTGTGGGAAATCCAATGAAGAAGTTCAAGACATTGAGTTTAAAGCAAGTAGTTTATATACTAGCTATGAATCAGTAGAAGCCAAGGAGGGAAACAGTCTTTTCTGTACTTGATATTCTAGAGTCATTATTATTACTTATTTCTCAGTGCCAAATGGAAAAACAAATCTATGGCCTCCAGAAATATTAAAAAGATATTTTATAGTGTTTTGGTGGAAATGTTTTCCAAAGTGGTAGCTTTCTATAGATATCTTGAAAAACTGTAACGCAACCCTATTGCAACCCAGATTATTTTATTGAACTCATATTTCTTTGTGTTAAAACTGTTGTGGAGTGAGTTTAATACTTAGACTGAGAAATAATTTTATTAGATTATTTTATTATGTTATTCTATTCAACTATATCATTGTATGTATGGTTAAAGGAATTATCTTTCTACAATATTGTTTTTATACATTTAAAAATTTTTATTTATTTATTTTTGGCTGTGTTGGGTCTTCGTTGCTGCACACAAGCTTTCTCTAGCTGCGTCGAGCAGGGGTTACTCTTCATTGCAGTGCACAGGCTTCTCACTGCAGTGGCTTCTCTTGTTGCGGAGCATGGGCTCTAGGCACGTGGGCTTCAGTAGTTGTAGCACACAGGCTCGGTAATTGTGGCTCACGAGCTCTAGAGCGCAGGCTCAGTAGTTGCTTCACAGCATGTGGGATCTTCCTGGACCAGGGCTTGAACCCATGTCCCCTGCATTGGCAGGCGGATTCTTAATCACTGTGCCACCAGGGAAGCCCCTACAATATTGTTTTTATTCAACACAAGAAAGTTTAGAATAGTTATTTCCAGTGGAATTCAAATCATATTTTATATTTCTATATAGAAACTAGTCAATGGCTAAGACCAAATGAATCATAGTGATTAAATTGGAATAATAATGAAAGTGTTAAAGAATATAATTTGTTGGGGTGTAAGAGAAAGATTGAAAGAATTGTACATAATCACCTTTGCAACTATAACATGTAATACATCTATAGAGAAATAAGCCAAGCAAACTTCTGATTAGTGGTCATCCTACTTATTGCTGTGTCTTCTATTCTCTATCACACAATGGTGATTTGTTGCTTTGTAGTACACAGAAGACTTCCCACTGGAATATTATTGTGAAAAATCCTTCTTTGGGGCAGGAAAATAAATTCTAACTATTGTTTACCAACTAAAGAGCATTGGAAGAATTGTAAGCTTTCCAAGGCAGCCACTGAATGTACTCCACAAAATTTGGCCCAAGGACATCAGCTCAGTGGAAATACAGAATATTCCCTATTTCTTTTTCTTATGATGACTTCTTTATGCAGCTGATCATCATCAAAATTTAGTGATGTACTTGGAATTCTAGATTCTTAGAACTGGATAGAGCCTGTAGGACCCTTACTACACTAATTCTCATGGGTTGATATCTAGCTTCTACTTGATGCCTCTCTCAACTACTCATCAACTTGATTACCTGCCTCTGGACAAATTCTAGTTTGTCCCACTGAGATTATCAAAATATTGATTGCAGTCATTAGAGTTGGGAAAATTAATAAGGCATAATATTTTCACTGGGTATCATTGTTTTCAGCATAGTAATAATGACACCTTGAGTGCAGTACTTTCTAGTTGTGTGACATTAGGAAAGTTACTTAACCTCTCTGCACTCATCTGTGAAATAAGCCAATAATATTAGTTTAATTCCTATAATAACCTTTTAGGGTTGTTGTAGGAAATAAATGAGTTAACATAAATAAAGCCCTTAGAACAATGTTTGGCACATAGTGATATGTAAGGATCAGCTAATGTTTGTAGAATAGGAGGCAAATCAATCTAGAGAAAAAACAAAAATAGCTTTCTATCAGTGATTCCAAATATCCACAGATTTTTCTTAAAACTTAGAATTTTCCAAAAACTGGAAAGATGCCAAATTTCATACGAGAGTAGCTTTTAGTTGGTATTGTTTTACCTTTGAAAATGGCAGGGGGACCTAGAAAAAATGAATTAAAGCTGTTAAAGGTTAAGATATTTTTGATGGGCAATGTTTTGTTTTTGTTCTTATTTTCCATGATCTGAAAAGCAGCAATTGTGCTTGCAATAAACCAAATCTCCTCTTTTGTTCCAATTTAAATGAATCCACTTTGAATCTACTTCACATGCACGGTTTTATAATTTTATATTCATGACATGCTATTCATCTTCTCTGAACTTGCCTTGCTACCTCTGACAATCAAAATCCCCTCAGATGAATTTCACAGACACTTGAAAATTAATTCTGCAAAAAGGTTGAGGAGACCATTGAATTTTTTAAAGAACACTTTTAGCTTAGATCTCAGTAGTCATCTGAATTAATATCCAGGCTTATTTTCTACTTTTTGAATAATAAGTATATCCATGAAAGAAACGGGAAAGGATCAATAGAGAAGAAACTTTGAAAAAACTTCTCGAGTAGATGCCTCATGGTTTTATGCTAAAATAATCCTAAAGTCATCAGGTAAATACACATATTACAAGAATCACACTGATGTAAATAGTAGGTTATGGATTTTTTGACATTTCCTTACTTCTTTAATAAAAAAACATAAATTTCTGGCTATGAATTTCAGAGGTTCATCCATAGTAATAACTATTAATCACAAAGAAAAATCTAAGAGAATTTTCCATCTAATAAAATTTTAACAAATAAGCTATTGCTCTTCAGCCATACTGTCACATTAGTCAGTTTAGTTTAGTTACCTGTTACAATCATTGTGATTATTGCTTTTGGCTTGTATGAGGACCCTCTTTAGTAAGTATTCATTTTTATTATAGGAAGTAGTGAAACAATGGCAAATTTCATTATAGGTGTTACCTTAACAGTCTTCTTTTTTGACAAATTAATTCCTGAGAAAATGGATGCTTTCCTAATAGCCAGGACAATAAAGTGGATCATGGGAAAAATATACATCTTTTCTCAGAGAGTTCAGATGATCTACCTTCTCTGTTGTCTGGAGAGATTAACTCAGCTGCTGGGGTAAAGCCTGATGGACTTTTTAAAAAGCATTTGCTTCCTGATGTGTAAGGAGTGAAGAAACTGTTTATGACTTTGAGCTACTTTGAGTATTAAGATTGCTGTGAGGATTCCAATGATATAATATGTGAAAGTTCTTTGTCAACATTAACACACTCTAAAATGTGGTGTTTTTTTTTTTTAGCAAAGTGTTGATATAATCAGATTTATTTTTGGATTAATGTGAATGTGGGCTGAAGGATGGCCTACAGTGAGGAAAGACTACAGGCTGGGTGACCAGATAGAAGGTGATTTGTAATAAAAATTATTGGCTTGTGAGTGAGTCAATGGGAAAGGAAAGGACAGGACAAATAACATGGAGGAAGGTAACTTAGGTGAACATTAAAGTTCCTTTTAACATTAACATTCAGTTAGAATCTGATAAGAAAAAAAAAGGCAAAAACACTATGCCTTGCCATCCATATACACATAGTTTTATATGACTTTATCTGAAACTTACAAACATCTAAATTTCATGTAGAATTGGAGAGAAAGGGAAATGCTAGATGACCCAGAGGTTTGATTGCAGGTTGCTTTGGAAAAATAATGATGTCTCAGTAAAAATAGGGACTTACATTTCTCAAAAAACTAAAAATAGAACTACCATATAATCCAGCAATTCCACCTCTGGGTATATATCCCAAAAAAACCCCAAAACACTAATTTGAAAAGATACATGCACCCCAATGTTCATAGCAGCATTATTTACAGTTGCCAAGATAGGGAGGCAACCTAAGTGTCTATCAACAGATGAATGGATAAAGAAGATGTGGTATATATATATACAATGGAATACTACTCAGCCATAAAAAGAATGAAATTTTGCTATTTGCAGCAAGGTGGATGAACTTAGAGGGTATTATGCTACATGAAATAAGTCAGATGGAGAAAGACAAATACTGTATGATATCACTTATATTGGGAATCTAAAAAATAAAACAAACTAGTGAATATAACAAAAAGGAAGCAGACTCACAGATATAGAGAACAAACTAGTGGTTACCAGTGTGGAGAGGGAAGGAGGGAGGGGCAATGTAGGGGTAGGGGAGTAAAAGATACAAATTATTATGTATAAAATAAGCTATAAGGATATACTGTATATATGGGGAATATAGCCAATATTTTATAACTATAAATGGAGTATAACCTTTAAAAATTGTGAATTACTATATTGTACACCTATAACTTACATAGTATTGTCCATCAACTCTACTTCATTAAAAAATAAGAATTAAAAAAAATAGGGACTTACAGGTGAGGGCATGCATAAGGCTTGGGGTGGAAGATAGGGAAAATGTGATATATAAGATTTCAGATATTTTTAATTTTAGAGGCTAAAAGAATATATAAGGGGAAATATCTATCAGGCATCTTTCTTGAGGTCCTGAAACTCATGAGAGTGGTAGACTTAGAGAGTTAACTCTAACTTTGGGAGTTGTCTGCATACAGAAGATGAAAGATGGGATTTGAAACCTGCAGTAGTTCGTGTCTGATTTTTTTAGAATTTTATTTCTTTCAAAACCAAGAATAAAACCAGGGCTTTGGTTGTGCATTTGTAGGTCCCTATTATTAGTGGCACACTAGTTTTCAAACTAGTGTCAATGTGTAAGGCCCTGTGAGCTGAAATGGAGTGGCCAGAAGCAACAAAGTGAAAGGGTTAGCATTGTAGTGGAAGAAGGAAGACAGAAATCAGAGGTTAAGGACTAATTGCATGATACTAAGTGTCAAGAAAAAGGCTGTTAGTTAAGGTATAAAAATAAAATGAATTAGTTCAGGAATAGATGGTAGGTAACCTAAGGTCAGTCAGTGGGCTGAGACTAATGCTTATGGACTACTTCTGGGAACACGACAAGTTGCTAGGAATCACTTTTTAAAGATATTGAGCCAAATCTAATAGTATAAAATATTTACCCAGATAATCACCCACTCTTCCACCTTCACTATATTTCTCTTCAGTGTACCTCTTAAATAATTTTTTTTTTTGGCGGTACGCGGACCTCTCACTGTTGTGGCCTCTCCCGTTGCGGAGCGCAGGCTCCGGACGCGCAGGCTCAGTGGCCATGGCTCACGGGCCCAGTCACTCCGTGGCATGTGGGATCTTCCCAGACCGGGGCACGAACCCGTGTCCCCTGCATCGTCAGGCGGACTCTCAACTACTGCGCCACCAGGGAAGCCCCTTAAATAAATTTTTAACTATGTATAAATCTCAGGAGATACTGCTAATCTTACATATGCTTATCTCTAAATAAAGTCTTTTCCCATTATGTAGTGGTAACTTCATTTTCCTGAACACAGACAATGCTATCTTTTCTTTTGTTAATTGAATTATTATACAACAGAAAAGATGCAAAAGGCTTAAGTGTACATATTTCAAATAATACTATTTTTGATATATATTTGTAATCTTTGCTTAATCAAAAAATTTTTTAAAACATTGTGTTAATTAAACAAGTTTATTATAGTCAGTTGCAAGAAAACATAATGATATTTTGTTCCAAAAGGCATTGAAGGGAATCTGTTTTATAAGTGAGAAATATTTTTATTCATTGTAAATAAGATTAGATTTGATTTTCTGAATTAAAATATTTTTAAATACTAATGAAAGACAGGTTTGGGAAATACCTGCTTCGATACTGGTAGAGTGATGGTTTATTAAATATCATCAGTTCTATTAGTGGAATCTAAAAGAAGAAAAAAATATTAATTCCTTATTTAGAGAATCAATTGCCAAAGTATGAAAGAGTATGAGTTTCAGTTTCGTCACCAATTATTTGCTGAGCTCTCACCATATGTCAGGGACTCTTTAACCTATATTTCCCTGAAGAAGCTGGGTGAGTTTCAACTCTGAGGCAAATGAATTCAGATTACAAATGCAAATAAGGTTTACAGTAAAAGATATTATAACATGAAGCAAGAATCTTTTATTCCTATAAAAACAAAAATAAATTGGATCTAGTTACGTGTCTCTCTCACTGTGATGAAAAAAAGTGATATATTTATTTTCAGTTGTCCCTCAAAGATTGTAGCTTGGAATACTAAACTATATGAATTTCTAGGTAAAAATTAGTTTCAGTTTACTATGCACCTTATAGTCTATGACTTAAAATGTGAGGGTATAACTGGTCGTTAAAGAGCACTTTTCACAACTTCTTCCAAATAATTTGGCATTATTAAGCTTCTGGGGGGAAACAGTTCAAAGTGAGATGTGTCCATTTAAAAAGTCAGTTTTGAGGACCAAAACAGAAATGTAAATTTCAGAGAGACACAGACTCATGCTCTTAAGATATCAGAGTTGATTTCAGATTAGGATTAATCTTTCTGAATCTCACTTAAGGAGGGGGCAGCAGAATTGTAAACTTGAAATTGGTGCCTAGGCTGCCATTCCATTGTCTGTCAAAGATACATCCTTATTAGAAGTCTGATGCAATCAAATAATCCCAGAGGGTGTTTTACTTATAGCTAATTTGAAAAATCATTTGGAATATTGGATATCCTATTTTCTCTCGCTTTCTGCAGTGAATAAAAAGTAGTATTCTACTATTTTGTTACTACATAGCAGAAAATACATGACCTTTGGAGGGGGTCAGGCAGGTCTTGTTTGGTTTGTAAGGTCCTCCCTATAATACTTTATGTGATCTAGGTCCAGTTATTTAAACTTTTGGAGCCTCATTTGTTTAAAAAATACTCATAAGCCTGAGGATGAAAAGGAAATAATGCATAGACTGTAACAGCACCTGTCAGTTCCTTTCCTTTTCTGTATTATGTACCCAATATCCATGATTCATCCATCCATTTAACCATTCAACCAACGAAGTCAATTTAATCAATGAATATTGAGTACCTGCCCTATGCCAGACACTGTATTAGGTACTGGGGAGGCAGCAGTGAATTTTAAAAATCCTGTCCATATGGAGCTTATATTCTTACAAAATGTAGCTACATTCTTATTAAGAAAGTTAACCACATGCTTGCCTCCGAATCTATAAACACATATAATTATTAAATTATCCAAGGTAAAAAAATCCTATCTCTGTATCCAGCTTTATCTCTTACTCCCTTTCCTAGACTTAGCCCTTTCCGTCCTCTCTTCAATACGTTTTCAGATGTCTACCTCTAAATTAAGCTTAGATGGAGCTGGAGGTCTGGGTGAGCAGTGCATACAGAAGAGAGAACCCCTTTCCTGAAGAAGGTGAATGTCACTGCAAGGAAAGAAAACATAAAATTATGAGGAATAGCCCAATCCATATGATAAAACATAACCACATGGGAAATGATGAATGGCAATATAGCTAATGAGAATTCAAAGAAGGGGGAAATAAGTCAACAGAATTAGTCAAAATGAACTTCAGAAAAGAGGTGGAAATTAAGCCAACTTCAAAGGATTGGTAAATTTCAGAGACATGAGAGGAGAAAATATTCATGAAAGGATAACATTTTTTTTTCTCTCAACATTCAATGACCAAATCCTTAACTAGTATCATTACACTAGTTGTGCCAAATTTCAGATTAATAAAAGAAAAACCTTGTCAGTTTAGCAAAGCACAACCTGGAAATTAAAGTTCTTTGTTGAACTAAATAAATCCGAAATTCCCAAGTACCTTTTTTTTTGAATTTTATTTTATTTATTTTTTTAGACAGCAGGTTCTTATTAGTCATCCATTTTATACACATCAGTGTATACATGTCAATCCCAATCTCCCAATTCATCCCACCACCACCACCACCCCCCGCCACTTTCCCCATTTGGTGTCCACACATTTGTTCTCTACATCTGTGTCTCAATTTCTGCCCTGCAAACCAGTTCATCTGTACCATTTTTCTAGATTCCACATATATGCGTTAATATACAATATTTGTTTTTCTCTTTCTGACTTACTTCACTCTGTATGACAGTCTCTAGATCCATCCACGCCTCAACAAATGACCCAATTTCGTTCCTTTTAATGGCTGAGTAAGATTCCACTGTATATATGTACAACATCTTCTTTATCCATTCGTCTGTTGATGGGCATTTAGGTTGCTTCCATGACCTGGCTATTGTAAATAGTGCTTCAATGAACATTGGGGTGCATGTGTCTTTTTGAATTATGGTTTTCTCTGGATATATGCCCAGTAGTGGGATTGCTGGGTCATATGGTAATTCTATTTTTAGTTTTTTAAGGAACATCCATACTGTTCTCCATAGTGGCTGCATCAATTTACATTCCCACCAACAGTGCAAGAGGGTTCCCTTTTCTCCACACCCTCTCCAGCATTTGTTGTTTGTAGATTTTCTGGTGATGCCCATTGTAACTGGTGTGAGGTGATACCTCATTGTAGTTTTGATTTGCATTTCTCTAATAATTCCAAGTGTCAGTTTTGATTACTTAATTTATTCAGCCATAGAGGAGAGAGATCCCTACAGTTTTGTTTTTCAATAACAGACAGGATACATAAAGTGTCCTTAGACCTCCTGTGGTCAGTAGGGTCCACCCTCCTCTACTCTCTAGCCCAGAGAATAAGGTCCACAGCCTTTTGGCAATTTGTTATGCCTGACAGCCCTCAGTCTCTTCTACTCCAGTGGTTAGGGTTGTCTACCTGAGTTAGAGATGCACATGCAGGTTGCAGTTCCTTTGTTCTGAAATGCTCTACCCCATCTCCCCAGCAGCATGCAGTGTTCCCTGCCATCTGCAGTCTTTACGCCTATCTGTGATGGTTTCCTTAGGCCGTTAAGCAATCCAGGGTATACCAAGAGATGTGTCCACTCTCTCTTGCCACCCTCCACTTCCTGCACAGGTCATTCTCAGAGTACTTCTGGAGTACCTGCAGTGGTTGGGAAAAAGTATTTGGCTCAGAAGGTGTGGGGTCTTGGCATTGGATTATTTTAAATATAGTTTCTAAATATTTAAGGAAAGAAGGCCTGTTGCTCTCTGGTCTTGTCAGTCTCTTCATACCAAGGTTAGGTACTAAAAGTGTCAGTGAATCAAAATGTTCATCTCTATCCCTACCTATATTTTTTGTGGCCATCTGCCTGAGTGTGATTCTGGGCATACAATGTTACTTATTTTGGGCATACAATGTTACTTATGTTGTCCAAGAATGTACTTTTCTATTCATCTTCATCAAAGAGGCAGATAATTGAATTTCTGCCCAGATTTTTGGCATGTGGCTTTTCTTCTGTATTATTTTATGGCAGTATTGCCAGCTCTTTGTCTGTTTTCATGTAATCATAGGTATTTTCATGAGAATCCTGGGAAACATTTATTAGTCCTTCTCCTTGCTGACTGGGAAGCAGCTTTGATTTCTGAAACCAGACCAGCTACATAATTTGCAAGGCCCAGTGTAAACTGAAAATTCAGGGCCCCTTGTCTGAAAATTCTTGACAAGAGACCATGAAAACAGAGTGTTAAACCAAACATGGCAACCTTGTAAGTGTTAGGCCCTGTGTGACTGCACAGGTCACATGGCCATGATTGAACCTCTCTCCAGCTTCATGTTTGATGCCATTGCTGTCTCCTGATGTTCCTTTTCTCTCTCCTAGAGCTTTTCTATTCCTTGCCTGACTTCTCGCATCTTCTTCTCTTAAGCCCTCTAAATAAGAGGGGATCCAATTATGTCTTCAGTTCTCAGACATTCTTTTTCCATTACGTAATTAATTCTCAGAAATCCCAACTGGTCTAATGATCTCAGTCACTCCTTTCTGATGATGGCTCTAAGCTTACGATCTCCAGCTTTCATGAATCTCATCAGTTTGAGGGACAAATTTCTAATTGCAAACATTTACACTAATAGCTGATATATCTACAATGGAAACTTTCATCTTATCTCTCAAACTCCTGACTCTTTTGTGTGAGTTTTCTTTACTCTGAATCTTTGATTATTCCCTTTCCTTGGCTTCACAAATCTAAGTGACAATCAACCTTTGATGTTTTAAAAATTTGGGGTATTAGCCGCATTATATTTTCCAGACTTTTTTTCACTTATTTTATTTGTCACATTGTTGGATGCTTTAAGTAATTTTAATCCCCCGCCCTTCTTCTTTTGAGGGAGAGGAGGGTAAGACTTCATATAAATAAGACCTTGACAAAAATGAGTTGGAAAAGTAGATTAAAACATAAAAATACTGTTTTTTTTTAAAAAAGAGATGTTTAACTTACATCATCTTTAAATCTTGATTAGTACACTTGATTTTCACTTTTGGCATTTTAAATTCTAGGAAACATCCCAGTTAAAAAGATGAACTGAAAATTATTTTCACATAATGCCTTTTTAATGTTGAAAAGAAAAAATGATACTTTTTATAATGCATTAATAGTAAACTGGAAAAGACTTTTTCTGACATATCAAGATTTTTTAATCAAACAAAAGTACTGTGGTGACAGGTTGTCATAAAACAAAGTTACAACGAATGGAAATTTCTATGATTATTTGAGATACGAATATCATTTCTCATCTCCTTAAAAATTTGATCCAATTTCACATTAATGCTGAAACAAGCCACATGGTACTATGCCTTTATTTGTATTGTATTTTCTAGCCTCCTGTTTTGTTTACCTGATTTTATTCTTACTGTGAATGACCATGATAGTTGGTATATGTCATTTTGCCAAGGATAACTTCAAAATATTTTCTACATTTAACCACTATAAGCCATTCACAGCATTGGTGGTTTGTCTTGCTAATTTGAGGAAAAGCAAGCTTCAACCTTTGAAAATATTTTTGCAAATAGCCTGTGATTTTTAACTGTTAGTTTTATTTGAGCGTTTTCTAACAAAATAAATTGCCAACGTTGATATATTCTACAGCTAGTTACTTAAGGCAGTATTCATGGTCTCCATAAAGACAAAGGTTTGTTTTGTTTTCCTAAGTATTATTTTTCTGTTCTGCTGGTGAAGTATTTAGAAGTTCATTCCTAGCCCAAGACATTCATCTCAATTATTTGAATTGGCTCCCTGCAGATAGCCCTTAATATGGAATATCATTCACTTACAAAAGAGTTGCCACAGACATCTGCCAGTGCTCAACCTGGCAGCAAAGATGTATAAAAATCATTTCAAATTATGTCTTTGGACACGCAGAGAATATCACTGTACCCTAATGGTTAGTGCTCTGACTTGTCTTCGTTCACTCTACTTATCTGTTCTCCTAAGTCGGCAGAATTGCCACTGTTAAGTATTTTGGAACATGTACTGGTAAATTAGTTTGGTTGTTAAAGCTGGGAGACTAAAAGATATACATTTACTAATTTTTCCTTGGATTTCTGATTAGATATTATGGCTTATTGGTCCTGTATGTCTTACTGTTATGATGCTGATGGTTTGGAGCTTTTCTCTGGGCATGTAGAATTAAATGTAAGCTGTTAGAAAGCTCAGAAAGTATCACTTTTTTGTATAATGGAGGATCAATAAAATTTTTTATATTTTTATGTTATGAGACAAGCAAGTTCTCTGAGTTTTTTAGAAAAATGGCTGAGTTGTTATTAAAGTCCATGGACATCAAAGTATGTACATTAGAGATGGGGTTCAGCCATACAAAAGTACTTAGAGTCCCCATTTGATATGCCCCATCAGGTCTACAGTTCTTTGCATGAGTAAGCCTTTCTGCCCTTGGTGTCTTCTTCAGCCTTTCTGATTGCTGGCAGGGATGCTGTTTTCCACTGGATGAGCCGTTTGTCAAGATTCAGTTCAGATGCATTCTCTTCTATGAAACCCTTTCAAATATCAATATGTTTTTATCATCTGCACATTTCAACTCTCAAACTCCCACCCAGTAGTCTATTTAGTATTGTCTTACAGCTCAAGAAATGACAATAGTTTTGAGATATCTCTGGTTCTACCACTTAATAGCACTACCACTATACCAATAGTAGCTATAGGGCTACTTTTTGGTGTTAGGCTCCAGGAAACATTCCTGTTAAAGAACCACCTAAAAGTTCTTAAATAATTAGGGTTGGTTATGAAATACTCTTGGATTATCAAATACCTTTTTATATAAGAAGGTTTAATTATGAAATATATTGGGAGAAACTTATGTAGACTACATAAATTCCAGATTCATCATTTGTATGATAAAGAGAAGATATGTATAGGATTAGGAATATTTTAGATTAAGAAACATCAGAAAGTTTCTAGCATGCAGGAGACAATCAGTGAATGTTAACTATTATAAGGTTATCTACCACATAGTCTTCTGAAGGCTTATTTTTTTCCTAACATCTTTATTGGAGTATAACTGCTTTACAATGGTGTGTTAGTTTCTGCTTTATAACAAAGTGAATCAGCTATACGTATACATATATCCCCATATCTCCTCCCTCTTGTGTTTCCCTGACACCTTCCCTATCCCACCCCTCTAGGTGGTCACAAAGTACTGAGCTGATCTCCCTGTGCTATGGGGCTGCTTCCCACTAACTATATATTTTACACTTGGTAGTATATATAAGTCCATGCCACTCTCTCACTTCGTCCCAGCTTACCCTGCCCCCTCCCCATGTCCTCAAGTTCATTCTCTATGTGTGCCTCTTTATTCTTGTCCTGTCCCTAGGTTCTTCAGATCAATTTTTTTTTTTTAGATTCCATATATATGTGTTAGCATATGGTATTTGTTTTTCCCTTTCTGACTTACTTCACTCTGTGTGACAGACTCTAGGTCCATCCACCTCACTACAAATAACTCAATTTCATTTCTGTTTATGGCTGAGTAATACTCCATTATATATGTGCCACATCTTCTTTATGCATTCATCTGTCGATGGACACTTAGGTTGCTTCCATGTCCTGGCTATTGTAAATAGAGCTGCAGTGAACACCGTGGTACATGACTCTTTTTGAAATATTGTTTTCTCAGGGTATATGCCCAGTAGTGGGATTGCTGGGTCGTATGGTACTTCTATTTTTAGCTTTTTAAGGAACATCCACACTGTTCTCCACAGTGGCTGTATCAATTTACATTCCCACCAACAGTGCAAGAGGGTTCCCTTTTCTCCACACCCTCTCCAGCATTTATTGTTGGTAGATTTTTTTGATGATGGCCATTCTGACTGGTGTGAGGTGATACCTCATTGTAGTTTTGATTTGCATTTCTCTAATGACTAGTGATGTTGAGCATTCTTTCATGTGTTTGTTGGCAAACTGCATATCCTCTTTAGAGAAATGTCTATTTAGGTCTTCTGCCCATTTTTGGATTGGGTTGTTTGTTTTTTTGATATTGAGCTGCTTGTAAATTTTGAGATTAATCCTTTGTCAGTTGCTTCATTTGCAAATATTTTCTCCCATTCTAAGGGTTGGTTTTTTGTCTTGTTAATATTTTCCTTTGCTGTGCGAAAGCTTTTAAGTTTCATTAGGTCCCATGTATTTATTTTTGTTTTTATTTCTATTTCTGTAAGAGGTGGTTCAAAAAGGATCTGTCTGTGATTTATGTCATAGAGTGTTCTGCCTATGTTTTCCTCTAAGAGTTCTATAGTGTCTGGCCGTACATTGAGGTCTTTAATCCATTTTGAGTTTATTTTTGTGTATGGTGTTAGGAAGTGTTCTAATTTCATTCTTTTACATGTAGCTGTCCAGTTTTCCCAGCACTACTTATTGAAGAGGCTGTCTTTCCTCCATTGTATATTCTTGCCTCCTTTATCAAAGATAAGGTGACCATATGTGCCTGGGTTTATCTCTGGGCTTTCTGTCCTGTTCCATTGATCTGTATTTCTGTTTTTGTGCCAGTACCATACTGTCTTGATTACTGTAGCTTTGTAGTATAGTCCAAAGTCAGGGAGCCTGATTCCTCCAGCTCCCTTTCTCGTTCTCAAGATTGATTTGGCTATTTGGGGTCTTTTGTGGTTCCATACAAATTGTGAAATTTTTTGTTCTACTTTTGTGAAAAATGCCAGTGGTAGTTTGATAGGGATTGCATTGAATCTATACATTGCTTTGGGTAGTAGAATCATTTTCACAATGTTGATTCTTCTAATCCAAGAACATGA
Organism: Phocoena sinus; assembly: GCF_008692025.1. Taxonomy (NCBI): domain Eukaryota; kingdom Metazoa; phylum Chordata; class Mammalia; order Artiodactyla; family Phocoenidae; genus Phocoena; species Phocoena sinus. The sequence continues at coordinate 71,324,567 of NC_045767.1, forward strand.
TATATCTCTCCATCTGTTTGTATCGTCTTTAATTTCTTTCATCAGTGTCTTATAGTTTTCTGCATACAGACCTTTTGTCTCCTAGGGTAGGTTTATTCCTAGGTATTTTATTCTTTTTGTTGCAGTGGTAAATGGGAGTGTTTCCTTAATTTCTCTTTCAGATTTTTCATCATTAGAGTATAGGAATGCAAGAGATTTCTGTGCATTAATTTTGTATCCTTCTACTTTACCAAATTCATTGATTAGCTCTAGTAGTTTTCTGGTAGTGTCTTTAGGATTCTCTATGTATAGTATCATGTCATCTGCAAACAGTGACAGTTTACTTCTTTTCCGATTTGGATTCCTTTTATTTCTTTTCCTTCTCTGATTGATGTGGCTGAAACTTCGAAAACTATGTTGAATAAGAGTGGTGAGAGTGCGCAACCTTGTCTCGTTCTGATCTTAGTGGAAATGGTTTCAGTTTTTCGCCATTGAGTCCAATATTGGCTGTGTGTTTGTCATGTATGGCCTTTATTATGTTGACGTAAGTTCCCTCTATGCCTACTTTCTGGAGGGTTTTTATCATAAGTGGGTGTTGAATTTCGTTGAAAGCTTTTTCTGCGTCTATTGAGATGATCATATGATTTTTATCCTTCAATTTGTTAATGTGGTGTATAACATTGATTGATTTGCATATATTGAAGAATCCTGGCATTCTCAGGATAAACCCCACTTGATCATGGTGTATGATCCTTTTAATGTGCTGTTGGATTCTGTTTGCTAGCATTCTGTTGAGGATTTTTGCATCTATGTTCATCAGTATATTGGCCTGTAGTTTTCTTTCTTTGTGACATCTTTGTCTGCCTTTGGTATCAGGGTGATGGTGGCCTCATAGAATGAGTTTGAGAATGTTCCTCCCTCTGCTGTATTTTGGAAGAGTTTGAGAATGATAGGTGTTAGCTCTTCTCTAAATGTTTGTTAGAATTTGCCTGTGAAGCCATCCGCTCCTGGGCTTTTGTTTGTTGGAAGATTTTTAATCACAGTCTCCATTTCAGTGATTGTGATTGGTCTGTTTATATTTTCTATTTCTTTCTGGTTCAGTCTTGGAAGGTTGTGCTTTTCTAAGAATGTGTCCATTTCTTCCAGGTTGTCCATTTTATTGGCATACAATTGCTTGTAGTAATCTCTCATGATCCTTTGTATTTCTGCAGTGTCAGTTGTTACTTCTCCTTTTTCATTTCTAATTCTATTGATTTGAGTCTTCTCCCTTTTTTCTTGATGAGTCTGGCTAGTGGTTTATCTATTTTGTTTATCTTCTCAAAGAACCAGCTTTTAGTTTTATTGATCTTTGCTATCGTTTCCTTCATTTCTTTTTCATTTATTTCTGATCTGATCTTTATGGTTTCTTTCCTTCTGCTAACTTCAGGGGTTTTTGTTCTTCTTTGTCTAATTGCTTTAGGTATAGGGTTAGGTTGTTTATTTGAGATGTTTCTTGTTTCTTGAGGTAGGATTGTATTGCTATAAACTTCCCTCTTAGAACTGCTTTTGCTGCATCCCATAGGTTTTTGGTCATCGTGTTTTCATTGTCGTTTGTTTCTAGGTATTTTTTGATTTCCTCTTTGATTTCTTCAGTTATCTCTTGGTTTTTAAGTAGTGTATTGTTTAGCCTCCATGTGTTTGTATTTTTTCCAGATTTTTTTCCCTGTAGTTGATATCTAGTCTCATAGCATTGTGGTCGGATCAGATACTTGATGCGATTTCAATTTTTTTCAATTTACCAAGGCTTGATTTGTGACCCAAGATATGATTTATCCTGGAGAATGTTCCATGAGCACTTGAGAAGAAAGGGTATTGTTGTTTTTGCATGGAATGTCCTAAAAATATCAATTAAGTCCATCTCGTTTATGTATCATTTAAAGCTTGTGTTTCCTTATTTATTTTCATTTTGGATGATCTGTCCATTGGTGAAAGTGGGTTGTTAAAGTTGCCTACTATGATTCTGTTACTGTCAATTTCCCCTTTTATGGGTATTTGATGTTTATAAAAATTATGTTACTGTTTTTCAAAATGAATTAAAACCCTGTCAAATGTTCTGTTGATCTGCCAGTTACTATATACTGTTCTCTCAGATGTAATAAAAAATAAATCATCTGAAATAAAAGCAATATTCAGAATTCCATACATGACTCTTAGTTATGTATTTGTGACCCCAATGAAATACTCTCTCAACCCTTTTTAAGAATAAATATGATGTTATTATTGAAGTAGTAGCCTCAGAATGCATGTGCATAAACACACACACATACATGCACACACTCACACTCAAACACTCACACACCCTAATATATACGTGAAAGCACACACACATTTATATCTCCAAGTACCTCCAAAAATAAGATCAGAAACTCATGCCAACAAACTGACGAGCTAAACAGAAAAATGCCAGCTGGATGATTCATTTCAAAGCCAAACACCTGCCTCAGATATTACCAACCACAACTTGCAGTTTGGGCAGTTGTCATATACACTGAAAGATAAGATAGAGAGAGGGTTAATTAAAATAAACATGGAACTGATTGGAGATGAAATGACTGGATAAGTGTTTGATAGAAAGTAAGCCTTCATTTCTTTTTAGTAACACTTGTGAGCTGTACAGGCATATTTTAAAACTACCAGATTTTAAAACTTATAATTTACTGAATTAAGATAATATGATACTGATATGGGAAGAAGCAAACAAAGGAACAAAAATATTTTTATTTATAAACACATCTATCTATACACGCATGGATGTTTGGTGTATAATAAAGAAAGCTTTACAAATCAGAGGAGAAAAGATTGACTATTCAATAAAAGGTGCTAGAAAAATGATTATAAATATGAGATAGTTTAAAATTCTATTTTTATTCAAACTATACCCTAAATAAGTTTCATATACATAAAACCCAAAACAAAACATTCAAATTTTGAAGAAAATAGAGGCAAATATATATGACTTCAGGAAGAGAAAATAGTTTTTAATACAAAATACAAAAAAATCCCCATAAAATAAAAAGTTTGCTACATTTAACCACATCAAAGTTAAACCTTTTTTTAAAAAATAAATTTATTTATTTTATTTATTTATTTTTGGCTGCATTGGGTCTTTGTTGCTGCACTTGGGCTTTCTCTAGTTGTGGCAAGCAGGGCCTACTCTTTGTTGCAGTGCGCCGGCTTCTCACCACAGTGGCTTCTCTTGTTGCGGAGCACAGGCTCTAGGTGCATGGGCTCAGTAGTTGTGGCTCATGGGCTCTAGAGCGCAGGCTCAGTAGTTGGGGCATATGGGCTTAGTTGCTCCATGGCATGTAGGATCTTCCCAGACCAGGGCTCGAGCTTGTGTCCCCTGCATTGGCAGGTGGATTCTTAACCACTATGCCACCAGGGAAGTCCCCAAAGTTAAGCCTTTAACTTCAACCTAAGATACCAGGAATAAAGTTAAAGCAAAATTCAAGCTGAGGGAAGATTTTCAAAGTGTGTACAAGCACATAGCATTACTCTATAATATATAAAACTACTCAGTAGAAAATTAGGTAACATATTTAAAAAGGTAATTTGCAGAAAAGAAAACCCTTGTGGCCAAAATAAGCACCTGAAAAGAGGTTCAGTGTCACTAGTAATCAAGGACATGCAAAGGAAAACAATGAGACATCATTAAATATCCATCATGTAGGTACAAATTAAGGAGTCAACCAATATTGATGAGAACCTGGAGAAACAGGAGCGCTCACACCTGCAGGAAGTAATGTTCCTTGGTACAAGCCTTGTACTGACAATATCTAGTACAGCTGAAGATGTGTATAACATTCCACCCAAGGGATCCCACTTCCAACTATGTACCCAAGAGAACTTGAACTCAGAAGCACAAGGAGACATATGGTAGAACATTCATGGCAGCATTGTTTGTTTAAGAAAATTTTTGAAACAACTGTAATGCTCCTTATAGAAGAATGGTTAACAAACTGTGGCATACTCATAATGAAACACTTGAAGTCAGTTAGAATGTATGAGATAGAGCTACCCTATGTCAACATATATAAATCTCAGGAATTAAATTTTGAGCAAAAATATGTTGCAGAATGATATATAATATATGACATAGCTTATATAATATTTGAAAAGTTGCAAAAGAATTATATATACTTTTAGAATACATAAAGTAATAGTGTAAGAGCATACATGTTAAAGAAAAACTTGAAAATCACCTTACAGTTGCTTTGGCAATGAAATTTGGAAATGGATTCTGGGGCATGCAAGGTTCTTCAACTAAATTGGTAATTATTTACTCTAAATATTCAAAATCAAATATATCAAACTCTTAAGATTTAATAAAACTGGATCAGTCCTCAGAGTACCTTATCCACTCTAATTTTCTGTAACTTTAAAAATAACTCATAATATATGATGTTGTATGGCAACTATACTTCAATTAAAAAATAAAAATAAATTTTAAAAATTCTTAAAAATTAGTTCATAATTTAAAATTAATTAAAAAAATAAAAAGTATCCAAACTGGAAGGGAAGAGATAAAATTGTCATTATATGCAGGTAATATTGTTCTCTATATAGAAAAACCTAAGTACTCCACACAAAAAATATTATTGGGGCACTTCCCTGGTGGCACAGTGGTTAAGATATGCAGGGGACACGGGTTTGAGCCCTGGTCGGGGAGGATCCAACATGCCACGGAGCAGCTAAGCCTGGGCTCCACAACTACTGAACCTGCGCTCTAGAGCCTGCGAGCCACAAGTACTGAAGCCCACATGCCTACAGCCTGTGCTCTGCAACAAGAGAAGCCACCCCAATGAGGAGCCCGTGCACTGCAAAGAAGAGTAGCCCCCCGCTCACCGCAACTAGAGAAAGCCCACGCACAGCAATGAAGACCCAACTCAGCCATAAATAAATAAATAAATTTATTTTTTAAAAAAACAAACTATTATTGGGGTGGCCAAAAAGTTCATTTGGGTTTTTCCGTAACAGCTTATGGAAAAACCCGAGCAAACTTTTTGGCCAACCAATGGAACTAATAAATGAATTCAGCAAGGTAGCAGAATACAAGATTAGCATACAGCAATATGTTGCATTTCTTTACACTAACAGCGAAATATCAGAAAGAGAAAGTAAAAAAAAAAACAACAAAAAAAAAACCCTGTTAAAAACAACAATGAAATATCAGAAAGAGAAAGTAAAAACAACAACAACAAAAAAAACAACCCTGTTAAAGTCACATTAAAAAAAAACAACTTAGGAATAAACCTGACCAAGGAGGTGAAACACTTATACAGTGAGAACTATAAAATTTTGATAAAGAAAACTGAAGATGATTCAAAGAAATGGAAAGATATAACATGCTCTTGGACTGGAAGAATTAATAGTGTTAAAATGTCCAGACTACCCAAAGCAATCTACAGATTTAATGTGATCCTTATCAAATTACCATGACATTTTTCACAGAACTAGAGTAAATAATCCTAAAATTTGTATGGAACCACAGAAGACCCAGAATTAACAAAGCAATCCTGAGGAAAAAGAACAAAGCTGGAGGCATAATCCTCCCAGACTTTAGACAATGCTACAGTAATCTAAACAGTGTGGTACTGGCACAAAAAAAGACGTATGGATCAAGGGAATAGAATAGAGAGCCCAGAAATAAACCCACACACCTATGGTCAATTAATCTTCAACAAAGGAGGCAAGAATATACAATGGAAAAAAGAGTCTCTTCAGCAAGTGGTGTTTGGAAAGCTGGACACCTGCATGTAAATCAATGAAGTTAGAATAAAAATAACTCAAAGACATATAAATGCCATTAAACAAGATGTACTTAGATATTTGATTATGAAAATATATCTTGCATGTAGAAATGGATTTCATCTCCAAGGATGTATATACAAACCAATTTTCCTCAAGTACAGTCATATTTAAATTATTTTATATAAGGGAAAGAAAACATTTGTTTGGAATTTTGCAGTGGTTTCCTTATAGCAGGGACTTATAAAATAAATAATGATGCTAAATAAACACCTAATACATATAATCAATGTCATTTGATTTGAATACATTTCAAAACATTTAATTTCTTAAAGATTTAATTTTTAACAGTTAATCTAAATTTGTTAAGCATGATCTTCTTGTGAATTGAAAAAAATAGGCATTTCTATTCTCTGGTTTTTTGTTTTTTTTTTATTCTCTGGTTTTGTAATCCATTTCCGTGATGTCTGTTATATTTAATTCCATTCCTGACTACTGTTTGGGCTCTTGGACTCCACAAACAACCTAAATCAGAGCTTCTGGGGAAGCCTTGTCAGCATTTAATGTGTGATCATCCTGTCACGATCATATTGCCCAGAGCTGTACCTCCAAATTCAAATAATTGGATTTATGCTTGAAAACAGAATTGTCAGTGGTCAAGGAAACACTCTTCTGCTGAGAGGTTTAAAATTTTAGTTGACAGTGTTGAATCTCAATTTGCTGAATTCATTCTGAGTTAAATAACTTTCAGACTGCTTGGTTCTTCGTTTTATTTGCAGTAAAAGTCTTCCTTTTGCATTTGATACACTAAGCAACTGAAAGAGTAAAAAGAGAATTCTAAGATATCATGAATGTAATAATTTCAGAAGGCAGCTACTACCCCCATGGTTGGTGAAGTAAGGGAAGAGGTTGGAATTATTAAAACTCAGACAGTTGGAGGAGGGGCCCCATGGGGTTGGTGTCTCTGAGGGACAGCATAATGGGGCAGGTTCAGCAAGTGCTGGAAAAACTGCAAGAGCTGCTGTCACAGGACAAAACTGTCACTGCTGGGGTGAAGAAGTCTTGTTGAGGTGAGGCTAACAGGATCCACAGTGGACAGGGAGCTCACCGGAAGCCCACGGGAAAGAGCACATTCCTTCTCTTTCCTCTAGCCTGGCAACCTCTTTCTAGCTCCCTCCCCTGGCAGAGCCAGAGATGAATGAGCTGGGAATCATGAAAAGTGTTTAATGGAGTCCCAGTCTGAGTACAGAAAGTTGGGGTGGGAAGTGAGAAACAGTAGCTAAATAGCTGCCATACTGCCCATATCAACATACCAAAGAAGGGGGCTGTTATTCTACAATGGTCTGAGAGCCGATAGATCGATTACCCAGAATTCTCCTGACTTCTTCAAATCCTGCAATGTTTGGACATCATAAACATCCCTTGGGATTGTTTATTCAGTAAATACAGTATATATATATATATTTTTCCTGCGGTACGCGGGCCTCTCACTGTTGTGGCCTCTCCCGTTGCGGAGCGCAGGCTCCGGACGCGCAGGCTCAGACGCTCCGCGGCATGTGGGATCTTCCCAGACCGGGGCACAAACCCGTGTCCCCTGCATTGCCAGGCGAACCCTCAACCACTGCGCCACTAGGGAAGCCCAAATCCAGTATTTTTAAATTCACTTTTTAAAATAAAATTTATTTACAACCACTGTATAAGAGACATTGTTCTGGGCTAAAGATGAAATAAACTCAGTTCCTTTTTTTCAAAGAATTTAAAACCTGAAAAGCAAGATTAAAAAAAAAATATATATATGCATAAATAAATCAATAGGAGAATGAAAAGCTATACAACCTAACTATACAACCTGAGGTCATAAGGGCTTCAGCTAGGTCTATCAATTCTTTAAACTTATTAATAGAAGAGATCAAAAACCTGAGGGACCATTTGTAAAAGACTTTGTTGAAGAGACTGCATGGTCTTGAAGAATGGGTAGGATTCTAAAATTGGCTGTTGGCATTAGAAGAGCTTTATAGACAGACAGAATGGCATGTTAAATCTGGACTTGCAGAAAAACAAAATATACATTTTAAAATGGCAAAAATCACTGGATTCACATTGACTATGATGCTGATGTAATAGAATATCGAGAGGGAAGTCTGGAAAGGAAATTAAGTATCAGACTGTGGAGCTTTTTAATGCTATGCTAGGAAGCTTGTTATTTATTTAGTGGATAAGCTCCCAGGAATTTTTGAGCAAATAGGTGAAAAGCTTCGATTAAACTAATGGCTGTGCACAGGTTGAGTCAGAGAAAGAACACACTGGCAAATATTACAGGAAGATCAGCAATGAAGCTGAACCAGCAGAAAGGAGGGAATAAGGGATCTAAACAAAATACATATTTCTTCCCAGCTATTTTTTCTACAGTGAACCTCCATTTCTGCATAAGCTAGATGAGGTGCTAAAAATGTTTTCTATGTAGGTGGTTAGGCTCTGCTTCCACGTTCAGAATACAGCTGTCCCTTTCCATGATATTTTTAAGAATTATAAAAATAGGCCAAAATCAGATACAGTTTGACTAGGAAAAAAAACAGGAATGCCTTCTTATATTAAGTCTCATTTCCTAATTATAGTATCTTGTATGGATTAAAATTTTATAATATTAATTATGAGAATAGTAGAGTGAAGAATTTTATTTAGGTCAAGCATGTAAAGATGATATCGATATGCACATCTTGATCATCCTTTATGATGATCAAAAAAAAGGACTAAAATTGGACTAAAAAAAGTATTGAAAAGGACTATAACACAAATATATATGGAGATATATATGAGATCATTTAGTATTAGAACAATTGGATATACAAATTAAATTGGCATCAACTAGTTTCTGTGGCCAACAGTGCCCACAGAATAAACAGAAAAATGTTAAAGGAAATTATTTCTTCTTTTCTTCACTGGTACCACAGTTTCTAAGACCTTATCTTTTTCTTCACAAATGAGTTCATTAGCCATGAAAGTATTTTGCTATGTATTTTCTTTCTTCTACTGTCGTTCATACATGTTTTTTCACTATCCCTTTGCTTATATGCTGTGCTGCACATAAGTAACCCCATCTAGGCTAAACTCTGTATTTCTCTTTCAACATTTTCTTTGCCTCTTACAAGCTGCATGATCTCGAGCAAGCATATAAAGCTTTCTGTGCCTCTAGTCATTTCATCTGTAAAATAAGATTTAAAATATTGCCTCCCGCTGTGACCCATTAAAGATGCATATTATACTACAGAACATCTTTAGAGCAACCACTAAAAAGTTAAATGAAGATGAATAGTTAGTAACCCAATAATGGAATAAATAAAATAGAATACTGAAAATTTAATTAATCTAAAAGAAGGCAGGAAAAGAAAAAAAAAACAAAGAGGAGGAAACAAATAGCAATAAGATAGATTTTTAACTTAACCATATCATTAATTATATTAAATATAAGCCATATATAAGCACACCAATGAAAAGGCAGAGAGTTTCAGAAAAATCTCTATGAGAAATCTATTTTAGGTATAAAGATGCAGATAGGTTAAAGTAGAGTAATGGAAAAAAGATGCAACCTTTAAACTCTAAAAGTAAGAAATCCAAAGTAGTTATATTTTAGACTGAATGAAAAAGAAAATTCCACAAATCAAAAATATTGAATTAGCTGAAGTAGAGCTGAGAGGGAAATTTAAAGCTTTAAATGCTTGTACTGAAAAAGAAGAAAGATTGTACATCAATGGTCTAAGCTTCCATCTTAAGAAGCTAAGAAGAGAAGAGAAAATTAAACCAAATAAAGTATAAGAAAGGAAATAATAAAGAGAAAATCAATGAATCAGAAAAACCTGTACCTAGACTAATCTACCTAAATTAATCAAAACAAAATATAAGACACACATTATCAATATCATTAGTAAAAGAAGAGCCATTAATTTGTCTCAAAAACATGCTGGGCAGAAGAAACGATGCAAAGACTGGGTATTGTATAATTCCATTTATATGAAATTCTAGAATAGGCAAGTCTAATCTAGTGTATAGAAAACATATCATGGAGCTGATTTCATGAATAAGTTTCTTGTTTTGTCCTATTTTAGAGAGTTATCATATTTTAGTGCTTTCCCCCTTCTGGAACGTTCAGACATACCTGATGGGGGAGGGGCAAAACCTTTATTTCCTGGGAAGGGGAGCAGTGCCATAAATTAGTTCTTTATATCACTATGAGGGACTCCTGACTTTTCTTTCTCTGTTGATCTTGCCAGCCACTGGCTGTCTCTTCTACTGCTTTCGGTCTGTGTCACACCAGTGCGGGTTTGATTATATTCACTTGATTAGGTAAATTGCTTGAGTTCTAAACTGTATATTGGTGAATAATAGTAGCCTACTGGTAACCTACGTGTTGTGATAGAAGCTAAAGGTATTACAGAAAAATAAAATGGCATCAGCAATATAAATATACTTAATTAACCAAAACTTCTAATGCACCAAAATAATGCTGCTGTAAATTTTTCCTAGCATTTGGGAAAAGAGATTGGGGCAACCCTTCTTAGACCAGCCATAGAATTAATGATTTCCTGATGCTGGTCATGAATTTCCCCAGGCATAGAATATTCTTTAATAGACTAAAACATCATAGTATATTTCTCTCATCTCATAAATATTTATTTAGTATTGTTGTGATGGATTTTATAGCCAAAAAGAGACTGGTTTCTCATATTTTTAAGAGGAAAGTCATATTCACATGGATGAAATCTGCCTCACTCCAATAGGGGGTGACTCTGGGGATCTGTAGCTAAATTTCAACTCTTGGCACAATCGTTGGTTTCTGCAAAGTAACCAGAGCATAGCAACAGCCCTAGTGTGTGACAATTAAAAATGGAGTATCTCCGGGTGAGCTAATATGTCTCATAAACCTTGAGGTTTAAGCAGCGCTATTGGTTGTGCTTGGATTTTCCACGAGGATATTTTTGCCAAAAGGCAGATCACAGGTACACAATGTCAAAATCATTCCATAGGCAGTGAACTTCCAACATCATTTCTTTCCAAATATTTCATTCCTTCCCACCTATCCACCTACCTTTCTGTCTCCTCTCCTACCCAAAGGTACAGAAATTAAATATCCTCTTCAATTAACTGCAGATCCATGCCAGTCTGCTCTCTAGAGTATTCACCATAAAAGAAGCATGATGGACATTCACTAGCAAAGCAGATGCAAAACTGAAGTCAATCAGATGCCCCTCTCACCAAAAAACATAAACCAAATACTAATATGCACTGTCACCCTAAAAAACTCCAGATATTTCAAAGATAAATGCAGATTTAGTCTTGTCAAGTAAGTATATTGTATTGCATTTATTTAACTGGTAAATACTTTTTCACTTTCTATGATGTGCCAGGTGCTATAAGTTCATAATATAAAATAGTGATACAATAGACATAGTTCCTACTTTCAAGGCACTTAGAGCTGAAAGAGAGAAACTAGAATTAGATGAACAGTTATAAATAATTAAGTACCACAACCTATTTGGTGCAATGGGAGTCATCATAAATGTAGCTATCTTGGATTTTGAGAGTCAATTTAAGGCTTCCTGGAGAAAGAGATACTTAACTAAGGCCAAAGGGTGAATAGAAGGAAAAGCTTTCCCTGGAAAAGGATACGCCAAGTGTTCAAAGACTCCAGGCAAGAAGAGATAATCAACCTTCCAGGAATGGAAAAGAGGTCAGCTCAGAAGAAAAACATAATTAAAACAGGAAGATAAATGTAGAAATAGGTGGACAGATAGATCGATATAGGTAGTCTAGCTTTACTTTCCAAGTATATAAATCATTGTCTCATTCTTAAGCATCTGATTTTTGAGAAGTGTGTTGAAAAGCCTGCTAAAAATTTCACATCGCTTGCTTGGATGATTGTTTCCTGCATAATCTCTTAACTGATCTGTACACCTCTTGTTCCCCCCCATCCCCCACCCAGTCTTTCCCCTACACCAAGCCAGGCGTTTTCTTTCCAAAATGCAAATTGGATCACATCACTTCACTGCTTAAAAGAAGCCATGCCCTCAGGATAAAGACCACAAACCTTAACCAGCTCCACATGGGCTGGCCCCTGCTCATCTCTGCAGCCTCAAGTCATTGCATGCTCCTTTCCCCGTCATGTCTGGCTCTAGCTACCATGGCTTTTCTTTCAGTTCCTGGAAAATATAATGTTCCCGACTGCAACATGGCCTTTGCACAACTTTTCCTTTCAGCCCAAAGCCTTCTTCTGCCTTACTTTTATTTACTCTGGCTCCTGTCAAATATGCCTTCTTTATGAAATCTTCCTCACTACTCACCCACATCCCCAACCAGGAATGGTCAAATCCTCCTATTACATGTTTTTATAGAGGCATATGCCTTCTCTTTTATGACACTAGTTACCATTTAATTTACATATTTAGCTGTGTAATTATTAATTAGTGCTTGTCTCCTGCAGTAGGTCATAAATGAAATGAGGGCAGGGACTCCCTATGCTCTAAGGACCAAAACGACAGGGATTCTTTTGTGTTTTACTCATTACTGTATCCCCAGCTCTCAGTACTGTGCTTGGTACTGTCAATGGAAAAAAAATGTTGCCTGGTCTTTTCAGTAAACAAAGGATGTTGCAGCTATCAGCCATCACAGTACAGCTGCCTGGACGGTGAGCCCTGAGGGCACTCAGGATAGAAACAGGATGGCTGCCATCCTGCACTCAACTGCTGCAGTCACCATGCCACCTCACCTCACCTCACCACTGTGCACCCTGTGGGGACTCAGGATGAGAAAGCTCAGGATACTGGCCCCAGATAGCTGAGGTGCATATCAAAGGGATGATTTCAGTGAGCCCAGACTCTTGCATCTTCCCATACATAGAAAAGCGCTAAATTCCTTAACTTGATATACATGGTTTTCTTTAATTAACAATAATCTTTTGATGTTCCAACTACCTGGTCTTTGTTGCAAAAATTTCTATATATCCTGACTCCTCCCTTACCTCTTCAGAGCAGGCCCTCAGAGCCATATATCTGAGAGGCTGTGTCCCTGGCTGAAGTCCTCAGTTTTTTCTGCCAAATAAGGCATAATTCTCAACATTTAGGTTATGCACTTTTTTCAGTCGACAGTACATAGTTGGGGCTCAATAAATATTTCTTGACTGAAGAAATTAGTGTCATATTCAAGAAAGCCAGTTTCAAGTCAAGTTTTTAATGTCCTTTAGGAGAAATTACAGGAAACAAGCCTACTGGAGATTGACCAGTGATCAGACTAACAAGTGGCTTAAAAGCAAAGCTGAAGGTCTGTCTATGATTTTGCAAAACCACCTCCACTCTCGTGGTTAAAAGCCTCTGTGTGCTCACATTCACACAAAAACTCTGTTGTTCTTGGCCCTGGAAGAGAACTAAAGAGACTGTTTTCTGAACCATAATTCAAAAAGAGTCATGTACCACAATGTTCATTGCAGCACTATTTACCATAGCCAGGACGTGAAAGCAAGCTAAGTGTCCATCGACAGATGAATGGATAAAGAAGATGTGGCACATATATAATGGAATATTACTCAGCCATAAAAAGAGGTGAAATCGAGTTATTTGTAGTGAGGTGGATGCACCTAGAGTCTGTCATAAAGAGTGAAGTAAGTCAGAAAGAGGAAAACAAATACCGTATGCTAACACATATGTATGGAATCTAAAAAAAAAAATGGTTCTGAAGAACCTAGGGGCAGGGCAGGAATAAAGACGCAGATGTAGAGAATGGACTTGAGGACACGGGACGGGGAAGGGTAAGCTGGGATGAAGTGAGAGAGTAGCATTGACATATATACACTACCAGATGTAAAATAGATAGTTAGTGGGAAACAGCCACATAGCACAGGGAGATCAGCTTGGTGCTTTGTGACCACCTAGAGGAGTGGGATAGGGAGGGTAGGAGGGAGACGCAAGAGGGAGGGGATATGGGGATACGTGTATACATATAGCTGAGTCACTTGGTTATACAGCAGAAACTAACACAACATTGTAAAGCAATTATACGCCAATAAAGATGCTAAAAAAAAAAAACAGAGACTGTTTTCTGATTGCTTGAGTCTAGTGTTCCTTCTGGAGAGTCTTGTTATTTTTGAGTGCAAGTCAGTTTTACGGAATGTATACATTACTTTAGATTTCATCATTACCTGTCTCTGCAATGCTAGAGAGGGAGTAGGTAAATTTGCCAGAGTATGGATGTAGAAACTATTTATTATTTTCAAATGAGCCATGTGGTGTTATGAAACAAGGAAAGGACAAATACCTGGGGTTTGATAGCCCAGTTTATATTTCCATTATGCTACCAAATCTCCAGGAACCTGTGTAAACTACTGAACTTTCAGATAAGGTTGACTATCATGAGGGATTTCAGGACACTGGTTGTCTTATAGCTGACAAGTACAGTACCTGAAAACCATCACTGATTTCTCTGGCAGAGCAAGACAATTTTTTATAGCTTATAGAATTAGAATTCCACACTTAGATATAATGTTTTTCTTTTCCTTTTTTAAAAATTTCCAGTTTGATTTGACAACCAGCCTCTGGACTACTGCCTCAGAAATAGAAGTTTAATGAGTTCTCATATATTTGGAACTTAGGTTTATTTTATTTGCTTTGATTCATTAAATAATATATTTATTGGATCTTTAACTATGGTGATATTGAATAAGGGTAAAAATCAATTCATAAAACATGGCATTGGGTTGATTTCATTGGGAAAGTACCATTCAGTTTTAATTTCTTGCTTTTTTAAAACAGTTTTGTTTTATGTCCTTTTTGACAATGTGAATCACTGTTTATACATTATATACTAACTTTCTCTCTTGATATTTCCCCATTGATGTGAAAGAGAGCATAATGACACATATCCTCATCTTAGCATTACTATTAAAATCCTCCAATGCCCTTAGGCTGGTTTAGAACCTCATGGAAATGTTAACTTTTTTTTGGGTTTGTTTTGAAATAGCTTTAAAAAAGGGATAAGAGACCATTTTACGAGCGGTTTTTTTGGTTTTTAATTTAGTTCGATATGGCAATCTGAGCCCAATCTATTCCTAAAGAGTTCATTAAAAAGTTTTTATAAACTAAAATTTCATGGCAATGAACAGAGAATGGAGTCATTAATGAACTAAAAATCTCAACAAAGTTCTGGAATGAAAGAAAGTACATGAATAAGGGTAGCTAATGAAGCTAGATGGAAATAACCACCATCTAGAATATTTTCTGAGGTTCCTGCCACTGAGTAGGAAGTCAGCATGCCTGCAGAACCACAGAGAGACTCCAAGGCAAGAATGAGAAGTATCTTTAATTCCTTGAGGAAAAATCCCATCTTGCTTTGCATTCCTAATCTCTGTGTTTACCACATGCTTCCTTTAATATCTGCATGTCTTTCTACCTCATTTCTCTCAAGTCCCTATTCAAATACCATTCTATCAGAGATATTCCTTAACCACTTTATCTAAACAACAACTATCTCTTGCCTTTCCCTCAAACCCATCACTCTGTATCTCCTCTACTCTGCTTTAATTTTCTTCACAGTACCTAGTATATTATATTTTTATGTTCTTACTTGTTCGATGCCTCTTTTACAAAAAAAAAAAATCACGTTCATAAGAGCAATTTGTCTGTTTGGTTAACCAATTTGTAGACCATTAATAACAGTTTGGGGTTTGATTAAATGAATGAATGATTGAACTGTGAATATAAACTTCTGTTGTGATCTTCACCCCAACTTCATACTTTCCCACTACAATATTTAGAGTATCTAGTAGCCAGATATTTATTCCCAATTTGGTTGTGTGAAGAAAGGGAGTTCTCTAAAGAATGAATAAATGGTCAAAAACACACTGTAGCCACTACTGTAGTGTTGATGTTTGTGCTTTGTGTGTCTGAGGGTTTCCCAACATAATGCCCACCTTCCCATCAATTTACCCAAGTCCACAAACTTCCAGTCAGTTTATTTACTTCATTCTTTTTTTAATTTTTTTAAACATCTTTATTGGGGTATAATTGCTTTACAATGGTGTGTTAGTTTCTGCTTTATAACAAAGTGAATCAGCTATACATATACATATGTTCCCATATGTCTTCCCTCTTGCGTCTCCCTCCCTCCCACTCTCCCCATCCCACCCCTCCAGGCTGTCACAAAGCACCGAGCTAATATCCCTGAGCCTTGCGGCTGCTTCCCACTAGCTATCTACCTTACTACGTTTGTTAGTGTGTATATGTCCATGACTCTCTCTCGCCCTGTCAAAACTCACCCTTCCCCCTCCCCATATCCTCAAGTCCGTTCTCCAGTAGGTCTGCGTCTTTATTGCTGTCTTACCCCTAGGTTCTTCATGACATTTTTTTCCCCTTAAATTCCATATATATGTGTTAGCATACGGTATTTGTCTTTTTCTTTCTGACTGACTTCACTCTGTATGACAGACTCTAGGTCTATCCATCTCATTACAAATAGCTCAATTTCATTTCTTTTTAAGGCTGAGTAATATTCCCTTGTGTATATGTGCCACATCTTTATCCATTCATCCGATGATGGGCGCTTAGGTTGTTTCCATCTCCGGGCTATTGTAAATAGAGCTGCAATGAACATTTTGGTACATGACTCTTTTTGAATTTTGGTTTTCTCAGGGTATATGCCCAGTAGTGGGATTGCTGGGTCATATGGTAATTCTATTTGTAGTTTTTTAAGGAACCTCCATACTGTTCTCCATAGTGGCTGAACCAATTCACATTCCCACCAGCAGTGCAAGAGTGTCCCCTTTTCTCCACACCCTCTCCAGCATTTATTGTTTCTAGATTTTTTGATGATGGCCATTCTGACTGGTGTGAGATGATATCTCATTGTAGTTTTGATTTGCATTTCTCTAATGATTAATGATGTTGAGCATTCTTTCATGTGTTCGTTGGCATTCTGTATATCTTCTTTGGAGAAATGTCTATTTAGGTCTTCTGCCCATTTTTGGATGGGGTTGTTTGTTTTTTTGTTATTGAGCTGCATGAGCTGCTTGTAAATTTTGGAGATTAATCCTTTGTCAGTTGCTTCATTTGCAAATGTTTTCTCCCATTCTGCGGGTTGTCTTTTGGTCTTGATTATGGTTTCCTTTGCTGTGCAAAAGCTTTGAAGTTTCATTAGGTCCCATTTGTTTATTTTTGTTTTTATTTCCATTACTCTAGGAGGTGGGTCAGAAAGGATCTTGCTGTGATTTATGTCATAGAGTGTTCTTCCTATGTTTTCCTCTAAGAGTTTGATAGTTTCTGGCCTTACATTTAGGTCTTTAATCCATTTTGAGCTTATTTTTGTGTATGGTGTTAGGGAGTGATCTAATCTCATATGCTTACATGTACGTGTCCAGTTTTCCCAGCACCATTTATTGAAGAGGCTGTCCTTTCTCCACTGTACATTCCTGCCTCCTTTATCAAAGATAAGGTGTCCATATGTGCGTGGGTTTATCTCTGGGCTTTCTATCCTGTTCCATTGATCTATCTTTCTGTTTTTGTGCCAGTACCATACTGTCTTGATTACTGTTGCTTTGTAGTATAGTCTGAAGTCAGGGAGCCTGATTCCTCCAGCTCCTTTTTTCGTTCTCAAGATTGCTTTGGCTATTCGGGGTCTTTTGTGTTTCCATACAAATCGCGAAATTTTTTGTTCTAGTTCTGTGAAAAATGCCAGTGGTAGTTTGATAAGGATTGCATTGAATCTGTAGATTGCTTTGGGTAGTAGTCATTTTCACAATGTGGATTCTTCCCATCCAAGAACATGGTATATCTCTCCATCTATTTGTATCATCTTTAATTTCTTTCATCAGTGTCTTATAATTTTCTGCATACAGGTCTTTTGTCTCCTTAGGTAGGTTTATTCCTAGGTATTTTATTCTTTTTGTTGCAATGGTAAATGGGAGTGTTTTCTTGATTTCACTTTCAGATTTTTCATCATTAGTATATAGGAATGCCAGAGATTTCTGTGCATTAATTTTGTATCCTGCTACTTTACCAAATTCATTGATTAGCTCTAGTAGTTTTCTGGTAGCATCTTTAGGATTCTCTATGTATAGTATCATGTCATCTGCAAACAGTGACAGCTTTACTTCTTCTTTTCCAATTTGGATTCCTTTTATTTCCTTTTCTTCTCTGATTGCTGTGGCTAAAACTTCCAAAACTATGTTGAATAACAGTGGTGAGAGTGGGCAACCTTGTCTTGTTCCTGATCTTAGTGGAAATGCCTTCAGTTTTTCACCATTGAGGATGATGTTTGCTGTGGGTTCGTTATATATGGCCTTTATTATGTTGAGGAAAGTTCCCTCTATGCCTACTTTCTGGAGGGTTTTTATCATAAATGGGTGTTGAATTTTGTCGAAAGCTTTCTCTGCATCTATTGAGATGATCATATGGTTTTTCTCCTTCAATTTGTTAATATGGTTTATCACATTGATAGATTTGCGTATATTGAAGAATCCTTGCATTCCTGGAATAAACCCCACTTGATCATGGTGTATGATCCTTTTAATGTGCTGTTGGATTCTGTTTGCTAGTATTTTGTTGAGGATTTTTGCATCTATGTTCATTAGTGATATTGGCCTGTAGTTTTCTTTCTTTGTGACATCCTTGTCTGGTTTTGGTATCAAGGTGATGGTGGCCTCATAGAAGGAATTTGGGAGTGTTCCTCCCTCTGCTATATTTTGGAAGAGTTTGAGAAGGATAGGTGTTATCTCTTCTCTAAACGTTTGATAGAATTCACCTGTGAAGCCATCTGGTCCTGGGCTTTTGTTTGTTGGAAGATTTTTAATCACAGTTTCAATTTCAGTGCTTGTGATTGGTCTGTTCATATTTTCTATTTCTTCCTGATTCAGTCTTGGCAGGTTGTGCATTTCTAAGAATTTGTCCATTTCTTCCAGATTGTCCACTTTATTGGCATAGAGTTGCTTGTAGTAATCTCTCATGATTTTTTTTATTTCTGCAGTGTCAGTTGTTACTTCTCCTTTTTCATTTCTAATTCTATCGATTTGAGTCTTCTCCCTTTTTTTCTTGATGAGTCTGGCTAGTGGTTTATCTATTTTGTTTATCTTCTCAAAGAACCAGCTTTTAGTTTTATTGATCTTTGCTATCGTCTCCTTCATTTCTTTTTCATTTATTTCTGATCTGATTTTTATGTTTTCTTTCCTTCTGCTAGCTTTGGGGTTTTTTTGTTCTTCTTTCTCTAATTGCTTGAGGTGCAAGGTTAGGTTGTTTATTCGAGATGTTTCCTGCTTCTTAAGGTGGGCTTGTATTGCTATAAACTTCCCCCTTAGAACTGCTTTTGCTGCATCCCATAGGTTTTGGGTCGTTGTGTCTCCATTGTCATTTGTTTCTAGGTATTTTTTTATTTCCTCTTTGATTTCTTCAGTGATCACTTCATTATTAAGTAGTGTATTGTTTAACCTCCATGTGTTTGTATTTTTTACAGATCTTTTCCTGTAATTGATATCTAGTCTCATGGCATTGTGGTCAGAAAAGATACTTGATACAATTTCAGTTTTCTTAAATTTACCAAGGCTTGATTTGTGACCCAAGATATGATCTATCCTGGAGAATGTTCCATGAGCACTTGAGAAAAATGTGTATTCTGTTGTTTTTGGATGGAGTGTCCTATAAATATCAATTAAGTCCATCTTGTTTAATGTATCATTTAAAGCTTGTGTTTCCTTATTTATTTTCGTTTTGGATGATCTGTCCATGGGTGAAAGTGGGGTGTTAAAGTCCCCTACTATGAATGTGTTACTGTCGATCTCCCCTTTTATGGCTGTTAGTATTTGCCTTATGTATTGAGGTGCTCCTATGTTGGGTGCATAAATATTTACAATTGTTATATCTTCTTCTTGGATTGATCCCTTGATCATTATGTAGTGTCCTTCTTTGTCCCTTTTAATAGTCCTTATTTTAAAGTCTATTTTGTCTGATATGAGAATTGCTACTCCAGCTTTCTTTTGGTTTCCATTTGCATGGAATATCTTTTTCCATCCCCTTACTTTCAGTCTGTATGTGTCTCTAGGTCTGAAGTGGGTCTCTTGTAGACAGCATATATAAGGGTCTTGTTTTTGTATCCATTCAGCCAATCTGTGTCTTTTGGTGGGAGCATTTAGTCCATTTACATTTAAGGTAATTATCGATATGTATGTTTCTATTCCCATTTTCTATATTGTTTTGGGTTCGTTATTATAGGGCGTTTCCTTCTCTTGTGTTTCTTGTCTAGAGAAGTTCCTTTAGCGTTTGTTGTAAAGCTGGTTTGGTGGTGCTGAACTCTCTCAGCTTTTGCTTGTCTGTAAAGGTTTTAATTTCTCCATCAAATCTGAATGAGATCCTTGCTGGGTAGAGTAGTCTTGGTTGCAGGTTTTTCTCCTTCATCACTTTCAGTATGTCCTGCCACTCCCTTCTGGCTTGTAGGGTTTCTGCTGAGAGATCAGCTGTTAACCTTATGGGGATTCCCTTGTGTGTTATTTGTTGTTTTTCCCTTGCTGCTTTTAATATGGTTTCTTTGTATTTAATGTTTGATAGTTTGATTAATATGTGTCTTGGCGTATTTCTCCTTGGATTTATCCTGTATGGGACTCTCTGTGCTTCCTGGACTTGATTAACTATTTCCTTTCCCATATTAGGGAAGTTTTCAACTATAATCTCTTCAAATATTTTCTCAGTCCCTTTCTTTTTTTCTTCTTCTTCTGGAACCCCTATAATTCGAATGTTGGTGCATTTAATGTTGTCCCAGAGGTCTCTGAGACTGTCCTCAGTTCTTTCCATTCTTTTTTCTTTATTCTGCTCTGCAGTAGTTATTTCCACTACTTTATCTTCCAGGTCACTTATCCGTTCTTCTGCTTCAGTTATTCTGCTATTGATCCTATCTAGAGTACTTTTAATTTCATTTATTGCGTTGTTCATCGTTGCTTGTTTCATCTTTATTTCTTCTAGGTCCTTGTTAACTGTTTCTTGCATTTTGTCCATTCTACTTCCAAGATTTCGGATCATCCTTACTATCATTATTCTGAATTCTTTTCCAGGTAGATTGCCTATTTCCTCTTCATTTGTTGGGTCTGGTGGGTTTTTATCTTGCTCCTTCATCTGCTGTGTGTTTTTCTGTCTTTTCATTTTGCTTATCTTACTGTGTTTGGGGTCTCCTTTTTGCAGGCTGCACGTTCATAGTTCCCGTTGTTTTTGATGTCTGTCTCCAGTGGCTAAGGTTGTTTCAGTGGGTTGTGTAGGCTTCCTGGTGGAGGGGACTAGTGCCTGTGTTGTGCTGGATGAGGCTGGATCTTGTCTCTCTAGTGGGCAGGTTCACGTCTGGTGGTGTGTTTTGGGGTGTCTGTGGCCTTATTATGATTTTAGGCAGCCTCTCTGCTAATGGGTGGGGTTGTGTTCCTGTTTTGCTAGTTGTTTGGCATAGGTTGTCCAGCACTGTGGCTTGCTGGTCGTTGAGTGAAGCTGGGTGCTGGTGTTAAGATGGAGGTCTCTGGGAGATTTCCACCGTTTAATATTATGTGGAGCTGGGAGGTCTCTTGTTGACCAGTGTCCTGAAGTTGGCTCTCCTACCTCAGAGGCAGAGCCCTGACTCCTGGGCTGGAGCACCAAGAGCCTTTCATCCACACGGCTCAGAATAAAAGGGAGAAAAAGTAGAGAGAATTAGTAGAAGTATGAGGAAAGAAAGAAGGAAAGGAGGAAAGGACGGAAGGAAGAAAGAAGCAAAGAAAGAAAGAAAGGAGAGAGGGAGGAAGGAAGGAAGGAAGGAGGGAAAGAAGGAAAAAAGAAAGAAGATACAGTAAAAATAAAATAAAGTATAATATAGTTATTGAATTAAAAAATATTTAGAAAAAAAAAAAAGGGACGGATAGAACCTTAGGACAAATGTTGGAAGCAAAGCTATACAGAGAAAATCTTACACAGAAGCATACACATACACCTTCACAAAAAGAGGTAAAGGGGGAAAAATCATAAATCTTGCTCTCAGAGACCACCTCCTCAATTTGGGGTGATTTGTTGTCTAAAGGAGGGAAGGAAGGAAGGAAAGAAAGAAAGAAAGAATGAAGGTAAAGTATAATAAAGTTATTACAATTAAAATTACTTATTAAGAAAAAAAATTTTTTTAAAAAAACCATGGACTGATAGAGCCCTAGGACAAATGGTGGAAGCAAGAGTATACAGACAAGATCTCACACGGAAGCATACACGTACACATTCACAAAAAGTGGAAAAGGGAAAAAAATCATAGATCTCGCTCCTAAATTCCACCTCTTCAATTTGGGATCATTCCTTGTCTATTCAGGTATTCCACAGATGCAGGGTATATCAAGTTGATTGTGGAGCTTTAATCCGCTGCTTCTGTGGCTGCTGGGAGAGATTTCCCTTTCTCTTCTTTGTTCTCACAGCTCCCAGGGGCTCAGCTTTGGATTTAGTCCCGCCTCTGCGTGTAGGTCGCTGGAGGGCGTCTGTTTTTCGCTCGGACAGGACGGGGTTAAAGGAGCCGCTGATTCGGGGGCTCTGGCTCACTCAGGCCGGGGGTTGGGGGATGGGGGAAGGAAGGGCACTGCGTGCAGGGCGGGCCTGCGGCGGCAGAGGCGGCGTGACGTTGCAGCAGAGGCCGGCGTGACGTTGCACCAGCCTGAGGCCCGCCGTGCGTTGTCCCGGGGAAGTTGCCCCTGGATCCCGGGAACCTGGCAGTGGCGGGCTGCACAGGCTCCGCGGAAGAGGGGTGTGGAGAGTGACCTGTGCTCGCACACAGGCCCCTTGGTGGCGGCAGCAGCAGCCTTAGCATCTCCCGCCTGTCTCTGGGGTCCGCGGTTTTAGCCGCGGCTCGTGCCCGTCTCTGGGGTTCGCGCTTTTAGCCGCGGCTCGCGCCCGTCTCTGGGGTTCGTGCTTTTAGCCGCGGCTCGCGCCCGTCTCTGGAGTTCCTTTAAGCAGCGCTCTTAAACCCCTCTCCTCGCGCACCAGGAAACAAAGAGGAAAGAAAAAGTCTCTTGCCTCTTCGGCAGGTGCAGGCTTTTCCCCGAACTCCCTCCCGGCTAGTCGTGGTGCACTAACCCCTTCAGGCTATGTTCAAGCCGCCAACCCCAGTCCTCTCCGTGAGCTCCGTCCAAAACCGAAACCCGAGCCTCAGCTCGCAGCCCCGCCCGCCCCGGCGGGTGAGCAGACAAGCCTCTCGGGTTGGTGAGTGCCGGTCGGCACCGATCGTCTGTGCAGTAATCTCCCCGCTTTGCCCTCCGCAGCCGTCGCTGTGCACCACTCCGCGGTCCCGAAGCTCCCCCCTCCGCCTCCCGCAGTCTCCGCCCGCGGAAGGGCTTCCTAGTGTGTGGAAACTTTTCCTCCTTCACAGCTCCCTCCCACTGGTGCAGGTGCCGTCCCTATTCTTTTGTCTCTGTTTTTTCTTTTTTTCTTTTGCCCTACCCAGGTACGTGGGGAGTTTCTTGCCTTTTGGGAGGTCTGAGGTCTTCTGCCAGCGTTCAGTAGGTGTTCTGTAGGAGTTGTTCCACGTGTAGATGTATTTCTGGTGTATCCGTGGGGAGGAAGGCGATCTCCGCGTCTCACTCTTCCGCCATCTTCCTATTTACTTCATTCTTAAAGTCAGTTAAAATTTGCTGTATAATTGAAGAAATCATGTGAAATAACAATGATCAAGTAGAATAAACAGAAACAGCTTACTCTCTAGAGTAAACAAAGAGAAACAAAGAAAATAATAAAAATTTTTAATAAAAATTTTTAACAAAATCTAATTCACACCCTTAGAGAGGTTTGAGAAGATATTACATCCTTAGAACTAGGACAAGATGCTATGAGCAAGGAACAAAAACAATAAAAAGCCCTTGGTAATTAAAAATATACCAGCTGAAATTTAAAAAGAAAGCCAAATCAAGGAAAAAATAAAATCAAGGGAATTCCCCAAAATATAGTTTAAAAAAAAGAGAATAAAAGATAAAGAGCAGGGCTTCCCTGATGGCACAGTGGTTGACAGTCCGCCTGCCAATGCAGGGGACACGGCTTCATGCCCCGGTCCGGGAAGATCCCACATGCCACGGAGCAGCTAGGCCCATGAGCCATGGCCGCTGAGCCTGCGCGTCCGGAGCCTGTGCTCCGCAACGGGAGAGGCCACAACAGTGAGAGGCCCGCGTACTGGAAAAAAAAAAAAAAAAAAAAGATAAAGAACATTAGCCCAGGAGATTCAAGTTTCAACTATTAGAGATTCCAGAAAAAGAAAATGAAAGAAACGAGATTCTTAATTTAAAAAACTAAATAACATTCTAAAAATGAAAAGCATGGATCTTTAAATTCAACATCTTTAGTATATATAAAGAAGAATAAATGACAAAAGTATTGTGTGCTAAAAGTAGCATGTGGAACATCACTGTGAAACTGCAAAACACTAAGAATAAAGAAACAAATCTTGAAAGCCCCCAGTGAAGTGAAAAAACAAAACAAAACAAAACAATGTTAAAAAAGGTCACCACTAGAGAATGAGAATCATAAAAAATCATAAATTTCTTTTCAGCAACACAAGATGCTAGCATACATAGATAATTGAGTTCAGTCTTGAGAGAAAATAGTTTGAAATCTAAAATTGGATGGCCAGAAATACTATCAGTAAATTAAGAGAATAAAGACATTTCAAGATTTTCAATGCTTAAAATTGATCTATCTCATGTAAAGAAACCCTTACTTAGAAAATCACTTGAGAATGTTCATCAGAAAATTGACGAAGTAAATTTTAAAAGGGAGAGAAGTATTTGGGATCCGTGGATTAGTAAAAGCAATGAAGGGAAATCTCATAAAGACATCTCTGTAGTAATCTAAAGTGGAACCAATCACATAGGATCAAGCTGATGGAAGACTCCAGAAAAGAGGTGAAAAAGAGGGACGGAGTTAGAGAAAAGAAAATATTATTGAAACTTAGAAAGAATTTAAGATTAGGTTAAAAGCACAGAATATAATTAAAAAGAAAGAAAACTAAAATCTCTAAGAACAATTAAGCTAAAAGCCAGTGTTCTTTAGAAAAAAGAATGCATTCCAAGCACCAATGAGTCAGAAGCTATGAGACATTAGGAATATGGTTTTCTTGTCCCATCTTTCAAACACACACCCACCCACCCCACACAGAAAGGCAATCTGGGGATAAAGACCATACAAAAATTATAATGCTAAAGTGAAATTTGGCACAATTTTGAATTACTGGTGCTGTGCTGGAAAGGAGAATTTTTTGGGCATTCTTCTGAG
Source organism: Phocoena sinus (assembly GCF_008692025.1). NCBI lineage: Eukaryota > Metazoa > Chordata > Mammalia > Artiodactyla > Phocoenidae > Phocoena > Phocoena sinus. The sequence continues at coordinate 71,349,601 of NC_045767.1, forward strand.
CTCTGGAGATTAGATATTTGAACATGAGGTAGGGAAACATAACCATAGTACACTACTTGGCTCTGCTTTTTCTCATAGTCATGAGAAAAAAGATACTGTTTCTCAATTTTTAATTTTTAGGCTAAATCCATAGACAAAGTAGAAGAGATTTAACTATGCCTATTGAATGTAATGTAAATATTATCAAATCAACCCTGTCTAGGGAGAGCAAAACTACAGCTGACAGAGATTGGGAGGTGGCTTGGAGGAGACATGGAGACACAGTATGTAAATATCCTTATGTTACAAAGTGGAGTCAAGAGACAGTGTAGAAAATAAGTAACCGAAATATAAGAAAACATTTCAATTTCAAAGATTACTAAAAATAATTTCACAATTATATTGTGAGGAACGGAACATATATGTGAGCTAAATCTTAGTCTACAATAGCAAGAAGTCTGAAAAGATTTTAGGTAAACCATTTTAGGTAAAGATTTTAGAGTAAACCATAGGGACAAAACAATGTAATACGGTACATTCATTTTTAGTGTGATTTTCCCCCCTAGAATACTATGTATAGGGCAGATGTACATGTGTATACATGTGCATGGCACATAGATGGAGAAAACATTTTGGAGATGCTTGCTATATTGGACCCCATAAGCAATTGCCTCATTCATTGCTGGGTCAGACTGACCCTGTATCTTCGTGTTTGCATTTATATATTTTAAAAACACTAACATTGTTTTTTGGTGAGCAAATTCTAAATATATTGCTTGGGTGCTAGTTGGGTAAAGAATAATAACAATAATAATGTCAGCTCACATCCACTGAAAAACTTAATACAAGGTAGGTCTCCTTTTGTTCCTTTAACCCACCAAGCTTGTTCCTGTCTTAGAATCCAGAACTAGCCATTGTTTCTCCTGGAACCTCATTGAGAATGGAAAAGTTTTCTGTCTTATTCATTGTTGCATGTTTAGCACCTAAAACTTATCTTTGCTGCATAATATTCACTGAATAAATATCCCTTAGTATATAAATAAATACTGTTCATTAATTGTTTTATGTGTATTCATCTTTTCTCCCTGACCACACTGAAGGTAGGGACATGATAAATTCTATATTCCACATAGGAGCTAAAATTCTAGAACCTAAAATTCTAAGTACTAAAATATTACTGATAAGGCTGACTGAGTGACTACTTATGTTAGTAAATATCCAAAAAATATACAAAATTCAAAAGAACAGATTTAGAAGGTGTGTTAGTTTCCTACTCCTGCCATAATAAATGACCACAAGCCAGGTGGTTTCAAACAACAGAATATTTTTTTCTCTCAGAGTTCTAATGGTCAGAAGCTTGAAATCAAGATGTCTGCAGAGCTGTGCTCCCTCTGAAAATTCTGGGGGAGAATTCTTTTTTGTCTCTTCTAACTTCTAGTGGCTTCGGGCATTCCTTGGCTTGTGGCTGCATCACTCCAAGCTTGGTTTTCATCCTCACATCACCTTTTCCTCTTCTCCTTTGTGTCTCTCCCATGCATGTCTCTTACAAGGACACTCGTGATTGGCTTTAAGGACCACGTGAATAATCCAGAATGACCTCATCTCAAGATCTTTAACTTAATTATATCTGCAATGTCCTTTTCCAAATAAGATAACATTCTCAGGTTCTGGGAGTTAGGAAATGGACATATCTTTTGGGAGGCCACCATTCAGCCCACTATAGGAGGCATGGTGTACTAGAAAATGTACAACATTGGAGTCAGGCATACCTGGATTCAAAACCCAGCTCAGACATTTACAACTAGCCTTTTAAATGTCTCTGAACCTCAGTTTTTATTAACATTATACCTGCTTTTATTAGTTGCTAAGACTACTACGTGAGATAACATATAAAAAGTGAATAGATAAGTATCTGGTCCATTGTAAATGCTCAAGATATGTTCCCATTTCTTCTCACTTTGTAAGCACCGTGACCAAAAGTACTTACCTAGTTCAAGGCTTTCTTCTGAATACCAGTTGTAACTTTTACAGTATTTTATTGGATATTTCTCTTGTCAAAATTTTCTCAGAAATCCTCTCACTGTTGAATCTTATAATCAAATTTATCAAATACTATAGTCTTACAATGATGTACAACAGAAGCCCTTTAGAAATTACAACTAGGCTTCTGTCCTTAAGAGTTTGAAATCAACATTCCTTTTTTAATATCTGGAGGGGGAATTACAAGCGATGGGGATGGGCCATTGTTCCTTGGTGTTGCTGAGTGGGAAAAGCTAAACGGATCATAAGTACATCATGTGTCTTCAGTGGCACTATATCAAAAAAATAGTTTCTGTGAAATACCTGAGATGCTTGCCTCAAGTCCTTATTTTGATGATGCCAAGAATCTCATGAGACAGACTTTACTTAGAACAAAATTAATTGATTAAAGACTTCAATAAAGGGACATAAGAGAACTCTAGGACACATAGAACTTCAAAATTCCTTATTTGTATGCCAAATCAATTAACATAAAAGCTTGGGTGGTGGGGGAAGGGTGTATGTTCACAACTTCATAGCTAGAAATAAGATAAGGTTGAATCTCTATATTATACACTGTCTTCAAAAACTCATATCAGTGTCACCAAGAAATCACTCTTAGCATTGTTTGATCAGTTTATTCATCAAAGCAAATATCCAAGATTATTAATGAATACCTATTATGTTCTGGACATCATGCATGACATGGTAAAAAAAAAAAAAAGACATGAACACTGCCTTCCTTGAAGGCAGAGTCTAGGAAGTGTACAGACGTGTAAATAGATAAGTGCCATTTAGTATATTAAGTTTAATACTAAGGCATAAGAATAGCATAGAGGAGGGAGGGAGTGACTCCCCTGGGGTTCTAGTGCCTAGTGGGATGCCTGGCACATAGTAACTATTCAAAAAATAGTTCATAGATGAATAAGTGATTGCCTTGGGATAAGTTTCAAACAGTAGACATGTCTAAATCAAAACGATTGAAATCCTAAGCTAGGCACTTTCAGGCTGTAAAGAGAAGAGTTGGGTTCCTGTTACTTGAGTTGATAATATGTGGAGGTATCTATAAGAATTTATAAGTCTTAGTACCCACATAGTTGAGCTTTGCTGGAAAATAAAACCCAGCTCAGGATCCACAATTAGTTTGTTTTTTTTTTTCTTCTTTTTTCTGCATGTCTCTGTGTGTCTTTGTTTCCACTCCATACTACTACCTGTGTCCCTACCTTCAAACTCAAGAGTCTTTATCCAGTACAGAACATACATAATATGCAAAATGAATATTCAAGGACAATTCATAGCCCACCACCCAGTCTTTTCAAGTTCTTTCTTTCCACTGGAGAGTTGTGGCTAGCCTGGAGAAGTCGTGTGATAAGAGTAGGGTCAAATACGTACAAAAAATAATGGCTGTGGACATGGCACACCCTCAGAGGACTATTTTACGTGCAGTATATAACAATCACAAAGGGACGCCCAGTGATATCGTGGAAACAACTGAAATAAAGCAACCTCTTGGGGTATCTCTAAGTTACACTTGCAGTAGTTACTATTTGTTGAATACATAACTGTATATTAAGTGCTATCCTAAGCTTTTCATTTTAGTATCTTGATTAATTCCAAACTAATGGTCAGGAAACTGGACCTCAGAAAGGTTAAGTGAATTGGTAACAGAGTTAGTAAAAGACAAAGCTGGAATTGAATTCAGATCTATTTGACTCCAAATCCTATACTCTAATTATGATACTACATGAGACTACAGTTTCTAAAAGTGCAGCTCAGCAGTGGATTTTAGAGAAACTATCACAGCTGACAGCACATCATGCATAACTCAGAAGTGGAGTACTCATACACTGTATTAGAGACCAGACTGTGTGCATTATGCCTGGTCTATCATGCCATGAACAACCAGAATGCCAAAGCTCCTCAGCTGGCTGTACATTATGGAGTGAGCATTATTTATTCATTATTTATTCAGTTCATATTAATATAGTTAATTCTAGTAAACATCTACTGGTGTCTATGTGCTAGATACTGTGGGCATACACAGATGAATGAGACATGGGCCACAACTTTGAAAGCATAGAGTGGGAATACAGGTGAAAAAACCAAATCATGACCATACTGAGTAGAATGGGTAAATGCTGTAGCAGAGAAATGAACAAAGTAACAAAGAGCAGAGGGGAAGATTAATTTGGCTTGGAGTGGGGACTGGGGAATTCTTTGTAGAAACTGGTACCAACTTGGGCCTTGGAGGTAAGTAGGATTTTGAGTTTTAAGAAGAGGAAAAAAATACAACCAAAGACAGAGATATGCAAAAACACTAGAATGTTAAGGAAATAGCCTTTTGTGTCAGCAGGAGGGTACACTTGAGTGGGCAGGTAGTCAAGGGGCAAACAATATTGGAAAAGTAGGTTGAGACAGATTACTGAGAACCTTGCTTGACAAGGCAGAGTCTGGACTTCTGTTTTTTGGAGGTATGGCAACTGTAAGCAGTTTTCTTCTGCCAAGCAGATCTTCCCTGGAATATGAATCAGGAAACCTCACAAATGCTGCCCATGGTGACGCCACACTAAACTACAGCATCATTTGCCTTCTTGTACAGTTGCAGTGTGTCAACCCACTAGTATTTTCAACCACTCCCCTGAAAATTGGGGCTCATGACTGCTGTCCATAGTGTCCTCTTCAAATATGAAGGCCATTGATTACACACATATATGCACACACTTATACCAAAGAAAGGGGATGGAAAAAGAGAGGGAGAGAGAAAGAGATGTGCTGTGAGCACAGGAAGGATTTTTGTGGACTTTTTTTTCATCTTGCAGAAGAAACAAGTTTGATGTAGCATGTCTATTTATAGATCTCTAAAAGTGACTTCTAGTCAGGTAATCTTGCATGTATAACATAATGAATATTGAAATGTAATGGGAACTTTAGATCCTCCTGAAACTAAAGTATTTCAGTGGCAACATCAGAGGGACTGACTCCAAAGGGATGAGATTCGTTACCATGGCATCTCCCAGGCTGACTCATTCATAGATAACGCCTTAAACTTGTGACATGAGAGAAATTGCTTGAGGATTTTTAACACTGTACCAGAATACACATTGCTCCGTGCAGATGAGAAAATACATCAGCATAGCCTTTTCCCCCCCTAAGTCTTTCTATGACGTTTCTAGACAAGATCTCTCTTGTCCTTCAGTCTCTCCCATGTTTGGGTTGGGGAAATGGCTCCAGAGGAGGTGTGGAAAATTGAAGGGAACTCACACTGCTCTTCAGAAATAAAATTCTGCATTATGCTTGCAGATATCACTTTAGAGGCCACACCATTTGCTGATCCTTGATTTCCACTCACATCTGAGCTGGGGATCCAATTTCCAGTGTGCTTCAGTGTTACATGCTTTAGAAACAAATGTGCAAAACCAGAAGTAAGTAAGTTGGAGGGATAGGAAAACACCCAGTACCAGAAATTAAAGATAATAGAACTCTCTTTCTCTTGATCTCCCCCTTTCCTCCTTTAGTATTCATGAAAATGTTTTTACAGGAAACACTAAGAGAATTTTCCAGGTTTACATTCCTTTTGCTGCAGTGCAAAGAGAGTAGAAATGGAAATTGACCAAATAGAAAATGATATAAATGGAGACAGGAACAGATTTCATAGGACTAATGAAAAAATAGACATAGCTCATTTAGGATTCTGAAGAACCCTGAGGGAATACCCAGGTCACTGTTTCTCAAATTAAGACCTGAAAACTAATAACATAATAATCTCCTTGAAAGAATCTATCAAAAAATGTAGATTTCCGGACCGTACTCCTCAGAATCAAACTCAGTAGTCCAAGCAGTCGTGATGGTAATTACGTACATTGAGTGCAAGAATAGTTGATGTAGCCAACCTACTCATTTTACTGGATGTAAGAGCTCCTTGCCTGGGAATTTGATTTCCAAAGATTATCCTTAGGTCTAAAACCCACTTCTCCAAATCCTCAGATTCATTCTCATTAGCAAACCAAGTTTCCCACGTGAATTTTTTTAAGGTAATGTATTAATTTAAAAAAATTATATAAAGCTTAGAATATGACTAATATCCTTTAAGTATCCTTAAAATGAATGTTTTGGAATGTGACACCACAATTTAATTAGAAATTTGATTGACTGGGTAGTAAATTATGCAAGGCAATTTCTTTTCTCTGGGTCATTTTTGTTGCTGAACCCTAACTTTGAAACACATATGTCCCCTGGGGATGGATAAGGCACACTAAAAATGAATAAAATAATATAGTTTAAAAAGTGAGTATTACTGTCATTTACATCTTGTACTTTACATGAGAAAACAGTTTTCTCAGCAAAAGATTGAAAGTTCATTACTGTGGCTTTGGGGGTTTATCTATAGATTTTGATACTGAGAGTATTCATCATCACTAATATCCCATCCCCACCCTTGAGTGATAAGGGATCAATTGCCTTGGATTCAAACACTGAAAGAGTGTTTTGGCTCTCAGCCAGCAGCAGAAGAAAGACTGATATGCATGAAGCTTCTGTCCTAGGCCCTTGTCTTGCCTCAGTCTCTACATTCACTTTGATGACCTCATTTAATCTCATAGCCGCAGTGCTGGTGAGGACTTATTAATCTGTACCCTTGATATCTTTCTACACCTTTATGACAACTAATATATTTAAATCTCCACTTCAAGTACTTCAAAGTAATATCCAACCCAAATACATCAATTTTTCCCTAAATTCTGATACTTTTCTTGCATTTTTGGCTTCATCTCCCATATCCACAGCAGCAGTTTAAATCCATTCTCTTTCCCTTCAGTGTTTTATCTCTACTCCTCCCCTACTTTTTCTATCCCCATTCAGACTCATAGTATGTTTCACTTCTATTACAAAATTTAATTGTTTGTGACTTAGCTACCTGCTTCAGGATTCTTCCTCACTCTAATCATGTATTGATTCATTCAACAAATATTTGTTGGGCACCCACTAACCTGCAGGCCCTGTACTCAGCACTGAGGGATCACCAGATAGATACACTCTCATAGGGGTCACAGTCTAGTGGAGGAAACAGAAGGGCATGAACCAATTTCCTGTGGAATGATGCAAGTTACGATGAGAAGGGGCTACGGAGCAGATGAGAGGGGCCTCCAGTCTGAGGCCTACATCAGTTGGGGATAACCAGGCAAAGAGGCAAGAGAGGAAGAATGAGTGCTCCAGGCCCAGAAGTCTTCATAGCAAGAGAAAACAGCATGTGTTTGAAGAATTGGATGATGGAGTCAAAGAGGAAGCAAGTCAGAAGTGTGGCTGGAGAGAGAGGAATAGAGGAAGCGCATCATTTGCCCTTAGGGTATTTGTATTTTTATCCTCATAACATCGAGGAGCCATTAAAGTTTAACCTTGGGAGCAACATGCTTATAATTGCAATTTTAAACAATTGAAATACCACTTTACCTGCCATACAACAAATGAATTAGAGAAGAGCAAGCATAAATGCAGATGACTAGCCAGGAGCCTATTGCAATAAATCAGGTGAGAAATGATAAAGGCCAAACTAGAGCATAGCAACTGTAAACAGAATAAAGATATGTATGTATATATTTTATGAAATAGAAAGGCCAGGTTTTATTGATTTATTTAATGTGGAAAGCGAGGCAGAGAGGAGTCAAGACTCCTAGTTTCTGATCTGATCCACAAGGTAGATGACTGTACCATTCACTGAGAATAGAGGTAGAGACGGAGGACCAGATCTAAGTGTGGGTGGGCACGATACTGTTTTGGGCCATGGGTGGTTCTTTCATCCAGCATCCCATTATCTCGGTGCTCGAGGCATGGAAGTAAACCACAGTACCCATACCCTCAACCAGCTTATGCTCCCCCACTTCTACTAGAATTTTGTCATGCACACACAATCTTAATTAAAAGATCCTTAACCTGTAGGTACTTACCATGTTTGCCTTTCATCTTACTGTCACTTAGAAATAATTTTTAACAAGGGAAATATAGCTGCTACTATAACTCATGACTGAAGAGGCTTTTATTTGAAAGTGGTAAAATACTTTGGCAGGCTTTTGAATGTGAACGGCATCCCACTAAAAGAAAATTACTCTATTTCCTGTACTCCTCGAAGATTATTATGGAACAAAAATGTTGTCTTTCCCTCAGCTAACATCTGAAGAATCATCAGGGCAGTGATGAACGACGGACTGTATTTAGCATTCCGTGGGGTTGTCAACAGCACACAGATAAGAGCGTGGCAGCCGTGTTCATTACCGTCACCAGCTGATGAACGGGAGTTCATGGATAAAACATCAGAGAGGGCTGAAAAGTCTACATTAGAACTGAATGTTAATGATTAATTGGCATCCATAAAAAAGCAAGGCAGAAGTCAGCCTTAGGCAAGAGATAAAAGTCTTGTCCTAGGAGGAAAATCTTTTGTGCTTGTGATACATGTTTAAGCTATTGCTTGTTATGTGGTACAGTGGAAAGAACTAGGAATTTAAAGTCAGACAGACTTGAGTTCAAATTGCAGCTTTAACTTTTTCTAGCAGAGTCTCTTCTATAAAAAGGGAGCGTTAAGTAATATTAATTAAACTCAGAGTCTCTTCTATAAAAAGGGAATATTAATTTCAACTTTATAGGGTTGTTAATGAGGTTTTTAACAATGTAACATGTAGAAAGTACCTAGTAAATTACCAGTCATATACCTAAACACATTTAGTAGTAGACAGCTCTTATTGTTCAGTATTTAGTGGAGAAAAAATTAATAATTCAAAGAGAATGAAAATACATGTTAGGCATTGTGTTGTTCTGTAACATACTTGAAGCTACTTGATGTTCCTTATTTATTCAATTATAGTTTTACAGTTTTTAAAAACTATTATATACATTATTTCAATCATTTCATCATTTCAACAATCTTGTTGACATTTTTGCCTCCCATCACACAGGTAAGGAGATTATCAGGCTAGCTGACAAATTTGCTTTAAGATCCCAGGACTAATGAACACTGAATCTTTAACTAGATTCCAACTCTCCCAATTCTGTTTTAGCCAAAGACTTAGTTGATCGCTCAGTTTGTTTTAGCATAGTGTTAGCCTGGAGGTTTTATTCCTAGTTGGGTCTAGTCTATATCCTTAATGCAAATCTACTAAGATATGCATGTTTGGTATCGATCCAAGGATGGCTGTGAAACTATATCAGAGGAAAATTAAATTTACCAGAATTACTAGCTTTAAAATTCACAAACCATTTTTTCTACATTGCCAAAGGAATTCTCAAAGTGCTTTTTTGGGTTTTGGGGGGGTTTTTTTGGTCACTGCGTGGTATAAGTTTGCCAAGTCCTTCTGTGCAGCGATATGTGCCAGATCTGGTCAAAGGTTAACAGAAGTTTGAACAGACGCTCAATAAGTTTAAGCCACTGGAGGTGGCCAATATGGATATTTATGAAGCTCTTTGATTCTGTAAACCTGACTTTAAGGCTTTAGTTGATGCTTTCTATAAGTTTGAATTTAGTTCAATATTTAGAAAACGGTTGTACCAAAGGAGCAGCCTGTGGTTTTATTTTTACTTACTTTAGCAAGTTATTATATTAAGCTCCAGAATATGGCATCATATAAGACAAAAGATGCAAAAACACCAGTACTTGTGGTATTTATATCTATCTATCTATCTATCTATCTATCTATCTATCATCTATCATCTATCATCTATCATCTATCTACCAATCTACAGAGAGAGGAGAGATTTATTGCAGCATTATTTTAACTTGTAAAAGAACCTGAGTAATATTCCATTGTATATATGTACCACATCTTCTTTATCCATTCATCTGTCAGTGGACATTTAGGTTGCTTCCATGACCTGGCTACTGTAAATAGTGTTGCAGTGAACATTGGGGTGCATGTGTCTTTTTGAATTATGGTTTTCTCAGGTTATATGTCCAGTAGTGGGATTGCTGGGTCATATGGTAATTCTATTTTTAGTTTTTTAAGGAAACTCCATACTGTTTGCAAGGCAGAAATAGAGACATAGACGTAGAGAACAAATGTATGGACGACCAAGGGGTTGGACGAATTGGGAAATTGGGATTGACATATATACACTAATAGGTATAAAATAAATAACTAATGAGAACCTACTATACAGCACAGGGAACTCTACTCACCACTCTGTTGTGACCTAAATGGGAAGGAAATCCAAAAAAGAGGGGATATATATATATACATATAGCTGATTCACTTCACTGTACAGCAGAAACTAACACAACATTGTAAAGCAACTATACCCCAATAAAAAGAAAAAAAGAAAAAAAATAAGAACCTGAAACAACTTCAATGACCATTAACAAAATAATGACTAATTTCCGTGTTACAGGATACTGTGTAGCCATTAAATGGAATGAGTTGTATCTCTACCCATTGATTTGGAGGAATTTCTGAGTTATTAAGAAAAGAAAGATTCAATAAGGATGGAATGATTTCAGGGAACTTCCATAAATATAGGTTTTAGGGAGTTGAATTAATGGCATAGATATAAAAGGTAAGCCATTTTGATTTAAAATTGTTTTTTATCAAACTGGACCAGGGGAAGGAAAGCCAGCTTGCTTTCTGTTTTACCTCCTCATTTAAAACTGTACTGCATGGTTTCCAATTATCAGGTCCCAGAATTTAAGAAATTACCATTCAGAGATCTCAACTGATTTATGGGTAAATTGACTTTTGAAGACTGGCCTGGGAACACAACCACCCATTACTGTGTTGTCAGTATGGAGACATTAATGTCTGAGGTCTCCACAATCCATTCACAAATGCCATGTTATAATATTATAAGCAGAGCATCAGGGAAATTTATACAGTTAGTGCACTGCACAGACACACCTTGTCCATCGGGTGAATGATGTGGAAATCTAGTCTCTGTTCCTCACCCGCACAAGCTCTGTATCCTACTGTGGGGCTGAGGTAGCAGGAGGAAGAAAAGCTATTGTGTAATTCTTAGAAATAGATTTTTTTTTTTAACACTCCCCATAAAGGTAGAGAAATGTATCAAAGTATAATTGGGACCCAAGGAATAGGGACAAGGTAATCGGGAAAGAAGACAAAAGGAAAATCTCTGCTCCCATGAGAAGGGGCAGGTACAGACTATGGTGGCCTTAAATCAGTGGTTATCAACCAGGGAGAATTTCGCTCCCCTCCCCCCCATCCCGGGCACATGTGGCAATGTCTGCAGCCATCACTAATTGCCATGACTGAGGGGCTGCTACTGGAATCTAGTGAATAAAGGCCAGGGGTGATGCTAAACATCCCAGAATACATAGATGCAGCTTCTTACATCAAATACGTATTCAATCCAAAATGTTCATAGTGCTGAGGTTGAGAAAGTAGACCCTAAATGAACAAACACCCTATTTAAAAAGAGACTAAAATGTTAGGAAGGAATGAAGGTTTGCCAAAAGGAGATTGGCCCTAAAATCACATCTTGTCTGATGTATTATTCTTCCTGAAAATTAAATATTTTATTATTGTAGCCATTGTTTTAAGCTATTTAATAAGCTGCCACGTAATGTTTTTTTTTTTTTTTTTTTTTTTTTGCGGTACGCGGGCCTCTCACTGTTGTGGCCTCTCCCATTGCGGAGCACAGGCTTTCGGATGCGCAGGCTCAGCGGTCATGGCTCACGGTAGCAGCCGCTCCGCGGCATGTGGGATCTTCCCGGACCGGGGCAAGAACCCGTGTCCCCTGCATCGTCAGGCGGACTCTCAACCACTGCGCCACCAGGGAAGCCCCGTAATGTGTTTTTAACGTGAAAGAAAAAAAACGTGTCTCCTGGTTCCAAAATCTTCTCAAAAAGTAACTAGTTTTATCTGATTTGAAGTATGCCATTTTCTACAATTGCTGCACAAATAAGAAATCTAAATCTCGGGAGAATTTTCCCTTGATATCTTCTTCCATTCATTATTTATATAGAACCATTACTGAAAACTCCTTCCTGAACTTCTAAAGTTCAAAATATGGAAGTCACAGAAGATGCTGTCCAAAGATTTTCAGTCTGCTGTGTAAACACAATAAATGTTAAAAAAGAGAGATTCACAGAAGTGAATATGATATGATGCTATTTTAAAAAAATAATCACAAAAGTTCTATCCATATGTATATATGTTCCTAGATAATTGCATAAGCATAAGCAAACATATAAAAGGTTGCTCACCGGGCTTCCCTGGTGACACAGTGGTTGAGAATCTGCCTGCCAATGCAGGGGACACGGGTTCGAGCCCTGGTCTGGGAAGATCCCACATGCAACGGAGCGACTGGGCCCGTGAGCCACAACTACTGAGCCTGTGTGTCTGGAGCCTGTGCTCCGCAACAAGAGAGGCCACGACGGTGAGAGGCCTGTGCACCGCGATGAAGAGTGGCCCCCGCTCGCCGCAACTAGAGAAAGCCCTCGCACAGAAACGAAGACCCAACACAGCCAAAAATATAAATAAATAAATGAATTAATTTAAAAAAAAAGGTTGGTCACCAAATTACTAACTAGTGAAAGAAAGTACAATGCAGGAAGAGAGATTGCTGAACAATGAATAAATAGGCAAGCAAACAAACAAATATCTGTGGAAAAAAGTAACAATGCTTATGATAAAAAGTAGTATATATAGAATGATTTTATTTCTTTTAAAGTAGATAGAAAAAAATTAGATACCAAATGTTGATGGTGATTATCTCTGAATGGAAAATTAAAACAAACAAACAAAAACAAAACACAAGACGGTACAGAAAAGAGAGGATGGAACAAGAGAGTGAATGTAATAAATTTGATATTTGGGCATTATAATTTGCTGCCTATTCTATTTTGAGAGTTCCCCAGGGACTCCCCAGAGATCATTACCTACTGTCTCTTTAGGATGATAATTTGAAGGAAATCCATCTTCCTGTTAGGAAGTTTGAGAATAAGCGTTTTGAAAGTGTCCTAAGGATATCTTCCTGGGAAGGCAAGTTGAAGCTCTAAGAGATATCAGAAAGTGCTTGATTCTGGAGAGAGATATTCCTGTAGCCCTTAACAATCCCTCTTATTCCACCCTATTTATTTTATTTTATTTTATTTTTTCACCCTATTAATTTTAGTTAAGAGTTCCTAAGATCTCATTCTCCTCCAAGAATACAATACCAGACCTAGAATTTTTGCTATTGACTGCTCCCTTTTAAGCTCTGTACACATTACAAGATCATAAATCACAAGAGAATACTGCCTTCCTGCACTAGAAAATGATCACAGATTTTTTTTTTCATCTCTTCTAAGTAGTGTGTGTTTTGATAGAATCTTGGTTTAATTCTGATTCTCATATCCTTTCCCAGTTTAGCTCAGTCTATAGCTTGGACTTTGCAAGTTGCCATGCATAAATACCACATGTTGGTTTTCATTCTGGTCATTCATACTCCAACTCAGGATAGTCAGCCAAAACCACCACATTCTGCATTAGATCCTCCATGAAATTGATTTTATTTTGTTCTTACTTAGATATTGGGGAAAATGGAAACTAATTTTCTATGATCCTCTGGAACTAAGGAACTTTGAAAAAACTTTAGTGTGTCATAGATAATTAATTATGTGGTTTTAAATGTCAGTAGTTTATGAATCATTCTCCTGATAAATTAATCATCAATCTAATATTTTATTGAAAATTTTGAATATTGACTCACTTGTAAATGAGCTTGAAAGTTTCTCTACATAGAGATCTATTTTTAAAGCTTTAGTATAAATAGGCTAATACTTCCAAAATGACAAGTTATTACTAGAACTATCAATGAAATTTCATTTGATATAATTCAAAATATATCTATTAATACTTTGTAGAAAGTCACTATTAATTCATTCCTAACGACTAAGTTTTTTTAAACGCCATATGCTTTTATCATCTCCCAGAAATTTATCAATTTCCTATATTCGTGGGAATTATGAACTCATTAATCGTGAGTTGTTAGAGAATGGAAATTCTGGATTATTAATTATTTTAGCTAACTGAGAGTTCCCATGTATGTTACCTAAGGATAACCAATATTTCAAAGTTTAAGATGAGTTGGCACTAACATACTTAGTGCTGATATCAGGTGCCCCAAACACACAGCACTACTTATTTCACATTCAGTTAACATATTTGAGCACTTGCTATCACTGGTGCACTAAGCTAGGGCCTAAAAATATAAACGTTTGCCCTTGGGAAGCTCCAAGTCTAGTGGGGCTGAGAAATAATTACAAAATAAGTACTACAATCAAAGCAGAAGAGGAGAGTTCTGAGAACTCAAAAGAGTGACTAATCCCAGAATCAAATTTCCCCAGGGGTGCTATCCTCGTCTCACCGTCTACTGTCTCCATGGTGAGCTACTCCATTCCCACGGCTGCATATATCCCTCATGACTCACTTAGCTTTGTTTCTCCCTAAGCCCTGCCTTCCTATATTCTGGCACATAACTACTTACTTGGCACCTCTATCTGCAAGTGCCACTGACACCCACAACTCAAAGTAGCCCGAAATAAATGAGTCATTTTCAGTCCCAAATCTTCAATTCTTACTATTGTTATCCATCTACTCACTTGGGTCAGAAACCCTGTAGTCATCCTTGATGACCCCTTCTCTCTATCCTCCCAGATCTAAAGGTCACCCCAAATTCTGCCTTAACTATTTCTGTTTTCTCTCCTCTACCTCCCCTTTAGTGCTGTGTTAACTCTACATTCTCTATACTCTAGGTGAATGCCAGAGCTTGTTAAGCTGCTAACCTCTTACTCAATAATCTTGTCTCTTGCAGTAGGCAGCCACCAATGAAGAAAAGTGGAATCACTCTGAGTTCTCTGAGTATTTGAGGTGGGGGAAATTTCACACAGGGAGCTGGTTACAAAGGTAATGGAAGGACTGAGAAGCCTATGGAGGCCAGGGGGACAGCTTGGAAATGAACAATGCTCAGTTTCGCCTCCTAGCCTTGGGGCTCCTAGGAGGCAGGCAGGGAAGATGTATTACCCAACGTTCTCTCCTCAGCCTCTGGCAAAATGCAATTTTTTCAATCTAGTCAACAATCATGAAATGTTGACAGAATGAATTAGTCATTCTAATAACCTAAGATCTTTTGACCTAGAAGTTTCTAGAAAATTTTCCCTGCTTCAGGCCCAACATTTCAATATATCTTACCATGGAAACAACTTTAATTATTTGCACTTCTGATTATTTAGGTTTTAGATTATAAGACATTTAAACTGTCACAGTATGAAACACAAATTTTATCATATCCTTTTCAAGAAATTGGATTCATTGTATAGAAAAAAGCGTTTTCCTATTTTTAAAGAAAATAAATCTTTACAGCTTCTAAAGTAGATATCAGATCACAAATGCTGAAATTTTTATATTGTATAGTTTCAGTTTTATATATTGAGACTCTCCTGAAGTTCATTGCATCAGAACACAAGTTTGTACTCCAGTTGTCATGTCAGTGTCATATGAGCCCACGCGATTTCCATAGATGACTCTCATTGGTATAAGCCCATAACTCTCAATGTTTTTGTTCATCCACAAGATTGATTCATTCCAGAATAGTTCAGAACAAAACACAGACTGACAAAAAGTCTGACTACACAGATGGATAAACCAAATGGGGCTATTTAGGATGAGACAAATGTAAAAGAAGATTATGTTCTCTGAGGCATAGTACAGGCTACAGTTAGTGAAAAAAAATCAATAAAAATAAGAACATGGGCTTTGGCAAAATGAGAATGCATGTAGTTTAAAGATATTGTAACAAAACGTGGCTAGGGAGTAAGCACAACAAATATATATTAATAGCATGATATTAGGTGATAGATTAAAAATTAACAGAAAATCTGGAGATGCAGTGATGCGTTTCTGATGCAGAATATACTCAATGGTGACACTGATACACAAAGCATTCATTTAAACAAGAGGTTGCATTAGAAACAGGTGTGGTGTGGTTCATTTTAATTACAACCTAAATTGGTGTATTCATCAGGCAATTTTTCGCTAAAGTTTGTTTTCATGAGATGCAAGTTGTGTGAGATTTGTTTGTTTTGTTTTCCTATCCTTATAAGAAATACTACCAATTGCCAGCATATACATTAGTTTCCACGTTACTTTTCTTGATAATTGTCGTTGTGTTTGACAGGGAATTTTCTCCATAGAAGTAAATATGTTTTCCTTCTCTCTCCTTGCTCTCTTGGTTAATAAACAAGATCAAATATATCTCCCTCCACTTTTTTCCAGTCATTTAACATCTCCGAGTCTCAGATTTTCATAATACCTCCCTTTTTGAAGTTAGGGAGATGGGCCAGATGATTGAGGTTTTCTGGGTTTCTTAATATGTATAATTATTGCTTAATGAGATTCTGGTATAGACATCAATCAGCATAATTATTATGGGGTTTTTTTGGTCGAAGGAAATAAAGATGGAATCAAATTAGCACAAGGAAAGTGAAGTTTGTTGTAATAATACAAAGAGGGTTCATTAGAGGTTGAAGTATTAAACATGTCCAGACCTCAGGAGAACTAGAAATAGGAAGCAGAAAGTCTTTATGAACTTGGTCACTCATTCTCTAATGATGCTGTTTCTCTTATGGCTATTTTCTGCATCTTTCTCCATTTGTTTCTTCTTTTGCAAGCTGGCTTCCTCTTTTTATTCATAGTCTCTCCTCTCTTATAAATTCATAATAGCAGTGCAGCACTAGTTCTATGTCATGACCTTTGCACTTGGTCCCACAGCTCCTGTATCAGATCCTTTATCCAATAGCAAATTTCGGGGACAGGACTTTGTTTGGTCCATCTCATCTTTTTGAGCCAGGCACAGTTTGATCACCTGCCTATGGACCAGCTGGTCTTAACTTAGACATCTACTCTTCATTCCCAAGGTGTGAGGAGGGCAGAATCGTGTGATATAGAACGTGGTCATGCTCAATCAGCAGGGACTGTAGGCATGGCAGTTTCCATCACAGAAGGTTCTGTGGAAGTGATGCACAGCTCTACTATATCAGCCTTTGGGGAAAGCAGCCTTAGCTTTGGAAAGAGTGGATTTCAGAGTTCAATGAACTGGCATAAATGTTTTATAAGGAACAGGGATTTGTGCTTGGGACTCCTTATGATGTATAATGTACAATCAAATCAGTGAAAGATAAAATGCAAATGTGTGCAGGGGCCTTGGTTCTTTCATATATATATATGAAAGTTCTCCCTTTTCTTGGGAACAGTTTGAAAAGGAGGGATTGCTCACATGATCCTTCTGAGCAGATGCAATGTTACTAGATGTTAAAGCAATATTTTGTCTCTTCACTATCAAGTTAGTTTGAGATGTGTACTGACTATGGAGGCAGCTAATAAGAGACTTCACTTTTCCAGCCCACTATGAAGTCTTCTTAGAGCTCATTCTGATAAAATGCATACCTAAACCATATAACTCTTTCTCCCTCCTCTGATGCTAGATAATTAATGGATTTTTATCAAATGATTTATTACGTTGAAGTGGCAAATTGTAAACCATCTAATGCTAGCGTCCCTTACACAAAGTTTTGAGGAATATATAAAATTTCAAGTAGACATGTTGTTGATGATAAAGGATTTTGAAATATTTGACTGATACTAAAAAGGAAGATATTTTCATTTAAAGCAGGGTTTCATAGCCTTGACATTACTGACATTTGGAGCCAGATAATTCTTTGTTGTAGGGGATGCACTGTTCAGTATATTAGGTTGGGGAGCATCCCTGGCCTTTACCCACAGATGCTAGTGTTACCAAGTCCAAGCTCTTACTGCCCACCACACAACAGGCCAGTAAATTGAGAGATGAGGTGTTGGGGCAAGGAGTAGCTACTTCGTTTAGAAAGATAGAAAACTGAGAAGATGGCGGACTAGTGTCTCAAAGAACCATCTTACTCGAGTTACAATCCAACTTTTTACGTCTATATGAAAGGAAAAGTGTTAAGCCTTTAAAGGTCAAGCCTGGGAGGCAGAACATGAAGAAAGGGCTATTATGTATATTCCAGGCTATAGGAAACCTTCTTTTACAAAGGTGCAGAGCTAGCATGCTAAGACAGGCAATAGAGCACAAAGGTTAAAACTAAAAGAATAGGTCCAATATGGAGTCAGGTTTGTTCTTCTCTGTGATGTTAGTTGCACACATGGTACTCCCAGTTGTAACAACCAAAACTGTCTCCAGACATTGCTAAATGTCCTCTGGGAGACAAAAATCACCCAGATTTTAAAACTACTGATCTGAAAAGAATGTTACCTTTCTCTATCTGACTTATTTCACTAAGCATAGTACCCTCCAGTTCCATCCATGTTACAAATGGCAAAATTCCATTCTTTTTATGGCTGAGTAATATTCCATTGCATATACACACACACACACACACACACACACACACACACACACACACACACACACACCACATCTTTATCCATTCATCTGTTGATGGACATTTAAGTTGATTCCATATCTTGGAATGCTAAGTGTATGCTATCACTTATATGTGTAATCTAAAAAGTAAAACAAATGAATGAATATAACAAAACAGAAACAGACTCACAGATATAAAGAATAAACTAGTGATTACAAGCTGGGAGGGAGAAAGGGGGAGGGGAAAGTTAGGGGTATGGGATTAAGAGGTACAAACTACTATGTATAAAATAAATAAGTTACAAGGATATACTGTACAACATAGGGAATATAGCCAATATTTTGTAATAACCTTAAATGGAGTATAATCTACAAAAATTTTGAATCACTATGTTGTACACCTGAAACTAATATAATATTGTATATCAACTATACTTCAATAAAAATAAGTAAATAAATAAAAATAATGTTTCCTTTATTCTCCAAAGAATTGCTTTGATTTATTAGAAATATTTTTATTTTTTTTAAACATTTTTAGATTTAAAAAGTATGGGTTTTGGAGTTTAATTGTGCCCTACTAATTTGGTATCGTCTAACCTGATTTTCCTCAATGAATCAAATTCTCTCATGCCTGAGTTAGCCTGACGAATTTCATTAGCAATCTCATACCAGTTAATCCCATTAATTTGCCTCAGTGTCGAGTCCCCTATGGCCCATAGTTTCTAAATACGTCACACTTTCTCTCAAGGAGTAGACTGCACACTTGAGAAAGCTGGTTGAACACTTAAAACACACCTTGAACAAAAATGATTTCAGCATTCTTGGCCAAAGTATTAATACCTTTTATTTCTTTCCAAAAACTTTCCATCCTCCCTGGAGTGCTTGTACTTTAGACTAATGAAGGATTAATAAAAAACCTGTTGTAACAGAGAGCAAAATACAGTAATTTTAAGCCTTTCTTTTCCATCTAAGAATAGAATACACCAAAACGATACCGTAGGCTTTATCATATGCAGATGTGACTATTAATATTTAAGGTGCAGATAGAAAAAATAATATATTTAAAATTCAGTAAGTAGTTTCCCAGAGGTATAGATCATAAATTCTCTCAGGGAGAATTTGCCTATCTCACAAGGTTGTGAAAACCACAGAGCACAGAGCACTTTCTAGAAGGAAATTATTGTCATGCATGTGGTAAAATATACATAGTAAGGATATATTGCTCTGTTTCAGGTCTTTCCATATTTTGCATCATTATCATCACAATTATCATTAGCTTCAAAAAGTTTTTTTAAGGTTATCAAACTCATGGGTCCATATTACCATTTATCATAGAATCAGGTCCCAGATTAAGATAGCAATGAATAAGAAGAAAAGTCCTGAAAGATACTTATTCCACATCACCCACTTCCCAATGTAAAATACTAGTATCCATGAATTTCCACTGAATGACTTCTTATTGCAAACAGGGTAAGTTACCTATTTGCAAACAGGGTAAGTTACCTTATTGCAAACAGGGTAAGTTACCAAGAAGTTATCTATTTTGTCTGATGAGAATTGCTACTCCAGCTTTCTTTTGGTTTCCATTTGCATGGAATATCTTTTTCCATCCCCTCACTTTCAGTCTGTATGTGTCTCTAGGTCTGAAGTGGGTCTCTTGTAGACAGCATATACATGGGTCTTGTTTTTGTATCCATTCACCCAGTCTGTGTCTTTTGGTGGGAGCATTTAATCCATTTACATTTAAGGTAATTATCGATATGTATGTTCCTATTCCCCTTTTCTTAATTGTTTTGGGTTTGTTATTAGTTTCTTGCCTAGAGAAGATCCTTTAGCATTTGTTGTAAAGCTGGTTTGGTGGTGCTGAACTCTCTCAGCTTTTGCTTTTCTCTAAAGGTTTTAATTTCTCCATCAAATCTGAATGAGATCCTTGCTGTGTAATCTTGGTTGTAGGTTTTTGTCCTTCATCACTTTAAATATATCCTGCCAGTCCCTTCTGGCTTGTAGAGTTTCTGCTGAAAGATCAGCTGTTAACCTTATGGGGATTCCCTTGTGTGTTACTTGTTGTTTTTCCCTTGCTGCTTTTAATATGTTTTCTTTGTATTTAATTTTTGACACTTTGATTAATATGTGTCTTGGCATGTTTCTCCTTGGATTTATTCTGTATGGGACTCTCTGTGCTTCCTGGACTTGATTAACTATTTCCTTTCCCATATTAGGGAAGTTTTCAACTATAATCTCTTCAAATATTTTCTCAGTCCCTTTCTTTTTCTCTTCTTCTTCTGGAACCCCTATAATTCGAATGTTGGTGCGTTTAATGTTGTCCCAGAGGTCTGTGAGACTGTCCTCAGTTCTTTTCATTCTTTTTTCTTTATTCTGCTCTGCAGTAGTTACTTCCACTACTTTATCTTCCAGGTCACTTATCCGTTCTTCTGCCTCAGTTATTCTGCTATTGATTCCTTCTAGAGTATTTTTAATTTCATTTATTGTGTTGTTCATCATTGCTTGTTTCATCTTTAGTTCTTCTAGGTGCTTGTTAAATGTTTCTTGCATTTTCTCTATTCTGTTTCCAAGATTTTGGATCATCTTTACTATCATTATTCTGAATTCTTTTTCAAGTAGACTGCCTATTTCCTTTTCATTTGTTAGGTCTGGTGGGTTTTTATCTTGCTCCTTCATCTGCTGTGTGTTTTTCTGTCTTCTCATTTTGCTTATCTTACTGTGTTTGGGATCTCCTTTTTGCAGGCTGCAGGTTCGTAGTTCCCATTGTTTTTGGTGTCTGTCCCCAGTGGCTAAAGTTTGTTCAGTGGGTTGTGTAGGCTTCCTGGTGGAGGGGACTAGTGCCTGTGTTCTGGTGGATGAGGCTGGATCTTGTCTTTCTGGTGGGCAGGTCCACGTCTGGTGGTGTGTTTTGGGGTGTCTGTGGACTTATTATGATTTTAGGCAGCCTCTCTGCTAATGGGTGGGGTTGTGTTCCTGTGTTGCTAGTTGTTTGGCATAGGGTGTCCAGCACTGTAGCTTGCTGGTTGTTGAGTGAAGCTGGGTGTTGGTGTTGAGATTGAGATCTCTGGGAGTTTTTCGCCGTTTGATATTACGTAGAGCTGTGAGGTCCCTTGTGGACCAGTGTCCTGAAGCTGGCTCTCCCACCTCAGAGGCACAGCAGTGACTCCTGGCTGTAGCACCAAGAGCCTTTCAGCCACACGGCTCAGAATAAAAGGGAGGAAAAAATAGAAGGAAAGAAAGAAAGAGGATAAAAAAATAAAATAAAGGTCAAATAAAATAAAGTTATTAAAATAAAATATAATTATTAAAAATGTTTTTAAAAAGTAAAAAAACAAACAAAAAAACACGGACGGATAGAACCCTAGGACAAATGGTGGAAGCAAAGCTATACAGACAAAATCTCACACAGAAGCATACACATTAGACACTCACAAAAAGAGGAAACGGGGGAAAAAATCATAAATCTTGCTCTCAGAGTCCACCTCCTTAATTTGGGATGATTGGTTGTCTATTCATGTATTCCACAGATGCAGGGTACATCAAGTTGATTGTGGAGCTTTAATCCGCTGCTTCTGAGGCTGCTGGGAGAGATTTCCCTTTGTCTTCTTTGTTCTCACAGCTCCCAGGGTTCCGCTTTCAGTTTAGCCCCGCCTCTGCGTATAGGTCGCCGGAAGGCGTCTGTTCTTCGCTCAGACAGGAGGCGTAAAGGAGCCGCTGATTCGCGGGCTCTGGCTCACTCAGGCCGGGGTGGGGTGGGGGCGGAGGGAGGGGCACAGCGTGCGGGGCGGGCCTGCGGCGGCAGAGGCCGGCATGACGTTGCAGCAGCCTGAGGCGCGCCGTGCGTTCTCCTGGGGAAGTTGTCCCTGGATCCCGGGACCGTGGCAGTGGCGGGCTGCACAGTCTCCCCGGAAAGGAGGTGTGGAGAGTAACCTGTGCTCGCACACAGGCTTCTTGGTGGCAGCAGCAGCAGCCTTAGCGTCTCATGCCCGTCTCTGGGGTCCGCGCTTTTAGCTGTGGCTCGCGCCCGTCTCTGGAGCTCCTTTAAGCAGCGCTCTTAATCCCCTCTCTTGGCGCACCAGGAAACAAAGAGGGAAGAAAAAGTCTCTTGCCTCTTCGGCAGGTCCAGACTTTTCCCCGGACTCCCTCCCGGCTAGCCGTGGTGCACTAACCCCCTGCAGGCTGTGTTCACGCCGGCAACCTCAGTCCTCTCCCTGTGTTCCGACCGAAGCCGGAGCCTCAGCTCCCAGCCCCGCCCGCCCCGGCGGGTGAGCAGACAAGCCTCTCATGCTGGTGAGTGCCGGTCGGCACTGTTCCTCTGTGCGGGAATCTCTCCGCTTTGTCTCCCTCACCCGTGTTGCTGTGCTCTCCTTTGTGGCCTTGAAGCTACCCCCCTCAGCCACTCGCAGTCTCCGCCCGCGAAGGGGCTTCCTAGTGTTTGGAAACCTTTCCTCCTTCACGGCTTCCTCCCACTGGTGCAGGTCCCATCCCTATTCTTTTGTCTGTGTTTATTCTTTTTTCTTTTGCCCCACCCAGGTACGTGGGGGGGTTTCTTGCCTTTTGGGCGGTCTGAGGTCTTCTGCCAGTGTTCAGTAGGTGTTCTGTAGGAGCTGTTCCACGTGTAGACGTATTTCTGATGTATCTTGTGGAGGAAGGTGATCTCCGCGTCTTACTCTTCCGCCATCTTCCTCCAAGACTCTTATTTGTATTTTATAAGTTTTTACTCATCACACATTAAAACTTTCTTTGTTGAGGAGAATGTGGAGTGAGGATTTTGCCCCATGGTCTCATTGTGAGGAAATCCTCTGTAGCGCTCACGAGAGTTGGAGGCTAATGTGTATTCAACGTGAGTAGTGAAACATGTAACCCATGCTGACTGTGCTGAGCTAGTCATTCATTTTCTTACATTGTCTGAATTACAAACAAGACCCCAACAACAAGACTTACAAGACAGACAATTGCTTACTTTCATGGTTACCAGGGTCCTTCTTCCTGCAGGTTCTTTTATAAACATCTCTTTAAAAGTGGAAATGCTTATGAAAACGAATATGTGCACTCCAAATAATTTGGAAGTATGATATTAATCTTTACATAGCAACAAACAATTTTTGAAGATAATATATTTGTTTAGCATGTTACTTTCTAAAGTACTTGCACCATGATTCTCCCAAGTGATGCTTTCAATAAGCTAGTAAAATGCTATTTTTATTTTAGAAATGAGACATCTGACATATAAGGGGTTAAGTTAGTTGCTCATGGTTACATAGCTCTACATGTGGTAGGTTTTGGAATGGAGGTGTTTTAGAATCTAAGGCCCAGAATCTGTTCAATTCATTGTCCTCCAAAAAGGTATTGATGTAAAGAGCTTGAAGAGGATGCAAATGCGGATGTTAGCAGTTGAGAAGAGAATTGTGTATAACCCTGTGGGTTCTCTTTTTCTGTTAAATGAAGGTAAGGTGGAAGGAGGTTTCAGACCTATAAAAAGGATATTGTATGATTAGTAGCGAAGAGCAAATGTCCTTGTCATTGAACAAGAAAGAATGGCTTTGAATTATTGCAAGATTATTTCTGAGTAAACAGTGTAAGCATTCTTGAATATAGTGGTTAAAGGACATTGGAACTCATTATCCAGAACGAATATTGTCTTATCATTTAAGATATTTCAGAAATTCATAAATATCCATATAGGTATCTAGATGAAGTGCAATTTGCCCAGATGTAAGACATGATCAGAGCCAGTGCTTCCCAAACAGTGGTATATATAACAATGGCAGTACACAGAGTTGTGAAGGAATTATGACGTGTTTTCTTAATTGTTGCTAAAGCATCCAGCTAAAGCTGTTGACAGATAAATATCCTTTAAAAGAAAAAGTGAACCTTCTGTTTTTGTAATATTGGGACTGCATCTTAAGTCTTTATGATTTTACTGCTACCTCTTATTCTTTTAATGGACAATTATACTTTGTATTAATAGAGTTCTTTAAAAACATACAACTAAAGCTCTAAGATAATCTTCACCATTCCTCTCCTGTGAGCTTGACACATTTATTGAGCCCAAATCTTCCTGTCTCTCACTGCTAGGGGAAACCTGGGCAGAAAGAAAAGTGCAAAGGTATGTCCTTAGTGTAACCTTTTACAGGAGATGGGGAAACAAACTCGAGTATAAACTCATCTCTGAACTCAAACCAATTCCTGAATCAAGCAGTACTATAAATACAATATCCAGAGGTAGATTTTTGTGAACATGAATCTACAGGTACAACTTCCCTTTACAGCCTTCCCCATGATATCATTACCTTAACATCAAACCTTAAAATTCAATTAAATGGATTTACTCTATATTGGTGCAAATGCTTCTGCATGCATTCAATTATTGCACTAGTACTTCTAACCTATCGGTTGCCCTATACTTGGAGGTGCAAATTTCAATATATTCAAATATAACCTTGTAGGGGAGGTTGGTGAGTCAACCTAGCACAGGGAGATCAGCTCAGTGCTTTGTGACCACAGAATGGTGAGTCTCTAGGTATCCACAGTACCACATGCTATCACATTCTTTTTAGATGGTGATGATGATGATGATGATGATGATGATGGTGGTGGTGATGATGGTAAAATTCTTTGTTCGGTTTCCTTTTTTTTTGCAGGATTATACACTCACCATGTATTTCCAGCAGTCTTGGAAAGACAAAAGGCTTTCTTATTCTGGAATCCCACTAAACCTCACGCTAGACAACAGGGTAGCTGACCAACTCTGGGTACCAGACACCTACTTTCTGAATGACAAGAAATCATTTGTGCATGGGGTTACAGTGAAAAATCGAATGATCCGACTGCATCCTGATGGAACAGTTCTCTACGGACTCCGGTAAACAGCTTTGTGGTTTTTTTTTTCCTGTTGTTGTTCACGTTGTTGTTTAATTTTTACTCTTGGAAATGGACAGAGGGGGAGAAAGGCAAGTAGGTGAATATATAGACTCTTTAATCTTTATAATAAAATTATAATAAAGTTCAGAAAATCTCTTTAGAACAATTCGAGCTAAATCTAGACAACTTTGTCCATCAAAGGAAAGTGAATTTTTTTTGCCGTGATCCTCAAATAATAAACATAGTAATAAGAATATGTGTTTTTGTTAGACAGATTTCACATCCAGCTTATTCTAGAAGTTAATTTTTTTTTAGCCAATTGTTTGATTATCTTCGGTCCACCCAGACTCAATTACAATGTGTTCTAGGTATTCTCTATAGCTACTTAATTATGAAATGGAATTGAGAAACAACATTTTGAAGAAATAGGAAAATATTTTGTGGTGACTTTTAGAAGTTGCAAAGTGATTTTATTCCCTTAAATCTCTTATGTTTTCATTTTTATTTTCATGTATGTGATCCACATTAATTTTTGTGTTTCTTATGAGGTAGAGATTGAGGTTCATTTTTTTCCATATGGCTTTACAGTTATTCTAGTACTGTTTATTGAAAAGACTTTGCTTTTCCCTTCAGATAGTGTTGGTACCTTTGACTGAATAATTGGGGGTCTATTTCTAGGCTTTATTTTGTTCCACTGTTCTTTTGGTCTGTCCTTAGACAGTATCACACTATTTAATTAGCATAGCTATTTGTTAACTTATGAAGTCACATAATGTAAGTTCTTCAACTTTATACTGACTGTTTAAAAATTGCTTTGGAAATTCTAGGTTCTTTGCATCTCCCTATAACTTTTAGGATCAACTTGTTGATTTCTACCCAGAAAAGTCTGCTGGGCTTATAATTAAGTGTATTGAATCTATAGATCAGTTTGGGAGGGATTGACAATTTAAAACTATCAGGTTTTCTAACCATGAATATATCTTTATATGTTTATGTTACCTTTAATTTCTATCAACAATGTTTTGCACGACAGAGTGTTTTGTTTCATTAATTTTTTTTAAAGAATCAAGTGTAAAAGAGGTATTATACCCTTATAGAGGTCTGTTACTAACACTCAGGTAGTTAAGGGTTGATTAAAACTTTTAGGCTACAATTCAAATCAGCTACCAGTTTTACCAAAGAAATATTTGAATTGTAACATGTTATTGTAGGATGTGTAGAGTGGTGGTTCTTTAACCTTTGTTAATCTTTGTGATCCCTTTGAGAAGCTGATGAAATTTTCCTATTATTTTAGAGTATTCATAAGTGCCCTAAAATCCTTTTATATGGCATCAATGCCAAGCTAAAACTGTGGTTAAGGGCCAACAGTCTAGAATTAATGTGTGTCCAATATCCGAAAACAAAATGCAAGTGAAAAGAATTTATCTGTGGTAAAACTTTTTTTTTAAACATCTTACTGGAGTATAATTGCTTAACGTTGTTGCATTAGTTATCTGGATATAAAAAAATGAATCAGCTATATGCATACGTATAGCCCCATATCCCCTCCCTCTTGCGTCTCCCTCCCACTCATCCTGTCCCACCCTCTAGGTGGTCACAAAGCAACGAGCTGATCTCCCTGTGCTAGGCAGAAGCTTCCCACTAGCTATCTATTCTACATTTGGTAGTGTATATATGTACATGCCACTCTCTCACTTCGTCCCAGCTTACCCTTCCCCCTCCCCATGTGTTCAAGTGCATTCTCTACGTCTGCGTCGTTATTCCTATCCTGCCCCTAGGTTCTTCAGAACCCTTTTTTTTTGTAGATTCCATATATATGTGTTAGCATACGGTATTTGTTTTTCTCTTTCTGACTTACTTCACTCTGTATGACACACTCAAGGTCCAACCACCTCACTACAAATAACTCAACTTCGTTTCTTTTTATGGCTGAGTAATATTCCATTGTATATATGTGCCACATCTTCTTTATCCATTCAGCTGTCGACTGACACTTAGGTTGCTTCCATGTCCTGGCTATTGTAAATAGAACTGCAGTGAACATTGTGGTACATGACTCTTTTAGAATTATGGTTTTCTCAAGATATATACCCAGTAGTGGGACTGCTGGGTTGTATGGTAGCTCTATTTTTAGCTTTTTAAGGAACCCCCATACTGTTCTCCACAGTGGCTGTATCAATTTACATTCCCAACAACAGTGCAAGAAGGTTCCCTTTTCTCCACACCCTCTCCAGCATTTATTCTTTGTAGATGCTTTGATGATGGCCATTCTGACTGGTGTGAGGTGATACCTCATTGTAGTTTTGATTTGCATTTCTCTACTGATTAGTGATGTTGAGCATCCTTTCATGTGTTTGTTGGCAATCTATATATCTTCTTTGGAGAAATGTTTATTTAGGTCTTCTGCCCATTTTTGGATTGGGTTGTTTGTTTTTTTGATATTGAGCTGCATGAGCTGCTTGTATATTTTGGAGATTAATCCATTGTCACTTGCTTCACTTGCAAATATTTTCTCCCATTCTGAGGGCTGCCTTTTCATCTTGTTTATGGTTTCCTTTGTTGTGCCAAAGCTTTTAAGTTTATTTATGTTTTCATTTTCATTTCTCTAGGAGGTGGGTCAAAAAGAATTTGCTGTGATTTATGTCATTTATGTTTTCCTCTAAGAGTTTTATAGTGTCTGAACTTACATTTAGGTCTTTAATCCATTTTAAGTTTATTTTTGTGTATGGTGTTAGGGAGTGTTCTAATTTCATTCTTTTACACCACTTATTGAAGAGGCTGTCTTTTCTCCATTGTATATTCTTGCCTCCTTTATCAAAGATAAGGTGGCCATATGTGTGTGGGTTTATCTCTGGGCTTTCTTTCCTCTTCCATTGGTCTATATTTCTGTTTTTCTGCCAGTACCATACAGTGTTGATTACTGTAGCTTTGTAGTATAGTCTGACGTCATGGAGCGTGATTCATCCAACTCCGTTTTTCTTTCTCAAGATTGCTTTAGATATTTGGGGGTTTTGTGTTTCCATACAACTTGTGAAATTTTTTGTTCTACTTCTGTGAAAAATGCCCTTGGTAGTTTGATAGGGATTTCATTGAATCTGTAGATTGCTTTGGGTAGTATAATCATTTTCACAATGTTGATTCTTCCAATCCAAGAACATGGTATATCTCTCCATCTGTCTGTATCATCTTTAAATTCTTTCATCAGTGTCTTATAGTTTTCTGCATACCGGCCTTTTGTCTCCTTAGGTAGGTTTATTCCTAGGTATTTTATTCTTTTCATTGCAATGCTAAATGGGAGTGTTTCCTTAATTTCTCTTTCAGATTTTTCATCATTAGTGTATAGGAATGCAAGAGATTTCTGTGCATTAATTTTGCATCCTGTTACTTTACCAAATTCATTGATTAGCTCTTGTAGTTTTCTGGTAGCATCTATAGGATTCTTTATGCATAGTATCATGTCATCTGCAAACAGTGACAGTTTACTTCTTCTTTTCTGATTTGGATTCCTTTTATTTTTTTTTTTATTCTGATTGCTGTGGCTAAAACTTCCAAACTATGTTGAATAATAGTGGTGAGAGTGGGAAACCTTGTCTTGCTCCTGATCTTAGTGGAAATGGTTTCAGTTTTTTATCAACTCAATCTCATCATTGAGAACGATGTTGGCTATGGGTTTGTCTTACATGGCCTTTATTATGTTGACTAAGTTCTCACTATGCCTACTTTCTGGAGGGTTTTTTTCATAAATGGGTGTTGAATTTTGTCTCAAGCCTTTTCTGCATCTATTGAGATTATCATATGTTTTTTATCCTTCAGTTTGTTAATATGGTGTATCACATTGATTGATTTGCGTATATTGAAGAATTCTTGAATCCTGGGATAAACACCACTTGATGATGGTGAATGATCCTTTTAATGTGCTGTTGGATTATGTTTGCTAGTATTCTGTTGAGGATTTTTGCATCTATGTTCATCAGTGTATTGGCCTGTAGTTTTCTTTTTTTGTGACATCTTTGTCTGGTGTTGGTATCAGGGTGATGGTGGCCTCCTAGAATGAGTTTGGGAGTGTTCCTCCCTCTGCTATATTTTGGAAGAGTTTGAGAATGATAGGTATTAGCTCTTCTCTCAGTGTTTGTTAGAATTTGCCTGTGAAGCCATCTGGTCCTGGGCTTTTGTTTGTTAGAAGATTTTTAATCACAGTCTCAATTTCAGTGCTTGTGATTGGTCTGTTTACATTTTCTATTTCTTCCTGGTTCAGTCTCAGAAGGTTGTGCTTTTCTAAGAATTTGTCCATTTCTTCTAGGTTGTCCATTTTATTGACATATAGCTGCTTGTAGTCATCTCTCATGATCCTTTGCATTTTTGCAGTGTCACTTGTTGCTTCTCCTTTTTCATTTCTAATTCTGTTGATTTGAGTCTTCTCCCTTTATTATTTTTTTCTGATGAGCCTGGCTAATGGTATATTAATTTTGTTTATCTTCTCTAAGTACCAGCTTTTAGTTTTATTGAGCTTTACTATTGTTTCCTTCATTTTTTTTTCACTTATTTCTGATCTGATCCTTATGGTTTCTTTCCTTCTGCTAACTTTAGGGGTTTTTGTTCTTTGTCTAATTGCTTTAGGCATAAGGATAGGTTGTTTATTTGAGGTGTTTCTTGTTTCTTGAGGTAGGATTGTATTGCTATAAACTTCCCTCTTAGAACTGCTTTTGCTGCATCCCATAGGTTTTGGGTCGTTGTGTTTTCGTTGTCCTTTGTTTCTAGGTATTTTTTGATTTCCTCCTTGATTTCTTCAGTGATCTCTTAGTTATTTAGTAGTGTATTGTTTAGCCTCCATGTGTTTGTATTTTTTGCAGTTTTTTTCCCGTAATTGATATCTAGCCTCATAACATTGCGTTTTGAAAAAGATACTTGATATGATTACAATTTTCTTAAATTTACCAAGGCTTGATTTGTGACCCAAGATATGGTCTATCCTGCTGGAGTATGTTCCATGAGCACTTGAGAAGAAAGTGTATTCTGTTGTTTCGGGGTGGAATGTCCTATAAATATGAATTAAGTCCATCTTGTTTAATGTGTCATTTAAATCTTGTGTTTTCCTTATTAATTTTCATTTTGGTTGATCTGTCCATTGGAGAAATTGGGGTGTTAAAGTCCCCTACTATGAATGTGTTACTGTCGATTTCCCCTTTATGTTTGTTAGCATTTGCCTTATGTATTGAGATGCTGCTATGTTAGGTGCATAAATATTTACAGTTGTTATATCTTCTTCTTGGATTGATCCCTTGATCATTTTTTAGTGTCCTACATTGTCTCTTGTAATAGTCTTTATTATAAAGTCTATTTTATCTGATATGAGAATTGCTACTCCAGCTTTCTTTTGATTTCCAATTGCATGCAATATCTCTTTCCCTCCCCTCACTTTCAGGCTGTATGTGTCCCGAGGTCTTAAGTGGGTCTCTTTTAGGCAGCATATATACAGGTCTTGTTTTTATATTCATTCAGCCAATCTATGTCTTTTGGTTGGAGCATTTAATCCATTTACATTTAAGGTAATTATCAAAATGTATGTTCCTATTACGATTTTAATTGTTTTGGGTTTGCTTTTGTAGGTTTTTTCCCTCTCTTGTGTTTCATGCCTAGAGAAGTTTCTTTAGCATATGTTGTAATGCTGGTTTCGTGGTGCTGAATTCTCTTACCTTTTGCTTGTCTGTAAAGCTTTTAATTTCTCTGTCAAATCTGAATGAGATCCTTGCTGGGTAGAGTAATCTTGGTTGTAGGTTTTTCTTTTTCATTACTTTAAATTTGTCCTGCCACTCCCTTCTGGCTTGCAGAGTTTCTGCTGAAAAATCAGCTGTTAACCTTATGGGGATTCCCTTGTATGTTATTTGTTGCTTTTCCCTTGCTGCTTTTAATATGTTTTCTTTGTGTTTAATTTTTGATAGTTTTATTAATATGTGTCTTGGTATGTTTCTCTTTGGGTTTACCCTGTTTGGAACTCTCTGCTCTTCCTGGACTTGATTGACTGTTTCCTTTCCCGTGTTAAGGATGTTTTCGACTAACATCTCTTCAAATATTTTCTCACCCTTTCTTTTTCTCTTCTTCTTCTGGAAACCGTATAATTCAAATGTTGGTGCATTTAATATTGTCCCAGAGGTCTCTGAAACTGTCCTCAATTCTTTTCATTCTTTTTTCTTTATTCTGCTCTGTGGTAGTCATTTCCACTATTATATCTTCTAGGTCACTTATCCGTTCTTCTGCCTCAGGTATTCTGCTATTGATTCCTTCTAGAGAATTTTTAATTTCATTTATTGCATTGTTCATCGTTGTTTGTTTTCTCTTTAGTTCTTCTAGGTCCTTAGTAAACGTTTCTTCTGTTTTCTCCATTCTATTTCCAAGATTTTGGATCATCTTTACTATCATTACTCTAAATTCTTTTTCAGGTAGACTGCCTATTTCCTCTTCATTTGTTTGGTCTGGTGGGTTTTAACTTTGCTCCTTCATCTGTTGCATATTTCTCTGTCTTCTCATTTTGCTTAACTTACTGTGTTTGTGGTCTCCTTTTTCGCACGCAGCAGGTTCACAGTTCCTGTTGTTTATGGTGTTTGACCCCATGGGGTAAGGTTGGTTCAGTGAGCTGTGTAGGCTTCCTGGTGGAGGGGACTGGTGCCTGTGTTCTGGTGGGTGTGTCTGGATCTTGTCTTTCTGGTGGGAAGGACCGTGTCCGGTGGTGTGTTTTGGGGTATCTGTGAACTTATTATGATTTTAGGCAGCCTCTCTGCTAAAGGGTGGGGTTGTGTTCCTGTCTTGCTAATTGTTTGGCCTGGGGTGTCCAGCACTGGAGCTTGCTGGTTGTTGAGTGGAGCTGGGTCTTAGCGTTGAGACAGAGATCTCTGGGAGAGCTCTTGCCAATTGATATTACGTGGGGCCAGGAGGTCTCCCGTGATCCAATGTCCTGAACTCGGCTCTCCCACCCCAGAGGCTCAGGCCTGACAGCCAGCCGGAGAACCAAGACCCTGTCAGCCACACGGCTCAGAAGAAAAGGGAGAAAAAAAAAAGAAAGAAAGAAAAATAAAATAATATAAAATAAAATAACGTCATGAGAATAAAAATTTTTAAGAAATTATTAAAATAAAAATTTTTTAAAGTAATAAAAAAATAGAAGTGAGCAACGAAACCAATAAACAAATCTACCAATGATAACAAGCACTAAAAACTGAACTAAGATAAACATGAAAATCAGAAACTGGTCAGTCACATACAGCAAACCCCAAGTCTACAGTTGCTCCTAAAGTCCACAGCCTCAATTTTGGAATGATCATTGTCTATTCAGGTATTCCACAGATGCAGGGTACATCAAGTTGATTGTGGAGATTTATTCTGCTGTTCCTGAGGCTGCACAGAGAAATTTCCCTTCCTCTTCTTTGTTCGCACAGTTCCTGGGGTCCAACTTTGGATTTGGACCTGCCTCTGCATGTAGGTCACCCTCTGGCATCTGTTCTTTGCCCAGCCAAGAGGGGGTTAAAGGAGTGGCTGATTAGGGAACTCTGGTTCACTCAGTCCGGGAGGGATGGATGGGTGCAGAATGCAGGGCAAGCCTGCGGGGTAGAGGCCAGCGTGATGTTGCACCAGCCTGAGGCATGCCATGTGTTCTCCCGGGGACATTGTCCCTGGATCATGGGACCCTGGCAATGGCGGGCTGCACAGGCTTCCAGGAGGGGAGGTGTGGATAGTGACCTGTGCTTGCACACAGGCTTCTTGGTGGCTTGCAGTAGCAGCCTTAACATTTCATGTCCGTCTCTGGTGCCCGCGCTGATAGCTGTGGCTCGCGCCCATCTCTGGAGCTCGTTTAGGTGGTGCTCTGAATCCCCTCTCCTCACACACCCCGAAACAATGGTCTCTTGCCTCTTAGGCAGTTCCAGACTTTTCCCCGGACTCCCTCCCGACTAGCTGTGGCACACTAGCTCCCTTCAGGCTGTGTTCACCCATCCAACCCCAGTCCTCTCCCTGGGATCTGACTTCTGAATCCTGAGCCTCAGCTCCCATCCCCCATCCACCCTGGTGGTGAGCAGACAAGCCTCTCAGGCCGTTGAGTGCTGGTCGGCACTGATCCTCTGTGCGGGAATCTCTGCGCTTTGCCATCTGCACCCCTGTCGCTGTGCTCTCCTCCGCGGCTCCGAAGCTCCCACCTCCGCCACCCGCAGTCTCCGATCGCGAAGGGGCTTCCTAGTGTGTGGAAACCTTTCCTCCTTCACAGCTCCCTCCCACTGGTGCAGGTTCCATCCCTATTCTTTTGTCTCTGTTTTTCGTTTTTTCTTTTGCCCTACCCCGGTACGTGGGGAGTTTCTTGCCTTTTGGGAGGTCTGAGGTCTTCTGCCAGCATTCAGTAGGTGTTCTGTAGGAGTTGTTCCACATGTAGATGTATTTTTGATGTATTTGTGGGGAGGAAGGTGATCTCCACATCTTACTCCTCTGCCATTTTGAAGGTCCTCCCTGTGATATAACTTTTGAATTTATACTAATGGTTGGCTATTTAGTTGATAGCTTTGGTCTTCATTTGCACAGTAAAATAGCTTCAGTTGATGCTGGCAAAATGATCTTTGGAATTTTCCCACTCTTTCAGTACCCCTGGAGCTGTCAACTCTAGTTAAAAATCTCTAACCTAAAATCTTCTCAGAAAAATGGTGAAATAAACTAACAAGTCCCTTGAGTGTATTGATATTACTACATATGAAATCTACTCATCCAAGAGCAGTGGTGGTCATTAGTGAAGGTTCATACAATGGAAATCAGTTGTAATTTTTCTATTACCTATGTAGCTTCTATCACATGTAACTAAGGTATAAAGTGATGAATTATCCTTCTGAAGTTTTCTAAGAGAATAATTCTGTGACCCAACTTAGCAGGCCTATCGACTACATGTATATTCACTGTATGTGATTACTCAAAAGTGTATAAAAAATTGTTTTGTTAAAAAAAAAAAAGACACCTCGACTTTTTGCAAGCAAGAATGTGGGTTGCATTCTCAGTTTATAGAGTCTCACTTCAGGCATTTTCTAAATTATTGGCAGTCTCTACCAATGGCAACGATGCAAAGGAAGAAAAATATCTGAGAACGATGAATTTGAATACACCTCATTTTAAAATGAGAAAACTGAGGCATAAAAGGGGGAGGGGCCTGATCTAAGGACACAACAAATGATAGAATTAGGACTAAAATCCGAGTTTCCTGATTCCCATACCTGTGCTTTTCTCACCCCACTGTCTTTCAGATGAATTTAAAGTCAATACCTTCTTCCAAGTTGCATAGTATTGCTTTCTCCTTTTTGGAGCCAACCCAGGCCTTTGTAGCCAGGATCCCGCCAACAGATCTCTCCAAGAAAAACACAAATGCTTCATCTGTTATTGGACTCTGATCTGTTTCTGGCATTGGCTTTTTTCATAAGAGCCTCACACCAGTCTGATATCTCTCTCCTCCTTCCCATATTCCTCTCTACCTCTTCCCTCACAGATTTGGTTTTCTTTTCCCTAGAGGTTATAAATATCCTGGAGAAACCATGAGGTATAACAACTGGTATGATAACTGGAGTCAGAGGACCAAAGTTGGGCTCAAACTCTATACCATTTTCTGATTGCTTGACCTTAAATTGGTTATATAAATTTACTGACCCTTAGTTTTATCATGTGCAACAATGGACTAAGGAAGTTCTAGTGAAATAGTGAATATGTTAATACATATTAATTCGAAGTTATATTTTTGTAAAGTTGTTGTGCCTGATATTGCCTTACTAGGTACTGGAAAAGCTGTGTGCTGAGGGTGGTTCTCTAACTCCCAGGTGTGTTGGTGACCAGAACAGAGATACAGCTGTCCAATTAAGAAAACATTTGCTGAGTGCCAGTATGTACAATACACGCACTATTCTGGCCCTGGGAATAATTTTCCAGAAGCCTGGTAGAAATTTGTCATTGTGACAGAGTGGAAGCACCTGGGACTTTAAGTCAAAGAGACATGTGGCCTGACTAGTTTGTGCCCTACAGTAAGCTATTTCCTCTCTCTTGGCTTTAGATTACTCAGCCTTAAAGAGAAAGGAATTAGACAAAATCATCCCTAAATTCTCTGTCAAATCTAAATTTCAGTGCTTCTATGATCCTATATTATGGCTGTTCATTTTCATTCCTCTGATATAACATTTTCTAGGCTTAGAAAGGACAATCTGTACTTTTCTCTTTGTAGTTGTCTTTTCAGGAATAACCACCATATATCACTTCCTAAACACAGGCACTAGAAAATCCTTATAGTATAACATAGGTGTTGACATATTTATGGCTGTACTTATTGTAGACAAGGGATCAGGAGAATGAAACTTCCTGCCTCATCCATAAGTCCAGATATAGTCATCATGAAATGACACCATGCATTAATGGGTTGTTTTTAGCAATTATGGGGTCAATGGGATTTTCTGAACGCACCTGAAAGCCTCTTTAACTAGGAACTCCATAATCATAAGACCATATCAATAAATTGAATCAAATTTTGCTATATTCAAACTCAATATGAAATGTTATAATCTAGTTTATATAAAGGCACAAGAATAGAGTTAGCTGTTTGCTATTTTTGTGAACTATGTCAAATCATATTTTATACCCCAGAGATGGCACGTGGTTGTGTAAACACTCTAAAATGACAGAGTGGTGTCTGATGGGGGTCTGGTGCTTCTAGAAGAGCCAGGCTACTGTGCAACAGGCATTCAGTACATAGAAGACACTACATCCCATTGTGCTTCCTACTCTCAGATTTCCCTTGCTGCGACAAAATGTGTCACACCAAGGAATAACCCTGCAATCATGATTACTTCCTGTTTCACTTTGCCAGGGATCTAAATAAAGGATGGATGTCTGAGATGTGCTGTAAGATGTGGCAGGAGATGGGACTTACATCCATGGTCCACGAGCCCTCCACTCTGCTCCTCTCAAGGCATATAATGTCACTTTCTTTCTTACTCAAGAGTGGAGACTAAATATCAACTCCCTCAATGTCACAGTTCAAATACTTAAAATTCTTCTGTCTTTCCTCCCTTCCTTCCATTTAACTCTGAGGAAGATTTTCTCTTCTTTCTAAGGCTAATCTCGCCATATACACATTTATCTCATTGCTGGACGCCCTTCAGAATTTGCTCCTCTTTTTAATTAAATCTTCAGTCTTTCCTCTGCTGGCTCCTTCTCTTTGATTTTCTCTTCAAGCACCAGTCCTCAAATAGCTTTGGTTTCCTCTGCTTCCTCACCACCCATTTACTCCTTAGGCTCCAAAAACATGGCTCCCAGCCATGCTCCTTTCCTAAAACAGCTCTGTCAAAATTTACCAGAGCCATTGCTGGTTCTGTTTATAGTCTTGACTTCTCCGAACGATTTTTTTTTAATTAATTAATTAATTTAATTTATTTTATTTTTGGCTGCATTGGGTCTTCATTGTTGCACATGGGCTTTCTCTAGTTGTGGTGAGCAGGGGCTACTCTTCGTTGCGGTGCACAGGCTTCTCATTGCGGTGGCTTCTCTTATTGTGGAGCACAGGCTCTAGGCACATGGGCTTCAGTAGTTGTGATTAACGGGCTCAGTAGTTGTGGCTCGCGGGCTCTAGAGCTCAGGCTCAGTATTTGTGGTGCATGGGCTTAGTTGCTCCACGGCATGTGGGATCTTTCTGGACCAGGGATCAAACCCAAGTCCCCTGCATTGGCAGGCGGACTCCTAACTACTGCATGGGAGGCATATTCTTAACCACTGCACCACCAGGGAAGTCCCTCTCTGAATGATTTAAGAGTGATGATTGACCTTGACTGTAGGATTTCCAAGATTCAGCACAAGTTTTTCATTATTCCTGTTCTTCTCTCTTTTTGTTGTTCTATCACTGTTTCTTCTTTTGCCTCTAATTGTGAACTAGAGGGGTTCCTTGAATTTTGAACAACTCATTGAATTTAACAGATCAAATATCTAGAATATGAAATCACTGAACTCAGAAAAATATTTGCAATCACTTACTGAGCATCTGTATGTGGATGCTTGCCCTGCCAGTTATTCCTGACATAATCCCTATTTCATATTATCTGTTTTTCCTAAAACCAGCTCTTCCTCCTTACACAGCTGCTAACAAAAGTCATTGTCCTGCCAGTCAGTAAGCATAAACCTGTAGGCATCTTTGACTCTATATCTCTTTTGTCCCAAGATGCAATCTGTTGCTTCTACTCCACTCTATCTCGACCATCTCCGTTCCCAAGCTACTTCCATCACCTCAATTAACATCACCACTGTTGGTCACTTCCTGGCCAGCTTCCTATCTTAATTTTACTTGTGCTCATCACTGTCATAGTATTTTTCCTATAGTGCATCATATCAATCACACACACACATACACACACATACACACACACACACACACACCTAACAATGTCTCTACAGTCCCCATAAAATTAAGTTTTCCTTCTCCTGTATGGAATCTGAGACCCTCTGCATATGACCAAAATGTCTTTCAAACATTTCCTTCCTCCATGAAGCCTAAACTTTTATGAAACCATTTACTTATTTCTCTAAACAAACCTAGGGCATTTCAAATTCAAATATGTCCCAAATTTGCCAAGATCATATTTATACCAAAAAACTGTTAGTTGTTATCTGAAATTCACATTTAACTGGGCATCCTGTATTTCATCTGGCAACCCTCCAGCCCTGCTAAAATTCCCTCCCTTCTCTATCCCCTGACAGTTTCCACACTTCACCACTTTCTCCCATCTCTCTTCTGTTCTTAAAAGCCTCTCTCAAATCCCACTTTCTCCATGAGGACTTTTACAATATTCCCAACCAGATAAAAACTCATTCTCATTTGATACCTTACTTCATTTTAATCTCCTAAAGGCCCATGAGACTTGTAACTCTCTTAAGATGTTTTATCCTTGTCTTGGAGTTATTTTCCTGAGATGCGAACAAGATTGTATATTTGTTGAAAATATGAACTGTATTTCTTTCACCTTTGTATACCCTTTCTCAAACCAAATAAATGTTTGAAAAATTGAAATGAAAATTTGTAAGATGCAGTCACCTGACTCATGATAGTTGTCAGCTGCAACATTTCGTATATCTAAATGATGGCTTTTAACCAGAGATCCATTATCACTATTAATGACCAGATGTGTTCTGCCTCTTGTCCAAACATGATCCAGCTGGCTGAAAACACTGATTGTCTCTGAGGCTTAGCCCTGTGGGTGCTGAAAGACTGTGTTTATCTTTCCTTAAAAATGGCAGGCATGGAACAACCTAATTCTGTGAAGACATGTAGTGGCATATTTAACCTCCTTTAGCTGTTCTTCCTTTTGCCTTCCTCTCCTAACCCTTGCCTTGGCTTTTCTTTCAAACTTCCACAATGTTATTTTCCTGCATCTCTTACCAAAGGTGAGGCCAGGGCCAATTGGTTTCGCAGGGCTACATGAGAATGGGGAATGGAATGGGTAGTGTAAGGAAAAGGCTTCCAGCTCAGTACTGGCTCACTTTGGGACTCCATAGGTGTGTTGCAGAGTGTGTATGTGGGATTGTGTACACACACCGTAAGCACATACAGAGTAAGATGTACCTCTCACATCATTCTAACTAATATTGATAGCAATTGTATCAGGAATTCAACCAATACCCAAGTATATCAATAATTGAAATTATACTATACACCAAGCACTATGCCAAGTGATCTACCTATATTGTCGTATTTAATCGTTAACACAACGCTATGAACTTTGTACTGTTATTATGCTAATTTGACAGATACCAGCACTAGGAGAGCTAAAGTAATTTTTCCTGTCTCATAATTTATGATTAACTTTTTAAAAGCAGGTCCAAACAGGTACACACATTTCATTTGGCTGGTAAATTTATCTAAAATTTCTTTTACTCTAAATGTTTCCTGTTCCTTTATTTTCCCCCTAGAACTTTTTTTTCTTAGGAAACCATGCTATTTTTTGTGATTACATCCATTTGTTGTAAATGTGTTCTTTTATGCCCCATATTTGAGACTTAAACAGATTTGAATTATTTTGTTGTGCTTTGGTGAGTGTGCTTCATAAACCAGTTGTATTATGTACTTTTATCTAGAGACCCAAAATGCCTGCCTGTCTCTGTTTTTGTGATGTGAACATTGATATGCTGATTTAGGCATTGACAACCTGACCTATCCATTATAATAATTCCATTAATTTTTATGTAACAGTATTTGTTTGCTAGGGCTCCTGTAACAAAATCAGTGACTTAACAGAAATTTATTGTCTCACAGTTTTGGAGTCAGCAAGGTTGGTTCCTATCAAGGGCTGTGAAGGAAGGATCTATTCCAGGCCCCTCTCCTTGGCATACAGATGACCAATTTCTCCCTGTGTCACCCTCCTTCCAGGTGTATCTGTGTGTCCCTTTTTCATAAGGCCACCAGTCACATTGGATTAGGGTTTACCCTAATGATCTCACATTAATTTGATTATCTCCGTACAGAGCCTATCTCAAATAAGGTCACATTCTGAGGTACTAAAGGTTAGGATTTCAACATATGAATTTAGGGGGACACAATTCAGCCCAATAATAACAATTTTAGCAGCCACTGATAATCTTTGCCTAAACTTATTTAGAGTTTACATGATGACAATATTCTATCAATCTTTCCTTATTTATTAACTAGATTATTCCCTAAAGAATTTTCCCTCACCAAATGTTAATCTGGAGGTCAAGTTAGTACAGTGAAGGCAGGATAAATGCTTGATTGTTTCCTTTTATTTAGCAGTTTTCAAAACAACAAGTTGTTTCTCTAGAGCCCCCCAAATATGGCCACTGAGGTTTGCCATTTTGTTATTTTTTGTGTGTTTATCATTATGAAGTCACAGGTTATAACAGGTATGTCTGTTTCAGTCCACTGCAGCTATTGTTATTTTTGATCTTGTTTGTCTTATCTCTGGCCAGTGGCAGACCCTTTAAATTGACGCCTGAGTTCTTTCAACATGACCTCAATAGTCGCTGATAGCGTCCTTGCCTTCTGACATATCAACTTGTAAATTCTCTGTCCTAGAGGAGGATAAAATACATCATGAGTTCATATTGATATTTCTAACTCAAATTTAGAATTGCAGGGCTTTTATTCAACTTCTTTGATTTTACACTTTGTTTCTTTCCTCTTCATTGAAAACATTGATTCTTCATGTATTAACATGACTATTTATTTACTTTGTCCTGTCATGTGTAATATATATGTATATATGTGTGTATGTATGTATATATCTAATAGTATACATAATAGTTTTTAAATAAAAATACCAACATTATTGTTACTGTCCTGTGTTAAGCCATTTTTCCCTGCAGCTCATTTCTAGGAAGACAGTTATCCAAGTAAGATGCTTTTGTTGCTTACCATTGTAGAAATGAAAATAATTAGAGAGGGCACACAGCATAAATGGGAATAGCTCTGCCAAGTGTGTGCGCTTTATGAAATGTGCACAACTTTGTCAGGTTCTCTAACACATATCAATGACTCCAAATCCCAAAGAGAAGCTTCTAAGCTTCAGGTTTCAGAAGTGAATCAAATGTTTACCAGAAACTTGTGGCCTGATGGGGATTTTGAGAACTCCCTTACTGTATTTGCTTACCTAGCTCCACTCTGAATTGATTTTTTGGATGTTCTTGACACTGCCTGACCATGGGTTGTGCATGAGAATAAAATCAATGGTTACATTTATTGAATATAAAAGAAAAACAGAGTTTCCCACTATTCCTTGGAGGGTTATTGCCTTGTTCTTCATGATAAAGCCAAGTAAAAAGTAGAGGCAATTATATTCCTAGTACAGATCCAACAAAACCCCACCATTATTGATTTTTAAAGCAGTTTGGGGCCCCTCAATGTTTCATATTAGCTTTCTATATTGATTGTACACCCTGAAAAAAAGACTTCTCTTTCTTACAGACTTTCTGTGTAGAGGCAGTTATGATTACATTCAAGAGTCCTGGGCAGATCACACAGGGTTTACTGTGAGACAGGCTGGGCAAAAAATATTGTTGAGTCGATTGCAGAGAATAAATATATGGGCAGATGCAGTGTTTGCAGAGGAGGACTGGCGGATATTGATAAATGCATCCTGTTAAGAGAAACTTGTTACTTCTAATGGAAGAGAGAAAAAACAGGGCACGCATAAAGAATAGGTAGCTCACTTTATTAGACGGAATGCCCTGGGGACTCTTTTTTTTTTTTTTTTTTTTTTTTTGCGGTACGCGGGCCTCTCACTGCTGTGGCCTCTCCCGTTGCGGAGCACAGGCTCCGGACGCGCAGGCTTAGCGGCCATGGCTCACGGGCCCAGCCGCTCCGCGGTATGTGGGATTTTCCCGGACCGGGGCACGAACCCGTGTCCCCTGCATCGGCAGGCGGACTCGCAACCACTGTGCCACCAGGGAAGCCCCTGGGGACTCTTTTTATAATTCCTGCCAAAGAGCACAGTATTGTTATTCCCCTCACACTTCTATTTTAGAGTTTCATCAGTGGAGTACAGAGAGAGATATTTAAAATGTTCTCCAGTGAACAGGCTGCTATTTTCCCTCTCAAAGTTTTTATTTTTAATGTTCTTTATTCATCTTTATATATATGAAAAACTTTATGATTCATTTATTTTTGTTAGGATCTCCTTTTTCATAACTACAGTATTGTGACTAATTCAAATACTAAATGAGAAATTTAAATAACTATGCAGTTACGGTAGCTTTTGTGAGGTCATGTGACCTGTGGATGGGTCATTATGATTAAACCTCCATAATTAAATTAATGTAGAAGATTAAGTAAAAACAGTGACCATAAATAAGCTACAAAAGAACTACATCTCCTCAAATTCTTAACTTGATTGAATCTCTTGTGGAATAATATCTAATGTGAACACTCAGGAAAGAAGGAAAA
The DNA here is from genome assembly GCF_008692025.1 of Phocoena sinus. NCBI lineage: Eukaryota > Metazoa > Chordata > Mammalia > Artiodactyla > Phocoenidae > Phocoena > Phocoena sinus. The sequence continues at coordinate 71,391,779 of NC_045767.1, forward strand.
ATGATAAAGCACATGAAAGAAAGAAAGAAGAAAAGAGGAGGAAAGAAAGGAAAAAAGGGAGGAAGGGAAGGAGGGAGGAAGGAAAGGGAGACAAAAAAAGGAAAACAAAACCAAATATCTTAGAAACATCTTATGAATTTTAGATCCTAGTTATAATTTTACAAACAACACCACTTATTTGTGAAATGTTTAATCTTCTCTACGAATTCAATTTATTCCATTAAACCATCATTTCCAACTACAGTATTTTAGTACCACTTCCATGATTTTTGCCACAACTACATATCATCTAAAAACATTGAATCACTTTTTTTTTTTTTTTTTTTTTTTTTTTTTGCGGTACGCGGGCCTCTCACTGCTGTGGCCTCTCCCGTTGCGGAGCACAGGCTCCGGACGCGCAGGCCTAGCGGCCATGGCTCACAGGCCTATCCTCTCCGCGGCATGTGGGATCTTCCCGGACCGGGGCACGAACCCGTGTCCCCCGCATCGGCAGGCGGACTCTCAACCACTGCGCCACCAGGGAAGCCCTTGAATCACTTTTTACTTAGGTACGTATGCATGTGTATATACATATATGCATATATGTATATACATATATATTTTATTTTTAAATTTTTCTAATTATTTAGTATTCAGTTTTTATTTTATTTTATTATTATTTATTTTTGGCTGCGTTGGGTCTTTGTTGCTGCATGCCAGCTTTCTCTGGTTGCGGCGAGTGGGGGCTACCCTTTATTGCAGTGCACTGGCTTCTCATTGAGGTGTTCTCTCTTGTTGTGGAGCATGGGCTCTAGGTGCGTGGGCTTCAGTAGTTGTGACAGCTGGGCTCAGTAGTTGTGGCACACGGGCTTAGTTGCTCCATGGCATGTCAAATCTTCCCAGACCTGGGTTCGAACCCATGTCCCCTGCATTGGCAGGTGGATTCTTAACCACTGCACTACCAGGGAAGCCCTTAAAGGAAACTTTTATTACCTCTGTATGTAGACAACTATTTTTTAATAGACATTAAAATACATCTCAGGTAAGAATTTTATTATAATTTAAAAATGCTTATCCATGTTCCATCTACAATGATATTTCCTCATTTATAGAAATGAGGTAACAATATTAACCATCTTATGGAGTATTACTAAAGTTAAATAAGTTGACCAGACAGCGGAAGCAAGAAGAACTACAGTCCTGCAGCCTGTGGAACAAAAACCATATTCACAGAAAGATAGACAAAATGAAAAGGCAGAGGACTAGGTACCAGATGAAGGAACAAAATAAAACCCCAGAAAAACAACTAAGTGAAGTGGAGATAGGCAACCTTCCAGAAAAAGAATTCAGAATAATACTACTGAAGATGATCCAGGACCTTGGAAAAAGAATGGAGGCAAAGATCGAGAAGATTCAAGAAATGTTTAACAGGGCTTCCCTGGTGGTGCAGTGGTTGAGAGTCTGCCTGCCGATGCAGGGGACACGGGTTCGTGCCCCAGTTTGGGAAGATCCCACATGCCGCGGAGCGGCTGGGCCCGTGAGCCATGGCCGCTGGGCCTGCACATCTGGAGCCTGTGCTCCGCAACGGGAGAGGCCACAACAGTGAGAGGCCCGCGTACCGCAAAAAAAAAAAAAAAAAAAAAAAGGTAAAAAAAACTGGGTGTAACACACACACATGACTAATTTTTCCTCTATTTCATTAAATAGCTGTAAATGTATATTCCAAGTGAGAGTTGTAGAAAGCTTTTAGCTAAGGAAGCACACAAGTGAAATAATATTGTATCTCATTAATGGGATCAATTCAAGATTCCAAACTTATTTGTATTTATCATACCCATTGTTTAGCTCAGATGATGTAATATTAATAGACCAGAGTAAGATAGAAGAACTATTCAACTTCTGTCTGACTTCTATCCAGTCAGGTAAGAAGACTTACTTTCCATCTGGAATGGTTAAAGTGAACATGATTTAGGAATTGTTAAAGAGAAGACAATTAGCAAATCACACAGAGTCATTTAGTTACTCATAGGAGTAGAAATCAGTGCACTGATAGATTTACTCATAGTTTGGATCTAGGTTATGAAAAAAATAGTCAGTGATGATTCTGTGGTTTTTGACCTAGGAACTGAAATAACAGAGTTGGAGGAACTGTAGACAAAATACTTCTGGGGAGAAGCTAAGCTCTGTTTGCAGGATGTTATATTTGAAATGCCTGTAAACATGCAAGTGAAGAGGTTGCTTGGCAGTTAGATGCAAAACTTGAGATCCAGGAGGAAGATCTGGATTCAGAGTCATTAGTATATAGATGGCCTTTAGAGTCATGTGTCTCGATGATATCACCAAGGGAATGAGCATAGAGGGAACAGAGATGAGACCCACTGTCAGGAAAAAGGAGAAGTCCCCCAAGAGTTAGAGCAAGGAAGAAAAGGGAAAATGGAAAAGAAAACTAAAAAGAAGCAGCCTGTGAAAGTAGGAAGGAAGCTGGGAAAGAGTGGTTTCCTTGAAGCTGAATGAAGAGAGTGTTTTAAGAAGGTGAGAGTAATCAATTGTGTCAAGTGTTGCTAATCAGTCGAGTAACCTGAGGATTATTGGTGACTGTCATGACCAAATTGGGAGCAATGGTAGAGGAAGCAGACTAATTGGGATAGATTCAGGAGAGAAAGGGAAGAGTGGAACCGTAAACAATGGACATATCAGTGTGCTGTTGAGAAAGATACATTTGAGAAGGGAAATTTGATAATTCAGGACAGAGAGTAAAGAGATACTCAGGCAATGTCCTTAAATAGGCAAGAAGGTACAGCATCTACTGTAAAATTGGAAGCTTAGCTTTAGATGGGAACATGAACAGTTCATTCATTGTAATAGGAGAGAAGGCAGAGTCTGTGGGTACAAACTCAATAGATAGATCCATGTGGTGGTAGCATATAATTACCACAATAAGTTCTTAAGATAGGTGGTCCCATTTTCTCCCTTTTAAAATGGAGAAACTGAAGCCCCAACAAGTTAAATAACTTACTTAAGATTGTAGAGCTGGAAAGTAACTGAGACAAAATTTGAAGCCAAGCAATCTAACTTCACGGCCGAAATGCTTAGTTACTATTCTAACAGACATACAGGGTTCTGCACAAGGTGAGGTCTCATCTAGACTATTTTTCTCAGTCCCGGATAACTCACTTTGAGAACACTATTAACAATCCAGAGAAACACAACTAGGATGGCAAAGGCCTTGGAACTCTGTCCTTGTGCAGATAATGAGCTTCTAAATAACACTCTGAAGATTATCACTCTTAGACCCTTTTATCTTTAAAACCACAGATGAGATGCCAATATAGTTGCTTGTGTTTTAAAATGTAAGACCACAGAAACTCTGGTTTTAAATAATATTCGAAGAAAAACAGGAGGAAAATGTAGAAGGAGCTAGGGAAGGATATCATTTTACCTAGGCTGAAAACAAGCCTAGATAGGGGAGAAATATGATAACACACCTGAAGTATTTGAAAATTTGCTATTTCAAAGAAAGCTTAGACTTACACTGTGTTGCTTTCAACAGAAGATCAAGGGCCAACATGCGAAACTTTCAAGGAACATATCAGTTCCATTTGCCTACTTTTGTGAACCTAATGTGAAAAAAGTTCACCATAAACATTTATCTTACATTCAAAAATGGAATTAATGCCTTGTTACTAGTATCTCTCCAAAAATAAGTAGGCTGGTGGAAAAAGAACTTGAGCTTTAGAATCAGAAGAACAATGCCACCATTTACTGATTGCATGCCTTAGGATCTGTTACCCAACCTCTCTGAACCTCTCAACTTCCTCATTTATAAAATGGCTGTAGTGGTACATCTTTCAGATTTGTGTATGAATGAATGTGTGTGAAGTGAGATGAGCAGTGTTCTTTATTTGCTTGTTTTGTTTTTCTCTTGCTCTTCTCTCACACCAGCCTCTCCATTACTAAAAATGTTTAGACAGAGGTTGGATGAGTACAAATACACGTCAAAGATGCTACAAATGGGATTCCAGCCCTGAGTGTGAGGTTGATTAAGTGGATTATTAGGTTCATTATAGCTCCACATTACTATAGAGCTAAGGGAAACATTATTCATAGAGATTAAAAGCATGGATATTGAAGGTAGGCAGTCCTTGGATATAATCATGTAATTCCCCAATATGTCAGGTATATGACCTTGGACATGTCAATTAACTTGTCTATGCCACAGTTTCTTTAACAGGATCATAATAGTCCAATGGGGCATGATTGCTGATATAATGAAATGAGAAGTGCATTTAAAATGCATAGCAAAGGGCCTGTCATATAGTGAGCACTCAATAAATGGTAGCTGTTCCTATCCTTAGGGACTTCTCTGTGGGTTAAGAGCCTATCTCTTTAAAGTGTTGTCCCACTTCCTTGGGAGGTGCTGCTGTTTTCAAGGTTAAATGGAAGGCTCTTTCATGGTCCTTATAGAATCATTTGGATTACCTTTGATGCTATCTGCTCCTAGCCCTTTAGAAGCTGGGTTTGTTCAAACCGGACAACAGAGGCATTTCATTCTTTTCTATGCTCTGAGTTTTTTGAGTCATTGGATTAGTGGAGCCACAGAAGAATGAGGCCATTAACTTCGTGCTAGAAAGTCTGTTATTGCTCATTATTTTCAAGTATTATATTCTTTCGTCTTTTGTGTCACAGGATAATTCTGTACCAAGGAAACCGTAGGTGCTGAAAATATAGTCACTTTTATTCACCCCATGTAAAAAGGGCAATGAAGGATGCCATTTTTAGAAAAAGATAGAGTCTTTGAAGATCAGCCTCCTTTGTGTCTTTTATCTAGAAATACACATGCCAAATGAGATGCCAAGAGATTTGGTTTCTGCTAAGAAGCTTAAGAAAATTAGGGACCAAGGTTGAAAGTAGCATTTATGGTTTAATATAGAGAAAATGTAGTATAGTAAGTTACTTTGTTCCAGGTTCCACTTCCATGTTCTGTTTTTATCTCCGTCTTTATTTTCAAGAAATTTAAAATATTACTACTTCGTAACTGTGAGAATGATGGGCCACACTCTTAAGTCATTTACTTTTTCTTAAATGGATGTTTTACTTGTTTTCAGTGTCTGAGAAGAATCAAAAGGAAACAACAGCAAAATAATTAGCCTATATGGTGTGCTCTAAAGAAAATAGACAACTAATGTTCAGTCAAATAGGTGTAGTGCTAACAAGGCCATCTGCGGAATACCCCAGGGTCTGAAATTATTTTGGAGAAATCTTTCCCTTCTGACCTTCAGTAGCTACAAGAATGAATTTGGGAAGAGCTACCTGCGTGCTCACCAGTCTGTGCAGTGACTCTATTCCCTGGTTGTCTTCCCTTTCCCTATCTCTATCAAGGGAATCAAGAATTGGCATTGAGATCAAACAAGCCTAGACTCTGAATCATGGTGCACCTGCTAGGACTTTGGGATCCATCCATTAAGATAAGGTTAAAGTTTCTAATTTAAGGTGAGCTTAATCCTCCTCTATAAGCCAGAGCCACTGATGAGCGTCTGGAACATAACAAAGTGTGTTCCCTCCCTGTTGTGTGTCCTGTATTTTCCTTCCACTCCAAATGTTGTAGAAACAGAATTGAAGCTCCTTATTGTTCTACCAGGGCTTTAGGAACAAAATCACAGGTAACAGTACTAGCAGTGTGATTTCTTCTGGAATTATAATACCAGGCTAAGTCAACAAGTATGGCAAACAGTCAGAGGTGATTCTAATTAAGTTATCTGAGCCTCTGAGGTGACCACGCCCTGCTTATTGCTCTATGCCTGATTTCAAGAGCTGGGAGGGCAGTGTTAGGCATTGGTTACAATCAAACACTTGTCAGTAAGACACAGCAAGGTTTAACCTGGCCTTGCCTCAAGCTAGATGATCAGTCTTTGGCAGTATTCTTAAACTTTATGAATCTCAGCTTTCTCCTTTGAAATGTGGAAGTTAAGAGTAGTAGCAACTTCATAGGGTTCTGCAGACACTTAAAGGTGAAAATGTACTTGAAACACTTAGTATAGAGCCTAGGACATTAGTAAAAATTCAACAAATAAGTACTGTCATTACTATTAGCTAGTTTATTATTTCCATCCTAAGATTATTTAGTGGAAATAAGAGATATGGTGTATCCATTAGCTAATCAATTAGCCTATGCATTTATTTAATACTTCACTCTCCAGATACTGTTGAGAAATCACCACATACAAGGTACTGTACTAAGTCTGTTGTAACAAAATGTTTCAAGATAATTAAACAAAAAGAAGAGGAAGCTGCCACCATTTGGGGAAAAAGAGTGAGGCATCTTCTAGGGTCCCTCTTCATCCATCACCCACCAGCATAGGAGACATGCTCTTCATGGTTAAATCATCTCTTCCCCATGTAGAAAACGAATCAAAATCCTGAGACTGGCACTAACAGCACTGATGCTCTGAGCAGACACTCTATTCCGACCCATGTAGTAGAGGGCAGGGGCTTTTATTTTATTTATTTTTTTGTTGAGAGTTCAGGTGCTGACAAAGAATGGCTAACATACATTTTTAAAGTGTCCCCTTTCACAGACGCACAAAACAATAGCACAGTAGCACAGGTGTTAAGTCACAGTCCTTTTTTCTGCCTAAAACTTCTTATACAAAGAAAGAGACTCCCTGATATAGGGAACGTACTTTTGTACAAGTACTTTTGTAGTCACAGAGCTGCTCACCTAGTGGAAGAGATGTAGTCTAGCAAAATCTGTTCCAAAGTAAATTTGTACTGTGCATACTCTATTTTCTCATTGACTTACTTGGCTGGAAATATTGTTTTTTGGATGTAGTAAGAGTCATGTTAAAAATTGAAGCAGGGCTTCCCTGGTGGCGCAGTGGTTGAGAGTCCGCCTGCCAATGCAGGGGACACGGGTTCGTGCCCCCGTCCGGGAAGATCCCACATGCCGCGGAGCGGCTGGGCCCGTGAGCCATGGCCGCTGAGCCTGCGCGTCCGGAGCCTGTGCTCCGCAACGGGAGAGGCCACAACAGTGAGAGGCCCACGTACCGCAAAAAAAAAAAAAAAAAAAAAAAAAAAAATTGAAGCAAAACATTAAGATGTTATATGTTTAAATGGAGAAAAATATTTCTGATAAAATAACATAAATGTTAAAAAATAATAAGAATGTCATAAGGTATTCACATCGCAAGACAAAAATAATACCAAATACCCTCTAAAAAGTAGTCATTTGCTTCATAATGCCTTTCATACTCTTTCTGTTCTAGAGAAGGCAAACCTCCAAATAGTCATTTTGCTACCTTTTAAATTCTTTTTGAATCAGCTTAGCATTTGTAAGTTTACAGTTAAACGTGTTTATCTTTCTGAGATTTCTCTTCACTTGAGCTTTATGATTTTTTTCTAAATATCTTATTGAGTAAGTCCTGTATAGTTTTGGATGGGAACTAATAACTATTGCAATAGTAACAGCTACTATTTATCAAGTGATATTAATTTCAAAGCACAATTATGATTTCATTAAGACTTGCAGCAGTTCCAGGAGGCGATATACTTCCTCTTACAACAAATGAGGAAACTAGAGTGCAAAGAGGTTAGATAACTTATCCAAGGACACTTTTCTACAATGCCTGTGAACTTTACCAGAACAGTACCTGGCATTGTATTGGAGGTTCATCCCATTGTCTGTAGAAGTATCATTACCTGGCTGTGAGCTAGTATCTGTCTGAAAGACTATAGACAAATTATTTATTGTGTCCATATCATCTGCTCTCTTTCTAGTTTAATTATTAAACTATTGACTAGTATTTTCATCAGGGGTTGTTGAGACCTTGCACATTATTTATTAATCTGAGCAATGTTCATTTCATTGAAGGACATTAGCCAGCTTGTAGAATTTGTCTGTGATCAATCACTCCAAATGATTCTAGTCATACATTTGTGTGGTGCTGTTTCTTCAGCTTATTCCTTTAGTTCATAATTCTGAATTAAATCATCTAAAACTAAGTATAGAGTGTTAAAAAAGGCAGCATATGCTGTGCGTCAAGATCTCAGTACTCTGGCAATCCAAAGTTTTTTTGATTTTAGGAAACCTTATGGAAATAGCAGAGTTTTCTAATGTTCATTTTGTAAATATCTGTGAATGAGATACTGGCATGGCAACTGCCCTGATCTAGGACCATACATATTTTTGTTATCATTGGACTCTAATTTGTATATAAACCTTGGATAAAAATAGACATGATTTTTTCACTTTTAAACTTGTGACATCTCAGTCCAAGACCCCCAAATAATCTCCTAGAATTAAACGAAATTCATTTATTTGATCATCTGATCCAGAATGACTTGTCAACAATGTTCATAATACAGGTTTCCTATGTGCTTAGAATCTCTTCTCTTCCAGTCTCAGCAGTAATGGGGACAATGGAAAACAAAACTTACAGAAAGTAAATCACCCAAGCAAATGAAACAATCAAAATCCAATCAAATAATTAAAGGAAATATTTAACTTTTCCTAGGTATAGGATATTTCTAAGTCAATAAATGATAGATACTTCCTAGATACCTAAGGGTCAAAGCATAATTATAAATCATCTACTGAGTTAATTTATTGATATAGTCTCTAACCCAGGATTTGGGTGTTTTTTTTTTCAAATTTATAATTTTATTAGCCAGAACAAGAATCTGGCCGTGTCAGGGTAAAGTGATAATGAATGCCTCTAAATTTTGTATAGACTATATATGAGATGCTAAGTTTGGCCTAGTTTCAGAACTAATAACTAATCACTGGTGTGTTATTTTATTTTTGTTATTGTTTTACTTTTGCTTTTTTTTATCTTATGAGGAATTTTAAAAGATTAAGAGAAATGATATCCTTTTCGATGGACGTACATACACATTTATATTTTTTAATTATACAAATGATGCTTGAACACCATATTTAAATTTATCTTTTTCTAGAAAAGTTGGAAATTAATCTCCATCTCTGGTCCGTTCACAAATATGACAAGTTCCTCTGCTTTAACTGTCCTTTGTATTTTTTCCAATACTTACTGTCAGGAATTTTGTTTACAGCTTATTTTTGAGCACATAAACTTATTATTACTGTGGTATTTTAAGAATCAATACTCACTGGTATTCACCAACAGGTGTTACTAATTTTTGTTGTTCACGCTTCTTTCAACCTCCAACATACTTCTTGAATTAGACTTTGAGTGTAAAATTCTACTTTTAAAGATACTTTTTCTTGGAACTTTGGCAGTTCATTTTCACTGTCTTCTGAATTGTATTACTACTAAATTTAAGAAAAAAGAAAAACTCATTCTTTCTATTATGCTTTAGAATTTTCTCTCTGTCATCGATTCTACACTTGCTTTGACTATAATGTGCCTTGGTGTGAGGGTTTTTAGTGGTTATTTTTTTTCTTTTTAAGCATATTCAGCATTCTAAGATATTTTATTCAAGTTGAAGACTCATATTTTATTAATTCTAGTAAGTTTTCAGTTATCATATCTCAAAATATTAGTTTACCACCACTCTCCTTATTCTCTCCTTATGTAGCTCTTATCAGGCTTATGATGGAGCTTCTGGATCTATTCTATTTATGTTTCTCTTAATATTTTTATTATTTCTATACATTTATTTTTTATACTGAATTCTGGGGCATTTCCTCAACTTAATTTTTCAGTTCAACAATTCAGACCTCAGTTGTGTTCAATGCTCCATTTGGCTCATTATTTGGAACTTTTATTTCAAAAACCATATTTTTAATGTCCATGTTTTCTAATTATTCTTTTCTATAACAACCTAAATAATTTTTATTATTTTATTTGTTCTCTTACTCTTTTATCTATTTAGGATAATAATATATGTAATAATATGTGTACTAATTATATGTAAACTGAAGGCCTTTCAGATTGCAATAGAACACAGTGGCTACAATATGAATACTGGACATGGATGCTGACTTCTAATTCTGGTTCCATAGATTAGAACTTTTCCCCTCTTGAGTAGTTACTTAATATCTCTGTCTTTCAGTTTCCTCACCCATAAGAGAGTGAAAGTAATAGTAATAGTATCTATCTCATAAGGTTGTTAGGACAATAATGAGATATATATATAGAGAGAGAGATAGATATACACACTAATTATGCTTGGTGCATAATTAGTGCTCATAACTAGCTGCTATTGTTGTCATTATTATGGTTATGGTTACTATATCCTCAAGTGTAAGCTATTTATACTATTTACTCATAGTATTTATTATCTCAGTGTTTTTGGTAAATTTTGCTTATTAGTTCATCTTCCATGGGAGAGTGCTACGGCAAGCATCCTGGGTTTTAATAACCTCACAGAAGGGGACTCATGTGGAAGCTTCAGCCCCAAACTTATACAGGAGAGTGACTATAACCATATCTTGCTTACAGCTACTTAGTTCAGGGCTCTGAGCCTGATAGGATGGCCAGGGTTCCAGCCCTTCCCTTGTCTCTACAGTAAAATGTGGTCTAGGATGGTGGCCCCAACCAGAACAAAAACTCAACCCAGACATAATTCTTGGTATCACTGAAGGCATAGTTTGAACCCCCATAGTTTCTTAGATCCTATGGTTAAGGGCACTGATAATTTTCCACCCACAAGTGAGTGACCTTGTGTTGGAGGCTAAAAGAACTTGTCAGTGGGAACATTGGAGACATTTCCTAGAATATCCTAGAAAATTGTGAGAATTTCTGGGGCAGTTTTTTTTTGGGAGGTGATAATCAGGTATGCTACTGAATGCTATTAATGCAATGCCATTTAAACTTCAGGATGGTATGTTACAGAAAAGCATGAGAAGCAGAGAGTCATGGATTCACACTACAGAAAATAAATCATGGCATTCAGATTTTCAAATAAAGAATCAGAAATATTTTCTAATGATTTTAATTGACGAGCAAATGATGCCATAGAATCTCATGTTTACCAAATGGTAACAACCATGTTATAGACTTCTGTTGATATTTAAAAAGAAAGAAATTTTGCATCTTTTGTGCACAGGGAACATTATTTGACACAGCAAGTAATCACCTTTCCTTCTCTCTTCTGGACCCATGATCTGCTACTCCTCTAAAAGCATGATGTATCCATTCATTTCTTCCATGGAACCCCAACCTTTCCTCATTCTACTAAACTTTGGAAGTGGAGGGACATGTAGATATTTTCCTTTTTCCCAGTTGCTGCTTCTAAACAATTAAATGGCTCCTCTCTTTCTGGACCTGTCTACACCACCTTTTTTCAACCCTTACTAGTGTTGCTCTATATCCCCATGAAGTTATAGATACCTTCCAAAACAACTCACATAACTCACAGTTATGAATTTTCATTCTATTCTGCCTTCAATCCAATGGATTCTACATCCAAAAAGATAATACTATGGACCACTTAACTTTTCAGTTCATTGACCTCCACCTCAATCCATATCAAAAACATTCCAGAAAGTCTGCGATTGGACTACATGCTTTGTAACTTTAGCCTCTTCACTCAGTTTTTCACAAGCCCTCAACTGGAAGTTCTGCCTTAATAGTTACTCCAGTTCTTGGCCCCTTCCCAATTTGCCTACATTACACTTATATTCAGTCAGGATGCCATAATTCTCCACTACATTTAAAAATTTTCTACCCTCTCCAGAAAGCTAGTGGCCACCCTTGGTTATTCTATAATTTACTCTTTTGTTTCCATTCCTAGACACCAGAACAGCATTGGAGGAAACCACTCTTTATCGTCCACTTTTTTCTATAACTCCACCACTCTACCAAAACAGCAATTCTTTTAGTCATTAGTCATCTCATAACTAACATGATCAATGACTTTTATTTCATCAGTCTTGTGAGTATGTGTTACATTTCCAACTGTATTATCCAGGTTATTGAGAGCAAAGACTCCATACATTTCTCTATCTCCTTAAGAATTGGTATATTTAAATATGTAATCTTGTTTTTAATCAATAAATGAATGAATGAATGGCTACATGGGTGAATGAGTGGTTGGATGGAGAGAGGAAAAATTGGATTTTCCCCCAAAACAATAAGAACTTTGGTATTCCACCTAACCTTACTTCCACCTCACTGTGAGTCACGCACTGTAGTGGTAGAACAGCTTTTAGCACTGCATGGAAGCGATGTCAAGCTGTGCTCAGCTCAGTCTTTTCCCCAGTTTAATTGACATACTTTTAACAACTTTGGTTGTACTCCCGTGAACTAGATCAGACAAAAGAAGCCAATCCAAGTTCAAGTGTCAGAATGATAAACTGTACTCAGCTGAGGTTACTTTGACCTGGTTTTGCTCCTCACTCAGCTAACCTTAAGGATACAGGATGGCATGAGTGACCATGGCTCCCGGGTGCCTCCCTCAGCCTTTATGATGATATACCTAAAGTTGGGTGGCCTCGGTGGTCCTTCTTATAGGAGGGAATCATGAGACCAGAGAATCCCAGACATGCAGGATTTTTTAATATTACCTGTCTTAGGCAGTGTAGTTGGAGAGCAGGTTAGGACTTGGAGATCCATCTTGTTACTACAAAATGATTACTTTGCTGTACTGTGATTACGTGTTTCACTTTTTGTTTCTTCCTGAGCCATGGCTTGGGTTACAAGGCATCAGGCCTAACATACCTGCTTTTATTCCTCTAAAATAGGCATTAGATTTATTTTTACTTTGGCTTATTTACATGGTGTCTAAAAGAATGTTCTGCTCATGTTCAAAATTTTCTTTTGCCAACGAGTCATTTTCCTTTTTTTTTTTTTTTTGCGGTATGTGGGCCTCTCACTGTTGTGGTCTCTCCCATTGCGGAGCACAGGCTCCGGACGCGCAGGCTCAGCGGCCATGGCTTACGGGCCCAGCCGCTCTGCAGCATGTGGGATCTTCCCGGACCGGGGCACGAACCCGTGTCCCCTGCATCGGCAGGCGGACTCTCAACCACTGCGCCACCAGGGAAGCCCAAGGAGTCATTTTCTTAATGCTCATCTCTGTGCTTTTATAATAATGACCAGTCCGTAGAACATAAAAGTTAACAAAATCCTTCCATTTTTCCACGGGGCACACTTCCTCACAAGATTATTCACAGGAGGTAAGATCACTGCAGAGCTCCTCCAGTTCTTGCAAGAAAAAGGTGACCTTCCTTCTCTTAATCTTGTTCCTTCCTAAATAGTGTCCTAGAAAAAACTAAGACTACTGCTTCTTAGAAAATGTTTGTACCACCATTCCACCGTGGAGTAAAAGGTCACAGCTTATGTGAAATCAGCCATATAAAGGAATGAATTAAATTTCAGCCTCAAATCTAAAGGTCAACATTAAAACTTCCTGATAATATATGGATATATAAATGGAATCATTCACTGCTCACTCTCCTTGGTGTAAAAATGGTGTGTTGTATTATTAAACACTGTGATAGAATCACTCAAAACTGTGTTCAAGTTCTAGTTCTTCTTATTACCTGCAAAACTTCAGAGTACAGGTTTCCCTGCTCTCTGAAAGTAGAGTGTTCCTATGAAATCTCTCGTAAGCTAGGAAGCAATTACCTTAGGACACGTCTTGCTAACAGATGCACAAAATCAATCGAGATAAAGTGCAAATGCTCACAGACACAGTTCAAAGCGATGGTGGTCTGATGCTGAGATGCTGAGTGTAGTTCCCAGGCCAGGGGCTTGATGGTACCTCTGTCTCTACTCAGATGTGGCTGGCTTTATAGGCTGCTGCAGAACCTTCGCTGAATGCTATTTTTGTTTCTTCGCCTTTTTTTGTAAAAGCGAAAATCCTCTTCGGATTTCTTTCAGTTAGCAAAAATGGGAACTGAGATAGGTCTTTCATAAAAGTGAAGTGGCATAAAATGAACTTTGAAAAAGCAGGGGAGACCTGTATTCATTCTCCCAGCATTTCAGTTTCCTCATCTGAGGATGCTAATAACACCAACTCACAAGATTTTATATTATGTATCATTGTATGTAAAGCATCTGGCAGCTAGTAAGAGTTCAATACATGGTAGTTTTCAAGCCCCTTTTTAAAAAATTCAAGGGATGAAAACAGTGATCAAAAATAGGCCTGCAGGGCTTCCCTGGTGGCGCAGTGGTTGAGAGTCCGCCTGCCGATGCAGGGGACACGGGTTCGTGCCCCGGTCTGGGAGGATCCCACATGCCGCGGAGCGGCTGGGCCCGTGAGCCATGGCCGCTGAGCCTGCGCGTCCGGAGCCTGTCCTCCGCAACGGGAGAGGCCACAACAGTGAGAGGCCCGCGTAACGCATAAAAAAAAAAAAAAAAAAAAAAAAAAAAAAAAAAAAAAAAAAAATAGGCCTGCAAATCCCAGCTCTTCAGTGCTGGGGCAGAATCCCTGAGAGCTGACAGCAGCAGCTTACTGATCTCTTTGAAACGTGGTCCTTCTGCTCAGATGTCTCAGGGAAGAGCACCGTGTGTGGCTATGCTATACTTAACCGAGGGAAAGCGTCACCTGGTCATCACTGGCTTATATATAGCTTTTTCCAGAAGGTCCCCAAAGTGCTTAATTGAATATCTTCTCAAATACCTCATGAATCTCTAATATTGCACCAACACTGAGCACATCTCTCAAAATGTCAAAACAGCATTAAATTCTAGTCCAACAATAGAATTTTTGACCAAGATTTCCTGACTGTGCCTTCAGTTTTACAAAGTCAAGGAAATAATTGGTGGGTAGAGTGTTTCAAAACATACATCACTCAAGTAAACCTGGGGAGTAAGCCCTGAGTTCTCCCTTGTAATCACTGTGCCTAAATGACGGTTCAGTGATCTGTCAGAAAGTCAGTAAGTGTATCCTGAGCACACCAGCAGAACATGGACCCCCAAATCACAGAAAGGTCCCTCTTCGTAGTTTTTAATTTGGCTAAAATTAGAAAGGTTATTTTATGGAGGAAATTTGTCTGAAAACTTTTGGGTGGTCTCAAATGTAGTTGAAAAGCATTCCTAGCAATTCAGGGGGGTCTCGTGTCTAGTAACAAAAAGCATTAATGGAAATGGTCTAGGCATTTTGGAGGTCTCTTGAAATTATGCATATTTCTAACCAAGTTACTCTTCTGAATATTTAAGAGACCCCACCTATCCCAAAGTGACAGTTGTGCACAGACAATAACCATGGAGCTCAGAAATTATCTATCATGGAAAAATAATTTAAACATCCTACTAAGCAATAACATCTTCAACTAAATAAGACAATATTAATTCCATTATATTACTTATAGCAAGTCCCCTTATTAGAGAGACACTTTTGGCATTGTTGTTGATTAGCTCTTAGAGATGCTTTATCCAAACTATGAAACCATAGTAGCTAACAATTGAATAAAATACTAAACTTTATTGGGCTTCCCTGGTGGCGCAGTGGTTGGGGGTCCGCCTGCCGATGCAGGGGGCACGGGTTCGTGCCCCGGTCCGGGAGGATCCCACATGCTGCGGAGCGGCTGGGCCCGTGAACCGTGGCTGCTGGGCCTGCGTGTCCGGAGCCTGTGCTCCGCGATGGGAGAGGCCGCAGTGGTGGGGGGCCCACGTACCGCAAAAAAAACAAAAAACAAAATACTAGACTTTATTGAATGCTTGCTATATGCCAGACACTATTAAAAAACAGGATTATCTTATTGCATTCTCACAGAATCCCTCTGAGGTAAATTAATATCCGTATTTTAAATGAAGAAATAGAACATATCTATGAAACAGAAACAGACTTTCAGGCATAGAGAACAGATTTGTGGTTGCCAAGGGGGAGGGGGTTAGGGGAAGGATGGAGTGGGAAGTTGGGGTTAGCAGATGTAAGCTATGATATATGGAATGGATAAACAACACGGTCCTACTGTATAGCACAGAGAACTATATTCAGTATCCTATGATAAACCATAATGGAAAAGGATATTAAAATAAGAATGTATTTATGTGTATAACGGAATCACTTTGCTGTACAGCAGAAATTAACACAACCTTGTAAATCAACTATACTTTAATTTAAAAAACTGAGGAAATAAAGCCCAGAGGGTTGTTAAATAACTTTCAAAAGGTTGTGCGCATAGTAAATATTGGAGGCACTACTACAAAGAAGGAGAAACTGTGTGATTCCAGTGCTTTCAGCACTGCATTCAGCCTCTGTACTAAACAACATCTGTAACCTACAAAGCACACTTACCCCCAAGTTACATATGATCCTCATAGCAATCTAGTTTATAGATAAGCAAGTTTATGTCGATAGATGTTAAGGTCACGCAGGTTGCCAGTGGCAAAGGTGGACCCAAGTCCAACTTTCACTTCAAGTCACTCCAAATTATTAAGAAATTAAACTAACTAAATCCAACTGGGAAATAAATGCTTCTTTTAGTGGGACCCATTGCCTCTACACATTAAGGATGACTATAAATTAAGTATATCCTGAATAAATCCAACTACATGTTGTCACCTACATTGTTGCTCCCTCTCTAGTTGGAACCACCATCATTTCTCAACTGAATGTGGCTGCCACCGTTCCTTTACAGCCGCAGTGCTTTAGGCCACAGATACTTCTGAGAAGCTGGCATTACAAATAACATTTGCCCTCCATGAAAATAAAGATCCATGCGTTTTCACACATACAGGTGTGTGCACAGTTTAGCATGGCATTTCGTGGACCCTCCCTAGTGGGGACTCCTCCTGGACATTTTTAGCCCCTCCTCCACCATCTATTAGGCGCACAGCAGTCATGGTGATGCTTGGAACAGAAGTCAGGTCATGTCACTTCTCTACTAAAAACCCTCCAATGACTTCCCCCTTCACTCAGAAAAGAATCCAAAATGAGACACCGCATAATCAGACCCCCGCGGTTCCTCATTTCCTACTCCTTCCCTTCAAACACTTTACTCTAGTCACAAAGGCCTTCTTGCTCCTATACCCCAAGCTGACTCCTGACTAGCTCCCTGGTTCTTAATATTCCTTCTGCCTAGAAGACTCTTCCTCCGGAAGTCCACAGAGCTGGCTCCTTCACCCAGACCCCCTAGTGCCATCTGATCACAGAGGTCCTCTAATCACTCTCTTTCCCCTTGCCTTGATTTGCAATTACAACCGTTTTTCAAATCACATCCTTGTTTTGTACTCTGATCCCTGTCTCCATACACCAGATGATCAGTTCCCTGAGTACACCAACTTTGTTTACTGCTGTAGTCCCAGTGACTAGATCAAGGTTGGTACATGGTGTGCACTTGTGTAGCATTTGTTGGATGAAATATGAGCTAGATAAACAAACTGAATAAATAACTGACACAAAATATAAATCTAAATGAGCATCTTCCCAGCCAAGTTAACCACATTTTTAAAACAGACACTGACATGTGCTTGTCTTCAAACCTAGTTTAGAACTAGTTCACAAACCACTGGATGAGGCTGATTTCACTAGTTTTTAGTCATGTTAGAGGTTTTTAAAAATGCAAGATGGTATTTTTTTTTAGATTGATAACCCATTTTGTTCACCAGGTGTGTTTCTGGTTGATTTTTCACCTGAAATCTAATTGACCTTCAAAAGGGAAAATTATATTTTGGGTGCCAAGTTAAATGACACTGTGCTTTTTGGACTGTGATCAATAGTTCCCTCTGAAAATTCTTATATATCAAAATATATTGCTACTCTTTGAGTTTGCTGTTTGTCAGAAATTCAATATACTTTAGAAGAAAAATCAGGAAACCATTCCCTCTGTTTCCCCTGCCATGATGTGTGACATTGAAGACTGGTCCAAAAGAGTCTTTGAAAGGTATGAAAGTATTTTATTGAGCCAAGGTAGACTTTATCAAATAACATTTCATCAGTTAACATGTTTAACAATCACTGATCATACCCAAATAAAATATTCAGACTTCTTTTGTGCTGAGGTCAGTAACTTCATCACTTATATAAATTCAACCTGCTTTGTGTTTGGGGGCTACAATAAGTGTCGAACTATATCAAGCAAATACCCTATGTAGTTAATCTCTGGTTATCCATTTAACAAACTTTTATGGAGCACCAACTGTGTGCCAGCAGCATTACCAGTTGCTAGACATAAAAAATTGAGTGATACCTGTATTTTAGATGGAGAGAAAATCTGGGAAAGAGATAATTGCAGAACATTGTACAAAGTATCCTGGGAATGGAAATATACAAAATGGAATAGGACCACAAGCAAACAGGAGCCTAAGTCTTCCAAGGAAAATGAAGAAGAGCAAAGAGAGTTGTTTTTTTTTTTTCAGCTGTGTTGGGTCTTTGTTGCTGCACCCGGGCTTTCTCTAGTTGCGGCAAGAGGGGGCTACTCTTTGTTGTGGTGTACGGGCTTCTTATTGCGGTGGCTTCTCTTGTTGTGAAGCACGGGTTCTAGGTGCACAGGCTTCAGTAGTTGTGGCATAATGGCTCAGTAGTTGTGGCTTGCAGGCTCTAGAGCACAGGCTCAGTAGTTGTGGAGCATGGGCTTAGTTGCTCTGCAGCATGTGGGATCTTCCCGGACCAGGGCTCGAACCCGTGTCCCCTGCATTGGCAGGCAGATGCTTAACCACTGCACCACCAGGGAAGCCCTAAGAGACTTTTTAAGAAAGTGATATTTGAGCTCAATTTTGAAGGATGCTGAAAAGCTTACCAAAAATAGAAGAGGTCAGGGGCAGGAAACAGCTCTCAGGGCAATGGAAGTACTTGGAAAGTCTTGGAGTGGATGGAGAATACATTGAGTGGGTTAAGTGCAGGAATCAAGCCTGTGAGGAGAAGTGGGGTCTTCATACATAGTGTTATGGTAGTGATGAGCAATCCAAGTTGAGGAAATAGTCTGACTGTTTCAGAATTGTTTTTGAACAAGGCCCTTTCTGGGAGCAACATGGAGGATGCAGTATAAGAAGGGTGAGGCTGTATTGTAGTTTTAGTAGCCAATTTGCATTTTGAAACAGGAGTTTTGTTAGAAGCTAGACTTTTTTATCCACAGACTCAAAAGGTCTGTCTCATGTAACACACTAGATTATGAGTTCCTAATGGTAGAGTACCTGGTCTTATTCATCTTTCTTTCCCCAGAACCTGGCAGACAGGAACTATAAGTGCTCAATAAATAATTTTTAGTTGAATCAGTTTAGTTGTTTTTTGTAATGCAGCGAGCTTTCAGGCTCTATTGTACAATACATTCTAATGCAAAGAGGGAGACACCCATAAGCCTTTCCCGGGTGTCAAATGGCCCATCTTAGGTAAGAAGGGGCTGTGCTGGCACTCATGACCCAGGACAACTGCATTGGAAAATGCAAAAAAGCACTCCAGGCCACCTGAGTCTGCTCTTGCCCCAACATAGAATAAAGCCAGAACAAATGGTTCAACTAGAAGCAACTTTGATTTCCTATTTCATCTAATTCCCTTAGTCTTCTACCTTTACTTGGTTCAAGGAATAGAATAGTGTGAAGATACCTGACAAAATTTCTCTAAAGAGGTAGCTGGCACCATCGTGGGGAAAATTTAGTTAAGAAAATAATTGTATGTGTTGTATGGTACATCTTCCAGCAACAGCTGAGGTACTCAACAGCTGAGGTAATAAGTACTACCCATCCATTCTCTGCTAACCCTATTCAACTCTATCTAAATTAGTTAAGTTGATAGTTAATTTTAATTTATTTAGCAAAGAAGATAAGTTTAACTATTGTGTATTGCGCACATACTGTAAACCAACGTACAGCATGTGTTAATAGATTTATACATGTTATCTTTTTTAACCTTTCCAACAGACTTGATCATTGTCAACACCTGCACATATTCCCCTGTATGTGCTTTTAAAAGCCATCACAACCATTTTCAAAAGCTTTAAACTCCCCAACTTTAAAACAAAAGAGGAAGGATATGAATCTAAAATTTAGAAAGGTTAAGGTGGACAAGGCCACCTAGGTAATAAGAAGTGGAACTAGCATTTAAACCCCAGCCAGCCTGACTCCCGTTCTCCCTGGTTCTCAAACTTTCCTTTTTTCTCAGTTTTATTGAGACATAATTGACATAAAACATTGTATTAGTTTAAGGTATACCTAATGGTGTGATATTTGTATATATTGTAAAATGATTACTTGTTAACATCCACAATCTCACATTGTTGCAATTTGCTTTTTTTGTGATGAGAACTTTTTTTTTTGACATCTTTATTGGAGTATAATTGCTTTACAATGGTGCTGTATAACAAAGTGAATCAGCTATACGTATACATAAATCCCCATATCCCTTCCCTCTTGCGTCTCCTTCCTACACTCCCTATCCCACCCCTCTAGGTGGTCACAAAGCACTGAGCTGATCTCCCTGTTCTATGTGGCTGCTTCCCACTAGCTATCTATTCTACATTTGGTAGTGTATATATGTCAATGCCACTCTCTCACTTTATCCCAGCTTCCATATATATGTGTTAACATACGGTATTTGTTTTTCTCTTTCTGACTTCCTTCACTCTGTATGACAGTCTCTAGGTCCATCAAGTATACAATATAGTATCATTAATTGTAGTAACAATGCCATACATAATATCTTTGGGACTTATTTATTTTATAACTGGAAGTTTGTCCCTTTTGACCACTCTCTGCCCCACCCTGCAACCCTTGCCACTGGCAGCCACCAATCTGTTCTGTTTCTATGAGTTTGGTTTTTGTGCATTTGGATCACCTCAGGATCTTGTGAAAATACATATTTTGACTCAGTAGTGCTATGCGTCAAAGGTGAGGCCTGAGATTCCAGGGACCGTATCTTGAGTATAGATACTAAACCACTATGGTTCTAAACCACTACACGGGACTTAAGAATAGAAAATTGAATCTGTGCCAATGACTGTAACAGATGTTTGTTAGCTGTGCAGGTTCTGGACCCAGGTCTAGTTTATACATGAAATTTTTCCTTGGCCTGACATTATACATTTTATTCCCTGAATTTTCAGATTTTTAAACAAAATTTAAGTCTTTTTTAAGCATTAAGCTCTCAGCAAAATATGATCCACATCATATTCTTCCCCTCTCCTGGAAAATAGTGTCCACATACAAGACAAGTTGGAGAATTAAAAAAAAGGTGATCAGACAATCAATTCCATGGCTAGTTATATAGCCAAAGAAGATGAAAACATGAATTCCAAAAGATACATGCATGCCAGTGTTCACAGAAGCATTATTTGCAATAGACAAGAGATGGAGGCAATCTAAGTGTCCATCAACAGATGAATGGATAAAGATTTTATATATATATATACACATACACATATATCTGCGTGTATATATATGTTTATACATATACATATATAAATATATATAATGAATATTGCTCAGCCATAAAAAAGGATGAAATTCTGGAAATTCTGCCATTTGCAACAATGTGGATGGACCTAGAGAGCACTATTTTTAGTGAAATAAGTCAAACAGAGAAAAACAAATACTCTGTAATCACTTATATGTGGAGTCTAAAAAATAAAAATGACATGTATATAAAAAAACAGAACCAGACTCACAGATATAGAAAAAAAACTAGTGGAGAATAGCTGGACCAGCCGGGGCCCTGCAGGAAACGAATTGGCAGCCGGCGGTGGACCCTCTCTAGAACTAAGTCTATCGAGAGATTATCCATTCTGTCCAGTCAATGCCATGGATAAGCATCCCCATGGTCTCAGTGTTCCCGCTAGAGTATTGCTGAGGGAATGAGAATCTTATCTATCTTCTTTAAAAAAACCAACTTCTGCAGAGGGCAGACAGCAGTAACAAGAAATACAATCCTTCAGGATGTGGAACAAAAACCACTTTCACAGAAACATAGACAAGATAAAAAGGCAGAGGGCTATGTACCAGATGAAGGAACAAGATAAAACCCCAGAAAAATAACTAAATGAAGTGGAGATAGGCAACCTTCTGGAAAAAGAATTCAGAATAATTATCGTGAAGATGATCCAGGACCCTGGAAAAAGACTGGAAGCAAAGATCGAGAAGATGCAAGAAATGTTTAACAAAGACCTAGAAGAATTAAAGAACAAACAAACAGAGATGAACAATACAATAACTGAAATGAAAACTACACTAGAAGGAATCAATAGCAGAATAACTGAGGCAGAAGAACGGATAAGTGACTGGAAGACAGAATGGTGGAATTCACTGCTGCGGAACAGAATAAAGAAAAAAGAATAAAAAGAAATGAAGACAGCCTAAGAGACCTCTGGGACAACATTAAATGCAGCAACATTCGCATTATAGGGGTCCCATAAGGAGAAGAGAGAGAGAAAGGACCAGAGAAAATATTTGAAGAGATTATAGTTGAAAACATCCCTAACATGGGAAAGGAAATAGCCACCCAAGTCCAGGAAGTGCAGAGAGTCCCATACAGGATAAACCCAAGGAGAAACACACCGAGACACATAGTCATCAAATTGGCAAAAATTAAAGACAAAGAAAAGTTATTGAAACAGCAAAGGAAAAACGACCAATAACATACAAGGGAACTCCCATAAGGTTAACAGCTGATTTCTCAGGAGAAACTCTAAAAGCCAGAAGGGAGTGGCATGATATACTTAAAGTGATGAAAGGGGGCCTCCCTGGTGGTGCAGTGGTTGAGAGTCTGCCTGCCGATGCAGGGGACACGGGTTTGTGCCCTGGTCTGGGAAGATCCCACATGCCGTGGAGTGGCTGGGCCCGTGAGCCATGGCCGCTGAGCCCGCGCGTCCAGAGCCTGTGCTCTGCAACGGGAGAGACCACAACAGTGAGAGGCCTGCATACCGCAAAAAAAAAAAAAAAAAAAAGTGATGAAAGGGAAGAACCTACAACCAAGATTACCCGGCAAGGGTCTCATTCAGATTCGATGGAGAAATCAAAAGCTTTATAGACAAACAAAAGCTAAGAGAATTCGGCACCACCAAACCAGCTCTACAACAAATGCTAAAGGAACTTCTCTAAGTGGGAAACACAGGAGAAGAAAAGGACCTACAAAAACAAACCCAAAACAATTAAGAAAATGGTCATAGGAACATACATATTGATAGTTACTTTAAATGTGAATGGATTAAATGCTCCAACCAAAAGACACAGGCTTGCTGAATGGATACAAAAACAAGACCCATATATATGCAGTCTACAAGAGACCCACTTCAGACCTAGAGACACATTCAGACTGAAAGTGAAGGGATGGAAAAAGATATTCCATGCAAATGGAAATCAAAACAAAGCTGGAATAGCAATACCCATATCAGATAAAATAGACCTTAAAATAAATAATGTTACCAGAGACAAGGAAGGTTACTACATAACGATCAGGGGATCAATCCAAGAAGATGATATAGCAATTATAAATATATATGCACCCAACATAGGAGCACCTCAATACATAAGGCAACGGCTGACAGCTATAAAAGAGGAAATCGACAGTAACACGATAATAGTGGGGGACTTTAACACCTCACTTACACCAATGGACAGATCATCCAAAATGAAAATAAATAAGGAAACAGAGCCTTAAATGACACAATAGACCAAAAAATGTAATTGATATTTTTAGGACATTTCATCCAAAAACAGCATATTACACTTTCTTCTCAAGTGCTCACGGAACATTCTCCGGGATAGATCACATCGTGGGTCACAAATCAAGCCTCAGTAAATTTAAGAAAATTGAAATCATATCAAGTATCTTTTCTGACCACAGTGCTATGAGATTAGAAATGAATTACAGGGAAAAAAACGTAAAAAACGCAAACACATGGAGACTAAACAATACGTTACTAAATAACCAAGAGATCACTTAAGAAATCAAAGAGGAAATCAAAAAATACCTAGAGACAAATGACAATGAAAACACGACGATCCAAAACTTATGGGATGCAGCAAAAGCAGTTCTAAGAGGAAGTTTATAGCTATATAAGCCTACCTCAAGAAACAAGAGAAATCTCAAATAAACAATCTAATCTTACATCTACAGGAACTAGAGAAAGAAGAACAAACAAAACCCAAAGTTAGCAGAAGGAAAGAAATCATAAAGATCAGAGCAGAAATAGATGAAATAGAAACGAAGAAAACAATAGCAAAGATCAATAAAACTAAAAGCTGGTTCTTTGAGAAGATAAACAAAATTGATAAACCATTAGCCAGACTCATCAAGAAAAAGAGGGAGAGGACTCAAATCAATAAAATTAGAAATGAAAAAGGAGAAGTTACAACAGACACTGCAGAAATACAAAGCATCCTATGAGACTACTACAAGCAACTGTATGGCAGTAAAATGGACAACCTGGAAGAAATGGACAAATTCTTAGAAAGGTATAACCTTCCAAGACTGAACAAGGAAAAAATAGAAAATATGAACAGACCAATCACAAGTAATGAAATTGAAACTATGATTTAAAATCCTCCAACAAACAAATATCCACGACCAGATGGCTTCACAGGTGAATTCTATCAAACATTTAGAGACGAGCTAACACCCATCCTTCTCAAACTCTTCCACAAAATTGCAGAGGAAGGAACACTCCCAAACTCATTCTGTGAGGCCACCATCACCGTGATACCAAAATCAGACAAAGATACTACAAAAAAAGAAAATTATAAACCAATATCACTGATGAATATAGATGCGAAAATCCTCAACAAAATACTAGCAAACAGAATCCAACAACACATTAAAAGAATCATACACCATGACCAAGTGGGATTTATCCCAGGAATGCAAGGATTCTTCAATATACACAAATCAATCAATGTGATACACCATATTAACAAATTGAATAGTAAAAACCATATGATCATCTCAATAGATGCAGAAAAAGCTTTTGACAAAATTCAACACCCATTTATGATAAACGCTCTCCAGAAAGTGGGCATAGAGGGAACCTACCTCAACATAATAAAGACCATATACAACAAACCCACAGCAAACATCATTTTCAATGGTGAAAAACTGAAAGCATTTTCTCTAAGATCAGGAAAAAGACAAGGATATCAACTCTTACCACTATTATTCAACATAGTTTTGGAAGTCCTAGCCACAACAATCAGAGAAGAAAAAGAGAAGGAATACAAATTGGAAAAGAAGAAGTAGGGCTTCCCTGGTGGTGCAGTGATTGAGAGTCTGCCTGCCGATGCAGGGGATGCGGTTTCGTGCCCTGGTCTGGGAAGATCCCACATGCCGTGGAGCGGCTGGACCCGTGAGCCATGGCCGCTGAGCCTGTGCATCCGGAGCCTCTGCTCCGCAATGGGAGAGGCCACAACAGTGAGAGGCCCACATACCGCCAAAAAAAAAAAAAGAAGTAATACAGTCACTGTTTGCAGATGACATGATACTATACATAGAGAATCCTAACGATGCCACCAGAAAACTACTAGAGCTAATCAATGAATTTGGTAAAGTTGCATGATACAAAATTAATGCACAGAAATCTCTTGCATTTCTATACACTAATGATGAACAATCTTAAAGATGAAAGTAAGGAAACACTCCCATTTACCATTGCAACAAAAAGAATAAAATACCTAGGGATAAACCTGCCAAGGGAGACAAAAGACCTGTATGCAGAAAACTATAAGACACTGATGAAAGAAATTAAAGATGATACAGATGGAGAGATATACCATGTTCTTGGATTGGAAGAATCAATATTGTGAAAATGACTATACTACCCAAATAAATCTACAGATTCTATGCAATTCCTATCAAATTACCAATGGCATTTGTTATGGAAGTAAAACAAAAAATCTTAAAATTTGTATGGAGACACAAAAGACCCCGAATAGCCAAAGCAGTCTTGAGGGAAAAAAATGGAGCTGGAGGAACCAGACTCGCTAACTTCAGACCATACTATAAAGCTACTCCGGAAGCAGGAATTAGGGCTTCCCTGGTGACGCAGTCGTTAACAATCCGACTGCCAATGCAGGGAACATGGGTTCAAGCCCTGGTCTGGGAGGATCCCACATGCCACGGAGCAACTAGGCCCCTGTGCCACACTACTGAGCCTGTGCTCTGGAGCCCGTGAGCCACAACTGCTGAAACCTGCGGGCCTAGAGCCCGTGCTCTGCAACGAGAAGCCACCGGAATGAGAAGCCCGTGCACCGCAATGAAGAGTAGCCCCTGTTCGCCCCAACTGGGGAGAGCCCGTGTGCATCAGTGAAGACCCAACGCAGCCAAAAATAAACAAAAACAAATAAGTTTATTTAAAAAAGAGAAAAAAACGCTACAGTAATGAAGACAATATGGTACTGGCACAAAAACAGAAACATAGATCGATGGAACAAGATAGAAAGCCCAGAGATAAACCCACGCACCTATGGTCAACTAATCTATGTAAAAGAAGGCAAGGATATACAGTGGAGAAAAGACAGTCTCTTCAATAAGTGGGGCTGGGAAAACTGGACAGCTACATGTAAAATAATGAATTTAGAACACTCCCTAACACCATACACGAAATTAAACACAAAATGGATTAGAGACCTAAATGTAAGACCGGACACTATAAAACTCTTAGAGGAAAACATAGGAAGAACACTCTTTGACATAAATCACAGCAAGATCTTTTTGGATCCACCTCCTAGAGTAATGGAAATAAAAACAAAAATAAACAAATGGGACCTAATGAAACTTCAAAGCTATTGCATAGCAAAGGAAACCATAAACAAGACGAAAAGACAACCCTCAGAATGGGAGAAAATATTTGCAAATGAATCAACAGACAAAGGATTAATCTCCAAAATATATAAACAGCTCATGCAGCTCAATATTAAAAAAACAGACAACCCATTCCAAAAATGGGCAGAAGACCTAAATAGACATTTCTCCAAAGAAGACATACAGATGGCCAAGAAGCACATGAAAAGCTGCTCAACGTCACTAATTATTTGAGAAATGCAAATCAAAACTACAGTGAGGTATCACCTGACACCAGTTACAATGGGCATCATCAGAAAATCTACAAACGACAAATGCTGGAGAGGGTGTGGAGAAAAGGAAACCTCTTGCACTGTTGGTGGGAATGTAAATTGATACAGCCACTATGGAGAACAGTATGGAGGTTCCTTTAAAAACTGAAAATAGAATTACCATATGACCCCGGAATCCCACTACTGGGCATATACCCAGAGAAAACCATAATTCAAAAAGACACATGCACTCCAATGTTCATTGCAGCACTATTTACAATAGTCAGGTCATGGAAGCAACCTACATGCCCATCGACAGACGAATGGATAAAGAAAATGTGGTATATATATGCAATGGAATATTACTCAGCCATAAAAAGGAACGAAATTGGGTCATTTTTTGAGATGTGGATGTATCTAGAGACTGTCATGCAGAGTGAAGTAAGTCAGAAAGAGAAAAACAAATATCGTATATTAACGCATATATGTGGAACCTAGAAAAATGGTACAGATGAACCGGTTTGCAGGGCAGAAATAGAGACACAGATGTAGAGAACAAACATATGGACACAAAGCGGGGAAAGCGGTGGGGTGGTGGTGGTGGTGGTGAGATGAATTGGGAGATTGGGATTGACATGTATACACTGATGTGTATAAAATTGATGACTAAAAAGAACCTGCTGTATATATAAAAAAAAGAAAACAAACTAGTGGATACCAGTGTGGAGAAGGAAGAGGGGAAGGGTAAGATAGGGATATGGAATTAAGAGATACAAACTACTATGTTTAGAACAGATAAGCAACAAGGATATATTGCACGGCACAAGGGTTTATAGCCATTATTCTGTAATAACTTAAAAGGAATATAATCTATAAAAATACTGAATCACTGTGCTGTATACTTGAAGCTCATGTAATGTTGTAAATCAACTATATTTCATTAAAAAACAAAACTCCAATAGAAAAGATGATCAGAGGGTCAGAGAACCAGCAGAGAGCTATGTCGCTAAACTGATGTTTACAAGATTTAACAAGGGCAAGGAAGGCAAATGCACCCCCGCCTCCAGTCTTCTTGCAGTTACTCCAAAATGCCTGCCTCTTTTATACCTCAGTGCCCTTTTATCTGTTCCGTTTTTGGGGTATTTTTTCCTCACATCACACAGTGGGTTTCATCTTTCAGTTTTCGGCTCAAATGTCACCCCCTAAGAAATGATCATCTTACCTAAAATAGATCCCCCATTTTTATTTCACCCCTCAATTACCCCATAACCTCCATAAACGTGGGAGCTCACTTCTTCCTTATTCACCAATATCAACCACTGTGATTAGTGAACGCATGCCTCGTGGTACAGGGCCATACATCATAAATATTTGTTAAATGCATAAATTAAAGCTGAGCAGGAGGAGACTAAGAAAATGTCAATGATTTGATAATTAGTAATGCCCTTAGATAAAGAATGTTTTAAGTCAGGTGGTGGAAGTTAAAGAATACTTTGAAGGAAATTAAGTCTACTCTGAAAACTGGTCATGACAGGAAAAAAACCTTATTAGGAAAGAGCCTGGAAGCAGGTGAGTTGGAGGCTTATTTTAGGATCTTATATATTTGAATGTTTCAGTAAAGAAAAGAGAAAGGGTTGCCTGCATGAGGTAAGTTAAAAATGCAACAGACAAAAGAGTTAAACCATCAAATTAATAGCAAAACTGAACTTCAGTAATTTAAATGTAAACCCATAATGCAAGAAGACCACCAATCACATAGATAGAATGCTGAGTCACAAACTGAAAAATCACAAATTCTGATAGTCATTTAAAGATCTTTAAGCATATAAGCTAGTCATTCAATGAACCTATACTATTACCAAGCTATAATTCACATTCTCTTTTTGTTGTTGTTGTTCTTGGATCTTTCTTTTAAGGCTCACGTATTACCACATCAGAATCAGAATAAGAGGTCATTGTATGTTTGAGAGGGGTTCTTAAAAGAGAGACACTGGATCTCTGTGTCTTTAATACCTACTTCACTGACAGCCTGATGGGAAATGGGGTGAAAAACCAAAATCTGTCTGCACTAACTGATGAGTGTAGCATTTGTACTGATGATTATCCCTCTACATGAGCTTTTGAAAGCTACTGCAAGCATTTTTCAAGGGGAATCACCTGACCTCAAAGCACAGTGAATATATTTCTTTGTGAAAAAAAGGGAAAAGCAATTTAGTCCCAATCAAATTTGAACAGAGTAGAAAAAAATTAAGACTATTTCAAAGTGCATTCTACTCTGTAATTTAGTTACTAGACATTATATATTTTTATTTATTATATATTAACTAAGATGTTCATACTACCTATTTCCAAAAATATTTGAAGTGCCTTCTGGATTAAAATAAGTTTGAACACTTACAAAATAAAGCAGAACAGATTCCATCTTAAGATGACATCATTTTAAAAAATACATAGCAGTTTTGAATATTACTCATTTATAATTAAATGTTATGTTTCTTCCTCCATATAAATGATAGACACCTTGAAATAAAAGATTAGACTCTCCAAGATTATATTCTATGCATGTAGTCCCCCAAACAAAGTAGATTCTGCAATGTATTTACATTATTGTAAAATTCATTAAAAATCAAAATTGAGAACTATAAAATTAGTAATGGATTCAATAGTCAAAAGACCATATCAATATTAGCTATAGCTAAATTTTATGGGCTGAAGTTCTAAGGTACTCTTCTGAGTTACATGTATTAACTCATTTAATTTTTATAGCAATCATATGCTGTGAGTACTAATTTTATTCCCGTTTTACAGATAAGAAAAATGGGATTAAAAACAGTTAAATAACTTCTAGTTTACATGGCTAAGAAGTGAACAAGCTAGAAATTCAAAACGAGGTGCTCAGACCTCAGAGCCCACATGACTAACTATGTATGGACGAAGTTTGCAATCCACATGGAGCCAGCATGGCATAAATAAACATGAGCTTTTTATTCTCCTCAAAGCTCTATGAGATATGTGATATTATCCCATCTTACAAATGAAGAAATTGGGACTTAGAGTCAGGTTCAATACAATCTATGAGCATTGACAATCTCTCAAAGGCTCTATTTCCTCATTTGTAAAATGGGTTGATATCAAGTACCTCTTAGAGTTTGGAGGGAGAATTAAAAGAAAGCATATATGTAAAGAGTTTAGCAAGTAACAGATTCTACATACGTGGCCTTTTATTGAAGGTGTTATCTAAATGTCTCCCCAGGAAGGTCTTTCTCAAGGACCTGAGAGACATCCCTTAGAAATGTAATCATCAAGAAAGACGAAGGTCCTATCTCCCAGCCTCTATGAGAGGGTAAGAGCATAACGTGCATAAGTGCCAATTAGGAAACACAGATGGCTAAAGAACATTGAACAACCTCCCCAAAAATTCCTCTGGTACTTTTCCACTAATTAACCTTAGGGCTTAAAAACTCTCCCACCTCTTCTTTCAATGAAGTTACGCTCAACCTCTTTCCTCTAGGGCAAAAGTCTTGAATAAAATCTTCCTTGCCTGTTAAAAATCAATCAATCAAACGAAGTGTTTTCCACAATTAAATAACAGTCTACATTGAAAGCATTTAGTCTAAATCTACCTTATCAATATAATGATTATGTGCAAAGGGGATACTGCAGATAGATATATGTTTGTGTGTGTGTAGTGGATTTAAATTAAATTACTGCCCCATCCCACGGTTCTTCATTGGAGAGTTGGGATTTTCATCCTTTAACAACAATAAGGAAAGATTATGCAAAATGTGACTGATGTCTATGTGCCAGTTTTATGACCAAGAGAAGGTCAGCAGCTCCTTTTTATCAGCTAAATTCCATGCAAAATGCATTATTGCAGACACAATATCCAAGAATGAAATACAACAGATGATTATTTTGAAAATGACAGCATTAAACAACATTCGACTTCTCTTTAAATTTTCACCAGTTTCATTAACTATACGATGACTTGTGCCTTGAATCTGGCACTCTCATCTCAAGCTCATTAATATACTGCTTTTATTTCTTGTAAAATTCATGTCAAACTGATTAAACCAGGACATAAGACCAACAGTGCAGAATAGAATTGACGTCATTTTGTCAGATGGTCTCCTTGCCTGGAATGAGAAAACAGCCTGAGCCATGTATTCCAAATTTGGGATGTGTTTCGTTAGCCAGCCTAAGGACCACACAGTAATATACGTATTCTGTTTAACAAGTTTACATTTTTCATTGGCTAAACTCTGTTTAGAATAAGTAGTTGTTTCTGCCAGTCTTCTTGTTTCTCCTTTCCCATCTGCCATTTCTGTTATTAAAAATAAGTGAAAATAGATAAAGCTATCATTTGTGCTTACTGCAGCTCTTCTCCTCATTCTGGAAATGCTGTGTTAAACTTCTAATTTTCCTTTGGCTTGCTTTATTTTAATAATACACTGAGAATTCTAAGTTCTTATGGCAAATACTATTTTTCCCATGATGAGTCATCAGGTGGGTGTTATTCAAACCAGCACATCAATGTACAAAAGTTACCAAATAGAAGTATATTCTTAAACATTTAATAAGATTTTTTTTTGAAGACCTGTTGAATGGGGACCTTTCCAAGAGTCTCTGTAGGACTCAATAAATATACTCAAAGAGAGAATACATGGTGGAAGTGAGAACTTGACCTGTGATTCTTTAAGATGTGGTACACTTAGCATCTAAAGGATATAGAGATCTTTAAACAGCAACCACCACAGACTAAGAAGATGTGGCTTGAGACCAGGGCAGAGGCATAGCTAGGCTTTAGGAACCCCAAAGTTGTACAATTTTATACATAATTGCTAGACTCCTTCTAGGGTGTTGGAAAAGGTCCAATAAAAGTGAGAGGCCTTAGTGGAAGTTTCATTAGTTTCACTGTGAATATTAGGTGGGCAAAAGTAGGTGAAGGGGATAGTAATTGTGCCAAACCTATATAAATTAATATCCCAAATTATGATTCCTAGATTTTAAATATTCCCATCACCTCATGCTCAAAATTAAAACTGTCACAGGGCACACAGCAGAAGCAAGAAGAACCACAATCCTGCAGCCTGTGAAACAAAAACCACATTCACAAAAAGATAGACAAGATGAAAAGGCAGAGGGCTATGTACCAGATGAAGGAACAAGATAAAACCCCAGAAAAATAACTAAATGAAGTGGAGATAGGCAACCTTCTGGAAAAAAAATTCAGAATAATGATAATGAAGATGATCCAGGACCTCAGAAAAGAATGGAGGCAAAGATCGAGAAGATGCAAGAGATGTTTGACAAAGACCTAGAAGAATTAAAGAACAAACAAACAGAGATGAACAATACAATAACTGAAATGAAAAATACACTAGAAGGAATCAATAGCAGAATAACTGAGTCAGAAGAACGGATAAGTGACCTGAAAGACAGAATGGTGGAATTCACGGCTGCAGAACAGAATAAAGAGAAAGGAATGAAAAGACATAACGACAGCCTAAGAGACCTCTGGGACAACATTAAATGCAGCAACATTCGCATTATAGGGGTCCCATAAGGAGAAGAGAGAGAGAAAGGACCAGAGAAAATATTTGAAGAGATTATAGTTGAAAACTTCCCTAACATGGGAAAGGAAATAGCCACCCAAGTCCAGGAAGTGCAGAGAGTCCCATACAGGATAAACCCAAGGAGAAACACGCTGAGACACATAGTCATCAAATTGGCAAAAATTAAAGACAAAGAAAAATTATTGAAAGCAGCAAAAGAAAAACGACCAATAACATACAAGGGAACTCCCATTATGTTAACAGCTGATTTCTCAGGAGAAACTCTAAAAGCCAGAAGGGAGTGATGAAAGGGAAGAACCTACAGCCAAATTACTCTACCCGGCAAGGATCTCACTCAGATTCGGTGGAGAAATCAAAAGCTTTATAGACAAACAAAAGCTAAGAGAATTCAGCACCACCAAACCAGCTCTACAACAAATGCTAAAGGAACTTCTCTAAGTGGGAAACACAAGAGAAGAAAAGGACCTACAAAAACAAACCCAGAACAATTAAGAAAATGGTCATAGGAGCACATGCATATTGATAATTACCTTAAACGTGAATGGATTAAATGCTCCAACCAAAAGACACAGGCTTTCTGAATGGATACAAAAACAAGACCCATATATATGCTGTCTACAGGAGACCAACTTCAGACCTAGGGACACATTCAGACTGAAAGTGAAGGGATGGAAAAAGATATTCCATGCAAATGAAAATCAAAACAAAGCTAGAATAGCAATACTCATATCAGATAAAATATACTTTAAAATAAAGAATGTTACAAGAGACAAGGAAGGACACTACATAATGATCAAGGGATCAATCCAAGAAGATATAACAATTATAAATATATATGCATCCAACATAGGAGCACCTCAATACATAAGGCAACTGCTAACAGCTATAAAAGAGGAAATCGACAGTAACACGATAATAGTGGGGGACCTTAATACCTCACTTACACCAATGGACAGATCATCCAAACCGAAAATTAACAAGGAAATGGAAGCTTTAAATGAAACAATAGACCAGATAGATTTAATCAATATTTATAGGACATTCCATCCAAAATAGCAGATTACACTTTCTTCTCAAATGCGCACGGAACATTCTCCAGGGAAGATCACATCTTGGGTCACAAATCAAGCCTCAATAAATTTAAGAAAATTGAAATCATATCAAGCATCTTTTCTGACCACAATGCTATGGGATTAGAAATGAATTACAGGGAAAAAAACGTAAGAAACACAAACACATGGAGGCTAAACAGTACATTACTAAATGACCAAGAGATCACTGAAGAAATCAAAGAGGAAATCAAAAAATACCTAGAGACAAATGACAATGAAAACACGATGATCCAAAACCTATGGGATGCAGCAAAAGCAGTTCTAAGAGCGAAGTTTATAGCTATACAAGCCTAGCTCAAGAAACAAGAAAAATCTCAAGTAAACAATTTAGCTTTACACCTAAAGGGACTAGAGAAAGAAGAACAAACAAAACCCAAAGTTAGCAGAAGGAAAGAAATCATAAAGATCAGAGCAGAAATAGATGAAATAGAAACAAAACAGTAGCAAAGATCAATAAAACTAAAAGCTGGTTCTTTGAGAAGATAAACAAAATTGATAAACCATTAGCCAGACTCATCAAGAAAAAGAGGGAGAGGACTCAAATCAATAAAATTAGAAATGACAAAGGAGAAGTTACAACAGACACCGCAGAAATACAAAACATCCTAAGAGACTCCTACAAGCAGCTCTATGCCAATAAAATGGACAACCTGGAAGAAATGGACAAATTCTTAGAAAGGTATAAGATTCTAAGACTGAACGAGGAAGAAATAGAAAATATGAACAGATCAATCACAAGTAATGAAACTGAAAGTGTGATTAAAAATATTCCAACAAGCAAAAGTTCAGGACCAGATGGCTTCACAGGTGAATTCTATCAAACATTTAGAGAAGAGCTAACACCCAACCTTCTCAAACGCTTCCAAAAAATTGTGGAGGAAGGAACAGTCCCAAACTCATTCTGTGAGTCCACCATCACCCTGATACCAAAACCAGACAAAGATACTACAAAAAAAGAAAATTACAGACCAATATCACTGATGAATATAGATGCAAAAATCCTCAACAAAATTCTAGGAAACAGAATACAACAGCACATTAAAAGGATCATATACCATGATCAAGTGGGATTTATCCCAGGGATGCAAGAATTCTTCAATATACGCAAATCAACCAATGTGATACATCATATTAACAAATCGAAGAATAAAAACCATATGATCATCTCAATAGATGCAGAAAAAGCTTTTGACAAAATTCAACACCCATTTATGATAAAACGCTCCAGAAAGTGGGCATAGAGGGAGCCTACCTCAGCATAATAAAGGTCATATATGACAAACCCACAACAAATATCATTCTCAATGGTAAAAAACTGAAAGCATTTCCTCTAAGATCAGGAAAAAGACAAGGATGTCCACTCTCACCACTGTTTTTCAACATAGTTTTGGAAGTCCTATCCATGGCAATCAGAGAAGAAAAAGAAATAAATGGAATACAAATTGGAAAAGAAGAAGTAAAACTGTCACTGTTTTCAGATGACATGATACTATACATAGAGAATCCTAAAGATGCCACCAGATAACTACCAGAGCTAATCAATGAATTTGGTAAAGTTGCAGGATACAAAATTAATGCACAGAAATCTCTTGCATTCCTATACACTAATGATGAACAATCGGAAAGAGAAATTAAGGAAACACTCCCATTTACCATTGCAACAAAAAGAATAAAATACCTAGGGATAAACCTTCCTAGGGAGACAAAAGACCTATATGCAGAAAACTATAAGACACGGTTGAAAGAAATTAAAGATGCTACCAACAGATGGAGAGATATACCATGTTCTTGGATTGGAATAATCAATATTGTAAAAATTACTGTGCTACCCAAAGTAATCTACAGATTCAATGCAATCCCTATCAAATTAGCAGTGGCGTTTTTTATGGAACTAGAACCAAAAATCTTAAAGTTTGTATGGAGACACAAAAGACTCCGAATAGCCAAAGCAGTTTTGAGGGAAAAAAATGGAGCTGGAGGAATCAGACTCCCTGACTTCAGACTATACTACAAAGCTACAGTAATCAAGACAATATGGTACTGGCACAAAAACAGAAATATAGATCAATGGAACAGATTAGAAAGCCCAGAGATAAACCCATGCACCTAGGGTCAACTAATCTATGACAAAGGCGGCAAGGATATACAATGGAGAAAAGATAGTCTCTTCAATAAGTAGTGCTGGGAAAACTGGACAGCTAGATGTAAAAGAATGAAATTAGAACACTCCCTAACACAATACACAGAATGAAACTCAAAATGGGTTAGAGACCTAAATGTAAGACAGACACTATAAAACTCTTAGAGGAAAACATAGGAAGAACACTCTTTGACATAAATCACAGCAAGAATTTTTTGATCCACCTCCTAGAGTAGTGGAAAAATAAGCAAATGGGACCTAATGAATCTTCAAATGTTTTGCAAAGCAAAGGAAACTACAAACAAGATGAAAAGACAACCCTCAGAATGGGAAAAAATATTTGCAAATGAATCAACGGACAAAGGATTAATCTCCAAAATATATAAACAGCTCATGCAGTTCAATATTAAAAAAACAAGCAACCCACTCCAAAAATGGGCAGAAGACCTAAATAGACTTTTCTCCAAAGAGGACATACAGATGGCCAAAGAGGCACACGAAAAGCTGCTCAACATCACTAATTATTTGAGAAATGCAAATCAAAACTACAATGAGGTATCACCTCACACCAGTTTAGAATGGGCATCTTCAGAAAATCTACAAACAACAAATGCTGGAGAGGGTATTGAGAAAAGGGAACCCTCTTGCACTGTTGGTGGGAATGTAAATTGATACAGCCACTGTGGAGAACATTATGGAGGTTCCTTAAAAAACTAAAAAGTGAATTACCATATGACCCCGGAATCCCACTACTGGGCATATACCCAGAGAAAATCATAATTCAAAAAGACACATGCACCCCATTGTTCATTGCTGCACTATTTACAATAACCAGGTCATGGAAGCAAGCTAAATGCCCATCAAGAGATGAGTGGAAAGAAGATGAGGTATATATATAGAATGGAATATTACTCAACCATATAAAGGAACGAAATTGGGTCATTTTTAGAGACGTGGATGAATATAGAGACTGTCATACAGAGTGAAGTAAGTTCGAAAGAGAAAAACAAATATCATATATTAATGCATGTATGTGGAACCTAGAAAAATTGTACAGATGAACCGGTTTGCGGGGCAGAAATAGAGACACAGATGTAGAGAACAAACGTATGGACACCAAGCGGGGAAAGCAGCGGTGGTTGGTGGTGGTGGTGTGATGAATTGGGAGATTGGGATTGACATGTATACACTGATGTGTATAAAATTGATGACCAATAAGAACCTGCTGTATAAATAATAAATAAAATAAAATTCAAAACAAAATTAAAACTGTCTAAACCTTGGTAAAGATTAAAATTTTGGATCGCAACATTTTCATATATTCACTAGGACTCAAGCCTCTGAATGCAGTACAATGATTTCATAGATGTATGTATGTATGCATTTATTCGTATATACATACATACCAACAGTGCTAACATTAGCACTTAGTAGTTTCAAGGCACTGTCAAAGACACTACCAAATTATTTCATCTAATTCTCTCAGCAATAGGTGAAGAAACATGCTTTTTAAAAAAATTTTATTGTTGAGACATTAAGACAAACAATTTAGGTAATTTGCCTATGGTCACCAATGATTTAATAGTAAACACTGTCTGTCTAATGTCATAATCTATGGCCATCCCTTCTCTGGCCCAAAAGGCAATACTGTTTCTGTAGTATAGAGTGAATAAGGAAACTAAAAGCAGGCCTTGATAGACATTCCTAGTTGCATGGAAAGCTCAAAACATGTGTAATAGTATAGTGAACATTTTAAGACTTTTAGAACAAAATCGAATCCATTAACAGCTGTCTATTTACCAATGTATCTTAAGAGATACCCCACCCCACCCCAAACTGGGATGTAGCCTTGGAAACCAAGGGCTATGGATTTAAACAAGTGAGATGATAAACTATGAAATATTCCCTAAGAGATAATTCTTAGGTAGAAAGTAGATTATTTGTCAGACTGAACAATTCATATGTGGAATTTAAGTGAATTCTCACAGACTGGGTTGTAAGATCAGCTTCACTAACAGTTCATTTTCAAGGACTTTCAGAAGTGTTCAGAGTCCATCTAGGCCCAAGTACTTGAGACTGGGTCTTCACGGGGTTCATACACCGATCATCATGCCCATAGCAGAAGCACCAGGGAGATCCAGTACTGGTTAGATCCAACCTAGAATCCTGCACACTGCCACAGGGGCAGACGAGGTAGAGGATTGAAGACTCTATGTATATGCAAACAAGGAAGCAAAATGGGCACAAAAAAATAGTGGAAAAGATCTCCTTTCTCTCCCAGAATAGACCCAGACATTTCCCAAAGACCCCTTGGTGTTCTAGTTTACCAGAGAATAGGGGTGTCTTGGGGAGAAAAGGTGTGTATGTAGGGACTAGAACAAGGTTCAGACGTGCCGTTAGAGTTCTAGGAAAATATATGCCCAAATGAGTTAAAATCTGGGTGTTAAACATTTTTTATCAGAATGGTAATTTTTAAAATAAAAATTTAAATACTTTTCATCTATCGGATTATGGTGTAGTCAGAATAAATATGTTCTCAGTATTATTTCTGTAACTTTTACATAAAGCACATTGTAGAGCATTTCTTTGTTTCTTTGTTTTAACTGTCACTGGAATTCCTTGAGGGCAGTGATCACAATTCCTTCTTATTTATAGCCCTTATGTGCTTCACACATAAACGTTCAGTGTGTACTTGTTGAGTTGCAGATAAGAAACTGAGGCACAGTTACTTAAATAAGATTTAAGTAACTTATTTGGGACAGAAAATTAGAACTTTTTGAACAAAGCTTATGACCTCTTGGCCTGGGCTCTTGTAATAACCTGCAGAAAGAGCTGGGTATCCTCTGGGGGTAGTCTGATATCACTGAGAAGTGCTAAAGTTCTCTGAGGCATCTAGCATTATCAAATGTGGAAAAACTGTGTAGTATTCTATATAATTTTGTTTTGCTGCAAAACCTACAACTTTCTGTATGTATGCTTAATCTGTGGTTGGTTTTGTATCATTTGAGTGGATTTGTTCATTGTCTTTTATTCTTCCTGGATTACCTCATTTTATTAAATGCATTTTCCAGGCTCTGATCCCTTCCAATCTTCCCCCAATTCATTAATGGCGATGTGGCAGAGTATATATGCCCCATCTGCAGGCCCATTTTTGTCGACCTAATGGAGTGGCTCATTAGAACTGTTGATTTTCCTTAATATTCACAACTGAATCCGATGAAGGCAAGTAATGCTAAATTGTCCATTTCCCCAGGCTGAGTCAATAGTGCTGCTGCCATATTACAGGCTCTGGGCTCATAACTCTATCATAGTGCTTTCCAAGTCATATTACAATATGTCTGAATATAAAAGCTATGATTCCTCCACTGAAATATAAAGCTTCTTGAGGTAAAAGACCAAGTCCTGTTTACCTTATTATTCCTAAGCCCTAGCCTAATGCGCAGCCCATAATATGTATTCAATACATGTTTGTTGAGAAAAATTAATATTTTACTATTTTGTTCATTTGCATGGTGTCACTCAGTACAAAAGCCTCCTGTAGTCTTATGAATGATCTTATTTGTAAAAGAACTTGTGATATTTTTTTCTATTCTGGGTATGTCACTCAGTGTGCCTGTCTATACCCTCAAGCCTAAATTTTGTAAAGCATATATTTCCCAGTATAAAATGTCACCATAAATAAACTTTAATCACAGCACACCTCAACTCTGCTTTTATCCCCCTTTCCAGCCTCCCATTCAGATAAATCAGAATATCATGAGAGGGCATAGGGAGATGTTATATTGGGATCAGAAATATTGCCTGGCAGGAGCAGGCCCGAGGAAGTACTCCATAAACTAATATCATTCCTGGTCAATTAGTTCAGTCTACTGGAGCCTCTTCTCTAATGGAGTAAATTTCCATAAGAGATCTACAAGACTCTCAAGAATTTTATATGAGCAGAAACTATACCAGCTTGGACTAAAAGGAACAGAGAGAAGACAAAATGAAAGAGGCTCCCAAAATTCTAAGGCAAGAAAGAAGCTGATACTCAGCTGCAACTACATGCTACCTTTCATGATAAAAGAAAGATAATTCTGGGACTGGGCCTTGGGTTCAGATTGTGGAGCCTGGAGCCACTGAGGATTATTCCCAGGCTTTAAAACCTAATGGAACTTGCCTGGTTGTTTTTCTAAATTCCTTAGAGCCAGTGACTCCTTGTTTCTTTCCATTTTCTCTCTTTTTGAATGACAGTACCTATTACTGTTTTCCTATGCATGTCCCACCATTGCATTTTGGGAGCAGATAACTTGTTTTGTAGTTTCACGCGTTCACAGATAGAATTTTTTACCAAAGATGGATCATACCCAGAACTCACACATAAGTAATTTTGATGATTTAGATGATTAGATGATGAACTTTTGAGCTGATGAGACCCAGATGAAATTTTGGACTTGAATTGATGCTGAAATGGGTTGCAGCTTTTGGAGACCTTGAGATGGGATAATGTATTTTACATCTGTAATGAACGTGAATCTTTGTGGACAAGAGGGCAGACTATGGTAGACAGAATGATGCTCCGCCTCAAAGATGTCCATGTTCTAATTCCCAGAACCTATGAATATGTTACTTTATATGGCAAAAGGAAATTGTAAATGTAATTAAGTTAAGGAAATCTTGAAATGGGGGATTATTCTGGGTTATTCAGTGGGTCCTTATAAGAGGGAGGCAGGAAGGTCAGAATCAGAGTGATAAAGCATGAGAAAGTCTCAATTAGCCATTGTTGCTTTGAAGGTAGAAGGTGGTTATTAACCAAGGGATGTGGGTGGCTGCTAGAAGCTGGAAAAGACAAGGAAACATGTTGTCCTCTAGGACCTTGAGAAGGAACATAATCCCAACAACACCTTGATTTTAGCCTTTAAGACCCAATTTCAGACTTCAGACCTCCAGAACTGTAAGATAATAAACTTGTACTGTTTTAAGCCACCAATTTTTTGGTAATTTGTTATAGGAGCAATAGAAAACTAATATAGGTAGAAACCAGCAGTGGGAGAAAGAACCCTAGAACCTTGTTTTCCAGATTTCTGAACGAACAAGAGAAATGAGAGTGACAGGCAAAGAATAACACACTCATCATGAGACAGTGGTACATTTGTTTTAACTTTTGTTTAATGAAACGTTGTGATGTCAATAGCCATGAGGAATGCTGGACATTATCTGAAGTATAGTAGTTAAGACTGTGAGGTTTGGAGTAAGATAGTGTTGACTGTCAATTCCAGCTTAGCCACACTTTTTTCTTTTTGGTAGCCTAAGTTTGCTCATTTGGAAAATGGGAATTTGAATCTCTACTTTATAACATCAATGTGTGGATTAACTGAGAAAATTATGCAAATAATTTACCATGTGCCTGGCTCGTAGAAAGCCCTGTTTGAATCATCCTTTTAATTTAATCATTCCGCAAGTTTACTTAGTGTGTATTATGTCCTAGGCACTGTTTTATACATGCTGAGGATAAAGCAGTGTTCAAAGATATAAAAATCCCTGCCTTTGTGTCACTTACATTTTATTGGAAGGGTTATGTATCTAACTAGATAATAAAGTAAAAATATTTTGTATAACACATAGGAGTAAGTGCTCAGGAGAAACACAGAGAAAGGGAAATTGATGGTAGCTAGAAGCATGATTATTTGCAAATGGCAATAACCCAGTACTAAAGGAAAAGCAAATGATGCAGGAGAAAGAAGGCAGTAGTGTCTGTTTTAGGTGGGAGGAGTGGGATCCACTGCACAAGTCTTAGGTAGCTGACACATACAGATCATCTGCAGTTAGGAGATAAGATAAAGTCTATGGAACAGAAGCGGGTGGGAAGGAGTATGTGGTCTGAGAGTGTGTGCAAGTTCTCTTCTGATGCCTTCTAGTTTCTAGGTGAATAGGTAGGTATGGCATCAGCTGAGAGTAAGAACTGGAGGGAAATGTTCAATGTTGGGAGAATGAGCCAGAAGAAGGAAAGAATCATCCAGGAAAAAAATGGAATGTACCTAGACTAGATAAAGAAAGGAGGGGGCTTCCCTGGTGGCGCAGTGGTTGAGAGTACGCCTGCCGATGCAGGGGACACGGGTTCGTGCCCCGGTCTGGGAAGATCCCACTATGCCGCGGAGCAGCTGGGCCCATGAGCCGTGGCCGCTGAGCCTGCGCATCCGGAGCCTGTGCTCCGCAGCCGGAGAGGCCACAACAGTGAGAGGCCCACGTACAGCAAAACAAACAAACAAGAAAGAAAGGATTGGTCAGGTAGCATAATTAGGCCCATTCTGTCATGAATTTAAAGGAGATTGATCAACTTGATTCTTGTTTTTCTCTATCCATTTTTTTGCTGCACAGATGGATGCATGGAGTTAGCAGATATAAAGAATTACCCAAGGCTATACTTTAGCCAATGTAATTCAACAAAGGGAGAGCTTGTTAAGAGAATTCGAGATGTATGTAAAAGAGTGATTATAATGACTGACCTTAAAAATTAAGCTGAGCCCAGAGGGAAATGAAGACATGAGGGGGATAAAACATACTGAAAATGTGATAGGATCAGTGTATTATTGTCCTGGTGAGGTCAAAGAATTGTTGGAAGTGAAGCACTAGAAAGACCAAATCAAAACGTAAGAGGAGACACCTGGGGAGAGTTATGTTTGCATTTTAAATGCAGTTATTGATCATAACAGTCAAGAGTGTGACTCTGGCAGTGAGTTGCTGGAATGGGGGCAAATGACAAGATTATTGGAGAAGAGGTCCACGAGCTGACTGTAACATTGGATAGATCATGCAATGCATATTTAAAGAAGATGGAATTTGAGTCTTACTTAGAAAGTGTTTATCCATAATGGTATAGTTTTTTGTTTTATTTGTTTTTAGTAAAGGCATTCAACACTGTAGAGCAAAATGGCTTGCCTTTGACCTGCTTCATTTATAATTATTACAGCCAAAAACCAAAACAGAGTTTTATATATGTATACCTTATGTTGTGGGAATGACTGCTGGATGAATACCATTAATAATAGAAGTGTCACCCCTGAATTCAAAAGCTCTTTCCAAACAATTGGATGCCCAGAGCTTTGCACAATGCCAGGAAATAAATATTTATTAAAGGAATATGTGCTACTTTAATAAAAGTGTATATGACATACCTACAGTCAAAACGTTAGCTAAATTTATCTAATGTTAATCACATCTTCAGAAAGTCATCTCTAGTACATTAATTTAACATAAATAATTTGCATAATATAATGCACAGACTTAATTTCTCTCTGTTACTTGCATTTCGAGCAGCCAGGCTGGTTAATAATGTATTAGCTGGCTAGTGTAGCCATTAGCCAGTTGTATAATTTAAAATCATGTCTATAATTAGACATACTACATTTCAACAAGTATAAATCACTGATATTTAATTGAATAAATGTTTCCCTTACCTTGAATAAATATGATGGCTAATCGTTCTTCTTAAAATATGTCTGAAATCACCTGCTTTAAACCATACAATGTCTTTTAAATATGTTAAATCTTATGAAAATGAAATTATCCAAAATTTTGGAAAGATAAAAAAATATAGAATAATAAAGGAGACAATCTCATACTGCCTATTATCTTGTATTTTTGAGTGGAATTTACCAAACAGCGAATACAAACATTTTTAATAAGGTGTTACAGTTTAAGCAGAAATTCCGTCTGCAAAAAAAGCACACAAAGCTTGGAACAGAAAAGAAATGAAGCCTCTGCTGCTTCCAGCTCCTTGTGGATGCCCTCTAAGCAGACTGTCCTGGAGAAAAAGCCTGGTCCTGTAGGCTTTTAAGTATGTCATCCATAGGCACTCCTTGGCAGACTATGTCATTTAAGAAAATAAACAGTCCCAAGCACTTTTTACTATTTGATAAATTATTTTCTCTGCCTCCCTTCCCCAAGTCATTCAATGACTCTAAAAATCTACCTCCTGTGGGACTTCCCTGGTGGCACAGTGGTTAAGAATCCGCCTGCCAATGCAGGGGACACGGGTTTGAGCCGTGGTCTGGGAAGATCCCACATGCCGCGGAGCAACTGAGCCTGTGTGCCACAACTACTGAGCCCACATGCCACAACTACTGAAGCCTGCGCGCCTAGAGCCTGTGCTCCGCAACAAGAGAAGCCACCACAATGAGAAGCCCATGCACCACAACGAAGAGTAAGCCCCGCTCGTGGCAACTAGAGAAAGCCTGTGCTCAGCAGCGAAGACCCAATGCAGCCAAAAATTAATGAATTAATTAAATTTAAAAAACAAAAAAAATAAAAATCTGCCTCCTGTCCTGCCCTCTCACTACAGGAAGCAATTTGTGTGCTTCCACTTTGTAAGGAGTTGTTCAACGTGTAAACACATTATGATGTTTCACATCCGCTGGTCAAATGCCACTTACTGCCCCTCCCTAAATATGAGCAGGTCTATCATTTTTATTATTTCAGTCAGTAACTGAGTTCTCCACACCAAAGTCCACTTCTTTGCTGAATACTGAGACATATGTAATGATGATGGGGTGGCGGGAGAAGGATGAAGAGGAATGTTTGAAGCAAGCAAAAAGAGAGGTGAAATGGGAATGCCTGTTTCTGCTGTTACAACCATTATTCCTTCTTTTCAGTGACTGTGGTAACACAGAGGTGCCCTGGTGCTGGTGGCAACCCTCATTTGTGACACACTGATGGCACACAGCATATCTTCCCTCCGTGGTCCTATGGGCACAACACCAGATTGCCATGCATACTGATTTTTCTCTCATCCCATGGAGACATCACAGCTGCCCCCTCAGAGCGTAGGTTGGAGGCGAAACCTCACTCCCAAGCAGGACAAATGTATGCTCACAGCACTGCTCTTGGAACAACTCCATGCTGCTCTCTTTTCCATTTGCTCCTTCTAGAGTTGAGAAAATGAAAGCAAAGACCTCAGAGGACCTTAGACAGGTCTGAAGAATAAAAAATAAAAGAGCTGGGTTAGAGCCAGCTCAGTGATTTCTCTGTACTTTGCACTCTCCTCTTGAAACTGTGGGCTGTGGAAGATGCTGAGAAAGAGAAAACTGAGTGTG
This sequence comes from Phocoena sinus, assembly GCF_008692025.1. Classification (NCBI taxonomy): domain Eukaryota; kingdom Metazoa; phylum Chordata; class Mammalia; order Artiodactyla; family Phocoenidae; genus Phocoena; species Phocoena sinus. The sequence goes on from NC_045767.1 coordinate 71,436,494, forward strand.
GCCTTCAGGTTCAAAGGAAGCAGGTGCATCTGAATTTAAGTGGTAAATCACTGTGTTCTTTATGATATGATTAAATTATCCAAACTGGATGCTTACAAAGTTAGTGTTGTAACAGGTCAGGCCTGGACTTGTGGTTACACACTTGGCACACATGTGATCTGGTGTCTCTGCTCACAACTGGCTGCACACTGTGATTTCTCTGTCTGATTTTGAAGATCGGTACAGATTGGGCAAATGTTTTAGCATTTCCAGGGCCACTAAGTTACAGTTATGCTTGGACCTTAAACCACAGATCAAATACGTAAAATTATTGTTTGGGTAGTTTTGTTTTTTGGCTGCGTTGTATCTTCGTTGCTGCGCGCAGGCTTTCTCTAGTTGCGGCGAGTGGGGGTTACTCTTCATTGAGAGGTGCAGGCTTCTCATTGCAGTGGCTTCTCTTGTTGCAGAACATGGGCTCTAGGCACGTGGACTTCAGTAGCTGTGGCACGTGGGCTCAGTAGTTATGGCTCGGGGGCTCTAGAGCACAGGCTCAGTAGTTGTGGCACATGGGCTTAGTTGCTCTGCAGCATATGGGATCTTCCTGGACCAGGGCTCAAGCCCGTGTCCCCTGCATTGGCAGGCGGATTCTTAATCACTGTGCCACCAGGGAAGTCCCTGTTTCCATAGTTTTACCCTCATTAAAAGGGATCTGAGAGGCTAGTTCTTCTCACTCTCCTCCCATGAGAAGTCTCCAAGTGTATCCATCAAGAAAATTGTTCATCTAATCAAACAGCTAATCAAACCCTTCCCTCATCTTGGGCTTTAATCTGATAAATCAACAACCTCACACATAGGTAAGGTAAATGGGTACCCTATGGGTTTCAAGGACAGCTTCTCTGTATTTCCTCTACTCACCATTTTACATGCACACAGATCCACATGTGTACACACACTCAGGTACACAAAGGCAGTCTTATTAGGTTGCTGGTGTATGAAATCCCTGTAGTTATAGACTCTACTTTTAATTCCAAGGCTTAACCTCCAAATACTCCTGAGAAAGTTCATGCAAACTTACACTGATTGATACCAGATTCATTCGTGAGAATACTTTTTATAGAAAGAAGGTACCAATATTATAACAAGATAGAGAAAAAATGTGGCAGAGAAGATAAAAGTTGTCTATTATTTTCCCATTTTCTGAGATACATACAGCTCCAAAAAACGAAATATGATTAAGTCACATGTCTATATTTGGTTTATGTCATTTTCATAAAATATATTGGCTTGTAAGAATTATGAGACACCTTTGATGTCTAAGTATTCAATTTTTCCTTAACTCTTTTTCCTTTAACAATTTTGTCCAAAGCAAACACTTGAACATATCTTTATTTCACTTCAGATTTTAAAAAGCAATCCAAAAGAAGATGTGGCACATATATAAAATGGAATATTACTCAGCCATAAACAGAAACGAAATTGAGTTATTTGTAGTGAGGTGGATGGACCTAGAGACTGTCATACAGAGTGAAGTAAGTCAGAAAGAGAAAAACAAATACTGTATGCTAACACATATATATGGCATCTAAAAAAAAGAAAAAAGGTTCTGAAGAAACTATGGGCAGGACAGGAATAAAGACGCAGACGTAGACAATGGACTTGAGGACACGGGGAGGGGCAAGGGTAAGCTGGGATGAAGTGAGAGAGTGGCATTGACATATATACACTACCAAATGTAAAATAGATAGCTAGTGGGAAGCAGCCGCATGGCACAGGGAGATCAGCTCGGTGCTTTGTGACCACCTAGAGGGGTGGGATAGGGAGGGTGGGAGGGAGATGCAAGAGGGAGGGGATATGGGGATACATGTATACGTATAGCTGATTCACTTTGTTATACAGCAGCAACTAATACAACATTGTAAAGCAATTATACTCCAATAAAAATGTTAAAAAAAAAAAAGCAATTAGGTCCAAGGTTTCTGTATCTTCTGAAATATCTTCTGAAATTCTACAAAATGCCTTGTGGGGATGATTCTGGAGGTCACGCTCTTGAATTTTGGTATTACAGACTCTTGAAGTTTTTCCCGTCCCAGTTACCATCTAGAACGGAGGCTAACAGTTTGCTTTGTTCATTATAACCCAACCCCTCTTTTCTTTTTGACTTGCAATTTTGAGTCAAGGAAGAGTAATGTTAGAGAAGAAAATATCTTCTGTGTAGTGTTAAGCCAAACCCTTTTGAAGGAGTTCTTTAAGGGAAGTTTGCTAAACATAAGGCATTTGGGGGAAAGTGATTTTAGTCAGAGGTGTCTTTACCATTCTCCAGGTTTTTGCTCAATTCATTTGTGAATGCTTAAAAAAATGAGCACAGAGTATATTCCCAGAGCTAGCTAAAATCTTGTAGGCTTAACCAGTAAAGAACCATGGGGATTTTCTTAATAAAAGACTTCACATGTGAGCATTAGGATCACAGGATAAAAAACAACAACACTCAATGTCTCAAAATCATGAATTGTCCTAAAGGCTTTCCCTTTGCCAGGATGGGGCTTATTCAATCTTTTTTATTCAGACACTCTGATGGAAAAACATAGTTAAGAAAGAAGGATTAGTTAACCTGGCAGGGGTGAAAGAGGTAAGGTAAAAATGCTTGGTGCTAGGTTTGTGTTCATTGCTTGTTTAAAATTCATGGAGGCTCTAAATCCTATCACAGTCTATAAATAATTCTAGTAAAGGATGCCAAGGGCAGAAATGGATTTCTCTACATGGGAGCTGGATGGCATTTGAGCTTTTTAAATACACAATGATCTCACACCTCTTTCAAAGATATATCTAGTCCTGTTCAACTTTTGCAACCGTATCTAAAGACAATGGCCAATAAAATATCTAAAATACATTTATTTAATCTTTAAGTGTAATGAATATTACTACTGAAAAACAAAGTAGCTGACATTGTTTTTACTGCTTACTATGTATAAAGCATGTGACTTAACCTTTACAACACCAAAGATCTAGGTTTTATTATTTTTCTCATTTGCCTGAGGAACCTGAAGGACGGAGGTAACCTATCCAAAGTCACAGAGCTAGTAAAGAGCAAATATACAACCACGCAGTCTAACTCACAACCAGACACACGAACACTTTAACACAGGGCCAAATAGTCTGCATTTTAGTAAATTTAGAGAATAGATTTCATTTTATTGAATTATAACTTCTGCATATGTATTTCCCAGATTACTCCAGAAAAAAAACATTCTGAATTTAAAATCCTTTCAGAAGCCTGAAAGGCATTCAGCCACCATGACAACATCTTCTGTGAGCTGATTTTCCATCTTCCCAGCAATCTATGGTACTTTGAGATGAACTCAAACCTAACTCCTTCTTGACAGGGAAGGAGGGAACAAGATTTTTATAGAGTTAATTAGAATTCACTAGAGTATACCAATGTCTTTGACAGGACGTGCCAAAACTTGTAGCATCGTGACACAATTTGCACAAACCCCACATAAGTTTAGCTCATTTATCTATCTAGGCAATGCATGAACTTGATGTTAATGTGGCATTACATTTAACTTGTGCTTTTCTCTGTTTCTCTTTTCTTTAAAATGTCAGCTTCTGATTTTTTTACTTATTAGTGTGTGAACTCTGATTAGGTAATGGGAATAGAAAACTATGCAAAGATAGTGATCCTCCCAAAGCTAGCCCCTGCCATGCACTTTTGCCATAATGTTCTGCATCTTATGCCCGAGAGAAAAGCAAGTGAATCGGAACTGGATGTAGCTTTCACAGTTCTCATACTCTTAATCCCTTTTAGGCTCTATATACAACTGACTAAAAGTTAGCTCGCAGTCAGCCTTTGTTTTATAAAATTTGGATATTGCAGGTATTGAAAGTATTATGCTGATGTTTTGATCCAGTGATTTCGAATGTGCAGTATTTTTACATCATGAAAGCATTCACAGCAGCCTATTATACACACTGATTTAGAAGGGGCTTCTCCTCACCTACTTGGCCAGATATTCAACTACATTTATGCAGCTTTCCACTATATGTCACACCTCTGTAACACATGGAACTCCAACTCATTTTAGCCCCAAATGTACCCAGGTAAATTGTACTTATATACTTAACCTAGAGAGGTCAGTCAGTCTTAGGAAATAGAGTGCCATGGGGATACAGTCTTTAAATACTGTTCCTGACTATGACTTCTTCAATGACCTTGGGAGAATTACTTAAATCTTAACCTATTAAGTCTATGGATTTACTTAGGGTAAATGAATAAGGACTATAAAAATGGATTGTTCTGATTTGTACGCCAACATTCATGCAATATTATTCACAAAGTCCAAAAGTTAAAAACAACCCAAATGTCCATTAACAGATAAACAAAATATGGTATGTACAAACCATGGAATATTATTCCGCCATAAAAAGGAATGAAGTTCTGATGCATTTTACAACATTATGAGCCTTGAAAACATTATGCTAAGTCGAATAACCCAGGCAAAAAAGGACAAATGTATATTTCCAATTATATGAAACATCTAGATTAGACAAATTCATAGAGACAGAAAGTAGTAGAAGTCACCAGGGGCTGAAGAGTGGGGAATGCAGAGTTAATGCTTAATGGGTACAGTTTCTTTTTGGGATTATTTAAAAATTTTGGAAATAGATAGTGGTGATGGTTAAACAACATTGTGAATGTAATTAATGTCACTGAAGTATACACTTAAAAATGCCTCAAATGGCAGATTTTGTTATGTACTATGTTACCACAATTTTTTTTTAACATCTTTATTGGAGTATAATTGCTTAACAATCGTGTGTTAGTTGCTGCTGTATAACAAAGTGAATCAGCTGTCCGTATACATACATCCCCATATCCCCTCCCTCTTGCATCTCCCTCCAACCCTCTTATCCCACCCCTCTAGGTGGTCACAAAGCACCGAGCTGATCTCCCTGTGCTATGCGGCTGCTTCTCACTAGCTATCTATTTTACATTTGGTAGTGTATATATGTCCATGCCACTCTCTCACTTCATCCCAGCTTACCCTTCCCCCTCCCCGTGTCCTCATGTCCATTCTCTATGTCTGCGTCTTTATTCCTGTCCTGCCCCTAAGTTCTTCAGAACCCTTTTTTTTTTAGATGCCATATATATGTGTTAGCATACGGTATTTATGCTAAACACTTATTGAATAGTACACTTGAATGAATTATACGGTATGTATATTGTATCTCAATGAAACTGCCTAAAAAAACAAAAAGTATATTTTCTGAGGCTCAGGTGAACGTGAGCCACTAAAGGGTGAGCGAGGTGAGAGGGTTTATGGTTCACACGGAGAGGTCGATGCGGTACTTGAGGGAGAGCCGACGCTGCCGTAATCCCATAAATTGCCCAGGTTTGCCTCCAGCTCTTTTCTGGGCATGCTGTATATTCTTGTGGCATTTTCATTTCTACCCTAGAGATAGATCCATTCTGGGAAGGCAATCATGACCCTAAGGCTTAAGACCAACTACTTTGCTAAGCTCTTGGTACCATCCATGTTATAAGTTATTGAGAGTTGAAGAACTGACTCGATATTGACGCCTCCTGTCTCCTCGGATGTAACTGTGCTAAGACAAGGATAACATTGCTCAAGTTTGCCTGCCTGTCCCTTCAGTAATTCAGACACCACTTCAGACCACAGACAGGGATGACCGCCACATCAGAACCTTGACAGCATTCGCTATTAGATTATTTTTAGACCTTTCCATTTCCCCCTTAGCTGAAATATCCCTGGATACTTTATAACCTGAGAGCTTCAACTGTTTACTTTTCGCTAAAGAAAGAAAAAGTCCAGAGCTGTTAAATCTAACCTCACATTTCACAAGTTGGGACTCAAATTTGCTTCTATATCCCAAGTTGTTCAGTAATCCATTCCACCCCTCCTGACCCTCCTCTTGTTAGACTATTTCTATACCATATAACAGCCACAATACCCTCAGAGTAGTCACCACATTGCACAATTTTTGGCATATTTGTCAGTCTCCCCTAGTAAACTGTGAACTTCACAATGGCAGGGGCTATGTGCTCTTTATCTCCTCCCTTCAAAGTAATGGGCCTGCAATAGATGCCCCAAAAAGTGTTAGCTAAATGCATCAGTGAATTAGAAATGACCCGGTAAATGAATGGCATTGAAAGAGCCCAGTAAATAAAATAAATTCTTCACTGATTAAAAAAAGGTATTTTAGTGAAAAAAGAGTTCAGTATTGTGACTAGTAAGATATTTCGTGGGCCAGTCATCAGTCACACGTGTGGAGATGTATATATTTGCTTTCCTGATACCCCTTGCAGCCTCTGTAGCTGCAATATGCCTTCCTTACTGGCTGTGTATATAAATTTACAGTCCAAAATTTGCGGTCTTTTAAAACAAGAGCAAAGCATTGTCTTTCAAAATAAGCATAATTTCCTGCTGATGGCATAACAGAAATAGATCAAAGTCTAACTACTTTTTTCAGACCCAAAATGGTCTCTGTTTACCTTACTCATTTAAAATATTACTCAATTGATGTGCCATAAAATATAAATCAGGAAGGGAGGAATGCAGAATTCCCAATAGAATGCTTATTAACGGTAGGATCCTGTCACTCTTGTCTGAGAAATATTGTATATTAAATATGTGCACCAGATTTTTGGCCCACTCTATTCCAATAGAAAATCTATGTAAATTATTTAACCTTATAGCTTGAACACTCACTAAAGCCAAGAGCTGAAATATACACAGAGGCTATAAAACATATGAATGAACAAAAAATGGAATGTATTTATAGAATGACAAACTATCCACATTAAATTTAGATAGCGGAAGGGGAGCCTCTCAAGGATCTACAGATTTTCAATTTCATATGAGCATTTGTTTGATTCTGATGTTTGGCTGTTCCATTTAAGGTAACTATTTTTACATTGTGGCATTTCCCCTGTATTATTTTTGTTCTAAAGTCTCGAATAAGACTAGTGGGTGCTATTAAAAGCTGTTAATGTCAACTCCTGAATGGATAAAATTTAATACCAGGAAGAGTGATGTTTATTGTATAAATAGTGATTTATACAATAATGATGTAGATTTAACTTTAGATGTTGCTTATTATTCACTCATTTACTCACAATGAATTTGTAAAATATTTACTGAGACTTTACTATGAACCAGACACCATGCTAGGTGCTAAGGACATGGAGATAAAAGACATAGTTTTATCCTGAAAGAACTCACAGTTTAGTGGTGAGAGACAGATAGATTAACAGATATTTCCAATATTTGATTAGCAAAGTGGAGATAATCACAGGGGGCTAATGGAACGTTGAAAGTAGACACCTAACTCAGCCTATGGATCATGGTTGGCTTCCAGGAGGAGGTGACAAGTAGGAATTAGGAGCAGAGAAGAAAACAGCGGCATTCTGGATAAAGAGACAGCATGTGAGAAACTCAGAGACATAAGCAAACCATCCCCAGTGGCAGAACACTGAGCCTTTTTGTCACTCAAGAGATTCTTAGCTTTAAAGCATTAGTTAACCAGCCGATGTTTTCTGTGCTTGGACATTATTTCTTTCCCACATCATCAGATTAATTTGTCTTTTCAGGTTTGTCCTGAGAGTTTTAATCAGAACTTATTCTTGTGATTTGGATCTGGGCCGAATATGAGTCTATGACATCTTTATCTGTTCACTCTAGCTTGATGATCTATTCCAAGCGAGTGGAACCCAAAAGTATGGAGCATGTAAAACATTTTCAAATGACAGATCTACATTACTTTACAACTTTAAAACATGTGCTTACCTCATCAACTCATCTGCCCTCACAGCCATCTTGTGTGATAGGTATTATTAATGATAATCCTAACTTTTAAAAGTGAAGAAAAAAGAAACTCATAGAAGTTTCTGACATGGCACACTCAGATTGGGTAAATCAGGATAGTTTAATATAAATATTACTTATCAAGTATGGACAAAGTTTAGGATCACCAACAGGGGAGGGTGTGCTAACCTGAGCTAATAAAGTCAGGTAGGATATATGTGTACATGTAACTGATTCACTTTGCTGTATAGCAGAAACTAGCACAGCATTGTAAAGCAAATATGTACAAATAAAAATTAATAATAACAAAAAAAAGCCAGGTAAGGAGGCTTTACCACGCTAGGCCTGGGTATTAGTATCCTACTGCTGCTGTAGCAAATCACCACAAACTTAGTGGCTTAAAATAACAGGAATTTATTATCACACAGTTCCAGGAGTCCGAAATCCAGAATCAGCTTCCCTGTGCTAAGTCATGATGTTGACAGGGAACAGTTGCTTCTGTGGGTTCTAGGAGAGAATCCACGTCCTGGCCTTTTCCAGCCTCTGGAGGCCATCTCCATCCCTTGGCTCACGTCCTCACATCACATCACCTTTTCTCTCCCTCTGAAGGACCTTTATGATGATAATGAAGGCCCATCAAGATAACCCAGGATAATCTTATCTCAAGATCCTTAATTTTATCACATCCACTAAGTCCCTTTTATGGTACGAAGCAACAGTCACAGGTTCCGGGGAAGATGGATATCTTGGGGGGCTATCATTCAGCCTACCACACCTGAGATGCAAGGGAGGGGAAGGTGATCAGGGCTCAGAGAGAGCTGCATAGAGAGGGCACCTGATGTAAAATGTCTCTCTTCTTCAGAGAGACACAGCTGATGCGCAGACCCTCCAAGGAGGACCTGGAAGAATAAATACTGTGTCCTCATGCTCTCCTGCCTCTGACCTCCTACCTGAGTCTCCCACTGGCCAAACCCAACCAGTAGCCGGAAGGCAGTGAGAGCCCATTAATAACATTTATGCATGTTGGACTCTCCGATGGACAGCCAAGGTAGAGAAGAATGAAGGGAGGTCCATGGGACAAACAGAGGACCTCCAACAAGCTTGCTTTTGTGAAACTATTTGTAATTTTTCATTATTCTTACAAAAGATATATGTGCTGATTACTTTAAATGCCTAACAGTAAAGAAGTATAAAAAATAAAATGGAAATTCTACCCCCCAACCTGCCCCAACATCCTTCACACACCCCTCCTAACTCAATCTCCAGGTGGCGGGAGCCACAAATGTATGTATCAGAGGAAAAACTGATTACACCCATAAAATCTTCTTCAACATTTTTCCTGAGGCAAAGTATGCAACAGTGCTATCCCTTTTGCCTGGAATTCTTCTCCCTTCATTATTTTATGCTTAAACCCTACTCACCTCTCAGGTCTCATCTCGAATAGCACTTCTTCAGGGAAGCTGTGCCTAACTTCCCAGTATAAATTAGATCCCCATCCCCATATACTTTATACATTTTTAGGATCTGGCATTTTCCTATAGTCAGTAAAGATAATTTCCTTTGTCTGCTTAATTGATTAATGCATGTATGTTTTTCTCCCCATTGGTTTCTGAGTTCTAGGATGCCCGATGCCCTCTGTAGCCCCAGCAGTGGCTGGCACATACTAGAAATAAAACGCTTTATGTCTATGTGCATACCTTAACTTAAAATTTCACTTCTATAACAAAAGTTCAAAGTTGAGTACAAGCAAACTCATCAATATTTAACATATTTTCACATTTGTGCTCCCTGTCTCTCTCTCTCTCTGGCTTACTCCCTCTTACTCTTTCTTCCTTCCCCATTTTTCTCTCCTTCTTTCTCTTTTTCTCTCTCCTTGTTGATTTCTGTGCTAAATACCTGATTTCTCATTCAAGCTCTATTTTGACATCTGGAAATGTTAAACAATACTTAACTCAGGCGGGGGAATTTTCTTATTGTTTTCCTCTGCTTCATGGTAGGTTTTGGGGGGACTCTTCATCAGCTGACATTGTATGATTCTCATTTCTATTCTCTTCTTATATTAGTTTTGATTGCCATCATCTGTTCATTGTGATATGTCTTATATTTTTCTGGCTCAGAACAATAGTAGTGTGGGTGGCTTACTAAATTTCTTAGCTGAAGGGAGCTTTCTTCTCTCAGTCTTGGGAAGTACAGCTTCTAAAATCAAGAGTGCTTTCTTTTGTTCTTTATAGAAAGTGTTCGTATATTTTCTTACTTTGTGATTCTTTTATATTTTGGTAAGACTATTTTCATTGTTTTTTTCCCCCTTTTTTCTCTTTTTTCTCTTAATCACCAAGCCTTTAAGGTTGTTCCCCTCTGCGGATATAGTGTCATAATGAGACTCCAGCCTCTGGTCTTGTGTCTACTTTCAATCTCCTTCCCTCTGAGCTCTCAAGTCTTGGCCCTGTCCTCAATATTTCCACCTTATGGTGGGACCCCTCTTGTCTAGAGTTAATAGTATTTGCATTCTGTCACCCTTAGACCCCGTTGTCCTCTTCTCTTCCTTGCAGCCTCCACCTGGCTCTCAGTTCCAGCGTGGGCTCTGTAGCTGGCTCCACTGCTCTGGAAAAATTTCCCTACTTATGTGTAAATTGTAGTTTTCTCTGTCTCTTGGTCAGATCATAGGCATAGGGTCTGAATAATTTTCTCTTTTCTCCTTGGGAACGTGTATTTTTTATTTGGAAAATGTCTGGAGAAACTCGGATTTAGAAGGCTACCCTGTATCATGGGAAATGAGAATTTCTATTGTGTTTTGAAAGAACAGATATTAACAGGCTCTTTTTTGCAAAATATAGCTAGAAAAGTGTTCAAGTATCAGATGTTGTATTAACTCATATTTTTTAAATTAAATTTAAAAACTCTTTTCCCAAAATTGATCTCAATCTAAAGGCCATCCATATCAACAACAGTGTCTTCTCCAACCCTCATTTTTGTTTCTAAAGCCATCAGTCAACAGACTTCTCTGTAATAGTAGAAGACTAATCAGTATTGTTTTTGAGAGTTGTAGAAGTCCCCAAATATATGTTCTTTACTTCCTCTCCAGTAATAGGAGCCTGTTTTAGTTAGGCATATGACTGTGCTAAGTAACGACTACACTTCTTAGCTTCCCTTATGGCAAAGTATGGTCATAGAACATGTACTGCTCAATGGTATATAACTAAAAAATCATGGTGTGACTTCTGTAGCGATCCCTAAAAGAAAGGACTACGCTCTTATTTACCCTTCCTTATTTCTGCTTGATGGAATACCAACATAATGGTTGGAGCTCAAGCAGCCATCTTAAACTAGGAGGTTAAAGTCCCACATGTTCAAGATAGAAGAATAACAAGATAGAAATAACATGGTTTCTTGATAATTGTGGAGTTGCCATATCATTCTAGGAATGCAAAATTGCAAGTTGCATTTAAGGAAGAGAGAACTAAGTACCTGTGACTTTTAAGCCACTGTTATTTTACGTTTCCTGTCATTCTCAGCCAGACCTAATTCTAAAAGTAAGGTGGAACTCTAAAATAAACTGATGTAGACAACTGCTCTGTATCAACTGTAGCTGCTAAGTATAGTACTAAAATTACCTTTGGCTCATATAAGTATAGTTCAGTTCTGAATTATCAAGAATAATGTTGCTTCATCTATGCATGGAACTGTCTACATTATGTGTAAATTTCCTCCATCTTCTTGTTGATGTAATTGATTCTGTATTATAAGATACTTGACCTATTATCTTTAACTTATAATTACCATCATTTCTTCCAACTTTGTTTCTTTAAAAAACTCATACATGTGTTGTAAGATTTTGTAAAACATGTAAGATTTTCTTACATGTTTTATAAGAAAAAACTCATATATGATTAGATGCTTTATAGTATATGTTTCTAATGAAAATGAATAACATTTTCAACTACTATATTTTATAATTAGTTATGTATCAGTATTGCTGTTGATTTGTATAAGTTGGTTCTGTATCCAGCAACCTCATTAAGCTCTCATATTAATTCTAAAAGTTGCCTGTAGATAACTCAATTGTATGTTTAAAATGTTCAGGAAACATTACTGTAAATTAATTTATTTACTGTGCAGCAACCACTCCAAAAGACAAAGCTAGGTAGATGAGGGAGAAAATGAAAAGATGGATAAATAAATAAGGTATACTCTGAATCAATAAAAAGCTAATATACTTTGATGTACCGTAAGACAGTGAGTTTCTCTATTTTTATAAATGAGGATAAGAATGAATTAATTGTATGATTAAAAGAACCATTAATTTTGATTTTCAATAAACTGATCAACTTAATTACTGAAATTCACTTAGGTCAATACAGTAACTTATTTATAGGGAATAAGCCCACCTTAGATGTTTTGTTCACACTGGGTAGATGCTCAAACAACCTAGAATGGTCTTGATGTAGGAATGAATACTACCTCTTCAAAAGCCAGCTCAGTCAAATTCTTCATTCACATTGGATGACACAGTTCCTCTAAAATTATTCACACAGGAACTTTGCAACTGCATAAATTATTTCAAGTGGCTGATATCACATTCTATGAAATCTTTTACCTTCAATGAATGGCTAATGAGCCTGTCTGCTATTGACAAATGGGAATGGAATATATTAGTCATAAAGAAAAATAGGCTCTCCAAGTTAAAAACTGGAAATAAATAGGAAAAGCAAACCATGAATAAATATCATGCCTTGAGAAGAAAGTTGAAAAACTCTGCCAGATTTCATGAGAAATTTTCTCTTTTTTACGGTTCAAAATAAGTCCTTTCAGAGTGATTCGATTGTTTTTCACCCTTCAACTCATTCAGAGTTCATTATATTATCTCATATTGGTAATTTAATTTTACTGTATTTAATATTTTAGTGTTGCTCTAGCAGAGAGGAAAAGGTGTCTTTGGCCTGTGTCTGAGACCAATCATAAAGTGACATACTATTGTTTTATACTCCCTTAAGAAAAAAAATCATGGTGATTGTAGAAAACAAGTGATGGGAAAGTAATCACGGATCTTCTTAAGCATTTTTCCCTAGAATTAACCTTGGTGATAATGTTGACCATCAGAGGAACCACCTTGAGCCTCATTCAATAGCAGTGTTCTTTGTAATGTGTAATGTGTAACCTGCTGCCATTTTCATTCATATAAAAAATTCATTATAATAATAACTCTGAACAGAGCCATATCTAGGCCAAGAGTCAAAAATCACTCACAGATTTCTAATGAGAATTAGAGAATTCCAATGGCAAATGCACATATAATAAGAGAATCAACTCTGCTGGTATTTGAAGAGTTGACATTTCACACCCATTTGATTGATAAAGTTTTTTAAAAGTCTGACAATAATATGTTGGCAATAGGAACTCTCAGGCATTACTGAAGGGAATATACGTGTGGGACCACCACTTTGACAAATAACTAATTCATATCTAATAAGCTGAATTTATGCACTCTTCAACCCAGGAATCCTAGCTCTAAGTTTATATTCTCACACGTGTTTAAAAACAAGTGCAAAGAAATGCTTATCACAACACTGTTTTTTAATAGTGAAAAAAATTGAAAACAACCTAAATATCCATCAACAGGAGAATGGAAAAACAAAAGGTGATATAATCATACAAAAAACCACTACACTGCAGATAAAATAAACAAGCTAGGTTTACAGATGTCAATATGTATAAATATTAAAAATCATTGTAAAGCATATGTATAATATGGAGCAATTCATATAAATTTTAAAATTATTTTATATAGTTTATGAATGTATAACTTAAAAGATGAAGACATTCTAGAAAGTGATAAACACCAATTCCAGGAATGGATGAAGAATAGCAGTGTGATAGAAAACAGGTACACAGGAATTTTCAACTCTGTTTGTAGTACTACATATCTCATGTGGAAAATGAATGAATACAGGATTGTTATTTTACTCTCTATATTTCCTCATCTCTGATATATAATTATAATAATTATATAAATTATAATAATTTATATTATTTTATACCCAAAACTGGCAAGAAGGAGTATTTATCTCAGAACCCCATACCCCACTGAGGCCTGAGTTTCTAATTAAAGACCTCCCCTGGGAGATAACTCCCAAAGGAAAGAAGGAGGTACTATTCATAGACATCTTCTACCAGCTCATGGAACTCTCTAGAATTTACCCAGAAACATGACTTAGAAGCAACCCATGGACACCACAAATTCCATGTCTGAACGCTAAAGCTCAAGCACTGCTTCTGTAATCAAATCACAGGAACTTTTCGCATGTTTCTCTATTTCCTCATTTCCGTCCTTGGATTACTTGCTTTCACATCTGCTTCTCTTACTCTGATAGAAAAGAGTGGCTTTTATTCTCTCTATAGACGTGACATGTCTCGGCACAGAGAAACTTCTATCACTGTGCACTCTTTTATTCTAAAAGTTAATGTAGAAAGAAAGTGGAGTCTATGGTCAATAGAACTGGTTTAAGACTTGGTGCTATTTGTGATTAATGAGCTGAGCGATCTCTGGAAAGTTTTTAACAACCTCTTATTCTGCTTCATTTCCTCATTTTAAAAAGAAGAGCAGGGAAAAAAACAAAGAAGAGCAGGGGAAAAAAAAGAAAAGCAGGGAGCTCTACTCAATAGTCTGTGAGAGCCTATATGAGAAAAGAATCTGAAAAAAGAATGAATATATGTATATGTATAACTGAACACTTTGCTGTACACCTGAAACTAACACAACATTGTAAATCAACTATACTCCGATAAAGTCTTTTAAAAATTATAAAAAAAAAGAAGAGTAGTATTTGTGGGATTCTTATCAGTATCAGATGAAATCGAACATGTAAGTATTGATAAAAAATATACTTTAAAATATTTTATGGTACTTTGTGTAATTGTGGTGACTGTTCAAATCTGATGATATAATATTAAAGTTCAATTCACTGAACATAATTTTATAAGGATCTGGCTAAGCTAATAGAAAACAGTCATAGCTTTCCAGAGTTCCACTATATCAAATGTGAGATATGACACTCCCTGCAGAAGTTAGGTACAGAAGTACCTAGCCTGAGCTATATGTTCCATGGATGTAAATATAAAGCACGGAAAGAAGTTATTTTGTTATTGTTTTTATTCCTCTCACCTGCTTCTATTAACTGCCTTGTAAACCTTGTAAGCAATCATGCCTGAACTCATTCATTACAATCGGGCCATTGTAAAATCTTTCGGACTCAGTGTTGTTCATTTGCAGCTTGTGGTCCTCCCTTCAATTCCCTCTCAGTTGTTGGTCTTTAATGTTGGTCCTTTGATAACTTCAACATTTATGCTATAACCTTCCCTAAACCCTGTTCCTCAAGCTTTTCAATCTAGTGTCTGTCATCTCTATCTTTTTTTTTTTTTTTTTTTTTTTTTTTGCGGTACACGGGCGTCTCACTGTTGTGGCCTCTCCCGTTGCGGAGCACAGGCTCCGAACGCGCAGGCTCAGCGGCCATGGCTCACAGACCTAGCCGCTCCGCGGCATGTGGGATCTTCCCGCACTGGGGCACGAACCCGTGTCCCCTGCATCAGCAGGCGGACTCTCAACCACTGCACCACCAGGGAAGCCCGATACATATACTCTTTATTCTCTTCTGCAATTGCTCCAATTCGACAGATCATCTATAATCATGGTCTCATTAACTGCCTCTCAACAGATGTTTCCCAAATCTATGCCCCCAGCATAGCTTCTCCTGAATTTCCTACTTCCTAATAATTCTCTCTCCTTAGAGGTTCTACAAGCAGCAAAAATAAGCATGCTCACCCCAGATCCTGAACCCCTCCTCAAACCTTGTCTTCCCAATTTCAGTAAATGCCATCCTGAGCCTGCTATTCAGATAAGCCCGGAACCTCATGTTCATCTCTTATTCCTTTACTCTTCTACCTCTCATCCACAAATTCTGTATGAATACTCTCCAATGTCTGTGGAATTCTCACCCTTCTTTGGGGTTCTAATGCCCCTTTTATCTCTTTATCTGGCTCTTATGATAATAGGCTGTTAGCTCTTTTCCCTGACCCTCTTGTGGATCCTTCTCTCCTATTACATCTAATCCAGCTACTGCCAAAGAGAACTTTTGATCAGAGCATAGTTCTGATTAGATTACTTCTCTCCTCAGAAATCATCAGTTGTCTGTGTATTACAGCTGAAGTTATTAAATATGGAATTGAAAACCCCTCGCGATCTAGAGCCAACTCATCTTTTCTGACCTCATGCATCTGTAACCACAACAGACTAGTGGTTATATGCTTTACTCTAAAGTTAGGGAGACTTGGTTTCAATCTTGGCTCTACTACTTCATTGTTGCCATAAGTGTTGATTAAGCTCTTTATAACGTTCCAGAAATTATTTGGGGAGTTGGAAATACACAAGTGATCAAGAATACAAGGTTCCTGCTCTCACAGAACTTGCATATTCTTTCAATAAATACTTGTCAAGAAGGGTCTACTATGTGCCAAGAGGTTCTACTACTATTTGGGTACAGGGGATACAATTGTGAATAAAGCAGACAGACAAGTAAATGAATAAATAAATGACTGAGTAGACAAATACAAGTATATAATATATAAATATATGTCATTATAATTCATTTCAAGATTTGATAGGCTGTTCAGGGAAGGCCTGTCTAAGCTGCTGACACTTGGGTTGAGAGCTGGGGGAAGAGCATTCCAGGAGAGGGATTAGCACATGCAAATACCCTTGGCAAGAATGTCAAGAGTGAGCTTAGACTTATTAGAGAAATAGGAAAGGACTATGTGAGGGAAGGGTGCTGTGACTTTAGGCAAGTTACTTACTCTGTCTTTGCCTCAGTTCCTTCACCTCTCAAATGATACCAATACTATACTTCATCATTTTGTAGTGAGGTTAAAATGAAATAATGCATATGACATGCTTAAAAAGTGGTATTAAACGTTAGATAAATTGTAGCTGTTACCACCTTTGATGCAAGCACTGCACTAGGACTTCATGATACAGTCTCCCCTTCCAAGTGCTCCAAACTTCCTCTCCCCTCTCCAACATATCTTTTGTTCACAATGTTCCTTTCCTTAAAAAAGAAATCTATTTCCCCTCATTTTTGTCTATCAAAATACCATCCATATATCAATATCATCTCTTCCATGTATCCTGCTCTGATTTTACCAGTGAAATTCATTTCTCATCTCTGGGCTTCCTTAATACTTTGTAAACATTCTTTTCAAGCCCAAATCACATTTCCCACTGCCTCACTTCCTTTACTAGATTCTGAGCTTCTTTAGGATGAAACCAAGTGTTCAAATTTTTATCCCCAGCCCTAGTACCTACTCATGACACTACCTTGCCCAATTTATATAAATGCCTGATAAATGTTTATCAAACTGATTTGGAATTGAACTAATTCAGTTCACCTTGGGCTTGTCACTTGATCCTTTCCATTATTGCTTAATTTATCAAGAGTGGCTTATGATTTTCTTTAACTTTTCCTAGAAATAATATAGGCCCACTAAACTACAATAGATAAGAACTGATACACAGTAAATTCTCATTGTTCATGGTAGTTACATTCTATAAAGTTCTACAAACACCCAGTTAGCAAATACTGAGTCACTGATCCTAGAAGTAATACCGAGTTAGGCTCCTGTGAATCTCTAGTTACAACATTTTTGTCAACCAATCAATAGTAACCTTATTTAATGTGCATTGATGATTAAAGACACCATTTGAATGTATATTGTTGGCTCATTAACACTGAACTCACATCCAACAGCAGTATAACCATGCCTGGATGAAGTTTATCTAGCGTACCTATATTTTCTATAAAGGACATCACAGCCTTCTTGCAGCACTTCAGCTCTACACTTGAGGGCCATTTTAAATAGCAACATCACCGGTGAAACACAAAAAAATGAAAAATATGACACTAAATATATTACAAAAAGACACTTGGTTACAGTATGAGCTGAAACAAGAAGGCAGCTCATCATCTTATTCAACCTTAGCTGGGAACATGCATGTTGGGCAAAACAAATTTTTCTCTGCTGTGTACAAGTCCACAAATGACCACAAAAGCACTGTGCTCAAATCACAGCAATGCTCTGTGTTAGTCATTTGATTTCTTTGGGCCTCACTTCTTTCATCTGTAAAATAAGGAGGTTGAAAAAAATAATTATAGCCATGTTAATAGTCACCAATGGTCTAGAAATCTATGACGCAATCACTAAGAGCTGGAAATGTTCTGCTTTTATGATGATAAATCACTTCCTTACTGCTGTAAATGTACTTAGAAAGAAATCCAAATTTACTGGAAGGCAGTGGAAATTAGTCTATTATATGGTGCTTTTTACTACTGAACAACACAAAGTGACAAAGCAACAGTTACCTGGGAAGTATAAGCCCTGGAGACTGACAAAACCAATGATTTGAGGGACTGGATTAGCCTTTCATATTGACCAGAGAAACATTGTGAGCTCTTTGAGTACATGAACCATATTTGCTACATGCCTGAAACATAATAGCAGACACTTATGTTTACTATAGAGCCTATTGTCAGACTTTATTTCCAGACACAGGCATGATAAAGAAAACTAGAATTTCTTACAAGTTTTCAGCATTGTATCCATGTTTAACTCTGTTGGAGTTTCAATAAAGGTTTTCCATGGCAACAAATTGATGATGGTCATAATTACAGTACACTGAATTTTTAAAATATTGTATCCAAGTTTCCAAGTATCTTTAACATCTTTATTGGAGTATAATTGCTTTACAATCGTGTGTTAGTTTCTGCTGTATAACAGAGTGATTCAGCTATAGGTATACTTATATCCCCATATCCCCTCCCTCTTGCATCTCCCTCCCACCCTCCCTATCCCACCCCTCTAGGTGGTCACAAGGCACCCAGCCGATCTCCCTGTGCTATGCGGCTGCTTCCCACTAGCTATCTATTTTACATTTGGTAGTGTATATATGTCCATACCACTCTCTCACTTCGTCCCATTTTACCCTTGCCCCTCCCCGTGTCCTCAAGTCCATTCTCTATGTCTGCGTCTTTATTCCTGTCCTGCCCCTAGGTTCTTCAGAATCTTTTTTTTTTTTAGATTCCATATATATGTGTTAGCATACGGTATTTATTTTTGTCTTTCTGACTTACTTCACTCTGTATGACAGTCTCTAGGTCCATCCATCTCACTCCAAATAACTCAATTTGGTTTCTTTTTATGGCTGAATAATATTCCATTGTATATATGTGCCACATCTTCTCTATGCATTCATCTGTTGATGGACAGATGAATGGATAGAGATGCTTCCATGTCCTGGCTATTGTAAATAGTGCTGCAGTGAACATTGTGGTACATGACTCTTTTTGAATTATGATTTTCTCAGGGCATATGGTAGTCCTATTTTTAGTTTTTTAAGGAACCTCCATACTGTTCTCCATAGTGGCAGTATCAATTTACATTCCCACCAACAGTGCAAGAGGTTCCCTTTTCTTCACACCCTCTCCAACATTTATTGTTTGTAGATTTTTTGATGATGGCCATTCTAACTGCTGTGAGGTGATACCTCATTGTAGTTTTGACTTGCATTTCTCTAATGATTAGTGATGCTGAGCATCCTTTCATGTGTTTCTTGTGAATCTGTATATCTTCCTTGGAGAAATGTCTATTTAGGTCCTCTGCCCATTTTTCGATTGGGTTGTTTTTTGATATTGAGTTGCATGAGCTGCTTGTAAATTTTGGAGATTAATCCTTTGTCAGTTGCTTCATTTGCAAATATTTTCTCCCATTCTGAGGGTTGTCTTTTTGTCTTGTTTATGGTTTCCTTTGCTGTGCAAAAGCTTTGAAGTTTCATTAGGTCCCATTTGTTTATTTTTGTTTTTATTTCCATTTCTCTAGGAGGTGGGTCACAAAGGATCTTGCTGTGATTTATGTCATAGAGTGTTCTGCCTATGTTTTCCTCTAAGAGTTTTATAGTTCTGGCCTTACATTTAGGTCTTTAATCCATTTTGAGTTTATTTTTGTGTATGGTGTTAGGGAGTGTTTTAATTTGATTCTTTTTATATGTAGCTGTCCAGTTTCCCCAGCACCACTTATTGAAGAGGCTGTCTTTTCTCCATTGTATATTCTTGCCTCCTTTATCAAAAATAGAGTGACCATATGTGCGTGGGTTGATCTCTGGGCTTTCTATCCTGTTCCATTGATCTATATTTCTGTTTTTGTGCCATCAACTGTTAATCTTTTACAGGTTTCTATACCAACCCTCTTATCTGAGTCCTCCATGATCACTTACTTTTGTGACTTTAAAATCACCTTTTTGCTAAAATTCCGATCTATCATCTGAACCCCAAACGTAATACACATATCCCCATCTGGACTCCCCGCAGGCGTTTCAGATTTAGCACTTGATGCACATTGTAAGTTCCAAGATGGAATTCTTAAGCTTCTCCTGCAAGGCTGCTCCATCTCCAGCAAAATACACTTCTGATATGAGTACCCACATCTATCCTATCTTTTAGATAAACATCAGATAAATTCAACTCCTCATAGCATATTCCATGGGTGATCAAATTCTTCATATTCTACCTCAAAAATGCTTCTCAAATTACTTTTCTTGTCTCCATCCCCACTTCCTCTGCCATAACTCAGATTATCATCTCCATTTTTATGTTTTTATACCATCTTCTTCTCATTGTCTCTCTCTACTCTTGACAATTCTCCACACTGCTGCCAGTCACTACCCTACAAAATGAAGCTAATGGCGTCACTCTCTTACTCAAAAACATCACTGAACCCATAGAACCTTCAGTAATTTGGAATAAAATTCTAACTTCTGCACTTTCACATGTGAGGGGACTTGCAGTCTGGCCCAACCCCTTTCTAGCATCATTTTTTGCCACTCTGTGAAACACTTAGTACAACTGAGACTGAAATTCTTTAACTCCCCACTCATATCCAAACTTTTTCAGGATTTTACTTTTTTAAACAAAGTCTCTTTCCTGAGGCATGTAACTTCTCAATAGAGCATTTTCTTATTATTCAAGGAATGGTCAGTTGCTCCTGTTGTAAGTTCTCAGAGCTTTTTAGCATTTATATATATGTAAGTGCCAACTTACCAAATTGTACAGTAATTTCTTCATTTATGTCAACTCACACCACTAGACAGTATTAATTTATCTATGTCTATGTACAAGATTCTTGACAAATCTAAAAAGTGAAATCTGATACGCAGTACCTTTTAGAAATTATATGCTAATTAATTTTTATGGTGTTTTAAAAATACTGTGTTTTCAAATGTGACCTAATCAAACTTATAAGCTTTTGCACAGCAAACCATAAACAAAATGAAAGGACAACCTACAGAATGGGAGAAAATATTTGCATATGATGCAAACAACAAGGGCTTAATTTCCAAAATATGCAAACAGCTCATACAGCTCAATTAAAAAAAACAATCAAAAAAATGGGCAGAAGACCTAAATAGACATTTCTCCAAAGAGGACACACAGATGGCCAACAGGCATGTGAAAAGGTGCTCAACATCATTAGTTATTAGAGAAATGCAAATCAAAACCACAATGAGGTATCACCTCACCAGTCAGAATGGCTATCCTCAAAAAGTCTATAAATAATAAATGCTGGAGAGGGTGTGGAGAAAAGGGAACCCTCCTCCACTGCTGGTGGGAATGTAAATTGATACAGCCACTGTGGAGAACAGTATGGAGGTTTCTTTAAAAACTAAAAATAGAGTTACCATATGATACAGCAATCCCACTCTTGGCATATATCTGGAGAAAACCATAATTCGAAAAGATACATGTACCCCAATGTTCTTAGCAGCACAATCTACAATAGCTAAGACATGGAAGCGATCTAAGTGTCCATTGACAGATGAATGGATAAAGAAGATGTGGTATATATATATATATATATATATATATATATATATATATGCAATGGAATATTACTGAGACATAAAAAAGAATGAATAATGCCATTTGCAGCATCATGGATGGACCTAGAGAATATTATACTTAGTGAAGTAAGTCAGACAAAGACAAATATCACATGCTATCACTTATATGTGGAATCTAAACAATGAGACTAATGAACTTATTTACAAAACAGAAACAGACTCTTAGATGTAGAAAACAAACTTATGGTTACCAAAGGGAAAAAGTGGGGCGGGGGGAAGTTTGGGATTAACATATACACTCTACTATAAATAAAATAAACAACAAGATCCTACTGTATAGCACAGGGAACTGTATTCAATATCTTTTAACAACCTATAATGGGAAAGAATCTGAAAAAGAATATATATATATATATATATATATATATATATATATTCCAAATCACTTTGCTGTGTACCAGAGACTAACTCAATGTTGTAAAACAGCTGTACTTCAGTTTTAAAAAATGCTATGGTATCAAATAGTGCAGATAGTGAGTTTATTAGACATTTATACTTTATAAACCTCAGATAAGAGTATTTAATGACCAGTCAAGAAATTGCATTTAATATTACTAATGCAGTCTTGAAGAATAAATTCCATTGTCTCTTTTTTCCCAGAAATATTTACTTTTTGAAACCTATGGTTGCTACAAAATACTACTTGAAGTGTGACCTAATAAATAATAAGACCATTTTAACCATAGAACATCTTCTCTGGTTTTAGCAGTGAAGGCTAACTATGCAGTTGTTCATAAGAACGTAATAAAACTTAAGGTGCCAAAGCATAATGCAATGTTTCTTCATTCTAAAATATGGCAGAAACTCCATCACTTGAGGTTTGCTTTGCTTCTGCAAGTTCAAAAAGAAATGCTCTCCTTAATTACTTGGCTTCATTTTTGAAAGAAGTCCATTTTCTACCTCTACAAAATTTTTCTTCGCTTTTTCTGTTTTGTAAGACTTTGTTGATGGTAAAATTGCTGGCTTACACTTATGTTACCTAATTCAGAGTATTTGAAAAGGAAGAAAAATTCTCCCTTTACCACATAAACATCTTAGATCTGAGAATGTGTTGTGATATTGCCACATGCACAGTTGAAATTCTTCTTTCACTCAATGAACATAACTATATTTGGTCATAAGTTTTGATGTTACTACATTCTCTATTTTCGGTCCATCCTTAAGCAGCAGTCATTGAGAACCTGCAAATGAGAACTATGAGTAAGGTCTTTGGAAACTTAGAGCAAAGAACAGTTCACTGTGACTGAAGAAAATGGAAGATACAAGTCTTAACTTGGAAGACAATGTAATTAAGTGCTACTACTTTAAATTGATGGATAAATGCAATAAAATATCAATTCCAGTTTCCATAGGATAGCCTAAGACATATTAAGGCAAATACCCTTACTTTTACCTTCAAAATATTAATATATGAATGCATAGGCAGGTGGCAAGAAGAACAAAGAAAATAGATGACAAGTAGAGGGTAGAGGATAGATAGATAGATAGACATCCAAAGTCACCCACAGATGATTGATGATAAATTGCTTCTTAATTTTACAAAATGTTTTTTATTTTTTTATTTATTTATTCTTGGCTGTGTTGGGTCTTGGTTTCTGTGCGAGGGCTTTCTCCAGTTGCGGCGAGCGGGGGCCACTCTTCATCGCAGTGTGGGGGCCTCTCACTGTCGCGGCCTCTCTTGTTGCAGAGCACAGGCTCCAGACGCACAGGCTCAGTAGTTGTGGCGCACGGGATTAGTTGCTCCGTGGCATGTGGGATCTTCCCACACCAGGGCTCGAACCCGTGTCCCCTGCATTGGCAGGCAGATTCTCAACCACTGCGCCACCAGGGAAGCCCCTACAAAATGTTTTAATATTGTAATAGAACTCCACATGTTGTTAGATTTTAAAAATTAGGAGGAAATGTTCAATGGAATAAGAATCAAGATTTAAAATACAGTTATTCTTTTTTTTAACATTGGAGTATAATTGCTTTACAGTGTTGTGTTAGTTTCTGTTGTATAACATTGTGAATCAGCTATATGTATACATATAACCCCATGTCACCTCCCTCTTGCATCTCCCTCCCACCCTCCCTATCCCACCCCTCTAAGTGATCACTAAATACATTTATTCTTTTATGAGCATTTCAGCAAAATAACACAGCAATGGGTAATATTACTTTGTAGTTTTTTAATGTAATTAAATATTCATATGGAGGGTAATTTATTTGGACTCATATTTCACATTTTACATTACAATAAATAACAACTGAATCAAAAAACTTGTAATTTATTTTGTAAACTATAGAAGGAAATACAATAGCATACTTAAATGATAACAGAAGGAAGAGAAACTCAGTCCATTTAAGAAATGAAGGTTGGGCTTCCCTGGTGGCACAGTGGTAAAGAACCTGCCTGCCAATGCAGGGGATATGGGTTCAAGCCCTGGTCCAGGAAGATCCCACATGCTGCAGAGCAACTAAGCCTGTGCACCACAACTACTGAGCCTGCACTCTAGAGCCTGTGGGCCACAACTACTGAAGCCCAAGCGCCTAGAGCCCATGCTCCACAACAAGAGAAGCCACCACAATGTGAAGCCCACACACCACAACAAAGAGTAGTCCCCTGGGGCTTCCCTGGTGGCGCAGTGGTTGAGAGGTCCGCCTGCCGATGCAGGGGATGTGGGTTCGTGCCCTGGTTTGGGAAGATCCCACATGCCGCGGAGCAGCTGGGCCCGTGAGCCATGGCCACTGGGCCTGCGCATCCGGAGCCTGTGCTCCACAATGGGAGGCCACAACAGTGAGAGGCCCGCGTACCACAAAAAACAACAACAACAAAAAAAAGAGTGGTCCCCGCTTGCCGCAACTAGAGAAAGCCCGCGCATGGCAATGAAGACCCAACGCAGCCAAAAATAAATAATAATAAATAAATAAATTTAAATATATATATAAAAGGTATTTGTCATTTAAAAAAACAAAACAAACAAAAAAGAAATGAAGGTTATTAGAGACAAAATATATATGCCTGTACATATAAAGAAAACTTTTTGTAAGGTAAAATGCCATGAAATAAAAATAGCAGGATGCAGAAAACATAAAAGATAAACATAATTAATTGACAACCTTTCATGATTCGAAGTATAGAGAAAACTGAGGTTAATATATATGGTAAAAAAATTCTGTTTAATATATGATCAAAAATAATGCATGAATGAGAAATACAGAACAGTAGCTTATCAATTGCCTATGACAACATGAATAGAGCCAGCCCTTCAGAAGTAATATGGCATTAAAACAGACTCTGAGAATCCACTTATGGCCTTTGAATAACTGTACTTCAGAGAATATACCTAAAGAGATAAGCTGAGAATGGAAAACCAAGGGGATCTGTTTATTTTGAATGAAAAATTGAAAACATTTAAGTTCTGAAGAATAATGGGATAATCAAGTAAAGAGTATATTAATAAAATGCTATAGTATGAAATAACAAGTGTATGAACTATGGCAATGCTAAGGAATGTTTACATAAAGTTATATTGAGCAAAGGCTTGTTAGACCAGATGGACTTAACAGATATATGTAAAGAACATTTCATCCAAAAGCAACAGACCACACATTCTTCTCAAGTGCACATGGAACATTCTCCACGGTATGTGAGGCCACAAAACAAGTCTTAATAAATTTAATGAGATTGAAATCATATTAAGCATATTTTTCAACCACATTAGTATGAAAGCAGAAATCAAGTACAAGAAGAAAACTGGAAAATTCACATATATGTGGAGATTAAACAACATGCAAAAAAAAAAAAAAGAATAAAAGACTCAATATAAATATTAAATAAATACCAGTTTTTTGCTGTCCTAATTCTTTCCCCAAAAGGGGAAACAATAACTAAAAGACAGGACATTTAGTCTTCAACTATGGTGGGAAGAGATTTAGAAACATTAGTTGGGGATATAAGTTCATGGTCAGCAACTAAATTTGTGGCTCAGACTATTTTATTTGTCTGGGACAGCCTTTATTTTATTTGTATCATTTTGTTTTGTTCTGTCATAAAGTATTTTTTAATGTTTTAATTGAAGTATGACATACATACAGTAATATGTATATATACAGTAACGCCAATATCAAATGTTCAGCTTGAAGCAGTTTTGCAGACGTGTACATCCATATATCTACACTCAGATCAAGATAGTAAATATTTTTCAGCACCGTAGAGCATGCTTTGTAACCCTTCCCAAACAATACAACATCCAAAGAAGTAACCGCTATTTTAACTTCTGGCACCATCCATTGGTTTTGCTTGTTCATGAACTTTACATAAACGGAATCATATACTCATTAACCCTTTGCATCTATTTTCTTTCAAATCAGCATATCTGCGAGAGTTGTTCATATTATTGAATGTATCAGTAGTTGATTCTTTTTCATGGCTGTGTAATATTCCATAGTATGAATAGACCACATTTTAATTATCCATTATCCACACTTTCTATCCATTTTTCTATGTCAAAGTGGACATCCTTTGGGAGATTGGGACTGACATATATACACTAATATGTATAAAATGGATAACTAATAAGAACCTGCTGTATAAAAAATAAAATTCAAAAAAAAAGATATCTTTGGGTTAATTCCAGGTTTTGGTAATTATAAATAAATCTACTTTTAAATGTCGTATGGTGAACCTACAGTCATATTTCTTGGATATTTACTTAGGATATGATTAGGAATAGAATGGCTGAGATGAGGGCAAGGCCTTTATGTTTCACTTTAGTAGATACTGGCGTATTGTTTTAGGGGAAAAATAAATTAGCAGTTGGCCTTTCCAGTTAACAATGGGCCCCATCACTTCTACAGCTTTATTTATTTATTTTGTGGTACGCAGGCCTCTCACTGTTGTGGCCTCTCCCGTTGCGGAGCACAGGCTCCGGACGCGCAGGCTCAGCGGCCATGGCTCACGGGCCCAGCTGCTCTGCGGCATGTGGGATCCTCCTGGACCGGGGCACGAACCCGTGTCCCCTGCATCGGCAGGCGGACTCTCAACCACTGCACCACCAGGGAAGCCCCTACAGCTTTATTTTTTAATATTGTTTACTTATATTACTTAATCCAGAAAGGCTTTGAATTTGCAACTGCTAGTAGAAAAATAACCTAGCATACTGATTCACCTGAAATTATAAGCATTGAATTTTCAGTGGTAATGACTTTTAAGTAGTTCAGTTTGAGAAAAGTGAATTTTTCCAAGTGTAGTCAATCCATCTTCTCTGGAGCAAGGTTACCTCAAAGTCGAGGGCAATGGTTGTTTTTCACGTTCCCAGCAATGCGCACAGAGTGGATGCAGTCCTGTGCTCTCGAGCCTTCCAGCAGCAGCTCAGCACCGGTCCTCACTCTCTGCCCTGGCACTGCCTGATGAGCCAGCCTAATTGGCCTTGCTCACTCTGTACTGCCACAGGGCTCAGCGCTTAGGCCAAGACAGTCATCTTTGTGCACATTGCTACCGCAAGGATCTTTCCTTTTCTTGTATTTCACTTAATAAAATTCATCACTACACATGGTGGATTAGTGGCAGCAGCAGCTCAGCTTCCTCGGATTTACATGAATTTATTCTCAGTGGAGAGATCAAGAGGCAATTTATTCAGTTTTTGGCCTTGTTAGGAGCTGCCATCATCTGACTCTGCAGCTCTGCTTGAATAGCATGTTTGTGATTATTTATTATTTGGGACTATGATTCCCACTTTTGAAGACAGTTACTAGGAGATCATTTCCAGATCTCAAAATTTTCTAAGCTATTTTTATCAGAGCAAGAGGGAGCAAGAGCATAAAAGGTAAAAGTATTAAAAAGTGGGCTAATGGGCTTCCCTGGTGGCACAATGGTTGAGAGTCCGCCTGCCGATGCAGGGGACACGGGTTCGTGCCCCGGTCCGGGAAGATCCCACATGCCAAGGAGCGGCTGGGCCCGTGAGTCATGGCCGCTGAGCCTGCATGTCAGGAGCCTGTGCTTTGCAATGGGAGAGGCCACAACAGTGAGAGGCCCGCGTACAGCAAAAAAAAAAAAAAAAAAAAAAAAGGGCTAAAATGTCAAAAATTTGACTGATCCCAGAACACCTCTCGAAGCCTCTATTTTTGCCAAAGTCACTATCAGGATATTTCTCTCAGCGATGGAAGCTGTGTTTTCAAATAAACTGTATCTATACAGTGTGCATGCAAATTTAATAAATGGGAAATTCAGTTTTTCAAGAGTGGCGGGTATAAACATTGTATTGATCTAAGGCTACATCTAGAGAAGGAGCAGTCTCCCTGAATGTCTACAGCAGATAAAAGTTAGATGGGAAGGAAAAGGTGATAGAGCCCCACTCTCCTCTCCTCTTTCATGCCTAAAGATATTCCTGTAGTGAAATGAACTGAATCTAGAATCACCAAGTACTAGAATATAAAGTTACCTCTCCCTTCACAACTTCAGAATATACGGAAAGGCAGGCGAGTAGTTTAAATTTTGGTGCCTTCTCTTTTCACACGTGTGTATAACAATAATACCAACTTCATAGGACTGGTGGAGATTAGATGGTGTCAGGCCTTTCAAGGGCATAGCACAGCATCTGGCACTTAGTATATTCATATTATATTATAATATTCAATTAATATTAGCTGTCACTATTATTGTGACTGTTATTGTCCTTCCTTTCTTTTCCTTCTCCCCGATCCCATTCCTGTTCCTCCTCTTCCAGCCTCCAGTTCCTACATAAAGGAACCACGAATTATACATATTCATTAAAATGGTCTATATGACTAGAAAGAGCCACAGAAAACCCAGATATATAGAATCTAGCTTTTTTTTGTTTTGTTTTGTTTTGTTTTGTTTTGTTGCGGTACGAGGGCCTCTCACTGTTGTGGCTTCTCCCGTTGTGGAGCACAGGCTCCGGACATGCAGACTCAGCGGCCATGGCTCATGGGCCCAGCCACTCTGCGGCATGTGGGATCTTCCCAGACCGGGGCATGAACACGCATCCCCTGCATCGGCAGGTGGACTCTCAACCACTGCGCCACCAGGGAAGCCCAGAATCTAGCTTTTTTTTTTTTTTTTTTTGGTATATAATGAATCAGCCTTTGAAGGTATCCCTTCAAATCATTTTCAGACTTTTGCAGTTCAGAAAGCTGTTACTTTTCTTCTTGTGTTTTAGCTCTACAGCATCATTTATGGTTTTACCAGTTATCTTTCCAGTGAAAGGAACTGAAAATCTGTATACAGTGATTTCTTGTGGTGGGTGGCAACAGCAGAGCTTTCATGCTGAAAATGACATTTTTTTTCCAAAAGTAATTTGGGCTTAGAGGAAAAGTGCTAAAATATTGTAGAATGAGATTGGTGTTTTCACTCCTCCTTCCCTTTAGAGCATATTAGCTGATTTAAGTGATCATTGTGCGCTTAGCACTGGCTAATAACAGGAATGTTGGGTTATGTGGCCTTGCCCACAGTTCTGTGTGAGAAAACTACAAAAGTCCCCACCTGACTGTGAAGTTAGCAGACTGGCAAACTGTAGGTCTGATTTCACCTTGACCCTCTGTATACTGCAGACTTACATCACTCTTGTAGAAGAACTTCCACCAACAGTCTTTGCTTTGTCCTGTTTTTGGCATATTGACAAACACTGGCTTACCTTCTACACGCTGGAACAAAACTCTCCTCCAGAACGGTTTTATCCTCATCTACACAGTGATGCCCAAGGGCTTCTGAACTTTACCTCCAACTCTCCCTTTCAGCCTGTGACAGGTGAATTATGAAGTTACATGTTAATATTTAGAAGACAGATGGTTTCCTTTGATTATGCAAAGGGATAGAAATTACATGTCTCAGTCATTGTTTTAAATTTAGTATTTTCTATAAGAACTTTCATAGGTTAGATTCATTAAAAAATTTATTTCCCGCATCCAGTATTCTGAAATGTAAAATGCATTATTTTCTGATATAACTAGTAATAAAAATGTATCAAGTGGCCAGCATTAAAATTTTTTAGATAGTCTATCACTTTTGCTTTATGAATCCTAACCTCTCAGTTACTCAGAGAAAGAGTAGGAGATGCTGATGTTCAATTATTCATCATGTACAACAATCATATAAGGAATTGACAGTTTTCCTGTTCCCTGGAAAACTTTTTAGGGAATCTGAATGTTAATAAGGAATTAGAGAGGAGGAGGGAGCAAGATTCACCAATCTCCAGGAAACCAGGGAAGTTGAGGGCTAGCTTCACCAGATGACAATCCACAGACACAGAGGCAACAATATTGTTACCGAAAGCGGGTTCTGACTGTTTGCCGCTCAAAAGCCAATACTCTAGAGGTAAGGTTGGTGGAAAGGAAATTTGCTTTATTTCAGTGGCTGGCAACCGGGGGAGAGGGTGGACTTATGTCCAAAGATTGACTCCCCACTGACAATCAGAGGGCAAGAGATTTTAAAGGGGAGTTTCAGGGGGCATATATGTGGACGAAGGGGGCTACATATAGGAACAACCCAGTCAGCTCCGACATTCGTCTTGAACTTGGTCATGAAGTGCTCTGATCAGGGTCATCTTCATTGTTTTGAATACTATCCTCCAGTTCCAGGGTCGGTTTGTTCCCATTTCTTTCAGGCCAGTTCTCAAATTTGTGGCAGCTTATGTCATGGCTACCGTGTGGTCATCATGTAGTTAACTTCTTCCACCTGGTGGGTGTTTCAGTGTCTACAGGACAGCTCACTGGATACAGCTCAGAATATTATCTTTAGCCCTTGAGAAGTAAAAGTCCTTGACTCTGCTTAATAACTAAACTATTATTATTTGGTCTTATTTGACTGTTTTCCTTTCCTTTTCTTACTTCTCTGATTAAACTTATTCTTGGACTAAAGTTTTCCTACAGACAGAAGGCAGGCAGAGGACACTGGGGAGAAAGACTGTAGGGTCCTGCTGTTTCAATATGGCACTGCCTTGTGAGACCAGATAGAAAGCTGCAGTGTACTACATGGAAAGCAACTGACAAAGTCTAAAAAGTGATGGTACAAAATTTCTAAATAGTTAGACCACCTTACCAAGGTACAGTGTTAGTTGTAATCACCATATTTTTACATGTGGGAGAATGAGAAGCATTGTGCATGCTATGGTGTTTTCATGAGGGAGGAAGGAAGGAAGGAAGGAAGGAAGAAGGAAGGAAGGAAGGAAGGAAGGAAGGAAGGAAGAAAAAGGGAACATAGAAACACTCTGGAAGAATATCTGAGAAACTATTACCAGTAGTTGCCTTCGCTTTTAATTGTACACATTTCTTTATTGTTCAGATTCCTTACTGTGTCCACATACTCTTTTTATTGAAAATAAAAAATGGGAGATTTTTAGAAATTATTTGCAGAAACTCAAAGACAATGTCATAATAAAAATGATAATAATAGCAAACACTTTTATAACACTTTATGTACCAGACAGTATAGTCAATATACATTGACTGTTTAATCCTCACAGTAACCTCAGGAAATAGAAACGATAATTATCCCCACTTTACATATGAGCAAAGTGATGCACAAATAGATTAAATAGCTTGCCTCCAGTCATGCTCCTGGGAAGTGGCGAACCATGATTTGAAGCTAGGTTGTATAGCTCCAGGTTCTGGACTCTTAAACAAACTTACTATACAGTGATGAAGATAAAGAAAGAAGGCTGAGAGATGGTGTGATTTTTATCCTTATGCATATGAGGAATTTAAAAGGGAAGGGAAGTTTATTAGTTGTTTTTGTCCACAGAGAACCCCATTCGTAATACAAGAGCTCTAATTAAAGCATAAAGAAATGAATTTTATGTATGAAGGAACTTGCCTGTCAGTTGAAGAAACTCTGGAATGGCAAACCAAGAAAGTGACTTTGAAGACATGTTTTTTTTATTATTAAAAATATCTCTGTAAAGTAATAATGATAATTAATCTGCCCATCTTCACCATTATCATTGTCTTTTTTGGGATGCAATGTCTCTTGTCCTCTAATTCCATTTCCTTAGTTTTATTTACAAATTGTTCCCCTCTAATGATCAAGTATATTCAAATGCCTTAAGGGATAATGTCTTGAACACTACCCACGCTACTTTATTATAGAAACAATTTAATTTGATTGGTCCCATTACTCTTGCAAGGATGAAATTAAGATGATTAGATAAAACACGTAAAATGAAATCATTAAGGTAATCTATGTGAAGTGCATACAGGAAAATTAATAAAGGGATTTTTGAAGCTCACTTTTTCAGGACACAGTTTTCCAGTACATAAGGAAAAGGCTATAATAGTCATGTTTTCCCAAAAAAAATGTCTTAATGAAATTTCTTTAGCAAAAGAGCTAATGAAGTGGTAACTGTATACTTTATTGAATATACTGTTACTTCTCATTAATGTGATCCATAAAACGAATAATATCTCTGACTTTATTGAGATTTGAGTAGTAAATGAGCTAACAGTGCTCACAAATAAAAATATAGGCTATTGCACTGACAATAGGGGGCATCTTTTCTTAGAAAGAGGAAAGTATTGAAACTCTAAAGTGGTCATTTTGTAAATGTGATAGATCATTTTCTCTTCTAGTTTTGTCTAGGGCCCATGATCAAGAAGGTTGAGGCATGCCATTTCTGCACCAGAGAATCTACTATCAGAGAATCTCCCTGCCTTTAGTAAAAAATAAAATTGGGAGAGGCTTTCTCTGTAACCCTAATACCACCTACCTCCACCCTATTATATACTCACCCATTCTATAAAATCTTATCTGACATTTTTCTTTTGCTGGAACAATGGATGATGGATTATCCACATCTATAGTGATGGATGATGTTCCCATGCCCACAAATTAGCTGTACTTTTTGCACAGTACCTGTATTGCCAACCTCTCTCTCTTCCCTTTGCAAAAGCATATTGAAATGCAAGAACCTGGGAGAGACATTATTTTATAGATAACCCTGAATCCTTCTCAATGTATGCAAGGATAAGTCATAATTAAAACCTATTATTTTGGGCTTCCCTGGTGGCGCAGTGGTTGAGAGTCCACCTGCCGATGCAGGGGACACGGGTTCGTGCCCCGGTCCGGGAAGATCCCACATGCCATGGAGCGGCTAGGCCCGTGAGCCATGGCCGCTAAGCCTGTGCGTCCGGAGCCTGTGTTCTGCAACGGGAGAGGCCACAACAGTGAGAGGCCCACGTACCGCAAAAAAAACAAAACAAAACAAAACAAAAAAAAAAACTATTATTTTAAATATATTTTGTAGCAAACGTTTTATGTAATCATTTGAAAGAATTAGTTTGTCATGACACTGGCAAGAGAACTGGCACTAGATCACATCATAACAAGTCTGCCATTTGCGTAGTGACCAACTGGAAGTATCCTCCATTGTCTGCAAGAGAATAATGTTCTCCTTTCTCTCCCTACTTTGCTTGAATTAAAAAAGGAAAGCCTTGAGAGAAAAATAGAGGCAATTGCTTTCTCTGTATTTCAAAGATAATATGATGTTTAAATATCTGATCTTCGAGGTCAAACACACCTGAGTTCCAGTCCTGGCTCTGCTGCTTGTTAGATTTGTAATTGTGAACAAGTTACATAACCCCTTTGAGCTTCAGTTTCTTCATCTATAAAATGAGGCCAATTAAATAGAGTTCAAACCATTTACTGTTATTAGTAAGATAAAGAGTACTTATTCATCACTGTCTGGCATGTTTTTAGAAGAAACCTGAATACATAAAAACTCCTTCCGTTCTCCTAACGAATGTATCAACCCTTCTGAATGAATATTTGTACAAAACTATTTTCTTAAAAAGTTACCATAAGAATTAGGTTCATTCTTTTCAGACACGGACATTATCTGAACAAATAATTTTTTTGATTCAGGGAAACTAACATTAATCTGTTACCAACCAATCAGCAAATCAATCCTGGATTCTTTGATGCCTGAAATAAGTCTTGGACATGAAGGGAGCAGAATATACATTCCGGGAAGAGATTACTAGCACGACCCAAGAGTAGGAGGCATGGGAGGAGCTCTCAAACCTGAGTGTGCACCAGAATTACCTGAATGTCTTGTAAAAACACAGCTTGCTGGGCCTCTTCTCCAGAGTTTCTGGTTTAATAGGCTTCAGATAGAGTCCAAGAATTTTCCATTCTAACACTCTGTAGTTGATTTTAATGCTGCTGGGCTGGGGCAACACTTTGAGAACCACTGGAATAGGATGATACATTGGGGGACTGCTGGGACTGTGGCTTGTTACTGACGAAGTAGTGCAATGAGGACATAGCCAGAGATGGGCCAGAAGAGAAAGAAAGAACCCAGATCATCAAACAACTTGGACATTTACTGAGATGGATGTACGTTTAGTCGAAGGCCCAGTTTAAAAGAATTAGTACTGTAGGAATGGATTGGGGAGTGGGAAGCTGGAAGTCCAGTTGGGTAGTTGAGAAGTGAGTGTCATAATCCAATGGAGAGATGACAGAGGCTTGAGTTAAGTCAGAGTAAGCATGAAGGTGAAATAGAACCTGAAGATGTATGAAGTAAAAGGATGGAAGAAGCATAGTTTGAAGACGTTCTTCAAGGATTCACAGTGCTTCACGGACTTATAATCTATAAGTCTATAGATTATAGACTCAATCTATAATAAACCATATTAGCTACAATTTTTCTAACTATATGTTAAAAAATTATTTTGAATTATTTCACATATCTGAATCCATAATAGAATAGAACAGGTTTTAAAGAACTTAGTAGGTTCCAATCAGCTAGTGACCACTTTGGCAACCTTTATCCATTTGGTAAAAAATTCCCAAAGAATAAATATGATAGTTTATGGGCATTCAGTGCTTGCTTTGCAGTAGGAACTGTACCATATACTCTACTCTTAGTATTTTATTTAATTCTCACTATACTCTATGATGTAGGTACTATAGTTAGCCCCACTTTACAGAAGAAGAGACCATGATTTACAGATCAAATCATTTGCTGTTTCAGATAATCTCCCATTTGCCCCTCCAAATCTACTTTCATTTTTTTCTACCTGCTTTCTGCCCCAGGAAGCTGACCTATGTGGACAAGCTTTCGTTTGGATGTAGCCAATGGGAGAACCCAGCAGGAGACTAAGAGGTAGAGAACAGAGTGAGGTCAAGTTTTATTTCCTCCTTGAATGTTGTCTCACACTGGCTACATTCCTCAACAAAATGTTACAGATCCTCTGTATGTGGCCCCGTTTACACAGCTTTCTCCTTCCCGGTTCCAGAAATCAATTTTTCCCCTCTTCCCTTCGGGCTCAGGGATAGTAACAGCTCTTCTGTTACTAGGACTGGGGTACTACACTGTCCCTCATAGTTTCCTTACAAGATGCTTACACTTTAAAAATTAGTCCCTTTATGAAATTCTCATCAAATTATTCTACTTTGAGCTTTGAGTGTGCTGTCCCTTTCCCACTGGAACTCTGCCTGATATAATTGCTCAAAGAACACAACTAAACAGTAAGGGAGGCAAGGAATTAGAAATCCCACAGTCTGACTCTAAGCACCAGTCTTCTAGAGCGCTCTGTAGAAGCACTCTAGAAGGGGACAAGGACGAGGGGAGAGAAGGATTGGTAAGAAGTGTCTTCTCTCCCCTATTTTGGAACTGAGTGCAGAGAAGGGCAAAGAAAGGTCATCTAGTTAAATAGATTTCTGCAAATCAAGAAAATCTAAGCATCTGAAAAGAGACTGGTGAAAATTCATTCTTTGACTTCTTGACCAGTTCATCCTAATTGGGAAAGAAAAGAAGACTCTCCAGTCAGTCCTCAACACCTTTATATGAGAGCAACAGTTTGTTTAAAAATAGGATCTAAAGTACCGCCATCCATTACAAAGATATTAAGTGGCAGCCCTTGCTTTTCTCAATCTCACACCTCACTCCGGTGCCTGCCCTTTCCATCAGCAAGACAAGCAATTAAAATAGCGTGGTGAACAGTGAGACAGGATGGGGTCAAAGCTCCTGCAAGGTTTCTGAAAAGGCTGTTTAAACTAACAACCTGTACATGATGTAGGTGACAATTTTTTAACAGGTGAAAGTACAGTTAGAGGATGAAAAGCAGCACTTTAGAATATATTCTTTTATTCTCTCACGCTCATGTCCTGTTCAGTTAAAAGAACTCATTTTCTTGCACTGTGAGGTATCATATTCCCGATTATGGAGTGTCATATACAGTGATATATACAGTTATATGTAACGAAAGTTAATATACATGAAATCATCAGAAAACAGATGGATGTTCAACTTTCCAGAACAGATTAGAATTGTTAATCAGAGTTCAGAGAAGAGTGAGTGCAGTCATAGCCAAGATAACAGTTCCACAGGCTTGTGATAGTTTTCTTAATGATATAATCCTGTCCTAACCATAGATAAGTTTAGATTATGTACCTACCATTATACATTTAAATATATTAGTTCTTTAACCCAGAAATCAAAAGCTGTGAGGATGTCGCTATTAAATTAAATGTTAGATATTGAAAAATGACAATTGTGACCACCATTGAGAAAATAGTAAGGACTTGAGAAAATGAGAAGAAATGAAAGTTACTAGATGTAAATCATCTAATTTTTCTAGGAAAATTGCAAAGTGACAACAAATGTATACACAATACAAAAGAAGTTCAAAAATTCAAAATTTGAAAGAATGACAATATACTGATCAAAGCTTGATTCCCTAATGAATTACAATATTTAGCATATTTTTGTGCGCAAAAAAATTCAATATCCTACAAAACCACTGTGATAATCACAATATATATATTGTCATAAACAGTTCAGTTTCTTTTCTCAGAAAGTGTCTTATTAAATTGGAAATGAGTGATACACCAATGCAATGTAACATCTAGATCTCTTGCCTCTAAGCCCAGGGTTATTATCACTTTAGTAAATTTCTATTCTAACAAATTACACAGAAACAATTAATAAAATGCCTTAGTTCCCATACCCTACTTAACTTTCTGCCTGCTCCTTTAGCTCTAATCAAGTGAATCTATTCCAGGTCATGCCTATATGCAGTTGACTACTTAAGTGGACTGCAGGTCCCCACAGCCAAACTGCTCATGCAGCAACAGATATCCACCTTTGAGACAGCCACATTTAACAATCCCAGCATGCCCTTATTTACTTTCAGCCACAGATAAGTCTGACCCTCACACTGGGCAGGAGGTTTTCCTAGGCTAGAGCGATGGATATACAGTTAACCCGAAATTCTTAGGTTAATGGTTTGGATGATCCACCATGTTTATAAACATAAACACAGCAAATAAGGGGAAAAAAAACACAAAAATTGTAAGAATAGTGAACAAACCAAACCTGGTCTCAAAAGTAACATGTAATTTTTTCTGCAATACTTTTAAGGTATGTTTGTATATTAGAAACAGCTAATGTTTACGTACTCTTTTATGAGCAAGGCACTGTTCCAAATTTTGTGTTTTTTGTCATTTATTATCTTATTCAATCTTTTCAACATCCTAATTTT
The DNA here is from genome assembly GCF_008692025.1 of Phocoena sinus. Classification (NCBI taxonomy): domain Eukaryota; kingdom Metazoa; phylum Chordata; class Mammalia; order Artiodactyla; family Phocoenidae; genus Phocoena; species Phocoena sinus. Next base: position 71,473,772 of record NC_045767.1, read on the forward strand.
TTTTAATTTATTGTTTCATTCAGTCTACTCAGCATCCTACAAAGTAGGTATTATTAGCAGCAATATATATTGAGGCTATGGAAGGTTAAATAATGTGTTCAAGGTCACATCACAAGTGGCTGGGGCTGGATTTAAACCCAGGACTGAAAGGTGCCAGAGGAACATTGGGTTTAAGTACTGCAAACCTCCCCAGTCACTGCTGAAGCCACCACCACTCCCCTTCTGGTGATATGCACACCACTGTTTGTGGTTCACTTCCTTAATATTCTGAACCCCATCTCCTACCAAACCTTACAGAAAGGTTGGCATTTATTCCAAATTATAAATAATAGGAAGGAGCTTAAATGATTAATAAGAATCAAATTTTTAAGGCAAAATTAAATCTGATGTGAAGCATGGATAAAGAGATTTAATGAAGACAAGGGAGATTTCATTGAACTCTTAAAATGACCCATTAGGTGGTCACCTTCTCTGGTATAAGAACAAGTAAAAAGGTCACCATGAAGGGCAGGTGATTTATTTTCTTGGAAAGGGCAGAGACCAGTCAATGCATGTTTGACTCAGGACTTCACTTTGAAGGCATCCTAAATATCAAACCACTAAATCATTTCAAAAATGTGGATTTTTTTTCGAATTCTGGTTAAATATGGAGAAATGAACATAGGAGTTTATTTCTGCCCAGTCTTTTAATATTACCAAAATGAAAGAGGAGAAATAAAACAGTAAAAATCTGCAATGACGAAACAAACAAACAAAAATCTGGAGAGGAGACAACAGCAGGAAGGAAGAAAAGAATATGGACAAATGTTTTGTAGGTAGGAAGTTGATGAAGGATATCTTACTGGCTTAGCTGTGAAGAGAAAACTAAATTCTATGTGTCTATACAAAGACATAATGATGAAGCAAAAGATGCATCCCTCAGAACCCAAAATTTACTTGAGAATGGTGCAGTGTTCCATGAAATGTCAGGTAAAGCTTGGGGCTAAAGAAAGCAGAGTAGGTGGAAAAGCTTCATAAAGAAGAGTTAGACACAGATTTCTTCCTGCAAATTTTGCAGCCAAGCAAATATCCATCCCCAACTTTCAAAGGCCAGAAAGTTTTATTCTCTCAAGAAAAAACGAGAGAATTTAGACTCCTGATCCCCATGTGATGCCACAATGAGGTACTAAACAGAAAGCAGGGAATTAAATAAAAGTCTCCATAGTTTCACGCTGGAACTCCCAGCTCCATTCTCACACTTCTGCTCATAGACCACAACATCCCAGAGTATATATACTGCTTAAGGACTTGTCTCTGAAAAAATTCAGAGGAAACTTAAAGTTAGTAACACTTGCCAAAAGGCAAGTCTCAAATGCAGACCATTAGCTGAGAAGCCATGCCCCTCTTTTCAGTGCCTCACTCTTAAAATGAACGAACAGCAAAGAGTAAGAGTAACATCAATATGAAGAAATCCTTTTACATCAGAGACAGAAGAGAGATAAGGAAATTAGAAGAAAACAGACAGTACAAGGAACAGAAAATAATTACAAAAAGAGAGATATTTAAGAAGAGATTGTGGGCTTCCCTGGTGGCGCAGTGGTTGAGAGTCTGCCTGCCGATGCAGGAGATGGCGGGTTCGTGCTCCGGTCTTGGAGGATCCCACATGCTGCGGAGCGGCTTGGCCAGTGAGCCATGGCCACTGAGCCTGCGTGTCCAGAGCCTGTGCTCCGCAACGGGAGAGGCCACAGCAGTGAGAGGCCCGCGTACCGCAAAAAAAAAAAAGAGATTGTATTCATAAGACACAAATGGGATGCTATTTTTTAAAGAACAGAAAGATAACTAATGTAAAAATTGTATAGCTCTTGGGAAAAAAATATCAGTAAAAGAGTAGAGAGGACATCCAAGAAAACCTCAGAGAAAGTGCAATAAAAAGCAAAAAAAAAAAAAAAGGAGAAGAGAGAAAAAAACAAATTCAAGTGTTAAAAGGCCAACCATCAAAACAATTGTTCCATAGAGAATGAAAACAAATAGAAGGAAGGAAATTATCAAATTAATTCAGGAAAGTTTCAAAGATTGGAAAAAATTAGTTTTCAGGTTGAAAGAATCCCCCAAATTCCCAGATCAGTAAATAAAAGAGACCCACTCCAAAGCCCACCAGAATGAAATTACAGCCTCTTGGAGATGGAATTCCTGAGAGCTCCCACGAAGGAAGTTTAAGTCACATGCAAAGAATAAGGATCAAAGTGGCATCTGACTTCTCATAGGCAAAAGTAGAATCTAGAGTTACTAGTGGAGATGTACCTTAAAAATTCTGAGGGGAAATGATTTCACCTTCTAAGTATAAGAAATCATCTATCACATATAAAAGTAGAAAAACAAAATTTTCTGATATTCAAGACCTAGAAAAATTTACCTTCATCTGTATACATTTTTAGACTGTTGCTATAGCTCTTGCTATAGCAGAATGAAATAACTAAAATAATAAAACAATGTACTAATAATAGCAATAGTAATAACAGTAATAATGATAATAATAATTTCAAAGAAACACGTGCAATATAAGTGAGATTATAGAACCTAATAGGAAAGACTAAATGAAGTGTGAGAAGTCTGAAAATGACTGGTTTGTGCCAAACTGGAGAGCAACCAGCCTACACTGAACAAAAAGAGTTGGGGGAGGGGATGACTGGGATGTGGGCATGGAGTGGGGGGCACTGGTTGAGTATTTTAAAATAGTATAAATATTAATGTGACAAACTGTAACGGAATTTGAAAAAATATAAAAACAGAAGAATTTTAAAAATGAGGCAATTAGTAAATCAAAGAGGAACGCAACTTGTACAAGAAAAGAAATACAATTATGGTACGTTGTTCATTGGTTCACAGTGAACAATACTTTTATAAGCATAATAATAATAATACAAACACTAACCTCTAATTTAAACTTATGTATATATGAATATATATACATATATATAAATTATGTGGACAAATAAAAAATAATGGAGGTCGGTATAAAAAAGCTAAATAGTCAACTATGATAAAAGGAAGGCAATAGAAAATTAAATAGTAGTAAAAATATATAAACTTATATATATTATACCATGTAATATATATAAATCAATAAATAACTATGTAAATATAAATATTATTTGGTGTTTTTCATTAGTTCCTGTCACAGAGCTTCAAAAAATCCTTGGAATTTCCTGAGTGATAGGAGTGTATTTTGTTATTCATATAAAGCCTTTTTCACTCATACTTGAGTTTATGCTAATGAGGTTGGATTCCTAAATTGCTTCCGGATGGGGGCTGGTTGGCAGAAAAAACAACCAAGTGACTAGGGCACTGGAATTTTTACTCCCATCTCACAACCTCCAGAAATTCAGTTCAATCATGTAGCCAGTGACATTAACCAATCATGCTTCACAAGGAAACCTTATGTGTGTATAAAAAAAAATGTGTGTATAAAAAAAATGTGTGTATAAAAAATCATTTTATGAGTATAGGAAACTCTGGACGATGAGGCTTAGGGAGTTTCTGGGTTGGTGACCACATCAATGTGCTGGGAGGGTGGCACACCCAGACTCTACTAGGAGAGGGCGTGAAGGCTCTGGGTCCTCCCTTCTCCCTCCACAAGACTTTACCCCATTCATCTCTTCCATTCGGCTGCTCTTGATTTGTATTCTTTATAATAAAACTGTAATTGTAAGTACAGCACTTCCAGTAATTCTGTAAGTTGTGCTAGCAAATTTTCAGACCTGATGGAGGGTTATGGAAACTTCCAAATTTGTAGCCAAACAGGAAGAAGTGTGGGGGGCTTGGGAACATCCAGGACTTGCAGTTGACATCTGAAAGTGGGAGCAAGTGGGAGCAGTCTTGTGGGACTGAGCCCCTCAACCTGTGAGGTCTGTACTAACTCCAGATTCAACTGAATTGTGAGACAGTAAGTTGGTGTCAGAGAATTGCCTGTGGAAAGACAGTGGTAGAAGCATAATATTTAGAATATTAAAGTTAGTACCAGAAGAAAAAGCTAAAATGGTTCAAAGTTATTTCTCTAGAGAGCTAGTTTAAAGGATGGAAAAGAGTGGGCAGGAGCTGCTTTATTTCCTTAAAATCTTTTAATTTTTTTTTCACTATGTGCATGTATTACATTGATAAAAATGATATTTGATTTAAATAAGAATTAACTCATTTCTAAGAAGTGAGAATATCATTTTATTTTATTATTCACTAAGCTCTTCAAATCATAATGCCTCTTACTTAGCCATTCATTCATTTGTACCATATTTATTACCTGACATTCTGTGCTCATGCGGAATAAGATTTTTGGAGCGTGTAGTTTGCTTGAGAAGAGCCACATGAAAAAACTAAGAGAATAAATGCAGAACAATATATACTATAATATTAAAACACAATATAATTGTTATTATCAACTGCCAGGAGTAGGGCATCTTTCCTACTAGGCAAATTTTCATAACATGTATTGGAATAACGTGATTGATTAGTGAATACAATTTACAATACACAGGTTATGATTTATTATTACACGAAAGTCTTCAAAAATTATGAAAATGTGTGTATAAAAATCATTTTATGAGTATAGGAAAACATGTTTCATAAAAAAACATGAACACAAGCTATTTTATTTTCATGCCTAGCTTCTCATTTGGCATCCACTTTTTAGTTTTATATTAGAATTGTGATCTGTGCTACAATTTGTTTTGATGGTTTCCAAAATAATTGAATTTGGTCTGGTCTTATGCAGTCTTCAAGGTTTACTCAGTGACATTTAAGTTGCTTTCTTTTTTATCCATTTCCATCAGTCAGTTTATTACTTTTAGTTTTCAAGAATGTACAAATGTATTTTTCTTCACTATTTAAATTCCCGGAAAAAAGATAACTCTGCTATGGCAAAGCTGAAACCTCCTAATTCCCAACCTCTTTGGCCCCACTGAAAGAGTGGTTTTCGTTATGCACTTCTTTATTAACTTGAGGTTTCTTTGGCAAGCATCATTGCTTGAGTGCAGAACAGACATTCAAATATTTAAGAACAAAAAGCAGATAATGAAATAATGGGTCATGATTAGATAATGAAAACCACCGTGTCAGTCCAACAAATTTTGTCAACTTGTCTCATTTAGTTGCATCCAATGAGAGGTAGGGTCCAGTGAGGTCTAGGGCTGGGGCAGAAATTTGGGCAACATCCAATAGTTGAGGTAACTGGTAATGATGCTACCTTATAGCCAGATGCACCTCGTTCTTCCATGGTCATTTTCCCCCTCTTTGTTTTCTATTGTCTCTTTTTATTCTTCTTTGTTTCCCATTACTCCTGTCTTCCCCCCATGCCTTTATCCTGCCAAACATATTTATTTAGCATGTATTGTGGTCAGGGCTGATAAGCAGTATACATGTATTAACTTATTAATCCTCACTACAGCCCTATGGGCTAGATGTTATTGGTAATTTTCATTGTACTAATAAAGAAACCAAGAGACAAGATGAACTCCCCAAATTCACATAGCTGGAAATCCCACATTCTTGATTATTACATTATACTTAATTGTTACTTATACACTACTTAACAAGCCAGATGCTGTAAGGTACTTGTACCCTTGTCAGCTGCCTCCCCCATACACAAACAAGGCTTTCTGTGTCTGGTGACACTTAAAGAAGCCCAACAAATTCCAGTTTTAACTAGTTACTCAAAGTGGTCAGTCTATTGCTGCAATGCCGTTGTTAGTTTTCCAATTTTCCTCTGTATTCTTAGACGACTTCTACCTTCCAAAGCAATGTGAAGGGTTGTTGCAGATGTATAAGAGGAAAAAGTCAGATTTGCTGGATCTGAATTTACCCATTTGACCTGGCTGTTTTGGTTTTAGCCTTAGGGTGCCTTTTTCCTAAAGCTTACCTGTGCTTTATAAGCTGGTATGGGCAGACTGTTGCTCCTAAAATGAGGAATAATTCCTGCCTATTAGCAAGTGAGTTTACCTCCAGGAAACCATTGAAAGTCAGTACAAATCAGAAGAGTTTCAGCAGGAGCCTAAATTAACCTGCAGGAGCCTTTCAGAGCTGCTGGCAGTATTACTCCCAAGCACAACAAGGTCATCCCAGTCACAATTTTGGCTCTGCTTCTGAAGTGGGAATGATTTTTGAAAGAGAAACTGCCTGTTGCTTTATGTTGTGGAAAAGGGAAAAAAAAAAACAACACATTAAGACAATGTGACTAATCAAGGGCTAGAAGACTTGAAAACAGAAGTTTTCTGATTAGTAATGCAAAGCTGGGATCATGTCTTCTTGTATTTGACAAAGTGGGGAACATAAAATACTGCTAACCTATTCAGCTAGCTAAAAAGGTTTCCATGACAACTGTGGGAACTTGGAACATTTGGTACTCTTGTCTTCAAAAATAACCTTGCCGTATAGGCAAGAGATTGTTAAAAGCACTAACCCACCTCACCTTTCTAGTCCAAGGTAACTACCTTACAATTATCTTGGTCTCTTACTAACCTGGAAAAAACTTCAAATGGTCTGTTTACCCTACAGCATAGGAATAAAAATTCAGATAACTAGCCCAGGATAAACTGTATTTAACCTCAGCAGGTTATAGCCTTTTATTATGCACGCAGTTTTTCCAGAGGAAAGTGAACTTACTTCTGTGCAAGGAATTATAGATATAAAGGTGGTTCCTTCTCTCCTCTTAAAGCAAATCAAGATGAAAATAGAAAATATAGTTATCTTTAATAAAAAAAAAAATTTCCTGAAAAACCAGCAACACATGCTCATGATAGATAATATAGGAAATATAGAAAGAAGCTAAGGAAATATCCATTATCTTACAACCCAGAGAGCCTAACCATTGTTAAATATTTTATATATTCTCTTTTAGTGTTTATATCATATCTCTATTTTGTTTGTTCATTTTTTTAACTGAACCGTTCTTTAAGTTTGGTCCACAGAGATAATGGAGGGTATATAATAAGCAAAAACAAAAACAAAAAGACACGTAGTAGATAATCACTTGGGTGGCAGTGCCTCTAAGACTGACTGCGTAAAGAACCAAAACAATAGCTTCATGAATATTCAGATGTAATTAACCTATCTCATCTGAGCATTGGCATTCATATTTCTCTAGAAAGAGGCTCTGATTGGTCCATTGGCCATTATCCAATACGGAGCATCTCTTTACCTGGCTTACTCCATCCTTGCCCAGGTCACATGTTTAGTTTCAGATATCACAAATGGCAGAAACTCCAGACACCTCACGGACCATTTCAGCTTTCCTTGTGCAGAAGGGAATCTCAAAGGCCCTTTACCAGTATATCTTATATACAATTTTATATCCTTTTTTCTTCCTGAGATTTGTCATCAATGGAATTTCAGGAGTAGAACTGTAGAAGTAGTTCACCCCATGTGCAACCAATAAGGGAGTGGGAAGGGCATTGTAGAGAAATTAAAAGTAATAATTAATAAAACCAATTAAAATTTAGCCTGCTTTATATTATCACAATGCTCCAGCAATTCTAAATATCAGGAATAGAATACTTCTCCAAAAATATGTTTTGTTGGTCTAATTTCTAAAGAATTAGTGCAGACACTGACGGGTTTTACTTATATAATATATATATTTAAGCTTCAAATTAGCACATTTTAGTTCTTACACTTTAACTTTGTGATCTACATGGGAATTAATTCAAAGGACTCCTTGTGTAGTCCATGACAGAGGATTAGCTACTGTGTTCCTCTCCTCCCAAAAGTAAGTTTCATAGGGTTCAGAATCATTTGAGCTCACTAGTTCATGTATTCAAGTCTTATGTCCTGTACACCCCTGCATTTAGACAATAGATTTGAAATAAACAGTTGTGGCACAGTGGTTGTAAAGATAAAGTAATAGAACTTGAGTTACTTCAGTTCTGTCATTCTATGTGCAAATCATCCTCTGAAACAGGGAATTCAGTCTTCTGGAAGTATTTCTCCATGTGCTTTTGCCCACTTCCTTCCAAAGAAATACTTTAAAAATATTAATTTATTACTTTTCTTTTTTGTACTATAATATTCACTTTTTAAATTCTATTTTGGTCTATTTTCTGTATTGGTATGTAATCACATGAAGAGTTCAAGAATAGAAGAATTTTACTATTCATATATATGTTTTTAGTAGTACATGACAGCTGTATTGCATAATACATGCTGAAAGACCATCATCTGTAAATCATGCTTATAAATTAATGTGTAAAATATTCTCCATTTTTTCGACAGCCAACAAGTAGAGCAACCCCTACCTATGCAGTACAGTTAAATGGTTCCAAAATATATGGAATAAACAGTGAGCACGTTCTATATTCATTAACTGGGATCAGACACAATGTTGTTGAGAAAAAATTGCAAAGGAAAAGCAAACAAGATATAATGCAGACAAAGGCATATCATGAAAAACATGACAGACTACTAGCATATCTTTTTCTAAAAAACTAACTTTTGACTATTTACGACAAAACACACAATATTCTAAGCAATCTAACAGCATGAACTTGTTTTAAAACTCTTGAGGTAAATTAACACGATTTTTCAAATCAGGGCAAGAGACACACAAGTTTGTATACATTAACCCAATTGGCACATGAAGTAGTGAGGGAAACAGGATTTCCAGCTGGACTACAGACTGAGACAACTTATTCTTAAGCACGAGCACCCACCCAGGGAGGACACGTTACATGATAATACAACTAATATCAGGAGTTTAGAAAAAAACCTCAAAGGAGATGCAAGAAGAAGTCAGCTGTGTTAAGTACTAAGGATATTCAGCCATCCCTCCAGGAAATGATTTCTGAGTCATCACGGTGGCAGATGGTGACATAGGTCCTGTCCTGAGAATGTTGTCCAACAGTTCAACAGAGGGATCATTTCTACAGTGTGAGTGATGTGGAAGGTGGAGGGATGGGTGAAGGAGTGCTGTGGAAACCACGGAAAGCAAGTTCCTGTAGGTCTCCACCATCACGTCCCTGTACAACGTCCTCTGAGCAGAGTCCAGGCATTCCCACTCCTCCTGAGTGAATTCGATGGCTACATCCTCAAAAGTCAACCATTCCTGAGAAAGAGTCCTTCCAGACTTTAGTTCTTTCCTCTTCCTCCTCTTCTGGGCATATTCCTTAGGCAACATGATTCTTTAGCAGTCAATGCTCCGCTCTGTGACCTTGGCCTATTCATATTTCTTTTCTGGCCATTGTTACTGTCCTCTTCTGGGCATATTCCTTAGGCAACATGATTCTCTAGCAGTCAATGCTCTGCTCTGTGACCTTGGCCTATTCATATTTCTTTTCTGGCCATTGTTACTGTTTGTTACATTTCATGATTATTACTGAAAATAATTTTGTCCTGTAGAGGAGGAAGGGTATTCGATTCATTCCAGATGTCGAATATTCAAGATAGTCCACTGTCTATCATATTTTAAGCATTTCATCATAAAAAGTATTCATTATAAATGCTATTCTACTATAATAATATTCCTTTATCCAGATATGCCAAAACTTATTTAACTATTAATCTATTATTGGACTATTAGCACTTTTATAAATAGTGCTATATTGAATTTCTCTGTACACATTTTATTTCTACTTTCTGACTTTGCCTCAGTCTAATTTTATGAGACTGCTTATAGGCAGTAAACAGAGCCAAAAACCGGGACAAGAGCACCACAATCGATTATCCACAAACTAGATGATGTGAATCATCACTGCAGTGAACTGTAGCTTATTCAATACTTAATTATCCACAAGCTGAGTATCCATAACTTATATTACCTACCTACAGCATCCTAGAAAAAAACAAAAATATGAAAACAAAAAAATCTTATGGTGCATTGTCTTTAAAAAGCCTTAAGAACCTTCTTCATATGTGCATCAATTATTTATGTGCAGCATTCCTTTTTTTTTTACTTGTATAGTTTCAGTTTTTATTTTTTATTTTTTTTACATCTTTATTGGAGTATAATTGCTTTACAATGGTGTGTTAGTTTCTGCTTTATAACAAAGTGAATCAGTTATACATATACATATGTTCCCATATCTCTTCCCTCTTGTGTCTCCCTCCCTCCCACCCTCCCTATCCCACCCCTCTAGGTGGTCACAAAGCACCGAGCTGATCTCCCTGTGCTATGCGGCTGCTTCCCACTAGCTATCTATTTTACGTTTGGTAGTGTATATATGTCTCACTTTGTCACAGCTTACCCTTGCCCCTCCCCATATCCTCAAGTCCATTCTCTAGTAGGTCTGTGTCTTTACTCCCATCTTACCCCTAGGTTCTTCATGACATTTTTTTTTTCTTAGATTCCGTATATATGTGTTAGCATACGGTATTTGTCTTTCTCTTTCTGACTTACTTCACTCTTTATGACAGACTCTAGGTCCATCCACCTCACTACAAATAACAATTTCGTTTCTTTTTATGGCTGAGTAATATTCCATTGTATATATATGCCACATCTTCTTTATCCATTCATTCGATGATGGATGCTTAGGTTGCTTCCATGTCCTGGCTATTGTAAATAGAGCTGCAATGAGCACTGTGGAACGTGACTCTTTTTGAATTATGGTTTTCTCAGGGTATACGCCCAGTAGTGGGATTGCGGGGTCATATGGTAGTTCTCTTTGTAGTTTGTTTTCTTTTTTTTTTTTTTCTTTGTAGTTTTTTAAGGAACCTCCAATACTGTTCTCCATAGTGACTGGATCAATTCACATTCCCACCAGCAGTGCAAGAGTGTTCCCTGTTTCCACACCCTCTCCAGCATTTATTGTTTCTAGATTTTTTGATGATGGCCACTCTGACTGGTGTGAGATGATATCTCATTGTAGTTTTGATTTGCATTTCTCTAATGATTAATGATGTTGAGCATTCTTTCATGTGTTTGTTGGCAAACTGTATATCTTCTTTGGAGAAATGTCTATTTAGGTCTTCTGCCCATTTTTGGATTGGGTTGTTTGTTTTTTTGTTACTGAGCTGCATGAACTGCTTGTAAATTTTGGAGATTAATCCTTTGTCAGTTGCTTCATTTGCAAATATTTTCTCCCATTCTGAGGGTTGTCTTTTTGTCTTGTTTATGGTTTTCTTTGCTGTGCAAAAGCTTTTAAGTTTCATTAGGTCCCATTTGTTTATTTTTGTTTTTATTTCCATTTCTCTAGTAAGTGGGTCACAAAGGATCTTGCTGTGATTTATGTCATAGAGTGTTCTGCCTATGTTTTCCTCTAAGAGTTCTATAGTTTCTGGCCTTACATTTAGGTCTTTAATGCATTTTGAGCTTATTTTTGTGTATGGTGTTAAGAAGTGTTCTAGCTCATACTTTTACATGTACCTGTCCAGTTTTCCCAGCACCACTTATTGAAGAGGCTGTCCTTTCTCCACTATACATTCCTGCCCCCTTTATCAAAGATAAGGTGACCATATATGTGTGGGTTTATCTCTGGGCTTTCTATCCTGTTCCATTGATCTATCTTTCTGTTTTTGTGCCAGTACCATACTGTCTTGATTACTGTAGCTTTGTAGTATAGTCTGAAGTCAGGGAGCCTGATTCCTCCAGCTCCGTTTCTCATTCTCAAGATTGCTTTGGCTATTCGGGGTCTTTTGTGTTTCCATACAAATTGTGAAATTTTTTGTTCTCGTTCTGTGAAAAATGCCAGTGGTAGTTTGATAGGGATTGCATTGAATCTGTTGATTGCTTTGGGTAGTGAGGTCATTTTCACAATGTCGATTCTTCCAATCCAAGAACATGGTATATCTCTCCATCTATTTGTATCATCTTTAATTTCTTTCATCAGTGTCTTATAATTTTCTGCATACAGGTCTTTCGTTCTCCTGAGGTAGGTTTATTCCTAGATATTTTATTCTTTTTTGTTACAATGGTAAATGGAGTGTTTTCTTAATTTCACTTTCATATTTTTTCATCATTAGTGTATAGGAATGCAAGAGATTTCTGTGCATTAATTTTGTATCTTGCTACTTTACCAAATTCATTGATGAGCTCTAGTAGTTTTCTGGTAGCATCTTTAGAATTCTCTATGTATAGTATCATGTCATCTGCAAACAGTGACAGGTTTATTTCTTTTCCAATTTGGATTCCTTTTATTTCCTTTTCTTCTCTAATTGCTGTGGCTAAAACTTCCAAAACTATGTGGAATAAGAGTGGTGAGAGTGGGCAACCTTGTTTTGTTCCTGATCTTAGTGGAAATGGTTTCAGTTTTTCACCATTGAGGAAGATGTTGGCTGTGTGTTTGTCATATATGGCCTTTATTATGTTGAGGAAAGTTCCCTCTGTGCCCACTTTCTATGTGCAGTATTCTTGTACATTTCTATCTATCATACAGAGGCTTTGCCGAATAAAATCCTCCCAAGCAGCTCCTAGTCATCTAGGACATCCTAATATGCTATATTTATTCATGTTTTGATGCACAAGCTAAATAAGAAATTGGCACGATGATGTGAGGGGCTATGGATACTAGGCTTTGTTCTTAACCTTGGAGTCAGGCAACATTTCTCCAGGTAGTTTATTTCATACCAAACTTATGAGCAGAATATAAGGAGAATCTGATTTATACCCACACCAAAGAAGCAGCCCTGCCATAAAATCACAATGCAGTGCATTTTGAAGAGGATCGTTCTGTAGAGACAGGGCAAAGCCATGGTTAAGAGTTTGGCTCTAGTGTCAGACTGCCTGAGTCTGAATCCCACTAGTTGTCTGGTTGGGTGACGCTGGGCTAGTCAGGGGCTGTGCTAGGCTCTGGAATAAAAGAATAAACAAGTTACAGTCACTGCCTGCCTGATGGAAACTTACAGCTTTGAGAAAGAGTCAGATAATTAAAAGATTATTATATAAAAGAATGAAGTCAAGTCATCCCCTCCAGACTCAGGATATCTGCTAGTTACTATTATATTATTATTGAGATTGATGTTACCTCCCACAGAAGAGTAAATCTCTTTGAAAGCAGACCATAGATGAACAAACATTAAAGGTAGATTTCCTCTCCCTCTCCATATATATATATATATATATATATATATATATATATATATATATGCATATACATATATGTATATATGTATATATAGGTTTGTGGGGGTACATACACACGTATATTGAAAACAGATTCTTTCTACACATGCATATACATATACACACTTATATACATACAAACATTTACATACATACATAAATACATTTTTTCCTTCAGGAAAAATGGATGGATGTTCCCATCATCCCCTTTCCTATGTGGCCCTCTTCTTCATTATTGTTCTGCTTCTTGTTCAACCAAGAGTAGCTGACTCAAATCCAAATTCAACCTCTTGCCAGTTTTCTGACCTCTGCCAAATTTACTTGACTTCACATAGCCTCAGTTTCTCCATCTGTAAAATATTATCTCGTAAGGATTTTATGCAAATTATAAGCAATAATATATGTCAAATGTTAAACCTAATGCCAGGCACACAGTTAAGAATTCAGTTAATGTTAGTTGCTTTTACAATTAGTATGTAAATTACCTCAGTCAATATAAGATCATCCACAGTCTTGGAACTCATTATTATTACACTCCCTCTGGGATCTTACAATTATTAGAGAACAGTTATTGACTCTTTAAAGGGAATATAGGGCTTCCCTGGTGGCACAGTGGTTAAGAATCCGCCTGCCGATGCGGGGGACACGGGTTTGTGCCCTGGTCCGGGAAGATCCCACATGCCACGGAGCGGCTAGGCCCGTGAGCCATGGCCACTGAGCCTGCGCGTCTGGAGCCTGTGCTCCGCAACGGGAGAGGCCACAACAGTGAAAAGCCCGCGTACCGCAAAAAAAAAAAAAAAAAAAGGGACTTCCCTGGTTGCACAGTGGTTAAGAATCCGCCTGCCAATGCAGGGGACACCAGGTTCGTGCCCCGGTTCGGGAAGATCCCACATGCCTGAGGAGCAACTAAGCCTGTGTGCCACAACTACTGAGCCCGCGCACAACTACTGAAGCCCACTCACCTAGAGCCCATGCTCTGCAACAAGAGAAGCCACCACAATCAGAAGCCCGCGCACCACAACAAGGAGTAGCCCCCGCTCGCCGCAACTGGAGAAAGCCCGCATGCAGCAACGAAGACCCAACACAGCCAAAAATAAATAAATAAAATAAATAAAAATAAAGGGAATATATAATTATCTATGCAAGGAAGGGATTATTTTCTATGGCTATCTGTGAACTACTAGATATAGCAGACTGGTTCCAATCACTGCACATTGCCTAGATAAGGAGTTCTTTTCTCCATACACCCTCATCACCCCTATAAGTGTCACATGACCCCAGTTGCTCAATTCCAGCATGTGGAGAAGATTATTACACATCCAAGGAAGCCAAATGGAGGGTCGAGCAAAGTCTTAGGCACATAGGCAGGCATCGCTTCTACAGGAAATTTAAAAGACGGTACACTGGCTGTTCTCACTGCAGAATTCTCACCAGTGGGAGAAGAGAAGGGGAACTGAAAGCCTGGGCTTTGTCCATGTCCACTCACAAGGCCATGCTGTCTCATCATCAGTGCTGCTGGCTAACTCGACCTACTATGTGGCGATTAGGGATCCTTCCTTTTGACCTACCTGCTGTCCAAATGGCCACCCCCATTCAGCTAAAGAAGATTGCTTTTTCAGTCTAGGGAAGGAGGTCAAAAACTAGATTAGGTAGGTTTTCATGTCATACTTGACATAAAGCCTTTGAAAAGTCCAAGAGCTGAAATTTTGACAATTTTGTTCTCTGGATCTATTTTGACAACTTCCTTTTAGGCCAATGAGTGGTTCAAATCCAGCTACCTGGGCAAAGGAGTGAGGAAGGACTTCAGAGTACATTGAAGCACATACAGAAAAATCCACAAAGGGTACAATTGACATTTATTTCCTCTTTACATCTATAGCAAGTTACCCTTGGTAAGAGAGCAACAGAGAAACAAGCATTCCGGAGTGGTCTAGCCCCTGGTAACCAATCCCACCCCTAGTCCAACTGCAAATGCAGTGCTTAAATAGTCACCACATTGCTGGGGCAGGGAAGAGGTGAAGGGTTATATTAGGAGAGGCAGTCTCTAGTAGTGGCTAAGACCATGTACTCGGAAATCAAAAAGATCTGCGTTCCAATCCTCCTTCAGCTACTTACAAACTAAGTAACCTTGGGTAAATTACTCAACCTCTCTAAGCGATGGTTTCCTCAGTTGATAAAGTGGGTGATGGTGATAGTTCTGACTTCACAAAGCTATTCTGGGAACTAAATAATAATCAAGTCTTGGCATAAGGAAGCAATCAGCAGATGTTAGCTTCTGCTACTTTTAAGGGAGGTGAATGCAGGGAGGTTAAGTGAGGAAACTTCATGGCACCTGTGCTCTGCTGTGTAGAGCCTGTGTTATTAGGTTTCCAAGATTTGGAAACCACTGGATGCCTTGTCTAATGTCAGCAACCCATTTTCGTTGTGCAGAATTCACATTTGCAGACCTCCCAAAACTGTTATAGAACAAAGCACATAAAAGATTCATGCACATTCGGCAGTTACCTCCTGGATAACACTTCTCAGGGGATTGATTAAGGAATTTAATTTAAACTAACAGAACCAGTAGTATTTCTGCGGATCCCTTGTGTAACTGTGTTAGTGAACATAAATATACATGGACAGGCTTTGGGTACTCTGTGATTCTTACAATTATCTAGTTCAAAGGAAAGCAAACTGATTACCATATGCGTGAAACGGAGAAAGAGAAAGTTCTGTTCTGTGTCAGCAGTAGGGGGAAAGGTGGTTTTGAAATATGAATGTCTTGCTACTTTTATCTGATGTGTTTTCAATGATTGTGTAAAGAGAATATCACCAAAGTATGACACATGGAAGCAAATTGAGTGTGTATTTTTCTTCTCAAGTCGCTGTGTTCAAACTTTGACCAAAGTAATGCTAGCTAACATAACCCCTGAATTAGTAGTATGTCCAAGGGATTAAATGCTAAATAAATAATCCTTTCTTATATTTGGTTATCATGATATATTTAATAATTATGTCTAGCATTACATTGAAAGCAAAGGGTTTTTCTTTTTCAATAATAATCTTTCACAAAAACGTAATATATAAAATAAATAAAAAGCAGAAATTCTCTGGTTAAAGTGGAAGTTAGATGCCTGAAATTCTGGCCTTGTAGCCTCCCCATAAGTCCTCAGAAATATCCCCTGAAATGACCCTGTGTGATCCAAAGACTCAAAAGAACATAGTTTGAAAACAACGTGAGTGATACATTACTTTATTACACACCTTCACACTATTTTATTTAAACTCACAAAAGTCCTGGGATATAAATCTTAACACCCTCATTTTACAGGTCAAGAAAGCAAGATTCAGAAGGGAAATATTTTTCAAGATCACTCAGTTTATGAGTCTCAGCATTTTGGACTCAAAGCCAAATCTTCATGCTCTAAAGCAGGATTTCTTAACGTTTACACTACTGATGCTTGCAGCTGGATACCCTCTGTTCTGTGGGGATATCCTGGACATCATAGAATATTTAACAGCATACTTGGTTCTACTGATTAGAAGTCAGAGATATACTGTCCCTGAAATGACAATCAAATATGTCTCCAGACATTACCAAAGGTCCCATGCACTGTGGTGAGGGGACAAAATGGCCCCAGGTGGAGAACCAGGGCTCTTAATCTGGTATGCATGGATCCCCAAAAAAGCCCATGGATAGAACTCTAGGGGTCCTTGAACTTGGCTGGGAAAGATTTGCATTTTTATTTTCACTTACCTCTATTAGAAATTTAACATTTCTTTCCATGATAAATGTAAGCAACAGACCTTAATAGAAGTATCAGTACTTGTGACTTTTTTTTTTTTTTTTTTTTTTTTTTTTTTTTTTTTTTTTTTGCGGTATGCGGGCCTCTCACTGTTGTGGCCTCTCCCTTTGTGGAGCACAGGCTCCGGACGCGCAGGCTCAGCGGCCATGGCTCACGGGCCTAGCCGCTCCGCGGCACGTGGGATCTTTCCCGGACCGGGGCAACGAACCCCTCCCTGTCCCCCGCATCGGCAGGCGGACTCTCAACCACTGCGCCACCAGGGAAGCTCAGTACTTGTGACTTTTAACCAAAAGAAAGCACTAATACACCAGATTTTCTATCTAATTACAATTATTGCAGGTAATTCAATGTATCATTGAAAATTTGGGTAAATGTCATGATATATTAAGTGAAAAAGGCAGTTTGCAAAGTACTATGCATAAGTATATTTTAGAAGTATTTTGTTTAAAAAATCCTGGAAGGATATAGAACAGAGTGTTAACAGTTTTCTCTGAAAGGTGAGCTTATAGATAAAATTCCCAGTTTTGAGATTTTTGTATTGCTTGATTTTTACAACAAAAATGTATTATTTTTAAGTGTGAAAAATCAGTAAAATTTTTCTGCTTTTTAAAGAAAGAAAATTAGGGTAAATGACCCTACTGCTTCAAAATTATGCTGGATATTTAACCCACAGTCTGATCTTATTTAAGACATTACCAAAGAAGCATATATACTACTATACTTCTTAAATTGTGTTAACTATATTTCACAATAATTGTTTGCCTTTGTAATCCTTTCTTTGCTTTTTTGCATCTATACCTTTTCTGAAAAGACATCCATAGATTTAACTTGACCGTAAAAGGGGTCCATGACACACAAAGTTTACAAAGCCCTACTCTAAAGCTTCTACATCTTACCACTTATTTTGGGGAAGATGTGGTAAAGCTGTATAGTGGCTCAGAGCATAGGCTGTATGCTACCTGCACTCAAATTACTGGCTGTAACCTTAACCAGATTAAATAACTCTAAATCTCAGTTTCTTCATCTGTAAAATGAGAATAATACTAGTATGTAGCTTATACTGGCTTTCATAAGGTTAATAAGTATTTAGTACAGTGTCTGGCACATAGTAGGTACTTAATAACTACAAGTTATCATTACTACTGCTTGAGTGTCATAACATGGCCTCTTCAGAAATAATTGTCTAGTAAGTATTTTGCCAGTAGCAGGGGCATTGATAAAGCACAGAAATCTCTGAAATATATGCCAGGGAATATAAAATACTTCGTGTCTCTCCTGGCCAGTGGTGATTAGCATTTTCCATTTGCAGCAGATATATAAGAAATTCATTTTCTTTAAGAAGGATTTGAAAGTGCTCAAAATTTCATTTGTTCCTAGACACAGTGAGGATGGAAACAGCATTTATTTCACAGTGCTGGGCTCGATGAGTGAGAACGCAGCAGGAACAATGACAACAGAAGTTAGCTGGGAATTGCTGGACTAGGTGGAGCTTCAGTCCCCAAGTTTCTGCCTTTCGCCTGCACCTCAATGCCAATTACCAACAGACCCCTGCTCATCACACTTTTCCATCCCTGCTCCATTTGCACTTGAAAGATTTTCTTTTCTCATGTGATGCCAATTCACGATAAATGCTCACAAAGGCATGACAATTTCAATTGCCAGACCATCTGGCTACTGGATATTTTACCGTGGTTTTTAGAGCCAAGAGCTTCACCAGTTGCCCTGTTTCTAAGGAAACAGAAGCTATGGTGACAATTCGTGACTCAGGTGAACTGTCTCGCTGCTCCTTAAAGACGGACTCTGGGGGTCAGTAAGCACAAGCTGTACTGGGTGTTCCTGCAGCCAGAGCACTGGCTACTATATTGCTCATTTTCATTATTTCTTATTTGCATCTTCCCTTCTGAATCACTTGGGAACCAAACTGAAATGTGATCTGCTCAAAGAAAAGTCCTTAATGCGCCCTCTTTCTCTGGGATGTTTGGAAGGATAGATGAATAGATGGATGAACTGATGGATGGATGAATTCAATCATTCAGTCAGTCAACAAACAAATACTGAGCATTTGAATATCAGGTCACTTCCATGCTTAAACATTTCAAGATAAAGTCCAAGTTCCTTAGTTTAGTAAATAAACAAACAAAACCCAATGATGGTCAAAGTGCAGCCACTCATTAATGAGTAAAACAAATTTAGTGGGTGATGACAGGCATTTTTACAAATGAATGAAATAGAATAGGACAGAATAGAGCAAAGTGCATTATAAGTAAATGCTGCTTCATGAAACTTTTCTTAAATATTTTTCGTGTGTTGTATTGAGTTGAAAGGTAAAATACATTTACCTTTTTTAACCAATCAGATTAGTTAAAATTTATTTTTTTATTAATAAACTTTAATATTTTAAAACAGTTTTAGATTTGCAGAAAGTTGAGTACAGAGTGTTTCTTTCCCAAATACTCCCTCTCCCCACAGTTTCTAATATTAATATCTTGATTAGTATGGTACGTTCCTTTTTTTATATTTTTATTTTATATTGGAGTATAGTTGATTAACAACGTTGTATTAGTTTCAGGTGTACAGAAGAGTGATTCAGTTATATGTATACATGTATCTATTTGCATTTCTTGTTGGAGAGCGAATTCAAAAAAAAGTTTGAAAGCCACTGGCTGCTAAAGCCCTTTGACCCACTTCCCAACCGCATCTCTAATTGCTACATCAAAATTCATTTTCTAATCATGCTGTACTGCTTCTGTTCTCTAACAGCACACATTCTTTTTTTTTTTTCCATTTGCAAATCTCTTTTTTAAAAAAAAAACTAGTCCTTTTTTTTTTTAGTATTTATTAATTTTTTTCTGGTCGCGTTGGGTCTTTGTTGCTGCACGCGGGCTTTCTCTAGTTGCGTCAAGCAGGGACTACTCTTCGTTGCGGTGCACAGGCTTCTCATTGTGGTGGCTTCTCTTATTGAGGAGCACGGGCTGTAGGCACGCGGGCTTCAGTAGTTGTGGCTCATGAGCTCTAGAGCACAGGCTCAGTAGTGGTGGCTTACGGGCTTAGTTGCTCTGCAACATGTGGGATCTTCCCAGACCAGGGATCAAAACTGTGTCCCCTGCATTGGCAGGCGGGTTGTTAACCCCTGCGCCACCAGGGAAGTCCCCTGCAAATCTCTTTAATGTCCATCTTAATAGCATTCAGTTGGATTCTCATTCCTGCTCCTGCTTTTTCTTGCATTTTTAAAAATTTATTTTATTGACGTATAGTTGATTTACAATGTTGTGTTAATTTCTGCTGTACAGCAAAGTGATTCGGATATACATATATATACATTCTTTTTCATATTCTTTTCCATCGTGGTTTATCACAAGATATTGAATATAGTTCCCTGTGCTATACAGTAGGACCATGTTCTTCATCAGTTCTATATACAGTAGTTTGCATCTGCTAATTCCAAACTCCCAATCCATCCCTGCCCCACCCCCCTTCTCCCTTAGCAACCACAAGTCTGTTCTCTATGCCTGTGAGTCTGTAAAAGCATACGTTCTTCTGTGGTTCTAGATGTTTGCACAGTGCACTCTTACTTTATGTTATAACATGTCCATCAGTGCCTGACTCAGTGTTCTTTGTCCTACCTCCGGCCTCCTCCAAGAAGCCTCTACCACACACCCCCAACCTGGGTCAATTCCTCTTCCAGCAGCTTGTAAGCCCCTCATGCATCCTAGCACATATATACCTTTAGGCTAATGTTTGCTTGTCTTTCATCTTTTCAACTATATATGCTCTTGAAGATCACAACAACATATAATTGGTTGTTGTAGCTGCAGCTTTTAACTTCCACAGGCAACTGTGAAACTTTCAGCCAAGCCTGAGAAATAGTAATCCAGTTCAGTGTTGTCAAAGTGTGAGATGCTTGTTAGTGGCAGTGGTACACTGGATGACTTTTGCCTAGAGAGTGAATTCTAAGGAACATTAAATGACAATAATATTAAATAGTATTGAACCACTCAGTAAGGAAATTATTCCCTTTGCAAAACTTACCCATCTTTCTGATTACAAAAGGGAGAAAAATCTGGTGTGTTGAACGATAGGTTTTGTAAAAGTACAATTATGAGTCTTCTACCAATATAAAATGAACACATGTGAAAGAGTTAACACTGAGCAATTAGGGAACCAGTCAGATGTTGCAACCAGATCAAAGGAAGGTTCAAAGGACTCCACATCTATAGACAAATAAGGAATACTGAAATGAAATGACAAAGAGAAGCAAAATGGGTCTATTCACAGTGCAATAATCAATTTCAATTCACCTGACACAATCAATTTCTGTTTCTATGGATAAGAATCATTAGCGTTATCATCATTTTCTACAACTTACTGAGTTGTAAAGTAACTCAAACAACAATGAAAGGCTGAGGTAGCATAGAAAGGTTATCTTTTTGGCCCATTTCAGTCTTTTGTAATTTTTCCCAGCTGGCACAAGGCTTTTGTCTCCCTCCAACAATTGCTGATCTTCTTTGTAATACAAAGAAAGCAAGCCATTCCCTCTGAGCCTTTGGTATATAGCATTGAGTAGTTGGAATTGGATAATATTTTATTTTTATTATGATCATCTTACACTTATCTTTTATTATTTACAATAAATCATTTTTATTCATTGTAATGGTGTGAATTTTTTTTAAATGTATTAATATAAGGAGTCTATGAAAAGAAAATAACGAGGAAATCACAGCACAGTGGTACAAATATTAGGAGGCCATATATATACTGGTTAGGACAGACACTTCAAACCAGATGCTTTGGGACAAAGTGACTTTAATAAGTTACTTAAGCTCTCTATGCCTCAGTGATTTTATTTGTATTTATCTGTAAAATGGACATAATAATAGTATCTACCTCATAACGTTATTGTGAGGATTAAATTATTTAATGCTTAGAATCTGCATATAGCAAATAGTGAATACAAATTAATGATCACTGTTATTTTTATTATAATTATATGACAAAAGTTGTGAATACTGTGTGCGTGTAACCGTAGTTTGGGAAACACTGGTGTCTATAGCAACAACCAGCTTATAGGACTTTGTGTTGCCACTACCTGAGAATGTTTCTGAAGGGCATCAAACTTCTATTACTTTCTCTCTGCTAGCTCCCAGAATCAGTAAACTTATCTCTCTCTAATTTCTCCCAGCTTTCCAACAAAAACCCTTCAATAATATAGCAATCCCATTGACCTTCAAATCCATCAACCCTCCTCCCAACGAGTTCAATATCCTCCTTCCTGAGCTTAGAATCCATTATTCGTCACTATGATTATTCATTTACATATATACTCAACTCCCTTATTCCTGTCCCATAATATTTGCCTAGAAAATCTCCAACCCTGACCAAACAAAATTACCCTATGCCTGTATGAATGGAGAAACATGATTAAGGGAAAAACCTAACAGTGATAACTAATCAAATTATAAATGTATAACCAAACTCTTAAGAAGCCCTCAGCACTGTCCAGCAATCCTACTACATTTTCTAAAATGACTCTTCAATGCTCTGAAACAACTATTTCACATCTTTTCTTCTCTCCTCAAGTCTTCAATCCCACCCCACTTACAGCAATTGTTCTTGCCTAGATTTCACTAATGAAAGGAAACAGTCAGAAGAGAACTACCACATGTTTCCACTAGCAAATTTACCAAGCTTCTGAAAATATCCCCACATACACTGACAACCTACAGCTATGATGGATGAAGTGTATCTGCTTCAGTCATCTAAGGCCGAGGGCTTTACCTACACACTGGCTCCCATCCTCTCTGGCCACTCAAGTTGATTCTACAATCCCCCTTTCTTTCCCACATCACAAACTTTCCCTTTTTCTACTGGGCTATTCCTTACAGAACACAAGCATGCTGTAACATATTTTTTGATCCCCTGCATAGTCCAGCTAGCACCCCATACCGTATAGCAAAAGCCACTGAAAGAGTTGCCTCCACTTCTTCAGGATATTCTACTCACCTCACAACCCATTTATCAAGGTGATCAGTGAAACTTCATCTTCTTAATGTCAGTGGAAAGTTATCAGTCTTCATCTTACTAGACCTGTCAGGAGCATTTACTTAAACCTTTCTCTTAAACCATCATATTCTCTTGCTCCAAGGATGTCACACCCTCTAACCTTTAATTATATCTTTCTAACTGGCTGAGCACTTCTTCTCAGTCTCCTGACTGACCATTTGTCCTCTGCCAAATCTGTGAATGTAGGATTCCCCTTCAGTGCTAAACGTTGTTCTCAATCTACAACCAGTTCCATGGCTTGAAATATCGATATGCTGATCTTTTCCAAGTTTCTCTCTCTAACCCTCACCTATCCCTCAGGCCCAAATTTGATGATTCACCTGTTTATTTAAAATCTCCACTTCAGTGTCAGTAGGCATCTCAAATCAATATGTCCCAAATAATAATCATCATTATCTCTGATTAATAAAGATACAGATTACACCAAGATGAAGAGTGGCCCCCGCTCACCGCAACTAGAGAAAGCCCTCACACAGAAACGAAGACCCAACACAGCCAAAAATTTAAAACTAAATAAATAAATAAGATACAGATTAGATTCATGTATCAAAGAAACTCAAAAACCCACTGCCTTAAATAATGGCATATTTCTGTCTCACATAAATGTCCAGTTAGGTGATGATGTCAAACAGAGTAGAAACAACGCTATTATAAGTATTTGGGAGTAAGGGCTTTATTAAAGGAATAAAACCTTACTCATTTTGGAGAGAAGATATGTAAGTTAGATTCCAGATGGGAAGTCTGGAGCATCAGAGAAGTCTGTAATGGAATGTCCTGGAGCAATACGGTGAGTAGACAAGTTGAAGATTACAGGGGAATCTGGGAAGCCAGATACTTTCAGCATCCAGTGTGGGAAAATGAACAGGAGCTGGGGAAAAATTATACTGAAATATGTTACTTCTGCTGAGACATTACTTCTGTAGATCCATACCCAAGTATTTAGTGGCGGGATTGAGGCCACTGTTGGTAAATAAGGTCATTAGTCAGAAAAACTGCCAAATGCAGAGCAGGGGAGAGCAAGCACTAAATCAAATCTACCATTACTTAGAGAACAGATGTATACAGGAAGAGCAGTGGGCCAAAGAGCACACTGAGGGAAATGTCATCATTTGAGGAATAAACAAAACAGAGGAAGTCCATTGAAAAAAAATGAAACTGGAAAGTCAGAAAAATGGGAGGAAAACTAGAAAAAGCAGTAGAATGTAAACCAAGAGAACTGAGAGTTTTATGAAGCAGTGAATCATCAACCAAGTCTTGTCCTTCAGAGAGAGTCATAAGGTAAGAGCTGAATATTGGCCATGGGATTTGGCAGTAAGACAGACAGTGACCTCTGAATGCAGAAGGCTAACTGCAGTGATTGAGTTGTGTTGTAAGAGAAGCTACTTCTTCCAAGTGAGAAGACAGTCTTCCAAGAAAGGAAGGAAAGAGGGAAGGCAGTAGCTAGAACAGGAGGTATGGCCAAGAGAATCGTTTTGTTATCATTATTTGCAGGGTTTTTTTTATTTGTGTGTCTGTTTGTATTGCAGAGCTTGGAACATGTTTATAAGCTATAATGAAGGAACTATTTCATAAAAGGGCACATAGAGGTGTGAAAGACAGGATAAATAATTGTCTGATTAAAGTCCAGGCATTGGTGACAGGGGATCGAATTGTGGAAACAATTGAGGGTTTTACCTCAAACAGAAGGCCAAGGATGGACATATTCCAAGCACTGTAGATGAAGGGCAGAGGATCCCTATTCTTGTTGAGGTTACCTGCCAGGCAATGTCCCAAATGTGGTGGCTATAATCCAGGGAACTTAAGAAGAATAAAGATGATTTGGAATAGCTGCTTGAGTTCAATAGGATAGAGAATTCACTCAACATAATTGAAAGGAATGTAGAATTGAATTCATGGTCGGACTGAGGTTGACGACACATTTGTGGTGGAACTGTACTGAACAACAGTGCCACACTGTCTTTAAGCATTTGGTCAAAGTGTACAGATGGATAGTCAAGTTGCTCATTCCAGGATTAGTGTTTTTCACCATGATGGATTCAGTCAGTTAGGATGGATTCTTCTTGCAAGAAAAAGAAAATTGAACTAGGTTTAAACAAAAGTGAGTCTGTTTTTCTCACACAATAAAGTCTAAAGGTAGATGGCTGTGGACATTGGTTCAACAAATCAATGAGGGTAATAAAACTAGTCTCTCTGTAATTCTTTCTACTTTTTGACCACATTTGCATTTGATCCAATAGGAAAAGAGTGAAGGAGGGTTGATGCCAATGTTATCAGTGCCTTTTATTAGGAGGGCAAAACCTTTCCTAGAAGCCCAGCCTTGCTACATCTAACTGACTCTCTTGGAGGAATTGGAGTCCCCCAGATAGTCAGGGAGAGGCTGGCAACAGGTTTAGTGTATACCAACAAGCAATGTCTGCTCTAGGATTCAGAGAAGTTGAGCCTAGATGAAAAAGTCGTTCAAACGATAAGTCATATGATCTGGATAAATAGAGATGTGGACAGTACCTTAACCAAGTGGTCTCACTCAGCATTAAAAATAATAATATAAATTTATACTAAGTGACTTTTGAGTTGAAACAATGGGAGGTACATATCCCTTAAGTAGTTTTCACACTAAGAGTGTTAAACCTAAATCTAATCTTGCAAAACAATAAAATTAATCCAGATTGTGAGACATTCTATAAGAAAGTTGACCTGAACTCTTCAACTACATCAACGTACAGAAAGGAAAAAAAGGGGCAAAGGCCTAATCGAAACTAAAAAGACTAAATAGTCATGTCAGTGAAATACAATATCTGGTCCTTGATTCAATTCTGGACTTTTCTAAAAAAAAATAAAGCAAGAGTTATAAAAGACATTTTGGGGTAACTGGATAATTTTTAATATGGATGAAACATGTTCAAAGTTAAATTTCTTGCATGTAACAATGGTTGTGTTATTTTGTTGCAGTGTGAAATATCCTTGTTCTTAAAGGATTCATGCTACTGCATTTAGAAGTAAACCATCCTGAAGGCTGCGATTACTTTCAAATTGTTCACAGAAATACTATATATATTGTATGATTATACACGCACATACACACACAAACACACAGGAATAGAGAGAAAGAGAATGAGCAAGCAAATGTGGTAAAATGTTAGCAATTGTTGAATCTAAGGGGAGAGAACAGGTGTTCACTGTACAATTTTTTCAACTGTCATATAGGTCTTCAATTTCTCTAAAAAAAAGGTGGAGGGAAAAGAGAAAAAGGAGTATTTTGAAATTTCCAATTTATTATATGGAGAAATCCTACTTGAATTATTCTTGTTGTGAGCATGAGTGTAGTGGTTGAAAGTAAAAGTAAATGTCAGGAGCATTTATGTAAAACATACTTTGGCCATAGGTCATAGGTTCAAATCCTGGCTTGGCAACCTACTATGTGGTGCTGGGAAAACTGGACAACTACATGTAAAATAATGGGATTAGAACATTTCTTTACATTGTATATAAAAATAAACTCAAAGTGGATTAAAGATCTAAATGTAAGACCTGAAACCGTAAAACTCCTAGAAGAAAATATAGAACAATCTTCAACATAAATTGTACCAATATTTTTCTGGATCTGTCTCCTGAGGCAAAAGAAATAAAAACAAAAATAAACAAATGGGACCTAATTAAACTTAAAAACTTTTGCATAGCAAAAGAAACCATGGACAAAAGGAAAAGAAAACCTATTGGATGGGAGAAAACATTTGCAAATGGTATCACCAATAAGAGGTTAATATCCAAACTATATAAGCAGCTCAATACCAAAAACAAACAAACTGACAAACAATCTGAATGTAAAAAGAGCAGAAGACCTGAATAGACATTTTTCCAAAGAAGATATACACATGTCTAACAGGCACATGAAAACACACTCAATGTCTCTAACTATTAGAGAAATGCAAATCAAAACCACAACGAGATATCACCTCACACTTGTCAGAATGAGTGTCATCAGAAAAAAAATGAAACAAACAAACAACAAATGATGGTGAGGATGTGGAGAAAAGGAAACCCTTGTCCACAGTTGGTGGGAATGTAAATCAGAGCAACCACTATGGAAACCATATGGAGATCCCTCAAAAAACTAAAAATAGGGCTTCCCTGGTGGTGCAGTGGTTGAGAGTCCGCCTGCCGATGCACGGGACATGGGTTCATGCCCTGGTCCAGGAAGATCCCACATGCCGCAGAGCGGCTGGGCCCGTGAGCCATGGCTGCTGAGCCTGTGCGTCCGGAGCCTGTGCTCCGCAATGGGAGAGGCCACAACAGTGAGAGGCCTGTGTACCGTAAAAAAAAAAAAAAAAAAAAATCTTCCAGGACCAGATGGCTTCACAGATGAATTCTGTCAAACATTTAGAGAATAGCTAACACCTATCCTTCTCAAATTCTTCCAAAGTAAAGCAGAGGAAGGAACACTCCCAAACTCATTCTACAAGGCCACCATCACTCTGATACCAAAACCAGACAAAGATGTCACAAAGAAAGAAAACTACAGGCCAATATCACTGATGAACATTGATGCAAAAATCCTCAACAAAATACTAGCAAACAGAATCCAACAGCACATTAAAAGGATCATACACTATGATCAAGTGGGGTTTATCCCAGGAATGCAAGGATTCTTCAATATATGCAAATCAATCAAGGTGATACACCATATTAACAAATTGAAGGAGAAACACCATATGATCATCTCAGTAGATGCAGAGAAAGCTTTTGACAAAATTCAACACACATTTATTATGAAAACCCTAATAAAAACCCTCTATTATGTTGAACTTTCCTCAACATAATAAAGGCCATATATTGACAAACCCACAGCCAACATCATCCTCAATGGTGAAAAACTGAAACCTTTTCCACTAAGATCAGGAAGAAGACAAGGTTGCCCATTCTCACCACTCTTATTCAACATAGTTTTGGAAGTTTTAGCCACAGAAATCAGAGAAGAAAAAGAAATAAAAGGAATCCAAATCGGAAAAGAAGAAGTAAAGCTGTCATTGTTTGCAGATGACATGATACTATACATAGAGAATCCTAAACATACTACCAGAAAACTACTAGAGCTCATCAATGAATTTGGTAAAGTAGCAGGTTACAAAATTAATGCACAGAAATCTCTTGCATTCCTATACACTAATGATGAAAAATCTGAAAGTTAAATTAAGAAAACACTCCCATTTACCATTGCAACAAAAAGCATAAAATATGTAGGAATAAACCTACCTCAGGAGACAAAAGACCTGTATGCAGAAAATTATAAGACACTGATGAAAGAAATTAAAGGTGATACAAATAGATGGAGAAATATACCATGTTCTTGGATGGGAAGTATCAACATTGTAAAAATGATTCTACTACCCAAAGCAATCTATAGATTCAATGCAATCCCTATTGAACTACCACTGGCAGTTTTCACAGAACTAGAACAAAAAATTTCACAATTTGTATGGAAACACAAAATACCCCAAATAGCCAAAGCAATCTTGAGAAAGAAAAATGGAGCTGGAGGAATCAGGCTCCCTGACTTCAGACTATACTACAAAGCTACAGTTCAAGACAGTATGGTACTGGCACAAAAACAGAAAGATAGATCAATGGAACAGGATAGAAAGCCCAGAGATAAACCCATGTACATATGGTAACCTTATCTTTGATAAAGGAGGCAATAATATACAGTGGAGAAAAGACAGCCTCTTCAATAAGTGGAGCTGGGAAAACTGGACAGGTACATGTAAAAGAATGAAATTGGAACACTCCCTAACACCATACACAAAAATATGCTCAAAATAGCTTAAAGACCTAAATGTAAGGCCAGAAACTATAGAACTCTTAGAGGAAAACATAGGCAGAACACTCTATGACATAAATCACAGCAAGATCCTTTTTGACCCACTTCCTAGAGAAATGGAAATAAAAACAAAAAAAAACAAATGGGGCCTAATGAAACTTCAAAGCTTTTGCACAGCAAAGGAAACCATAAACAAGACGAAAGGACAACCTTCAGAATGGGAGAAAATATTGGCAAATGAAGCAACTGACAAAGAATTACTCTCCAAAACATATAAGCAACTCATGCAGCTCAATATCAAAAAAAAAAAAAAAAATCCAATTCAAAAATGGGCAGAAGACCTAAATAGACATTTCTCCAAAGAAGATATACAGATTGCCAACAAACACATGAAAGGATGCTCAACATCATTAATCATTAGAGAAATGCAAATCAAAACTACAATGAGATATATCATCTCACACTGGTCAGAATAGCCATCCTTTAAAAATCTACAAACAATAAATGCTGGAGAGGGTGTGGAGAAAAGGGAACCTTCTTACACTGTTGGTGGGAATGTAAATTGATACAGCCACTATGGAGGACAGTATGTATGTTCCTTAAAAAACTGAAAATAGAACTACCATACAACTCAGCAATCCCACTACTTGGCATATACCCTGAGAAAGCCATAATTCAAAAAGAGTCATGTACCGAAATGTTCGTTGCAGCTCTATTTACAATAGCCAGGACGTGGAAGCAACCTAAGTGTCCATCAACAGATGAATGGATAAAGAAGAAGTGGCACATATATACAATGGAATATTACTCATCCATAAAAAGGAATGAAACTGAGTTATTTGTAGTGAGTTGGATGGACCTAGAGACTGTCATACAGAGTGAAGTAAGTCAGAAAGAGAAAAACAAATACCATATGCTAACATATATATGGAATCTAAAAAGAAAAGGAAAAAAAATGGTCAGAAGAACCTAGGGGCAAGACGGGAATAAAGATGCGGACTTACTAGAGAATGGACTTGAGGATACGGGGAGGGGGAAGGGTAAGCTGGGACGAAGTGAGAGAGTGGCATGGACATATAGACACTACCAAACGTAAAATAGGTAGCTACTGGGATACAGCCGCATAGCACATGGAGATCAGGTCAGTGCTTTGTGACCACCTAGAGGGGTGGGATAGGGAGGGTGGGAGGGAGGGAGATGCAAGAGGTAAGAGATATGGGGACATATGTATATGTATAACTGATTCACTTTGTTATAAAGCAGAAACTAACACACCATTGTAGAGCAATTATACTCCAATAAAGATGTTTAAAAAAAAAACCAAAACAGAAACAGACTCACAGATGTAGAAAACTAGTGGTTACCAGTGGGGAGAGGGCTAGATGGGTGGAGGGGCAGGATAGGGGTATGGGATTAAGAGATACAAACTATTATGTATAAAATAGGTAAACTATGATATACCATACAGCACAGGGAAATATAGCCATTATTTTGTAATTACTTAAAGAGTATAATCTATAAAAAAATATTGAATTACTATGCTGTACACCTGAAACTAATACAATATTGTAAATCAACTATACTTCAATATAAAACAAAGTGTCAGATTTATATTACAGTAAGTACTCCATACCTGTTGTTAAATTCTTACTTAAAAGATCCCAACTGTAAGGCCACCACAGGGTTAGAAGGTCATGCATCTTGTGGTACACTGAATTATAACTCCCACAAAGACATCCAGGTCCTAACCCCCATAGCCTATGAATATGTTACCTTACATGAAAAAATAGACTTTATAGATGGAGTACAATTAATTTACAAAATTAATGTAAACTCTACAAAGTAGGACTAAACCAAAAAGAGCTCTGCACCCAATGCATGTCTTTATAAATGTCAGTTTAGTGGTGTTTTCTCCTACACATTTAGTCATTTCTAATGACTAAGTTTAGTTCAATATTCAGCCTGCAAAGTTCATACTACCTCAACCTCCTACCATGTAGACAAGAATATCTGTAATTTTTATTTCCCTTCTTCCAAGCAGGAAATTACTTTTTTCCTTTTCTCTCT
This sequence comes from Phocoena sinus, assembly GCF_008692025.1. Lineage (NCBI taxonomy): Eukaryota > Metazoa > Chordata > Mammalia > Artiodactyla > Phocoenidae > Phocoena > Phocoena sinus. The sequence goes on from NC_045767.1 coordinate 71,504,520, forward strand.
ATAGGGTTTATATCATATAATTCTACCATTAATGTTGTTTTTTCTAAGAAATTCTAAAGTGGTTTTCCAGCTGTGTTCTCTTGTCAAGATCTTACAACCAAAGTCAAAGAGCAACCATACTTGGTATTCCCTCTTGTTTCTTGTCAGTTCTTTGAATCTAAGTGCCCTAAAGATTGGACTGTGAAAGCACAAAATAAACAGTCTTATAATTAAACAAAGATATTCTTAGAGCAGACTGCTCCCAGGGGCTAAATAAAACTTTAATTCTGTAATTAAGAAAAGAGTTAATTGGTTTCAAAAATACTTAACCAAAAAGAAATATAAAACAATGGCACTTTGTGTCAGATGGTATCTTTTTTTTGTTTGTTTACTTTTATTTTTTTTTATTTTTGTCTGTGTTGGGTCTTTGTTGCTGCTCACGGGCTTTCTCTAGTGTTGAGCAGGGCCTACTCTTCACTGTGATGCACAGACTTCTCATTGCAGTGGCTTCTCGTTGCAGAGCACAGGCTCTAGGCACATGGGCTTCAGTAGTTGTGTCACGGGGGCTCAGTAGTTATCGCTCGGGGGCTCTAGAGCACAGGCTCAGTAGTTGTGGCACATAGGAATGGTAACATTTTAGAATGGACAACAGAGTTTGGAGGTCAGCATCCCACGAAATAAGGGTCCTACTATCAGAGTGTGCAAGTAGGTCTGCCTATTTCTAAAAATGCCTTGTAAATTTTCTGACACAATGTGAGAGTAGCTACAGAGAATATTGCATTCTAGGTTCTGAAATAAAAGTGGCCTAGTTTTTATTTTTAATTGAGATTATGGAAATAAATGATGTACAGTAGAACTTGAGAATTTGCACTGCATAAGGGTTGTAGTTGACTGGTGTGCTGTGCTCACTACCAGCAAAGACCCTTGACTTACACGAGACATATATGGTCCCTAGTTCTTGGAAAGACAAAAGCTTGTTTTTCTCCAGATCACATTCCCATAAGAGTCTGATGTTTACTATGCATAGCTTCCTGACAAGATTGTAACTGAAGTTTTAGTTCTTGTTTATATAAATTTTTTTTACTGTGTGAGAACTCACTAAGATGGCTTTTAATATCAATGGTTACATTTCCATATACAGCATATGAAGGATTATTTCACAACGTGTTTATAAGCATCTTGTTAATTCTACTTTTGTCTTTCAGGTTATCCAAAGCATTTACTAGCCAGCTACCAACCATTACTTTCTTAGACCTCCTTGCTTTGTCTTCACTTCCACTGCCAGCACCAACAGTGGAAAGTTGTTTTGTACAAGGGGTTAAGGGCTGGACTCTAGCATCAGACTGCCTAAGTCCAAATCCCTACTCTTGCATTTCCTAACTGTTTGACCTCAGCCAGTTCACTAGATCTTTTTCATCCTTTATGTCTGAAATAACACCTACCTCTTAGGCTGGTTGTAAGGATTAAATGAGACATAAAACATCATAATACACCTGGTGCATAGTTTAAAAGTGTTTAATTTCTTTGGAGAACCTTTTTCTAACATATTACGTCTTCCCTGAAGCCTACACAAATGACACCAGGGGGACATCATTTTGTCTATCTTGAAAGGCATCCATCATCTTATTTGAGCTACTCATTGGGAATTTATCATATATTACTTCCATTTCATTTATTTACATATGTATATGTGATATTTCTAATAAAGCTATATTACTCCTTCCTCCCTTTGGCAACTCTCCATTGCCTGCAAAATAAAGTCCATGCTTCCATTCAAAGCCCTATGTTTATCACCTGCCTTTCTTTAGCAAGCCTGCTGTGCTCTACCTGAACCAGAATTTTTCGAGTCCCCTGATCAATTTGCATATACTGTATTCAATTGTACTGTAAGGATAAGAAAACAAACAGGATAGATGAAAGTCATAAGAAGTATTGAGCATAAATAGTAAGTTAAGCAAGTAGTTTATGAGGTATAGGTAAAATTCATAGGATAATTAAGTATAGATAATGAATAAGCAAGTAGCTTGTGAAACAGAATTCATAAGATGCACTCAATATAGACAATAAATTGATAACATGTATGACACACCACAGAAAAAATAAATAGAAAAACATTATAGAACAAACAATGTTATTTACAGATAGAAATGGCTAGAAAGACTAAAGTCTTGATAATCAGTTGACAACTACAGTGCCCCCAAATTTGTCACCCATTAGTAACACCCCAAAACACTTTTTCTAGCCCCACATATGCTCTACCCAAGAAATACAAATAAAACCCATGACTGTTCTGTGAACTAATTTACAAGACACAGCTGTGCTTAGACATAACCATGGAGATATATATGTTCCGTATCTCTCCCTCCATCTCATTGGCCCAGTGTACCTTCTGAGGACTACTTTGCTTGAACCTTAGCTCTGCTCTTCATAACCATACCATCAGTGGGGAAGTCTGAGGTGGCAAAGAGAAAGAGGATATATGAACATTATATGTCCCCTAACTCAGATAGTGAAATTCTTACACCTACTTGCATCCTATCTGAAGTGTATGTTGCCCCATTTCTTTCTCCTTGTTTTTTGCTTCTATTTTAAATTGGCTTAATATGTCATGTGAGTCGAGTGTTTTAATTTAGCTGTTCCATGACCTCTGGGAGGTTTGCGTATTAGTGTGCTTGGAAGTATCAAGATAATTTCTCACATGACACTTGATCACATCTCATTCTTTCATATGATTCTGTGCATGTTTTGTTCTTCATACCTAGAATGCTGTTCCCCTACACCTTTCTGTGAATAATCACGTATGCTTTAAAACCCAGATCATACTGTTCCTACACTTAAAGTCTTTCCAGCTCCGCTTTTTGTTTCAACACTGTGCCCTGTGGTAAGCAGCTTCTAAAATGGAGCTCAGTGAGTCCTACCTCCTAGAAATTCACACTTCCCTTCCCTTGAATGTGGCTGTACTTAATGACTCACTTCAAAGTTATAGAACATAGCAAAAGTGATATGATGTTACTAATAATATTAGGTTTCAAAAAGATTTGCTTCTGTCTAGCTGGTCCGTTTTTGCTATTTCTCACTTGCTCTAAGGGAAACCAGTTGAGAGTTGCCCTGTGGAAATGGCTTTGCAACAAAGAACTGAGGGAGAGCTCCAGTCAACAGCCAGCAAGGAACTGAGGCCCTTAGTCCAGCAGCATGTGAGGAACTGAATCCTACTAACAACAATTTGAGTGAGCTTAGGAGTGGGTCCCCACTCAGTTGAGCCTTTGTTCCAGCCAACACCTTGACTGCAACTTGTGAAAGACCTAGAGACAGAGACACCAAATTACATCAAGCCCAGATTTCTAGCCCACAAAATCTGTGAGATAGCAAATGTTTCAAGTAACTAAGTTTTGAGGTAATTTGTTATGCAGCAAGAGATGGCTAATACATTCCCTATACACATATCTACTATAATACCAATCACGTAGCACTTGTGTGATATGTCTGTACAACCCATGGTATTATTTGTACCTTGAAGCTAGGACTTCCATCTTAGTGATGTTTTCCTAGGGTCTAGCAGCTCCTGGAATGTATTAGCTCCATGACTGAAATGTTTAGTGATTTGGAAGCTCCTTGTGGTAAGTAATTTAATCATAATAACAATAGCAAGTATTTATTCAGTCCTTGCCCTTCAAGGAAATTTTTAAAATACTTTACAGGTATTATTTTATCTAATTCTAATATTAAGCCATCTTAGGAAGAAGGAAACTGAGTCACAGAGAAGTCTGGTAACTTGTAATTTGACTAATGTCAATAGCTAAAGGAGCCTGGCTGTAAACACAGGCAATCTACCTAGAACTCACATTCTCAACCACAAAGGTTATATAGATATCTTATATTTCTAACATTATATATATTTTATATGTATTTGTTTCACATACCTTCACCAGCACAGTGACTGGCATAGAAAGTATCGATAAATATGAGTGAGTGAGTGAGTGAAGAAAGCAGTACCAGAGGTTTTTTGTTCTGGCTGAGTTTTTATCTTCTGAGCCAAGGAGACAAGCACATCAGCAACAGAGGAATTCTTTGGCTCTTCCCTGAGGATCCATTATCATCTGTGATGATGTGAAACAGAGACCATTGGTCCACAGAGACCCTTTCAATTCCCCATTCTGTCTGAGTGAAAACTAGAGAAATGCTACATTTTCACAAGCCTTTATTTCTGCCAGTTTTCCATCTTCAGACTACTGCTTTAAATGAGCTCACTCAAAAAACAAAAAAATAGTGCATTATCTCTGAAATAAGATCCAACCGGCATGTAGCAATCTCATTGCATCACACTTATAAGTCAAATCTGAAATGGTGGAAATCACAAATCGAAGACTTTGCTGCTACTATTGTTGAGGGTGAGGGAGGTTTCTTGTGGGTTGTAACAGACCAAATGATATGAACAACCTATACATTCTGTTCTCAACCTTCAGCCTGCGGTATGGGAAAATTAGTTAAATTTTAACTAATTTTAACTAAAATTAGTCAAAATTAGTTAAACCACACGGAATTCCTTTTCTATTGCTCTTTTATCTGTGCTCTCTATGGTAAACTGGCTACTCCCGAAATAGTGTACGACATATTTTTAGGAGCTTAGTTTACCAATTAGTAGATTCAACTGTCAAAATTATAGAAGAATACTGAGTGAGTGATGGAAACCTGGCTGTGCTCTGTGACAGTTTACTGGCCTTACTGCCTCTCTCCATAGACTAGGTTGCTGAGTTAAATCATAACAAGAGACAAACTACCTGAAACCCTGACCCTACCACCAGTGCTTCAACCATTTTTTTGTCTTGAGATTTTTATAGATCCCCGATTTAAACTATGTCATAGCTTTGCATTACCCAGGAATAGAAATGAGATGGCAATGAATATTGGGAGCCTTCAGGGAATAGGACTCAGCTGTGCTGAGATTAGGAAGATCTAGCAGTGAGGTACATGGCCTCCAAACACAGTGGGAAATGCTGAAAGATTGTCGTCTCTACTTGGAAATTTTGTCTAGAAGTACATATCCATAGCACATGTGGGATCAGAATGAGACCTTACTGCCTAGAAGATGCTCTACTAAAATTAATGAAAGAAGATTGTGGAAAAGTAAACACTGTGAATAATACCTGAAATTATGACTGAAAATACTATACTTTTATTGTTTAATATCTTCAGGCAAAGCATCATAAGGACTCTGATAAAAATAGGAAAACTAGAGAGAGCTATTTGGTAAGAGTTTTGAGTAACGTTTCTCTGAGGTTAATACATATAATGGAAAGCAAGGGCTCTGACAAATTTTCAGGGACTTTCCATAAAGCTTACACTTCCTGAAATATCCCTATTAATAACATTTTACCTCTACAAATTCAATTGGGGACAGGATGAGCATATCCTCTTACGTGACAACTCTTCACATGCAATTCTTACAAAATAACTTTGTGATGTTTTCAGAGGCCCTCTGGGAAAACAAGATAGTTTTGCATGTAAAAGATTAGATCTAGATATAGATGATATAGATATAGACTCTTTTACATTGTATAAAAGGCATTAAATCAGTAAGTCAAGTAAGCAGACCCATAAAGATCAAACTCTGCTAAAATTTTAATACACTTCATAGCTTATTTTCAGACTCAGGTATTATAAATCAAAGCAAATAAAATTCACTTTCCGAGTTTGTCCTTTATCATGCTCTTTCACGTTCTGGAACGTACATAGACTTCACTTTAGTACAGTGCTTCTTTATCATGGGGTCTATGCAGCCAGGACTATTTTCATAATAACACTAATATATTCATATGTAATGCATTCATCACTGCTCTCTCAAAGTGAGTCAATAAATACATATTAAAATTTATCTCAGTTTAAATTTCAACTGTGGTAAATACTGATGATATTTAAGAGTGTAAGTGGATCAGGAGACCAAAAAATTTGAGTACCATGGCTTTAGGACAAAACTATTTTTTTCTTGAATAATAAAGACACACAAATACACATGTATTTCTTTGTCACTATTACTCCTAGAACAGTCTCAGCAAGTCCTATAAATTATAGCTTTTAACCAAGGAAATGAACTCGTATTTCACAAAGAAAAGCAGGGAGTGGAAGATTGACAGCTGTCTGTCATTCAAAAGGACTTCAGCAGACTAGCAGAGCTCATGAACACATAAAACACAACTTTTTACAGACATATACATCCTCTTAACGTCTTTTTAAAGTGGCAAAAATAAACACGTTCATTAACATCCCCAAAGCTATAGCCACTCCATCGCACAAAAAAATAAGAAGCAAAGGTATATAAATTTAAAATTATGCTTAGTAATCAATGTTTGAGTATTTACTTAGAAATTATCTAGGTACCCAACGATTATCCATTAATTAGCTCAATTTAATATCAATCCAAGGCTTCAAGCTAGATACCATGAAAATTATCTCCAAGCTGACATATTACAAAACATAATTACTGTTGAAATAAGATTTGTAAGAATAGTGATTCAATTTATTTGAACACAACTTGACATTTTCATAATCATATTTAAGAAATATGTAGTATTAATGTCAGCATATTTGATCAGAATAAACTGTATGCTTATATTATACTTAATATTGATAAAGTAGAAAAGACATGGCTGTTTTATATTAAACCAAAATTATTACACTAGGTCCATTTACCAAAGATTTATCTTAATTAGCTAAACTTGTATCCTTAAAGTGTTTATGAGTTAACTTTTATAAGAAAATATTTTATTTGTCTTGAACATTTTAAATATTTGAAGTACAGTTTTCCTTATTTTCTGGGAATTTAGGAGCATTTGATTTTTATTAACACTTATTTATCTAAATAAATCAATAGAATAAAGCATTATTACATTAGGACTTTATAATCTAATTTATTAGTATTCTCGTGCAATGAGAGGTAAAGGTCTTTCTGAATTATAGATACAAAGACACTTAGAGTGTTTATAAATTCAGATCTACACTTTTGCCACAGGTTGAGAGTAAATATAGAAACACAAAAACTCATGTTCCAGATATCAAACAGCTGCTTTCCATTCCACTGGGCACAAGACTCTTAACTGACTTGAGCTCAAAATGGACAAATAGATAAAACAAACAAAAAAGACTAACAAACCAGACTCTGTTGTCTCTCATCCAGCAGAGTATAGAACTCTAACTCTATTATCCATTAACCTATTTACAGAAATCATTAAGTGGTCAGACCATGAAACCAAATCCTTAGTCATTGCTATCACCAATGGGGAATAACTTACTGGCCATAAGCAAACTAGAAACAAAAACAAAAGAGAAAAATCAGTAGATGAGGGGGGGAAAAACAGAAAAGAGTCAGCAAAGGTATATTGTTGGGTTTCACCTTAAAATGAAACAATAAATACATATTTCACCCCTGGGAACCAAGAAAAGACATGCCTGAGCTTAAGTGGCCTGTAAGGTACACTTTTTTGGCAATATATTTTATCTGCCGCAGTTAGGTAAATCCATTGGTCATCTTGATAGATTACCTCCAAAACTGTTAAAGGGTGATCATTTTAAAAAGATAAAATCATGTAAAAATATAAAACAAACATGTGTCAAAGATTTCAATAACCCATTAATTAATGAGAGAACTAGTTAGATGTTATAAACAGTTACAAGGAAAATCCAAGGAGTAGATATACTGAAAAGGCATAGTATACTGAAACTACATCATGAATAGATGCAAACTGGCAAAATTGGCCAGTATCCACAGAGCAATATCAACTGCCATTGCAACTCTATGGATAAGAATTGTTTGCATTACTATCATTTTTCTACAATGCACAAAATTGCAAAATAGCTCTTAGACAATGAAAGGTGAGATGACCCTGACCTCTGTAGACGAGGTATCCAGTAATCTTTCTGGTTCATTTCAAAACCTTTCACAGTTTTCCCCACAAAAGGAGAGGTAAAGTCCTTTCTGAAGTACAGATACAAATACACACAGAATGCTTATAAATTCAGATCTACGCTTTTGCCACAGGTCAAGAGTAAACTTAGGAACACAAAACTATGGTCATAATGCATCTGCCTCTCCAATGGAACAGATTTTTCTTCTAAACCCAAAACAATTCCCAACATAGAGGAATAATGTGAAGATTTGAGGAGGCATATGAGCGAGTGCTGTTCTTTCCACTCTCATATTTCTATTTGCACTATTAAATTAGCATGTAAACTTCTCTATTAAATATAACAATTTGTGGAAAACTTGAAAGTGAAATTTAAAAAATGATTCTTAATAGGGAGTTGTTATTTATACTTTCTTCTATTTACATAAGTGATATTAAAAGTTGTGATTGTTTTCAAATGTACCACTTACTGTTATATTATTGATGATTAATTAGTACAAAATTCAGAAATATTAAACCAATAAACTGCACTCAAATATTTTTAAAAATACAGAATTCAAAAATTGTTTACTGTGAGGCATCATGTTATTTAAATCCATATTATTAGATATATGAAATATTCAAAATTAAGTTCTATATGTTTACTGCACAATATTTTCTTAATAAATAATCAGAATTTAAGGATAAGATTTATTGGGTACAGTATTTTGAATTTACTCCGTAGGATAAATGTCTCTACTGAAATGCACTTATAATTTATGCAGTATTGGGATAATAGGACTGTACCATTTGTTTATTCATTTAAATGGTCAAGGTACTAAAACAGTTTTTATTCAGAGTAATTAATTACCAGAGTTAATTGGAACATTCGGGTTTTCCATACACCTGAAAATGGTCAAAACGAATGTCATTATTCTCAACGGTAAGAGTCAGAGGAATCATTTTATGTTTAATGTAACATAGGCAAATCTCTATATATCATTTCCCTTGATTAGGAGACTATATTTTGACTTCAGCAATCCATACATGTACTCATGTATGCTTCGTGAATAAAGTATATTTGGGGGGGGTTGTTTTGTTAATTTTTAGTTTGTGGGGTGGTGATAGAAAAGGAAAGATGGAAAGAAATGTATATGTATTTTTAACATCTTTATTGGAGCATAATTGCTTTAAAATGGTGTGTTAGTTTCTGATGTATAACAAAGTGAATCAGTTATACATATACGTATATCCCCATATCTCCTATATCTCCTTGCATTTCCCTCCCATCCTCCCTATCCCATCCCTCTAGGTGGTCACAAAGTGCCAAGCTGATCTCCCTGTGCTATGCGGCTACTTCCCACTAGCTATTTTATATTTGGTAGTGTATATATATATATCCATGCCACTCTCTCACTTCGTCCCAGCTTCCCCTTCCCCGTGTCCTCAAGTCCATTCTCTACCTCTGCGTCTTTATTCCTGTCCTGCCCCTAGGTTCTTCAGAACCACTTTTTTTTTTTTTTTTAGATTCCATATATATGTGTTAGCATACGGTATTTGTTTTTCTCTTTCTGACTTACCTCACTCTGTATAACAGTCTCTAGGTCCATCCAACTCACTACAGATAACTCAATTTAATTTCTCTTTATGGCTTAGTAATATTCCATTGTATATATGTGCCACCTCTTCTTAGTCTATTCATCTGTTGATGGACACTTAGGTTGTTTCCATGTTCGGGCTATTGTAAACAGAGCTGCAATGAACATTGTGGTACATGACTCTTTTTGAATTATGGTTTTCTCAGGGTATATGCCCAGTACTGGGATTGCTGGGTCATATGGTAGCTCTATTTTTAGTTTTTTAAGGAACCTCCATACTGTTCTCCATAGTGGCAGTATCAATTTACATGTCCACCACCAGTGCAAGAGGGTTCACTTTTCTCCACACCCTCTCCAGCATTTATTGTTTGTAGACTTTTTGATGATGGCCATTCTGACTGGTGTGAGGTGATACCTCATTGTACTTTTGATTTGCATTTCTCTAATGATTAGTGATGTTGAGCATCCTTTCATGTGTTTGTTGGCAATCTGTATATCTTCTTTGGACAAATGTCTATTTAGGTCTTCTGCACATTTTTGGATTGGGCTGTTTTCTTTTTGATAGTGTACCGCATGAGCTGCTTGTATATTTTGGAGATAAATCCTTTGTCAGTTGCATCATTTGCAAATATTTTCTCCCACTCTGAGGGTTGTCTTTTCGTCTTGTATATGGTTTCCTTTGCTGTGCAAAAGCTTTTAAGTTTCATTAGGTCCCATTTGTTTACTTTTGTTTTTATTTCCATTTCTCTAGGAAGTGGGTCAAAAAGGATCTTGCTGTGATTCATGTCATAGAGTGTTCTGCTTATGTTTTCCTTTAAGAGTTCTATAGTGTCTGGCCTTACATTTAGGTCTTTCATCCATTTTGAGTATATTTTTGTGTATGGTGTTAGGGAGTGTTCCAATTTCATGCTTTTACATGTAGCTGTTCAGTTTTCCCAGCATCAGTTATTAAAGAGGCTGTCTTTTCTTCATTGTATATTCTTGCCTCTTTTATCAAAGACAAGGTGGCCATATGTTCCTGGGTTTATCTCTGGGTTTTCTATCCTGTTCCATTGACCTATATTTCTGTTTTTGTACCAGTATCATACTGTCTTTATTACTGTTGCTTTGTAGTATAGTCTGAAGTCAGGGAGCCTGATTCTTCCAGGTCCGTTTTTCTTTCTCAAGATTGCTTTGGTTATTTGGGGTCTTTTGTGTTTCCATACAAATTGTGAAATTTTTTGTTCTAGTTCTGAGAAAAATGCCATTGGTACTTTGATAGGGATTGCCTGGAATCTGTAGATTACTTTGGGTAGTATAGTCATTTTCACATTGTTTTGTCTTCCAGGCCAAGAACATGGTATATCTCTCCATCTGTTGGTATCATCTTTAATTTCTTTCATCAGTGTCTTATAGTTTTCTGCATACAGGTCTTTTGTCTCCTTAGGTAGGTTTATTCCTAGGTATTTTATTCTTTTTGTTGCAATGGTAAATGGGAGTGTTTTCTTAATTTCTGTTTCAAATTTTTCATCATTAGTGTATAGGAATGCAAGAGATTTCTGTGCATTAATTTTGTATCCTGCTACTTTACCAAATTCATTGATGAGCTCTAGTAGTTTTCTGATAGCATCTTTAGGATTATCTATGTATAGTATCATGTCATCTCCAAACAGGGAAAGCTTTACTTCTTCTATTCCAATTTGGATTCTTTATTTCTTTTTCTTCTCTGATTTCTGTGGCTAAAACTTCCAAAACTATGTTGAATAATAGTGGTAAGAGTGGGAAACCTTGTCTTGTTCCTGATCTTAGTAGAAATGGTTTCAGTTTTTCACCATTGAGAATGATGTTGACTGTGGGTTTGTCATATATGGCCTTTATTATGTTGAGGTAAGTTCCCTCTATGCCTACCTTCTGGAGGGTTTTATCATAAATAGGTGGGGAATTTTGTCAGAAGTTTTTCTGCATCTATTGAGATGATCATATGGTTTTTCTCCTTCAATTTGTTAATATGGTTTATCACATTGATTGATTTGCATATATTGAAGAATACTTGCATTACTGTGATAAACTCCACTTGATCCTTTTAATGTGTTTTTGTATTCTGTTTGCTAGTATTTTGTTGAGGATATTTGCATCTATGTTCATCAGTGATATTGGCCTGTATTTTTTTGTGTGTGTGACATGTTTGTCTGGTTTTGGTATCAGGGTGATGGTGGCCTCATAGAATGAGTTTGGGAGTGTTCCTTCCTCCGCAATTTTTTGGAAGAGTTTGAGAAGGATGGATGTTAGCTCCTCTCTTAATGTTTGATAGAATTCACCTGTGAAGCCATCTGGTCCTGGAGTTTTCTTTGTTGGAAGATTTTTAATCACAGTTTCAATTTCACTGCTTGTGATTGGTCTGTTGATATCTTCTATTTCTTCCTGAAGAAAGGTTCTGTCTTGGAAGGTTGTGCTTTTCTAAGAATTTGCCCATTTCTTCCTGGTTGTCCACTTTATTGGCATATAGTTGCTTGTAGTAATCTCATGATCTTTTGTATTTCTGCAGTGTCAGTTGTTACTTCTCCTCTTTCATATCTAATTCTGTTTATTCGAGTCTTCGCCCTTCTTTTTTTTTTGACGACTCTGGCTAATGGTTTATCAATTTTGTTTATCTTCTCAAAGAACCAGCTTTTAGTTTTATTGATCTTTGCTATCATTTCCTTCATTCCTTTTTCATTTATTTCTGATCTGATCTTTAAGATTTCTTTCCTTCTACTAACTTTGGGGTTTATTTTGTTCTTCTTTCTTTAATCCCTTTACGTGTAAGGTTAAGTTGTTTATTTGACATTTTTCTTGTTTCTTGAGGTAAGATTGTATTACTATAAACTTCCCTCTTAGAACTGCTTTTGCTGCATCCCATAGGTTTTGGGTCATCGTGTTTTCATTTTCATTTGTTTCTAGACATTTTTTGATTTCCTCTTTGATTTCTTCAGTGATCTCTTGGTTATTTACTAGCATATTGTTTAGCCTCCATGTGTTTGTATTTTTTACAGTTTTTTTCCTGTAATTGATACCTAGTCTATTCATAGCATTGTGGTTGGAAAATATACTAGATACAAGTTCAGTTTTCTTAAATTTACCAAGGCTTGATTTGTGACCCAAGATATAATCTATCCTGGAGAATGTTCCATGAGCACTTGAGAAGAAAGTGTATTCTGTTGTTTTCGGATGGAATGTCCTATAAATATCAATTAAGTCCATCTTGTCTGATGTGTCCTTTAAAGCTTGTGTTTCTTATTTATTTTCATTTTGGATGATCTTTCCATTGGTGAAAGTGGGGTGTTAAAGTCCCTTACTATTACTGTGTTACTGTTGATTTCCCCTTTTATAACTGTTAGCATTTGCCTTATGTATTGAGGTGCTCCTATGTTGGGTGCATAAACATTTACCATTGTTGTATCTTCTTGGATTGATCCCTAGATCATTATGTAGTATCCTTCTGTGTCTCTTGTAATAGCCTTTATTGTAAAGTCTCTTTTGTCTGATGTGAGAATGGCTACTCCAACTATCTTTTGATTTCCATTTGCATGGAATATCTTTTTCCATCCCCTCACGTTCACTCTGTATGTGTCCCTAGGTCTAGAGTGGGTCTCCTATAGACAGGATACATACAGGTCTTGTTTTTGTATCCATTCAGCCAGTCTATGTCTTTTGGTTGGAGCATTTAATCCATTTACATTTAAGGTAATTATCGATATGTATGGTCCTATTACCATTTTCTTAATTGTTTTGGGTTTGTTTTTGTAGGTCTTTTCCTTCTCTTGTGTTTCCTGCCTGAGAAGTTTCTTTAGCATTTGTTGTAAAGCTGGTTTGGTGGTGCTGGATTCTCTTAGCTTTTGCTTGTCTGTAAAGCTATTAATTTCTCCGTCAAATCTGAATGAGATCCTTGCTGGGTAGAGTAATATTGGTTGAAGGTTTTTTCCCTTTCATCACTTGAAATATGTCCTGCCACACCCTCTGGCTTACACAGTTTCTGCTGAAATATCAGCTGTTAACTTTATGGGGATTCCGTTGTATTTTATTTGTTGCTTTTCCCTTGCTGCTTTTAATATTTTTTCTTTGTGCTTAATTTTTTTGTAGTTTGATTCATATGTGTCTTGGCGTGTTTCTTCTTGGATTTATCCTGTTTGGGACTCTCTTAGCTTCCTGGACTTGATTGACTATTTCCTTTCCCATATTAGGGAAGTTTTCAACTATCTTCTCTTCAAATATTTTCTCAGTCCCTTTCTTTTTCTCTTCTTCTGGGACCCCTATAATTCGAATGTTGGTGTGTTTAATGTTGTCCCAGAAGTCTCTGAGACTCTCCTCAATTCTTTTCATTCTTTTTTCTTTATTCTCCTCTGTGGTAGTTATTTCCACTATTTTATCTTCCAGATCACTTATCTGTTCTTCTACCACAGTTATTTTACTGTTGATTCCTTCTAGAGTATTTTTAATTTCATTTATTGTGTTGTTCATCATTGTTTCTTTGCTCTTTAGTTCTTCTGAGTCCTTGTTAAACGTTTCTTGTAGTTTCTCCATTCTATTTCCAAGATTTTGGATCATCTTTACTATCATTACTCTGAATTCTTTTTCAAGTAGACGGCCTAGTTCCTCTTCAGTTGTTTGGTCTGGTGGGTTTTTACCTTTCTCCTTCATCTGCTGTGTATTTCTCTGTTTTCTCATTTTGCTTAACTTACTGTGTTTGGGATCTCCTTTTTCATTGGTTGCAGATTCATAGTTCCCATGGTTTTTGTGTCTGTTCCCAGTGGGTAAGATTGGTTCAGTGGGTTGTGTAGGCTTCCTGGTGGAGGGGACTGGTGCCTGTGTTCTGATGGATGAGGCTAGATCTTGTCTTTCCAGTGGGGACCACATCAGTGGTGTGTTTTGGGGTGTCTGTGAACTTATTATGATTTTAGGCAGCCTCTCTGCTAATGGGTGGGGTTGTGTTCCTGTCCTGCTAGTTGTTTAGCATGGGGTGTCCAGCACTGGAGCTTGCTGGTCATTGAGTGGAGCTGGGTCTTAGCATTGAGACAGAGATCTCTGGGAGATCTCTCGCTGATTGATATTACGAGGGTCCAGGAGGTCTCTGTTGGACCAATGTCCTGAACTCGGCTCTCCCACCTCAGGGGTTCATGCCTGACACCCAGCCAGAGCAGCAAGACACTGTCTGCCACATGGCTCAGAAGAAATGGGAGAAAAGAAAAAAAAGAAAGAAAAAAGTAAAATAAAGTTATTAAAATAAAAAATTTAAAAATATTATATAAAAATTAAAAAAATAAAGAAGAGAGCAACCAAACCAATAAAGAAATCCACCATTGATAACAAGCTCTAAAAACTATACTTAAAAAAATGGACAGAAAGATCCCTAGGACAAATGGTAAAAGCAAACCTATACAGACAAAATCACACAAAGAAGCATTCACATACACACTCACAGAGACAGAAAAAGGAAAAAAATATATATATACATATAATATATATATAATATATATATTTATATATAAAAGGAAGAGACCACCCAAACCAATAAACAAATTTACCAATGATAATAAGCTCTAAATACTAAATTATGATAAACATAAAACTGGAAACAAATTAGACACAGAAAGCAAACCCCAAATCTACAGTTGCGCCCAAAGTCTACTGCCTTAGTTTTCAGATGATTTGTTGTCTATTCAGGTTTTCCACAGATGCAGGGTACATCAGGTTGATTGTGGAGATTTAATCTGCTGCTCCTGAGGCTGCTGGGAGAAATTTCCTTTTCTCTGTTTGCACAGCTCTCGGGGTTCAGCTTTGGATTTGGCCCTGCCTCTGGCATCTGTTCTTCGCCCAGACAGGAGGAGGTTAAAGGAGCGGCTGATTCAGAGGCTCTGGCTCACTCAGGCTGGGGGGAGGGAGAGGTACAGTAGTTATAATTGGAATGTGGGGCGAGCCTGTGGCAGCAGAGGCCAGCATAACATTGCAACAGCCTGAGGCATGCCATGTGTTCTCCCCGGGAAGTTGTTCTGGATCATGGGACCTTGGCAGTGGTGGGCTGCACAGGCTCCCGGGAGGGGAACTGTGGATAGTGACCTGTGCTTGCACACAGGCTTCTTGGTGACTGCAGCAGCAGCCTTAGAGTTTCATTCCCGTCTCTGGTGTCCATGCTGATAGCCGCGGCTCACGCCCATCTCTGGAGCTCATTTAAGCGGTGCTCTGAATCCTCTCTCCTCATGCACCCCAAAACAGTGGTCTCTTGTCTCTTCATCAGTTCCAGACTTTCTCCCGGACTCCCTCCCAGCTAGCTGTGGCATACTAGCCCCCTTCAGGCTGTGTTCACTCAGCCAAACCCAGTCCTCTCCCTGGGATCTGACCTCCGAAGCCCAAGCCTCAGCTCCCAGTCCCCACCTGCCCTGGCAGGTGAGCAGACAAGCCTCTGGCTGGTGAGTTCTGGTTGGCACAGATCCTCTGTGCGGGAAGCTCTCCGCTTTGCCCTCTGCACCCCTGTTGTTACACTCTCCTCCTTGGCTCCAAAGCTTCCCCCCTGTCCACCCACCATCCCCGCCAGTGAAGGGGCTCCCTAGTGTGTGGAAACTTTTCCTCCTTCACAGCTCACTCCCAGAGGTGCAGGTCCATCCCTACTCTTTTGTCTCTGTTTTTTCTTTTTTCTTTTGCCCTACCTAGGTACATGGGGAGTTTCTTGCCTTTTGAGAAGTCCAAGGTCTTCTGCCAACGTTCAGTAGGTGTTCTGTAGGAGTTGTTCCACATGTAGATGTATTTTTGATGTATTTGTACAGAGGAAGGTGATGTCCACATCTTACTCCTCCACCATCTTGAAGGTCCTCCCTAATACCAAGAACTGTACATTTATTTACTATGAATATCTAGTGACTAAAACTTTCTACTCTAAAAAAGTAGGTAATTCACAGAATTATATAATTTGCTTACACCTGCCTTAATTTAAGCACGTTTCAAGCAGCTTCACGAGCCTAGAAATTTCCCAACTGACAATAGCCTGTGGTTGTTTTTTAGCAAATGCACCCAAGATAATTTTTAGTAAGAAATTGAATTAAGTGGGGGAAATGGATCTTTATCCTAAATCTATATTCCAAATAACACTGGCGTAGTTTTTTTAATAAAGACAACACACTATTCTTTTTCTGTCTTCTTTAGGGAAGTAATGATTTCACTATTTCCTTAAGTTACATATTAATGCCATTAATTTACACATCAATTCTATGCCAGACACTGGGACAATGGTAAATGACTCATTGAGAGGTTATTTCTCTTGTAGTACTTACCATCTGTACAAGAAGCATACAAGAAAAAGTTATCAAACAAATAAATTTATAGTTGCAAATTGTGATGAGAAATGTAAGGAAATATACATCAGTTTCAAACACCACGATTCATCTAAGTTGATAGACTTCTTGACTGAAGGGACTGTTTTCAGAAGATTATAACTACTGCCCCTTATTAGATGAAAGTTAGGTATAGAGACAATGTGAGGGAGAGATAATTTTTGTGTTCCTTTCTTTTTTTGTTTATAGTAATTCTGAGCTAGAGGACAGGAAGGTGGCTACACCCAGTTCAAAACAAATGTATTTAAAATAAAAGTGTAAGTGGGTTATTTGAGGATTTATCTGTTCATGTGAGAAAATCAAAATCATGGAGAGATTAAAAATACGTTAATACATTGCCCTATTTTCTTCACCTTTCTTTAAAAAAAGAATGACAGAAATATGGGCAAAGGAAGGGCAGAGAGGGAAAGAGGGGAGGGAGGGAAGGGAAGGAAGGGAGAGACGGAGGGAGGAGGAGAGGAAGGATGGGAAGCAGAGAGGGAAGGAAAGATGGCAGGAAAGGAGGGAGGATTTTCAAAGATAACTACACCTCCATCTCCATCCCACCCTATCTCTTTTTCCCCTACCTCTCCCTGCCCAGATGCAACTATTATGCCAAATTGCTGTGTGTCATCTCAGTGTCTAATTTTATATTTTACTACACATGCACACACGTGGAATTTCTTAAGCCTGAAATTCTGTCATATAAAATTTTAAATAAATGTAGCTTTCTGTTGCCATCCTTTCTGCTGTTTATTTGTTTTTCACACAACACTATGTGAGGTAAGCCCATGTTGATACATGTAGAACTAGTTTGTTCATTTTAACTGCTAAGTAGCCCATTGTACACCAGAGTTGTGTATCCGTTTTACTTGGCTGGACTGTTGGAGTATTTACCTGTTTCTGCTATTACAAGGAGAGCTTGATGAATATCTCTGCTTATGTCTCCTTATATGCAAGTGAGTAGCCATCTAGGAACAGAATGCCTGGATCATACTAAACACTCCAGATTTTACCTATTTAACATTATGCTAATTAAAAAAATGAATCGAAAAAAATCTAATTTTATATTGCAAATCCATGTTGGAAATTTATGCTTACAAAAACACAGGAACAGAAGTCATATTTTGTTATTATTACAATATCTGGAATGTTTTATAACTAACCTGCAAACATATAAAATCCGTTTCCCATTTTTGCCTTTTAGAATATACCTCTCAGTTAGCTTAATTTTGATGGTGTTCATTATGAATTCAAAAAAGCAACATAGCTTTATTTTAGATATTTATTTCTATAATTTATACATTCTCTCAAAAAATTTTAACAGTAAAACCATGAAAATACATGTCCACAAAGATATTAAATTTAACATATATTTATTTATCTAATTAACTAAAATAGATAGCAACGAAGTTAATCTATACTGGAACACAATTCCTGCCTGATATTTGAGAAAATTCTATTATTGGTCTTCTTTTAATCATAAATTTATTCACCACTTGAGATTTCAGTAAAGAAGGAATGGTACTGAATACAACTTATAAATAAATATATTAAAAATATTTTACTGTGCCAGTAATTAAAAACTAAAATAACAAATTCAAAGTACCATTTTTCATATATTAACAAAAACAGTATAATATCCATTTGAGCTGCAGTGTAAGGAAATTGATACTCTCTAGCATTATAATTTGGTACAATTCCTTAAGAAAGTATTTTGGCCATATATAGTGTAAGACATCATAAAGACTTGTATGACTTTTAATACTCTATATAGAGAACACTAAAATCTCCACACTAAAAACTATTAGAACTAACAAGTGAATTCAGCTAGGTAGCAGGATATAAGATTAATATACAGAAATCTGTTGTGTTTCTTTACATAAGTAGTGAGATATCAGACAGAGAAAGTAAAAAACAATCCTGTTTAAAATCACATCAAAAAAAACCAAAAAACAAAAAAACCTAGGAATAAGCTTAACCAGGGAGGTGAAAGAACTATACACAGAAAATTATAAAACAGTGGTAAAAGAAACTGAAGACGATTCGAAGAAATGGAAAGATATCACATGCTCTTGGATTGGAAGAATTAATATTGTTAAAATGGACACACTAACCAAAGCAATCTACAGATTTAATGCAATCCCTATCAAAATACCCATGACATTTTTCACAGAACTAAAACAAACAATCCTAAAATATAGATAGAACCACAAAAGGTCCAGAATAGTCTAAGCAATCCGGAAAAAAAAAAAAGAAAAAAGGTAAACTTCAGACTTTACTACAAAGTCTGAACCCTCCCAGACTTCAGACAATACTACAAAGCTACAGTAATCAAAACAGTGTGGTGTTGGTACAGAAACAGACGTATAGATCAATGGAACAGAATACAGAGCCCAGAAATAAACCCAGACACCTACGCTCAATTAATCTACAATAAAGGACACAAGAATATACAATGGAGAAAAGACAGTCTCTTCCACAACTAGTGCTGGGAAAGCTAGACAGCTAAATGAAAATCAGTGAAATTAGAACATTACCTCACACCATGTGCAAAAATAAACTAAAAATACTTTAAAGACCTAAGTATAAGACATGACACTGCAAAACTCCTAGAAAAAAACATAGGAAAAATATTCTCTGACATAAATAGTAGCAAGATTTTCTTACATCAGTCTCCCAAGGCAAAAGAAATAAAAGCAAAAATAAACAAATGGGACATGATCAAACTTAAAAGCTATTGCACAACAAAGGAAACCATCAACAAAACAAAAAAACCTTCAGAATGGGAGAAAATATTTGCATAGAACTCAACGGACAAGGGGTTGAGATCAGAAACACACAAACAGCTCTTACAAGTAAGAAAATGGTAAAGAAACATACATATCAAAAGTTACCTTGGGCTTCCATGGTGGCGCAGTGGTTGAGAGTCCGCCTGCCGATGCAGGGGACATGGGTTCGTGCCCCAGTCCGGGAAGATCTCACATGCCACGGAGGGCTGGGCCCGTGAGCCATGGCTGCTGAGCCTGCGTGTCTGGAGGCTGTGCTCCACAATGGGAGAGGCCACAACAGTGAGAGGCCTGTGTACTGCAAAAAAAAAAAAAAAAAAAAAATTACCTTAAATGTAAATAGATTAAATGCTCCAACCAAAACACATAGACTGGCTGAATGGATACAGAAAAAGACCTGAATAAATGCTGTCTACAAGAGACCCTCTTCAGACCTAGGGACACATACAGACTGAAAGTGAGGGAATGGAAAAAGATATTCCATGTAAATGGAAATCAAAAGAGAGCTGGAGTAGCAATTCTCATATCAAACAAAATAGACTTTAAAATAAAGACTAAAACAAGAGACAAAAAGAACACTACATAATAATCAAGGAATCAATCCAAGAAGAAGATATAACAATGGTAAATATTTATGCACCCAACATAGGAGCACCTCAGTACATAAGGCAAATGCTAACAGTCATAAAAGGGGAAATTGACAGTAACACAACAATAGTCGGGGACTTCAACACCCCACTTTCACCAATGGACAGATCATCCACAATGAAAATAAATAAGGAAACACAAGCTTTAAATGACATATTAGACAAGATGGACTTAATTGATATTTGTTGGACATTCCATCCAAAAACAACGGAATACACTTTCTTCTCAGGTGCTCATGGAACATTCTCTAGGATAGACCATATCTTGGGTCACAAATCAAGCCTTGGTAAATTTAACAAAATTGAAATCATATCACGTAACTTTTCCACCACAACGTTATGAGACTAGATATCAATTACTGGAAAAAAACTGTAAAAAAATACAAATACATGGAGGCTAAACAATACACTACTAAATAACCAAGAAATCAAAGAGGAAATCAAAAAATATCTAGAAACAAATGAGAATGAAAACATGATGACCCAAAACCTATGGCCCAAACCTATGCAGCAAAAGCAATTCTAAGAGGGAAGTTTATAACAACACAATCCTACCTCATGAAACAAGAAAAATCTAAAATAAACAACCCAACTCTACAGCTACAGCAATTAGAGAAAGAAGAACAACAACAAAAAAAAAAAACCCAAAGTTAGCAGAAGGAAAGAAATCATAAAGATCAGAGCAGAAATAAATGAAAAAGAAATGAAGGAAACAATAGCAAAGATCAATAAAACTAAAAGCTGGTTCTGAGATGAAAAACAAATTGATAAACCATTAGCCAAACTCATCGAGAAAAAAAGGGAGAAGACTCAAATCAACAGAATTAGAAATGAAAAAGGAGGAGTAACAAGTGACACTGCAGAAATACAAAGGATCATGAGAGATTACTACAAGCAATTATACGCCAATAAAATGGACAACCTGGAAGAAATGGACAAATTCCCAGAAAAGCACAACCTTCTGGGACTGAACCAGGAAGAAATAGAAAATATCAACAGACCAATCACAAGGACTGAAATTGAAACTTTGATTAAATATCTTCCAACAAACCAAAGCCCAGGACCAAATGGCTTCACAGGCGAATTCTATCAGACATTTAGAGAAGACCTAATACCTATCTTTCTCAAACTCTTCCAAAGTAAAGCAGAGGGAGGAACACTCCCAAACTCATACTATAAGGTCACCATCACCCTGATACCAAAACCAGACAAAGATGTGACAAAGAAAACTACAGACCAATATCACTGATGTACATAGATGCAAAAATCCTCAACAAATTACTAGCAAACAGAATCCAACAACACATAAAAGGATCATACACCATGATCAAGTGGGGTTTATCCCAGGGATGCAAGCATTCTCAAATACACGCAAATCAATTAACGTAATACACCATATTAACAAATTGAAGGATAAAAACCATGTGATCATCTCAATAGATGCAGAAAAACTTCTGACAAAATTCCCCACCTATTTATGATAAAACCCTCCAGAAGGTAGGCATAGAGGGAACTTACCTCAACATAATACAGGCCATATATGACAAACATGCAGCCAACATCGTACTAAATGGTGAAAAACTGAAACCATTTCCACTAAGATCAGGAACAAGACAAGGTTGCCCACTCTCACCACTATTATTCAACATAGTTTTGGAAGTTTTAGCCACAGAAATCAGAGAAGAAAAAGAAATAAAAGGAATCCAAATCGGAAAAGAAGAAGTAAAGCTGTCATTGTTTGCAGATGACATGATACTATACATAGAGAATCCTAAACATACTACCAGAAAACTATTAGAGCTAATCAGTGAATTTGGTAGAGTAGCAGGATACAAAATTAATTCACAAAAATCTCTTGCATTCCTATACACGAATTATGAAAAATCTGTAAGAGAAATTGAGGAAACACTCCCATTTACCATTGCAACAAAAAGAATAAAATACCTAGGAATAAATCTACCTAAGGAGACAAAAGACCTGTATGCAGAAAACTATAAGACACTGATGAAAGAAATTAAAGATGATACCAACAGATGGAGAGATAGACTATGTTCTTGGACTGAAAGAACCAAAATTGTGAAAATGACTATAGTATCCAAAGCAATCTACAGATTCAGTGCAATGCCTATCAAACTACCAATGGCGTTTCTCACAGAACTAGATCAAAAAATTTCACAATTTATATGGAAACACAAAAGACCCCAAATAGCCAAAGCAATCTTGAGAAAGAAAAACGGATCTGGAAGAATCAGGCTCCCTGACTACAGACTATATTACAAAGCAACAGTAATCAAGACAGTATGATACTGGCACAAAAACAGAAATATAGATCAATGGAACAGGATAGAAAGCCCAGAGATAAACCCCACATATATGGTCACATTATCTTTGATAAAGGAGGCAAGAATATGCAATGGAGAAAAGACAGCCTCTTCATTAAGTGGTGCTGGGAAAACTGGACAGCTACATGTAAAAGAATGAAATTAGAACACTCCCTAACACCATACACAAAAATAAACTCAAAATGGATTAAAGACCTAAATGTAAGACCAGACACTATAAAGCTCCTAGAGGAAAACATAGGCAGAACACTCTATGACATAAATCACAGCAAGATCCTTTTTGACCCACCTCCTAGAGAAATGGAAATAAAAACAAAAATAAACAAAAATGGACTTAATGAAACATAAAAGCTTTTGCACAGCAAAAGAAACCATATACAAGAAGAAAAGACAATCCTCAGAGCAGGAGAAAATATTTCCAAATGAAGCAACTGACAAAGGATTAATCTCCAAAATATACAAGCAGCTCATGCAGCTCAATATCAAAACAACAAACAACCCAATCCAAAAATGGGCAGAAGACCTAAATAGACATTTCTTTAAAGAAGATATACAGATTCCCAACAAACACATGAAAGGATGCTCAACATCACTAATCATTCGAGAAATGCAAATCAAAAGTACAATGAGGTATCACCTCACACTGGTCAGAATGGCCATCATCAAAACATCTACAAAGAATAAATGCTGGAGAGAGTGTGGAGAAAAGGGAACCCTCCTATACTGTTGGTGGGAATGTAAATTGATACTATCACTATGGAGAATAGCATGGAGGTTCCTTAAAAAACTAAAAACAGAACTACCATATGACCCAGCAATCCCAGTACTGGGCATATACCCTGAGAAAACCATAATTCATAGAGTCATGTACCACAGTGTTCGTTACTGCACTATTTACAATAGCCAGGATATGGAAGCAACCTAAGTGTCCATCGACCAATGAATAGATAAAGAAGATGTGGCACATATATACAATGGAATATTACTCAGCCATAAAAAGAGAAGAAATTGAGTTATTTGTAGTGAAGTGGAAGGACCTAGAGTCTGTCATACAGAGTGAAGTAAGTCAGAAAGAGAAAAACCAATACTCTATGCTAACACGTATATATGGAATCTAAAAAAAACAAAAAAATGGTTCTGAAAACCTAGGGGTAGGGCAGGAATACAGACGCAGACATGGAGAATGGACTTGAGGACACAGGGAGGGGGAGGGGTAAGCTGGGACGAAGTGAGAGAGTAACATTGACATATATACACTACCAAATTTAAAATACATAGCTAGTGGGAAGCAGCCACATAGCACAGGGAAATCAGCTCTGGGCTGTGTGACCACCTAAAGGGGTGGGATATGGAGGGTGGGAGGGAGACGCAAGAGGTAGGGGATATGGTGATATATGTATGGATATAGCTGATCCACTTTGTTATACAATAGAAGCTAACACAACATTGTAAAGCAATCATACTCCAATAAATGTGTTATAAAAAAATAAATAATCCAAAACATGAAAAATCTATATATTCATGTAAGTGTTTATTAGCTTTCATTTAAACTAATAAAATTGAAAACCACTTAAATGTCCAGGATAAAGTATATTGTTTCGCACTGAAAGTTTTGCAATCCTGATTATTATATATTAAGATTCAAAGTGAAGAAGAGAGAACCCTAAACATGGTTACAAGTATGCCAAAAACCCCACAGCCACTGGGGAGGGGGTTGAAAATAAATATACCACAATGCTGTTAGTAGTCATATTAGAAGTAATATTTCCCCACTAATTTCAGAATATTTTTTAATGTGTTACTTGTTTAAAAAGAAAAAGGATGATGTCCCAAGCCCTGCTCTTATTCTTATGGGGAGCTGGAAATTTTGCACAATTTATACTACTGCCTTACTTGTATTTGTTTAGGTTTTTTTTTTTTTGCTTTTGTTTCCCTACATAAAGCCATTCTCCTAAGACAATGCAGTATTTTAATGTTCTGTCACTCTAGAATCTTATTTCAATCCTTCAGGAATACCATTTCAAGATTACTCTGATTACCCCTCAGTAAATGTGTCACCTCTTTATTCTGAGAGAACTCACCATGTGGCAACGCAACAGAGCAGTTCTGCAACTAAGCCAAAAAAAAAAAAAAAATTGAATAGCTGTGAAAGAAGATCCATATCTTTGCTTTGTCTCCTAATTCTGAGTTCTTATTTAACTATCCTGCACTTACCAAGTCATGGCATTCCATCAGAAGTAAACATTTTCTTTGAATTTGACTTTTACTATCATTTCTAAGTCCATTTCGCTTGTTTACAGGTTTATTATTATTTTAATTCCTCACAGTTTGTCTACTACAGAAATTGCTGATGATCAAGATAATGATAATAAAAGATGCTCTGATTTAGAAGGGGTAGCCTTGGTATTTCTGCCACCTAACACATATCTCAGCTAACTATTCCTAGGAAACATTAAGCATGGTAGAAATTTAACACATGTTCTTATACTCCACAGATATATGAATATAGTGATATAATTTGGGGAAAATAGTCTATTTTGAACTCAGTGAGACATAAACATAACTGAGATTAGCACTGGGTCCTTGGCAAGGGTCTATTAATTACTATTGCCCTGTGAGTACTTTTTATGGTTGTTGTTTCCCTTCCTCAGGCTGCTCTGATTTATGAACAGCTTTTCATATTCACAAAGTGGTTCATGAATCACTCTCGTCCAACAGAAATGAATAAAAATGAGCCCATTTACACAACATTTGGTATGTAGCTAATTACCTGAAAATGACGGCTTGGGATTGCACTGAGAAGTGTGTCATTAACATTCAGCACAAAGAGTACAAAACAGAGGGAGAAAAGAAAGTAGAATCAAAAACTAAAAATATAAGAGGAGCAACAAGAATGCTATTTATTCAGTGTAGATTTTTTTTAAAGCATCACCAAAGAGTACCTTCTGATGTCACCCAACAGAGGAATGTTCAAGCAAAAAGCAGGAAATGAAATGGTTAAATACAATGTAATTTCAACTTTATCAAACAATATACTTAGAAGAAAGGAAGTTAATAATCAAATTGTGGTGATGAGATTATGGATCATTTATTCTATCTATAATTTTCTGTATTTTTCAGGTATTTTACTATGACCCTGCATTAATCTTACAATGCACTTGTATTAGTAATCTTACATGTATGTATGTATTTAGAAGCATATAGTTTAAAAATAATAATAGCTATAGTTAATTGAGAGACTATTATGTACTAAACATTGAACTTGTATGTGCATATAATAACCCTCTTCTTCTTGCCTGTTCTACCCTGTATCCACCTGCAGAATACCTCTGTTCATGGAATACAACAAACTTAAGTTAAGGCATCCAAAAACCAACCAGACACACCAGTCAAATAAGTGTAAGATTGAACTCTCTCCCTCCTGAGTGATTGTCA
The DNA here is from genome assembly GCF_008692025.1 of Phocoena sinus. Classification (NCBI taxonomy): domain Eukaryota; kingdom Metazoa; phylum Chordata; class Mammalia; order Artiodactyla; family Phocoenidae; genus Phocoena; species Phocoena sinus. The sequence continues at coordinate 71,530,506 of NC_045767.1, forward strand.
TATTTTCTTGATAATGTAAACATTTCTCTAATGCAAGATATTTGTGTTTCTAGAAAAATGGCAAAGCTAGTAGTCCCAAATGAGAGATAAGCATATCCTCCCTGGTTATTTCTTTAAACCAGTAGACAATGGCTCTATCTTCTGTCTTCTGCTACCTGACAGTACTAAAAAACAAACAACAAAACAAAACAAAAATTATGACAGCAGGAAGGTGCAGTTGGATATTTTTAACTGTTGTAACCTCCATGCTTATAGCATTACCTGATTCCTAATAAGTCCTCTATCATGTTTATACTCATTATTGAGTTGATAAAGGATGTCCTAAATTACTGATAACTAAATGAACACCAAAAACTTATAGTCAGGTCAACTCTTGGTTGTTTAATCTGTTCTACTGCTTGTGGGAGAAATTTTACTGAACCAGTTGTTCTCTGCTTAGATTTATCTGGCCTGAATATAATAACTGGAAAGATAATAAACCTTAGCTCCTGAGTCTGGCATATCTGAATTTGAACCTCATTTACAGACTATATAGACTTGGAAACTTTTTCTAGCCTCATCAGATGTCAGTTTCCTTATCTTTGAAATGGGCATAAAAATGGCATCAACATAATAAAGCTTTTGTAAATAATAAATTAAATAATGCATGTATGGTAGTCAGAATAATGGCCCTCTAAAGATGTCCACGTCTTAATTCTCAGGACCTGTCAATATGTTTCCTTAGGTGTCAACAGGGACTGTGCAGATGGGATTAATGTCAGGATTTTGAAATGAGATTATCCTGGATTATCTGGGGTGCGCCCAGTGTAATCACAAGGCTTCTTATACAAGGAAGGCAGGAGGGTCAGAGGGTGAGGAGATGTGAGGACAGAAGCAGACATTGGAATGATGGAGAAAGATAGAGGAAGGGGGCATGAGCTGAGGAATGCAAAGCAGCCTCTAGAAGCTGGAAAAGACAAGGAAATAGATTCTCCCGTAGAGCCTCCAACAGGAACACAGCCCTATTGAAACCTTGATTTTAGAACGTCAGACCTCCAGGACAGTAAGAGAATAAATTTGTGTTGCTTTAAGCCACTAAATTTGTGGTAACTTGTTACAAGAGCAATAGTTAACCAAAAATATGGTGCTTAGCAGTGTGCCCGTCATATAGGATTCTAACATAATATTAGCTAAGATCACTCTGCCCCTTAAGATCTAGGTAAGAGTAGCTTAAACACACAACCTATTATTTGTGGGAGTCCAACACCTTCCCCAGGGTTGCTGAGGCTTCCCAAAGGGCTTCATGATTTGGCCGTCTCTGGCTTTGAAGTTCAGGTTTTGCTGAATTGGTTTAATTTATAGACTACTGTTCCATGAATGCTGTCAAGATATGGAATTCAGCCACTTTACAAGAATAAAAATAAAACATTTGCATAAGGATTTACTGGGGTGGGACTGCTGGGGAGAGAACATGGTTTAGGTAAATAAAGAAAAATTTATTATAAGAGCAATGTAAAAATCTTAAAATTGAATACCATTCTTCAGAATGTTTTGCTACTCCATCATTTTGCTTCCCCACACCTAATTCCTCTTAAATCTCACAGCAGTTTATCTCCTTTTGTTTCTTTATCACTTATGTCTCATGCTCTCAAGATTTCACCTTCTAATACTAAGGTATTTTCCTAAACATAGTAACTTACCTAAAATAAAATTTGGTGCCAACTGCGAAGATAATACATATTCTTTTCACCACTCCGTAAGTGTTAGCTAAGGGAAAAAATCTATGTACTCATTGGTCATGACTTAGGCTAACCCATCCTTCATCTTTCATTGGTTTCTTTGGATGATGACTCTAACATGGATTAAGGGTACAGCCTAGAGGCCAAAGGGAGCCATGGGACATTCTTCAAACAAACTTAAAGTGATACTGATGTCAATCTTATACTGCTACTCACTATCAATCTCACCAATCTTAGGAGTGTGATTAGGATATAGCATTTTCAGGCTTTTTTCCTCTCTCCTTTCTCATATTCCTTTTATATAGATTCTATTAAATTGTACAGCTATGCTCTACAGAGATCACATTAAAAATTAGAGCTCATCCCTATAAGATTGAAGATTATAGGAAAATCTCAACCATATGTACATAATTCATTCAAGTCCCCATTCTTATTTGCAAAAGTGCACCCTCCATATGTATATATGTGTGCGTGCGTGCATGTGTGTGTGTGTGTGTGTGTGTGTGTGTGTGTGTGTGTGTGTGTGTTTGTAGCTAGGTTTTAAGCTACTTAAGGGCCAGGACTTCCTGGATGTGTCTTATCAGCAATGAGAGTCATGCTACCCTTAGACATCAAATACACAGGAGCTGTGATTACGGTGACTCAGGGTCAGTGACCACGCAGCATACACCTTCATACATAAATACTACAGCAACATGATTTCCGTTCATTCCAAAGTATCGTGGGACCATAGTTTCTAACTAACAGCCTATTACAGTGTTCTGACCTAGCCTTCAAAATGTCAGTAAATTGGATGATAATGTAGGTCATTCTAAATGTCTTTGAAAGAAGAAGACATGACTGTTACGCTGTCATGAATCCGTACCTCTGAGAAGTCTGAGTTCAGAAAAACGGTCAGTTAACACTTTTGCCTTTCGCCGGTTCTACTCTATTATACTTTCATTTTCTATCAGCCAATAATCATATTTTCACACACTGAGAATGAATGACTTGAGTGTGAACAGTTAAAAACAAAATTCAAAAAAATGCTTCAGTCTTGAAGCCCTCAACCTGTCCAGTTTTGTGATCTTTGGCACCTTTGACTCCATAGAAGATTTTGAATATCAGGCTGCTTTAGTCACGATGTGAGAACATTTCCATGAAGATGTGTTAATTAGTTGTAGAGGTGACTAACCACTGCTGAGCAGTTGCATTAGGCAAGGCAAACAAATGGAATACAGAGAGTAGTCATTCTTCGAGATGTTCATTGTTGCTTCACACCCAGAAGACAAGAGCTGGACAGCACTCTGCCCAGGGACATCTCTCTTTTTCTTGATGCACCTGGGAATTCTTGCTGAGTAATTTTTCTCACAAAGAGCTCAGGATACTCAACTCACTCATACATATTACAAAATCTAGAAATGCCAAACTCTTAAATTAGCCAAGACTGACATTCTGTTGTATAAATATCTATGGGCCACATCATGAATTTATGAGTACCTACTTGTAGAGGGGTCCCTGTCTGAGTGAGTCTCAATGATCCCTCTCTTCTTAGATAAGAGACCCTTTCAGGTCCCTGGTGACCATATTTGTATGTGTGTAGCTTTCCTTCCAGCCCTTAATAAATAATTTGGGGAGTGTTAGCACCTAATCCAAGTTGAGCCAATGAAATCCTCTTGAGGATTCAAAATTTGGAAGAGATAGGTCCCAAGAAGGAAGTTGTTTCACTAATGTCAGTGCTCTACAGAGAAAGTCAGGCACTTCCTGCAGCTCAAGTTCCAAGTTTCCTCTCTTTCTGTGTTGTGATGACTCAACTCTCTTTAGTATCTTAATGGGATTTAGGGCAGGAGAAGTGAATTCACACAGGCGATCATTGTTGAAAAATCATCAGGTCATGGGCAAGCTTCTGCTGTGATGTGCAGTTTCCCAAGGTGATGTAAATTAAATTTCTCATATTTATTGATTGCCGAATAGCTCGATCATGATAGATAGCAACAGTCAATTCAGTTATGCTTTCCAAAAGCTGTTTTTTCACCACTCACAACTGTAGTACCCAAACACCTGAGACACGTTATTCATTTTACAGACAATGTTTTGTTGACTTTTCAAATTGCTTTGTAAAAACTCCAGAGCCTTATACTGTGTGAATCAGTGATTCAGCATGTCCTGCTTTTCATATGATGTGGTTAACTAACCAGATGACATGTGTCTAAAAATGATGTCAATTAAATGAGGGAAGCTGACCAGTGGAGCTCAAATGATGTTATCAAGTATCCCAAAATCTCTGTAACAGTTCCACACATATCTTATTTCAATTTTATTTTTAAATATTATAATTATTTTAAAACTATAAGCATGTACACTGTAATGTGTCCTATGCCACTTTCGGTACGCGGGCCTCTCACTGTTGTGGCCTCTCCCGTTGCGGAGCACAGGCTCCGGACGCGCAGGCTCAGAGGCCATGGCTCATGGGCCCAGCCACTCCGCGGCATGTGGGATCCTCCCGGACCGGGGCACGAAGCCGTGTCCCCTGCATCGGCAGGCAGACTCTCAACCACTGCACCACCAGGGAAGCCCGCCACATTTTTTTTTAACATCTTTATTGGAGTATAATTGCTTTACAATGGTGTTAGTTTCTGCTTTATAACAAAGTGAATCGGCTATATGCATACGTATATCGCCATATCTCCTCCCTCTTACATCTCTTCCCACCCTCCCTATCCCACCCCTCTAGGTGGTCACAAAGCACCGAGCTGATCTCCCTGTGCTATGCGGCTGCTTCCCACTAGCTATCTATTTTACATTTGGTAGTGTATATATGTCCACGCCACTCTCTCACTTCATCCCAGCTTACCCTTGCCCCTCCCCGTGTCCTCAAGTCCATTCTCTATGTCTGCGTCTTTATTCTGTCCTGCCCCTAGGTTCTTCAGAACCTTTTTTTTTTTTTTTTTAGATTCCATATATATGTGTTAGCGTACGGTATTTGTTTTTCTCTTTCTGACGAGGTAGATGGACCTAGAGCCTACGCCACATTTTAATGCATTCGAGACCATCATAATATTAACTTGTGCTGCCAGGTTAGCCTGTGCAGAGTAAGCATTAGCTTATGCAGAAGCTTTATCCAAGTAAAGCTTCCTTTTAATCTACTGCTAAGTACCTACTAGAGACCAACCACCTATTAATGTATCTGAACCATCTGCAAAGGTGCCATTGATAATAGCAGCAGTTACAAAGCAGATGGGTAATATTCCCCCCTAATTCAGGGTAGCCCATGCCTGGTCATGTAAGATTTTAGAAGCAAGTGTTTCCATGTTTGTTAGGATTTTCTCAATACCATAGAAATAAAATATAACACAAAAATAATTGGTGCTGAGGGAGATTTAAGACCATAATTCTCATCATAATCCCTGCTTTCAAATGTGTGTGCTCATTAAAATGGATGTCAACATTTGAACTTATATGGCAAATCTATATTAACAACATATGGCTTTCACTTATTTCATTTGTGTTTTATATGTTGAGGTTCTCTATAAGATTTCATTTTATTACAATTTTCCCCAGAGGAAAAATGTTTGAAAGCACCATTTTAGCAGTGCTTTTCAACCATAGCACTACTGACATTTTGGAACAGATAATTCTTAATTGTTGGGTGCTGTCCCAGGCACTGTAGGATGTTTAGCAGCATCCCTGGCCTCCACCCACTAGATGCCCAGTATCCACCCTCCACCCCCAGCCTGACGATCAAAACTGTCTCCAGATATTGTCAAATGTCCCCTGTTGGTAAAAATTATCCCTGGTTGAAAAGAATTGGCTACTTCATAAGATCATAAGGATGGCCACACTTAAGTAATTCCTAGAGAATATTCACATCTTCACACTCTTTTATTCATAAGCAGCTATTAAACAAATAATATAGTAGAGAGATGATGTTTTTAAGCATTTTAAAATATTTATTGTGTTGTCTTATTGAGTGTGTTTGAAACACTTTGCAGACCATAAAAAGAGTGTGGTGGAATTGTAATCCTTTTATGTCCTAAATTCTGGAATACAGCCAGTCTTCAAAGTTTTTGTAAAACACTTAAAAAAAATGTTAATTAAACTTTAAAATTCCTTTTGCTCTTGCCTAATGCTCAGATCAATCTGATTAATTGACCAGTATCCTGTCTAAGAAAGGCTTCAAAGAGAATCTTCACTTTTATCTTTCATAAAGAAAGCCAAAGAGAAATTGGGAAGGTCTAGGATTATTCCTAGTAATGTTTTTAGGAAGAAGGTGCCTGTCAGGTTAACACAAATGACCAAAACAATAACTTTCCTTGACAGCCTCAAAAAACAAAGGTATGAAAAGAACTTTGTCAAATTTACATACACTGTTGATGAGGGTGTAAACTGGCTCAACCTCTATGAACAGCAATGTGGCAAAATTTAAAATGCATTATGCCTTTTTTCTCTCAACAATTCCCTTTCTAGAAATAACCAGTCAACGGAGTCAGATATAGTAGAATGTACCAGTATATTCAGAGCATCTTTATTTGTAAAAGTAAAAGATATGAAACAACATAAATGCCCCCTACAGGGTGATTAGGAAAATAAATCATGGCATTTCCATACAACTCAATACTCTGTAGTAATTTTTTTTTACAAATAGCTTATTATTTACTAATATAGAACCAAATCCAAGATGCACCGTCAATGAAAACAAGCTAGGTTCAGAAGAGGATATGCAGTAGTCTTCTTAAGAAGTTCAGCTGGGCTTCCCTAGTGGCGCAGAGGTTGGGAGTCTGCCTGCCGATGCAGGGAACATGGGTTCGTGCCCCGGTCTGGGAGGATCCCACATGCCGCGGAGCGGCTGGGCCCGTGAGCCATGGCTGCTGAGCCTGCGCGTCCGGAGCCTGTGCTCCGCGGCGGGGGAGGCCACAGCAGTGAGAGGCCCGCGTACCGAAAAAAAAAAAAAAAAAAAAAAGTTCACCCATAAGAAGATATAACTGGGCTTCTATTTGCATTCAGAGTATGTATGGAAATTTTCCAATATTTTAGCTCCTGGGGCTTAAGGTAGAAAAGAAGCTTATTATTAAATTTGAATTTTGAATTTTTTAAATTGTGATTATACATTACTTTGTGAACAGGGACTGTGTAAATAGTTTTTTTAAGAAAAGTATTTTGTCAATTCCAGCGTGATATCAAATGTGTGTATGAGTGGACGAGCCATATGAATTTAAGTTACTCTAAGACACCACAGTCCAGAAAACCAGCCCAGGCATGAGAAAACGGAGAGATAGTGGAAACCCAGGTAGGATATCTAGAGTCAGGATCCTTGGGTTTGCATCGATACATAAGCTAAACTGGAGTTGGTAAATATGGTGTAAACACTGATCCTAGGATAATGTTTCTTTATTGGTTATATGCTATCTACTGAATATAGGTAGACCAGGGTCTCAGAGGTGAATCTGACAAATCTCCCTAATAGTGGGGAGTGTAAGGCATCAAAAGCCATGAAGGATGAATTTTGCTGTTGTTGTTGCTTTTGTTGTTGTGTCATTAGGTTGTAGCAGGAGAGGAAGGTGGGCTTTGACACATAACATAGATGTTCTCCTCCTCATAAAGCCAGACTTGCTGCAGATACCAGCAAAGACATTGCTAGGAGGCTAGTAAATAAAGGAAGGGCCTGGGATAATAATAGCTATAATAATAGCTATTATTTGTGAGACACTTACTAAGTATGAAGCACTGGGCTCAGGGCTTTGCATATATTATCTCTTTTAATCCTCACAGCCATTCTATGCAGTCGGTGCTTTGATTGATAAGGGGACTGAGACTCCTGGAGATAAATTAACTAGCTCAGCCTCACACTGCTAGTGAGCAGCAAAGAAAGACTCAAATTCAATCTGCCTGCTTTCAAAATTTTTAATCACAAAATTTTGATGCCAACTGGTAGGCATGATTCAGGGCTGGGAAGCCTGGAAATGAAAGTCATCGTCATTATGATGTTGTCCTTTCTCTCTCTCACCCTGACAGGATCACAACCACAGCTGCGTGTATGATGGATCTACGAAGATACCCTCTGGATGAACAAAACTGCACCCTGGAGATTGAAAGTTGTGAGTTACTTGGACAGGGGAACAAAAAAGAGGGAGGTTTGCTTGACCCAATTAAATTCCACCTTGTACTGAGTAATTGATACCGGGATATTTTTAGCTACACTACCCTGCCAACTTTTCAAAGGGTTCACAGTAACACTTTCCTCTGTATTGGAGGCTCAAGGTTCATTTCAATGCAATTATCTTTTTGAACCATTAAGGAAAGTCCACTTATTTTAGCTGGACTATTTATAAACTCATGCCTTCTTCTCAGAATCAAATTTCTCCTAAGACCTTCCAATACCCAAGCTGCGTTAATAAGAGAGCAAAAATATTTCAATGTGAAAAAACTTTGTGAGATTGTTTTTGGCTCTATGTCTGTCCACCTGAAGGACTGTAAATTGTTGTCTTTTAGAAAAACACTATGGTAAAGTCTTGTGTGCAATTGTCTTTCTTCATGGGAAGAACAAGATGATAGATGGTATTCATGAGGCTTGTGGTTTAGCTTTGTCCTCTTGAGCTGTTTTTTCATTGATTGCTTTCGTAACAATTAGAATATTTTAGTCACTAAGTTTTAATCTGATTGATTATCTTGGTTTCATTGTTTCTCAACCATCAATATGCAGACATTTGATCCCATTTATTGTGAATACCAGGCTAAGTCTATTTCCTGGTTTTCAGGGGTACAGAAAGTGCAATAGGTAATTAAGAGCATTGCAATACCATTTAATGTAATGTGAGAATAGACATAGTTAGATCATTTAAAATGCTTTCCAGATCTAAACATCAAAATGGTAAAGAAAAATGGGAAAATTCCAGGTGATCCTCTAATATTATTAAACAATAAATGTATTCCCCATTGTCTGATTATTAAGTAATTACATTCATTTTCTAGTTTTACTGAATATAGAAATAGATAAAGATGCTTATGTAGATATATAGATTCAGACCTAGACATTAATGTAGTACCACTAGAACCTGGAATTCATATTATATAAATAGGTTGGCTGAAAGTTATTAATATATGAAAGTATTAATGGTGACTTTTGGTTTAAACGCCAATGACAACCAAATTCAAACTATAGGAATGAAATATAAACCCAGTCATTTATTACTGGTTAATAATATTTTATAAATAAGACAGGACTTCATCTAAGCAAGTAAATCATTAGCTTTTGAAACTGACGTGGAAAGAGAAGGATGCTCATTCATATAAGTTACCTTTTACCCTTGACCTCTCTTCCACTGATTGTGATTTTTTACCTTTGCTTATGCCGGAAGGATATGACAGTCTGTCAAAATTCCAAGATCTTATGTTTACATCATTCACTTGAAGAATGAATTTTGATGAGTACTTGAATTGATTCTGTGCATAAATTACAAGTGCTAAAATTATCAACGTTTTCTCCCAAAATGCATATTTTATTTTATAATGCATATTGAGTCTTCCTATTATTATAGGTTTACATTTTTCTTTAAAAAGGCAATTTTCTTTATTCATATTAGAAAATAGATGACTTTTAGATCCATTTATCATACCATACAATGACCAAAACTATAAATGAGGCAGAATTAAACATAACTTTTGCAGAGCAGGGATGAGGGGTGCCAAAACAATCAGAGAGTCCAAAGTCATCATAAGATATGGTGTCAGGCGATAAGTAGTGACCCAGTCATATGATAATCATTGAGGCAATTCAGTAAGATGCAATCAGTTAACTGGGCAGATGGATGAGGCATGGTAACTGGGACCCTCAGATCAGTTAATATATAGGACTGTAGGCAGCCAGTAACCACCATAAAGTGATCCAACAGTAGATCACAGAACTCTAGTCCCTAAAGATGTTTACCTAAAGCAAAGCAGAAACTCAGGCCTGCAAGAATTTGTGTATTGAGGAGTATATGAAGACAGGAACTTGGGGGAAAGGGAAAAAACAGGGAACTGCCTTCTATTTGCCAGACAAAAGCTAGGCATTAATATAACACCTCTGTAACAGAAGTCTTTCTAACAACATTTGAGAGATAATGTATCTAAGGCTCAGAGAAGTAAAATAACTTACCCAGGGCAACAAGGCAAGGATAGTGGTAAAGTGAGGATTCAAGCCCAGGTAATATATTCTCTATAATAGAATCCTGTAATCAACTGCTGAGCAGGGAAGCAGAACGTCAATGATTAGAAGTATAGCACCAATCAGAACAACCCCCAGCTAGATTGAGGATGCTGAATCAACCAAAGGACTGGTCTGTATTTCCTAAAATTATCCCCAATAAAGGTTAGAGTCGATCCCAGAAGCTGAAGCAGAATTTAGCGCTTAGGGCAAGGGTCAAATGATTGCAACTGTGGATAAAGGGTAGTCTGTGGATGCAGGAAACCAAGTAGTCCTGATTCCATTGACGTTACCAAAAAAAAAATTTTTAAGCCTCAAATGACAACATTGCTTAGCTCTAATACTTTCCTTATGATGTATCCCTTCTTAACAATAGATAAACCAATGTAAAGAGATCTTAAATCTTAAGGGTAATAACTTCAATTGACAAAGTAACATTTGGCAATTATATGGAGTCCAAATGAGCTTTGCTTATTCCTGCCTAAGTACATAATCGATATGCTGCTAAATGTTAATAAATACTGAATCTGTTATCCATATAATTTTTAACTCTTCAAGAAAAAACATGTGTTACATTATTTGCTGAAACAGATCTCCCTGAATTGCCATTTTATGAAGACCATAACTGAGCTTTAAAGTGATTACAAATGAGTGGTTCTAGTGTCAGTTGGGGAAAAGGAATGATAAAGTAGACATTTCACCAATATAAGATTGAACCAATCATACTTTTGTAACCAATATAGTAGAAACTTTACCTACCTTGCAAAATTTACTAGTGTGTATTCTCTTCCATTACAATCCCAAAGATGGGGAAATGTTTTCCTTGGTCAGGTCCTTTGAGAAATATTAAAGATGTTTTGCCTTTCTTTAATGTCATCTAATCTAGTAAAATTAGGAAGGCCGTAAAGCCTTGTTAAATTGAAAATTTCCTTGAACTTGGAGCACATTAATAGCTTCATAGCCCTGGGATGCTATAAATTGAGTTAATGGCACATGGAAAAAAATCAATCAAGGAATTTAGTATTAAGAGGATTTGGAATTTGAAATCAATAAAGCTATCACATAAAGGTTTGATAGCCACAAGCCTCATGGAAATATAGAAAGGCTTTGGGACAACAATCATGAAAGAGTCTAATGCCTCTTCCTGTATATTTTCTGCAGCAACTATTGAAGAAAATCTCAACCCTAATCTTACCCTCACTGTCAACAGATAGTGCCACCTCTCAGTACCTCCCCCACCCCCCCAAAAAAATAGAATCCATTTCAGTTCTGAAATCTCTCAGCGGCCTCACCCATCTTCTTCTCAATGCCCTTATATCCTCACCATTCTAAGTTAGCCCCCTGTATTTAAGAGGAAGGGGTGCTCCTCTTCCTTTTATAAGCTGACCCTGACTCCCTTCTTCCTCCTCTGGTAATTGATTTTCTCAAATTCACACATACCTACACCCCTGATATTTCAGATCCTCAGTCTCGCCCTCTCTGCTACCTCTTTTTTCACAGCCTAAAAACAAGCTGAAAACTCCCCTCGTCACAAAACACCTCTACTCTACCCTCCCACCTCCCCTTCAGCTTTCCCTAATCTCTCTACTTCCTTTTTCTCAAAACTACTTGAGATAATGGTATATTTCTGCTGTCTGTGGCCTCAACTTCCCCTCCACCCACTGTAATTTGGACCCTGCCTACCCATCTCCCAAGTCCGCTGACACCGTTCTCAGAAAGGTCACAAAGGACCTATCTTTACATAACATCTTTATTGCAATGATCTCCAAATGTATAGCTCCAGCTCAGATCTCTTTTAAGCTCCAGATTGATGTACATCGCACTTTTCTTGGCATATCTACTTTGATGTTTCAAAAGCATCTTAAACTTAATTTTCTCAAAACTTATTATCAATTTTTCCCTCACAAGTGAGTTTCCTTTCCAGCTTCCTTAATCTCACTATCCAGCCAGAATCCTAGGATTCTTCCTCTTCCTCACCCTCCTCCCATCCAATCTATTGTCAAGTACCATCCATTCTACTTGCCAGATATTTAGCAAAGCACTTCACTTCTCTCCAGCCCACTGCCACCAATCTTCTCCAAACCACCATGACTTCTTGCCTGAATCATTGTAGCAGTCTTGCTATTGGTCCTCTTATTTTTACCCTTGACTCCCTCCAACTTATTTTCTACCCAGTAGCCAGAGTCGTCTTTGCAAGAGGGCAACTGGATCATACTAGTCTGTGCTTTAGAATACTCAAAGACTTCTCATTGCACCAGGAAAATTCTCCACACTTCCTAATTTGACTTACAAGCTTTTGAGTGACTTCCTCAATATCTCCATTCTCATCTGAAACCATCCTTACCTTGCTTACTGCACTAAATTCCAGCACCACAGGTTGTTTCTTGCAGACCGATCTTTCTTTTATCTCATTATCTTCACCATCTTGTTCCTCTGGTTAAAATGCTTTTCCCCATGATGGTTCCTTTGGCTTTTCCTCATCTTTCAGTTCTCATTTAAGACGCCACCTCCAACAAAAGGCTTTCCTGAGAATCCAACCTTAATTAGTGAACACCCAGTATTCTCTTTCAAAATTCTGTTACTTTCCCATATAGCACTTAGCAGTGTTTGTTTGCTTCTGTGTTTATGGTTTCTTCCCTCTCTGGATTAGAAACTCCATGAAGGAAAGGATCATTGTTTTGTTCACAACACGATAATTAAAACCCAGCCTAGTACCTGACAATAAATATCTGTGAAATGAGTGTATGCTAAATTTCTTGGCTCCAAACTTTTTGAGTCTTTTGAATTTTGAAAGATAAGTCTAGTCTTAATTTTTTTCAGATAAGATTTAAGGAAGGTATTTTTTGACTTGCAGTAAAATATTCTTTCATTTATACAATTTTATATTCATGCTTTAAGACCATCTCAAAAATTTAAGATTGTAAATATTCAACCAAGAGCCAGATAGGGGAAAACCTAACATTTTAATTATTTTAGGAATTTTCAAAGGCTGGTAAACGTGATAAACCACCAGTATGGTCTTTTTGCTTCACTTCAGTCATGAACTGTCTACATCCCTCCCACCTGAACCACAACCAATTTATCAAACAAAGGTAACATTTAGTGATACCTGGTTATTTTTATACTTGTTTCTTTTTATTTTATTTTATTTATTATTATTATTTTTTTGGTACGCGGGCCTCTCACTGCTGTGGCCTCTCCCGTTGCGGAGCACAGGCTCCGGACGCGCAGACTCAGCTGCCATGGCTCACGGGCCCAGCCGCTCCGCGGCATGTGGGATCTTCTTGGACCGGGGCACGAACCCATGTCCCCTGCATCGGCAGGCGGGCTCCCAACCACTGCGCCACCAGGGAAGCCCTGTTTCTTATTTTAAAAAATGGCTTGGAAATTTTTAACTTGGGCATTGTCTTAGTGTATTCAGTTTAATGAAGCATCTATTCAATCCATCTCTTAGTCTCAGAATATTGTCATCGTATTGATTTCAACGTGTTGGTAGTAGCAACATCTACACAGAATGTCAAGCCATAGTCATGTTTATTTCTAAAATAATTTTTTCTTTGTCCACAAAAATAGCAAGTGATAAGAAAAACATGTCTAATAAAATGACCTAACTTAACTGTGGAAAATTCCCTGAGAAAACGTGAGGTTTACAGAGTTGAAATGCTAAGTTTTCATTATATAATATGTTACATTAACACCTGGAAATAACATTAAGTATAGTGTCCAGACATGAGGCAGGAGCAGTTCTACAAAAGCCTTGTAAAGTCACACATGGAGAATTGTGCCCAGTTCTTAATGCCATATTAAGATAATTTCCTTCAGAGGAGGAGACCAAGATATTTGGGAAGAAAATTTTAGGGAGACATAATAGCCATTTCTGAATGTTTAAATGCTATCAGAGAAGAGAAATCTTATATTTGGTGTTTCCCAGGGTATTAATCAGGATTCTCCAGAGAAACAGAACCAATGGGATGTATACAGATAGAGAGAATGAGATTTATTATAAGGAATTGGCTCATGCAGTGATGGAAGCGGATAAATCCCAAAATCTGCAGGGTGAGTCAGCAAACCAGAGAGCTGATTGTATAGTTCCAGTCTGAAGGCTAGCAGCCTTGAGACCCAGGAGGAGCTGATACTTCAACTGAGTCTGAAAGCAGGAAAAGACTGATTGTCCCAGTGCAAAGATAGGCCAGAGGAAATCTCTCTTACTCTGTAGAGGGTCAGTCATTTTGTTCTAATTCAGGCCTTCAAGTGATTGGATGAGGCACACCCACATTAGGGAGGGCAGTCTACTCAGTGTAGCAATTTAAACGCTAAGCTCGTCCAAAAACACCCTCGTAGGAATACACAGAATACTGTTTGACAAATATCTGGGTGCCGTGTGGCCCAGTCAAGTTGACACATAAAATTAAGCATAACACCCAGAGTGCTAGATTTGAACCCATTCAATTCAAATAGCATTCTTAAGTGGTGACCACAAGCCACTCTGTGTGCAAATAAGTAAGTGCTTATGATACAGCAGCAACCGAGCAGACAGGTGGCAGAAGTAGCGGGAAGGTAGATGTAGAATTGAAAAAAAAATACTATCCAATGAGCAGAAGGGCCCATTCATGAAAAAAACCCCCCCTTAAGAAAGACTTCCCGCCAACAGAGACACTTCAATTAATTGGAAATGGCCACCTACCAGTTTTAATACAGAAAACATTCCTCATTGAGAGGGCTGTTAATTACATAACCTTAAAGATCTCTTTCAGCCCTAAAATCTAGCACTCTGGGAGTCTGTTCAATTTAGTTACATTACCAGTAAATTACTTTATGTGCTTGCCTAAGGTATTGGTTATAAAGTGATCCTGATTTATAAAGGATATTAGAACATTAAAAAAAGTTATGAATACATGAACATAAATACTCACAAGAAAAATATGAAATATAGGACAATTATAAGCAAAGCCTTTGAATCATCCTTACTTTATTGCTGCCTTCCACATCATTAATTCTGATCTGAAATAACTTAAAAATAGCATCTACAACATGCTGCACACTTTCTATTCATGGATACTAAACACCAAAAATAACAGAAGTAAATTGAACTTCATGAATGATTCATGGCTTCCCTTGCGTCTCCATTGTCAAGGAAATTAGCAGCATTGGATATCTCCTTAGATAAATTTGATTTTGCCATATTCAGTAGACTACTCAATGAAAATGAATATTTCACATTTATGTTCATAGAATTGTTAATGAATTTTAGTGCCCATAGCTTTTTTGTTGAGCAGAGGGGTGGGTGTAGGGAAGACAGGAACCTTTTCTGAATTAATTTATTCCTTTTTCCAGGCTGCTTTTTTGAAACTGTGGGAAAGCAGTCTTTCTGAAAAGTCTCTGATCTTTTAAAGTTAGAAAATAAAAACCAGTGTGGGAATGGAGGTCCATTTATTAAAATTAGTTTCATAATCAACTTGTCTATAAAGTTAGCCATTTAGCTGTTCACTTCTACCCTATCGACAGTTTAAGTTTATTTTCCATGTATGGCTATGTAGATGGATGAGGAGATCTCTGATTTACAGATTTAGATTTCTGGAAATTTCTTCTCTTCTTGATGCTCTAATGGATGACCATTTTGCTACTAGCTTCCTAAGAGGAAGTCAAAATAAAGGGTATTGTTTTGTCTAAAGGTTTTAGGTATTAACCAAACACTTAAAGACACAATTTTGAATGGAACTTTGATCTTCTAGAACTGGACACCCTTGCTAAACTGAGGGCTTTGGTTCACTTAGGATCCTAACTTGATAATAACGACTGCTAATATTTATTGACTATATATTATGGGCCAGGCACTTAACAAAAATTTCCTATTGAACATTCACCAGAACCCTATTGTTTTACTCCATTTTACAGAGAAGGAGCTCAAAGCACCGAGGCAGTTACTTGTCCAGGTCACAGAACTGTAGTGTTCCAAAAGGCATTTGAACTCAAGCAATCTGACTTGAACGATTTAATCCCCCTTCATACTGTCCTCAGAAAACTCCTTTCTGGCTTCCCCACTGTGTGGGAGTTGGGTGGTTTGGGGGTATGCTCTATCTGAATGCAAAGCAGACACCTGAAAACAAAGCAGGTTTTAATTGGTCCTTCTCTCTACTGAATCACTCTCAGTTCGGCTCCTACATGGGCATTTATTTTCTGACATTCTTGCCAACGAAAATGAACGTTGATATAACTTAGTAAAAACTTGCATTTTACCAGGTCACTTCTACAATTGCAACAGATCATACAATGGTCAGAAACCCTTCTTCTTCTAAATGGCTAGAGATACGCTTCCCTAAATCGTTTTAGTACAGCATTAGGCTTAACTGACTGCAATGGTGCTGTAGTTTCAAAGTCCATCCATTACTCATAATTGTGGTTCATGAACATCTATAACCTTGACAATGGACATATTCCTGAGAGGTCTTGACTTGGTTTCTTCTGTGAACCACATCCATATAGGAACCATATAATTAATATAGATAATTTAGTTTTCATTTCAGTGTCAATTTCCATGTTTAAACTGCTTTTTTCTTATCTTTAAAATCAAAGATTTTAAAAGGGAGATTTAAAAAAAATATTGATATCATGACCCCACCCCAGACCAATAACATCAGAATTTGTAGAAGAGGAGCCCTTTGGCAAGCACTTTTTTAAGCTCTCCAGGTGATTTTAATATGCAGCCATGTATGACTGCCACTGCTCTAAGGCTGTCATGCTTTAAATTTTTGCTTTTCAATTTTTTTCACCATCCCTTCTAATAGACCCAGCTCTCTAAATGGGAAACAGAATGGAAACATAGAAATAAAAGAAGAAAGTACAGCAAAGAACAGAAAATAACACAATTTCTTTCAAAGAAAAAAAAATCACTGAAATGATCAAAGGAAAAAAATTTAAACTATTTTTTCCTTTATCCCCTCTGGCAGAAGGCTCCATTGTTTTTTTTCTTTAAAGGTGCATGTCTTGACATAAATAAGTAGACCAAGGGACCCTGCCTATTATTGGAATTAAGTGCTTCAATCAGATTTCCAAATCTATGTAATGAGTCAAGTTGTTACAAGATGCTACTCTATTTTGAAAGCCCTGATATATATACCTATATTGGTATGAATGCATTCAGTGAAACTTTAATTTGTATTATGATGCTGTGGTAAATGGAGTTATCTACTTGGGAAAGAGGCATGGGCATCAGCTGTTTTTGTAACATTATAATGTTAAAAAAAAATTAGTTAACAATTTACTCCTGAATGAATACATAGCAACAGGCTTTACAGGAATAGTTTTTTGTTTGTTTCTGTTTTTTATTTTACTTTATTTTTTTAATTGAATGAAAGATTCTTTAAATCCTATAGTGCTTTACAGTTTTCAAAAGTTTCACATACATGATTTCATGTAATCGCATAATAACCCTTTTTCCCCCACCCCTATGTTGCCCCTCCCCCTTCCCTCTCCCCACTGGTCAGCACTAGTTTGTTCTCTGTATCTGAGTCTGTTTCTTTTCTGTCTTATTCACTAGTTTGTTGTAATTTTTTAGATTCCACATGTAAGTGATATCATACAGTATTCTTTACAGGAATAGTTTTATCAAACCGAAATTGAGCAAGGTCCATTTCTTTCAACCATAAAAAATGAAACAATAATTTCTGCGTACATCTTCATCTCCCACACCCTGTCTCATATGCACTGACTGTCCTCAGTGTGATTGTGTGAAAAGAGCAGATTTGTCGCAGAGCTCCCACAAGCTGACTGCATTGATTCCAAATAGATTGTATTCCCAGGACTGGGATTACGTAGACCTACAATTCAGACAAGAGATTTCACTGAGTAGAGCCAAAGGGTCACCTGCTCTTACCTTAAAACTGTCAGAGTGGGAACCCATCACTTGTCTGATATGTTCCCTGAGGTGCTTGTCAGACATTCATGCGCTTACAGGGATCTTGTTAAGATTGCATTCTGGTTTAATGAGCTTGGGCTGGGCCTGAGGGTCTGCATTTCTAACATATACCCAGGTGATGCTGGTGCTATTGGCCTATGGACCCACACTGTGAGTAGTAAGAATCTGGAGTAAGTTAACAAAAAAGAAAACAAAAAACCCTGTCTCACCTGTGCTCCTCCTCAATATGCTTTCCCAGCCTGTTTGCTTCCTACTGAGATTTAAATAATTAAGCCGTTGTCACAGTGGTTGCTCAGCACTTGATTCAAAAGAGTTTTGAGTTTTAAATTAACCTGAGGCAGAAAAGTCATTTTCAGATGAACCTGAATAGTTCCCAAACACTGAAATCTGGAACAGCTTAGATGCTGTTAAGCACCCTGGGCGTGTAACATTCCTGGCTTACTCTTTAATATATGGAAGATTCCCAGCTGTAGTAGGTCATTAGTACTCTTAAGCCCACACTAAAAATAATATTTGGTTGAATATTTTGTACTTAGAAAGGATTTAATTTTAATGAAGGAAAAAATAATATTCTATTTGATTTTCTTTTTTTAAATTTTTATTGGAGTATAGTTGCTTTATAATGTTGTGTTAGTTTCTCCTGTACAGCAAAGTGAATCAGCTACACGTATATATATATATCCCCTCTTTTTTGGATTTCCTTCCCATTTAGGTCACCACAGAGCATTGAGTAGAGTTCCCTGGGCTATACAGTAGGTTCTCATTACTGATCTATTTTATACATAGTAGCGATAATGTATATCTGTCAATCCCAATCTCCCAATTCATCCCACCCCACCCTTTCCCCCTTGGTATCCATACGTTTGATCTTCTGGTCTCCAAACTAGAGCTTTTAGTGGAAGGAGCATAGAGTTATACCGTCACTATCTAGAGATCTGGGATTTAATGAGTCATTCTGAAGAATTCAAGTTTGCTAGACTTTAACTATTTTGATGCAAATCTTTCTCAATAGAGAACTCTAAAAATCATCTATTCTTTTCTGATGATTCAGGCTCATAATTGTGATCATTTTTCATGATGTGATGAAGCTCTAGCTTCATCTGAAGCAAAGGGAGGTATAAGGACTTGTACTCTGATCCTCATGGTGACCTTAATTTAAGACCTACTTTTTTAAGAGTCTTCCTTGGTGGAGTGATGAAGGCCCCTTTCTACATAATTAATGTGTCAATAAAAGAAATGTCCATCTCTAGTCAATTAGGCATATTTCTATAACTCAAAAATAAAAGGCATTTTCCTGGCAGAGTTCTCATTTTAAGTAACATAGTCTCTTCATTAGAGATCAGTAACAGCTCTTCACGAATCATTCATTTCAACATCTCAGCCATTGTCCAGGTCCTCAGTGTCACCTTTTCATCACCTTCTTCCATTCTTACTGCCATGGTGACGTGTTCTCAAGTCACCTGCATTCATGCAATGTCCAGTTACTGAGTTACCCGGGTTTTTTACATGTAATACCCTATTCTCACTGTTTCTGCCATTATTTTATCTCTTCTTCTTTGAATTTGTACATGCTATACATGCCAAAACAGTACCTTGTTCTTTAGAGGGAAGATATTTTACATAATTGTCATCTGACTGTAGATGGGAAGTATTAGGAAGTGTCTCCCCCAAGAAATGCAAAACGATTATTATTTTTGCATTTACTGATTATTTACTTCAAACCTTTAATCTAGTAGCATAATCAAAGGGACAAGCTTGAGTTTGCTAAATTTTCACAGTTTCCTAACCAGTATGTAGAGTTATAATAAAACTAAATTTTCTTCCTAGGTTGCATGAAGTTTAAGAAGTATCCTGCTATTATGATACCAGGTCATAGTTATTCTTCTTAAAATTTTACTTTGAAAAGAATTTCATGCATAAGCAGTATTTAAAATTCCATATTTTGTTCCATTTGGGGCTGAACAATAATAATTATTGAATAACAATAATTGAATATTATAAATATTACTACGAATAATAATATGACTGGAAGTGCTAGACTGTAAATAGCAAAAGCGAAAGCGAAAGCATGCTGAGACAGGATGTCTCAGCTATTACATTCACTTGCCAAAATGTAGATCATGAAAAAAGCAGTCCACCTGGGTCAAGCCAAGCTCACCTTGGTCAAGGTGAGCAGTATGTTCAGTACACCTGGAGGTATGAATGCATGCAGGTTTAAACATGACAAAGATGACACAGGACACCAGCACATGAGAAGCATCTTTTAGTGGAAAGTTCTTTCTTAGCCAGTAAAAATCTACCTTATAAGTAAATTGATCTTCTCTGAATCAAACCTCTGAAAAATGGAAGAATGGACTTGCCATCAACCAAACTGAGGACAGCATCAGGTACAGCCCAGAAATTTTTTAGACAATACTCAATTTGTATTGTCTATTAGACATCTAAGTGGAGATTCAAGTTTACAATTGAAAGTCTAAAGTTTAGGGTAGAGGCCCTATCTGGAAATGTAAATATACAATTCATGAGCTTCTATATGTACTTAAACCCATGTATCTAGATGATATCACCAAGGTAATTAGCGTAGCTAGAGAAGAGGTCCAAGTGCTAAGCCTTGGCCAAACCAATACTTAAGAGTTTAGGAAGATGATAGAAAACTCAAGTATGGCAATTACTATCTGCAAGTTCACTACATATAATAATTCATTTAAATTAAACCATGACTCTGTCATAGGTACCATTATTGTTCCCATTTTACCAATAAGGAAACTCAGTCACAGTGGCATCACCTAATTTGTCCATGTTCACATCTAGGAAGTGGCAGAGACAAATCAGCAAAGGAAACTGAGAGGGGTGATCAGTGGGGTAGGAGGAAGCCTAAGCGAGAAGAGTATTCTGGAACCAAAGTAAAAAAATATTCTAGAAAAAAAGAGGCGATCATCTGGGTCAAATACATATGATAAAACAAGTTAACTAAGAACTGAGAACTGAGATTGGATTTGGTAACATGGAGTGCTGGGAGTGAAAATCTAAATGCAGTAGACGTAAAGGAGGATAGGAGAAGAGAAAGTGGCCTTACCTGTAAAGTGCCTGGTACAGTGCTTAGCACATTTTAACTGCTCAATAAATGGTGGTCATAGACATCATCGGAGTACAGGGCAATCAGCTATTTGCTGTCAGAGAATTCTGAACTGCCTCAACTTTTGTATTAGTTGTAAGTACTCCTTTCTTTCGTTTTGTCACACATCGCTCTGACTGTTGCCACTGTTGTTGTCAATGTTCTCATCACTGTCCCCTCTTCATTCCTAACCATTTTCTCCTATCTCTTGGCTTTCACCTTAAAAGCTGAGTTTGTACATCACTAACAAATCAAAGCCCTCTTTCTCCTCGCCTCTTGAGCTGACTGATGACAGAGTGCCAGGAGCAACCACTTGTCTCTTGTTGGCTCTATCTGCCTCCTTCTAGGTTCCCAGACGTTTCTGATTCTTCCATCATATGTAAGTGTTTATTGTGCATACACCATTCCTGACACTGTCAGTACTTCTAGGATGGCAAGATGACTATATTATAGTCACCCAAGGCTACATTCCTAAAACAGCATTTGTACAGATGCATGAATGCCATTCTCAAGAGATTTAAATTATTAGAAACTAGATCGTTCACCAACAACATATTGTTGCTATTTTAAATTAGCATCAAAGTCCAATGCACTTTTTTGTCAGGTTCACAGGCCAGTGACTCAATTCCTCTTACGTTAAGTTGGGATCACTTAAAAACACTCTGTGGGCACATCTCTCTCCCTAACAATGGCAGCTTAAATACAGCTACTGGTTTCAGCATATTTCTGTGCATCTCATTGCTAAACAGACCACTTTTCAACATGCTTTTGTGTGACCTATGAAGTACCATGCAGATGATTGCTCAGCCTGCTTTATAGACAAGGAAGTGACATGACAAAGAATTTGGCCCACAATTCCTCTCCCTAATTCTCAGGAAGGAAATCTCCATTATTTGCTGCATTTGAAAAACTGTGGCCCCTACACAACTATAGGTAGAGTCTCCATTTCCTTAAGAGAGGAAAGGGGGGATGTCCAACCATTTGTAAATTTTCCAAAAATGTCCCTTTGTTGGTTTAACAGTCTCTACCTAAGAGTTTGGGGAATCAAGTAAATGTCAAGTAAAAACAAACAAACTTGGTAATAATTCAAATGTTTATTCACCCACACACTTTCTATAATCTTATCATTTATCATGGACTATTCAGGCAGAACAAAATCTCTGTCCAGATGTGCCTTACAATCTATTATAGACAGAAAAAACTCAAAACAAAGTCACCGGTATAAAATATAATTGCAGGAGTATGATATGCTGTGACAAGTGTGTTGAAAAGAAAGATGGGTAGAAGGATGGAGAGGGTGTGTGAGTAGAGGCAGACACACATGCACACGGTTTGGGGTCAGGAAGTTATGCAAATCAATCATGTAAACACAAGGAGAGATAAGCGAGAGTGTGTCTACAGTTCATAGGTATTGAAAGATCTGTTCAGTTCCACCAAGACGCTCAGCCATTCCAAACTGTGGGCTCCAGTCTTCCCCTTGCTCAGTCCATTGTCCTGTCTGGCCTCAGTGCAATGAAAAAACAAGGTCTGCTTTAAATAAATCACATATGCAAAACCCTAACCATGATCATTCAATAACTTCAGCATAACGTCACTGCTGTGAGTAAGTGAGTAAGTAAAATTAGAAGTTATCTCAGTGATTTTGGGAAGCTTATTTGATGTGCCCCTTCCCCTTCCCAATACTCAAGATAAGATGAGACTGCAACAGTGACCTTCTAAGTGGAGAACAGTTCACACTTCCATTCTGTGTGGTCTGAGAACTGTCCTATACTGGAGCAATAAAGGTTCCCTCCATTGTCCCATGGAGTCTCAGCCCCACAGTATGGTGTCCTCTCTCAGTCACTGCCCTGTATGTTGACAGCCACACTGGGCTAAGTCTCCCGGAGGTGGGTGTGCATATAATCACCATAATATTTACACTCAGGCATGGTAGAAATTCTCCACTTCTCTGGAAGTTGCTTTTATTGAACCTTTATCAATCTCCATTATTATTTGCATTTGACTAAATATGAACGTGAGTCTAGAGAATAATAGCATATATATATATATACATATATATACACATATATATATGTATATACACACAATGCTTTCATACATTTTCATTTGAGTCCCCCAAAGACTACATTCCTAAAATAGCATTTGTACAGATGCATGAATGCCATTCTCAAGGGTTCTCAAGAAAAGTAAGATAGTTGTCATGGCTCCCATCATGCTGATGCTGTCCC
This sequence comes from Phocoena sinus, assembly GCF_008692025.1. Classification (NCBI taxonomy): domain Eukaryota; kingdom Metazoa; phylum Chordata; class Mammalia; order Artiodactyla; family Phocoenidae; genus Phocoena; species Phocoena sinus. Next base: position 71,553,643 of record NC_045767.1, read on the forward strand.
CAAGCCCAAGAGAAGTTAAACGAATTTGCCAAATAGACAGGGTTAAAATGTGGCTGAGCCCCGACTAAATTATGGGCCATATGAGTTTAAATTCTGTTCTTTCCACTACAGGAAATTGTGCCCTGTTGAACCAAGTTCTTCTAAGAGAACAAAATAAGACACTTTGGAAAACTTCGTTGACTTTCTTAGGTCTCAAAGGTATTCCCCGAATGTTGTTAAAGCAATACTTTACTACATAATACCTACATGGATTTTTAAAAAAAATCTTAATGGTCTTTCCCCAAGGTGCTAGCTATAACTCTGTGTATATAAATGCATTGAGTTGAAGCTTAACATTCCCAAATTTAACATTTGAGATTCTGTTTCTAGTCAAGTTTCTATCAAGAAAACAGAAGAACCACTCAATATATTCAAGATATAGAAGGTTTTAATATAGGGAATTAAGAGCATACAGGAAGACTGGAAAAGCTGATGAGCTGAGGTGAAAGAAATCAACCTCAGCAACTTCAGCCTGAAGTACCCAAGCAGTGAAGGTGCTGCAATACTCAGGATCTCTGGGAAAGCCCCGACCATTATCTCTGTCTCTATAGCAACGTAGAGGTATCAGGGCTCCCCAGCAAGTCACTGAATCTCATCTTCCCATGCATCTGGCAATTGTCCCCAGAAAGTAATGGCCTCTCCTCCTCTATCTTCCAATCTGGTACCAATGCCTCTCTTTGGCAAACTCTATCCTGGGGAAGGAGACCTCTGGGAAAATTGTTTCCAGCTTCTCTTCAATGATACTTGGGGTGGTGGATGCCAAGTTGACAATAAACAAACAACACAAGCATGTCAAAGTGATCTCAGATTTCCATGTTTCACTATTTGTAAGTTTTCTGAAACACAACCTGGAATCCTATCCCCTAACTGACATAGGAAAGGAGCAAGCCACACAGCCAGGGAGGGTACCTCATCATTCATCCAGCTTCCCCGCCATGTAATTGACAAATATTTGATTCTATCTTTTTATGTGCAGTGAACAAAACAGACATGGACCCAGGACCATGCTTACATCTTGATAGGACTTTGTCCTCAACTCCTTTTGAAGTTGCATTTGGGGGGAGGACTTATATGTTGTTGAGTCATTCACAAATTTGGGTAACATCAGGTTCTGAGACTGGCTCAGCCATCCTTAACAACCAACTTTCCAAAACCACCCAATTCAGTCATAAAAGCAATCCAAAATACCCACTGAGTCATCAGAGGTCATTTCTTGATTCATGGCCATGCTCACATATGCAAATGTGTATAGCACTTTGTACTTACTGAAAGGTATTCTCTAGCGTTGTCTTGTTTGACCCTCACAAATCATCTTGCAGGTATGGCAGATAATTTTTCTCTTTTCATTAATGAAAAATTGAGGACACAGAGAGGGGCAATCCATTGTTTTATTAAAGACCAGTGCTGGACTTGAAACTAGATCTCAATTTAGGGTCCTTTTACAGCATCCCACTGCCCTCTTTTGTACTAAAAGAACTGGAATCAGCACTTGCTAGATGTGGAAACTACAGAATTAAAAAGGTCTAGGCCTTCTAAATCATTTTTATTGCCCACTTGTAATCGTCTTCCAGCTTAACTTCTGAACCAAACGTGTCTGGAAGTGTCCCTCTTCTTTGTTAATGAAAAAGTGAGCAAATCTCCCTTGACACAGTCCTTCTTTTAATGGACATTTTCTGCAATAAATAGGTCACTTGGTCATATCCATATCTGTGAGTAGTTTATTAAGTCAGGTCTGTCTTAAAAATATCTGAGCCTGACAAAACTCCTTTTAGGGAACCCACGCAATTGTGACAGGATCTTAGAACTAGAAGAGGACACTGAAGATTATTAGGCCACTTCTGTCAGATACAGATGAGGAGAATGAAATTCTCAAGTCCTCAGTGACATTGAGGTCAAAAGCACACAGCTAGTTACCTAGATGCAGACCTGTGCACAAAAGTCAGATTTAAAGATTCAGTGAGCACATGCTATGGTGCCAGTGTGGGGGGAGTATAGGAAAAATTTAAGAATATTCTCTGGATTAAAACCAAGTTACGGAGACATAAAACAATGAAAGAAAAATACAAAGCAGGAAATAATTGACAAATAATGGTCTGTAAGCTGTAATTGCTTTAATTCCCTAGGGGAATAGATCAAGAATTTATTTTTAATCTCTACCTATTCTACAAAAGATGTGAGGCACTTCACAAAAAATACTTTCAGTGTAAAAGGATTAGAGTAAGCAGTTGTAGTGACCAGGACAAAGGGAAACTATGGGTGGAAAAATAATAAAGCAAAACCTGTTATTAGGGTGGACCATACAGTTGAGAGGAATGGACCCCAGATTTTTCACTAAATTTTCTAATGGCCAAAGCAAGTAAACACAATCAACTTATAAGAGTCGAATTGTCCATAAAGCCAAACCTAATTTACTATTCTGTAGTATTTCTCTAGTAGGTATTCAGAAAGAAGGCTCGGAGTTTTATCCAGTTCTTCCTTACACAATCCACCGGTGTGCTCTGTTGGCATAACACCAAAGTACAATTCAGTAAAGCAATTCTATTAAATCCAAAATGATGCTGCTGAAGGATCCAGCAGTCCTTGTGGTCTGGCTTGATCAAAGGCATCATTCAAAGCATGTAGAGAATGGGATCAAGTACCATGACCCCAAAGTATTTCTTCCAAAATATTATTTATGGTGATACAGAAAGCAAGGAGCTCATGGTATATATACTATTTGTCAAGAGCCAATGGGTGTATAGTCCTGTCATGCTGGGTGATGGATGCTCCACAAGCTAGTTAATCAACCAAGCAGAGTTTGAGTGTAGTTAAGGGCATTTGTGAAAATGAAAGAGCCTAATTGTCACGTTATAACGCCTTTGTACAGGGCCAAATAAGGTCAAAACCGCACCGCCTAACTTAAAATATATATATATGGCCTGTTCTGGGTCAAGAACAAAGCAGGCCTGAGACCACAGGTCAGAGAATTTAGGAGTGGCCTCCAAAAAGAGAATGGACTTGAACTGGGATGGACAGAGGAGAAAAGTGAGGAAATTTTAGATTGAAAGAATCACCGTGATCACGTTGGTGAGGGGGTTACAGATAGGATATGAGTTGGTTTGCCATCAAAATTTGTGACTTTTAAAATGCAGTAACAATGGAGCAAATGTAAACATAATCCAACTTGATTTTTTATAGCAATACTGCGAGTAGAAAGTTCTTTAATTGATATGACAGCACTGGTTTGACAGGATTTTGAGCCCATGAATTCAGTAAGTGGGTTTGTTTTGATGACCTTTGCTAATTTGTTGAATGCTGTGAAAATCCCCTGCAGACTTTCTAACGGTTCCAAAGCTAAAAATAATGACCTCACTGAAGATTCTGTCAGCTGCTCCGATTCAGAGAATGGCTGAGAATGACTGATGGACTCTGGTTCCAAAACGAGGCTCAGAAATTTGCAGCCTGACACATCTCGTACATACCAGAAAATGATGTCTGTCTTACTAGAGAGCAAACATAGGGTCAGAGGGAGCCATAAGCACTATCTCTTCTAAATGAAAGTTGTAATTACATTAATGCTTCATTGTAGCCTAACTCTGTACCAGGTATTGTGTTTCACATGTATTACGTATTTCATATTATCCTCACAACCTCTCCATGAAGAAAGAAGTATCACTAGCTTCTAGATGTAGTAACAAAGATTCATAAGCTTTAAGTAACTTGCTTAAAGTTACACAGCTCATTAATGCCAAAGTTTTGAACCTAGGTCTTTCCGACTCAAAAGCTAGCATTCTGAGGACTTCCCTGGTGGTCCAGTGGTTAAGACTCTGCGCTTGCACTGCAAGGAGTGAGGGTTCGATCTCTGGTCAGGGGACTGAGATCTCGCATGTTGTGAGGTGCTGCCGAATAAAAAAATATATATTAAAAAATTTTTTTAGAAAGCTAGTGTTTTTTAACCTCTACATAATATAGATTCTAAGCCTTGTATAGGCCATTACTTTAGATTATATTACTAAAGCACTTTGTTAGGCAGTGTAAAGCCCAATTTAAAAAAAACAAAAAAAACAATCCCTTGGTGAAGAATCAGGGAATTTGAAGGTCAACTAAGGACCTGCAGAATCATTAACCCAACCCTCTAATTCTGGATGTGAGATCCTGAAGGGTGATACCAAATGTGAGCTGTCCAGAGTTCTGCAGCTGGTTAATGGAGAATCAGGCCATCCAGTTCACAACATCGTGATCCTGAACATTGCCCCTGCTGTCTGCTCTGGGGCAGGTCAACAATTAGTTGTAAAATGTGAGAAAAGAAATGAGCCTGGGTATAAAAGAAACCGAAACATTTTACCATATTCAGTCAGGTCCACCGTGGTATTATATGGTTAGAGAACTAGAAGTTGGGTTTCTGCTTTTATAATGAAAACATCCTAAGGACCCAGAGAATATTAAAGGATAATTGTTAATAATTTGGAGGGGAAAAAATCACATACAGAGAGTCTTATATAACCAGGTTAAAATCAAACTTACTGATCTGTTTCAGCCCGCCACCTCTTTGAGTTCAGCAGTGAACATGAGCACAACTGCCAATTTTCATGGTTGGACTGAAAAATTGTTGAAATCTTCTTAAGTGTCAGTAGGGTATCTCCAACCTGTTATTGACACTCAGCATTCTCATGAGTGTAACCCTCCACCAATGTATTTTTAGTGCCCAGTGAAGCATTTATCTGCATTATTAAAATGTACATCTGATCTTACCAAAATATGTGACTTCCTCCCTTCTCTGAACAACTGAATATCTTCCCTTAAAAACATACATAGTTTCTAGAATTGGTATCAAATAATCAGCATGTTCGGTTAACTAGTTAATTATTTCAGTAATGCATTCAGCAAGTATTCATTGCACCTGGATGGTACCCGGCACTGTGCTAGATGACAGTAGTGAGCAAAAAGAGAGAGGGTCCCTACCCTCCCTAATGGAGCATCCAGGTAGGGGAGGAAGATAGGCATTTAGCAAAGACTTACACCAATACATCGCTATGCACTAGTGGTACTTTATACTGTTAGAGGGTAAATGAGGGGGATTAGACTTATGGTGGTCAAGAGAGTTTCCTTGAGAATATATGTACTGTTTATAGATCTAAAGGCTGAGTAAGGAGTTAATGAGGCAAACAGGAGAAAAAAATATAGTCCAGGCAGAGAGAACATCAAATTCAAGACCCTGTGGCAGGAGGGATCCTGGCAAACATGGTGGACAGAAATAAATCTAATGCAGTTGTAGCAGCAAGAGAAAAAAGACCATGGTGTGAGTTGAAGCTGGAAATATAGGCAGAGGACTTACCTTGCAGGGTCTTATAAGAGTTTTGTCTTAAAGAAAAAAAAGAGCTTCGTATTTATCCTAGGAAGAGTGGATCACTGGAGGATTTTTGAGCTGGGGGAAGGCGGGTTAACATGATCAGATTTGTGTTTGAAAAATCACTCTCACTGTGGTATTGAGAACAGATGCAGGTAGAGAAAGAAGATTAACCATTTTGAAGACTATCAGAATGGACCAGGGAAAGAAAGATGCTAGCTTGAATCTGGATGGAAATGGAAAGGAGTAGATGGATGCAAGGGAGAGTTAGAAGGAAAAACAAATGGGACTTAGTGAAGAATTCAATATGAATGAGAAAGACAGAGAAACAAAAAGTGGCCCCTACGATTACCAGGGATTTTTGCTTGGATTAGTAGATGAATGAGGATGTCATTCACCCAAAATGAGAAGAATGGGAATGCTTTGGATTCTGAGTGGGGGGCAAGGAAGAGATCACAAGTTTAATTTTTGATTTCTTGATGTATGATATAGGTCCGAAGCACGGAGAGAGGTCTACCCTGAAAACATAAATTTGTGAATCATTTGAATATTTTGAAAATTATAGCTATAGGCATAGGTGAATTTCCCTGAGAAGATGATGCAGAGTAAGGAATGAAGAGTTAAGAGGCCTGAGGAACTCCAATATTTGATGATTAGGTAGAATAGGATAAGAATGGAAAAGAGACAAGGAAGGAACAGCCAGAGAAATAGGAAGAAAACCATGAAGTGCAGAGTTCCAGAAGCCAAAGAAACGAAGTAAAGTAAACCCTGGGTTCAATAAGCTCTAACCTGAAATATACATACATACATATATATATATATATATATATATATATATATATATATACACACACACACATATGGCTTTGTCTCATCAGCAACATTGCACAAACTTCTAGTCAAGTTCAAATTGGAATAAAGCAAAGAGCATCGATTTCTAATTCCAGTTCTGATATTAACTCTCAGACCTTAGGCAGTTCAGCCTTTGTGATATATTTCTTTCAACAAAATTATGAAATATGTCAGAATCTATTTACATAAATATACACACCTTATAGTCCTCTCATATGTACTGATCTTTGCTTCTGTAAGTTATCAACTTTAGAAATACTTTCTGACTTTGTATCCATGAAAATGCTAAGGATAGAATATAATAACCTGTACTTTTCAGAACATAAGAAATTCTTTTGCAGGATGACTGCAATATGCTTTATTGGTCTCAACTAACTTCATGCTTGAAAAAATATATTTAATTTATTACTTTATATCAGTTCTTATTTTTTCATTCAAAGTATTTTCTTCTTGGGCTTAGACTATAGATATATATAATGAGGTTTTAAGGCATTCATTAATTAATATATATCTAAATCTATTAAAGATGGGATTCTCAATATACATTTCTTCAAGTAACTTAAATTTATGTGTACAATTTTAATATATCTGGCCTTAATGTATTGCAAAGATAACAAACCCTACTGGCTAACTCCTCTATACCATAGTGGAAAAGGCATGGTGTAAGAATCAAACATCTCTGGGTTTGAGCCCAGATTTGCTACCTGGGCAGGTTGTCGTTATACCAACCACCCTGTGTCTCATTTGCTTCTTCTGTGAAATATGGACAGCAATACTTAACCTCATGAGGTTTCTGTCAGAAAATGTCTACCACATATAAGTACTCAATAAATGTTAATGCCTTCTTGACATCACAATAATAATATGCCAGAGGGCTTCCCTGGTGGCGCAGTGGTTGAGAGTCCGCCTGCCGATGCAGGGGACACGGGTTCGTGCCCCGGTCTGGGAAGATCCCACATGCCGCGGAGCGGCTGGGCCCGTGAGCCATGGCCGCTGAGCCTGCGCGTCCGGAGCCTGTCCTCCGCAATGGGAGAGGCCACAACAGTGAGAGGCCCGCGTAACGCATAAAAAAAAAAAAATAAAAAAAAATAATATGCCAGAATAGTTGCCACCTGAAATCAGAACAAATTACGACTGTATTGTAAGCTGTTGAACTAGCATGCATGCCATCCAGAAAAATAATCACATGTTTTTCAATATATTCAGAGTGCCATGAGCGCTAATGACATGAAGATAACAAGTTAACCCTGAGTTTATGGTCATCTCATAGCTTGTGAATTAAAACATTTGATGATCCTCATCAATGTAGATAGTTAACTTCCATATGATTTGAGCAAAGAAAGTGATGGTTTCTCCTGCACTAGCTTTCAGGAAAAGAGGCCCAATTAAGAGGTTTTCACAGAGAATTCCTTCAATAATGATGTGTGGAGTGAATGAATAGAGTGAAATGGAATGAGATAAAAGTTTATTTCCTTATTTTAGGAAATGTATAGAAGTTAGAGATTATGCTGATTTTGCAAATTTCACAGTTCTGTGGAAAACTCAGTGCTATGGTGTGCTCCGCAATCATTCATTTAATCAATAGATAAAGTACTTTACTCTGTTGCTATGATATTAGGTGCCATGATGGTTAAAAAAAAAAATCACGTCTATAGGTCTCTGCCCTACAGACTTATAGTGTCAGATAGGAAAATCATGAACCGGATAATCACAAGATTATTTCCAAAGCTAGTCAAATAAATTGTCCCCCCCTCATCTAATCTTCGTCTAATCCTCCCATTTTAGGCCAAGAGTGTCTATTATATTTCCCCCACAAAACAATATCCAATCCAACCAAACCAAAAGCCAAGACAAATTGTTGATTTTGTTCCTTTTAACTTCACCATACATATTGATATCATCTTCTTTAATGTATTGTTTTCTTCTAGATTCTGAGCATATAGGTACATTCTAATTTGCCTATTGCCTAACTGATATATTTACACTCACATTTTTTGGTTTGCATGTTTGGAATTGCTTATTTTGGATATTTTGTTTATTATGTCACAGTAGTAAGGGTTTAATAAGGAGAAAGTATAGAAAGTTCAGAGATCTTTCCTGGCATACTTCTCTATCCAGTTTCCCTTCAATGTTTTTTAATTAAGCCAAAACTACTAAAAATATAAAAATGTAATAATGAATTTCATCAAAGTTCCTCCCACTTAAGTATTTTCTCTGACAGTGAGGTCAAGACACATTTCAGGTTAAGTGATTCCTTTGATGTTTCCCTCACAAGTGCATAACGTAATCATTGCTAACTTATTTTTAAGGTGAATCAAGATCAATCTTCAATTAATTTAAGTGAATGCTTTTGTAAGCCTTCTTGATATAAATGCCTTGAATTTGTCTTCTAATATGTAAAAGAATATTCCCTTTACCACCTTGAGAAATGAATTGGTATGTTATTTTTTCTTCCTTATTGTAAAATGAGAATGGCAATACTTATCTTGAAATATCATTGAGCCTGGTACATAGTAGGCATTCATTTTCTATTTTTATTTTTATCAGTAATACAGGTACATGGTTTAAGAATGCAATAGTTTTCCAAGGTCTTTTATAAAAACAGCAGTCTCCTGTTTGTCTCTGCACCCCATCTCCCTCCATTCCCATTAACCAGCAGTCACTGATTTCAACTCTTTCAGTTTGTTTTAATGTGTACCTCCACATGTCTAAATAATAGCACTACACTGTTAATTCTTGGTTTTTCGCTTTAATACCTCGTACCTTTTTCACACACTCCCATATCCCCTCACCAACACACATACACATACACACTTCTTTCCTGTTCATCTCCCTAATATTGGTGTCTACTGATCAATCAATATCCATTAGTATTAACATATTGAGATACTTCCCTTTAGGTTGGAAAATAGCTATTGCCTTGAAGCTCTCGAGCCCAGCACCACCCCTAGAACTCTCAGATATTTTCCTATCACAATCCAACAAGGAAAGGAGTAATACCCGACACAGCTTTAGACAGTGTCCAGTATATTTTGGTTTGTGGCCCATACCAGACCAATAACTGGTAAAAATTTAATATTTGTCATATAATCCCAGGTTATATTACAATTTTTGTTTATTCTGATGTTCAATGCTCATATTATTACAACTCCGTGAACATTATTCACAGGCTATTTAGTATACTATGACTAAATTCACTTTCCTGTACAACCTAGCTTCTTTACCATTACTCAGTCATCTACAAACTCTTTGTTCTAGGTGTACATCTCTTCTTGAACACACAGGTGATATATCCAATTAATCTTCCTAGGGATGTCTCTCCAAGAACTCTGTGTTCTCTTGCTCCCATCTTAACTGGTTACTCTCCGGGTCTGCCTGCACTACTCTCACCTTAAGATCTCCTTTCCCATCATCCTAGGAATTTCTTGTCTGTCTTTTGTATGGGAGCCTCTGTTTTCTGAATTCCACATCACCTTCTTCCTTAATTTACATCCTGGTGGAGCCTTCCCCACTAGCTTCCTAAGAGTGGCTGAGGGAAGATAAACGTTTTGAGACCTTGCATGTCTGGCAATGCCTTTATTCACTCCTGAAAATTGATTGAATTTTTATGTATATAGACTCCTATGTAAGAAATCAACTTCCCTTGGGTTTTCTAAGGCAATATTTCAGTGTCTTCTAGCTTCTGATATTGCTACTGAGAAGGCCAATGCTATTCTGATTCTTGAATCTTTATATATGGATAGTTTTTTCCTTTGCATCATTTTAGGATATGCTGTCTGCTTCTCAAGGTTCTAAATTTCATAATGATGAGCCTTATTGTGAGGCTTTTTGATCACGTTAAGTATCAGATTGGACTTTCAATCTGAAGACGCCGAGAATGTCATATAGTTGGAATCATAAGTGTCTTAGTCCTTTGGGGTTGCTCTAACAAAATACTATAAACTGAGTGGCTTATAAACAACAGAAGTTTATTTCTTACAGTTCTGGAGGCTGGGAAGTCCAAGGTCATGAGGCCAGCTGATTTGGTATCTAGTGAGGGCCTGCTTCCTAGTTCACAGGTGGCCGTCTTCTCTCTGTGTCCTCACATGGTGGAAGGGGCAAGGGAGCTCTCTAGAGCCTCTTCTGTAAGGGGACTAACGCCATTCATGAGAGCTCTACTCTCATGGCCTAATCACCTCCCAAGGACTCCACCTCCTAATACCATCACATTGTGCATTAGGATTTTAACATATGAATTTTGCAGGCACACAAACATTAAGCCTATAGCAATATAGCATGTAGCCTTTTCAAATTGACTTCTTTCACTCAGCAATATTGGCTCGATAGCTCATCTCTTTTTAGCACTGAGTAGTATTCTATTTATGGATATACCACAGTTGGTCCATTTACTTACTGAAGGACATCTTGGTTTCTTCCATGTTTTGGCAATCATGAATAAAGCTGCTATAAATATTCATGTGCAGGTTTTTGTGTGGACTTAAGTTTTTAACCTATTTTGGTAAATACCAAGGAGTGCAATTCCTGGATAGTATATGAATATGTTTAGTTTTGTAGGAAAGTGCCAAACTGTCTTCCAAAGTGGCAGTACCATTTTGCATACCCACTAGCAATGAATGAAAGTTCCTTTGCTCCATATCCTTGCCAACATTTGGTGTTGTCAGTGTTTGGATTTTAGCCATTTCAATAGGTATATAGTGGTATCTCACTGCTGTTTTAATTGCAGTTTCCTAATGACATATGATGTTGAGCATCTTTTTATATACATATTTACCATCTGTGTTTCTTATTTGGTGAGGTCTTTGCAGATCTTCTGCCCATTTTTTAATTGAGCTGTTTGTTTTCTTAGCGTTGAGTTTTAAGAGTTCGTTATATATTTTGGATACCAGTCCTTTACTGGAAATGTGTTGTACACCACTTTATTTTTAAATTGTTTTAATAGCAATGCATTTACATAGTTAAAAAATAAAAACAAAATTAAAACATAAATATTGGGAAGTCTCACTGCCCCCCACTCCTTCCAGATTCACCCTTTTCCTTCACCATTTTTATTATTTTCTGATTTATCCTTCTGGATCTCTTTATGCAAATACAAACAGCTACAAATATATATTTTACTTTTCCCAAAGTGGCATTTCATGTACATCATTCTACACCTTGCTTTTTCACTTAACACTGTATCTTGGACATCTTTCCATATCTTATCATAGCGCTTTTCCCCATTTTTTTTTTTTTACTGCTGCATCATGTTCCACTGTGGGGATATACTACGGTTAAGAAATTCCCTATTGCTGGACACATCACCCTGAATTTTTAAGGTGCCTGGTGCTCTCAACTGCTGAGATTTTTTGAGGCTCTATAATGAAAATTGGGTGCTTCTTAACTTTCCCCCACTGCCAGCTTAGGTTCTGTTTTCTTGCATGTGCTAGGACATTTTCCACTTGTCTCTCTGCTTTCTAGCTCCCACAGTTTCTTTTGTTCCCCACTTAGTAGCATAGCAGTATCATCTTCAAACGGAAGGAACCCTTCCTTGATTGTCTAGATGTCTGTAAATAAGTTCATTCTCCTTTTGTATACTTCTACAGTACTTTTCCAGACTTTGGTCATACCTTTTCAGAATGAAGAGACTCAGTTTCCATGAATGAAAATAATCTTGGAAAGAATTAGAAGGTTGGGCATAAAATTGTTTCCTTTTTTCCTGGGGTCATTCAGCAAGGCGATGAATTTCTTTCTATGGCTTTTGCCTCCCTATCCATGGCTATAACTATTACAGAACCATTTCTGTCCCTGAATTTCAACTTTGTAAGCCTGATTACTGTTTTCCTAATTTATAGACACTGTTAGCACTGTCAGTGCAGATACATCAAGGACCCTGAGGGAGCAGTAGTTCTCCTGCTGAACACTTCAATTGATATAGTCACTTGGTTCATCAACTGTATGAGTCAAAGGATGGACTTCTCTTTTGAGGCTGTAGAGCAGTGGTTGAATTTGTGCCCTGCAATCAGACAGAACCCACAGCTATTCCACTTTCTAGTTATGTCACCTTCGGCAAGTTACTTAACCCTTCTAAACCTATGTTTCCCCGTCTATAAAATAATGTGCATCTCATAGGTTTTTTGTGAAGATGAATTGCATGTAAAGCAACTAGTACAGAGCCAAGCAATTCTCCAACACCTGCTGGATGTCCTACAACTCAACTCAATTCTGACACTATTTCCCTGGAGATAGCAACAGATCCCACAGGTGAAGGGCTCAGTCCTACAAGACTGTCCCCCCCACCCCCACCCCAGATTCCAGTTGAAAGTCGATTATCACCTGTGCTTCTGACTGAGTGGCTATGGATCAGAGGTTCCAATGATCCCCCCACCCTTGAGTTCCATTAATTTGCTAGAGGGCTCACAGGACTCCGAGAAACATTTGCCATACTAATGATAGATAACCAGTCTGTTATAAAAGGATATAACTCAGGAACAGCCAGATGGAAGAGATGCATAGGGCAAGGTATGGGGAAAGGACCCTGAGCTTCCATACTGTCTCCATGCACTCTCCCTGAATCTCCACATGTTTACCAACCCAGAAGCCATCTGAACCTAGTCCTTTGAGGTTTTTAAGGAGGCTTAATTACATAAGCATGATTGATTAAATCATTGGCATTAGTGATTGATTCAACTTCCACCTCCAGTCTTCTCCCCTGAGGTGGAGGGGTGGGACTGAAAGTTCCAACCCTCTAATCTCATGATTGGCTCCACTGGCAACCAGCCTCCATTCTTAGGTGCTTTCCAAAATTCAGTTCATTAGCATAAACCTAGTTGTGGTGAGAAGCATCTTGTTGTAAATAATAAGACCCCCATTTCACTTTTATGGTTTCAAGAACTAAGGACAAAGGGCTAATTATTATAATAAAAATGCTCCCATGGCTCTTATCACTAAGGAAATTCCAAGGGTTTGGGGAGCTGTGAGCCAGGAACCACGGACAAAGACAAAAAATATATGTGAAATATATTTTGGTCATTTGAATGATCAACTATGTATATCTTATAAATCACAATATTGTCATTTGTCTTCCCTACTGGTCTAAAAACTCCATGAATAAAGAGATCCAGCCTCTATTCCTCCTCTTTAGCAGGTGCCAAGCAAAGTACCTAGCTCATAGCAGAAACTGACAAATACTCATTAAATAACTCTTTCAATAAAGGAAGGAGCAAATAGATATGTCTTGTTCACATTCATTTTCAGGATGTAAAAAAAATTTTTTTTTCAAGAAAACTATGAAGTGCATGTATTTAGGAAAGTCAGTTTGCTATTATAGGAAGATCCACTACTCCTCCAAATTTGGTCTCCAAACGCTCTTCTAAGGAGCAAATTTTAAGCAAATATTTCTTGACTGACTATACCCACTCAATCTAGTCTACCATGCCCTTGTTCTTGGTGGATTTAAGGTTCTTGCCTCATCATGGAAGAATTCGGAGAGAAAGTGATAGGTAAGAAGTGGATTTATTTAGAGAGAAATGCACTCCACAGACAGAGTGTGGGCCATCTCAGAAGGTGAGAGAGCCCTGAAATGTGGTGTGGCTAGTTTTTATGGGTTGGGTAATTTCATAGGCTAATGAGTGAGAGGATTTTGGGGAAGGGGCAGGGATTTCCAGGAATTGGGCCACTGCCCACTTTTTGACCTTTTATGGTTGGCCTCAGAACTGTTATGACGCTGGTGGGTGTGTCATTTAGCATGTCATTTAGCACAATGAGCATATAAGGAGGCTCGAGGTCTACTGGAAGTCGAATCTTCTGTCATCTTGGACCCAGTTGGTTCTAATCAGTTTTTGTCATGTCCTATGGCTATATCATTCTTTTAAATGTTGTTGCCTAGCCCCTTCCCTCCTGTTTCACCCTCTGTAGCTGCATTTATACTTAAGACAAAGGGAGAAGTGAGAAAATGCTGTGTTTAGTACTTGAAAGTATCTGTCATAGGTAAGATGACCTTTGTGTCATGAAGGTGCTGGTTTGATTTGGCAGGGGAGAATGGGTCATAAACCTTAATAAAAATGCCATGGAAGATGTTGATCTAGTTTTATTTTTTAACTGGTATTTTTATCCAGAAAGTTTCCATCATGTAATGTTCAATAATAATGCCACCCAGAAAAAAAGAAACCACTCAAAATAATTGACATTTATTTGTTGTTGTCTTGTGGGTAAAAATCTGATAAAATCAGATTAAAAATATTGTTTCATTGGTCTTTTTGATGCCCTGAAGGCTGAAAATTGTTACAATAGGTCCTGTTTTTGCCCAGTCCTACTCTACACAATGTACATTATGTCTGATTCTCACAAATATCCTTCAGGATCAGCAATGTACCGTTATTCCTGTTTTACAAATGGAGAAACCCGTAAAAAAAAAAAAAAAAAAAAAAAAAACACGCCAGTGATCACTATAGTGCTAAGCAGAAAGGCAGGATACAAACCCTGTTCCTTCTGACTCCAAAGTTCATGGTTCTCAATACCTTCCTCTCTTGTAATGAGGTGTTTTTCCCTAGCAGTCATAATGAAATCTCTTCATAGGGAATAAAATAGTGTTAGACACCTCATGTCACACTTATCACACCAAATTTCCTAAACCAAGTCAATACATACAAAAAGGGTAAGAAGTTTAGGAGTAAGAGTTTAGGAGTTATCATGGGCAGCAGTGGTTAGAGAAGGAAACAGAGAGAGGATTAGAAAAGAATTGTTTAAAAAAAAAAAGAAGAGTTTCTGTGACTAGTGGTCAGCTGATTGTAACATCCATTCATATATGTGGTGAACATTGGTCACTTTTTGAATACCCAGCACTCCTATGTCTTCCATACCTCCGCCACACCCCCATCTATAAAGCAGAGCCTGTCTCTCACTATCAAAACTGAAAATAGCTGATACTCACTTTCCCAGCATTCCTTTCATCTGGGCATGAGACAGACATAGGTTCCATCATTCACTCACTCATACTTACCGTAAACATCAAATCAAAATTTAGTGATGTAAAGAAGAAAGGAGCACAAAGAGTCCATCATGGCAAGAGTAGCCCCATAACACAGCTGGTGGAGTGGTTCTGGTCTCCAGGCTCAGTGCTGTTGATGGTAGGAGCAATGTCCAGGGCAGAAGCAGTGGGGCCTCATAGGATCAGTTCTACAGCATCCATTTCAGCAGTGGTTCCTGGCTTTATCACCTCAGAGCCTGGTTCCCTGACACTCTCAGGAAATCTGTGAGCTCCCCAACATATTTTAATAAGTTCCTTTGTATTTAAACTTAGTTCCTACTGCCTAAAACTAAGAATCCTGACTGAAAAAAAGTATAAATAATAACAATAATGCTAATAACTAGCAGATCTTGAGAGCTTATGATTTAATTCTGCTAAGTGCTTTGGAAACATATTAATCCTTAAATTCTCACTGAAACCCAATAATTCCTCTATTACAGATGAAGAAACTAAGATATTAAGTGGCTTGCTCAAAGACATCTTGCTAGAAAGTGGCAGAGCCAAGATTTTGAACTCACCAGTGTGACTCCAAAACCTATTCGCTTAGCCACTAAACTTGAATGTATACTTTAGGAGTAGTTTGCACTCAATTTTCTTTTTAAGTGTAAACATCCATAGGTAGTTGGTATTAGGGTTTTCCAGAGAAACAAAATGAATTGGGTGTGTGTACATATATAGAAAGAGAGAGGAATTGGCTTATGAAATTATGAGGGCTAGCAAATTTGAAATCTGCAGAACAGGCCAGCAGGCCAGAGACCTAGGGGAGGATTAATGTTGCAGCTCAAGTCCAGAGGTGGTCTGGAGCAGAAATCCCTCTGCAGGTGTCGACATCCAAATCCCCTCTGCTTACGAGGAGGTCAGTCATATTGGATTAGGATCCGCACTGATGACTTCATTTTAACTTAGCTATCTCTGTAAAGACCCTATCTCCAAATACAGTCACATTCTGAGATACTCAGGGTTAGGGCTGCAGCATATGAATGTTGGAAGGGACATAATTTAGCCCATAAGAGTAGTAGTATAATTTCAACACAACATTTTGGAAAGTGTTCTAAATGTACATGTAGTCTCAGGGATTTTCTGAGTTTGGGTTATATATATATATATATAGTGCATCTGGGGGCTCTGTCACTTTTTAAAAGACCAGTCCTGCCCATAGCCACCATCAAAATGGTAACCATAATATAATATTTTCGGTAACCAGAGTCTCCTATGTCTTAATTAAATAGCTTAGAAATGATGATAGGTAGCTACAAGGAAATTTTAGGTTGTGCTTCCCACCAGAAGTACAAGAACTGGTTGCCCTACAGTTTCCCAGTACTTAAACCCATCAGGAGAATCAAATGAAATCAACCACACTATGGCACAGTGAAGCAGCTACTGAAAATATTCTTTTCCTTCAAGTACTGATGAATTTTGGCTATAATCTCACAGCTCTTGCAAAGGTTTCAAACCTCGAGGGAGCCAGACAGCATTGTGAGGTCTGAAGTACACCTCTGAGCAGTGAACATCGTGGTGGGAACATTTGTCATTTTTTTTCAACTGGAGATTTGTTATTCAGTGGTTGCAAGTGAAGGTCAGTGTTTGGAAAAGCCACCGTAACTCTTCCATCAGTCATTTAATAGCAGCCAAACCATCTTGCATTTGTAGGACCCTTTGTACTTTCTAAAGTACTTGTACACTCACTAGCTCATTTCATCTAAATGGTCCTTGATTGGCCTAAAAGTTAAATCAGCTTCCCAGTGTCCCTAGTGATCTTAGAGAGCACTATATGAGCTGAAAAAACATGACCCAAAGTGAAGAAATTGCTCTGAAATCATTCTGTAAAATCAAGGAACCATTATTAAATACAGTCATAAATAGTGAAGCTAACTGAGTTAAATCCTTAAGGGAATTGTGGGGATTACCCAAAGATTTTCAATCCCTTACTGTTTACTTTGTTTTTAACACCATTTTCTGTAGGCCTAAGCTTTTAAGTCCAATGTTACCTTATTAAAAATTTCAGACAAAAACATGCTTCCATTCCCATTCTGCTTTTCTCTTAATAGCCAAACCTATATATTCCTTTTAAAGAAAAACTGAAGGTAATTTGTTGTCAGAAGATCCTAAACTAAAAATACTTGTCACAATTAGATGGGGCCCGAATATTTCTCCCTACACAAAGCAGATGGTGATCTCTTTTTTAAATAAAATAGTGATCTGTGTCTCTGCCTGTGTACCTTCTGCATCAGACATGAAGTAAAAATGAATTTCTATTTTGTTTCACTCTGGGAGCCTGTTACATTGACCGACATGGGTGGTGGGGTGGGAGGGAATCACCTAATTTGTTCAAATCTAGTCACACAGTGTACAACAGAGGCATTGGCTGTTTCGACTCTCTGCAGGACAGCTTTAAAAAAAAATGAACAGACGCAAAATAATCTTGAAAATCCTCTTGTTATTCTGCTGGTGGAGTCTGTAGCTAAGGAGACATCTGTGATGGGAGATAAGGAAGATCATTTTTTTCTGAATACAAAGAGTGAAGTAAAAAGATCCTCTTGGGGGGATTTAAAACCTAAGAGATAACCTGATTCTTTGCCCATGTGTTTTTCAAATGATTGATTGCAGGAGTACTGCAATTCAGAGTTGATTTTTTTTTCCTATTTATTTGGTGTTAGAAAATAACAATGAAACTCAATCTCCTAAAATATGTAAGGAAAGAAAGAGCTAATTTCATATAAGAAGTGTGAAGGCACTGCCTGTACAATGTAATACAATGTGTCTCTAATCCTGGTTCTAATTACGGTGTGCAGCCATGTTTCTGTTGAGGTGGGAGTGCAGATAAAACCTTACTTCAAAGATACTTTCTGCTATTGATTTGATTATACAGTTCTATGGAGCAAATCATAATGCCTTTACAGTCGGTCCTACAAATAGCATCTCTCCTATTTTAATATAAAATATCCTTCATTACAATGGGGAGTCTAATATATTTCCTTAGAACCTGAATTTGAATAATCAAAACTATTTATCAAATACTATATGTGTTATTACATGCAAAGTAAAATGGAGCTTTGGGTTAAGAATCCATACAGTTAAGACCCAAAAGTCACCTTCCCATGAAGCACCCTGGCAATTCAAGCTGTGCTGAGATAGGAAATAATAAAACCACCAATTTTTACTAAGTGCTTATTACGCACCAGACACTATTTTAAATACTTTGTGCCTGTTAATTCATTTACTTCTCACAACAACCCTTTGAGAATAAGTATTATTATTTCTATTTTATAAATGAGAAAATAAAATCATAGAAATGTTAAGTACCTTGACAAAAATCAAACAGCTAGTGACTACAGGAGCCAGAATTCAAACCTAGTTAATTTGGTTCCAGAACCCAGGCCAGTAACCACAATACAGGGCAGACATTCAAGAAACTAGTGGCAAGAAGTAATCATGGTACATTATATGGTTCATTGTGTCTATAAGATTAAAATAAAACAAAGAAGTTAAGAGAATGCCAATGATTTGGGGGGGAGGAGGCCTTAATAGAGAACGAAATTTCTTCTGGGGACTTAATGAAAACATGCCTATGAAAATATCTCATGGATTCATAGTAACCTAGGCAAAGGGACAGGCATAAAAATTTTTGCAGATTCTAGCCTAAACAACAGCACATGCAAAGGACCTGTGGCAAGAAGAAACTTGGGTGTTTGAGGAGCTGAAGTGGAAGCCAGAGTGACCAGAGGCAGAGTGAGGGCAGCCTGAAGGTGAAGAGGTTGGAGAAGCAGGGAAGCATTCTACTCAGGGCTTTGGGGGCTATGCTGTCCTGAGAGAAATGGGCAACCGCTGAGAGAATTTAGGCAGAGGGGTGATGTGAACAGATGTGCACTTTGAAATCAGTCATCTGGCTGCCACCCTGGAAAACAGTTTGGAGAGGTCTAGAGTAGAAGCAACTAGACCAGTTTAAAAAATATTGCAGTAGGATCAGCGAAAAATGATAAAAGCAGAGGTATCAGTAAAGATGGACAAAATTGAACTGGTTCAAGAGATTTCCTGTGTTAAAATTTTTTTGAATGATGGCAAATTAGATATTGGAGATAAGGAAGAAAATGTTGAAGAGGACTCTCAAATTTCTGACTAGTGCAACTCTGTGTATGACAGGTTTAGATGAGGAGATCAAGGGATCATGTTGAAAATATTGAATTTGAGGTGGCTTTAGTTATCCACTGAAGTTGTCAAGTTCACAGTGAGACTATGGGTCTGAAGCGTAGAGGAGAGGTCTAGTCTGTATGTATACATTTGGAGGTTATCAAGGCAAAGAGAATTGTAAGACACCACTGGCCTGGATACTTCATCCAGGGACAAAATATAAAATAAGTGAGAAGAGAGGAAAGCCCAGGACCCAGCCTTCAGAGAAGATAAGTTGACAAAGAATTATAAGACAGAGGTTCCAAATAAGTAGGAACATGACCAACAGAAATGGTGTCAGGGGAGCTAAGGGAGTAGAACTGAAGAAGGAAAGCAAAGACAACAGGGTCAAATGCTGCTGAGAAGTCAAGTAAAATGAGGACTGAAAAATTGAATATAGCAAAATGAGAGTAAGAGCCACGGCTGTATTAACATAGACTGTTTGGGGGTGATGGGACCAGAAGTCAGACCAGAGTAGGGTGAGTGGAAAGTAAAGCAATGCAGGAACTGTAGACAACTCTAGAAATTATGCTGTGAAGCAGAGAGAGGGATTAGAGTGGCAGCAAGCGAGAGATAATGGAATAAAGGGAATGACCTCAGACATCAAAGTCAAATCTCTAGTGACAGTATCTCAAAATCTGCCCACATTTCTAAACTACTGATCAAGCACAGATTTGTCATATTTGAACATTTTCAAAGAAAGGAGTAGTTTAAATGATCATAAATTTGTATAGGGTCCTTGGAGATTCTTTTTCTTTCATATAGAGAACCATTAACATGGCCTTGATTTTGACTACAGAGAAGCCTTATCCTGTTCTCAGAAGACAGAACAGGGTTCATATAAAAGTTTAGGTTTTGTCCATCTGTTGCTTAGGAAGTAAAAAGAAGAAACATTCCCTTAAGGCACCTAAGACGTGGTTATTTAAAAGTTCTCAGGCATCAACCATTCATCATCAATTGTTATTAAATATTTATTAAACACACACTGTGTACCAGCTCTTGTGTTCAATGTTGAGAATATAAAGGTAAAAAAGACACAATTCCTGACCTCAGGATGTTTAATAACAGAAAAAGAATACACGTAAAAAGGAATACATGTAAACATGTCACTAGTACCTTGTAAAACGCTATATAGAGAGATGCACAAAGTGCTATGTAGAAGGGGTATATGAAGCATCAGATTGAAAGAAAAGCGTATGTGTGTAAGCCTTGGGGTGTGTGTGTGTGTGTGTGTGTGCGTGTGTGTGTGTTTGTCCATGGGGGTCACTCATGGAATATTTCATGGAAATGGAGACTCCTGAACTGAGTCATAAATAATATTAAGAGTTCGTATTTATTGAAAAATTATAATGTGCCAGGTAAAGTGGTAAGCACTTTACATCTTAACTTATTCCTATTTTAGAGATAAAGAAATGGAGGCAGAAAGAGTTAAAGTAACTTGTTCATAGTAGCACAATCTAATGAGTGTGAGAATTGGGATTCAAACCCGACCTTCCTCCAGAACCTATATTCTGTACCACCATGTCATATACCACACACCATGTCATATATCACACACCATGGACCACCATATACCATAGCATATAATTAGAGATTAGCTGAGCTTTGTGTGTGTTGCTAATGCAGGCAGGAAGGACAGATTCCAGGCCTAAAAATCAGTTCATCTTACTCTTCCCTGTTTTAATTTCACTCAGATCACAGGATGCTGAAACAGCTATCCCAGAGTTAAAAAGGAGATATGACCACTTTCCCAGGTCATTTTTAGGATATCAGTAAGCAGAAAGGGGCTTATTATAGTATAATCTGTGATTCTGGTACCCAAATTACCAGTATAGAATAGAAATAGAATGAACAACAGGTTCTCTACATTTCAAAGTAAAGTTTGGTAAGGATGAACTAGAGGATAATTTTCTATTTAGGTTAATAAGCCCATCTTGAGAAAAACAGCTCACAGAGAAGTAATGCTGCTTCTTTCCTAATGATTCCAAGTTAGGCTCCATCAGACCACCTGGCAGTCATGGCACTTAGGGCACCATAGGTGATTAATACCACTGTAGGCTGTAAAGAATAAACAAACAGAAGACTGTAAAAGAGAGACAGTGTTCAGCTTGACCGGTAGATATTGGGATCAATCATGCCTAACTTCCGAAACACTAAATCAAGACAGAAGAAAATTCTATCTTATGAGCTGAGGACCTTAGTAACAGTTCTGAGATCAAGGGAGGAAAGAGACTAATCTTATCGCCAGTGATACTCTTATCTAATCACTGGAGATAAAAATAGTCTAGGGCTTCCCTGGTGGCGCAGTGGTTGAGAGTCCGCCTGCCGATGCAGGGGACACGAGTTCATGCCCCGGTCCGGCAAGATCCTACATGCCGCGGAGCGGCTGGGCCCGTGAGCCACGGCCGCTGAGCCTGCACATCCGGAGCCTGTGCTCAGCAACGGGAGAGGCCACAGCAGTGAGAGGCCCACGTACCGCAAAAAAAAAAAAAAAAAGTCTAAAATCACACAGTCCAAATTGCATGTGGGAAGAAAGGAACATAACAAAAGCTTTACCCTTGTCATCTGCAATGGACTGGGTATTTGTGTCCCCAAAATTCTTATATTTAAGCCCAATCCCCAGTGTGATGGTATTTGGAGGTGGGGCCTTTGAGAGATGAATAGGTCATGAGGACCAATCCTTAATGAATGAGATCCATGTCCTTATAAAAGAGACCCCAGCGTGCTCCCCTGGCCCTTCCACCATGTGAAGACACAGCAAGAAGATGGCCATGTATGAACCAGGAAGCAGGCCTTCACCAGACAGCAATTCTGCTAACACCGCCAGAAATGTGGGAAATAGATTTCTGTTGTTTATAAAATACCCAGTCTGTGGTGTTCTGTGGTAGCAGGCCAAAATGACTGACAGGACCATAACCACCAAAGAAGGGACCAGAAGAGGCTGTATTGCTGTGGAGTTTTTTCTTTTTGAGAATTCTGGAGTGAAGATTTGGCGCAGATTATCGTTAATGAACTGAGAAGTCATTAAGGGAGAGTAGAAAAGTGACTACAGGGCAGGTGGGGGGAAGAAGACACCCAAACTGTTCAATTTATTATATGGGTTTCTTCATGCTGCCAAGCTTCTTGCCTTCTTGTGATGACAAAAGCAAATTACAAAATAAGGTATGAAGAAGAAGATGTGCAGGAGGTGGAGGAGGAGAAGGACTAAGGACATTATAGTAAAATGATGAAGGCATAGAAGAAACTTTTTATTTATTTACTTATTTTTGGCTGCGTTGGGCCTTCGTTGCTGCGCACATGCTTTCTTTAGTTGCGGCGAGCGGGGGCTACTCTTCATTGCGGTGCGCGGGCTTCTCATTGCAGTGGCTTCTCTTGTTGCGGAGCACAGGTTCTAGGCGCCCAGGATTCAGTAGTTGGTGGCTTGCGGGCTCAGTAGCTGTGGCTCGCGGGCTCTAGAGCGCAGGCTCAGTAGTTGTGGCGCACAGGCTTAGCTGCTCCGCGGCATGTGGGATATTCCCGGACCAGGGCTCAAACCTGTGTGCCCTGCATTGGCAGGCGGATTCTTAACCACTGCGCCACCAGGGAAGTCCTGGCAGAGAAGAAATTTAAGGGACAAATCAAAGCATGAAATTAAGTCTAAGAATAAAATTAAAAGACAATATACTAAAGAAAAAATTAGCCTAAACTATATGGAGTTCAATGAAGACTAGAAGAAAAGAAAAACTAAAACCAGTGAGACTGGGGCTTCCCTGGTGGCGCAGTGGTTGAGAGTCCGCCTGCCGATGCAGGGGACACGGGTTCGTGCCCCGGTCCGCGAAGATCCCACATGCCGCGGAGCGGCTGGGCCCGTGAGCCATGGCCGCTGAGCCTGCGCGTCCGGAGCCTGTGCTCCGCAACGGGAGGGGCCGCAGCAGTGAGAGGTCCGCGTACCGCAAAAAAAAAAAAAAAAAAAAAACCAGTGAGATTAAAAAAATAAATCAAAATATGAAATTAAGAAAAATAAAAGATTAAAAATAAAACCGGCATAAATAAAAAACGTAAAAGGGCTAGAACCAATGAAATAACAAGCTAGAAACATGAAAGTCAGAGGGTTGAAAAACCAAAGCTAAGACAAGCAAATCCAAGTTAAAAGCAATACTTAGAAGTTGAGCATAAAACAGTCTTTTAAAGACTGTTTAAAAGTTTTCTTCTTAAAATAGAATAGAAAAAAAAATTGAGATAGAAAGTGAAGACAAGGGAAAAACAAGAGTCATAAAGAATTAAGCAGAACAAACTAAAATAGAAATGGGGGAAATTAAGTAATCAACATACACCATGGCAACAAGAAATTCTAAAATAATATTGAGATGCTGATTTATACCTGAGCCTGTGTTCTTGATGTGATAAGGAAACAAAAGCCATGGGCCAAAGAAGGGAAAGAGGTAAACTCCTATAAACCACACGCTGAAAATCTATCCTTGGTTCCTGTCCCTCCTTCCACCTCTCCAGTCCTCATCTGAAAACAAATTATTCTTTTTCTTTAATCCTCAGCTCAGCCTTCCCATCTGCACAGACAGCTGAAGTATGTTGAAGCCCTGTGTAAAATTGCAGAAGATAGAGTCTATTTTGGTTTTCTCACCTGTTTGTTTATCCTTTCAATATCCTTCAGCCCTTTAATCTATCATTCATTCATTAGATAATTACCACTTAGTTTAAGTTACTTTAATTCTACCTTTTCGGGGATAACTTTCATTTTCAAAGAAGGCCCATTGGAGAGGTATTTTGCACAAGGATCCTTCCTTCTCATCCTGGTTTTTGGCGATTAGCAGCACCACAAAGATTTATGTTAGGTGTCTTCCCTTTTGCTTTACCCCCAACACCTCCCTCCCATCGCACTATCTCTCTGTACCCTTCTCCACTCTGCTCTGTGCTCTTGGGAGGTTGACTTTTATGGGCTGTGTCCGTGGGTTTGCTTACCCGCAGCCTTCTGGTTGATTTTACCAAATGGGAGGCGTGGGCAAGATACTGGAGAACAAGAGGAGACTGAGCTTGAGGTGTTTACTCCTGTGGTGCCCTCACGCCATGGATTGACTCCATCCCCCTAGCAAGCCCACTCCTCCTGCCTTATGGCCTTCCCCTGCAGCTACTCCCTCTGGATTCTGGGCACAGACAATCTGCTCCCTCCTCTTTTTTTATTTTTTTTTTTTGTGGTACACGGCGTGTGGGACCTTCCCGGACTGGGGCACGAACCCGTGTCCCCTGCATCAGCAGGAGGACTCTCAACCACTGCACCACCAGGGAAGCCTTGCTCTCTCCTCTTGACCCTTCCGTTTTAGGAGTGGTTGGTAACTGGCTCCCTGCCAGTTGCTAGCCCTGGGAAGCTTAATCGTCCCTGGTTGGTTTCTCCTAGCCTTGTCCTCAAGGTTGTAAATAGCCCTTTTATTAACTCCCCAACATTGAGTGTGCCATCTGTTTCCTGCTGGGACACAGATTGACATAGTAGGTAAAAGTATGGCATAGGCAAATTTAACTTTGGCATTTGCCGCCCTAACTTCAGTGCTCTCTTGCTACCCGTAGGCTGCCCATAGGTCTCCCCATTTTGACATACCTCCAGGGCTCATCAAAGCCATTACATCATCTAGAATGTGTCTGACTTCCTCCTCCATCCGAACACATCTGTACATTGAGCCGTTTTCCCAGGACCCAGATCTCTTCAGTGTGCATGCAGATGAATCTGTAGAACTGATCTCTGCCAGAAGCTGAATTATCTCTCACCCAGGTAAGCAGAATGTTCCCTAATGGCCCTCAAATTACATCAGAATGAATTATTACCAAAAAAAAAAAAAAAGTTGAACTAGCATTCCTTCCCCCAGTTTTGTCCTCCACCTGTTTATTCTAAGCACTGCAACCAGATTAATTTCTCTATAAAGAAATTCTCATTATGCTACCCACTGATTTTAAAAGCCTCAGTTGTCTCTCGTTGTCCATGGGATAAATTTAAGCATTTAAGATCCACAGTCTGGCTCCAAACAAATCTTCAGCTTCATCCATCACTACAGAGTGTCCTAGCATTAAGAGAATACAATAAGGTGGGGACAGGAAATATCCTGAACATCACCCCTACTTCCCCAAAACATTTTCTCCTTGTTTTCTTCAATAACAGAAGAATGATATTACTTAGCAGGGGTGGACTCCTCCATGAGATAGTATTCATAATTTTTCTTTGCCTTTAGTTTCTATCATGATGAAAAGTGGGAAGGCTTATACTGCCATGGAGAAATAGTACTGTGTCTTAGGCTTCACAGTTTACCTAGCTGATTTCATGTGCTATCAAGTTTCAAATTCTATTGCTTTTTAAACTAATGTTCTCTGAGATTTTGTGACATTAGGTTGTGGCATTGTAAGGGAATTATAATCCGTGGTACCAAGGTTGTTTAATGTTTCCCAAACCCACTACTGCATAAAGTCTTCTTTCGGCAAAACCTGGATATACCCACCGTGTACATTCTGACTTCCTTCCAAGCCTCTTTATTCCCTCACCTAAAATGTCTCTTATCCTCCTCTCTGCTTCTCTAAGAACTACTGGCACATGTCACGCACTCAATAATTAGTAGGCATTACCATTATTATTACCTGCCACTCAAAACTCATGTCAAGCACTATTCTCTAGAAACGGTACTGTTGACCAGTCAGTTTGTCATATACCACGTTATAGCATGTGTCTCTCAATACAGGTCAGGCTTCCCTGATTAGATTCTAAGTACCTTTCGGGAGCTACCACATCTGACCCCTCTTTTGCAGCCCACATCTTCACACCACCCCACATTGCACACCACCCCAGGAACTGACAGAAAATGGAAGCTCAATAAATAATTTATAGCTAAAGGCAAAGCTTCCCTCTGTCTACAAAAAGCTCTAAGGAGGCAGACCTCTCAACCTGTCAGAAGAGGGGTAACTTCACTATACTTCTCTTATCTGCTCATAGAGACCCTAAACTATTACAAAAAGGAAAGTGTGAATAATTGACCTTCTACCTGAAGAGAGTCGACGAATGCAACAAAAGTCTAATCAAGTCAATCTTACCCTTTCCTTTACATGGGCTCTTCTTTCTAAAGAATCCCTTTGCTGTGCCATTGGGCAGTTCTCTGTAGTTCCCATGCAGATTCAACCTTAATTTCCTTGGTGTTCATCTTGTCATGTTGCCGTATATTAGGTAGGACACGGAATAGGTTGCCGGCACAAATAAACCCCACAATTTACCGGCTCAAACAAGACACTTGTTTCTCACGTGCGTAACAGTCCAGAGGTAGGTGGGTGGTCCAGGGCAAGTAAGCGACTCTGCTCCAGAAGGATGTCCAGAGACCCAGAGTCCTTTCTTTTTTTTATTTATTTCTTTTTGGCTGTGCCATCCCATAAGCAATTGCCCTTATCCACGTGGTCAAGGCTGGCTGATCCCACCCCCATTCTAGGTCACAGGAAGTAGGAGAAAAGGACGTGGAGGATGACCAATTTCCTTTGCACCATCTCTGCTACCCCAGGTAAAGTTGTCTTCTTAACTAGGACCTTAGCACCCCAGGCTGTCAGCCATGGTTAGGTATGGGCATCAGGAAAGTAGCCTGTGCTCTTGGAGTAGGGGCTCCAAGCCCAGTATAATACAACTACTACCACCCAAAAACCTGAAGACCTTGTTTGTCAACACCTACAAATGTATCCCATGATTAGCATCACGATCACAGCTGGTGGAGTATATGCTGCCTAAAAATGAGTTAATATATAAATATCCTGTAATGGAAGGTGTCACGGGCTGCCACGCTCCCTTTCTCCAGTCTCCTGGCCCTGACCTAATTGGTATTATCTACTCCCCAGCACCCATGGGCTCAGGCCTAATACTCCAAGCCTGTTGTTCTTCAACCAGAGCACTTTTGCCTCCCCCTACAGGGACATGTGACAATGTCTGGAGACATTTGTGGCTGTCCTAACAGGAGAGGGGAGGTACTACTGGCCGGGGTTGCTGCTACACATCCTACCATATACAGGAGAGACCCCTATGACAGAGACGTATCAAACACAAAATGTAATGGCATCAATACTGAGAAACCTTGCTCTAGGACAATTCTGATTCTTCCCTCAAATCTTACAGGGACGCAGGCCCATCCTCCCAGCACCGTAGATTCTTGTAGTCAGCAATGTGCTTTTTATCCACACTACGGCCTGCTTTTCTCACCATACATTGCTTCAGACCTTTAGTCTAGATTCTTATAAAAGCTAATAATCTCAGTAGTCTATAACAACTAACATTGTTTAAGTTTGTCTTTTTTAGTGAAATAAAATTTTCATTAAAATCTTTTAAGGACTGTTAAAATTTGTTCTCAATGCTAACAAAGAAGGAATAATAGACAGTTAGGTTGAGGAGTAGAGCACAGGTCCAGGGACCAGGTTCTTGATCTTGTTCTGCGGCTAACCAGCTATGTGGTCATGAGCAAATCACAGTCCTTCTGAGTTTCAGTTTTCCCTTTTGGTAAGATGAAGAGTTAGACTCATTTAAGACATCAAATTATTCTTGCAGTGTCAAGTCCCCAGTTGCAATAATTACCTCTTCACTTCTCTTTCTTTTCTATTTACACACACACACATCCTCTTTTCTACAAAAGAGGTTAATTTCCTCAGCTAAGTTTACATTCCCTGGAATTAAACCAGCAGCAGCTTGGCCAAGCTAACAGGCAAATCTATCCATATCCTCATCTAATTCTTTTTTCTAATTTCAAATTTACCATTCCTCAACTTAATCGTGTGAGCTTGGCCAAGTCTTAATTTCTCTGGGCTTTAGCTTCTACTTGGCAAAGTGAGAGAGTTAATTTCCAAATCCCCTTCTAGTTCTAATATACTTTCCCTACCCAGAACTTCTTGTGGCTTAACCTTGCACCCTCTTAAGCATGTGTGATGATTAGTCTCACGAAAATATAGTAACACTCACAAGTGAAGATATCAGCATTCTATAAAACGGTCATAGGAAAAAAATGCTTACTTTTCATAACTTTAAGAATGACTGACCATAAAACAGGCAAAAAGAGGTGGTTATTTTGTGACTTTATCTTTGCAGTCTTTGTTTTCCTTTTTTACTGTATTTTACAGCCCACAGTAAAGAAACAGCAAAAAATCAAATTTAAATAGAGACATAGCATAGCGATGCTTTTCTTCAATTTCCTAAGTAACTGACCCAAACCTGATTTCCTGTATCATAAAAAAGACACACATATAATTTTATGTTTGTCCTGAAGCTACACAACAACAGTTGTTTCAAATCTGGTAAGCAAATCTTTTGGCATGCCAGTAATTCACCTTTAATTTAAGGATACGTCACCAGGGGCTTCAGGTGATGCTCGGAATAATGATAAAGTAAAGGTTAAATTGGCTAAAATTAAGGCTAATGATGAAAGAAACTTCACAATATTTGTGACTTCTGGGAGGTTTCTGGGCACAGCTGGTGATGGGCGGGTGTGTTCTGTGCTCCAAGGTGGGTAAACATCTAGGATATTAGAAACAGACAGCAGTGCTCAGCGGCTTGTCTTCCGGCTTGTCTTGGTCCCACTTACAGTAGAAGCAAGTAGTTACCACTAAATTTTGGGCCTTGACTTCCCAAGGACACTGTCAAGCTGCTTATAAGTGGGTCATAATCAGTGGACGGGAACGAGTTCTGAGACATTCCCCTAAGGAACAGACAAAACTTTCTTCCACATTCCACCGATTCCATTAAATTCACCTTGTAAAGCAATCCAGGGTATCACTTTAACAGTCTGCTTAGGTGACTGGTTAGTTGAACAGTCAGAACTTGTTGGATACAACAGAGAAGTTCTATTTTTCCCCCAGTCCTGGCCCCCTATGTGCTGATGAAGCTCTCTTTTGTAGCATCTCAAGCCAGATTCATAACTTTCTGACCACTTTCATTTATTTACCAAAAAACTCAGTCCTGTTTAAAATTCCAGTCTCTTCCCACCCATCCCCCCTTTGCACCCTGTAGCTCAGGGAATTGCAGGAAGGAAAGGGATGAGGTCTGCACTGTGACCCTGCCTTCCTCTCTGGGACTAGATACCGGGGGGGGAGGAAGGTACATAAAGGAAGAAAATAATTGTTGCTTAATGGCTGAGTGATTTTAGTCCTGTGCCAGACATCAGTACTTCTCCAGCTAACCCTATCTGACCAAACATGCCCTCTGTATGGCAGGCGTCCAAGGACTGCCTCTCTCTTTGAGCTCTGGAGAGGTGTAGGGGTTCTGCATTACACAGTTCCCTGATACACAGATAAACAGTTATCACCACCAACTACTCCCTTCCCCAACCTTCCCCCCATACACACATACATGCAAACACACACACACACACACACACACACACACACACACACACACACACACACACACACACACACACACACACCCTGACCCTGGGAATCACCAAACTTCTCTCTGCTGGGTCCACTTGCCCTGCAGGCAGCCCTCATAGATGGACCACTTGAGCCACTGGAAACCTAACATTGCCAAATAGTGGAAGGCAGGCTCCTCCTCTGCTGACCCTCTTTCTTTCTACCAAGGTAGCAATCTCATAGCGTTTTCCCTGCAGGCACAGGGGCATATTAGGGAGTCTGCACCTAAGGAAAAAAAATCACTACAGGGAAATGAAGTGCAGGGTGTCCCTGTCATGCAGGTATTCCCAATCTTTGTCTTTCCCTTTTCTCCCCTTAAAGAAGTGAAGAGAAAGCCTTAACGTTCTCTACTAGCTGACGACTCACACTGTGACAATGTTCTCAATCTTTCCTTTCCTCCTTTACTTCCTTTCTCTTCATGCTCTCTTTTCTCTGTCCTTCCTTCTGTCCTTTTTATTTGGCTGGTGTGGGAATGGTGATTAAAATTACAATGTCTGCTGCCTCCCAGGATACCCAAGAAGGGACATGTAGTTCCACCTGTTTGTGATTATCTTCAGAATGTAAGGTACTTCGTGCCTCGTTTGTTGCAGTTTCAGAATCTATTCACCAACTTGGGGACGAAGGGAAAGTCTCACTTGCATGAGTTTCATTCTCACATCACCAAGCCATTTGGCACGTCTCAGACTCCGTGACTGAGTATTACATCTGTCTACATATAAAGATGACAGTCTTAAGGGCTATACCTGGGTCAAGATCCAGCTCTGCCTCTTAACATGTCGTGTGGTCTTAAGGCAGATTGCTCAATTAAGGTTCAAGTTCCTCATCTCTTGAATTAAGGACAATACGAACCTTGTGGCACCTTGAGCTGTGACTTGTAAAAGTGCTCAAAAGATGCACTACTTACTGTTTTCACCAGATTCACTGGGTAAGTAAGGTTTGGTGTCTGACATCAAGGAGTTCACAATCTAATATAGAGTCCAACACATAAAGACATAATTACAGTGAAATGTGGCAAGTGTAAAGAAAGATACATTCAAAGTGCTTATGGGGACAGACTGAACTAGGGTAGCTGTGAAACAAGATGTATAGGAATATCTCTCTTTTAATTGCCTCCTATTCTTTCTGTTGGCGAGAGAGGGATTCCTGCCCTACGGTATTGGGGGTAGCTGAACATGTGACACCTGACAGTGGACAGAAGACATCAGCAGTTTATCAGTCACATAGGGGAGGACACCATATACCATGCAAGACCACATGAGGGCTGTACTCAGGACAGAGGGAAGCATCAGGGGCTGTGGGAGACAGGCTTTGTAGTATTAAGAGGGAGAGATGGGTTTCCGCAGAGCGGGGTGGATATGACTGGAGTGTTTGAACAACTCCACAGGCGGGCAGGGAACCAAAACCCATTACTCAGGGAAATGCAGGGCCTGTGCCCGGTACCTATGATGAGGAGGGTTATTTGTCTAGGGGATCTTATCCACAGGAGCAGGTCAAAGCCCCCCCTGATTTCATGAGATGTCAAGGCAGCACATAATACTGAGCCTTAATTTTAGGTTTTACATGACAGCCTCCTGCAGCAAACATCCTCTGAACTCAGTCTGAGAGACTAACCATAAGGTATATGACTGACTGGCATGGGGCCATAACATTCCAGTTGAAGTAAATAGCACTACCAAATGTAAATTTCTTCCATGGACAGTGTTTGCAAGATCTGTACACATTTAATGTTGCTGAAGCATACATGGTGCAGCAGAAGGTGGTAGGAAAAGAAGCTCAAGGGACAGACAGAGGCTGATCATAAAGAGCCTTGGGGCCAGGGGAAGAGCTTAGATAATATTCTGATATTCTGATGCTAGAAGGTATTCTTCTAAAACGACTAGGGGTCCAAAAATTTGGGGAAAGGATTATTTAAAACAAATTATACTGATGTCTTTACCTCACGATATTTTGATATACTACTGCAGTGCATTTGTAAACCTCTAAGATGATGTGCATTACCACACAATCTTCTTGAACCCAGGGACATTAGTCTTTTAGGAATATTTTTTCCAGGACACCAATTACCTGTTCCAGGGAACAAGGTTTTTAAATTACTGTTATAGGTAATGAGGGATCATTAAAAGACTCAAGCTCGGAGTGACATTGTCATATTTGTATTTTAAATTAAACATGCTGGTAGACATGCAGAAGATGAATCTGAAAAGATTAAAATGTGACTATTTAGTGAACCCAGCTAGAAGACTGTGGAAGCAATCCAAGAGAGCAACCATGAAGAGAAGTAAGATAATAGAGACAGGAAAAGGGCAAATTTGAAAGAAGTTTTTATGTATCAGATGAGGTAAATGTATCAATGGGAAAGCTAGGTCATGCTGCAGTCAGAAACACACACCAAAATCTCAATGACTTAATACAGCAAAGGTTTCTACCCTGTTTACACTAAGTGTCTACCGTAAATTGATGTGGAGGAGGGATTCTGCTCCACAGAATTACTCAGGGACCCAATGGATGGAGAGTCTATAATCTTGTAGCAACACCATCTCAGAGAGAGTGTTTCTTGGGTCGTTACAGAAAAGGAAAGAACATTCAGACATTGTCTTTGGCCTGAATCGTTCACAGTAAGTGAGGGAAAATAACGAATCAAGGATGGCTCCCACGAGTGACTAGGTGAATGATAGTGTCATGAACTGGGAGTGTGAGTGTACCAGAAGAGGGGCAAAGTGTTTGGGAGATGAGATGATGAACATTTTGAGTTTTATGTGAGGAATTTTCATCTGAGGATGACAGGCAGATTGTTGGAAATTTGAAGTCTAAATCTCAAAGGAGAATTATATCCTGGAAATAAGATTGGAATCATCATCAGTAGTTAAAACCAAGAGTGGAAATATTATCCAAGAACTGTAGGATGCTCCCTAAGGAACGTCACATAGCTTTTGATTTGAGAGAAAACCCCAAGAAGAGGAAGGGAAACTGTGTCAGAGACAGGCGAGAAGAGAACCCAGAAATGTCATTTCAAAAAAGTGACAGAAGGTGAGGTTCTGAGAGAAAGTAATCGGCAACAACAAATATACCTAAGAGATCAGGTAAGATAGAGGGTAAAAAGGGCCTGGTTGGTTTGGAAGTTAAGAAGCCATTGATTCCACATGTAAGTGAGATCAAGTGATACTTGGCTTTCTGTGTCATTATTTCATTTAACATAATGTCCTCCAGGTTCATCTGTGTGGTCACAAATGGCAGGATTTCCTTCTTTTATAAGGCTGAACAATATTTGTGTGTGTGTATATACATATGTGCGTGTAGGTAGATACATATAGATAGACAGATAGATATGCAATGAACATGGGAGTGCAGAAATCTCTTTGAGATACTGACTTCATTTGCTTTGGATTATACCTGAAAGTGAAATTGCTGGATCATAAGGTATTTTCCTTTTTTAATTTTTTGAAGAAAACTCCATAATATTTTCCATAAAATCTGTACCAATTTACATTCCCACAAACAGTGCACAAGAGTTCTTTTTTTTTTTCCACATCCTCACCAAAACTTATCTTTTATCTTTTTGATAACAGCCATTCTAACAGATATGAGGTGATATGTCCGTGTGGTTTTGATTTGCGAATCCCTGATGATTAATGATGTTGAACACCTTTTCATGTACCTATTAGCCATTTCCATGTCTTCTTTGAGAAAATGTGTATTTAGGTCTGTTGCCCATTTTTTAATTGGGTTGTTTGGCTTTTTGCTATTGTGAGTTGTATGAATTCCTTGTATATCTTGGATATTAACCCCTTATCCAGATATATGGTTTGCAAATATTTTCTCCCATCCCATAGGTTGCCTTTTCATTCATTTGTTTTCTTTGCTGTGCATTTGAAATATTTCCTAGTCTTGCCAGTTTAAAATCATACCAGGAATATATTTTTCTTCTTTGTTGAATTGCCAAAAGACAAAAAAGAAGCTATTGCAGAAAGAAGTTCATGAAAGGAGGGAGACACCAGCTAGGCTGACATGATTTGAGCAGTGAGAGGGCAGTGAGGAAATGAAAGAG
Source organism: Phocoena sinus (assembly GCF_008692025.1). Lineage (NCBI taxonomy): Eukaryota > Metazoa > Chordata > Mammalia > Artiodactyla > Phocoenidae > Phocoena > Phocoena sinus. The sequence goes on from NC_045767.1 coordinate 71,587,474, forward strand.
GCAAAGAAAGTGAAATTTTATTTCCAATCTTCTTCCTCAAACCCCATGAATCATTCATTTATTCAACTAATATTTAGTAAAGTCTTATTAGAGTATGAACAAGACACATGAGCTTTCCACACATTTGAGATGCTCAAGTGGATGAGTGTTACACTTCCCTCCTCCCTGTTTCTGTAACATTTTGTACATTCGTTTATTTTAGCACTTTTAACATCATATCATATTTATTTCTCCTAGTTGTCTTAAAACGATGAACTCCTTTGGGATAAAGGCAGGGTAAAAATTTTATTGATCTGTTTACACCAAAAGCTCATCACGATGCCTGGGTGTAGTAGGCACGCAATAAAAACTTTTCTTTTTAATTAAATTATTAATTCCTCACAGCTCTGTGAGATAGTTATGATTAGCCTCATTTCACAGAGAAAGTAGCTGAGATTCGGCGTGGCTACACCTCGGCAAAGGTCAGAGGCGGTAAGTGGCGGAGCTGAGACCAGAATCCAGGTTTTGGATTCCATGTCTGTTTCTCTCCATCACACCAGAACTGCTTTGACATCTTTTCCTTCTGGGGTGATGGATTCAAAATGACTTATGCATAACTTTTCAAATACTTCATTCTATTCAAGATTACAGATTAGCAGTACAATCTGAGATATGAATAGGGTAATAGATCAAAACCAGTCCAGAGACTCCCACAATTTTATAAGCTGAGCCAGTGCATACTATACTATATTAAGATTAAGCATATGAAATTCCTGTTCTGGGTCCAAAAAAGGTCAAATATCATCACTTTCATAAGGTTCAACCTAGTAGGGTATAATTCTTTCTACAGTATGAAACAAAAAGTATGAACAAATCGTATAAATTAGCAAGTATGAAATTAGGCAGTGTGGTGAGGAAGAAAGATTATAGAAATGCTGCCCTAACAAGGTTTGTGACCGTGTTCCTTAAATCGTCTAAACCTCAGTGTCCTAATGATTATAATGGAGCTCATTTCTTCTTAAACAGCTCTTGTAAGGATTGAGTGTAGTGGTGATGTATGTAAAATGTCTAGCTCTAGACCTGACCCATAAAAGGCACTAAATCAATGGCAGCAATCATATGATCACAAGAGGACATGGATTCTTTTCATATAGGGTGATTATTTAATCAGTAGTATTTATTTCCAGGTTTTATTCTGAAGAAGAATTTCTAACTTGCCCTACAGATTCTTAATATAATAACGTCTCAGAAATTGCTTGTGATAATGTGTATTGCTTGCCTCAGAATTAAAAGGTCTGCTGCATGGAACATCTAACCAGGTATCAACAAACAGTTGCCTGCTAATACTTTTTTTAGTGAAAGGTCATCTTCAACAGGGAAGAGATAGCCGAGCAGTGGGGTTTTACGGATTAATATTTATATGGAATTTCTCAAAGAATTCTCAGGAGCCTTGCCCGCTCTAAGCTCTAGAAAAGTAACCTAGCCAAAATCTTCCTTTTGAATGAAAATTAATAACCAGAGTGGCTGCTTCAAAGCAATCTAGATCAGTGGGCACCATGATTTTCAGTTTCATGGTCCTTTGGTCAGCAGCGTATGGATTAAACCAAAATACGGCTGAAAAATCTGAAAATGTAGCATAAAAGGACTGTGATAAAGGATTCTTCTAGTACAATTTTATTTTAAAGTCCATGTTTTAGTAACATGAACTTCTGGAAATTGAGCACTCATCTAATGGAGATTCTTTGGGGAGAAAATGTAACCCAATCTACTCTTTTTTAAAATTTGTATTGGGACATAGTTGATTCACAATGTTGTGTTAGTTTCAGGTGTACAGCAAAGGGATTCTGTTATACATATACATAAAGCCACTCTTTTTTAGATTCTTTTCCCATATAGGCCATTACAGAGTATGGAGTAGAGTTCCCTGTGCTATACAGTAGGTCCTTATTATATGTCAACCCCAATCTTCTCATTTATCCCTCCCCCCCCTTACCCCCTGGTAACCATAAGTTTATTTTCTACATCTGTCACTCTATTTCTGTATTGCAGATAAGTTCATTTGTACCTTTTTTTAGATTCCACATATAAGCAATATCATATGATATTTGTCTTTCTCTGTCTGACTTACTTCACTCAGTATGACAATTTTTAGGTCCATCCATGTTTCTGCAAATGGCATTATTTTGTTCTTTTTATGGCTGAGTAATATTCCATTGTATATATGTACCACATCTTCTTTATCCATTCCTCTACTGATGGACATTTAGGTTGCTTCCATGTCCTGGCTATTGTAAATAATGCTGCTATAAACATTGGGGTGCATGTATCTTTTTGAATTATGGTTTCCTCAGGGTATATGCCCAGTAGTGGGATTGCTGGGTCGTATGGTAGTTCTATTTGTACTTTTTAAGGAACCTCCATACTGTTCTCCATAGTGGCTGTACCAGTTTAGAAAAGGGAACAGTCCTACCCTGTTGGTGGGAATGTAAACTGGTATAATCCAATCTACTCTTAAAGCCCCAGCTGTGTTGTTTTATGAGAATCTAACTGTACATCTTTTTGCTCAAATTCTAATATGGCCTTTAGATATTGTATGGAGAGTGGGAGCGAGACACTAGACTTTGTAATCTCTGTACTTGTTTTCCTGTAGCTACAGCTAAAATAGGTAAAAATTTCAGTCTACAAACCAAAGTGTGTCCATTTAATTTTAAAGTGTGTGGCTCAATCTAGTAATTTCCACATACTCTCTCAAATTCAGCACTTCCTCAGACACTTCCAGTGTAGCTGCAGTGACACCAGGACTGTTTCTTTCTTCCTGCTCTTCCCCCCAACATTGACGGTGAGGTCAGAGGGCACCAGAGCAAATGCCAGGGGAGCAGAGGGGATGTGCCTTGGTCTATTTGCACTGTCTCCCTTTTGTGCCACTCCTCCCCCTGGGGATGAGTCTAAGCTCTGGAGATGCTTATGGATACATCACCTCAGGGGGTCAGAGAGGGGTTGTTCTACTTTCATGCTCAATCTCTTGGTTCCTGGGCCAGCCTCTGACTTCAGAGATAACTGGTCCTGTCTGGCTCACAGCACAGGTGAAATCAGGTCTCACTCCAATGGCAACTGGACATTCTGTGGGTGCTGACCCAGGTCCCACCGAGCTCTTATAGCGCTAGCAATGTGCTAACTGAATCTTAGAGCCCTGGTGGGAACAGTCCATGCTGTATCCTTCCAATGAAGTAACCCTGAGATGTCTTACTGGACCACAGGTTCTCTGCCAGTGCACATCTGCCACCAGCAACCCTCTGAAATCCTCCCTCACTATTAAGAACCCACAAGAAACAACAGATGGAGTTGTCTCTAGCATTCTGCAGCTTTAACAGAGCATACTGTTCTCCTAAATGGTGGAATGAAAAACCTTCTTCCTACAATGCTTGATTGCCTTCGGCATAAGGTGCAGGCTCCACTCCTATCCAGAACTTTAAAGAGGCTGTCTAGCATCATACCCCAACCCTAGAACCCAGCTTGAAGGGGCAGAGGCAGACAGGGCTTCCCCGATTCACATCTGACTCTCCTTTCCTCTCTTCTTCTCTCTCCCCCTCTTCTTTTCCTTGAAGTGTCTTTAGTGTGTGTAGTTGGGGGAGTTCAGGGTGAAAAGAATTCTTCAGAAAGTTCGCATATGTAGACATCCTTTCTGACTTTCAGGCTAGTTTATTTTAAACCAAAGAGCCAAGAATTTGCCATGCTTGTTAGTCAGGTTCCCCAAGGGTCTCTTTTCCCTCTACCCAATCCCCAGTAGTGTGTAACCACGATCGTACTGTCTTGGCCAGGGGTGGGCATGAGGTCCTTGGATTAAAAGTAAAGAAATTCTATTTGCTATTTGAGGACAGAACTGTTCTATATCTTTCTTTCCCAAAAGATCTACCTGCTTAGAATGAGATCTGGGTAACACTAAGAACCACTTGTCACATCGCCAATACAAATAATCTTAATATGACCCATTCTACCAACCACAGTACCATCTAGCTAAGGACCAGAGTTTCTCAACATCAGCATTATTGGCAGGTTCGGCTGGATAATTCATGTGGAGCACTGGACTGGTTATTGTAGGACATTTAGCATCATCCCTGGCCTCTATTCACTAGATTAGTAGCATCCATCTCCCAAGTTGTGATAACCAAAAATGCCTTCAGATGTTGCCAAATGTCCCCTGGGCAGGGGGAATCACCCTCAGCTGAGGACAATGTTATAGACTCATCCTGAAGTAACAGGTGATGCTTGTGTAATGCTTCTAAGTATTTTGATGATGATTGCTTCCAACAGCAGTCCCCAACCTTTTCGGCACCTGGGACCAGTTTCATGGAAGACAGTTTTTCCACGGATGGGGGTGGGGGGATGGAGGGGGATGGCTCAGGCGGTAATGCCAGCCATGGGGAGCGGCAGATGAAGCTGCGCTCGCTTGCCCGCTGCTCCCCTCCTGTTGTGCGGCCCGGTTCTTACCAGGCCACGGAGTGGTGGCAGTCCTCGGCCCCAGGGTTGGGAACCCCTGTTCTAAGAAGCACTCTGTAGCTGTTAACTTTGCAAAAGCAACCTTGTTTTTTTTTTTTTATCTTCCCTGTGAGTCAGGTACTGCAGATTATTGGCCCCATTTCCACAGATAGAAACTTGGAAGCATTCGCTTTCCCAATCAGATCATGGAAATCTGTACTTTTATTTCCCCCTTCTGAAAAGTGAAAATGATACTCACTGTTTCTCTTCCCTGGCCTGAGATCAGGCAATAACATTACAATGCCCTTTCCTAACTGCTGCTCCCAAACTTCTACACCAGGCAGCTTCAAAGATAAATTTATAGGGCTTCCCTGGTGGTGCAGTGGTTGAGAGTCTGCCTGCCAATGCAGGGGACGCGGGTTCGTGCCACGGTCTGGGAGGATCCCGCGTTCCGCGGAGCGGCTGGGCCCATGAGCCATGGCCGCTGGGCCTGCACGTCCAGAGCCTGTGCTCCGTGGCGGGAGAGGCCACAGCAGTGAGAGGCCCGCGTACCGCAAAAAAAAAAAAAAAAAAAAAAGATAAATTTATATTTGCCCGTCTTCCTATTTCATGGGCATCAGAAATAAAGTCCTCAACATAAATAAAATGGCAGCAAGCCACATGTTTCATCAGTGTAACTGCCAAGTTACACGGAGTGAAAAATCAATTCCAGCAAAACCAATAATAATTGGATAGGTTTTTTTTTCCCTCATGCCCAGACACAATGCAATTTTTTAAAACACAGATATTAATGTGCCCAAAAAGCCTACCACAGTAACCTCTGTGACACCAATCTAGCACTTGGGAATGAGTGCAGATAAGCTGTAGATACAAACAACTGTGAACTGTCAGCTCTTCAACATTCTATTCACATGATTTCAAAAGCCAAGAAATTATACAAGAACATATAATAGTTTGTGAGCCACAAAAGCACATGGCCTCCTAGTTGCTAAGGCTATCCAACCTGATCCTAAAGGGAATCCAAAAGAACATGTAATATTTGAAGATGGCTGAGAATTGCCAGAGAAAAGCTATCTTGTTAGAAAATAAAATCCACCTTTTTTAGATACTATAGCTTGGTACTGTATTATTATCATAGGTTGTGTGCAACACATTTGTGAAAACCCAGGGCAGGGACTACATACTTTGCATCCACAAATGGGGAAGGCATCAGGTTTAGAAACTGAATAGAGTGGGTCTCAATTAATGGCATCTGAATGTGATTGATAAGGTATATGAGACTAAAATACATAGATGATAGCTAAAAGAAATCAGGAACGAGGCAACTTAGTTAATAAAATAAAAATTGAAAATAAACTCTGACCTGAAAGAAGGCTAATTTTTAATGTAATGCATTTCATTTCTACCAGCTGCATAATAATAATAAGGATGGGAAGAATAGGTCCATTTGCTGCACATAGATATTTGTTAATTCATATGCATAGCTCAACTAGCAGAGACTGTCCTTTTGAAGATGTTAGTGAAAAGATTACAACTTAAGCATTAAATATACCAAAACAGGTCATTTGTTTTAATCATTTTAGTAACAATTAGAGTTGCATGTATTTAAATATAAACAGATATTTCTAGCTAAAAATAAGAATTTGTGACTAGGTATATTAATCAGAATTGTACTAGTGTTATTTAACATAAATGAATTTTAAAATAGAACCTTGTGAGAATCAGTGATCCAAAGCTAAAATAGGAAAAATGTAAAACTCCTGCAACTGAAAGGAATAAAATTTTCAGACAGTATCCTTGTCTCTCCCTATGAATCTGGAAGGTCTTGAGTGCCCTCTACAGGTCATTCAAATAATCTTCACAGATTTGAAGTTCATACAGTATTTAGGTGTTTTCTAGAACATAAAAATAATTTACTGGGGCTTTATTTTTAAAAGCATTACAAGTTCACCACATAAAATTTTTAAAATAAAGAAAAACCCATGATCCTAACTACTATTAACTATTTTCATACATATCCTTTGTGATATATACACATACACATACATTTTTCTTATGTTTGTTTTCTCTTAACCTCATACTGTAAATATTTTACCATAACTGGTTTGGTTGAGTTGGGTTTTTTAAGTTTTTAACAAGTTCTCCAAAAATGTATTTTATTGACAAATCACCATTTCTTATCATCAGAATTTATCAGTGAAAAGTGACCCTCTAAAAAAAGAAAAGAAGAATTAAAACAAAGCAAAACTCGGTAACCACTCAGGGGTGGGTTCACAAGCAAGAAGGATGCACATAACTCTTCAAAATAAAAATACCATGAATATATTCTGAATAATTTTCCATATTTATGATGCAATGTGGTCATAAAAATTAAATTAGGTAAGTGGGGTTATCATCTAAACTGTTAATCTAGAGTTTCAGACCAACAATAACATTGCCAGAACAGAAAGGTTCACATAATATTGCATTTGAATTAGCTGGATAATCACCTTCATTTGTACTTTACTTGTTCCTGGTCTTATTTTTCCTTGAAGGTCACTCACACTTTAGAAGATAAAGGCACAAGTGGCATATTAGGTGCTTGTCATAATGAGAGGTGACTCCCTTCTCTAGACTAGGCCAGATTTTTTTTTTTCTTCTTAATGAAACAAGGATGCACACCTTCAAGGATGTCTAATAGATGAAGCATTCTTAAACAATATCCAATCTTAAATAGGACTGTTAAACAATCTTAAACCACACCTACATTAACACACTGGTTTAGATTCTCTGCTTATGCAGTTAATTCATTTTTCATATGTTCAAGTCAATATGGTCATTCTAATGCTTGGAGAAAACAGGTATAATGGATTTTCCCCCCAACCAAACAACTGTTTCAAAGTGGAGAGGGGTTTTGATGTTCCTTTTTATCAGAGCAGAAATTATGGGTAGAGATGACATCCAATCCCAGTAACTCCAACACCTCATTTGAGCTGAGTTGAACAGGCAAGGCCTTCTCTGTTCCATACAGTAATATTAAGCAAAAGACTATCTCAATTTTGGAACAGAGATTTCTCACAGAACTTTGTAAAGAAGTACATGGTTTTTGTTGTTGACATTCTGTAAAATTTATCTTTTGAGAAAGTTGTGCCGGATTTGACATAACTTAGGAACAAGCATTAACAGTCACAATTTATTTCCATCTTTCGCCCCAATTATTTTTTTTAAGTAGGGAGGGTCCAAAAAATTGGGATGTTCATTAAATGTATAGATAACGTAAAAGACTATAAAAGAAAATTTATAGTCTTTTATAGTAGTCTTTTATATATAGTCTTTTATAGTCTTTTATATATAAAAGACTATAGTCTATATAAAATAGACTATATAAAATAGTCTATATAAAATAGACTATAGTCTATATAGTCTTTTATAGTCTTTTATATATAAATTTATAGTCTTGAAAAATTTCAAGACTATAAAAGAAAATTTGACCATAGATTTCCCAGAAAAATCTACTTTGCAATTAATACAAATTAGAAAGAGATGGATAAGGATTTTTTCTGAGACACAAAATATTCTCTCCTTTGACTATTAAGACCAAAAAAATGTAGATAGCTAGTAGCTGTTTGTTTTGAGAAACCTTTATTGATAAAAAACATATAACAAACACTTAATAGTAAGATTTTAGGATTTCCAGGTGTGATTATCTTTTACTTCACCACTGATTTGGGGCATACAGCAACCCTGATTCTAATTTTTAACCAATAATTTGCCTAAAACATATGCACCCACACAAATTAATTCCATATAGCTCAATTAGCACGTATTAAAGGAAGCTGGGCATTGTGAAGGGAAGGTGATTATCATAAGCCTACATATCATCAGTATACCTAATTATTATTGGTATTGACAGAATGGAATACACCATTCCACGTTCCAGAAGGTAAGAAAGATAAATTCAAAGACACTTAGGCTGATGAGACTTGATTCAGTCTGGGGAATATTCTAGTCCTGGATCCCAAAGAAGAGGGCTCAGTAATCTATGGAAACAGCTCGATTTCTCCAAACACAAGTCAAAATAGACCTCACTTCCTTATTTGATAGGATTGTAAAATCACTGAATCAGGAAAAGGTGATAAATACAGAGATACAGACTCAAAGCTAAAACTATTAGGCAAATATTAAATGAATAAGTGATGGGGGGCTTCCCTGGTGGCATAGTGGTTAAGAAACCACCTGCCAATGCAGGGGACACGGGTTCAAGCCCTGGTCTGGGAAGATGCCATGTGCCGCAGAGCAACTAAGCCCGTGCACCACAACAAAGAATAGCCCCCGCTCACCACAACTAGAGAAAGCCTGCGCGCAGCAACGAAGACACAACACAGCCAAAAATAAAATTAATTAATTAATTAAAAAATAATGAATAAATGATGGTGCCACCCAGCAAAGCACTGATTAGAGACTTTTATTATCAACCTGGAGGAGCATTGCCAAGAGATTGTAACAGGGCTCTATCTTTGTCTCTGCCATCCCACATTTGTCTCAGTCAAGGGAATAATGATAAAAGGCATGTTTATCAAACCTGAAGAGAACATGAAACCAAGAGGGTGAGCAAATAAAGATCAAAAAAAAACCTCAACAGCAAGTCAAATTGAATTAGATAAAATTTAATGGGGACTATAATAGATCCTATGTTTGAGTCCAAGGAAGAAAAAGTAATGTGACTGTCAAAAAGCTAATTTGAACTTGTGCTGCTTTAATAGAAGACCAGTGACTAGAATAAGAAAAGTCTTGCCCTTCACTAGCTAGCTACGCCAAGAATATCATGAGTTGGACAGGCATGGTGGAAAGCATATAAGAACCTCATCAGCATGGGGCCAGAAAAGTGGTACAGGAGGCCAGACAGGATCAGACAGAGGCTCAGCCTCGGAGAGGCCACCTGAACAACCCAAGAGGGTAGCTACTGCATGCAGTACAACCTGGAAGACAATTTCATGGTGAAAAATTGGCTACCATCGTGAGGTGGTAGCCAATTTAGAAATCAGGACAAGCCACAATCAGGGTCAGAAGATCTGACGATGACAGCAGAATTCCCATCAGTCATAAATTTAAGAGGAGCTGGATATATTCCGAATAAAGAATGCATGGAAAGCGATCTTAAGCAGTGCACTAGAGCCCAGTCGGTATCTGGGCTCCAGCAAAGCCATTTTGCCAACAAGCATTATAGGCAAAATGTCTACATACTACGAGTTTATCAAGGGTCTTAAATTATTGGCTCCAAAATGCATAAGGAAAACTACAATATTAAAACGAATATAACATTATGTTAACAAGTCAGCTGCAATCCAGTGCTTTTACAGTGACATGTAAATTAGGTTTAACATGGGATGTGAATGCATTTTAATGTATTTAATATAATGTGGGAAGGTGTCTCCAAAATAAAAAGTACCTGGGATCTAAAAGTCTTTAAATGGGGATGATCTAGCGTAGACAAGGATTAATGGACTATGTGGTATTAAGCAGTCAGATATGAAAGAGCAGGACTCTTGGAAAGTCACTCTGGAAATTTACATATTGGCCAAACACAGGAGGTGCCATGGCCTCCTATGTTTGGCCAGATTAAACCAGGGCAGGATTAATCTTGGGGGTGAGTCTACACAATAGGAACATTTTCCAGATAACTCAAAAGGAGGGAGAAGAGCGGAGGTAGACATGGCCTCCTCTCAGCCTGGGGCTTCCATGCTTCAAATGGCATATCAGCAAACTGGAAACTACTGAGAGGAGAAAAGCTTCATAGGTTGAGTACATCCTGCGAAAGACCAAAGCCTGAAGAAGGAAACACTGAAAGGGATCGTGAGAGGTGTCTTCAAAAATGGGAAGTACTGTCATGTAGAAAAGGTACTGGGTTTATTTTCTGTTAGCACAAGGGGTAGACAAGGATCAGATGGTGAATGCTCTCCAAGAAGGTGAATTTTTTCTTATTATAAGGACGTATTTTCTAATGATTAGCCAGAAACATAATTAACTATTGAGTTGACTAAGAAAATAGCACGAGGGCCTTCCCTGGATGACCACTCAAACGGTGGGTTGTCAGGTAGGAGTCAATTATTAAGTGGTTTGTTGCACAGATTTGTACCTACATTTTCTTTCTTTTTTTTTTTTTTGGTTTAGTTTTTTTGTAATTGGAGTATAGTTGCTTTACAATGTTGTGTTAGTTTCTGCTGTCGTACCTACAGTTTCTTAATACTTGTGAGAATGCTTTAAAAATCTGGCTTCCATGGTTGGTTTACTGCTTCTTAGGCTACCAAGGAGATACAGAGATGGGTGAGAAAGGAATCCCAAGTAGCCTTTAGAATAAATGTTATAGCAGGTTGGGAGCCACGGGAAGGATTAGGCCCAACTGGCTTTCTTATCTGCTTCTGAGATGCACCATTACAAATATCTAATAACCTTGAAACAGGAAGGATCTACACAGCTCCTGGAGCAGAGATATTGATAAATTCCTAATATTTCTGCCCCCACGTGGAAAGAGCAGGAGGAAGTGGAGAGTGGAAGACTACTAAGTTTATTTCAGTAGGTCAGCCGAAATGTTGATCATGAGTGTGATTCCAGTTAGGTGCTAGTAATGACTGATGTAAACAGGAAGGAAAGATACTGGCTCTTATAGCTGGCCTGGCCACTCTCCGCTCAGCATTTCCTGTTTACCAACAGCTAAAAGAGAGAGGGAAATCTTCTCTCCTCCAACTTTTAAACACAAGTCCTAGATTTCTCTAGGACTGGACCAACTTGGGTCACATGCCTATTTCCAAGCAATTGATTTGGGCAGGGGACCTGCTATGACCTAATTGTTTTAGACCTGGGTGATTGCCTAACCCTTAGCCAGTCACCATCGCAAAGGGGATGGTGTTTTAACAATTGGCTTAAGCCAATCAAGCCCCACACTGTGAAACTTGAGATGAGGCCAATGGCCATTCCACAAAGGGAAATACATTTACTCATGTCCACCCGTGGATTAGAAGCTTAAATCTCTCCATTCTCTAAAACACATTTCAGTACAATTTTAGACCATCCTCCCAGCTCTATTAAGCACAACAGGGAGTAATTTTTATTTCCAGGTTAGAAAAATGCATCGAACATAGAGTGTTTCAAATAGCAAAGAGAAACACTAACATCCAGATGCTTGTATATTTGTACTAGCTCCACGCATCTTTAACCAATGACATCAACTTAATTTTATCTGTACTTTCTGCCGCACTAAGAAGTCCCCAGGGGCTGAGAGGAAATTTTGAGAGCTTCTGTGTAGTTATTGTTGCTACAAAACAATATCCTTGGTATCCAAGGGTTCGGGCTTTGAGACACTGTATGAAGTCACTGATTCATAAAGGAAACCTTTGGTAAATAGGTCGGTTGGGTGTGAGAAAATTGATGTTTGCTCTCTGTTGGCAAAATGTCCTTGTGTAATCTTTGAATAATAGTTTATTTCTAGGCTCTCCCCTTTGGGTCCAGCTGCCATTATTGCTCCCATGAGAACTCACACTTCCACCTGAAATGGAGTGTGCATTCTTTTTTCCCCCAAATCGTCTGTAATTATCTCAGTACCTTGAACACTAAGCCTAAAGGGTTTTAGTTGAACAAAGTGCCAGTGAGCTTAGGAATACAGACCCAGACCACTGACTGTATAAATCGTGGAATCCTATTAAGATTCACATTGATTGATAGCCATACTCCAGCTCTGTTTTTGTGCATGGCATTGAAGGGTTCTGCTGCCCTGCAAAAGCAGAAGACAGTGAGAGCTTTGGACTCACCCACCGTCTTCTCCCCTCTCAATCCCAAACGGTGAACCATCTCTGGTCCTTCAACTCTAGATATTGCTTACATAGTTATCCCCTAGAATCCTACAATTTGAAGATCAGACTGAGGTTGTAATTTATCACCTAGTTACTCAGTAAGCCTAAAATTAATAAGCAGCTTTTTCCATTTCCTTGGTGCCCAGACCCACCTGTAAGGCCCTTGTGAGCAGAAGCATTTAAAGCAAGGAATAAATCTGGCTCAAGAATGCTACCAAGTAAGTTATATATCAGGCTACCTATCTGAGACAATAAACATAGACCCCTAAGCAGCAAACAACATTCACAAAGTCATTTATTCATAAATATGTATTGGATACATGACTGGGGACAGAATCTGTTCTAGGCATCAGGAAATTTTTTAGAGAATAAAAGAAGGGGGCTTCCCTGGTGGCGCAGTGGTTGAGAGTCCGCCTGCCGATGCAAGGGACACGGGTTCGTGCCCCGGTCCGGGAAGATCCCACATGCCACGGAGCGGCTGGGCCCGTGAGCCATGGCCGCTGAGCCTGCGCATCCGGAACCTGTGCTCTGCAATAGGAGAGGCCACAACAGTGAGAGGCCCACGTACCACAAAAAAAAAAAAAAAAAAAAAAGCCAATCCATACAGAAGGATTTAGAAAGGAATTTTGTGGTGAAATATGTAACATTTTACATGAAATATGCAAGCTCCAAGAGGGCAGGAGCCACGTCAGTTTTATTCACCACTGCAGCCACGGTAACTTTCCACCCCTTGGCACATAGTCAGCACTCAATAAATACCTACTCATTGAATGAGTAAGACACACACATAGGTTAGTGCCTGGTTGTCAAGTTAAGGTTAGTAGCACAAAGCCAGGAGTCTTATTTTTTAGAGCTTAGATTTTCCAATCTGTTTATCTTAACTTTAGAATCACTTTGTCTAGTTCCCAAAACAAAAAGCTCATTGGTATCGCTAGGCAATCACATTAAGTTGTAAACGAACTTAATGATGTTGAGTCTTCCTATTCAAAACATGGTATGTCTTTTTATTTGTTCAAGGCTTTTTTTGTGCTTTTCAAACGTGTTTCAAATGTTGCTTCATATAAGTCTTGCCTGTTTCTAAGTTTATTACTAGATATTTCTTGTCTCTATTTTAAAAAGGGTCTTTTCTTCCATTATAAATTTTTGTTTTTATATATGAAAGCTACCCATTTCTGTGTAGTAATTCTGTACCCCATAATCATACTAATTCTATTGTTCGTAAAAGTCTCTCAGTTAATTATTTGGGGTTTACCAGATATACAGTGGTATAATTAGCAAATCTTAATAGTTTAACCAGCAGTTTTCCAACTTTATAGTTCAGTTTTCTTTCTTTTACCTAATGGCTAGTATTTCCAGAACAATGTTAAAAATAATAGCAATGGTAGTGGACACTCTTATTTTGTTCTTAACTTTCATGGGAATATTCTAGTGTTTCCACAATAAGCGTGATTCTGGCTTTGAGAGTGAGATAGATATGTTTTACCATGTTATGGAAATATCCATCTATGCATATTTTTTGAGTGATGTTTGTTTTGTTAAAAAACAAACAGACTGGCTATTAAATTTTGTCAAATGCCTTTTTAGCACCTGTTTACATAATCATATGCTTTTTTCTCCTTAGATCTGTTAATATAATGAAGTATATTACTAGATTTTCTAATATTGAATCATTTGCACTCCTAGAATAAACCCCACTAGTTATGCAGTTATTTAATGTACTGCTGGATCTTGTTTTGCTAATATGTTCTCCTTAGTTTATGAAAACAATCTGGAATTTTTCATTTTTCCCCTATACTTTGGAACTGTTTAAGTAGAAATAGAATTATCAGTCTTAAATGTTTGAGTCTGGTGTTTATTTGTTTGTAGGGGGTAACATCAAACTATTTTGATCTTCTGTCTCTCCTGATTTGGGCTTTAGCAAATGCTTTTCTTATGAGAAAATTATCCATTTTATTCAAATTTTCAAATGTGTTTGCATAGATTTGAGCAAAGTAGTCATAATTCTTTATAACCCGCCTGTTTCCAATGAGCTTTCCCTGATAATGCCTTAGTTATCCATCCTGATTCATTTGTTTCATTTGAGTCTTCTGTAGGAATAATTTCCTCAAACAGGTCCCTGGGTGATATATTCTTCTCTGGAATTCTTCTCTGGAAAGAAGTGGTATTTTTGTGGGTAATGGGACTCTGAGTTGCTGTCCTTTTGCCTTTACTCTAGATGTTCTGAATTGTTATTCTATAATCCCTTCCTTTCAGAAATCTCAGAGTTTTTCCTGTGAAAATACCTTGTACTTTGTGTCTGGAAGATTGCAAAATTATTCTTTTACCCTTGGAGTTCAGGAGTGATATCACGGTTACATAATATAATGAGCCCTTCAATATGCAAAACAGTTTATTAAATTCAGGGAAATTTGTATTTTCTTTTTGTGTATTATGGCTCCTCTTCTTCTGTCAAGAATGCCCACTATTCATATGTTAGCTCTCCTAGATGAGTCTTTCAAAGCGCTTATGCTTTCCAACTTTCTATAATTTTGTTCAAACTGTCTTCCAATCCACTAACCTGGCCTCATCAGTGGCCATCTTCTTTTCAATTTATCTAACACTCTTTTTAAATTGAAAACTGTGGGTTTTAGTACAAGGAAGTAAGGAAGTTTTTGTGCTCTAATCAGATATCCTTATATGTTCCCAAATTTTGAATAAAGATGGGAAATGAAAAGTTCAAACTATCATCTGCTTCCTCCACCAGTTCTTCTCACGAGGAGCCATCTATTCTGGATCTTATGCTTGTTTTCCTTCTGTAGGATGACTGGATTTTCTTATAAATATCGTTGTGTTTCTCTTGCATATCCCTTGGGATTTGGACCCAGCTGCCAGAGCACCGTAAATGGAAACAGTGTTCTAGCTAGGTGAAAACCATGGTGGGCTCCAGGCAAGCTGTCATTCCCCTACTGATGCACCAGGAGGTAGTCTCTCTCTCTCTCTCTCCCTCTCTCTCCCCACTTTTTAAACTCTCCTACATCTTATTAAAGGACTGTGAAAACAGCAGTTCCTCCACATAGTCACACAAGGGGCAGCAGCCTTCATTTAACAGTCCCCCCAAATCCCTGCACCCAGCTTTCTTCCTTAATCTCACTGTTGTAACCCCATCCAAGTACCCCATGCCAGTAGTTCTCCAGTTCTCTCCTGTCCCTGAGGGGAAAAACATCCCATGACATCATTGTCTACTAGATCCAGACAGAGCTGAGACCTCATATTCCCCAGATCCCACTTCATGCTGGGCTTAGAAGTTCATAGTTGAATCGGAAGTGGAAGGAAGGGCATCAGGGTTGAGTTTAAGCTGTCGTGTTGCCACTAGCCATTTCCCCTCAGAGAGGAGGTTCTTATTCTAGAACACTTAAATGGGCTCCAGGGGAAGCCATGATTCTCTGAAATTACCGTCAAATTGTATTTATTTATCTATCTATACATATGTATTATATGTATGTTTTTCTGTAGGGTTTTTTCAGAAGTTTTTTTAAGAATATTTTTTAAAGCAGTTTTATGTTCACAGCAAAATTGAGGGGAAGGTACAGAGATTTCCCATATACTCCCTGCCGCCACACATGAATGGCCTCCCCTGTTATCAACATCTGCCACCAAACTGGTGCATTTGTTACAATTGATGAAATGATGTGGACACATCATTATCACCCAGAGTCCATAATTTACTTTCGGGTTCACTCTTAGTGTTGTCCATTCTATGGGTTTTGACAAATGCATAATGACATTTGTCTCCCACTATAGTAACATACGGAGTATTTTCATTGCTCTCTAAGGATCTGTGTTCCGTACATTCATCCCTCCCCACCCCCAACCCCTGGCAACCACTGATCTTACCATCTCCATAGTTTTGCCTTTTCCAGAATGTCACATAGTTGAATCATGCAATATGTGGCCTTCTCATATTGACTTCTTTCACCTAATAATATGCATTTAAGTCTCTTCCATGTTTTTTCGTGGCTTGATAGCTCATTTCCTTTTAACACTGAGAAATATACCAGTACCTATGTGTACGACAGTATCAAAGGACCAAAGGACATCTTGGTTGCTCCCAAGTTTTGGCAATTATGAATAAAGCTACTGTAAACATCTGTGTACAGGTTTTTGTGTAGACACAAGTTTTCAATTACTTGGGCTAAAAACCAAGGAGCAAGATTGCTAGGTCATATGATTAGAGTGTGTTTAGTTTTGTAAGAAACTACCAGAATCTCTTCCAAAGTGGCTGTTCCATTTTGCATTTCCACCGGCAATGAATGAGAGTTCTTGCTGCTCCACATCCTCTCCAGCGTTTGGTGATGTCAGTGTTCCAGATTTTGACGATTCTAATAGGTGTACAGTAGCATCACATTATTGTTTTTTTTGTTTGTTTTTTTGTGTTTTTTTGTTTGTTTGTTTGCAGTACGCGGGCCTCTCACTGTTGTGGCCTCTCCCATTGCGGAGCACAGGCTCCGGACGCGCAGGCTTAGCGGCCATAGCTCACGGGCCCAGCCGCTCCGCGGCATGTGGGATCCTCCCGGACCGGGGCACGAACCCATGTCCCCTGCATCGGCAGGCGGACTCTCAACCACTGCGCCACCAGGGAAGCCCACATTATTGTTTTAATTTGCGTTTCACTAACAGCATGTCATGTGGAGCATCTTTTCATATGCTTATTTGCGATCTGTATATCTCCTTTGGTGAGATGTCTGTTAAGGTCTTTGGCCCATTTTTAATCAGGTTTTTTGTTTTCTTACTGTCAAGGTTTAAGATCTCCTTGTATATTTTGGATAACAGTCCTTTATCAGATGTGTCTTTTGTATATATTTTCACCCAATCTGTGGCTTGTCTTCTCATTCTCTTTGAGTTCAGAAGGTTTTATCAGATTCTCAAAGAGATGTTAAGAATCACAGTCTTACGGAGCCATACCTAAATTTGGTGGAAATCCCCAACACGCCAATTAGTTCCATGTAGATTGCTCTAAGTCCAGTGGGTATCGAGGGTCTCACAGCCTCTTGGACACCAAAGATTATATCTAAAAGTAAATATCTTCCATTTCTATGCTCTACTTGGGTCATTGTAAAATAGGTTACTGAATATGAAAGATTATCCTTTGAAGAAAGGGCAAGTTCTTGAACTAGAAGAAGATGGTTTTAAGAGAAATAAAATAAAACAAATTGAAACATATTATAGTAAATAATAACCTGTATAGACTGGCAAAAGTAACAAATACAAGACAGTTGTGAGTGCAATGAGTTCAGGGATAAGAATTCAAAAAAGAGCTTTTTGAAGAGAAGCTAGAAGTGTTTAAAACAATAAAGTAAAGATAATCTTATTTCCCCTCAAAATAAAAATGAAGAAGACCTTAAATTTTCTTTCAGCGATATGTTGATGGTGATTCTTTGGCACTTGGCGTTCAGCTTCTAAATCTTAAATATATCACTCTTTATCTCTGAGAAAATGTTTCTGGCTTAATCAAAAGTTAGTAGGCAAAATATCTACTACATTATATGGTTACTTTTGAAACATAAGCCCTAGTAATTCTAATGGAAAAGGATTTGATGCTTTTTTATTTGAGGTCAATAAAAATAGAAAATAACCTTAGAAAGATCTTTTTTTGTCTCTAGCAGATAGAAAGATACAAATATAAAGCCTTCTATATGTTTTAAATGATTTTTAGATTTTTTAATATATTAATACACTTTTTTAATGCAAGCTACTCTGATGTATGACCATAACCCAAGCAGACCCATGGCAATTGGGAGCAGAACTGGAAGGGGGAATAGATTTCAAGATAGATCCTTCTACCACAACCTACAATCCTCTACACCTTAAATTACTTAAACCTCACTAACATAAGTATTAAGATATAACAACATGATCAAAAATTCACATATTTACTAAAATTTTCACCTATATATTAGCTATAATCAAAGGCTATAAAGAGAAGCTTACCTAATTTTCTTTGAAAAATGTATACTCTTCTTTGAATGTCTTGATCATTTAATGGGTCCGTACTAATTTGATCTTTTATTATACTCCATCCCTTTATCCTTTCTGTTCCCCTTTTAACAAATAAGTGCTCAGTTATTATACTTGTTGTTGTTAAATAACACACAGTCAAAATCTATGCCCAGGCACCTAGAATTCAGGCATCCCTCAATCTAACCGAAGAGTGCCCATTAGTGGACACAATGAGAATAAATATGCAGCGGTGATATCAGATATCACTGAATGATCACAGAGGTTATGTTCAGTAAAGCCAAGTATATCCATCTTCTCAAGGCAGCCACAACCAGCCTGTCAGAAACGGCACTCAACATGAAGCCTCTTAACGTTATCCCAATTTAAAGCAAAATCATCTTATCGTCAATTGCTGGGAAATTTCTCTCCAGATCCCCAACTGTCTTCAAAATGAATTTCTAGGCCAACTGAATTCTGTTTAACTCTGCTGTTTCCTGGTTTCAGATGGCTACACCACGGATGACATTGAGTTTTACTGGAATGGAGGAGAAGGAGCAGTAACAGGAGTGAATAAAATTGAGCTTCCTCAGTTTTCAATTGTTGACTATAAGATGGTGTCCAAGAAGGTGGAGTTCACAACAGGTGAGGATGTTTCCCCCATGAACTAGTGATGATGAGAAAGGAGATGGCTCCCACCAAATGACCATCTGATTTTCTTTTCTTTTCTTTTTTCACTCAGGGGCCTATCCACGACTGTCACTAAGTTTTCGTCTAAAGAGAAACATTGGTTACTTCATTTTGCAAACCTACATGCCTTCCACACTGATTACAATTCTGTCCTGGGTGTCGTTTTGGATCAACTATGATGCCTCTGCAGCCAGAGTCGCACTAGGTAATGCATTCCCAGCACTACAGAGAGCTGGTGGGATTTAACGTCAAACAACAGCCAACGATAAGAATTACAGGCCAGGGTGTCTCTCACAGAGAGCCAGAGAATGAGATTACCGTAAGAGTGCTGGATAATAAAACATCTATGTGTAAGCACTTACAGGGGTGAATGTTTTACAACGTAATATCTTTTTATCATTTTACCAAAATAAAACACAAATCTTGGAGTACATTCAACACTATATAAGTGCTTCTTAGAGAATATTTTAAAATTCTCATTACACTAATATTTTACTAACTTTGTGATTTCTTCTTTGGTTCCTTCTCTTTACAGTGGAGAACATTATTGCATTATTCTCAAATGGATTTGGAGAAAGCTAAACCTTGTGACCATTAACAAGCCATGTCAATATTATCTTTCAAATATTAACTATAGTTAAATTGTATTGCTCTGTCTCCCTTAAATAGAGCTCCTTCTACTTGAATAAGGCACAGACAATTCATCAGCTATATTAATGATCTGTGATCAGGACAGAATAAAAATGGTTTCCTTCCCAGCAAAACAGAATTCAGAACTAATCTTGCCATGGTTGAGTAATTGCTGTAAGCTAAAAGGCTATATTTGAGATTTTAAAGGATTCCTTGGAAAGTTAGAATATGTAAGGTCTGTCCGATGTATCTGGGTATGTGTGGGTCTACCTCGTATTTGACCCTAGAGCCATTTCAGTTATCACTTTCTGGGGCTTATTTACAGACACACACACACACACACACACACACACACACACACATATGCAAAAGAACATCATTTATTACTAAGCTAACATATACAGCTCTTCTCTTCTGAGACTATGGAACTGGATTAGATGATCAGCATACCCTTTCACTCCTAGACTAATTGTCAACTCTACAGCTCATCTCTATTGGTTGAGTATATAAGGTTCACAAAGTCAAGTGTGGGCAGCCCCTTATCAACCTTTGAACATTACAAGACTAAGGAAAGTAGACAAATAATTTATCATATCATACACATGTATCTGCACATATTATTTGAACATGTGTATATGCTATGGTTAAAGAAAAAACATCAGACAGTGTCTACAGTAGGGAATATGAACTATCAAGGTCATGAATTGTGGTCCTCTTTACCATCTATCCTCAAAGCTAATAATATTTTGATTAGAGGTGTCAGCCTATGCAGATGCTGAATAAACCTGTTCTTTGAAATGTAAAACCTAAGGTATTTAAAACCTTATCTAAGTGAAAAAGACATTTACTTACTAGCCCTTCTTGCTTAAAAAATTTAAGCCAAGGAGTAGAAGCAGAAGTGGAATTAGTAGATTTTAATGAATTATTGCTTCTGTACAGAACATTAGGTAGAATTATATTAGGGGAAATTTAAAATTTTATTCAAAGAAATAAATAGCACCACTCATGATGGCATTTAATATCAGTCCAGACATTTAAATTTATCACTGATCTAAACTATTTTAACCTTTTGTATGGTAGTTCAGACTTCCTACTTTATCTGTTCTCCTCAAGTTTAGTAGTCAAATCAGGGAATCTAAATAGAATAATCTGGCTGGCAAATGAGTGCTAAACTATTTTCTTCCCTTTTCATTTTCTAACTTCCATTCCCTTTGCCAGTTCTCCTTTGTCTTTAATATCCATTTCACATTTCCTATCTTTATTTTTAAGGACCTCCGTCAAGTTTCACGTTTTACTTTTTCATCTCTCTGCTTTTATTTTAAATACCTTTGCTTCATACCTCCTTGCTTTTTGCCCCTAGCTGGGTGATCTACAGCAAAATAACTAATCTCAGAGTTTCTGTTTACTCAGCTATAAACTGGGAATTATATACCTGCCTTATCACACTCAGCAGGCTGTTACGACAGCCATATAATTCATAGCTGTTAAGTGTTTAAAACTTCAAAAACACTATACAAATGTGTAATATTAGTATTACAGCAGAGTTTAGTATTAGATATAAGTATCACTTCCTATTTTTCCCAATTATCATTTAATCACCATAATCAACACAAAATATTATACAGACACACAAACATTATATTGTTAAGAATGCCATATTTAACAAAGTAGACAAAGCAGAATCTTCCTTTTAAAAAGACTACACTCTTAAATTTCTTTAACAAGTTGAATTTTTAGGAAGTCTTTTCCTGACTCCGGGGCACTAATTCATTCTAGTCTCTGGAATCAAGGATAGAGGTAATATTTGAAAAAGAAAAAAAAAAAAAGCAATAAGATTATGTTATATTTTAAAATACATATATCACATACTTGATGCAAGTCATGAACTTTCTTATTTGTTTCTTCTTTTCATGTTGACTCACTAGGAATGATGCATTATAATTTTAAAAGACCATACTGACCCTGCGACCTGTGTGTATTACAGTTGCATGCAATGAAATAGGTCTCCTCAAACTGGTCACCAACTTTCAGTTCGGTAGTGACTGCTGTGGTGATTAGTATTACAAGGACAGATTTAGGAGGGACGTGACGGAGACGCTGAGAGAAGGAAGGAAAGAAGGAGGTGGCACGTAGCAGAATGAGGGACATTTGACAGTAAGCAGTGGGCATGTCAATGAGATTTTAATATTTGCATCTACTTTTC
Organism: Phocoena sinus; assembly: GCF_008692025.1. Classification (NCBI taxonomy): domain Eukaryota; kingdom Metazoa; phylum Chordata; class Mammalia; order Artiodactyla; family Phocoenidae; genus Phocoena; species Phocoena sinus. The sequence continues at coordinate 71,609,251 of NC_045767.1, forward strand.
TTTCTCCTTTGTGCATTATTTTTTAAAAAAAACAGTTTTCAACCCAACACTCACAGCGCATCCCATTTTATGATTTACTTATGGACTACGTAGGGAACCTGCAGCTTTGTCTTTCAAATTGTCTGCCCTTTTTGCCCTGTGGTTTATTACATTACTGCCATCATTCTGGAGCACCAACAAGAGATCGGCATCTGTCCCCTCAGTCTTGAAAAGGGAACTTAACAAGTGCGTTCCGCTAAGCCGTGTCTTTCTGTTTCATAGGAATCACCACAGTGCTGACAATGACAACCATCAGCACTCACCTCAGGGAGACCCTGCCAAAGATCCCTTACGTCAAAGCAATCGATATTTACCTGATGGGTTGCTTTGTGTTCGTGTTCCTGGCTTTGCTGGAATATGCCTTTGTAAATTACATCTTCTTTGGAAAAGGCCCTCAGAAAAAAGGAGCTGGCAAACAAGACCAGAGCGCTAATGAGAAGAACAAACTGGAGATGAATAAAGTCCAGGTAATATATTAAATATTCTCGACAGTCTTCTGAAATTCAGCAGCAGCAGGGCTCTCATAACAGAAAAAAATGATGAAATACTAGTTTATCTTTAATAAGGCTCCAACCACCCTTCATTTCACATATTTGAAAATTGACAATTGAAGATGTTAGGTTGAAGTTTACATAGCTTAATAACATACCTGGGCCTGCAACTCAACCCTAAGTCCATTATTCTTTATTTTAAATTATATAGTTGTGAAACTATACACAAAAGAATAATTCCGGACCTACTTAATAAATAAATGAGAGAACTAAAGTGAACAAACTCTTACTCCTAAGTGGCAATGAGGCATTATAGCACGGTGGTTACAACCACAGAATGGAATCAAACTGCTTGGATTTAATTCCCAGGTCTGCCACTTAATGGCTTTAGAACTTCAGGCAAATCAACCTGTGTAACTCCTTATCTAACCTCTGCTCTCAGTGTCATCAACTATAAAATGGAGATTACTATAGTATACCTATCTCTCAGTTATCATAAGGACTAAATGAGTTTTGTTACTTCTTTTAAAGTCTATTATTTGGAACAATACCTAGTACATAGTAAGAACTCAATAAGTATTAGCTATTATCATATACAAGACATTGTCAGTATTTTTCCTTTGCTTTTCACTGGTAGATCTTATGACCTGTTTTCTCACTGTGCATTAAAATAATGCTTTGTTTATTCTTTTTAAAAATCCCTATAGTCTCTACTTCTGTGGCATTTTTCACTGCAATCATTTGACAATTATGTGCGTTGAAATACTGGATCCAAGACAAATTGTTTTCAAGATGGCACTCAGGGTAACGACTCAAATATTCATTCATGATTCTGAGCATTGGGGGTACTGCTCTGAATGATGGAGTTTAGATGCTAACGTGGGAAGACAGGCAGTAAACAAGCAAGTATCGAGAGCATAATTTCAGGTAATAGGAAGTGCTACAAAGAAAGTAAAACAGAGTAATGGGCAAGAGAATGTGTGGGGTCAGGTTCAAGGGAACAGGGAACTTTGATCAGGTGATCAGGAAGACCTCTTTGAGGAATTACCATTTGATCTGACACCTAAGTGATGGAAGCAGCAGCCATGCCATGTCCATTCTAGGCAAAGAATTGTGTGACATGTTAAAGTACTGAGAGAAGACCAATGCAGCAAGAACATAGGAAGTGAGGGAGAAAGAGAATAATTTGAGTTGTGGCTGGAGAATCAGGCAGAAGTCAAATAGTGAATCTTCAGGGTGTTTCTTCATGCTCTTTAGTAGGATATCAAAATTTGGCAAACACTGTCAGGTAATTAGAAAATTACAAATGAGGAAAACATACAGATTCAACCAAATGGGCAAAATTCAAAGCAACACACTCAAATAAATTTATACTCTTGTATAAAACACTATGCTTAATGCCATGGGAAAAGGAGTAGGCATGATACTTGCCCTTGAGAAACTTCTGATCTGACTGGAAAGAAAATTATGAATGGATTATAAAATAAGACAGGACAGCATTTATCTTGAAGAAAGGTTGAAGCTTCCTATTATCTGATGGTAGCCATACCAGCTTTAAAAGTACTTTAAGGGGGCTTCCCTGGTGGCGCAGTGGTTGAGAATCCGCCCGCCGATGCAGGGGACACGGGTTCGTGCCCCGGTCCGGGAAGATCCCACATGCCGCTGAGCGGCTGGGCCCGTGAGCCATGGTCGCTGAGCCTGCGCGTCCGGAGCCTATGCTCCGCAACGGGAGAGGCCACAAGAGTGAGAGGCCCGCGTACCACAAAAACAAAAACAAAAACAAAAACAAAACAAAACAAAAAACCAGCTTAAAATAAAGTCCATAGGAAAAGATTAACATAATATATGAAGAGATGGGAAGTATCAGACTAGGATTTGAGACTATAAACAAGAGCCAGTGGAAATCATAGAATTGAAAATTTTATTAGATGGATTAGAATCAGATTTCATACCACAGAAGAAAAAATTAGTATGATTGAAGGTAATATTGGCCTTCTCAATCTTTCCATTGCTCCAGTTCTTACCATAATTGCTACTAACTCAGGAATGCCTTAACTGACATGTCTGTTGATTTATATTTTGTACCCTTGTGATTTGTTCTCATGACATCCTGTGCTTTTCCACCTTAGGACTTACCACAATATAGAGTATATGTGTAATTATTTTATTTGTGTAATTATTTTTGTAACCTCTATCTCTCTGCTAATCTCCAAGCTTCCCAAAGATAGGCACCAGGGTCCTTGTCTATTATGTTTATTGTTCTTTCCTTGGAGGCTAGAACTGAGAAAATACCAAACAGGAACTTTTTGAATGAATGACTGCTAGAGAGGCCTTTTTCATTCAAGGTGAGTTCTTAGATACCACACAAGGTATTGAGTGTTACATCACAATGTTTTATAAAATTCTTATGTATTCATAATAAGTAAGAAAAGGAGACTATCTATAGTCCATTTTAGCTTCTGCTCCAAACTTACTTACTCTATTACTTTGATTTTTGACATGTTTTCAAGCATACTTTCTATCAACCTGTTATTCTTTCTGAATCACAGTGATATAGCATCAGATAAATACAGTCTCCAAAACATGTTGTAAGTTTTTATAAACTTCTTCATATTTAGACGGAATAATAATAGACCAGTACTATCTCAAGGAAATTATAATCATGCCTGTAGCTGCTTAGGTTTTCCAGTTCCTGACTTCCTTATCCTATTCTAAAACCAGGGGCTCAGGCAGACAATGTGTCAATAACAAAGCAAGTGTATCACTTCATCTGTTCAGCGCATCACCTCCAGCAGTGAAGTTAATGATGTAACCTAAGTGGTATTTAAAAATGTTACCCTCTGGTTTAATTTAAGAAATAGAAAATATTATATTTTTTCTTTACTATAATGGTTAGATGATCCTCCCCTTTCCTTTTAGATGTTTATAAACAGTTGAATTCAAATGACATATATGTTCTGGTTGGTCCCAGACAATTTTTATTTGAGGGATCCCTAATATCGGCCTTGGTACCCTAGTGCATAGAGTGGCATTGATCATTTATCATACATTATTCTGATAGCCTTGGCTGGGCAGTATTGTCAAGGGTATCTATACTGAAGCTTCAGAAGTGCTTGCTTTGTCTTGATTTTATATTTCCACCACTGCACTGAAGTATCTTTTTATATGAGTATAGGTGCTCAATCCAGACATTAGGAGAGTTTCAACCTCCAACATGATACAGACAATAGATTCATAAAACCCTCAGGTATCATTTGAAGCTAGAGATGGTATTTAGAGTTTTGAAAGATAGATTACTCAGTACAACTAAGCTGTAAGTAAGCTACTTCGGGGCCATTTTTGTACTAAGCTGGAACAAATAGAGTTGTATCTGCTGGCCACAATGCCTGCCCATTTGCAAATAGATCCACCTAAGATAGAATGGTTGCATGGGTGGTCTGTGACCAGAGACTGACTCAACATCATTCTGTCATGGGGGACACTGCTGAAGAGTCATGCCCAATGGGAAGTTGGAACCCCAAAAGTCAAGAAAGAATTTTTCCCTTCAGAACCAGATGTTGATACTGTAATCTGGCCTCTTTTCCTCCCATTCCTATTCTCTATGGTGAATCCTCTATACCTTCAGACAACTTTCTAAATGTAAATAAACTCTGTATTGTGATTAATTCCAGGATACAAAATGCGTGTGAAAACAGTCTTCATAAATGTAAACAGCTCTCTCAGGTCTAGCTTCGACCAGCTTGATATGCATATTAGCCTTTGAGCCTGGGCTCCGCCCCACATCACTGTCTTGCCATCAGCCTTTAATGAAACTTTAACCATTCTGACTTAGTATCTTGGATTCTGGAGAAATCCAGGCAGGGCCTCTGATTTCTAATGACCGCCTGTGTTAACAGTTGATGAACTTTTTCAGCCCTCAAACCCTTGCCCAAATCTGGCTTGGTCCATGTTTTGTTCTCTAGTTGTGGCTTAATTTAGCTAATCTTCAGGGCCTTCAGCAACCTAAGAGTCTAATTTTCCTTTCCAGGAATCTCAAAATCTCTCTCTCTCTCTCTCTCTCTCTCTCTCTCTCTCTCTCATCTTCTTTCTGGCATCTAGTCTCCAATTTCTTCTATACTCAAAAAGATAGGATTCTTTTGTGAATGAGAGAGAAATCTAACTTACTGGCTTAATAAAATCTAACTAGCTTAAAAAAAAGGGGTGGGGGAGTTCTTTGGCCCACACAACTAAAAGGTCCAGCAAAGATTGTAATTTCACATGAGGCTATACCCAGATGTTCAAACAATGTCATCAGAGAGCATATCTTGTCATCTTTTTTTTTTAACATCTTTATTGGAATATAATTGTTTTACAATGGTGTGTTAGTTTCTGCTGTATAACAAAGTGAAATCAGTTATACATATACATATGTCCCCATATCTCTTCCCTCTTGCATCTCCCTCCCTCCCACCCTCCCTATCCCACCCCTCTAGGTGGTCACAAAGCACCGAGCTGATCTCCCTGTGCTATGCGGCTGCTTCCCACTAGCTACCTATTTTACATTTGGTAGTTTATATATGTCAATGCTACTCTCTCACTTCGTCCCAGCTTACCCTTCCCCCTCCCCGTATCCTCAAGTCCATTCTCTACGTCTGCATCTTTATTCCTGTCCTGCCCCTAGGTTCTTCAGAACAATTTATTTTTTTAGATTCTATATACACGTGTTAGCATACGGTATTTGTTTTTCTCTTTCTGACTTATTTCACTCTGTATGACAGTCACTAGCCTCCACCTCACTACAAATAACTCAATTGCATTCCTTTTTATGGCTGAGTAATAGTCCATTGTATATATGTGCCACATCTTCTTTATCCATTCATCTGTCGATGGACACTTAGGTTGCTTCCATGTCTTGGCTATTGTAAACAGAGCTGCAATGAACATTGTGGTACATGACTCTTTTTGAATTATGGTTTTCTCAGGGTGTATGCCCAGTAGTGGGAATGCTGGGTTGTATGGTAGTTCTACTTTTAGTTTTTTAAGGAACCTCCATACTGTTCTCCATAGTGGCAGTATCAATTTACATGCCCACCAACAGTGCAAGAGGGTTCCCTTTTCTCCACACCCTCTCCAGCATTTGTTGTTTGTAGATTTTCTGATGATGCCCTTTCTAACTGGTGTGAGGTGATACCTCAGTGTAGTTTTGATTTGCATTTCTCTAATGATTAGGGATGTTGAGCTTCCTTTCATGTGTTTGTTGGCAAACTGTATATCTTCTTTGGAGAAATGTCTATTTAGGTCCTCTGCCCATTTTTCGATTGGGTTTTTTTTTTTTTTTGATATTGAGCTGCATGAGCTGCTTGTATATCTTGTAGATTAATCCTTTGTCAGTTGCTTCACTTGAAAATATTTTCTCCCATTCTGAGGGTTGCCTTTTCATCTTGTTTATGGTTTCCTTTGCTGTGCAAATGCTTTGAAGTTTCATTAGGTCCCATTTGTTTATTTTTGTTTTAATTTCCATTTCTCTAGGAGGTGGGTCAAAAAAGATCTTGCTGTGATTTATGTCATAGAGTGTTCTGCCTATGTTTTCCTCTAAGAGTTCTATAGTGTCTGGCCTTACATTTAGGTCTTTAACCCATTTTGAGTTTATTTTTGTGTATGGCATTAGGGAGTGTTCTAATTTCATTCTTTTACATGTAGCTGTCCAGTTTTCCCAGCACCACTTATTGAGGCTGTCTTTTCTCCATTGTATATTCTTGCCTCCTTTATCAAAGATAAGCTGGCCGTATGTGCGTGAGTCATTGAGAGCTAATGACTGACAGCGATATCACAAATGCGGTTCGTTACAGGAGCGGGATGCGCAGATGGAGGTTGTGGCTGTGTGGCTCTCTGTGCTCTGCAGGTGAAGGCAGCTGAGCACACTGGACAGCTTCATTCATTCGACTGTAGGCTTCTGGAGGGACAGCCCGTTCCATGGCCAGCATCACTTCACTTGGCTTCCTGCTTTGTACTTCAGAAGCACTCAGTAAATGGGGATCTAACTGAATTGGTTAACAGTAAGGAAATCACTTTCTGTTTGCAAAGTAGATTGAGCCCAGAGGTATTTCTTAACAGGGTTTTAAAACTGCCACTGACAACTAGATTATATTTTATTTCAATTACACTGAAATGAGTTCTGGTATATTTCCTGGTTGAAAATATCCAGAAGAGTTCAGTTCAGTGAGTGACAGCATTTTTCACAGCCTAAGGCATTCTTTGGGTATTTTGGAGGCAGAGAGAAGGGGAGGGTGAATGAGACAGGACGGGTGGGAGAGAAGTGAAGCCCAAACTAGAAAACAAACGTATACATTCACCTGGGGTTTCTATAGAGGGAAGAAATACAGCCAGCATGTCAGTGTTTCCTGGGCTTTAGTCACCCTTCTGATTTTTGCCATCCCCTTTGTATCAGTCAGCGTTCTCCAATGGAACCAACAGAAACAGAACCAACATACACGCAAGAAGATATTTATTTTAAGGAACTGTCTCGTGCAGCTGTAAAGAAAGCAAGTCCAAAATCTGTAGAGTGTGCTGAAAACTCAGGCGGGATTTCTGTTTCAGGCCTGAGACAGAATTTCTTTTCTGAGAAACTTCAGTTTTTGCTCTTAAGACTTTTAAGGGTTAGGATGAGGCCATGCAGGTCATCAGGCTGAATCTCCTCTACTTACAGTAGCAGATTGAAAATGTCAATCACATCTACAAAATACCTTCACAGCGACATCTAGACTAGCGCTTGACCAAATAACTGGGCACCATAGACTAGCCGAGTTGACACATAAAATTAACCACCATGCCTTTTTACCCCCTGTACTATCATTCATTCATTCAGTAGGTATTTACTGACTGCTCCTATAAGTGCCAAGCACTTTTCTCAGGTCTTGGGAAGTAATGGATAAGACAAAGTCCCTGCCCTCCTGGAGCGACACTCTAGTGGGACATTTTGGGGAGGAACCAGTTGGATAAGAAGAGAGAGGATCAAAAGTTCTGCTCTGGCCATTTGAAGAATGAGATGCCTTTAAACATCCATGTATAGGCGGCTGTCCTGTAGTAAGGTCCAGGATTTAAAAAAAAAAAAAGGAAATATGAATTACTTTAAATTTTTCACTCATTATAATGACATAGGATGAGTGTAATATTAAGAAAAACATACGAAGTAACCAAGTTAGTGTGCTGGTTAGATTTTTTCTAAATATGTGAAAAGCAATATATACCACTGTTTCATTTTCTTCATAATGCTACTCAATTTTTAAAAACAAACTTTATGGGGAAAGAGGGTATTGCCCGTTTCCTCTGTAAGAATGTATAAGCGCCAACTCAAGAACTGTATCTCTTTTGTTCACTGTTATCTTCCCAAGACTGTTGCATTCTCAGAAGTTGAAAGCAAGATATTGTCATTGAGAACCACTGTACTGCAGGAAAGAAAGAGAGGGTTCACCAGCCAGAAGCTGTCTCTCCCCATCTCAGGTCTCTATGCAGTGAAATCCCAGGAGCGCCCTCATATGTGAGCCCGTCCAAGATTTGCCTTTGGTCAGGAGGATCTTCAGGAGGGACCTTCAGGAGGAAGATGAGAGAAAGACTCAGCAGGCAGTGAGAAGGCAGATCCCATGGTCACAAGTGAAAGCATTTCAAAAAGTCTGTTAGAAAGGGAACTACCAACCTGAGTTTGAAAGAGGTCACAGTATTTGTCCAGTAAAACATTTAGAACCAGTAGGAGATGGGAGCAGTCTCAGGGTTTGTACAGGAGAGCGTACAAGATTAAGGAGCTTTATTAACTGAGATCCCTGAAATTCTAAAACGTGGGACATGATGTCCTATTGCTCGTGGAGAGGCTGATTTCTTCATCAGTGTCGGGGACAGTGCTTGACACAGAGCAGGCACTCAATAAACACTTACTAAATAAATGAGTGAGGGAATGACTGAACTGTTAACGTTTTAACACTTATCCATTCTACACCTAACATTACCTCTTGTAACCCATGAATATACCTGTCTAATAGGAAGTGGGGTGAGGATGAAAGATTAGCAAGCCCTTGGGGCTGCAGACCTAAAGACACGTTCTCTGCTCCCCTTTATTAGACATCTTGCATGTTGATCATCTATCTGAAGGAGAAGAGAAAGCATTATTTATTGGCCCTCCTGAAGCCTTAATAATAATTATATTCATCTTTCTATAAATTTAGGTTGAGTGATGCTCTAAACTTAAAACAAAGAGAATCCGTGGTGTTGGTTTGAGGATTACATGGTCATATAATTAAGTCATTACCCCCCAATATTAGACAGACTTACCTCCTCAATCACCAGAACCCTGAACAACCACAGGCTTTACCCACCAAGGCAGTGGGTTCAACATGCACGGCCCTAAATGGATTGCACCTTCTCTGGTGGCAGATCAGAGGGAGAGAAGAGTCCAGGAGGCTCAGAGCCACGTATGCCCGCCTCCTTCCAAATGTGCCCATAAGATAGGTCAGTGGCGAGCAGTGAAAGAGCTTGAAGTGTTCCTCCCGGAGCTTGTCTCCCGGGGAACTGGAGTGGCAGGTCTCTTCCTCTACGGCAGTATGAAGGGTGGGGAATGATTATCTCACTGAACAGTTATTCCAAAATCAGCAACGCTTTAGGAAATCTGTTAGGCGGTGTCTGCCCTAGAATTCCAGTGTGTCAACATGTTCATTTGCCTCACTTCCTTCTGTTTCAAGATTTGAAAATCTTCGATGTCTGGATCATGCCCAACTCAGATGTCAATATTTCCTTGTTCAATGAGGCAGCGTCACCACTGCAGGTGCTGAAGCAATGCCCATCATGGCTCCTTGCTGCTTCTGAAGACGCGAAGACACACTGGCCGCTTTCCCCGTGGATATTATTTTGGGAAAGCTGTGCTGATTGTGGATATCAGGATCCCCTGGGTGTCCTTATATGGCTGAGGCAAAGGGAAAGCTACTCTTCTCCTAAGGGCAGGGGTTAAGGAGAAGCCAACCAGAAACTTGCTGGTGTCAGCAGTGATGTGGTTACTACACACCCACCTCACCAGGCAGCAAAATCTGGAGGGTGGAGGACGAAATTTCATACCTCTGAAGAAGTGCTTGTGCGTACCATCACACACACAAAACCACACACACACACACACCCTGGAACACCAGCTTTTAGGAAAGGTCCTAGACTATGTAGGAGAGAGAATGGAGATGGGCAATAACAGTTGTAAGACATTCCTTATTTTTCCAAATAAGGAACACGGTAGTGTTAATTTAACTATACGGTAACGATATCAGCTTTCGTGGGTAGCTGCAGAAAGGGATTCATTATTTTACATATCAAACCATTTAAAGCTATGATTTCTGGTCGATGACAGAATATTTAGAGGGATTTGCACAAACTAATAAACTTCATGCAATTTATAAGTACCTCTGAGCCTGCACCAAGGTTAACCAAAATATCTTAATAAAATGTACCTTGTTTGTCGTGACTTCTCCTTAATGAGGAGCATCTCTATGCTTCATTGGCTAATTCTAAATTCTAGCAACTTGTTTACTTAAGAGGGATTTCTTAATGATGCATACAGTACAGATCAAGTGATTCCGTCTTACAAGTATTTTCTTCTGCCTGGAATATTCTCCATAAGCAAAATCTGTCAAAAATTAGAAACAAGCCCTTGAGATTACCTAGTGAAAGCCTTTCATTTATGGATGATGAAACTGAGTTAATAACAAAACCAGGATGAGAACGCAGATTTCAACTCCCAATCCTGTGTTCTATCCTTTACCCATCCTTTAAGATTCAGTACAAGCCCCACCTCCTCATGAAGCCTTCCAGGAATCCCAATGATTTCTCACTTTTATGCACCCCAATCATGGTCTATACTGTATCATTTAGCATTCGGTTAGAAGTCTTGTCACTTTCAATATTATGTCATATTCTTGTATCTCTAAGGAGACTATTATCTCAAGGGCAAAATCCATGTTCGAGGATTCTCTTGACTGTTCCACAGTACCTAGCAAATCACATGCATCACCTAATCTTCTAACTTACTTGTCCCATCTCTAATGAATCCAGGACTTTGCTCCTTGTCACTTCAACCCTACTGTCCTCTTTAGTAACATAAACTTCCATATGCATGACATTTTTAACCATAGATTTACACTATATTATACATATATATATATACACACACACACACACACACACACACACACACACACACATCCTTGACAACTAGCACTGTAGCTGGCTCATAGTAAGCGTCAATAAAGGTTTGGAGAGAGAGAAAATTCTTGAGGTCACTATGATCAGGGAAGGTACACAGGTACACAGAGGAAGTAAAATGTTAAATTGAGCCTTGAAGAAAACATATTGATTAACGTGCAAAGAGGAAATAAATGATACTTGAGACAAAGAGTATCCTATGTTTGAATTCCAAATTGGGTACTTATTGTTTGTTAAATCTTAGGCAATTTACTTAACCTGTCTGAGCCTCGGCTTCCCCATCTGCTGAACTAGGATAATATTATAGATTTCGTAGTGTCTGAAAAATAACTGATAAATTACACAGTAGGATTCGATAAACAGTAGTTACTAACAACAGTAACAAAAATTAATAATAAATCCTTGAATAAAGAAGCCGATAGATGTCCCAAGTGAGGGCACAGTGGGTAGCCTAGTTAGCCTACAGCAAAATGCTTCACAAAGGGAAACGATGATAGGTGAGAATGGAGAGCCAGAGGCCGGATTCAGTCACCATTTCTTTCTCCAACCAACTTGAAGCTTAAAGCTATCAACCGCATCACTAAATTCACTGCAGGATGTAACGATGGCCGAGGACTGTGAAGCGGTTCATTCTTAGTACAAAGCACATGGGCATTGAATCAGACAAGACATGGGTGGTAATCTCAGGTCTGGCACTTACTGGGGCATAAACTGGAGGTGGTTTGTTGTTGTAAGTGTTAAACAAGTAATATATGTGAAGCATCTACCATAATGCTAGGCAGATGATGGACACGCAACAAATCTTAGTTATCTTTTCTTTCTCTCATTTGTCTTTGCCTCTTCCCAAGCTTTTCTCTAGCTCTCTCTTTGTCACCATGTTCTTTGCTTGCCTACCCAAACCTACGGCTTTCAACAAGGGTTTACTGAGATCAGTGTCATTAGAAAGCATTTAAAAGCACGGACTGTAAGTCGGGCACTGTGCTAATAACTCTAAATTTAAACACAGCTGCCTGTATTGTCCTTGGAAGTATTTCAAATTCGTTTGTATGAATGAGCCATGTCCCCTCCAGGTAAACCAGATGCAAAGGAGATCAGCTTGAAGTTAAAGCCACATCATAGGCCAAAGGTGCTCACGATTCCTATAGTTCCAAAAGTGTTTATCTGGGCATAGCATAGAGAAAAACCAGGAAACCTGGGCTAGGTATCACTGGAATGGTAGGAAGCAACAGTGAACAACAGTGGAGACACAAAAGTCAAAGTACAGCCAGGCATGTCCTTTCAACCCACGCACCCATCACACTTCTGGCAAGTTAGCCAGAGGAAATAACTATGGATATGCACAAAGACTTAGCTAAAAGGTTTTCTTTGCAGGCCTGTTTATTTAAGAGTATAACAGTAAAGCAAGCCTTAACATCTAAAAATAGATTGATTCAATTATGGTTTATCCATATAATCTATGAACACACGCTGTCACAGAGGAATACTTATTAATTTGGAAAGATGACCAGGCTATACTATTAACTGACAAAAGCAGATTGCAAAGCAGAATATACTAGGTGAATCTGTGTTTTTAAGTATATATGAATAAAAAAAAGACTGGAAGTTTAGCAAGATATTAAAAATAATCGACACTGAAGGTGAAATTATTAATTTTTATTTTTTGTTTCCTGATTGTTTATAGTTTTGAATGTTTCCATATATCACTTTGTAACAAAATGCCATGTATATAAACATATATATGCTATTTTTTCAAATACCTATGGCATTTTTGTTACAAAATATATGTATATATGTAATGTATTTATATGGCTTCGATAAATGGTTTTTAAAAACAAAAATTTTTTTAAACAAAAATTACATATTTTATATATAATGTATAAAATTATATATTTAATAATATACTACACATACTGTTTTGTGAGTGGAGATAAATGGTGGATGGATGAATAGATGGATGGATGGATTAGATTAGATAAATGGTAGATGGATGGTAAATTAGATGATAGATTAGATCATAGATGAACAGATTAGATGGATTGATAGATGATGGATTCGATACATAGCTGGTAGATAGATAGATGATAGATAGGCAGGTAGATAGATGTCCAGGAGGCGCACAGAGCCAGATGTCTAGCAAGACGGTGTGTATTGAGTGCCACGCAGTATCAACAGTTACAGGTTAACCAAAACGAGCGAACGTCCGGGCAGCTGTGCCTGAGCCCGTCTTTTCTCCGTCAGGTGGACGCCCACGGCAACATTCTCCTCAGCACCCTGGAGATCAGGAACGAGACTAGCGGCTCGGAAGTGCTCACGGGCGGGAGCGACCCCAAGGCCACCATGTACTCGTACGACAGCGCCAGCATCCAGTACCGCAAGCCGCTGAGCAGCCGCGAGGCGTACGGGCGCGCGCTGGACCGGCACGGCGCCCACAGCAAGGGGCGCCTCCGCAGGCGCGCCTCGCAGCTCAAAGTCAAAATCCCCGACTTGACTGATGTGAATTCCATAGACAAGTGGTCCCGAATGTTCTTCCCCATCACCTTTTCTCTTTTTAACGTCGTTTATTGGCTTTACTATGTACACTAAGTTCAGTCCCCATGGTTCCTTAAACGACTACTTTCCTCTTCTCTTAGTTTTTAATCCCACAGGTCCCCAGCAGCGGTACTGCTGTGCTTTTTGAGGTAAGAGATTCAGTCATCCAATCGGTTTTAGGTCTTGCATATCAATTTTATTACTGCACCATGTTTACTTCCAAAAAAAAAAAACTCTATTTTTTTTTCCAGTCTACTGTGGTCCAGGTTACTGGCTCTTTCAGAGCTCTGTTAATTGCCATGTTTACAAACAAATACACACAACGAGAGAAATTGATAGGCAGATCTTTAGCAGTTCTATCCGCCCTGGATTTGACTGATTATTTTTTAAGTAAAAACGAAAAGAGGACCCAGCTCTCTGTGTGCATGGCTTCCTGGTCAACTGTAACGATCTCATGCTGCCAAAAAACAACACAATTTCCAGGATCTCAGAAGACAAAACAAAGCCATTGATAAGTTACAGATTTCCAGGAAGAAGGGAGAACAAAAAGGAGCCTAGAAGAGGAAGGAAGACTCCCCTCCACCCTCAAGCTGCCCCAGGTCCACTGTAGGAGGGGGTCCCAGCTCCACGGAGGAAGAGGGGGAGACTGGCAAGCGCTGCCCCAGGTCGTGCAATCCCAATCTGCCATCTTCACCTCACCTTTAAGCTGGATATTCTGAAAAATGCTTCTTTCTCAGACTTCCAGGCAGATTTAAATTAACATTAGAATCCAACCTGGTAGCCACTGGGAACATTTTTCTTTTCTTATTAAGTATAAGGAGTTTGGGGGGCAGTGACCATCTTTAAGCTCTTTCAAATGAGCAGCGCTGAACTTACTTCCTCAGCCTGGAATCACTTGACGCTGTGTCATGAAGCCATGGCATCACATTGCCCTCGTTCCTCCTTTAGAGAGATTGAGAGAAAGGCAGCGGGGGGTGGGGTGGGGTGGGGTGGGTGTGCTTTGAAGAAGAGGGTGGTAAGAAATTTTTGCTTGAGAAAAATATTGCCCTTTCCATGAGGAAGGCAAGATTTATGTGCTGTGAAAAGGGTGCCTGGGCAGTTACCTGAACTGCCAAATCTTTAATCAAATAGTATATATTTCTTAGCCTTCCAGAGAGCAGTATCTAATGGTGACAAGGTAGCTGCACAGTGCTAGTTCCTCAGCTAGCATGTTATGCCTCTGCTCTCTGAGCTCTGCATTCCAACACAGGAAGTGAATGCTTCAGGAAATGCACATATACCCATTTTGGTATCATGCTCCTTCAACGCCAGATTTCTACTTTAAAGAAAACCTTCAAAACAGCAAAACCACAGAATAACAACAACATCACTGAGCCTTCAAACATTTACAACAGCTCTGAAAGTATAGCCCTTGTCTACAGTCGTTACTGCTTCTGCCTTATCTCTGCTCATGGATTACTTTGCCCATGGTACAAGGAGCATCCCTCAAGAGCCCAGCACACAATTCTAACCATATCCAACCAACTAGAGTCGAGATTCATCTCATTTTATGTCATTAAAGCCTCGTTATTTTTGTGTATGTGTTCAGCCTGAGCATGTAAGAATTCTGTGTGTTCATTTTCAAGACTGAGTGAAACCCAAAGTCGGCCAAACAGTCATGAAGGCGATTTGGGACCTCATCTATGGATGTGATATGAGTTGAGGTAATAATAGGGATGATTGCCTCTGTTTGACGATCTGGCTTTCTCCCTAAGGCTGTGATGAGGGCCCATGTTTACAACAGCATCAGCTGCTAGAGACTATAAACTTAATTGAAAAGAGGAAGCTGAATTTCTACAGATAAACCCAAGGAGAGTTCTGAGGTGTTCTTTTAGAAAGCAAGAGGAAAAGAGAACCCCCAAATAAACACACGGTTATGCTATAGCTAATGTATGTTAGTAAGAATATAAAAACCCTGCTTTAACTGGAAAAATTATCTCAGTGGTTTTATGAGAAATGAATCGGGCATGGGAACCAAATTTCATTTAAGTTTTCAGTTGTATAATCACAGTTCCCTGGTCAAGAAAATCTCCATCCTCTGGGGATGAAGCAATCCATTTCGAAACTCTGTTTAGTTAGTTCTTTGGCAGGGTGAGATGCTTTTCCATCGTGAAATGCCCAAATAGACTAGAACGTGGCCATACCAGTGATTGTAAGGTCAATATTCCCAGTGACTACCCAGGAACCACTGTGTAGCCGTTTATTTTGAACACAGGAAGTGAGGCTTTTGGCTGATACCTAACAAGAATTAATAAGTCAAAACTCTTTTAAAAGTTTTTAAGGATGAAATGCTAAATCAGAAACAAAGTCTCTGTTGATCTGTGTTCCATAACAAAACAATTTCTCTTTATTTACCTGTTTAGATCATTCTTCTTGGAGAAGATTGAGCATAGTTTTTTTATTATCTTGCCTTAAAAGTCTAAAGAATTTGATGCTTGTAGTTTTAGATGTAAAGCATCTCTGAGAGAAAAAGAACGTTTTGAATTCTTATCTTTTATCCTTTGTAAAATGTAAAACTTGGTAAGCCTGAATCTACCATCAGGCACGAAATGGTGTCGCTGTAGGCCCTCCTGGATGTAGACAGTCACAGCTAGCACTACACAAATTGTGTTACATAGCTCTGGTTTTAGAGGCAATGGCAGCCAGAAAAATGGAAAAGCTGCCATATTTCTAATTAATAACCTCTGGCCTCACTTCCTTCTTCCAGACACCTCCTAGCCAAATCCTCCCCAATCTAGTTCCAGGCTGAACAGTACACAGAAAAAAATCCTTCCTTCTCTGCCTCTCTACCTTGTCTTGCCCAAATTGATGACATAGAACATAAAAATTGCTAGACATTCATAAGTGCCCTCAACCTGGTCCCCATTCCTGAAAGATTCAGATCGCTACATTTTAGAGGGGTTACTGTTTAACCATTTGGGGGTTGTCTTCTTTTAGCCATAATCTCCTGTATTTAACAGAGTGGCAGCAGAGGCTGAAAACTGCACGGACGCACTCTCTTATGCCACAGTCATGTCCAGGGGACCCCACGTTCATAAACTGTGAAACAGACTGAGTCTTAGACTTAACCTGTAGAGACCCAGCAGAAATCCCGTCACTTATTTGCCAATGATGACTTCACACTCATTCCAACCAGTCATGTTTCTTGACTTAAGATATCAGGGGTGACATGTGCATTACCCTCACCAGCTTTGTGAGGCCAAGACCCAGGTAAAGACATATTTTTGGCTTGAATTATCCAGGATTGTTGCCCCCATCCTCTCCATTGCCAAATAGAAACAGCAGACTCGTTGGTAGTTCTGCTGACTAAAGTGTTTTCACATACACCGTCTTTATTGTCCGTTACAATCAGTGAAGGATCTTGAAAATGCAAAGAGAAAATGTGGTGCAGAGAATAAAGTTTGTTTTATGGATCCAAGGATAGGCTTTCCTTAAAAAGCATTACGTACAATACACAGAAATGTTGACCAAATCCCATCTTTCTAAAATCAATGACTGCTTTAAAAATATTCACGTCAGAAAGAGCTCAGTCAAAATTTGCCGAGTGAAACAAACAAACAAACAAAAGATCTATTTATAATGTTAGAAGGAAAAGCTCTCCAAGATTTTTTTTTTTTTTTTTTTTTTTCAAGATTTCTTATATGGACAGTTTTTAATAGTATTTTACAAAGGGTGATGTGCCACAGTTTTTTTTTTTTTTCCCTAAACAAATATAATCAAATATTTATCCCAGGAGGGAGGGTAAAGGAATGTGCAAGCATTTGTTCATGTTGGTTCATCAGCAGTTACTGGGATGAGGAGGACAGAAAAAGGAACAAAAATATCTGTTGCTTGAAAGCAAACAGTCAACACAGAGGTCAAGTTGTTAATGGAATGTAGAATATTATGTAAACTTCCTTGTAAATTCTGTACATAGTTCATGGAACTGTTCCCTGTGGCGTGGTGGTCCTCAGCTTTTGGGTGGATGTTTGAAAAATACGAGCATTGTAAATAATGTAAGCTTACAAGGCACTCGCTTTTATTCATGAAGTGAAATGACTAGTGATTTGGGTCCAAACCAGAATCTTTTTAGCTCTTGCTCTTTCTCTGACATTGTGTGTGTACAGTTGTGTAATTCTGCCAGGTGTCTGTGATCACTGCCTCATGCCTCAACCCCGCTGAAAGGGACTGGAGCTACCAAGAAGTCTGCACACCCCTGGGGCTCAGGAACAGCACACCAGCAGAGACAGGAATCTTAACGAGCTGCTCCTGGAACCGTGCCATGAAAAGTTTGACGCGTTTTTATCAGTCACTTGTGGCTACCCATGTATTCGGATACCAAATTATCCATGCTGTTGAGGGGGTCAAGAATAGAAGACATGATCAAAATCCACAGGGAATCCAAAGCTTCATTTGCACCAATAGCTTTAGCTTGTACCTTCTTTCCTTCCACAAGTGTTCCCAGAACTTCTAATACTTTCTAATAGAAATGGATGGATGGTTGATCAGGGTAAACAGTCGAATGCGCAAATGATGGGAAGGAGAAAAGGAGGAGATAGCCAACGACATTGATAACACCAACTGGCTGATTCATGCCTGAAAGATCCAGAGGTGACCATGTCACTCTTTTTGAAGGGTAAAAAGAAGTACTGGTATAAATGGACTGGGTATTGACAAGTATTTTTCAACTGGGGGCCTGGGATATGTTTGGTATGTGCTAGTTAAACTTAAAAGAGAATCTGGCAATTAAATGTTCTCAAATATATTTCTCCCAAGTCCTGGTATTCTTGAAAAAGTCTTCGGAATGGTGGGATATTATGCCATAAGATGTGTTTCCATGCAGACTGGCAGTCCCAGAGAGGGTGATGGTATCCACAGAAATTCAGAAATTCTAAGCAAGTAGGGAAATAGATTGGTTTCTTAGCAACATTTGAGAGTGATCAATGTCTTTCTTGCAGGTAAGAACTTAGCAAGGCAAGGCTTTTATTGCCAGCATTTTAAGTGCCAGGAAGAGTGCAGGGAGCCATCACTGTAAGACATTTTGGCTCCAAAATGTGCCAAGTAGGGTCCACAATCAACTGAATAAGAAAAAAAGCCCTGTTGTAACTAATCAAGTCATTTTCTAGGTCCAGAATACATTGTGCTTTTGCTTAAATCCTGCTTTTTCCAGGTAACTGAAATCAACTAAGCTGACAGAAAACTCCACTGTTAGAGGCTGCAACTTCACAAACATTTGAAAGGAAATCCTTTTCAATAGAAGAACTTCAAACCAGAAAATACTAAGTTCCTGGAAGGATAAGCATAGCTTTGAGTTTGTTTTTATTTCTCCAAACCAAGAATTTCCTTACTCGAACTGAAGAGATCTAACAGTTGTTTGTTTTGTTTCGGTTTTCCTATTTCAAAAAGTCCTTGGTACATCAAGGGACTGGCAACCATTCCTGATTGGCCCCTAGATACTTTGTCTACCCTGGAACAATCAGCACTCATCACCAAGGCTTCAGTAGGAATTCAGTGTGGGAAAAGGAGGTATCTTTCTGAACCAGTTGGCAAAGAAAACCATTCTCATACCTGCATTTTCTCTCCTGAAGACAATAGAAAAATAAATCAATAAAAATTGTTTCATAAAAGAGAGGCCAAATAACATTATGCGTTTGCCTAAAGTACACAGGGTCACAGATTCACTAACTTAAAACAGCCCCAGTTAGAAGCCAAAGGATAAATAAGAGCAATCAGTATTGCTGTCTGGCTCCTACTTCTCCCTGGGTTTCCTTTTGAAGAAAAACAGGGAAGGGGGAACATTTTCCAATATAATTTTTTATAGGTGAAAACTATTCAAATACGACATGTTTATGCATTTTGCAAGTTTGGCAACGTGAAACAGATTACCTCTTTTGTTTCATTCCTTTCTGGCACCATACATCATCCCGACTCATGCCTTACTTAACCCAATGAAATCAATCCCTTTCTTTTTCCTTTCTCATTTCTAAACCTCATAAGCTGTCTTGCCCATGAATAGCAGAAAGCTTAAGCTTCTTTGGACTTATACTGCATATCTACAATTGAATCTACAAAAGCAGTGAATTTTAATAATTTCCCCAAATTCCTACTCCTATTGCCTTTAACAGAACGTTAGAGGTAGCTACTGTATAATCACAGTAGCCTCTTCTGAACTGCCTTGGGTTATTTTTCTTTTCTGCTTTTCTGTCCCTTATATACAGAATACACGTTTACCTAAACCTTCTCCCTCCCAGTCTAATTCAAAATGAAATGGAAATAAAAATCATAAGCTCAAACCTAAGAAAACTACATTATCTACACTAAAGTTTGAGGATAAGACCATCTCCTTACATTATAGTTGTAATGTGGTGAAATTCACACTGTATCAATTCTTTTTCATCAAACTCGTTTGTGTACTTCTTCAGTCTTAATTGTATGCCATTTAAAAATCTATTATTATTCCTCCCAGAATGGCTAATCATTTACACAGCACACCATTAGTTACAGACTGTCCTCTAGGAACTTGACCTAATTCATCCTTTCTGTATCTGATTCCTATCACAGATATCCACTTCTATGCATTACCCTACCCACTCCTCTTCAGCCTTCTAGCAGACATTAAATACAGTTAGTAACTGGACAGGTCATAAGGCAAACTGTCTAAACTGCCCCTATAAAATATGTGGAACATCTTTTTCCTCCAGACAACATTTCTATATTTAGAGAACAGAAAGTTCTCTAAACATATACCAGGCAATGTGCAGCTTAACCTTAAAAAGTTAACTATAAATGAGCTGCGTGGTGGGGAGAAGGAAATTATAGTGAACAGCAGACACCCTGGAATTAGGATTTTGTGATCTGGGCTTTATGCTGTCACTATCACAGCCTAGTTGTGTGACTACGGACATTCCACCAGATGACCCCCAAGTCCCCTTCCAGTACTAAATTTCAAAGGGAATTTTAAAGAGATTCATTTGTGTAGGAGATTACCAGAAAGATACAGGAGTCTCATGGCCTCTGTTAACACAGCCCCACAAATTTAGTTATATCCCTTGTTGCATGTCTTTGGGAGTAAGCCATCTGGTGTAAAGGGAACTGAATTCGAAACTTGTTCACTCCTCTAAAAATATATAGAGAACATAGAGTTAAATTTTCAGGCAAGTGGCAAAAAAAAAAAGTTTATGATTTTAGTAATCGTCTACACTACAATATTTCCCTCTAAAAGCACTGAAGAGTCTCATATAACATAATCATCGTGGTCTCTATTTTCAGATATCTGAAAGATGTTGATCCCTTAGACCATTCTCTCTAACTCAGTCAGGAATGGCCATGGAATGCCCCTCCTGAGTGGAAAAGCCAACTTCTAAGCAGCATCTGAGCAGAAACGCTATTGCAGTGCCTTTCCATATTCCTTCCCATCCTAGACGCCATCACTGTCCTGTGTCCTGTAAGGGGAATAGCAGGTATGATTGAGCTCTCAGGCAAGAGGCAGCCACCCATCTATTGGAAAAGATTCCAGGTCTGTTATCCACTCTCTCTGCCCCCACTTCTCCCACCTCTTCCTATCCCCCACTTAAATCATTAAATCTGTCAAATGTTTTAGGCACAGCTATGGCAAAACTGAAAGTTTACTTATTAAATTGCAATCAGCATTTCTAGCTATTCACATTTTTAAAGATGCATCCTAGTGTCTGAACAAGATCCCTAATGAGATTCCTGCACACAGATGTTCATAACTTTTTTTTCCTTTTTTAAAAGATACCTTCCGTCTCTAAACTTTCATGATTCTCCTGAGAACCCCTGACCATTCAAAACTGTTAGGAGAGTGCCTGGAAATTCCTCCCTTCCACCAGAGGCCATTCTATGGATGAGATGGTCTCTTTTTTGTAGAGTTATCCTAATATTCTGCCCCTCGACCTCACACACCCCACAAAACCTTCCTATGTACAGATGTATTCATTACTCCTCTTAAAGGTAGTGAGCTAATAGTTTTCTCTTACTGTTTTCCTATTACTTTTTTCCTAGTGATGGTTTCATATTTAATTTCATTTTTTTCAAAACAGAGGAAGCATTCCTAAGTCTTCAAATTTTCACCAAGTTGAGATTAGTACTTACTAATATGTATATCAATTAGGATTCATTTAAGTGCAAGTAACAAAAGATACAACTAAAAGTAACTTTAACAATCAAAATGTTATCTCATATAACAGAAGTAGCACAGTTACTGGGTTAATTATTTCAATAGCACAATGATGTCATTCAGGACTCAGGCCCCTTCCCTAACCAGTTCTTAACTCTGTATGTTATCAGCAGCCATTATGGTTGCAAAGTGGCTACACTTACACGCACTCATATCAAGTGGAAGAAATAAGGGAAAGCCCTGCCTTGGATTTCTTTTTAAGAGCAAGGACATCTTTCCCAAAAAACTCCCTCAACAGTCTTCTCTGTTGTCCCATTGGCCAGGGTTGGATAACACATCCATTCCTGAACCAGCCTCTGATAAGAGGAATGGAATTATCATGATTGGCTTACAACACTAACCCCAAGCTGCCCAGTGTCTGGGAAAAAAGGAGGTGGGGTGGGGAATATGTGAACAAAAAGAGGGAAGGGGGCTTCCCTGGTGGCGCGGTGGTTGGCGGTCCGCCTGCCGATGCAGGGGACACGGATTCGTGTCCCGGTCCGGGAAGATCCCACATGCCGCAGAGCGGCTGAGCCCGTGAGCCATGGCCGCTGAGCCTGCGCGTAACGGGAGAGGCCACAACAGTGAGAGGCCCGCGTACAGCCAAAAAAAAAGAGGGAAGAATGGCTTTTGGGTAGATATCCAACGATGACTGTCACACATTGGTCTAAGGCATCAAAAAACACTTTCCCACACATTATTTCCTGGTTTGACCTTCACTACAATGCTGTGAAGTTAAGATGACAAAACCAATATGTAGAAATAGAGGCTCAAATAGGTTAAATGATTTACCCAAGATCTGATAACTAGTTAGTGATGGAGTTAGTATTCAATCTCAGTTTTTCTTGGCTCTAAAGGCAAAGCTTTTTCTACTCTACTACACTGCCTGGATTTAATCTGTTTAACCTGATGATCCAGGTTGTGGGTAGTTCAAAGATGAGTGGAGAGTAGGAGAAGAGAGAGTGATTTCCTCTCCCAGTATGTCGATACTGTGCCGAGTTAACACTCTTGCTCTTTTCTGTAATCCTTCCCCATCCTTCCTCCATCCTCCACACAAAAGTTTTTCATTACTCTCTTGAGGGCAAGTGTAGAAGGAGTAGCTTGTACAACATCTAAATAGCCTGAAGCGTGCCCCAGTTTGCCTGAGATAGTGCCAGTGTGTAATTCTCAATAGATAATTTCACTCAAAATTGTCCATTTAGATAACGAGTTATATAGTCACGCTAATTACGAGGTCTCGTGATTCCCATACCTGGAGGATATGGGAAATATTAGCAAGTTAATATTAACACCTTGGAGAAAGTATCTTGGCTCCCTATGAATCTTTTATTCATGACTGACCTCAGTCTTCTCCATCACTCATGCTCACTTCATTTCTCATTGTACCCCTCACTCAGCTTCAAGCATGCTAATCCTTACGCTTTCCCTACCCTTCCACTGCGGCGGCCACCTATCATCCCAAAATGTTCTCGTTGCTGTGCTTGAATTTTTACATTTTATCTCCAGCTCAGCCTCCTCCTAACGCCTCCCTAATGAATCCGGCCAACATCAACCAAAAAGCCATCATAAGCAAACTTCCCTCATTCTGTTCACTCTCCCTCTCCCCTTCACCCTCAATTCTTGTGGCCATTTTGTCCAAAGATAGTTACTTCATTTGTGTATTTTCCAGTCGTTTTGCAAATAGATGCTCCGCCTCCCTAAATAAAGCGTAAGGTCTTTAAGGGTAAATGCCCCATTTTCTAATTCTTTTGCATTGCCCAAAGCATCTATTATTCTGTCCATTGTAGAGAATCTGTACATGCTGACTGAATAACCTACGTTGCTAAATGTAGCAACAGAGAATGTCCATAATGGACATTACTTTCAGAATTATAGATAATACCTTGTGAGGCAGGTGTCCCTGCTACCCTCCCCCAGGTTATTTTAGTCCCATTGAGCCTATGTCTGCAACCTCTAAGTGGTTTTTTTTAAATGCAGCTAGAGTTACAACTGAACCCAGGTTAGGGTCTGTGCCGAGTGGTCACTGAGATTTTTTCCATTGTTTATGACTATACAAAATGAATCCTAACACCACCATTCTAGAGTCTGCCAGTCTAGCAGACTTGGACTTTCCATGCTAATTACTACTGCTTTCCTCTATGGAAGAAGGAACTGTTTTATTTAAAGTTTCATTTTTCCCTCGTTTACCCAAGTTTGCCTTGTTAAAAGCCTTTGGATCTAGATTCTACTGGGCGTTTACTCTTGAAGCTGGGACTACACTGCATAATTGGAACACTCCAATGTGAATTCTAAGAGAATCCTCCCAGAGAGTATGGCACACCAAATTTCATTTCTGCCAAGAAGTAAATAGAAGGTTTAGAACTATCTAAGGGGGATGGGCAGTTCTTGACATTCACCAACTGTCCCTCAAGACTGCATAAAACAGATGTACAGAGAAATACCTTTTCTGCCCCTCTCCTTTCAGCTGCTAACTTTCCTGTTCTCCTGTTATGTATATTATTTGCATAAAAGATATCATTTGCAAGCCTTACCTCAGAGTGGCAACCAGCCACCCCAGTTTTACTAGATATATTTTTCTACTTGATATTTCCCCAAATACATTGAATTG
This sequence comes from Phocoena sinus, assembly GCF_008692025.1. Classification (NCBI taxonomy): domain Eukaryota; kingdom Metazoa; phylum Chordata; class Mammalia; order Artiodactyla; family Phocoenidae; genus Phocoena; species Phocoena sinus. Next base: position 71,633,321 of record NC_045767.1, read on the forward strand.
CAGTGTATCTGCTTTTTCTTTTTTTTAAGCGAATCAATTTCATGTTAATCTGTTTCCTACATCTTTTTGAAATACTCACTGGATAAAGCTTGAACTATTTTCTATTTTGCAACAATGCCACTGAGACATCTTGGGGAAGCCCCTTGATTATTCTAACTCACTGCAGTGTTGTGGAAAACAGAATCATATACACAAGTGAAATTTCACATTCAGAACATCCACTATTCTTCTAAGTATGGAATACTCCTGATTAGATATGCATATATTCATTGACTGTGTTGCTCAACTCCTTATTTTAGAGAGGGCCAATAACCCTCTTGTTAAAAACTACCATGTGGCATTATTACAAAGTCAAGGTTGCATGAGGGTTTTGGAAAATTCCAAACGATATAAATGTTTACAAGGGCCAAACTTTTTTTTTGACATCTTTAAGTTTTTTATTTTTGAACACTAGGCAGCATTTTGTGCCATTGTGATGGGAACCTAATGGCTAATGTGAAATAATGCTGTCATGTCATTTAAAAGGTTAATGAAAATGTAAAGAGGAAACTTTAATACTGCATAAATACAAATAAAACTCTCTTTGAGAGAAACTCATCTGGGTTAGGGTGGCTTGCTTGAAAAATTCTCTTGGCTGTCCATCATCTCTGAATAATTATTTCACTCCTCTGTCTTTACCCAAGGAGACTCAACTTGAGGCAAAGATCTTTACACAGTGATTCAGGAGGTTTGGGAAAGCAGGACTCATTAGGCTAAAGATTGGGAAAATTACTATCCTGCCAGCAATGGAACATCTCTTTGGCTACCACCTCACCTAAACCTTGATTGAATCCAAAAATTAGCTGAACTTTCCAAACCAGTCTCCAGCTATTTTAATTCACAGCACCCTGTACTACATAACTGGATCTTTCAAAAGCAGGTGCTACATGTATACAGAAAGAAATGCATACCTTCCGTTGCCTCTCAAAATCCGTTATGCTAAATTCACCAAATATGTTAGAAGATGTTAAGTGTTTTGTTCCTTGTGTTTTTTAATCTCCACTAATCATTTTGCTGAATTGTCTATTACCCTCCTACTAAATGTGAATTAGCTAATTCCTGAATGGCATTACACAGCTCTTGTAAATAAAATAACCCCTTTTCCCCTCTTTATTTTTCAGCAGGCAGAACTCCTTTAATTACAGAGGTACATAAATTACAATATATTAATGTTCTTTTGCTCTTTTGACATAAGCATTTGCTTTCTTACATAAGCAGATAATACTTTTGTATACCTACCAGACCACTAAAAAGCTCAAGGGCAAGAATGAGTATTTCCAGAAACCTACAGAAATTTTAATGAAATGAGACAGGTTTCACCAATGCCAAGAAAGAAAAGGTAGACTCCTTACTTTTGTAATCCAACTTTCTATTTTGTATCAGTATATACTGTATTTTCTGATTGAAACTGCTGTTCTCTCTAATGAAACTTGTGCTTTTCTGTAGTTGCTTTTTACATTTGAAATCAAAATTTCATACAGTATGCTTGACTTTTACCCTTTCTGTTAGGAATTTGATTAAATATCCTAACCGTTTCATTAATTCCTTTTTACATGCTTAAAGTATTTGACGTTAGGCCTTTGCTATCTCAAAAATGATCTGTGGACAAAATCCATGAAGCCTGGAGACTGTGATTTACACACATGAAAGAAGAAATAGATTTCCCGTTTAGCAGTGAATCAGTGACTAAGAAGCTGTTCAGTGTCTTCTGATTACTGACCCTTTTACCCTTCATGGCCTTTTTTTCTACTCATCATTCATTGAGTAATCGTGTATTCTTGTAAAATGCAAAATCAACTTACATGCAATCAGGTATGGACACAAGAAATGCTTGTGCTCTCGATTTCAGGACTCACAGTCTCATACCTTAGCACTCACGGGACTGTAGTTTACTCATTATTTTGTTAATAGTGTGGCTTTGCTATAAAATAAGTTGCTGTTTTCTTTGCTTTAGTACTACAAGATTTTAAATGTTGCAGCAAACGAAAGAAAGAAAACACGTTTGAAGGCTGGTGTCAAAAACCATCAGCTGTACTTACAAAAGCCGTTGTGCAGCTTCTGAAATGAAGTTTATTGCTGTAAATATGTACAATTTATGTTAGCCTGTTTATTCCTAAAACACAAATAAAACTTTTTTTTATTAAAAATGCCTATATATAAAAAGCTTACTTTGTACTATGTTTAAAAACATGCAAGATTTCAGGCATATCTTTTTATAATCCTTAAAAATGTTTAGAATTCTGAATCTTTCATTTGGGAGCTTTTATTATGAAATTTAATACAAAACAAAATCCCTTTATTTGGAAGAAATTCTTTGCAGTATTATCCAACAATTGGGAGAAAAATGCCAGCACTCTTCCAGGAGCTTATTTCTGTACCACTTTGATTTTTTTTTTTTTTAATATTCTTTAAGATAACATGCCTTACAAACATTTGAACATATGGAGTGTTTACATATTAGGGAATAAAAAAAGAAGAAATGAAGTTTCCTTGTATTCAAAAATGATGCCTAAAACGGACTTTAATAGCATCCATTTGTGAGGTGCATTATGCCATATTTCTTTTAAAAATCTCCACTGTAAATATGAATAGTAGAGTTGGCCTATTTGTCAGTCTTTCCTAATTTGAAGACTTCCAAACTCTGAACTCATTCTCTCCCTTCACAAATAATATGTTGACAATAAAATAATGAACAGACAAAAGGTGTGAAGCTCATTTATCCGTTAATTGGTGATTAGTAGAATAGCTTTTCAATAAGAGTCTAAATTCCAGCCTAGAGATGGCTTTAACATTCATCCAGCAATATAACTGGGAATCTGCACTTGATCATCAGAGCCTTGGCCTGCAGAGCTACCAGGGGTTTAGACACCCTACACTTGGCTACTCTTTCCAGAAGACTATGTTATACAACGGGAGAAAGAAATGACCATCCAGTTTTATTTAAATTAGAAAGTAACAAATATATACATAGCATTTTTAGGATTTGCTATAGGGATTATAAATAAGAAGCAGCTAGCGTAAGGTAGGTGTTTGTGTATCTCTGTTGTCACTAGTACCAGCCAAGAATATGGAGAAATTGGAACCCTTGTGCACTTTTGGTGGGAATGTAAAATGATGTCATGGCTATGGAAAAAAGTATGGAGATGTCTCAAAAAATTAAAAATAGAACTACCATGTGATTCAGCAATCCCACTTCAAGGTATTTAGCATAAATAATTGGAAACAGGCTCTCAAAGAGATATTTGCACTCCTGTGCTCACTGAAACATTAGTCACAATAACCAAGAGGTGAAAACAACTTAAATGTCCGTTGACAGATTAATGGATTTTTTAAAAATGTGGTATATACATGTAATGGAATATTATTCAGCCTTTAAAAAAAAGAAGGAAATCCTGAGGACATTATGGTAAGCATATGGAATATGGTAGCTATAGAAGGACAAAGGCTGCGTGATTCCATTTATGAAGTATCAAAAGTAGTCAAATTCTTGAAGCAGAAAGCAGAATGGGGGTTGCCAGGGACTGGAGGAGGGAGAAATAGGGAGTTGCTGTTCATGGATAGAGTCTCAATGCTGCCCAACAATGTATATACATGTTAACAATACTGTTAACAATGCTGTACTGCAGACAAACATTTAAGAGTAGATTTCATGTTATGTTTTTTGCCACAATTTTAAAAAAAGAAAGAAATGCAAAGTGGTATAGCCACTTTGAAAAAGTTTGACAGTTTCTTATAACATTAAACATAGTTGTGCAAAACTGGGGCTTCCCTGGGGGGCGCAGTGGTTGAGAATCCACCCGCCAATGCAGGGGACACAGGTTCGAGCCCTGGTCCGGGAAGATCCCACATGCCAAGGAGCAGCTAAGCCCATGCGCAACAACTACTGAGCCTGTGCTCTAGAGCCCGCGTGCCACAACTACTGAAGCCCATGCACCTAGAGCTCGTGCTCTGCAGCAAATGAAGCCTCCGCAGTGAGAAGCCCGCGCACCACAACAAAGAGTAGCTCCCCCTCCACAACCAGAGAAAGTCCACGCAAAGCAACGCACACCCAAAACAGCCAAAAATAAATAAATAAAACAAATTTATTTAAAAAAAAAACACAGTTGTGCAAAACGATCCAACAATCACATTCCTAGGTATCGTTCAGTTAGTTTCAAAACTTAAGTCCACATAAGAACTTGCCTGCACATGGTTACAACAGCTTTATTCATAAGTACCCCCAAAATGAAAAGAACCAATTTCCTTCAACAAGTGAACATAAACGGTGGTACACCTATACAATGAAATACTTCTCAGAGAGAAAACAGAAATGAGTTATTAAGGCAAAAAGACCTGGAAGAAAAGCATACTGATAAGTGAAAGAAGCCAGTCTGAAAAGACTACACACTACATGATCCCAACTACACGACATTCCAGAAAAGGGAAAACTATAATGACATTAAGAAAAATCACTAGCTGTCTGGGGTTCTGAGGAAGATGGAGAGGGACGATTAAGTAAAGCATAGGGGATTTTTAGGGTGTTGAACTATTCTGTGGAGTCAGTACATGTGTTAGTTAGTTCACAACCTCGGGAGTTTCCCAAGTGTAATCGGAAACCAGCCCCCACCCATGCAGGGCAAGGATCTCTTGCCCTGTGAGAGGTGAACCACTCCAGATTAGTAGGTAGTGGTTTTAACAAGAAAGGCAACTTCCAAGACTTGCCTTGGGCGGCCACCAAGACAAGTAGATCTCTGCCTCAACCCACCCAAGTCTTAAAAGTTTACATAGAAGCCTTAACTGGATTCAGTCACATATACAGTCCAGAGAGTCTCAATACCACATTATCACCTCTGGGCAGGATCCTTGGGGCAGCTTGTGGGAGTGGAGAAAACAAGTGGAATGCACATTCCAAGGACAGGGGAGGGGGCAAGGAGCCTCCTATTGCCAGGGTCCAGCTCACGGGTCAACAGCTGGTCACATCCTCTCGATGACCTCCCCCAACAACATGACATTAGGCATTTGTCAAAACTCAGAACTGTTCAACAAAAAGAATACACCTTAATGTATGCAAATTTAAATGTAAGAAGTTGGGGGATCCCAGCAAGGAAGACAGATTACAGCAAAAAATCTCACTGTATTACAAATGTATAAAACAACCTCACGAAGGGAGTGGGGAGGAGAGGTACCGACCCAAGTAACTTGGAAATGAGTGGAGTCTGTGAGACTAAAGGCAAAAGAAATAAATCCTTCCTGGGAAGAAATAGAAAATTTCTCCCTCCCACACAGGGGTACAGATTAACAACCTTGACTGCTATATATATTCTGGAATGAATGGTGAATGGGGGGATTCAGGTTTCTCACTGCTGGAATGTGAATTCACAGATAAGGGAGGGTAGCAGGCTAGAATGATCCCTGTGTAATGAAGCAGAGTTGGAGACATCAGGAGGAACTCATATGCAGCTTTAATATATAGATGATTATATAAAGAAGTATTTATAGATATGTGTATATACACAGGTTAGTTTACATGCATGGATTTCTTTGTTCGGTCAGCTGAGAGGGCCCAAAAAAACAACAATGAGCACACCCAGCTTGGTTTCTAATACCATTCTTCAATAAACTGAACCAGGGCTTCTTGGAGAAATGGTTGATTCTAGGACTGGGAAGGAAATTGACAAGATGAGCGTGGAGCATCTTGTATTGCCAGGAAGTTAAGGAGATAATATAAAATAAATAAATAAAATCCACCTCAAGGGTATGTCAAAGGACAAAGGAGCCAAGTGAAGAGCTCCAAATGGCCAAAGCTGAAACAATTTAAGTAATAAAATAAGTAATACTGGATTATAACCCAAAGTATAAAATAAATATCCATGAGTCCACACTATATAAATGATTAAATTAATTAATAAAGAGACAAATCTATGTGGAAGAATTCCAAAGCATTTATGTAACTATTCGGATCTCAAGGAGGGGGAGCCTAATTCCTTAAGTCTGGGTTGTACATAGTGGCTTCCTTCCAAAGAGGACAGTATGGAAGAAGGAGAAATAAAGAATAACTTTACAGTGAAGAAACTTGACAAACACTACCTCCGCTGGGTGATCAAGGTCAATGTCAATTCATAAATACTGTTAAGAGTCTGTACCCTTGAGATGATGTGATGTAAATGGCACTTGACCTCTGTGATCTTCCTGCCCAAAACCCACAAGCCCAGTGTACACAGAAGAAAATTATTAAATTCCAATAGAGGGGCATCCTACAAAATATCTCACCCATATTCCTCAAACTATCAAGGTCATCAAAAACAAGTATGGGAAATTATCACAGCAAGAGAAGCCTAAGGAGACATGATAAATATGAAATGGAATCCTGGAAGAGAAAAAGGACATTAGGTAAAAACTTAGGAAATCTAAATAAACTATGGAATTTAGTTAATAATAATGTATTGATATTAGGTCATCAATTATAACAAATGGACCATACTAATATGTTAATAACAGTGGAAACTGGATGTGGGGTATATGAGATCTCTTTGTACTATCTGCTTCATTTTTCTGTATATCCAAAACTGTTCTAAAAAAATTAACTATTTACAAAAAAAAGACAAAGAAAAAAAAAGATAAGCCACAGATTAGGAGAGAATATTTAAATACTTTCAAGGCACATATGTGATAAAGACTTGTATCCAGGCTATATAAAGAATTCCCAAAACTCGGAAGAAAACAATCCAATTTAAAAATGGGAAACTGATCTGGACACTTCACCAAAGAAGATATACAGACAGCAAATAAGCACATGAAAAGATACTCAACATCATTAGGGAAATGAATATTATTAAAACAACTATGAGGCACCACAACACACCTAAGAACGGCTGAAGTTAGAAAGACTGACCATACCAAGCGTTAGCGAGGCGGTGGAGGTGGAACTCTCATAGACTGTGGTATGGAATGTAAAATGTAAAAATCACTTTGGAATACAGTTTGGCAGTGAAAAGATAAACATACACCTACCACATGATCCAGCCACTTCACTCCTAAGTATTTACTTCCGAAAGAAAGCATATGTCCATACAAAGACACAAACAAGAATGTTCATAGCATTCTGTGTATTTTAACAGCCAAAAACTGTTAACAACCAAAACATCCATTAACAGGTGAACAGATAAACAAATGATGGTGGAATTCTACAACAGAATACTTCTCAACAATAAAAAGGAATGAACCACTGATATATGCAGTATCATGGATGAACTTAAAATAATACTGAAAGAAGCCAGATCACACAAAAAAAGAACATACTGTATGATTCCATTTATACTAAACTCTGGAAAATGGGAACTCATCTATAATGGCAGGACGCAGATGAGTGGTCGTCTGGGGGGAAAGGGCGCAGGAGTAAGGATTACAAAGGCGTAGGACGACACTTTCAGGAGTGACTGGTTGTTCACCACCTTGAGGTGATGCTTTCATGGGTGTGCAGACGTCAAAACTGATCAGACTGCCCACTTTAAATATGTGCAGTTTATATCAGTCAGATATCAATAAAGCATTTACATATGGTAATGTAGTAATAATGCAGTGAGAGAAGGACTAAGCAGAGTAAGGTTTTTCCCTTCTCAAAGGAAGGACTTTGTGGAGGGTTGAAATTCTGAAGGACCCTGTATCAGTATCATTGCAAGTGCTCGCCTACAAACTGTTACTGGTCCACAACGACATAAGGAATTTGCACAAGAAGGTAAAACAACTACCTCCCAAAGCACGCTGGGAGGCCAAAATTTCTCAGTGAAGAAAGAAGTATATTGATGAACATTGTGGCACAAGCTCCACATCTAATCACCAAGCTGTAACAAACAGTTCATAGAGTGGCATTAGCCTACAGACACGTTTTGAGTAGCACCGTCTGAACTGCACTCACTCTTATTAATCTCACTAAGCCTACCCTCATCTGTATGATGAGAATAAGAGGAAATGCTCTGGACACCTCGAATAATAATCTGATGATGCTCTAATGAATTATAAATCTTGCAAAAATCAGGTACCAGTGATGTGTTATTGAGTTATGTAGAAAGTCATCTGAAATAAAGCAATATATAAAAATAAAATATTTTTTATTTGCTCAAAATGCTTGTTTTTAAAGTTAACTGAAATTAAAAATGGTCTGTTTTCCAATGAAGTTGTTAACATCCAAAACTTCATTAAGAGTTTGTAACAAATTAAGAGTTTACAACAGATGTGGTCTATATACAGTCTTAGCTGACATTTGGATCGTAGTGTATACTCTATACAATGACATGTATTCTTTTTATCAGAGCATACTCTCCTGATCAGACACAGAAATACAGAAGTTACAGTGTTATTTTCATTTTTATCTATGTTCTAATATGAGATTTTAGTTTCTAGAATTCAAAACTCAAAATCGTTCACACAGATTTAGTGTTTTTTCACGTCTGGAGCACTTCTCTAAGAAATTTTACATTTTATAAACTTTCCTTTGAAATACGAGAAAAACATGGAATCTCCTGAGTTACAGATGTAGCTTATACATTCTTCAAAAGTTATTTTTTTAAAATATCACAAATTAACCATATATATCCATAATAAACATCCTTGCTATTCACATAGTTCTTTAAGCAATATTCAAGTATATTTGTGCTTGTAAGTTTACATGACTTTAGAGCCTACTTTTAGCTTTCAATAAAACTGTATATCTGTAAAGGTTTCTCAAATATGTAATAAATGAAGCAAAACAGTCATTATGAAAATATAAACTGCTATTATAGCCTTTTCATCTTTCATGTTTTTATGCATTTCTTGTCAACCATATAATTTCCTGTTCTTTAGGGAAGTTGATAAATTGTTGTCTTTGTAATCTCAACACTGCTGCTTTCTCAGCAGGCCATAAGAGTGTATCACAGGTTTCCTAACACATGGTATTCACTCTGCCGTATCAGCTGTAGCAGTGGAATCCGATAATATTGGTATTCATCACTTCCAGTTATTTCAACTGCAGGACCACCTTAAAACACAAAGGGAGGGAAGGGCGGGAATCAGGTTATCCCAGAATGATGCCAGTATCTGCTGAATGAGATGCTTTGAAATCTCTGAAGAAGGGGCTGGAGAACTGACAAGTACAATGCACAGAAGGCACAGGTCTGCCAGGATCCATGCTTCAGACTCATCTAACATTTACACCAGGCCCTGCCACACACGCCTCCAGACTTGTAGCCTCATCCAAAGGCAAGCCAGGCTACCAGTTTGTTACTGGGCACGTGGACCGGTCATCAAGGCACCACGATGGCCGAGTGACTACAGAGTATGGAGGGAAGATGAAGTATACCAGAGTTTCAAAAAGATCGAGCCAAGATGGGTTAGTGGCAAGAGAGGTTGGTAAGAATAACTGACTTTAATCCTTGAGACACGATCACTAGAGACGACGCTCGGCAACAAGGAAAGGAACATACGCAACGCAGGGAATTATTTTTATGTCTTCCTCACAGCAGCAGTTTCTACTGTCTAAATATTATTTTTCACATTAGTTAAACACTCGGAATTGTTACTGTTACTTAGCCATTCCTTTGTAAATGTAAAGCTTTTGGTCCTTCATTAGCTCTATTTTGTCTCAAGCTGATTTCTGTCCTAATAACTACAAACCATATTTTGTCTCCGGTACTTAAAGCGATTTTCTACCATTTGTCCAGTAAATAAGACAATCTTTTTCTTCAAGATCATTAACTATTTTTAATCATTAAATGTCTTCAGAATCAACTAATTTCACAACTCCAAGTTAAAAAAAATTTTTTTACCATTAATGAGCACTGGAGCAAAACAAATCTAGCTGTTATTCTTTAAAAAAAATAACTACTTGATAAATTATGTTCTATTAATGTAAATTAAAATTATAATTAATGTAATATCTAAAACTAGAGAAGAACATATCAAAACATATCTTCTGTGCTTGACATAAAATATCAGGAACAAAAGAAATATTAAACATAAATGATTCGTTTTTCTTATATTGCTCTAATGGTATCAATCAGAAATTAAATATTTTGAACCATACAAAAAAATTAAAACACATACCTTATTAGCTGCTTCCAAGGAATTTATTAGATTCTGCAGCTCTTCTTTACTCATTTCAACAGAATACGGCTTGACTTCACCATTTTCTTTCACATCTAGATGAAGGTTTAAAAGTGGCATTTGTAGTGTAGCAATCTTGTCACTAGAAAGTGCAAGCTGTTTAAAATGAGAAAAATACTAATTAGTAAGTAGTATTAAAAAGGAATATATTACATATGCATCAGAGCTTACAAACAACACGTTAGAAAAAAGCGTGCTCCTGTTTGCTATGAAGTACAGGGAAATGTGAAAGGAGTAAAAGAAATTAAACCCATGCCAAACCAGCATATATCTGAAGAACAGAAAAAGAAAAGAGAGAGAGTAGTTTAGGGGAAAAAGTTTAGTTCAGGATTTTATGGTAGGAGTAGAAATCTAGAGCAGCGTTATGGCTGGGAAGTACTGAATGGGTCCAATGCATCAAGAAACACAGAATTTTAAAGAAGTGTAATGATAACAATAGGATGAAAGTCCGTGTACAAAGATAAAACTAAAAACACCATTAAGTCTCAGAAATTAAGATGCTTAAATAATGAGCAGATAACTCTCTATTAAACTATTGAAAAATGTTATCAAGATACCATCTTTGATCAGAGCCACTCAACAAAAACATATGACACTTTTACCTCTTCTACTTTCTGTCTAGAGGAAATGGAAGAACCAACTGTTTACGATACTAAAGCTTTTTGAAACAAGCATCATAGCTTCACTGGCAGATAGCAAAGAGAAACTCAGTTTTCCTGGAATCTGAGCCAGTAACCCCACAATAACTGCATTTTGGAGTGCTACCACTTGCAAAAGTTTACTTGGGCAATAGTAAAGGACTCCCTCCCTGACAACCAACCTCAAAGGATCTCCCTTGTGGTGCATACACTACAGGACCAAACAAACCTTCACGTAGCTCCTCCATCCTCTCTCCAAAATACAGGACCCATAATATCTGAGAAAGCATCACCTTCAGGTTGTCCGCCTCATCAATAATTTTCCTCAATATTTCCAACAAGTGGTTTCCCAGCCTATGTTTGAGTACCAGCTATGAGAAGGAGTGTGCTAACTCAAAAAGAGGTTAAAATAATTTTCAGGGCTTCCCTGGTGGCACAGTGTTGAGAGTCCACCTGCCGATGCAGGGGACGTAGGTTCGTGCCCCAGTCCGGGAAGATCCCACATGCCGCGGAGCGGCTGGGCCCGTGAGCCATGGCCGCTGGAGCCTGCGCGTCCGGAGCCTGTGCTCCACAACGGGAGAGGCCACAACAGTGAGAGGCCCGCGTACCGCAAAAAAAAAAAAATAATTTTCAGATACGTATAGTGGTTAAATTATTATTTCTTAGGTTGAATTGAAACCTATCTTATTACAAATCATATACTTTAGCCTTTGTCCTATTCGCCAGAGCCACAGAGTACATATCTATTCCTTCATCTACATGACTTTTAGCCCTTTAATGACTTAAAGCTTTACTTAATTAAATTTATTATACTTGTAATTTATTATACATGGTTTAGATGTCTGCAGTGCACTTACTGATGCCCAAGTTAACACAAAAGATGTAATTTTAATTATCTTAGATACATTTTTAGGAAAATGTATTCTCAAAAGTACATAAATTTTAGATATATATTACAAAAAATAAATCTATTCAAAAAATGAAATAAAAAGAATACTCATAAATAAATATATTCCCACCTTTAACTGCCAATCAAAATCCTGTAGCTGTGAAGAGGAAATATCAACTATCTCTTCCAACAGAGCCTGCCTGATTTCATCTTTCCTACTTTTTAAGCATTTCATGATAGCTTCTTGATGAGATGAATTCAACTGATCCAAATGCTGAGATATCTATGAAAATAAAAATAGATGGTCAGAAAATAAGTGAAAGGGCCTGTTTATTTTTTTAATTTTTATTGGAGTATGGCTGCTTTACAATGTTGTGCTAGCGTCCACCACACAACAAAATGAATCAGCCATACACATAGAGATATCCCCTCCCTTTTGGACTTCCCTCCCATTTAGGTTACCGCAGTGCATTAGGCAGAATTCCCTGTGCTATACAGTATGTTCCCATCATTTGTCTATTTTATACATAGTATTGATAATGTATATGTGTCAATCCCAGTGTCCTAATTCCTCCCACCCCACCCCTTCTCCCCTTGGTATCCATACATTTGTTCTCTACGTCTCTGTCTCTATTTCTGCTTTGCAAATAAGACCACCTATACCACTTTTCTAGATTCCACATATATGCGTTATTATACGATATTCGCTTTTCTATTTCTGACTTACTTCACTCTGTATGACACTCTCTAGGTTCATCCACATCTCTACAGATGACCTAATTTCACTCCTTTTATGGCTGAGTAATATTCCACTGTATACATGTACCACATCTTCTTTACCCATTCCTCTTTTGATGGACATTTAGGTTGCTTCCATGTCCTGGCTATTGTAAATAGTTCTGCTATGAACACTGGGGTGCATGTGTTTTTTTGAATCATGGTTTTCTCTGGGTATATGCCCAGTAGTGGGATTGTTTGGTCATATGGTAGTTCTATTTTTAGTTTTTTTAAGGAACTTCCATACTGTTTTCCATAAGTGGCTGTATCAATTTACATTCCTACCAACAGTGTATGAGGGTTCCCTTTTCTCCACACCCTCTCCACCATTTATTGTTTGTAGATTTTTTGATGATGGCCATTCTGACCAGTGTGAGGTGATACCTCATGGTAGTTTTGAGTTGCATTTCTCTAATAATTAGTGATGCTGAGCATCTTTAGGGCCTTTCTGTTTAAAATGTAAACAACAGTCACACTCTCACATACCCTTTAAAATAGTAGTGTCAATAAATGAAAAAAAAACTTCTATAACCATGAAACAATAAGATGAGGATGCATAACCAATAAACAAGAGGTTTTAACAAATTTCTGCAAAACAGAAAGTAAAGAGGGCTGACCAGTGAAGCAGAAAAAGAGTGAATACACTTGGAAACCACTAAAGCTGGTATACCTATACTAATGTATCAGAAAACAGACTTTGAGAAATAAAGCAGGATAGCAAAAGGGTTGTTCAACAGAAATACATATCACAAATGTGTGTGCACGTAATAACACCGCTTCAAAATATATAAAGCACCAAAACTTGGCAGAAAAAGAGAAATGGGTAAATCAACTTTCATAATTAGAGATGTTAACAAACCTCTCAGTAACTGATAGAAAGAGACAAAAAATCAGTAAAAATATAGCATTGAAAAACATTTTCTGCTCAACCTAACTACACATAGAACACTACACCCTACGATTGCAGAATACATATTATCTTCAAATGTATATGGGACATCCCCGAAAATGAACCATATGCTGAGCCATGTCGCAAATCACAACAGATTTCCAAGGACTGGAACCATACTATTTATATTTTTGAGCCACTGTGTAATTAAATCATAACTGAAAAAAATTCCAAACATGTTGCTGAAAATTAAGCAATATGGTAACACAGTACTAAGTGACAAAAGAAATACATCTTGCATAAACACTTACAGAGAAAAAGGAAACAAAACAAACTTCCTAATTCATTCCATGAGACCAGAATAAAACTTTATATTCTGAAAAAAAAATTATAGGAAAAAAAATTATGGGCCAATATCACTCAAATATAAATGAAAAAATCCTAAACAAAATATTGGCAAATCACGCGGAGCGGCTGGGCCCGTGAGCCATGGCTGCTGGGCCTGCGTGTCCGGAGCCTGTGCTCCACAACGGGAGAGGCCACAGTGGTGAGAGGCCCGCGTACCGCAAAAAAAAAAAAAAAAAAATTGGCAAATCAAACCAAAAGTTACATTAAAAAAAGATAATACATCACGAGCAAGTTGAGTTTATTTTGGCAACGTAAGGTTAGTTTAACATTCAAAAATCAATGCAAGGCATCCCATTAACAAAATAAAGGTGAAAATAATAAATAAATTCAGGAAAAAAGCATTTGATAAAATTCAATACCTATTAATGATAAAAATTCTCAGCAAAGTAAGAATTGTAGGAAGCTTCTTTAATCTAATCACGGATACCCATAAAATCATACAGCTGACACTAAATTGTGAAATAGTGAACACATACATTCTCTGTAAGATCAGGAACAAGGCACTGCTTTTTTTTTTCCCCCCAAAACTGTCCTGAAGGTATTAGCCAGTGCAATAAGAGGGAAAATAAAAGGTATTAAAATTGAAAAAGAAAATGATTGCATACAAAAAAATCCAAGAAAATTTATAAACCATTATATATAAATAAATTTAGAAAGACTGTTGGACACAAAGTATATAAAAATCAACACTCTTTGCACATACTAGCAATACACAACTGGACAGCAAAATTAAAGAACATTAGAAACATCAGTTACTTAGAAATAAATCCAACAAAATATTTGCAAGACCTCTACACTGAAAACTACAAAATATTAGAGTGAAACTGAAGTTAATCTAAATAAATGGAAGGTCATACCATATTCATAGATCAGAAAGCTCAATACTGTTAAGATGTCAATTCTCTCCAAAACAGTCTAGAGATTCAGTGCAATCCCATGCTATGCACTTAATGTCCCCTAAAAATTCATGTTAAAACTCTGACCTTCGGGCTTCCCTGGTGGCACAGTGGTTGAGACTCTGCCTGCTGATGCAGGGGACATGGGTTCGTGCCCTGGTCCAGGAAGATCCCACATGCCGCAGAGCGGCTGGGCCTGTGAGCCATGGCCATTGAGCACGCGCGTCCGGAGCCTGTGCTCCGCAACGGGAGCGACCACAACAGTGAGAGGCCCACATACCGCAAAAAAAAAAAAAAAACAACTCTGACCTTCAAGGTGATATCAAGAAATGGGGCCTTGGAGATGTAATCAGGTTTGGATGAGGTCATGCAGGTGGGACCCTCATGATGGGATTAGTGCCCTTATAAGAAGCACCAGAGAGTTTGCTCTCTGTCTCCACCCCTACCCCCACAGCCATGTGAGGACACAGCAAGAAGGCAATCATCTGCAGCAAGGAAAAAAGCCCTCACCAGGGACCAGAATCAGCCACACCTTGACTTTGGACTCCCTAGACTCTAGAACTGCAAGAAATTAATTCCTGTTATTTAAGCTACTCACTCCAAGGTATTTTGTTGTGGCAGCCCAAGCTAATACTCCCCATCAAAATTCCAGCAGGTTTTTTGGTTAAAACTGACAAGTTGATTTTAAAATGCACCTGAAAATACAAAGGATCTAGAGTAACGAAAGCAATCTTGAAGAAACACAAGGTTGAAGCTCTTCTACTACCAAATATAAAAACTTAATGTAATATGGCTTTAATTCTACAATAATTAAGACATTGTAGTATGGGCAAACATAGACAAACAGACTAATGGAGTGGAAAAAGAGTCCAGATAGAGAACCATACATATATGGTCACCTGATTTCTGAGAAAGGCTGCACAGCAATTTTATGGGGCAAGGATGGTCATTTCAATAAATGGTACTAGGTCAAGTGGATATCATATGGAAAAATTTGAATTTGACCCCTACTCCATACACAAATATTAATTCAAAATGCATCAGTGACATAAATGTAAAAGCTAAAACAATCAAGCTTCTACAAGAAAGCATCCAAAAACATCTTCATGGCTCTGGCACAAATATTTCTTAAACACAGCATTAATATCACTAACCATCAAAAGAAATACTGACAAATTGGACTTGATTAAAATTCAGAACTTCTACTCACCAAAAGATACTATTAAGAGACTGAAAAGGCAAGTAACATAAAAGATATTTAAAATACATATATCCAAGAACTCATATTCAGAATATCATCGAAATCAAAATGACAAACATACATAACTCCATTTTTTTCCCAAGTGGGCAACCTACACAAACATGCCCAAATGACTTTTGACAAAGGTACAAAAGCAATTCAATGGAAGGATACCCCATGACCCTGCAATTTCACTTCAAGATGTCTATCCTAGAAAAGCTGGTCCATGTGTGTACAAAAAGACACATACGAAATGTTTGTAGCAGCACTATTCATAATAATGAAAGAGGCAATGACCCAGCTGTTCATCAGTAGGGGGATAGAAAAATAAGCCCTACTAATTCCTATCATCAAATACTACAAGGGGTTAAAATACATAAACCAGATCTACATTTATGAACACTGGTAAATCTAAAATGCAATGTTGCAGAAAAATTACAAATAGATACAAACATTACCATTGACAAGTTACACATTTAAACAGCTCAAATAATTGTATATATTGCTTAAAGATGCAAATATTCACACAATATAGAATACAAAACACACACACAACTTCACAAGTGGTAATCTCCAGGGGGAGGGTGATATTTATGTGTATCTGTAATGCCTTGTTTCTAAAACACACACAAACCTGAAATACATAAAACGAAATTTTAACAACTGTTTAATTGTGGTAATGGGAATATAGGTGTCAGTTATATAACTTTCAGTTTTCTTCTATATGACTTAAATGTTTCACAATTTAAAAATATACAAACAAAAAAAAAATAAAAAAATAAAAAAAAAAATATACAAACAACCAAAAACAAAACTACAAAAATCCAGAACTTCCACAGATTTTCCACTTACAATTATGAGGTTTTTATCGTTATCTATTATACACTTAATAATGATGGCCCTTGTTTTATATAGTGCCCTGAAGACCAACTTAATAAAAAAAAATCTGAATACAAATTATTTATCATAAGGTATATAAATCTGAAATGAAGTTACCTCTTCATCAGATAAATTTTTACCAACTACAGCTTTGAAAAAGTTGGTAATGTCTTCTAGAACATGCACCCATTCTGTTGAATCCCAAACACTGTGATAATCCTGGTAGAGAGGATAAGTTCGGCCACAAATGCCATCAATTATTTTATGAAGAAGCTAGAGAGAAGAAAAAAGAGAAATAAATGTAATTATAAGTAAAATTATAAAACAGATTTATCTTCCTTGTAGCACATAAATGGTGTTGGGAGAAGTTCATGTTACCTTCAGGAGCAGCTGAGGTTGAAAAGCAACTATCCTTAACATTATTTTATTAATTAAAAGTTAGAGGGCTTCCCTGGTGGCCCAGTGGTTGGGAGTCCGCCTGCCGATGCAGGGGACACGGGTTCGTGCCCCGGTCCGGGAAGATCCCACATGCCACAGAGCGGCTGGGCCCATGAGCCATGGCCGCTGAGCCTGAGCGTCCGGAGCCTGTGCTCCGCAACGGCAGAGGCCACAACAGTGAGAGCCCCGCATACCGAAAAAAAAAAAAAAAAAAAAAAAAAAAGAGCTTCACACACCCACACACACACACACACAAACAGACTTTCTGTAATTGTCCACCTTCAGAAGCTAAAATAATTTTATAGACACACTGTTTCTCCAACGTTCCTGAAAGGAAGATGGTGAGTGTACAAGTTTCTCCTTGGGATTGCTTAGACATCGGATTTATACCAATAACGAAAAAACAAGGTATGACTCTTAGATCAAAGTCTTTTAACTGTAGATCTACACACCTCTTCTCTCCGTTTTCCACAACACCCACACATTTCTTTTGGTCCAAAAAAAGCCCTCGGCGCCTTTCTTTCTTTTTTACATTCCTTTCTCTCTACCCTACCTTAATGCCAGCAATGGAAACCCTAACACATATATAACTAAACAAAGTAATTAAGATTGGATTTTGGAACAAAACTGTCTCGTCTGAATCCTATTTCCACTACATACTAGTTTTGCCAAGTTATTTAAACATTCTGTGCCTGTTTCCTCATGTGTAAAACGAGGATATCATCTATCCCTATAATGTTGTATGGATTGAAGAATACATGCAGATCACTTGGCACACTCCTGGCATTAAACACTGCTTGCCATTGTTATCCTTCATCATCTTATTATTATCATCATCATCACTATTACTACTACTACTACGGTACTACGTTCCATGCCTTTAACATATATTAACTGAGTACCTACTATACCAGCACTATTCTAGGCAAATAATAAATACGGTTTTCCTTCTCAAGGGATATTTGTGTCTTGTAAGAAGCATACTTGAACCCAAACAACTTGGAAATGCATTTAAGCAGCAAGGCTTCCAACTCTTTTCTCCTGGATCATAGTCCAGTCCATTTTAAGCAGTAACTCCTCTATAAACACCACACATATCGGAACAGAGATGAGCAACTGGTGACACTACTTCCAAATGTTGGCTAAAGCACTATGTGAACAGAAATTTTATTTATCATAAATTAACCAACATTTTCAACTTGAAATTCATTCAAAATTCTCTACCTATATTTCACCTTATCCCAAACTGTCCCCCATGCTAAAACAAAACTCAGAACTCAAACTGAAAAATAAGAGTGCTATCCTTTTGGAATATATTTTTTAAATTAATTCACAAATATGTAATGAGCACTTCATTCCAGTTATTAAACAAGTTAATGTAAATACAAAGAAAAATAACTATAACAGCTACCATTTATAAAGCCCGAATTATGTACCAAACACTGTGCTGATCTTCACTGTAACCCCGTGAAGTAAGCCTTGCTATTACCCCCATTTTACAAATGAGGAAACTGAGGATAAATAAGATAAGGTCATACATATCAGAGCCTCAGTCCATTAGAGAAAACTAATATATCAATAAATAAATGTAATTTAGGATGATAAGAGTTATAATACAAGTTTACAGAAGGTACAAAACAGCACAGAGGAAGGAGGGGAAAGTATGTCTTAAAAGGATGAGTAGTTGGCCAAACAGGAGAAGGGCATTTCTAGTCACAAGCAGCTACATATGCAAATAAGTGTAAAACCACATGGCACAATTTGGGAGATGACAGCATACAAAGCTGGAGAGGTGGTGGAGGCCAAATCACAAAAGGCCTTGTATACAGTGCAAAAGAGCCAAAACTTTAATGTGTGTTCAATAGGGAAGCAACCTATTCGCATATCTGCATTATGGTTCTATAAATCTGCCAAAAGGGCGGGAGCTATAAGGAGGGAAAAGGGAAAGAGGTGAGTCCAAAGGCTCCCATCTTCCATTTACCAGCAAGAGATTGGGGAGGAGGGGGTGTTACTGTCGAGGACACTCAAATTGGAGGCAGCAGGGAGGTAAAGAAGATGTGAAAAGGAGGACCAAGGATGATACTCAGAATTTCAAGTTGAATGACTCAGAAAGTGGCGGTGTCACAAACCAAAAATGAGGCTATAGCTACAGAAGGAGTAAGTCAGGGAGAAAATGAGGAGCTCAGCCAAGGATATACTGAATTTGAGACACCTGTGGTGTATCTAAGCAGTAGCCTGACACTCAGGGAAGAGAGTTTTGGATCCAGAGATTCAGGAGTCATCTACATACCTGGCAGTAAAGGTTATGGGCCTTATCTTTGTAGTACGCAGGTAGAATGAAGACAGGAGCAGGAAGCTAATGCAAGAGTCAAAGTCAACAGATCTGAGCATCTGCTTCCACTTTGCCACTTATTCCAATAGTTTGACAACTTTGGGTAAGTTACCCAAACCCTCTACTGACATTTTAGTTTCCTCATTTGTAAAATCAGAGAAAAGAGTTAAGATGGTTTTTCTTGATCCTGGTAGGATAAGTAAATTTATTCCCCTCTATCTCCCCACACTATCCCCATTGTAAATGGAACAGAGAAGGAAGGAAGGCGGAGATTTGGGACTTATAAAAGCTGCATATCATGGACACTGAAGGCCAGGCCACCATAGCCTGGGATCCAGATGTCAGGCCCAGTGATAAAGCGAAGCTTAGTAAACATTAATTGATTCCTTCCTTCAGCAGACACTGATTAAGAAATCACCTTGGGCCAGACATAACTCTCAAGAACTGGGGATATAAACAAGGTATCTACCCTGAAGGAGTTCCGAATAAAAGAGGCCAGTGGCAAGAGGACCAGTTAAGCAGTTGTATTCAAGGAAGACTCAATCAGGCCTCAATTGCCGGGGGACAGAAAAGGTGGGAGTAAACATGTTAACATATTAATTACAAAACAAAGTGTTAGCACTCTGAAGTCAGAGGGCAAAGGACCACAGTTCCTAGAGCTCATGCTGAAACTCAGTTT
Source organism: Phocoena sinus (assembly GCF_008692025.1). Taxonomy (NCBI): domain Eukaryota; kingdom Metazoa; phylum Chordata; class Mammalia; order Artiodactyla; family Phocoenidae; genus Phocoena; species Phocoena sinus. Next base: position 71,653,544 of record NC_045767.1, read on the forward strand.
TGCATATATATTGCCTTTTTTTTTTTTTAGCTGTTGGCAAATTTCCTTACGGTCAGGAGACCTGGGGCACTAAGGGTTTTTTCACTTGAAAGTTCAAGAGAAAAAAAACACTTCTCAGGCAGATTTTCCTCTTACAGCAACCATTGGATTTTCTTCCTTTCACACAGGTCACAGTCAAAATTTCGTTATATGTACTTACCGTCTCCACATTTCTCTCACCTTTCAAACTAAAAATCTGCTGCTGCCAAAAACAATACTGTAAACTGCCAGGGCCTTTGGTATTAAGACTTAACACAGGAGCATGGTATACAGAGACTCCCGCTCACCTGTCCAGACTTAGTCTCCCTGCTCTGCTTCCCACTCTGAACTCCAGCCTCTAAAACTAGAGCAGGTCCTGAAATTTCCCTGGGGCTGGCTTTCTTCTACCTTTGCACCTGCTATTCCCTGGCCTGAAACTCTCTCTCTCCCCTCTGCCCAGTCTGGTTCCTACTCCTCTTACAAGACCCAAGCTAGAAATCTAGGCAGCCGCTCTGGAAAACCTTCCCTTGCCCCTTCAAATCTGGGTTGCTACCTCTCCCACGAACTCCCTACTGGGTGACTCGGTTTGGTTTCCTTGTTAGATGACAAGGTCTACCAGGGTACAGGCTGCCTCGCTCACCATTTTACCTTATCCCATCAGGGCATTCAGCACATAGTAGACTTCAATGAAAAGTCGTCTGAACAAACGAATAAGGCTGCTTTTTCCAGACTCTCATAAACCAGGTTACTTCTTAGACTGGAGTTGCCAACGTATATGTCACCTCCTGAGGTAAGGTCCACCTTGGACCACCTATCTAAAGTAAGTCTCCCAGTTTTGGTAGCATTTATCTTTTTTTTTTATTCTGTCGCCCTCAAGGGGGTATGGTATGCCTCTCTAGGTCACCAAAGCATCCCAAGCACCAGGCACTGTGCCTGGTACATAGGGAGCGTTGGGGAGCTTTGCGCTGAATGAGTCGTATACGAGACGTTGCAAGCCAACCCGTACAGATTGTAAGTTTTCAAAGACTACGTGGCGACTCCACCCCCCGGCCCGGGTCACTTAGTCCCGGCCGCTTGCGGGAGAGAACAGGCAGTCCCCACTCAGGTGCGGGCGCGGCGCGGCGGGCGTCTGCGTGCAAAGCGCCCAGAGAGGCCCCTGGAGGCCGGGTCGCAGAGGTGGCGACCCAAGCCTCGGCCTCCTCAACTCTCCAGGAGACGCAGGGGGCGGGCCACCCGAAATCACACCCGTTCCTCCTCCTTCCCCTGGTAAGCAGGCGCGAGCCCCGCAAAGCCGTCCAGGTGGGGCCTGCCCCGCACGCCAGGCCTTCTCGGAGCCCGGCCCCGCGTAGCCGCCCCTAGCGCCCTCCTCACCTGCAGGCCCAGCTCGGCAGGAAGCTTCTGCAGCCGCCACAAGGGAACCCCCTCTTCCGGCTCCATCCTGGCGAGTAGCGAGGCTGGGTCACATGACCAGTCCTGGCGTCTCCTTTGAAGCCGCGGCTCGCTCACGTGACTCTACCCAGCTGGTCGGGGTGGGCGGGGCGGGCCTGGAGACGCTGGAGCCCTTGTGCGCTTGCGCAGAGATGGAGGCCTCGCTTTCCCTATGAGCGAGGAAAATACTTTCTGCCCGTTGCGACGTTGAAACGTTTGTTACACACCCGTATGGTATTACGTGGAAGGCATATTCGCGAATCTCTCAAAGCAGTTGGTAACTTTGTTCAGAGTTTTATTAACCTTTCTCTGCACACTTAGAGGTATGGTTATCTTTCATTTCGGGGATTACAGGTGACTTTGATTCCCTTTTAGTTTTTCTAAATTTTCTATTCAAAGTTTTAGTTTTAAATGATTTTATTTAAAATGCTAGATTATGATTCCATCTAGTCCCTTTAATTTTGGCTTGAAAATTAGCCAAATCTTACCTGAACTCATCCCCTTCTTTCAACATCTTGCTAAATGCAAGCAATAACAACCGACATACGCTGATAATCTGTCTTCCAATCGCATTGCCTAGAACTACAGTCTCAGTTGGCGTAGGTTCTGCCTTCCAAATCGTCAAAGGCAGTGCATAACATGAATCCCAGCTTTCTGGCCTGCCGCCATACACTAAATCAACTACATATTTTAGGTTATGTTACAGTACCTCCCACTCATACCAATTTCTGCGTTGGTCAGAGTAGGTTGACTAACAAAACAACGCCAAAATTTTAGTAGCTTAACATAATATTTTTTCTTTATATGTGTGTCAGTTTAATAATACAGGTAAGGTATAGGTGGTTAGGAGGCTCTTTTAGTCTTCAAGACCTCAGAGTCCTGTCTGTTCAGTCACTGGGGAAAAAGCATGTGAAAGATAATAAAGGAGATTTTTATGTGCCAAATCTAGAAATGGGGAACATCATTTCTACCCGTTTCCATCAGCCAGAACCCAGTTTCATGGTAGCAACTAACTGTAAGGTAATCTGGAAAATACAGTTTAGCTGTGTTCCCAAGAAGGAAAAGAAACAGTTTGGTAAACACACAGTTTATGTCTACCACAATCATGCTGTTCAAAAGACAACTAAGAATGTCTAATACGAGGTATATCAACACTGTTAACCATCATTCTCTTTCACATTTTCATGTGGAACAATCATGCTTGGTAGCTTATTGTTAAAGTAAAATATTAAACCAGGCTCCAACTAACATCTTGTACCTGCCTCAAATTAGTATTGATTCAGGTTCATATTAAGAGGAGGGGCTGAGAGGTTAATAATTCAATCAACCCCTTTTTGTGTTATTGCCACAATCAGGTTAGATTAAAATCTGTGATTCTAGAAGTTATATCTGAGAGAAATCAAGAGGGTGAAACTGGCTGGTTGGCTGCTTAGGTAAAACTCTGGGCTATACTAATTTAGAATTATTATAAGAAAAGGTCCAGTCTTCAGTTTTTTATGTCCCCAGACTCTATTTTGTCATTTCACTCAAGATATTGACTCACCCTAACTGAACTTGCTTACCAGAATGTTACACAATAGGAACTGCTTCTCCTTAGTGTAATCTCTTTTGAAGAAAAACCTGTCTCTTTGAGTCTCCTTTTCGTTAAATGCCATACCCTTATAATTGCTTCTTATACACTCTTGACCAATATCTTGGAAATATTCTGTTCTAGAGGGTTACTCTGGGAATTTCTATCCCCCATCATTGTGGGTCAAGTCTTACTAGTAAGTTTCAAATGATAACTTTCTTTTGTCGCTAAATTCTGGGCTCCCTATTTTCACCCACAAAGTAACATTAGCTTCAGTAATTACAATTTCTGACAAATGTTTGAGAAATCCAGAAAAGCTATTAACTCATTATTCAGAGTTTAAGGCATCCGTTAAGAAAAGAAATTGTCTGTAGTTTTCCACATCTGTTTCTCAGTTCAAACCTGCTTTTCAGGTTATCCTACAACTTGAAGTTGACTAATTTGTTCACCTTAATTAGATACATTGCAATATAGATGTGCTTAGTAATTTGCTTTGCAATCTATGTAAAATTATTCCTGTTCATAAATTGCTGAGAGCAAAGAGGCTTCAACTTTCAATGAGTTTAATTACTATCCTATAACCATACAGGAAATGTTGAAATGTTACATTGGCATTGGTTCTATTAAATTGAAACAAGTTATGGATAGCTAATTTGTAAAGACTTGGAAGATACTGGGTTTTATTTTGTCTGTATAAACTCAGATTTGGCTGCCTAGGAAATGTCTTTTTTTCTTAACAACTTATTTTTATTTGTTTATTTATTTATTTGGTTGTGCTGGGTTTTAGTTGTGGCATGCAAGTGGGATCTAGATCCCTGACCAGGGATCAAACCTGGCCTCCCTGTATAGGGAGTTCAGCGTCTTAACCACTAGCCACCAGGGAAGTCCCTAGGAAACGTTTCTTATAAGTCAACTGGATAAATGTCTTTTCATTCTGGTGAATGAACTTAATAAATGGAAGGCCTTTGTCTTTCTTTTTGACCATTATAAGTAATTAAGAAATGCTTTTAACACTTCCTTATAACATTTTCTTTATCAAAAAAACCCTTGTAGCTAAAGCCATCTGAGTTCTCTGTTACAGTGATCTTTGAAACAGACATTTTGATTTAAAAAGGATGATAAAGACTGCACATAACAGTTATTCCAGTGTAGCAGTAAAGAATACAGTGTACTAAAAGCTGGAAATTCTTCTGTTAAAAATACTTGAGTGAACTGCAATTTTGGAACTTAGAGTAACGCATTGTATTCCACACTCTGTCCTCAGGGATTTGCAGCCTTAGAATGGCAAATCAAGTGCTCCATTAGTCTTTCTGATGACTGTTCTGTGTCTGCAAGACCTCCCTCTTCTGGGTTGCCACCTCTTTTAATCACTGTACTGAAAGCCTCCACATCTGTGAGCTGTTAAGATTTTAGCCAGCGGTTCTTAATCAAGATAGCTCATTAGAGTCACCCCAGAGAATGTTTGAGTGATTGATTTTTCACTTTAAATATACTATACTTTTGTTTTTTAAATAGCTTTGTCATTTACATACCATAAAATCATGCCATTTAAAGTAAAGTTTGGTGGGGTTTACTAAATTTATCCAGTTCTTCAATCATCACCACATTTTAGCCTGAGACCGTTACCATGCCACCCCCCCAAAAATCTCTCTTTGTGCCTGTTTGTAGCGAGCTTTCAAAAGAAAATAATAGCCAGACCTCACCCCCCAGACCAATAATATCCGAATCTCTTGGTGGGTAAAATAAGGTACTGGTGGGGTTTTTTGATCCCTCTGGTTTTATTCTATTGTTTACTTTGCCTAGAATCTTCTCTCCATCCACCCTCAGCTCTCTCCATGCATATTTAGTAGACCTAGTGAATTCTTCCCCAGAGAATTTTAATTACTGCCTCACCTGTGTTTCCATAACTCTTTTTAACGAACTTCTATTAGAGTCTTTACGGCATTGCATTGCAGCTGTTTGTTTACAGGCTGCTTCTTCCATTGTTCTGAGAGCTCCTTGAAAAGCAGAGGCCAAGACACATTCATTTTCATATTCTAGACAGTGTCTGGCATGAAGCAGACTCCCCATAAGTGTTTGTTGAATTCGGAAAGAGAAGAGGTGATTAAAAACCAAAAAACACTATGAAAAGCTTAGGCAGTGATTCAAGTGAACCTTGACTACAAATTAGAATCAACTGTGGAGAAATCCCTATGACCAGATCACACCCAGGCCAATTAAGTCTGAATCTCTAGCCAGGGAACTGCTGGGTTCCCCCAGCAGTATTTTTTTTTTTACCTCCCCATGTGATTCTCCTAACGTGTAGCCGAAGTAGAGAACCATGAGGTTAAAGCCTTAAAGGATAGTCCAAAATTGCCTCCTTGACCAAAATAGCTCTGCCCCATTGCCTGAAATATTTAAATTTGCTGTTACTTTACCTAAAGAGAGCTAAGAAACACAGGTGGATGAATAGATATCTGTTTAAAAACTATATAAGCCCCTAGCAGGCCCAAGAAAGAACATTGGGATTCATATAGTATAAATTACTGAAGTCTGATTACTCTCTTCCTGACATCTCACTTGAAGAACCATTATGAAATAGGAGACGTTAACTTGGGTAGAAAATTGCAAGTGTCAAATCAAAAATTGCACTGAACACTGTCAAACAGGCAAGCAAGACTTTATTCAAGGCTCTCACAATAAGAATGAGAGAGAGAACAGAACTCACCCTCAATGAAACAAAGGGCAGGAGGATTTTTAAGTGGTAGTATGTGAGTGAGAACACACAACATCCGACATCCGTATTCGCTAACTGGCTTTACCCAAAGGAGCTGTAAACTTTCTCGTATCTTTGTGACAAGAGGCAGTTTTACAACTTGGAGCAAGGCACCCACCAAAATTATGTTCCTACCCTTCCACAGAGGCTGAGAGATAGGGTTGCTGTCTCCTTTGATGTTACATCTCAGAGAGATGGCTCACAAGCTCTTGAGAAAAATATTCCTAAACTGTAAAACTGGCAGAGACCTTTTTTTTTTTTGAAGATTTACATCTCAAAGGGGAGAGAAAGTAATTACAGTTACAGGTTTTCTAAAGAAAATGTTCTCTGAAAGTGGAAGTCAGGGGTTTAGTCAGGAGGAAGCTTCTCTAAAATTTAGCCAAGCTGGGAAACTTTAAGGCAGTCTTGGTCAAAAGACAGATCATTTTGAAACATGAAGAGTGAGAAGTAAGCCCAGAAAGATTGCCCATGAAAATGCCTCAACAAAGAGTTTTCTGCAGCAAATTTTAGCATGAGGGTATTGGATAATTGGGAGAACCAAAAAGAAAAGTTGGAAAAGGAGTTAGGGAACTTTTGGAAACAAAATGTTTTGCAGTTTTCCCCTCCATAGCATGGTTGATATCCAGCAGATGAAAAAGGAAATTCTTCCATCATCACCTTCTTCTTCCTGAAGGGACTCTTGGGTTTACATTCCACCCTACCTTTCAGCTACGCAGGAAAATACCCATAGCTGCAATCACCAACTGGCCTGAAAAGGTCATTCTAGCTGGTTAATTGGTTTACTGCGTGAGATCCATTCAAATGTAGTGTCTGTCCCCATACTCTCTTATTACATTATTTCCAAGCTTGGTTTAACAATAAGAGGAAGCCATAGGGAAGTTTGCCCTGCACTTGTTCCAACAGTGTGTGTTGCAACTTCTTGGGGAGACTACTTTTGGTTTTATCCCCAAATCACTGGAGCTTTGTTTTTGTTTTTTGTAGGTTCTAATTTTTTTCCACCTTCTATCCTCCTGCTTCTCCTTCCTCATGGCTCCCATTACAGATACACACTCTTTTCTGCCTGAGTGTGTCAGTTTTTAACCTTTAGTCAGCTTAACTCAGCATTCCCCAAACTCAGTTCTATGTCTTCAGGTGTATCTTTTTTTCTGCCAATTTACTATTCTTTTCATTGGCACTTAAAGGTATTTCCTCATTTTAGTTAAAACTAAATTTAGTTAACTAAGAAAAACACTCTATTTTTGTGTTTCTTCCCGGGAAAATTAGATTATTTTTAACATATTTTTGAAACTCAAGGAATTACAATGCAGTAGGGGAGTTTTTTAAATTTATTTAATGAACCAATTATCACAATGAGGGTTCCATATTGTAGCATTTCATCAATAGAGGAATTATAAATTAAATAACGTATAGTCATATAAAAGAATGCTGTATGCACTTAAAAGAAAGGAACTTATTTACTACATCAATGAGAATAGATCTAGATTTTAAAACTATGTTCAGTGAAAAAACTTGCTGTGGAACTTGCTGACATACCACATAACTGTCATGTATACTAGTTAAAATACAAAAAAAAAGTAGCAGCATATATTATATATGTATCTGTTTAAGGATCTGGAAGGTTACACAACATATACATGTAGGTTCTGGAAATTAGACTTGGAGTAATGTTTAAGGGGACTTTAGTGATAGCTATAAAAAGAAATGAGATTGAAAGCACATAATGCAAATTGGTAGCTGTAATTCTTTCTGAAAAGTAGGAGAGTGTAAATTTGTTTTATAATCCTTATACTTTTCTAGATCACTTAAATTTACAAAAAGAAAACAAAAATGAAAGCAAAGATTACGTGACAGATCTAAGCCAGGAGTTCAGAAGAAGGGAAATGTACCATCTGGCTGACCAGAGACATTCTGGTAAAGGAATAAGTAGGATTTGGAAGATGGATTGAATATCCACAGGCAGAAACGGATGAACACAGCAATCTGGTTGCAAGGAATTATACAAACCAAAAAGGCAGATAATAGAAGGCAATGTCAGTCTATATCCAAAAATTAGTAAATTTTTAAATCAAAATTTGATGCCAGGAATAAAGACATTTCTAGTAGAGTATTATGAGGAATATTCAGGTCCAGAGTGAAGCAGATAGTTTTTATAAGGTAGCCCTTCTGTTAACATTGTGGCTAAATTATAGAGCAGAGCAAGAGGAAACAAGAACTTGGTCAGGTAATTACGGTGTTGAAGCCAAACTAACATTAGAAGGCGTCTGATTCATCTTCCTCTTACAGAAGAAAAAAACGGAGGCCCTCAGAAGTTAAAATCACCAGTGGTCCAGCCCCAAGCAGACTAACTATAACATCAACATCATTAGAACACAATTCAGTAAGGCTAATCACGTCTTGACTTGCTTTGACGGTAAAACGGAGTTATCCACTTGACTTGTTGGAATGTGAGAATGATAAGTAATTGTAGTGTATGCTCTAGATAGTAAGTTTTTAAAAACTTATGGATAAAACAGACACTTTCATAACTTCATTTTTGTTAAATTCATTTTATTCTAATCTATTTTTATGCAAAGAAAGATTTTTCTAAAATTCAAAGAGATTTTAGTATAGATTAAACAATGTAAATTGAGAGCCTATAAAAGGGTAACAGAACTCTGTCTTAGCATGTATAAAAGCTGGTTTAATGGAATGTACACTCACACAATATTTTAAAGAATTCTTATAAAAGCCCTATGCCAATGACAGCAAATGGATTTTATATAAACAGTAATACAGTAACCTATGGAGGGACCATGTGGGATGGCTCAGAACCTAGCAGGCCTGAAGAGCACACTGCACATCATTAGTGCCTTCTTTTAAGAAAAGAAACATTAAAAAATCTGATATTGTAATAAGATTCATTACCAGGCTCCTTTAGTAATGAACTTCTCTAGAGCATTTGAAATAAAATTGGACTGATGGAAATTCAATAAACACACCATTTTTAAGAAACATCATTTTGATAGAGAAATATTTGTCTTGCTCTGCACTCACTGTGGGTTCAGTAAATGTGTCTCCTCAATGACAGATGGTCCAAATTAGTCTGAACATTAAACATTATACCCTGGGTGGACTTAAGCAGTAACCATTTTTAGAGGAGTCATCAATGCCAGCATGTACCAACAAAAGCAGTCTCAGGCACAGCAAGGATGCGAGCCCCTTGGGGGTCTAGCCAGCCTTCTTTTCTGCCTCTCAATTCTGCCTGTCTGATCCACGAAGGCAATTGTTAGGATACTTTTTAGATTCTTCCCTTCAGGTTTCAACTAATACTTCAGCGGATGCCCTGAACTTCCAATGGGGAGCTTTTTAACAACCTTTTGAATCAATTGGAGATAAAATGTGAGCCAGGATACCTTGCCCTGCTGTTTTGGTAGTTTAAATATTTGGTCCCCTTGCATTCCACAAGACCCTTGTTTTGCATATCTTTCTCTTTAAAGTCTATTTTCTTATTTTTTGCTCACAGGGGCTTTCACAACTGTCTTGGCCAATCTTGGGATCTTGTATTCCAAACTGTAACCTCAACGTCCAAGGTAAAGGAAGACATGGACTTTGTTTTAATTTGTAATGTATATTTACAGTTTAAAAGCCATAATAAAAGGAAGACCCACATACCGACCTGCGATGGTTAATTTTATGTGTCAACATGGCCAGGCCACAGTACCTAGATATTTGGTCAAACGTTATTCTAGGTGTTTCTGCCAAGGTTATTTTTTAGATGAGATTAACTTTAAATCAGCTGATTTTGAGTAAAGCAAATTAACCTCCATAATGTGGGTGGGCCTCATTCAATCAGCTGAAAGCCTTAATAGAAAAAGACTGGCTTCCCTCAGGAGTGAGAGAATTCCGGAGGCAGACTGCCTTTGAACTCAGACTGCACCATCCACTCTTCCCTGCGTCTCCAGCCTGCTGACCTACTTTGTAGATTTTGGATTTACCAGCCCCCCCAAGTCATGTGAGCTAACTCCTTAAAAATCTTTCAATCTCTCTTTCTTTCTTATTTACTTATATACATCGTATTGGTTCTGTTTCTCTGGAGAATCCTGACTAATATACCACCACTGAGTTTAAGAAACGATAGAACATCCTCAGTACCTTTGAAGTCTGCTGTGTGCCCCACCCAACCCCCACACTATTGACTTCCTGTTGTGATTTCTTGGTAATGAAGATACTTTTTTTTTTTGCGGTATGTGGGCCTCTCACTGTCCTGGCCTCTCCCATTGCGGAGCACAGGCTCCGGACGCGCAGGCTCAGCGGCCGTGGCTCACAGACCCAGCCGCTCCGGGGCATGTGGGATCTTCCCGGTCCGGGACACGAACCTGTGTTTCCTGTCTTGGCAGGAGGACTCTCAACCACTGCGCCACCAGGGAAGCCCGGTAATGGAGATACTTGATGAGCAAAATCACTCAAGGAAGAGATTTGGTATTTCATCCAATAGATGGTAGGAAATACACTCATTCACCATGGGAACTTTCACTAGGCTTAATGAAGCACCTAAGTAATATCACCTTTTGTTTGTTTAAGCTTTATATTTTTTTCATTTTTATTTTATATTGGAGTATCATTGATTAACAATCTTGTGTTTCAGGTGTACAGCAAAGTGATTCAGTTATACATACACAAGCATCTATTCTTTTCAAATTCTTTTCCCATTTAGGTTATTACAGAGTATTGAGCAGAGTACCCTGTGCTATGCTGTAGGTCCTTGTTGGTTATTTATTTTAAATATAGCAGTGTACATGTGTCAATCCCAAACTCCCAATCTATCCCTCCCCCCACACTCCCCCCCCAAAACAAACCATAAGTTCATTCTCTAAGTCTGTGAGTCTGTTTCTGTTTTGTAAAATAAGTTCATTTGTATCATTTCTTTTAGATTCTGCATGTAAGTGATATATGATATTTGTCTTTCTCTGGATTACTTCACTTAGTATGATAATCTCCACATTCCTCCATGTTGCTGCAGATGGCATTATTTCATTCTTTTTAATGGTTGAGTAATATCCCACTGTACGTATATGTACCACATCTTTATGCATTCATCTGTCAATGGACATTTAGGTTGCTTCCATGTCTTGGCTATTGTGAACAGCTCTGTGATGAACACTGGGGTGCATGTATCCTTGCGAACCATGTTTTTCTCCTGATGATAATGTCACTTTATCACTAGTTAAGTCATATATTATCTGTCAGATGGAACAACAGCTAGGATTCTGCTAGTGAGCCTGCCCACGCTGGGGCTCTTCCCAAGACGCTCTGACCCCATTACTCAGAGCAATATCATTCCTGCCGGCCACACAATCTCCATTGTCGGCTGGGGCTCTGCTCCTACTCATTTTTCTTATGACAGGGAAGATATGACCATGCAGAGACTCTTGAATGCATCATTTCCTTTCCACATCATGGCCACTTCCTTGTTTCAGGCCTTCATTTCATCTCTCTCACACTGCGGCGTCTGTCCTGCCCGTCACTTTTAGATCAGCACAGGTCTGACCACAACACTCCTTCATCTTGAAACCTTCTCAGTGGAGTCCTAATCCTCTTTCTCTCCTTCTCTGCTATGCACTGGTCATGTAAAAACTAAAAAAAAAGTCTCAAATGTGGCATATACACCAAAGTCTTTGTGTTTTTCCTCTTATTTGTTGTTTTGTATTTTGCCAGAGACCTTTATTTTTCCATGAGGGCATTCCTACTCATAAGACCCATTCCAATGACATATAAAACTTTTGCTATTTCCCTATCTTTTACACTCCCATAACACCTGAGTCATACCTCCATTATAAACACTTTTATTCTATTAGCACTTTACAAATTGGTATTAAGGTTCTGTGGTGGTATTTAAAGGGAGAGGGTAGAAGATGATTCTAAATGAAAAACATCATGCTCTACTTAGAATCATCCAGCCCTTACAAGGATTGTTTTCTGCTGGGCCACTCAAATGGGCCTGGAGTTTTCTTTTAGAATGATTAAGTCCCAAGAGGTTCCTGGGTCTCATTCTAATCAGCTTCTGGTGTGCTGCCCCACTAGTTTGCCAGAGCTGCTTCGGCATGACTGAACCCCAGCTGTGGACACCTCAGAGCCTGATAGGGAAATGGGAAGTAAAAATAAAAGCAGCAGGGGTAGAAAGGGGGGACACAGCATTGGAGGCACCAAGATGACATTGCCATCAGGAGGAAGTGGTTGGCTGACAACTGGAAATGCACATGGTAAAGGTCAGTAGAGGGCAAAAGAAGTCTGGAAGTCCTCAGCCTAGATACCAAAACTAAACCCGTGAAAATGAATGAGATTACCAGGGTAGTCCTTAGAAAGATCACTGACATGTAAGGTAAAGAGAAAAGCAGATGAGAGTCTTTAAACTTTTTTCTTTTTAATTAAAATTAAAAAAATAAAACCTTTTTTTGCGGTACGCGGGCCTCTCGCTGCTGTGGCCTCTCCCGTTGCGGAGCACAGGCTCCGGACGCACAGGCTCAGCGGCCATAGCTCACGGGCCCAGCCACTCCGCGGCATGTGGGATCTTCCCGGACCGGGGCACGAACCCGTGTCCCCTGCATTGGCAGGCAGACTCTCAACCACTGCGCCACCAGGGAAGCCCCCAAACCTTTTTTTTTTTTTTTTTTTTTTAAAGAAAAGAGCCAGAAACTCCTCAAGGGAGGAGTTCCACATAATGTGGAATCATCAAACGTTAGTTGTGACAATGGAGAATGTGAGAAAGACAATGAATTTGACCATTGGAATTGTGACCTTTGATAAGTTTCAGGGGAGAAAAAAGAAACCAGACCACAGGGACTTAAGGAGTTAGCAAGTCTTTAAGACATGTTCCAGTGATGAACATATAATGTGGTAAGGAGAGAGATAAAATCATAGTTTGATCTGAAGAGATAGCAAGATTAAGAGAAGGGTTTCTCTTTTTTTTTTCTTCTTTTCATAAACTTCTTTCCTTCTCTCCCTCTTCTTTTTTTTCTTTTTCCTCCTCCTCCTCCTTCCTCTTAGTATAGAGATCCATCTCAGTACGTTGTATAATCGCCTGTTGTGAGTGAAGGTGGTGAGGCTGGGTTCAGACTGGTGCCTGGAGCTTGGCGGGTGCTCAGTAAATGTTTGTTAGAAGAGGAGGGCTTGGCTCAGAATGTGATAAGGAATTATTTAAAGATAAACAGAGAAATCATTCATCAAGCGTGTGGATTCCATTGAGGTAACTAAAGTTTTCAGAGGAACCGTTTAGCTTATTTTCATAACATTCTCTGGCAACACAACCCAGAAATATACAGGGGGAAAGCAGCGGGTAGAGTCTCCCCAGGGTTGAGAACTGACAAGGTGGACTTGTGGCAGGAAAAGGGGTAATCACTTTCTTAAAGTCCCTTGGCCATAGCTGCTCAGGGAATTTGTCATTGGCCTTCTTGCACATCTGGCCCAAGGTTGTATGCCATTCCTTAGAGGCCAGATCCCATCTTCTCTCTAGGTAGAGTTATCGCCCATCCTCTCATCTTTCCAAAGTCCTCAAACTCCTGCCTTTTCTGGCCAGTAGGGGAAAGGCATCATATCTAGAGAAATGTATACTTCTTTATCTCAACAACATCTAAATTCAGACAAAAGCTCTGGAGACTACCTTTGCCTAAGTCAGGGACTGATGAATTATCTTTCTTAAACTAAAGGGCCATCAATCCATGTGAGGAATTCTGCTACTGTTCTATTAGGCACTTTTCATCACATTACAAACAGGATCCAGAAGGAGTTAATGGACATATCTAGAATGCTGGGACCAGCTTGAATCTCTACCGTTACGGAGATTCCCTTTTTGATATTCTGTGCAATCACTGCATTTCAAGGGTTTTTTATAAGATTAAAACCCAACCTGTTCTCATATAGAAGAAAGTGATTCAGCTGATGTAAAGGGAAGGAAATGTAATTCCTCTTTTTAAGAAAATGCACAAATGTTATTCCTCTTTTTAAGAAATGCACACATATAAAATTAAGGCCTGAGTTTACAATTGGTAATAATGACGTATATATCCTTGTTGTTTCTAAAAAAGATAGAATTTCTACTCTCAACAAGGCAGTTATAGCCATAGCATGGTTTTACCTTCCCCCCACCCCCAAAATCATTTAATATGCACCTTCCTAATTCATTGAAAGCTATACTGAAGAGTCCACAATAGAATATGGGTTCTCCAGTCTTTCACTTACTAGCTTTACTGTCTTGGGCAAGTCACTTTATCTCTCTGTATCTCAGATTCTTATATCTAAATAAATGCTGAACTCATAGGGCTGATATGAAGATTAAGGAGGTAATAGATGTAAACGCCTTAGAACATCGCCTAACAGAAATGTTTTACTAGTGCTCAGTAAATATTAAGGAAAGAAAAAATATCTGGTGATGATGTTACCAGAATCAGGGCTCATCTACAAGGCATAAGCCATTATTGCTTGAGGCACTGAACTCTCAATTTTTTTTTTTTTTTGAGCCAAAAGTTAGAAAGCCAATCCTGGGAAATATCCTTATCTGTGCTTGAGTCATACTTTGTTAATAAGTAATACAGAGAAAAAGAAGTGGATGATTATGAATCATGAAAAATCAGCTTGTGTGTCACTTTAGGAACACTGTTACATGTAAAATATTTGGAGGCAAACACAAAACACATAGTTTTATGTGTTACATTTTAAAGTAGTGGCCTGAAAGAATTAATATATTTCTCTTTCACATCTATCTGGATAAGAAGTATCATAGCACAGGAAGAACCATGATTTCTGTTTTCTAAAACAAACAATGTTTTCTGATAAAGTCTTAGTTCACTGCTGCCATGCTAATCTTTGAGTATGTTTAACAGACGAGAAAGCAGAAGCCAGTGAATTGATAACTATCACTTATTAAGCTCCTATTATTTGCTTTACACAGTGATAAGCACTTCAGCTATATGACTTGATGTAATTTTAACAGCACTGAGGTAGACATCATTGGAGTCATTTTACCTGTGGGGCTTAGAGATGGTACCCAAGAATATATATCTAAAATTTGCAGAGCTAAGATTTAAAGCCAGGTTAAATCTAGTCACTTGACCACTATGCCATGTTTCCTGCTGGCAATTAATTATGAAGTTGTTGATATTGAGATACTACTAATTACAAATTTTCCAACTAGAAAAGATGAAATTTCCTTACATCTATACTATATACTTTGAATATTAAGTTTTTTCCTAAAACTTCATGAGGAGATAGGCACATAAAATTTGAAAATATTTCTGAAATTACAAGAAAATAAATATTTTAAGTTTGGCAGTGGTATATGGATTAATACGTTTTGGTAGCCAATGTATTAAAGATTTTATGGATTTTTTTAAACAAAATGGAAACAATCCTATGAGAAATGTTAAATACTAGAGAAACATTTGCAAAAACAAACTGAAGCTCACTTTAATAGTGGTTATTTGCAAAGATTCATAAGTATTAATTGTTTTCCAATTTTATTGAGATACAAGTGACATACAGCACTGTATAAGTTTAAGGTGTACAGCGTAATGATTTAACTTACACACATCATGAAATGATCACCACAATAAGCTTAGTGAACATCCATCATCTCATATAGATGAAAAATAAAAGAAAAAAATTTTTTTCTTGTGATGAAAACTGGTAGGATTAGCTCTTAACAACTTTCATGTATATAACATATAGCAGTATTACTTATATTAGTTATGTTGTTCATTACATCCCTAGAGCTTAGTCATCTTGTTATTGCAGAAGGTCGCATCTTTTGACCACCTTCACCATACAAAGATATTACATTATTGACTATATTCCCCACGCTGTACACTTCATCCCTGTGACTCATTTATTTTGTAACTGGAAGTTTGTACCTCTTAAATTCCCTCACCTATTTCACTTATAAGTATTAATTTTTAAAACTTGATTAGATATATTTAAATCGTAAATGGGACACATGCTTCTTTCGTTCAGTCAAATGATACAGAAACAAATGGAAAGCTAGTAATGTCCTCTCACTCTTCCGTTCCCCTCACTCTTCCATCCTTTCCCTCTGAGTAAACAATTTTGATGTGTATCTTACCATCATATTTTTACATTTATATTAAATGTACAAATATATAAATATATAAGGCATAAGTTGTATTACAAAGTGTTTTACATTATTCTGCTACTGCATTTTTTAAACTTAAATATAATGTAGATTTTCCTCTAAGACAACTTAAATCTTAGCCAGTAATTCTCAAACCCTTGCTGCAGATTAGAATCACTTGGAGAGCTTTTAAACAAACAACCCACCACCCCACCCCAAAAAAGAGAGAGATTGCCAGAACTCCATCCCCAGAGATTCAGGTTTAATTGGCTTGGGTGGGGCCTTGGCATCAAGCTCCTCAGTTGACTGATGTGTGGCTTGTTAGAACCTCTGATTTAAGCAATTCAGATAAGCTGCAAAAACAGCTCCCTGCCTGAATTGTCCGGGTATGCATCCACTGAGATTATTACAGCATCAGTGCTGATTTGGAAACCATGGAAGGCCCATCTTAAATTTTGTCGACTCAAGAAGGTCGGCTATCAGATGGGAAAATTGCTTCATCTTTTATATCATGTAAGGGAGAGTCACATGACTGCAAAAAGGGCTACCAGGGCCAGGAGTTTCAGAGACCACGTAAATGACAGTCTGCTCTGTTAGGCTAGGTTTATTCCCAGAATTGACTAAACTCTATAGAGATTTGCCCTTGCCTGAAAAAGGGGCTTTCCTGAATTAGCTGTCACAGGAAGTCACACCCAGGACTTGTTTCTCCTTGTTTGGGAGCGGCATCTACTCAGTGGCTGCAGGAACTTGTTTGGCCTCTCCAGCCTGGCCTGGGAGAGTTTGCAAGTCTCCCAGCTCCATCCGTCTGTCCTGATGGGCTCTTTGTTATTCGTGAGACATTCGTAGGATCATTTAGTTTTCTTCACTTCTGCCACATATTTAAGAAACATTTGAGAAAATGGAAGATAGAGATACAAAATAGAGTTGTGGAGAGATTTGCCCCTTCTTTATCTTTGTGGGAGAGAACAATTGGCAGCCAGTGATTAATTACTATTTGGTTATTACCACTGTTGGTTCTGCCTTCTCTGCATGCCCTTCCCTTTCTCACAGCACTTGGTCAGAAGTTTTGAGAGACCAGATGGATTGTTGGAATTTACTTAGGAGAAATATTTTTTTAAATGCTGTGAGTTTTAACCTAGCAGACCATGGCAGGACAAAGCCACATTACATCGGGTGAGGGAGGGAATAGAAGGTCAAGGAGTGAGAAAAAAGACCAAATCAGAATTGTGGTCTTTTTCTCAACTTCTTTTCTAGTTATACAACAACAAGATTAAGTTTAGATTTGACCCCTTTACCCTCCAAAAATAACTGCCAAGCGTTTCAAGTCTAGGTAAATGGGTGAACTGTTGAACAGAATTTCAGCGACACAAGCATGAACCAAACCCCAAGGGCAGTCAGGTCCTGGTCTACTGAGACTACTGCCGCAGGCAAACAGGAATCTCTGTTCATCAGCTGGAGCTGGGGAGCCCCCGGGCGGCCAGCCCCGCCCCCTACCCTCTGACGTCACGAGAGGTGGGGCGGCGAGCGATTGGCCTTTCTCGGGAGCTCCGGCCGCTCTGCATCCCGGCGGACAGGCGAGCAGGGGTAGAAGGGACGCGGGAAGGAACAGAGTGTGGAGGGGTTGCCAGCTCTGCCCAGGCGGGGCTCCGGCTCCGGCAGCTGAGCTTGGGAGTTGTCTGAGAAGTGATTTTTTTTTTTTCCTTCAGAGTCAAATGGCTGGCATAGAAGCATAACCCGCCTACACTCTCCGGATTTGTGCTTGGTTCTTCTCTTGCATCTTGGGACTTGTGATCATCGTGCTGTGATGTGTGCCCAGAGAGGAATTGGTAAGGGTGAACCAGCGAGCCTCTTGGACCGTTTCCCTGCCTTCCGTTTCACTACCCGCGCTCTTTTCCTCTCTGTTTCTTTACTCTATCTAGCTCTCTCTCCTCTCCCTCCCCCAATAATTGTGTTCAGGTTGGATGAAGTGCCTCAAAACTGGAGTTTAGGGCTTTTGTTGAACTTAAAAAAAGAGAGAATCTTACACCGTTTTCAGTTTCTTGATTTCAGGAGAGGGATTATTTTATCTATTCTGAATGCTGGGTTTTGTGAAAAGATAAATTATGCACACACACCCTTTGTCATCTCATTGTGAAATCGAACAGTTTAAAGCAATTTGGGCTCTGTCTCAAAGGTAATGAAAAGAATGGGGGTTGAAATTTTAACCCAGTAAATAAACCACGGGTTGATCCCTTAGGAAGAAAAAGGTGTTTGTGTTGGAGCTTGGTCAGAAATAGTTTTTACAGGAGCGCTACCAAAAAGCCCGCGTTCTTGCCCGCAAACACTAACTTTGCAGAACTTAATTGTCGTTTAGGGCACCCTTTATCTTACATTATAAAATAAGTAATTATACTTTATACAGCAGAGAGACATCTGGCTGGTTAGTGAAACCTCCATTCTGGAGGGTCGGGCTTCCTGTGCCTTCAGAAATGATGTATTTAAACTACTCTTAATCATAGGGGTGTGTTAACTCGGGTATTTAGAATGTTATCTAAATAAGACCAAAGATTCTTCTTGCTTCTTTTCACGTTAGTTCTTTCCAAGGAAAAACAATTCCATAGTCTGAGAGCAAGCCTCTGACTCTAAATCAACCTTGAAAGATGACCCACAAGGATCGGGGGCTCCTTATCCGCCAATGTTACTGTATCAGAAAAGTGACTCCAGAGGAGATAATTATTTTAAAATTAGGCTAGGTCACATTTCTGTGAGGAGTACCATCATAAAAAGATATTTGGTGACTTGTTTAGAGCCAATGTGTAATACATGGTCATTGTAACAGTAAACTCATTCAGTGTCCAGGTGCAAGCCCTCACTCCAATCTACCCCAAAAGGTAATGTCTGCTCTTTCTGGACTCTTCTATTCCCTTTACAAATGCATACCTACATTGAGATAGTTTGTTTTTATCAAAAGGAGATCATACCATATATGTTGAAAAACAACTCTCCAACATTCAAAAAGTTTTAGAGAGTTTTAAAAAGTAACAGTGTAACTGCCAATTTAACATGTGTTAAATTGTATGAAAAAGATGGAGAATCTAAGCAGTCTAAAACAGGATGTCAGGACTGTTTGACCTTTGCATAGCAAGAACTGAATACTCAATACAATTGCTTAGTGACTAAATAGAATTTGAATAGGATATCATTTATTTTGATATCAGTAAAATGGAGGAAATGCTCAGGATTTGATTATAATTTGTAATAGAACAGAGATGACTCACCTGTTAGATGAATGTACTTAGAATTTAAAAATTAAGGGGTAAAAATGTCCACATATTCAAGCCTTCATTACAGGTCTTATTGTTCTGATCTAGTTGAAAGTAGTCTTTTTAATGAGGGAAAAGCAAAGAAAATGCTACAGACAAGATCATTTGGGGATTCTCAAAACCCAAAGCATTAGCAGCTGAGCAGCTTTCCTTATCGCCTGGAAGAGGTTTGTTATGAGTGTATTCTCTTAAAACATTTTCCCCTTCCTACTGTGAAAGAATTTCAATCTAAAATGGATAGAATGGAAAGTCTCCTGCATGTGCCTTTAGGAAAACAAAACTTAAAGACTGAGAGACCGATTTCCCATAAATGCCTGATTTACAGAAATTGATAAATTGGAATTTTCTTAAATGTTAGGACATTAATCAGAGGTTGCCTCATATCAGTCTTGGAAAGTTTTTTCTTATGGTTTCCAGAGCAAGAAATGAAGAAATGATCCAGGTCGGGTTGGTCTCAAAAAATGAGCTGAATTGAGTTTTGCTTGTATGACTAGACTGGTTTTGTCTGCTCAGGGAATTTTCAAAGCAGGTCTCAATTTGTTTTGACTTTAACAGACTCTCATTGAACTCTCCCCTCTTTACATGCCCTGCCCATCAACACAGCCTATTCCGAACCCTCAATGGACTCACCTGTCGCTTGCTGTAGTTCACGTGTCGTGAATTTCAATTCCTCTGCTATTCCCAAATAAACTCATTTGTTTGAGCTTGCCTCAAATAATTTAGATGGACATTACTACTGTGGATGGATTTATTTCATTTCAAAAACCATCTTAGTCATAGAAACAATACTTTTCACAAAACTAGTATCACTGTTAGAGTACGAAGTTATAGTGGGACTAGTTTCATAAATGAGTGTGGCCTTAATGGAATCTTTTATGCTGCTCAATGAAGGGTACATTCACGCAACTGTTAGAGGTAGTACTATGGGAATATGGATTAAAATCTGCAAATGTTTGTAGAGTTTGACTCAATCCTAGGTCTAGAAATATATCCTATGGAAATCATCTGAATTCCATATGAAGATTTATAAATATGTTCCTTAGTGTTATCTGTAATATGGAAAACTTAGAAACAAAATAAAGCCCCCAATAGAAAAATATTTAGACAAATTAAGGTATTATATATCTGCTTTGATAAAATTCAGTTTCCTAAATATTTTTGAAAAAATTTCATGATTTAGAAAGGTCCTTGTAATGTATAAGTGAAAAGAGCAGGATTTAATACTGTTATCTTGAATGTGTAAAATGCAACTTTGAAATAAATATAATTTACTCAGTAAGCTCTTACTATATATATATATCAGGCATTGTTCTAAATTAACAAACACTGAACAAGACTGTGTCGCTTTCCATTTGCATACAAGTTCCTGTTTGTATCAACGGGTAAATCCACTAATATAGCACATAGAAAAAAATAGATTTTAAGGTGGTAGAGTTATAGCTTTTTATTTTTCTTGATATTCTCAAATACTCTACAGCAACTCTTTTTATAATCACAAAAATGCCATTTTGAAAAATATTGCCAAGAAATATAACCAAAATTAAAAGACAAATTGTAAGCTCTATACTATAAATGCCAGTATGCCCTATAAAAGATATTATAAAAAGCAGTGAGAGCTAGATGAACACCTCTATAAAAATGATCTCGAAAGAAAAATAGACATAAGTGGGCAATTCACAAAGAAAAAAAAAAAGACTTTTCTAAGGTTTAGGGGAGAGGGTATACTAACCTGCTAATCAGAGAATACACAGTATAGCAATAATTTACTCTATTTTCACACATCACAATGAACAAACATGGAAAGCAAATCAAAATGTGTGAGGTTGTTGGGAAGACTAATGATATGGAAAAATGTTCATGAAAAAAATGAAAGTAAGTTACAAAATAATATCCTACTTCTGAAAATAATCCAATCTATGCATAGAAACTGTGGAGAATAAACCAAATGTTAATAGTACTTATTGGGTAGTGGGATTATAGATGATTTCTGTTTTTTTTCATGGTATTAATCTTTAGTTTCTACAATTTCTACAGTGAATATATTGTAGTTATCAGGGAAAAAAGTTGCTATCCTAATGAAGCAATTTGTTATAGAATGAAGAGCACATAGACAATATTATCTTTCCCCTCTTTTACTCAAAGCCTCCACAGTCTCATTGTGTGTAATTCCATGTCAAGTTTCATTGTTTCTGAATTATATTTGCTGGTGAGAATATCTGGATTATAAGGGAAATCAAAAGATAAAACTTATTCTAGTCACGTTCACTCTTCCGCCCCCAGCTGTTTTCTGAAATAACCGGTGTTTGACTGATTTGAGCTTTATTCCTTTTCATTTCCTGTTGATCACATCTGCAAGGGTCTCGTGTTGATAGCCTTAATTAAATACTCCTTAATTTGTTTTGCTAAAATTTACTTATTCCATTTAAGGCCATTCTGAATGAAGAAGATGAGTACAGCTGCATTTCCATTACAAAATGAACTTACAAAATTTCAACTCTTTATGTAGGATAAATAATAAAAAAGTCTTAGTATCTTGGTTATAAGGTGAAAATTAGTTTTAAATTATCCAAAAACATTGTGAAGTCTTTCTTCAGTTTATATTACTCATAATTACTTAGCACTATGTTTAAGCATTCCCCTTACAGACTATAATAATATATAGAAGGTTCTAGTAAAAATCTTAATTATCCTTTCTTCTTCACTAAAGTCTTTCATAGACAGGTATTCTCAGATGCTTTCATGACAAAGATTCTCTCTACTAATCTGTGATGTCCTTCAGCCAACAAATTAACATGTCTAACTGCCAGGTTAGAAAAATGCCTGAATCATTTTAAGAAAAAATTTATTGAAGTATAGTTGACTTACAATACCATATTAGTTTCAGGTGTACAAAATAGTGATTCAATATTTTTATATATTATGCACCATACAAAATTATTACAATATCATTGACTGTATTCCCTGTGCTGTACATTATATCCCTGTGACATTTATTTTAGTTTGCACCTCTTAATCCTCTTCACCTGGTTCATCCATTCCCCCTCTCTGGCAACCACTAGTTTGTTCTCTATATCTGTGAGTCTGTTTCTGCTTTGTTATATTTGTTCGTTGATTTATTAGATTTCACATATAAGTGAAAATATACAGTATTTGTCTTTTTCTATCTGACTTATTTTACTAAGCATAATACTCTCTAGGTCCATCCCTGTTGTCACAAGTGACAAGATTTCATTATTTTTTTTATGGCTGAGTAATCTTCCATTGTACATATATACCACATTTTTTTTATTCATCTATTGAAGAACACTTAGGTTGCTTTCATATCTTGGCTGTTGTAAATAATGCTTCAGTGACCATTGAGGTGCATGTATCTTTGTGAATTAGTGTTTTAATTTGGGGGGATAAAGACGCAGAAGTGGAATTGCCAAATCATATGGTAATTCTAGTTTTAATTTTTGAGAAAACTCCATACTGTTTTCCATAGTAGCAGTGCCAATTTATATTTCAATCAACAGTGCACAAGTATTCCCTTTTCTATACATATTCACTAGCACTTGTTATTATCTTTTTGATGATAGCCTCTCTGACAGGTGTGAGGTAGTATCTCATTGTGGTTTTGATTTGCATTTCTCTGATAATAGTGATGTTGAGCATCTTTTCAAATGCTTGATCATCTGTATGTCTTCTTTGAAGAAGGCCTATTCAGATTCTCTGCCCATTTTTAGTCAGGTTGGTTTTTTTGATACTGAGTTGTATGAGTTCTTCTGAGATATTCTGGGAAATATCTTTTCCCATTCAGTAGGTTGTCTTTTCCTTTTGTTGATGGTTTCTTTTACTGTGCAATAGCTTTTTCATTTGATGTGGTCCCATATATTTATTTTTGCTTTTGCTGCTCTTGCCTGAGGAGACATATCCAAAACAATACTGCTAATGGGACATCCCTGGCAGTCCAGTGGTTAAGACTCTGCACTCCCACTGCAGGGGGCAGGGGTTCACTCCCTGGTTGGAGAGCTAAGATCTCGCATACCACATGGTGCAGCCAAAAAAGAAATAAATAAAATACACATTAAAACAAATATTGCTGACTGATGTCAAGGAGGGTACTGCCTATGTTTTTTTCTATGAGTTTTTTTGGTTCAGGTCTTTCGTTCAATTTTTTCATTCATTTTTCAAGTTTATTTTTGTATATGGTGTGAGAATAATCATCTATTTTCATTCTTTTATATGTAGCTGTCCAGGTTTCCTAACACAACTTATTGAAGAGGCTGTCTTTTCCCCATTGTATATTCATGCCTCCTTTGTGATGGATTAATTGACCAGATGTGTGTGGGGTTATTTCTGGGCTCTCTATTTTGTTGCATTGATCTGTATCTGTTTTTGTGCCAGTACCATACTGTCTTGATTACTGTAGCTTTGTATTTAGTCTGAACTCAAGGAGCATAATGCCTGCAGCTTTGTTCTTTTCTCTCAAGATTGTTTTGGCTAGTCAGGGTCTTTTGTAGCTTAATACAAATTACAGGATTATTCTAGTTCTGTGAAAAAAATGCCATGGATATATTGATAGAGATTACATTGAATATGTAGATTGCTTTGAGTAGTATGGACATTTTAACTATTAATTATGCTGATCCATGAACACAATATATCTTTCCATTTATTTGTGTAAACTTCAAATTCTTTTATCAACATCTTATAGTTTTCAGAGTAGAGGTTTTCACTTTCTTGGTTAGCGTTAGTCCTAGGTATTTTATTCTTTTTGATGTGATTATAAATGGGATTGACAGTTCATTATTACTGTATAGAAATGCAGTGGATTTCTGTATATTAGTTTTTTATCCTGCAACTTTACTCAATTCATTTATTCTAATAGTTCTTTTGGTGGAGTTAGAATTTTCTGTATATAGTATCATGTCATCTGCAATTAGTGACAGTTTTACTACTTCTCTCCCAGTTAGATGCCTTTTATTTCTTTTTCTTGTCTGATTGTTGAGCCTAGGACTTCCAGTACTATGTTGAATAAAAGTGGGAGAGTGGGCATACTTGTCTTGTTCCTGATTGTAGAAGAAAAGCTCACAGCTTTTCACTATTGAATATGATGTTAGCTGTGGGTCTTTCATAAATGGCTTTTATTATGTTGAGGTATGTTCCCTCTGTACTCACTTTGTTGAGAGTTTTTATCATGAACAGATTTTGAATTTTGTCAACTTTTCTGTGTCTATTGAGGTGATCATGTGATTTGTATCCTTCATTTTGTTATTGTAGGTATATCACATTGATTTTGTGGATCAAATCATCCCAGGAATAAATCTCACTTGATTATGATGTATGATCTGTATAATCTTTTCAATGTATTGTTGGATTCAGTTTGCTAATATTTTGTGAGGATTTTTACATCTATGTTCGTCAGGGATATTGGCCTGTAGTTATCTTCTTTGGAGTGCCTTTTTCTGGTTTTGGTATCAGGTAAATAGTGGCTTCACAGAATGAGTTTGAAATCATTCCTCTTCAATTTTTTGTAATATTTTGAGATAGATATTACCTCTTTTTAAAATGTGTGGTAGAATTCCTCTGTGAAGCCATTTCATCTTGGACTTTTGTTTATTGGGATTTTTTTTAAATCACTGATTTAATTTTATTACTAGTAATTGGTCTATTCAGATTTTCTTCCTGATTCAGTCTTGGAAGATTGTATATTTTTAGGAATTTATCCATTTCTTCTAGGTTATCCAATTTGTTGGTTTATAATTGTTCATAGTATTCTCTTACTATTGCTTATATTTCTGTGATATCAGTTGTAATTTCTTTCATTTTTCATTTTATTTATTTGGGCCTCTCCTTCTTCATGAGTCTGGCTTAAGGTTTATCAATTTTATTTTTTCAAAAAACGAGTTCTTAGTTTCATTTGCTTTTGTATTGTTTTTTAGTTTCTACTTCATTTCTTTCCACATTGATCTTTATTATTTCCTCCTACTAACTTTAGGTTCTGTTTATTCTTCTTTCGCTAATTCCTTTGGATGTAAAGTTAGGTTGTTTAAGATTTTTCTTGTTTCTTGATGTAGGCTTATCTTGCTGTGAACTTGCCTCTTAGAACTGCTTTTGCTGTGTCTTATAGATTTTGGAAAGTTGTGTTTCTATTTTCATTCATGCAAGGTATTTTAAAATTTCCTCTTTGATTTCTTCATTGATCCATTGGTTTTTTTAGTAGCATGTTGTTTAATTTCCAGATGTTTGTATCTTTTCCATTTTTTTCCCTATAATTGATTTCTAGCATATCTTTGTGGTCAGAAAAGGTGCTTGATATGATTTCAGTTTTCTTAAATTTATTGAGACTTGTTTTATGATCTAGCATGTGATCTATCCTGGAGAAGGTTCTATGTGCACTTGAATGTGTATCTTTCTGTGTTTGGATGGAATGTTCTGCATATATTAAGCTTATCTGGTCTAATATGTTGTTTAAGGCCAGTGTTTCCTTCTTGATTTTTCTGTCTGGATGATGTGTTTTGTTCTTTGGCTTGGAATATATCCTGTCTTCTCATTTTGTTTGACTTTGTGTTTGTCTCTATGAATTAGGCAAAACAGTTACCTCTCCTCGTTTTGAAGTTGTGTCTTTGTGGAAGAGTGTCCCTGTGCAAATTGTGTGTGCCTGGTGGCTTTGGTGGAAGGGCTGTAGCTGAAGCAGGTATGAGCTGATGCTTCTCTGGGGCACACTGGGTGCCACTGCTTTGGGGCTAGGGGCTGGAACCTGAGCCCAGTGCAGGCTGGAGCTTCTCCCAAGGCAGTTGGGGGCTGCTGCCTTGGGGGTGGTGGGGGCAGTGGCTGGAGCCTGGTGTGAGCTGTGGGGTGGGGTGGGCATGCTGGGGTGGTCTTGGCAGGCTGGCTAGAGCACCAGGCATTTTTCAGTCTACTGCTTCTGGGCTGGTACCCAAATTGAGTAAATGTGTGCACGTGCCCTTTAAGGGCAGAGTCTTGGTTTCCTACAGCTCTCCTGGTCATAGCCTTGCTGGTTTTCAAAACCAGTTAAGGGGACTCGTCTTCCTGGTGCTGGTGCCCAAGGTTGGGGTGCCCAATGTGGGTCTTGAACCCCTCACTCCTTAGGGAGGACCTCTGAGTTTGTAATATCCCCTTTTGCTTGTGGGTTGCCCACCAGAGGTGTGGGTCCTCAATAGACCACACCTCTGCCCTCATCTCTGTCTCAGTGTGTGTGTGGTTTGTTCATTTGTTTGTTTAGTAGCCTTAATTATAGAAGAGCTGTTCTGCTAATCTTCAGGTCATTCCCAGAGAGAGTTGTTCTTTTGGTGTGTCTGTGGGAGGAGGTGAGCCCAGGATCTTCTGCCTCTACCATCCATCAGATTCCTGATACCTAAATCTGAAACATTATTATACTTTTAAGATTCATAAACCAAGAACTGAGAGAAAAAAGGAATGCTTTCGATAAGGCAAGGGAATTTTGAAAAGTAATTCTTACTGTGAGTCCTAAACTGACTTTCCTCTCCCAAATTATCACATTTCATTTTGAGCCAGGCTAGTGCAAAAGATGAGGTCCGGTGGTCCTTACTGCCCAATTTGTCACATGTTTTGCCTGCTTGATTTGGGTCATGGTCAGGATGGGTGGGGTGATGATAGGAATGTGTGGATAAGGTATGTTGTATTAAGAATGCAGTATTGGAAACAAGCAGAGGACAGGAGTATAACCTGTACAGGGAGGGATAGAGCCAAGTGGGGAAAATGAGAGCATGGCTCATGCCAGGTTGTTGCAGTGTTGCCCTCTCCAGCTTTTGGTGTTGCTGTGTCATCGAGGTGCACTCAGAGATACCTTTGGAAATCTCTAATTCCACTCCTTGTTAGCTTGCTGGTAAACTGTGCTCTGAAGCACGTTACTCGGTTTTCCCAATCTAGTCTCCCTGCCTTTTCTCCCCCATTCCAATCTGTCTTTTATGCCTCTTGCAAAGAAATCCTTTAAATGTCCACATCATGTCACACCTTCTCAAATATCTTTGACTTCCCATTTCCTTTAATCTAAATATAAATTCTTCATCTTAGTAGGTAAAGACTTATTATGACTAGATTTCTTTCTTAATTTCCCATCCTTTCTTACTTCGTATTTGAATCTCCAGCCATGTTGAACTACTCAGTGTTACTTAACACTGGGTTATAGGGGTTTCTAGCCTCCTTGCCTTTATTCATAATATTTCCTTTTCTAAAATCTACAAATCTCTTCTGTCAGATTCTCAACATTTCCCAAGACTCACTTAAAATTCTCTCTTTTGGGAAGCCTACTCTCTTCTCCCTTTCTGTCTTCCAACCTCGTGTCACGCATTCTCATAGGATGTTCTATTTCCCTAAATGTATGTGCTACACGATTACCCTAGTGTTATCTTTTTTTGTGAATTGAGTATTTTGACCTGCTCTGGGCATGTTTATTCATTCTCAAAGAAAAAGCACTGTGCCTAAGACAAGGTAAAGGAAACGAACACTAGAAAGTAAGCTCCTTTAGAAGGCAGAGGTTTTTTTCTGTTTTGTTCCTTGATTTATCTCTGTTACCTGTTACAATGTGTGGCATATAGTAGGAGCTCAACAAGCATTAGTTGAAAGAATGAAGTTGTTGAGCACTTCCAGTGTGCTAGGCACAGTGCTGATACTTTGATTTTATAAACCTCCTTACAACACTTTGTGAGGTATGTGACGTTATTTCTACTTTACAGATGTGGAAACTGAGGCTCAGAAAGGCAAAGAGCTTGTGGTAGGTGGCTGACTGTGAATCTGACTGAGCATCAGTATCATTTGACCATTTTAGAGCTTGTGTTCTTTCTACTGACTGCAGACGCATTTGTTGTTGTTTTGAAAACAGCTGATTATAATATCACTCCTAATTCAAAATGGATATGTTTTGGAGGGTGGAGAGCATCTAGTAATTATTGGAACTGATCACTTATGAATCCAATTTATAATTCCAGTGAACACTATCCACTTTTTTTTTTTTTTTTTTCTTGGTACACAGGCCTCTCACTGTTGTGGCCTCTCCTGTTGTGGAGCACAGGCTCCGGACACGCAGGCTCAGTGGCCATGGCTCACGGGCCTAGCCGCTCCGCGGCATGTGGGATCTTCCCGCACCGGGGCACGAACCCGCGTCCCCTGCATCGGCAGGCGGACTCTCAACCACTGTGCCACCACGGAAGGCCTATCCACTTCTTTTTAATATCATTTGTAGCTTTCATCTGTCTCTTGTGGCTGTTTGTATTACTATACTTAGTAATACTTGGAAGCCTTGGTGACAATTTAAATACAGTCATCCCTCCTTATCTGTGGGGGGTTGGTTCCAGAACCCACCATGGATACCAAAATCCACAGATGCTCAGGTCCCATAGTTGGCCCTCATATCCTCCGTTCCGTGATTCAACCAACCATGGATGGTGTAGTACTGTATTTATTGAAGAAAAAGAGTATAAGTTGACCTACACAGTTCAAACCCATGTTGTTCAAGGGTTAAGTGTATATGTGTTGAGACAATTTAAGTAATTGACATATATAATCTATGCTTTTGTTACTTTAGGTAATGTGCTGAAGTAGTTTTTATCCACAGTGAAATAATACTTTTCTATGGAATATTTATATCATATTTTAAGTGACCCAAATGCTTCCAGAATTGAATCTTTAAATAGTTTTTAGAAATTAATTAAACCTCTCATTCATTATGCAGAAATATTATTTAATAGTTCAACTAAAATAATGCCTGTCTTCATCATCTATCCAGTAATGCCACGTACTTAAATATTTTAGCCTTTTTGTTTATTTGGTTTATATTTCATAGCTCAGGTTAATGATCTGCAAGAGGCCTTTGGAAAACATTTGATGTAGTCTATTTAGTTTTATGAGTATATACCATCTTTCAGTGCCTAAATTCTTTCCATTTTAGCTACAAATAACTCCACTTTCCAATTTCTTTTTTTATCCCTTAGTCTTTTAAGCATTTTATTTTCTTTTGCTTTTTACAAATTTCTGTGGTGACTAATCCAGAAAATAATTGCTCTATTTTTTGTGTATAAAAAAGTAGTTTCACTATTATTTTAAAACAATAATATAGGCATCATTGGGATATAAATGAATAGTTGCATTAAAATGATATTTAATAGTAATGGAAAAGATATACTTTTTCATGGAGAAAATATACTTTGAAATTAAAAATAAGTCCCATCAAAACAGACTCACAGACATAGAAAACAAACTTATAGCTACCGAAGGGGAAGGAGTGGGGGGAGGGATAAATTAGGAGTATGGGATTAATAGATACACACTACTAATATAAAATAGATAAACAAGAATTTACTGTATAACGCAGGGAACGATATGCAATATCTTGTAATAACCTATAATAGAAAAGAATTTTAAAAATGGTTGTGTGTATGTATATATGATTAAATCACTTTGCTGTACACCTGAAACACAATATTGTAAATCAACTGTACTTCAGTAAAAAATAAATTTTTTAAAAAATACAGGGCTTCCCTGGTGGCGCAGTGGTTGTGAGTCCGCCTGCCGATGCAGGGAACGCGGGTTCGTGCCCCGGTCGGGGAGGATGCCACGTGCCGCGGAGCGGCTGGGCCCGTGAGCCATGGCCGCTGGGCCTGCGCGTCCGGAGCCTGTGCTCCGCGATGGGAGAGGCCCCAGCAGTGAGAGGCCCGCGTACCAAAAAAAGAAAAAAAAAAAGTACAAAAAAATAAGTCTCTTTAGAGCAAATTTGAATTGCCTAGGTCAATGGTTGTCAAAGTCTGGTCCCCAGGAGCATCAGCATCACTCCAATTTATTAGAACTGCAAAATCACAGGCCCACTGCAGACTGATTGAATCAAATTGGGGTGAGAGCGTGTGTGTAGCAGGTGGAATCTGTGTTTTCACAGGCTCTCCAGGTGACTCTGACCTGTGGTAGTCTGAGGACACAGGCTTAGGCTTAAGATCCTAGAAGAGCAGGCCATATTCACTGTTTGGCAGGCAAGTGCCTGGTCTATTTTCTTTCCATTTAATGTTGTTATAATATATTGGCTATATTCTCTGTGCTGTACAGTATATCATTGTAGCTTATTTATTTTATACATAGTAATTTGTACTTCTTAATCCCCTACCCCTATCTTGCCCCTTTCCCTTCCCTCTCCCCACTGGTAACCACTAATTTGTTCTCTATATCTGTGAGTCTCTTTCTATTTTGTTATATTCATTCCTTTTTTATTTCTTGGATTCCACATATAAGTGATAACGTACAGAATTTGTCTTCCTCTGCCTGACCTAATAGCTTAATACCCTGTAGGCCTATCCATGTTGTTGCAAATAACAGAATTTCACTATTTTTTATGGCTGAGTAATATTCCATTGTGTGTTTGTGTGTGTGTGTGTGTGTTTATATATATACCACATCTTTATCAATTCATCTGTTGATGGACACTTAGGTTGCTTCCATATTTTGGCTATTATAAACAATGCTGCTATGAACATTGGGGTGCATGTATCTTTTTGAATTAGTGTTTTCATTTTCTTTAGATGTATACCCAGGAGTGGAATTGCTGGATCATATGGTGGTTTTTTGAGGAACCTCCATACTGTTTTCCATAGTGGCTGCATGAATTTACATTCCCATCAACAGTGTACTAGGGTTGCTTTTTCTCCACATCCTTGCCAACATTTGTTATTTGTAGACTTTTTGGTGATAGCCATCCTAACAGGTGTGAGGTGATACCTTATTGTGGTTTTTTTTTTTTTTTTTTTTTTGCGGTACTCAGGCCTCTCACTGTTGAGGCCTCTCACTGTTGTGGCCTCTCCCGTTGTGGAGCACAGGCTCCAGACACGCAGGCTCAGTGGCCATGGCTCACGGGCCCAGCCGCTCCGCGGCATGTGGGATCCTCCCAGACTGGGGCACAAACCCATGTCCCCTGCATCGGCAGGTGGACTCTCAACCACTGCGCCACCAGGGAAGCCCCTTATTGTGGTTTTAATTTGCATTTCTTTGATTAGTGATGTTGAGTATCTTTTCACATGCCTGTTAGCAATCTCGTCTTCTTCAGAAAAATGTCTGTTCAAGCCTTCTGCCCATATTTGATTGGATTGGGTTTTTTCTTTGTATTGAGCTGTATGAGCTGTTTATATATTTTAGATATTGACTGCTTATCGGTCATATCATTTGTAAATATTTTCTCCCATTCAGTGTGTTGTCTTCTCATTTTGTTGATGGTTTCCTTTGCTGTGCAAAAGCTTTTAAGTTTAGTTAGGTCCCATTTGTTTATTTTTGCTTTTGTTTCCTTTGCCTTAGGAGACAGATCCAAATAAATATCGTTTAGGACGTTGATCCATTTTGAGTTTATTTTTTATTTTTTTTGCGGTACACGGTCCTCTCACTACTGTGGCCTCTCCCGTTGCGGAGCACAGGCTCCGGACACGCAGGCTCATCGGCTGTGGCTCACGGGCCCAGTCGCTCCGCGGCATGTGGCATCTTCCCGGACCGGGACACAAACCCGTGTCCCCTGCATCGGCAGGCGGGCTCTCAACCACTGTGCCACCAGGGAAGCCCCTTGAGTTTATTTCTTATATGGTGTGTGAAAATGTTCTAATTTCATTCTTTTACGTGTAGCTGTCCAGTTATCCCAGCACCACTTATTGAAGGGACTGTCTTTTCTACGTTGTATATTCTTGCCTCCTTTGTCACAGATTAATTGACCATATGTGTGTGGGGCTATTTCTGGGCTCTTTATTCTGTTCCACTGATCTATGTGTCTGTTTTTGGGCCAGTCCATACTCTTTTGATTGCTGCTGCTTTGTAGTATAGTCTGAAGTCAAGGATCATGATGCCTCCAGCTTTTGTTCTTTTTTCTCAAAATTGCTTTGGCTGGTCTACTTTATTTTATTTTACTTTTTTTAGTGACTGGTGTTTTTTTTGGCTGCATTGGGTCTTTGTTGCCGCACGCAGGCTTTTCTCTAGTTGTGGTGAGCAGGGGTGCTACTCTCTGTTGCGGTGCGCGGGCTTCTCATTGTGGTGGCTTCTCATTGCAGGGCATGGCCTCTAGGCACGTGGACTCAGTAGTTGTGGCTCACAGGCTCTAGAGCGCAGGCTCAGTAGTTGTGGCTCACGGGCTTAGTTGCCTGTGGCATGTGGGAAATTCCTGAACCAGGGCTTGAACCCGCGTCCCCTGCATTGGCAGGTGGATTCTTAACCACTGCGCCACCAGGGAAGACCTGGCTGTTCTACTTTAAAAGGCCTCTGGGAAAGATGATTCCATTGACTTTTCTGTATACCATTTCAAATAGCTCTGTGATACCACTGAACTGGCTTCAATAACCAGTAATTTAAGACAGAAAACTTACAAAACAGCCCAAAAAGACAGTGTTTAATATCAGTACTTAAAGATTTGTGTTGGCTGGTTTTATGTTATTATTTACTTCCTGGCAACAAATTCCCTTCCCAAAACATAATTAAAATTAACGTTTTTTCATAAGGGGAGAAAGGGGGAATGTTTTTTCCCATCCTTTGATCTTGGGTATATTTTTGGAGAATGGTTAAAAGAAGCAGATGTGAATCCTTATGACTCTCAGTAGAGAGTTTGTGTCTAGGAAATCAAGTTTTCCCTGAGTGTCTTTGTAGAGGTGGGGAATAATATTGTTTCCTACTGTGAGCATTAAAATTGTTATCAATTAAATCTATATAAAGTCCCAGCATAAAAGTGTTTCCATACTGCATCTGTATTCAACATAGGCTATATTCTTTTAATGCACTTTAGATTTAGTCAGGTCAGATTCTCTCATTTGTTGCTGGAAATTTTGTTTGTCAGCTTTCTTTACCCTATCAGGCCCATGTGATGTTGAACATGGTCACTTCATAATATTGTAGATTGGTCATGTCATGGAGATATTAGGAATCAGCAGAAAGAATCTTGAAATAGTTTCTTAAGTAGGAATTAAAACCTTATCTACAACTGTGTTTTTCCCCCACTGACTTTAATTTCTAAAATAAAGAGCAGTGAAGGAGATATGTGAGAAGCATAACAGACTTGTTTTTGAGGTTTTGAGATTACTTTGATATCTAGAAACATATATTCTCTACATAAGTATAAACTATTTTACTGTAACAATTATCTGAACTTTCTTTTGCAGAGTATCATTTAAATTCTGTTTCAAACCTAAATTTCATTAAGAAGAAAATCTCCTAAAACCATGTAGCCATTTAAGTAAGCTCTCTCTTAAAAACTTAACCAGCCATATCTGTTAGATATTTTTAGTAATTGTATTTTGTCCAAAAGAGTCCTGAATGCTTTAGTTGGCTTTGCAACATTTTTAATTACATTCAAAACTTTTTGGCAAGGACACATATATACATTGCCTTTACAATGAGGTTTACATACTCAGTTATGTTCTTCTTGTTTTCTCTGATATAATATGGAGAATTATTAGTAGTACATACACATGCTGCTTGTGGACTTGGATGTGAATGTTCTTTTTCAGTGTTGGAGGCAGCATGCTTGTTTTGCACTTTTTAAGGCTGTTCTTAAAACAAAAACTTAAAGGATTGCATCTTTTCCCTACATTTAGAAGCAATACATTAACTTCTGTCTATGCTTTTCTCCACCATAAGCATAGGCTTCATGATTAAATGAAGTTGGATAGGTTTTGTGTGATTAGAGTTTTGGAATAGTTTTTGATTAAATAAAGATCTGTCTTCTAATTATAAACTAAAGACATATTTTCATGGTAAAAAAATAAAAATAAAAAGACAGTTACAAATGATACTTTAAAATCATCTAATATATTGCCTCAAAATAACCAGTGTTAGAGTTTTTAAAAATATTTAATTCCAAATTTATATATATAAATAGAAACACACATATATTCTGTTTGAGATCATACTTACATACAGGTCTAAATCATGGTTTAAAACCTTATAGGGAATTCCCCAGTAGTCCAGTGGTTTTCACTCTGCACTCTCACTGCCAGGGGCCCAGGTTCAATCCCTGGTCAGGAAACTGGGATTCTGCAAGCTGCAGGGGATGGCCAAAAAAAAAAAAAACCCAAAAAAACCAAACACCTTAAAAACTTAAAAAATTTTCTTATCAAATTTATTTAAACATCATTTTAAAAGCTGTAGTATATTTCCATTTAGATATACCACGATTTAACAATTTACCTTTATCTGGACATTTGGGTTAGTGCTGAATTCCAGTGCTGAATCGATCAGCTCTCTACTCAGGGCCAAAAAGCATGAACGTCTTTAAGACTTACTACCTTTTGGCTCCAGAAAATTAAAAGCAGGTTAGACGTCCCCAGCACTATACGAAAACTTGGCTTCATTGAACACCATGAATAAAGAAACTCCTTGCTACACTCAAGGAAAAAATTACTAACTGCTTTTCTTAGATTGGTTACTAGTGAAGTTGAAAATAGATTTTTTTCTATTTATTTGCAGCTTTTCAGTTTCTGTTTATGCTCATTTCTCAAGTATGCTCTTCTTGTAAATACTTAAACCCCCGAAATGAATAATTCCTTGTATTGCTTTTATGAAGTATCACTGTAAAGAGTAGGCCATTGTGAGTGATTATGGGTCTTCTTGGATGAAACTGAAACAATAGGGCAGATCCTAAAAATTAGCTGAGAAAATTTTCAGATAGATATAAATCTGAATAAATCTTGGTTCTTTTAAGGTCTAAGGATACTATAATATAAAATTTTAACAGGCATAAAATGTACTCAAATTGATTTAACTAATGTATGACGCATTCATAAATCATGACATAATTTAGAAATTAATGAAAGCCTATATATGTATGTAAGTAATAAAATGGTAGCATAGAGAATAAGCTGGTTTATTTTTAATGAGCTGCCACTGATTTGATGTGTAGTATTGGGTAAGTCAATGTCCTGAGTCTCAGTTTCCTTGTTTATAAAATATTTAGTTGGATACTTGAGTTTTTTTCCAGCTTTAAAATTCTGAATGTTCTATTTAAGTTACTAACCTTATCTTTTTGTTTGTTTGTTTGTTTGAATTTATATATTTTTTTAGACAGCAGGTTCTTATTAGTCATCAGTTTTATACACATCAGTGTATACATGTCAATCTCAATCTCCCAATTCATTCCACCACCACCCCCCACCCCGCCGCTTACCTGCCTTGGTGTCCATACGTTTGTTCTCTACATCTGTGTCTGAATTTCTGCCCTACAAACCAGTTCATCTGTACCACTTTTCTAGGTTACACATATATGTGTTAATATACGATATTTGTTTTTCTTTTTCTGACCTAATTTACTCTGTATGGCAGTCTCTAGATCCATCCATGTCTCAACAAATGACCCAATTTCGTTTCTTTTTATGGCTGAGTAATATTCCCTTGTATATATGTACCACATCTTCTTTATCCATTTGTCTGTCAATGGGCATTTAAGTTGCTTCCAAGACCTGGCTATTGTAAATAGTGCTGCAGTGAACATTGGGGAGCATGTGTGTTTTTGAATTATGGTTTTCTGTGGGTATATGCCCAGTAGTGGGATTGCTGGATCATATGGTAATTCTATTTTTAGTTTTTTAAGGAACCTCCATACTGTTATCCATAGTGGCTGTATCAATTTACATTCCCACCAACAGTGCAAAAAGGTTCCCTTTCCTCCACACCCTCTCCAGCATTTGTTCTTTGTAGATTTTCTGATGATGCCTATTCTAACTGGTGTGAGGTGATACCTCAGTGTAGTTTTGATTTGCATTTCTCTAATAATTAGTGATGTTGAGCAGCTTTTCATGTGCTTCTTGGCCATCTGTATGTCTTCTTTGGAGAAAAGTCTATTTAGGTCTTCTGCCCATTTTTGGATTGGGTTGTTTGTTTTTTTAATATTGAGCTGCATGAGCTGCTTGTAAATTTTGGAGATTAATCCTTTGTCAGTTGCTTCATTTGCAAATATTTTCTCCCATTCTGAGGGTTGTCTTTTTGTCTTATTTATGGTTTCCTTTGCTTTGCAAAATCTTTTAAGTTTCATTAGGTCCCATTTGTTTATTTTTGTTTTTATTTCCATTACTCTAGGAGGTGGATCAAAAAAGATCTTGCTGTGATTTATGTCAAAGAGTGATCTTCCTATGTTTTCCTCTAAGAGTGCTGTAGTGTCTGGCCTTACATTTAGGTCTTTAACCCATTTTGAGTTTATTTTTGTGTATGGTGTTAGGGAGTGTTCTAATTTCATTCTTTTACATGTAGCTGTCCAGTTTCCCCAGCACCACTTATTGAAGAGACTGTCTTTTCTCCATTGTATATCCTTGCCTCCTTTGTCATAGATTAGTTGACCATAGGTGTGTGGGTTTATCTCTAGGCTTTCTATCTTGTTCCATTGATCTGTGTTTCTGTTTTTGTGCCAGTACCATATTGTCTTGATTACTGTAGCTTTGTAGTATAATCTGAAGTCAGGGAGTCTTATTGCTCCAGCTCCGTTTTTTTCCCTCAACACTGCTTTGGCTATTCGGGGTCTTTTGTGTCTCCATACAAATTTTAAGATTTTTTATTCTAGTTCTGTAAAATATGCCATTGGTAATTTGATAGGGATTGCATTATTCAATCTGTAGATTGCTTTGGGTAGTATATTCATTTTCACAGTGTTGGTTCTACCATTTGTTGTTATCATCTTTAATTTCTTTCATCAGTGTCTTATAGTTTTCTGCATACAGGCCTTTTGTCTCCCTAGGTAGGTTTATTCCTAGGTGTTTTATTCTTTTTGTTGCAATGGTAAATGGGAGTGTTTCCTTAATTTATCTTTCAGATTTTTCATCATTAGTGTATAGGAATGCAAGAGATATATGCGCATTAATTTTGTATCCTGCCACTTTACCAGATTCATTGATTAGCTCTAGTAGTTTTCTGTTGACATCTTTAGTATAGTATCATGTCATCTGCAAACAGTGACAGTTTTACTTCTTCTTTTCCAATTTTTATTCCTTTTATTTCTTTTTCTTCTCTGATTGCCATGGCTAGGACTTCCAAAACTATGTTGAATAATAGTGGTGAGAGTGGACATCCTTGTCTTGTTCCTGATCTTAGAGGAAATGCTTTCAGTTTTTCACCATTGAGAATGATGTTTGCTGTGGGTTTGTTTTATATGGCCTTTATTATGTTGAGGTAGGTTCCCTCTATGCCCACTTTCTGGAGAATTTTTATCATAAATGGGTGTTGAATTTTGTGAAAAGCTTTTTCTTCATCTATTGAGACGATCATATGGTTTTCATTCTTCAATTTGTTAAAATAGTGTCTCACATTGATTTGCATATATTGAAGAATCCTTGCATTCCTGGGATAAATCCCACTTGATCTTGGTGTATGATCCTTTTAATGTGTTGTTGGATTCTGTTTGCTAGTATTTTGTTGAGGATTTTTGCATCTATATTCATCAGTGATATTGGTCTGTAATTTTCTTTTTTTGTAGTATCTTTCTCTGGTTTTGGTATCAGGGTGATGGTGGCCTGATAGAATGAGTTCGGGAGTGTTCCTTCATGTGCAGTTTTTTGGAAGAGTTTGAGAAGGATGGGTGTTAGCTCTTCTGTAAATGTTTGATAGAAGTCACCTGTGAAGCCAGCTGGTCCTGGACTTTTGTTTGTTGGAAGATTTTTAATCACAGTTTCAATTTCATTACTTGTGGTTGGTCTGTTCATATTTTCTATTTCTTCCTGGTTCAGTCTTGGAAGGTTATACCTTTCTAAAAATTTGTCCATTTCTTCAGGTTGTCCATTTTATTGGCATAGAGTTGCTTATAGTAATCTCTTAGGATGCTTTGTATTTCTGCAGTGTCTGTTGTAACTTCTCCTTTTTCATTTCTAATTTTATTGATTTGAGTCCTCTCCCTCTTGATGAGTCTGGCTAGTGGTTTATCAATTTTTTTTATCTTCTCAAAGAACCAGCTTTTAGTTTTATTGATCTTTGCTGTTGTTTTCTTTGTTTCTATTTCATTTATTTCTGCTCTGATCTTTATGATTTCTTTCCTTCTGCTAACTTTGGGTTTTGTTTGTTCTTATTTCTCTAGTTCCTTTAGGTGTAAGGTTAGATTGTTTATTTGAGGTTTTTCTGATATGAGTATTGTTACTCCAGCCTTCTTTTGATTTCCATTTGCATGGAATATCTTCTTCCATCCCCTCACTTTCAGTCTGTATGTGTCCCTAGGTCTGAAGTGGGTCTCTTGTAGACAGCATATATATGGGTCTTGTTTTTGTATCCATTCAGCAAGCCTATGTCTTTGGTTGGAGCATTTAATCCATTCACGATTAAGGTAATTATTGATATGTATGTTCCTATGACTATTTTCTTAATTGTTTTGGGTTTGTTTTTGTAGGTCCTTTTCTTTTGTGTTTCCCACTTAGAGAAAAGTTCCTTTAGCATTTGTTGTAGAGCTGGTTTGGTGGTGCTGAATTATCTTAGCTTTTGTTTGTCTGTAGAGCTTTTGATTTCTCCATCAAATCTGAGTGAGATCCTTGCCAGTTAGAGTAATCTTGGTTGTAGGTTCTTCCCTTTCATCCCTTTAAGTATATCATGCCACTCCCTTCTGGCTTGTAGAGTTTCTAACAGCTGAGAAATCAGCTGTTAACCTTATGGGAGTTCCCTTGTATGTTATTTGTCGTTTTTCCCTTGCTACAATAATTTGTCTTTAATTTTTGCTAATTTGATTACTATGTGTCTGGGCATGTTTTTCCTTGGGTTTATCCTGAATGGGACTGTCTGTTCTTCCTGGACTTAGGTGGCTATTTCCTTTCCCATGTTAGGGAAGTTTTCGACTCTAATCTCTTCAAATATTTTCTCTGGTCGTTTCTCTCTCTCTTCTCCTTCTGGGACCCCTATAATGCAAATGTTGTTGCGTTTAACATGATCCCAGAGGTCTCTTAAGCTGTCTTCATTTCTTTTCATCCTTTTTTCTTTATTCTGTTCTGCAGCAGTGAATTCCACCATTCTGTCTTCCAGGTCACTTATCCGTTCTCCTGCCTCAGTAATTCTGCTGTTGATTCCTTCTAGTGTAGTTTTCATTTCAGTTATTGTATTGTTCACCTCTGTTTGTTTGTTCTTTAATTCTTCTAGGTCTTTGTTAAATATATCTTGCATCTTCTCAGTCTTTGCCTCCATTCTTTTTCCGAGGTCCTGGATCATCTTCACTATCATTATTCTGAATTCTTTTTCTGGAAGGTTGCCTATCTCCACTTCATTTAGTTGTTTTTCTGAGGTTTTATCTTGTTCCTTCATCTGGTACATAGCCCTCTGCCTTTTCTTCTGGTCTATCTTTTTGTGAATGTGGTTTTTGTTCCACAGGCTTCAGGATTGTAGTTCTTCTTGCTTCTGCTGTCTGCACTCTGGTGGATGAGGCTATCTAAGAGGCTCGATGGGAGGGACTGGTGGTGGGTAGAGCTGGGTGTTGCTCTGGTGGGCAGAGTTCAGTAAAACTTTAATCCAGTTGACTGCTGATAGATGGGGCTGCGTTCCCTCCCTGTTGGTTGTTTGGCCTGAGGCAACGCAGCACTGGAGACTGCCTGGGCTCTTTGATGGGGCTAATGGCAGACTCTGGGAGAGCTCACGCCAAGGAGTACTTCCCAGAACTTCTGTTGCCAGTGTCCTTGTCCCCACGGTGAGCCACAGCCACCCCCGCCTCTGCTGGAGACCCTCCAACACTAGCAGGTAGGTCTGGTTCGATCTCCCCTTGGTTCACTGCTCCTTCCCCTGGGTCCCGCTATGCACACTACTTTGTGTGTGCCCTCCAAGAGTGGAGTCTCTGTTTCCCCCAACCCTGTCAAAGTCCTGCAGTCAAATCCCACTAGCCTTCAAAGTCTGATTCTCTAGGAATTCCTCCTCTTGTTGCTGGACCCCCAGGTTGGGAAGCCTGACGTGGGGTTCAGAACCTTCACTCCAGTTTGTGGACTTCTGTGGTATAAGTGTTCCCCAGTCTGTGAGTCACCCACCCAGCAGTTATGGGATTTGATTTTACTGTGATTGCACCCCTCCTACTGTCTCAATGTGGCTTCTCCTTTGGCTTTGGATGTGGGGTATCTTTTTTAGTGAGTTCCAGTGTCTTCCTGTCGATGATTGTCCAGCAGCTAGTTGTGATTCTGGTGTTCTCACAAGAGGGAGTGAGAGCACATCCTTCTACTCCACTATCTTGGTTCAGGGCTGACTAACCTTATCTTTAAAATACTTTTCCTACCTGGCTGAGATGTTGGCATCAAGCAGTTAGTAAGTGCACTCATAATATTGGTCTATTATGTGTCATTTACCTTTCATATATTAACTCCTTACAACAAACTTAAAGAGAAGGCCTTATTTTCCTGATGGGGAAACTGAGGGTTATACAAAGTCTCACTGGGGCTGAACGGTTAGAATCAGTATTTGAGCTTATGACTGACTGAAAAAGTCCTCTTTGCACTCTGCTATTTACCTCTCCCTTGAACCAATGTGGTGGCTTGCTGTAGACCAGCATTTTCAACAGTGGCATTATTGGCATTTGGGGCCAAAGTATTATTTGCTTTGGGGGGCTGTCCTGTGCGTTATAATAGCATCCATGGCCTCTCTCCATTAGCCCTCGCCCCCTCAGCTGTGACAACTAAAAATGTGTCTAGGTACTATCAAATGTCCCTGAAGGTAGGCAGGAATTGCAGCCAGTCCAGCATCACTGATTTAACACAACTTAAGTCATCAACAGTCTGAGGACAAATGTAGTTGTCATCTCTGGTAAAGGTCAGTGGCTTTAGGTCACCTTGGATTTCAAAGATCAGGATGGAATTAACCAAGTAGAATCCCAGCAAAGAACCCCACTCCATCATTCAACAATACTTTTTGCACACTTTTTTGATTGCTTGACCTTTATCCTCTTGAGATTTTTCTTATTTGAAGAATACTCATTCCCTGGATGCATAGTATACCACCGTGAACCTGACTGGACACTAGTTAATTTATTTCAAAATATTCACTGAGTCCTTGCCATGTGCTGAGCATTGTCCAGTTACTGGTTAAAGCAGTGAACCAGATGTCGTATAGAGCAGATGTGAAACAATCATAGCTCATTCCCCTTTCTTTTGAATAATTTTGTAAAGCATATCTTTAGATTACAATACAGTGTGTTTATCATGTTTTACACACACACACACAAATACACAGCTTATCACATAGAGCTAAAGGTTGCCCTCTTTCATATAAATGAGTATGAGATAGCACACTAGGAAATTTTGTGTTCTGCCAGTTTAAAAAGATACTTTGGCTCTAGTTTTCAAAATGAGCACTTATCTGGTCTAGCTCCGTTTCAGAACTTACCTATTGGTTAATGGTTTAATGCTCTTAGTGTTTGCTGCTGTGAAACCTGGCCATAAACATGTCACAATTTGTCTCATGGGGATTAATCTCTGAAGTATTTCAGGTAATGAGGGAATCTCATGAACTTCATGCCTGATCCCTCTCCTGGACTGTGTGCTCTTTGAGGACAAGAACTACGGAGTTTACACAGAACATTTCATCGTTTTGTGTGCAGTGCCTGGAACAGTACTTGGCTGACATGTGGTAGCTTTTCGGTACCTATTTATTAAACAAACATAAGGAGAAGCGATCTCTGAACAGTGAGAGTAGGTTTCACTAAATAAGCCTTCTAAGTTTCTACATTCTGCTCCCTGAAGACCATTGAGGTTGTTAATTCAATTTGTTTGTTCTAAGATAGTTGGAAGTATAAGTTCAGTCTTGATAAAGGCAGATAA
This sequence comes from Phocoena sinus, assembly GCF_008692025.1. Classification (NCBI taxonomy): domain Eukaryota; kingdom Metazoa; phylum Chordata; class Mammalia; order Artiodactyla; family Phocoenidae; genus Phocoena; species Phocoena sinus. The sequence goes on from NC_045767.1 coordinate 71,695,431, forward strand.
TTTGGGCAGCCAAGGGAGATACAAACCTATGAAATCAGATGGGAGCATTCAAAACATGGGGGTCTTCAACTGCTGGATGAAAACCTATGGATATGCCTCTGAAGACCCTGAAGGCATCACTTTATACAGTACTTTGCAATAATTGGTGCTTTGAGCATTGGTGCTGAATTCTCAGAAGAAAATTTATTTAAAGTGCTGTATAAAATGTAGGAAAATTGAGAACACATTTATAATGATTTCTATCATGATGAAATTGTTTTGATACTTAAGGGATAAACCTTAAACCTTCTGTAAAAATAGGTTATTCAGAAGAACTTCTTAGAACAATGAAATTCAAATACATCATCTATTTTAAAAAATAGATTCTACTTGTTTTATTTCCTTTTTTATGTCTTTTGTTGCAGTCTTGTTAGCAGCCATTTTAGGGTTACATGCTGTAGATCTTAATATAAACTATAGTTTAGCATGTATAATAGCTGTAATATGAAATAACTAAGATATCATGAGATAACTAAGCTTATATCACTTATAGAGTTGGTGGTTGTTAGGGTATTCTGGTCATTACTGCATATAAGAGAGGTATTATTTTATTCATTTATTCATATGTCCATTCCACGAATATGTATTGGAAGTTGCTCTGTATCTGATACTGTTCTAAGCCTAGGTTACATCAGTGGACAAAGGAGATAGAAACTCCCACTCTGATGGAGGGGGGAGACAACAAGAGCTAAAATGCAAAACTAGTTACAGATTGTTAGAAAGTGACTTAAAATTCTATGAAAAATAAGAAAGGGAAGGAGAATAGGGATTGCTGAGACAAGGCTGTGTAGGGGGTGGAATAAAGGAGGAGAGGAGGAATTGGTTGGAGAGGACACGGGGAGTCAGGTATGTGTGGCATTGGCGGCTGTTATTATAATTCACATGGGAGCCTTTAGAGAGTTTTAAATTGTGGGAAAAGTTTTAAATTGTCGGGTTCTAAATGAAGTGTTAATAGGACAGGTAGTAGAGTCAGACTAGGGCGATAGTGGTGGAGGTGATGCCAAGTGGTGAGGATCCAGATATATATATATATATATATATATATATATATATATTTTTTTTTTTTTTTTTTTCCCCCGCGGTACGCGGGCCTCTCACTGTTGTGGCCTCTCCCGTTGTGGAGCACAGGCTCCAGACATGCAGGCTCAGCGGCCATGGCTCACGGGCCCAGCCGTTCTGTGGCATGTGGGATCTTCCCGGACCGGGGCATGAACCCATGTCCCCTGCATCGGCAGGCAGACTCTCAACCACTGCGCCACCTGGGAAGCCCCAGATATATTTTAAAGGGAGAGCCAACCGAATTTGCTGACTGACTGTATGTGGGTTGTGAGGAACAGGATCCAGGATGGCTCAAAGGTCTTTGGGCTGAGGATGTAGAAGGATGGAGCTGCAGCAACTGACAGGGCTGATCTGTGGAGGAAGCAGGTTTTGGTGGGGGAGTATCAGGAGCTCCGTTTTGCACATGTTACCATTTGGAGATGAAGCTGAATGGAGATGAGCTGCCTAGTTGGCTGTCAAAGGTACACATCTGGAATTTTTAGGAAAGAGCTCTGTGCTGGAAGGTGGTTATGTGGGGGGGAATCTGTAGAAATTCTCTTCTGATGGCTTTAGTTTTCTCAGTAAAATAGAGACATGTCATCAGCAGGAGGAAAGTTGAGAGAGCTATGGAAAATTAGAGGAGAGAGGAGAAAGTCTAAAACAGTTGGCTATGAAAGTGGGAAAGTGAAGACTAGAAACGCGGTATGATTGCAGTCAGCATGTCTGGCCAACTTGTGGTTCGTGGTCAAGAATTTAAAGTGACACTAAACATGCTGGAAACTTCTTTGTCACCATATCTTTGCACATGTTCTTACTTATTTCCAGTTCCTTAGCATTTTTCTGAGAATGTTGCTGCCATTACGAGGGCAAAACATAACATCAAAAATTGACACTAATCAGGGACCTTGTGTATTTCTCTCAGACACTTTCAACTTGCAGATATTGGAACAGAGTGTGTAGAGATTTAGAGCTAACCAATTTGAATATAGCTACGGTAAGGGTTTTGCCAAGAAGGAAGTGAAAGAGGAGCTAAGAGGTTGAGAGAATGTACAAGGAAGTGATAGCACTGTTGACCACAAAATTCAGACTGTGTAAGCAAGGAAGTGCAGCCATGCAAGAATAAAAGGCAGTGAGAAGAGGGTGGGTGGTCATTTGCTTAGAGGTCCCTGTGGGGTCAAAGAATTTTGAAATCAGGTTAAAAATGAATCATTTATTTTAAATAAATGTTATTTTCATATAATGAATCATATTTCAAATATATGGAAGAACTTTCTATTAAATATATCTAATTAATTTTTAAATTTAAACACAAATATTTGAGTTTGTTAGCTTTAGTTTTCTTTTTAAAGTGTACACATTTTTTAAAAAAATTTATTTATGTATTGGTTGCACCGGGTCTTAGCTGTGGCAAGCAGGCTCCTTAGTTGTGGCTCACAGGCTCCTTAGTTATGGCTCATGGTCTCCTTAGTTGCAGCCCACCTGCTCCTTAGTTGCAGCTCGTGGGTTCCTTAGTTGCAGCCGGCGGACACCTTAGTTGTGGCATGTGAACTCTTAGTTGTGGCATGTATGTGGGATCTAGTTCCCTAACAAGGGATCGAACCTATGTCCCTTGCATCAGAAGGCAAATTCTTAGCCACTGCGCCACCGGGGAAGTCCCTGTTTTTCAAATGAAGTAAGCTTAGTATTTTTTTCTTCTAAATGACTTAAGTTCTTTTTTCCTTATATTATTCCTATCCTTTCTCCCAACCCTCACATTCTTTGGTAGGTTGCCAGATGCTCTATGCCTTCTGCCAACCTATTGCTCAAGTGTTTCTGCCTGGTATCAGAGCCATCTAATGACTGCAAAGACTCTCACTCCATCCGAGATATTTGGATTAGACTTGGGTAATCACTTACCAAGCTGTGTCACTTGGGTGAATTTCTCACTCTGAGCCTCAATTTCCTCATATGTAAGTGGGGATAATAATATGTGTACTTTGTTGTAAGAATTAATGTATATTTGTCCTGAGCACAGAACTTGGCATGTATAAATGGTAGATGTTGTTATGACCTTAGGTTTATTGAGTTAATAATCTTTTATTAGAGTTGAATAACTGAATCTCAAAAACATGCTATTCTGTCATTTCAATAACATTATTTTAGGAGCATCTAGGATTACCAATATCAAAACATAGTATTAATGATTAGTATCATTAACATTTTAATATATGTTTGATTTTTTTCAGCATTAAGAATAGACTAAGACAATAAGAACCTGCTGTATAAAAAAATAAATAAAATTTAAAAAAATAGACTAAGGCAGAGTGGGACCTCATTATGAGTACAGGTGAGTTTTTTTTAGTTCCCAATAACAGAGATACACACATATAATTGCAACATTTTCTCTGTGTTTTTGCTAGCTTAATTCAATTTGGAGCCAACGCATCAGTGAAAGGTAACTCATTTAGATGTGTGGTCCCTTCAAGAAAGCTGAGGTATATTGAAGAAGTGAGGTAAATCTTTCAGTGTCTAGTTGGGAGATTTTGTGTGTGTGTGTGTGTGTGTAGACTTTATTCTCACAGGAGAGAACTGAAGAAACTCTTTATATTTAAGTTTGGGAACACTAAGAGTGGGCAACTTTTTCCAGAATAAAACAATGCATCTATATGTCCCAGTTATATTTTATACTTCTGCCTTCTTTCAAAATAAACATGTTGTATTTGAAATTTTTAATTTGATAGAAGCCTGTCACTCCTTGCTGTAGAGGGTTCTTTCCCTCAGTCTGAGTTAGAGGATGCTTCTCTGATGTAGAACAGTATCTTTTGTTTCTGTCTTGCCACTATCAGCCATAGTGTCTGTTTTTCAGGTCATGGTTGTTGAATGAATTGGGACTGAGTGAGCTTGGTTTAAGCACTCTATTCTAAAACGGTTATGTGCTTGAGTAGAGTTGACTTTTTCTTCTTTAGCATCCTAAAAGTGACAAAACTGTCACAAAGATTTCTTAGTGGTCAAAGTGGAAGATACTATGACTTAGCTTCTTATATACCTGTATAGCACTTCCTTTCATGATAATAATAACCAATTATCAAAAGTAATTACTTTAGTTCAATGTTTTTGGTGATGTATTACCCTAGCCTGGCCTTTTGTTTATTTCTAAAATATAGAGTATGTACTTCTACTGGAGAGTTAGTTCAAGAAGTTCAATTAACAGGAAATATTAAATAGCATGCAGAACTCCAAGATGACTTTATTTGGCAAATCTGATTCCTTCCACCTAATGAATAACCCTGAGGATTATATAACTTTGTTATTCAAGAGCCACACTTTTTCCACTAAATAAATTGACCCTTGTAATCACCAAAGCCTGTATTAGATACATCTACAATGGTTCATATTTATCTTCGTTTTCAAAGATTACATGGGGTGAAGAAAAACACTTTCTCCTTTTGTAGATGGCAGGACAGTCATTACTAAGGGAGCCAACATGTTACCCTGACACATGATGCAACAGAGAAACCAACAAAGACATCAGATGATCTTGCTGCCATCCTTATTACCCGTCAGATAAGGAACTGGTCTCCTTGAGGTAATAAGCCACTTATAGAGAGAGTTGGACAAGTCAGAGATGACTCAGTTTGGAACCAGCCCAAGTTTTGTCAGGGCTCAGAGGGAGGGTTACCTGTGACATACAGGTCAAGGAGACTCTCATATCTTGAGTCTATTGCAAAACAGTTCCTGTCTTATTCTCAGAGACCTATAGCTATAAAATTTCTCTATTTTTTATTGACCCTGATAGGTAACTTCTCTTCCTTCCAAGGTTTGGAGCATATGAGAACTTTGATATTGTGTTAGTGTTTTCTCATCTTGGTTGAGAGGATAATCTGTCAGGACCTGGACCCATTGTCCTACCTTGCCAAGTTTTTGGAAATGTTGGTTGAAACAGATTGTATTAAATCTGCAGAAAGAATCAATCCTGAAGGCTTGTCACCAACCTCTGGGGATTTTTTATGTAAACTAGACCTTCATTATTTTAGTTAATTCTAATTTCAGACGAGAGGGTCTGCTTGTATCAGCTGTCAAGTCATTGGTACATAACCTTAGTCTACACTCTGAAAGGTGATGGGCTTCCCCAAACTAGGAGTGATATCTAATAATCTGGTCACTCTTAATTACAACTTTACATTTTGAAATAAGGTTATTTAACATAAAGCAGTTGTTCTCCAAGTGGGTCCCAGGACCCAGCACACTGGCACTACCTGGAAACTTGTTAAACATGTTGATTCTTGAGCCGCACCCCAGACCTGCTGAATCAGAGACACAAGGGTGTGGCTTAGGATATTCTGATGCATGCTGGAGTTTGATAGCCACAAGCAGAGCATCTTGAAATGACTATGCACAAGAATGTTTTTCTTTGTAAGATGAGTGAGATCATGTATATATTCCAAGTTGTTTGTTGGCTGGTGATGACCTCGGAAATTTTAAAGTACTAGCTAGGACCATGGGAATTCACTATCCTGTATTTACCTTTGGTAATCTGCCCTGCTACAAGCTTCCGTTAAACTTTCATTAAGGGAAACAGGATTTTTGAGAACTGTCTGCTTTCAAGTACATTTGTGTACAAGAAGGAACATAGTATGGTATGTTATTTTAGGTACACTCTTATTGAATGACTTGTTTTTAATATCATCTAGAAAAAATAAGACCCTAGTTAGAAATAATTTACCTTAAAATGATTATATTTCATTATTTTTTATTTTATATATAAATAGGACTGTATAGTTGGAAAGGCATGCTTTTGGAGTAAAAAAATGTGCGCCTTGAGTTCTAAAACCTTCCCTGACCTTTTGTTTCTTCCTCTGAAAAGTGGAAATGAAACTCTACACCAAGCTGTGAAATTTGATTTAAATATGTGAAATGTATTTCATAAGCAGTAATAATCATTATAGAAGTGTTAGCATTTATTCTCTAAGCAATTCTTGGTTTATATTTACTTTTGAACTTAATTGATTTTATGATTAAAATTGATAGCTTGTAGATTTCAGAACTTTATGTTTTTATCAACTTCTCCGAGTGAAAGAAATATTGGATCATGTAGCATCATGCAGACCTAATGCTAACGGCAGCATTAGACTGTTTCATAGCAATTAGTTACAACTTCTTCCTTCAAACACTTTAATTTTAAAACATTATAAATCAATACATTTTCAATGTAACAAAGAAAAGAAAGAAAAGTTAACAATCTCTTTCTATTTATTCCCTTTTTATTGCCTCCTTGAGATAACCAATTTTTACAGCCTCATGTGAATTATTCTATACTTTTATTCATGTCCTTGCAAATGTATATAAACATACACACATCCAGGCAGTTTGTGTTATCAAGTGAAGTAAGCCAAGGCCAGGCCAACTGTAGATTCAACAATGCAGTAAGAAATGGAACCTAGACCTATGGATCTGTGGTGAAGGAAGATAGTCCTTGGTTGCTAATCAGTAGACCCTTCTGTGCTAACGTGACCCTCTTACAGCCTAAGAATTTGAAAAGGCAGTGGGCTTGTGTTCCAGGATCTTGTGACCCGGCGGGCGCCTCATTTCCCACAGTGGACAGTGATACTAAATAGTCATAGCTTCCTGAGGAACTAGGCAGGTGATGGGAGCTACACCCACTCGTGTGTATCCCAGATCTTTGCAAATCCTGTTTACTGATTAGGTAGTAAACCAAAGTGAAATTTAAACTGTGTCCAAGTTCTCCTTCTCACCATTCTTTGAACCCAGGTTGGTCATTTTGGTTTGTTCCTCATTTGTTTTTACAAATTTTGGATTGTTACATTTACATTTCTCTGTCATTTTTTTTTTTTTTTGCTTCAATACATAATAGTCATCAGTCTAAGTCAATGGTTAGAGAAAGGTTATTTTTAATATATGCATAATATCCTATAATGTGGATATGTTATGATTTAGTCAGTTGTTCTCCAGTTGACTTTCATGATATTTCCAGGTTATTGTTACTGCCAAAAAACCCCAACTACAACATACACTCTTTTTTTTTTTTTTTTTTTTTTTTGGCGGTATGCGGGCCTCTCACTGTTGGGGCCTCTCCCGCTGCGGAGCACAGGCTCCGGACGCACAGGCTCAGCGGCCATAGCTCACGGGCCCAGCCACTCCGCGGCATGTGGGATCTTCCCGGACCGGGGCACGAACCCGTGTCCCCTGCATCGGCAGGCGGACTCTCAACCACTGCGCCACCAGGGAAGCCCAACAACATACATTCTTGTACATATACTTATAGGTAAGACTCCCCAAAGTGGAATTGCTTTGTCAATTTTTATATGTATTTAAAATTTTGAGAGATACTGTCAATTTTGGGGTGTGGGGTGATAGGAGGAGGAAGATTGCAGCAATTTACACTCCCATTGCCAGGGGGTTTGAGTCTCCCTATCCTCACCAGCACTGGCTATAATTAATCGTTTTAATATTTATCGATTGTATGGATAAAGCAGTTATCTCTATGATAGCTTCAATTTGCAACCCTCTGGTGACTACTAGGCTGTCTCTTCATATTTATTGGCCCTTTGGATTTCCTCTTCTGAGAATTGCTTTTTCAAATTCCTTGCCCTATTTTATTGGCTTTTTCATATAAATTTGTATAACTAATTTGGATACTAGGAATATTAAGTGTTTGCCAGTCATTATGAGCTGTACTTGTCTCTTGATTTTATTTATGACTTTTACTATATACGATAGATGATAGATAAATGAATGGTTAAATTATTTGTCTTTACTAACTTCTCTCTTGCTTAGGAAAGGTTTTCCCAGCTAACAGTAATAAAATATTATTCTAAATCTTCTTCTGGTAAATTTACTGTAATTTTTAAAAACTTAAAAGCTTCTAATCTATCTAGAGATTTGTTTTTAAGTTATTAAATTTTAAAAAGTCATTAAAATATTTTAATAAAAGCTCACTTTTAATGTATAAAGTAGGAATTTAGCTTTCTTGTTTTCAAGATGGATGACCATTTATTCCAGAGTTGAAATTCGACTTATGCCATATATTACCTTCCTATTCATACAAGGATCTACTTTTGGACCCTCTGTGTTAATTTTCTATAAATAATTAGAAATTTAGTGGCTTAAAACAACTCCAGCTTAGTGTATAGTGTATAATTCTGTAGGTCAGAAGTCCAGGTACAGTGAGATTAGGTTTTTTGCTCAGGTTCTCAAAGGCTGAGATTAAGATGTCATCCAGACTGAGTTCTCCTCTGAAAACTCTGGGGAAGAATCCGCTTCCAACTTTATCCAGGTAGCTGGCAGAATTCAATTCCTTGTGGTTGTAGGACCTAGGTCTCTTTTTTTCTTGCTGGCTGTCAGTTGAGGATGCTGTCAACCCTTCCAGATCACCAGCAGCCGTTCTTTTGAGTTTTTCATTTGCTAAATTTTATTGAGCTTTCCCAATGGTATTCATAAGTGGCAATTATAAAGAAGTTTATACTTATGTATTTTTAGTACAGATATTTATATGATGGTAATAAATGATTATTACAATAAAATGTTTCTTTTCTACCACATAGTTGCCTTGCTATGAAATAGTATTGCAAGTTGGGTGTACGTAGCTTTTGGTTTGTGTTAATCTCATATCCAGTCCCTCTCTCCTAGTGTTAACACGTATTAAGAATCTTGATCTTTAGGATCTGTGGTCATATTAATTAACTTCTAAATTCCAGATAAAATGTTAATGTCACTTAAAGCAAGGTGTCCAGAGTCAGGTGGCTTTGGACACTGCATTTCTGGATAATATTAGGCTTCAAGTAGCCATGCTGAGCCTAGGAACATGCAGTCCTTTTCATGTAGTTAATCTTTAATGGTATTTTTCCATCACTAACCAGCAGCAAGTTTGTTGTAATCCAAATTTTCACATAGTAGTAGTTTGCTGTCCAACTAAAAACAAAGTTAGGAATGGAGACTAATAAAACCTGTGTAAACTATAGTTTTTTTTGTTTTTTTGAATGAAATAGTCTTCTCCCTCCCTTTAAGGACAGAAGCTCATTCAGGAGTAGTATATCCAGGTCTAAAACATTCTTTCTTGTTCCAAGTGATAATTGACCTTTAAGCACTTCTTGGTATATTTTAAAAATATGTGTTTTGTGTTAATTCTCAAGGCAGAGTTCCAATCAGTGGCAGAGTATCAGGTCAAATAAAGCATGAAACCATCTGGTTTATTAGCAGAAAATCATGACAAGTCAGCTCTTCCTGGAGTGGGTTAAATCTTAGAATTACGAGTGATGTTCTTGAAAGATCCTAAAAATGCTTCACAATAAGTTGCTCATTGGAGCTTTTGTCCACAAGGTTGCTCTCTTTACCCCTGGAAGCAGTTGAGAGAGTACTGCTCTGCTCAGCTAGTTGGTCGCCTGGCAGATTCTCCAGTTCAACGAAGAGCAAAGTTGCTAAAGCTGCGTGTGACCATGTGGTTGAGTGTGAGTTACATACCCTTGAAGAAATTAAACATAACTGAGTAGCTGGGTATAGTCGTTACTATCAATACTATGCATACCAATTCTCAGTTAATACTTCTGAATAAATACTGTAGTTGGGAGAACATTTCTCAGATTATTACCACAGTTGTTAATGTTTACTTAGCACTTACTCTGGTTCACACCCTGCTCTAAGGGCTTTACATATATTAACTCACTTAATCCTCACAACAGTCCTTTGATCAAGGTTAGGTGGCAAGTGTAGGTCCCAGGAATTTATGTCCATGTCTGGCTCCTGAGTCTATGCTCTTAATCACTAATAGACGCTTATTGGTCTTACAAATCTAGAAGGAAAGAATGATTTCCTGAAAAAGTCTTTCAGGCCTGGAGGAGCAGATTCCTTCTATTAATAAAGGTACAATGATGCAGTCACGAGCTGAAATTGATGGCTTCTGTTGCCTCAAACTTTCATCTTTTCCTTTTGCGGAAGGAAAAGCCAGGCTGAGCCGTGAAAGAGGAAACAGGGTGTTTTTGTTTCCATTTCCCATACTATTACTTTTCTATAAAATTCAATGATCGATGCTCATTTGTTGATCATCCTCTCTTTGGCCAAGCATTAGACTCTGTGGAGTCTGGACAGGACTTAGCTGTGTTCCCTGACTTTGAAGATTGAAGCTACCTGCAGCCCACTGTAGCAGGAGCAGTGACTGAGCCGTGCTCAGGACTGTTACGGTAGCAGAGAAGGGAATGCCCTGTTGTATCTCCTGTGTGGATCCTTCTCCATCTCCCCTACTCTAAGGTAAAGCTAAAACAGTCTAGATGGTGAAGAGAGGCTGGTGTGGTGAGTGGGTATATGACTGATGAGCCTGCTAGAAAGAGAGGGCAGCATTTGCACAGCTGCAGGGTATAGGTTATACTTTGCAACCTCCTTGATAAGTCACCCGGGTACTTGTTAAATTCCACATTCGTGGGCCCCATTCTATAGCCTCTGAATCAGAATCTCCAGGGGAAGTGCCTAGGGGACTGTGATTAACAGGGCCCTCAGGGCACTCTTGTCGGTGGTGGTGGGGGTGGTGAGCTTGGAAAACACCGCACAAGGGGAATACAGTTTGTTCACAAACAGAATGAATTTTAGAGCAAACGGTTGAGGATGAGATCAGGTGGTCTGAAGGTCAGTTTATGTCTTGCTGTCTTCTGTGATTGTTTGGATTTCTATTTGTATCCTACTGAATGCCGCTTCTCAAGTAGCAACAGATAAATAGAACATTTACTTAGACTTGGACAACTTTAATTTGCAAGCAATGTGTTGAAAGTTCGGACTTCAGCTCAATTTACGGGGTTTCCAACCTTGACTTATTTATGCTGAGAAACAGGCAAGGAGAAGAGTGGGGAAAAGAATGAACACTGTTTATCTGCGGTGTGCCCCATGACTCTTAACAGCATCTCATCTTATTCACTAGCAAGCTGAGGCTAGGAGGTCAGTTACGTAGGCCACAGAGCTATTAAGTGATGCAACCGATATTCAAACCTGGGTCTGTAGAGCAGGAGGAATTTGATTTGTCAAAAAGTGGTGATCAGACCGCTCATTCACTCAATTAAAATAGGTGAACCAGAAAATGCAGGGTTAGGGTCAGGGGCCGTGATGAAAAAGCTTCACCATTTGTTACCATGTGAAAATATGTGCCCAATATTCTGTATTTTTTTCTTTTTAAGAGAAGCTAATTATCAGTATGTTATATAAATTTGTCTCCATTTAAAAATGTTGGTCCTATATTAAAAAAAATGTAAAACAATGTTTGGCAACACCGTGATACAAAATACATCATTGGGTAGAATTTTGCTTAAGGGCTACTGGTATGTGACTTCTAGATTAAATAATCTCTAAAGTCTAAGCTTTAAAATGTCATGATTCTTTCTGATTCTTGATGAGGTATGATTTACTGTGATTCGCTTTCCTTTCATATCTTAAAGAATTTTTTCTGAATATTTATGTGAAATGTTAATAATGAAGCCTTCTCTAAGTATCAGTATACTTTTAACTTTGCTGGGGTAGATGGGGAAGGATGAAGAGGCTACTTCTGGCTTCTTGCTACTGGGAAAAGTGTTGCCCTCCCCTGAGCCTTCTAGTCCAACTGCTGTTTTTCAGTGCCTCTCTACTCTCAGAGGGGCTAAAAATGGCTCTGTCCACTTCCATGTATGCTTTCAACCCATGTGGATCCACATGCAATCAGTGTCTCTCCAAAGTATGTAGAGCAACACATTAGTGAACCTTGAAACCAGTTCAGTGCAGCTTGACCAGTGTTAAAATGAGAGAGACTGGGCTTCCCTGGCAGTGCAGTGGTTGAGAGTCCACCTGCTGATGCAGGGGACACGGGTTCGTGCCCTGGTCCAGGAAGATCCCACATGCCGCGGAGCGGCTGGGCCTGTGAGCCATGGCCGCTGGGGCTGCGTGTCCAGAGCCTGTGCTCCGCAATGGGAGAGGCCACGACAGTGAGAGGCCCGTGTACCGCAAAAAAAAAAAAAAAAAGAGACTGAGAAAGAGAATAGAGTAGAATAGAAGATGCATGCATGGCAAGTAGGAAGGGCAAGAATTGTTTTGTACGACTTTGTTTTAGCTGTATGTGTGTATGTGTGTGTCTGTGTTCCAGGTTGCATCATAGAATGTATTTCTTACTGGCCTGGCAGTTAACAAATTTTGTAAGCACTGAGCTAGAGTGACTAAATATTATTGATCCTTGGTCGTTCCTCCTCGATCTAAGATGGTATAAATTCTAAGCTGGAAATTTGAAAGAATTTTTACCACATGTTAATTACCTCCACACTTGGTCCTTTTTGTTCAATCCCTTGAAAACATTAACAACTTCTCTATCTCAGGGGTCCGCAAACCCCTCTCCATCCCCGGGCCAGAGGTGATACACCATGAATTACCTGAAGTTAACACCCCCTACATGCTGTATTTGTTTAATTATTTCTATGTTTGAATTCTGAAGAAATTGTATTCCAACATTTAAAAAATCTAAGTAGAATCTAGATTGTTGTGTGAGACTGTGGACCCTAGAGGGAAATACACTCCTCTGTCTTAATAAGAATTTAATTGCAAATGAAAACTTCTCTTTTAAAGTTTCCAGAAATAATATAAAATTGTACTAATTTCAACCTTATAAAAACTGTGAGGTTTGTCATAATGGTCACCTGAAGGGAGGAAATGCATGAAAAGCCCCTAGTGCTTATGTTAAGTATTTTACATTATTTATTGATTCATTGATAAAGCACTATCTTACATCCTTATTCTGGGGAGATTTCTGAATATGTTATGAACTACTTTAATAACTCCAAGCTCTCATTACTAGTTATAGGTTAAGAAGCTAATTTTATATGCAGTTGACCCTTGAACAATGCAGGTTTGAATTTCAGGGATCCACTTATACTTGGGTAGTTTTCAGTAGTAAATATTACAATACTACCAAATCCTAGTTGGTTGAATCTGCGGATGCCTAAGGAACGGTGGAAATGGATGGCCAAGTACGCGTTATGGGTAGATTTTCTACTTTGAGGAAGGTGGGCACTCCTAACCCCTACATGGTTCAAGGGTCAACTATACCGAAGTGAAAACTAGGCTTTTCAAATTACTTCAGAGACAGATTTTTAAAACATTATATTGAAAAGATAGGATTATTTTGACCAGTTTACATTGATTTAGCTCTCTGGACAGATCATTGAGAGAGCAAACTCCAAAGGGCAGCAAACTGATGGGGGTAGAACTTTTTTTGTATTGTTTCCATGACTAGTATAAAGCTGATAAAACCAACTTTATGGGTATTTTCTCTAACAGTAGACGCTATGTATTGTGGATCCAGGCACAAATACACACATTTGGAGGCCAGTGTATCCTTCCCATTAAAAGTGACTTTCTGCCTGTTGTTTGTTTGCTTTAGATCATATAAATTTTAAAGATCTGATGACTTCTTGTGAGATTGTGATTCAACTTATTTTCTGTAAATACAGTGATGAAGTGATGCTACATAACTGTAATCCCTGGAATTGCTTAAAGACCAGTATAGAGTAAACAAGTGTATTAGCTAGAATGGATTATTAAAAATAGTGATTCACTAGAATTACTAGAATAGGACCAAATCTTTCAATGCTGCTAGGTAATGATTTATGATTTCAGATCCACGAACGCTGGATACAGTTTTAACGTCCTTAGGGGGAAACTATTAATTTCTGATTAGTATAACCCTTTAGAGAAAATATCAACAGACGTGTTATAAACTTAAAATGAAGCTTAGGAAGGAAGCAAGCTTAAATAATTTGCCCAGACTATTTCAGTGCCTTGAACAATATTTTGCACTTGGGATTGCATTTATATATTTACGTACCTATTGCCTCACCTAGACCCGGAGATCCTAGAGATGAGGATCCAGGTCTTAATCATCTCTGTGTCCCTAGCCAGTGTAGTTTCTAGCACATAACCTAGTTTTTCTGCAAATGCGGTCATGGACCACCTGAATCAGATTCATCTGGGGAGTTTTGTTACCAATTCATATTATCAGGACGCACCCACAGATTTACTAAAAATCTCCAGAGGTGCACTCCAGCCTAAAACGATCAACTAAATGCAATGACATTGATAAAGCAAGGATAGAAAGTAAGGCCTCCAGACCTTGCCTCCACACACTTGCTGACATGCTCAATGCTCCTAACCTGCTGCATGAACTTTGGGCATCTGCTAAGTGCCAGCTACTCTGGATACAAAGTTAAACGAAGCACATTAACCGCTAAAAGCAGACTGCTGAGTTGGGAAGATTTGATTTGAGTCAGCCTTACCTACTTATTAATCACGTGAATTTCAGTATGTCACTAAACTTCTCTAAGCCTGTTTCCTCTTTCGTAAAATGGAAATAATGACTTTGTCATAAGATTGATGTAAATACTAGATACGATAAGGCACGTAAAATGCTTTGCAAAGTGTTTGGAGTAGAGTGTGCTCTTAATATTAGCTTTTCTTTTTTCCCTTTTTTAAATTAATGGGCATACGTTCTAGTCAGGGCTGAATTTCTTGGAAAATAAGAAGTATTTGAAAATGAGGAAAATAAGGAAGAGATTAGATAGGAGTTAGGTTTGTTTTCTATCACACCACCCCCAAAACATGGTGGTGTAACTTCTACTGACTCGCAGTTTGGTGGGTTGGCAGTTGGGGTTGTGCTCAGTTGGGACAGCTCATCTCGGTGCTAGATTGTGTCCTCTGGGCACACTCACGTGTTGGCAGTCAGCTGGCAGTCAGTGGCCTCATTCATATGTTGACAGGAGCAATAGTTGCTAAGTGGGTCAGGAGTACTCATCATCTAGGAGACTGGCCTAGGCTCAGGCATGTGGTAGTGGGAAAAATGGAGTCAAGGAAGTCTCGTGAGCAAGCACTTTTCAAGCCTCTGCTTGTATCAGGTTTACTAGAGTTTCATTAGCCAAAGCAAGGCACATGGGCTAAGCGTAGCTGCAATGGGTAGAGAAAGACTTCACTACTTGATGGGTGAAAGGATGTGCATACAGGGATGGAAAGCATTTGTGGCCATTTTTGTTATCTGCACAGAATGGGTTTTACTGACTGCTTACTCTATATCAGGGTTTATGCTAGGTGATTTACATGTTATTCCCTTAATCCTCACAACAATTTCTTGACATGTGGCAGTCCCATTTCATGGATGAGAAAACTGATGATAAGTTAAGAGACTTGTACGTAGTAAGCCCAAATTATTTGCCTCAAGTTGTGGAGTAGCCTTTTAGGGGCTGTCTCTTGTTGCTTAGGTGATCAGCCCATGAGGCAGAAGGTGTATGCTCTATTTCATAAAGATCTGGTTAAAACGGAGTTCCAGTGACTCGCTTTACTCTCACGTTGATACCTTGAGCCATTGAGTCATTCGTTTATTTAATATAGAAAAAAATTTAATTTTACTATTATTACTATTCTTTAAGACTTTCCAGAAGCTTATGAGAAGTATTTTAGTGGGTTTTTCTTTGTTTTGCCAGATTACCTACACAACCTGGATCTCACCGCATTTGGACATGACTGAGCCTCTTCAATGGGCCAGATATCACTGGCAGCGGCCGACTGGCAGTGAAAACAGGGACGATCATGAGAGGCCATACAGCTATTCCTCTTTCCTTGCCTTCAGGGGCAAGTCCTCCCAGACCCCCAGACTGGCAGGAAAGCACCGGGTTGTTGTTCCCCACCTCCAGCCCTTCAAGGACGAGTACGAAAAGTTTTCTGGAACCTACGTGAATAACAGAATACGGACAACGAAGTACACGCTTTTGAATTTTGTGCCAAGAAATTTATTTGAACAATTTCACAGGTACTTTTATTTTTTGGGAAAATAATCTTAGAATGTTCTTGGTCATTCTAATTGATATATAAGATTTTTCATTTTCATAACATTGTTACCTAAGCCTAAGGCTTGTGACGTTATCTTTGACAATTCTGGTAGTCTGTTGTGGAACGATGACCTCTTACATTCACATAACACTTTATAGTTAATAAGATGCTTTCTCATGACAAGAGACAATATTGTTACCTTCATATTACAGATTAGGAAACTTAAGTTTGGCACAGTGGTTTAGCCAGTGTGACGCCGAAAGCAGACGAGGGACTATAGCCTTGAGTCTTACTCTTGCTTTGGTGTTTTTTCCATTAAACCGTGGTGTATTTTAATTCTAGCTTTTTCTTCTTGATAATAGGAGAAAATAGAGCTCTGAAGCAAATTCAGATGTAAGCTGTAAGGTTAGGTGAAACAAAGACGTAATTCAGAGTAATATGTATTTATGGAAGCTCTCCGATCAGGTTAGGTATTAAAGGGAATGCAAGGCTAAATGGTGCTTCTTTCCTTACAGAGTTTTATATTTAGGAAGGGAAACAAGATGTTTATACAATGAAAAGGCATAGTGGATGGGATGAGTGTTATAAGGTGCTACCAACTAGGATGGAAACCTCAAAAAGAAATAATACTACTAGCCAGAGCAATAGAAGGGAAGTGGCATGTGAACTTAATTATGAAGGTTAAGATGTTCAAGGCAGAGGTGTCTGCAAAGCACATTTCAGATGGAGGAAGGAATATGAGTAAAAGCAGAATGGCTGTAGCATAGATTTGCTGGAGGCCTGGGAAGTAGTCCTCTGTGACTAATGCAATTAGAGGCAAATTGAAGGCAGGAGAAAACATCTAGGAAAATGCTGCATATATCCCGGAGAGTTGTAATGGAGACCTGAACTTAGAACAATGTGGGGATAAAAAGGAGGATAATCTATTACAGATACTATGGATTAGATGTAGGGAATTAAGTGAAAGGAGTCAAAAGATGATGTGAACAAGTTGAGATGTGATGACCAGGAGGTTTAACAGAAAAAGGAATGACAGGAGTAAAAAGAAGCTCAGCTAGAAGATTATTTTGTTTTTGTAGATGATGAGTTTGAGATGCTAATATCACTATAGAGATTCTCAGCATTTATTATTCATTTCACATACATTCATTCTCATTTTTCATTTTATATACATTCCATGTACATTCATGGAACAGTGGATATGGTTAAAGTACAGATGTGAATTTATTGAATTAATGGCTTTAACTGCTGTGGGTATTTCTGTCTATGGGAGCTTGCAATCTAGTGTCCTTGATGGAATTAGAACCTGGAATTTGAACAGAGTTCAGGGCCTAGCCCTATAGATTTGGATGTAGTTCACATGGAAATCATTGAAGCCACAGAAATAGCAAAAAGGGCTAAGAAAAAAATTTCAGGGTAAAAGGAATTAGAGGTGAGGAAGGAGGGGTATGTGTAGATTATTCTGAGAAGTTTGGTTATGGGAAAAGTATGTAACAAAAATTCAAGGAACCATGCAAGATTGAGATTTTGTTTCTTTCTTTTAAGGAAAGAGGCCGCCTGAATTTGCCTTAGGGTCCAGTGGGGAAATATTTGAATATGTAAAATAGAGGAATAGAGGAAGCTCCTTAAAAAATCGGTTCTGAGTAGCATAAAAGCAGAAAAGGAAACATTGATCTTAGCGAAAAGCAAACCCTCGGGCTTTTCTAATTATTGGGCTGGCCAGAAAAGTTTGTTGGGGTTTTCCCACAAGATGTTATGGAACTTTTTGGCTGACCCAGTATTTTGAGCCTTGTTTGAATCTTATGTTTGGACAATCAAATCAACTTCTGAAAGTTAGAGAGTTGGTTTTTGTTGTTGTTTTGTTTTTTGTTTTTACAACACATTAACTCTGAATTTCCTCTTAAGTTTTTGGAACTTTTGAAAAGAAAATAGTACTTCCTACTGTGCTTTATATTTATGTGTTATACAACTCAAGACTGTCACATTGCAATACTTACTATAATATATGTAATAAATATCTCACACTTATTAAAGTATGCTCAAGCCAGATGTCTGGGGGGGTAATAAATTGTTCATTCAGATTTGTTAGATTTTGCTAGTTCTCTCTGTTTTGTAGCATCCAAAATCAGCCGATAGAAACTTGTAGGGAAACACAGTCAGGTCTTTCACCTCTTTTGCTGCAGGCTTTTACATGATATGTTAATACCTCCTTGTGTGTGTTTGGGTTGCAGAGTCGCCAATTTATATTTCCTGTTTCTAGCTGTCCTGAACTGGGTGCCTTTGGTAGAAGCCTTTCAAAAGGAAATTACGATGCTGCCTCTGGTGGCTGTCCTTACAATTATTGCAATTAAAGATGGCTTGGAAGATTACCGAAAATACAAACTTGACAAACAGATCAACAACTTAGTAACTAAAGTTTACAGTAGGTAAGTGTAACAGGAGCTGTGCTGGGGAATACACAGGCATCATTTAGAAACATGCAGAATGTTACTTTTTCCCCCTTAGGTGTGACTAGGACACTTGGGGGGGGGGCGTGTTTTCAACAAATATTTATTCAAGTCCCACAGGGAATTAAATTCCGGCATCATAGGAAAACAATAATGTGTAAGCCATTGTCACCCTGGGAGTTGATAAAGCAAGAGCTTCTATAATTTAGGCATAAGTGGAACTGACAGGATTAAACTTCAAACCATAAGAAGGAAAGCAAGCAGTTAGTTTTTAATCCTAGATGTTACAATTTGGGATTAAGAGAGGATGGGATATGAAAAACATGAACGAATATGGAAAAACAACATGGGATATGAAAAAAGAGAAGATGAGCTTCCTGTAGAGGAAAGGAATTGTGAGAAATGGAGAAGTGTGTTCTTTTTTGTGCACAAAGCCAGCAGCCTATAAAACCCTTCCTGCTGCAGCAACAACAACCTCCTATTCGTAATAGGAGGTCTTTTCAGAAGCACATTTGCTCTGTTGGAGACTTGTATTTCCAGTATTTATGAAATAGAAAGCCAAGAATAAAGTCCATTAAGGTGAGTTTTGAACTCTGCTGTTTATGAATGACTACATTTATGAATGCTAAAATGCTAGTGTCCGGAGACAGTTATTTATCACGCTGGGATGTATTCCTTCAAGTCACGTGCATATTGTGGTAGGGGTAAACCCATGGGGGACGGTTTACAAAATTGGGATTCTGCTACATATATTTTATTCTAATTCTTTTAGCCTAATATTACACCATAAATATTTCCAATGTCTTTAACCTTCAAGAAAGTACTTTTAATAGCTGCATTGTCTATAATACGACTCTAAGGTAATTTAACATTTCCCATATTTATATAATTCTGAGAATGTATGTTTCAGTGAGTATTCTTATACAAAAGTGTTGAAGATCTATGATTATTTCAGCATTATAATTAGAAATGGAATTACTAGATCAAAGAGGAGGATTATATTTTAAAATTTATTTTACTGAAGTATAGTTGATTTACAACGTTAATTTCTGCTGTGCAGCAAAGTGATTCAGTTATATGTATATACATTCTTTTTTATATTCTTTTCCATGATGATTTATTACAGGATACTGAATATAGTTCCCTGTGCTATACAGTAGGACCTTATTGTCTATCCATTCTATATATAATAGTTTGCATCTGCTTATCTCAAACTCCCAATCCATCCTCCCCCACTGCCCTCCCCCTTGGCAACCACAAGTTTGTTCTCTGTGTCTGTGAGTCTGTTTGCTAGATAAGTTCATTTGTGTAATATTTTAGATTCCACACATAAGTGATATCATATAGTATTTGTCTCTTTCTGACTTACTTCGCTTAGTATGATTTCTAGTTGCATCCATGTTGCTGTAAATGGCATTATTTCATTCTTTTTTTATGACTGAATAGTATTCCTGTGTGTGTGTGTGTGTGTGTGTGTGTGTACTTTACCTTCTTTATCCATTCATCTGTCGATGGACACTTAAGGTTGCTTCCATGTCTTGACTATTGTAAATAGTGCTGCTATGAACATCGGGTTGCGTGTATCTTTTCAAATTATTATTTTTTTCTGGATATACACCTAGGAGTAGGATTGCTGGATCATATGGTAGCTCTATCTTTAGTTTTTTAAGGAACCTCCATACTGTTTTCCATAGTGGCTGCACCAATTTACATTCCCACCCACAGCGTAGGAGGGTTCCCTTTTCAAGAAGGAATATATTTAAGTCCT
Organism: Phocoena sinus; assembly: GCF_008692025.1. Lineage (NCBI taxonomy): Eukaryota > Metazoa > Chordata > Mammalia > Artiodactyla > Phocoenidae > Phocoena > Phocoena sinus. The sequence continues at coordinate 71,715,534 of NC_045767.1, forward strand.
TATTTGGGTGTCTTTTGTGAAAATAAATTACAGCGTTTATAATGTTAATTCTCTGGAGTTCCCTTTCATGAGAAATGTATCTACTTCTTAAAAAGTCATCATTAGGAATAGATTTGTGAAATTCTGAATATGTTAACTGCTTTACAAGTAAGGGTTTGGTGTTACTTGTTTTCATTTCAGAGTTTGGAAAGCTTATGGAATATTCTGAGCATGGTGAGTGTGTTAACTTGGCCTGAGGGGAGTAACCAAGTAAAGGGGCAGTAATCAGAAATTAAAAGTTAGAGAGGGAATTTGAAGCCTACTGTTGGAGACACTCCAATGACCAGGATAGTGTTTAGACATTGAGTAAAGGAGTTCTCCAGAGAAACAGAATCAATAGGAATAAGATTTATTTTAAGGAATTGGCTCATGGGATTGTGGAGGCTAAGAGTCCCACTATCTTCCATCTGCACGCTGGCGTCCCAGGAAGGCCAACAGTGCAGTTTGAAGGCCAGAGAGCGATGGTGTAGATTCCAGTCTGAGACTGAAGGCCTGAGAATCAGGAGTGTCAAGGGCGGATCAGTGTCCCAGCTCAGTCAGGCAGGCGGAGAGTGAATTCAACCTTCCTTCACCTTTTTGTTCTATTCAGGCCCTCAACGGATTGGATGATGCCCACGCACACTGGGGAGGGCCATCTGCTTTATTCAGTTCACCAATTCAAACGCTGATCTCTTCCAGAAACACTCACAGACACACCTAGACATAATGTTGAACCAAATACCTGGGCATCCTGTGGCCCAGTGAAATTGACTCATAAAATTAACCATCACAGATATTTTCCTTTAGTGGTAGAGAATGCATCTTTTGAGTTAAGAAGTAACATGGTAAAGGTTGTGCTTTAGGAGGATTGGTCCTCTCAGGTCATGGGAATGGCTTCTGTATAGATCTGCCTCTACTAATCAATCCAGGGTACTGTTGGGAGTAGATGCTAAGTACAGGAGGGGATTCATAGAAGAGATACTGTGAAGAAGAACCCAGTGGAATTTGTTGAACTTTTGTGATTTTTTTTTTTCTGCTTTGGAGGATAAAAGTACCACTGATAGAAACAGGGAGCATTAAATTCATCTCAGGTAGAGTGAACTGTAAATGATAGTAAGACAGGCATCTAAGTGGAAATGCCCAGTGGGCAAATAGGGCACGAAAAGCTACAGAGAGAAATTTCAAAGTCTTCAGTCCCTTTACGAGTTAGGAGTTTGACGTGAATCCTCAAGGGAGAAAATGTGAAGAGCTAAAAGACTGAGCTTTGAGCCCAAAGGTAGGCACCTGTTTCAGCCTTTGGAAAGACTTCAGAGGCTCCATTGGACAGATGCTGTCACTATTCTGAGATCTCAGAGCATTTGGCATATTTCTTGGGTTGATTTCAGTGCTCTGATACAGACTCAACTTTCATAAGACACTAATTCTAAATTTGTCTGACTAGAGATTCTGTTCTATTCTAGTTTCCAAGTCAGAATAAATGATATCTAAGTTTAGAAGTTTAGTTTTATAATAAACAGAAGTATATTCTGAACAAATTTAAGTTCACTTGACTGACCAAGAGTTCAGCCAGATGACATAATCTTGTTGTTGTTTTGGGAGGACAGTAATTCAAAGCCTTGTCCTGATGGTGGACATTTGTCTTCAGTGTTACATGAGCCAATGGTTAGGGAAGACTCCTCTGAAGAAGTGATATTTAAGCCAAAACCTGTAGGATTCTGAATTTTGTTCATTATTAGAATTCTTTTTTTTTTTTTTGGCGGTACGTGAGCCTCTCACTGTTGTGGCCTCTCCCGTTGCGGAGCACAGGCTCCCGACACGCAGGCTTAGCGGCCATGGCTCACGGGCCCAGCCGCTCCGTGGCATGTGGGATCCTCCCGGACCGGGGCACGAACCCGTATCCCCTGCATCGGCAGGTGGACTCTCAACCACTGTGCCACCAGGGAAGCCCCATTATTAGAATTCTTCAGTGGCTTTCCCCAAATTGATTTTAAAGGCCTATTATAGAAATTACAAAGTAACTTTTTTCTCTTTTGTAAGATGATGTGAACTGTACTTAAATAAGGAAAAATTAGTTCTTTTTTTTTTTCTTATACTCATGTCTAATCTAAAGGGAACCAGAAAAATTGATGTATAGAAAAAATGAAAAAATAGTTCATGGTTTTTATTTTAAAGTCATAGAGCACTTTACTGAAACAGTGCTGTGAATCATTTGATGACATTTAAATGCTTATTATGTGCCAGGGATAGAGAGGTGAAATGTTCATATAGTCTCTGCCTTCAAAAAATAGCTGTAGGAAATAGGATTTTACAGTGATTATACGATGAACAAAATCCATATTTTGACCAATTTTAAGATTGCTCAGCTAATGCCAAAGTTAGCAAATGGAAAGAATACTTATATGTATTTTTAAATACAAATTCTTGTACATAAATAATTGCTGATTTTTAGTGCTAGTTTAGAGTTGTTGCTGTGTGTTTGCTTTTTTAGCTTATTCTAAAAAGTTCTAATCCTGATTCCTTCACTTAGTAGCTGTGTAGCCTTGGGCAAATTATGTAACTCCAGTTATATTATTATAAACTCCAGTTCCCTTCATTATGAATAAAATAGTATAAAACAGTAAGCATAGTACCTAACCCTTTCAAGTGCTAAGTAAAGGTTAGCTATTATGATTATTGTAAGTTAATAATGACTGTAAGCTAGAGTTTGTCACATGATCAAGTCATTTAATTAATATTTGAGAACTTGTTCAAACATTGTATGATTTTATTAATTCTAAAATTCCCTAATGGGAAACCTGGTATAATTTTTTTCTCACAGGTCCCTTTAGACATAGTTTGGATCTGTTTTAGATGATTTGCATATAAACGTAAAGATGAGATGCAACATTCTTTTCAGTTGTTTAAGGTCTAGTCCAAGATATCACTTTATGATTGCATTTCATAATAGAATTGGGTAGCTCTTTATGTCTTTTTATTATATTCTATGTAATTTGCTTTTGTTTGGTGTAGAAGAAATAATGCTTACATTCTAACCTGTCATCCCTTGTTCTTGGAACAAATTATAAGGATATAAAGAAATAAACGTGGGCTCTAAGACCATGTCTTGTTGATTTAAGTTAATGTACTAACTTAAATTCCTATTAAATACAAAGAAATTACTTTAGAGGACAAATTAATTCTCAGTAAAATTAAGTTGAAAGTATGCAGCTTTTAAATCTTGCAAGCGTCCGGAAGAAGCATACTAACATTTCTATGCAGATAATTTGGTTCTTATTTGTAATAATACGTGGTCTTTCACAAGGTGCTTAATTTTCTTTGGGAAAGTATCATAGGGAAGTAACAAATGCTAGAATAGAAATTAAACATTTAAACCCTATTACACCGCAATTACATTAGAATGAACTATTATCCAAAACCTGCCTTTAAAATGGCAACCATTTGTAAGGTTTTAAGGTTTGCTTCAAGGATAATAGAAGTGTGCTGAAAATAAAACTATTAATCATCCAGCAAATTTAAGTGCTTACTGTGTTGTAGGCACTGAGAGATTTAGAGGTTTAAACAAAAAACAGATAAAATGCCTGCCCTCCAGAAACTTATACTGTTTTCTGATCTTTAAAAATCACCATATTGTTGGTGTTAGGAGTTTAAAAATACTAGCTAATGTTAATATTTTAGAATTATCTCATAAATTCATAGAATTTTATGATTCTTGAAATGAGACTAAATATCAGTGGCCTTCTAAGATATTAACCTTATCGATGTGTGACATTTTCCAAAGCAGTGGTTCTTGAAATTCACTTTCTGATACACAATTAAACCATGTTTTGTTTGGTGGTCATTGGTAAGTTACTATAGCTGGGAGTAAAGTCTAGTATTTGAGAGATGGACTCTGGAGCTACCTGCCTTGTTTCAAATCCCAGGAATACTAGGAACTGTGTGACCTGGAGCTAGTGACTTAACCTGTCAAAGTCAGTTTTTCTCGTTTCTAAGAGGTGGGGGAGTGGGGCATAGTGCATTCATCGTACCACCCACATAACACTGTTATAAAAATTAAATGAATTGATGAATATAAAGCATCCAGTAAATCTTAGCTGATCTTGTGTCCAATGATTATTCAGTATTTGCATTTTATAAACTGTTTTTAGTGTTTTATTGGAAAAATACTAAAGAACATCAAAAAGAAAAACTCATTCATAATCCCACTCTTCCTCTCTTTCAATTGGTTAAAGTAGGAAGTGGAAGTCCACGTTTTCTGTCTTTCCACCTCTCTCCTTCCAACCTCCACCCCAGTGGAATCACTATTAATAGTCCAGTGTATTCTTCCCAACTTTCCCCAGTGATTGTGTATTGACATAAAAGCTGTGTGACATTGAATTCTTAAGCAAAATGGGTCTAGAAGTTTGCCTGAAGAATGGATTATAAGTGCTATATCCTGACCAGTGAGAGTAATTGCAGAAGCACAAGTAACCAAGTAGATACAAGAAATTCTAGTTGTACATTTAGGCTGTGGGAGAAGGAGAAAGTTCTTTTACTACTTTTAATTCTATATCCGAGAAGGAAATATAACCTCATGTTGAGTCTACCACAATTAAAAATTCTCAAAGCTAGTTAAAATTGGCAATGAGCATTTGTCACTTAGCTTGTAGTTTCAAACATCCTGCTCTTCTCCCATGCCCTATGGCATTGTGCCTCCACTCTCACTCTGACTGATACACTGTCCCACCTTTCTTCACCTGACTCACTCTAGATCATCCTGCAAGGCTCACCTCCTCCAGAGCTAAATGTCCCAACTGTTTGCTCCCATAATAACCTGTGCATACCTCTTATAAAATTGCTGTTTGTGTCACTTTTTCAAATTTTGACCATAACTTCCATAGGGAGATCACCATATCTTAATCACTTTTGTATTTTTAGCACCTGACATGGTAACTCACATAAATTAAGGTCAGCATGTGTTTAATTGACCTGAACTAGCTACCTACTGGGAAAATTAGCTACTTTATAAATATCCTAGTATGGACTCCAAATGGGGAAAAGTTAATTTAATTGTAAAATTGACCTCATTTGAATTTTGTTCCAATGTAGAGTAAATAAACTTGTCCCTTAGAGGAATTCTATTTCTTCTGTTTGAAAGAAAAATAAAATCCTTAACCCTAATATCAAATCTGTCTTCTCTCCCTACTTTTACAAATTCTCAGCAAATTTTCTTATAGCTTTCTTCAGAGAAAAAGTAGAGGTCATTAAGCATGAATTAGGTACTTCAGTTCTTTCTTACATCATCTACGTCTTCACCTACTTTCTTCTGACTTTACATGAAAAGGTGATTCCCTGCCTTGTAATAGTAATTCTTTCATCTGCATTCTTAATTCCATTCCTTGTTACTTCTCCATAGCCTCAAAGAACACCCTCCAACGCTGTCCTCTCTTCTACCTTGTCTTCTCCATGGGCTTCTTCCCTGCATGCTACGTGCATGCCCAGTTCTTTCATCCTTACTGTGCTTTGCCTTACCTTCCCTTGCAGTGGCTGCTTTCACCCTTTATTCCTTTCAGGGCTAAACTTCATGAAATATTCTACTTCTTCAACTTCCAATTATGCTTTAATTCACTGGCGGTCTCACTTTCGTCTTCACTCTCCGCATCAACAGTTTCATACTATCAATTTGATAGCACACATTCTAATAACCACATATCACAGGCATGACCCCTTTGTGGCTTTTGTTACTATGATGGCTCCCTTTTTGAAATTTCCTTCTTTTTTCATTTCTCCGACATTTCCTCTTGGGTCGTTACCTTGTGTCAGCTGCCCTTTATGTACCTAAGACTTGCAAGTTTATATTTCTACTCATGAACTTCTGATCAAAACCATCAAAATGCTGGACCTCTTCAATTTTATATCTCACTTCAAATAAAAACTTTCCAAACCAACTTTATTATCTTTACCATGATGCAATCAGTTGCTTCTAAAATCTGGGACATGGTGAAAGGCCCCACTCACCATACAAGTTAGATACCATAGTGTCACCCTTGATAACTTGGCATGTAATAAGTCAGAATACTTGTCTCTAGTAACCAAATATGTCTTGACTTAATCTGCTTTCATCCATCCTTTTTGCTGCCTTAATTCTAACCATCTTTATCCCTCTCCTGAATTATTTCAATAACTTTCCATTGGTTCCTTGCCATTCCTATTTCTAACCAGCCTGCCACCCAACAATTCATCTGTTACTCTGTAGCAGGAGTTAGCAGGTAGAAATAGAATCATATCCATTTTCTATGGAATGAAATCCCTACTCCTAGGAATGGCAGTAAGACTGAACCTTCAAAATATGACTCCTGGGTTCCTTAAAAAACTACAAATAGAACTACCATACAACCCAGCAATCCCACTACTTGGCATATACCCTGAGAAAACCATAATTCAAAAAGAGCCACGTACCACAATGTTCATTGCAGCTCTATTTACAATAGCCAGGACATGGAAGCAACCTAAGTGTCCATTGACAGATGAATGGATTAAGTAGATGTGGCACATATATACAATGGACTATTACTCAGCCATAAAAAGGAACGCAATTGAGTTATTTGTAGTGAGGTGGATGGACCTAGAATCTGTCATAAAGAGTGAAGTAAGTCAGAAAGAGAAAAACAAATACCGTATGCTAACACATATATATGGAATCTAAAAAAAAAATGTTACGAAGAACCTAGGGGCAGGACAGGAATGAAGACACAGAGAATAGACTTGAGGACACAGGGAGGGGGAAGGGTAAGCTGGGACGAAGTGAGAGAGTGGCATGGACATATATGCACTACCAAATGTAAAATAGCTAGTGGGAAGCTGCTGCATAGCACCGGGGGACCAGCTCGGTGCTTTGTGACCACCTAGAGGGGTGGGATAGGGAGGGGGGTGGGAGGCAGACGCAAGAGGGAGGAGATGTGGGGAGATATATATATATATATATATATATGTATGTATATATATAGCTGATTCACTTTGTTATAAAGCAGAAACTAACACACCATTGTAAAGCAATTATACTCCAATAAAGATGTTAAAAAAAAAATATATATATATATATATATATGACTCCTGCCTACCTTTTTTGTCTTCTCTCTGTTACTTCCCACCATGGAAGAGTAAACTGGTGTATACTAGAAAAAAATTGTTAAAACAAACCATTGATTTACCTTTCTTGATAAACTAACAAACTCTTTAGGTAAATAAGGAATTCTTTTAGTTGGATTCAACCTGGTGCATAAGATATTTTGGGAGAATATGTCCTGAAAATGTTCTTTTTAGGTAGCCCTTTGAGCTAAGTATTTCTTGAAATAACCAATGTAATTCTGTATAGCAGAAGTTATACAAGTATTGGCTTAAGGTAGCATTTCTATTTAATATGATGCATTCATTTTTAATATATAGGTCATATAGCTTAGAATATAACTATCTCCCAGGCTTCTTCAACAATGAATTTGAATACTGAGCTCCAAAAATGTAATAGAAAATAAATCTTTACTTATAAAATAAGTGCATTTTTATGACAAAATACTAGTTCTTTGCAGATATTTGGGAGGTGATGGGGGATGAGACAGACCTTCCTAACATTTGTTGGCAGTATTGTGTGTGAAATGCTGCTTAACTAGTTATATAATAGTCTATGCCTCAAATGTCCTAATTCTTCTCTAAGGACAGTGCTTTGTGGAACTTAATTCATGCCATTGGTATGAAAAGGCATGAGAAGTTTGGAAAAACTTTAACGTAAATCAGGGCATTTATGGCAAATCAACTTCAGTTCATGTGCCTTTCCTTTAAAAAGAATTGAATATATAGATTGGGAAAACTACACTTTTGAAAAGAGTTAAAATTTGGCATTCTCCTTTCTAGGGATCAACTGCAGCCAACGCAGGACTACTTTAACCAGTATTTCAATTAAATGATAATTAGGGGTGTTAATCTGGTGGTATAATGATTTTAAAGTGTTGTATCTGGGTATTTATTTCATTTCTTTTGGGTTTTCTTTAATTTCTCCATCCTATCGGCCAGATAGGAAGCTCTCTTGAGAGCAGATAATGTGTCTTGGGTACTTTTAGATCCTTGATTCCTGACCACAGGATAGCACACAGGAATTGCTTCATATATGAATAAACCCATCCAATGTTAATTTTATTCAAGAACTACCCAAATAGTGTAGTGGTTCAAAATCTCACAGGAAAAGAGAATTGATGTTTTGGCAGCTTAGTAACTAAATTTTCAGGTGAAGCCAGTTGTGGAATTTAAGTTTTACCAATTCTCTGGCTTCCCCTTTTAGCATTTAACAGATTAAAATTCACCCTAACACTTTAAATTATATACTAAAATTAAAAAAAAAACTATTTTGTGTGTTTTTGGCTTGAGATTCTTTTTAAACTTTTTTTTTTTTTCTATTTTAGGAAAGAGAAAAAATATGTCGACAGATGCTGGAAAGATGTTACTGTTGGGGACTTTATTCGCCTTTCCTGTAACGAGGTTATTCCTGCAGATATGGTTTTACTCTTTTCCACTGATCCAGATGGAATCTGTCACATTGAGACTTCCAGTCTTGATGGAGAGAGCAATTTAAAACAGAGGCAGGTGGTTCGGGGATACACAGAGCAGGTAAATGATGTGTTCCCCATTGGTGACATAAACGTTTTCTTTTCAGAAGATGTCTGAGCTCATTTTCACATGTACAGATAAAGAGACTTTTTAAACTCATTTTTACCTTTACAAAATGGAATTCTAGAGAGCTTAATCCAGTTCCAGATATCAGTAGAGGTGTGCTATATTTTATAGATAATAGGATTTAATGACTTCGGAGTTCAGACGTTTCAGTCTGACAATCATATATTTCTGGGAATTGAATTTAAGAAACCCAACAAATTTTGCAATTTGGAAAATTCTTTTGCAATAGAAACAATCAACTTCTAACTTATTTTTCTTAAACTTAGATTTTTATATGTTATGTCTGATTGAAGCTGGAGATATCAATCGGTCATTGTTCCTAAAATCTGTAATTACTTATATACCAAGGCCTTTTAAGAAATTTGTAACTTTTCATGCCACAGAGCTCTGACCCTTCACCATGCTGTGGTGAGGTAAACAAGACCTTTGAAGTTATATTAACACGAGTTTGAATGAATCCCAGCTCTGCCATTTAATTACTGTGTTACTTAACCACTTTATGCCTCAGTTTCTTTATCTTAAAATGAAAATGATGATATTTGATCTATTAGAGAATTTTGTGACATATTGATATTTAGCATATTTTCATTTTTTAAATAAAGTTTACTGAGATCAAATGCATACGTGCTCAGAGTACTCATATGTATACATATATGTGTGTATATATGTATAAATACACACGTAATCTCAGAAGCTACATATATGGTTAAAGAACAACAACAAAAGTATTTTCAGCTTTTCAGTGTCTTCCAGATAAAAGAGTATGCCCTGTAGGAGGAGAAGCTCTCTCCTGCAGGGAGTCCTGCATGGATTCCAGTACATGATTCAGACATTCCCATCACCTGAAGATATTTACTGATACTCTGGGACCATTCTGATCTCATTTATTCATTTATAATTATGCCTATACTTTCCTTCATTTGGGCAACTTGTGACAGATTTTGTGACAAGCATGCCTTTGTTTTATCTTAACAATTGGTGAAAGGATAAACACTTAAATCTCAAGATTTAACCTTGAATTTTTGTTTGGTGATTTTAAAAAACAAATAAATAATAAATAAATAAATATTTTTTAGGACTCTGAAGTTGATCCTGAGAAATTCTCCAGTAGGATAGAATGTGAAAGTCCAAACAATGACCTCAACAGATTCCGAGGCTTCCTGTGAGTGATACATGACTTACCTTTGTGGGTGTGAGTGGGATTGTATGTTACAATTATGCTTAACTCAAAAAAACTTTTGTGTACTTATACCAAGTTAAATCACTAAAGGCTGTAAGTTAAGCCACCTATAAATTTGGCTTATTTTAATTATTTGATATTTACCTATGTATATTTTTAAAACAAAAAATCCTTGTTCTTAAAATAATCCTAGACTCTCTTTCAGTGGTATGTGAATGACTTAACATGAGCTCCATGTTAAGCCCAAGACATGTTAGTTATTGGGAAGGAAGTGTTTGGACAGACAGGGCAGCTTAAGTGACATGATAGGCTGATGGTGTCCTCCTATCCTATTAGAATTAGAGTAGGTGGACAATTCAGTTGGTAAAGTTAGCCAATGATTTTGAAACACATCTAAGAAAAAGTATGGGAATCCACAACAGTGTTCATTCTGGAGACTTCCTGTGGCATCTACATCCCTTTCCAGGGGCATCTAGAATTTAGGGTCTTATCTGATTCAGGCTGGCTTGTGCCACTTAAATGCTTTATTTTTTGAGCCAAGTTACTTTTTTTATCCTTCCTTATTTTTAAGAGGAGTTAGTTAGACCTACTTCATAGTGGTGATCTTGTGAGGAAATGGCAGAGAAGAAAAAAGTTCCTAAGTCATTTTTTGGTACCATTACCCTGATACCGAAAGAATACAGAGACACTTAAGGGAAGATTAATATCCCTTATGAACATAGATGCAAAAAATTTACACAAATTATAGCAAATCAAACCCAACAATATATAAAAAGGTTAATACATGATGACTCAGTAGGTCTCATACCAGAAATGAAAGATTGGCTTAACATTAGAAGATCAAACAATGTAATTCACCATATTAACAAACGATAATTAACAAGTGAAAAAGAAAAACCAGGTGACCATCTCATGGATATAGAAAAAGCATTTGACAAAATGTAACTTCCGCTTTTGCAAACTGGAAATAGAAGGGAACTTTCTCAACCTGATGAAAGGCATCTATAAAAACCATACAGCTAGGATCAGACTTAATAGTGAAAGACTAAGTAAGCATTTTTCCCCTAAGATCAGGAACAAGACATGGATATTGTCTCTCACCACTTTTATTCAAGATTGTACTGGAGAGCCTAGCTAATGTAAAGAAAATGAAATAAAAGCATCAAGTAATAAAGAAGTAAAACTGTCTTTTATTCATAGATGGTATGATGGTCTTTGTAGAAAACCTGATGAAATCTACAAAAAAAGCTACTAGAATTAATAACTGAGTTTAGCAATGTTGTAGGAAACAAGATCAATATACAAAAATTAATTGTATTTCTATACACTAGCAATGAACAATCAGATACGGAAACTTTAAAAATCAATTTATAATAGCATCAGAAAAATTGAAATACTTAAGAATAAATCTGACAAAAGATATGGAAGACCTGCATACTGAAAATCACTGAACACTGTTGGGTTAAACTAAAGATGTAACTAAATGGAGAGACATACGTTGTTCATGCGTTGAAAGACTCAATATTGTTAGGACGTCAATTTTTTTCGCAAATTGATCTGTAGATTCAGTGTAATCCCAATTGAAACCCCAGCAAGGTTTTACTTTTTATTTTGTTTAAGAAATTGGCAAGTTTATTCTAAAAATTTGTGTGGAGATAGAAAGAACCATTTAACTAAAACAACTTTGAAAAACAACAGATTTGGAGGGCTAATACCACCAGATTTTGTTTTTGGCATATAGACCAATAGGTCAGTGGAAGAGGTTAGAGTCCAGAAATTGATCCAGGCATTAATGGGCAACTGGATTTTGATAAAGATGCAAAGGCAGTTTAGTGGAGAAAGGTTAGTTGTTTCAACAAATGATGCTGCAACAATTATACATCTATACTTTAAAAAAACACTTCAACTTAGACCTCTTGCCACTTAAAAAGATTAACTAAAACTGGATCCTGTACTTACTTAAATGTAAACGTGAAACTGTAAAATTCCTGAAAGAAAACATGGGAAATCTTTGGTATCTTGTATTAGCCAAAGATTTCTTAGATATAACACCAAAAGCACAATCCATAAGAGGACAAAAATAATTAAATAAAAGAACTTCATCAAAATTAGAAACTTATTCTCTTCAAATGACACTACTAAGCAAATGAAAGCATACCTTCAAATGACACTGCTAAGCAAATGAAAACGTAAGTCACAGACTGGAAGAAAATATTTGCAATGCATGTTTCTCATATAGGACTTGTATTCAGAATAGAGAAAGACATCTCAAAACTCAGTAATAAGTAAACAATACAGTTTTTTAAATGATCGAAAAAATTGAATACTCCATCAAAGAAGATACATGGATGACTAATATCTGTGTGAAAAGATGCAAATTAAAACCACAGAGCTACAACTGCTAAATTAAAAGAACTGACTATACCAACTTTTCACAAGGATGTAGAGAAACTGGAACTCTCATGTACTGCTGGTAGGAGTGGAAATGGCTACAGCCACTTTAGCAAATAGTTTGGAAACTTCCTAAAAAGTTAAATTCACACCTACCGTGTGATCTGGTTTTTCCACTCCTAAGAAGTTACCCAAGAGAAAACATTTATCCAACATATATCCATATACCCAAGAGAAAACATTTATCCAACATATATCCATATACCCAAGAGAAAACATTTATCTATATACTAACCTGTACACAGACATTCAAAACAGCTTTATTGGTAATAGCCCCAATTAGAAACAACCCAAATGTCCATCAACAGGTAAATAGGTAAAACAAATGGTATATCCATACAATAAATGCTATTCTGCAGCAAAAAGAATTCACTAGTGGTACATGGAACAACATGGATGCATCTCAAAATAACGTTGAGTGAAAGAATCCAGACAAGAGAGAATATATACTATATGATTTGATTTATATAGTCTCAAAAAAGAAAGCTAATTTATAGTGATAGAAAGCAGATGAGTGGGTGCCTGGGAGGGGGAAGGTAGGAAGGAAAGATTGCAGAAAGACATAAGGAAACTTTGGGGAATAATGGATATGTTCATTTTCCTGATTGTAGCGATGGTTTCACAGGGGAAACGTCAAAACATGAAGTTTTACACTTTAAATATGTACAGTATATGTATTATGATTTTTATTAGTTATTCCTCAGTCAGGTTGTTTAAAATGTTAGAGTCATCGTGGAAGGAAGTTTAGAACATCGCGGTAGCATCTTTAAGTAGCACCTGATACAGACAGGTGTTTGGGCAGGCACAGGAAGCTATGCAATGGGAAAAGGGAATAGGCTTGGTCCAGGTAAAGAGGTAATGCTAGAATTAAATAATCACGAATGAGAAGATACCAGGCAGGCAACTGAATGCAAAGAAAGGCTGACATTCCAGGTTAAGGGAGCAACACAGGTAATGGTGTAGGGGCCTGAGACCACAGTGCATTTGTGGAGTCATAAGTGGTTTAAGTGTGTTTGGAGGGTAGGTGAGCAATATAATAGATCATAAAGAGGCGAGATGATAAAGGGACGTTAGCAGATGTTCCTGTCATCAGAAACGTGCTCATAAGCCATCTCTTAGGATGAGTCATTTTCTAGTATTAGTTTCTCCAGCTGTTGACTATTTACAGAATTTCCTCTTGTAAATGTCAGATTTAAGGGCTGACATTTTTTGACCTGGACCTCAGGTGCTGAGGTTTGTACAGCCTCTTACTGGGAACGCTGACTCCCCTGACAAGGTCAGTCTTGCTTCTGGCACATTTCTAGACAGGAAAGAATAGGAACTTTAGTCTATCACTGTGTGGTTTGGAATATAGAACTCTGCATAGAATCTGACTCAGAGCCTATATATTTAGTAGAGTCAGCCCAGGACGATACAGTAATTCTTTGTGAAATTGTTTTTATCTGCTAAACTAGCTCCTTATCCTTTTCCTGCTGTGTAGCCTATTTCCTAAAATCAACAAAAATTGAGATGTTCAAGCTCACTCTCTGTATGAATGATGGCTTCTCTGGTCTTCTTACTCTCAGGTAGCACTGCCTCCTTCCCTATTTGTGCCCACATTGTATGCTGAATATCAGATTTCTATAATAACACCTATAATATTTTTATTACTTACATATTTCTATATCAGTCACTTCCTGTTAGACCACAGGAGGCAAGACTGTGTAAGTTTGTTTTTCTATCCTCAGCATCTGGGTGGGTGTGCTGGGCGCATGGTAGATATTACATAGGCTCTTGAATGGATGAGAGCTCTATGTGGACAGTCAGTGTCTCACATGGAATCTGAAAGTCCCATGCTATAATTGCCAAATACATACCCATCAAGTGCAGGACATGTTTAGAGTTTGGAGCAGGTGCAATCAAGATAGAAGTTGGGTTTTGATGTAATGATGGTAACCTAGAGTGATGTAATGGTGAAAAATAAGGATCCCAGGGGAAAAAATCTTAATACACTAAGGAACTTTGGAACTGGTTCTTTTGTATATTGTATCTGTTCTGTAAAGGTTCTAGGGATAACAACTGCTATATTCATGAGGGACCAAATCAAGACTGGGATGCGTGCCTGGGAATGCTACCTAGAAATGTGAATGTTGGGATTTAACTTCCTCATCTGTAAATCCAGAAAACAGAATTAGGTTAAACCCAAGGACACTGCTAGTTCTGACCATGACCCTATGGTTTGCTCTTTGTGCATAAACCCATATAAATGAAGGAATGTAAGCACACACCTCTTAGAGTATTTTACAAATTAGAGGAGTGAAATGACAAATCTATTTTCCTCCTTTGTGGTAGGAAACCTTTTTTGAAGAGCTTTTCTTTTCCTTGTAATCCAGATAGCATGGGTAGCAGATACAATGACAATCTTCCTATACTTAATAAAGAAGAAACGACTTACAGACTGAAGTGTATTGCTTAAAAAACAAACTAACTTTAATGCTGAAATTAAGAATGCATTTTCACAAAATAGGTGAAATACGTTGCATTTTGCTTATTTTTAAAAATTTTCCAATGAGTTTGCTCTGTATTTTTGCCACTATAGTAATTTCATCAAGTAATTACTTTGATAATTTTAAAACTGTTTTACAGAAGATTTCAAACATGCAAGATTAGGAAGAAAAGTGTAATGAACACCCATGAGCCCTCACCCAGTTTTAACTATTTCATAATCTTGCCAACTTTGTTTCAGATATCCTTCCACTTCCTTCCCTGCACCTACATCACATCATTTCAATGTCAATACTTCACTATGAATATACAGCCGAAAAAAACTTAAAAAAAAATACCCATAACATCATTATCACATTTAACTAAATTCAGAACAATTTCTTGACAGCATCTAATACCTAATCTTTGTTCAAATTTCTCCAATTATCTCAAAAAAAATTTTAGAGTCAATATATTCTAACCAGGATCAAAACAAAGGTCTACACATTGCATTTGGTTGATATGTCTCTAAATTTCCCCTCCGAAGAAATGGGGTCATTTAGCTTGTAGAATTTACCACATTGTAGATTGAGCTGATTGCGTCCTTCCTGAGGGTGGAGTCCCCTCTACCACTCCTTTTGCTCCCCGCTCCTCATTCTACTTATTTGTTGAATAGACCAGGTCATTTTGCCCATAGAGCTTACCACTGCAGATTTGGTAGCTTTGGCTGACTGCATCCTTGCATTGGTGGTTAACATGTTTCTCTGGCCTTATTTCCTGAAAACTGTCCAGAGGCACTTTCAGAATCTGATGAAAGAAATTCTCTCCCTAGAAAATGACAAATGTATATAGACACACACAGGGGAACATTGCATACAGTTTCAAAGGTTTCACAGTTCCCCTGATGCCACAGACCCCAGTTTGATTTGCCCTCTTAGAGGCTTGATTAGGTTCCGAGGGAGATGAGCAATTTCTGTCCTCGAACTTCTGGAGGCTGGAGGCCTGTGATGTCCCCTTGTCCCGTTGGTAGTTAAGATTGGTGTTGTCAGCCTTATCCTTTCATTATAAACTTCCCCACCAGCCTTCTACCTAATGATTTTAGCCACTGGCTATCATTGCCTAAGAGTAATCCTTGATTTCACCAGGGTCAAAAATGGTAATTTTCTAATTCCATCAAGAACTTTTCCCTCATCAGCTATTAAGTTACCCCCAAATACAGTTTCTACTAGAGGAAATAGTTTCCTTATTTGGAATATTTTCTAATTTTTGTAGCATCAATACTGGAAGTTGACAATGAATGGTAGAAAGCAGTGTTAGAAACCTGTTGTGTTTTTCTTCCCCCAGCCAAAGTGGGTAACTGAAATAACAAAAGCAAATGCATCAGAGATTTGAATCTTTTCCTGTGAACTGCCTAACTTCATACTGTAATCAAGAATATTCAAAAATCATTTTTATTTTTACGTGCCCATTTTTGCTGTTTAGAAATAAACTTCTATGCTATCTTTCTTATAGAGAACACTCCAACAGAGAACGTGTGGGTCTCAGTAAAGAGAATTTATTACTTAGAGGATGCACCATTAGAAACACAGAGGCTGTCATGGGCATTGTGGTTTATGCAGGTTGGTTATGCTTCTGACTTTTCACCATCACCTCCTCTGTGCTTTTCTGCAAGTTAACGTTTTCCATTTACTCAAAATGTAATCTCTAGAAGCAGAAAGGAAATTTTGTCTTGATAACCTTAATCATTGGTCTCTGTTTTTCTAAAGAGATCACAAAAAGAAGCTAAATTAACAAAGTATATTGCATAGCTACTTTTCATTAAATTGTCTGCCAGCGAGATATAAAAATATGATATTTGTTACCTGGCTTTAGTTTGCACATTTTCTCACATACTGTGTTACCCATGTAGGCCATGAAACCAAAGCAATGCTGAACAACAGCGGACCAAGGTATAAACGCAGCAACTTAGAAAGAAGAGCAAATACAGATGTCCTCTGCTGTGTCCTGCTGTTGGTTATAATGTGTTTAACTGGTGCATTGGGTAGGTAGAATTTGATTATTTGCTGACATCTTTTCAGCAAGATATTTATTTAAAAGTATTTTCTAAATGAAATTTATGAAAAAGTTTGACTTTTGTAAGGGAGGTTTTATTTGCCAATAATTGCTTTCTTCACATCTTTATCTCCCTCATTCTCTAACCTGAAAAGCATTAATATTGATTATATCCAGTTACACATGGCCACAGTGCTAAAGTGACGTGGGAAGAGATGTAAGGAGTGAGAGAGACAGAGACAGGAAAATGTGTACCATTTGAATTTGAATTTGTTTCTTAAACGGTTGGTGTTCAACCAAAACCAATATTCTTATCTCTCTTTCTTTAGGAATAAAGTTCTATATTTCTATAATATATACATAGCATCCTTTTGATGTCTGTACATTTTTTGAAAGGTCATGGAATCTGGTTGAGCAGATATGAAAACATACCCTTTTTTAACATCCCTGAGCCTGATGGACATGTCATATCACCAGTGTTGGGAGGATTCTATATGTTTTGGACCATGATCATTTTGTTACAGGTAATATCTATTGTACTCATCACAGAATATTAAGATCTTTGCTACTTATCCAGCACTATATGGTTTTTCATCCCTTCTTTTCCACCTTTAACATTTTTAAAATTGTTTTGCTCTTCTTAGGTTTTGATTCCCATTTCTCTCTATGTTTCCATTGAAATTGTGAAGCTTGGACAAATATATTTTATTCAAAGTGATGTGGATTTCTACAATGAGAAAATGGATTCTACTGTTCAGTGCCGAGCCCTGAACATCACAGAGGATCTTGGACAGATTCAGTACCTCTTTTCTGATAAAACAGGAACCCTGACTGAGAATAAGATGGTTTTTCGAAGATGTAGTGTGGCAGGCTTTGATTACTGCCATGAAGAAAATGGTGAGTGTTGGGTTTCTATGAAAACCAGCCTTAAGATTGGTCATTTTTGCACCCACTTAATGACTTGGTAGTTCTGGCACAGAAGTGCTATACTTAATCATTGAGTACTTAACTCCTCTAAATGCGCATTGTTTCATTGTTGTCCCTTTAAAAGTTAGGTCAGAAGTTAGTAGGTCAGGAGTTAGTGGGTCAAAGTCAAAGATTCTACTTCCATGGTTTCTTTTCTTTCCTTTTTTTTTTTGCCATGGTTTCTCTAAAAGGAAAGTAAATTACCAGTAGTCGTAGAAGGTTGGGGGTTGGATTTGGTGACAATGATATTGCATTATAGATATTTTTGAGAATCTAATGAAACTATGGACCATCTCCCTGAAAAATATTTTGAAAATAATTCCAAAGGGACAACAGTTTCCCCAGACCCCATCATTCAGCCCATAGGTATTCATTGGTCGTTGGCTGAGAATACCTAGTTTAAGAAGAAATAAGATGAACTGAACTTCTGAGGCTAAGGAAGTAAATATATACATTGTAAGTTTCCTTTAAAGAATTGATCTTCGTTAATTTTGTTATTTATAAGAGTAAGTGTACTCCTATGAAAGTAATTATGAGAAATGTCCAAAACAAATTAACCTAGAAGTTAACCACCATCAATCATTTGGTGAATATATAACCATCCATTTCTTTATGCATATTCCTGTATATGTGAAAATATATATTTGCACATTTCCCCTTTTATAAGTTATTATATGTCGTAATAATGCTTTGCAGTTTGCTTTTTTTATTCCTCATTATCTCGTGGACCTTTTTCCAAGTCAGTTCATGACTTAACGTTAAGTACATGGTATTGCATTATATGTGGTCAAACTTAGTTTGCTTTTATAACAGTACTTGCAATTAACATTCCTTATTCATTCAGCAGATATTTTGTGAGCTCCTAATATGTGGCATGAGTCCCTGATCTCATGTAGCTTAGCGTTTAAGGCAGGAGACAGACAAGATTAAAAATTATGATATACAAAATAAAATTCATCATGCAATATGCATTTCTCTACATACATATTTGTGCAATTATTTTTATAAGATACATGTCTAGCAACTGGATCCAGAGGTTTGCACATATAAAACTTTTATAGATCCTACAAAATTTATCTATAAAATATTGTGCTAATTTATGTTCTCACAACCCAGAAAAATAACACCTATTTTTCACACCCAGCCATAATGGGATGAACTTATTCTTTTTAACTTGTGAGTTTTGTAGTCATAGTTAGTACTTCATTGTCTTAATTTTTCTTTGATTAGTAATGAGATGTTTAACTTTTTATATGTTTCTGGCCATTTGAATATCCTTGGTAGAGTGATCATGTCTTCCTATTTAACAAATGAGTTTTTCTTATTCTTAGTAATCTGTAGGAGGGTTTTATCTATTAAGGCAGGGCTGATGTTCAGCTTGTATACCCCAGTCTAGGTTGTCTGTGGCCCATGTCTATTTTCATTTGTGCACTTGTATTGAACCAGTTAAATAATTTGAGTATCAACCTTGATATTATCCTTTTCTTCTGTAGGTGGCAAATATTAATACTTTCTTGGTTCATCATTTATCACTGTATTAGTTTTCTATTGCCACATAACAAATTACTACAAATTTGATGGCTTTAAATAACACAAACATACTGTCTCACAGCTTGTGTGGGTCAGGAGTCTGGGTGCACGTAGCTACGTCCTCTCTGAGTCTCTCACCTGGCTGAAATACAGGTTTTGGCTGGAGCTATGATCTTATCTGCGACCCAGGGTCCTCATTTTGGTTTCCTGGTTTTAGAGTTGTCAGTGTCTTGAGATGTAGGACTAAGGCCCCTGCTTCCTTGCTGGCTGTCAGCTTAGAGCCATTCTTAGCTCATAGAGGTGGCCTACCATCCCTTTGCCATGTGGCCTCTCCACAGCATGGCAGTTCACTTCTTCAAGGCTACCAGCCAAACCTCTAGCTTTGAGTCTCTGACTTCAGGTAAGTTGTGGCACCTCTTTTTACCTGATGAGGTCAAGCTACCTAGGATAGGCTTCTTTTATATTAACTCAGATTCAACTGGCTAGACACTTGATTATATCTGCCAAATCCTCTGACCTTTGTCAGGTAACATAATTTAATCATAGAAGTGAGATGCTATCCTACAGGGTGTGTACACGGGGGTGGGGCAGGAATCTTGGGGGCCATCTTAGAATTCTGTCTACCACAGCCTCTTAACTTTGCTTAGGGTGTCACTTCTTGTGAGAAGTTTTATATTTTTATGAAATCAGTCTTATCAATTATTATATCTATTATTAAGACTACAGATATTATGATTTCTGCCAGTAGTGTTCAACTTAGACATCCACCTGCCCAAAATTTAAAAAATAAACTATATTTCCTCTTAGGTAAATATATTTTAAGCCAGCTTTTGTTGTTACTTGTGTGTATGAAGGATAAAACATTGAGTATCATATAATCACTATACAATGTGAAAAATAGCTAATCATACTGGATATGATATTCTGCATTGTTCCATATTTTTTATTGCATTTTTATTACAAAAGCAATATTTTAGAAAATTTCATATAAGCCAAAAAAGGAAAATTTTAAAGCCATCAGTAACTCCCACCAGAGCAGAAGCAAGAAGAACTACAGTCCTGTAGCCTGCGGAAAGAAAACCACATTCACAGAAAGATAGACAAAATGAAAAGGCAGAGGACTATGTCCCAGATGAAGGAACAAGATAAAACCCCAGGAAAACAACTAAATGAAGTGGAGATAGGCAACCTTCCAGGAAAAGAATTCAGAATAATGATAGTGAAGATGATCCAGGACCTTGGAAAAAGAATGGAGGCAAAGATCGAGAAGATGCAAGAAATGTTTAACAAAGACCTAGAAGAATTAAAGAACAAACGAGATGAACAACACAATGACTGAAATGAAAAATACACTAGAAAGAATCTCTCTCACACCTGCCACACCTGCCTCCAGTTGTGACCATGATTTGTAGGATGACATTCCCAGAGTCAGGGTAACCTGGGGCAGGAAGATGGATTTGATGAGGCTTTCCATGTTAATTTTTGGCAATCACTTTATTTTTATGAAGGGGATGAATCAGATGCTGATATGTTCTATCAGCACTGGTTTCCTTGGTCAAGCTCTTAGTCATGATTGTTGGGGCAAAAGGGGATCAGTGTGTTTAAGAGTGTCACCCATGAGGGGGACCTTGAAGATGGCGGAAGAGTAAGACGCGGAGATCGCCTTCCTCCCCACGGATACACCAGAAATACATCCACACGTGGAACAACTCCTACAGAACTCCTACTGAAGGCTGGCAGAAGACCTCAGACCTCCCAAAAGGCAAGAAACTCCCCACGTAACTGGGTAGGGCAAAAGAAAAAACAGAGACAAAAGAATAAGGACGGCACCTGCACCAGTGGGAGGGAGCTGTGAAGGAGGAAAAGTTTCCACACACTAGGAAGCCCCTCCGCGGGCGGAGACTGCGGGAGGCAGAGGGGGGAGTTTCGGGACCGCGGAGTAGTGCACAGCGACGGGTGCGGAGGGCAAAGCGGGGAGATTCCTGCACAGACGATCGGTGCTGACCGGCACTCACCAGCCCGAGTGGCTTGTCTGCTCACCCGCCGGGGCGGGCGGGGCTGCGAGCTGAGGCTCGGGTTTTGGTTTTGGACGGAGCTCAGGGAGAGGACTGGGGTTGGCGGCTTGAACATAGCCTGAAGGGGTTAGTGCACCACGACTAGCCGGGAGGGAGTTCGGGGAAAAGCCTGCACCGGCCGAAGAGAAAAGAGACTTTTTCTTCCCTCTTTGTTTCCTGGTGCGCGAGGAGAGGGGTTTAAGAGCGCTGCTTAAAGGAACTCCAGAGACGGGCGCGAGCCGCGGCTAAAAGCGCGAACCCCAGAGACGGGCGCGAGCCGCGGCTGAGGGCGCGAGCCCCCGAGACGGGCGCGAGCCCCCGAGACGGGCGCGAGGCCCCGAGACGGGCGTGAGCCGCGGCTGAAAGCGCAAACCCCAGAGACGGGCGCGAGCCGCGGCTAAAACCGCGGACCCCAGAGACGGGCGGGAGACGCTAAGGCTGCTGCTGCCGCCACCAAGGGGCCTGTGTGCGAGCACAGGTCACTCTCCACACCCCTCTTCCGCGGAGCCTGTGCAGCCCGCCACTGCCAGGTTCCCGGGATCCAGGGGCAACTTCCCCGGGACAACGCACGGCGGGCCTCAGGCTGGTGCAACATCACGCCGGCCTCTGCCGCAACGTCACGCTGCCTCTGCAGCCGCAGGCCCGCCCCGCACGTAGTGCCCCTCCTACCCCCATCCCCCAACCCCCGGCCTGAGTGAGCCGGAGGCCCCGAATCAGCAGCTCCTTTAACCCCGTCCTGTCTGAGCGAAAAAACAGACGCCCTCCAGCGACCTACACGCAGAGGCAGGGCCAAATCCAAAGCTGAGCTCCTGTGAGCTGTGAGAACAAAGAAGAGAAAGGGAAATCTCTCCCAGCAGCCACAGAAGCAGCGGATTAAAGCTCCACAATCAACTTGATATACCCTGCATCTGTGGAATACCTGAATAGACAAGGAATGATCCCAAATTGAAGAGGTGGAATTTAGGAGCGAGATCTATGATTTTTTTCCTTTTCCTCTTTTTGTGAATGTGTACGTGTATGCTTCTGTGTGAGATCCTGTCTGTATACTCTTGCTTCCACCATTTGTCCTAGGGCTCTATCCGTCCATGACTTTTTTTTAAAAATTCTTTTTCTTAATAATTAAGTTTAATTGTAATAACTTTATTATACTTTACCTTCGTTCTTTCTTTCTTTCCTTCCTTCCTTCCCTCCTTTAGACAACAAATCACCCCAAATTGAGGAGGTGGTCTCAGGGAGCAGGATTTATGATTTTTCCCCCTTTACCTCTTTTTGTGAAGGTGTATGTGTATGCTTCTGTGTAAGATTTTCTCTGTATAGCTTTGCTTCCAACATTTGTCCTAAGGTTCTATCCGTCCCTTTTTTTTTTTTTTCCTAAATATTTTTTAATTCAATAACTATATTATACTTTATTTTATTTTTACTGTATCATCTTTCTTTCTGTCTTTTTTCCTTCTTTCCCTCCTTCCTTCCTCCCTCCCTCCCTCCCTCCCTCCTTTCTTTCCTTCTTTGCTTCTTTCTTCCTTCCTTCCTTTCCTCCTTTCCTTCTTTCTTTACTCATACTTCTACTAATTCTCCCTACTTTTCCTCCCTTTTATTCTGAGCTGTGTGGATGAAAGGCTCTTGGTGCTCCAGCCAGGAGTCAGGGCTCTGCCTCTGAGGTAGGAGAGCCAACTTCAGGACACTGGTCAACAAGAGACCTCCCAGCTCCACATAATATTAAACGGTGGAAATCTCCCAGAGACCTCCATCTTAACACCAGCACCCAGCTTCACTCAACGACCAGCAAGCCACAGTGCTGGACAACCTATGCCAAACAACTAGCAAAACAGGAACACAACCCCACCCATTAGCAGAGAGGCTGCCTAAAATCATAATAAGGCCACAGACACCCCAAAACACACCACCAGACGTGAACCTGCCCACTAGAGAGACAAGATCCAGCCTCATCCAGCACAACACAGGCACTAGTCCCCTCCACCAGGAAGCCTACACAACCCACTGAAACAACCTTAGCCACTGGAGACAGACATCAAAAACAACGGGAACTACGAAAGTGCAGCCTGCAAAAAGGAGACCCCAAACACAGTAAGATAAGCAAAATGAGAAGACAGAAAAACACACAGCAGATGAAGGAGCAAGATAAAAACCCACCAGACCTAACAAATGAAGAGGAAATAGGCAATCTACCTGAAAAAGAATTCAGAATAATGATAGTAAGGATGATCCGAAATCTTGGAAGTAGAATGGACAAAATGCAAGAAACAGTTAACAAGGACCTACAAGAACTAAAGATGAAACAAGCAACGATGAACAATGCAATAAATGAAATTAAAATCACTCTAGATAGGATCAATAGCAGAATAACTGAGGCAGAAGAACGGATAAGTGACCTGGAAGATAAAGTAGTGGAAATAACTACTGCAGAGCAGAATAAAGAAAAAAGAATGAAAAGAACTGAGGACAGTCTCAGAGACCTCTGGGACAACATGAAACGCACCAACATTCGAATTATAGGGGTTCCAGAAGAAGAAGAAAGAAAGAAAGGGACTGAGAAAATATTTGAAGAGATTATAGTTGAAAACTTCCCTAATATGGGAAAGGAAATAGTTAATCAAGTCCAGGAAGCACAGAGGGTCCCATACAGGATAAATACAAGGAGAAACACGCCAAGACACATATTAATCAAACTGTCAAAAATTAAATACAAAGAAAGCATATTAAAAGCAGCAAGGGAAAACCAACAAATAACACACAAGGGAATCCCCATAAGGTTAACAGCTGATCTCTCAGCAGAAACCCTACAAGCCAGAAGGGAGTGGCAGGACATACTGAAAGTGCTGAAGGAGAATAGCCTGCAACCAAGATTACTCTACCCAGCAAGGATCTCATTCACATTTGATGGAGAAATTAAAACCTTTACAGACAAGCAAAAGCTGAGAGAGTTCAGCACCACCAAACCAGCTTTACAACAAATGCTAAAGGAACTTCTCTAGACACGAAACACAAGAGAAGGAAATGACCTATAGTAGCGAACCCAAAACAATATATAAAATGGAAATAGGAACATACATATCGATAATTACCTTAAATGTAAATGGACTAAATGCTCCCACCAAAAGACACAGATTGGCTGAATGGATACAAAAACAAGACCCTTATATATGCTGTCTACAAGAGACCCACTTCAGAACTAGAGACACATACAGACTGAAAGTAAGGGGATGGAAAAAGATATTCCATGCAAATGGAAACCAAAAGAAAGCTGGAGTAGCAATTCTCATATCAGACAAAATAGACTTTAAAATAAGGACTATTAAAAGGGACAAAGAAGGACACTACATAATGATCAAGGGATCGATCCAAGAAGAAGATATAACAATTGTAAATATTTATGCACCCAACATAGGAGCACCTCAATACATAAGGCAAATACTAACAACCATAAAAGGGGAGATCAACAGTAACACATTCATAGTAGGGGACTTTAACACCCCACTTTCACCCATGGACAGATCATCCAAAATGAAAATAAATAAGGAAACACAAGCTTTAAATGATACATTAAACAAGATGGACTTAATTGATATTTATAGGACACTCCATCCAAAAACAACAGAATACACATTTTTCTCAAGTGCTCATGGAACATTCTCCAGGATAGATCATATCTTGGGTCACAAATCAAGCCTTGGTAAATTTAAGAAAACTGAAATTGTATCAAGTATCTTTTCCGACCACAACGCCATGAGACTAGATATCAATTACAGGAAAAGATCTTTAAAAAATACAAACACATGGAGGCTAAACAATACACTACTTAATAATGAAGGGATCACTGAAGAAATCAAAGAGGAAATAAAAAAATACCTAGAAACAAATGACAATGGAGACACAACGACCCAAAACCTATGGGATGCAGCAAAAGCAGTTCTAAGGGGGAAGTTTATAGCAATACAAGCCCACCTTAAGAAGCAGGAAACATCTCGAATAAACAACCTAACCTTGCACCTCAAGCAATTAGAGAAAGAAGAACAAAAAAACCCCAAAGCTAGCAGAAGGAAAGAAATCATAAAAATCAGATCAGAAATAAATGAAAAAGAAATGAAGGAAACAATAGCAAAGATCAATAAAACTAAAAGCTGGTTCTTTGAGAAGATAAACAAAATAGATAAACCCCCAGCCAGACTCATCAAGAAAAAAAGGGAGAAGACTCAAATCAATAGAATTAGAAATGAAAAAGGAGAAGTAACAACTGACACTGCAGAAATAAAAAAAATCATGAGAGATTACTACAAGCAACTCTATGCCAATAAAATGGACAATCTGGAAGAAATGGACAAATTCTTAGAAATGCACAACCTGCCAAGACTGAATCAGGAAGAAATAGAAAATATGAACAGACCAATCACAAGCACTGACATTGAAACTGTGATTAAAAACCTTCCAACAAACAAAAGCCCAGGACCAGATGGCTTCACAGGTGAATTCTATCAAACGTTTAGAGAAGAGCTAACACCTATCCTTCTCAAACTCTTCCAAAATATAGCAGAGGGAGGAACACTCCCAAATTCCTTCTACGAAGCCACCATCACCTTGATACCAAAACCAGACAAGGATGTCACAAAGAAAGAAAACTACAGGCCAATATCACTGATGAACATAGACGCAAAATCCTCAACAAAATACTAGCAAACAGAATCCAACAGCACATTAAAAGGATCATACACCATGATCAAGTGGGTTTATTCCAGGAATGCAAGGATTCTTCAATATACGCAAATCTATCAATGTGATAAACCATATTAACAAATTGAAGGAGAAAAACCATATGATCATCTCAATAGATGCAGAGAAAGCTTTCGACAAAATTCAACACCCATTTATGATAAAAACCCTCCAGAAAGTAGGCATAGAGGGAACTTTCCTAAACATAATAAAAGCCATATATGACAAGCCCACAGCAAACATCATCCTCAATGGTGAAAAACTGAAAGCATTTCCACTAAGATCAGGAACAAGACAAGGTTGCCCACTCTCACCACTCTTATTCAACATAGTTTTGGAAGTTTTAGCCACAGCAATCAGAGAGGAAAAGGAAATAAAAGGAATCCAAATCGGAAAAGAAGAAGTAAAGCTGTCACTGTTTGCAGATGACATGATACTATACATAGAGAATCCTAAAGATGCTACCAGAAAACTACTAGAGCTAATCAATGAATTTGGTAAAGTAGCAGGATACAAAATTAATGCACAGAAATCTCTGGCATTCCTATATACTAATGATGAAAAATCTGAAAGTGAAATCAAGAAAACACTCCCATTTACCATTGCAACAAAAAGAATAAAATATCTAGGAATAAACCTACCTAAGGATACGAAAGACCTGTATGCAGAAAATTATAAGACACTGATGAAAGAAATTAAAGATGATACAAACAGATGGAGAGATATACCATGTTCTTGGATGGGAAGAATCAACATTGTGAAAATGACTCTACTACCCAAAGCAATCTACAGATTTAATGCAATCCCTATCAAACTACCACTGGCATTTTTCACAGAACTAGAACAAAAAATTTCGCAATTTGTATGGAAACACAAAAGACCCCGAATAGCCAAAGCAATTTTGAGAACGAAAAAAGGAGCTGGAGGAATAAGGCTCCCTGACTTCAGACTATATTACAAAGCAACAGTAATCAAGACAGTATGGTACTGGCACAAAAACAGAAAGATAGATCAGTGGAACAGGATAGAAAGCCCAGAGACAAACCCACGCACATATGGACACCTTATCTTTGATAAAGGAGGCAGGAATGTACAGTGGAGAAAGGACAGCCTCTTCAATAAATGGTGCTGGGAAAACTGGACAGGTACATGTAAAAGTACGAGATTAGATCACTCCCTAACACCATACACAAAAATAAGCTCAAAATGGATTAAAGACCTAAATGTAAGGCCAGAAACTATCAAACTCTTAGAAGAAAACATAGGAAGAACACTCTATGACATAAATCACAGCAAGATCCTTTCTGACCCACCTCCTAGAGTAATGGAAATAAAAACAAAAATAAACAAATGGGACCTAATGAAACTTCAAAGCTTTTGCACAGCAAAGGAAACCATAACCAAGACCAAAGACAACCCTCAGAATGGGAGAAAACATTTGCAAATGAAGCAACTGACAAAGGATTAATCTCCAAATTTACAAGCAGCTCATGCAGCTCAATAACAAAAAAACAAACAACCCCATCCAAAAATGGGCAGAAGACCTAAATAGACATTTCTCCAAAGAAGATATACAGAATGCCAACAAACACATGAAAGAATGCTCAACATCATTAATCATTAGAGAAATGCAAATCAAAACTACAATGAGATATCATCTCACACCAGTCAGAATGGCCATCATCAAAAAATCTAGAAACAATAAATGCTGGAGAGGGTGTGGAGAAAAGGGGACACTCTTGCACTGCTGGTGGGAATGTGAATTGGTTCAGCCACTGTGGAGAACAGTATGGAGGTTCCTTAAAAACTACAGATAGAATTACCATATGACCCAGCAATCCCACTACTTGGCATATACCCTGAGAAAACCAAAATTCAAAAAGAGTCATGTACCAAAATGTTCATTGCAGCTCTATTTACAATAGCCAGGACATGGAAACAACCTAAGCGCCCATCATCGGATGAATGGATAAAGAAGATGTGGCACATATACACAATGGAATATTACTCAGCCTTAAGAAGAAATGAAATTGAGCTATTTGTAATGAGATGGATAGACCTAGAGTCTGTCATACAGAGTGAAGTAAGTCAGAAAGAAAAAGACAAATACCGTATGCTAACACATATATATGGAATTTAAGGGAAACAATGTCATGAAGAACCTAGGGGTAAGATAGGAATAAAGACGCAGACCTACTGGAGAACGGACTTGAGTGTATGGGGAGGGGGAGGGGTGAGTTTTGATAGGGCGAGAGAGAGTCATGGACATATACACACTAACAAACGTAGTAAGGTAGATAGCTGGGGGGAAGCAGCCGCAAGGCACAGGGATATTAGCTCGGTGCTTTGTGACAGCCTGGAAGGGTGGGATGGGGAGAGTGGGAGGGAGGGAGACGCAAGAGGGAAGACATATGGGAACATATGTATATGTATAGCTGATTCACTTTGTTATAAAGCAGAAACTAACACACCATTGTAAAGCAATTATACCCCAATAAAGATGTTTAAAAAAAAAAAAAAATACACTAGAAGGAATCAGTAGCAGAATAACTGAGGCAGAAGAACGGATAAGTGACCTGGAGGACAGAATGGTGGAAATCTCTGCCGTGGAACAGAAGAAAAAAGAATGAAAACAAATGAAGACAGCCTAAGAGACCTCTGGGACAACATTAAATTCACCAACATTCACATCATAGGGGTCCCAGAAGGAGAAGAGAGAGAGAAAGGACCAGAGAAAATATTTGAAGAGAATATAGTCAAAAACTTCCCTAACATGGGAAAGGAAATAGCCACCCAAGTCCAGGAAGTGCAGAGAGTCCCAGGCAGGATAAACCAAAGGAGAAACACGCCAAGACACACAGTAATCGGATTGACAAAAATTAAAGACAAAAATTATTAAAAAGCAGCAAGGGAAAAATGACAACATACAAGGGAACTCCCATAAGGTTAACGACTGATTTCTTAGCAGAAACCCTGTAAGCCAGAAAGAAGTGGAACAATATATTTAAAGTGATGAAAGGGAAGAACCTACAACGATGCTACCCTTGCTGGGTAGATCCAGCAAGTATCTCACTCAGATTTGACAGAGAAATCAAAAGCTTTACAAACAAGCAAAGCTAAGAGAATTCAACACCAAAAAAACAGCTCTAAAACAAATGCTAAAAGAACTTCTCTAAGTGGGAAACACAAGAGAAGGAAAGGACGTACAAAAGCAAACACAAAACAATTAAGAAAATGGTAATAGGAACATGCATATCAATAATTACCTTAAATGTGGATGGATTAAATGATCCAACCAAAAGACAGGCTGGCTGAATGGATACAAAAACGAGACCCGTATATATACTGTCTACAAGAGACCCACTTCAGACCTAGGGACACATACAGACTGAAAGTGAGGGGATGGAAAAAGATATTCCATTCAAATGGAAATCAAAAGAAAGCTGGAGTAGCAAATAGCCAGGACATGGAAGCAACCTAAATGTCCATTGACAGACGAATGGATAAAGAAGATGTGGTAGATATGTGCAATGGAATATTACTCAGCCATGAAAAGGAACGAAATTGGGTCGTTTGTAGAGACGTGGATGGACCTAGAGACTGTCATACAGAGTGAAGTAAGTCAGAAAGAGGAAAACAAATATCGTATATTAACACATATATGTGGAATCTAGAAAAATGGTACAGATGAACCAGTTTGCAAGGCAGAAATAGAGACACAGATGAAGAGAACAAATGTGTGGACACCAAGGAGGGAAAGCGGGGGGTAGGGGTGGCAGTGTGATGAATTGGAAGATTGGGATTGACATGTATACACTAATATGTGTAAAATAGATAACTAATAAGAACCTGCTGTATAGCAGAGAGAGCTCCACTTCTCTGTACAGTAGAAACTAACAGAACATTGTGAAGCAACTATACCCCAATTTAAAAAAAAAGCAAAACTCCCACCAAACTGATTGGACCTCTATTAACATTTTAGCATATTTCTTTTGAGTCTTTTTCCTGTAAACATTAATATATATGTTTTTTAAACAAAATAGCATTACAGTGTGCTTTGACTTGTATAACCATTTTTCTTAAGACTTCATCATGATCGCCTTTCTATTCTCTCCTTATTTTTCTAATGGTTATGCCATATTGTACTGTAATGATTGCCAAAATTTATGTAACTAACCAACCATTAGTTTAGGTTGTCAGCAGTCATCTGCTGTGGCAAACAATGCTGCAGTGAACATTGCCGTAGGTAAACCCCTCTGTCCATTTGTGAGATTATTATTTTCCAAGATTATCTGATTATAGATCCCTGTTTTTGAGAAGTATCTTACAGAAGTAATGTTTCACAAATACGTGGCGGGAAGCACTGCATTATTTTTATATTTGTTGGGTTTTAAATTTTGTATTTGTAGCATCAAGAGTGCTAGTACCAGCCCTCTCCCACACCTGTCCCTGTATATACACGGTCCTGCCCAGTGAGTACTTCTCTCTGTGGCCCCTCGTGCAGGGAAGATACTGAGTGACTGAGAATTAAATGCCATCTGGGCTGAACTGTAATTGATGAGATAACTGTTTGTGAGCCATGGGGTGTTACATACACCACCTCTATGAGGTGCTGACTTTGCCTCTGAACACTTCTCTACCACAGATACATCCAGAGCTCCTGGTCTCTTGTCAGTAATGGTTTTAAAACAAGTATATGTACACAAACACACAAGCACGTGCTCTCTCTCTCTGTCTCTGTCTGTCTGTCTCTCTCTTTCTCTAAATGCTGGTGTTAGTAATGATAGGGGCTAGTTTTCCCCACAATTTAACCCTGAGACATTATTTTCACTGAAATGAAACTTAGTTAAGCTTTCAGGATTTTTTGGCAAAAGAATTGACTAGGAGATATTTCCATTTAAAATGTTGCTGCTGGGAAATAACCCCTTACCCTTATGCCGTTGAACTAAACACATCTGATGACACCATTGTTTGTTTTAAAACCTTGTAACTTATAAATTTGGTCCATGGACTAAGCATCATCAACACCCAGGTGTGTATTAGAAATGCAGAGTCTCAAGCCCCTATTTAAAGCTTCAATTAAAATCTTCAGTTAACAATATCCCCACGTGATTTATATGTGTGTTAAACAGTTTTTAAACTCCTTTAAAAGATTACTGAAAGTTTTTTAATAATAAACTTTTTAGTTGAGAATGGTTTTAGGTTTACAGAAAGTTATAAAGATATTATTGAAAGTTCCAGTATACTCCCTTGCCCAGTTTCCCTTGTCTTAACATCTTACATTAGTCTTAAGATACGTTTGTCATAAGTAATGAACCCATATTGATACTTCATTATTAACCAAAATCCATATTTTATTGGGATTTCCTTAGTTTTTACCAAAGGTCTTTTTCTGTCCCAGGATCCCATCCAGGAAATCACGTAACACTTAGTCATCATTTCGGTGCCTCTAGATTTGACAGTTTCTTAGCCAGTCCTTTTTTTGGATGACCTTAAGAGTTCTGAGGGGCATTGTTTAGGGGTTTTGTAGAATGTCCCTCAATTTGGGTGTGTCTACACAGTGCTTTTATGATGCAGTTTGTGAATCTGATGTACATGGTGGCATCATTTAGTAGTTTCCAAGAACAAGGATTTGGGGATCAAGCCTCCTGAGTCTGATTCCCATCTCCACTGCCTGCAAGCTGTGTGACCCTGGGCAATTTATATAATTTCTCTGGGCCGCAATAAAAAGGATCAGTAATAGATCTACTTCATGGGGTGGTTAAGAGATAAGAGAAGATAAATCATGAAAAGGCACTTAGAGCATGGCACAGAATAAATTCTTTGTAAGTATTAGCTGCTAGTATTGTCATAATTATTGTTGTCAAAATAAGAAATAGGCTTGTGTGTTGAGGAACTCATGGTCCAATGTGGGAGACGGGCACGGAAACATAATATCTTTTTAAGTGCTGTGCGATTAAGGTCAGTGTTCTCTTTCCATATTGTTTTGATTTTCAGGCAGTCAGTTTTGGAGGTGGATTTGCACTGATCAAGGTTTGGGGCTTGGAGATACTGGGCAAATTCCTGGAATGCTGGAAATGTGAGGAATTAGTTTAGGATGAAAGATTTTGTGTCAAGGGTATGTGGATGATACAGTTGAAAGAAACTCAGCTGAATGTGCTGTTTACAAGCAGGTGAAAGTTGGAATGCTGGAAATATTTGGGGGATTAGTTCATAGCAAAATGTTTGATTGAGGATATGCGGATGATATAGTTGAAAGAAGTTAATCTGAGTGTCCTGTGCCGTTCACCCTTGTGTTTGGCCCTTTGGAGAGCACATTGAAACGTGTGGTAAATGTTTTGTTCCATAGTCTCATGCTCACTTCTTCCAGATATCAAAAAAATGTAAATTACAGGCTGTGAGCAGGTTAACTGGATATTTGAAGAGGGGAATTGGAAGAGAAGAGAAAGATTAAATAAGAGAGAAATAAAGTAGTCAACGTAGTACCTAATGTAGTACCTACCTTGAGACAAAGGAAAGATTACAGACTTTGTATATTTTCTCTTACGAGCTGGAAAGCAAGAATTCTTTTGCCACTTTGAGGCATTCATGGAGCTAACTAGAATCTACTTTACGAGACATAGTAAGTCTTGATCATTTGGATAGATTTTGTTTATCAGTATAATAATAAACCTCATACCCAATTTTTAAAAAATTTTTCAGAATCTAAAAGTATGGGTCTTAGTAGCTATGTTTTCTGAATCACATTGTAACTTTACTGATTTATTTCTCATAGCTTTCCACAAAATTATTAAAGATTGAGTTACTCCAGGTCTTTTAAAATTTCTCTCTTGCAGTTCTACTTATTGAGCAAGTTTGTCCTACAGTAACAGCTCAGCCATCTGGCCTTATACTAATTACACAGTTGCACGATGACTAGTTCCCTAATGATGGCTATGGGAAATTCCTAACGTATAGCCTTCACGTTTATATATGTTGTGTAGCATTCTAATTAATTATTCTTAAAATGCTATCACATCATCAGTAAATTTCTTTAGCTGCTCAAGGATTGAACAACACAGCACTATTGACATTGTGGGCCGGATGACTCTTATGGGGACCTGTTTAAGACGTTTAGAAGCATCCTTGGCCTTTGCCCACATGCCAGTAGCACTTCTCCCCAAGACGTAACAACTGAATTGTGTACAAGCATTGCCAAATGTTCGCTAGGGGACAAATTCACCCCTTGCTGAGAATCACTGAGCTAACCGCTTGTGTACCAGTAACTGCTAAGGACATATAACACAATGGATACTTGTACTGACTCTGGAGTCACGAAAACCCAAATTCAAATTCTAACTCTACCCACTGAAACTGTTTACTGTTTTACTGCCAAGTGGAACAGCGATAGTTTCTAGTATGTACAATAGCATTATTTTAAAGATAAAAACAAAACATATAGAGATACAGTTATATATATAGTTGTTTATATAAAGAACCTAGCACAGCCCACACAATCAAAGGCAATGGTCCTGGACAGGTGGCCAAGGATTATCAAAGTAAGCTAGAGGGGGCTTCCCTGGTGGCGCAGTGGTTGAGAGCCCGCCTGCCGATGCAGGGGACATGGGTTCGTGCCCCGGTCTGGGAAGATCCCACATGCTGCGGAGCGGCTGGGCCCGTGAGCCATGGCCACTGAGCCTGCGCATCTGGAGCCTGTGCTCCGCAATGGGAGAGGCCACAGCAGTGAGAGGCCCACGTACCGCAAAAAAAAAAAAATCAAAAAACAAAACAAACAAAAAAAAGTAAGCTAGAGGAAGTGTGAAAAAGGAAGGGAAAAAATAATAATAATAAAAAGTTAAAAAAAAAATTAAAGGACCTAGCAAGGTTCTTGATGAAAAGGAGATATTCAGTAAATGTTAACTCCCTACCCTGCAACTTTCCCTTGATGCTAAGGATATTATTCATATGTCTATTCATATATTTACTCATTATTCATTACTCATTCATTTACTCATTACTCATTATTTAAACTACAAAACATGTACTCATTGAAATCGAGCAGGGGATATTGACCATGTGAAATAATAAGGAATAATACATATTAACTTTTTGGGCTACCTTTAGAAACTATAGCATGAAGACTCAGTGTTGGCTGTAGATTTTAATATAACTGGCTATAAGACTGATCTGTATCACTTTTGTGAGATGGGGAAAATTACTTAGTTTTGATTTCTTTATTTCTGAAATGAAGGTATTAATAATATCTACCTCCGAGGGTTGTTATAGTGATTAAATGAGACAAATGCCTGACACATAGTAGCATTCAGTAGTACATGGAAATTATACAGTGGTACCAATGAGTGGTATGGATGAGAGCCAGTACAGTTACAGAGGTCTTCAGTGAGGAACTGGCATTTGAACCAAGCCTTTAAAGATGTGCGAGATTGATGTAAGTAGAAAGGAAGAGAATGGACGTCCTGAGCAAAGGCACAGGTAAGAATGGAGAACTTCAGAATGTCTGGGACACAATAAGTGTATCTGTTTTTGAAGCTGAAATGTCATACAGGGAAATAGTCTGTACTTTTTAGGCAGAGAATATAATGAAACTTACCGAACTGCAGAACTGGAAAGGATCTTGAAGTCATTGAGTCCAGATTATTCATTCTTCTAATAAGAAAACAGAGGCCTAGAAAGAGCAAGTGATTTGCTGAAAAGCCACTTAGTCTTTGGAAGAGTTAGTTCTAGAACGCAGAATCTTAGCCTTTCCTTGTCCTTAAAAAGTATAGACAAAAACTATTAAATAGGATATGCAAATGTTCTTTATTTTATAAATTAACTTGCCAAAAGCTATACTTTATTCAGTAGCTAGACTTAGCCTGAATACAGGCAACTAGCAATCCAAACAAGCACATATAACATGACAGACAAGGCCCCTCCTCTCATAGAACTTATATCAGAGAAAATTGTCACAAATAAATTTTTAAAAAAAATATATTAGTGAAAAGTGCTATGCAGAAAATTATAATGGGGGATATAATATAGAATGAGCAGAAGGCTACTTTGGATGGTTGAGCAAGGCTTCTCTAAGGGGGATATCAGAGCCTAGATCTGAATGACATGATCTTTGAATTCAGGGGTAAAAGCCTTCCGGTCAGAGGGAGCAGCTAGTATAGGGGTCCTCAGACTGAAAGGAGCTTGGCAATATTCAAAGTAAAGAAAGAAAGGCCAGTGAGGCTGGATTTAGTGCAGAAGAAGGAGCGGCAAGAAAGTTAGAAAGTTAGGTCAGGAGCTTCCCTGGTGGCGCAGTGGTTGAGAGTCCGCCTGCCGATGCAGGGGACACGGGTTCGTGCCCCGGTCCTGTGCTCCGCAACGGGAGAGGCCACAGCAGTGAGAGGCCCGCGTACCACACAAAAAAAAGAAAGGTCAGCTTAGGCTGGATCATTTTGAGTTAGGTACACCAGGATAAGAAGGTCAGACTTTATTCTAAGTGAACTGTGGAACCACTGGAAAGTTTTGTGCAGGGAGTGGTCTGATCTGCTTTATGTTTTAGAAGATCACTCTAGCTACTGTTTTAATGATGGTGGCTTGGATTACGGTAATGGAGGTGAAGAGAAGTTTAGATATTTGGGATATATTTTGGATGAATAATAGACAGCTATTGGTGATGCTCTGAGTGTGGGAGTGGGGGGGCGGCGTAGGGAACAAAAATCAAGGAGAATCTTCAATTTCTGGTGTTAACAGCTAGGTAGATATTTAGGTACCATTTACAAAGATGAGAAAGACCAGAGAAAGAGTAATTGAGGCGGGGGTGGTGATTGGGAGGAAGAGAGGAAGCGGTCTACATTTACCATATACCAAATTTAAGATGTCCATTGTTTATTTATTGCGTATCTATCACCCCCTTCTCTGGGCTTTAGGAATATAAGATTAACAAAAGACAAAATTCCTTGCCCTTTTGGAGTTTATATTCTAATGGATGATTCAAAAAATTAAAAATAAGGTATATGATGTGTAGATGGTGCTAAGTGCTAGGGTAGGATATGTAACAAACAGTGTGGTTAGATCTGGGAAGGCTTCATTGACAAAGGGATACCTCCAAGTCTCCTTGAAGTTGTAAGGGGGTGAGCCATGCAGATATCTGCTGGAAGAGCCTCATGGACATCCAACTGGAAATGTCAAGTAGAGAGTTGGATGTCTGAGTCTAAATTCTAATTAGAGGTTAGAGTTGAAGGAATAGGTTTGGGGGTCTTGTGCACAGAGATGATATTTCAAAGGTGGGGGGGACCAGATGACATCACCAAGAAAGAGTATATAGGTAGTGAAGGGAAGGAGCTCCTGCAGCCATCCAGTATCTGAGGACTGAGGAGAAGAGGAGACAGCAGGAGAAACTAAGAAGTAGCCGCACTGAAGCAGGAGGAAAAACAGTACACGTGGTATCAAGAGAAACCGAAAGAGACATTTGAAAGGAGAGGACATTGGATATTGCTAAGAATTCAAAAAAGATATGAATAGATGCAGTCACTGGGTTTGGTAACATGGAGCTAGCTCATGGACAACCTTGACAAGAGCAGTGTCCGTGGAGAGATACAGAAAGCCATGAGACTAGTTGAGAGACTGTGAAAGTAAAAGAGGGGAGAGTTGTTAAGAGTGAAGCGCTTGAGAAGGGCATGCAGATCACAGTGAAGGGTTTGGTGTTTGAAACTTCATCCGTAGTAGTATGAGGGAGGGCAGAGAGTTTGGGTACAGATGCAGATAGGTTGGTAGATTTGACAATGGGGAGAGAAGGGAGTTCCTCTCTGATTGATTCTACCTTTCTCAATGATGTAAGTCCATTCACTCAGTATTGGAGGAGTTTGGAGGCCAGGTTTAAAATGGGAGGAGATGGTGTGAAATAGCTGTTTAAGTAAGTGCCTGACATACTCAGCCTGCGAGAGTTTCCTCTCAGGGAATGACCCAGTGTGATTTTTATCCCTCAGCCAAGAGGCTAGAGTCCTATCAGGAAGCTGCCTCTGAAGATGACGATTCTGCTGACACTCCCAGTGGCTCCCTCAGCAATATGGCGAAACCAAGGGCCCCCAGCTGCAGGATGGTTCGCAGTGGACCTTTAGGAAGTATATCCTCAAATCATCTTACTGGGAGCTGTTTTGCTCTAGGAGGTGGAGCCAGTGAAGTCCCTCATTCCAGACAGGCTGCTTTCAGTAGCCCCATTGTAAGTGTGAATGCATGACGTGAATCTTGTCTGTCCACGGTTAATAATGAAAGAATATCCTTGTAATTATAATAGAGCCAAACGCTGTTGTCTTTTCTACCTGAGAGGAGACTGCATAAGTGCAGCTCCGTGTGACTGCCACACACTCACAATGTCCTAATTTTGGAGATAATTCAGTGTTGAGAGATAGTATATCATTTCAGAAAAAAACATAATGTTTCTGGTCAGGGTTGATAGCCCGGAGAAAGTAGCCTTGGTTTAAGGATCATGGCTCACTTTCAGAACCAGCAAA
Organism: Phocoena sinus; assembly: GCF_008692025.1. NCBI lineage: Eukaryota > Metazoa > Chordata > Mammalia > Artiodactyla > Phocoenidae > Phocoena > Phocoena sinus. Next base: position 71,753,153 of record NC_045767.1, read on the forward strand.
ACTACCACAGAGGTATCTATAGACAGGTAAGTATGTCTAACTGATAGGGAAATTCAAAAGCCTTTTGGTATCCTCCAAGGCCTTTTTATCGCTTTGCAGTCTTCCCCCAGATCCACCAAATCTGTGCTCTCTTCCCCATTCCTAGTCCTGAGAAGGTCATTTTCTAATATTTCTATATCAGAGCTCAACAGGGTGTGTTCTTGAGTCCTGAGGGGAAAACATAGAAGAAGGACCATGTGGAAGATGGGAAAGAGGAAAAATACTCGTGTGAAAGAATTAGAAATCAAAAGTTTTGCTATGCTTAAAATTCTATAAAATTTCAACTGCCTTCCACATTTCATTAACCCTTGTGTTAACCAAGATGAAGATTCCCCAGCTATGAGACTGGTAAGCAGTTGGTGACCTCTGAAATAAGTTACATAACAAGAAAGAAACAGCTTTGGGGAAACTTTGTGTTTCTCCATTGAATTTATATAGAATTTCATAGTAGAGATATGATCTGAATAGACCCCAGGGCTCTCATTCGTCCTGGAAAGGCCTTGAGGGGAATCTGGCTCTTTTCAAAGTTCCACCAAATGTACAATTTCAGCAACTAGGAAGATCATTTCACTGCAATTCATCCTGTGCATTTCTGTGGCTCTAAGGATATCATACCTGTTACATTCTATCATTGCCATATGTCAAGCTATTCCAAACATCTGGACTTAATTTTTCTCCAATTTCTGAAAAAAAAAGGGTTGGGGGAGAATGCACACCACCTCTTCTCTGTACTGATTTTCAGGCTGTATCAGAAATAGATATCTGTTTTCTTCTATTTTATCAATTTTGCCCATTCCTCTGCTGATCTTTTTTTTTGTTTTTTTTTTTTTTGTTTTTGCGGTACGCGGGCCTCTCACTGCTGTGTCCTCTCCCGTCGCGGAGCACAGGCTCCGGACGCGCAGGCTCAGCGGCCATGGCTCACGGGCCTAGCTGCTCCGCGGCATGTGGGATCTTCCCGGACCGGGGCACGAAGCCGTGTCCCCTGCATCGGCAGGCGGACTCTCAACCACTGCGCCACCAGGGAAGCCCTGCTGATCTTTTATTTCCCACCCACCTGAAGTTAACCACATAGTGACTCATGTTTGGTTGGAAGTCAAGGGTATTAGCAACCAGGTGGGACTGTGCCATGGTCTCCCTCGCGGTTTCCTGATTCAGCCTCTCTTCCTGGAACAAAGGACTGTCTCCTAGGTTAAAGTCATTATGGTTTTTGTACCATTTCCCATCGAAAACTTATTCTCCCCTCACTGCCTACCTCTGTCTACCAGATCTGATGAAATACTTCCTTCTTTAAATATCATTTCTCCTGAAGATTTCTCAGACTGTCTTTTCTCAGCTTCTAAGTTCTGTTTACACAGTCCCTCCTGCCCTTCAGCCCCTTAGTCCTCATGACATTGGCCTTATTTCTGCCTCTGACATAGACCTTGCTCCTTGAGAGCAAGGACTTAAATCATCTTGAATCCCCGGCATCTGAGGTCAGTGCCTCGCATGTCCACTCTCAATAAGGTATCGTGAAGGTGGTTATATGAAACTGCTCAACAGGCTCAGTCTTCCCATTCAGTTCATGTTTTCACTTGCCCTGTACTCCAATGCCGTGTGTCATGCTGATTATATAGATGCTCTGGGATTGCTGTTCTGTTTTGTGTTTTCAATACTACACCCTTACATATAGAATAAAGAGGTCTTCCTTGAATTATAAGACCATCTCTCACTCTTATTCTAGACAAGCCGATTCTATCCTTCTTGGAGACTAACGATTATTTTGAGAAAGCTATAGATCCTTTGACCTGAAAAATTAGCATCCGTAAAAACTGTGCATATGATTCTAAAAGTCCATCCATGGAGCCCAGGTTGAGAACACCAGCTTGAGAGCACACTGAGAGCTGTGATGTCCAGAAGTGGAAGGTTGGAAGATGGTGCCCTTCATGGGGGAGGTAAGGTGAGAGTCAGAGAGTGAGGATCTGAGGTCAGGGTGCTGGCCAAGGTACGCCGGCCTTGGGAGTTAGAATGTCATTGAGGACCGTGAGTCCCGGGTTCATGTGACCTATTTTAGAAATAGAAACCTTAACTTTCTAAGTCAGTGTTTTTATGCTTCTTTAATCCTCTAGAAGTTTTCATTCAGCAAGCATGCTATTCATTCTACCTGGAGTGTTATCCTCTTAGATCTTTATATGTCTGTTTCCTTCTTTGTTTTTCACTGAGGTCTCAGCTCAGATGTCACCTCCTCAGTAAATCTTAGCTACCACGCAATCCAAAGTACATTCCATCCCTCCCACTCTTGTCTCAATCTAGAAGCAATTTACTTATATGTTTAGAGGTTAGTGCTTCCCCTACCTAGAATGTGAGTTCCACATACCCGGGATCCCATCTCTTCTGTGCACCCCTCTTTCTTTGAGGAGTGCCTGACACCATAGATCAACAATAAATGTTTATAAAAGGAGTGAATTAATTAATGGACTAATGGAAGACAATGGCATAATACTAGACCAGGGATATAAATGAATAAAACATGCCCCCAGCCTTCAGCTTTGTTCTAGGTAGAGGAAGCAGACATATAAGTAAATAAAGATAACCCTGTATTAAAGATGCAGTAATGGTAGTTAATTCAGAGTATAGTGAGGGCACAAAGAAGGGAATGATCAACTCTACAAGGGTGAGAAGATATCCAGAAAGGCTGCAAAAAAGCGATAAAATGTAACTTATGATTAGACTAATGAGTAGGGGGTTACACAGTAGAAAAGGAAGGAAAAGCACTTGGGGCAGGCAGTGTGTAGCATGTGCAAAGGCTCAGAACCACAGAACTGGGGAGGACGTCGTGTGGAGGAGGAGCTGTCCATGTGCAGTTATTGGCCTTTGTCTTTTTTCTTCAGGTCTGTGGTATTTAGGAATCAGAAGAAGAAGGCATTTGTGTCTATATTTAAAGTGAGGGTGGCAGTGGGAAATGAAATAAAACCCTCAGGTACAGGTGGAGCTAGGTGGGGAGTAGGGCACAGTATTAGAGCTTGGTCAACGATCTCCCACGTGGAGTATCTTTGTCCATTATTAAACCGTGGACATTTTAGATTTCGCATAAACAATTAAAATGCATCCTAATCACTCAATTTTAAAACAAACTTAACATTCAGTATAGAGTAAGGCTACCCAAAAGCTTTGGCAGACACTATGAGATGGCAAAGAGAAGTCTTGGCCAACATTTGCTTGTTTAATTTGGATTTATATAGGGTGAAAAAAGAAAGAAAGGAGGGGGGGGAAGGGAGGGAGAGAGGAAGAAAGAAAGGTGAATGTGAAATCTGCAAGCTGGTAGGAAAGCATAATATGAATCATGGGGGTAAATCTAAAATTTCAAGTAGCCAGATGTTATCTAAAATGAGGACAAAGATGTTGGACTCCCACCATGAAATAGATAAGGCTTAGTTCAATTATGGGAAGCTGTCCACACTGTGTTCTGTATTCCCTAATTAGGAGTACCCATTTTCTCTGCATTAAAAAAATGTCTGTTTGAGGTCAAGTGGGAGGGGTTTATGTATTTGCTTTCTAAGGAGTAACATCTTTTCAATCTGTTTCTCCACCCCCTTCTTTATGGAATATAAAACCAGCAAGTGTCTGATAGTAATGTACAGCAATAACATTTTATGGCTTATCCAAGTACCAGTTATTGAGTTAGGGATCCAAAAATCTACAAGAAATGTTCAGTCATAAAAAAGAATGAAATAGTGCCATTTGCAGCAATGTGGATGGACATAGAGATTATCATACTAAGTGAAGTAACTCAAAGAAAGAGAAATATCACGTGATATCACTTATATGTGGAATCTAAAAAAATGATACAAATGAATTTATTTACAAAACAAAAATAGACTCACAGACAGAAAACAAACTTATGGTTATGGAAGAAGAAAGGGGAGAAAGTTAAATTAGGAGTATGGGATTAACAGATACAAACTACTATACATAAAATATATAAGCAACAAGGATTTACTGTATAGCACAGGGAACTATATTCAATATCTTATAATAACCTATAATGGAAAAGAATTTGGAAAAGAATAGATATAGATACAACTGAATCACTTTGCTGTACATCTGAAACATTGTAAATAAACTGTTCTTCAATTTAAAAAAATGTACAGAAATGTATAAGATATGGTCCTTCCTTTAGAGGAACTTACACACCCTGTGGGGAGAGTACATATGCATGGAATCATTTAAAGCTGGATGGTTTGGGCCTGGTTGGAGTAATCAGAGTTCAGAGAAGGTAGGATCTATCCATCATAGAAAAAAAAGAGCAAAAGTCAATTTTGTAATAGAAGGTCTCCATGAGGAAAATTTGGATCTTAGGTAAAAACACCTGTGATATAATCTTACAGATAAGAATTGCATGTGATAACACTATACTTTCTCCTCAATTCAGCAACTAAATATCTTAGTCACTAGGGATTAACTTATTTTAGAGACAGCAACTAAAGTGGAAGAACATTCTGTTCCTGCAGTTTCATTTTGACATGTATCTTTCCTTAAATCTTCTGGGCTCTTCTTTATATTATTTTATGATGCTTCTAGGGTCTTGTATGGTCCGGAGTTTCTCACATTTATTTTGACATTACTTTTTATAAACACAGTTTTGCTGACCAGAGCCCCAGCTTTGGTCAGCTCCAGGATCTCTTTTATTCTCATGATCACAGCACAGGTTCTTAAATTCCCCAAATGACTTATTAGATTGACTTATGTCTTTGTCACAAAGACGGAAGTTACAAATTTTCATTAGCCTTAGAGTAACTTCAAAATGCAGTAGAGTCCTTATGTTCTGAAGCCAGTTATTAGTCAATGCGGAGATCATTGGCACAATGAAATCACTGTTTGCTTCTAAGGTCCGTAACTCAATCCTAATCATGTTCCAAAGAACAAACGTCCCTAAAAAATAAAATTAGGGAGACCCGTACATACTAGCCTCTTCTTGGAGATTCCTGGTACCCATTAAACGCTCTGAGAAGTGCTACAATAAAGCACTGTTTAAACATTTCTTAAGTTTATTTCAGTATGGAACTCTTTGGGGTTTTGCTTAATTCGCATAAACATTCTGAGAAGGGTGCCTCTGGAAATATTGCTCCAACCCATGGCGTCTGTCACACTCACTAGATAACAGTATCATCATAGACCTTCATTAATCCTATGCAACAAGGTTCCTGAGTATCGAGTGAGAAAGAAGTCTCAGATGTTGCCACTCTCTTCTGCTGACTTTGGCAAGGGGGTCCTCAAGGAAAGGATGGTTCTCTGAGTCACTGAGGGCCCAGCACAGGCACTGGCTCAGTGTTACTATGTGTGAGACTCGGGAGGAAATGTGGCCAACTCGTTAATGAACGGCCATCAGATTACAAGTGCTTACGAACTCCATCAAACTGCAACAGGGTTCAAATTTTGCTAAGTCAAATATCACGGAGCAAGAGATGCTGTTTTTAGATAGAAATTTAAGAATGCCTTGTGACAGCAGTAAACTGGGACCTTTGAAACCCATTGTTAGCCTGGCAACCTGCCTGAAGGTGAGTGTATCGTTTGAGAAGGAGAAGGAGCATTAAATTATTTGGGTTTCTGTTGTGCTGGTCTCATGTCACTCATTCTCTCATTTACTTTATACAGCCACCCTGTGAGATAGGTGTACTTTTTACCATTATTCAGAAGAGGGAAAATGAAGCTCAGAGGGTTAAGTAAGCAGCCTTAGGCCCCTAGAGGGTATGCAGTGGGTCTAGGACCTGAACCCAAACCCATGTGATTCCCAGCCTGTGCTCTTTTCTTATTGAGGCTGTGCTAAATCTCACCAAACTCCTAAGCGCAAAATGCAAGCCACGGTCACTCTGAATCTAATATCACACATCTCCATATTTTACTCTGTTCTCTCCGTCACCTCTCCTGGCTTTTCTGCAGTCAGGACTCCTCTAGAATACAGTGGCACTTTTGTGAAAACCTGATTCAGAGGAGAGGGCCCCTTTTTTGACTCATCTGAAAAATTTGTAAAGCAGTTGACTGCATACTACAGATTTCTAGTACAACATTCTTTCATTAAAACTAGTACTTCTAAATAAGAATGAGAAGTACCGTGTTTAACAAAATGAAGTATTTTTCCCCAGTAAGCAAACTTCTTAAAGCCAATTTGTAAAAGGAATTGTACAAAAGAGAGGGGCATAGGGCACAGTTGCCAAAAATATTTGATGATCAGAAATCTCTTAGAGGGACCCTTGGATATTAGTGTCTTGTAGCATGTTACCAGGAAATACTGATGAATTCTGTTAGCGTGCTTATAGTAATTTTATTTCGGAGGGTTGGTTTTAACAATAGTAGTGATTTGAGCTGTAAGATATTTTGTTAAAATAACATAGTATGAATAACGCCCTCACTTTTAGAAGAATTGATATTCATCAGTTGCTGTGGGATGAATATATGCCCAAAGTAGAATCCTAGACACAATAAAATATAGCTCTGCCCTGTGTATTTCAAAATAAGAAAACTCAGCTAGTTTTTGGTGAAAGGCATTGTTCCTCTCTTGCTCACTTTGAGTTAATAGTCAAGGTAGTCTCCATTCATATTATGCATTCTGAATTTTCCATTTAATTTTTTTCTCTTTTATTTCCCTATTCTCACCTCCCATGACACCATGTCCATTAAATCTTTTTTAGAAGAATAAAGTTTACTGTCTCATGCTTCACAGATTCTGTTTAGAAAAGCTCACGTAGATTTAAAACTCGTTTTTTTAGGTACTTATTGTAACAACGCTTTGTCTTTTTGGATCTTCAGGAAACAGATGTGGTACCAGACACCAGGCTTTTGGACAAGTTTAGTCAGATTACACCTCAGCTTTTTACCCCACTGGATGAGACTATCCCAGATCCACCACTGGAGACTCTGTACATCATCGACTTCTTTATTGCTTTGGCAATTTGTAACACAGTAGTGGTTTCTGCTCCTAACCAACCACGGCAAAAGGTAAGTCTCTCATGCAAACAAGGGTCCCCTTCCAGAAGAGAATTTTGGGTTTAAGTGTACTTGTTATGTCGTCTTATTATGTGGATCGTAATTAACAATAGTAGCAGGTAATATTTATACATTACTTAATCTGTACTCTGAACTTATGATGTTCTAAGTGATTTACTGGTACTAATATGTTTAATCCTCCCAACAGCCCCATGAGTTAGGTGCTGTTACTCTACTGTTCCCCATTTTACAGGTGAGCTTAAGTAACTTGCCCAGGGTCACAGGACCAGTTTGTGGGAGACATAGGATTGAACCCAGGAAGTGTGGCTCAGAGCTACTATACTATTTTGCCTCTAGGAGGATAGCTGATGAGAACAGTTCTTGGAAAATGTGACCCTGTTCATTTTGCTTTAGTTTGCTTACCAAATTTGAAGCTTTCTGTGGAACTTCTAAAACCTCCAACATATGCACTGCATCAAGCAAAACATAAAGTATTAGATTCATTATCATGTTTAATGATAATGTCCCTTTTCATGTACCAGTTGGGTAATGTAAACTCAATCGCTCTAAAATCCAATGCATCTATAATATACCAAGGCTCTGCAGTTCCCACACAAGCTGGATTTTTAAAGTCTCTTTGTAGCTTAGCATCCATGGAAAATTCATTTTCAATTAAGAAGAAAAACTTGTTTTAGAGACTGGTGATTTACCGCTTGCTGTGCTCTCTTCCTTGAATATAACTCTCTCCCCTTTTGCATACATCTATTTAAAATTCAATTTGTAGCACAACCCAGTTAAATTTTAATTTTCTGTTAGATCATTTTCTCTTGGCGACTTCAGAGGTGGTCAGTTTTAACATAAAAATGTTTTACTTCCCATTAAGCTTTCATTTGATCAGAAACTGTATTTTTATAAGATTTCAACTAGAAATTTGCTCTTTGAAAACTTACATAGTTAGAGGATAACTCACTGGATGTTCTGTTTTTCTCCCCATGTAACACTTTTTCATATACATCTGTTTCCAATATAGACATCTTTTGGTGTTTTCTGTTTAAGAAATATAGTTGCCTTATCCTCAAAGAATATAATATTCTGTAGCCTGAATCTCTAGGCATGTAAGAGCCTAAGCCTCATATTTTAAGGTAGTGACAGAAAGGCAATGAATAAAGAGTTAATCAGAATTCATGTGGAGTACAGAAACGTCATCTGTGGTTGCGTTTCACTTTTCATTTTTGAGTTGCCAGTAAGTTTGAAAATTGACCAGCATGAGTCCCTCAAACTATCATAAAATTAATACTTATTAGAAGAAAATTCTTTAATGCCTTGGGCATTTCTAAATGAGAAAATTTTAGCATTCAATTAATTGGTCATCCCAATTAGTTATTAAATTCTAAATTTAATCACTGATAAGAGTTAAGATCTAGAAGAAATGAGGCTATGAACAAGAAAAAGTTCTATAAAAATAGAAATTTGAATTCCTATTATGATGCCGATAATTCTTCTGTGAGCTACTTTGTTTATTGGCCTACTTTGCTTAAAAGGTCATATTAACAACCTTTTTTAGAACCTGGAAAATAAAAGAAAAAAAGTACATTTTGTTAATCTTTCGATTTACTTTCTTCCAGTGTTTTAACTGTGTATTATGATACATTTGTTTTTATACTGTTTTTTAATACTATTTTTTTTTAGCTTTTTCAGTAGTGCCCTGTAATCTTTATAAACTTGACCTTTAAATGTTATGTAACATTTTAAGATGTTTCTAATTTGCTATTATTAAATACTTGCTTGTAATTTTTAAATTGTTATTGCTAGGATGCATATAATAAAGATTATTAATTTTTTATAGTTTAAGTTATTTCATTAGGGAATTTGCTATATGTATGTCCACTGCTAGCAACGTAGCATTTTATGTCTTTTGCTATCAGTTTTCTTCCTAAGTGGTTTTGAAATTCACAATGCCATCAACATTAGTGCATCTTTTTCATCATGGCTATTTTTATTTTTATTAACGTTTCCTGCGGCAGTTGTAAGTATGAAGCAGGCTGCTATGTGAGGGAGTGGTAACTCTTCATATCTCCTTTTTTCCCCCAGTTTGACCTCGCAGTTGTTGTCAGCTGCCTTTGACTGTATTATCGAGACCTTCCCATATTATCTTTCCTAGATTGGACTCTCTTCTCTGCATGCAATGCCCATTAAGTCTTTGGAAGAGATTAAAAGCCTCTTCCAGAGACTGTCTGTCCGAAGATCAAATTCACCATCTCTTGCCAGTGGGAAAGAGCCATCCTCTGGGGTCCCAAATGCCTTTGTGAGCAGACTATCTCTCTTTAGTCGAATGAAACCAGCTTCACCTGTGGAGGAAGAGATCTCCCAGACAAGCAAGAGTCCCCAGGGCTCTGGTAACTCAGCTTGTCCCATAGAAACTGAGAAGCAAGACAGCAATGTGGATGTCACAAATGGCAAGGTGGAATCCCTCCCTGGACAGCCCTTGGCCTGCAGCCTGTGTTATGAGGCTGAGAGCCCGGATGAAGCGGCCTTAGTATATGCCGCCCGGGCTTACCAGTGCACTCTGCAGTCCCGGACCCCAGAGCAGGTCATGGTGGACTTTGCTGCTTTGGGACCATTAACATTTCAAGTCCTACACATCCTGCCCTTCGACTCAGTAAGAAAAAGAATGTCCGTTGTGGTCCGGCACCCCATTTCCAACCAAGTCGTGGTGTATACAAAAGGCGCTGATTCTGTGATCATGGAGTTGCTTTCAGTGGCTTCCCCAGGTGGGTTCATACAGGACTGAGAGGGAAGTGATAGGAAGGGCTTGGAGATTGAAGGGCCACTCTCAAGGGATTTATAAAGGCAAACAAGCAGATCTGTAGGGATCCGTCACCCTTGGTGAAGTGAAGGGGAAGCTGCCTAGGATCTGGTGAGAAAGCACCGAAGTTTTGGGGTTACATGGACAGGGTTCAAATCTGGATTCTGACAGTAGCCATGTCTTGATCAAGTTACCTAACTGTCCTTCGCCTTCAATAGGTGGGGATTATGGTACCTCCTTTATAGGTTCCTGAGAGGTTTAGTGATATACTATATGCAGTATAAGCCGCGCCTCTGACCAGAGACTAGAAAATGGTAAATGCTCAGTAAATGACAGCCACCATCCTTATAATCATTGTGACAGTCGTTATCGATGGTGTGGGAATGGTGTTTGTATTAAGTTCTTGGTACTTTTCTCTCCCCAGGGAAAAAGAGACAAGGGAAAGATTTATTCTGAGGGGTCCTTTTTATAAATGCACATTTGGGATTCAGAACTCCAAGACCTTTTGTTTGTTGTGGGTTAAGTTACCATTGTTTTAAAAAAAATATGTCATTGGGCAAACTGGTGGGAACACGTGTGTTAATTATTTTAGATGGACCAGGTCTGGAAAAACAACAGACGATGTTAAGGGAGAAAACCCAGCAGCACCTGGATGCCTACACCAAGCGGGGCCTGCGCACTCTGTGTGTAGCAAAGAGGGTAAGGCTGCTCCATGTGCCCATAGGCTGGCTTCCTTCCTTCCTAGCTCCACTATCATTTAACGAAAACGAGCGCATATTAAACCCTGATCCAAGCATCGGGAAAAGTTTTTGGGCCACTGGGCTCTATTTTCATATCGCTTCTTTATTCCTTATATATTGGTTGGTTGTAGTTTGTTCTCAAAGTATTTTGCCAGAAAGATGCCTGAAAGTTATATTGTCTGAGTTCTCCCATGTTTCAATATACCCGAGTGCTTTTGTATGGAGTATGCAGTATGACTGGGAATAAACATCCCTGGATCCTACTCTCTTTCTCTGAGTACCTTGCAAATATCATTCCTCTATCTTACAGCATTAAATGTGCTTTGAAAAGAATGAGGCTGGAGACTGGCCTTAATTTTCCACTTAAAAGTTCTTGATATTTTTTCCTGGTGGGCTCATAAGTCTTTATCTGTAAATCCAGGTAAATTTCCTAAATATTATCTCAGTTTTTATCATTCTCTATTGAGAATAATCCTGGGACATAGTGTATCCTTTCTAGATAAAAATTTAAGTAATAAGAAGACAGAGCTCCAAGAAGTGATTTGAGGGGTGTTACTACCAGAACCACCCCTGGGGGCATGGGAGAAACAGAGATACGAAGCCTTTTAAGAGTGAATTGGTCAAGTTTTTTGTGCCACTCGGCCAGTGGGGTCTGGCTTAGTTATTGACCAAGTCAAGCTGCTCAGCTGTAATGAGGCTATATGCAAGGCCTTACACCCTTATATTACCCTCCCTCATTGATAAGCCAAGACGTCCCCAGCCCCATCCCTACAGCCGTGGGCACAACCACATCCCCAGCTGCACACCTAGATAGTGTTTCTTCCTTCAGTACAGACTCAGCTAACTCATTGTTTCAGAGTAGAGCAGCGGCAGGAGAAAGTGCGGAAGTCTACTTAGGGTGGAGAAGGAGAGTCTGGTAAGGGCTAGTGCAAGAGAAGGATGTGCTTATGGGGGAGGGAAGGGAGTCTGTTGTCAAGATATAACAGAGCTATGATGAACATTGAAGGAAAAGAAACAGAGAACAATCAGATCAGCCCACATAGGGGAAATATTGGAGAAGAACCAAGGAGGCTACTCTTGCCACCTCTCCCCCTCTTCTGCATAACTACCTCCTACCCGTTCTGTTGTCTTTTCCCTCCCTGGCTCTGAGCTTTACAGTTAATTTTTGCTGTGTTAGAAGCCAAAGTATCAATTTTCTCTCCTTCCTTCTGGGCTCTGGCTGGTAGAGAAGATTGAGAGATACATGTAGATCAAAGTATCAATGCTTTAATGGCTGTCCAGTAGTACCCAAACAATAGAGCTCCTGGGAGAACCGAATTGGAGACTATAGCTAGGACCTGAGGCCAATGTAGGCATCTCTCATTTCTTCTCCAAATTCTAGTTCTCGGGAACTGCCTTAGGGAAAGTGGGATCTGGTGTAGACTCTGAGGCACTTAGTCAACCAGCTGCATGGAGAATCAAAAGCCTGCCTCATACACAGTTGTAAGAAGAATTCAAGATCAAAACAGACCTTCTGCGTCAGTGGAATGATCCTGCCCTGATAAAAATGTAGCCCAATAGATGTCAGATTCTCCCAAATCAAACTACCTTGTGGGCAAGAATGAGTAGATAGAGAATTTGCCTCACCCCCTCTACTGCATGCTGCTTTATAAGAACTGAAAGTAGATTTCTCCCATTACAGCAACCTGAAGACAAGGGAAAATGTATCATTGGTTCCTTCTCCAGGAATTCCACTTAATTTTTTGTTTGGAAGAGAACTTCCGTGCTTCACCCATTTGGCCTCCTTTTTCTTTTAACCTTTACAGATAACTCACCCTATAAACCAACCATCAAAAGAAATCAAAGGTGCTGCTAGCTATATAATACCTGAAATTGAGTACTGGACACCACTTTTTCAACTGCACCATTAGAATAACCCTGAATTTAACTTTCAAGTGGCTCCTTTCTCCCAACTGCATACTCCCTGGTTTAACTGATTAACCTACTTTCATCTTATATGGTGCCTAGAATTTCCCAGAGATCCTGAGCTACAGGGTCTATCCGTCCTCAGTGTTACACTAGTCTGATCACAGAGCTCGGGAAGTTTGTGACTGGGTAGTGTGAGGATTTGGACCTGGCCTGAGTGAACCCAGAGAAGGAAATACCATAGGCTCATCACATGGCCTGCCTCGTAGCTTTTTTTCCCCCTCATAGGTCATGAGTGACACTGAATATGCAGAGTGGCTGAGACATCATTTTTTAGCTGAAACCAGCATTGACAACAGGGAAGAATTACTACTTGAATCTGCCATGAGGTTGGAGAACAAACTAACTTTACTTGGTAGGTATTGTCTGAAGGGGGAATTTTCAAAAACACTTGATGTCTGTAAATTAGTTATTCACCAGTGGCTTTTTTTCACTTTGATCTAATAGATACATGTGGTTCTGCCCACCCTGTCCAGTTTGACTTCTACCCTGCTTCCAATCTTTTCCAGTCCATTTTCCACTGCAGTGAACTTAGACTTCATTTGTGGCAGGCTAGTCATCCTTAAGATCATTTAAAAATTCAATGCTTTAACGTAGAATACAAAGCCAATTAAATACCCTGGCTCAAGAGAGGAAAGCTAAAGTTTCTTGCCAGCCATTGGATAAGGTATTTAATATGTGTTGTCTTTTTGAATCTGCACAACAAATCTCTATTTTATTTAGAAGAAACTTGGAGCACAGAGCAGTTTAATGACTTGTTCAGAGTCACGTGCTAGTGGCTGGCAGAGCTGGGGAGGAGCTCAGATCTACCTCACTCCAGGGCCCCTATTCTTTATCTGTGCCTGCAACCGGGCTAATGAAACTTGTCTCTCTTCTCTTACTTCCTGGTTTCAACTAAAAGTTGCACACCTGACACCTCTTGTCTCAGATAGAGCTGCATCTTAAAATCACCTGGAGCACTTTAAAAAATACCGATGCCTGCTCAGGGATTCTGTTTCAATTGGTCTGATGTGTGGTGTGGCCATATTGAATTTTTCAAAGCTCCCCAAGTAGTTCTAAGAGGCAGCCAAGGTTGAGGAACACAGCCTTAGAGTACTAACACACCAAAACACCGGTCTCTGAGCTCTGTTCCTCTGCTTCAGAGAAAAAACAATGATCTAACTTGGTCTCTAGCCAGTAAAGTAATGATCTTCCTCCTGAGTCATTTCTCCGTGACAGTGTGAGTGGTACAGATTCACATTTCCTCATCTGCAGTTCCAAACTCAAAACTGCTTTGTGAGTTTAGTGCCAAAACTCATTTAGCAGCAAAATCAGGCCTGATTCGATAAGACAATTTAAAGTCTTTATTATCCTAATTAGTGTGAATGTTGTAATTTGTAAGTTTTGCTAAAAAATACTAATACGCTTGATTACCAGATACTATAAAATATGATACATATATCCTCTTACCTTTTAAAAATCTGCAAAACTTCTGAATTCTAAAACATAGCCTCAATTGTTACAGAAAAGGGGATTATGGACTTATAATATGAAAGAGCATTAAAAATAGATAATACGTGTTACTGACCAGAACAGTCTTTAAAAGCCTACCCTTACCCTCGGGAGTATCATGGAATCATAAAATTGAAGAGTAAGGATATATAAGTAATTGAATGAAACCCCCTCAATTTACAGAGAAGCAAGCTAGCCAAAAGAAGAGAAAGTAAATTTGATAAACTCATTCATTGATTGCGAAGGCTTTCTTCCCAAAATATTACTTTGTATATGATTTTGGTCTGAGTCTTCACGCTTCATTTGGACCCCTTGAAGCTACTAGAACCTTTTGTGTGGTTCAGGATTGGGTCGGCTAACAGATAGGGTTCAATTATAGTTTAGATGAGCTTCAGCTGGCTTTTGTGTTTCTTAAAAGCCCTGTTGCATTTTGGTTATTTTTTAGGTGCTACTGGCATTGAAGACCGTCTGCAGGAGGGGGTCCCCGAGTCTATAGAAGCCCTTCACAAAGCCGGAATCAAGATCTGGATGCTGACAGGAGACAAACAGGAGACAGCTGTCAATATTGCTTATGCGTGCAAACTACTGGAGCCAGAGGACAAGCTTTTCATCCTCAATACTGAGAGTAAAGTATGTTTACTGACATCAAGCCAGTCTTTTTGTGTTTTCAAAGCCAACGGAATACTTGTGATGTGCTGGGTATAAGGAGAAAGAAAAACCAATAACCATTAGCTCCTTGATAACTAGTGCTTCTATCCAGCAACCTAGCTTGTTTAGTTCTTCTAAAGGCTTGGAAAATATCATGATTCAAAGGAATCATTGCCGAATAAAGACCCTGAAAGAAAATTTCCTTTTTATTTGCCTCTCCCCCGCCCCCCATATTGAATTATCACTGATTTGACAAGATTTAGACCATGATGACAAAATATGTCAAGCTCTGGGACAGAAATCTACCCCCCTTTCAAGGTGAGGAGAAGTAATGATTCGGTTGGAGTCAGGTGAATAAGTATTTTCCTGGTAATTCTAAAATTAGGCTCAGAGGATAATCCTGCCCTCTAGTGGTTAATCTTAGCTAGTGCACCTGAGAATATCAAAAGTTGGAAGAACTGTTTAAGGGCAGGGAAAAAAGGGTTTTTGTATTTTTTTTCTCCTTTTTTTTTGAGGAGAAGGAATTTAAGAGATTTGGACTCAGCCTATTTTTCTAATACCCCTTCTTCCCTCCACCCCTGCCACTAATCTCTAATACAAATGTTCTAATCAATTAAACAGGCATTTTATTTTATTTTTTTCAGACGATTCCTAGTTATAGTGATACTAAGATTTGTGCGTACTGTTTAATTTGCTTGGAAAACCTTCTTCCTTCCTCAGTTGTCATATTTTTATCAGTCACATCCATTCTGTCATAGCAACCTGCCTCAGAAATCCTCTGGAGCTTCTCACCTGGATCACATCTTGGGTCTTGGTCACAGGCTGCCACGTTTGGTTAGCCATGTTTTTATGGTCAGGCCCCAGTCAATACCCAACTAGATGGTACATTCTGAGGAAAGAGAATTTTCCTTATTCAACACGGAGTGAGTTCTCCTTGGCAGTTGACAGTGGCCCAGGGACCCACAAGCATAGCCACCAGGCAGATCCCAGTTTCAGCTGGGGAGTGAGCACAAGAAAATGCTTGGTCATTTTAGTCACTAAAATGGAAGTGCCCTAAGTCTGGTAAGACCCGGATTCAAATGCTTAGCCTGCCAGTGACCAGGTATGTGACCTTGGCGAGGTACCCTCCTGAGTCATTTTCTTACCTGTAATGTGAGAGTAATGTCTGTTTCACAGGGATGTTGTGGGCATTAAATGGGAAAATATAAACTGTTTAATGTGGTGCCTGGCAGATGAAAGGGGTTCAATGAACTTTTAAAAGTAAAAGTAATAAATCATTTGTGTTCAGTTTTGACTATGCCAATTTTTGTGAGCAGTAAAATCATTAGTATTATGAAATTTATTTATAAATATACAATTTATGGTTAAAGGTATTTAAAACTACCAACTCAAGTCTTTATAGAATATCCACTGTGGACTGTTCTAAATACAAAAGATTTTTTTGCTATCAGTAGGTATTTCACCTCAATTTTTCAGATAACTAAACGTAACACAGTGGGTGAACATAATTTAATTGAGTTCTATAATGACTCAAGTCGATGCATATAAAATCCCAAGCACATAGTAGGGGCTCAGTCGCTGTATTATTTTCTCTTTTTCCCACTCTCCACGCCTCAGATGCTAAGAGTTAAAAATGGAATTGAAAGTCATGAGCCCAATTTGTCATTTAGCGAGGGACATTGCTCCTGTGACATTTTAAGTGGGCCACCTGGCAACCGATGGATTGTCCAATCATATCTATAGTGTAGTACCTCAACTTTACAGGTTTCCATCAACTTTGGTTCCTAAATTTGCAAATTAGGTTATGGTAAATGTGTAGCCACTTACAAACCTTACATAATTTCTGTTCTCATAAATTTCGATTCTTTTTTTAATAGACTCATATCCTGGATTATTTACTCCCTTTCAGGATTCATCATTTAACTTTTTCAGTTTTATTTTCATTTCATTTCAAATTTTCTTCCGAGATAGTAACTCTTCGTATTCATGTTTCTTAGAATCTGTAAAAGCCTTTTTCATACATGATCTCATTTGACCATTATAACTAGTAGAGCAGATACAATGATCCCCATCTTATAGCCTGAGACTCCAAAAGGTTGTGAATCACCTAAGCACCACAGCTGATTACTTGTCAAGCATGCTTTTGGTATTATGTTACATATTACATAACTTATATCTGTTTATCTGTGTAAATACGTTATTCATGGAGTTAAGTTCTATAAAGTTGCTGAAATACTGAAGTAGTAAAAACTGAACCATTGCCCCTATGGGAAATAAAGGATTAGGTTCCCGTGAGTCTCTGGTCAGAACACTTTCATCAACCAATCAATACATAACTTTGTTTTCATGTATGTTTCTTTTTAAAGACACCTTATTTTATATATATATATAGATATAATCATATATATTATGTATATAATCATATATATTACATATATAATTTTGTATATATTATATATAATCATATATATAATTTTATACATATTATATATATGTAATTTTATACATATATAGTTGATTCATTAACATTGAACCCATGACCAACAGCATATAACTCAGGCTTGAACGAAGTTTGTCTCTAACAGGATATAACTCAGGCTTGAACGGAGTTTGTCTAACACACGTTTTCTACATAAGGCACATCACAGCGTTCCTGTACATAGGAACACTAGACAGCATGAAAGGGCTACAGTTAGGGCCATTTTTAAACAGTGAAATCACCGTCAAAAAGCACAAAACTGCAAAAAATGTGTCACCAGACAGAGAGTGAAAAGGGCACTTGTTTACAGTGTGGGAGCTGACCTAAGTCATCACCTCACTCAGCTTCAGCTGGAAAGGTGTGTGTTGCATGCCTCAAATCTTCGGTCACTCTGCGCGTGTCCACACGTGACCAAGAAAGCACCTTTATCGTAGGATTACAGGTAAATTTTAGCAAGTAGGTGAATTTGCAAATACGGAATCTGCAAATAATGAAGATTGTCTATATGTGTGTATGTATATTTTTTCTATAATGAAAATATAGTTAATTTATACAACTACACATTTTTGTACTCAAATAAGAGAATAAAAATATCTAGAATCAATCTACAGTCGTAAAACCAGGTAATTGACATTCATATCTTGAAGGGCATCCAGTCAGACTGCACTCTGTAGTATGAGCGTATGAATGCTATACAGACTGTATTTATACGGTTGTATAGTATTATGGCTATATTTTTTCACTTAACAGATATCTTAACCATCATGTCATGTTAATAGAGGTCTTGATTTTCAGTGACTGCAGGGTATGTTACCTTCTAAATATACCATTTTAATTTAACCAAAGTTTGGAAGGTTTTTAAAAATATATTTTTACTATTCTATACTGAGCCTATGCTGAGCATCTTTGATTCATCTTTGTATACTTTTCCATGGGGGCTTTTGAGGTGTATGGGATCAGATTTATTCTCGTGGTAAAGGTTGCCAGGCAGCTCCATTTTGAAGTTGAATCTCTTGTTTATAGTTTATGTGGTTGTTAAGTATTTGTTGTGTCTGTGTGCCTACATATTCATACCTACCTCCCATCTTATTTTGCTTTGGGTTGAGAAATGCTTGATAAAGTAGCATTTGAAATAAGAGTAAATGGCCTCTGAGTGTGAGGGGCTCTTTCGTGAATAAACTATTTCAGGCTTAGTGTATAAACTTAAATGCACCGTTCCAGGATTTTGTTTGCCTCTGTCCTTAGTGGTCATTTGACACCATAATTTCTGTATAAGTTTATTGTTCATGTTCTTGAGTAGAATTCATCTAATGAATATTTATTGGGTGCTTAACGTGGCCCTCTTTTAGGCATTAGGAAGACTTCAAAAGTAAATTAAAAGCGCTGTCTGTCTTCAAAGAGCTTCCTAACAAGCGTGGGATGAGGAGAGTGGAGGGATGTATGCACACCAAATGGGATAAGGCCACTAAGAACATCGACCAGAATGTTAACTCGGTGAGGGTGGGGATTTCTGGTTCATTGATGTATCCCCAGCACCTAGAATTTTTTCAAATACACAGTAGCTTCTCAATAAATAGTAAGTGAGTGAATGTGTTGAATCAAAGAAGAGAAAAATAGGGCTTCCCTGGTGGCGCAGTGGTTGAGAGTCCGCCTGCCGATGCAGGGGACGTGGGTTCGTGCCCCGGTCCGGGAAGATCCCACATGCCGCGGATCGGCTGGGTCTGTGAGCCATGGCCGCTGAGCCTGCACGTCCAGAGCCTGTGCTCCGCAACGGGAGAGGCCACAACAGAGAGAGGCCCGCGTACCGCAAAAAGACAGCAACAAAAAAAAGAGAAAAATAACTAATACTGTTTTAAATTCTGCTGTGTCATGCTTTACACTAGGAGCTGTGCATGTATTGGGTTGGCTCAAAAGTTCGTTTGGGTTTTTCCAAGACATGCAAAACCCGAACGAACTTTTTGGCTAACCCAATATTATTTCACTTATTCCTCACAATGAATTATAATGTAGACGTTTGAATTTTTCTCATGAGAAAGTTGAGGCTCAGAGGTTATATTAATTTGCTTAAAGTCAAGCAGGTAGTAAATGAGAGAATGAGACCGAAGGGCTCTTGAGATTCATGGTTTGAGAAGGTAAATTGCACAAATAAAGAAATTCTAAAACTACTTCTTAGTTGTACAGTTGGAAGTGAGATGCACCCCATCCTTTTATCCTGTCCCTATATACACACAGAAGTCTCTGTGGAAGAGCTGTGAGGTCTTGGAAAGTAACCGATTATTCACTCCCTGGGGTTGACTTGATGAAGCAAATGTTAAAGAATAGCAATGATAAATATAGCTGGATGTGGCCAGCAGGGGAACCCCAAGGCTAACTGTCTTTGCTTCTCGTTTCAAGAATGCCTGTGAGATGCTGATGGACACGATCTTGAAAGAACTCCAGAAGAAAAATCCAGCTTCTCCAGAGCAAGCATCAAGTGAGGCTTTACACCAGCCTCCCGCGCCCCTGGACTCAGGGCTGCGAGCTGGACTCATTATCAATGGGAGGACCCTGGAGTTTGCCCTGCAGGAGAGTCTGCAGAGGCGGTTCCTGGAGCTGGCTGCTCGCTGCCATGCTGTGGTCTGCTGCCGAGCCACGCCCCTGCAGAAGAGTGAAGTGGTAAAACTGGTTCGAAGCCATCTCCGGGTGATGACTTTGGCCATCGGTGAGTGGAAGTGGAACCCAGCCCTGCACTTCTCACTTTCATGTCACACCAGAGGCTGATCCTTCTGTCTGTCCTGTCTTCTGTCCACGTTTGCCCTTCTCTCGGTCTGTCCTTTTCCTCCCCCACTTTCCCTCCCCTTTCCTCCCTTCTTTCTCCTCCGTCCCCTCACTCCCTCCCCTTTCCCCTCCATCACCTATTTGGCCTCCTCTTATGAACCAGGTGGTAGAGATGTGACATGGAGAACAATATAATAGGACTCTGTGGTACATGTCAGATCCCCAAATCATCTGGGTTAAGGAGGGTAATGTACTGAATCGGAGACCTGAGAAATTCATGAGTTCTGCCTTCGAGAAAGTTAAATTCAAGAATATGAACAGTTCATTTGTTTATTCATTCAACCGCTATTTATTGAGTGCCTTCTATGTACCAGGCATTTTTCTAGGCAGTGGAGACACAAGAGTGTACAAAACTGACAAAGTACCTTTCCTTAAGGAACTTACGTATAGGAGGAGGGTAATGCAGTAAAAAAAAGGTATAAAAATATAAGCTATCAGATCGTGACCAATGCTATTGAAAAAATAAAGCAAAGTCAGGTAATGCAGAGCATTGGGGGAGGCAGAAGGGACTTCTATTTTAAATAGGTTTTTCAGAGACAGTCTTACTGATAAAGTTGTGTGTAAGCAAAGACTTGAAGGAAATGATAAGGGAGCCATAGGAGATCTGGGTGGGGGGAAAACATTCCTGGCAGAGAAGACAATGGACCATGCTTGGTGTGTTCAAACCCAAAGTAGGTTGAGCAAAGGGAGGAGTTTTCTGCAGGTTAGTGAAGGACAGAGAGGTGGCAGGCGACCAGGTCCTGTAGAGTCTTGGAGGCCATTAGGAATTTTGGCTTTTATCTGAAGAGACGGAGAGCCACAGGAGGAATTTGAGCAGAGGAGGGACGTGAGCTGCCTTAAGTTGAAAAGGATCACATTGGCTGCTGTGTTGAGAGGAGCCACTGGGTTGTAAGGACATAAGGAAGGAGACCAGTTGAGCAGCTATTGAAATAACTCAGGGAAAAGATGATTGTGGCTCGAGCGCAGGTAGGAGCAGAGGAGGTGGTGGGATGTGGTAAGATAATGGACATGGGTTGAAGAAAGAGCTGCTGATATCTGCTGACGGATTGGATATGTTATATAATAGAAGGGGTCAAGGGGGACGTCAAGGTTTTGTCTCGAGAACAGAGGGACGGAGCTGCCATTTACTGAGATGGAGTCGGGGAAGCAGGAGTTGGGTTTTATACATGTTAAGTTTGAGAAATCCATCAGATGTCTAAACAGTGATGTCAAGTAGGCAGCTGGAGATAAAGTCTGGAATTTAGCAATGAGGAATTGGCTAGAGACATAAATTCGGGAATTGTAAGTCTAGTGGTGATATTTAAAGCCCCGGTAGTATTATCAAGGAGATTACCAAAAAAATGAGTGTAAGTGGAGAAGAGGAACAGGGTGAGATTAAGCTCTGAGACACTCCAAAGTTCAGACATTAGCAAGATGAACTCAGCCATCTCTTATAGTCTCTGTTTCCACCTGGATTATTTTCAGTCTCAGGTAGCATCTCCCCTCAGGGTGTTGGTACAGCTACTGAAAATTCCCACCTTTATATCTTATCCTATTAGCAACCTGAGAGAAAAGATAGCACCTCTTCTCAAGTTGCTGGAATAAAGTATCAGGATTAGGGTGAAATTTTGTTCAACTATCTTACTGAATGAGCATATAAATGAGTGAATTGTTCAAGCCCCTGGATCCATCTGTTCCTGAGGCTAGAGCCCTGGACATGTCAATTCTATCAATTCAGCTGAATCACGTGCCCATCTCTGAACCAACCACTGAGGCCAGGGAACAGGCAATGGTAATTGTCCAGGCCTGAGTCAGTTGCCCATCCCAAATCTGGTGGTTTGGGCTCAGAGACTCATGGACTCAGAGTTCCCAAGGAAAATCAGGATACTATTACCAGAAAACAAGTTAAGGTTGCTGGGCAGTTGGGAACAACAGATGTTCATTACCAGCAGGAATGTAATACCTCCTCTAAAGAAGCTTCCAATGTGTTGGGAAGACAAAGAAATCTATAGCAAGCTTAATACCATGCTAGATATGATAGAGATTCGTAGGGTGGTGCTTGGAGCCTAAGGAAGGGGCATTGACTCTAAAAGGAACATGAGAAGGACTTCCCGGAGGAAGTGATTATCTAAGCTGAGCACAAGAGCCCTTGAAATCTAGCAAGGTGGGGCAGGGGTGATGAGGACAGTGTGATAAGAATAGAGAAACTGCACGTGCAGGGCTGGAAGGAGTAGGGTGTATCTGGAAAATTGAAAGTAGAACGAGTGACACATAGAGAAAGGGGAGGTCAGTCCAGGTAGGGGCTGTAGCATGAAGGACTTTAAGGTAGTGTGGAGTATGGAATTCTTCCTGATGGCGGTGGGATGCCACATTGCATCTGTGCTTGGCTAGCTTCCAGGCAACTTGGAGACATGGGATAAGCTTTGAAGGATTTGTTTGTTTGTTTGAGTGGCCACTGTTGATTTGCACAGTTGGCAGTTTTTCTTTGCTCCTCATATGTTTCTCACCTTTCCTTCTGTTTCACAAAGGTGACGGTGCCAATGATGTTAGCATGATACAAGTGGCAGACGTTGGGATTGGGATCTCAGGTCAAGAAGGCATGCAGGTGAGAGGATGTTGTGCACCCAAACACCACGAACTTGACCTGCCCATCCAAAGGCAGCATTCTCCATGGTCAGATCTCTGTGGTAGAGTGAGGCTGTCTGCGGCTAGCTCAGGAGTGGGTGGCAGGACATTTAGCCATTCATTCACTGATTATTTACTGGGTGAGTATTATGGTGATTTCCCTGGGTAATTTTAGCTCTGTGGCCCACTTGTTCAGTTTAAAAATATATAACTTATCTAAGTCATAAGGATATATATTTTTAGCACTGCAATAGCTGTATGACTTTTTACACCGATGAGAGCTACTAAGGATTTGAATGAAATATCTAAAAATCCTAAAGAGAGAGGGAGAGGGGGAGAGAAGACAGGAGAGAATGAGGGAAGTGGGATTGTCCTACTTTCGTGTGCGCACACGTGTGTTGACTAGTGTTTTAGGCACAAAATTCAGATAGAACCTTGTCCAAAAGACTGCTTGTCATGTATGGAGCAAGTGCTGTCAAAGGAAAGTGGGATGTGAGGCTTAGGGTTTCCCGAGAACGATAAATTACAACATCTCTATAAAAGATGAGAAATTCAAATACGTCCTTTGCCTGCTACATTATACAGAGTCACATGAAGTCATGACTATATACTTTTAATATTCTCCTCACGGAGGAGAAGCAGATGCATGCTGTAATGCGCAGAGTTCTTGGTGAGGGAGCTGCTCTCTAGGGAAAGTACACTTGCTGAAATTACATCATGAATGGTGACCAGAGAGCAGTTTTGTTTCATTGGACCACATTGGAAAACTGAGTGGTGACTCCAGGTAACCCGTTAAGGCTCTGTATTCATGGGTTTTTGTTTGTTTAAAGGTGTTTTGGTTTTTTTTTTCCGGTCTTAGGTTTAAACCACATATTTGACCAGTCTGAGCCTGCTGGCGGTTAGGCTGCCATGCTGCATCTGTTCTAATATGTTCCATTGCTCAGGGTGACGTTCTCTCCCCGTTGCCTCTGCAGGCTGTGATGGCCAGTGACTTTGCCATTTCCCAGTTTAAACATCTCAGCAAGCTACTCCTTGTCCACGGGCACTGGTGTTATACCCGACTTTCCAACATGATTCTCTATTTTTTCTACAAGAACGTGGTATGTAGCTCCAGAAAATTCGCCCCCCTCCCTTCTCCCTTCCACTCCAGCTTGTGTAAGGGGTGAAGAGGAAGGGCCCGATGCTAAGCTCACTTTGCTTGTTGATGTTTGGGAAGCAGCCAGGAGCACTTCTGCTGTCTTACCAGGAATAATCTGGGAATGTGCTGTGTTTCAGCTGCTGAGAGCAGATTGCTAGGCTTGTCCATCTGCTAGCATTTTCTATTCCCTATGCATTTAAATTCAATTAAGCCCTGTCTGATTCGTTTAGAATCCAGTTTTTGACCTTCCATAAAAAGGTTGTGACAAGCAGAATTATGAAATGTTTAATGCTTTCTGTCAGTAGAGAATGAAAAGGTTTTCTTCAATTTTACAGGAGATATAAAAACTATATATGTATATATGCTGTCCCCAGACGGATGTCCCATGTGGTATATTGAAGACACAGATACAGATGAAAACCCAGTATAGTGCTTTAGGCTGTAGCTGGCTAGCACTCCCAGAGGAAGAATTCTTTGGCAAGCCTGTGAAATGTGTTTGTGCTTGGTAGCTATTGGATGGTCAAGGGACTTAATTTTTGACTATGTAATTCATAGAAGGGCAGAAGTTGAGTAGTAGGATTCCTGGCTTCGAATCTTCAGCAAACCATTTAAATTTCAGTTTTCTCTTTCATAAACCCATGTGGACCTTAGATTGCTTCACCTAAATCCCTTCTAGGTGGGGTGATTATGTAAATATGTCATGATTTTCAGACCACATTTATTCTTGGTCTTTAAAGTGCGTATATAGCAAGTTAGTAGTAAACAGAAATTTACATCACTCTGTTGAAATGCCATCTTTAGGAAAAAGATGACTTTAATGGGTCATTTTTAGGATATCCCAAATATGTAATTTAGATTGGTGCGTGCATGTGTGTCTGTCTGTCTGTCGGTCAGTCAGCAGGAGCATTTTTTTTTCCTATAGCAAGATGAACTTCTCAGGAAGCTTTCAGTACTTTCCTAATTGGAATTAGCACATTCAATCAAAGTTTAAGAAAGCGTTGATACTGTATGAAAATATTTGAAATGTATAATATCTCTGTCAGTGTGATTCTGGGGAAAGCTGTGATTTGTAACTTAAAATTCTAGGACTTAGTGGTCAATGACTTTTAGAGGGGAGCCCATCTCCCAGGTTTTTAAAATACCTTTGCATTTTTCTACCTTCTCTTCTATTATGATGCAGTCCACTGCATCCTCTCCCCCTTCCTTTTAACTCCATATTTCTAACTAATATTAGAAAGAGACTAGGACATTATGATAAAACAAATGTCCAACTGTTGTTAAGTATTTAAAATTTTGTCTCATGGAAAAAAAAAAAAAGATACCACATGCAGTTGGAGAGAAGGGGGTGTTTATTAGTAGAGAGAACATCACCAGGGAGCAAGGACCCTGGGGCCGTTCTGCTCTGTAAACCTTGATGGCCGTTCACACTGAAATCCTCCTGACTTGTTTCTGCCTCTTTCTTGCCTAGCCAAACAACAAATGGTTTGTAAACTATGGAGAACAGGGCTAGTATCAGAAGCCATTCGAATAGCTTAGCTTTCTGAGGCTACGGTTCTTGCATCTTGGGCAATTTTTGAGATAGTGATAAGGACTATGGATTCATTCCCCAGAATAGTGCCCCAAACCGCATATACCTAAAACCTGTACATTTTCAGGAGTGAGGCATAATGCATATCCATGGACCCTAGACTAAGAAACTCTATTCTAAGGATTGTGGTCCCCATCCTGAGGTGTTTCAGTGTATCTATGGTGCCAACAATAATATCTTAATCAATTAATTAAAATCGATAAAAAGGCATTTTTCAGGTCACGAGCAGTTGCTAACTGGATCTTGATACTAAGACCTGATGTCGTATAATTCTCATTTTCCAGACATAGAAACCAAAATTCATAGAGGTTATTAAAATGACCTAAAGTCATATAGTCAATAGGAAGTTTCCCTAGGACTTGAAACAAGACCCCCTAATTCTAAGCCCAGTGACCTTTCCTGTGGTCACTGCCTTGCTTGCTTCAGGGCACAGAGCTTTTGCTATCATGGACTTACTCTGTGTGAGACAAAATAAGAAGCTATGTATGTGCCTGGCCTCTAGCATGACCACCTGTCCTGGTTTTCCTGGGACTGTCCTAGTTTTTATAGTAAGAGTACCATGTCCTGGGAAATTCCTCAGTCCCAAGCAAACTGGGATGGTTGGCCACTCAACCGACACCATCACATTTCACCAGGAAAAAATAATTGTGAACCCAGAAAGCAAGAGAATGAACACTTGTTGTATGGCTGCCACATACCAGGCACAGGGCTAGATTCTCTTCATCTGGAGCTAGAACATCTGCATTTGAATACTGACTCTGCCACGTGTTAGCCAGGTAACTTTGGGCAAGTTCCTTAGCCTCTCTGTGCCTTACTTTCCTCATCTGTAAAATGGGAACAACAGTAATTCCCAAGTTGTTACTAAAATTAAATGTATTCTCTTTAAAGCTCTTAGAACAGTGCCAGCACCACATAGTAAATGGTCTGTGTGTGTGTGTTTTAATTTACCAAAAAAAGCTGCAAGGTAAGTTGTGATCTTCCATTCTGTGAGTGAGGAAAGGAGGGGCTGAGATCACACCGCTCAGAACAGCAGCGTGTGGCGTGTGCGGTCCTAGCACGCGTTGCTGACTCTAAGACGCAAATGTTCCTCTTTGTGTCCCTAGGCCTATGTGAACCTCCTTTTCTGGTACCAGTTCTTTTGTGGGTTTTCAGGAACATCCATGACTGACTACTGGGCCTTGATCTTCTTCAACCTCCTTTTCACATCCGCCCCTCCCGTCATTTACGGTGTCCTGGAGAAAGATGTGTCTGCAGAGACCCTCATGCGACTGCCTGAGCTTTATAGGAACGGCCAGAAGACAGAGGTGGGTGTATGGCAGAAACGCACAGAGACCGATACGTAGCTGCTGTCAAAGCTGCTCAGCTCCAGTGTTGTCGGGTATTGAAAACTATTTGAGTCATCTGTTTGTTTCCAAAGATCTCTACTAACACAGCAGCTATGAAGTCAGTCGCTTCTGAGATGAACACAAATAAAACTGTGAAAGATCTTAGGTATTTATAAGCAGAAATCCAGTCCTCAGACCTTACAACTAATAATATCTAATATTTACTAGACCCCACGGTGCTGCCTTTTGTGCACAGTACTAAATGTCCCCAGTCCCATTTATCTTCACAAAGCACTTTGAGAGAGGACTTGGTATTGTTCCCATTCTAAGAGAAAGAATCTGAACTTCAGGGGGGCTGAATAATTTTTCCAAAAACCTCACAGCTAAAAAATGGCAGAGCTAGGATGGGAACCCTTATTAGTCTGGTTCTAAAGCCAAACTTAACTTCTTCAGGTTCTGCTGTCGCACAGAATAGTGCTGTGAACTTAAGGGTTCCCTCTCCCTAAACGCATGTCGCACCTCCCCTTAACTCAGTCCTGTCCATCCACCTCTGATATGTCCCTTATGTCTCATTTCCTCTTATCTATAGTACTGTAGTTGCCGATTAATTGGGCTAGCTGTCTTAAAAGCTTTTTTTTTCTAATTTGTCTTTTACAAAATTAATAACCAGCATTGAGATGGTCTTACGAACATTTATGTAATGCCTCTTACATGCCAGGCACTGTTATAAGTCCTTAACTTACATAAATCTACTTCTCAAAATGATCCTGCAGGGTACATGCTATCGTTATCCACACTAGATGAGGAAAGTCAGGCACAGGGAGGTACTTTAAGTAATCTGCCTGGGTCACCAAGCTCATGGGTGGTACAGGTAAACCCCGGTTCCCGACCCCCTGCCGTGCTGCAGAAAGAACACTGATGCTATCTTTGGTCCATGGGTGCACCCCACACCCCCACCCCTTCGCTGTTTAATGGCCAGAAATCCAAAGTGCTCTCCTAAGGACATTGCCAGGATCACAGAGACTGAGGTGGACCAGCAACCTGTAGACACGTATAAGCGGACAAAGCTGAGGGGTCAATCTGGTCAGATATTCTAGCCTTGAGAAAAGGACTCTGTTAGTCAGGACTCTTTCCGTTGCAAGTGACAGAAAGCCAGCTCAAATTGGCTTAATGAAAAATGGAAATATATTGGCTCTCATAGCTGCAAAATCCAGGAGTAATGGTAGACAAACAGCATTAGTCTTAAAAGCAACTGTCAATGTGCTGGTTACAACTCCTTGGCCCAGCTTGAGTCCCATGCCTTTGCCTGTGCTTATCATTGTGGCTAGAAAGATCATTTTCTCATTGACTAGGCCTGGGCCATAGATCATTCCTGAGGACAGAGCTGAACCCTGTGGACAGGATTGGGAAGGAGGGTTTCCTGTAAAAGGACTGGAGAGACAAAAATGAGACCCATCATGAGAAATCCATGGGTCGGACTTTACTGGCCTCACTGTTGTGAAGACACTGACCCAGAGCAGCACATGTTAGAAATGATGGGTGATGTTTAGCCTGAGTTTGAATTCTGGTTCAGTGGTATGTGACCTTGGTAAGGTATTTAACTTGCCTGTACTCCGGTTTCTTTACTTTATGGAGATGGTGTGAGGATTAAGTAAGATTGCGCTCTCAAGATTGTTATTTTTACCCCACCCCCAACTCCAGACTTAACCAAAAATTCGAGGAAATCCTGAATTTAAAATGATGCATTGGGCTTCCCTGGTGGCGCAGTGGTGGAGAGTCCACCTGCCGATGCAGGGGACACGGGTTCGTGCCCCGGTCCGGGAAGATCCCACATGCCACAGAGCAGCTGGACCTGTGAGCCATGGTCGCTGAGCCTGTGCTCCGCAACGGGAGAGGCCACAACAGTGAGATGCCCGCGTACTGCAAAAAAAAAAAAAAAAAAAAAGATGCATTTATTTTCATCAATCCAATTTTATTATGGGTTGAACTGCCTTTTGAGACTGGAGGGTAATTTAATGTCCTTAGGCTCATGGAGCAGCATGGAGGAGAAGTCAACTTCCAGGGAGGAAGAAATCCTTACAATCTTTTAATATCATCCAACCCATTCAGATCAAAGAACCACATGAGGTTTTCCTTAAAAAGTCCAGTCTGACTTAAAGCTCAAGGCCAGGGGTGCAGGAATATGTGGTTGATATTAATGAAGATTGTCCTGTACCCTAGGTCTAAGTTAAATTCCAAGTCCATTGGGGAAAGAGGGGTAAGAGCAGACCTTTAACGTTTTCATAGCTTGGTGTTTTAAAAGCCCATTTGTTCAGCCTGAAGACTGTAATTGGTCTTGACCCTTGCAAGAGTTGAGGTCATTGTTTCCTGTTGTTGAACGCTGCTGTCAAGCCTTTGCACACGTTGTTCTGTTAAGCTGGCCAGTTTTATAATACGTGGTAAAGCAGGCAGAGTCCCAGCATGTGGCTGTTGATAAAGGGTAATTAATTTCATTGAGGTTACCTTCCGGAAGAGTTGTCCTTCCTTTGAACTTGGCCTCCAAACAAGTTCTGTTTTATGCTTGGGCCATTTCCTGTCTTTGGTGTCATGAAATATACTTCCCTGGGTTATAGCATCTCTCTCCTTGAAAGGAGATGAGTCTGGAAGGCTGCAGCCAGAAACGTCCCTTTCAAGAAGCAATCGTCTATTACCCCTCTCTCATCACCCACACAGCCTTCTTTCCTGGCTTTGACTTCATGTCCAGATTTTCCCTCTCAGTTTCCAGGAGATCCCATGAGTTACTCCCTTCAGCCCTTCATTTATCCATGACCCTTCTCTACCCCTAATTCCCCTTGCTCACATTACTGTGGAGAAAGTGTGCTTGTTAACCTTTTGGCTCTAGGTTTTTTGAGCAACCTCTGTTCCCCCAGAAGCATGAAGCTATATTTTAACTTATCCTGAAATTGTTCTCTCTTGTCCAGTGACATTTTGGTTGTCCCTTTGACTTTGCCACATTTTCTTCCACCATTTGATTGTGCTTCTGCTTAGAGTTTATGGACACTTGGATGAAGAAAGGCAGGTAGAAGATTCCATCATTTCCCACGACAAAATTGTAAAAGAAGCTACAGGGAAAAGTAGACTGGAAATGAATCTTCATTGATTTTACAGAGGACAAAGAGATAAAAAAGAAAAAAAAAGATGTAGAACTTCTAAGTGTAATCTCTTGAAGGACAGAAGAATTTATATGGAGATGTTGTATATTCATAAAGCTTTAGGAGACAATTACACATTTTCAAGAAAATTTCAGTTTCTTTTTGCATTTGAAAGGAAATAAGACTATAAACACGTTAAGAAAAGGGAAGACTAGCTCAGGGATATGATACATGTGTTGTCACTTTTGTTCATGGCAGACATCACTAATACACCGTAGCACTCCATCCTTCCTGCTGGGTCTGAATGGAGCCTCAGAATCCTTTTGCACACACATTACTGTTTGATCAGAATTATCTTTTATTTGAAAACCTGTTTTCAGTCACTTGACTGGTATCTCTACTTGACCTTTCTCTGTTTCTACAAGCTTTTGGTAGGAAGCAGTTTAGCACATGAGAAGTTATATAAGAATAGTTTATTAATGCAACAAATATTTGAGTACCTGCTATGTACCGGGCACTGTTTTAATGACTTGAATAAGAGAGCCCAGGTCCCACTTTATGAAGCTTGCATTCTGTTGAGAGAAACATAAAATCATTAGGTAAACAAATAAGATTATTTCTGATGGTGATGAGAGACTTCTAAGGATGCCATGGTAGTAAATGATTAAGTGGGCATGACTTTTAGACTGGTCTGGGGTCTGTGCCTCTATGAGGAAGTGATATTTGAGCTGGGATATGAATAGTGAGGAACTGGTCGTGTGGGAGGTCCAGGAAGAATTTCTGGCAGAGATGACAGCACAGGTGAAGCCCTGAGGAAAGAAGGGATTGGCATATTTGAGAAATAGGGTGAAGTCTGTGTGTTGGGAGGATGGTGAATGACAGTAAGAACAGGTGAGTGGCCCTGGAGAGCAGGGGCTTCCATGAGCAGACCATGCAGGACCTCCTAGACTATGGGAAGCAACTTAGATTGTATGGGAAATGCAGTGGAAGTCATTGGAGGAATAGGAGGGGGGTCACTTTGATTAATTAGGGAGATGGCATGACCTGATTTACATTTTTCAAAACCATCTGGCTGCTGTGGGAAGATTGGATTAGGGCTAAGAGAGGAAGCAAAGAGGCCAGTTAGATGGCTCTCCCCTCATTCATAGAGAGTAGATGGTGAATTGGAATGAAGGGAGTAATGGAAATAAAGGTGGATGGATCGGAGAAGTTTTTGAAACAGTGTTTTCTGATCAATGGGAAACGGAAAATTAGTACTACTATCCTTATTTGAGGTAGATTTAAGATTGATCCAATGATAAAAGCAATACGAGTTGAAGAAGAGTTCCTTCAGGGTTTTTTTTCCCCCGTGAACTCATCTCATTCAATCATCACCCCCTCATTCTTCCACTACTACTTACAAATCCCGCCCGTCTTGTGAACGAGAGAATGAAGGAATAGAGTTTTCTCTCCGAGAAGCAAAAACAAGTACTGGCTTGTGTTGTTGCTTGATATTGCTTGACTGTTACTAATCTTACTCCCTCCCCAATATCTGTTTCACTTTCAGGCACACTTACCACTCACCTTCTGGATCACCTTGTTGGATGCCTTTTATCAAAGCCTGGTCTGCTTCTTCGTGCCTTACTATGTAAGTCCTTGTTCACTCAAAGGATTTGTTGTTAATCAATGGTACTTCTTTGTACTCTGTCACCAGTATCAGCATATAGAATGGGTATATTAGGGTAGTTTGCTCATATAATCAAGTTGATTATTTACTGACTAAATTATAACACTCCTCCCGAATATGTTAGGTAATGGGTTAAATTTGGAGAGAAGTGCTTAGCTGAGTCCTCTTGCGTCTCTTTTTTAGCCCTGTACTGCTTGCTAGTTTTCATCAGTGACTTTAAAGTTGAAAGCCTGGCTTATAATTAAATGAGTCAGAATCAGAGAGGCCAAGTCAGAATATGAAAGCTGTTATTAGTGAGTGCTGGGCTAATTCTACCAGGATGACATTCAGAGTATTAAATTTAAGTAAGCTCCCCAAAACTAAAGAAAAAAAAAAATTGTTACACAGGTAAAGAATGGAAGAAATGTGACTAAGCAGAGAATGTGTAAATGAATTTAAAAATTTAGGCCAACACAAAGCAGCGTGATGTAGTTGCCCATTCACGCACACCCCTCCCTGGAAGAAAACACTAATATGATCATGGATGGTTAACAAAAGTTCAGTAATAAAAAGGGAAAAGGTAATAGTCTCTAAGTTAACAATTTTCATTTTTTATTCAAATAAAATTACTTGAATTTACCCAGCTTAGAATATTCTAGGTATACTGCATTTCAAGAGGTATATAGATAAGGCAACCTGAAGTGTATTTAGAAGAGAATGACTAGAATTGTAAAAGATCAGAAAATTGTGTCATTTGCGGAATCCTTTAAGGACTTTGAAGACGTATGCGTATGAGAGGGGTGGATGCTTACTTAACCGAGGTATAAACTCAGGTTAGCCATAGTACCTGCTTCAAAGATTTTCAGCTCTGTTAAGTGGAGCATATTTGATCTTTCTCTATACCTCAAAGAGTTGGAAGTATAAGTAAAAGGATCAGGGAAAATGAATTATGATTCAGAATAAAGAGGAATTCCAACCAAAAAGTTCAAAATTTAGATGGCCTGTCTGGGAGAGAGTCAGTCTCTTTTTCTAAAAATGTTCAAGTTAATCCTAAATGATCAGTTATCGGGAACACTGAAGAAAGGGACTCAGTCCTCACTTGGGTCGTGGAATAGAGTGATGAAACTGATGATACTGTGCCACTGAGGGTACACAACTCTCCAAGATCACCAACTTTTATTCTCTCTTTGTAGACCTACCAGGGCTCAGACATTGACATCTTTACATTTGGAAACCCCCTGAACACAGCTGCTCTGTTCATCATTCTCCTCCATCTGGTCATTGAAAGCAAGAGTTTGGTGAGTAGTTTTCCTGCCTCTGAAGTGGCCTGAAACTCATTGGGGGAATTGTCTTCATGCCTACAAGACAAGTGGTCATAAGAAGAGTAATGACTCCAAGGAGTAAGGGTGATCCACGACCACTCTTGTGGATCGTTGAGTGCCGTTATGCTGAGGTTAATGTGCAGCCAGGGAGAGTGGAGAACACGTGCCTGGTCCCCTTGGTGGTATCCACGGTGTGGATGGTTAGTGGAGGTGAGTCAGGCTGGAGAAACAATTACACTTCTACGGACAGCATCCTTCAAGACCAAGCTGTTGCCTTTCAACTAAAAGGAAAACAGGTGTAATGCCGTAATCCTGGTATACTGACTTTTGTAAGGGATGATTGGATGCTTTTCTCATAATACAAAAAAAAATTTTTCTCCCTCTAGAATTTTTACCATTCATTTCATTTACAACTAGGTCTTTTTGAACTTAGTTGCCAGCTTAATGATAAAGTTAAGTCTTTTCATGAAAATGATTGCATGGAGGCTTCCCGGGTGGCACAGTGGTTGGGAGTCCGCCTGCCAGTGCAGGGGACACGGGTTCCTGCCCCGGTCCGGGAAGATCACACATGCCGCGGAGCGGCTGGGCCCGTGAGCCGTGGCTGCTGAGCCTGCGCAAAATGATTGCAGGGTATCTCTACAGCAAAGCTAAAATGAAGGATTCAGATAAAGAGAGCTTTACTTTAAACCTTTTTCTGCAAGTGAAGAACATCCCACCCATGTCTGGCAAGTAAACTGCCTTAGCACAGACCATATCTTCTGATGGGAGCATTCCTAGTCCACTTTCAGATCCCTGTACTCTACCCAGGTCAAATGTTATTTTAGGTTTCAGCAAAAAGTGCTGCTTCTCTCAAGAGCCCTTCCCTAACCATCCATTTTTTCACACCATCCTCTTGTTTTTATTCATAGTCCTAATAATAACTTATAATTCTTCATTTAATTACGTGATTATACTATTTGTGTTTCTCTTCTACATTAGACTATAATCTCTTTGAGGACAGGGTTCATGTTTATTTTGTTCACCACTGTATACCAGTGTCTAGGACAAGACTGGCACACAGTTTGTGCTCAAAAAATATTTGAATGAATGAATGAGTAACCAGTGTTTGAGGTATATGTAACATGTTGGTGGTGATGCATTTCAAACAGGAAATAGCTGAATGAGGTTATAGGTTTTTTTTGGTTTTGTTTTTTTGCGGTACGCGGGCCTCTCACCGTTGCGGCCTCTCCCGTTGCGGAGCACAGGTTCCGGACGCGCAGGCTCATTGGCCATGGCTCACGGGCCCAGCCGCTCCGCGGCATGTGGGATCTTCCTGGACCGGGGCACGAACCCGTGTCCCCTGCATCGGCAGGTGGACTCTCAACCACTGTGCCACCAGGGAAGCCCTGAATGAGGTTATAGTTTTAAATGTTATACAAAGTTATAGATTGAGATTATTTATAATTTAAGTAGGGCTGAATATTTTTGACATCACCTGCTTTGCTTATAACCTGCTATAACCAGACCTTACAAGCCTAAAGTGTTGTAAAAGGTTAATATCTGCAAATACGAGATGGGAAGAGTAAAGAGAATTCTAGAACTAAAATATTTGGGGTTGTTTGAATATCTATTGGATTTCATTTTTAAGCAATTATGTAGGTACTTTTGCTACCGCCTAAGGAAGTGTCTGAAGTTCTGACACTGGTTAGTGTTCCAGAGGCTCTAACATGTCAAGCGTCAGTTTGGGTTCAGCGGTTATGAGCAGCAGCGATCTATTTTGACTAACCTGAGCAAATGGAAAAGTTATTCAAAATACATTGAAAATCACGGTAAAACAAACAAACAGAAAAACATCCCGAGGATCCAGAGTGGCTCCAGAGATCAGGGAACAGAAACCAATGGACAGGCTTACCAGGCTGGTACTCTGGTCTGAATTGGCCCCAGTCATTTTCTCTCTGCTCTTGCCTCATTCATTGTGCTCCAGGTTCAGTCCCTGGTGATAGAATTCTGTTTCCTTAGCTCCAGCCATAGGCTTTGGCGAGAGGAGGAATATTTTACCAAGACTGTGCATAGCACTGGGTGTCTTCACTAAGAGAAGGGGAGTGAAAGCTAGGTGCCGAGAACAGTGACTACTCTATAAAGGATGCATCATTAAAGAATTGTTTCTCACACCAGGGAAGGCTAAAGCTCATGGCCTCTGAAGCTCTGTTGTCAGTAAGAGTCAGTCATTCTGAGAATATGAATTGGGTTCCTTCACACTTTTGCGCACCATCCCTTTGCTACCTCTCCCACCTCCCTGTCCGTTTTTACCCAGCGTCCCTTGACTTTCACTGCATCCATTTATTTAAACGAGTCAACTCCATCAGGTTACATCTCACTTGCCAAAAGTGCTTCTTAAAGGAAAGAAAAATTCAGGGCTCAGTGGGAAGCAAGAGCATTTGAGGAAAAAAAAAATTGGGCCAACATTTTCTGAGCATTTTGTGTCTCTTTATAAAACATGAGCAGCCTTTGTGACTCCTGTGAAGCTATCTACCCTGGAGAAATACTTTGCAAGGTTAAGAGGAAAATGGAGAATATTGGGTCTTGTTTGAGAATTATAGCCCTAGAGAATGAAAATGATTAACAAAAGCAGTCTTCCCCCAAAAGAGTAATACATACCACCATGGTATACACAGTGAGTTTAGGTGGGACTGTACACTGCACTAAATAACACTGACTACTGTACAACATGAAGGTGATTCTCTCATACTTCAGATTATGTCAAAGAAGAATTCTGTTTGGAGCTGTTACTTTTTCTCACGATAACTGTTGCTAATTTCCCTTTGTAACAAAGACAGATCAGACCCCAGACTCATCACTGTTATGACAGGTAATGCTGATATTACATTTAAGGTAGTGATCTGCTTTTCTTTGTAAATAAACTTACTTAATTAGATAGCCAGTTTACAGAAAAATTAAAAAAAATAATAATGCAAGCTCTATGTAGATATGAAGGTGGATAGGTTATAGTGTGATATACAGAGATTTATTTCTTGCTCATGTAAAGTTACTAAGGTTCCAGACAGCTCTAGAGAAATTATCCTCTGAGAGGTGGCTCAGTGACCCAAGCTGTGTCTCGTAGCTGTAGCACCTGGAATTATCCCCAAGAAGAACTTCTTGGTCAAACGTGGAAGGAAAGGAGACAGTATGGAGAATTGCACACCAGCTCTTCCATGCTTCTAACCAGAAAGTTTTGCACATCCCTTCCATTCACGTTTCATCAGTCAAAGCAAGACATGTGGCCATGCTTAATTTCAAGGGGGTGGGGAAATGCAATCCTCCCAAGTGCTTATTAGAGGAAGAGAATGAGAATATTGGTGAGCAACAGTAATGTCTACCACCTACTTAAATGGATAAAGTTTGAGGTTCACTGGATTAAGCTATTATCTTACAGAAGAAGTAGACCAGTAAGTGACTATATGGAAAAATAAGGAGAAAATCCTAACACCTCATGGTGCATGGACAATACAAAGTAAACTAGGCACCAGAGTTACTTTTTGGTATTTGACATAGTTTTATAGAACTTAAACACTGGTATGAGCGATTCACAAAGGGTGCTCTTGCCTTCTCGCTTCAATATTTTGTGTTGCGATTCACAAAGGGTGCTCTTGCCTTCTCGCTTCAATAT
The DNA here is from genome assembly GCF_008692025.1 of Phocoena sinus. NCBI lineage: Eukaryota > Metazoa > Chordata > Mammalia > Artiodactyla > Phocoenidae > Phocoena > Phocoena sinus. Next base: position 71,789,497 of record NC_045767.1, read on the forward strand.
TTTGTGTTTTGTTCACTAAGGTTTGTTACACCATTCACCCACTGCTTGGAATATGATGTCTCTTCAACAGCAGATTTTGCCAGGCTGCAGTTATCAGAGCGTGTTCATCTCCTCTGCTTTTCTTATCTTGCAGACGTGGATCCACATGCTGGTCATCGTTGGGAGCATCTTGTCTTATTTTTTCTTTGCCTTGGTTTTTGGAGCCATGTGTGTAACTTGCAACCCACCATCCAACCCCTATTGGATTATGCAGGAGCACATGCTGGATCCAGTGTTCTACTTAGTTTGTGTTCTCACAACCTGTGTTGCTCTTCTGCCCAGGTATGGTGTTTATTTTATCATCAAGAGAGTAAGTGAAGTCACAGGCTTAGAATTCATCAAGCGACTGCTAAGAATAGACAGTAGACCATCCTGTTTAGTAGTGGAAAAGAGTCAGTCTGTACTAGTTAAAGTATTGGTTTTAACTCCTTTGCCAGGGAACAGAAGTGGCTTAAGCAAATGAAAAAATTTATTTCTCTCTCAAGGAAAATCCTAGTCTGGTTGATAGTCCACAGGGATAGGGCAACTTTGCTTCACAAAGGTATTCGAGGACCTAGATCCTTTCCTTTCCTCTTTTTCTTCTGCCGTCTCCCAAGGGCGTTGCCCTCATCTGCGTGAGTAAAGATGACTCACCACCAGCACATCCAGGCCCTGGGTCCCTGCATCCCTGCATCTCCGCCTGCAGGAGGGAGAAAGAGAAGATGGAAGGCATGCAGCTTTCCATCTTTCTTCTTTTTTATTCTTTTTTTGTATTGTCATGACCCAGATGTGGTACACATCATTGGTCATATCCCATTAACTAGAACCTGGGTGTGTAGACTCTGAGTGGCTAAAATCTGGGGGCTTCTAAAAGGAAGAATGGGTACTGAGGGACACGTATCTCTGCTACGATCTATAAACACTGAAAACTTACCTCCCTTCTCTGACTTCAGTTTCTTTCCCATTTTAGTTTAACTTGATTTCTCATATTGTATGGGATGGAAATGGCTAAGGAGTATGCATGGGTTTCTAATCTATAGATTTCTTGAACTCTTTAGAGTTCTTCCCCTTTATAGTTTTATAAAATCTATCTGTTTAGCTGAAAACACTATAGCAAATAGCTGTTCTACCTTTTTAAACACGATATGAACTTCAAATGGTGATTCAATATTATTCTCCAACAGGGTTGACAAATTGGCTCACAGGCCAAATCTGACCCACTGCCTGTTTTTGTAAAGTTTTATTGGAACATAGACATACTCACTAATTTAAATATTGGCTATGGCTGCTTTTGCACTACAACAGCAGAGTTGAACAGTTCCAACTGAGACTATTTGGCTCACAAAACCTGAGATTTTACTGTCTGGTCCATTGGACAAAAGTTTGCCAACCCCAGTCTGTAACACAGTCATAAGGCACAATGGGCACAAATCCTTAGTTGCTGAAAGACATCCATTCTAGAAATGCGTAAGAAAAACCCACCTGAGTCATTCTGTGGTGGTTACAGTTGGATACTTAATATCACTGGTAAACTGAGATGGTTCTGTAGGGTTCACTGTTATTACCAGCTTTCAGATTAAAAACTGACAAGATCAACTTTTAGAATTTATGAAGAAACAATTAAGTTATAGCCTGAAATTTTTCTTCAAGAGCATTAATGGTACAATTTTATCTAATATTGTTGTGGTGAGCTGAAAAAACTGACCCCTAAAATACATCTGTGTCCTAATCCCTGGAACCTGGTGAATGTTTTATTTATTTAGCGAAAAAAGGAATTTGCAGATGTGATTAAGGATCTTGAGATGGGGAGATTATCTGGCTGGGCCCAAAATGCCCCCACAAGTGTCTTTATCAGAGAGAGGCAGGGTGAGATTTGACACTGACAGAAAAGTAGAAAGCACTTTGACCATGGTAGCAGAGATCTCTTGGTCACAAGCCAAGGAATGCCTGCAGCCACCACAAGCCAGAAGGAGCAAGGAATGAGTTCTCCCCTAGAGCCTCCAGGGGGAGCATGGCCTTTCCAACACCTTGATTTTGTTTCAGTGAAACTGATTTCAGAATTCTTGGCCTTCAGAACTGTGAGAGAATAAGGTTTTGTTATTCTAAGCCAGCACATTTATGGTAATTTGTTACAGCAGCTATAGGAAACTAATACAGACTTTGGTATCAGAAAGGTGGGTGCTGCTGTAACAGATACCTAAAAGTGTGAAATAGACTTTGAAATTAGATAACGGGCAGAGCCTGGAAGAATTTTGAGGCACATAATAGAAACATACTAGACTCCCTTAAACAGACTGTCAATAGAAGTATGGACATTACAGTGTCTGCTGGTGAAAATTCAGAAGCAAGGAGGAAGCATGGGCAGAGAGAGCCATATCATCTTGGAAAACACGTAAATGATCATAAATAGAATGTTGCTAGAAATATGAACATTAAAGGCACTGCTGGTGAGGTCTCAGAAGGAAAGGAGAAACATGTTATTGGAAATTGGAGGAAAGGGGATCTTTGCAATATAGTGGCAAAAAACTTAGCTGAATTGTGTTCTACTGTTACGTGGAAAGCAGAATTTGTAAGTGATGAACTTGGATTAAAGTTTAGCTGAGGAGTTTTCTAAGCAAACTTTTGAAGGTTTGGTCTGGTTTCTTCTTGCTGCTTACAGAAAAATGTGAGAGAAAACAGACTGAGGGAAGTACTATTAAGCCCAAAGGAACTAGATTTAGAAAATTCTCAGCCTATCCAGATTTCAAATTTGCTAAAATTAGGAGATTGGCTGTTGGGAGTATGCTCTGGAGAGAAGGCTCAGAGTGTGGCCGGACAGCCTTTGCTAGTGCTGAAGAGATTAGGTATGTGACTCATGGATCCTCTTAGCCATCTCAGCAGTCACCAAGGAAGGAGATGGGATATACAGGAAAGATCTGTGGAGGACCCTCTTATCTAATGGTGTAAATACCCATAACATACATTGGAAACTCACAAGGTTTTTGTGAATGCTATAGCAGCATAAATACTGTCAGCTTGGACTGAAAGGGACAAGTTTGTGGTGATTTGCTGCAATAGCCATAGGAAACTAATAGCTAGCATTTAAAAAAATACTCACTTACTGTGTGCCAATGCTTGGCCTGCTTTATATGTATTATCTCATTTAACTTAACATTAAGGCTGTAGCACTATTGGTATCTCTACTTTTACAGTTTTTATTTTTTATTTATTTGACAATCAGGAGCTCACTATCTTCTCAGCATTTCACAAATACTAATTTAATATTGTTATATTTTCCATTTTATAATTCACTTATTCTCCCCCTTTACCTCAAGAAGGGTCATCAGACCCTTCTACTTTTTCTAATTGGTGAGTACTTTTTGTGTCCCATAATGCATTTGAGGTGAATGTAATTCTGTGATGCTTTTTGTAACCTAGGTTTATATACAGAGTTCTTCAGGGATCCCTGTTCCCATCTCCAATTCTGAGGGCGAAACACTTTGACAGACTGCCTGCAGAGGACAGGACTGAAGCTCTCAAGAAGTGAAAAGGGGCTGGAAGGATGGATCAGTTGACATCTAAGTATTCTGACCACTCCACTGTTAAGTCAGAGAGAATACCCATTTCTGACCCTTCTGCTGTCTTTGCAGTGATGTCGGCAACTTCTTGTGCTGTTGAGCAAGGGAATTTATCTGTATGTGAAACTGCTTTAGACTCAGACTACTCTGAAAATAAGGCCTCAGGGATGGCTGGACCCTCAAAGGATTAAAAGAGCAGAATACCCTCCTTGGAGTTGCAAGTAGTCCTTCAAGTTTGGAAGAGGGCCTTTGAAGGAGGTTCCTCTACCAAACCAGCATGACTTGGATTTTTCCTTAAGGGACAAGAACATTTTACTGGGCTTGGAAAAGCCAATGTGATGACCTTTACTGTATGTTTGTAGACATTTGTAAAGGAGGTTAGAGTTTGACCTGAACAGAGTTTAGAGAAGTGAAATATTTAATTCAGAATCAAATGCTTTTAGGAAACTTTTTGGATTTTGTAAAAGCATTTTAATTGTTCTAGACATGCAAGTATTTTCAAGGGAATTCATTTGAGACATATATTTATTTTACTATCTGCTCATTTCAGTGTTCTCCTGAGGTGGAAGGCTTCACTGGTAAGGGGCAGCAGGGATGCCAGAGTTCCATGGAGATGTGTTCTTCTCTCTGCTTCCTGTCAACAGAAGACTTTTTATGAGGTATACCTCTGTGCAGATGTTTTCAATTGGGAAACAGAGGCCATAGGTGAGGAATACAAAATGAGCTGAGTCTAGGGGCCCTTTGTCAATTTCCCATATTCTAAAACTGACAATAGCCTAATCAAAATGAGACAATCAATTTCAGAACAGTCTTAGGGAGATCATTTGAGGGTTTATAGTCTTTACAATACCCTACAACTTTTCTGCTTTTGCAACCTCTAAAAATGAGATATTATGGAACTGACACTAATACAGGTGGTTCTCAGGAGGATTCCATGAGGTTCTTAGATTTGTTTTTTAATACATTTTAGGACAAGAATGTGTATAAAGTTAATTGCTGTTGCAAATCATGTATGCTGGTTTTAGTTGGAACAAAGAAACTAGTTTCTACCAAAACTGTCAGGTATTATTTTAAGATTATATATTCTTGTTGAGTTCTTTTAAAAGTCTATATCTGTCCATCTGAAAATTGTCAGCCACCCAGAATTTCCTTCATGAAATTTCCATGCTAATGTTCCATGTCTATATGAAGCTCTTCTTAATGACTATTCAAGTATTATGCTCAGGGCTTAATCTTCTACCTGCTGCCTACTGTCCTGGTCTGACATTTTTTGTAGCCGTCTGATGTTATTGCAAGTGGTCTTTTATACAGACTGATTTCTAGAATATTCAAAATCCCATATGGCTAATGGAGGTAGCTTTCTTTCTTAAGATTTTTAAAAAATAAACTGTTTAATAAATAACATATACAAAAAGCTGTCATTGCTCCTATAGATACTCACCAAATCCAACACTAATTGGTACCAGAGCTTAGAAGGAAAATCCCAAAGCACACCTTTTACCAGAATACTGTTTTGACCTTTTCTTACATGGAAAAGTCAGTGATCCTCATAGCAGCTGGCATTCATTCTTTGAGATCATCATCTTCCGATAAATAAAAATTAAGAGATATATTCACTTGCAAATAAAAGATTAGAATCTAAGGATAAAAAGACTGAGTCCAAAAGACTAAGAGAAAAGGTCAGTCGCCAGGATGTAAAGTATCTGTACACATGAGTAGAGGAAAGTCTTGAGTCTTCATGTTATGGGTCTACAATCTCTTATCCACAATTCCAGTCTCAAGAACTCTGAAAACTGAAAAAGTTTTCATAAATTAGGCACAAATTCAATGTGTTAAACAGATGTAAGGCTATTTATTTATTTAATGTAATTATTCATATATTTTGCTATGAAAATATTAGTAGATTTTATACTGGGTGCTAAACGTTGTAATATTATGCTTTTTAAATTTTTTAAAATTCTGGATTCTGAAACATTTCTGGCCCTCAGGCAAAAGAGATTCGGGATCTGTATGAAGCCTTTAAAGGGTCTTATCTACAATAACTCTTTTACACAGTTACCCAAGCTGATGTGGTCTGTTGCATTTCGGTATTCAGTGTATTTCACCAAATTTGGGGGAGCCCAAGTGTGCTCCTAGTAGCCAAAAAAAAAAAAAAAAAAAATTAACAGTATACATGTGAGATACAATTTTACCCATAAAGATTTATAAAAGAATTGGATCAGATTCCCAAAATGTGCTCTAGACATGAAAGATCCTTGCCTTCTTATCAGGGCTGAAGTTTTCCTTGGACCCTCAATGGGTTATTGGAGACTGCTAGCAACCTCTCATTTTGGACTAATCAAAGAGCCATCTTCCATCTAAAATAAAAGAGTATGTTCCTGGGGGAGTGAGATATAAGACAAGAAAATTTTGATTGGTGGGAAACTGGGTGCCAACTGTAATGGTGGGAGGCACCGTTTTCTGGGGCTTGCTCCATGTTTTATATCCATAAAAAGAAAAGATTATACCATTTTATTTGTATTAAGGGTTACTTAAAGTAAGTACAATATGTATATTTCACTGAACATAAGTTGAGCATATGTTGTTACATTACGTACCTATAACAAAACTGACATATGTTCTTAAACTTTCATACAGTTGCGACCACAATTCGGTTGCCGGATTTTACATTCTCAATAGGTTTATATAAACTACAGAACAAGAGATGAATAATGTGGAAAGTGTCAAGACAACTTTTCGAATGTCACCTACGCACACATACAGAAAAGAGTACAAAAAAGACACGTATAAAATTGCAGGTAGTCTCTGGGGAATGCTGAGGCAGCCCAGGTTGCTGGTGGAGGGAATCCTACTTGTTCAAAAGGCATTTGGATGTTGCAAAATGGATGCCTGGCTAATTTAAGTAGGTGCATGTGAAGATTTGTGTTTTGAAGTTTTTTGCAGGGAAAAAATACTGTAACCGCTAATTACTTCAAAATTGATGTGTGTAAAGTGGCCTAGTGCTTAAAAGCATCTTTAAATTTTTGTTTTAATTATCAGTGGGAAGAAATGGCAACACCAGAAATTAAACGTCTTTCAAGGACAATTACAAAATGTTTTTCTCCGTGCAAAGTTTTACTGTGCTTTCAGATACATTTCTGTGACTTTATGGGTATGGACAAACACAAGAAAACTGGAAAATACTTAATTACGGGTGGGGTGCAATTTTCTTTTGAAAAGATTGCATCTCTCTACTCTAAAGCAAATCCTCCTATAGCAAAGTTTAATCTCAACTTCATTGTCACATAGGCAGAATGAAATATTTCCCACAGGTATATTCCTAGTTGTCGAAATCTCAATTGGCTAAGTGATACACAGTGAACAAACCCCAGCTCTAGGAAGGTTCTTTGGAGACTTTCTGTAAAATTACGATCTTGATTTAACTTCAGAATGGGCAGTCCAAGCATGTCAAGTGCTAATATTGATGTCAAAAGAGCTTTGTGCTCAATGTGATTTGCTATTTCAGCTACCTAAATGGATGCTCTGTCTTTCATAAGTTCTCAGCATTATGCAAACTTTAGAAGAGTAATAGTAAATAACTTAAGCATGTAAATTATCTTGGCTTTTAATAAATCAAAAGCAAGTCTCTGATGTTAATATTGTAATTTGCTATTATGCTCTTGTGCTTGAGAAACAAAAGCTGGCAAAGATTAGTCAGCCTGGATCTCAACGTCCTTTTTGTGACTGGACAAAAGGGAACTTTCTCTAACCTGTTACACTCTTCTGTTTCCAGAGTTGATCATTTCATGTTATAGTTAAGGTTAGGCCTGCCCGGCAAAAGAACAAACTCTGTTTTGCTCTGGGTTTTAAAAGATTTTCATTCAACTTGATGCAAAAGAAAAATAGAATTAAAAAACAAAAAAGCTGCATAAAATTAGACCAAGACAAACGTGAACATTTGCAGTGCACTGTGGAGCGTTACTGTCCATGAAAGTGCTTCCACACGGCTCTCTGCAGGAAGTCTTCCACTATCGAGAAGGCTATTTGCTCTGAGTGTCGCTGGTAAAAGTCTCTGATCATCTTTGGAATTAGTTTAGGAAAAAGGCGTGGATGTATATTTGTCTTTCAATCCATTTGACAAAGTATGTCACGTTGCTATAAACTCCAGGTCCCAGGACTTTGGAAAAGCAGACAGAGCCCCATGAAGTTAAGCCAAATAATGTCCACTGTCCTCCAGGCCTCTCACAGACCAGAGGCCCACCACTGTCACCCTGTAATGAAGAGCAATGGACGTTAGTCACTGGTATGTCAGAGACCTCACGGTGTCCATGCTATCCTGAGGGTAAAATAAAGCCAAACCCAGTTTAACCAATATCCTGAAAAATTTCAGCAAAGCTCTCATTGTCAACCTGAGAGCTTTCCACTACATAAACAGAACTTTCAAATGAACATTTTAAATCTTGATCTTTAAAAGAATAGAAATGACTTGTGAAAGGACTATATTCTTTTTTCCCAGGAAATCAGAGGACTTTTTGTCATTTCCTGCACTTAATGAAAATATCAAACTTTTTAATTTAGCGTATCAGAACTGAGTCTCTCATAACTGAGTCTCTCAATAGCCAGTCCGACCAGTGTGCGGTGATACCTCATTATGGTTTTGATTTCATTCTTTAATTTTGATCCATTTTATAAATGTAGAACATACCCAAAATGGAACATTTCAAGGATAGTTTTCCCACAAAAAGTGCTAGAAAAATACTCTAAAATAATTCATTACTTTCAAGATTCTTGCTATGTGAATGAATGCATTAAGTAAGACCATTTACTCTATTTAATAGAAAAAAATTAGCATGCTTAAGCAGAAAATACCACATAAGAATTAATTATAGTAAAACATTTATAACCTACATTTTATTTCACATGCATAGTAGTGGTTTTCTTTCTTGATATTTAAGTTTAGGTGTTGCAGGTGAGTTTTACTGTTTTTTCGTCCACATATAATTAACAGAAAAACACTATGGCTTTAAAAGTGCTAATGTCTGCTACATCTGAAAAGATGAGAATGAGAGATGTATTCCGCATGGCCTCAAAAGAGAAGGATTGATACCCTAGAAAATAAGTAAGTATGTGGACTCATGACAGAAATTTACAAATACTCCTTGCCCTGCAAGAATTTCAAACTTGTAAGTACATCTATCCTCCTACTTTGTTATGTCGGGGAACAGTAGAAATCATGTTTATTGATGCTCTGCTAAACACTTTCCCTGTATTCATTTAATCCTCATGAAATCCCTACAGGTTAATAATAATAATAATTTACATGTTATTCCTTATATAATTATTTAAATATATAATAATAATTATAACTTATATCTACTTTGGAGATGATAAAACTGAAGCACAGTTTTATAACTTGTTCATTAGCAGAGCGAGTTAAACCCAGGCAGTCTGGTACCTGACTCCAACTTTATAACTACTAGGTTATCTTGTTTCTTAGAAATGCTACTGAACACAACTGCTATTAAAACAAAATTGACTTTATGATTGTGCTGTATGCTTTTGTAGAAGTGGTGATCTGGTTTTTTTTAATTGAAGTTTAGTTGACTTAGAATATTGTGTTAGTTTCAGGTGTACAGCAAAGTGATTCAGTTACATATTTCTTCAGATTATTTTCCATTATAGGTTAATACAAGATATTGAATATAGTTCCCTGCACTATACAGTAAATCCTTGTTGCTTATCTACTTTATGTATTGTAGTTTGTTAGTGCCATACTCCTAATTTATCCCTTCCCCCCTCCCTTTCCCCTTTGGTAACTATAAGTTTGTTTACCATGTCTGTGAGTCTGTTTCTATTTTATATGTAGATCCATTTGTATTATTTTTTAGATTTCACATGTAAGTGATATCATATATTTGTTTTTCTTGGACTTCACTAAGTATACTATTCTCTAGGTCCATCCATGTTGCTGCAAATGGAATTCTTTCTTTCTTTTTTTGGCTGAGTAATATTCCATTGTACCACATCTTCTTAAGCCAATCAGGTGTTGGTGGGCACTTGGGTTGTTTCTATGTCTTAGTTATTGTAAATAGTGCTGCTATGAACAATGGGGTGCATATATCTTTTCAAATTAGGGTTTTCATCTTTACCAGATATTATGCCCAGGAGAGGGATTGCTGGATCCTATGGTAACTATATTTTTAGTTTCTTAAGGACGCTCTGTATTCTTTTCTATACTGGCTACACCAATTTACATTCCCACCAACAGTGTAGAAGGGTTGGTTCCCTTTTCTCCACACCCTCTCCAGCATTTATTATTTGCAGACTTTTTGATGATAGCCAGTCCGACCAGTGTGAGGTGATACCTCGTTATGGTTTTGATATGTATTTCCCTAATAATTAGTGGTGTTAAGCACCTTCTCACGTGCCCGTTGACCATCTATATGTCGTTTTTGGAGAAATGTCTATTTAGGTTTTCTGCCCATTGGGTTGTTTTTTCAATATTGAATTGTATGAGCTGTTTGTATATTTTGGATATTAACCCCTTGTCAGTCACATCATTTGCAAATATTTCCTCCCATTCTGTATGTTGTCTTTTTGTTTTGTTGATGGTTTCCTTTGATGTGCAAAAGCTTTAGGTTTGATTAGGTCCCATTTGTTTATTTTTGCTTTTATTTCTTTTGCCTTGGGAGACTGATCTAAGAAAATCTTGCTACAATTTATGGCAGAGAATGTTTTGCCTATGTAATCTTCTACAAGTTTTATGGTATGTCTTACATTTAGTTCTTTAAACCACTTTGAATTTATTTTTCTATAAGGTATGATTTACATGTAGCTGTCCAGCTTTCCCAACACCATGTTTTGAAGAGATTGTCTTTTCTGCATTGTATTCTTGCCTCCTTTGTCATAGATTAATTGACCATAAGTGTTTGGGTTTATTTCTGGCCTCTCTGTCCTGTTCCATTGATCCATATGTCTGTCTTTGTGCCAATATCAAGCTATTTTGATTACTGTAACTTTGTAGTATAGTCTGAAGTCTGGAAGGGTTATGCCTCCAAGCTTTGTTCTTTTTCCTCAGGATTGCTTTGGCAATTCTGGGTCTTTTGTGGTTCCACGTAAATTTTAGGTTTACTTGTTCTAGTTATGTAAAAAAAAATGTCATGGTATTTTGACAGGGATTGCATTAAATCTGTAGATTGCTTTGGGTAGTATGGCCAGTTTAATAATACTAATTCTTCCAATCCAAGAGCATGGGATATCTTTCCATTTCCTTGAATCATCTTCAGTTGCCTTTACAATGTTTTATAGTTTTTAGTATAAAGGTCTTTTACTTCATTGGTTAAATTCATTCCTGGGTATTTTTTATGTGATTTTAAAAAGGATTTTTAAATTTTCTTTCTGATATTTCAGTGTAAAGAAATGCAACAGATTTCTGTATATTAATCTTGTATTCTGCTACCTTGCTGAATTCATTTATTAGTTCTAATAGTTTTTGTGTGGAGACTTTAGGATTCTCTATATAGAGTATCATGTCATCTGTAAATAGTGACAGTTTTCTCTCTTTCCCTCCAACTTGGATACTTTTTATTTCTTTTTCCTGTATGATTGCTGTGGCTAGGACTTCCAATACTGTTTTGAATAGAAGTGGTGAGAGTGGGCACCCTTGTCTTGTTCCTGAGTTTAGCAGGAAGGTTTTCAGCTTTTCAGCATTATTATGTTGGCTGTAGGTTTGTCACAAATGGCTTTTATTATGTTGAGATATGTTCCCTCTGTACCCACTTTGGTGAGAATTTTTATCATGAATAGATGTTGAATTTTTTCAAATGTTTTCTCTGCATCTATTGAGATGATCATGTGCTTTGTCTTTCCTTTTGTTAATCTGGCACATTACATTGATACATTTTTCATCTATATTCATCAAATATATTGACCTGTAATTTTCTTTTTTTGTAGTGTCTTTGTCTGATTTTGGTATCAGGGTGATGGTGGCTTCATGGAGTGACTCTGGGAGTTTTCCCTCCTTTTCAATTTTTTGGCATAATTTGAGAAGGATAGGTATAAGTTTTTCTTTGTATGTTTGGTAGAATTCCCCAGTGAAGCCATCAGGTCCTGGACTTTCGTTTGCAGGGAGTTTTGTTTTGTTTTCTTTTACAGATTCTATTTCACTTACAGTGCTCAGTCTGTTTAAATTATCTGTTTTATCTTGATTCTGTTTTGGTGAGCTGTATGTGTCTAGAAACTTGTCCATTTCTTTTAGATTGTCCAATTAGTTGGCATATAACTTTTCATAGTATTTTTTTTTTTTGTATTTCTGTGTTATTAGTTGTTATTTCTCCTCTTTCATTTCTTATTTTGTTTATTTGGATCCTCTGTTTTCTTCTTGGTGGGCCTGGCTAGAAGTTTGTTGAGTTTATCTTTTCAAAAAACCTGGTCTTGATTTTATTGATCTTTTCTATTGTTTTTTTAATCTCTATTTTATTTCTTCTATAATCTTTATTATTTCCTTCCTTCTGCTGTGAGTTTGTTTTTGTTCTTATTATTCTAATTTATTTAGCTAGTAGGTTAGGTTGTTTGAGATTTTTCTTATCTCTTGAGGAAGGCCTTATTGCTATGAACTTCCCTATTAGAGCTGCTTTTGCTGCATCCCATAGATTTTGTAAGGTTTTGTTCTCATTTTCCGATTTCTTATTTGATTTCATCATTAATCCATTGGTTTTTTTAGTGGCATGTCGTTTAGTCTCTATGTATTCACTCTTTTCCTGTTTTTCTTTCTCTGATAGTTTCATACCATTGTGGTCAGGAAAAATGCTTGAAATGATTTCTAAATTTGTTGAGGCTTGTTTTGTGACCTAGTATGTGGTCTATCCTGGAGAATGTTCCATGTGTGCTTGAAAACAAGTACAACTGGTCTGTTGTATCATTTAGGACCACTGTTGCCTTACTGGTTTTCTGTCTGGATGATCTGTCCATTGATGTCACTGGGGTGTTAAAATCTCCTACTATTATTGTATTCCAGTCAGTTTCTCCCTTTATGTCTATTAGTATTTCTTTTACATATTTAGGTGCTCCTGTATTGGGTGCATATATGTTAATCAGTATAATAGCCTCTTTTAGTATTGATCCCTTTATCATATGATACACTTCGTCTTTCTTTATGGCCTTTGTTTTAAAGTCTATTTTGTCTGATATAAGTATTTCTACCCCGGCTTTCTTATTATTTCCATTTTCATGAAATATTTTTTCTATCCCCTCACTTTCAGTCTGTGTTTGTCTTTCACCCTAAAGTGAGACATTTTTAGGCAGCATATTGTAGGTTCATGTTTTTTATTCAGTGTATCATTCTGTATTTTGATTGGATCATTTACTCCATTGACATTTAAGGTAATAATTGACATGGGAGGAGACAAGATGGTGGAGTAGAAGAAATTGAGCTCACCTCCTCTCACAAAAACACCCAAATCACAACCACTGAACAACCATCAATAGAAAAGACTGGAACCTAGCAAACAAGATATTCTACATCCAAAGACAAAGAAGAAGCCACAACAAGATGGTAGGAGGGGCACATTTGCAGTAAAATCAAATCCTATATGCACTGGGTGGGTGACCCAAAAACTGGGAAATAATTATTATATCACAGAGGTTCTCCCACAGGAGTGAGTTCTGAGCCCCACATCAGGCTCTCCAGCCTGGGGATCTGGAATCAGGAGGAGGAGAGCCCAGATCATTTGGCTTTGAAGGCCAGCAGCGCATGAGAAGGCCTTCAAAGCGCAGGAGCTCCACAGGACTGGGGAAAAAAGAGACTCCACTCTTGGAGGGCACACACAAGGTTTCACGTGCACTGGGATCCAGGGCAAAGAAGTGACTCAATAAGAGCCTGGGCCAGACCTACCTGTGTATCTTGGAGGGTCTCCTGGGGAGGTGGGGGTCGGCTTTGGCTCACTGGGGGCAAGGACACTGGTGGCAGAGGCCCCAGGGAGTACTCATTGGCATGAGCTCTCCTGGAGGTCAACATTTTGGCACTGAAACCTGCCCCCCTCAACAGCCTGCAAGGTCCAGTGTTGGGATGCCTCAGGACAACCAACCAACACAGCCCCACTTACAGGCTGCCTAAAGTCATCCTGAATGCACAGCTGCCTCTAAACACACCTCTTGAAACAGCCCTGCCCACCAGAGGGACAAGAACCAGCTCCATCCACCAGTGTGCAGGCACCAGGCCCTCCCACCAGGAAGCCTGCACAAGCCCCTGGACCAACCTCACCCACCAGGGGGTAGACACCAGAAGCAAGAGGAACTACACACCTGCAGCATGAGAAATGAAGGCCACAAACACAGAAAGTTAGACAAGATTGCAGAGAAATATGTTCCAGACGAAGGAACAAGAAAATAAAACCCCAGAAGAACAAGTGAAGTGGAGATAGATAGGCAATCTGCCTCAAAAAGTATTCAGAGAAATGATAGTAAAGGTGATCCAAGATCTTGGAAAAATAATGGAGGCACAGCCTGAGAAGATACAAGAAATAATTAACAGAGATTTAAAGAACAAACAGATGAACAATACAAAAATTGAAATGAAAAATACACTAGAAGGAATCAATAGAATAAATGAGGCAGAAGAACAAATAAGTGAGCTGGAAGACAGATTGGTGGAAATCATTGCTGCAGAACAGAAGAAAGGAAAAAAATGAAATAAGGACAGTCTAAGAGACAACATTAAATGCACCAACTTTTGCATCATAGGGGTCCCAGGAGAGAGGGAGAGGGCCTGAGAAAATATTTGAAGAAATAGCCGAAAATTTCCCTAACATGGGAAGGGAAACATGGACTGAAGTCCAGGAAGCACAGAGAGGCCCACACAGGATAAACCCAAGGAGGAACATGCCAAGACACATAATAAATTTTCAAAAACTAAAGACAAAGAGAAAATATTAAAAGCAACAAGGGAAAAGCAACAAGTAACATACAAGGAAATCTTCATATAGTTATCAGCTGATTTTTCAGCAGAAACTGCAAGCCAGAAGGGATTGGCATAATATATTTCAAGTGATGACAGGGAAAAACCAACAAACAACCAAGAACACTCTACCCAGCAAGGCTCCTGTTCAGATTCAGTGGAGTAATCAAAACCTCTACAGACAAGCAAAAGCTAAGAGAAAGAGAATTCAGCACCATCAAACCAGCTTTGCAACAAAATGCCAACAAACTGCTAAAGGAACTTCTCTAGGCAGAAAAGAAAAGGCCATCATTAGAAACAAGAAAATTATGAATGGGAAAGCTCACCAGTAAAGGCAAACATACAGTAAAGGTAGGAAATCATCTCCCTGTAGGTATATCAAAACCAGTAATCATGAGAAGAGGAGAATACAAATGTAGGATATTGGAAATGCATATGAAATTAAGAAACCAGCAACTTAAATCAATCTTTTATACATATAGACTGCTATATCAAAATCTCATGGTTGATTCAAAAGGATACATTCAGCATAATGTTCATTGCAGCAGTGTTTACAATAGTCAAAACATGGAAGCAACCTACATGTCCATCAACAGATTAATACATAAAGTAGATGTGGTATATCCATACAAGAGAATGTTACTCAGCCATTAAAAAGAATGAAATAATGCCATTGGCAGCAACATGGATGGACCCTGAGATTATCATACTAAGTGAAGTAAGTCAGAGAAAGACAAATATCATATGACATCACTTATATGCGGAATCGTAGAAGAATGATACAAATGAACTTATTTACAAAACAGAAATAGACTCACAAACTAAGAAAAGAAACTTTTGGTTACTAAAGGGGAAATGTTGTGGGGGAGGGATAAATTGGAAGTTTGGGATTAACATACACACTATTTAAAATAGATAACTAATGAGAACCTACTGTATAGCACAAGGAACTCTACTCAATATTCTGTAGTGACCTAAATGGGAAAAGAATTTGAAAAAGATTAGATTGACTGAATCACTTTGCCCCACACTTGAAACTGAAAACACTGTAAATCAACTATACTCCAATATAAAATAAAAAAAGTTTTTAAAAACCTCATGGTAACCACAAACCAAAAATCTACAATACATACACACACAAAAAAGAAAAAGCAATCCAAATACAACTCTAAAGATAGTCATCAAATCACAAGAGAAGAGAACAAAAGAGGAAGGGAAGAAAAAATGACCTACAGAAACAAATCATAAACAATTAAGAAGAATACACATATCAATAATTACCTTAAATGTAAATGGATTAAATGCTCCAACCAAAAGACACAGACTGGCTGAATGTATACAAAAATAAGACCTGAATATATGCTGTTGACAAGAGACCCACTTCAGATCTAGGGGTAGATACAGAATGAAAGTGAGGGGATGGAAAAAGCTATTCCATGCAAATGGAAATCAAAAGAAAGCTGGAGTAGCAATACTCATATCAGACAAAATAGACTTTAAAGACTGTTACAAGAGACAAAAGGACACTACAGAATGATCAAGGGATCAATCCAAGAAGAAGATATAACAATTGTAAATATATATGCCCCCAACATAGGAGCACCTCAATACATAAGGCAACTGCTAACAGCTGTAAAAGGAGAAATGAACAGTAACACAATAATGGGACTTTAACACCTCACTTACATCAATGGACAGATCATCCGGACAGAAAATTCGTAAGGAAACACAGGCCTTAAATGACACATTAGACCAGGTGGATTTAATTGACATTTAGAGAGCATTCCATCTGAAAGCAGTTGAATACACTTTCTTCTCAAGTGCACTTGGAACATTCTCCAGGATAGATCATGTGCTGGGCCACAAAGCAAACCTAGGTAAATTTTAGAAAATTGAAATTATATCAAGCATCTTTTATGACCACAACACTATGAGATTAGATATTAACTACAAGAAAAAAAACTGTAAAAAAAACAAACACGTAGAGGCTAAACAATATGTTACTAAACAACCAATGGACCACCGAAGGAATCAAAGAGGAAATCAAAAAATACCTAGAGACAAATGAAAATGAAAACACAATGATCCAAAACCTTTGGGATACAGCAAAAGCAGTTCTAAGAGGGAAGTTTATAGCAATACAATCTTACCTCAGGAAACAAGAAAAATTTCAAATAAGCAACCTAACCTTACACCTAAAGCAACTAGAGAAAGAGAAAACAAACACAACCCAAAGTTAGTAAAAGGAAAGAAATCATAAAGATTAGAACAGAAATAAAGAGATGAAGAGGGCTTCCCTGGTGGCGCAGTGGTTGAGGGTCCGCCTGCCGATGCAGGGGACACGGGTTCGTGCCCTGGTGTGGGAGGATCCCACATGCCGCGGAGCAGCTGGGCCCGTGAGCCATGGCCGCTGAGCCTGCGCGTCCGGAGCCTGTTGCTCCGCAGCGGGAGAGGCCACAACGGTGAGAGGCCCGCGTACCGCAAAAAAAAAAAAAAAAAAAAAAGAGATGAAGAAAACAACAGAAAAGATCAATGAAACTAAAAGCTGGTTCTTTGAAAAGATAAAATTGATATTTAGCTAGACTCATCAAGAAAAAAAGGTATGGGGCTTAAATCAAAATTATAAATGAAAAAGAAGTTACACCAGACACCACAGAAATACAAAGCATCCTAAGAGACTACTACAAGCAACTATGCCAATAAAATGGACAGCCTAGAAGAAATGGACAAATTCTTAGAAAGGTACAATCCTCCACGACTGAACCAGGAAGAAGTAGAAAATATGAATAGACCAATCACAAGTACTGATATTGAAACTGTGATGAAAAAACTCCCAACAAACAAAAGCCCAGGACCAGATGGCTTCACAGGCAAATTCTATCAAACGTTTAGA
Source organism: Phocoena sinus (assembly GCF_008692025.1). Taxonomy (NCBI): domain Eukaryota; kingdom Metazoa; phylum Chordata; class Mammalia; order Artiodactyla; family Phocoenidae; genus Phocoena; species Phocoena sinus. Next base: position 71,806,898 of record NC_045767.1, read on the forward strand.
GAAGAGCTAACACCTATCCTTCTGAAACTATTCCAAAAAACTGCAGAGGAAGGAACACTCCCAAATTCATTCTATGAGGCCACCATCACCCTGACACCAAAACCAGACAAAGATACCACAAAAAAATAAATAAATAAAAGGAACTTACAGGCCAATATCACTGAACAGAGACCCCAAAATACTCAACCAGAATACTAGCAGACCAAATCCAACAATACATTAAAAGGATCATACACTGTGATCAAGTGGGAATTATCCCAGAAATGCAAGGATTTCTCAATATCCACAAATCAATCTGTGTGATATACCACAATAACAAATTGAAGAATAAAAACCATACGATCATCTCAATATGTGCAGAAAAATCTTTTGACAAAATTCAACACCCATTTATGATAAAAAAAAAAAAGCTCCCCAGAAAGTGGGCAGAGAGGGACCATAACTCAACATAATAAAGGCCATATATGACAAGCCCACAGCTAACATCATACTCATCAGTGAGATGCTGAAAGTATGTCATCTAAGATCAGGAACAAGACAAGGATGTCTACTCTTGCCATGTTTACTCAACATAGTTTTGGAAGTCCTAGCAATGGCAATCAGAGAAGAAAAAGAAATGAAAGGAATCCAAATAGGAAAAGAAAAAGTAAAACCGTCACTGTTTGCAGATGCCATAATAACTATACATAGAAAATTCTAAAGATGCTACCAGAAAACCACTAGAGCTCATCAATGAATTCAGTAAAGTTTCAGGATACAAAATTAATACACAGAAATCTGTTGAACTTCTATGCATTATCAACAAAAGATCAGAAAGAGAAATTATGGAAAAATCCCATTTCCCATTGCATTGAAAAGAATAAAATACCTCAGAATAAACTTACCTAAGGAGACCAAAGACCTCTATTCAGAAAATTATAAGATGATGGTGAAAGAAATTGAAGATGACACAAACAGATGGAAAGATACACCATGTTCTTGGCCTGGAAGGATCAACGCTGTCAAAATGACTAGACTACCCAAGGCAATCTATAGATTCAGTGCAATCCCTATCAAATTACCAATGGCATTTTTCACAGAATTAGAACAAAAAATCTTAAAATTTGTATGGAAACATAAAAGGCCCCATATAGCCAAAGCAATCTTGAGAAAGAAAAACAGAGCTGGAGGAATTAGGCTTCCTCACTTCAGAATATACTATAAAACTACAGTAATTAAAACAGTATGGTACTGGCACAACGACAGGCTTATAGATCAATGGAACAGTATAGAAAGCACAGAAATAAACCCACACACCTATGGTCAATTAGTATATGACAAAGGAAGCAAGAGTATACAATGGAGAAAAGACAGTCTCTTCAATAAGTGGTGCTGGGAAGACTGGACTGCTACATGTAAAATAATGAAGTTAGAATATTCTCTAACACCACACACAAAAACAAACTCAAAATGGATTAAAGATCTAAATGTAAGACCAGATACTATAAAACTCTTAGAGGAAAACATAGGCAGAACACTCTGACATAAATCGCAGCAATATGTTTTTGGATCTACCTCCTAGAATAATGAATATAAAAACAAACAAATGAGACCTAATTAAACTTAAAAGCTTTTGCACAGCAAAGGAAACCATCAACAAAACAAAAAGACAACCTACAGAATGCGTAAAAATATTTGCAAATGATGCGACCAACAAGGATTAATCTCCAAAATATACAAACAGCTCATGTGGCTCAATATCAAAAAAACAAACACCCCAATCAAAAAATGGGCAGAAGATCTAAATAGACATTTCTCCAAAGAATACATACAGATGGCCAAAAAGCACATGAAAAGATGCTCATTATTACTAATTATTAGAGAAATACCAATCAAAACTACAATAAGGTATCACTACACACTGGCCAGAATGGCTATCATCAAAAAGTCTATAAACAATAAATGCTAGAGAGGGTGTGGAGGAAAGGGAACCCTCTTACACTGTTGGTGGGAAGATAAATTGGTACAACCACTATGGAGAACAGTATGGAGGTTCCTTGAAAAACTGAAAATAGAGCTACCATATGATCCAGCAATCCCATTTCTGGGCAAATGTCCAGAGAAAACCATAATTTGAAAAGATACATGCACCCCAATGTTCATTGCTGCACTATTTACAATAGCCAAGACATGGAAGCAACCTATATGCCCCTCAGCAGAGGAATGGATAAAGAAGACGTGCTACATATATATGGTGGAATATTACTCATCCATTAAAAAGAGTGAAATAATGTCATTTGCAGCAACATGGATGGACCAGGAGATTATCATACTAAGTGAAGTAAGTCAGAGAAAGACAAATATCATATGATATCACCTATATTTGGAATCTAAAAAGATGATACAAATGAACTTATTTACAAAACAGAAATAGACCCATAGACTTAGAAAACAAACTTATGGTTACCAAAGAGGAAAGGTCGGGGTGGGGGGTGGATAAATTAGGAGGTTGAGATTAACATATACACACTACTATATATAAAACAGATCATCAACAAGGACCTACTGTATAGCACAGGGAACTTGACTCAATATTCTGTAATAACCTATATGGGAAAAGAATCTGAAAAAGAATGGATATATGAATATGTATAACTGAATATGTATAACTTTGCTGTATACCTGAAACTAACACAACATGGTAAATCAACTATACACCAATATAAAATAAAAATTAAAACATAATTATCGATAGGTATGTACTTATTGCCATTTTAAACCTTGTTTTCCAGTTGTTTTTGTAGTTCTTCCTTGTTCATTTCTTCTTTTTGTTTTTCCTTTTGTGGTTTGATTATTTTCTTTTGTAGTATGCTTGAGTTCCTTTCTTTCTGGTTTTTGTGAACCTATTGTGTGTTTTGATTTGTGATTACTATGGATTTCAAGTATGTTGACCCATTATTATATCTTTAAACTGCTAGTCATACAAATTCAAACACATTCTAAAAGATCTACATTTTTATACTCCACTCTCCCACATTTTGGGATTTTTGATGTTCTATTTTACATCTTCATACTTATTCTTTTGCTGTTAATTGTAGTTATAATTGCTTTTACAAAAAAATTTTTTTTGCTTGCTTTTTAATCTATGTAGTGGCTTATTTAAGTGATCTTCAATCCTTTTACATATTTGCTTCTCCTATTATGATTTTTTGTTTCCAATAGGTTCTTGCTTCTTTTCTAGAGAAAGAAGAAGACCCTTCAATATTTAGAGAAGACCCTTCAATATTTCATTTAGGGTAGGTTTAGCGTTGCTCTATTCTTTGTTTTTTCTTGTCTGAGAAATTCTTTATCTCTCATTCTATTCTAAATGATGATCTTGCTGGATAGAGTATCCTAGGTTGAAGGTTTTTCCCTTTCAGGACTTTGAATATATCATGCCCCTTCCTAGAAGTGGTGAACATTGCATTCATAATTTACCAATGCTGTAAACCTAACTAATAAGCATAGATTTTGCAAGAGGCTAAACTGTTCTGTCTGAAAGCCTAATTGATTTTTAAGCAAAATTTACTGGAAACCATTTTATTAGACATATTCCACAATTTTTTCATCTCCTCTTATATAAAAGAAATACTAAGATACTGACTTATTTAGGTTGAGCTACTTATTATGCCAGAGAGTGATTAAAATGGGAATATTTACAGGTCAGCATCTCTACACTTCCAGATCAGAAACTTAGCCACATAATTATTTAGCATCTAATTTTTGCAAGATTCTGTGCTACAGTCTACACAAGAGCTACTTTTGTCCCCAAGGGGCCAAAACTCCACTTGGGTAATGAGAAAAACTTTACATGAAAGCAAAATCTAAGGGCTATAAATAAAGGAGACTTCAAAGGAATAAGTGATTACTTCCAGCCGGAGGGGAACACAGGGTCCCCATAAGAGTGGGTTTTGAGCTAGGCTTAATGAGGCAGATGGACATTTGTTAGTTGGAAGACAAGAGGTGGAGAAGCATCAATTCAAAACAAAAGGGGGATACAGCTAAAGGTACGATTTGTCTGGTTTTTTGGTCCTCTTTTCTTCTTCATAATATTGGGCTTTAGGCCAAAGTTTGTTTGGTTTCAATACTGAGTTCCATGATTTCTAGACCTTAACAAAGGACCCATGGCTTCCAGTGTGACCTGTTGATGCAATTAAGGAAGGTAATGAGAGGTTCTGGTGCATAATCTTGCTCCAGACTTGGTAAAAAGTAGCTTTTGTTTGTTTTGTGTTTTGTTTTCTACCTGGGGTTGTGTTAGACAGCACCTGGTATGCATGTAAGATATCCACAGTGTGGAATTCCCACCACTAAAGAAGTTGGCAGGACCTGTTTACTATTAGACATTACGATATAAACATGCCTATGTCTGTGGCTGTGTTGGACCTTCATTTCTCTTTCAAAGAATCACCTACTATCCCCTCCCTTTAGCAGTTACCAAGAGATGAAGAGGAACTACTTTTTGGTAGACGTCCAGATCATGTCGGCAACAGGGAGAAATGTATTCACATTAATCATTGCTTCTAGGATAGTGTAGTGACCAAGCACTTGAATTCTGAAGCCAGGCTGCCTACATTCATATCTTCATTCTACCACCTTAATGCTGGGTGATATGGGGTAAATTACTTAACCTCTCTGGTCCCTTGTTTTCTTGATCTGTAAAATAGGAAAAACACAGATACTGCCACAAGAGATGATTGTGAGAATTAAGTGAGTTATTAGAAAGTATTTAGAAGAGATCCTGGAACACAGTAAGCACTAACTGGTAGATGTTAACATTCACATTGTTGATACTCATTGAGGGCATATGCCAGACGTCATATACACATATGTTAAAATATTGGGACATTAACCCAGTTAATCCCAAAGATACTCTGCAAATCAGACAGAATCAGCCCCATCTCACTTGGGAGAAAATATTCTACAGAGGTTAAATAACTCCTTCAGGTCACATTGTTCTCACTGCCAGAGATGGGAGCCAACCCAGACCTTTCAGGCTGCAAATCATGTGTCCTAGCCCTGACACCATGCTGCCTCCTAGTCACTTTTTTTTTGGCTTTGGTCTATCAAACCTAGGCCTCTTGCACGGAAGGCAGGGGTTCCTCTATCACTGCCCACCTCAGCTGGATGACTTGGGGCCAGAGGACAGAAGGGAAGGTGACTCATTGAAACTTCAAGGGAGCCTGCCTCCCTCTTTCCCCTGACAACTGTCTAAGTCACCACCAGGCCATTTCTATTCCGAAATGGACAATCAGAAATGTCATTTTATTATGTTGGGTCGGGACAATAGTATTGTTGCATCTCTTCTTCAATTCTAAAACTTGAGGGCAATTTGATCTACTCCAAAGCAGTGAAATAACAAAGACGCTTCATAGCACTGTAGTGCGATAACTGCCTTCCCCGCTCTGTCACAAGCTTCTTTAAGTGCTCTCCCTTCCCATCCTCCCCTGGGAGCCAGTCCAGTATAATATGCAATGAGTGTTTATTAAGTAAAAATGCTTCCCTGCGGGGTGGGGTGGTGGTGGTGGTGGGATGAATTGGGAGATTGGGATTGACATGATGTGTCATGTTTTATACATGATGTGTATAAAAGGGATGACTAATAAGAACCTGCTGTATAAAAAAGAAATAAAATTCAAAAAAAGCTTTCCTGCATTGCTCAGTTTAGCGTACTCTATGAACTGTTGTGACCAGAAATCCTGAGTCTAAAGGTTGTGTTCGGTGATAGATATTTGAAGACGTGCTGGCAATCACGTGCAGCCCCAGACAATGCCAGTGTGATCAACTCCTGAGACGGAGGTGGGTCTGTCGCACACCCTGGAGATTGGAGTGTTGTATGTGCTTCAGTGCCATCACCCCGATGGTTGAATATGCCCTTGGTGTCTGTCCCCTGCTTCCTGAGGCAACCTGGCTGGAGCTCTGGTTACCACTAGCTGCTCTCAGAAACTTGCTTGTCCCGGCCACTAAAATGGTCCAAGGAGATGGACCAGAACAATTGCTTCTCCTCCTGTTGCTGGCCCAGGGTGCTGACCCCATGCAGGAGGTGAGAAAGCAGAAGGCAACCTGAGTGGGGGGCGTGGAGGTTACTCAGGGCGTTGCTTGGGTCCTGAATAAAGGAAAACACCCTGTGAATAATTAAACATTTGGTAATAAATTATTTTCAGAAAATGTTCTCAAAGGGCCACACGTGAATACTAATGGGCTTATATGGACCCATTGAACCTACTGCTGAACCGAATCTCCTTGGTAACCAGAAAGCAACTTACCATGCACGAGTCAACTGTGCCAGACTCATAGCCGGCACAGATCATCCGGGTGGTGATGGTCTTAGTGTCAAAGTAGGACTGACACTGCTCCAGAGAAATGATGCGGACTTCTCCCTCTTGCAGCTTAAAAGGCACTGGATTTTTTAAAAAGAAGAAGAAATAAAATATATGAGGGTAAAATGACTCAAAAATGAGGCTAGCCAAATATGAAATAACATTTTTATATCAAGAAAACCATGCTCTTAAAATGTCATTTCAAAGATGAAGCTCATTTGAAATCAGAATTTTCCAATTATAAGTGCTGATAGCAATCATTTAATCAAACCCCTTCATTTTGTTAATGAGAAAATTGAGGCACAGACTGGTTAAGTAACCTGGCTCATGCTTTCCCTCTCTTATTATGTGTAGCAACGTAAACAATAGCTACTACAATGAAAAGGAAAATAATCAAGCCAGAGCTCTGCTCCAGGTGGGAGGCTGCCAGCTCTGTGACAGCTCAACATGTGAGCCCTGCTCTGCTAAAAGTTCAGACTGCCTGTTCAGACTAACAGAGGAAGGGTTGCCCTATCCTGGGTTTGAACAGTGTGTCTCATCATGTGCTACAGTAGCCATCATTTGAGGTCGGAACCTTTCATCCTAGAGGATGCATCAGAGACATGTCAAAGGGAAAAGCCATCCCTTAGTGTCAGCAGAGAGAACATGTGAATTTCATCTTGCTCCAAAGTTCTCACAGAATAACAATGTATTTCTCAAAGCCAGCAGCAAGAATCTCTCATTGTTCAGCCATTCTACAAAACATACACACTGTTCTCCTTTTAGATAGTGATGGTGAAGCAGTGTACATGTACAGGGTACCTTAATGGAAGAAAGAATAGGTTTTCCAATACGTTTGGAAAAATCAATGCAATGCAGACAGTGGAAGTTCCCCGAGTTGTCCAAAGAATGGTAAAAAGAACCATCGCTAAGGTTTACTGGGTACCCCACAGTGGGCCAGGCTCCTGCACTCAGCTTTCTCTGGGCCTGTTTTCTTCAATCTTTACAATAATCCTGTGAGTTAGACAGCTGCTATTATTTTTTCCATTTTATAGTACGCTAGAAAGCGGTGTGGTCAGTGTCAATCAGACCTTTTCAATGAACTCATACCCTTGCTCTTCCTACATTATATACGTGGTGTGTGCCACATGTCACACGATTACTCTGAGTTTAATGTGGATATTGGGAACAATACAAGTAGAGGCAATATAGATTCTGCTCTCATATATCACAAAACTAATTATAGCTTTTAAAAACCAAGATTAGCAGGCATGGTGACATCATATGTCTGACATTGCCTTCATATTTCTTACATGTTAGCTTTTCAGAAGTCATTGACTTACTACTGTCTATTTACTTTTTTCTTTTTATTCTCAGTCCACCGTATAGAAAAGAAACTCAACTTAGCTCAAAACTTGACTAAATTTCAAGAAAAACAATCGTCCTTCAAATTGGCAGTTGCTAAGACGGATAACAGGACACAGATATATATCATCATCCCTGAGAGCTGCCGTACTACACCTGATATAGTTGCCATGGTCAGTGCCTACCATTAAAGAAAATATCTCATCGATTAAGTTCTTATTCTAAACTTTTAATAAGTCAAGCAAAATGAGAGAGTCCTTTATGGGTGGCTGAGAGTCAGCAGTACTAATTTTTAAATTTCTGTATGTTTTATTAATCATCTAAGAACCCAAACTATTTAAACTAATTTGAACAGGCAAATAGCTAACCAGTTTTCCTTCTAGAAAGACTTACAGGTTGTGTTACCGATGTTGATAGGACTAAATCATAACAAAGAGTTGGAAGTGGGACCGTCCAGCTTGACTGCAGAAGCAGAACGACCTAACTGCTAGACAGAGGCTCCGAGTGACTGCCTGAAGTGAGTGCAAATCACCAATAGAAACAACGCAAGGGAGGATGACTGATAGGTCTCGTCTTGCGTGCCAGCTCTAAAACATCAGGAGCGGCTCCCTGGAGAAAGACTGAGATGTGGAGAAGGATTTCTATGGTTGTATCTGGGCTTGGCAGGTTTAAGTGCATTGACATCTATGATTTGCATGGAAGGGAGAGTGACACATAATGCTAAGTATTTGTGGCTCTACTTTTATAAGTGAAAATGGGAAATGATTGCCAAAGGCCAGGAAGTACCCCATTGTTTTCCAGTTACAAGCTGAAAGGCAAGTGCTCCTGACTTACTTTTGTTGCCCATGTGTCCCCAGCCTGTGATATAGCAGTAAGTATCAGGTTCTAATGACTGCTCCGGGCTGGGTAAGCAGACGGGCCGGACGTAGCTCGTTTCATTGATGTCCTCGTTTAGCTCCACTATGCTGATGTCATAGTCTACCACTGCTCGACTGTAGCGAGGATGCAGGATGATGGTTTTCACGAGGCGCATCTGCATGAACGTTGATGGGTGGTCTAGATTATTGACGCCAAACACCACTTTCCAAACGTCAGCATTCTCTCTCCTAAAATAATAATTCAAGAGCTACTGGCATCTTAAACTCAGATTTATCTTTTAAAATTTACACTTTATTTTTAAAATATTTACTCATGTAAATAATGGCTCTTTCCATGCCCATCTCCCACGTATTCATATAAGAAGCATTTATATAACCCCTGAGCAATTTGCAAATATTGCACTGTTGTGGAAAGCAAAGCCCATGCTTCCTGAATGGGGCTATTCTGGAAAATAACACTTGTTCGCTTTGAAAGGCAGGCAGCATAGTTAATACTTTCTTCATTGAGTGGGAAAGATGACGAAAAGATGTGAAGAGAAAAGAGACAAGAGAAAAAAATGAAAGAGAATGAAAAGCTGAGGCTAAGAGATCCCTCCAAGAAGGAGCCAGGGCTTCAGAAATGTCAAGTTTTCAGGGAAGGCTTCTGACAATTTCAAGCTAGGGGCTTAAAAAGGCCACCCACAACTTCTAATGGTCAGTCTTAGACTTCATTGTTTTTGAAAACTTGTCAGCAATAGTCTAGTCAATTCCACCTTAAAACACTTTTCCACTCGACTTCCAGCACTCTCCAAGTTCCAGAATTTCCTCCCATCTCTGTCTTCTCTGCTGGATGCTCCTCCTCTGCTCTCAGTGTCTATATTGAAGTGCCCCAGGCCGCTGCCTTCAGTCTTCTCATTCTACACTCACCCCCTAGAAGATTTCACCTAGTCCAATGGCTTTAAAAGCCACCCATAGCCTTGTACCTCCCAAACATATATCTCCAGCTCCATCCTCTCCCTTGAGCTGCAGACTTGTACACCCAATTATCCACTCACATATTTGCTTGGATGTTTGATACTGGCTAAGATTTATGAGTGCTAACTGTGTATGTGGCAATGCTGTTAGTATTCAGAATTCACTGTACAGTTATTTAATATTTATAGCCACCAGTTATGCAGTTGAATCATCTCTCTTATACGCAACAATGATTGCATTAGCAAGTCTTCACTACTCTGCTTTCAAATATATCCTGAATCTTGTTTTTTCTCCCTCTGCCACCACTACAATCCTAATCTCCCAAACATGATGAGCTACTCTCATCTCCCAAATGGTGGCCCTTCTTCTACTCTTCGCCCCTGTAACCCATTCTCCTCGCTGTCACAGAGTGATCATTTTAAAAATAAAATTAGGTCAAATTCATTTTCTGCTCATAATTCTCCAAGGACTTTGAATCACACTCAAGACAAACTGTAGACTCCTATCCATGGCCTTCGAGGCCCCACATGACCTGCTCCATTCGAACCCCAGGGACTTTCTATTTTTGGACATGCCAAAGACATCCACAACTCAGGACTCTTCCCTTTCTATTCTCTCAGCTCTCACGTGGCTCTCACACTGATTCCTTCTCTTTACCCAGGTCCCAGCTCAAACATCACCACCTCAAAGCTGTCCTCCATGACTGCCCAGTCTAGCCTTTACCCCATCACTCTCTACTCTCGACCCAGCTTTAATTTTTGTCTCACAGCGCTCGTTGATACCAATGATGATATACTTCTTTGTCTGTTCTGTGTCTGGTCCCCAGACTGTAAGTTCTGTGAAGGCAGGGACTTGGCTGGTATTCCCAAGACCTAGTACCTAGCATACATTGGGTTCTTAACATGTACTTGTTTAATGATAGTTCAACAGATGACGTTTCAAAACATGTATTAGGGCTTCCCTGGTGGCTCAGTGGTTGAGAATCTGCCTGCTAATGCAGGGGACACGGGTTCAAACCCTGGTCTGGGAAGATCCCACATGCCGTGGAGCAACTAGGCCTGTGAGCCACAACTACTGAGCCTACGCATCTGGAGCCTGTGCTCCGCAACAAGAGAGGCCACGACAGTGAGAGGCCCGCACACCGCGATGAAGAGGGGTCCCCGCTTGCCACAACTAGAGAAAGCCCTTGCACAGAAATGAAGACCCAACACAGCCAAAAATAAAAATAAATTAAAAGAAGGCTCAACATTTAAAAAAAAAATAAAAACATTTATTAGTAGCCAACTCCAACCACCTAAGCAAGGTCTATTCATCATCATGGCCTCCACCTCCTCCTACATTCTCAGTTTCTCTTCCTCCATAGTGGGCCAGGACCAAAGGTGTGGGCATTTAGTTGACCAGTGTTGGAATGTGGAGCTTTTATTGTAGATATTCCCTTATACTGTGGTGACATGTCAGCCATACCATCACTGCCCTCATTTGCAAGCTTCCCAACTAACCTGATTTGACCAGCTAGACCAGTTGTTTTTCAACCCAGGCTGAATACTGAATCATCTGGGGAGCTTTCAAATACTGATTTTCTGGGCATCATCCCATATCAACTGAAAGTTGGGCTGGGGTCTGGGAATTAGTATTTTTAAGAGCTCCCTAGGGAGTCCCTGACAAAAACCCACCCACCCTCTTTTTTTCCTTGGCACATTGTTTTTCACCATTTTCTCATGCATAGAAAAAATTCAAAATGCTGAGATTTTAGGAGGGTTAGGAAGAAGTATGCAAGGCCAACATTCAACATGTTTTTAGCATTGTTGGATTCTTAGACTAGATTCTACTAAAAGAGTCCTCTATATAGTCCACACATTCCATCCTTTTTCCATTGTAAAAAAAAATAATTTTAGGTCTATCAAAATTGATGTCATATGGAAGCAACCTAAGTGTCCATCAGCAGACGAATGGATAAAGAAGATGTGGTGTATATATATATATGACGGAATACTACTCAGCCGTAAAAAAGAATGAGATGTTGTCACTTGCAGCCGCACGGATGGACTTGGAGGATATTATGCCAAGTGAAATAAGTCAGACAGAGAAAGACAAATACTATATGATATCATTTATGTGTGGAATATAAAAAATAAACTAGTGAATATAACAGAAAAGAAACAGACTCACAGATACAGAAAACAAACTAGTGGTTACCAGAGGGGAGAGGGAAGGGGGGGAGGGGCAAGATAGGAGGGGGGTTAAGAGACACAAATTGTATAAAATAAATAAGCTACAAGGATATATTGTACAACACGGGGATACAGTCAATTTTTTTACTGAAGTATAGTTGATTTACAATGATTCACGTGTACAGCAAAGTGATTCATATATATATTATATATCTATTCTTTTTCATATTTCTTTTCCATTATAGGTTATTACAAGATAGTGAATATAATACCCTGTACTATACAGTAGGTTCTTGTTGTATAGTCAATATTTTATAATAACTATAAATGGAGTATAACCTTTAAAAATTGTGAATCACTATGTTGTACACTTGAAACTTATGTAATATTGTACATCAAATATGCCTCAATAAAAAAAATTGATGTCACTATTTGAAAAAAATATATATATATATAACATCTATGTATAGAGAAATATATCTATATAGAAATATATCTATAGATATAGATATAGAACTGGGGATTTCAATAATAATCAAGAAAGACATGATCCCTGCCTATACAAACTTTAGAATTGAGTGAAGATGGACACTTAAAGAAACAATTATAATAAAATTCAGGAAGTGCTGTCTCATGAACATTACAGGATAAGGTTACAGAAGACTATTTTTCATTAAATAAAGCCATCACTCAAAGAACATGCCTTTCTTTCTCTTTCTTTCTTCCTTCCTTTCTTTCTGTCTTTCTTCCCTCCCTTCCTTCCTTCCTTCTTTCCCTCCCTCCCTTCTTCCCCTCCCTCCCTTCCTCCCTTTTTTCCTTCCCTCCCTCCCGTCCTTCCTCCCTTCCTCCCTCCCTTCCTTGTTCTTTCCCTCCATCCTTTCCTCCCTCTCTTCCTCCCTTCCTTCCTTCCTTCCTTCTTTCCCTCCCTCCTTCCCTCTCCCTGTTCCATTTTTCAGTCTAGAGGAGTAAGTGCATAACCGTCTGAGAAATTCAATACTCACTTGAGATTCTATTGTTTAAGATATTTGAAATCAAACAATTATTGATTTCAAATGTGTCTACCTATTTACTAGCTCTTGCTTCCAATCAGAGCTACTAAATTTTGGTTTCAAAAAAAGTACTCATCTATCTGCTTAAACACAAGCAGTATGACAAACAGTATGCAAAATGAAATAGTGTAAACTTTTCGGACTTAATTACTATATTGGGATTAATCTAATTCTAACAGTAAAACATAAGGATCAATAAAACTGCTAAATGTTATTAACTTGTATTCAGTAGCCTGTTGTGACACAAGCTACTGTCCTTATGGCATTAATATCCAAGAAAAGCAAAAAAAAAAAAAAAAATACAGGAAATTCACATACTTTTATATTTATTCAGTAAGGAAACGGTTCTATTTTCTTTTTTGTTATGAGTATAAGGGGGAAAATAAAGTCTCATTAAATGTTTTTTCCCAAGTCTGGCAAAAACCAGGAAAAACAATAACCTGTTGTTCAAAAGGGGTACATGAAGTGAGGGAGATGTGTATAAATGGTATATTGGTATATTAAGCATGTTCTAGAAAGAATAAGTCACCCCCCTCTGGGTGGAAGCAAAAAGAGGAAAGAACACTTAGGGCTACATGAAGGCCACATGCATCTAGTTTCAGTAAAAAGTACCCAGTAGAGGAACACATAGGAACAAGCTATGTGTGGCCATTTTAGTGAAGAGTAAATTGGACTACAAAGATAAAAAGCCACGTATAGCTGCTGAAAATCTTCAGCATCAAGGGGATTTTTTTCTCAGTGCTGTCAGACTTCAAAGCAACAGCAAGGAGAACTGGTGCATCCTTAAAGAAGATTGTGCCAAGATCCTCACGCTCTGAGAGTGAGGAAGCAGGCAAGGTGAAGCCAGGTGAAAATCCACCAGTAACAATAAAAGTGGCTGAGGAAGATGTTAAGAGACCTTTTTCTCCTTTCATTCTTGCTCTACATAGTATTTCATTACCAGAAATTCTTATTTAATTTGCTTCATGTTTATGCTCCTGTTTTAATGATGAATATACATTATAGATAATGTTGAGATAATATGATTTCAACTTCTAATTCTTCAATTATCACTCTAGAGAGAAAACACAGTTACTTATACACCTCAGATGCATTATGACATCCAGGGAAGTTTATACAGAATTGAAGGCACAATGTCTCTGGACACAATAACCAGTTTCAGGTTGTAATTTGCCACACTCAGCTCTAGTTTAGACATAAATTTGCCATATTTTCACTTAATTCAGCTGGCCAGGTTTAGAGATTTTCTTCTATCTTTATCTTTTCTTAAGAGCACAAAAATTTCCCTTTTTTCACCTTTTCTGATTTTACTTTGAATAACTTATATTTACTATTGATCTTTTGTTCAGAAAATAAAATTAATATTTATACTTAACCCCTGTGATAGAAATCACTATTTTATAAGACTTACTCCAGAAATGGCACAGCCATGTGGTGACTTGGAAGTAATTTGAAATTTACCATATCTGCACTAAGTAAGGAAATATCACACAAAAGCATCATTTCTGTTCTACAAATCTTAGGAACCCCTTACTTTTAATATTGCATCTGCCCTTGGTATGTTTAAAGAACTCTCTCTAATACATGCAGTGACTAGATTCTAGAATGGGATGACCATAACATAAATGCATAAAGGGGACGAGTATAAGTCAGTAAGTAGTGGGTGTCAGACCAAAAGACTTGCCCATCTCGAGGGCCATCTGCCTCTCAGCTCCTGCTGATGGCTGTCATATTGGAATATCCAGTGTGAACTGACCTTCTGATTGTTTCAGGGAAGCCAAAGTTCTGGATTTTATGTAACGTATACACAGTTTGAACTGCTGGCTAAAGTTTTTAAATGTATCTAACAAGCAAAAGAGATCAGAGCTGGATTCTTCTTTTAGTATAAAATCTCTATAGTTTCCAAGTATTTCTACATATCAATTCAATCATCTTCTCACCAATTATGAGGTATAAATAGGAATGCTTATTCCATTTTAGAGAAGAGAAAGCAGTGACTCAGAGCAGATGAGTGACTCGTCTAAAATCACAGAGATACTAAGTGATGGTAGCAGGCTAGAAAGCTAGTCCTTTAAACCCCTACACCACAACCTTTATACTAAATTTCTCTGAAACAAAGAGAAGGGTCCATAGGTATCAACACAAGAATCAGGTACTGGCCACAGAGGGCAAAGCATGCAGGATGAGTGGAGACTGACTGGTGAGTGATAGGATGGCAGACAGAAGGAAGATACCTTCTCTTTCCTGAATGTATCCCCCAGATATGATGGGGAACTAGCCGCCAGTAATGAAATTACAGAAAGTGAGCAATTCTATTATCCCAGAGTCCAAAAAAGCTAGAGAAGGGGATAGTCAGATACACATTCTAGAGCTTAGAGAATCAGATTTAAGAATGTTTTGGAAAAAAGATAGGACAATGTGTCCAGACACTCTTAAAACAAGTACAGCTAAACAGAGATGGGAGAGTTTGAGTTCCAAATTCTGATTTACCATCACAAATGACTGCAGTAAGAAAATGAATCATCCAAAAAGTAAATGTTACAACATAAGAATCTCAGAGCTTTCAAACTGTAAAGTTTATCACAGAATAGTGGCAAGAAACTGTAGCAATTGTCAAAAAGTCTTAGTCATAGAACCCTCCTACACTGTTGGTGGGAATATAAATTGGTACAGCCACTACAGAGAGCAATATGGAGGTTCCTTAAGAAACTAAAAATAGAGCTACCATATGATCCTGTAGTCTCACTCCTGGACATATATCCAGAGAAAACCATAATTTGAAAAGATACATGCACCCCAATGTTCATTGCAGCACTATTTACAATAGCCAAGACATGGAAGCAACCTAAATGTCCATTGACAGATGAATGGATAAAGAAGATGTGGTATACACACACACACACACACACACACACACACACACACACACACACACACACACAATGGAATATTACTCAGCCATAAAAAAGAATGAAATAATGCCACTTGCAGCAACATGGATGGACCAAGACTTAGGGCAGGACTTTACTTATCATACTAAGTAAAGTCAGACAGAGAAAGACAAATATATGATATCACTTATATACGGAATCTTAAAAAAATGATACAAATGAACTTATATACAAAACAGAAATAGACTCACAGACATAGAAAACAAACTTATGGTTACGAAAGGGGAAAGGGAGGAAGGAATAAATTAGGAGTTTGGGATTAACATATACACACTACTATATATAAAAAGATAACCAACAAGGACCCACTGTATAGCACAGGGAACTAAACTTATTATTTTGTAATAACCTATAATGGAAAAGAATCTGAAAATCTATATCTATATATATAACCGAATCATTTTGCTGTATACCTGAAACTAACACAACCCTGTAAATCAACTGTACTTCAATAAAATTTTTTTTTCTGTGGCCATGCTGTGTGGCTTGCAGGATCTTAGTTCCCTGACCAGGGATCGAACCCAGACCCCCGGTAACAACTGGACCACCAGGGAAATCCCTATACTTCAATCAATCAATCAGTCAATAGAAAAAAAAGCAGGAAAAATAAAAAATGGCTTCTCAGCAAAATTATGTGTGGGAAGAACAAGACGAGGATTTCTATCTGGGGCAAATAATTTAATATAGCAGTCAACTAAGACAAAGCTGAACTATTTGAACTTTCCTTTACTTCTAATATCTCCATTCAAGGAGAATGGTCTCCAGGCAACATCCAAAAGACTCATCCTCCATGTGATAAAACTTGTAAGTGCTTAATACATTGAAATGTTGAGTTGATGTCTGGTCTAAGATATGGGAGGGGTCAGTATAAGATCACGGACCTTCTGCAGAGGAGTTAGCATTTCTAGTTCCAGAGAAATTATAGTCCTAACTACTAAAAGAACTACAGATATCATCACTGACACCGAGAAGGGGCTGGTTAGTCAGTTAACAAATATTTGATTGGTTGCTATATTCCTTGCTGAAAGAATTGAAAATACAGAGGCGAGGAAGACAGAGTTCACACCCTCACAGAGCTTTCATCCTACTGGGCTAGCCAAATATATATATAAACAAATAAGATTATCTCTGGTAATTAGGAGGGAAAAAAATAGGATAATGTGATAGAGAGATGACTGATGAGGGGGTCATTTTAGCTAGGATGGTTAGGGCAGGCCTTTGACAAAGTGACACTTAAATTGAGACTTGAATGAGGGGAAGGAGGCAATTTTGTGACTCCATAGGTGGGTTCCAAACTGCAGAAGCAGCAAGTAGAAAGGTCCTAAGGCAGGAATGAGATTGGGGGATTTCAGGGACAGAAAGGCTACATGTTTGGAGCCCAATGAGTGATGAGAGAATAGGGGGAGATGCAAAGAGGTAGGACTAGATATTTAAAGGCTATGATGAGAAATCTTATTCTTGTTACAATGAGAAGCTGTTGTACAGTTTTAAAACAGGTGGTGACATGGTATGATTTACATTTTAGAAAGATCACTGTCTCACTGTGTGTCGAATAGACAATAAGTGAACAAGAGAGTAGTCTAAAAAAAAAAACAGGAAACTGTTTTAAAAGTTGTTATGGATTGATTGTGTCCCCCTGTAAAATTCATATATTGAAATCCTAATCCCCAATATATCAGAACAAGATCTTATTTGGAGATAAGGTCTTTACAGAGGTAATCAACGTAAACTGAGGCCAGTATGGTGAGCCCTAATCCAATATGACTGGGTATCCTCATGAAAAGGGGAAACTTGGAGACAGCCATGCACACAAAGGGTGAAGATGAAGACAAAGATCAGAATTAGGCTTCTATAGGCCAAGAATGCTCAAGATTGCCAGCAAAACACCAGAATCCAAGCGAGAGGCATTCTCTCTCACAGCCTTCACAAGGAACCAACCATCCCAATACCTTGACCTTAGACTTCTAGCCTCCAGAACTGTAAGACAATAAACTTCTTGGCTTGTTGAAGCCACCCAATTTGTGGTACCTTGTTATGGCTGCCCTAGGAAGCTAATACAATAATCCAGACCTGATATGATGGTGGTCTGGATTAGGATTATAGCATAAAGATGATGACAGGCAGTTGGGTTCAAGCTATATATATATATATATATATATATATATATATATATATTTTTTTTTTTTTTTTTTGCCGTATGCAGGCCTCTCACTGTTGTGGCCTCTCCCGTTGCGGGGCACAGGCTCCGGATGCGCAGGCTCAGCGGCCCAGCTACTCTGCGGCATGTGGGATCTTCCCGGACCGGGGCACGAACCCGTGTCCCCTGCATCGGCAGGCGGACGCTCAACCACTGCGCCACCAGGGAAG
Source organism: Phocoena sinus (assembly GCF_008692025.1). Lineage (NCBI taxonomy): Eukaryota > Metazoa > Chordata > Mammalia > Artiodactyla > Phocoenidae > Phocoena > Phocoena sinus. The sequence goes on from NC_045767.1 coordinate 71,824,947, forward strand.
CCCCGAGCTATGTTTTGAAAGAAGATCCTACAGAACTTACTGCTAGAGTAAAAGTGGGAGGAATTAAGGATGACTCCCAGGTTTGGTGCATTAGCAAACCAATGGATAATGAATGATGCCTCTTACTGAGATGGGGAAAGTTTGTGAAGCATACAATTATTTGCTCAGTGGGAGAGAAGAGGAATCAAGTTTTGTTCTGGCCATGTAAAGTAGAATGTTTATTACACATTCAAATGGACACTTCATCTAAGCATTTAAATATGTTTGAGGTTGGTGGGTTGGGAGAAAATCTGGGCTGTGCTAGAGATATAAATTTGGAAGTTATGAATAAATATTTGATATTCATATTCGATATTCATATCAATATTTGATATTCATATTTGTTCAAATATAGACAAGCATTTGAAACCATGTGATTAGATGATTGTAGACAGATAAGAAAGCCAAGAATTAGGTCGTTATCTGATCATGGGCTGCTATAACAAACTATCATAGACTGAGTGGCTTAAACAACAGTTATTTCTCATAGTTGTTGAGGCTCAAAGTCAAAGATTAGGGCACTAGCATGGTCAGGGTCTGGTGAAGATCCCCTTCCTCATTTACAGATGGTGGTCTTATTGTTGTATTGTTACATGGCAGAGGGAGAGAGGGTAAGCTTTCTTTCTCTTCTTATACGGACACTCATCCCAACATGGGTTTCACCCTCATGACCTAATCACCTCTCAAGGGCCCCACCTCCTAATAGCACCTTATTAGGGGTTAGATTTTCAACATGTGGAAATTAGGGGGACACAACTGTGCAGTCCACAACACACCTGGAGAACTAAAACATTTAGTGGCCTAAAAGAGGAGAAGCTGCAAAAAAAGAAAGAGAAGGGAAGGTCAGTGACATAAGAATTTTTTTTGTTATTTTAAAAGAAAAGTGAAGGAAGTATTTTAAGAAGGATGTAGTAATCAGATACTAGGGAGGGTTCCAGTGAGTTAGAAACTGAAAATCCACCATTGGATTTGGCAAGATGGAAGTCACTAAAGACTTTGGTAAGTGTCATTTCTGTAGTGGCCTTGATGACAACCCAACTGGAGTGACCTGAGGGGAATACAGGAAGTGTAAAAGTGGAGACAGTGACTGTAGGAAACTCTTTTAGGAGTTTTACTGTGAGTACTAGCCAAAATGGGCCAAGAATTGAAGAGGGATGTGAAGTCAAGAGAAGGGGGTTTAAGCTGGTGACACTAAGGCATGTTTGCTGAAGGGAATGATCCAGCAAAAAGAGAGAAATTGACGAAAAATAGAAATGATGATTTTAAAATAAAGTCTTTGACGGAATAAAGACACAGACCTACTAGAGAATGGACTTGAGGATATGGGGAGGGAGAAGAGTAAGCTGTGACAAAGTGACATGGACATATATACACTACCAAACGTAAAATAGATAGCTAGTGGGAAGCAGCCGCATAGCACAGGGAGATCAGCTTGGTGCTCTGTGACCACCTAGAGGGGTGGGATAGGGAGGGTGAGAGGGAGGGAGATGCAAGAGGGAAGAGATATGGGAACATATGTATATGTATAACTGATTCACTTTGTTATAAAGCAGAAACTAACACACCATTGTAAAGCAATTATACTCCAATAAAGATGTTTAAAAAAATAAATGCATCTAAAATAAAGTCTTTGAAAGATGAATGGAAATGTGATTGTCCTTAAAAAGGAGCAAGGACACATCCTCCACCATAACTCAAGGGAAAGGAGGGAACGTGGCCACAGATACAGGTAACTTGTTGGAATTAGGGGTGAGACAAGGCAAAACATATAATGATGTCTATTTTCTTCATAAAGAATGAGGTGAGACCAGAGAAGGGTGAAGGAGATTTGGGGAGACAGGAGAAGATGTCAAATAGTTGAGGATGGAAAAGTGGCTTTACTGTGAACATATACTGGATGGGTGCCATATTGTTAGATGCTCATTTGAGATCCATGATCATACATTTGACATGAGCTCAGTTAGCAGTCTGGGGTGTGATATTCGCCAGCGATGACCAGCCATTCAGGCGTAGGTGCAGAGTACGTGGATAGTTGCAGGACAAGAAGAAAGAAGTAAGTAACTACAAAGATTAGAAGGGGAAGAACTCCCAGTTTCTTTGAGCCCCCAAAACTATGGGAATTGGCCTAACGTTTAGGCCAACTGCTGGCTACATCCTAGACCCAGACATTTTTCCACTGGAGCAGTGAGGATGCAGAGAATGCCTCCTTAGGGGGCAGGGCAGTGGGGAGCATGGAGTCAGGTCAGGGTCACCACAATTGCTCACTCACCGGTGATGCTGGAAAAAAGCACCCCAGGGGAGGTATGGATTCAAAATGGAGAATTCCTATTTTAGTGGACATTAGTACTTGATGGGAATGGATCAAATCTCTCAAGTCGACAGAACGGAAAGAAAACATTGCAAATGAATGGCATGGTTTATATGCACCTAGAAGATAAAGAAGTAACCATGAGAACACAACATGGGCTCAGTAATAAAACGTCAGACCAAACCTCTCACTTCTTTTCCTGACTGTATTAAAAGACTGTTAGATCAGTACAGGTGGTAAGTCAATGGGTTTTTTCCGTGGAGAATGAGAAAGGGAGCTGTCCAGAAATAGGTGAAAAAGTTATTGAGTAATATTAAGGGTCCAATGGATGCTGAAAGTCAGGCATGACACTAATCTGCATCCTTGGGTAATGTTCTCCTCAGTTCGGAAGAGCATGAATATGGAAACGTGCTCTTCACATTGACTCTTAGTTGGAGGTCTGCGTGGTGTGTATGGCAGAAAGATCTAGGGGTGAAGAAGTTGAAGGTCCTGGTGAGAGGACTGAAGTGATGACCCCAGTGCACTAGGTTACCTGGGGAAAGAAACCAGATGAGGAGGAGACAGATGGGCTGAGACAATAGGAGGAGATGCGCAGACAAGCAAACACAAGTCTTGTTGGAGTGAAGAGCTGGTGTGGTAGAAATCAAGACATGGGTGACCTGGCAGGGTTAAGGGTTGTGATCATATAGTAAAAGGATAGTTTTTCATGCAAATTTCCTGGAGAGGAATCAGACACTTCTGCTAATCACTAGTTGTGTGCCAACCTAGGAAGTTCATCCTTAAGTCTCTTGGAGGTGAAAGAAGGCAGGGAAATTGCTTGTTAAATTACCCCTGAAACTCAAGGTCTTTCTTCCTTAGAGCTGTGGAAGTTGAATTGTTACCATGGCATCTGGGACTTCATCTGATCAACTTAGTACCTCACGTCTTTAATTTTCCTTTGGGATTTTTAAATACCTCTCCATGCAGGAGCAAGACATGTCCTTTTTTTCCCACGAATATAATTAAAAGAGACAGGCTTGAAAAGAACTACAGATGGGTCACACTGGCCCTTGCCAAAGTATGGAATCAGGATATGAAGTAAATCCCATTAATTGCAGCAACTGATGGATCCTACAGAGAGTAAGGCTTACATTAGAGGTTCTCAAAAGTTTTCAGGGCCGCTGGAAAGATTGTAAAATAGGACCAAAGTTATTAGCACACACTCAAGCAAAGACGTGTTTGAAGTTGGGCAATTTCTAACTTCTTATGGATAGGCCAGGCCCCACTTGACAGTTCTGTGAAGTCTAATGTTCCATGAAATTTTATTACCAGGGCCTTTGATAGAATATCCATTTCCTTAATTATAAACACATTTCTTCTCTATTGCAAGGTTTCTCCTTAACTTCACAGATCTGTCAGTGAAAGACAAAACTTGGATACCACATTTGGAAATGACAAAAGTGGTGCATGAACTGGATGAATTAGCATATAAAGGGTGTTATTCCCTTAAAGAGCTGTTGGATTCATTTAGGTAATCGTCTTTTGATAAATGTACTCCTGCTAGTACAATCTTCTGCTTATCATGGAGTTATAAATCAGAACTGGAAAAGACATCTGGAAACATCTGGCCCCTTCCAAAGCAATAACATTGCAATGTATTTCCTGACGTACTACACAGACTCTTCCAATCATTTGGGGTCATTCTTACACATTAAAAGTTCTCAAGAGGAGGTTCTGGTTTGATTTTTTACATTATATTTCCCCCAAAAGAGCAATCAAATAGCTAGATATACATATTTCCATTTTATAATCACTTCTCTTATTCTAATTACTTGTTTAAATGTCTGTCTCCTCACTAGGTTAGCATTCCAAGAAAGGAAACATATATTCATTTCTTTAACTCCCATATGGAGATGAATATACATTCTGGGACTCTATTCTGTAGAAACAAGAGTACCAATAGGTGAATAGCTTTGCATAAGAAGACGTATTGCAGTGTTGTTAAAGTGATAGCAAACTGGAACTAATGTGAATGTCCATCAACTGGGGAATAATAAAAAAAGTATGGTGAATCTCTGTGATGGAATATCATTTAGCTTTGAAAAAGAATGAGCTAGAGCTACATCAATTGATTTGGAGGGGATGTCCATTATATACTGCTACATGAGAAAAGCAACTTACAAACAAAAGTATAGCGTGTGATTTCAAATTGTAAAAATAAATGACACCCTGTGAAAAATATGTGTTTATAGCTGTGGAGGAACAATCACTAGGTGATTCTCGAGGACGATGAGAAAGTAAAGGAGAGAGAGTATGGAAGGAGATAAAAATTGAGCTCGCAAAATGAAAAAATATTCATGCCGTAATGCTAAGGGAAAAGTCAGAATGCATGTTTTTTTTGTTGTTGCTGTTCTTTTATTTATTTTTGGCTGCGTTGGGCCTTTGTTGCTGTGCGCAGGCTTTCTCTAGTTGCAGTGAGTGGGGGCTACTCTCATTGTAGTGCGTGGGCTTCTCATTGCGGTGGCTTCTCTTGTTGTGGAGCACGGGCTCTAGGCACACGGGCTTCAGTAGCTGTGGCTCGTGGGCTCTAGAGCACAGGCTCAGTAGTTCTGGCGCATGGACTTAGTTGCTCCACTGCATGTGGGATCTTCCTGGACCAGGGCTCGAACCCGTGTCCCCTGCATTGGCAGGCGGATTCTTAACCACTGTGCCACCAGGGAAGTCCCTGAATACATGTTTTTAGTAATAATATTTTAAAAAGAAAAATTTTACCTTTATTGATGTCTTACTGATTGGTATCAGGCATGGTTCTTAAGGTTTTACATAGGCTATCTCACTTGATGCCTGCACCAACCCTGTGAGGTGGGGACTGTTATTTCCCTCATTTCATATATGAAGAGACTTGGCCCAGAGAAGTTCATAAATTGACACAGTAAGTGGCAAAGCTGAGAGAAAATAATAATAGACAAAGAGGCAAAAAAATGAAATTGCATTTTTTTCTACAAATTAACCTGGTAAAATGAAAATAATCAATTTAATGAGATGCTAGAACTGTGAGTTATTTGTGTTAAATTTTTGCTATTATTTATTATTACTTTTAAATAAAGTAAAATTATTAAACATAAAAAGAAGAAAATGGGAAGTATGGTGGTTTTTCAAACATGTCCTCAAATACTCTGCCACTCCTCTCGCTGAGAGAAGAGTTCTATGTTTCTTCCCTTTGAATCTGGGTGGGGCTGTGACAGCTCTGACCAACTCCACAGTGTAAGTAATGTTGTGTGTCTCTGGAGGCCGGATCAAAAAAGGCTTCCTCCTGGCTCCCTTTTTGGGACTCTCACTTTGGGGGATGCTAGCTACCAAGCTGTGAGTCTCACTTGGAGAAAAACAAATGCCCCTGCCAACAGGCAGCATCCACTGCCAGACTTCAGGTGGTGCCAGCCCCTAGAACCTTAGTACCTTCCAGCAGAGTCCCCAGACGTTGCTGAGCAGAGACAAACTACAAGCTATTTCCTGTCTAGATGTCTAATCTCCAGAATCTTCCATGGGCATGAAAAATGGTTGTTGTTTGTTGTTATTTTGTTATTGTTTGGTTAGGAGTCTTTTTTTTTTTTGCTCCTAAATTATACAACAACAGTCGAAAGAGATGAGGACCTTCTGTAGTGATGTTTGTCAACTTGGGGTAGGTTTCTCCTTGGTCTTATTTTTCTGCTCCCTTTAGGTATTTTGCGATGATTAATTTTATGTGCCAAGTGGCTGTCCCAATATTTGGCCAAACATTTTTCTGGATGTTTCTGTGAAGGTGTTTTTTGGGAAGAGATTAGCATTCAAAATGGTGGACTATTAGTAAAGCAGGTTACCCTCCATAATGTGGGTGGGCCTTACCCAATCAGTTGTAGACTTTCACAGAGCAAAGACTGATCTCCCCAGAGCAAGAAGGAGTTCTGCCAGCATGCTCCCTTTGGACTTGAACTGCAGCTCTTCCCTGAGTCTCCAGCCTGCCTGCCACCCCATCAGACTGTAGACTCACCAAGCCTCCAGGAATGTTTGCCAATTCCTGGAAAACTCTTTCTCTCTCTCTCATTGGTCTGTTTCTCTGGACAGCCCTGACTAACACACATATTATACTGTTCACTCTACTTCCCAAACTCCTCACCAATTCCTCCAGCATCCTAACCTCACTGTAGTATCTACGTAAGCCGGCTCTGTTTAACTTCCTATGCATTTGATGTATCTAAGAGGGCTAGAAAAGAGACTAAAGCTGGCTAGAGAGTCAATCTTCTAAACTTCTTCCTCTTCCTCCCTCCTTAGGACATAAATCATAAGCAATATACATCTGTTGCCAATAAATGAGCAGCACCTATACAGGATGATAACACCAAGGGTAGAAAAATCTAAGCAGATAAGGACCTGGGAAGGAGATCAACTGTGGATTTTGCACTGAGTTACAGAATGGCATATGGGCACATACGCTGAGAAAACCATAATTCAAAAACAGTCATGTACCAAAATGTTCATTGCAGCACTATTTACAGTAGCCAGGACATGGAAGCAACCTAAGTGTCCATCAACAGATGAAAGGATAAAGAAGATACGGCACATAGATACAACGGAATATTACTCAGCCATAAAAGAAATGAAATTGAGTGATTTGTAGTGAGGTGGATGGACCTACAGTCTGTCATACAGAGTGAAGTAAGTCAGAAAGAGAAAAACAAATACCGTATTCCAACACATATATATAGAATCTAAGAAAAAAAGAAAGGTCATGAAGAACATAGGGGCAAGACGGGAATAAAGACACAGACCTACTAGAGAATGGACTTGAGGATACGGGGAGGGCGAAGGGTAAGCTGGGACAAAGTGAGAGAGTGGCATGGACATATATACACTACCAAACGTAAAACAGATAGCTAGTGGGAAGCAGCCACATAGCACAGGGAGATCAGCTCGGTGCTTTGTGACCACCTAGAGGGGTGGGATAGGGAGGGTGGGAGGGAGACGCAAGAGGGAAGAGATATGGGGACATATGTATATGTATAACTGATTCACTTTGTTATAAAGCAGAAACTAACACACCATTGTAGAGCGATTATACTCCAATAAAAATGTTAAAAAAAATACCCAAGTGACAAAATGATCAGGCAAAGCAAAAGAAAAGGTGCAGCTTACCCCTCGAAGCAGTGGGCGACTGTCAGAACCCACTTCTTGGCAATGAGGACACAGCCACAAATGTGACCACTGGGTTCACTCTGCAGGGAACACTGCCAGGGCCACCTTCCTGGGCGACTCGTCCGACCCCCAAGGATCCTCTTGTTCATTCGGGCAGCAGGGCGGCGCCCACAGTCTACCAAGGAGCAGGAAACAGTATGTGACTCACTACCAAAACCAGCTAGATGCTTGCATCTTTGCTGTCACGTACAAGTGATCATTTTTTCCCTTGAGCCAATCCAGTTAAATTAAGTTCATATCCCATTGTAACACCACTAATTCGCTCACCTTGTTTAGTACATAGAAGAGAAATCTTACTTCTGCTGTGACAGGACTGCCTAGATTTGGAAACATAAAACGGCATAATATTTAGTTACATATTTATCGTTCACTTCAAACACTTTACCAGTGAAAGGCAAGACATAGCTTATACTGAAGTCAGGAATTCTCAAGGCAGGGCTGTGGTCAGATATCACCTTAGAGGTGGAGGTATATGAAGGATGTACTTTTTTAAAGTGTATTTAATATCATTATATACTTTCACATTTGTGGGAAGAGAAACTATTGTTAGCAAAGTTTCCCACATCATCTTGGCTGGTGGCACCACCCATAATACTGACTCAATGATTTTCAAAGTAGGGAGAGGAAAAGGAAAGGCATTAGTCGGCTTCCCAGAATGTATGGTGAGGAGGGAGCACATCAGACTTTTATGCTTATGGAGAGGACATGTATGTCCAAAAGAAGCTGAGAAATAGCTTGAGAGAAAAAAAATATTGCTTCAGAAAGTTAGAGAACAGAGAAAGGAACTGAATATTTAGACTAGAAAAGAATCTTGAGACTTTTTTTATTATCTTTTTTTTTAAGTTGAAATATAGTTGATTTACAATATTGTGTTAGTTTCAGGTATACACATAGTGATTCAGTTTTTTTCTGATTATATTCCATTATAGGCTATTATAAGATATTGAATATAATTTCCCATACTATACAGTAAATCTTTATTGCTTATCTGTTTTATGTATACTAGTCTGTATCTGTTAATCCCATACTCCTAATTTGTCCCTCCCTCCATCCGTTTCCCCTTTGGTAACCATATATTTGTTTTCTATGTTACTGAGACTTTCAATGTTAAACTGTGTATCTATGATTAGCTGACAGGAGGAAGGGGATTAAATTCATCCCATGTAACTCTAGATGGCAGGATCAGAATCAGTAGGGAGAACTTATAGAAAGAGTGCATTCAGGAAAGGAAGAACTTTCTAAAAATTAGAGTTTAGCTTTGAAGGCAAGAACATGGTTTAAGCATCACAAGAGAATTCAGCTTAGGGTACACTAAGTTTTAACCACAAAGTCTCTTCCAAGCATTTATTCACAATGCAAATTTAAAAGAAAAAAAACATGTTGGGACTGTCAAAAATACTATGACATGCTTAGAATCCTAGATATGTCAGAAGAAAGAAAAACAACCCTATGTCATTTCCACATTCCTTTTTGAAGATCTACTGTATTTTCATTTCTTGCTAAATTTGCATGGGGATATATGTATACAATAAATTATATAATACAGAAAAAGCACATTTGCATTTTGCCTTCTCACAACCTGAAGTCGTATCTCCTCCTCACTCTCTATTTCGTTATCCTTAGTTTGTTTGTAACGCTTCCAAATATCTGAAATTCATTTTATTACTAGCTTAGAGTCTCTCTGTCCACCTCTACAATGTATGTTTCCTGAGACCATGGTCCTTGGCCCCCTCATCCACTTCTACATCCCCGCAGAGCTTAACAATGAACCCGGCATAGAAGAGATACAAATAATTAGTTGTTATTTGTTAGATCTTAAAGTCATAGCTTTTAGGAATAGGAAAAGACCAAGGACTATGTGTCTCAACTCTTATTTTAAAGGAAATTGCGGTTTATAGGATCACACATCTAGTTAGCAAGCCAGGACTAGAACAGGTCCACCAACTCCCAACTTAGAATGAGTTTATCTATCTATCTATCTATCTGACCTGAAAGGGATTTTCTGGCAGTCCCGGTTTGGGGAAACAAATCACTGTTGAAAGACTCAGGTCACTGGAGGAAGTGCTTCAGTTGACAACTATTCAGAAATTTGGTTGCAAGTTTGGTCTATGGGGAAAATGTCAAGACATTCTAAAGAGAAATGGCCCACCTTTAGTTTTATTCTTTAGAATTCTTATGTACTGATTTCTCTAACATTTATTAAAAGCTTTGGGGTCAGATAAACTTGGTTTGAGTTCAGGGACTATCACTTATCATCTGTGAGCTGTGAATTTTGAGCAAGTTATTTAAATACTCTATAGCTATGTCCCTATAATGTAACAAGCACTAAATGAGTGTTAATTCCCTCAATTTACCTTTCTCCTGCACCCCTACCCAAGATGAGGGAGGCAATGTTGCCATGATTTTTTAGGGGAAATTTTTCAGAAGTGTATTTTCAAGGCTACTTGATTATAATTTTATTTTGTGTCTGTTTTTTCCTCAGGCTCTCCAAGTTTTATCAGTTGCCATTATTTCAATTTCTTCTGTTAACTAGTCCCATGTAACATCTGTAGAAAGTGTAGATATTAAGAATTTATTTTTAATAGGATGTGAAAAAAACTCCAAGATTAGAACCCAAGTTCCTCCTCCTTAACCATGATAGTTTCTGCAATCATCATTAAAGAAAAATGTAATTAGCCAAGAGAAAAAGATCTATGTCTACAAAGAAGAAAAAAAGCCAAATGATGTTGAACTATAAAGGCCCATAGCTATTCTATGGAAGCTCTTTTTTGATGTGACAAGTGTGGATTATCTTAAATTAGAAACAGAAGAAGGGCCCTGATGATGGATGCTTGCTCCATAATCCACTCTACACAGCTCTAGTGACGGGTGTCTTACCCTTTTACCAGTAGTTCATGCAAAGTGGTCCCATTAAGGCTTTCCCAGTCGGAGTGCAATGTCAGCCACTGCTGGTCTCGCTCCTGTTCCTGTATCACTTTGGTCACAGATGGTTCTCTGATAGAAGGGCAAATACCAGATAAATATTCAGAGTACAATGATCTTTGACCAGGCGATATCATTATTTAGCACTTACTCTTATAAAAAGAAGCATTAAATTATCAACCAATATTTCCAGAGGGGGATTAGTATTGGAAGAAGTTTGGCATGTAATGTCATCAGCAAGAGGGGAAGTTACTAAAAGTATCCCGAAGCAACAAACGTCCACACTGTTACAGCTATTTTAGTCATTCTCTCTGCTGACATGTATTTGAACTTTGTGAGGTGTCGGAATTCTAACATATACGATGTAGAAGTTCCAATACCTAAAAAACAAGAGCAGCTTTAGGCAGGGATCAAAAGTAAAATAAAATTTATCTGCCTGGAGTATTTTTTCCTTCACTTTTCTTGCCCAGTGTATTCCTGCAATAAAGCAATACCTTAAAATAAATAATAAGTAAAGAGAATCAATGGCCATTTAGTGTCTGTTCAGACAGTATAAAACTGTAAGTGGAATTTTTTCAACATACTGCAGAATCTTCATGCACTAAAAATTAGGAAGGTCTCTAGAAAGTAGAGACAGGAGTTAGACAACATCATTTTGCTGTTTACCCATATTCTCACTCAAACTCTACCAGTACTTTCCTATCAATGTCTCATTCAATCATCAAATAAATATGCTTGTACCCGAGATGTACCCAAGATTTAAAACCTTAGGTTTCAAAAGTCTTTGCGTTTTTGTGTAAAATATCCTATTCCTCATGAAATAATTGGTTTACTTAGGCAATTCATATTTGAAGAAAATCTTTTGGATTTTTATCACCTGATGCTATTAAGGGTAGCAGAGGTAGAGGAATTCATTTTAGATAGGAGGAACGAGGGCTCCTTCTGAATCTGGAAGTAGGAGAGAAGGAAGCAGGTACTTAGTTGGATTTGGAGATGGGGAGAGAATTCAAGAGAATTCATCAAGAGAATTCAAATCAGAGAATCCGATAGTCTTTTCTTTTCAAGTACGAGGGGGGCTCCTCGAATGAAGGTGGGGGGCTGGTGGCAGGGTTGCATGATGGTTAGGAAAGTGACGTGTATATGAAATTGTTCCCTGGTGGAAGTATTTGGAGAAACACATCAAAGGTAACTTCAAAAGAATGGCAAGCAGTGCTAAGGATTCAAATGAACCTGGAAATCTTGAAGTTGTAGTAGCATCAAGTCTGTGAGCTTAGTGACTTTCTTTCTTTGATAACGGAATGCCAATTTTTTTGTAAAAAGGGGGGGCACAGGGGCTTCCCTGGTGGCGCAGTGGTTGAGAGTCCGCCTGCCGATGCAGGGGACACGGGTTCGTGCCCCGGTGTGGGAGGATCCCACATGCCGCGGAGCGGCTGGGCCCGTGAGCCATGGCCGCTGAGCCTGCGCGTCCGGAGCCTGTTGCTCCGCAACGGGAGAGACCACAACGGTGAGAGGCCCGCGTACCGCAAAAAAAAAAAAAAAAAGGGGGGGCACAGGAAGGGAAGAAAAGTTAGATTCAGTGGCATTGAAAGAAAAATGATCACTTCCCCTGGTCATCGATTATTTTAAAACTACTGTCATTACAGAATAGAAAATAAAAGAAACAAAAACCTCCCCAAATCCAGTTATTTTAAAAAGAATAAAACCCCCTAAAGAGAAGACTTGAGGATAGAATAAGAACCAAAGATTAAAAACAAAACAGAGTCCTTAATCATGGATGAATTCTAATCATTTGATTTAGAAACAAATGGCATAAACCCTGCCCACGCTTTAAGAAGCATTGCACAAGCTTTAATTTATTTAGATACTTGAATGAACTGTTTTATATTTGAAGATGTCACAAAACCTACTGCAAAATGAGAATTCTTTCCTTCACCAAAATGAGGCTCTGGCTTTAATCCCAGAAGTGCTGTATGCAGAGGCACAGTGGGATGGAAAATACAAAAATCAGAGGCCACACACACCACTCGTGGTGTTTCTCTTGATATCTGCATCCTGAGAATTCCTTTCTGCAGTAGAACAATCTGTGGCCTCCTAAATCCAGGCATTTTACTCGCAAAAAGCCAAAGGAAGATCAGCTTCAGATTTGTTATTTAATGAAATCATTCTTTAGGCAGATATTTACAGGGCAACAGGGACTTGCATGGGGACAAGTCAGCACGGGATTTGCACTGATGCTAGATAGGAAAATCATTGCAAAGGATGCTTCAGTCTTTCAACTCCCGAGGTCCCTTCAGTCACCTCAAGGGATGTTTTTGCATTTCATTCATTAACCTCCAACAAGAAAGGCAATTTAGCCTGAATCTCTCAGTTACACCAAGCGGAAAATCTAAGAAATTCATCATCAACAAGAAGGGAGAATCATTACAAAAGTTAGTTTCCCATGAAATTCTTAAACCCTAGCATGCTTCTCATGCACAAAAATAAATCTTTCAGCCCTAGAAATGTCATCTTATGGCCCATTAAAAAGATATCAGTGAATCCATATGTCGGCTTCTGCCATTATACAGAATCTGAGCATCTGTGTGATTTCAACTTTGATTTTTTTCTTTAAATAATTTTTAAAATCATGAGAGTAATACTTATCCATGGAAAAAACCCAAACATTATAAATGAAAAAATATCCTTCCCATCCAAGATGTATAAAAACCATCACTGTAAATAGCATTTGAGTATTCCTGCCAAGCTTTTTCTGTAGTCCTTGTACATATACCCCTCTTTTTTTTTAGTCTATACACATTGTTCTGGGTGGTGGTGATGATGTTTTCGTTTAATGATTTATCTTGGAAGCTTTTGCATGATAATAGCTAGATAATAATAATAACAATGATATTACTATTATTAACTAATAACTGTTTTCTGTAGGGCAAGCACTAAGAGATTAGTAATTTGTTTTATATTATTTAATCCTCTCAACAACTTTGTGAAATATGCTCTATTGTTATTCCCCATTTTGGAGATGAAAAAATTGAGGCAAAGCGAGAATAAGTAGTGTTCCCGAGGTCACACAGCTCTGGTATTGAGTCCCTTTGGTCTGACATCAGAGCACCACTTCTAACACTATGAGTGCTGTGCAACCCTCCTCTATTAAGGGCACACACCACGTTCTTTCCATAGCTGCAAAGTGTCCCATTATATGGATGTACATTTACTTTACCAATCCACTATTGAGGCTGTTTCCAATTTCTGGCTATAACGAAAAAGCAGCCGTTAATACTCTTGACCATTCACCTTTGCTTACATGCACACATGTGACTTGAGGATAAATTCCTAGAAATAAAATTATTGAATCAAAATGTAAATTTTTTATGAATTTCCCCTTCAAAGAGTAATGTCAGTTTACAAACTTATCAAGAGTAGGTTTGTCTATACTTTTTAATTTTTGTAACTATGTACATAATGTAAGTCATGCTATTAAAACATATCTGGAACTTAACTGCTCAAAGTTTGTTTAACAGTTGGTGATGCATTTGACTTATCTTTTTCCATACTATATCAAGAGACAAATCCTGTTGGGTAGAGAGCAAAAGAGCAAAAAAGCATCTTGCTGGTGATGAAGTATCAAAGTCTCTGTATCCTAAGGGAGTCTGAGCAGGGAATGCAGTCAGACCCAAAGGCTTCTAGAGCAGCTATGAAATCATATACAGAGAAGGAAATTTAAGCAACAAACTACTCCAATGCCCTCTTTTGACAGTGCGAGAAAACTAAGACATAGACCCATCCCAAACATTTGAGGGGCCTAGAGCGAGAGTATTAATGGAGGCCCATATACTATATGTCTACATATTTAGATATTATAAATCAAGTTAACAAGCTGTTAAAGAAAACATATTCTATCTTCCCATCTTGATCAACATACCTTTTAGGTTCAAATACAGAATTCTTGGACTCCTTGGAACAGTGGTTTTCAAACTTTAGCATTCATTAGAATCAACTGGAGGACCAGTTACAACAAAGATTGTTGGCCCCATACCCAGATTTCCAGGTTTGATAAGTCTGAGATGGGGCCCCCAGTTTGCCTATCTAACAAGATGCCAGGTGATACAGATGCTGTGGTCTGGGACCACACTTTGAAAACAGTTCACCGGGCTCCAGGTGGGCATACCTCTGGTGGGCAGACTCTTTGCCCCATGAGGTGAGGCACAGCTAAGAAGAAAGCCCAGAGTGGTCCCTCTAAGTCAGGGTTTCTCACCTTTGGCACTACTGACATTTTATGCCAGATAATTATTTGCTATGCGGGGCTGTCCTGGGCACTGCGGGATGTTCAGCATCACCCCTGGCTCCCACACACAAAATACTAGTATCACCACACCACTCCCGGACTGACAATCAAAAAGGTCTCCAGACATTTCCTAAAGTCCCCTCGGCGCAATGTCACCGCTGGTTGAGTTCTGGGGTCCAGGGCAAGGCCCCTCTGCTCCGGGTCTAAAAGCAGTACTGCACAAAGAAGCAAGAGAATTTCGCTCAAATCTGCTTCCTGAAATGTGTGGCCGTAAGACACATATAAAAAATGTATAATTCCCCCATACCCACTGAAATGAGAAAACAGAACATATCTAGAATTCTGAAACATCCTGATATTTTGAAAGGAAGTCTATATTTTAAGGCTTAGGTGAACCATCAGATCTCTAGACAACTTGGCTTACTCTTATCTCACTCTCAGGTCACTTGGTGTTGAGTGACGAGGCATTCCATGCTTGTAGTATAATTACGTAGGGGCTGCTTACCTAAAAAATGAAAGGCAGCACAAATCCCACAAAGCAAAGGGCTTCTTTACTTTTGTCAGCAAGACAGTAGTGCAGGACTTACCTAGACATGCCACACGTTCCAGTGGAAGGACCAGGTCTATTCTATGGCATCTACTGCTCGGGAAAGTCATGAGTCCTCAACCTCAGTACCGATGGTTAGTCTTGAAATACAAATGCCTTGTGTAGTGGATAAATTATTTGCAATTCCAAATATCCTCCTCAGAACCTGGAACCTTTCTGTGAAACATTTCGTATCTGATTTCAAAAATCTTCTCTTAAACCCTGTCATGTTATTGTCTCTGTTTGGTTCCTATAGTTTAGACATGTTGATATTAAAAGCTAGTTAAATGATTTTGCCAGGTAGAAGGAAGACCTAGAAATATTGACAGAAAGGCATCATAGGTTGCAAACAAACACAAGTGAACATGACCATAGAATCGTTCATCTGGTTAGATAGCTCAGCTTGTACTTTATACAGCAAAACTCCCATCAATAGAAATGTTTCAGAGAACAGCATAAAGTCTGAGCTTATTTTTCCAGTAAAATAAGTATTTAAAAATATTTTTTATTGTAATCTTAACTGAAAATATAATTTTATCCATTTATCTACCTCAAAGGTAGAGTATAATAACTGTATTAGGCCATGATTTATAGGTACAAGTGACAAAAACTATCTCAAAGAAAAGAGAAGCTATAGATTATAAAATTAAATTATAGACTTCATATTTCATAAAAAAATCAATGACATAATCCATTTCTAACATACAATAAATTGAAAACTATAGCTATTAAATATATATTCTCATTCTCATATAAATTAGAAAATAAAACTAGTAAAGCACTATTTAAAATAAACATTTCATTAAAGATATAAAAAAATCAATCATAAAATTAAAATGTCATTTGACCATTTACAAGATTTCAATCTTATATTGTAAAACAAACTAAATAAATGGTGTTAGGTTGTAAGTATGTTTTTGAGCAGTAAGTATACACCTCTTTCAGAATCTACAGTAGTCCAAGTATTTCCTTCTGGCTATTTTATCTTCAAAAAAAGATCCCTTTTCTTTTTTGATAACTTGGAGGAAAACTTTGGGGACATGTTTTTTTTTTTAATTTTTAAGAGACAGAAACAACATTGTCTTGAAAGAAACTTATTTAGTTTAGAAAATGTTTCCTGTTTGTCTTTACCTTCTTTTAGTTCATCAGTGTAAAACTAAAGATTACCAGTTTCAATTGCAATATGCTACTTTTTATTCCACTAGTTCAGGAAGTCTTGGAACCAAGGTAGAATTTAGTTTTCTAATAGAAGCTTTGCTTCGTCAATTGCTCTTTTCTTCTTCATCTTGATATTATAGGCATAGAGAAAGTGCACCTTTATTCAATTCAAACTTTTAAGGCAGAATATGACTCTCTGGGTACATTACAAAATAAAATAATTCAAACTTCAGGGCTTTAAAAAATATTCAGTTAACAGTATTACACCACCAACAACAACAAAAATCAGCATTTTAGTACCTAAAATAGTGCCCGAATATATGAATATCAAAAAGTAGAAATGTAATCAATCACTAAAGGGATGTGGATGGTCTTCAGGATGGCTGGTGCCTGGGGACCAAGCACCTTCACGACTCTCCATCTCTCATCTCCACTTCCTTCAGTGGGAGGGAGGAGGACGAGGTGGGAGGGTGGCTTTAATGACCTCCAAGTGACTTTTCCACAAGCTAGGGGACAGGCTGTCTGCAGCTCTAAACTCAAATCCTTCATCTTTGTGACCAAAAAGGAAAGACGTCTTCTCTCCCCAGTCCACTTAAAACAAATCTTATTGAAAAACTTTAAGTATCACAAAACCAGTCGCTGTAGCCCAGGAGTGAGGTCCTTTGATTAGTCCAGCTTGGGTGAGGTATTACCTACCCCTCTACCAATCACTGAGGCCAAGAAAAGTGGGTCATGTACAAAGATGGCATCCCCCTTTGGGATCCCAAGGATAGAATGGGAAGTGAAGCAAGTCCCAAAATGAAGGGATGCAGGTCCCAAAGGAAAAGGAGGGAGGCAGAGAGGCAACACAATAAATGTCTGCTACAAGTGACTTTATTTGAAATTTTTTAGTTCAAAAGATTACTATGCCTCAGAGTCAAGATCTACATGTTGTTTTGTTAGCTTCTGGAAGATGTAGGAAGAGTACAAGATTGGGTAGATATTAGACTTATGTTCATGAATGACACAATGGGTTAATCAGTGAGTGCTCAGTGAACTCAGTTTACTCATTGCCAAAGGAATATCACCCTGGCAGAATTTAAACAAATGACACAGTCAGATGGACAAGGGTTAAAACTGATGATTAATAAGGTTAATAAGCTGGAATGGAAATGGATACAACACACTGGTGTTATATCAGATGGAGTCCCTCCCTAAAGGAGTTTTAGTGAGAGGAACAAATCCCAAACGTGAAAAAATAATTTCTGATACCAATAAATGCTTTGAAGAAGACAAAGTAAGCAAATAGAGAGTACCTTGGTGAGTGTGGAAGCTGCTCCAACTAGGGTTGTCAAGGAAGACCTTTGTAAATAGTTGATATACGAGCTTAGAGACACGAATGATGAGATGGAGGTGATCCTGTTAAGGTCTAGAGATCAGCCTTCCAAACAAGAGGAACTGTGAAGCCAAAGCTCCCAAGATGCGAATGAGTTTGCAGCACTGGAATATCAGCAATAAGGTCAACGTGTGTAACATTTAGCGGACAAGTGGAGAGTGCTAGGAGATGGGGTCAGAGAGTGAGACAGGGGCCGGATTATGCTTTGTAAGCCAGAGTAAGGAATTGGATTTTGATTCCAAACTGTAAAAATAAAATGAAAAGACCAGTGGAGTTGGCATTTAGATAATATCATTACTATCAGTCCTGTCTTGGGGGTAAAAAGCAAGTCAAATTGCAGTAGGTTTCAAAGAAAACATGAAGAAGTTAAGTCATCACCAGGAGACTCTGGTGTAGTTCCAAAAGGGGGATGCTGCCATATAAGGACTTCTAACAGAAATAACACAGGTCTTTCTGGTTAATTTCTGGTGGATTCTCAAGTTGTAAATCATGTTCTTACTTACCTAGGACCCATTCATATTCCTGCCAATGGCAATGCACTATGATGACCAGAGAATCTGATGCCCCCAAAGACTTTACGGAGATTGATTCTTCCCCATTCCAAGACCTTCTTGCTCACAATTAGCCCTGATATTTTTGGTGGAAAGGCGTGTTTTGACAATTCTGGAGAATTCATGGCAACCATCTTTGATTTTATAAATCCTGATGTGAATCTATTTTTTAATGGTGAACATTTTTATCACAAAATGGAATGTAAGAGAGTAAAAAAAATGTGCTTAATCCAGGATCTAGCATAGTTTTATTCCAGTTAATAATGGTGAATTTCCCTACACCACTGAGAAGTTTCCATTTACTTTCATAAGTTATTCATTAACCCAACTGACACAGTTTGAGATTCAGTTTGCTAACAAATAATCCGAATTCTTGGCAGAGCTTGCTGATGGTGATCACGTGGAAATGCTCTTAGGATAACTGGTAGACTCACCTTGCTGTCGCTTATGAAAGCCTCATACCTAGTGGTCTCATGGAAGGCCTTAAAAAATATTTCCTCTTCCTTTAGGATGTAGCACTTTTTCAGGAAACTTCTTCTTCTTCCTTAGCTCCGAACAGCATGTTCCAGAGAATTCTACACTCACACATTGGACTTTATGATTTTCTTCTCATCCAGGCACTCATTTAGCTAGCAGCTTCTTGGGAATGTGTTAAGAAATTAATTTCCCATGCCCAAACCACATGTCTGCCAGAGAAGCTACGAAGCTGCATGTGAAAGAAAACAACACTTCGTGGATTTGCCTCAGCTGACGTCTACTTAGAATACGACAAGCATGTACTTATTACTATATGACTTTTCAAAAAGTGAAAAACAGGGCTTCCCTGGTGGCACAGTGCTTGAGAGTCCGCCTGCCAATGCAGGGGACATGGGTTCGTGCCCCAGTCCGGGAGGATCCCACATGCCGCGGAGCGGCTGGGCCCGTGAGCCATGGCCGCTGAGCGTGAGCGTCCGGAGCCTGTGCTCCGCAACGGGAGAGGCCACAACAGTGAGAGGCCTGCGTACCGCAAAAAAAAAAAGAAAGTGAAAAACACTTAGATCATGGTCCTGCATGATGAATTTCCACCACCACCACCTCCTCACTGCTATCCACTTAAAAATCCTACAGTAAGATCACAAGGTGATGTTAAGATCTACCACAAAACACCTACATAAAGCAATACTAAATGAGGTTTACGTTTAAGAAGCTGGTTGGCCACATCAGTCATGGCATTTTTACTGAAGAACTGGGTGCCATAGGGGATCTACTCCTAGTACCCAAGAGATCTCTTCCACTTGCTTGGACTTACATCCTAGCTCTGTATTTTTCTGCAACTTAGCAAAGTTCCTTGGCCTCTCTAATCCTCAGTTTCCTCATACATAAAATAGAAATAACAATACTACTTGTCTTATAGGATTACAATGTGGATAAACTGAGATAATACTTATCAAGTACTCAGAACAGCCTGGCACATAATTAAGGTTGGCCATTATTATTTTTTTATTATTATTTTTTTTTGCAGTACGCGGGCCTCTCACTGTTGTGGCCTCTCCCGTTGCGGAGCACAGGCTCCGGACGTGCAGGCTCAGTGGCCATGGCTCACGGACCCAGCCGCTCTGCGGCATGTGGGATCCTCCCGGACCGGGGCACAAACCCGCGTCCCCTGCATCGGCACGCGGACTCTCAACCACTGCGCCACCAGGGAAGCCCAAGGTTGGCCATTATTATTCTCTGTAACCTATTCTGGGAAATAAATGAAGAATCAAAAAATATATACAAATGATATACAGCTGTAGAATTAAGAGGGATACCGTGTAGTACTGATTTTTAAGTACCACAGGAAATTCAGGGGCAAAAGAGGTCAAGGAGATGAGAAAGTCTTCGCAGAAGTCATGAGCCTTGAGTGAGGCCCTGGAGAATTTGGATAGGGAATGTAAAAACAATGCATCTATGGACACAGAGGCAGAAGCAGGAAGGAATGTGTCTACAGAGCACAGATAAAAGACCAGACAGTACAGAAAGAGCAGAGGAGCACATACAAGGATATGAAGTTGAAGAAAGATGAGCTAGTTTACGGCGGGTCTGCCAGTTGGAAAACTTATTTGGTTAAAAAAAAGTGTCAAATGAAAAAAGACCTTTGACAGAAAATGATTTATTTCTGCCTTAGTCCATTCAGGCCTCTATAACAAATTGCCATAGACTGGGTGGCTTATAAACAACAGGGATTTATCTCCTACAGTTCCAGAGGCTGGAAGTCCAAGGTCAAGGTAATAGTAGATTTGGTGTCTGGTGAAGGCCCATTTCCTCAGTCACAGACAGCCATCTTCTTGCTATGTCATCACATGAAGAAAGGTAAGAGGAAACTCAGTGCAGTCTCTTGTATAAGTTACTAATCCCATTCTTGAGGGCTCCATTCTCACGTCCCAATCACCTCTTGAAGGCCCTGCTGCTTCATACCTTCACACTGGGGGTTAGGATTTCACATATGAATTTGGGGGGGACATGAACACTCAGTCTATAGCAATCGAACATGATGTTTGTATTACAGCCGGTAGGGCTCTATTAGAAATTCAGTCATGGGATAGTGAGAGCTTTTAGGGAAACGGAGGGACCAAAGATCTCCTAACCCTATTTCCTTCACCAGTCACTGCTCATCCTTCTTTGCTTCTCTTTTTGGCAAAATTTCCCCAAAGAGTTCTACACTTACTGTCTTTTCTCTCTTCCTACTATCTCTTAGGTGTTTGCCCCCTCACTCTACTGAAACTGCTCACATCAATGACATGCACGTTGCTGAAACCAATAGTCATTTTCAGTCCTCATTTTACTTCTCAGCAGCATTTGATAGAACTGACCCTCACTTCTTCCTTTATGTGCTTTCTTCAATTGTCTTTCAGGATACCACACACTCCTACTGCACTAGTTGTTCTTTTTCATCTCCTTTGGCTTGCTGCTTCTCTTCTCTGATCCCCTCAATGTTAGGGCTCAGTCCTTGATCTCCTTATCTCCTCTCTATATATTCCCTCTCTCGGTCACCCAGATCAAAAAACGAACAATATCATTTTTGAATACATTGAATGCAGACCATCAAAAATATGAACAAGAACAAGTGTTGGTGAGGAGATGGAGAAACTGGAACTCTCATGCATTGCTGGTAGAGTATAAAGTGGTGTGGCCTCTTTGGAAAACAGTTTGGCAGTCATTCAAAAATTTAACCATAGAGTTACCACTCGACCCGGTAATTCTAGTCTTAAGTATACACCCAAGAGAAATGAAAACATATGCTCACACAAAAACTTGTACATGAATGTTCATAGCAGCATTATGCATAAGAGCTCAAAAGTGGAAACAACCAAAATGGCCATCAAATGATGAATGGATAATCAAATTGTGGCTCTATCTACACAAGAGAATATTATTCAGCCATAAACAGGAACGGCGTACTGATACACAGTGCAACATGGATGAACCTTAAAAGCATTTTGCTAAGTGAAAGAAGTCAGACAAAAAATATTTTGCATGATTCTATACGTGAAATGTGCACAATAGGCAAATCTATAGAGACAGAAAGTAGATTAGTACATTTTAAGGGCTGAAGGGAAGGAGAAATGGAGAGTGACTGCTAATGAGCATGGAGTTTCTTTTTTGAGTGATGAAAATGTTCTGGAATTAGACAGTGATGATGATTACAACTATTTTGTGACCATACTAAAAACAACTGAATTGTACACTTTTCAACAGTGAGTTTTATGGTATCTGAATTATATCTTAATTTTTAATAAAACAACTACAAGGTTTTGAACTTCCTTTCCATGGTTTCCATGTACAGGACCAGCAACCTGGGCTAGACTGACTACTACAGAGGACTGAACGTGTCTCCGAGCATCATGGAAGTCAATCAATAAGGAAACCATCCTGGATTAAATAGTTCTTACACGACAAATGAAATGTGAAGTTAGAAGCTTTGTCCTGGGAGTACATGTTAGGAAAAATTACAATGTAAATCCTTATATCAGGGGCTATTAGGTAATATAATAGATACCGTCTTTGCGGTTTTGCCCAAGACACAGAAACATTCTTTTTTTTTTTTTTTTTTGCCGTACGCGGGCCTCTCACTGCTGTGGCCCCTCCCGCCGCGGAGCACAGCCTCCGGACGCGCAGGGTCTGTGTACGGCCCAGCCGCTCCGCGGCATGTGGGATCCTCCCGGACCGGGGCACGAACCCGTGTCCCCCGCATCGGCAGGCGGACTCCCAACCACTGCGCCACCAGGGAAGCCCCAGAAACATTCTTTGGAAGGATGTTTCTTCTGTTGACAAACTCTAAAAGATTAGGGCATCAAATAAAATTGCGACTAACTCTACAAAGGAATTTTTGCCAAAATAGTACAGCCTATTTCCAGATGATCTAACTTTTATAGAGGTAAGCTTATGAGGCCAAGAGACACAGAGAATCACATTCCCTTAGACCAACTTCCTCAGATACCAGATGTCTCAACTGAACATTTGGCAAGTATTAGAGGGCAGTCTAAATTCTGATTTGTACTGTTGATTAAATAAATGCCCATATGTTTCTGATACTGGACACGCAGGTAGCAAAGTCAATATACTGTCATGAGAATTTAGGGGCTTGATTTATACCCTTGTCTAATCAAATAGTCATCATATTTCCAGCTGGGGTGAACTCTAGAGATACCTGCAGATGGGGGTAAAGTGTTTTCAGATTCAGAAAAGAACTCTGAATCCTCTCATTTGGACAAGCACTTAGTTGATAGCCTAGCATTTCTGCTGTTAGACATGGAAAGCATGATTTAGGTCTGAAAAACTCTAAGTGCAGGTGTTTTTAATCAACTGCTTCTATCATGAAAGCATCTCAGTAGAATCCCTGCAAAACACGTAATTTGGTGTAGATCTGCATTTTAAACAAACTAGCTACAAAATATACCCCTTGAAGTAGCTGAGTGATCTATTTGGAGTTAAGGTATGTTCGTTTTGGATACTATGTGACAGTGCTTTTCTCTTAAATGTTTACTGAATGAATGATTTAATGAATTTATATTATAGTATCAAGATAGTATGTCTTCCCCACCACATTATAAGCTCTTTGATGATGTTATTCACCTGTGCATCCTCCACACAGTGCCTACTCCTGTATAAGACCCACAAGCTGATGCTCAAAAAACAAGGAGAAAGACACTGAATAGAATTAGTTGGGGTTGTTTTTTAAACTTCAAGTTTTGGATGCAGAGTATGTTTGACAGTATCAAGGGAGGCCCATGGAGTGGACACTCCACTCCAGAAGCTAAAAGAGGACAACTCATCCCTCTCCCCTCCCTCTGGCAGCTGGAGTGTAGGTCAATGTCTAGCCGTGGCCAAAGAGACCCTCCTATTAGGGACTTTGAATGTGGAAGAAATGACTCAAAAGGTGCAGGGTTACTTAGAGTTAATTTGAAGCACCAGCGGCAGAACTGTGAGTCTGCAACACAGCAACTGGTCTCCAGGGACAGTGGTGACAGCAGCTTCCTAAGCATCCCATTGCCACAGCAGGAATTTGGCCTCGTCTCGCCCATTTTCTGTGTTCCTGCCCTAGCCTGGTTGTCCAGATCTCTGTCAATTCATGAGCCACCCACGTAAACTGAAGAGTAAACGTGCAGGCAAGCCAGGAGTACAAAAACACGAAGGTTACCTTTTGTTCTCATTTACTTAGAAGGTGAATCACTTCTTACCCATTAACTCAGGTCAAATAACAGTTACGGTTTTCCAACCACACTGCTCTCTCAAATTTTCCTAGCCCTCCTATGAAATAAAGTTATCTTTAAAAAATCTAAACATCTATCTTAGATTTTAAATGCCTAAGATATTGCAATGACATTTTCCCAGTATGTTAAGGAAATGGAGCAAAGAGATTTTTTTCAAAATCCAATATGCACACAGTAGCCAAAGGTAGAGACCACTAAAGTGGAGGAATTCATCAATGGATGAATAGATTTAAAAATATGGTGTATCCACACAATGGGATATTATTCAGCCATAAGCAGAAATAAAGTACTGATACATGGATGCATGAAAACATTATACTTAGTGAACTAAATCAGATAATGGTGATGGTTGCATAGCATTATGAATATACTAAATGCCACTGAATTGTACACTTTAAAATGGTTAAAATGGTGAGTTTTATGTCATGCATTTTACCACAATAAAAAATTTAAGTCCAATATTCAAAAAATTAGCAGAAATATAAAGTAGAATATTTTAAACATGATCCATTCCATTTTCAACAGAACAAGGTGGCTTTTGTCAAAAGAATTTTCTGGTTATAAAATCTTTGTAGTTCCGACGCTCCTTCAGAACTCTCAGTGAAGTTATCTGTCATTACATAATCAAGTTTTCTTATTAAGAAATAACCTTGTTGGGAATGTAAATTGATACAGCCACTATGGAGAACAGTATGGAGGTTCCTTAAAAAACTAAAAATAGAACTAGAATTTGACCCAGCAATCCCACTACTGGGCATATACCCTGAGAAAACCATAATTCAAAAAGAGTCACATTCCACAATGTTCACTGCAGCTCTATTTACAATAGCCAGGACATGGAAGCAACCTAAGTGTCCATCGACAGATGAATGGATAAAGAAGATGTGGCACATATATACAATGGAATATTACTCAGCCATAAAAAGAAACGAAATTGAGTTACTTGTAGTGAGGTGGAAGGACCTAGAGTCTGTCATACAGAGTGAAGTAAGTCAGAAAGAGAAACACAAATACCGTATATTAACATATATATATGGAATCTAAAAAAAAAAATGGTTCTGAAGAACCTAGGGGCAGGACAGGAATAAAGATGCAGACGTAGAGAATGGACTTGAGGAGGGGGACACAGGGAGGTGGAAGGGTAAGCTGGGACGAAGTGAGAGAGTGGCATGGACATATATACACTACCAAATGTAAAATAGATAGCTAGTGGGAAGCAGCCGCGTAGCACAGAGAGATCAGCTCGGTGCTTTGTGACCACCTAGAGGGGTGGGATAGGGA
Source organism: Phocoena sinus (assembly GCF_008692025.1). Classification (NCBI taxonomy): domain Eukaryota; kingdom Metazoa; phylum Chordata; class Mammalia; order Artiodactyla; family Phocoenidae; genus Phocoena; species Phocoena sinus. The sequence continues at coordinate 71,850,386 of NC_045767.1, forward strand.
GGGTGGGAGGGAGGGAGATGCAAGAGGGAAGAGATATGGGGACATATGTATATGTATAACTGATTCACTTTGTTATAAAGCAGAAACTAACACACCATTGTAGAGCAATTATACTCCAATAAAGATGTTAAAAATATATAATAAATAAAAAGAAATAAAGTGAGATGCAAAAAACAGAAAAAGAAATAACCTTGTGTCTGGTGAGAGGAAAGCAAAGCTCCTTCAAAAAGCTCTTAATCTATCTCTGATCACAGTCATATCCCCTTTCATTTAAACACAATAAGGATGTGGTGAAAATAAAGTATAATTTAATCGATCTTGGCAAATATAATTTTTCCACTCTGGCAAAGTTTAAAACTCTCTTCTTATGTCATCAGTTACTCAATTTTCCAAAGATGTGGGACTTTACATGGGAAAAATGGGCTAAAGATGCCGGTATTTACGTAATTCTTCAAACTGGGATAGCAAAAATGGGCTGCCAGTTGCTCTCCCATAATTGGATGGCTCATTACTGTAAAATTACTTCAAGTTTGCTCTGTGGAATCCTGGGAAGTGACATTTACTCAATTTTTTATTCTAGAATTTTATAAATCCTTTATCTTTTATTTCCATCATTTCTATATTTCCCCCAAATCTCACATCCATCATAGGTAAAGAAAAAATATATGTGTGTGTTTATATGTTTATATGTATAAACACACTCACATATATATTCTAAGACCTTTCAATTATTGTTTTCCAACCCCAATAGAACTAGAAAAGAAAACCCTGCACCAAGAATCCAACTTTAAAAGTATTGATTTCAGTGTGTTTGTATCAAAGCCAGAGTGAGTGGCTTTTCATTCTAAGAAGCAAAAATGGTGAACTCTTTCTTAATTTACATTTCCTACATTACACAGGGTAAATTGAAATACCAGCAACTTCAAGTTCTATTTCTCAACTTATTAAAAAGATTTGTGTTGCTTAAAAAGGAATTTTCAATAACCTCTTGGGGGCGGGGATCGCAAGATTTTCCCATCCAGTTTCCTCAGAGGAAACCATCTTAATGCTTTTTTAAGTAATAAAAGCATTTCATTTCACAAGTCCTTAAAATACAATGACTTCATTTACTTTTAGAGGCTTTATCAAAGTAGGTTTTCAGAAACCCGCACTCTTGAGAGCAGGTGCCTGTAATCAAATACAGTTCTCTCACCTGATCCATTTCCCATGCTTTGGAGGGCTAGGTTTGAGAGCACTAACTCACTCTGCATTCATAAGGAAGATATTATTGCCAAGTTCCGTGAAGCCCTCTGAGAAATTCATCAGGGCTACAAACTACTGACCTTACCCTAAACCCATCTGCTTGCAGGCCAGCTGACTCAACGTCTCCTGCCAGCCATCCGCACACACGTGGTGTTCCATGGCAGATCTGTGAGCGGTCAGGAATGACGAGGAGTTCACATTTGCAGAGAGGGTCACTGAGGGGAAAAAAGTGGGGGGAACCCTAACTTAAAACATTTCTTCTCATGACACCGAATGATAACATGCTTTTGCTTTACTTGCAGACATTCATTTTTATTTCTTTTAGCTAAGAACCATTTGGTGAGTTCTTACCCTGTGCCAATCACTGATTGCCGTGTGGCGGGGGATGGAAAAATGAATTAGATGTGTTCTCTGCCCTCCAAGAACTAGAGGCTCTGGTGAAAGAGACAGGCAGTTCTTAACTATTCATTATGAGTTACAAGACGGCCACAGGCAGGCCCCATTCCCATGAGTTTACCCAAGCACTTGCATAATTAGAAGGAGCCAGTTGTAACTTCATTCAAATCGTTTCCTTTCAAGAAAGCTTGTGAGAATGCAAGTGTGTGAGAGGGATGTGTTAATTTCGGATTAATTTGGCATATGCACTAATTCCTCTTTTATCAAAGAGCATCCTCTGTACTTCATACACCATAGATTGTTCATGGAAACACTGCACAATTAATGACAATATACATCATAACCGTGATTTGGCCAGATGATGCAAAGGACTGAAATAAGGGCCAAGGGAATGGAAACAGGGATGAGTGTGGGACGATAGAATGAACCAAACTCAAGATGATAAACTGCAACATTGGGATACTGGTGAGAGATGCCTTTAAGTCCTGTCCATGTAAGGGAGTAGATAGAAGTCTCATCTGGATCTGGAGCGAGAATCCAGGGAAGATGGAAGACCACTTCAGTATCCTCTTCCAGGAGGTGTCAATGATACAAGAATGACTGACTATTGATAATTTATAATGGGTGATAATAAAGAGTTTTTAAAAAATTATATTCAAATGAAAAGTTATATCATCAAAACAATGTGAACCCAAATATTTTTACATATAAGATAGACATTTCAAACAGAGAAGTAACTTGTGGGGAAGTGTTCCGTGAGTTGGAAATAACATGTACAAATCACCACTGGCAGCTTTTATAATAGTAAACCAGAATAGATGAACTTCGTAAGATCTGTGAAACCAGTTAGGATTCATTTAGCTTAAATGGCTGCCAGGCATTAGAGCATAGAGCAGATGGCAGAAACAATCAGCTCACCACAGTCCCACTCGTCGGAACTGTCTATGCAGTCGGCTTCGCCGTCACACCACCGGTCACGTGACACACACTCGTGGTTTGCACATTCTAGCTCATCATCTTGGCAAAATGCTGGCAAGGGAACAAGAAGTGAGGAGACAAACATTTTAGGAATGAATGTGATTATCACTAACAGGCACATCATGGTTTGCCAGCAGGAGCAACTAAGGAAGACAAGATGTGGTCACCCACACCTCCAAACAGGTGTCAAGATCGAAGAGCAGAACTGATAAAATCTCATTTCTGAGAGGTCCATCCATACAAACAGCAAGGATTTAAACAGAACTACTGTCTCCAAGTGATGAGATTCTCTAGTTCTAACTACTGGGTTGAAGAAGTGGTACCCAGAGCAGCAGAAATACCAAAGATTAGAACATAGGGCTAAAATCTGAAGTGGCAGGAACAGAGCACTGGGCATGAGTGGACTGAAGTCACCCTAGGATGAAAACCAGCTCTGTCCACATTTATGGGTAATTTTATTCCTTTTTAATCTCTAGTATTAAATGACTCTCAGAGTCACACACTAATTCTCTCTAGGGTTTTTAAAAACTATGGCAAAACTCCTTGATTGCCTACCTAGCATCTATTACTTTTCTTCCTCCCTTTTAGAAAATGTATTTATTTTTTATTGGGGTATAGCTGCTTCACAATGTTGTGTTAGTTTCTGCTGTACAACGGAGTGAATCAGCTATATGTATACACATATCCCCTTCCTCTTGGACCTCCCTCCCATGCCCACCCCCATCCAGGTCACCACAGAGCACCGAGCTGATCTCCCTGTGCTCTACAGCGGGTTCCCGCTAGCTATCTATTTTACACATGGTAGTGTATCTATGTCAATCCCAACCTCCCAGTTCATCCCACCCCACTTCCCCAACCCCTGAGTCCTCCTTTTTTAAGGGAACATGAATTTATTCAGGCCCGCACACCAGCCCCTGCTCCACGGCAAGATCTTGATTCGTTTAAGCAAGACATGGCATTTTTCTGACTACAATTTTTTTTTCTCTGACTACAGTTATTAGTCTAGGAGTAAAGATGGGATCCGAGATCAGGGTCTTGGCCTGTGGTTTTGTAGGTTGTGCTTTCCAAGGAAGTTCCTGCCCAAACCCCACTGTCCAGGCCACGTGTCCTAGCCTGAAGAAACAGCATCTTTTTCTAATTGGTTCTCCCTAAAGATGCTTCTTTTTGCAGTTCAGCTGTTTAGGTGGTGTTTTTTGGAATCCACACAACAATAGCTGACTGCTAGCTGGGACCCAGCTCAAAGTTGGCCAATCTGAGTGAAGCCCTAAGTGATATTCCAGAGATGAGGGTGAGGTTCTCTCTCCTTCCTAGCGGCTATGACCAGGGAAGCATGGCACACCAGGTGCTCTTGGCAGCCATCTTTGGACTCTGGTAGGAGGCAGCTAGAGGTCGAGCAAATGTAAAGAATCCCAGAAGAGGTGCTGAGCTCCTGTATCTGGCCCTACACTTGATTTTTAATATGATAATATAAGGCATATGCAAAACACAGGATAATAAAAGAATAATTGCTTCTTCATTGCTTAAGTCTGTTTGAGTTGGGCTTTCTGTTACTAGTAGGTAATGCATCTTAGGAGATTTTTTTTCTGATTCTAAAACTACTGGCCATTCATTCAGAATATGTAGAAAAGACAGAAAAGCACAGAAACTTAATAATTCCACCATTCAGGGATTACAATTGTAAACTTTCTATTATGCCCTTCTGATCTTTTTCTATGTGGTTATATGTACGTTCAAAACTCAGGACAATAGTACACATAATTCTTTATGCTTTGTTTTATTCATCTAATGATATGTAATGAACCCACGAGAAATTATCCTTCTAATTTAATTTTTAATGTTTGCATATTATTTCATTTTATGGCTGTATTTTATGTTCCCCCTATTTTTGGATACTTGGGGTGGTTTAATTTTTTTCCGTGTTATAAATCATGCTAGACTAATATCATTATGCATACATTTTACACGTTTGATTGTATTCTTGGCATATATTTTTACAAGTGGAGTTTTAATCAAAAGGTCTGAAAATACAAAAAGCTTTTGATACATATTTCCAAATTTCTCACTTACATTCAAAATGAGAGGTAATTAGTGTTTAAAATAAAACGTCACATTCACAAATTCACGGTAAGCACTTACAGCAATTCTTTTCATCCATGTGATCAGGGCAGTCTGGGAACCCATCACAGACGACTGTGTGCTTCAGACATTGCTTGTTAGATGGACATTCCCAAAGATCTCTCTCTTTACATCCTGGAGACAGAAGGAAAGATTATTTGCAATAGATGTGAAGGTGAAAATAACAACTTTGATCAAGCAATGTAAAAAAGTTACAATATAAAGGTATGATTTCCTTTTCCTTAACAAGTTTTGACTCCTGTATACCGTGGAAAATGTAATTTTGAAAGCAGAAATGCTTGGTAATCTCCAAACTGCATTATAAATAGTACAGCTCTCCCAGGAGAAGATCAAAAGTGACATATGGGAAATCGGAAAAAAAAAAAAGAAAAAGCAACTGTACTTTAACGTTCATCTTTAGCTGTTCCTTTTGCTTTCTAAGCCAATTTGCCAACATATAAGACACATCTATAAAATGATGAGTTAACGCTTTAAGGCAAATATGCCAAAACCTAGCGATCTAAATGCATATTATCTTAAAATGTAATTTCAATCAACAAATGGCGAGGCCATCTGTGTGTTTAGCAGAAGAGGCTCCTCCCATATGCCAAATATCTGCAAAACTAGCTCAAGAGCCATTACTTCAGTCACGCAGCCAGAAATCTCATGTTAGGAACTTTATCAGTTAACCTGAGAAAAGAACATAATTTGCCTAAGACCAGGACTATAAGCTTGAACTGTAATTTGCCTATACAATAACAAGCTCTTACAATGAACTTAATAAATGTCATTTGCTTCACAGACAGCGCATTTATACGTCCGCTAGAACATGCCAAGGGTCTGATGTGTTCTTGTCACGCCGGTTGGATCCATGACCCTCACCAGGCTGTGAGGGGCGAGAAGGAAGAGACCACATGTATTCACCTTTGAGCATCCTGAACCCCCCTGCCTAGAACAGCAGCTAGCCCTCAGCAGGACCTCGATACACGTGAATCTTAAATGGAACTTCATTTCACGTAAGGAACGAAAAGTCTCTCATTCCCAGGGAAAGGTAATTTAGTGTAAGGTGAATGAAATGCCAAGCAGTGATGAAATAAGGGGTTTCTTTTTTTTTTTTTTTTTTTTTTTTTTTGCGGTACGCGGGCCTCTCACTGTTGTGGCCTCTCCCGTTGCGGAGCACAGGCTCCGGACGCGCAGGCTCAGCGGCCATGGCTCACGGGCCCAGCCGCTCAGCGGCATGTGGGATCTTCCCAGACCGGGGCACGAACCCGCATCCCCTGCATCAGCAGGCGGACTCTCAACCGCTGCACCACCAGGGAAGCCCTAATGGGTTTCTTTAGAGATGCTACTTCTCATTTGATCTGGTACAAATCATTCAGAGAAATGTCATAGATGACTGACTTAGGTTTCTTGGAGTCCCGTATGAGAAAATAATCTGCCTTACAAAAAATTCTCATTGAAAAGTTATCAAAATAAGTCCCCAGAAGAGAAATTTTTACTATGGGATAAAATTAGATTTAAAGTCTTTCACCATTCAAAAATATAGGACAGCAGTAGAGTATGTGACTGCAAAACTGTAGGAAATAGTGAGAGGCCTTCACTAGCTGACCATCTAGAATGGTTTTAGGCCCAGGGACATCCATTCTAGGAACTCATGGGAATATAATCTGGAGTTTTCAGCTAACCAAGAATACATCATCTGGGGCTTCCCTGGTAGCGCAGTGGTTGAGAGTCCGCCTGCTGATGCAGGGGACATGGGTTCGTGCCCCGGTCCGGGAAGATCCCACATGCCGCTGAGCAGCTGGGCCCGTGAGCCATGGCCATTGAGCCTGAGCGTCTGGAGCCTGTGCTCCGCAACGGGAGAGGCCACAACAGTGAGAGGCCCGTGTACCGCAAAAAAAAACAAAAAACAAAAAAAAACAAAAACAAAAACAAGAATACATCATCTGGAATGTTCTGGCAAGGAGACTCATCACAAACCACATCACTTGCTAGTAGATGGTGAGAGAAAACAGCATGAGTCTTTCTGACTGTTCACAAGGTACATTCCTAAGAGTACAGAGAAGAATGTGGACACTTGGAATGAAATGATAAAAGATCACAAAAGTCGATCTACTGGGACATAAGACCTGTATGCTCACAGATGGTAATAATAAGAGATAACATTTATTATCCACTATAAATCCACCTTCTAGATATTAGTTTTAATTCTTACAATAATACCATAATGTCAGAATTACAATCACCATTTTCTTAGTAAAGAAACTGAGATTTAGAGAAAATAAACAGATTGCTCCAAATCCAGCCTTACAGAGAAAGATCCAGTAGGGAAGCAGGTGCAAGCCTTTAGTTGCTGTCCTCAGTATGCATTAGAGGTAAGAGCAAAGGAAACAAAGCTTAGAGTCAGACATCTGGATTTGAACCTTAGCTCCAAATCTCATTAGCTGTATGACCTTGGATAAGTTCCTTAATTTCTCTGAACCTCAGTTTCCATAGCTCTAAACAGTAATAATAACACCTGCTACAAAGGGTTGCTATAAAGACAAAATGAGTACTCTATAGGCAGTAATTTCCCTTCTGTATCTTCTCTTTTCTAATAAAAGTTTGTGTGGCCTAATGCCTCCTTTGTGGAGTTATGATGAACATAAATGAAGTAGGATGAAAAGGTCAAGACATGAGGCACATGGAAGATACAATTATGATTTTGTGAAAAAATCATTCTCTCTTTAAAGTGGCATTTTTGGTGTAATTATGCTTTAAAGGTATGCTTTAAAAGGAAAAGGGTATGACTCCATTAAAAATTAAAACTAGGTATGGATAGGATGAGATATTTAATGCAGCTGTAGGTCATGAAACCAAATAATTGTTGATGTCAGAATAACCGCCACCTCCCCCCGTACAGACATAATGGCTACGCCCACTCACAGAGGCCACCGTGTATTGCTAAAGTGACCAACTCATCCCAGTTTGCCTGTTTGAGCACTAAACATCCCTGCTTCCAAGAAACCCCCCTCAGTACTGGGCAAAGCATAATGGTTCGTCAACCCTAAGTGTGCTAAGCGTTCTGCTGGGTTCTTCACTTTCTCTCTCAGTTTCACAAAATCTCTGCGACGCGGGCTTCCCTGTCAGAGGCAGATCCCACCTGAACTGGGGCACCTTTTTTCTCTATCCAAACAGTTGTCATTATAGGTGAAGAAGGCAAAGCACCTTAAAGCAGATGTCTCTTGAACTCTAAGAAGCTTTCAGTGATGCCAGTACAGAGTAAGTGGGTCCACTCATCAGGGCTGCTAACTTGAGCTACATCAAATAAAGTGTTGTCAGGGTAGAGCTGCTCGTCTTCGGCCAGCAGCTGCCCCAGTGGCTGTGGATGTGACCTCAGAGCAAATCAAGGGAGCTGAGCAGTGAGGTTCAGGCCTGGCAGGTGTGACGGCCCCTCCAGAGCCCGTGACCCTGGGCCATGGAGCCCAGATCTCAAAGAACAGCCGCAGCATCTGTGGTAGCAGCCCGAACAAAGGAGCTGTCTCCCTCCCCGAACTCTGGGCCTAACCGTCAGGGGCAGCAATGACAGCACAAGTCACAGAGCTCCCATCTTTGACCAGAAAGCCCCAGTGGACCTCCCAATTCCTTAGTCACACCCCTTTTCGGGGCACCATCTTCATGTCATCCTCTTCAAGACGTGCTGTCTGAGTACCCTGTGAAGAGGCAGGATGAAGATTTTGAAAGGGCTTTAAATTGCAGGGTGGGAGCCACCCTCAGGGACCGTAATCCTGGAGATGGGGACATCCACCACCAAAACAAGCACTACCTCAAGGACGAGGCTCCACCCAGATGCCCACATTCACTATATAAATCAGGGACTCTGCCCAGCCTGTGCTTTGGACTGACATGCCAGTCTGCCCTCCTCTGCCATAAATAAGACCTTGGTCTGTCAGAGATAATACCAAGCTAGACAGGACTCCTTCCCTCAAGGGAGATCCCTGAGGTGACCTGTAAGGGGACTTGCCTCCTGGATTTCCTAGCACTGTGGCAGGTGGGCTCTTGGTTATTGCCCTCTGAGAACTGAGTAAGGCATGTTATAAGCATTCCAAACTGTGCGGGATAAAGCGTGCTTCTCTAAATGTTACAGGTGAGAAAACTGAGGCCCAGAGAAGTTAAGTGACTGGCCAAAAGTCACACAGCCTCTAAGTGCTGAGTCTGGATTTAAATCCAAGTCTAGGTCTACAGAGAGCACTCTACCATTCCAGGCTGCCTGCCCAAGACACCAAATCAGATAGCAAAGAGTTAGCCAAGTAGCAAAATATCTAAAGAGAAGGAGAATGTCTCTTCCTTAGCATGAAGGATTAAATGTGATCAGAGGTCAATCCTAAGACTCCTTCTGAAAGTACATTTGTGGGTATGCGACATGAGATGAACACAATGACCCTCACTCTGTCTTCTAGTCACAGAGCAGGAAATCGGTCTCTTCCACAAGCAAAGGGACAAAGAGACTGGCTCTCTGGGTATTTAAAAGAAAAACACAGTAAAGTCCTTCTCTGTGAGAAATACACAAATACTATTAAGGAGTCCAAACAGTTAGGGAAAAAAAGTCTTTTGGAAAACTTATAAAATCAAGCTGTAAAACCTATAAATATCAGAGCCAGAGGCTTTAAACACAGCCTAAAGGGGTTTTGACTCCAAGAAGAGGTTCAGGTTATAAAGAAAGATTTTACTGCATTTTATCTATCACCCCAGAGGAGATCGAAGGTAGATGATGAAATGGTTTTTAATTATTTGAAGATAAACAGAAAGGTCCTTAAGGACACTCGCATTTGGATTGTCTACCTTTCTCTGTATGTTGTATACCCTTTTATGTAGAAGAGTGATCAATTAGTAATTGTGATGTTATATTCATGTAATGAAGCATTTTATTTCTCCAGCAGATATAAAAAAACTGAGCTATATTCTCATTTAACTGACCCATTGAGAAGACTCGCTGCTCCCATCATAGCTCAGGTACCACCTTGTTCCTGCTGGTATAGCTCATCCAATTGTGGACATAGGCCTAGCAGAAGCTAACTTCAATCTCACAAACTCAGATCTATAGCATGAAGGCAAAGCTCAGAAATATAATCTCATTGTTATTTTCTTTAGCTCGCCTTTCCTTTATGCCCTTCTTGTTCATTTCTCTGCCCAGATCTGCACCTTTTTCTCCATTGATTAGATATCAATGCTTGGTAAATGTCAGATTGAAAATAAGCTTCTTTCATCCAGTTGCTAGATCTACAGCCAGCTTCATCTACATAGTAGATGTTCAATTAATGACAAACTATCACTTTAAGACAAGGAAGTGCTTCTGTACTGACGCAGTACTGACTCTGTAAATCACTCCTATCTTTTAGACTTCTCTCCCATGAAGCAATTCTGGAATGATATGTTCATATTTACATAATTCTTCCAAACGCTTGCTGAAAACATTTCTAATAATGACAATACTTCCGACTGTTGTTTACACTAACAATTATACAATCAGTACAACTTCAACAACAAAAATTTACCACAAGAGCAGGAGACACTTCAGAACAACATTACTCCCAGCCCAGCTGGATGGCTCCCACAAAGAAGGGAAGCGAGAAGAAGGGCTGGTCCACCATCAATGAGGTGGTGACCAGAGAAAACACTGTCGACGTTCACAAGTGAATCCATGCAGTGGCTTTCAAGAAGCGCACCCCTAGGGCACTCAAAGAAATCCAGATATTTGCCATGAAGGAGATGAGATTTCCAGATGTATGCATTGACACCAGGCTCAACAAATCTGTCTGGGCCAACGGAATAAGGAACGTCCCATACCATATCCATGTGCAGTTGCCCAGAAAACATAATGAAGATGAAGATTCACCAAACAAGCTCTATACGTTGGTTACCTATCCACCTCTCGCCACTTTCAAAACTCTGCAGACAGTTAATGTGGATAAGAACTAACTGTTGATTGTCCAACAAGGTTATAGAACTGCCAAAAACCAACACTACTTACTGCCAAATGTTTAACGCATGTATTTTAAAAGTGTATTTACAAATGGTGTGCTTTGACCTCCGTGTTTTCCTGCTGCAGAAGTGTCAGAGAAACAGCGTAAATTTCCAACACATCAATTATTTTATAATTAAATTAAAGAAGTACTGTTTTGAAGGGAAAACCCAATAATGTTGTTAAAATTTTGGAGGAGCTGCAGATGTGTGAAAGTGAATAGTTAATAGTCATAGTATTCAGGAAAGCCCAAGCATTTAAGTGCATTCCACTCCACAATGGACGGAATAAATCAGAAAGACAGGAAGCTTGGAGTGAAACCCAGCTTTGCTGGAGCTGGTGTTTGTATTACCAGATGGTATGCCTATCCACGCCCATGGAAACAGAGGGACAAACTGCGCAAGTAGGCAAAATGGGAATCCGAGGATTTCCCAGTAGTCCTCCATTGGGCCTTCCTCTACTGCGGGACTTCTTCATTTGATTTTAACTGCTGTGTTCTCCCAGAGCATGGGACGTGCCCATTCAAACGCGTGCATGCGGCCCAGTTGCTTTGGAAAACTTAATGAGAATTCTCTCATAGATTAATACTGTTGGGGCAATTAATGCTCCAAATGTATTCATTTATTACTGACTTTTAACTTTCCTTAACCAGAACTCTCAATAACATCGTCAGTCTTTTGAGTGCTTTATAGAGATTAGACAATTTATTCGATAGTTCTCATGAGCCGTTAATTGTGAGATTAAAGTACTGACAAAAACTCATTACTTAACTAGAAACCTGACATTTTAGGATCACTTGTACCCTATAGTGCTTTAAATTTCTTTTTTACAGAATATACTCTAGAACTCAGACCATTTAATCTTCATAAGACTCTTTTTGAGACTAAATTTTTACATTTCTCAAATATTTAGTCCCCTACTGCAAATTTCGGTCTAGCCACCCAAGGAAGTATCATGTAACCTCTTTGGACAATCTAAGATAATCTATTTTAACTTGCATCTCAGAATACCATAACCCATCAAAGCCATAGTGTAGTGAAAAAAATCCAATAGATTTTTTTTTTTTGAGGTATGCGCGCCTCTCACCGCTGTGGCCTCTCCCGTTGCGGAGCACAGGCTCCGGATGCGCAGGCTCAGCGGCCATGGCTCACGGGCCCAGCCGCTCCGCGGCATGTGGGATCCTCCCGGACCGGGGCACGAACCCGCGTCCCCTGCATCGGCAGGCAGACTCTCAACCACTGCGCCACCAGGGAAGCCCCCAATAGATTCTTAATAAATCATTTATATAAGGGATATTCAATGAGTTTTGATTTATTTCTTTACATACAGACCACAAACAAAGCAAACAACAGTAGCTTCTCAAAACACTGTATGTTCCTCCCTAACAAAATTACCATCATTCTGACAGTTCTAATTTTCTAGAAGATGCACTTATCCATATTTATAGTAGCTGATAGGATTTCAGTTGATTGCTTGTGACATTTTGTCTGGACCAGAAGGGCAATGTCTACTATGGAAAACTCATTTTGGGAAGCAAGGCAATATTTCATCCCTCAAAAGCCAAAAGAATAAAATGATTTCAAAAGATGCATTGCCTCATGTGCTTTCAGTGGCAAAAAGTGTCAGGTTTTTTAAGCAGAACAAGCTAAATAATCATAACCAAACTATTCTCTGGGGTAGCCCTTCAATCATTTTGCTTTACTCTAAAATATTGCTCAGTAAAGAGCACTGTCTGTTTTCTATTCCCTGACACACTTTGAGGTTACAAGTACAAAGGTTTGCAGGGAAATAAAATGGGAATTAGCTCCACTTAAATTGCCACTGGCATTTCTGGCCTTTCCATTGGTGATTTTGGAGTTCAAAGGCAGAAATGTCAGGAAGAGTTTTATCCTTTGCTGACAGAGACAAAAATCAGAGAGGGCATGAAGATAAATCCCAATTAAATTTGAATGTTAGAGCCTGCACTCTGTCTTTGTGTGTCTAGATGCCTATTTAAGAATATGGGAATCATAGGCAAGGACACTATTATTCTGACCTTAAAACAGATGACAACTGCTTTAGAATCTCTCAATAAAAATAATCTCTTACATTTGTGAAGAGCTTCTTCTTTTACTAAGAGTTTGCACATATGTCATCAAGGTTATAAGCAGAAGTGTAATTTAGGGGAAATCAATGGAATTAACAGGAAAAACACTTATAATGCATGTTTTGCCATTTGATAATTTAAGAGGTAAATGCCCTAGCATTCAATCCTAGTCACTACTTACAACTGTCAGTAAACAATGGACATATTTTAACACAATCCCTTATCCTAACGAGTTATTAGTGTACATTCAAGAAAAGTGCTATCTCACATACATACCACAGTTTTCTTCATCACTATCATCATCACAGTCAGCCTGGCCATCACATCTTCTGGAAGCCAGAACACACCGTCCTGAGCTGCACTTGAAGTGACTAGGTGAGCATTCTGTTAAAAGCAGTGGGCCATATTACTGTCAACAGACAGAAAACCCAGAACCATCAGCTAATTTATCCATTTACATGTGGGATGTTGTGGAGGAGTTATCACTGAACATAAGGATGGTCCTTCACAAAGCTGAAACTGTCAAAGTTTACTTGGCTTTCTTCTGTCTGCCTATCAGCATCTTTCCCCTTCATCCTTGACATCACCTCTTCAGATCAGCTGTTTTGTGTCTTTATGCTTTCCAGCAATGAACTCTCTTTCCGAATGGACAGCCTAACAATTGCTGGAGCCTGAAATGTCCTATGAAGTCAATGCTTCTAACTACCCAGCTGGCTTACCTTTAATGTGTCATATTGTTTCCCATCCTAATCTTTCCACCTAGTGGGCAGGTCCTTGATCCCATTTCTCTACTTGATTATCCTACATTGCCACGGTCCCTGAATGCTTTGCGCTTGAAGGAACCAAGGCATGATCTTCACCATTACCTACAGGGGCCCTAGTATAAAAGCAGCATCCATATATAATGGACTCTGTGAGTTAAGTGTGTTTAAAATAAATACCTAGAGTATTAAAGTCATCTCTGCAATTTATTTTTTAAATGAAGACAATGTCTAACAGATGGGTATCAAATTCTTCAATGTAATCAAGTTTATAGATTCACCACCTATGCAGCCTTTCTACTGGTAACTAAATACAAATAACAACAGAGAAACTTCTCAAAGTAGCTGATATATTCATCCATGTTAGATACCCCATTGTAATTAATTTAAAAATTAACCTTCCACATCGTCATCAGGCATTAGACAGGTTTGACTGTCTGAATTTTCCTCTGGAAATTGATTGCAATCTGTGTCTTCTGGCCATTGTAGGCCCACAATCCCAAGAACAGACTCACAGCGTTCTTTGGAATGCTCACACAGAGCTCTAAAAGAGCGAGAAAGACAAAATATTACAAGCGGAAACAGCTACACCTGATGTTAGGCCTCTATGTAGGGTTTTAATTCTGTATGGCTATGGGCTGGCGTGTATATGTGGTGTGTGTATGCAGTGTGTGTGCATACCAATGTATATATATGAATGCACATATACACAATAGATATTTGGGAAACCAAACTGAGTAATATCGCTACAAGGGGGATACATTCCAGAAACATACTTTCACCAAAAGAAACTTCATTGCAGAAATGGAAATAGAGATGTTCCCAGAACACGGATTCCCTCCTCCAGTTTGCCTTTCTCATTTTCTCTTCTGTCTTTCAGGCAGACACACTCCAGTGTTTTTTGTTTTAAGCAGGGAAGCCCCCAAAATCACTTGGACAGTCTGCCACCAAAGGTCATGGAATCTATACAACACCCTCAGCCTCAGCCCCCTGTGGTGCCCTGGGATGTGAGCCATTTCCTGTGCCAACCTGGTTTACCTAAGGCATTATTACTTCAGCTTACACCAAACCCATCTGTATTGAGCTCAAGTTGGTAAAAAATGAAGTTTGTTGGTCTTTGTTAAAGAAAAGACATACTAAGCGTTGTACTAGGTGCTTTTATGTGTATTATCTCATTTGTACCAGAATATTTTAAAATTGAGGTATCAGCATGTCTCAAAGAAGATGGCTTTACTTCCTATGGGGAAAGAAAAAAACAGTTTGCCTCAATATATTACCAAGAAATTAGTTACGGATTTTTTTTTTTAAGTAGACATAATGAAAGTTCGTTCCTAGGCAAATTTTTTATTTCCCTTTAAATACATTCTCATTTCTTAAAAGTTTCAAACTTTAAACCACTAAGTTAATTTCAACAGGTAAGGAATGGTTAGCAATTGAATGGAGACGTTTCAGAAAAGGCTCTGTCTAGATTTAAGTCTGTCTAGATTTAAGTTAAGATAAGTAAGATAAGATAAGTTAAGTTAAGATAGAGCATAACTTGATGCTGGTTTAGCCTAGGAATTTGGGGCAAAGACAAAGCCATGGCATTCCCATTTAGGTTTGCAAAAATGGGAAGCTCAACGGTGTTTAATAACTCTCTGTTGGACTGAATAGTTTTGTTGCAGATTAATATAAAAATGTATATAACTCAATTGCTGCTATTTTAAATTAACCAAACGATACCTAATTTAGATGGAAGTCAGGTAGTGCCTGACTCTACCACTTTTTTTTTTCCCTATAAAATGGAAATATAATATGTGGCACTACAACTCCCTGGCACACCTGTTCTTATAATAATCTGTGCAGTGCTCAGCCATAGAGACAGTAGTCCTAAAAGGTTATTTTGAGGATGATAACTACACTGAAGTATTCAGCACATTTTAAGGGCTCAAGAATGTTAGATATTTTCCAACTCATAGCTTAAAAACTGAATTTTAAGATCAATAACCAAGCTTGGCCAAAGGAATTATGTGTTACCCCATGAGCATATCAGTATATTATTCTTGTCATAATCCAAAAATTTTTCTTACAAATATCAGAATGTAAAACTCACTTTGATAGCCACTGAAAGTGAAAGATGTACGTGTATGTGTACACCTAAGAAACAAAACTCAAGTGTCTAGAAGTTCAACACTTTATTCAAAATGTTTATTCTAAACACTTATTCAAAAATGTTTATTGAATAGTATTTCAGGATCAGTCTTATCTTAGGCATTTTAATATGAAACCTAAGTCCTAAAATTATCAATCATATGTGGATATAAATTTGTTCCAGAGAACACTGCAATAGGGAAATTCTTATACACATATGAAAAGAAAGTCAAATACAAGAATTTGTTAAGTACTACTGAAAGTAATTATTCACTATCATTAGCCTTGCTTAGGAAAAGTAGAATAAGATTTATAAATAACTTGTTAACATAAAACTGGCAGACGTTTTATTAGTGATACTTTAAAAGGCATTTAGTAGAAATGTTCAGAATTATGTTTGCACAGCCAACATTAAATTTCACTCTATTTGTATAATTTGTTTAGTTCCCCCAAATCATTTTTAAATTTTATTGCATCCTGTCCCAACTCTATAGATGGCCCTACCTTGTCATCCATTTGATATTTGGCATATAATTTACTGTTTTCCCATCTGTCCACTGTATTGATATTCTTGCTTTTTCTTAAAGCTCTGACTTCTGATCCCAACATATGGTTTCCATAGTTACCACTCATACTTAGGCAGGCACATCTGTGTATTCACCCCTTGATGGAAAACAGCCCTGAGAAAAGCAGCCCTCACCTCTGTGACAGCCACCTTGTAGGTGCACATTCTCTGGCTATGACCCTGAACACACAGCATAGAAGAGGGACCAAACTGCCACAAAGCAGTTAGTTGCGCTCCTGTCCTGACATCAGAGCTTTGTTTATTCTGGGCTTACAATCAATGGGCACCACTTTACATTTATGTACATTCATCTAATCTCACAACAACCCAACCCAACCACCACCACTATCCTGATCTTACAGGTAAAGAAACTGAGGCTGGGAGAGACTGAGGAACCTGTCTCGGGCTATAAGCAGCTACAGAAGAGCCAGGATTTGAATCAGGAGGTGGACACCAGAGTAATAATCTTAACCCGTAGGGCATCACTCATATCCTAAGTTCAAGCCACACTCTTGAAATACCGTCCTGTATTTCATCTAACCAGGTAAAAGAACATCAGCGTCCATCCCCCGTCCATCCTGTGAGTTTGGTGTGATGACTCCTTAAGCCCACTCTTTGTGTAATGTCTCCTAACTTTTGATGCTATCAGAAGGCAGCATTTAAAATACATCAACACTGCCAGAGAAACAGGCAGACACACCCTTACTGCTGACTCACATTTTAAAAACCGCTTCCTGATCCAACAAAATGAAACACTTGTGATTTCATTTGATTAAAGTCCATGAATTATTATAAAAGGCAGTTCATATCTCTCTGGTTTGGTATTTTACTGATGAATCCTTACTCAGATATTCATTTTAGAATTCCTACTTCTTTACTTTTTAAATAGGTAATTTGTTAAATACAGGACTTGTTGGCAAAGTATGTACTTTGTCTAAACTCAAACTATGTCTTCATTCCCTTGGTTCTCCTTGAGGGAAAATGAGGATGCCTGGGGGAGACCCCAATGTATTACCTGCAAGGAGGGATACGCTGGCTTGTATTCTTGTCACACTTTGGTACCAAGATGGTGCAAGCAAAGAACATGAGGTATTTGTAACAGTTGGTTTGAACAAGTGCAGGGAAAAGAGAAGACTCCCAGCTGATGGATGCTTCCTTTTGAGTCCTGTGGCCGAGGTAATTTGGATAATTTGTATGGTTGTAGGGCAAATTCATGCAGAGTTCCAACGTAATTGGTTCACACTGACCTAACAAAAAAACACACATACAGATACATATTATATTTTTAAATTTCACATGGAAAACAATTTCTTTAAAACTTACAAAATTAAAGTCTAGGGCTTCCCTGGTGGCGCAGTGGTTGAGAGTCCGCCTGCCGATGCAGGGGACACGGGTTCGTGCCCCAGTCCGGGAAGATCCCACATGCCGCGGAGCGGCTGGGCCTGTGAGCCATGGCCACTGAACCTGCGTGTCCGGAGCCTGTGCTCCGCAACAGGAGGGGCCACAGCAGTGAGAGGCCCGCGTACCGCAAAATAAATAAATAGATAAATAAATAAATTTATTTTTAAAAGTCTATCGTACCCTCTTTCTTGGAAGTAGCTAAGACTAGATGTAAGTAGTATATGAGATTGCCATCAAAAGGTAAATAGTGTGGTCAATGAAGTGTCTTGACAAACCAAGATTCATTTCTGTATATGGAGCTGCTAGCACACTGTCCAGAATGCATGTTTTAGAGTCTTTCTCAATTTTTTCCCTCGGCTCCACTTATCTGATTCCTTTTACTCACTTTAATTTGTCTTCTGATTTATCCATTACTTCTAAACTAGTGTATTCCCCGCCACCTTCACAGCCATTTAAAAAAATCAATGAATTTGGCTAAATAGGCAATTAGATGACTTTTTTCTATACATTTTATTGTTGATCAGTGTATAAGGCTATACAATTTCAGGGCAAGAGGAGGCTGAGATTCATTAGCTATCCATTGCCAATGAGATAACCCCTAACCCTTTAGCTTGGCATCCAAGGCTATTTCACACTCCAAATCACAGCCTAACTTTCCAGCCTCGTCACCCATGACTACCTCGCCAGCAATATTTCCTTGGCGACACCAGACATTTTAAGAATTGCATGCGTCCTTTGTGGGCCCTGTTAGCTTTTATCCCCTTCTTTCCTTCACACACTTGTAATCACCCCTCAGATGCAATCATGGTTCTAGCTGCCAGGTACATAGGGCAACTGCTGATTGGAATCATCCTTCCCCATCCTCCCCTCTAAGCTAATTTCTCCTTGTTCCGCAGCACTCAGCACAAACCCCTTTTCCAGGAAGGCTTTCTGGCCAACCACTCTTCCCCTTCCACTCCTAGTAGGAGTCTCCGCTGAGCTCCAGACCATCTCCAGGGT
The DNA here is from genome assembly GCF_008692025.1 of Phocoena sinus. Classification (NCBI taxonomy): domain Eukaryota; kingdom Metazoa; phylum Chordata; class Mammalia; order Artiodactyla; family Phocoenidae; genus Phocoena; species Phocoena sinus. The sequence continues at coordinate 71,869,060 of NC_045767.1, forward strand.
GTGCATGCCATGCACTCATTACCCTCTGCTCTACTCTTTACTTACTTGCCTTCCCCATACGATTTGAGAGTTTTGTGAAATGAGACCTCATTTCTTTTCTTTAATTGAAGTATAGTTGATTTACAATGTTGTGTTAGTTTCTGGTGTACAGCAAAGCGATTCATAAACACACACACGTATATATATAAAATTAATTGTTTTTCAGATTCTTTTCCAGTATAGTTTATTACAAGACATTGAATATAGTTCCCTGGAGAACTTATTTCTTGATCTCAAAGTCTTCACCAAGCATAGTGTGAGAATTAAGGAAGGAAAGGAGCGGGGAGGTATCAGAAACTATCCTAGGCACTTTAAAATGTAAAAATAATGCAAAATAGAATCCCTGGCATTGAAGCACTCTAAGTCTCCAGAGGAAGAAAGACACATGCAGGTAGCTGCGGTATAACATGAACAGGCTAGGCTAGTGGGACTGAACAAAAGGCTAGAGCCCGGAGAGACAGGGTGGATAGGAGCAGCTTGGGAAGCCTTCCCAGGATAAGCGGGGTTTGGGCAGGTTTGGTGGAATGCAGTGGAAAGGCTCTCTGTCCCCTCTCTGTCTGCGGTGGATGTGCTTCATTCCCAGAGGAGAGAGGAAATCAAGGGAGTGTCTTGGTAGAATCAGCTCAGGTCCACCAGAGATTTCATGCCTTATTAAGAGTAATTATTCAAATTAAATTTAATTATTTGACTAGGAAATGGTATGCAGGCAAACAGATTAGCAATAAGGACTGCAGTGAAATATTAAAACAGCTCTGGGACTATTTCGTAATGTAAAGAGTCTGAGGGCTTTGCGGAGATTATGCTGATAAGGAAGGAGCCTGATACTGGCCAGACTGAAAAATCTCACGGACCAAGTACGTAAGACTCCCAGTTTATTGAGGAAGAAGTAACACTCTAAAGCTGGCATAATCCTGAGGATGCCCACAGGGTGGAGAAAAGAAAAAGAGACAGAGGAGGTATGGGGTTGGTTCAGCTTACCACTTCTTTGATTTGTGAAAGAGGAGAAACACTGAAATGTTTCGAGTTCAGATTATACACAAAAAATGCATATTCCTTATAACAATGAAAACAATACAAAGACACATATAGGAAAAGCTCATCTCCCCACCTCCCTCTCTCTTAACTTCCCTCAATGCCAAAAGATGGGTTTCCTCTTCAGCTTGCTTTTGTTGCTTGATTACCTGTCACGACCATCTTACAAATCAGTAGAGGCAGCTCACACTCTATATTTTTCTTAATTTCTTTAATAAACTTAAAATTTTACAAAAATGGGATCATTCACACATATTTTGATGCAGTCTCTTTTTCCCTGTAGATGTCTTTTCTTTCTCTCTTCTTCCTCAACTACCCTATGAAGTTTTAACTTTTTATGAGTTTGTTTCCTTGAGATGATTAATAGGCATATCACATGTATAACTTTTCTCTCTTTTGATATGTGGGATGTATCGATTTTGATTTAGGATAAGATATAGGCTTTAAGTGTCTCAGAGTCAAGGGAGATGAAAGGATTAAGTTATGATCATATATTATTCTGAGATCTTTACTGAATGTGGTGAGGTTGTTTTGCTTCCTTCATAAAGGCGTTCTTCACAAAGTGCTAAGCAAGAGAAACTCTCAACTATCTGGCAACCTCAAATTCTATGATTTATGGTATCCATAGACTTTTATATCTTAAGCAGTAGACTCACTGACAAGCCTGACTGACATTAGCCACTAGAGGGCGATCACGTCACAAACATGTGAGGACGTTTAGCTGTTGCAGGGCTGTATAATTCAGTGTGAGCTTGAGGCAGTGCCTGGCACGGCATTCTGAGGACAGATGAGGTTTAATAAATATCTGTAGAAAAAAAGATCCTGATGGAGTCTCAATGATAGCCCACCTTTCAAAGTCTGAAACAATATTTGATAAATTCAACCTAAAGAAAGGACTATTAACTAAACGATGTGACATCTTCATCATGATGCAATCAATACCTGAAGCCAATGGAAATCATGTATTAGATTGATGGTCGTTTACATGAGAAAATGTCATTTCCAACATCCATTGGCATATATATCCGAGATTCATCTTTGCGTCAAAACTTTAAAGCTCTCTTTATTATTATTTAGTTTTTAGAATTTGAAGAGCTATTATAAGGTGAACACCCTTACACCTACTACCCAGGTCAAGCAACTGAACTCTGCCAGACATCCCACGTACCCTTCCATATCCCCTGTCTTATGTCGACCTTCTCCCTCCCCCACAAAGTAAACGCTGAGTTTCAGAGTCATCACTTCCTTTCTCTTCTTCATAGCTTCATTACATAAGTGTGCACCACATCCTACACACTACAGTTTGGCTACCCATTTTTGAAAACCAAATTGAAGTCTCTTATACTATCTATGTTCCCCCTCCCCTCCATCTCTTTATTTTTCTTTAATGTTTAACTATTGAAGAATCCGGGGACTTGACCTGTAGAGTGTGCCAGAGTTTGGATTTTGCTGATTGCACACTCGTGGGGAGGCTAAACATGTTTCCCTATCCCCCTTGTCTCCTGAACACTGGCAGCTGAAGCCAGGGGCCTCATTAGGCTTCATCCCTTTGGCAAGACTCTAGGTGCTGCGGTGTTCTTTCATCAGAAGACACATCCGTCTGATTTCTTTTTGTGACGTCTACAGCTCTATGTCCATGCGCAGTGCCTTGCCCTGTTAATTCACCTGGTTACCAAATGGTAATATTCGAATTCAATCATTTATCTTCCACTTACTAGCTGGGAATGCTTTTAGAAAGAGGTTGTTCCTCTCATCTACTATTTGATCCTGAGAACTGAAGTCCTTAATCATTACAGCATATGGCTTTTTGACTACACCCCTATACTATCTGTTCCTTCCACCTAGAGACTGCAAGGAGAGGGCAGGAAATTGACAGACCACTGGGAAACTATTTGAAGAACAAAGCTGTTCATTTCTTCCTGGATATAACTTTTCAGTGGGGGGGAATCATACTGCCATCTTCCCACTCATATATACGACTTTGGTTTTCCTTTTCTGTTCTTCAAATACACTCAGACAGTTTCCCTAGCGTCTCACTGTCTCATCAGCTTCCTCTTTCATCACAGGTGTTCTTGCCAGGTTCCCTCCATATATATTCAGCAAACATTTGAACACCCCCTCTTTTGAGTGTCAGGCACTGGGCTAGTCACTCGTCCCCATTCCTTCTCTGTTATTAAAAATAAGTGTTGGAAGAAAAATGTACACAAGTAAACATGTAGAACTAAAGGTTGATGGAACACTATGGGAAACCTGGGAGGGTCCCTGAGGCATGACAGTCACACCAGGCTTCATACAGCCATGGCGATCATGGGCGCAGGGAGGTGGGGAGAGACACATGCCCAGGAGCTGTTCTCTCCGCCAGGTTCCCCCAGATGTCTGGATTGCACTCTACAAGGTACAGGTGATGGATTAGTCCCTCCACACCAGACTGATGGGAAACAACATTCCTGATCCTACCCGCCAAGGCAAGGACATGTCCGAATTTTGCCTCCCAGCAGGGTGCAAACATGTTAAAGATTCTGGGCTGGAGTGGATGTGGTGATACTGTGATACTTTTAAGCCTCTCCATACACAATATCATCTGAGATGTGTTCTTTAGGCTTTTTTTAATTGTAGGCACTTCTGCTAATCTGAGATAAACCATGGATCTTATCCACTGAAAAATACGAAAACCAGGGCTTCCCTGGTGGCGCAGTGGTTGAGAGTCCTCCTGCCGATGCAGGGGACATGGGTTCGTGCCCCAGTCTGGGAAGATCCCACATGCCGCGGAGCGGCTAGGCCCGTGAGCCATGGCCACTGAGCCTGCGCGTCCAGAACCTGTGCTCCGCAACAGGAGAGGCCACAACAGTGAGAGGCCTGCGTACCGCAAAAGAAAAAAAAAAAAAAAGAAAACCACGAAGACTTTTTTTCACATCCAATTTCAGGATGTCACTAATCCCAGCAGCCTCGTCAGGCCACAAAGCAATAATTCTCAACTTTTGCTGCACACTGGGGTCACCTGGGGAATTTTAAAAATACTGATGCCAGGGTCCCACCCAGTATATCTTCAGGGACCATTGGAACGTTATTATAATATTTTATGGGGTGGCAAGAACCATTATCTTTAAGGACTAGCCTCCCAGCAACTCCAGTGAGAGGCTGACTCCACCGGAAAGAATGTCCACGTTCTCCAAACTCATATCCCCCACTGGCAGGGAGCCAGAGAAAGAGAGCGCTGCTCAGTCGTGCTCCAGAATCTAAATAACAGTAGTCTCTGACAGTGTCAAAGATCTTTAAACAATTAATCACATTTTCAAGTGCATGAAGAGTTTTCTGAGAGGAGATGATACTCGTCCATATTTACAGAGAACCAAGTAGACACACACCATCCTGAAGCTCCTTGAAAGAGAAGGAATAACATCTTTACTCTCAGCTGGAAGTTAGGCATATACACGGCTTATGTGCCTAGCAGAGACAGCAGCTCCTGGGCATGGGTCTCTCCTCGCACCCATGATTGCCATGGCTGTATGAAGCCAGGTATGACTGTCATGCTTCAGGGACCCCCCCCAAGTTTCCCACAGTACTCCATCAACCTTTAGTTCTAAATGTTCACTCGTGTACTTTTTTCTCCAACACTTATTTTTAATAACACGGAAGGAATGGAGACCAAGGACAAGCCCAATGCCTGATACTCGGAAGAGGGGGTGTTCCAATGTTTGCTGAATATATATGGAGGGAACACGGCAAGAACATCTGTGATGAAAGAGGAAGCTGATGAGATGGTGAGACGCTAGGGAAATGGTTTGAGTGTATTTGAAGAACAGAAAAAGAAAACCAGGGCTTCCCTGGTGGCGCAGGGGTTGAGAGTCCGCCTGCCGATGCAGGGGACACGGGTTCGTGCCCCGGTCTGGGAAGATCCCACATGCCGCGGAGCGGCTGGGCCCGTGAGCCATGGCCGCTGAGCCTGCGCGTCCGGAGCCTGTGCTCCACAACGGGAGAGGCCACAACAGTGAGAGGCCCGCGTACCGCAAAGAAAAAAAGAAGAAAACCAAAGTTGTATATATGAATGGGAAGGTGGCCATATGATCCCGCTGTTGAAAAGTTAGCTCCAGGAAGGCTGGAATCACGTTTCCCTTCATTGCCATCAAAGTGCCCAGTGCCCATCCCAGTGCCTGGGACATCACAGACACGCTAGAAATACTGGTTGAATATACATGATAAATGGAATATTTCCTGCCATATCAATAAACGAAGGATGTCACAGTCACCAATGATTGTAGCCCTCCAACGTGAGCTGATGAGCCCTGAGGAAACTCAGGGCTGAAAAGAATACCTGCCATCTAGCAGCCATCAGACTGCAGCCACTCCCTGTGGTGAGCCCTGAGGAAACTCGGGATGTGAAAACACTGGATACTGTCCGGGAGAGCTGAGGTGCATATCAAAGGAATTATTTCAGGGAGTCAAGACTCTTGCATCTTCCCATACATAGAAGAGCGCTGAATTCCTTAACTTGAGATATCTGGTATTCTTTGATTAATAATAATCTTTTGACATTCCTGACTACCTGTTTTTTCAGAGTTATCTGAAATGCTGTCTCCCGGCCTGCAGTCCTCATTTTGCCCAATAAAACTTAACTCGCAACTCTCACGTTGTGCATTTTTTTTAAGTCAACATACATACCAGCTGAGTTATCTAGTGCCCTTCCTACAAGTTCCTTTTTTTTTGGACAGGTGATAACTTATTTTTAATCTTGAAATATTTCAAGTATAGAGAAAATAGGATAACATATACTTGGTTACTCCCTGCCTAAATTTGACACAGGCTAACATTGCTCTCACCATTTTTTAATGTAACAGTAAGTGCCATTACATGTCAGACAACCCCCAAAACTTTAATAAAATACATGTGTCTGAGACAATACTGTCACTGTCCAAAATGCTACAGCCCAAGTTCAAGGTGAAGTAAAAAAAAAAAATGATTCTGAAAGAGTTCCAGGGCAGACTGGGAGATGAGCAAAGTCAAATCATATGTATATACATATATACACATACATAGACATACATTTAATATTTTAGAGTGGATAAAATGGTAGTGTGTCTTAGCGGTCAGACTGATCTCTATTTGCACTGTTCTCTCCTATGGGGAATGGAGGAGGGCTGGGTATTGTGCTTTCGGCCAAACAGTTATTAAGTGCTTGTGAAATTAAACAAAAAATCTTGTTAGTCTGGGTTATTAATTGGCTGTGGCCCTCACACTCCTATCCAGCCCACTGTTTTCACCCCTTGATATCCCCTAAGGGGTATGGGCTACCTGCCACCCATAAGCTCTACATTGACCCAGAAAGGTCACAGAGTAGAATTAGGATCTGAAAACTTCAGCAAATCCAGGGACCCAAACCCTTCAGCCTTTCAACCTCCCGGCCTCCAGGGGCCTTCACTGCTGGGATCTGTGCTAAGAAGTCATACCTTCTTGTCAACTGAAAGCTGACAGACTTGCTTCTAAATCTCAAGCCCAAGCTGACAGGGAAGCCAAAAATTAATTCTAAAAAGTGAAAGAAGGGAGTAGAATGTGAAAGCAGAGCCCAGAAGTAAGCAAGCCATTACTAGAAATCAGTCTTTGGGGGCTTTCCAATTCATCTAAAATTTCCCGAGAGAGTCTTCCTGCTACCCCTGCCCATTCAATCTTCCCCTAATCATTCCTCCTCCTGAAGCCAGTTTGGATACAGCCACCTGTCTACACCATTTGTAGCGAGGTCATTACAGGTCAGCAAAGTTCCTGGAAGGGTGAGAATACATTTTATTACAAGAACAGACCGCCAAAGTTTTATGTGGCTATTTAAACGAACTTCATATTTACTTCTTGGATAAAGTTTCCATTTTTGAAGTTGGGCTTTAAAAAGGAAGAAAGATAGCATTTTCCTGCAGAGGCAGCCAAGAAAATAATATATAGGAGCTGACGTTGAGTGGAAAGTCACGGCAATGACATTAAGCAATGGATTTATAGCCCATTCATGACGACACATTTGTTTATGATTTAAGTTAATTAAGACCATTTTGCTTCTTTTCTGCTACCACATGCAACCTTTAAAAAAAAGAGAGAAATATATATATACATATTTTGGAGGGATTCCACACTTCAGCATTTTAATGTCAATGCAAAAGGATAAAACTGAATACATAGCCTGACGTGGTAATTGAATTTGTCAGCAGCAACTGTACTTACTACAATTATTCAGACTGTTGCTGGGATCACAAAGAGAGCTACCACCACATGAATCAAGGCAGGAACTGTAGAGGCATCTTTGATCTCCTTCTTGACACGGAGTCTGACCTACAGGCGGGGTAAAAGCACATTTACTTTCATCAGCAACTATAAATTCCATGCACTAGGATCTGAAGGATCCAGAACCGAGGAAGGACACAACTTTAATTTCCTTCCAACTTCTCCAAAAATTTTGAACACATGTTGAGATTCTGTAGGAATAAAGAAGTAAGAGGCAACCCATCCTTCAAAAATCATCTGTCGCTGCTTTTAATGGAAAAGAGAGCATCTTATATTTACATGGGTGCATGGAGTTGATGACAAAATAAAATTCAAGTGATTTGAGGGAAGGGCCAATATTTTTAAGACTCATTTGATCCCAACTCTAGTCTTTCCTCTAAGGAAAATGCTTTCCTTAATAATAAATAAGGCATCAACATCAATACGGTAAGGATACTTTATCATGGCATAAGTCTTAAGCAGCTGTTATCCATATTTTCTGTGTCCTTGGAAAGTAGCACTGGCCTAGCTGCAATGATCTGAGAATTGGGTTTCTTGTTCCCAAATGGATGACAACAGTAACATCAACCTAATGGCTTTCCCTTAAGGTATGTGGAGAGGAAACTGCTTTTCCCATTGATTTCCTGGTCATTTGTAGATTAAATGGATAAGGTAATAAATTACTGCTTGTTCTCTTTCTAGCTCACCCCCATTATAGTCAATTACTCAGACACGTCATGTGGAACCTTGAAAATCTTGCAAGGCAGTTTTAAATATAAATAACGGTATGGGTATACATACAATCATTCTTATCTGTAATTCTAAGACAATATTTATTATACTGGACTTTCTTATCTATAATTCTAAGACTTATCTATAATTCTAAATATAATATTTCGTATTCTGGACTCTTTCTCCCTTCCAGTACCATTAATGAACAACACTATATATCACAGCCTTGCATAAAATAGATATCACTCCTTTTCTTTTTTTTAATGTTAGCAGGTCAAACTTTTTTTTGCAAGGTAAGCCAGGATAAGTTCCATGAATTTAGTCTCTTGAAGAAATTTTATTAAGACAGCATGCATTCATTATTTCAGCCAGTATTAAGCGCCCACTATGTGACAACTTATGTGACCAGCTAGGCACTGAGCATTAAAAGACAGAAAACCCTGATAATTTCCACCCTAATTAGGGATATCATCATGAACGCAATCTTACAATGCCATGTGATCATTGCTCCACTGAAGCAAAAAGCAGTAAACGCAAACGACGACAGTAAGAGTAAATCTTCTCAAAGGAGTTTTTCAGGCCGATGGGGTAAGGTGGGATAAGAGGGAAGGATGGGTTTCCCAAGCAGACAGCAGGATATGCAAAGGCTTGGAGTAAAAAGTACACAGGCTGGAGTCACTGGAGGTTAAGGGAGACTAAACAGGAAGGTTGAGAGTGAGGCTGAGGGTTGTAATGGCCTAAATCTTGAATGGGGCCCCGAGTCCTGGCAGAAGCAGTCCCAGACCCCCTCCCAGCCTGGTTGAGCAGAACCAGCCTTCGATCACTGCTGACGCTTGTAACTCACTCCCCTTCACTCTCAGCTCGCCGAACGCAGTGGCCTTCTCCCACTACTCTAAACTACCTTGCTCCTTCCTGCCACCTCCGTGCCTTTGGCCAACGGTTCCCTGTGTCTAAAATTCTTTCTCCAGCCCCACTCTCCTTTGTTAATTCCACTCATTCTTCAGACTGAGGCTCCTACAGCTCCATCTCAGGGAAGCTTCCCAGAGGCCCTTTACCAGGACATGCATCCAATACGTGGCATCCTAGCACCTTGAATTTCCCTCCTGGCCTATGTCACTCCCCAGTTAGACAAGGACCAGCACAATTATTTGTATCGGCTTGTCTCCCCCAGGAGCCTGCTAGACGCATCAGCCGCTTTGCTTGCCACTAAATTCCCAGCACCACAATATACTTTTATTATATTGAATTCATTAGAGTGGATAAAGATGCTACAATTTTACTTTGTGATCCATTTCATCATGTGACTTTCTAACATCTCACACATGTAAGGAAGTATTTTCAAATCCTGCCACTGCATAGTAAAAAAATCCAAAATTATTTCAAACAGCATTGAATTTTGTAGAGAGAAAGAACTATTTGATCAAAAGGGAGTTGCTTGGCTGACATGCACACAATAACTCATGGCTAGAAAGGGAATTCCTTCTGAATTTTAAAACTGGTAAAATGGGGCTTCCCTGGTGGTGCAGTGGTTGAGAGTCCGCCTGCCGATGCAGGGGACACGGGTTTGTGCCCCCGTCCGGGAAGATCCCACATGCCACGGAGCGGCCGGGCCCGTGAGCCACGGCCGCTGAGCCTGCGTGTCCGGAGCCTGTGCTCCACAATGGGAGAGGCCACAGCAGTGAGAGGCCCGCGTACCGCAAAAAAAAAAAAAAAAACTGGTAAAATGAAGCACTCGTTATCTAGTTTTTTATGGACTAAATCTGTGATTAAAAGGCTCTCCCTTTAGGTCTGAAATGCGTTTTCATTAAAGCCATCCTAATGATCAATATTCACTATGAAAAAGTTAATTTAGTTATCGGTGACCAATCTCATTAGCTGATTTGGAATAAACACAGCCTAAGACTTGCTTTCACATAGCAGCCATGTGATAAGAACTTACATTTATTGAGTGCTCACCATGTGCCATCTCTATGAAGTAGTTATCATTATTCTGAGATTAGACACAGAAACTGAAATGTAACAGGGTTAAGTTACTGGACTAAAGTCAACCAGGGAGTAGGTGGCAGAGCTGGGGTTTGAACCCAGGCAGCTGGGCGGCAACATCCACATTCTTAACAACTAGGCTATGTTGGTAAGAGGTAAGGTCAATTATAAGCAAATGTAGTGATTTTTAAGCCAAAGGATATTACCAACCCTGTACTGAGAGATGCTTCTACACAAACTGGGACTTAAAACAATCAGTGTAGAGCTTTCTTTTCTGGCAGAAATAGACACACTTAAAAAAACCAACTTATTTGATTTACTTTTTCTTTGGGGGTTTCACAGATAATATCAGACTCCTTTTAAAGTGTATTTAAGTATATTGCTTGGAAGGAAAACATAAACAAGACGAAAAGACAACCCTCAGAATGGGAGAAAATATTTGCAAATGAAGCAACTGACAAAGGATTAACCTCAAAAATTTACAAGCAGCTCAATATCAAAAAAACAAACAACCCAATCCAAAAATGGGCAGAAGATGTAAACAGACATTTCTCCAAAGAAGATATGCAGATTGCCAACAAACACATGAAAGGATGCTCAACATCACTAATCATTAGAGAAATGCAAATCAAAACTACAATGAGGTATCAGCTCACACCAGTCAGAATGGCCATCATCAAAAAATCTAGAAACAATAAATGCTGGAGAGGGTGTGGAGAAAAGGGAACACTCCTGCACTGCTGGTGGGAATGTGAATTGGTACAGCCACTATGGAGAACAGTATGGAGGTTCCTTAAAAAACTAAAAATAGAACTACCATATGACCCAGCAATCCCACTACTGGGCATATACCCTGAGAAAACCGTAATTCAAAAAGAGTCATCTACCACAATGTTCATTGCAGCACTATTTACAACAGCCAGGACATGGAGGCAACCTAAGTGTCCATGGACAGATGAATGGATAAAGAAGATGTGGCACATATACACAATGGAATATTACTCAGCCATAAAAAGGAATGAAATTGAGTTATTTGTAGTGAGGTGGATGGACCTAGAGACTGTCATACAGAGTGAAGTAAGTCAGAAAGAGAAAAACAAATACCGTATGGTAACACATATATATGGAATTAAAAAAAAATAGTTCTGAAGAACCTAGGGTCAGGACAGGAATAAAGACGCAGATGTAGAGAAAGGACCTGAGGCCACAGGGAGGGGGAAGGGTAAGCTGGGACGAAGTGAGAGAGTGGCATGGACATATATACACTATCATATGTAAAAATAGATAGCTAGTGGGAAGCAGCCACATAGCATGGGGAGATCAGCTCGGTGCTTTGTGACCACGTAGAGGGGTGGGATAGGGAGGGTGGGAGCGAGACGCAAGAAGGAGGGCATATGGGGATATATGTATAGCTGATTCACTTTGTTATAAAGCAGAAACTAACACACCATTGTAAAGCAATTATACCCCAGTTAAGATGTGAGGCATTAAACTGCTTCTCTGTACATGGTTATTTTAGGAAGCCATTACATTTAATTTCAGAAGCCAGTTATTTCTAATTGAAATCTAATTGAATTGAATACTATACGCTACATTTTTCTCTTTATTGTGGTGTTTCCCCATAAAACATCTAACTGAATCTACCCATGCTGTTTAAGTGTTTAACCTCTACTCTTCACCCTTAGGGATGATTTTTCAGTGTAAGTTGCATGAGAGTCACATTTACCATAAGCAAGGGTTTCTGGCTGACCAGAGCTGTGAGGACCAGTGCATTAAGCAATCTGGCATTATTTATATGGGGATCCTTTAGGCTGTAGGTAACTTCCAACTTTTTGCTGTGCTCCCAAGGAAAGGCCCACCGGTCAGGACTGTTTCCGGGGCTGGAGCACACACTTACCATTGGTGCAACTCTCCTCATCACTTCCGTCCTTACAGTCCTCGTCTCCATCACACTGGAAAGTGCTGGGGATACACTGGCCACTTCTGCATTCCACCAGACCCTGGCTGTGACATGCTAGGAAATGCCAAAATAACATGCATTTTAATTATCTCTACTTCTTTCGGTCTATAGATCACATCAGTGATCCCCATTTATCTGGCATCACCAAGAATGAAGTGTTCTAAATTTCTGAATGTTCTGCATAAATGAATGAGTATATCATTCATTTTGTTCATTCCAAGTATCTTTGGAATGGAAAGTTTCCTTTCAGGAATTTCTCTTCCCTTATTAAATAGCACTCACTAAAAATTTTTTCTTGGTCATTGCATGGTGAGAAACAGTATTAATGATGGTAGTAGTTATACTACTAATATAAAAGCTACAATTTATTAAAGGCTTACTATGTGGCGATAACTGTGCTAGGAGTATTAGGTGTCTAATCTCAAATCCTCAGAACAAATTTGCAAATGGATATTATCGACCTTGTTTAGAAGAAGGAAACTGAAGCTTAGAGAGTTTAGTGTTTGCCTCAAAGTCTCAAGGCTGTTAAAAGGTACGGCCAGAATGTGAAGGCAAGCTTTTCTAACCCAAGCCCCAACATTTCACTCTGCACCAACCTGACCTAATGCACTAATGAAGTGGTATATGTGAAAGACTTGCATAGCACCTACCCCACAATAAACACTTTATTTCAAAACTTGCTTACGATGTCTGACATTTAAAAGGGATGGTCTAGTGGCCATTAACCTTCCAATTTCTGAAGGTTGTCTTAATTTTATCCCTATTGTCTTTTAGAGCGTTAGAAACCCATGTATCATATGACCTCGGCCTTCACCAACTTATGGTCTACATACACACATACATACACACACACATACATAAATACATACATGAGCACCAAGTCCTTGCTTTTCCAAGATCCATCAAAATACAGACCACTCTGTTCCACTATGTCCACTAAGCAAGGACTCAGGTACTATTCCAGTTCAAACAAGTTCAGGAAAGAAGAAAGCTGGGCATTGCATTTCCTAATTAATTTATGTGATTTTTCTTATGTCAAAATAAAAACCATGCAACCCACATTTGTAATTTTGTCTCAAGTTATAGGCAAATTAAATAGTCAATCTCATATGTATAAGCTGTTCCTGCTTTTATTAGACAGCAAAAGATGGAATAAAGAGTTTAATTAGTTTGAACATGCATAAAATGCACCATATTAACTCTTTCAGATCAATATTACTCTCTTTTAACAAACAGCTGCTGCTATTCAATCATTTTTTTATCCCCTACTGAGTATACTGTAGTTTCTAGGGAATAAAATGTGATCAGCCATATTTGATTTTATTAGGCAGGTAGTGTAATAGCTACCTGAAGACCTTTTTTTTTTAATTGAAGGATAGTTGATTTACAATATCGTGTTAGTTTCAGGTGTACAGCACAGTGATTCAGTTATATATATATATGTATCTATTCCTTTTCAGATTTTTTCCCTTATAGATTAGTACAAAATATTGAGTATAGTTCCCTGTGCTATACAGTAGGACCTTGTTGGTTATCTATTTTATATGTAGCCGTGTGTATATGTTAATCCCAACCTCCTAATTTATCCCTCACCCACCCACTTTTCCCCTTTGGTAATCATGTTTGTTTTCTATGTCTGTGAGTCTGTTTCTGTTTTGTAAATTAGTTCATTAGTATCATTTTTTTAGATTCCACATATGATATATGATATTTGCCTTTCTCTGTCTAGCTTACTTCACTTAGTATGATCATCTCTAGGTCCATCCATGTTGCTGCAAATGGCATTATTTTATTCTTTTTTATGGCTGAGCAATATTCCGTTGTATATATGTGCCACATCTTCTTTATCCATTCATCTGTCGAGGCACATTAAGGTTGCTGCCATGTCCTGGCTATTGTAAACAGTACTGCAATGAACATTGGGGTGCATGTGTCTTTTTGAGTTAGAGTTTTCTCCGGATATACTCACCCAGAAATAAGACAGGCTCTAAAGTTACAATATTACTGCACACTCTGTGTAACTCTATGAACACTGAAGGCTCTCTTATCTTTGCCAGTTCTCCCCTGGTTCTCCCACCCGTGGTACCTGAGAGCACCTCTGGAGGCTCCCACTTAACTGCTCATATATTGTTTGCAGAAGAAAAGTGCCCCAGTCTCTGGGAAGAACATTCCCTTTGACAAAGTCGCAGACCCAGAAAGGATATTTGTGGACAATGAGAAAGAAAACTGCCACCCGCTTGGCCAGAGCAGCCGAATCAGGCTTGGAGTTTTGGAGAAAGAGAGGCGGAAGTCAGTTACACTATGCTGTTATTGTCATCACACCACTCAATTATTATCTGTATAGGCTAGGACCAAAGTGCAAGAATCTGTTTAGATAGTGAACCTTGAGTGTATTTGACCAAACAGGCAGAAGTAGAAAAATAAGCAAAATGAAAGCCCTCAGGGCACTCACAGCAATTGACCTCGTCAGACTTATCCCCACAGTCATGGTCACCGTCACACACCCACTCTATGGCAATGCAGCGTCCATCTCCACAGCGATGCTCCTCTGTGGGGTTGCAGTCTGGAGGAAAGAAAAACTCAGGAGGATGGAGAGAACCAGCATGACAAACACTTAGAACTGTGTGGCTTGTTCCAGTAGAACAAGTTCCAGTAGAAGAGAGTCTGTTCCAATTATTCCAATACCGTCAATAACCTTTCTACTCTGGGTCTGGCACCTCCCGGGCAACCATGTGGCCCCCCGGCCACCATCACTACGGGGTAAGACCTGACTGCTTTTCAGATGAATAACAAGCTCCCAGCTTTTCTAGGACCCATAGCTTGTTCTGTGTTTTGTTGTGTTTAGTCACTGTTTTCTTTCCTTATGAAAATTTTGTGATTTGGCTCAAATAAACAGAACTATGATTTGGGTTTCACAACGTAGATAGCTGATTTGATGATTCGTGACAACTCTGTCATGTTTCTAGGAATTGCAACTTACCTCTCTGTGGTAATCTGCGGAGGCAGGTATCTCCTCCTGTCATCTTGCCTGATGCTAAGCTAAGGTTTTCTATTGAACTGTCTAAATATAGAACTCATACTTGAAAGAACTGCTGGGTAAGAAATGCAAAATAGTTGGGTTTTTTTAATGATTCTTTTTATCCTGGATTTAACCTCTGTCCCAAACTATATATTCCTGGGGAAAAAAGGAGAACTAAGTGATGTTTCCTCTCACAGAGGGCAGAACCTATAGGATTCTTTGATATGAGACATGGAATAACCTTAATATAAACAACCCTTTAAAAGATGTATGTAGATTCGTGAATAACAGATTCCATAATGAGGAACTATCATGGATTTCCATTAACAGCACCACTGTCTTTAACAGACCTGTGGAGGGACCACGGGTCTTGAAGGATATAGGGGAGCAATTAAGTGAAGAAGATGGACGAAATGGTGCAGAGAAAAGAAGAAAGACATGGGCCCTCCCTGGTGGCGCAGTGGTTGGGAGTCCGCCTGCCAATGCAGGGGACACGTGTTCGTGCCCCGGTCCGGGAGGATCCCACGTGCCGCGGAGCGGCTGGGCCCGTGAGCCATGGCTGCTAAGCCTGTGCGTCCGGAGCCTGTGCTCTGCAATGGGAGAGGCCACTGGGTGGGAACCAGAGGAGCCAGCACATGCTCAGCCTGCTAACGATGGGCAGCCGGGACAGAGAATGGTCTAAGAGGACATCGTGATTATTACCATTAGGTAGAAACAAAGTCATCCTAAGAGCACAAACCTCGTGATATCCTACTACCTTCAGAGGAACTAGGTTGAGTTGGTAAGACCACTGTCTTTCACATGCCAACTATACACTGGTCCTCTCCACTGGCCTACTGAACTACCAAGCTACACTCAATTCCCTCCTCCCTCATTTTTACTGTCTTTTCTCCAGTTATCTTATTGGTAAAAGGAGGAGTTGGAGTAGATAATCTCTAAGGCCACAAACTATACATTTTATGATGTATACAATTACAATGGAGTCTCATTCTTTGTGTCCCAAGACTACTCAATCCCAGAAGATAATCCATATCTATCTAGTGACCCGTGGGATGTTTTGCGCATACGTACATTTTCCAACATTCTTATGGATGCAGTGAGAGGCGGCTACACAGATGCTTCTAGAAACTACTGAGTTTCCCAGCATGGGGCCATTTGGGACATTCACCACTCCTCCGAGGCATTCCCCTGACCCACTCCTGATTCTCCCCCAGCATTTCTTTTGATATTCTCTAATGCTGAATAATCATTTCACATCATTTTCCCAGTGTCCTGCCTCATCTCACCTTGCCCTTCTGCTCCTATTAGAAAGTTCTTCTGTCACTCAATAATATACTACCTAAAAAAAAAATTCAAAAGCTAATCACAAATTCAGAAAGGTAAATAAGCAAGAAGAATTTTGCTGGTTTTAATTCATGAGAGGGCATTCAGAATTGAACTTGGCTCTTTTAAAGGTAGGGTCATTCTTGTTTTTTTAATTGAGATATAATTGACATAGAGTGTTGTATAAGTTTATGCTAAATAAGATAAGCCAGAAAAAGAAAGACAAATACTGTGTGATATCACTAACATGTGGAATCTAAAAAAATGTGATTTTGTTCAAACAGAGTGTAGACTGCTGGTTACCAGGAGCTGGGAGGGTGAGGAATTGGGAAGATGCTGTTTATAGGTACAAACGTGCACCTAGGAGGTAGGTTCCTTCTTTAAAAGTTAAGATCAGTTTCTGTACATAAAACAGATGCACCCTTCTAACCTTCGATATCCCCACTGCAGAAGTTGCCCCCGTAGTGTGTGGCAATCAAATAAAGGAGGGGTCTCGGTTATACATAATAAGGGGACCAGGAACAGAAAATATATCTGTCTGCAACGTTTTGCTCAAGAGTTCAGAATCTAAACACGAGCCACTGGCTCCAACCAGAGAAGAAATCAAACATTTTCAAAGAGAAAAAAAAAAGTTAACTCCCATTTCTACTCCACATCTCTAGCATTTCCTTAGTATGACTTTTTGTAAGAAATCTTACATTTACACATGAGACATGACTGAGACTAATAATTTAAAAAACTTCCTCTTTCGGAAAAGTAAGAAACCAATCATTTTGTAATTTCACCCACTAATCACGTTAACAAACAATGAGCTACAAGTTCTTGATTATAAATGTCTGCAATTTTAAATGAAAACCTTCAGGGAAATGGTGCTACTTACCACAGTTTTGCTCATCACTCAGATCCCCACAGTCATCATATCCATCACATACCAGGCTATAATTAAGGCACTTGCCCGTGTGACAGTGAAACAGACTCTCGCTGCAATCTGAAAATAAGAGAAGACACCGATGGCTCATTAGAGCAGAACAGGATGTTACAGTAGCAGTTTATATAACGAAAGCATATCATGGGAGGGAAATCATAATGTAACCTGGTCCACATCTATTCTTTTACAGGTGAGGAGACTGTGGTGCAGAGAGATCTAATGATGTGCTCAAGGTCACTTAACAAGTTCCTGAAGAACCACGACTAGGACCCTCTGGCTCCCAAGGCAATGCTTTTATCACTTCCTGACAGTATTTATCTGAGCTCCACTTTATGACACCTGAAAGCTCCTTTAGAGTCAAATATGAGAAAAGACATTCTCAACTCACCATGGTTCCTAATGAAGTTCATGTTCATACAGAATGAACACTTAATAGAGGGTGAGTAGTTATTTCTTAAAGAACGTTTCCTTTAAAATGAAAGTCTAGTTTTGCCCATGGTAAGCATAAATGTAACAAAGAGAAAAAGTCATTTAGATTACAGAGTCATTACTTACTTTCACATCACTTAAGTCAATTGAATGTTTCACAGCATGACCCTCAAATAAACAGTACTGTCCTAGATTATGGTGCCAAGATAAGAATAAGTGATATAAAACCTCAGGAAGCTTATAGTTTAATGTTGGAATAAACATCATGAAAGGAAATTTTAATAAGAAGATAGGTCTTGTTCTTGGGTAAAACAGAACTCCTATCCTGGGTCTATCATCTCTTAGCTGTGGGAATTTGAGCGTATTAGTTAAAATTTATAAGTCTGTAAACTTATTTTTGAAGTTAGGATAAGAGCAATTACCTAATAGAGTTTAGGGGAAGGTATAAATAATAAATTAATGTCTGTAAGTTTCCAAGACAATTAAATGGGAAAAGAATACTCTTCAACAAATGGTGTTGGGACAATTGGATTTCACATACACAAAAATGAACTCTGACCTTTACCTCAAACCATACATAAAAATGATCTCAAAATGGATTATAGACTTCAATGTAAGAGCTAAAATTATGAAGCTTCTAGGAAAAAACACAGGAAAAAAATCTTCATGACCTTGGGGAGGGCAAAGAATTCTTCAATATAACAACAAAACACAAGGCTAAAAGAAAAAAATAATGGTTATCCATTAAAATTAAACATATTTGTGCTTCCAAAGATACTATTTAAAAATGAAAAGACAAGCCACATACTGAAAAAAAATATTTTCAAAGCACGTTATCTGATAAAGGACTTATATCCAGAATATATATAGACGTCTTACACTCAATAATAAGACAAACAATCCAATTACAAAGAGGCAAAAATCTTGAATAGAAAGTCTTCATAAAGACATATGAATGGCTGATAAGCACATGAAAAGGTGCCCAATATAATCATTAAGGAAATGCAAGTAAACCACAATCAGATACTATTACATATCCCCTAAAATAGTTATAATAGATAAGACAGATAATGCCAAGTATTGGCAAGGATTTTAAGAAACTGAAACTCTCATATATAGTTGGTGGGGATGTAAAATAATAATAATGCCACTTTGGAAAGCAGTTTGGCTGCTTCTTATAAACTTAACTCTAACCTTATCACGTGATTCATGAATTCCACACTTAGAAAGCTACCCAAGAGAAGTGAAACATATATCCACACAAAGACTTGTATGTGAATGTCTACAGCAGCATTATCCATAGTAGCCAAAGACTGGAAACAATCTAAATGCTCAACGACTGGTAAATGGATAAGCAAAATGTAGTATATTCTTACAATGGGATAGTATTCACCAATTAAAAGTATCAAACTACTGATACATGTGACAGCATAGATGAAGCTCAGAAACATTATGCTAAGTGAAAGAAATCAGATACAAAGACTACGTATTATGCAACCCATTTATGAAGTTCTTGGAAAAGGCAAACTTACAGAGACAGATGTCAGAGCAGTGGTTATCTACGGCTGGAGATGTGGGAGTGGAGACTGACTGCAAATAGGTAGAAGGAAAGTGTGGGGAGAGATGAAAGAGTTCTAGAAGTAGATTGTGGTGATGGTTGTACAATGCTATAAATTTACTAAAAATCAATGGGTTAATTTTACAGTATGTAAATTATACCTCAATAAAGCTGTTAAAAATGTTTAAAATACATGTAAAGCCTGCATGTAATAGAAACTAGATTTCTTAAATGTATTATTTTTTCCCTTATTTAAAGTGAATGAAGTTCAAAAACAGATTCGTAAGGCTGGAGCGGGATCACAGAAGATGAGGAGGATTTTGGTAGAGTGGATGGAATGAAAACTTCAGCAGGTTTCAAATAGAGGGAATAGCAAGAACAAAGGAAAGAGGTGAGAAATGGAGGCACATGTGAGGATCAGTCTGCTTGGCTGAGAAAGACCAAGAATCTAATGGTCAACAGTTCAGTCTCCTGAATTACAGCTATTTGTTCCTCCTCAAGCAGATGCCTGCATCTCATACAACTGGTGATGGCTGCCTCTTTACTATAAACATCCCAAACTCTATAACAATTTATTATCAGAAGTCTTGGGCAAAGGGACTTCCCTGGTGGCGCAGTGGTTAAGAATCCGCCTGCCAATGCAGGGGACATGGGTAGGATCCCTGGTCCGGGAAGATCCCACATGCCGCGGAGAAACTAAGCCCGTGTGCCACAACTACTGAGCCTGCGCTCTAGAGCCCGCAAGCCCCAACTACTGAGCCCACGTGCCACAACTACTGAAGCCCACGTGCCTAGAGCCCGTGCTCCGCAACAAGAGAAGCCACCGCAATGAGAAGCCCGCGCACTGCAACGAAGAGTAGCGCCTGCTCGCTGCAACCAGAGAAAGCCCGTGAGCAGCAATGAAGACCCAACGCAGCCAAAAATAAATAAATTTATTTTAAAAAGTCTTGGGCATTGATCAGTGAAACTGTTAGCCACATCAAAATATTATACTTGTTACTGACATGATTCATCAACTTCTCTTTCAAAGAGCATTCTTCTAAAAAAAAGTTACTTAAATACTCTTAGAATGACATCATTTTAGAAATGGAATGGGCCTTAGCGATCATCTGTTCAGCGCCATCATTAAGAGTGTGTGTGTACGTGTACATACACAAACACACACGTGCATACACATATGCTCACACTTATACACATACAGAACTTTATAAGTACTTTTAACTTTTCATTTCCCCTGGGATAACCATCATAAGGGAAAATATAAGGACTAAAAAGAGATCCCAGGGTTGGGGAATTTGTGCATCAAGATATATACATTTCCTCAGGAAGTTTTAAAAGATCTTTTTGATTTTTATTTTCATCTCTGTGAGAAGTTTTGAATCGGCATGCTAGAATCAGCAGTACCAGGGTCCTCACCTTGACCATCAGTGCAGAAGTACTTACATTACCTGAAGGAGGAGACAGGGTGGAGGGGTGACAGATTCTAAACCATACGAATTAATTTTTTTAAGCAGTACACTTCATTTTTTTGATGATAGGACTGGGAAATCAAATATTCCTTTCAGAATCTGATTAACCTGAGAACACACTAAAAATTTCCAACGTGGCCCCTCTGTGTGGCCTATTCTGGGATCCCCGGTAATTCATACTAAAGCACCTCATCGGACATATTTTGTAAATTAACGCTCACTTATTAACTTATTTCATAAGTGAAAATGATTCAAACTTTTTTTTAAAATTCCTCATTATTCACACAGGTGCAGATGCAACTTTCCACTGTTATGACTTTCTTGGTTAGATGCCATTTTCAGAGGTTAGCTACAAAACTAGCTGCATTTGGAAAACAACTTGTTGCCTCCCTAAGGTCTGTGTAATTAGTAAACACACAAAGCCTTAACCAAAGGCACTGTGCACCCAGAAATACATAGCAAATAGCAAAGATCACAGTGCCTCCTTTTACTGGAATAAATGTTTATTTGAACTGAAAAGAGATGTCGTCAGTGTAATTTGGGGCCAACGAACAAAACCTGCAAAAGCTGCTTGCTGTGATTTTCTCATTCAATACAAGCATAATTTTGCATAACCTAAGGTAGGTGTTTTTCTAGATACAGATCCTTTTTTCTGAAAGAGAGCTTGATACAAAATGTTACTTCTGAAGTTGTTGTTAATATCTATTTCAGTCTGGCATCACAATGACTAACGTTTACCCCTCAAAATTGTCATTAAATGAAAGGGGAGAGCTAAGGAACAGAAAGCCTTTTATCACGAGCCTCATTCAATTGGCTCAGTCTCTATGAGTCTATAAACATAATCATGCTGGCTCAACTCAGGATTCAAATATGGATGCTCAGTTTCCATCCCGAGATGCCCTCGTTTTGAGATGACCAAAGAGGTTAACCAGTTTGCCCACGGTTGCCCAGACTATTACAGTGACCCGGGCTTCTTGACCTCCTGGGTTTTTTTCACCTATTGACTTCTGGCTCCAAAGGAGGATTTCTCAACTGCAGTACTGCTGACATTTGGGGCTGGGGGACTCTTTGTTGCGGGGAGCTATCCTGTGCCTCGTGTGATATTCATCAACACTCCCAGCCACTGCCCACTAAATGCCAGTAGCATCCCCTCCGACCTCCGCAGTGGTGACAATCAAACAGGTCTCCATACATTGCAAAACACCCCCCAGGAGTAATACTGCCCCCAGTTGAGAGCTACTGTCCTGGAATATCCAAACATCACCTCAGTCCAAGGCCAGTTCTAATCCCGTCTTTTCCGTCAGGTCTCTCCACACCAAGCTGGCAACCAGTGATCTGCACTCTTCTCTACTCACAGGGCCTTTTTTTTTTTTTTACACAATCTTCTTTTGCTTGGTGACATCTATTATATTGTGCTAAAACACTATATTTAATGATCTCTATTTTTAGATGCCATTTCCCTGATTAGATTAAAAGTGTCATGAAGCAAGAAACCATGTCTTAACAGTCTCTACATTTACTAGGTATCTAGAACATGCTTCACACATAGTGGGAATTCAAGATTATTCAATAATTTGATTGATTCCCCATAATCAGACTGTCACTAAACAGAAGTGAACCTTCCACACATCTGAAGCTTCCTCCATTGGCATAGAGTGGTAAACTTTTATTTTTATTAATGTGGTGGAAATCTTTCTAGTATTTACTTGCACCCCGTCTTAGTAAAGAAACTATGGTAGGTACAGTTTTTCTGTTTTTTTTTTTTTTTTTTTTGCGGTACGCGGGCCTCTCACTGTTGTGGCCCCTCCCGCTGTGGAGCACAGGCTCCGGACGCGCAGGCTCAGCGGCCATGGCTCACGGTCCCAGCCGCTCCGCGGCACGCGGGATCCCCCCGGACCGGGGCAGGAACCCGCATCCCCTGCATCGGCAGGCGGACTCCCAACCACTGCACCACCAGGGAAGCCCGGTACAGTCATTTCTGATGACTCGGAAACATTATTTGGAATATCAGTTTTTATTTTGTGCTGTTTGGGTGGCCTCCTTTCTACATAGCTTCATGTGGTGCTGCTTTGAAAACCGTTGTGCATATGGTAGTATTTGTCTCCTCTACAATGTATCACGTGACCTTTGGCGGGGCAGGGGTGAGAGCAGTGTTGGGAGGAGGGAGGGCATGGAGAATAAGATCACAGCCACAATCACAACCATAAATCCTAATGCCCTTTGAGAGTTACTGCATGCCAGACACTGGTCTCTGTGCTTGACATCCAGTGATTCATTATTCTGCCCAACAATTCTAGAGGTAGTTACTATTACTTATTGTCTCCATATTACCGATGAGGACACTGAGGCCCAGAGAGACTGAGTAACTCTCTCTGTCCACAGAGGCCGGAAAATGATAAAGAAGAAGATAGGAAGACAGGCAGCCTGACTTAAGACCTTATAATATTAATCACTATACTGTGTGATAATTAGTATAACTAATTATACTAACTAGGATAATTAGTTAACTCAGTATAATTAGTTCACCACAGTCCTCAAAAATAAATCAACCAATGTGACCCCAAATTCAGAGCACATGACTTCCAAAAGTATTTGACAGAGGTTTATGCGGCACCAAGTACGGGGACTTTGTGGCAACTATTTTCCCTGTGACAACCATTTCCCTGGAGGCTTTCTCATTCATTTGCTAAGCACCTGCTCTGTACCAGACACTGTCCTAGAGCTGGTTATAGAATCAAAAGATCGTAGAGGGCTTCCCTGGTGGCGCAGTGGTTGAGAGTCCGCCTGCCGATGCAGGAGACGCGGGTTCGTGCCCCGATCCGGGAAGATCCCACATGCCGCGGAGCGGCTGGGCCCGTGAGCCATGGCCGCCGAGCCTGCGCGTCTAGAGCCTGTGCTCCGCGACGGGAGAGGCCACAGCAGTGAGAGGCCCGCGTACCCCAAAAAAAAAAAAAAAAAAAAAAAAAAAAAGATCATAGAATGTTAGCAGCAAAAGAGACACCAGACACCCTCTAGGGCAGTGGTTTCAAACCTGGCTGCACAGGATAATCACTGGGGGAGTTTTACAAAGGTACTGCTGCCTGGGCACCCCCTCCAGACCAATGGAATTCGAATCTCCGCAGGTGGGGCTTCCTGGAGATGCAACTGTGCTGCCAGCCTTGATGACACGGAAAACCTGGAGAAGTAGCCTGCCTCGAGCCACGGAGCTAGAAATTAAAAAAAAAAAAAAAAAAAAAAAGAAAACCCTTCATCTTCAAAAATCTTTTCACTATACCACTAAAATTGCTCTAGGTGGTTAGAAATCGGTCCATTTTACTGATCAGGAAGAGACTGATAAACATGGCAAAATGAGTTGCCAGGGGAGGGTCAGTAAGCAGGCCCAGATACCTGGAGAGCCCCTGTAAAAGACAGTTATCTCCCTCAGCATAATAGAGCAACCAAACCAGACATTTTCCTGTCTTATGAATGATCGGAGTACAATCATTCACCAAATCTGCACTTTTATGGACATGGGCGAGTCAGAGGCAGCACAGTTTAGAGAAAACAGTTAGATTTGGACCCATTCAGGAGTGGGTTCAAATCTAGCACTTTGAGCCACTGGCAAATTCATTCATGGCCGTGAGCCTCGGCTCTGCATCTGAACAAAAAGGAAGAATACTTCGTTCGCTGAAAATTCAATCAAATCATGTAGGTAAATGCTTCTAGTACAGTTGATTAGGGAACTCACAAATAGCAAATCCCTTCCCTTCCTTCCTTGGAAGGCAATCCTCCTCCTGTACCCGCCAGGACCCTCAGAACGTGGGAAGCCCAGCAAAATTTCCTTCTCCCCGCAGGAGTATCTGTGGGTTGCATTCCAGCTCTGATTTGTATCCACGCCCTAATTCAGACTTAACACTATTCCTTCACTGCAGGGTGGTGACAACAGGAGGGTGGCACCTTCTATAAACATGCATGCTGAAATGCCACAAGCACTGAATGTTAAAGCTCGGAGGCAGATGTCCTTGTAAGGTCAGGAACAACTGCATGCAAAGCTCTCAATGTCCAACTAAGCATTTTCATAGACAAGTATTCTGAAGGGATGTATTTCCTCAACAAACTAGGCCAAATGGCTTTTGAAGTGTGGTTATGAAGAAGGCCCATGTCTTCATAAACTCTTGCACTCCTAGGATATTGCTGAATACCTTGCATAATAATAATACTGCCTTCTTTGTTCAGCCACTGACTAGGAAAATTTACTCCTTGGAATTCAGTTTCGACAAATGCAGCAGAAATCTCTTACTGTGTAAAGTGCAATGTTCAATGTAGTGGAGGAACATAATGATGAAGCCAGTGTTAGCCCAGCAGTGGGGATAGAGGCACATGCAGAATTCGCATATGACATAACATGGGCCATAAGTGGGAGATAAACAAGAGATTCCACTGTAACTCCCATTACTGTATATAATTCTACTGAACCACTTAAAATCCCTACTGTAGGTGCTTTACACAATATTTGTTCTCAAGTCCACAGCAATACTCCCTAATGTAAGTAGACATCCAAAAAAAATGTTTTTCATGTACAATCACATGCCATAGGTTTTTCTGAAGAGAGAATTCCAAATTATAAATACAAATATCTTAGTGAAAACATTTCCAAAATATATGGTGGCTTAACTGAAATTCTACAGGATGCTAGATATTATGCAAAATAAATAAATGCACGAATAAATAAATTAATTAAAGGTGAGGGTATATATGAACAAATAATTTTCAGGAAATACCAAGATAAAATTAATGTGTTTTTTTTAAAACTGTGGGATTTATCCGAACCTTTAATGAACGAATATGTATTGTAGATCTCTAAGAAGTGGATCTGATAGACAGCATTTCTCAAACTTATTTTTTTCCCAAGCATTTTTCAAGACTCAGGTACTATGGGACACCAGTTTGGGAAACACTGACCCTAAATATTATCATAATATACTGTCTTTCAAAAGTTATGGTAAATAAGCATCCTAACCCTTCATATGGTGAAGAGTTGGTCCTCCTGGCAAACACACCAGACGAATCTTTCAACTCAGGTGAGCAACTAAGATGAGCCCTTATAAAGCCTTGGTAACCCCTACAGGGAATAAAACACAGCTTTTCCCACAGTAACTATTGCTGGTCATAGAACCATTCGAAAGCAATTTGAACACCATTGTATACGGTCCTGTTTTGGACACAGATCCTGCAATGTATTCTTGAGGCTAAGTTTTCCTTTTAATCTGTTGCATAATTGCAAATCAATTTGAGAACTGAATATAAATCTGATATGGACTGAATGTCTGTGTCTGCCCAAAATTTGTATGTTGAAGCCCTAAACCCCAACATGACTGTATTTGGAGACAGGGCCTGTGAGGAGGTGATAAAGGTCATAAGGGTGGGACCTTAACTGAATAGGGCTCATACCCTTGTAAGAAGAGGAAGAGACAGCAGAGCTCTCTCTCCTCCCCTCTCCCTTCACCTCTCCAAAGAGGTTATGTGAACACACAGGCAGATGGCAGCTGCCTGCAAGCCAGGAACAGAATTCTCACCAGAAACTGACACTGTTGGACCTTCATCTTGGGCTTTCCAGCCTCCAAACTGTGAGAAAATACATTTCTGCTGTTTAAGGCACCCAGCCTGTGGTATTTTGTAAAGCAGCCCAAACAGACAAATACAATATTGGATAAACCACCATTTTAGTCAAAATGACTGATCAAATCAATGGTAAGTAAACTGAGGATGTTTAAGGCTGAATCTACCAATCCATGGATTCAAAACAGTTCTTGCCGTCACTCTCTCCAGATTTAGAGGAAGCATAAACCAACAAAAGATTTTGTATCTTCTGTGTCACAACTGTTAAAAATCATGAGGGTAAAAAATTTTCCTATTAAAAATATCCTTTTTTTAAAAAAGTTGACCTTAATACTCAAAGCTTTAAAAACAAAAACAAAAACCCTCACCCAAACAAAATAAACAGAAAGCATTTCCCCAATTTTAAGATACTTTAAGCAAAAACACTTCAGTCCCTGATGTGTTCCAAAGCACATCTAGCTGTCGAATTCCTAATGAAATCAGGCCTTTGGAAGGTGTGCAAACATGCAGCTGTCACATGGAGTGAGGGAAGATAAACACATTTGCTCACTTAAGAAAAGCAAACTAAAAGAAGTCCACCCAAGTGCCGGGTGGTTGTCAGTACTGGACAATGGAATGGCGCTGGTTTCCAGGCCCCTGAATGGAATCCCTGTCCCCCCAGACAAACCCCACACAGCCTGTCACATACTGCAATGAGCCTCGTCACTCCAGTCGCCACAGTCGTTGTAGCCATTACACAGCAGTTTCCTGGGGACACAGATGCCACTGGCACACAGAAAGCTCTCGCCGCCTCCGCAGATCACTGAAAAAAAGGGCAGAAAAACAATGTCAAAATAAATAAGAGGTGTGTTTTTTTTCCCCTTTTAAAATTAGGAGAAATAAAGGACAGAAAGAAAACCTTTCCTTGCTATTCAACAGAGGTGCTTCCCAATTCCCTCAGTTTCATTATCACCAATTTTTCTCTGGCCTTCTAGAACATTAATTGTAAAATTACCTGGAAAGACTACAAAGGGTGTTTGCCTGAGAAAAGCAAAAGGAAATTCACCAGTGGGCTTTCACAGCACAAGAGAGCAACCTCATCAACTGCACAACTTATGTGGGGAAAAAAAATACCAGATGGGAGTATTTTTCTTAATAACAGAAAATTATTTCAAAGTGAAATATTATTTATTGAACAAACATTAAAAAAAAAAAACAAACCCTCTCCTTCTACAGTGCTACTCAATGTCCTGCAGAGAAAGCTACAGTTACGAATAGTTGATACACGCTTGAACACAGGCTTAGAGACCCCATGCCTTGTATTTGATATATATTTATTTACTTGTCTTAATAAAAATGCCAGTTAAAAATGTCAGGGTCTATTTTGGCATAAGGAATGTGAAACAACATTAGCTAATAATATTTTCATTCTTTTCCTTAACACGGCTGCATTTTAGTATTCTTTGCTTTAAGTATTACGGTGTTCTTTTTCGTCTCAAAATTCAACAAATATTCAATTGTTTCAAAATTACATCAGACACAGAATGTAAGAGAAGAAGCTAGAAAGATTTTTCTAAGGGAAACCATTAATGAAAGGATGTCAATTCAACAAAATGCGTTTTAAAATACCCTTCAATATGTGGTAATATGCATCAAATGCTTTTTAAATGTGTAAACCTTTGACCCAGAAATCTTATTTCTGGTCTTCATACAAAGGAAATGATTATGAATAAGTGCAAAATTTAATATTTAAGGATATTCATACCATCATGGTTTATCACAAGGAAACTATGAAATAACAACTATGCAATAATAGGAGACTGGTTAAATAAATTTTGATAGCTCCATAATAAGGAATACTGTTACAGCCATTGAAAACTATATTGTAAAAAGTAATGTCCTGGGCCAAAGTTCAAGATAATTTAAGTGTAAAAACACCATTTGGGGGACTTCCCTGGTGGAGCAATGGTTAAGAATCTGCCTGCCAATACAGGTGACGCAGGTTCGATCCCTGGTCCGGGAAGATCCCACATGCCGCAGAGCAACTAAGCCCGTGCACCACAACTACTGAGCCCCATGCCACAACTACTGAAGCGCACGCACCTAGAGCCTGTGCTCCGCAACAAGAGAAGCCTCGGCAGTGAGAAGCCTGCGCACCTCAACGAAGAGTAGTCCCCACTCAACTCAACTAGAGAAAGCCCGCGCATAGCAACAAAGACCCAGCGCAGCCAAAAATAAATAAATAAAAAATTTTTTAAGTTTAAAAAATAAAAAAATTTAAAAACAGCATTTGGTTCTGAAAAAGCATAATACAATCTGGCCTAGAAAGAAGTATATCTAAGGTTACTATGATTATCCCTGGTATTAGGATTGAAAGTAATTTTTATTTTCTTCATTGTATTTTACTCTGTATTTTACAAATGTTCTTATAACGATCATGTCTTACTTTTATAATCAGAAAAAGAAAACAACTAACTTTTTTCATGAGTTCCCAATTCAGAGTAACGGTAAATAAATATAACCCTCCCAAAACTTGTTTCTGTAACTCTCTGTCTCCCTGCCACAAAAGTTAGTGGGATCAGCCTTGTGGTCTCCTGCCTGGTCACTGTCACCACCCACCCTGAACCATGTTCCTTGATGAGATGAACTTTGTTGTCTAACTAAAGGGAACCAGGAAATACGGAACATTTAACTCAGAAGCTGAAATGCAGAAAAGTTCAGACTGAACATTCCAGGCAGTAAGGTCCATGCCACTCATATGTCCTGTGTTCCCCAGCCGAGTGGCTGGCACTGAGGAGATTCTTAATTAATGGGAAAAAGTCACCTCCATCTCAATGGAGCACAATATATTGCCACGAGGCAAAAGAAAAAATGCAATTGATGGATTATTTTCCAACACTATCAAGGAATCAGTTTCAATTTGCTGAACATTAAGTACTAGTCAATTTGGTATGTTTCTTCTGCTGCTAATTCATGTGTAAGCTTCGCAATATCAACAATGAAAGTCTGGTTTTCCATTATATCCCATGATTTCTGTATCAATACAAATGGCATCTATGGATTTCAACTGCCAAGACATGAAACACGCTTATGTTTTGTATAGTCTTGGATTCAGCGCAGGACTGTACTCCTGTAGCTACAGACAGAGACTCCTAAAGGGTATACAGGAAACCAGATATAAAATGAAAAACCAAAACATTAAAGATTTTACCGGTCAGTCTCTACAATAACCTCTCTCTAGGGTTAAGGGAAAATTTTCAAGGAATAAGTGTTTATCCTATCGTGAGATTGTTTCTGCATTATAGTAGAGAGTGCAGAAATTCCATCTGTCTGCATTTCAGCAGCTGCAATGCCTCAGAAGAATTATTGCATTCCCTACATTATGGCTCTGATGAGTCCTTGGGAAATGTAGCTGAAAGCTCAACATTAAATAGCTCCTAACATCTAGGTTTCATGTTTAAGAACCTATATATTTTACTCCAATAAAGCCACTCTTGTGTATGGTTATATCAAACCTGGATCAAATTTAAAATATGGCATTGCTTGCATTGTTTTGATTATCGATATCCTGTGTCTTTGCTGATTCATCAGAAACTGACTTCTTTTATGTGGTTTCTCGGTTGGAGATGCGGCTGCCCATGGTTTTAGGACATTGAAAATTGTTTCTTTCTTCGTATTCTTTTTTTGCAAGTTCTTTGGACATTCATAGTTTCATTAATCGATACTATTTTTGTACAATCAGGATAGCTTTGTACATTCTCTTTCTGTTTGATTTCTTCCTAACCTGTATTCAGAATCTCCGCTTTGATTTGTGAAAAACTGTTCAACTAGCAAAGCATTTCAGACATATCTCATTTACAATTTCCAAAGAGCCCCATAAAGTACACAGGTAAGAATTCTATCACAACTTCCTTGGGGTAAGTGATAGTTTACAAATAGAGGAACTAGAGGATCATGTGGTTAAGACAGCATCTACCCAAAGCCATGGAGTTAGGAAAAGGTGAAAACCACCCCAGAATCGTGAGGTCCTGGCTCCGGGCCTAATCCTCCACACCATACCCACTCCCCATTTCTAGTACACAGCCAGGTGATGGGCGCTGAGTTCCAGGGTACCAGGTTCAGGTAAAAGTTC
Source organism: Phocoena sinus (assembly GCF_008692025.1). Taxonomy (NCBI): domain Eukaryota; kingdom Metazoa; phylum Chordata; class Mammalia; order Artiodactyla; family Phocoenidae; genus Phocoena; species Phocoena sinus. Next base: position 71,899,481 of record NC_045767.1, read on the forward strand.
AAACTTGCCTTTATTTTTCTCTCTAAACAAAAGATAAACTTCTGTCCTCAGGTGAACTGGACCAGATGAGATGACATTTTTGTGAGCTCTCGGTTTTTGGAGAACACACTGAGAGAGCTCTTAACAAGTTTCTGGAGAGATTTTTCAACCATAATTCACTGTCTTATAACAATCATCTTCCAATAGCCTTTAGACTGAACCCTTAAGATGACGAAGGGAGATTCCCTGAGGTGAAGTCATGCTATACAGTCTTGACACCATTTCCACTAACATCATCTATAACACTAAGAGGTATATATTGGACTTTAAGTCAATGGCAATGACTTTACAAGATTCTTTCATTAATTGAATGAATATTTACTATCTATTATGTGCTGGGCATTACTGTAGCAGTAATTACAGATACAGCAGTAAAGAAAACAAAACTACTTCCCCACCTTCACGTGGCATGTATTCTACCGATCATCATCTGATAAAGATACTTTTACTAACTAAAGATGCTTCACCACCAAAGTTACTTACATTTATACATGTGACAATTAATTAATATTAACACAATGACAGCAGTATACAAAGACTTATTGCCTAAGATACTGGTTTACATGTCCAAATGATGAGGACAAGTATGAATCACCTGGACTTCTGAATTCCATGGATTCTGAAGAGTATACACCCCTGTGGATGATCAGCTCTTTTCAGTCTTGTTTCCAAAAACAGTCTGCTGAAATAACATCCATAGCCTGAAACAAACTTTAGATTTTTTGCAACTGCTTCCAGCCCTATCAGTTCTCTCTGTCTGTGTATTATGGGCAGCATTTATACTGGCAAATTCTCTCATTACTCTGCTGGTTAACTTTTAGAGTCTTTTTCAGAAATTACTCACCAGTCTCTGACTGCATAGTATCCTCACACTCATCGTGACTTTGAGTCCTTGTTTAAAGTCTAAAGCTCAAGTTCAACTCTATCTCTGAAGAGAAAGCCGACCTGGCACACAGCTTTGTCCCCTGCACCCATACTGAGAGCTTGTCAGCCCTTCATTCCACATGCTGCTCGAAATTAAGTTACTATAAATCACTATTGCTCTTACCTTTTACAAAGTTATTTGACCATATGAAAAAGAATGAGTGTAATCTTATAGCAGCTGATGCAAGAATACTTCTTGGGAAGAGTGTTGTATCTCCCCATAATAGGTTGATAAGAAGATTGGGGTGAAAGATAAGAGGTGAGAGAGGAGAAAGGAAATCCAAGTAGACGGTCAATAATTAAACTTGGTCTTTACTCTGCCTTCTAAGTCATATGTACTCGATGGCCCTTCTTTTTGCTGAACATTAAGATGTCTGGAGTAGGTATGGATGGATATCAAAAAGCTCTGTATGAAAAGAATGAGATCCCCCTGGAGAGAGAGAGGAAACTGTGCTGTTGGGCACTGTCTTGGGAGAGAGAGAAATTAAAAACTTGGTTGAGTCTCCCTGAGGGGCTGTACAGAGAAGACTCTTTGGAAAACAGAAATATCTAAAGGGACATTTCAAGTTGTTGATGGGAGGTGTAATCACTTCCTCCATCTACCATAGGGAATCAGCAAAGATTATGTTGCTTTCTAATATTCTCACTCATTTATTTAATCAATTTGGCACTCTTCTAAGAGCTTGAATACAGAATAGATCCCTAGCTTTGCAGACATTATAGTCTACGGAGACAAACAATAACAATTGATATAATAAGAAGAAAATTATTATATATTAGGTCAGAAGGTAATAAGTGCTATAAAGACAAAACAGAGTACAACAGACTAAGAGAGATAGGAGATGTGGGGATGGGGTAGTACAGGTCCCCAGATTAATTAGGGCGCCAGGGCAGGTCTCATTGAACGTTGGCATTTGAACAACAACTTCAAAGATGGAGGGAGTTAACCAAACCTCAGGGGAAGATTTCAGCCCAGAAGCAAAGACCCTCAGGCAGGAACACGGCTGGCAGGTATCAGGAACACCAAGGAGACCCATGTGGCTAAAGCAGAGAGAGTAAAAGGGTAGAGAAGCTAAGGGATGAGGCAGAGAGGAAGAGAGGGCCCAACCGCAGAGGGCTCTGTAAGGACTCTGTAGCTTAGAAAAAAAAAAAAAAAAAAAAAAAAGAGTCATTACAAGGTTTGAGTAAAGAGTAGCATGATCTGACTTATGTTTTCAAGGATCTCTGCCTGTTGTGTTGAAAATACTCCAGAGAGGCAAGGGACACAGTAGGGAATAACAGTTAGGAGCCTATTGGAGATGATGGCAGCTTGGAGGTGGTAGCAGGGGAGGGGCTGAGACACAATTGGATACTGGATGTATTTTGAGAGTAGGGGCAGGAGGGTTTCCTGGCCCATTAGATGAAAGTCGTGAAAGGCAAGAGCCAATGATGGCTTCAAGTTTCCAGCCAGATTACAAAAACTGCCATCCGCTGAGATGAGGAAGGCTACTGGAAGAGAAAGACCAAGGGGAAAGAATCAGGAGTTATCATCTGGACACACTGGGTCTGACATATACAAGAGACGCCCAGCTGGAAATGCTGAGGAGACAACTGGGTACATAAGTTCAAAGTCCAGGAAAGAGGACAGGACTACAAATATAAATGTATGCGCCATCAGCAAATCGATTTAAAGCCAGTGTGCCTGGATGAGATCATGAACGGAATGGCTAGTGAAGAGTAAGACTCAGTGAGATGGTGCAGAGAAGATGGATAAGGGCTGAACTATTAAACCTCCTGTGTAACAGCTACAAGGAAGAGGAGAAGCCAGCAAAGAGGCTGAGGAGTGGCCCCGGGGGTAGAAGGAAACCCAGCAGGTGAGTATGTTATCCTGGAAGCCAAGGAAAGGAAAATGTATCGAAGGGGAGGAAGTGATCAGCTATGCCAGAAGCCGCTGCTGAGTCAGGTAAGATGAAACTGAGAAATGGGGATGCGGATAAGAGCAGTTTCAATGCAGCAGTGAGGACAAAAGTCTGATGGAGTATGTTTAAGAGAGAATGAGAAGAGAGGAAGTAGCTCCGAATGGAAGGACAAATGCTTTGCTGCAGAAGAGAATAGATAAGTGGGGCAGTAGATTGCAAGGGAAGTGGGGCAAAAAGAAATGCAGGTTTTAATGCTTTGTGTGAGTATATTCTTTGGAGGGAGCATGGAGTGGTATTAAATTCTGCCTATAGGTTGGCTCAGATCAAATAAATGATGACCACTTTTGAAGATACAGGAGCTCGGGGATGGAGGATCATCAGTGTCAGGTATATAGTTATAATCTAAAAATGAAGCCTGTCTTATACCTGCCTGTCCCTTTAATCCCATCACTACAGTGTGACTTCCTCAGAAGTTACCTGTCTTCTAAGGTGAGAAATCCTTCTCCTTCTCTTCTTCCTCTTCTTCGCCTGGTAGACCTCTGTTACACATGGGGGGCGAGGGGCACCCAGGCTAGTCCCTTCTAATAGTACCATCAGAACATGAACAAACAAACCCCTGTTACTTTACGACTCACATAATTTATATTAGCAGAAGATAAGTATTTGTTTGCTTATACCCTCTCCCTCCTAGAACGTACGCTCCTTAAGAGAAGGAACTTTATCAGATTTTCTCCCTGTTGTGTCCTGTCCTGAGTCTGGCGTGGAATTAAATATTTGTTAAATGAATAAATGAAGACTGAGAATAGAAGGTGCCCAGCAGGACCACGTGATCACTCTTATTTCTTGGTCCTACATGTTCAAAGGCAATAAATATCTTACAATTTTATTATTTTAATTGCCAGAGGAGTAAACTGCTGGTGAAATACGATAATCACTCTCTGTTATAGCAGGATACTCACTCCAACCCCCAGACAAGTCTGGCTTCTCAGTGGCATCTGCTCATATGTTAGGGCAATGAGTATCAAAGACCCTTCTACCTAAAATAATCTTCCCCACTGACCTATGATGATGTGTCTAACATTTTCCCAACACCTACACCCACGTTACCCATTCCTTGGGGTAAAATGGTGGTTTTTAGATGAACTCTAGGATACCAAGGAAAGGGACTTTGGGGCCACATCATAGGTTAAGGGGGAGTCTTGAGTCCCCTACTCCACTTCAACCAGAGAGCTCTACCATCACCTGCTTTATATATTTGAGTCCGTGTACAATCTCCTTTGAAAATGGGTCTCTGCTACCAAAAACAAGTTTGAAAACGCCTTCACCCTTAAGATTTTAAGTGTTCAGTTCAAGTCTGACAGAGCTTTTAATTCATTTTCTTGGCAATGAATACTTAGCTCTGAATTTAATTATAGAATGTTTAGATTTTCATTATATTTAGACTTGAAAGAATGGGACACCAGAGGAGTAACTTCCTAAGAGGGGTGGGCATAGCAGGGAGGAGTTTAGGAAAGGTCTGAAACAAGAGAAATAAGCATGAGGTGAGACCTGGAGCCACAATGAACTGAGGACAGCCCTGTGTGAAAACGCAGTGGGCGTGGGTTTAATACTATGAGGTAAGAAATGCCACATCACCTTGTTTTTCTAAATCAAGTTAATTCACTTAATCAAATTAATTCAATTAATCCCCACTCAAAAAGGTGAAAAGAAATATTCTTCAGGAATGTTTTTTTTTTGGGAGGGGCCTCTCCCTCCTTAGGGAGGTACAAGGATCCAAGGGAACAACTGCAGAAGGGGCTTAGCTTTCAATTCTTCAGAGAATGGGTGGGGTGAGGGACTCACGGTTCTAAGCCCTCGGGGTTTATGGTAGACAGAACGCTCCATCACGTCTGTACCACAGCAGGGTCGTGATAGGGCCACGGTCCCCAACATCAGCTTTCCCGACTGCCCCACGCGGCCATGCCTCTCTGAGACCCTGCCTCTTCCCCCAAGCAAGTAGTAACCAGTCCCTGCTACGTAAGGGACATGCCAAAGCCCAGTCCCCTTCCAAGCCTTGGGGGATGCCTCCTCCATCCTCTGTGTCCACCTCTAACCCTCCCCCATGCCACCCCACTCTGGGTGATCACATAATCTCTGCTCAGTCATTTTCTCCTCAAGGCTGGTCCCCCTTTTCTGAGAATGCACAGATGACACCACACATCCTTTATGTTTCCTTAATAAATTGCTCTATTACACAGATTTTTCATTCATTGCAGAGAATGCAAATGACTCTATCAGCAACTTTCAACATCTTTTTACCAAGGTAGTATATGGTAGGCGGTCAGTAATCCCTGTTGCATAAATGCACTTAAAGAGCTCTTAATTTAGATATTCTAAAAATAGAAGTGCCACATGATTTCCTCTTTTATGATCTGGGGTGACCGTCGTGCTGTGAAGACAAGGTAAAACCGGTCCCCTCACTACAGTCCAACTCTGTAGTTCCAAGTCCCTCAGTGCCTATTATATAATATGCTTTTCTTAGTGAGGAACGATCTCTGTCAAACCAGTGTTCAAAGCAAGTTCAAAACAACTTCCCCAATTAAATATCCTTAAGACTAAGGTACTCCTAGACTCATTTTTTTCCGCTGTGAAATAAAGCCGTGCTTTGATTCAATGGAAACATTGCAAGCTGGCCTTCAGCTTAAATTTCTGAAAATAAGAGCTAAGTATACTTACCGCCTGTCTGACAGCATGAAGGAAGACCTATCATTCTATAGAAAAATCAATCATTGTAAAATTATCCAAAAATCATTAGCAGGAAACAAGAATAGATTTGTCACTGGTGGCACTCTGATAGGAGAGGAACGGAAATAGAGTTTAGAAAGCAGTTCATGTCATCATTCAACATCTCAAGTAAAATCACAGTATAAAACAGAGTTAGATAAAACTTGCCCAGTAGATTTTAAATCTAATTAGACAGGGGAGAAAGTACAGAAAGAGCAGAGTAAAAAGCAGGAAGTCAAGCTTTATGATCAGGGACTGGCAGGAATAGACCGCCAAGCAGAAGTCTAAATAAACGTTTTTAAAAGGAATCTTTATTCATTCAATAGCCGAGAGAGAGAGAGAGAGAGAGAGAGAGAGAGAGAGAGAGAGAGAGAGAGAGAAGGAAATTTTTAAAAATAAGAAAAACAACTTCCAAATAGGGATTGTCTAATTAAAAGAATATACTAGTTTACTACCTCAAGTTTTAGTGTCTAAAAGACTTAAATAGGATTCTGAACCAATTTTGTCAAAAGTCATTGGTAAGATACACCAGGACTCTGTCATTTATCATTTCCTGCAAATAAGTGCAATAACGTAACTTCAAGTTTCTAAAGAACATAAGCAAGTTAGAAACTACATATTTAGGGCTTCCCCGGTGGCACAGTGGTTAAGACTCTGCCTGCCGATGCAGGGGACACGGGTTCGAGCCCTGGTCCGGGAAGATCCCACATGCTGCGGAGCAACTAAGCCCATGCGCCACAACTACTGAGCCTGCGCTCTAGAGCTTGCGAGCCACAACTACTGAAGCCCGCGCGCCTGGAGCCCGTGCTCTGCAACAAGTGAAGCCACCACAATGGGAAGCCTGCATACCGCAATGAAGAGTAGCCCGTCTCTGCAACTAGAGAAAGCCCACGCGTAGCAATAGAGACCCAACGCAGCCAAAAATAAATTAAAAAAAAAAAAAAAAAGATGCCAATTCTTTTTTTTAAAAAAAGAAACTACATGTTTATAGTTGAGCCTCTTGTCAGGGATTATTATCAGGCAGGCAGAGATTTCTAAATTCAGGGTTTTTTTTTTTTGCGGGGGAGGGAGGAGTGCTACTTTCTGAACTTGCTTTAGGAAATAAAACCTTTATTTTATAAACAAAGTAATTCTCACTTAGTGGTACTTAAAATACTTCTGAGATTTTCTGCAAACATGAGGCTGTCTTGAATGATATTTTGTGATTATTCATTATGAATCATAAAATGATAATGATGGTATATTATACACACAACCTTTGGCAGATTTCAGACAGCTGTTGAATGTTTTCTATAAAACAGTTAATGCATGCGTACAAACCTATGAGAAATAAAGTGATATATATGATTTGGAAAGAAAATAACAGTCTCTTGCATGCATATGGTAGTATCTAAAAAGTTATACATGTTAACATTTCTTTAGATCTTTATTAAATGTATAACTCGGTCAAGACGTCTATGGAAAGACTTAGAAGAAAGATGAACAAAGAAAAATAATCAGATTTGAAGAGTGATTCCATGGTATTTTTCTTATTTGTTGGGCTACACAAATTGGACTGATGTCATTATACAAGTTAACAGTTTGTGAATTTCATTTTCAACTCAAACCAGATTTATTTTTAATCACAGTTTCTTTTATTTTTGTCTATTTTATGTATTGATAATCTAAAAGCTAGAACTAATTGTCTATGACTTTGCAATACTGTGTAGCCTGAGACCCAAAAATAGAGTAAACATATGTATTTAGAATTTACTGTGAAAAGAACTTTGAAAAAATACCTTTCAAGGACAGATTGAGACAGGCTGGGTCCTGGGACCCTTTGGTGCAGTGCTGGCACCTGGACAAATGTCTCCTCCAGCAACAAAATACAAAGAAACTATAAGGGACTAAAAATAGCCGCATGCATACTCAATTGGGGCAAATTATGGACAACAGGATAGAAAAAGACCACAAACCCAGCTGCCACTTCTGAAGAGCTGGGAGCAAAAACTGGGTGTTGAGAGCAAAAGCAGGGTACAGAGCATGCTCCCTGCACACAGCACCACCAAAGGGGTGGGCAGACCACCTAAGCCCCCGCTCTGGTCACCCACTGATCTGCCCCAATCCCCACCTCAGGGAGCGAGCAAGGGAACCTGTTACAGGAGCCCCAGTAAAGACTTGCCTGCATTTCTTATCTGGCCTCTTATCAATTTCTATTGATTAAGGAAAGCCTGGTTGGTAACAAGATTACAGTTCTACGCTAATGTCTAAAAATTCACTTCCAATCCCATGAAGACTGTACTACATCACTTTCCCACTTACTCCCTATTGTTAATTACTATAACAAAATATTCCAATGCATTACCATTCCTAAAAATGCACTGATCTTCAGGATACTGTAGGATCTCACCTATCTTCCAGATCAGATTGCCAGTAGCTGGATGCCAAGATTCTGAAGCCCCAGATTGGAGCTCTGCCCAAGACCCCCTCTACTTTCCATCGTCTTAACTGATCACAACAAACCCCATTCACTTGCCCCCATGCAGTAGGCCATGGAGACAGCACACGTTCCATTGCTTGAGTCAAGGCAGAGTCGGGAAAACCTAGATACTTCCAGCTACCTAACCCTTCAAGCTTAAACCACTCCCAAATAATCAAGTCACTTCAATTCTAAATGCTATTATGATTAAAAGAAAATGGCGAGAAAATTAATTCATAAACACTCATCTTAATATCCATACTGATATTGACTGGGTCTACAGACAAGAAAGGCAATTATTCACAATGATGACCCTGAGATAACAAAATAAAAGTCGTTTTGTAGAAAAAGTACAGACTTGGATTTAACTTAAGGTATCTGTGCCGCTTTGAGCAAGTTATTTAACCTTTTGGGGCTTCAGTTTCCTTATCTGAATTCCACCTGCTTTGGAATTGTCTTTGAGTATATATTAATCAGTAATGGATGTAAAGTACCTGGCACCGAATGACATAAAGCCCACTATGTCCTGTTTACTAAGACTGGTAAGTGTATAATTCACTTCTGAAAGATGGCCATCACAAAGTGCTTAAAAATGCCTTTTGCTTAAAGCGTTATCCTGCAAATAACTAGAGCATCCTATTCTCCAACCTTGTAGATATAGCACTGCCCACTTAGACCTGGAAGTGAGGGCAACTGGATTCTTCGTAACAACCAAGACAACTGGAATAGAACATAGTCTGAACAGATCAACACACATGGGAATCAATATAACAACTTCTAGGGAAAGAATTCCTAACCTTTCTTTGGCTCATAGACAAAAAAGGAAGTCAATTGCTCCAGGCAAGTTGACTTTTACTGTTGAATCGTTTGTGTCCTGTTAAATGATTTGCATGCTGGTGGAACAGAGAGGTCCCTGAATTCTCTCTCCCATGCTTCCTCCACTTTTCTACTCTGTGTGCCCTCCACCACACAGCTACATAAAATCTCTCCTAGTATCCCTGGTTACCAGTATTATGTATAACAAAGCCACACAGACTAAACCTGACATGGAAAAATCAGCCTTGCCTAAAACTAAATATAAGCGCAATTTAATTAACTTGCATTCCAGAGTCACAGCTGCCAACTTACCAAGACTAGAAGACTGGGTACACAGTACCCAAGGGCTCAGAGGGAGGGGGAAAAATACTAAATTTTTCTCCAAAATCTTCACAGGATTCACATGTTCCTTCGTACCTGTAAACAGGAATAATGTGCCCTGTATACAAGATACGTGATCCAATCGGGGCGGGGTGGGGGGGCGCCAAATGAGCCAAGGCAGTAAGAGAAGATAGGTTAATAGAGGCCAGAATTTCAGGAAAGACATACAGGAACTAGAAATGAATGGCAAGTAATCTGGCAACAAGGTCAGCCCTGAGTCAAGCAGGGAAAGGTTTACTTTACCCCTGAAAGGAGGAGAGACATTGCTGCAGATAAGGGGAAGTCAAAAACCATGTGCCTGTCACTATAAACTCTCAATACTGCAATTTGAGCTGTGATGTAGTCTCATCTAAAACTACTCTACTGATCAACCTTCTGTGCTTAAGTTAATCCTGGGAAACTTTATAACATGAGGGTCAGCCAGCGGTGCATGGGTCGGGGGACTGAGCTCAGCATGGGGGTGATGCCCTTGGGTAAAGGTCCATTTTCTTCCACTTGCCAAAAGGATAAGTAACATGCAGTTTCCAAGCAGGAGCACAAGATGGCAGCCATACGCAGCACACAGACCCTGTGCACTGCCACAGGAGAGAACTCAGCTTGAGACCCTCACCACCTGACAGGCTGTGGCAATTCACAGGGAATTCCAGCTGGGAGGCTTCTCTTTTCTAAAGGGCATCCTTTGCTTGTGTCTGTAACTGGGCAAATCTGAAATCATGAAATTGCACTTCTGCCAATTATTACTACAGAGAAATAAAAAGTCTTTCCCAATTGATGCCTCCTCATATCTTTGGCACATTTTTCTATTGGTTTTCTTCCTTATTGATTTACTGAAACTCCATGTGTTTCAATTATTTTTCTCCAGGCCATCACTTACTTGTCTTTTAAGTTAATAGTCTCTGCAGCTATAGAAAATTTTACATATACGTGAGGTCAACTGTATCAGTCTTTATGGTTTATGTCTTTATAAACCATATCTATATGTGTCGTCGAAAAGAAACTATAGGAGGGCAGAGATTTTGTCTGTTTTGTTTCCTGCTACAGCCATAGGATATATGATGGACATAGAGCATGGGCTAAATAAACTTTGCATTCAACCCAGAACCTTTCTAGAGCAGATGGAAAATATCATGGCCAAAATTAAGACACATATTCTGGCCAAGACACACCAAAAATAGGCCACAGAGACAGGTAAATCAAGTCAGGTTTCCTAATAGTCAAAACTGATTCTGCCATGGCCGTAGGGGAAAGGCTACAGATTGACTGACTGATAGATTTTTGTTAAAGTAAGAAAGCCTCTTACATTGCTGAAATGACCAAAATATGAAATACACAGCCTGATCTGTATTTAATGGAATAGAATAAAAGAACTCTTGAGATGCTTGCCAGGTTTAAGTTTCAGCGAAATGCCAAAGGGAAGAAATTGGATGGCTACTTTCACGCCAGTGCCTTTCTGAACACCGACCACCAAAGGGATACCACATCATGAAGCAAAGCACAGAGCCCATGCTGTAACTGTGACTAGTGTCCAGATGTGTGACAGTATTTGAAAACAATTGTATTTTATGCATTTTTCACTAATCATGTTAAAATAAAATCACATGAAATCATTTTGCACTTCAAATACAGACACACAAATACGAATTCTCACAGACAAATGCATTACGGAACACTCACGGTACTTGGTGCATTTATTTCAGAATTGACTTTTTCCATTCTCATAGCAACCAATAATTGCAGAAATCCAGTTGTTAGTTTGATTTCAAGTGGCTTTATATACATCTTTAGAATTGTTATTTGTACCTAATGTGATTTTTGTGGAATGGAAATGATTTTTCAGCAAGTGATCTTATTACAAGATAATCTCATTACAAATGCCTGTTGGAAAGTCTCACCATGGTGCCCACATTGAGATGAAACTCTCCCCCGCTGTAGAAAAGGTCTTCTGAAATGTTAGCATCATAAGCTCCAAACTTCTCTGCTCTAAGAGCTTTGAAGAAAACTGCCAGTTTTTCTCTGAAACTATCCTCCTAAGAAAACTTTGTGACAACCCTTCCAGGGCCGTTTACAAGTAGACAGAAAAGGAGGCCAAATACTTTGTGAAATTGGACTTGATTCGAAGGGCTCCTGGGAGAGCTCCCTGCCTAAGATATTTCCCAGCTGAAATTCCTCATTTTGGATTTTACTCATTGAATTTAAGCCAAAAGTCCTCAATTAAAAGGCAGTTCCTGGGGATTCCTCATTTACTCAACCAACCAAGAATCCTGGAGGCTGTCCGTAGACAGTGCTGGACATGGCAGTAATCATAATTATAGGGCCTTACAGAGACTAAAAGAGACAAGTCGTTATCAGTGATTAATACCTCCGGAGACAGCACTTTATGTATATATATATCTTTTTTACTTATCTTTTTAAAAATATTGAAAAATTAGTATACAAACTTAGGAAAAGGTAGAATCTAAAGAGTGGGACCCCAGCAAAGACACACCTGGGTAAAAAAGGCCCCAGAGGACAGAGGGTCAACATAGGAGCAGCAGGGGCCACAGAAGGGGTGACAGTGAACTCCACGGGAATCAGAGAGGAGCGATGTCCTCTCTTGCTAAAAATTCCAGCCAGGATCGGATATCCAAGACTTTAAGTTAATACTTATCAACTGCTTTCTATTTATCAGGCAATGTCTTAAAGGCTTTACCTTCATTTATACCTAAGAACACAGCCATGAGGTGACACCTCATGTATCAGAGGATGAGACCAAGGCTTGGAAAAGTTGATAACCTTCCCACGTAACTTGGCTAATAAGTAGCAGAGCTACTTAATAAAACCTGAGCAGTGTGATTCCAGAGCCCATGCATTTAATATAAAACACTCAGGAGTTCTGTATTAGTTTCCTATTGCTGTTGTAAAAAACTGTCCCAGACTGGGTGGCTTAAAACAGAAGTTTATTCTCTCACAAGTTTGCAGGTCAGAAGTCTGACACGGTCCTCTCTGGGCTAGAATAAAGATGCTCACAAGTGCGTGCTCCTTATGGAGGCTCTGGGGGAGAATCTGTTTCCTTGCCTTTTCCAGCTTTTAGCGGCTGGGCCTCCCCTTCCTTGGCTCATGGCCCCCCTCCTTCATGTTGAAAGCCATCAACGTAGCATCTCTCTAATTCTGCATGGGCGTCCACATCTCTTTCTCTGACTCTCCTCTTCTGCTTCCCTCTTCCACTGTTAAGGACTCTTGTGATTACATTGGGCCATTCAGATAATCCAGGAGGCTCTCCTTATTTTCAGATCAGATGAGTAGCACCCCTATTTCCATCTTCAACTGTAATTCCCCAATGCCATGCAAATTAATATATTCACAGCTTCCAGGGTATAGGACAGGGACATCTTTGGGGGGCCACTATTCTGCTAACCACAGATGCCTTGATATCTTATGAATTTTTTCCTAGCCTCTTACATACAGCCACCTGCAAATGACTGGCTCAGGAAAGTGTGCCCTCTCTCCCAAAAGACAATTGCCCTCTTCTTCCCATTCCCTGTGTCAGAGATGCCATGACCTGGCATCTCTCTCTAGTCATTATTCTTGGTTCCAGGTTGATTCAGTCAATTCTATTGCAGGAGGACCCCAGGGTGGCAGGGATCTTGGGCCATGTAAGATCACTAGGGGAAAACTGCTGTTCGATTCAACACCTGTAAAAGAGTGTTCAAAAGACTCGGGAATGGTACTCTAAAAGGTAAATGAATCTGATATCGGGCCTTGGTGCAACCAAGAACCACCTGTGCTTTTGCAGATATCAACCACATGTGCTTCTGACTTTCGCAAGAGGCAAGAGCTGAGCGAAGAAACCGAAGAAGACAGAGGCCTGACGAGAAGCCCGGCCTTGACTTCCCTCTCTTTCTCATTCATCATTAGTAACTGAAATCCCCTCTAAAAACTCAAAAGAGCTACATGGGTGAGGGCAAAGAAGCTATGGGACTTCATGCTATCTGTAGCAGGCATAGAAAAGGCAGCCAAGAGGTAGCTGCAGAAAGCTGAGCAGACAGACTAGTCCCCCAGCCAGGACCACCTACATAATTCACAGGGCTCAGTGGAAAATGAAGATGCGGACCTCCTTGCAGGGGAAAAAAAGTGCTTTAAAAATACTATTATACAGGGCTTCCCTGGTGGTGCAGTGGTTGAGAGTCCACCTGCCAACGCAGGGGACACGGGTTTGTGTCCCAGTCCGGGAAGATCCCACGTGCCGCAGAGCAGCTGGGCCCGTGAGCCATGGCCGCTGAGTCTGCGCCTCCGGAGCCGGTGCTCCGCAGCGGGAGAGGCCACAACAGAGAGAGACCCGTGTACTGCAAAACAAAAACAAAAAAAACTAATATACAGTCCCTCCCATCAGGAAACTTGCACAAACCTCCTAGATAGCCTCATCCACCAGAGGGCAGACAGCAGAAGCAAGAAGAACTACAATCCTGCAGCCTGTGAAACAAAAACCACATTCACAGAAAGACAGACAAGATGAAAAGGCAGAGGGCTATGTACCAGATGAAGGAACAAGATAAAACCCCAGGAAAACAACTAAATGAAGTGGAGATAGGCAACCTTCCAGAAAAAGAATTCAGAATAATGATAGTGAAGATGATCCAGGACCTCAGTAAAAGAATGGAGGTAAAAATCGAGGAGATGCAAGAAATATTTAACAAAGACCTAGAAGAATTAAAGAACACACAGAAATGAACAATACAATAACTGAAATGAAAACTACACTAGAAGGAATCATTAGCAGAATAACGTGGCAGAAGAATGGATAAGTGACCTGGAAGACAGAATGATGGAAATCACTGCTGCAGAAGAGAATAAAGAAAGAAGAATGAAAGGAAATGAAGACAGCCTAAGAGACCTCTGGGACAACATTAAACGCAACAACATTCGCATTATAGGGGTCCCAGAAGGAGAAGAGAGAGAGAAAAGACCCGAGAAAACATTTGAAGAGATTATAGTTGAAAACTTCCTTAACATGGGAAAGGAAATAGCCACCCAAGTCCAGGAAGCGCAGAGAGTCCCATACAGGATAAACCCAAGGAGAAACACGCCGAGACAGACAGTAATCAAATTGACAAAATTAAAAACAAAGAAAAATTATTGAAAGCAGCAAGGGAAAAATGACAAATAATATACAAGGGAACTCCCATAAGGTTAACAGCTGATTTCTCAGCAGAAACTCTACAAGCCAGAAGGGAGTGGCATAATATACTTAAAGTGATGAAAGGGAAGAACCTACAACCAGGACTACTCTACCCAGAAAGGATCTCATTCAGATTCGATGGAGAAATCAAAAGCTTTACACACAAGCAAAAGCTAAGAGAATTCAGCACCACCAAACCAGCTCTACAACAAATGCTAAAGGAACTTCTCTAAGTGGGAAACACAAGAGAAGAAAAGGACCTACAAAAACAAATCCAAAACAATTAAGAAAATGATCATAGGAACACACATATCAATAATTACCTTCAAAGTGAATGGATTAAATGCTCCAACCAAGAGACACAGACTTGCTGAATGGATACAAAAACAAGACCCATATATATGCTGTCTACAAGAGACCCACTTCAGACATAGGGACACATACAGACTGAAAGTGAGGGGATGGAAAAAAATACTCCATGCAAATGGAAATCAAAAAAAAAGGTGGAGTAGCAATACTCATATCAGATAAAATAGACTTTAAAATAAAGAATGTTACAAGAGACAAGGAAGGACACTACATAACGCTCAGGGATCAATCCAAGAAGAAGATATGACAATTAAAAATATATATGCACCCAACATAGAAGCACCTCAATACATAAGGCAACGGCTGACAGCTATAAAAGAGGAAATCGACAGTAACACAATAATAGTGGGGGACTTTAACACCTCACTTACAATAATGGACAGATCATCCAAAATGAAAACAAATAAGGAAACAGAAGCTTTAAGTGACTCAATAGACCATATAGATTTAACTGATATTTATAGGACATTCCATCCAAAAACAGTAGATTACACTTTCTTCTCAAGTGTGCGTGGACCATTCTCCAGGATAGATCACATCTTGGGTCAGAAATCAAGCCTCAGTAAACTTAAGAAAACTGAAATCACATCAAGCATCTTTTCTGACCACAACACTATGAGATTAGAAATCAATTACAGGGGAAAAAAATGTAAAAAATACAAACACATGGAGGCTAAACAATAAGTTACTAAATAACCAAGAGATCACTGAAGAAATCAAAGAGGAAATCAAAAAATACCTAGAGATAAATGACAATGAAAACACGACAATCCAAAACCTATGGGATGTAGCAAAAGCAGTTCTAAGAGCAAAGTTTATAGCTATACAAGCCTACCTCGAGAAACAAGAAAAATCTCAAACAATCTAACAAAAGAAGAAAAAACAAAACCCAAAGTTAATAGAAGGAAAGAAATCATAAAGATCAGAGCAGAAATAAATGAAATAGAAACCAAGAAAATAATAACAAAGATCAATAAAACTAAAAGATGGTTCATTGAGAAGATAAACAAAATTGATAAACCATTAGCCAGACTCATCAGGAAAAAGAGGCAGAGGACTCAAATCAATAAAATTAGAAATGAAAAAGGAGAAGTTACAACAGACAATGCAGAAATACAAAGCATTCTAAGAGACTACTATAAGCAGCTCTATGCCAATAAAATGGACAAATTCTTAGAAAGGTATAACCTTCCAAGACTGAACCAGGAAGAAATAGAAAATATGAGCACACCAATCACAAGTAATTAAATTGAAACTATGATTAAAAATCTTCCAACAAACAAAAGTCCAGGACCAGATGGCTTCACAGGTGAATTCTATCAAACATTTAGAGAAGAGTTAACACCCATCCTTCTCAAACTCTTCCAAAAAATTGCAGAGGAAGGAACACTCCCAAACTCATTCTATGAGGCCACCATCACCCTGATACCAAAACCAGGCAAAGTACTACAAAAAAAGAAAATTACAGACCAATATCACTGTTGAATATAGATGCAAAAATCCTCAACAAAATACTAGCAAACAGAATCCAACAACACATTAAAAGGATCATACACCATGATCAAGTGGGATTTATCCCAGGGATGCAAGGATTCTTCAATACACGCAAATCAATCAATGTGATACAACATATTAACAAACTGAAGGAGAAAAACCATATGATCATCTCAATAGATGCAGAAAAAGCTTTTGACAAAATTCAACACCCATTTATGATAAAATCTCTCCAGAAAGTGGGCACAGTGGGGACCTACCTCAACATAATAAAGGCCAGATATGACAAACCCACAGCAAACATCATTCTCAGTGGTGAAAAACTGAAAGCCTTTCCTCTAAGATCAGGAACAAGACAAGGATGTCCACTCTCACCACTATTATTCAACATAGTTTTGGAAGTCCTAGCCACTGGAATCAGAGAAGAAAAAGAAAAAAAAGGAATACAGGTTGGAAAAGAAGAAGTAAAACTGTCACTGTTTGCAGATGATATGATACTATACATAGAGAATCCTAAAGATGCCACCAGAAAACTACTAGAGCTAATCAATGAATTTGGTGAAGTTGTAGGATAAAAAATTAATGCACAAAAATCTCTTGCATTCCTATACACTAATGACGAAAAATCTGAAAGAGAAATTAAGGAAACACTCCCATTTACCACTGCAACAAAAAAAATAAAATACCTAGGAATAAACCTACCTAAGGAGACAAAAGACCTGTATGCAGAAAACTATAAGACACCAATGAAAGAAATTAAAGATGATATAAACGGAGAGATATACCATGTTCTTGGATTGGAAGAATCAATATTGTGAAAATGACTGTACTACCCAAAGCAACCTACAGATTCAGTGCAATCCCTATCAAATTACCAATGGCAATTTTTATAGAACTAGAACAAAAAATCGTAAAATTTGTATGAGGACACAAAAGACCCCGAATAGCCAAAGCAGTCTTGAGGTAAAAAAATGGAGCTGGAGGAATCAGACTCTCTGACTTCAGACTATACTACAAAGCTACAGTAATCAAGACAATATGGTACTGGCACAAAAACAGAAATATAGATCAGTGGAACAGGAGAGAAAGCCCCGAGGTAGCCCATGCACCTATGGTCAACTAACCTGACAAAGGAGGCAAGGATATACAATGGAGAAAAGACAGTCTCTTCAATAAGTGGTGCTGGAAAACTGGACAGCTACATGTAAAAGAATGAAATTAGAACACTCCTTAACACCATACACAAAAATAAACTCAAGGGCTTCCCTGGTGGCGCAGTGGTTGAGAGTTCGCCTGCCGATGCAGGGGACATGGGTTCGTGCCCCAGTCCGGGAGGATCCCACATGCCGCAGAGCAGCTGGGCCCATGAGCCATGGCTGCTGAGCCTGCGCGTCCAGAGCCTGTGCTCCGCAACGGGAGAGGCCACAACAGTGACAGGCCTGCGTACCGCAAAAAATAAATAAATAAATAATCTCAAAATAGATTAGAGACCTAAACATAAGACCGGACACTATAAAATGCTTAGAGGAAAACATAGGAAGACATAAATCACAGCAAGATCTTTTTTGATCCACCTCCTAAAGTAATGGGAGTTAAAAACAAAAATAAACAAACTGGACCTAATGAAACTTCAAAGCTTTTGCACAGCAAAGGAAACAATAAACGAGATGAAACTAGATGAAAAGGCAACCCTCAGAATGGGAGAAAATAGTTGCAAACGAATCAATGGACAAAGGATTAATCTCCAAAATATATAAACAGCTCATGCAGCTCAATATCAAAAAAACAAACAACCCAATCCAAAAAGGGGCAGAAGATCTAAATAGGCATTTCCCCAAAGAAGACATACAGCTGGCCAAGAAGCACATGAAAAGCTGCTCAACATCACTAGTTATTAGAGAAATGCAAATCAAAACTACAATGAGGTATCACCTCACACCAGTTAGAATGGGCATCATCAGAAAATCTACAAACATCAAATGCTGGAGAGGGTATGGAGAAAAGGGAACCCTCTTGCACTGTTGGTGGGAATGTAAACTGATACAGCCACTATGGAGAACAGTATGGAGGTTCCTTAAAAACTAAAAATAGAATTACCATATGATCCAGCAATCCCACTACTGGGCATATACCCATAGAAAACCATAATTCAAAAAGACACATGCACCCCCATGTTCATTGCAGCACTATTTACAATAGCCAGGTCATGGAAGCAACCTAAATGCCCATCGATAGAAGAATGGATAAAGAACATGTGGTACATATATACAAGGGAATATTACTCAGCCATGAAAAGGAATGAAATTGGGTCATTTGTTGATACGTGGATGGATCTAGAGACTGTCATACAGAATGAAGTAAGTCAGAAAGCAGAAAGAGAAAAACAAATATTGTATATTAACACATATATGTGGAACCTAGAAAAATGGTACAGATGAACTGGTTTGCAGGGCAAAAATTGAGACACAGATGTAGAGAACAAACATATGGACACCAAGGGGGGAAAGCCGTGGGGGGTGGGGTGGTGGTGGTGGTGGGATGAATTGGGAGATTGGGATTGACATGTATACACTGATGTGTATAAAACTGATGACTAATAAGGACCTGCTGTATAAAAAAGTAAATAAAATTCAAGAATTCAAAAAAATGAAAGAGAACTTCTGGGGTAATGGACATGTGTACTGTCTTGACTGTGGTAATGATTTCACAGGTGTATATATACCTATGTCAACTGTATTAAATTGTATGATTTAAATAAGTATATATATACATACTTTAAAATATGATTTAAAACGTGTGTATTTATGGTTTGTCAACTTTGCCCCAATTAAAAAAAAACAATGGAAAAGAATATGAAAAGGAATATGTATATATATGTGTATAACTGAGTTACTTTGCTGTACAGCAGAAATTAATACAACATTGTAAATCAACTATACTTCAATAAAAAAATACTAAAATATAATCATATTTTCCCTTATTTTATCACTTATAAAACATAATAGCAGTCATAGTGATATATGAGGAACATAAACTGAATAAAAAATAATACTTTGTGTCATAATTTAAGAAAAACTACACTATTAATGTGATTTTTCTGGCTCATCATTCTGCAAATTCATTTACTAATTCATCAAAATGTATACTTTTGGGGCTTCCCACGTGGCGCAGTGGTTGAGAGTCCGCCTGCCGATGCAGGGGACACGGGTTCGTGCCCCGGTCCGGGAAGATCCCACATGCCACGGAGCGGCTAGGCCCGTGAGCCATGGCCGCTGAGCCTGTGCATCCGGAGCCTGTGCTCCACAATGGGAGAGGCCACAACAGTGAGAGGCCCGCGTACCGCAAAAAAAAAAAAAAAAAAAAAAATGTATACTTTTAGCAACATTATTTTCAATCTATATAATGGAAGATGGTGTCAGTAGCTTGACAAAAAGGCAAGATTGCAAACAATTTTTGTTAACTTTTAATTTTGACAAGGATCTTTTTTCTGATGCAACTTTTCTTGTTGCTTTAAGGCTATTTTATAGGCTTGACAGCACTGGGATATATTTCCGACAAATTATTTCAAAATACAAATTTTAGTATATCTAGAGCTGATGATTGTCATGGAGAAATTAATGAAAAGGTTTAACTCTTCATATGAATTAGTTCTAAGTCTGAATTTAATTTTAAATATAAACTTATACAATGGCATGTTAATGTTTCTTCTGATATTTCCTATAAATCGTGGAGATCACACCAGAACTCAAATGTGGCTTCAAAATTTGTGTACAATTCAAAATGTCTGTTTATATATTCTATAGCTGTATCACCAATTTTAAGGAAAATTTTCATTTTATGTTATCTTCCTTGTTAATAAGTGTTGCACCCAAAGATACTGCACCTCATTAATAAGTGGTGCACATAAAAATAGTGGTTTTTCTCCATTGACAATGGTTAACTGTAACTTCTATTTCCAAACCTGTGGATATTTGTTTTGCAATGTTTCCCAAGGATTCTAAAATCTTTGAAGAATTCTAATAACTCCTTGATAAATGCTTTATTGCAATGTTCATGCATGTGCTTTTATTGTATAATAATTTACTAACAAAGTCTGTTGCCCAAGCACTGTCTGTCTCATGGTTCAGGTGGAGAGTTAATATTTGTGCAGAAGCCACAGGGACAGGCCCCAGGGACAATCGACCAAGCTGGCCTCCCACAAGTCCCCATGTGGAGTCCCTCTTTTTCCCCAGGGCCAAGCCCACCACTGCCACCCTCAAAACCTGCTTCTGTTGTTGCTTCTCCTGTTGTGGCACCATCACGGCCATCAATCTGGGCCCAGGTCCTGGCCCGGCCACCTTGGGGCCCTGTGGATTCCCAGACAGTCCTCAGGCACATGCTTTGGGCCACCAGACCAATCGCTCAGCACCCACACCGCCTGACCATCAAGCCATTTGGTAGGTACCCAAGTGTGCACACCCTACCCACTAACACATCCCCACCGCTCACGTACATGCTCCACTGTCCCATCAAACCTCACTTACACAAGTATAAAGATAAAGCTATTAATTTCAAGATGGTGACAGCAAAGCATTAAACCAAGCCTGGAAGCCTTCTAAGCACAGGGCCCTGGGCCACAGCACGGATCGCCAGCCCAGAAAACCGGCCCTGCCTCTGCCTTTCAAAGCAAACAGAAAGGCAGGGAGGGTGAGATGGGGATGAAAACCTGTGACAAGTCCTTCTGAGAAGTTACAGGAGCAGGGGTTCCAGCATCCCACTAGGTCACTGTATTCTTCCTCTGCCCACATCTCTTCTGCCATACTCACCAAATTCCATCCTGTTGGAGTCACTGTCTAGACATGGGAACCACCACTGTGATACGGCAGGAACTGCTAGCTGTCCATCCTAACGTGCTCTCCATCTCTTTCATAGTAATGGAGTTTAAGGTGGACGCAAGATTGCCGAGCTAAAGACTACATTTCCCAGTCCCATATCACTAAGTTCTCCACAATAGAATATAAGCAGATTCTTCTTCTACTTGGCCTGCTTTAAAAGGGACTTGCTGCCATGTACTTCCTCTGTTTGCCCTCCCACAAGCTGGAGCACAGATACAGGGCTCAGCCATCTTCAATCACTTAGACAAGGAACCTGGTCTAGGGATTGGTGAAGCAAAAAATGGATGGAACCCACATCTTTAGATGACTTCATAGGGCAAGCCTGACTTGGCAAACTGGAAAATTCATCTTGGATCTATCGCTTAACAGAGAAATTAAATGTTATTTTCTTTAAGCCACTGTCTTTCAGGATCTCTTCTATTACAGCAGGTTAATTATTCTGTAACTAATATGAATAGTTTGAATCTGGAGAGGTTTCATTCCCATTATTCATCTGTCCATAAGGAAGATCTGAGAATAAAAAGGTATGAAAGTTAGGACCCGAGGAAGAAGCTGGGTCCACCACACCCCTCTGAGGACTGTGGATGTACCTTTGGACAGAGACATTGATTTACACATATCAACTATGAATCTAATAGGCGTCAGTAACAGCCTAGAGATGTACTCACAACACTGCTTCTATGAGAAAATATCTGTCATGTTTGAAATAACTAATTTGCAAATATATCTTTGAAATACAGCCCAGTCATTCACTGAAGGATGCCTGTAATTCTGCACCTACCTTACAGAATTGTAGCAAAGATTTGACATAATACATGCAAACCATTAGGCACAGTATCTGACACCAAGCGAGCTTTTGATACATTTAATTTCTTTGTTATCACTGACACTATTAAAGTGACATCATAATATAGGCAGCCAAACGAAGAAGGAAGTACTTTAAGGACATATTGTGCCTCAGGCCCGTGGCGTCAGTGGGCAACAACCCTCTCTCCTCTGACATCCCCCCTGAGGTATGAGGGATAAATCAGTTAAAACATTCCCAACGCTCTTAGATTCCAAAAGTAGTTCTAGTAGGTTTTTCCAGAAATAAACTGCATAAAATATTACCTCAAAAAATGTGTGACCTGTTAAAACATTCCCCAAAATAGACCATTAGAAGTGATGGGTTAGAGAATCAACATAGAAGGAAATGTCTCTGCATCAGAAAGAAGAAACCAAACGCTTGCTTCGGCAGCACATATACTAAAATCGGAATGATACAGAGAAGATTAGCATGGCCCCTGCACAAGGCTGACATGCAAATTCGTGAAGTCTTCCATATTTTTTGGAATATTACTCAGCCATAAAAAAGAATGAAACAATGCCATTTACAGCAACAGGGATGGACTTACAGATTATCATACTAAGTGAAGTAACTCAGAGAAAGGCAAATATCATATGACATCACTTACATGTGGAATCAAAAAAAATGATACAAATGAACTTACATACAAAACAGAAATAGACCCACAGACATAGAAAACAAACTTATGATTACCAAAGGGGAAAGGGGGGGAGGGATAAATTAGGAGTTTGGGGTTAACGTATACACACTACTATATATAAAATAGATAACCAACAAGGACCTACTGTATAGCACAGGGAACTATACTCAATTTTATAATAACCTATAGGGGAAAAGAATCTGAAAAAGAAAAAAATATATATATACATAAAATATATAACTGAACCACTGTGCTGTACACCTGAAACTAATGCAACACTGTAAATAAGCTATACTTCAATTAAAAAAAAATTAAATTTAAATTTAAATTAAAAAAAAGAAAGACAAAACCAAGAAGTGAGTTCAAGAGAGAAACATGAAAGCCACCAAATCCACTCCTCTCAACCCTACAAGAGCCTGGAATTAGAATAAATAAGTTTACCTTCTGCAAGATTTAACTTTACAATCGATAATACACAATGGATCAGGGCAAGCTGGCTTTTTAAAACTCAAGAAGAAAACGGGCTTCTACTTTGAAAAAACTTTTTTTAAATTAAAGGGAAACAATAAAACCTTGAAAGCTATAGGGAATAGAAAGAGATAATGGAAAATCCTGAGCCTTAATTAGGTGTGGAGAAAAACTGGTAATACATGAAACCGCAAAGGTAGACTTTTAATTACTTATCTCTAGAGCACGGTTTTCAGAGAGTGAACAATGAATAAGACAATAACAAAGACCAGAAAAAGGAGGCAAAATAGGTGAATACCCGCAGAAAGATTTCTTAATCTGGACTGGGCAGTATTTCATTTGTTCAGCATTTTTAAGGAAGGAAATATTCCACATAGAGAAAACTTCAAATAGCTAAAGCGTATCTCTTTAAGATTCCTAACATCTTTCATAATTTTATTAAAGCTCAGTGAAATAGAACACTTGTTCTCCACCTTCTGAAATGGAGAGTGCTAATTTTTAACATTTCTTTGTCGCCCCAAGGTCTTTACAATGAGCGGCAAAAATTTCTCAGTGCCAGAGGAAAGTTCCTCGGAGCGGGAGAGGGGGGTAGTATTTGTCCCTCTGCTAAGCTGCCTAAGAGTGCTGCCTGCTTTAGGCTCTTGCCCCTTGGAATGTATCATCCTTCCCCATTATATACAGGCTCAGTGGTCACCATCTCTACTGGTGTAGAGATACCTGCACCAGTAGTTCTATCCACCTCCGTTTCCAATTTGTTTGCCATTAATTACAGATCTGGGAAACAAACAAACAAACAAAAGCCAGTTTTTAGATTTGTTTTCAAAGTAAAAATGAACATGCTATGAAAGAGGATCGTGGGAAATATTTTTAATGGCAGAGTGAACAGCTATGTCATTGTTCATCTTTTTTGTATTTTTACTTTTCAATCATTGGTTGTGTTCTGATTAATTTAGGTGGCAACCTCTGGATAAGTAAGGTGCTACCATATATTCAAATAACTGAATTAAAATTAGAGGCAGCACAGGAAAAGAGGTAATATTGCTGCAGTGGAAAGAGCATGGAGCTCTACCATTAGAACTGGGTTCCAGTCCCAGCTCTGCCTCTAATCAGCAGCATGAACACTCATACCCACCACGGAGAGGTATTCTGAAGACTAAAAAAGATAAAGTGCCTGACTCCATACCTGGCACATATAGAGCTCATATAGGCAAGCTAGATTATTATTTTAAAATCATTGAACATGTACGGAAATTTGGATGTGTGCCTAATATGCTCAAGAGGGATTATGAGAAACCCAAAATTCAATCTGTAAGAAAAGAATCAACTTTAAATTATTTCAGGTAAAATAGAGTTAATTAAGTTTCTGGAATTTTAAAGCTGGAAGAGACTGGCAAACCTACAGTCCTGCCTCTCCATTCTAAAGATGAGGAAACTTGACTTGGCCAAGGTCATAGAGCTAATTAGAATGTAAAGGGCAGGACTGGAACCCAGGTTTTCTAATGTCTAATCCAAGGCTCTAAAGCAAATATGAATTAATCTAGAACAGAAGTTGGCAAACTTTTTCTATAAAGGGCCAGATAGTAAATTGTTTAGGCTTTGCAATGCATACAGTCTCTGCTGCAGTTGTTTATGCCATTGTAGAGCAAAAGCAGTCATAGATAATATACAGATGAAAGGGCATGGATGCGTTTCAATAAAACTTTATTTACAAAATAGGCTGCAGGCTGTATCTGGCTCATGGGCTGCAGTTTGCTGATCCTGATCTGGAACAAGTTGACAGACCCTTTAGATAAAGGAAAATGATGGGTATAATTTCAAATCAACAAATCTATAGTCAATACAGTAAAAAACTGGAAGACAATAAGAGAACTCAGAAGATTGATTTTATACACATATGTGTGTATATGTATATATACACACACATATATTTTGCTATTGTGACTAATAGTTCATTTTATTTTATTTTTTGGCTATGCCACACGGCATGCAGGATCTTAGTTCCCCAACCAGGGATCGAATCTGTGCCCCCAGCGGTGGAAGCTTGGAGTCTTAGCCACTGGACCACCAGGGAAGTCCCCGTGACTAATGTTGTAAGATGATGTCTGATAAGGATCAATTCTGGCCTTAAGATCATTATATTCTTTAGTAGTAATTGAGATAATGCACGAAAGAAACTCTAAGAAAACAGGAGGACTCTCAAAGAATGGGAATTTTAAATGATCTTGGCTAAATAAGATCTGTGAAGAGAACTAAAATAGTAGTAAACATTAAATAATATAATCTATTTCAGTTAGAATAACTAAAACACAAAATACTAGGAGAAAAAGCAAAGTACTCTAACCTGCAGAAACAAATAAATATTGCCATCAAAATCTACTGATTGCCACAAACTGAAAACACATCACCATCTCACCAAGGGAACATCCTTGATATCAGAATCAAAGAGTATGATTATGGAAAGAGGAATAATCTACCAGAAACAAGAACACACCTAAAGTGTATTTGGCCTTGTGTGAGGACCACCTGGTAATCCTGGTTCCATGATCACAATTTTCACAATATTCTTGAGACACGTAGAGAGAGATCTCATGGAAGAAGGTGCCCAAACACCTTTTCTTCTGCATTAAGGGCTAATGCAAAAAGTGCTGCAATATAAAAAGGCAGGGACAAATTTCCTGTTCCTAAGAAGTAGGACAGATTAGGATAGGTTTGCAAAGGAATATTGTTCAAGCTTCCTCTAGGGAGCCTTTGAGTGTAGTCTGAACTCTACATCTGTTTGGCTTAAGGTATCCTCCCTGAAGAGAAAGGAAAGAAGTAGAAGACTTTTCAACATCTGAATTTTAAGGGAGTTATTCAAGTTGTCATTTGACATATACTCAACTGAACTAAATGTAGTACTGTATTTTCCCTAATATTTATGTTGTTCCCTACTAGTAAATTGGTTGTTTAAAAAGCACATCTCCCCTTGG
This sequence comes from Phocoena sinus, assembly GCF_008692025.1. NCBI lineage: Eukaryota > Metazoa > Chordata > Mammalia > Artiodactyla > Phocoenidae > Phocoena > Phocoena sinus. Next base: position 71,925,576 of record NC_045767.1, read on the forward strand.
AGGCACCAAAGGGTAACCCAATGATATACGGCGAGAATGAGGTTCATTACACCGTGCCAACTTGCTCCCAACATCTGTTCAGTTTACACAATGACTCATTCACAGTACTCAGTGCTTAGTGCAAACAACTGTGATCCTCCAATATTTGGTTTGACCTTGGGCTTTCACACACCTAGACTTTGGTTTCACTGCACGATTTTGGAAGAAGAAAGGCATAAAACGAAGCTATACCAATAAACAAGAGATTGACTTGTAAATACGAACGTTTTAGGTATCCAACTTCTGCAACTCAAAAGGATCTGAGTCAACAGGATGACGCTAGCCAAAAAGTATTTAGACACCTTTGCTCTCTGTCAGAAACACAGTTAGAGCCGTTGCCTGAGTATGGTAATCCAGTGTCACTTCCTATACCTTTTTCTTTATATAGCAAGGAAAATGTTTAACATATATAAAGGATCACAATCCAAAGCAAAGTTAAATCACAGAGAATAGTGTTTTTCATATATATGTATTGTATATATATATGAATGTATATGTATAGTCCTTTTTCTATTCATATGTTCACTTGCAATGCAGTAATAATTTATAGCTAAATATAGCTATGAGAAAAGCTTCAGTATCTTATTTCTGTGCATCAGTTTAAAAAAAAGACGGCTTCAATTATCACACAAAAATATTGATGCTTTACAAATATTACTAAAAAGTAAATGGGCCACTTTCACACTTGTTAAAGATAAAATAACTGAAAGCATAATGTGTTGGAAAAAATAGAGAATATATTCTCTACAATGCACAGTAGGGAAATACCTATTAGCTGTAACTGATGCAATAAACAAAATTCCTGTATTAATAATACTACCAACACCACAGCTAAAGCAAATTTTCAAAAAAAATAAATTGGCAAGACCAAAAAGATGCCCGCCCCTAGAAGAAAAGTTACGTTTAGCTTGCTTAAAGGAAAAGTAACATTTTGTGTCGAAACTCAGAAATCCCAGAACCAAGGATCTTTCTCATTTATTTTCCATTGTAACGTCCTTCAAGGTTTTTCACAGCAACAACAATGGCTCTAATCGAGGACTCAGGCATGCAAAACCGATACATATTCAATTTTACCAGCTGGTAAAAAATGTGTTTTCTCACCCACAGCTTTGACCAGGTCACCCCACCCCACCAGTGGCCTCACTGTTGTTCTCCTTATCAAGGGCAGACTCCTCATTCTCGACTTCAAAGGCCCCCTCCAGTTTTCCCAGCTTTCATTTCCTCTCTAACCAGTCTGTATTCTTCCAGCCAAGAAATCCCTTCATTCCGTCCTTTCATTCACTGGCCCCCAATCTTCATCCATACTCTCTCACACTTCCAGGCAGGCTCAGATCACTTTCCGCAACCTATTTCTTCCCTTCAGATGAAACCTAAAAACTAAACTTGTTAGATGACCAGCTGCTTTTGTTTCCTTGTTTTTATTTTGAAATCTGATGCCACGTGCTCTGTACAAAAGAGACTGGGACCAGGACCCCAATTACAGATTTCTCGAGTATTTCAGTCATTCATGTTCAATCTATTAGACCTATTATATGAGGCATGACACAGAATAAAAAACAAAGCCTTTGCATCACATTTAAATATAGGAAAAGAGAGACATCCTATTGCATTTTATGACTGCTGGTTGTAGGAATTTCAGTTGATATCTTTTGGGGGACCATGCCAGGACCGGAAGAAACTGGGAAGGCTTAGTTCTAGATAGGAGAAGAACAAAGGCACAGACAGCCCCATATCACACCATGAGAGTGATAAACCGGCAACGAGCCGAGGAGGAACAGACACAGACACAGGACAGGGGAGAGGGAACCTGGCTGCAAATGAGCACAGTATTCCAAGTAGGAATAAAAACAGACCAGCGTTCAGCCAGGCAGAACGGCCTTAGGGCATCTGACTTGGCACCAAAAGCCAAAATGGGCACAAAATATTAGTGACACGGATCACTAGCTCATTAGACTTAGCTTCTGCAAGTCCATTCCCTTTTCTGCAATAAACGTCGCTGTCAGCTTGCATGTCTTGTTGTTCATAATAATAATCCTAACGAGACTCCCAGTTGCAATGCAAAAGGCTGGATTAATTCTGTGCCCTTAAGTTACTTTCTTCGTTGCTAAAAGCACCTTCATTCATCCTCTCATTCAAAAACATACTCAGTGTCAAGGTTATTTTGTCAGGAAATATCCTGAAATGATGAGCTTCAGTGTCCTTGTCTGTAAGATAATAGTATATACCCAGTACGTTGCGGAGGAAATTAAATGAGACAGTGATATAAAGCACTTAACACGGTAACCGGCACCCAGCAGACACGCAAGAAGTTAGCTATTATGATTGTTGTTGTTGCTATTGCTATTATTATTACTGCAAGACTCTTGTTTTTAACAGACGACAGTTGTCACTGTAACCTGAGCCATAAGCCAATAAGATCTATTTTTAAAACCAATGTTTATTTACACACATTTTCTACCTTGCTATAGAATACAATGAATCATGTTTTTTATAAAGAATTTTCCAGAGTCCCAGTGGGACTCCATTCCAATTCTCTTGAAGCTAGTAGGGCACCAACCTGCTTCCTAATCAACTAGGGAAAAGACAAGAGCAAGGAAAGAGAAGAACTAAAGTAGAAGATTTAGCATTCCTTAGCCCGTATTATAGTTAAAAGGCGAAAGAGGTCAAAAATAAAATAAAATAAAATGAGAGGTGAGTTGAGCCATTTCTCACAACTCTTGTGGGCCTCAGAGGAGGGCAGATGTCATCAAAACTGCTTTTGCAATTTGCCCTTTAAATGTCCTGAAGTTTGTCCCCTTTCCTTTTGTGTCCTTCCCTTGTACTTCATGTTCATCCTCCATAAGCTCATTCACCTTCTTTGATTTCAGCCCAACATATACACTAGTAACTCCCAAGCTCTTTGTTCCCCCAGCTCAAACCCTCTCTCCTGGTACCTACACCCAATGAATGACATAACAAGGGAATTCACAAGTCCAAATGGTTCTTTCTCCCAAACTAGTCTCTTCCCTGTAGCCTCTACTTTGACAAGTGGTACAAACACCACCTCTTCCCAACCAAACACTTGCTTGTTATCATTCTTTCTGCCTTTTCCTCTCCCCAGCGGGTCACCAAATCTCTAATGCGTGAGTCCTTCGGAACAGGGACTTTGTCAGTCGTGTTCACTCCTGAATCCCCAGCACCAGAAACAATCCTCCCCAGCACCAGAAACAATCCCAGCACATACTAGGTGCTCCATGCCCCTTTGCTGATGCATGAATGGCGCATAATTGCAGCTCCATAACTGCTGAAAACAAGCATGAATGCATGTCTTCAAGCTGAGGTCCCAGAAAACAAGATGAACATAAAAATAATTCCCCTTTTCTTAAATTTCTCTAGTAATTTGTTCTTCTAAACGAGGCTATTAAATCATATAAAACTATTGGTTTTCTATCAGAATAAACAAATAGTATTTGTTTTGTTACAACGTTCAAATGTTAATCTCCTGGCTGTTGAGTTTCACAGTTACGCAAGAAGCTTTCCAGACTTCAGATTTTATCCTATAAAAATCTGTAAAAAATACTCTTTTCAAAAGTTATACTTAGCAGGGAGTCTTCTGAAATACAAATCGGGAAAATTGGAAACAGCTTAGCAACCCCAAAGAATAATATTTCAGATTATTGTATGGAGTAAAAAGCCAGGTCCTATGGGACCACTGGCTGGATGTATGAAGCGATTTCAGAAAACATTAACTCTTTCAGACCTTCTATATGCTATTTAGTGGACAGAAGTAACTTGTGAAGGACTCTCAAGATTTTTGAGCCATCAGCCTTACATTTCATCTAGAACTTTCTGTCCATTGCATTGAGTTGATTTTAGTGAACTAGGGTCCTAAAGTACAGGTGTTGTTTTCTTGCTAAGAAGTATGTGGCCTTGCATCTTACTTCATATCAAATCCCCAGTCAATTCACCTTGCAAGGCTTTGCTATAAATAACAGAAATAAAGGCCCATACCTTCATGTCTGCCCCTGTATTTGACTGGCGGAATAAAAGACTTCATGAAATAAAAATATTTCGAGGCTCATTTATTTTTATCTATACCAGGCAGATCTGAACACTATATGTTTTCTTTAATTAGAAGACTGCCGGCAGGCAGACTTATTTTCAGTACAGAGTCTTTGCCTAAATTAAGCTATACATTCCTGACATCTTATCCAAGGAGACTGAGAGCAAAACACTGAACTCCTCCTTACCAGGTCAATATCAGCAGTTCTAAACTAAACAGCCACTTTTTGTCCTGTGTTGAGATTTATCTGAAACGCCAATCGCGAAAAAAAAAATAGGAACATTGCCATGAAGAAAAGAAGAGAGAGAAGCTGATGGGGCACGTGCAGGTAACCACTGCATATCTAATCACAAATTATAAGGTTAAGGAACAGTAATTGCTTTATATATGCAATTGTGCGCTTTATACATATACATGTACGTATACATAGAAATGTCCCGACACAATATGCACTTTTTAAATAAAATAAACCTTTTCCTTCTTTTGTGGGCCTAACGCTATATAGGTCTAATCTTTAATCTACTCTAAGTGCCTGCAAGGAATGATTTTTAAATAAGTAGGCTCTGCACACAGCATCACCATTTTGTGCTCATTTTGAATGCTGTTAAGTTAAATGCACGTAGAAATGCTCTTTTCTCCTCTTAAACTGGGTGCGCTATGTTTTATAACAGGGCCATCCTAGGTCCTTGAACTCTTAACAGGCCTACATTCAAACAGGTTCAAATCACAGCTTTGCAGAGTCCTGCCTCTATAATCCTGAGCGAGTTATTTAACCTCTCTAAGCATCAGCTCTCTCATCTACAAAATGGGTAGTGTCTCGGCCAGTTCACACTGCCACAGCAATCCCGCAGACTGGGTTGCTTAAGCAACAAATATTTATTTCTCATGGTTCTGGAAGCCCAAGATCAGGGTGCCAGCAGGGTGAGGTTGGCACCTGACCCTGGCCTTCCTTGGTGTATGCGCACAGAGAGAGCAAGGTCTGGGCTCTTTTTTTTTTTTTTTTTTGCGGTATGCGGGCCTCTCACTGTTGGGGCCTCTCCCGCTGTGGAGCACAAGCTCCGGACGCGCAGCCCCAGCGGCCATGGCTCACGGGCCCAGCTGCTCCACGGCACATAGGAGCTTCCCGGACCGGGGCATGAACCCACGTCCCCTGCATCGGCAGGCAGACTCTCAACCACTGCGCCACCAGGGAAGCCCTGGGCTCTTTTCTTAAAAGGACACTCTTGCTTCTCTTTAGGGTTTGCTACATTTCTCTAAGCACTAATAAATAATATTTGTTTCTTTTTTCCTTTTCTTTAAAAAAAAAAGATGCTAATCCCATCGCGGGATCCACCCTCACAACCTCATCTAAACCTCATTACCTCCCAAAGTTCCCACCTCCTAACACCATTCCATTGGGAGTTACTTTGAAGATTTGAATTGGGGGGCTCCCCGGGGCTTCCCTGGTGGCGCAGTGGTTGAGAGTCCGCCTGCCGATGCAGGGGACGCGGGTTCGTGCCCCGGTCCGGGAAGATCCCACGTGCCGCGGAGCGGCTCGGCCCGTGAGCCATGGCCGCTGAGCCTGCGCGTCCGGAGCCAGTGCTCCGCAACGCGAGAGGCCACAGCAGTGAGAGGCCCGCGTACCGAAAAAAAAAAAAAGATTTGAATTAGGGCAGGGGGAGGGGGGCACAAACATGCAGGCTGTTAACAGGAAGAATAACTATGAGCTTCACAGTGCTGCTGTGAGGGATAAAGAAGAAAACGTCTCTAAGATGCTTAGCACAGTGCTTTGTATATAATAAATGCTCAGCAAATGTTATATATCATTATTGTTATAACTATTCTTATTAAACACTATTATTCTCTATTATTTGGATTGGAAAGTCTGACCACCACATCTTCTGGGATTTTTTTTTTCTTGTTTAATTCTGTAACTGCCTTAACCATATTCACCCAAGAGTAGCTTAACTTAAAAGTAATTGATTTTCCCTTCTACAAATCTCTATTGAAATCCCACTTCCAAAGACTAGCCCCACCAGCCTCTAACTATTCCATCTTCACAATTACTCAGCACTTTTCTGCGCTTGACACTTATCACATATACTAATGCAATCACTTGGATACATGCATATGCATTTCTGTCCCTTGTGATTCATTTTTATGATATATGTGTCTGTTTTCAACATTAGATGATCACTAATGAAGTAGAACCAGGATAATAGCCAGGTCTGTATGATTCTACAATAGCCACCTTCTTAGGGTGGGATGTTTCCCAAGGGTAAGCAAAAACTTTCCAAGGGTACATACAGGCAGAGCTTTAAGGGAATCAATTTCCATATCCTAATTTCCCTCTTTTCCATAGTTAACCTTACTTGAGGCCACATGCAAGGATGAAGTCATCAGTTTTCCTTCCCTACCTCCCCTTTCATGATGTCCTTTTTTTCAATTGATGGGAAAAACAAAAACAAAAACAAAAACCATGTCTCTTATCCATTCCAAACTCGCTCTGGTATATAATTCTAAAGTGTGAAACATCTGGAGTTCCAAACAGACAGATAATTCAAAATACCTTCCGTTTAGCTATCTTGCATCCTCATCCTCCAACAGTCAGAGAATATATTGTTCCTAAGGGAAAACCCCTTGAAGGGCAAAGTTAAAAGATCAAAGAGAAGAAACATTGAAGGCAAGGGTGGCTCATTTCCTTCAGGCAGCAAACTTGTGTCGAGGCACTGAATTTTGTGTCTGTCTGCCTACCTAAATATGTATCTTAAAATTAAAAGTAAAGGGCTTCCCTGGTGGCGCAGTGGTTGAGAGTCCGCCTGCCGATGCAGGGGACGCGGGTTCGTGCCCTGGTCCGGGAAGACCCCACATGCCGCGGAGCGGCTGGGCCTGTGAGCCATGGCCGCTGGGCCTGCGCGTCCGGAGCCTGTGCTCCACAACGGGAGAGGCCACAGCAGTGAGAGGCCCGCGTACCGCAAAAAAAAAAAAAAAAAAAAATTAAGAGTAAAAAGTGAGATTCTAAGTTTCTAGCTCCAGTTAAAATGGAATAAGAATATTCCACCTCATCTCCCCCTCTGATTATAACTGAGAATTGTGAACAAAACACATAAAGCAACTATCTATGGTATCTAAAAACAAAGGAACAGCAGGCAGATTGAGAAGGGAAATCAAGACTTAAAATAGACTAATACAAATATCAAATCATTACATTGTATACTTGAAACTAATATAACGTTATATGTCAATTAGACTTCAATTAATAAAAAAGACTAATAAGGAAATGAGTTTTCTAGTGTTTTTCTTTTTTCACCCATATTTCACAACACAGAACCAGGGCAGCAAAATTATGGAACTGTGCAGCAGGCATGACCAAGAGAAACTCTCTCACTGGTCAGAGAAATGGGACGAAGAGGCCCTGCCAAACTAAGAGAGGGGTGGAAGTCTCCAGAGGTGTCTTCCCTCTTGACCCTCCTCTGGAGGGAGTTCCCAGTGTTACAGCAGGCAGGTAGCTAGATATGAGCAGAGAAAGGCGGGCACAGGCCAGGTGGCAGGAAACCTTGCATCTTGTAAACAGCAGGGATCCATGGGAGGACACAGAAAAGCAGGAGCCTCCAGACTGTCAGAAAACGACACATTTTGCGGTGAGAAGTGTCCTGGAGGCAGACAAAGAAAGGTGGGGCAAGGCAGGAGTCTCCTGCATCCTAACATAACCTGTTGCTCATTATGCTCTCATTACAATAAAATTAGCCTTGCAGATAAGAAGTACCCATCGTGCACCAATGCCATGACCCTTCCAATAAAAGCTAAATAAGGACAAAAATCCCTCCTCCCCTTGGGAAGGTGGAGCTGGGATCAAAATCAAGGAATACGACCCCAAACCCCTCTTTCCCCAACGAATATTCCGCCCCTTCATTTATGTGCCCTTCATAACCCTCTTGCCAAAGAAACCCAGTGTAGCTACTCACCTGTCTGCCCTCTCTCCCTCTGAGAGTGTATTCTTGCTTAAATAAATTGATCTTCCTGTCTCGTTTCTGAATTCTTTCTGTGATGAGACAAGAACCTTACTTTTACCGGGAACACCAGTCCTAAAGCTGTACGCCTGCAACAGGGAGGGCAGCAGGCCCCAGAGGTGGTTGTGACAGTACAAGGATACTGAAACTACAGCCTTTTTGGATGAAGGACCAGGAGTAAGGGTCCCTGGGAGCCAGGGAGTTTCAGGGAGATCACAAAGAGAAGGAAGTTTGAGGAGAAGATCTGATGGAGCTGTGTATGACGTCCTGAGCATATTGCCCAGGAATGCATCCATGAAAATGAAATGAAATATAATTCCAAAGGCTTTGAGAAGTAAACTACAATGTAGGCCATGGCCCAGGTACCAGACTGGTCCATGGGAGGCACATACGTGGGAAGGATCAAAACAGTACTACAAAATCTTTGAAAACTAAACTGACATTGGAACAGAAGCCCATAGAAGTTATAATGGGAATTATTACCTAAATCCAAATGGGTCAACTGACTATGAAACAAAAAAACACAAACAAAAATCAACATTCTCCAAAGAATTTTAACAGAGCCCAGAATCTCATAATACTGTATATTCAAAATGCCGAGTTTGTAATCCAAAATTAGTTGACAAACTAAAAAGCAGGACATTCTCAGTACCCCCAAGTGAAAATATAAACACCAACCCTGAGATGATGCAGATGTTGGAATTACTTGACAAAGCCTTTAAAGCAGCTATAATACACATGCTCCATGAAGTAACTGGTTTGAAAAGAGTGGAAGGACAGAAATTCTCAGTAAAGAAGTAGAAGCTACAAGAATCAAGTAGAAATTTTAGAACTAAAAAATACAATAAGTTTTTTTAAGAGCCACAGAATGGCAGAATGGAGATGACAGTGGAAGAGTCAGTGAACTTGAATATAGATTAACAGAAATTATCCAACCTTAATGAGAGAGAAGAAAGATTGAAAAAAACAATGAACATAAATTCAGGGACCTGTTGGGTACTATAAAAAGATCTAACACTGATGTCATTAAAATCCAAGAAGCAAAAGAGAAACATTCGTACAGAAAACTGAAAAATAAATTACTAAAACTTCCTAAGTCTAGTGAAAGATGTAAATTTAGGCTTCAGGAGCTCAGAAGGCCCAAAGAGAATAAACTCAAGGAAAATAATACCTAGACACAACATAATAAACGAAGTGGGGTTTATCCTGGGAAGCAAAGCTATTTCAACATCCAAAAAATAATAATGTAATCACCTTGTTAACAAACTAAAGAAAAACCCCATGATCAAAATAATAAACTCAGAAAAAGCATTTGATAAAATTCAACGTCTTTCATGATAAAAACTCTCAGATAACCAAGAATAGAGTTTAAGGGCCCACCTGATTATGTCAGCTCTACCATGGATACTCTACCTTTCTTAAAGTCAACTGTGACATATAACCTAATCATAGAAGTGACTATCCCATCATATTCACAGTTCATACCCATATTCAAAGGTAGGGAGACTATACAAGTGTAGTGAGTACACAGGGTATTGGAGACTACCTTATAATTCTGTCTACCATAACAAGCAATGAACAATAGGAAACCAATATTCTAAAAACAATACCTTTTACAATAGCTCTAAAAGTATCCAACAAAATATGTGCAAGATCTATATAATGAAAATGTTTAAAAGAGAATCAAGGAAGACCTAATAAATGGAGAGAAAAAGCAAGGGGGGTTAAAAATGAATATCCTTCAATAAGTGAATGAATAATCATACATTGAAATTAAATAGTAATAGTAAAAAGAATGCTACTAATAGCGGATACACGTAACAACATGAATGAGTCTTAAAAGTATCACAATAAGTAAAAGAAGCTAGTCTGAAAAGATAACATGATTCTATTTATATGACATCCTGGAAAAGCATGACTGAAGGTCTGGAGACACTGGTTTCCAGGGGTTTGGGGTAGAAATGTGGGTTTGACCACAAAGGACAACATGAGTACATATTTTGGGTAATAGAACTATTCTGTATCCTGATTGTGTTGGTGGTTACATGAATCTATGCATGCGTTAAAACTCATAAGAAAAAAGTGAACTTTCTGTATAAATTAAGAAGTTAAAAAAAAAGTAAGATTCTTATCACAGGAACATATATTAACACACTAATATAAACTAAAAAATAAAATCAGCTATTTCTGTCAGAAAGTCACTCTAATTTGCCCAATTAGTTTGACATTAAAGATTGACTTTACCAATTAGGTAAATTCTATATAAACTGAATGAACCAAATTAACAGCTTCAAAGCTTTGATGCATATATGTAAAACATATGATAGTATGAAAAGCTTTTCATCAAAATTACTGTATTAGCAAAAATTAATTGAAATTAACAATATTTTAGTTTCCCAAATCTTTCTCAGTATATAGGGGTAAACAAAGTAACTCTAAGTGAAAAAGTAATAAATAGACATTTGATAAATTTGGTAAAATTCTCAAAAATTGAGACTGTGAAGACTCTAATGACTGGATAATAAATTCATGTGCAAGTAAGGTGTTTTCCAACTCTGTGCTTTCAAAAATGGAAGGAGAATCTAATCAAGTTGTCATCTAATCATTAAAAATAATTTTAATGATACATTATTACTATATGACTTTTGACCATTAAACTGGAAAGTTGTTCAAATAATTGAAGGCCATTATTATGGCAAACTCCTTTTATTCCCATGTACTTAATTATGTGAATAAGTTTTCAAGGCACTACAATCTAGAAGACAAAAAAAAAAAAAAAAAAAGGAATGGAACTGATACTAGACCCTGTTCAATTCTACACAAACAAGTTGTAAAAGAAATCATCCTATTAACACATCAAGAGATGAATTTCCAACAAATGTCACATTTAAATTTAGTAATTATTTATAAACACATAATAGACTTAAGTCATAACTATGGTAAAATTAATCAAAAATGCTAACATTCAGTCTCATGAGTGAGGGAAGTTTTTTATAAGTAGTAATTTCCATTTTTATACTTTGTTTTGTTCTAGGGTGATAAAAAAAATCATTATAAGCATTAAAAAGAGAACACACCAGAATGAATTTCTGTGAGAGAAAGGAAATAGAAATAAGAGTTCAGGGAAAAAGAAGAACTATATAATATCTGTCCAGTGTTAAAACAAGGGCTTGTAAATTTTGAATGGCTGTGATGCCAAGTCACTACGGTATTTAAAGTCCACTGGACACATTTAAAAGAGTAACATAACAGCTTCATTTTAAAATGTCAATTGGCCGGGCCATGGAGCTGAGATGTCTGGAGTAGCCATTTTGCTGGAGGAACTCTGGTCTGAAGGGCCAGCCAGGTGCAAGGCCTCTGTGAGCAGCATCCTGTCAGCAAGTGAAACTAGAGGAAGCACAAAGAAGAAGAGAGGGAAAAAAAGAGGGGGAACTTCAAGACAGTGGAGGAGTAAGACGTGGGCATGACCTTCCTCCCCACAAATACATCAGAAATACATCTACATTTGGAACAACTCCTACAGAACACCTACTGAATGCTGACAGAAGACCTCAGACCTCCCAAAAGGCTAGAAACTCCCCACATACCTGGGTAGGGCAAAAGAAAAAAAGAAAAAACAGAGACAAAAGAATAGGGATGGGACGTGCACCTCTGGGAGGGAGCTGTGAAGGAGAAGTTTCCACACACTAGGAAGCCCCTTCGCAGGCGGAGACTGGGGGTGGCGGAGGGGGGAAGCTTTGGAGCCGTGGAGGAGAGCACAGTAACAGGGGTGCGGAGGGCAAAGCGGAGAGATTCCCGCACAGAAGATAGGTGCTGACCAGCACTCATCAGGCCGAGAGGCTTGTCTGCTCACCCACCAGGGCAGGTGGGGTCGGGGTCTGGGGCTGAGGCTCGGGATTCAGAAGTCAGATCCCAGGGAGAAGACTAGGGTTGGATGCATGAACACAGCCTGAAGGGGGCTAGTGCGCCACAGCTAGCCGGGAGGGAGTCCGGGAAAAAGTCTGGAGCTGCCTAAGAGGCAAGAGACCATTGTTTCGGGGTGAAGGAGGAGAGGGGATTCAGAGCACCGCCTAAATGAGCTCCAGAGACAGGTGCAAGCCACGGCTATCAGCATGGACACCAGAGATGGGCATGAAATGCTATGGCTGCTACTGCAGCCACCAAGAAGCCTGTGTGCAAGCACAGGTCACTATCCACACCTCCCTTCCCAGAAGCCTGTGCAGCCCGCCACTGCCAGGGTCCCGAGATCCAGGGACAACATCCCCGGGAGAACACATGGCACGCCTCAGGCTGTTGCAACGTCACGCGGCCTCTGCCCTGCAGGCTCGCCCCAAATTCCGTACCCTCCCTCCCCATGGCCTGAGTGTGCCAGAGCCCCCTAATCAGCTGCTCCTTTAACTCCCTCCTGTCTGGGTGGGGAAGAGATGCCCTCAGGTGACCTACACACAGAGGCAGGACCAAGTCCAAAGCTGAACCCCAGGAGCTGTGTGAACAAAGAAGAGAAAGGGATATTTCTCCCAGCAGCCTCAGGAGCAGCAGATTAAATCTCCACAATCAACTTGATGTACCCTGCATCTGTGAATAGACAATGAATCATCCCAAAATTGCGGCGGTGGACTTTGGGGGCAACTGTAGACTTCGGGTTTGCTTTCTGCATCTAATTTCTCTCCGGTTTTATGTTTATCTTAGTTTATTTAGTATTTAGAGCTTATTATAACTGGTAGATTTGTTTATTGATTTGGTTGCTCTCTTCCTTTTCATATATATATATATATATATATATATATATATATATATATGTATATGTATATACTTTTCCTTTTTCTCTTTTTGTGAGTGTGTATGTGTATGCTCCTTTGTGTGATTTTGCCTGTATAGCTTTGCTTTTACCATTTGTCCTAGGGTTCTGTCTATCCGGTTTTTTTGTGTTTTTTTTTTTTTTAATATAGTTTTTAGCACTTGTTATCATTGGTGGATTTGTTTATTGGTTTGGTTGCTCTCTACTTTCTTTCTTTTTTTAATTTTTTTTTACTTTTTTATTTTTAATGTTTTTAATTTTAATAACTTTATTTTATTTTTTCTTTCTTTCTTTTCTTTTCTCCCTTTTCTTCTGAGCTGTGTGGCTGACAGGGTCTTGGTGCTCCGGCTGGGTGTCAGGCCTGAGCCTCTTAGGTGGGAGAGCCGAGTTCAGGATATTGGACCACCAGAGACCTCCCAGCCCCATGTAATATCAAATGGCGAAAGCTGTCCCAGAGATCTCCACCTCAACACTAAGACCCAGATCAACTAAATGACCAGCAAGCTACAGTGCTGGACACCCTATGCCAAACAACAAGGAAGACAGGATCACAACCCCACCATTAGCAGAGAGGCTGCCTAAAATCATAATAAGGTCACAGATACCCCAAAACACACTGCCAGACATAGTACTGCCCACCAAAAAGACAAGATCCAGCCTCATCCATCAGAACACAGGCACCATTCCCTTCCACTAGGAAGCCTACACAACCCACTGAAGCAACCTTACCCACTGAGGGTAGATACCAAAAACAACAGGAACTATGAACCCGCAGCATGTGAAAAGGAGACCCCAAACACAGTAAGTTAAGCAAAATGAGAAGACAGAAAAATACACAGCAGAAGAAGGAGCAAGGTAAAAACCCACCAGACCAAACAAAGAGGAAATAGGCAGTCTACCCAAAAAAGAATTCAGAGTAATGATAGTAAAGATGATGCAAAATCTTGGAAATAGAATGGAGAAAATACAAGAAACATTTAACGAGGATCTAGAAGAACTAAAGAGCAAACAAACAATGATGAACAACACAATATACGAAATTAAAAATTCTCTAGAAGGAATCAATAGCAGAATAACTGAGGCAGAAGAATGGATAAGTGACCTGGAAGCTAAAATAGTGGAAATAACTGCTGCAGAGCAGAATACAGAAAAAGAATGAAAAGAAATGAGGACAGTCTCAGAGACCTCTGGAAGAACATTAAATGCACCAACATTCGAATTATAGGGATGCCAGAAGAAGAAAAGAAAAAGAAAGGGTCTGAGAAAATATCAGAAGATATTATAATTGAAAACTTCACTACTATGGGAAAGGAAATAGTCAATCAAGTGCAGGAAGCACAGAGAGTCCCATACAGAATAAATCCAAGGAGAAACAGGCCAAGACACATATTAATCAAACTATCAAAAATTAAACACAAAAGCAGCAAGGGAAAAACAACAAATAACATACAAGGGAATCCCCATAAGGATATCGGCTGATCTTTCAGCAGAAACTCTGCAAGCCAGAAGGGAGTGGCAGGACATATTTAAAGTGATGAAAGGGAAAAATCTACAACCAAGATTACTCGTGCAGCAAGGATCTCATTCAGATTTGACAGAGAAATTAAAACTTTTACAGACAAGCAAAAGCTAAAAGAATTCAGCACCACCAAACCAGCTATACAACAAATGCTAAAGGAACTTCTCCAGGCAGGAAACACAAGAGAAGGAAAAGACCTACAACAACACACCCAAAACAATTTAGAAAATGGTAAGAGGAACATACATATCGATCATTACCTTAAATGTAAATGGATTAAATGCTCCAACCAAAAGACACAGACTGGCTGAATGGATACAAAAACAAGACCTGTACATATGCTGTCTACCAGAGACCCACTTCATACCTAGGGACACATACAGACTGAAAGTGAGGGGATGGAAAAAGATATCCCACACAAATGGAAATCAAAAGAAAGCTGGAGTAGCAATTCTCATATCAGACAAAATAGACTTTAAAATAAAGACTATTACAAGAGATAAAGAAGGACACTACATATGATCAAGGGATCAATCCAAGAAGATATAACAGTTGTAAATATTTATGCACGCAACATAGGAGCACCTCAATACATAAGGCAAATGCTAACAGCAGTAAAAGGGGAAATCAACAGTAACACAATAATAGTAGGTGACTTTAACACCCCACTTTTGCCAATGGACAGATCATCCAAAATGAAAATAAACAAGGAAACACAAGCTTTAAATGACACATTAAACAGATGGACTTAATTGATATTCATAGGACATTCCATCCAAAAACAACAGAATACACTTTCTTCTCAAGTGCTCATGGAATATTCTCCAGGATAGATCATATCCTGGGTCACAAATCAAGCCTTGGTAAATTTAAGAAAACTGAAATCGTATCTAGTATCTTTTCTGACCACAACACTATAAGACTAGGTAACAATTACAGGAAAAAAAACTGTAAAAAATACAAACACATGGAGGCTAAACAATACACTACTAAATAACCAAGAGATCACTGAAGAAATCAAAGAGGAAATCAAAAAAACATCCAGAAACAAATGAAAATGAAAACACGATGACCCAAAACCTATGGGATGCAGCAAAAGCAGTTTTAACAGGGAAGTTCATGGCAATACAATCCTCCCTCAAGAAACAAGAAACATCTCAAACAAACAACCTAACCGTACACCTAAAGCAATTAGATAAAGTACAAAAAAAAAACCAAAATTAGCAGAAGGAAAGAAATCATAAATATCAGATCAGAACTAAATGAAAAACTAATGAAGGAAATGACAGCAAAGATCAATAAAACTAAAAGTTGGTTCTTTGAGAAGATAAACAAAATGATAAATCACTAGCCAGACTCATCAAGAAAAAAAGGGAGAAAACTCAAATCACCAGCATTAAAAATGAAAAAGAAGTAAGGACTGACACTGGAGAAATACAAAGAATCATGAGGGATTAGTGCGAGCAACTATATGCCAAGTAAATGGACAACCTGGAAGAAATGGACAAATTCTTAGAAAAGCACAACATTCCAAGACTGAACCAGGAGGAAATGGAAAATATAAACAGACCAATCACAAGTAATGAAACTGAAACTGTGATTAAAAGTCTTCCAACAAACAAAAGCCCAGTACCAGATGGCTTCACAGGTGAATTCTATCAAACATTTAGAGACGAGCTAACACCTATCCTTCTCAAACTCTTCCAAAATATAGCAGAGGGAGGAACACTCCCAAACTCATTCTATGAGGCCACCATCACCCTGATACCAAAACCAGGCAAAGATACTACAAAAAAAGAAAATTACAGACCAA
Source organism: Phocoena sinus (assembly GCF_008692025.1). Taxonomy (NCBI): domain Eukaryota; kingdom Metazoa; phylum Chordata; class Mammalia; order Artiodactyla; family Phocoenidae; genus Phocoena; species Phocoena sinus. Next base: position 71,941,776 of record NC_045767.1, read on the forward strand.
TATCACTGTTGAACATAGATGCAAAAATCCTCAACAAAATACTAGCAAACAGAATTCAACAGCACAGTAAAAGGATCATACACCATTATCAAGTGGGGTTTATCCCAGGGATGCAAGGATTCTTCAATACACGCAAATCAATCCACGTGATACACCATATTGACAAATCGAAGGAGAAAAACCATATGATCATCTCAATAGATGCAGAAAAAGCTTTCTACAAAATTCAACACCCATTTATGATAAAAACTCTCCAGGAAGTAGGCATAGAGGGAACTTACCTCAACATAATAAAGGCCATATATGACAAACCCACAGCCAACCTCGTTCTCAATGGTGAAAAACTGAAACTATTTCCACTAAGACCAGGAACAAGATAAGGTTGCCCACTCTTACAACTATTATTCAACATAGTTTTGGAAGTTCTACCCACAGCAATCAGAGAAGAGAAAGAAACAAAAGGAATTGAAGTCATAAGAGAAGTAAAGCTGTCACTCTTTGCAGATGACATGACACTATACATAGAGAATCCTAAAGATGCTACCAGAAAACTACCAGAGCTAATCAATTAATCTGATAAAGTAGCAGGATACAAAATTAATGCACAGAAATCTCTTGCATTCTTATACACTAATGATGAAAAATCTGAAAGAGAAGTTAAGGACACACTCCCATTTACCACTGCAACAAAAAGAATAAAATACCTAGGAATAAACCCACCTAAGGAGACAAAAGACCTGCATGCAGAAAACTATAAGACACTGATGAAAGAAATTAAAGATGATACAAACAGATGGAGACTTATACTGTGTTCTTGGATTGGAAGAATCAACATAGTGAAAATGACTGAACTACCCAAAGCAATCTACAGCTTCAATGAAATAACTATCAAACTACCAATGGCATTTTTCACACAACTAGAACAAAAATTTCACAATTTGTATGGACACACAAAAGACCCCGAATAGCCAAAGCAATCTTGAGAAAGAAAAACGGAGCTGGAGGAATCAGGCTCCCTGAATTCAGACTATACTACAAAGCTACAGTAATCAAGAGAGTATGGTACTGGCACAAAAACAAAATAGAGATCAATCGAACAGGATAGAAAGCCCAGGGATAAACCCATGCACATATGGTCACCTTATTTTTGATAAAGGAGGCAATAATTTACATTGGAGAAAAGACAGCCTCTTCAATAAGTGGTGCTGGGAAAACTGGACAGCTACATGTGAAAGAATGAAATTAGAACACTTCCTTACACCATACACAAAAATAAACTCAAAATGTATTAAAGACCTAAATGTAAAGCCAGACACTATAAAACTCTTAGAGGAAAGCATAGGCAGAACACTGTATCACAAAAATCACAGCAAGATCCTTTTTGACCCACCTCCTAGAGAAATGGAAATAAAGCCAAAAATAAACAAATGGGACCTAATGAAACTTAAAGCCTTTTGCACAGCAAAGGAAACCATAAACAAGACGAAAGGACAACCCTCAGAATGGGACAAAATATTTGCAAATGAAACAACTGACAAAGGATTAATCTCCAAAATATATAAGCAGCTCATGCAACTCAATATCAAAAAAAACAAACAATCCCATCCAAAAATGGGCAGAAGACCTTACTAGACATTTCTCCAAAGAAGATATACAGATTGCCAACAAACACATGAAAGGGTACTCAACATCATTAATCGTTAGAGAAATGCAAATCAAAACTACAATGAGGTATCACCTCATGCCAGTCAGAATGGCCATCAAAAAAATCTACAAACAGTAAATGCTGGAGAGGGTGTGGAGAAAAGGGAACCCTCTTGCACTGTTGGTGGGAATGTAAATTGATACAGCCACTATGGAGAACAGAATGGAAGTTCCTTAAAAAACTAAAAACAGAACTACCATATGACCCAGCAATCCCACTATTGGGCATATACCCTGAGAAAACCATAATTCAAAAAGATTCATGTATCCCAATGTTCATTGCAGCACTATTTAAAATAGCCAGGACATAGAAACAACTTAAGTGTCCATCGCCAGATTAATGGATAAAGAAGATGTGGCACATATATACAATGGAATATTACTCAGCCATAAAAGAACGAAATTGAGTTATTTGTAGTGAGGAGGATGGACCTAGAGACTGTCATACAGAGTGAAGTAACTCAGAAAGAGAAAAACAAATACCGTATTCTAACACATATATATGGAATCTAAAAAAATAATGGTCTGATGAACCTAGGGGCAGGACAGGAATAAAGACGCAGATGTAGAGAATGGACTTGAGGACATGGGGAGGGGGAAGGGTAAGCTGGGACGAAGTGAGAGAGTGGCACTGACATATATACACTACCAAATGTGAAATAGATAGCTAGTGGGAAGCAGCTGCATCACATGGGCAGATCAGCTCGGTGCTTTGTGACCACCTAGAAGGGTGGGATAGAGAGGGTGGGAGGGAGATGCAAGAGGGAGGGTATATGGGGATATATATATATACATATAGCTGATTCTCTCTGTTATACGACAGCAGAAACTAACACAACATTGTAAAGCAACTATATGCCAATAAAGATGTTAAAAAATAAAATAAAATGTCGATTATTATAATAGTCTTTAGATCATGTTCTTGGTCAACTATTTACATTCATTATTTAAATTTTGAAAGATATTAACTTATTGATAACATTGTGCGAGGGGTATATAACTTTTCAAAATCCTTTTAGGGTTACACAAGCAAAAGTATTTGGAAGACCATACCTCTAAATACTAGGTTACACTGCTTCCTCAATAAGAATTTTGCTTATTTGGTTTAAATGTGCACAGGGGTTCAGACACAAAATAAACATATGGATTGAGCAGATGAAAATGGAGATCGCAATTACTTCCCAATTGCTGAGCTCAATGGAATTTAAGTTATGAAGATTATGATGCTATTTGGCATAATGAAGTCGCAATTTCAGAAGAGATTCAGACTTTGATGTGATAATTCTGAATCACGCATTAGTTTCAGTGGGTGGCAGAGTGTAGAGTTCAAACGCTAGGATATCTGAATTACCAGGAAATTGCCACATCACTGTAGCTCAATCTCAAGAAAAACTGATTAAGCTTAAGGAGTTATGCCCACCAAAAGGACATAGGTAGTATCCAATCTTGGGAATTTTTTGGAGACAAATAGGAAGCAGAACTAAGGTAATATTTTTATTATGTGAAAAAAAACCCAACCAGTGTATTTAGTGCCGCTTAATGTATGTTACCAAAAATAAATATATCTACACCAGACTAGATGTGGTATGTTTTGTACAACTGAATTTCCGAATACTGATATTTGTCATCCCCACAGGAAGTGTATTGTTTTTTGTTTTTTTAAAACGAAAGCATATTTGAAAATAAAGTCAGATGGAAAATTCATTTTTTAAATTCCTGTTTTGTCAGTTTCTCTGATTAAAAAATGGTCACGTCACCCCTTTTCGGCCCCACTTATTCCAGTACCCCCTTGCCCAGAGCTGGGCTAAGTAAATAGGAGTTTGGTTTTATGCCTGAGGCACTTAGACACTTCAGAAGGTGGCATAACCTGTCTCACCTGTACGGCAGGGTCTGGCTCTAGTTCACAGTGCTCTTTCTTACTGTATCCAGGTTCCCTCCCAGAGGGCTCACTAGACCTGGGTCGCCCTCGGTTTCCCTCTCCTCTCCAGCTGACTAAACTCTTTTTTTGTACCAGTTAATTTTTCCAACTACTAATAGAATAAAGGCAGTTTTCTTAAAAAACAAAAACAAAAACATGGGGCTTCCCTGGTGGCGCAGTGGTTGAGAATCTGCCTGCTAATGCAGGGGACACGGGTTCAGGCCCCGGTCTGGGAGGATCCCACATGCCGTGGAGCAACTAGGCCCATAAGCCACAACTACTGAGCCTGAGTGCCTGGAGCCTGTGCTCCGCAACAACAGAGGCCGCGATAGTGAGAGGCCCGCGCACCGCGATAAAGAGTGGCCCCCGCTTGCCACAACTAGAGAAAGTCCTCACACAGAAATGAAGACCCAACACAGCAAAAATAAATTAATAATAATTAAAAAACAAACAAAAAACCAACTACCTGGTTCTACAAAGATGTATTTGCTATGATTAACTTGACCACCATGGGGATATAAAGTTGAATACAGAATTAAAATAGATGATGTTTTGAATTGTTCAGGATGTGAATTATTGGCATTCTTGTTGGAGTGGTCAGACTGCTTTTTGACCAAAATAGGCCTAGAGCTCTGAGTTTATAGTTACATAAATTGAAAAAATCAGACTTTTGCTTTGTTGCTAAAAATTCCTGCATTTTATTGTAATCAGTAAGACCACCAATGTAAATTTCCGATTGCAAGGCACAATACTGAACAAAACGTGAATGTCCTTGGTCTCCAGCCGCTGAAAGAAATAATATTCTGTAAGATGCACAGGGATCAACCTGTGATGTTGGGTTTCTGAGTTCTCAACCTCTAAGCCATGCAGCTAACTTGAAAAGAGAGTAAGAATGAATGAATGCAGGTGAGGAAAGGCCACCTCTATATTTCAGGTTTTTTTTTTTTTTTTTGCGGTAAAGTGGCCTCTCACTGTTGTGGCCTCTCCCGTTGTGGAGCACAGGCTCCGGACGTGCAGGCTCTGGACGTGCAGCCTCAGCGGCCATGACTCACGGGCCCTGCCGCTCCACGGCATGTGGAATCTTCCCGGACTGGGGCACGAACCCGTGTCCCCTGCATCAGCAGGCGGACTCTCAACCACTGCGCCACCAGGGAAGCCCTATATTTCAGTTTTAGGACCCACTGTGCCACCGCAACGAAAGCAGTATCTGGCAGAAAATAGAAACCTAATCTCAAATGATCTATAAACAAGAAACTACTGAGCCCAAAGAGAACAGGTAGTATTTAGGCTCAACAAGAAATCTGTTTTATTTGGCACTGCTTCTTTACGCTAGGCATGTGGCAGAGCGAAGTGAAAACAAGGCTGTGGCTCTCATGGAAAAACACTGGAAATCCACAAGATGAGCATTTCTCATGGTTCACAGATGGAAAGAAGTTATTAGGGACATTAAATGATTTTTAAAACCTTCAAGTGTCAATTCACAGCCAAATGAAATTCAAGTACCGGACAAGTTGATCATGCAGTTTATTAAGAATTCTTCCAAGTCTTCAGCTCTATCACCGCCCAAATAACCACAACAATAATGATAACCGTGACTCACCTAGTTTCTCTTCCTTCCCTCATCTTTGGCCACTGTCCCTAACATGCCCTATGTTACAGCCCAACAGACAGGTGCTTAAGAGAACTGAGAGGGTATCTCCCAGGGAAGAGCAAAGCAGGCAGAGTAGCAGGAGCCTTAAGAGCTAAAAGGCAAGTTATCAGAGAGAGGTCTGAGAGGTGATGGGGGCCAGATAATGTAGGGCAGTTGTACAACTCCAGGAGGTTGTTTACCTTGAATTCTGTGTGACTGATGCTCCCCTGGAGTCGTGTGATGCAATGATACTGATTGAGGGCCCTGAAGGTTGTAAGGATGATGGCTTTTATACTGAGGGAGATGGGAAAACTTGGAGAGGAGAGATGTGAACATTTAAAAGATCCCTTTTGCTTCTCTATGGAGAATAGCCTGCCGGGGCATAGGGATGCAGCAAGGTTGCTAATAAGGAGCTGGAAGGATAATCCAGGCAGGAGTTAAGGTGACTTGAGCCAGGTAGTGGCTGTGGAGGTGGTGAGCACTGGCTGGATTATGTGTATGTTTTGACAGTAGAGACGGTAAGATTTCTGACAGATCAGATATGGTATGGAAGAGAAAAGGAAGAGTAAAGGACAACGCAAGGTCTTTGGCTGGAGCAACCGGAAGAATGAAGTTATTTACTAAGGTGGGGACGGCTGGGAGAGCAGCAGGTGTGGGGCAATACCAGGGTAGTACCTGTTATGCTTGACACACCTTGTAGACACTCAAGTGGAAATAACTAGAAGGTGGCGTGTGTGCGTGTGTGTACCACAAGCATACGTGTATATGCAAGTCCAGAGTTCAGAGGCTGTGCAGGCTTGAGACGCACGTTGGTAGATGTCAGTGCCTGGTGGTATCTCAAGTCATGAGCCTAAATTAGGTCACCAAAAAGAGGAGAGATCCAAGGACTGAGCCCTGGGACACACCACCTTTTAGAGAGATACGAGGAGGAAACATCAAACGAGGCTGAAAGTAAGTGGCCAAAGTAGAAGGAAGACCTACCTGGAGGCTTAGAGAGTTTATCTTGGGAGGAGGGAGTGATTAAATGTGGCAAATGCTGCCGGATGTACAGTCAGGGGAAAACCGAGAACTTCCCATGGAATTCAGTAACATTCATGACAATCCATGGAGACCTGAAAATAGTAGCTTTGCTTGAGAGTTTGGAGCAAGGACTTCGGAATATGAGTCAGAAGCTCGGGGAAGTGGAATAAAATTGGGGATGAAATACAGATTTAAGAGTCATCAGTATTAAAAAAAAAAAAAAAAAAGAGTCATCAGTACTTACATGGCCACAATCAAATATGAGGTTTCCCAGAGAAAATGTATAGTATGTGGAGGAAAGAGGGTTGAGACTAGAAACCTGTGGAATACCAATATTTAAGGGGTCAGTAGAAGAAAAGGATAGACTAGAGTGTGGCCAGAGTGGTAGAAAGCTGACCAAAACAGAGCAGTGTTTTAGAAACCAAAAGAAAAGAGAGTGCTATAGATGAAGGAGAAATCATCAAGGATGAAAGCCTTCCACTGCAGGGCACAGCCAAGTTTTGTATTTCCTCCTGCACAATCCCATGTCTCTGCTCCTATAGAACATGGTATTTATGGGCTATAGTAGATCCTATCAGTTTCAAAGGCTAAAGGAAGGAAGGGCATCCCCCAGCTACCTCACCCCTCCAGTGGGGTAGTTCTGAGTCATATGTTATGCACTATTTCCCATATTTGCCTGTGAAATTAAGCTCCAGTTACCCACAATGGTAGCTGGATTCACTTTACCTTTAGTGGCCACCATCCTTTCCCTGAACCACCATCCTACTCCTCTACTCTTCCGTGCCTTTCCCAAATGTAAGATTTGTGCTCAAATCCTTGTCTCAGGCTCTGCCTCTGTGCTTATCTGTCTATCTCTCCACTGACCTATGAGCACTTTAAACGTATGCATGCCATCTTCCCTTTCCAGTTCCTGGTGAACTATGTGGTCCATAGAACATGCTTCTAAATGTTTGTTGAATGGAAGCACTTACATTTGCATAATGCATTATGGCTTCCAAAATTCTTTCAAATACATTATCTCATTTACCCCCATAAAACTGTTCTACCCCTGCCCCCAGGTATTATTATTCCTATTGTAAAACTGAGGAAAGAGAAGCAAAAAGGGTTTAAGAAACTTGCTGAAGACCACACAGTTATTAAATAAAATAGCCAGGGCTTGAAAAACAAGTCTTCAGATCTAAGTTTGGTGCCCTTAAAAGAAGCATCTACGTATGGAAGAAAGAAAATGTTTTTATAATTTAAATTTTAAATAATTTAAAATTATACATGTTGGGAAATTTGAAGTTCTAGGAAAACCTCATTATATTTGACTGTTCATTGGAATGAAAAGTGCATGGCTAGAGTTTAGTAACTCCACCTTGCCATCTATAATGATCTATCTCTGGCAAAATATTGATACTAAGTACCTCAAAGAAACAGTACTGAATAATTTTCCCGAGTGAATTCACAATTCAATAGGAGAAATTCAGAGTATATATTTTACCGAGATCTTGAGGCTACAATTTTGCTGCTAATGCATTGAAGTGGTTGCTCTCAGCAACCAAAGCTAGGAAAGCAAATAAGATACTAGGAAAAGGAAGAGGAAAATGAAAGAATGAACAGCTGAAGTTTCTTTCATGGCAGCAGAGATCTCTTTAGACCCACAGAAAAACTATTTCAGAACTACTTTCCATATACGATTTCAGACAAGGTAAAGGATTAGTCAGAAAGCTCAGAATGACTGATGGGCCTTGACTTTTAGCTCTCTGACTTCTCACAACTCAACTATGGAAACCTGTACAAATGTTTATTTTAAAAACCTCTGAAGAATAGTTCCCACAGCACTATCACGTTAGCACATTATTTACTTTACAGGAGCTGGCATCAATATAAGATAGAAAGGATAAGACGAGTGGGTATCCTTCTGTATGAAAACAAAATATCTTTGGAGTTATGACTGATTTAAAAGATGCTATGAGAAGACGAATTGAATTTACAGAGCTGTGAGCTGGGAAAAGCGGCTGTTACAAAGTTGTGAGTTTTGGCTTGACTCAGTCTGAAAAGACATTTTGAAAACTCTTGTGAGAAGGGGGCTGTAGCAGAGGGTAGCATTCAAGGATTAAGAATTGAATCCCAGGATGGTCCCAGGATGAAGACAGAGCCAGGGGGACTGATTTAAAACAACTTTGGAATTATCTTCCTGAACCTCAGTTTCCTAATTTATAAAATGAAGATGATCATACCTCAGAGATTTACTCTGGAAGCAAAGTGAGCTAACAGCTGTGAAAGCACTTTGGAAAGGAGAATGGGGTCCATAATGTAAAAGGGGGTTACTGTTTTCTTGGGGCAAATGATTTGACAAGCTGGAAGGAAAAGACTAAGATGGGAGCCAACTTTTAATCATCATTTGTTTCACGGGCTAAGTTGGCACCCGTCACCCAACACAGGTTCACAGTGCTGAATGCCTACCCCAGAACACCTCTCTGCTTCCTCCGTGCCAAGTGGGACCCTTCCTCTTTCACACATCCAGAACTCCTTTATGTGATTGACTCTACTTCTGCTCCATTGACATTTAACCTGTGTTTCTCTATAGTTTCTATCTGACAGCATGTTTAGATGGAGTCACTAATGTTCTTTTTACATTGTTTCTCACATATAGGTATACCAGATTAGGTTTAACACTCCTTAAAGGTAGGAAGCATGATAGGTATTACTATTATTATTATTACTACTACTACTACTAGAAAGTACCTTGCAAAGCATCAAGCCCAAACCAGGGTTTCTCAAAAGCAGCACTATTGACATTTGGGACCAAATAGATTTTTGCTGTGGGAAGCTGCCCTGCGCATTGCAGGGGTCTCTACCTGCTAAATGCCAGTAGCAACTCTTTCTGTCCCCAGAGTTGTGACAACCAAAATGTTTATAGACATTGCCAAATGTTCCCAGGTGGAGGCTGCAAAATCATCTCTGGTTGAGAACCACCACACTAGATGGATGTAAACCAATATTATGGTCACTGTGATTAATTTTTTCAGATTACCTGGAATAATGCTCAGAACTGAGTAGGTACTCAATGAATATTTACTGAACAAATGAAAAAATGAGAAAAGGACTTCATTAGTTATATTCATAACTGGCCCTACAGCATAAACCCATATATGATTAAGATGATATCATAAATATATATATATATACATTTTTTTTTTTTTTTTTTTGGCTGTGCTGTGTGGCATGTAGAATCTTAGTTCCCCGACCAGGGATCGAACCCGTGCCCCCTGCAGTGGAAGCGCAGAGTCTTAACCACTGGACTACCAGGGAAGTCCCTAGAAATTATATACTTATGCTTACACAAAGATCACAGCTAACAGTAGCTTTCTCCCTAGCACGTGACCTATGAATACATCTATGATGGTTAGCATCACATGTATCCATCAAGCATGAGACAGAAAAATTATTTCAAATTCTAGGAAAATATTGCATCAAACACCAATTATCAGACCCATTTTCAGAGAATTAATTCTACACGGGAATTAATCAAGAATTATAAAAAAAGACTGACAAATAGAACATCTCAGAGGAGTGTACTTAGGAAATTTCTGTTCTCTTAAAACAAAAGTTTTTTAATGTAAACGTTTCATCCATCTTCCAAGATCTCTTCCAAAGTCATCAATCTTTTCCAAGATCAGAAGATCTGTACTATCTTCTGGTATCTGGGGAACCTATGTGAGGTGGCATTTCATCTGGAGCTATTAAAGAATACTGATGTTACTTTGATCTTTAAGAACCAATACTTTTGGACCATCGTGTTAAGGAATACTGATGACGTTTTTTATTTTCAAATTTTCTCATTGGATTCTTAAATCCTGTATCAACAGGCAACATTTTCCAAATGAGCACTAATAAAGTGTTCTTGTCAAAACAGGGGCAAATGTAGCTGAAAAAGAAAAGAATCAAGGGGCTTCTCTTTCAGATACACTCACTCATCCTTCTGGTGGCTTAGCGCTATACACAATCTTTCGGAGGGAATCGTAATTTAGCAGCAGACCTCCACTAAACAGTGTGTGAACAAGAAATTAAACAAACTTCTACTTTTGGCTAGGAGGTAGTAACCTGTGATAAGTCAGTGCAAACCCCCATCAAGTAAAACTAGAAAAGCCAGATAAAGCACAAGAAACATCTGTTCAAAGGCCTCTGATAACTGATGCGACCATCAGGAGGTAAGTGGCTGAGATCCCAGAGAGAAGACAAGTGTAGAACAAACAGTCTACATTCTATGGATGCTTTTTCCCCTTGGATCTTGCCAATTCTTGGCATGGTGCTGGAAACTGAGAACCTGGACACCGGGCCACTTCAAAGAGGGAGAGAAGCCAGTAGAGCTTTCGGCAATCCCATGGGGGTGGAGAGACAAAAATCAGAGTTTTAGTGCTGCCAGGGGAGCAGGGTATTAACGGGCCAAGGACGTAGTGGGGACGGAGACACAGAGAAGTGGGCCTATCACATGGAAGGATTTCCCCTCAAGGCATTTGCGGTAAAGAGCAAGAAACTAAAGGGTAGAAAACCTCTGCAAAGCCAAGTGGAAATCCAGCAATCTTATTCTGAGAAGAAAAACATTACAACTAGGGACTGCCAAGGAGAAGCAGAATGCAGTAAACACCTTGGTTTCTCAGTAAGGCTCACTGGAGAAGTGCACCCTCAGAATGGAAACAAACCAGAGGAAGACGGAGCCTTACCAACACTCCTTATAAACAACAAGCAAAACCAGCTCAGTCTCTGACAGATCAAGGTGGTCTGTTCCCACTCTACGTGCCTACCCTGTTGCCCACTGCTGTCAGCCCACAGCCTTTAGATCCTTCAAGTTTAGCCTCAACTGCAGAGAGCTGCCTCACCTAAGGGCACACCCTTTCCAGGAAGGACCACAACCAGTGGCTGATTGTGGGGATATAAAGACCTGGCTGTCTGGACCCAACGTGGAACAACTCCCTCAGGTCCTATGTGCCCCAGAGCTCCCCGTGGATTTAGCCAAGCTTCAGTGTGCCTGGATCACATTTCAACTTCTACCTCTACCCAATCCTGCTTTCTCTCCCTCCTTTACGAGTGCTGATACTTAATAAATACCCTGTACAACAAACCCCATCTCAGTGGCTGCTTCTGGAAGACCCAGCTTGTGACAGCTGCAGAAGTGGTCCAAGAAAGCAGGGGATACGATGGGGTTATTGATCTGGATTACTCACTGCTGGGATGGCAGCGAAGTTGCCATCATTGATGGAAGGTAGAGATAGACAGGCCCTGGTATGAGGGGCTGGTCCGATTGCTAAAACCCTTAACAGAGGTGAATTGGAACAGTCCACCTATGGAAAGGAATGCACTGAATGGGGTAATTTACCAAGTGTTTGAGAAGTAACTATAAGGACAGTGACTTGGATGGCTTTCAGCTAAGCTCAATTTCCTAGAAAAAGATAACTCAAAGCTCCAGGCAACTGTAACTCACGTGTGAAAGCCAAAGGGCCTTCCTCATAATTTAGAAAGAGGTTCTTACATACTGTACCAGGAGAGTCTAGAAAACTGAGGATCAGAAAATCTTGACAATGTAGACCCATTTAAATTAAAACCTTCTATTCCATAACAGACATAATAAAAGAAAGGAAAGGCAAGCCACACAGACAGTACATATATCCAACAGATGACTTATATCCAGAATGCCTAAAGAACCACAAGTCGAGAATAAAAAGACAGACTACCCAATCAAATATGGGCAAAATATTTTGACAGGCGCGTCACAGAAAAGGATATTTAAGTAACCAAAACATTTTGAAAATTCAATCCAATTCATTAGGAAAATTCAACTTAAAACGCAAAGAGATACCACCATACTATCATCAGAATTGCTAAAATGAAAAAGACTGACAATACCAAGTGTTGGGGAGGATCTGAAGCAACTGCAACTTTCACCTGCAGCTGGGAGAAGTATAAATTGAAACAACCACTTTAAAAAACTTTTTTGCTGAACAAATACATAACCATGTTCCATCAAAGACATGTACAAGAATAGTCACAGCATCACCATTCACAGTAGCTGGAAACAACTCAAATGTCTATCAACAGTAGAACAGAAAAATATACTGTGATGGAAAATATATTAGAATACCATAAAAATGAGAATGAATGAACCACAAGAAGATGAACATACAGTGAACCTCTCAAACAAAAGTTGAGCAAATGAAGTTCAACACAAAAGGCATGCATACTGTACGATTCCGTCGACATCAAGTTCAGAAGTTGGCAGAATTACCTAAGCTGATAGAAGTCTGCATAGATGTCTCTTTTGGGAGGATCAGGTCACTGGGAGGGGGCTTGTGTTTCTGGGATGCCGTTAATATTCTATTTCTTGATCTGGGTCCTGGTTACATGGGTCTGGTCACTTTGTTAAAATTTGTTGTACTGTACACATTATTTCCTTTCATGGACGGTATACTTCAATAAAAAACTTTTAAAAATGCAACAAAACGCAGACACCTACATTGCTTTTCTTTCTCCTGCTGTGGTGAGAAGCAAATCCTGCTGACATTGGTGTTTTCACTTTGGTTTCTAAACTGGGAGCATTTGAGGAATTCGGGCCAGGAGGCATTCACCATCCCCAGGACTGATTCACAGCCCTCTTTTGCAGACTCACAGAAGGACCTACAGGGCAGGAGTCCATGACTAGAAGAAAAGAGAAAGGTGAACATTAATGTTTTTACAGACTATTTCTCAAAATAATAATTAAGCTAAAGAAAAGTTGGCCACCAGTGCTGCGATATTATCTTAATTTATATTTACTACCGTCAACAACTTGAACTTCTACCTTCAACACTAGAACAAGGATTTCAGCTACCCTACTGTCATGATTCTAGAGGGAATAAGCTAGTTCCATAACACATCATCTGTCTCTTGTGGAAGCATTTATCCCAAATGACTTTTTTTGGGGGGGGATTTCTTATGCTAAAGTAAACCTGTCAACCAAGACAGAGCTCTACTTACTATCAAAAGGAGTAAATTAACATGGAAATGAATGCCCCCAAAATGGAAAGGCAGAAGTAGGTCACAAAATAGGTTAATCTCATTTCTTTATCATCCCTTTGAGAAATTCAAAGTACCTCTGAGAGGCAGCCAGAGAGAAAGCTGTTCCTTAGCCTCCACTGCCTCTCTGGAAAAGAAAATATTATACAAACAAATGGCAACTCTGAAAACTTGTACAGTTATTTATCTTTTCATTTCTATGTTATCTTCTGCAAAATTGAAAAACACAAACAACTGCCCATTAACAGTAAAGTAATGATACCCTGGAGTTTGTCTTTATTCATCTGACATTCAATCAAACACTCCTGGATCTGTGGCTCTGGGTCTGGGGACAGGGATGCTGCAATGTCAAGGCCACGGACTTGTTCTCTTTCAGACCCAGATGGCTTTTTCTACTTTGCAGCTATAGACTGCATCTCTCACCCTGGCTGGTCATCTAGCAAAGGCATCTCAAATGATTTTAAGAAAACTGTGAAAGAAAATATACATGTCAGTCAAAGCAAAGCACACACTTCACAAATGTAGGGTCAATAAGCTATTGCAGAATCATACAGTATCAGATCTGTAAGAAACCTTAAACAACACCTCATTCAAATCCTCCATTTAAGATAAGTTCAGGGAGATTCTGAGACACACATAGCTTCCTAATGGAAGAAGCGGGAAGAGAATCCAGATGTGTTAACTTTCAATCCACGCTTTATCTACTGTTGCATATCATCTATTCTCATATAAGGATCTAATAATTAGGCTTTAAGAACTTTAAAGCGTAATTATAATTCCCCATTCAAATTTCTATAGATCACAGAAACATAATGGGATGCGCCAGTCACTGAGTTAAAATAGAAGTGATTGAGTCTGTGAAAGAATCTTGAGAGTGAGATCTTGTTATTTTCAGGGTACTCAACAGTTACATTCAGATAGGAACACTTTTGACTTTCTCAGAAACTCGCCTTAAAACTGGGTATCTTTTAGAATCCTGATATTCACATGACCACGTTAATATGTAGCTAAATTTGTTAGTGAAGATGTAGAAAGATGTTTTGCATTTGAAAGAATTCGCTTTAGAACATAAAATATGAATTAGTCCAGGCAAGTGTTTCAGTGTAAAGAGGACACCTGACTGCCATTCAGGAAATATATTAGATACTCATAGGATGCAAAGTATCGCTTAAATAACATTGTTTTAAAAGATTTCCTTTCCTAGATCTTATTCCAAAGACATTAGAGACTATATTTTCTCAAATGGAACTGGGGAACGTGGTGGAGGAATGTGGAGAACACAGAATTCCTATGCAAATACTTATACTTCGCTAGGCTCTAAGTGCTACTACACGTGCATTAACTCATTTCTTTCTCACTACAGCCCTATAGTACTGTACTGTACCATAGATACCATTACTATCATCCCTAATACGCGCAAAAGGCAACTGAAGCACAGGAAATATAAGAGACTTGTCCAAGATCCCTGAGGTAGTGAGTATCACAGCCAGCATTTGAACCCAGGCAGACTGATTCAAGGACTATTAACTACTCTTTTACATGTGAGTCCTTACTTTAGGAATGTATGCTCCAAAAGCATAGCTCAAGGTTAGTTCGAAACTTGATATGTACTTTCCCGTGGGCCAACCATAGACACAGTGGTTGGGTTCTCCCTTCACTCTACAAACTCCTAGTTAACCTTCAATGAGTCAGTATTTGCCTAAGGGGCTAAGGAACACTAGGAAAGGGTGAAGGCATTTCTCTTTCTTTTCCAGGTGTGAGACAGCCCACAGCAAAGCTCCAAAATAAGCTAGGCTTGGCTTCAGCATTCTTCCTTGCCACCTAGTCCCTGACCTGCGTACTGACACCATCCTGTCCAACGCCACTCCAGCACCCCACCTGGTCAGCCACCTCCACAAGAGCATTACTTGCTCCTCAACCTTTTCTTCCCTCCCTACAATCAAAATTATGTTCCCCAAGTGAGCTGATCACAATGAGACTTTCAAAGAAAAGAGAGGAAGATAACACAGAGTAGTACAAAATAATAGATGGACACTTAACCCCCCCAGAGGTTTCTGGCATCATTAGAAGATTGCTTGCTGGATCTGTAAATCAAAATTCATTCCTTAACGCAATGCTTCTCAGAGGAGTGGTGATAATCCCACCAGCTTTGCTAAATTTCAAAAGGTAACATTTTTTTTCTCGAGACTTGTTCTGGGAATATAGAGAGACATTAAAATACCATTAGGCTTTCCATTCTAAAAATAGGGCCTAAGAAAAATGTCTAGAGTGTTTCCAAATAGCTCTCTTAAAGAGGTGTAACCAACCAAGACCCAGAGGCTTTAAACTGCTGGATGAAGACATGTGAAATAGTGATAGAGTATTAATAACCAGCAGCCCTTTCAAACACTGAGCAGAATGAAGAGCCATTTTGTTCTTGCTTTGCATGAAATTCAAGTGCCTACGAGGGACTGAAGCATTTTGCTTTTCATCACATGGAACGGTGCCGTGAGACAGACCACACTATTTTGAAATATAAGTGCTGATATCCAAGCAACAAGCAGACTGACATCTTGAAAACAGTGCTCAGCACAGTGGAGGGGCCAGACTGGGCTACCAGGCTACTATTTTAGGAAAGATGGTTACTTTAAGTGATGTGTGAAGTGCATTTGGGGTCGTGCAAAAGTCCCTACAACATTTCAACTCAAGCTTAAGCCGAAAATTCTTTCCTCACCTCTGTAATTATGTGTTGAAACAAATACATAGGAACAGATATAAAGAATTCTATTATACAGGAATAGTGAGGTTTTTGGGGGTTTTCACTAGGAAGGCTACTCAAATTATTTATCTACAAAAAAATTGTAGATTTTACCTATATAATTTTTTTTTGTAGACAAAGATGTTTATTTTAAAATTATTTTTTTTCACATCTTTATTGGAGTATAATTGCTTTACAATGGTGTGTTAGTTTCTGCTGTATAACAAAGTGAATCAGCTATAGGTATACATACATCCCCGTATCTCCTCTCTCTTGCGTCTCCCTCCCACCCTCCCTATCCCACCCCTCTAGGTGGTCACAGAGCACCAAGCTGATCTCTGCGTGCTATGCGGCTGCTTCCCACTAGCTAGCTATTTTACATTTTTACATATACAATTTTAAGCAAATTTATCTACTAAAATTTCTATATTTATTTACAAAAAATTAGATTTTTTTCTTTATTGTACCCTTGACCAACATCTCCCCATTCCCCTCCCCCACAAATTTATAGATTTTTATCAGCAAAACGGGTTCTGATAAAGACATAAAGTTAAAATCATTGAATAAGCTACAGCCACACAGCAGTCTTATATAATAGCTAATGGATTTTTACGTTTTATATATCACTTTTTTCTAACTTTTTACTTTTTTTTATTGAAGTACAGTTGATGTATAATCTTATGTAAGTTACAGGTGTACAATATAGTGATTCACAATTTTAAAGGTTATACTCCATTTATAGTTATTATAAAATATTTGCTATATTTCCCATGTTGTGCAATAGATCCCTGTAGCTAATTTTATCTAACTTTTTACTTTAAACTACTTTTAGAGACTTACAGAAAAGTTATAAAAACAATACAGAAAGTTTCCATATAGCCTTTATCCAGGCTCCCCCAAAGCAAACATCTTACGTAACTACAGTGTAATTATCTGAACCAGGAAATTAACGCTGGTACTAAAGTAAGGACCCTATTCAAACATCTCCAAGATCTCCATTTAGGATCCCACACTGCATTTAGTTGTCACTTTTTATTTCTGACAAACTAACCTTTAAGTATATCAGAGAAGCTCAGGATTTAAAACTCTTCTTCTATGGGGCGGGGTGGGGGGAAGAATTTTTGTGACAGGCAGGCTTTAAGATGGCCCCCAATGACCCCACCTCCTGCTATTCATGCCCTGTGTAACCTCCTCCCCTTGAGTGTGAGTTGGCCTAGTGACTTGCTTACAACCAACAGAAGGTAATGGGATGTCACTTCCATCATTAGGGTACATAAGACTGTGACTCCTCCCTCACTAGCAGATGCTGTCCCTTACCAGTTCTCACGAAGCAAGTTGCCATGTTGGATAGGTCTACATGGCAAGGACTTGAACCTGGCCTCTGGCCAACAGCCAGCTGGGAACTGAGGCCCTCCACCCTTAAGGAACTGAAATTCTTCCAACAATCACATGAGCCTGGAAGTGGATCCTTTCCTAGGCAAGCCTTCAGATAAGACCCGAGACCTGGCCAACACCATGAATGCACCCATATGACAGATCCTGAAGCAGAGGACCCAGATAAGACACTGCCAGGTTCCAGATCCACAGAAACGGAGATAATAGTTGGGTGCTGTTTTAAGCTGCCACATCTGTGGAAATTTGTTACGTAGCAATAGGTAACTAATACACTTTTCTTTGATATATCACTTGGTAAGAGGCATGTTACTGAGTTAGATGTATTATTTATTGATGAGACTTACATAATCTTTTGTTTTAAAGAAAGTCGTAAATTTGTCTTTGTCAGGCCAAGCTGTTCCCTGAACAGTGCTCACAAAGTCATAGTCAATGGGAACACCCAGAGCTGCGGACCTCAGTCGTGAAGAGAATGTTAACAATGGAAGGGTCTTGCAAGATAATGTACTACTGTTTCCTCCTTTTACATGCAAGGAAATTGAAACTTAAAAAGATCTCATAGCCAGATGCTATGACGCCAGCCCAGTGCTCCGGAATTGTCTCACCTAGCTGACCTCTTCTCACAAACAGGAGTCACAGATAACACAGGAGCATAAATCCACAAATCATACAGGAGCACGAATTCATCACCACTGCTGGAAAACACAAAAAACAACAGATGACTTGTTTTCTCTGTGATGGGCCAACAGCATCAGCTTCCTATGTCTGCACTCTCTGGTGGTCTCAAGAGACCTCACAAGAGGTATGGCTTAGTTGGGGTACGAGAGGAGTAGGGAAGAGATTACCTTGGTTCCCAGCTTCATTAGACACGGGGACAGAAAGCTGTGCTAGTGAACACTTACAGGTGTCATTGTCTCACACCAGAAGAGAAATCATGGGAGAAGTCCAGTTATTTTTTGGTCACACTGGTCTGAAACTCTTTAAAACTAGAGTTTTTCATCATCTTCATTTGTAATAGCCATGGTTCCAGCAGGAAAGAAATGACTCACTGAAGTAGGATTACTGCAGAGTATTTAATGAAAAGGTCACTTATGAAGGTACTGGCAAGGTTTAGAAAAACCAACCAGGGGTAGTGCAGCATGCGGGGACAGGTTGCCGTTAGCATCCCAGATTCAAGGGACAAGAGAAGGAGCAGTTCTTGGGACTCAGAAAGAGCTGTATGCAGAAGGCTGCCTGATAGGAGCCAGGCCCTCCCACAGTGGGATTCAGGCAACTCCAAACTGTGTAACCTGGTAAAAGAAGAAACTAGGGGATCATGACCCAACTTGCCTCTCTTCCCCACACTCTGATGTCCTGTTGGTGGCTCCCATTGGCTGAGCCCCACAGGAAGCTAGAAAGTAGCCACTGTTGAAACCAACCTGTGGGGAAGAGTGGGCTGGAGGAGGGTGGGAAGTGGATAAGGAGAAGTAAAGAAGAAAGAGCCAGCACATGACTGCATGCCTCACACCAACGAGAGCTCAACAAATACTTGTCAGGGGACAAAACGCAGTGCTGTGGGAGGAGACTGTTCAACTATTATTAGCTTGACATCTGGTATGAGTGTTTACACCGCAGAAATCAGCAAATGCTACAAATCATAGTTTTGTTTTGTTTTTCAGGGAGCCAGTTTACCAGCATACCACTGGATGAAAGTATAAATCATGTCATCTCCTCTAGAAGGAAAGCTGTTTTTACCTCCACTGGAAGGAAAATTACGGTCATACACTTCTTGGACCAGATGAAGACATTATGTCAATATTAACCCCCTATCTCCCACTACCACCAGCCCTCCTTCTTGGTAGTAATACCATCTACCCAAGTCTGCAAGCCTAAAAACATTTGTTTCACCCTCACCCTCACCATTCATATGCAATTAATTACTAAGTACTGTTAATTTTACTTCCTCAAAGTCCCTCAAATCCATTTCTTCGCTCCCCATTTTATGTTCTCATAAAATTAAACTAGTTGTAGTTCCCCTAATATACGACAGATTTAGGCTGTCTGCTTTCTCCACCTTGCCCACATGGCAAATTTCTATATATTCTCCAAAATCAAATTCAGCTGTTACTTCTTCGCTGGGAACAGGCTTCTTAATGTTGCCAAATGGAAAGAGTCCCTCCTTCTCTGCGTTTCCCCCCATACCTTTTAAACTGATCACATTGGACAGCAGTGTAATTGTTTTCATGTCGTGTCCCCTATTATGCTGAGTCCCTTGAAGGCAGAACTGTGTTTTATTCACCAAAGCATCCCTAGCATCAGACAATGCACCTGGTACATCGTAGGTGCCAATAAATGTTTGCTAAAGGAATACAGTGATAACTTTCCTAACATCTTTGCCAAATAAACTGATGTCAGAAGCTGAAAGGGAGCTCCCAAGCTGTACACATGCCTAGCAAGACCCTCCACGCCACCATATGTCTAGCCCCCAACACTCACATCCTTGCCAACAGTATCTGCTTGCAGGACTGATTCCATCATGCCCCCTTTCTCACTTCCCGCAGATATCACAAGACACTCGGTATGTCCGGGTCTCTCTCACTTCCTGGATTCCCATATGTTCGTGGATCAAATGTAATCTTCTCAGTGAGATTTTCCTGAACAACATTTTGCTTAAAACTGCATGCCTTGCCACCATACCCATACTCTCCCAAAGCTCTTCAATTCTTTTTGGAATTTTTCCATTGCACTTATCACTATCTGATATACTATTATTATTATTAAAAATTTTTAAATCTGTTTCCTTATTGCCTATCTCCCTCCAATATAATATATGGTTCATGAAGTAAAGGATTCTTGTCTATTTTGTTTGCTGTCCTATCCTTAGTGTATACAGTAGGCATTCCATAAATATTTGTTTGAGAAATAAAAGAATCACATGCAGAGGATAATTCGGTGGCCTGCTTGGAACAAAGCTGTCAGAAGCAAAGTTGGGAGCAGAACTGTCACTACCTAACTCCCAACTTAATGGTTTGTACAAGAGCTCGCTCCATCCCTGTTCACATGATCTCCTCCCTATCAGGTCAGCAAATTCTACACTGTTGAATCTTGAAATAATTCCCACATAAAGGCAAAATCTCGGCAAAACCGCTATGGATGAACACCCTACAGATTAAGTGTCTCGCTTATATGCCAACAGTAAGATGTCACCCTTAAAATAGAGAAATTTGAGGAAATAACAACAAATAAACACAGCTAGAATTAAGATGAGTGTGAATAACGTAAAACCACACAACCGCCCCTGAAAGAGAATATAAAATTCCATACCCTTCTATCCAACATGATCCTGATTCTCATTAATACTCGGCATACTTACCAGGGCTCATGGAATAGAGGATTAAAAATCACAGGAAAATTTTCAATTGTTCAATTATTTTTTGCAGCTGTTTTGATTTTTTGCACATCATGAAATGATGCCTTAAATATGGATCTTTGAATGCACTGAATTACTGGCATTAAATATAAATTCTAGTCACATCCACCTAATACCCATGAATTATTGAGGAGAAAAGTAAACAAACTCCACTGAGCATGATGAAATATGTGTGCTTGAGACACTGTCAGTGATTTGACAAGGCGTTTTCAGGAAATTTGAGCTCCTGTGGCCTGACTCTCCAGCTTTACGTCTTTGTAAAATAAAAGGAATGTCAGTTATCTGACTGTGTATTACCCACACTTGGAGCCATTCTGGCACATAAATGAAATCTTACTTATCATTTTATGTGACTAGATCACCCATGTTAAAAAAATTTTTTTTTAATTAAAAATTAAAAAAAATTAAAAATCACCCATGTTGCCTGAGACTGAAAAGGGAACTGTGATACAACTGCCCACTTAAACAGCCAGGTAGTCAGCACAGGTGTAGCCCAAAAGACTGCTGATTACACGTTAGCAGATAAAATCAGGGAAGTAAGTGGCAGATGACTTTCCGAATATATAGTTGGTATAAGCAACAAAGCCTCTTTTTGCTTTGACTACTGATCTATATAAATTCTTAAAAAATATAGACATGAAAAAATATTAATCCTGTAATGTTTCCATTATTCTCAAATGTGACACAATTAGAGTTCTTGGGACACAGACAAAATCTTTAACACATAAATTAGCAGGATGTAATAATTCTTCATTTAGAAAAAAATAATAAAATAACCTTATGTTGACTTTATGTAATTGACAAATTCTTCAAAAAATTGTTTTAAATCAAGTCATATTTTTCAGTTGGCTTTTAAGATTATTTCAGGGTTGCATTTCCATAGGAGAGTGGCACATGCTATCTTATAAAATAATGTCTTTAAAAATACAGTAAGCTTTCTGAAAACTACAGGCCAATATCAATGATGAACACAGATGCAAAAATCCTCAACAAAAGACTAGCAAACAGAATCCAACAGCACATTAAAAGGATCATACACCATGATCAAGTGGGGTTTATCCCAGGAATGCAAGGATTCTTCAGTATACACAGATCAATCAATGTGATACAACATATTAACAAATTAAAGGAGAAAAACCATATGATCACCTCAATAGACGCAGAAAAAGTTTTTGACAAAATTCAACACCCATTTATGATAAAACCCCTCCAGAAAGTAGGCATAGAGGGAACCGACCTCAACATAATAAAGGCCATATATGACAAACCCACAGCCAACGTCATTCTCAATGGTGGAAAACTGAAACCATTTCCACTAAGATAAGGAACAAGACAAGGTTGCCCACTCTCACTACTACCATTCAACATAGTTTTGGAAGTTCTAGCCACAGCAATCAGAGAAGAGAAATAAATAAAAGGAATCCAAATCAGAAAAGAAGTAGTAAAGCTGTCACTCTTTGCAGATGACATGATACTATACACAGAGAATCCTAAAGATGCTACCAGAAAACTACAAGAGCTAATCAATGAATTAGGTAAAGTAGCAGGATACAAAATTAATGCACAGAAATCTCTGGCATTCCTATACACTAATGATGAAAAATCTGAAAGAGAAATTAAGGAAACACTCCCATTTAGCATTGCAACAAAAAGCATAAAATACCTAGGAATAAACCTCCGTAAGGGGACAAAAGACCTGTATGCAGAAAACTGTAAGACACCGATGAAAGAAATTAAAGATGATACAAACAGATGGAGAGATATACCATGTTTTCGGATTAAAAGAATCAACATTGTGAAAATGACTACTACCCAAAGCAATCTACAGATTCAATGCAATCCCTATCAAACTACCAAAGGCATTTTTCACAGAACTAGAACAAAAAAAAGTGCACAATTTGTATGCAAACACAAAAGATCCCAAATAGCCAAAGCAATCCTTTTTTTTTTTAACATCTTTATTGGAGTATAATTGCTTTACAATGGTCTGTTAGTTTCTGCTTTATAACAAAGTGAATCGGTTATACATATACATATGTTCCTATATCTCTTCCCTCTTGCATCTCCCTCCCTCCGACCCTCCCTATCCCACCCCTCTAGGTGGTCACAAAGCACCGAGCTGATCTCCCTGTGCTATGAGGCTGCTTCCCACTAGCTATCTATTTTACGTTTGGTAGTGTATATATGTCCATGCCACTCTCTCACTTTCTCCCAGCTTACCCTTCCCCCTCCCCATATCCTCAAGTCCATTCTCTAGTAGGTCTGTGTCTTTATTCCCGTCTTGCCCCAGGTTCTTCATGACCTTTTTTTTGCTTAGATTCCATATATATGTGTTAGTGTTAGCGTACAGTATTTGTTTTTACTTTTTCTGACTTACTTCACTCTGTATGACAGACTCTAGGTCCATCCACCTCACTAGAAATAATTCAATTTCATTTCTTTTATGGCTGAGTAATATTCCATTGTATATATGTGCCACATCTTCTTTATCCATTCATCTGCTGATGGACACTTAGGTTGCTTCCATGTCCTGGCTATTGTAAATAGAGCTGCAATGAACATTTTGGTACATGACTCTTTTTGAATTATGGTTTTCTCAGGGTATATGCCCAGGAGTGGGATTGCTGGATCATATGGTAGTTCTATTTTCAGTTTTTTAAGGAACCTCCATACTGTTCTCCATAGTGGCTGTATCAATTTACATTCCCACCAACAGTGCAAGAGTGTTCCCTTTTCTCCACATCCTCTCTAGCATTTATTGTTTCTAGATTTTTTTGATAACAGCAAGATCCTTTTTGACCCACCTCCTAGAGAAATGGAAATTAAAAAAAAATAAACAAATGGGACCTAATGAAACTTAAAAGGTTTTGCACAACAAAGGAAACCATAAACAAGACCAAAAGACAACCCTCAGAATGGGAGAAAATATTTGCAAATGAAGCAATTGAGAAAGGATTAATCTCCAAAATTTACAAGCAGCTCATGCAGCTCAATATCAAAAAAACAAACAATGCAATCCAAAAATGGGCAGAAACCTAAATGGACATTTCTCCAAAGAAGATATACAGATTGCCAACAAACACATGAAAGGATGCTCAACATCACTAATCATTAGAGAAATGCAAATCAAAACTACAGTGAGGTATCACCTCACACCAGTCAGAATGGCCATCATCAAAGCATCTACAAACAATAAATGCTGGAGAGGGTGTGGAGAAAAGGGAACCCTCTTGCACTGTTGGTGGGAATGTAAATTGATACAGCCACTATGGAGAACAGAATGGAAGTTCCTTAAAAAACTAAAAATAGAACTACCATATGACCCAGCAATCCCACTACTGGGCATATACCCTGAGAAAACCATAATTCAAAGAGTTATGTACCACAATGTTCATTGCAGCTCTATTTACAATAGCCAGGACATGGAAGCAACCTAAGTGTCCATTGACAGATGACTGGATAAAGAAGATGTGCCACATACATACAATGGAATATTACTCAGCCATAAAAAGAAACGAAACTGAGTTATTTGTAGTGAGGTGGATGGACCTAGAGTCTGTCATACAGAGTGAAGTAAATCAGAAAGACAAAAACAAATACCATGTGCTAACACATATGTATGGAATCTAAAAGGAAAAAGGTTCTGAAGAACCTAGGGCCAGGACAAGAATAAAGATGCAGACATAGAGAATGGACTTGAGGACACGGGGAAAGGGAAGCTGGGACACAGTGAGAGAGTAGTATGGACATACATACACTACCAAATGTAAAATAGATAGCTAGTAGGAAGCAGCTGCATAGCACAGGGAGATCAGCTCGGTGCTTTGTGACCACCTAGAGGGGTGGGATAGGGAGGGTGGGAGGGAGACGCAAGGAGATATGGGGATATATGTATATGTATAGCTGATTCACTTTGTTATAAAGCAGAAACTAACACACCATCGTAAAGCAATTATACTCCAATAAAGATGTTAATAAAAAAGAATACAGTAAATTTTATAAGCAGAAAAATTTGATACTTTTTACTAAAAGATTATCAGTAAAATTCAACTCAAAAGTGGTATAGTAATATAATGGTGTGCAGTAGTAGAAATATTGAAAATAAACTGGATGGTGGGGAAGAGGTTTTGTAATTCTGGTATAGCAAATATTTTTGAAAAAATCATTCCTGTATCAACTTTTTTTTTTTTTTTTTTTTGGCAGTACCCGGGCCTCTCACTGTTGTGGCCTCTCCCTTTGTGGAGCACAGGCTCCGGACGCGCAGGCTCAGCGGCCATGGCTCACGGGCCCAGCCGCTCCGCAGCATGTGGGATCTTCCCAGACCAGGGCATGAACCCGTGTCCCCTGCATCGGCAGGCAGACTCTCAACCACTGCGCCACCAGGGAAGTCCCCTGTATCAACTTTGATGCCATCTTGATTGTTCACCTGGAGGCCATCTCAGTAATCTGGCCATCTTTAGTAATAAGTTGGAGTTAGAACAGGAAAACCGTATCATCTGTATATTTGAAATGACAGGCAAATTTTACTCTAACTTTGAATAATGGTAACTAGAGTATGGGGTCATTTTTCTAGGCAACTCTGCTGCTTCTAAAAAGGAAGCCTAGGACCTTGATAAGAAATGAACAAACTGTGCCTCCCAGAAAAAGGAATTTTAAATACCTCTTGTTTCTGTCAACATTCTTTTTCTTCCTCTCGAGTGGCTGAAACAAAAGTATGCCTAGAACCTTTATTTACCTAACAGGATTTTAGCAAAACCAAAAGCTTAAAAGGTGAACACAAGGTGAATAGAAGATAGCAACACAGCAGAATTCCAATCTTGATTTTAGGAGCAAAACACAGAATTCATGCTGAAAGTAAGCTGATCTTAATACCTAGAGTCAAAAATTCTATTTGAGTCAAAAATTCTATTTTCTACCATGAACCTTTCAACTCTGAGCAAAAGCCAAGGCACACAGGTGTTCCCAGCAGATAAGCTGACATGTCCCCAAGGTGACACACTGTAAATATTTGTTTAACATTTATTTAGGTGAGAACCTGACAGCTGCAACAGAGAAAAAGAGGGCTTTGGCTGGCAGGGTCCCAATTTGCAAGCCCCGCTGGGCAAGACAGAAGTCCTGCAGATAACTGGGCCCATCGTTTCTGAAGGCAGTTAGATGACTCCTTGCTGCTACTGGATCCATGGGTGTGTCAACACAACCCTCCCCAAGGCCCCCAACTAGATTCTCTATTATTCCCAAAGCAAATATAAAAGTGTCCCTGAGAAAAGTTATGGTAGATTTAATTTTCTTTTTTCATAAGTTTTTAGAGCTCCTTTAATCAGGGCCATGGGCCATGAGTGAACCTGCCCCTTAACCTATGGGAAACGAATTGACCATAAGATGCTGGACTCCTTGTCACAGTTTCTCCACTAAGTTCTCACCAGTCAGTTTAAAAATCTCTAGTGATAACAACTCACCATTTCCTGAGACAACATTTCCATATATATACAACTTTAGTATCCATAAAGTTCTCACTTTAGTTAAGTTAGAATCTACTTCTCTATGACTTTCAGTTCCTGGTTCCATCTTTGCCCTGTGGAAGCATAGAGAAAAAGTGTGCTCCCTCTTCCAGTCGTGGCCCAGGAGATTGGAGGGTGGCCATTGTGCACCCTCAGGGCCTCACATCTCCAGGTCCCCCAACTCTTCTTCACATGAACAGATTCTGAACCACTATCCTGGTCATTTTTCTTTAAACATGTTTATCACTGTTTTGTTTCTGTTCTGTACATGAACCTTACATCTAAGATTTTCAACTAGAGTTGACCTAAAGTCTTTTTAACTGATGTATATGAGTCTGTATTAAAAAGAAAGCACTGATCCACCAAGCCAATCCTCAAGAACAATCTAGTGTTTCCTCCTCTATTAGATCCAGGATTTTGACAGAAATGAACAAGAACAAGTTAATGTACTTTAGCTGGTTGTTCTGCCAACTGATGCTCACTCAGAAGGAAGTTAAGTCATCTCTGGGAATACCATCCAACTCAATTTAAAGTTGTAATTATTTAACACACATGTAGAATTTGATTTATGCATGAGTTTTCAGGAACATATCAATTATACAAAGCAATGCACAACCATTATCAATGGATTTTGAACTCCCATTTACCTAGACATTTAGGGGAGCTCCCTAATGGAAGAGTTTATTTATTGATCCATTTATTCCAACAAATATTTATTGAGCACCTACTATGTGTTGGGCACTGCTCTGAACACTGGGTATACGACAGTGTGCAAAGTCAGTAAGTTCTCTGCCACTGTGGTGCTTATAAAGTAAGACAGAGAAGCACAAAGGGACACAGCCTTGCTGCAGTGTAAGATAACAGAACTACCGAGGGTGATCAGAGAAGATTTCTCCACAGAGATGTCTTTTGAACAGAGGGCACAGATCAAGGGGATAGATCCATCCTGGCAAATGGAGCAGCATGTGAAAAGGAAGCTGGGGAAAGGTGGGCATTTTTGAGAAAGGTCAGTGCAGCTGTGGCAGGGTTGATGACACCAGAGAAGCAAGGAAGGCTTCAAAAGCCATGGCAAAAAGTTCAGCTTACAATCTAAGTCTAAGAGAAAGCCCTTGAATGGGTAGAGGCAGGGAATGACATCATCTAATTTGTGCTTTTATTTTTTTTCCCTTTCAGTTTTATTTAGACATAACTGACATACAGCACTGTGTAAGTTTAGGATGTACAGCTAATGATGACCACAATAGATTTAGCAAATATCCATCATCTCATACAGATACAAAATTAAAGAAATAGAAAAAAATATTTTTCCTTGTGATGAGAATTCTTAGGATCTACTCTCTTTAACAACTTTTATGTAATAACATACGGCAGTGCTAACTGTGTTTTTAAATCATAATGTTGACAGCTAAGTGGAAAATGGATTAGAAGATGAAAAGAATGAGAAAAATATGTAAATCTTGCATCCCTGAAAGAGGTGATGAAGTTTATACCCTCCCAGAAACTCACACACCATCTTTGACTACCATATCAATAACAGTACTATTTATATTTAATAATAATTTACTTATTGTTTATAACAATACTACTTATGGAGAAGTTACTGTGTGCTAGAGAGTGCAGGGCATATATGAGCACTGTATAAATCATTCTGTTTAACACACACAAACAAAACCACTATGAAGTGAGTATTATCACTTTCATTAAACAGATGAGGAAACTGAAGGTCAGGAAGGCCAACTGAAGTGCCCAAGGTCTTATAATTGGCAATTGGCAGAGCTGTGGTTTGAATCAGGTTTCATCTGCCCCCCAAATTTTCAAGTGCATTCTCTGCATTTACCAGATTAATTTCTCTAGTCTCCAGTGAACATATTTATTTGGGGAAAAGTATAGTGCTTTTGAAGAAGTTCATTTGAAGAACCTCACTCAACCTCTTCCACAATCCTATAGGGATTGAGTACATGACAGAAAACTGTCCGGTAGATCCCAGGTTTGAGATATAATCTTTAATCTCTAGTCATTTAGCTAGATAAAGAATGTTTTTCAGATAATTTATCTATTTTCTTGACTAAAAAGTGGATAGCAGAACCTGACATATCTCATCTTTTTTTTGGACAAGTTCAATTAGGTCCTGCATGAGAAATATTGACCCAAAATAGATGTATCAGCTAAACTTTGATCAGGACGTGATGATCCAGGTATTGTGCTAAATGCTTTAATATGAGTTATCTTAGTCAAAAATCAAAAAATATGGAACACTTCACAAATCTGCATGTCACCCTTGCATTGGCATGACGCTAATCTTCACTGTATTGTTCCAATTTAGTATACATGCTCCCAAAGCAAGCACAGATAAGAATTTTTTATTTCATGTCTACAGATGTTAAGAATATCTGCTAAGCACCTAGGGGCAAATCAACACTCCAGAGGAAAAAAACCAATAGAAAACACATCCATTTTTAAATGTTAATGATTTATTTCACGAGCAAAGTTTCTCTGCAAAGTATTAGAGGATGTGAGTAGGGTGATGATGATCAGCAATCTCTCCTGGGTGTCTTCCAGAAGCAAAGCCAAGGCGGGACCTCTCAGGCCAGCTAACCCCGCTTCAGCTTTGATAAATTCATAGACCTATTATGTCAACCCAGAGGGAAAAGGTGATAGCTACATATCAAAAGCATATGGCTGCAATGTTTGCTTCCTCTTCCAAACACAGAGATTTTAAGTGTATCAAAAAGTCATCCAGGGGCTTCCCTGGTGGCGCAGTGGTTGAGAGTCCGCCTGCCAATACAGGGAACACGGGTTCGTGCCCCGGTCTGGGAAGATCCCACATGCCGCGGAGCGGCTGGGCCCGTGAGCCATGGCCGCTGAGCCTGCGCGTCCGGAGCCTGTGCTCCGCAACGGGAGAGGCCACAACAGTGAGAGGCCCACGTACCGCAAAAAAAAAAAAAAAAGTCATCCAGAAACATCTGTTATTCTCCTGGCCTAGGAATTGTTCATCTCTCTCTACCTACATGCTTATATTTTTAAGCTATTCCTTCTAACCCACATATTTTTAGGGCTACCTGAATTGTTTATCAGTCAAATCTCTATATTTTGAGATATATTTCATTGAATCAATATAGTTATGGATTATCCTATATTATAAGATATCCGTTAATTATCCTGTATTATAGTCCATGATACACACACATATTTTTTAATAAATGAAACACTTAACGAAACTGTTTAATTAAACTGTTAAAGTTCATTGTTATATAATATAGTTGAGTACAGTTGAGGTCTCAAAGGGACAGGTTAAAAACCATACTACTTATACATCCCACTCTATCTTTTTAAATTAAAGTCTAAATGTTATTAAGTACCTATTTTCTCTAGGATGGAATATAAGCAATTCTCTATTATTCGAATAGTAGAGTAGTAGAGAAAATGAGTAGAACAAATAATCCAAAATAGTGAAATATAAGAAAAAATGTTTGATATATAAAAATATAAGAATTATTTTCTACAATACATTTTACCTTTCTGAATTTATTTTACTTATTAAATTTAGCTTGCAGGTCTCATGCACATGCTAAATGAAAGCAGGAAGCACTGGTCTGAAAGTACAATCATAAAATTAAATATAATAATGAATGTAATAAAATGTAGGACAAGTCCCTGAAGGATACCTGAAAATTGACTATAAATTATTACCCACTATAACAGAAAATGGAAAACTCTCCTATGAGAGCATTTCTCAGGATGAACCAGGTCAGGAGAAAAACAATTTTTACCTAAAAGTACCCTGAAGACTCTGGGCAGCTTAACTAGAATTTTACAACTGATTTAGCTGAGAGTAGAGATTGAATTATCAGAAAAAGGATGATCAAAATGAGTTAAGAGTCCCCTGGAGGCTGAATGCACTCTCTTTCATTGTCTTATATGACATTTATATCAGTATATATAAATTTCATGGTAAAGAGAGAACTTTCATGTTAAAGAGAGAAACTCTTTTATATAAGTATATAAATTTATATAAGTATATATACACACTCCTGAGTCCATAGAGAAATTAAAGCAAAGAGATGTAAGTGAAATTGTTTGAAATTAGGGAGAAATGGAATCCAACTCCAGCAGCCTTAAGTATTCTACCTAATTTTCTTTTAATCCACGTAGTATCCTACATTTTTTCCAGAATCCTTCAATATTTAGCATATGTTAGAAATACTCTGTGCTCTCAATGTCATTAGTATTGCCCCTCCTTTCCAATTCACTGATAGCTATTGCTGACATTTACTGAGCTCTTCATAAAAACCCCTGCACTGTCATTTAATCCTCACGTGAACTTTGTAAAGCACAATGATTATCTCCATTTTACAGATGAGTGGGCTGAGACATACAGCTCCAGAGCCTGTGTATTGAATGGCGACCCCCAAAAGACATGTCCATGTCCTAACCTCAGGAACCTGTGAATGTGACCTTATTTGGAAAAATGGTCTTTGTGGCTGTAATTAAGTTAAAGACCTTGCGATGATGAGATCATCTTGGGTTATCTGGATGGGCCCTAAATCCACTGACAAGTGTCCTCACAAGAGCAGACGCACACAGACAAGAAGGCCATGTGAAGATCGAGGCAGAGACTGGAGTGATGTGGCCACAAGTCAAGAGTGATTGAAACCACTGGGAGGAAACTGGCAAAGAAAGGAAGTGAGCCTCTCCCCAGGACCCCTGGCACAGTCCCCACCAGACTTTGGACTTCTAGCTTCTAGAACTGTGAGAGAATAAATTTCTGTTTAAGCCACCCAGCTTGTAGTAATTTGTTACGGCCGCCCTAGAAAATTAAGACAATCACCACGCTATAATGCCACTGTTCTAGGAACATAAAGGGCCTCTCTACTACCATGCCATAGTTTGACTCTTTGGAAAGATCTAACAGAGTTTCTCTCTTTACCATGAAAGTACGCTCTGCAAATGATTCTTTCAGGGGAAACATTTTCCTGAATGTGGTGTCTGTTAATAGTGCTTCTATACTTACTTCTATAATTCAGAATCTATTGTTTCTTTTCTACTCAGTTTTTATTTTACAGCAATGTAGGTTTTTTCCAGTTAAAATAATAAAAACCTTCTCTAGGTCCATCCACCACACTACAAATAACTCAATTTCGTTTCTTTTTATGGCTGAGTAATACTCCATTGTATATATGTGCCACATCTTCTTTATCCATTCATCTGTCGATGGACACTCAGGTTGCTTCCATGTCCTGGCTATTGTAAATACAGCTGCAATGAACATTGTGGTAGATGACTCTTTTTGAATTATGGTTTTCTCAGGGTATATGCCCAGTAGTGGGATTGCTGGGTCATATGGCAGTTCTATTTTTAGTTTTTTCAGGAACCTCCATACTGTTCTCCATAGTGGCTGTATCAATTTACATTCCCACCAACAGTGCAAGAGGGTTCCCTTTTCTCCACACCCTCTCCAGCATTTATTGTTTGTAGAGTTTTTGATGATGGCCATTCTGACCAGTGTGAGATGATAGTGAAGTAAGTCAGAAAGAGAAAAACAAATACTGTATGCTAACACATATATATGGAATCTAAAAAAAAAAAATGGTCATGAAGAACCTAGGGGCAAGACGGGAATAAAGATGCAGACCTACTAGAGAATGGACATGAGGATACCGGGAGGGCGAAGGGTAAGCTGGGACAAAGTGAGAGAGTGCCATGGACATATATACACTACCAAACGTAAAATAGATAGCTAGTGGGAAGCAGCCGCGTAGCACAGGGAGATCAGCTCGGTGCTTTGTGACCACCTGGAGGGGTGGGATAGTGAGGGTGGGAGGGAGGGAGAGGCAGGAGGGAAGAGATATGGGAACATATGTATATGTATAACTGATTCACTTTGTTATAAAACAGAAACGAACACACCATTGTAAAGCAATTATACTCCAATAAAGATGTTAAAAAAAATAATAAAAACCTTTGTCTATTCAAAACTTTCTTTGTACATTAAATTAGTACAAATAACATGGAACCTATCTGCACTTAAAAATGCAATTCATTTTCTCATTACTACTCTGAAAACTTTCTAACATTTTAATTCAGAAAATAATTGATGTTATATATGATTATGTACTTAACAGTGCTTTGAAATTTAAAAAAACTGTATACTTACTAATTCAGATATTCCATAACATACTTTTATTGATTTACTCTCACTGAAAATTATTACTTCAATATAATATAATATTGAAATTACATTATTTCAATATAATATAATATTGACATTGTATTATTTCAAAAAGGTGGGAATGCGTTCAAAGGTACAAACTTCTAGTTATAAAATAAATAAGTCACGGAGATGTAATGTACAGCATGGTGACTATGGTTAATAATACCATATTGTTGGGCTTCCCTGGTGGCGCAGTGGTTGGGAGTCCGCCTGCCGATGCAGGGGACACGGGTTGGTGCCCCGGTCTGGGAAGATCCCACATGCCGCGGGGCGGCTGGGCCCGTGAGCCATGGCCGCTGGGCCTGCGCGTCCGGAGCCTGTGCTCCACAACGGGAGAGGCCACAGCAGTCAGAGGCCCATGTATGGCAAAAAAAAAAAAAAAATACCATATTGTATATTTGAAAGTTAAGAGAGCAGATCTCAAAAGTTCTCATCACAAGGAAAAAAATTTGTAACTGTGTGGTGATGGATGTTAACTAGACCTATTGTAGTGATCACTTCACAATATACACATACATTGTATCTTTAGGTTGTACACCTGAGACTAATATAATGTTACATGTCAATTATACCTCAATTTTAAAAAAAAAAGAAATGAGCTTACAAGACACATACACAAGTACACCGACTCACATGTTCTCCCCCACCCTCCCAAAAGAGAAAATTCTTTCTAATCCTATTCGATATTGTGCTGGACAGTCTCTGTCGCTCTGCATCTACCCTTCACCCTCCTCACCCTGCTCTGGGCTCCAGTGTGGACCGTAAGAATCACCCAGCATCTCACCCGTACCTGATTTAGATGAGATTTGGGACTTCTGAACTGATGATATTGGGATGAGATTTTGGATCTCATCTACTGCACTCATATCAATTGCTCACCCTTGCCCAATTGTTGTGGGTGAGTTCAGTCGGTAGGAGGCCCTGGCAGAGGAGAGGGCAAGAGGAGAGTGAGGTCAGGGCATCTATTCCTTCTTCTCTCTCCCTGCAGGACTGAAGGGCTGGCGGTGGCTGTGTCCCTCTGTCTCGAGTCACAGAACTTGGCTTGTCGGGAGACCCCCTGCCCACAACTGCAGCTTTTTCCAGGTCTGCCTGCTCTTTGCCTCTTTCAAGTCTTGAGTAGTGGAACTGCATCGCATTATTATGAGACCCTGGTGCCTCTCATCCTTACTTGTTCTCTTAACCCTACCCACACCGCCATAAATTGTCTCTTCAAAAACATCTTTTCCATCGCCCTTGGAGTGTGCTGTCTTCTACCAGACCCTCAGCGAAACAGCTACTGACTACCCCAGCTGATAGCCTCCATCTAATAGCCTGAATGATTTCTTCCCATAAATAAAATTATCCCAGATTTCCCAAAAATGTCTACTTCAAAAGGATTACAACTGGTGTGGGATTTTTTTTTTCCTTTAACAACAACCAAAACAGAAGGGGGTAGCTCGGGATGATTTTGTTCTTCTCAGACACTTCTGCTACCACTGACTCTTATCACTGAATGCTTTTCATTCCAAAATACCTGTCATCACCATCACCGATGCACTCGGGGAAGGCAAGGCTGCAGCCAAAAAGCATGATATGTTGATAGCAACCAAGGCGATGGAGGTACATGAAGAACTTGAGGAACTTCTCCATTTCCATGTTTTTGACAATAGAGAGGAGAGGTGTCAGCGTGGTGTGGTAGGGCAGCATCTGACACTGGCTGTGAGTGATATTCATGCAGGCACCTGAGAAGGCAAGACAATTATGTTTAGGAAAAGACACATCAGAATTATATGTTTATAAACTCATTTGATATGACAGACTAATGTGCTCGTACAATAAAATATATTCTGTAAGTCAGAATGATTATAGATATACAGTAAGGCACATACATACATAGCAGCATTATTTATAATTGCCAAGATATGGAAGCAACCTAAGTGTCCATCAACAGATGAATGGATAAAGATGTGGTGTATATATATATACACCACGTCTGTATTGTATAATACGGGGAATATAACCAATATTTTATAGTAACTATAAATGGAGTGTAACCTTTAAAAATTGTATAAAAATAAATTTTTTAAAAAGAAAGCAAGAAAAGTGTGTGTGTGTGTGTGTGTGTGTGTGTGTGTGTGTGGTCATGAAATCAAGCTGCCAATACTCATAAAGGGATAGCATCTGTGTGCTGGGAAAATGTGTGGAAAAATACACTCTCACACATAGTCAATGGGCAATCACTATTCTGGATCACAGCTGGGCAGGGCAATATGTATCAAAAAATATTTTAAATATGCATAGCCTTTGACACTGTAATATTTCTTAAAATGTATAAGGAATTAATCATGGTTGTGCACATGGATTTATCTACAGGGATCTTCATCTCTGCACAGTTTATACTTTTTAAAAGATAGCAATCACCTAAACATTCAACAAAGGGAACTGGTTTAAAATATTACGGAACAAACAACAGAATGCTCAGCTACATTAAAGATGCTTTAGAAGACTATTAATCACCTAGAATGAGGCTTATAATAAATAAAAATTGCAAATCACAAAACAATTTGTATACCATGATCCTGTTTTTAAAAATACATGATTATTCAAGGACTTCCAATCCTGCCCATGTTTAGGGTCAGCTCAGAGACTCTGGCCTCATTTTATTCCAAGCTGGCTCTCCCGAGCATTACCACCTCCATGGCCTTTCCTTCTCCTTCATGCCATAAATTTGCATGGTTGGCCAAAAACTTAAGGGCACGACATTTTTTTTGGACCTCATCAAACTCATAATACAAAATGGGAAATAAAAGAATCAGAGAAGAAGAAAAATCCAGATTAAAATCTGTATATAGAACACAGATAGACATAAACATGAATTCAGCTTTGCATGAGGGCCGAGGTGGGGAGTTTCGGGCAAGTTTCACAAGTATGACACTCAAATCTTTTAGGAGGGAAGTTAAAATGCATTTCAGTTTGAGAAGCATTAGAGGCTGGAAGAAGGTATAGAGTGGACTTCAAAATGACACAGTTATATGTATTGTGCTATAAACAGAAAAGCTTGCTTAGAGGAGCTAAGAGTAAATTTATCTCCAACAAAAATATGAAATCATTCACGAAGAATTCAGTATCAAGAAAACATTTATTACAAATCAAGCTTGTGCCAGGCACCACAACAGGTACTCAGATCTCCTAGTTCAGAATTATCTCATTTTCACAACCCAGTAAAGTGATATCATAAATATATTACACATGAGGAAATTCAATATCAGAAACCCTAAGACATCTGCCCAGGAGTGCACAGCTATTATGTGGAAATTCCAGATCTTCAAACCTATGCTTTCTGAGAAATTTCCATTTGGAGCCACCTTAAGCTAATGCAAAGGGGGTTATGATGTTAAAAACAGTTCTTTAAGAAGTTAATTCCTAATGGCCCATGAAAGGAAGAGGCTAAAAAGCATATAGTGATATATCACATAGTCTGTATTTAAATTCATAGATAATATACCATGTATTCTGATCACATTATCATTCATTTTACATTGCATTATTTTCTTTAGGGGTCATCAGCTTTGGGGTTTATACACTTGATTATAAACCATATTTGGTGAGATGACCAAAAGGCTCATTTACCCCACCGAGGCAAAGAAAACACAACACCGAGAGAGCATTTGAAAAATACATGATAATGAGGAAAATCATATTTTGGTGGCTATACTATGTTCATGGCAGTGTGAATTGCACAAGAGATTTCCTAATAGCAAATTCCCTTGGGAAAAGAGAAAATGATAAAATAATAGTCTGAAACCTTAAAATATGTCTCAAGGGCTTCCCTGGTGGCGCAGTGGTTGAGAGTCCGCCTGCCGATGCAGGGGACGCGGGTTCGTGCCCCGGTCCGGGAAGATCCCACATGCTGCGGAGCGGCTAGGCCCGTGAGCCATGGCCGCTGAGCCTGCGCATCCGGAGCCTGTGCTCCGCAACGGGAGAGGCCACAACAGTGAGAGGCCCGTGTACCGCAAAAAAAAAAAAAAAAAAAAAAAAAAAAAAAAAAAGTCTCAAAATAATTGGCATGGACAAAAATAATAATGTCTTATATTTATAAAATGGTTTTCTAAAGTTTTCCAAACCACTCTTATTAGGATTATAATCTCTCATTATAAATGAAGAA
Organism: Phocoena sinus; assembly: GCF_008692025.1. Classification (NCBI taxonomy): domain Eukaryota; kingdom Metazoa; phylum Chordata; class Mammalia; order Artiodactyla; family Phocoenidae; genus Phocoena; species Phocoena sinus. The sequence continues at coordinate 71,978,474 of NC_045767.1, forward strand.
ACTAAGGCTCTCATAGGTATGTAGGTAGATAGAAAGGTGATGGATGGATGGACGGGATGGGTAGACAAATAGGTAGCCAGGGAGACAGACAAAAAGTGATTTGCAGGGACTTCCCTGGTGGCACAGTGGTTAAGAATCCACCTGCCAATGCAGGGGACACGGGTTCAATCCCTGGTCCAGGAGGATACCACATGCCGCAGATCAACTAAGCCCGTGCACGACAACTACTGAGCCTGTGCTCTAGAGCCCACACACTGCAACTACTGAAGACTGTGTGCCTAGAGCCCGTGCTCTGCAACAAGAGAAGCCACCACAATAAGCCTGCGCACCACAGTGAAGAGTAGCTGTGGTGTACCCGCTCGCAGCCACTAGAGAAAGCCTGTGCAGCCAAAGATTAATTAATTAATTAATTTTTTAAAAAAGTGATTTGTAGACGGACACCCAGTCAGTAATAGAAGCAGGACTGATACATGTGTCCTCCAACTCTTAGGACAACATTCTTCCCACTATACCGCAGCTGTCAGTAGCAGAGCAAATGCTAAAGGAATTCAAAAGAGCAAGAATTCAATGTAGAGTGAACGATCAGGGAAGATTTAATGAAGAGGAAGAACTTGATTTGCTGGTTGAAAGATATCTAAGGTCTGGACTGGCAGAAGGGTTAAAAACTGAGAGAGAAGCATTGACATATATACACTACCAAACTTAAAATAGACAGCTAGTGGGAAGCGGCCGCATAGCACAGGGAGATCAGGTTGGTGCTTTGTGTCCACCTAGAGGGGTGGGATAGGGAGGGTGGGAGGGAGACGCAAGAGGGAGGGGATATAGGGACATATGTATACATATAGCTGATTCACTTTGTTATACAGCAGAAACTAACAACATTGTAAAGCAATTATACTCCAATAAAGATGTTAAAAAAAAAAACAGGGTACTTAACGAGTGGTTGAGAAAAATTACTACAAAGACAGAATCATAATTGCATGTAACACAGAATGATCAAAAAACTTGAATCTGGGCAGAAAGGTTCAACAAACTTAGCTGAGAATTTGCTAACAGCCAACAAATATAAAAGGGAATTACTCTTTAAGACTCTTGATTTCAGGCCTTTTATATTCAAGTAACTGTGTACATTTCCTATCATTGCTACTGTCTCAACCTATGTGTCAAATATTCTTTTTTCCCAGAATGTTCCATTGTCTTTGAAACATGTAACTCTAGTTTTGTATTCGTGCACATTCTCACGAGGGGCAAATGAGTTTTCATAAGTCAGCTACATGCTGGGCACCAGGCAGAGTCATTTCTCTGAGGGGAAAGGGAAGGGCACGTTTGGAAATGGAATCATTTGTTGCTGCTCCCTCTAATTTGGTTTTCATAGGGTAAAGAAAAGGGTGGAACGTTTGTTTTTCTTCCCTGAGAATTTACTACTGAGTCTAATAGAAATTAGAAGTCAGGGTTGCTACATAAGAATGTATAAAAAATACAATAGATGTAATTAACCATAGCGTTCCTATAGACATCATAATGTGTCTTTTAAATAATAGTTACTTTAAATTGGGGAACTTGGGGAGGAGAAGTTAGAAACAGATCTGAAGAGCAAAATTGCTTCCTGATTCAACGGATTTCTGGTGAAGCAGAAATATTTATTCTAATTAGCTCTTAAATTCTAAAACAGCACTACTAATAAGGCACGATTTAATAACAAATTTTCAGAGTATGCACTGATTACAAGATAGGTCCCAATTTCAGAAAAAAAATTAAACATGAAAAATAAAATGTTGCTTGCATTTGAGAAGATGAGTTTTTGATTTTTTGTTTTGTTTTCTTAATCTGACTCAGTAGTTTCTAGATCAAACTGGGGCTATATCTACTCATATCACATTGCTAATACTTCTAGATGCAGTAATTAGGAAGGAAAGATGGGTCTGTTTTAAGAGCTTTCCTTATGTTCATTTGGAAATTATGATAAATTCTGTGTTGTCTACTTCTGGAATTAGGTAATGTGGAGTTAGAAATTAGTTTCTTATATGCTTTTTTTTAATGTAAAATTAAGAAACTTCTGACTTACACAGAATTTATTTCAACAATGGGTTCTTTTAAAAATCCATTAAAATCAAATAAAAATCATTTTTAAATAAAAGCAAAATAGTAAACCATAATGATTATAACAAATAATAGTGTTATTAGACAGGAAAAATCTTCTTAAATTAAAAATCATGAAATATCAACTTTCTAAAGTACTTTGCTATCTTTTGTCTAATAACCTAACAGGAAAACTTGGTAACCTTTCTGACTTCCTATGTATGATTTCATACTTAATTGAAGGACTACTGGTAAAGATTCCACTATAACAGGAGGCAATATTTTAACAGAGCATGGTTGGTTTGCCCTAACTTAGCTAAACTGACTTATTTTAACTCATGAATTTGCTTCACAGGATTTCCTTGTGGAGGCTTCTACATTTGTCTTACTTCCACATCCTGAGAATTCGATGGGGTTGTAAAGGAGAGTTCTCTGTACACAGCCCTTTTCAGTGGCTTGGGAAGAAAGTCATGGCAGGGTTGGCCCTTTTCACACGTTTTCCTTTTCATTTCTGCCATCCGGTCTGTCAAATTTTGTTGTTGTTTTCCCAGATGATATCTTTTATTCCCACCTCTACACTTTAAATCCCAGCCTTTTATGGTTATATCTCCCACTTTTATCTGAATATTTTTGTCCTCAATGTTTACTGTGAAACTGTAACACTCCTGGCATTGCTCTTGGCCCTTCCACATACATTGGCTCATGTGCCCTCCTCACAAGTTACTCAGTTTCACAGCTGAGGAAACAAGGTTAAGTAATTTCCCACAAGATGCACACAGCTAAACCTAAATATCCATCAACAGAGGCACAGATAAAGAGGATGTAGTATAGATACAATGGAAAGTTACTCAGCCATAAAAAAAGAATGAAATAATGCCATTTGCAGCAACATGGATGGACCTAGAGATTATCATGATAAGTGAAGTAAGCCAGACATAGGAAAATAAATATATGATATCACTTACATGTGGAATCTAAAAAAAAATTGATACAAATGAACTTATTTACAAAACAGAAATAGACTCACAGACACAGGAAAAAAAGACTTATGGTTATGAAAGGGGAAAAGGTGGGGAGGGACAAATTAGGCATTTGGGATTAACATATATACACTATTATATATAAAATAGATAAACAATAAGGACCTACTGTATGGCACAGGGAACTATATTCAATATCTTGTAATAATCTGTAATGGAAAAGAACCTGAAAAAAAATATATATAAAACACACACACATATATAACTGAATCACTTTGTTGTACATCTGAAACTAACACAACATTGTAAATCAACTATACTTCAATAAAAAAATTTTTAAGTTAAAAAAGTTAAAGATTCACACAGCTAATAATGTCAAAGCTGAAATTCAACTCAAGTCATCCTAACCCAAATCCAAGTCTCTTTCCATCAACAGCTGTGTCCATAATCTAAACATTATAGTTGAAGACATCGTCTCCCCTGAATTTTTCTTTTTTTTGTTAAAGTTATTGTGACACAGTACTGCTCATTTTATTTTTACTTATTTATTTTTAAATTTATTTATTTATTTTGGCTGTGTAGGGTCTTCACTGCTGTGCGTGGGTTTTCTCTAGTTGCAGCGAGCGGGGGCTACTCTTCGTTGCGGTTCACGGGCTTCTCACTGCAGTGGCTTCTCTTGTTGAGGAGCACGGGCTCTAGGCACACGGGCTTCAGCAGTTGTGGCACACGGGCTCACTAGTTGTAGTTCATGGGCTCTAGAGCGCAGGCTCAGTAGTTGTGGCACACGGGCTCAGTAGTTGCGGTTCATAGGCTCTAGAGCGCAGGCTCAGTAGTTGTGGCTCATGGGCTTAGTTGCTCCGCGGCATGTGGGATCTTCCTGGACCAGGGCTTGAACCCATGTCTCCTGCATTGGCAGGCTGATTCTTAACTACTGTGCCACCAGGGAAGCCCCTCCCCTGAATTTCTACCACCCTCAGTGGGGCCCCATGAGATCCATGGAGGCAGGTGGGGTCTTTTTTACTACTCATTCAACAAATACTTATTGCGCTCCTACTCTGTGTCAGGCACTGCTCTAGGTGCAGAGCAAATGACATGATGCAAAACAAAGTCCCTGCCCTTATGGAGCTTAAAGTCTAGTGAGGGGAGATGAAAAACAAACACAAATAAATATTGTCTGGCATTGATATACATAGTCATAGTCCTATTGCTCAGCAAGAAACAAAGAAGCAGATGTGCCTATTTAAGGAGAGACTAATATCACAATAAATCTATTCTTACTAGGACAGGACAAAGGACTATTAGTTTTGAAAGTGAACTCCTTCCTTAAGAAATGTACCAGGGCTTCCCTGGTGGCGCAGTGGTTGAGGGTCTGCCTGCCAATGCCCTGGTCCAGGAGGATCCCACGTGCCGCGGAGCGGCTGGGCCCGTGAGCCATGGCTGTTGAGCCTGCGCGTCCAGAGCCTGTGCTCCGCAGCAGGAGAGGCCACAGCGGTGAGAGGCCCGCGTACCGCAAAAAAAAAGAAAGAAAGAAATGTACCAGAATCAAATATTCAAGCAGCACAAATATGTATTTTAAAATTCAGATGCCAGTCTTTTGATTTCCAATAATTCATATTCATGCGCAAGCATTTTGCTTGTTGGATCCTGTCTTCATTGTTCCTATTATAATATTTAAGTTGTCATCATGTCATATTTACTACAGATTCACAGCCATCAAATAAGAACATCAAAGGGAAGCAAGTGCCTTCCCTCCACTAGATTAATCATAGCAGCTCAGCTGCCCTGCGGGGGTAAGAAGCCACAGGAAAGGCCTGCTTCAGAGAACCCGCCTTCTCGGGGGACAGCAAAAGTTCCCATAAGCATCCCATTCAAAGTACTCCTGGGCCTCACTATAACATGATCCTAATTTGTTTTCATTATAACAATAGGACTGCCTGTTAAGATCTTGTTTATTTATGTGTTTATTCTCAGTATCCTTCCACATCCAAGTAGACACTTTGTCTTGTGACTAGAAACCAATGGATACCAAAGGGTATACACCCAATAGTTATTCACTGAATGAATGAGATTAAATGGAACAATGTCTTCACTACAAGATTTCTTATTGAACAAGATGGAATTAGACATGAAAAAAGCCAGTATCTATGAGACCCTAGGGCACTAATGTTGATGGCTAATATTGCTACAAATGTTTTTAACAATCTGTTCCCTAGAACTCACCACAGCATAGGGAACCATCCCATACTGTTCCCTCCACCAGACTGATTCCTCTCTTGGACTCCACTCTGGACTATAGTGCAGTAGTTGAAAGTAAAAGAGCAGGAATTACCCTTCGATCCTGTAAAAGGCAAGTGTCCCATTATCCTTAGGCATATTCAATTCTTCTAGCATGAGACCTCACCATAGTAGAGAAAAAAAAGGAAGTTGTGCTTACAATCTGTAAAGGCTGGAGAAAGATGAATTGATGAGCACCTTTATGCCAGAGCTGCAAAGAGCTCTGAGGAAAGTGTGGGTAAAAATGATGGCTATAGCTGCCAAGACTAGGCTCAAACACTGTAAGCTATCAGAGTTAAGTAAAAGCCAGCTACTCCAAGACTGAGACACAGAAGCCAAAATCTACCTTGAGCCTCGGTCCCACCCACCAGGCTGTGTGACCTTGGGGAAATTACTTAACGTCTTAAAACCTCCTAATCTGTAAAGTAGCAATAATGATGTGAATGAGAGGTTGTGAGGATCAAATTTGTCAACAGAGATAAAAAGCTTATCAAAGCCCTCATACTGCTGATGTTCAACTGATATTTCAACAGCATTGGTGTCTCCAGCAAGAAAAAATATACGATTCAGAGAGAGATAGGATGAGATAAGCTTACTTTGCAGTAAAAGCCTAAATAAACCATTAGTATCTGTTCAAGTTCTCTCTTAATAAAAAACACATCTTAAATTTCATTTCCACTTATTGTTTTATAGTAAAATAAAACCATTTAAAGCTAAGGAAATAGATGAAAAAAATCCTTGAGTACTTTCTAGGCTGAATGTTTGCTAAGTATTTTATATAGAGCATTTTATCTAACCCTCCCACAAGCCTATGAGAAAGCTGGGTTTCTTTCACATTTTACTGATATTGAGACAGATTCAATGAGGGTGAGAAAGTATTCAAGGTTACATAGATGTTAAGTTGTAGAGTTGAGGGCTTCCCTGGTGGCGCAGTGGTTGAGAGTCTGCCTGCCGATGCAGGGGACACAGGTTCGTGCCCCGGTCCGGGAAGATCCCACATGCCCCAGAGCGGCTGGGCCCGTGAGCCATGGCCGCTGAGCCTGTGCGTCCGGAGCCTGTGCTCCGCAACAGGAGAGGCCACAACAGTGAGAGGCCTGCATATCACCACAAAAAAAAAAAAAAAAAAAAAAAAAGTTGTAGAGTTGAAATTAAAATCAAGTCATGCTGATCCCATAATCTGTTCCTGTCTACTGTATCATTCTGTCAAGATACCATTAATTTTAAACATCGTAAACTTACTTCATTCATTGTAAAATATTTAGATGAATCTCTTTGAATTCAAGCAATAGAGCTGCTTCTCCATGATTAGTAAGCACTAAACCTTCTCAAAGAAAACACTGAATCTGCTATTAAAAACAGGTTACCCGTCCTCACTGAGGGACGAATTGGATTGGGAATGCTTAGTGTCTATTCCTGGCTGTATTATGGAGTCCACCCAGGTCAGGACTACGTCAGCAGAGTGAAATAATGAAGGTCATTCTCTAGTCTAGATAACTCACACGAAAAGTAACATTTTGCGAGAAGGATTTCTGGGACAAACCAATTTAAAAGGATATCGTGTACATTGGAAGATCCGCAAGGGGGTTACAGTAGGATAAGAAGGTACAGAAAGTTACAGACAGACCCTCTCTATGAAGATCCTGGCTTTTTAACTAACTCTAAACATCTGTGAATCAGAACATATTAACTATTTTGTTTCTCATAAGAGAAAATCAAAGAGACAAAAGGCACACTTTCTTAATGAGTCATCTGTGACATTTGTAAAAAGTCTTTATAGACATAATCAAGGCATAGGTAAGCCATTGTCTTGCTAACTTACACTCGCACAAAAACGTTGAGTACCAAGGATAACGCTGTGTAAATTATCAGACTTAAGTAAGAACTAGCTACTCTTGCCAGGAGAAACATGAGGTTTAGGGTTTAATGTTCTCTACACAATTACATTTATTCCAGACCTAACATTTTTAATGCAACCTCAAGCCTCTTGGTGAAGTCTTTTGCCAATCTTCAAGCTTTCACAGTCTGTGTGTGTGTGTGTGTGTGTGTGTGTGTGTGTGTGTATGTATCTCATTCTCTCCTGTCATTCATACACACATCCATACTACCTGATTCTAAGATGTTTAAATGGTAGCTAAATGCTCATAACTTGATGGAACTCATTCATTCAACAAATTCAATGCTTTGACACAGTGAGAGGCCTATATTTTATTGGAGATTATTCACATTCCATAGAACTAAGTAAGATGTAACATTTCAGCTGTCACATCTCCATCTACCAGTCATTTTTCATTAATTTTAAAAGAACTAGATTGTGTCCCCATATAATTATCTATCTTACGATTATGAATGATTGAACAATAAAAATAATTCAAATTTATATGGTGCTTTCAAGTTTGTAAAACACCTTTCCCATACTCAGTATGATGGTTCCACAGTCTGATTCAAATTCTCCTTTATTTGTCTCTATTTATGTGGCCTTTGACAAGTTACTGAAATTCTCTGTTTATCAGTTTCCTCATCTGTAAAATGAAGATAAAAATATCTGTGTTATGGGGTTAGTGTCAGGATTAAATGGTATTTACAAATGCCTATCATTAGCACATATGATAAACTATAAAAGTGTTTGCTATTATTATTATCTCATTTGTGATTCACCGAAACCGTGAACTAGATGGGAGAGAGATTTGTATCTATGTTATGTAAGTAGGAAAACTGAGACAGAGACATTAAGCTTTCATTCTGCGCTCTTCCTATATATATAGGATCAAAATTCAAGGTTTCATCAATTGGTTTGGCTTACTTGTAAAATAAAATAATGCTGGGTATTATTTTTTAAAACACTCATTGTTTAAAAACATTAGTTCTTCATTGAGAAAATATTTAAGTCTCTATTAAATAAAGGCACTGGGCTTGGTGCTGTGAAATTAAAAAATAAGAACTTGAAATTAGACCACATTTTATTTTTATTTAGCCAAATTGTACTTTAATACAATTTATTTTATTTATTTAGCCAAACTGTACTTTAATACATATGAAAATTATTTGTTTTTTAATACCAAGAATGGTACAAATAAATTCTATAATGATGAGAGTATAAGAAATTACTCAGCGGTACACGATGTTCATTGATGTCAGAGTTCATTGTAAAAATCATTACCTCACTTGTGGGTAGTTTTAAACGTCGCTGTTCAAAAACATAATGAGATTTCAGTGGATTTCCCAGCCCTGTGTAGTTTTATTGGGAATCACATTTCAGGTTTAGTAACAGTCAAAACTTAAGTAACAGAAGAATAAATGACAGGGCAAACCTGCATACTAAGGTCTGTATTCTACCAGCTAGGTATTGTGATTCGTAACAGATTTATAAAATGCTCACTCAGATAACACTTTTTAACCCAGAATACACTAAAATTAAAATCTGTAACAAGTCAGCCTCAAGTTGAGCTGATATTTACCTTTTTATTCTCTGAATTTACAAAGGAAGATTTTACAGGGTATAAGATCGTAAAGGAGGGTGTGTTCTACACACTCAAAAGGAAAAATTTTTTTGGCCACACCCATGGCATGTGGGATCTTAGTTCCCCAACCAGGGCTAGAACCCGTGCCCCCTGCAGTGGAAGTGCAGAGTCCTAACCACTGGACCGCCAGGGAATTCCCTCAAAAGGAAATGTTTACAATAAATTTCTACTACTATCTTTTGGAATGCATGTGACATATTATTTCTTTTTAATAAATATACCTTTTATCTTATGACAAGGCAATGTAATATTAGAAAGCAAAACATGAGCAACCACTCAACAAAAAAAAGGGAGGGAGGAGTGGAATGGTTCTTATTAGTTATATCCTCAGCATTACCTCCCCATCCTTAACTAAATAGCAGCCATGAAGTTTGGGAGGCCCTTCCCTACCCCCAGCTCCAGGTGTGGGTCCTGACTGGCCAATGACAATCAGCTCATGGCATTGCCTGGCACTGTGCTTAGTTCAAGGGCAGATAGGAGAATGAAGTTGGCCCCATCACAGTAAAAACCCAGGAGTAGAACAGGCTGCATAACTTAAGCATACCCCGGATAAAATGAAAATGAGGGGTCCCTTGGTAAAAAATTATTTTTATATTATTTTATTTATATCATTCATAACATTTATATTTATATTATTGCTAATAATTTCAACAAGGTGACAGCATAACATTAAACAGAGTATGGAGTCCGTCTACGCTCAGGGCTCTGTGCAATGGCACAGGTTGGCATGCTTAGGAAGCTGGCTGATCATCAGAGAAGAGTCCTCCCTCCAGGAACCTCTACAGCCCTCCACATAGGGACATTTGAGCAGCAGGCCCAGGACCTCTCTATAACTTTCGGTAAGAATTAAAGGTGATCAGTTTACAAGTGTTGGGGCCTCTGATTCTGAGGACTTCTGTTTTTGTATATGACTTGAACATGTCAGAGGCAGAGATAACCAAACACACAAGCAACCCTGGCTTTGTCCACACATTCAAGCATTGCACAAAAGGAGTGCCTCTTCCTGGGAAACCAGATGTGTCTGCACACTGCATTTCACCTCCAACTTGCAGAGTCACACATTTCTCCAGGGAAACTGCCCACACTCGCGACTGGTGAGGGGCCCATGCTCTGCCCTTCTAAGGAGCCGCTTCTCTCCCAAGGTTAGCAAGGACGGAAATCATGGTCTAGTGCCAGTGTTCCAACTATTGTGCTGAAATATTTGCTGCCTTATACCTGCTTCTAAATTATAGTGTACAGAGCAAGGCTAATCCATCACAAGTTGGTCATTTTGAGTCCTTGATACATAAAGAGTTTCTCAAAAAAAACATTAATGACTATATTATATCTTCACTATGGATCGATTAGGGGAATTTGGTCAGATTAAAGCTGAAGACATTTGTTGGGCATTAAAGATTTTCTTCTTTATCAAGAAGATATTAACAAGAAATTTTGGACTAGTTTCTTCCGAAGTGTTACCAACTATAGTAGATAATATCAATACATTTGTCAGATGATAAAAAATAGGACTGTGTGTGAAACCTGGCCTTGAAAAATATAAATTGTGAAACACCTCCACTCCCTGCCTTTTTCATGTTAGGATGGAAATGAAAATAACTGGAATAGAGGGCTCTGGCCAAAAAAGCCAAAAAAGAGAAACATAGGAAGCTTAAACATGGAAATGAATGTACAGAGTTGGAACAGCAAAGAAGCAGAGTCAAAATGAGTAAGGCTTTCCCAGATTCAAATGGGGCAGATATAATGTGAACCTAGGGAGGTGGAGATCTGAAAGGTGAAATGGAAGGCAAGAAATACCTGACACAAGGGGGCAATGTTGAATCAATTCTGTTTCTGGAGACACTATAATTTTTTCCTATAATTGAGAAATTTTTTATTATGAATTTTAATAATAATGAATTAAATATTTAATATAGGGTTTAACATATTGGTCTATAAAGACTTTGCTTTCTCTAGGTGATTTTCCTAAAACCATGAAGTACAGTATTTTAATTACAAACTAGTTAATATCAAAATTCCTTTGTGCAAACCATACAGAGAGCAGCCAAACTCTCAATTATGGGAGCAAGTTTAAACTCTACTACAAATGGCACTAGAAAAAAAACACCTTATAAAAGATCCTGAGAAAACTGATAATACGTTGATAAGGTGAAAGAGGGCACATGGGCATTCACTGTACTAGTCTCTCTACTTTTGTGTGTGATTAAAAGTTTCTGTGTAAAATGATTTTTTTTAAAGAAAAGATTCTGAAATATTGTTAAGTAAGTAATCTGAAAGCCCACCCATTATAAACCTCCACAAATTTTTGGTAAAATAAAACAAATGTTTTTACGTAAACAGCTGAACTCTCCGTAAAGAAAAGGAAATCTCAAGATTGTAGAAATGCAACAGTGAACTGAAAACAAGAGCAGTGAGTATGTGAGATGACATCACAGGAATGAAGAGCACATGGGTGAACATTTCATGAGCAGATATTGTAATGGCCCTGTCTTGGAGGAAGTCATCAGTCTCAACGAAGAGATGAGGCTTTGAATCCATAGGAAGTACAAATAGGAACCGAGGCCCCACACACACACAAAAAAAGCAGGAACTCCACTAGCTCAGCCATATGATGAGGGAGCTTGTCTGACTCTGCCTAGACTCTGATTTGACAAAAATCTTTCTTTGGGCGCTTCTTACTACAGCTCTGGTGCTCCCATGGGTTTGAATTTACAACTACAAATGTGATCCAAGAATCCCCCAAGCCAAAAGTTAACATAAAAATTGGCCCTGGGACAGTGATACCTTGGGGTGACTGGTCAAACCAAACACAAAATTGTCCTAAGTGACATGCCCTGAATCCAAAAGAGTTTATAATCTAAAGTCATAAAATAAACAGAAAACAATTCACTAGGGGAAGGAATAATAATAATCATTAGTCACAACCAGCAGCAATAATTGAAGTCTGAGAACTTCAGACAATTGAACAATCTGACAGGGGCTATAAAAATAAGTATGAATAAAATAAGTAAAGACAAAAAGGTAGTAATTAAAACCATTTGAAAAAAATGACACACTATAAATAAAGAATGAGAAGATTCAAAAAGAAACCAAATAGAACCTCTAAAAATGAAAAATATGTATGAACATTATAATTTAATTAGCAATAATCATGCCTTGGATAAACCTCATTGGCTATGATACTGCCACTGCACAAAGCTGAACATTATAATTTAAAACTCAGTGAATAGATTAAAATAGAATATTAGATACTGCTGAAGAGAGAACTAGAGAATTAAAAAATAAATCTGAGAAAATACACCAGAATTCAGCACAGAGATTTATAGAGGATGGATGAGAATGTCCAACATAAGAGTAATTAGAGATCCAGAAAGAGAGAATAGAAAATCAGGAGTGGGGATATATTCATAGGATTAATAGCTGAGAACTCTCCCAAACTGAAGAAAGATCTGAATCCTCAGGTTCAAGAAGCACACCTTCTAAACAAGATATATAAAAAGATATCTACAAGAATAAATGCTGGAGAGAGTGTGGAGAAAGGGGAACCCTCCTATACCGTTGGTGAGAATGTAAATTGGTATAGCCACTATGGAGAACAGCATGGATGTTCCTTTAAAAACTAAAAATAGAGTTGCCGTATGATCCAGCAATCCCACTCCTGGGCATATATCCAGAGAAAACTCTAATTCAAAAAGGTACATGCACCCCAATGTTCATAGCAGCACCATTTACAATAGCCAAGACGTGGACACAACCTAAGTGTTTACCAAAAGATGAACGGTACAAGAAGATGTGGTATACATATATACAATGGACTATTACTCAGCCACTGAAAAGGATGAAATAATGCCATCTGCAGCAACATAGATGGACCTAGAGATTATCATATTAAGTGAAGTAAGTCAGACAGAGAAATCCAAACATCATATATCACTTCTATGTAGAATCTTTAAAAATTGATATAAATGAACTTATTTACAAAACAGAAATAGACTCACAGACATAGAAAACTTATGGCTACCAAAGGGGATAGCAGGGGTGGGAGGGAAAGAGATAAATTAAGAGTTTGAGATTAACATATACACACTACTATATATAAAACAGTTAAACAACAAGGACTACTGTATAGCACAGGGAACTATATTTAATATCTTATAATAACCTATAATGGAAAAGAATGTGAAAAAGAGTAAATATCATATGTGTGTGTGTGTATATATATATATATATATATATAGAGAGAGAGAGAGAGAGAGAGAGAACTGAATCACTCTGCTGTACACTTGAAACTAACATGTTATAAATTAACTATACTTCAATTAAAAAAACGAAATCTACAATATATCCCTTACATGAAACCAGAAAGGCAAGAAATAATAATTTTTAAAGCATCCAAAGACAAAATCCAAGTTGTCTACAAGGAAACAAAAATTAAATTTGCATTAAAATTTCTGATAGCATCATGAGTACAGAAAAATGTGAAATAAATGCTTTAAGTGGATGAGTGAAAAAAGACTGTCAGTCTAGAATTCTGTACCTAGTTAAACAATAGTATTGAGGGTGAAATAAGGATAATTTTAGACAAATAAAAACTGGAATAGCCTCCACTGAAAGAACTTCCAAGGAGTATATTTAATTAAGGAGAGAATTTAACCCAGAAGGAAGAAGCAGGATGCAAGAAATTATGGTGATTATTATATTATTTATACTTGAAATCTTTCGTAATATTTGAAAAGAGTTTAACAGCCTTCTTTGTTTAAACACTTCATTAAATTGCCTCAAAATTTTGGATGTTGAGAACCTCTGGCTACAGTATCTATTTATTCTTATAGAAACCAGAAACCTAGGGCTTACTGCCTCACTTCCTCAAAAACATAGAGAAAAATAAGAGTATCCTCCAAATTTTGAAATTTGAAAAAAGAAAGAAAGAAACCCGACATCTTGGATGCACAAAGGAAATAAGAGAGAAAATGATATAATTTAAGTTAAATTGTATTATTGAATTATTCTGATTTCAGAATTTTAAACTATATTTCTCGCCTACATATCCTATGTAAACTGTAATTAAGATTTTATATTATTATAAGGTATGCAAAACTGCCTATGTAATTTAGTTGTGAAATGAGGTAAGCAGAAGTGGAAATTTATGTTAAAACAATTATAATGGTGATATCATTATTCAGTCTGTACATAGTACTGTTTAGAATCTTTAATAGCTATTTATATTATTACAAGGCCATAGGTGCTTGTGAAAGGCGAAAGATGTGGGAAATACACAGTAGTGCAAAGAAGAATATAAAAAGTTACCTATAGTACTATGACTCAGAAATAACCACTGTAAACATTTGGATATATATCATTACTGAAGTCAAACGACCTAAACACAACTTCCAGCTTCCTTACTCACTGCCTTTACAGATGATATTTAAACTCTCTCAACATTAATTTCTTTACTGTACCATGGGGGTATTAACAGGATCTACTTAATGAGGTGTTCATGTAAGGTATATAGTACAATACTTGGCACACAATAAATTTGACTTATTTCACTAGGCTTTTTTTCTTTCATACCATATATCACATATACTTAACATAACATGAATATATTTAACATTACAATGCACTGTACATATTCGATGTACATATTATTTAGTAGCCTGCTTATTCATTCACTAATAGGTCTTGAATATTTCTACATATCAGTATGCATTCTTCCACAACATCATTTTTAATGGTTGTACATTTTTCCAACATATGATGGATTAAGAGGAAGGGGGGAAGAAGAACAAAAGACTGATTAAAAACCCATTGGAAAGAGTGGCATGGGCTTATAAATACTACCAAATGTAAAATAGATAGCTAGTGGGAAGCAGCCGCATAGCACAGGGAGATCAGCTCAGTGCTTTGTGACCACCTAGAGGGGTGGGATAGGGAGGGCGGGAGGGAGACGCAAGAGGGAGGAGATATGGGGATATATGTATAGCTGATTCACTTTGTTATAAAGCAGAAACTAACACACCATTGTACAGCAATGATACTCCAATAAAGATGTTTAAAAAAAAACCAAACAACCCATAGGAAAGAAATCATAACCCAGAAACAAAACACAAACCTTTAAAAATTTTATATATTATAAGAAAGCAACAAGAAAACGAGTTTAACCAAACAAGAACTCAAAGACAAAAGAAAAAAACATTGGAATAAAAGAAAATGAGGCTATAACACTAAAAATATTAACAGTAAAAATATTTAGAAATAAAAATTAAAGAAACTTAGGATAATCATTATGAGCACAATTAAGAAGATATATGTATAAGGAAGACAGCAAGTTAACAAAAAAGTGTTCCTCTGAATCCAAGAACCCAAAAGTGGAAGAGAAAAATCTTGAAAGATGCTATAAATTTGTTTTCCTGAAATGAAGGAATAACTGAGTCTGCATATGAGAAGGGCAACCATATTTCATTATGACCTCAGAATGACAGACATCAAGATATAAACTATTTAAGTTAATAAGTTTAATAGAATTCTTCAAGAACTGGGCATCAAATGTGTTCCCTGCTCATGGGTTGTCACTTCTTCCAGGGTTTTTTGGTGAACAGAGACAAACTGGTATGTATTTTTAAAGGAGGAAAAAATACTGAGTTTATACCGATATTACCAATTCAAAATTAAGATTATAGGGTTTTAATTTATTTGTTTTTATATTTGTACCTTTTTTCTCTTATGTTGAAAATGTTGGTTCCTGAAAAGATGAATATAAATACTTATTTGCTTTTTCCTATAATGTGCAAACAATAGCTTCAAAATAACAACCCCAATATAATAATAAGTCTACTTAATGGAAGCTTGAAATTGATTAAAGATTTAAATGGAAGACATGAAACCATAAAACCCCTAGAAGAAAACATAGGAAAAAAGCTCCTTGACACTGATCTCAGCAAAGACTTTTTGAATAAGATGCCAAAAGTATAGGCAACAACAGCTAAACAAACAAGTGGAACTATATCAAACTAAAAAGCTTGAAAAGACAACTTATGGAATAGGAGAACACATCTGCAAATCATGTATCTGATAAGGCGTTAATAGTCAAAATATATAAGGAACTCACACAACTCAGCAGCAAAAAACCCTAAATAATCCAATTTTAAAATAGGCAGAGGATTTGAATAAACATTTTTCCAGAGAAGATATAAAAATGGACGACAGTATATTAAGGGCCAGGGCTTCAACATATGAATATTGGAGGGATACAAACATTCAATTGATAATATTCTAACCCTGGCCCCCAAAATTCATTGTCCTTCTCACATGTAAAATATATTCACTCCATCCCAACAGCTCAGAAAGTCTTAAATCATTTCAGCATCAAAGTCTAACGTCTCATCTAAATGTCATCTAAACCGTATATGGCTGAGACTCAAGGTATGGTTCATCCTGAGGCAAAATTCCCCTTCAGCTGTGAACCTGTGAAACAAGACAAATTATGTGATTCTAAAACAAAATGGGGGACAGGCATAGGAGAGACATTCCCATTCCAAAAGGGAGAAATAGGAAAGAAGGAAGGGGTGATGGGGCCCTACTTGAACACTGATGGTGCCAGATGTGTCCCCACATATTACCTGCCTTACTGCCTCTCGTGATTGGCTGGAAAATGACCACTTGGCCAACCCCCAAACCCTAGAATAAGCAAAGACTCTTGATTTAAGGTTTTCATTTCTCTCCCAAGGCAACCCTCCCATATTATTTTTTGTTGACTTTCAAGGACACATAATATGGTAACATAGTTACTGTGGCTTAATAGCCATCAGATCATCATAAATCAGTCTCCTGAAATGTATATCCTAAAGGCCTTTGTCCAGTGCACATCTGTAAACACAGAACCACAGCAGAAACAAACTCTCTGCCTTTGATTACTTAATAAACAATGGAAGAATTGGAAAGTAATTTCAAGGAGGGAATTGTAGAATTCCAGAACTCCCACTTCCTGAGGTGATAAAATTCTCATTAGTACCTATAAAAGCATGGTGGCCCTTCCCATAAAATTGAAAACAAAAGGCTCTGCTCAACTTATCTAAGACAATTATATTATGAATAAGTTTTTAAATCTAAGAATTAAACTATAATCTGATTAAAAATGGAAACTCTAAGACAGACCTTTAAAATAAAACTTTTATAACTGTAAATAAAACTTGATGATGTTTAGAAAAATGATGTATTTATTATAGACTAGAAATAGTATGAATTAGCAATCTTGTCTTCTAAAGAATTAAGAATTGAAATGAATCATGTTTCCTTCGGGCTCTGAACCTCTCTTACAGAATTTCTCAAGTTATAAATAACACATTCAGGTCTCAAGGCAGTTACTAGACAACTGACTACTTGAGGACAGGCCTTCTAACTGACCCACCATCATAGTCTACAGAGCCAAACCCCAGAGCTTGGCACCCAATAAGTAGCTGCTTAAGAGCGAATGGTGCTTCTTAGAATATTAACCTAGCCTCTCAGAAACTGAGATGTCTCACAAAACTTGGAAGGGTACATATATGTCAGAGTGAGTTTACACCAATTAATATAATCATAAACAAGTACTGTGAATCTAATCAATTCAAACACCACATGTAGGTATTAGGTTAATGATGAGAGCAGCAAAAAAGAAGAATAAAATAAGTTAACACTAAGAGACAAGGAATAGTTTGCATCAAATGTGAACTGTTGCAAAACTTTTGGCTTGGAAAAGTCATTACCATACTCAGTCCAACTACAAGTAAGTGAAAAGGCATATTCTTCAAAGACACAAGTAACAGCAAACAGTTTCCCGCTGATGGGTTTCTTGCTCTCAGCACAAAATTGTACAAAGACCAAAAGCCTGCGATAGCAAATTGAAAGATTCAGGCAAAAGAATATATACAGTGCCGGTTTTCTTTCAGAACCACAGAGTAAAGTAAATTACACATTTTTAAAAAGCTTTTATGTGAGAATCTGGCTTTTAAAAGATCATTTTAGGAGCTTCCCTGGTGGGGCAGTGGTTAAGAATCCACCTGCCAATGCAGAGGACAAGGTTCGAGCCCTGGTCCAGGAAGATCCCACATGCTGCGGAGCAGCTAAGCCCATGCGCCATAACTACTGAGCCTGCGCTCTAGGGCCCATGAGCCACAACTACTGAAGCCCGCACGCCTAGAGCCCATGCTCCGCAACAAGAGAGGCCACCAAATGAGGAGCCTGCGCACTGCAACGAAGAGTGGCCCCTGCTCACCACAACTAGAGAAAAGCCTGCGCACAGCAACAAAGACCCAATGCAGCCAAAAATAAAAATAAAATAATTTGTTTTAAAAAAGATCATTTTTGTCCTTGAATTTGATCAGGACTATTTCTGCAATGCTGTTATCTGCTACCTTTTTCTTTTCTTTTTTTTTCTGTACATGGATCAAGTGTATGGGGCTGTTTTTCCTCAAGAGGAATCTGTGATAATGAAACTGGAGAAGAAAATTTTGAGCCAAAAGCCTTTTTGATGTGACAATTTAACTCTGACTCTTGTTTGCTATAATAATGTATTATAGGCACATTACCTTTGGGGGAAGATGTCACCTGGGGGGTACTGCGGGATTCACTTTGGAGAAGGGGTCTGGAAGTCTTGCCCAAAAATCTTTGCAATGGGAGGAATGGGACTGAAGCTAAAGGAGAGCAAACCAGGTACTGCTCCATTATCCCTTTCAAAAGCCTAGCTCTGCAAATGACTGAGTTCGCTCTCTCTGGGAGGAACCCAATACATCCCAGGGACAGAGTCATCTACAGATGCAATGAAGAAGAAGAAGAAAAGGAGAGTGGGGAGAAAAAAGGAGACACTCCATACCTACATTCAAATTTCCTTTCTCTCTCTCCCAAGAATTATGCAGATCTTTATTAGAATGCTACCATGCCAACCAGATAAACAGGCAACAATCATTTAAATGCTTCACTTGTTCTTGCTTAGATATTGATATTAGCCAGAGCCCACGTCTGAATCTCATAACTGTTCTTTAAGCCGAAAGAATATGATTTAGCATATAGAGAGGGCAACCAACTATACTTGAACCTTGGAGTCTAACACTGGTGGCCAGCAGAGCACATAAGGGGTGGTGTCCAGGGTCATGACTACAGTAAATTTTGGAGTAGCAAATTCCTAATGAAGTAGTTTAGGCAGTCCTCAGACTCTCCCAGTTACCAAAAAGAAAACAAAAGAAAAAAAAAAAACCACCCAGTTCCTCTAAAGCATGTGTCCTTAATTATAATCCAAAGACCTCCATGGGCTTATACATAAAATTTTTGCTGTCAATCCCACTCCTGGGCATATATCCAGAAAAGATGAACGCTCTAATTCAAAAGATATATGCACCCCAATGTTCATAGCAACATTATCTACAATAGCCAAGATATGGAAGCAACCTAAGTGTCCATTTACAGATGAGTGAATAAAGAAGATGCGGTGTATATATATGTGTGTATATATACATATATATAAGTATATATACATATACATACAATGGAATATTACTCAGACATGAAAAAAATGAAATAATGTCATTTGCAGCAACATGGATGGACCTAGAGATTATCATACTAAGTGAAGTAAGTCAGAGAAAGACAACAGTATATGATATCACTTATATCTGGAATCTAAAAAAAAGTACAAATGAACTTAATTACAAAACAGACTCACAGACATAGAAAAGAAGCTTATGGTTACCAAAGGAGAAGAGGTGGGGGGGATAAATTGGGAGTATAGGATTAACAGATGCACACTACCATATATAAAATAGATAAACAACAAGAATTTACTGTATAGCACAAGGAACTATATTCAATATCTTATAATAAATTATAGTGGAAAAGAATTAAAAATAATATATATATGCATATATATATGTATATATAACTAAATCACTTTGCTGTATACCTGAAACTAACACAATATTGTAAATCAACTATACTTCAATTAAAAGAAAATTGCTGGGTTTCCCTGGTGGCGCAGCGGTTGAGAGTCCGCCTGCCGATGCAGGGGACACGGGTTCGTGCCCCGGTCCGGGAAGATCCCACATGCCGCAGAGCGGCTGGGCCCGTGAGCCATGGCCGCTGAGCCTGCGCGTCCGGAGCCTGTGCTCCGCAACGGGAGACACCACAACAGTGAGAGGCCCGCGTACAGCAAAAATAAAAAAAAAATTTAAAAAAAATTGCTGTCTATGAAGAAATTGGATTGGATGGGAGAAAAATAGCATCTCTATTTCCATTAACCTCCAGTTGAAATTTAGCATACTTAAATGCTTATCAATGTAGGCAACAATCAGAAAAACTATTTAGAAATCATAGCTATTTTCGTATCAACAGAGTTATTACAGACATTTCAAAATATTATGTATGCTCATCCATATTATAAAATTACAGGTATTGACATAGGCTGATATCATTATTTAATACGTTAATAAATAAATACATGTATTACTATATCATGAATTTATACTTCCAATATTTTGATAACTAGATTTTAATAAAATTGCCTTTTTGATTCTGTGCAATGTGTTTTAAGCACCAAAACGTTATTCTGAGAAGGCATCTATAAGCTTTACCAGTTTGTCAAAGCAGTACTTGGCACAAAAAAGCTAAGAAGCTCTGCTATAGAGCATCACTGTTTTTCCTGAGGATGTGACAAAAACAGCTAGAACTCAGGTACCCTAAAGCAGTATTTCACAAGTTGAAGAATCAATCGTACAGGCTTTTTCACAGGAAGAAATTATGCAGGTATACATAAAATTAAACATAAACCCCTTTATACCTATAGGTCTAACATACAATGAAATCAATATGTGTAAATTAAACATAAATGAAACTACAAAACTAATAAGATTTAAATTAACTACATTAATGAATTAATATTAACAGTGTTCTGCTAAGACACCATGAATATGGTGCTAACTCCTGAAGCACAAGTTCTCCTGTATTTAGGAAGCTTATGCTACCATGTATCCCCGCTGAGTAAATCTGTTTTTCTCTATTTTAACTGCCACAAAGGCATCCTTTGTACAACATGCCAGTACATACTTTAGTTCTGCAATTGAGAAGACTACCAAATCTGCCTCTGTTCCTTTCTCGATGGCTAGCAAATGTCTAAGAAATACAGCTTAGCAGCAACTTTATCAAAAATAGAAACACAAATACAGTCACCAAAATTTTATCTCAGTACTTGTTATAAGATGGTTATCC
Organism: Phocoena sinus; assembly: GCF_008692025.1. Lineage (NCBI taxonomy): Eukaryota > Metazoa > Chordata > Mammalia > Artiodactyla > Phocoenidae > Phocoena > Phocoena sinus. The sequence continues at coordinate 71,999,556 of NC_045767.1, forward strand.
AGGTTATCAAGAGTAGGTGTGCATTATTTTTTATTACCATTGAAATGAAAGCATACATTTAAGAAGTTCTTATAAAGAATTCTTGGGTCTCCCAGAAAAAATCTGAGGTCCCTCAGCCCCCAGATGAAGAAATACTGTCCAAAAAACAACAGAGGAATGATGTCATTCACACATATAAGCACAGATTTCCCCCTCCAAATCACACAATAATCTGTAGTCAGTAATGCAGAGAGGCGGGCACATGAATCTGAGAACAGCATAACTGACTTACGAAGAATATAATTAAGACATCCAGGATTCCACTCTGGACAGGATTAGAAAATGTCAGGGAAAAAGGAGAAGGGACTTTATCTGATTTCAGATGTCTAATGAGAGCCCCTCTCCCCATATTCCATCCTTGGATAGTTTCCTGATGAATAGTAACCCAAGTAAAATTTCAGGACTTGCTCTGATCCTCTTAGCTTCGTATTCTTGCAGAACTCACTTACAAGCTAATAGAAATACTGTGTTAAAAGCAGAAAACTAGGAAGAAAGAATAATCTTAAGGTTTCTGATTGGTATACAAGCTTTCTACATGCAGCAAGTTCGGAGTATGTGTTCAGGGCATTTTGGTACAGTTATCAGTGCTAATAAATCACTGCTATTTAGACAGTTTCACTGTCAATCCAAGTCAGTTTATCTTCAGGGACTGTATAGTTCATTGAGGAAAAAAAAATAAATACAAGGTGAAGAATTGTTAGAAATTGTTGAAATAAATTATGGTATAATGAGAGTATGGAATGCTATTTAATCACTGTAATAATGAATTAGAGCTAAATCACTGTCTTAGAGATACTTACATGAAGTATTCTTGAGTGAGAAAAACATTATGTAGAAAACTGTACGTAATAAATGTGATCTCATTTTTTGAAAAACAAAAACGACAAAAACACCTCTATGTGTATGTCATTCTGTATACAAGTTTGTGTATATATGTTTATATATGATTTATGAGCATGGAGAAAACTGTAAAATCATACACACCAGATTGCTAAGATGGGTTAACTGTGGGCAGAAATAAGGTAATATGATGCAAAAGGAAGAAGAATTGAAGTGATTTATGCAAAAAAAGGAGATAAAGTCTTCCGTTTTAAAATAATATATATAATGTGATCATATTTATTCATTACAGAAAGAAGAAAAACCAATTCCCAATGTTGGAGGAAATGAAAAAGAAGCAGTAGAGTAGATAAGGAAGGTAAAACTGATTGAGGGGTAGGAAATACTTCCAGAATGGCACGGTAAGACCCTCCAAAGATCTGTTCCTCCATAGAAATAGTAAAAACACTGGGAAAAAAATATCAAAATCAGATTTTTCAGAACTTTGGAATTTAACCAAAGGCTTGCAGCAGAGGAACATTTGTTCAAGAAAAATGGCTGAATCACAGCGAGAACTATGAGCTTTGTAGCGGTTTTTGTTTTCGTTTCTGGGTTTTATTTTGGCTGTGTTGGGTATTCGTTGCTGTGCGCGGGCTTTCTCTAGTTGTGGTGAGCGGGGACTACTTTTCGTTGCAGTGCACGAGCTTCTCATTGCTGTGGCTTCTCTTGTTGCGGAGCACAGGCTCTAGGCTCGTGGGCTCAGCAGCTGTGGCTCGTGGGCTCTAGAGTGAAGGCTCAGTAGTTGTGGTGCACGGGGCTTAGCTGCTCCACAGCATGTGGGATCTTCCTGGACCAGGGATAGAACCCGTGTCCCCTGCATTGGCAGGCAGATTCTTAACCACTGCGCCACCACCAGGGAAGTCCCGCTTTGTAACATTTTTAACTTGCCATATTCCCATCACCCTCTCCTCAGTTCTACAGGAGCCTTGAAAACCAATGAGCTTGCAACCATGGTATCTATAAAAACCAGCAACCTAGGGGGAAGAATGGGTCTGAAGCTCCCCAAAAAGCCACCCGCAGAGAATTATCACCATTCAACTTGTCTAGAAGCTCCCCGGAAAGGATCCATTCTCAGTACTTGTCTTTACTTGATCTGACTCAGAGCTTTCTCTTTGCAAAAAGTTCTATCCCCAGGGTACGTGTGGAAAACAATCTGTGGCAATTGTTTAACATCACAGCTACCTGAGGCAAGGATACCTGTTGTAAATAAGAGGCTGACCAAAACACTTAAAAGGAAGAACTAGGGAATGAGATGTCTGAAGAGGCCTTTGGAAAGCTCTGACATATTCCCTGGGATACTAGAAGGCCAGGGCTGTGCCTATATCCAAGAAAAATATGAAAAGCCAGTCACAAAAGCCACACATTTATTGTATGATGCCCTTTATATGAAATGTTCAGAATAGGCAAATCTACAGAGACTGAAAGTAGATTAGTCTTGGACACAGGCTGAGGGAGAGGGGAAATGAGGAATAATGGATATAGCATTTCTTTTTGCAGTGATGAAAATGTTCTAAAATTAGATAGTGGTGATAGTTGACAACTCTGTGAATACATTTTAAAAATACTGAATTGTATGTATTAGAGGTCAAATTTAATGGTACGTGGATTATACCTCAAAAAGCTTTCTGTAAGTGAATGAGAGGTGTGATGTGTTTTCATCTGATATAGAAGATTTAGGAGCTGGTCATCGAAGAGCACAATGAGAGAACAAAACACTTTACGCTTTCAGCACATTAGCCCACTCTCATGTCACTTTAATTCCTGATTAGAGTTTCTAGGCTATTTTATTTTGTGCCATATTATTTTTAACCCAAAAGCTCTTGGTTGGTCAAAGAGTTTTTCCCTCTCCTTAAAATCCAATTTATGCTTAAATATTTATAAAATATATAAGAAGAAAAGATGAAAATAAAAATCTAAACACAGAATGCAACCTAGGAAAATCCCTTGCTGAGATACAGCATGAAAGCTAACTATGGGCCTTTTTCCTTTCCATATTACAACTGGTTTTCAAAATGTAACTAATGAAACTCCAGATGTAACGGATGTCACATAAAGCCTATTTCACATTTACAAAGCTCTGCCACACAGTGTAACCTAGGAGGCATCTGGCTAAAACTTTACAAACTGCAGTATTCTTTGCTTTGGCATGATATTAAGGACCCCCAAAAGGAAGTGTCTTAAGGAAAGGCTATTTCCTGGTACTTTTTGCCAGGAGTTCTCCCCTTCGTTTTCTACCCAGGATATTGAGAAGGACAGAATGTCTCGCCACTGTATTTTTGGACTAGAGTGGACTCAAAAAGCTTTTACATATGCCAGAAATTTAGAATGACACTTTAATTAGAGAATAATATTTTTTTAAAAAAGGAATAAAAGTAAATTCTCTGCTAGGTGTTAGTAGAGAAATAAGCATTAAATTATACTTTAAGTAAAATTGGTTAAATAAATACCAAGTGAGAAGTGTGATTTGGCATCACCAATAAGAAGAGGTCAGATATTAAATTTTTGAAATGACTGTAGTTCATTTATTTATTCATTCAACAAATATTTTGTTGAGCACTGGCTATAAAGCAGTAAACAAAATACATGACTCTCCTGGAGCTTAAAATTTGCTCAGAAATGCTCCTGCTACTGAAAAGAAAGCAATGAAATTAAATAAGGAAGCATGAAATACTTGAAAGAACGCTGGTCTAGGAGTCCCAAGACCTGAATCCCAATTCCATGGCTACCAATTAGTAAATAAGTGACACCGGATACATCAACTTAATTTCCCTAAGCCTCAATTTCATACCTTGAAAAATGGCCTGTATACCTGTCCTGCATACCTTGTCAGCTAATTATAAGGGCCACAGAGAGATAAACAACAAGGTCTTACTGTGTAGCACAGGGAACTATATTCAATATCCTGTGATAAACCATAATGGAAAAGAATATGAAAAAGAATATATATGTATGTATAACTGAATCACTTTGCCGTACAGAAGAAATTAACACTGCACTGTAAATCAACTATACTTCAATAAAATTAAAAAAATAATAATAAGGACCACAAAGAAAATATTCAAACTTGCCCTGAAAACTATCGAAAGCTCTATACTCACAGACTAGCAGTATTACTGAAGTGTATGAAAAACTATCAAATCCCTAACAATAAATAATTTTAGTTATTATAGACAGTCTATTGAGGGTCTATGTGGTGAGACGGTAAAGCCCAACGCTAACTGTCAAGTACATTAACAAGACAGAATGACACATTTTCAAAGGTTTTGACCTTTCTACATTTAATCATTCTAATTTCACCTGGGTTTCCTTTACATGTCAAATTACGTTCATATTCTCAAGCAATGTTCCACCCATAGGAAGAGAAAATGAGTCAAACAGACTCCCATCAAACTTCCAAACTGAGCAGCAAGGACCATATGTTTCTTTACTCTTCAGGGTATGTGTTTGTCACCTCTATTTGAATCTTAACAAATGACAGAACTTTCAAAATAGAGACAAATCCACCTTGTAAAAGAAAATAACAATTGCTGTAATTGCAACCACATTAACTGGACTGAGTTTTTGCTTAAATTACTTCTGCCCTTTTGTTGAAAAACACTGCCCTAAGAATAATGAAGTGCTTGTTATAAAGCAGAAACTAACACACCATTGTAAAGCAATTATACTCCAATAAAGATGTAAAAAAAAAAAAAAAAAAGAATGAAGTGTTTAAGACATGACTGAAATATTAAAAACTTCAAAATTAAACCCTTGAGGAAAACAAATTTTACTTAGCATAATTTGGGTTTGTAGTATTACCGTCAGGTAATGAATATGAATCCGTATAAATCGCTGGTGAACTCTTAAGCATAAGAAACAGTTAATATCTATCAGTGCTCCATGAAACAATGGAAGCCAAACATTCTGACTCTTTGAGGCTAGAGAGATAGAATAATCCTGCGTTTCTTCAGATACTGGCAAACATACTATGATAGTTTAAGAGTCAGCTTAATCCTTCCCTTCCTGGCTCAGAATGAAAATAAATATTCTGTCCTAGACCTAAGATGTGATTTCCCTTTGGAGGTTTTCAGGAAGGAGGGAGCAACAAACAAGAAAGTGATCAGGGATGAATGGGTTTTGGGTAATTTTCAATCACATAACCTTGTTTTAGGAAGTAGAAAGTAAGACTCAAGACAACTGCAGAGAAAGCTCTTAACAGTGACTGTGCTCTGATTATGATTTATCAGTACTGACTAGGTAACTTTCCACACTAATCCACTCCCACTAGCATTCTGGAAGGTTAGTAACTTTACTAAAAAAAATTGGAGGGGTATTGAGGGATAGAGTCACATTCCAGAGCATATCATCTGTTGCCATCTAACTGGACCCATCTCCACACTTTCTGTCTTCTCTCTCTCTCTGCAAGCACTTTTTCTGGAATGACTGACAAATGCCTCCATTTGTCCTCAAATAGAAGTTTTGGCCATGCCATTTTCCTCAAGGTGTGATTATCTGTCAGTCACCAACAAGTAAAATAAATTGCCCGGCCAATAAAACCAGGAAATGAGAGAGAACACACAGACACCTCGAAAGCAAATGAAGGGATAGCTCCTGTCAAATCCCTTGGCATTTGATTATAGAACTGCGTGCCTGGTCTTCTCACTTCTCACTGTAAGCATCTCATTGCAAACATTTTCACCACATAACTAATTGACTGTAAGGCAATTCTGCAATGAAAGGTAAACTACCTGGTTGACAGTTTGGTTTCAACGGGTTGAAATGTGTTATCATTTCTTCCACTTAGAGACGTTATTGATGGCTTTATTGAGCTGACAGAAGACGATTTGCTTTGTGTTGGTTTCTTATCTTGAAACACTGCACTGGAGGAGAAAGAGGCTGAGGGCCTCAGAGGCGCAGAGTTGAACCTACATTTCCCATAGAACTTTGGAAAGTCTATCAATGGACGTGTGACAGTATGCGAGGAACAAACACCAGTGGAGAAGGCTTTCACAGTGCAACACAGAACTCAGTTACAAATATGCATCCTAGTATTTGGAAACTGATACCTCTCTTAACAAAGGAACAAATTTTAGCAAAAAAGAAAAAGCGCAATGCTGAACGAGGAGACAAATCAACAAGCCAAAAAAAAAAGTGTATAAAAATACTATAAACAGAAGACTTGGAAGACAAGGTACAACTCACAAAATAAAATCAGTTATTTGTGCAGTGTCACCATGAATCTACACACATTTCAAACATATTCAAAAATTTTGTATTTAGCAATGTCTTTTTAATTGTTATTCATTTCTCACATTTCATTATGTCTTTTTAAATGTCCCTCTTTCATTTTTCATTTTATATCTTTCATGGTAAAATTGCCTTACAACCAATTAATTATGAGGCAGAAATGCTTACAGCAAAGATCTCTAAGGCAAAGATGCTTACAGCGAAATTACCTCGAAGAACCACAGAATTAGGACACCTGCCACAAGGCACCAATAACAAAATAAGTAACTTAGTTTACTTATTAACTTAACAATCTCAAAATAAGTAACTTAAAACTTAAAAAACAGAACCACCGTAAAATCGACACTGTCATACTGGGGCAAGCAGCATAAATTTTTATGTCTCAGAAACACTGAATGGCATTGGTACCTTTTTATTTCTTACTCCAGTCCCTATCTGGATGGCTGAGCTGAGGGCATTTCATGTTTAGGAACAGAGCACTTGGCTATGCTTGCTAGATAAGGGAGCAGAGCTTTTCCTGTGTGACCAGTAAGTGATTGTGATTAAGAGCATCAGTTGCCACACTTAAAAATCTACCTGTGGGTTCCACAGACATTAAAGGGCCCAGCTACTTAGTACCTTCAGACTTACTTGTGCTCCTGTGATTTAGGTCCCCTGGGAGAGAAGCATCCATAGTCCAGGCTGGAATGTGTTGGGTGGGATTGGCAGTAGATGTCCCGGTGCTCTCGTTATGAGTTGTACTTGGAAGAATAACATCATACACGTGGACTTCACCATCAGTGACCAAAGGTTCACTCCCGTTTGATTTAAAATAGGCTTTTTTTAATGTTCCTGAAAGACCAAAAAAAGATATTTTAAAACATTACTAGAAGTATTTATCTTACTTTATTTTATTTTAATTTTACTTTTTAAAAAAATTAATATATTTATTTATTTATTTTTGGCTGAGTTGGGTCTTCGTTTCTGTACGAGGGCTTTCTCTAATTGCGGCAAGCGGGGTCCACTCTTCATCGTGGTGCGTGGGCCTCTCACTATCTCAGCCGCTCTTGTTGCGGAGCACAGGCTCCAGACGCGCAGGCTCAGTAGTTGTGGCTCACGGGCCCAGCTGCTCCGTGACATGTGGGATCTTCCCGGACCAGGGCTCGAACCCGTATCCCCTGCATTGGCAGGCGTATTCTCAACCACTGCGCCACCAGGGAAGCCCCTTATTTTATTTTTATTTATTATTTTTGGCTGCACTGCATGGCTTGCAGGATCTTAGTTCCCCAACCAGGGATCAAACCCGTGCCCCCTGCAGTAAGGGTGCGGAGTCCTAACCACTGGACTGCTAGAGAATTGTCTAGAAATATTTATTTTAAAAAACGTATTAGGGAAACTCTAGAGCTGCTTTCCCAGGCAAACGCAAAGAGAAAATGATGGCCAGCAAGACCACCCACTTCTCGAGACAACCAGTAGTTTCTCTTCTGTCGTAGATCACATAACCCTGTGAGGTGGCTACTGCTTCTCAAGAGCTAAAGGTTTAGAAATTGAGTCTCCCATCCAGGTTTCCTAGTGCCCTCACCTGGGACTCACCACAAATAAAATGTGGCAAATCTTACAGTGTTTCCTTCCTGCTTTCTCAGTGTCTCAATTTCACACATCATTTTAGGCTCCTCAGTACCCAGGACACAAGCTCTCCCTATCTTTCTACCTGCCACAAAGGACAACAGTGCTAGCTTACCTGCGGCCTTCTATTTCTCCACACTTGGCACTAAATTTCAGTGAACTACACACAACAGATAATAAAAATAATAGGGCTCAAATATTTCCCAACACTCGTAGAAACCACCCCCCCACAAAAAAGTAAAACTCCAATTCCAGCAAAACTAAAAGAAGAAACTATATTATCTTCATCTTCGACCAGAAACTATAAATTTGATTATAAGAAACAGGCATTATACTAAGATTATCAACTGGTCACTTCCTCAAGGTATTTATTCATGGACAAAATAAAGAGTCCAACCTAAGACTATTGGGAATCCCCTAGCTTTAGCTTTAGGCAGAAAATCTGGAAACTTTGAAAGAGATCATGTATTTTTAACTCAGTCAAAATAGACAACAGAGTGTTTCCAGAATATAGCACTCTGGTTGAGTATGCCACGAAAATAAATGAATGTGATATTGATCCATTATAGAAATACCCAAGGGAGACTTTTTTTTCCCTAAAAGCATTTACAGTGAATGCTCTACTTGGCTCTCACTTTTCCCAGCAGCCCATGGACCATTAAAAAAAAAAAAAAGAAATATAAATAAAATGTTTAATATTAGTCTACAGAAAAAATTTCTCTCCATGTGCTTGACACTTGGAAAACATTAACTACAAATCAAAATAGAAAAGCAGCTGTTTTCTAGCTAACTAAGGTCAACAGGATTCTAAGTAAAACGGTGGAGTGTAAAAGCTAAATCATGACCATGTAGTGCAGGTAACACACTCCCCAAACTGTGCAATTATGAATAAATATTAAATGCAGTAGGTGAAATGAAAGACTTCATTTAATTGTTTATGATTTTCAAAATGATTTAGAATTGATCCTAGATCAAGATAAATGTATGTGATAGATTTGTTCTCTATATAATGTGTATTTTATTCATACAGAAAAATTTACTAATTAGATATAATTTTATTTTTCACTTATTAGTTGCTCTCTTCTTTGCTAATTTTGGCATAGAGATTTTGCACATAACGTGTTATTTCCACTAACATAGCTATAATGAATGTATAAGACCCATAAAATCAATTTACTTATCACACTGACCCTATAAGTCAGCATCCAGCTCTATCAACACACTTTGAGCAAATGCCAACTCCTCAGTTATATCCCTGTGTAATTCACTTAAAGGGAGTTCCTTATCGTATGAAATATTTCAACAGTTGTTCTTAACATTTTGTTTGTAATGACTAGCCTTATTAATAATCTTTCCTTTAACTTTTTCACCTAACCATAGGGGTGAAAGTGCTAATAATATCTGTTTACTCTGAAATATTCTTTAAACACCAACTTTTTCAGGAAACACTGCCTTGAAAAACAACTTCCTTAAAAAAAAAAAGCAGTTTCCTTGCTCTTAAACTCTCCATATCAAAGCAAGTTGGCAGAATAGAAAGATAACACATGATATACGGTAGTTGCTGCAGCTAATGTCCCTCAACTATATTTTTGAGAGAAAGACAAAGACGACAAGCCTAAAGGACCTGTCTTTAAAAGCCTAAACTGACTAGACCATTTGTTTTCAAGCATCTCTGGAAACTAACCTACTCTCAACTCACAGTTGGTCCTCTATTATGCATTTTTTAAAAGCACAAAAGACAGAATTCAGTAAGACTAAATACTGTTAAGCTACATCACGATGAGCTACAAAAATGCTGAGAGATATCAGCCCAAAGTAGAGTGTTCATTCTTTCAGTGTTGCCCCATCCTTTTCCACATTCCTATTTTAACAGTGCTGTGGTTAAAAGTACAGATTCTACAGCCTGACCACCTGGGTTTAAATCCCATCACTACTTACTAGCCCTGAAACTTTGGGCAAACTCTCAACTGCCATAAAATAAGGAAAATCAAAGTACCTCCCCTTATTGGGCCAGCCATTAGGATCAAATTAGTCAATACATACATAAACACTTGGAACAGTTCCTGGCATACAGTAAGTTCTCAATAACTGTTAGTCATTACTACACAGTAATAGTAATGAAAGTAAAATTGTCTTCCTTAGGGCTACTAAGGTACTTTTATATTTTATTTTTATTTTCGGCTGCACTGGGTCTTCGTTGCTGCGCATGGGCTTTCTCTAGTTGCGGTGAGCGGGAGGCTACTCTTTGTTTCAACGCGCAGGCTTCTCACTGCGGGGGCTTCTCTTGTTGCGGAGCACGGGCTCTAGAGCGCAGGCTCAGTAGTTGTGGTACACAGACTTATTTGTTCCGCAGCATGTGGGATCTTCCAGGACCAGGGCTCGAACCCGTATCCTCTGCATCGGCAGGCAGATTCTTAACCACTGCGCCACCAGGGAAGTCCTAAAGTACTTTTAAATAAATGCCAATTTCCTTTTACTCTAAGTGCATCCCAGCATAATAAAACAGCTAAGGTAATTTTCAAAAGTGAATCACTTAACCCACTTTTGGAGTAAAACAACTGTGACTCTTTCATGCTAAGTTATTAATAGAAGGCCACATTACATCAAGGCTGTATGGCTCAAAAGTGTTTCAGCTATAACACAGCTCTTTTTAACAATGTTTAAGAAACAGTCTGCATTTGCAACAATAATAGTCAAGTATTACTGATCATCTACAATGAGTGGATTGAGCACTGTGGCAGCAAAATAATGCTCCCCCCAGAGATGTCCACATCCCGAGTCCCAGAACCTGTGAATAGGTTACTTTACATACCTTACATGGCAAAAGGGATGTTGCAGATGTAAGTTAGGGAATCTGAGATGGGGAAATTATCCTGGATTATTCAGGTGAGCCCACGGTAGCCATGGAATCCTTGCAAGCAGAAGAGGGAGGTGAGAGGGTGTGTGTCAGAGCTATGCAGTGTGAGAAAGACTCAATGGGCCATTGCTCATTTTGAAGATGGCAAGGGGCCACAAGCCAAGGAACGCAGGAAGCCTCTAGAAGCTGGAAAAGGCAGAAAACAGACTGGCCCCTAGAGCCTCCAGAAGGAATACAGTACTACCGACACCTTAATTTTAGCCCAGTGAGACCAATTTTGGACTTCTGACCTCCATAACTCTAAGGTACTATATTTGTGTTATTTTAAGCTACCAAGTTGTTATAGCAGCAATAGGAAACTAACACAGGCACCTTACTAAGTATCCTCACTATGGGCATTTATTGAGTTAGCCTTCCAACAATCCCATGAAACAGATGCTATAATTAACTCTTCTTTATGAAGTTTCAGAGGGAAGGAAACCAAAGCTTACGGAAGTTATTTAACTTTACCCAAGAACTGAGTTGGGACACGACACATACCCATACACACACACCCACACACCCTTCTCATTTTGGACAAGGTATACAAGTTAAAAAAAATCAACCATCATCTGCATGTTAAAAAAATTTATTTTCCTATGATATGAGTTTGAAATTAATTCCTTATCTTTATATCTCTAGCCATGTGGTAACATTTACTTTGCATTTTCTATGTGCCAGGAACTATGTATTTTACTCTCTGCTGAAAGTAAATTACAAAATTTAGTAAGAGTTTCTTATCATCGAGAGGTTTATAGATAAGTTGGCGGAGACAGGCATGTAGCCTAAAACTACAGACCATGATACAAATGCTTTGAGAATGATATGCATAGCACAATCCGGTGACAATAATTAGAGAAGAAGTTGTCATTCCATTTGAGAAAGTCAGGAAAGGTTTCTTAGGGAAGAAGATCCTCCATGTGAATCTTAAAAGATGAGTAGGGATTTTCTAGGTTTGAGCCTAGAAAATTTGTGGGGAAGAGGGAGTTGTAGTAATAGGGAACAGAGAACTTTCTAGATAGAGCAAAGGGGAAAATATGCAAAGGCTGACTAGCAGGTAGTTAAACATGGCTGGCACACAGGGGACTGGCAAGAGAAAAGGTTTGAAAGGAAGTAGAAACCAGACTGGGAAGGGTATTCCTGTCATAGGTTTGGAATTGATCTTGTTGTGATAGAGAAATTTTGCAGAGTCTTAAATGGGGTAGAATGTTATAATAATCACTCTGGCAACAGGGTGATGCTTGAAAGGGGCTAAGTCTAGCAGACAGTTAGAAGGCTATTGCAAGAGCCCAAGTGAGAAAAGAAGGACTGAGTCAAGGCAAAAGCAGTGAGAACAAAGGGAACATTTGGGAGAGAGCTTTCAGAGGCAAAATTGTAAGAACATAATGGAAAGAGTCAGAGGTCCCTTCAAGGTTTCCGGTTTGAATTACTGGGTAAATGAAGATATTTACCAAGATGGGGTGGTTGCCTTAGTGTTATTCATCAAATATTTTCAATTCTCTCCCATTCTACTAGGGCACATGCTGGGGTTACATTCCTTTGCCTCATTCTGTCTCTTGATATCTTTGATGTTGGTCAAAGGGTACGAACTTCCAATTATAAGATGAGTAAGTTCTGGGGATCTAATGTACGGCATTGTGATTATAATTAGTGATGCTGCATTATATACTTTTTTAAAAGTATAAAAAAAGTATAGAAGTTACTCCAGGGCTCTCTTTCTTTCTTTCTGGCACAATAACCACAAAGGTTCAAGATGATGGCTGGTCCATCAATTTAGTCCTTTAATGACCTGAATAAGCATAGCCCCCCCTGCCATCTTGCAGAGCACATGTTGCAAATGAGAAACTGACCTTCGTTGTTGTTAAGCCACTAATATATTAGAATTATTTGTGTTACACAGCATAGCATAGCCTGCCCTGACTGATACAATAGATAATAGAGAATGAAAAATAAAAGTTGTAGAAGCTTCCTTTTGTTACTGTAATTATTATAAATACATTGAGTAAAAAACGCTATGAAACATTCAAGGTGAAAAAAGTCTAAATCCCGGGCAATCTAAACACTTCCTCCAGAAGGCCTTGCCAGACTTCCCCACAAATGTGCATCTTCTTTGCGTTCCCAGAGCACACTCTGCATATACCACATACACACTCAAGTGAAATTGTCTGTTTTCCTGTCTGCCTCCTCGAAGGTCGGAAGGTATATTATGCATGCCTGCATCTCAAGCACCCAGCAGAATGCTTGGCACCAGTGAAGGTCTCAATAAGTACTTGTTGAATGCATGAATGATGAAGGAAGTCATGGGAGAAGATGATATTGTCTAGAGACGTATGGGTGCAAAGTGAGAAGAGAGCTTAGGACAGACGCCCCCAAATTTACTGGATAGGTAGAGAAAGATGAGCTTAAGGAGACAGAGAAAGAGCCGCCAGAAATAGAAGGAAAATTAGAAATGATAATATCCAGGCAAAGCAGAAGAGCATTTCCAGAAGAAGGGAGTAGTCAAGACTGACCAAGATGATATCTGGGCGTCCCATCTGAATGGAAGAAAGCATTGTTGGCACCAGAAACGGGCATGTTCATTGTGACCAGATGGAAACAAACACAGAGAGAAAGCACAGGCTCTCCGTTTCAAACTCTTGTTCAAACACACATCGGTTCCAAATTCTGCACATTCAAAAAAAGGACACTGGAGGCCTCAGAACAGACTTAGAAGTAGGAAAAGAAGAGGAAGAGGAAAAGGTCAGATTGCAGTGGGTTAAGGACTGGATGAAGCCTAGAAATCACCTGGGGATCTCATTAGAAGGCAAATTTGGCAGGTCTGGAGTGGGGCCCAAGATTCCAGATTCTGCATTTCTCACAAACTCCCAAGCGATGCTGATGCTGCATCCACGGACTACACTTTGAGTGCAAGGCTTTAGACTGCCCTTTCCAAAACTTTAGACATAATGCATAACCTCAGGCCTAAGGAATTAACGAAAAAATATTTTCAGGTTTGAGAACTCTATGTTTTTGCATCTGCTCAGAAGACCAGCATTATTAAAGGAATTTGGAGAATTAAATAAGGAACGTGGAGTCAGGTCATAAAAGAGCATGGAAAATCTTAAGGTTTTGGTGAAAAGAAATCAGGATCTGGGAAGTTTTCCATTTTAAAATGATATTCAAAACACAACACTATAAGTTAGGAAGTTAAGATTCTTATCATTCCAAATTCTTGTAAAAGCCACAAGCTGCTAAGAAATTCGGTAAGAGAAAAACTATATTTAAGTTCAATGATCTCCAGCTCATCTAGCATTTTTGAAGAGGAAAGTCACTTTTATAGAGGAATATTTCTCTTGAGTTCAAGAAAAACAAACTATTTTACCATATTTCCTATACTCCCCACCACTATAATTTCTTTCTTCTTCAATGCGTGACAAAAATAAAAAATTAATAGGTCCCACATAGACTTTACATAGAATTAAGAAAACTAGGAATAGTAACCTTAGGCCATTCTTAAGCTTAAGGCTAAAACAAAATTTATTTTAGATGTGGATGAGTGGACGAGACTTTGAAACCAAGTCTTCAACAGCTGGGGGAAAAATAGTTAAGAACATTCTAATGAGATGTGGGGGGACCACACCTTTGATGAAATCAAACTGAGATGAATAATAGTTTGCAAAAATCAGTGCAGACGTCTGGAGCCTGTGCTCCACAACAAGAGAGGCCGCGAGAGTGAGAGGCCCGCGCACCGCGATGAAGAGTGGCCCCCGCTCACCGCAACTAGAGAAAGCCCTCGCACAGAAACGAAGACCCAGCACAGCCAGAAATAAATAAATAAATAAATTTAAATCATATGGGCTTCTAAGAAGACTTCTGCTTAAAAAAAAAAAAAAAAAAAAAAAAAAAATCAGTGCAGACCATACTCCAAAGCACAAAGCACATTTATAAGATGCCTGAAATAACTTTCTATTTTTTCCCCTGCCACATTCTCTACCCACTTCAACCCTTTCTCTAGACAGGTGTCAAAAAACCCTTTTAACATCCCCAACCAGATCAATCACGCCACTCCCCCACTCCAAAATCCTCATGGTGAAGGTCATGGTTAAAGCGCCACCCCCTCAGGGAAGGCTTCCCAGACCACGTTCAGACCCTGTCAGACCTTGTCTCAAAGAAACTCTCTTCCTGCATAGGAGTTACCTCTGTGGTAACTAATCAACTGTGTGGTCATTTTTAGGTGTCCCTCCTTCACTGAACTAGGAAGCCCATGAGGATATGCTGATTCAGGGCTGTGCCCAAGTCCCATAGGATACTGCCTCAAATTTCACAGGCATTCAATAAAGGAATAAACAGTATCAAATTATATCTACTATTTTATGTCTGTTCAATGTTGCTCAACATGTCAACATAATTTTACTTTAAGTGTTGCATATATAATGTTTCTATATTATTTATAAATAATTTAAGGCAGATATCAGTCCAAGCTCTGATCAAGTATTCCATGGTACTAGCTGACTCTTGCAGTCCTGTGATGGAAGCACAACATGTGATGGAAGAACTAAACTGCTAGTTTAGCTCTTATAAGAGAGGAATGAGTCTCTGAAAGTGGCTCTCAGGCCTGAGCCTAACAGTCAAGTGAAACTTGGCATCACACTGCAAATCCAACAGTCGGTCAACTTTACTTCTTCCTAGCTACTTTACTAGCAATTAAACTATACTATGGCAATGGCTTGGTTGTAGGGTTATGGGGTTATAAATTATGGGATTACTATGATGATGGGTCATAGTTCACAGATTTTAGTTCTTACAGATAGAGTTAAAATGAGATAAGGACATTTTTGGTTAATTTTTGAGTGTAAGAGAACTATTTATTAACAAGTTATCTAATATTAGTAATAATATTCATAAGCAAAAACCAATTTTTTACTCTCATAATGAATGTTGTCACCTATAAAAACACTTTCACAATATGATATCATTATATGCAGAATCTAAAAAAAATGATACAAAAGAACTTATTTACAAAGCAGAAACAGACTCACAGACTTAGAGAACAAACTTATGGTTACCGGGGGGAAGGGATAGATTGGAAGTTTGGGATTGACATGTACACACTGCTATATTTAAAATGGATAACCAACAGGACTTCCCTGGTGGTCCAGTGGATAAGACTTCACGTTTCCACTGCAGGGAGTGCGGGTTCGATCCGTGGTCGGGAAACTAAGATCCCACGTGCCACGCGGCATAGCCAAAAAAAAATAAAAATAAAAAAAGATAACCAACAAGGACCTATGTATAGCACAGGGAATTCTGCTCAATACTCGTATTAACTTAAATGGAAAAAGAATTTGAAAAAGAATAGAATGTATATGTATAACTGAATTACTCTGCTATGCACCTGAAACTAACATGTTATTAATCAACTATACTCCAATAGAAAATAAAACAATTTTTTAAACTAAATAAATAAAAACACTTTCACAGATATTATTTCATTTTACTTCCATAACAATTCTCTGAAATGAATAAGCATTATATTCCCCACCTTACAGAGAAGGTAAAGCATGTGACCAAAAGTCACCCATCTAGTAAATGGAAGAGTAAGATGCTAAACCCAGACCTCCTAGCGTTGAGTTATAAATTCTTTCTTCCAGGTCACATGGCCCTTCAGTATTAGACTATAACTGAAAAATAAAAACCCAGGTATAATATTGTACCTTTCTTACTCTTCATTTTTCTCTTCAATTTCCTTCAAATACCTGAATCTTCATTTTAGAGTCCAAACTAAACTAAATTAAACTAAGCGAAACCTTTGTAGCTTCAGCTTCAGTTTAAGGGGTTGAGGAGAGAAACGATTTGCTATTGCTCTTTTCTATAGCCTGCTGCTGAAATAATTATTCAGAAAGTCCAACTCTCTTATCTTCAGAAATCTCTGCCATCTTGGCTTTACGCATGCCAGAAGCCCAAAGAGACAAAATTAGAAACGCGTAGTGCATCTGTGTTTATTAGCATAAGGTTTTATTATCTCTTCCTAATCAATGAACTTCTCACTATTATCTCTTTGCCTTTTGAAGCTAGAGCTCCTGTTATTTGGCATTCCAGCATCCCTTAGCAACCCTTACAGACCCAGAAATAACTACAAAACTTTGAAAGAGCACGGATTTTAAGCGCAAACCAAACAGAACATTCTTAAAAGCAAGCAGAATCTAATGAGGTTTTTTAAACAAAGGTATAAAATGATTTTATCGCTCATTAAAACAACAAACCTCTCAGTTATAAAACAGGAAATGTTTATTTGGGCAGATATTACTTAATATATCTATATCAAATCATCTGGTGCAGAGCCTATGAAAAGAATGCTTTTGAAGACTGTCTGGAAAACACCCACTTTCTAAAGGTTACCTACATATAAGCCAAAATAGCACTAAGAAATGGTTACAAATTGGTTCACTTCCTAATCTCATATAAGTGATACAAGAAAAATCTACCCCTAGGTATAAGCCCAAGATAAATGAAAACATATGTCTGCACAAAAACTTGAACATGAAGGTTCAGGGCAACATTATTCGTAATAGCCGAAAGATGGAAACAACTAAAATGTCCATCAATTGATAAATGGATTTTTTTAACGTGGTAAATCCATACAATGGAGTAATATTTCGCCATAAGGAATGAAGTACTGATAGATACTAAAACATGGATGAACCTTGAAAATATTATGTGGAGTGAAAGAAGCCAGTCACAAAAACCACATATGGTCATATGAAATGTCCAGAATAGGGGAATCTATAGAGACACAAAGTACATTAGTGGTTGCTTAGGGCTGGAGCACAGGGGAGACAGAAAGATGGGAGGGTGACAGATAGCTAAAAGGGAATAGAGTTTCTTCTTGAGGTAATGAAAATGTTCCAAAATTGACTGTGGTGATGGTTGAACTTACCTGTGAACATATTAAAAATTATTGAATTACACATTTTAAATGGGTAAATTGTATGGTATGTAAATTAAATTTCAATAAAGTGATAAAAATGTTTAAATTTAATATATAAACAAACAAATAAACCCAATTAAAACACTGTTTTAATAGCACCCTGCCTCTTCTCAGAGGCCTCTAAGCTCTGAAGCACTTAAAAATGGGTTTTAAACTTATATTAGCATTCCACCCTGAGATTGAAAGGAAATATTCTTCACAGTGTGTGAGCCATTCCACACAGTGTTCTGAGAATGAGACTGTTAAAAATGACAGGGGGACTTCCCTGGTGGCGCAGTGGTTGAGCGTCTGCCTGCCGATGCAGGGGACAGGGGTTCGTGCCCCCGGGAAGATCCCACAGGCCGTGGAGCGGCTGGACCCGTGAGCCATGGCCGCTGAGCCTGCGCGTCCGGAGCCTGTGCTCCGCAACGGGAGAGGCCACAACAGTGAGAGGCCCGCATACCGCAAAAAAAAAAAAAAGACAGGGGTATGACTGAGGGAGCGTCTACCAGACAGACCCTCCCAGACATAACAACTATAAACTCTGGACAAAACACAAAAAAGCAACGACCCGACGGTACTGGAAAGGAAACAAAAGCAGGCCAAGTCTGGAGGGGAGGGGAGTCCTGGAAGAACAGAGGGGCAGAGGCGAGTTTCAGGGTTTTGTCCTGCCTTTAGCCCGAGAGCAGGCCAGAGCTGGCACCACGTGGAGCAGGACGATTAAAACCCCAATAGAAAACCTGCAGACTTCCTGGGCCGAGGCATTTTCTGTCCTCTTCTTACTTGTCACCCTGTGACCTCTGACCACTCTCTGCCTTTAGCTTCTGTGGAACCCAGCATTTCCCGGTTCCTTTCCTTCTTCTCCAACAACACTTCCGGTATCTCTTGATGCTTTCTCTTTCCTTGTCTCCCCTAAACACCAGCATCCTCCAGGGCTATGCCCCAAGATTTTTGGGCCTCTCACTGTTGTGGCCTCTCCCGTTGCGGAGCACATGCTCCGGACGCGCAGGCTCAGCGGCCATGGCTCACGGGCCCAGCCGCTCCGCGGCATGTGGGATCTTCCCAGACCGGGGCACGAACCCGTGTCCCCTGCACCGGCAGGTGGACTCTCAACCACTGCGCCACCAGGGAAGCCCTATGCCCCCAGCTTTTAATCAGTGTCCTTTCTCCTAACAACTCATCTACTCCCGCTGCTTCCACTGAGACTCCTACATTCATAACTGCACTCAGGCTCCCTTCTCAGCTTCCCTTCTGGGTAGTTCCAGCTTCAGACTAGAAACAGTGGGGTGGGAGTTAAATTCTAAAGTCAGCGCAGAAGCCAGAAATCACACAGACTCACCATTTCCCTTGAAATTCCCTTAGGAAGGTAAGGTGTTGGACTCTTACAGTCCTCCATTTCTTGGCCCAGCTTGCACTGCTGAATTTGCTCACCATAAATGCACTTAAACTATGATTCCACTGTATTTAGTTGTTCCACAAGTATCTCCAACTTAACATGTCCTAACTGAACTTCCAGCCTGCCCTCCATCTACCTGCATCCCTCTCCTCCGCCTTTACTTCCTACGTTAACAGGTGGCACCAAAATCAACCTGGTTGCCCAAGCTAGAAATCGGAGAGTCAACCTTGATTTCTCTTTCTCCCTCATGCCAAAATCCAATCTGTCTTGATTTCCGTTGATTTTAGTGCACCAAATGCTTTAATCTAAGCCCTTATCATCTTTTACTTAGACAATCGCCATTCGCCAACCTGTCTCCCTGCCTTCATTTCTTTATGCCTCCAGTCCCCTATAGTGTATCCAGGTCTTTTGTCTTTTGAAAATGCAAATACAATCAGATTTCTCCCCGCTGGGAAAGATCCTCCAATGATAAACCACCACCCAGAGCAGCAGAAACAGCTCTTGGGCTTCCCTGGTGGCGCAGTGGTTGAGAGTCCGCCTGCCGGTGCAGGGGACACGGGTTCGTGTCCCGGTCCCACATGCTGCAGAGCGGCTGGGCGCGTGAGCCATGGCCGCTGAGCCTGCGCGTCCGGAGCCTGTGCTCCACAACGGGAGAGGCCGCAACAGTGAGAGGCCCGCGTACCACAAAAAAAAAAAAAAAAAAAAAAAGAAACAGCTCTTATAAATCATGCTAATTTTAATTTTAACTTCATTTATCTTTAATAATGGCATCACTTACCAACAAAGGACAGCAGGATCACCAGCAGGACAATGAGAGCACAGATACATGGAATCAGGACCAACAATAGGAAACGAAGAATATTCACAGTCGCCAGCTTCTGAGAGCAACCATCACCCATGGTATCATCATCTGCTCCCAAGACCTAAAGTAGGAGAGGAAAATGAAACATGGTTTTAATATTACAAAGCAACTCAGTATGTGGTATGACATTTTAGAGTACAGCTATCCATTTAAAGAAGCAGCATTCCTAAGAGATTTTCCTCCGTGTATTTTAGGGCCTGAAATGAGGTTAGTCACCAAATCACACTAATAAATGAACCAATAACTACAAATCACACTCAGGGAAGAGCAAATCATCTATTTCTGAAATGTTTTTCAGGAGTATATGAACTTATAACGATATTCCATCTTGATTTTTTTTTTAAATGTATCTGCTAATTTGGTTTTATTCCAAAGGGCTGTTCTTACCATGGCAAGAACTCACCTTGACCTAGAACTCTAAGCAAAGAGTGCCTAATACAGTGATAAAATACTGGTGAGGAGTTGTGGACAGGGCATTATCCAGACTTCATTCTTGTTTTGCTCATTAGTCCTAACCCAAATCTGCATGAATCTAGATCAAATAAGTTTTTAACCATTAATAATTCAGCAAGATTGAATATTACTGACCATGTATTTAGTGGCAAGTTGAACAGTGAGAAAGAGCCTGTTCTGTTGGCCACTGACAGGATGCCCTCCACTGTCCACACTGCCCCTGCAGCCCATCAATTTGTGAGAGAATGATGAGATGCAATGGAGATGGTTCAACGAGATAAAGTTCTTGTCTTCCAATTCTTTAAATTTTGCTTAGCTCAATATCTTGCCAGAAACAATGTCTGGAAATTCATTTATTGCAACTGGCTTAGGGGAGTAATTTTTTCAACAGAGATGGAATTAAAAGCGATTTGAGTCACTATGAGCAACTCTTCTGATCCCATTAATGAAGATGTTTCTCATGGTTCTCTCTTGGACTTCTGACTCTCCTTGCCTTTCCCTCTCTGACAGTTTCAGAGCTTGAACTACAACCTTGGTGTACCCAGCTCTTGAATCTCTTGAGTCCTGAACTTCCTTTCAAGTTAAATCATATATTTCTGATGCCTAGTACATAGCATCATCTCTTTTCAACATGTCCACAACCAAACTAATCTCCTTCTTTATCCATTACCTTCAAACTAGTTCTCCTGACTTCCATATTTGTGCTAAAACAAACTCCATTATTCCTATAACCTCGAGACTCCGGACATTTCCATCATCCCCCCATGCTACTCATTACCGAGTTTTGTTGGTTCTTCCTCTGTAAGAAAAATCTAATTTTTTAAATTGAATGACCTTTGAGAAAGAGCTTTATCAAAATCAAGAAGTTGTCCTAACCGATGATCCTGCATTTGATCTTTTCTGGTATATAACCAGTACCTGATAATTTCCCATGGATAAAAAAGCAACCTTGATGAGTTCTTCTGAATTGCAAAGCATATGTGATTCTCCATTTCTGCTTTATTCCTCCTACATCAAAATGAGTTCTGGTTCACTAACACATATTGCAAGCAGTATTCACTACATACACGGATGTGATGACACTCTCTGTAATTTTAAGAATTCTCCGTGGGAGATATTATTTGAAAGAACGTATGCTGTTAGCTTAAGAATGGCTTGATTTCCTAGATTAATGTCTTTACTGACCCATTCCCTTTGAACCTGGTTTAATCGACCAGCCAACATGAGTTGATTCAGAGTTAGTTTACAATTAAGTGGCAGGAGGAGGTCATGGAAAGGACTGACCTACCAGTTGAACCATGAGCTGGACTCAGGCAATCAGAGGCTCCTCACCCCCTCTTCTGTCCTTAGAACGTACGTTACGCCCACTGTTCCCACAGCCAAAGCCATTTTCAAGGACACAGCCTTGAGAGAGCAATGCGCTGTTGAGACCATCTGGATAGTATACATGACTGCATCCCATTATGTCTTCTATATAAACTCTTAAGATTCTGGCAGGCATGGAGATCTAATCACCTTGCAGCTGTCCAAGACAAACCTTGCATGTAAGTTCCCTTGCTTATTAAAACTGCCATCTACCAATCTGGAGTCATCTGCCTCTTTCTTCAGTCTCTCCTTGCCTTCTGTATATGAGGGTCAGTTCCAGATTTCACCCAATGTGATGTAACACATTGACACAATATAATATAAGATCTGCTATAGCACATTGATTATAACTCCAGCATTGGGTGGGTGGTACCCTTTGAGGCTTGGATATAACATTTACCTGTAAAAAGCCAGTGTGGGGCTTCCCTGGTGGAGCAGTGGTAAAGAATCCTCCTACCAATGCAGGAGACACAGGTTCGAGCCCTGGCCTGGGAAGATCCCATGTGCCGTGGAGCAACTAAGCCAGTGAGCCACAACTACTGAGCCCGAGTGCCACAACTACTGAAGCCCATGGGCCGCAATGAAGAGTGGGCCCTGCTCACCACAACTCGAGAAAGCCTGCGTGCAGCAACGAGGACCCAATGCAGCCAAAAGTAAATAAAATAAATAAATTTAAGGCCACACATAGATAAGGAAGTAAGGGCCATAGACCAGACGACAGGTCTAATGGCGACCCAGGACAAACCACACAGAACCCGTGTGGAGTCCAACAGAGCCCCAGATGTAGTTCAGGAACCAAGAGGTCTTTCAAGATCAAACACAGCCCTAAAAAAAGTTTAAAAAAATAAATTAAAAAAGCCAGTGTGGAACTACAGCTCAACAGAAACAGTAGTAGAACTGACTTATTTACTTCATTTACTCAACAAGTAGTTATTGAACACCTACTAATTATAATAAGCATAGTGATGGATATAATAACGATTTAAGACCAACTGCCCCTCCAAAGCTCACAGTCTTGTAGGAGAGATAAGATATGTATGTAAATAACTACATTTCGAGGTAGCAAATGATAAGCGCCATGAGATTTATAGGAATTCAAAAGATAGGAATATGATTTCTTGCTGGAGGATCAGTTAAGACATTGTAGGGAACCAGCACTTAAACTAGCCATGATTCTGAGAAAAGTATCCCTGAAAAGCCCTGTTACAGCTTAAAAGAGTGGTAAAATACATCCAGAGAGGTAAAGAGTTATGAACTTTCTTTGGCTTCCACAACAATGGAAAAGCTTTCTTGCTTAGGGTGGGTGGTCACAGGAGAATTATAGTGATAATCTTCTTGGGTGGCAAATGCACAACGGCCTCAGTGCTATGTGGAATCCTGTGTCCAAATACATCTCATTTAGCATTCATAAGAGAAGAATCAGTAGGGAAAGTGCTAGAGGCTCATTTTAATATCTTATATAAGTATATCAACAAGTATTTGACCTCCAGAAACCATATTCATGGTTAGTGCAAATGCTTTCTCCAGTAACTAGGAAATTGATTCCTTTTATGAAGGGGAGAAGAGGAAGAAATACTTACAAGAAATTCAGAACTAAGAAATACTTAGAAGAAATCTCAGCACTCTCCTCAAGTGCGTAACTTTTCTCTTGCACTCATGGCCACTTAAGACTATTGCTATAAATGCTGCATTATTCAGAGGCCCTTTGAGGTTCCTCTGAATATAATGCAACTCTCAGACTTTACTCTTGGGTGAATAATGCCAGATGAGATAAACTGCTAGGACAATTCCTAAGCTTCATTTCAGTGGACTCAACAAACCTCTCTCCAGAAGGTACCCTCTTCCAGAATCTACCCTCCACATACTTGAAACCGTAAGCTAAGCACAGGCACAAGCATTCCGTGGTGCAGGCAGGGAGCAATGCATCTTGTTGACCTGCACGTATTTCAAATATGTAGTTCTCATGTTTTATTAATCCTGTTGGTGAAAACTCATTTCTTGTGTCTTAAGAACTACATTGATTTTTAAAGGTGTCGTGTTGGCTTATGTAACATATATGGATACAATCTACCTGACTGGGACATCTCCTTGAGTCATTGGTTCCATTGGGAGACCTTCTCATCTGTCTCTTTTACATTCTTTATTGTGCTTGCCTCCTGGCTTAGTGATTCAACTTTTTTTCACAACAGCCATTCTCTCTCTTGTTTTTAAATATACAGTTGATTTACAATGTTGTATTAGGTTCAAATGTACAGCACAGTGACTCAGTTATACACACACACATATATATACACATATATATTCTTTTTCAGATTCTTTTCCATTATAGGCTATCACAGAATATTGAGTAGAGTTCCCAGTGCTATACGGTAGCTCCTTGTTGGTTATCTATTTTATATATAGTAGTGTGTATATAGTAGTGTGTAATCCCAAACTCCTAATTTATCTCTCTCCCCCTTCCCTTTTAGTAATCATACGTTTGTTTTCTATGTCTGTGAGTCTATTTCTGTTTCGTAGATAAGTTCATCTATATCATTTTTTTAGATTCCACATATGAGCAATATCATATGCTATTTGTCTTTGTCTGACTTCACTTAGTATGATAATCTCTAGGTCCATCCATGTTGCTGCAAATGGCATTATTTCATTCTTTTTTATGGCTGAGTAATATTCCATTGTGTGTGTGTGTGTGTGTGTGTGTGTGTGTGTGTGTGTGTGTGTGTGTGTATCACATCTTCTTTATCCATTTATCATGACAGCCATTCTGAGTCTTTCAGGACCTACTGTCCATTGATCCCTCTATCTTCTCCCACTTGATCAACTCTCTCCTTTCTTCATTTCTCTATATATCTTTTTAAAAATCTTTGGACCATTATTTCATTGATACTCTTGCTGATGCCCTGAACCCCCTTACCCCTCTGGATTTTCTTCTCACCTATCTTGTAAAAGCCAACATGAGATGAATCCAACAATCTTCTCTCTCTGTATCTACACTTGGACAGTTGAACGTGGCTGTAAAAAGTCACGCAACAGGACTACTTGATTGTTAATTTAAAGTCTTTTCTATTCTCCTCAAACTATCTTTTCCCGCTCTTCTGCCCTCACTTTCAGAAGAGGATCCACCCCTATACCCACCCTACAGAGAGAATAAAAACCATCAAATGGGAATTGCCTCACCTACCTAAATTTCAGCACACACACCTGCTCATTTATAGACCCTTCTCTCCTGTAGAGATACTATTTAAGACTCTTCCTATTCAAGACTAATCCTTCCACATTTGCTACAGACTTCATCTCCTCCTCTCTTCTCAGGAATCTGCCATCTTAATTCTCCATTGAATCATATATCCGATCTCGATTTACCTCTCTTTCCCCCTCTCCCCCTCTCCTCCCCTCCCTCTATCTCCTGCAGCACTGCCGTCAGCGTTTTACTACGTTAAGGTCTCTCCTGGTTATTTTTTAAATCCCTTCTCAAGCCTATATCCCACTTCAGGCACAGTCCTATCTCTCTCCTTCTTTCTCATCCAAAATGATCTCACAGTTCTGAATATTTATTGTCCAAGTTTCCTCACTTACTGCCTACTCTTGTGACCACTACAGTTTGGCATCCACTTCTGTCACTGCACCAAAAGAGCCTTTGCTACGGTCACCATTGACCTCCATGTTGCTCTACTGAAATGATATTTTTCAATCATCCTTGTAATGACATCTCAGTATCATTTGACAGATCAAATTCTCAGTTAGCCACTCCCATCTTCTTCAAGCACTTTCCTCCTTTGCCTTCTCTTTCTGCTCCCTCACTGGTCACTCCTTCTCTTTCTATAAACTTTTTTCTCCCATCTGCTTTCTCCAGGCAATGCCACCCACACAAATAGCACAAATTGACTTACATCTTTAAATAGCATCACAGAGTTTTCCTCTGCACTCCAGACCTTTGTATCCAACTGGCCATTTGACATCTCCCCAGTGGATGCTGCAAAAGTACCTCAAACCCCACATGTCTGGCCAAATAAATAATCTCCATCCCCACATCTATTAATCTCCCATGGTTCCCTATCTCTGGAAGAGATAATTGAGCACCCACTGTGTGCCAGGCACTGTTTGGACACCTGGATACAACCCTCTGCAAAGCAAAACTCTCCAGCCTCATAGATTCTACATCCGACTAACAACGGTCATCACGTCTCACCTGGAATCCTGCAAATGCCTCCCCCTGTCTGGTTTACCTCCATCTATTCCTGCACTCCCTGATTTGTTCTCCACACTATAGCCAGAGTGAGAAAGAGGCTGTGTATCATGGAATTACAGAAAAAGGAAACATGAAAAATGATCCCCAAACTGAACTCATTCAGGAGATTCAGAGTCTGGAACCAGAGCTGATTATGAGAACCATGTACCCAGTGGATTGGCAGAGACTTGGGGAGGGCTTTGGACAGCCACAGGGGTATAGTGGGTTTCAAGTCCATTTTATGAGGATTTCAAAGGTCAAGAAGACCATAGCTAATATTTCAGGTACATTTGTCTTTATCCTGTCCTACCTTCCTGCAGCTTTTTACTTCATTAACACTTGGTACATTCTTGGGAATACTTCCACAGCTGCAAATGACAGAAACTGCTTGTGAACAAGGAGATACCTGCCCATGGATCCCTCAGATGGAAGATTCCCTCCCAGGGCCGGGGCCAGGACTCACCAAAGAGCCAATGAACCAGAAATATCTGACTGGGGATATTAGAGATGAAAAGAGCTGCTAACAACCAGGTTAGGACAAAGCAGATGTTCAGCCCAGAAGGAACCAAGTACCTTCTTAGGGACAACAGCCTTGTCGCCCTCCACAGCTCCCCTCATTCCAAGTGGGGTAAGTGACTGGGAACTATACACATTGCTCTCGCTCTGATTGCTGGGTTATGTAAGAACTATTTTCCAATCAATCAGGTGGACCTGTCTGCATGATAAATTGTGCATTTTAAATATAGAGAGCGGGGTCAGCAAACTACAGCCCATGGGCCAAACCCAGCCACTGCCTGTTTTTATCCCTAAAGTTTTATTGGCAGACAGCCCTGTTCATTCATATAGATATTGTCATAGCTGCTCTCCTGCTACAGCAACAGCACTGAGTAATTGCAACAGAGCCATGTGGCCCACAAGGCCTAAAATATTTACTATCTGACCCTTTCCAGAAAAAGTTTGTCAGCACCTGATAGAGAGTATCACTGTATACCTGCATGCATGGATATTTTAAATTCTACAAATGTAATATGATAACCAAATCAAATTATAAATTCTCCTAAGAATTTATCATGTTATCTCTTACTAGGGCCCTTAATGAAGCCTGATATAATTGTACAGGTGGCAAACTGACAGATAAAACTGCCTAATTATTGCTGTTAACCCAATACATGGTTACTCCAAAAAGGGTCAAAAATAAAATTAATCTTCAAAATCAAAAAAATTATCCAGACTTTTAATATATTACATTAGAAGAAGAAAGGAAAGCATGAGTTTTAGGGATATTCAAACTGAAATAGGACTGCAACATGCATTATAAACTATAAGAACAAACACTCATGAGATTATAAAGCTAGAAAGTACAAATTTATTCCTGCTTCTGTAAGAACATAATCATAGCATAAGTAATACTAATTCAGTTGTATCTCTCTATATGTGTGCAAATATTACCCTTTTCTCATCAGTGTATGCCCAGCACCTAGAACACCATCAGGAATGGATTAATATCTGTGAATAAAGAAATGAATTCAATCACCTAAACAAAAATTTCTCTGTACATAACTATGTAAATAACTCCTTTTTTTTTAATGACACATGCCTTACAGAGTCTATTCTTGAATTTGCTAAAAATACTTGGAGGAGAAAATGTATTTGGTAAAATAGTAAAAATATTTCCTCTCAGGGAAAATATACTAAAAATTAATAACATCAGTTTTTACTGGAACTATTAGTACAACTCCATGCTCAAATTTCCTATTATGAACTTTGAAGTCAGTTAGAAAATGTTGTGTTTCAGAAAGAAAATTGTCATGAATTTTATTACAGAAAAATTTTTTCAACACTACCTATGTTAAGAACATGAAACTATATTAACCCCATAGATCAGAGGTCCCCAGACATTCTGGGTTCACAGCACCATCAGTGTCTAGGTAATTTTTTCAGTGGTCCTAGGCCAAAAGAAATGCCTAACAGTTCCGTTTATTTATTAGCCTGGTCGCCTGGTCCAACAATTCTATAAGTACTTATATCCTAAAACTTAGTAGCCATTTGAAAAAATACTACACATAAGTTAAAAGTTTTAAATATTGGGTTGGTCAAAAAGTTCATTCTGGTTTTTCCATAACATCTTAAGGAAAAACGAGAACAAACTTTTTGGCCAATCCAATATTTTCATGTCATTCTTAAATAACCACAATTACTCACACTAATGGGGTATGTGCATCTGTTGGGCACTGCACAACACCTCAAACCTCAGAATCAGACTAGAAACCACCACCACTCCTTGCCTGTTCCACGTGGATTTTTGCCTGGTATGACTTTCTACACGGCAACCACCAAGAACCCAGCTTTATGAAGATAGGATGACATCAAAAGGAATATAGCACAATCTAATGTTGAAACTGTGAACTACCTCAAGCTAGTATTTCATTCGGTAACCAACAGATGTCAAGTATCACTAGATTTCCCTCAAAACTTGAAAATAACCAGCAGCCTCTGTGAGTCACTGCAGTGTCTTGGGGTACTTCAGCACAGAGTTTGGAAATCATGGTTCTAGACTATCTATTTCTTCCACATCCATCTGCTTAAATCCAAATCCTTAAAGAAGTAACTCATATTTCTTCTCATTCAGGAAGCCTTCCTTGACTACCCAGACAGAAGTAATCTCTCTGAGGCAGACTCCCAGCACCTATTCTTTCCTTTGATCTTCGAAACAGAACCCTAAATTTTAGAATAAAGACAGCACTTAGAATTAAGACAGCATTTCCCAGTCTCTTTTGGAGATGTGTGAGGCCATGTGACCACGTTCTTGACCATGGGATGAACTTGGAAATGGTAAATATGACTTCCAGGAAATATTCTCCAAGACTGGAGTATTGTCCCTCCTCCCTGCTGGCTGGAATATAGATATAATAGCTGATGACCAAGCAACTATCTTGGACCCAGAGATGAAAGCTGTAGGCAGAGGATAGCTGAGTAGCAAGAAAGAACGAACCAGGATCCCTGATGGATTTGTGAAGTTGCCCCATCAGCCCTAAACTGCTTACTTTCAGGCAACATTTATAGGGGAAAAGAATAAATTATTTCTTGTTATATCACTTTCAATCTGAATATTCTATCACTTGCAGCTGAAGCATTTTAACTGGACTATGGCATTTATCACTCTCTACTTTGGATCATGGTCATTATGTACACACTAAAATTACTACACTATAATCTCAGGACGTAAAGATCCATGTTTAATTCATTCAACAAATAGCCCAGACCATTATTTTTATCCCTTTTTATTTTAGTTCCTGGTATACAGTAGGATCAGAATAGATGTATATTGTCTCAATTAAATAAATAACTCACAACTAAAGGCCAGTAAAATTTCCCAAGGAAAGTTATAGGTTTTTGATATACTTACTTTTGATGGAAGGGAGGGAAAAAACTATTAAAAGTTCTCTTTAAACACCATACATACATCTAGGCTTTTCATGCTCAGTAATGTAACCATCAAGTTTGTTTACTCACTGCAGCCACAGTGGATGATCTCCTGTTAATAAGAAGCTCGGTGCCTTTTATATGTCGTCAATCAGGATAAGTTCAGAATAAAAATTTACAGCTTCATAAATTACAAATTAGCAATTTGCAAGTACAAATCACTAGTGTGATAGCCAAAATGTTTTCAAACAGGGATTAATAGGAAGTAAACAATACAAAGTAAAGTTGGTGGAAACATGGGCAATCGCTTCCCAGTCCCCTTAGAGACCCCACATTCTCCACCTACTTCAACAATCTCCTAACTGGTTTCCCCATATCCTCACTTGTCCCCTTTCAAACTCCACACTGTAGCCCAAGTGATCTTTTCAAGATGCTCATTGGGATGTGTCACCTCCCCGCTTAAAACCTTCCAGAGACTTGAGAGACAAAGACCAACTTCCCTAACATGGTGTTGAAGACAATGCTTCTCAAATTTCAATGTGCACGTGAATCATGTGGGGAGAATCTGATCCAATAGGTGTGGGATGGGGCTTGAGATTCTGCATTCCTTACCAGCTCCCAGCTGATGCTGACGCTGGTGGTGTGAGGACCATACTTTGAGTAGCAGGATCTGGAGACCCTCTAGGTGTGCCCCATCTATACCAGGCTCATTGTACACCACTCATGCCCACCCTCCTCTCTCCACACCGGCTACCTGGCTCTTCCCAGTGCCCCATAATCACTCTCTTCCTGGAAGGGCCTCCGCCCAGCCCCCACCTGCCGGAGTCACTCAGGATTCACCCTTAAACATCAACTCATGACCCATGACTAGTTCGGTCTCTCGGCCCTTTATCCCAGTTATGATTTACATGTATTTGTATGATCATTAGATTATGTTGGTTATTCCTGCTAGGCTGTAGGCTCCATGAGGTCAGGGACCATGTTGGGTTTTGCTTCTCATTGTAACCCCAGTATTTGAAAAGGGCCTGGCTTGTAGTAGGCACTCCAGAAAAATATTAAAATAATGAATAAACTTCTAATCTGCCCTCCCATCGTCAGAAGAGTCTTAGAAATACAAGGAATTGAATGCTTCTCCATGTGTGAATAATTATTGCAGTCATAATAATAATAGTAACAATACCAATATGGCCAAACACCCGTTGAGCACTTCCCATGAGCCAGGCACTCCTCTAAATGCATTATATATGGAAATGCTCACAACAGCTCTACTAAGTGGTTGCTATTACCATAGCCATTTACAGAAGAGGAATTTGAGGCTCTTTGTGAGTAATTTAATTAAAATAATTCAAGTTAATGAAGAAAAAAGGCATTATCTAAAGCGATTCCCTTTTCTGAAACTCAGCAGGTGACTAGAGATCCCATGGTTTTTAATTTGGCTTGAATTCTAGACCATAGCTTTCAGAGCTTCCTGAAACACACCATCTCTTCTCCATCTCTGTCTACAAAGACAGACTAAGCTTTCCCCCACTGAGCCATGCAGGGCTGACCCCGGATGACCCCAAACCTATGAAGGACCAGATCTCATAGCGTAGTCATTGTGGGGCTTTTGATCCTCCTTCCAAGTCAGACATGGCCTAATGGAGGATGACAACTCACTGTAGCTCGACAATGGGAGCTACGTCTTAGAAATGGCCTCTCTGTGGTTTTTATTAATTACTTTCTAGAGCTCACTTTTCAACATTACCTTAAAAACTTTCACCTAATTATCTAATAAAACCTTAATTACCTGGAATCTTTAATTACAGAAGTTTTCTACTCTATCTTTCAGAGACGTGGAAAATGATAAGAAAATAAGCAAATTATCAAGAATTTATAAAATATTGCCAGAGAATGAAATGGAATTCCAGAAAATGTGGACTCTTCGACAACTTCTATAGCTTAGAAAATTTTGCCCTGAGAATGACATGCAAGTATTGGCCCTAATCATCAGTTTTCAAAGATTTGCTTAGTACACTGTAAGACAGTGTAAGAAAATTCATTTTCAACAGTAAAGACTGAAATAGAAAGGAGGTCCAAGTTTTTATTTAATAATATCAAAAATCTAGTTAACAACAACAAAAAAAACTCCTATTCCTTGACCAGTTTTGGTACACATATGCCATTTTGGCCTACAGGAGCTCTGTAAGTTACAATACTCACCTAATGATACCATCGACAAAGAGATTAACATCAGCTTACTACTTCTAAGGTACAGCATCAGTCATAAGAGATATATTGATATTTTTATTTCAAATAGGATAGGTTTAAATTACAACCAAAGATCAGGCAGACTTTAAGTAGTATATAAACTGGTTCTGATCAACAGAGTATTTCAAAACGTGAAGGGTAATCCTACCTTTATAATGTGACGCTATACTATCGATTTTCTGAAATACCAAAATGATTATATTCTTAAATACAATTATGAAATTATGTAGACTTGGGTAATACAGGATGGTTAGGTAACACTTAAGTCTGTGACCCTCAGGTGCACAAATATTACTACTACCCAAAGGTTGTCCAAATCCATGTGTTAGTAAAATTCTATTTATTGCTTTGAAGTTTATGATATGATCAAGTCAAAATACCAAAATATTCTTAATGAGAGTGCTTTTTTTTTTTTTTTTTTTTGCGGTACGCGGGCCTCTCATTGTTGCGGCCTCTCCCGTTGCGGAGCACAGGCTCTGGACGCGCAGGCTCAGCGGCCATGGCTCGTGGGCCCAGCCGCTCCGCAGCATGTGGGATCCTCCTGGACCGGGGCACGAACCCGTGTCCCCTGCATCGGTAGGCGGACTCAACCAATGCGCCACCAGGGAAGCCCGAGAGTGCATATTTTAATGGATGGGATTGTATGCAAAATGATGGCAAAATTCAGTGACCATCTGTCGTACCACAAAAGATTTGCTTACAGTGTTAAAAACAATTAAGAAAGAACCATCCAAAATCAACATTATGTATTGGCTTGAGGCTCACTGAGCACCCTAGCTCTTTAGGCAGGAAGGCAGTGAACTGCAAATGCCCTTGCACTTTGCCGTTTCTACAATGCAACAGCCTGCCTTAAGGACAAGGTCACTCCAGCTGGTGTGGCCTGAACAGCACACCGAAGCTCCCTGTAAGCTCTGCGGAGACGTTACACTGTCATGTATTAATATCCGTACATTCCAGAAGAAAGGCAGACACTGAGACTCTACTGGCTGATAGGTAATCAGCTTGGAACATTGTCCTGCAAACAACACACAACCATCAGTCCAAAATGTGATCTGAATCGCTGTTTCAGTATTAGAGATGGAGCTTCTCCAACCCCCCTCCTCTCTCTGTCCGCTGAGGAAAAACGAGCTAATGTTACCCCCTTATTTAAGAAGGGGAAAACCTGCCATTGTTAGATGCTTTCCTCTCTGTTCTCAATAAACTGTGAAACCATTCCTTACATGGATTGAGAGTAGATTTACTGAGTAAGAGATCAGTGATTTAGCTACTTCTCAAACCAGGCATCTGTCAGTTCTCGCTCATACTAGCTCCCACTCTACCAAGAAGCAAAATGCCTCCAAAATCATCCATCAGTAAATTATGCCAATCCCAAATGTCTTTTGTTGTGATGTTTGTTTTTAATGTCCCAAGAGGCATAGAAGAACAAGCATCTCGTTTTCAGTACGTCTTTTCATCCCATTTTCCGGCATTTAATTGAAGCATACAAAGTCCAAATAACTCATGCACTCTTTCAAAATGAAATTACTCAATTCACAGCAGAACACGTCTCTGCAAGCCAATCCTGCCCACATTTTCTCCTTTGAAAATTAACGTAATAACAACAGCATCAGACAGTCCTCCCTCAAGATTCCTATTCACATATCCCAGAATTGTTGTTCAATACAGAGACTAAATACCGACAAAATATTTTTCCTGTCAAGAAGACCTGGTAATAATAGTCCAATATCCAGGCAGCATATCAATTCGGCGTTGGTTTTGAGGGTAGTATTGTTTAGTCGCAGTCTGAAACATGAGAGAAAAGACTGGAATGTTTCAGAAGCAGTTTCTACAATATTGTCTGCACTACTGAAAATCCAGGGGACCTTATAAAGTTATCACCCGGTCCTGACCGTATCTTCATATCTGCAAATAAGGGATAAAAAATAAACGCCTTGCTCCAACCACAAATATTCCAACGATAAAATGAAATTGGCCAAGCAGAAGTAAGAAAAATATGATCATAACAATGCTTCTTTCAACTTCAGAAAGTTGTAAGAGTCGCTGTCTCTCTTGAGCACACAGCGTGGAATTTGCTCAATTCAGTCTCCCTGGAGGAAAGTTATAATCTTTGTTCAAATGAGGCGACATCTTTAAAGGCAACAGGAGAACCTTTTAAGGTAAACCCCATTTTCTTCAGAGCCAGGTGGGAGGGTCACATTCCTGTGACAGTTACTGAAGATGATCTTGGAAAGAAACAGCAGGCAACTCCCCACCTAGACAAGGTAGACAAATAAGACCCTATGTCCTTTTCTGAGATGACTTTGCCCCCAATCTCAAATATGTCAATGTTATCATTTTACAGCAGACACAAATCTTGAAGCAATCAAAGATTCCTTCTAAGCAGATACAATAACAGAACTCTTTCTGCATATATTGGAGAGTCTTAAAGGTCCTTCTTTTCAGTATGTCTTTTGGGAAACAATGGAGACTACAGGGGGAAAAAAAGAAGGGTTGGGTTCTCCATCCCCCAGGAAATTAAATATTTAACATTTACTCATTAAAATGTTTTGAATTTCACATCCTGATTATAAGTCGCCTCGTTTCTAAGGAAGCTGTAGCATAATCCAGAGGAGGCCCACAGATTTCCAAAGGAAGCTAAACCTATTTTTCATGTAGCACTAAGGAAGCTGTTGGATTTGCGCACATCAGAGACCTAATTGACTCACTGATCCAGTAATGATGGAAATGTTGTGACTTTTAAAAATTGAAACAGATTGGCAGAGTAGAGGACTGAAATACTGACTTTCTACAGCTGAAAACAATCAGGGAATGCATACAAGACAAAATGGATTTTATGCTCTACAACAATTCACTTCAGGCATTTCAATGCAAAGTAAAACATAAACAGATGTTGAAAACAGTTAACCTACTGAACCTACCTGCTGAAAGGAATCCTGCAGTAAAAAAAAAAAAAAAAAAAAAAGGTACAAGTAAGGATTTTATGTGTTAGACGGAGCAGCAATTTCTTTCCAAATACCTGGAGCAAAAGGATAGATTCCAAACTGAACATTCATCACACGTTTTGCTGTATTTAATGAATATTCTAGTTGGAAAATACAGGGACAGTCTGTGTTGAGGTTTCCATTACAAAACATGTCTATGTTGCATGTTAGGAATCTCAGTAATTTGGTTTATTCCACTCATGCTTACTGAGCACCTATTCTGTGCACAGCTGGGCTATAGGGATAGAGAGATGAGAAAGACAGTCCTTGCCCACTGGGAGTTAACAGCTTACTTCCACCATATACAACCTCATGGGTAACTTCAAGACCCTGTGACAGGACAGTAACACAGGTATGCAGAAAGGACTACAAGTCAACCACGGGGCAGAGGGAACCAGGGCATGCTCAATCCACGTTGTTACATTCCAAATGAAACACAAATTTTGACTTTTGTCCCAAGATAAAACAACAGTATTTCTTGTGCATTCATTCCCATGGGTCTCAAAGTATGTGTATGTTGGTTGAAGGTGGAGGGAGGCCAAGGGGAAGCACTGTCACTGACGTTTGGAGCAGGACAGTTTTTCACTGACAGGACCCTGTCACATACTGCAGGACCTTTGCTACACCTAAGGCCAGCAGTAACTGTCCCCATGCCCAGGCACTCTAACCAACAATAGGTCCTCTGTTATTTCCACATGTCCCTGAGGGTAGGACCTTTTCTTGCTGAGAAGCACCCGGGCCATTCAGCAACCATCTATTGAACACAGACTGCGCCGTCATCTCTAAGCTCTGGATGCAAGACCCATTCCTAAGTCAGCAAACTATTCCTATGTTCTATAGGTATGAACTTACATTAGGTCTTTAAGTGAAGACTAAGAGTGTATGCCTTTTCTTCACAAAAAGATGGTACGTTTTTTGAGATCAAACATTACGTCTTTTAAAAACTATAATTCAAAAAGATACACGCACCCCTATGTTCATAGCAGCACTATTCACAATAGCCAAGACATAGAAACAACCTAAATGTCAGATGAATGGATAAAGAAGATGTGGTACATATAGATAATGGAATACTACTCAGCAGTAAAAAAGAATGAAATACTGCCATTTGCAGCAACATGGATGGATCTAGATATTATCATACCAAGTGAAGTGAGTCAAAAAGAGAAAGACAAATACGATATGATATCACTTATATGGGGAACCTAAAATATGGCACAAATGAACTCATCAAGGAAACAGAAACAGACCCACACACATAAAGAAGAGACTTGTGGTTGCTAAGGGGGAGGGGGTGGGGGATGGATGGGTGGGAGTTTGGCAAACTATTACATATAGAATAGATAAACAACAAGGTCTTACTCTGTAGCACAGGGAACTATATCAATATCCTGGGATAAACCATAATGGGAAACAAAGAATGTATACATGTGTATAACTGAATCACTTTGTTGAAATTAACGCAACACTGTAAATCAACTATACTTCAAGAAAATAAATTTTTTTAAAAACTATGTCTTTTAATTGTGACTGTCACCCTACCTGGCACGTAAAAGAACCCGGAGTTTTAACATCGATATCAATCAATCAACATCAAAGAGGCATAATTTATTAGGTCTTTCAAAACCTAGCACCTACTACATTGAACCAGGAATCTTGAGGAAGGGTAAGGAGTGGTATTTGGGGAGAAAAATATATACATGGAGTGATTATTTCCTGGGCAGGCAGGACATGGGGCTTTAAGCTTTTGTGGACCTGTACCAAGCGTGGCCCATGTAGATTTTTGACTTTGGGCAATCTCTGTGGCCTCTGCCCCAAACTACACATGTGTTGCTTGGCCCAGTGATTCAGGTAAGGCTGAGGTACCAAACTTTTGTAGTTCCTGGAGGTGAGCAGAACAAAATGGGCTGCCTGGAAACTACAAAACAGCTGAGATCCATGAGCTCTCCAGGAGTAGATGTGAACTAGTTTTGATTATTTGTGCCGTCTTAGAAAAGGTATTGAAGAAAGGCTGCCCCAAATTCCATGCCCTATTATGTTGTTATAAGTTGCACTCAGGCCGACGGAAAGAAATCAGCAAGTGGAGGTACCAACACCTCAGATGCATGGGGCTTGTTCACAGGTGTTGGTGGTCCTCCATCACATGGTCCCAATTCCCTCTAAATTTGTTAATTAAATAACCTCTGATGCTGGTTGTAGATTTTAGAGACCTAATTCATGGATTCGGTCAGAGAAAGGTGGTTGGTTTTGCTACAAAACAAACAAAAAAGAATGCAAGCCTTTACCTTTGTGCACTCCATCTTCTTGGGGTGAAGTAAGAACACAACTCAACAAAACTTCTGCAAATGCAAAGCTAAAAAAGCAATTCAAAAGGCCTGTGCAGTTGAATGTTCTGTCTTTACAGAAGTGGTTTAACTCAGGATGTCAAAGGCGATGTGGAATGGTTTGAAAAACACATGTCTTACCTTCAGACCAACTAATTGATGAATCTGAAGAAAGAGGCAGAGTTCCTTAAGAGAAAGGCTGAGCTTTGAGCTGATAGGCTGAACAGATAGTAAGGAGAAAATGTGACTCTGAAGGTCTAGACAGATATAGAAAGGCGAAGAGTCATACCCAGGTCTAATACTTTTAGACCATTAGAAAGGGGAGATGTTCTTGGCAGTTACTAGATGATAATGTATGGGGGGAACCCAAAGAAACCAAACAGAGGAGGAAGGGCAAGCTCTCAAAGAATGAATTGACTGCGCCCAAGGGGGCAAGAACCAGTGAAATTACTGAAAGCGTCTTAAAGCTGCAGATAGACTGACAGTTCATTACATGAATAATTAGGGAACCATGCCTTCAAGACTGGACAGCTATGTTAAGCAGCTATTGAAAATCTAGATATACTGGACAGGGTAAGATCTGGAAAAGATGAACTATGTTAAAAGGGAGCTGGGCAGTCGATAACAGGTTGAATCCAAGCCTAGGTTAGATGAAGACCTGATAGAAGAATACCTTTTAGATAGAAATTAACCAACTCAGGAGGATAAGGGTAGACAGGTTATTTGAACATAGAAGGTTTTGGTAGACCCAGGATCCACTGATTTCATATTTCTGGCTATGGGAGCCCTTGCAGAGGAAGATTACATGAGTCAGTTAGAAAAAAATTGATGGCCAGAATGCAAAGAGGGACTGAAAGCAAAGCTCAGCAAGGAGTACTGGACCTGCATGGAATCCAAATGGAAAATAACCAAACTCAGAAATGGGTTGAAGCCTTTCAAACTCAGCAAGGTGTCCCTAGAGGAGGAGGCAACAAACAAAGACAGAAACAGCCTAGAAAAGAAAATATCTTTATAATTAGTAATATAGACTCTAGTATGAGGAAACAACCATTCCTAGCGAGGGAGGGACGAGGAGGGAATCAGAGTCCTCAAAAAATGTGAAAGATGGTAGGAGAGGAGAAATGATTCCATCAACCTTACCCAGTGAAGGGTTTCACAAGGTCCTGATCCAGAAGCACATTGTATGTTATCTGTGGACACTGAATACCCACAGTTGAGCATGTTCTCTTTCATCAGATCCCACCAGCCTCTAATTCATCATTCTGGCCTGCTTTCCTGCCCTTAGCATCTGTGAGACAGGAAGAAAACCTAAGATAACCCCGCCCCCTTTGGTTTAGCCTGTTCTAAGTTTTCTATAACTTATAACCAATAGAGTCCTATTAAATATAGAATACCTCCCAATAATTTTATACACAGTCCAGGAGATTGCAACTGCCATTACCACCCCAAGGCCAGGAAGGTAGTCTCTCTCGCTTAGGATGCTTTCTGGGTATCTACAAAGTACAAAAGTGGAGCCAGGAGTGTGGGATCCTAGCAAGTGTCACTTCCCTCCCCTCCTGACATGTTCTCTTTTCCAAATCTAACCACATGTGGTTTCTTCAACTATTGTTTAGGTCAATTTAACTATATAGCTGCATTCACAAGAGAGAGAGAAATCTTTAGGGGCAGGGAAGCTGAAATCCAGAGCAGGAAGTGTGAAAATTGACACTGAGAGTCCTGGCAATTGGGGGTGAGGGGAGGAACGGGTTACTGGACCCCAAAATAGGCCCAGTTACCGTGGGTCTTGGGTTTCAATGCCAAGGAAGGAACCTGAGAAAAGCTCTAGTCTGAGAGTTGGAGCTGAGAGCCTTGAATCAAGCCAGGGTGCTCAGAGGATCACATTCTCAGTGACAGGGGGATTAGAAAATGTTCCTCTTAAATAGCCCAAGGAAAGGACTAAGAAATGCATCTGTAAAAGTGAAAAAAATTAAAAGCTCTTATGAAAAATAAAAAATTCCAAGCCTGTCTCATGAGCAGGCCTGGGCACCCAATTTACACTATAGTCAAGGTGTAGAATTCTCAAGCTGTGAAACTAATATAAAAATAAATCCCAGACTGGTGATTCCACTAGGTGCCCGTGAGAAGCAAACCAAAACCACTCTGCATATCCATATAACCCTTCCCCACGCCCCAAATGAGCTCACAATAAAAAAAAATTAACAACACATGAGAAGGTGATCTGCCAAGTTGTGCTAAGAGGTGAAGGTAGAGAAATGGGCAAGTAAATAGTTCCCATCCTCATGGAACACACAATTTACCAGAGAAGAAACCAACTAAATAGCTATACAAACGTTCACTCAGTTCCAATCGCGATGAGTGCTATATAGAGTAAGCACCAGGTAAAGAATTGGGGGTAATGCAAAAAATGAACATCCAAAACCCACTTCTGCCTTTTTTTGTTAAAACTTAACATGTTCTTTGCAAATGACATGACCGATAAGGGGTTACTATCCAAAATATATAAACAGCTCATATAGCTCAACATCAAAAAAACAAACAACCCGATTAAAAAATGAGAAGACCTGAATAGACAAATTTCCAAAGAGGACATGCAGATGGCCAAGAGGCACATGAAAAGATGCTCCACATCGTTGATCATCGGGGAAATGCAAATCAAAACCACAATGAGATATCATCTCACGCCTGTCAGAATGGCTATCATCAAAAGTAACAAATGTTGGCAAGGATGTGGAGAAAAGAGGACCCTCCTACACTATTGATGGGAATGTAAACTGGTGCAGCCACTGTGGAGAACAGTATGAAGGTTTCTCCAAAATTAAAACTGGAACTGTGGTACATATATACAATGGAATACTACTCAGCCATAAAACAGAATGAAATAATGCCATTTGCAACAACATGGATGGAACTGGAGGGTATTATGCTAAGTGAAATGAGTCAGAGAGAAAGACAAACGTCGTATGTTATCACTTATATGTGGAATCTAAAAGGTACACCAAACTAGTGAATATAACGAAAAAGAAGCAAACTTACAGATATGGAGCACAAATTAGTGGTTAACAGTGGGGAGAGGGAAGAGAGAAGGGGCAGTATAGGGGTAGGGAATTAAGAGGTACAAACTATTATGTATAAAACAAGCTACAAGGATATACTGTACAACACAGGGAACATAGCAAATATTGCAATAACTATAAGTGGAGTATAAACTTTAAAATCGTGAATCACTATATGGTACACTTGTAACCTATATAATATTGTACATCAATTATACCTCAGGAAAAAAAAAAACTCAACATGCTCAACTTAACTACAAGAGGGAGCAGTCTAATAGTGAAAATATTTCAATGACAAGAGATGTTAATGAATGTTTACATATAGGCACTCAAAACTGAATTACTAGAATTATGATTTCAGCCATAATAATTTACCTTCCCAGCTTCTTTCCACTGATGGTTCCCAATGTTTTTAATATGTTAATACATACATTATAAACTGTGCTAGAAGTTTCATAGTCATGACGAGAGTCCCAAAGATTAAGAATTACTTAACATTTCCTAAAGTTGCAGGAAGATGATGAAAAAAAAGGCTTTGAGAGTACAGATCTCATTGGTCCATCCATCATATTTTTTTAATTTTGTTTTGACATCTTTCCACAGTTAGTATTCCCAACTAATAAAGCATTTTAAAAATCACAAGGCAGTATTTCACAAAGAATAACATCAGTCAATTCTCTTGACTTTCTTTCCAGTGCTAAAGTTGTCTGCACTTTGAAACGAAAGCAAACATATAAATGATAAATGTTTTAAAATATGTACAATATTATGGATATATCTAATTTGCCTATGAAAAGGCAAACCTCTGGTTTGAAATTTAAAAAGGCTAAACTAATGGAAAGATGTCATTAAATGTTTAATAAAGTGCCTAATCTTGATGTACTGCCTTTTATCCCTTCCAAAGAAAATGCAATGAAGAATCACAGTTGTGAATTACATGGTTATAAATA
The DNA here is from genome assembly GCF_008692025.1 of Phocoena sinus. Classification (NCBI taxonomy): domain Eukaryota; kingdom Metazoa; phylum Chordata; class Mammalia; order Artiodactyla; family Phocoenidae; genus Phocoena; species Phocoena sinus. The sequence goes on from NC_045767.1 coordinate 72,040,429, forward strand.
ATCCTGCTTTCAATGGTAGAAGTTAGAGAATTCTCCTCTTGGAAGTATAAGAATAAATTGTGTATTAACAGTATACTAATTGTTTACTGCTTTCAAAAAAAAAAGGTTGCCAAAAGATCGGCTATTACAAATAAACTTTGTTAGTGTAGATACAAAAACATTAAAAAAAAATCTCCTGAAATTATCATTTACTGTTTTTCCCTTTTCTAAAAATTTGAAGCAATCACATATTTACAGAAAAGTTGGAAGCACAGTAAATACAAAGAGCTTTTTTTCTGAACCATTTGACACTAAGTTGCTAACTGGTTGCCCTATCCCTCTAGGATATGTTACTCCTACAAGCAAGGACATTCTCCTACATAACCAGAGGAAATTCCATTGATACACTGCTACCATCTGAATCTCAGAACCCATTCCAGTCTTGCCAAGTCCCAATAATACCCCTTAAACCAAAAAGGTCTAACTTAGAATCACGTATTACACCTAATTGTCATGTCTCTTTAGTCTCCTTCAGTCTTCTTCCACTTCCATGACTTTGACACTTTTGTAAATTACAGGCCAGTTATTGCGTAGAATGTTCCTTAGTAGTAGTTTAGGATTAAATTACATCTTTAGCAGAAATATCACAAAAGTGATACTACACGCTTCTCATTGCACCCTATCAATTTGTCCCTTTACTGATGATAATCCCATCAACCACATGGTTGCCACATGGTATATGCCACACTTCCCATGTAATCAGTAAGTATTTTGTAGTGGAATATTGAAATAATATAAATATCCCAGCCCTTCAAACTTTCAGTTTATCTTTTATTGACATATGCCTGGGCTCTTGGTTTCCTATTTTATTCAATACTTTATTACGTGTACTATCATTATTATTTTCTATATTATTTTATTTATTTTTGCGGTATGCGGGCCTCTCACTGTTGTGGCCTCTCCCGTTGCGGAGCACAGGCTCTGGACGCGCAGGCTCAGTGGCCATGGCTCACGGGCCCATCTTTGATGCTCAAACTGCCCTCCATTTGGCCAGTGGGAGCCAATTCAAGCTGGCTTCTGTGTCCTTTGAACTTGCCCACATCCTTCTTTGAGCACTTTCTTGCTTTCTGGAACAAGATGTTTTGGACTCATCTTGTACTTTCCTTGTCTCGCCCTTGGAATTAGCCATTTCTCCAAGGAGCCTGGTTTCTTTTTGCAGAAAATGGTATCTGAAACCAAGATCTGGAGGCCCGTTGGAACTCACAGGGCGTGCTCATGGCTCTTAGCTTGCGGCTGTTCCTAGCCTCACTCAGCAGACAGAGCTGGAGGGGAAAATGTATTTATACAGCATGTGCCCTCAGGTGTGCACACACATACATATAGACGCTCACATCTATATTTATTTCTACATCTACCTTTATGTTGAAACATATACATTTATACCCGCGTCTCTAATTCCAATCCCATTAGGGTTATAAATCTAGTTTTCTGCCTTTCTATATTTTAACTCCTTTTTCCAACAACAGAAAACCTGGCTTGTTCTCAGCTTATTTGATCAGTCTCCCAGTCTGTAAGGACTCTCCCACTATCCCGACCACATCACCTGCGGAGGTGCCGCGCTCACCCTGCCCAGTGCTCCAACATTCCCCGCTGGCTGCCCCGTGTCCACGCCTTCCTCATCCTGCTCAGCTCTGACCCTCCACCTTAAGCCGAACTCCCTCCCACCCTCTTCATCCAACCTGGGCTCCTATACGTCCCACAGGCCACCCCTCCACGGCGATGCTGTCCTCAACATTTGGGTTCTAAGCCACTGCACTACCCGTCAGGGCACCTCGGAGGCACCTTGCTCTGCTCCCCGACCAGATTCCGGGCTCAGTTGCTCAGCAAAGGGGGAGGAAAAGGAGAATCCACGCAAAGGTTTGAGGTCTATAGAAAGCAATCAATGTTATTCTTTTTTCACTCTTTTCTCACTTTTAACACATATAAAAGAGGAATAAAATGACAAGATCTAGCTCTTGCAGCCTTCTCAGCTACTTTTTTTTTTTTTTTTTTTTTTGCGGTATGTGGGCCTCTTACCGTTGTGGCCTTTCCCGTTGCGGAGCACAGGCTCTGGACGCGCAGGCTCAGCGGCCACGGCTCACGGGCCCAGCCGCTCCACGGCATGTGGGATCTTCCCGGAGCGGGGCACGAACCCGTGTCCCCTGCATCGGCAGGCGGACTCTCAACCACTGCGGCACCAGGGAAGCCCTCAACTACTTTAAAGTCAGTAGCTTGTGAGGATGTGTGTCGTGTGTGTTTAATGTTTTATGCTAAGGCAGCCAGACCATCGCAGAAGCTCTGTACTCATTACTTCCCATCAGAGTTGACCTATTTCCCCGCCTCACAACAGAGCATGCAGAAAAGGCCAAGTTGGATAATTTGTTGCATTTTCCCTTTGTCTTGGGGAAACAAGGCCTATTAAGGGGAAAAGGCCAAGTTAATTTGTTATATTTTCCCTGGGTCTTGGAGAAATGTGAGTGGAGAAACAATAAACATTTCAAAAGGAAAAAAGACACAATTTTACAAATTAAAAAAATAATAAATTAAAAGTTTGTTTTAATTATTTTAAAAAATTAAAAGTTATCCTACGGGTTTTGTTTACTTCCCATAGGGAGAATAAATAATTTGTCTCACCTGTCGGGAAAGCTTTCTTTAAGGAAGCAGGGGAGAGAGTCGTCAGCTTGTAGGAATTTCTGACACAGAATGATTGGAGAATACTGCTAGTTAGGAGTATATATTTCTTATCCAGAGAGCATTTTTGTTCCTCTCATTGACATTCAGCTGACAGAGGTAAAGTTAAAACACTACAAACAAAACTGTTGGTGTTCAATGTCATTGCAGCACTATTCACAATAGCCAAGACATGGAAGCAGCCTAAATGCCCACTGACAGATGAATGGATAAAGAATATACGGTACATATATACAATGGAATATTACTCAGCCATAAAAAGAATGAAATAATGCCATTTGCAACAACATGGATGGACCTTGATATCATCATACTTGAGTGAAGTAAGCCAGACAGAGGAAAACAAATATCATATGATATCGTATTTGGAATCTAAAAAATGATACAAATGAACTTATTTACAACATAGAAATAGACTCACAAACATAGAAAACAAACATGGTTACCAAAGGAGTGGGGAGGGATAATTAGGAGTTTGTGATTAACATATACACACTACTATATATAAAACAGATAACCAACAAGGACCTACTGTATAGCACAGGGAACTATACTCAATATTTTGTAATAACCTATAAGGGAAAAGAATCTGAAAAAATATATATGTATGTATGTAAAACTGAATCACATTGCTGTACACCTGAAACTAACACAACATTGTAAATCAACTGTACTTCAATTAAAAAAGAAAAAGAAAACAAATCAAACAAAAAACACTGTTTGTGCCATGGGCAGGGAGTTATTAGGCAAGCTGGAGTTGTCCCCAGGAACCCAGACCTCGGAACTGGGCGCATATACCAGTCCAGCTCCTTCCAAGATGTCACCAAGGACACCTTCAGAAAGGCTCATCTCTGCTTTAATTTCGGGAAGGTTGGGGAGCTCAGCTGTAATGTTATTCAGAAAAAGGCAGAATAAAAATCAGGATAGGCCAGGTTTAGGACTAGAGTTACCAAGTCTAGAATTTACATTAAAAAACCATAAAGACCAGGGGGAGCAAGGGAGCTGGTCTCTAAAGTTTGGCAGAACTCTTCTACAGAATGAAACCGGACAAACACCGCCGTTCCCGGCGTGAGTCTCCCACCTCTGCCCCCGTGGCCACAATTGGCCACCCCAAGTAGGCAGCTGGGTGTGAGAGCTTTCAGGGGCCTCCCCAGAGCTTTTTTTAACCTGGTATTTTCTGCTTATAGACTTTCCACAGGGCAACCCTAGGTCCGGGGGCGAGGGGGATTCTCTTCAGCTGGGAAATCTGAGAAGTCAACTGGCCTGTGGCAAAGGAGATATTTTTAGCCGAGACTTGGATATCTCGGGAGTGCCATCTACTTTAGACCGCAGGGTGGGAGACACAAAACAGAGCTAAGCAAGGGGACTGGGGCGACTCTGCATTTTCTTAGCAACGACTGCGGAGCTTACCTTGGAAGAAGATTCTGTGTGTGCTCTGGTGGGGTGAGGAAAGCCGGCCGGGCGTCTTCTTAGCAATGGGGCTACACCCTCCCCGTGGAGGCGAGGCCCGGAAGTCCCGCCTTCACGCCACGTATTCGCAGGGTCTCTCCCAATACCTATCTGCTCACCTGCCCACCTGCCTGCCTGCTGCATTGGCATCACCTGAAACTCCTTAGAAATGCAAGTTTGGGGCCCCATCTACTAAGTGAGAAACTCTGGCAGTGGGACCCGGCCATCTGTGTTGCATCAGGCCCTGCAGGTGATTCTCAGGCATGCTAAACCTGGAGGATTACTGGCCTAATCACACGGTCACAAACTTCCCTAGATAAAGGTACAAGAACAAAACTTTATCCCTATCAAACCCACACGGCAGTACATCGTTTTAAATTAATAGACATTATTTTCAGCACATTTTTAGATTGACAACATTGAGCAGATAGTAAAGAGAGCCAATAATTCTTGGTAAACTTTTGTTTTTCTCCTGTGTACCTTACCCTTTCTCTCCCAGCTGAGTTTTGCTATCAAAGATTGCAACTGAGTCAGAGTAAGAAACAGCCCCCAGTGCTCGGGGCGGATGGCAGTCCCACACAGCAACCCTAGAAATGGGTACACCGGGCAGGCTGCAGGGAAGCCAACTGAAATTGTCTAAGATGATGTAGCCAGGGGAACGTCTCCTCCAAAGAGTCTGGGAACTAACATTAGAGTATTCCTAATGAATTAGCTGTAACATGAATTGGCTGCTGTAACAAATGTGACCCGTGGCCTCCAACAACACAAATTTATTTCTGTTACATTTCTGGAGGTCAGACGTCTGAAATCAGTTCCACCTAAAGTCAAGGTGTCATCAGGGTTGCCTCCTTCTGACCTCTTTGAGGAGAGGATCTGTTTCCTTGACTTTTTCAGCTGTTAGTGGCTGCCTGTCTATATTCCTTGGCTGCTGGCCCTTCCTGCATCTTCAAAGCACATCTCTCTAGTCTCTACATCCATCCTCTCATTGCCTTCTCCTCTGACTGACCCTCCTGCCTCCCTCTAATAAGGACACTGTCGTCCCAACAGTTCCTCCCAGATAATCCAGGACAATCTCCCCATCTCAAAATCTTAGCACACAATCTAATCACAGCTGCAAAACCCCTTTTGCCTTATAAGGTGCCATTCACAGGTCCTGAGGATTAGGATATGGATATATTTGTGGGTCCATTATCCAACTTACCACACTCCCTGTGGCCCTGTACTATCTAATACGGCAGAGACACTGGCCACATGTGATTATGGAGCACCTGAAATGTGATTCATCTGAATTGAGATGTGCTGTAAGAGTATTGAAATTTGAAGACTTAGTATGAAAAACATAGGTAATGTATTTCATTCATAATTTTTATATTGATTCCATGTTAGAATTGCAAAATCTTGGATATAGTGAGTTAAATAAGACATATTAAAATTAAATTAATCTGTTCTTTTTGCTTTTTCAAACGTAGACAATTTAAAATTACCCACGTGGCCGACATTACATTTCTATTGGACAGCGCTGCTATAGACCACAAAGGAAGCAGGGTGATATTAAATTTCAATAGTTTTATTTGTGTCTTACTCATAGTTATAAGGGAGCCTAGACATTGAAAGCAATATGTCTTCTTTCAACCTTCTCTAGGGAGAGCAACTGACTGCACAGAATTGAGATTTCAAATCAAGAGGGATGTTATATAGGGACATACACAACTAAATTCTCCACTAGATAACAGTAACCAAAAAAAATAATAATCACCTAGCAGCTCGTGTTCTTACAAAGCACTTTCTTAAAGCATAATTTTGCTGAATCCTCAATCACAATCCTGTGAGAGGAATATTGGTCCCATTCTTCAGAGAAAGAAACTGAGCCTAAGGGAAATTTACCTGCTGGAGTGGCACCCATCTAATAAGTGATGGATAAGAACTCAAGCCACGTTTGTGTGCCACAGTGCCCAGGGCTACCTTGAGCTTATCTTGGCTTGGGGTTAGTGATTTAATCAAGCTCACTCTACTTCCTGAATTATTTTATATCTAATCTTCCTAAACTTCAGAGATCCCAGAATTCTCCCTCTTCACCTGAAAATTTTGTTCCTTTGCCAATCTGAACACATTTTTGTGATTATTTATTAACTGTGAACGCAGAGGGGTGTGTGTCTTACCTAGCTATTTAAGGAAGAGGACTTTATCCTGTGTCGAACTCCTCAGCTAGAGGCATACCTGCTACTAAAACCAGACAAAGACACCACCGAAAGAGAAAATTACAGGCCAATATCTTTGATGAATATAGATGCAAAAATTCTCAACAAAATATTAGCAAAGTGAATCCAACAACACATAAAAAAGATCATACACCACAATCAAGCTGAATTCATCGCAGGGTCACAAGGATGGTTCAACATACACGAATCAATGTGATACACCTCAGCAACAAAAGAAAAGACAAAAACCACAGGATCGTCTCAATAGACACAGAAAAAGCATGTGACAAAATTCAACAGCCGTTCATGATAAAAACTCTTACGAAAGTGGGCATAAAGGGAACATACCTCAAGATAGCAAAAGCTATTTATGACAAACCCACAGCCAACATAGAGGCGTGCCTGGCCCCCAGCTTGATGTGGACCATCTGTTGGAAGGCCCCCAACACAAATGACTGTCTCTCCCCACCCTTTCCACCACCCACAAGCTGCATGCCTAGGTGAAAGGCTCAGATCTGACTTAGAGCCAGAGAAGATATCCCCAGACAAACCTGGCCTCTGGTGAGCAGATTTCCTCTGCTCAGTCTTCCTTGGAGTGGAACAGGCCATGTCGCACTTTGGCAGAGGTTGCTGTGAGAAGAACTGGCAAAGCCCCACAAAGAGGGAAGCAGATGTCAAGGTCAGCTAGGATGCCCCTTACCCAGCAGCACTTCCCGACTGTCGGAAAGGGAGGAGGGAAGTAAAAAGGAAAAGGGTACGATGTGCTGCTCATTTTCCCTGCAACATGAAAATCTCAGCCTTTAGATCTAGAAAGGCCCTTGGAGAGTGTCTAGTCTAACAACCTCATTTTACGCGTGAGGAAACCAGGATCAAACAGGTTAACTGACTTCTTTCTATAAAGTCTCCCAGCAACTTAGTATCAGGTAAAGACTGGAGCTCCCTTTTCTGATCGTTTTCAACTTGGACAAAATTGCTTTAAAGGATCACAGACAAGTATTAAGTAAAATCACACAGCTTCGATTTCCAAACCACGCTGCAGAGAAGAGGCACCTTGCTTGCAGGCTGAGACTCTGAAACAGGCACTCAAAGCTGAAAGTCATGTACAGTCAAAATAATCCTTGAAAATCCTTAGGAAAATGCCACATTGGAGACCAATATAACTTCTGTCAATCAACCCCACACAGTCAGTTTTTCCAGAGATGGAACAGGCTCCACAGTTGAGTACCAGATTAATTGGCTTGAGGTTAGAGGACAAAAAGGCACAGATCTTTAAACACAGGACCACACGTAAGACCGCAAGCTGGATACATATAAAAGGCAACAGAGTTCTGAAATTAACAGCAGATCCCCTTCTTTTATCCCCTGCTCTCACTCCAGGGCACTGAGCAGAACAACAGGCAAAGTGACTCATGCTACTTAAAGAGTCCTCTCTTCCCCACGCTCCTGATTTAGTGTTTACTGCTTAATTAGAAGCTAAGCTTCACATGCGCACGAATCTCTATTTTGTTCATTTGTGAATCCCAAGTGCCCGGTACTGTGCCTGGCACATAAATGTGTGTTGAATGAATGGATAAATCTACTCCTCTTTTTGTCCAGGCTACGTAGTTGAATTCTTGTAAGTTGATGTTATTTTGTTCTAGCACGTAGCTCTTAACCTCTCGGGGTGTTATGTTGCCCTAGCCAGAAAAATTCACATTGAACTGTTCATAGAGATTGCTCAGTACTCATGGGGTTCATGGAGCCCAAGATTAAAATTTCCTGGTGCTATCAACCTTTAAGATGCTGCTGTGACACTTTAGCAGAATGACCTTCTTGGCTTTGGAGAGACTGACATCGTTTACTTTCATAACTGCACAAGGACTTTTCTTTACAACTCTCCCAAATACTGGAAACAAAAGGTACTCTTTAAATGTTCAGCCCAGAAGCTCAAAGGGGACCTGGGCTAAGCTCAAACTCGTGGCGCCAAAATGATCTTCACAACCCTCCGCTGTATTTCCTGACCTACTCCTAAGCCGGCCTGTTGACCGACCGGCCCTTCTCCACAGATGTCCTCTTGAGATGCTTGCAGGTTTCAGCACTGATACTGGATGGCCAGATGGATCACCTACAGGACCACCCTGGATCCCCAGCTAGCCCTATCAAGCATTGACACTACACCTGTCACCACCAGCTCTGATGGTTTGGACCCAGGGAAATGTACGGCAGGAGAATATTCAAACAGCTGTTGTAAGGTGAGCTGATGGGGGCAACCGCCAGCAGGCTGAGAGGAAAACATAATTTACGGGTATCCTTCAGCAGAGCTCAGAGCCAAGCAAACACCGCTGCAGAACCCCCAGGGATGCGGCAAACAGACACACTGGTGCTCCAGGACAACAGCGGCTCTTTCTGAGCAAAGAGAAAGAAGGAGAGATGGGAGACAGGGCTGGGGACAGTGACGGGCTCAGGAAAGGGCAGCTGACTCAGTAACCCAAAAGTGAGCCAACCCATGTACTACACACCCACATGGAAAGCACATATAATCTCCCAACCTGCACGGTGATTGTCTGCCTATAAGAATAATAAATATTATAGACTATGCCCTAAATCAGATTTAGCAAGGTCCCAGAAACAGAATAAACTCCAGGCAGGGGAAGGATTACCTGTCTATGCATCTGTACTGGCTTGAACAGTGTCCCTCAAAAATTCATGTCCACCAGAACCACAGAATGGGACCTTAGCTGGAAATAGGGTCTTTGCCTTTGGAATTAGTTACGGTGACATCATACTGGATTAGGGTGAGCCTTAATCCAACAAGACTGGTGCCCTTAGAATAAAAGGGGAGGACAGAGACACAGGGAAGAAGGCCATGTGACTATAGAGGCAGAGATTAGAGGGATGCAGCTACAAGCCAAATGCCAAAGAGTGCCAGCAATCACCAGTAGCTAGGAAGAGGGGAGGAAGGATCCTTTCCTAGAGCCTTCAAGGGACATAGCCCTGCAGACATCTTGATTTTGGACTTGTAGCCTCCAGAAGTGTTAGCAAATAAATTTTCAGCGTTTTTAAGTCACCAGGTTTGTGGTAACTTGTTACAGCAGCCCCAGGAAACTAATACAGCATCTCTCTATTTTAGCTACCTTCAAATACATTTCTGTATAGTCATTCATTCACAAATAGTTAATTTGCACGAATTCTGTCCCAGGCACTCTTCTAGCAATGAACAAAAGCAAAGAAAAATCTCTGCCCCCATGAAGCTTATATCTCAGAGTAGGAGGAGACAGAAAATAATCAAAATAAAGAAGTAAAATACATAGTCTGTCAAATGGTGATAAGTTCAGTAAGGGGTCCTATGGCATGAGGTGGAGTATTCGTTTTCAATTTGAATAAATTAACCATTCTCAGAGGATTCTGATCCAAACATTGAACCTAAGATTCTAGTACAGACAGTCCTTGACTTACGGTTTTTCTGCTTTATGGTGGTGTGAAAGCGATACGCATTCAGTAGAAACCGTGCTTTAAATTTTGGATTTTGATGTTTCCCTGGGCTAGTGGCATATGGTAAGCTACTCTCTTGTGATGCTGGGAGGGGTAGCGAGCCGCAGCTCCCAGTCAGGCAATCGATCATGACGGCGAACAACTGATGCACTAACAACAGTCCTGTACCCAGATGACCATTCCGTTTTTCACTTTCAGTAAATTACTGAAATTTACTGATTCAGTAAATTACCTGAGATATTCAACACTTTATTATAAAACAGGCTTTGTGTTAGATGGTTTTGCCTAATTGTAGGTTAATGTAAGTTTCCTGAGCATATTTAAAGTAGGCTAGGCTAAGCTGTGATGTTTGGTAGGTGAAGTATATTAAATGCATTTCAACTTATGATGATATTTTCAACTTATGAAGGGTTATTGGGACATAACCCCGTTGTAAGTCAAAGTAGATCTGTACTGTCATTCTTGGGGAAAATGGTACAACACGTAAAGGTACATAGGGGAGAGAAGAGCCTCACTCTATTATATCAGAGTTTCTGTTCTAAAACCAGGAAAACCATCAGCCATAAAGCTCACTGTGAAGGGAAAAGAACAATTCATTAGCAAAAATCATCAAGGCTAAGGGTAGAATTTCTAAGGATTTTGTGACTAATACACACACTTGTTGGCTGATTTATAATAAATGTTAAATATAAAAATTATTATGTGATTATATAAATTATGTAAATCATAAATAGTCATTTACCATTCAACAAATGCCCTGGCAGTGATTCAGCTATGCAAAACCACTCTTAAGAGAAAAAGAAGCAAAGGGAGTGCTGGGCAGGAAAACTTTTATCATCCAAGAGTCTCATTAAACTATCACTCAAGCAAATTGAGCTATTTGTAATGAGGTGGATAGACCTAGAGTCTGTCATACAGAGTGAAGTAAGTCAGAAAGAGAAAGACAAATACCGTATGCTAACACATATATATGGAATTTCAGGGAAAAAAATGTCTGAAGAACATAGGGGTAAGACAGGAATAAAGACACAGACCTACTAGAGAATGGACTTGAGGATATGGGGAGGGGGAAGGGTAAGCTGTGACAAAGTGAGAGAGTGGCATGGACATATATACACTACCGAAAGTAAAATAGATAGCTAGTGGGAAGCAGCCGCATAGCACAGGGAGATCAGCTCGGTGCTTTGTGACCACCTGGAGGGGTGGGATAGGGAGGGTGGGAGGGAAGGAGACGCAAGAGGGAAGAGATATGGGAACATATGTATATGTATAACTGATTCACTTTGTTATAAAGCAGAAACTAACACACCATTGTAAAGCAATTATACTCCAATAAAGATGTAAAAAAATAATAAAAATAAAGACACACACACACAAAAAAATTATCACTCAAGCAAAAGAAAGCTCTAGAGCTAAGAGAACATTCCTCGGTGAAGGAGATGTTCTGTCCACACTGTCTAATACAGTAACCACTGGTCACATGTGATTATTGAGCACTTGAAATGTGGCTAGTGAGACTGAAAAACTGAATTTTTAATTTAATTTTGATTAATTTAAGTAACCGCATTAATTAAATAACCACATGTGGCCAGTAGCTACTCTATTGGAGAGAACAGCTGTAGAATCACAGAAGGCTGGCTGTGGAGACAAACCTGAGAGACTCATAAATGTGAGATGGGACCAGCTCCACAAATAAAAACAGGTAAGGGAGCCTTCACAGAATGTATAACTGTTACGTAGAGTTTTTCTAGGACATATTTATTTCCTTAATGCTCACCAGGCCCTTATAGATATTCAGCGGTATTATCCCCATCAGCTGGAAGAGGAAATCAAGGTTCAGCAAGATTTTTTGACTTGCCCAGGGCCTTGCAGCTTTTAATGGCTAGAGCCAGAGATTTGAATTTGGCTTTGACACCGAAATACATACTCTAGCCACCAAGGCACTCCATTTATAGCACCTTTCACTCTTGTGATGTTTTCCATTCAATCCACCCTCTCTGAACAGTCTGAAACACAAACGTGTGTGTGTCTGCATGTGTGTGTGTACACATATGTGTGTCTGAGTAGATTCTGCAGAACAGGTTAAGTCTGAGAGTTACCTGAGTTCTTAGTGTGGATCAAGTATTCCGTACAAATCAATATCCTCTAGACAACCAGCCCCATTCTCCACTTAATCAGGTAAGGACAGGATGCATGAATGCATGCTTGTTGACTAACTTACTAAGGCCAAAGTGGCACGTTAAATAAACCCTTCTTCCTTGGACACATTCAGCAAAAATTCTATAACCCAGCTTTTCTGGTCCTCAGGGAGCTCCCATTCCCCCCAGCCATAGACAAACTCAGACCACAATCACACCTGGTTGGTGGTGGAGGCACTGATGCCTGCTGTTCTCTTATTAGTAAGATTTCTGGAGCGTTGTGAAGAAGGTTTCTAATGGGACTAATTTTGCATCTTTTTAAAAAAGTTTCACTATGCCCAGAAATATACTTGATGAGATTAATAAAGCAATTCTTATTTGTCTCTTTAACCTCCTGGAAGGTTTAGCTGAGTCTTTCACCACTGTACTATACACCTATCCTGCAAGGAACGGTCTGGGAAGAGTCCTTTCCCCAAAATAAAGCTTTACAGCATTTCCAGGTTTTGAGATTTATGTCATCCCATACCCAACTAACTGTGAAAATAGTTCATCCCAGTGTGACTCTCGGTGTCCTGGGAAGAAGTCTATGGAAAGCCTGACTGCTCAGCCCAGCAATCACACATGTCTCTGCAGACAGCTAGTCTAACCTCTCAAGCCGCAGGAACCTGGTTCGAGGGACTGATTTCTAGCCTAATTTCCGCACAACAAAACTACTGACACCAAATAATACAAACAAGCTGGTGAATGTTGTGCTGTGACAAAAACTGATTTTATAATGGTTATTTCCAAAATTAATGTGTTGTGACATCTTTAATTTCAACACCTTCAGCCAAAATGTGTGTCTTTGGAAAATGATCACCAGTAAGTCCTGACTTCGCTCCCTTTCTGGTAGCAGTCGGCATTCCTTTGCAGAGTTTTGATTCCATCAGTAAATTATTGAATACTTTACCAATGGGGTGGGGGGGCGAGGAGAGACTACAAACTACAGATGGACACAGAGAAGTCGTCGCGGTCTTATTGAAGAGTGAGCTCGTCTTTGTAGTGCATTTTTCTCATAAGTCTTCCGCGGAAGGAGAGCTCTACTTTACGAATTGCCGGGACAGCTTCCCTGGGAACGCCCAGCCGGGACGCTTCCCTGATGAGCTCGCAGCTCTGAGCGCGCAGGGCTCGGTCCCGGGAATGACAGGCAGAGCAAAAAGCGCCTACACCGCCATCCACCGGCCCCGAGCGGGTGGCACCCGGAGGGGCGAGCTCGCCACGAGAGCTGGGGAAGAATCCCGGCAGGATCCGACCCAACACCACCTTCCTCCCACAAGCGCAGCCCTGCGTGCCTGCCCCGAGAGCGGTCCCTGATCCCCGGCTCCGCGCAGCTGGGACCACGCCGCAGCGAATGGATTCCGGGACCCTCCTGACACCGAAGAAGGAAGGCAGCGCTCAAAAGAGACCCGGTTCCTGGGGGCTCAGGCCAGTGAGGAGCTGCCGTGGTGCTCTTCCCTACCTTTCCTCTCTCGAACCAGGGGCAACGTCGTCCCTTCCCAGAACAGGATCGGAGCCCGCCAAACCCGGAGTAGCTCGAACCCGCAGCCCCTACCCCAGCCCCGCCCCCCCATGGCGGCCGGCGCCCGGTGTGCCCGGGCGGGTACTCGCCGCAGACGAAGTTTGCGCGCAGGGTACTCAGGAGTTCCCAGCACCCTGCAAGGGGCAGCGCTCAGATGGTCCAGGGATAACAGACACCGCTGTTTGCAGGGGAACCGGACGCGAGTCCGGGCTCATAGGAGGGATGAAGACCCAGGCGCGCGCGACCGGGAAGGGAGGCTTACGTCTGGGGCAAGCGAGGCTGCGCGGTCCTTCCAGGTGCCGGGCGTCGGCGCAGAAAAGAAGCCGCGGACCCCCGAGGGGCTGGTTCCGACGGCTCCTTCAGCAGCCTCCTCAGGCGCACTGGCGCCGCCGAGTCCACTTGATGCGTGGAGGGCGCCCCTGGCAAGGAGAGCGTGGTCTCCGGACCGACCCGACCCGAGCGTTAAAGGAAACACTACCCATGACCCTGGGAGGGTCCCGGACGCTGGGCGACCGGGATGGAGGGCCGTGCGCCCGAGGACTGGTTACAGGGCGCTTAGCGTGGCGCTGCGACAGCCGAAGCTCACCGACGGCAGGGCAAGAAGGTGGCACCCGAGGGGAGGAGGGGGCGGGACGGGAGGGATTGACCCTAAATTCATCCGGACCGAGAGGTCATGCGACCTGTTCAGCGGCAAAGCGCGATTGGGTGTATCTTACCTGCTCCGGGGCCCCGGCCGGGCGGTAGCGCTCTTCCGGAGCGCGGGCGGGGGACTGTTTCGTGGAAAACATGTCTCGCTTTTTCCTCCGTCCGCTCTTATCCTGGTCACTTTTCTCTCCTCTGCGTGCTCCTGGGAGAGGCACTACGGATGCCTTGCCTCTCGCTCAGGAAGAGACAAGTTGAACTTCAAGGGACAGGGGCTCCACATTTTGTCTGCTCGACAGATCCCACCTCCCTTCACTCCCGTCTCTGGGTCCCACCCATAAGAACCCTTAATGACAGATCCTCTACAACCCCACCTCTTTGCATTCAAATAAGTTATTCTTCAGGGGCAGAGGGGAAGCCAAGCGGACTGCGGGTCCCGCCACCCATGCCCACCCCCAAACTTACGCCCCGCGACGGCAGCACGAAGAGGACAAGACCTGAGCGTTTGGGCTGTGGGAGACCGAGTAACTGGGAGCAAAGGAGTAACTTGTCGGCTCTCCCAAATCTCATCACATCCTAGACCATTCTCTTCTGGCCAGAGCGTAGCCAAGTAAAAAATCAGAATAACTGCAGGCACTGGCAATTAAAGGGCAAGATTTTTATCTCAACAAAGGTTTAGGTTTCTAGGGCCAGCATTATTTGCTTTAGGCAAATGGAAACTAGCTTCTCTGTTTAGGGAAGGAACTGCTTTGCAAGAGTGCCTGAGACTTCGCTGAGGCTGCAGGAACCCGGGAGGGAACCTGAGCCTGCTTCCATAAACCTAGCAGCGATTTCCTGCGGAGAGCAATCACAGGCTGAATCCTAGGGGCCAACAGCTCTGTGCCTTTCTGTCACTCACCAGCAGCCCCTCTTCCTCAGGCAGCGTGAAGGAGGCACTGCAGGTATTTACAATGGTAGAGACTACCATTTGAAGCCCAAGTTGTTGTATGTTTGGCAGAAAACGACTACGCTTGAGTTTCTCTTAGAAATACATATTTTTTAATCCAACTTTAGTCAAGATCTAAGGAAAATTTTTAAAAATCACTCGAGGTTATTGAATAAATCCATCTCCATTATCCTGGCAGAGGCTATGCATAGTCAACAAAATATGTATCAGGCACTTGTTCCTTGAATATTATAGCTGGGGGAGGGGTGTATAACTTGTAAAATTGGGGGGGGAAATCGGTATTTTGTTTCTGAAATGAAGTGAGAAAGAAAATATTGTAAGTGCATAGTACAACAGTTGAAATAGGGAGTTGAAGTAACCAGCCTAAGTTTTAAGTTTACACAGCTAGCAAGTGCTGAGCTGGAATTCCGCAGAGATGTAATTTCAGGACTGTGTTCTTCTAAGATACTGCCTCATCACACGTCATTGTCATCACCACAGGGACACCAGTCTGAAAATCAAAAGCCTAGGCGATTTGTCTGCCAACTCTACCTTGAGCAAATCCCCTAGTCTTTCTGGGCCAGTTAATTCAGTCTGTAAAACAAGGGTTGGATTCAATCCTCAAGGTTTCTACAGGCATTCTGACGCCAAGTATGAATTGCTATTCACCTCCTTTCTCTTCCACTTTCTGCCCTCTAGTGGAGGTGTTAAAGGAATTGGGAAATTTAAGTAGCTAAATCAGTGAATTTGAGATAGGTAGGGTAAATAAGTCTTCTCTTTCACTACTATACAGTACTGTTCTTCAGAGAGCTAAAGCTGATTGCACTGGTGAAACAGCATTCTTTAAACTTCCTTTTAGCAAGAAAACCCAACCAGTTCTAGGCACCAATGGCATCAGAGTAAATATTTGAGGTAGTCTTTGCATGAGGGCAAACAGGTATTTTTATTATATTCTTTGTAACAGACTTCTATAATGTAAGGAATCATAACAAATGTTAGAAATCTCATAACATATGTGAACTAATTTGAATATGCAGAGGGCTCACAGTAATCTTCAATGACCTATTTGAATTATTCCTTTTTAAAAAATTTGCCACATTTGCTTTTCAACTTAAAGTGACAACCATCATCTAGTTTCTTACATTTCATTTTACAAAAAGAAACATTTATGGCCTTTTGAAATTTTTATTGTCCAGTATTTCAAACATATATCTAACTAATTAGATGGTTTAAAAGAAAGAACATAAACCTTAATGAGATTTATGGGAAAATTAACTTAAAGGTAGTGAGTATACTTCTGGAAAGGGTGATTTTACAGATTAACCTTTAGTCACATTTCATGTACAGACCAATTTCAGTGCTTAGTACTACAAATAATGGCAATTTGAGAAAAAGAAAGAGATATCTTAGAGAAGCAGCCAGCATCCCAGGATATGAAGAGGAAAGCAGTGGCTAAAATAGATATGCTATCCCACGGCTTAACACTCATCTAGGATTTATTAGCTGCCAGATGAACAAAATTGAGTTTCTGCCCTCACAGAACTTCCTGGCATAATGAATACATTAAACTGGGACTTCCCTGGTGGTCCAGTGGGTAAGACTCCTCAATCCCAATGCAGGGGACCTGGGTTCAAACCCTAGTCAGGGAACTAGATCCCACATGCATGCTGTAACTAAGAAGTCCCCATGCCGCAACAAAGACCCGGTGCAGACTAAATAAATAAATAACTTAAAGATAAATAAATACATTAAACAAACC
The DNA here is from genome assembly GCF_008692025.1 of Phocoena sinus. Classification (NCBI taxonomy): domain Eukaryota; kingdom Metazoa; phylum Chordata; class Mammalia; order Artiodactyla; family Phocoenidae; genus Phocoena; species Phocoena sinus. Next base: position 72,057,278 of record NC_045767.1, read on the forward strand.
CAAATATGTAAACTATGGAAACATACTTACAAGTAATATAGGACTATATTTCAGGGAGTCAGGATGTGATGTTTTTAGCTGAGATCTAAAGACGCAAAGCCTTTAAAATAAAAAAAAAAAATATATATATATATATATTAAAGAATAGAGCAAGAAACAGGCGAATTGGACAATTACCTATTGCAGGGAAGGAGAGTTTACTTAAACTAAGAAGGGAAAACAACATGCCCACATCTGAAGTAATATATTCCAGCACACTGAAACATTCTGTATATGATAAAAGTAGGCCGTGCAGACATTCTGTTTGCTGTATATAATATTTCTGGGTCATCAATCTCTTACTCTAATATACTAGTCACTGGGAGAAGTAATAAGAACCGGCCCATAAAAAGTTTCAAAGGAATTTTATTTCTAGCACCCTCACACACCTAGTGCTAGCTCCCCCTCACCTCCAGGGCTGTCATTTGACTGCCCACATCCAGCCTAGTGTTCCTAGGGATAGTACCCCCTCAATGACAATGACCACGTGAGCAAAAACCAAGGTGCTCAGTTTACAACTTGTTTTTTTGACCTGTGAATCAATTTGTAAGAGGAGTTATGATGTTAAGTCACATTTATCTGTATTATTATAGCTAAGAATTTCTAAGCACTCTGTGCCAGGCACTTCACAAAGTGACGTGTATACTTTCTCAGTTTTTAATTCTTGAAACAAACCTAGTTTCCTCTGTTGTAAAATGAGAATAATAACAGCTCCGCTGCATAGGTTGTCATGGGGGTTAAATAAATATAAAAAGTGCTTTAAAATAGTTGTAGACACATAATAATAGCTAACACTTACTGAACACTATTATTTCTCCTGGTTTCTATTTTACAGATGAGGAGGAAAGTACGTCTTACAAAAGTTAAATCTCACAATTAGAAAAGGGCAGAACCAGAATTGGAGCCCAAGCAATCTGGAACTAGACTGACCTCTTAACCCCTACCTCCTGTACAATTATCAAGACGGTAATGGAAAATGCCCCAAAAGTTTACGGCCTAGAATGACACTGTGAATTCACTCATTCATCCATCAAATAGTTATTGAGCACTGCAGTGGGTTGAATTGTGTCCCTCCCCAAAATTAATGTCCAACCGAAACTAAATATGTAACTTTCCTTATTTGGAAAGAGGGTCTTTGCAGGTGCAATTAGGTAAAATGAGATTATACTGGAGTAGGGTGGGCCTTAACTACAGAGTGTGTTCTGCTCAGAGACAGAAAAGGACACACACAGACACGGAGAAGGCAGCCAAGTGGAAATGGAGGCAACACTGGAGTGACGTATCTATGAACCAAGAAACGCCAAGGATTGACGCCCAAAACCAGAAGCTAAGAGAGAGGCATGGAACGGTTTCCTTCTCTGAGTCTCCAGAAGGAACCAACCCTGCTGACATTATGATTTTGGACACCTGGCCTCCTGAACTGTGACAGAATAAATTTCTGTTGCTTCAAGCCACTTTCTTTGTGATAATTTGTCACGGCAGCCCATGGAAACTAATACCAGCATCTGCTATGTGGCTCAGCATGGTTCCCCACTCTGGAGTTACAGCAGTAAACAAAACTGCACCCCTGCCCTCACGGAGCTTTCCTTCTAGTGAAGGAGACAGACAATAAACAAATATAGAATACAGTGTTAGGTCCTATGTAGCGCTATGAGGAAAAAATATTGTATGAAGATAGAGAACACCAGATGAGGGTGGTAATTAGGGAATGTCTCCCTAGAGGCGTTTTAACCCGAATGAATCTGGATTGTGGAATTTTAGGCTGTATATGGGTAACTCTTCACAGCACCACTGAAATACATGCCCTTGCGTTAACTGCAAATAAAACTTAGCAAGAAGAGCAGATCAGCAAACAACAGACCTAAACTTGCTCAACAGACCAAGATTCTGAAACACATGAAAAGGGTTTCCCAGAAAGGACACCCGTAAGAGTTTCTGGAAAGCAGAGGGGTTCCCAGCTCCACCCACTCCTGCCAAATTGTCATCTCTTCTAGGACATAGTAACCAGTACTCTGCTTTTCCCTCCTTCTATGAAGCTGGCTAACCTCAGAGGTAGACCCTAAGGTCTAAGGCTTAGACAGTAGTCTAATCACTGTCACTGAATAAAGAGGCAGCTTCCACAGACCAAAGAGATACAGCTACCTTACATCAGCTCTAGCTCCAGAGCTCAGACTTCTGTCCTACTTCCCAGTACCCAGGGATGGACAAACCTAGCCGCCGGAGGAGTCCCCTGGGTCATCTGAAATAACACAAAGAGCCCAAATTTTTTATAGGTCATCTATAAACACTAACACAAATACTTATCTCTTTTTAAAAATTTTAACATTCATAGCCATGAAGTTCAAGCATCAGACTTCTTTGCAAAAAGCAAACATTTTTAATGTTTTGCTTCAGTAAAGTTCCTTTGGCAATTTCAGCAAAGATTACACCAATTTATTTGAAATTATTTGATTTTAATTTAGACTTGAATAATGAAATTAATTGAAATACAAGCACTTAGGTGTTGGTCAATCCCTAAAAGTGTTTAAACTGAAAAATACTAAAAGATTTCAATATAAATATTCCACAAATTTCAAACAGTAAGCTAATAAACTTTTATGATACACAGTAAATAGGAAAATAAGGCCATCACATTCACATTTTTGTCTATGTCATTGTGAGTGGCTATTTGGTAACTCTTCCATTCCTTCTCTAATTGGCTTAGACTGAAGCAAAAAGGTCAACATGTACCGCTTTATTTCCCTCAGAACAAATTAATGTTAAGTATTTAAACAAAATTTCATTTCATTTTGACCTTAAAGAAATTATTTATTTCCTCCCCACTCCACTCATTGTGCAGCAGTTTCCGCAGCGTCCTCAGGCCACTCCTTCAGGGCAGTGGGGAACCGAGGGAACTGCAGGCCCGAATCACTGAGTCGAAGCACCACCAGCACCTCCACCCTGGGCTGCCTCCCGCTCATCTCCCTCCCTGCTTTTACCTTTGATTCCTTAGAGTCTTCTCTCCACACAGCAGCCAGAAGACAGTTATCTTAAAAGAACGATGGCCAACAACTATTCCCCACTTAAAACCTTCCAGTGCTGCCCACTGCAGCTAGAAATAAACCCCCATTCCACAGCATGGTATATCAAGCACACTGTGAACTGGCCCTGGGCGCTCTCTCCCCATCACTCACTCAGCTCCAGCCACACCAGCCCTTCTGTCTGTTCCTCAGCTCTGCCAAGCATCTCCCAACTTAGTGACTTCGTACTCGCTGATTTCTCTCTCTCACAGATTTTTCCCTCAGATCTTCAAATGTCCCCATCTCAGAGAGACTTTCCCAATCTAAACTAGCCAGTGCCTTTTCAGCCCCCTCTTTCATCACTTTCTGTAACATTTCTCTCATTTTTTTTTTTTTTTTTTTTTTTTTTTTTTTTTTTTTTTTTTTTATGCGTTACGCGGGCCTCTCACTGTTGTGGCCTCTCCCGTTGCGGAGGACAGGCTCCGGACGCGCAGGCTCAGCGGCCATGGCTCACGGGCCCAGCCGCTCCGCGGCATGTGGGATCCTCCCAGACCGGGGCACGAACCCGTGTCCCCTGCATCGGCAGGCGGACTCTCAACCACTGCGCCACCAGGGAAGCCCTCTCTCATTTTTTAACATCACTTATCATACATGAAATCACGTCCATTTTATTGTGTATCTATTTCCTGCCCACTCTCTTCCACTCCTTAACAGGTCCCTGAGAGGATCACCATTATCTCCAGTACCTAGAAGGTTCCTGGCACGCAGTAAAGGCGTATGTTGATTGAATAAATGAATGAATAGTTGGGCAACTTTGGGTTAATTAATTAAGCTCTGAGCTACTAGCCAAGCAAATGAGAAACAGCAAACTGCTTCATTTATTATTCACTCAATCTCCCTCTTCCGCTCACTAGATTCTTCCGCACAAATCAGAAAGAAAACTTAGCAAGAACACAAGCCCAACAAAGAGGCATGAACTAGGCTTCAGGTTTGTTTATTAGGCCAAGATTTTGAAATACATGAAAAGAGCTTACCACATGGACATCTAACATTCATTTTAGAGTACAGTAAGGTAATGACTTGGGTGTTAACAGCTCTAGTTTAGAGCTTCTGAAACACCAACCCAGTAACTCTTAACATTGGGAAAGGTAAAAAAGAAATCTAAAATTAAAACAAAAATACCATAAAGAAAGGAATGACTGCCCTTCCACTTTAGATACCAGCTAATACTTGATTAAGGAACATAACATTAAAGAGACTGAGTTAAAGAAAGCAAAATTTTAAAATCCTTCTTTGTACTTTTACCACTTTTTAGTACCTATCAATTACTATGTTTTACATCAAGCATTAGAGTTTTATACCTTGATAAAATTATAGGTTCCTGAATATTTTAAATAGTAAATATTCTAGATTAAAAATTTGGTATGAAAAATTTTAATGAAAACATTAATTATACAAAAATTAAATAGCAAAACCATTTAAAATGACTTACAATTCAAACAGACTTGGCTTACTGATATTTCTCTATCAGCTTGTTTTCATAAGAACTTATTATTTCCAGCTGAAAAAAAATCTACTTATATGATTGTGGTAAGAAGAAATGAGAATAAAGTACATAAAGCTCGTAAGCCTGTGCTCAGCATATATTGCTCATAAATATTAATTTTTCTTTTATTATTACTTTAAAAAAACACATACAAGTTTTACAAAACATGTCAACTTCAGTTAAAAGCTTCTTATATAAGACATAGCCACATGTGAGGAATCTAGCCTGGCATTTTTTGAAAACAATTATATTTTCCTCTGAGTGACATACTACATAAAATTTTACTTCAATAACTGATAAAAATTCCTCACTAATAAACCAATTTCTGAAGTCTAATTATATAGCTTCATGTTATAATTTATGAGGTCTTTTAGAGGATATATATATTTTAAAAAGTACAAAGTTACATGACCAGGAAAAGTACCTTTTAATAAGTAACCAAAACATTGTGAAATATTCCTCTTACTACACATACGGCTCAGTTTCATCTTAATTTTGCCCAAAGAAAAAAAAGATGGCTCTAAATAGTAAATGAAACAGTTATGTTAATAGAAGGAAGCACAATGAACAACTAACATGTTACCCTGCCACTGGCTATGCCTTATGAAATATTTTACAATTTCAGTCATGCTTTTACTATTGCCACTTCTAGTATGCTAATTAAGATAAAGATTAACATTCTGTCCTTCTAACAACCGCTGGAATAGAGAGATGAATGTGAATATATATTATGTTCTACAACATTCACTTTCTAATATTCCAAATTTAACAACTTATCGAAATCTAATCTGAGGTATATTAAGAGATCAAACATTTTTTAATCCACACCATGGGCTATGTACCATGCAAACACTAAAACCACAACTGCACACACTGGAAAGAGATAATATTTATATTTTTGCCACAGCGTTAGCTCAACTGCCACTTCATCTCTCTTCCTGTTCTTCTTCCGACGACCCTTCAGTCTGTTTTCAAAAGCCTCCAGTTCGGCCTAAATCAAAACAGTATCATTTTTATTAAATTCAATACACACATTGATTTAAAATTTTCCACTTAGATAAAAATAAATTTGGGAAATGTTTTAATAGTAATGGTATATAATAAACATATTGATTTGATTTTTTAAAACAACATCTCTCCACTACTGATTGTATTCAACAAATTCAGAACTTAGGTAAGCAGAAAGGGAACTAGGGAGTAGTGAAAGAGATTGTTTCAGATTGAAGGCCTGTCTTTGATACTAAATACAGAAACATCTGATTTAAAATATAGACATTAGTTTTATACATCAACACCATTAACCTATAATTAATGGGGCTCTATAATATAGAGCTTCTAGTAAGTGCTAACAGATGACCCATTAGAATAAAGATACCTATAATTCTAGTTTTATACAATGCTGGTATAATAAACATTACTGGCTTGTATGAAAGAAATTCAAGTGAGTGAAGAGAAAAAAGCTGCCGGAAATTGATTCCTCTCTGTCAAATACATTTCAAAACACAGAGTAAAAATTCTTCAGGGGAAAAATGCTTCATGCTTTAAATCAAAATGACTCTTTTAGAAAGTAGAATTATATAAAAAACTCGTTCTAAAAAAGGATAACTCGGGCTTCCCTAGTGGCGCAGTGGTTGAGAGTCCGCCTGCCAATGCAGGGGACGCGGGTTCGTGACCCGGTCTGAGAGGATCCCACGTGCCGCAGAGCGGCTGGGCCCGTGGGCCGTGGCCGCTGAGCCTGCGCGTCCAGAGCCTGTGCTCCACAACGGGAGAGGCCGCCCGCGTACCGCAAAAAAAAAAAAAAAAAAGAAAAAAAAAGGATAACTAGATGACACTCATTATAAAGTATAGATTTTCAGTCTACTGTTAAGAACTTACTTATTAAACTTTAATGAATGATAATATAACACGATACACTATAGTGCATTGTTATTAACTAAAACCGGATACTTATTAACTAAAATATATATGTAATATTCATGCAAGATTCTGTAAATGTGTATTTAAAAGGAAATAGAAATTTCAGTTAACATATCCATGACTTTGCTCATAAACCACACTGGAAGAAGACTTAACATATACTTAATATAAAGTGGCATTCTTCAAAGAACCAAAATGTCAGAATATTCTCAAGTAGTTGTTGATATACAGCACAAGGTCAAAATATACTAAAAGCAGTCAAACTTGAGAACTACTGACACAGTAAAATAACTAATGCTTTAATGATGACTCACAGTCATCAAGCTTGGTTTAAATTATTTTCTATACACTCTGTTTAAAAGGTGAGTAAATAGAGAATATGTTTAAGATTTCTATCCACAACTGTTTATGAAAAGGGGAGGAAGGGACACCCTAAACTATTCTTAATAATTTAATCTCCCAGGATTTTAGTCGATCCATGTTTTACTGTATTAGCTCTGATAACTTATTTTTTGGTATTAGGCAAACCAACTTTATAGAACCATAAAACACCAGAGGTCATTTTATCCCACCCTTGCTACATGAGTTGTTTTTAATGCCCTCTCTCAAGTCATGCAAATTTCAATTTCTTCATTCATAAAGGCAACAGTTTGCATACAATATATACTGCTTGATAAGTATAAAGCAACTCAAAATACAAACTGACAAAAAATTACATGTCACTATTACAAAGTTAAGACACTCTTTGGAGTGTATGATCAATAAATACAGTATTTGAGCAAACAGGGGATATCAGGAATGTACTTGTTATCTAGGTAATAAAGAACAGATAAAAATCCTGCATTCAAGAATCTAATCGGTAAATAAGGGGATGTATTATTAAAACAAATGTATTGGTTAGTAAACAGCACTTATTTGTCACAGATAACCTATAACTCAGTAAAACTCAAATAATTTTAGGTGAGCGAAGACATGCACTGCAGAGGATGACTTAAAATGGATGCTGCCATGCCCTGACCCTCACCCCTCAACCAAAAGAGGAGTTATCTCTTGAGAATGGACGAAACTGGCAAGCAAGTAAATTGGGAATACACAAAATATCTGTGAACATACAAGGTCCCGTGCTTCTTCAGAGGTTCAGTATACCTGGACTGAAGTAAGTGAATGGCTAATTTTTGTTTTACAGGAACTGTATTTTCAGTCCAGAACTGAGCTCACCAGATCCTAATCTGTATGTTTCCACATATCTTGTATTTGCATAAAAACTAACGATGATGCAAAGAGACAGAAGTTTGGGTATTTTTTGTTCAGTTACCTGTTGTCTTCGTTTTTCCTCTTCAAGAGCAGCTTTGGCTTCTGCTTCTTTTATCTGTTTATGGACATTTAAAAGTAAATTAACATTGTAATCATCAAATTTTACATAGAATTTTAACATCTTTCCTCCCAGGCTCCACTAACCCATAACAACTTCTGGGAGCTTTAAATTGAAAATTATTTAAAGAAACGTAAATGTTATATACCGAGAAGTGTTACCAAGGTACTATCTAACAGATAGGGGGTAAGGGGAGGTAGGTTGTTATACCTTATATAAACATTTCAGCTTAACAACTATAAGAGATATTAGATCACAGTTCAAAGAGTTACAACACTGTAAACTGAAATACTTTAAAACTGGATTTTTTCTCTTAAGTTACCATACTAAGACTCTATAATAAATTATTGAATACCACTCTTTGCCTAGAGTTGAAATTGACCATTTTCCTAAAATGCCCTCTCTGGAAGGGAATCCTTAGCTTCAAACAAAACCAAGAGCCTACTCCTTGATTGGGTTGATGGACAGAAACAGTGATGCTAGAAGTAACCCAAACAGCAAAGAATCCCAAAAGCTTATTTTTGTGTTATTTTAACATAATTTTCAGGAGGCTTACACTAACATTAAGATGAATAACTATGTTCCAGAGCACATACACTAACTGGTACAGAGGATGGAAAAATCTAGTACACACCAGACCATAAAAAGCACACCTGAGGGTTCAGAATAGGCTAACAAACTAGGCTTTTATCACAAAAACAAAAAAGGATGAGATTTCGAGTTGTTCATAATAAGCACATAAATTAATGCACAAAATAAGTAGGGAAAGGCTGCTAACACATTAAAAATGACATTTAACCTGACATTACCTCAGATGCTTTCCGCTTCATTTCCTTGCATGTTATGTCACATTCTATGGAAATCTGATTTTCACGTACTTTGTTGCACTGCAATTCCTACAAATAAAGTTTTTAAAAATTTGATTTTAAAAGGTTTTCCCTCGAAGTTGTAACTGTATGCCATAAAAAAGCCGAATTCCTCTAGCAGCTTAGGATTATGCATACTATTTAAGTCGTGTTAATATTTAATAATGACATGGTTGCATGCATTAAATGTCTCAGTTCAAACAGTGATTATTCTCTATCTCTTAACTGCAAAAAAAGTGAATACCATAAAATTAAAACCATCCATTTAATAATCATTTATTAAACACCACTACCAACTTAGCTTCAATTTCATTTTTATTCTTCATTTTTCTTTATCTTTTCTTGTTATTCTTCTAAAGCTTCCAGGGAGGTACTAGAGTAGTGCCATCCAACACAGCTTTCTGAAATGATGGAAATGTTCTAAACGTGCACTACTCACAAGGGTAGCACTTACCACACATGGTGCCTGAGCACTCAAAGCATGGCTACTGAAATCGAGGAACTGAATGTCATATATTATTTAATGCTGATTCATTAAAATTCTAATTTAAATAGCCATATGTGGCTGGTGGCTACCCACTCAGTGCAGTTCTACAGTTTTCTGGAGAGCTAAAAATTTTTCTCTCAACCATTTTATCTTTTTAAAAAATGTTTAGATGAAAATCATTCTAAAGCTTATATCTGTACTTCACTGTCTCCTTAATGGAATAATAAAAAACAAATCTACTCTTTTATTGATGAGGTGACATCAATACTACGATCAATTTGTGTACTATTCTGTAATAAAATAAGTGGTCCTTATTTTAAACAGTCTTAGACTTTGCTTTTGGAGATCTTTTATCTGCCTTGTATTCGTTCCATATTTTTTGCTGCCAGATGTCACTTTTGCTCTAAGTGTACCTATTTGTACCAGTTGCTCCTTTCCCACCACACCCTCAGACACTAGTTTTTTAGTTCATATCTACCAGGGTTAGGAAATGAGATCACCAAATCCTGAGCAAAGTACATATACTTTAATGAAGCACTTTATAGCACAGAATTTTGGCTGAGGTTGGTGATAAACACAGTCTTGTCATCCAAGGACAGGCCAGGCAAAGGAAAAATAATATGGACAAACATTAGAGACACAAATAAATACTGCATGTTTGTGGACATGAAGTCTATCAGCCTGGAAGAAGGATCATCATATCTTTTCTCATTCAAAAGGTACTTATAGAGTACCTGTTACATGAAAAGCACTGTATTAGGGACAGGGGATACAACAAGGAAAAAATTAATATGGTAAATGCTGAACTAATAATAGCTGCTACTATTAAATATAGCAGTCACTGTGCTAAATGCTATATAAGCATTATCTCTTTCATTCCTTTCAATAAGCCTATGTATAAACTATTTTACAGATGAGGAAACAAGGTTACACATGTCCCTGGAATCACAAAGCGCTTAGTCATGAACCTAGCACAAAGTACAAAGAAAGCCAAGAGGAAGGAGCACCTAAGTCTTCCCAAAGGAGGCAGAGGAATAAAAACCTTCCTAAACAAGGAAATGGTTGCCCTGAGTATTAACAGGATTCTAGAAAGCAGAGCAGTAAAGGCAAAAAACAAATATATGGCCACAGATTAAAGGGGACATAGCAGATGTGTTAGGGCACTTAAGTAATGGATTCACAGAGATGACTGCCAGGGGATGAGACTGGACAGGAAGGCAAAGGTAATATCATAGATCCCCCTTTATGCCAAGTCTCTACATACGTACACCTTCCTTGTAAAGTGCATATTTTTTCCCAAGTGATGAAGAACCACGACGAACTTAGATTGGAAGTATTACAATTAGAGGCAAGGAAATCTCTTATGAAGCTGTTTTCAAAGTCCAAGCATAATCTGCTGCTAGAGTTCTAATGGGTGGCAAACTGCACTCGGACAGTAAGATGAGATTTCAGAGAAAACTTGAGAAACATTTCAGACTAAAAGTGATTTGACTGAGTACTGATTTTCATATAAAGGTGGTCCATTTAAATATCTAACACTTAGGGATCCAACTCCAGAAAAGCTCAGGCCTATAAATTTAAATTCAGAAGTTACCTGAATCCACGAAATTATATAGTAGGAACTATAAAAGTAAATGAAAAGTAAAGGTCCTCAATAAAAGCTATACATTTTCAATAAATATTTGCTGAATGGATGAATAAATGAGTGAACTGAAACAGAAAGGAGAGTAGCTTTAGGGAACAACCATAAGAATATGAAGGCAAAAAAAGACCTTACAACTATAACTGAGAAAGAGAAAATCAGAAGTCAAGAAAGAAGAAATCTTCAAAGGAGTCAACAGTGTCAACATGAAAGTGAAGGAAAAGAACTGACCTTTAAGAGTTCAGTGAGATTCTTCAATCCTAAGTTTTGCTAAATGGTATGTAGTTTGCTTCCACTGAGCTTTCCAATCATTAGCTTTTGCCCTTTTACTCCTTCATTACCAGTATTTTATCTTAAAATTAACTCTCTCCAAATTTGAATGTTATTGTATAATTTTATAAGGCTACATGTATGTGAGGTCTTTTTAAGGCAACACGTTCACAACATAATACTGACGGTAAAAAAATGTCATAAATAAGAGCAACAAAGGTTAATTCCAGACCATTTCTTAAATCATGAAACTTACTTATTACTCACATTGTGCATCTTGTGCAAAAACCTCAAATCTAGAACACACTGATTCTATCCAAAAAAGGGCACTTAACTCAGTTCCAATATAAAATAATCCTCTTTTACTATTAAATTGCAGAAAACTAAATTGTCAAACAAAGCTGATTTTTAAAATAAACATTTGCAGAAATAGATATGCCAATAATAAAAAGATTCTAAGAAATAAGACCTTAAAATTAAGTCAAAAAAATAAAGTCAAAGAACTACCAAAATACAGACTCCCCCTCCCTGACAAAAAAACCCCCACAAAACAACAAAACCAACAAAAATGTACACAGAAAAGAATTTTCAATAACTTAAAATATATACCTTTTTAATTCTTTTACAAGGACATCTAAGTTTCACCTTTTGGTTGCAATTAAAGGGACATTCACCAGGATGGCACATTTCTTTGCATCTATGACCACAAGGAAGCTAAAATAAAACCAAAATAAAACAATTATATATTTATATTTTAGTCATACTCTACCTCCCCTTTCCCCAGCAACTATTTTAAGAAAAAGTCCATTCCAATAGGGTCAATAAATCCTGGATAATTGGCTGATTTTTCAACTTTTTTCTTTTGGATATAAATTACCTTAATTCCCAGAAATGCTCAATATTCTCCCTGGTTCCACTCTAACAGCACATCTTACATCACTCTTGAGGCTAGAGCCACGTGACTAATTTCTGGCCAACGGAATGTAAGCGTAAGTGCTTTTGCGCCTTAAAGCTTCTCAAGAGCACACATCCATGTTCTTCCCTCCCAATGTGCTGGAAATGAGGATATCTAGAGCAACAGTGGGGCCCATGACTCAAAGAGAGCAGAGCTGCCCTGCTAACTTGGGTCCCTGGTTCTATACGTGGAGCACTGTGACACATCCACCTTCCCTTGTAAAGGCAAAGTAATGCCATTAGTCCTGAAAAGGTATTCAAACTCATGAGTAATCATGGAAATGTAAACTAAAATCATGAGATGCCATAAGATTGGCAAACATTTTTAAATTTTGACAATACCAAGTATTGGTAAGGATATGAAACAAAAGGAGCTATAAAATCCTGACGGTAAATTGGAAAATTTACTGGTTACATATAATTATTTTGGAAATCAGTATGACTTTAAGTTGAAATTACACATTCCCTATGGCCAACCAGCTGCACTACAAAGAGAAATCTATACACATAATACCAGAATGTACAAACAAGAACATTCATAGCAGTATAACTCTACCTATCTACCTACAGTAAAATAAATAAACTACAGTAGATTCACAATGGAGTAAATGGTCTACAGCCACATGTAATAAAAATGCCAAGCACAATGTAGAGCAAACAAAGCAAGTCACAAAAGTTCATACTTTTGAACTTTAAATATAAAATTATGCAATCAATATTGCTTCCAGATATACCCACAGTAAAAACTTTAATTTACAGTAAAAATTATAAATTAAAGCAAGGAAATAATTATTATAAAAGGCAAATGGTGGTAACATAGAATAGAGGGTGGGAACTACACTAAGAAAGAAACTTTGGTAGACTTCTGAGATGCAGCAATGCTAAATTTTTTGACGTAGGTGGAGTTACATGGTGTTCACTTTTTAACCATTTGTTAAACTGTACATATATGTATTATGTACTGTTGAGTATGTAATAATTTCATTATTTTAAAAAATCAAATCACATGACCATTTCCCTGTTAGATGTGCAAGTATGTATTATCTCAAAAGCCAGGTTATATTCTGAAAGAGCAGAAAAGTAGTACCAAAGAAAGTTGATTAGAATGTATAATATATAGTGACTGTATCTTCATTATAGATTTCACAACAAAAAACAGAGGTTTTTCTAAAACATTCAACCTTGATATTCATTTAAAGATGAGATATCCTACCCCTTCCACTCACAGTGAGATGGTTTTCTTCTACTCTACTCAGCCCTTAGTATCATTCTGCTAGTGCTTTGGTTAAGTCATACCAAATGGCTTACCAATAAGCAACACGGTCTAGTTCAAAATGTTTCATTTTAATCCCAATAATTTAAAAATTTAAAAAGCGCTCTTTAAAAATAATTAAGGAAAGCTTGAAAATCAATATTATTTGTAGATAAATACCCAAACCATAATCACCACAGCCAGCAGATCTATAGCACTTACCATACACTAAGACCTTTACATGTTATTAACTCACTTAATATTCAGCACTCTAAAGTGAGTGTTACTATTGCCCCCATTTTACACATAAGCAATCTGAGATACAGAGACATTAAACAATTTGCCCAAGTAAAAAATAGAAAAGCTTGCATAGGAGTGATAAAACCAAATTCAGAAATAATTTTTAAAAGTAGAATTGTATATGTGGGGCACAATTTAAATAAAGGTGCAGTTCTTAATATCTTTACATTTCCTTTTAGTTTAATTCAAACCTAATTGAACAGTCAAACAGACACATAGAGTGTATATCAAAGAAGTGGTGGAGCTGGAAGGACATGCCTATGCCATTCCCACAGTTCACACTTACACTCACACTCAATATACATTTACCAACTACCTAATATGTACAACCAGGGAACCAGAGACTGGATATAAAGACAAACATGACACAGTTCCTGCCCACAAGAAATCTACAGTATGGAAAGGGGAGGAGAAAGCAAACAGGAATTTATCAATGGATCAGAATTTGTCATAATCCCATACCGTAACTCTGAGTCTAAGATATCTATGGCAGATTCAAAAAGACAAAGTTCTTGGCTGATCCAGAGTATGAGTTGATACCATAGCCTACTGGTTCTCAAAGTGTGGTGCCAGACCAATAGTATCACCCTTATATAACAGCATATTAGAAATGCAAATTCCTGGGCCTCCACTCCAGGCCCACAAAATCAGAAACCCTGGGGTGGGGCCCATTAAGCTTTTTAACAAGCCCTTGAAGTGATTCTCATGCACACTAGAGTTTGAAAAACACTGCTGTAGTCTTATCAATGTCAAGAGAACAAAAACTAGAATGAGCTCTATTAACCACAGTAATACTCACCTGTCCACCCCTAGACTGTTCTAAACCATAACAGCCATTTGGATTGTTCCCAACCTAAGAATACATTTTTCAAGAAAGTCCAAGGAGACACTAGCAATACCAGGGGCTCCAGAATGGCCTAGATCCCAAAAATGATGAGCATGAGAAAAAATTTTTTAAATAAATACTGCCCACTCATCTCCAGTCCCACCAAATGGCGTAACAGGATCACAAATGAATCACGGCCAAGGCAATGCTAAATTGCAAATTAGCAACCCCTGAATTCAATTTTATTTCTAACTGCAACCTCATACCAAGTTACTGTGTCAGGTTAAAAATAAAACATTCTCAACTACTTATTACCTGGAATTTTAATCTGGACAGAAGAAAATTTATTTTAACAAGGGAAAACTTAGAATTTGAAGAATTCAGAAAATTAAACTTGAAATATCCCATGCCTCTAGTTTCACTCATATAACAAAGACAGGATTATTAAAATAATCATTTATTGCTTGAAATGTCTCCCTTTTTGTAATCTTACATAACTTTTAAAAATCACAGGTGCAATTTCCAAGTTGTTAAAAACAGTAATCCATAAAAAGTGTCCAAAGTTTTAGTTAAAAGGAAATACTGTAAACAAAAAGGCATATCGTGAATTGATTTCTCTTTTTATTTAATCAAAGAGACAATACTGTATTTAAGACTTCATTGTCATCTCTTCCGATTCTAAATAGGATGAGAAATACTTAGATAAGTATATAAAGACAAATAATTAAAATAAAAGAGGTGCTATTAGTACATCTATAAGTCAAAAGATTTCCTTTATAAATGTCCACCCAAATGAAATAGCCATCACTTCCCTACCCCCGACAACAGCAAAAAAGGTACAGCCTAACTGTTAAGTTGGCCAAGCAGAGATAGACTACTTTTTGTATCTCAAATCATTGCTGGGCTAAATCACCAACCAGTGAGTTTTTACCTTTTTACTCTGAACCACTTTCAATAAATTAGTTTAAATACAACGCATATACAAGCACCAGAATCTCTAAAAGCAAAACTTTATATATGAATGCTTTATATTAATTCAAGATAATAATGAGCTTTAATATTTACACACACACACACACACACACGCACATTATCTGTTTTTTCTGCTGTGGATTTACTGTCCAACTGCCCATGAGCCACACGGTTCTTGATCTACTTATATTTTAAGGTGGGTAAACATTAGGTCAATATTTATTGTGTAAAGTACATAAGCTATCTTTAAAACTGCTTAAAAAAATCTTCAGAGTCATTCCTGGTCCTAATATCCCCAAATGTCATAAAGAGATGTGCTTCTACCCTAACCATACGTTTCTACAGACATCAATCACATTTCCCTTTCTGTACCCACATTTCTAGGGGTCCAGAAAAGACCTGGAATAGGATGACCAAACAATAAAAGAGAAACAATGCCTAAGAAATACAACGTAAAAGATTCTATTAAATCTTACCTCTTTAGGACACTGATTTTTGCAACAACTAAGGAGGTTCTTTTCATTTACATCAGCTGTGGTTATTTTTCTAAAAAGATGAGAGGAAGTTTTGATGACATTCAAACAAAAGTCCATTTTATAGTATGGTTTTTCTAAAAAATAACTCAATTTCAAACATATCCATAAAATTATCTTACTTATTTACTTCATTTTTTAAAGAAATATTTTAATTGTATCTCATCTGTAACATCCTCAAATTACTTAACTGTTTTGATAATTCAAACCTTCTAGCCCTGTATCTTCCACCAACAAATCAAATGCCAAAAATGGCAACTGCTGCAAAAAGGAAGTACAAAACACACACAAAATATCTACGCCTGACCTTTCTTTAACAGTTCCTGCTAGTTATCTCTCCCTGTAGATCAATCATTATTCATAATTATAATTCTTTGTAAAGCTTCTACATAAAAGATTTCAAACTAATGGTTCAATATATTACTTAAAAATTGACTGAGGGCTTCCCTGGTGGCACAGTGGTTAAGAATCTGCGTGCCAATGCAGGGGACAAGGGTTCGAGCCCCGGTCCACGAAGATCCCACATGCCGCAGAGCAACTAAGCCTGTGCGCCACAACTACTGAGCCTGCGCTCTAGAGCTTGCGAGCTACAACTACTGAGCCCACGTGCCACAACTACTGAAGGCCCCGCACCTAGAGCCTGTGCTCCGCATCAAGAGAAGCCACTGCAATGAGAAGCCTGCACACCACAACGAAGAGCAGCCCCCGCTCACCAAAACTAGACAAAGCCCGCATGCAGTAACAAAGACCCAACTCAGCCATAAATAGATAAATAAACAAATAAATAAATAAATTTATTAAAAAATTGACCGAGAGAAAATGCTCACTCAGATTTACTTCTAAAGAACAGGGAAAAAAAATGTTACTTCAAATTGAGGAGTTTAGGCTATTCAGTGGGAAGTGCAGTAAGCTTATTAGAAAAACTTTTTTTCAGTTGATTTTGGATTAAGCCATCTATTAATGTTAGAAATTGATTCAGATCATTTTAGACCAATCTGTGCTTTTATATGTTTTCAGTGTGTAATTCAGAAAAAGTCACAAACACCAATGAATAATAATTCCTAACAGACAGCTCAACAGTAGACACTGCATGAGTCAGTAAATAGTGACATTCTAAAAATCCCCATCACCTGTGTCTCACTTTACTCTTCCCCATTACCTTCCTTCTCCTTTCCTTTATTTTCTTTTCCTGTTCCCTTCACTAGACATAATTGCCAAAACATACCATAAGTTTAGCCTCACTAATGTCAAAACTATTATCTTAAGTATTTGTATCAAATTGGCTATAAATGTACTCTAAGATACCACATGCAATTTTCCCGGCAAAGTTGCATGTAATAATAACAAAGTTTTTACTCTGGCTCTATTAAAGTTGTATATTTTCATTCTTACAGGTAAGGTGCTTACCTCTTAAGAGCTAATATCACTTTGTTCCTGTTACTCTATCATTAGGAATAAGCTTTTCAAGGCCTGCATCTTTTATATCTAATTTCTATAGAAGAAATTACATGAAGCAAAAAAGGATCAAAAGGAAAAGATGACTTATGAAATTATTCACTGAACTGAAAGTAAATGAAATTATTGGGACAAATACTAAGACTGAAGAATTCTATATAAAAACATATACTTTAAACATGCATTCAAGAAACAGAAGAAGCAACTCTGGATAGCTATGGTAATGGAAACCACCTCAGTCCAAATATATCCACACATTTCCCCCCAAAATCATTCAGTTCATTAATAACAAACAAAATCACTCAAATCCTATGACCTCAGCAAAGCCAGAAGACAGAAATTTCTACAAACTTCAAATTACCTGTAAGTAGAAAAATAAACACCAATTCCTAGCAGAGCTATTTCTCAAGCTCCCATATAGCAAGTCTTTTCAGAGAGCTTGGTAGAGTTCTGGAAAAACTGAGCAGAAAAGAGAAGAGGGGCACTGAGCTAACATCACACAAGAAAGACAAAGTCCACCATAAATGTAAAAATACTGAAAAAGTCTTGGTGGATCAGAGCACCAACTAAAGAGAAGAGACTTTAAAAACTGCACAAGAATCAAGGAGCCAATATTGGAAAGGCAACACTCTGCGGAACAAGACAGTAAAAAGGGAAGGTGCCCTTTGGAGATGACACGACAAAGGGAAAAAGAAGCAAGAGAGGGAAATTTAGGATCCTGAAAGACCAAAGAAAACAACTTCTTGGGACTTCCCTTGTGTACCAATGGTTAAGACTCCCGTGCTTCCACTGCAGGGGACACAGGTTCAATTCTTGGTCAGGCAACAAAGATCCCTCATGCGGAGGGGCACGGCCAAACAAAAGAAAACAAAACAAACAAAAGAAAAGAAAACTACCTCTTCTCATCAGTCCTCACCTATTAATAAAGCAAAATTGTCCTCTTAACTCTCCCTACAAAACTTATGAAAGTAAAAATTATAATTTTTTAAAATTTCAACAAAATAATTTTAATATTTAAAAAGAATAAAATTTGACTTTCCAATTTAAAGCATGAGTCCAGAGTATAAGAGACAAAAACAAATTTAAGATAATATTAACAGGCATTTTTCTGCAAGTATTTATGCTCAAAAAATCAGACATAAACTCATATTCTCAAATTTAATCTGAGGGCTTCCCTGGTGGCACAGTTGTTAAGAATCTGCCTGCCAGTGTAGGGGACGCGGGTTCAAGCCCTGGTCCGGGAAGATCCCACATGCTGTGGAGGAACTAAGCCTGTGCACCACAACTACTGAGCCTGTGCTCTAGAGTCCACAAGCCAACTACTGAAGCCTATGCTCCTAGAGACTGTGCTCCGCAACAAGAGCAGCCACTGCAGTGAGAAGCCCATGCACGGCAATGAAGAGCAGCCCCCACTCGCTGCAACTAGAGAAAACCCATGCGCAGCAACAAAGACCCAACGCAGCCAAGAATAAATAAATTTTAAAAATTTATGTATATAAAAAAATTTAATTCTGAGTAAAATATACTTACAAAAAACCCACTTTATAGACTTAAGTGAAATGGAGCTCAACAAGTTAGGTTAATTACATATTTGATCATGATAAACAGAAAAAAATGTAATTTTTTTCTCCCTCTGCATAATCCACAAGAAAAAATTTCATTTTTAAGTAAGGAAAATATAGAGGTCATATCCTAGTATGATAAATGCTACAACAGCAACATTTGTAATAAACAAAAGCTACCTTTTAAATCTATGATTTAAAAACTGTGCCTAAGTAACTATCTGCAAGTCAACTTTTGATCCAACAAAACTCTGGCTGACACTGTTATCTGAAAAATCTGCTATAGGAGTGCTTCTCCTGTATTTTTTTAAAGCAAATTTTTTTTCTAACAAAATCTTATACAGAATCCCCAAGTGGAAAAAAGCAGAACTGTCCTGGTTGAAATCAAGGTAAAGTATCTAGAAGATGAAATAGTCTACACTTCTTTCTTCCAGATCTCTACTGGAAAATCTAGGTCTCCAGCCCCTAAGGACCATACTGAAAAATATTCCTTGAAGTATTCTATAAAGGGTTCTGAATTATGAAAATATACCAGTTTAAATGATTTTAGTAAAACAAGAATATTTCTTCAGTCCACTTACCTACATTCCACATAAAGACTTGTGATCTTGCAGTGACATTTTACTCTAAGCATCTGAACACAGGGAGGACACTCTCCAGGGTGACATGGCAAAACACACGGATGAGGACAACCTGGCGGCCGTGATTTAGAGCACCCTTCTTCACATTGAAGGCATTCTGGGCCAGCCTGATAAGTACCAAGGAAATAAGTCATCTAAATACAGAAGTCTAACATTTCTATATATGTTAAAGTTATAAAATTTATATATCCCATTAAAAGAAAGTACTTCTGTAGCTCTTAGAAATACAGTTAATAAAATGGTGCCATGCCTTCACTCTTAAAAATATTCAAAATGAATAAGAGCAAGATCATCAATAGGACCATTATTCACAAAGATTTTGATGTCTACAAACCTCATTTGATCAAACTACCTCACCTTTAAAATGGACTTGTGATTACATGAAGCATCCCTATTAAAATATAAATTACTTCTTAGTCAGTGGCAGAAAAAAAAAAAGAGTAAAAACATTTTCCACCCAAGAAGCATGATCATCACCTAACTAAAAAAGCAACACACAGGCTTCCCTGGTGGCGCACTGGTTAAGAATCCACCTGCCAATGCAGGGGACGTGGGTTCAAGCCCTGGTCCGGGAAGATCCCACATGCCGCGGAGAAACTAAACCCGTGCGCCACAACTACTGAAGCCCGTGCACCTACAGCCCATGCTCCACAACAAGAGAAGCCACCACAGTGAGAAGCCTGCACACCACAGCGAAGAGTAGACCCCGCTCGCCACAACTAGAGAAAGCCTGCGCACAGCAACAAAGACCCAGTGCAGCCAAAATAAAATTAATTAATTAATATAAAAAAGAAAATTATCTCTCTTTCATAACCTATTTTTAAAAAGTCACTTGGGAATCTTGTTAAAATGCTGAGGCGGGGCCTGAGATTTTGCATTTTTAACAAGATTCCAGGTGATGCCAATGCCACTGGTCTGCAGACAACACTCTGTGTGGCAAGGGTCTGTAGCATACATAATATAGAAGAAATGCATGTGTATATCTATGCATGTGTGATTATGTACGTATACATATGTTTTCTTTTTTATTTGTTTTTGATGACAGACTTTCCTCAAAGAGAAAATATCCTCATTCTTCTTGCAATCAGTCAAAAAGTATTTCAGCCCATGTTTGCTTGCGAAATACACACCATTGCGATTGCCATCACCTTCACACCTTTCCCCAGTTAACCACATTCCCACTCACTACAGCCAATGAATTAGGGTTATATTTGCTGTTAACGGTATCAATCAGAGCCATCCCACATAAGAATGGCATTGACTGAACTGAGATCTGAGGGTAAGGCAAGGGAAGGAAAGAGACTAGAACAGAGGTAAGAAGCAAAAGAGCTTTGATTTCAGTTAATTCAATAAACACTTATTGAATACCTGCTGTGTTATAGGCTCTGTGCTATACCTCAAGGTAGAAACTGCATTAAAAATTCCAAGGGCACTTGGGTCAAGAGAGACCTATTAAGAGCCTTTCTCCAGTGGGTCTCAATTGAGATGTTACAGTAAGGAATTAATTTTTAAAGTTTCTGAATTATTTAACCTTTAATACATAAATTAGAATGATTGCAAAGTTATCCCCCAAAATAATATAATTTCCACTCACTTACACTGCAGTAGCCTTCCCTGAGTGGGAGATAGGGTGGATTTGTAGCTAAATTGAGAAGAATTGCACATAACTTATAACCCATATTTCACCACAGGCACTGATGCCTAGGAAGCCATGTTGGGATAAACCAAGGTAATTCCCCAAACATGTCATATCACTTCTTAAAATGAGTTTTTTCTGATTCATCTGATATTCTGGAAGTCTAATGGAAGAAAGCCATACAGTAGCTATTCTCTAACTAGTTAAAGTGGTTTTGAATCATTATGTTAGTTTGATTTTATAATTCCAATATCTTTTTCATTTTATCATGAGAATATTTTTATTGAGGATCAAGGCATGACTCAGTGAAGAAATTATAAGCAATACGATTTACATATATATCTGCACATGAGGAAGAATGATACTACAGACATTTATGTTGTCATGCATTACAATTACCAAATCAAAGACCAAAATATCTAATATTGCAAGTGAAATTTTCAATAACACAATTCATAATAATCATTTAAACACCTGTAAATGTAATGTTACTTAATAATAAAATTAAGCTTAAAATCTTTGGCTTATTCCTCATTAAGCACACTTGCTAATATTATTATGATTCCCTATAGAATGGAAACCTAGGAAAAAACATTATTTTAAAAATAAAATTTAGTATTAATTAAAATTTGATTAGCTACATTTGTTTTTCCTTGTGAAATGGCAATTTTTAGACATCTTTGAATGGTTGATTTCTCATATGCTTGTAAAATGCTTTCAGTAAATTTCACATAACTTATACATATCCTGTATCTGTGATGGTATTTACTTCCAACAAAAGATTGAGAATTTATTAAAACTGTGAACATCTACCCCATGTATTCGGTTTAAAAAACAGCTGACAGCAAATGCTCCACACTAAACTTAGAGATATAAATGGATAGCAGTAGAGGTGATACTGCTACTTACTATCTAAAAAGAGACACAATTTCTGTACTTTTATCATAAAATCAAACCTTATGTATTAACCCAGGTATAGCATGTAAACAGTACCAAATTAAAAGGCATATTCTTATGAACTAGCACAAAGATACAGAGAGATATACACCAAGTTGTTAAAGTTGGTTGTCTGAGGAAAGGCAAGGAAGGAGAAGGGATGAGGGCAAGAAAAAGGAAAGAGAAGTTATAGCAAAATGGAAAATATTTATGGCAAAATTACTGAAAAAAATGTTTCAAGCATACTGTAAGCATGTACACATTCAACTCAAGGACATTACCTTGTTTTTGTCAGTGCAGGAATCAATTTCAGTTACTTTGTGGCACTCTTTCATACATGTATGATTCTGACAATCTAAGGTTCGTCCACAAACTCTCCTACAAGAGTAGGGTCCTACGGTGTGGCATGGTAGTGGGCTCACCTTAAAATTTAAGAAAAAAAGGAAAATCAGCAACACAGACATGCACACACAACCTATTGGAAGCATGTTTCAAAAATGACTCTTATCATTTGAGAACAAGTTTCATCTAATACATTTTCATTAATAATTGTTATTATCAAAATCAAAGTAACCTATCCAAAAAAATCCAAAGAATGAATGCCAAGGAGCAAAACATTCTATTCCTAAAAGGGAAATTCAATGTAATGATTCTGCAGTGAATGCATATACATAGGCTAATTCTCAAATAAAAGCACTGTGTATTTTTAAAATTAGTAGACAAACTCTTGTACTCTTTAGAGCACTAAAAAGGCAATACATTGACTTTGTTATTTCTAACAACCATCATATAGAAGAGGTACATAGATTACAAGCTTTACTTAAAGTTTGTGCCTGTAACTCACCTCATGCTTCCCAAGACATTCCCTGAAAGACAAAAATAAAATGAAATGAAACATTATACAGTCTTCAAAAGAATATTTTTAAAGCAAAGATGCTAACTCTACTAGTTTTTTTGTTAAGAATAAAAAATAAGCACATAGGTTGCAGGATACAAAGTTAATATACAAAAGCCAATTGTTTTCCTATATACCAGCAATGAACGACTGGAATTTGAAATTAAAAACACACCACCATTTATACTAGCACACACAAAAATGAAATACTTAGATATAAATCTAACAAAATAGATACAAGATTTATATGAGGAAAACTACAAAACACTGATGAAAGATCTAAATACATGGAGAGATATTTCATGTTCATCTATAGAAAGGTGCAATGCTGTTAAAATGTCACGTCTTCCCAACTTCATCTAGATTGAACACAATTCCAATCAAAATCCCAGGAAGTTATTTTGTGGATATCAACAAACTGATTCTAAGGTCTATATAGAAAGACAAAAAACCCAGGATAGCCAACACAGTACTGAAGAACAAAGGCAGAGGACTAACACTACCCAACTTCAGGCCTTACTATAAAGCTACAGTGATCAAGACAGTACAGTACTGGTGAAAGAATAGACAAATAGATCAATGGAACAAAACAGAGAGCCCAGAAATAGACCCACACAAACATAGCCGATTGATCTCTGACAAAGGAGAAAGGCGATCAAATGGAGAAAGGGTAGTCTTTTCAACAAACGGTTGGTGCTGGAACAAAGGAACATCCACATGGAAAAAAATACAAATAGACTTTATACATTTCACAGCAGTTAATTCAAAATGGGTCACAGACCTAAATGTGAAATGCAAGACTATAAAACATAGGAGAAAATCTAGGTGACCTCGAGTTTGGCGATGACTTTTTAAATACAACACAATCCATGAAAGAAAAATGGTTAAGTTGGATTTCATTAAACCAAAAACATCTGCTCTGCCAAAAACACTTAAATAAAAACTGGTTTTCATTAACACAAGCCACAGACTGGGAGAAAATATTTGGAAAACACGTATCTGGTAAAGAACTTGTATCCAAACTATAAAAGAACTCTTAAAAACTCAATAATAAGAAATTAAACAGCCAATTAAATAATGGGCAAGATGTGAGCAGAGAACAGACACCTCACCAAAGAGGATATACAAATGGCAAATAAGCATATGAAAAGATGCTCAACATCATATGCCATTAAAGAACTGCCAATTAAAATGAGATACCACTGCACACCTATTAGAATGGCTAAAATCCAAAACACTGACAACAGCAGTTGCTGGCAAAGATGTAGAGAAACAGGAACTCTCATTCATTGCTGGTGATAATGCAAAATGGTACAGCCACCGTGTTAGTCTGGCAGTGTCTTATATAGGTAAACATAGGCTTACCGTATGATCCAGCAATAGCACTCCTAAATATTTACCCAAATGAGTTGAAAATATATGTCCACACAATAACATGGACATATGTTCTGTGAACATGAACGTTCACAGCAGCTTTCTTCATAACTGCTAAAACTTGGAAACAACTAAACTGCCCTTCAATAGGTGAATGAATAAACAAACTGTGGTATATACATACAATAGAATATTACTCAGCAATAAAAAGAAATGAGCTATCAAGCTGTAAAAAGACATGGAGGAAACCTAAATGCATATTATCAAGTGCAATATGCTAAAAAGGCTATATACTGTGGGATTCCAACTATAGGACATTTTGAAAAAGACAGAACTATAGAGAGAGTAAAAAGACCAACAGTTTCTAGAGGCTTGAGGGCTGGGGAGGTGAGGGATGAACAGGAGGTTCTTAGGGCAGTGAAACTATTCTGTATGGTACTGTAATGGTGGATGCATGAGATTATGCATTTATCAAAACTCATGGACCGTACAACTGAAAAAGTAAACCTTTACCAAGGTAAACTATAGACTTTCGTTAATAATAATGTATCAATATCAGTTCCTCAACTGTAAAAAAATTCTACTCTAAGAAAGAAATTGTATTACCTGGACAGTTCATGTGACAAATAATATTTTTCAACATATACTTCATAATAATAATTTTGTTATACATGCCACTGAAAAATCATTATATCAGAGTTAGAAGGATCTTTATACGTATGTTTTTGGTTTTTAAACTGAGATAAAATTCACATACCATAAAGTTTTTACTTTTAAAGAGTACAATTCCACACTAATATAAGATATTAAGGGAAACTGCGTGTGTGTGGCAGGACCATATGGGAACTCTTTGTATTTTCTGTGAAATTTTCCTGCAAACCTAAAAAAGTCACCTAAAAAAAACAGTCTATTTAAAGAAACAAAACAAATATTTCATTTCCCTTTAAAGGGACTGGTTTAGCAATTGTCTTGTGATCCTATTCTGGCCAGTGAAATGTGAAAAGAGTTTTACTATGGGGCTTCTGGGAAAGGTTTCCTCAGTCTTTAAATAAAGAAGAAAATGATGGTTGAAGGCTTAAACAGTGTCCATTTCTCCCTTTGGAAACTTCACTAACTGGATGGGAAGTTTATCAGAAGGGCAAGTAGCCTGAGAGCAAAAAGGACACACTGAGGATAAAATGTAAAGACAGAATCCAGGCTCTTGACGATAAATCACTGAATCAACCAGATTAACCAACCATGAAGCAGCAGTTCTACCTCCAGTCTAACTGTGCAAGGCATAAATGTTACAATGTCGCTTTTTATTTAGGGTTTTTGTTACTTGAAACAAAAGGCACCCTAAATGATACAGCACATATTATATGTGTTATATGCACATGTTCAGAATTCTTTTATCACATGGCCAAAATTATTATTAAATGTAATGTTATTTTTAAAACAAGAGGGCAAGAAAACAGGAACACTGTACTCTAATATGAAATTATATTAACTGGATAGTTCATGTGACAAGTAATATTTTTTAATATATCCTTTACAATAATAATTTTGTTAGACATGTCACTGAAAAATCGTATCAGAATTAGAAGGATCTTCATATACGTTTTTCTCCTTTTTAAAACTGAGATGAAATTCACATACCATAAAATGTATACTTCTAAAGAGTACAATTCAGAGGAGTTTAGTATATTCATGAGGTTGTGTAACCACCGCCACTACTTAATTCTAGAATATTTTCATAACCCAAAGAGAAACCCTGAAACTATTAGAAGTCACTCCCCATAGTCTCCTATCCTCAGCCCCTGCAACCACTACTCTACCTTCTGTCTCTGTGGATTTGCCTACTCTGGACAGTTCATATAAATGGAATCAAACAGCATGTGGCCTTTTGTGTCTGGCTTCTTTCATTTAGAATAATGTTTTCAAGGTTCATCCACGTAATATGTAAATGTATCGGTAATTCATGGACTTTTATAGCTGAATAATATTCCATTGTATGGCTATACCACATTTTGTTTATCCATTCATCAGTTGATAAAAAAATTGTTTTCACTTTTTAGGCTATTAATAATAATGTTGCTATGGACATTCATGTACAAGTTTTTTTTTTTTTTTTTTTTATGCGTTACGCGGGCCTCTCACTGTTGTGGCCTCTCCCGTTGCGGAGGACAGGCTCCGGACGCGCAGGCTCAGCGGCCATGGCTCACGGGCCCAGCCGCTCCGCGGCATGTGGGATCCTCCCAGACCGGGGCACGAACCCGTGTCCCCTGCATCGGCAGGCGGACTCTCAACCACTGCGCCACCAGGGAAGCCCCATGTACAAGTTTTTATGAATCTATATTTTCAGTTCTCTTGGGCATAGTCCTAAGAGTAAAACTGCTGGGTCATACAGTAACTCTATGTTTAGTCTCCTGAGAAACTACCAAACTGTTTTCCAAAGTAGCTACACCACTTTACATTCCCAACAGCAATGTATAATGGTTCCAACTTCTCCATATCTTCACCAATACATCATATGTCTTTTTTATTATAGCCTTCCTAGTGGATGTAAAATGGTATCTCTTGGTGGCTTTAATTTACATTTTTCTAATTAATGATATTGAGCATCCTTTCACATGTTTACTAGCCATTTGTAGATCTTCTCTGGAGAAATATCTATTCTAAGCCTTTGACCATTTTTAAATTGGATTGTCTTTTGGTCTCTCAGTCTAAGAATTCTTTATATATTATGGATAATATACAAGATATATGATTTACAAACATTTTCTACCATTCTGTGGGTTATCTTTTCAATTTTTTGATAGTGTCCTTAAAGCACAATTTCTTGATAATGTCCTCTGACTTAATTTTCATAAAGTGCAATTTATTTATCTTTTCTCTTGTTGCTTCTGCTTTAGGTGTCATATCTAACAACCAATGCCTAATCCAAGGACACAAAGATTTACACCTTTGTTTTCTCCTAAGAGTTTAATAGTTTTAGTTCTTACTTTTAGGCCTCTGATCAATTTTGAGTTACTATTTATATATGTTGTGAGGTAGGGGTCTGAGTTCATTTTTTTCCATGTGAATATCCAGTTGTACCAATACCATTTGTTGAGAAAAGCATTCTTTCCCCCATTTAATTATTCCGACAGTCTTGTCAAAAATTAATTGACCATAAGTGTATGGATTTATTTCTGGACTGTCAGTTCTATTCCCTTGATCTTTATGTCTATCTGAATGCCAGTATTACAGTCTTTGGTCTTCTTTAATTTCTTACAACAATGTTTTCTAGCTCTCAGTGTACAAGTCTTGGATTTCTTTTATTAAATTTGTTAAATAAACAAAATGTTTGTTCTTCTTAATGTTATTGCAAATGGAACTGTTTCCTTAGTTCAATTTTCAGATTGTTCACTGTTAGTGTATAGAAATAAAATTGACTTTTGTATATTCATCATGTTTCCTATAAACTTACTGAACTTATTTAATATCTCTAATAACTTTTGTGAAGATTCCTTAGGATTTTCTATATACATAATCATGTCATCTGAAAATACAAATAGTTTTACTTCTTCATTTTCTAGTCTAATTGCTCTAGCTAGCACCTCTAATATAGTATTGAATAGAAGTGGCAGAACAGACATCCTAGTCTTGTTCCTGATCTTAAGGGGGAAAGCTTTAAATCTTGCACCATTAAGTGTGATGATGTTAACTGTGGGTTTTCATAGATGCTCTTCATCAGGTTGAGGAAGTTCTCTTTTATCCCAAGATTGTTGAGTGTTCAAGAAAGCATGTCAGATTTTGTCAAATGTTTTTCTGCATCTATCAGCTGTCCTTTATTCTATTGATAAAGTATTAACAGTGATTGATTTGAATCAATGATTGATGAATGAATGATTGATGTTGATTCAACTTCGTATTTCTGGGATATACCCAACTTGGTCATGATGTATAAATCTTTTTACATGTTGCTGGATTCAGTTTGCTAGTATCTGGTTAAGAATTTTTGCATCTATATTCAAAAGGGATATTGGTCTGCAGTTTTCCTGTGATGTCTTTTTCTGGTTTATTATCATGGAAATAGTAGCCTCACTGAATAAGTCAGGAAATGTGCCTGCTTAGTGAAGCATTGGTGTTAATTCTTTAAATGTTTGGTAGAATTCACTAGTGAAGTCACTGGTCCTGAGGTTATTTTTGTGGTAAGTTTTTGGTTACTAATTCAGTCTTTTTACTAGGTATATTCAGATTTTCTACTTCTTCTTGATTCAGTTTCAGTAGTTTGTGTGTTTCTAAGAATTTGTCCATTTATCCATGCAAACAGTAACGAAAAGAGTAGGAATAGCTATACTGACCCATCAAACTCTAGCTGGGGAAAATGACTCAAAAAGACATCTAGAGGAGCGTTTTAAGCAGTATGCAAAATATATTTGGAAAAGAATGAAACAGAAAGAGAGACTACTTTATAGGCTAGGCCTGAAATAATGATGAACTGAAGAAAGAAAAAGGGGAGAAGTTTCTCAAGATACACTTTGAACTATGTCAAAAGATTTTTTTTAAAAGCTAAAATTCTAATACTTACATAGGAATAGGCACTTGACACGGAGGACAAGGCAATGCAGTCTGAATAAACGCTGGTTCAGACGGCTGTTCCCAAGGGCCTGAAGGCTGGTGCTACAAGTAAAATAAATAACAATTTTTAAGTCAGAGGGGTTAAATCATATGGCCGATTTAAGGATCTAAGAAAAAACAGTTCCACGAATCCTCTGCTCAAGCCGGCTGAAATTTTTTCAAGTACTCAACAAATTGTGCTTATTGAGATATTTTATTCCATCCTTAAATTCTATCAGATTGTTCTCCGCTAACACGTTTATATTAAAAATTGAGCCAGATTCCAGTTTTTAAATGACAGAACAAAGGCAGTATAGACTCCTTCACTTCTCATAAGCCAAAAGAATAAAACACAGAATTGTAAAATCCAAATTCCACCAATAGAATTTAATCTCCATTATTTTGTTCACTGTTGTCTCCCCAGCACCTAGAAGAATGCTTAACACATAGTAAGAATTCAATAAATATTCACTGAATATGTGAATGAATCTTTGAGGAAACCAGGAGATATTTATAACCCTAAACTATAGTATATGAAGGAAGACTGACAAACTCATCTGTATGATGATTATAACATGACCATCACACTGTACTTGCAAACATTTTATTGATTTCTCCTTTTCTATATTGTGAATTTCTTAAGACAAAAACCAAGTATCATTTACCTTATACCCCAGCTCCTATCACAGTGTTTAACACCCAATAAGTACTTCATCATTGCTTGTTGAAATGACTAAGTAAAATTAAGAAAATATGACCCACAGCAATGCATTATGTCTTAATAGTACTGTTCCCTTACCCTGCCAGTTTGCTTTATTAATGCTTGATCATGACATGGAGCAGGACACAAGTGACCACATTTCTCCAAAACCTTTCGGCAAGGTTGATGACATGGAGGACAAGAGCCAAAGTGACAGCGATGTTTTTCTTGACTTGTATGATGGCAAGTTGGTGGTCGACTAAATCATAAAGTACAATTTTTAAAATTACTTTTGATCATTGAACGATTATATCTAAAGTGCAATTATCTATTTATATACCTTCTAATTCCATACAGAATGAGCATACTGTGAATATTAATATTTTAGAACATTAAAGCAAAATTGAAAATACTAACAAAATGAAAAATCGGTATGAATTTAAATCTGTAAGACACCAGATATAAGTCTGTTCAGAGCTTTGTACTAACCTGCACTGCTCTTTGCACTTGGGGGGTCTTGTGGTACGTTCTCGGCCACAGGGTACTGTCACCTTTGTATTACCACAATTGCACTTCACACCTACAGTTTCTGGGCAGGGATAACAGCTACCTGAAAAAAAGGTCTGAAACTTAAAGAGAAATTTCCTTAACTACCCAAATTCCCATCAATAGTAGAATCAATAAGTTTAGTATATTCACACAATGGGATACTCTAGGATGAGAATAAATGAATGAACCTCACACATATAACATTGAGCAAAAGAAATCAGACACCATCAATATACAGTATATGATTCCATTTATATAAAATAAACAGGAAAAACTAATCTATGCTGTTCAAAATCAGGATGATGATTACAAAGGACACAAAAAGTTTGGGAAATGCTGGTAATGATCTGTTTAATAATCTGAGTTCTGGTTATATGGTTATGTTCAGTTTATGAAACATCATCAAGCTGTACACCTGCAATTTGTATACTTTTCTATATCTACACCAGTACTTCAATAAAAAGCTTTAGAATTTTCTTTAAAATTTTCTAAAAGTTCTGTTCTAAATAACAAATTTAACACATTACTCATTCAAAACTACACCAGCAAAATGGAGCTAAGTCTTTGGAAAATCTAATTTAGCAATAATCTTTCTGGCTTAGTTTCATACATACATCTACTCAAGTACATTATTTTTAAATAAATTCTCCAATAAGAGTGACTTCTCTCATAAGGTTATTAACAAGTACAGTCAATTTTCCATTACTCATGCTTTGCGAAAGACTCTAAAATCTCATTTTAGGCTATAATTCCAAATACTTCTCTTCTCAACATTTCAAAAGGAAACATTTTTAGGGTTTCAGCTTTTTACCTTCTTTTGTTATGGGTAGAAATACACAAAGACCAATTGAAAAGAAATCTTTTAAACAAGCTATAAAGTTCTCTCCAAGGCTTTGACATCATCCTAAGGGCTTTCTTCCCACTCTAGTTTTCCGAATAGGCTACCCCATTAGAAATGAAATAGTAAGAAAGGAAGGGCTTCCCTGGTGGCGCAGTGGTCGAGAGTCCGCCTGCCGATGCAGGGGACACGGGTTCGTGCCCCGGTCCGGGAAGATCCCACATGCCGTGGAGCGGCTGGGCCCGTGAGCCATGGCCGCTGAGCCTGCGCGTCCGGAGCCTGTGCTCCGCAACAGGAGAGGCCACAACAGTGAGAGGCCCGCGTACCGCCAAAAAAAAAGAGAAAGGAATAAAGAGTCTTCAACTAGGAAGTAAGTATCTCAAGAAATTGCTGCCTAGGTGTCAGGTCCAAGCAAAATACTGAATAGCAATTAACCTGATAAAAAGCAGATTAATGATGAAAAATAGTCTGGTTAAAAGCCTCTATTAGTTCAAAACAGTTCCCTAAAACAAAAGAGGTTAAGAATTTTGATTCAAATAATGATCACAGAAAAAGAAATAAAGTAAAAAGCACCACAGGGAAAAAACACACGTGTATTATACAAATTATCAAATTTATACTTCAGTGTTTTGATAACTATAATCCAGTAAAGTATTATCTTGATGGTAATGCAAGCCAAGTTATCCTGACTCACATGATCAAACTTTATTTTGGTCTTTCCAAAAGAAAATTTGATGTCACATTTTAAAAAAAATTAATAGTGACATTTATGTCAGTTCTTACTCAGCACATTATATTAATTTCCATACTTAACAATGATAATTTTCATTCACCTTCAGCAATCAAAGAGAAACTTATCAAACATAACCTTTTTGCCGCCCTAAACTACAGCATCACTTTTCCTTTTTTAAAATTAAATCTTGAGAATAAGGGATAATTTCCCTGAACAGTTTTCCTAATGAACTCATTACAGACACCTGTACAACATGACATAAATTCATGTAACTTCAGTGATAATATTTTTTAAATGAAAAAGGAGCATACAGAGTATAAATACAGTGACTAGTGCGTCAAAAGTCCAGTAATTCTAGAACCATAACCATAGAAGGCCTTAAGCTTTAAAGAACTATAAGTCAAGCTTTCATATATTCACAGCGCAAACATGCACGTAACACCCTCTCCCTATGAGTTACAGTACAACTTGATTATGAAGGTATCTAGAATAATGGAAAATGACATAAAATAATGATTCTATGTATCTTATGTAACTGAGTATTAAACAAATGGTAAGAGTTGCACAACGGTATCTTCACACACTTTCCATTAAGGTAAATTTTTTTTAGGGGCTACTAAGTTTCTTTTCTAAAAAATAAACATTCTGCCAAAAACTAATTAATAATAATTGAACCTGGATCTGATCAAACCTCTAGCCCCACTAACAGTTTATAGAAAATACAGAGGAAAATGTCAAATAGTACCGCGGAGATGCAATCTGCAAAATCCAGACTCTGTGAAACTAAATAAAACAACCTAGTTTCTTAAACAAGTGACAAAGGAAAATATATAAAAAGATGGAAAATTATAGAAAAAGAGGGAAATTACAGATTCATAGACTTTAGAGACATCAACCAACTACAATGTCAATCTTATTAAGGTTTCTCAGTCATACAAACTGAAGTAAAAAATGAAGGCATTTATGAGACAAAAAGATATGTGAACACCAGATATTTGCTGATATTAAGAAACATTAACTATTTTCAGCTTAAGAATCCATCTTTCAGAGATGCATATTGAAGTATTTATGGGATTTGCTTCAAAATAATACAAGAGGGGGATATGCTTTCAACATTTCTCCACTAAGAATGATGTGTGCTCTGCCCTTTTTGCAGATACTCTATATCAGGTTAAGGATGCTCTCTTCCATTTCTAGTTAAGTTTTCATCATATATGGATGCTGAATTTTATCAACTGTTTTTCAGACATTTACTAAAATGATCTCATTTCTCCTTTAATCTGTTAATGTGATGGAAACATGTTATTAGATTTACTAATCTTAAACCAACCATACATTACTGCAATAAACCCAACTTGGTTATGATACATTAAGGTTTTGGATAGCTAATACTGTAGTACCAGATAGCTGGATTTGAGTGGCAAAAACTTTAATATTTTACAAACATGTTCATCAGTTAAGACTGGCCTGTAATTTTCCCTTACTTTCCTTGAAAGATGATATAATGAGCTGGAACACATTACTTTTTTACATACACTATCAAATAGTTCACAAAGAGATTAAACTTATACATACTTTAAATGTTCATTTGTTAAAAATCATGTGTAAAAATCACCTAGGCCCGGTGTTTTCTTGGTGAGAAAATTCTAAACTACTGATCCAATTTCTTTAATGGTCATACAACTAGTCAGGTTTGCAACTTAAAGTGAAGGCTATGTTTTAACAGTGGTCTCCAAGGCCCTATACATATTCTCCTTTCCCCAGCAATCATTTATTGCACCATCTCTCTGACCTCGTCTCCTGACATGTGTCCCCCTGAGCAACCACTTCAGTCCTCCTTCAAATGTTCCTGTCTCAAGGCCTCTGTAATCAAACTACCCCATCCCCATTTCCCCAGGGCTTGATCCCTACTTCTCTCAGGATTCCCCACACATGTCATTCTTTCAGAGTCCTACTCTGACCACACTATATAAAACAGTATATACCATCCCAACTATCACAATTTTACTCTAATTTTCTTTCTATACTTGTCACTATCTGATATTCTATATTAATGTGATTATTTACTTGTATTCTAATTGAGGGAGAATTAAAAAGTAAGCTCCATAAAAGCAGGTACGTTGTCAAAATTGTTCACTCGTAATTCCAGTGCCTGGTACTTAGTAGACACTCAAAAATACTTATTGAATGAATGACTAACTTTAGAATGTTAATGAAATTCAAATTTAATGGGTCAGTGATATACTATGACTACAAAAGGAAATAAAATCCTTTTACATGAGAACCAAAAAACCAGTTCTAAACTTTACAATTTAAAGACACTTGGGCTTCCCTGGTGGCGCAGTGGTTGAGAGTCCACCTGCCAATGCAGGGGACACGGGTTCGTGCCCTGGTCTGGGATGAACCCACATGCCGCGGAGTGGCTGGGCCCGTGAGCCATGGCCGCTGAGCCTGCGCGTCCGGAGCCTGTGCTCCACAATGGCAGAGGCCACGGCGGTGAGAGGCCCGAGTACCGCAAAAATAAATAAATAAAGACACTGACATTTTTGGATTGGGTTGTTTGTTTCTTTGATATTGAGTTGCTTGTATATTTTGGAGATTAATCCTTTGTCAGTTGCTTCATTTGCAAGTATTTTCTCCCATTCTGAGGTTTGTCTTTTCGTCTTGTTTATGGTTTCCTTTGCTGTGCAAAAGCTTTTAAGTGTCATTAGGTCCTGCTTACTTTTGGTTTATTTCTATTTCTCTAGGAGGTGGGTCAAAAAGGATCTTGCTGTGATTTATGTCATAGTGTTCTGCCTATGTTTTCCTCTAAGAGTTCTATAGTGTCTGGCCTTACATTTAAGTCTTTAATCCATTTTGAGTTAATTTTTGTGTATGGTATTAGGGAGTGTTCTAATTTCATTTTTTTATATGTAGCTGTCCAGTTTTCCCAGCACCACTTATTGAAGAGGCTGTCTTTTCTCCACTGTATATTCTTGCTTCCTTGATCAAAAATAAGGTGACCATATGTGCGTGGGTTTATCCCTGGGGCTTTCTATCCTGTTCCAATTCTCTATATTTCTCTTTTTGTTCCAGTACCATACTGTCTTGATTACTGTAGCTCTGTAATATAGTCGGTAGTCAGGGAACCTGATTCCTCCAGCTCCGTTTTTCTTTCTCAAGATTGCTTTGGCTATTTGGGGTCTTTTGTGTTCCCATACAAATTGTGAAATTTTTTGTTCTACTTCTGTGAAAAATGCCATTGAAAGTTTGATAGGGATTGCACTGAATCTGTAGATTGCTTTGGGTAGTATAGTCATTTTCACAATGTTGATTCTTCCAATCCAAGAACATGGTATATCTCTGCATTTGTATCATTAATTTCTTTCATCAGTGTCTTATAGTTTTCTGCATACAGGTCTTTTGTCTCCCTAGGTAGATTTCTTCCTAGGTATTTTCTTCTTTTTATTGCAGTGGTAAATGGGAGTGTTTCCTTAATTCCTCTTTCAGATTTTTCATCATTAGTGTATATGAATGCAAGAGATTTCTGTGCATTAATTTTGTATCCTGCTACTTTACCAAATTCATTGATTAGCTCTGGTAGTTTTCTGGTAGCATCTTTAGGATTCTCTATGTATAGTATGTCATCTGCAAACAGTCAGTTTTACTTCTTCTTTTCCGATTTGGATTCATTTTATTTCTTTTTCTTCTCTGATTGCTGTGGCTAAAACTTCCAAAACTATGTTGAATAATAGTGGTGAGAGTAGGCAACCTTGTCTTCTTCCTGATCTTAGTGGAAATGGTTTCAGCTTTTCACCACTGAGAACAATGCTGGCTGTGGCTCTGGCACATATGGCCTAAATAGACATTTCTCCAAAGAAAATATACAGATTGACAACAAACACATGAAAGGATGCTCAACATCACTAATTATTAGAGAAATGCAAATTAAAACCACAATGAGGTATCACCTCACACCAGTCAGAACGGCCATCATCAAAAAATCTACAAACAATAAATGCTGGAGAGGGTGTGGAGAAAAGGGAAACTTCTTGGGTGGGAACTGTGGGTAGGAATGTAAACTGATACAGCCGCTATGGAGAACAGTATGGAGGTTCCTTAAAAAACTAAAAATAGAACTACCATACGACCCAGAAATCCCACTACTGGGCATATACCCTGAGAAAACCATAATTCAAAGAGTCATGTACCACAATGTTCATTGCAGCACTATTTACAAGAGCCAGGACGTGGAAGCAACCTAAGTGTCCATCGACAGATGAATGGATAAAGAAGATGTGGCACATATATACAATGGAATATTACTCAGCCATAAAAAGAAACAAAGTTGAGCTATTTGCAGTGAGGTGGATGGACTTAGAGACTGCCATACAGAGTGAAGTAAGAAAGAGAAAAACAAATACTGTATGCTAACACATATATATGGAATCTAAAAAAAAATGGTTCTGAAGAACTTAGGGGCAGGACAGGAATAAAGATGCAGACATAGAGAATGAACTTGAGGACACAGGGAAGGGGAAGGGGAAGCTCAGACAAAGTGAGAGAGTGGCATGGACATATATACACTACCAAATGTAAAATAGATAGCTAGTGGGAAGCAGCTGCATGGCACAGGGAGATCAGCTTAGTACTTTGTGTCCACCTAGAGCGGTGGGATAGGGAGGGTGGGAGGGAGATGAAGGAGGGAGGAGAAATGGGAATATATGTATATGTATGGCTGATTCACTTTGTTATACAGCAGAAACTAACACACCATTGTAAAGCAATTATACTCCAATAAAGATGTTAAAAAAATAAATAAATAAAAATAAAGACACTGACAAATCAGATAACATCCACAGGGAAATGCCTATGGGGTTAATATATCTGCCATTTTTCCTAATGGGGAGGCAATATGGTATAACTGAAATATTATTAAACTTTGGGTTCACATCCTGACCCTGCAACTAGTTCTATGACCTTGGGCCAACAGTCTCTTTGCCTGCTTCCTCCTTTTACAAAACAACACTAATACCTTCCAAGATTCCTAAAAGGATTAAGACATTAAGGGAGATATCTAGTATCCACCTAATCCCAAAGGAAGACAACAAAAAACAGTACAGTAGTTTTTCCCAGGTCACAAAGCTGTTATTGGGTTGGCCAAATTTGTTCAGGTTTTTCCACAGATATGGAAACACCCAAACAAACTTTTTGGCCAACCCAGTACTACGTTCACTTTTGACTCAGGACCTCTTAATTTAAACCCATGCTCTTTCCACTACCTTATACTATCTTTCAGTAGATTCCATTTCATACCAACATACTCCAAATGAGTGAAGTTAACTCAGTTTTCAATCTCTAACAACTTAGGCACCCCTGAGACCCCTTCAGGTGGTCTGCAAGAATTTATGTACATAGATTAGAATTTTCCAGAAGCTATATGACAAGGGATTATCACAACAGATTGAATGCAGAAGCAGATATATGAATCCAGCTATCTTCTATTAAGCTAGACATTAAAGACATTTGCAAAAATGTAAAACAGTATCATTCTTCTCACTAAACTTTTTTTAGAAAGTAGCTATTTTTCACAAAAAAGTTACTGTATTAAGATGTAATGGGTACTATGGTACTATTTTTCAATAAAATAATAAATATTATTATATTTTAATTTAATTTCAAATACAATAAATATCAGTAGATAAAATCCACATTAACTAAAGGTCTTTGGGCCCAAAAAGAGTGTAAAAGGTCCTTGAGACCAAAAATTTTGAGAACCACTGGACAGAATATATACAATCCTTTACTAGATTTAATTTCATATCAATGTCTAAAATTCAAAATACTACTGAAAAACCTATTAATTAACTTAAAAACTATGTGGGGAAGGTTGGGTAGAAGTAAGGAAACAACATGGTATTATTGAAAGAACAGAAGTTTATATTCAAAAGGTGTGGGTTCAAATCTTGGCTATAATGCCTTACTAGATATTTCCCTAAGTAAATCACTGAATCCTCTTCAGCTTAAATTTCCTCATCCATAAAATAAAGATAGTGGCAACTGCTCTAACTTCTCAAGATTGCTAAGAGTAAGATAATAAATGTGAAAGCTCTCTATCAACGAGAAAGCACTATGTAAATATAAACATAAAATTACAGCTGTTGTTAAATTTTACCTCTATGGCAGACAGATGGACACTTATGGTTTCTACATCCTAAAGTCCGTCCACAGTTTTGATCACAAGGTGGACAGTTTCCAGGGCAACACTGAAGGGAAAGCAATACATAAAGAACAGGTAATTTGAAAACCGTACGTAATATGAATGTCATTACTAGTTATTCACAGAACTTAGGGAAATCAAAAGATAGTTCTTTTCACTATGAGAATAAAAGTATTCAAGAATATCAACATTCTTGTGTAGAATACGTTGTACTAAGAACTTATAAGTTTAAGTAGACAATGACCTAATTTAGTGAAGTCAAGCTAAATTTTCTTGCCCTTTAGTTAATTATTCTATGACTTAAAATAGTTCCATAAGATAGTTTCTCTTCTACTTATCTACACAGAAATTGACAACACTAACCACAGGAATGGATCTGGTCAAACCCTATAGTCAATTCAGGCAAACAATCTGGCTATTTTTAAAATTTAATTACAATAAAACCCATTCAATATATAGATTAGTTTGGCAGTTATTTTCAAACCAAAGAGTCAGAGACTAACTAAAGGAAAGAAGGAGAGATAGGCTAATTGCTTCTAGTGCTGTTTTGTTACTCCCTGATTTCCAATCTGTGAGAAATATAGCTGTCTATGACCTGTCCCAATTTTCATTCATGAACACAAGGCAACTACTTAAAGTTCCATCTTGCCATTCTAACTCCTTGACAAACTTTGGAAAGGAAATACAGACTACAATTTTCTTAAAGAAACAGGTTTTTAACCTACTTCAGAACAAGTTTCAGTATATAAAAATAGCTCAAAACAAAGTACACATTATTGAAAAGCAATTAAAAGTTAAAATAGTTCATTCAATTAAGCAAATATTTACCAAGTAATACTATGTGCCTATCACTTTCCCAGTGGCAGTGGGAAAAAAGAAGGTTATGTGGTCCACAACATGAATAAGCCTTTAGATGTTTGTTTCTCACCATGATGAGTAAAAATGACCAGATTTACTCTCCTGCCTTAAACAGCTAGAAAATCAGACAAAATATTTGAAACAGCAGTTTTTAGACATTAGACAACTAGGCAGCACAGGACAGAAACCCCTATGAGAACAGAAACAAACAAGGTGAGTCCTATGATAGCACAAGCTTAGACCTGGACACAAGGAAAAAGATCACAAGCAGAGTCCAGTGGTCTTACCAAGTTAAGGAGACAAAATTCATAGTTCAGAGAGGCAAGTGTGGTTAGAATTTGTGGAGAAGTGGTAGCACAAAGCATGAAGTTTATAATGTCTGGAAACCAATCAAAAGTCACCTAGCAGTAAAGAATAACCCAAAAGGAAAAGAAAACTCAATCAACAAAAATAGACCCAGAAATGATAGATGACAGAATTGGTAGACAAGGACATTAAAATAGGCATTTGAAGTATAACCTATTCACTTATATTCAAGAAGACAGAAGAGAGCATGAGCATGAAAAGGACAGACATGGAAGATATAGAAAAAGTCACAACTCCAAGTCTCAGAGATGAAAAAATACTGTCTGAGACGAAGAAACACAGGATGGGATAAACAATGGGATTAGACAATGCAGAAGAAAATTAGAGAACTTGAAGACAAACAATATAACATTAAATGTGAAAATTAAAAGGAC
The DNA here is from genome assembly GCF_008692025.1 of Phocoena sinus. Classification (NCBI taxonomy): domain Eukaryota; kingdom Metazoa; phylum Chordata; class Mammalia; order Artiodactyla; family Phocoenidae; genus Phocoena; species Phocoena sinus. The sequence goes on from NC_045767.1 coordinate 72,096,953, forward strand.
TAAATAATAAATGTAGCATCAGTGACCTATGGGACTTCAAGCAGCATGACATACCTGTCACTGGAGTCTCAGTAGGCAATGGGTGGGGGAAATATTTGAAGAAATAAAGATTGAAAATTTCACAAATATGATGAAAACTATAAAGACATACAAGAAGCTCAACAAAAGTTGTACTAAAGAAACATGAAGAAAGCTATACAAAGGAACATCACAAATAAATTACTGAAAACTAATGATAAAGAGAAAAATCTTTAAAAATAGCCAAAGAAAAAAGATACATTACATACAGAGGAACCAAGATAACAGAGATAGTGGAGCAATGTGTTTAAAGAATGGGAAAAAAATTGTCAAACTAAAATTCTACAGTAAAAATATTTTTCACAAACAAAGGCTAAAGACAGTTCACAAAAGTTGCAAGCATTCATGACGAGCACTACAAGAAATGTTAAAGGAAGTCCTTCAGACAAAAGAAAATGAAATCAGATAGAAACCTGAATCTATATAAAAGGATGAAAAGCACCAAAAATCATGAGTTTGATGATAAATATAAAAGACTATTTACTTTTTCACACTCTTTAAAAGATACCTGTTAAAGCAAAAATAAAAACAACACATTTGAGGTTTATAAAATACATGGGTATAAAATGTGTAAGAATCGAATAAAGGAGGTAAAATAGAATTATTGAAAGACAACACTCAAACAGAAGACACAAAAAGAGGGAAAAGAACAGATGAAAAAATAGAAAATAAATAGCAAAATTACAGACTTAAATCCAACCATTTTATTAAAGATCACAATAAATGTAAATGATCTACACCCAAATTAAATGATAAAGATTTAAAATAAAATAATTATCTAAATAAAACAATTATCTAATTGCTGTCTATAAGAAATCCACTTCAAATATAAAGATTTGAGTAAGTTCAAAGTAAAAGAATGGAAAATATATACTGTATGAACACTAAGCAAAACAAAGTTGAAATCACTATATTTAATAGATTTAAGAACAAAGTATCTTACCAGAGATAGAGGGATAATTCATAATAAAAGGGACTCAAAAAAACTTCAAATCTACAGACTCAATAAAATTTTCCAGTTGACCTTATACTGAACCAAGATTCTATAAATAAGATCTGAACAGCAGAAGTTAAGCCTCTAACATGCCAAACAAACTACCACTAACACTGCTATGATGTTTTAAAGTCAGGGAACAGGGACTTCCCTGGTGGTGCAGTGGTTAAGAATCCACCTGCCAATGCAGGCAACACAGTTTCAAGCCCTGGTCTGGGAAGATCCCACATGCCGCGGAGCAACTAAGCCTGCGTGCCACAACTACTGAGCCTGTGCTCTAGAGCCCGTGAGCCACAACTACTGAGCCCACGTGCCACAACTACTGCAGCCCGTGTGCCTAGAGCCTGTGCTCTGCTGCAATGAGAAGCCCACACACTGCGACAAAGAGTAGCCCCCAGTCGCCGCAACTAGAGAGAGCCCACGCGCAGCAACGAAGACCCAATGCAGCCAATAAATAAATTTATTTTTAAAAAATAATAATAATAAAGTCAGGGAACAGAAACAGCCAAAGAACCAAGTAGAAGGAATTATGCATAGGACAAAAAGAGACCCTTGTTATTTAACAATCTTGTAAGATTTCCCACTAATACAAACAATAATGTAGAATATTTATTAATATTTCATATGGAAAGCAAAGAATATGCCTAAGTATTTGAGGAACAAGTCAAGATGGCACTTATCATGGGCCCAAATTTTAAGAGAATTTTAAAATCAGTTTTCAAAGCTTATTACCTTTCTCCTACACTGATGCTTCTGACAGTCCCGCAACTTAACACACTTAGTTTCACAAAGATACGGTTTATGACACGGCATTCGTTTAGTATGCTTTCCACAACGACAATGCTTCTCCACTTCCTGGAAGAATCAAATAAATGCTATTAAAATTGACTTTCGTTGACATGATTTTTACACTGTAATCTCTATAATTACTAAAAAATGAAAGAGAAAATTTTAAAAGTGTTTTGTATGAAAGACTTTTTAAAAAATAAAGGAGAATTTCCTAAGACATTTGTTTGTTCCAAAAAGGCTTCACAGAATTTCCATTATTAAATTTAGTAAAAATTTGATGTTAAATAGTAAAACAACATCACATGTTAAAATCCCTTATATCTAGTTACACAATAACATCTACACATCTAGTTTCAGGAAAACAAGAAAACTGGATTATCTAGTAGTATGTCAAAACCAGAATGACATCTAGGCATTTTTTCCCCTATCATCCCTAGGCCTAATTCATCACTGCTTTGAATATCTTCTGAGGATAAACAACCCCACACTAGTCTATAAAAATGACAACATTCAAACTTTTACCAAGCAAAACAAAAAAAAGGTAATTTCAGATTTAATTGCTGGCATACTCTCCTACTTCATCATAAATATTAGATCATGACACAGATGTTTATGAAAACAATTACAAAACAATCCCACTTGACATATTATGACAGATAGCTGTTAAAAGTAATCATTATAGGACATGACTAACTTGTCTACATGTTTCACAAGGACCTCGGTGACAACGCTGTGAACATCTGTGGATTCCACATTCAAGTACTTTGTCACAACTGTCTCCACAAGTTGGAACATCTTCTGTACAAGGCAAAGAAAACTCTAGAAGCAAACAAAAAAAATCAATATTAAAAATAACATACATTATTATAAAGTACTAATAACGTGCCATGTACTTCTGGATTCCTAGAGAATGACAGGTCTTTCAGACTATGAACTTTTGCATCTACATATTTATTGGAAAGTTAACTTTAAAGAAAATAACCCCTATATTTGTAAAGCTTATGCCTTTTAAAAAGAATTTGATACATGACAAGTTACCATTCTCAAGAAGCATATATATATATATATATTTTTTTTTTTTTTTCCTTTCTTTGAGGTACGCGGGCCTCTCAGTGCTGTGGCCTCTCCCATTGCGGAGCACAGGCTCCGGATGCACAGGCTCGGCGGCCATGGCTCACGTGCCCAGCCACTCAGCAGCACGTGGGATCCTCCCGGCCCAAGGCATTAACCCGTGTCCCCTGCAACAGCAGGCGGACTCTCAACCACCACGCCACCAGGGAAGCCCCAAGAAGCATATTTCTATGAGCTAACTACTTCAGAAATACTTTTCTGAAGAAATGAGTAAGCCCATGTAAACCACTATGAAGAATTCTACAATATATAGAACAATAAAAAAAATTTGCTCTAAACAACCTCATAGGATGGAAGAAAAAAATAGATCTAGACTTAAAAACTATGAAACTGACCTTTAACATAAACATATTATAACAAGTGTTTGCAATAATCTTATAAATATGTGCGCTGGTACTGGTGCTGAGTCAAGAAAGTGAAGTTGAACTGTAACCCTTCTAGGCCTTTATCTCAAAGTAGCCCAAACTAAATTCACCTATAATCTAATACCCAACAATAACAATAGCTTATAATTATTAGGTTTCCTTTATGTGCTGGCCACTATACTAAATACTTTACGTGCATTTTATCACTTAATTCTCACAAGTATCTTATGAAGAAGGTACTATTATTGTCCCCATTTAACTTGAGAAAACTGCAGTTCATGAAGGTGAGATTTGAACCCACATATGCCTAGTCATTTTTTTTTTTCAAATTTTAGCAGAGATTTATTCATGGACGGAAAAAAAGGGAGAAGGGGAGAGGAACTAAAAGGAACGTATCTTGGAACACTTACATTCATCATAATCTTATTTAAACAGATTTACATGTGTCCGCACACTGTTCAGAATGGTGACCCTTGGATAATCGAAAATAATGAATCTCGAAAAACAGCCTATTATTTTCACTCTACTTCAGTTTTTTTCTGGGTTTTTTTGTCTGTTTGTTTGTTTGTTTCTTTATCAGCATGCAGAGCAATTTACTGACATTTACTTCCCCAAATGACTTTTCCTCACTGGTTGAAAGAACCGGGGAGTTGGGAGGGGGTACAGATGGAAACCAAAGGTACACCTTCAATGTGCTTTGATGGACTGAAAAGCGGTTGGTCTGAGATTGACAAGCCCCCTATTTCAGAGGCTCAGGAAGTTTGGGCCCAAAATCTGAGTTCTTAATCCACTATGCTATATTGTCCTCTCATCCAAATGTACAGAAATCTAATATCAAATTTGTATTATTATTGAAACTACATTATGAGCTCCCAGAGAAATCTAATTTAATTAGGAAAGTACTCTAATTAGCATGATAAATAATTATAATCCCATTAAAGGTTTTTTAAAAAGTCTTACTTGACTTCTGACAGGGACAGAACCTTTTCCCAGATCGAGGACATTCTCCACAAGCACCTACATGGCAAACTTGCTCACACGTATGATTACCACATGGCAGTGTTTTCCCACATACCTAAAATAAAATGCAATAAGCACTAACGACTTAAAAGTTAACAAAAGACTTTGTACATGACATAATCATTTCTCAGTCACAAATAAGCAACTTCTTTAGATTCCTCAAATTATTATGCTTTATATCTTACATAAGTATTATATGTATATATGCATAAGCATATACATACACATTTCTTATGCGCCAGGGTATATTTTTAAAATGTAATAAAGGAAAAAGAACATGCAGTTTCACATGGTCATCCACCAAAGATTTCCAAATGGTACTAAAACCATGCCAATTCTAAGACAATCTACAGAATCAATACTACTGCCAACTGGATTAACTCAAGAAGAGGGAAAAGAGGAAAGAGTACATACGTACTAAATCCAAAATTCAACAAATAGCTGTTAATTTGAAAAAAAATTTCCCCTGGTAATTAAAATGATATTAAATTGAAAAAGTTTCCTAAAACATGAATATAATTCATCTGAGTTGCTATTCTTCCTCTCCTTTTATCCAACTAAACCTCATTAGCATTTCTAATTGTTTATGCTTCTGTATACTTTAACACCCACTCCTCAAAATGCATATACACTTACTTGATCACAGTGCCACAGTGGACTTGCACAACTTCTTTCAGCTACTTGTTTGCCACAGACACACTTTTGCCTACTAACTCTTGGACAGGGTGGGCAACTTCCTAAAATCAAAATGATAAATTAGCCTAGAACATTATAAAAGCAACAGAGACTGCTTTGACTTCTGCTTAAGGCCAGAACACCTAACAGGTATGACCTTTTACCTGCATGACAAGGATTTTCACATTTATGTTGTCCACAAAGCAATTTCCGTCCACATGGCAGGTGACAGGACCATTCCTTAGCACTGCACCGACGAGGGATAGGTTTTGCTTTCTTACAATAACAAGTAGTTGTGACCATCTTAGGACAAGGAGGGCATGGACCTAGAATCCAATGAAAGGGGGAAAAAAAAAAATCAGAAGTTAAAAGTAAAAATTTTCAGTTCCTACACCTATCAGTAATTTCTAAAGCTTTCCATACTGATACTTTAAAAGGCAATCCCTTCCAATATTTTCTTATGTAAACTTAAGTTCTGAGTTCAACTCTCACAATTTTTTTTACTTCAACATGAGAAGAAATAACCACTCACAATTAGAAATATAATATATAACTCACCTGGATGGCAGAGGAGTAAACACTTATGGCCACAAGGAGGTTTAAAATCTCTCTCACATACTTGGCCGCATGAATGAGGCACAAGCCACGGATCTAAAGGTGGATCTTCCACTTTGCCACAATAGCAATAGTACCTACTAGGTGTGTCAGATCGTTTGTATTCAAACCTACATTTTGGACTACAAAGAATGAAATTACTGAAGTTAATTTCAATTATAAAAGTGACATGAGGCAGAAATATAAATATACTTAATAACAGAGTATACACAATCAGTTTTATGTTAATGTAACCTCTGCTCCATCTTTATATGAGAAAGAAACAAGATTTTACTAAAATCAATTTCAACCATCTAGGAGAGCTCTGTCCAGTAATTTCCTGAGATGATGGAAGTGTTCTATACCTGTCATGTCTAACACAGTGGCCATTAGCCACACATGGCTAGTGAGCACTTGAAATGTGGCTATTGCGTACAACTGAGGAAGAAACAATTTTCCATTTCATAATTTTTAAGAATTTAAATAACCATGTGTGGATAGTTGCTACCATATTAAACAACACATATCTAAAATACAGCTACAAAAGGAAGCAACATTAGCTTTCTACTAACAACCTGAACTTTATTCTTCAGATATTCATTCCAATTTTATAAAGTTCAATGTTTTAAAAGTTTGGTTGGGTGGTCTACAAATAAGCAAAATGTATTAGTAATAGCAAGAAGAAGAGAGACATCGGTTATAGGTAGGTAATACAGCAGCAAGAAACATGACTTAAAATCTAGAATTACGGGGAAAAATGTGTGAAAATAAACAAAGAATTTCGTACTTCTCAACATCTAATACAAAATATATATATTTCAAATGTACCTAGGTCAAAGAAAAGTTGAAATACTGTTGCACATTCTCTGCTAAAGCAGATTTTTACCTATCAAGATTAAAATAAAGCAGTTTTAGTCCTAGAAGCCAAACTAACATAATAAATATAGAAAATTTAATAAGATTGGATAATATACACCTGCAGTTTCTTGTTTGTTTGTTTGTTTTCATTAAAATTAAAAAGAAAGGAAGAGAGAAAAAATGAAAACACAGTTTGGGAAACTCTGCCTACCCATGGTTATCTTTTTAAATAGATGAAATTAATTGGAATTAATTAAAATTCTCTTCTTGTTTCTTAATAATATAATATGAAGCATATTCCAAGTTTCCTGTGGGGAGCTGATTAAGATCCTTCCATGTCTGTTAATATACAGAGTAAATGCTCAGACAAATTTTAGACATTATTCATACTGAGAGAGGAAAAGAAATTGAAGAGGCTAAAGAAAATGGGAGGTGGGAGTGGAAAAGTAATTTTGTATATGTAAAAGTTTAATATAGATTATTAGAGAAAAAAGTTATGTTTTAGTAGTAACTTATAGTAAAAGAAAATTCCGTCACTAGTCTGGCTTTCTGTCTTTGGAAAATTGAAACTTGAGAAGAGAGTCACATGAAAGAGAAGAATAGAGAAATTTTTGATGTTTTCTTTATAAAAAGACGTTTCTGCATTTTAAAATATTTAACTCTTTTTACCTAGCAAATCTTCTAAATTATGGTAAAAGTTTGGATCATTAGTTCAAGCTGGAAGGAAGGAAAGTGACTTACAACCCAGCTAAGGATACAGACCGTGACTTTAAAGTGATACCAATTTACTTAAGTGTGTTGTTTTCTGTATGAAGAAACAGAGGAGGCAAATTATAGTGGTCCTGAAGGAATGTGAGGCTATTGCTTTACACCTGCAGTTTTGAGAGATTTTGAGGATAAAATCGGAAGCCATTGATCAAAATGTTAGAGGACAGTCTTGTACAATGTGATACCAATACATACTAAAAGGAGCTCCAGAGAGAAGTACCAGAATTTTGATGGATTTTAGTTCTAAAGAAATGAAAGTTCTTTAAAAAGGATTACTAAGGAGTTGTTTTGCAGGAGAAAAACAGAGTCTGAATTATTTATTAGTTAGCAAAAGGAACTAGTAGTTATATAAACTGGGGTGGCGGGGGGAGCCATTAGCAGGTCTCATATCTTCACAAACCAAATGACTAATTGAAGGCCAAGCATGGATACTGAAACTGCCAATAAAGCAACTGAGGAGCTACAATTTTCATTTATTTTACAACTAAACATTCCAACTAAATTAGAAAAAGTTACCAAGGCCAGGGATAATCTCTCTTTCCAAAATCATCATCCGTCAAAGGAGAAGATACCAGAAACTGGCTGTCTTTAGCCCACTTCTGGATACAGGGCATGTGAAATATACAGAAACATCCTGAACAACTCCAAACCTAAGACAAAGGTATCAGAAATTAACAAGTATGCAATGATTTTTCTTTGATAATTCCACAATACTTTAAAATAAGCACCACACTAAACTATTTCAAGAGCTACATAAGGATTAAGGAAAAAACTTTCCTTCCGGCATAACAGAAGAAATGTTCTTTATAAAAACTAATGTACACGTAGAACACTTTAAAGAAAAATAGTATTAATCATGCTGATTCATTCAGCTAGAAACAACTACTGCTAACGTTCTGCAGTCTCCAATTTTTTTGTATATATTTCATACTTTTAAAAAATGAGGTCATACTGTACTGATATAAAACTTTATAGCCTTTTCTTTTAAGACAGTATAAGCATTTACTCTTATCAAGTAGGTTCATACAATATATTTATAGCTGTACAGTAGATATCATGTTGACTTGTTTACCATAATTTAACCAAGTTCAGGTTGTTGGAAATTTAAGATTTTTCCAATTATAAATAACACCACAAAAAAATCCTTAAACACAAATATGTACATACAATCTCTATGTTGCCCTACAGTTATATAAAACCTATTAGTCTAGCACTTAATGCTAAATTCTAAAAATTAGGTGAGCAAAAAACTTCAGTGTGTGTATATATATACACACACACACACACAACAAACACACATATACAAAATTTAACAGCTTAAGGAATAACAGAAATTAATTTTTTTTAACCAGCCAATACTTTGCTATAACTGACAAAAATCAGTTCACTTTTCATAACACTTTGCAGCTGTTCAATAAAATCAGACATGGAATATATTGCATAAGCCGGCAGGAGCACTGAAAAAAAGCCAACTTCTTAGACTGAGTTCCCCCCAAAGCAGTGCCTAAGAAAAGAACTGGGATGCATAAGTAAAAGGCCAAGATAGGGAAGAGGAAATACCAATAAACTGTATATTGCTGAGCTGACTATCGCTAAGGGCCAAAGTTCAGTCCTGCTAGGGATGCTCTGAAAAACCATGTAAAACATGCCTAGGACACCCCCAGCCCCAACCACTAACAAACAGGAGGCTAGGGCAGTCATCCCCCAGCTCCCTATGGTGGAATGCTGCCCCAACGGACATTAACTCTGCTCTGCACTACACCCATTTCCTGGCTGAGTCAGTTCTCAAGGAGAAAGCACTGAGGTTGGAAAAAAAAAATTCACACACATAGCAAGTGTTTACAGTGAAACTGCATCCGCATGCAGAGAGCCTATTCCTCCACTGCAGCTGAAATCAGAGTAAGACAACCAGATGTGACTCAGGGCACCAAAGGCACCTGCGTCTGCTACACTATCCTTCCCAATATATTTTAAATTCCTTATTCACTCTACACGACCAATCCATTTCACATCTGACCTGTCTTTCTTTCTCTAGGCAACGCTGCTATAATAGCAGTGGATTAAGCTGAGGTCTAAATGGTGAGTCTATCATATTCAGTCATCACATGCCCTTAATTGCTTTATTAATGCCCTTTAAATGTATATATACATAACTTCACCATTAGGCCATAGCGTCTCTACGTACATGAGTTTTCTCTGAATCCATCTGTCCCCATTAACCCTAGCCACTTTCCACACAAGAGAAGTTCACTAATAAACTGTAATTGTCATTGCTAGGTTTTACTTCCTTGAATGCAGGGAGCATATCTATGTTATTTTAAACCTGCTGAAAGTAATGAAATATAGTTTACTTAATATTTCAGTATTTATGGGAATCTCTAAAGTACTGATACTAAAAATGCTTTATCAAATTGACATATGCATGACCCAGCAATCCCACTACTGGGCATATACCCTGAGAAAACCAAAATTCAAAAAGAGTCATGTACCAAAATGTTCATTGCAGCTCTATTTACAATAGTCCAGAGATGGAAACAACCTAAGCGCCCATCATTGGATGAATGGATAAAGAAGATGTGGCACATATACACAATGGAATATTACTCAGCCTTAAAAAGAAATGAAATTGAGCTATTTGTAATGAGATGGATAGACCTAGAGTCTGTCATACAGAGTTAAGTAAGTCAGAAAGAAAAAGACAAATACCGTATGCTAACACATATATATGGAATTTAAGGGAAAAAAATGTCATGAAGAACCTAGGGGTAAGACAGGAATAAAGACGCAGACCTACTGGAGAACAGACTTGAGGATATGGGGAGGGGGAAGGGTGAGTTTTGACAGGGCGAGAGAGAGTCATGGACATATACACACTAACAAACGTAGTAAGGTAGATAGCTGGGGGAAGCAGCCACAAGGCACAGGGATATTAGCTCGGTGCTTTGTGACAGCCTGGAGGGGTGGGATGGGGAGAGTGGGAGGGAGGGAGACGCAAGAGGGAAGACATATGGGAACATATGTATATGTATAGCTGATTCACTTTGTTATAAAACAGAAACTAACACACCATTGTAAAGCAATTATACCCCAATAAAGATGTTTAAAAAAAAAAAAATTGACATATGCATTGACACTGAAAATATTTGCTTCATTTATTTTAATAGTGCTAAAAATATTGATTGCTCATTTAGAGCTATTTTTCTTTTAATTAAAGATTCCCCAAAATTGAGTATCAATTCATAAAGAGAATTCTCAAATGAAGTATTCTTAAACAAAAATAAGCAAAAAGAATAATAAATGGTTACAAATTATAAATGCAAAATAAGATATTTGGGGGAGATAACAATAATTCAGATAAGGAGAAAAACTTACTGCTTGGTTTCTCTTCACTGAAGCAATACAAATTAAGCATGTCATAGCCCCTGCTTGAAAAGCTTCATTTACATACTGTTTTGTTCGCTCTAACTCACGAACATCTCCATCTTGAAATTTAAAAATTGAAAACTTCAGGTTAAGCAACATCTGAAAATAACACAAACTTACTAACAGCACCACATTATGTGAGAACTGTCTAGTAATACCAATTGCTCAAAATATAGCTGAAAAAATGAGAAGTTTAAGAAAAAAGCAACCAGTGAACTGCCAAGAGGTCACAAAGTCCATGCATTACATCTTATGTACTTGATTCAAAAACAGTTACCTTGACCTTCTCTCAGAGTATACCTGCTGTTACAGTCCTTAACAAATCTGGCGGGGGCAGAGTCACAGGCAACAGCAGCAAGATGTCAAGTAACAAGGGAAAGCATATCAAAAAGCAAAGTGAAAGGAACTGCAAAGTCAAACCTCAGCAAAGCCATTGAGCCTAAATATAAGCATATGCGTATGAATGTGTAGGTGTGTAAAAGTCTATGTGTGTGTGTGTGTCTGACGCATAGCAATTTCTTAGTAAAAATCTGTTGAATGAAAAGATCCTGAGATCAATACAGTATAATAACCTTGTTTCATTAAATTATGCTATTTCTGCTAAAAAAGGAAGCATGACTTCTTAGATAAAAATTACTAGACTGTATTTCCTTTAAGCAACTATTAAGCATTTACTTGCTAGGCACTGTACTATTCATATTTCAGTAAGATTAAATAAGCTATTTTTACTTTCATTTTACAGATAAGAAAACTGAGGCACAGAACACTTAAGTAACTTCAGTACGACTCCAAAGTGAGCCCTCTTGATGACTATGCTATGCCACAGCAAGGGTTGAATACAGGAAGGTCCAAGAAATAACAGCACGATGAAAGGCAGAAAAGCTACCCAAAAGCACACACAACAACAAAAGGACAATAATCTGAGTCACTTCAGTGTAAGAGAAATAAACCTACAGGCCTTTAGTACAAAAAAGATTGTTCAATAGAGGTTAACCGAGTCTCCAAGAAAAGTACACTAATAGCATAAACTATCGTTAAGTACAGAACTTCCCATGGCAATAAAATGGTACAAACCAAAATTTAAGTTACCAAAAAGAAAAATTAAATAAATAGGACACTTAGATAATTCTTTACTTTCTAAGATCATCCAAGTAAACACAACACTCACAAAAACTTGCTCTACCATAATATAAATGCAAGTATAATTTATATTATACAAAATATACATAAAATTACTCCCCAACTATAAAATATTATAAACTTATTAAAGACAATTGCTTTATTTTAAACAAATATCGAAGTTTGAAGAGATTCTTAAAGGCAGACTTAATAATCATATTCTGTGTACTTATTTTGCTTTCTGACACAGCTGGCTCTAACAAATGTATAACATTTTAAAATTTCATCTAATTTAACAGCTAACATGTAAAATAGAATATGAAAACAAGATGAACAGGCTTTAATAAAATAAAGTCTAATCTTATAAAATTTATGTAAGATTTCTTTGAAAAATGTGTTAAAATTTGGCTGCAACAATAAAGTATACTGCCCAAGATGTCACGACGGATAGCATGGCATTTGAAGTCATGCATAAAAAGATCACTCTGGCAACTGAAGAAAAATGAGTGTGAGGGAGGCCAAGACTGGAAACATTAAGTACCTGAAGTTAAGAGGCAGTTAACAGCAGATAAAGCAAAAAATGACCTCGAGCAAGTTAATGCGTCTGTCCCAGTTTTCTCATCTTTAAAATACTAACAATAGTAATAGTAATATCTACCTCACAGAGTTATTATATGGATTTAATCCACACATTAAACAGCTGCAGGGGCCTGAATTAAGGTGACGATAGCATGTGGGGAGTGGTGGGATGAATTTAAGAAATCTAGAAAGTAAAACTCAGCAGGACTTGGTGACGATTAGATTGTGTTGCTTTGAAAAGTCGATGTTCAGAAGGAAAGAGTGCTGTGTTAGACGAGCTGTCTGACGGGCAGAGGGGAGGAGTAGTAGCGAATAAAACACACTCATGCGTGTATATGCCAACCCTGCTCCCAGATTTCTGGCTTAGGTAGGTGACTGGGAAAATTGTAGTATTAATAGAGATAAAGAGAACAAGAGAAGAAATAAGTTATCTTTCAACGTATGTTTGTGTTTCCATAGGCCAGCAAGACAGCGATACCCATCAGGAAGCTGACCATTCAAGTTTGAAATCTAAGAGATCGCAAAAGTATAAAGGCTGTGCTCAGACAGAAAGAATGAACTTCTCTGGTAAAGTTTTGGTATTCAATTCACTAATGTGAGATGGGAACCATCTCATGACCCTGGCATTTATCATTCTAAAGTTAAGTGATCAGATTTCCTTACTTTGGTAGAGGCAAAGTACAGAACACAAAGGAACGAAAATCAAAATATTTATGGATTTGACATAATACAGTATAAGAAAAATTGCCTTAACACTTTAAGATGAAAGCCACGTTAAAATTAATAAAAGTGGGACTTCCCAGGTGGTGCAGTGGTTAAGAATCTGCCTGCCAATGCAGGGGACGAGGGTTCGAGCCCTGGTACACGAAGATCCCACATGCCGCAGAGCAACTAAGCCCGTGCGCCACAACTACTGAGCCTGCGCTCTAGAGCCCGCGAGCCACAACTACTGAAGTCCACGTGCCACAATTATTGAAGCCCTCGCACCTAGGGCCCGTGCTCTGCAACAAGAGAAGCCACCGCAATGAGAAGCCCGCGCACCGCAACAAGAGTAGCCCCCGCTCACTGCAACCAGAGAAAGCCCGCACGCAGCAACGAAGACCCAACACAGCCAATAATAAATAAATAAATTTTTCAAAAAATTAATAAAACTTACAAATGATAAACGTTTTCTAAACACTAGGCAGAAATACTGAGTTATATCACTGAATTTCCTATTTAAAAATAAAATCTGTATCTAGAGTGGCTTCAGTGAGGTCTTCTTGAAGCAGGATACCTGAGGTGACTTTCTATTAAGTTCTAAAAGCAAGAAACCTCCTAACCTTAAGGTTCCTCTTTATCAATTTTTCCCTGGCTCAACCAGACTTCTTAGTCAAGCTTCCTAATCTTAATTCCTTAGCAGATATGGTAAATTCCTTGGAAACCTTTTGGATGATGTGTACCTATGCTCATGATGCCATCAATATACTCAGGCAACTAATACGGATAATGCATGCAAGAATGTTTCTAATAATGACTGTAAGCATAAAATGTGGAATGTGTAAGAGACTTACATTTAAAATAATCTACTTCTACACTTAGTCCCAAATCTTCACAGCGACATCACTTTGGCCGTCTCTCTCACAAACAAATGTGGCTTTGAGAGTAACCCAGATATATACAACATATAATGTGATTAAACACTTCAGACCTGAGAAGACTTAGATTTTTTTTTACATATAAAAATCAGAAGTTGTAAGATATAAAATAAAGGAATTAAGTCAAGAAATGAAACTGACTTCAAGATACATTTAACATGATGACAAAGAGAATAATGAAGGATAGATTTAAAGGAGTATTCAAAGTCCTCAAGTGCAATCAAATCATCATTAGGAACAACCTGACCCCACTCATTGCACAGGGACCTTTGGCATCCCCCTCCCAGCATTCTAATGAAATGCCAATTAAACACAAAAGAGAACTTCTAAGGCTGTAAGAGACACTGCCATCCTATTTGCTTTATAGAAAGATTAGCGTTATACAACGTATAACTCAAATAGTAAAAGGTACAAAAATTCAACTCTACAACACAAAAATGCTCATTCTTAAGATGCAAAACCTATTCCACATAGAGTAAAGGTGTCAGAAAAAGTCAGGAATGTATTTTCATTGATGTAAAAATGTCAAAATTGAAAAGATCATAATACAGTACCTGTCTGAGTAGTGTAAGTTATAAATGTATTAGCAACTATTTTTCCTCTTTTTCCTTCAAAATCCTCATCTCCTTCTTCCTCAGATGAAGAGTTAAGGTGTTCTTCAACAAGTTTTTTGGCTGCAGCTTGATTAGCCTTCTTGATTTCCTCAAATTTCTTTTGAGACATCAGCTCTGCTTAAAAGAAAAAAAAAATGAGTTTCATTTCTGCAAAACAATCTCTCAAAAAGCAAGGCATGATATACCAATACATTATTAAAATACAGATTTTAAAGTCACCTTTGGCGCATTCTATTTCACTATCATCCATGAAAAAAGTATTTTCAAATTTCTTGTCACACGAGTAAAGAGAATACCACAATACAAACTTTCACTTTTGTTAAATATTCTGCTAAATGCCAACTAATTGTTCTCGAATGACTAACAAATCAATTTTTAAAATTATAAAGCTATGATAAAGTATCAAAAAACTGGTGATCAACCTCAAAACAGGATATTAACAAAATTAAAGTGAGATGTTTAAAAATTGAATGGTACACAGTGATTTTTAAAACATGGGAAACATACCCACTGGGAGCACATCAGAATCAGCAGAGGCAGGCGCTTTCTCAAACCATCCTCTTGCACACTATAACCCAGCCTGTCTTGGCCCACCAAAGACCTTGCACAAACAGTATTCACTGTCTACCCACTATGTTTACAATCTGCTTCTTAGAAAGCTCAAGGACTTTGTGTCCTTATTAAGATGTGGTCACAAAACGTATTTATTTAACATTAATCCCACACAAAATATTGCTAACATGGAAAATATGCTTCTTACAACAACTTCATTCCAAAAAGAAATGTTAAGTAAGTTTTGGATTAGTTCTTCTGCTATTCTGTTTAGCACTGTCTGTACTTCTTACTTGTTACTTGCTTAAATAATAACACAAAAAGAATTAGATTACTTCACAGCACTTTCCCAATGAGACTTCAAACTCCTCAAGAGCAAGGACCATGAAAATTCTCTGCAAGCATTAAGTGTTAATAAACTCTTCTGGACAGCAACCATAGCTCAAGAAAGGAGCCACAACATACTGAACTGATCTTAATTCATTAGTGCCCATATTAGTGCCACTTTACGCTTGAAACCGATGAGCCACTACTAATACAAACTTTCTTATTTTAGGTGGTGTATTTGTCCTTAATGATGTTTTATCTTTTATTTTCCTCGTGAAATGTTTTCCTTCTCTTACTGCAGCCAGCTTGGCTGGGGACTACTCAGTGTTTCATGTAAAACTGGAGGAAAATGTATAGGAATCTTTGAGTACTTGGAGAAAAGTAATTGCTATAAGATATATGACTCAAAACGTTATGTACAATAAGATGATAAATGTCATTATGAGAAATGAGCAATTAAAAGACATTTTTTAAAACGCTGAATTAGACAGATATAATAAAAACATTCATAACCTGATCAATGGACCTACATAAGATCATCTCAAAGAAAGCTGACAAAGCAACCTTACCGTATATTATTTCTTACGGTCAAATCTCAATTATCCAGTTAAAGGATGCTTGCTTTTCTACTATCCACAAAATTCACAAAAGCTTACCAAAACTGTTCACAGTTCTCCCTCTCGCACACCTCACCACCACCACTATCATAAACTCAGTAACCAAGAGAATACCACTTATCTTTAAAATTAGCTTAGGAGACATTCAGGAGCTCAATTTGCTCCTCCCCGCAAAAAATATTTTGAAAAATACATTCCAAATACAACAATAAAATGATTTTAGGGATTATTCTCTTAGCCCCCTGAATTCTTTCATTAGTATGGACAACTTAGAATTGCGTGTGTGCTCCCAGGCTCCACTAAAACACTGCCTTGGATGAAGGATTATTGAAAGCTGGAGAAGGCCACACCAGATACATCCCAGAAAGGACATGAAATTTGTAACTAGGAACCGCAGTTGAAAAAAGTACCACAAGCTCAAGTGTTTACAGAACATAGATATTAAAGTTACTAAACTAAGGCAATCAAATAAAAATGGAAAATGACAACTGGCCCCAGAAGTAGGAAACACAATGTCAAGTGGAAAGCCTAAACCCAATCTAAATAAGATTTCTGCGCCTCAGTCCAGCCAACTGTTGCCACGCACAAAAGTACCAATGCCACAATACCTTATCTTACAAGAAAAGTTGTTAACCAGATTTTTATGAGATTTTAAAAAGAAAAACCAAAAAACTGCTGGCAACCAATTCAGATTTAATGCATTGTGTTAACCAAACCAAACTATAGGCTAAATCAGCCCCCCCGGGCCACTGTCTGCAACTGGGGGGATTCAGTAGGCAAAAAAGAGTGAAGGGAAGAACATTGGACAGAGAAGTAACACTGACTAATATCAATTAAAGTAATGATGAAAGAGGTGTGATGGGAATCGGCCTAGAATGAGTAGCTGCCTGAAAGGTTTGAGAAGTGAGGCCAATAATAAACTCCCGAAGGAGAAGGAAAGAAATGGGTGCGAAGGCAGTTCTGACTAGCAAGTGCTTTAGTAGGTAGGCATCCAGGTGAGCCCGAGGACGGGAGCCATTCTCACCACTGGCCAAGGAAGTCTGCAGCGCTTCAGATCCCGCGGGGCTGCGCCGGGCTGAGCTACCTGCAGCCGCAGGGGTTGCAGCTCCACCGGGAATGGGGCCAAGGCCAGCAGCGCCCACCGACCCCTTCTCTCGCCCTCCCCCGGCGCCGCGAAGATGGACTCCATTTCCTGAGGAGGGGGCCGCAGTGGCCCGTCCTCGGGCTCGGCCTCGGCCGCTGGCCACCTGGCGCCAGGAAGCTTCCATCCCTGCAGAGGAAAAAAAAAAAAAGAGTGGAAGGAGCGTGAGCACGGTGGTACCAAGGCGGGGAAAAAGGACAGCGGGGGAAGCCGGTGTGAGAGGCGGAATGAGGACGGCCTCCGCGGGGTGGGGACTGGGTTTGAAAAGGTCGCGGCCCTGTCTCTCCCAGAGGACGAGTCCCCGCTGAGCCCGGGCTTTGGAGATGGATCGAAGAGGGAGAGAACTAGGCAGAGAAATGGACCGCGAGTGAAGGAGCATCCAGCGCCGAAGAAGGAGAACCGGGGAGGAGGAAAGGGCCTCCTCGGACTCAGGTGGAGCGCCGTGACGGGAGAACTGCAGACTGACCCGGCGGCTGCCGCCAGGAACCAACTGCAGTAGCGAAGCCGGAGGAAAGAAAGCTACGTCCCCTTACTGACGGCGCCTGCTTTCAACGACTACAGTTCCCAGAAGACCCCGCCAACCGCTCGCAGAACGCGTGGCATCACTAGCCGCTTCCTCATCCGGGACCGTGTCTGTGGGCAAGGCCTCGGAACGCATGCGCTAACTGAAGCGGGCCTTCGGAAACTACAATTCCCGGCGTGCTTTGGGGCTCGGACGGGGTGGGCGCACAGAGAGGGCGCAAGGTGGAGCGGAGGTGTTCAAAACCTAGAGGATGCCGCTTTTCCCGTGCGACTACCCCTAAACCCAGCTCGGTATCGGGAGGCTATCTCAGGGGTCGTAATTGACTGCCCGCCATCTTTAGCCTCGCCTTCGGGCTTTCTGGTGGCAGGGAACTCTTCTCACAGAAAGGAAGAGGCACTTATAAAGAAGAAGACGCTTCGGGGTCGGGGAAGAGGGAGGGAAAGCTGAGGGAGTGTTGCGGAAAAGTGGCTGGAGTGGAGAAAGTGCACTTCTGAATTGCAAAAGCAATGTAGAGGATAAATCTAACGGCATTATCATAGTCCTTTATAGTTAACAATATACTTTTCCTGAAGCAGGCCGATTTTCACCGTCACGACAGCTCTCTAAAGTAGCCTTTATTAAGGAAAGTAGTCGAGAGCCAGGTCTGGTCCTGATTCTTCTGACTTCGCTGTTTTCAATAAGAAAGGGAGAGGAGGAAGTGGGAGAGAGTTCAAAAATTCGGGGCTGTATCTGGGATTGAGAAATACACTGATCGCTGTTTGGGACTACACGGTCCTTTACAACCCTTCAACCTAATTAATTCCCCTACATTAATAATAAGTACTGTGCTTCCCTGGTGGCGCAGTGGTTGAGAGTCCGCCTGCCGATGCAGGGGACGCGGGTTCGTGCCCCGGTCCAGGAAGATCCCACGTGCTGCGGAGTTTGCGCGTCCGGAGCCTGTGCTCCGCAACGGGAGAGGCCACAACAGTGAGAGGCCCGCATACCGCAAAAAAAAATAAATAAAATAAGTACCTAATATTTATATAGCATTTATTAAGTTCCAGGCACCATTCAAAGCGTTTTACATATATATATGTATATTAACAATGAACAATGTGGTACTCACAATAATCCTGTTATCCCCATTTTACAGCTGAGAACACTGAAGCACAGCCAGGTTAAGTAACTTGTCCTTGTTATAGCCAGGTATTATTACCGATTCCATTTTTTAAGTTAGGAAACAGACACAGAAAACTTTCTTATTCAGCATCCTAGCAGAGCCAGGATTGCAACTGAGCTGTGTGAATCTTGGACTATGCTCTTAAAAACGCCATACTATATTATTACTGTAAGAAGGTATTTAATGTTTACCTAGAAATTCCAGTTACTTTTAGAGGACCTAATCAGGCAAAAAGACTCACATAATCAGTTTTTCCCCTGCCATATTATACAATGATAATTGATAATCATAATAATTACTGTGGCATCAAAAAGAATGTTATGTGCTCTCTGAATGAGCAAACATTTATTATAGTATTATAGTAAAGTTTAGTAGTGGAGAGCTGATGTATATCATAATGGGGAAGCATATGTAAATTGAGAATACATTTCAATAGCTACCATTGCTGTAATTTTCACTTTGAAACTTCAGATAACATTTGAGGAAAACAAGGGTTCTTTCTGTTTGCCAAAAGGGAACATGAGGAATATATGAAGCTGGTAAATATATAATTAAGATTATAAACATTGAGAAATATAATTGTATAGTTCTAATTAATCTTAATTCTTAAAAATACTACCCTCAAGAATAGCTAAAAACAAAAGACTGGACAACTGTTGGCAACTGGAACTCTCATACTGATGGGAGTGGAAATTGGTTCAAACACTTTCGAAAAATGTTCAGTAGTATCTATTAAAGCTAAACAGGACTTACTACTAAAGCATGGGACCAAGCAGTTCCACTTCTGAATATATACTGAAAGACATGAGTGCATAGCTCCACAAAAACTCATGTTTATAGCAGCTTTAGTCATAATAGCCAAAAACTAGGAATAACCCTCATGTCTATCAACAGGAGAATTTAAAAATAAATTGTGGTATATGCATATAACGGAATGCTATGCCAAAAAAAAAAAATACTGATACGTGTAGCAAGATGGGTGAATCTCAAAAGATATCATGTTGAACAAAAGAGGCCAGACGCAACAGAGTACAGTAGGTCCCCTACTTATGAACCTTCAAGTTGCAAGCTTTCAAAGATGCAAATGTCTGTTCGCATGTCCGATCACATAAGTTAGTTCACATGTCTGGTGTACACTGTCACATGTGTGCATTGTTTACAAGTGGTTGTGCTTTTGTGTACTTTACTATACAGTACTGTATAGAGTACAGTGGTACGGTATCTTTATTTCAAGCCCAGAATGTCCAGAAGCAAGAGTAAAAGCAGTGATGATGTAGCTTGTACTGCTAAGAAGCGCCAGGAATTGGAGGCCCAGAGAAAGGACGAAGAGAGACAAGAAGAAGAAGTAACTGAAGAACCAAAGAGATTCACAACGCAGGAAATGGCAAGGGGATTTTCTTTATTTGAGGAGGCACTTAGTTTTTGAGGCACAGGACAAGAACATAGAACAGTACACGAAGGTTGCAGCAACCCTTCAGAATGCAATCCCGTGTCATCTATGAAGAGAAAAAAAGAGCTACTACCCAGACATCACTGGATCATTTTTTCAAGAGGGTAAATAGAATGAATTCAGCAAGGGACCAGAACCTGTGCCATCAACGTCAGGCGTGAGTGAAATTGCAGCTTGCCCTCCGTCTCTTATTGCTGATGATCCTTCAGCTCTACCATCTCCCACCTCTTCTCCCTCCTCCAGTCAGTAACTCTTCTTACCTGTTCACTCAATGTCACCCCCTGTATGCCAGCTGTTGTACTGCACTACTGTACTTTTCAAGGTACTGTACTGTAAGATTTAAAATGTTTTATTTTTTGTATTTTTTTATGTATTATTTTTGTGAAAAGTATTATAAACCTATTACAGTACAGTACTGTATAGCGGACTGTGTTAGTTGGGTACCTAGGTTAACTTTGCTGGGCTTATGAATAAATTGGACTTTGAACGTGGTTTCAGGAAGGAAGTTGTTCATATGTAGGGGACTTATTATACCTACTTGTGAATCCAATTTCATGAAGTTCCTGAACAATTAAAAGAAGCCAGATTAGTGCCTATTTCTGGTAGGGGTGGGAGGATTTTAACTGGGAAGAGCAATAAGGTATCCTCCTGAGTGGTGGAAAATTCTTTCTTGATCTAGGTAGTAGTTTCACTTATGTGTACACATGTAAAAACTCAAAAAATTATACATTTATGATTTGTGCAATTTACTGTATGAATGATACACATCAATTTTTTTTTTTTTTTTTTCCTGCGGTACGTGGGCCTCTCACTGTCGTGGCCTCTCCCGTTGTGGAGCACAGGCTCCAGACGTGCAGGCTCAAGTGGCCATGGCTCACGGGCCCAGCTGCTCTGAGTCATGTGGGATCTTCCTGGACCGGGGCACAAACCCATGTCCCCTGCATTGGCAGGCAGACTGTCAACCACTGTGCCACCAGGGAAGCCCCACATCAATTTTTAAAAAGAATTATGAAGTTAAAGATAATACAAATAGATGGAGAGATATACCATGTTCTTGGATTGGAAGAATCAACATTGTGAAAATGACTCTACTACCCAAAGCAATCTATAGATTCAGTGCAATCCCTATCAAACTACCACTGGCATTTTTCACAGAACTAGAACAAAAAATTTCACAATTTGTATGGAAACACAAAAGACCCTGAATAGCCAAAGCAATCTTGAGAACGAAAAAAGGAGCTGGAGGAATCAGGCTCCCTGACTTCAGACTATACTACAAAGCAACAGTAATCAAGACAGTATGGTACTGGCACAAAGACAGAAAGATAGATCAGTGGAACAGGATAGAAAGCCCAGAGATAAACCCACGCACATATGGACACCTTATATTTGATAAAGGAGGCAGGAATGTACAGTGGAGAAAGGACAGCCTGTTCAATAAGTGGTGCTGGGAAAATTGGACAGATACATTTAAAAGTATGAGATTAGATCACTCCCTAACACCATACACAAAAATGGATTAAGCTCAAAATGGATTAAAGACCTAAATGTAAGGCCAGAAACTACCAAACTCTTAGAGGAAAACATAGGCAGAACACTCTATGACATAAATCACAGCAAGATCCTTTCTGACCCACCTCCTAGAGTAATGGAAATAAAAACAAAAATAAACAAAAGGGACCTAATGAAACCTCAAAGCTTTTGCACAGCAAAGGAAACCATAAACAAGACCAAAAGACAACCCTCAGAATGGGAGAAAATATTTGCAAATGAAGCAACTGACAAAGGATTAATCTCCAAAATTTACAAGCAGCTCATGCAGCTCAATAACAAAAAAACAAACAACCCCATCCAAAAATGGGCAGAAGACCTAAATAGACATTTCTCCAAAGAAGATATACAGACTGCCAACAAACACATGAAAGAATGCTCAACATCATTAATCATTAGAGAAATGCAAATCAAAACTACAATGAGATATCATCTCACACCAGTCAGAATGGCCATCATCAAAAAATCTAAAAACAATAAATGCTGGAGAGGGTGTGGAGAAAAGGGAACATTCTTGCACTGCTGGTGGGAATGTGAATTGGTTCAGCCACTATGGAGAACAGTATAGAGGTTCCTTAAAAAACTACAAATAGAACTACCATATGACCCAGCAATCCCACTACTGGGCATATACCCTGAGAAAACCAAAATTCAAAAAGAGTCATGTACCAAAATGTTCATTGCAGCTCTATTTACAATAGCCCGGAGATGGAAACAACCTAAGTGCCCATCATCGGATGAATGGATAAAGGAGATGTGGCACATATATACAATGGAATATTACTCAGCCATAAAAAGAAACGAAATTGAGCTATTTGTAATGAGGTGGATAGACCTAGAGTCTGTCATACAGAGTGAAGTAAGTCAGAAAGAAAAAGACAAATACCGTATGCTAACGCATATATATGTAATTTAAAAAGAAAAAAAAATATCATGAAGAACCTAAGGGTAAGACAAGAATAAAGACACAGACCTACTGGAGAACGGACTTGAGGATATGGGGAGGGGGAAGGGTGAGCTGTGACAGGGCGAGAGAGAGTCATGGACATACACACACTAACAAACGTAAGGTAGATAGCTAGTGGGAAGCAGCCGCATGGCACAGGGATATCGGCTCGGTGCTTTGTGACCGCCTGGAGGGGTGGGATAGGGAGGGTGGGAGGGAGGGAGACGCAAGAGGGAAGAGATATAGGAACATATGTATATGTATAACTGATTCACTTTGTTATAAAGCAGAAACTAACACACCATTGTAAAGCGATTATACCCCAATAAAGATGTTAAAAAAAAAAAGAATTATGAAACAAAACATAGAAAAAATAAGACATCTGAATACCTTTATTGTCCAGTGATTTAAATAACTGTGGTTTAATTGTATTTATTCGTCCATTACTGACATGTCTTCCTTTTTTTTTTTTTATTGGAGTAAAATTGCTTTACAATATTGTGTTAGTTTCTGTTGTACAATGAAGTGAATCAGCTATATATATACCTATATCCCCTCCCTCTTGGACCTCCCTTCTCCCCTTCCACCTGCCCAT
Source organism: Phocoena sinus (assembly GCF_008692025.1). Taxonomy (NCBI): domain Eukaryota; kingdom Metazoa; phylum Chordata; class Mammalia; order Artiodactyla; family Phocoenidae; genus Phocoena; species Phocoena sinus. The sequence goes on from NC_045767.1 coordinate 72,120,458, forward strand.
CTAGGTCATCACTGAGCACCAAGCTGAGCTCCCTGTGTTATACAGCAGGTTCCCACTAGCTATCTATTTTACACATGGTAGTGTATTTATGTCAAACCTGATCTCCCAGTTTGTCCCACCCTCCCTTTCCCCCCAGCCGTGTCCACATGTCCATTCTCTACATCTACGTCCCTATTCGTGCCTTACACCTCACACTGGTCAGAATGACCATCATCAAAAAATCTACAAACAATAAATGCTGGAGAGGATATGGAGAAAAGGGAACCCTCTTGCACTGTTGGTGGGAAGGTAAATTGATACAGCCACTATGGAGAACAGTATGGAGGTTCCTTAAAAAGCTAAAAATAGAACTACCATACGACCCAGCAATCCCACTACTGGGCATATACCCTGAGAAAACCATAATTCAAAAGGACACAAGTACCCCAATATTTATTGTAGCACTATTTACGGAAACAACCTAAATGTCCAATGATAGATGAATGGATAAAGAAGATGTGGTACATATATACAATGGAATATTACTCAGCCATAAAAAGGAACAAAATTGGGTCATTTATAGAAATGTGGATGGACATAGAGTCTGACATGTCTTCCTGATATGGATTCTTTTTGCCAGTGTATCCATACATGGCTCCCTAAAAACATTTACCTTTGACAGATACATCTATACTTAGGTAAACATGGTGCCAGTTATCAATATATTGCCCCTCAACTCCAAGTCACCCTTCAATATATGCTCTGGGACAGAGGACAGAACTCCTTTAAACATCTCCACAGAGAGCACAATGTTAAGTTTTCTCAGCAGAGAGTACTGGAGAGGCATTGGAGGAGGGAAGACGATCTCCTGTTATTTCCTGCTGCTGTACAGTGGAGTCAGCAACCTTGCAGCCTTTGCCTGGCCTGGAGATAAACTTCCGAGCAGCCCTCTCAACATGGAAACTGACCCCAGGCTCTTCTGCTCACACTGGTACCCTGAGTCACTGCTCACTTTGCAGCTGACACCCCCCTCCCAATACCTGCCACCCTCCCAGTGCAGACCCAGATACAGCACACCTGTGCCTTGGCTCCCATTCCCTCTGCAAACTCACCCCCACTGGTTCCTGATCACCTGCACTCCAGAGGAGACTGCAGAACAGCTGTGGCCAGGACAAACCAGCAAGCTTCTCTGCTATCCGGTGGGCTGAATTACACCTTCTCCAATAATATCTGAACCAGCCTTGGGGAGGGGGACCCTTCTAAGTTTGTCCTTCTTTGGGTATTCTCCCTGAGCCCTAGGATACCATACACAGTTTCCTTCTAGTCATTCTTTTATCAGGACTCGATAATTCTTTATATTAAACTTAACCCACTGTGTGGTTCCTATTCTTGATTGGACCCAGACTGATACAAGCACCGTATACATTTTATATCAGTTTTACTTGACATACTGGATGTGACCCAATCAAACTGACAGTAAAAAAAAAGAAGGAAAAGAAAAAAATGTTAAGAAGGAAATAAACGGAAAAAGTGTTAAGAAGAAAATAAAGGATACAACATAAAGCGCAAAATATACCAGCTAAAATAAGAAAGATGTTCTGCCATATGTGGGGCAGAAGAGAATTAGAAAAATTAAATAAGCGGGTTGATTTTTCTAGGTTAAATGCAAGTAACTTTAGAGGGCTGATTCTTTTTTGCTTTACTTATTAATACTCAGAATTGAGTGATAAAAATAGTATTGTATAATGTCAATTTCATGAAAATAAAATAATAATTTTTTCAACTGGGCTATCACTTACTTTTCCTAGGAAAACCGTCAGAGACAAAAATCAACCAAACATTTATTCATATTTAATGTAAACTATTTTCAAATATTCAGCTAAATAATCTTTCCATCAATCAATAATTGAGTCTGGCAGTTATCCAATACTGTCAGGCATTGCATATTTGTACTCAGAGATGGGTAGGGTTCACTAAAAATAAAGAACCAGGATAGGAATGAAAAGGCTCACTGAGATGCTGAGAACTGAGAAAACTATTAAGGGCAGGGTAAGATGTGGATGGGATGGAAAGAAGCACTCCACGTGGTAGGGACAGCATGAGTCAAGGTTCAGAAGTGAAAATAAACATGGCACATGTTTGAACCAGGAAGGAGAAAATTCTATTGAATCCCCAGGCAAAGGTGACAAATAGGGCTGGAGAGCACCTTGAAAACAGAAGTAAAAAATTTTGGTTTCAATGTTGACAGTAAGTAGCCACTATAAGGTTCAAGAGAAGGAAGATGACAGTATAAAAGGAAGATTTTTCAGGAAAACTGATGTAGAAATAATAGGAAAATTTGAGCTGGGAAGGGCCTTGTGAGAGAATGGTTGCATAGAATTAAATCGTAGTTGATATGACTCTCAGTTTACAAACTCAGATGTGCAAATTATCACATTAATCATCATCTTTCAATCACCTTAATTTGAACTCTGAGTTTGAGCTCCTCAGGATTGGTTGGAAAATGCACTTACTACTTCAGTCAACAGACATGTATAAAGTACCTTTTATGCCCCAGACATTTTCTACATACTGGAAATAGAGCAATAAATGAAATAAATTACCTGTCCACATGGAACTTACACTTGAGTGGAGGAGACAGATGACAAACAAGTAAACAAATTAAGATATAATATCAAATAGTGATCTGTTCAGGGAGATAAGGCAAAGAGGGTTTCAAGCTAGATTGGGTAAACAAGGTGACATCTGAGCAGAGACCTGAATAAAGGTCCAACATCCATTGGATACTGGTGAGCTTCCCAGGAAGAGGAAAAGGAAACTACAAGGACCCAGAAAAGGGAGCATACTTGGCATGTTTAAGGACAAGCAAGGAGGCCAACTGAATGAGATTGAGGAGGCAGAGGAGCAGTAGGAAACCAAATCAGAGAGGTAATCAGGGGTCATTTAATATAGGGCTATGGTGAGGATTTGGGATTCAATTGTAAGCAAGCTGAGGCAAGGAAGTGACATGATCTGACGTTGCTTTTAAAAGATCAGAGTGGTTGGGCTTCCCTGGTGGCGCAGTGGTTGAGAGTCTGCCTGCCGATGCAGGAGACACTGGTTCGTGCCCCTGTCCGGGAAGATCCCACATGCCGCGGAGCAGCTGGGCCCGTGAGCCATGGCCGCTGAGCCTGTGCGTCCGGAGCCTGTGCTCCGTAACGAGAGAGACCACAACAGTGAGAGGCCCGCGTACCGCAAAAAAAAAAAAAAAAAAAAAAAAAAAAAAAAAAAAAAAATCACAGTGGTAGCTCTGTGGAAATGGACTACTGGGGAAAAGGGAGCAACAGTGGCATTAGAGATCAGTTAACATGGTGTGTCGCAGTCCAGGTGAAAGATGGTGGTTTGAATAAGCATTGGATGTGGTGACTTATAGCCAGATTCAGGATATATTTTGAAGGTTGAGCTGACAACATTCACTGGCAAATTAGATAGCAGGTGTGAAATTCAGAGTCGAGAAAAGACGACTGGAAGTTTTTCACCTGAGGAACGGAGTCAACGGCAGTGCCCTTTTCTGAAATAGGGAATATTAGAGCAGGAACAGATTTGAGAAACAAGTCATGAATTCTGCTTAGCGCACATCAAGTCTTCACTAGAAGTCAACTCTCCTGTTTCTCTCTACGTACAACTACACTTCTGACACCAGATGTGTGGGTTTTTCCACACAAAATAATTATTCAATTCTCTGTGGATATCAACTGAGTGTCCTACACTTAACCCAGTTCTGACACTAGCTGCCTGGAGAGTGCAGACCCCACAGGTTAAGTGCTCAGTTCCACAAGACTGCCCTCCTCACTTCACATGGCAGTCACAAGTCCTACTGTTGCCACTTGTACTTCTGACCAACCAGCTATAAACCATAGGTCCCCATTACCCCCTCCTCATGTTCAATAATTTGCCAGAATGGCTTACAGAATCCAGGGACACACTTTACTTACTATTACTGATTTACTATAAATGATACAATTCAGGAACAGCCTAGTGGAAGAGATATATAGGACAAGGTATGTGGGAAGAGGCACAGAGCTTCCATGCCTTCTCTGGGAGCACCACCCTCCCAGTACCTCAATGTGTTCACTAACCTGGAAGCTCTCTGAACCCCTTGGCTTAGGGTTTTTTTGTTGAGGCTTCATTACATAGACCCATTGATTAAATCATTGGAATTAGTGATTAATTCAACCTTCAGCCCATTTTTCCCTTCCCAGAAAGTCAGGGGGTAGGGCTGAAAGTTCCAACTCTCTAATCTCACAGTTGATTCCCCTGGAAACCAGCCCCTCACCCTTAGGAACTTTCCAAAAGTCACCTCATTAACATGAACCCAGGCATGGTTGCATAACAAAAGATACTCTTTTCAAGTTTTTCACTCCAGAGCTGTTTCAGGAGTCTGTGACAAAAACCAAGTATAACAAAAGATGCTCCCAAAGCTCATATCACTTAGGAAACTACAAGGGTTTTAGGAGTTCAGCCCAGCAGCCAGGGACAAATACCAAAATATATATTTCTTATTATATCACATTCGCCAAAGAGATATCAGGTCTCTAGTTGGGTATGCAAGTCTGGAGTTTAGAGCAGAGGCTGGAGATTTGGGAGTCTTCAGCATACAGATGTTATAAAGTGCCAGAGGATATATGAGCTCACTTAGGGTGTGAATTTCGTGGGACACCGCAGCGTTTAAAGATTCAGTGAGAAGGGGAACAAAAAGAGATGGAAGTTCAGTCAGAAAAGTGACTGAGGGCTTCCCTGGTGGCGCAGTGGTTGAGAGTCCTCCTGCCGATGCAGGGGACACGGGTTCGTGCCCCGGTCCGGGAAGATCACACGTGCCGCAGAGCGGCTGGGCCCGTGAGCCATGGCCGCTGAGCCTGCGCGTCCGGAGCCTGTGCTCCACAACCGGAGAGGCCGCAACAGAGAGAGGCCCGCGTACCGCAAAAAAACCCAACCAACCAAACAAACAAAAAACCTAACTAAAAATAGAGTTACCATGGGAACTAGCAATCCCACTCCTGGGCATATATCCAGAGAAAACTCTTAATTTGAAAAGATACATGCACCCCAATGTTCTTAGCAGCACTATTTACATTAGCTAAGAAGCAACCTAAATGTCCATCAACAGATGAATGGATAAAGAAGCTATGGTATATATATACAATGGAATATTACTCAGTCATAAGGAAAGAATGAAATAATGCCATTTGTAGCAGCATGGCTGGGCCTAAGATTATCATACTAAGTGAAGTAAATCAGGAAGACAAAGAAAAATACCATATCACTTATATGTGGAATCTAAAATACGATACAAGTGAACTTATTTGCCAAACAGAAAGACTCACAGACAGAAACAAGCTTATGGTTACCAAAGGGGAAGTGGGGGGTGGTATCAGAAAACATGGTGAATTAGGTAATGGGAAGTCTTTCCATTCTCTTAATAATCATCTAGATTTCTTTGTTTGTTTAAGCATATTTCTCTCAGCCTTTGTCTTTCTGGACTGGAGTCCCATAATCTGCTCCCCCCACCTCTGGACCATTCATTCACATGTGGCAACTCTTAACTCCCCTTTGGTCATTCTCTAGACCCCATCCACCTCTGATAAAATATATTCAGTTCACTAAACAGAAGTGCATACCATTTTCTAAGTTCAGATGCCCCATGATTTTCTACAAAGGCAAGAATATGTTTCTTCTTAAAACTTCCTAATTAAATCCAGGCTTTTTTGATCTTTTTATAATTCCCCACTGGGAACATTACTAGCTGCAAAAGACCTTATGTAAGCCTTTATTGCATTTGATTGCTTAGAGCCAATCATTTTTAAATTATAATTTTAATTATTTTACCCCAAATGTACTCCAGTAGAACTTAACCCTACTGAAGCTCATCCACTGGTTTTAAGATTTTGTTTAATTAAACATATTAAATGTGACCAGTCCCATCAGAGTTAATACCCAGAGAATCTATTTATCCTCACCATTTATTGTAAGATATCTGTTCCAAGTCTCACATACAACTCAAAAGATAATAATGCTAATCATTGTTATAACTTTTTTAAAGTTTAAATAAGTGATATTTACTGATTTCCTTTTGTTCACAAATCTATTTACAGCTCAAATAGATTATTCAGTTATGGATTCCTGTTTGAGAGGCTCACATAATTTAAAAAGAGTGATTTTAATTGGGTTCAGGGAGCAAATTCTCAATCCGCATTGCCGGTATCCATGGCATACTATATTTGATTGCAAATAAGTGTTTGAAATATGGTTAATGTATATTATGTATTTCTCTCTCTCTCTCTCTCTCTCTCTCTCTCTCTCTGTGTGTGTGTGTGTGTGTGTGTGTGTGTGTGTGTGTGTGAGATTTATTTTTGGCCACACTCTCTGAGCTGCAAAAAAGCACTGGCTTTCTGGTTTGGTGTTCAGGCCAACAGAGCAGGCTACCTATCTCAAGGTAAAAAATAGAAACGAGACTAGGTCAGTGGTGTTAAATCAAGAGGTTTATATTAAAAGATTTAGCACTAAAATCTAAATAAAGAATTTCTTTAAAAAAAAAAAGACATCCATTATTTCAGTTCATTAGAAAACAACTCTCATTTTTCTACCACTGAAGAGTCTTGTCACTTTTTAACCAATGAATTTCAAATGCCCAATTGTTTTAGACATGAAAATAAAAGGAATATAATCAAGGTAAATTTCATGTTACTTTACTGTAGTATGCTTCTTTGGTAATTTTATATATTTTGTGCTCTTTGGGCATTTTGAAATTATATCTGAATGGAGTAATGGAAATACCCGTAATGCATATCTATTAATTATCGGTAGTTTTAGCAAACTAAGGAACTAGGGAGAGTGACCTCTTACACTCAAAAATGAGTGGAAAAAAATTACATTCCTATCCTGGAGCCCCCCTGATAATGGTAGACAAATGTTGATCCTTCGAGTGCCTTGGGTGGTTATTCTGTCACTCTTTCTGCCAAGAGTGAGCAATGAGGCCACTGGGGGATATCAGAGAACACCATGGACTTTGGTGCCACCAGGATACCTGTGCTTCTCAGCATCATGGATCTTTGTGACAAACCCAGGAAGCAGGCTCCGTGCTCTGTGAAGAACTAACTCAAGTAGCTTCTTGGACCAAGTCCAAATGGCTGAAGCTCAGCCCAGATGGAACAAAAAGGCACCTAAGTGAAAAGAGGAGAAATTGGAAATCTGATAAGAAATCCAACATCAATTCTTTTTAAGGGCCAACATTGTCAGGCTGGTGAATAATTTTGTGGTAAATTGCTCTTTTCAGAATCTCAAAGGAATGCATTTGTGAAAAATGCATTCTTTCACCTCTAACTCATCAGGAAACCAAGAGCCAGACATGAAATGTAATTCTAGAAAGTATTGTCTCAAAGTTACTTAATATGCACTCTGACCGAAAGTGGAAACATACAGATAACAAGCATGTTATCGCCAAGTAGAGCCCCATAAAGCACTCAACTTGGTCTGTGTAGAAAGCAATCAAGTACAACCTCATAGCGAAGTAACCACTGAACCAAGGGTCAAAAGTCCAGGCTTTGCCACTAAACTAGCTGTGTGAATTTATACTTAACTCCTCTTTTTTTCTTCATGTGAAATAGTTCAAATATAACCAAAATTAAAGAGAGAATATATATACATATTTGTACATAGATTTGTCAAATCTTAACATTTGGAATTATCTCCTTCAGATTATTTTGAAAGATATAAAACAGCACAGACAGATGAAGTCCTATGAATTTCTCACTCTCCCTCCCATCCCATTCAATCCATCCAACACAGAAGTAACCACTTTTCTGATTTCTACTCTCATTCCCATGCTTGTTATTAAACTGTTACGTCATAGGTGTAGGTCCATAAGCACTACTTAGTATTGTGCTGTATGTTTGTAAGTTTTGTATAGATGATATTATGGGTACATACAAGAGTCTGCACAAATGAAAGTGTTAAGAGCAGGCACCCTGGAGCCTCACTGCCTGGATTCAAATAGTAGTTGTGCCCCTTCCTTCCTGTGTGCCTCAGGCTAATTAAACTCTCTGTGCCTCCATTTCCTCATCTGTTAAACAGGAAACATAATGGACTTACCTTATATGTTGTCATGAGGATTAAACGAATTGACATCTGTAAAGTACTGGGGACAGAGCCTGGCACAGACTAAACTACGTAAGTGTTATTTTGTTACTGTTCAAACGTTTTCTAGATTTCTTCCAGTTTATATGTCTAGTCTCCATTTGATGAACATTTAAGTTGTTTACAATTTTTTACTATTATAAACATTCTTCAACATGTCTCACTGTTGAAGAATGTGGCCAATTTTTGTAGTGACTATACATACCGAAAAATGAAATTGCTGGGTTTTAGGTTAATCCAACTTTGGGCTCTAGCAGATATTAGCATATTCCTTTCCAACAACATATGGTAAAAATTCCCACTCTCACTCAAAATTCCTATTACTACATCCTCATCAATTTTAGTGTTCCCTGATCATCATTTCTGTATTTGTGAAACGAGGAGGGGTGAACTAGTTGATCCCTATAGAGTCTTTGTACATTTTCTACGTTCTCTGATCCCCTTTCCTTGAATTTCCCACTTTCTCCCTTCATCTAGAGATAAACTAGTCCAGCAAATAGCAAACAATTTCTTCTGAGTCTATAAGCCTCTTGTTTGGTACTTTATATTCTGAACAGTCTGTAAACTAGGATATCCAATACTACAATTGCAGTACTCATAAGGAAGAATATCTCCTAAACTGACAGCATCCAAGCCAGGCATACTTCCAACACTTTTAAAGCAGATCTGTAGTTTTCAAACATTTTAAAGCAACGGACTTTTTAAAAAATAAAAATATAAACTGAAGTTCAATATAAATGCTGCTTCCTCCTTTTTTCCCCTTTTTGCTTACCTCTAATATATATCTTATACATTAGTAAAAGCTTCTTGTAATGGCATTATTATTAGTGCCTAGATGAACTTCCTGAAAATAACACTGAAAAGCTTCCATTTATCTTGTTATTTTACCCATTAAATTTGTATTTTATACTTTATTTGATCATGTTTTCATTTTAGACTAGTATATATCCTATATTAAAATCTTGTGGAAATATCCACGTTAGAAAAGAATTGCCTACTATTACCAAAGAGCTCTGATTTTACCACCTATAATTTCTATGGGGAAAAAAATATACTGCTTCAGGCTCTGAAGGTTATAATTATAGGCCAACATTGCCTCCTAATGGTAAGAAGCTTATTTACATCATATGTCAAGTTAGAAATTTTGGTTTCTTTTTTAAATATGTGCAAAACTTTGAAGTGATCTCTTCCTATGAGAATATTACCTTATTTTGATAACAGAGTTGGGGAGGGAGATACAGTACTTATCAGACATACTGGCAAGACTAGGTCATGGGGTTTCTGCTCTCCCTCTGATGTGCCATCTACAAGTCCCAGAATTCTCTCTCTCATTTCCTCTCAGATACAGTTACTAAAGATCTTCAAACTTCAGCCAGCCCTCACTTATCCTTATGTCAAGCTTGTCTTAGTCTTAACATGTTAAGATGCTAGCTCCAGACAGCAAACTGGAGTGTGGGATCAGCCTGGAAAACAGATGGTCTCTGGATTGCTAAAAGGTGAGCTCCTGCTTTGACATCCACGTGTACCCAGGTCAGCACACTTACCATCAGTCTCACCAAAGCCGCATGTTCCCTGTCTTTTTTTTTTTTTTTAATCTCCTCATGAAGCCAAAGCCCAGTTGTGAACCTCTGCTTTGCACTTCAGGTGTCTAAAACTGGAGCCTTCACCACCACCTGTCAGAGCCTCTACCTGGAACAGTCATGAAAAAGGAATTGGCTAAACCCTCCTTAGCCCAAGCCTTTGAACCAAGAATCTGCTACCTATCTGATGTAAGTTCACAGAGCTTTGGATCAGAGGTCATCAAGAACTCTCGGATATATCTCTAGCCCAGGTCAGATTCAAAATCCCCCCCACCTGGATGCTGTGACTGGGGCCGCTTCTACTTTGGGAGCCAGCCGTGAGCCAGGTGTGTAACCCTCACTCACTCCTATCTTACTGAATCCGCCCGCTATGAAGAGCCAACCAGGCTTTTTACAGTGTCTAGAGGTTTTTATAACAGGCAAGAAAGAGCACAAAGACAAGAATAAAATGCAGATGGAGGAGAAGGAATAAGAATAAGAAAGAAAAGAGAGGAAAAGGAGCACTTGTTTCAGGCAGAAACCATATTATATATTACTTACGATCCACCCACTCCAGGGCTAGCCACTTCCTCTGTAGTGAAGTACTTGCCTGCCGATATAAAAGAGACAGATAAAATGTAGAAGGGAAACGTAAGGCTGCAAAGACAATGTATAATTCAATAAATATTCTACGGCTTCCCTGGTGGCGCAGTGGTTGAGAGTCTGCCTGCCGATGCAGGGCACACGGGTTCGTGCCCCGGTCCGGGAGGATCCCACATGCCGTGGAGCGGCTGGTACCATGAGCCATGGCCGCTGAGCCTGCGCGTCCGGAGCCTGTGCTCCGCAACGGGAGAGGCCGCGGTGGTGAGAGGCCCGCGTACCACAAAAAATAAAAATAGATAAGTAAATAAATAAATATTCTACTGGTAGAGTAGGATAAATTCTACCATTGGCATGCACCGATTGAGGTCCACATAGATATCTGAAATGTCAAATTGACAAGAAGCCACATTTAGTCCTATTATTATAGGCACGTATAGAAATCTGATATCAATTCCAGTGATCTGTGTTAAGAATTTATTGAGCCACATCTGGGCTTAGCAGTAAAGTTGTATAATTGATTAGCAATGTCTTCCATGAGCACACACTTGTCATATAGTTCCCTTTTCTTTTCTAGAACCATCCTCCCATTAACTCCTTCCTGGTTCTCTAGCTAAGTGCTTCTCAAGCTTTAATATATGAATTACCTAGGGGTTTGCTAAAATTCAGATTCTGATACAGCAGGTCTGGGGTAGGGCCTGAGATTCTGAATTTCTAAGAAGCTCCCATGATGCCCATGCTGGACCATAGAACTTTCAGGTCTCCTTTTCTAACAACAATTTCCTTTGTTCATCACCAAGCAAGAGTATTACCTTTATCTCTTTTTCTTATTGCTGGTCAGTCAGAGAAAGAAGATAGTAGCCACTGCTGTCAGGCCTTAATAATCAGATAATTTAAAAAATTTTATTATAAAAGATTCCTATAACAACTTATGATTTTCAATTTCATATATATATGTATATATATATATATATATATATATATATATATAAAATTTGTCATGCTTTTATCAGTAAGAAGTTTTTCTCAACCATTCTTCCCAAGCCCTAGAGTAAAATGATTAAGGTCCCTAAAATGTCCCAGAAGCTCTAAAATATCCTAAACTCTCTACTAAATTATCAAATAAATAATATCCACTACAGCTTTAGGTTTTATTTTACTTTATTGCATTCTAATTCTTTTTAAATGGTATCCTGAACATGATGTACAGGTAATTCCCAGTTGCTCCTTAACAATATAAATTGCCTGAAAGTGAGGGATACTTGTTCACTTTTATAAAGAGTGTTACATAAAAGAAGCATATGTGAAAAAATCAGAAGATATAAATACTGATAAGTTAATTGGTTTATATCTTTGCACGTTATCCATTGTGAAAAATTCTAAGTGTGATGATTCTTTAGCCACAGTACCTCACAAGTGAGTGTACGGCCTTGTGCCCTGCAGCAAAGCATATTTTCCTTAAGGAAAAATTCCCAGCTGAATCATTCTCTTCTTTCAACTTACAGGTGCCATCATCACATCACCAAAAGGATCCTGAGGCATGTCCTTATGAATAACCAGCTTTTCAGTCCTGTGTAGAGTCTGTGGGCCCGCTTTCAGCTCCAGATCCTTCAATAGCTGAAAATTCTGTGTCAATAAGTGGTTTCAGAAATTGCTCAACCTTGGTTAGTCTTTGCTTCAGTTTCTGCTGCATTGACTCATACTCAGCCAGGATCCGGGCAAATTTTGTTTGCAGGAGGTCTACTGACCCCTCCATTCGAGTGACCTTCTCTTCGAGATCTTTAGGATCACTTCCAGCATTTGCAATGTTTATGTCCAGTAGCCCATCTTTCATCAAGATTTGCTTCCCTTTCTCTTCTAGCATACATTTGGCATCTGGGTACTCAGTTAGAGCTTCCATGAGGTCATCTTTTGAGAGACAGAACAGATCTGAGTAGCCAATACTTTTAATGTTGGCCGTTCTTCGATTGCCAGCTTTGCTGCCTTTAATGTTAAGGATGCTGATCTCACCAAAGTAGCTGCCATCGCTCAATACTACAAACTGAGTGATTCCATCATCTGCCACCACGGCGAGTTTGCCTTCCTTGATGATGTACATCTCTCGTCCAATATCCCCTTTCTTGCAAATGTAATCTCCAGGACTGTAGACTTGGGGCTGTAACTTCAAGACCAACTCCACCAACAGACCAGCTTCACAGTCGGCAAAAATGCGCACCTTTTTTAACGTGTCTAAGTGAACGTTGATGGCAATCTCCGCTCTTAGTTTATCAGGTAGATACTTCAAGACTTCTTTCTCATCCACTGTTTTTTTGTTGGTCCACAGATAGTCAAACCATTTAATAACTCTCTTTTCCATATCTTTGCTTACATTTCGAAAATGCATGTATTGCTTGATCGCATCAATTCTTGCTTGAAATTCTGCTCTGGCTGCATTCATGTTGGAAATCATAGAACCTATGTTACCAACAATGGTGGCAAAAATTAACACTCCAATTAGGAAATCAGCCACCACAAAGATGTACTCAGAATCCCTCACAGGAGGTGGTGTTTCACCAATGGTGGTCAAAGTCAGTGTAGACCAGTAAAGACTGTATACATATTTTCTAGCCAAACGGCCAAATTCAGGATCATTAACATCAGGATAGACCCATGTATCATTTCCAAATCCAACAGCTTTGGAAATAGAGAAGTACACGCACGCATTCCAATGGATGATAATGACAATATACATAACAAGGTTAGAAATCCTGAAGATGTTTGGGTAGTTTGTCCTTGTTTCTGTTCTCTGGAAGAACTCAAACATTCGAGAGATCCTTAACAGTCTGTTTAGTCTAATTTCCGGATAGTTCCAGCCCAGATTAAAATACAGCAGATCAGTTGGTATCACTGATACAACATCAAGTTTAAACTGAAAGTTTGATTTATATTTCTCTATGAGTTTAAGCTCTTCCTTCACCAGTAGTCCTTGTTCTAGGTAACCTAAAATAGAAAAAAAAAAAAAAAAGTAATGTTTTTTCCTTTTCATGCCACTGTAAATTTTTCTAAAGTGACTCTCAACAAACTTCATTGAGTTCAAAACAAGAGTTCATTCCAATAAATATGCTTTTAGCAATGTAATAAGATATGAGTACTGATCAACATATGGCTGTGGAAAATGTTCTTTTGCAGAAATAAAAAGTAAAACTTTGTAAGCACAGAAATGAGAGATTATATGCAATGTATATATACAAGGTATATATACAGACCTCTCTAGATTCAGCATCTTGTCCAGGTAAAGCTATGCCTTTTATGAACAGTGTTCTTGGAAAGTTTTCTTTTTCTAGCACTGTGCTTAATTCCTCATGCCACTCTTTTGTCAGAATCCCAGCCCCACCCTTGAAGCTTGGGTACCTCCTTGCTGTTTGACTATTGTGCATATTCTTGCCTTGCCCCTTCAATGTGAAGCATATGTCCTTTGAGGCTTCACTTTCAGGCTTTCACTTCTCTTTCTTGCCCCTCCCAGGCTTCCTTAGACATCTGGGATTTTCCTTTCTACTAAGCTGCTACCATGCACCTTGTGCGTTAAACCCAGAATTTCAGTACCGCGATATATTTCACTAGGGAAAAATTTGTTTCTCTTCCTATCCTGGTTACCAGAGCTGTGCATAGAACTGAACTGAAGCATTGTTCCAGTGCACTGATATTAGAGAATGTCTTTATTTTACATAATGATTCTTAAAAGCAATACTCTGCATACACAGGTTACCTTTGCATGTGGTAGTATAGAAAATGAGCTTATACCTACTTAACAAGAATACTTAAAGTCGTTAGCTATCAGATCCTGCCCAGATTATTGGTCAATAATGCCTTACCATGGACCACAAAGTTGAATTAAGGATGTACATCCTGTTTCTTATAAAATTTCTAGTACAGCTCTGCTGAGTACAATGACATTTTTCCCCATGCCTCTTCAAGGTATCTCTGTTAGGTAGCAATTACCCTTTCCCCACAGAACTGGCAGAATATTTCTGTTCTCTCTATTCCTCTCTCCTGGTATAAACCCAGTGAACAGAAAAATGGAGGAAAGCCATCAATCCACATCCAGAAGGTTGCCTAGTAACATCCTTCTGATTCAGCTGGAGTGGCCTAAGCCTGTGGGTGGGTATATGGTACTCTTGCTTTCAAGAGTGCTTTTTCCTCTAAAAAAAATTTTTGTGAGTCTTTTTTTTTTTTTGAAGAATACTTGAATTAAGAATTTTCAAGTTGGGCTTCCTGGTGGCGCAGTGGTTGAGAGTCCACCTGCCGATGCAGGGGACACGGGTTCGTGCCCCGGTCCGGGAAGATCCCACATGCTGCGGAGCGGCTGGGCCCGTGAGCCATGGCCTCTGAGCCTGTGCGTCTGGAGCCTGTGCTCCGCAACGGGAGAGGCCACAACAGTGAGAGGCCCGCGTACCACAAAAAAAAAAGAAATTTCAAGTTATACATAGAGATAAAAGCATGAAATTGCAAAACATCCAAAACTGAACATATTTACCTGTCCTTGTTCGTACAAACATATCGAGAAGATAGACTATATCTGATAAGTAATCAAGAATGATCCAATATTCTAGGTAATCAGACTGAAGTTCATCAAAACATGCTCTGTAAAAGAAAAACTTGTATAAATAAAATGAAATGGGACCAATTTAAGTAAAAGTCCTCTTTGTATAATTTTTATCACGATGAGAAGTATAACACACTAAGGCGAGGAGGGGTCCTTGGAGTCCATTTAATCAACCATGGCTTTCCCAAATCTATTCCCAAATCTGAGGATTGGATTTAGTTTTCTCACACTTCTGAATTTCAACATCCTTTCCATTATGCTAGTCAGCTTTGTGAAAACATCAAATGAGAATAAATGACTTCAAGCTAACGTCAAAGTATTTTTGGGTGATACACATTGATAGCCAGGTTCATGTTGACTATTTGTACCCAAAATGCCTTGGGAAATCATGCTTTGTCCTGGATGGCTGAGATGTTTACTGTCTACAAGACAAGGAACCATAGATATCCCTTGGGAAACACATCTTGCTCTATAAAACCTAGATCCTTGATCTTTTTCCAGTCTTGGCAAAATTGTTTTCTTGCAGGCCAAAGAAAATAAAGTTTCTCCCAAAGTTCTAATTAAATGATAGAGCAATCAAAAGTTTAAAAGTATCCCCACCCCACCCCATCCCAGTACTGGATTTCCAAGGATATTGGGAACCAAAGCAGCTACTCTTGCTCTTAGGAAAACACATTGAGAATGATGTAACCTCTCTTCACAACCTGTGGTGGAGAAAGGAGGTACATCCTAAAGAGCTCTAGGCCAAACTGTTAAGTCAGTTAACTTGGAAACTAGAAGTGGTTTGAGATCCACAAAAATATACAGACACCTTGCAATAATCATGGTCCAGTTGTACATGACAGGTAAGGTGATGCAAAACAGCCAGTTGTAATATGTGCTTCCTGAGGGATCAATAACCATGACTTCCTTCTTCTCCCTAGCAGCAATTGGAAATAAAGGGGAAGGTTACCAAGAAACAAGAATCTTTTTATTTCAAATAAAAATTTTATTTCAAATAAAAATCAAATATGGTTATGCCCATCACCCACAACTGATGAATTAGAAATAAGCTGAAGAAGCTCACTCCACAGTGGGAAGACTAGCTTGGCATAAGTGCATTAGTCATAAGAAACTGGTTAGGGAGGGGTGGATAGATAGTTAAATTACTAGTCTTACATTAAACCATACTTTAGACTTTTATTAAAGCCCCTGTTTTACTGTGATGCTGCAGACACTTCTGTCACCCCGGCTACTGAGAGAGAACAATGGCATAGATCATGCCGAACTCTGGATATCCCACAGACCCCTTGGGTAGGCAATGGTTGGTGAGACAGTGATGATTTTCCCACTCTCCCTACCAGGCAACAAAACAACTGGGGACCACATTGTGAGGGGGAACTCATGGCTTCTTTCTCATCTGTATGGAGAGAAGAATATAACACAATCTAATAAAAAGTGCTTGTTCTTAAGTGTGTATGAGGAATTGAGAGGCAATAGAGGGCAAAAGAAAGAAGGAAGGAACTATATGATCAAATGGACATTTTTTAAAACTTTCTGGTATCAAATTTATATTTTTAAGGATTTTTTCTTTTATACAACATCAACACATTTCTAACAGGCACAAATAAGTAAAGAGTTTTCTTTACGTTTAGAAGACAATATTTTCTTTAATAAAAAGCAAAAAGATAGCTCTGAAAATATCACTCAGCCTTATCCTTGTGAAACTCTAACTCTCAAATGTTTTAAAAAGTTTCTTTCAAATAGCGAATGTTTTGACAGCATTCATACTGCTCTCAAAATTAGGCATGGCTTTTGCAATGAGACTACTTTACTTTGGATTATTTGCCATACAGTATTTATGACTCAAAAATGTTAATGAAATTATTAATTTTTTATTTCGGCCAAAAATATTGATGGTAAGATCCTAGAAATGCAATTTTCTTTGGATCCTAAATCTGTCCCAGTGGTAAGTTTATCTTCACCAGTGCTTAAGGAAGGAAATTAACCATGACGCCGAAAATTCTTGATGAGAAAACTAAGGCTACCATTGCTAATTTTAAGGAAATTTGAAAAAAATTAAATTCACATTTGATAACAATTTATTTAGTCTTTACACCGGGCCTCTTTACTATAAACTTGTGGGAAATTATCTCTGCATCCTAAACCCATCACAAATTTCTTCCTAATTTCAATGCCAGTAAAAATACTTACTCTTCTTTCTTGTCTTTGCCTTTCTCCTCTTTCTTTTTCTTGTCTTTGTCCTTTTCTTTCTTCTTTTCCTTTTCTGGGTCCTTTTTATTTTTATTTTTATCATCTGGCTTGCTGAAGAAGTGAGAGATGTAGTTGGTAAAATACAAAAATGTTATGGATAGAAAAATGTGGGGCTATTCATGCCAAAGTCTTACTTACCTCTTCTTTTCTTTTTTCTTTTTCTTTTTTTCTTTTGGTTCTCTATAGAAAAAAACCAATATATCACATAATCAAATTACATTCTCACCTCCATTCTTGTTTACCTTCCTCTCCACTGGGCAAGAATTCTGAGCTTTGTGTTCAAAGACCTGCCCCTGTGCTCAGAGACCAGAAATCTGATCTCCTAATGGCGGGTTCAACAAGAAATAGACATGCACCCCGACAATAAACAAATAAAATTCCTGGGAATTAGTGCATGTGGAAAATTGGAGAAAATGGAGGTGGATAAAGGCATAAACCCAGGGAGGGAAATTTAAGAAACAAGAGTCCCCAAAAGCGTACTTTCAAAGTCTCAATGTATATCCAAAAAATGGGTACTTATAATTTAAGCTTCTTGATGTCACTTGTATTTATACTTGAATAAGAGTTTTGAGAATTTCAAGAAAATGCCATCAATTTTCTTTAGAGGGGTAATCCTGACTGAAGCAATGTTTTATGAGCAGACAAAAAGCTCTGTGGTAACAGAGTTACTTCTTGAGTTACAATTTCTTCTTGAGTGGAGAATATGGGATTAGCGGGCTCTTTCTGCAGTTGGCTTTCTCTATCAGCAGAAGAATGGATTCTGGAGTCAGACAGAGCTAAGGTCATAGCAGGCTGTCATTGTTGGCTCAGATATCTTGGGAAAATGTATTATTCAGACATGAGTGATCAGGCATCTCGTTACCACTGGGATAGTCAGAGAAGGCTGTTAAACGGAAGTAGGTCTAAACCTAGGCCTCAGAGTATGGGTAAGAGTTGGAGAGGTTAAGAAGAGAAAGGATGTTAAAGGGAGGGAGGTTTTCAGGTGCAGATATACAAATGAACTTAGTCTGGGTAGGAATGGCCCAGCATAAGTGGAAAGCTGCTACTAAGGAGAAATAGGAGATAAAATTGACAAGGAGATGGGGCTTGGCACCTAAGGTTGTCATGTACAAATAGAAACAGAACATAAAGTTAGATACGGTGGAGTTTTTTGCTATGGGAGTACATTCCTATGATACAAGATTTAACACCCTAACATAGGCCCTGGGAGATGGTGCTGGCACACTTCTTGGATGGCGCTTAGAAGCTCAGAAAACGTGACAGCTCAAACTAAGTGAAATATAAATTATAAAATACCATGGCACATGGTGGAGGAAGGTATCAGAAAGATTCAGAGAAGTGGTAGGCTAAAATGGATACACTAAGTAAGAAAAATAGCCCACCAACTGATTATGTTCCCTAAGAGGGCTCAGAGGATATAAAAATGACAGGGAATGTGCTGGTGAGAGGGGCACCAGCATTACTGAGAAGCTCACTGGTGCTGTCCTCTGTAGACCAGGGCTGATAGTGAGAGATGCTGAACTGGGTACAGAACTAGACTTCCCTGAGAGCAATAGGGATGACAGGATCTAGAAATCACAGAGACCAGTGGCAGTGCTTCCCCATCAGAAGAGAAACAGGTCTGATCATTTTAATTATCAGTAAGGTGAGCATAGTAGCCAGGGTCTTAACCCACAGAGTGCTACGGCAGAGGTTAACAGAATACCGTATTCCTAGATAGATGGGCACCTTGTTGACTTGTTAGGGTACTGTTTTACATTTATAATAAAAAACAAATTGGGAATGGACGCTCAGGAGGTTAAGGGCAACGTACCCCAATAAAAAGTCACCACCACTTGAATAGTTTCTAAACCTGACCTAGCTCTCAGAAATGAAACCACCAGTCAGAGGAGAAGCCCAGTTCCCATGAAGAAGGACTCTGCAACACCATGACAAGTATATTCAGTAATGATTTCCCCAGTCTTTCCTCCAAAGAAAACCAATGATCATTTACTTAAGTAACTGTACACTGGGGGTAAAAAAGAATACCTAGATACATTAAAGGCCATTTTCGCACAGGACCCAAGTTGATATTGAGATCCAGGGACTAAAGCATCATCATGCCCCACCCCCATTAAAGCGAGGGACATATGGTGGTTTGGTATTAATTTGTGGGGCCTCCACTGGGTCTAAGGATGCCCCCTTGTGGTCATTTGTCCAGTTCCTCCATGTAAACATGGAATGCATTTATTTGGTCATTGGCAGAATGACAATCATCTCCTCATCTCCACTAGTTCCTTGGCTTGTGGAATAAGAGCTAACATAGTGGGGAGGACCAAGTGGAAGCCCTAAAGCTGCCTCCTGCCTGCTGGCAAAAAGCAATATTGCAACCTGGACAGGAAAGGAAATGCAATCCTTAAAGACCTAATGCATGCAGGGGTGGTGCTTCTCCATCACACCCCCGTTTAATTCAATGTCTGGCCCCTATTAAAACCAAATGGAGGGCTTCCCTGGTGGCGCAGTGGTTGAGAGTCCGCCTGCCGATGCCGGGGACACGGGTTCGTGCCCCGGTCCGGGAAGATCCCACATGCCGCGGAGCGGCTGTGCCCGTGAGCCATGGCCGCTGAGCCTGCGCATCCGGAGCCTGTGCTCCGCAACGGTAGAGGCCACAACAGTGAGAGGCCCACGTACCGCAAAAAAAAAAAACCCAAAAAACCCAAAAAAACCAAATGGATCCTGGTGGATGGCAGCAGACTACTGCAAAATCAACCAAATAGTAGTTCCAATTGTAGTCACTGTGGCAGATGTGAAAAACAATACACTCACCCAATCAGTACCATATTCCTAAGGTTCTGGGTCAATCATGGTGAATGTGTTATTTTGAACCACTATCGGGGAAGAGGGTCAGAAACAGTTCATATTCACATGGGATGGAAAACAGTATGTATTTACACTATTTTCCAGGGCTATGTTAACTCTCCCTCCCACTGTCATGACATAATCTAGAGGGACCTGGACCATCTGGACATTCCTCAGAGTATCACATTTGTCCACTATATCTATATCAATGACATTATGTTAATTGGGTCCTGAAAGAGGATTATCTAACCATGGGACAGAAAATGACTGCTGACCATGAGCTGGATCCTGCCAGAACTAACAAGTCATAAGGATGTATTGCAACCTATCACATGATAAAGTGATGTACTTGGGACTGAGCAGGTGGCTCGGCACCCTCGCCCCATGTCATCTATCACTGCTGCATCAAGGCTATTCCTCCCCCCCGACCCATGGCCATATATTGGGCTTATAGGAACAACTGATGGAGCATGATCTGTGGGTGGGTCAGCTTAGCATCTGGATGCAAGCCAAAATGAGCTGTTGCCTACAATACAGCCTTACCTAGAGGTGGCCTTAAAAGATAGTGAAGTTAATCTTACCAATGGCACAGCTTTAAGCAGTGTACAATCATCTACTTTGTGGGGAAAAGGCAATGACCCAAATTAAGAATATACAAGACGGACTTCCCTGGTGGCACAGTGGTTAAGAATCCACCTGCCCATTCAGGGGACACGGGTTCGAGCCCTGGTCTGGGAAGATCCCACATGCCGCGGAGCAACTAAGCCCACGAGCCACGGCTACTGAGCCTGCGCTCTAGAGCCTGCAAGCCGCAACTACTGAAGCCCGCGTGCCTAGATCCCGTGCTCTGCCACGAGAGAAGCCACCACAATGAGAAGACCGTGCACTGCAACAAAGAGTAGCTCCCGCTCTCTGCAACTAGAGAAAGCCCGCAAGCAGCAACGAAGACCCAACAGCAGCCAAAAATAAATAAATAAATTTATTATTTTTTTAAAAAAAAGAATATACAAGGATTCATGGGCAGTCACAATGCATTGGGTGGTTGGTCAGGGACCTGATGAAAAAATATTGCAAGATCGGGAAAAATAATTCTGGAGAATAGGCAGACTGAATGGACTTTATGGGCATGAGCACAAGGTTTTAAAACCTTTGTATCCCATATTAATGCCCATCAAATAGCAGGTGCCATGGAAAAGAAAAGAACCACGAAGTAGACAGAGTAAATCAGCCTGCTGACAAAGACAGCCTCTGTCACTGGCATCCCCGGTGCTGGCACAAGGTGGATGTGAATGGAGCCACCACTGTGGCAGAGATGGAGACTATACATGGGCCCAACCCATGAGGTCCCGTTCACCCAGGCGATCTAACTGCTGCTATTGCTGAATGTCCAGTCTTCCAGGTACAAAGACTAATGTTATGACTCTAAAAGAGCACCATTACTTGAGGAAAGCAATCAGTCACTTGAGGGCAAGTTAATTACACCATGGAAAGGGCATCAAATAATCTTGACTTGCATCAATATATATTATGGATACTAATTTGCTTTTTTGCCTCAGGGCTTAGACCAGTGCCACTATCCAGTTTGGGTTGCTGCCAGCTCATAGTTTCCCTCTCTCTTGGCTGGCCTTGGCTGAAGGAAGTCACCATGCTCAAAATTATGCACCCCTTCCTAGTCCTCATACAATGACCGTGCATGGGCACAAAGCCCAGTCCTGTTGCCTAACTATGGAAGAACTCTGAAGGGCCATCCCTTCTCCAGAGCTCCCCATAGCATCACATGGCACATCAGCTCTGTTCTCTGAAGTTCAACTTCTCCCTCTACCCAATCCTACTCCCCTAACTCCCTTCTAGGTATCATTTCTGAGAGCACTCCCAATAAAGCTCTGTATACAAAGCTCCTTCTCAGAGACTGTCTCCTGGGAAACTTGACCTAAGACACATTGGCTCAGAATGGGAAGGATTAATGATGTTTTATTTATTTTGTCAGCCACCCTAACCCTAACCACATGGTGGGGCAATTTCATATATGCTATAGACATGGTTTTTCTACGCGTATTCAAATACATACATACGTACATACGTATTACCTGTAACATGAGTAGCTACATTTTTCAGGAGGAAATAACCAAAGGACAAAATAATGGAAAAACTTTTCCATTGGATTAGATAGAGTTTGCCTAATAAATATCTGCAGTATAACACATTCAGATGTATTTCTACCTTTTTACTGTCTTTCTTTAAAAACAAAGGTTTGGTTTACTATTGTCAATGTACTTACTGCTCTTTATTGCTGCTGTTGTTAACATTAAAAAGTGCAATGGCTCCAGGCAAGTACTGCTCCCTGGGAAATGAAAAAGCACAGTGAAATCATAATAGTCACCATGTGTGTAATGTCCACAGTAAATAAAAAGTCTTAAAGAACAAATGCTTTTCAGGTTCTACCCATTACTAACCAGTGCCTAGATGATTTTGGAAAATATAGAGTCTCCATGAAGCATGAGTTGCTGAATACCAGGGCCATGAACCAAAGTAATTAATAAATGTTTATTAATCAATGCTCACAATGCATCACATTACCATCCTCCACACCCTGAGTAAGCCAGTTTGGATGTTACTAACTCCCAGGAAGCGATTAAGACTTAGATCGTCCGGGAAGATAGGAAGGGAAGACAAGACAAATGAAAACAGTATGAAAGCTGAAGGTGGTCAGTGAGAAAAGAAACAGGAGGGGGAAAAAAAAAGAGGGAAAAAAACAAAGTAGAAGTAAATATGTTTGACAGGATGGGAACCCCTGATCCACACCAATACCGCACTCCTTCCACACTCTCAGGGTCACACGTTTGAAGTTTCTACAAGTGCTTTTTTCCCTAAGGATTTTTTAGCTTTTCTCGTCTCGTTACTCACCCTAGTGCTCTGCTTCCCTGAAAGTAGGATTGAATGGAAGAGAGCATTTTAGAGAATGACAGCTAAACCCTCTCTCATATAATTGCTTGGAAGAAGGATCAGAAAGAAGGAGGAAATCAGAGAGGACTTAGGCATGAGGTTTCCTAAGGGACAGACACGGGTCTCAGGGAAAATGATCAGCAAGAGTGTTCATGGCTTGGAGCCCCATGGACACGAATTATCATCAGGCAGCGGCAGTTTCCCAAGAGAAGAAGAGGGTAAGGAACAGAAGTAGCAATTTACTCCCGAGATCCTGCAGAGTAGCTGGGTAGTGGGAGTGTTGGCCAAGCCCACTGAGGGGAAGAGTAGAACAGCTTTCTTTCATCTAAATAATAGTTTAAAAACTGACGTGGAGGGATAGATCATACTGCTCACCTCTGTGATGGCTGTCCCCTTCCATCTCTACTGCTTCTAAAGGAATCCCTTGCATGAGTGTTTTCACTCTCTGATTCTTCAAATATAGAGGCACTGTCGTCATCATCAGAAAAGGAGCTATGGTTCAATAGGAGGCAGAGATTAATTAGATCAGTGTCTTAAACCCTTGTGGGGGGACAGGTCTCATTTCTCATCTCTTTCTCTCTCAAACGAACACAGACAATAGTTTTTAATAAGAGTGAGATGAGAACTGTTCAGAATACACAGAATTAGACAGAGTATATGCACAATCCAGTAAAATACGTGTAATTAAGAAACTACTTTCTAGGTCTTCCATATTTGTATTGTTTGATGCATTGATTAGTTAATATTTATCAAATCGAAAGTATGATATCTGTACTTCAGGTCATGTTATACAGTTTTCTGAACCTGTAATAACATTGCCTTCCACTAAAAGTAAATTCAACCACATTTATACAAATTCTATTCATTTATAGGGTGACCACTTTAAATTATACTTTTAAAACACGTTAGCATTTCACACTTTGTATTTTTTCACATTTCTCTATGGTAATGTTATCCCTTTAGTTGTGAAATGTCCCATGAGGAAAGGTCTTGCCAGTGACTAAGGAAATATTTGGCAAAGGTGCATCTAAAGAATCACCACAATAATATCTATGTTCATTTGTTAGATAAGCAAGGCTGCCCTAAAGAATAAATAAATTCACTAAATTAAATAAAGTACAAAGTTCAAGGTTTCAAATTAAAAGTTAAACTGAAATTAAGCTTATTTAAATTGAAGAACTTTGGCTAGTATTAAAAATACATAGGGACGTCCCTGGTGGTGCAGTGGTTAAGAATCCACCTGCCAATGAAGGGGGCACAGGTTCGATCCCTGGTCCAGGAAGATCCCACATGCCGCAGAGCAACTAAGCCTGTGCGCCACAACTACTGAGCCTGTGTGCCACAACTACTGAAGCCCGCGCACCTAGAGCCTGTGCTCCACACAAAGAGAAGCCACCACAGTGAAAAAGCCCATGCACCACAACGAAGAGTAGCCCCCGCTTGCTGCAACTAGAGAAAGCCTGCACTAGAGAAAGACCCAACACAGCCAGAAAAAAAAAAAAAAAAAAAAAAACATAGAAAAAAGCATGCATTTACCTGCATGCTCCATTTTCCATCCTTCTTATTTCCTTTTCAATATCTGGTACAATCACATTGGGAATGTTTACAAAAGAGCGCCGTGTATTGATGATAATTTTCTTCATGGTTAGCTTAATAGCTGGGGAGAAAAAAAGTCTTGTTAGTAGGAAGACTCCTTATATATCTACATATGTAATCAAAAGTTTCGCTCTATCATTCTTCTAAGGCTGAAATAACAATCTTATTTCCAGTTATATGTACGAATTATTTTTTAATAGAATACAGTCATGATCCAAGCACTTCATGATCACTAGTCAGGTTTTTGTGTATTTTTTTAAATTCAAGGGTTTTGTGTATTTTTTAAAATTCAGAGGTGTAGAACTCTTTTTTTTTTTTTTTAATTTGTATTTACTCCAGCTTTGAAATATTTAGGCAATGTAGGTGTGGAACAAAACTATAGGGACCTCACAGGCACATCCAACAATTAAGTAACAATGAAAAGCAGTAAAATAAAATACCAAAATGGGTGTAATCAACTGTGAATTTCTACAGGCATTCAGAAAAAAAAAAGGGTCTCAAGTGGTATTCAAATTTCGGAGTGAATAAAGATACAACTGATCCACATTTCAACAAGTCCCCCTAAATTATTCTGATACACATAGTGCTAAGCTTCCCGGGCAACCACTTCAGGCATCAGGAAAACGCCAAGAACAAAGTGATCCTGAACTCCAAATCTGTCCTGGCAGCAGGTTCCAGCCCAGCTTCAGGTAACATGAATGGCACGTGGGCACACTCGCGCTTGCCTTCTTTCCTGAGGCTCTGCCGGCGTCCAATGACAACATCCCTGCACTCATGACTGACCCCAAGTACTTCACCTGGTCTTCAGTGTGCTGCAGTGACATGGCCTGGAACTTGGAGAAGTTCCTGGTGGGCCCCAACAATGTGCCTGTGCACAGGTACAGCCACTGCTTTCTAACCATGGACACGGAGCCCAGCGTTGAAGCCCTGTCATCCCAAGGGCCCAGCTGTGCCCAGGATGCTCCTCCAACCCCTGCTGCTTGGCAGTCACAGTGCTGTCCTCTGGGGATTTCATCTCTAAGGGTGTTTCCTCCAAACTTGCACGGAGATAACACCTGATGTCCAGGAAAATGGGCCTAGATGGGTGCTAGGTATCCATCCCAGCCTCCCCTCTCCCAGACCAAGGCTCCCCACTAATAAAGTGCTAGGTGTCAGCAGAAAAACAAAAGGACACTGTGGATTTTTTAAAATGCTGCTGTTTCAGTAAACAAAGAATGTTGTCTACCATTCCAGTAAACAACAGATGAATGTTGTCCACTATCCAGCCATCAGCCACTGCAGACGCCAGGGTAGGTGCGCCCTTGGGGGAATTCAGGATGGAGAAAAGAGGATACTGGCCCTTGATAGTTAAGATGCATATCAAAGGAATAATTTCAATGAGCCCAGACTCTTGACTCTTCCCATACATAGAAAAGCACTAAAATCATTAACTTGAGAAGTCTTTTTGTGATTAGCAGTAATCTTTTGATGTTCGACTACATGATTTTTCTTTTTTCCCAGTAAAAACTCCTATATATTCTTGTTCCTCCCTTACCTCTTTGGATCAGTCCCTCAGAGTTATCTGAGAGGTTGCCTTCCTGGACTATAGTCCTCAGTAATGTCCCCGAATAAAATATAATTCTCAACTTTTAAGTTGTGCGTTTTTTCCAGTCGACAAAACAAAACCCCAGTATCTGTTCATGGGCTCCAAGAACACCAGCTCTTGTACTGAATGTCACTTGCTATGGTCCTGCTGACGAAGACCCACAGAAGGCCAACGTGCTGAGAGGATGACGGGTCCTGGACAACTTCAGCAGGTACCAAACCTCCACCTGATCCTCTGTGGCTGGTTATCCATCCATCCCTCCCCTCCTCCACAACACACACCCCCTAACCTGCACTCCCAGGTTTTTATTATACGGATTGGGGATTTTTCCTTTGTTATTTTTCTACCACCGATCTCTGAGTTTTGGAGGGAAGCTTGCCTTTGTTATGAATAAAATAGAAAAGCAAAAACCAAAAAAAGAAAAAGAAAAAAATCATTTGATGTGGGAAAATGTAAAAAGCACACTTCATTTTTTAAAACATTACATCTTCCAGTGAGGATAGCCATAAATAATGCTCTTTATTTCACCCTAGTAGTCATACAACTAATGAAAACAACTAGCAGCCAGTAGTCAATAAATAGTAAACAGAGAATTTTTGTAATGTCTGTTAATAAAAGTGTGCACATATTTTAAAATGTAATTAAAGTAACTTTTAAAGAAACAACCACTTTAAGAAGAGAATTGTTTCATTGACTCCTTTTCAGCAACAGCATGGATATTCTGGTTATATTGATAGCATGCTGGCTTCCTATTGTCATCAATCACCACTCCTTCTGGGAGACCCCGTGCCTTATGATTAGGAAAAGGAGAATATATGATTATTTCATCCATCACAACATAGAAAAAACTACTTGAGTAAAAAAGATTAAACAAGGACAACTAATATTATCCAATATGTCAGAATGAACCAAACCTGGGCTTTGCTTGGACCTGAAGAAAAAAAGAATCACTTCCCTTGTCCCATAATTTCTTGTTGGCCTAAGTGCTCTACATAGGAAAAAACTTTTTTTTATATCACACAATCACTTTTTAATACATATTCACTCTAGGAAGAAAGAAAACAGAAAATATAAATAGAAAAATAAAGATACTCAAAATTCCACACCAGACCGTATAATTATTTATCAACACATTTTCTCCACTGCTTTTATGGTTTCCTTTTTCACATTTAGATTTTAATCTATCAAATTTGTTTTGGTGTAAGGTGTGAGGTAGGGATTCAACTTTATATTTTCTAAATGACTAGTCAATAGTATAAATAGCACTAAATCAATAACCAATAGTCCATCTTTTCCCTACTGGTTTGAAATGTCATCATTCTAAATTTGCCTTGTCACCCGTAAAGATTTTGATGGAGTTTGCATTAAAATTATAAAATAAGTTGGGAAATTATTTTCCTCTATGTTTTTGAAAAAGTTTCTACATATCAATCCTACATTTTTATTAATTTCTAGATGTTTTGTATTTTTGTTTCTATTAAGATAGTTAAGATAGTTTTCCCTTGATATATTTTAACTCATTGCTTTTGCTATATCATAAAAATATTTTATTTAGCTTGAAACCAGCCAACTTAACTGAGCTTTACAAAAATTATTTCTAATAGTTTTTCTTACATAATTTCTGTTTTCAGTAATGCAATCATAGTACTTACACAAATTATTCTTTCCTCTTTTTCATGAGGTATTTAGCTTTGATGTCTAGTTACTTTGACTAAAAATTCCAGAACAGAACAAGTAACAATCTTTTTTTTGCCCACGCAGCATGCAGGATCCTAGTTCCCTAACCAGGGATCAAAACCGTGCCCCCTGCAATGGAAGCACAGAGTCTTAACAACTGGACAACTGTCTTAAGAGATACCTAGTATGGTTCTTGGCTTTATGAGAATGTTTTAGAGTTTCACTCTTAAGCATATTGCTGACTGTTAGCTTAAGAGAGATGTTTGATTCATGTTAGAGAAATCTCCATTTATTCACATTTTACCAATTTTTAAAAATTAGAAATTGGAATAAATGTTGATCTTTGTTAAGGCTCTCTTCCTTTTATAGAAATAATCCTTTTTTCCTTTTAATTTTCCCTATTAACATGGCGAGCTACTTTAATAAATTATTTTAATAGTTATGGAATAAACTCTTCTTGATTATGGTAAGTTCTTTTCATATGTATTGAATCCTAGCTGCTAATATTTAATTTTTGCATTAAAATTTTTTTCATGTATTAAAGGTAAAATTTGTAGTTTGAGAAAGGATTTTTAATAGTAATTGTTGATTCTTTTCATATACTTTTCAACTCTTTTGGTCTCACAGGATTGTTAACAAGACATCTGAAAAGAACCAAAAAATTCTTCTTTTAGAGAATTCATTGCTTTGCTGGTTTTCAAACATGAATCTTTGAATAAAAATTTGCAAATCAAAAGGAAACAACTGCTTTTAGAAAGTAAGTTTCAGATTTCATTTTTAAATGAATCATAAAACTTTCTCCCTTATGTGAGGCTGTAAAAAAAACTTCACAAAGCTAAAGCAAAGCAAATGATTGGGAAAATCTTATGAACAATTCAGGCAAAATTAACTTGGAACATAAACTATGAATGCCCAGGAAGCAGTCAGGCTCTGACTTGGGTTCAAAACCTGCCTCTGCCACTTATCTGTTGAATGAATTCAAGTGAGCGTTTTAACCTTGCTGAGCCTTAGTTGTTATCTTTTCCATATCAAATAGCAGAAAGATATGCTGTGTACCCACACACACACAAACCCACACATACAAACATAATTAATTATGACGCAGAGGTTTTCTAAATTTAGTATGAATGATACCTGTGAAGCTTGTTTAAAATGCAGATTCCAGGGCCCTGCTCTCAGAGTATGAATGAGGAACGACATGGGCCCCAGGAATCTACAGTTTTATCAAACACCGTTAAGTAATTCTACTTCAGTTCCTGTATCACACCTAAAGAAACATTACTCTATGCTATTGGCCCTTGGTGCACGACCCCAGTCATATCTGTATTTCTGAATATAGTAGTGGGAAAGATAAAATAATGGTCAAGAAAGGCTTCAAGGCAGGAGGAGGCGGGGAGGGGGAGAGGAAGGACACGTAGGGAAGGAGGGAAGGAAGGAAGAAAGAATGAGGGTCTATATTGGAAAAAAGTGAAATTATATTTTCAGATGAAATGATAGTATATGTAAACAACACTAAAAAATCTATAGAAAAATATTAGAACAAATAAGTGAACTTAGCAAGGTCACATGACAAAAAGTCAACGTAAAAAAGTTCATTTTATTTCTGTATGTTAGCAATGAATTAGACAATGAAATTTAAATGAAACATATACATTCCAAGAAATGAATGTCTGTGTCCAATTCAAGAAATAAATACTATGTACAAAGTTCTCTGCCAGGTGCTGTCAGAAAGAAGCCCAAATATGATTATGGCCCTAAAGAGCTCACAACTAATACTGGGGAACAAGACAAGAGTGCCACACTGAATAAAAGGTTTGGGACCCATAAAAGAACTAAAATAAGTGTTGATAATTGTCAGTCACCTCTTCAATTTCGAAGATTATTTTTTCTTTGTTTCAAAATTAGTGAAATATTAAAATATTAAAATTATTATTTTAATAGTGTTATGAGAAAAATTTGATAGCTGAAAAAAGGGAAATTTGGACACAGAGGGAAGACTGTGCGGATACACAAAGAAAACACTATGTGGGGATGGAGGACTCGAGTGATGCATCCACAAACCAAGGAATACCTGCGGCTACCAGAAGCTAGAAGAGAGACGTGGAACAGATTCTTCCCTCGTGCCTTCGGAGGGAGCATGGCCTCACCAGTTTCTTGATGTGGTACTTCCGGCTTCTAGAATGGAGACAATAAATCTCTGTCGTTTTAAGCCAATACAGGGTGAAAGGGGATCTGGAGGGTCAAACAGCTGCTATCCAGCACACAGAGATGGCAGGCCAGGGGTGCTGTGGGTCCCAAGGGGAGATGTACTAAATCCTCTGCAGTGAGCTTGAGATAAAGCTTCCTGAAAAGGCCAGGCTAGAGAGATCTTGGACAAAGGGCAGGTACCTGTCCAGCATACCACAACGTGGAGCGACATTCTAGGCAGAAGCAGTAGCAAGTACAGGAAAACAAACATGTGAGAGAGCAGGGTGCCTTCAGGAAACCACAGCAGATTGAGTCATGGAGAATATGGCTCAGTGAGTAAATGACAAGAAAAGAGGTGGAGAGGAAGGCAGGGGTTGATTCACTACCTGCATTGGATGCTCTGTTACCTTAACAAGGATGAGGAGTCCCTGGAGGATTCCAAGTGGGGCCTTGTCCAGTTTTCCAATTGCGTGAGGCAACAGAAAAGAGCTGGGGTAGGAAACTGTGGAAGGATTACAGGTATCCCTGGGTCCCAACTGATGCAACAGTGCACACGGTGCTGTGATCTCTCACCATGCCTAGTAGTTCAGGTAGGAAAAAGCCCCAAAGGCAGATACCTGGAATGATCTGAGATTGGGGTCAGCAGTTGGGGTGGAGGGACAAAGGGGGCAGAGGAGGTAAGGAGAGACTCATCTAAATAAAAAAACACAGACCTTAAGCTGAAGGAGGGACAGGATGATAGGAAGGAAGGATTTATTAGGAAGTTGAAGATCAAGGGCACAAATATCTCAGTAAGGTTGAAGAACAGGTTTAGTGAGAAAGAGAGTAAGAGCTGGAAACAGAGGAAGCTGTGTTCAGGAAATAAGATGCTGTACTAGAGGTTACCGTTGTGGAGGTGAAGCACCTTGGATTCAAGGACTCAGGTGGCCACGGTGGAGAGGCTGAAGCAAAGGGAAGAAAAGAATTTGTGAAGCTAGGGACTCAGATGTCTCGGATGCATCACATTTCATAGCTGTGGAGGCTGCCCCGAATGACAGTGAGACTCAGTAGGAAAGGGACGTCTGAATGGTAGGTGCCATATTATTTGATGAATGTGGAGCAGCAATTGGCAGGTCAGCAGATGCCCAAGACCAGCTCCAGTGGGAAGAGAGTGGGAAAAGAAAAGCGTGTAGTGAAGGATTTAGAAAAGGCAGTTGAGAGGTCGGAAAATGTCAGCTTCTTTCTAAGTGGATCAGGTGTGCCTAGTCTGTGCATCATCCGAATCTGTCCAAATTCTAAACAGTTCTTCAGACTTGAAGTGAAATATTTCTGATTGCTTCGGGGAGAACGCCTCTGGGAAGTGTACGTGAGTCCTTCCCACCTGGGTATGACAGATTTAGGCAGGATGAGGACAGGCAAGTGAGAAAGAACTTCTATGTGTTGCCCATTCTCCTCTTTCAGCCTCTGTTACTCACTTGGAGACCACAGAAACAAAGAGACAAAGGTAAGAAATGTCTATGGAGAGCCTGCTCCAGGTCAGGCATTACATCAGGTTAGCAGATTTAATTCACGTAAGAATCTGCAGCATGGCTTTATCTTCTCCATTTTACAGGGGAAGATATGAAGCTCAGAGAGGGTAAAGGATTTGCCCAGGGTCATGTGACCACGCTGGTATGCACAAACAGGTTGCAAAGGTCAAGCTCTTTCCTGCACTGCTCAGAACAGGCATGATACAGGAACTCAGTCACCAATGGCCCCAAGTGACACTTGTTTGTCCCTGCTTCATTCCTATCAGTGCAGGCTTCACACTCCACAGAAGTGTGCTTTTTGGATTCAGTTAATTATTTACAATGCAGTGATATAAACTCAAAAAGCATGTCTTAAAACATTGACTTAAACAAAAGGGTGGCCTTGGGGGTTTTAACTTCCAGTGACATCCTTGAGGAGCCCAAGCCACCACCAAATAATACACTTAAAAAAAAAAAAAAAAAAAAAAAGTTGATTTGGTAAATAAATATAGCTTTACAATAAGT
This sequence comes from Phocoena sinus, assembly GCF_008692025.1. Taxonomy (NCBI): domain Eukaryota; kingdom Metazoa; phylum Chordata; class Mammalia; order Artiodactyla; family Phocoenidae; genus Phocoena; species Phocoena sinus. The sequence goes on from NC_045767.1 coordinate 72,152,441, forward strand.
TCCTAGTGCCCACCAGATGGCTGCCCTAAGCCCTTACTGTGTAGAAATTCTGAATCCACTATTAGCCTTAGGAAAAATACCAGAAAGGATTTTCCTGTAATTTCACTAGACTGACCACTTTAAGAGAAGGGCTACTTTTTGTTTTGTGTTTCATTCATATATATCCTTAGCTTTAAGAACAGTGCATTGAACCTAGCAAGTACCCAATTATGTTTGTGGAAAGAATGAATGAGTAAATGAATTAGTGCAGGTCAAAGGGAGCAGGGATGGAAATGATGAGGAAACGAATCCAAATCATCTCTGATTTGCTTCTACTCCAACCTCTTTTTTAAAGTCTCCTTCCCCACTTCCTCTGTTTATCACTTTCTCCCAACCCATAAAACCCTGGTGCAGCGAGTCAGGACTGTAAGGACACTTGAATCTGATGATCCTGCAGCCACTAGAAAGGTGGCATGGATATGGATCTCACTTTTTCACCAATCAGTAATAAGTTCCAGACTGCCAAAGCGCCAGAGTGCCCCAGCAATTTTTTCCGCTGTGTCCCTCCATTTATAGTAGTAGGACCACATATTACACAGAAATTAGTAATATGCACAGTCCCACATTCAACATCCTGCACTGCTGAGAAACAAACAGGATCGTACTTTCACCCATTTTCTTCCATAAAGTTCTACCTTCACTTCGATGCAGGTATCTCCCAATTTCACAGAAGCAGCCCTGACTCCCTTCCTTGGCTCCTATACTGTATTTCATTCATTAATTCACTGCAAACATTTTGAATACCTCCTATTAGCCAAGCTCCTTTCATTTACTTTCTGAAGCAGCCACTTCAGAGCCCTGTGTCCAGTGTGTCCGAAAATGGACTTTCAATTCTCTCCCTGTCAAACCAGCTCTTCTTCCTGACTTGGCCATTTCTGGTTGTAAAATCATTGTTCTTTCATGTACTTAATTCACTGAAAACTTGGAGCTCATTATCTTTAACTCCTTCCTTCCCACCCAGTCACTCTGTCATAGAGTCTTAATATACCTTATTTTGCAATTGCTCCGCCTACACTCCCACTTTTTCATTTAATTATCACTAAGGTTTATTAGGTGCTTGTTACCTCTTATCTTTGACTAAGTCTGTTACCTGATTTATTCATCCCCAGCCTCACCCACCCTCCAATTTATCCTGCAAAGTACTCCCAAATTAATCTTCTTAAGGAGGATATACTATCATATTCTTGTTCTAGAACCTTCAAGATTTCCCCATTGTCTACTGAATTTATTACCCTTTCTTCTGCAACGGAGGCCCGATCTCCCTTCCTCCCTCCCTCTCACTTTCTTCCTCCACATTTATTCCTTCCAAAAAGACAGGATGAAATACTATATAGGCATTAAAAATAAAAAAATACTTCTAGATGAACAGGTATTAAAAGTTCTTAAAGATACAGTATATTACCATACATAGGAAAAAAATATATATATATATATTCATGTGTGTTTGTGTGTGCAGAGAGAGAAAAAGATGCAAGAAGTTAGTGGTAACAGTGATTTCCTGCCTCTGAAGAAGGCAAAACATGGATGAGACTGGGCACTAAGCATAGAAAGGGGTATACTGTATTTTCTGAATATTGTATGATATAAATTAATGACTTAGTGGATATGTACAGTGACCCCCATTTCAAAATGCAAAACAGTACAAAAGTTATATTATCTATACTTCTACCACCAGGAATATACGTTAACTTTTGTCTTTTGCCAAATTTGCTTCCCCACCTTTGATGGCATGTGAAAAACAATAAAACTTTATACCTAAAGTTAAAGCCCTTTTATCAAGCTGCCACTTCCCAGTTCCAACCTTGTCTTCCCTCTACCCTCTACCCAGAAGCAACCACTACTGTAAATTTGATGTGTATCCTTCCAGCCCATTCCACCCTTTTACATACTTACATAAGCATCCATAACCAATGCATAGCTTGGGACATGCTGTTTAAGTGTGTAAAGCAGTATCTTCCCCTGTGTATAATTCTGCAACTTGCTTTTCCACTCAAAATTATGTTTTGAAAATGATCTATGCTAATATACATAGAGCCATTTCATTTTATAATATTGTTTGTTAACATTGTAACATATATGTATCATATTTTGTTCCTTTTTTCTATTCGTCCTTCCTCTTTCTATTAATGAAAGATTGGTTCTTTCCAGTTTTTTTTTTGCTATTATGAGCAGTGCTGCAATAAAAATCCTTTGCATGTCTCCTTAGACACTTGTACAAGAGTGGTCCTTATGTCTACAACCAGAAGTGGAACTGCTAGTTCTAGTTTCAGTTTCAGAGCCAGCCAAATTGCTGCCCAAGGCTGTGTATCATTTTACATTCTGTGAGCTCTATACAGGTATATTATTTCCCCCACACCTTGACCGACCCTTAATATTGTCAGATTTTAGGGGTTTTTGCCCCAGTTTGATGAGACAAATTTCTTTGCACTATGGCTTCTGATTTGCATTTACTAACGAAGTTGGACAAACTCTCATGTGTTTATTAGTTATTTGGATTTCTTCTTTGTGAATTAGAGGTTTATATTCTCAGGCTTCCCTGGTGGCGCAGTGGTTAAGAATCCACCTGCCATTGCAGGGGACACGGGTTCAATCCCTGGCTGGGGAAGATCCCACATGCCGCGGAGCAACTAAGCCCGTGCGCCACAACTACTGAGCTTGAGCTATAGAGTCCGCGAGCCACAACTACTGAGTCTACGTGCCACAGCTACTGAAGCCTGCGCACCTATAGCCCATGCTTGGCAACAAGAGAAGCCACGACAATGAGAAGCCTGTGCACCGCAATGAAGAGTAGCCCCCGCTCACCGCTACTAGAGAAAGCCCATGTGCAGCAATGAAGACCCAACACAGCCAAAAATTAATTAATTAATTAATTAATTTTTTAAAAAGAAGTGCATATTCTTGGTCCATTTTTTTTTTCAGTTCAGTTCTTTCATCCATTCAACACATAATTAATGCCTGCTATGTGTCAGGCATTATTATTACCTCTAAGGGAATATGTACCCCTGGCCCTCTATTAATTGCAATTTAATTTTACCTTTCTGAATTAAGCATAAGATTCTGCGATCTACTAATGCCATTCATGCACTTTACTAACATGTAAATCCCTTAAATCATTTAGCAACAAATATTTGTTTACCAGTGTACGGCATACAAAGCAATCTAACTTCTATATTCTCATTTAATTATCATCACAACTATGTTGTGACTCATAATGGACTTTATTATGTCACCCAAGCAGTGAACTACTTCTGGATAAAACTGATAACTGAACTGAGGAATCCAGTTGGCAAGGCTGGCAGAGTTCACAGACTTTAAAGCATCATCTTTAAACAAAGACAGTTGTGTATTACACAGCTCAGAGCACCCACACCACTTAATTATTTGAAGATAACCAAAGATGATTCGACATGTATGAGGATTCCTGTGTATTGGTGCTTTCTGGAGTAGAATTCTTTGTGAACGTCCCAAAAGATTGGATAAATGGTATACTTGGTATTTATACATTATTTGTTATATTGACACTAATAGGTAAATAGGTACTTTTTTTAAGATAAATGATGCTCTCTTCTCCATTAGTGCAAAGCTTTTTTAAAGAAGGTACTCTAATCGGCCGACGCAACCAGTAAAATTCAGGCCTCGTAAAAAAGTGCAGAACGATATGCAGTAAACTGTAAATAACAGTTACCTCTGGAGGCTGGATCTCTGTATTGTTTGAATTTTATACAATGAACACAAATTAATTTTATAATAAAAGGAAAAATTTTGTGATTTTTCTTCAAAAGAACATTATTTAACTACTCCTAGAAATCTTTGTAATATACTGTTAAGCAGAAAAAGCAGATTGTTGAGCACTATTTATAGCATCATATTGTTTTATTAAAAATTGTGCATCTGTGCATGGAAAGGATACACACTTTAATGTTCAACGGTAAGTTTTTAGTGATGGGAATCATCATTTTTGCATTCTTCTTTGTATTCTTCTGTATTTTCTCCTAATTTATTTATTTATTTATTTATTTATTTTCAGTATGCAGGCCTCTCACTGTTGTGGCCTCTCCCTTTGCGGAGCACAGGCTCCGGACGTGCAGGCTCAGTGGCCACGGCTCACGGGCCCAGCCGCTCCGCGGCATGTGGGATCTTCCCAGACCGGGGCACGAACCCGTGTCCCCTGCACCGGCAGGCGGACTCTCAACCACTGCGCCACCAGGGAAGCCCCCTCCTAATTTATTTTTTAATGAGAAAGAAAAGGTAGTATTTGAAATGGGATTTTGTTTAGTAGCAAAAATAATTAATGTCTGCATTTTTGCTTTAAAATAAAGTTTTCCAGTCCTTGCCCAATCTCAGTATCCAACTGCAGAGCTAAGGTTATTTCTTACTATTTAACAATGCTCCCAGAGCTGTGTAACCATCCAGAACAGGCTTTGCTGGCTCTGCAACCGAGAGGCGGCCAGTGCCTGAAAATAACCATCTCCTGTTTGGCAGACACTTAGGTTCTGGCCCCAGCTCTTCAGCAAAATGCCAGCGAGACCTTGACAGAGATCTTCAGTTTCCTCTTCCGCAAGGTGGAGATGCTAATACCTGCCCTGCCTACTATAATGATTCTCTATGGGGAGCTAATGAAAACTATACACAAAGCAATATTGAAGGCTGTGAAGATTTATACAGATGCAAGTTGATGATGTTGTTATATAACCTCCAAGCTCAGAGAGAGAGAGACAACCGTCAACTTTCTTATGGAGACAAAGAGAGCTAACATGCTTTAAATCAGCTTTCTTTAACCCCTCCCTCCTTGAACTATCACTTTGAGAAGTCAAATCTGTCAAAGCAACTATTTAATTATTATCGTTAGACGATCATAAGCAAACTGTAATTCTCATGAAGACTAAAATAGAACTGACACAATACTGTTGCTATGTGTGCCCATAGCAAACACAAGGATGGGTCTGGGCTCTTAAGCCAATTGTTATCAACTTACAGAGAAAACACAACACTTTCTCAGAAAGAACAATTTCACTAAGGAGGTCATTATTATCATAGCCATTATCATCACCTTTACAATCTACAGAAAATTTACAAAGCAGCCATCATTAAGCAAAATCTCAGTTCATCAAAAGGCGATTAACAAAACCATCGAATAACCAAATATATGTTCCAGACTCCTTTCTTTAGCCAAAACATTTCACAAGAAAACACGGTGATAGAACAGAGTGATTTAAATGCCAGAAAAAGTAAGCATCATAAGAGCAAAAATTGCTACTCCATTCCTAGTGACCAGAACTAGGAAAAATTTTCAAATAAATTTAAAGTATTGATTATAACAATAAAATCATATATATTATAACCCTGGGGCATTGCAAGACCCTACATCATCGAAGAAAGTTTTCTCTAGAATCAATATGTTATACTAATCAAGGGTAAGAATGAAGACTTTCCGCAATGGGTGGAAGCCTCAATGCATTATCCTTCCCACTTTCCCCACTGAATCAGAAGTATTCTGAATTCTAAAAATTGACCATAAAAATTAATAAATTCTGATTACCTGAAGGTTTCCTTGCCTTTTATGTTAGGGTACCTCACTCAAATATTTGTTCCATAATGGAATTTCTCAGGAAATGCATGCTGATAAGAAGTCTTTTGGGAAAGTCTAACTTGGGGTTCCATCTTCCACAAAATCTATTGTGATTTTACCATCCATTATATGTACTGACCATATCTGAAATCATTCCATTAGCCATAAGCATTTACTTCCTTGTACATACATCTATGTTTGCATATGAATGTCCCACTTTCCCAATTTTTCTCTAAGCTTCCTAAGGGCAGAGAACTTTCTTTTTCTCTTTATATCCCCTGGGACAAAGCAAATACAAACTTTTGATGGAAACAGTAAAGGTGAGTAAACATATAAAAAGACAAATAAATACTTAGAACCCAGCACTGGAAGTCCCCTGGACTCTAATAACACAGAAATTTTGTCAGTCACAATGAGTATTTGAAAGTTAGGATAATTTTTTCCCTGCTTTTCTTACAAATCTATATCTTATGCCCAAAAGAACATGTTAAAAGTGTTGATATTTTTACTTGAAACAATTTGAAGATAACAGAATCCAATCTTTACTTAATTAATATTTTTATGCACCCTTATGTGGGGCTGCTCACAAGTCAGGCTATCTTATATTATTCCTTTGCTACTCTAAAAAGGAAAAAAAAAGGACTGCTCCTTTACTTCCATAATTCTGATGATGTGTGAGTACGGCACTGCCTGGCTCCCAATCAACTTTATTTTGCCTTTTTTGGTTTTTTTTTGCAGTACGCGGGCCTCTCACTGTTGTGGCCTCTCCCTTTGCAGAGCACAGGCTCCGAACGTGCAGGCTCAGCGGCCATGGCTCACGGGCCCAGCCGCTCCGCGGCATGTGGGATCTTCCCGGACCAGGGCACGAACCCACGTCCCCTGCGTGGGCAGGCAGACTCTCAACCACTGCGCCACCAGGGAAGCCCTATTTTGTCTTTTGATGAGGAAACTGGCCCTTCCATGAATGCTGCCAGCAATAAAGTGACCTGTCCTAACCTATATGTTTGGATTGAGAACTTGAAAATGTAGAGTAGCTGTTATAATTATATGGATGTCATTTCTGTGACTTTGAAGTAAAAAGTAGAATAAATTGTATTCTCCATTAAAAAAAATAATATTTTTGCTTCTCAGTACTTGTTGAGCATGTGCTATGTGTCATGTAGCTTGCTGCAGTGTGAAGGCAAGAAAGAAAAGAGGAAGGATGGAATGCTAAGACAGAATTCCAGCCCTAAAGAAGTTAACAAGAGAACACTGTAAGTAATAAAAATTCAATATGACAATTTTATGTGTTCAAAGCCCAATTCTGTGGAGTTGGAAGATTCATGAAAAGCTTTCCAAAGCAGGGAATATGTAACTGGGTTTTGAAGGATGAGTACTACCTTTGCTAAGGTAGTAGAGGAAATGAGCATTCTTAGCAGAAGAAACAGCATGTGAGGAAGGTAAGAGATGAAGAAAAAAGCAAATATTTCCAATGGCTGGGATTAGGATGCCTGGGTGCTTGTGGCTTCCCCTCAGCACTCACATAATATGGAGCACTTATCATGAGTGCACTGACCCACTATTTTATCATGATCCAATTATCAGTGTCTTTCCCACCAGACTTGAGAGCAGGAACCAATGAGCTCTGATTTTTATGTTTCCAGCCCCTTACATAATGCCTGGCTCATAAGAGACATCCAAAAATGTTTTGCTTTATTTTTTTATTTTATTGCACAAACACTACTCTCAAAAAATAAACATCTACACTCCATCATGATTTTAATGATCACATTTAAGTTGCTATTGCTACAACAGTACAATGTGTACATTTATTAGTCCCAGTTGCCTTTAGAATAAGTTTATCAAGTTCCCAAGAAAACAATGTGTTTTAAAAAGAGATTTCATTAGATTTATGGATTAATTTGGGGAGAATCAACATACTTAGTATATTAAAATATTTAATCATCTGACAAGTGACGTCTCCTCATTTACTGATGGCTTTTAAAGTCTACTTTGTAAGTAGACTTTGTAAGTCTTTATAAATTTCATTAAATAAGCTATGTACATTTCTAGTTAAATGTATTCAATGTATTTAAAAATAAGATCTTTTTATTATATTGTCTAACTAGTTGCTATTAATTTATAGGAGAGCTATTAATTTATATATTTATTTTGTAGCCTATCACCTTATTGAACTTTAGTTTTAATAGTTTTAAATTGATCCTTTTGCGTTTTCTAGGTAAACAATAATATATCCACAAGGTAATGATAATTTTATCTCTTCAAATTGTATATCTTGTTCCTTTTTCTTATTTCATTGTGTTGAGTAGAAGTTACAGAACGCTGTTAAATAATAGATATTATACCCTTCGCTTGTTTCAGTCTCTAGAATTTCTCCTATTTTGCCCACTGATTTCAGATTAAATTTTCTTTATTGTGTTAAGGAAGTTTTCTTTTATTACTAATTTGCTATTTTATCAAGAATATATGTTAAACTTCACCAGTTACCTTTCATCAGCTAAAGCTAAATAAATCGTTAAAGTTAAGTTGATTCGTACTTCAGAGCATTTGTAACATTTGAGAACTGTTAGGTGTAATTATAAGCACTTGTTCCACACTATAGAGTATCTCTATATTACCATAGTTCAAGATCTTGGCACCGTGGTTGTCTGCTGATGGGAAGGTACATGCTGTTTTTCCTTTAAGGGAACGTAGGAATGTACCAGCTGTTTATTAGCGCCATAGCCAAAACTTAAAATATGACAGCCTAATTCCCACACATTCTTACCTTAGGTGAAAGCCTCTGGCATTATGTGGATTTATCCCTTTGACCTATTGATGGGGACACAGTAGGAAACAAAGTTTCTGTCCAAGACAATCACCGGCACAGAGTAGGTACTAGATAAAATCTTTGTTGAATAAATTAACGAGTAAAATATATTTAAGGTACAGTGGCTTTTTTTTTTTTTTTTTTTTTTTTTGCGGTACGCGGGCCTCTCACTGTTGTGGCCTCTCCCGTTGTGCAGCACAGGCTCCGGACGCGCAGGCTCAAGGGCCATGGCTCATGGGCCCAGCTGCTCCGCAGCATGTGGGATCTTCCCGGACCAGGGCACGAACCCGTGTCCCCTGCATCGGCAGGCGGACTCTCAACCACTGAGCCACCAGGGAAGCCCTACAGTGGCTTTTTGGAGGTAGTTTTTGGACCCCCTTTTAAAATGTCCATAATTTTTAATCGATTTAATTTTTAATTTAAACTTAGACATCTGTTTATGCAGAAAATAATCTATTTCGTCCAAACTTTTAAGTTTTCAGCACTATTAAACTTCATAGCTTAAAAAATTACCTCCATGAAAAAGAGAAGGACTTGCAATAGCTGTTTTGCTATTATTTTCAGCTAAAGAGTTATTTGATATTTCTCCCCCCACCATTTTTTTTTTTTATTTCTAAGGGGTCGGGTCCTTAATTTAAACTTTACTTTTTAATTTCTAACTTTATTTGACTGTGACCAGAGAACGTAGCCTGTATACTTTTTTGCCTTATTGAGATTATTTTTGTGATCAATATTTATAAATTCTCCAAGAGTAGAGTAAAGAGGGTGCATTCTCTATGGGCTATAAAGTGCAGTCAACAACTATTAGGTTTTTTATTGACAGTTAACACCTTGATGCTTTACCACCACCCCTCATTCTCTTTTGTCTGCCTGCTTCGTCTAACAAAGACATGAGTGAATAACGTTTATAGAAAGAATGCTAAGTGGAAGGATGAATATAGTAGAACAAATTGATTCAGGGATATATAAACAGAAAAGGTCAAATAGTGAAAAGCCAATTATAAGATATGTCTTTATCAGTAGGAACATTCTAAAAGTTTGATTTAATAATGTCTAACCCTCTGATATAGAAGGAAATCACAAATATTTAAAATCCTGTAATCCTGCCAACAGGATTACAACAAAAATGATAAAGAGTAGTTTTTGAATGTATAAAAATAAAACTGTCAAGTAATTGATGTTTTTAAAAATCTAATTAAAATATACATGCTTACCATGGGGAAATAAAGGAAGGCAAGGTGATCTAAATTCTCGCTCCATCACATAATACGAATATGTTGCCTTGAGGGAGCCATTAAACCTCCTTAGACCACTTATCTCTAAAAGGGGGTGTGCAGGTTGTTATAATAATGCTTATAAAGTACCTAACACTTGAGAAGTTCTTAAGTGTCTCCAATGGCTTGGAGCTCATATTTTCAGGAGTTAAATTTTTGTGAAGATTTATATGAATTTGACAGTGTTCTACCTTCAAATATTTTAAAGAGAAAGAAAACCTAGTATATGATACTTCCTTTGGGGAAAAACACATCTGCCAAAGGTATTGTTTTGACTTCTAAAAATGAACGTGAAGATAAACAACAAGGACCTACTGTATAGTACATGGAACTATATTCAATATCTTGTAATAGCCCATAATGGAAAAGAATCTGAACAAGAATACATATATATATATATATATACACACACACACACACACACACACACACACACACACACACACACATATGTAAATCAACAAAACATTGTAAATCAACTATACTTCAGCTTTCAAAAAATGAACTTGAAACTTGCAGAAAGGTAGTATTTACTATGTTGTGATATTCAGATTAGCAGAACCATATTGCCAGGCCTTATTTATTGTTATTTTTAACTAAAATAGCATCTTTAACTAAAACTGTATTTAGTAGAATATTCATTTATCTGTCAAAAATACAGAGAAATCAATAAAAATACAACCATCAGTTGTAACTAGAAAGCATGTAACATGAAAAACAAAGCAAATGCTGATAAAACAGATCAAACAGAGGTATAAACATATGTGAAAATACAATTGTAATTACCACTGAGTTCTTACCTTTGGTTGCTTAAGCAATATATCTGTGTCTTCTAGAAATGCAAGTCAGTGGTGTATCCTAAACAAACAGGGATATAGTGTAAATCTGAACATTGTCAAAATCGAGGTCCTAATTTTTTAAAATAATAAATATGCTGATCTTTTTCCTTTCTTTAAAGATGTAAAAATGGCTAGTTTTCTTAATCATTCCCAAGGAAAGAAACAGTTCTGTGGCAGTGACAAAGGAGGATTTTCATGAGTCAGTATTGGATTTGCGGATTTATATACAGATGAAAATAACAGCAAATCACCGTTATCCTTGGCTACAGCCCAAGCTTATTAATATGTATGAGAGTTAGGGATAAAAGGGGTTTTCTCAGAACTACACCTCTTAGAAAATTTGCAAATAAACTTAACCAAAGGTAATGTTGACTGATGAATTTTATTGAAGTTATATTTTCAATTCACCCAGCGTTACAATCTGGAAAGAATTATCTAGGTTTTTACAAAGTGTGGCTAAATTTTTAAATACAGTGCCATCACAATAAAAACTACTGAAATATAAATAGGGTGCACTTATTTATTCATTGGTCTGTTTATTGTGTGTTTTGTGGAAGAACTGCATGTCTGAAACATATCTGGTCAGAAATAAAATAGGATGAGTCTGAGCTTCCCTGAAAGAATAAGTCACACTTTAGATGTGCAAAAAACATTAAGATATGCCAGTCCGTGTCTAAATGTTATTCTAATGACCTAAAAGTAAATTTCCCTCCGAATTTTTAATGAAATATTTGACAGTGTATATACTCACAAAACTTTTTTTTCTGATTTACTAGCCACCGAACAACCCAGTAACGTCTACTGCCTCAGTTAAACGGCTTCAGATTCCAGTGGGGCTAGTAAGCTCTTAAAAGAGGAGATACCCAAGACTCCTGGCAAAGAAAATTAGCAGAGTACTGAGTAATTTCAGAAAATTGGCTTTTGGTTCCAGAATTTTAAAAATAATATTTTATTTCTAGTTATAAAATAAAGCATGCTTCATAAAATTTGGACAATACAGAAAGGAAGAAAATAAAACATATATTCTTACCATTCTGAGATAATCAATATTAACATTTTGGTTTATACATGTATAAATATAACTGTACCCATATAATTTTTAAATAAAGTAATTCTGATTTCATTTATCATTTTTATATTACTAAATATCAATCTAAAGCATCCTTTTTAAGACTGCATAATATTCTATCATATTCCATTATTCCATGATTTATTGATTGATTTTCTTGTCATTGGATATTTCCTCTGGTTCATTTCAAAATGAATGTTCTTATTCTTAAATTGTTATGTACACCTGTGATTATTTACTATTTTCTTAGAAATGAGATTACTAGGTTAAAGTGTATTATCATTCTTATTACTTTAAATTTGTATTGCCAATATAATTTCCAGAAATCTGTGTTAACCTGTTTGACTTTATAAAGTTAAATAAGTGTAATTCACTTGTAATTTGTTGACTTCTTTCAATTTTTCACTCATCAATCAATATTTTACCAAATACACCATTTTGACTTAGTTTTTTGCAATGTTGTAGTTAAACACAACCCTTTAAGCTGCTAGTGTGTGTTTTTTTGATAAATCAACTCATTGTAAACTTCCTCCAAACTAACCAATGTGGCCACTTGTGTCACAATTTACCTTTATGCTAAAATGTTATTGTGTCAGTCTCATTATATTATGCTCCTCTTTAAGCAGAGTTACATAATCTGCTTAGGTAAATAAGCCACTTGCTCTGAGTAATATTGCTGGACCTTAAACCCACCTCTATGAAATTACTTGTAAATATTTCAAAAAGCACAAAATGGTGATAAATGTTAAAATCACAGGTGTAAAGGAAAATAAGTGATGAATAGACAGACAAAGAGAAATTCTCAAGACAGGAAGGAATTTAATTTTGCTCAATGCTAAATAAACGATTTAACCCCCAAAACCGTAATACAGTATCTATTTCATTTTATAGAGGAGGAAATGAAGGGTGGGACATGAAGTCATTTACTGAAGGTCACAGTGGCTAGTATAGCGTCAGTTAGCTGTGGTTCACACCCAGATAGGGTTGCCAGATTTAGCAAATAAAAATACAATATAAGTGCGTCCCAAATATTGCACAAGACAAGCTTATACTAAAAAATTATGTGACGTTCGTTTGAAATTCAAATCTAACTGGGTGTTCTGGTTTTTTATCCAGCAACCCTAAACCAAGGCCTATCTAACCACAGGGCACCACACTGCCTTAGTGATCTGGAAGCTAAGAACATGAAAAATCAGGTCAAGCCACCCATTTTAGCAACATGTCTGTAACAGCAACAGCAAAGAGCACTATACATGAGAAACACTGTTGTTTCTCACCCACTGATTCAATTTCTCATTTATAAGTTGGTCACACCTGTAAACCTTTTAGCACATTACTTGCACATAAGTGCTCAAAACTGATAGTTTTTATTATTACCTTTCATATTATGTCCTTCACATCTAAGAACTTTTCTCCTTGAAATATTTTAAATGCTCCTTAATCACCTAATTGGTATCTATCATTCATGAAAGTACTCAGACCCTCTGTGGACCTCCTTAATATACTGAGTTAGATATTACTTCCTGGAAGTAAGGGCTTTCAGAAAATTATACTTGTTATCTAAAATGAAAGGCCCTTTTGTTCTTTTTTTCTGCGGTACGCGGGCCTTTCACTGTTGTGGCCTCTCCCGTTGTGGAGCACAGGCTCCAGACGCGCAGACTCAGCGGCCACGGCTCACGGGCCCAGCAGCTCTGTGGCACGTGGGATCCTCCCAGACCAGGGCACGGACCCGTGTCCCTTGCGTCAGCAGGCGGACTCGTCAACCACTGTGCCACCAGGGAAGCCCAACCCTTTTGTTCTTAAACTCAATGTTCACTTTACCTCTGCCTCTCTTACACCAACTATGGCCACCTACCTTTCAGTGGAGTGGTTTCTGTGACACCATGCTAGGTTTATATGAAGAGGTTTTGGAGTCACAGGCCAGGTTTGAACCCAGCCCCATCGTTCCCTAGCTCTGGGACTTGGAGCATGGTAGTGAACCTCCTGGGCCTCAGTTTCAGTCGCCATGGAATGGACATGATAATATCTTGCAGATCTGTTCAGAGGATTAAAATGAGATATAGTAATATGAAGAATTTATTACACTTCCTAAAGCATGGTAAACACTTGATAAGTGACTATTACCATAATTTTTAAAAGACAAATAGCAGAGTTAAGCTTTATTTTACAATAATTAGTTTACTGTCATAAATTTGCATGTTTTCTTTTAAAAGTTGAAAATACATTTTCTTGGAAATTCCCTGGTGGTCCAGTGGTGAAGACTCTGTGCTTTCACTGCTGAGGGCCCGGGTTCGATCCCTGGTTGGGGAACTAAGATCCCACAAGCCACGTGGTGCAGCCAAAAAAAAAAAAAAACAGAAAGAAAGAAAATACATTTTATGGTTAGGAAGTATACTAGCGTTATTTAGAGCAATCTTTTTCTAGTCTTACCTCATACACGAAAGATGTAACTGAAACAAATATACCTAAAGATAAAACAAGATGACAAGATTAGGAACTTGCTCCCACATACAGCTATGGGATATTCATTTCATCATGGATTGCTTGTTATTTGAAACTCTCTTAAATGATTCAATGAATTAAACAAAAGAGTTGAAACAATAATTCTAATAACCTTTCTTCCTCCTGCCAACTTAACTCCTGGTGACCTCATAAAACATCATAGAGCTGGCCATTATAAAATAGTTCTTCCCCCAATGAATCACACACAACACAAACACTTCACCTCTTTGGAATGACTCATTTGTTTTATCTCGAATGCACCTTCTCTTACTAGCTCTCACACTTCCTTCATGCACTTTTCCCATTCCAAAACTGTAATTAAGGATGAACTGAATATTTTTGATTGTCGGGATGACACTTATTAGTTGTGTAGTCTTGGAAAAATGATTTAACCTTTCTGAGCCTCAATTTCCTTATCTGTAAAATGGAAATATAAAACCTCCCTCAGTAGGTTTTTGTGAGGCAAAATGGAGCAAAATCATAGCATATGATACAAGAGGACACAATAACGTGCTCTCTCTTCCTTTCACTTTCCTCTAAACTGGAGCTTTTCAGCATATTGCTTAGGCCTTACCTGTATTCAACATGTTGCAACTGAACTTTTGATAGCCAGGTACATGTGGCCATTAAATAACTAACAGGTAAAGATACAGAGCCATTATTTATACCTTGTTTCTAAATAATTTATTATATAATTCTAGCAGAGTGACCAAATGAAATAATTCATTTCTGTTTTTTTTAAATGTAAGTCTGTGTTTTCTGTGTAGAGTACTTAACAACGTGAAATAATAATCCTTCATAAAGGCATAGAACTCATTCAACGTACAATTCCCAAGCACCACACTGTGCTGGGTGCTGTTCTAAGGTCTGTGAGCACACGCAAGCCCTTCCTTAAAGATTATACACAGGAGGGAGACAGGCAAAGGAAGAGATGCTTACAACACGGTGTGATTAAGTGCTGAGGAAGCACATACAAGGAGCCCTAAGATTTGGGGAGGAAAGGAGCTGGGCGAGAAAACTTTTGGGGAAAAATTATGTCTTTGCTGAAATTGAAGGTAAGTAGAAATGTTGTTTTATATATACAACACACACATTAGGATATTTTTCTGATTTACCCAAGTTTAAGAGGGTAAGAGTATGTTTAATTTTGTTTTGTTTTCCCCTTCAAAGTATGATTAGCTTGACCCAGTCTATCAATGGATTTCTTTTCCTGGGACCTGCAGTAACCTTGACTGATAGAAAGAACATAGCCACACTGGATTATCTGGTTAGTAGGCTACTTTTAGTCTGGTTCCCAGCCTTGCTTTGTCAGCTCCCTCTAAATCTTTATAATCCTATTTAAACTGCCTCTAACTATAGATGCTCATTTGCATGATATCGATTCTTTTGTATTTTCATTTCCAAAATTGTGTGATTCAAGGGATTCTGGCTCTTGGTCCTAAATTATTAAATATTTGATTGTCTTCCAGCACACCAAGACCTGCAGTCAGAGTGGTCAATGATGTCTCCTCAGCACTTATAACCATAATAATTAAATCTCATGTAAGTCATTGTTTAATGTCTGTCTCCCCTATAAGAACTGTAAACTCCACGAGGGCAGGGACTGTGTCTGTGTTGTTCATTACTGTATCTCCAGTGTCTAGCTCAATGCCACACATAGTCATTCATTCAACAGATATTCACTGACAGGCTCCCATCTAAGCACTGAGAAGTCAATAGTAGATGTAACTAAGTTCCTGCCCTCGTGCAGTATACATTCTAATGGGGTAGGAAAGACAATAAACAAAGCAGTAAACACAGAAGAAGCCAGATGGTGAGTAGTAATATGATAAAGCAAGGCAGGGTGATAGAGAATGGTGTGGGGATGGGGCAGGACTGTTTTAGATGGGGTAGTCAGGGAAGATCTCATCTAGCAGAGATCTCAAGGTAGGCATAGAGCTGGTCATGCCCAGTCCTGGGGGGAAGATCCTGCCTGGTAAGAAAATATGTGCCAAGCCCAAAGACAGGACTGTGCTTCCACTATTTAAAGAACATCAAGGAGGCCAGGTGGCTAAGTTAGAGGAAGCAAGGGCAGGAGGGGTAGGAGTTAAGGTCTTAGAGGACAGATCACGTGGAGAACAGTTAGGAGGCTATCAGAGCAATTCAGTGAGAGATGGCAGTGGTGCAGACCAGGATGGCAGATGTGGAGGTGATGAGAAGGGGATATATTTTTAAGATAGAGGCAATAAGATTTGCCGATTGATTGGATGTGGACTGTGAGTGAAAGAGTGGAGTCAAGGTTGACTTTAGAGTTTTTTAGACCTAAGCAACTAAAGAAGAGGTTGCAATTTAATGAGATAGGAAGGACACCAAGAAGAACATGATGGGGATAGAGGGACATGGGGGGTTCTGTTTGGAAAATAAGGCATTAGTGCATGTCAGTGCCTCAGTAACACTGAAATGGATGGATGAAAAACTTATGTATTTTCTTGTACCTGTACTTACTTTATTAATCGGGATTCCAGCAAGAGGAAGTGGAGGCTGTATAGTTCTGAGAGTAGCAATACTGATAAAGAGATAAACAGTAGAACTGCCTCCCACTGCCCTTTGAACGCGAAGGTTCTCAAACAAATTCCATTGGCAGAATTTGGGGGTCCAGGACCCCATGATACTGTAACATGGTTTGGTATATACAGGAAAATGTGTTCTTTTCTGAGATGATCCATGATTTCCATCAATTTGCCTCCCCCAAATAGCTAATATGTATCAATATACTAATTCAATATACATTTATTAAGTACCTGTTAACTCTTCTTTATTTAGTAAACTCAGAGTCCAAAGTATGTAAAATGTGCAAGATTGAGAAAACGCTATTGTTCTTATTCAGTTAAGAAAAAAATAATGGGTAGTGTTACATGCCAGGCAGGGGGGTCGGGAGTGTCCATAAGATCACTCACTATGAGAGTCAGGCAGGAATATCAGCTTAGGATGTTAGACACACTTTGGTTCAAATTCCAGCTCTTCCACTTGCTAGCTGTGTTACCTATATGGCAAGTTATAAAACTTCTCTATCTCTTATCATGTGATATCACTTACGGGTGGGATCTGAAAACCTGATACAAATGAATTTATTTACAAAACAGAAATCGAAAATGAACTTCTGGTTACTAGAGGGGAAGCAGGGGAGGGATTAACTAGGAACTTAGGATTAACAGACACACACTACTATGTACAAAAGAGCTAAACAACAAGAATCCACTGTATAACACAAGGAATTATATTCAATATATTATAATAACCTATAATGGAAAAGCATCTGAAAAAGAAGATATATACACACATATATATAAAACAATCGCTTTGCTGTACGCCTGAAACATTGTAAATCAACTATACCTCAATTTTCAAAAATGAAAAAAAGGAACAAAAAAACTCTATTTCTTAGTTAAAAGATCTATCTAAAAACAAGGTCCTACTCTATAGTACAGGGAACTATATTCATCCTGTGATAAACCATAATGGAAGAGAATATTTTAAAAAAAGAATGTCTATATGTGTATAACTGAGTCACTTTGCTGTATAGCAGAGATTGGAGCAACATTGTAAATCAAGTGTACTTCAATAAAAAATAAACAAAAGCTTTGAAACACACAAATATATACATGTATATTACATTATATATATATATATATAAAATACAGTAAACTGTCTTCCACAAATGCGGTGCTCAATGTTTGGCTAGATTTCTGCTGATGAGCAAACTAACCCCTTAATTATAATTTAGCTTCTCAGGTAAATTTGTTTACAGGGAGAAAACACACTAATTACAGATTATAAGCATCCAATCTGTAAAACCAGACCCACTGAATGAATAAATAAAATAGAATTTTAGAACCTACATAGCCACAGTCCTACCCCTAAGAATTGCACATACCAAGTTATCATCTTGCTATTGTAACTGAAATTACAAGACTCTTCATAAATTACTATGCAATTTAAAATAAAAAAAATATGTATTATTATGTCTGAATTTAACTGACCTTAAAAACGGACAGAATTTTGATTAATTCTCTTATCTATCTAGAAGAAGCTGAGTAATGGAATTTTAGCACCTGACGTTAACAGCTGCTTGGAATATTGAAAAGTTAATAGACTTTGGAGTTAAGCTAATGTAGACTTGCATCCTGGCTCTGCCAATTAGCAACAGTATTGAGGTCTTGGGCCTCTGTTTTTTTCATGGGTATAATGGTAGGGATCCTTTTTATCAGTTTATGGTAATTAGAGATAATCTACATAAAACTCTTCCCAGAGGTCTAGCACAAATCAGGACCTCAACTATGATAACTATTAAGATATTATTTACTGAGAGATAGTTCCTGGAGTTCATTATTAATTAATTAATGATTGACTGGTAGAGTATCAAATTTCTAGTTAAGCAACATAATTAAATACAGAAGGGCTCAGAGGGATTCAGAGCAGGGCAGGAATCTATCACAGAGAGGGGGTTGTGCTCTATTGACAGTAGTGCCAAGTCAGATAACACTTCTTAAGTCATCACAGATTTTTTATTAATTTCTATGTGGAGAAACTTTGTACTGTTTGTTTGTCAATACAACTCACAAAATGATGCTTAGACTCAGAAATAAATCATGAATTTTAAATATCATGTTCGAACATTGCATTAGGCTCCCACAAATCACCTGAACTGTGGACTTAGCTTTTGCTCATGAAAAAGTAGCTTGACTCCAAAATGAGCAAAATATGTGAAACAGTTGTCTTCAAAATATTGGGCAACAGGCAGCACAGGAGTGTGATACTTGAGAAAGGGTGAAAAAATGAGTTGAACCCTGCTCAGAGGCAATGTATGAACTGTGTCATAAGAAACCAAGCAGAGCCCTACAGTCTTGCTCAGCTGAGGAGTCAGAAATTATCTTGGAGACCCAAGTAGCTAGAATTTGCAGAGCAGAGTACTAGAGAGGAGGAAGCTGTGTAGAGAAAGAGCTCCAAAAGTCTGCGGAGGGGTCTTTTCAAGTCTTTGGTGGAATACTGCACATGCCTAGGCTGGAACCCCACAGCCTGGGCAGTGAAAAACTGCCAGGGAACTAAATGTTAAATAATTCCCAGAGTTCACACAGACCGTGGATATAATCAAGTTTCTACCTGTCAGCGTGGGGAGATCTCACTGAATACCCAAGCATTAATAGAGTACACAGGAAAGCCACACTTTAGTAGTAGCGCTAAACTAGATCTAGAGTAAAGGATATTTTCATCTACCATAACAAGTCTTCAAACAAACTTGTAAAGGATCCAGCTAATCTCCAAGTAACTCATCTCCCTTTCTCTCTTTTAGGGAGGCAACAAAAATCCAAAAACTTCACAATGCAACTTTATAATGTTTGGCACTCAGTCAGAAATTACTAGACACAGAAAGAAACAGAAAAAATGTGATCTATAAGAAGGAGAAAAGTCATTCAATAGTTGCAGATCTAGAAATGACAGAGATGATGGAATTAGCAAACAAGGACCTTAAAATATGTATCATAAATATGCTCAGGAATTTAAAATAAAATGTACATAATGAATAAACAAATATGAAAGACATGAAAAATAACAAAGGGAACTTTCAGAAGTTAAAATTAGACTATCTGAAATGAAAAATTCATCAGATGTCTATTCAGTGGAATAAAGAATACAGAAGATAGGCTTAGTAAACTTGAAGACATAGCAATAAAAGCTGACCAAACTGAAGCAAGAGATAAAACATCAGAGACTATATTAAATGGCTCAACATAACTGGTGTCCTAGAAGGAAGGTGGTAAAAGCAAACATTTGAAGAACTAATGGCCAACAGTTTTCCAAATTTGATGAAAAGTATAAACCTACATATTCAAGAATCTCAAAGAACCCACACAGAATAAATACAAAGAAAATCACACCAAGTCAAATAAAAGCCCAATTACTGAAAATAAGTGGTAAAAAAATATATATTTTTAACAGCCAGAGGGGAAAAATAGGTACATTACATACAGTGGGGAAATAAACAAATGAATAGTCACAGCCTTCTAATAGAAACAATGTAAGCTAGAATACAACGGAACAATATCTTTGAAGTGCTGTAAGAAAAGAAATACTATCAACTTATACTTCTGTACTAAGGAAAAAGAGCTTTCAAAAACAAAGACAAAATAAAGACTTTTTTTTTTCCCCAGACAAACAAAAATGGAGAGAAACTACTGCAAGCAAATCTATACTATAAGAAATGTTAAAGGAACTTTTTGAGTCTTTAATCCAACTACATCAATAATTACAAAATATGTAATCAGACTATAAAGGCTAATTAAAAGCAAAGATTGTCAGCTTGGTTAGAAAAGTAAAATGTAACTATATTTCATTTCAAAGAAATAAGTTTTAAATACAAAGATAAGTTAGAAGTAAAGGGGCAGAAAAAGGTATAACATAAATTCTAATAATAAAACAGTTGGTTTTAGCTAAATTAATATCAAAGTAAATTCAAATCAAAAAGTATTACTAAAAAATAAACAGGGACGTTTAATAATGATAAAAATGTAAATTCATTAAGAAGACACAATAATCCTACTTGTATATGCACCTAATGACAAAGCTCCAAAAATTCATGAAGCAAAAACTGACAGCACTAAATTTATAGTCAAAATCAAATTACAGGTGATCTTAATACTTCTTTCTTAGCAACTGATAGAACAAATTTCAAAATTGGTAATAAACTGGATTTTGAGCTACCAGTTTAACCTAATTGACATTTATAAAACATTATACCCAACAACTACAGAATACACATTCTTTTCAATTTCACTTGGAACATTCTCCAAGATAGAGCATATGCTGGGCCATGAACCAAATCACAATAAATTTCAAAGGACTGTTATTATACAGAATATATTCTGTGTGAAAATCAGAATTAAATTATAAATCAATAACAGAAGGATATCTGGAAAATCACCAAATATTTGGAAATCAAGTAACACATTCCTAAATAACACATGCACCGAAGAAAAAAATCACAAGGAAAATTTTTAAATGTTTTTAACTAAATGATAATAACAACACATCAAAATTTGAACACCCAAAGTCATCTAGGAATAGGCAGTGAAAGAAAATACATTATAAAGGTTTTCAAGGCAACATTTTAAATGGGAGGACAATGACCTTAAATAGGCTTAAATACTTTTTCTGAGTGTTTTTCTCTTTATTTGCAGAACTAAAAGAGAAGAACTACATAAAAGTTCCTCCTACCTAAGACAGACCTTAATAAGAAACTAGAATTCGATTTTTATTAAAAAAAAAACCTCAAAGGTACATTTTTAGTTTTTTTTTTAATATCCAATTAGCAAATGGGTTAAGAGCACAGACTCTGAAGCCTTAGTTAACATCCCAGCTCCACCACTCACTAGCTATGTGTCCATAGGCAAGTTACTGAATCCCTCTGTGCCTCCCTTTCCTCAACTGTAAAGTGGGGATTAATGATAATATCTATCAGTATGATAATTTTAAAAGTAAATATTTATAAAGTGCTTAGAATAATGTTTGCCCATATAAATGTTATATATGTGCCAGTTAAATAAATAAGTAATAAATAAATACTTTGGATCACTGTCTACAATCATCACCAATCTTTGATAAAGGTAAAATTTTCATGTCTGATGTCTAAACCAAACGTTTAAACAGAAATCTAAGCTTTAAGGTTTGTTATCCAAATTGGGCATAAATCTCCCTCCCTTCCAACTTTCACCTATTCCCCTTCCCATGCTATTCCTTCTCCACCAAGCCAATCACCTGTGAAAGTGTGTGCCTTGTATTGCTTTGTTCACTGATCTTAACTCTTCACTCAGCCTAAGAACAAAAAAAGCAAGATTGAGGCCTCTGCTGTGAAACTCCTAGGTAACAAAGTTAATAGCACTGCTTATGATTATCTAAGGCAAAGGCAAGATAAGCAGACAAGGGTATTTCCTTCAGTGCTGAAGCCCCAGAGCACAGAGGCACCCCATTCCTGTGGTGAGGGTTTTAGCAGGAATTATACCGTGTTGCATAATAACCGGCTACCAAGTCTTCCACTGAATAGTTAGTTAAATCATTTAATCTCACTCTTTTCCTCTGATCTTTCATCTGTAAACTAGGGGTTAATAGACTATGTTGTGAGATATAATGAGTTAATACATATAAAGTGCCTACATATGCACGGTAAAGCAAGAATATCATAAACATTAGCTATTATTATTTGGTAGGAATTAGTCGTTTCAGTTTCAGCATTGCCTTTCCTTTAGGGTTTATTGCAATAACTATATGACTTAGGAAAGGGGTGTATTGAAGGCGGGAGTTTGAAACCGAGGGACCGCAGGAGAAGCTGATACTAGCACAAAACGGCAAGGTCTATTGTCAAGCCCTGAGAATAAACTTTAGCATGGTAATCAGAGCAGAATCCCAGTGGCCACAACTTCCCTACAAAGCCGCAAACACACAAAGCAGGGCGCTCAGAATCCAAAGGCAGGAGACATCCCGACCCGGAGAAGCCAGACGGGGCCTCAGCACAGACTTTTACGCCGCTAAATTCCCAAGGGGTTGGCTCGGTGGCCTCCACGCTCCGAGAGACGCCTTTACCCTGTAAAGTGTGTCTGTGCTTCTGTACTGCTTGGCTCCCGCAGTGGTCCCGCGTGGCGGTCGGCGCTCCCACCTGCCACACCACTATCCCCGGACCGCAGCCGCAGCCAGCGCGACAAGAGAGAGCACCCAAGCCTCGGACCTCGGGGGCGGGGCTTGCGCGGAGGCCCCACCCCGCCGTCCCCATTGGCTGAGGCTGACCGGGGCCGGGGTCAACGCGCTCCAGTCCGAGACCCCGCAGCTCCACCCCAACGCTGATCCAAGCGGAGGGGAAGCACAGGTGGGTGAGGAGCGAGCTTCTGTGCCCGGGAAGCCTCGTCGGGGGCCATGGGGGGACAGGTGAGGCTACCACCCGGAGAGCCCTGCCGAGAAGGTGAGTGTCTGCCCAGAGCCGGAGGATCTGGCGTTCAGGTGGCGATGAGAGCGGGCGGGCGGTCCCGGGTACTTGTGGAGTCCAGAAAGGGATACGCCGACTCTTCACGCACTCATTCACGCATTTATTCATTCAGTCATTCCGCCAGTCAGACGGTCAACAAGTATTTATCGGTGCCTACAATATGCCAGACTCTGTGGGGATGCCTGAGTCGAACAAGACATACGTGGTTCCCACCCTGGTCCGGAAGAGAGATCCATGTAAAATACGGAGAGCTGAGTGTCGTGACTGAGTAATCAGGGTGCTGTAGGAAGACTCGCAAGTCTCATCTGAAAAAGACGCTTCCACTGACTCGGACTCACTTCCAGAGTCCGTGGTCGACGTCACCCAGTGGGCAGAGGGCGTGCCCGCGGACCGGACAGGAGTCCTGTCTTGCGTCCAGCGCTGGCTTGGCGAGGGTCAAACACGGTGCAGGGTCAGGCGCCCTGGACCACCCCCCGCCCCACCCCCCGGGGGAGGGCTCTGAACAAACCTGGGCTGCCCACCTCTCTCCTCCTCCATTGTGATGAAAACGCCTCCAACCCCAGTACCCTCGCGTCTGACTCGCTGTGAAGTCACTTCTTGGCTGCTTAAGGCGAGAGCAGGACAGAGGAAGAGACCGGGAACTAGGTGCACTCATTTAGGTTTCTCACTGCTTTCTAGTCTGGGGTTTCAGCCGCCCCCTGCGTCGTGTAAACTCTTAGGGCGCCACCCCTTGCCCTGTGCCAGGTGTTTATAACACTCGCAGGCTTTCTACAGTCTCAATACCAAAGGCGCGCGTGAGTCCGGATAAAAGTAGGGGCACGGCTGCGGCGGCAGGGAGTGGGCGCGGGCGGACAGTGTGTATCATATGAAATGACAGTTTTCAATTTTTACAGAGTCCAGAGAAAAGCAGATTTCTATTTTACCCGGTAAGGATGTAAAGAGGGAGGGGGCAGTGAGAGGCGTGGCAAGAACTATCTTTCCAAAATTGCTGGCAACTTCCCCGGGTTTTCTCTTCTCTTGGCTCTCCCAGTTTATTCCTTGATGCGGAGAGTTGTTGTTTTAAGGGGGGAAAAGGCAGTGAACCAGTCAAAACTGTGCCACCAAGAGAAAGAAGGGACACAGAGAAAGAAAAATACCTGAACAATTCACAAACTATTCAGAAGTTGAGGTTTTGGAAGTGGTTACTAAGACAGCTGGATCTAGAATTATTTCCTAGACAATCAGTCAGTCATTCTTTGTCTAAAGAATTCCTAAACTAGTAAGTCAGACTGTTACTAACACGTCCACCCTTGTTTACTCAAGGATCTGTAAGTAAGGAGGATGTGTGAATTACATCCACTTGTTTGAATTTAGGGATGATTTTCCTGCTTTGCTCATGCATTAAGTTCCAACAAGAAATATTCAAGCTCCATGCTTAATACCTGGGGTTAATTAACTGTGGTAATTAATTAGGTGGGATGCTAGTGGGAAAGACTTGAGAGAAATCAGAATCCTTCTTATCAGTAGTGGGAAGAGATTAGGCTTTGGCACCAGTCTTCTCAGCTATGACGGCCTCCTTGTCTTTCTTCATCTGTAAATTGGGAATAATTCCTACAGTTTAGAGTTTGAGGAATAGATGCAGATGGGATTACACATGAAGCACACACTTCAGAGCCTGACATGGAGTAAAGGCTCCATTTTTCATTTGTTCATTTATTCAAATGACAAGAGTCCCATGTGCCAGACATTGGCCTAAGTTCTAGAATAGAGGGATTTGCAAGACAATCTGGTCCTAGACAGTCTGGGTCTAGAGGCCCAGATAATTGGTTTTCATAATTAGCAATCCAACCAAGCACAAAATTATTTGAGCCTTTGTTTTTTTCTGTAGGTGTCCATCCCCATTCTCTGGCCTCTTGGATGCAGTGGTATACATTAATAATTCTGAGATTTTACTCGTTAAAAAAAAATCCATATTATAAACATTTCTCAAAATTCCACCAAATGAACATAACTTTTATCAGCAGGACAAGCTGCATTTTCTATGTAAACTACAGCTTCTTTTATGTTACACTAAAAAAGATTTTCTCCAGATTTTTACAAGACGATTAAAAGCAGAAGTTGTTTTTTCAGCCTTCTGTAGATTTCCTAAGTGCTGAAATTCAAGTGGTTTAAGGTATTAAAAATTCTTCACTAAAGGTTGTTCAAAAAGCAATATATTATTACTTGCAGCAGTTTATGTAGGAAATCTGATGGTCAACAGTCCTCATAGAGTATTTGACCTCCAAAAACACTGATAGTGGGACAATCTTGTTTAGAGATACAAATTTTTAACTTTTTAAAAAATCAACAGTATATGCTCAAATTTATTTGGGTTACTTGAAATAATGTGCTTCTTGCCCAGCCCTATCAGAGTTCATATGTAGATATATCTGCTAAATATATCTGCTTGATTTCCAAATTTACTCAAACTTATTTCTCATTCTTATCTGCTCCAAATTTGCTCTAAATTATTTCTCATTCCTATTCTACTCCCCTTATTCCTGTTTTTCTGTTCATTTTCTCACTAAAATTGTCAGTTTCCATGAGAACAGAGACCTGTTTACCTGTCTTGTTGATCACTGTCTCACCAGTTCTTAGAACAAGACCCTGGCACACAGGAAGTGCTCAATAAGAATTGTTAAGTGTTGCATGAATGTATACTTAGCATGGTGCCTTGCATGGTAGGTGTTCAACAACTGATTTGTTGGGTGAATAAATAAAAGTGATATATGGATATACGATGTTATTACAAAGCCATAATTAAGCTGTAAGAGGAAGTCTGTTTGGTTGGCAGTATTAAATTGTATGATGGAAAGTGAGAAATTCCTTTAGATTGGAAAGGCAGAGAAGGCCTTTCTAAGAAAGTGAGAGCTCAGTGAAGAGGAGTTAGGCATGCCAGCCACTACTGGCACTACGTAACAAGTAAAGGCTACTTAAAAGCTTTAAGGTGAGAAGGAATTTAGCCTATGAAAGGAAGAGGGGAAAAAATTAGGGAATGAGGTTACAGAGAACGCTGGAGGCCAGGATTCTGTAGGCCCTTGTAGACTGTGGTGGGGATTTTGGATTTTTTCTGAATGAAAAGGGAAGCCATTACAGAATTTTGCAAGGAGAAATGACAAGATTGGACCTACTTATCTAAAAGCTCATTTCACCTGAGCTTGTCCCCTGCTACTCTTTGACCTTATCTCATACCATCTCCCTTCTCTCACCAGCCAGCCTGGCTGGTGCAGTTCCTCCCACCCCCTCAAGCAAATTCCCAAGTCTGGGTGTTTGCATTTACGCTTAGCAGAGAGGTTTTTCCATTCAATGCTGTTTTTTTAAAAAAAATACTCCTTCATGCGGCTTTTACTGCTTTCCATGGCACTCAACATATTCTGTAGTTATTAGTTCACTTGTTTATTCCCCCCCCATTAGAATGAATGTAATAGAGCAGGAATTTTATTTTACTCACTTTTGTAACCCCAGCTTCTAAAAAATGCCTGACAGATAATAGATACTCAATAAATATATATTGAATCAAAGAATGAAAAAGACAACCAGTGTTTTTTCAGAGAATGAGAGAGAGAGAAAGAGTAATGCAATGTAATGTCAGAGGTGAGCAAGCTTTAGAGCATGTAAAGCTTTTTTTTTTAAGTCCAGGATTAGGAATCTAGACTTTGTTTTAACTGCCATGAAAAATCATGGGGAATTAAGCAGGGGAGTGATATAATCTGATTCACACTGGCTGATACTTGGAGAACAAATTGTAGGAGACATGAGAGATTTCATTCACTCTTTCCTTTGCTAATATAAATAGGCAGGTGTATCAGTCACCTATTGCTGTATAACACACAACCCAAAACCCAAAGGCTGAAAGCAACAATCATATATCCTTGCTTATGTGTCTGTAGGCCAGCTGATGGTTGACTAATCTAGACTGGGTACACCTGGGTGTCTCTGCATCAGGCTACATACCCACCTGGGTTTGGCTCCTTAATGTGGGATGAGCTTAGGTCTGCTCCATATGTTTTCATTCTGGGATCAAGCTGAAGGGGCAGCAGCTGCTCAGGGAAGCTCTATTCCTGAAAAGTACAGAGGTGCAAGAGTAAAGCCAACCATAATACAAGGTGGTAGACCCAACCATGTAAGTATATTTGAACCCTCTCCTTATATCACCTCTGCTGATGTCCCATTGGCCACCAATTCACTTCCAGCTGACATCAAGGGAAGAATACTCTGCCCTCGTCGGGAGGGGTAAGGAAGTGACTAATTGCTGAATAATAATCCAAACTAACTGGTAGAATGGATGGTGAGACAATGATTTTCTCAAATTGGAAATATCTTTCAGTGATTAAAAATGTAGTTTTATATAGTCACTGATTTCTCAGAAACCAAGATACTGATACCCTATTCCATGTAATAATTGGACTATATATATTATTATTCTCTGTAGACAAATAGGACTTGAAAAAATTAAAGCATTTCATCTTTGTATAAACAATAATAAATTTTAACTGACTTTACTTGTACTTTATGTTTTTACTTTTCTGAAATAGAAAGAATAGTAGCCTGGGAATTGCGTTACCTGGCCCTGTTTGGGCAGTTACATGACTTTGGCAAGTCACTTAATATCTTGGCATCAGTTTCTTTAAAATGTCTTCCAGTTACAAGTGCCTATGAATTTAGAGCTGGTCCATCAGCAATATTTATGAGCTACCAGGATTATAAGTAAATTACTCTGGGAACCAAGATAGCTTATGATGAAACCACAAAATTAAGGAAGGGGTCTTTAGAATCATTAAGTCCAACTCCTTCATTTTAGAGATGAAGAAGAAACCAAGAGTGATGACTCAACTTGCCCAAAATTATAGATAATTTGTAATGGAGCTAAAGGTGGGAAAAGGCATATAATCCTATAGAAAATTTAACTTTGTTTTAAAATTTTTAAGTTGTGTGTGTCTGTAAGGAAACATTCACACCCGTACATAGAAGATACATATTAAGTTGAATCATATGAAACTGCTATTTATGTAGGGTCAAAAATTGTCAAATATCATCAATTTCATTTGGTTTAACATAATTGAGAACATTAGCACCGTTTGTAAAAGCAAAAACACTGTAAATTATCCAATGTCCACCAACTATAAAATAGAAAAATTAATGGTGAGATAGTCATGCAGTGGAATTCTATAGAACTGTGGGGGAAAAACCAAACCTTACAGCCAGAACATCAAGATTGATAAATCTCAAAAACAAGCAAGTCACCAAAGAATACATACTATATGATTACATTTTTAGAAGGTGCAAAAAGAGGCAAATGAAACACTTTATTATTTAAAGATATAATCTTATAGGGGAAATCATTTTTTTAAAGAAAAGGAATATTAGACAGAAAATCAGGACAGTTGAAACCACACGGCTTGCGGAATCTTAGTTCCACCATCCGTGAAAGCGCTGAGCCCTAACCACTGGACCACAAGGGAATTCCCAAGTTGTTATTTCTTAAAATGGGTGGTTGACACATTGGTGTGTATTGAATTATTTTTTTCTTTATAACTGACATATATTTCCTAAATCTTAATTATCCAATATTTAGAACAATATATAATAACATCAAAGAAGTTACAACACCATGCTGTTTGCTGACAGGAGTGTAAATTGGTACAGACACGTGAGAGGGTTATTGACAGTGTCTATTAAAATGAAAAATAAAGGGGAATTCCCTGGTGATCTAGTGGTTAGGACTCCGAGCTTTCAGTGACGAGGGCTTGAGTTCAATCCCTGGTCAGGGAACTAAGATCCCACAAGCCCGGGCAATGTGGCCAAAAACAATAATAATAATAAAATGAAAAATGAGTAATGTAATAAATTTTCTGTGTTGAAGAAGGTTTGGATTAAACTCTGGAGAATTACTTTGCTTACTAGAAACATAAGAAGCCACCTCTGATTTTGAGATATCTCTAATTCCTCTGAAACCTTCCAAAGTCCCTGCCCACACGTTCTGCTTCATCCATCTCTCCCCTCCTGCCCAGCACCACTCCACACCCACCAACCTGCCAGTCACTCCCTCCTTCAGTCATACCTGCTGTGGGCTCCCTCCTTAATATGCTCCCCAAACATAAAACAATTTAAGTTCTAAGGTCAGTAACTAGATAAGATTTTTATTACTTTTTCCTGCCATAAAACTTGCAGCATTGGGACTTCCCTGGTGGTTCAGTGGTTAAGAATCCGCCTGCCAATGCAGCGGACACAGGTTTGATCCCTGGTCCAGAAAGATCCCACATGCCGCAGAGCAACTAAGCCCGTGCACCACAACTACTGGGCCTGAGCTCTAGAGCCTGCGAGCCACAACTACTGAGCCTGAGCACCACAAATACTGAAGTCCGTGCGCCTAGAGTCCGTGCTCCACAAGAGAAGCCACCGCAATGAGAAGCCCGCGCACCGCAATTGAGAGTAGCCCCCACTTGCCACAACTAGAGAAAGCCTGTGTGCAGCAACAAAGACCCAACACAGCCAAAAAAAATAATTAAAAAAATTTTTAAGTTAAAAAAATTTGTTTTTGTTTAAAAAATTTTTTAACTTAAAAAAATACCTTGCAACATTAATGTCCGCTTACAATGAGAACTTATAAAAGGCAACAAAACTTATTTGCACCCCCTTATCACCTTCTGCCTCCACACCCCCTAAAATGTTGGAAACATTTTGCTGTGTCAACAGCTCAGAAAGAATATTGTTTGATTGGAATGAGGTCCACCCACACTGTTTCCAGAGATAAAGTTTTGGAATGGTTATGTTAACTACATAGTAAGTGACACTAATGCAGCCATGGAATTTACTGGACAGTCAAGTCAGATGTTTTCCCAAGAATTCACGCAATCAAAATTCTTACTACCAAATATTACTTTGCACTCTTAAGGGTTGGATGAGATGAACAGTGCCTGGGACAGATTGCTAGATGCTAGCTTATGTGAAAATTTGCAGCAATTCTTACTAAAACAACCAGCCTGAACAATTCCTCAGTTACCATAGAATATCCCTGAAGTAATATAATTCTCTTTGGAATATTTAGAAGTTTTGTCCCAGAATTTATCCTGTATCACAGGATCAAAGTTGGTTCATTTTCAAATTACAGAGATAAATGAAATAGTAATCACGAAAAGATTGAATTCAATTATTTTACCTTTTGCTAGCCCTGAACTTTACGGTTGTTTCTCAACTGTGTATGTGGTAAAATTCACATAACTTCATAATGCTTTGCCCAGGGGGCATAGATCCTGTTTTTAAAGTTTTGTTTCTAAGACATCATTTAGTTGTTCATGTGCCCTCTTAAGATTTTTGAGATGTAAAACTGATTTTCTTTTTTCACTTAATTCTAAAATTGTAGTTGATTAATTTTTCTTTGCCCGTTTTTGTTTAAGGTAAGTCATGCTAGGGAAATATGCCTTTTAAATGGAAAAAAAAAAGTTGAGAAGATGGTCAGAAAACCTAGTCACGGTGTCACCTTGTTTGCAGCTTTTTGAGTGGAGAATAGATTATAAAAAGTTTCTTAGTGTAAAATGTTTTTATTCTGTGTTTTAGTATTTAGCCTCAAAAAAAAAAAAAAAGAAAGGCACTTAATAATGGGTCTGGTTCAGTGGATTTACATGCTCATTTGAATCCTATTCAGGAAAAAAAAAAAACCTCCTGATATTTAATTCATTTGGCTATTAGATGCTTTTTTTTTTAAGGAGGAAGTGAGTTAGTAGACCTGCAAAATTATTCTTTTTAGGAAAGTGGTCCAGAAAACTAAACCCGCTTTTAAACATGTTTTCTGAAATGAACAATTCGTACCCCACCAAGTGGGATAGCTCAGTTTCCTGTAACATGGTGATTTCTAGACCCACAGGGTTGCTCTGCCCTTTTCCACCTTCAGTCGCCATATATGCTGCTGCTTTCCCGGAGACACACTGATGGCGTGAAGAAGAGAAGTGGACATTGTAGGGCTGTGATGAACCGCTGAGCGCAAGCCGGGTCTGAACAGCTCCACGCTGCTCCAGCTGGAGCAGAGAACTGAGTACTGCTAGATCTTCCATCTTATGAGAGGAATCCAGACTTTCACGTGACGTCTCGCATGTTTGCATGATAACAGCTCAACAACTTTGCAGACATTTTTTTTTTTTTTTAAACATCTTTATTGGGGTATAATTGCTTTACAATGGTGTGTTAGTTTCTCTTTGCAGACATTTTGAAGAACCTGTGTGAGCCCAGCTGAACCTGTGAGCCCGTGGACCACGTGCTGGAGACCGCCCATCGGGCAGTAAAAAAACAGTGTGTCAGTACTGCCCACTCAAGTTTCTCTTTCTTGGAGAAAGAAAATAAAGATTAGTGTGTCTCCCTTTTGTCGGTTGACATTTCCCTCTTTCCCTTTTCCAGGCTACGTGCTGTCTCTGATCTGTCCGAATGCCTCCCAGGCTTGGTGTGAGATCACACGTGTGTCACAGCTGCTGGCTTCTCCTGTCCTCTACAGGGACCTGAATTCCAGCATAACCAACTGCAGCATTTCTGCAAATGCAGAGAACAAATACAGTCTTTATGTAGGCCTGGTACTGGCAATAAGTTCCAGTATTTTTATTGGCTCCAGTTTCATCTTGAAAAAAAAGGGCCTCTTACAACTGGCCAACAGGGGAGTTACTAGAGCTGGTAAGAAATGGATGCAACTAACGAATCCAAGTTTCTAACTGCAGAAACCATCCTACTGTAAGACCACGGTGCTACAGGAACAACGTTTCACCGTCTCTGTCTTCGCCCCTATTCCTGTTCTTAGCAACTGTTCTCAGCAGTTTCCAGGATTGAGCCAGTTGTGTCTCCTTTAGGATGAGACTAAAATGCAAGAGGTTTGGGGTGTGGGATGAGCTCTTCTTTCATAGCCTTAGTCTGAGATTCCAGGATTTAGTCAGATCAGGCCACTCCCCTGATTAAAACACATCAGTGGCTTTTCTTTGCACTCAGAGTAAATTCCAAACATCCTTGCACAGTCTCTGACCTCACCTGCTGCCTAAAATGGCCTGTGCTACCTCTCCAGCTTCATCTTCAGCCTCCTTCACTATCGTGTGCTTTTCTCTGGCTCCTGGAATGTACCGAGTTCTCTCCCACCTCGGGGTCTTTTCCTTTGTCTGCAGCTCTCTTCTGCCTGACTGTCATTTAGCTGACTCATCCTTCAGACTTCAGCTAAACTATCACCCCTGCAGAAAGCCCTTCCTCGACCATCCTCTCTGGGGAGGTTTCACTCACCTCTACCCCAGCTGTTCTCTATCACTGCACTAAGGGTTTCCTTCATTGTACTTGGAATAACTTGTCATTGTACATTAATAGTCTATTTACTTGTTGTCAACAGGCTTACTTGTTTATTGATAGTATATTCACAAGAGCAGGGACGTACCCTAGCATAGGGGTTGGCATCCAATAAGTATTGTCAAATCAGTAAATGGATTACAGTAGAGTTAGGTTACTATTTGTAGTGACATTTCAGAAGCTGGGTAGCTCTGCTTGGCTATCCTTCATTAACCATGAGTTTTCTATTCATTCTTATCAAGAATAATGTCCTAAAAGAGTTAAATATCTTTCTAAGGTTCATAGGGGAAAATAAACGGCTATGAATTGTGCAAACAAGTTTATAAAAGAGTACTATTGAGGGGACATTGATAAAACAGTTTGGCATTAACAAAGATAGACAAAATAATAAAAGATAATTGAAAACTTATATAAGTACATACAGCAATTTAATATACAATTTTTAAAAGTGGCATTTCAATCCACTGGAGAAAGGATTAATTATTCAATCAAAAGTACTGAGACAACTGGCAAAAGCTAGAGGAGAAAAATGTGAGAGCTTTACTTTATACCATTTGGTAAAATAGATTCCTCATAGTTTAGAGTTAAATTTAAAATGAAATAATTTTTTTATAAAAACCTAAAAGAAAGTCTTCCTAAGCGTAAAGATAAAGGAAGAAACAATTCTATATAAAGGAAGAGATTATCTGGATTGACCCCCCCCAAAAAAAAATCCTATATAAAAACACCTTTAACTGAAACTAAAAAGGAAATGACATGTGGGGAAAATTTTCAAACTATATGACAAAGGGTAGTTAAGTCACAATATACAAAGAGTGACTATAGTCGATAAGAAAAAGATAGGTACCTAACAGAAAAAAGGCAAAACACATAAACAAGGAACTCACAGAATAAGAATTGTAAGTGGCCAATAAACATACCTAAGTAAATGTTACTTCACTAGTACCCAAAGATATACCAACTATATAACACTGAACTCCTGGGTTTTACCTCCTATTTTAACAATATTTGGTTTTTCTTTAAAAAATAATGCCCTATGTTGGTAAGGGAATTTGGGAAATAAATAGCCCTCTCAAACATTGGTGGAAGCAATATAAATGGGTACAAACTTTCCTGAGAGCAATTTGGGAAAGCTTAAAAATGTTAATATCTTAAAATCTTATAATTCTACCTCTAGGAGTTTGTCTTCAGAAGTGAACGAAGCTACAGTACTATAATCAAAACAGTGTTGTATTGGCACAAAAACAGACATATAGATCAGTGGAACAGAATAGAGAGTCCAGAAGTAAACCCACACACCTACGGTCAATTAATCTACAACAGAGGAAGCAAGAATATACAATGGAGAAAAGACAGTGTCTTCAACAAGTGGCGATGGGAAAGCTGGACAGCTACACGTAAATCAATGAAATTAGAATACTTCTTCACACCATATACAAAAATAAACTCAAAATGGTTGAAAGAGCTAAATATAAGATGTGACACCATAAAACTCCTAGAAGAGAACATAGACAAAACATGCTTGGACATAAATCGTGGCAATATTTTTAGATCAGTCTCCCAAAGCAAAAGAAATAAAAGCAAAAATAAACAAACAGGACCTAATCAAACTGAAAGCTTTTGCACAGCAAAGAAAACCACCAAAAAACTAAAAAGACAACCTATGTAATGGGAGAAAATATTTGCAAACGATGTAACCAATGAGGGGTTAATATCCAAAATATACAAATGCTAGTACAACTCAATATCAAAAAAACAACCCGATCAAAAAATGGACAGAAGATCTAAATAGACATTTCTTAAAAGAAGACATACAGATGGTCAATAGGCACATGAAAAGATGCTCAGCATTGCTAATTATTAGAGAAATGCAAAGCAAAACTACAATGAGGTATCATCTCACACTGGTCAGAATGGCTATCATCAAAAAGGTCTACAAATAAGAAATGCTGGAGAGGGTGTGGAGAAAAGGGAACCCTCCTCCACTGCTGGTGGGAATGTAAATTGGTACAGCCACTGTGGAAAACAGTATAGAGTTTCCTTAAAGAAAAATAGAGCTACTATATGATCCAGCAATCCCACTCCTGGGCATATTTTCAAAAAAGACGAAAACTCTAATTTGAAAAGATACATGCACCCCAATGTTCAAAGCAGCACTATTGACAATAGCCAAGACATGGAAACAACCCAGGTGCCCATCAACAGATGACTGGATTAAAAAGATGGGGTATATAAATACAATGGAATATTACTCAGCCATAAAAATAAATGAAATCTTACCATTTACAGCAACATGGATGAACCTAGAGAATATTATACTAAGTGAAGTAAGTCAGACAAAGACAAATATATGAAATCACTTAGATGTGGAATCTATAAAATAATACAAATGAATATATATACAAAAGAGAAACAGACTCACAGACACAGAAAACGAACACATATATATTATATATACATACGTATATATATATATATATATATATATATATGGTCTCATACAGGTTAAATTAATAATAATAATATATAATAGACCAGATTTTAGACTATTCAATCATTAAGGGCTGAGAAAGTATTTGTTCTATTAAGTTTTTTTAAAACAGCATATGAAATCATATATTAATTTTCCAGTTTGGTTATTTGCAAATTTTGTAAGGAGAAAATCATAAATAAACATGGTTAACTGCTTTGCAACATAATCCTCACAGCTAACGTATCCTTTTTAGCTTAACTATAACAAAATCAGATAGGTCAAGTTCACAGCGTTAAGTATATTAAAATTGGTGAGAAAATTGCAATTTCTAAAACAATCATAACAATGACTTAAGCTCACAAATTAAAGAGTGGGAAGATAACTCTCTGAATATCTTAGGAAAGGTTTTTGTCCTTTTCAGTAGACTAGACAAATTCAATTTCATGGTGCCAAGGTAGAGAATAAGTAGAATCCAGCTGGCCAATGCTGGCTATTCTCTCATTGACTATCCAAAATCTCAAAGGCTCTTATGTCAACCATCTTCATCCCTTTGAGGTCCTCCTTAGGTACCAACCTAATTTATGATTTATGTCTTTAATTTTTTAACTGTGGCTGAAACAAAGTATTTAGGGCTTATAATATGCTATGTCCATATCTGAATGGCATAAATATAGTGTGGACAAAAAATATAACCTGCCATATCAGTAAACAAATGGTGTTGCCAACATCAAGCCATTAGCCACTGCAGCCACCAGCAGACAGTGCATCCTGAGGGCGTTCAGGATGGAGAAAACAGGATACTGGCCCTAGATAGTTAAAAGTGCATATCAAAGGAATGATTTCAATGAACCCAGACCCTTGCACCTTCCCATACCTAGAAAAGTGCTAAATTCATTTTCTTGAATTAATGGTAATCTTTTGATGTTCCAAATACCTGTTTTGTTTGTTTGTTGTTTTTGCAAAAACTCCTATATATCCTGGCTCCTCCCTTACTCATTCAGGGCAGTTGCTCAGAGCTGTCTGAGAGGCTGCCTCCTGGGCTTAAGTCCTCAGCAAGTCCACCGAATAAAGCATAATTCTCAACTTTCAGGTTGCGCATTTCTTTTCAGTAGACAGTAGTAACCTGATGACTAAATAAAATTTTCCTGCAGATGAAAAAACTGACTTTGTGTAGAAATCAAAGACAATATAAAAAAAGCTTTAGAAGATTTCTAAA
Source organism: Phocoena sinus (assembly GCF_008692025.1). Taxonomy (NCBI): domain Eukaryota; kingdom Metazoa; phylum Chordata; class Mammalia; order Artiodactyla; family Phocoenidae; genus Phocoena; species Phocoena sinus. The sequence continues at coordinate 72,188,568 of NC_045767.1, forward strand.
TGGAAGATTTACTGGAAATGACCAAGTAAATAAGCTAAAGATGAGATATACTGACCAGGCCTTAAGCCTTGTGTTTTCCAACCATACTCCGGTACCTTTTGTAGAAGTTAATTCCTCAAACCCTCTTCCTCCACTTTAGAACTTAATTTCTATTTGTATCATTTTCCTAGGACAAGGTGGATATTCTTACCTCAAGGAATGGCTCTGGTGGGCAGGATTACTCTCAAGTAAGTCCTTAATGCCGAGAATAGTGTTTGCTTGTGAAATGATAAAGTACATGCAATTGTTCAAATTGATTAATTTAGCTAAGTGTTAAGGATGGCATTTAAGTCTAGATTTGTGTGGGCATAATGTCTTACATATAAAATAAATTACATGTATTTAGAATTAAGTTTTACTCTTTCTTCCCCCCACCTGCACATTCTCAATACTGTTTTGGAATGCAAGTAAAAAAGTTATTGTCTGGAATCTTATATTTTATCACAAACTTCTCCTTCTCTTGTATTTTATTCCCCATAACAATTGAGGAAAATGCTTCCCTCCCACATTTTCCCAGCTCCTAATTCAATATGCGACTGTTCTCGCTGCATAGAGTAGGTACACTTTCCTGGCCAGGACCAAAATATGGATAAATGAAAGTCCCCTTGGACTGCTTAGCTCTGAACAAATGGAGAGAAGATGAAGGTTGCCAGCACTCTCCTTCCTCCTAGACTTGCCCTGAGGATTAAATGAGACTCTGTATGAGGTGAAAGCACTGTCTAAACGCTATTGTGATGTCCAGTAAGAAGGCAGTGTATCACCCTCAGGCACTTTTGCAGATTTATATCTCCCTCCTAACTCCTCTGAACTTTCTCAAATCCCAAGCCTAAAACTTCCAGGGAAAGGACCTCATAAATTGTAGTTTCACACTACTTCCAGCCATCTCTGCAGCCAAAAGCCTTAAAACTTCCAGTGATTTTCTTGTACTAAGTAAGACATTTCAGTATTTTTGAGATCCTGTTACAAGAAAGAATTGGATAACTTTTCTTTAATAAATGGTGGTATCTAAAAGGCGTGTTACCTGAAAACTGGGTTCATCTCTTGATGGGTGTCAAAAGACACAACCAAGTCAGAGGTTGGGAGAAGGAAGGATTTATTACTTGCAGCAAGTAAGGGGAACACTGGGGATCTTTCCCAAAGCAGTGTCTTCCCAAACAGCAAAACTAGGAAAGTTTTAAGCTAAAAGTACATGCATATTCATGAAGGGGCTTGAGCAGAGGAGCATTCAGCATAGAACTGGGGCAGAGGTTGACAAAATCCAAGCATTAACTGATGGAAGTCACGAGGGTCAGAAAAGGTCAACATGAGGACCTCCCTGTGGCGCAGTGGTTAAGAATCCACTGGCCAATGCAGGGGACATGGGTTCGAGCCCTGGTCCAGGAAGATCCCACATGCTGCGGAGCAACTAAGCTCGTGTGCCACAACTACTGAACCTGCACTCTAGAGCCTGCAAACCACAACTACTGAAGCCCACGCGCCCTAGAGCCCACACACCGCAACTACTGAGCCCACACGCTGCATCTACTGAAGCCCGTGTGCTCTAGGGCCCGTGTGCCACAACTACTGAGCCCACGTGCTGCAACTACTGAAGCCTGCGCACCCAGAGACCATGTTCCGCAACAAGAGAAGCCACCAAGAAGCCCATGCACTGCAATGAAGAGTAGCACCCGCTCGCCGCAATTAGAGAAAGCCTGCACACGGCAACGAAGACCCCACACAGCCAAAAAAATTTTTTTTTAATTTAATAATAATTATAATACCTTAAAAAATCTTCTAAAAATAAGTGTTATATATGCTGGGGAAGCACTATGGTTCAATTAAGAAAAAAAGAAAAAGAAAAGGTCAGCATCATCGTCCCTTGGGTTCAAGTTGATCTGGTGGTTGAGGGGACTTAAATTCTACAAAATAGGTCAAGGAAGTACTTCAGGCTAATCTTTACCATTGAAACAGAACTGCGAGTCTTTACAACTGATTTATAATCTTTGCTGTTGTTACTCCTCTTGCCTGATAACAGTTTGTTCCTTTGTTCCCTTAAGATCATTAATTACTGAGACTTGTTTGAGGGCAAGCATTGTGGCCAGGCTTAGATCAAAAATGGCTTAGTCCTAAAATGGCTTCTCTTATGTCAAAAAGCTGTATCTGGTTCTTTTCTCCCGGGATCCCATACCCTATCTGCTTACAGGATGGTAAATAAAAATAATTTAAATTTGTATAGCTTTTTCAGCTTTTAAGGTGTTTTCACATCTGTTTTCTTACTTCATTTGAGTAAATGTTGTCAGGGACTGTGCTGGGAAGATTCCAAATAAATATTTGGATGATTCTTTCTCCTTTTCTCTCTCTCTCTGTCTGTCGTATCTCTCCACCCTCTACCCACACAATAGAATGAAAGTAGAAGGAGAATATTATATGGCTATGTTTGTAATTTTAGTCTCACCATGCACAAAGTTTCTGCCAGTATTGAAGAGTGAAAAGCACAAGTCTTCAACGTCAGAGATTTTATCTAGTGACAAGCATACAGTACTTCAATTATGAAATCAGTATTTTCCTGGAAAGCTGTCTGTAATGATAAAAATATAAATAATGAAGTATTCAAGAAAACACGTCGATGAAGAAAATTAATCAGTCGATCTAAGAAAAAAATGGCAAGTTTTATTCACACTGAACTGAGGATTATAACCCGGGAACAGCCTCTCAGAAACAGAACTGCTCCGCCTGTTAGAGATCAAAGCACAGTTATAAGTTCTTGAGACAGGGGGCATTAAATGCCATCTAATGGACAGTTTACACAATCCAGAGCTGCACTTACAAAGAGAGTAGTGGGCCCTCACGAGATTAAGAAGGAAGGTCATCTCCTAAGGAGGTCTGGTTAATGCAGACGTACAACACACACTAAACGGGAGGGAGGAGGCCCAGATGGGCCAAAAAAGAAAATTATGTTTACATTTTTCTCATCTTGCCATAAAGTATGAATTTCATTTCATTACTTACTATTCTGAGAAAACTACCACTGTTGCTCTGAAGGGAGCAGTCTCCTACCGTTCTGTACGTTTCTATTTATTTTATGATATTTTAAAGCTGATTACTCCTGTAGATTTGGCTGGGGCTGGGGTCGGGCTTGGGGGGTGGAGTGGATAGCAGCCAGAGGGAAAAAGAAAATGGGTGCTGGTGTCTTTTATCTGTTCCAGGAGCTCTCTCTACAGTGTGTCTGCTTGGCGCAGTTTACAGCGTGAAATACTACATTCTGTGGGCAAGCATTCAGTTGTGACCCATGAGAATAATTTGGCCCCAATTCAAGGGCGCAACTCTTAGAAAGATTTTCCCTCACTCTAGAAGTTAATTGCATCACACTATCTTATGGAAGCCTGGAGTTCCTCAGATAAAGATTCCAGGAGCATGTTGTTAGGACTTTCAAAGAGCTGCTTGGATATCCTTGAGCTACTGAGATACTGTTACTTACATGTAGATCATCTGCAATCCAGAGGTGCCTGACTACACAGGCCCGTGGTAGGCATCTCTGCCTATCCCCTGCCTAGACTGTATGTACATCTCTAGAAAGCGTTCTAATTTTACAAGCTGCTTTATTGTTAATTTGCATAGCAGTAGGTATTCTTGAGCAAACAATCATTCTTACTTACTCCAAAGCTACCTCTTCTAGATTTCATCAGGGTGACCAAACATGTTTCTGGTTCTAAAGTAACTAAAAACGTTATTGAAGGTCATTTAAAATAGATATTCCTCTGTCGCCATTTTTTGCATTCATTGAGTTTGCATCACCAGGTAGTTACAGTTTATCCTTTTAATACCAAACCTTCCCCACCTTCCCTAAAAGAAGTTAAATTATTCCTTTTCATTAGATATATGAGTGTCTGTGGGATAAAAGAGGACTGCTTTGCATGCGTCAGTTGTTTTTCTCATAGGATCAATAAGCCTGTCTTTTATATTAATACTGCTGCTTGCTTTCCAGTGGGAGCAGGCGAGGCTGCGAATTTTGCAGCTTATGCTTTCGCACCTGCCACCCTGGTCACCCCACTGGGCGCTCTGAGTGTTCTCATAAGGTACGTAAGCAATAAGGAACTTGGCTTCTGAGGGGTTTTAATACCATGATAAACTGAACCCACAAGAAACAGATTACGAAGCATACCTCAAAACAGAATTTTGAAAATCACAAAACTAATGTGAGAAGACTATACAATAAATAGCAGGAGAAATAGGAAATAGATGGTCTTCCCGCAAAACCCAGAGTAATTGTGCGTTTTCCTTGTGACGATTCAGTGGAGCCAAGCAGATTTTTTTCCCCTCTCACCTGAACAAATTACCGCAGCCCTTTTTAATGCTTTCTGTTGTCATAGTGGCTAATGACCGTAGTTGTCAGAGGACTTTACAAAGCATGGTGTTCGGGTTAAATTTCAACTTTCACTAAAACTTGCATTGTCTGCTGGATACTTCTGTTTGGAGATATCTTAGTTTCTTTTAGTACTGGAAACAGGAATCATATTCCTGTCAATAAAAAGTGGATCTAATATTTCTGAGTTGGTCTTTATTATGATTCCAAATGAATGTATTCCATGAACTCTTTTATTTTGTAACTAAGCAACTGTTTTGTTTGCTGTCTTTTTCTTTTCCTTTTATCTCCATTATTACCAACCTCTAGAAGAAAGCTTATGACTAAGGCTACCCACTTCTTTTCACCGTCTTTGTAGGATTGTTGTGAGAAGTAAGTGAGTCCATACAGAAAGCACTAGAACACTGGCTACTAGTGAATGGTAGATATCGGTAGTAGCACTTTTTGCTGAGGCTGCCGTCCTCATCAGTGGCCACATGAGGGTGACTCTCAGAAAGCACTTGGTAATTGACCATAGTCTTGGGTGCAAATGGATACTGATAATGCCCTGGTGGGAGTGCCAGGGCATCAGGAGAAGGGGCCACAGTGGACCTACTGGTTGAGCCGCAGGATGGCATCTGTGTCCATGGTGGTGCCAACCTAGAACTTCCTGAGGCCATGGCAACAAGGTAGTGGGAGCAGTGAATAGGTGAAAGTATCAGAGCAATAGCAGCCGGTAAGGAAATATTTTAATATTTTGACAACCCATATGGTTGTACTTGTGTGTACCAGGTAACTATTGGCCCTGAGCAGAGTAATTCTTCTTTAGGTATATATCGTTCTTTGAAGCTTTCCTGAGCACACATGTTCTAAATGTGTCATGCCAGTAAGATGTAAAAGTTCTTCCATTTTGTTTGGCTTTATAGGAGAAAATGGGGAAATTCAAAATGAATTAAGTGGGACCTCTTAGAAGGTCATGGGAAGATGACAGGTATATAGAATGCCTGTTATAACTTTTTAACTATAAAAGCAATTAAGCAGACTTGATTAATTACTTGTATTTTTCTAGATACAAATTTAGTAATATATAACGAACTTCACACACAGAAAGGAAGGAAGGGAGGGAGGGAGGGAGGGAAGGAAGGAAGGGAGGGAGGGAGGGAGGGAAGGAAGGAAGGAAGGAAGGAAGCCAGCCAACCAGGGTTTTCAGTGTCACATAGCATATTCCAATCAGTTGACTGGGATACAGACTGGTGCGCACCGCAGTGCGATGTCTGAGCTGCCATGGAATCCAAAGGTAACTGAACAAGAGTGATTTTTTTTTTTTCTTCTTCCAACAGTGCACTGTTGTCTTCCTATTTTTTAAATGAGCACTTGAACATTCATGGGAAAATAGGCTGCATATTAAGTATATTGGGGTCAACTGTGATGGTTATCCATGCCCCACAAGAAGAGGAAGTTGCTTCTCTGCATGAAATGGAAATGAAATTGAGAGACCCAGGTCTGTGATTCAACCAAAAGAAACACTTACTCAAATTCTGCTCCACTTTCTCTTCTCATCAAATGAATTGGTAATAATATTGTAAGAGGCTTCCTAGAAGCCTAGTTGTGGGTTGAGGTACAGTACAGTTTGACCGAGTGATACAAGTCTTCTGAAAATGTGGCACCCATGCTTCCCCTCCACAAAATGAAAGGAAGAGATGGGGTTAGAAAAGGGAAAAGACTTATACTCCAACCCAAACTTTCACATCTTTCTCCCTCTGAAAATAAAAAGTCAATCAGACAATACCTGCTGTACCTCACAGTGTTGTCTGTGAGGTTCAAATGATATGTCTGTGAAAGTCCATTGCGAAATATTGAGCCATGCAGTAAAATGTTGTTGCTCCTGTTTTTTTATTTAGTCTCATGTCTCTTCCTAAAACACCTAGGCTCCTAATCTCATGACTAACAAGATTTCAAAAAGATTTGATCCTATTAGCATTTTCTGAAGTCTAATTCTTTTCTCCTCCTAACAGGATTTATCTCCTTTGCTGTGATCATAACTGTGATCTCCTTGGTGCTGATTTTGATTGTAGCTCCCAAGAAAGGACAGACCAATATATTGGTCTACATTTCAATCTGTTCATTGATTGGAGCATTTTCAGTTTCTTCTGTCAAGGGCCTGGGAATTGCCATCAAGGAACTACTGGAATGGAAGCCCATTTATAAGCATCCCCTGGTCTTTGTTTTGCTGGCTGTACTCGTGCTTTCAGTGACAACACAGATTAACTATCTCAACAAGGCACTGGACACCTTTAACACATCTCTTGTGACTCCCATTTATTATGTGTTCTTCACTTCCATGGTAGTAACTTGCTCCGCCATCTTATTCCAAGAATGGTATGGCATGAATGCTGGAGATATCATCGGGACTTTGAGTGGGTTCTTCACCATTATCAATGGCATCTTCCTTCTACATGCTTTTAAAAACACTGACATTACCTGGAGTGATCTGACATCCACCACTCAGAAAGAAGTCCTCTCTCTGAATGGCAATGAAGACAAATACGTCTTACTAGAGAATGTAGAATGTTCAGCCCCAGGATTTGAAGATGACATTACCTTGTTTAGCAGGACTGATGATCAAAGTCGCTAGAAACCCTGAACTTTAACCGCTAAGAGACACTTGGAGAGGAGAAGGAATACCTGATTCTTGGAACAACTATTAGGAAAGCTGGCATTTTTAAAGTTCTAACTAATAATTTAGACATGAGGCCAAAGAAAAATGCCTTTATTTTTGGCCATCAAATTTGAAAATCAGGGCTTCCCTGGTGGTGCAGTGGTTGAGAGTCCGCCTGCCGATGCAGGGGACACGGGTTCGTGCCCCGGTCTGGGAAGATCCCACATGCCGCGGAGCGGCTGGGCCCGTGAGCCATGGCCGCTGAGCCTGCGCGTCCGGAGCCTGTGCTCCGCGACGGGAGGGGCCACAGCAGTGAGAGGCCCGCGTACCGCAAAAAAAAAAAAAAAAAAAAAAAAAAAAAAAAATTGAAAATCAAAGTTTTGATCCTCCTCCAGAAGGCTTCTGCTGTTTTTCATTTCTGCAAACTTGAAATATTCCCTAAGCATGAAAGAAGTCAGAGTTGGATACCTCTCAAAATGATCTCTTTCTTCTGGTCACAATATGTTTGGTTCTGCCAGGTGGCTCTTCATTTCTTTGGCCTCTATTCTTAGTCTCTCAGTAATTCACAGGTAAACACAACTGTGTGCTGATAAGCAGAATATCAGTCACCATTCTCTAATGAGTCATAGTTTCAAATTATTAAAACTGAGAAGCGAGATCACTGATGCCTCCCACCTTCTACAACTTCCTTCTTTCTAAACTAGGTAGCTAACGGGTAGAGTGTTAAAGAAAAAAATAGCCATGTTGGAAATCTGCTGCTTGGTGGGCTAGAATGTGTAAGACACACACGCCTATGAAGGGCTTATAAATTGTAACTTATTGAGGAGTTTGAGGAGAATAGGAAGGCAAGTTAACTTCTTAGAAAACTCAGGGAATACTACAGGAAAATACCTTTTTCTTTTAAAGCCTACATAAAATTTTCCTATCTCACTCCAGGTGCGTGGCAGGAGTAACATTTTTGGTGGTCTCTACCGTTTATGGATCGATTAATCCATTAATCTTTTCTCATTGATTTAATGGAAAAGAAATTAGCTATCTTATTTCTAGACTAATTTATTCCTCTCAAAAAAAATCCTAACCAAAACATTATGACATTAAAAACAAACAAAAACTCTTCAGGTTGACTGGATTATTCTCTTCTAATGTCAAATGTTATTAGTTTTGTTTGTTTGTAATCTACCTCAAGTCTATTCTGGGTAATAATAGTAGATTCTTTTCTTCAGAATTCTATTAAAGTGACTTTAGCATTTCCCCAGTTCGGTTGAACTGTGATTGATTTTCACGGTGATGACCTGAGATGATTGCAAAGCCCTAAAGTGCTGGCATAGTCTCTTTGGCATAGTTTAGTGTTGAGTGCAATTCAGGGCATTCTAAACTTTTGAAAATTGATAATCTGTGGAAGATTCACGGGTTGATACCGTAGGTCAACTATGTTTACTGTGTTGATTGCTGTTAATTGTATATCAGATATATAAGCTACGAACACAAGTTTGTACAAAAAGTATTCTCTCAAAAAGTAGTGTCTGAAAGTTGTAGAAATTCTTTTAAGTTTCTCTTTTTCTGTTGAAAACTCTGTTGATTTCTCCAGGACACCTTCTTGGTGAGGAAATTAATAGCATCCAACCTGAGGTTGGGGTAGTCCTCCACTCGACTGTATCTTAGTGTCAGATATTTCTTCAACGTCACCTGTTGACAAAGCTTTGCCCTTGGTATATTGTGCCCAGGTTAAAGGTTCTTGTAACACAAGAACCCATGTGTACACTGGGTTGGAAAATGAACTGGTGTTGACACATACACCCAGGAGAAAGTCTGAGAAAGAGCTAATGAGCTGAAATCTGTTGAGAAACAATGAAACATTTGAAAAACTCTAAAAATCTCTGGTGGGCATATGCATTGAAAAACTAAAATGTTGCAAATCCGAAACCCAGAGTACTTTTTCCCAAATAGGAAGATGTTGTCTAAGGAGGAATAAAATGCTGGATCCCTGTATTGAGACTAACTGTGTTAGTCTTAACTGGTAGTCTCATATGTATATATTTTAATATGTATACTTTATCTCACATAGATACCTTAAGATTTATTATGTGAATATCTGTACACATGTCATTAAGGATCACAAAGCTGTCCTCACACAGCCAAATGGAAAGCTTTTCCTAATTCTATAAACATAATAGTTTCATTTTATTTTTCAACTTACAATTTTATTCTTAGGTCAGTGGTTAATGATTTTATTTCTAGTTCAGATTTCAGAATGTTCATAAAACCCTCGATTTGGCAACATGCAATTAAATTAACATTTTTGTTTTAAGAGTACGAAATCAAATACATATATGTGGAAAGCACCCACATCATGCCTGATATTGAGGCATTTAATACAATTTAGTTCTCTTTGAATCAACATTTTAATTCTCATAGTCTCAGTACTATATAGGTAAGGACCATTAGTTGCTAGTTTTCATATATTCTTTTTCTTTTTTCAATTTGTGTTACCTTAGTTCATTTTTAATAATCCGAGTGAAAATGAATTCCATTAGTATACTATCTCAACAATACAAAATGATTCTGACAAAAATATTTTATTTTTCCTAATAAAACCAAACTAAATGCAATCTTCACATTCCAACAAAACTTTGTGGAAAAGTACTTTATATGAATATATATGAACTATTTTCAAATGTTTCAAAAAACTATGATCATGAAATTTTCTATTTTTCAAATGTTTATAAATACTGTTCATTTTAGGAAGTTTACAACTTTTAAACTAATGTTTCTGTATGTTTTTCATTTGCAATCAAATAATGTGGTTTAATTATGCTTGTTGGAGTTCAGTTTTGAGTTTCTTGAAGTTAAGCTTACGTAAAGGCAAAAATACTCCTTGAAATTAAAAAGAAAATTCTGAGGTTTAAAAAAAAATCTGCACTTTGTTTAATGCTTTGTCATTTTCCTTGAAATTAAAATCTGTTTTAGAAAAAGGCTCTCCACAAAACCATCTCCTGAACAAAAGGTAGGAGACACTATCTTATCTTTTGATAATTTAATTGAACAGTCGGTGTAATGAAATCTCCCCTCAGTTCAGAAATTTAAAAGAAAAAGGAGGAGGAGGAGAAAAAAGCATTATAACAATATTTGGTAGCATTGCATTACATGAAAATTTACATTTGCAAACCCTCAGCAAATTTCCTTCTAGCCCCATTAGAACTCAGTATTGAGCACATCACCATGACTTTATCAGTTTTCCCTGTTCTGATTTGAATTCATGTTTGAGAATAACTCCCTCAGTTGTTTCTATGGAAGTGAATTGTCTAGGGTACAGAAGGCCTCTTTCTTACCTGTGTCTGTTTTGTAAATGAACAGAAATAATTTGCAATTCCCTAAGTCGCACAGTTACTTAGGATCAGAATGAGGACCCAAATCCAAGTCCCTCAAACCTCCCAGACTACCCACTCCACGGAATGTAGGCACGTCTAAGGAGGCCTTGGTGGAGCACATCTCAGCAGAGTTAGAATGAACGACAGCTTCCCCCAGCAAGCTGTGTTAGTGTACACCAAACATTTCAGTACCCTAGCTGCGGTGTATAGGAAGCCTCCAAGAGGTAAGCTTAGGTTACAAAGAGTCTTAACTTTTATCTATAACAATGAACAACATATGTTTCTCAATGAAGGCTTTGCTTGAAGAAAACAAACAAAGTTTTTTGAGAGAGCCGACTACCTGAGATACCTTTTCCTACTTTGGTCACAAATCACAAAAAGACCTTTCTTCCTCAGGGAAAACTGAATCTCCATTAATGCCATTAGTATGGGAGAAAGCCTTTGAGTTAGAAGCCACTTTCATTTTTATATGTAGAACTTCCCCTGTGGCTGGGGACAGAGGGGGCAGAATCTCTTCAGGCCAAGCCCTAGCAGCCTCAAGCTTGTCCAGCCCTCAGGAGACAAGGCCTCACACCAGTTTTCTGTACTGGGACCCTCATAAGACCACATGGCCCTCACTCGCACCCAGCCACATGTAGGCCCCAGCAACTACTTGACTGGGGGGAAGCACATGGAGGGGGTTGGTAGTGGAGATAAGAGCCATGTTCTGAGCACCATGTTCCCAGAATCCCTTCCCACCCCCTGCCTTCTGTGATCTAGCCAGTAACTCCTGACTGCCAGCATGCAACTCAATCTGGCCCCAAAGCCTGTGGCACTATTTACAATAGCCAAGACATAGAAGCAACCTAAATGTCCATCAGCAGATGAATGGATAAAGAAGACGTGGTATATGGGCTTCCCTGGTGGTGCAGTGGTTGAGAATCTGCCTGCTAATGCAGGGGACACGGGTTCGAGCCCTGGTCTGGGAAGATCCCACATGCCGCAGAGCAACTAGGCCCGTGAGCCACAACTACTGAGCCTGCGCGTCTGGAGCCTGTGCTCCACAACAAGAGAGGCCGCGACAGTGAGAAACCCGCACAACGCAATGAAGAGTGGCCCCCGCTTGCCACAACTAGAGAAAGCCCTTGCACAGAAATGAAGACCCAACACAGCCAAAAATAAATAAGTAAATAAAAAAGAAGATGTGGTATATCTATACACAATGGAATATTACTCAGCCATAAAAAAGGATGAAATAACGCCATTTGCAGCAACATGGATGGACCCAGAGATTATCACACTGTCAGAGAAAGACAGACATCATATGATATCACTTATACAAGAAATCTAAAAAATAATAATAATACAAATGAACTTATTTACAAAAAAGAACTAGACTCAGACATAGAAACTTATAATTACCAAAGGGTGGTGGGGCGGAGAGGGAGAAATTAGGAGTTTGGGATTAACATACACATACAACTATATATAAAATAGATTAACATACACACACAACCATATATAAAATAGATAACTAACTATATATAAAAATCTATTTTATCTATATATAAAATAGATAACTAACAAGGACCTACTGTACAGCACAGGGAACAATACTCAATATCTTATAATAATCTATAATGGAAAAGAATCTAAAAAAAGAATAGATTATATATATATATAAAATCACTGAATCACTTTACTATACACCTGAAACTAACACAACATTGTTAATCAACTATATTTCAATAAAAAAAAATTTTTAAACTAGGTACAATAAAAGCATTAAAAAAAAAAAAGCTTGTGAACTGCATTGTGAATGACTTCTATAGGGACTCACCAACCACAGAAACCAAATACAGGGCCCTGATTGTTTAGCATCTATGGATAAAGTCTCTAGATCTTGCCTGGAATGGATCTGGGTAAAGGTATATGGCTCCTCCTTAAGTTAATTGTGCCTAACAAACATTCAGAAAATAAACTCAAGAAGATCCCATAGCCTAAGCGCAATAAAACAAGATTGTTTCACAGACCAGGAATGGACAAACTAGCTCTCCGGCTCAGAAGGTCTCCTTGTCTCTCAATTAGCTTTTGCCTTTGTTTTCACTATGAACATTGCATCATATTACTAGAAGAGATTTAGATAAAGTATAGTTGAATAAAAGAGATCACACTTCTTCTTAACCCATGGAACAGTAGGGCTGAGTTATAATGGGCAAGTCTTGCAAGAAACAGAAAATAAATTCTTATGGATAGAATGGGGTTTTATTTACCCTTGTTACCTTATTTGCACTTAATTCCTTCTGAGTAATCTTGCATGCACAGAAAAAAGGGCAAGGCTTGGAGAGCAGGGATCATAGGAGCGCAGGGTGTAAACTTAAGGAAGGCAGTGATTCAGCCTTTCAGCAAGTACTGAGACAGACAGACACTCAGCGAAGGGAGGCTGCTGGATTGAGTCCACATGGGCAAAAAAGAGGATCAACATCAGTGGCATCACAATGTGGTTTCACTGTGAGAACCAAACTGGTTTAGAATCAGGCAGACTGAAGGAATTCAGTGCAATTCAGGTTACACGCAGCAGTTCCACTTCTTATGGGGACGTGCCTGCTGATGGGAGATTAGCCCGCAGCCAGAGGAAAAATAAAAAGCGTGGAGGAACTGGTCAAACAAGATCAAGTATTATATTACTTGTTTTGCTGCACAGTGTGGAGTAGCTGGGGCTGGATGAAGCAGGTCCCCACGACACGAGCACATGATGTACCTTTACAACATCAGGATAACTTACAGTCCAACAGACTGAAGACTGAACACTTCTACCAAACACATTTGTGTGTGCAGTGTCTCTGAAAGTCCACGACTTCAGGATCGTCAATGAGACATAAAGGCTGAGATCTAAAACATGCAGCTGAACAGAAACACGCCCAGTTTGGTTCCCAAGCGGACAAGAAAACGAGGCTTACTTTCAGAGTCAGAAGTCGATTCACCTGACTTTCATTTTCCCCAATCAACCAGCAGATTTCACAAAACAACAAACCCCCTTCCTAAAATATTTGAACTTTTGGCTCTTTCCTGAGGTTTCGTGGAATTCTGCATGTCGTGTGTGCCGCTACCCACCTCCCCCCTCGCGCCCCCACGAGATATACAGAGTAGAATCCTCTATTGGCTCCTTTAATATCTTCTCCAGAGACCTGGTAGGACTGCTATCAAGTGGGGAGAAGCTGCAGACTTCCTGCCTCTGGATTTCTGGCTCCTTGTAAAAAGCCATTGTATTCCCTCTGCTCTCCTTGGCTTTGATTCGCTGGCCATGCTGTTGTCTTAAGGCAGGCTGGCGAAAGCATCCAATGCTTTCCCGTTGAATAGCTGTTAGTCATCAGGCATCGATGAGACATCTTTCTCCCTTAGTTCAACCTTTTAAAACACTTCACAAGAAGCCTTGTCCCAGAGTAAACACATCTATACATACATAAAGTATTTTATCTCATGCAGTGATGTTTGGCCTTAACTGCACATTACTTCCACCTGAGAAGGCTTTTGTACATTCCTGTGCCTGCGCCCCACCCGGGACCAATTAGAGAGATCATTTGAGGGTGGGGTACAGCAACGCTATTCGTTAGAAGCGCTCCAGATGATTTTTCACATGCAGCCAGGGTTGAGAACAACAGATCTAATCTAAGACCCCACCTATACGAGTCACATCCCAACTGCAAAGTTGTTTTCTTAAAAGTGCTGAAATATAATATATGCACATTCTGTGGTTGTGGTTATTTTCAATTTCTTAGACAGATTTCAACAATCTTTGAAGTGAGGTACATAATCTGTACCTGCGTAGAAGCGTATAGTAGCTTTCAACGGAAGAGCTCTAGATAACTGGCAACAGAAGAGTCAGTAGAGATGTATCATTTAGGAACAGGTTTGGCTTCAGGTAATTCAACGTCTAATATACTGCTGTAAAGAAATGGGGATTCATTTGTCTCATAAACAAGAAGTCTGGAAGTGGGCAGTTCAGGGTTGGCGCAAGGGCTCCACAAGACAGGAGAGACTCATGCCCTTTGTATCTTTCTGCCCTATAGATAAGGCTCCCAGATTTAACAACAACAAACACCACCCAGCTGAATTTGAATTTCAGACACACGACACATCAATTCAGTATAAGTATGTCCATACAATCTTTGGAACACACTTACTGTAACAAAGAGTCTGACTCCATTTTTGATGTTTGACTAATGAATGACAGTTTTCAAGCCCCATCAATGCCTCCTTCTCTTCTGCCCACGCCTGAGCGAGCTGATAAGAACGGCTGCTCCCTCCTTCGGTACCAGCTAGAAGGTCAAACAACGCAAGCTCAGCCCCTTCCCCTCAGCTCCAGCCCTCCTCACCACAAAACCCCAAGGCGGCTGCCCCTCCCTGTTCTCTCAAGTCATTTTTGGGTCTGCTGGGGAACCTGTCCCCTGATGTCCCCAGAAACCCTCATTATGTGAGTCGGAAATCTTTCCTACTCTCTCGGTATGTGTATGACATCAACAGTTGCAACACTGGAATCAAATTTGGGATAGGGGTTCATCCATTTCTGGGGGTGACCACAACAGGAGAAAAGGCTACAACACTTTCACTAAAAAACTGTTTGTTGGGACTTCCCTGGCAGTCCAGTGGTTAGGACCCGGTGCTTTCACTGCTGAGGGCACAGGTATGATCCCTGGTTGGGCCGCGCGGCGGCCAAAAAAAAAAAAGATTGTTGATTATCTGAAATTCAAATATAACTGGGCTGCCTATATTTTATCTGGCAACTCCATCCATGGGCCTTCATCTTCATGCTTATTTCCTCAGAGTCCCAGATAGACATTATACCTTCAGGTCTCAAAGCCATGTTCCAAGCAGGAAGAAGCAACTTCCTTTTGGTGAGACTTGTTTTTTCCTTCAGGAAGGGAAGCTCTCATCAGGTGCTTGTGGCTGCATCTCGTTATGTGGAACTTTCTCATGTGGGTATGCTTGTCACAAGACAGCCTAGAAAACTGAGTATTTCAACCTTTCATAAAAGGAAGAAGAAAGGGTTATACCTGACTTTTGGAAGGTAAACCCCCAACTCCTACAAGGACGTAGGGAACAGGTATACTATCTTTGAAATACCTTCACTTACCCGATACCTTCTCCTGACCAATTCAGGAGAGGCCAACCTATACCAGCCACCAACATGGTCTGCAAATGCCAGCAGGGCAAGCAGCAACCAGGCTGATAAGGAATGTTGCTGAGACCAGAGGTGCCAGGGGACACTGCTCCAATCCAAGCAGCCCTCCCATTCACGTCACCACCTTGAGGTCACCTTGCCAGGGCGGATAGTCGCCGTCTGCATCGGGGGCGGGGGGGGCTGGACGGATTATTGGCACCAGCATCCATTCTGATTGGTCTGTACCTGTACCAAATCGGTTGGTAAATATTTTGAATATCACCCCCGGATAAAGCCACCCCTCTCTCTTCTATGCCCAGATGCTACCTTGGCAGAAACAGAGGGAAAGGCAAAATCTGAGAGACAACCCACTTCACCCACAGAGAATATTTTTGGTTTTGCCCTGGACTAAAGTTACAAGATTGAGCTAACTTGAGTTTTCCCAGCAAGGAGGGGCACCCGAGGAAAACAGGAAAATTACAGACAAAATAAAGTATCTGCAGGTTGCTCGTACATCCGGCAGGGGTGTGAGGAAATTTCCATCCTTGCTGCAGACATAAGGATTATCCACTTCCTCTATTAAATATTGATGTGTCTATATGGATTTATATTTCTCTGTAGATTTATTCAGGTATCTTTTTTTTTTCTATTAATCTGATATCAATCCCTAACGTAATGTATTTTTCTCTACGTAAATAGGGAGAGGGAGATATAGAAAATGTACATGTAAGTCAAATTGTTCCCGAGAAAGTAAGACTTCTACCAAAAAGAAGAATGGATGACCACCTGAGGTTATACACTACAACCAGAAGGAAAAATGATCCACCATTGTGTGGAAAAGCAATGGATTGGCCCAGAATCCCAAGAGGAGAGCTGCTTATAAGACTGGTCCCCCACCTCTGGAAGACGAAGCCTCTGGATAATTCCGCTGCTTTTATTTCATTGGGTTATTCCATGAGTCTTTATTTAGCTTAACTCTGTGTCAGGCCCTATTCGAGGACCTGGGGATACAGCAGTGAACAACAGACAAAAATGCCTGAACTCACACATGTTACAGTTTCAAGGGTAGGGAGACAGTAAATACACAGAATAAATAAGAATACATGTATTATATTTTTATATAGTGTTAAGAGCTATAGAGAAAAATTATACAGAAAAGGGAGTCAGGGAAAGTCCATGGTGGGGTTATCATTTTAAATAGGGTGATTCAAGAAAGCCTCACAGGGCTTCCCTGGTGGCGCAGTGGTTGAGAGTCTGGCTGCCGATGCAGGGGACACGGGTTCGTGCCCCGGTCCGGGAAGATCCCACGTGCCGCAGAGCGGCTGGGCCCGTGAGCCATGGCCGCTGAGCCTGTGCGTCTGCAGCCTGTGCTCCGCAACAGGAGGGGCCACAACACTGAGAGGCCTGCGTACCGCAGAAAAACAAAACAAAAAAACAAAACAGGGGTTCTTCACGTATATATGAAATCTAAGAAAACAAAACAAAACAAAAAAGTCATTAAGTACCTAGGGGTAAGATGGGAATAAAGACACAGACCTAGTAGAGGATGGACTTGAGGATATGGGGAGGGGGAAGGGTAAGCTGGGACAAAGTGAGAGAGCGGCATGGACATATATACACTACCAAATGTAAAACAGATAGCTAGTGGGAAGCAGCCACATAGCACAGGGAGATCAGCTCAGTGCTTTGTGACCACCTAGAGGGGTAGGATAGGGAGGGTGGGAAGGAGGGAGACGCAAGAGGGAAGAGATATGGGAACATATGTATAACTGATTTACTTTGTTATAAAGCAGAAACTAACACACCATTGTAAAGCAATTATACTCCAATAAAGATGTTAAAAAAAAAACAGGGGTTCTTAATTTTTTTAATGGTACGAATCACTTTGGAAGTCCAGTGAAACCTTTATACCCCTTCTCGGCATAATGTTTTTAAATGAATAAAATAAAAATACACACAACTAATAAGGTAACCAATTATACTGAATGAAAGTTATCAAAATATTTTAAAAACATGTGTGCCTTAGTAACATGTCTTGTTTACTGAGTTAAGTGACAAGATCTAGTGGCAGTCCTAAAAGCTGAGACTTTGAAGTAGTGATGAATGCAAATTCTTTCTCAAGAAAGCTGAAACAACTCCCACATGATATGAAAATAACATTAAGACAAAGTCACAGACATTGCTAATATAATGTACTGGGGTTTTGGAGGTGCGGGGGGTTGGTTGTTTTGGGGTTTTGTTTTGTTTTGTTTGCCTACATTTAGAATGACAGGAAATGCTAAATTTTAGTTAAAGGCTAGTAAAAACAAAGATGTGATTTTTTTTTTTTTCCTTTCAAGTTCATGGATGTCTTTAATCTCAGGTCAAGATCCTTTTGTAACTAGATCAGTGGTTCCCGAGCAAGGGTGACTTTACCCGCCCGGGAACATTTGGCAATGTTCTAGAGACATTTTTGGTTGTCACCACTAGGGGGAGTGGGGTGTGTTATTGGCATCTAGTGAGTAGAGGCCAGGGATGCTGCTAAATATCCTACAATACAGAGCACATCCTTCCACAGCAAAGAATTATCCAGCCCGAAATGTCAATAGCACGGAGACTAAGAAGCCCTGAACTGGAGGAAGATTTTCTAAAGGGAGTTGGGAAGTCGGCCCCTGGCCCAAACCACATACCCAGTCCTTAGGAAGCCCCAAAAGAATATAACCCTCCACCCTCACTCTAAGTGCTGCTGGGTTTGGAAGGTGCTTCCAAGGGAACACAATTTGGGGCAGATACAAGGAAAGAGCAGAGGACAATACAGGCAAGGGAATAGGGTGAGTTATTAAAAGAACAGCAACCAACTGGTAAAAAGGCATTTGGGCTTTGGCACTATTTACAAAAAATGAACATAAACATATGTTTTAGCTCTGAATTCCACCCCTAGGCATATACTTAACAGAAATACATACATATTTTCACCAAAAGACATGTAGAACAATGTTCATAGCAGCATTCATCTTAATAGCCAAAAATTGGAAACAACCCAAATATCCATCAAGAGTAAAACAGATAAATAATTTGTGATATAAATAAACAGTAGAAGACTATATGCAAATGAGAATGAATGAATACAACTATATGCAACACGGACGGATCAAACAAACGTACTAAGTAAAAGAAGCCAGGCGCACAGAGTCCATACCATAGGATTCCATTTATAGAAAGTTCAAGAATACCTCATACTAATTCATGGTGTTAGAAATGAGGATACTGATTACTATTAGTTTAATGACTTAAATAGAAATGAGAATGGATTCTGAAATTCTAGAATGTAACCATTTCTTGATATGAGTACAAGTTACACAGACATATTCACTGTGAAAATTAAGCCATATACATATGATTTGTGTACTTTTGTTTATGTATATGTGAGCAAAGGGTCAACAGCAGGCCTGTGCTCTTTTTCTCCCGGACCTAGACCTTCCTGGGAGGATTTTAGGTTTGTCTTCTCCCAGCATCAGTCCCCTAGATATGTCCCCAAGTTAAGACAGACTTGGAATGTTGGGTACCAAGGCCAGACATGTATTTTACACACTGTGAAATCTCTGATCTGTGAAACAGCACATGGGCTGGGAGACCCATCAACTGTAGGCCTACATGACGGGTGATAAACCCAGGGAGAAGCTTCTTTGTATGAAGATGAACCCCACACCCCATGGCCTCATCACCAGCAACTATATACAAGTCTCTAGGCAGGAGAGGAGGGGCCCAAGCATCGATGCACACGGAGAATTGTTGGCTTCCACTGAGACTGAAGGGCTGTGTATGCTCTTTCCTGTCCTGAATCCTTCTAAAAAGCTAAGCAAACTAAGTGCTGGATCAAATGCTACTGCGTCTTATGAGTTTGACTGACAGTCAAACCTGTTACCAATGCAATAGTGGGACAGTGTATTGTACTTCAATAAAAAGTTTACTAAGGAAAAAAATTCCTTTGGCTATTCTTGCCAACCTATTATTCACACTGATCACATCTTCTGCTTGGCCTCCAAATTCCTTCCATTTTTCTGAGCTTCTCCTCTCTCCTCTGACCTCCTGTCTTCTCCTTTTAGGACTCTCACCCACAACCAACCCTTAAACTTCCTGTTCATTTCTAACGCAGAGCTGTTTAAGTATTGCACTATCTCACCCCAAACTAGTTAAGCTACCCACAGAGAGCCCATATCAATAACTAATATTGAGATTCATTGCAAAACATAGTTCTCTTCCAGGAGAAGTCATATGACTACTTCTTAAAGAGTTTTTTTCCTTTGCTAGACAGAAAATGCTGAATCTCTGTCCATAGACATTCCAAATTCACACATTATCTGGAGTCTCAGTTACCTATGTGACAATTCAGTTGTTCCTTTCCTAATTTGGTGTCTCAAACTTTCCTGACTTGTTAAAATGAATAGAATTTGCTTGCCAACACCAATATATGCTCTTAGAAGTGCTGGCTGCTGCCATATGATCCCCAGGCATAAGTCTACCCTGTACTGTCTCCCTGCATTGCATCTATAGGGATGGCAGATGCTCTATGTTTTCAGTGTTTGGGTTTGGGTTTTTTGTGGGTTTTTTTGGAGGGGGGAGTGGGGACTTCTAAGCTTAGCAAAGCCTGAGAAAGACATCTTCCTGCATATATTGATACTTCCTTATTTCCTATGTCATAATATTAACCTTGCCTCCCTTGGCTTTTGCTGTTAAACAGTCTCATGTCTTCTGGAGCTAGGCTTTCACATATCTCACTTGAACTAAGGTATCAGTAGTAGGAGCCTTCTGTCTCACCTCCCCATAGTAGGAATCATTAGGAGAAGGGAGATGATAGTTTCAGAAACAGCACAGTATCTCAAAGATTTCTGAGACCACCACTTGCATGATCAAGATGGATAATTCTTGTGTCTGATGCTCACTATTTCAATGCACACTGATTGAGTACCACTGATAGTCAAAGATGTCATTGCTGGAGTGAGGAAATATGATTTAAAAGTCACAGCTACTGGGACTTCCCTGGTGGTGCAGTGGTTAAGAATCCGCCTGCCAATGCAGGGGACACGGGTTCGAGCCCTGGTCCGGGAAGATTCCCACATGCCGCGGAGCGACTAAGCCCGTGTGCCACAGCTACTGAGCCTGTATGCCTAGAGTTCACGCTCTGCAACAAGAGAAGCCACCTCAATGAGAAGCCTGCACACCACAAGGAAGAGTAGCCCCCGCTCACCACAACTAGAGAAAGCCCGCATGCAACGAGGACCAAACACAGCCAAAAATAAATAAATAAATAAAAATTAAAAAAAAAAAAAAAAAGTCACAGCTACTGACAGCCAGCATTTTAGAATCTCATGAGAATCATAAAACACGTTCCCCCAGAACCATGATGCAGGGTGGGACAATCCACAAATAATAGGCTCCCATTGTTAAACCTAATGGTAATGACTCCCGCTTTCTGCAGCACCCTTTTCCCTATGTACTTCCAAAGCACTCAGGATGACAAAGATCAATTTCCAATCATTCCTACAAATGGTACATGAAAAATTAAGATTTAATTGTGATTCCTGGTTCTTTCATCTTGAATCCAATACCCTGGACTTAAGAAATAATGGAACTTGGTGTAATATTTGAATATCTTGTTTTTGCCTCCTCTTGTTCTTTTATTTATTTATTTTGTTTGTTTGTTTGTTTTTTGTTTTTGTGGTACATGGGCCTCTCACTGCTGTGGCCTCTCCTGTTGCGGAGCACAGGCTCCGGACGTGCAGGCTCAGTGGCCATGGCTCACGGGCCCAGCCGCTCCGCGGCATATGGGATCTTCCCGGACTGGGGCACGAACCCGTGTCCCCTGCATCGGCAGGCGGACTCTCAACCACTGTGCCACCAGGGAAGCCCCTATTTATTTATTTTTTATTTTTGGCTGTGTTGGGTCTTCGTTGCTGCGCACGGGCTTTCTCTAGTTGCGGTGAGTGGGGGCTACTCTTCGCTGCAGTGCACGGGCTTCTCACTGTGGTGGCTTCTCTTGTTGCGGAGCACGGGCTCTAGGTGTGCGGGCTTCAGTAGTTGTGGCATGCGGACCTCAGTAGTTGTGGCTCGCAGGCTCTAGAGCGCAGGCTCAGTAGTTGTGGCGCACAGGCTTAGGTGCTCTGTGGCATGTGGGATCTTCCCGGACCAGGGCTCGAACCCGTCTGTGTCCCCTGCACTGGCAGGTGGATTCTTTTTTTTTTTTTTTTTATTGCGGTACGCGGGCCTCTCACTGCTGTGGCCTCTCTCGCCGTGGAGCACAGGCTCCGGACGCGCAGGCCCAGCAGCCATGGCTCACGGGCCCAGCTGCTCCGCGGCATGTGGGATCTTCCAGGACCGGGGCACGAACCTGTGTCCCCTGCATCGGCAGGCGGACTCTCAACCACTGTGCCACCAGGGAAGCCCTTGGCGGGTGGATTCTTAACCACTGTGCCACCAGGGAAGCCCTCCTCTTGTTCTTGTGGAAAAAGAAAGTCCTCTTCTAGAAAAGGTACTGGAGGTACTTCCTATGACAAAATGAGGCTTCTTCAATCGTCCAAGTTCACATGTACAAAGTGTGAAATCTCAGAATTGAGATTCAGGTTCTGAATTGTCCTGGACAATGGATCTCACTAGAAATAGAATCATCTCCAGGACCTGTTCAAAGAAGAACTTTCTAACAGTATTCAATACTGGAACACAGGAAACTGTCTCCAAAATAACCAGATCTGTGCAAAAATAAATTTGTTAAATAACATAGGGAAGATTATGAAAGACAGTTTCCAGAATGCCCACATTCATGTGGTTTGTAAAGGTGCGTTTTTCATAAAGATCTGTACAGTTCAAAAGCATGAGATTCTGCACGGGTGGCTCCTTTATTCCAGGAGCGGGCAGAATTTATTTTCATCTTCTATGCATGGGCCACCAAAATAAAGAATGGTCCTCCTCTTCAGTCTTTTCCTCAGGAAAGAATCAGGTTTTCAGGTGTGCTCAGGGGCTCCCTGGTGAAGAGCAGCCACCATAACGACCACTATGGAGCATTTTTCCCTTCCTCACATATGGAACATGAAGAATATTACAGAAAAATCAGAGTTTAGAAGTCACTCTCAAACACACGTAGAAAAATTATTGTCAGAATATTCTTGAGCTTTAAAAAGTTGGAAAAGCCTGTGATCTTTGAACTGTTTCCAGGAGTCAGTGACTCTAAAGGAAGATATTCACCATCAGTGACCCCACCCAGGGTTTCCTTTTGTGACAGTCTTGCCCCATGATGCTCTGGGTCGGCATTCTCTCCAGGTCACCAGGTTTCTGCAATCTCTGTGAGAACCTGCAGCAGCTCAGCAAACGTCGGGCGGCCTTTAGGTTTCTGGAAAAGGGAAGTAGAGGTGGTCAGCTCAGCTTAAGACTCACTCAGACACCAGCTCTAGAACTTGCTGGCGGGACCTGGATCCAGGCTGGTTCACCGCAAATGGAAGAGAAAGACATCTTGGCTGATACGCAGGACATGAATGGCAGTTGAGCGAGGCATGAGTGTGAAAATGTAACGGTAGAGAGCGCTCCAAAAGTAGAATAGCTACAGCTGCAAACACTAGCCACATGTGGCTATTTAAATTTAAATTACTTAAAAGAAGATACATTTTAGAATTCAGTTCTCAGTCACACTAGCCACTTCTCAATTCTTCAATAGCCAGGTGTGGCTACCATACTGGATAGTGCAGACATAGCACATTTCCATCATCACAGAAAGTTCCATTGGACAGTACTGCTCTAGAGATCTATTTGGATGACTTGATACACAGGGTAAAGGAAGAGCTGGGAGAGAGGGGCCTCTAGAGCCCCAAGCCCCCAGGCTCAGCCCCAATTATTCACTACACCTGACCCCCTGTAGAAAGATGGATTTTAGTCAAAAAGCAAAAGCCATGTTTTTCATGAGGCACTTTGCAGGTCTTAGAGCACAGACTGTGCTGTCTTAAGGCTCAGTCAACAAAATCTCCAACCACGAAACCAAGGATTGGAGCCTTTTTCCTACTTCACAGTGGGATGCGGTTTGACTTTGGCTCCAAGAGGAAGCTCCACGGCATCTTTGAAATCCATGGGAAATAGAACTACTCATGGTAGCCATATTCTCACAGAGGTCCCTGGCAGCAGGGTTAGTGGGGAGACACCACCCTTTGTGGCTTGTAAACAGAAGGCATCAATAAAAGGAGAGAGCAAGAAACAACCTAAATGTCCATCGACAGATGAATGGATAAAGAAGATGTGGTACATATATACAATGGAATACTACTCAGCCATAACAAAGAGTGAAATAATGTCATTTGCAGCAACATGGATGGAACTAGAGATTATCATACTAAGTGAAGTAAGTCAGAAAAAGAAAGACAAATACCATATGATATCACTTATATGTGGGATCTAAAATATGACACAAATGAGCTTATTTATGAAACAGAAACAGACTCACAGGCATAGAGAACAGACTTGTGGTTGCCAAGGGGGAAGGGGGTGGCAGGGGGATGGAGTGGGAGTTTGGCAGATGCAAACTATTATATATAGAATGGATAAACAACAAGGTCCTACTGTATAGCACAGGGAATTATATTCAATATCCTGTGATAAGCCATAATGGAAAAGAACATGAAAAAGAATGTATATATATGTATAACGGAATCACTTTGCTGTACAGCAGAAATTAACACAACACTGTAAGTCAACTATACTTCAATAAAATAAATTTTTAAAAAATAAATAAAATTCAAAAATTATAGGACAGAGCAGAAGGATATGTGAGCACACATAAAGGGCTCCTTGAGACTTCAAGAATAAATAGTGGAGCTTTTTGCTGGTGCTGAGGTTGTGCAGGTAGTAAACCCTATGAAACAAGTGTTATCACTGCTAACATAATCACATTTGAATCTTGAGGTGCATAAGCGCCTGGTTTACTTCGTCCTCTTGTCAGCATCTTATTTACTCCTTTCTCTGTCTCCTCTCCACAGATATGTAAAATCTCAAAAAGTATATGTGCATGTACAAGTATATTGCTTAATATACAATATATATTCCTAAGCTATTTACGTTGTTATTGCAAAGATGCTCTTAAGACATCTGTTTGCTACTAACAGCTCACTTAATATTTTTTATGTCTTTCAAGATTCCTTGCAGAACAGTTAATCATATGCAAAGTATTTTCGTACACTGGGGATCTTTATAAAATTAATACTTCTCTGGAATGGAAACAACCATGTCGCTCTTGAAATACTGAATTTTTTTAGTGTTTGTGAATTGGGAGTCAAGTGATTTCTTTTTCAGCCAGGAGGAAATCCTCATCCAGCTGTAGTTTTTTCTGGGCTGAAACAGTCAGCTAGAAAGAGAGAACTGTCAAAATCACAGAGGAGTCTGATGAAGCGGAGTGGTGTGTTGAGTCAGCGCCCAGAAAAGACAGAGGTGGGATATAAACCCTCTGGCTTTATTTTAAAGCTTGGCATTTCAAGTAAAAGAGAAACTGGCCTCCCAGGAGATAATTTTCCGAGTAAAAGTTCCTGGCACTCTTTCTGCCTTCATTCCTATTCTCGTTTAATCTCTCTATCAGGAGTCTTGAGTGCCATAGGAGAGATGAAACCCATTACTTTTAGCCTTGGAAAAGCAAGACAAATTAGAGTGAAGTAAATAAAAACACCATCCTTCTGTTTCAATGTGGAAACTGAACAAGCCTGATTCTACCCTTAGTTTCCACCCAACCAGTTCTTAAAAGGAGTAAAACGTCTCATCACTGAGGCTTTAGTAACATCGAGAGTTTCTGCAGGAACCAACTTCAGCAAGATAAGACTTGGAAAATGCACTGAATTCCTCAGATGAAAGGCCATTGTTAAAAACAAAATGGATTAACGATTTTGTAGTGGAAGTACTTCTGGCTCTCAGGGGTCATTACCGAGAAATAGACACCTTTTCCTGCCATGACGAAGTGCTGGAGTAATGTGGGTGATAAACAGATCTACTCTCAGAGGCTGGAACTGTCAACCTTTGCAGGAAAGTAAGGGACACTCACCTCATGCCAGCAGCTGTACATGACTTCATATATGGAAATCGGTGCCAGGTGAGGTCGGTACAGCCTGAAGCCTTTAGAAATCGCTTCCACAACTTGCAAATTTGACTTATTTTCAAAAGGCATTTTTCCTTCTGTAAAAACTTCCCACATCAAAACTCCTGCAAATAAAATGCATGAAAATAAGAGGTTAGAGAAATGGTTACTTGGAACTGAAACAGCTGTTTCAAATTACAACCCATTATTTTCCTCCTGCAGTCATTGAGTTACAATCATCCAGAATGACAGCAGTTCTATCTAGGAAGCAGACCCTGTGCATCTTACTTTTTGAAGAGGCCTATGAACTGAATATATTCCAAGTGAAAACAATGCCTTTCCTTTTCCATTGGTCATGACTGCCTCCTTATTGGAAGAAAAATGCTGGCAGCGTCTTCATTTCAAAGTACTGCTCATGTCTCCACACCCTGAAATCAATGAAACTTTGCCATTCCATAGAAAATGACAGAATTGTGTGATCCCCTGCTGCCTGCTAAAGCCAAGAGTTTACCAGCCAGTAGATGGCATGCGTTCCCATCTTCCCACCGAAAGAATGCTGGGTAGAGTCCCAGAAAATCTGGCAGGAGCTCTGTTTATAAGTAGGTGTTCAAAAATCATTGATTGAGGGCTTCCCTGGTGGCGCAGTGGTTGAGAGTCCGCCTGCTGATGCAGGGGACACGGGTTTGTGTCCCCTTCCGGGAAGATCCCACATGCCGTGGAGCGGCTGGGCCCGTGAGCCATGGCCGCTGAGTCTGCGCGTCCGCAGCCTGTGCTCCGCAACGGGAGAGGCCACAACAGTGAGAGGGCCGCGTACCGCCAAAAAAAAAAAAAAAAAAAAAAAAAAAAAATCATTGATTGAGTGATGAAACTCCTTCAAGGCTCCCAATTTGAGTTCATTTAATTATTCACTTATTCTACAAATGTGTATTAGGTATTGGTCAGAGGCCAGGCCTGTGCTAGAGCCAGAGGATTCTTAAGACTGAAACCAGTCTATGTGCTCAAGAAGCTCACTGTACAGTGAGGAAGAAAGACAAGTGGTCAGGTAAAACTCAAGGAGTTCTAAATGTTCTACAACCACCTGGTGAGATCCTTGTGTTGCTATCCGCTGGTCTCACAACTTAACTGCTCTCCCGTAGAGCTTATAATGTCACCTGCCAAGACTACCACATGTCAGTGGAGAGCTAATGAGATCAATACAAGCTTAACCTTATTGTGGGCAATAATATTCGCACCCTTTGAGGGTGCAGATGTCTCTCCAAAGCCAAGAAGCCATCCAGAAAGGTACAGGTGAAAGAGAATAGATAGATTATTATACATTTGTTGCCATTTTTTGAAAGTCAACTCAAAGAACAAACTCCATGGGACAGAGGTCCACAGTATCTCTTTTTCAATGAAGAGCATTACCCAATATAAACAGCAATGGATAGATCCCAAGGAAGCCTACGTCCAATTTCACAAAATAGGAAGGTGATCATGTAAATGAGACGGCATCACTCAAAGTCAGACAATGATGTTTATTAATTATGCTCAAGATTTAACGATGCCGTAAGATCAGTTTTTCTTGCAAGTCTCTGTGGTGTGGGAAAGTTGGCTGAGTTGGTTTTCTAGATCAGTAGACTCTGTTATGGTTTTACAGCAAGTGCTCAGTGGGAAGGGAAAAGATCCAAGAGGCAAACTTCAGGTAAGAAGGTGTATGACACCAGTTGCCAAAGACAGCCTGATGTGTTTAGAACACCTAAGACAGAAACACGGTTATAAGAAGACCTTTAGCTACATCATATTAAGAAATCAAAGTTAAAACAGCAATCCCTATTTTATGAGAACCTACTGTATAGCACAGGGAACTCAGTGCTCTCTGGTGACCTAAATGAGAAGGAAATCCAAAAAAGAGGGGACATATGTATACATATAGCTGTTTCACTTTGCTGTACAGTATAAAGTAACACAATACGGTAAAGCAAATATACTCCAATAAATAAATATTTTTTTTAAAAAAGAGCAATCTATATTTTATTAAATCAAGCTCCAACAAATGAACATCGAATTCACTCACCAAATGACCAGACATCAGATTTGCTGCTATACTTATTGAAATGGAAAACTTCAGGAGGGGACCACTTGACTGGGAACTTGGCTCCAGAAGAACTGATATATTCATCATCCAAAACGTACCTAGGGCCATCAGATTTCAGAGCACATTGTGTTAATTACCTCTAAGTTCAGTTTACTTCAAATCCTTTTAGTTAACTCTGATTTCTAAAATACAAAGTATTTTCCACAGAAAGGTTCAGTATACCTTCTCTTCTTGCTATCAAAGTGAGAAAGTAGCCCTTATAAAGTTTCCTTAAACCAAGCCTCAATTGCATTTATTGTATTTGGATCTCAGAAAACCATAGCAATTCTTCAGTCTGAAACATGCTCCACTGATTAGTTATGATAAATTCTTAATTCTGCAAAGAAGCATGCTGATGCGCTAACAACCAAGGTTATTTTTTTAAAAAGATAAATATACATGAAAGAATAAATTCAAAGTTTGATGCCTTATTTTCTTTCTATATACATATAATTTTTGCAGGATAGAGAAGGGTAAAATAAAAGTGTTTGTAATACATCTGGTGTGTAAAATCTCTAATGCCTTTATTCAAATGGAAATAAATCGGGAACAACTATCATCTCCTTTAAAAAAAAATAACAACAGCAACAAAATTAAACACTCTCTCTTTTTTGAAAATCATACACAGTAACATCCAGGTGTGGGAATCTGGAGAAAAGAGAGGATAGCTAACGTGTGCTATGTAGCTCCTTGAGTATGCTATATAGTATTTTTGAAATACTATATATATATAGTATACTATATATACTATATATATTAAATATAAGATTAATATATTTATTAATGCTTCCCCACACACCCACTTGTTTCGCACATACCTCACCTCACCGCACCTTTAAGTCCTTTATTGAGCCAGAGGTCATTCTACTAGAGGAAAGAATGAATAACAGAAAACGAAAGGAAAAGAGCCATTTTTTTATAGCTTTTGAGTTTCAAAAGTCTAGACTTTCCAGAGAAGGAGAAGGACTGAGTTATGAACAAAATATCTGGGAGAATGGCTCATGAATACGAATGATATCTCACTACCACCACCATCCATTCTGCTACAAAAATATCCCTTGTGCTGGGGGTGTGGGAGAGATTCAAAAGGAAAGGGAAGGAGTATTAGACACTAGGGGATGGCTGAGGTAGGGTCCTGTACCCTGCACCCTATGAGGGCTGCCCTAGTCACACTGCAGCGAAAGAAGACCCCACTGCCCTACAGTCGGTTGGTGGGATTCAAGAGCAAAACAGAACCTGTGTCCTCTTTCGCAGGCCAAGCCCTGGGAAACACAGAAAGATTCCAGAGGACAAATGGCTATGGGTGTGCCAAGGCAGACGGGGCCTTAGCCATGTGGAGAGCTCTAGTCATGGCGAATGTCAGACATGAAGGAATCTCACAGGCAGAAATTCAAGATGAGTCAGCAGCCACCTGTGTGGATGGCCAGCCAAAGACAAAAGAGGAGGATGGTGGCTGTAAGGAAGCCAGTGTCAATGGATAACAACAGGGACCAGACAGGCCATCTCTAGTATGTGGCCCCATGAGACACACAGAATTTGGATTGTGACCCTGAACAGCGTCAGGGAGAAGCCCTGAAATCACTGGGATGAAATTTCTAGCAACCTGAAGGAAAGGAGATGCAAAATGTAAACTGCACTGAGTTGCTGAAAATAAGGTCAGATGATTCACACTCTTGTGCTGTAGGCTTAGAGTCAGCTGCTACACTTGATAAGAGAAATGCATGATGATGACAGAAAACTCAGAGCTGAGAAAATAAATTTATTCTTTCTCTATTTCAGAAATATACATATATAAGGAAAGCTTTTTTCTTAACCTTGTATATATATGACAAGTAGACTGAGAAATTCTTCTGAATTTTAAGATACGACATAGTTTTATTAATAACCGCCTGAAAGAAGATCAGAATAGCCCACAGCCTCTGTTGCCCTCACAGCTAACACTGGTGCATGTCCTAAAGTTCAAAGTGGGTCAGCAGGCCATACAACCACATCAACACTGCCCTACAGTCTATTTGTCTGTAGACTAATGTAAGATTCCCTCCTGTGAGTAAACAAACAAAAAAGAATATCACATACCTTGTCATTCCAAAGTCTGAAATTTTTACTATACTTGTAGAACTGACCAAACAATTCCTCGCGGCCTATAGGGAGAAGAAAAGAACCCACGTGTGAATACAAAGTTTCTCTTTCCAGAGTTTCTACTCTCCTTTTCCTTAGTTTCTTCGGGCCCCAGCACTACCTCTCTGTGTGAACAGCCATGTTATTTCATGGTGATACCTATCGATGCTACATATGATTTAATGTATCTGCTCTCATGTGATGGATTTTAATGACTTTTCAAAGAAATGACAAAAAATGAAAAGAAATTTTAACACTTTTCCTTTTTAAAATGTGTAATCTTTCTCAAGAAGTATCCTTGATAAGTGCATCTTGGTATAAAAAATAGTGTGTATTTACAATTTTATCTTCATAAATAAAAAGAGGGAAGTCCAAAATGCATGAAAAATAACAGATCGTCACTATATATCTTTGGGATAGTCATTATATATAATTGCTAATAAAAATAAAGAAACTGTATCTTAACACTTACATTTCATTGAACATAACTCTTTACAATATTTTCATATTTATTAAATTACCACAGTGAACTAAATATAGTACTATATAATTCAGAAACAATCTAGTTGATGCCCAAACAATCCATTTTCAGTCAGCTTAGTCAGGAGAATCATTGACTTAGTTATTTAGCCTCATGTAGGCCAGTGGTTTGATAGAATTTTTCTCTTTTGAGCTAATTTGTGGTTCAGTTAGTTCAAAAACAAAAGCAAAAAACTTGAAATGGAGAGCCAGAAGGAGCCAGTTTGGAAGATGTTGACGAGTGCCAGCAAATGATCTCAAAGCTAAACCACAAGGCAAACCCTCGACCGAGAAAAGACTCATAGTTGGCTAATATCTTTTAAGTGGCATGTAGGTGGAGAAAACAGAACTCAAAGGAAAGCAATCAAGGAAGGAGCCGAGACTAGGAGGGTCTGCAGGAAGCCACCTGGAGCAAATAGAATGACCAGAACTGTCACCTGGCTGAATTTTGAATTCTAATCCTTATCAGGAAGGACAAATTGCAGAGACCAGGAAAGTGAGTTAGGTGGAATTGATACCAGATCCATACATTCAAAAATGTGCTCAATGGCTACTATGGGCTGGACCCTGGGGAATGTGCCATGAGGCACGCAAAACAATGGTCGAGCATTGCTGAGCTTTTCTATGTGCCAGACACTGTTCTAAGTGCTTACGCATATTAATTCATGTAATCCTCCCAACAAGTCCATATGTGGGAGGTGCTATAATTAACACCACTTTACTAGTTATCTAGCTTACTCAAGGTCACATGGCTAGTAATAAACAAAAGCGAGATTTCAACTAGCTCTTGAGCAGGGTTCTCAATCTTGACTGCACAGTGGACTCACCAGGGAAATTTTCCGAAAATGCTGATGACTAGATTCTACCCGCAGAGATTCTGATTTCATTGGTCAGGGGTATGGGCTGGGTACTGTGATGTTTTTAAACCTCCCAGGTGATTCTAATGCACAGCTAAGTTTGAGAGCCATTGCTTGGCAACTTGTATTCTCATAATGCTGAACTGCAGCTCAGAAGTCTACGCCTTGATGTCAAGGAGTTTAGAGTCTAATATTTGTGTAAACAACTATTATAGGAAGTAGTAAATAATAAATGCTCTGACAGTTCTAAGTCATGTGTAGGGAAAGCAGTGGTGTGCTAGGGCCAATGAAATTATGCCTCCTTTCTCTCCCTAAAATATTCCAGCCTGAAAGATAAATAATATGGTCACTCTGGTGATGGCTGATGGAAGTTCAGGATTACCTCTAGATGACAGTATCAGGGACTTCTCAGAAATTCTCAAATTCTCATTGGATTTAATTTGGGAACTTAGAAATGAGACATGGAAGGACATAGAAGGAATAGTATGAATATCATGAATAAATATGGAGCAGATAGAAAATGTTTTTCAAGGGAAGGTAACAAGGCAGGGAAGCAGAGCTATTTGCTTTTGGGGCAAGTCAAGCTTCAATCTTCTTTGTTTGTTTGGAGAGCTGTTCTGAGCACCATGCAACAGAATGGTTTAGCATTCTGACTCCTTCCCAATAATGCCAGTAGTGCTGCTGTGATACTGCAAAAACCTAACCACCTCCACCTGAGGCAGTTTCACCCCCGGGTGAGACCCACTGGGGTTCTTCAGCATTGTATCCAGCACCTGACAGAGTGCGTGGCATATACAGGCACCCAATATATATTTGATTATTGGTTGAAAGAAAGAAAGATAGAAGGAAGAGAAGGAAGAAGAGAGGGGGAAGAGGAAAGAAAAGTAAATTAGTTTTAGTTGATTAGTGTGGTGATTAATTACTTCAAGGCGTATTTAGAGTAACACCTTGCTTGGTTCCAGCATCAATGAGCAATTAAAAATAAAGCTACATGTCGCAACAGGTTACACAAATAGGAAAATGTTTAAAAATTAAGTCAAAGAATGCATTATTCAAAGTATTGAAAGTCCTAACTTATCACGTCCTTCTGAATACAAGTATAATATATACATAATCAGCAAATTTGCACCATACTTACTAAATCCCTGTGGATAAAGCAGTTTCTCTCCAGATACTCCATTCCTTCACAGATATCTTGACATGCACTCAATAGCATCTCCTTCCTAAGTTTTCCTTTCCTCTCTCTGAGATAGTTAAGCAGGCAACCATTTTCCATAAACTCCGTCACAATATAAAGGGGCTTCTGCTGTATACACACTCCATAAAGCTGAACGAGCCTTGAATGAGATAACTTCCTGGTGAAAAAAACACAGACCCGAATCGTTTTTGCATTCTGAAGTGTTTGAAATCAACTGGTGATATTTACCAGCTCCATATAATGTTCATCATCAAACTATGATTAAAATTAACCCAACCACAGAGAAAGTAGAACAGTTTCCTTTCTACTTTATGTGCTGAGAAAGTGGGGTTGAGAGTTTCCGCAGTACTTCCTAAGTCACTGTACATACAGGATAGTACATGTCCATGTTCTGCTTTTCTCTTTTCCATTTTGTAAGCCTTTTGCTTCCTCAGTACTGCTGCTCCTTGCCCAGTTCCTGTTCCCTGAGTTTCAACCTCCCCAACTGCAGCTGCTTAGACAAAAAATTCTGGACAGGAGGGAGGAAAGAGTGATTGATGTGCATTAAAAATATTAAATTCTGAAGAATAAAGGCGTTTAAAGGA
The DNA here is from genome assembly GCF_008692025.1 of Phocoena sinus. NCBI lineage: Eukaryota > Metazoa > Chordata > Mammalia > Artiodactyla > Phocoenidae > Phocoena > Phocoena sinus. Next base: position 72,221,559 of record NC_045767.1, read on the forward strand.
AATTTTTAGATTAAGTTGAAGACTGAAAAACATTTACCAATGTGAAACTCTTCTCTGTATTTAGTAATTACACACACACACACACACACACACACACACACGCACAAGTCCTCAAATACTGCCTGTTAAAGTACACACACTAAAATAATCTTTTTTTTTTTTTTAATTTATTTTTGGCTGTGTTGGGTCTTCGTTGCTGCACGTGGGTTTTCTCTAGTTGTGGCGAGCAGGGGCTACTCTTTGTTGTGCTGCGTGGGCTTCTCATTGCAGTGGCTTCTCTTGTTGCAGAGCAGGGGCTCTAGGCGCCCTGGCTTCAGTAGTTGTGGCTCGCGGGCTCTAGAGCGCAGGCTCAGTAGTTGTGGCGCATGGGCTTAGATGCTCCACAGCATGTGGGATCTTCCCGGCCAGGGCTCGAACCTGTGTCCCCTGCATTGGCAGGCAGATTCTTAACCACTGAGCCACCAGGGAAGCCCCCTAAAATAATCTTTTTAGTCATATATACTTCGAAAGTTTGTTTCTTCTCGACTATAGTATTCAGGTTTTAGAGAAATTAGAATTACTTACATATTTTTACTATTATAAATGTAATTAGTTCACATACTTTCCTATATGCACTGCTACTAATAAGCTACATCCAGAGATACAAACCCACAGTTGATCAACTAAAATAAAGGATCCTTTAAAAGCAATGCAGTGTTATAATAATTTAAAGAAAATGTCATGCTCCTAAACAAAAGAGCTGAATTCAAGTTGTTTTATCTCCTATTGATGCATGACCAGGAGCAACTTATTTAAAATTTCTAAGCCTCAGTTTTTTCACATGTAAAATAAGGATAATAAAACCTGTCCTTCTTTCTTCCAATGAATATTAAATGAGATAATGTATGTGAACATATTATAAAAAGTATAAACCATGGTAAAAATATAAAGATAAAATTTTTAATTTTAGTAGAAATTTATGGGCTGAAAAAAAGACTGGTTTTCTTTCATTTTCCTAAATAATCTTTTAGCAGGTACTCTGGAAACACCATGAGTACAGGCCCCCAATTTAGGCTATATTCTAAAATATGGTAATTAAGAACACAGTAGAGATTTGAAGTTACTCTGCTAGTGCACTGGAAAAACTACACGGGATGACAATTTTGGTTAACAATTATGGCCCCTACTATAAGATCTGGCATATAGTAGTTGCTCAATAAATATTTGTTGATTATTATGTTAGCTAAGACTATGGACTTTGTACCCAGACAGTTCACAGTTTTGATTACAATTAGACACTACCAATGTTTTGTTGAGGAACTGTGGGCAAATTACATAAGTTTTCAAAATTTCCTTTTTTTTTTTTTTTTTTTTTTTTTTTTTTTTTTTTTTTTTTTTTTTTTTTTATGCGTTACGCGGGCCTCTCACTGTTGTGGCCTCTCCCGTTGCGGAGGACAGGCTCCGGACGCGCAGGCTCAGCGGCCATGGCTCATGGGCCCAGCCGCTCCGCGGCATGTGGGATCTTCCCAGACCGGGGCACGAACCCGTGTCCCCTGCATCGGCAGGCGGACTCTCAACCACTGCGCCACCAGGGAAGCCCCAAAATTTCCTTTTTATCATGTATAAAATTGGGGTCTTTTTTTTCCTTTTTTTAATTAATTTTTTTATACAGCAGGTCCTTATTAGTCATCCATTTTATACATATTAGTGTATACATGTTAATCCCAGTCTCCCAATTCATCACACCACCACCACCACCACCACCCGCCACTTTCCCCCCTTGGTGTCCATACGTTTGTTCTCTACATCTGTGTCTCTACTTCTGCCCTGCAAACTGGTCATCTGTACCATTTTTCTAGGTTCCACGTATATGCGTTAATATACAATATTTGTTTTTCTCTTCCTCACTTACTTCACTCTCTATGACAGTCTCTAGATTCATCCACATCTCTACAAATGACCCAATTTCATTCCTTTTTATGGCTGAGTAATATTCCATTGTATATATGTACCACATCTTCTTTACCATTCATCTGTCGATGGGCATTTAGGTTGCTTCCATGACCTGGCTATTGTAAATAGTGCTGCAATGAACATTGGGGTGTGTGTGTCTTTTTGAATTACGGTTTTCTCTGGGTATATGCCAAGTAGTGGGATTGCTGAGTCATGTGGTAATTCTATTTTTAGTTTTTAAGCAACCTCCATACTGTTCTCCATAGTGCCTGTATCAATGTACATTCCCACCAACAGGGCAAGAGGGTTCCCTTTTCTCCACACCCTCTCTAGCATTTGTTGTTTGTAGATTTTCTGATGATGCCCATTCTAACTGCTGTGAGGTTAATACCTCATTGTAGTTTTGATTTGCATTTCTCTAATAATTAGTAATGTCGAGCAGCTTTTCATGTGCTTCTTGGCCATCTGTATGCCTTCTTTGGAGAAATGTCTATTTAGGTCTTCTGCCCATTTTTGGATTGGGTTGTTCGTTTTTTTAATATTGAGCTGCATGAGCTGTTTATATATTTGGGAGATTAATCCTTTGTCCGTTGATTCATTTGCAAATATTTTCTCCCATTTTAAGAGTTGTCTTTTCGTCTTGCTTGTAGTTTCCTTTGCTGTGCAAAAGCTTTGAAGTTTCATGAGGTCCATTTGTTTATTTTTGTTTTTATTTCCATTACTCTAGGAGGTGGATCAAAAAAGATCTTGCTGTGATTTATGTCAAAGAGTGTTCTTCCTATGTTTTCCTCGAAGAGTTTTATAGTGTCTGGTCCTACACTTAGGTCTCTATCCATTTTGAGTTTATTTTTCTGTATCGTGTTAGGGAGTGTTCTAATTTCATTCTTTTACATGGAGCTGTCCAGTTTCCCAGCACCACTTATTGAAAGGACTGTCTTTTCTCCATTGTATATCCTTGCCTCCTATGTCATAGATTAGTTGACCCTAGGTGCGTGGGTTTATCTCTGGGCTTTCTATCCTGTTCCATTGATCTATGTTTCTGTTTTTGTGCCAGTACCATATTGTCTTGATTACTGTAGCTTTGTAGTATAGTCTGAAGCCAGGGAGTCTGATTCCTTCAGCTCTGTTTTTCTCCCTCAAGACTGCTTTGGCTATTTGGCGTCTTTTGTGTCTCCATACAAATTTTAAGATTTTTTGTTCTAGTTCTGTAAAAAATGCCATTGGTAATTTGATAGGGATTGCATTGAATCTGTAGATTGCTATGGATAGTATAGTCATTTTCACAATACTGATTCTTCCAATTCGAGATCATGGTATATCTCTCCGTCTGTTGGTAACATCTTTAATTTCTTTCATCAGTGTCTTATAGTTTTCTGCATACAGGTCTTCTGTCTCCCTAGGTAGGTTTATTCCTTGGTATTTTCTTCTTTTTATTGCAGTGGTAAATGGGAGTGTTTCCTTAATTTCTCTTTCAGATTTTTCATCATTAGTGTATAGGAATGCAAGAGATTTCTGTGCATTAATTTTGTATCCTGTGCAACTTTACCGAATTCATTGCTTAGCTCTAGTAGTTTTTAGGCAGCATCTTTAGGATTCTCTATGTATAGTATCATGTCATCTGCAAACAGTGACAGTTTTACTTCCTCTTTTCCAATTTGTATTCCTTTTATTTCTTTTTCTTCTCTGATTGCCATGGCAAGGACTTCCAAAACTATGTTGAATAATAGTGGCAAGAGTGGACATCCTTGTCTTGTTCCTGATTTTAGGAGGAAATGCTTTCAGCTTTTCACCATTGAGAATGATGTTTGCTGTGGGTTTGTCATATATGGCCTTTATTATGTTGAGGTATATGGCCTTTATTATGTTGAGGGCATATGTCTATGCCCACTTTCTGGAGACTTTTTATCATAAATCAGTGTTGAATTTTGTCAAAAGCTTTTTCTGCATCTACTGAGATGATCATATGGTTTTTCTTCTTCAATTTGTTAATGTGGTGTATCACATGGATTGATTTGCATATATTGAAGAATTCTTGCATCCCTGGGATAAATACCACTTGATCATGGTGTATGATCCTTTTAATGTGTTGCTGGATTCGGTTTGCTAGTATTTTGTTGAGGATTTTTGCATCTATAGTCATCAGTGATATTGGTCTGTAATTTTCTTTTTTGGGAGTATCTTTGTCTGGTTTTGGTATCAGGGTGATGGTGGCCTCATAGAATGAGTTTGGGAGTATTCCTTCCTGTGCAATTTTTTGGAAGAGTTTAGAAGGATGGGTGTTAGCTCTTCTCTAAACGTTTTATAGAATTCACCCGTGAAGCCATCTGGTCCTGGACTTTTGTTTCTTGGAAGATTTTCAGTCACAGCTTCAATTTCATTACTTGTGATTGGTCTGTTCATATTTTCTATTTCTTCCTGGTTCAGTCGTGGAAGGTTAAACCTTTCTAAGAATTTGTCCATTTCTTCCAGGTTGTCCATTTTATTGGCATAGAGTTGCTTGTAGTAGTCTCTCAGGATGCTTAGGTGTCTGTTGTAACTTCTCCTTTTACATTTCTAATTTTACTGATTTGATTCCTCTCTCTCTTTTTCTTGATGAGTCTGGCTAATGGTTTATCAATTTGTTTATCTTCTCAAAGAACCAGCTTTTAGCTTTATTGATCTTTGCTATTGTTTTCTTTTTTTCTATTTCATTTATTTCTGCTCTGATCTTTATGATTTCTTTCCTTCTACTAACTTTGGGTTTTGTTTGTTCTTCTTCCTCTAGTTCCTTTAGGTGTAAGTTTACATTGTTTTGAGATTTTTCTTCTTTCTTGAGATAGGCTTGTATTGCTATAAACTTCCCTCTTAGAACTGCTTTTGCTGCATCCCATACATTTTGGATCGTTGTGTTTTCAGTGTCATTTGTCTCTAAGTATTTTTTATTCCCTCTTTGATTTCTTCAGTAATTTCTTGGTTATTTAGTAAAGAATTGTTTAGCCTCCATGTGTTTGTGTTTTTTACGTTTTTTTCCCCGTAACTGATTTCTAATCTCATAGCACTGTGGTCAGAAAAGATGCTTGATATGATTTCAATTTTCTTAAATTTACTGAGGCTTGATTTGTGATCCAAGATGTGATCTATCCTGGAGAATGTTCCATGTGCACTTGAGAAGAAAGTGTAATCTGCTGTTTTTGAACGGAATGTCCTATAAATATCAATTAAATCTATCTGGTCTATAGTGTCATTTAAAGCTTGTGTTTCCTTATTAATTTTCTGTTTGGATGATCTGTCCATTGGTGAAAGTGAGGTGTTAAAGTCCCCCAATATTATTGTGTTACTGTTGATTTCCTCTTTTATAACTGTTAGCAGTTGCCTTATGTATTTAAGTGCTATGTTGGGTGCATATATACCTATATCTATATCTATATCTATATCTATATATGTATATATATGTATCTTCTTCTTGGATTGATCCCTTGATCATTATGTAGTGTTCTTCCTTGTCTCTTGTAACATTCTTTATTTTAAAGGCTATTTTATCTAATACGAGGATTGCTACTCCAGCTTTCTTTTGATTTCCATTTGCACAGAATATCTTTTTCCATCCCCTCACTTTCAGTCTGTATGTGTCCCTAGGTCTGAAGTGGGTCTCTTGTAGACAGCCTATAGATGGGTCTTGTTTTTGTATCCATTCAGCGAGCCTGTCTTTTGGTTGGAGCATTTAATCCATTCACGTTTAAGGTAATTATCAATATGTATGTTCCTATAACAATTTTCTTAATTGTTTTGACTTTGTTTTTGTAGGTTCTTTTCTTCTCTTGTGTTTCCCACTTAGAGAAGTTCCTTTAGCATTTGTTGTAGACCTGGTTTGGTGGTGCTGAATTCTCTTAGCTTTTGCTTGTCTGTAAAGCTTTTGATTTCTCCATCGAATAGGAATGAGATCCTTGCCAGGTAGAGTAATCTTGGTTGTAGGTTCTGCTCTTTCATCACTTTAAATATATCATGCCACTCCCTCTGGCTTGTAGAGTTTCTGCTGAGAAATCAGCTGTTAACCTTATGGGAGTTCCCTTGTATGTTGTCATTTTTCCCTCGTTGCTTTCAATAATTTTTCTTGCTTTCTTAATTTTTGCCAATTTGATTACTATGTGTCTCAGCCTGTTTCTCCTTGGGTTTATCCTGCCTGGGACTCTCTGTGCTTCCTGGACTTGGGTGGCTATTTCCTTTCCCATGTTAGGAAAGTTGTTGACTATAATCTCTTCAAATATTTTCTCGGGTCCTTTCTCTCTCTCTTCTCCTTCTGGAACCCCTATAATGTGAATGTTGTAGTGTTTAATGTTGTCCCAGAGGTCTCTTAGGCTATCTTCATTTCTTTTCATTCTTTTTTCTTTATTCTGTTCTGTGGCAGTGAATCCCACCATTCTGTCTTCCAGGTCACTTATCCGTTCTTCTGCCTCAGTTATTCTGCTATTGATTCCTTCTAGTGTATTTTTCATTTCAGTTATTGTATTGTTCATCTCTGTTTGTTCTTTAATTCTTCTAGGTGTTTGTTCTTTAATTCTTCTAGGTCTCTATTAAACATTTCTTGGATCTTCTCAATCTTTGCCTCCATCCTTTTTCCGAGGTCCTGGATCATCTTCACTATCATTATTCTGAATCCTTTTTATAGAAGGTTTCCTATCTCTACTTCATTTAGTTGTTTTTCTGGGGATTTATCTTGTTCCTTCATCTGGCACATAGCCCTTTGCCTTTTCATCTTGTCTATCTTTCTGTAAATGTGGTTTTTGTTCCACAGCCTGCAGGATTGTAGTTCTTATTGCTTCTGCTGTCTGCCCTCTGGTGGATGAGGCTATCTAAGAGGCTTGTGCAAGTTTCCTGATGGGAGACACTGGTGGTGGGTAGAGCTGGGTGTTGCTCTGGTGGGCTGAGCTCAGTAAAACTTTAATCTGCTTGTCTGCTGATGGGTGGGGCTGGGTTCCCTCCCTGTTGGTTGTCTGGCCTGAGGTGACCCAACACTGGAGCCTACCCAGCTCTTTTGTGGGGCTAATGGCGGACTCTGGGAAGGCTCACGCCAAGAAGTACTTCCCAGAACTTCTGCTGCCAGTGTCCTTGTCCTCATGGTGAGACACAGCCATCCCCCACCTCTGCAGGAGACCTCCAACACTAGCAGGTAGGTCTGGTTCAGTCTCCTATGGGGTCACTGCTCCTTCCCCTGGGTTCCGATGCACACACTACTTTGTGTGTGACCTCCAAGAGTGGAGTCTCTGTTTCCTCGAGTCCTGTCAAAGTCCTGCAATCAAATTCCTTCAAAATTTGATTCTCTAGGAATTCCTCCTCCTGTTGCCGGACCCCCAGGTTGGAAGCCTGACGTGGGGCTCAGAACCTTCTCTCCAGTGGGTGAACTTCTGTGGTATAAGTGTTCTCCAATTTGTGAGTCACCCACCCAGCAGTTATGGGATTTGATTTTATTGTGATTGCGCCCTCCTACTGTCTTATTGTGGTTTCTCCTTTGCCTTTGGATGTGTGGTATCTTTTTCGGTGAGTTCCAGTGTCGTCCTGTAGACAACTGTTCAGCAGTCAGCAGTGATTCCGAGGCTCTCGCAAGAGGGAGTGAGCACACGTCCTTCTACTCCGCTATCTTGAACCAATCTCTAAAATTGGGGTCTTAATAGAACCTACCTCATAGAAATGTGGTGAGGATTCATTAACTCATTCAATAATCCACAAATATTTGTTGAACACCAACTACATGTTAGCTATTATTTTAAGCACTCACCCGGTTGTAGAAGAGAGATAAATAAGGTCCCATTATCATGGAGCTTACGTTCTACTGGGGGAGAAACAAACCAATACACGTGAAGCTTGGGAGTAGTGACAAGTGCTTTGATGGAACTAATACAAGGTGATACAACAGAAAGCATTTGGGGGAGTGACTGCCAATTAAACAGGGTAGACAGGGGAGATCTCCTGGTAGAGGTGACATTTAAGCTGTATGCTTACAAAAAGGAAGGTAATATGCCAAGCTGTATATTCTTGGCAGATAGAGCCCAATGTATGTCAGCTATTTAACTTTTTAAAGATGAATGTATTTGCAAAAGGACATTAGAATAGGACTTTTCCTGCCTCGCTATCAAAAAATCAGGAAAAGGGCTTCCCTGGTGGCTCAGTGGTTGAGAGTCCGCCTACCAATGCAGGGGACACGGGTTCGTGCCCAGGTCCGGGAAGATCCCACATGCCGTGGAGCGGCTGGGCCTGTGAGCCATGGCCGCTGAGCCTGTGCGTCTGGAGCCTGTGCTCCACAACGGGAGAGGCCACAACAGCGAGAGGCCTGCGTACTGAAAAAAAAAAAAAAAAAAAAAAAAAAAAAAAAATCAGGAGAAAAAATCAACTGTGCTCAAACCCAAGAACACATTATGTCCATCTGAAATGACTTAAAAATAAGCATGTAGCCTCATTCCTGCCTCCATAAACTGCCAGGAACTATTTCTCTTCTCCACACTCCACTCAGACACTCAAGTAACCAGAGAGCAACAACCCAAACATTCAAATAAAAAGAACTGTAGTTTATCAAAAGGGATCCTAACAATGTATTATGATATTTGAAGTAAAAGTGATACCTTTTCCCCAAAAGTTTAAACTGCCTTTATGAGATGCATAGATTTGTTTGTTTATTTATTTATTTATTTTAATTTTTGGCCGTGGCATGCGGGATCTTAGATCTTAGTTCCCCTTAGATTCCCCTTAGATCTAAGTTCCCCTTAGATCAAACCCGTGCTCCCTGCCTTGGGAGTGTGGAATCTTAACCACTGGACTGCCAGGGAAGTCCCTAGATGCATATATTTAAACATCTCAGAAGGGGGATTTAAATTCTGATTCTTTCTTTTTGATAGGGATTCTAGTACGACTTCAACTTTCCCTGAATCATATGTCTCCCCTTCGTTCTTTTCTTATTGTATCTATTTAATCCAATACACAGGAATATAATTTTTGTCTGTCCTTTAGATGTAGGAAAACCATGGTCTGATGCAGGTAGTATCAGGGAGCAAAGGCCAGTAGGGTAACCAAGGGGCACAAGAACATCTTTGAGAAACTGATACCACTGGAAAGTTGTGTTTATCGTTAACTTCTCTCAGAATTCATTTTATTCTAAGAGGATGGAAAGAATATTTTGATAGTACTTGGAGTATGGGTTGAGAGGCCCAAGAGACACATTGCTCTGCCTTCAAATAATGGATCAAGTTAATCACCACTGGTTTTGGGGGGTTTGCTTTTGTTTTTGTCAACTGGGGTCTGCAAATTTGGAAGAGAACTAAATCGCTTTGGATAATAAAACAGAATCTAGGTAATGCCACCTGCAGTCTTCCTTTTTTACCACATTGCTTTTCCTCTAAGTAAATGTTCAACAAGTACTTAAAGAATATTGATTTGAATTGTGCCAAATTATTGGCCTGTCCTGGTCCAGCCCAGGTTACTGACATAAACCATAGCCACAGGTTCGACTGAGGCAAAAGGCTGAATCTGGGAAATCCCAGAAGCTAAGAGCAGCATCCAATGATCTGCAAAGAGCCACTTCTGTTAGACCTCATGATTCTCGAATTCTCTGAAAGCAAAGAGTATATCCTTATATTACTATTTAGACAAAATCAAGATTTTTGCTTCTGGGAAAAGGAAAAAAATGTAGTCATTCAGCACCTATTATTGAGCTGAAAAGAATACACCTACTTGTCATTTTCATAGATTATCTCATTCAGTTCACACGCTGATCCAGTGAGTGAGGTATTGTTATCCCCATTTTACAGGTGAGGAAATTGAGGCTTAGAAAAGTGAAATAACTCACCCAGGTCACACAGAGGTCAAATAATTTGCCCAGGTCCCACAACTAGCTTGGGCAGAGTTGTGACACAAATCCAGATGTGACTGACTCCAAAATCTGTGTTCTTTCCATGACACCAGGATGTTGTACGATACTTATCTGGGTATTGTATGTACTTACATCATCACTTTAGCCTCTTCAATGAAATCCTCTTCAGACATGGAGCCTTCATTGATGGCCTTGATAGCTACCTGGACATGTGCTCGCCACTGGCCTAAATAGACCACCCCAAACTGGCCGCTTCCAATCTCCTTTACAAAAGCCAACTCAGATGGATCTATCTCCCACTTTTCTGGAAAAGTAAAACATCCACATTACAAATAAGGAAAAACATGTTAAATTTTTAGAGCTAGAAAAGATTTAGGAATTTTCTCAACCTATTCTCTTCTTTTTCAGAGAGGTTTAAAAAATTTATAAATGAGTGGAAAGGACCTGTAACCATTTTTAATACTCTTATTGTGGCTTAAAAGTATAATTCCAGAATTCAAGTATAAAAATACAAACCTCACTTACTTGGAGAGGAATTATGGATATCAAAACATGCTTTCTCTTTCCAGAGAGACCCAGGATGAAACAGTTCTGTGCCTTTCTAAACTAAACCTGCCGAAACCAGACCTGGAGCCTAAATATTTATGTCCCCAGTCTGTTTTTATCCTGGTGAGTAAACTTGTGAGATTAGATAAAATTTGGGGTCCCCCATCTCAGTTTCTTTTATTGTTCCTTTGCCCACTCCCACCCCTAAAGGGCTTTCCTGCCCTTTCTCCTTTGCGAAAAGTCTAATCAATTCACCTGATAAATATTTTCAATATTAAGATTCTAACCTATATCTAAGTGTATGTTTGAAATGATGCTTGCATTACTGAATATTTCTCACTCTACAGAAGTAAATCAAGAAAAAAAGAACTGTTTTTAAAATAACCCTTTGGAAAACTGAGAATTAAATCTTAACTTTTTAGTAACCACTTTTATACAGCAACACCACCATCTGCTGGAACTTTAAAATAACGCATTTAAAAGAATTGTAATGGCCAGTGACCCCTTGTACCACCAGGCTTTGCAAGGTACTCCCCTTCCCAATAGTAGGTGTGTTTTTAAAATAACATGGGAGAATATATTCATGACCTTGGGACTGACATAGATTTGTTCAACAGAATATAACTATAAAGGAGAATACTGATAGATTAAATTTCATAAAAATCCTATTTATCAAATACACCCCATTAAGAAAATGAAAAGGTAAGCCACAGACGGGGAGAAAATATTTCTTAAAACATATAACCAACAAAGAATTCCTATTCAAAGTAAGAATAAATCGATTAGGAAAAGGCAGATAATCCTATTCTTTAAGGGTTAAAAATAACTTGAATAGTGTATTCTCTCACAAAAGAGAATATCCAAATGGTCACTGAACCTATGAGAAGTTGACCAACATAATTAGTCGTCAGGGAAATGCATATTTAAACCAAAATGAGATACCACTACACATGCACCAGATTGGCTAAAATGAAAACAGAAACCAAACCAAACCAAGCAAAAACCACAAGAATACCAAATATTGGCAAGGGCAAAGATGTGGAACAGCTGAAACGTCCATACCCTCTTTATTAAAGTATAATCTGGTATAAATTCTTTAGAAAACTGACTAAATCTGAGTATGTTCATACTCTACGACCCAGCAATTCTACTTTTAAGTATATATCCATCATTGTCGGGGCATATGTGTGTGTTAAACGTTATCAAAAGGCATACAAGAATGTTCATAATAATATTATTTAGAAAAGCCAAACATTGGTTAGAACCCGAAAGGCAACCTGAAGAAGGATGGGCAAATCCATTGCGGTGTAGTCCTGCAATGTAGCAGTTCACCGCAGTGCAGGTGGACCAACCACACCCAGCATGGTGGGTGAATTCACATGTGGAAGGATGGAAGAAAGAAGCCAGACATGGATGCCCGGTGTCCAATTTCATTTATATAAGGTAGTCAAAACCAGACAACATTACTCAGGCTCTAGACTTACGAACTGTGCACTCTTCTGGATATTGAAAAATTGAAAAGTTTATTTTTTAATTAAAAACGACCATGTTTGGGCTTCCCTGGTGGCGCAGTGGTTGAGAGTCCGCCTGCCGATGCAGGGGACACGGGTTCGTGCCCCGGTCCGGGAAGATCCCACATGCCGCGGAGCGGCTGGGCCCGTGAGCCATGGCCGCTGAGCCTGCGCGTCCGGAGCCTGTGCTCCGCAGCGGGAGGGACCACAACAGTGAGAGGCCCGCGTACCGCAAAAACAAACAAACAAACAAAAAACGACCATGTTTAACTTAGATAGATGGCTAATGACAGAATTTTTTAAACATATAGTATTTATGGGGCAGAGGAATAATCTAGGCACCCATAACACCCTGAAATCACCTTTCCATCCCAATTCACAGCGACCCTGAGTCCTGCTTATCTGCTACACAATAATTGTGTTATCTTTTTTTCTTCAGTATATTCTGAGTCCCCCTAATGAGATAAATTTAAGGAAATAAAGTATCACCAAATTAGAAAGCAGGATTCTTTGGCTCTTATTTTTTCTCACAGATGTGCAACTATCACATTCACTAGAAAATAGCTCAAATCAAACTTGGTCCAAGTTCTATTCGAAAAAGGTGACAAGGACACTTTTAGCAACTCATTTTAGCAGGTTCTCTTGGGGAGAAGTCATTTCCCAGCCACCCACATAACCAGAGAGCAACAACCCAAACGTTCAGATAAAAAGAACCGGAATTTATCAAAAGGGTTCCAAATAATGTATAATGAAATTTGAAGTAAAAGTGAAACATTTTCCCCCAAAGTTTAAATACCCTTAGGAGCTGCATATATTTAAACATCTCAGAAGGGAGATTTAAACTTTGAAGAGAAATGTAGCTAGACAGACTCTACCTCAAAAGAGCTGAGAATTTAAAGAACATAGAGGGAACTTGGGGTAGGTTCTTCACTGGATTTGATTTTTACTTGAGCACATGTGCATACTTTACCATAGCTAAAACCAGCTGTGGCCGGCAAACAACTGCCCATCAGCCCAACTGGGTGGCGGAGACGGGACATGAGCCCTGGGGAGAAAAAAAAGCCAGCATTTCAGTCCTAGTTACTAGTACAAAAGAAAAAGCCAAATATACTAGAATATAGTGCTCTGGCAAAAAAGCATTCTACAGTTAGTCTGTTTGCTTATTTTTCCCATTAGAAAAACACTTTTCACAAAATAATATATGCTCATTGAACAGAAACTAAAGAATCCAAGAAAATACAAAGATGAAATAAAGGTCCCTTACAAAATCTTAGTATCCAGAGATACACTGTTATCACTTTGGAGAACATCTTCACAAAAATTTCCTTATGCGTGTTTGAAACATCTGATATGTTTCACAGAAATGTAAATGTTTTGCTCCAAGATTTTTACTCTCAAAATGTAATTGACATGTGTCAATGACTATAAATAGACCTTAATATTATTTCCAAGATTTCACTATTGTAAAATATGCTGTATATTTTTGAACATATATCTGTATGCACCTCTCAAATTATTGCCTCAGGCATAAATTCCTTAAAATGTGACTTCCTGATCAAAGAGTGTCTAGAAAGTTTGTACTAATTCATTCAACCACCAACAGTGTCTAAGTGTACCCATTTCCCCATCCTCCTCTTGAGAGTAGTTTATTATTATTTTTTAATAGCATGGTAGAGTAATGAGACTTCTCTTGATTGGGTCCACATGTAGTATTCCATAGGGTCAATTTCAGTTTTTGTTCAACAAACATTTATTATTTATTTCTTCAACTAGCATTTCTTGAAAGACTGCTTTGTGCCAAGCATTATCTAGATGGTGGGAGACAGCAGTGAGTAAGACAGCGATGGTCCCTACTCTCATGAAGCTTACATTCCAGTGGGAACAGAGAAAATAAAGAAGTACATGCACACACAAGAAGAAGCAGATGATGAGTAGATGAAGCAGATGAAGTAGAGTAGATGAAATAGAGCTTCTTTAGAATGAGTGCCCACAGAAGGCCTTTCTGACAAGACGACAGCTATGCTGCCATTGATGGATGAGTAGCCATCTTACAAGGATCAGAAGGAACAGCATTCCAGGCAGATGGAACAGCATGTGCAAAGGCTGGAAGACAGGAACAAACTTGGCCAACATAAGAACAGAAAGCAGCATTATTAAGTGCCCATTGTGTGCAAGACACTTCTCTAAGTAGATCCCAAAGATTCCAGAGGACCAAAGATGAGGAAAATGAGGACTCTGCACACAGGGGCTCCATCTCAGTGAGGGAAGACAGGCAGAGAGAGGCAATTTCAATGTAAAAGGAGTAAGTTCTGTGATGAAGATACGCAAGGTGCTCTGGGACACAGAGGAAGAGCACCTCGCACACTGTTGGATTCAAAGAAGTCTTCTGTCAGGAGATGATACCTGAGATGGATCTGACAAAAGGAGTCCACATTGTAGGCAGAGGTAGTAGCATGAGATATTGATACTTAGAGGTATGATGCAGGAAGAGCTATTTGAGCAAAGAGTGAGAGGTAGAAGGGGCAAGAAATTATACATGAGAGGTAGGTTATATTCTGGTTGTGGTCAAGGCCTTGTATGCTTTGCAAAGGAGCATTCCATCTTCCTGCAGGTGGGAGGGAGCCATTGAAAGATCCTAAATAAGGGAGTGGTGTAGTCAGATTTACATTTTGATACATCCTTCTGGCATCAGTATAGAGGATGGATAAGAGGAAGTCAACCTTGAAGGCAACAAGACCAGTGAAGAGGCCACTGTAATTATCTAAGTGAACAATGATTAGGGCAGTACTAGTACACAGGGAGAGGCAGGGACCTTCATGAGACATATATAGGACATGAAATTCATTGCACTTGGAAATTAATGAGAAGTGCAAGGAGAATGGATGTATCTATTCTGACTTCCATGTTTCCAGCCCCTGTAATTGGCAAGACGATGATACGATTATCTGATGATGATACACCAGGAAGAGTAAATTTGGAAGGAAAGTAGCGGTATAAGATGAAGAGCTCCATTTCCTCATTGAAGTTCAGGGCATGTGGGATTGCAGGTATCTGTGTCTACCAGGCAGGAGAATCATGCAATTGAAGTATAGTTGATGTACAATATTATGTAAGTTACGGGTGTAGTGTAGTGTTTCGCAATTTTTAAAGATTGTACTCCATTCACAGTTATTATAAAACATTGGCTATATTCTCTGTGTTGTACAATATATCCTTGTAACTTATTTTATACATAATAGTTTGTACCCCTTAGACTTCAATTTTCTTAATGAAGTAGATGGTTGGGCAATTTACTCATGGGCAGTGGATAATACTAGAAAGGGGGTCTTGAGGAGAATGGTAAAAGTTTGAACAGAAAACAGGAAAGGATGCTTACCAGTGACTCTGAAGACCTAGTTGGGGTTAGAGCCCTCATGAAGTTGGGACTCTATAACACATGATCAAAATAAAGAACATAATAGGAATTTCCTTAAGACCCTAACACCTTCCTCTAACTTCAAAGTTTTTGTTTGCCAAATATTTTTATTCTGTGAATTACTACCAGTGGTTTAGTGATGGTTTGTCTCTCTGATAGAAAAAAAAAAAAAAGTCTGTCACTCTCTTTGCATTGTCATTACTTCTGGTAAAGAGATGGATTGTCATGAGCTAAACTGATCAGAAGTCAAAAAGTAGACGGGATAGTCATGGGTTTCAATTCACAGCCTCATCTGGATCCTCCAATGATCTAAGTTGCCTCTTTCTGGAGGAGATGACAGTCATTAAACACAGACTCTGGAGCCAGTAGGTTCTACGGCTCCAATGGTTTCAAAGATTTCTGTGAATTCAAATCTCAGTGCAAATACTTATTAACGGTGTGCCTTGAGCACAACTCATGCCTCAGTTTCCTCTTCTGTAAGATAGAGACATCAACAGCATCTACCTCGTTGGATTTCTCTGAAGATTAAATAAATAAATATACATAAAATAGGGTCTGGTCCAAAGTAAGTCTTCAGTAAATATCAACTATTTCTGAGTCCCATGCCTTTCCTCTTATCATCCTTCTTTCTCTCTGTCTTATCTCTTTTCTACTTTCTTTTCTCCCTAATAAACAGCTGCCATAGTTAGAAGTTCTCAACCCCTGTTTTTCTTTTTTTTATCGTTCGATCTAGCTTTAATTTTAAAAGTTATCTGTGTGGTATTTCTTACATTATAAGAATAATTTATATACATTGTAATTTTTTAAAACCCTAGCACAATCTACAAAGCAGAAAATAAGTTTCCCTTACCCCCAGTCTCATTCCCCAGAGGTAAACATTAACAGCTTGTAATCTGTTATAATCTTATTAGTTTAAAAATTATTACCTAAACTGTAACAGGATTTTTCTATGTATGCACGTATTTCTATATATTGACTTTTCAAAAGTAAGACTATAAATATACTGTTTTGCACCTTTTTTTCTTTACTAAGCAACTTATCACTAACATCTTTTCAGGTCAGCACATCCTGATCTGCCTCGGTATTTTTTTTAACGTCACCACCACCACCACTCTGTTTCTTAAATTTTTTCTTTGAAGGAAGGGGAAAGAAGAGTGTGAAGAAGAAAACTCCTGATTCTAAGGGTTTCTATCTCTAGCCACAAATATGTCCTCACTGGCCCCGCTCAGACATGCTGCCACTTCCTCTCTAACCAAACGCCCAGTGACCATCAGGAATACCCAAGTGGACTCACTCCATAAGAGAATAAAAACTTCCTTGGATTTATTCCTGATATTTAGAACCAGTGTAATGGAAAAGTGGCCGCTTTCCAAAAGGGATTTGTTTGGGCATCACAACTTTTCATGAGAAAAATCTAAAAAAAGTACTGCAAGTACTTCAAGAAGTCAAAAGAATATGGAAGTTACAGTGGGTTCCAACTTCTATAACACTGAGGTAAGGAGATTTCCCCCCATAGGCTCAGAGTAGTCCAGTACAGGTTGGACGAGGGCTGAAGACCAGAGCTGTGGTTGTAATCGTGTTGGAATTTTCTGGAATTCTACATCTTTCCATAGATGATAGGTTTGCAAAAATAGCCATTATTGCAAATTACAGCTGGGAAAGGGGGTTAAATATGCCTCTGGTATATTCAAGTCAAATAGTAACTGTGTAAGACTGTGTCCTGTGTAAAACATTTTCTGTTTTCCATACAAGAAAGAACAGACGATGAGACATTTAAGGGTAATTTTCTATTGCAACTTTCTAAAGTTAAGAGCAAATTTAGAGGGGTAAAGAGAAAAAAGAATGAGCCTTTAGGACATTTGAAATTTTATTACATTTAGCTCCATGTAAATTTCAAGAACAGATGCATAATGACTAAATGGCCTTTTGCTTCCTTGTCATCTATCATTTTTCCAACCTGGCAGAAATGTAAAAAAAAAAATCAACCTACGTCTTGCCACCTGACTAGAAAAAACAAAAACGCATCAATGAGGAGGAGAATTGCACAGAAGACAGGTTGTATTTCGACTCTTAAACATTTCTACAGGGATATTTGGTCTTGTTAAGTGTCTGACCAGAGATACATTGCCTCTCTGGGGCCTGGCTCCCCGACTCTCCCAGCCTGAAGTTTCTGACTTACCAGCTGCGTTGTGCTGGTGATACCAGATCAACTCGGGGATTGATTGAAAGAGGTGTCTTTCAGCCACGTACCACTGTCCTGAGTCCTTCCTTTTAATCTGATAATGTTTGATGGTAGCCTCCATACTTCTACAATCAGTAAAATGTGAGTTCATAAACAAGCAAAAGACCACGTTGGAACCAAGTCAATCATTAAGCAACAGGACTCCACCTCTAAAACTCATATCCTAGTAACACTACACACTGAAGAGCAGATAGGATTAAATTCAACAGCTGCACCCCCAGCCCAGGAAAATTCCTCAGCTATGGTACTGGGGTCTTAGATTCAAACATAACTTCAGCGCAAGTTGTCTAGGTGACAAGTCTAGTGTCCAAAAATGTACAGCTCGTAATGGACACTTATGAGCATTTATTGAATCAAGTGTCAGTTCAATGAATGAATAAATGCACTGTGAGAGATGTGAGACAAAGGAGGGAGGAAAACCAGTATCGGGTGTATTGATGAGCAGGTTTGCTACGGGCAGCTGGGGCTTAATCCCTCTAGGAAGAGATGAGAGTCTGTGGAACATACCTCAGAGTCTTCCCACTAAAGTGCAAAGGAGCTGAAGGGCTTATCCTCCACTCCTCATGGATGGAGGGTCACCTAGGAAGCTAACTCTCAGGTACCTCCAGTCCACCCCTGGGGACCACAAGAACCCGCAGCCAGAGAACATCCTCAGGCAGAAAGAAACAGGAAGCTTTCTGAGTACAAGAGAGCTCTCTGCAGGGTAACCCAGGGGTAAACCAAGGTGAGGAGAGAATCGCACCAGCAGTGTCTTCTACAACTAATCAAATCTCCTTACTTGATGCTTGAGAAAAGGAGATGAGACAGTTTAAGTAATTTATCCAATGTCACATGCAGAGCTCGTTAGGGGATAAAATTTGAACCAATTAGTTGTCCCAAGTTCCAGGCCAGCAATTTTCTATGTTAGGCTCTCACTTACATTCTCTATGTGATGGTGTCTCCATAACAATGACTGTCGCAGGGATTGCTATTTCTAGAGAGATCAAAATCACAACTGCTTACCTCCCAGCTCTTATAAACACAGAAATGGTGTAGCATCCCAAATGTCTTGAATCTCTGACAATAAATGCACCTTCTTTAGACTGCAAAACAATTCATTCATTGTACAAGTTTATTCCTTATTAGGAAGAAAGACAAACATCTCAATAATGAAAACCAAAGCTATACTGATTTACTATAAAAGGATGATACTGTTTTTTCAAGTACACACAATGTTATCTCTTAAACCCTTTATAGACTTAAATGTCATAACTATAAAATAAAATATAATTGGGACAAGAATTTGCAATGCATGAGTATTTTAAAACTTTGCTCCTGATTTTTCTAAGAATTCTGCATTTGACAGCCTTGTGCCCCACCATTTAGTTATTTTTGTTCTACTGATCAAGATAATAGATAAAAATAGCTGATGAATAAGAAGAACTCTGAGACAGACTGACAGGATTGTTCTTTAGAGGAAAAGAAACAACATGGTAAGTGGGGGTGAAGGAGGCAGAGAGGAATACATTTGGGAAGATGAGGAATGGAAAGAGACCAGAGCTCATGATACGGATGGAAAGAGAATAGACTTGGGAGAGTCTGGAGAGAAGAGCGAGGACAGCCATTCTGCTTGCTCTAGGGGTACAGGAGAGGCAGAAGGAGAAATGGCAGGAGGGAAGAATATTATAATAAGTTTGATGGTACATTATCAATTGGATCCCCATGGACATTCTTTGGGAAACTCCACTAAAGCTGAAAATTGCTTTCAAATAAGCTTAAAGTTGACGGTTTGGCTTAGTTTGATACCGTAAAAAAAGTTTTCCCGTTATTAAGTGTGCTTACACTCATGAAGAGGAAAATATCTCAGAATCTTGGCAGACCCGTGAAAGCTTACACTTATCAAGTGCTGGTGGGTTGCTTGAGAACTGCACGATCCAAACAGCATCTCCTCAAGATGAACATAATACATCTTCTCCTTCTCTTTCCAGATGCTTACCAAGAAACAAGCCTCATTTTCTGGTCAAATTTTTGAACCAATTGAAAAGAATAGAGAGCCCAGAAATAAACCCACGCTTATATGGTCAAATAATCTGTGACAAAAAAAGACAGGAATATACAATGGGAAAAAGACAGCCTTTTCAATAAATTGCAATGGGAAAACTGGACAGCTACATGCAAAAGAATCAAACTGGGTTACTTTCTCACACCATATACCAGAATAAACTCAAAATGGATTAAAGACTTAAATGTAAGACCTGAAACCACAAAAGTCCTAGAAGAAAACACAGGCAGTATGCTCTCTGACATCGGTCTTAACAACATTTTTTTGGATTTGTCTCCTCAGGCAAGGGGAACAAAAGCAAAAATAAACAAATAGGACTATATTAAACTACAAAGCTTCTGCACAGTGAAGGAAACTATCAACAAAATGAAAAGGCAGCCTACTGAATGGGAGTAGATGTTTACAAAAGATATATCTGAAGAGGGGTTAGTGTCTAAAATACACAAAGAACTCATACAACTCAACATCAAAAAACAAACAATTCTATTTAAAAATGGGCAGAGGACCTGAATAGACATTTTTCCAAAGAAGATATACAACAGACCCATGAAAAGATGCTCAACATCACTAATCATCAGGAAAATGCAAATCAAAACCACAACGAGATATCACCTCACACCTGTCAGAATGGCTGTCATCAAAAAGACAACAAATAACAAGTGTTGGCAAGGATGTGGAGAAAAGAGAACACTTGTGTACTACTGGTGGAATTATAAATTGGTGCAACCACTATGGAAAATAGTATGTAGATTCCTCAAAAAATTTAAAATAGAACTACCATATGATTCAGCAATTCTACTTCTGGATATTTACCTAAAGAAAACGAAAGCACTAGTTTGAAAGGATATATGCACACCAATGTTCATAGCAGCACTATTTGCAATAGCCAAGATATGGAAGCAACCTAAGTGTCCATCAACAGACGAATGGATAAAGAAGATGTGGTACATATATATACAATGGAATATTACTTAGCCATAAAAAAAGAATGAGATCTTGCGATTTGTGACATGGGTGGACCTAGAGGGTGTTATGCTAAGTGAAATAAGCCAGACAGAGAAGGACAGATACCATATGATGTCACCTATATGTGGAATCTAAAAAGCAAAGCAAACAAGCCAACAAAAGAAAAACAGACTCATAGATACAGAGAACAAATGGGTGGTTGCCAGATGGGAGGGGGTTGGGAGGGGGCATGAAATAGGTGAAGGGGACTGCATTACAAACCTCCAGTTATAAAATAAATAAGCCACAGGGATGTAATATACAACATAAGAAATACGGTCAATAATATTGTAATAACTTTGTAAAGGGACAGATGGTGACTTAACAGTGATCATTTCATAATGTATGCAAATATCAAATCACTATGCAGTACACCTGAAACTAATATAATATTGTGTGTCAACCATATTTCAATTAAGAAAGGAAATTCAAATTAAAATGAAAAAATCTAGAAATTAATAAGGAAACACTACATATCAGGACCTCTGTTATATCGGTCAGGCAATACTCAGAAATAAATTCACAGTCTCATTATTTATATCAATAAATGAAAGGAATACAAAATAAACAGATCCAACTCAAGAAGTTAGGTTAAGAATTATAAAATAAACCCAAGTAAAGTAGAAGAAAAGATCTAGAGACTGTCATATAGAATGAAGTAAGTCAGAAAGAGAAAAACAAATATCATATATTAACGCATGTATGTGGAACCTAGAAAAATGGTACAGATGAACCAGTTTGCAGGAAAGAAGTTGAGACACAGATGTAGAGAACAAACGTATGGACACCAAGAGGGGAAAACCACAGTGGGGTGGGAGTGGTGGTGTGCTGAATTGGGCGATTGGGATTGACATGTATACACTGCTGTGTATAAAATTGATGACTGATAAGAACCTGCAGTACAAAAAAAAACAACTAATACCAATCTTTCTTTGGGTTATTTGTATGGAAATATGTTAATATAAATGTTTCAGACATTACATGAAATTTCTAAAAATCTTATATGTTCTGACATAACGATATAAGTCATAATTCTAGTTATTAATTTAAAATGTATATCTCAGAAATAACTAAATTTCCTTATCAATTGCATTATTCTAAAAAAATAAAGACAAAAGCAGAAAATAATAAATTATAAAAATATAATACAGCAAGTAATTAAATTCAAAGTCTGGTTGCCTAGGGAAAAACAATAAAATAGATAAACTACTACTTAACCTAATCAATAAATAATGGGGTGAATCTATTAAAAAATAAGTCACAAGCATCCAGAAAAAAATTAAAGAATCTTCTTGACTCTATAAAATACATTTGAAAACTTGAATAAAATGGGTAATTAGCTAGCAAAACATAAAATTTATCAAAATTGATTCCAGAAAAGCTAGAAATCTTACTGGACCAATTGAACTGAAACACGGATAAGGTTTTAAAAGAGCTACAACATTAAAAAGCACCATAGTTACACCTTGTGATGTTACTAAATCTTAAAGAAATGATAGATCAATTAAATAATTCCAGAGCATATGAAAGAAGAAAAACTTCTAAATTATACAAAGTGGTTTAACATCCATACCAACAACACAGCAAAGATTGTGTACAAAAGGGAAAACAACTAACCAGTCTTCATTTATATCAATGCAAAAATCCTAACTAGGGGCTACCCTGGTGGCGCAGTGGTTGAGAGTCCACCTGCCGATGCAGGGGACGCTGGTTCGTGCCCCGGTCCGGGAGGATCCCACATGCCGCGGAGCGGCTGGGCCTGTGAGCCATGGCCGCTGGGCCTGCGCATCCGGAGCCTGTGCTCCGAAACGGGAGAAGCCGCAACAGTGAGAGGCCCACGTACCGCAAAAAAAAAAAAAAAAAAATTCCTAACAAACTGAATCCAGTAGCACAATAAAAGAATAATATACCATGACCAAGAGGGATTACATACAAGAATGCACAAGTAATTTAATATTAGGGATTTTATTAATATGATTCATCATTTAATAGATCTGAGGAGAAAAATCTCATCAACAACTCCATAGATGTTGAAGAAGCATTTGACAATTTCAACTTATATTATCAGGATTTTCTTATTTTTTATAAAATGGTAATATATGTGTACTTCTTTAACACAATAGCCCTTATTTACTTTAGTCCCAAGTCCAGCATCATGTTTTATGTAGAAATCATTCTAACTAAAACCAGGAAAAAAGAAATACCCACTGTCAGCCCTGGTATTTAATTCTGTTCTGAGATACTAGCCAGTGCAATTAAATGAGGCAGAAATTAGCAACACTGATTTAAAATTGTAAAAGAGGGTTGAAATAATCACTGTTTGTTGCTGATAAGATTACATACCTGAAACCCAAGAGAATTGCCTGAAAAAATACTACAAAAATTTTTTGAATTCATCTAAGTCATCAGTTACAAACTAATTCACAGAAATCAAGAGCTTTCAAAAGTAAAAATAACAAGATAAGCCCATTTATAATAGCAACAAAAAGATAAAATACCTTAAAATAAACTTAAAAATCCATGTGCAAGGGCTAAATGAAGAAAACCTTAAAATGATCCTGAAAAATACAAAAGTATTTGCTTTTTCTTATTAGGTCTTAACTCCATCTAAGATCTGTTTTTGCTTGATGTAGGGACCTAATTTTAATTTTTTCTATATGAGTATTTAATATATGGGTCCTGGAACAAATTGGTCCCTAAACCCCACTGATCTGTAATGCATGAACAATTTTCTCTAAATTAATCTGTAAATTTAATGCAACCAAGAGGAAAGTTTTTTAAATGAGGCAAAGTAATTCTGAAGTTCATATGGACAAAATATGTGTCTCCAGAATGTTTCTAAAAAAGAAGAAAGGAGGCTAGCCACACCAGAGAAAGCTTCAGTGTTTAAAAACATTATAATGGCAGAACATGAATAGACAGGCTGATCAATGAAACCATGTAGTAAGTCCAGACATAGTTTTTTGTGTTTATGATGAAAGTGGCATCTCAAATCAATACAGACAAGAAGGACACTTGGTAAAGAAAAAAATTAACTTGAATCCAAACCTCATGATAACAGGAAAAATTATAAATGGATCAAACATGTATACATAAAAAATAAAGTCACTAAAGTAGTCAAGAAACATGGGAATTTCTTTTTATAACCTTGGAGTGGACAAGGCAATTCTAACCTGACACAAACCCTGAAGTCTTACGAAAATTTGTCTTAAAAATTCAAATACTATTCATGGCAAGAAAAAAAACACAAAGCAAAAATTGGAGAAAATATTGCCACATATCACAAAGAGTTAATTTCCTCAATATAGCTACCTAGGTCCTACAAATTGTGAGGGAAGCATCAAAAAAACCCACAGAAAATTTTGCAAAGGATATGGACAGCTACAGAAAAGGAAATACAAATATATAGACTTTAATATAGAAAAAACTGCTTAACATTCCCAGAATAAGAGAAAAGCAAATTAAATCACACTGAGATGAGATGTCAGAGAGCAAAGTTCCAAATGTTTAATTAAAATGCTTGCTGAAGATGTTGTGGGAAAATAAGCACTCTCTTACATGTCTAAATGTAAGACAGATATATAAATTGATACAACTCTTATAGAGGGCATTGTGATATCTAACAAAATTGGAAATGTGCATTCTCTTTGACCCAGAATTTCCACCTTTGGTGATTTATCCTACAAATATTCTCACATAAATGGAAAGAAGACAAATGTGTTGGTTACCTACGGCAGGACTGTTTTAATAGTAAAGAAGTATATACTACTTAAATTTCTATGATGAAGGATCGGTTAAATAAATTGTGACAGGGACTTCCCTGGTGGCGCAGTGGTTAAGGATCCACCTGCCAATGCAGGAGACACGGGTTCGAGCCCTGGTCTGGGAAGATCGCACATGCCGCGGAGTAACTAAGCCTGAGTGCCACGACTGCTGAGCGTAGGCTCTAGAGCTCGTGAGCCACAACTATTGAAGCCCGCACACCTAGAGCCCGTGCTCCGCAACAAGAGAAGCCACTGCAATGAGAAGCCTGCGCACCGCAACGAAGACCCAACGCAGCCAAAAAAAAATAATTAATTAAAAAAAATAAATTGTGACACATTCATGCTAAGAAATACTATGCAGGTGTAAAATGAATGAGGACGCTTTACATACTGATGTGGAAAGATTCCTAAAATATATTATTAAGTGAAAAAAAGTAATGTACAGAAAAGTATAATAATTATGTTACCATTTGCATAAAAATAACACAAGAAAATATTGATATATTGTACTTGCTTGCATATGTAGTAAATATCTGTGAAAGGACACAAAACAAACTAATAATAGTAGTTTGGAGGGAAATTGATGGGTTGGAGACAAGGATGAAAGAAAATTCAAAGTCCTTCCTTTTGATTTTTGAAGTATAAAAATTTATTGACTATTGAAATATGAAATTAATAAAATTATAAGATACTTCCATAAATAATTTATGCAATAAATTTGAAAATAAATATAAAATAGGCAATTCCTTAGGTAAATATAAATTAAATCCCCCCAAAAAACGCAAACAGGGGCTTCCCTGGTGGCGCAGTGGTTGAGGGTCCGCCTGCCGACGCAGGGGATGAGGGTTTGTGCCCCGGTCCGGGAGGATCCCATGTGCCGCAGAGCGGCTGGGCCCGTGGGCCATGGCCGCTGAGCCTGCGCGTCCGGAGCCTGTGCTCCGCAACGGGAGAGGCCACAGTGGTGAGAGACCCGCGTACCGCAAAAAAAAAAAAAACAAAAAAGAAAACGCAAACAGAAAAGGAAATTAAATTGTAATCAAATATCTATCTGTTTGAAAATGCAGCTTGCCAGACTATTTTACAAAAGATATATCTAACCTTCAAGAAACAAATAACTTCTATCTAATATAACAATTCCAGAGATTGGAAAAAGAGATAAAAACCCCACATGCCAACTCATTTTATGATGCTAGTATAACTTTTATGCTAAAACCAGACAAAGAGGACAGAAAATTAGAAGCCAGGCTAACTTTGAACTTGATAGAACAAATGCTAAATAAAATATTAGGAAACCCAAACAAGCAATATATTTTAAATGCTTCATAACCAAACAGGATGTAAACCAGGCATATTTTTAAAAATAAAAATCAGAAAATATGTAAATTACAAAAATATTTTAAGATATAGAGGAAAAATATGTATATATTTAAAATATCATACACACTCTTCAGACAGATTAAAGATCTAAATGTGAAAAGCACATCTTTAAAACATTTAGGGCTTCCCTGGTGGCGCAGTGGTTGAGAGTCCGCCTGCCGATGCAGGGGACATGGGTTCGTGCCCCGGTCCGGGAAGATCCCACATGCCACGGAGCAGCTGGGCCCGTGAGCCATGGCCGCTGAGCCTGCGCGTCCGGAGCCTGTGCTCCGCAACGGGAGAGGACACAGCAGTGAGAGGCCCGCGTACCGTAAAAAAAAAAAAAAAATTAAACACATGGACAAAATGGGAACACACCCTTCTACTGTGGTTGCCTCTGCTGAGTGAGTGAGGACCAGAAAGATGAGGGAGGGGGTGGGCTTTAACTGTATCTGTAATGTCTTATTTTGTTAAAGAATGTTATGACCCAATGTTACTATTGATATTTACGATATCTGGGTTGTGGGTATGGGAAGGTTTGCTACCAAATTCCCCATTCTAGCCTTTGTAGGGAGGTCAGACACTTGCCCCGTTCTGGTTTCCTCTCAGATGTAGAACCTCACGTAGGACCTGCCCAGCCCAGAGATTCAGGCCATATTACCTGTGACCAGCTTGCTTACTGTGGACCTACTTTTCGACTTCCCTTCTCCACTTCTGCCTGCCTGTCATCACACCTTCTTTGTCCATTCTGCACCCACTAATGTATAATGTCACCATGCCAGGCAGATATTGCATTTGCTGCCATGCTCCATTTCCTTGCAGCCAGTGAGGCCAGGCCAGACCTCCAGCCTCTGTCCCCACCACCACCTGAGGCTGGTCTGTGTCCCTCGTGCTCAGCCTGTCCCCCAGCTACTAACTGGACCATCCCTGTGTCCTAAGCCATTACTGGCACTGAGTTTTGAGATACAGACCTGATTCTCGCTCATATTTCTAGATTTCCTCAATATCCGACACCAGGTCATAATGACACATATACTTCTCACTTACTTTCTAGTTCTGACTGTACATTTACCCACAGTTGATATTTACCGTCAGGTGGAAATTTAAACTATACACAGTTTTGTTTTGTTTTGACCTAGATGAGCAGTTTTGATCTGAGTTTGATATTTTGGCTACTCCACTCTTCCTTTTGTTCCCAAGAACGAAAGTGCAGCCCCGTGTATTTTTCTATATCTGTGTTTTTCATGAGTCTAAGCTAAGCTCAGGAGGGCAGACTATATATTGGATTGTCATTGATGCAAAGGTACACAGGCAATCCAAACAGAGACCCTTCTGGCAGAAAGCACTTCAGAGTGAATGAAGGAGTTTTAGTATGTTAGAGCTGGAATCATTTCAGGAGAAAGACATTTCTGAAATTATGGTGAAAATCAATGAAAAACATGATTTGATACAAAGATATCTAGCTTACGACTTAAAAAATGTATAGTAGAGATGAAGTTGTAAGAATATTTTAAAGCTAAAAAAACAAAACCAGTGAGTAATACAACTTTTTAGTTGGGTAAAGTCTTTATAATGTGCCTCTCTCAGAAATTTTGAAAATATTCACAAATTTATTCACAAATAAATTGAATTACCTCTTGTCTCAAAAGACGTTCTGTCTGATTTCTGGTGATATTTCTATGGTACCACCTGTAAAAGTAATAAAAATAATTTTTAAATGTTATGTTCTATTTCTTTCCAGAAAAAAAAAACCCAAAAAACCCCAAGCTGCTCCATTTCCTTCATTTTTAAAAACTTTCTCCAGAACTGATTTTAGAAAACGGAGTGATTTTTAACTCAGATAAACAATAACGTACTGTAATGTGTCCGTTAGTTTAATACAGTTTTATTGATTGCAAGCCAAGATCTCACTTATTCTATCACATCTCCATTCAACTTTCTGACACACAGTATATAATTTTGAATGATATAACCTCCTGAAAATTCCATAAAAGGTATGTGGTTAGGAAGTCATCATCTTCAATAAACACCTTACAGAGCTTTGGTTAAACAAACTAAAAAATAACCATTTCTTTCCCCTCAGGAACATCTTGTTTACATGCTTATATATGTGTTACGTTATCTTTCTGAACTTAAAACTCACACCAACTTATCTGACTCTCCTAAGTTTGTTACCTTGTGGTAAAGTCAGTGGTTTGATAGCGTAAACAACCAATATACAAATCACCCTGCCCCAATCCCTCACGGGCCTCATGGTGGTCCTCTTTTTCCCCTCGCTTACTAAGCTTGGGCCACATTGGGAATCTTTCCTGGCTCAAACTCACGAAGCCCTTTTCCGCCTCCGACCTTGCTGTTATCTCTGCATGAAGCCATCATTAAATGACTTTAAAATACCAGAGCTACACACAGTGATCATAATTAAGTAACACTGTAATTTAAACACATGGTTTGGTATAACAACACAATCAGTAGGCAAATGTGGTACAGGAAAGAGAGAGGAAACGGTAGAACAAAGGCGAGAGACAGAAAAATGGAAAAGCTTTCATTTCAAAACAAGATTTTAAAAAGGAGTTACTCTAATTTTACCAGAAATAATATTTTTGTGGACAGTGGAAGGAAGAGTGCATATATAACCATGCAGTAAGTCAAGTGGGGGGAGCGCAAAGGTGGCTGATTGAAACTCAGACCTGCCTTGGAGGATGGAACCTATCTCATCAATGTGGACTTCCTCTAACCTTCAATAGTAGAAAGTTGCCACTAAATTAGAATGGTCAGGTTCTTTAAATACTAATGCCCTCCAATTGAAAACAGTCTTTTAAAAAGATGAACCACAGAGAATAGGGGATGATTACAGATGATTCTAATCAAAGTAATATGACTATATGACTACTTACTGCTCGTGGAAACAAGAGTAACTGTGATGTTAAACTGTGCATATCATTCAGTACTTTTTAATGACTATTCATATTGTGGAAGGGAATTTCAAGATGAGTCTGAGACCTCTTGCTGTAGAAAGAAGAAATTCTTTCAAAATAAATGAGGCAGAATTAAAGACACAGGGAACCAGTTTAATGGGCCCCCCACTGGCTAAGTTCTGAAATATGGGTGCTAAAAGGAGAATGATGATTATAGCTCACTGAAATAACTGAAGCTATAAAAAGCCAAGACTGCATAATGTACTCGAAAGGGGAGAGATTAACATAAATTGATTTTTTTCTCAATAATGTTTTTTACCTGCTATTGTGTTGGTGTTAATTTTGTTGCTTTGTACTTATTTATTATAGTGATAAATAAAATAAATATATTAATTTTGACTAAATATAAATTAAAAATCCATCCACGTGGAAGTCATACTTAGAATGACTTCAAAGTAGTAACAAAAGAGCCAGATAGAAGTATATGATGAATTTAAGACCCTTTAAAATAATGCAGAATTCCATCTGCATTATTATAATGATATATGTAAGGCAGGAAAAGATAGGATGAATGCAATTTAGAGGAGGTGGGAGCATGGTATTTCAGAATTTCATCTCTTTAAATCAGTTGGTGAAAGTTAGAAGAGTTTTTGTTCTGTTTTGTTTTTTTCAAATAGGTAAGGCTGTAACTCCTTTACTGAGACAACACTGATTATAAAACTAATATTGAGGGGCTTCCCTGGTGGCGCAGTGGTTAAGAATCCACCTGCCAATGCAGGGGACACGGGTTTGAGCGCTGGTCTGGGAAGATCCCACATGCTGTGGAGCAACTAAGCCCCTGTGCCACAACTACTGAGCCTGTGCGCTACAGCCTGTGAGCCACAACTGCTGAAGCCCACGCACCTAGAGCCTATGGTCCGCAACAAGAGAAAACACCGCAGTGAGAAGCCTGCGCACCGCAACGAAGAGCAGCCCCGGCTCCCTGCAACTAGAGAAAGCCCACGCACAGCAACAAAGACCCAATGCAGCCAAAAATAAATAAATAAATAGTAAATAAATGTTTAAAAAATTAAAAAAAAAACTAACATTGAATGATTTCAATAGAAGCCCCAATACCCAGGATTGTGGTGGGCCTTCTACTG
The DNA here is from genome assembly GCF_008692025.1 of Phocoena sinus. Taxonomy (NCBI): domain Eukaryota; kingdom Metazoa; phylum Chordata; class Mammalia; order Artiodactyla; family Phocoenidae; genus Phocoena; species Phocoena sinus. The sequence goes on from NC_045767.1 coordinate 72,251,265, forward strand.
ACATATTAAAAAAAATCCTGGCTCAAACTCACCAGGATTGGACTCACGGTACGTCCAACTGTGGTTGAGTACAACCATCTTATATATATGTAAGCCACCCATGTGCCATTCTTAGATTTCTGATCAATAAGTAACAGTATTGTGGTCTTGAGTTTTAGCCCTAGAAACCCTATTAGGTCTGAGAAGGTTAATCTGCTTCACTGAGTGACTTTCTAACCCTGAGAAGGTTAAGCACTCAGTGTAGAGACAATTAGATAAATCAGACTCATATTTCCATAGCTCAGGATAATCAATGTTTGCTATTTAAAATATCTATAACTTTAAGAGAATCTGGCATATCAGGTTTTTGTCTTTGATTTAAAATTAATCTTAAACTTGTTATTTGAAGTTTGAGGGAATTGAACCAATTTTTAAAATGACATTCATATGGATAAGAGAACTCGATTTACCACATATATCTGTTTAACTTATTACACTTCCAGGATCATGTAAGGACTTACAAAGGGCTATTACAATTGCAAATTTGCCCTGTCAGGCATGTGACGTACAATACTTAAAAAGAAAACTGAATTTATTCAGTTTATCAATGCAAGTTAGATGTTTCCAGAAATTTAATTAACTGAGCTTATAAATAGGATGGATTGTTTAAAGACATTTCGTATGTTGAGTATGAATTAAGGTGATTGTTCTTAACTTTTTTAGATTTATGCGTGGTATATCAAGACTTACAAGTTAAATCTGAAGGCTTACTGAAAACCAGGGTTTTACGTTGTAATGTTGATAATTTAATTTCAAACCAAAGTAGCCATAAATATTTCTCTGAATAAAGGTTCCCCTGAAATGTCAGAAGCCCATGTGGACACAGCATTCCTTCCCCGCTCGGCCCCTAACTCCCTCCTGCCCACTTTAGGCCTCAAGTCACTTCCTCAGGAAGGTCTTCCCCACCCAACACGCTCATTTAAATTATATCCCCTTCCCTCTCCCTGTGCCCCATACTGTTCCTTCATAATACCACAATTTAAAATGATATATTTATTTGTGAATTTGGGGTTGTTTAATGTCTATTTTCCCATGAAGCTGTAAGTTGCATGAAGGCAGGGACTGCTTCTGTGTATTCCATATTGTGTTTCCAAGGCCTGGAACAGCTAACATCTGGTACATCCTAAGTGCACGATAAAAAAGACTGAACAAATAAATTGACTGGAGGACTGAAGTATCTATGAATGTAGTACACCTGTAATACTAGGCAAGGTGGACCAAACTGTAAATGCCTTACCTGTTCATTTCACAGTTCAAGACGGGTTCGAGCCCTGGTCCAGGAAGATCTCACATGCCACGGAGCAACTGGGCCCCTGCGCCACAGCTAGTGAGCCTGCTCTCTAGAGCCCGCGAGCCACAACTACTGAAGCCTGCGTGCCTAGAGCCCGTGCTCCACAACAAGAGAAGCCACCACAGTGAGAAGCCCGTGCACTGCAACGAAGAGTAGCCCCCACTCGCCGCTGCTGGAGAAAGCCCGCGCGCAGCAACAAAGACCCAATGCAGCCAAAAATAAATAAAAATAAATAAATTTAATATCTCAACCTTAGTGTCTGATCTGCAGAATGAGGGGCAGAATGATCTACAGAGTGACTGCTAAGATTTCCGTCTTCTAAATCTATAAGGGTAGCAAGAATGTATTTCTAAGCAGAACTCTAGTAACATACCAAATGTTCTTCCAAACTACATTAGCCTACTTCTCAACTTCATTGATTTCTAAAAGATTTCAAAACATGAGCTAAATACAGTCATGTGTCTATATATTAAGTCTAATTTCATTTATGCACAATTAATGCCATTTTTAATTTTTTAAAATGTTTTGACCACGCTGCATGGCATGAGGGATCTTAGTACCCTGACCAGGGATCGAACCCATGCCCCTTGCAGTGTAAGTGCAGAGTCTTAACCACTGGACCACCAGGAAAGTCCCCATTTTTTAAATAATAACTTTTCCATTTAGGACATGCATTAAAATAAGTGCAAGATGAGTGTTTGGTTTCACATTGTCACTGTCAAAAATTTTTTTAATTGACCGTACAAAACAAAAGTGATTTTAAGAAAAAGAAGTTTCTGAATCAACCGTTATAAGGATCAAAGATCTCTTAGGTTAAAGCTGCCAACCGTGTTACCTTCTTTTCCTTACTTTGGTCTTACAGACCAAAAACACTATGTATACTTATAAGCTGCCCAAATGTACATATTTTTCATAGATTAACCATAGGACATATTTTGGAGGACACTTACTCGTATATTTCTAAGTTGGTTGGTTTGTTTTCAGTTACATAGTTGCTTGGAATTAAGCCTTCATTCCTACAAAGACAAAGCAAAAATCAAAATGCTTGGCACATTTGTGGCATTATTGTGGCAAAAATCCTTTTAAAAACCTCAAGGATGCAGGGGAAAATCAAATTCATTTGACTAATTAAATTGTTGAAAGAAGAAAGAAAAGTTTTTTCATTTCAACTAAAATCTCTGCATGATAAATACTAAGTTTCTGACTTATAATGTGAATAGTTTAAGACGTTTTCTGACAAAAATCTTTGCAAAGAGGAAAAGGTGTACTTACGTGATCACTGGGACATCATAGTGACTAGATTAAAAGCATACCAATTACAAAGATATTGACTTAATTCTTTTTAATTGCCACAGAGTATTCCACAGAATAGATATTCTAGTTCAGCCACGCCCCTATTACAGCAAAGCTGGAAAGAAATACTTGAACATGCCTTCTTGTGTACAAGTAAAAGTACTTCTCTAAGACAGATACCAAGCAGGGAAACTGCTGGGTCACGGAGTATGTACATCTTTCAGTAGATACAGTAAATTGCTGTTGAAGGGAAATGTACCAATTTATACACTCATCGGCAGGGGAGGGGTTTCACTTTTCCTATACCTTCGCCAATGAAATCTGAAATTTAAAATTATGAAAAGATCTCCAAGACATTTTATTGAGGAATACAAGCAAGTTGCAGAGCAATGCATAAAGTATGGTCAGACTTAGGTAAATTATATCTGCAAACAATACCATATGTTTCAATGAGTGCATTGAGAATGATCTGGACAAGTACTCACTAAATGAATAATGGTGCTTCCTTTTGGGAAAGAGACTGGGTTTGGAGGTGCGGCAAAGCAGAATTTGGGTACTATTTATCATGTTTGAATCCAAAAAAAAAACAACTATATTCAGTTATTAACTTTGAAGTTAAAAATTGTTGTTGTTTCTCTCTGAGTCATGCCAATAGGCCACCTGCAGCCGTAGCTAATTACACAGCCCTGAACCTACTAACTTACTGTGATCACTGGGACATCATACCTCTTTTCCCACTGAAAAGTCTCCATCACATGTTGAGACTCAATCAAAAACTGGTAACACAGCCAAATCATCAGGAAAATATAAATAAAGAGGTATGTATGTACTTCTGATGCTTAGACACTTATAATCTCCAAATCTTGACAAGGATCAGAAATCAGTGCCAGCATTCTTTCCCAGAAAGCTCACCTACTCCTCAGAATTCTTCTCTACCCAGGACTCCAGTCTGGCATTAGCAATCTATTGCAACTGACACAAAGAAGTCTTATTGCATCCCAGGGTCTTTTTTCTTTCCAATTTAATTCAGAAACTATTGCAATGTTTACTTCTAAAACTAGTCATTGTAGAAATATGAAAATGAATAAGATACTGTTTCCATTTCTATCTCAGAGCTTAACAGGAAAAAAATTCAAATTGCCAAAGAAAGCATAAATTAGAATAAGAACTTGTATGGTAGGAACTATCATTCCCATTTTACAAATAAAGAAACAAAAATTCATTAAAAATAGAACTACCATATGATCCAGCAATTCTGCTTCTAGGTATTTATCTGAAGAAAATGAAAACACTAACTCAAAAAGATATATGCACCCCCATGTTCATTGCAGCACTATTTACAATAGCCAAGATGTGGAAACAACCTAAGTGTCCACTGATGGATGAGTGGATAAAGAAAATGTGGTATATATCTCTACAATGGAATATTATTCAGCTATAAAAAGAAGAAAATCTTGTCCTTTACAGCAACATAGATGGACCTGGAGAGCACTATGTTAAGTGAAGTAAGTCAGACAAAGACAAATACTATATGGTCTCACTTACACGTAAAATCTTTTAAAAATTGAAGAAACAAACAAACAAGCTCATATATAGAAAGAACAGATTGGCGGTTGCCAGAAGCAAGGGTGGGTGGGGGTGAAGTGGGTGAAGGGGATCAGAAAGTATAAAACTCCCGCTACAGAATAAATATGTCTTGGGGATATAATGTATAGAATGGTGACTGCAGTTAATAGTACCGTATTGCATGTTTGAAAGTTGCTAAGAGAATAAATAAAAGTTCGTAAAAGTTCCCATCACAAGAAAAAAAATTTGTAACTATGTATGGTGATGAATGTTAACTAGACTTGTAGTTAACATTTCACAATATATATAAATATTGAATCATTATGCTGTATACTTAAAACTAATATAATGTTATATGTCAATTATAACTGAGAAGAAAGAGAGAAAGGAAGGAAAGGAGGGAAGGAGGGAGGGAGGGAGGGAAACAGAGGGTAAGTGACTTGCCCAAGGACACACAACAGTACGCGGCAGCATCAGGATATAAAGCCACATGTACCTAGTTTAGAGAGTCTGCCTGAAATCACGGTGCTATAATGCTCTTTCATACAGATGGGGAGGTGTGGGAACAGCTTCTGTTTCATTTACGAGGAAGAGTTATAAACCTGGATTAAATGAGCCACTACACGGAGTCTATGTCATGCTTCAGAAGTCTTCAGAGAATGAGAGATGAGAGATTTGGTAAAGACTAAGCCATCAGTCTTACCCCGAGCGGTCTCTTGCCTTCCACCAGTGAGGATTACACTTCTCCAAGATCAGGTATTCCTCTGCTCTCTTTAAGGCTAAGTCACAGGGCTCTCTGGGCAGGAAATCATACAGTGCTTTGACTTGGATCTTCTCTTCGGCAAACTCAGAGGGTGGGAGGGGAGGCAGCGGCTTGCGTTTTGATGGCTGCACTCGGCCCCTTTTGGACTGTAAACACTAAAGAGTGAGTCGTTGTGCTATTGTTTTAGTGATCTGTACTAAAAACGAATCGGGATAGAGCCTATCTGCCTGCCCCCTCACTTCTCCCAGCCAGCTGCACCAAAGCAGAAGCCCAGGTGGGATAAAGGTAGGAAATGACTAACTATAGAACGACTTCCAGATCCAGCAACACACTCATCATTTTGTAAATTCTCAAGATCACCAATTCTCTTGCCAGCATTGCACTGAATTGTTTTCATGTCCCAATTCTTAAAATTGTATTTCCTCCTTCATAGTTTCACTTCAAGGATTTTTCTCTCTTGGAAAAAGAAAAACGGCTCTTCCCTTTCGCGTGCTGTAAGCTTGTGCTTGGGTTTAACACACTTCCCAAGAAAACTGATTCTCCACCACTGAACTGAAAATTAATCCTGGCCTCAAAATGGCAGTAGCCAGAACACATTTTTTCCCCAATTTCAAGTTCTGCCAAAATATAGCAGAGTAGTCTATTTTAACTGTTTTTGTTGGTTGGTTGGTTGGTTGGTTTTTGTCTTTCACTTTCTTCTAGGACATCGATTCACTAAATGTTTACTGAGAACTCATTATGTGCCAACCATGATACTAGGTTCTGGGCATGGCAGCAAACGGTACCTCATGAGGCACAGACCCTAAAAATGCCACCGTCCTCTACCTCTTCACCCCCATCAAAACGATACTCACTTGCTTCTTACTTGGCAATTCACTGAACCATGGTCTGCGACGCTGCGTGTATTTTTCTGGAAGTTCTTCATCTTTGCTAAGGCTTATTTGTGTCCTCACTTGTCTGACATTGAAAAATAATCATGTTACAAATGATTATTTGTACTCAAGTTATCTATGAATCTACTAGATTATCACAAACTGGTAGAAAAATCTCCTTCCTATCGTTTTTTTTTTTAGAAGACTTCCAAACTCCATTTCCTTGAACAAGGTACTACCTCTCAGAACTTCATTTTTTTTAATCTGGGAACTAGAGATGCTAAGAGCGTATAGAGTTGTTATGAAATAAAATTGAGAAAACATATCATGTGCCCAATACAGAGTCTGGTGCATATTAAGGGTGTACAATTACAATCATGATAATGAAGATCTTACTCTGTGTCAGGCACAGTGTTTATCATTTTACATGCATCACCTCATTCGATGGTATCTATTGTTATAAGTAGACATGGTGTAGCGATAAGAACATGAGTTTAGATCCCAGGTCTACCATTTTCATAGTGTGGCCTTGGGTAAGCAATGTAACCTCTCTAAGCCTCAATTTCCTCATCTGTATAATGGGGATTGTAAAAAAAATGGGTGGTTTTGAGAGTTACTTGAGCTAAAATATGCAAACTTCTTAGCACAGTCTGACATATAGAACACTCCCATTAAATGTTGGCTCTTATTATTATCATGGTGCGCTGGATTTTATCCTTATACATCATTTGCTGGGCACCAAAGTGTAAAACACACTGATAGTTTGGGGGAGATACTCAAATAAACAAGACAGGATTCTTACCCTTAAAAGGTAAAAATTAAAAAAAAAAAAAAAAAAAAAAAGGTAAAAATTACAGAGTGAAACACAGACATATAAATAGCATACATGAAATAAGTATTAAATAAAGAACCAAGCCGTGTGCTCTGGGAACACAATGGAAGGAGCAATTAAATCCAAGAGGATCAGGGAAGCATCACAGACCTGACATTTGACCTACAGCTAGCTTTAAATGAATGGCCATTCAACAGGAAGAAAATGGGAGTAGGGTTTCCCAGGCAGAGGCAACAGCAGATACAAAGAGATGTGGAGACTCGACAGACAATAAAGAAAAGGAATGAATTAATTTCCAAGAAGTTGCCCTCGGAAGAAGACTTACCGCTTCTGCACGGAACAGCAACAGCAGAAAATCGACTGGACGGTATTATCTGAAAAGCAGATCATTCTCAACTGTTAGAAAGCCGTGAGTCCGTGATATTGGATAGAGGAGGCTGCTGGTGCTGGTCCAAAGGAGGAAATCCCTGAGGGTACGGGTGACAGAAAGTATTGCAAAGCATATGCAAAGTCTTGACCGTGCCCTTCTTCACTAGCAGAAGATGAAAAACTGTCACTAACACAAAAAGAAGTTACTGGCACCCCGGCCTCTGTGGTTTCCCTTCTCAGGCTCTTGTTCCTGGGTCTGGTTTCATGCATTTCCTCAGTCTGTGAATGATAAATGACCATTGTATTCCTCTTTACCTTGATCAGGGCTAATGTCAGTTGACAAGTATACAAAAGAATATGATTCCAGAAACAGTGTTCTCCTAGGAAATCTGTTAGCAGGGATTTTGAATTAGGTCCATCGCATTTCTTCAAAAATATTTTAATATATATTTTATATATTTACATAAAGTAATATAAATATATTTAATATATTATATAATAATATAATTTAACATATTTATTTTATTTTTATATATTATGTATCAAAATACATTTATACCTTTTTGGCTCTCAAATTTTCTATGGATTAGGTCCAAACATAAACTGAATATTTAAAGAAAGCACTAGCTATCTAGTAAATCTGGGTCATGCTTACACTTCTACTGTCAAGTTTAATCTTTATTTAAGCTAGACCATTTGCCTTTTTCAAACCATAAATTTTGAATTTATCAAAAGCTGTTTTATGTTCATAGAATCTGCATTTCGCAGCGGCACTTTCTCATACTGACCCCTAAAAATGAAGCCTTGTTAAGGAAGCAGAGTACATCAGACATGAGCATTAGCTTTGAGGTTAGAAAGATCTAAGGATGAATTCTAGCTGCGGGGGTAGGGGGGAGGGCGCTGACTACATCTGGGATAAGTCCCTTTACTTCTCTATCTCTTTGTTTTCCTATCTGTGAAAACAAGATAATCATACCTACCCCCTTTGAGAAGCCTTAGGGGGCAGAGGTTAATCTCCAACTTTGTGGGTTTGGGCAAGTTACTTAACTGTTCTGTGCTTAAGTTTCCTCATCTGTAAAATGGGAATAATAGGACACTAGGCATGTAAGGCTACTATGAGGATTAATTGAATGAATTCATATAAAGCATGCAGAACAATGCCAGGTATATATCAATAGTAAGAGGGTAATCAAGAAGACCTATTATCATTATAGGGTTGTTGAGATTAAATTAGATATTTTCTCTAAAGTCCTGGAACATGGAAGAGGGGTACAAGCAGAAGACACCCGGTACAATCTATCCCTCAGCATCCACTCTATGCCTCCAGAACAAGGGATGAAAAAGAGCTACCATATTATCACCAGGTGATGTCAATTTGATCATATTCCCACCCGAAACCTAGTATATTAACCACCATTAGGATTCTTAAGTCAGGTAGAGAAGGAAACGAGGAGAAAAGAAGAGTAACATAGGACATAGCTGCTACAATTCCCACCTCTTAAGCTGTCCTGAGTCCTAAGCTGATCACAGATACCTTCTGTCACCATTCATTCCTTGTGCCCCCTTGCCTCTGCTGACACTTCGGCCAAAGGAGGTACTTTATCTAATGAAATTGCCCAAATGTTCATTCCTGTGGGATTTGGGTCCTTAGTTGGTACTGTCTTAATGGGGTTGTTACAGTTTTCTACTGACCAGGACTATTATGAATTTTAAGAAATGAAGCTAGTGAATTCCCTGAGTTTCAAAGTCCTCATTGTACTCATTGTGAAGAATGAACCCAATTCCTGGTAATCAGGATACTCATCCCAGCTACTCTGACCCTTTCCTGTGCCTATCAATTTGCTGATACAAGGAATCCCAAAATGGTTAGAGGGCAATCTCAACTTCCAATGTTCCCTGACAAAAGGATTCTCCTCTCAGGCACTAGAATCTCCAAACTCACCAAACCCAAAGTCACAGGGAAAGAGAATAACAATATCCAGTGGGTTATTAGGTGGTGATAGGGGCCACTCCAACCTCTACTCCTTAGTTCCCAGACTCAGACATCCTGGCTATACAGAAACAACACCACATTGGCTGTTGGCTTAAGGCATTTACTGTATATGATAGGACACCACTCCAACTTTGCAAGATGTTGTCTCCCAGGTGTCATAGCAATTGAGCCTTTAGCAGGCCATTCTTCTGTCCTATTAAGCCAGCTGCTTCTGAATTATGGGACACATGGTCAGAGTGTTCAGAGAACCACTGTACCAGCACCAATGAAACTAAGAAAAGGCTGACTCCACAAAATATATCTATCGTCTTGTAGACCTTTGGTTACATCTTCTCATTTTGTCCCCATTCCAAGAGTTTCAAACACATTCCTCCCCAGATCTTTCACCAACCTCCCAATCTTGTTCTTTCCACGTTCCTGAACTAGCAGGCCAACTTTTCTGCCATTGCATATGAGTCAATGTAGATCGATGCCTCAGACTAACTGTCCCTAATGAAGTGAATAAACTGATGTACTTCTTGAAGTTCAAGGAGAATGTTATTTCAACACCATCTTTCAGGCTACCTCTGAATAGGGCTGTAGCATGATGGCTGTTCATTTCCTGCTCATGTGGGTTTGGGTTGCAGATCTACCTGTAAATCAGGCCTGATGGGAAATTCCTCTTGAGGTCTTGGGTGTGAGGTGAAGGAGAAGAAGAAAGAACAGGTACTATGTGAATGTCACCTGCTCATGAAGTTTTCTTGAGCCTTCTGGATCTACGGGGGCCCACTTTCACATATACCATTTCCATATCATTATGGATTACTCCTACACATGCCCAATTTTTTGGTTCAGTGAATCAGATAACACTCAGCTCATGACAGGCTCACTCAGTTTGGATCGCATAAGCATTTCATGGCATGGTTGGAGCATTCAGTCTTCACCAGTAGGAAGCCAGGAGCTACTTTTCAAATCAAAAATAGTGGGGACTTCCCTGGCGGCCCAGTGGTTAAGTCTCCTCACTGCCACTGCAGGGGGCACAGGTTCAATCCCTGGTTGGGGGACTAAGATCCTGGATGCCACGCAGTGTGGCCAAAAAAAAATAAAATAAAATAAAAAATAGTTATGAGCAAAGGGTCAAGTAATTACTCCAAATTTCTGAGGGTTTGTGCTGTGATTCTCACAATGGGACTTTCAGAGGCTCCATATAGCCAACATTTTGCCCTTCATCCCAGGCTACCACCAATGATAACTGGAGTAATGGAAAATTGAGTTATTTCTCCCAGCAATAAGGCTATCCCTGGACCTCTAACTATATGACCAAATAAATCCCAATTCCAATTTTGACTCTGTTTCCTAGAGCCACTTATGATACCAATTATGGTATCAATCAGGCCTATAATATAAAACAAGACATACTTAAATTAGAATACTTTTAGACGGGTTTATTTACAAAGAGACTAATTACAAAGGTGTAGAAGGGGGTAAGGTAACGATAAAGAATGTGCAGACACCTGGGTCCAGCAATAGTGGAACTGTCACCATCCCCATGTCCAAAAGGCCCAGGAAAGTGAGAGAGTTAAGTAGAGCAGGGACCATTTTACAGGAGCAATGATCTGCTGTAGAGGGACACAGCCAGTTCAAGGTAACCTCACCACAGCTTCCTTCCAGGGCTCCCCATGGATGTAGTGTAACCAGAAGCCAGAGGGCTCAGAAGCATGCTGAACCAAGCCCTACAGATTACTTTTCCAGGATAGAGTGCAAGGTGGAGAAGAATGAATACCAAGAGGCCGGGCTCACTGAGCCACGATGGAGGCTGGCTTCCACGTTTAATCCCCTACAGGTCATCCTGCCAGGATAGAATAGGGTCGATAAGAATAAAGATATCCAACACAGTAATCAATATATACTGGTTCCTTTGCCTTTCACCTTCAAAACCTAGATTCATGCATTAGTTACTTGCCTTTCTCCGGTTTGGATGTTGCCGTTATTCAATGTTTGGGCTACAGACACACTAGTGGTGTCCAGGGGTAAACATCTCATTCCTACTCTGGAGATACAATTCCAGTCCCAGCCCAGGCAAAGATTCACTTTTGCTCCCACTGCTGTGAGATCACTCACCCCTGATTTAATAACTTTCTTCCTTAGCCTGCACCAAGAAACACAAAGTGGATTTCCAGGGACCGAAATAGAGTTCCGCAAACCTTCACTACATGGTGTATTATTAGGCTTTTGGATCTCAACTGCTTCTGACTGTCAGTTTTCATCTGGTGGCCTCTGCATGAGCCAATTGCCAAAAACACGCCCCCCAAACAGGGTACGTTAGCACTTGGGGGCTCTGTCTACCTTGGCAGGAGTGGTTCTAATTTGCATCCTTACCGATTTATTCCAGTGTTGCCTTAGAGCCCCGTACAGATATGCATCCATCCAGGCCAAGAAATGTGAAGTCCAGTGTAGGTTATACAAGTGAGAGAAGCAAGCAGAGTATGGTATGGACTGTGGCAAAATGCTGTGTCAAAGTCCCGTGTAGAGGTATTTAAATACTCCTTCCCTCTTCTACATCACCATTTTCTCCCTCTCTACTGGATCCTTCCCAATAGCAGATAAATATACTGCTACTTCACCCCTTAAAAACAAAACAACAAATTACCCTTGATCTTATTTCTTCCATCAGCTTTGCTCCGCATTTATAGTAATTAGCAGTCTTTATTTGCTGCCTCCAATTCTTTCCCTCCTACTTTCTCTTAACCCATCCCAGTTAAGCTTTTGATCCTGCTACTTCCCAAAACTGCTCTTGTTAGAGTCACCAGGGTCCTATGCACTGCTATAAACAATGGTCAATTCTAAGGCCTCATCTTACCTGTGCTCTCAGCAGCATTTGACACTAGGTCCTACTGGTCCTCCTTCTTCTCAGTCTCCTTTACTGCTTTCTTCTCCTCCCTGCTAACTTCTTAGACTGGGTCTAATGCTAGGCTGCCCCAAAGCTTTTGATTTCTTCTTTACTCTGCCTTATTCACTCCCTTGATTAACTCATTCCTTCCTGTGTCTTAAAAGCCATCTATCTGCTGATGACACCCAAATGTACACCTCTACCCCAGTTCCAATGAATTCCAGACTTGCACAACCAAAGGCACTCTCAAATTCTCCACTTGGATGTCTAGTGGACATCTCGAATTCACAGGAAGAAATCTGAACTCCTCTCATCTTCCTCCCCAAACTCGTCTATCCACTCTTCTCCATCTTGTCAAGAGCAACTCCATTTTTCCAGTTGCTCAGGCCAATGATCTTGGAGTTACCTTTGACTCCTCTCTTCCTCTCATACCCCAGTCCAATCCATCAGGAGAGCATGCTGACTATTCCTTAAAAATGTATCCAAGGGCTTCCCTGGTGGTGCAGTGGTTGAGAGTCCGCCTGCCGATGCAGGGGACACGGGTTCGTGTCCCGGTCCGGGAAGATTCCACGTGCCGCGGAGCGGCTGGGCCCGTGAGCCATGGCCGCTGAGTCTGCGCGTCCGGAGCCTGTGCTCCGCAACGGGAGAGGCCACAACAGTGAGAGGCCCGCGTACCGCAAAAAAAAAAAATGTATCCAAGAGTTTCTGCTTGAGATGACGAAAAAGTTCTGGAGATGAGTAATGGTGATGATTGTACAATAATGTGCTTGGACTTCACGCTCCTGGACTCTACACTTACAAATGGTTAAAATGGTAAATTTTATGTTACATTTCACCACAATTTAAAACTCACACACACACAGAATGTTACTGCTTTTCCCCACCCTTCTGTTACTAACAAGGTCTAAGTCTCCATTATCTGGATTATACCAATAGTCTCCTAACTTCTTTCTGCTTCTACACTTAGTCCCATCCCCCCCCACCCTTTATGGCTTATTTTTCAGTGGCCACAGTAATTAATTTAAAACCTAGGTCAGATCATGCTACTCCTTGTCTCACAAACCCACAATGGCTCTCCATTTCACTGTGCGTTACAGCCAATTTTCTCACAATCGTCCTTAAACCGTCCACGACCTGGCCTCCTGGTGCCTCTCACCTTCTCTCCAATGTGCTTGTGCTCATTTCACCCCATCCACACTGCCCCCGCAGCGCTTCTGGACCAGGACTGCTCTCACCCAAGGCTCTTCGCTTTTGTTCTGCCTGGACCATTCTTCCCCCAGATGTCAGCCTTCCCTACTCTCTCCACATCTTCATTCCTTTAATTAAATTAATAAAATAAAATAGACTCTCAATTACATATGGCAACAGGAGTATATCTTTCCTTATTTCCGAGGCCTTCCGTAATCTGGCCAGCCCCCCCTGATGCTTAGTGCTCACCAATTCCTATTACACCAGTTTCTATTCTTCTGTTCACCGTTCTCACAGACACCTTGCACATTTCTGTCCCCGGCTTAAAAAAGGCTCCCATTGCAATCCACTCCCACCTAATCTTCCTTCGGCTCCCGAAGCACTGTTATCTGTCTTGCTCTGTGGCTCATAATCAGGTACCAACGTCGATGGTTATTTACTTTTCTTTGTGTAGCCTTCATCTCTCACAGGGCTCCTCAATCTCACCACTACTGACACCTTAGAGTGATGAGTGCTTTGCTGCGGGAGCTGTCCTGTGTATTACAGTATGTTGAGCAGCATCCCTGGCCCCCGTGCAGTAGGTGTCAGTACCAACAGCACCTCACTCCTCTGATACCCACCTCCCACACCCAGGTGTGAAGACCAAAATGTTTCCAGGAATTGTCAGATGTCCCCTGTGGGCAAAAATCACCCCTTGTTAAGAACCACTGAGCTAGATTGTGAACTCTTCAATTTCACGGTCTGAGTCTCATGGTTTTTTGTCTTGTCCATAGCATGCAGCATGAGAGCCTGGTACAGAGCAAGAACTCAATAGATAGCTGTTAAATAACGTCTCCTCGATATCTACACCATCACATTACACTTAGGCTCTATTTGTCAGTAACTCATTCGACCACATGCAATCTCACAGCTCGACGCTGGCCGGCCGCAGAGCAAGCTAGGTTGACCACGTCCTTTTGACTAAGTAGAACAGTAAAGTTGAAGAAGACAGCTTCCGGAGCTTGTAGTAGGTCATAAGTCTAACCTTTTGTTCCAGGCATAGTAAAAAAGAAGAAGGGGGCTTCCCTGGTGGCGCAGTGGCTGAGAGTCTGCGTGCCGATGCAGGGGAGGCAGGTCGTGCCCCGGTCCGGGAAGATCCCACATGCCACAGAGCGGCTGGGCCCGTGAGCCATGGCCGCTGAGCCTGCGCGTCCAGAGCCTGTGCTCCGCAATAGGAGAGGCCACAACAGTGAGAGGCCCGCGTACCGCAAAAAAAAAAAAGAAGAAGGAAGAGAGGGAGGAGGAGGAAGGAGGTGGGAAGGAGAAAAAGCAGCGGCAGCTTATCCAAAATCAAGCATCAATCCACGAGATGCTAAATGAAATGGTTAAAACCTGGTGTTCAAATGTTCTTTTTTCTGTATAAGGACAGCATATGGGGTTGAGCAGTCACTAGGGTCAGGGTAACCTGAAGTCAAATCATGACTCCATTTTCTTGTAGCGACAATATGATTTGGGGCAATTACTCAGGAGCCTGATCTGGAAAATGATAGAAATAAAACCTACCTTCTAGGAAAGGCCGTTTCCCACTGCTACCAACAAAGCATTTACCATATGGAGGGACTACAGGAAGATCTTACTATCCTATACTAACTCACTCCCTACATACTGAAATAGGTCCTGTAATTATCCCCATTTCACAGATGAAGAAATTGAGTAACAGACAGGTTCAGTCATTTGTCCAAAGCTACATACCTAAAAAAGCAGCTGAGATTGAATTTAAGCCCACAGAGCTTGGCTGAGTCCATGAGCATAATAATGAGACAGTCCTTGTGGATGAGAAGATTGCGTAAGACAGCAGAGATGAAATGTCTAGGACAGAGCAGTTGCTCATTTAATGTCCAACCTTTTCCCTCACTCAGTTCCCTAGAATTCATTCAGCAAGTATGTATTGTGTATTCAAAGAGCAGATTTGAGGTAAACAGATAGAAGCACACTATGGTCCTCCCTCTGAAGACAAAATGGGAAGAAGGTCAAGTAAACCAAAGCTGACCTTCAACCCCTGAGCCCATTCTCTACCCCTGTTCACCCCGCTCAGGACTCTAAGGGGTCCTCTCTCCACTATCAACACAGCTCTCCGGAGGTGCTCTGAAGCTTAGTCTTGGCAAGGTGAAAATGATATGATAGTAAACTGATATAACAGTAAACATGTATGGCGGTACTTCTTTTAAAGGCATTTTCATATCTGTAAGCATGACAACTGTATTTGTCAGAGTGATCAGAGAGAGAGCAAGATAAACTGACTTAAGGAATTGGCTCACACAATTGTGAGGGCTGGTGAGTCCAAAATCTGACGGGGTGGGCTTACAACTCAGGGAAGAGCTGCAGTCTGAGTCCAAAGGCAGTCTGCTGGCCGAATTTTTTCTTGCTTAGTGGAGGTCAGTCTTTGGTTTATTAAGGCCTTCAACTGATTAGATGAGGCCCACCCACATTATGTCTTGGTAATCTGCTTTACTAAAGATCCACTGATTTAAATGTTAATCTCGCACAAAAAATATCTTCACTGAAACATCCACAGTAACATTTAACCCACTACCTAGGCATCAAGGCCCAGCCAAGTTGACCCATAAAATTAACCATTATTATACTTTAAATTAAACATATAGAACTTTCAAAGAGAAATTGCTGGCATTTGTCAGCAGGAATGATATCTGGAGACTAGGAAAAGGCTCCCCCCCACCTTCACTGAATTTACCGTACATGACTACACACCAACAGAGTGGACTATAAATCCAACAGCAATCTCTCGGTTATCTTTACTCTCTCCTGCAGCCTGGAATTTAGGAGGAAGTTTTTTCACAAGTATTTATTTGTCCTCACTCAGTAGCAAAGACAGCTGCCTTCAAATAAGGGTACTACTCTGCCACAGCTTTAATTACGACACGGTTTTGTTCTATCTCCCCTGAAGACCAAGAATAGCTGTGAGCAGCGAGGACAACCTCCGCCTTGTTTATGGTTCAGTTCTGCCCAGCACAGTTGCTAGCAACTAGTCGCTGCCCATTAAATAATTGATGAGTGAGTAAAAAACAAGTTGTGAAAGCCAAACAGCTTCCTGGTGTTCCTTGCTTGGCTTGACTCTTCAAGACACTAGGCCTCTTTATTTACAGACTGAAGTAATGATTCATGCCAAAGCGGATAGCAATGATTATTAGATTTGTGGTCATTTTCTATTTACAGCATCACAGGTCTTCCAGGTGAGTGGGTAAATGGAGAGTCACTGCCACACGCCTGCTGTGGTTACAGAAGCCATTCTTTGAATTGCTTTTCTCAGTAACCTGCAGAGAGAAAGCCCTTTTTCGCCTTTATAAAATCCCCAATGAAGGCAGAAACTCATGCATATCTGGTCTTTGCCAGAGACGATCTAAAATGCCCCAGAGATGGGCAATGACTATTTGCCTGCTAGAAGGTTATATTCAGTGTTGAGGATTAACGCAGGAAGAAGCCAGAGCTTCCCCTCCCAGGCTTACACCTGCGCTATTCTTTTCATCTGCTTCTTATTCCCCAGCAAATACCTTTAATTATCTATCTTGTACCAGCAAATCAGGAAAAGGGCATCACATCCCGGCGTAATCTCCGTGACCTTTAGGAACCGGCACGTCCCTCATGGGTAAGGGAGTCGAACCTCTTATTTTATTTAGTGTTCGCGTACTCTCCTGGGAAGGCTTGCTTCCCCCTTCTCCCACCCGTGCAGGTCTCCTAACAGCCTTCTGCTTGTGTGCGCGGCTGCAGCGGGGCTCGGCTTGGGGACGGGTTTCCACCAGGGGGCGCTGGAAGGGAGCGAGTGGGAGAAGCACCACTTCTCCGAACAGCTCCCCGCCGCTCACAGTCCAGCAGATGAACGGTAGCTGAAGGGCTGCTGGGTCACCGCCGTCTGGGAAGCGAAGCTGGTGGCGTTCCCTCCGTTTCGAATGTTTTCAGATTTATATCTATGTAACCTCACGTATTTACGATGGCAGAGTTTCGTTATAAATCAGTGCTTCAGGCGAAATTCAGTCCTCCTGAGTTTGCTTAGAATAACTGGCAGAAGGCTGGTGATTTTTATTTGAAAACATGAATAACTGGCTCGTTTCAAGAAGTGCCTTGAGCCAAAGACTAGGCTAGTGGCCCAACGCACACAATCCGGGTCGCGGTTTTAGGACGAGGAATTCCAGGGCAGCTGCGCTCACAGCTGAAGGGCTCGGGGAACTGGAAAGTGTGGAAAACCTGTGGCTTTGGATAAATGGCTCTGGGCAATTGGAACTGATCCTCTAAGTTCACTACAAGAAGCGCCTTATTTTTTTTCCAGAAATTTACAGAAAGGTCAAACCTCCTCATGACTGTAATAAATTCCCACCACTAGATCTATTTAAGGGACTTCTGAAGACCAGATACATGTTAATGGACTTAACCCATATCATGTGGGAGGTGTGACACATAGCTAGCTTTGTTTTTAACCTGAATTTCTGCCTCTAAGCAGGCACCAGAAAAGACTTTCTGAAAAGACACCAAACCAATAATCCACACCAATGAGGGAAAGAAAGAAAAGAAAATAGAAAGAGAGGGAGAGGGGGAGAGAGGGAAGGATGGTGGGGGGGGGGGGGGCGAGAGAGAGAGAGAAATACACTGAGTTTTTCACAGAAACATTTATTCAATTTAAGAAGTTATCCTTGATACAAACTTATGGTTACCAAAGGGGAAAGGTGGGAGGGGGATAAATTAGGAGTTTGGGATTAACATATACACACTACTATATATAAAACAGATCATCAACAAGGACCTACTGTATAGCAAGGGGAACTCTACTCGATATTCTGTAATAACCTACAGGGGAAAAGAATCTGAAGAAGAGTTGATATATGTATATGTATAACTGAATCACTTTGCTGTACACCTGAAACTAACACAACATTATAAATCAACTATACTCCAATATAAAATAAAATTTAAATTAAAAAAATTTTTAAAGATATCCTTGATTCTGAATTTTTATGCTCTTTATATATTTGAAGCATTAAATTATCCCTGCTTTGTGTGTGTGCCTCCTTTGATATTAAAAGGGCACTCCTTTCAACAGAATTACTGAAAGAACACTGTTTCCTTTTGATATTAAAATGTCCGTTCTTCTAAGAAATGATAGTCGCCAGAGATGTTAGTGTTTTTGAATGTATTGACAAAATAAGTTAGCAACCCATTATTAGATCCCAAACTGGTTTCTGGACATTATCCCGTCTGTGAAACCTTCAAGTAAGGGGAATAACTCCATTAGGGATTTGTTGGTTCCTAACAGAAAACAGGCAGCTAGCTCATGGGACAGTAACTGATAATCTGGGTGGAGGAGAAGAACGGTGCTGGCCTGGCTGAGCCTGAGGGGTGCTGTGTGTGGGGAAGGGGTGCAAAGACTCCGGAAGCCTGGGGAGCTGCATGGGGCGCTGGGCACTAGGGGAGACAGGGTCCCAGGGGCAAAGATGCTGAAGGGAAAGGCAGAGTCTCCCTGAAGACTGATCGCTCCTCTGTTCACAGCTTCAGCCAGCAAAGCCCCAGGCACCAAACATTCCAGCACCAGAAGCCCTTGTTTGTTCCACACAGGAATTTTATTCTTTCCCAGTCCTGAGCTGGCGTGAGGCGGACTTTGCAGGCATCTTGCCCACATCTCCTCCATCCCCTAGTCTCAGAGCAGTGTTTCCTAGGAGACTGTGGCCCGTGAGCTCCAAGTTCATGAGCAGCTCACAGACATCACAACCAAGACACCTGGCCAGCTTGGGATGTAGGTGCTTGGCCACCAGACCCGCTGGCGGCCAGCACTGGGCAACACCCTGCCCCCCGAGGGCAGGAAGGGGACAGATGCCAGCCAGTGGGCTTCACTACACAGGAAGGGCATCTGCCGGTCACACACAAGAAGGCGTGGAAACCTCACAGACGCAGTTCCAGATGGTGACTGCTGTTAGCATTATTGCTACAGGTTTCAGGCAGTTGCAGGAGGATAGAAGTGAAGTGGTTTAGAAACAAAAGGAAAGACACATATACTAGTGTCCATATTAACACTGAACCTGTTTTTGAGAAAGGGGACCATCTCCAGCCTGAGGCAAAGTGGCAGTAAAAGTGGCCAAGTCTTTTTTTGGTCCATGGCTCTCCTAGCTTTTGCCACTGAATTAGGTATCTATTGTTGGAAACAAATTAGCTCCAAACCTAGAGGCAGAAACTGTTTACTATCTCACAGTTTCTGTGGGTCTGGAGTCCAGGCACTGCTTAACTGGGCGCCTCTGAATCAAATTGAGAAGTTCATGAAGCTCATGAAATTGTAGTAAAGGGGAGTTGGGATTTGCTGGAGAATCTACTTTCAAGTTCAGTCACATGGCTGTCGCTGGCCTTGGTTCCTGGTGATGGGGATTCTCCACAGGCTGCCTGAGAATGCTCACAGCATGGCAGCAGGTTATCCAAGAGACAGGGAGCCCAAGAGCACTAAGAAGCCACAGTCTGCCGTAACCTGACCTCCCAGTAACACTCCATCCACCCCTGTTACCATACTCCATCTTTCCCCAAGGAGAGGGATCGTGTGAACAGCTGGAGGGGGACATCACTGGGGCCACCTTAGAGATGCCTGTGCAGCTACCCTCGTTATCTCTGTGTTAATTGTAAAAGAAATAACAAGATACTAACTTAAAGGGGTTGGCATGGGACTCAAACACAACGAGGAATAAGAGAGGGCTTTGAAAGCAGAGACCCAAGAAAAGCAGAGTGACCGAGGGGTCCTTACCTCACCCTCCAGATCAAATTATGAGTCCAGAAAACTGCATTTTAACAGTATCCTAAAGCACACTTCAGGCACACCAACATTTAAGAACCACCCAATTATTATTTTTCCTTCTACTTTATAAATTGGGAAGAAAAGACAGAGAAATTAGGTGATGATGAGATGGAGGGAAGGGAGGTGGTCAGCTTTTCGAACCCCCAGCACATCTCCCTGGTCCCCGTCCCCTAAATGATTCTCCTGGGCTGGGTCTGTCCTCAGAGCAGGGGTTAGTTGGGAGAAACGACCAATTGTGTTTCACAAACTGACCCTCACAGGAGCAGTGCCCTGGTACCACTCCCAGGCTCTGCCCACCAGTCAGTAAGATCAATATTGCACCTTCCACAAGGATCTCCTCCTGCCCTACAGCAGCCTATGAAGCCAGACTTCTATGACAGCCCTTAAAACAACCAATGTATTTCCCAAATGACTCTGGCCCAAAAAATACCTATAAACATTTTTTTGATTAGTAGTAACACACCCTGGGGCACCTCTTAGCTTTCTCTGGTCAACAGTAAACACTCATTGTTTTACCCAGAAGAAAATGGAGCCACGGCTTCCCTGGTGGCGCAGTGGTTAAGAATCTGCCTGCCAATGCAGGGGACATGGGTTCGAGCCCTGGTCCGGGAAGATCCCACATGCCGTGGAGCAACTAAGCCCATGCACCACAACTACTGAGCCTGTGCTCTACAGCCTGTGAGCCACAACTACTGAAGCCTGCACGCCTAGAGCCCGTGCTCCGCAACAAGAGAAGTCAACGCAATGAGAAGCCCATGCACCGCAATGAAGAGTAGCCCCCGCTCACTGCAACTAGAGAAAGCCCGTGTGCAACAACAAAGACCCAAACGCAGCCAAAAATAAATTTAATTAATTAATTAATTTAAAAAGAAAGAAAGAAAATGGAGCCACATCTAAGTGCAATCTGTGGAAGAAATAAACGGGTGAGTCTTAACCGTTGAATCAAATTATCAGAAGCTGGAAAGGACAGTGATAGTTCATCAAACCCATGCCCTCCCAGGCCAGATAGAATGATCCTCAAAATAACCCCACTAATAGGTGGTCTCTTATTCAATCCTTTGGGCAATCTAATCCTTGTTTCAACCCTCACTGTTTATCTTATATATAACTGAATCCTTCCTGTTATCATTTACAGCCTTCTCTCGAGTTCTGACCTCAGGAGAAATGAAGAACAGATGCCCACATGGCTTTTAATGAAAAGGTTCTTATTAAGTCACTGCTCACCTTTGTCCTGCCATTGGGGGAAGTGGCGGCATAGGTTACTGCTTCTTAGCTCTTTCTGCTTTGCTCTACTTGGTCTGTGTTTCTGATAATGGGCACCCCGTCTTGATCTATGTGTGGACCCAGACTGTAAGTTATAATTCAGGTAGGTACAAGTGGAGTAGCCTGGTTTATTTCTTACGAATCCTAACAACAAGTGTTGGGTCCTAATGAGGTGATTTGGTTTAAACACATGACATTTAAAAATTGCAAAAAATTTTTCCTAATGCCACTTAAAACTCAGAAGTGCAAAAACTGTTGTCAGCAGCCTTGATTGCTTTATTCTGAGGTGACTGAGCTTTGTTGAAGCTTGTTTCCATAGTCATCCAGGATTAAAATCAGTATTTTTCTTCCAGATTTTTAATTATTTGCATGATAAGGCTCTCTGAGTCTTCGAGGTAAATCAACAAGCATTTCCAAAACTTGTACATGGGACTGAATAGTCTTCCAAAGCAACTCCAAAATTAAGTTCATGAAGAGCCTGTCATTTTAATCTATTGTTTCTCTCTAGTATCTTGTTGGGAGGTAGGCAAAAAGAGAGTGCCCACTGTACAGATGGGTACCTGATCTAAAGAACTTACCAAAGGTGACCCACTAATGTTGCAGCAAATCCTGAAGTGGAACTTGGTCTCCTAGACTTTTGCTCTCAGTTCTTTACACTAAATATTCTAAATACAAACACTTTTCAAACTGATTGCATTTCTATACACACAGGTAGATTTAAGGACACTATTTTGTTTTCTTTTGTGTTCTTAATGCTGAACATTTTCTAAAATTACATCACCACCATGGGTATTTAAATAACAAACAAAACACTGTCACAACATCTGGGGAAATTATCTTCCACACTTCACAATTTCTGGCGTTCAAGACTAAGCACCATGCCCAGAACAAGCCCTGAAGATAAAGGACAAAGCCATCTTACTTACAGGTGGAAAGAATCATGGCTGCACTTGTGCGGGGAGCAAACAAAACAGCCTTCAGGTCTTCAGCGATGCTCCTGTCACAAAAACACATCTTTTAACTGAAATCATAGCTCACCCAAGACGTTTCTCACAGGCAAAGTTAACCCCACCTATTTTCCTGTTCTAAAAACCTCAGAGAAGTGTGTGAATGACAACCCAATGGCCTATATAAGAGAAAGCTTGATAATCTACATCCAGATCTTTGAGGGTAGCTGCTATTAGTTCTTCATTCCCGAGTGCGTGGGTGACTCCAGCAAACACCATTTTCAAGAAATCACAAGATTTGGGTAAAAGGGACCTTTAAAAGAGCATGAATTCAAATTGCTCTCTCTGGACAGAGAAAGAATTGGAGGCACAGATAGGATAAGGGACACCGTTAGTGGTAGAAACAGAATTAGACTGTAAGTTTTGAAGTACCACGTCTAGAATATTCTGTCCTCCTACTCAGGACTAACACTTTAGGCACCGTACGAGGAAAGTTTATTTTGCGGGGCAGGAGGGAAAAAACTAATCCATCCCCAGGTGACTGGGGCATGGCCGAGAACTACAAACACAACAACATCAACAATAAAAACGCACTTAGGAGTTGCACTTCATCCCACTGAAAAATAACCAAAAAGTAACTAAAACCAAAGGGAACCACTGCACTGAAGACACAGCAGATTCACGTTGCCCTTCCTATTCCCTGCTTTCTAGATTAAGATCTCTTTACACATTCTGGGTGGATTCTTCTATTTTTACTTCTCCTTTAGCCGTAGCTATGGTTTTATATAAAAACTTTTTTTTAAGTTCTAGTGAAATATTTAAAGATTTTTGAAGAAAATATTCCCAAATGTTGCCAAATCTTGTTTTCCCATCAAAAGTATACATAACTATTAGGTTAAGGGCTATACTTTCTCCTCTCTCTTCAAAGCGACCTAGCGCTCTAAACACAGTTCCTCAAGGTCAAAAGGGAAGTATGGGATGGGGCTGGGAGGGACGAGAGGACTCAAGGTGAGAGACGAAGGAAGGAGGAAGGAGGAAGGTATGACAATGACAGTAGGGCAGGGCGCGCATACAGCCAACCCCTTGAATGAGCTACAATTCAGTTAACAGATGTGTATATTTTTGTGATGGGGGTACAGGTAAATAGGAAGATGAGAAGGAAGGTGGCAAACAGACTGTGACAAGACTTAGGATAAATATTTTATTTTTTTCCATTATAAGGGGGACAGGGAAGGATAGAAGACAGCCTTCAGGGGATGAACTGACCAGAATGGAAAGATGATTCTCCACGGTCATGTGAAGGTGCTACTCAGAGTAGCCAGCCACAGCCTGTGTTCCGTAAAAGGTCTTGATTTTCCATAAACGCAGCCACGTATAGTAATTTTTTTAATCATTAAAGCACTTAGTGAGTTAAATGGTTCTGGTCCCACTGCTATAATATTCAAGCCAGAGCAATCAACAGAAGAGGGTAGATGGGTCATTCACCTCGACTGCCTGCTCTTTGCCTCTAGATCCTTAGTGGAAACATAGGGAAATGAGAAGTCACACGCAGAGGACATGCTATCCGGGTCCCAACAACCTGGCATGTGACAGAAGAAGCCACTCCCTTGTTAATGAGGCTTGAAGATGGTAGAGGAAGTGGGCCTTGAGTATGTAGCTTAAAAAAAATCAAATGTAGAGGCCTCAGCTCATTCTTGGAAGCAAGAGCCGTAATAAATCCTCTGGGATCCTGAGTCCTGCTGTACGCAGGTTCCTTTGGGCCCCACGTGAATGGATAAGACTTCTTAGTGCTTCAAACACAAACCACAGAGATGCCTTTTTCATGTCCCAAGGTCTACAGGGAGTCCTCGAGGAAACAGGCAGCCAGGGAATAGTATTTGTGTTATTCTGAGGCCATGGGCACAACTTCTGGCCCATTACTTGCTTAGGAAGCCAGGGGGGTAAACTCTTGAACCCAGCATTGCCCACCTGTGAGCTGTTTCCTTGGCAAAACTGTGGTTTAACCTCGTCAGCGGTTCCTGGAGAATGTTCTGTGGGATGCTGTTGACTGAGACAACTCGTCGCTGGGCATTAAGTAGCTTCTTCACATAAGAACTACTTATGTGAACGCTACGTAAAGAGTGTTCACACAATGCTCCACAGCATGGGGGGAGACCACGGTCCC
This sequence comes from Phocoena sinus, assembly GCF_008692025.1. Classification (NCBI taxonomy): domain Eukaryota; kingdom Metazoa; phylum Chordata; class Mammalia; order Artiodactyla; family Phocoenidae; genus Phocoena; species Phocoena sinus. The sequence goes on from NC_045767.1 coordinate 72,275,534, forward strand.
CCAGAGCAGACGAACTCCTGAAGAAAGGCCCTGTGTCTTGCTGGGCTTTCGATGCCCACAAAACCAACAATACAGTGTGGGGCAATACACGGCCTTGCTTTCATCATGATGGAGACTGTCGTTCTTTACCCTGGGCTCATGAGTAAATGAGGCTCTAACTCAGATGGTGTCCTGGTCAGAAATTATAAGGGTCAGAAACCCACTCAAATAAACTCAATTGCAGGGTCTACTATGAAGCTATAACAATCTCTCTGATGCAGGAACCCAAGTCCAGCCTGGCCTCCTGAAAGCCATCTGGGAAACAGCTCAGACGCCATGCTCTCCATTTTTCCTGGCTGCTTCCTGAATTCTGCCAGAACTTGGCTTGCTCCTGGGTCTTGCGTGCAGTTGGGACACAGCCTTTGTGGCGAACATCATCTGTTCCTTCTGCTCCAGAGCTCACTTTCACATTTATGTCCAGGGACAGATTCTTAAGACACAGAAACTGATTGATTGCCCCTAGGCTCAATTTCCCATCCAACTCCAATTAGCTGTGGATACCATGGGCAGGTCCACTTAGCCCAAACACAGCCCCTGCTGGGGGCTTAAGCTGGATAGGCACCTCAAACATGGCTACCCAAGCGAGGAGGGGGCATTAGTGATAGAAGGGTCCAGACATTTTTCTCTTCAGTAGGGAATATTAGATCCTCAGGGGAAAAGGAATTGACAGCTGTAAGGTAAAATCCCTAGTCCTAAGAGGGCTGGCTCATATATTACAGAATTAAACATTTCAATTAAAAGACAACTCATAAAATCAACTATACTCCAATAAAAATCAAATTACAAAAAAGACGACTCACGTTTCTTATAAATATATAACTTTATATATTGTATATATTTACAATATGTACAGCATACAAATATGTTCTAATGTAATACTAATGGCAGTCTTGAAAACAGATGTTCCAAAACAAATGATGGGTACTTAGCCAAGGTGGGTTCCGGATCCATCTGGAACCCATATTCTAGACAATGCCCCAGCCCAGATTTCTGTAGAAGTCACAGGGAAGAGAGGGGTGGCTGGAATGTGGCTCGGATACCATTCCCCCTCCCAATTACCCTGGCCTTCCACCGGCACCGGCTAACGTGACCCCACATGCACCCTTAAAATGGGCAGACCCTGGGGGCTGGGCACAGCGCCTGGCACACAGTGGGCACTCCAGTACTTGTGGAATGTATAAAAGTGGGTGCTTTTAACCATCGTGTCTAAGGCAGCATTTCCATAATCCAGAAGATTCGGTCACAGAGCTACGGCTGGTGGAGAAGCAAATGTTTTAGGTGTTTCCCCTCTATAAGTAAAACAATCTACACGTCCAAGTGCTAAATAAATTAGAAGTTTGCCACAAAGTGCCATCTCTTCCTCGTGCTTTGGACTCTGGAAGCCATCGCATCATCCGGTCACAGCACTCATCTTCCAAAAGTTTCTGTACATTCGACTAGTTCATCTATCGTGCGCAGCAGATCTTCAAAGGAAGGCCTTCCCTCTGGTTTCTACAATTCAAAATCAAGTAGAAGCTGTGGGTTCCAGAATCCATCCCCGAAATGATTTTTCACTGCTCCAACTCAGATAGCAATGCATACCAGAGTAAGGGACTCCTTGCTTCGGGGCCGGAACATACATGCATCTCCAGACAGGTCTAATCGATCCTGCACGTGCTGCTGCTACACTAACCTTTCTGCCACGTGGTTTTGGCATCCCATTCAAGAACCTAACAGAGATCCTAACTGCCTGCAAAATCAAGTCCTGCTGACTCACAGGGCCCTCTATAACCTGCCCCTCCCCCAGGCCCTTGCTACCCAGTTTTATTTCCCACAAAAACCCTCACAGGGGCCCTATGCTCAATGAGAACAATCTCTACCCTTGCATACACACACCAAGTTCATTACCACCACCCCACCTTTGCTCACATTGTCCGCACTCCCCCTAGCACCACTTCTTGGCCAGAAGGCCTCTGTCCATCCCAATCAGTGCTCTTGGGAGGCATGATAGCAAGTGACCAGGGCATGGGCTTTGGAGTCGGACGGGACTCTGCTTCTCTGTAGTTAAGTGGCCTTAGGCAAGCGACAACGTGATCTCCTCATCCACAGAGTGGTCATAGTAAAAGTATGCACACTTTGAAGGGTTATTTTGAGAACTAAATTGAAAGCACTCAGCACAGTGACTAGCACATCATACCTCTGAGCTAATGTTACCGTTATCTTTCAAAAGTCATTTTGGTGTCTAATCTCTTCTATGAGGTGACATTTTTAACACGGGGCGAAGGAAAACTTCCGAAGACTGAGAGTAAATGACCTGAAGAAGTTGAGGCTTGGAGAAAAAAAACTTCTCTGGTGAAAGAGTACTATTTCGACAACACTAGAGAGCCACTGAAAGAACAGCTACTTCTCTGGGTTTATCCCCAGAGCCCCCAGCTCAGGCGACTGTGGCGGGAGCCCCACTTGGGAAGGGAGCGGCAGCCTGAATTTACTATCTTAATTATTAGTGTTTTCCACTTCTTCACATCTTCTTCCCATTGTTCAGACTGAGTTGAGAAGACCGGCTTCCTACTTAGGAGTTTGAAATCATATAAAACATGCACTCATTCACTAGGCTATAAAGACCACACAGTTTGAATCTACCAAGCCCAGATCCCTGAATGCTTTAGAGATTGAAGAAGAAAGCACCCGAAAAATGTTATACCTCCTGCCAGCATCTCAGCATCACCTCGTATACATATCTGGACGCCAACTTCGGCTGATGGAGTCGGTGGCCGTGAGTAACCATGGTTACCACTTCATAGTTGGTGTTTTTCTCAAAGGGCATTCTGCCTTCGGTGAATATTTCCCACATTAAGACACCTGGAAGAGGAGAAGGATTGCCAAACGATGCACCCAGTTCCTCTTCAGGGCAGAGTTGAGGGGAAGTGGAGCGTGACTCTTACCAAATGACCAGATATCTGATTTGCTGCTAAAGCGGCTGTAATTAAACACCTCAGGTGGACACCACTTCACGGGAAATTTAGCACCGGAAGAACTCGTGTACTGATCATCCAGGACATACCTAGAGTAAGACACTGAGTTATGGTCTGTATTTTGTACATGTTCTTTAATTTCTTTCTCCCCCTTAAAATCAGAAGCACAGTTGACTGAAGTCCAACAGGCATCCGGTTGAAGCTGGCTGTTTGCCTCTGCAGCCACGCCTCTGCAGTTGCCCTCTTCCTCCAAGTGCCTGAGATGCGTGCACTGTAAGATTCTAACCGCGCTTTCACTTTTCTGTTTTTCTTTTTTATAAGGCATTGGAGGCAGCCTACAAGAAAAGAGTTTGCAAACTTTCTTTTTAAGAAGTTCTGTTCTTTAAACAAAAATTTTACCCAAAGGCCCCACATGTAAAACATCTAAAGCAGAGCTGCTCTAAAGGAAGTGGTGCAAGGCGCTTGGAGCACATGTGCTTTTGCCCCCGTGAGTCCACAGAGCACAACTTAAAACTATAGCAAATGAAAAGAGCAAACTGCAAAATGATGTACGCACATGGTGGTGTATATATGTATATACCATGACGTTCATCCTCTACACGCACACGCTCAGAACAACACCATGTAGTTTCTCTCTGGGAACATACTTATGTCCTTCTGGAAGGACACACACAAACTGGTAACACTGGTTACCCCTGGGGAGGATCTTAATTGGGGTGCTAAATACGGGTTCTTCAGCCCTTTCTGTAATGTGTTCAGTATGTATTTACAAGAGGAAGGTGTTCATGTATTATAGGAACATACCAGGTTAATTTCTGCAAGCTCCATGGGAAAATATTCAAATGATTGCACAAACTTCCTTCGCCGTATAGACAAAGATGGTGGCAGTACCACCATGGGCGTTTGTCAGTCAGGGGAGTCTGAACTGAGTGTAGAATGAGTGTTTCAAAGGAGCTGATGCAAAAGTACAGGTTTCTTGAAAGCCAAACATATGAAAATCAAACCTGAAATTGGAGGCCTGTCTGTTAGATACAGAATATCTTCACAGAAAACAAACAAAGAGCACTGGGTCCTTACTGCCCTGACACCCAGCAGTTCTGGTCCCATTTCGGACAGTAATGGCTTTCTAACCTCCCTCAGCCCGAGTTTCTCAGGAGGGAGGCCTGGCCTGCCTTTATAAACCGCCCTCATGCTGGCCATGGGCTGACCACCCTGACCTCCTTTCGATTCTTGAGCAGGCCAAGCTCATCCCAAATTTCAAGCTTTTGGACTCGGTGTTCTGCCACCTGGAATATTTTATCCTCAGACTTTCACCTAATTGACTACTTCCTGCCTTTTGGGTCTCTTTTCAGATATCCTGGTCTCAAAGAGGCCTTCGAGAGGCACCAGATTTGAAGTCGCTACCGTCACCCCTGCCCCGCGCCATCACTCAGTACCCGCCCGCCCCACCAGCCCCAAGTTATCGCTATCACGGGGGTCGGCCAACTTTTTCTGTAAAAGGCCAGACAATGAGTGTTTTAGATTTTGCAGGCCTTTGTAGAGTGAAAGCAGCCAGACAACACATCTGTGAATGAGTCTATGTCCTATTAACACTTTATTTATGGACACTGGCTTTTGACTTTCAGATAATTTTCACATGTCATAATATTTTTAAAGTTTTTTTTTTTTTCCCAACCATTAAACAATGTGAACACCGTGGTTGGCTCACAGGCCATACAAACATAAGTGTTGGGTCAGATGTGGTCCAGAAACCGAGGTTGGCGGACCCCTGCTCTGTCGCCTCACTCTGTGTTCTCCCCTCTTAGTGGTTCTAAGGTCTTATGTTTCTCTCTCCTCTTGAATTTAAGCTGCACGTGGGCAGGGACTCACATGGATAATGTCATCCTCTGCTAGGGTTCAATCTCTAGTGTTGTGCCTGGCACAGAGCAGGCACCTAATTTTGTATGGATGGGTGTACAGATAAATGAATGGATGAAGGAAGGAGGGAAAGAAAGGACAAATGAAATACTCTTTAAAGGACTTTTCTAACACCCTATTAAGATTACAAAAATTAAGAGAATAAAAACATTACAGATTTGCGTATTCTAAAAACTTACCCCAAACACATTTCTATCAAAACAAAAGATTCTAGAAATTTAATCCACACCAGGGAGAAAAGAAAGTAGTGTATTTAACGGGCTATACTACCACCTAGTGGAGAGAATGATTAACAATAATTAACACAATGTATACTGTGTTATTTTAATATATTTATTTTATCTCAGGACATCTAATAGGGTTTGCTTTATCAGTGCAGATTATTTCCATGCTTATCAATTCTATAAGCGAATGTGAATATCAACTAAAGCCACATAATGAAGTATTAAGTAATCATAACTTCTCAACAGTTTACCTGAGAAAAAGCCAAAGCTAACAGTAAAAAGACAAATTCAGCAAAGAAATCTTTCAAAATATAGATAATCTATTTTCTAACCTTATACAAAAAACACTAAGAAGCAGAAAAATCAATCTGTACAAAAATGATGGGGACTTAAAAAAAAATGATGGGTACTTCTAACATTTTGTTAAAGGAACAAAAGATGTTTCAAAATAGCGCTTAAACAGGCATCAGAGGAAGAAGCTGACACAAACTGCAAAGGAAAAGTCAAGTACTTTCAAGGGAAAAGCCACAGTCTTACATTAATTTAATCCAAAATGTATAGAAAATGTTCACATATACTCAGCCTTACCTAGCCATTCCAAAATCAGAAACTTTCACAATTCCTGCCTCATTTACGAGACAATTTCTGGCAGCCTGGAAAACAGCATTATAAAGGTATATTAGTTGCAAAGTTCCACAATAAAAGTAGAAAAATATAAGTTCTGTTTATATTAAATTTAGTGTAACCCAGTCAACATTTGCAGAGGTGGTGTCTCTTATAAATTTTTTTTTTACCCCTATGGAAACGTCTTCAACATTTATATGAAAGAATGGATAGAAAGACAGGTCAAAAGTCTCATGTGAAAAAAGGCATTATTACATAATCTTTGCCAACTGTCATATCTATATGAGGACTAAGAGAAGGGTCAATCAGCTTCTCGCCCACCCATTTCTATTCTTATTAAACTATCTGATTTTCTTATTGATAGTGACAACATCTCTTAAAGTCCTTAATTCAGGTTCTTACTAGGCGAGCTTTATAACACACAGGCATCAGAGTGATGGGTGAACCATCTTTTACCCAGTGGCTTTGCTCAAAGATTGGTCTTCTCTAACTCAAAGAGTCAAAAGAACAGCCATATGTAACACAGTTTGCTTTGTCATTTATGACAAACACAATTCTAGATTACTTATACTTTCTTCCCCATTCTTTAAGGTTACAAGGTTCAAGAAAATAGTTTGGAAAAAGACATAGTATTTCTCAGAAGGAAGACATGATGACAGTCTTTTCACATGCTATAACCCATAGACTAAGAATGTATTTTTCTTCCTTATGCTTCAGAATTTTATTCTCTGTACGACGCAAATTCCATTTACACGAGGTTATTTCCTGTTGAATGCGTTTTAAGAGTCTCTTTTAAAGTATGAGTTAATACCCGTTCCCTGGATTATCTCCGTCTTCCTATAAAGATACCTTATCATGCCTTTACTTGATAGTCACCAGGATTCTTCACCCAGGAGACAGAAGCATCAAAATCTTCCCTTAAGGGATGACAAAAACCTACCCTAATGATGTCAGTATCATAGGCACAAACATATCAAAATTGCCTTCACCACAGTGAGGTATGTGTAGAGAGGTGTAACCTGTCATACCCACGTAAACAACAGATTTCCATCAGTTTTAAAAGTCAAAAAAGAGGGAGGTGCTAAATTCACAAGTTTCAATATGACAAAGAGATGTTCTTTATCATCACTGAGCATAATAATAACTAATGTTACACATATCACATCATCTTCTATTTTGCAAAGTCCTTTGCCCCAATCATAAAATGTGACCTTTAAAAGTTTTGTGAAAGAAAAGCCCAGGATTGGATGGCTTCACTGGTAAATTCTACCAAATATTTAAAGAAGAATTAACACCAATCCTAAGTTCTCAAACTCTTCCAAAAAATTTTAAAAGGTTCACTTCCAATCTCATTTTATAAGGTCAATGTTACCCTAACTCCAAAGCAAGATAAGGACACAACAAGAAAATAAAAATACAGGCCAATATGCCTGATGAACATAGATGAAAAAATCCTCAACAAAATATTAGCAAACAGAATTCAACAGCACATTAAAAGGATCATACGGGGGCTTCCCTGGTGGCGCAGGGGTTGAGAGTCCGCCTGCCGATGCAGGGGACACGGGTTCGTGCCCCGGTCTGGGAAGATCCCACATGCCGTGGAGCGGCTGGGCCCGTGAGCCATGGCCACTGAGCCTGCGCGTCCGGAGCCTGTGTTCTGCGGCAGGAGGGGCCGCAACAGTGAGAGGCCCACATACCACAAAAAAAAAAAAAAAAAAAAGGATCATACACCATGATCCAGTGGTATTTATCCCTGGGATACAAGGATGGTTTGACATATGCAAATCAAAAACATGATACACCACACTAACAGAAGGAAGGATAAAAATCACATGATTATCTCAACAGATACAGAAAAAGCATTTGACAAAATTCAAAATCCTTTCATTTCATGATTAAAAACTCTCAACAAGTTAGGTATAGAAGGAATGTACCTCAACATAATACAAGTCATATATTACAAGCCCACAGCTAACAACATACTCAATGGTGAAAAGCTAAAAGTTTTTCCTCCAAGGTCAGGAACAAGACAAGGATGCCCACTCTTGTCACTTCTATTGAACATAGTACTGAAAGTCCTAGCCAGAGCAACTAGGTGAGAAAAAGAAATAAAAGGCATCCAAATTGGAATAGAAAATAAGATTGTCTCTGTTTGCAGATGACATGATCTTATATATGTAAAACTCTAAAGACTCCACTAAAAAACTGTTAGAAGTAATAAAAGAACTCAGTAAAGTTGAAGGATACAAAATAAACATAGGAAAATCAGTTTTGTTTCTATACACTAACAATGAACTGAGAGAAATTAAGAAAGCAAGTGAATTTCAATAGCATCAAAAACATTAACATATGTAGGAATAAATTTCACCAAGGAGGTGAAAGACTTGTACACTTAAAACTATAAGACACTGATGAAAGAAACTGAAGAAGACACAAATAAACAGCAAGATATCCTGTGTTCACAGAGTGGAAGAATTAATATTGCTAAAATGTCCATACTACCCAAAAGGAGCTACACATTTAACGCAACCCTAACAAAATTCCACTGCATTTTTCAGAGAAATATAAAAAACAATCTAAATTTCATACGAAACTAAAAAGACCTTGAATAGCCAAAACAATCTTGAAACTGAATAAAGCTGGAGGCATCACACTTCCTGATTTTGAACTAGATTGCAGAAATATAGTAATCAAAACTGTATGGTACTGGCACAGAAACAGAGACATAGACCAATGGAACAGAACAGAGAATCCAGAAATAAACCCATGTATATATGGTCAACTAATCTTTAACATGGGCACCAAGAACACACAAAGGGAAGGGATAATCTCTTCCATAAATGGCAAATTCAAATATCCATATGTAAAATAATGAAATTGGACCCTACTCTTACACCATACAAAAAATTAACTTGAAATAGATTAAAGACTTAAATGTAACACCTGAAACTATACAACTCCTAGAAGAAAACATAGGGGAAAAACTCTTTGACATGGTCTTGGCAATGATTTTTTGGATCTGACACCAAAACACGGGCAAAAAAAGCAAAAATAAATAACTAGGGCTACAACAAAGTAAAAAGTTTTTTCACAGCAAAGGAAACAATCAACAAAATGAAAAGGCAAACAATAGAATGGGAAAAAAATATTTGTAAAACATATATCTGATAAAGGGTTAATATCTAAAATATATAAGGAACTCATTCAACTCAACAGCAAAAAAGCAAATATTCGATTGAAAAATGAGCAGAGGACTGAATACACACTTGATCAAAAAAGGCACACAAGGGAATTCCCTGGTGGTCCAGTGGTTAGGACTCCACACTTCCACTGCAGGGGGCATGGGTTCAATACTGGTTGGGGAACTAAGATCCCGCAAGCCGTGTGGCAGGGCCAAAAAAAAAATAAAAAAGACACACAAATGGCCAATAGGTACGTGAAAAGGGGCTCAACACCACTAATCATCAGGGAAATGCAAATCAAAACCACAATGAGATATCACCTCTCACTTCTCAGAACGAATATCAACAAAAACACGAGATGACAACAGCTGGCAAAAAAGAAAAGGCAGAGAGCAGAAGCAAGAACAACAATCCTGCAGCCTGTGAAACAAAAACCACATTCACAGAAAGATAGACAAGATGAAAAGGCAGAGGGCTATGTACAAGATGAAGGAAAAAGATAAAACCCCAGAAAAACAACTAAATGAAGTGGAGATAGGCAACCTTCCAGAAAAAGAATTCAAAATAATGATAGTGAAGATGATCCAGGACCTCGAAAAAAGAATGGAGGCAAAGATCGAGAAGATGCAAGAAATGTTTAACAAAGACCTAGAAGAATTAAAGAACAAACAAACAGAGATGAACAATACAATAAATGAAATGAAAACTACACTAGAAGGGATCAACAGCAGAATAACTGAGGCAGAAGAACGGATAAGTGACCTAGAAGACAGAATGGTGGAATTCACTGCTGCAGAACAGAATAAAGAAAAAAAGAATGAAAAGAAATGAAGACAGCCTAAGAGACCTCTGCGACAACATTAAATGCAACAACATTTGCATTATAGGGATCCCAGAAGGAGAAGAGAGAGAGAAAGGACCCGAGAAAATATCTGAAGAGATTATAGTCGAAAACTTCCATAACGTGGGAAAGGAAACAGCCACCTAAGTCCAGGAAGCACAGAGCGCCCCATACAGGATAAACCCAAGGAGAAACACGCCGAGACACACAGTAATCAAATTGACAAAATTAAAAACAAAGAAAAATTATTGAAAGCAGCAAGGGAAAAATGACAAATAATATACAAGGGAACTCCCATAAGGTTAACAGCTGATTTCTCAGCAGAAACTCTACAAGCAAGAAGGGAGTGGCATGATATAATTAAAGTGATGAAAGGGAAGAACCTACAACCAAGATTACTCTACCCGGCAAGGATCTCATTCAGATTCGATGGAGAAATCAAAAGCGTTACACACAAGCAAAAGCTGAGAGAATTCAGCCCCACCAAACCAGCTCTACAACAAATGCTAAAGGAACTTCTCTAAGTGGGAAACACAACAGAAGAAAAGGACTTAAAAAAACAAACCCAAAACAATTAAGAAAATGATCATAGGAATATACATATTGATAATCACCTTAAACGTGAATGGATTAAATGCTACAACCAAAAGACACAGGCTTGCTGAATGGATACAAAAACAAGACCCATATATATGCTGTCTACAAGAGACCAACATCAGACCTAGGGACACATACAGACTGAAAGTGAGGGGATGGAAAAAGATATTCTGTGCAAATGGAAATCAAAAGAAAGCTGGAGTAGCAATCCTCATATCAGATATAATACACTTTAAAAGAAAGAATGTTACAAGAGACAAGGAAGGACACTACATAATGATCAAGGGATCAATCCAAGAAGATATAACAATTATATAAATATATATGCACCCAATGTAGAAGCAACTCAATACATAAGGCAACTGCTAACAGCTATAAAAGAGGAAATCGACAGTAACACAATAATAGTGGGGGACTTTAACACCTCACTTACAATAATGGACAGATCACCCAGAATGAAAATAACTAAGCAAACAGAAGCTTTAAATGACACGACAGAGCAGATAGATTTAATTGATATTTATAGGACATTCCATCCAAAAACAGCAGATTACACTTTCTTCTCAAGTGTGCATGGAACACTCTCCAGGATAGGTCACATCTTGGGTCACAAATCAAGCCTCAGTAAATTTAAGAAAATTGAAATCATATCAAGCATCTTTTCTGACCACAATGCTATAAGATTAGAAATGAATTACAGGGAAAAAAACGTAAAAAGCACAAACACATGGAGGCTAAACAATACATTACTGAATAACCAAGAGATAACAGAAGAAATCAAAGAGGAAATCAAAAAATACCTAGGGACAAATGACAATGAAAACACGACGATCCAAAACCTATGGGATGCAGCAAAAGCAGTGCTAAGAGGGAAGTTTATAGCAATACAAGCCTACTTCAAGAAACAAGAAAAATCTCAAATAAACAATCTAACCTTACACCTAAAGGAACTAGAGAAAAAAGAACAAACAAAACCCAAAGTTAGCAGAAGGAAAGAAATCATAAAGATGAGAGCAGAAATAAATTAAATAGAAACAAAGAAAACAATAGCAAAGATCAAAAAAACTAAAACCTGGTTCTTTGAGAAGATAAACGAAATTGATAAACCACTAGCCAGACTCATCAAGAAAAAGAGGGAGAGGACTCAAATCAATAGAATTAGAAATGAAAAAGGAGAAGTCACAACAGACACCACAGAAACACAAAGCATCTTAAGAGACTACTACAAGCAACTCTATGCCAATAAAATGGACAACCTGGAAGAAATGGACACATTCTTAGAAAGGTATAACCTTCCAAGACTAAACCAGGAAGAAATAGAAAATATGAACAGATCGATCACAAGTAATGAAATTGAAACTGTGATTAAAAAACTTCCAACAAACAAAAGTCCAGGACCAGATGGCTTCACAGGTGAATTCTATCAAACATTTAGAGAAGAGCTAACACCCATCCTTCTCAAACTCTTCCTAAAAATTGCAGAGGAAGGAACACTCCCAAGCTCATTCTATGAGGCCACCATCACCCTGATACCAAAACCAGACAAAGATACTCCAAAAAAAGAAAAATACAGACCAATATCACTGATGACTATAGATGCAAAAATTCTCAACAAAATACTGGCAAACAGAATCCAGCAACACATTAAAAGGATCATACACCATGATCAAGTGGGATTTATCTCAGGGATGCAAGGATTCTTCAATATATGCAAATCAATCCATGTGATACACCATATTAACAAATTGAAGAAGAAAAACCATATGATCATCTCAATACATGCAGAAAAAGCTTTTGACAAAATTCAACACCCACTTATGATAAAAAAGTCTCCAGAAAGTGGGCATAGAGGGAACCTACCTCAACATAATAAAGGCCATATATGACAAACCCACAGCAAACATCATTCTCAATGGTGAAAAACTGAAAGCCTTTCCTCTAAGATCAGGAACAAGACAAGGATGTCCACTCTCACCTCTATTATTCAACATAGTTTTGGAAGTCCTAGCCACGGCAATCAGAGAAGAAAAAGAAATAAAAGGAATACAAATTGGAAAAGAAGAAGTAAAACTGTCACTGTTTGCAGATGACATGATACTATACACAGAGAATCCTAAAAATGCCGCCAGAAAACTACTAGAGCTAATCAATGAATTTGGTAAAGTTGCACAGGATACAAAATTAATGCACAGAAATCTCTTGCATTCCTATACACTAATGATGAAAAATCTGAAAGAGAAATTAAGGAAACACTCCCATTTACCATTGCAACAAAAAGAGTAAAATGCCTAGGAATAAACCTACCTAGGGAGACAAAAGACCTGTATGCAGAAAACTATAAGACACTGATGAAAGAAATTAAAGATGATACCAACAGATGGAGAGATATACCATGTTCTTGGATTGGAAGAATCAATATTGTGAAAATGACTATACTAGTCAAAGCAATCTACAGATTCAATGCAATCTCTATCAAATTACCAATGGCATTTTTTATGGAACTAGAACAAAAAATCTTAAGATTTGTATGGAGACACAAAAGACCCCTAATAGCCAAAGCAGTCTTGAGGGAAAAAAACGGAGCTGGAGGAATCAGACTCCCTGACTTCAGACTATACTACAAAGCTACAGTAATCAAGACAGTATGGTACTGGCAAAAAAACAGAAATATAGATCAATGGAACAGGATAGAAAGCCCAGAGATAAACCCACGCACCTGTGGTCAACTAATCTATGACAAAGGAGGCAAGGATATACAATGGAGAAAAGACAGTCTCTTCAATAAGTGGTGCTGGGAAAACTGGACAGCTCCATGTAAAAGAATGAAAGAAGAACACTCCCTAACACCATACACAAAAATAAACTCAAAATGGATTCGAGACCTAAATGTAAGACTGGACACTATAAAACTCTTTGAGGAAAACATAGGAAGAACACTCTGACATAAATCCCAGCAAGGTCTTTTTTGATCCACCTCCTAGAGTAATGGAAATCAAACCAAAAATAAACAAATGGGACCTAATGAAACTTAAAAGGTTTTGCACAGCAAAACAAACCATAAACAAGATGAAAGACAATCCTCAGAATGGGAGAAAATATTTTCAAACAAATCAACAGACAAAGGATTAATCTCCAAAATATATAAACAGCTCATGCAGCTCAATACTAGAGAAACAGACAACCCAATCCAAAAATGGGCAGAAGACCTAAATAGACATTTCTCCAAAGAAGACAGATGGCCAAGAAGCACATGAAAAGCTGCTCAACATCACTAATTATTAGAGAAATGCAAATCAAAACTACAATGAGGTATCACCTCACACTAGTTAGAAGGGCATCATCAGAAAATCTACAAACAACAAATGCTAGAGAGGGTGTGGAGAAAAGGGAACCCTCCTGCACTGTTGGTGGGAATGTAAATTGATACAGCCACTATGGAGAACAGTATGGAGGTTCCTTAAGAAACTAAAAATAGAATTACCACATGATCCAGCAATGCCACTACTGGACATATACCCAGAGAAAACCATAATTGAAGAAGACACATGCACCCCAATATTCATTGCAGCACTATTTACAATAGCCAGGTCATGGAAGCACCCTAAATGCCCATTGACAGACGAATGGATAAAGAAGTTTAGTACATATATGCAATGGAATATTACTCAGCCATTAAAAGGAACGAAATTGAGTCATTTGTTGAGACGTGGATGGATCCAGAGACTGGCATACAGAGTGAAGTAAGTCAGAAAGAGAAAAACAAATATCATATATTAATGCATGTATGTGGAACCTAGAAAAATGGTACAGATGAACCAGTTTGCAGGGCAGAAGTTGAGACACAGATGTAGAGAACAAACGTATGGACACCAATGGGGGAAAGCCACGGGGTGGTGGTATGCTGAATTGGGTGATTGGGATTGACATGTATACACTGATGTGTATAAAATTGATGACTAATAAGAACCTGCTGAATAAAAAAATAAAATTCAGAAATTAAAAAAACAACTAATACTAAACTTTCTTTGGGTTATTTGTATGGACATATGTTAATATAAATGTTTCTGACATTACATGAAATTCCTAAAAATCTTATATGTTCTGGTATAATGTTATAAGTCATAATTCTAGTTATTACTTTAAAATGTGTATCTCAGAAATAACCAAAAAAGAAAAAAGAAAAGGTGGAGAAAGAGGAACCCTTGTATACTGTCGGTGGGAATGCAAATTGGTATAGCCACTATGGAAAGCAGTATGGAGGTTCCTCAAGAAATTAAAAACAGAACTACCATATATATGATCCAGCAGTCCCACTTCCTAGTATGTAGCTGAAGGAAACAAAATCAGTACCTTAAAGAAATATCTGCACTCCCATATTCATAGCAGCATTATTCACAATAGCCAAGATATGGAAACAACCCAAGTGTCCATCAATGGGTGAATGAAGAAAGACAATGTGGTGTGTATATATACAGACAGAATGGAACAGTATTCAACCATAAAAAGAAGAAGGAAATCTCATCAGTTGCAACAACATGGACGAACCTGGAGGACACTATGTTAAGTGAAACAGACCAGAGACAAATACTATATGCTATCACTTATATATGGAATCTAAGGGGGAAAAAAAATGGAACTCACAGAAAGGAAGACTATACTGGTGATTGCCAGGGGTTGGGGGGTTAGGGGAAATGGAGATGTTGGTCAAAGGGTACCAACTTTCAGTTACAAGGTAAGTGTTGAGGATCTAAGATATAGCATGATGCCTATAGTTAATAATAGAGTATTGTATACTTTAACAGGGACTAACGGTTCTACCAACGTACTGAAAACAGACACATTTGGGAAGAATAGGCAGAGAAGAAAAAGAGAAAGAAAAAATGAGTGGAGAAGAGAGGGAGACAGAGTAAGAGAGAGGAAAAATTAAGAAGCGTCTCCAGCACAATAATTTAGAACCAGTAACAGATTACTTTTTCTGGTACTTTCTGGAGTTGACGTCGACTCCATCTCTTCCCAGTGAAGAAAATGAACCAAAGGATTTCTGTTACAATTTCAGCTTCTAGTGTGTGAGATGGAAAACAGCGTAGGACTGAGTCAAAGGATGAGTCAACCCTTAACTTCCCATTTATCACCATATGCGTGTCATTTCACTTCTCTGATGCTAATTTTCTTATCTATAAGACAATGGTGGTCAGAAAGTCTGTTATGATTAGCTATCTCATGGGATTCTTAAGAAGACCAAATGCAATGCATGGTAACTAACCTGGAAATATTACCTATGTAATTGTGTATGATTTAATAAGCAGGTACCTATGTAATTATATACTACATGCATTAGATTTAAGAAAGATCTTTCTGTTAAAACTATGGGGCACGTTAAATTTACCACATTTAAGAGTAACAGTGATATATTGTTGAGAACAAAACTTGGGTATGAACACGTCATTCCTCATTTGCTGACCCAGATTACAAAGGAGTTCGGCTGGTGATGGGAAGGCAGGTGGTTTGCGATTACCAGGTCTCTGTGGATGAAGCTGTTTCTCTCCAGGTACTCCATCCCTTCACACACATCTTGACACATGCTCAGCAGCACATCTCTACTAAAATGGCCTTGTCTCTGTCGGAGGAAATTCAAAAGGCATCCCTTTTCCATGAACTCGGTAACGATGTAAATGGGTTTCTGCTGGGTGCATACACCATAAAGCTGTACTAACTTCGGGTGTGTCAGTTTCCTGAGAGGGAAGTCATGCATACACAGAGTTACTGCAGGGAAAGAAACCACCAGGGGTGTTAGCTGGCAAGGGGCCACTTTTTAATACAAAAAGGGGAGCCAGAAAAAATGTAGAAACTTACATCATTACTTTAGCTTCTTCTATAAAATCTTCCTCACACATGGCACCTTCCCTAATAGCTTTGATGGCTACTTTGTACTGAGCTCGCCACTTGCCAAGCCTTACTACTCCAAACAGTCCACTCCCCAACTCCCTCATAAAGGTCAGCTCTGAAGGGTTAATCTCCCATTTTTCTGTGAGACAGAGGGGGAAAGTGATAAAATTTAATCAGGAGAATACAGTAGGAATCAGTGGAAAACAAAGAAACTATAACCAAGGTCAATCTAAAACTTACAAGGTAATACAATTACCAACACAGAGCAGACTTGCAACCTTCCCATAAGCAACAGAAGGTGGCTTTCCTCCCTCTGGGGAGGATGGACCCCTTCTCAGCTGTCACAGTAAAAGCAAAGTAAACTGAAGAAGGCAAGAAGATGCTACACAATAGGCTAATAATAATGGAGCTTGAAAGTTAAGGGTACTTTTTCCTTTTTTAAACAAATACTTCCTCCTTTACCATTCCTCCCCCTGAAGTTTTTTTTTTCTGTTTCAATTCCATCAAGTTGGAAAGAGTGTAACCTGTTTAAAAGGCTTTCACCAGTAGTACAATCAAGTTGCATGTCTTCTCTATTACCTCCATCTTTACTTTCCTGTGAGTAGCCAACCAAGCCCAGTGAGAAGCAGGAAAGGCTTTGATTTATTTTAGAAGTAACATGGTAATGCTTATTTTTCACTGACGGACAGTTTTCTACCAAATAATAATGAATAATGATGAAAACAGAAAACCTAGGGTCACTAAAGCTATAAGTGTAATCATCTAACATCTCACACGGTAAACTTATACAAAAACAGTTCCGCTATGCAGAATTCTACACATCTAAACTGGTCTTGTGATAACAGGTTCAAGAAAAATTTGCCATGCAACTAAAAAAGGAGTTACCGTAGCTGAATCCTGCAGTGGTTGGTGCGTTCTTCCCCTTTGTGCTAACTGGGTACCGCAGCCTTGTGACAAGTCCTAGAAACCAAAAAGAGTATTAGAGTTGAATTCACTCAATCATTCTGCATGGTAAAGCACTAAACTAGAAACTCACTTACAAAATTCATTCATTTATTCACTTAGTGCTCATCTTCTTTGTGTACATATAGCCCTCTGCTATATGCTAGCAAAAACTAAAGGAAGGCAGGAAGACGACGATCCTACTGTTGTCAAAACCAAGCCTGTGTGCCTGATGCACACTGAGGCCAAACAAACCAAAATGTCGGAGCCTGGAGCAGAAAAAGGTTTACTGCAGGGCCAAGCAAGGAGAACGGGGGGCTTGTACTCAAAAGACCCCAACTCCCCAGTGGCCTTCGACAAGGGTTTTTAAAGACATTGTTAGGGGAGAGGGTAGTAAGACAAGTGATCAGCTCCTGGACCTTCTTCTGATTGGCTGATGGTAGGTAACAGGGTGATGTTTCAGGAATCTCAATCGTCAACCTTCTGGTTCCAACCAGCCTGGGGTCTACCTGCTTGTGGTCAGCATGTAGTCACCCTCCTCCACCTGGATGGGGGTCTTAGTTTCTGCAGAGCGACTCAAAGATACGCATCAGATTGTTATCTACATCCCTTCAGGAGGAACTAGGAGTCCTGTGACTAACCATTAACTGCTTGAGCCTGCTCGTTGGAGCTTGCGGAAGGCCTAGGAGACTAAAGCCTTTTTTCTCTTTTTCAAACAAAAAACGGGAAACGCAGAGGAGCTTCTGTACCCAGGAAGGCCCCCACAGGGTCCTGCTTGGTTTCACTACTCTCTGAGCCGACAATTTCATCTTTTTAAAAGATACGTTTTTATTCATTCAACATTTTTTTTTTAAATGCAGTGTGTGTCAGGCACTATGCTAGCATGGTGTCTTGCAAACACTTTAAACGATGTTCAAAGGTTTCCAACAATTATTATCAATTATTATTTCATGTTCTTTTCCAGTATGAGATTTGAATTATGAAATGGAATTACAGTAGCCTGCTAAAATTAAAGTGATGTACCTGACATAACTCAGCGTTTGTGATCTTAGCATAAAAACTGGACTCTACGATATTAACGACTGGGAATAACACAACTACTGGAAATAGGTGAGGTACCTTAAATCCTTTAACTTAAGTTGCTTACAATACTAAATAAGAAATCCCAGGTATTTCTCCTATAAACACCTGTAGCACTATGTATTTCTTCTAATACAGCGTATCTCATAGTAATTTAATATTGTTATGTACTTCTCTGTCTCCCCTACCAGATGGTAAGAGCTGGGAGAGACAAGATCAATAGCCATCTAGTTCACCATAGTATCCCTACCGTCCGGCACAGTTCCTGGCATGCAGTAGGCACTTAATACATGTTTCTGGAATGAGTGAATTGAGATAACGGTGAAGCGTAACAATTCACACAAGAACAAGAAGAAAGGAATAGGGGAACGTGAATGCTGAAAAAGACTAGAATAAAAGATAAGAAAAAGTTCTTCAGGGGATAAATTGATATGAAATCAGTTCCTCAAATGTTAAACACAGAGTTATTACATGATCCAGCAAATCCATTCCTAGGTTAGTACCCAAAAGAAATGAAACATGTTTCATGCAAAAACTTGTACACAAATGTTTCCAGCAGCATTACTCATAATGGCCAAAAGGTGGAAACAGCCCCAATGTCCATCAACTGATGAATGATACAAAATGGATAAACAAAATCCATACGATGGATTATTATTCATCGTTAAAAAGGAGTGGAGTACTTATATAGGCTACGACATGGAGGAATGTCAAAAATATTATGCTCAAAGAAGCTAGTCAGAACAGACTGCATACGGTATGATTCCATTTACATGAAATGTCCAGAATAGGCAAATCTATAGAGATAGAAAGTAGATTAGTGGGTGCCTAGGGCAGGACTGGTGGAAGGGGTTAAGGGGTGACTGGTAATGCACGGGGGATGCTGAAAATGACCTCAGATTATGGTGACATTTGGCACAACTCTGTAAATATACTAATTTACAGACCACTGAGTTGTACACATCACGTGGGTGAACTTTATGGTGTGTAAATTATATCTCAATAACCATTCCTATCATTATCTGAGAGACGTGAAGAGAGTCACAAATAGCAACAAACTTGGCAAAGGCCTTCGTTAAAATTTCAAAAGTTAATTTTCCATAGATTGGGCTGGACACTTGGCTAACCCCTGCTCAGTTACATCTTTGAAGTCAAAGGCTAGAAATCTTTCAATCTCATCCTCTGGAGCTTCCAAGGGCACAAATGTGGTTTCTGGTTTTGTTTATGATGTTTGGTTTATTCCCACTCTGGTGGTTAAGTGTAGCAAAGATTTGGGAAGATGGAAGACGTGTCTGGGACATTCTTAACGCTAGTTTTTGGAAGCCTCTAACACAGGCCTAAACCTAAGCTGCTCATCTGGCAGCTTCTGTGACAGCTGCGACATAGACACACATTGGATTTTAGTTTGGTACTGTTAAAGAAAAAAAAATATTCAATGACGCTTTTAAAGATGGTCCAGCAGGCTTTATTGAGGACCACTAAGATAGGTATAAGGACCACTGCAATGGGATTTTAAAGTGGGGGAGAGAGATGGGCCCGACTCTGAACACAACCTGGACAAATGAGAACTCACAACCAAGAAGAAGGGTGGGGAATCAGTGGATGGAAAATTACTAAAAGAAACATCAATGCAGGGAGGGCTTAGAGTGGTTCTGGCCAAACTAATGGAACAAGATTCTTGCTGAAATAAGCCAGGGTACCCAGACATTACCCGGGGGGATGGTGGAAGGCGAGGAACCCGACCAGTTATTGAGGGTGATTAGACATCAAATCTCAAGGGTAAGGGGTTCTGGTTAAAGTGACTTAGCAGGGTTATTGCCAAAACTGGATTTTATAAGGAAGTGTACAGATGGGCCCAGGAGATGGTCCAGGAGCCTGACTAAAGTTGGGTCAAGCAAAGAACCTTTGTCAGTACCAAGGATGTAGACCTTGTATTGTATGTGGCAGATGTGAACGTTTGCCACACACGATAAGGATAACTTGTGTTTTAAGGTCAAGACGGGGCTTCTTTAGAGTTATTATTTCTGATTTCTCTTTGTGTATATCACTTCCTTAATAGGCAGTAATTTTAAATCAATCACTTTCTACAATTAACTACAACATAAACCTGCTCAAGGTTTATGAATTAACCTTTATGAATTAACCTTTATGAATTAGAATTCATCACCATGTCTAATCATTTTAATCACTACTTTATATTTGAAATAGGTTTTAACAGCTCACTTACCTGCTGCATTGTGCTTATGATATTCAATAATCTCAGGAATTGAACCAAAAGCATGTTTTTCTGCCAGATAATACTTCTTTGGAGATGTCACTGTCTCCTTTATATGATAATGCCTGAAACCTGATGAACCTTCTCTGTAACAAAAATCAGAATGTGTTAGAACTAAGTTGGAATAATGTAACTTCACCCTTAAGGTGTTTTCTACCAGGGTCCCTACATATGGCCCCCTCTATTCTCTACACAAATTTTATTTTCCCCCATGTTCTTCTTAGCTTCACCTTTCAAATTAACAGATGGAAGTTATAAAGTGGTCACTGATAACTGACACTTGGTCCCTTGCATGAGATCGTGAAAGAGAACATTTACCAAAACTCCATTTACCAACAATTAAAAGTCTTAAAATAGCTATTAGCTGGATACTGCTTTTTGTCCCTGCTGTTGGTGTTGCAAATGTCCAGAAGACCTCTAAAAGTTAATAAACTAGACGTACAAATCATGTACACATTCTATTTTAGGTATCTTAGATCTTCTTGAGTCATCGCTTGCTGAAAATCCTTTCCAGAGAACTCTTGGGGCTGTGAAGATAAAGTTCAAACTCCTTGACATTGACATGATGTGTCTTCCACTTCTACCTCTCTGGCTTCTCTCTCCTCCCTGCCCCCTGCCCCTTCCATTCTACAATCCAGCTACAATACACTGTTGTCAGCTCACCAAGTGCTCGCTCACTTCCAGGTCCAGGCAATTTCCTGTGTCAGAAACACATTTCCCTCTCTCTAACTTTTGCCTGCCTCACCCGTCAGGTCTCACATTGGATGTCAGTAGACAACGTTAATGCCTAACTCAGATGTGTCTGGGCTAAGTACCACCCACCCCCACCCCGACACACAAACACACACACACACACACACACACACACACACACACACACACACACGTTGCCCTCCCTGCATAGCAGTCACTCACATATACCATCACTGCCTGTTTGCCTGACTGAAAGAAGCCCTCGCTAAGCTACTGGAGGGCTGGGTCTGTGTCTACTTGGCTCAGTGTGGTATCCTTAGTACCTAGCACAGTGCAAAGTAATTATCTGTGGAATGTTGCTAAAGTTTCTGTAGTCATTCAAAACAAATATATATATAGAAAATGAGGAAAATTACTAGATATGAATATAAAAATGGTATAGACTTTAGAAATCAAGTTCAGATTTTTTTAATGCTGAATTGTAGCTTATTTTCTGAAAATTAGGAATCCATATACACTATATAAGAACTTCATATAAAAACTCTGATTTTAAGCAGAGAGAGAGAGAGAGATTACTTACCCTCCAAACTTTGTATAAAGGGAGACTGTGTACATGCCTGGTTGACTGGAATCTCTTACCATAAAACCACCTTCTTTATCCTAAAATCCAAGAAGAAAATTTTTTTCAATCCAATAATACCAATGCCACAGAGAAGATCCAAGAGCCCAATCTTATAATTTTATGATTATTATCCTCTGACGAGAAAATCTGCTTTGGAGAAGCGCAACTTACCAACAGGTAAGTCATCCACGTGACCGTCTCCCATCCATGTGACCTTCCACTTCACATTACTGAACCGTGAGATTAAAGAAAGCACACTCATAATTCCCCACTATCACAACTCTTCACACACACTAGTTCGAGACATCTCAACAAGACAATCTCTCAGGGCCCTTCCAGAACTAACAGACAAAATTTTGCAATTCCCTTATGTCCTGGACATGTGGGGAAACAGTTACTGAAAAATGTATTTCTTAATGCCTGGGTTTCATTTCATAATTTTTCATATTTGCTATAAGGCTTGAATCCCGACTCAATATCACCTTCTATCCACACAGCATTTTTCCTGTAAATACCTCAGTGCTCTTTATAGGAAGATTTTTTTTTAAATCCTCAATTCCCCTGGAAATCGATGTTAAATATCACTCTTTATGAAAGGAGAGACAGAGGCACAAGCAACTTAAGCAGAGAAACCCAAAAGGCAGCAACACACTGAATGACCAAAAGCTAAATCCTCATCAGGTTCTTAGCCTAAGAGCAAGAAACAGAAGCTAGGAACCTCAAATACCTCTCCACCAATAATGCCACAGTCAATCTCTAGCACTGAAATTGCTTTAAAATGAAAGTGTGTTTAACAGAATAAAATAAATTTTCTTCTTATTCCTAGGAAAGACAATGGAATGAAATAAAGGCCCACAAATAAATCTCATAAGAACAATTAGGGACAATGATTATAACAGTTAATCGATCAATAAAACATGTTTATTGAACACTTACTCTGTTTTAATATGTTCTAATATGTGGATCTACTCAGTCCTCAAAACAGTCCTATGAGGTAGGTACTATTGTTATCTCCTTGCCTGTTTACTTTACAGGTAAGGAAATGGGGCACAGAAAAGTTGGACATTTGCCCCAACTCAAACAGCTAGTAAGTAGCAGAGCCAGGATTTGGATGCCAGGCCTTCTAGCTACCCACTTCCCTAGAGCTGCCTCTCATTGTGAGGTCACCAGGGAGGCATGTTAAGAATCATGTAGAGGGAGAGGGGCAGGGAGAGGTGACGTGTCATCTGAAGCAAGCAAAGTCACCTGCTATTGCTCTCGTAACATAAACTACAGAAAGAAGTTATACCCTGAGAAAACTGGGCATATACTGGGCATATACCCTGAGAAAACCATAATTCAAAAAGAGTCATGTACCAAAATGTTCATTGCAGCTCTACTTACAATAGCCAGGACACGGAAGCAACCTAAGTGTCCATCATCGGATGAATGGGTAAAGAAGATGTGGCACATATATACAATGGAATATTACTCAGCCATAAAAAGAAACGAAATTGAGCTATTTGTAATGAGGTGGATGGACCTAGAGTCTGCAATACAGAGTGAAGTAAGTCAGAAAGAGAAAGACAAATACTGTATGCTAACACATATATATGGAATCTAAGAAAAAAAAAATGTCATGAAGAACCTAGGGGTAAGACGGGAATAAAGACACAGACCTACTAGAGAATGGACTTCAGGATATGGGGAGGGGGAAGGGTAAGCTGTGACAAAGTGAGAGAGTGGCATGGACATATATACACGACCAAACGTAGAACAGATAGCTGGTGGGAAGCAGCCGCATAGTACAGGGAGATCAGCTCGGTGCTTTGTGACCACCTAGAGGGGTGGGATAGGGAGGGTGGGAGGGAGGGAGATGCAAGAGGGAAGAGATATGGAACCCTCAGAAAGGGAGAAAATATTTGCAAATGAAGCAACTGACAAAGGATTAATCTCCAAAATTTATAAGCAGCTCATGCAGCTCAATAACAAAAAAAACAAACAACCCAATCCAAAAATGGGCAGAAGACCTAAATAGACATTTCTCCAAAGAAGATATACAGACTGCCAACAAACACATGAAAGAATGCTCAACATCATTAATCATTAGAGAAATGCAAATCAAAACTACAATGAGATATCATCTCACACCACTCAGAATGGCCATCATCAAAAAATCTAGAAACAATGAATGCTGGAGAGGGAATGCTGTAGAAAAGGGAACCCTCTTGCACTGCTGGTGGAAATGTGAATTGGTACAGCCACTATGGAGAACAGTATAGAGGTTCCTTAAAAAACTACAAATAGAACTACCATATGACCCAGCAATCCCACTACTGGGCATAGACCCTGTGAAAATCATAATTCAAAAAGAGTCATGTACCAAAATGTTCATTGCAGCTCTATTTACAATAGGCTGGAGATGGAAGCAACCTAAGTGTCCATCAACAGATGAATGGATAAAGAAGATGTGGCACATATATACAATGGAATATTACTCAGCCATAAAAAGAAACGAGGTTGAGCTATTTGTAGTGAGGTCGATGGACCTAGAGTCTGTCATACAGAGTGAAGTAAGTCAGAAAGAGAAAGACAAATACCATATGCTGACATTTTTAAGAAAAAAAATGTCATGAAGAACCTAGGGGTAAGACAGGAATAAGGGGCTTCCCTGGTGGCGCAGTGGTTGAGATTCCACCTGCCGATGCAGGGGACACGAGTTCGTGCCCCGGTCCGGGAAGGTCCCACATACTGTGGAGCGGCTGGGCCCATGAGCCATGGCCGCTGAGCCTGCGCATCCGGAGCCTGTGCTCCACAATGGGAGAGGCCACAACAGTAAGAGGCCCGCGTACCGCAAAAAAAAAAAAAAAAAAAAAAAAAAAAGAAAGAAAGAAAGAAAGGAATAAGGACGCAGACCTGCTGGAGAATGGACTTGAGGATGTGGGGAGGGGGAAGGGTAAGCTGTGACAAAGCGAGAGAGTGGCATGGACATATATACACTACCAAGCATAAGGTAAAATAGCTAATGGAAAGCAGCCGCCGCATAGCACAGAGAGATCAGCTCAGTGTTTTGTGACCGCCTGGAGGGGTGGGCTGGGGAGGGTGGGAGGGAGGGAGATGCAAGAGGGAAGAGATATGGGAACATATGTATATGTATAACTGATTCACTTTGTTGTAAAGTGGAAACTAACACACCATTGTAAAGCAATTATACTCCAATAAAGAGGTAAGAAAAAAAAAAAGACTGGGAGCAATTACTAAATAGAATAATTAGATCATAAATGCAGAGAACTGCAGAGGTCATCTTCTAATCCAACCTCTCTGTCTTACAGATGCAAAAAACACGAGAAAAGTCACAGCTAGACTCAGGTTGTCTCCTCATTAAGTCCACTTAGTTTCCTCTACAGTAGATTTCATCCTTCCACTTTATTTCTTTGTAAGAATTTAAATTCTTTGTAAGATTTCTTTGTAAAATTCTTTGTAAGAATTTTAGCACATTTCTTAAGGCAACTAAATATTGTGTTAAAACTTAATTTATAAAAGATAGCATGTAAAAAAAAATTTAAAAAAAGATAGCACGTAACACTGATGTAAACTATTTTAAAACAAAGAACTTCAAGCAAAAAGGAAAAACACATGTTAAGTACTAATATCAAGGTAGCAAATGATAAATCAGTAAGAAACAGTAAAGAAATGTTGCCCATGTATAGCTATTACCTATTGTTAACAGTTTAATTCTTTCCCCCTCAAAAAACATACTTTGGAGTTCTAACCCCTGGTAACTTCAGAATGTGACCTTCTGTGGAGATTTACAGAGGGAATCAAGTGAAAATGAGGTCATGGGGTGGGGTGGGGGGCTAATCCTATATGACTGGAGTCCTTATAAAAGGGAAATTTGGACACAGAGCCAGGCATGCATAGAGGGAAGAACCATGGGGAGAAAAGGAGAGGAGCCTGGGACAGATCCCTCCCTCGCAGCCCCCAGAAGGAGCCACGCCCACTGACATCTGGACTGCAGGCTTCTAACCTCTAGGTCCATGAAACAACAAACTTGTGCTGTTTAAGCCACTCAGTCTGTGGTACTTTGTTACAGCAGTCCCCGGAAACTAAAAGAGCAGTCTTCACTTTTAAATGATTTCAAAAAACCAAAACTTGTACTTACGCCATAGTATTTTTTGGGCTTTAGAAACAGAGATAGGTGGAATTACTAATCAGGGATTCATTACAATTGATTTTGTGCTGAAACCAAACCCACAAGACAAGTACAAACACTTACTTCACTTCTAAGGAGTTGCTCTGCTTTGCTTCTATTCATATTTCTGCAATACCATCTGAAGAGAAAAAGGTATGTTTAAGGCCTCAGGTTTTTAGAATTGTTCTTTTTTCTTTTTAGGATTAGCAAGGTATTGATAATATTACTCATCAATAACAAATAATAAGAACAAGGCCTCATTCATAATCTCAATAATATAGACAACCACTAGTAACATTTGGATACACATACATGCAGACTTTTTCTACCTGTATTTTTATGAAGACACATATGTATGCCAACATTCTTATTTTCTGTATTAAAGTGAGGTCAAGCTACACTTGCTATACCAGAACCTGAATCTTTCATATAACGGTATACGATACACACCTTTGCAAAGCAATGTAGTCCTGTGCATCACGGTCTGGATGCACCATCATTTATTTAAGCGATTCTTCATTATTTAACATAAAAATCATTTCCAATTTTTAACTATTATAATAATAGCAAGAATGAATTTTACTCCACTGACTCAAATACGCAGGAAATGTCACCACGTTATTGTCTTGGATTCCAATTAAATCTAATCCCAAGCCCCCAACAGGCAGTAGATTTCATCTCCAATCATCATGAAGCCTCCCCCACAAATTTCACGAAGGTCCAAAGTATTGAAAGAAACAGAGCAAAACAGAAGAGCAGGCCTCCTGGGTCTTCCAGACTTACTGGTTCCAGCACAGCCCCGATCCCTGGCAGCCCTCCAAAGGTCTACTGTAGGAATCCCACCAGGGCCAAGCAGTGGCACCTGCCCTTCCACCACTCTGTGCCAAGCCCCTGCATATGGGTGCCCTTGCTTAACCTTTGAGAAATCTTTCCTAAGGAAAGATGGATACTGCCATCTCCCACCTCATCCTCAGAGGTACTCCCCTCTCCCTGCTTCCCCTAGCCCATGCTCTCCAGGGGATTATGAGCAAGTTGGCCAAAGAAGATGAACTCAGACTGTCAGCTTTAAACTTGGATTTTTGTTTTGTGTTGTGTTGTTTGTTCTAGATGGACTTTAGTGGGCAGAGAATCCTCCATCCAGTCCTATTTCCCAAGGATTCCAATGTTATGAAACCAGCTTGGCCCCTCTAAACCCGTGAAGTTTCCACCACTGCCTCAGCCTTTTATAAAAGAAACAGCACCTGCTTTTGTCCCAGCAAACACCCCGAGACAAGCCGATACAAAGGCCTTCCCTGACTGAGGAAGGGAAAAATACAAAGAAAAAAATACAAGATCATTTTTGGTCTGGATTCTTTCATGCAGTTGGAGGGGACAAACACAAATTATAATCTCAACACAAGCCAAAAACTGTTATTTTATGTGGAGCCTGAAGTGATTAACCAGGCCTCAGAATTGTGGGTATTAAGATCTCATTGTTGTGGACCCCACTTTATGACCTGAGACCAAGTTCAACAAAATTACAAATTTAAATTCTGATCAATTTCTGAATGCAACTGAGGGATAAAATAAATGAGGAGAACAGAATGGATTCTATCCCTAAAGCTTTCCCACTGATAGGAGAAATATTTGTCAGGATACCAAAAACAACCATAAAAGTTAATTAGAAAAGGTAGCTGCAGCTCTCATTATGCATTATAAACCAGCAGGACCTGAAAGATTGAAAAAACAAAATTCTCTTTATTAATCACAGGAGATCCAAGCCCACATCTTCACAGTGAGAGTAAGTGATGGAGGCTCAGGCTCACATTCAGATGCAAGAAATCAGTAAAGCTAGATTGTGGCTCTCAAGAGAAATTTGATATAAGATACTCAGAGAAAGAAAAAGGTCCTTTCCTCACTTGGTATATTCAAGCTCCCGGGAAGGGATAAAAGAAATAAGGAAAGAAAAAAAAGCCCACAGCACAAATCCTATTCTAAGTCGTCATTTGTATGGTATTTGCAGTTTCCCCAGAAAGGATGTTTTCCTCCCTAGGATATAAACTCAGACCCTGAAGGGTACGTTGAAGGAAGGAAAGGAGGAAGGAGTGATGAACAAATCGAAAGATGAGTCATCGGGCTTCCCTGGTGGCGCAGTGGTTGAGAGTCCCCCTGCCGATGCAGGGGACACGGGTTCGTGCCCCGGTCCGGGAGGATCCCACATGCCGCGGAGCGGCTGGGCCCGTGAGCCATGGCCGCTGAGCCTGCGCGTCCGGAGCCTGTGCTCCGCAACGGGAGAGGCCACAACAGTGAGAGGCCCGCGTATCGCAAAAAAAAAAAAAAAAAAAAAAAAAAAAAAAAAGATGACTCATCTCGTGGTGAGTATTTCCTAACGGTTCTTTGTGGCTTCTCTTCCTCTTCCATGATACCTATCACCAGGCAAGGAGGGAAAGACAAGAGTGGCTCTGCTGAAGGCATCCTGTCGGGAAGAACGATGCACACGTGGTGAGCTGGAGAGCTGCCGCCCAGACGCCAGCCCGCATGCGTCGCCCACGAGCCCGCACAGAAATGCCTGTTGGAGGTTAGTTAGCGTCCCCTGACGAAGGAACTATATACTTCTAGAAAGAACGCCCAGGATTTGTAAGTAACTTGTCATTCCATTCTTAGATATCAAAACCCTCATGGGAATGAGGGTTTCAGATTGGCTAGTCACTTCAAACACTCCAGAGGGACAGGACTTCATAGTGCTGTCTGAATAGAGGGGAAAGCAGCTTTGGGGACAACCTTCTGGAAAGGATGGATCCTGGCCAAGCTTCTTGGAGAGGGTGGGTTGGGTAAATTAGAAAATGGAGGCAACAGGTATAAACTAACAAAAAATTGAAAACAACCAACCAACCAACCAATGAGCTATATAATCTCTGCCGGTTCTCACTTTGGCCCTTGCCTCCTGGATCACCCACGCAAAGCCTTGTCCTAGACTTTTCCTGTTCTAAGGGACCTTGCATTCCTGTCACCTTCCTCCTTTAGCATGCTTCCATCAAGAACATCTTACTGACCACAACAAGCCCAGTTTCTTTCCTGCAGCACTTCCGATGGTCCTGTCCTCCCCCAGCCGGGACCTGGGTGTGAGGGTGGGAACTAGGGTACTGACGGCCCTGGGAGCTGCAGGCTGCCAGTCCTGGGCCCAGCCCAGTGGACAGTTATTGCCTGGACGCCTCCTGCCTGCAAACAAACAGCAGAAGGGCTCTTGATTCAGCAGCTGGCAAAAGGCTTTTTAACCCTGGAGACATTTAAGACGTGTTACAGGATGGGCTTTAGCAAAATCTAACACAAACAGTGGAGTGGAAAGACAGCAGGAGTGACTGTCAGCACCGAGAACCGGTTTTTCCTTTCTCATCCAGTCAGGGCTGGCACCACGCCACATGGAATCCCCAGTCCCTGGGCAGCTGGCTGAGGGGACTCCCACGGCAAGTTCACTCGGTCATGCCGAGGTGGAGTCAGGCACCCAAAAATTGCATGGCAATGAATCATAAACTTCCTAAAACCCTTATTTGTAATCCCATGAGTCATAAGGGGAGTTCTCCCATTTAGATAAGGGTTATCTGGTTTCCAAGCACATTCCTCCTGAAATCACCAGTTACTTCTCAGTCAGATGCCTTTAAAATCAGGTCCAAGTTTTTACCTTTTAGTATCTTCCCTAATTCTAAGGATTTACTCTATTTTCCTAAAATTTATTCAAGAACAAAACCACTATTTTAGTTACATGCTTTTTATACCCTTACCTACTTCTAAAACAACTTTTTTTTTTTTTAGTTACATGCTTTTTATACCCTTACCTACTTCTAAAACAACTTTGAGGGGTCACACCACCGAGTGCTAGGACTTTTGAATCTGTTAATCCTTTTGTAGACTTTTAAGGTACACTCACATTACAGGAAGTAACATGGACAGAGGAAACAGCTTTGTGGTGGTGGTGGTGGTGGTGACAGTGTTGTTTTTAAAGAAGTGAATGAAGCATCAATACACTCCCTCAGAATGACCACAAAAGGCTCATATGTATTTGGTATATATGAGCCTCTCACTAAAACCTGGCCATGCGCTGCTAGTGAGCATATAAACAGCAGCCCATTGTTTCTCTGAAAAGTAATTTGACAGCATGATTAGGAGTCTTAAGACGTTCATAACTAGCCTTTAGCTCAGTATGTAGATTTTTAGAGATCTAGTTTAAGACAATAAGCAGGAAGAGGTATCCCAGTATTTTTACATAAAGATGCCTAAACAACATAATGCCACACAAATAAGGAAATGATTATATAAATTATTGCACATCCACGTGCCGTATGTCTGGTTGTACCCCTTAAGGCCTCACACAGTGCCTGATACACACTAAGGTCTCAGTAAACATTTGAAGAATTCACGACTGAATGAAATATAATGCAATTATTAAAATGTTTTCGAAGTACATTTAATGGCATGAGGAAATACACTCATACTATTAAGTGAATTAAACAGGATATAAAACAGTATATACAGCATGATTCTAAAGATTGAAAGGAAATATATGAACGTTGACAGAGGCCAACTCTAGTTGATTTCTGAATAATTTCTCTTACTAACATTTTTCATATTTTCAAAGAATTTTAAAACAATAATCACATATTGTTATTATAATTAGAAAAAAGAAACAATCAAATGTTTTTTTAAAGGTCACTCGGGGAAACTGTATTTTGATTTCTTGAATGAATGAACAATAAGCTGTATTTCAAGGTCAGCTAAAGCTATGATTTGTTTAAAATCAATTCAACTATATTCACTTCTGTAATTCTATTCACACATAGTACCTTCAGGTAAAGTGTATTATAGAAACTAATTCTCACAACGTCTATTTACCATCCTAGACAACTGAGTTAAGTTAGTACATCCTTCTAAAGATAATGAAAGATAACCATTAATCTCCAAAATGTCTTACATAATTAGGAAAATAAGAACAGTTTCTAGTCCTCCACATTCACAAAATAACCTTTTACTTACTCATACTGATCTAAGTTGTTTGATTTCTTTCCTGTCACGTAATTACTTGGGATATATCCTTCACTCCTAGAAATAAGAAAAATACTTTAGATAAACTGAAATTATTTTACTGAGAGAGTACTAAAAGAAAAATTATTGCCTTTCCGGAATAAAGTATAAAACTGCCTAAAGCTTATAAGAAAGACCAGCTGACCCCCAGTAAGTAAATATAGCTATAGTATTTGATGCTTTACAAAGGACTTCCTCA
This sequence comes from Phocoena sinus, assembly GCF_008692025.1. Classification (NCBI taxonomy): domain Eukaryota; kingdom Metazoa; phylum Chordata; class Mammalia; order Artiodactyla; family Phocoenidae; genus Phocoena; species Phocoena sinus. The sequence goes on from NC_045767.1 coordinate 72,306,832, forward strand.
TTTGATCCTTACAAAAATTCTGAGGTAGGCAGGCATTACTGTACCCACTTTTTGGTGGGGAAACTAAGGCTTAGAAAGGTTGAGAGACTTTCTCAAGGTCTCAAAGCTAGGCAGCAACGGGGCCATAAGTTGAATTCTGAACTTGTGACTAGTTTCAGAGCCCTTCCTAATATTCCGTGATGCTTCTTTTGAAGTCACAATTCCTTGGGATGTTTTAACGAAACCACTACTTCAGAAAAGTTGAAGTGTTGGATAAAAACACCCATCACTCCAATACCTCAACAGTCTGTGTAGTGCATTGTTTCACAGAGGGTCATGCCTGACATCTACATCGGTATCATCAGGTCACTTGTTAAAAAGGCAAATTCTGGGACTTCCCTGGCGATCCAGTGGTTAAAGGCTCTGTGCTTCCAATGCACTGGGTGCGGGTTCGATCCCTGATCGGGGAACTGAGATCCTGCAAGGCGCATGGTGCACAACCAAAAGAAAAAAAGCCAATTCCTGGGTCATACCCCAAGAGATCTGAACTGAGAAGGCCTATGTAGGCCCATGGAATCTTTGATTTTACCCCAGATGACGCCTATCTCCTATGCACATTACAGTTTAAGGAGCAATCATAGCAAGTAAAATCTCGGTTAGAGCCAAGAATTTCAACATAAAAGAGATAAATGTATAAAATTTCTAAGTTGAGTAAAAACTTTGTAATCTTAAACTTGAATTTGAACTATTAGTAAGAACTCATAACACACAAACGCACACACACACACACACACACACACCAGTGCATATATGTAGCTCTGTTGCACTGAGAAAGGCCTAGAAGCAACAACAGTCCAGCGGCAATTAGAATCCAAGCACGCCAACTGTTGTCTCTAAATATTGCTTCTTACTACAAGGAGCCAGAACTCCTTGGGGAAATGGCAAACTGCAGGTTTGGCCAGGAAAAATACAAGATGAACTTGAGCTATTTTAGTTTATTCAGAAAGCAGGGTAGCTGAGAAAGACTCAAAGCGTCCTCAATCAAAAACAGCTACCACTGACCCACGACGGGACAATTCAAGTAAAAAGAATAATGACTGCAATAGACTGAAACCAAATATATAAGCATCTATAATAACACAAAACATTACTGGTTACCATTGCTATCAACAGAGGAAGCTTGGTCATCAACTCATTATTTCTGAAAAGTTGGTAAAAGATAAGAATCCAAAATGTATCTGGCCTTTCCTGCATGAACTAAATGAACTGGTTCATGAGGCAGTTCTTCTTTAGAGATTTAATACATGCAGATGGAATGACAGAATTAGAAAAATCACCATTTTGCTATCCCTAATGGATCTAAGCAATAATCACCAATGGATGCCAAAACCATCAGGTGAAACACTGATAAAGAACTTTGTGATAGAGGAATAATGTTGACACCTGAACCAACGAGTAATCCTGGCATCATCAGAAGCGGAACAACCAGATATACAGGACACAGATACATATTAAATGACACCATGTGGAAGCAAACAGCTTAATCTAGATTGTGGCTCATTTCATAGAGAAAATAACCTGGTTTTATCAATAAATCAAAAATGAGAAAAAAAAAAAAAAGGCTAGGGATTGTTACAGAATAAAAGAAAGACGTGAGACCTGTCAGCCAAAATGCAATGTGTGGACCTTGTTTTAACCTTGATTAAACTGTAAAATACAGATTAGAGCTAATCAAGGGAAACCAGAATTACAGAGTTGGTACTATCCTTAGACCTGGGCCAGAGGGTCCCTGCTCTGACCTCACACTTTCGAGAGGATGCTAAAGCCCATGATCCCTCAGCCCTCCTCTGGACCATCATCCGCGTAACTAGGGCCCCAGAATTCTCTGCCCACTACCAGGCCCTACGTGGGCCTTCCCAATGGGTTTCGTCCTTTGAAAAGCAAATGATGCTGATTGTGTGCACTCACTCCAGCCCAGGTCCAAGGAGTGACCAAGTTGGGGGGTGGCTTTTGCAAACCATGTGGACAGAGTTTGGATGTACGGCTGGGAGATTCACATGGTACATGTGAGATGGAGCCCAGGGCAGAAGGGAAGAGAGAAGGGAGACACCTCAGGGAGCTGGCTCTCTGTGCACTATCACGTTCCGGCATGGAACTCCAATCCAAACCTTGCCTTCCTTGTCATTTTGAAGGTATGTTTGTCAAGCTGGAGGATAAGTTATATCTTATTTACCAGTTTGTTAGCTTGACTTATAACTTCTAAATATTTAAACATATGATATCTGGGCTTTTATTTGTATGCTTCTTCTAGTCCTGAAAATGTTGCAGGAAAGCCTACAGATGATGTTTTTTACCTTATTATTAAGTATGATAATGACACAGCAGTTGTTTAAAAACATCTTTAGCAGTTAGATTTAGGGGTGAAATGACATGATGATTTGAATTTAGTTTTAAACACTTGAGAAAAAACAGTTGGGAAGATTTTAAAATCAAGACTGGCCAAATGTTGGTAATTTCTGAAGTCAAGTGACAAGAGGCTCCATTATACTATTATGTACTTTTTGGATATCTGAAAATGTCTATAATAAAAAATAAAAATCCATCTTCTACAGTGTTTGGCAAAATAAAGCAGTGATGACCTTCTTGTAAACATAGATTAAAAGGTTTCCAAAAAGGTAATAATGCACAGCAAACCAGCACTCAGGAGATCTACCACTGCTGAGAAGTGAGCAGAAGACACGGACCCTGCCCAACCCAGAGGCTTCCACTGCTTCTCCAGAAGTGACCTGAGGAACAGAGAACTAGAACTGGGGGTGGGACAGGAGGTGAGAAAGCAGACTTGGAGGGAGGACATGCTCTAACCAGGACAAAAAAGTCCTCATCTTCCTATCCACAGGAACTCAGAATATAAACAGGATTATATTTCAGAGGTAAGCATAGGATACAGAGCTTTCTTAATGAAGCCAAAGACTCATCCCCTATGTTTATCCACATTTACCCATTATTTACCAATAATAAGATTGAAAGGACTATTCTCTTTAAATCCTAAATTATTTTGTATAAATAATGTTTGTTTTTAAATTTCTTGAATGTATTTTAGACATAGACCCATATGCACATACATATAGACAGAAAGACACACACACACACACACACACATATACACATTCTCTCTCTCTTAGACAAATCTAAGATTACTTTACCTTGGGAGTGGGGTGCGGGGAGAAGGGACCTAAAATGTAATTTCCCCCAAGAGCAAACAATCCAATTAGACATATAATGGATGAGAAAGAGACCAGTGTAATGGATTCTAATTTCTGGAAAGGAGTGGTTGATTCATTTATATTTATGGAGTCACTACTAAGAATACATTGTGTTACTGCAAAGTAATAACATATATTTTCATTTATGGCCGCTGAACTAGCCTCATTACATAACAGTTACAGGTTATCCTCTTCTCACTCAGTATTTCACTCCCAGCCACCCACTGTGTATCATCCACAGAGAGGGAATACCTACCCATATTTATCTCTTGCTTTCCACCAATGAACATCATTCTTTTCCAATATGATATACTCCTGGCCTCTCTCTAATCTGAGATCATGTGCTTCTGTCGCTTGGAAATCATACATGGCTACAACTATTTCTTCACTATTACCTTCTTCTTCAGGTGGAATCGGTGGGGGAGGCCTTCGCTAAGAAAAGGAGGTAACATATAAAAGTTTAGTCTTCTGTTTGAAACTGGGTGTGCAGTAAAACACCAAGCAATGCGCACGTCCCCACAGTATAAAGTCTGCTTTAGATAATCTGGTGAACCCGCACCATGAGTCCGATGATATCGATGCTACTGGACCTCTCATGGGCTTCAGAATTTAGGACAAGGGCAAAAGCTGTCTTTAAACATCAAACAGCTTCTGCTCAGTGTCAGGACTAGCTTTCCAGGGAGAGGCAAGGGTAACGTGAGTAGAAACCAGCAGGACTAAAGGCAGACCCACCATTTAATGGCCTGCAGTGGGGAAAAGCAGAACTACTTCTGTCAGGTCTCCTCCCACTCAAAGGAATCTGCACTGCTTTGTGCCTGCTGTGTGCAAGGCACACTCTTAGTACCTAGCTAGCATACTGTTTCTCATTTCTTTTTAATTGAAGTATAGTTGATTTACAATGTGTTAGTTTCTCATGTATGGCCAAGTGATTCAGTATATATTCTTTTACATATTGTTTTTCATTATGGTGTATCACAGGTTATTGAATATAGTTCCCTGTGCTATACAGTAGGACCTTGCTGTTTATCTGTTTTATATATAGTAGTTTGTATCTGCTAATCCCAAACTCCTAATTTATCCCCCTCCCCCTCTGGTAACCATAAGTTTGTTTTCTACATCTGTGAGTCTGTTTCTGTTTTGTAAATAAGTTCACCTGCATTCTCATTTATTCTTAATACTAATCCCATGAAGTAGAGTATATAATTTCCATTTTACAACTGAGGAAACAATGGCTGAAGTATCCCACCCAAAGTCACTCATATCAGATTCATGCTGGATCAGGCTCCCCGTGAGTTCAAAGTACATGTGTTTTCTACCCTACTCCACTATTCACAGTCACTCCTTTGTCATAATACTGTGGTCTCAAGACTGAAATATTCCTTTAAAGTCCCACACCTCTTGTATAATTCTCAAAGCCAAAATACAGGCAGAATGCCAGATGGTAATATCTGATACAATTAAATTGACATTATTCGACACCAAAAAAAAAAAAAAAAAAGTCAAGTGAGCCATAGTCTATCCATTTCCAATGTGATCCTTGCAGGGAGCAGCATCACAGGAATGAACATAAACATACTTAATAAACTGCAAATGTTTCCAAACATTAAAGACCAGCTTACCTTCTTTGTTTCTGGTGCTGGTGCTCGAGGTAGTGCTTTTTTTATACCTGAAAATGACAATGACAAAAACAGGTCAAAATGCCATCCACCAATGATTGATAGTTTTAAAGAAAAGTAAAAATGAACCCATAACAAGAAGTCCACTCAGACTCCCTCACTCTGGTGCATTTTGCTTGTAATACTATTTTAGAACAGATTTTTTAAAATGCTATTAAAGCCGGTTTGTATTTCTGCCTTCTTGAACAGACTATAAATGCCACAGGGATTGGGGCCATGCCTTGTTCACTGTAAACAAATGGGACTACATCAGAACCAAAAAGCTTCTGCTCAGCAAAGGAAACCATCAACAAAATGAAAAGGCAACCAACAGAAGGGGAGAAAATATTTTCATCCCACATATCTGAGGAGGGGTTAACATCCAAAATATACATGGAATTCACACAACTCAATAGTTAAAACAAATAATAATAATAACTCAATTAAAAGTGGACAAAGGACCTAAACAGACACTTTTTAAATTTTTTTTTATTATTTATTTTTTTTTTTTGCGGTATGCGGGCCTCTCACTGTTGTGTCCTCTCCCGTTGCGGAGCACAGGCTCCGGACACACAGGCTCAGCGGTCATGGCTCACGGGCCCAGCTGCTCCACGGCATATGGGATCTTCCCGGACTGGGGCACGAACCCGTGTCCCCTGCATCGGCAGGCAGACTCTCGACCACTGCGCCACCAGGGAAGCCCCAGACACTTTTTTTTAAAGAAGACATACAAATGGCCAATAGGTACCTTAAAAGGTGCTCGACATAACTAATCATTAGGGAAATGCAAGTCAAACCACAATAAGATACCACCTTATACATATTAGGATAGCAATTATAAAAACCACACATGATAACAAATGCTGGTAAGGTTGTAGAGAAAACGGGATGCTTGTGCACTGCTGGTGGGAATGTAAATTGATGCAGCCACTATGTAAAATAATATAGAGGTTCCCCCCAAAATTAAAAATACAACTACCATATGATCCAGCAATCCCACTTCTGGGTATATACACAAAAGAAACAAAATCAATACCTTAAAGAGATATCTGCACTCCCATGTTCACGGTAGCATTATTCACGATAGCCAAGATATAGAAACAACCTAAGCATCCATCAACAGATGACTAGATAAAGAAAATGTGGCATATATAGAGAGAGAATGGAATATTATTCAGCCTTGGAAAAAGAAGGAAATCCTATCATTTGTGACAACATGGATAAAGTTGGAGGGCATTATGGTAAGTGAAATAAGCCAGACCAAGAAGGACAAATGCCACATGGTATCACTTACATGGGGAAGCTTAAAAAAAAAAAAAGTCAAACTCATAGAAATAGAGAGTAGAAAAATGGTTGCCAGGGGATGGGGGGTGGAGGAAATAGAGATGCTAGTAAAAGGGTACAAGCTTTCAGTTATAAGATGAATAAGGTATGTTAATTACAACTCAATTAAAATATATAGAGAGCAAGAAAAAAAGATAAATAAGGTCTGAGGATCTAATGTATAACATGATGACTAGTTGACAGCACTGTAGTGTATAACTGAAGTTTACCAAGAGAGTAGAACTTAAATGTTTTTACACACACACACACACACACACACACACACACACACACACAAAGGTAAACATGCAAGGTGATGGATGTGTTTATTAACTCAATGGGAGGAACCCTTTCCAATGGATACATAAGTATATCCAGTCATCTCATCGTAAAATTTAAATAATTTTGTTAATTATACCTCAGTAAAGCTTAAAAAAAAGAGAAGAGAAAAGCTGCTGATGGTGCTACATTAGGCTCACAGTTTTTAACAGAGTCATGTTTAGTAGGCTTTCATATTGTGATAAAAACTCCCAAAACAGGGCTTCCCTGGTGGTGCAGTGGTTGAGAGTCCGCCTGCCAATGCAGGGGAAGCGGGTTCGTGCCCCGGTCCGGGAAGATCCCGCATGCCACGGAGCAGCTGGGCCCGTGAGCCATGGCCACTAAGCCTGCGCGTCCTGAGCCTGTGCTCCGCAACGGGAGAGACCACAACAGTGAGAGGCCCGCATACCGCCAAAAAAAAAAACAAAAAACTCCCCAAAACAGACCTTCTGATTCCATGAGATGGTCCTACTGCTCACTAAATAAAAGTATTCTTACAAAAATACACCTACACTATGTTTACACCGTGCTAGAAAGTGTGAAGGCCATATTTAACCAACATCAAAATCATGTCACTTTCTCCCAATAATACCAACAGTATGTACATCCTGAGCACAATATAACTACAGAATAAAATTAATACTTACTACTTTCAAACAGATTATATCTTTCACATCCAGGCGCTAGTTTTTCAGTTTGTCTGCAACACTGATAACTTCCGTCTGCCCAAAATTTAGGATGATATTTAATCATAATATTATTGTTGTTCTGTATTTCTGTAATTCATAGACACATTAAATGATGAGTGAAATGTACAGAGATAACAGAATGTTTCCGGTTGATCATTCTTTCTCAAATACTACGTTTATTATGAGGAAACCTTCATAACATATAATCCAGCATTCAGAAAATCCATAGAGTTCTCTTTCACCACTTTTTTTGGTGAGGCACCCTTGTTAACAGAAGTGACCTCTGCTACAACGTGATGGATAAACACAAAAGTCAGCCCCCCACCATTCTGTTCTGCAGAAAAAGCGATGAGGATTATGCAGGTCAAATCACTGATTAATATACTTTACATACAAGTCAATTCATCCACATCAAATGTTGACTACATAGGCAATTTCTTAGACAATACCAAATCCTGTTACCATAAGAGCCCAGTGCTTAGTCACCTCCAAATGTACTACACATTAAATGAAAGCATGTTCTTCTTAAAAACTATGTATATGCCACTAGAAGGAACCAGATTATAAAAAAGGAAGTTAACTTCAACATGTGTCACTTACAGTAACAGAGAATGTTCTTGGAGAAACACTTATTGTAGATTAAAAGATTATAAATGCAAGATACACTAGCCGTATCTCTGTCTTAGTGACAACAATGTTATATTCTGAAATTATGTACAGATTAATATTTCATTATATGAGTTTTACCTTCTTTTAACTTCTTCACCCACCGGTCCCTGCTTTGTGCACTAGGTGCAAAAATGTAAAGTGTGTTGGCATCATGCACAACCTGAAATAAGACAAAAGATGGAACAGGTGAGAAAAGCTTAGACACAGCATCTTGCCTAGCACAGAGCCCTTGGCACCACAGGCATCAATAAAGGATTCTGAAATGACTGACCAAAAGTCGATTACTTCCGATCCAAAGAACCTAGATTCCCTTCTTACAAAAACACATCTATTTCTTCATGTCTCCATCCAGTGGGATACACATTTTACAAAGGACTGTGCTTTTACAGAAAAAAAATATATACAGAGGCCAGGATGCCTTGCCAATCTTGTTATTTCTTGCGATCTAATAAACTGAAGTTCCTTAAGTAAACTTGGTATAACAGGGACTATTCCAATCGAATATTTTTCTGAATAATATTTGAGATGAATGGACTACTGTTTCAACATCACTCCTATACCTTCCTTTTGCCACTATAAATAACTGCAGTAGGTAGCTTAATTAAGCACTGACCACCCCAACTCTATACTTTGTGCTTTACAAGACATTAACTCAACTAATCCTACCATCAAGGTATTAGTATTTCCATTTTACAGAGGAGGAGACTAAGGCCTATCCAAGACACCCCAATTCTAGATCACTCCCAGAGGCACTATTCACATAGAATGTACTGCAAATGGTGTGCCTTAAGTTACCTGCCCATCAGCATTTGGCTGGTCATCCAGAAAGCCAGGATCCTGACTCCAGAGCCCAAACTTTTAACCACAGTACCTCTTTCAGAGGTACCTCCAGGTAAGCAATTAAACAGTTTTATTCTTAATAGTCTTAATATTAAGAATAAAATTAAGCATGGGAAACTAATCCAAGAATTTTGTCTTTGGTCTATCACTTTATCCTTGATGGTCAGTAACAAGGCAGAAACGCCCCAATTGACTAAAAAAATATCTGGGGACTTCCCTGGTGGTCCAGTGGTTAGGACTCCGTGCTTCCACTGCTGGGGGGGCTGGGTTGGATCCCTGGTCAGGGAACTAAGGTCCTGTAAGATCCCACAAGCCGCTTGCAGCCAAAAACAAAGAAAAAGCAAAACACAAATCTGGCTGGAAACCTCCTTTTACCATGTCACTGGATTGAACACAGATAGCTCTTTCATCAATAATTGGCTGTTCCTGACCATATTCAATAGATAATCCTGTGGAATAAAAGTCATATTTTTATGGCAAGACAAGCGAAATTTAAACAAAAAATTCTTCTCTGCTCTTTGGCCTCCTCTCTCCCCGCACTGTGCATTGTATAACTCTATTATGCATCACCAAACCCCTATCAGCAGAAATACCTGCTCAACCCTAAAGAGCAACATTCTCCTAGCAGCAACAAGACAACTCCTTAAAGATAGCATTCCTGGGGCTTCCCTCGTGGCGCAGTGGTTCAGAGTCCGCCTGCCGATGCAGGGGACACGGGTTCGTGCCCCGGTCCGGGAAGATCCCACATGCTGCGGAGCGGCTGGGCCCGTGAGCCATGGCCGCTGAGCCTGCGCGTCCGGAGCCTGTGCTCCACAACGGGAGAGGCCACAACGGTGAGAGGCCCGTGTGCCGCAAAAAAAAAAAAAAAAAAAAAAAAAGATAGCATTCCTTCCTGATCTTGTAAGGGGTCACATGACCCACTGTGATGCCACTTAGATCTGGAATATGTAAACTGTCAATAATACGTCATACGATGTCCAGCCCTCTGCCTCAAGAAACTTACATAACTGTGTCTTGACTTCAAATGGGCAGAATAGTTCTCAGAGCTTTCTGAGATTCTCTTCCCAGGTCATAATGCTCAAATTTGGCTTGAATAAAATTTTCCATTTCTTTCTTATATCGACTGATTAATTTTTTGTTGACAATCCCTTCTCATTCACTTTAATCAAATAAGTGCGGTCAAACAGCAATGGGAACACCATAGAACAAATACTGCTATATTCTGCTCAGTGATTAACTCACCCAACTAGCACTGTGCTGGGACTACATGAGATACAAAAATAAATCAAATACCTTACTACAAGACAGAAAATGAGATGTGATAAAGAAGTAAAGATAAAGCTCTAAGAGGGATGTGGGGCTGTAGTTGCCTCATTTGGCCCATGACTTTCATACCTGTGATACTGTGATTCACAGTAAGAAATATATATTTGGTCTCTACCCTGGTTCCTGGCACAGAGCACCTAGAAAACTCTTGGAATTTCCTGTGCTGAGAATGATACGGGTGTCTGTTTTTATACTAATAAGGTGACTACTGGAGAGCCCCTAGGGATGGGGGCTGGTTGCCAGTGAAGCCAACCCCATGATTAGAGGGTTGGAACTTTCAGTCCCACTACCCCCCACCTCTGAGGAGGGGAGAGCAGCTGGAGATTGAGTTCAATGAGTTCAATCATCAATGGCCGATGATGTAAACAATCATGCCATGTAACGAAGCCTCTATGAAAACCCAAAAAGGAGCGGGTTCTGAGAGCCTCAGGGTTGGTAAACATGAGGAGATGTCCGTGGACAGATGAATAAAGACAATTGATACACACACACACACACACACACACACACACACACACACACACACACAGGAATATTATTCAGCTTTAAAAAAGAAAATCCATCCACTTGCAACATGGATAAACCTGGAGGACATTATGCTAAGTGAAATAAACCAGACACAGAAAGAGAAATATTACATGACCTCAGATATAGAATTTTAAACAAACTCTTAGAAACACAGAGCAAAAAAGTGGTTGCCAGGGGCAGGTGAAGGGGGGCAATGGGGAGATGTTGGTCAAAGGGTACAAAGTTTCAGTTATGCAAGACGAATGAGTTCTGGAGATCTAAAGTACAGCATGGGGACTACAGTTAACAACACTGCATATATGAAATTTGCTAAGAAGGTAGCTAAGTATTCTCACCACCAAAAAAAAAACAAAAAAAGAAGGGAAGAAAAGAAAATGGCAACTATGTGAAGTGATGGATATGTTAATTGGCTTGATTGTAGCGATCATTTCACAATGTTTACATATACCAAAACATCAAATCGTACACCTTAAATATATACAATTCTTATGTGTCAATTATACTTCAACAAAGCTGAAAGAAATCAATCAACAAAGCAATGACAAGAAACACTAACGTCAAATAGTAAGCATGACTAAAAGCCCAGAATTTCACTGTCGCAAAAATATGCCAGCTCACCTGAAATGGATATTTATTTTGACAGGGAATGACACCATCATCGTTCTTCACTATTTCCACACATCTGATTTTTGACACATCAATAAATCCCTTTCTGTACTTTTTCTGTTAAAAGAAAAAAAAAAGGAGAACCATTCTAATCATAAGTTAAGGAAAAAATGTTATTAATAATAATATTTGTTTTAAAAAATCACTGATTCAAAATATTACAATTTCCTTAATAATTATCTAAATCATGTCTCCCTATATTGTTAAAATTATTCAAAATACTAACACTATGAGGATTGTAATCAAAATAATTAAGTCCTTTAATTTCCAAAGATGAAATCGCTGCCCTTGCCCTCCTCCAAAAGCTCTAGATCTGTTTAGAAAGAGAGTCCCTTTGATAGTGCCTTCCTCTCAGACACACACTGCAAATTCTTCAACTTCTTGATGACAGCCACCCCCTCTCCCCCGAAAAAGAAAGCATCAGAGACCAAACCAAGCACTCAATCACAAATGCAAACTCCACCAGTTACATCTTCCACTCCAGCACACAGAACTCAGGAGGATGTGAGATGGACACAGGGCGCTCACACAAAGCCTCCATCCAAGAGTCTATGTTCGAATTTTCTCTTTTCTTTTTTTTTTTTCCTTCCCTATTGCCCTTCCTCCCTGCTCAACGCAAATCTCCCTACAACAAGTAACTAATGACATACCAAGACTCCCTCCTCCGAATCATTCACAGTCTTGAGCACAGTAATCTCACATCTGAGAATTTATCCCAGGGAAAAATCCGGAAGATACAAAGTAGTATGTGCAAAGATAACTTGATATACCATATCCATTAAAAATTATTACAAATACAATGAAGAAATAAAAAATGTTTATTGAATTATATTAACGGATACATCCCACACAAAAAGCTGTATAAAGACTAAGGTTATTTTAGGAGGGGGTGTAGATAGTCATATGACAAAGAACAGAAGAAAAGTAGAGAAATGAAGATGAAGAACATTGGATTATTTGGGGTGACCCAGCCCTCCCCTGGCCCTAGTCATTCAAAATTGCTTCATCTAATACTCTGAAACTCCCCTCTGGCCACAATCTTTGGGGTCCCTATCCTGCTCCCAGTAACCAGCGCTGCATCTTCATTGTGACCATGTGACCTTCAGACCTGCCAACCCTCCCAGGCCATCAGCTCCCATGTGACATCTGGCTGTCATCTCACCAGTGCATCCTCCCACCCTCCCTCTCTCCCCCTGCCGCCCACCCCCCAGCACACGAATCCCCGTACCCCCGGCATTTCTGTCAGCCCCCAGTTCTACCCACACCTTTTTCAACTCATGCGTGCCTGGCTGCAGAAGGTCACGAAACAATCCTAACTGTCCTCTTTGTGCTTAGCCAGGCCTTCGCTGCTGTCCTCAGGTCTTCTGTGTATCTCTAGCGGAGAGAACCTGGTGGCCTCCATGGAGCCCACCAGTCTCATCAGAGCTACAAACCCTTCCCATTCCCCTACTTCATGGAGAAGAGAACAGCTGTCCCAGGAGCACACCCCCAACTTCTTCCTTCTGCAGGTCTAAAGCACCCTAAGATTTACCCTTTTTTCTTCTCTGTCATTCTGCCTCTATGAGAAGGTTAAAAGGACACAACAGCTAAGGACACTGTAGTGGCACTTAACAGATGTCATTTCCTTTCATGCTCACAAAATTCTCATTTTACAGATGATGACACTGCAGCTCAGACAGGTTAAACACGTTACCCAAGGATCCCAACTGAAAGCTGGGATGCTAAAGCTCCCCAGACCTTGGATGTCCCAGCTGCAAACAGGTGACAAAATTAATGGAGCCAAGTCCCTGAGGGGGCAACCTGGATTCTGAGCATGGCCTGAGATTTTACTTCTCCTGCTTATAGACACCTTCAGGCCTCTGCCATCCATAGCAAGAACCTTCTTCTGGCCCTGCTACTGCCCTAACTCTGTTCTTCCCTTGCTGAAAGAGAGATTATTACACCACCAGTCTTCATTTCCTTCCCACCCACTCCTCCTTAACCACTTGCGATCTGCCTCCCCTCTCGCCACAGTTGCTAAAGCTGTTCTCAAAACCACTACCAATGACCAAACCCAACAGCCTTCGCTCAGCTGTCTTCTGCTCAAGCTGTTAACGAGGCATCTGGGGGTGCTCCACTCTCTTCTCCTGCAGTGGCCTTGACTTTGGGTCACCCAGGCTTTCCTTCTGCCCCTTCCACTCAGTTTCCCACATTACAACACCTGCTCTGTGCCAGCAACTGTGTCAAGGAATATATCAAGTCCCTATAGGAAAAGCTCATTTCCTGAGCATATGGTCCAAATATTGTGCCATTTAATCCTCAGATCCTCTGTGAGATAACTGTTATTAGACACATCTTACAGAAGGAAGAAACAAAAATTAAGTCACTTGCCCAAGTTTACCTGTGGGAGAGACATACACAGCAACGTTATCATCCAACGTAGTAAGTACTGAATATAAAAAAGATGCTAAGGGCTTCCCTGGTGGCGCAGTGGTTGAGAGTCCGCCTGCCGATGCAGGGGACACGGGTTCGTGCCCCGGTCCGGGAAGATCCCACATGCCACGGAGCGGCTGGGCCCGTGAGCCATGGCCACTGAGCCTGCGCGTCCGGAGCCTGTGCTCCGCGAGGGGAGAGGACACAACAGTGAGAGGCCCGCATACCGCAAAAAAAAAAAAAAAAAAAAAAAAAAAAAAGAAAAAAGATGCTAAGAGAACACAGAGGAACCAAGACTTACATGATAATTTCAGAAGAGAAATTCTGATAATATCATAGGGAGGGAATGAACAGCACAGCACATGGGATGAAAAACACATTCCAGAATGACCTAGGTTGCCTCATCTATAAAATAGGAATAATAATAGTATCCACTTCATGGATACTATTAGATAGTTATGAGAGTTAAATGAGTTAGTATTTGCAAAGTGCTTAGAAGAGTGACCTGTAGTATCATATCTATGAGTGTTTGCCACATAAAATAAATAAGTAGAAAAAAAGGTCAGTGTGGCTGAAGGACAGGGTACATGAGGCAGGATGGAAAGGTGAGCAGGGGCCAGCTTGTAAAGAACCTGCTGCACAGTGCCAAAGGGTATGGTCAGACAGGGCCACCTACCCTGCTCCTGGGCCTATGCCAGTTAGTGTGCAAAAGAAACTTCCAGAGCGCCATCCTCCTATTAATAAGTCACACGTGTTCACCATAGAAACCTTAGAAAATACTAACAGCACAAAGAAAATCAAATGACCCTGAATCCCCCAACTCTGCAGAAAATCCCTGTGGACATCATGGAGTTTTTCCAGACACCGCTCTGGGGTCATTTATCACCTACTGGCTCTCTTTCTTGAGCAGCAGACTGTGGTCGGCTTCTGAGATGCCTGTCTCCACTCACCCCTTGCCCCTGTGACTAAAAGCAGCTGTCAGATGTCAGCCAATCCACACAGGAAAATTTGAGATGATTGGTATACTGGGCTGGTTTATGCCCCCTAAATACATGTTCCATGATATATTGTATTATGCTAATACTTTGGCTTATTAATCCAAATACTTTGCTATGAAGTTTGCAGATAAAGGTTCACGCTTAAGTTGGCCATTCATTATTTTACCTATCCTGCCAGCAAACACTGATCAGACACCAAGCACAGCACTGTGTGCCACAGCTTCAACCTTATGCAAGGGGGTTGAGGGTTCCCTCAAGAGGAATTCCCAATCATATGGTAGGTGGAAGGGGAAGAGGGGAGTAATTCATCATCAAATGAAGACGAAGTCACGCGCTCATGGTATACTATGGAGTGAGACAGTGATTGGGCCAGGAAAAGCTGGGGAAGTTTTTGGGAGGAACTGATATTTTGGTTTTTAAAGGATAAGTAGGAGTTTTTCTTTAGAGAAAGTGGAGAAGAGAATTCAGGCAGCAAAAACAACAAAGCACTGATTTAGGGAACGGGAAGAAATTCATTGTGGCTGAAGTTCAGGGTGGTTCAGGGGAAGTGTAGGAAAGGACACCAAAATGGTTATTTGAGACCAAATTAGGAGGAGGTAAGTAATGGCTGTTTCACCCATTTGTAAACCAGCTTAAATGGGGAAACTAGACAAAGAGATGAAATATGACTTGCTTAAAACCACACATCAACTGAATGGTAGAACTGGGATTTAGGTGAAAGAGATCCTGCCCCCCTGGGCAAGTCTTACAAGATACACAGTTTTCCTTTCATTGCCAGAATTAAAATACTTTTTAAAGTATCAATAAAAATCCTAAATTAAACTAATTTTTTATAATTGTATACAAATATCCAGGGCTGGCCCCAGGTGTTATCTACAGAACACCCAGCCTCAGGTCCTCCTTTCTACACCCCTCTCCCAAGGCATCCTGAGACCCATTACACGCAGTAAGAGTTTCCCTCCAGTATTACAAGGATCCCTCCCTTTCCCTTATATCACAACTTTTGTTCCTAATGTGGCTATTCCCAGCTGCCTGCCACAGAAGAAATCTACTGGGTGAATCACCTGTGCATTGCAAAGGGACCTCAGGTTGGGCGCGTGAGTTTTGGAGGCAGGCAGATCCCGAGCCCAGCCACGCTCTGCCTTCTCTCAGTTCCTCTGTCCTCAGGAATAGGATAATACTCCTCACTTCACTAAGCTATAAGCAGGGATAAAGATAAGGTACGTAGGTGCTCAGTACAGTGTCTGGCACAGGGAAGTCACTCCCTAAATGGCAGCACTTACTATTAATTAGTCTTCACAACGACCCTGGGAAATTGTTTGGAAACTGAGCATCTGAGAGGTAACGAGACTGGCTAAGAGGCTGAGCCAGAACTGAACCCAGATCTCTCAAAATCACAAAAGCTTTTACCTGACTCCCGGTCTCTCAAGCCTGAATATTTCTGGACTCTTATTTTAGAAAAAGAAAATTATTTTATGTCAAAACCTAACAATTACAGAGCATTCACTCTGAGCCAGGCACTATATGCACCTCTCACATGGTAACTCAATGAATCTTCACATAATTATGGGAACTCTTGTCACCCCATTTTACGGATGAAGAAATCAAGACTTACAGGGTATAATTAACTGGCCGAAAGTCATACAACAAACCAGGACCTGAACTCTTAATTCCAACCCTGAATTCTTAAGTGCCACGTACACTTTAGTAACTTGATACCACTTAACTAAGTACAAACATAAACTCAGTGGAAATTTCTCATGCTTATAACTCTTAACAACTAACTATAAGACTGTTAAGAGTTCACAAGTTGAATGCAAACGAACTGGACAATAAATAAGATTTAAACTAACAGCTTACTTGACTGTGATGGCTGGGGTGTTTGCTGGAATTGAATCCCTCTCCCCAAACCAGTTCGCCTGGCGTCCTCAGGCTTGCAATACTGTGTGCCATGTGATGGCCTCTTTCCTCCCCTCTCTTACTTCCAACTATCGAAGTATGCACATCTGTTTGCACACACGCTGTCAGCCTATCATTAGGCCTCCATTTGGTCCCACTAAATTGTTTACTGTTCAGTCAGCCTCTGTTCTTTCTCCATAGGACACAACAATTAAAACAGACCATAAATACAAACCCAAAGATGGCTGCTGACGTGGCATGTTTAGTGACAAGGGACCATCCAGAGAATACAGACAAAAGGTATGTTATATACTATAAAATATCAAATAGAATTCCTAGATCTTGCAGTCCTCAGCAGACGGACAGCACCAAAGCTTACTACTGCCATTCACTGTATTCCATCATGATCATTTCTTCACTCAGCCACATTGATTAAAGATTGATTCTGGCTTCCTTTCTTCTACCACCAGCAAGGCACAGAGGTACCAAAGAACCATGATAGAGACTTAAAAGAGTTCTAGTCAACCCTTGAAAAAAGAAAGAAAATGATGTATTCTACCAAAAATCTCCAATGAGCCAAAGGTCTATTTTATACACGAAGGTTCTTTTCCCTTTCTACTCAGAACAGAGTTAAAAGAAAGAGTTAAAAGAATGGGCCTCAAGTGCAGCAGGACCCATTAATCATGAGAAAGAAAGAAAACCTCAAGATGGATATGACTTTTGTGTGTGTGTGGATACTGGGAATAATTTTGATGTAGATCTTTCTGGTATCAGGAGAAGCAGAATAAATAAAATAAAGTCATTTCCAACTCGGTGATTCTATGATGAAACATCCCCTCTTTGCTAAGTACAAAATTCTAGTGAAAAGCAGAAGAAAGCAAAACCAAAAACGTGGCATCCTAGTATTGTTTTCCTCCCTTTTAATCAGCTCATAATAATAACTGACATAGTGGCTTTACATTTTACAAAGTGATTTTACACTAAGCAGACAAACACATAAAAAGGGTACTTTAACATTAAGCCAGCAGTTACATACATAAGCATGGCTTAATTATGAAGATTATGATTTCTAAGATAACATCCAGAATAAAAACAGGATAAATTATAAGGAATCTGAAGGCAAAAAATTTCATTTTCTAAATCACATAATAATCTTCATATAAGATTGTGCTGATCTAGGTAATTATAAGGTTTCTGGAGATAGTTTTTCACTGTACTCAAAGTTAGAGTTTTTATTCCCCCCTGAGTGATCACTTACTCTTATGATTTTTCTATACTTCTGGCAACCCTCATGCCAATTCCCTTCTGCCACCCAAGGGAACTTTTAAAAACTAATACCAGGTATGTTTTATTATAGTTGAAAGCAAAACTTACTAATGTAAGTATTTTCAAATAAGTCTAAAACTGATTTACCTAGCTTAGTTCTTTTTTTTTAAAACAGAGTCACAGATTGATTTATTTATTTATTTTTGGCCACGTTGGGGTCTTCATTGCTGCGTGCGGGCTTTCTCTAGTTGCGGCAAGCGGGGGCTACTCTTCATTGTGGTGTGCGGGCTTCTCATTGCAGTGGCTTTTATTGTTGCGGAGCACGGGCTCTAGGCACGTGGGCTTCAGTAGTTGTGGCACATGGGCTCAGCAGTTGTCGCTCACAGGCTCTAGAGCGCAGGCTCAGTAGTTGTGGCACATGGGCTTAGCTGCTCCGCGGCATGTGGGATCTTCCCGGACCAGGGCTCGAACCCGTGTCCCCTGCATTGGCAGGTGGATTCTGAACCAGTGCGCCACCAGGGAAGTCCCAAAAGTGACTTTAAATACAAAGTCAGAAGTTATTAGGAAAGAAACTTGTCAAGTCAATTAACTTTTAGAAATATTTATGTGAATAATACATACAACAATTGACTTTATTGCTAGACTCAAGGCTCTCTTTACTTACCTACATGGACTTTTTTTTAACTTACTGAACATGCCAAAATATTTTGAGTATTGTTTAATATTTTAACACAGCAGAGTCAATGTGTCATAATGGTTGAGAGCACACCTTCATTGTCAGGCAGACCTGCATTTAAATGCCAGCTTTGTGGCCCAATGCAAATTAATTAACCTCATTTAGTCTCTATTTCCTCATTTGTAAAACAGGGTTATTAAAATAACTTATCTCCTAGATTATTGTGAGGATTAATTGTGATACACTCATAAAGCACTCGACACAATATCTAGCCCATCGCAATCACTAATATGTTATTAGTATAATTTTTTTGCCTTTAGATAAAAGATCTCTAAAATTTTTCAGCACTTAAACCCTTTTTTCCCACAAATATATCAGAGGATTTAATGGAGATATTTTAGATACTTTACTGGCTTTTACATTGTGTCTTTAGGTAACAGAGCAATGCTTCTCCACTCTCTCCTCAGAGGAATTCAACAAACACTCCAAGAACTCAAAAAATCTAGGAGTAGACAATTAAGCTATAATGCATAAAATATTGCAGAGCAAACTAGGGAACTAGGATCATAGCAGAAGCACTCTTTCTCCTGAAATAAAACAATATTTTAAGAAGCTATGTTTTAAGAGTCATGTACCACAATGTTCATTGCAGCTCTATTTACAATAGCCAGGACATGGAAGCAACCTAAGTGTCCATCAACAGATGAATGGATAAAGAAGATGTGGCACATATATACAATGGAATATTACTCAGCCATAAGAAGAAACGAAATTGAGTTCTTTGTAGTGAGGTGGATGGACCTAGAGTCTGTCGTACAGAGTGAAGTAAGTCAGAAAGAGAAAAACAAATACCATATGCTAATATATATATATATATATATATGGAATCTAAAAAAAAAATGTTTATGAAGAACCTAGGGGCAGGACAGGAATAAAGATGCAGACGTAGAGAATGGACTTGAGGACACCGGGAGGGGGAAGGGTAAGCTGTGACAAAGTGAGAGAGCGGCATGGACTTATATATACTAACAAATGTAAAATAGATAGCTAGTGGGAAGCAGCCGCATAGCACAGGGAGATCAGTTCAGTGCTCTGTGACCACCTAGAGGGGTGGGATAGGGAGGATGGGGGGGAGACGCCAAGAGGGAAGAGATATGGGGATATATGTATATGTATAGCTGACTCACTTTGTTATAAAGCAGAAAGTGACACACCATTGTAAAGCAATTATACTCCAATAAAGGTGTTAAAAAAAAGAGAGAGAGAAAGCAGCTATTTTTTAAAGTAATTAGGCCCTATCTATTGATTACCACAGAAATGCAGGAAAAGTCCAGCAACTACTTAGGACAATATTTTCTGAGCATCTAATATATGCTAGAAAATGTGCTAAGCACAAGAGACATGGAGATTAAAAAATATGGCCACCATATTTACCCGAGAGAAATGAAGGCATCTGACCACACAAAGACTTGTACAAGAATATTCACAGAAGTTTTATTTGTATTAATTGAAAACTGGAAACAACCCAAATGTCCATCAACAGGTGACTGGACAAACAATGAAATACTTCACAGTAATAAAAAGAAATGCAATATTGATACAAAAGATGAATGTATTTCAAAATAATATGCTAGGTGAAAGAAGTTAGCTTTTTAAAAAGAGTACATGCTATATGAGTTTATTCTAAAATTCTCATACATGCAAACTGATCTATAGTGTCAAAAATCAGATCAATGATTACCTAGGGATAGTGGGAATGAAAGAGAAGGTATGAATTACAAAAAGCATGGGGAAATTTTGGGGGGTAATGGATATGTTCATTATTTTATTGTAGCGATAGTTTCACAAGTGTATACATATATCAAAACTCCTTAAATACTAAAAATAGCATTTTCTTTGCTGTTTGTGTTACAAACTACACAATGAAGTTAGTGAGTTTCAAATGTTATATTAGTCATATTGATGCTTATATACATGTTTAGGCACAGGTAGCTACACCGTGAAAATGACAGTAGCTCAGTAATATAAAATAATAAAAGTCACGTAAGTGTCATAGGTAGATTTGTATCTGGGTTTTTTTCCCCAGAAAATATTTATTGTAAATTATTTTCTACTTTGGGATAAAAAATATTTTTAAATTATATTCAAACTATATATATGTGTGTGTGTGTGTGTGTGTATATATATATATATATATATATATATGCCAAAAATTTCCAGTGCCAGGCAGAATACTCATTGTTCCAGCAGGAGGAATAATTCGATACTCTAAACTGCTGAAAATCTTACAGTCTCCTTACGTGATCTGTCTCTGGTGCAATTCCTATGACAGTACAAACAGTAGAAATTTGATGGATATTTTTCTTATTTCAGTAAGAAACAGGAATGGTTAAGGGAAAAGCTACTTTTTCTTATGTCCTATAAAAGGACAAAAATTCTACAATTTTGATAAAGTTTGTTAAATACCTGGGAATAAACTTTATAAGAAATGAGTAGAACATATATGAAGAAAAATAGAAAACCTCACTGAGAGATATAAAGGAGGATTCTAGGTAGGAAATCTAAACAACCATAAAAAAAACCTCCTCAAATAATATAATTTAAATACATGCAGTTAACTGTATATTGATTATAACCTCAGTAGAGCTGAAAAAAATATGGCTGCTGCCATCAGGGACCTTGACATCTGGGAACATTTGGAAACTAAGAAATTCTTTGCTAATAATTTAGTGTTACAAATCATAGACTTAAAAAAGGAAAACCGCAATGACAAAAGAAAAAAATAGGTATAAAAATTAAGCAACATAACTTCATAATGGGCCAGAAGTAGGCAATCAATAAGCTCTCAATTAAATAAAGGCTCTGCCTTAGTATTTATTCTGATTTAGAAACAACTTATCCATTCACCTGATTCATCGAGTACTAAATGAATTTCTGGTTAAAAAATAAAATTAATTTAATACCTTCCCCCAAAGCTGGTGCCCGGTCCTACACTCCTCTTTCTTCCTTTCTCATCATCTGCTTCTTCGAGGCAGGCGTGGTAAAGGTCACCAACTGGAAGGTCAATGAAGACACACCCACCTCCTCCTCAGCACCTGGCACGTGGCAGGTGCCCAACAACTTTTTGCATAAGTGCATGAATGAATGAGGACATGAATGAACAGGAGGCGATTCAGCTAAGTGGACAGGAGGCCTTCCTTAGGTCTGATTTCACAATATCCAGTCACAGCCACCAGTTTTCTGTGACTATGCTGCTTCAGAGAATAATTTCGGCTAGCTTTATCTCTGCCCCTGCTCTCTCAGACATATGCCATCCCAGGGGGGCATAGGCATGCCACAAATCACCAGGACCTAAGAGAGCCTTCCTCTGCCCCTCTGTTCAATCAAAGCACACTGCTGCATGTGTGAATACCAATTAACAGAGTAACTGTCACGTTACAATCCTCAGAGACACAACTCTATCAAGGGACCCCTCCTCAACCACAGAGGTGGTAATCCCTGGATATGTCTCTGCAAAGCTCTGCCTTTTTTGTTTGTTTGTTTAAGTAGGAAAAGAGAAGAAACGGAGAAAAAAGAGAGCAGGAAGGTCCTTTAACCTAGATTTCAGTTCTCAAGTTTCTATGGTTAACAGTGACTAGTAGAACTTTGCTTCTGTACTAGGGATTCTGTGTGCGTGTGTGTGTGTGGATGAGAGGCTCTCCAGTAGACACTTCGTGTGTTCAGGGGTTTTTTTTAATGACATTTTATATCTTTATGAAAGTGGAAATAACTAGAATTACATGAAAGTGATCTCTTATCAAGAGGAACTTGGGAGACAGAAGCTCTGTGAGTTTCTGGTGGATGAGAATTACAGACAGCAAACAGGGCAAAATAGAAAATTCCATTTCCAGGATGGATGGTGGGTGGCAGAAGCAATTAGTAATGCCAACACACGAGGCAAACTCTGTGGCTTTTGCATGCGGTATGAACCCACAGCTGCAGCACGAGTAGGGGTACGATTCTCATCCCCACTCCCAGTATCCCCATCATGACCAAAGGGATTGATGAATCCAGAGAAATCACAGCCCCAGGAGTGGGAAACCCCTGTGGCAATTGCCCCACAGCCTCACACTAGGAGGCTGACCCGTGATATATATGCAGGACTGGGTTTCTGGGCAGGGAAAAAGCTGGGAGGCTCATAGCCTCTTGGGAAATTGACCTCCACACTGTCCACACCAGACCAGTTCCGCCACTAAGAAAAACCTGTCTGCTTATCTGATGTGAGTGGACCACAAAGGTGTTTCCAGACAAGTATGAACTGGAGATGTGATTTCTTTAACACTGAACCGAGCTCTGCTAGGGTCCTGCAAGACCAGAGCATTAGCTTGGTCTTCAAATAAGCTTCCACTGGACCATATACAATATTTCTCTAGTTTTCTCCAGTGTTAAAGGGATCACCCTGCAGTTTGTTTTCTAAATACCTTTAAAATATTCAACGGGCTATAACAGTAGCTTCCCTAGACTGCTTGCTGCCCCTGAGAAAGCGACATCCCTCCTTTTTTTCCTATAAAGATAATCGGTCGTCCTAGGAAAAGTTCCTTCCTTTTGCTTCTACTGGGGCCTAGGGGCTGGGGGTGAATGGGAGGAGGGTGAGCAGGTGGGCGTGGGGAGAAGGAATCACCAGGAGAACAGCAGCAACAAAGAGAAAATGTGTATCTTGGATTGAGGTCTCTCATAAGGAAAGATGAACTGCCCATCAATTCTCCCCACAGTAAGATATCCAAAGAGAAATATACAAAATTGCCTAGTTCCACAGGTTTCTGGAGGCCTAACAGGTGCCAGTCACTGCTTTTACTATGGTTTCTATAGGGATATTCACTTTGTGTTACAATTAATTTACGGAAAACTTTGGTAAAACGACCTTTTAATTGCAAACATTCTACAGATAAAATTATTTTTAAAACAATTTCTTCCACTAACTGGGTATGCTTTATGACATCAAGGAAGTTCTGTTGATGTGTTTTGAGGTGTAATGATAGTATAAAGGTTAAGATGCTTTATGACATCAAGGAAGTTCTGTTGATATGTTTTGAGGTGTAATGATAGTATAAAGGTTAAGATGGAGACTCTGTCTTTTGGAGGTGGATACTGAAGCATCTGTAGAAGAAATGGTATGATTTCTATATGATAATGAGAGTGGGAAGGATTTGCTACAAGATAATGGAAGTCGGGGGAGGGAGTATGACTGGGGGTTATTTGGCTGAGTGCTGGATACGTGGGGGTCACTGCACTATTCTGTCTACTCTTGAGTATGTTTGAAAAGTCTAAAATACTTCTTCCCGTCACATTTTAAAAACTCCTGATCAAAGCAGTAGTTGGATCTACTTACAAAAATTTTTTGTGAGAATATAGAAAGGGTCCATTATAAACGGGTAGAAAGTACAGATGGGCAAATTGCTTAACTAAGACTACTAAAGCTTTAGCTATCCTTGTGGTACTGTGTTACACTGGATTCAGAAGAAGAATCAACACAATCCCTGATGTTCACACAGTGCTCTTAGAGGTCATGTTTATACAGCTCCTTGCATCCATCAATCTCTAAGTGCTCCAATTTTAATTATAGATCTACTGATCCTGATCAAGTAATGAGTTATTTAGCATCTGCATTTTACAATTAGGTAAATGGGGCACTGCGGTTAAACCAATTGATCAAGGGCAAATGAAGAAGATACAGAACCCTAGGCTGCACTGCTCTACTCTTCATTGACTATCACAGCTGGGGGCCATAATTAAACTATTCATCCCTCTTAGTTTGCTATTGCTAAAACAATTAACCCTCAAATAATCTAGTAAAAATTAATCCATGTTGCAGAATACATGGCCATTCCAAGAGATGCTCCCCAATGCCAAATACAAGATCCTCACAGCCTAGCAGCCAGGCTATACTCACTGTGAGCCCACCAGCACCTGTAATGGGGCGTTATCTGGTTGATTTTCTCTGAGGGACCACATCACACCACCTAGATGGCAACCAGCCTCGCAAGGCTTTCAAGGAACTTGTAGGAGTTACTGTAGCAACTCCAGTGAGTATATCTGAAACCACCATATTACCAAGCACAGGCTTTTAAGTGGATTCAGAAAGAAAGGTGGCTTTTCTCATCAATTCACTAAGGTAATATTAGGTCAAACCAGAAGAAACTGCTATTTTTGTTGTCAAAAATGATCAAATATTAGTAATTTCAGATGGTTCCATTTAATAGATTTGTACCCTTAGAACATTTTGGTCCTACTCACATACCTCACACTCTGAAATAAAAGCAGCCTGTACTTTTTCTAACTTCTGCATATCATAAATGCAGTTATCATTTGTGAAACTCTTGTTGGGTACCTGATGTCCATAATAGATGGGTAGGGGAACAGCACCCACCTGGTGTGCTCACCACCAGCACCCAGCACAGCCAGAACTCAATCAATATTTGGTGTGGACAACCCAGGAAAATGTTGGAATTATAATTAGATTTAACTTAACCAAATTAAAGCATCAGACAGTTAATCTAGAGTAAGCTCAATTATTTCAAATCACACACTATTTCAATTGCCAAATTGATAGTTATTTCATTGTTGCATGTTTCATGGATATCACAATTGTGCACTTTGTAATTTGTAAACTTTTCATTCCTAGTTATGAAAGGAAGTAGGTCACAATGAATAGTTTATGTCCCCAAATCAAGTCTTACATTCCATACACAGGATATGAAACAAAGTCTGGAATTAACCCACATATCCTCAGACCTTTCTATTATCTCCCCTACACCTCCTTACCCTTCCAGCTCTCACAGTCAACATTTACATAGTATCTGCTCCTGTTCCCAGGAATTTCCAACTGATTGGGAAGAGATGATTATTCATAAGGCAGTGTGAAAAGTTCTTTCCCGAACAAAATGCAGTGGGACACAAAGCAAGAAGAGGTTAATTCTTCCAGAAGAAGAGTCAGAGAAGGCTGCACGGAGAAGGTGTCTCTTTGAGCCGACTGAGCCTTGAATCATGAACAAGAGTTTTCCAAGCAAAGAAAGGAGAAAAAGTATCACCAACAGCTAGAACATCATAAGCAAAGGTGTGTGGTTACAAAAGAGCACGGCAGATCTAGGGATGTCAGTGTACCTGTATGTTCAGATGTACTGAGGAGGAAAAGTGGAAGAGGCAGGACAGGAGGCTGGGAGGGTGAGAAGGGACCAGATTATGAAGGGCTCTGTATATAGGGCTAAGGGGTTGCACTTAATCTTCAAGGCAATGAGGAACCATGTCCTGGAATGATTATATTTTGGCATGCAAGGACCCAGGCGGTTAAAAACACAAAACTAAGCCTGGCTCTGTTACTTGGTGTGCTGTTCTTCTTCGGAGGAAGAAACCTGGGTAGCTTTTGAAAAACAAAAATGAAAGGACAAACCATTTTTACTTTGTTTTACATATCTTATACCTCTTCAGACTAAGAAACAGCAGGACTCTAACAAGAGCTTACTGCTTAAGAGCAAAGACTGGAGCCAGAATGCCTGAGTTTGAATCTCAGCTCTGCCACTTACTTGCTGTGTCTCGTCAGACAAGTTACTTAACCTCTCTGTGCTTTAGTTCCTTTCGCTATACCATGGGGTGACTAATAGCACCACAACTTCATAAGTTTGTTGTAAGAATTAAAGAGTCAATTCATGTTAAGCTCTCAAAACAAAGCTGACAAATGGTAAATGCCTGATAAAATTAGCTATTAATATTATTTGAAAAAATATTAGTCCTTAGGGAAAATAAAGGAAAAGTCACTAGTTCTGTTAAAGGAAAGACCCTCACACCTACCTTCTAGACCCTAGGAAAGATCTTCTGAGAACTGATGTCAAATTTGATTGTATCTTAGAAAATAAAATGGCGTGAATGAGATTTTTCCCTGGGTTATGACAAATATCAATTCCCTAAAACTACAGGAGGATCTACTAGAAATGACCAGTATCCACCAACATCCACTCTTTTCATCCAGAAAAAGAGATTAACCTTTACTTCATAGGTCTGATAATTCTGTTTTTAAAAAGGACGGTTGATGCTTCATGTGACTGTGCTATTTTTGCCTTTTGAGGCTATTTTAGCTGTCTTACAGTATGAAACCAATAATGAATCAGCAAGTGACTATATACGCACTTCCTTTTTACGTTAGAAACAGTTGATCTCTGGTAACGCACAAGCCTTTACACACAGCAGCAGAGAACACCTTTGGCCAAAAATTTCTCTTCCTTCAAAGTATAATAGTAGTATTACAAAGGAATACTTCTACCAGTTTCTTAGGCTTCCTTGAGGGATAATTCTTCTTCAGTTGAATATAAAGACTAATATAAGTATGAATCAGACAGTCTCAGCTGGATTCCTGGCTCTGCCACGTTCTGGCTCTACAACCTTGGGTAAGGTACTCAACCTCCCTGTCCTTCAGTTTCCTCATTTGTAAAATGGGAATGATAACTGCATCTACCTTATAAAGTTCAGAGGATTAAAGTTAATACTTGCAAAGCACATAAGACCATGACATATGGTAAGCACTATGGAAGTATTTGGTAAATTGAAAAAAAAAAGCTTACAAAAAAGTCCCAAAGCCCTCTGCTCCTAAGCCCAGAAGGCAATCTTGATTTTCACTGTGCAAAAGGATGTGCATTCAGCAGACCATCAGAGTACTGACCAAATTTTAAAAACCACTGCACTTACATTACTGTCTTCCTCAACCATTCTGTAATCTAAATACTTGGGTTTATGCTTCCATGGACCTTTTGGCTCTTGAGATTTTATTTAGGTTACCTTGAAGACAGTGTAGAACATAGAGATTAATCATAGTAAACATGAATACTAAATTGAAGAATGCTTAATGACCAGACAGGTGTTTGGCAAATAGTTTATTGACCCAGCAGACTTAATTCTGCTCCTGTTGGAAAAAGAATCTGTCTTGATTCTTCTGACTTTATACTGGTTGTAAAAGAAACAGAATAATAGAATAACATGTTTTTCTTGTTTAACTGGTAGTTGAATATAGAATTTAGGTATAATGGTTTTTCTCTTTTTGGAATGTTTTGTATTTGAACCTTAATAAAACTTAACATGCAAAAAAAAAAGGATGTACATTCAGGAACCAGGAAATGATAAAAAGGATAATGCTTTCCATTGCCTCTGTTTTTAAAGTAGAAATATCTTCCTTCTTAAAATTTTTTTTGGCCCAAACAGACAGAAGAGTTTGAAATATTCTGTTTGCATACAAATGGCCTTGCAGGGTAGGTATTTTCTCCATTTACAGATAAAGAAACTGAGACTCGGAGAGTTTTATCAACTGACCAATGTCACAGCTGGTAAATGACAGATCCAGGATTAAGAGCAAATCTGTCTGGTTTTAAAGCCTGCTGCACATCCCCTTGGGAAGCTAACTCCTTCTGGGATAGAGAGAATTAAATGGATTAGATCTGATGATTTCAAATTCACTTCTCTAGTCCCAACTTCTCACCTGGGCCTGATTCAGTATCTCTGACTATGTAGCAAGACACTTCTCTTTATGTCTTTCATTTATATCTCTTTAACATGACACAGAATAAATTCGCCATACCCATCCTTGAACCTGAATCCCATTCAATCATTCAACAATCATTTATTATCTACCACAGGTCAAGTACTGGGCTAAGCAATGCTTTCACTTGCCTTGTGACTAGTTAAGAGTCAGAGACTGAAAAAACAATTGTACTAATAATTTATTGAACAGAGATAGGTGGTAAGAAGTAAAAAGCACAAGATGATATTATACATGGCAAACGAATCTAACCTAGAAGATCAGAGAGGCTGCACTGAGCAAGTGATATTCAAGCTGAAACCTGAAGAAGCTAGTCAGTCAAGGGAGGGGAGGCATGGATTCTGGACAGAAGACACAGCTATAGTACATGCTTTAATGTGGAAAGGAGCCTCTAAGGAACACAAAGATTGGTGAGCTGGAAGGTTACAAGTGAGGAAGAGAAGGAATTGCAGATGAATGTAGGCAGGTGGGCAGGCTACTGGACCAAAGGCCTGCTGAGGACTTCTGAGGTTTAAATTAGGGATAATGAGAAGTTTCTGAAGGGTTTTAAGCAGGAGAAGAACGTGATTGTATTTGTGTTTTTAAAAGATCACTGTGGCCATTATGGATCACAGACTGGAGAGGACAAGAGTAGAAAAAGGAACCTATTAGGATGTGACAGAGATCCCTAGTTGTCTAGCCACAATATCCACTTCTCAGCAGTAACGGAACCCTAACTTTTAGTTGTGTATATTAATATTCAGAATAAAAGACTATTTCTTGGGCTTCCCTGGTGGCGCAGTGGTTGAGAGTCCACCTGCCAATGCAGGGGATGCGGGTTCGTGCCCCGGTCCGGGAAGATCCCACATGCCGCGGAGCAGCTGGGCCCGTGAGCCATGGCCGCTTAGCCTGCGCGTCCGGAGCCTGTGCTCCGCAACGGGAGAGGCCACAACAGTGAGAGGCCCGCGTACTGCAAAAAACAAAAACAAAAACAAACAAAAAGACTATTTCTTGGCTCCCTTTGCAGCGAAGTATGGCCATGTGGCCAAGTTCTAATCAATGAGATATAGGCAGAAGTCTGTATGGAACGTAAGGGAAAGCTGTTAAGGGAAATCGACTCAGGTGGGAGAAGTACCTTCTTGCTTTCTTTCTTCCTCCTTCCAACCTGCAATTCAGAGATGGCTGCAGCACCAGCAAAAATCTTGGGCCAAAATAAAAGATATAAACTAGGATGATAGAAGGGAAAGACAGGCTCCAAGATCCCTGGGTTGCATCTACCATACCAGTTTAGGACAGCCTGCCTCCAGTCTTTGTCTTTTTTCCACCCTGACAGAGAAAAAAAAAATTCTATTTTATTTAAGCTATTGTACTATTATTTAAGGGGTTTGTGTGATATATAGCCTAACTCCATCCTAACTGATACAGAGGCGACTGTATTCATCCAAGAAGAGGCAGGGGTGGTTTGGATCATGGTGGTGGTAGAGATGGGAAAAAGTGGCAGGACTGAGATTATATTTAGAAGATAGAATCAACAAAATCTGTTGAGAGTCCAGACATGAGAGAGGGTGAAGGAGAGGGGTAAGGTCAGACTGACTTCCAGGTATCTGGCACAAGCAGCTGGGTAGACCACAGTACAATTACTGAGGTAGAGATGGTAGGGACATCCTGAGTTTCTTTTCAGACATTCTGAATTTGAGATGCCTATGGAAACTCTGAGGCCTCAGAATAGACATCGGGCTGGGAAACATAGTGGAGACGTCACTCGCACATAGATGCCAGCCCAAAGCCACTGGAATGGATGATGTCTCCTAAGGCAAGTGCTGAGTGAAAAAAAGCAGCCTGAGAACAGAACCTTGAGGAACGCTGACTCTTGAAGGAGACAAGAACCAGTAGCCAGAAAGGAAGCAGGAAGACCGTGGAGTTCACCCCAGGAGATAAACGCCATTACTCATTATATGAACCAGAAGGGCTAGGGGCCATCAAAGAGGCAGGGAGATCACTTCCATATGGCATTGTAAGAACATGGAAGCAGGGTCTAACAGACAAAGACGGGCCAGGCGGAGGATAAGGAGAGAGGAGCAAGGAACAGGAGAAGCAGAATGTTCTGAGAGTCTGGTGTGGTGGGAGCGAGCTCCGAGACTGGAGAGGGACTTTGGAGGGGCTACATTCTGGGCAGATGGGAGAGGCGGAATCATCCCCTTCCCCCGACACCCCGAGAATCAAGAGCCCGGTAGGTGTTCCTCCACTCACAGCCAGAGTCATAGGTGGACCCCAGGCTGCCGGGCTCCAGCCCACCATGGCTTGTTTGAAGGTAGGCAGGCTTCATCCACTACACTGGAACTCCTTTCAATTATCCTAAATTTTCTGCTGTCAGTTAAAAGTTTTAAAGGAGTGTGGGGTTGAGGGTCAGGAATTTTATGGACTCAGAGCAACAAGAGAAGTCAAAAAGAAGGATTTCTCTGTACCGAGGGTTAACACTAACAACAAGGTTACTAACTTTTCTTCAAGGTTCACTATATGGCAGATCGTGTTTTAAACTCATCTAGTGCATGTTTTAGAGGCGTTCTCTCAACTGATTCCCACAACAACCCTGTGAGGTAGTAATTATTATTGTCCCCATTTCACAGATGAGGAAACTGCAGCACAGAGCAGTTAAGTTCACTTGTCCAGCTTCATATGAGCTACTGAGTGACAGAGCCTGGGACTGGAACACTGGCCATCTAACATCAGAATCAGTGCTTCTTGTTTTAGTTAGAAAGCTTGCTTTCCTTAACTCCAAAAAAGAATATTTCCAGCCATAACATTAATTAGTGGAAAAATAATGATGTAAAGCCATAAGCAGGATAATAACTACTTCACTTGAGAGCTGAGGGAAATGGCCAAAGAAAGGTAAGTTGCTTTCTTTCTTTGACTGGTCTGTCTGGTGACTCAGAATGAAAGGAACCGGGTTTTAGTCAGCCTGGTCTGCTCTCTTCCAGTACTGTTCTTCTAGAGCAGAGCCCCTGGAAATGTGCTTATAACAACTGGACACAGTGTAGACAATTCAGTCAGTCTGTGCCCATAAGAACAAAAGAAGGTGTGACCCCAACATGTAACCATGACACAGAGGAAGTCAGATGGAGGAAACTGTTCCACTTTTAGTCAAAATTCACAGAAGTAAAAGTGACTTGGAGGCAAGGTGTCTGGGGCACTGGAACAAAAGAACCAATATTTCCACTGGAGATACAAATAGCAGACCTCAGTACTTCAAATGAAGGCCTTTCAAGAGAGAACAGTCACTGAGAAGTCAGAGTTGGGGTTGTGAAGCTACACAGAGATGTCTGGGCTAAGCAGTTATAAGTAATCATGATTTGGAGGTTCTGGCTGAACCCAGAGAGGCCTTCCAGCACAGAGGCCTTACAGACGGCACACACACACACACACACACACACACACACACACACACACACACACACACACAGGGGCTGAGTATCATTGAGGATTTGCACAACTCAGTGCATCATTATTAGAAACCCAGCTCACATCAACTTTGATGCAGGCGCTGGGAAGGGAAGGGGGATGTACTGATAAGCAGACATGGTCTCTGCCCTTTCTCAACTTTCTTTCCTATTTTTGCATTTCGTTAGCATACAGATAAGAGTTAAAACAGCAGGCTCGAGGCTGCTACTCTTAGAAAGGCCTACTTGCTGGTTCTGCAGTTGGCCTGGGCTGGCACCTAGGAACTCTGACTTTGGGAAGGTCCCATCATTCCCAGCACTGATAAGAATTGCTCACTGGGCCTAAACTGTTTGTACAGACAATTTGTTTTATGCTGAACACCTGCTTTTCCTTCTGGAGTCCGGAATTTTGGTTCATGCTAGGCAAATGGTGCCTATTTAACCAACCAGTCCCCTAATGAGTCTCTAATGAGCTTCCTGGTAGGCAATATTTCACCTGTGTTGTCAACTCACTGTTGGAGGTTTAAGCACATTCAGGGTGACTCCGCTGAGAAAGGACTCTTGCAAGCTCATGCCTGGTTTCCTCAGGATTTCACCTCATGTGCCTTTTCCCTTTGCTGATTTTACTTTGTATCCTTTTGCTGTAATAAATGAGTCATGAGTACAATAATATGCTGAGTCCAATGAGTCCCCCCAGCAATTAATCAAACCTGGGGGGTGGCCTTAGAGATCCCTCCATTTCTCCAAAACAGTTGGTAAACTGAAATGAACTTTGAAGTAAGAAAGACCTGACTTAAACCCCAACGATGATACTTATTAGCTGTGAATCACTGAGGTAGTTAATAAAGTTCCCTAAGCCTTGGATTTCTCTGAAAATAAGATAGTAAAACCTGCCTCAGAAGACTGTTGTGAAGATTAAGTGTGTGGTAGACACTCAATGAACATTATATGTTTTCTCTTTAGACTAACATGTGAATGGCACCCCTATGGATGTGCAGGGCCCAGCCTGTACACACCAGGCAGCCCTAATGAGTTTCACTTCACCCACTCCTCCCTCCACTAATGTGCTGGAGTCAGCTTGTGCCAGCTCATGAGAGCCTACTGGGCACACCATTTCCGTGCTCCATTTTCAATGTCATGTTGGTGGCTGGAAATCTGCCACGGTAGGAGTACGTAAACCATGGAAAGTAGCAAATACTAAAAATATGGGCTTCCCCCTTGACCCCCAGTTGCTAAACATTTACTATCACACCACTGTCCCCTTCATTAAAAAATCAAGTAAAAATGAAGTTCCTGCCAGACAGGCTTTATTGCCTAACCAAAGGCGGCAAGCATATATGCATTTTAAAAAGCAATAGGCTGGGCTTCCCTGGTGGCGCAGTGGTTCAGAGTCCGCCTGCCGATGCAGGGGACACGGGTTCGTGCCCCGGTCCGGGAAGATCCCACATGCCGCGGAGCGGCTGGGCCCGTGAGCCATGGCCACTGAGCCTGCGCGTCCGGAGCCTGTGCTCTGCAATGGGAGAGGCCACAACAGTGAGAGGCCCGCGTACCGAAAAAAAAAAAAGCAATAGGCTACATGAAAATATGCCCAACATTATTAGCCGTAAGCGAAATGCAAATCAAAACCACAATAAGATGCCACTTCACATCAACTAGGAGGACTTCAATCAACAAGAGAGATTTTAACAAGTGTCATAAGGAGGATGTGGAGAAACTGGAACCCTCAATCACTCCTGGTAGGAATGTAAAATGTCACAGCCCCTTTGGAAAACAGTCTAGCACTCCCTCAAAACGTTAAACACAGTTACCCAATGACCCAGCAAGAAAAATGAAAACATATGTCTACACAAAAACTTGTACTTGGATATTCACAGCAGCTCCATTCAAAATAGCCAGAAGGTGGAAACCACCCAAATAGCCATCAACAGAGAAGTGAATAAACAAAATGTGGTATATCCTTATAATGTAACATTATGTAATTCTAAAGAGGAATGAGGCCTGGGTATATATCTGAAAAAGAAAAAACAACACAAACACTAATTCGAAAAGATACATGCACATAGTAGCAGTATTTACAATAGCCAAGACATGGAAACAACCTGAGTATCCATCAACAGATGAATGGATAAAGAAGATGTGGTCTATGTATAAAGTGGAATACTATTCAGACATAAAAAAGAATGAAATTTTGCCATTTGCAGCTACATGGTTAGATTTGTATGGCATTATGCTAAGTGAAATTAAGTCAGACAAAGATAAATACTGTATGGTATCACTTATACGTGGAATCTAAAAAATACAACAAACTAGTGGATATAACATAAAAGAATCAGACTCTCAGATACAGAGAACAAACTAGTGGTTACCAGTGACGAGACGGGGAGGGGCAGTATAGGGGTGGGGAAGTGGGAGGTACAAACTACTGGATATAAGATAGGCTTAAGGATGTACAACACAGGGAATATAGCCAATATTTTGCAATAACTGTAAATGGAAAGTAGCCTTTAAAAATTGTATTAAAATAAAAAAATTTTAAAGGAATGAAGTACTGATACACGCTACAACATGAATGAACCTTGAAAACATTACCCTAAATGAAAGCAATATACAAAAAAAAGGTAACATAGTGTATGACTGTTTATATGGAATATCCAGAACAGGCAAATCCATGGAGACAGGAAGCAAATTAGTGGTTGCCAGGGGCTGGGAGGAGGGGGGAGGGGGGACTGACTGCTTAATGAGCACAAGGGTTGTTCATTCGTTCATTTGTTTGTTTGTTTCAAAGACCCATTGCTTTCCTTTGTTGGCTTTCCTTGTATCAGTCTTTAGGATTCTATCATGTTTAGTCTACTCCTTTACACTGGAAGTCCTTCTGGCTGAACATTTTAATGACCCATCTTGATAGTTTCCAGCTAGTTTCCAGTTTTTTTGTCTTGAGGAATGACCAAAACTATATGCAGTTTTTCAGATGTTAATTACGTAATTTTGTGCCATCTGGATTTATACGACCTAATATATTATACCTTATGACTTTTCAGATGACTTATAATGACAATCAATTCAGAATCATAATAATAATGATAGCTAATTTTTTCAAGATGCAAATTCTTTTCAATACCAATTTTTAAGTAGATGTTCACAACTGTATGAAATAGGTAAGGCAGATGCTACACCCCCCACCGCACCCTCACCTTTTTACGTATAAGATCACTGAAGTTCAGAGTAATTATGTGACTCCCTGTTTCCACAGACCAAATAAACTGGACCTTGGGTTTACTGACTCCCCATTCTTATATTTGACAGTCTTAGAGACCATCAAAAGTTAGAGGTAGAAGTGCAGGATGTTATCTGCAGAGTTAATTTAAATTCATAGACTAGAAACTATTAGCAAAGAACGTAATTAAACTTCCTTCTAAATAAAAACAGAACAAAAAATATTTCTAGTGGTATGTCAGTGTCCTCATAGAGGAAATGAAAGCTACAAGCTGACATACTAAGTCAGCTTCATTTAGGCTTCTTTTGTATAATGTTTATGAACCTTAGTGCCGAAAATATTTAATTGCAATTTAGGAACCAATGGGTTATCTCAGAATGTATGGAAAGTAGCTCACTTGTACTTTCAAAAAATGCCTTAATGGATTTACTTTTTTTTTTTTTTTTTGCAGTACGCAGGCCTCTCACTGTTGTGGCCTCTCCCGTTGCGGAGCACAGGCTCCAGACGCGCAGGCTCAGCGGCCATGGCTCACGGGCCTAGCCGTGTGGGATCTTCCCGGACCGGGGCACGAACCCATGTCCCCTGCAACAGCAGGCGGGCTCTCAACCACTGCGCCACCAGGGAAGCCCTGGATTTACTTTTTTATATAAAATAAGGGAAACTATGTAGCCTAAGTTTTATCGTAATTCCTCTTTTTTTTTGCCCCTATCACTTTATGTTATTATTTTTTAAATATTTAAATACCTCTGCACCCATTTCTCCCACCCTGCACCCCCTACCATCGGCAACCACCAATCTGTTCCCCATATCTATAAACTTTTTTTTTTTACTTTTATTTTTTGATTCCACGTATTTTAAAAATCACTCTGTATGTCTTTCTCTGACTTTCACTTAGCAATGCCTTTGAGGTCTATCTATGTTGTTGCAAATGGCAAGATTTCTTTTTTATGGCTGAGTCATATTCCAGTGTGTGTGTGTGTCTGTCTCTGTGTGTATCACAATTTCTTTATCCATTCACTCATTTATGGACATTTAGGTTGCTTCTATATCTTGGCTATTGTAAATAATGCTGCAATGAACCCTGAGGGGTGTACATCTTTTCGAGTTAGTGTTTTCATTTTCTTCAGATAAATATCCATAAGTGGAATTGCTGGATCATATGGTAACTCTATTTTTAATTTTTTGAGGAACCTCCATATAGTTTTCTATACTTGCTACATGAATTTACATTCCCACCAACATGCACAAGGGTTCCCTTTTCTCCACACCCTCACCAATACTTGTTATTTCTTGTCTTTTTTAATAGCCTTTCAGACAGGTGTGAGATGATATCTCATTGCAGTTTTGATTTGCATGTCTCTGATGATTAGTGATGCTGAATGCCTTTGCATGTACCAGTTGGCCATCTGTATGTCTTCTTTGGAAAAATGTCTATTCAGACCTTCTGCCCATTTTTTAACGGGATTTTTCTTTTTTGCTATTGAGTTGTATGAGTTCTTTATATATTTTAGATATTAACTCCTTATCGGATATATGATTTGCAAATATTTTCTCCCATTTAGTATGTTGCCTTTTCATTATGTTGATGATTTCCTTTGCTATACAGAAGGTTTTTGGGTTTTTTTTTTTTAAGTAACTTAGGTACTTTTTTTTTTTTTGGCAAAATAATAACATTCTTTAATTTTGGGTTGATTAGCATGTATAAAAACTGTTATATTATTCCTAGTATTCTTTGTATATTTTTCTTTTTTTTTTTTTTTAACATCTTTATTGGGGTATAATTGCTTTACAATGGTGTGTTAGTTTCTGCTTTATAACAAAGTGAATCAGCTATACATATACATATGCTCCCATGTGTCTTCCCTCTTGCGTCTCCCTCCCTCCCACTCTCCCCATCCCACCCCTCCAGGCTTTTTAAAAAATATATTTATTTATCTATTTGGCTGCACTGGGTTTTAGTTGCAGCACATGGGATCTTTCGTTGCGGCATGTGGGCTCTTCGTTGCAGTGCATGGGCTCTTCATTGTGGTGCGGGGGCTCCTCTAGTTGCGGCATGCTGGCTCAGTAGTTGCAGCACTCAGGCTCTCTAGTTGTGGTGCACAGGCTCCAGAGCATGCAGGTTCTAGAGCGTGTGGGCTCAGTAGCTGTGACACGCGGGCTTAGTTGCCCCACAGCATGTGGGATCTTGGTTCCCTGACTGGGGATGGAACCCACATCTCCTGCACTGGAAGATGGACTCTTAACCATTGAACCACCAGGGAAGTCCTGCTATACAGAAGCTTTTTGGTTTGATGAAGACCCATTTGTTTACTTTTGCTTTTGTTGCCTTTTCTTTTGGTGTCAGATTTAAAAAATCATCACCAAGACCTATGTCAATGAGCTTACAGCCTAAGGATTTTTGCCTCTGTAGTTATCAGGGATATTGGCCTGTAACTTTCTTTTCTTCTGACATCCTTGTCTGGTTTTGATATTGGGGTAATGCTGGCCTTGTAAAATTAGTTTGGAAGAATTCCTTCCTCTTCTATTTTTTGGAAGAGTTTGAGAAGGTTTAGCATTAATTCTTCTATTAATGTTTTGTAGACTTTTCCAGTGAAGCCATCTGGTCCTGGATTTTTGTTTGTTGGGAGGTATTTGATTAATGATTCAATCTCCTTCTTAATAATCTGTTCAGGTTTTCTATTTCTTCATAATTCAGTCTTGGTAGGGTATATGTTTCTAGGAATTTATTCATTTTTTCTAGATTGTCCAATTCATTGGTCTGTAATTGTTTGTAGTAGTCTCTATGTTTCTATGTATTTCTGTGGTATCAGTTGTAAGATCTCTCTCTTCTTTCCTTGATGAGTCTAACTAAGGTTTTGTCAATTTTGTTTATATATTCTTTTTATATAAAATTTTTTAAAATTTTTGGCTGCGTTGGGTCTTTGTTGCTGCGTGCGGGCTTTCTCTGGTTGTGGTAAGTGGGGGCCACTCTTAGTTGTGGTGCGCGGGCTTCTCACTGCAGTGGCTTCTCTTATTGTGGAGCATGGGCTCTAGGCACGCGGGCCTCAGTAGTTGTGGTACATGGGCTTAGTTGCTCCGCAGCATGTGGGATCTTCCCAGGCCAGGGCTCGAACCCATGTTCCCTGGATTGGCAGGCAGATTTCAAAGATCTGGCTTTAATTTCATCAATCTTTCCTATTATCATTTTAGTCTCTATTTCATTTATTTTTGCTCAAATCTTTATTTCCTTCCTTCTACTAACTTTGGGTGTTATTTGTTCTTCTTTTTCTAGTTCCTAGAGGTATAAAATAAGGTATTTATTTCAGGCTTTTCTTGCTTATTAAGGTAGGCATTTATTGCTGAACTTCCTTCTTAGAACTGCTTTTGCTTTTGCATTCCATAAATTTTGGTATATTTCCATTTTCATTTGTCTCAATATATTTTTCAATTTCTCTTTTGATTTCTTTTTTGACCCACTGGTTGTTCAGTAGCATGTCGTTTAATCTCCACATATTTGTGAATTTTCCAGCTTTCTTTGTGTAACTGTTTTCTAGGTTCACACTATTGTGATCGGAAAAGATGCGTGATATGATTTCATTCGTCTTAAATTTATTAAAATTTATTTGTGGCCTAACAGAGGATCTATCCCAGAAAAAGGCTTCCTCCAGAAAATAGCTTATATACTCATCTGGAGCCCCAATTTTTGCAACTTCCACCCAGGGGACACCTTCAGTTCACCTGGCTCTGATGGCCAGCAGGTCTTACACTTGCAGTCCATAGAACTGTATATATTTGCATAGTTTTAAAACCTGCTACCTGTGAGTCTGGCTTCCAGTTAGCCTGAATCTAAGTGCTGAATATCCTCCCCTTTGGGACACTGACAGGTCTCAGCATATCCTCAAATACTGGCACTATTAAAAATATGATAGGCTGCTTGGACAAGCACAAAGGTTTGAGAAACAACCAAGAGCTGGGGCAAAGTTGAATGACAAAGTTCATCTCCTATACGAGGCCACTCTTTCAAGACTGGAAGAGGTGGTTGTTTTAGCTACTACACAGAAATCCACACAGAGAGTCAAGCAAAATGAAGAAACATAGGAATATGTTCCAAATGAAAGAATAAGATAAAATCTCAGAAAAAGAAACCTTAATGAAATGGAGATAACTAATTTACCTGATAAAGAGTTCAAAGTAACAGTGATAAAGATGTTCACCAAATTGAGAAGAATGGATGAATACAGTGTGAACTTCAACAAAGAGATGGAAAATATACGAAAGTACCAAATAGATATCACAGAGCTAAAGAATACAATAACTGAACTGAAAATTACACTAAAGGGATTCAACAGCAAATCAGATGAAGCAGAAGAAAGAATTAGTCAACTCAAAGGCAAAACAGTGAAACTCACCCAGAGCAGCAAAAAAAAAAGAAAAAAAAAGAAAAAAAAGAAAAACTGTGATGATAACTTAAGGATGAATGGAACAATAGCAGAAAGTCTAGCATTCACATTATATGGCTCCCAGAAGGAAAACAGAGAGAGAGAAAGGGACAGAAATCTTATTTGAAGTAATAATGGCTAAAAACTTCCCTAACCTGGGGAAGGAAACAGACATCCAGATCCAGAAAGTTCAGAGAGTTCCAAATAAGATGAATTCAAAGAGACCTACACCAAGGCACACTATAATTAAAATGCTAAAAGTTAAAGATGGGCTTCCCTGGTGGCGCAGTGGTTGAGAGTCCGCCTGCCGATGCAGGGGACACGGGTTTGTGCCCCTGTCCAGGAGGATCCCACATGCCATGGAGCAGCTGGGCCCATGAGCCATGGCTGCTGAGCCTGCGCGTCCAGAGCCTGGGCTCCACAACGGGAGAGGCCACAGCAGTGAGAGGCCCACATACCGCAAAAAAAAAAAAAAAAAGTTAAAGACAAGGAAAGAATCTCAAAAGCAACAAGAGGAAAGCAACTTGTTATGTATAAGAGAACCCTCACATAAGACTATCATCAGATTTTTCAGTAGAAACTTTGCAGCCCTCAAGGGAGTGACACAATACAGCCAAAGTGCTTAAAGAAAAAAAACTTCCGACCAAGAATACTTCACCCAACAGAGTTATTCAGAATTGAAGGAGAGATAAAGAGTTTTCCAGACAAACAAAAGCTACAGGAGTCACCACCACTAAATCAGATGTATAAGAATTCTACAGGGACTTGTTTAAGCTGAAAGAAAGGGCACTAATGAGCAACAAGAAAATATTCGAAAGAATAAATCTCATGGGAGAGTTAAATATATAGTAAAGGTAGTGGATTAATCACTTATAAAGTTATTATGAAGGTTAAAAGACAGAAGTAGTAAAAATAACTATGACTGCAATTACTAGTTAAGGGGTACACAAGATAAAGATGTAAAACGTAACATCAACAAACAAAAAGTCTGGGGGTAGAGAGTAAAAACCTTCAGCTTTAGAATGCAATTAAACTTAAGTTGTTATTAACTTAAAATAGACTGTTATAGATATAAGTTGTCATATGTAAGCCTCATGGTAACCACAAAGCAAAAACCTATAGTAAATACACAGAAGATAATGAGAAAGGAATCTAGGCATACCACTAAAGAAAGTCATAAAATCACAAAGGAAGAGAGCAAGAGAAGAAAGGAACACAGACGAACTAAAAAAACAGCCAGAAAACAATTAACAAAATGGTAATAAGTACATACCTATCAATAATTACTTTAAATGTAAATGGACTAAATTCACCAATCAAAAGACATACAGTGGTTGAATGGATTTTTTAAAAAGACCCATCTATTGGGTTGGCCAAAAAGTTTGTTTGGGTTTTCCTGTAAGATGTTACAGAAAAACCCAAATGAAGTTTTTGGCCAACCCAATATATGCTGCTTACAATAGACTCACTTTAGATGTAAGGATACACACAGACTGAAAGTGAACGGATTGAAAAAGGTATTCCATGCAAATGGAAACCAAAGGAAAACTTGGGCAGCTTTACTTGTATCATACAAAATAGACTTTAAAATAAAGATTTGTATAAGAGTTGGAGAATCATAAACAATTATGCACCCAACATAGGAGGAACTAAAAATATAAAGCAAATGTTAACCAACTTAAAAGGAAAACAATGCAATAACAGTAGGGGACTTTAACACCCCACTTACATCAACGGATAGATCATCGAGACAGAAAATCAATAAGGAACAATCTGCCTTAAATGATACTTTATACAAGATGTACTTAACAGATACATACAAAACATTCCATCCAAAAAGCAACAGAATACACATTCTCCTCCAGTGCACGTGGAACATTCTCCGTTTCTGTTTAGAGTAATAAAAAAAGTTCTGGAATTAGACAGTGTGGTTTTTGCACATTATTAATATACGTAATGCCACTGAATTGTACACTTTAAAATGGTTACAATGGTAACTTTTATTTTATGGGTATTTAACACAGTAAGAAAAAAAGATATCATTAAGAGAGTTAAGGCAAGCCACAAAGTACAAACAAGTATTTGCAAATCATATACAGATAATGAGTTTGATTCAGAATATATATACCTTTTAGAAATAAATTTTAAAAGGAAGAAAACCTAATTTTTAAAAAAGGAGGGGGCTTCCCTGGTGGCGCAGTGGTTAAGAATACGCCTGCCAATGCAGGGGACATGGGTTCAAGCCCTGGTCTGGGAAGATCCCACATGCCGCGGAGCAACTAAGCCCGTGTGCCACTACTACTGAGCTTGCGCTCTAAAGCCCATGAGCCACAACTACTGAGCCCACGTACTACAACTATTGAAGCTCACATGCCTTGAGCCCGTGGTCCAAAACAAGAGAAGCCATCTCAATGAGAAGACCATGCACCACAAGGAAGAGTAGCCCCACTTGCTGCAACTAGAGAAAGCCTGTGCACAGCAACGAAGACCCAATGCAGCCAAAAATAAAAATAAATTAAATTTAATTTAAAAAACAATGGAGGAAAAATATCTAAATGGGTTCTCAACAGAGAGTAAATGCCAATAGACAATGAAAATAGGTAGACGTGCTCATCCTTTTTAGTAATCAGGGAAATGCATGTTGAAAAAAACACTGTAACACCACTACACACACACAGAAACCTGGCCGCCCAGAGACAGAGGTGAAGCTCAGGACTGAGCAGAAGGTGGGGGAGGTGTGGGGGGGTAGGTCTCCTATTCCACACAGACAACAACCAGTGCTAATACATGTTGAATATTTATAATTATTTGAAGACTTGAGAATCATATTTAGCCATGAAGGGGATTCTATTGATCACATAATCCAATTTCCTCATTTTAGGGTAGAAACTGGATAACTGACCTCCTCAAGATCACACTGGGGGAGACCTTCAAGGTGGCAGAGGAGTGAGACGTGGAGATCACCTTCATCCCCACAAATA
Source organism: Phocoena sinus (assembly GCF_008692025.1). Classification (NCBI taxonomy): domain Eukaryota; kingdom Metazoa; phylum Chordata; class Mammalia; order Artiodactyla; family Phocoenidae; genus Phocoena; species Phocoena sinus. The sequence continues at coordinate 72,348,927 of NC_045767.1, forward strand.
CATCAGAAATACATCTACATGTGAAACAACTCCTACAGAACACCTACTGAACGCTGGCAGAAGACCTCAGACTTGCCGAAAGGCTAGAAACTCCCCACGTACCTGGGTAGGGCAAAAGAAAAAAAAAAAAACCAGAGACTAAAGAATAGGGACGGGACCTGCACCTCTGGGAGGGAGCTGTGAAGGAGGAAAAGTTTCCACACACTAGGAAGCCCCTTCACTGGTGGAGACTGCGGGTGGCGGAGGGGGGAAGCTTCAGAGCCACCGAGGAGAGCACAGCAACAGGGGTGCGGAGGGCAAAGCGGAGAGATTCTCGCATAGAGGATCGGTGCCGACCAGCACTCACCAGCCCAAGAGGCTTGTCTGCTCACCTGCCAGGGCGGGCGGGACTGGGAGCTGAGGTTCGGGCTTCGGTCGGATCCCAGGGAGAGGACTGGAGTTGGCTGCGTGAACGCAGCCTGAAGGGGGCTGGTGCGCCACAGCCAGCTGGGAGGGACTCCGGGAGAAAGTCTGGATCTGCCTAAGAGGCAAGAGACCATTGTTTGGGGGTGCGGGAGGAGAGGGAATTCAGAGCACCGCCTAAACGTGCTCCAGAGATGGGTGCAAGCTGCGGCAATCAGCGCAGACACAAGAGACGGGCATGAAACGCTAAGGCTGCTGCTGCAGCCACCAAGAAGCCTGTGTGAAAGCACAGGTCACTATCCACACCTCCCCTCCCAGGAGGCTGTGCAGCCCACCACGGCCAGGGTCCCATGATCCAGGGATAACTTCCCTGGGAGAACGCACGGCGCACATCAGGCTGGTGAAACGTCACACCGGCCTCTGCCACCGCAGGCTCGCCCCACATCCGTACCACTCCCTCCTCCCGGACTGAGTGAGCCAGAGTCCCCTAATCAGCTGTTCCTTTAACCTGTCCTGTCTGAACGGGGAATAGACGCCCTCAGGCGATCTACACGCAGAGACGGGGCCAAATCCAAAGCTGAACCCCAGAAGCTGTGCAAACAAAGAAAGGGAAATCTCTCCCAGCAGCCTCAGGAGCAGTGGATTAAATCTCCACAATCAACTTGATGTGCCCTGCATCTCTGGAATACATGAATATACAATGAATCATCCCAAAATTGAGGCGGCGGACTTTGAGAGCAACAATATATTTTTTTTTCCCTTTTCTCTTTTTGTGAGTGTGTATGTATATGCTTCTTTGTGTGATTTTGTCTGTATAGTTTCCCTTTTACAGTTTGTCCTAGGGTTCTGTCTGTCCATTTTTCTTTCTTTTTAGTATACTTTTTAGTGCTTGTTATCATTGGTGGTGTTTTTTTTTTGTTTGGTTGCTCTCTTCCTTTTTTATTACTTTTTTTAATTTTTAATAATTATTTTTTATTTTAATAACTTTATTTTATTTTTTCTTTCTTTCTTTTCATCCTCCCTTTTCTTCTGAGCCATGCGGCTGACACAGTCCTGGTGTTCTGACTGGATGTCAGGCCTGTGCCTCTGAGGTGGGAGAGCTGAGTTTAGGGCATTGGTCCACCAGAGACCTCCTGGCTCCATGTAATATCAAATGGTGAAAGCTCTCCCAGAGATCTCCATCTCAGCGCTAAGACCCAGCTCCACTCAACGACCAGCAAGCTACAGTGCTGGACACCCTTTGCCAGACAACTAGCAAGACAGGAACACAAACCCACCCATTAGCACAGAGGCTGCCTAAAATCATAATAAGGTCACAGACACCCCAAAACATACCACTGGACGCAGTCCTGCCCACCAGAAAGACAAGATCCAGCTTCATCCACCAGAATAAAGGCACTAGTCCCCTCCACCAGGAAGCCTACACAACCCACTGAACCAGCCTTAGCCACTGGGGGCAGACCCCAAAAACAACAGGGACTACAAACCTGCGGCCTGCAAAAAGGAGACCCCAAACACAGTAAGTTAACTGAAATGTGAAAACAGAGAAATACACAGCAGATGAAGGAGCAAGGTAAAAACTCACCGGACCAAAAAAATGAAGAGGAATTGGCAGTCTACCTGAAAAAGAATTCAGAGTAATGATAGTACAGATGATCCAAAATCTTGGAAATAGAACACAGAAAATGCAAGAATCATTTAACAAGGACCTAGAAGAACTAAAGAGCAAAAAACAATGATATCCAACACAATAAATAAAATTAAAAATTCTCTAGAAGGAATCAATAGTAGAATAACTGAGGCACAAGACGGATAAGTGACTTGGAAGATAAAGTAGTGGAAATAACTACTACAGTGCAAAATAAAGAAAAAAGAATGAAAAGAATTGAGGACATTCTCAGACACCTCTGGGACAACATTAAACGTACCAACATTCGAATTATAGGGGTCCCAGAAGAAGAAGAGAAAAAGAAAGGGATTGAGAAAATATTTGAAGAGATTATAGTTGAAAACTTCCCTAATATGGGAAAGGAAATAGTTAATCAAGTCCAGGAAGCACAGAGAGTCCCATAAAGGATAAATCCATGGACAGACATGTCAAGACACATATTAATCAAGCTATCAAAAATTAAATACAAAGAAAAAATATTAAAAGCAGCAAGGGAAAAACAACAAATAACACAAAAGGGAGTCCCCATAAGGTTAAGAGCTGATCATTCAGCAGAAACTCTGCAAGCCAGAAGGGAGTGGCAGGACATATTTAAAGTGATGAAAGGGAAAAAGCTACAACCAAGATTACTCTACCAAGCAAGGATCTCATTCAGATTTGACAGAGAAATTAAAACTTTTACAGACAAGCAAAAGCTAAGAGAATTCAGCACCACCAAACCAGCTTTACAACAAATGCTAAAGGAACTTCTCTAGGCAGGAAACACAAGAGAAGGAAAAGACCTACAATAACAAACCCAAAACAATTAAGTAAATGGGAATAGGAACATACATATCAATAATTACCTTAAATGTAAATGGATTAAATGCTCCCACCAAAAGACACAGACTGGCTGCATGGATACAAAAACAAGACGCATATATATACTGTCTACAAGACACCCACTTCAGACCTAGAGACACATACAGACTGAAAGTGAGGGGATGGAAAAAGATTTTCCATGCAAATGGAAATCAAAAGAAAGCTAGAGTAGCAATTCTCATATCAGACAAAATAGACTTTAAAATAAAGACTACTACAAGACACAAAGGACACTACATAATGACCAAGGGACTGATCCAAGAAGACATAACAGTTGTAAATATTTATGCACCCAACATAGGAGCACTTCAATATATAAGGCAAAAGCTAACAGCCATAAAAGGGGAAATCAACAGTAACACAATCATAGTAGGGGCTTTTTTTTTTTTTTGGCGGTATGTGGGCCTCTCACTGTTGTGGCCTCTCCCGTTGCAGAACACAGGCTCCGGATGCGCAGGCTCAGCAGCCATGGCTCATGGGACTAGCTGTTCCACGGCATGTGGGATCTTCCTGAACCGGGGCACAAACTTGTGTCCCCTGCATCGGCAGGCAGACTCTCAACCACTGTGCCACCAGGGAAGCCCCATAGTCCCCATAGGGGACTTTAACACCCACTTTCACCAACGGACAGATCATCCAAAATGAAAATAAATAAGGAAACACAACCTTTAAATGATTCATTAAACAAGATGGACTTAACTGATATATATATGACATTCCATTCAAAAACAACAGAATACACTTTCTTCTCAAGTGCTCACGAAATATTCTCCAGCATAGATCATATATTGGGTCACAAATCAACCCTTGGTAAATTTAAGAAAATTGAAATTGTATCAAGTATCTTTTCTGACCACAACGCTATGACACTAGATATCAATTACAGGAAAAAAATCTGTAAAAAATACAAACGCATGGAAGCTAAACAATACACTATTTAATAACCAAGAGATCACTGAAGAAATCAAAGAGGAAATCAAAAAATACCTAGAAACAAATGACAATGAAAATACGACAATCCAAAACCTACAGAATGCAGCAAAAGCAGTTCTAAGAGAGAAGTTTATAGCAATACAATCCTACCTCAAGAAACACCTCAAATAAACAACCTAACGTAACCTAGAGCAATTAGAGACAGAAGAACAAAAAAACCCCAAAGTTTGCAGAAGGAAAGAAATCATAAATATCAGATCAGAAAGAAATGAAAAAGAAATGAAGAAAACAATAGCAAAGATCAATAAAACTGAAAGCTGGTTCTTTGAGAAGATAAACAAAATTGATAAACCATTAGCCAGACTCATCAAGAAAAGAAGGGAGAAGACTCAAATCAATAGAATTAGAAATGAAAAAGGAGAAGTAACAACCAACACTGTAAAAATACAAAGGATCATGAGATTACCACAAGCAACTATATACCAAAAAATGGACAATCTGGAAGAAATGGACAATTTCTTAGTAAAGCACAACCTTCCAAGACTGAACAAGGAAGAAATAGAAAATATAAACAGACCAATCAAAAGCACTGAAATTGAGACTGTGATTAAAAATCTTCCAACAAACAAAAGCCCACGACCAGATGGCTTCATAGGCAAATTCTATCAAACGTTTAGAGAAGCGCTAACACCCATCCTTCTCAAACTCTTCCAAAATATATCAGAGGGAGGGACACTCCCAGACTCACTGTCCAAAACCACCATCACCCTGATACCAAAACCAGACAAAGATGTCACAAAGAAAGAAAACTACAGGCCAATATCACTGATGAACAAAGATGCAAAAATCCTCAACAAAAACTAGCAAACAGAAGGGCTTCCCTGGTGGCGCAGTGGTTGAGAGTCCAACTGCCGATGCAGGGGACACAGGTTCATGCCCCGGTCCGGGAAGATCCCACATGCTGCGGAGCGGCTGGGCCCATGAGCTATGGCCACTGAGCCTGCGCTTCCAGAGTCTGTGCTCCGCAACGGGAGAGGCCACAACAGTGAGAGGCCCGCATACCGCAGGAAAAAAAAAAAACAAAAAACTAGCAAACAGAATCCAACAGCACATTAAAAGGATCATACACCATGGTCAAGTAGGGTTTATCCCAGGAATGCAAGGATTCTTCAGTACATGCCAATCTGTCAGTGTGATACACCATATAAACAAATTGAAGGAAAAAAACCATATGATCATCTCAATAGATGCAGAAAAAGCTTTTGACAAAATTCAACACCCATTTATAAAAAAAAAAAAAACCCTCCCGAAAGTAGGCATAGAGGGAACTTACCTAAACATAGCAAAGGCCATATATGACAAACCCACAGCCAACATCATTCTCAATGGTGAAAAACTGAAATTATTTCCACTAAGATCAGGAACAAGACAAGGTTGTCCATTCTCACCACTATTATTCAACATAGTTTTGGAAGTTTTAGCCACAGCAATCAGAGAAGAAAAAGAAATAAAAGGAAACCAAATGGGAAAAGAAGTTAAAGCTGTCACTGTTGGCAGATGACATGATACTATACATAGAGAATCCCAAAGAAGCTACCAGAAAACTACTAGAGCTAATCAATGAATTTGGTAAAGTAGCAGGATACAAAATTAATGCACAGAAATCTCTTGCATTCCTATTGCATTGCTATACACTAATGATGAAAAATTTGAAAGAGAAATTAAGGAAACACTCCCATGTACCACTGCAACAAAAAGAATAAAATACCTAGGAATAAACCTACCTAAGGAGACAAAAGACCTTTATGCAGAAAACTGTAAGACACTGATGAAAGAAATTAAAGGTGATACCAACAGATGGAGAGATATACCATGTTCTTGGATTGGAAGAATCAACATTGTGAAAATGACTCTACTACTCAAAGCAATCTACAGATTCAATGCAATCCTTATCAAACTACCAATGGCATTTTTCACAGAACTAGAACAAAAAATTTCAATTTGTATGGAAACACAAAAGACCCTTAATAGCCAAAGCAATCTTGAGAAAGAAAAATGGAGCTGGAGGAATCGGGCTCTTGGACTTCAGACTATACTACAAAGCTACAGTGATGAAGACAGTATGGTAGTGGCACAAAAACAGAAATACAGATCAATGGAACATAATAGAAAGCCTGGAGATATGGTCAGCCACGCACATATGGTCACCTTATTTTTGATAAAGGAGGCAAGAATATACAGTGGAGAAAAGACAGCCTCTTCAATAAGTGGTGCTGGGAAAACTGGACAGCTACATGTAAAAGAATGAAATTAGAACACCCCCTAACACCATACACAAAAATAAACTCAAAATGGATTAAAGACCTAAATGGAAGGCCAGACACTATAAAACTCTTAGAGGGAAACATAGGCAGAACATTCTATGACATAAATCACAGCAAGATCCTTTTTGACCCACCTGCTAGAGAAATGGAAGTAAAACCAAAAATAAACAAATGGGACCTAATAAAACTTAAAAGCTTTTGCACAACAAAGGAAACCATAAAGAAGACAAAAAGACAACCCTCAGAATGGGAGAAAATATTTGCAAGTGAAATAACTGACAAGGATTAATCTCCAAAATACACAAACAGCTCATGCAGCTCAGTATCAAAAAAAACAAACAACCCAATCCAAAAATGGGCAGAAGACCTAACTAGACATTTCTCCAAAGAAGATATACAGATATACAACAAACACATGAAAGGATGCTCAACATCACTAATCATTAGAGAAATGCAAATCAAAACCACAATGAGGTATCACCTCACACCGGTCAGATGGCCATCATCAAAAAATCTACAAACAATAAATGCTGGAGAGGGTGTGGAGAAAAGGGAACCCTCCTGAACTGTTGGTGGGAATGTAAATGAAACAGCCACTATGGAGAACAGTATGGAGGTTCCTTTAAAAACTACAAGTAGAACTACCATATGACCCAGCAATACCAGTACTGGGCATATACCCTGAGGAAACCATAATTCAAAAAGAGTCATGTACCACAATGTTCATCGCAGTACTATTTACAGTAGCCTGGACATAGAAGGAACCTAAGAGTCCATCAACAGATGAATGGATAAAGATGTGGCACATATATACAATGGAATATTACTCAGCCATAAAAAGAAACGAAATTGAGTTATCTGTAGTGAGATGGATAGACCTAGAGTCTGTCATACAGAGTGAAGCAAGTCAGAAAGAGAAAAGCAAATACCGTATGCTAACACATATATATGGAATCTTAAAAGAAAAAAATGTTTAAGAAGAACCTAGAGGCAGGACAGGAATAAAGATGCAGATGTAGAGAATGGACTTGAGCACACAGGGAGGGGGAAGGGTAGGCTGGGACGAAGTGAGAGAGTGGCACGGACATATATATACCACCAAATGTAAAATAGGTAGCTAGTAGGAAGCAGCCGCATAGCACAGGGAGATCAGCTCAGTACTTTGTGACCACCTAGAGGGGTGGGATAGGGAGGGTGGGAGGGAGATGCAAGAGGGAGGAGATATGGGGATATATGTATATGTATAGCTGATTCACTTTGTTATACAGCAGAAACTAACACACCATTGTAAAGCAATTATACTCCAATAAAGATGTTAAAAAAAAAAAAAAGATTACACTGGCTAGCAGAGCCAGAACTTAAACCTCACACCTTCTAACGGCCAATTCATGTTCTACTGTGCCCCAGCGTCTTAACGTGCATGAATGTAAGAGCCAAACTTTGTCACTCCCCACTCCCAACCCTCCAAAATCGTCGTATCACATTTTTAAAAAATTGTTTTAATAAAAATTAAAAAAAAAAATCCAAAGTCTTTTCCATGGTCCGCAATGATCCATGCAGGATCTTGCCCAGGTCTCCAGCCACATCCTCCCTACGCCCCATCCCACTCCACTTCAGCCCCTCAGCCTCTTTGCTGCTCCTGTCTCCCTTGGGGTCTTACATTCCTGGATTCCCCTGCTGGAATGCCCTCCCCCAGGCCTCCACATGGCCTTTCGAGTATTCCCATTTAGAATTTAAAATGCTTTTATTTTTCTTTATATTTTAAAAATTATTTTATTCTCATAATTTGGGTTAAATTTAATAGAAAACAACCCTTTTATAGCAAAGTTGGTAATAGAAAATTGTAATACTTAGAAAATACATAATACTTAGAAATAGCATAGTATACTGGTTGGTTACAAAATAGATTTATAAAAATCTAGAGCTTGATTATATATCAACTATATCTAATTACAACATATCATGAAAATTCACCTGTTCACAAGAGTAACTACAACCATAATATACTCAGGAATACATTTAACAAGAAAAGTACTGGAGTTTTAAAAACAACACTGAGGACTTCCCTGGTGGCCCAGTGGTTAGGATTCCGCCTGCCAATGCAGGGAACACAGGTTTGATCCCAGGTCCGGGAAGATCCTACATGACAGAGCAACTAAGCGCGTGCGCCGAACTACTGAAGCCCACATGCTGCAACTAGTGTAGCCCGCGCACCTAGAGCCCCTGCTCTGCAACAGAAAAGGCACCGCAAATGAGAAGCCCGTGCACCACAATGAAGAGTAGCCCCCGCTCGCAGCAATGGGAGAAAGCTCGCGTGAAGCAATGAAGACCCAACACAGCCAAAAAATAAAATAAAATCAAATAATTAATTAAATTAATAAATAAAAAATAACAATGCTGAAACTTTTATTAAAGGAAAATAAATTTGACAGATTAAAGTAGATTCTTTGTTCTAGAAAAAAAGCTTTTAAGAACATAAACTATAAATATGCTTATATTTTAGATGTTTTACAGTAAGGATGCCTGGGGGTATTTCACTGGCAGAATTTGTAGATATTATCAGATACTAGAACAAATAGAGTCTCACATGCTCTGCAGAGACAGATCCAGGTTTTGAGTGGCCTGAGACTTACACACTTTGGGGAGAAGACTCTCTTTTTTTCAGTGCAAAATTATGAATGTGAAAGCGCTAGGGCCCTTCCAGGGGCATTAGAAAGGGCTACGGAATTGAAAGGCTCTAATGCTTACCAGTAGATCCACCTCTGATGTTACGAAATGTAAAACTGAACAGCACACATTTATCGCAATCAGCACCCTGTCATGTGCCCACAGACAAACAACCAGAGAGAAACATCCAGAGCAGACCCGATGAGAGTTCCACCAACACAGGCTCAGAGGTGCCAAGAATGAGAACTAGCCCTACCCCAAGGTATGCATTTCCACCAGTAACCAGAGCTCCACAATGTAACTGGACCACAAGCAGCAAAGATCAATTTAAAGAATGAATCACCTGTGATTAATGACTTACTAGGAGAATGAAATGGTTATGCTTATTGCAAAAAATGTCTATATCTGGGAAAAGCCAGATGCAAGAGCAGAAACTCTGAAACACATTATACAAAAAAGACAAAAGTGGGTGACAATGGAAACTACTTATAATAATAACCACTGATACTTACAATGGCACTTACTATATGCCAGAAACTGTCCTAACTACTTCATATATAGGGATCCATTTACTCCAGACAAAAACCTGTGAGGGAAGTACTATTATTTGCCCCAGTTTAAAGATGAGGAAAATAAGGCACAGAGAGATTAAGTAATTTGACCAAGGTCACACAGCTAATAAGTAACAAATTTAGGATTTGAACCCAGATGATCTGGCTCCAAAGTCCACAGTCTACTCTCTAACTCACAGGAATCCAATTAACTCAGAGATGGACCTCAGACCACAACAGAAGTTCCCTATAATGAAGAAGGAATAGAAAACTGCTGGTAAGCTCACTCTAGAACCTCAAGAAACACATTATCTCATCCAATGGAAATTGGTCTTGTTTCCTACACATATTTTGGACATAACACCTATCCTTAGAAAGTGATTAAGTGTGACGTCTGAAAATAAAAGAATGACCCTGTTTAAAAACAAGTTCTGGGGCTTCTGGGGCTTGTTAAGAATCCACCTGCCAATGCAGGGGACACAGGTTCGAGCCCTGGTCCAGGAAGATCCCACATGCCGCGGAGCAACTAAGCCCGTGCGCCACAACTACTGAGCCTGTGCTCTAGAGCCCACAAGCCACAACTACTGAGCCCCTGTGCCACAACTACTGAGCCCCTGTGCCACAACTACTGAAGTATGCGGGCTTAGACCCCGTGCTCCACAACAAGAGAAGCCACCGCAATGAGAAGCCCGCACACCGCAATAAAGAGTAGCTCCCACTAGCCACAACTAGAGAAAGCCCACATGGAGCAACGAAGACCCAATGCAGCCAAAAAATAGATAAATAAATAAATAAAATTTAAAAAAAAATTTAAAAAGTAAGTTCTGAATTACATATTTGATCTTCAGCATCAAGCTACTCATCTTTTTCCAAGAAAATTCAAGTCTCTACCCTTTTTTTGATATTGTACTGTAATCAATCCTAGTCAGAACTGAGTTAACCTAAAAATCACCTTACTTTACTATTTTAGTAAGTGTTTAACTTACTTATTTACTATTTTTAAAAGTGTTGAACTAATTACTGCAGTAGATTTTAGGGATTTTCTTCAACTGTGACACTGTTCTCTACTTGTTGGGATAGCCTATGAATGTGAATAAATTCATCTTTAATTAAGTTACCTGTGAGGTTTCTCTGCAAAGAATCATTTAAAGTACTTATGAAATGAACTATTTAACCAAACCCATTTTAAAGTTTTTAAGAGTTACAACTTCAGTTTAACCCTTTCAGTTTCTTTCATCTAAGCATTCACAGTAATATGTTCTTTCCATGGGTCTCTTTTCTGTACAACTCTAATTTACTGAAATGCATAGAATTCCCACCACCTCACAGGGATGCAGTGAGGAAAAAACAAACACAAATCAACAAGTGCTAAAAGAACACCCTTTCTAAGGTCTTATATATAAAGCTAAAGAATGGAAGGAGGAAGGAAGCGTATATATAGAGGTGGTCAGTGAACACACTGTTTAAGGCAGTCCCCCTTCCTTAAACTAGCACAGTGTGGTTTAACAGCACGCTAGCCAGAAAGATAAGACATCTTGGTTCAGCTAGTCAAATGGGATGTCACTTCAGAGAAGGTACCTGACTTGGTTGTTTGTTCCCCAGTGTCTTCACCTGTGAAGTAGATGGTGGGCAAATGTGTTGGTTATCTACAGATACACTTTATGGAGATGCTATGGAGAACAGAGCATTGCAAGTATGTGTGCAAAACCCCTGTACTTTTGTGAACTCTATGCTATGTAAAGTCTAAGAACAGAGGGAAACACAAGGGCAAGGAAAGTTAAGACTCCCAGGTAATCCAGAAAAGCATGGGTGAGTGCAAACAACAGTGGCACACAAGGTTAACTCCAGGTCTCAAGAGGCCCCCTTCAAAACAGACTGGATGCAGTATAGGAAAGTTTGCCATTTTGAATCCAGAAAGGCAGAAGTATAACTTAATCAGACTGTAAGCTTAACAAAACCAGAATCATTCATCTTTTAATTCCTCCATCCCTACCATACTGTACATACTCACTAAATCTTTTCTGTACAAATGATGAATGAATGAAAACAAATGAGCTGACTCCCATGAAACAGATAAGTGCACAGACTCTCTTTTGCCAGGAAATATATATACATGAAATAAATATATTTTACATATATATATTCCCCTAAAAGGAGAAAAATTCACATGTTACAATCTCATGAGCAGGGAATTGCACCTATCCATGTTACTTTTTGCAGTGGCAAATAAAATTAAGGAACAGCTATACCTATGTGATTACTTGGAATAAAGACAGAACTTTTCCAAAAGTCTTCACATACAACTAAGATGATGCGGGCGGGGGCGGGGGGGAACTCCTTTCTCACAGTCTATTGAAAATCACTAGAGATTTCATTTAAGTCTCTTACTTACTCATTTAATTTTATTTAACAACTATATTGCACATATTTTGTGCAATTTTTCAATTCAGGTGTTTACCAATGTGGTATCATGCAAATATTATAGGCAGTTGACTAAGATTAAAAATAAAAAAGGTAAATGAAGAGCTTTGGTAAGAAGACTATAACAATGTTTTTAATTATCTGAAGTAGCAATCATCAAGCCATCATGAGATAATATTTATCTCAGAAGTACAGTATATTCACAAAACCCAAAGGCTAATAACATCAAGAGTTCTCTTAAGAGAGTCATGGAATTACTGAATAACCCAGGTGTTTCTAAGTGCCCTTCTATAGGTGATTCTCTACGTGTACCTGACCAGTGGCTAAACCATGTTCTAAATGGATTTAGAAACAACTCAAAATGTAGTTTCACTTCCTCAAATGGCCATGTGATTTCTTCTGACAGTTCATACTCCGGCTGTTTACAACAATGTCCACATTTTAGTTTGGGGGAGAGCTTAATACTAATAAATACTAAATAAAAACACAGTTTTGATTCTAACTTTAAATAAGGCATCTTCTCAACAACTAAAATGGAACAAAATTGCATGGAAAATAACTATTACAATGTCGCTAAAGATCTTTTTGCTTACTTGAAATACTAACTGATCATCACTATTGTAATTTTTACCAACAAAAACTTTTTTGAGCAGGCAATGGGTACAAGATATTGTGTGATATGTTGAAATTAGGAGGCAACAACCTCTGCCTTCAAGGAGATTATTATGTAGTTGGCGACTTTAAAGAGGCAATAACAATAATAATACATATAAATTTAACAGTAATTCTGAAGGGGTTGGCATTTATAACTGGGGGATGGGAAGGTGAACAAGGTCTCTCACTTAAGAGTAAGTCAGACAGAGAAAAACAAGCATCATATGATATCACCTCTATATGGAATCTAAAAGAATGATACAAATGAACTTATTTACAAAACAGAAACAGCTTGGGATTAACAGATACACACTACTTTACATAAAATAGATAAACAACAAGGTCCTACTGTATAGCACAGGGAAGTATATTCAATATCTTATAATAACCTATAATGAAAAAGAATTTGAAAAAGGATACATATATACACACAAACACACACGACTGAATCACTCTGCTATACATCAGAAACTAACACAACATTATAAATCTATACTTCAATTTTTTTAAAAAATAAAATTTTTTCAAATTTAAAGAAAAAAAGAGGCCTTGAGATGGGAATTGGATGAACAGAAGGACAACTGTTAAGCACAGCAAGAGCAAAGCTTCAAAGGCAAAAAAGTGACAAGTATTTTAAGCAAAGGGGTCTGAATAGTCACTAGATGGAGTCCATTCTGTGAACAATCATATTATTTAAGCTGTGTAAGTACCCTCACCTACCTGGGCAACCCAAACTCATCTTTTCCAAACAAAGGCAGTGCAATCAGAGAGGCTGATCTGAGTTTTGATCCAGGCTTAACAACCAGCTTACTGGGTGACCTGGAGCAAACCATTTCCTTATCTTCAGTTTCCACAAGTGGAAGACTTGAAGGTTACTCTTTAAAGTTCCTTCCAGCTCTAAAATTGTACGACTTCTTCATTACTAACAAATAATCATCCCCATGAATGGGTAATTATCAGCATATAAATCTAGGTAGGTCTAGAACAGAACAGTTCCACAGACACACCAAGCCCTCTTCCACCCCAGGGCCTTTGCACACGATGTTCCCACTGCATGAATGGGCTCCTTCTGCCCAACACTGCTCATACTCCAACCCATAGCCAAATGGAGACGTTCCCCAATCCCTCCCCAACCCCACTCCTCACCAAAAATCTATATAGTCTGCACTTTTACCACCAATGCTCCCTCTACTCATATAATTTGGTCTTTTTTTTTTTTTTTTTTTTTTTTTTTTTTTTTTTTTTTTTTTTTTTTTATGCGTTACGCGGGCCTCTCACTGTTGTGGCCTCTCCCGCTGCGGAGGACAGGCTCCGGACGCGCAGGCCCAGCGGCCATGGCTCACGGGCCCAGCCGCTCCGCGGCATGTGGGATCCTCCCAGACCGGGGCACGAACCCGTGTCCCCTGCATCGGCAGGCGGACTCCCAACCACTGCGCCACCAGGGAAGCCCTGGTCTTTTTTTTAACTGTTCCTCAGGGTAAGTGCTATCATACCTATCCTCATCAACAAACACTTAATAGAAGCTACTAATTACAGAACTAGCTTCAAAGATTTCTAAGAATCCCCAGCCCAGCAGTTCACGATGCAGAGAAAAACAAAACTCAGCTTACGAAAATCACTAAAAATTGCCGAGAGCTAAGTCTTCTGAATGAAATAAACTAGGTAATACCATGTATGAACAGAAATGCTGATTTTTCTTAAGGCCTTTGTCTCTCTCATCATGATACAAATCATCACTGAATAAACCACAACTATCACAGCCAGATCCAAGAGTATTTTTTGAGATCTAGAATCCTTTTATTATTTCTACTTTTAAGTAGCATGAGGACCAAACCTTTGATTAAATTCCCTCTTCATTTACTAGAAATTACTCATACTGTACTGTTCTCCAAAAAATGCTTTACATGACTCATAATTATTTAACACAGAAGAAGAAAAAGTTAAAATTGAGGTGGGGGAGAGAGAAAGTGATTAATATTCATCTCAGTGGACCAGGCTAAAATAACTTATTTCGCAGGAAGGTGATCTTCAGCCCCTAATGATGACCATGAGAATGAGAGTAGGAGAACAACTCTAATGATTTTTAAATCCAATTTCATGTTTGCAGACTCTGATATACAATCACTGAGTATTCATGATGTAGTTGGCATTTTACAACAAACGACAAAGGACAGTATTTCCTCCATGCATTTCTCTTCCTTGTCCCATGGACATTTACAAACTTTATGTCTTGACCTACTAAATGCAATGTGTGATCAGGGATTAGATCCTGGATTTGGGCAAGGAGGGGAGGTTGAGAAACAGCTATGAAGACATCAGTGGAACGATGAATGAAATTTGACTATGGACTCTGGACCACTTAATACTACTGTATCAGCGTTACATGTCTTGATTTTGATCATTGTACTGTGGTTCTAAAAGAGAATGTCCTTATTTTTAGACAATACACAATGAATTATTTAACAGCAAAAGGGGACTGTGTACAGCTTACTTTCCAATGGTTCGGAAAACATGCATATGAAGAGGAAGAGACCAAGGAAGAGACCAAGAGAATGACAGAGCAAATGGGGCAACCATAGGTAATTTATGAATCTGAGTAAAGGTTACTTGAGAGTTCCTTGTACTATTCTTGCAACTTTTCTGTGAGTCTGAAACTATAGCAAAATTAAAAGTTACAAAAATATTTTTGGAGTGTGGATGGAACAAATGGTATTCTCCCCCTTTTCTATCTTAAATAGGTTTCTGCTTCCTAGAGGAAAAAAACAGTGAACATTATTAAATGAAAATGGATAATTTGTCAAATTAAGAAGGTAAATCAGACCCTAGGACTTCAGACCTGCATCTTGGCTCTTTTAAGTGATGAGGAAGGTCAGATCCAGGTCAGTAAAATAAGAAAACAGATATGAATCAAAAGTGGGGAAGAGACACCAGAGAGGAAACTGAGACACAAGACAGGAAGTTGATACAACCTTATTTCGGAAACAAGGAAACTCAACTGCCAAAAAGAAAATGAGTTTTCATGGGATAATAGAGTTGAGAATTTTCAGAGCCCTAGTACACTAGCCACTGTACTGTCTACAGAGCATCTAGAGCTGTCCCACTTTTTTACAAGCTAGTAAATTGTCTGATAACCTCTAAAGTCTGATGTAAACACTTCCAATTGTCCTATAGTAAAAGAAACTATTTTGTCCACCCCACACTCGCCCCCCAGAATCCTAGAAAGTGCCAGAAGATATAAATCTTCAGGTAGCAATTAGAAAGGTCTTGTAAACCTATGCTCCCCACTGGGAGTCCACCTAGTCTAGGGATACAACTAAGGGAGAAATATCTGATCATTTCAGAACCATAGTAAGCTCTTATGCCTATATCACTAGAGTCTCCAGGTTCCAGGGGTGGTAAAGAAAACAACTCTATGTAACCCAGAAGGCCTTATAGAAATACGAGAGGTTGCCCAGGATATTCAAGAGACTCGTGCCATCATCTTATAACTACCTCCACTATCCCGACAGTTAACCTGGGTAAAAGGTTAGATTTTCAAACAACTCATCACACAGAATGTTTGATTTCAGTACAACTGGAATAAAACAATAAGGGAGGCATTATAGGAAGAGCACTGAACTTAGAGTCAGAATACCAAGGCTCAAATCCTGACCCTTCTACTTATTAGCAGCATGACAACCTTTCTGGTTGCTCATGATGTTTGCATAGGATAAATCTGCCCTGCCTGCTTCTAAGGGTTGAGGTCTCCCCATGTCTCCTTTGGACCCACCCAGCCATCCAACATGTATTGAGCACTCAACTCTGCACTAAACTCTCAGAAATACGAAGATAGAAAAGCTATGAACCCTGCCCTCAAAGAGCTTAAAGTCCAATGGGGGACACAGATATGTAGATAGAGTCAAGCAACCAAGATGCCATGATAAAAATATGAACAGGGCACAAAAGGGCTGAGGTGGGCTGGGGATTCCACCACTGGTGGGAGGGATACAGGAAAGGCTTCAGAGAAGGTGGGGGTTGAGCTGAGTCAGAAAAGATGAGTAAGTGATTACTAGGGCACTCAACACATTTCTGATGGATAAAATAGATATGGATAGATAGACCGATCCTGGTAGGCAGGTAGAGGAATATATCACTTCAAGTTGATTGAACAATAGTAACAAAGGCACAATGTGAAAGAGTAACTGCAGGTAGAAGACAGCTGGGGATGGAGGAAGGAGAGAGAGAAGACAAGGAAAAAGGCCATCAAGTACCTTGTATTCCAAGCTAAGGAGTTTTAACTTGATCGTAGAGCAGATGCAAATCTACAAGTTTTAAAAATCCCTTTTATGGTTTTATAGTTGAAAGATGAAGATCCAAAAGTAAAATCAACTAGGGCAGTAATCCACCAAGAGAATGGAGTTGGGAGCTGCAATAAGGTTGTAATGAAGGGAAGGAGAATTCACAGGACTTGGAAATAGATCGGATGTGTGCTGGGTTCAAACAGTGATGGCAAGGGAGTTAAGGGTGTAAAGAGACAATATATTTATATGAAAGCAATTTCTAAACTATAAAAACAATTGAAGACTTTTCTAAAGTCCAATTAGATAGTGGCAGAATCAGACAAAAATCCCCGTTTTGTCTGACGTTAATTTTCTTCTACCACAAAGAAATTTTTTTAAAAAATCATAGCTGAAAGTAATAAAAATATCCTCAAAAGTTTTAAAATAAAACTTCATCTGTATTATAGAGAGATTTAATAGATTTTTTTCCTAAGTTTCCCCAGAGTATCAAGGTTGTTTCAAAGACAGGCTCTGAAGAAACAGCCCTGCAACTCATTAGTATTTGACCTTGTGTAAGTTTTTAAACTTTCTGAGCCTCGTATCACTCATTTTTGAAATGGGGGTACTAGTAAGACTTCATACAGTATTGTTTTGAGGAATAAAGAAAATAATGCACGTACTTATTTAGCACAGTGCCTGGCCTGTATTGGGTACTCAGTAATTTGTATCATAATTACTACTAATGTACACGAAAGAGTTAACATGACAGGCCCATGAAGCTGCCTACAAGGTTGGTCCCTGGCTGGGTTCTGGGAACTCGCATTTTGAGAGGGGAGGGCTCTCCCATTCCCAGCACTGATAAGAATGGCTCACTGGGCCTAACCTGTTTGTACAAACCACCTGGCTTATGCTGAACCCCTGCCTTCCTTCTGGAGTCTGGAATTTTCGTACATGCTTAGACAGAGGGTGCCTATGTGACCAGCCTCCAATGAAAACCTTGGCCACTGAGTCTCTAACGAGGTTCCCAGTTAGAAAACATTTCACAATTGTCACAATCCGGTAATGGAGGAATTATATACCCCCTTTGTGACTCTGCTGAGAAAGGACTCTTGCGAGCTTGTGACTGGTTTCCTCCAGACTTGCCCCAGGCACCTTTTCCCTTGCTGATTTTGCTTTTTCTTCTTTCACTGAAATAAATCATAGCAGTGAGGTAAACTCACCACTCAGTCCCCTGAGTCCTCCTAGTGAATTACTGAACCTGGGGGTAGCCTTGGGGATCCCTGACACAACTAGTCTTCCTCAACCTTATAAACTATTGTCAGTTTTCATAACAGAGGAGTGTTGCAGACAAGAAACCAACAAAATTGGTAATACCAAAGTCCAATTATAAAAATGTCCTGATTTCTTAGCTAACAATAGTTGCAGATTTACACGCTACTCGAAATTTTTGTATTCAAATATCTAAACATATAAAAATCTCTCCATTCCTTGTTTTCTCACCATTATTTAACAGGCCTTTTTTCTTTCTTTTTTTTTTTTGCGGTATGCGGGCCTCTCACTGTTGTGGTGGAGCACAGGCTCTGGAGGCGCACGCTCAGCAGCCATGGCTCACGGGCCCAGCCGCTCCGCGGCATGTGGACCAGGACACGAACCCGTGTCCCCTGCATCAGCAGGCGGACTCCCAACCACTGCGCCACCAGGGAAGCCCCAAAAGGCCTTTTTTCTGATTAAACTCCAGTCCTGTTCTTCCCTGGATTCCATCTCAAAACCATGTGGAGGCTCCAGCAGAACGTCAGGTGGTCTAACCCCTGTGTCATTTAGTTCCCTGACCAGAAAGCAAGAGCGCAGTTTCCTTTGTTCTGTGTTATTATAAGAAGAGCAAACAATATAAATCGTCAGTAAGATCTTTTATTGGTTCACTAGAAGATGCAGAAACATAAGCTAGTTGAGAAAGAGCAAGGAGGACAAACCAAAGAATGGCCCACAGCAGAAACGGAAACACAAGTTTTACATGAGACTTGGAAGAAGCAGCTTGACTGAATTTCTCATCATCTAGAACAGAATTTCTTAGCATACTTTGAAAAGTACAATAAACTGTACTTAATAGGAAAATTTTCAGTAAAAGCTTATTGCCATCCTATCGAAGGAGCTGGGGTCCAGAGAACCAGGAAAAGATTGATGTCTGACTCTGTGATTAACTGAGAGTTTTAATAAAGGATGAATGTCACTGAATTGCTACAAAGAAACTAGGAATCACAGATACTAGATCAATCAGTAGACTACCCAGTATTTATTTTAAAAACAGAACTATGAACAACTAAAATAAATATCTCTGGGGCTACCGCAGAATGGCCCCCATGGTTTTTCTAATCCACTTAGAGTCTTACAAGTCTTACACTTTTAACATTTTCTTTTAATACCTGTTGACTCTGGGCACTGGGCTGGCAGGGCCCAGCCCTGGGCTCCCTGGCTGAGGCTCCTGACCCCTGCTTCCACACGTAGGCATCTCTCGGGACAACCGGCACAAGAGCTGCAAGACCGGGGACAAGAGAAAGCCCTACCACAGGAAGTGGAGGTATGAGCTGGAACGCCCTGCTGCCAACACCAAGATTGGACCCCGCCGCATACACACAGTCCATGTGCAAGGAGGGGCAACAAAAATTACCCGGCTTTGAGGCTAGACGTGGGGAACTTCTCCTGGGGCTCGGAGTGTTGTACACGCAAGACAAGGATCATTGATGTTGTCTACAATGCATCCAACAACAAACTGGTCCATACCAAGACCCTGGTGAAGAAATGCATCATGCTCACTGACAGCACACGGTACCGGTAGTGGTACAAGTCCCACTGTGCACTGCCCCTGGGCCACAAGAGGGGGGCCAAGCTGACTCCTGAGGAGGAAGAGATTTTAAACAAAAAACGATCAAAGAATATTGAGAAGAAATATGATAAAAGGGGGCTTCCCTGGTGGCGCAGTGGTTAAGAATTCACCTGCCAATGCAGGGGACACAGGTTCGAGCCCTGGTCCAGGAAGATCCCACATGCCACAGAGCAACTAAGCCCATGCACCACAACTACTGAGCCTGTGCTCTAAAGCCTGCAAGTGACAACTACTGAGCCCATGTGCCACAACTACTGAAGCCCACGCGCCCTAGAGCCCATGCTCCACAACAAGAGAAGACACCGCAGTGAGAAGCCCGCGCACCACGACAAAGAGTAGCCCCCACTCGCCGCAACTAGAGAAAGCTCACGCACAGCAACAAAGACCCAAAGCAACCAAAAAGTAATTAATTAATTTAAAAAAACTTTCAACATAAAATACACTGTATAAATAATTTTTTTAAAAAACAGAAAGAAATATGACGAAAGGTAAAAGAATGTCAGGACTTCCCTGGTGGTACAGTGGTTAAGAATCCGCTTGCCAGTGGAGGGGGCACTGGTTCAAGCCTTGGTCTGGGAAGATCCCACATGCAGCAGAGGAACTAAGCCTGTGCACCGCAACTACTGAGCCTGCACTCTAGAGCCCACAAGCCACAACTACTGAGCCCCCATGCCACAACTACTGGAGCCCGCTTGCCTACAGCCCATGCTCCACAACGAGAGAAGCCACCGCAATGAGAAGCCTGTGCACTGCAGCGAAGAGTAGCCCCTGCTCGCTGCAACTAGAGAAAGCCCTCAGGCAGCAACGAAGACCCAACGCAGGCAAAAATAAATGAATGAATGAAGAAAAAAAGAAAAAGAATGCCAAAATCAGCAGTCTTCTATAGGAGCAGTTCCAGCAGGACAAGCTTCTTGCATGCATCACTTCAAGAGCAGGCCAGTGTGGCTGAGTAGATCACTATGTGCTAGAGGGAAAGGAGCTGGAGTTCTATCTGAGGAAAATCAAGGCCCAGAAAGGCAAATAAATCCTCTTCCCTCCTATCTTAGCTCATATAATAAAGGTGTTTATTGTTCTAAAAAATGTGGGTTACCCACATTACAGCCCTTTTCAGATCACAGCTTCTAGGGCGAGGGAGATGAAAACAAGAACATTTACCCAAGGAAAACAGAGAACTGGGCAGATTAACCCAAACAGGGAAGAAACATAACAGCGAAGTGCTACTGGGCTTACCTAGGAGCTAGGCCGAGAGCTGTCAAGAAGGAATTCTGCCTAGTACTGTCAGAACTTTTATTGTCTCAAGAATTCAGATTCTTACCTTAAAATTCCTGACTTTTTAATATAGTTAACTATTTCTTTTTAACTGTGGGAGGCAAACAAATCTGCAACCATATTTCCAACTGAAGGTCATAAGTTTGCCAATGAACATCAGTCCCCAAGAAAAGAATCCAGGAGGGATCAGAATGCCCAGCTCATGGGAGGAGGGGGGTTCAGGCAGGACTAGCTAACGGGACTAGGCTCCCTGGGCCAGTCAGCAGTAGCCAGAAAGGAGATGGATTCTTCTTGTTTTTTCTTTTTTTTTTTAATTGAAGTATAGTTGATTTACAATATTGTATAAGTTTCAGATGTACAGCACAGTGATTCAGGTTTCTTGCAGATTATATTCCATTATACGTTATTACAAGATATCGGGTATAATTCCCTGTGCTATACAGTAAATCAATGCTAAGTGTCAGAGGCTGGGCTGTTACATGTTGTGACAACCTCTTCATTCTGTCCTTTCTGGTTCTCATGGTGGGGAAGGCTGCTGCCAGGAAAGACAGTGGGTCAGGTTCTGAAGTAAGAGGGTTTCCACTGTTCTCTTTATTCTGCTTAAGCTAAAGCAATTAGGGCACTTTTAACTTTGTATCATCTTTGTATTATCATTTACCATCTTCAAAGTGACTTAACAATTACAATGTATTTCAATTGTATGGGTCCATGTTTCTAAGCAGGTAATGTAGGTTTCTGAGGTTTTTTTTGGTTAGTAAAGGACCACACTTTCCCACGTTTACTGTTACATTCCTATTCTTTTCTTATGATATTATTCAAATTATGACAAATCATTATTATACAGCAAAAAATTATTAACGTTCCCCTTAAAATTTATTTTAGATTTTAAAATAATTCATATTTCTAGTCTTATCTGAAACCCTTTTGGAATCCTCAATTTTTCAGATTTAATAAGTGTAATATAGCACATATACCATATACACTCCCAGTAAGAACTGGACAGCCCCACATAATTAAACACATTACTAATTCTGCACAAACACACACACACACAAATCACACTAAGATAAAGACTAAAAATAGCTTCATCTAAGGTCAGGTTTTGCAACTGAAAGAGTTTTTGAAGTTTGGGTCTTCAGCATTTTGGGGATTTAGGAAGGTGGGTAAAGGACTATAGTCCTAAATTACGTGAACCTGCAAAATTCCACAATGACAAGCCACAGCAGAAATTAACAGAGTTGAGGACCACCAGCAAGAAGCAATGCCATTCTGTCTGTATTGGGGGAACCAAAATACAGAGAAATCAGTGGGAGAAATTAGTGGAAGTAAAACAAAACAAAAACAAAATAAAAATGAGTAAATCCATTTCTGAGGAAGGTGCTCTAGGAAAACAGCAGAATTAAATAAACTAAAATCAAACATCAAGATCACCAACAATCTACTGTAACCAAGTAGACAATGGCATGCGGTCAAAAAGGGCAACACAGTCTCCCAGCCATTCCCTAGAACCCAAGAAAATTTCTAAAAGGGAGGAACGTGGCTGGGCCTGCAGTACTAGATGAGGCACTCCCAAGATGGCAGGAGAAAAAAAGATGGGTCGGAGGCCACTGTATATGCATGCACCTCATCTAGTGGTAGAACCAGAGGCTAAAACAACTGAAAAGCCAGGAGCTGGCTGACAACATGGCCCTCCTCTGCCACCTGCTCATTGACCAGGTTCTGTGAGCCACTGCCCTCTGCTCCCATCAAAGGAACTTTGCACTAGCTGCTCATCACAAAAAAAAGTTGAACAGTTCTGTTGTCAGTCAACTCCACCAAATCACTAAGCAGTTTTAAGTAACTTTCACTTAATAATGAAGAAATATTCATATAAAGTGATGAACACAGACAGCTTGTATGTGCTAAAGAAGACTTTTATACATAATATGATAGTTTATGGAAAAGAGCCATGTACACAACATACTTAATGAATTCCACAAGGATCTAAAACTGATGTAGGGATTTGTTTTCTCTAACACATTAATTCAGTAGGCCGATATAAAATTGTATATCCATGTATATACTAAACCCATAATTACCAGACTTGTGAAAAATGTCTATCCATATCCTTAACTTTATCTTTCAAATCCAAATGATAATAAATCATTACCTGAACTTCATTAACCTAAAGCTTACTCCATAAGATTTGGAGCGTATGCGGAATGTCAGTATTATAAAACAGTATCAACATGGAAAGCAACAAAGTAAACTTTGATTGTCTCCTACCTCTGCCCGACCCTCATAGTAGGTTAACATGGACTCTGTTAGCACAAAAAGTCTCTCTTTGTAGTTTAAGGGTGATGTCTTCTTTTTCTGCTGTGACCTTTTAATAAGAATCTCTTCCAGAATAGTGTTAAAATTCATCTTGGTCTTCTGATCACTGTTTCTCCTGCCATTGAAGATCCCAGGGTTCTGAAGTAAGAAAACAAACAGTTGCAATAAAATGCGGCATGTTAATTATCCAAGAAGGCTGTCATTCCAAATTTACCAAAACAGATTTTACTCTGACCACAGCTAGAGCTGAGGAATGTTACTCCATGCACCTGGACTAAAAATGCCCAGGGCATGAAAGCTCAACCTCCTCTTCTTCCCCAGCCCCATCCTGTTCCTCCATGTCCCTGGATTTCATAAGAAAATCTAATCAAGGTTTGCCATGATGATGATGATTCACTCCTTTGTCCCTCCCTGCCATCCCTTAGCTTGCTGGCACACTCTTCTGCTATCTGACTGCAGGGAAACAAATATCTCAGCAGGAAAAGTACATTTCATTGCCTGCATGGCTGGTTTAGGCTGATATTTAAATTGCCTCAGGATCTTGGTACACAAAACAGACAAGCACACAGGCACGGTAGACTGTGAACAAAATGCATTACCACAGTGGTGGATAGCATTCAATCTCCAGCTCTAGTAAGGATGTAATCTTGATCAAGCATCCTCGCCACCAGAGCCACGAGGATGTTCTCTGATACCTACACTACCATGCTCCACATTTCTCTTCCCTATGGCTCCTGTCTCAACCACAAGAGGAAGGAAACCCACCCAGTTACAGCTAATCCTACTCAGCCAACCTACCCTACACAGCTGCCCCTCAGGGCAGAGCTCACCTGTATAAGGTTCTCAGCCATATATTTGGAGCCCCACGTCTAGACTATCCATGCCTAGACTAATAAGCCTTCTAAAATCCAACAAAATTTAACTCTCTGAAAACCAAAGATACTCAGAAAAGGCCTGAACATTCTTACCTGAGACAAGTTGAATGGACAACAGCCCTTTCTTCCCTGCCCTCCACCACACCCTGACAAGAAGTCATTGTGTATCAAACCACAGAGGCAACAGGAGTCATGTGAAGAGCACAGCCGGGAACCTGATACTGCCAGTGAGGAAGCCTACCATCTTCACGCCCAACCCGACACCTCGGAAACACCCTTGCAACTCCCTATTACTGAACTCTCGTCATCCAATCAGGCCCTCCATTTTCTGGAAAGTTACTTTACAACAGCTTAACCTCTGAATATCATCAGTTTCCTTCATTCATAAAATATGGAGGTAAATACCACAAGGTTACTGAGATGTGGGAGAGAACTTATTAAGAAAACACCACAAAATCATTAATCATTAGAGAAATGCAAATCAAAACTACAATGAGATATCATCTCACACAGGTCAGAATGGCCATCATCAAAAAATCTAGAAACAATAAATGCTGGAGAAGGTGTGGAGAAAAGGGAACCCTCTTGCACTGTTGGTGGGAATGTAAATTGATACAGCCACTATGGAGAACAGTAAGGAGGTTCCTTAAAAAACTACAAATAGGGACTTCCCTGGTGGTGCAGTGGTTGAGAGTCTGCTGCCGATGCAGGGGATGCGGGTTCGTGCCCCGGTCTGGGAGGATCCCACATGCCGCGGAGTGGCTGGGCCCATGAGCCATGGCCGCTGAGCCTGTGCTCCACAACGGGAGAGGCCACAACAGTGAGTGGCCCGCGTACCGGGAAAAAAAAAAAAAAAAAAAAACTACAAATAGAACTACCATATGACCCAGCAATCCCACTACTGGGCATATACCCAGAGAAAACCGTAATTCAAAAAGACACATGCACCTCAATGTTCACTGCAGCACTATTACCAATAGCCAGGACATGGAAGCAACCTAAGTGTCCATCAACAGATGAATGGATAAAGAAGATGTGGCACATAAATACAATGGAATATTACTCAGCCATAAAAAGAAATGAAATTGAGTTATTTGTAGTGAGTGAAGTTAAGTCAGAAAGAGTGAAGTTAAGTCAGAAAGAGAAAAACAAATACCGCATGCTAACACATATATATGGAATATAAGGGGGAAAAAAAAAAGGTCATGAAGAACCTAGTGGTAAGACGGGAATAAAGACACAGACCTACTAGAGGATGGACTTGAGGATATGGGGAGGGGGAAGGGTAAGCTGGGACGAAGTGAGAGAGTGGCATGGACATATATACACTACCAATTGTAAAATAGATAGCTAGTGGGAAGCAGCCGCGTAGCACAGGGAGATCAGCTTGGTGCTTTGTGACCACCTAGAAGGGTGGGATAGGGAGGGTGTGAGGGAGGGAGACGCAAGAGGGAAGAGATATGGGAACATATGTATATGTATAACTGATTCACTTTGTTATAAAGCAGAAACTAACACACCATTGTAAAGCAATTATACTCCAATAAAGATGTTAAAAAAAAAAAAGACGGACACCAACCTCTCAATACCAAAAACTGAAGAGAGCAAATGAATTTATATTCAAACAGAAATAGACCCATAGACATAGAAAACAAACTTATGGTTACCAAAGGGGAAAGGTGGTGGGGATAAATTAGGAGTTTGGAATTAACATATACACACTGCTATAAATAAAATAGATAACTAACAAGGATGTACTGTACAGCACAGGGAACCAGACTCAATATTTTGTAATGACCTATAAGAGAAAAGAATCTGAAAAAATATATATATATAAGTATGTATAACTGAATCATTGTGCTGTACATTTGAAACTAACACAACATTGTAAATCAACAATACTTCAATAAAAATACATACATACACACATAACTAATTTTTTAAGAAAACTGGACACAGTCTCTCTGGAGACAGTCTCTTTTAAAAAACTGGAGACAGTCTCTCTAATTAATATTTTTTAAAAACTGGAGACAGCAGATTTACAAAAACATTGTAAATCAACAATACTTCAATAAAATTACATACATACATAATTAATTAATTTTTTAAAAAAACTGGAGAAATAATAGGCTTGATGCTCTAAAGCAGAAAACGAAGATGAAACAAAATTTCAGAGTCCTCCAGCTCACTCTCCCAACCATTTTCCACACCGAAAAGAACTGACCCATTCAGAAATAAGAATCACAAAGGAACCAACTCTGGGTTAAAAATATCTTTTTAAAATAAAACTCGTAGCTGCAGGTTAAGCCCCTTTTCTCTGTGTCTCCTTGAAGGTGAACACAAGAACACTCTTTTCTTGGGACTTCCCTGGTGGCGCAGTGGTTAAGAATCCGCCTGTCAATGCAGGGGACACAGGTTCAAGCCCTGGTCCAGGAAGATCCCACATGCTGCGGAGCAACTAAGCCCGTGCGCCACAACTACTGAGCCTGTGCTCTAAAGCCTGTGAGCCACAACTACCGAAGACTGTCCACCTAGAGCCTGTGCTCCACCACAAAGAGAAGCCACCACAATGAGAAGCCCGCGCACCGCAATGAAGAGTAGCCCCGCCCGCCGCAATTAGAGAAGGCCCAAACGCAGCAACGAAGACCCAACGCAGCCAAAAATAGATAAATAAATTTATTTTAAAAAGAAAGAACACTCTTTTCTTTACTCTGACTGCTAATTGTTAAAAGTTTGAAAAACTTAACACAGCCTTTGAACACCAACATTCTTTTTTTTTATTGAAGTATAGTTGATTTACAATATTGTGTTAGTTTCAGGTACACAGCAAAGTAATTCAGGTATATCTTTTCAGATTATTTTCCACTGTAGATTATTACCAGAGATTGAATATAGTTCCCTGTGCTACACAGCAAATTCTTGTTGCTTATCTTGAACACCAATATTCTGAAGTAGGTAACGGACACTGTTCAGGTAATGAACACTGTTTTACCAATGAGAAACCCAAACCACCAAGAAGTTACATTCTCTGCCCAATGTTGCAAATCAGAGTACCAGACTAATGGATCTCAGTTTCATGGTCTAGCAATTTTAGCCAAAAGATCTAAAAACTCTTTTTCATCATAAAAAATTCTGCCTGAAAATATATATATTTTATATATATATATATATATTTTAAATGGCTACTAAGGCTACCCAGCCTACTCTCTACACCCTTTCATAACATTTTTAATCAAGGGAACAGAGGTGACTGTGAGTTACCAAATGATAGGATGGTAAGCGGTATAGTAAATAAGAAACAAACAGCCTAGTTATCAGGGTAGAAAAAGGATGAACTCCTTACAGGAAGGAGCAAAGAGTGATTTAAGGTTGTTGAAATTCTCACCTTACTAGGTTAAGCCATGTGAAATTGCCAATGTTCGGCAATATTTTACCTACAAAATCAGCAATACTATCTAATTCAATCTAATACTTGTTAATGCCCTAAGATTAGTAAACTTTAGTTAAAGCCCTCAATTTTGGAATTTATACATCAGAACGCATTGCCTATTACACATCTTGCCATAGGTTTTCGACAAAGTTAGTGCCTGTTTGCAATTTTAAGAAATCTAGCATGAATAAACATCAGACTGACATTTACTTGAGAAATCAAATGTGTGCCTGCCAACAGTACCTGTAGATTACATTTCAATTCAAAAGTACCTAAAATGGGTAGCTACTATATAGGAACAAATCTTACCATGCTCTCTTCTGCAATGTATACTCTCAGCTTAAGCCCCAATTTTATTTTGTATAAGGGGAATTGAGTAGCAGAAACACAAGCAAAGAAGAAAAAAATGCTAGGCTGACTTCAATCAGAATAAAGGGTACATTCTAGGCTCCCCACTTATCATGAATTGGAGCTATTCCAGGATCAGGCAGCTTTGTAGCTCTAGAAGAAAGTAACACTTTAGCCCTCAGGTCTTCCTTGCCTATGAAACAAAGGCACCCAGGGATAACCTGTATTAAAGTCTTGACTGTGTCTTCTTTCAACCAACTGATATTGTAGCAGGCTACAAAGTTTTGAGTAGCCTTGTCTGGTGACCTATTGAACCTAGGTCTAGATAAGAGAAGACTCAAAAGGTCAAAAGGCAAAAGTTACAGAGGCCAGCTGACTTATCTCATCTTTCCTGGTCCCCATCCAGCCCACTGCCAAATGATGGGTGATCACAGTGCTGTACTGGGGGCCAAGTGAACCTGGAAATAGACTGAGCAGTGCTGCACTAAGGATAGTTGTTTCTTATTGTCCATATAATACAGGTACATGCATTGATTTAACATGTGCTCTTTAAGACAAGTTTGGGTTTCACAATGAAGGTCCCCACTGTGGTCCTTGGCTATGACTGTGGTTGAGGGCCTCCTGGCTGATAAAGAGGAAGAGAAAAGAAAGAGAGAGAAAAAGAACAATGGATGGAGAAAAGAAACCATGTGTAATACTGTTACCCGAAAACTGGACTTGCCTCTTGGTGGGTATTGAGCCAAAAGACAGAACCAAACCAAAGAGCAGAAGGAAGGATTTATTTCTTGCAGCAAGTAAAGAGGACAACAGGGATATTTCCCAAAGCGGTGTCTCCCCAAACAGCAAGATTGGGGCTGGAGCAAAGAGAATTCAGCATAGAATTGCGGAAAGGTTGACAGAGTCCAGGCACTAGTTGACTGAAGTCAGAAGGGTCAGCAAAGGTTGAAATCATCATTCCTTAGGTTCTAGTTGATCTGGTGGTTGAACCCTCAAGAGGGTGCGCATTCTGCAAAACAGCTCAAGAATGTGCTTCAGGCTAATCCTTACCTTTGAAATCGTAAACTGATATATTATGGTTAAGTTATCGCCCTGGCCTGGGAACAGCTGTTTGTTTTTGCCTTCTTTTGCTCCCTTAAAATCATTAACTACTGAGACCTATTCTTCTGCAAGGGCAAGCATGGTGGCTGGGCTTAGATCACAAAATGGCTTAGGCCTAAAAGGGCCGGGTTCTCTTCCTCTGGGGACCCCCACCCTATATGCTTACAATACCTCAAAGCATCAACAAATATATTTACTCTATAGGTGATTCATAGTTAAGTGATTCTAGAGAGAAGCAAAAGTTGTCATAAAAATTACTCACTGATCAATTAACCACATAGGTCCCAATCAAATATTCCTTCCACATTACTAGGTTTTGCTTCTCGCACTGAATAAGGGAATGCAACAGTCAACAACTTCAAATACTCAAAAGATAAGGGTTTTCAAAAAGTCAATAATGAGAATAATGTTGGAGAATTGCTCCCATCACACTCAATGCCACTGGCAAATGAGGATCTTGCAGTTAGTTAGCTAGTAAAAATAATATAAAATAACACAACAAGTGTCAAGAATGACTTACACTTAAATTACTAAAGTACACTGAAGCAGACTGCTTTTTGCCCCCTGCCCTCATCCATTCTTCCCTTCTTCCTGGACGTATGGACTAGAGATGATACTTCCCAGCCTTCTTGGCAGTGACACGTGGCCATCTAAGGTCAAGCCAAGCAGATGTGTGCAGAAGTGATGCGTGGGCCAACTTCAACTTAAAGACAAGCTACTCTCCCCGGATTTAGGGCATTTTTCACCTCCCCACCAGCCGGAAAGTACACATGGCAGACTCAACTTTATGCATTCAAGATATCACTGTAGACAAGAGCAAGGGAGGAACAAGATGGAACCTAGTTCTTTTTTTTTTTTTAACATCTTTATTGGAGTATAATTGCTTTACATGGTGTGTCAGTCTCTTGGAACCTAGTCCTTGAATGACTTCATGGAGCAGAGCTGCCCTATCAGCCTAGACTTGGTACCCTACTTTGAGAGATTAACACACCTCTATCTTATTTTAGAAATGACATATGATGGTTTCTTTGTTACAGTGACTTAATCTTTATTCTACCGCACGGATACACCCTTGCAAAAACTGATAAAGCTTTCTAACGCTTTCGGAAAAAATGGCCCTCTTTAGATCTGTGCTAATTTAAACGTAAAGGCTGTCACAACTTTCTATCATGCATTTTCATCAGAAAAATAATCTCAAGAAAACAACTAATATTTGATTGCATCTTTGTTCTAAGAGTTAACAATTATAATCTAAATGGTGCCATATATGAGATAAAATAAACATTTTCACTTTATTTTTCATGATAAAGTCTGAATCATAAGGGTTTGTGTTCTTTTGCTTTTTGTGTTTTTTTGGTTTTTGTTTTGTTTTGTTTTTTACTACTTACTATGAAACATAAGTGGATTCACTTTGACAACATTCTGGCATTAATTCTCCTCCCATGAAGGAATTTCTGATACACAGCAAATACTTCTCTTTCTGCTTCTTGCTAATTCAGAAGGAAACAACCAGTGAAAACAAGACATGAATAACAAGTTTCTCAAGTAGGTAAAGTGATTTTCAGCAACTATACTAGAAACAAACATAAAAGTAACTTGGAAATTATATATAAAATAACACCAAAATGTGTTCCTTTACTATATTAATCTAAATTGTTTTTAATATGAAACATTCATCTACGTCAACATATTATTTTCCTATTGTTTTCAAAATAGGAATAAAGAACCCAAGTCATTATCGCATTCGGTTTTTTTACAGAATGAGCAAGCTTCTTTAACAAAAATTTCAAGAACGAAAACAGTGAGATTGAGGAGGAACCAATAGACTTTAAAAGTCTTACGAGACGGGGCTTCCCTGGTGGCGCAGGGGTTGAGAGTCCGCCTGCCGATGCAGGGGACACGGGTTCGTGCCCCGGTCCGGGAGGATCCCACATGCCGCGGAGCGGCTGGGCCCGTGAGCCATGGCCACTGGGCCTGCGCGTCCGGAGCCTGTGCTCCACAAAGGGAGAGGCCACAGCAGGGAGAGGTCCGCGTACCGCAAAAAAAAAAAGTCTTGCGAGACAGCTGAAATGTGTGAGACAACTGTGGCAACTGGAATACTAACTGTATATTGGTGATATTTAAGTTTGTGGTAAGATTTTGATGATAACAAAATAGTGTTAGGTTGTTCTGGAGTTTTTTGGTGCGACGATGGTATTGTGGTTGTACTTTTAAGAGTTCTTATCTTTTAGAGACACATACTGAAAAACTTACAGATAAAATAATGTCTGTGATTTGCTTTATAACCTGGTAAGCGGGATATGGGAGCACAGACAAAATTATTCATGAGTTGATAACTGTTGAAGCTGAGTGAGGCACACAGGAAGAGTTCATTATACTTTATTTTTGTCTGTGTTCGAAATTTTCCATAATAAAAACTTTTGAAATATGTTTAAGGGAATAGCATGGTTTTCTATGTCCCTGTCATCCAACCCTTTGGAACTGGTAAGAAAGAGAACAGAAAAAGATGAAAGGAGGAAGAGAAGGGAGAGAGGGGGAAAAAAAGAACCAAGGCAGCCAAATAAAAGTAGAAAAAGGTGGGTGGGCTCTCCTTCCTCCAGGATATTATTACCACACTACCCAGCTCATCACGGAAGCTCTTCCAATGATCCCAATGATCCCCTGAGTCAGCAGAACTTCATGGCAAGGTAATGTGATACCATTTCTTCCCCAACAGACAGGAATATGTGGTTTCTGCGTTATTTTTATGGTTATTTTATGGTTATGTGGTTATTTTTATTTTCCAAAAATAAAACCACAGTCTATGCAACATTTGCCCTTGTTATAACTCCTCTTCTTCCCTCTATTTCCTTTCCTTTCCCCTGTTCAAATTTCATGAAAGCAGAAGTTAGCTTTTCAAGCCTAAAGCACAATAAAAAGAAAATTCTGTACAGGCTAACAAAGTACCAAATAATAGTGGGCAGTCAGGTAAAGTGAGTATAATCAAATTGCTGTCTTTTTATAAAAGAATCATTAGAAAGCTCACCAAAGGTAAGCATCACAACTGAAACTACAGAGCATACTAAAACAAGATGGCAAATTAGACTAGAGAATTATTTACCCTTACTTCTAAGGCTTGTGAGGCTCAGTTAATGAAAAATTTCCAAAACTGAAATGCCAGCTGTTACATACTTGATCTCTAAAAGAATAAAAATACACTGATAAAAATACTAAACATTCTCATACATCACTTGTAACAAATGAAAATTGTAAACTACATTCAAAAAGTATCATGGGGGCTTCCCTGGTGGCACAGTGGTTAAGAATCCGCCTGCCAATGCAGGGGACATGGATTTGAGCTCTGGTCTAGGAAGATCCCACATGCCACGGAGCAGCTAAGCCCGTGCACCACAACTACTGAACCTGAGCGCTAAAGCCTGCAGGCCACAGCTACTGAGCCCGTGCACCACAAGTACTGAAGCCTGCATGCCTAGAGCCCATGCTCCGCAGCAAGAGAAAACACCACAATGAGAAGCCCGCGCACCGCAACAAAGAGTAGCCCCTGCTCACCACAACTAGAGAAAGCCCACACGCAGCAACGAGGACCCAATGTGGCAAAAAATAAATAAAATAAAATAAAATAAAATAAATTTACTTTTAAAAAGTATGAATATAAGCCATGATCTAATTACTGTGGAAGATGTCCAGTGACCTTTTTTTATGGGATTATAATTAGCACACAATATTATATTAGTTTCAGGTGTACAACACAGTGATCCAATATTTTTATACATTATGAAATGATTACCATAAAAGTCTAGTTACTATCTGTCAGCAAAGTTATTACAGTATTACTAACTATATTCCTTATACTGTATGTTACTTCCCCATGTCTTATTTGCTTTACAGCTAGAAGATTGTACCTCTTAATCCTCTTCACCTATTTTATCCATCCTCCTACCCACCTCCCCTCTGGCAACCACCAGTTTGTTCTCTGTACCTATGAGTCTATTTCTGTTTTGTTTTTGTTTGTCTATTTGTTTTGTTGTGTAGATTCCACACATAAGTTACATCATACAGTATTTGATTTTCCCTGTCTGATTCATTTCACTTATTTTTCTCTGTCTGACTTATTTCATAATACCCTCCAGGTCCATCCCTGTTGCTGCAAATGGCAAGATTTCATTCCTTTTTATGGCCAAGTAGTATTCCATTGCACATATATACCATACCTTCTTTATCCACTCACCTATCAAAGAACACTTAAGTTGCTTGCATATCTTGGCTATTGTAAATAATGCTGCAATGAACACTGAGGGGTATATATCTTTTCGAGTTAGTGCTTTCATTCTCTTCAGATAAATATCCATAAGTGGAATTGCTGGATCATATGGTAGTTCTATTTTTAATTTTTTGAGGAACCTCCATATAGTTTTCTATACTGCACCAATTTACATTTCCACCAACAGGGCACAAGGGCTCCCTTTCCTCTACATCCTTGACAACATTTGTTGTTTCTTGTCTTTTTGGTAATAGCCAATCTAACAGGTGTGAGGTGATACCTCATTGTATACAATTTGATTTGCATTTCCCTGGCGATTAGTGGTATCAAGCATCTTTTCCTATGTCTGTTTTATGTCTTCTTTGGAAAAATGTTTATTCAGATCCTCTGCCCATATTTTAATCAGGCTGTTTGTTTTTTGATATTGAGTTGGAGGAGTTCTTTGGATATTAACCCCTTATCAAATATATCATTTGCAAATATCTTCTCCCATTCAGTGGGTTGTCTTTTTGTTTTGTTGGTTGTTTCTTTTGCTGTGCAAAGGCTTAGTTTGAAGTAGTTCCATTTGTTTATTTTTGCTTTTGTTGCTCTAGCAACATATCCAAAAAGATATTACTAAGACTGATGTCAAAGAGATTACTGCCTATATGTTCTAGGAGTTTTACCGTTTCAGGTTTTACATTCAAGTCTTTAATCCATTTCGAGTTTATTTTTGAATATGGTATAAGAAAAGTAATATAAATAAATCTGCTGCATTTCTATATACTAATAACTAACCATCAGAAAGAGAAATGAAGCAAACAATCCCATTTACAACTGGAATAAATTTAACCAATGAGATGAAAGACCTATACTCTGAAAACTATAAGACATTGAGGAAAGAAACTGAAGACAACACAAATAAATGGAAAGATATACCATGCTCATGGATTGGAAGAATCAATACCATTTAGATGTCCATACTACCCAAAGCAATCTAGAGATTCAATGTAATCCCTATCAAAATACCAATGGCATTTTTCACAGAACTAAAACAAATAATCCTAAAATTTGTATGGAACCACAAATGACCCCAAATAGCCAAAACAATTTTAAGAGAGAATAACAAAGCTGGAGGCATAACACTCTCTGATTTCAAACTATACTACAAACTTATGGTAATCAAAACTGTATGGCACTGGAATCAGTGGAACAGGATAGAGAGTCCCCAGATAAACCTATGCTCATACAGTCAGTTAAGCTACAACAAAAGAGGCAAGAATATACAATGGGGGAAAAGACAGTCTCTTCAATAAATGGTGTCGGGAAAACTGGACAGCTACACGCCAAAGAATGGAACTGGGCCTTTTTCATATACCCTATCCCTAATGGAGTAAACTGACAATGTACTTCCCTGTTCTTTGCTCTACCCATCATCATCATTATCTGGACCATCTATGATAAGTAATGCTGCTCTTTTTTAAAACAGATGCAAATTCACTGACACTCCTCCCCTTGAATCTGAGTGGGATTTTGATTCCTTCAACTAATATAGTACAGCAGAAGGGATACTATGTAATCTCTGAGGCTAAGCCCGAAAAGGCCAAGTACCTCCCCCCTTGTTCTTTTGGACTTCTCATTCTTGGAACACTCCTTCTTGGAACCTAGCCACCATACTGAGAGAAGCTCCTGCCAAATGCAGAAGCCACATATAAGTGTTCTAGTGCAGAATTCCTGCTGAGTCCAGCCTTCAAATCATCCCAGCCCAGGAGACAGATATATGACTGAGAAAAACTCTCAGATAATTCCAGCCCTTAATTGTCCAAGTTGCTCCCAGGTAGCAAGTTTTCCAAGAGCCCAGATATTGTGGAATAGACATTCCCACTGTGCCCTGTCCAATTCTTAGCCTACAGAATCCACGAGTGTGATAAAATGGTTGTTGTTGTGTGCCTGTAAGTTTAAGGTAGTTTGTCACACAACAGTAGATAACTGGGACATATAATTAATATACTACACCATTCTTGACCACCTCATTCTCATTTCATTCATCTCTAATCCCTGTCAACTCTCTTCCTTCCCTTAAATGTTTCCTCATTCATTTCTTCACTCATCCATCTTTTCACCATGTTCAGTTCATGAACCAATCTGTTCACAGGAGTAGTTTCAGACATTCATATATAATCATTCATTCTGGCATTAATTGCATAGCCATGATGTATGAGGAACTATGCATGAGGCGTTGAGGTGGTTACAAAAATGAGCAAGGCATGATTTTTACTCTAGAGTGGCACAGGGAAAAATGACTTAAAAACAAAGAGCTACAATACAAGCTGTTGAGGGCTATAAAAGTGATATGTACAAAGTGTTCTGGAACACTAATAGCCCCTAAAAATCACTAACATGTAATCACTAAAGCGATAACAATTACCCCTCTTCGAAGTATGGTGGACCACTTCAATGTGGATATGACATATGAAGAGAATTTTGACAGATGGCTAGAGATACACCAACACATGAATAAAAACAGATGTTAATATTCTGGTCTATATAATCACTTCCATGTATAATATATATGAAAATTTTCTTTCTTAAAAGTTGCTTGATTTTAATCTGAATCATAAAAAGGAAATAAAAGTTTTTAAATGGCATGTGTTCACTCTGTCATTCTCAGAATATTTTTTTATTGGAGTATAGTTGCTTTACAATATTGTGTTACTTTATACTGTATAATAAAGTGAATCAGCTATACATACACATATATCCCCTCTTTTTTGGATTTCCTTCTTATTTAGGTCACCACAGAGCATGGAGTAGAGTTCCCTGTGCTATATAGTAGGTTCTCATTAGTTATCTATTTTATACATAGTATCAATAGTGTATATATGTCAATCCCAATCTCCCAATTCATCCCACTCCCCTTTCCCCCTTGGTATCCATACGTTTGTTCTCTACGTCCGTGTCTCTATTTCTGCTTTGTAAATAAGATCATCTATACCATTTCTTTCAGATTCCACATATATGCGTTAATATATGATATTTGTTTTTCTCTTTCTGACTTACTTCACTCTGTATGGCAGTCTCTAGGTCCATGCATGTCTCTACAAATGACCCAATTTCATTCCTTTTTATAGCTGAGTAATATTTCATTGTATATATGTACCACATCTGTATCTATTCCTCTGTTAATGGACATTTAGGTTGCTTCCATGTCCTGCCTATTCTAAATAGTGCTGCATGAACACTGGGGTGCATGTGTCTTTTTGAATCATGGTTTTCTCAGGGTATATGCCCAGTGGTGGGATTGCTGGGTCATACGGTAGTTCTATTTTTAGTTTTTTAAGGGCTCTCCATACTGTTCTCCTCAGTGGCTGCATCAATTTACATTCCCACCAACAATGCATGAGGGTTCCCTTTTCTCCACACCCTCTCCAGTATTTACTGTTTGTAGATTTTTTCATGATGGCCATTCTGACCGGTGTGAGGTGATACCTCATTGTAGTTTTGATTTGCACTTCTCTAATAATTAGTGATGTTGAGCATCTTTGCAGTTCAAGCTGTTGACAAATGTGTTTGTTGGCCATCTGTATGTTCAGAAGTTTTATACTGGCTCTCCACTATGAGTTTTAATTTTGCATATTTTGTTAGTGTAGAAAAGAAGCTAAACAGAAAAGCAGTAGCCTTAGTTACAGAAGAATGACTCTTTTAACTATATATATTCTTCACTTTACATACGAAATGCATTCCAAGTACATGGCTGAAATTAAAATAAATTTTAACTAGAATAATGTGCCAATATGGATTCAATTATAGAATTAAAAATACATTTGCATGGGGAAAAACGTTTATTCGATACACATGGTACAAATCTTTGGAAAGAAACAAGGCCATTCTAGGTGTTAAAGAATTGAGAAATGGTTTCATGAAACTTCCAGAATTTGTCAACAGCTTGAATTCAAATCTAGTATTTTTTTTATTCTTTTTTTTTAAACGTCTTTATTGGGGTATAATTGCTTTACAATGGTGTGTTAGTTTCTGCTTTATAACAAAGTGAATCAGTTATACGTATACATATGTTCCCATATCTCTTCCCTCTTGCATCTTCCTCCCTCCCACCCTCCCTATCCCACCCCTCCAGGTGGTCACAAAGCACCGAGCTGATATCCCTGTGCTATGCGGCTGCTTCCCACTAGCTATCTACCTTACATTTGGTAGTGAACTTTCATTTCACCATCATCCTATTACTTTCAACTACCTTCTCCAAAACAAATGTTTCCCACACATAAGCATTCCCATACCATACAAAGATTCTGACTCTAGACAGTTCTCCTTTGGGGGTGACATCCAAGCATAAAATCTTTTTTTTAAATTATTCATTTATTTATTCATTTTTGGCTGCGTTGGGTCTTTGTTGCTGTGCACGGGCTTTCTCTAGTCACAGAGAGCGGGGGCTACTCTTTGCTGCAGTCCGCAGGCTTCTCATTGCAGTGGCTTATCTTGTTGCAGAACACAGGCTCTAGGCGCGCGGGCTTCAGTAGTTTTGGCACGCAGACTCAATAGTTGTGGCTCGCAGGCTCTAGAGTGCAGGCTCAGTAGTTGTGGCGCACGGGCTTAGTTGCCCCGCGGCACGTGGGATCTTCCCAGACCAGGGCTCGAACCCGTGTCCCCTGCATTGGCAGGCAGATTCTTAACCACTGCGCCACCAGAGAAGTCCCCCAAGCATTAAATCTTAATATCATGTTTTGCCAACAGATGATTGCATATTTCAGTGTGTCTGAAAATTCCATTTGAAAAATTATATTCTATAAAATAGATGTCCAATTTTTTCCAGTGCTGTGTGAAATTGTAAAAAATCAACTTTACGTAAATAAGAATACTGATATTTGGATAGCCACACAGAATAAATTAGTTAATATCTATGTGTATGTATACATGTTATACAGATATATAAATATCCATTCTGTTCCACAGCAATTTCTCAAAAGCATATTTCCAAGTATTTTTCCCCCTCTGAATACCCTGTCTTAACACAAACCAAGCAAAAGAAAGTATAATATTTGGCATGATCTAGCAACTGGTATACTGCCTGAAACACAATACGTATGCAACAAGTATTAGATGGCTTAATGATTTCCGTTTATTTAAGCCTCAATGGTATTTACTTCAGAAACCAAACCTCAAAGGTAACGGAAGCATCTACTTCAGCCCTCTCACCATATTTAGTTTCTCTTATTGTCACTGGACAGACTTGCAGGAAAATTCTTTTTCAAAAGTACATCCATCTGCATTTCAAATCAGCATGGTCTTTGTCTTTGAACCATAAATCAACAAAAAACTAACAGGATCTTTT
The DNA here is from genome assembly GCF_008692025.1 of Phocoena sinus. Lineage (NCBI taxonomy): Eukaryota > Metazoa > Chordata > Mammalia > Artiodactyla > Phocoenidae > Phocoena > Phocoena sinus. The sequence continues at coordinate 72,387,469 of NC_045767.1, forward strand.
TCTCCTCTGAAATGTTCCTGAGGATTAATTCTGCCCTATGCACGAGGTTCTTTTTTCTGACGGGGCTGGCAGCTCAGAGTTTACTCAACCCAGAGTCCCACACATCTCTGATGTTGAGAACTGACGGTGTTTCCTCCAAGCTCTCTTGTGCTATCTCTTCAATGTGACAGGTCTTTGTCCGCCACTATTCCTAATCTCTTGTTAACATGTAAAAGTGAGCCTCATGGTATAGAAGAACCTTCTCTGCCCTTAACTGACAATGCAACAGAAAGCAAAACTCACAAACTCTGAGACCCTATGATGTCATCTCTAAGATTAATGCACTGAAGCTGATGAGCTCTAACAGTCTTTAGCCCTAAAATTCTATGTAGCTCAACATTTTAGAAACCCACCTGTTCCCTATATTACTATAGTATTAAACACAGAAAATTCAACCATCTAGAAGGCAGGCCTATACCTTTGACATGTTAACTCTCAAAATTTTAATATGTTCCCTGACAGAGCTGCAAATGACATAAACAATGGTTCTTTAAACATTATACTAAAGATTCCTTTCCCTATGTCACCCTCCGTTACCTTATTTCACCGACTGCTTACGTTAGAACTTCTGGCTAAGCAGCATGATTTAGTAGAAGGAACATGAACTTTTTTCTTTTTAATTGAAGTATAGTTGATTTACAATGTTGTGTTAGTTTCATGTGTAGAAGAAAGTGATTCAGTTATACATATACAGATTCTTTTCCATTATACGTTATTACAAGATATTGAATATAGTTCCCTGTACTATACAGTAGGATCTTGTTGCTTATCTATTTTATACATAGTAGTTTGTATCTGCTAATCCCAAACTCCTAATTTATCCCTCCCCCACCCACTTTCCCCTTTGGTAACCATAAGCTTGTCTTCTATGTCTGTGAGTCTCTTTTTGTTTTATAAATAAGATCACTTGTATCATATTTTAGATTCCACATATAAGTCATATCATATGATATTTGTCTTTCTCTGTCTGATTTATTTCACTTAGTATGATAATCTCTAGGTCCATCATGTTGCTTCAAATGACATTATTTCATTCTTTTTTATAGCTGAGTAATATTCCATTGTATATATGTACCACATCTTCTTTATCCATTCATCTGTCCATGGACATTTAGGGTGCTTCCATGTCTTGGCTATTGTGAATAGTGCTGCTATGAACATTGGGGTGCATGTATCTTTTCGAATTACGGTTTTCTCTGGATACATGCCCAGGAGTGGGATTGCTGCATCATATGGTAACTCTATTTTTAGTTTTTCAAGAAACCTCCATGCCGTTTTCCATAGTGGCTTCACCAATTTACATTCCCACCAGTAGTGTAGGAGGGTTCCCTTTTCTCCACACCCTCTCCAGCACTTATCGTTTGTGGACTTTTTAATGATGGCCATTATGAACAGTGTGAGGTAATATCTCATTGTAGTTTTGATCTGCATTTCCCTGATAATTAGTGATATTGAGCATCTTTTCATGTGCCTATGGGCCATCTGAATGTCTTCTCTGGAGAAATGTCTAGGTCTTCTGCCCATATTTTGATTGGGTTGTTTGGTTTTTGTTACTGAATTGTATAAGCTGCTTGTATATTTTGGAAATTAAACCCTTGTTGGTCACATTGTTTCCAAATATTCTCTCCCAGTCCATAGGTTGTCTTTTTATTTTGTTTAGTTTCTTTTGCTGTGCAAAAGCTTATAAGTTTGATTAGGTCCCATTTGTTTATTTTTGCTTTTATTTCTATTGCCTTGGGAGAATAACCTAAGAAAACATTTCTACGATTTATGTCAGAGAATGTTTTGCCTACAGGAACCTGAACTTTTGAGTCTGACTGACCTGGCTCTAAATCTTAACTCTGCCATTTATTAGCTGTATAACTTCATGCAAGTTACTTAACTCCTCTGAGACTATTTCCTTACCTATAAAATGAGGATAATGATACCAACCTTAAAGGAGTATCATGAGGTGTAAATCAGAAAAATGCATGTAAAGTTTCTTAAAAACAGCAAACAGGAAAGCACAGTCAGTTGGTTTTGCCATACCTTTGTTCTGAACTGATACACATCTACACATTCTACAACTGTTAACTGAGCATCTGCTAAGTGCCAGATATGTTATCAGGTTCTGGGACACAAAATAAAGCATAAGACACATCCAGTAAGGTGTCCACAGCCTAGGAGAAAGGACATATATGACAGAAGCTAATGATGTCATTAATCATGTAATAAGTGCTACACCACAGATGGATACAAGCTTCGGCTCTGCCCAGAGGTAGGAGGTGGAAAGATAATCAGATAAGATGATGTCTGAGCTGGGTAAAGGCTGAGTTAGTTGTCACCCAAGGAAGATAGTGGAGCAAGGGCTCAGCCTCATGAAATGCAAGGTGAGTCTGAAGAAAAACAAACAGTAAAAACAGCTTCTATTCATTTAAATATATTCTATTTCAGTAATCCTTCCTCTCCCCCATTCCCATACAAATACGCACACATACTCTCAAAGGAGAGAATGCTATTTCCACTATCAAAAAGAAATCGAAATCCAAAATGATTCCTTTCCAGCCTTGTGTTTGTTTGTTCATTCATTTTTCAACCAAATAAGGTTTGTTTAAAATCTACTGTATACCAAGCGCTGTGACAGAGATACAACAGTGCAAGGGAAAACACAGGCCCTGCCTTTTTGGAGCTTACACTCCAGTGGGCTTTCTCTCTAATGCCTTAAAGAGCCCTCCCCTGAAACATCCTTCTCAAATGCCACACAGAGGACAGGGGTGTACCCAGGTTATTCATATTCAGGTTATTTGATTACAGAAAATGAGAGCTGGGCACTCCAATAATTAGAAATCACTAGGTCCAAACCTCTCTACTGATAATATAAATATCAGAGTCCAAAAAAGCTGAGTTGACAAATACTACCTCTCTCTCTTTGTTCATTAATACTGTTATCAGTATCTTAATTTTTAAAAACTACTCACCATAGCAATTTTTTAAGAACTCTAGGCTAAAATTATGGTTTGTTTTTTTTCTCAATGTCATTCAGAAGGTAAGGTTTCACACACACAAACACACAATCACACAGTCCTTTAACTTTTAAAACTGCACCCCCAGGCTTCCCTGGTGGCGCAGCAGTTGAGAAGAATTCGCCTGCTAACACAGCGGATATGGGTTCGAGCCCTGGCCCGGGAAGATCCCACATGCTGCGGAGCAACTAAGCCCGTGCACCACAACTACTGAGCCTGCAAGTCACAACTACTGAGCCTGTGTGCCTAGAGCCCATGCTCCGCAACAAGAGAAGCCACCGCAATGAGAAGCCCGCACACCGCAACGAAGAGTAGCCCCTGCTGGCTGCAACTAGAGAAAGCCCGCACACAGCAATGAAGACCCAACGTAGCCAAAAATAAGTAAATAAATTTATTTAAAAAAAAAAAAAAAACCTGCACCCCCACTCAGTATTTCATTTCATTAAATGAGTTCGTACACATAAAGCACTCAGAAGAGTACGTGGCACTTAAGAGTCATGTGTTTCCTCCTAGTGTTATCATTTTAACTTATTTTTTGTAGTGTTACTACTAATCACTATGAAATTAAAATGTGCAAGAGTCTCGCAGCAAGTACCACTTTATAAATAAATAAATAAAAGCAGAGAGAATGTCACCAATATAACAACAGCAACAATAATAATACCTTTGAGACTAGAAATCTAGTGTCCTTACTCCCAGACTTCTATAGTAAAAGTCTGGCTACATTAGATAGCTGACAAGCTACATTAAAATTTTTATTTTTATTGATTTATAATTTATACCTTGTGTACATCCAGTGAGAAACTGAGACACGTTACAATAAAAATACATGAACAATAGCAGCACTATTTATCATAGCTAAGACACGGAAACAACCTAAATGTCCATCAACAGATGAATGGATAAAGAAGATGTGGTACATATATACAATGGAACAGTACTCAGCCATTAGAAAAAGAATGAAATAATGCCATTTGCGGCAACATGTATGGACCTAGAGATTATCATACTAAGTGAAGTAAGTCAGAAAAAGAAAGACAAATACCATATGAGATCACTTATATGTGCAATCTAAAATATGACACAAATGAACTTATCCATGAAACAGAAACAGACTCACAGACATAGAGAACAGACTTGTGGTTGTCAAGGCAGAGGGGAGTGGGGGAGATGGATTGGGAGTTTGGGATTAGGAGATGCAAACTATTTCATATAGAATGGATAAACAACAAAGTTCTACTGTACAGCACAGGGAACTATATCCAATATCCTATAATAAAACGTAATGGAAAAGAATATGAAAAAGAATATATATATATAAGTGAATCACTCTGCCGTACAGCAGAAATTAACACAACATTGTAAATCAACTACACTTCAATAAATTTTTTAAAAATACATGAACAAAATTTAACCAAGGATGTGTGAGGCTTATGCACTGAAAACCAAAAAATGTTGAAAGAAATTAAAGAAGACCTAAATAAAGGGAAAGTCATCCATGTTCATGGATTGAAATTCCTAATATTGCTAAAATGAAAAACTTTCCAAATGGCTCTATAGATTCAATGCAACTCTATCAAAATTCCAACTGCCATTTTTTTTTCTTTTTTTGTACAAATGGACAAGCTGATCCTAAAACTCATACAATAATGCTGAATAGCCAAGTTAATCTTGGGGAAAAAAAAAAAAGTTGGAGGACTCACATTCCCAATTTCAAAACTTACTACAATATTACAGTAATCCAAACAGTGTGGTATTACATAAAGATAGATACACAGATCAACGACATAGAATTGGGAGTCCAGAAGGAAGCTCATATATCTATGGTCAACTGATTTTTGATGAGCATGTCAAGACCATTCCATGAGGAAAGAGTAGTCTTTTCGATAAATGGTGCTGGGACAACTGAATATGAATGAATTTAGACGCCTACTTCACACCACAAACAAAAATGATTTCTAAATGGATCAAAGACTTAATGTAAGAACTCAAATCAAGAAACTCTCAGAAGGAAACGTAGCTGTAAATTTTCATAATTTTAGATTAGATAATCGTTTCTTAAACATGACACCAAGAGCACAAGCAACAAAAGAAAAATAGATAAATTGGACTTCAACTTAAAAACTTCTGTATGTCTAAGGACACTACCAAGGAAGTGAAAAGACAGCCCACAGAATGGGAGAAAATATTTGCAAATGATATACTCAATAAAAGTCTAGTATCCAGAATATATAAAGAACACTTACAACTGAACAACAACAAAATTTTAACAGGTAATCGACTTAAATAGGCATTTCTCCAAAGATGTACAAAAAGCTAATAAACATATGAAAAGATGCTCAGCATCACTAGTTATTAGAAAAATATAAATCAAAAGCACAATGAGGGGGCTTCCCTGGTGGTGCAGTGTTTGGGAGTCCACCTACCGATGCAGGGGACACGGGTTTGTGCCCTGGTCCGGGAGGATCCCGCGTGCCGCAGAGCGGCTAGGCCCGTTGGCCATGGCTGCTGGGCCTGTGTGTCCGGAGCCTGTGCTCCACAGTGGGAGAGGCCACAACGGTGAGAGGCCCACGTACGGGAAAAAAAAAAAAAAAAGCACAATGAGATCCTGCTACACACACACTAGGCTATAATCAAAAAAAGGAAAATAAGGATTGACAAGAATATGGAAAGACTGGAACCCTCAAATACTACTAGTGTAAAGTGGTGCAGCCACTGTGAAAAACATTTCAGCAGTTCCTCAAAAGTTAAACACAGAGTTAAGCTATGACCCAGCATTTCCACTCTTAAGTATATACCCAAGAGAAGTGAAAACATATATTCACACAAAAGCTTGTATACTAATGCTCATGGTGGTATTAGTCATAAGAGCCAAAAAGTGGAAATGATCCAAATGCTCATACACTGATGAATGGTGATAGATATATATAGATATATTTATTTATTTATTTATTCTCTCTCTCTTTATATATATATATATATATATATCCATACAATGCAATGTTATTCCACCATAAAAAAGAATGAACTACTGATACATATAGTACAACATGACTGAACTTTGAAACATTATACTAAGGAAAAGAAGCCAGGCACAAAAGGCCACATGTTGCATTGATTCCATTTATATGAAATGTCCAGAATAGGCAAATCAATAGAGAAAAAAAGTAGATTACTGCTTGGATGGGATGAAGGAAGAATGTGGGGGGCAGGGGAGAGAGTATAGGGTTCTTTTTTTTTTAATTATTTTTTTAATTTATTTTTTGTGGTATGTGGGCCTTTCACTGTTGTGGCCTCTCCCATTGCGGAGCACAGGCTCCAGACGCGCAGGCTCAACGGCCACGGCTCACGGGCCCAGCCGCTCCACGGCATGTGGGATCCTCCTGGACTGGGGCACGAACCCGTGTCCCCTGCCTCGGCAGGCAGACTCTCAACCACTGCACCACCAGAGAAGCCCTAGGGTTCTTTTTTGAGTGATATAAATCTTCTGGAATTAGATAGTGGTGGTGGTTATACAACATTGTAAATATACTGATACTAAAACCCACAGTATTGTGCTCTTTAAAATGGTTCAAATGGTGGTTTTTATGTGACCTGAATTTATTCTCAATAAAAGAAATTTAAGAGAAAATACAGGCACAACATGTAAACAATATACAGATGAGAATTAAAGGTAAAAGGAGAAATTAGAAACCAAAAGGAAGGAATAAAACAGAGTGGAACCAAAGCTTATGTGGAGGTTGGTTCTCACATCAGCATGTACAGCAGAAACTGAATATAATCAAAATTAGCCTTGAACATTCCACAGAAGACATGGCCATACTATCTCTGGATAAGTCCAACACAGCATCAGCAAAAATGTCCACTAGCACTGGAAGTTATATTAGTTAGCTTTTGATGAGAATGACCATCACCAAAAAACCCCACTCCATAACTACTAGCATAAAAACAATAAAAATGTATTACTGCTCCTGATTCTGTTGTGTGGGCAATTCGGGCCTGCATGTCTAGGACGGCCTCACTCACATTTCAAGCACTTGCAGGCTATCAGCCAGGAAACCTCACTTCCCTTCCATGTGGTCTCTTCAACAGGACAACCTGGATTTATACATGTAGTTCTCAAGGTTCCAAGAGCAGTAAGAGAGACCAAGCCCCAATACACAACACATTTCACGTCTCTGAATGATTTACCTTTGCTATTATCTCAATGGCCAAAGCAAGTCACATGGCCAAGCCCAGATTCAGAATTGGAGGTGATTCTTCAAGGTGGAGTACGTACGGGGAAAGGAGTTATGGAGGACTTTTTGCAAACAATCTAACAATCTAGCAGAGAGAAAAACAGATTTTTGGTTATTTGATTTAGTATCAAAGTATCAATAGTTGGTTTGGACTCAAGGGACAGTTTGTGTGAAAAACTTATCTTTAACCACTAAAATCACACTTGGCACTATGAGATGCTCATGGAAAAACCTTGGCAGACTAAGACAAGGGAGAGGGAGGTTCCTGCATCTCCCAGTGCACACACCCTCTGGGGCATATGCTCCCAGAGTAAAATGGTAAATAGAAGCATGGACACTCTTTAAATTGTTGTTTCTCTAAAAATAGAGCTACCATATGATTCAGCAATTCCATTCCTGGGCATATATCTGGAGAAATTGTAATTCGAAAAGACACATGCACCCCAATGCTCACTGCAGCACTATTTACAATAGCCAAGACACAGAAGCAACCTAAATGTCCATCAACAGAGGACTGGATAAAGAAGATGTGGTACAGGGGCTTCCCTGGGGTGCAGTGATTAAGAATCCATGTGCCAATGCAGGGGACACGGGTTGAGCCCTGGTCTGGGAAGATCCCACATGCCGCAGAGCAACTGAGCCCGTGCGCTGCAACTACTGAGCCTGTGCTCTAGAGCCTGTGAACCACAACTTCTGAGCCCGCGTGTCACAACTACTGAAGCCCACGCGCCTAGGGCCCGTGCTCCACAACAAGAGATGCCACCGCAATAAGACCACGCACCGCAAAGAAGAGTAGCCCCCGCTCGCCACAACTAGAGAAAGCCCGCATGCAGCAACAAAGACCCAATGCAGCCAAAAATAAATTAATTAAATGAATAAATCTATTTAAAAAAACAGAAGACGTGGTATATATATACAATGGAATAATACTCAGCCATTAAAAAAAGAAAAATAATGCCATTTGCAGCAACATGGATGGACATAGAGATTATCATACTAAGTAAGTCAGAAAAAGAAAGACAAATACCAAATGATATCACTTATATGCAAAATCTAAAATATGACACAAATGAACTTATCTATGAAACAGAAACAGACTCACAGACTTTGAAAACAAACTTATGGTTACCAGGGGCTTCCCTGGTGGCACAGTGGTTGAGAGTCCACCTGCCGATGCAGAGGACACAGGTTCGTGCCCCGGTCCGGGAAGATCCCACATGTCGCGGAGCGGCTGGGCCCATGAGCCATGGCCGCTGAGCCTGCGCGACCGGAGCCTGTGCTCCGCAATGGGAGAGGCCCCAACAGTGAGAGGCCCGCGTACCGCAAAAAAAAAAAAACAAAAACTTATAGTTACCAAGGGAAAGGTGGGGGGGTGGATAAATTAGGAGGTTGGGATTAACATATACACACTACTATATATAAAACATAATCAACAAGGACCTATTGTATAGCACAGGGAAGTCTACTCAATATTCTGTAATAACGTATATGGGAAAAGAATATGAAAAGAATGGATATATGTATATATATAACTGAATCACTCTGCTGTACACCTGAAACTAGCACAACATTGTAAATCAACTATACTCCAAAATAAAACAATAATTAAATTTTTAAAAAATGGTCCAAGCTTTTAAAAAAATGTTGCTTCTTTCTCTCTTTTCTTTGTTAACTCATAGAGTTTAATTCCCGTAAGTTGAACGCACAGATGCTACAAGGCTACTACACACTGATAATCAGAGCATTAAATTTGGAGCTTCTCAAAATCCAGGGGACGAAGGATTACATAATGCTTCACAGAATAATAATTTTTTATAAGATACACAGCAGTTGATCAAAAGAAAAACTTTCCCTGTCATTAAATTCTAAGGACAAACTAGTTTATAGGATTATAAAGGACAATGAAAGATGTTACATGATACATCTTCAACAGAAATTTGGGCAGAAATTATAAAAACATTCCTCACCTGGCTATTTCTTATAAACACTTGATAACAGCTTAGTAAATAAAGCCTGATAAAAGCATTTCTCTCTGGGCTGAGCTAGACAGGTTTTCTTGTTAACTCAAGAAACAAGAGTACAGTACAGAATTAGGTAAATAGAAATGATCCTTGGGCTACAACTGCTAAACACTATCTTCTTTTTTTTTTTTCCCCAAATCAAAAGAGCTTTTATTGCATCTTTAAAATATCACAAACGAGGGGCTTTCCTGGTGGCGCAGTGGTTGAGAGTCCTCCTGCCGATGCAGGGGACACGGGTTCGTGCCCCGGTCCAGGAAGATCCCACATGCCGCGGAGCGGCTGGGCCCGTGAGCCATGGCCGCTGAGCCTGCACATCCGGAGCCTGTGCTCCGCAGCAGGAGGGGCCACAGCAGTGAGAGGCCCGCGTACCGCAGGAAAAAAAATATATATGTATATATATATATCACAAACGAGTCCGAAAATCATTTGGCATCTTGCTGTTTCTATAGCCTGACCACTCAGATCTTATTCATCAGCCTGCTGAACTGTTCCTTTTTCAGAAACATAGATACCATCCAAATTTTTTCTGATATTCTTGTTTTTAACTGTTGTGGCTTGCTGAATCAAAGCAGCTGAATTTGACACAAGTTCAATGTCATTTCCTTCAATAACCAACTCATCTTTCTGGGCTTGAGATACTGAGTAAGCAATGCCGGGCCTCATCCAAACCCCGCAGATGTATTTTTCACCCAAAAAATTTTGGATTTCAACAAGAGAAACATTCTCCTGAATAACAGCATTGATGGGGAAGTGAGGAAGCACAGACCTCATCCAGTAACAGAAGCCCAGTATAACACCGTTGATCATGTTCTGTACGTGATTACACATCGTGCGAACAGTCGCCAGTTCCATTCTATTTCCCCACCATTTGTCAACCTGGAGCCTCTTCTTTTTCTTTCCAAGGAGACTGAGTTCTACACTAATGTGATTTAAGTCCCTCCACAGGGTGCCTCTAGGGCCCTTCACAATAACTGTGCATCCCTTCAAAGTAATGACATTTCATGGAATGTCAAGTCTGATGGCTGAGAATAGTCTTCATTCTCACAGTAGATGCGGCAGAGTGTTAAACACGATCTTAAGTTCATTTTCAACAAAAGTTGAATGAAATTCAGTTTAAGACTTACTCTCCAACATGTGACAGAAATGTAAATATTACATTAATGATAAAATAATCAATATATTTGTTGTAAAAATGTTTGAAGGCTAATAGGTACCACCTTTCTGACAGGCCAAGTATTTTCAGATATACCCTCCTGCAAGACGTAATGTAACAAAAAACAGCAACAGTTCCAAAGATCTACAGCTTCACATTAGAAACATTTAAATTTTGAGATTCTGACTTCATCTGATTTACGTCTTGCTTCTTGACTTCATGATAGTTCTGCTAACTTTGAATTAACAGTCCTCAGACTGCTATATATAAGAATTACTAAGACCCTAGCAGATGTCCTTTTCAGTATTATTTCCACCAAATCAGAAAGCTGTAAAAGGCAGAGTGGCGACAGATGTGGCTCTCAATTCACAATATGAATTGGATGAGTAGACACCAATAATTTAAACGAGTGAAATAGCAAAGCAGATTCAAAGCAAGTGGACAAAAAATCTTCCAAGGCTGTAAAGACACTCTAAGACAGGGTACTGCGTTTCTTCACACCGCCATCCTCACCCACCACACACAAAGCACAGACCCCAGGAAGGCTGATGAAAACAGTTGCTTCAATACCACCAAATGTACACTTAAACTTAAACAAAATACATTTAAAATTACCATTTATTAAATCTAGTTGCTTTACATTATACTTTCCAATTGAAGTAACAGTGGCTTAAAAAGCATAAAGGGCAAAACTTCTACCTCTCAGCTGGAATTCCAGAACACGTGCCTGATCTAGGATCTACTGAATTGATCAAAACATCAAGTCATACTGGTATAGGAACCTGGATGAGGAAGTGGCACGTTCATTCACATTCCCTTCTTAGCTCTGCCCAGGACCTGCCAAACTTGCTACCCATGTCAAAATCTAAGAAACTGAATTTATCAGCTTTTCTACCATTTTAAGAAAAACTGAACACCACCAAAAGAGACAGAGTAGTTCCAAAGAGGTCTCTCCTCTACAACAGAAGTTGAATGAGCCCAATACAGAGGCATTCAGTCTGCCCAGTGTCACAACAGAACTCATATTCTTCCCTACCCTGGAGATGGCTGAAACTGTTCCAGTGGTAAATATACGTCTTCATTCCAAAATGAGAAATAAAACACAGCACCCAAGTACACACTGACTAAGTTTATTCTAAATTCTCAATCCCATCCTCTCTTGCCATTTCAAACATTTCTGGCCTACAGTTTCCCCCTCTTCGGTGCACCTGTTCCTTCTCTACTAGATCATCCCCTTTGGTACAGCAGCATCACTTACGTTCCCAAACATAAATCTTTGCCATGACCCACGTTCACCTCCAGCTGCCATATCACTTCTGAGTCCCTTTACAGCAAAAGCTCTTGAAAGACAGGATTAGGGTTGCTGTCCCTGCTTCTCAATTCATGTGCTTTCCTCAAACTGCTCCAGTTGGGCTTCTGTCTCCATCATTCTACTAAGACTGCATTTGTCAAAGTCACCAAGAACAGCCTTGTTGCCAGACCCAATGGTCACTTCCCAGTTCTTGTCTCTCCCAACAGTGTTAAACACAGCTGACCATTCTCTCCTTGAAATGCTTAGATTCTCTTGGTTCTCTGGGACACCAGAGTTTCCCGGATTCTTCTCCAATCTTAGAGTCTGCACCTTCTCGGTCTCCTTTGCTGGCTTCTATTTTCCTGCTTTACTTCTAAACACCGGTGCACACCAGGGCTCTATCCTGGGCTTGCTTTGCTTCTTCATCTATACCTCCTCCTCAGGGGCTGCCTCATCCAGCTGGATGGCTTGAAATACCATCTATAGGTTGATAACCCTGAAAGCTACATCTTTAGCCCCGTCCCCAAGAACCTCAGATTTATATATTCAACTGCAAACCTGACATCTTTGACTATCTAACAAGTATCTCAAACATAACATGGCTAAAACAGAGTGCTAGATAGTCCTCTAAAATTTGTTCTTTACCTAGTCTTTACTATCTGAGTAAATGGCCTTACCAGCTGCCCAGCTGCCCAGCCAAAAATCTAAGAGTTATCTTTGATTCATTCCTCTCTCTCATACCTCAATTCTAATCTATCAGCATGGTCTTCAGACTGTACCTCCAAAATATTCTAAACTTGAATATTCAAGTCTCTACTTCGCTTTTCTCCCATTAATGCAGTAGATTGATTGCACTAATGGCCCTGATTTTTCATGCCTCTCTGCATTTTTTCACACCTCTCTGTATCCTTGCTCTTTGACAATGCCCTCCTATACTAACTGTGGATGTACTCTTGCAACTTGCCTTGACCAATGGGACAGTAGCAAATTTGACACAAGCTAAGGATTAAAAAGCTGATTACTCATTTCTACTTCCTTTTTGCTTCTTTGTGATCACCATGAGACTATGACTGGGCCAGCCTGAGAATAAGCCCAGGCTAGCCTACTAGAGGGATGTAACATAAACACACAGAGGAGAGCAAAGTTGTCCCAGTTGTCTCAGCCGAGGCCATCCTAGATGGCTGACAGCCAGCTGGCCCTGCCAAACACATCAGGAAAACCAGGCAATATGGCAGAGCTACCTACCTGACCGACAGCTGATCATAGACAGGGGGAGGCTCAGTCAAGATCAGCTGAGCCTGGCCCAGAACGGCAGAACTACCCAACCATACCACTGACTCAAGCAAAAATAAATCCTTATTCCTCTATGCCACTAAGTTTATGGGGATGTTCGTTGCATGGCATTACTGTGGCAATAACTGACACAGCCACCATCATCCCTTGTCAGGACTACTGTAGCATCCTCCTACTAGGTCTCACTATTTCCTTCCTTATCTTCTTATAATCCTTACTCCATTCATCAGTCAACACAAACTTTTAAAAACATAAATCAGCTTATGTCCTCAGTCCTACTTGAACCCCCTAATGGGCTCCCTGCACTCAGACTAAACATCTCTTAACTTAGTACATCACCTACTTGTCCAACCTCATCTAGTACCACTCCCTCCCTGACCCACTATGCATCCACACCAGCCTTCTTCCTGTCCTTCACACACAGCAAACTCACAGCATGGGGAGGCCTTTGCGAATCATGTTCCCTCTACCTAGAAAATCACTCCACCTGTTCCCTCTTGCTCACTCTCTAACCAATAACTTCTTAAAACTCATATTTCAGCCTAAATGTCACTTTCGCAAAAAGGTCTTCCCTTGACCACACAATCTAAAATAGATAACCAGTCACTCTGATTAAATTAAAACAGGGATTTTAATTTTCTGCATGATATTTATCACTATATGACACTTCTATTGTTTTTAATTGTGTGATCTCCCCACTGATTGTGAGTTCCACACAAGCAGGAACCTAGTCTGTGTATTCACCACTGGATCCTCAGCTCCTAAAATAGTTCCTTCACATAGTAAGTACTCACTAAATACTTGAAGAATGCTACCTGACATGGAATAAATAAAAGATCCGATCCTTTCTGAGATCAGAGGGGTATTTTTTTCATATTTGTTTTATTTATTTTGTTGCGCCGGGTCTTGGTTGCGGCATGTGTGCTCCTTAGTTGTGGCCGATGGGCTCCTTAGTTGCAGCCTGCAGGCTCCTTAGTTGTGGCATGGGAACTCTTAGTTGCGGCATGCATGTGGGATCTAGTTCCCTGACCAGGGGTCAAATCCGGGCCCCCTGCATTGGGAGCGTGGAGTCTTAACCACTGCGCCACCAGGGAAGTCCCTGAGATCAGCTTTTTACAAAGAGAAAGAGCCAGGCAAGCTGAAATGGCAAGAGAAAAAAGACAGACTGATTCTGAGAGGAAATTTTAGAAGCAAAGAAAAAAAATAAACTCACCTAATATAAAATGAAGTTAAGCGTGTGGACTCTAAAAACAGCCCAGAATGGAAGCCTGGCTCTGTTCCTTCCTAGCTGTGTAAACATGGATACACCACTCACCTCTCTGAGCTTGTCTCCTCATCTATAAAATGGGGTAATAATTACTACTTCCCAGAGTTACTGTAGAAATTAAATATATATAAAGTGCTTAGCGCAGTACATGAATCACAGTAATTACTCAACATTAGTGATGGCAATGATGGTGGTGGTGGTGGTGATACCTAAATCAGCCCTGCTATTATTGATGAAATTAGCATAATCCATAGTATCTCACTCAACCTGTTAGTCTACCTAATTTTTCTTCAGTTTTCAGGCATTCCAAATTGTCCCTTCTCACCAAGAATGGAATGAGCGCAGGACCCAGAATCCGAAGAGCTGGGTTCTGGCTCTGGTTCTGCCACTAACTAGCTGGGTGACCTTGGGCAAGTCACCAACATCCCAGACCTGAAAGTTATCTTGTCATCAGCTCTGTCCATCCCCAAAGCAGAAGGTGCTGCAGGAAACATTCTGAGAAGAAGTGGAGGTACTGGTGTTAATGCAGAGACAGGGATGCAGAGAGACAGGCTGGCAGATAATCTGCTCTGCTCCACTGCAGACCACAAACAAGAATATCTAAACGCCTTACCTCAAAGCTTCCCAAGCTGTTCCAGAACCCTCGAAACCTGTTAGATTACACCAGACCGTAATCTCACAAGGGCAGGGACATGGGCTGATTTTATTCTCTACTGCAGGACCAGTGGCCCAATTATACTATCATAGTCTGTGTTTACTTCATGCTTGCTGAATAAACAAATATATTTGGGAAAATCTGGGTTAAACAATGTCAAACTGGTTCCTTGTGCGCATTTCTCAAAACCTTCAATACGTGAATAGGCTCTGTGAATCATACAGAATGCAGTATTTCCCACCCTTATTTGATCATAGAACTCATTCTACTTCCCTTGAATCTGATTAACCTGATTAACATCTCCAAGAGTTGTAGTGTTCTATAGAACAGTTTGAGAAACATCTTTAGCTTATTTATTTATGTTTTTTTTAGCCATGGCTTGCAGGACCTTAGTTCCCCAACCAGGGACTGAACCTGGGCCCTTGGCAGTGAAAGTGCAGAATCCTAACCACTGGACCACCAGGGAATTCCCAAGCTTACATAATTTAAGTCATTTTTACCATCATGAAATAAACATCTTACTCTTTATACATAAGGTAATTGAAAGGCCAACTACTTTGATTCACATCTAGTATGCAGCTGTTTTCCCCCAGCATCCTACACTTTCAAATCACCTGTCACCAGGCACGGCCTCAATGTCTCCCATCTCCTAAGCAGCAGACGTTCTGCCTCGTTTCTCTGCCCTGCTCCCTGAACCCTCATAACCAGTCTGCTCTGCAAATCCTCCCACCTTTTCTTCCACTATCCCTTCTCTTTTCATCCTCAGTCTTATTATGGTCTTCCTTCAACTGCTTTAATTACTCCTCTTCTTTTTATAATCAACCCGACAGAGCTTCAGTCTTGTAACTTACAATATCATCCTATGTCTGAAAACTTCAAAGTACTCCTCCCTTTAATAATAAAGGCTGGGGCTTCCCTGGTGGCGCAGTGGTTGAGAGTCTGCCTGCCGATGCAGGGGACACGGGTTCGTACCCCCGTCCGGGAAGATCCCACATGCCGCGGAGCGGCTAGGCCCGTGAGCCATGGCCGCTGAGCCTGCGCGTCCGGAGCCTGTGCTCCGCAATGGGAGAGGCCACAACAGTGAGAGGCCCACGTACCGCAAAAATAAATAAGTAAATAAGTAAATAAATAAGTAAATAAGTAATAATAATAAAGGCTGGTGGGGACCTCCCTGGTGGCGTGGTGGTTAAGAATCCATCTGCCAATGCAGGGGACACAGGTTTGAGCCCTGGTCCGGGAAGATCCCACATGTCGCGGAGCAACTAAGCCTGTGTGCTACAACTACTGAGCCTGCGCTCTAGAGCCTGTGAGCCACGACTACTGAAGCCTGCATGCCACAACTACTGAGCCCACGCACCTAGAGCCCGTGCTCCGCAACAAGAGAAGCCACTGCAATGAGAAGCCCGCGCACCACAACGAAGAGTAACCCCCACTCGCTGCAACTAGAGAAAGCCCACGTGCAGCAACAAAGACCCAGCACAGCCAAAAATAAAACAATTAATTTTTTTTAAAAATTATAAATAAAAAATAATAAAGGCTGGTCCTTCGCTTGCATTCTCCACACTGGATCCTCCTTAGGGTTATTCCTTAATCTTAAGTACATATAATCATGTCAAATCCCATCTGGGTTCCCTCTTCCCATCCTACCATTTATTTCTAAGAGCTCAAGCAACTAAACGTTTTCACATCCCCATGCCTTTGTCTGAGTTGTTCTCTCTGTCTAGAAGAGTACCTGTTGAAATCCTACTCATTTTCTAAGGTCCCAATCATAGGTAATCTCTTTTATGAAGTCTCCCTTATATCCCACTCTGGCCACAATTAGCTACTCCTTTTAACTACCTCAAGGCTACTGCACAACTTACCACAGACACAGGAAGTTAGTTGTACATATGAATGCAGAGATGGCAGAGCTGGAAGAGAAGACCACGAACCAGGTGAGTCTATCAAGCAGAATGACCAAGAGGTTGGTGACAAAAGGAGAAACCAGAAGGGTATTTGCATGAATGGCTTGAACGCTAAAGGAGAAAGGGTTTTGGTAAGACCTGGAAGCAGCAAAGGGAAGCCACGAGAAGGCTACAGCAGAGAGAGCTGCAGAAACGGGAGTGTTTTCACTCTGTGAGACGGCTGGGGTGTGGGAATATTGATTCACAATGGAACAATGCCCTCAGAGGGCCACCGGAAAGATTTGGGAAGGAAGCCAGTAGAAGGATGGAAGCTCAGAATCACAGGGCAGTTGAGAGTACATAAGTAGACAGCTGATCAGAAAGGCTGGGAGCCAAGGAAACTGGGGATAAGAGGCAATGCCTTAGCCTAAACTGGCTGAGATCCCAGACAGTGTCAGGGGCCAGATGAGTTAAGAAGTCAACAGTCTTTGATCAACATTCAAAAGTACACTGATGAGTAATTTTTCTAATGTCTGCAAAGAACAGATTTCCCTAGTGTTCCACTCATGGCACAATCCTTATCCCTGTGGGTTGGCTGTGCCATGGGGGTAGCGGGTTGGGGGGAGTATCAGGGAGGGATTCGGTTGGGTGTGGTATCTCCCTTCACTAGGACAGGGCTCACAGACCAGAAAGGGAAGAAGCAAGCTGAACATGTACAGAGTTTACAGGGATCAAAGATCTCCAGGCATGGGGCAGACAACAGTAGGCACCAAGGCCCAAGATGTAGTGAGCTCATCCAAAGGGTAGACAGAGAATGGCAATGAGGAATGCAAGACAAAAATATCTTCTGAAAAGTCTGTCTATTAGGCAGGGTTTTCAATTGCAAATAATTAGATTTAGGTACACAACAGCAGCAAAAGGAATGTATTAACTCACATAACCAAGAAGTCCCGGAAGCTTCAGAAACATCTGAATCCTGGGGTTCAAATGATGCTGTCTGTGCTCTCACCACCACTCAGTGCTACTTCTCACTGCATGCCAGCCTCATTCATTCTGTCCTACTTCACATAACTTCCTCCATGTAGTGGAAAGATAGCCACCAGGAGCTCTATGCTATATCACTCCAGCAGCCAAAAACTCCCAGAGGAAAAGAATGACTCCTCTCCTAAACTGGAGCAGAAAAGGAGCCTGACTGAGTAAGCCTGGGTCATGTGCTCACCCCTGAACCAATCACTTGGTCAGATGGACAAGGCACTTCTCAGATTGGCCAAAGCTGAGTCACATGACCATCCCTGGCATTGGTGTCAACCCCACCCAAACCACATAGATTGTGGACAGAGATGTTCCCCAGAGGAAGGAAGTCTGGGCAAACAAATAATAAGTCTACTATAGACAGTGTGGTCACTTGTCAGTCAGGCGCCAGATACCAAAAAAGAAGCCCAGTCTTGCTGCTTAAGCACAGAAGGGCTTTGAAGTCAGACAGAACTGGTTTTAAACTTTAGCTCTGACACTTACTAGCTGGGTGACCTCAGGTAAATTACTTAATTTCTCAGCACCTCAGTTTCCTCCTTATAAAATAGAATAGTACCTACCTTCTAGAGCTGTTTGGAAAGATTAAATGATATAATGCACATAAACTGCTAAGCACAATGCTTGACATAAAGTGATCAGTAAATGGTAGCTATTATTAGTAATAATAACAATCATGACAATTATTATTTAGAACAAGGGTGAGCTTGAAGAGTGAGCTGTGACTCGGTGAAAGAGAGAGCCAAGTCAGCACTTGGATAAATCATCCCTGGGTCAAGATTCATTAAGGGCAACTCAGGATACAATACAGGGTCCCTGAATGAACTCTAAGATGACAATTAAAATCAATAAATGTATTGAGCACCTATTATGTGCCAGGCACTGTGGATACAATTATGAATAAGACACATGGCTCCAAGATAACCTACCATGAAAAATGACTATGGCTTCATGACATTATTTTGCGGGGAGGAGAAGTTGACTGAAGCTGCTTCCTTACTTTCAGCCATAGGCTGTGGGCACTGGAAAAGTGCTGAGCATACATAAGAATGATGCCTGGGGCCAACTGCTGGAATGCTAGGAAGGTATAAAAGGACTACAGTCACAGTCTCCCCTCCTCAAAAAAAAATGCCTTTGCATGAACTAGGAAAAAGTGTCTCTTCCTTTAGAAAGTTTACTTCCATCTTCCAAAAAATTCACAGTAAACAAATCTACTAGATCTTCCATGTAAATGACATATCCCAGAGTTTTGCAGTGTATAACCTGCACAACTGTACATGGTAGGCAGAGAATATGACATGGGGGCTGAGAGGGGTCAAGGGATAGGGTGGGGATGGAGAATCTGGGAGTCCCCAGGCCTGTGGAGACAGAGAATAACTTTTGCTATGGAGCTACTCCATTCAATATGGTAGCCACTCTCCACAAATAGCTATTAAGCATTTGATATGTGGCTAGTAAAACTGAGGACTAATTTTTTTTATTTTATTTCATTTTAATTAATTTCAATTTAAAATGTAAAACTGAAGTGGTGTAAATATGTTTCCATTAACTTTGTTTGGTTGGACTACATTTTACTTTATCCACTGCAGTGCATAAGATATTCTATTGAATTGCATTGTATTGCAATGTATTGTACTATATCGTATTGCGCATATCAAGCTCCTGAGTTGTTTCTGGTATCTCATTAATAATTTTTATATGATTACATGGTGAAATTATAATATTTTTTAAATATTGGGCTACAGGGCTTCCCTGGTGGTGCAGTGGTTGAGAGTCCGCCTGCCGGTGCAGGGGACACGGGTTCGTTCCCCGGTCCGGGAAGATCCCACATGCCGCGGAGCAGCTGCGCCAGTGAGCCATGGCCGCTGAGCCTGCGCATCCGGAGCCTGTGCTCCGCAACGGGAGAGGCCACAACGGTGAGAGGCCCGCGTACCGCAAAAAAAATGTTGGGCTACACAAAAAATACTATTACGATTAATTTCACTTGTTGCGTTTTGCTTTTTTTTAATGTGGCAACTAGAAACTTTTAAATTGTATGTCTGGCTCACAGAATATTTCTATTCACCAGTGCTGCTCTAAAGAAACCTTAGGATCTATAGTGCTAAGAAGCATGGAATGATACCCAGAAGAACTGGTTGTTTTTGGTTTTGTTTGAAGCAGACCTTTATGTTTTCTTCTAGGTTGTCCAACTCTGTTGACCAGGAAGGAAAATAACAGAAGGAGAGGGGAAGAGGGTAGTTCAGTGTGGATAGCTCAGGAGAGCTATCAGAGTACACTCTGGAGTCGGACTGTATTGTTCTGAACTCTAGCTCCACCATCTAACCAAATTCCCCTGAATCTCCCTGGGCTTCAGGCTCCTCATCTGTAAAATGCTTAAAATAATTTTGCCCACTTTATAGGGTTGTTGGGAGGATTAAATGAGATAATCCAATGTAAAAGGTTTAGCATGGAGCCTAGCACATTTATGTGCTCAACTAACTATTGGGGGCCACTGGGGCATTATTTGGGAATAAAGAAGGTGCAAATGAATGGTCTCCCTGTACCATGCTCAGGTTGCCATGGTATAAGAGGGCACACCCTGTCCACATGTCTCCTCAGCATTTATCTTTCTAGACCAAAGAGTTGGACAGGAGTCTACTTTACTCAATCCTCTATGCTTTGATTAATATGTTGGCTTTTTTCTAAGTGCATTATGTTTTTAAGGTACATTGATGAAACTATCTTAGATGCTGAAGGATTATGAAAATGGGTAAGGTGGTATTTCTGAATTGTGTGTAACAACAGCTAAGATTTAACTAGCTTTTTTGTTCCAAATCCTACACTGAATCAATGTCTTCAGTTAAGAGTTTACAGTAATATCTGAATCTCTTTCTTGAGTAAAAACCAGAACGTCCATCTGCATGTACAGATGGACTCATTTTACCTAAATGCATTCTTTACCTCTTCCCTGCCATTTTGCATAAACTTGAGACCAGCAATTTGGCTTTTTAATGTCCCAAAAGGTTCCTGTTGACTGTAAACTTGGAGTTTACACTGTGTACTCCCTCTTCTACATGTTTTATTTTAAAAATAGTTTACTCACGTTTGTAACCTGAGAAATGTCCATCTATGCTTAACCTTTGTTCTGTCTTCCAGTCCCCTCCATATTCCTGACTTTTTTTTTTTTTTTTTGCGGTATGCGGGCCTCTCACTGTTGTGGCCTCTCCCGTTGCGGAGCACAGGCTCTGGACGCGCAGGCCCAGCAGCCACGGCTCACGGGCCTAGCCGCTCCGCGGCATGTGGGATCTTCCTGGACCGGGGCACAAACCCGTGTCCCCTGCATCGGCAGGCGGACTCTCAACCACTGCGCCACCAGGGAAGCCCCTATTCCTGACTTTTAAAAACATTTCTCCCAGCCTCCCACTGACTCAATTTATTTAATAGCTTTTGTGTGGAGTCTTTTCAAAAACACTTGGAAAATCACAGATTATCCCTAACTTCCATAATCATTTAAAGTTCTTCAAGAACTCTAGTGAATTTGTCAAACATGATTCCTCCTTACAAAGGAGTAACCTAGCCCCCCAAAAGGTTTTATCTGTTTAAAAACTGTAAAATCCACTTTCCCAACAAATACACTTGTGCAGAATTTATTTTAGATTCCACTTGTTCCACAAAGTCCAAGAAAAATTCCACAGACATTACATTAAATCTACCGTCTGATTCTCAAGAAGCCATTATCCTCTGTGAGGCTCACTTTTCTCATCTATAAAATGGGCATAATATAGATGCCCTTTGCTAAATAGAGCAAGCCATCTCATTACTCATGAATGTATATAAAACACTAGGAAAAGCTCAAAGTCCTTTACAAGCATTAGGCCATGAATCGTTCTGAAGTGGACTGTTAATTAGGTGTGTCATTATGCTTTGTTTAATAGATGGAAAACCTAAGGCATGGGAACACAATACCATTTAATAGCTAACTTAAAAATCTAGCCCAGGCTTTAAACATTAGTCAGAAAGATGTCAGGGGAAAAACCTGAATAGGAATTTCACTCTGCTCTAGTTCTTTATCAAGAACTACTATATTATTGCAAAATTCTCTCCAGTTACTGGTTGCCCTGCCCCTCCTACTTTCTCATGCAGTCCAGGAATGGGGAAATGGTGGGAGAGTTGTAATTCCCTACTGAACATATAATGCCTTCCCCCGCTTACAGAAAGGGTCATGAACCCTAGACCAGGTACTAAGGACAAATGTAGTTTCACAGATACCATAACAATTTCTCCACGTTTTGTTACTGATCCCTGGAAACTTTCCCTATCACACATCCAACAAAATAAAATGAGGCTATAGACATTTATCAAAAGAACACAGCCTCTGCAAATGAACCTGTCAGGTTACTCGGGCTTTATTGTCTAACCTACAACTGGTCAGATACATGGCATGGCCTCAGTAACTCCCAATAAACCTTATGTCTTCACACAAAGGAGATACTGTAGATCCAAAAGGTCAAAAAAGAGGTAATGGAAACTTTATATAACTTTATATAGCCAGTGAGTTTTTTCAAATTATTATTTTGTGTCCTTCTGACATTGATTAACAGAAACAAGAAATCCTTTAATCCCAGAGTGGTATTTTGAAAAATATTTCCCAAGGAAACAATCCCCAAAAGGGAAAAACATATAGCAACACTACTTACTTAAAAACAAAAACAAACAAACAAAAAAACATATGTCCAACAACTGGGGAGTGGTTCAAAATACCATTGTATATTAACATGAAAGACTGTTACCAAGCTATTAAAAATGGCAATTTTTCTTATAAGAAAATGTCTATTTGGAATATTGTTACCAAAGAACATTATGCCTGAGCTAATTATAACCTCAAAAAGTGTGTGTGTGTATATATGTGTGTGTGTATGTGTAATATGTGTATATATATACATATATACATATACATATATTTATATAAAGATTATAGAATTTGGAGTTACATAAACGGTTGCACACAATGCTCCTTAGGTTAATTATCTTCTAGAAAGGTGCTAAAGATTTGTAGAAAGTCAAATGATGATAAAGATGATGGAGAGGGGGTTCACCAAGAGTCTCTCTGGAATAGTTTTGGGGTCATTTTTAATCTCTTTTTTATAAGCTTCAATATTGTTTCAATTTTTTAACAATGAATAAATTTCTATAAAATGACTTTTTTTTTTTTTTAATGATGGCAGGGAGAGTCCAAAGAGCACACTGAGAGCTGGGGAATCACAGTGGCAGGCAGAGTTCTATCCTTTGTCTGGGGGAGGAAAGGGGGTTGCATCACCACCTCTGAGCCCCAAAAGCCTTCAGCTATGATTCCAGAACCTATGAACAAGAATTCTTTAATGCAGTGCTTCTATAACTGGTTTAAATATGTGACAAATAAGTTGACAATACTTAAAAAAGAAGAAAAGTAAAAAGCATTCATAAATTTACATATATAACAGCATTCATAACTCAGTTAAATTGTATTTCTGTTTCTCTACATGGTTAAAGGATCAAGCATTTTTAGCACTCAAAGCAGGAAAATAAAAAAGAAAGCCAACTGCCTTCTGTGAAACAAAAATAACCCCAATGGTAAAAACTAACTTTACTGCATGCTTAAATTATATTTGCAGAAAAATAAACTTTGAAATCACTACTTTGCAGGGAAAAAAACCCACGATTTATTTTTGGGGGTAGTCATGTGGAGCTCTCACAAGTTGTGGTTGAAACCTAATACTGGGAGATACATGAGGACATCAGAGTTTCGGAGGAAATACCTAACAGAAAGACACTGCTGGAACTCTTTTCAGGATGAAGAGAAGACATGAAAAGTTTTCCCCGTTAAATCAGGCTAGAACTTCAAAAAAATTAAAGGTAGAGGGAGTAGGATATTTGAGGAGGAGTTCTACTTTATAAGCATTTCATGTAGTATATGACAATTTAAAGTCTTTCATTTTTATACTCTATAGCTAAGCATTTCCAAAACTCTCAACCTTAAAAAATAAATGGCATGTAGTTACGAAAGGAAAAATATATCTAATATTGCTGAAATCCAAAGACATCTTCTTCTTTTAGAAACGTAACACTTAGCAGACTAGAAAACTAATCCGCACACACCTCCCTCCCTCTTCCAAACCCACTCTTCTTTGCCATAAAAATCAAGACAGGGCTTCCCTGGTGGTGCAGTGGTTGGGGGTCCGCCTGCCAATGCAGGGGACACGGGTTTGAGCCCTGGTCCGGGAGGTTCCCACATGCCGCGGAGCAATGGAGCCCCTGCGGCAAGGCCGCTGAGCCTGCGCTCTGGAGCCCACGAGCCACAAGTACTGAGGCCTGCGTGCCTGGAGCCCGTGCTCTGCGGCGGGAGAGGCCGCTGCGGTGAGGGGCCTGCGCAGCGCGGCGAGGGGTGGCCCCTACTTGCCACGGCTAGAGAGAGCCTGTGTGCAGCGGCGGGGACCCAGCGCAGCCAAAAATAAATAAATAAAAAATTAATTAAAAAAAAAAAAAAATCAAGACAATCAGGGCTTCTTCCCTGGTGGTGCAGTGGTTGGGAGTCTGCCTGCTGATGCAGGAGACGCGGGTTCGTGCCCCGGTCTGGGAGGATCCCACATGCCGCGGAGCGGCTGGGCCCGTGAGCCATGGCCGCTGGGCCTGTGCGTCCGGAGCCTGTGTGTCCGGAGCCTGTGCTCCGCAACGGGAGAGGCCAGAACAGTGAGAGGCCCGCGTACCCAAAAAAATAAATAAATAAAAGAAAGCTACACTCCAGGCACTCAGGAGTAGTAATGAACAAAATGAAACAAAACTCTCTACTTTCTCTCCCTCCTGAAAGCCCAATAAAATGACAGTAAAGGGATAAACCCACAAGGATGGGGAGAATGAAAGAAGAGACAACAGTAAAAACATTTAGGTGGGGTGAGGGGAAGCCAAGAAACAACCTGATTTATACCATGGAATCTCAAAATGCTAAATAATTAAAGGCAATTGGACCCTTTGTGGGGAGTGGGGGGACGGGGGCTGATCTAAAATAAAATAAAAATGGAAAGCCTCCTTGGAAAGCACCTGGATCTCCCAGGTCCCTCCAGCCACTCTGAGCAGTTAGGTGATGGCCCCTTCTCTACCCCAGCAAAAACACCTGGAGTTTCTTCCCTATCCCCTCCCCGATAGGAATTACATGAACATATAACTACCCCAGAGAGGGTGAAAAAGAGAAAGTCTCTGGATTGGAGTATGTCAGGCACAGCTCAGGTGTTTTACTGGAAATACTGTGGAGAGGTTATATAACATGCAGATGCTGAGACATTCAGCCTTCTTCTCCACCTCGTTCCCAGATCACTGGCAGCCAGACTCTTCCCACCGCCCAGGAAAAAGACTGGAAGAGCTTTTTCTGAGGACTCTCACCAGCCCAAGAGGTACTAACATCAAAATTTCCCCAAATAAAAGACTCAGCCAAATCACCCAACAGTTAAGTTCCCAGCCAACAAGCTTTTTAATCCCCCACTCAGATGTGAGTAGACAGCCTAGGGTATCAGAAATACAAGGAAAGCCTCTAACATGAAATGTAGAGACCTAAACAAATAAACAGACAATAGCAACTTGGGGAAACTGAGTCTATGCAGGAAGGAGAAAACTTTCCAGGTAAGAAAATATCTAGTATCCAGCCCAAAATATCTAGAATCTGAACAATAAGTTTCTGAAAGAGACATCACAAAATAGAGAGGAGGAAATTTTCAATGAGATAACTCAAGAAAATTTCCCAAACTGAAAGATGTAGATTTCTGGATTGAAAGAACCCAGCACAATGGATGAAAAGAGATCCATACCACAGCACACACCATGAAAACTCCAAGATTGTGGAGGCCAAGAGAAAATTCTACAAACTTCCACAGATGACACAGCAGGTTTGTAACCTGTAGACAGGTTACAGGCAATCAGAACAATTCTGAATTTCTCAACAGCAACACCACAAGCTAGAAGGTGATGGAACAACGCCTTCAAAATTTCCATCCTGGAAGTCTACACTCAGACAAACTATCAATTGTTGTGGAAAAAAAATATTTTCAGGCACTTACTGAAAAATGAGGGACTTCCCTGGTGGTCCAGTGGTTAAGAATCCGTCTTCCAATTCAGAGGATGCAGTTTTGATCCTTGGTCAGGGAACTAAGGTCCCACATGCCACAGGGCAACTAAGCCCACAAGACACAGCTAGAGAGCCCACGTGCTGCAAACTACAGAGCCTACACACTCTGGAGCCCACGCATCACAACTAGAGAAGCCCAACCTCCACAACTAGAGAGAAACCCGCATGCCACAACGAAAAATCCCATGTGCCACAACTAAGACCCGATGCAGCAATAAATAAATAAATAAACAAACAAAAACAAGGATGATTTTTTTAAAAAAGAAAAATGAATAGACAAAATATGAATAGATAAAATAAATAGGAAGGAAAGCAGACATCCTGTGCATCCTTTACCAGAAAATTCCTTCAGAATGGGGCTATACCAAAAAAAAAGGAGTCTACAAGAAAGAAAGAGAAAGGCATGTACTACAGGTAACAGGAGATCCAATACAGAGAGAAATGATGGGGATCCCCCCCCAGGATGACAAAGGGAGGTCCTCAGGGTGACATCTGTGCCCCATGTGTAGAGGGCAACCAGTCCAGACTAGAGCAAGCCAGGAGGCTCAGGGACAGTTTCTTTGGGGAAAATGGAATTGACAGAATACCTGACTCATCTGAGGTAAGAATTAGAAAACTGGTCAAAAGTTTTCGGTTGAATTAATGATGAGTACATAAGAAACTAAGCCAATGAACAAACAAAGCAATTACTGACTCCAAGAAAAAGAAAAAGTTGTGCTTGGCTTGACTATGAATGTTAATCTAACCAAAATTACTGTTTAACTATTGCAAGGATGGGAAAATAGGGAAGCTGTGGTTAGGCTGGGGGTTAGAAGAAAAAAGAGAGCCAAGTCATCACCTTCCACAGCAGGAAGTCAACAGATAATGCTTCCAACTGAAAAATTACGAGTATCACTTACAAGCAATAAATACCAAAATAACCAACTCGAAGAATCACAAGTGTTTGGTTCTGGAGAGGGAAAATGCAACTTGGATTAAAGGTTTAAAACTAAAACAAGGGCTTCCCTGGTGGCGCAGTGGTTGAGAGTCCGCCTGCCGATGCAGGGGACACGGGTTCGTGCCCCGGTCTGGGAAGATCCCACATGCCGCGGAGCGGCTGGGCCCGTGAGCCATGGCCACTGAGCCTGCGCGTCCGGAGCCTGTCCTCCGCAACGGGAGAGGCCACAACAGTGAGAGGCCCGCGTAACCCAAAAAAAAAAAAAAAAAAAAAAAAAAACTAAAACAAGAAAAAAGAAGAAAAGAACAAAACAAAAATCATATTGACTTCTATGCTTTTTTTTTTTTTTTTGCTTTTGCTTTGTTTCCCTAATAACAATTTGGGAAAATTCCATCCTTGTTTTCCCTAAACAAACAAAAAAAAGTCAGGGACTTCCCAGGTGGTCCAGTGGTAAAGAATCCACCTTCCAATGCAGGGGACTGGAGGTCGATCCCTGGTCAGGGAACTAAGATCCCACATGCCGCGGGACAACTAAGCCCACATGCCACAACTACTGAGCTCGTGTGCCACAAGCTACACAGCCCACGTGCTCTGGAACCCGCATGCCACAACTACAGAGCCCAAGCGCCCTGGAGCTTGCGCACAACTAGAGAGAAGCCCACACGCCGCAAGGAAGATCCCGCATGCCACAACTAAGACCCGATGCAACCAAAAATAAATAAATAATAATATAAAAAGAAAAGAAAATGTCATTTTCTACATCTACACCATGTAGCTGTGATCATCTGAGCTCTGAGCTGTCAAATATAGTGGGAAAGTTAATAGTTATAATCCAATCCAAGGAAGGACAGGTTGAGCTAGGGCAGAGATGCAAAGGCAAGCCCAGGTGGAGGCAAGTTTGGAGGTGAAGCCAACTACTAAGCTTCTCTCTTCTGGGGTTCTTTTTAACAAAGCTATTCTCACAGCATAATCACCTGGGACAGGGTAATTTTAGAACTGGCAGTGACCATGGACCAATTTCACTCCTTTCTAACAGACTCCAATGCCCAATTTATGACCCTAATACAACCAAGGCAGCTAGCCTCCACAGCGGTTGATCTGGGTTCAACTTCAGTTACTCCACTTTGCCTGTGTAGACTGGATAATAGGAGAGCACAGTAAGGGCTCTGAAGCAAGTGACACTGTCATCAACAGATACTTAGCTGAGCATCTATGCACCAGGCTGAGGATCAACAGCCCTGTCAACTCTGTGGACCAAGTCTCCCTGCCCTGAACAATAAGATGATTCTCCCTAGGAGGGGGATCCCATGAAGGGGTGGAGTGGGGTGAAAAACCAAGGAGCTGGAAGAGCTGGGCTGGGGAAGGGAGGCACCAACCAGGTCAACCTGGAGGAACCTGTAGACAGAGGTGTGCCTGGAGGCCCAAGGCCCAGGATGCCAGCACTCTGCATACACAGAGGAAGGCAGAGAGACCAGCAATTCTTCCCCAAAAGCAAAAAGTGGCCAGACACTACCCACAACCCCAGCAGCCATGCTGTCGAGGGTCAACTTAGGGAGCAAAGGTTGCCATTCTCTGAGCTTCATTCTGACTTGATAAAACACAGCCCCTGCCCTTGAGTAACCAGCTGCTGAGAAAACAAGATGAATTTTTTTTTAATTTTTTATTTATTTTTGGCTGTGTTGGGTCTTCGTTGCTGCGCGCGGGCTTTCTCTAGTTGCAGCGAGCGGGGCTACTCTTTGTTGCGGTGCGCGGGCTTCTCATTGCGGTGGCTTCTCTAGTTGCGGTGCACGGGCTCTAGGCACACGGGCTTCAGTAGATGCAGCACGTGGGCTCAGTAGTTGTGGCTCACGGGCTCTAGAGCACAGGCTCAGTAGTTGTGGCGCACAGGTTTGGTTGCTCCGCAGCATGTGGGATCCTCCCAGACCAGGGCTCGAACCCGTGTCCCCTGCATTGGCAGGTGGATTCTTAACCACTGCACCACCAGGGAAGTCCCAAGATGACTATCTTCATAGAGAATAAGTAGGTAAACAGGTTGACAGTGCTAAAGCATATATTAATATTCTATATTTTTTCCTATCTGTAAAGGTGTGAAAATTCTAGTTCAAGGACCCATGTGTGGTGGAGCACTGCAAGGATCCGCATGTGTTTGCAACACTTGCCCTATACAGTTCTACAAACCAAAATGTACACAACCTCCAGGAAGAATCCAGATCATTAACATAAACACAATGCAGTAAGCGCCTAGAGCTGACAAGAGAATATATGGATCAGATTAATTGGAGTATTGGGAAAGTATAAGTTTTTCCTAAACAATGAAAATGTACCTAAACCAAAAAAATATTTTCAAATACATAATAAGAATATTATACACACTTTTCTTTTCTCCATATAAATCATGACACTCCATACTACATGTGATTCTCGCCAGCTGAGCTACCAGCATCACAAACCAACCTGCTAAACTTATTTGGGAAACCCACTGGTTTGTTGGGGCTGTTTTCTCCTCTCCAGCTCTTCAGGGGAGAATCATCTAGAAGCAAGTAAATTCTCAGAATTTCCTAAGAGGAAAAAATGGGCCCTCACTGAAAAAACACAGGGTATATGCTCAAAACACTTAACTATTTTGGATAAGCTCCAAACCCACTTGGCCACCAGTCATCCTGTTGTTCCAACTTAACAATGAGATCTACCCTTCGAATCAAATCTTCCTGTTTCCAAAGAATGGCAATAGATGAGATTGTTTCCGAACCTGATACACAGCAACGTGTTATTCTTCCATGAAAACAAAACCAAAAAATCAAATCAAAAGGAAATTTAGGATCCAAGGGAAAGCGCACACCCCCAAGGCAAGGCCCTAGTTTTCCCAACACAAGTATTCACCGAATCCCTGTTATCAAGATTCAAACACAATTTCCTAGACTAAAAATGTGAGGCTGGTGGGGCGAGACGCTCACACACGTGCAACTGTGGAAAATCTCTGTAGATGCTGCCAACTTTCAATCAAGACTGCGCCGCCGCCCAAGCAGAGAGGAGGAATCAACTTCCCGCGGGGCAGCTGGGAAGTGAGCCCAACGTTTAACTTGCTGTGGGACGGCCCGCGTCCAGGGACCCAAGAGGAAAAGGGACGGGTGCTCCTCGGGAGAAGCCGGCGCCGGAGCCTGGGAGGCGGAGAGGCGGAGGCGGCCGCCGGAAGGCGCGGATACGGCGGGACGCGCACCTGTCTCTTCGTGGTCCGCAGTGGACAGGTCCTCACCTGGCGTGGCGCACCCTCACTCACGGCGGCGCGGAGGAGAGAAAATCCTTTCTGGTTCCACGAGGGTCCGTCTCTGGGCTTGTGGAAGCCTCCTCTCGCCGCGCGCATCCTCGTCCCCACCCGTTCCCTCCCGGAGTGGCGCAGTCCCGGGGCCGCCCCGCCGGCCCGCGGCGCCCTTACCTGGCTGGAGCGCGTCGGCTGCGCAGAGTCCGGGAGACGCTGAAACCGGCCGGCGCCGCGGAGTCCCGAGCCTGGCGTCCCGGCCCCGCCCCCACTCGTCCCGCCCCGCGCGGCCCAGAGATCGCAGGCCCCCGATGGCTCCGCCCACACACACCGAGGCCGGCGGCTACAGGTTCGCACGGGTTTGCTGCGGTTCTGAGAGTGGCGGCCCGAGTGGCCCGGATGGGCCTCCAGGCTACCCCGACCCAGTCGGAGTTTCCGGCAAGTCGCGGGAACGTCCCTGGTGTTCCTGGACGCCGTGCTGGGCCTCCTCCTTCACCCCTCACCCCAGAGAACTGACCCGCGACGTCACGGACACCCCCAGCCCATGAGAACCCGAGCAGTGCCACCTGTGGGTGACCGGGGACTCTTGTCGCAATTAGGGACCGCACCTCCCCTTCCGCTAAATGGTGGCGAACCAGGTGGGTGACGCGATGCGGTGGAGCGAAGCAACGAGTTTTACCAAAAGAGTAAGTCTTTTCACTGCCAAACCTGAAGCAGCAGAGCGTATCTGATACACTTACGGGTCACATGGCCTCCCTAGTCCTGTAGTAACATTTTCTTCATTCACTGTAGGGTAGAAAATTGCCCTTAGGTAACTTACTGTATCCCGGGAACTCTTTCAAGTACATTACCCGTATGAACATTTCTATGAAGTATATGTTATCAGAATTTCCCATTTTTATGGAGGGTGAAAGTGAGGCACAGAGAAAAACAACCTGCCTAGTGTCACCCAACTAATAAATATAAAAGCTAGAATTCAAATCCCCGTAGTCAGCGTCCTGATTTTGAGCTCTAAACCAGGGGCCCCCCACCCTCACCCCCCCACCCCCCACCCCCGGCTGCAGACTAGTACCAGCCTGTGGCTGTTAGAAACCGGGCTGCACAGCAGAAGATGAGCGGCAGGCCAGCTAGCAAAGCTTCAAATGCCGCTCCCCTTTGCCCACCGCCTGAACCATCGCTGGCTTTGCCGCCTGAACCGTTCCCCCCATGGCTCGCGTTACTGCCTGAACCATCCCTCCTCATCCCTCCACCTCTCTACGCCCACCCTCCACCCCCCGAAAAACTGTCTTCCATGAAACCGGCCCCTGGTGCCAAAAAGGTTGGGGACCGCTGCTCTAAACTACTGCTCTCCTGACTTACAAAATTTGAGTGTCCACCATGTCCCATGAACTGTTAAAGGCCCGGGCTCTGCCCTCAAGGAGCTTTTAGTCTAGTTCAGGGAGAAGGACAATCAGTCATCACTAAGCAAGTGAAAAATGAAGCCATTACACATGTGAGAAGTGTCCTTACTAAAATCAAGTAGGTGATGGTGTTGCGAGTAATGCGGATGGGGAGGCCACAGATCTAGTTGTCCTGGAGGCTTCTCGGAGGAGGTGACAGTGGAGCTGGGAGCTGAATGGTAGGCCAGGCAGTCAGCCTGAAGATGAAGCAAAGGGAAAGGCACGTGAAATAATCATCATCCTACTTCATGCTTGTTGGAGACCTAAAAACATGCCTTCCTATATTATCTCTCTTTTGATCATACAATAACCCTGAGAAGTCTGACAAGATTCCATTTTACAGGAAAAAAATAATCTAATGATTAATGATTTGCCTAAAGTCATACTACTCCTTAGGAAAGGGTTGGGAGGGGAGGGGAAGGATGGGAAGAGCACACAGGTGTGAACCAGGGCTTTCTGATTCCAAATCCTCTTTCACCCAGGTGATGATTATGGCCTGTCTCAGGAAGAATCTAGTAGTTTTTCTTTTGTGATCTTGCCTCCTCCCAGCCCCAGTTTCTTCTGCCTCCTGTTGACTAATTAACATAATTTCCCCCAGGGCAGGTGTTCTTTGAGGGAGCAGATGTCAGGAACCTTCTGAAAGGATGCAAAACGTGTGTGTAGAGAAAAAGTTATAGTTAAATAATTATGGTAATAAAGTTGGCTTTCTCCCAAGAAAAATGCTCACATATATATATATATATATATGCATAATGGAGAGGACTTATAATTTTCATCAAATGGTCTGACCCAAAAAGCATAAAAGTCACTGAAGATTTTAACTGACACTGTGGTGATTAAAAGAACTAGTTTCCAACTCACTTTGCCTGGGCTAGCTAGGCAACTGCGGAGGCTCATATTTCTGACTTAATGGAAATGAGGCTCTCAAAGTTTATAAAGGTTGATTGAAAGGGAAGCATATCCAGATCCTCATGTAAGTCCTTCATAAAGTTTAAAATTAGAAGAGAATGTCTTTATTGTCACTCTTAGTTCTCAAGAAAACCAGAGACTGATTTGTAAACAAAATATCTAGATCAACATAACTTTATTTTTTTATTGGAGTGTAATTGCTATACAATGGTGTGTTAGTTTCTGCTTCACAACAAAATGAATCCATTATATATATACATATGTTCCCATACCTCTTCTCGCTTGCGTCTCCCTCCCTCCCACCCCTCCAGGTGGTCACAAAGCACTGAGCTGATCTCCCTGTGCTATGTGGCTGCTTCCCACTAGCTATCTACATTACGTTTGGTAGTGTATATATGTCCATGCCTCTCTCTCGCTTTGTCACAGCTTACCCTTCCCCCTCCCCATATCCTCAAGTCCATTCTCTAGTAAGTCTGTGTCTTTATTCCTGTTTTACCCCTAGGTTCTTCATGACATTTTTTTTCCCTTAAATTCCATATATATGTGTTAGCATACGGTATTTGTCTCTCTCTTTCTGACTTACTTCACTCTGTATTACAGACTCTAAGTCTATCCACCTCATCACAAATAGCTCAATTTCGTTTCTTTTTATGGCTGAGTAATATTCCATTGTATATATGTGCCACATCTTCTTTATAACTCTTTATCGGTGATAATTGAGGTCGTTTCCATAACGTTATACTGTTTTCTGAAGAAAGCATTCTTCATATTACCAATCAAACAGTGTAAGTAGGTGGTAACGCCTGTATATCATCCCCAGAGCATGTAGTAAAGAGTACTTGTATTGGTTTTCAGCAGAGTGTTGTTAGAGACAGTGTCAGAGAGAGAGACTGTAAGAGAGCTTCAGCTATATGGATGAAAAGGTGTAAAACTGAACTTAGGATGTGGTAGGCTAAAAAAAAATTTAATATGTACTGTTTCTTATGTGAAACGGACAATAGCTTTACTAGAAAACAGAATACAAAGTTAGGCTTATGTAACTCGAACTTTTAGGTTGAGCCTCTTCAAAAGAAGGAATGTGATGGTGGACCTAAAAAGATTTCTCCCTCTTCCTCCAAGGAGACGATTCAAACAATACTATTACTGCCTTCTTTATTTTAATAAAATTGAGATACAGAAAAAAGGCATTTGTGACTTCTTAAAGACAGGGATTCCCTTCTTACCGAATATCCACACGGTTTCTATAAAATTTGTATGTTTAGGTGAGCAATGTCAGGTTGACATAATTTTAGTTCCTTGAGAAAAGAAAATGCCCTTTTTTTTTTAACTTGGAAATAGATTCCACGTTGTGCCTAAGAAGACATACAGCATCAACATGGAAAGTTTGTAAATAATGTGGTGTTTTGTATTTGGAGCTTCTCCCACTCTTTTTTGTACACCTCTGGCTCCCTTTTGTAACTTTCTTCCTACCTATAGACAGGCACATCCTAGGTGAATAGTAATTGTCTGTTGAATGAATGAGTGATGACAACAGTGATGTTAATAATGCAGACCTTATCTGTCTTGTATAGAGAGTCTATTGCTACATGAAGATTACTTCGTTGTGGTGGTATGATATGTCTGCCTCTCCTTCCATGATGTACTGAAAGTACTAAATAGAGGAAGGAAAGAGTTTTAAATGTGGGACACAAAATCAAAAATTATACTCCTGGGAATTGTTGCTAGGTAAATCATTCAAAAGAAAGAACTAGCATCATATACAAAGTATGTGTATAAGATCATGACTCATAATAATAAAATAATTAAATGTCCAATGCTAGAGAAATGTTTAAGCAAAATATATCAATGGTATGAAATGTCAGGCTGTCATTAAAAATAGTATCTATGTTAATAAATAGAAATGTGGAGGAAAACTTATGAACATTAAATGAAAACAGATAGAACAGTGCTTTACATATCCTGTGATTGCAACTAAATACAAATTATGTGGGAAGAAAATTGCTGGGTTGAAAATAAGAATTATGGACAGTTATTCAGGGGGTTCCTATGTGCCAGACTGTTTTAAGTGCATTGGATTAATTCACCTAATTCTCACAACAACTGCATGTGGTACAATAGCTTTAATAGAAAACTGCGTGCAGTTCTTCTCATTTTACAGATGAGAGAACTGAGGCAGAGGTCTAAGTAATTTACCCAAAGTCACACGACCAGGATGTGAATATAAAGTAGTATGGCTCTAGAGTTTGCAGCCTTAGCCATGCAAAGCTGCCAGGGAAAATAACATTTGAATCGTGGATCATTTTTTTTTTAACTTCCTTGTATAATATTTTAATGTTAATTTAACAGTGAGTAAAAACATATTAAATTACAGAGTCAGAAAAAAAGGCACAGAAGTAAAACCAGATTATACTTAGAAGAGACAGATAAAAAGGTAAGATGAAGAAAATACTGAGGGAAACCATCTGGGTTTGGCCAGTTTATGTTTTGGATTAGAATCCAAATAGTGTTTCAAATGGGTCCAACATATCAACAAATTTATAGTTTATAAGGATTGAGATAAAATGAGCTATGTCACATAGAATGTTGTATTCAGTATTATTAGTATGACTGAAAGTATATTCTGGCCTGGTGCCTTTTACTTACTGTTTCTTCTACCTAGAATGATCTATCCCTAGAACTTTTTGAAGCTGCCTTCTTCACAATGGTGGCAGTTATGCAAATGTGACCTGCAAATTAGCAGGAAGCTGAGAAAACATTGGTGAACAATCCCAACAAAACTCCCTGTTATGGTGGAACTTACATTCTGGTGGAAAAGTCAGTCATCTAAAAATGGATTGAGTAATGTATAAAAACATTTTAAACAAGAGATTTTCATCATAAGTCACTATTTAGGACAGTTATAAATGGGGGAGAGTAAGATATGGAAAGGGAGCTAAATTTTCTATTCTTCCCTCAAACTGGTAAAATGATGACATCAGTAGAAATTACGTAGATGTAATGTAAAACCTAGAGCAACCACTTAAAAAAGCTATAAAAAAAAAAGATACACACAAAAACACCCTATATAAACTGAAATAGAATTCTAAAAAATATCCCTCAACTGTTCATGGCGTATGTACCGAGATAATCATATCCTAGGCCATAAAACAAAACAGAACAAATTTAAAATAATTGAAATCATACAGTGTTTGTTCTCAGATCACAATAAAATCAAACCAGAAATCAGTAAGGAAGATTTCCAGCAAAACTCTCAAATCCCTGGAAAATAAACAACTTACTTGTAAATAATCCATAGATCAAAGAGGAAGTCTTAAGGGAACACAAAAAATATTCTGAATGGAATAAAAACAAAAATACAACATATCAAAATTTGTGCACACAGCCAAATAGTGTTGAGAGAAAATTTTATAGCAGTAAATGCACACATTGGAAAAGAGGAAAAGTCTCAAATCAAAAATCTAAGCTCCCACTACCAAGAACCTAGAAAAAGAAGAGCAGCAATATAAATCCAAACAGAAGGAAGGAAATAATAAAGATAAAAGCAGAAATCAATGTAATTCAAAACAGAAAAACAAAGAAAATCAATGAAAGATCTGGTTCTTTGAAACGATCAATAAAATTGTCAAACACCTAGCAAGGCTGTCAAAGATAAAAAGAGAGAACCCGGGCTTCCCTGGTGGCGCGGTGGTTGGGAGTCCGCCTGCCAATGCAGTGGACAGGGGTTCGTGCCCCGGTCCGGGAAGATCCCACATGCCGCGGAGCGGCTGGGCCGCTGAGCCTGCGCGTCCGGAGCCTGTGCTCCGCAGCGGGAGAGGCCACAACAGTGAGAGGCCCACGTACCACAAAAAAAAAAAAAAAAAAGAGAGAACCCAAGTTACCAGTAACAGGAATGAACAGGGGACTGTAATTAAAGACCATTCAGACATCAAAAAGGTAATAAAGGAGTACTACAAACAGCTCTGCACACAAAAATTTGACAATTCAGATGAGATAGACCAATTCCTTAATAAGTACTGATTGGGAATTCCCTGGCAGTCCAGGGGTTAGGACTTGGTGCTTTCCCTGCTGGGGCCCAGGTTCCATTCCTGGTTGGGGAACTAAGATCCCATGAGGCAAAAAAAAAATTAGCCAAAAGAATTTAGTAATACAAAAAAGGAATTATACACTATGATCAAGTGAAGTTTATTCCAGGAATGCAAGACTGGTTTGACATTTTAAAAAGAAAAGCAAGAACTTTTGCACTGTGGAAAATCTTTGGCAGTTCCTCAGAAGTTAAACATAGAATTACTATATGACCCAGCAATTCCACTTCTAGGTGTATACCCAAAAGAACTGAGAACAGGTACTAAAACAAATACTTGTCCACAAATGTTCATAGCACCATTATTTGAATAGCTATAAAGTAGAAACCACCCAAATGTCCTTTAGCTGATGAATGGATTATCAAAATGTATTATATCCATACAATGGAATACTATACTGTTAAAAGGAATGAATTACTGATACATGTTACAACATGGATGAACTTTGAAAACATTACACTAAGTGAAAGAAGCCAGACACAAAAGGCTACATGTTGTATTCATTTCATTTATATGAAATGTCCAGCATAGGAAAATCCATAGGGATAGAAAAGTAGATTACTGGTTGCCAAAGGTTGGAGATGGGGAGGAAATTTAGGACTAACTGCTAATATGTACAGGATTTCTTTTGGAGGGGATGGAAATGTTGTGGAATTAGGTAGTAATGATGGTTACACAACATAGTGAATACAATTTAAAAAAACCACTGAAGTATGCACTTTACAATGGAGAATTTTATGTTATATGAATATATATCTCAATTAAATAAAACTTTTTTCTTTCTGAAAGACCCTGTTAAGAGGATGAAAAGACAAGTTATAGACTGGAAGTAAATATCTGCAAACTGCATATCTAACAGAGACTAGTATTTAGACTATATAAAGAGCTCTCATAACTCAACAGTAAATAAACAATGCAATTAGAAAATGGACAAGAGACATAAAAAGACATTTCACCAGAGTATATACAAATAGAAAATAAGCTCATGAAAAAATCTTCAAGATTATTAAATATTTGATAAATGCAAATTCAGATCACAATGAGATATCAGAATGACTAAAATAAAACAGCGACATCAAATGTAGGTGAGAATGTGGAGAAATTTGATCACTCTTACATTGCTGGTGGGAATGTAAAATGGTACAGCTACTCAGGAAAACGGTTGGGCACGTTCTTAAAAAAACTAAACATGTAACTATCATATGACCCAGAAATTGCACTTAGGCATTTGTGCCAGAGAGATGAAAACTTAAGTTCACACAAAAACCTGTCCCCAAAGTTTATAGTAGCTTTCTTCATAATATTCAAAATGGGGGAAGACCCATATGTCCTTCAACAGGTGAATAGTTAAACAAACTGTAGTGTAACATACTAAGGAATACTACTCAGCAACAAAAAATAAATAAAACAGTTGATTGAATGGCTGAACAAATCTCCAGCAAATTATGCTAAGTGAAAAAAAGCCAATGAAAATGGTTATGTACCATATGATTCCATTTATATAATATTCTAGAAATAAAATTATAGAAACAGAGAACAGATTAATGGTTACTGTGTGTTCATACAGGGGTGATGGCAGAACAAAGTGGGTACACCTGTAAGAGGGCAATGTGAGGGAACCTTATGGAGATGTAAATATGTGTCTTGACCGTATCAATATCAGTATCCTAGCTGTGATACTGTACTATAATTTTGCAAGATGTTACCTTTGGGGGAAACTAGGAAATATGAGAACTCTCTGTATTTTTTTCTTCCACTTGCATTTGAATCTATAATTATCTCAAAGTTGAAAGTTTAACTAAAATTTTAATTAACAGCTGATAATGACAATAGCCCCCAATTTTTGAATACTTAATGCTAAATATGAAATCTAAGCACATGATTCTTTTAATCCTCCCAACAACCCTATGGTACAGGCACAGTCTGAGGATCAGAGAACAGATAAGTAACTTGCCTAAGGTTACATAGTTAATTGGTAGGGCTATGATTCAAATTCAGGAGGCCTGGCTCCAGAGCCTACAATCTTAACTTCAGTGCTGATAACCAGTCTATTCCACATACTCAGGCTTCTCAACTTTATAAATCTGTATCAATGTTCCTGCTCTGCAACAGTTGCCTGAGAATCAGTAGCTGCTGCCCCTCTAGGCAGGGCATTGTTATACATTTGTCAAAGTGTCCACTACTCTGTCTTCAGTGGAGTCTATTTTATTATTCCCAGTTCACTTCATCCATTGATGTTACCCACCAGGTCCCGTAGACATGAACATTTTTAGACCCTGGCATACATTACCTTGTGTGTCAAGCTGCGCAGACACAAGAACAAAAAACATAAAACATTACCTTGTGCCTGCAAAATGAAAAACTCATGGAGAAAAAAATTATTAAGACTACATTGATCGGAGATTGGCTCAAGACAGCAGAGTAGAAGGACGTGCGCTCACTCCCTCTTGCAAGAGCACTAGAATCACAACTAACTGCTGAACAATCATCGACAGGAAGACACTGGAACACACCAAAAATGATACCCCACATCCAAAGACAAAGGAGAAGCCACAATGAGATGGTAGGAGGGGCGCAATCACAATAAAATCAAATCCCATAACTGCTGGGTGGGTGACTCACAAACTGGAGAAGACTTATACCACAGAAGTTCACCCACTGGAGTGTACGTTCTGAGCCACAAATCAGGCTTCCCAACCTGGGGGTCTGGCAATGGGAGGAGGAATTCCTAGAGAATCAGACTTTAAAGGCTAGCAGGATTTGATTGCAGGACTTCAGCAGGACTGGGGGAAACAGAGACTCCACTTTTGGAGGGCACACACAAAGTAGTGTGTGCATCCGGAACCAGGGGAAGGAGCAGTGACCCCATAGGATACTGAACCAGACCTACCTGCTGGTGTTGGAGGGTCTCCTGCAGAGGTGGGGGTTGGCTGTGGCTCACCATGGGGACAAGGACACTGGCAGCAGAAGCTCTAGGAAGTACTCCTTGGCGTCTGCCCTCACAGAGTCCACCATTAGCCCCACCAAAGAGCTGGTAGGCTCCAGTGTTGGGTTGCCTCAGGCCAGACAGCCAACAGGGAGGGAACCCAGCCCTACCCATCAGCAGACAAACTGAATAACGTTTTACTGAGCTCTGCCCACCAGAGCAACACCCAGCTCTATCTACCACCAGTCTCTCCCATCAGGAAACTTGCACAAGCCTCTTAGATAGCCTCATCTACCAGAGAGCAGACAGCAGAAACAAGAAGAACTACAATCCTGCAGCCTGTGGAACAAAAACCACATTCGCAGAAAGATAGACAAGATGAAAAGGCAGAGGGCTATGTACCAGATGAAGGAACAAGATAAAACCCCAGAAAAACAACTAAATGAAGTGGAGATAGGCAACCTTCCAGAAAAAGAATTCAGAATAATGATAGTGAAGATGATCAAGGACCTCGGAAAAAGAATGGAGGCAAAGATCAAGAAGATGCAAGAAATGTTTAACAAAGACCTAGAAGAATTAAAGAACAAACAAACAGAGATGAACAATACAATAACTGAAATGAAAAATACACTACAAGGAATCAATGGCAGAATAACTTAGGCAGAAGAACAGATAAGTGACCTGGAAGACACAATGGTGGAATTCACTGCCGTAGAACAGAATAAAGAAAAAAGAATGAAGACAGCCTAAGAGACCTCTGGGACTACATTAAATGCAACAACATTCACATTATAGGGGTCCCAGAAGGCGAAGACAGAGAGAAAGGACCCAAGAAAATATTTGAAGAGATTATAGTCGAAAACGTCCCTAACATGGGAAAGGAAATAGCCACCCAAGACCAGGGAGTGCAGAGAGTCCCAGGCAGGATAAACCGAAGGAGAATCACGCTGAGACATATCGTAATCAAATTGACAAAAATTAAAGACAAAAATTATTGAAAGCAACAAGGGAAAAATGACAAATAACATACAAGGGAACTCCCATAAGGTTAACAGCTGATTTCTCAGCAGAAAGTCTACAAGCCAGAAAGGAGTGGCATGATATATTTAAAGTGATGAAAGGGAAGAACCTACAACCAAGATTACTCTACACAGCAAGGATCTCATTCAGATTTGATGGAGAAATCAAAAGCTTATAGACAAGCAAAAGTTAAGAGAATTCAGCACCACCAAACCAGCTCTACAACAAATGCTAAAGGAACTTCTCTAAGTGGGAAACACAAGAGAAGAAAAGGACCTACAAAAACAAACCCATAAAAAAAAAAAAAAAAAACAAACCCATAACAGTTAAGAAAATGGTCATAGGAACATACATATCAATAATTACCTGAAACATGAATGGATTAAATGCTGCAACTAAAAGAAAGACACAGGCTCACTGAGTGGATACAAAAACAAGACCCATATATATGCTGTCTACAAGAGACCCACTTCAGACCTAGGGACACATACAGACTAAAAGTGAGGGGATGGAAAAATATATTCCACGCAAATGGAAATTAAAAGAAAGCTGGAGTAGCAATCGTCATATCAGATAAAATAGACTTTAAAATAATGTTACAAGAGACAAGGAAGGACACTACATAATGATCAAGGGATCAATCCAAGAAGAAGATACAACAATTATATATATGCACCCAGCATAGGAGCACCTCAATACATAAGGCAACTGCTAACAGCTATAAAAGAGGAAATCAACAGTAACACAATAATATGGGGGGGGGAGGGGCTTTAACACCTCACACCAATGGACAGATCAAACAAAATTAATAAGGAAACACAAGCTTTAAATGACACAATAGAACAGATAGATTTAATTGACATTTATAAGACATTCCATCCAAAAACAGCAGATTACACTTTCTTCTCAAGTGCACACAACATTCTCCAGGATACATCTCAGGTCACAATCAAGCCTCAGTAAATTGAAATCATATCAAGCATCTTTTCTGACCACAATGCTATGAGATTAGAAATCAACTACGGGGGAAAAAAACATAAGAAACACAAACACATGGAGGCTAAACAATACATTACTAAATAACCAAGAGATCACTGAAGAAATCAAAGAGGAAATCAAGAAATACCTAGAGACAAATGCCAACAAAAACACAACAATCCTAAACGTATGGGATGCAGCAAAAGCAGTTCTAAGAGGGAAGTTTATAGCAATACAAGCCTACCTCGAGAAACAAGAAAAATCTCAAATAATTAACCTTACACCTAAAGGAAGTAGAGAAAGAAGAACAAACAACACCCAACGTTAGTAGAAGAAAAGAAATCATAAAGATCAGAGCAGAAATAAATGAAATAGGAGCAAAGAAAACAATAGCAAAGATCAATAAAACTAAAACCTGGTTCTTTGAGAAGATAAACAAAATTGATAAACATTTAACAAGACTCATCAAGAAAAAGAGGGAGAGGACTCAAATCAATAAAATTAGAAATGAAAAAGGAGAAGTTACAATGGACAACTCAGAAATACAAAGCGTCCTAAGAGACTACTACAAGCAACTCTATACCTATAAAGTGGACAACCTGGAAGAAATGAACAAATTCTTAGAAAGGTATAACCTTCCAAGACTGAACCAGGAAGAAATGGAAATATGAACAGACCAGTCACAAGTAATGAAATTGAAACTGTGATTAAAAATCTTCCAACAAACAAAATTCCAGGACCAGATGGCTTCACAGGTAAATTGTATCAAACATTTAGAAAAGAGCTAACACCCATACTTCTCAAACTGTTCCAAAAAACTACAGGGGAAGGAACACTCCCAGACTCATTCTATAAGGCCACCATCACCCTGATACCAAAACCAGACAAAGATACTACAAAAAAAGAAAATTACAGAGCAATATCACTGATGAATATAGATGCAAAAGTCCTCAACAAGGAGCTTCCCTGGTGGCGCAGTGGTTGAGAGTCCGCCTGCTGTTGCAGGGGACACGGGTTCGTGCCCCGGTCCGGGAAGATCCCACGTGCCGCAGAGCGGCTGGGCCCGTGAGCCACGGCCGCTGAGCCTGCGAGTCCGGAGCCTGTGCGCCGCAACGGGAGAGGCCACAACAGTGAGAGGCCTCTGTACCGCAAAAAAAAAAAAAATCAGCAGAAGACCTAAATAGACATTTCTCCAAAGAAGACATACAGAAGGCCAAGAAGCACATGAGAAGCTGTTCAGCATCAGTAATTATTAGAGAAATGCAAATCAAAACTACAATGAGGTATCACCTCACACCAGTTTAGAATGGGCATCATCAGAAAATCTACAAACAACAAA
This sequence comes from Phocoena sinus, assembly GCF_008692025.1. Taxonomy (NCBI): domain Eukaryota; kingdom Metazoa; phylum Chordata; class Mammalia; order Artiodactyla; family Phocoenidae; genus Phocoena; species Phocoena sinus. The sequence goes on from NC_045767.1 coordinate 72,430,357, forward strand.
TGCTGGAGAGGGTGTGGAGAAAAGGGAACCCTCTTGCTCTGTTGGTGAGAATGTAAATTGATAAAGTCACTATGGATAACAATATGGAAGTTCCTTAAAAAAAATCGAATTACCACATGACGCAGCAATCCCACTACTGGGTATATACCCAGAGAAAACCATAATTCAAAAAGACACATGCACCCCAATGTTCACTGCAGCACTATTTGCAATAGGCAGGTCATGGAAGCAACTTAAATGCCCATCGACAGACGAATGGATAAGGAGGATGTGGTACGTATATACAATGGAATATTAACTGTAAAATGGAATGAAATTGAGTCATTTGTATAGACGTGGATGGATCTAGAGACTGTCATACAGAGTGAAGTAAATCAGAAAGAGGAAAACAAATATCGTATGTTAACACATTATGTGGAACCTAGAAAAATGGTAGAGATGAACCAGTTTTCAGGACAGAAATAGAGACACAGATGTAGAGAACAAACATGGACACCAAGGGGGAAAGTGGTGGGGGGGTGGGGGTGGGGGGGTGATGAATTGGGAGATTGGGATTGACATGTATACACTAATATGTATAAAATGGATAACTAATAAGAACCTGCTGTATAAAAAAAAATAAATTTCAAAAATTCAAAAAATGAAAAAGACTACATTGATCTAAACCTAACAAAGTAGAACCATTAAAATTAATATGAAGTCTGAATTGTAAGATATTTTAAGGTAACTATAATAAAGCAAATGTCAATAAGTACTGCTAATATTACAGCATATGACATATTCCTTTAGGCCAGTTCTACTCATACTGTTAATTACTTAGTTCTTCCCTTTTCCAAACTACCTACTGTTACTCTTCTTTCCCTGCCTTACCCCACCATAGTAGCTGTCAGTGTCCCTCATATATCCTACCTGTTCCTCAGATACACAAGGTCATCCTCAGGCAACTTCTGCCTGAAAGCTTTCTCTTACAGGGAACAGGCCAGAAATGCCAGAAGAGTTAACATCCCCAGGGAACTGCCACCAGCCATTGACAGATGAGGACTAGAGGATAAATACCCCAGTTTCCCTGCCCTTGGGTAGGACAACTCTGAGGCATATTCTAGTGGATTGAGGGCCAGTTGCCTTCAGAGATAACCTGTTCACTGATACACCCTTCATTCATTTCTTTCCTTTCTTTGATTCCAAGTAAACCATTTTCAATAAAATCTTTGTCTTAGGTCTGATGAGCACCCACCCTAGCCTAAGACACCCATCCCAGGAAAGAAAGACCCAGCATGTTGTCTTTATCTTTTTTTTTTTTTTTTCTCAGTACGCGGGCCTCTCACTGTTGTGGCCTCTCCTGTTGCGGAGCACAGGCTCCAGACACGCAGGCTCAGCGGCCATGGCTCACGGGCCCAGACGCTCCGCGGCGTGTGGGATCTTCCCGGACCGGGGCACAAACCCATGTCCCCTGCATCGGCAGGCAGACTCTCAACCACTGCGCCACCAGGGAAGCCCCTGTCTTTATCTTTTTTTAATCAAAAATTAACATTTGTTGGCACCACCTTCTTTTTACTTTTGAAAGAATTAAGACAAATGGAAGTATTTGGAGAATAACCATTTTTTACTTTCCAATTAAATAATTTTATATTAAAAGGACATATTCAGGATATAAAAGAAATCACCAGCATGTTTTCTTTTTTTTTCCTTTTTGGCCACACCATGCAGCATGCAGAACTTCCCCAGCCAGGGATTGAGCCCATGCCCCCTGCAGTGGAAGCACAGAGTCTTTACCACTGGACCACCAGGGAAGTCCCCAGCATGTTGTCCTTAAAAATATAGCCTTGGGACTTCCCCAGTGGCGCAGTGGTTAAGAATCTGCCTGCCAGTACAGGGGACACGGGTTCGAGCCCTGGTCCGGGAAGATCCCACATGCCACGGAGCAACTAAGCCCGTGCGCCACAACTACTGAGCCTGCGCTCTAGAGCCTTCAAGCCACATAGACTGAGCCCACATGCCACAGCTACTAAAGCCCGCACACCTAGAGCCCGTGCTCCTCAACAGAGAAGCCACTGCAAGGAGAAGCCTGTGCACCTCAACGAAGAGTAGTCCCCGCTCTCCACAACTAGAGAAAGCCCGCGCGCAGCAACGAAGAGCCAACGCAGCCAAAAATAAATAAAGTAAATTTATTTTTTAAAAAAAGAACTTCTTAAAATAAATAAATAAATATATAGATAGATATATATAGCCTCACCCAGGAGGAAAGTAAAGATTGGCTGTGTTTCCAGTCCATTGAAAAGGATTAGCCTGGTTGGTTTTAGATGGAGAGATAAGGTCTAGTTTTTGACTTGAGAAGGGAAAAGGTGAGAGCAGAAGCATCTGAAATCCCAACTTGGTATTGTTTCTTCCTCACCTCTGAATTCATCCAAGTCTGAATTTCCAGTAACTTTGCACTAATGAATTTGTTCTCTACTCTGGTGGTCCAGTTAACTCCTCCAAGGGCAACTATTGTGGACTGAATTGTACCAACCCCCCACCCATCCCGACCCTTGCCAAATTCATAGTTTTAAGCCCTAATCCCCAATGTGATTGTATTTGGAGTTAGGGCCTTTCAGGAGGTAATTAAAGTTAAATGAGGTCATAAGGGTGGGCCCTAATCTAATAGGACTGGTGTCCATATAAGAAGAGAAGGACACACCAGGTGTGCCTGTGCACAGAGAAAAGGCTAGGTGAGAACACAGCAAGAAGGTGGCCTTGTGCAAGCCAAGGAGTCGGACCTCAGGAGAAACCAGACCTGTCCACACCTTGATCTTAGACTTCTAGCCTCCAAAATTCTGAGAAAATAAATTTCTGTTATTTAAGCCACCCAGTCTGGGATTTTTTTATGGCAGTTGAGGCAAACTAATACAGCAACCCTCAACAAATGGGGCACAATATCTGATGTACATATGAATTTTTCCACCTCCAGTCCTTTGAGCAGACAATTCTGGAAGGCACTTAGCATGCTGCTCAGAAGGTTTTAGCCAAATCAAAGCCCTGTTGCCCAAAGCATTGACCTCCAAAACACACCTCATACTGGCTTTTCCTCCTTCTCTGCTTCAATCTCCCCACTATATTACTCTTGTTTTCTGCGGTCACTCTATACTGCCTATGTAGAAGTGCTTATCACAGCTCTGCTTTTGGGGGAACCCAAGCTAAGACAGGACCTGCCCCCAGACTCAAAGTAGGATCTGGTTCTAGGAATGGCAGCTATCAGAGCCCCATTCATGTACTGCACTCTTTACCTCCAGGTAAATTCAGGAATGCACTAAGCAAAGGTCTACTTCATTCACCACAGTCTTGAGCCCACCAGAGTATCAATGATCAGCTCCTACAGAAGAAACAATGGAAGTGAAGTCAACAACCATCCTAGGACTAAGTTTGGGCCTCTTCCCACAGTTCCTCGGACAGTATAAGCCTGTGATTCTTGTATGATTCCATGCGGGGTGGGGGGAGAAAAGGGGATTGAATAATAACTGAGATTTGATTTCCTGCCAGATGAATAGATGAGGGGTCAACGCTGATGACGTTTGGTTTAGAAAAATAAGGACTATATGTTTTACACCCTGGTGTTAAGAATTCATTAATAGCTGCAACGTAGTGTTAGAAACAGATCAAGGCGTGTTCCACATCATCTTCCATCGGTACCCACCCAGAGGTGCTGAGCCAAATCAATTCCAAATTAAGGAGATTATGTACTACATGTATTTATAAAATGGAAGAAACATTTTTGCCTCTTCTGTTCTCTTTTCCCCCAGGAATAATTTAAATACAAAAGAAATAAAGAAGTTATAAAGAACTCCCTTTTCCTGTGCTTGTTTTTCTAATATTGCATGTTATTTCATAACACTGATAACACAATATGAAGACCAAAAACAAGCTAGGCTTATTTAGTTCAACTTAATTCTTTGCCTCTAAACAATGGTGGGATCAAAACCCAGTAGAAAATTTGGCCTACGAGACACATTGCAGTTAAGGAGTCTACTAGAACTGATGGCAGCGCTCTTGGTCTTTTTCAAGAGGTAAAAATTAACATCTTTCTCTTTTTTAAAAAGAATTTCTTCCCCTCTTTGCTAATTTGGAGTTTCTCCATTTTGAAGTTTTCAGATCTGTACTAGAGATTGTCCTCTGTGGAATTTCTTAACTGCCTGGAAGTTTTCATGAAACTAGCACCCACTGTATATACCTTCGCCTTGCACCTAGCTGGGAGACTCTCATCAAATTACCAAGTAGGTGAATAAATAAATAAATTTCTCTGTAGAAGAAGATAGTTAATGAACTCATTTCTGTTTGCAAAATCGTCTTCATTCGCAGACTGTTTTTCTGCTCTTTATAATTTCCTGCATTGTTAACTTTAACAGAAAAAAAAAATGTCTTTAGTAGCACTCCTGTATCCTATTTAAACAGAAATTTCTTGACTGTCCTTCCATACTAATGCAACTCTAGTCTTCAGGGGTTGATAGAAACATTCAAAAGGACAGCTTAGCATATTACCAACACCTCCCACGGGTCCCAACTGTAGGCACTTTGATTAAGTGTCAGTAGTAACATAGACAGAGAGGGTGACTGCTGCGGGTGTAGATAGAGAAGAAACTGTGTGGGGCAGAGAAGTTAGCTTCTCTCCTTCCTTGAATGAAAAGCTATCTCCTGATTTAATGGAGAAAATGAACCCTGTACTTAGTATGAAACAGAAAAATTAATGATTCACAATAAAACACAGAAAATCATACTCTAATATACATATATCAATGGTTTTAGTCAAAGAATCTTAACAGTTACCTTGATGTACATAAAACAAACTTCAATTGCCATTTTACATATCTAAAGACTTACCTGTACTAATATATTTGTTAACACCCTTGGGTTTTTTGCCCCCCCCCCCCCCCCCCCCCCCCCCCGCCCCGAGCTTACATAAATCTACTTAATAAGGAAACTTCAGGAAACCGAAAGTGCAAAGATCTATTTCCTCCCTCTACCTCATCCGCCTTCAGCCCCAGGCTCGGCCCCAGCACCCAGCACGGAGCTTCCCGCACAGCCCCCTGCTGGTGGTCATCAGATAAATCCTTCTTGCCAGGCAGAGCTTTCTCTGGTGGCCCCAGGTGTAGCTCCCAGCATGCTGTGGGAGCGGACTGCTGGGATGGACCGGAGGTCTTCCCGGTGGTGTCTGTCCAGAGCAGCACCGTCCAGCTAAAATATAATGTGTGCCACAAATGCAGACCACATGTGTTATCAAAAATGTTCTAATAACCACATTGAAAAAAGTAAAAAGAGACAGGCAAAATTAATATTAAGAGTACATTTTACTTAACCCAGTTTATCCAAAATATCTTTTCGACGTGTGATCCATGCAAAAAACTATTAGTCGGACATTTTACATTCTTTTTTTTCCTACTATGCTTTCAAAATTGGGTGTGTATTTCACATCACATTTTAATTTGGATTAGCCACTTCCAAGTATTCAATGGCTGTTTGGGCCTGATGGCCCCATATTGGACAGCATGGGTCCAGAGCATACTGTGGTAGTACGTTCACAGAGGGGTGGGCAGGGAAAATGTCACTGCCTTAAATACCCCAGGTATTACACTTTGGGAAACACTACCCTTGGAGTTTTCACAGCCTGAGTTCATGATATTAAGGGATCCCTAGTCAAATTATACTGAGTGAAATTCCTTGGTTAATCCTAAAACTGCCTACAATGTCCTCAGAAATGTTTCAGGGACCTCCAGACTAGGGATTGATTATCCGGTCTGAATTGCTACTCCTTTGGGCCATTGCTGAAACTATACAAAATTCTGTACCAGTGGCTGAAGAACACCTTAGTTAGGGGGTTTAACTTTTCCCCCTTTCTCCAGGCAATTTCTGTGATTTTATAATCAAAGCTTCCAAAGTTGTTGATTGTCAATGAGCTGTCTCTGTAGTGTTTCTACTGTACTCTTAATACTATTTTATTTTAGGCCATGTGCATAGTCAACATGGAGTGTGAAAAACACTGTATAAATCATAGAGCCATTTTAAAAAAACTATCCTCACTACATGTAAAAATAGCCTACCTTCTGTCATCTTGAGGGAGGATTGTTTAGTCACACAGCTCTGCTATCTGAATCCACTAGACTAGAGAAGCACTCAACCTTGTTTCTATTAACAATACAGGTCTGGCCTAAATATGCCAGTTCTAATTTTTTTAATGTTTCTTAAAATAAAACAATATTTAAATATAAAAAATAACTAGGTTTGAATTTTTTGGCATTTGTGGGCTAATGAATCATAAAGTCATAGAATTACATAGCTTGAGGGAATTCCCTGGCAGTCCAGTGGTTAGGACTTAGCGCTTTCACTGCCAGGGAATCCTTGGTTGGGGAACTAAGGCCCAAAAAAAAAGAATTACATGTCTTTATAGAGGGTGAAAGGATTAGTTAGACCCTCCAGGCAAAGCTCTCATATTGTAGATGATGACAGTTTTTCAAATAAATATCTAAAAGCCTTGATCCAGATTTTAATCCAAGGACTTTCAAAAATCAAGATGTTTCAAATCATTATATATGTAAGAAATGATCATAATTTTTAAAATCATAAAATTTAGTTTATTTAATAATCATTTATTGGAAGTCTCCCATATACTAAGAAGTCGGTAGATAAAGACAAATTATTTTATCCCTGTTTATATTTATTCCAATATATTATGATACTTTATGATAGAGGTTTATACAATTTGTAATGCTTTCAATAAACAACTAATAGTTTAGCTAACATATTATTGTTATTTATAATATACGAATATACTTTTCCTTTGTGATTAACCATAATGTAAACATTGGCTAAATAACAAGCTAAAACTTTAGCCGGAGACATAAAAAACATTATAATAATATAGCAAAAGATATTTAATGACAGATAAAAGGAAAACTTCCTGACCAAGAAGGTTATTAGAGCACTAGAATGGCTTACCACAGAAGACTGGGATCATTATCTATAAATGTAGGTTATTTCTTCATTATTCAAGGTCTGCTCAAGGAAATGTACATGCAAGCAATGAAGAGACATTTCACTTTTACTTTTGGTAAATTCATTTTTTTTCCTACTTATGAAAGTAATCACAAGCATTTTGAAAACAGAGATAAAATCTCACTCATAATCCCTCCACTCTAAATGTAACCAAGATTAGCAATTTAGTATTCCTCATCTCTGTCTTATTTTCTATACAGACATTTTCATTTTATATTGCTTTAATCAAGGTATAATTACATTTTTCCTATTATTTTCACATATTACAACATAACAATTTTACATGATATTACAACAACAAAACATGATATTCATGAGATACGTGATGGGATGATTCTATGAGGTGTTAGTCCATGTATTTTGTTCCCCAAACCTATGACCATCTCTCCCCTTTGGGCTGCAAAACAAGAGGCCACCATCTGGGTAGGGTCAAGACTGAGGTCAGTTCTGGGTGTGAGGAAAAAAAACACTGAATCCTAGCTTTCTAAGTTCAAAAGGAATGTCGAGATGTAAGGTCATTAAAAAAAATTGTTTTGAAAGAAAATGCAACAGAGAGGCCAGTTCCTTCCCCATCATCAAGATCCAAAATAGAAACACTCCTTAAACCTGGGGAGGGTGGGGAAGAAATGCAGAAGAACCCATAGGGTTTGGAAGTTAGTCGGCCCCCCTCAACTCCTCACATCCGAGCTCCTGTGTGTGTTGGGTAAGGGAACAAAAAGCAGTGGAGCTGCCCTCAGGGAAGCTCAGGGGGCGCAGAGGAGAAGGGAATGTGCCTTAATGGTCCTGCCTGGGACTCTAGTAGTTCACCAATACATGGTAGAGTCAAGGAGAAGGCTGGAAGCGGGCAGTGGGACCCTGACAGATCCAAGATTCCCACAATGTTTACTTAAATATTGCCATGCAAAGGGCTCCAGTGAGTATCAACGGTATCACGTTGAGCCAGCAGGAACTCTAGGTAGAAGGGGCAGCAGGTGGATGTGTTCCCCCTCTTTACACATTCTAAAAAGAGAGGTACTTGAGCCAGGACATACTGGGTATAATGTGGGGGCCATCCTCTAATAGAGGGACCCGCCCCCTCTTTAGGCAAGGTGAGCATGAGAGTGTCACGGGGATAAGTGGACCACTTGGGCAGTCTGAGCTTAATTGCCAGCAGTTTTGAGCAGTGCTGAGAAAGCGGCTCCTAGTGTCTGGAGACTTAGTGGGAAGATGCAGCACCTCCCACTTCAGAAACAGGGAGACCCCAGTCCCAGCAATTCTCTTTCTAGGACTACTAGGTCATTCACCAGTCACATTTGTCTCCATAAATATCAAAGATTTAATACTCTCTACATTATTTTATTTATTTATTATTTTTATTTATTTATTAATTTATTTTTGGCCCCATGGCATGTAGGATTTTATTAGTTCCCCGACCAGGGATCAAACCCATGACCCCTGCAGTGGAAGTGTGGAGTATCAAACACTGGACCACCAGGGAAGCCTCTCTCTCTCTCTCTCTCTTTGTGTGTGTGTGTATATATATATATATATATATATATATATATATATATATATACTTTTTTTTTTTTTTCCTGCACTGGTCTCTTAGTTGCAGCATGTGGGATGTAGTTCCCTGACCAGGGATCAAACCCCCCGGGGCCCCTGCATTGGGAGCTCAGAATCTTAACCACTGGACTACCAGGGAAATCCCGCGAAGTCCCTCTATATTATTTTTTATTTAGGTATCATGGAAATCTAAACTCTTGCTATGTAGAATATGAAATTGCGAATGAAAGACTGTTTATAGAAAAAAGACTAAAAAATCTTTAAGTGGCACATATAGGCACTCAATATTTGTTGAATGAATGAATGTAAGGACAATAGAATATAATAATTCCATTTGGGATCAGATTATTAGTCTAGTATTTATAATCTAGTTTGTAGAAAAGTTGCTCTGTGAAATAATTATATATAGTATACTTAATCTCTCTTTTGAGTCAATCATTTTTCAATTATCCATTAATTTATCTAAATTAAAAAACATTTCTATTATAGTTTCAGCCTATACAACTTTAGGAATAATTTCCAAATGTTTATATTATGATATAAAGATATGGTTCTATTCAAAACCTACCTTACTTGTGACTCTTACTCATTCTCCAATGATACAGTAGTTTGTAAAAAAAAAAAAAAAGTATTTTCCTGAATATATTTTGAAGCAATTCAAAGAAAACTTTTTGTTTGTTTGTTTGTTTCATTTTAACATCTTTATTGGAGTATAGTTGCTTTACAATGGTATGTTAGTTTCAGCTTCACAACAAAATGAAACAGTTATATATATACATATGTTCCCATACCTCTTCCCGCTTGCATCTCCCTCCCTCCCACCCTCCCTATCCCACCCCTCCAGGCGGTCACAAAGCACCGAGCTGATCTCCCTGTGCTATGCGGCTGCTTCCCACTAGCTATCTACCTTACGTTTGGTAGTGTATATATGTCCATGTCTCTCTCTCCCTTTGTCACAGTTTACCCTTCCCCCTCCCCATAGCCTCAAGTCCATTCTCTAGTAAGTCTATGTCTTTATTCCTGTTTCACCCCTAGATTTTTCATGACATTTTTTTTCTTAAATTCCATATATATGTGTTAGCATACGGTATTTGTGTCTCTCTTTCTGACTTACTTCACTCTGTATGACAGACCCTAGGTCTATCCACCTCATTACAAATAGCTCAATTTCGTTTCTTTTTACGGCTGAGTGATATTCCATTGTATATATGTGCCACATCTTCTTTATCCATTCATCCGATGATGGACACTTAGGTTGTTTCCATCTCCAGGCTATTGTAAATAGAGCTGCAATGAACATTTTGGTACATGACTCTTTTTGAATTATGGTTTTCTCAGGGTATATGCCCAGTAGTGGGATTGCTGGGTCATATGGTAGTTCTATTTGTAGTTTTTAAAGGAACCTCCATACTGTTCTCCACAGTGGCTGTATCAATTTACATTCCCACCAAAAGTGTAAGAGGGTTCCCTTTTCTCCACACCCTCTCCAGCATTTATTGTTTCTAGATTTTTTGATGATGGCCATTCTGACTGGTGTGAGATGATATCTCATTGTAGTTTTGATTTGCATTTCTCTAATGATTAGTGATGTTGAGCATTCTTTCATGTGTTTGTTGGCAGTCTCTATATCTTCTTTGGAGAAATGTCTGTTTAGGTCTTCTGCCCATTTTTGGATTGGGTTGTTTGTTTTTTTGTTATTAAGCTGCATGAGCTGCTTATAAATTTTGGAGATTAATGCTTTGTCAGTTGCTTCATTTGCAAATATTTTATCCCATTCTGAGGGTTGTCTTTTGGTCTTCTTTATGGTTTCCTTTGCTGCGCAAAATCTTTTAAGCTTCATTAGGTCCCATTTGTTTACTTTTGTTTTTATTTCCATTTCTCTAGGAGGTGGGTCAAAAAGGACCTTGCTGTGATTTATGTCATAGAGTGTCCTGCCAATGTTTTCCTCTAAGAGTTTGATAGTTTCTGGCCTTACATTTAGGTCTTTAATCCATTTTGAGCTTATTTTTGTGTATGGTGTTAGGGAGTGATCTAATCTCATACTTTTACATGTAGCTGTCCAGTTTTCCCAGCACCACTTATTGAAGAGGCTGTCCTTTCTCCACTGTACATTCCTGCCTCCTTTATCAAAGATAAAGTGACCATATGTGCGTGGGTTTATCTCTGGGCTTTCTATCCTTTTCCATTGATCTATCTTTCTGTTTTTGTGCCAGTACCATACTGTCTTGATTACTGTAGCTTTGTAGTATAGTCTGAAGTCAGGAATCCTGATTCCTCCAGCTCCGTTTTTTGTTCTCAAGATTGCTTTGGCTATTCGGGGTCTTTTGTGTTTCCATACAAATTGTGAAATTTTTTGTTCTAGTTCTGTGAAAAATGCCAGTGGTAGTTTGATAGGGATTGCATTGAATCTGTAGATTGCTTTGGGTAGTAGAGTCATTTTCACAATGCTGATTCTTCCAATCCAAGAACATGGTATATCTCTCCATCTATTTGTATCATCTTTAATTTCTTTCATCAGTGTCTTATAATTTTCTGCATACAGGTCTTTTGTCTCCTTAGGTAGGTTTATTCCTAGATATTTTATTCTTTTTGTTGCAATGGTAAATGGGAGTGTTTTCTTGATTTCACTTTCAGATTTTTCATCCTTAGTGTATAGGAATGCCAGAGATTCCTGTGCATTAATTTTGTATCCTGCTACTTTACCAAATTCATTGATTAGCTCTAGTAGTTTTCTGGTAGCATCTTTAGGATTCTCTATGTATAGTATCATGTCATCTGCAAAGAGTGACAGCTTTACTTCTTCTTTTCCGATTTGGATTCCTTTTATTTCCTTTTCTTCTCTGATTGTTGTGGCTAAAACTTCCAAAACTATGTTGAAGAAGAGTGGTGAGAGTGGGCAACCTTGTCTTGTTCCTGATCTTACTGGAAATGCTTTCAGTTTTTCACCATTGAGGATGATGTTGGCTGTGGGTTTGTCATATATGGCCTTTATTATGTTGAGGAAAGTTCCCTCTATGCCTACTTTCTGCAGGGTTTTTATCATAAATGGGTGTTGAATTTTGTCAAAAGCTTTCTCTGCATCTATTGAGATGATCACATGGTTTTTCTCCTTCAATTTGTTAATATGGTGTATCACGTTGATTGATTTGCGTATATTGAAGAATCCTTGCATTCCTGGAATAAACCCCACTTGATCATGGTGTATGATCCTTTTAATGTGCTGTTGGATTCTGTTTGCTAGTATTTTGTTGAGGATTTTTGCATCTATGTTCATCAGTGATATTGGCCTGTAGTTTTCTTTCTTTGTGACATCCTTGTCTGGTTTTGGTATCAGGGTGATGGTGGCCTCGTAGAATGAGTTGGGGAGTGTTCCTCCCTCTGCTATATTTTGGAAGAGTTTGAGAAGGATAGGTGATAGCTCTTCTCTAAATGTTTGATAGAATTTGCCTGTGAAGCCATCTGGTCCTGGGGTTTTGCTTGTTGGAAGATTTTTAATCACAGTTTCAATTTCAGTGCTTGTGATTGGTCTGTTCATATTTTCTATTTCTTCCTGATTCAGTCTTGGCAGATTGTGCCTTTCTAAGAATTTGTCCATTTCTTCCAGGTTGTCCACTTTATAGGTATAGAGTTGCTTGTAGTAGTCTGTTAGGATGCTTTGTATTTCTGAGTTGTCCATTGTAACTTCTCCTTTTTCATTTCTAATTCTATTGATTTGAGTCTTCTCCCTTTTTTTCTTGATGAGTCTGGCTAATGGTTTATCAATTTTGTTTATCCTTTCAAAGAACCAGCTCTTAGTTTTATTGATCTTTGCTATCGTTTCCTTCATTTCTTTTTCATTTATTTCTGATCTGATTTTTATGATTTCTTTCCTTCTGCTAACTTTGGGGTTTTTTTGTTCTTCTTTCTCTAATTGCTTTAGGTGCAAGGTTAGGTTGTTTATTCAAGATGTTTCCTGTTTCTTAAGGTAGGATTATATTGCTATAAACTTCCCTCTTAGAACTGCTTTTGCTGCATCCCATAGATTTTGAGTCGTCGTGTCTCCATTGTCATTTGTTTCCAGGTATTTTTTGATTTCCTCTTTGATTTCTTCAGTGATCACTTCGTTATTAAGTAGTGTATTGTTTAGCCTCCATGTGTTTGTATTTTTTACAGATATTTTCCTGTAATTGATATCTAGTCTCATAGCGTTGTGGTCGGAAAAGATACTTGATACAATTTCAATTTTCTTAAATTTACCAAGGCTTGATTTGTGACCCAAGATATGATCTATCCTGGAGAATGTTCCATGAGCACTTGAGAAGAATGTGTATTCTGTTGTTTTTGGCTGGAATGTCCTATAAATATCAATTAAGTCCATCTTGTTTAATGTATCATTTAAAGCTTGTGTTTCCTTATTTATTTTCATTTTGGATGATCTGTCCATTGGTGAAAGTGGGGTGTTAAAGTCTCCTACTATGAATGTGTTACTGTCGATTTCCCCTTTTATGGCTGTCAGTATTTGCCTTATGTATTGAGGTGCTCCTATGTTGGGTGCATAAATATTTACAATTGTTATATCTTCTTCTTGGATCGATCCCTTGATCATTATGTAGTGTCCTTCTTTGTCTCTTCTAATAGTCTTTATTTTAAAGTCTATTTTGTCTGATATGAGAATTGCTACTCTAGCTTTCTTTTGGTTTCCATTTGCATGAAATACCTTTTTCCATCCCCTTACTTTCAGTCTTTATGTGTCTCTAGGTCTGAAGTGGGTCTCTTGTAGACAGCAAATATATGCGTCTTGTTTTTGTATCCATTCAGCCAGTCTGTGTCTTTTGGTGGGAGCATTTTGTCCATTTACATTTAAGGTATTTATCGATATGTGTGTTCCCATTCCCATTTTCTTAATTGTTTTGGGTTCGTTATTGTAGGTCTTTTCCTTCTTTTGTGTTTCTTGCCTAGAGAAGCTCCTTTAGCAGTTGTTGTAGAGCTGGTTTGGTGGTGCTGAACTCTCTCAGCTTTTGCTTGTCTGTAAAGGTTTTAATTTCTCCATCAAATCTGAATGAGATCCTTGCTGGGTAGAGTAATCTTGGTTGCAGGTTTTTCTCCTTCAACACTTTCAGTATGTCCTGCCACTCCCTTCTGGCTTGCAGAGTTTCTGCTGAAAGATCAGCTGTTAACTTTATGGGGATTCCCTTGTGTGTTATTTGTTATTTTTCCCTTGCTGCTTTTAATATGTTTTCTTCGTATTTAATTTTTGACAGTTTGATTAATATGTGTCTTGGCGTGTTTCTCCTTGGATTTATCCTGTATGGGACTCTCTGTCCTTCCTGCACTTGATTAACTATTTCCTTTACCATATTAGGGAAGTTTTCAACTATAATCTCTTCAAATATTTTCTCAGTCCCTTTCTTTTTCTCTTCTTCTGGAACCCCTATAATTCGAATGTTGGTGCGTTTAATGTTGTCCCAGAAGTCTCTGAGACTGTCCTCAGCTCTTTTCATTCTTTTTTCTTTATTCTGCTCTGCATTAGTTATTTCCACTATTTTATCTTCCAGGTCACTTATCCGTTCTTCTGCCTCAGTTATTCTGCTATTGATCCCACCTAGAGTATTTTTCATTTCATTTATTGTGTTGTTCATCGTTTGTTTCATCTTTAGTTCTTCTAGGTCCTTGTTAACTGTTTCTTGCATTTTGTCTATTCTATTCCAAGATTTTCGATCATCTTTACTATCATTATTCTGAATTCTTTTTCAGGTAGACTGCCTATTTCCTCTTCATTTGTTAGGTCTGGTGCGTTTTTATCTTGCTCCTTCATCTGCTGTGTGTTTTTCTGTCTTTTCATTTTGCTTATCTTACTGTGTTTGGGGTCTCCTTTTTGCAGGCTGAAGGTTTGTAGTTCCTGTTGTTTTTTGTGTCTGTCCCCAGTGGCTAAGGTTGGTTCAGTGGGTTGTGTAGGCTTCCTGGTGGAGGGTACTAGTGCCTGTGTTCTGGTGGATGAGGCTGGATCTTGTCTTTCTGGCGGGCAGGTCCACGTCTGGTGTTGTGTTTTGGGGTGTCTGTAGACTTATTATGATTTTGGGCAGCCTCTCTGCTAATGGGTGGGGTTGTGTTCCTGTCTTGCTAGTTGTTTGGCATAGGATGTCCAGCACTCTAGCTTGCTGGTCATTGAGTGAAGCTGGGTGCTGGTGTTGAGATGGAGATCTCTGGGAGATTTTCGCCGTTTGATATTATGTGCAGCTGGGAGGCCTCTTGTGGACCAGTGTCCTGAAGTTGGCTCTCCCACCTCAGAGGCACAGCACTAACTCCTGGCTGCAGCAGCAAGAGCCTTTCATCCGCACCGCTCCTTAATTTGGGATGATTCGCTGTCTATTCATGGATTCCACAGATGCAGGGTACATCAAGTTGATTGTGGAGCTTTAGCCCGCTGCTTCTGAGGTTGCTGGGAGAGAGTTCCCTTTCTCTTCTTTGTTCTCACAGCTCCCAGGGGCTCAGCTTTGGATTTGGCCCCGCCTGTACATGTAGGTCGCTGGAGGGCATCTGTTCTTTGCTCAGACAGGACAGGGTTAAAGGAGCCGCTGATTCGGGGGCTCTGACTCACTCAGGCCGGGGGGGAGGGAGGGGCACGGCGTGCGGGGTGGGCCTGTGGCGGCAGAGGCCGGCATGACGTTGTAAGAGCCTGAGGTGCGCCGTGCGTTCTCCTGGGGGAGTTGTCCCTGGATCCCGGGACCCTGGCAGTGGCGGGCTGCACAGGCTCCCCGGAAGGGGGTGTGGATAGTGACCTGTGTTCGCACACAGGCTTCTTGGTGGCGGCAGCAGCGGCCTTAGCGTCTCATGTCTGTCTCTAGGGTCCGCACTTTTAGCCGCGGCTCGCGCCCGTCTCTGGAGCTCCCTTAAGCAGCGTTCTTAATCCCCTCTCCTCGCGCACCAGGAAACAAAGAGGGAAGAAAAAGTCTCTTGCCTCTTTGGCAGGTCAAGACTTTTCCACGGACTCCCTCCCGGCTAGCCGCGGTGCACTAACGCCCTGCAGGCTGTGTTCACCCCGCCAACCTCAGTCCTTTCCCGGCGCTCCGACCAAAGCCGGAGCCTCAGCTCCCAGCCCCGCCCGCCCCGGCGGGTGAACAGACAAGCCTCTCGGCTGGTGAGTGCCGGTCGGCCCCGATCCTCTGCGCTGGAATCTCTTCGCTTTGCCCTCCGCACGCCTGTTGCTGTGCTCTCCTCCGCGGCTCCGAAGCTCCCCTACTCCGCCACCCGCAGTCTCCGCCCGCGAAGGGGCTTCCTAGTGTGTGGACACTTTTCCTCCTTCACAGCTCCCTCCCGCTGGTGCAGAACCCGTCCCTATCCTTTTGTCTCTGTTTATTTTTTTCTTTTGCCCTAACCAGGTACGTGGGGGGGTTCCTTGCCTTTTGGGAGGTCTGAGGTCTTCTGCCAGCGTTCAGTAGGTGCTCCGTAGGAGTTGTTCCACGCGTAGATGTATTTCTGGTGTATCTGTGGGGAGGAAGGTGATCTCCGCGTCTTACTCTTCTGCCATCTTCCCGGAAGTCTAAGTTTTTAAGTTTAATTTTCATCTTTATTTAATGCTAGAAATGGCTCTCAGATTAATAGCTAGTATATGGTAAGATTTCTAATGGATAACATTGTACTAAATGGATGCTAATGGATCAACGTTCCATTGGATATTGATAAATATTATCAAGCTTGACATGTATTATCTATAGAGTAGGACCAACAAATTTTAAATCTTATTTGTAAGAAAGTAAGAAAAAAAAGGGGGGGTTAAAATGCGAGTGTATAAATTATATAAGCTTTACCAAGAGAAATTCTGTAGTAAATATCAAAAGCCCTAAAAGTTTTTATACCATTTGATCCAGGGGGTATTGTTTGCAGGACAGTGAGAGTGCCGAGTCCTAACCACTGGACCACCAGGGAATCCCCAGTTATTATTTTTTTTAAACTCTCATTGTTAACAGTTTTACTGAACTTAATGATTTTTAATAAGAAATAAAAATTCAATAGCTTAAAAAAAAAACAGTCCTTAATACAGGCTAGAGAAATCATCGTGAAAAAATGAAGAAAGCCTCACATATAAACACAAAAGAAAACATTAAAAGGAAGTGATCACTTGAAACAATTTTCTCTCTGCCCCACCTCTCTGAAAGATGAGCCTTCTATCTATGGAGAATCAATGGAAGTTGTTGTATAATTTTTGGTATTGGCAATGACTAATAAGCTGTTCTTTAATTTTGCTTTAAAAGAAATTTCATAATAAGGAAAATTCACCAAGGATTTTAAAGCTTGGGTTGATTCAGCTAGGTAGTCTTAGGGGGGAAATTAACTTTTCTAGTTCTCACAGTCATTAAAAAGGAAGCTGTGTACCATCTTTTTCAGCCTGGTGGACGCAAAGTAAGTGTTGTATCAGCTTTGTATATACATCCTACCATCCAAACATTCAGCAAGGCGAAGTTTGGGTGTGAGGTGTTTTATATGGATGTGAAAAATAGCTACTTATTCAATCCTTCCAGAAAAGAAATTTCTTACCAAATGGCAGAGCATTAGGCATCAGGTGTTAACAAAACCCCAGCTGTCATCCATGGAACTAACAGATGTTATGAGAAATATCCTGGCAACTCCTATCCAGTACTGTGACTCAAGACTTAATATTGGGCACTTCCCTGGTGGTGCAGTGGTTGGGAATCCGCCTGCCAACGCAGGGGACACAGGTTCGAGCCCTGGTCCGGGAAGATCCCACATGCCGCGGAGCAACTAAGCCCGTGCACCACAACTACTGAGCATGAGCTCTAGAGCCCATGAGCCACAACTACTGAAGCCCGCGCGCCAGAGCCCATGCTCCGCAACAAGAGAAGCCAACGCAATGGGAAGCCTGCGCACCGCAATGAAGAGTAGCCCCCGCTCGCCGCAACTAGAGAAAGCCCGCGCACAGCAACGGAGACCCAACGCAGCCAAAAATAAATAAATTTATTTATTTTTTTAAAGTGAGCTTGTTGTTTTTCATTAACCATATGACTTGAAGTTAATTACCTGGCTTCTTTGAGCCCAAGAGTTTTAACTTGTTGAATGATAAGACTTTCATATCTCTGAAATTCTTTCTAGTTCTAGCACATATTGTTCCAATGTTTTGTTTTTTTTTTTCTTTTTGGCCGGGCCACACGGCTTGCAAGATCTTAGTTCCCCAACCAGGGATCAGACCTGTGCCCCCTGCAGTAGAAGCATGGAGGCCTAACCACTGGACCAGCAGGAATTCCCTCTAGTTCTTTAATCAACAGCTAGATTATCAGTGAAAGTGGTATATTTCTTCTAAGACTGAAATAGAAAACCTATCTTCTTTTTTTTTTTTGCGGTACGCGGGCCTCTCACTGTTGTGGCCTCTCCCATTGCGGAGCACAGGCTCCGGACACGCAGGCTCAACAGCCGTGGCTCACGTGCCCAGCCGCTCCGCGGCATGTGGGCTCTTCCCAGACCCAGGCACGAACCCATGTCCCCTGCATCGGCAGGCGGACTCTCAACCACTGCGCCACCAGGGAAGCCCAAAAACCTATCTTCTTTAAAAGCAATTCCTTATGTTAGCTTGTTTTATAAAATATCTTAAATGCATCAAAATGTGTAATTAAGAACAGAACAAACTTCTTTGTACCCACCATACAGCTAAAATGTAGAACATTACAGTTTTTCATCATGTTGGCAAAAATCCTTAAGTTTGACAAAACATGTTATTGGAAAATCTGCAGGGAAGCTGGCATTTTCATACATTGCTGGTCGGAATGCAGGAATATCAGGGGAATTTGGCAATATCTAGCAAAATTACCTATGCATTTAACCTTGGACACTATAATCACCTTTCTATAAAATGTATCTCAAAGATATATAGGCAGAAATATGAAATGATGTATGTACAAGGTGATTCATTGTAGTATTATTTGTAATAGTAAAAGATTAGAAACCATTCAAATGTTCATCAGTAAGAGACTAGTTTAAGAAACAATGGTACATCCATATGATTCGTCCTATGCTGCTGTAAAAGATGCCCTGTAAAGTGCTACGGGGAGAAAAAAGAAAAAACAAATGCTATGGAATATGCACAGTATGCTACTTCCTGTGTAAGAAAGGAGACTATAGATATATGTGTGTGTGTGTGTTTTAAGTAACAATAGAAGGACAAACCAAAAGCCAATAAAAATGGTTACGTATAGTGAAAGGAAAAAACCAGAAGCAAGGTATGGCAAATAAGCATGTGAAAAAATTCTCAACATGGTATGTCATTAGAGAATTGCAAATTAAAACAAGATACCAATACACACATATTACAATGGTTAAAATCCAAAACACTGACAACGCCAAATGCTGGGAAGGATGTGGTGCAACAGAAACTCATTCATTTCTAGTAGGAATGCAAAATGGTACAGCCACTTCGGAAAACAGTTTAGCAGTTTCTTACAAAACTAAGCATACTCTTACCATATGACCCAGCAATCACATCCTTTGGTATTTACCTTTTAAATATCCACAGAGGAACCTGAACACAGATGTTTATAGCAGTTTTATTCATAATTGCCAAAACTTGGAAGCAACCAAGATGTCCCTCAGTAGGTGAATGGATATATAAACTGTGGTACAACCAAACAATGGAATATTATTCAGCAATAAAAATAAATGAGCTGCCAAGCCACAAAAAGACATGGAGGAACTTTAAATGCATATTGCTAAGTGAAAGAAGCAAATCTGAAATGACTACATACCGTATGATTCTAATTATATGACATTCTGGAGAAGGCAAAACTATGGAGACAGTAAAAGATCAGTGGTTGCCAGAAGTTCTGGGGGAGGAAGGGATTAGGGATGAGTAAGTGAAGCATAGGGGACTATCAATGGCTGCTAAAATCATTAGGTGACATGTTGATGAGGGGCGTTATTATTACATGTGTTGATATCAGGTTGACCACTTTTGAACCTATTGATTGACAATCAGCGTTACGTGCCTTTTGTTGTGATACAATAGGAAATATACAGCATAATGAATGAAGTATCTTTGCCTAAGTAAATAAACCTAAATCTAAACCAAGCCTCTAAATCTAACTGCAAGTTTATAGGAAATAGCATCCCATATTTATCAAAATGATAAAACTTGACAAGTCTGACCTTAGCAAGCTTGGTGAAGATGTGAAACTTCGGGAACTCTCACATTGCTGGTAGGCGTGCAAATTGACCATCCTTAAACTATGGGGAAAATCACCTTCTTGCCACTAGATGGTGCCTATTGGCTTTTGAGTAGTTTATTGTATTGTCTTCTATTAGGTTGCTACATTTCTGTAATTACTCGGCATCATCATTGGAGGAAGGGACTAGGCAAAAGCACCAGAGGAGTTGTAATCTGGACCCAGACAGCCATATCTGCTTTCTGCCTGTCACACCATGTTGGCACTGGGGACACATCTCTGAAGCTTGCTGTTTCCCCAAGCCACTTATTTTATTCAGTTCCTTAGCAATATCTATCTCTAATACTGTGTCAAAGATATTTTTTCTGAAAAATATGTTTTTTGATATTCAATAGCTTCATTCCTATTTTTTTAGTTTGAGATCAGAGTTATAGGAAATGGTACAAAGAAATTCTATACACCCTTCACCCAAGACCTAGATTCCCTCTTATTAATATTTCACCATTCTCTTGCCTTTTCTCTCTCTCTCTCTCTTTCCCTCCCCTTCTCATTATCTCACATGTATAAATATATGAGATATCAATTATGTATAATTTTATAAACCATTTAAGAGTAAGTTGCAGACATGATGTCCCGTTGGCCTTATAAACAAGGGGCACTGTTCAACAAAAACGACAGCATCCCTATCAAAATCAGGACAGTTTCTCAGACTTTCCTTATCTTTTATAGTCTTGGTATTTTTGAGGGCTAGGTACTTTGTACGAACTTCAGTTTGGGTTTGTTTGTTGTTTCCTCATGATTAGATACAAGTTATGGTTTGGGGGTCAGGAATATTACAAATGCAATGCCATGTCCTCAGTGCATCATATCAGGAAGCACACAGTGTCAATGTGTCTTCTTACTGGTAATACTAACCTTTCTCATTTTGTTTCTCCACTCAGAGATAATTAATAAATACTTTGTAGTTACTAATTAACATATAATTTTTAAGTATTTTGTGGGGACTGTGTAAATATCCTTTTTCTCATCAAACTTTCACCTGCTATTTTGCCTGCATAAATTATTACTGTGGTTGTTACTAAATGTTCATTTTCTAATTCCGTTATTCCTTCTACATTAATTAGCTGGCATTCTTTCCATTTATTTATTCATTTCTTTATACCAGTATAGACTCATGGATTCCTTTTGTTCAATGGTTTATAACCCATTATTAGTATTATTTATTTTGATGCTCAAAATGTCCCATATTTCACCACTGGGAGCCCCTTCAGGTTAAATTCTGTATCCTTTAACCTGTTCCCAATATACTTTGGGAGCTTCCTTATTTTCTGGAACAAGAAGATGCTTCAGACTCATCTTTACTTTCCATGGCACAGCCCTAGAACTGGCAACTTATCCAATGAACTCTGGTTCCTTTTAGTAAGCTACTTAGAAACCAAGATCTGGGTGTCATTGCTTGCAGGCCTCTCACCAAAAAGAGCTAGGATTACTCCTGTATCTACACCTATATCTGTTCTAACATTCTCTCTCTTTCTCTCTCTCTCTTCCCCCGCTTCTCTGCCCCTCTCTCATTTATATATGTAAATAACTCTGACTTCACAGCAATCTCTACAATTCCAATCCAATACCTCAAAGTTTATTCTCACCTCCCCCTTTTCCATATTTGTACCCCCTTCTCCAACAAGAACATTGTCCCGGCCCTACCATACCTGCCAGGTGTACCAGTTTAGTCCCTTTGACCCCAAATGGTCCCCAGTCATTTGCGATTTCTCCCTCCCCCTCACTGTGAACATATGATAAACCACTAAGCCTGAATATCCTGCCTCCTAAATATTTCTTGAATCTGTCTGTTTCTCTATATTCTTTATGTGTGATTATATGACTGGGAAAACTGTACCAGCTGCCTAGCAAGTCATCAATGGAATTGTGGGAGCTAGTATTTTCTTTCTCCCTCTCCCTCTAATGTTTTTTGGATTAATAAGACCAATTATTAAGGGTCTTATTAATCATGGTTAAAGAGCAACGTGTTCCCCAGCCCATGTTTGCTCTCATCCCAATAATTATTGAGAGGGCCCAAAAGTTGGATGTGAGGAGTTAAGTCTTAGTCCTGGTCCACAAAAATGAAGTGATACTCAGAAGGCAAAGCTCTCCTGATGGAGGAAGTGGCAGAAAGTGAGAGGCCACCTCTATCAGTCCAGCATCACTGGTGGCTTGGTATCTTGTAGCTTCCTAATCGTAATCTGCAACCTGAGTTTCTGTGGATAGGTGAGTGCATCTCAGTTTGATGCTGTACTCTCTTTTCTAGTAATGTGCTCCAGAAGTCCAGTTGGCTGTACTTGTCTTTTAAATATTTTGCATCGTCAATGACCTTGCCTTATAACCTCAGAGTTTATCTAAGAGGTAGAAGTCAGGTAAGGTTGGGAAAAGCACCTTTTCTCCTGATGATAAAAGAAATCATCACATTCTAGAAATCTGAGGAAAATGAAAGTAAAATGAAGAAAACAAACATCACCATAATACTATAACACTCGGATATAATTTCTTCCAGTTTTTTCTATGCTCTTGTAAAACAAACTTGATTTTATTATAGGCATTTACTTTTATATCCTGTTTTTTCTGTAATGTCATATAAGCATTCTTCCATTTCATTTAAATGTCTTTGTAAACATCATTAATGAAAACATAGATGTGTCCTAACCATGTCCTAATTTTTACATTGAGTTTTTTTCCTGTTTTTTACAATGCTGAGTAATGCTGGAATAAACATTTGTGTACATAAATCTCTGTTCTCATTGATAATTATCTTCTTAGGTTGGATTGCCAGATGTAGGATATCTGGTCAAAGTCTATGAATATAGTTAAGCTCTTGGAGCATATTGCCAAATTGTTTTCCAAAAAGCTTGCTATAATCTACCCTTTCAGCAGCCATATATACGAGTGAATGCCTTTCTCACTCTGACACTGCATCTTAAAGGATAGGATAAGAAGTAAGAATAGGATGATAAAAAGGGAGATAAATGGAAAAGAGAGATCAAGTAGTCGCCTGAGGAAGAACATTCATTTCTAACTTTTATCTTTTTACACTAGGGTGTGAGGTGATGTTTAGCCATTTTGATTTTCTTGGGAGCTTTTAGCCCGGTCTGATGTACACATCTAGGGAAACAGAAGATCCTAGATTCTAAGATACTTTGGTGATGTTGGGACATTCAGCTTTATCATTTGGTGGGAAGGTGAAAGAAATGGAATTGCCCAGTCTGGACACTCTGGAGCATCCTCCCTGCCTCTTTTTCTCTAACCCTTCACAACTGATCAATCAACAAACCCAGCCATTCTACCTTTTCTCTGTCTGTCACCACCTCTTCACCCCTATTAGCTTCTCTAGTTCAGGCTGTCATCCTTCACTCGAATAAATGCAATAACCTCCTAACAGATCTCTCTCAAATCAACCTTTACATAAAGTAGTCTGTCTAAAGCATAAATCTAGCCATCTCATATTCCTGTTTAAAAGCCCTCAAGGGTGCCTCATTGCCTACAGAATAAGGATCAAGCTCTTGACAAGGGTCTGCTAATCTCTCCCCCACCTGTCACTACTGCTACATCTTACTTCCTCCTGTCCTGAGCCTTATACTTCATTAATAGCAAGCTATTTATAGCTACTTCACAAACACCACTTTGTTTCTTGCCTCTAATATGCTCATTCCTATTACTTAGCATACCCTGCTCCCTGAAAATGACTTTATTTCTTTTTCCAAAATAGTACAATAATTGCCCCTCCTTGGAGTCATATCATACTTCCCTGTCCCACAGATATCAGGTTTGGCTACATGGTTTGTTTGGACTAGGAATATGTGAGCAGAAGTTACGTTTGTCACTTCCAAGCATAAGCTTTAAGAGTCAGAACATGGCTTGCTATGCTCCTTTCTTTCCCCCATGCTACGAGATTAGTAATGTGGACAATCTACAATGGGCACGAACGAGAAGTAAACCTTTCTTGCTGTGAGCCACTGAGCTTCTGGAGTTATCTGTTACTGCAGCATTAAGAATCCTATCCTGGGGACTTCCCTGGTAGTCCAGTGGTTAAGACTCTGTGCTTCCACTGCAGGGGGCGGAGGTTCAATCCCTGGTCGGGGGAACTAAGATCCTGCATGTTGCACAGTGTGGCCCAAAAAATAAGTAAATTTTTAAAAATAAAAATAAAAAGAATCCTATACTGGCTGATACACTGGCCATCTCCTAGTCATTCTTTCACACAGGGTACTACCTCCACTGAGGTTCTGTAATAGATGTATGGCTACCCAGTACTTGATACAAGCAAACTTCCTGTTTGGAGAAGCTGCCATTGCATGAATTTTGTCAGGAGGCACTTTCTGCCTCCCACTGGGGAAGCCAAAAAGAACTGACCCTTGTTCTCCCGGATTCCTCACAGCTAGAGAATAGGCATGTGACCTAAGTTCAGCCATTTGGAAGCTCTGGACTCAGGACTTTGAATCTTAATACAAAGAAGCAAGAACAGTATATTATAGTATCATTTATGTTGCTAGTGGCAGCTGCCAGTGTCCAGTGGAGTGACAGCAGTGAGAGTGCAGTCAGGGGTGTAACAGTGAGTGTCCAGTAGTGACAAGGTAAGCAGACTGTTCCGGTGGTGTGATCTAGCTGTCTTTCAGACTGCCAAGTTCCCTCATTCCTGCTCATTTTCTTAGCCTGCTTTTCTAGTTTCCCTACCAATTCTTTGATGTACCTAATATCCTTCCAATCAATCCGTTTTCTGCTTAAATTATCCAGAGTTGCTTTTGGTTGTCTGCAATCAAGAAACTTATTCTTACCAATTCCCAGGGCTCGAAGTGACCTGGTCTCCACATGGAGTCACATTTTCTTTCTCTTTTTTATTAATTTTTGGGTTTTTTTCTTTCTTTTCTGTCTCTTTTTTTAGTCACATTTTAATAGCCCAATCCTGCATCCAAAAAGAACTGTAAAAAGAGTTCCAATCCCTGTCTAATTTCTCTGAAGAACATTAAAAGGGATCTCTTTTATGACTCATATTTACTGATATTCATGCTCTTTCCTCACCCACCTCCACCCTGAGAAATTTCTCACTCAGAGCTCCTCCAGAGCATCACACTCACAAACTTCCCACCTCTCCACACCTGGACTGCCCAACCCTGGGACCTCTTTTCCTCTTACCCTCTCTCTCTGCCAGCTCTTTGTTATCTAGATCCTCTTACCTCATCCAGTTAGATCCTTATGTATTTTATTTCACCTCCCAGACCTTGGTTCTCTCTACTCATTTTTTCAATTCTGCAAAAGGTCTGGGAATCAAGCTGGCCAAGAGAAGATTCTCCTTAAAGTAGAGGTGGCAAAACAGCAGCCCACAAGCTACCCCTAGCCCTCCAACTTAGTTTAAGTTGTAGAGTGTTGCTGTTGTCTTTATTGAGTTAGTTTCCAACATTTAACAGTGGGTGAATTTCACCTAAAAATCTGGATTTCCAGATCTTCTGGAAAATTAAAAGACCTGGCAACATTGGGATCCCATTTTCTCCGTGGTAAGAATCAACGGGAGCTTGATAGCAGCCGTCTCCGTTGGTGGGGCATCACTCCAGTTCTCCATGATCCCTCCCCACTTTTCCTCATTCAGGTTGCTTTTCTGCCTCCTGTGGGCATTTGAATTTGCTACCCCTGCTCTGTAAGGCACACCAGGAAGGACAGGAAGCATCTGTGAGATGAAAGAGCATATCTTCTTTAGGGATGGGGCATCAAGTGAAAGAAAGCATACAGGAGGGTAGCACTTGCATATTGTAAATCCTGTCCTGCCACAATAGGACAAAGGAGGAGAGACTAGTGAAAGAGGAGCATAGAAGAAAGTGAGGCAGTTTCAGAGAGCATGGTGGGTAGGGGGACAAGACAAATGGATTAAGGTGCCTAGCTGGCCTGAAGGATAAAAGTGCAGTGTTTACAATCTTCCATGAGCTTGTGTTTTGGAGGCTTTCTCTCTCTCCTCCCACCCTGCACTCCTGCTAATCCTCCCCCCTTCTCTATACCTGAAAGGCATCATCCTTGATATCCCTCCAAGCTGCAGAGGAAGCAGTATAGTGCTCTTAATTTAGAAGCAAACTGCATTTGATTCTACTTTAATGCATAAGGGAGAAAGCTTTTGAAAGGAATCTTTTTTTAAATCTATTTATTTATTTATTTATTGGCTGCATTGGGTCTTTGTTGCTGTGCACAGGCTTTCTCTAGTTGTGGCGAGCGGGGGCTACTCTTCGTTGCTGTGCACGGGCTTCTCATTGCAGTGGCTTCTCCTGTTGCAGAGTGCAGGCTCTAGGCGCACGGGCTTCAGTAGTTGTGATACGTGGGCTCAGTAGTTGTGGCTCGCAGGCTCTAGAGCACAGGCTTAGTAGTTGTGGCACACGGGCTTAGTTGCTCTGCAGCATGTGGGATCTTCCTGGACCAGGGCTCGAACCCGTGTCCCCTGCATTGGCAGGCAGATTCTTATCCACTGCACCACCAGGGAAGTCCCTGAAAGGAATCTTATGGTAAAATATTTTGAAAAGAATAGTTACCTTCCAAAGTTTCCTTATATTTCTTTTATATAAGATTTTTTCTTATGCAGTGTTAAAGTTCATGTAAATTATCAAACAATTGGGCTAAAATTTCTTACACTAAACATATTGTTTGCTTACAACTTTACAAGTTCTTCACTGAGAAAACTTACTTGAGACCTATATCTCTATATTATATCTGTATCTGTATGTGAAAGAGAGTTTCAACCCTTTAGTACTACATGATTGTGAGTATAAAATAAAACAGCAAGTTTCAGACTAGTAGAGAGGAAACCTATGGCAATGTTCAAGGAAAAGAGGGGGTCAATGAAACACTGGATTGTGAAGGTGCTCCACTTTAACATTATTCACTCCTTCCTCTGGAAAGAATTCAGGGATTTTAATATTTATAGTAATACATCACATTCATGCTTTTCAGGGAAGATCCAAGTGTTGAATATAGCTTGGAAGGAAAGGGAAAAGGAGATGACAGTGGAGAGGGGGAAAAAAAGCTGTGTTTCATCTTTGTTGCATGCACCTGAAAGGGAGAATTGATAAATGACAGATTTGGGTTACTATACTATTCTGTTTAACTTCCATTTCTTGTCACCTTTCTTGGCATGTTATTCCACTTTCTTGTAGTGCTTGGTTATTTTTTATATTGTAACCAGAGACAGCAGAATTTTTTACAAGCTGATAAAGTAAAATGATATCATCATTATGGAGAATAACTGGAAATATCTAATTAGTTTGAAGATGCACGTACCATGTGACCCAGAAATCCTTCCCGTAGATATATATCCTAGAACTCTTGCATATATGCACAGGGACACCTGTACAAGAATGTACTTGCAGTATTGTTGGTTATAATCTCTGTTAATAGTATAATAAATAACTGAATTGTGGCCTATTGATTGAACAAAATACTGTGCTGTAATGAAAAGGACTGAACTATGGCTTCATGTATCATTATGGAGGAATCTTGCAAATATAATGTTGATGAAGGGGAAAGCAGGTTGCAAAAGAAACATAGTATAACAATATAACAGTATTTGAAACAGTGTGGCTTAGTCATGCAGATACTCTGGAGTCAGACTCCTGAATTCAAAGCCATCTCCACTATTTACTACATGTGTGACCTTGGCAAGTAACTTAACCCATCTTGGCCTCAGTTTCCTTCTCTGTGAAATGGGGATAATAATTGTCCTACTTAATGTGGTTATTATGAAAAGAAAAATGAGTTAGTACTAAAGTACTGAGACGAATACATAATACCATTATTTTTCATACAGTGTATCTTCAGTCTAAAATCATGCAAAAAACACTCGGTATTTTGTAAGAATGTATACATGTAAAAGCACATAGATATGAATGTGAATGAAAATACAAATTAATGATAGCAGTTATCTCCTGGACAAAGAGCTATTTCTTTTTTTTTCTTGCTGCACTGTGCAGCTTGCGGGATCTTAGTTCCCTGAGCAGGGATTGAATCCAGGCCCCAGCAGTGAAAGCGCCATGTCCTAACCACTGGACCACCAGGGAATTCCCAGAGGAATTTCCCACATCTGTTTCTTGAGCTGTGGTAGGTACATGATTTTTTTTATTATAATCCTTATGCCTTTGTGTATGGCTAAACTACTTCATGATAAATTTTAAAGCAAGTAAATAAAGTTTAGCTTTAAAACTATACACACAGTGTAACCAAATTTCCCCAAGAATTGGAAAACAGAGGAAAATTCACCCCAAATCATACCCTTAACCCACGATTTTTAAAAATTATGTAATTCTTATTATCCAGCGATCCCACTCCTGGGAATATACCTGGACAAAACTCTAATTCAAAAAGATACATGCACCCCTATGTTCATAGCAGCACTATTCACAATAGCCAAAACATGGAAAAACCTAAATGTCCATCAACAGATGAATGGATAAAGAAGATGTGGTACATATATTCAATGGAATACTACTCAGCCATTAAAAAGAACTAAATAATGCCATTTGCAGCAATATGTATACAACTAGAGATTATCATACTAAGTGAAGTAAGTCAGAAAGAGAAAAACAAATACCATGTGACATCACTTATATGTGGAAGCTAAAATATGGCACAAATGAACCTATCTACAGAACAGAAACAGACTCATAGACATAGAGAACAGACTTGTGGTTGCCAAGGAGGGCAGGGGAGGGAGAGGGATGGACTGGGAGTTTGGGGTTGGTAGATGCAAACAGTTGCATTTAGAATGGATAAACAACAAGGTCCTAATGTATAGCACAGAGAATTATATTCAATATCCTGTGATAAACCATAATGGAAAAGAATATTAAAAAAGAATGTATATGTGTGTATAACTGAGTCACTTTGCTGTACAGCAGTGATTGCAACAACATTGTAAATCATCTATACTTTAATTTAAAAAAAATATATAATTCTTTCAACAACACAATGAGGTTGGTGAATAAGAACGTTATTTCTGCAACGTTACTCATAATAGCCAAAATCAACCCAAATGGCCATCAGCAAGCAAATGGATAAACAAAATGTTATATATCCATACAAAGGAAGGAAATTCAGTAATAAAAAAGCAATGAAATGTTGTTATATGTTACAACTCAGATGAAATTCAAAAACATTATGCTCAGTAGAAGGAGCCAGACAGAAATGACCACATATTATATGATTCCATTTATATGAAATGTCTAAAAAAGGCCAAAAAAGTGCCGAAAATAGATTAGTGTTTGCCTGGAGCCATGGGAGAGGAAACAAAGTGCCTGCCAATGGGCACAGAAGATTTTTAGGGGGTGATGGAAATATTCTACAACTGGATGGTGATGATGGTTGCACAACTTTGTATATTACTTTGTGAGTTATTAAAATTCATTGAATTATAAACCTAAAATGGGTGAATGTTAGAGTACGTAACTTATATGTCCAAAAAAACCCCCACTGTTTTTAAAAAGTCTTTAAAGATTAAACACTTATGCTTGGGGGAGAGGGAGGGAATGTTATTTTATTTTATTTTATTTATTTATTTTTTTTTTTGTGGTACACGGGCCTCTCACTGTTGTGACCTCTCCCGTTGTGGACCACAGGCTCTGGACGCGCAGGCTCAGCGGCCATGGCTCACGCTCCGCGGCATGTGGGATCTTCCCGGACCGGGGCACGAACCCGTGTCCCCTGCATCGTCAGGCGGACTCTCAACCACTGCGTCAGGCGGACTCTCAACCCATGTCCCCCGCATCATCAGGCGGACTCTCAACCACCAGGGAAGCCCGGGAATGTTATTTTAGACTACAGACATGAACATGGATACATATAAATCTGAGAAAGGACCCAGAACTCTACCCCATTAAACTATGTCAGTAAAAACCCTCCAGGTAGGTTGAGGTAGAGGCTGAAATCAAAGGCACCTTTCTGTCAGGGTCTCTGGGAGGAGGCCACCTTACAGGAAGACCCTCACCAACCTGGAATAGCCATAATAGAAAAAAAAAAAAAGTAATGGTGGCACCATTAGGCAGAGAGAAATCTGGAGATGGTGCTCCCAGCACTTCATGTTCTGTGGGTGGTTTGCAGGAGATTCAGAAGTTCCTGCATGCCCCAATTTGGGGAGGGTAGGCACCAAATCCTGGAAATTATGATCCTGGGACCATATACCATGTATCTGTTGAAGACCCTCAAATTTATATCTCACATCTAACTCTAGGCTCCAATTTCCAATGCCCAACCTGATATCTTCCCTTGGGCATTGCACAAAAATATACAACTAAACATAGCCCCAAATGTCAATCTTGATCTCTACAGCCCCAAACCTCCCCACCCACCATTCCCCCAGGTTTCCACCCCCATCCACATCCACTGTCCCAGTCTCCCCAGTACACAGAATCCACTTTCTCTATCTCCAGAGCTACCACTTGTTCTTGGCCACCATAATTTCTCTCCTGGACAAAGCAACAAACTCTTAACTGGCCTCTCTGCTTCCACTTTTGCTTTCCTCCAGCCTATCCCACACACAACAGCAAAACTTGTTTTCTTAAATGTAAATTGGGTCCTGTCACTTAAATGCCTAAGACTCTCCAATAGCTTCCTATTGTACACAGAGTAAATCCCTGAATAATCTGGCCTAAGTCCCCACCTGGCATTCTTCCCATTCCTCACTACATTTATTCACATTTGTTCTTCTCTCAATTTTCACATTTCCTAAGCGCTTCCCATCTCAAGGCTTTGGCACTTACTGTTCCTTCAATTTGTACCTATCTTTTGCCTTCTCGTTCTTCACATTTCAGCTTAAATATGCCCCTCACAAAGACACCTTCTCCAATCACTTTTTGTAAAGTAGCCTCCTTTTTTTTCCCCTTCCTTCATCTCCTTTTCATTTTCTTCACAGCACTTCTCACAATTTGCAACTATTATGTGTTGCTTTACTTATACTTTAGGCTGTT
The DNA here is from genome assembly GCF_008692025.1 of Phocoena sinus. NCBI lineage: Eukaryota > Metazoa > Chordata > Mammalia > Artiodactyla > Phocoenidae > Phocoena > Phocoena sinus. The sequence continues at coordinate 72,461,048 of NC_045767.1, forward strand.
TCTCTTATGAGAATTAAACCTTTATGAACCACACGCTACTTACTGTTGTAGCCCCAGCATACAGCAAAATACCTGGAACGGCTCAATAAAGATTTGTTGAATGAAAGCACTTAGAAAACCACTTGAATATTTCCCCCTATTGTTCAATTTTCAAAAAGAAACAGATTTTCTTGGTCGTATCAGGATTACTTTGCTTACAAGTAAAGGAAGCCCATTTAAGATGCAGATACAGAGGTGGAAATAAAGATGCAGACCTACTAGAGAATAGACTTGAGGACATGGGGAGGGGGAAGGGTAAGCTGGGACAAAGTGAGAGAGAGGCATGGACATATGTACACTACCAAACGTAAAATAGATAGCTAGTGGGAAGCAGCCGCATAGCACAGGGAGATCAGCTCGGTGCTTTGTGACCACCTAGAGGGTTGGGATAGGGAGGGTGGGAGGGAGGGAGACGCAAGAGGGAAGAGATATGAGGACCTATGTATATGTATAACTGATTCACTTTGTTATAAAGCAGAAAGTAACACACCATTGTACAGCAATTATACTCCAATAAAGATGTTTAAAAAAAAAAAGATGTAGATACAGGATTCTCTCAGAAAGCTGAAGGGCAAAGGTACAGATGTGTTTTAGGAAAGAACTCAACACAGAAACTGGGGTACTATAGGGAACCTGGGAATTTTACCCTACATGCAAGCTAACAAGTTAGCCTGCCACCGTTACATTCTGGCAGAAGACAGAAGGTTCCTGAGTTAGAGACAAAGAACAGTATATCATTCATACCCATAGCAGTAGCCAGAGGATCAGCATTTGCACTGGTTCTGAGCTCCAGTTCCCACAGGGCCAGGTGGTGCTTACACACCCAGTGTGTTGTGTTACAGGTGAGAAACTCCAAGTTTAGGGAACCCGAATCTTCTATAATGGGCAGGATGCATGCTTGACCTTGGCCCTGGGAGGAAACATTATTTTTATTGTATTGGATCATAAACAAACCTGCTTTTTTGCTACAGAGAGACATTATCTTTATATTCCAAGGTTGTTTGTTGTATAAACATCCTTGAAAAGATAATCCAGAACAAGGATGGCAGTGCCTCACTCACAAGATATGCAGAAATGCAAGAGATCCAGGGAGAAATGGCTCCCACCAGGCAGGTGAGGGGGACAGGATGCCCTAAGCCCAAAAAAGTAACAGACATCCACCAAAATCTCTGGAGCGTGGTAGCTTTTAGAATGGTTGTGGGAATAAGTTTAGCACTTTTTACAAATGAATTCAGGGAATATTTACTAGTTTTTATCTTAAAGAACCTTACCATTAGAAACTGGTTTTCTTTTTTCTTTTTTGGCTGCATTGGGTCTTCGTTGCTGCGCCCGGGCTTTCTCTAGTTGTGGCGAGCGGAGGCTACTCTTCTTTGCGGTGCAAGGACTTCTCATTGCGGTGGATTCTCTTGTTGCAGAGCATGGGCTCTAGGCGCGCGGGCTTCAGTAGTTGCAGCACGCGGGCTCAATAGTTGTGGCACGCAGGCCCTAGAGCACAGGCTTAGTTGCTCTACGGCATGTGGGATCTCCCTGGACCAGGGATTGAACCCTTGTTCCCTGCATTGGCAGGCAGATTATTAACCACTGTGCCACCAGGGAAGTCCCGTAGAACCTGTTTTTCTTAAACAAACAAATAAAAAAAAAACTCTTCCCAAAAGGTATAGAATATTTTGAAAACAATATTAATGTGTTTTCACAACAATTGGTATGGAGGAGAACAATTTAAATTCCTGGCAATGTTGCATTTGAAATAATTCTTTAAAACTAATTTCACCTTCTAAGTTTTCTTTTTCTAAAGAGTATACTGTGGGGACTTACCTGGTGGTCCAGTGGCTAAAGACTCCGCACTCCCAATGCAGGGGGCCTCGGTTCAATTCCTGGTCCACATGCCACAACTAAGAGTTTGCATGCTGCAACTAAAGATACCACTTCCACAACTAAGATTTCGCATGCAACAACTAAAGATCCCACATGCTGTAACGAAGATCTTGCACGCGGCAACGAGGATCCCGTGTGTGGCAACTAAGACCCAGTGCAGCCAAATAAATAAATATTTTAAAAATAAATAAATAAAGAGTAGATTGTGGCAAAGGGTCAAGAAGGGTATTGTTTTATGTTTTCCCTGCTTAAGGGAATCTGAACTACTCTGATTCTGTATGAATAAAAACAAAACTTGGAACATTTATAGCTGTCTTTAAAAGAAATTCAAGGCAGTGCTAAGGGACTTAAATGCCCTCATTTAATCCCTCATGACCATATCAGATTTTTAAAATTATGTTTGTACATGAATTTGAAATTCTGGTTACCCAGAACTCTGTAGATGAAGAAAGTCATATAGTGTTAGGAAATAAACCAGCTATCAGAGTAACCTTATTCTATGATTTCTCTCCAATCAGTGATTATGGAATGGTAGTTTGTAAACAAATCAATGATTTATTTACTGTTTCTTCAGTTACACTTATTGATACATATGTCTTAGATGATGAAACCATAAAATACTGAATTAATCAGTTCAATTCACTTTATAGAGAACTTAGCATAGCAATTGAGTGCTTAAATATTAGCTGAATTAGAAAATGGTCCACAAATTAATTATAGAACCAAGATTTTCAATCTTAATGAAAGACGAATACTTAGAAGCACCATTTCCTCTAATTTAGTGTTAGTACTTTTTTGTTGTCTATCTCTGAAATTTAAGAAAATATATTTTCTTTTTCCCCTTGTTGGTCCCATTTCTAACCCAAGAGAAACTAGAATTTATTTCAGCTATATTTAGCGGTAGAGTTAATCTGTAATAGAAAATTTAAATAGAACAAATTACATATTATCTTTTATAAAACTGAATATATTCTTTTTTTTTATTTACTTATTTTATTTTCTTTCTTTTTGGCTGCGTTGGATCTTCGTTGCTGCGTGCGGGCTTTCTCCAGTTGCAGCGAGCGGGGGCCACTCCTCCTTGCGGTGTGCTTCTCATTTTGGTGGCCTCTCGTTGCGGAGCACGGGCTCCAGGCACGCAGCCCTCAGTAGTTGTGGCACGTGGGCTGTAGAGCACAGGCTCAGCAGTTGTGGTGCACGGGCTTAGTTGCTCCGTGGCATGTGGGATCTTCCCGGACCAGTGCTCGAACCCCTGTCTCCTGCGTTCGCAGGCGGATTCTTAACCACTGAGCCACCAAGGAAGCCCTGTTATGTATTCCTTGAAAACCCAAACTATTTGAGGTACCTGATGAAGTTGATGTGCTAACTATTGCCTTTCTGCCCATAATCCCTTCCTGGAAATGCTATAGGATTCTGTTCACCTCTGCCCCCACCCCCACCTCATCTTGTTCTCCCACATTGGACTAATCTTAGCCTAATAATACATGAGTCTAGTGTTATGTCACCCAAGAATCTGGAATTGAGACACTGAGAGACTGAGTGATTAGGTCACAGTAGGCACACAAATGTCAACAGTTGTTACAACACCAAACAAAAACCCACATGTAAACTGATGTGAAGGGAACTCACAAGCCATGAGTAAGCAGAAGTTTTGAGAGAGAATTAGGGGAATGGAGCAACTGGCAAACACGCAAGAAGCAGAGAAGAGAGGGCTCTTGTTAAAATGTAAATCAGGTCATGTCACTCTTCAGCTCAAAATCTTCCCTTTTCTTCTCATTTTAGCTGGAGTAAAAGCCAAAGTCTTTACAAGAGCCTAGTAGGTCCTATAGACTCTTTCCTCCATCCCTCTGACTTTCATCTTCCAAGACTCTCCCCATCACTCACTCCAGTTTAACCACATAGATGTTGTTCTTCCTTGAAGCCAGGCACATTATTGCCTCAGGGCCTTTGCACTTGCTATTCTGTTGGCATGCTCTTCCTAAGTTACCTGCGTGTCTTGCTCTCTCACCTCCTTCAGACCTTTGCTCAAATGTCATCTTCTCTGCAATGCTTTCTCTAACCACACTATTTAAAATTTCAATACCACCCCTGCCCACATTCCTTATTCTCTTCTCTCATTTGTTTTTCTCCATAGCACCATCATCATATGGCATACTCTACATTTTAATTATGTGTTTATTGTCTGTCACCCATCAGTAAAATGTAAGCTCTGTGAAGTCAGATTTTTTTGCTATATGCCCATTGCCTAGAACAATTCCTGGTACATAGTACGTGCTCAATAAATATGTTGGATAAATAAATGAATGACTCATTAAAGGAGATGGAAGACATTTCCTTGGTTTCTTACTTTGTAGTTCTGTTCCTCAAGTGGCCTGGCCACACTGTATTACCTACTCTCCGATGTTATAATACAACATTTTTTTTTTTACTTATTAGATTTTTTAATAGTTGACATATATCACTAGCATTATAATATCCAGAAAAATCTTTTTTTTTCAAAATAAATGAGCACACATTATACACAACTATAATGCTTATATCTCTTACATGTTTTGGCTTTATCATCTCTGACTGCTTCTTAATAGGAGAGCAATTTTGTAATATTAATATCTCAAGTGATAACTGGAAGATAATTTGGTCTTATAGGTAATACAATTTACCTTTTTGCTATTATTAAAAAATTTTTTAACATCTTTATTGGAGTATAATTGCTTTTCATTGTTGTGTTAGTTTCTGCTGTATAACAAAGTGAATCAGCTATACGTATACATATATCCCCATATCCCCTCCCTCTTGTGTCTCCCTCCCACCCTCCCTATCCCACCCCTCTAGGTGGTCACAAAGCACAGAGCTGATCTCCCTGTGCTATGGGGCTGCTTCTCACTAGCTATCTATTTTACATTTGGTAGTGTACATATGTCAATGCCACTCTCTCACTTTGTCCCAGCTTACCCTTCTCCCTCCCCGTATCCTCAAGTCCATTCTCTACATCTGCGTCTTTATTCCTGTCCTGCCCCTAGTTTCTTCAGAGCCTTTTTTTTTTTTTTAGATTCCATATATATGTATTAGCATACGGTATTTGTTTTTCTCTTTCTGACTTACTTCACTCTGTATGACAGACTCTAGATCCATCCACCCCACTACAAATAACTCAATTTCATTTCTTTTTATGGCTGAGTAATATTCCATTGTATATATGTGCCACATCTTCTTTATCCATTCATCTGTTGATGGACACTTAGGTTGCTTCCGTGTCCTGGCTATTGTAAATAGAGCTGCAATGAACATTGTGGTACATGACTCTTTTTGAATTACGGTTTTCTTAGGGTATATGCCCAGTAGTGGGATTGCTGGGTCATATGATATTTCTATTTTTAGTTTTTTAAGGAACCTCCATACTGTTCTCCATAGTGGCTGCATCAATTTACATTCCCACCAACAGTGCAGGAGGGTTCCCTTTTCTTCACACCTTCTCCAGCATTTACTGTTTGTAGATTTTTTGGTGATGCCCATTCTGACCAGTGTGAGATGATACCTCATTGTGGTTTTGATTTGCATTTCTCTAATGATTAGTGATGTTGAGCATCCTTTCATGTGTTTGTTGGCAATCTGTATATCTTCTTTGGAGAAATATCTATTTAGGTCTTCTGCCCATTTTTGGATTGCGTGGTTTATTTTTTTGATATTGAGCTGCATGAGTTGCTTGTAAATTTTGGAGATTAATCCTTTGTCAGTTGCTTCATTTGAAAATATTTTCTCCCATTCTTAGGGTTGTCTTCTCGTCTTGTTTGAAGTTTCCTTTGCTTTGCAAAAGCTTTGAAGTTTCATTAGGTCCCATTTGTTTATTTTTGTTTTTATTTCCATTACTCTAGGAGGTGGATCAAAAAAGATCTTGCTGTGATTTATGTCAAAGAGTGTTCTTCCTATGTTTTCCTCTAAGAGTTTTATAGGGTCCAGTTTTACACTTAGGTCTCTAATCAATTTTGAGTTTATTTTTGTATGATACAACTTTTTAATATCTCCCCTTTTTTACTTTTAATTTTTGTTTCTTAAGCATGTCAATATTTACATGGTTCCAAAGTCAAAAGCATGTTACAAGATAAACTCAAGATAAATTCTATTTTGTTGATGAAAAATTAATCAATCAATCTAAAAAAGAAATGGAAATTTTTATTTGAGCCAAATTGAGGATTATAACCTGGGAACAGCTCCTCAGAAAGCTCTGAGAACTGTTCCACCTATTAGAAGTCAAAGTACAGTTATGAAAATTTTTGCAGACAGAAGGCTGTACGTTAAATGATGTATTATCGACAGTTTACACAATCCAGATCTGCAAGTAAACAGTGGTGGATCATTGAGACCCCTTTAAAAGATCAAGAAGGAATGTAATCTTTAAAGGAGTTGTCTAGCTGGTGCTAGGAGAATGTTGCTCTTTATGGTTGAGCAGGTATTTCTGCTGATGAGGAGCTGTGGTTGGTGCACAATGCAGATACACCGCACACAGTGAGGGGAGAGAGGAGGCCAAAGGGCAGAGAAAATTTTTTTCATGTTTAAATTTTTCTTGTCTTGCCATAAAATATGAAGTTTATTTCACAATTTCTTTGCCCTTCACTCTGTTTCCTCCTTCCTCATTGGGTCACCATTTTTTTAAATCGATTTTTGGTTTAGGCTTAAATCGATTTTAGGCTTCCATTGTTTTTTATTTATATGTATATTTTTGTACATATATAAGCATATATGTATATCTTTTATATCCCTCCTGCTGTTGACTAAGCACCATTCTGAACCAGTTATCTTGGAGACATATGGATATTTTTCTCTTTCCTTTTCATTGAGGCTTGGTCCTCCATTGTGTGGATGCCTCATGATTTTCTCAACTAGTCCCATATTGATAACATCGAGGTTGCTCTCAGTCTTTTGATATTACAGATAATGGCATAAAAACAGTAAACTGCCGTGTGCATATTTCTGTTCGTATTTATTTCCAGTTTCCTTTTGGAATCAATTGTTACAAGTGAGATGAGATTAAATGGAGATTATTCAAGTGGTTTTCTGTTCTTTGCAACCAACAAGTCAAGATTAAAATAGCTACCTATCCCTGAAGGCCCATCTGAAATCACACTTCTTCTGGGAAAGCTCTTATTATCTCAAGCAGAAAGACTCCACTTCTATTCCCTTAATACTCTCAAAAAAAAAAAAAAAATCAGAGGAAAAACAAACACACCAAAAAAGCCCTTATATTCTCTCTTGTCCATATGGCTCACATGGTTCTTTGTATGTATTGTTATCTTGTGTACATTTCATCCCCTTAATTGGACAATAAGCTGCTCCAGAGCAAGGAGCACAGTCCTTATGACCTTTATCATCTCTGGCCCTTAACAGTGTACCTTGAACTAGTAACTGTGACCAAATAAATACATAGAGTATAATCCAGCATACGACAATACCCCATATAAAACTGTCCATTTAGAGATATGCCTCACACAACCCACCAGAATAAATCCCATGTCAACTGAAGAGTTGAATGGAAGAATTCTAAGAAACTATAAGAAAAAAAGGTGTGATATTTAGCATTTGTTTAGAGGTCAGGGAAAGGACTGTCTGAACTTTGTGGCTTTAAGCTAGACTGACCCAGTAAAAATGAGCCTGGAGCCCTCTAGCCCATCATTAGGGATCTTCTCACATAGCTCCTGCCCATATTCTCTGCTCATGGTACTAATCCTGGCTGGTTAATTGCTGGGCTGACCCTTCAAGGGATGACTGAATGTTCTTGCCCAAATATAAGGCTCCAGAGCTAAGCCCATTACTACAGTCATGTGGAAGATCTGGCAACTACATTATTGTGCTCAGGGAGCACATCTGCTTCCGTGTGGAGGTGGTGGCCTTTATCAGCCTTTTGACTTAAGTGCAGGAGGAGTTGTTTTATCTGCCTGGAGTATAATAGGCTACGCCCACTCTTGGAGGGGACCTTGTACAACATTATGATGTAGCTCTGAATGCATCTGTGGTGGAGAAGTAGAAGAGCATCTCTTTTATCCTGCTGGGTGGAGAGGTTGAGAAATTTATCGCCTTCCACGCACACTGCAATCCCATCTTTGAAAGCAATACGCATTGCCCTGCGATCCCATAGAATACATACCCTCTCCCTGCCAGTATCATTGCCAGCAACACCATGATCTGTCCTGCTGCCAATGCACAGCAGAATTTTGGTGGTTTTCTCAAGAGTTGTTTACAAAGATATCACATCATAATTCGGGTCCAGTATTGAAGGACCAGAGGATGCTGAAGCAGAACTGCGAACTGACAGCTGTGTGTGACTGAAGGTTGCCTGAATACCTGACCACACCTCCTGATCAACTGACGGGGGCTGCAAAAACCGGCAATAGTGAAAGTGCCATCGATTTGGGAGAATGGTGATGGTAGAAAAGAGGAAACAAGTCTTCCATAATGCTGGGGTAGACAACCATGCCGACAGACAGAGCAGCTCTGAACTGAGAGCCACCTCTTCATGTGCAGGTGCCCTATCTGAAGGAAACCATACCCACTGATAACAGGGGAACCACCTGTGCCATGCCCTACTACTCATCTCTTCCCTGCCCGACACCCTACCCTCGTTTCTCTAGACTAGAGTGCAGATGTGAGATGAGAGCTATCTGGTTTCCAGGAACTTTGGGGAGATGGAATCTGTTTACAGATCGACACAATGGCGGACTCCTGTGCATCAGGGAGCTCTGAAGAGCAGGCCCTAGTCCAACATATCTGGTTACCAGTGTGTCCCAAGACTAGAAACTCACAACCCAGACGGGCAGCAGCATCACTGGCCCTTTAAATGCAATGCTTCTGCCCACACAACCTGCTAAAAAGCCTGTAACCACTTAGCTTTAGCAGAGAATCACCCCTCTCATCTACTGTTGAGACCATTCCTCCTATTCTCATCTGTTTCCCTGGCTCTACACTTTGTCCTTTGATATCTGCTTTTGTCTCGCTTGTTTCAGGGCCCGTTCAATTTTTCCTTCTCTCATGTATAAGCCTAGAACTCCTGCCATTAAATTCTGACCTTTAAATCTTCCTGCTTTATTGATTGTGGGGTAATATTACTGCCCTAGGTAAAAGACTCCCTCTGCTAGCTTCTTCCCCATAAAACTCCTACAAGCTGGACTAGTCTATCAGCCTTTCCAGTAAGAAGCTCAGATGCTGAAGCTTCATCTTAGTAAACTGCTGACTGGGGGTGGGAGGCACATGGTCTTCAGGACTCTTCCACCCACCTCTCTGGAGTATCTGGAGTACTATCGGAGTAAATGGGCTACTAGGAAGTCTTTTGAGCAAGAGATAAAGGAATTGCTTCCCTCTCTAAGGAACAGATTGTTTCAGCACCCAGAGGTGCTGAGACTTCAAAACCGGCAAACTTGCTCTTAGAGCAAGAGGATCAAGTTGTTGGGTATCATAAAAGCAATAACCCTGGGCTTCCCTGGTGGCGCAGTGGTTGAGAGTCCGCCTGCCAATGCAAGGGACACGGGTTCATGCCCCAGTCCAGGAAGATCCCACGTGCCGCGGAGCGGCTGTGCCCGTGAGCCATGGCCACTGAGCCTGCGCGTCTGGAGCCTGTGCTCCACGACGGCAGAGGCCACAGCAGTGAGAGGCCCACGTACCGCCAAAAAAAAAAGCAATAAACCTTGCTCCCAATCCCCACTCCAGATGGTAGCTGACTGAGGTATCAATATTCTTGTAAGGAGAACAATGGAGAACTCATCTTGGTCATGAACTATTGGAGATTATGAGTGCGGATTCTGAAGTCCGACCACCTGTGTTCAAAGCCAGCTCTACTACTTCCTGGCTATGGGATTCTGGGAAATTATTTAACATTTCTGTCTCAGTTTCCTCATTTGTAAAATGGAGATGATGATACTAATAGCTGCTGCCTCAAAGGACAATTGTGAGTTTTAAATGCATTATTACATATCATAAAAGTGGTCAATAATTGTTAGCTACTAGTATTATTGGGCTAATTCAAAAAGACCTAGATATTTACAGAATTACACTTCCAGGGTACATATAACTTTGTTTAGATAAGGATGATGATGAATAAGAAAGGAAATTTCTAGATGTGCTTCAGCAAATTGAATAGTTGATTATGTCTTTCTGTCTGTGTAATATTCCAGGAGTATCCCAAAGACTCAGGAATGGAATTCTCTACAACTTCTTAGATAGAAGAGTAACTGTATAAATATCTCTATGACAGCTTAATTTACTTTAGCCTAATACAAGCCTCTGTTCATAGCCTATTATCTCTCTAGCATCTCTAAGTCAATACTCAGAATAATATATTTAAAATCTTAGATCAGATTACTGTGACTTGTATCAATTTGGAGATTTAGATGATTCTTAAGTTTTCTCCTATCCTTGAATGGTAGGTTCTCTAGAACATCATGGATATCCAGAAGTGGTTCATATTCTACTTTTCCAACTTCACTATCTGATATACTACTTAAAGAAAGGAGGAAATAATAAATTTTATTTAACAATCTTACCCTCCCTCTTGCTACCACAAAAAGGGTGGGAGACTAGGTATTGTTCCATTTGGGGTTAAGATGGCAGCCTTCTAAGAGTCTGAGAGCCTGTTTACCTCTGCCCTTATCATGGACCTTCCCATTTTGCATCAATATAATACATACCCCCAACAGTGTGATAGGGGGCCACCCTTGGCCGGAGGACTTTCTTAAGGAAGTGATGTCTGCCATTATGGTCACTTTTGAGGCATCCCATAACTTTAAGATTTGATCGATGCTGAGTGGAAAAATTCTATGTTCAAATCCTGTGCCCCTCTTCTTTTTGTCCCCAAGGTTTCAATTCACAATTTCTTATACACAGAGCCTTTAAAGTTCTTGAGATTCCTCCTTAAAGTTGTATGTGCCAAGACAGTAAAGAAGAGCCCTCTTGATAGACCAGAGGGAGGTAGATCTCTGGGAAGAATGCTGGTGAGGAATAGGTGAGAAAGAACATGTAGGAAATGACTGGTGCAGTGTGTGCCTGTGAAGACAAAATAAATGTACTGGATAGTAAAGCTTTCTTCAAAGAATTGGAGCATTTTTTAAACAAATGCAAATATTTCTGTAAGTGCCTAGCAATTTCTAAATTCCTTTTGGGCATGTGCTCATATGAGCGCACCCGTACACACACACACACACACACACACACACACATCTTTGTTTAGGATTGCTAAATACCTTTAAGCCATTGAGTAATAGTTTGTTTACTTAAATAATTTTAGTGGTTGTAATATTTTCTACTTTGTCAGGAGCTTCACCAAGAGGTAACATACAAGTAGAAACAAGTTATGGAAAGGGACACACCTGCTTAAAAAAAAAGCAACTCCTTCGTCCAGGAACAAAGCAAGCTTATCAAAAAAGACAACACCTGAAGAGCCAGTCGGGATAATTGTGCATACTGCAGACACCTCCTAGCTTTACTCCTCATGTCTGCCTGAGAGTCACTTTTAGAGTGACTTTTTAAAAACATGCTGTAACACTTCTAGTCACCAGAGAATTGTAGTTAACCTGAAAGAGAAAGACAGGTTTAGGATGGAATGGAAGTATTCTTGTCCTCATACGTCTCAGTGAGAACCTAAGACTTTCTCTCCTCAGCAATTCTTAAGGGCTGTTGGCATTCAGGATGTGGAGAATGACCTAGTTTTGAAGATGACATATGTAGTGTGACATGTTGCTTTTTGGAAAGAGGAAAATATAATTAAGAAAATCAACTATTCAACATTATTAGGAATCTCCACTTTAATGATTTGAGACATAATAAACGCATTTATCTGAAATTCACTCGACCTAAATCCATCCATTCATTCAACATTTACTGAACACCTACCACACAGTAGGCACTATTCTAGGCACCAAGGATACATCAGTGAATCCTGTTTTCACACAGTTTACATTCTGCTGGGGAGAGATAGGCAATAAACAAAGGAAGAAATAGATGATGTGTCTGAGGAAAAATGAAACAGGCTAAGAGGATGGGGGATGATAGGGATGCTATTTTATGAGGGTCATAATAATGAGGATAGTGAACTTAGGTGGTGATATTTGAGTTGAGATCTGAATGAAGGGAGAGAGTTAGTAATGTGACAGTGTGGAGGAAGAATTGACCCTAGATAGTGGGAATAGCAAGTGCAAAGTTCCTAAAATACAAACATGCTTGCAGGTTTGAAGAACATCAGAAAGGCCAGTGTGGCTGGAGTAGAGTGACGGAGGGGAAGAATAGGGTAGTCAATGAGATACCTGCATAAGTTGCCAAGTATCAAATCTTTTAGGCCAAGGAGAGGATTTGGGATTTTTAAGTATGTTGGAAATCAAGTAGAGGATCTCTAGCAAAGGAGTGACCTGATCTGACTTACACAAAGGACCATCTGGTTGCTCTGTGCATCACAGATTGTAAGCAGCAAAGTGGAAGAGCCCATTAAGAGAATACCACAATAAGCTACACAAGAAAAGATGGCAACTTGAACTACAGCTGTACCAGTGGTGGTGCTAGGAAGTATTCAGGCATATTTTGAATATAGAGCCAGAATGACCTGTGTAAGGATCAGAGATTAAAGTCAAGTACCAGATTTGTGGTATAGCTAGGATCTGCCATCCAGTGTTCTGATGCTCCATTCATTTTTCCACATTACACCAACCTCTCCTTGCCCCCATGAACTTCATAATGTTATATGAACTATTCTTTTCAAGGAATATATTTGAAATGTTCTTGTTACAGAACCTGTTTAGTTGGGATCTATTTCACAAACTATTAAATGCAAGTGAAAGTGCTATACATGAAGCAGCCGTGTTGTTTAATCCTCTGGTGACTAGTTCAGATGTGCCAGAGACAGCAATAATATTTATATGTGCATTATATAGATTATACAATTATTGTGACACAAAGATATCCTTTGACTAGGTGTGCATAGCTAGGAAAATATTCTACTTATTTATTTATTTAGGCAGCTCCGTGTCTTAGTTGCAGCACGCAGGATCTTCACTGTGGCATGCGGACTTCTTAGTTGGGGCATGCGGACCCCTAGTTGCTGAATGTATTGCAGGATCTAGTTTCCTGATCAGGGATGGAAACTGGGCCCCCTGCATTGGGAGCGTGGAGTCTTAATGCACTGGACCACCAGGGAAGTCCCGACATTCTACTTATTTATAATTGGTCAGCAAACGTCAAAAATACTCAATGCTTTTTTTTGCTATGAATAACCATCTATCCGGTCCTTGACTTATCAGAATTTACATTCCTCATAACTTTCAACAAACCAGATATTCAATGTTCACTGTGTCAGACACTCTACTAGACATGAAAAACTAAAATAAATGGTCCCTTTTCATCAGGTACACAAAAACAATTGAAAGTGACTTAGAAAAAGAAGCAAAATTTTTAAAAGTGCAGACACCTGTTGCAAACTATTGATCAGGCAATGCTAGAGTAAACAGAACCACTAGATCGTTGTGGAATTGTCAGGAAAAATTTTCCTAGATGGGTGAGCGTGAGTTTTAAGAAAAGGAACCGGATTTAGCACTTTTATGAAAAGGAATCAGATTTGGTAGAACATTCTAAGTAAGGAAAATATAGCACAGGAAGGCTAAAGGGTAGAAGCAAGTGACATGGCATGCGAGTCCACACCCAGGTGTATGTAATAGGACTGGATCATTATTAGCAAAGGGTGGAGAAGGCAATTCGAGGAAAGCTGCAAACATAAACCAGTAGTTCACAACTGACAACTCAAGAGCAGTTAATGTGATCACAACAAAGAATTTAGGTGTTTTGTTTTGTTTGCTGTCAGTAGTACGAATTATAAACGGGTGCGACTGAAGGCAGACTCTTAGTCATACTTCTCTCAGCATTCATCAGTATTTGTCAACACGTTTATTAAGTACTTTCAATACACAACTGTTTTCAAGACTATGAAAAAGATTTTCAGAAGAAAACGATACAAAGAGCAGATTCTGCATCAATTAACAGACAAAGTTGAGAGAGGAGCAGTTTTCTATCGCCGCTTCCGTGCCAGTGTGCAGTAAACTGCAGTGAAGTCGGGAAAACTATTCTAGATAATGCCTTCAAAGTGCACAGTGTCTCCCCGTAGTAAGCACTTAACAATTTATGGTTATTATTTTGACCTTAGACCTCTCTTAACCATTGCGATTCTGCTTTCTCATTTTCAGAGGAATAAATGGGTCACAGATGGTCTTAGGATCCTGCCAGCCCCGACAATTTCCTATTTCAAGGAGGCATCGAATAAATATTTGCTGAACAAACAGACGAAGCAAACTGTCTCTCCACGGAGCCGGGCTGAGCGCCCACCAGGGAACCAGCCGGGAGGGAGGACAGGCTCGGATGCTGGACCCAGAAGCGGGTGCTCATCCAAGGCCAACAGGCGGGGTTGAGGGAGAGTCTCGATTTGCAATCTTAGCGCCACCCGCCGCCAAGTCCACACTCCCCTCGGGCCCCGCCTGCGGCCGTAATCGCTCTTCTCAGCCACCAGGGCAACGACCCGCCTCCGCCGACGCTCCGGCCCGCCCCTTCCGGTTTAAGCCCCGCCCCACCGGCCTCGCCCGTGGCCCCACCCCTCCGCGAGATCGTCGCCGGGTCCTCTCAGCGCCCGCCGCCGGCCGGTCCACCCCCCGACGCTCTGAGGTCACCGACGGGGCCGGGCTGAGGTGGGCGGAGGGACAGAGGGAAGATGGCGGCCGAGGCCGGATATTGGCGCCGCCTCCCCCAATCCTGGAGCCGGCGCAGATGAGGCGGCTCGGCTGGGGCCAGCGGCGCGTCGCAACCGGAGCGGGGGGGGACCCTGGCAGTGGGGCCTGGCCCTGATATATGCCGGCGCCTCGGCTAGAGTGAGCGGCGGCGGCGCTTCTTTCCTCCGGCTCTTTCCCTGTCGCTGTGAGTCTGAGCGGGTGGCGGGCGGCCGAGGCGGCGGGGCCGGGATGGAGGACATTAACTCCAATGTGAACGCGGACCAGGAGGTGCGGAAGCTGCAGGAGCTGGTGAAGAAGCTGGAGAAGCAGAACGAACAGCTGAGGAGCCGCTCCGGGGCCGTGCAGGGCGCCGGCTCCCTTGGGCCTGGCAGCCCGGTTCGGGCCGGCGCGTCCACTCCCTCCTCCGGAGCGGCGTCCCCTAGGGGCTTCCCCTTGGGCCTCAGCGCCAAGTCGGGCTGCGGGGCCGGGTCGGGCCCGAGGCGGACGAGTAGCGAGGAGCTGCGGGACGCCACCTCCTTGCTGGCAGCGGGCGAGGGCGGCTTGCTGGACGAGGTGGAGCCGCTGCGGCCCGAGGAGCTGGAGCGCCTGTCAGGCTGGGAGGAGGAGGAGGAGAGCTGGTGAGCGCGGGGCTCCGGGCCGGAGCTGGGCGGGGACGGGCCCGGGGGCGGAGAGCGTCTTCCGAGGGCCCCCTGGTAAGACACCTCGCTTTGTGTAGCGGGGTCCGCTCTCTGATTCATGGTTTTCTTGCTTTGGCTGCGGAACGGTCAGCGAGAGTTGGGGGTTCGAGGCTTGGAAGAGGAACAGGCTTTGTAGCTAGTTCTCCTCTGGATTGGGGACCCTCTGAGCTTTGGATCCCGTTGGGGTCTGGGGTCTAGCACAGCCTAGGAAGGGCTGCTCGCCGTGGGAGGAGTCGGAGATGGGAAGCTGCTTTGTAGGAAGGGATCCAGCTTTGTGTGAAATACTGGCTTTCGGATGGCGGCCTGGGCATTTTGGGTGTGATGAGGTGTCACCCGGTGCGCGGAGCAGACCAGGGTAATCTAAGTCCGGGCAGCGGTCAGTGTTTTGGACCCGTCGGAGATGGGTACATTTCTGGCGGCGATGGGGAGACCGTGTGGATCAGCAGCACTCCCCCTTGGGTAGTAGGGTGACGCTTGCTTTGTGTGAAGAGGGCAGAGGATGGTGCTGCTTTGTGTGACGAGTCAAGGGTGGAACAAGAGCCCTGGCTCTCATTTTTTACACAAGAATTGGGTCTGGCATTTTTCGAAGCTGTGAAGTGACAGTTATGTATCTTTCATTTCCATGTCATCCTAGGGGCAGAGAAAAACAGCCGTATTTAAAAATCTAAACCGAACTGTATTGTCATAAGCTACTTCTTGATAAAATTATGACCCACACCGTAATATCATTTCCATATATAGAAAGGACATGAGAGGCAGTTTCCCTCATGTTTTATTGTAATTGCATAAAGATGTCAACGGGAAATTCTTAATTTGTCTTAATTTATCCTTTTTTAAAGTTTTAATTTTTAGCTAAAGTATCTCTGCTCTTTGTTGAAACTGAAACTTCTAACTTAGTAAGGATGAAATCCTTCATAGACTCCGGTTTCGCAGGGCTGCAACCCTTACAGAGTGTACTGAGGTAGTTAAGAGCTTTGCCTGGATTCAGATACTGGCTCTGCTACTTAGTAGCTGTACAGCTTTGGGCAAGTTAATCAGAGCCTCATTTTCTTCCTCTGTTTGATGGAGAAGATAATAGTTCTTACCTCTGTAGAGTTGTGAAGATTATGTGAGCTAATCCATGTATGCTTTTAGCATGGGTCTGGTATATAAGCTCTGTGAGACTAGCCACTATTACTCTTAAGCCTAGTTGTTTAAATCAAGAAATATTTAGTGAGTGCTTTCAGGATCTTGAGGGAGGTTCTTAAATGTTGATCCCTGTTCATTAAGGAAGTTATAGTCTTGTTGGGAGCCAAGTTTTATGGAGGAATAAAGAAATAAGCTAGGAAATACACAGTGTATTGCTTAAAAGAGTGATAGGGACAAAAAGTACTGAGAGTGCTCAGAAATTGAGAAGAAAATAATAGTCTGGTTGGGGCAAACTTTGAGGAGCCTGAGAGTGGAGAAAGAGTGGGAAGGGCATTTTATGCTTTGACAACTGCTAGAGCAGAATCAGAGATATTTGTAACTCTCAATTAGAAAGGTTTGAGTTACAGAGATGCTCTTGAATATATGATGTCAAGCCTTTATTTTATTGCCAAGTGATACCAAATATTATTAGAACTGACTGTGGTAGTGACAGTTTTCATATTAGTGTGAAATCACGTCCTTACAAAGGAATCCTAGGTATGTATACACTTTAAAAGAAGTCGGAATCATCTAATATCACATGCCTCTTCCAAGTGATGATGATAATGATGCTCATAATAATAATGAAGATTAGCTGCACTCATTAGCCCATTTTAGACTATGTATTCTTAGAACACATTGACTCCCCTTGGAGAAGCTGATTAAGTCTTTTGCTGCTTTGGTTTCTGATCACAGTGTTTTTGTTCAGGTAAAGCAAGTCTTTTAAAATACTATGCCAGAAGTTTCTTTTGGCCAATTGATTCCTGCTTACTACTTTGATCCTGGTTACATATCTTGATGTTATAGATGTCCTGTGCTTTTTCTGAAAAGATTTGTGTGAATTGAAAGTTTGAAAATCATATTTAAAGTGCTTTGGAGTATGTGTATGGAGTATAAGTTATAAGGGGTAGTGGGTGTTAGTAGCAGTGAGGGAAAGAAGAGTCAAGAGTTTTTCTTAGCAAGCTGAAAGTCTACTTTCTATAACTTATACCCATTTCCTTCCTTTTCATCTAGAGGAATGTTTTTTCCCAAATGTATACCACAAAATGTCAGTCCTGAAGGTGTTAGTAGATATTGTGTGAAAAAAATAATTGTGGGTCTGAGATCAAATATATCTGGGAAAAACGAGGTTCAACAACAACAACCAAAAAAACCCACCAGATTTCTTTAATGCTGGGCTTTTTAAATATGCTAATATGTATTGAATATAGTAAGTCTCTAAGTGGTATGGTTTGTTTCCTAAACTTATTTGCTCTCCCAAGGAACTAGTATCTTTAGAACACACTTAGAAAACAGTATTGTATTTACAGCAGTGGCTTTCACGGTTTTGTTTTGTTTTTTTCTCAATCCCAGCTTCATGATAAGAAATACATTTTATACCATAGCCTAGTACACACATGTTTATGAATAATTGAAACAAAAGTTTCACAAAACTATACTTGGTATATGTGGTAAAGCACTAATGTTTTCTGTTCTGTTTCTTTAGAAAAAAATGCTGGTTACAGCCCACTGAGCTGATGTGGTGACCCATTAATGGCTAATTATCAGTTTGAAAAATGCTCTTATAGAACAACTCAGAAAAGTCTAGAGAAGGGAACTAACATTATTGTGTATCACAGTGTGTCAGTCTATGCCAGGCAACTTATAAACATTTTTACACTTAATTGCATTTAATTTTTATCCATTTATGAGGTAGGTATCATTTTTTAGGTAACGACACTTCTTCTCTCTCCAAGCATCAAATAACAGATGGTAAATGATGGAGTCAGGATTTGAATCTAGGTCTTTATGACATCATAGCTTATGCTGTTTCCATTATATTTTGCTTTCTCCAAGTCTGATTCCTTTTCTGCATGAATGGCCCCTTATGATATTTGAATACTACCATCATGACCCTGCTGACTCCTCACCACCACACACTCTGAGCATTCTTATCTCTTCTTCAGAGTAATACAATCCCAGTTTACTTAATCATTCCTTAGATAATGTAATTCTCTGATCTTTCAACTGTGGTCATTTTTCTCTTAATGAATTCTGGTTGCTCCTTGTCATTAAACGTGGTACCCAGAACTGTACTCAGCATTTTAGATGGTATTTGACCAGACAGTGTGTGGTGGATATGTCTTGCTTGAGCTAAATGCTATTATTTTGAGACCAAATATTCATTAACTGTTTTAATTTCTGTTATTTATGCTTAAAATGAGTGAGTAGTTTCAATTACACTTCATATGTTTTATACATAGGCTGTTACAGTAAGTCTTCCTAACCCTGGTTTTCTGTAATGAATTTTTTTAGCTTGAATATTAGGCTTTTATATTTCATTTTGTTAGTCTTTTTTTTTTAAATTTATTTATTTATTTATTTTTGGCTGTGTTGGGTCTTCGTTTCTGTGTGAGGGCTTTCTCTAGTTGTGGCAAGCGGGGGCCAGTCTTCATCGCGGTGCGCGGGCCTCTATCGCGGCCTCTCTTGTTGAGGAGCACAGGCTCCAGATGCGCAGGCTCAGTAGTTGTGGCTCACGGGCCTAGTTGCTCCGTGGCATGTGGGATCTTCCCAGACCAGGGCTCGAACCCATGTCCCCAGCATTAGCAGGCAGATTTCTCAACTACTGCACCACCAGGGAAGCCCCCATTTTGTTAGTCTTGATTTAGGCATTTAATATCTGTTCCTTCCAAATTTTTTTGTCATTTTCATATTTCATAAGCATACCTACTGGGTCTTCATTTAAGTTGTTGATAAAAATATTAAAATGACAGAATAAAGGGCTCTGAAATATGCAGCTTGACTAGACTCCCTCCAGATTAATGAACATCATTAATCAACTCACACAGTGGTTGTTCAGTAACTGTTAGTACTACTTATTATTATCAAGCCCATATGCCATTTTGCCTGTATGGATATTATGAAAGATTTTGCCAAGTGGCTTGCTATAATTAAGCTATATGGTGCCTTAAAGAGTTCTTACCTTCAATGAAGTAAACTTATTAGCATAGACATTGCAGTTAATTTGGTTTGACTTGTTCATGATGAATCTTCTGGGTTTTTCCTATTCTAACTTTACAAACATTTTGTTGAACCTAGTTTTGAATTTTGCAAGGAATCAGTCTGGTCTGGAATTTCTAAACATTGCTTGTTTTTCTCTTTAGAAATTATCCTAGTTTGTCTTATCCAGGCTTTTGAGCTTGCCATAATATTGATATTCCAGAACAACAAATTTCAGGTCAACAATAATTTGGTGATAAAATTTCAGTTATCTTCCATTATTTGGAACAGTAGACTTAAACCTGTTCCAAGCTACCTTTTGGCTTTCTGTGTATCACCTTGCCTCATTTGAACTACAATTTCCCTCAATTTAGCCTCCCCAAAATTCCAAGTTTATAGTTCAGTACTGTCAACTACATGTACATTGTTGTGCAACAGATCCCCAGAACCCTCCCATCCTGCATGACTGAAACTCTACACTCACAGAAGAGTAACTCCCCTTCCCCCTGCTCCTGGAAAGCACTGTTCTACTGTGTTTCTATGAGCTTAACCCCCTTAGATACCTATAAGTAGATCATGTAGAATTTGTCTTTTTGTGACTAGCTTATTTCATTTAGTATAATGTCTTAAGGTTCATCCATGTTGTAGCATATGACATGGTTTCCCCTTTTTTGAAGGCTGAATAATATTCCGTTATAGTATATAACACATTTTCTTTATCCTTTCATCTGTTGGTGGACACTTGGATTGCCTCCATTTCTTGGCTGTTGTGAATAATGCTGCTGTGAATGGGAACCTACAAATAACCTGTGCAAATCCATGCTTTCACTTCTTGTGGGTATATACCAAGAAGTGGAATTTTTGGATCGAATGGTAATTCTATGTTTAATTTTTTGAGGAGCCACCATACTGTTTTCCACAGCAGCTGTACCATTGTACATTCCAACCAGCATTATACAAGAGTTCCAGTTTTTCCATATCCTTGCCAACACTTGCTTTGATTCATTCTGAGTTTTTATATGGTGTGAGGTAGGAGTCCAACATCATTTATTTTGCATGTGGATATCCAGTTGTCCCTGTACCATTTGTTGAGAAGACTTTTCTGTTCCGTTAAATTGTCTCGGTACCCTTGTCAAAAATCAGTTGCTCAGAGATTGGTTCAGATGGTGGAGTAGAAGGACGTGCTCCCACTCCCTCTTGCTAGAACACTGAATCACAACTACCTGCTGAACAACCATTGACAGGAAGACACTGGAACTCACCAAAAAAAGATACCCCACATCCAAAGACAATGGAGAAGCCACAATGAGACGGTAGGAGGGGTGCAATCACAATAAAATCAAATCCCATAAATGCTGGGTGGGTGACTCACAAACTGGAGAACACTTATACCACAGAAGTCCACTCACTAGAGTGAAGGTTCTGAGCCCCACGTCAGGCTTCCCAACCTGGGGGTCTAGCAACGGGAGGAGGACTTCCTAGAGAATCAGACTTTGAAGGCTAGCAGGATTTGACTGCAGGACTTTGACAGGACTGGGGAAAACAGAGACTCCATGCTTGGTGGGCATACACAAAGTAGTGTGCACGTTGGGATGCAGGGGAAGGAGCAGTGACCCCAAAGGACACTGAACGAGACCTACCTGCTAGTGTTGAAGGGTCTCCTGTAGAGGCGGGGGGTGGCTGTGTCTCAACGTGAGGACAAGGACACTGGCAGTAGAAGTCCTGGGAGGTACTCCTTGGCGTGAGCCCTCCCAGAGTCAGCCATTAGCCCCACCAAAGAGCCCAGGTACACTCCAGTGTTGGGTCACCTCAGGCCAAAAAACCAACAGGGAGGGAACCCAGCCCTACCCATCAGCAAACAAGCGGATTAAAGTTTTACTGAGCGCTGCCCACCAGAGCAACACCCAGCTCTTCCCACCACCAGTGCCTCCCATCAGGAAACAAGCCTCTTAGATAGTCTCATCCACCAGAGAGCAGACAGCAGAAGCAAGAAGAGCTACAATTCTGCAGCCTGTGGAAGGAAAACCACATTCACAGAAAGACAGACAAAATGAAAAGGCAGAGGGCTATATACCAGATGAAGGAACAAGATAAAACCCCAGAAAAGTAGCTAAATGAAGTGGAGATAGGCAACCTTCCAGAAAAAGAATTCAGAATAATGGTAGTGAAGATGATCCAAGAGCTCGGAAAAGAATGGAGGCAAAGATTGAGAAGATGCAAGAAATGTTTAACAAAGACCTAGAAGAATTAAAGAAGAAACAAACAGATGAACAATACAATAACTGAAATGAAATATATACTAGAAGGAATCAATAGCAGAATATCTGAGGCAGAAGAACAGGTAAGTGACCTGGAAGACAGAATGGTGGAATTCACTGCTGCAGAACAGAATACAGAAAAAAGAATGAAAAGAAATGAAGACAGCCTAACAGACCTCTGGGATAACAATAAAGGCAACAACATTTGCATTATAGGGGTCCCAAAAGGAGAAGAGAGAAAGGACCCGAAAAAATATTTGAAGAGATTATAGTCAAAAACTTCCCTAACATGGGAAATGAAATAGCCACCCAAGTCCAGGAAGCGCAGGGAGTCCCATACAGGATAAACACAAGGAGAAACACACTGAGACCCATAGTAATCAAATTGGCAAAAAGAAAAAAAAAGAAAAAAAATTGAAAGCAGCAAGGGAAAAATGACAGGTAACATACAAGGGATCTCAGCAGAAACTCTACAAGCCAGAAGGGAGTGGCATGATAAAGTGATGAAAGGGAAGAACCTACAGCCAAGATTAGTCTACCTGGCAAGGATCTCATTCAGATTCGATGGAGAAATCAAAAGTTTTACAGCCAAGCAAAAGCTAAGAGAAATCAGCACCACCAAACCAGCTCTACAGCAAATGCTAAAGGAACTTCTCTAAGTGGGAAACACAAGAGAAGAAAAGGGCCTACAAAAACACACCCAAAAAATTGAGAAAATGGTAATAGGAACATACATATCATTAATTACCTTAAACGTGAATGGATTAAAAGCTCCAAGCAAAAGACACAGGACTGCTGAATGGATACAAACACAAGACCCATATATATGCTGTCTAAAAGACATCCACTTCAGACCTAGGGACACATTCAGACTGAAAGTGAGGGATGGAAAAAGATATTCCATGCAAATGGAAATCAAAGGAAAGCTGGAGTAGCAACCCTCATATCATATAAAAGACTTTAAAATAAAGAATGTTACAAGAGACAGGGAAGGACACTACATAATGATCAAGGGATCAATCCAAGAAGAAGATATAACAATTATAAATATATATGCACCCAACATAGGAGCACCTCAATACATAAGGCAACTGCTAACAGCTATAAAAGAGGAAATCAACAGTAACACAATAATATGGGGGGGAGGGGCTTTAACACCTCACTTACACAAATGGACAGATCATTCAAACAGAAAATTAATAAGGAAACACAAGCTTTAAGTGACACAATATAACAGATAGATTTAATTGATATTTATAAGACATTCCATCCAAAAACAGCAGATTACACTGCCTTCTCAAGTTCCCATGGAACATTCTCCAGGATAGATCACATTTTGGGTCACAAATCAAGCCTCAGTAAATTTAAGAAAATTGAAATCATATCAAGCATCTCTTCTGACCACAATGCTATGAGATTAGAAATCAATTACATGGAAAAAACGTAAAAAACATAAACACATGGAGGCTAAACAGTCTTTCCTAAATAACCAAGAGTTCACTGAAGAAATCAAAGAGGAAATAGAAAACTACCTAAAGACAAATGACAAAGAAAATACAACAATCCAAAACGTATGGGGTGCAGCAAAAGCAGTTCTAAGAGGGAAGTTTATAGCAATACAAGCCTACCTCAAGAAACAAGAAAAATCTCGAACAATCTAACCTTACACGTAAAGGAACTAGAGAAAGAAGAACAAACAGCACCAAGAGTTAGCAGAAAGAAAGAAATCATAAAGATTAGAGCAGAAATAAATGAAATAGAAACAAAGAAAACAATAGCGAAGATAATAAAACTAAAAGCTGGTTCTTTGAGAAGGTAAACAAAATTGATAAACTGTTAGCCAGACTCATCAAGAAAAAGAGGGAGAGGACTCAAACCAATAAAATTAGAAATAAAAAAGGAGAAGGTACACAGACACTGCAGAAATATAAAGCATCCTAAGAGACTACTACAAGCAACTCTATGCCAATAAAATGGACAAACTGCAAGAAATGGACAAATTCTTAGGAAGGTATAACTTTCCAAGACTGAACCAGGATGAAATAGAAAATATGAGCAGACCAATCACAAGTAATGAAATTGAAACTGTCATTGACAATCTTCCAGCAAACAAAAGTCCAGGACCAGATGGCTTCACCGGTGAATCCTATCAAACATTTAGAGAAGAGCTAACACCCATCCTTCTAAACTCTTCCAAAAAATTGCACAGGAAGGAATACTCCCAAACTCATTGTATGAGGCCACCATCACCCTGATAACAAAACCAGGCAAAGATACTACAAAAAAAAGAAAATTACAGATCAGTGTCACTGTTGAATATAGATGCAAAAATCCTCAACAAAATACTAGCAAACAGAATCCAACAACACATTAAAAGGATCATACACCATGATCAAGTGGGATTTATCCCAGGGATGCCAGGATTCTTCAATATATGCAAATCAATCCATATGATACACCATATTAACAAATTGAAGAAGAAAAACCATATGATCATCTCAGTAGATGCAGAAAAAGCTTTTGACAAAATTCAACACCGATTTATGATAAAAACTCTCCAGAAAGTGGGCATAGAGGGAACCTACCTCAACATAATAAAGGCCATATACGACAAACCCCCAGCAAACATCATTCTCAATGGTGAAAAACTGAAAGCATTTCCTCTAAAATCAGGAACAAGGCAAGGATGTCCACTCTCACCACTATTATTCAACACTGTTTTGGAAGTCCTAGCCACAGTAATCAGAGAAGAAAAAGAAAAGGGAATACAAATTGGAAAAGAAGAAGTGAAACTGTCACTGTTTGCAGATGACATGATACTATACATAGAGAATCCTAAAGATGCCACCAGAAAACTACTAGAGCTAAACAATGAATTTGGTAAAGTTGCAGGATACAAAATTAATGCACAGAAATCTCTTGCATTCCTATACACTAATGATGAAAAATCTGAAAGAGAAATTAAGGAAACGCTCCCATTTACCATTGCAACAAAAAGAGTAAAATGCCTAGGAATAAACCTACCTAGGGAGACAAAAGACCTGTATGCAGAAAACTATAAGACACTGTTGAAAGAAATTAAAGATGATAGCAACAGATGGAGAGATATACCATGTTCTTGGATTGGAAGAATCAATATTGTGAAAATGACTATACTACCCAAAGCAATCTACAGATTCAATGCAATCCCTGTCAAATTACCAATGGCACTTTTTACAGAACTAGAACAAAAAAATCTTAAGATGTGTATGGAGACACAAAAGACCCCGAATAGCCAAAGCAGTCTTGAGGGAAAAAAACGGAGCTGGAGGAATCAGGCTCCCTGACTTCAGACTATACTACAAAGTTACAGTAATCAAGACAATATGGTACTGGCACAAAAACAGAAGTATAGATCAATGGAATAGGATAGAAAGCCCAGAGATAAACCCACACACCTATGGTCAACTAATCTATGACAAAGGAGGCAAGGATATACAATGGAGAAAAGACAGTCTATTCAATAAGTGGTCCTGGGAAAACTGGACAGCTATGTGTAAAAGAATGAAATTAGAACACTCCCTAACACCCTACACAAAAATAAACTCAAAATAGATTAGAGACCTAAATGTAAGACCTGACACTATAAAACTCTTCGAGGAAAACATAGGAAGAACACTCTTTGACATAAATCACAGCAAGATCTTTTTTGATCCACCTCCTAGAGTAATGGAAATAAAAACAAAAGTAAACAAATGGGACCTAATGAAACTTAAAAGCTGTTGCAAAGCAAAGGAAACTACAAACAAGACGAAAAGAGAGCCCTCAGAATGGGAGAAAATCTTTGCAAACGAATCAACAAAGGATTAATCTCCAAAATATATAAACAGCTCATGCAGCTCAATATTTAAAAAAGCAAACAACCCAATCCAAAAATGGGCAGAAGACCTAAATAGATATTTCTCCAAAGAAAACATACACATGGCCAAGAAGCACATGAAAAGCTGCTCAGCATCACTAATTATTAGAGAAATGCAAATCAAAGCTAAAGTGAGGTATCACCTCACACCCGTCAGAATGGGCATCATCAGAAAATCTACAAACAACAAATGCTGGAGAGGGTGTGGAGAAAAGGGAACCCTTTTTGCACTGTTGGTGGGAATGTAAATTGATACAGCCACTATGGAGAACAGTATGGAGGTTCCTTAATAACTAAAAATAGAATTACCATATGACCCAGCAATCCCACTACTGGGCATATACCCATAGAAAACCATAATTCAGAAAGACACATCCACCCCAATGTTCATTGCAGCACTATTTACAATAGCCAGGTTGTGGAAGGAACCTAAATGCCCATCGACTGCTGAATGGATAAAGAAGATGTGGTATGTATATACAATGGAATATTACTCAGCCATAAAAAGGAACAAAATTGGGTCATTTGTAGAGACGTGGATGAATCTAGAGACTGTCATACAGGGTGAAGTAAGTCAGAAAGAGAAAAACAAATATATATTAACACATATATGTGGAACCGAGAAAAATGGTACAGATGAACCAGTTTGCAGGGTAGGAATTGAAACACAGATATAGAGAACAAGTGTATAGGCAGTGAGCGGGGAAAGCAGCGGCAGGTGGGGGTGGTGGTGTGATGAATTGGGAGGTTGGGATTGACTTGTATACACTGATGTGTATAAAATGGATGAGTAGTAAGAACCTGCTGTATAAAAAATAAAATAAAATTCAAAAATTCAAAAAAATAATCAGTTCCTCATAAAATGTATGGGTTTATTTACGGACTCACAATTCTATTCCCTTGATCTATGACTATCTTTTATGCCAGTACTGCCCAGCGTGATTACTGTAGTTTTGAAATTGGAATGAGTGAGTCCTGCAGTTTTGTTCTTTTCAAGATTGTTTTAGCTATTCAGTGACCCTTGTATTTCCATGTGAATTTTAGGATCGGCTTGTAAATTTCAGCAAAAAATAAAAGGCAACTGGAATTTTGATAGGGATTGTATTGAATCTGTAGATCAATTGGGGATCTTAACTTTTGAGATCTTAACAGTATTGAGTTTTCTCAATCCATGAACATTGGATGTCTTTCTATTCATTTAGGTCTTTAATTTCTTTCAACTGTGTTTTGTAATTTTCAGTGTGTAAGTGTTACATTTCTTTTTTTAATTTTATTTTCAGTCATTTTATTTTTTTAATGCCACTGTAAATGGAATTGTTTTTCTCAATTTCATTTTTGGATTTTTCATTGCTACTGTATAGAAATACGGTTGATTTTTGTATATTGATGTCATTGTCTCCTGCAGCCTTCTCCAAGTCATTTATCAGCTGTAATAGTTTTTTTTTTTTGGTGTGGATTCCTTTGGATTTTTTTTTCTTTGTGGTACGTGGGCCTCTCACCGCCGTGGCCTCTCCCGCTGCAGTGCACAGGCTCAGGACACGCAGGCCCAGCGGCCATGGCTTACGGGCCCAGCTGCTCCTTGGCACGTGGGATCCTCCCGGACCGGGGCATGAACCCATGTCCCCTGCATCGGCAGGCGGACTCGCAACCACTGCGCCACCAGGGCAGCCCCCTTTGGATTTTTTATATAAAAGATCATGTCATCTGCTAATAGAGATAATTTTACTTCTTTTTTCCAATCTGGATGCCTTTTATTTCATCTTCCTGTCTAATTGCCCTGAGTAGAACATCCAGTATCATGTTAGGTCCAAGTGTTGAAAGTGGACATCCTTCGATGTGATTTTTATTGCTCTCTTATTTTAAGTAATTGCTAACAATTATTATTATTATTATCTTGTGGTACGCGGGCCTCTCACTGTTGTGGTCTCTCCCGTTGCGGAGCACAGCCTCCAGACGCGCAGGCTCAGCGGCCATGGCTCATGGGCCTAGCCGCTCTGTGGCATGTGGGATCTTCCCAGACCAGGGCAAGAACCCATGTCCCCTGCATTGGCAGGCGGACTCTCAACCACTGCGCCACCAGGGAAGCCCTGCTAACAATTATTTATTGCATTAACACATGACAGATACATGCTAAGCACTTTATATACAGTATTTCATCTTCTTAATAACCCAGTATGGTCAGTCTATTATTAATCCCTATTTTAAAGATTATGAAATTAAAGGTTAGGTTAAATAATTTGCTTGTAGTCTCTCGAGTATGTGGATGAGCTAGGATTGGAACACAGTTAGTCTGACTATGTTTAAACATTTTCAACTCTTACCTAATTTTAATTATCTGTATTTTTCATGTTATTCTTCGTACATTTTTACTGTTGTTCACCTTTGGCTATTTTATATTACCTAATTCTGTTTTTTAATCATTTGTGTTTAACGACCGGAGCCCTGTGTACATTTTTATGAATTTCTTTATCTGATGACCTCTTTTTGTATTCACTATTCTTGTGCTGAATTGGCCTTTGGAGCCCCTGGGAGTCAGATTGTAGCAAAGAGCCATGACTCTGGAACTAGGTCGCCTGAGTTGAAATCCCTGCTCCCACCTTTGTCAACTGCATGACCTTGTTAACCACTTACTCTCTGTGCTTGAGAGTTTTCATTATCTGTAAAGTAGAGTTAATTATTGTATCAACCATATAGAATTAAATGTAATATAGGTAAAGGGTTTAGAACAGTTGTTGACACAAATTAAATATATAAGTGTTAGCTTTGTCTTTATCATCTCCATTTTATTTTAGTTCTAGACTGGTCTGTCTTTGCAGTGAACTTAAAAAAACTTTTTGAAGAATTTCAAACATATACAAAAATAGAGTGAACAGTAAAATGAACCTCCACTTAATTTACAACCCATTTTTAACACTTACCAACTCATGCCATTCTTGTTTCATCTATACCATTCAAACCTCAACCCTCTGGACTATTTCAAAGCAAATTTCATCTCAAACATCATATCATTTAATTACTAAATATTGTAGTAGAAGATAAGGACTCTTTTTAAACATAACTACACTACCAGTTTACCCTCCCCATTAAAAATAATTCTTTAATATCATCAGATGTGCTCTGAATGTTTTTAGATCAAATTTTCTAAAAAAAGGTTTGCACTTCTTTGTTTAGAATTTTTTTTCTATTTTGCTATAAACTCCAAAATGAAATGGCCTCTTTCTTCCAGTATTTTGATCATTTTGTTATCCCCAGTTAATTTGTTGTTGGTGATGGTCAGAACAGGTCCAGTTCTCATTTCTTCCTAAGCCTTTTGAGAAGTTAATTGTTGGGTAAATCAAGAATTTCTTAGGTGTTCTCCATGCAGGGTGAGGTTTTCGGCAGATGTCTAAAAACTTGAAGTGATCCCATGTCATTATTACATACTTTCTTTGTACTAGAACTGAAATTTGAATTAGGTGAGTAACATCATTCATATCTTCCTTTGGCCTCTTGGCCTGTAATCAATCAGCTCCTGTAATATCATCCTTATTTTTACAGTTATATAACATTTTTAGTTAAATTTAGTTTTAGTGTCTCTGTGCTTTTCATCCATGTACTTGTACTTTTAGGCTCCCAGGTTTCTGTAAAACAAAATAATTTTAGTCTAATTTTCCATAAATCCTCATGTTCTTCATTAAATTTACCTAAAACAGGTATACTTTTACTGAGGAAAGAAACAGTAGTGGGTCTCAAAGAAAGGACCCTTTTTAAATGGTTTTTATTAGAATTTCTCAAGAGCCTCATATAAAAGAATAAACAAATACATATAATACATAAAACATCTTTATGTTACTATTTAAAATATTCATTGTTGAGGGGGAGGATTAGGAACTGACCTCTCCATCTCTCCAAGTCTCCAGATTCTTTTCTCCATTCCTAGTGTGAATTGTGCTAATTGAAAAGGAATTTACATGTGGGCAAAAGGGGGGTGTATGTGTGAAATACTTTCTAAATGAGTTTTAGATTGTTTATTCATCCACTCTGCTGCATTTTTGTAGATGAGAGTTTAGTATTGTGTATATATGCATAAAGACTATTATCTAATCAGTATTTGTTAATTAAAATTATTTGTCAGTATCTAGAAGTTTGTTGCTTTATTTTTTTTTTTACTTTTTCTTTGAGAGATTCATTATTGCTGACATACACTCTCTATATCTGTAGAGAAGACTACAGATTGAGAATAATGATTTTAGGGAAAATAGACATGAGCTGTCTGACTCTTTGTGGGGCCCTTAGGAACTTTTGCAGAACTTAAAATCATAGAAAATAAAATTAGAAATGGACTTTGAGACCAGGCGGTCATGCCTCTTGTTTTTAAGCTGATTTAATATTCAAGCTGGTCAGGACAGATGATTATTTCTTCTTTTCTTAAAGGTTTTTGAGATTGGAAATCTAATAAATTCCTCATATCCCGTTAAATCCATTTTACTTTATTTATTTATTTATTTATTTATTTGCGGTACGCGGGCCTCTCACTGTTGTGGCCTCTCCCGTTGCGGAGCACAGGCTCCGGACGCGCAGGCTCAGCGGCCATGGCTCACGGGTCCAGCCGCTTCGCGGCATGTGGGACCTTCCCGGACCGGGGCACGAACCCGCGTCCCCTGCATCGGCAGGCGGACTCTGAACCACTGCGCCACCAGGGAAGCCCTCCATTTTACTTTAAATCAGTTTTCTTTTAAGTTTATGAAGACACTTTGAACTCATGCTGACTTCTCATCAATAAATTTTATGGATAAACTTCCCTAACTCAGAGGTAGATATGTCTGTGGTTTTTTCTTACTGTATGTTTTTCTCTCATAGCCTTTCACTTCTGATAATGGACTTTTACTACTTGACCTTTTTGTTTTATGTATGCTTTTCGTAGGGGACCATTGGTAGAATTTGCCTGTGATTTAATATGATGAGCCTAGGTTTATAAAGCAATTTAATTTGTATAATTGCCACCACTTATAATTTGGCAGTCATTCACTGATTAACATCTTGAAGTTTTGTTTTCTAGACTCTTCTATACCAGGGAGGTGTTACTTTAAAGTAACGTGGTTCGTGTGTGTGTGTGTGTGTGTGTGTGTGTGTGTGTTTTAAATGAATCAGAAGTTATACATCTAGATGATCATTTTATTCCCTTCTTATGGGTTTACATTTTTTTTTTCTTTAATGGAAAAAATACTTAGGCCCCCCTATGTGTGAGCATTGCAATGCTGGGAACACTTAGAGACATGATGATGCATTTTCTTGCTTTCTTGAAAAATTGAATTTGGCCAAGAAGGGCCACATGATTGGTAAAATATATTACAATCATTATTGTTTAAGCATGTTCTATATACCAAGTATTGTATAAGGCATTTTATGCATGTTAAATAATTTAATCTGCACAATTTTGAGTTGTAGTTATTGTTATCCCCAGTTTTTTCAATTGGGGTAAAATATACAAGACAAAAATTACCATTTTAATCACTTTTAAGTGTACAGTTCAGTGGCATATAAATACATTTACATTGTTGTGCAGTCATCACCACCGTCCATCTCTAGAACTTTACAAACTGAAACTCTGTATAAATAGTAATTCCCCATTCCCCTATTCTCCCTGCCCCCAGCCCCTGGCAACCACCATTCTACATTCTGTGTCTATGAATTTGACTATTCTAGGTACCTCGTATAAGTGGAATCATATAGTATTTATCTTTTAGTGTCTGGCTTATTTCATTTATCATTGTCTCTTCAGAATTCATCTGTGTTGTAGCAGGTGTCATGTTATCCATATCTTACAGGTAAGGAAACTAAACTCGAAGTCACATAGCTAATACAGTGCGTTGAGATTCATACCAATCCTGAAAACCGTGCCTGATAAAACATTTGATCTTGATTTATTTAACCTGTAGATAGATTTTTTAGACTTATTCTGTATAACTCTGGAGATCATTACTAGAACAATAGGTATACCTTAGAGGTAAGCAAATATTTATTTAGTATAAGGAAGAAGTAGAGCTGTTCCTAGATAGTATAGACTGCCTTTAAAAAGCGTGAGTAACCTTTAGCAGTAAAGACTGCTTAATGGTCCTGTGACAAGGGATGTTTCAAAGAGGTAAAAGTTAAATTTGGTTATTTCTAAGTGTTCTTTTAATCTGTGTTTCTGTGATTAAAATATTGTCATCTATTTTGGAACATAAGATACCCTAACACAAATTGCTAAGCTTAAATGTGGGAAAGATCTTTAGCAATGTAAGCATCATGGATTTTTCTTTTCCTAAATCTATGGCACATTTCTCCAAATATCCATAGTAAGAGCAGATTCTTTTCCTTTTGAGGGTAGGTTTGAATTTTGAAAACTGTTAAAGTCATTATTATGCCTCGTGAATAAAAATGGGTTAGCAAGATATTTGAAGTCCTCAGCAGTCCAACTCCAATTCACCTTTTTCCTGGATTTTCTTGCTGTTGTCAGAAAACTTCATAAACATTCATGCCTGTTACCTTTTAATTTTCGTTCTGTAGAGAGTACCTTTCTTCTTTCCTTTCTGAAGTTATAAATTTCCCACTTGGTTTACTTCCTCTTCAGTGTTGCCTGTCACTGTTTATATATCTTTTTAGAGTATATGTAACACCACAACCTCATACTTTGTCTTGTCTAGATGGTGAGCATTTTAAGCAGAGGAAGCAGTATCATATTCATCTTTGTGTGTCGGAACAGGCTCTCAGAATCTTGTGTGTAGTAAGAATTCAGTTATATTAAATTGAATCAATCTGATTGTCAATGATGTTAAGTTGAAACGAGGTGAACGAGGTAAAATAATGAGACCAAATTTCTTGCATGACTTGCATGACCCCTATGCCAGTTACAAATGAGGAATTTCATACATACTCTGCATAATGGCAATATTTAAACTGTACTCTCCCATGAATGAATTAAAGAAAATTCTGTCCAGATACAGTATCTGATGTTTAAAATCAGTTTTAAAATTCTCTCTTTTGTAGGATAACTGTCACACCTTGTTTTATACTTCTTTGTACTTTTTGTAATTTCTCAAATTTCTGTTATGAACACAAATTGCTTTTTCCTTTCTTTTTTTTTTTTTTTTTTTTTTTTTTTTTTTGCGGTACACGGGCCTCTCACTGCTGTGGCCTCTCCCCTCGCGGAGCACAGGCTCTGGACGCACAGGCTCAGCGGCCATGACTCACAGGCCCAGCCGCTCCGCGGCACATGGGATCCTCCCGAACCGGGGCACGAACCCATGCCCCCTGCATCGGCAGGTGGACTCTCCACCACCGCGCCACCAGGGAAGCCCACAAATTGTTTTTATAATTTAAAAAAATCCTGGTAAGTCTTACTGATTTAAGTCAGTTTCATTACTCTGTAGTCACATAGGGTAGGGACCATAATACAGCATGATACATTGAAAAGCCATTGATGTTTTCCTTGTTACTTAGAATCAGTAAGATTATATTTCACAGATGAACAAATTTTGGTTCCAGTAAGTTTAGACATGTGTTTTTGATAGAACTGGAGCCCAAGTCAGCTGATGTGTATGATCTTATCCGTTATTCTTGTTTTTAACTTTGCATTTTAAAAATGAGATTCCACAAGTGCAAATATTAACAAGTTTATCAGATTTACCTAAAGTATGTAGTCTTTTTTTTTAAATTTTTATTGGAGTGTAGTTGATTTACAATGTTGTGTTAGTTTCAGGTGTACAGCGAAGTGAATCAGTTATACATAGACATACACTTACTCTTTTTTAGATTCTCTTCCCGTATAGGTCATTATAGAATATTGAGTAGAGTTCTTCGTGCTATATAGTAGGTTCTTACTGGTTATCTATTTTATATGTAGTAGTGTGTATACATCAATCCCAATCTCCCTTTATCCCTCCTCCCCCTTTCCCCCCGGTAACCATAAGTTTGTTTTCTACATCTGTGACTCCATTTCTGTTTTGTAAATAAGTTCATTTGTACCATTTCTTTTTTAGATTCCACGTATAAGGGATATCATGTGATATCTGTCTTTGTCTGACTTCACCCAGTATGATAATCTCTAGATCCCTCCATGTTGCTGCAAATGGCACTGTTTCATTCTTTTTTTATGGCTGACTAACATTCCATTGTATATGTCTACCACATCTTCTTTGCCCACTCCTCTGTCGATGGACGTTGATTGAGGTTGTTTCCATGTCTTGGCCATGGTGAATAGTGCTGCAGTGAACATTGGGGTGCATGTATCTTCTTGAATTATGGTTTTCTCCAGATATATGCCCAGGAGTGGGATTGCTATATGATATGGTAGTTTTGTTTTTTTTTTAAGTATTTATTTATTTATTTGGTTGCACTGGGTTGTGGCAGGCGGGCTCCTTAGTTGTGGCATGCGAACTCTTAGTTGCAGCACGCATGTGGGATCTAGTTCTCTGACCAGGGATCGAACCCGGGCCCCCTGCATTGGGAGTGCAGAGTCTTAACCACTGTGCCACCAGTGAAGTCCCCCGTATGGTAGTTCTGTATTTAGTTTTTCAGGGAACCTCCATACTGTTCTCCTTAATGGTTGTACCAATTTACATTCCTGTCAGCAGTATAGGAGGGTTCCCTTTTCTCCACACCCTCTCCAGATTTATTGTTTATATATTTTTTGATGATGGCCATTCTGACCGGTGTGAGGTGATACCTCATTGTAGTTTTGATGTGCTTTTCTCCAGTAATTAGTGACGTTGAGCATCTTTTCATGTGCTCTTTGGCCATCTGTATGTCTTCTTTGGAGAAATGCCTATTTAGATCTTCCACCCATTTGTGGATTGGGTTTTTTGTTTTTTTGATACTGTGCTGCATGAGCTGTTTGTATATTTTGGAGATTAATCCCATGTCGGTCACTTCATTTGCAAATATTTTTCCCATTCTGTGGGTTGTCTTTTTGTTTATGGTTTCCTTTACTGTGCAGAAGCTTTGAAGTTTAATTAGGTCCCATTTGTTTATTTTTGTTTTTATCTTCATTACTCTAGGAGGTGGATCAAAAAAGATATTGCTGTGATTTGTAGTCTGTTTTTGTTGAGGGGGAAAAACCCAAACTTCCTTACTTTCCAGGAATATCAGATAAGGAATTTCAAAGTTCACATTTTGTGAGTCTTTGGGGTTACTGATGTTGCTGCTCTCCTCAGTCTCATTTTTGGGACTACTCTGCATGCAAATCCCTATGCCAAACTTTCCAGGGTCCCTGGTGGTGCCGATGCCCTGGTAGCCTAAAAGGGCTCATTCCCTTCTCTTTTATTTACCCAGATTCCTGCCTCCTTGCCTTTCTGCTAGGACCATATCTATAAGTATATCTGTAAATCAGTTTAATTTCGACATGATTTAAAATAAAATAATTTGGGTAGTAAATAACATTAAATAGTGTCTCAATGTAAATGAATTGAGTTACAGTAATGTTCTGTTCCTTATAGTAATGACTTGTACTAGCCAGAGCACACTGCATGTTGACTCCTGTTGTGATAGTTTAGTAGCAAAAATGAACTTGTAGAAGCATTTAGGTTTTAAGGCTTTCAGTAATATAAGTTCTTATTTTGCCTGTTCTATTTACGTAAAATCACATCCTCTGTGCTCTTTCATTTGGGAATCTAAATTATGGAGGAAATGGATACCTTTAGGAACAAATTAGCTTATTTAAGAGGAAGGCTCAATAAATGCAAAACATACAATTTGCTTTGATCTTGGAAAAGGTTCAAATTCTGGAGTAAAATTGAGATTTCTTGAGGGTATTAAGGAACTATAGGCAGGAAAAGAAAAAGTGATTATATCTCCTTGAAATGTGGGAAATAATAGAAGCAAGATAATGAAGTTTATGCAAATATTTGGAGAGAGACAAATAGTGTTTAGTTAAAAATTAGAGGTTTAGAATTCATGAGGATGAATCAAACCATGTCCCACTTCTACAGTTACTAGAAGGAAATCTCTCCCACACACAGCCCTCCACTGCTCCATTCATGAACTTCTGCTCATCTGCCTGTGAGAGAAGTAGAAAGTACCCAACCATGTGTGGCTGTTAAGCGTTGTTTTGTTTGAAAAGCGTGAATAAGAAGCAGGGGGTGGGGCTTCCTTGGTGGCACAGTGGTTAAGAATCCGCCTGTCAATGCAGGGGACACAGGTTCAAGCCCTAGTCCAGGAAGATCCCACATGCCGTGGAGCAACTAAGCCTATGCACCACAACTACTGAGCCTGCGCTCTAGAGCCTGCGAGCCACAACTACTGAAGCCCACACGCCTAGAGCCCATGCTCTGCAAAAAGAGAAGCCACCGCAGTGAGAAGCCCGCTTCTGCAACTAGAGAAAGCCCACTCGCAGCAACAAAGACCCAAAACAGCCAAAAATAAAATAAATAAATTTATATATACAAAAAAAAAGAAGCAGGTGTGGGCCAGGCTAAGTCCACAAATGACCTATGAGTCTGATAAATTTGAGGAATGGAATTTAATAGATGCTATCAAGTTAGTAAGCAGGTTTTTAAGTATAATGCATTTAGTGCCTAATTCGTACTGCATTTTATAATTATAGAGATTATATTTTATGTATTTATTAATAACTAGTAGATATAGAGAGAGTACTTTAGTAATTTTAGGATGTGACTATCTTTTGAGTGAGCCTGCTAATTTCCCCCCTTGGAGGGAGATAATGGGTCTTGCGTTGACTTCTCATAGTGAAACTCTTGTTTGCCATTGGTTATTTGTAGCTGGGGCTGATCTGGAGAGAATTAAAAAATAATATCCAAAAAAACAGATAAGTCCTAGAAACCTGAATCTAGAGGTTTGGAACTTGTTGAGCAGGCGCTGTAGGTTTCTATGGTAGTACCCCCTATGACTGAGAGAGCTAACAACCAGCACGATGAGAAGTATAATCATTTAATTTTGTCTTGATTCTTTTTTTTTTTTTTTTTTTTTTTTCAGTACGCAGGCCTCTCACTGTTGTGGCCTCTCCCGTTGCGCAGCACAGGCTCCGGACACGCAGGCTCAGCGGCCATGGCTCACGGGCCTAGCTGCTCCACGCGGTATGTGGGATCTTCCCGGACTGGGGCACGAACCCATGTCCCCTGCATCGGCAGGCAGACTGTCAACCACTGCGCCACCAGGGAAACCCCTTAATTCATTTTTGAATTCCTGTTGAGCACCATGCCTGGCCAGTGGTAGCTGCCACATAAACATTTGTTTAAATGACTGTGGCTTGATACTAAGCCTTCAAGTGCTTAGAGTTTAGCTTGGAGACAGAATGAACACAGAATTCGGTCCTCTCTGATCAGCAATGAGAGTTCACAGCAGAAAGGTTTATATGGACTTGAATGTGAGAGCTGAGACTTAGGATTTAGGTACAGATAGGCGGAAGGGTATTTCTTGCCGCTCTGTCAGAATCAAAAAGTGCAGGGAAAAGAATGAGTGCTTCATTTGAGTAGGGTAAAGCGAAGTCTGTGAAGATACAAATTTGCTGGGGAACAAGTAAGAAATTTGAATCATTGGGTTGGAGACCATACTGTGGATTGCTTGTGAAATCTAGGAGGAGATTTTTGAGTGTCGGAATATCCTTAACAAAATGGTGTTTTGGAAAGATTAGTGTGGCAATAGTATGTAGGTGGAAAGAGAAGGCGTAGGTACTTTTGTGGGCTAGAAAACTGAACCTCTGATCTTTACCAGCCTCTTGGGCCCAGACACACATAGCAAAACTGAAATTCAAACCAAAGTATTGAGTCCATAATGATAGTCTTTTCATTTCATCCCAACCACTTACAATTGATTGCATGAAAACAATCATCTCAAGCTAAATGAATAAAGATCAGATTTGTTTAGTTCCTCTTATAAAACATCTACATTGTTTACAAATATCATTTTGATCTTGCTTTCTTATATAAGGGTATCGACGTTTGGGGCCAGATAAATTCTTTGTTGTGAGGGCTGTGCTGTGTGTGGTATGATGTCTAGCAACATCCCTGGCCAAGCAAAAATGTCAGACATTGCCAGATGTTTCCTGGGGGCAAAATCACCCCAAGTATTGCCTTAAAGCATACTTACGGTGTCTACTTGACCAGAAATATTTAGTGCTGTATTGCAGGAATAAGTATCTTATTCTAGTAACTTTTCTCCATTTACATTTCTAAGTCATAAAATAATGTTCTGAAAATTAGGAAAAATTAAAATGATTGTGATTTATTGTACAAACTATTTGAGAGTCAAGGGAGTGCTGAGACGCCAAAACAACAGGTTTAAATGAGGACTTACACCTGGGCAAACTGGGATGAACAGTCACCATGGGAGTAATCATAAAACATTTATTGAGTACCTACTATGAGTAGAGCACTGTGTTAAGATGATAAGGAGTAGTCAGAAGAACTGTGGCAGTTGGAAAGCCTCATGAAAAATGGAAAGTCTTGAATTGGTCTAGAGGTAAGGCTTGGGTTAGACAAGGAAAATGGAAAGGAAATTATTTTTGCCCCTGTAGTAAAAAGAGCTATAAGCAAAGACACATCTGTGGTTTAACAGATGTGTGAAGTGAACATTTATTTGGCCATTTTGGCTGGACAAGAGGGTTTTTTTATTGGAGTACTTGAGAGAGAAGATCAAGGATGTAGTTTTGCATCGAAAACACAGGATCTTGAAAATTAAGCTGGGGAGTACATCCAGTGAGAAAGTTTTTGAGCTGTGAAACAATGTTTATCCTGACCTGTGTTTTGGAGAGCTAAGTGGTAGTAGAGGATGGATTGGAAGGTTGAAAGTCTGGTAGGTGTGGGGAAACCAGTTTAATGAATCGATAGAATGTGTTGATTGAATGTATGGAGTGAGAAAACAGTCAAGGTCATTATAAAAATTTTCATTTGTTGACTGGAAAAAATAATGGTGTCATTTTAGGTTTGTTTGGGGATATTTGATTTTGAGACAATGTCTATAGTAAGCACTTACAGCTCTGTGACTAACACCCAGGAGAAAAATTAGTACTAAAACTATTAGAACATATTGTATGTCCAAAAAATGATGATTGGTTATGATGAAACAAACAAAAGACTTACTCAAATTAAAAGAGTTTCTGGGGGCTTCCCTGGTGGCGCAGTGGTTGAGAGTCCGCCTGCCGATGCAGGGGATGCGGGTTTGTGCCCCGGTCCGGGAAGATCCCACATGCCGCGGAGCGGCTGGGCCCGTGAGCCATGGCCGCTGAGCCTGCGCGTCCAGAGCCTGTGCTCCGTGACGGGAGAGGCCACAACAGTGAGAGGCCCGCGTACCACAAAAAAAAAAAAAGAGTTTCTGGGAATTCCCTGGCTGTCCAGTGGTTAGGACTCATCAGCACTTTCACTACCAACGTGGCAAGGCCAAAAAAACCCCAATAATAATAAAAAAGTTTCTGGTAGACATAAAATAGTAGGAATAAATATATGGTTATATCTTGTGAGGCAGCAGTTGATAAAATAACAAAAATAATGTGATATAGGAAGTGTGTGAAGAGCTCAGGTTTTACACTTATAATGTGTATTTTCAGATCCTCATGTCATCACTTCTAGCTTTGGTAATTAATAAGTGATCTTGAGAAAACTAGTAGGAAAGGGAAGAAAGTTAAGGGACTGGAGAATAGGTTAAATTTAGCCTCTTAAAGACACTGGGATAATTTGATTACTGTCACTTGAGAGAGATCCTGGTCAGTGGTTATGGGTATTTTGAAAGGAATGAGGAGGGTAGAAATGGATATGAATTAAAACAGGAAGAATTTAGTTCTGCTGATCTTATAACTGGGGTCCCCAACTGGTACATCAAGTATAACTGTAGAATTTCCATGATTATAAGTTTTCAGGAAAAAGGCAGTACTCTATTATGAATTTTTGTATAATTATTTCCTTCATTCATTCTGCAATATGGTCTTCCGTTTCTATAATACTGTGTGCCAGGCAGTTTTCTTTGGGGGTGAGGGTGAGGCATAAGGAATGATGTGAAATATTCCTGTCCCTGAGATGCTTGGAGTGCTATGTGAGAGAGGGTTAAACAATTATATATAGCTTATATATACACACACAACTACTTTCCCCCATCCCCCCAAATGTATTTTATGCATTTTAACCATCTTGGTATCCCGTACACTTTAATAATAAGGAATCCTCACATACCCATTCTTATCTTTCTATGTAACTCAAAAGAAAAAGAGAAGAGATGGGACTTCCCTTGTGGTCCA
Organism: Phocoena sinus; assembly: GCF_008692025.1. Lineage (NCBI taxonomy): Eukaryota > Metazoa > Chordata > Mammalia > Artiodactyla > Phocoenidae > Phocoena > Phocoena sinus. The sequence goes on from NC_045767.1 coordinate 72,500,884, forward strand.
GTGATTAAGACACCACACTCCCACTGCAAGGGGTGCGGGGTTCGATCCCTGGTTGGGGGAACTAAGATCCCACATGCCATTCAGGATGGCCAAAAACTTTAAAAAAAAAAAAAAAAAAAGAGAGAGAGAGAAAAGAGAATGTCTGGGTTGCCTTTTTTTTTTTCTTTAAAGGTTTTTTGCTTTTAATAAATTTATTTATTTATTTTTGGCTGCGTTGGGTCTTCATTGCTGTGTGCGAACTTTCTCTAGTTGCGGAGAGCAGGGGCTACTCTTTGTTGCAGTGCACGGGCTTCTCATTGTGGTGGCTTCTCGTTGCAGAGCACGGGCTCTAGGCACGTGGGTTTCAGTAGTTGTGGCATACGGGCTCAGTAGTTGTGGCACACGGGCTTAGTTGCTCCGCAGCATGTGGGATCTTCCCGGACCAGGGCTCAAACCCATGTCCCCTGCATGAGCAGGTGGATTCTTAACCACTACGCCACCAGGGAAGTCCCTGGGCTGGTCTTAATATTAACTTTAGTTCTATAAGCAGAGTATAGTGTATTCTCTCTTCCTACTGTGGCGTAGCGTAAAGATATTGCCAAATTTTCTTTAGCACTTTAATTACCTGATATTTTATTTAATTATTTATTTTTTTGTAATTGCTATCTATGTATGCAATTGTAGCTAAGCAGGTATGTATTAGTCAATATACATTAAAACTGTCTCTTTCTTTGCAGCTGTTGCCACAATTTGCAGTCTGGTATAGTTTGAGACTTCCAGTCTTCCTGATGTCTTTTCTCAAAACAAAACAACTCATTTTCTGATTGCTACACTCCCAGTTGGTCTCCCAGCAGTACACAATTATGCCTCAACACTAGATGTTTGTCTCTTTAAAGAAGTAATTTCCAACCTCAGTTTTGTGGCATCCCAAGGAATATCAAAATTGTTTTGATACTCTTAAAATTAAAAAACCCATGCCATACCAGAATGAGAATCAAGAGAATCATGAAATGAAAATGGAAGCATAGAGTGTCACTGTCTAAAAGTTTGGGATTTACTACTTTAAAACTTTTCTTCAGTCTGTTCTGCTTGCTCTGCCCTGTTTGTTGATTCACCATGTTGTGTTCTGCTATCATACCAGCAGTTTATATCTGTATCCTGCCCTGCAGCTATTGTCACTTCAGGGCTTGTAAACTGTTCTAAGACTTTATTAATGAATTTGCCTTGTAAATAATTACCACTATTATTTATTACTAAAATTTCAAAAAGACTCTTACTACATATGAACTGAAGATATTTTTCTTCAATTGAGTTGTGATTTTTTTTATTGTATTTAATAGTGGGATCTATTACAACTTTATATTTTGTGGTTCATAAGGCTTAGAAGAGAGCAGGGAACAGCAGGAGGCCATTAGAATGATTACTATATTGAAGCCTTTAAGTCAAGGATCTTGTACATTCTTTTAGAACAATGTATTAGTTGGTAAAGTATGTAAAGTATTAGTTGGTAAAGTTAAGAGCTTAGGTTCTGAAGCAATCCTGGTTTTGCCACTTAAGAGCTATGTCACCTTGGACAAGTCATTTAGCTCACTGTGCCTCATTGACCTCATCTGTAAAACAGGGATTATATTAGTACCTATCTCATAAGCTTATTGGGAAGATTGAAAGGGTTAGTATATTTTAAATACTGAGGAACTTCCCTGGTGGTCCAGTGGGCAAGACTCTGAACTCCTAATGCTGGGGGGCTGGGTTCGATCCCTTGTTGGGGAACTAAAATCTGGTGCAGCCAAAATAAATAAATAAATAAAATACTGAAACCATGCCTGGCATGTAATAAGCCCTTGATTAATAATAACATTAATTATTATTTCACATTGACTCAGGAAGGTTGTTAAATCATTATAAAGCAAGGTATCCTAATAGTTTATTAAATTATATTTAGGTGTGGGTATGGCCAAAGATACTTTTATTAATAAAAGTTTTTAAAAAAACATATACAATGGAATATTACTCAGCCATAAAAAGGAATGAAATAGTGCCATTTGTAGAGACTTGGATAGACCTAGAGACTGTCATATAAAGTGAAATGTCAGAAAGAGAAAAACAAATAGCATATAATATCTCTTACATGTGGAATCTAGAAAATGGTACAGATGAACTTATTTGCAAAGCAGAAATAGAGACACAGATGTGGAGAACAAACTTATGGATACCAAGGCGGGAAGGGGGGTGTGGAATGAATTGGGAGATTGGGATTGACTTATATACACTACTATGTGTAAAATAGATAACTAATGAGAACATACTGTATAGCACTGTGAACTCTACTCAATGCTCTGTGGTGACCTAAATGGGAAGGAAATCTAAAAAAGGAGAGGATATATGTGTATGTATAACTGATTAACTTTGCTGTATAGCAGAAACTAACACAACATTATAAAGCAGCTATACTCCAATCAAAATTAACTTAAAAAAAAACAGTAAATGAGTTCAACCTACATCTATTTCTTGTTCCTCTGCTCCCTTGTGTAGCTGACCAACTTTAGCCTTCTGCAATACCCTTTTGACATATCTGTCCGTCTTTACTCAACCCTTGGTCTTGTTCCCAGTGCCTTTTCTGAAGAAGTTACTCCACAGACCACCAACTCTGATCCATTGATTCCACATTCTGGGCAGACGTTTAAGCCTTTCCATCACCCTGATTTAAATATAAGCCTTTCCTTGACCTACTGTATAGTACAGGGAATGCTACTCAATACTCTGTAATGACCTATATGGGAAAAGAATCTAAAAAAGAGTGGATATATGTATATGTATAACTGATTCACTTTGCTGTACGCTAACATAACGTTGTAAATCAACTACACTTGAATAAAAAATTAAAAAAAAAATTCAAGCCTTTCCGGATGGACCTAGAGATTATCATACTAAGTGAAGTAAGTTGGGCAGAGAAAGACAAATATATGATATCACTTATATGTGGAATCTAAAAAAAAGGTGATAAAAATGAACTTATTTACAAAACAGAAGCAGACTCACAGACTTCGAAAACAAACCTGTGGTTACCAAAGGGGAAATGTCGGGGGAAGGGATAAATTAGGAGTTTGGGATTAACATATACACTCTACTGTGTATAAAGTAGGTAATCAAGGACCTACTGTATAGCACAGGGAACTCTACTCAATATTCTGTAATAACCTATATGGGAAAAGAATATGAAAATAATGGATATACGTATATGTATAACTGAATCACTTAGCTGTACACCTGAAACTAACACAACATTGTAAATCAACTATACTCCAATATAAAATAAAAATAAATAATAAAAATAAATTCAAATTTCCAATCTGAAAAAAAACCCCATAAAATTATAAGAATAGAAACAAAATTACAATCTCAAAATGGCCACTTTGAACTTACTTTGTTATGTTTCCTTTATCTTTTTTCATATGCACTTAAAAAACATTGTAATCATTGGTGTTTTGTTCAGGGTTCATTCAGATGCAAATATATAAGTCTGTAAATGTCATTACTATTGCAGGGAATATACATTGAACTTTGTGAAGACAGAGGCTCTTTTCTTTTGCGTTGAATACACCTTACTCAGTAAATAGAGAAGTATGATTTTGAGGTATTAAAATCTGATGATTTTCCTTAGCCTGTAAAAAGTTTCCATACCAATCTACAGAAATTTATTTCAATAACAGTTTTGATATAATTTTTATTTTTACTTTAAGTAAAGTTAAATCTTTGTTGTTCTTAGCTTTATTAGCCTACTTTCAGCTGACTGCAACATGAAAAGTGATTACTGTGGTTACTATAAATTCAGTAAAGTGTCTCCAATTTCCCATCCTGTCTCTGTCTTTTATAATATGTCTGCTATGTGTATGCATAAAAAAGTCCCAAGAGACATACTGCAAACTGTAAATAACTTGGGAGGATAGAATTGGTAGGGGGAGGGAGGTTATTATCACTCCTTACATTTATACATTTCTATATTATTAAACTTTTTTTGTTTTGTTTTGTTTTTTAATTTTTGGCTGCGTTGGGTCCTCAGTGCTGCGCGCGGGCTTTCTCTAGTTGTGGTGAGCGGGGGCTACTCTTCGTTGCGGTGCGTGGGCTTCTCATTTCTCATTGCGGTGGCTTCTCTTGTTGCTGAGCACGGGCTCTAGGCACGTGAGCCTCAGTAGCTGCGGCACACAGGTTCAGTAGCTGTGGCTCAGGCTCTAGAGCACAGGCTCAGTAGTTGTGGCTCACGAGCTTAGTTGCTCCACGGCATGTGGAATCCTCCTGGACCAGGGATCAAACCTGTGTCTCCTGCATTGGCAGGCAGATTCTCAACCACTGCACCACCAGGGAAGTCCCTAAAGTTGTTACTTTTACAAAATAGTTATATTCTTAGTTGTTTTTATCACCAGTCATATTATACAGGTATGTGTGACATATCGGACAAAATATGATTTGTTATGATCAGTTTCATAACATTCATATTCTTAATTACATCTTTACTAGTTCTCTCACTATTAACAATAGACATAAATTATATTTAATGGTGTTTAATTCCTTTGTAATAATTGTCCTAAGGGAAAAAGCAACATCTTGAAAGACCAATTATTTCTAACATTTTTAAACAGCTTTATTAAGATAGAATTTACATACATAAAATTTACCTGTTTTTAGTATTGAGTGATTTCTAGTTTATTTACAGAATAGTACAACCATGACCATAATCTTGGTTTAGAATATTTTCAGTATCCCAGAAAGGATCTTTGTACCCATTAGCAGTCATTTCCCATTTCTCTCTCCCCATCCCCTCTCCCATCCCTGGGCAACCACCAATCTATTTTGTCTCATAGATTTGCCTATTCTAGACATTCCATATGAATGGTATCATGCAGTATGTGGTCTTTTGTGGCTGACTTCTTTTACTTAGTTTAATGTTTTTGTGGTTTATCCATATTGTAGCATTTTTATTGCCCCGTAACACATTTTAAATTTTTTATTTATTTATTTATTTTTGGCTGCATTGGTTCTTTGTTGCTGAGCGCAGGCTTTCTCTAGTTGCAGCAAAGCGGGGGCTACTCTTTGTGTTGGTGCGCATGCTTCTTATTGCAGTGGCTTCTCTTGTCGCGGAGCATGGGCTCTAGGCTCTCGGGCTTCAGTAGTTGTGGCACGAGGGCTCAGTAGTTTTGGTGCACGGGCTTAGTTGCTCCGCAGCATGTGGGATCTTCCCGGACCAGGGCTCAAACCCGTGTCCCCTGCATTGGCAGGTGGATTCTTAACCACTGCGCCACCAGGGAAGCCCCTCATATAGTCTTATGACAGGTACTTAAGGAAGGTTTCCTTGAAGAAGGGACATTTAAGTTGAGACTTCGTAGAAAGTACGAATGGGCTGGCCGAAGTTGGGCAAGGGAGGGTGAGGTAACCAAGAAGTGGAATTGAGTTTGTTTAAGGCAAGGGGAACAGCATGCACAAAATGACCTAGAAGCAAAAGTGTTGGGCTTTTCAGGAGTAGAAATTAGTACCATATGGCTATTATTTAGACTTGAGTGGTGGAGAAGGGTGAGAAATGTAGCTAAAAAAAAAAAAGGTACTGCAACAGTTAGATCATTGCTGTGTTTCAAGGGCCATGGGGGCTGTGTTTTGGAAAAACTATCATAAGGGCAAAAGGAAACTGGCATAGAATTTTTAGCAGAGGAATATTAATAGATTCATTTTTCAGAAAACAATTTGGCTTCAATATATAGAATGGATTGGAAGAGAGCAAGACCAGAGATTTTAAAATTTTTAAAAGATTGTTCATTTTCAGAATTCTTCTGGCCATTCTTTGTCTTTACATTTTCATGTAACTTTTAGAATTAGGTTGTCCATTTCTATAAAAATGCCTGCTGACATTTTTGTGGGGATTGTATTCTGTTGATCAGTTTGGAAGAATTGACATCTTGACAACACTGGGTCTTCAGATCTAGGAACATGGTACATCTCTCCATTTATTTAAGTCTTCTTTCATTTCTCTCAGCAATGTTTTATTGTTTTCGGTGTACAACTCTTGCACTTCATTTGTTAAATTTATTCGTAAGTATTCTTTTTGATGCTCTTGTGAATGGAATTGTTATATTTATTTCATATTTAAGTTCATTGATATATAGAAATATGTTGATTTTTTTTTTTTTGCCTGTTGATCTCATATCCTGTGACCTTGCTAAACACATTAATTAAGTCTAGTTGATTTCGCTTGCTTTCAGTAGATTCCTACAAAGGATTTTCTATGTACAGGATCATACTGTCTGTGAATAAAGACAATTTTACTTTTTTCTTTCCCACATGGATGCGTTAATTTCTTGTTCTTGCCTTTCTGCACTGGCTAGACACTGTAGTACCACATTGAATAGAGATGTTGATAGTGTGCATTCTTAATTTTGTTCCCAGTCTTAGGAGAAGCATTCAGTCTTTTACCATTAGATCTATTTTCTGAAAGAGTTTGTATAGGATTGGCATTACTTTTCCTTAGTATTGATAAAATTAATAAGTGAAGGCATCTGGGCCTGGGCTTTTCTTTACAGGAAGATTTCTCATTACTAATTCAATTTATTTTTATAAATCTCTTTAGAGTCTCTATTTCTTCTTGAGTCCCATTTGATAACTTGTATCTTTCTAGGAATTTGTCTATCCAGTCTTCCAGTCTATCTGTTTTGTTGGCGTAAAGTTCTTCAAAATATTCCTTACAATTCTTTTCATATTGGTAGTGTTTGTAGCAATGCTTACTCCTTTTTTTTTTAGTTTTATTGAGATATAATTGAGATACAGTACTGTATAAGTTTAAGGTGTACAGCATAATGACATTACTTACGTATTTTGCAAGATGATTACCACAATAAGTTTATTTAACATTCATCATCTCATACAGATACAAAAGAGGGGGGGAAGAAGAAGAAAATTATTGTTTTCCTTGTGTTGAGAACTTTTAGGAAATGTTGGGCTTTTTTGTTTTGTTTTTTTTAATTGGAGTATAGTTGATTTACAGTATTGTGTTTCAGGTGTACAGCAAAATGAATCAGTTATACATACATGTATGTCCATTTATATTCTTTTCCCATAAATGCCATTACAAAACATTGTCTCTACTATAGTCTGTGCTATACAGTAGGTCCTTATTAGTTATATATAGTAGTGTGTATTACTCTTTCTTTCACATTTTGGCAATTCATGTGCAAGAAGCCAGACACACAAAACACACATTGTATGATTCTGTTTATATGAAATGTCTAGAAAAGAACATGGAGCAGAAAGCAGATTTGTTATTGCCTAGGGCTGGAGGTAGAAACCGAAAGGGGGTTTCTTTTTAGGGTGATAAAAATGTTCTAAAATTACATGGTGGTGATGGTTCGGGTAACTGAATACTAAATTCATCAAATTATACAATGAATTTTATGGTGCAGAAATTACACAGGCAAATTTTATGGCGTGTAAATTACATCTTGAAAAGGCTGTTTTTAAAAAAAGTTGTAAGGTACTTTTAGCATCTTTAAAAGTACAGAAACTACTATAAACTAAATGAATAAAACATCAATAATTCAAAATCAGTTTAAAACATCATAATCTCGCCTACACCAGGTGAATGGTAGGTAGCTTTCCTGTTTTTGTCAATGGCACTATAATTCTTTCAGTTACAACAGCTAAAAATTTAAGAGTAATTTTGTATTCTTCCATCTTTTTTTATTTCCTACCCTTATCAATTTGCCTACTAAAAACATTTTTTTCACTGATGCTTTTGAATTTCTTAAATAATAATATACAGTTCAGTCAAGAGGGACTGTTTTCTGATGGACACAGCCAATTTATTGATGGCTAATGTAACTTATAAGTTGAGATTGTCAAGATTTTACTTGTCAAGAAAACTTGAAAAATATTACTTTATTCCCCTATTTCTGCTAAAATTAAGTCATAGAGGCCCAGTGGGAGAGCTGAACCTCCACCTCTATGCAGCATCAGCAAGACAGGAGGAGGCAGTGTCAGATGGGGCACTTTTTCTCCCTTTTCCCCATCCTCCATGAGTTAGTCAGATGCAGTAAAGGAGCTGATTTTACATCCCATCCATCTGGAAGTGCAGTAATTTTGTTTACATCATAGATTTCACTTAAGTGTCTTAATTTGGAAACCACTCTGGTTAGAATTCAAGTAACTTCACATTTTTCGTATAGAGTCACATTTGAAGTAAATTAACATCAATTGATGTAATCTGAACTAATCTGAGGAAAAACAAATGAAGTAGGAAGTATCTTCTCACCTTTTTGTTTTTATATACCTTCCCCAGGAGCTTATAAAATACTTTTCCTTTCTTCTTTACTGAAACTGAAGTAATTTCATAAATTGATTCATATTGTTATTAAGGATTTTTTAATGTATTGCTTTTCTCTGACGTATCATTTGAAAAAAGGGCTACAGAGTGGGTACTGCTTAAGTAAAAGGAATACATTACTAATGGTGAATGTGTGGTTTGTGGTAGGAAGGGAACTGGGAGTTGGAAAGCAAGGTATTTATCTGCCTTCTAGACAGGACTTAATGATATGGTTATATTAGGGAGTTAAGAACTATTGAAAACAGAATAAAATATTGTAAAGACATGTTTCTTCATAGTTTTTGAAATGAGAGTAAAAGAGAAAAATAAGACACATTTTAGGACTGGACAGTTGGCCTCATTTGGGTTCATTTAATAGTTGAGATTTGGGCTTATATTGATGATTGTAGTGTTGTTTTCTTCCTGTGCAGAAAGTAAATGTGGGTGATTTTAAACATACTCCATCGTTTTTACTCCCCATCCCCCAATTTAAATCTGTTCCAAAGGATCCCTATTTTATAATCTTGTGCTTAATAATTAACATTACCCTTTTTTGTTTTTGTTTTTTGTTTTCTTCTAGGCTGTATTCATCACCAAAGAAAAAACTTACACCAATGCAGAAATCAGTTAGTCCTTTAGTTTGGTGCAGGCAAGTTTTGGATTACCCAAGTCCTGATGTTGAATGTGCTAAAAAGTCTCTTATCCACAAACTTGATCAAACTATGTCAGGTATGTCTATAATTTTACTTGTAAATTCATCTCTTTGCTTTCTTTAATCAAAAAACAGATAAATGTTGACTGGTATGTTTTTAGGAAGGCAGTTCTTTGCTTAGGGGGTGTTTTCCAAATCACATTGTGCATGCCATCGTGAGTTTTTGCCATATGCACATAACCCTGTTCTGTTATTTTCTTAATAGCCTTTAAAAAAAATCTCCGTATTTTTATTTAGCTTCATCCTAAAAAATATCCATGAAATAATGGATTTTATGTAATAAGGTTTTTTCTGGTGCAAGCTAAAATAAATAATTATTTTTAAAAAATGTTTTGTCTGATATCATCTAAAATCATCTCACCAGCCTCAGGGAAATTCTGATGTGGTAGAAAGATACAAGTTGAGAACCAAAGAGCCCTCATTCTCACTCTGTCACTTTGTTGCTATGTGACTTTGCGAATTATTTAACTCCTATAAGCTCAGTTTTCTTATAAGCATGATGAACCCTGTAAGTGTTATTTAAGGATTAAATGATAATGTTGAAAGAGCCTAGCATGTTTTTCTGGCTCATGGTAGTGCTTAGTAAATGTATTCATTTCCCCTCTTTTTTTTTTTTTTTAACTTGGCATTTTAAGTTAAACTGCTTTTATGTTCTATTGTTTAATAGCATTCACAAACTGACAAAATGTGTCACTCTTTATGGCATTCAGTGTAGCATGCCAGTGTGTTAGAAATGTAGGAAAAATATTATTGACTCTTTCTTGGAATTACTCTCAATCTTTTAAAAATAAGTTTCAAAAATTTTTTTTAAATTAAAAAAAAGAATATCAGTTTCTGGGAATTCCCTGGGGGTCCGGTGGATAGTACTCAACGCTTTCAGTGCTGGGGCCCTGGTTCAGTCCCTGGTCAGGGAACTAAGATACTGCAAGCCTCGCAGCGAGGCCAAAAAAAAAAAAAGAATATCAATTTCCTGGAATGCTCATGTAGTAAAAGATTGATGCATGATTACTAATCCTAAATAGAGTTTTGCTTTGTGTTTACTTGGCAGCCATGTCCTTAAAATTGCTTTTTTTTGGCTTTATTATTGAGGTACGTGCTCTTTTTTAGAGTGTAAGCTGCAAATGGTCAGGAAAAGCAGGGGGGAGCCTACACAGTTAAACTGTCATATAGTAAAGTGTAGTTTGTTGTGGCAGGAGCAGTGGTTATTATAAGAAAATAATGTATGGGATGGACATAGGAGAAAAAACCAAAGCTGTTGCACTTCAAAAGTAGCAATTGGAGTGAGTAGCTTTTTGCTTTATTATAACAAAGGCATTAAAGATAGTAGGAGCATGTAAGAAAAGCTGTTACTCTTGAACCAAAACTAGGTGTAATCAAGTACTGGATCTGCTTAACAGTGTTTAGATTTTATAGCTGTATGCACAGAGCAATAGCTATAGCTGTATATATTTAAAGAAAAATAATTTGGCTGTTGCAAGTTTGAACCTTGTAGTCCTAAACCTCTCTTTTCCCAAGTTAAAGGGAAGATTGTTTTTTAAATGTATTTTTTTTGATAAGGCAAAGCTTCCTAGGAACTTAGTTATTATATTCTGGCACAGCCGTTTTCTACTCCATCATACTCAGCTTCTCTTTAGTGTACCAGCATGTGTTCCTAAGATATTCTTCTCTTGTTTTTTTGATAGCGCATTATCTTTTTTACCCTTATTCTCCCTCCGGTTTTCTTTTCAGTCTTCTTTAAAGTTTCTCCCTTCTCTGCCCATCTTTTTGTGTGTGTTTTGGGGGGGGGGATAATATTTATATAGCACAAATTTCCCACTTTCATCATTTTTAAATATACAGTTCAGTGGCATTAAGTACATTCACATTGCCATCACTACTCTCTATCTCCAGAACTTTTTTGTTATCCCATACTAAAATTCTGTACCCATTAAACTTCCCATTCCTCCTGCCTTTCCCCCACCCCCGCCCCATCTGCCCAGGTCTCTCTTTTGCCCCATTTCTCTCTGTTTTGATGATTTCATCCATTCATACTATATCCAGTATCATCTTTATTCAAACTAATCTCCTTTATTTATGCATATAATCAATATTTTTTGAGAGCCTGTTATATATCAGGCGTTGGGGAAAGGGTAGCAGATACATGATGAAGAAAGACTAACACTGTACCTGCACTCACGGAGTTTGGCATCTAGTAGGGGAAACATGTTAATAAAATAATTTTTATAACTGGTGATATGTAATAAAAGAATGATCTACAGTGCTTTGAGCTTGGAGAAATTAGAATTTTACTTCAGGAAGTAATGTTTGGCCTGAGTCCTAAAGATTCAGGAAAATTTAAGTGGGCTAAAGGGGAAGGCGACAGAGGGAGTAGAGTGTTCCAGGCGGTGAGAACAGCGTGTGCAAAGGCTCTGTGGGAGGCCTTTGGGAGCATATGGGAGGGAGCCTGGTGTACATGAGGAACTGGACATGAGGTCAGAACAATATGTAGGAGCCAGACTCTGCAAGACCTTAGAGACCATGTTAAAGGTTTTGGACTTTATTCTAATATTCTAAAAGCAATGGGAAGATACTGAAGGGTTTTATTCAATGGTATGGTATGTGTTGGCAGGAAGAAGAAATGATAGGATTTGCACATTGATGAGGACATGCTTAGCTGTAGTATGGAGAGTAGATTGGAGAGGGCCAAAAGTGAACCGTAGGATGCTTTTGAGGAGGGTTGATGATGATAGCTGGGTAGTGTGTGTTGGGGGGAAAGGGTCGTAGTGGAGATGAAAAGGTGTGAAAGGAAAAAGGAATGAACCAAATATGAGGAAATGAGGGAGAAGAAAGTATCAGCAGTGATTTCTAGGTTTCCAGCTTGTGTAATAGGATGAATGTTGTTATCATTCTGAGATAGAGACCCCAGGAAGAGAATTTGTTTTAGCTCGAAAATAATGAGTTTGGATTTGGACTTGTTGGCTCTGGGGTGCATTTGCCATACCCTCAGGGAAAACATTAAATGGGCAGCATATGTGGGACTGAAGCTCATGGAAACTTAGGCCTGGAGATATAAATAATGGATATTTGGGGGAATAGAGATAATAACTAATGTTGTGAGTATTAATGAGATTTCTCAAGAAAAAGAATATGGTTTAGAGTGAGAAGATAAAAGAGTTGAGAACTTGAAATGCTAGTGATTAAATAACCAAATAAAGAGAGACTGCGCTTCAAAGGAAATAGAAGAGTAAAGAGATAGGAAGGAATGAACACCCCTATTTCTGCTCAGGTTGATATATTGAGATCATGCTACATACTAAATATGTTTCGTGGTGTCTTGTCTCATGGTGAATATGTAGAAAAATATGTAGAAAACTATACTGACCAACTTACCACACTATCCAACTAAACAGAAAAACTAAACAGAAAGCATGTGTTACTCCTCCCAAAACCAGTGCTCTGCTTATAGGCAAACCAGAAACTTCAGAAACATCTTATTGTTTTTTCCCTTTAGAAATCCTTACCAGGTTTTTTTTTTGGTTTTGGTTTTGGTTTTTTTGCGGTACGCAGGCCTCTCACTGTTGTGGCCTCTCCTGATACGGAGCACAGGCTCTGGACGCGCAGGCTCAGCGGCCATGGCTCACGGGCCCAGCTGCTCCAAGGCATGTGGGATCTTCCCGGACTGGGGCACGAACCCGTGTCCCCTGCATCGGCAGGCGGACTGCCAACCACTGCGCCACCAGGGAAGCCCCGGTTTTTAATATTTATCCTTTTCTTCCTTTTTTTTTTTTTTGCCACTTTTATTGCCTAGTTCAGTCTAATCTATTTAACATTAGAATTTCCATCAGTTTTTTTTCCTTAAGCTGATTGGATCATATTACTCTTGCTCAAAAGTCCCTGATGGTGTTGTCACTGCTACTGAACAAATTTCAGACTCCTGAGCATAGTATTCCAGGCCTCCTGTGACCTGGCCCCAGCTGGTTGTTTCTGTTTTGTCCCTCACCATGAACTTTACCTTTCTAGATTACTCACTGTTATTCCCTGGACACTCTATGCATTTTCAAGACATGGTTTTAGTTTATGTTATAAACACAGATGAAAACATATACTTTCCCCACTTCCAGTGTCCTACCAAATTATCCTCTCAAGACTGCTCCAGTGCCTCTCCTTCCAAAAAGCCTTACTACCTAGTTTCTCTCAGTTGTAATGAATTACTCCTATCTCATCATTTCCATTAGCCTCTTTGCGCCTTTATGATAGTACTCATTTCATTTTGCCTTGAAATCACTGTTTTTTCTGCCTGCACTACTTGGCTTTAGGCCTCTTGAGAAGAAGTACCATGTCACATTTGTGTATTTATTCTGCATAGTACTTTGGTGATGGTCATAAATATGAATAAGCTGTAGATTTTAGAATAGGGTGAAGAAAAGAAAAAATATTTTAAGTATTAATTTTTCTTGTATATAATTGATATCTTAGCCCTACTTTCATACTATTTTTATAATTTTATATGCATAGCACAAATTTTTCCCCTTTTTTGGCAGAAGTATTCTCCTTGGTCCAGAAAATGGGGCGGGGGGGGGTTCTTTTTAAAAAAAGAATTCTTGTATGTTTGACCTTAATCTGGCCTAAATAGTCAGTATTGCTTTATTTTTTCAAAAATCCAAACTTTGGAACGACTATTTTTAAAACTCATTATTTCATAGTTTTTTGTTGTTATTAGCAGTATGTGTTTGTTATAGAAAAATGAGACAACACAAATATGCTTTTATATTCATTTTATTTTTAAAGGCCATTCAAGGTTGACACAGTTGGAATAAACTTTCCAACAAGATAGAAGTAACTTAATTTAGTAGCTAATAATTTGTTGAGGAGATATTCTTCCTATAGTATTATTTCTGTTTGGTGTGGCTCCTGTTTTATTTGCATAACAAAATTTAAGATAGTGGAAATATTTTGTTGGGATTATTAATGTGATATATTTCTCTCCACTACTATAGAAATGTTTCTGTGTTTAAACTGAGATAATGACTTACTGAATTTCCTGATTGGAAAATTTTTTTTTTAATAAATTTATTTTTATTTATATTTTTAATTTTTGGCTGCGTTGGGTCTTCGTTGCTGCGCACGGGCTTTCTCTAGTTGGAGCGAGTGGGGCCTACTCTTCATTGCGGTGCGCGGGCTTCTCATTGCAGTGGCTTCTCTTGTTGCAGAGCATGGGCTCTAGGTGCATGGGCTTCAGTAGTTGTGGCACATGGGCTCAGTAGTTGTGGCTCGCAAGCTCTAGAGCACAGGCTCAGTAGTTGTGGCGCACGGGCTTGGTTGCTCCGCAGCATGTGGAATCTTCCCGGACCAAGGCTCGAACCCTTGTCCCCTGCATTGGCAGGCGGATTCTTAACCGCTCCGCCACCAGGGATGTCCCCCAGTAGGAAAACTTTTGCGATGTTATTAGCCTTTTCTTCAATTTGATTTTTCCCCTTGTCATTAATGCAGCTCTCAAGAGGCAGAATTTGTATAATAATCCTTTCAACTCCATCAGTTACACAAGTCCTTACAGTCCAAATGCCAGTAGCCCATACAGCAGTGGTTTCAATTCTCCGTCCTCAACCCCAGTGCGACCTCCTATAGTCAAACAGCTAATACTTCCTGGAAATTCAGGTAAGGAGAGACAAAATGGAGTAATTAAGAAATGGTTTTTAACTTACTGCCCTGCCTCAGAAAATAACTTACTCATCAGTAGTTCAAGTTCCTTTATTTATGAAACCTCCAACTGGTTAGAGAAGGTATCATTGAGGTGCTACTTAGCACCAGGTAGTATGATACTGGGCACCAGTGATACAGATAAGCCAAGTTACATTCATAAAGTTTTCTTTAGCATGTGTGTAAAAGTTTTTTAATGTGGCTTGATAAAATAGCGTCACATGCTTTATTTTTTTAACCAGTAGATGCTTACTGAGTAGCTTGCTTAGGTTGTAAAAGCTACAGAGTTAAACTCTTCTAATAGGAGTTTTAATAAGCTTTGATATTGTAGTTAAATAATAGTACAAGGTTTTATATGAATGTGCCAAGAGGGTGTTTAGAGCTCTAAATGATATGGGAGAGGGATAGATTGCTATAATTGGGGGAAGAATGTTCTGCTGTGGTTCTGTGACTGAGACTGTTATTCTGTAGCTTACTGTTCTTTAGATTTCAGCATTCAGTTACTCTTATTACTGCTATTGGTATGATTAATTATCATAGCTTCCTTAAAAATTAAAGTATTATTAACCACATCAAACTTTTGACTTGTATACTCCCTAGTCTCATCACTTATTGACCCTGAAGTTTGTTCTGTACGTAGGTTGTTACTTGCTACTTATTTCACCCATGACTGTTGTACTAAAAAGGTTGTATTTGTTTAATATAGAGAATTTTATTCAGGCACTATTTGAGACTGACCTTATAGTACTTTTCCTATCATGTGCACTATGCTCTTCTTGACAACATAAACTGTTTCGTATTCTTCTTGCTCTTTTTATGTGCCATTCGTGTTGGAGCTGACTCTTATGGTGAAGAATTCTGGAAAACAAGTTTCAAATAAATCTGTATTAGAAATATTGGTGACAGTCCTGGGATTTTTTAAATTCTTCATTAGAAGTTGATGATCTGATGAAAGCATTTCCTTAGAAACAAATTAGAGTCTTTTGGATATGTATATGCTTTATTCCTCTGACCTGTCTTCTATCCCCTTTTGGTTTACAGTGATAAAATGAATTTTTTCATCCAGTCATTTTCTTCATTCCATCTTTGTGCTTCACTAGTTAACTTCAGAGAACTCCTTGGATCCCCATTACTAGTTTAGCGAAGGAATTTTGTAAACATGGCATAATGCAGGAGAAATGAGCTTAGTGTTCTTTTTTTGGTTTGTTCCTAAATCTCTAAGGAGTCCTGATTTTCCTCAAATTATAGCTTTCTTGTTTAGGAAAAGTAGGTGCTTTATTCAAGGGAAAAGATGGTGGTATTTGCTAGTGACTGAATTTGGGAGGAGAAAACACATCTTAAATTCATCTATTTATAGAGTAGTTTCATTGGCTACCTTGTAAAAGTTGAAATCCTATAGCATGTATTATTGAACATTAATTACTTGCCAGGTACTGTTTTGAAAACTTAATTGTTTCATAAGAATATAGATAAGTTATAGCTATAAGAAAATGTGTTTTGTATTTGTCATTATATATGAAGGAATCTCTGTAGCCCTCTTTATACTTAATCAGGACAATTTTTAATTTTAACATTTGGGAATTTTATAAACAGAAAAGGCAGAATAACAATGAACTGAATCCAAAGATATAATATCAAGTTAATTGCAACAGATGTTTATTCAACTTTTGTTTCACTGAAGTTTGAATCATTTTCTTTTTTAAGGTAATTTGAAAAGTTCGTCAGACAGAAATCCTCCACTCAGTCCTCAATCCTCTATAGACAGTGAATTAAGTGCTTCAGAATTAGATGAAGATTCAATTGGATCCAATTATAAGCTAAATGATGTAACTGATGTGCAGATTCTAGCTCGGATGCAGGAAGAAAGTAAGTATTTTAATTGTTAAAGTTGTGGTCTTTCATTATTGTACAAATTTGTTGTTGTTATTAAATATGTCAAAGTGTTGTGGAATAATAATGTAGTAAGAATAGAAATGTTGAAATTTCAGAGGCTTTTTCAACAAGTGGACTGGTTTGTTCATTAACTTGATTTTAGAGTCCATAGTATGTAGAGCGGTTTGCTGTGTGAGGAGCAAAGAAAAACAGGCTATGCTCTGCTTCTGTGACTGGTAATCATACCCTGCATGTTACTCTACACTGTAACTCTGTAGTTATTACTCGGTTGCTCTTTGTTTTCTTAGTGTAGACCAGAGTTTCTCAACTGTTCTTTCATTATTGCCTCCCCAAGGAGCCGATTTAGACATTTTTCCCCCTTTTTACCCACCCCCACTCCTGTTAAATTTTAATACCGTTGATATACTGTATATCTCTTTTTGTACTGTAAGGGCCACAAACTATTATGATATCTAAGATTTTTTTCACATCCCCCAAATCATTTTTTTTCTCCTTGGGGGCAGATTTTATCTTTCTTAGAATGTTTGGTGTAGTCTGTAAAAAAGACCTTCATGGGAAAATCGGGATTGTGACATTAAGTTAAATGAAGCATGTGATGTTGCTTTGCAAAGTGGTCCTTGCAACTTTTTAGGTCACATATACTTTTGAGAATCTGATAAAAGTGTTGTCCCCTGTCATTCCCAAAATATGCATATGCACAAAATTTTTCATACTATTTCAAGGGCTCATTAGTGCCCTGACTCTCATCTGAATGTAAGATGTTGGTGATAGTATTATTCTTGCCTGTATATTTTATTGTATGATGCCATAGGCTTAACTGTGAAGGAAGCAGTCTCTCTAACCTTCATAATGAAAAGATCCTTGAAACACAGATTTCAGAGTCTTGACAGTTGGCTGAGGTAATGGAGCAATGCTATAGTTTAGTTCAAATTTTTTCTGTTTAGGTCCTTTCTTTTATGTAAATATGTAGTAAGTTTTATCAAGCTATAACATTTATTAAGAAACTGCAATGTTTCTCACTCTGCTAATTCTTGTCTCATTTTCACACATCTTCCCTTAGAAAGATAGAAAGCTTTGGTGCTTGTTTTATCTATATTTAGCCCTAGAAACTATAACATTTTACCCTTTTCTTCTGTAACTTTGTGTATGTAACTCCTCACTGGGAGTATGGTATTGTCAGCTAGTGAGGGGTTACTTATTGGCATGGATGTGAAAAAAGAATAAAGAATGCTGTGTAACTACCAGTTAGAATAAACTCACTCATTTCTTCTTTGAATCCTGACTTTTTAGACTGCAGTATTTTGTTAGAAATTCAACCAGCTATTTGCTGTAGTTTTCATATTGTGTGTTGGTAATGCATAATAGAAATTTTAGTCTTACTTTAAAAATCCTTTCTAAGCTATTCACACGCACAAATATTTCTTTTCCTGGTGAATTTTTTAAAAAATAAAACAAAAAATGCTGAAAATGTGTGTGATACCTCCTTGAAAGCACCAGCTTTTTTTTTTTTTTTTTTAAAGAGAGAATGAGTTTCCTTTTTACAACATTGTTTCTCCCATTCTTTGGTAACAAAAATGAAGAGTAACAGATTTGGGCGTTTGCCTGGTTAAGCTCCCTCATTTTTAAAATGAGAAACACACAATCCCATAGTGGTTGTGACTTCCGTAAGATCCCCTTGTTAATGGAGAACCTGCATTGGGATCTGGATTTTTCTTTTTTAAAACACCGCTCTTCTCACTGGTCTGTCATCTTTTGCTAGGTGACTTTAGTGCCATGTTTGCTATAAGATGACACTAAGTAATTTGTTGGTTACTACCGTGGTCCCCAAACCTGACCAAAGGGCTAGACGGGCCCTAGGAATCTAGTTTTACAGGTACCCTGGTGTGATTCTCATCCACTACTTTGGGGAACCATGTTGATATCACTTTCTGTGAATGAATATATAACTTAAAAGTTTGATACTTCTCTAGAACAGATCTTTTAGGCTAAACTGCCAATAGTTAGGAGGACTTCCTCAAAATGTTATCTAAATTCCATACATTATTTTCAATTGTAATTTTTTTTCTCGTTGAATATCTATCAGCATTTGTTTTTATTCTAGAAGGTTTTATACTATTTGAAGAGCTCCTAAGGTTGCTTGGGTATTTCTGGAGGTATCAATATAATTAAGGGACTCCTTTGAAAATTCTTACTTGATGGCTTAGAATTTATCTTGTTTTATTGAAGTCTCTTAGGTTATGAAACAACTGAAATTATGTTTGTGTCCAAGTATTGAATTCCTAAGAGTGGGATAGAAGTTTCCTTCATCATCTTCTTGAGTAAGATTAATGCAAGGATTCAGTATCCAGGGAGTATATTTACTCACTGATGTATTCTTTACACTGGTTGGGCAGTAATTGTTTTCCTTCAGTATTCCTTTAATGTTAATCTCAAATTTGGATTACTGTCTTTTGGAGTAGAAATATTTTTAAATTTATTGTTCTATTTTTAATATAGATTTCGGATTCAAGAAGAAATGTTGAAATTGGGCAAAAATTTATGAATTTCATTTAATTTAAAAATAGCCTTTTAGATGTGGTATATGCATCCTTATGTGTGGGAAAGTCTAAGGTGAATCAAGTGAAAGGGAGTTTTCCTTTACACGTTATACCCTATTTGAATTTCTCAATGATAATCTTTTGCTTTTAAACCTTAAAAATATTTAAATGTTTAAAAATAAAACTAAAGAAATAAAATAACACATTCATTATTGTCAGGTCTCCGGCAAGAATATGCAGCCACCGCATCTCGGCGCAGTTCTGGTTCATCTTGCAATTCTACAAGACGGGGTACTTTTAGTGATCAGGAACTTGATGCACAAAGTTTAGATGATGAAGATGACAATATGCATCATGCAGTATACCCTGCTGTTAACAGGTTTTCACCATCACCACGCAATTCACCTCGACCATCTCCTAAGCAGTCACCCCGAAATTCACCTCGTTCTCGATCTCCTGCTCGGGGAATAGAATATAGTAGAGTGTCCCCACAGCCTATGATTAGCCGCTTACAGCAACCTCGCCTTTCCCTTCAAGGCCATCCCACAGATTTACAGACAACCAGTGTTAAAAATGAAGGTAACTATAATGTCTGGAAAAACTTTGTCCTTCAGGGCTTCCCTGATGGCACAGTGGTTGAGAGTCCACCTGCCGATGCTGCCGATGCAGGGGATGCGGGTTCGTGCCACGGTCCAGGAAGATCCCACGTGCCGCAGAGCGGCTGGGCCCGTTGAGCCATGGCCGCTGAGCCTGCGCATCCGGAGCCTGTGCTCCGCAACGGGAGAGGCCACAACAGTGAGAGGCCCGTGTACCGCAAAAAAAAAAAAAAAAATTTGTCCTTCATATTTCAGTATGAAAGTAACAGAACCAAGGTTCTGTATTTTAGAAAGTAGATCAAGAATTTAGACAGTTTATTGTTTTATTAATACTGAGTCAGGGACTTCCCTGGTGGTACAGTGGTTGAGAATCCGCCTGCCAATGGAGGGGACATGGGTTTGCGCCCTGGTCTGGGAAGATCCCACATCATGCCATGGAGCATCTAAGCCCGTGTGCCACAACTACTGAGCCTGCAAGGCGCAGCTACTGAAGCCCACGAGCCTAGGGCCCGTGCTCCATGACAGGAGGAGCCACCACAATGAGAAGCCTGTGCACTGCAAGGAAGAGTAGCCCCCGCTTGCCGCAACTAGAGAAAGCCCACGCACAGCAGCGAAGATCCAACGCAGCCAAAAATAAATACAATAAAATAAATAAATTTATTTAAAAAATACTGAGTCAATGCAAAAATAAAGGAAGAAGTGAATTTAATTTTACTTGATTATGTTAGTTTTGCTTTGTTATACTCATGAAGTGATCTGTGTATAGATTTTTTTTTTTTAATTTATTTTTGGCTGCATTGGATCTTTGTTGCTCTGCGCGGGCTTTCTCTAGTTGTGGCGAGCGGGGGCTGCTCTTCGTTGCAGTGTGCGTGCTCCTCATTGTGGTGGCTTCTCTTGTTGCGGAGCACAGGCTCTAGGCACGTGGGCTCAGTACTTGCAGCATATGGGCTCAGTAGTTGTGGCTCGAGGACTCTAGAGCACAGACTCAGTAGTTGTGGCACACGGGCTTAGTTGCTCTGTGGCATGTGGGATCTTCCTGGACCAGGGAATCAAACCCATGTCTCCTGCATTGGCAGGCGGATTCTTAACCACTGAGCCACCAGGGAAGTCCCTGTGTATAGATCTTGATTTAAGTAATTTATGGTTCTTTTAAACAGTTCTACCCATTTATAGAAACTGTATTGTTTATTTTTATAAGACGTGTACTTCCTGTTAGCTCTTCTAAAATATGCATAACACTTAAATAATTTTATTTTTTTTTAATTTATTTATTTTTTTAATTTTTACTTTTGGCTGTGTTGGGTCTTTGTTGCTGTAGGCGGGCTTTCTCTAGTTGCAGCAAGCAGGGGCTACTCTTCATTGCGCTACTCAGGCTTCTCATTGCGGTGGCTTCTCTTGTTGCAGAGCACGGGCTCTAGGTGCATGGGCTCAGTAGTTGTGTCTTGCAGGCTCTAGAGCACAGGCTCAGTAGTTGTGGGGCACAGGCTTAGTTGCTCCATGGCATGTGGGATCTTCCCAGACCAGGGCTCAAACCTGTGTTCCCTGCATTGGCAGGTGAATTCTTAACCACTGCACTACAGAGAGGCCCAAGAATTTGATTTTTGAATGTTAATTAATTTTAATTTTCTCCATCGGAAAGAATGTTTTGATTTTTTCTTTTAATTAAATTTCTCTTGTCATAGAAAAACTAAGACGCAGTCTTCCAAACCTATCCCGAACATCCAATACACAAGTTGACTCAGTGAAAAGCAGCAGAAGTGACTCAAATTTTCAAGTGCCAAATGGAGGAATACCTCGCATGCAACCTCAGGCTTCAGCCAGTAAGTATCCTTTATGTATCAGTTATTTAAAGATAAATGAAAATTATAGATTTTAATTCTGTGCTGAATAGCTGTATTAAACTATAGTAAAATGTAGTGATTATCAATTGCTATAAGATGATCATAGCTATATTAAAATTTAAAATTTGTCCCTATAAAATACCCAATTGTATCAATACTTAAATCTGTATGAAACTGTGGTCTCTCTAGAATTCTAAAATAAGCAAGTTCTAGCTGTTTAATGTATAAATATATATGCCTTAAAAATCTTATATTCTGCAATACTCAACATTAAAAATGACAGGATTTTGGGGGGAAATAGTCCTGAAGCAGACCACTTAAAACCCAAGGAGCTTTCTTACTAGAACATTAATAAAAACAATAATGATCCCATGAAAATAATAGCACAATTAAAGACATGTTAAATTCTTAATAAATAAAATAAATACTCCAGCAAATGTAGAATTTCATTTTTAAAAAAAGTTGAAGGTAACCTGATGGAAAGAAACGTTGAGACCGTTGAATTAAGGAGACATACGCACCATAAACAAAGATCAGATAATCATGCAGAAGGAACTTCTAAGACAAAGTGGCCAAACTGAGCCAAGAAGTGATGTGGGAGTAGATGGCACTCTGTACTTTACAGAGAGACTAAAACAGAATTGAATACTTTCCAAAAAGTATTGCGTATTAAGTAGGGTAGATATGAGCATGCAGTCAAACCAGTTTTAAACAACTATCAGAGTTATTTCTACAATCTTAGAAATGCTCAATATGCATGCCTTCTATCCCACAGTTCACATCAGTTTTGTAGTTTGATTCATTCAGTTCCTTTGTAGCATGTTTACTGTCAGTGGTTGAAGTGGTCACTGTGATGTGGTTCCTTCATTTCCTCAAAGCTGTGACAAAGAAGTGATACAAACACGAGGTTATTGACTGTCCATTTATAACTTGTGTATTGAGTAACACAACTTTGAAAGCATTCAACTCTTTTTAAATCCCCTTGCACTCTTCCTTGGCTCTGTTGTGTTTAGCTGACTTTGTGTAGTTTGTATTAAGCTGCTGTTACTTGGTGGCTCAAAAATCCAGTCCAGAAAAAAATACATTTGAACCAAAGTGACTTTTGTGATATATTGATAAATTTTCCCTATTTACAAATTGCATGTAATATTATTTTTATTATACAACTCACATTGTACGGTATCAAACATTCATAATTCTGTTTAATCCTCTGAACAATTCTATGAAGTAGGTTCAATTACTAACACATTTTACAAATTAGGAAATTGAAGCTTTGAAAGGTTACATAAGTTATCTATGATCATACCAAAGAGCTTATAAGTAGCAAGTTAGGATTCAGACCCATGTTGATCCTGATTGAAAGCCAAAGCCCATTTAGAGAGATTTGTCACATCAGTGGTTTAGTACTAAGACATAAAAATTATCCAGAAATATTATTTCTTTCTTTTTCTAAGATAAACTCTAAAATTTAAGGCATTGTAGAAAACTGATACCTAGAGATTTGGGTACCTCATTTTTTTAGATGGAGGTGTGCAAAAACATGTTTGTATATCACATTAAATTTTAAACACACAGACCATGTGAACTGTGTGTTTAAGAGTGCCGTTATGGTACTCATGTGGTACTCATAAATGGTGTAGAAAATAGAGATTCACAAACTTTTAAAAATGAATGTAAAGATACAGTTTGAACTCTAAGTTATTGCTGAAGTGGTGAGTGATAGGTTTTGTGCCTTTAAACCTGCAAATTAAGTTAATTTGATTTAATAATATCCTGTTTCTGGGGTTTTCTTCCCCCTTGGGAAGAGCAATTCACAGTGTTAATACAACAGGAAAGAAACTTTTATATCGTTAAGAATATTAAGTAACAAAACTCATGTATATTATAAGCTACACTTTTACAGTCTGTGCACAGATAATCCAAAACACCATTTTCACTTGGCTTTCAGAGGTGCTTTAATACTTAGTTTGAAATTGTTAAATTCTGAATTTCTCAAATCTTTCCATGACATATTTTCAGACTGCTTCCCAGCTCTTTGATGAAACCAGCTATATCTATATCCTTTTTACCTCATTCCATTATTGTCAGTACCAAATCTTTACTCAGATTTGTTCCCTCATGCCCTCATACATGCTGTTTGTTTATTTAACCTATTCTAGCATCTTAAAGCTGTATGGAAATGAAAAATAACTCTTTACAAAAAGAGAAGGAACAATAAAAGATTGAGGGCTTCCCTGATGGCACAGTGGTTAAGAATCCGCCTGCCAATGCAGGGGACACGGGTTCAAGCCCCGGTCTGGGAAGATCCCACATGCTGTGGAGCAGCTAAGCCTGTGCACCACAACTACTGAGCCCACTCACTGCAGCTACTGAAGCCCGCACGCCTAGAGCCTGTGCTCCACAACAAGAGAAGCCACCGCAATGAGAAGCCCGCGCACCGCAAGGAAGAGTAGCCCCCACTCACCGCAACTAGAGAAAGCCCGCGCGCTGCAACAAAGACCCAACACAGCCAAAAATAAATAAATAAAATAAATAAATTAAAAAAAAAAAAAAAAAAAAAGAATGGATCTTTAAAAAAAAAAAAAAAAAAAAGATTGAGAACCTAGGATAAAAATGTTAATAAAAAAGAATATATTGACAATATCTTAAACTTTATGATAACTACTCACCTTCTCTAGTGGTAGAATTACCATTGTATAATCAACTGCTGATTCCCTAGAATTTTTTCTTCCTGTAGGTAAATTATTTTTTTCTTTTTCCCCAGAAGTTGATAATTAAGGAAAATACATAAAGAAACATAATGAGATTCTAATCACTAATTTACTTTTAAGTGGGATATATGTATACTGTTTCATAGTCGTATTTCAATATTTGAATAATGTATAGGCAGAAGAAAAAGTAAGGTACCATCGTTTTTTAAAAATTGCGTATACTTGTTTATTTTTATATGTGTAGCTGTAGTGAAGCTTATTTATGATGAAAATGTCACAAATATTTATTTTAGTATAGAATCACACTACTCACAAAAACGTATTTGGAAAGTAGTAAATCCAGAATATTGGCAGGTTTAAAATTTAATAAAGTTTATTTTATAAAAATATTTAAAACTTGAGAGTTCCTTGGAGGTCCAGTAGTTAGGACTTGGCCTTTCACTGCCGTGGCCCCAGGTTCAGTCCCTGGTTGGGGAACTAAGATAACGGAAGCCGTGTGGCACAGCCAAAAAAAAAGAAAAAAAATTTAAAACGTTTTGTTTAAAGTTAATACATTATAAAGCAAAATAAAGTGTTACCTATTTTTCTGAAAATTTTACATATATCTTTGATACATAATATATATGTGTGTTTTAACTAGTGTGTGCATATAGGTGTACTGTTTTCATAATAGCCTTTTTATTTTGATATATAATTATGTACAGATATTACAATGGCAAGTTTTATATATGAATTAGCATTTTAAATATTTTATATAAACCAAGTTTATATATTTGCTGCATTTTATTTTCTTATAAGTATTTTTCCAGCTCTTAAGTGGTAAAGCTTTGGTTCTTACTTGCTGGTCTGCATGAACCTAACTTTGCAAGGTTGCTTTATTTCCACCTAAGGGACCACTTCTTTTGCCTTGTTACTATGCCAGTCACTATTTTTATATGCTTATTTGCTATGGCTGCATTATTGTGGATGTTGGCATTCAAATATGAATATTATGAGAGTTCTAATATATTTTCATTTTGATAGCTATTACCAATTCTTGACTTTTATATTTGGAAAATGTGAGTAACTTAAAAAGTTTAAGAAAACCAGAGCATTGCAGAGGTCATGGATACGTGTAATTTTCTCAGATTCTCCAGTTAAAGGAAGGAATGTTTCTCATGGACAGTTTTTCAAAAGACTAGTGCTTGCTTTCTAAGACCACTGGAGCACAGGTTTAATAGAAAGTTTAATTTTCAGAAAAATATAGGAATTACTGGTTCAGAAATAAGAGAAGAGAGAAAAACCCAAGGCAATCTGCTGATTTTATAAAAAGTAGTATGAGTTTACTTTCACATGTATTGTCCCATTTGAACCTCACAACATCTCTTTCTTCATTTTTATAGAGAGGGAAAAGAAATCCATATAAATTATATATACAATGTCAAGTAACTAGAAAAGTGGCAAAACCAAGCCAAATTACTCCCTCTTCTCAACTCCTCCATGAGTCTCCTGATTTCCTCCCAATCATTGTTTGGATTACATCATGCTGACCTAATTTCAAATGAGGAGGCATCTTGGAAAATATTCTTGGATGACTCTACTGGAGCATGATTTGAGACTGAACTATAAATACTTTGTGAATTACCACAAAAGAGTAAAATAAGTCATTGTAACATTTATCCACTTGCTTGCTTACATTTAACTAAATGGAAGAATATATTTGAATAGAATACAGAGTATACTCCCAAAGAAGAGATGTATAGGATCAGTATTGTACTCTGGACCTCTCACTGAAGAGGAAGTGTCCAGGGCAGTTATCAGCTTATACATAGGCCAGACTGCACTTAGGCCCATGGGAAAGGAATTCTCATCCAGATTTCACTTGTAACCACAACACTAAAAGGTTACACTCAAATTTTATATAATTATGAAACATAAATTGAAATAAATAAGTCATGATAAATCTGTGTAATTGGCTAATGTACAAATGAGTGAGATACTTGTAGAACTCCTGTTTAAGGATAAGTAGTGTAATGATGTTGTCAGTTATCACAAAGAGATTTTATAAATGTAGTTTTTCTGGCCTTTACTTCTGGAAATGTTGATTGAATACATCTGGGATGGGGACCCAGAATCTATTTTTTAGAAGTGTCTTAGCTGACTCTGGCATATTTAAGTTTGAGAACCACTCAATTGGACCTCAGCTGTGGAGGATCTCGAATATTTAGTTTGAATCTCTGGATTTTATCCAGTACTCAGTCACTTATGTGTTTCTTAATTATTCAACAGATATTTATTGGGTGTATATGTTCTAAGCACTGGGAATATAAATGTGAAAGAGACAGCTCATGCCCTCCAAAAGAGGAAGTGATAGGCAGGAAGTGATGTGGGAACAGGAGAGGCATTACACTGCAGTATGAAGAGGTTTTCAGGAAAGGTATTGAAAGATGTCTCAGCCAACTCTGGAGGAGTTGTCACACGAGGAAAGGAAGTATAAGTTTTCCAAACAGTGGGACCAGTAATGAAGCCTTAAGAATGGCATCCTGATTATAGTGGTTTTGTTTGACTAAAGTGTGGGTCACAGGATGGTTAGTTGGTGCAGTGACCAAGGATGAGAGATGTAGGTAGGGGTTAGATTGTGGGAGCTTTTAAATATCATGTTGGGAATTCCCCGGCAGTCCAGTGGTTAAGACTGCATGCTTTCATTGCCGAGGGTGCGGGTTCGATCCCTGGTCAGGGAACTAAGATCCCACGAGCCACACAGTGCAGCCAAAAAAATAAATGAATCAAATAAATTTCATATTAAGGAGTTTAGATTTCATCTTATAAGCATGGCGAGCCATCATAGGCTTTTAATCAGGGTTACTTCTTAAGAAACTCAGTCTGGTAGCAATGTGGAGAATGGATTAAAGTTTTAGAAGGATTTGGAGACTTTCAGTTTAACTACTATAATTTGTCTTTAAAAAGTGATTTTGGGGACTTCTCTGGCGGTCCAGTGGTTAGGACTTGACACTTTCACTGCCTGGGCCTGGGTTTGATCCCGGTTGGGGAACTAAGATCCCGCAAGCTGTGCGGACAAAATAAATAAAAAGTGGTTTCGTCATTAGAAAACAGATCAAATTACGATCGATAATTCAGATTAAAATTTAGTTTTTGTTCTTATTTGAGTAACATTATGTGACTTTGTGGTATCTCATGAAAATCATTCATTTCCTTCCATCTGTATCAGGCAAATTTAGAGTATACTGCCTGATCCTATTTGCTATAAACAGGATCCTATCTGATTCTTTGACTTATTGTTGGACAGTTTTCACTTGTCTGTAGATGCTGTTCTTGTGGCATCACCCATGAAACTTGAGGGATAAATAAGTTCCGGAGTTATTGTAGCTATTAATTTAAATAAGATCTTTCCAGGACAGTTGATTAGAGGTGATATGTTAAACCCTTGTTTAAAAAATTTTAATAATTAATAGATACTGTGTATTGCCAGTGTATGTACAGTTGGTTACCTTTTGCCCTCATTTACTCCACTCCAATCACCATGACCTACTTCTGTTCTTCAAATATAGCAGGCACACTCCTACCTCAGGTCCTTACTGCTGCTTTTCCTTCCATATCGAGTGCATTCCCCTGATATCTGTATGGCTCACTTCCTCTCTTCCTTCAGATCTTTGGGCAAATGTCATCTCAGGGAAATATTTCCTGATGACTCTATTTGTAATTGCAACTTAAATTTCCTACTTCTTGTCCCCCTTTCCTACTTAATATTTTCCTTAGCAGCTATCACCATCTTGCAGGCCATATATTTTACTCTTTGTTTATTGTGTTTCCCCTTCCCTAAAATCTTAGTTACATGAAAGTAGGAACTTTGTCTATCTAGCTGGATACTGAATCCATTGTTCCTAAAACAGTGCCTCTAATAAAGTAGATAATTACTTGAAAGAATGAAAGAAAGCAGGAATGAATGAATGAGTGAATGAATGAAAAAATGGTTGAAAGCATGTATGAATAAATATGTAAATGAAGAATATTCAATGACGATAGCATCTTATATTTCTGTGGGATAGATATGAGGTAATGCATTATAAAATTGGTATTTTTTAGGTTTGGAGAATTTTTTGTTTGCTTGCCTGGCAATATATTTAACTTAAACTGGCATACAATATTGTTTAGCAGCAGTAATGTGTTGTAGTAAGTGTTACAGAAATTGAAATCAAATGCATTTGGTACTTTTTAAAAGTGTTTACTATTAGACAGTGAGAAAATCCTATCAGCATTGATACGGTTAAGCAATAGAGGGAAAGAAAAATTCTCCTTAATTCTTTTTGGTGATATATCAAGTAATCCATTTATCAGCCCAATGATAGTTTAAACTCTGGCCAGATTTATGGTTTGAGATCTCTTTTTGTGGGCGGGTTGGGGGCGTTGCATATAGATCCTAGAGGTATATGAAGTCTGACTTTCAAATGGGTAGAACGACATTTTAGAGCCACTTAAATAGGTGACTGAAGTGGTACATGTGGGAATCATCAGTCATTGGAGCCAAAGTGAGATTTAACTCCAGATGGCTCTGAACTGCAGCTTAATTGCCGGTTATGAGAGTTTTGCTGCAGTTAATAGATTAGGAGTTCCAAAGAAAGCTTAGAACTCCTCATTGATCACTTTAAAAACCAGATGCTCTGACTCTTCCAAATCCCTCAACCCCAACACATACACACCCCTGCCCACCCCGTATGCATGTGTGCATAGTCCAGATATGTTGCTACCCAAAGTCTAAAGTGCAATTAGTTGAATTCTACAGCAAGATGATGTTGAACATATTAAAGCAACTAGATTGTTTACTCCCTTGAGGACCTGCCTGGTTCTGAGTTTTCTTCTCCTTTTTGAGTATGGGGATTACTATTTCATGTTAGGACAGTTCATCTAACAATAACTGCTTTGCCAAAGTCTGCTTTTTGCGCTGAACAAGTACTACGTTTATTTTTTTTTCTGTATTGTGTGCTTGCGTTCATCACTTTACTTATTAGCTTTGTATTCTTTGCATCCTGTAGCATGTTTGCTGGTGGTTTGTTTTCTCTTTGATATTTTGATTGGTTTACATATTATAGATTTTCTCATCTATAAGAAATAATTTTGGAAAGTATGCACTTTGCACTAAGATTTCCATTCCCTTTCTTTTCCAACTTAATGCACTAAGCATCACTTTAAGATTCCTCTGCTTCTAGGATTCTAACATAGTCTCACCTTATCTGTTCCTTGATAAATTTTCAAGTTTGTATTAAAATATTCAAGTTTACAGAAGCTATAGTCTTTATCTTGTCCTTCCAGGCAAATATTACAGTTCCTTATTTTTCAACAGCTTCGCAAAGGCTGAAAAATTTGCCTCGTACTTCCCTCAAAGCCAAACAGTTGCTTCAAACTTCATCTACAAAAAGAGGTAACTACAGCCTCTTACTAAGTTTTAAATTTCAGCAAATGGTCAAGTTAGTTAAATCTTTTACCTTTTGGCATACTGAGTCAGTGATGTCTATAAGGCACATTTTAGTCTTTTTTTTTTTAATACTAAAATAATGTGTATTCATTCTCTGTTACTTGGATAAATCCAGAAGAAACTCATTTTCTACAGAGGTATGTATTGGGTTGCAATTCTAAAAGGAATAAGTGATATATAGCATTTAATATTAGAGAATTTATCATTTTTCTTACCTAAAACTGTAGGTTATTGTTTTAACTTTGTTAGGTAAACTAATAAATGCTTTAAAATGAACCAAATGCCAGACATTCTGTATGTTGTTTTTTCTTCTGTCTTTGGTTTTGGATTTACTTAACTGTAGGATGAAACAAGCATGTTTTCATATTAGAAATTGATTGATGTTAAAGCAGAGTTGTTAACTGATGATGTTTGGAATATTCATGGAATGGTAGCTTTTGTAAGAACTGACAGCTGAAGAAATATATGAAGGTTGCCATCAAAGTTATCATGTTGGTTTCAAGAGATTGGATGTATGGACAGCTAGGAAGAAGTAGAATTGGGAGAAACACTGTGGGATTAGATAGACCAGCAGTAATAAGAATGAATAGAAGCCTCAGAGGAAATGGTACAGAACAAATATAGGCAAGGAGGAAAAATATTTCCCCTATCCAGGACATGTAGATTTCCTGATAGCTTCAGAACTCAATAAATAACAAAGATATATAAGAAGGATAAGACACTAACAGGACATTATATGGAAAGAGGAGGTTTGGGATTTGATTTGTTGAAAAAATGATTTAGTTAATATGGTTATAAAAGTACTGAAATAGGTACTTTAGCAAGTTCACTAATGCAGATGTTTTAGCAATGATATGGTGGATTAAGTATAATTTAAGGAAATAGTTTTAGATATTAGAATCCAAAGAAAAGAGAATAGTCAAATAGAAAAGTAGAATGTTGGAATGTTTGTGTTTTAGATGTCAGGGGCTGATTATAGGCCTCCAGTAAGGGTGTGTTTTGGTGCCACTGTCAGAAATAATAACAGACTGAACAGATTATGCTCTTTTGATGGAGAAGAAGGTGATTTATTAAGGATCATTGTAGAAACGGTTCTTAAATTATTTGAGGACCTTAAACCTCTTTTTTGAGATTTCCAGATACTTTTGAGTACTTCTAGGTGTAGAAGGTAGGTGAAAACAGATGATTATAAAAGGATTGTAGTATCTATACCAGGGCAAGAGAGAATTTTACGTTTATATAAATTTTATTTTTTGTATGCCTCTATAAGCTGCTTCATAATGTTTTTTGGCATTAGGTACGCTTATATAATTTAAAAATTTTACTTGAAGATTTTACGTTGCTATTTATTAGATCGAGAAGATCATAACTTCTGGCTGATTTTTTTTTGGGGGGGTGGGGGACGCCTGTGGAGGTTACATTATTTTTGTGATTCTGAACTACCAAACTGCCTGCCCTCTGTGATAACAGGAAAACCCAGTCTCATAATTCCTGGTACCTCTAGCTGTCTAGATGACATGGTAAAGAGAGAGAAGTTTGTGCGTGTGCATGTTTGATTTTTTGTTCCTTTTTGTTTCATTTTGTTTAATCTCTCATTTATCTTAATCCAGACTCCCTTATTTTCTGGTCAGTACTGTGGCTTGGTGATGATCATCTTACACTATAAGTTCTAAACCAATTGGAAAAGGAACAATATATGATAGGATTTAAAATACTAGTTTAATTACTGGTAAAGCTGAGCTGGAGAATATCTCTTGGATCCAAGGTCAAAATGGATTTTCTAATTTACCCTCATGTCTAGACTTTGAGAGAGAGGAGTCTGCATTGGACTGTGGGATTCTCTGCTCTTGTAGGGATGTGAAGCAGACAGGATTCAGACACCACGTTTTCATAGGTACCTTTGCACATTAATCCCATCCAGTAGAGAAACATGGACTAGATAGTAAATTGCCACATAAATCAGTTGTTCCTCATCCTGGGGATGAGCCTATAACATTTTCTAGAAAGCTGATTTACTTATTTTAAGGACTCACAGAATCATGGGAAGAGGAAGAAGATGGTTTCCTTAACTATTGGAAAAATGGTCACTTTGATTTTAATTGCATTTAGTAGTAGCTGGAGTTTGAAGATGGGAAGGGAAGTAAAACTGTGTTGCCTGGCACAAAGAAACATTCCATAAACATTTCTTGATGAACACGATCATGCCACTAACTCAGGAAGGGCTGGACACATCCCTCTTTGTGTTTTCTTCTTGCAAAGCTTTTGTGTTTCTTCAGCCCACTTTTCTCTTTGAGGGAAAGAACGCATTGTGTTTTTTTAAGACTTCGTAGAAGTGACTGCTTAAACTGCTTTGATAAAGATACATTTTATTTATCTCCAGTTGCTGGGAACTCAGTCAAGTAGAGATAAACAGGGTAGAAACCTCAACAAGTCAGGGGAAGAAAATGAAGACTAATTAGAGAAGTGAATGTAGAGATAAGGACAAATTTGAATGTACAAACATACTTTTATTTAGAAGGAAAGAAACAACTAAGGAGGAGTTCATGATGGTAGTTGTCTAATACTGCTTTAATTTTCTAATTCACTATATTTTGAGGTATTTAAGGTGACATAAGCAATATTTATAAGAGGCCTTATTGATATGAACCCAGGAATTTTGTCATTACCCTGGATCCAAAATTTTAAATTTCATGTTCCCTTTTCTATCAACTAACACATATTGAATCTGAAGCATGAACAAGATACATGCATTACATTCTTTTATCTTTTTTTCCTCTGTTCTAGCCCCTCTTTACTTTTTCTTCTGTTAAAAGTTGTGAGCAAAGCCAGCCTCTGCCATAAACAGTTTTTAGATACAGTTAAAATTGAAGGAGTTGCTCTCCCTCCCATGACTGTTACATACAATTGGGAGAAGGAAAGGAGAGAGCATAGGGGCTGTTCTTGGGGCTCCCTCCAAACACACAAATTTGTGTTGGATCATTTCATGCTGTCTTTGTAATGATACTTGAATAGATTTTACTTATATTTAGACTTGCTAAGGCTTTTATGATTTTCTAAGATTCTTTTTTCCTCTTTAGTTAAATCTTGACTACATCTATCAATTTCCTTTGCTGAGAAAGTCCTAGATCAAAATTTCCACCTCTCTGAAATGTTTGCCTTGATCTTCCTGATTAAATAGGACTGCATTTTAAAATATTAAAAGCCTTTAACATTCTGTGGTTTTAAAAGATCACCTGATTCCAATTAACCCTCATTATATTTTTATTCCTCCCTAACTCCCAAGTTTATAGATAAGGCAAAATGCTGCTACCATTAGAGGAGGAAACATTTTTTACAATAGTAAAACTACAGCTTAGTGCACCTCTTCATATACTCTAGTTTTCCCTCAGTTTATACTTTAACCTTATTAAAGCATTTCTCTCCATATCTGGAGATTGTAGAACTTTTTGACTTGTCCTTTCATAAACTGTAGTACATTTATCTAAGAATATAAGGATTAATAAATTTAAAAGGATTTCTAATTTATAAATCTATTTTTTAATCTTTGTTATTTTAAAATACAGCACAAATTCAGAAAACCATATAATACACAGAGAGCTTAATGAATTCCTATAAGGTGACCCCCTTGTAACTACCATTCATATCAGGAGACTAGAACTTACTACCTCAGATACTCTATACCCATCTGCTTCCAAACACAATCCTCTCTTGACCCCCTCTCCCAAGAATAGCCATTCTTCCAGATTTTTACAGCGATCACTTCCTTACTTTTCTGTATAATTTTTATCATCCAAGTAATGAAATTATAGTTTTTCCTCTTTAATATATGTCTTTTTAAAGTTTCTCTTAATTTATAGTTTTCCTCCAACTCTTTACTCCCCCTTGTTGTTTGAAGAAACCACCAAATCACTTGTCCAGTAGATGTTCACACAGAATGGATTTTCCATGGTGTCATTTATCAGGTTCCTCTGTATTTCCTATAAATTGTTAGTTATCCACATGCTTAATTAGATTCAGTTATGTTATTTTTGGCAAGACTACTATATAGGTGGTGGTACTTCTTGGTGTTGCCTGTTTCATATGATATTAGCAGGCATTGATGCAATAATGCCTATATCCTTACTTTATTAGGAATTGCAGAATTGGGTTATTTCAATTCTAACATTCCTAAGAGAAACTTTACCTTATTCTTTGGTTAACTAGCACTGAGGTTTTATTTCAATACTTTTTCTTTCCCTTTATTTACCAGTTTACAAAATAAAAAATTGGCAATCTAAAAAAAAAAAAAAAAAAAAAAATTGGCAATCTAGGATCCTCCAAAGGTGACCAATACTTTTCATATATATATATACACACACACGTACATATATATATATATATATATATATATCATTATAAACTTACAGATTTAAACATTTTTTAATGTGTTTCAGTCTGAGTATTTTCCCAACTTTGGTAGAAGCATCTTCAAGTTGGTGTTCAGGTCTTTTTGACACAACCCTGGTAGTCTTTGATAACGTCTTGATAACTGGTATGACAAGATAGGCTCATCTTATACACTTCCTGCCACAGACCTGAATTTAGTTATTTCTCAAAAAAAAAAATCCTGATTTCTTTTGGTAGGAAATGGAATTTCGAAACCAAAGTCTGAGTTTTTAGTTGTGCTCTTTACTATCCAGTTGGTCATTGTTTCTAGTTCTTTTCAGTTACTAGAAATAGATATGTGTAGATTTGTGTTTGTATATTTTTTAAGATTGAATGCCTTAATGAGTTCATGCTGATACTTCCTAATCAAATTTAGGGCTTGAGGATAATTACTTAACCTCTTTTAACTTAAAGCTTTCTTTCTTTTATTCTGCTCCGAGAAGTCTGTCTCTCAGAAACACATAGAAATAGAGTATCATTTAATAATTTGTTTTCTCCCACATTTTACACAGAATCTTCTGGGGATAACATTAGTGTAATACCATACAATATGGTTACTAAAAGCAGTTTATAAAACTTTTTCCATAAATAGGTTACTAGGGGATAAGGGGGGAAGGGATAAATTGGGAGATTGACATATATTCACTACTATATATAAAATAGATGACTAATAAGAACCTGCTGTATAGCACAGGGAACTCTACTCAATACCCTGTAATGCCTATATCGGAAAAGAACCTAAAAAAAGAGTGGTTATATGTGTATGTATAGCTGATTCACTTTGCTGTACACCTGAAATTAACACAACATTGTAAATCAACTATACTCCAATAAAAAAACTTTTTCCATAAATAACTATTATATACTCTCCTTTATATGCCTCATTTAGTCTCAGCCCTACATTTAAGTAATATTTGATGCTTGCTACCTGTCTGTTGATATTGTCTCACCAGTCAGTTTTCTTGTTTAAAGCTTATCCTCTGTTAGATTCCTTAAGGAGTTATGGGAACAATATCCATTCCCTCAATTTTTGCATGTCGATGACAGCTTGTCTGCTCTTTTTATATTTGAAAGTCATTAGCTAGATACGAAATCTTTGGCTCACATTTTCTTTCCTTGAGTATCTTAAATATATGGCTCCATTTTTGTCAGGAATAAAGAATTGTTTCCGTTCCAATCGTTTGGTCTTTTTATCTGGATGTCCAAAAGTTGTTTTCTTCTCCTTTAAAGTTCAATAATTTATTAGAATATGTCTTAGTGTTTGTCATTCTGAGTTGATTTCCCCAGATATGTGGTGTGTTATTTCAATTTGAAATTGCAGAGTTTTAAAAATTTTAGGCAAGTTCTTTAGAATTATAGTTTTTTTTTATTGTGTTCTTTTGCTTTGGCTTTCTTTTTTTGTGGGGACTCTTCTTGTACACATGTTGGGTGTTCTTTGCCTTTCTTCTGTGTTTCTTGCCTTCTCTTGAATCCTTTTCATCTTTCTTCATTTCTTCTTGTCCTATAAGTTTATTTTCATTGTTTATTTCTTTTAAAGCATAAGGTCATGTGTATGGTGACTTTTGTATTCCTTCTGTCTTAGACTTCACTTTGAAATGATTTATTTTATGTCTGATTCTTTTCTGTGTTCCACCACCTCCCTTTTGAGTGTTTATTCATTCTGATTTATGTTCTTTCATATCTCGTAATTTTCATCTTTTTGTGCGTGTGCATGGTGGACATATTTGGCAAGGTTTCACCATTAGTAGGAATATTATTCTATTCCTTATTCTATTTTTTATTTAATAACTTTATATGGGATTTTGCCTTACTCTTTTTCTATTGCTCATTTTTCTGTGAAATTGGTTTTTCTAAACATTTAGAAAGGGAGTTTAAGATTTTCTAATTTATAGCTCTAGTGCTCCCTCTTCTTTTGTTTTAGGAAACTGTTCAAAAATATGGCTGTTTGCGGAGTGGCTGGGCCCGTGAGCCATGGCCGCTGAGCCTGCGTGTCCGGAGCCTGTGCTCCGCAACGGGAGAGGCCACAACAGTGAGAGGCCCGCGTACCGCAAAAAAAAAAAAAATATATGGCTGTTTATTTTCTGAGATTTCTTGCTTTTACTCCCCTCCCCTGTTTTAAAATTCATCCTTTTAAAGTGTATAAATCACTGTTTTTTAGTACAGTTGACCCTTGAACAACACGGGTTTGAACTGTATGGGTTCATTTATACATGGATTTTTTTCACTAAGTGTGTGCTACAATACTACACAATCTGTAGTTGGTTGAATCCACAGATGCAGAACCATGCATGTAGAGGGCCAGCTGCAAAGTTATATGTGGATTTTCCAGTGTGCAGAGGGTCAGCACCCCTAACCCCCTGAATTGCTCAAAGGTCAACTGTATATTCACAGAGTTGAGCAACTGTTAACCACTGTCTGATTTTAGAGATTATCATCACCCCATAAGAAACACCATGCCCATTAACAGTCACTCCCATTCCCCACTCCTTCCAGTCACTGGCAACCACTAATCTTTCTGATTCTGGATTTGCCTGTGCTGAACATTTCATATCAGTGGAATCATACAATATGTGATCTTTGTAACTGGCTTCTTTCAAACAAATTTTGTCTATCCATTCATCAGTTGGTGGACATTTGAGTTGTTTTCACTTTGTACCTGTTGTAGATAATGCTGCTAATGCTGCAAGTGTTTGCTGGTAGCTTATTTATTCTTATCTATCAGTCTTTTCGTATGTATGGAAGAAAAGCTAGCAAAACCTGTTCCCAGGGGTTTCTTCTGCCTCTTATGTTTAATAAATATTCTCTTGATAAATATATGCTTACAAAAATAATGATAAGTACTGTACCCTAATGAAAGAAGAAATCAAGGGATTCTATGTCTTGTTTTTTTATGATTACTTGTCAGCCATTACAAACTTAATATGCCTTGGTGTTGTATATTATAAAACCTGCATAGGATAGTAGCCCCACAAATAAACTTTCTGAGTCTAGTTGAAAATTAAAATGGCGAAAAAGACATTTTAATGTCTACTCCCAGAGGTGTTTCTCTTTTGGTATTACCGAGAGGTAAAGAACACCAATCTGGGAGTCAGGAGACCTGAATTCAAGTCCTGACTTTCCTGTTTATTTGCTCAGTTGATTTCTGTGGTTGTGGCAATTTTCCTTCTCTGTAAAGTGGAAGGGTTGTAGTAGTTACTAGTATCTCTTTTAACAAGGATTTTTTAAAAGTTATTTATCTATTTATTTATTTATTTTTGGCTGCGTTGGGTCTTTGTTGCTGAGCGTGGGCTTTCTCTAGTTGTGAGTGGGGACTGCTCTTCATTGTGGTGCTCAAGCTTCTCATTGTGGTGGCTTCTCTTGTTGCAGAGCACAGGCTCTAGGCACACGGGCTTCAGTAGTTGTAGCACGTGGGCCCTAGAGCACACCAGTTTCAGCAGTTGCGGCTCGTGGGCTCAGTAGTTGCGGCACGCAGGCTCTAGAACATGCGGGCTTCAGTAGTTGTGGCGCTCAGGCTCAGTAGTTGTGGCTCACGGGCTCTAGAAGACATGGGTTTCAGTAGTTGCTGCTCATGGGCTCAGTAGTTGCAGCACGCGGACCCTAGAGCACACGGGTTTCAGTAGTTGCTGCTCGTGGGCTCAGTAGTTGTGGCACATGGGCTCTAGAGCACAGGCTCAGTAGTTCTGGCACACGAGCTTAGCTGCTCCGCAGCATGTGGGATCTTCCCGGATCAGGGCTTGAACCCGTGTCCCGTGCATTGGCAGGTGGATTCTTAACCACTGCGCCACCAGGGAAGTCCTAACAAGGATTCTTTAACTCTGTAGTGAGAGAATCATATTTACTTCGTCTCTGTGGTCTTTAATAACCAGAAGTTATTTTAAAGTCTTTATTATGTCAGTAACCTGTTGCCATCATTTATGGTGCATAGACCATTGAGTGACTGGAATGATATACCTATAAAGTAAGGGATAGTTGACAAGGAAGTTTTTGGGGTTTTTTTTGCGGTACGCGGGCCTCTCACTGTTGCGGCCTCTCCCATTGCGGAGCACAGGCTCCGGACGCGCAGGCTCAGCGGCCATGGCTCACGGGCCCAGCCACTCCACGACATGTGGGATCTTCTCGGGCCGGGGCATGAACCAGTGTCCCCTGCATCGGCAGGCGGACTCTCAACCACTGCGCCACCAGGGAAGCCCGACAAGGAAGTATTTTTATCTTTATTTTTTAAATAATTGAATGGCATATGTACTTTGCTCCCCATCAGTCATGGTAGCCAGTGTTTGACAATGTGTGTATTTTTATTGCAAACTGTGCATTTATTGGATATTTACATATTTTTAAAAATTATACAATTAATGTAATTTGTAGTTTGGTTGGCATATGACTGGGAAGATAACCACTTGAAGTGTCTAGTTTTTATATTGCAAGATAATGTTTAATATTGAGATATATTATTTGTAAAACATTTTGTATTCAGTGAGTATCAAGCTAAAAACAGTATACAGTTTACTCAATTTCTCCATTTTAAAGTGCCTGCTGAATTATACAAGCCTTAATTAGAAAATAAACTTACCATTTTTATTAAATGCTTATTGAAAGACAAAAATGAATATTGAAAAATTAAGAATCCTCATATCACCCACCATTCCATTTTAGAGATGACTTGGACACCACAGTTAACATTCTTAGTCATATCTCAGTTTTATAAATAGAATTCTAATTCTTGCTTGGAGCCGATAACATTCCTTCATTTTGTGCCTTGATTCAAGTATAATTCTCAGTATCCACAATGAGTAAAGAGAAACTATAACCTGCTGTCATAATTAATTTGGGTAATGGAGCCTAATTTACTTAATCCCTATGTTTTAGTTAATTTATAAGGACAGCTTAGGAGAGTCCTGAGTGACATTGTTGAATATCTTTCCAGATAACTGAGCTGCAGCAGGCTGAAAAGCACCATCTTCCTTAGATAAGGGAGGCATGGATATGATACGCCTTACAAATCCTATAATACTTTACATTTTACCAACAGTTTACTTACACATTGCTCATTTGATCTTTGCAGCTAACCTGTGATATTTGCCGAGATTTGTTTTATTAGATTTACATCTGTATATTCTCTTTTTTGGGGTGCAGTGCAAATGGTATTGCATTTAAAATTTTTATTTCCATGCATTTATTGCCAACGTATAGAAATACAATCGATTTTTGTATGCTAATCTTCCATCCTGTGACTTTCCTGAACTCGAAATTTCTGGAAGGTTTTTTTTGTTCTTTTGTTTTTAGATTCCTTGGGATTTTCTTTGTAAACAATCGTGGAGAAAGTTTCTTTCTTTCTTTCTAATCTATATGTCCGTTATTTCCTTTTCTTGTTTATTGCACTGGCTAGAACTTCCAGCATGTGTTACATAAGAGTGGTGAGAGGCTATATCCTTGCCTTGTTCCTGATCTTAGAGGGGAAGCATTCAGTCTTTCATCATTAAATATAATGTTAGCTGTAGATTTTTTGTAGGTGCTCTTTATCAAGTTAAAGTTCCTATTCCCTGTTTTTCTGAAAATTTTGTCATGAATATGTGTTAAATTTTGTCAGACACTTTTTTTACATCAATAGGTAGGCTCGTGATTTTTCTTCTTTAGCCTGTTATGGTGGTAGATTACATGGATTGATTTTCAAATACTGAACCAACTTTGCATCCTGGAATAAATCCCACTCAATCATGGTATATAATTTTTTTTATGTATCAGTGAGTTCTGTTTACTAATATTTTGTTAAGGAGGTTTATGTCTATTTTCCTGACAGATATTGGTCCATAGGTTTCTTTTTTGACACTATCTTTTTTGTCACTGTCTAGTGACACAGTAGTTTTTGGTACTACTGGTGATACTACTTTCATAAAATGAATTGTGATGTGTTCCCTCCTCTTCTGTTTTCTGATAGAGAGTGTATAGAATTGGTGTTAATTCTTCTTTAAACCGTTGGTAGCATTTTCCAGCAAAACCATCTGGGCCTGATGGTTTTGAATTATGAAATCAGTTTCCTGAATAATTATATGGCCATTCAGTTTATCTGTTATATACAAGATGAGTCGTGCTAGTTTTTTGAAGAATTGGTTCATTTCATCTAAATTGTCAAATTAATGTGTGTAGGATTGTTCTTAGTACTCCCTTATGATCCTTTTGATGTCTTCAGGGTCTGCAGTGATATCCGATTTCATTACTGATATTGGTAATTTGTGTTTTCTCTCCTTTTTATTTTGTCAGGCTTGTCAATTTTATTGTCCTCTTGAAAGAAATCTTTATTTCTTTGATTTCTCTGGTTTTCTTTATTCAGTCTCATTGATTTGTGCTCTTTATTATCTTCTTCTGCTTGCTTTGAGTTTATTTTACTTTCTCTAGGTTTTTGAAGTAGGAACTTAGATTACTGATTTAAGACTTTTCTTTTTCCTAATTATGACCCACAAACTTTGATATTTTGTATTTGAATTTTTATTCCATTCCATGTATTATAAAATTTCTATCGAGAAGTATATCATTAGTTTTCAAGTGATTTTTTTCATCTTTTTGTTACCTTTTAGTTATTGATTTCTAGTTTGATTGTATTATGGTCAGATAAAGTACTCTTTGTAATTTCAGTTTTTAAAAAGTTGTTGTAATTTACTTTATGGCCCAGGGCATAGTCTTATTTTGGCTTATATTCTGTGGACACTTGAAAAGAATGTATATTCTGCTGTTGTTTAGTGGATTGTTCTATAAATGTCAGTTAGATTCTGTGGTTGGTGGTGGTGATGTTGAGTTCTTACATGTTCTGTCAGTTGTTAAGAGGGGGGTGTTTAAGTCTCCAACTATTGTGGATTTGTCTGTTTCTCCTTTCAGTTCTGTAAGTTTATCCTTCACATTTTTATAGCTCTGTTTAGTACATACACATTTAGGATTGTTTTGCCTTCTTGGTAATTTGACCCTGCTTTCATTATGTTATCCCTCTTTGTCCCTGATAATTTTCTTTTGCATTATCTGATGTTAATATAACCATCATGCTTTCCTTTTGTATTATTTGCTTGATATATTTTTTCCATCCCTTAACTTTCAACCTCCCTATATTTATATTTATATATATATATATATATATATATATATATATTTTTTTTTTTTTTTTTTTTTTTTTGGTACACGGGCCTCTCACTGTTGTGGCCTCTCCTGTTGTGGAGCACAGGCTCTGGATGCACAGGCTCAGTGGCCATGGCTCATGGGCCTAGCCGCTCCGCGGCATGTGGGATCTTCCCGAACCAGGGCACGAACCCGTGTCCCCTGCATCGGCAGGTAGACTCTCAACCACTGTGCCACCAGGGAAGCCGTATTTTTATATTTGAAGTGAGTTTCATAAAGACAGCATAAACTTAGGTTATGTTTTAAATGCATTTCTGCCAAATCTCTGTCTTAATAATTGGTGTAGATGGACCATTTACATTTCATGTAATTATTGATATGCTTAAGTCTGCCATTTTATTTGTTTATTGTTTTTTCTCTTTTTCATTTCTCTATTTTCTTTTTCCTGCATTCCTGTGGGTTATTTGAACATTCTTTATAATTCCGTTTTGACTTATATATAGTGTTTTTTAGTCCATATGTTTGCATATGTAGTGGTTGCATTACATTACATTATGTATACATAACATCATATATACATATCACAGTCTGTTGATGTTATCATTTTATCAGTTCAAATATGTAAACCTTACCTTTTTTTTTTGCGGTACACGGGCCTCTCACTGCTGTGGCCTCTCCCGTTGTGGAGCACGGGCTCCAGACGCGCAGGCTCAGCGGCCACGGCTCATGGGCCTAGCCACTCCGCGGCATGTAGGATCTTCCCGGAACAGGGCACAAACCTGTGTCCCCTGCATCGGCAGGCGGACTCTCAACCACTGTGCCACCAGGGAAGCCCAAACCTTACCTTTTTTCATGTACCTTTACCCTCACCCCATTTATAATTGTCTTAAATATTTTCTTTAAATAATATTTCAACAACATC
Organism: Phocoena sinus; assembly: GCF_008692025.1. NCBI lineage: Eukaryota > Metazoa > Chordata > Mammalia > Artiodactyla > Phocoenidae > Phocoena > Phocoena sinus. The sequence goes on from NC_045767.1 coordinate 72,543,085, forward strand.
AGTGTTATAATTTTTTCTTCAACCTGCATGTATAATTTTGAAAACTCAAGGAGAGGGAAATCCTATGTCTATGTGTCTGCCCATATTTTTGCTTACCTTGTTCTTTCTTCTTTTCTGATATTCCAGGTTTCCATGTTTTTATCATTTTCTTTCTGTTTATAGAATCTGTTTAGCTGGGGATTTTGGGGGGGAGGGGAGTCTGCTGGCCACAAATTGTGTTGGTTTTCTTTTGTCTGAGAATGTCTTGATTTTTCCCTTAGTTCTTCTGGGATATTTTCTCTGAGTATAGGATTCTGGGTTGACATTTCTTTTAACTCTTGAAAAATATTTGCTACTTTTCTCCTGGCCTCTGAGGGCTATGATGCGAAATCCACTGTTGTTAGAATTCATTTTCCCCTATAGGTTAGGTATTATTTCTTTCTCTGATTTCAAGGTTTTTTCTTGTGTTTCATTTTCAGAAGTTTATAACTATGATGTGTCTTGGCATGGATTGCTTTGGATTTACCTAGTTGGTGTTCTCCTAGTTTTTTGAATCTGCAGGTTTATGTCCTTTGACAAATATGGGAAGTTTTCGTATATGGGAAGTCATTATTTCTCACAGTACTTTTTGTCCTCTCTTTCTCCTTTCCTCCCAGTACTCCATTGGCAAGAAAATGTGGGTCTTTTCTTGTAGTCCCACAGGTCCCCAAAAATTCTGTTCAGTTGTTTTTTTTTTTATTGAAGTAGTTGATTTATAGTGTTTTGTTAATTTCTACTGTACAGCAGAGTGATTCACTTATATATATATACACACACATTCTTTTAAAAATTCTTCTTCATTATGGTTTATCACAGGATATTGAATTTAGTTCCTTGTGTTATACAGTAGGACCTTGTTGTTTATCCATTCTAGATATAATGGTTTGCATCTGCTAATCCCGAACTCCCAATCCATCCCTCCCCTACTGCCCTCTCCCTTGGCAACCACAAGTCTTTTCTCTGTCTGTGAGTCTGTTAATGTTTCGTAAATAGGTTCATTTGTGTCATATTTTAGATTCCACATATAAGTAATATCATATGGTATCTGTGTTTCTCTTTCTGATAATCATACTTAGTTATATTATCGTACTTAGTATGATAATCTCTAAGTCCATCCATGTTGCTGAAAATGGCATTATTTCATTCTTTTTTTTTTTTTTTTTTTTTTGCGTACATGGGCCTCTCACTGTTGTGGCCTCTCCCGTTGTGGAGCACAGGCTCCGGACGCACAGGCTCAGCGGCCATGGCTCACAGGCCCAGCCGCTCCGTGGCACATGGAATCCTCCCGGACCAAGGTCCGAACCTGCGTTCCCTGCATCGACAGGCGGACTCCCAACCACTGCGCCACCAGGGAAGCCCTATTTCATTCTTTTTTACAGCTGAGTAGTATACCATTGTATATATTTAACACATCTTGTTTATCCATTCATTGTTGATGGACATTTAGGTTGTTTCCATGTCTTGGCTATTGTGAATAGTGCTGCTATGAATATAGGGGTGCATGTATCCTTTTGAATTGTAGTTTTATCCAGATATATGCCCAGGAGTGGGATTGCTGGATCATATGCTAGATATATTTTTAGTTTTTTGAGGAACTTCCATACTGTTTTCCAAGGTGGCTGCACCAACTTACATTCCCACAAATACTGTAGGAGGGTTCCCTTTTCTCTACACCCTCTCTAGCACTTGTTATTTGTGGACTCTTTAATGATGACCCTGTGACCCTGACCAGTGTGAGGTGGTACCTCATTGTAGTTTTGATTTGCATTTCTCTAATAATTAGCGATGTTGAGTTTCGTTTCATGTGCCTATTGGCTATCTGTATGTCTTCTTTGGAGAAATGTCTATTTAGGTCTTCTGCCCATTTTTCAATTGGGTTGTTTCAATTGTTTTTTGTTGTTGAGCTGTATGAGCTGTTTGTATAGTTTGGAAATTAAGCCCTTGTCCGTCACATCATCTGCAAATATTTTCTCCCATTCTGCAGGCTGTCTTTTTGTTTTGTTTATGGCTTCCTTTGCTGTACAAAAGCTTGTAAGCTTGATTAGGTCCTATTTGTTTATTTTCACTTTTATTTCTATTTCATTGGGAGGCTTTTTTTTTTTTTAAGTCTATTTTTTCTATGTTCAAATTGGGTAATTTCTTTTGTTCTGTCTTGCAGTTCACTGGCATTCCCCCAGCCCCCATTTTGCTACTGAGCTCATCCACTGAGTTTTTTATTTTGGTTAATGCATTTTTAAGTTTTAAAATTTACATTTGATTCCCATTTCTCTGTGTCTTCTATTTATTTGTTGAGACTTTGTATTTTTGCATATTTCAAGTGTTAAGAATTACTCATTCAAAAAATTTTATGATAGCTACTTTATTTTTTTTAATATCTTTATTGGAGTATAATTGCTTTACAATGTTATGTTAGTTTATGCTGTACAACAAAGTGAATCAGCTATATGTATACATGTATCCCCATATCCCCTCCCTCTTGAGCCTCCCTCCCACCCTTCCTATCCCACCCCTCTAGGTGGTCACTTAACACCGAGCTGATCTTCCTGTGCTATGCAGCAGCTTCCCACTAGCTATCTATTTTACATTTGGTAGTGTATATTTGTCAGTGCTACTCTCTCACTTCGTCCCAGCTTCCCCTCCCCTCCCTGTGTTCTCAAGTCTGTTCTCTACATCTGTGTCTTTATTACTGCCCTGCCACTAGGTTCTTCAGTACTGTTGATTTAGATTCCTTATATGTGATACCTACTTTAAAATCTTTGTCAAATAATTCTAACGTCTCTGTCATCTTGGTGTTCACATCTCTTGATTGTATTTCTTTATTTAGTTTAAGATCTTCCTGGTTCTTGGTATGATAAATTTTTTTTTAAATTGAAATCTGGACATTTTCAGATCATGAGAGTCTAGATCTTATTTAAACCTACCCTTTTATGAAAGGGTATGTCTTTCTCTGACACCACTCAGGCATTTGGTGGATATGGGGCAGGGGATTTCATTACTGCTATGGGAATAGACGCACAGGTTCCCCACTCAGTTCCTGTTGACACCCAAGGGGGAGGAACTGACTGGGTGGAGGTAGAAATTTTGGCTCCCCATATGGTCTCCACTGAAACTGTGTTGAGGGTGGTCTTACTACCAGTGAGCAATCATGAAAGTCCTGACTCTCTATTAGTCCTCCTCTGACACCAACCCAAGAGGAGGGAAAAGAGCACCTCATTACTTCCTTCTCTCTTACCTCCCTGGATAAGGTGTTTGTAGGCCTTGTTCAGTCTCAAAAGGATAGAAGTCCAGGCTCCCCACTAGCCTTTGTTGGCATTGGTGACAGTAGTGCCACAGTTTTTTCTGTTGTGTTTGGCTGGAGCAGAGCAGTTATCTAAAAGTTTTCTTTCCTAGTCCTTTGGCTAGAGAGAGCAGATTTTTTTTTTGGTCTGTCATACCCAAAGGTCTTTTTGGGTTGCTGCCTTCTTCAGCTTTAATCTGGGATATATGAGGCAAAAGAAAATCCTGGGAACTCATTACCATGTCATCTCTCAGATCTCAGGGTTCCTGGGTAGTGTTTCTTCTCTCCATGTTTCAGTCTTATGTCTGTTTTATATACAGAGCCCACGGTCTTAAATTATACTTACTGGGAGAAATAGGGAAAAGTTCATCTATTCCATTTTCCAAGTGGAAGTCTGAGATTCACATTCTTAAAAAATTTCAGGAGACAACCATTTCCCTGGCATAACTATTAATAGTTAAAATGGTGGTCAGAAGTTTTTCCAGAGGAAAAGGCTTTCACAAAGCCTATTTTCAAGATAAGCTTTGGTGAGACATTCCAAACATTATAGATATATTCCAGTATTTATAAAGCTGTGATGTAGAAATGAAGCACTCTCAGGGACTTCCCTGGCGGCACAGTGGTTAAGACTCTGTGCTCCCAATGCAGGGGGCCCGGGTTCGATCCTTGGTCAGGGAACTAGATCCCACATGCATGTGGCAACTAAGAGTTCACATGCCACAACTAAGGAGCCCATGAGCCGCAACTAAGGAGCCTGCCTGCTGCAACTAAGACCTGGTGCAAGCAAATAAATAAATACTATTAAAAAAAAAAGAAAGAAAGAAATGAAACACTGTCAGCCTCATCAAGATGATCTGCCTAATTTCAGCATACCCTCTACATCAGTCACCATAAGAAAGAAGCCTAGGACTCCTTGGTCGTCTCTCACCTACTAGATTGTCGTTCACAATGTCTTAGTGAATCTCTTAACCTGACCTCATTTCTGTCTATCCCCAGCTCTCCAGACTTTTCCAAAATACTCCTTGAAACTCAGTGATCCTCCTCTGAACTTCACTGTTCTTGCCTCCTATCTGAAACCTGCATCCCCACCAAAACAAAATCCCAGTCAAAAGGCTGCCAAGTATGATAAAAAAAACTAGGACTGAAGGTGGCTTTTCTGGAGTTGGTACTGGAAGGAGCAGGTCTAGGCACCACCCTTAGATAGTGGCTAGAGGATAACTTAGACATAGAGTCTCAGTTATTCAGTGAGCTTCCAGGAAGACAGTGAAACAACTTGGGCAGAGACAAAGGTGGGACTGCAGGGAATAGAATTGAGAAAACACTTTCATAGTCACCTATAGAAAGGGGAAGATGGATTATATAAGTAAAAAAAAAAAAAAAAAACTTCTGTGAAGATCATGGAATTTGCAATTCAGGGTACTTGGATCCTGTGGACATCTTGTCTTCAGTTTTCTACCAGAAGAGACTGTAACAGTTTGTTGGATATAATTGATTCAAGATATAATTGGTTCATAATTATTCTCAATTATGGCCTTACTTTAGAGCCCCTTATGGAGTTTTTGGGGGGTTTTCGGTTTTTTTTTTTTTTTGGCTGCACCCTGCAGCATCCAGAACTTCCCCAACCAGGGATTGAACCTGCACCCACTGCAGTGGAAGCATGGGGAAGCGCGGAGTCTTAACCACTAGACCACAAGGGAAGTCCTGGAGTTTTTTTTTTTTTTAATCAGCTTTACTCAGGTGGAATTTTAAATGCACAATTTTAATTACAAGAGTATACATTCATGCAGCCAGCCTAGTAAAGTTATCGAACATTTACATCATCCCCCAAAGTTTTTTTTGTACTTCCTCCCAGTCAGTTCTCCCAGCCTCAGGCAAATATCTGATTTGTGCTTAGTTACTGTAAGTTAGATTTGCCTAATTTTTGAGAATCATCCTTGTTGTATCAGCAGTTTTCTCCTCTTTGTTGCTGAGCGGTATTCTGTTGTATGGATATACCACAATTTGTTTACCTATTCACCTGCTGATGGACATTTGAGCTATGTCCAACTGAATGGAGTATTCTATAAGTGTCAGGTCAGCTTGATTGATGGTGTTGGTCATGTCTTTGTCCTTTCTGATTTTCTACCTATTTGTTTCATCTATTACTAAGGAGTGTTGAAATATCTAACTAATTATGGACTTTTTTAGTTCCTTTCAGTTATGTCTGTTTCATGTGTTTTGTATATTTGTTTTGGGGTATACATAGCTAGTATTCTTATGTCCTCTTGCTGAATCGACCCCTTTAACTTTATGAACTCTATCTCTGATGGTAATTGCTTTCTGATATTATTATAAACACTCCATCTTTTTCATAATCGGTTTTGTATAAGGTAACTTTTTCTATCCTTTTACTTTTAACCTGTGTCTTTATATCTAAAATGTGTTTCTTTTAGATAGCATGTTGCTCTTGCTTTTTTGTCCATACTGGCAATATTTACCTTTTAATTGGAGTGATCACTATTCACGTTTAATGCAGTTATTAATATGGTTGGTTTAAAATCTGTCTCACAACTTGTTTTCTCTTTGTCTCTTCAGATTTTTGTTCCTTTTCTCCTTTGCTTTCAGTCTTTTGGAATATCTGAGTACTTTTTATATACTACATTTTATTTTCACAGTTGGCTTACTTTCTATCTCTTTTTTTTTTTCTTTTTATTAAGTGGTTGCTTTAGAGTGTACAGTGTACATATTTAACTTATTACAGTTATCTTCAAGTAATATACCACTTCACTTATAATGTAAGAACCTCAGAATAGTATATTTCCATTCCTTCCCATTTTTTGTGCTACATTTATCATTTACTTTTACTCTCTTTATATATATTATATTAAATCACAGAGAATGTTTTTGTTAGTTTTAGTTTACAGAGTTATCTTTTAGTGAAATTAAAAATGATTTATTAAAGATCTTTTATGTTTCCCAAAATATTTACCATTCCTGGCACTGTTCATTGCTTTATGCAGATCAGGGTTACCATTTGGTATCATTTTCCTTCTGCCTGAAGAACTTCCTTTAGTATTTCTGTTAGTGAAAGACTTGCTGGCAACAAATATTCTCAGATTTTGTTTGTCTTTAGAAGTCTTTGCTTTGATGTTAGTTTTGAATGATAATTTTGCTGGATATAGAACTCTAGATCGAAGTCTGAGTTTTTTGGGGTTTTTTTTTACATCTTTGTTAGAGTATAATTGCTTTACAATGGTGTGTTAGTTTCTGCTTTATAACAAAGTGAATCAGTTATACATATGCATATGTTCCCATATCTCTTCCCTCTTGCGTCTCCCTCCCTCCCACCCTCCCTATCCCACCCCTCCAGGCGGTCACAAAGCACAGAGCTGATCTCCCTGTGCTATGCGGCTGCTTCCCACTAGCTATCTGTTTTACATTTGGTAGTGTGTATATGTTCATGCCTCTCTTTTGCTTTGTCGCAGCTTACCCTTCCACCTCCCCATATCCTCAAGTCCATTCTTTAGTAGGTCTGTGTCGGAAAAAAAAAAAAAGTTTGTTTTTTAAACTACTTAGATACTTGAGTTTATAGTTATCATCAAATTTGGAAGATTTTCAGCCATTCTTCAAATCTTTTCTGTCCCACTTACAACCCCTTTCATCTGGGACTCCAGTTGCATGTATTAGACCACATGATTTTGACGTGTAGATCAGTAAGGCTTTATCATTTCTTTTTTGAGTCTTTTTATTCTCTGTATGCTTTAGTTTAGATAATTCTTGTTATGTCTTCAGCTACCTCTTCTTCTGTAACATCTAAATTGTTATTAATTCCCATCCAGTGAACTTAGCACTTGGAATATATTATAAGTTTTTCATCTTTAAAAGTTCTATTGGGAATTCCCTGGCGGTCCAGTGGTTAGGACTGTGCTTCCACTGCAGGGGGCCCAGGTTCGATCCCTGTTCGGGAACTAAGATCCTGCAAGCTTTAGGGCATGGCTAATAATAATAACAATAATAATAGAAAAAATATTTTTTTAAAAAGTTCTATCTAGCTCTTTAAAAAAGCTTTTATTGGGCTTCCCTGGTGGCACAGTGGTTGAGAGTCCACCTGCAATGCTAGGGGACACAGGTTCGTGCCCCGGTCCGGGAAGATCCCACATGTCGTGGAGCGGCTGGGCCTGTGAGCCATGGCCACTGAGCCTGCGCGTCCGGAGCCTGTGCTCCGCAACGTGAGAGGCCCGCACACTGAAAAAAAAAAAAAAAAAAAAAAAAAGCTTTTATTACCTCACATTCGTATATGTTTTTTTATATCCTTAAGCTTATGTGTAACAGTTCTTTTTAAAGTCCTTGTGTGGTAATTCAGTCATTCCTGTGACTTCTTAATCTGTTTCTCTTGACTAATTTTTATCCTAGTTTTGGTTATCATTTTACTATTTCTTTATATGTCTACTAATGTTTTATTGGTTAGTGGACATTGTGAAGTTTTATGTTCTGTGCTGGATTTTGTTACCTTCTTTTAAATTGTGTAGACTTTGTTGTGGTAAACAGGTAAGTTTTTTATGGGTTAGTTTAATCCTTTATAGCAGGGATCAGCAAACGTTTTCTTAATGGGCCCAATAGTAAATATTTTAGGATTGTGGGTGATATGGTCTCTGTTGTAAATTTTCAGCTACTCTTGTAGCTGGAAAGCAGCCATAGACAATACAGAAACACATGAGTATTGCCATATTCTAATAAAATTTTTTTTAAAAAAGCATTTTACTTTCCCATGGTGGTAGCTTGCTGACCCCTGTTTTAGTGGCTTGTTTTTAAGTTTTGTTTGAGTGGATTTGGGGTAGCTTTATTCTAGAACTAGTTTATTTCTTTTGGAGTGTCCCCTGATTGCCCTGGGTGTTTGACAAGGATTCTCTGATCTAATTGGTTGAAACTCAGATGTTTCCTAGTCCTGTATGAGCTTTGGAAACTGTTCGGTTTACAGTGCTCCAGGCCTCCTTTGCCCAGTGTCATGGAGCTTCACTTGGTGCATGCACAGCTCAATATTCCAGCAAAGGTTCAAGCAGACCTCTAAGCTGAGTTATATAGGTCTTCTGGAGCACCTCCCTCCTCTAAGGTAATCTTCCCCTCAGATTCCAAGTTTAGTCTTCTCAAGTCAGCAAGATAACTTTGATCTACTCTGGATCCTCCTCCTCACTCTATAATCCAAGCCCCCCCCCCCCCAAAAAAAATAAGCCAGGGTGCCAGTAGAGCTCACCACATTTATTTTCCCTCTCTCAGGGATTACAGTCCCATACTGCCTGTTGTCCAATATTTGAAAACTGTTCTTATGTATCTTAACTGGGTAAGCCCTGTCCTGTTTTTGTCAACATGGTTGGAAGTGCCTATGGTGGTTTTAAAATAAATATCTTGATTTCCATTCCAGACTAGATTCTCTAGGGGTGGTGCCTAGGCTCCCCCCTCACCCCGCCAACCTTTTTTTAAAGTTTCTTCGGATTCTGACACACAGTCAAACTTTCTTCTACTCATATCCTTGGCAAACTAATGGAGGTTGAGAGAGAATATGGTGACTCTGATTCATTTCTCCCCTGCACTCTCTTCCCTTCCTCTCCCCACCCCCCACCGCCCAATTCACTCTGAACCTCACCCCAGAGTTCTTTGCTAGGTAAAGCATGTTAAGGTAATATTTTTTATTTATATTGTATATAGCCATTCATGGGCATTTGAAGAAACCTTCCAGAGATGATTTATCCAAATAGGATAAACAGGAAAGGATGAATGTCCCCCAGGACATCTGAACTTACAATGCTAAGGGACCACTACAAGAATAAAGTTTATTTGAAGTCTTATTTTGACTTAAAAATTAATGCAAATTGTACATTTAATTCTTTCATATATCATTATTTGTTTCAAAATGTATTTTAAATAACCACTTAGTAGAATTGACATTCCAGCAAAATGTACCATCTTTATCCTGTGACATCATATACCTCTTGATATGCCCCTAACTAGATTTATAACTTCCCTACTTGGTGAAGCACAACAATAGAAGCAGGTTTAGTTTCTAAATTATAAGTTACACTATGGATGATGCAGGACTTGGAGGTACACTCTCCAGATACTAGATACATGTTTACATGAATGTTTCTTTGAGGGGAAAGTGTGTTTCAAATTCCAGTCAGCTGTCTAGTAGTCAGCATTTTTTTCACCTCTAGAATATGGCTCAGGTTGGTTTCCACAGTAAAACAGAATGCTGCAGTGCCTTTTCTGGTTTTGTAGATTCCTAGCTGATCTAGTTAAAACACTGTTGTCAAGGATAGTTGCAATCCTCTGAGTAAGGACTTGGTTACTTAAGCGCTACCAGTGATCGATCGATCTATCTATCTATCTCCCTAGAAATATTCTTTATTCCTTGCATTTCTGTAGAGTGAGTTTTCATGAATACAGATGTACTGGTGCCCAGTCATAAAGCAGTGGTTTCACTTGCACTTGGTTTCCACTGAAAACATTGATTTTTCTTTGCCATTCTACAGTACCTTCTCCAGGCAAATTCCGCTCCCCTGCAGCACCATCTCCTTTGGCTCTCCGGCAACCAGTAAAAGCATTTAGTAACCATGGCTCTGGTTCTCCTGGTAGCCAAGAAACAACACAACTCATGCAAACCACCTCCTCACCTGGGCCTCCCATGGTTCAGAACACAGTCCCAGCAAATCCTCCCAGCAATATCAACAGCACTACTCTAACCAGACCTGCAGGGACAACTGTGATGAGAAGTGGCTTGCCCAGACCCAGTGCCCCTTCTGCTGGGGGTATACCAGTGCCTCGCAGCAAACTTGCACAGCCTGTTCGCAGGTAAGTGGCAAATGCCCTGCTTTGATCTTCTTGAGCATAGGGAAGTGGGTAGACTGGAATTATCCTCATCTCTGCATTTGATAGTGAAGATCAAGAGTCCTAGTGGGTTCCCACTAGCATCTTAGTACAATTTGAATAAAACATTACTTTCCTTACTTAAGAAATTCTCACTTGGGACATAGGGGTATTATATCACTTTGTTACAGGTTAAATTTGCCCAGATGCCTAACATGACTAAGTATCTTGGTGAACTTCTAGAAAAAATTGTTAGAACCACTTCATTTGGATGTGGTATTTGTTCATTTTGAATATATTGATATTCAATAAAGATACTAAAAGCATAATAGAACCTAGAATGAGATTTAAGATAAAACTTCTAGCCATCAGGTCTGAGTATGTAATCCAGGAGGGTGGTTTTCAAACCTTGCTACAATTCAGAATCTTCTGTGGAATTTATGTAAATATAGAGGCCTAAGTTTTACCCACAGAGAGGAGATCTGGTATGAAGCCCAAAATCTGTAGGTATGCTGTTTTTAAATTTGTTTGTTTAATCTTCAGGTGATTCTGAGCCTAGCCAGGTTTGGAACCATGTATCTGTAGTCTTCATCTACCTTTCAGAAATGTGCTTACCACTATCAGTAAACTTAGGTGTCAAATATAATTAAACTTGAAATATTTATTTGCATGAAAAAAGTGCTTTTGTGCTGTAAGCATTGAAACTGAATTACCCATACCTCTTTTATTCTAAGATAACATATTACATTTCTGAATTCAATAGAGTATAACAGCTTTTTGCTACGTACTATGCTAAATAACATATCTGTACCTTATTTAGTTTTTACAATAGCTTTAAACATGTAGGTACTGTTATTATGCCTATTTTTCAGAGGAGAATATTAAAATTTAATGAGGTTAAGTAATTTACCTAAGACTTCAGCTAGTAAGACCTTCAGTTCTAAGTATGTCTGACTTCAGAGTCCTTTTAAGCACTGTCCCATTCTGCCTCTCTCGTGATGGTGACACTACGCCTCTAATATCACATTCATTAATTTGCCCCTCAAATAAATAAGTAAATAATAAGCTTGGTGATCCATTCAGTTGGAAAAGACAAGACAATCTTTTCTCTTACTCAAGTGGCTATGTTAACAAAAAAGAGGTTAGTGCAGTCACCTGATGCCCAGTGAAACTTGAAAGTTGTAGACATGTTGAGTGTGGGATGGTTGCGCTAATAGCTTTTTAGAGCTTTGATCTCAGCAGTGCCCTAGAACATTGGATCGTGATGCCACCTGCAAAGTAATTAATATATGTGGAAGATAAAATGGTAATGTTCCATTAAAACTTGCAAATCACCTTATAAATTGCTTTATTTCAGATCCTTGCCAGCTCCTAAAACCTACAGTAGCATGAAAGATGACAGTTGGAAAGATGGCTGTTATTGACCAGCAAAGACAAGAATGCAGAGTCCACAGCTTCATGGATACCCCTTCACCAGGCTAAGAGACAACTTTTATATGCAGACTGTTCAGATAAGACTCTTGGGATTTATAAAATCCCAGCCCTCTCTGTCTTAATTAGCACAAGTTGACAGAGATGATCAAGCAGCACTTTAATGACATTTAACATCAGATGTGTTTGGTAATCATACAATCACTCTCCACGGAATCACTTTTAGTTTTGTTTAATAGAAACTAGGTTGATTTTTTAATATTTGACAGAGGCCAATATCTGGGCAAAAAACTAATGGATGCCAAAGAGAAATGCCCATTTGTAAATGAGAGAGTACCTTTGTGCACAAGAAACTGGTGAATTCAAGCTATCCAAAACTTCACATTCAACCTAATTTACTGTATAAATAGTATCAATAAATATTTGTGTTAATGAGAACTAATATTCTGACTACTTATCTAAAATGTTTCACTAGTGTTTCACTAGTTCTCCAGGAAACTAGATTGAGATGGCAGGGGGGCAGGGTGGGAAGAAACCTGGGCTAGAGATTTAAAACATGATACCTAAATTTGGAAGGATCCTATAAGTTATTTTTGCAGATTCATTAGAAAAATTATTTTGTTTAATCTTAAGTTTTGGGTGTAGCTCACATATCACCACCACAAGTTAGTGTTACAGCATGCATCCATCATGTTGCATTGACACATCGGACTTCTGTGTGTTTGTTTTGATTGCCAAAAGGGCTTAATATCAGTTGTACAATCTTTCTAAACTTTATATCTCCTGGCTCAGGAAAGATAGCCTTTGCTATTGAAGCCAACTTCTTCACATGCTGTCATCTGTTACAGAACTAAGAGTTCTTGTTTTTATTAGCAGGTTTCCACGATGGGAAAGAGCAAGTAGTATGCGTGTTTATTCTTGATATAAATAACACCACCTCAGTGCTTACAACCTGGAACAAAACCATACAGTAAAACCGGGGAGGGAAATCTATGCACTTACCTTACAAAATCTCTGGTAATGACAGTTGTATTGTTACTATTAATTGACACAGTAGCCTATTATGTGGTGGGAAATTATAGCCTGCTGAATCCTACTTAAGTCGATCCACTTTAAACTAACTGTTTCAAAACATCCTTTGAAAATACTGCCCCTTTTAGATTCTGCCTGACATCAATTTTTTGCAGTTTTGGTAACAAATGAAACCTACTGCATACGACTCTAAGCTGTTAAACACTTGCTCTATGATGGCCCTTATGTATATCTTGGAAATCACTTATTTTGGTTTTTATTCGACTATTACCAGACTAAAACTTCCTTCTTCAGCAGGCTTCTCATTTTTCATGGTGAAGTCTGTTTTTAAGTATTTAATTTGAACAGCTCTAAAATATTGGCAGCTGGGTCACTAAAGGATTTTAGATATTTGAACATAAGTTCATTTCCTATTAGTCAAACACATTCTGTAAGTTGGCAAAAGAAATTGAGAGAGAAATGGGAAGCTTATATTCAGGATAGCACTGAGGTTGATAGGTTGAGAGAATGATAAAACTTTTAAAACCAAGACCCCTGTTCTGCCATGATGGACCCCATGGTAGTCTTTATTAGCTTGACCAGTAGGGAGTCATTCAGTTAGCACAAACAGCTGGAGATTCAAAATGCCAGTGCTAATGTATTTTGGTGTTTCATGCAAGGAAGAAATTTTATCCATGGATTTGAGGGTGATGGGGATGGGTCAGGAAAGGATGGCGCCAGAATTCCACATGATGATGAACTTAAAAATGTTGCTTTTCAGAGGAAGATAAAGCATCTGTTTTGGGTAGAGGGGTATCGCATGTAAAAATCTAAGTAAGTAAAAGAAAGAACTAGCCACTGTCTCTTTTTGAAACCACATATACACAAAAGAAAATAGGTCTCAGTTTTCAGTGCAACATTGGAAAAAAAAATGCTGCAATCTACTAATTAAAAGGAATTTTAACCCTATTACAAAACACCCATTACATTTTTAAGTTAGATTATCAGTTTCAAAAGGAATATTCAGGTTATTTAACTTTGTTTTTAAATGGCTGCATCAGAAAAAACATGTCTATTTTTTTTTAATTAAAATATTTCATCACTTGTTAAAAACATATTTGGATCTGAGTTGGGTAAAGTATTATTTTACCTGCTGTTGTACTACCACAGACTATTGGCTTTTAGTTTCCTAAAGAGAAAAATTGCCTATTTACTAGAAAGCCTTTGTGTATTGCCAATTTTTCTGTTTGGGAAAAATCTAAGGATTCACTGTGGTTAGTCTTACAGATGAAGTGTGGATTTGATAAACTAGTGCCTATGATTTTAACTTATGTTTGATATATAGTAGTAAGGGTTTTATGAATGTTGATTATTTTTTTGTGCCAACAGCCCAGAATTGTCACTTATATGTAAGCAGAAAGCTGTGAGCTCTGCTTCCAAAGTTATTTAATTTTCTCAGTGTTTGAATGTTATTTTTTGTAAGTGTGTTAATAAAAGTGTAAAGAATTGGAAAAAATATAAATATTCTTAACTCAAGCATTTGCTGGATCATTTTTCTACAAAACTTGTTTGTATAATATAAAACGCTCTCTGAAGGGTTGGCGTTTTTTGGTTTTCATACCCTGGAAATCACATTTTGTAATACTGGGGACCATTCATAATTGTCAGATACTTTTTTAAATTATTATCTCAGTACGTCATTTTTATAAAAAAGTTTTTCTGAAAGGAAATTAGATACATGTGTCCCCAGATGTTTGTATAACTCTAGAATGATCTAGACTATGTATATTTAACTTTTTATTGAATGTACAGGCGTCCATTTTTGACGTTATGCATGGTCCTTTTAGATCACATGAAGTTTGATTTGCAAAAACATTTCTATAGCCGAACTTGTATGTGTGGTTGCCTCCTTAATAAACAACCTGACCATAATGTTTATTATTAAATTTATATTTGTTTTTTTAAGTGTTTTATTAATTTCTGGGTATGGTAAGATCTGCCACCCCTTCCCACCAGTTGCCTACAATTGGTAATAATAAATAGCTCAGTTGATTTTTTAAAAACACAAACCCAAATCATATTGCCCTCCAGACTTGATCTCTGTGAGGTTGGAATATATCATGTTGTATTCTCTCTGCCCTAGTTATTTCATATGTGGATTATTTGGGGGTAAAATTTGTAGTTTACTCAAAATTGCTATTTTCCTGGAACTTTTTAACTTGCTGTGAATTGATATCTAGTTAGAAAAAGGTAGCATATGTAAAACAAGCAAAAAACTATTATATAAGAGTATCCAGGAGGGAAGGTTAATTACTTTTTCAAACCAAATATGAATATTTGTTTAGTTGATCATGTGCATCTTTCTCTTATGGATAAACAGAAAATATCAAGAATCGTACACTGTTTTATTAGTTCCCTGCATCCCTTTTGGAAGTTTTTACTGTCCTCCATGTTAAAATTAGTCTCACTAATGAGTCATAAGAAATGACACCTTCCTGCTTGAATTTTCTCCCAAGCCAACCTGAAAACTTTTAAGAACCATTTAAAATTAAATGCCATTATACTTGTAAATTAATGAATGAAAAGTTTACTTAAACTTGTTATATATCCTGTGTAACAGGAAAATGTTTATGGTGGTTCTTGTGAACTATTTGCTGTATCAAAGTTTAGCTTTGAATTACAAAATAAAATAAGAATAAATGATAGTGAAACTAACTTGGAGGGAGGTAGTGAACAGCATGTTCACATGAGCATGAAGCTGAAGTTAGCAACCACTAACATATTTGAATGATCTAAATAAAAGTCTGAGTAGACTAAATGGCCCTCTGGTTACTAGTATGAAAATGGAACGGATTTCACTCATGGACCTTAGCTAATACAACTCAGTTAAAACTATTAACTGCATGCTAATTTCACAGCACTTCTTTACACTGGATAACTTTAATGTTTTCTCTTTAAAAAGAAGGGGAAAAGAGCTTATTTCTTCTGATTTTAAAAATAATAGACCCATTTCTTTTTTACTTAACTGAAAATACTAAGAAATATAAAAGGGGAAATGATACACATTTCACCTTGGGATCCTGCAATCCCACCTTCCAGAAATAAATATTTAAGTGCTGACCTTAACATGGTTATAAAATGCAGGTATCTCCCACATTTCAAAGGTTCACTGTATGCCACTTTGCTTTTATGAAAGACCTATTAGTAGCTGTTTTCACTAATCAAAAGAAATATGAAGAGTATTTTTGCTTTTATGGAAAAAGGGGAAAGCAAAAATAGCATTCAGTGTTTATTTTGCAGGGAGCAGTGTGCCCCCCACTGCGAAGCTCCTTCATCAGGAACTACTCAGCATCTCAGCATCAAGCCACCATAGCTTGGAACTATGTGAGCATCTGTGCTTTATCTTGATTTATTTTGTGTATCTGTTAGTAAGATGTGTCCTCAGATAATTGCTTCTTCACTTCATGCCATTTCAGCTTAGGAAAGGTTTCATAGAAATGCTTCTACTTTCAGTAGCAGGAGAAAACTATTAAGTGGAAGGGTAAGAAGTCTATGTTTAAGATGAGAAAATACTTTTCACTTACAATGCTGGCATGAGTTTGCTTTTGAAAAGAGGTGTATATTAACTGCCTACTGAAAGCATGACACATTTCTCAATTCCTGATTGTAGATATTCCTTGATTTAAAAAAAATATTGTTTGTATCTTTATAACATCAATTGGTTTCTGTTATGAAAAATTATTTTAGCAAAGTAGAGAAACAGTAAATTATAAAGAAGAAAAAGCACTAATTCCATAGGTAATCACTCACTTAATTTAAGGATATTGTCTTTTTTCCCCCTAATGAAATTGGGATTATATTCATGATTGACATTGTAACTTTTTCTTAACTCTGAGGTCACTGAGGACTGCCATCATTTAGATTGGTTCTGCTCGGGGAGAAATAAGTTCCAGAAAGAGTATACAGATATTCCAAAACTTTACCAAATTTATATTCTCATATTCTTTATATAGTATCTTTTATTGACACTTGAGCTTCCACCCTACCCCACCCCAGTCTACCAAGCCATGAATTGACAGTATTGGTTGAGTACAACTCCCGTTTCAAAATAAAATACCTCTGAAGAAATAGGCACAACCAAATAAAGAATCAAGATAGTCTAGATTAGAGTTCTCAGACTTTAGAATCACCTGACAGACTGGTAAAATGCAGATTTCTGCACCCTACCCCAAGCATTCCTGTTTAAAAATAGAACCCTGGTCCCAAGAACAAAACTTCTAGGAATAGGATTCCTCAGCACAGGTCAGATGCCCATTACTGGGCTAATTGACTATGGCAGGTGATTGGGGTTAAGTAAAAACCACGTAGCAAAAACCAGGTAGCTCTTGTGAAAACCATATGGAGAGAATGAGGGAAGACCGTTTTCCCTGAAAGTGGTGCTATCCCCAGTAAGTAGGCCTAGTCTTGAGCAAACAAAACAGTAGTTACTTACACAAATGTCTCAGTGTATATCGTATAGAATGGTTATTTCATGTCAATGGTCATGTTTTCCTGGAGAAAACATTTGTAGTGAGAGGGAAGGTTCCGATAGTATTTTTGAGCCCTTGGCTCAAATTGTTCATGAAGCCTAGTATCATTCCTGCCTTGAATTCCACAAAGCGCCTCAGTATCCTTATTATAAGTTCCCGTTAATACAAAGGTTGATTTAAGCTAAGATTCTGGCATCTGCCACCAGAAGGAAGTTAATTTTTTTAACTTTTTAAGTGTTTTTTAAATTGATATATAAAATATGTACAGAAAAGTGTACAAAACAAATGTTCAGCTGAATGAATTACTGAGTAACTATAATACATGTGTAACCACCATGTAGGCAAGAATTAGACTATTAAGAGCACCCCAAAAATATTCCCCTAATGCCATCTGCCAATCACTACTTCCTTCCTCCCCTTCAAAGATAACAGGTATCCTGACTTCCAACATTATAATTTAGTTTTGCCTATTTTTGAACTTTATCTAAATGTAACCAGACACTTTGTAATTTTTTTCTGCCTATCATTTTGATTAAAGGCTAAAAGTGGTGTTTCTGTCAGACTTGGCAGTAAACAACAAAGATAATGTGAGATTCACCTATGTTTCTGATGTCACTGTAGTGTGTTCATTCTCCTTGCCATATTATATGCCATTTTATAAATATATTACAATTTATCCATTCTAATGTTGAAGGCCAATTGGGTTGTTTCCAGTTTAGGTCTCTTGAAAATAATGCAGATTTTGACTTCAGGGATAACCAAGATGGAGTAAGCCCTCAAAAGCCCTTCTCTCCCACTTAACAACTAAAAATTTTGGACAAAATGCAAAAGACACCTACCTGAGGACACTGAAAAGTAAACAAAAGCAGGTGGATTGGGAGGAGAGTCAAACCTGGAGAAGAGACCCATACAGGGATGAGTTTTCCATTTTTTTCCTCTTTTATCTTAGCCCTGAGCTCAGAGAGGGCACCCAACAGAGCTGTCATAAGGACTCCTCTGATAGTTTGAACCAGAGGAAATTCTGAGGGAAAACCTATGAAAGGAAAATCCCAAAAAATGAGAAAAAAAAATAGCTCTTGGAAGCTAGGGCATGTTGGGGGCTTTTATTTTTGCTTTTCTTTCATGATTTGTCACTGGTGAGCACCCCAGTTAAGCCCTGGTAGCAAACAGTGCCAACAGTTAAAATTGATGGGAAGCCTGTTTTTCTGACAGAGGAAATGGGAAAAGAACCTGTGCAGTTTGAAGAATGTGAAGATAATCCCCATTTTTCTCCACTCTCTCTGTCCTGAAGGTAAACTGAGTTGTGGTAACTGCACAGTAATAGTGATGGAGCTAAAATTCTGAGAGAACCCTTATATCTGGTCAGAGGACAGGGCAGAGGTGCCCTTTGGGGCAAGGGGGGAACTGATGAGAGAGCTGGAGAAAGCGGTCCTTTATGTTTTGATTAGTGCAAGCACCAGGCTTACCCCTGAGCTACACATACTCAGACCCAAAGCAGCACAGCAAAGCCTTTGAGAACTGAACTAATTTAAACCACTGAACATGACACAGCCTAACTGTGTTTGTCATGCACTGAGCAGTGCATGTGTGAGGTAGATCCCACATAGAATAACAAAGCCTTTGTAAACTAAACTGACATTGGAACCACAGCCCACAGAAGATGGAACAGAAGTTGCATTCTGAACCTATCTAGGTTGACTGTTTAAACAAACAAAAATCAACATTGTCCAGAACATTTTAATGGGACCTAGAGTCTAAAGTCTATAATATTCAAAATGTCTAGCATATAATCTAAAATTACTCAGCCTGTAAAGAACCAAGGAAATGAGATCATTCCTCAAGAAGTACGACAACAAATGTC
Organism: Phocoena sinus; assembly: GCF_008692025.1. Classification (NCBI taxonomy): domain Eukaryota; kingdom Metazoa; phylum Chordata; class Mammalia; order Artiodactyla; family Phocoenidae; genus Phocoena; species Phocoena sinus. The sequence goes on from NC_045767.1 coordinate 72,562,052, forward strand.
AACACCAATATGGTCCAGATGTTAGAATTATCAAACTTTAAGGCAGCCATTATAACTATAACATGAGACAAATGAAAACACTCTTGAGATGAATGGAACTATAGAAGTTCTCAACAAAGTAGAAATTTTTTTTTCAAAAAAAAGGAAATTTTAGAACTGAAAAGGTATCTGAAATTTTAAAAATTTACTAGATGGATCCAGTAGCTAACTGAAGATGACAGAAGAATCAGTGATATTGAAGGGAGATCAATAGAATTTATTAAACCTAGATAACAGAGTAGCAAAAGATTGAAAAAATGAGCAGAGCCTCAGGAACCAGAGGACAAATATCAAAAGGCATAACATTGGTTTCACTGGAGTCTAGTAGTAAACTAGCTCTCAAAAAAAGTCATTTGTAATGCTTTCCAATGTCCAGGTAAATATTCCCACCATGGCCATTTTCAAGCTATCAACATGATGTCATTGAACATAGTATTGGGAAGAGTTGTGCAAAATCAGCTTGTGAGTTGGTACAAGCTGGCTCTAGCACAGCAATGCTGGGATCCCAGAAAAGGAGGAGAAAGAGCTAGGTATGGGACAGTTATTTGAAGAAGTAATGGATAAAACTTGCCGAATTTGATGAAAGACAGAAATTTACAGATTCAGAAATCTCAGTGAACTGAACCTACCTGGGTTGATAACAGGATAAACTGAAAGGAAACCACACCAAGGCACATCATAATTAAACTGCTTAACTCAAAAAGGAAAAACTCAAAAGAAATACACACAGAGACACATCATAATTAAAGTGCTGACAACCAGAGATAAAGAAAAAAGAATCTTGAAAGCAGCTAGATTAAAACACTTTATGGGGATTTCCCTGGTGGGGCAGTGGTTAAGAATCTGCCTGCCAATGCAAGGGACACAGGTTCGATCCCTGGTCCGGGAAGATCCCACATGCTGCAGAGCAACTAAGCCCATGCACCACAACTACTGAGCCTGTGCTCTAGAGCCCGTGTGCCACAGCTGCTGAGCCCATGCACCGCAACTACCGAAGCCTGTGTGCTCTAGGGCCTGCATGCTGCAACTGGTGAGCTGCGTGCTGCAACTACTGAAGCCTCTGTGCCTAGAGCCCGTGCTCCACAACAAGAGAAGCCACCACAATGAGAAACCTGCAAACCACAATGAAGAGTAGCCCCTGCTTGCCTCAACTAGAGAAAGCCCGTATACAGCAACAGAGACCCAACATAGCGCAAAGAAAAAACCACTTTATGTATCATGGAACAACAATTTTTTTTTTTTTGCTGTACACGGGCCTCTCACCGCCGCGGCCTCTCCCGTTGTGGAGCACAGGCTCCGGACGCGCAGGCTCAGCGACCATGGCTCACGGGCCCAGCCGCTCTGCGGCATGTGGGATCCTCCCGGACGGGGGCACAAACCCACATCCCCTGCATCAGCAGGTGGACTCCCAACCACTGCACCACCAGGGAAGCCCGTGGAACAACAATTTAAATGATCACAGATTTCTCGTCAGAAACTCTGAAGGCCAGAAAATACTGAAAAAGATCTTTAAAGTGCTGAAAAAAAGAATAACTCAATTTTCTATCCATTGAAAATTTTCTTCAGTAATCAAAGCAAAATAAAGACATTTTCAGGTGAGGGAAAACTAAGAATTTATTGTCTGCAGACTTAAAGAAAATGATGGATGAGGGAAACTTAGAACTGCAAGAATGAAGGAAAACCAGCATAAATGTTAATTATGTGGTTAAAAATAAAAGAAAAATTTTCTGAGTTCTTTAAAATATGTATGACTGTTGAAAGCAAAAACTATAACTTTGTCAAAAGAAGTTTTCAGTGCATTTAGCAATAATGCATATGACAACTATAAGAATAGTAAAGAGACCTGTATAGTTGTAAGGCTTCTATATTTTACCTGAAGTGACAAAATACTAACTCTAAATAGACTGTGAAAGGTCAGGTGTATATATCGTAATCTCTAGAATATGGATATTGCAATTGCAATTAAGAGAGAGAAAATAGATGTTATAATTTAAGTTCACATAATCTAAAAGAAGGCAGGAAAGGTGGAATAGAAGAACAAAAACAGGACAAACAGAAAACAAATATTAAAATGGAAGACTTAAATCCATCCATACCAATAATTACGTTAACTGTAAATGATTTAAGCACACCAAATTAGATTGTCAGATTGCATAAAAAGACTCAGCTATATGCTTTATAACTATATGTTTTATATAAATATGAACGTGTAGGTTAAAAATACAAAGATGAAGAATGATGTACAATGCAAACATCAATCAAAAGAAAGCTAGAGTGATTGCATTTGTCGAAGTAGACTTCTGAACAGGGAAGATTAGCCAGGAATAAAAAAGGGAAATTACATAATGATAAAAGGTCAATTCACCAAGAAGCTGTAACAGTCCTAAAAATGTACGCACCTAAAAATCTTCAAATTCATTAGCCAAAAACTGACGGAGCTGAAAGAGGAGATAGACAATATTAGGATTTGGAAGACTTGAACAACACTATCAAGCAACTTGGTTGAATTGACATTTAAAGAATACTCAATCCAATAACAGCATAATACATATTTTTTTAAGTACAAATGGAATAGTAACCAAAATATATGCTGGATTATAGAAAACAAAAAGAACAACTTTTTAACACATTTTATTCTCTGAATAAAACAGAAATAGGGGCTTCCCTGGTGGCACAGTGGTTAAGAATCCGCCTGCCAATGCAGGGGACATGGGTTCAAGCCTTGGTCCGGGAAGATCCCACATGCCACGGAGCAACTAAGCCCGTGCACCACAACTACTGAGCCTGCGCGCCACAACTCCTGAAGCCTGGCGCCTAGAGCCTGTGCTCTGCAACAAGAGAAGCCACTGCAATGAGAAGCCCACACACCACAACGAAGAGTAACCTCCCGCTCACCACAACTAGAGAAAGCCCGTGTACAGAATCAAAGACCCAACGCAGCCAAAAATAAATAAGTGATAATAAAATTAAAAAATAAACAAATAAATTACAGTAAGATTGATAACTGGAAAATACAACTATCTGGAAATTTTATATAAAACATATTTAAATAACCACACATCAAAGACAAAGTCACAAGAGAAATTAGGAAATATTTTGAGTTGAATGAAAATGAAGGTACAAAACATTGATATTTGGGGAAAGCAGCTAAAGTAACTTGAAGGAAATTTACAGTATTAAATGCTTATATTAAGTAAAAATGTGGTTGGCAGAATAATAGCTCGCCAACGATATTCACATCCTAATCCCTAGAACCTATGAGTGTGTTAGATTTCATGGCAAAGGAGCATTGAGTTGTAGATGGAATTCAGGTTAATCTGCTGACTTTGAGATGGGGAGACTGTCCAGGCATGTTCAGTGCAAGCAGTGTTGTTCCTCAACAATTGAGGAAATCAGTAGAATCAAAGTACTGCTGCTATGAACTTTCTTGTACATGTGCATGCATTTCTGCTAGATATATGTATATAAGTGGAATTTCTGGGTAAAATGATGTGCCGCTGTTTTCCACAGTGGTGTGCCAGCTCCCATTCCTACCTGCAGTGCTCCACATCTTTGCCAATGTTTGGTATTGACAGTCTGTAGTCATTCAGAGTGTGTTGTGATATCTTTATGGGTTAAATTTTCATTTCTTTGATAATTTATGTGGTTGAGTACTTTTCCATATGATCATTGATCATTTAGATATCCTCTTGTGAAGTTGGTTCAAATAGCTTGCCTGATTTTCTGAGTTTTCTTTCTCTTACTGATTAGTAGGAGTTCTATATGTATCCTGGATAAGTACATTTAGATAGTTTTTAGTAAAGTTTTTCACGATTCTTTTTAATGAATATATAATCTGAAGTGATGTCCCTTTCATTTCCTGTATTGATATTTGGGGATTCTTGCATTCTCCCTGTCCTTCTCCCACCTCTCCTCCCTTATCAGTTTCACCAAGAGTTTCTCAATTTTTTAATTGCAGCTATTAATTTGATGTATCCCAGGACCCAGTCCTTAGTCAACTTCTCTCTCTGTACTCACTCAATGGTTCATAGCTTAGAAATCATCTATTATATGTCTGGAATTCAGACCCATCTCCTGCACTCCAGATTTACACACCCATCTGCTGATTCAGTATCTTCACTTGGATATCCAACAGAAATCTCAGGGTGTACATATGCAAAACAAACCTCTGATCTTGCAAACCTTCTGCATCCATCTTGGCTGATGGCAACAGGCTGAAAACTTTGGAGTCATTCTTGATAACTCCTCTGTCTCTCACACACACACACGATATAAGTTTCACAGGAGCAGAGATCATTGAGTTGTTTATCATTGTACCTCAAGTGCCTAGAACAGTGCCTAGCACATTGGAGGCACTTAAATATTGAATGAAAGCATTGTTGGTGAGAATCTCTTGAGAGAGCAATTTGTAACACTTAACAAAATTTACAATGTAGATTAAAATGTAGATCCAGTGATTTCCAAGAATTTATATTACACCTGTATGTGTGCTTGTATAGATGTGAATATAGAACATTTATTATAGTGTTATTTGTGGCAAAGGCTGAACTTAAATGACAATCAGGACACTGGATAAATTATGATACATTATTCACTGAAGTATCATGTAGCCATAAGGAAGACCAAGATACAATAATTCTATATAATGGTGTGGAATGATACCAAAGATACAGTGTTAAAAGTGAAAACAAAGTGCCAAATAGTGCCATTTGTGGAGTAAAAAGATTTGTGTGTGATATTTGCTTGATTAACAACGACTGTCTCTAGAGGAAAGCAAAAGAAACTGGTGACTGACCTGTGGAGAGGGGAACTGGGGACTAGGTTAATAGTAGTAAAAAGACTTATTGTACCAGCATACTTTTTTGTACTTTTGAATTCTTTACCATGTGCATATGTACACCTACTGTTTTTTCAAAAAGTAAGAGAAATGTAGCTCTCCTTCTAACTTCCCCACCCCTCCTAAAAAAACTAAAATTTTGACTTTAGTTTAACAAGTAGAATCTGGTTTGTGGGAGATGCTCTTCTTTGTCTTAGCCTTCTTATTTATGTCACCTTAAGTTTATATATTTGGGCCACAAAAGGCATTTTCATAAATTTTACTTTAATGTTATGCTTTGGGCTTTATCCAGAATTTTATGAAGAATAGCCACAAAAGCTGCTTCTCTCTGGCGTAAAATTATCAGGAGCATTGCTCATTATATGGCTTAACATCCCCTATATGAGGGCCCATGTGAGAACTTTAGTCTAGAATGCAGTACCTGGAAAATCATAGTCTCTCTTGAGGAACTGAGGGTGCCCCCCAACTTGATTACAAGACCTTTGTGCTTTGTCATGTTTGCAGTTTTCTCCCTGTTTCTAGAAAGAGTAGATCTATAAATGATGCTTAATTGTGGTAACTGAATTTATTTCTTTATAGCCTACCTTGGTCCAAAAAAATATAAGGTGGTTTACATAAATACAAGAAGAAGTTTTGTTTTGTTTTGTTTTTTGTTTTTTTGTGGTACATGGGCCTCTCACTGCCGTGGCCTCTCCCGTCGCGGAGCACAGGCTCCGGACGCGCAGGCCCAACGGCCACGGCTCACGGGCCCAGCCGCTCCACAGCACGCGGAATCCTCCAGGACAGGGGCATGAACCCACGTCCCCTGCACCGGCAGGCGGACCCCCAACCACCGCGCCACCAGGGAAGCCCAAGAAGTTTTTATTAGAAAGGAAAATATCATGAAGCTGAAGAAAATAGGAGAAACCTCATGTGGCATATTTGCTTCCTTTTCCTTTTCAGAGCACTGATTGTATTTTTATTTTATAATACAACTGTTCTCTTAGAAGTAAGGTGAACATAAGTGAAGAATCCATATTTATATTTTTAACCTAAATGTTAAAATTTTCCACCTATTTTCATTCTTCAGCAAGCCAGGAAGTCTTCTGTAGATTTAACTTATTCTGTACAGCCCTAAGCTGTGGACTGAGAAATTATGAAATTATATTCATATAATTATATAATATAATTATATGAAGTTATACTATTGGTTTATAGTAAATAAAGGAGACTCTGACTACTAAATAAGTGTAAGCAAAATCTGTTAAAGTCCCTTACAAAAAGTTTTGCTATAGGAGTTTCTTTGTCTTGATTCCTTTAAAATAACATGAAAGTTTTAGTTAGAAAACTTGATTTTCTATGGTAGACATCCTTCTTTTAATATACACTTTTAGAAAGTTGCAGGGGAGAGGGAAAGTTATATTTGAGAATTGGTAACTTGGCCAGCAGCTACTTAGAGTGTTTACACTTCATCTTTTAGATAAAAGGAAATACCTATAGGTTATTCCCATGTAGATGCTACCAAACCAGGCAGACTTACAAATAACTAGAAAGAGTTCTTTTTAACACTGTCTCTTTTATTTATCTATTTTTAAAATTTAGATATAATTGGCATATAGCATTATATTCATTTCAGGTGTACAACATAATGATTTGGTATTTGTGTATATTGCAAAATGACCACCACAATAACTCTAGTTAATATCCATCACTATACCTAGTTACAAAATTTTTTTTTCTTGTGAAGAAAACTTTTAAGATCTCTTAGTAACTTCCAAGTAGACAATACAGCATTATTAACTGTAGTCCCCATATTGTACATTATATCCCTATGACTTATTTATTTTATAGCTGGGAGTTTCCACTTTTTAACCCCTTTCAGCCACTTCACCCACTTCCCGCACCCCTCCCAATTCCCCTCCCCACCTCTGGTAACCAGCAGTCTGTTCTCTGTATCCATGAACTCGGTTGTTTGTATTTTGGATTTGTTTTGTTTTAAATTCTATATATAAGTGAGATCATACAGTATTTGTTTTTCTCTGGCTGACTTATTTCACTTAGCATAATGCCCTCAAGGTCCATCCATGCTATTTCAAGTGGCAAGATTGCCTCCCTTTTTTATGGCTGAATAATATTCCAGAGAGAGAGAGAGAGTGTGTGTGTGTGTGTGTGTGTGTGTGTGTGTATGCCATATTTTCTTTATCCATTTATCTGTTGATGGACACTTAGGTAGCTTTCATAGCTTGGCTATTGTAAATAATGCTGCAGTGAACATAGGGGTGCATATATCTTTTCAAGTTAGTGTTTTTGTTTCCTTCAGATAAATACCCAGAAGTGGAATTGCTGGATCATATGGTAATTCTATTTTTAATTTTTTGAGGAACCTCCATACTATTTTCCATAGTGGCTGCACCAGTTTATATTCCCATTAACAATGCAAAGTTTCCCTCCACATCCTTGCCAACACTTATTATTTCTAGTCTTTTTGATAATAGCCATTCTAACAGGTGGGAAGTGATAGGTCATTGTGGATCTGATTTGCATTTCCCTATTGATTAGTGATTTTGAGCATCTTTACATGTGCCTATTGGCCATCTTTAGGAAAATGTCTATTCAGATCCTCTGTCTTTGGAAAAATGTCTTTCAGATCTGCTGCCCATTTTTTAATAGAATTGTTTGGTTTTTTTGCTATTGAGTTTTACGAGTTCTTTATATATTTTGGATATTAACCCCTTATCATATATGATTTGCAAATATTTTCTCCCATTTGGTAGGTTAACTTTTCATTTTGTTGATGGTTTCCTTTGCTGTGCAGAAGCTTTTTGGTTTGATGTAGTCTCACTTGTTTATTTTTGCTTTTGTTGCCTTTGCTTTTGGTGTCAAATCCAAAAAATTCATCACTAAGAGTGATGTCAAGGAGCTTGTGGCCTATGTTTTCTTTCTTTCTTTTTTTAAAAATTTTATTTATTTATTTGGCTGCATCGGGTCTTAGTTATGGCATGTGGGATCTTTTGTTGCAGTGTGCGGGCTTCTCTCTAGTTGTGGTGGCATAGCCTCCAGAGCGTGCGGGCTCAGTAGTTGCGGTGCACAGGCTCTCTAGTTGTGGCACACGGGCTCCAGAGTGCGAGGGCTCAGTAGTTGTGATGCATGGGCTTAGTTGCCCTGTGGCATGTGGGATCTTAGTTCCCCAACCGCGGATTGAACCTGTGTCCCCTGCACTGGAAGGCAAATTCTTAACCACTGGACCACCAGGGAAGTCCCCTATGTTTTCTTATTATAGGAGTGTTAATTGTTTCAGGTCATGTTCAAACCTTTGATCCATTTTGAGTTAATTTTTATGTATGGTGTAAGATAGTGGTCCAGTTTCATTCTTTTGCATGTGACTGTCCAGTTTTTCCAACACCATTTATTGAAGAGACTGTCCTTTCCCCACTGTGTATTTTTGGCTCCTTTGTTATAAATTAATTGACCATATATGTGTGGGTTTTTTTCAGGGCTTTCTATTCTGTTCCATTGATTTATGTGCCTGTTTTTAATGCCCATACTATACTCTTTTGATTACTATGGTTTTGTAATATAGTTTGAAACCAGGGAGTATGATGCCTCCAGTTTTTTTCTTCTTTCTCAAGATTGCTGTGGCTACTTGGGGTCTTTTATGGTTCCATACAAATTTTAGGATTGTTCTATTTATGTGAAAAATGCCATTGGAATTTTGATAGGAATTGCATTGAATCTGCAGATTGCTTTTGGTAGTATGGACATTTTAACAATATCAGTTCTTCCAATCCATGAGCATGGAGTATGTTTCCATTTATTTGTGTCTTCTTCAGCTTTTTTCATCAGTGTTGATGATGTGATGTGATGCTGATTATGATGTGAATATTGCTTAATGATTTAAGCTCATCAGTAAAATCAATGACTATATACTGTGTTTGGTAGATTTGTTTCTTCTCTGGCTACCAGTTGTCAATCCTACTGCCACAAAGCCAGTGTTGAAGCCACCCTTACAAAGATGCTGTCTTTCTTCCTGTGGACCCAAATCACATCATCCTAATTATTAGAATTACATATAAGAATAGCCAGTAAGTTCTAAGTCCTTGACTATGTCTATTTCTGCATGGATGCCAAGTTTCTGTTTCTCTTTCTTTGGGACAGTTATTTCACAAGCCTCCCTCGACATGCTTTTTGATTTTTCACTATGTTCAAATGTTTGAATAGCCAGAAATCTGATACCCAGTCATTGGGGGTGGGGAAGGGGAAAAGTACTGCTAACTGTAATGCTCATCAAGACTAGGGAAGTAGACAGCACAGGAGTTGCATGCCTTACCTTTTATATTCATTAATCCTGATTCTGTTATATTATAATGAATATAAAAAATGTAAGCCCACAGAAAACTGCTCATTCAGTCCTTGATTACCTATTAGGAGGCGTGATACTGGGCGCCGCAGAGGATACCTGCCCGCCAACCCTGCTCGCTTTTACACTAACCCCCGACCAGGTCTGCAGCTCCCTCTCTCTTCAAGGACATTTTGTTGTTGAGGTTGTTTGACATTTTTGTTAGTAGTTGACTGTGCCTTCTCTTTCTGTGGGTGATATTTAAACTATGATGTTAATTATTTCCAAAAAAAACTTTTTTAGGACGATTTGTTCTGTATTAGTACTAAGTTGGAAAGTCAAGGTGCTGTTTTCTATTCTAAACACTAGGGGGAGATCTTGCTTTCTCTTGGAGTGGTGGTTTTTTGTTTTTTGTTTTTTGTTTTTTGTTTTCTTTTCTACTCCGTCTCCACCAGCCCTACCCCTACGCCCCAAAAAAAACTCTTGGAGCGTTTTAAATACCAACTCGCAGTCAGCTAGCTCTGAATTCAGTTTATTTTCAGTACAAGTGAATGTGTGCGATTTTCATCTGTATAAAAATAAAATGAAGATACATGATGACTAAATGCAATGTGTTATCTTGGGTGAGATCCTGGAAGAGAAAAGGACATAACGCAAAAACTAAGGAAATCTGAATAAAGTATTGACTTTAGTTATTAATAATGTATCAATATTGGTTCATTAATTGTGACAAATATCCCATACTAATGTAAGATGTTAACAATAGAAGAAAATGGGCATAAGGTATGTGGGAATTTAGTATTTTTATAACTGTTCTGTAAGTCTAAACTGTTCCAAAATAAGTTTATTTTTAAAATACATTTTAAAAAGTGAGACAGGAACCTAATTTCCCTTCTTTTTCTTTTTGGAACCATGGAAAATATTTTAAAAACAATATATTTGCAGAACAAGTTGAATATGGGAAAGAGGGACTTTGGTAAATGAGCCATAAATATATGAAGATGTAATTAAATGGGATTGGATACATTTAAAGAAACCTAAGGAAAGTCTGCTAAGTTTTCTTGAGGAGCTATCAGAGGGTTCCTCTCTGATACGTGTTGTTACATGGCAATCATCTAACAAGAATTCCTGTCAGCCCTAGTCAGAGCTCTCTCATGTTCTCTAAGTTTCTACTTCTCATAGGAAATCATACATTTCTCTTCTCTCTCTCAAACTCCAAACCTGTGTCCCTGGACTCACGGCTCCTTGCCCTCCCTCCGGCCTTCTCCTTATTCCCTCCTCAAGGACCCATTTGTTCCTCTGTTGAGATGGTGCACTTCTTATATAAAGTTTCAGATTCCTTCCCTGTGGCGGGAGGGCTTGGGGGTCTGTGGTGGTCAGTAGAGTGTCTTTCAGCATTCTCGTCCTTCTCTTCCACCTGGACATAAGGTAGAGTTGCCTGTCCCTGCCTGTTCCTTGCTTTAGCCAGTGGAACATGAGCAGAAATGACATGTTATTTTTGGACAGAAGTCTTTCAGAGCTGGTATGTAACCACTTTGCTTTCCCCTACCACAGAAAACACTGTCATTCCAGGTGATGGAGACTCCCTCCACTTGCATGCTTAAGTGTGGACCCCCAGCCAACCCGCGGGACATACAGCATGAGAAAGAAAAATATCTTTGTGATTATAAGTCATTGAGATTTCAGGGTTGTTAAGAAACACAACCTAGCTCATCCTGTCCATCCACCAGCCCTCCCAACAAAACATAGTGTAATCTTCCTAGTTTTGCATGTGAAGAAACAGAAGACTGGGAGATTAATATTACTCAGCTACAAAGGAGTAAAGCCAGGATTTAAACCCCAGAAGTATGGCTCCAGCATCTGTGCCCTTAGTAACCATCCCACAGAGACTCTCTGAGAAAAAATACAGGAATACATCAGAGAGTCCATCTTCCATTTACTTCCCCTGAACAGCGCCATCCTGCTGCTCCTGTCTGCCCAGGTTGCTTCCTCTGCCTGCTGCATTGCTATTGCCCTGAGACTAGCCTGTGAGAACCTTTTCCTGTATCTGTGGCTTTTCTTTCTTAGTTTACTCTCTTGTTTTCTGAAGCTTTCTAAGGGGCTCATAGGAAAAGATACATGGGAGGTTAACTTTTGGAGGCCTTGAATTTTTAAAAATATTTTTTTCTTCCCTCATTGTGATGGTTAATTTTATGTGTCAGCTTGGTTGGGCCACAGTGCCCAGATATGTGTCCAACAGTTTTTTGGATGTTTCTCTGAGAGTGTATTTGGATGAGATTAATGTTTACGTAGGTAGATGTTCTGTCAGTCTCTGCCTGTTGATAGTGATGCTGTCAGCTAGGGATGCCTGAGGCACTTGCCTGGTCCGTACTACTTGTGGTGAGGCCCCCACTGACATTTCCTTGACTGGAGCCAGTGTTGTGGCTGGACTGGCCCTTGTGATTCTTACTATGATCAGAAGACACACCTAAGCAAACACCATGAGGGAACTTTGAATAACAAAATGTATTACAGGTCCTGAAGGGTACATGGCACACCCAGTGGCCACACACTGAGGTTAAAGGTAGAAAAAGAGGGAGGGGGGTGCAGACCTGGGGCTCTGCCTTAATTGGGGTCTGAGGGTGATGTGCCTAGGGTTCACTTTTTTTTTTTTTTTTTTATAAATTTATTTATTTTATTTATTTATTTTTGGCTGCGTTGGGTCTTTGTTGCTGTGCGCGGGCTTCCTCTAGTTGTGGCGAGCAGGGGCTACTCTTCATTGCGGTGCATGGGCTTCTCAATGCGGCAGCTTCTCTTGTTGTGGAGCACGGGCTCTAGGCACGCGGGCTTCAGTAGTTGTGGCACGTGGGCTCAGTAGTTGTGGCTCACGGGCTCCAGAGCACAGGCTCAGTAGTTGTGGCACACGGGCTTAGTTGCTCCGTGGCATGTGGGATCTTCCCAGACCAGGGCTCGAACCCATATCCTCTACATTGGTAGGCGGATTCTTAACCACTGCGCCACCAGGGAAGCCCCTAGGGTTCACTTTTTATTGGCGAATTTAAAATATAAGAGTGGCAATTAGGGCCCAGGAAGGGAAAAGTGGAACCATTCAAGTGGTCAGTCATCTAGGTTACCCAAGGGTTTCTGAAAAGGGAACTTCATAGGTAGGGTGGCCTGGGTTCTTATCTAGTTGTTTGACTAGTAGCTGTATCATAGAGCTGGCAACATGCTTATTCGGCATGGAGGTCTTTGAAATGGATGTCTTGGTAATCAAAGCTTAATGTCAGGCAATACATTACAATAAAAAAAGAAAAGCTTAATGTCAGACACACTACAGTGGACTTGGAGTAAAGCAGAATGCACTCCATAACATGGTGAGCCTAATCTGATCAGTTGAAGGGCTAAATGACACCAAAGACTGATCTCCTGAGCAAGAGGGAATTCTGCCAGCAGATGTCTTTCTGACTTGAATTGGCTCTTCCCTGGTCCTCAGCCTTCAGGTGCACCCTAAAGATTTTGGACTTGCCAGAATCCATAATCAGATGGGCCAATTCCTTAAAATAAATCTTTTTATATGTAAATACACAAACTGTTGTCTCTGTTTCTCTGAAGAAGCTGACTAATACACTCATACATAATTGCTAGTTTGAAAGACATAGTAATCTCCCTTGAAGATAACAATTCTTTGGAATGTTGACATTCTTCTATGGTCTTCAAGTTTTACAGTTGGTACTAAAAGTCTTACTGTCATTCTAGTCCAGTTTCTTTGAATGAATGTGAAAAAAAAAAATCTCTGAAAAAAAAATACTTTCTTTGTTCCAAGTCTTTTGGTATTTTATGATTATTTTCTTGGTCAGTCTTAAAATTTTATTGTTCTGGGCCCTTGGTGGGTCTTTTTAACCTGGAGATTCATGTTCTTCAGTTCTGAGAAGTTTTCTTCTTTTCTTATGAATATACTTCACTGAACTAGAAGCTTGATGAAGGCAGGGACCATATATATCTTGCTTATATTCATCTTACAGTGCCTAGTGTAATGTAGTACCTGGAGCCCAATAGCTATTTGAATGAGTGGATGAAGGAATGAATGAATGCAGGAGAAGAACATGTATGCTTTGGGAAGAGCAGATTGTGCTGAGTTTTAGACCTGTAAAGCTTGAGGTGTAAGAGCCTGGAGCCTCAGAAAGATACCAGGGCTATAAATGTTAATTGGAGAGTTAACTGCATATATTTGGTAACTGCATATATTTGGTAACTGAAGCCCTGGTCTTGAAATGATCCCCTGGAAAAGTGTATGGAGAAAGCTAAGAAAAGAAGGTGGGTAGTAGAAGACTATAAAGTAAATTATTCCTTTGAATAAAGAAATAATTTTGGGGACTTCCCTGGTGGTCCAGTTGTTAGGACTCCACTTCCAATGCTGGGGGTGTGGGTTCGATCCCTGGTCGGGGAGCTGGGATTCCACATGCCCCACGGCCAAAGAACCAAAACATGAAACAGAAGCAGTATTGTAATAAATTCAATAAAGACTTAAAAAAAAAGGTCAACATCAAAAAAAGTCTTTAAAAAAAGAAAAAGAAAGAATTTTGTTCCCCAAATCTTCCAAACAGAAGTAAAACTTGAAGGTGTTCCCTTGTCCTATAGTTTTCTGTACCTCCCAGCAGAACTTTGCATATTCTTTGAGCATGATACTAGAGCACACTAATTCGTAGCATCTGCCATCAGAACTCACCTCTATTTATATCCATAGTTCAAGTAAGCAGAGAAAAGGAGACCTACATGGGCAGGAAACAGAAATGGCAGAGAGGAAAAGCTGTTGGTAGACAAGATAAGTTGCCAGAAGAGAGGTATAGGGGAACAGTTCTAGCCCACCAAGCCCTTGGTGTCCTCTAGGCTATTCAGACTCTCATTCCCAAGCCTTCTGCGCCTGAAAACACTGCTGCTAAACACTCTTCCCACCCCCAGATAACTCCCATTGCTCCACCCCTGCCAAAAGCAAATAGCTCCTGCTGACCCAGCTCTGTTCTCTTAACCGCACCACACCATGCTTTCCACCAAGTCTTATTCCTTCTCTAAGAAGGTTCAAGCCTCTTGCTTGTTAAGCCTAGCTTCAAGTGAAACCAATCTCCTCAGTTCCAGGTGAAGTTAGCTACCTTCTCTAATCACTGGATATTGAGGGTCCCCTCTAACTGCCTGTATCACTAGCAAGATCACCTGCCAGGAACTGACTCTCAGTCCAGGTTCTATCTCTGTCTCACCCTCCGTATGTCTCTGCAAGCTCCACACTCTCAGAAAGAAGCTCTCAGGGAAACCCTCCCACCCGACCCTGCATAGTACCTTCCTGCTAGAACATGCCTGTAGATGAGCTCACAATTGAATTTGTTTATTTTAATGGTTGGGGTTTGGGTACCTGGAAGCCAGTTATAGAAAATGTATTGCCTGTTGGATGAAATGATGATGAAGTACAGATCTAGCACGCAGTTCTAAGATTCTTCACTCCCAGGCTAGCTGACTGGGGAGTGTTAAAAGGAAGTCGAAAGTTAGTTTGTGTGTTGTAATATCCTATACAAACAATAATTCAGTTTCCATCATGATGGGCTAGATAATAATTTTCTCTAAAATGAAAAATGTTGGATAAAATATATTTAAAATCACATTAAAAACAATAAAGAATTGAAAAAAGAGTGGGACCTGCCATGCTAAATTTTGGGGGAAAGCCTGAAGCTAAAAGTCAAGGGAAAGTATCTGAGCACCGAAACCTCTTTGTGCTCAGGTGTCTCCTAATGCTGAACACTCAGTCTTGAGTTCCCCGGTCTCATGTGGCAAAGGAGACAGTCAAGGTTCAGAGTCCACCCAAGAAGAGGAAACTAAGAGGGGACATTACCTACATCATAGGGACCCAAAAAGGCTACTGTGATATTGTAATTTATAATAAAAACATATATTCTGTCTTTGTCCCCATTTCCAGCAAAGAGATCCTAAAACCCTTGGAATTTCCTAAGCAAAGAGAGCAACATAGGTGTCTTGTGTTATGTTAATGAGATGACATTTGGATCCACCTAAGTATGAGGACTGGTTGCCAGGAGAACAAACCATAAACAGAGGGTTGGAACTTTCAGTCCCACCCCCCCCCACCCCGCGATGTCTGGTGATGAAAGAGGGGTTATAGATGGAATCATTCACCAATACCAATAATTTAATCAACCATGCCTACATAATGAAGCCTCTATAAAAATCCAAAAGGATGTGGTTTGGAGAGCTTCCAAGTTAGTGAACATGTGGAGAATTGGAGAGAGTGGCTCATTTGGAGAGGGCATGGAAGCTCTGAGCCCTTTGCCCATACCTTACCCTATGCATCTCTTCATCTGGCTGTTGATTCATACCCTTTATAATAAACCAATTATCTAGTGAGTAAACTGGTTTCCTGAATTCTGAGAGCGACTCCAGTAAATTAGTCAAACCCAAGGAGGGGGTCATGGGAACCTTTGATTTACAGCCCATTATTCAGAAGCACAGATAACAACCTTGACTTGTGTTTGACATCTAACATGGGGACAGTCTTGTGGGAATAAACCCTTAACCCATGGGATCTGATGCTATTTCTGGGTAGCTGGTGTCAGTATTGAGTTGAATTGTAGGACACTAAGCTGGTGTCAGAGAGCTGCTTGGTATGGGGGGGGCGGTGCAGGGGTGTGTGAAGGGGAGCCCCACACATTGTAATTGGAGACAGAATATTAGTTACATAATTAAAGAAATGGTAAATCAGAACAAAGCTCCCACCTCCCTGAAGTAACAGAAAGGAAAAAAACAAGCAAGCAAACAAAAACAAAAAGTAACAAGGAAAGAGTCCCTAAGAAGTTATAGTGGACTTCCCTGGTGGTGCTGTGGTTAAGAATCCACCTGCCAATGCAGGGGACATGGGTTCGATCCCTGGTCTGGGAAGATCCCACATGCCACGGAGCAACTAAGCCTGTGTGCAACAACTACTGGCCCTGTGCTGTAGAGTCCATAAGCCACAACTACTGAGCCCATGTACCAGAACTACTGAAGCCCATGTGCCTAGAGCCCATGCTCCGCAACAAGAGAAGCCACCACAATGAGAAGCCCAAGCACTGCAACAAAGAGTAGCCCCCCGCTCACCGCAACCAGAGAAAAGCCCACACACAGCAATGAAGACCCAATACAGCCAAAAATAAATAAATAAATTTATTTTTTTAAAAAAAGTTATAGTCATAGACTGGTCCTTAAAAGAATTTGTATCCTGCATAAGCATAGCCTGGGTGAACCAGAGAATCTCAAGGTGAGATGGTCCACGTCTGGGGTGCCTGTGCACTGGGCAGAAAACCTCTATGAAATAAGGTTCATTTAGCCTAGAAACCAGAGAACCCACCAAGTTTTTCTTAAAGGTGATGATCAGCAAGCAAACATACACAAGAAAGCAAGGTAACATGAATGAAAACCAGTAGAAAAACGTGACAGCAGAAACAGACTCAACTAAATCTAAGATGTCAGAATTATCAGGCACAAATTATATAAATGACAAGCTTGAAAATATCTGAAGGAAATCATTAAAAGTGACAGCAGATTTGGGAAATGAAATTCTAGAAATGAATGCTACAGCAATCCAAATGAAAACTCAAAGACATGTTTGGTAACAGAAGAATTCATGAGCTGAAAGATGGATCAAAATAGATTACTCAGGGGACTTCCCTGGTGGCACAGTGGTTAAGAATCCACCTGCCAATGCAGGGGACATGGGTTTGAGCCCTGGTCTGGGAAGATCCCACATGCCGTGGAGCAACTAAGCCCATGTGCCACAACTACTGAGCCTGAGCTCTAGAGCCCGTGAGCCACAACTACTGAGCCCATGTGCCACAACTACTGAAGCCCATGTGCCTAGAGCCCATGCTTCGCAACAAGAGAAGCCACCACAATGAGAAGCCCACGCACTTCAACAAAGAGTAGCCCCCACTCACCACAACTAGAGAAAGCCCGCGCACAGCAACGAAGACCCAACGCAGCCAAAAAAAAAAAAGATTACTCAGAATGTGTAACAAATCAAAGGATGAAAAATACTGTGGAGAAATAAGAGACATGAAAGACAGGGTGGGAAATTCTTACCTGTTTGTGATTGGAATCCCAGAAGGAGACAGAGACTGGGAAGAGGCAATATCTGAAGAGATAATATATAGCAGAGCATTTTTCAGAAAAAAAAAAAAAAAAAATGAAAGATACCAATCCACAGATTCCAGAGACTCAGAATATCTTTTTATTTTTGCCGCTTGGGATTTTCACACTGAAATACATCATAATTGTAAAAGAAGCCAGAGGGTGAAGGAAAGAGAGTATATCTTCAAAGCAATAGCAGTTAAACTGACAACTGAGTTCTTGACAGAAAAAATGAAAGCCAGAAAATAATGCCATAATGTCTCAAAGAAAATTAGCTGAAAGAAAATAACTGCTGCATTAGAGTTCAAGCAGAGAAGCAGAATGAGCAGGAGATACATATGAAGGTATTTGTTGCAAGGGATCTGCTTACACACTTGTGGGGCCTGGCTAGGTAAGTCTGAAATCTGTATGGCAGGCCCTCAGAAGCGTGGACCAGAACTCATTGAAACAGGCTGAAATAGCAGTCCATTGGCAGAATTTATTCTTCAATCTGGGAAGCCTCAGCTCTGTTTTTAAGGCCTTTCCATTATTGAATCAGGCCCACTCAGATTATCTAGGATAATCTTCCTAACTTAAAGTTAACTGATTCTGGACTTTACAGATCTACAAAACACCTTCAGAGCAACCCCCCTTTTTTAAAAAATTAATTTTTATTGGAGTGTAGTTGCTTTACAATGTTGTGTTAGTTTCTACTGTACAGCAAACTGAATCAGCTTCATATATATATATATATATATATATATATATATATATATATACACCTATATCCCCTCTTTTTCAGATTTCCTTCCCATTTAGGTCACCACAGAGCATTGAGTAGAGTTCCCTGAGGTATACAGTAGGTTTTCATTAGTTAGCTATTTTATATATAGTATCAACAGTGTACATATGTCAATCCCAATCTCCCAATTAATCCCACCCTCCCTTCCCCCCTTGGTGTCCATACATTTGTTCTCTACGTCTGTGTCCCTATTTCTGCTTTGTAAATAAGAACATATATACCAGGTTTTTTTAGGTTCCACATATATGTGTTAATATGCGATACTTGTTTTTCTCTTTCTGTCTGACATCACTCTGTATGACAGTTTCTATGTCCATCCACGTCTCTACAAATGACCCAGTTTTGTTCCTTTTTATGGCTGAGTAATATTCCATTGTATATATGTACCACATCTTTTTTATCCATTCCTCTATTGATGGACATTTAGGTTACTTCCATGTCCTAGCTATTGTAAATAGTGCTGCAATGAACACTGGGGTTCACATGTCTGTTTGAATTATGGTTTTCTCTGGGTATATGCCCTGGAGTGAGATTGCTGGGTCATATGGTAGTTATATTGTTAGTCTTAAGGAATTTCCATACTGTTTTCCATAGTGGCTGTTATCAATTTACATTCCCACCAACAGTTCAAGAGGGTTCCCTTTTCTCCACATCCTCTCCAGCATTTATTGTTTGTAGATTTTTAAATAATGGCCATTCTGACTGGTGTGAGGTGATACTTCATTGCAGTTTTGATTTTCATTTCTCTAATAATTAGTGATGTTGAGCATCTTTTCATGTGTTTGTTGGCCATCTGTATGTCTCCTTTGGAGTAATGTCTATTTAGGTCTTCTGCCGATTTTTTGATTGGGTTGTTTGTTTTTTTGATATTGAGCTGCATGAGCTGTTTGTATATTTTGGAGATTAATCCTTTGTCAGTTGCTTCGTTTGCAAATATTTTCTCCCATTCTGAGGGTTGTCTTTTCGTCTTGTCTATGGTTTCATTTGCTGTGCAAAAGCTTTTAAGTTTAATTAGGTCCTATTTGTTAGTTTTGTTTTATTTTCATCCTATTTGTTTGTTTTTATTTTCATTAGTAGGAGGTGGGTCAACAAATATCTTGCAGTGATTTATATCAAAGAGTGTTCTGCCTATGTTTTCCTCTAAGAGTCTTATAGTGGAATGAGAGCCGAACAAAGATGTTTTTAGATAAACAAAATCAGAATTCATCACCTGCATTCTATCACCAAAGGAGACACTAAAGGATGTATTTCAGGCAAAAAGAAAATGATCCTGGATAAAAGGTGTGAGTTACAATAAGAAAACCAGGGACTTCCCTGGTGGTGCAGTGGTTAAGAATCCGCCTGCCAATTTAGGAGACATGGGTTTGAGCCCTGGTCTGGGAAGATCCCATATGCCATGGAGTAACTAAGCCCATGTGCCACAACTACTGAGCCTGTGCTCTAGAGCCCGTGAGCCACGACTACTGAGCCCACATGCTGCAACTACTGAAGCCCACGTGCCTACAGCCCATGCTCCTCAACAAGAGAAGCCACCACAATGAGAAGCCCACACACCACAACAAAGAGTAGCCCCCGCTCACTGCAACTAGAGAAAGCCCATGCACAGCAACAAGGACCCAACGCAGCAAAAAAATAATTTTTTATAAAAAGAGATCCAAAGAGCAAAATAACTAAATAAAGTAACAAAAGAAAAGAAACAGAGTATATTGTTCTAAACTATTGGGGAGTAGGGATTTGAATGATAAAAAAGTTCATTCAAAAGAAACCAAGAAAAGCATGATGGCCTCTGCCGCTGCAGGCTCGCTCTGCACTCCATACCCCTCCCTCCCCTCGGCCTGAGTGAACCAGAGCCCCTGAAGCAGCTCCTCCTTTAATCCTGTCCTGTCTGAGTGAAGAACAGGTGCCCTCAGGCAACCTACACGCAGAGGCAGGGCCAAATCAAAAGCTGAATCCCAGGAGCTGTGAGAACAAAGAAGAGAAAGAGAAATCTCTCCCAGCAGCCTCGGGAGCAGTGGATTAAATCTCCACAGTCAACGTGATGTACCCTGCATCTGTAGAATACCTGAATAGAAAACGAATCATCCCAAATTGAGGAGGCAGACTTTGGGAGCAATGATATATATATTTTTTTTCCCTTTTTCTCTTTTTGTGAGTGGTATGCGTATGTTTCTGTGTGCAATTTTGTCTGTATAGCTTTGCTTTTACCATTTGCCCTAGGGTTCTGTCTGTCCTTTTTTTTTTTTTTTTTAATATAGTTTTCAATGCTTGTTATCATTGGTGAATTTGTTTCTTGGTTTGGTTGTTCTTTCTTTTTTTAAATTACTTAAAATAAATTTTTTAATACTTTTTTTTTAATTTTTATTTTAATAGCTCTTTTTAAATTTTAATTTAATTTAATCCTTTTCTTTCTTTTTTTCTCCCTTTTATTCTAAGCCGTGTAGATGACAGGCTCTTGGTGTTCCAGCCAGGTGTCAGGGCTGTGCCTCTGAGGTGGGAGAGCCAAGTTTAGGACATTGGTCCACCAGAGACCTCCCAGCTCCACGTAATATCAAATGGCAAAAATCTCCCAGAGATCTCCATCACAATGCCATGACCCAGCTCCACTCAACGACCAGCAAGCTACAGTGCTGGACACCCTATGCCAAACAACTAGCAAGACAGGAACACAACCCCACCTATTAGTAGAGAGGATGCCTAAAATCATAATAAGGTCACAGACACCCCAAAACACACCACCAGACGTGGACCTGCCCACCAGAAGGACAAGATCCAGCCTCATCCACCAGAACACTGGCACCATTCCCCTCCACCAGGAAGCCTACACAACCCACTGAACCAACCTTACTCACTGGGGACAGACACAAGAAACAACGGGAACTACGAACCTACAGCCTGCGAAAAGGAGACCCTGAACACAGTAAGTTAAGCAAAATGATAAGACAAAGAAACAGCAGATGAAGGAGCAAGGTAAAAACCCACCAGACCTCACAAAAGAATAGGCAGTCTACCTGAAAAAGAATTCAGAATAATGATAGTAAAGATGATCCAAAATCTTGGAAATAGAACGGAGATAATACAAAAAACGTTTAACAAGGACCTAGAAGAACTAAAGAGCAAACAATCATGAACAACACAATAAATGAAATTAAAAATTCTCTAGAAGGGATCAATAACTGAGGCAGAAGAATGGAGAAGTGACCTGGAAAATAAAATAGTGGAAATAACTACTGCAGAGCAGAATAAAGGAAAAAGAATGAAAAGAATTGAGGACAGTCTCAGAGACCTCTGGGACAATATTAAACACACCAACATTCAACTTCTAGGGATCCCAGAAGAAGAAGAGAAAAAGAAAGGGACTGAGAGAATATTTGAAGAGATTATAGTTGAAAACTTCCCTAATATGGGAAAGGAAATAGTTAATCAAGTGCAGGAAGGACAGAGAGTCCCATACAGGATAAATCCAAGGAGAAACACGCCAAGACACATATTAATCAAACTATCAAAAATTAAATACACAGAAAAAATATTAAAAGCAAGGGAAAAACAACAAATAACACATAAGGGAATCCCCATAAGGTTCACAGCTGATCTTTCAGCAGAAACTCTGCAAACCAAAAGGGAGTGGCAGGACACATTTAAAGTGATAACAGGAAAAACCTACAACCAAGATTACTCTACCCAGCAAGGATCTCATTCAGATTTGATGGAGAAATTAAAATCTTTACAGACAAGCAAAAGCTAAGAGAATTCAGCACAACCAAACCAGCTTTACAGCAAATCCTAAAGGAACTTCTCTAGGCTGGAAACACAAGAGAAGGAAAAGACCTACAATAACAAACCCAAAACAATTAAGAAAATGGGAATAGGAACATACATATCGATAATAACCTTAAATGTAAATGAATTAAATGCTCCAACCAAAAGACATAGACTGGCTGAATGGATACAAAAACAAGACCCATATATATGCTGTCTACAAGAGACCCACTTCAGACCTAAGAACATCCAGACTGAAAGTGAGGGGATGGAACAAGATATTCCATGCAAATGGAAATCAAAAGAAAGCTGGAGTAGCAATTCTCATATCAGACAACATAGACTTTAAAACAAAGACTATTAGAAGAGACAAAGAAGGACAATTGATCAAGGGATCAATCCAAGAAGAAGATATAACAATTGTAAATATTTATGCAGCCAACATAGGAGCACCTCAATACATAAGGCAGATGCTAACAGCCATAAAAGGGGAAATAGACAGTAACACAATAATAGTAGGGGACTTTAACACCCCACTCTCACCAATGGACAGATCATCCAAAATGAAAATAAATAAGGAAACACAAGCTTTAAATGATACATTAAACAAGATGGACTTAATTGATATTTATAGGACATTCCATCCAAAAACAACAGAATACACATTCTTCTCAAGTGCTCATGGAACATTCTCCAGGATGGATCATATCTTGGGTCACAAATCAAGCCTTGGTAAATTTAAGAAAATTGTAATCATATCAAGTATCTTTTCTGACCACAACTCTATGAGACTAGATATCAATTATTGGAAAAAATCTGTAAAAAATAGAAACACATGCAGGCTAAAGAATACTTAATAACCAAGAGATCACTGAAGAAATCAAAGAGGAAATCAAAAAATACCTAGAAACAAATGACAATGAAAACACGATGACCCAAAACCTATGGGATGCAGCAAAAGCAGTTCGAAGAGGGAATTTTGTAGCAATACAATCCTACCTTAAGAAACAAGAAACATTTCAAATAAACAACCTAACCTTACACCTAAAGCAATTAGAAAAAAAGAACAAAAAAACACCAAAGTTAGCAGATGGAAAGAAATCATAAAGATCAGATCAGAAATAAATAAAAAAGAAATGAAGGAAACGGTAGCAAAGATCAATAAAACTACAAGCTTGTTCTTTGAGAAGATAAACAAAATTGATAAACCATTAGCCAGACTCATCAAGAAAAAAAGGGAGAAGACTCAAATCAATAGAATTAGAAATGAAAAAGAGGAAGTAACAACTGACACTTCAGAAATACAGAGGATCATGAGAGATTACTACAAGCAACTCTATGCCAATAAAATGGACAACCCAGAAGAAATGGACACATTCTTAGAAAAGCACAACCTTCCAAGACTGAGCCAGGAAGAAATAGAAAATATAAACAGACCAATCACAATCACTGAAATTGAAACTGTGATTAAAATCTTCCAACAAACAAAAGTCCAGGACCAGATGGCTTCACAGATGAATTCTATCAAACATTTAGAGAAGAGCTAACACCTATCCTTCTCAAACTCTTCCAAAATATAGCAGAGGGAGGAACACTCCCAAACTCATTCTACGAGGCCACCATCACCCTGATACCAAAACCAGACAAAGATGTCAAAAAAAAGGAAAACTACAGACCAATATCACTGATGAACTTAGATGCAAAAATCCTCAACAAAATACTAGCAAACAGAATCCAACAGCACATTAAAAGGATCATACACCATGATCAAGTGGGGTTTATCCCAGGAATGCAAGGATTCTTCAATATATGCAAATCAATCAATGTGATACACCATATTAACAAATTGAGGAAGAAAAACCATATGATCATCTCAGTAGATGCAGGAAAAGCTTTTGACAAAATTCAACACCCATTTATGATTAAAAAAAAAAAAAAAAACCTCCAGAAAATAGGCGTAGAGGGAACTTACCTCAACGTAATAAAGGCCATGTATGACATACCCACAGGCAACATCGTCCTCAATGGTGAAAAACTGAAAGCATTTCCACTAAGATCAAGAACAAGACAAGGTTGCCCACTCTCACCACTATTATTCAACATAGTTTTGGAAGTTTTAGCCACAGCAGTCAGAGAAGAAAAAGAAATAAAAGGAATCCAAATCGGAAAAGAAGTAAAGCTGTCACTGTTTGCAGATGACATGATACTATACATAGAGAATCCTAAAGATGCTACCAGAAAACTACTGGAGCTAATCAATCAATTTTGTAAAGTAGCAGGATACAAAATTAATGCACAAAAATCTCTTGCATTCCTATACACTAATGATGAAAAATCTGAAAGTGAAATTAAGGAAACACTCCCATTTACCATTACAACAAAAAGAATAAAATACCTAGGCATAAACCTACCTAAGGAGACAAAAGACCTGTATGCAGAAAATTATAAGACACTGATGAAAGAAATTAAAGATGATACAAATAGATGGAGAGATATACCATGTTCTTGGATTGGAAGAATCAACATTGTGAAAATATACTACCCAAATCAATCTACAGATTCAATGCAATCCCTATCAAACTACCACTGGCATTTTTCACAGAACTAGAACAAAAAATTTCACAATTTGTATGGAAACACAAAAGACCCCGAATAGCCAAAGCAATCTTGAGAACGAAAAATGCAGCTGGAGTAATCAGATTCCCAGACTTCAGACTATACTACAAAGCTACAGTAATCAAGACAGTATGGTACTGGCACAAAAACAGAAATATAGATCAATGGAGCAGGATAGAAAGCCCAGAGATAAACCCATGCACATATGGTCACCTTATCTTTGATAAGGGAGGCAAGAATATACAGTGGAGAAAAGACAGCCTCTTCAATAAGTGGTGCTGGGAAAACTGGACTGTATGTAAAAGAGTGAAATTAGAACACTCCCTAACACCACAAGACAAAAATAAACTCAAAATGGATTAAAGACCTAAATGGAAGGCCAGACACTATAAAATGCTTAGAGGAAAGCATAGGCAGAACACTCTATGATATAAATCACAGCAAGATCCTTTTTGACCCACCTCCTAGAGAAATGGAAGTAAAACCAAAAATAAACAAATGGGACCTAATGAAACTTCATAGCTTTTGCACAGCAAAGGAAACCATAAAGAAGACAAAAGGACAACCCTCAGAATGGGAGAAAATATTTGCAAATGAAGCAACTGACAAAGGATTAATCTCCAAAATTTACAAGCAGCTCATGCAGCTCAATATCAAAGAAACAAACAACCCAATCCAATAATGGGCAGAATACCTAAATACACATTTCTCCAAAGAAGATATACAGACTGCCAACAAATACAGGAAAGAATGCTCAACATCATTAATCATTACAGAAATGCAAATCAAAACTACAATGAGATATCATCTCACACCGGTCAGAATGGCCATCATCAAAAACTCTACAAACAATAAATGCTGGAGAGGGTGTGGAGAAAAGGGAACCCTCATACACTGTTGGTGGGAATGTAAATTGATACAGCCACTATGGAGAACAGTATGGAGGTTCCTTAAAGAAGTAAAAAAAGGAACTACCATACGACTCAGCAATCCCACTACTGGGCATATACCCTAAGAAAACCATAATTCAAGAAGAGTCATGTACCACAATGTTCATTGCAGCTCTATTTACAATAGTCAGGACTTGGAAGCAACCTAGTGTCTATCGACAGATGAATGGATAAAGAAGATGTGGCACATATATACAATGGAATATTACTCAGCCATAAAAAGAAACGAAATTGAGTTATTTATAGTGAGGTGGGTGGACCTAGAGTCTGTCATACAGAGTGAAGTAAGTCAGAAAGAGGAAATCAAATACCGTATGCTAACACATATATATGGAATCTAAAGAAAAAAAAATGGTCATGAAGAACCTAGGGGCAAGATGGGAATAAAGACACAGACCTAGTAGAGAATGGACCTGAGGACACGGGGAGGGGAAAGGGTAAGCTGGGACAAAGTGTGAGAGTGGTAGTGTATATATGGATATATATACACTACCAAACGTAAAATAGATAGCTAGTGGGAAGCAGTCGCATAGCACAGGGAGATCAGCTCAGCTTTGTGACCAGCTAGAAGGGTGGGATAGAGAGGGTAGGAGGGAGGGAGATGCAAGAGGGAAAAGATATGGGGATATATGTATATGTATGACTGATTCACTTTGTTATAAAGCAGCAAGTAACTCACCATTTTAAAGCAATTATACTCCAATAAAAATAAAAAACAAAACCCAGCGCAGCCAAAATAAATAAAATTATTTTTTTTAAAAAATGGAAGGCAAGAAAAGGGAAAAGAAAAAGAACAGATTGGACACAAAATAAGATAGATTTAAATACAAATATACTAATAATCATACTTAGAACAGAAACAGAATACTCCAATAAAAAGGCAAAAGAAATATTATGACTGGGAAAATAAGTATGTTCTTTGCAAGAGACATATCTTACATACCAAAATATTGAAAGGTTGAAGGGAAAGGGGTGGGAAAAAAAGCAATATTAATCAAAAGAATGCTGCAGTAGCTATATTGATATCAGACAAAAGCAATAGAAGAGAAAGAATCACTTCATTCTGACTGAAAAAAAATCATGAATATTTTAAAATGTTAATTATTTATTATGCATTTAAAAACATAGCTTCAGGGCTTCCCTGGTGGCGCAGTGGTTGAGAGTCTGCCTGCCGATGCAGGGGACACGGGTTCGTGCCCCGGTCCGGGAAGATCCCACGTGCCGCGGAGCGGCTGGGCCCGTGAGCCGTGGCCGCTGAGCCTGAGCGTCCGGAGCCTGTGCTCCGCAACGGGAGAGGCCACAACAGTGAGAGGCCCTCGTACCGCAAAAAAAAAAAACCACCATAGCTTAAAAATATGTAAAACAGACTTGGACACATTGCAAGGAGAAATAGACAAATGGTCCATCATGGTGGGAGATTTTGATCACAGATTCAAAGTTTGTCAAAAGTTTCAAAGAAGTAACAAATGAGCCCTCGTGTTTATGTGATTAGAAAATGATGATGACATCCTAGTAATTGTTTTGAAGTCAGGGAATAAAGAGTATATTTCATGAGAGAAATAATTCATATGAGGGAAATAAATTATGATAATATAGAAAGGAAAATCTGAGAATTATTAACCTAATTCTCACATAGAGAATTTACCTTACATTACTAGAAATAAAAAGTGGCAAGGGGGCTTCCCTGGTGGCGCAGTGGTTGAGAGTCCGCCTGCCGATGCAGGGGACACAGGTTCGTGCCCCGGTCCGGGAAGATCCCACATGCCGCGGAGCGGCTGGGCCCGTGAGCCGTGGCCGCTGAGCCTGTGCGTCCGGAGCCTGTGCTCCGCAACGGGAGAGGCCACAACGGTGAGAGGCCCGCGTACCGCAAAAAAAAAAAAAAAAAAAAGTGGCAAGGGAAAACAAAGCACCTGGAATACAGAAAAACTGTGACATACTTCTCAAATGTGTTTTGCCCAGATGTGTTTTGGATAAAAATAAGGACCTAAATGTAGTATCAAACAGTGGCAAATGAAGACTACAGTAATGCCGTCTTAGCATTTACACTGGATGAGGCAAAGCCCAGTAAGGGAATGCACCCTATCTTGAAATTAGAAGCCCTTGGACTTGGGTTCAAGTCCTCTCTTCCTTCCCCCCATCACCACTTATCAGCTCTAACTAGATATGGGGCCTTGGGAAAAGCCCAAATTTTCTGACGGCCCATTTCAGCACTTTAAGGGGTTACTACTTACCCTATTTACCTCCCTCACAAAATTATTGTGATATCAAAGAAAATAACTAACATGACAGTGACCTGTATAAATACCACAATGGACCTCAATCATTTCTCAAGTCCAAACAACAAAGAGGTGCAGAGGATAAAATGTCACATTATTATCACTAGTATTTTGAAGAACAATGATGTGTATAAGGCACATTTAAAAGTTCCCTGGAGGGCTTCCCTGGTGGCGCAGTGGTTGAGAGTCCGCCTGCCGATGCAGGGGACACGGGTTCGTGCCCCGGTACGGGAGGATCCCACGTGCCGCGGAGTGGCTGGGCCCGTGAGCCATGGCCGCTGGGCCTGCGCGTCCGGAGCCTGTGCTCCGCAACGGGCGAAGCCACAGCGGTGAGAGGCCTGTGTACCGCAAAAAAAAAAAAAAAAAAAAAAAAAAAGTTCCCTGGAGACAGACCAATTGGTGTCCTGGGTAAAATTTGTAGTGGGTGTATACATATCTTCCTACTTACCCTACAATCCCATTTTGTATCTGAGAGCTTACGAACTCTAGAATGTCAGATGGGAGAGTTGGCAGAAGGTGAATGAGAAGACCTGTATGATGGAGAAGTGAAAGGCACAGAAAGTGGGGACAGGCAAACAGAAGGAGAAAGGCAGCCCCGGGGTAAGCATGAGTCAAGATCTGTTTGTGTTCATGCTTGGATCACTCCCATACCAGACCAGGTGACAGTCTGAACCCCCTCTGGGGTATCCTGTTCAACTTCTTCCTAGCCCCAGCGCCACCACCCTGAACAAGCAGAGACAACTGTGTATCTTCTCTTGCTATCTCTCTGGGAAGGGGTTGGATAAGGATAAAACTTCCCATCATCTTGGGGGATGGGATGATTGCGTATCATGTAAGCCTAGGGGATGTTGCCTGAAGCCAGTGGGGAGGAGAGAGATGGGGAGAGGCTCAGTCTGGGGGAGACAAACAGCCTATGTTCTTCTGGCTTCCCAGCAGGGTCTGTACCCTTTTGGTTCTTGATACATAACCTACTCCTTGCAACCAACCATGACAGTGAATAATGATTCTTATATATTGCTTTGCAAAAAGTCCCAGTACATTTCTCAAGAATTCTACAAGTTCCAAAAAGTAGACAAAAGTAGAGAGAGCTGCAGAAAAGCAGCCTTGTGGACTCCAGGAGAAAACAGTACTATGTGTGGCCAGAAGCCTTTGTGGCAAAAATGGGGTCTCTGTCCCTCAAAAAAGAGCAAGGACATCATCATGGGGATTTTACAGAGACTATGAAGCCAGTCCCCTTGGAAGTTTCAAAGAGTTATAGAGGTTTGAATTGTGAAGGAAGGATAACAAATTTTTAACTTCTGGTCATTTATATTGCTAATAAGGAGTCCTGGAAGGTAATCCAATAAACTTTATCAAACAAATCAAAAGATGCTAGGAAATTCCGATGGGACTTGAAAACAGAAACTATGCTTAGTATATAGGTTGAGCCATACGAAATTGCTGATATTTGATCATTTATTACCTGCAAAAACAGTAATTGTATATGGTTCACTTTATTTTTAAAAAATCAGAAAAAAATGCTCATAAACTTTTTTTTTTTTTTTTTTCCCAGTATGTGGGCCTCTCACTGTTGTGGCCTCTTCCGTTGCAGAGCACAGGCTCCGGACGCACAGGCTCAGCTGCCATGGCTGACGGGCCCAGCCGCTCCGCAGCATGTGGGATCTTCCCGGACTGGGGCACGAACCCGTGTCCCCTGCATCGGCAGGTGGACTCTCAACCACTGCGCCACCAGGGAAGCCTGCTCATAAATATTTTTAAGGGATTGTATGAGGTATGTAGTATTTTGAGTGGGGAAGAGAAGACCAAAAACATCAAATAAAAGAGAAAGGAACTTGCCCTGAAGAAAATCCCACATACAGCATGGCATGTTACTTACCTAACAGCAATATATTTTCAGTTAGGCAATTCATAAACAATTTCCCTGAGTTTAGGGTATATAAATGACACAGAGACACGATAATAAAAAGCCAAAAACAGAGTAATGTTCCTTTTTAAAGAATAGTTACAAGAGATCATTTCCAAAGTCAAATGAAATTATTTATCCTTTTCTCATTTGTTTCACGTGACAGAGAGAGGCTAGATACTCACCAAACCCGTTCATCCCTCTCACAACTAAACACCTCTCCAGGACCCTTTGCCTCTAGCTGGGTGGAACTGTGTGCTGTGCTGGTAAACGTTTTAACACCTGGCTTTCCGGATAGGAAGAGGCTTCATCTGCAGTATTTGCCTATTTCCCTTGTGTAAATCTTCCACAAAGGCCTGTTTCAAGCCAGCAACATGATGTCATTGAATGTGGAACTGGGGAAAAAATGCACATAAGCAACTTTCGGAAGCTTGGACCAGCTGGTTACAGCACACCATTGAGATTGTGACTAGTTCTTACCAAGATGTGTCACTTAACAGGGAAGGAACTGTGTGCAGGTGACCTTCTTTCTCCACTCTCACTCTCTCAGAACTTGGTGGCCTCATGAGGAAGATGGTTAGAGCTGCAAGATGGAAGGATGCTAAATTCTCGAGTCTCTTCCTTGAAAAGGTAACTTCCTTAAGTCCTCAGGAACATCTGCCCTGGACTTTGCATGAGTGAGAAATAAACTTCTACTATATTAAACCATTGATATTTTGGGGCTGTTAGTTAAAGCAATTAACCTATCCTGACTAATATATTGCCTTTAGAGAAACTGCAACAATCCAAAAGATTGATTTTTATCATTTGTATGTCTTCCTTTAGCTCAAACTCTGACCAAGCATATAATCCTTTAAGTTATATGCCTTATGTGATATTGTGATCTGTCATAAAAATATCGCTGTTTCTGGCACCAAGCTTCTAAAACCCTTGGATTTCTTAAGTAATGAGAGCCAGAAAGGTGTCTTTTGTTATATTAATGGGGTGACTTTGGACCCACTTAAGGTTAGGGGCTAGTTACCAGGAGAACCAACCATGTGATTAGAGGGTTGTAACTTTTAGTCCCATCCCCCCTGGGAGGGGAGGGAGAGACGCTAGAGGTTGTTGAATCAATCACCACTGGCCAATGATTTACTCAGTTATGCCCATGTAATAAAGCCTCCAAAAAAAACCCAAAAAGAGAGCGTTTGGAGAAATTCCAGGTTGGTGAACACACGGAGATTCAGGGAGAGTGGCACACCCGGAGGGCATGGAAGCTCTGAGCCCTTTCTCCATACCTCGCCCTATGTATCTCTTCCATCTTGCTGTTCCTGAGTTACATCTTTTCATAATAACCAGTGATCAGGTAAGTAAGATGTTTCTGCAAGTTCTGTGAGCTGCTCTTTCTTGCAAAGTAATTGAACCGGACCAGGGGGCTCACTGAAACTACTGATCTATAGCCTATGGGTCAGAAGCCCAGGTGACCACCAGTACTACTGATTGGCATCTGAAGTGTGGGATATTCTTGTAGGACTGCTGTGGAATCTGATGTTGTCTTCAGGTACATAGTGTCAGAGTTAAATTAAATTGTATGACACCCAGGTGGTATCGGAGAATTGCTTGGTGGTATGGGAGAGCAGCAGTCCCAGACAGGCCCATCACCCTCCTCTCCCCCCGTGCCCAGCTGCCCACTGACACTCCCCACCGTTGGAATTGGCAGTCAGAATCGTTACCTTACAACTTCTCATCCTGCTTTTTAAAAATAAACCATTAATTTTAAAATAAACCATTTAAAAAAACCATTTAAAATAAACCATTATCATCATCAGGCATTTATTAAACAGCAAAGTGAATGTTTCCTAATTTTAATGAAAGACTTTAAGGAAAACGTCAATGAGACATTTTACTTTCAAATTTAAAAGCCTGAAAAAGTAAAAGTAACCCAATTATTTAAGCCATTAAAAATAGCTTGCTTTCAATTAGCAAATCATGATTCAACTCAGTTATGTAATCACTTTAACCCTTGAAATATAGACAGATGCACCCGGGATTTTATTTTCTCGGCAAGCTTCCAACCTGAAGCATAACAATTGTTTAAAAATTGTGTGTGTCAGGGTCATATTAATTCATTTAAGACTGGGATAATTTCTTGGCAGAATTTCTTCTAATGGTGTGGGTGCTAAAATAAGTATCTAGTGAAATTTATGCGGTAATTGACCCCACCTGGCTTTGTAATGCCGCTAAGTGCAGCCCGCCACAAGGAGGGAATGGAATGGCTGAGACACTTGTCAGCACAAATTGACTTCATGAATCTTATTTCCTAGAACTACTTGAATCATCAAACTTTAACTCACCAATCAGACAAGAGGAGGAAAACATCTGAATATCTGAATTTCTCAGTGAGCATTCCCCCTCCCCCATTAAGGCAGCCTTTATTTTGGATGGTGAAAACTCCCAGGAACAAAGTTGATAGTAGGCCTTCCCTCCTGCTGAGGCTGGCTTGGTGTTCAGCTCTGGGTGATATCACGGAAGGAAGGATTTCCAGGGCACAAGGCAGCTGGCAATGTTTCTCTGGTGATGTTTTCCTGCTGGACAACCCCTTGGCTTTTTTTATTATTTATTTTGGCCGCGCCGGGTCTTGGTTGTGGCACGTGGGATCTTCTAGTTGCAGCATGCGGGCTTCCTAGTTGCTGCATGCATGCGGGATCTAGTTCCCCAAACAGGGATCGAACCCCGGGCCCCCTGCATTGGGAGCGTGGAGTCTTATTACCCACTGGACCACCAGGGAAGTCCCCCAACCCCTTGGCTTTTAATACTCCAAATTCACAGAGTGCAGCCTCTCAACACGTTTTTCAGCTGAAGTTTGTGGAGAAAAAAATTTTATTTATGCCCCTAAATCCAATAGCTTAAACAAAATTATACATAGGTAAAGTCTCAAATTACTTCCCCCAAACAATTGGGAGATGGCAGAATGGCTTGAGGATGATTTGAAAAGGGCACCAAGTGTGCAGGTTGGATGTTGCTGGATCTCACAAGTCAAGGGTTTGCAACAGTCTTACTCATTGTAAGGTCCAAATAAGTGGTGGTTTAATTATCATACATCCTAATATGGGAGTTTACTTTCATGTAGGTATGTTGGTGTTTTACTGTTTGATTTTAGGAAATTGAGTTCTGAGAACTTTTAGGAAAAGAATGAGTTCTGGGAAATAGATGGCTGACCACAGTTGGAGCATCTGGCAGGGCAGCAGGGTGGTGCATACAGATTGTCATAAAAAATAGTATCAAAGGAAGTGGGATGCTCTGTATTTCCTGCTTCTAAGATCAGATGACCTGCCTCCTGCTCTCAGGAGTAGGTCAAATCACCTAGGAATGAATGAGCTCCTTAGTGGATCCAAGCAAAAAACATGGAGGGGAGAACAGGAACTTTTATAGCAATGGTCAAAAAAAGTTAAATATTTATAAGACTATGGCCAGACATTCTGTCTTCAGGTTAAACCAAAAAGGAAAAGAAACAGAATGGTGGCAGAGATTTTGGTGATGATGGTTTTCAATATGTCTGTTTCTTGCATTCCACTGCTCTGGTAGAGACAGGTTTCCTCTGTATCTGGTGAGTGGCTATCATCCTGGTACCTCCTTTCAACATCCTCCTGGAGATTCCCTTTGCCTCTCTGGTGTGTTGGATCTCCTGTTTTCTGTTTCCCATATCTTCTTTGTCTAGGGTTTGACTTTGACGGACCACACCCTACAGTAACCTCACCAGAAAGGGTGCATGAGAGGTAAGTTTTTTGAAGTATTGCCTGTTGAAATTCTCATTATCCTAG
Source organism: Phocoena sinus (assembly GCF_008692025.1). NCBI lineage: Eukaryota > Metazoa > Chordata > Mammalia > Artiodactyla > Phocoenidae > Phocoena > Phocoena sinus. The sequence continues at coordinate 72,595,467 of NC_045767.1, forward strand.
CCTGGTAATTTATGAATAGTTTAACTGGGTTGAGAATTTTAGATCAGCAATCCTTTTCCTTCTGAATTATGAAGGCATGACTCTACTGCCTTTAAAAAATTTTTTTTCATTTCTGAAAATTCTCTGCTTCTTTTTCAAAACTGCTATGTCATTCTCACAGTGCCTTGTTTTCTGAAGATATTTTAAGTTTAGTTCTTTAAACTTGGTAAGCATAGTTTAAAGTTCATGACTGATCATTCCAACATTGATTCTCATTCAGGTTCATGTTCTGTTTTCCGGTGTGTTTCCACTGCTTACTGGACATCACCCTAGAAAAATGATTTGTTGTGGTTCTCTGAGTCCTTGATTGGATGTGCCTTCTTGCAGGGCTTTGCATATGTTTCTGCCGGGTGCCTATGGGCACTGTCAGGAAGGACCACATCAAGGTTTGAGAGTTCCTGGCCCAACCAGGTTGGATATATTCTAAATACAATTTCACATGAGGACCAATCCATGGGTACAACCTCCCTAGGACACCTTCTTTTCCTTTCCCCCACCTTTTTCCTCTGCTGTCCTCCCCCCAGGTCCCTGTGGCTCAGGGGAAGCAGGGCGGGTCTAGTTCAGGTTTGCCGTTATCGCTCTGATGTTCTGCTTGCCTCTCTGGCTACAAGCTCTAGTCTGAAAAGTGACCTGAGAGTTCCTAACTGCCTTTTTATATCTTTACTCTTTTTAAAGTGTTTTTATTTTCAGAAATAATTTTTGTCCAGTTTTTCAGCAGGACGATGGCTCAGTTTCCTGGCGTGCCATTAACTGGAAACAGAAATGCTCCACTGGTTTCTTGCTTCCAGTATTACTGTTAAGAAGTCCAAAGCCATTCTGATTCTTGATCCTTTATATATGATCAGTTATTTTTTGTTGTTGCTGTTATTTTTACTTCATCCCTGGAAGCTCATGTTAGTATTGTGAAATTTCATAATGTTGTGCTTTGATGTGTGTCTGTTTTATCCATTGTGCTGAGCTGTCAGTGGGCCCTTTCAGTCTGCAGATCACATCCTTAGATTCTAAGAAATGTCCTTGAATTACTTCACTAAATATTTACTTCACTCAGCTTTCTATGTTCTCCTTCTAGGAATGCCTATTAGATATTTTACCTCATATACTGGCCCTCTGTTATGGATTGATGTGTGTGTCCCCAAAAATTCATAGGTTAAAATCTAATGTGATGGTATTAGGAGGTGGGGTCCTTAGAAGGTAGTTAGGTCATGAGGGTGGAGCCCTCACGAATGGAAATAGTGCCCTTATAAGAATAGACCAAAGAGCTAACTCACTCTCTTTCTGTCATGTGAAGATATCAAGAAGTCTGCAACCCTAACCTGACCGGGACCAGAACCAGAACCCGACCATGTTGGTACCCTGATCTTGGACTTCCAGCCTCCAGAACTGTGGGAGATAAATTTCTATTGTTCACAGGCCTCTCAGAGTATGCTACTCTATTATAGCAGCCCAAACTGACAAAGACACTAATTTTTGTAATCTTTTTCTCCTATGTTCTGCCTCTGTCATTTTACTTTACTTTTGTAGAAAAATTCACCATTATGTTCCAACTTTGCTATTGAGTGTTTCATTTCTGCTTTCATATTTTAAAATTTTAAGACCTCTTCTTTTTTTCCTTCTAAATGTTCCTTTTTATAGCATCCTGTTCTTATTCTGTGATTGCAATACCCATGTCTGTAAGGATCTTTTTCAGATTTAAAAAGTTTTATTTCCTCTGGTTGGTTTCTTTTTCTTTTTTTTTTTTCCGGTACGCGGGCCTCTCACCGTTGTGGCCCCTCCCGTTGCGGAGCACAGGCTCCGGACGTGCAGGATCAGCGGCCATGGCTCACGGGCCTAGCCGCTCCGCGGCACATGGGATCCTCCCGGACCGGGAAACGAACCCGTGTTCCCTGCATCGGCAGGCGGACTCTCAACCACTGCGCCACCAGGGAAGCCCTGGTTTCTGTTTTTGTATGCTGCTTGTTTGTTTGCTTTCTTGCTTGAGTGGACCTCTATCTTCCACAGTGGAGGTTTTCTTTAGATGTCTAGTAATCTTCGGTTGTCTGCTTGTGCTTAAGAGAGAAAGACTAAAAAGCTGATTGGAAGCTCTGAGCACAGAGTGGGATTTGCCTTCCCTTTAGGGTAACCTGGCTGGGCCATTTTATTAGGGAGACTGCAGGGTCCTTATCTTTTGACTGTAGCTGCCAAGTTCTGGGAACCAAGTGGAGGAAAGAAGACTAGGGTAGTACACATGCTCACCTATTGTTTTTGCTCATTGTATTTGTACCCTCAACTATGCCTGATGTTCCTCTCTACAGACAGTCTTTTGCCCTCTCCAGAGAGGAAAGCTTTAGTCTAGGGGAGGTTGTCTAGAGACCTAAACCAGGGAATAGATCTGGACATTTAACCCTTCCTCTTCCTCTTCCTCCTTCTCTTTCTCCTCATCCTACTCTTCCTCCTTTTCTTCTTTTCTGAAAAAAACTTTATTGAGATATAATGTACATAGAGAGAAATGCACAGATTTTCAGGGTGGACCTAACTAACTGCTTCTCAAACAGTCCTAATTTTAGCCCATCCTTCATGCCATCTTCGTGAAGTATGTGGTACTGCCCATTCTTGAGCCTTTGGGGATTCTGGGGTGTATATTGAGTTAGTAATGTAATCAAACCCCAGTCTGAGTGAGGGGACTGATTCTGGTTACTACTTCTCTCAGGAGACCTATCTTTTCCTTTTTTTTCCTTTCCCAGCACCAGTACTGAGACAAACAAGTTACATTTTTTCATGCTTTGCCTTTGTTAAGGGGCAGAGAGTTTTCTCTCCTACCTTTGTGAGGAGGGTGTGACCCTTCAGGTTCCTGACTTTATGTGGGTGTCTCACTTCCAGTTCCTGTCTCCTGTGTCCTGTTCCCCAGAAGCCCCCACCCAGCCTTACCCAAGGGCTCTGGGTTCCTAGTTTCAGCAAATGCCTTCAATAAAGCAAGGACTTCAGCACTGGTTCACCATTCTACGTTCCTGATTTTCAAAGGATAGTTATTGTATTTAATTCAACAGTTCTGGTATTTTGTAACTAGAGAGTTTTTTAGGATATTTATTCCACAGTATTGCTGGGAACAATTCATCTTTTTAAATCCTATTCATCTTTACAGGTTCAATTCACAGGTCACTTCTTATGTAAGAGCTTCCTGCATTCTCCTGGAGGAGTAGACCTTCCTCTGAGCTTCCAGGGACCCTTGTGACACTCCCACTCCAGGGCTGTAACTCACTTGGAAGGTTGCTTTATCTGTGTGCTCACGTATCTGTCTTCACCACCAGTTATGAGCTACTCAGGGAAAACACTTCCAGACGCACCTCTTATCATCTGTGTCTAGCATAGAGCCTGCCACCCGAGGGGTAATTAGTACTCACTGAATTAAAAGAAAAGCAATTAATAATGTGTTAATGCCACAGTTCAGATTCTCATGAGGCTCCAATCACATTTTTCAGGAGATATTAGACATCCACATATTTAATGCAAACACATATCGGGTGCCTTCATTCTGTCCCTGAAACCTGCCAAGCTTGTTCTCATCTCAAGGTCTTTGCGTTACTGTCGTTCTGTTGAGAATGCTCTTCCCCTGGATGTTTACATGGCTACCACCTTCCCCTTATAGAGATCTCAACTTGAATGCCACCCCACCCATATGTCCAGTCATCGTATCCTGTTTTCTCTTCCTAGTAGTATTTACTAGTGTATGATCAACTAAAATCAACTTATTTATGTGTTTAAAAAATAAACACATAAGTGCAATCTATGCAGTAGCATCCCCAGAGCCTAGAACAATGCCCCAAATAACTTGTTGACTACCTAGCCTAATATGTATGGGTGCAAGAGATTTTAGAAAATGAATAATTGGCCCTAACAGGTTCATTGAGAAGTTTATTTGATCAAAAATGGATCTTCTTGAGGACAGAAATGTCAAATAGAAGCATCTTTTACAGTGTATTGACCTAAGAAATACTTGTGGACAAAATGATGTGGTCTTTTTTATATTTGCTTCAAATTATTCCAGGGAAAAAAAAGGATTGACAAAAATCCTGATACTTGCTCCTGGGGACATGAAGGTGCACTGTGCTAGGCTCTCTACTTTTAAGTAATTTTGAAATTTTTCCTAACAATTTTTAAATGAAAAAGTAAAATGAATTTAGCAAAGGGGGAAGAAAAGATCTTCTTTTGGACCACTTTGGAGATTTTTCTGTGGCTATGGTGGACAACTAGTAATATCTGCTTCTTTCTAGGCTAAAGTCATCTAAGTTATACTCTGTAATTCTGGGGACCTCACTGGTCATTTAGTCATGTGTTAGAGCAGATTTAACCTTGTTTCCTAAGTACAGTCCTGGCTTTGTCTGTAGCTTGTACCAGCTTTGGTCCCTCTAGTCATGGAGTTAGGTTGGATCCTTCGAGGTGGAACTTTGGTTCAGCCTACCCACTTCTTCTAAAGGATGCACACCTTCCCACCTGCTTATCCCTACACCTCTACCGAAGTAGTGTGTGTGCTAGGTAAGAAGGAGGATGAGACTGTAGATGAGGGAGAACACCTTGAGGGAGAAAAACAAGGTAGCACATGGCACCAGGGGGTGAGAAGAGAGGGTAGGCCTGAGAAAGGGGAAAAAAGGCAAAGTGGAAAGGCCTCAGAAATAACTTGGACCGACTTTGATATTCAGTCCAGGGTCAGCTTTGCCCAGAATTGGTCTGAAAAGATGCAGTTCCTAACTTATCTTCATGAGAAACCTTGCGTGAAAGTGGGGAAGGGGTGGAAGGAGGCTGGAGAGGACACTTTTTGTCCTGGGACATGAGCTTCTTACCAGACAAGGAACACAGGGAAGCAGAGCATAGATTTCTCCTTCAATTCTAAGAACGTTGTAATCTCTGCGGCCCAGTGACCACACCGCCTTTCACCTTTCACCTACTCCAAGAAGCCAGGTCATGGTATAAGCCAAGCTCTACCTTGCGTGCTAAATAAATGTTATTTAGAAGTGGTCTGATCAAGTCTGGCCACACATGCACGTAGCTTCCAGCAGTGATCCTTCAGCTTTGGTGTGCAAAGGGATTTGTTAAAAATGCCGGCCAGTCCTCCCTCAGAGGTTCCGATTCATTAGACTGGATGTGGGGTCCAGGTGTCCACATCTTAACCCAGCACCACCAGTGATTCTGGCAAAGGGGATTCGTGGATCACTCTTTTATAAAATTGGCTTTTAGAAAATAATAGTAACAGTTACCGGTTACTAAATGTTCGCTATGAGCTAGGCATTGTGCTAATAGCTTATGTGTATTGTCTTTCTTAATCCTCGCAACAGCTCACCAGCTAGTCTGGTACTGTCATTAGATAAGGACTTAGAAGTCAGCTGTAATTTGTAAGTGGTGAATCCTGGACTTAAGTCCAGCATCTCTGATTTCAAAGCCCCTGCTCTTTCATCAGACTGGGAATTCTCTGTAGATTCCCTGATACCTTGCTACTCAAAGTGTGGTCCTTGGAGGACATATCTCCTGGGAACTTGTTGGAAATGGAGGATCTCAGGTCCCACCCCAGACCCTGGGAATCAGAATCTGTACTTTAACAAGATCTCCAGGTGATGTCTATACACAAAAGTTTGAGAAGTGCTATTCTCATTTATTTTATTTATTCATTTGTACCCCATCTCATGCCAAAATAAATTAGAGGCGTGGTTTTCTATTACATACATCATGGAAAGACCTTATATCTAGGCAATGTGTTTCATATTGGTTTATGAGGTTTAATTCATCCAATCAACTAGATTTGGCTGAACCAGTTTTATTATTCTCACCCAGACTATTACAATTATCTCCTATTTGATTTATCTGCCTCCAGTCTCTCCCATCATTTATCCATTTTTGCAAACAAGTTTTTTTTCATAGCAGTGGAATATCTTATTGAAACAAAATGTTGCTGAAAGACCTACAATAATAAGATAGAGGTGCAGCTGCTTTAGTTGAAATGTGTTTTGTGTGTGTGTTGGGGGGTGGGAGGGGGTGTCCAGGCTCTGTCTTCTAACCTGCCGCCCCCACCCGCAGTTCCCTCAGCGGTTCTTCCTACCTTTGCGCTCTTTGCTGGTCTTTGATAGCCTCCGTTGGGCCCTATCTCATCCTTTTACATTTGTCTGTGAGTTGCAGAGATCTCAGCTAACTCACCTTCGTACTCTCAGGGCCTGGAAAGCAGTGGGACAACAAGTTACATATTTCTTCCTTTCTTTTTTTTTCTTTACTTGAAGTATAGTTGACTTACAATGTTGTGTTAGTTTCAGGTGCACAGCAAAGTGATGCGGATATATATTCTTTTTCATATTGTTTTCCATTATGGTTTATTACAGGATACTGAATATAGTTCCCTGTGCTCTACAGTAGGTCCTTGTTGGATGTCTATTTTATATATAGTAGTGTGTATATTTTAATCGCAAACTCCTAATATATCCCTCCCTCCCCCACTTTCCCCTTTGGTAACCATACATTTGTTTTCTATGTCTGTGAGTCTATTTCCATTTTATAAATAAGTTCACTTGTATCATTTTTTTTAGATTCCACATATAAGTGATATCATATGACATTTTTCTTTCTCTGTCTGACTTGCTTCACTTAGTATGATAATCTCTAGGTCCATTCATGTTGCTGCAAATGGCATTATTTCATTTTTTATGGCCGAGTAATATTCCATTGTATCAATATATATGTCATATCTTCTTTATCCATTCATCTGTCGATGGACACTTAGGTTGCTTCCATGTCTTGGCAATTGTAAATAGTGCTGCTATGAACATTGGGGTATTTCTTCCTTTTTAAATGGAGCAAACCAAAGAAAGCTACCTTGTATTTTAGATCCCATTTTCTTTCCATTGTTCAAGGTGACACTTAGACATACTCCTTTGAGTAAAAATAAAATAGAACATGCTCCTCAGGGCTCTAACTTACCATAAATATTTTTCAAGTTCTAGTTTTTCTTTATGAACAAGAATTATTTATGTTGATTCCCTAAAGAAGGGAATCAATTTATCACCCCAAGCATTTTCCATATGCGTGAGCTGCACATCAGAAATTTCTGTCTTTGTGCTAAACCTAGCAGTGCACAGAGCCAGGCTTTTTAAACAGTAATTCATTAGTTTGCAAATAGGAAGTGACAAGAGGCAATTGATCTGTTTCAATTTGTTCTGGCAGGGGATAGCTTTTATTTCTTTGCCCCGTGGCCCCTTTTGATTTAGTATATGTATTTTCTAGAAAATTTGTCTTTTTTTTTTTTCAATTCAATGGGGAGCAAATTTTAGACTGTTTTAAATCACAGATGTAGACCTCTCAGTCTCAACCTCTACTTTCCTACTATAACTAAATATAGAAATTAGGCAATACCAATGTCTCCCTCCCCTGCCTGGCTCCATCTCAGCATTCTGCGCAACCTTGTTTATTCTCTGTTTTCCCCTCCCCCACAGAGATTTTAATTTTGTTAAAACATTTTTACTGCAGCTGTGACTCAAGCGCTCAGCTAGCTGCAGAAACACAACGTCATTTAATATTCCAGCCCACAGCCCAGACAGTTTCACATCAGGTCATCTGGAGCAGAGCTGTTGTGACAGCTTTATGACAATGGTTGGCAACACACCCTGCTGCGGAAATCAGACAGCCTGGAAACCCACTAGTGTGCTCTGTGCGTATTTCCATTTTCACACCAGACTGCAGATCACAGCCAATTTAACCAAAGTGAGTGTGGTCACAAGATGACGGTATTACAGTAGAGCCACACTCTTGATTCCCTCTGTCTTGGTTGGATAAGACACATCCGTTCATTAACCCACAGCCCATTCATTCAGCTCTATTCAAAGTGGGCCTCTTTCAAGATGGGAACCACACAAAGGCATTGCTCAGGACACAAAACAGCACTAGCTTAGATCCCGATGCTACAGACCTGTGTCTACTGGAGAAGGTAGACTTCAAAAACACATTACGGGTGGGGGTGGCCATGATGGTAACCTGGGGAACCAAAGAAGATGGTACCCTACTCACAGGCAGACGAAAGTCACGTTACAGGGCCTCACAGAGGAAGTGAGGTTTGAAGTGAATTTTGAGGGATGAAGTGGCTATTACCAGATGAAGAAAACGAGTAGATGTATTTCTGGCTACGGAAACGCATGCATAAAGGTGAGAGACTGATGACGGCAGTGCCGTTAACTGAGGTCAAGAAGAGAGGACTGGGCTGGAGAGAATGAATTCTGCTTTATGCCATGTTTGCAGTATCTGTGATGGGTCTGAGGCTCAGAGGAGAGTTGGGGCTAGAAGTAGAGATTTGAGAGTCAGTCTCTACAGTTCAGGGCTAAAGGCAGGTGAATGAATGAAGTCATCTAAGAATGTGAGGAGTGAGAGGAAAAAAGAGCCCCTGACTGAATCCTAGGAACAGCAACATTTAAGGAGGTGACAAGGGACACACAAGAGAGGCTGCAGAAGAATATAGACGGAGTACAAAAATAGAAGTGTGTGGTGGAGAGAAGGCACTGTTTTTACAGAAGCTGTCTCCCTCACTTTTTTTTTTTATTTTATAAATTTATTTATTTATTTTTGGCTGCATTGGGTCTTCGTTGCTGCACTTGGGCTTTCTCTAGTTGTGGCGAGCGGGGGTTACTCTTCCTTGTGGTGCGTGGGCTTCTCATTGCGGTGGCTTCTCTTGTTGCGGAGCACGGGCTCTAGGTGCACAGGCTTCAGTAGTTGTGCAACACAGGCTTAGTAGTTGTGGCGCACGGGCTTAGTTGCTCCACGGCATGTGGGATCTTCCTGTACCCAGGGCTTGAACTCGTGTCCCCTGCATTGGCAGGCAGATTCTTAACCACTGCACCACTAGAGAAGCCCATCTCTCCCTCACTTTTACATCCCTAGTACCAGATGTTCACCCAGATATCCGCTAAATGAATGACTTTACATATTATCCAGCTTAATCTTATCTAAAAATGAGAAAAATAAAGCTGAAAGTTATGTAATTAAGATATTCTCTCTCTTGTTTTCATTTTTGCTGTGATGTGTCTAGGTTTGGATTTATTTCTATTTACCCCTTTCAGGACTCATTATGCTTCTTGAGTCTGGAATCATGTCTTTTTTCAAGTCTAGAAAATCTTTAACTATTACATTTTGAAATATTACTTCTTCTGCCCCCAACTCCAGCCTCCACAAGTCCTTCTGGAATGCCCGTTAGATGTACATGGAGGTTTTCCATTACTCTGTTGTGGACTTATCTGTGCCTTTAAAAGGATGTTTGTTATCTTTTATGCAGAGTATCTGGGTGTTTTTTGTAAAAGAAAGGTTTTCAGCTAGCCGAATCAATCATATTATCAGAAAGTGGAGGTAAGTGCGACAATTGCTGTAAGTCTGACTGCTAATTTACATCTGTTCCCAGTGTTCTGTCTTAGACTTCAGACCCAAAGTCCATTTGCATATTAGACTCCAACTGGATGATCCAAACATTCCTATACCCAACGTATTTAAAACCCGAGTCTCAAACTTGCTATTGAATACTTTGCCTGTGTTCTGTAGCTCAGTTAATGTTATTACCATCCACCCAGTCTTCCAAATTAAAACCTAATTTTGCTTTAAGTCATCTCTCTCCTTCACCACAATTTTATCTTTTCTCAATTTCCATGCTTATTTTCCAGGATAAGCTGCCATTATTTTCCATTGGCATTATCATAATAGCCTCCTAGCTCGACTCTCTCACTGTTCTTTATGCCTGTTCCTGTTCATTTACCCTAAGCTTCTGGAATTGTCTTTCTGAGTCTTGAATCTGGATATGTCATTTCCCTGCATAGAAAACTTAGCTGACTTACTGCTGTCCACAGAATAAAGTCCAAGATCTTTACATGGCAATAAAGGTCTTAGATACTTTGCTACCCACCTTTCCACATCTTACTTCCTGTGCTTGCCACTTTGTATACAATCTCTGAGGAAGTAATGTACCCATGACTTTGTTAAAGCTCTTCTTCTCTGGAATGTCCTTCCCTTCCTTCACAGATTGAAAGTCTAAGCACTCACTGGTTAATGAGGCTTAGACTCCACAGCCAGAGTTTATCAGCACCATCTCTATTTGAACTTGAATATATACAGTTCAGAACAATATGCTTTGCATTACAGTTAGCTGTATACATAGATGGAGCAGCAAGGTCCTTGAGAATATGAAACAGATCATATATCCACCTCTATCATCCTACTGTCTCAAAAATTGTTGGGAGGTTAATACACAGTTGTTGAATTGAGTTGTTATAATACAGTATTACAGGGGCTTCCCTGGTGGCGCAATGGTTAAGAATCCACTGCCAATGCAGGGGACACGGGTTCAATCCCTGGTCTGGGAAGATCCCACATGCCGCAGAACAACTAACCCCATACACCACAACTACTGAACCTTTGCTCTAGAGCCCGTGAGCCACAACTACTGAGCCTGTGAGCCACAACTACTGAGCCCACGTGCCACAACTACTGAAGCCTGCACACACAGAGCCCTGCTCTGCAACAAGAGAAGCCACCGCAATGAGAAGCCCACGCACTGGGCTTGAAGAGGAAGAGAAGCCTCCGCTCACCGCAACTAGAGAAAGCCCACGTGCAGCAACGAAGACCCAGCGCAGCCAAAAATAAATAAATAATTTTTAAAAATACAATATTACAAAAAGAACTCTGAAATTTTCAGAATCCATGTCTACTAATTACAGACAATTCTAAAGGGTCTAGAGTAATAGAAGAAAGCATATGTGTATATATATATGTACACACACACACACATACATACATATATGTGTCATATATATTCCAAAATATCAGATTTTTTGAAAAGTCATTTATATTTGATCAGTTAGGAGAGAGTCAAAACAAGTACAATAAAAATACTAGTACCAGTTTTTTTGTTTTGTTTTTTTGCAGTACGCGGGCCCCTCACTGCTGTGGCCTCTCCCGTTGCGGAGCATAGGCTCCGGACGCGCAGGCTCAGCGGCCATGGCTCACGGGCCCAGCCGCTCCGCGGCATGTGGAATCCTCCCGGACCGGGGCACGAACCAGCGTCCCCTGCATCGGCAGGCAGAATCCCAACCACTGCGCCACCAGGGAAGCCCTAGTACCAATTTTAATCCCCTCATCTCCAGCCCCATACGTCCTCTCAGCATGAGTTTGCAGAAGCGGTGTGGGGGAAGCAGCGACCTTATCTATTCTCCCCCAATCAATATTCTAGACAAAGTAGGGCAATGGATAGTAATGGCGTACTGGAAAGCAGCATCCAGGGGTACTAATTCTCAGATCTATTGGATGGCAAGACTAATTCAATATTGAGAGTGAGAAAAGAACGTATGAAATATAAAATTATTAACAGACCTCAGTCTTTCCTTAGGGAAGAGAAACCAGCATTCACTGTTATTCCACCAGCACATATCACTACTTACCAAGGTTAAATGAGTAAGAGGTTGTTTTCATGGTTTGCTTCTTGCGTAAGGGGCAAGATGCTTTAAATTATTCTAAGAGAAATCCAGTTTTAAAGAATGTTTCAAAATAACACTTTCTAAATTCAAAAATGTTAATTTTTTTATGGAGTGCTGGAAAAAAATTTTTAAACCAAATTCAAACTAATTAGTGGTGTCTAATTTTAATAAAACTTAAATTTCACTTTTGCTATTTATTGTGTTGTCTGGTTAACAAGAGGTAATCTTTCCGTTGGGAGCTTTTAAAAATATCACTGGAGTTTTTCATGTTTAGATCAAATAAATTCTCAGTTTAATATCCTGCTAGAGCTCTGTAAGATACTGTTTATTTCTTTTCAGTTTATCAGATGACAAATGCCTCCTGATACAAGCCTTTATGCCATACAAAGACTGCTATGTGAAGTCCCCAGGAAAGTCTTCTATGTATCAAAAACACGTTGAAATATTAGAACTTCAAGAAAGCAACAGACTTCTCACCTTTCAGGTTAGTTGACAGTGATAGGAAAGTTAAAGAATAGGTGAAAACAAGGATGGGACTGGTTAAAGAATGGAAGATTAGCAGAGAAAAGAAAAAGAAAACAGTCTAAACAATCTTCTCCTGTAAAGCAAACCCCTATTATTAAATCACTGAGGAGGTGAGTAGAATACTGAGGGCCCCTCTGGTACAGACTTTGAGATAACATGCAAAGGAGGACCTGGATTAAATCAAATCTCAATTGATGCCTTCTGTAGGGACTAGGAAGTGTGCAGTGAATCATGTGATTGGAGAGCAGAGCAGATGAGATAGTATTTTTACAAAGATGACTGTTGGATGAGATCTGACGTGTTACCAGAGCCAGCAGGATGGGCTGGAAAAAGTCATGGGAGGCCACAAGGAATCAAAGCCTCAAACAATGTAGCTGAAGGAAGACGGATCAGCTCACATAACCAGGAAGGTGAGGAGTGTTGTTGGGAAGGACCAGAACAGGGACCCAGTGCTGCCTGCGTTTCCTCTCCTCACCTCTCATCTGCTTTATTTAGGCTTTTATTTTTGGCTTTATTCTCCCAAGCTGGGTGGTTTTACAAAATGGAGCCATGGTTAATATCAGTTTCTGGGTTCACAACTTCCCAACTTCTTAACATGTGAAGAAAGGGCTTTCCCTGTGACTCTCATTAAAAAAAAAAAAAAAAAAAAAATCATAGGGAAGGACCCTAATTGACCTGAGTTGGATCAATTTCCACCTTCTGGACCAGTCACTAAAGTTAAGAGGTTGGTTCCTGGAGTCACATCATATACACACTTTAACATTTACAAATTCAAGTCTGAGAGTTAAATGGGGGTAAAATAAGAGAGAGGGGGTGGTTGTGTGTGGGTGACACTGCCAGCCACTGAGTACAGTGGATGTGAGCCTGGAGAAGAGAATCTGCTGTGCCCGAGGCCCCAGTGCTTGTCATGGCCTGAGAACCTGGAGCAAAGGCCCAGAGGGTCATTTCATATAACCTGACCCTGAAATGCAAGCCGGCTACTTCATCTGGTAGTCAGCTGAAGAAACAGCCATCTCTTCCAAAACTGGGGGGACATGTCACTGCAGCCTTCATGAAAAATAAGTATACTGTTATGGGTGTTTAAAGGATTTTCAAGGACAATTTTACCTGTAGTGAATTTCTCCTCACAAGCTGACATTAAAACCTACCCCCTGGGCTTACCTGGTGGCGCAGTGGTTGAGAGTCTGCCTGCCGATGCAGGGGACGCGGGTTCGTGCCCCCGTCTGGGAAGATCCCACATGCCGCGGAGCGGCTGGGTCCGTGAGCCATGGCCGCTGAGCCTGCGCGTCCGGAGCCTGTGCTCCGCAATGGGAAAGGCCGCAACAGTGAGAGGCCCGCGTACCGCAAACAAACAAACAAACAAAAACCCAAAAAACATAAAACCTAGCCCCTGCCTAGGATTGCTCCAAACTCTATTAAGATGCGTCTGGGGGCCCATTCCTCAACCAGTCCCTGACAACTCAGAGGTGGGGTCCTTTAGGAAGGCAGTGGCTTCCATTTGGACTTTATGACAAGAGCTGTTGGACGTGCAATTTCCCCCCCAAAGGAGGGTCTACCTTCCAGGAGAAGAGGGGAGAAGCACTGGGGAGCAAAACAATTGGGATCCACTACACTGGAGTGACTATGTGGCATAAGGGTTGAGTGTCTACAAACACCTTCCTCCACTTTGACATCTTGGAGTCCACCTCCCTCCTCTGGTCCTCACGGGGGCCTCCTTCATGGCTTCCTGGCCCTCTTTAGAGCCACTCTGTTAGCGTCTAATTAACATGCACTTCATTCCCATACTGCTGCCTGCTATAGTGTTTGTGTATGTCAATGGCTTCCTCCCGCTCTGTGAGGCTGGAATTCAGCTACAGAACATGTTTAATTGGAAACTGCAGTGCTTCTCTCCACCTGGAACCAGGCCAAGTTCCTCAGCGGAGGAGGAGGGGCCTCGCTGTCTCCTCTTCATCAATCCCCAGGCAGCACCCCTAGCCTGAGTCTAGCACCTCCCCTTTGTTCCCTATGATTTGGAGGTTGCTTCCTAACCATGTGGAGCTCTTAGCCCCCAGAGGCCACCGCTCCGTTTCAGTTTTCTAATCATCCTCTTTTTCCAGGTAATGTTGCCTGATGAAATATTTGGGACATCTTTATACCAAAAACTTTATTGTTTATCTGATATTCAAATGTCACTGGGCAGCCTATATTTTTATTTGCTACATCTGGCAACTCTATCAGTAAGGCTTCCATAAATATGACCTCTGCCTGCCTGGTGCACCAGGCCACCCAGACATTCCTCAGCAGGTTTCAACGTGCCTACACGCACCAGGAGCAACAATCCAGGCTTAAAATATTCAGATTTTCATGCTGGTTACATAAATGTAATACGGGTATCCCCCACTTTTCCAAAGTTCACTTTACACCATTCACTTTTATGAAAGCCCTACCTATCAGTAGTACTTGTTTTCGCTAACCAAAAGAAATCCAAAGAGGATTTTCACTCTCAGGAGAAGAGAAAAGCGAAAATAGCGTGGGTTTTGCAGCAGGCATTATAGAGGCAGTGCGTGCCCCAAGCAGCGAGAGTGGCCCCGCCAGCTCCTTCCCGGGAATGACACTCAGCATCTCAGCATCAGGCCGCCAGAGCTTTGAACTGTGTCAGCATCAGTGCTTTTTCTCCATTGACTTCGTACAACCGTTAGCAAGATGTGTCCTAAGGTAAGTGCTTCTTTGCTTTATGCCATTTTGGTTTATCAAAGGTTTCATAGGAAGCTCTGCTTTGGGAGAGTGGGGAAACCTTTAATGCAGGCCAGCATTTTAAGTGTGGAATGCATTTTGGACACAGAAGATAGTCCCTGGTTATATCTGTCATTAGCTAGTTATGAAGTATGATTAACACTGTTAGAAATTGACATTTATCTGTAAAATAGGCTTAATTATATAAATCAGGCATAATCACCAGGCCATGTTGCTTTTACGTACAAACCAGCTGAGAGGAATATTCCTATCAACTCTCCCATTTGACAGCTTCTCTTAAAAGAAAATCTTCCTGCTTCCTTTCAACAAAAGTGGCCAAATGTTATTGCAATTCAAGTTGCTTCAAGGAATTTAGAAAACCTACGTGTTTTATTACTTAAAACACAATAAATTACTATATACTCAATCTACTTGTTTGACAATTTCAGTTTCTTTCAGAGGGTGGTGCTGAAAGTAGAGATAAAGCAAGTATAAGAATGCAAAAATCATCCATCATCCAATATATTTTGAATACATTGGCCCAATCTTTTTGAATGCAAATATATAAATATTTTTAAAGAAATTGGGGCCAAACTGTAGTACATTCTGTTATATAATTTACTTTCTTCCTATCAGATTTTTAAGCTTTTTGATAGTGTATACTCTTCTATTATATGAATAAAGCATAATATACTCAACCAATTGCATATTGCTGAATATTTAGGTTTTTCTAATTTTTTTTTTCTGTTGCCACAGTCTTATTTTAGCTTCCTGCATAAATTGTCTGCAATTCAGATGATTTCTCTAAGTCAGCAGAGTAAGCACCTAATGTTTCTGCCTGCCCAAAATCCATTTTTCCTCTGTCTGTTAACAGCACCCAATATTCTGTTGGGGAATCCCTGGCCCAAATCTGAGTTCATGTGTCTTGAGTGGGGATGAGACTACCCTCAAGTTCAAGGGAGAGCATTCCATCTTGTGGCTATAACAACTTTTTCAAGGATAGGCACAGTTCCCCTGCCTGGGTCAAATTTATCCCAGGACTTTTATGAAAATTATTGGGAAGTAAGCATTCTCATTCCATGGTTGGTTCTGAGCTGGTGGATATATCTGGATTTGTCCAGCCCCCTAGGGAGAAAGGGAACATAAAAATGAAGATGACAGTGGAAAGCAGAGCTGAGAAATGGACAGAGACCCAGTCCTCACTATAACCTGGGAGCCAGCCACACCAGGAGATTTTTTCATTCTTGTGAGTCACTAAATTCCCTTTTTGGCTTAAACCAATTTGAGTCAGTGTTTCTGGCACCTTACTTGAAATAATCCTAATTAAAAAAAAAATGTCCATCAGAAGTGTATTATCAAATTGCTTTCCCCAGAAGTTGTATCGAATAACCCCTACCATCAAAGCTGTGCTTCTATTGCATTTCCACCATTAAATGTTGTTACTTTGAGACACTATTTGACTTTTTTTGAAGTTTCATAGTTTATGTTTATTTTTTTTTTTTTTTTTTTTTTTTTTTTTGCGGTACGCGGGCCTCTCACTGTTGTGGCCTCTCCCGTTGCAGAGCACAGGCCCCGGACGCGCAGCCCCAGCGGCCATGGCTCACGGGCCCAGCCGCTCCGCGGCATGTGGGATCTTCCCGGACTGGGGCACGAACCCGTGTCCCCTGCATCGGCAGGCGGACTCTCAACCACTGTGCCACCAGGGAAGCCCTATGTTTATTTAAATACTGGCAAGGTAAAACTTTTCCTATTCAATAAATAGAATGTAATTTGTCTATTGTAAATTGTATCTTTTGCCTATTTTTCTCTATCAACCTGTGGCCTATGGATCGATTACATGATTTGCCCTTTGATACTTGTGGAATGTATTTTTCCTCTAGATTTTAAGCTTTAAAAAATAACGTTTACATTTTTCTGATTATAAAATATATTTACAGAGGAATTTGGAAAACACAGTAAAACACAAAGAAGAAAATAAAAATCACTTTTAATACTACCACTCAGATATAATATACACTGGAGAAATTCCCTCTACGTTTACATATATTTAATATACTTACTAGAATTTAAGTGTATGTTAATATGTGTTTATAGCTTTTAAAATTGCTTTATCACTTAAGATTATGTCAACAGGGAATTCCTCCCTTGTCATTAAATATTCCTCAAAATGGGTCTTGGACCCTCTGAGAAAAGTCATGAACTCACATTTCAGGAAGAAAAATGTACGTATATAGAGAAGTTGATACATTATTTCAGGAGGGTCACACATTCATCCTGGACCAGATTAGGAACTCTGGTTGTAAACACGATTCTTAGCATCTGCATAGCAGTCTTTTGTATTAGTACATTTGTAATTATTAATTTTTTTATCGAAGTATAGCTGATTTACAATGTTTCAGGTGTACAGCAAAGTGATTCAGTTATATCTATATCTATATATCCATATATCTTCTTTTCACATTCTTTTCCATTATAGGTTATTTCAAGATATTGAATACAGTTCCCTGTGCTATACAGTAGGTCCTTGTTGTTTATCTATTTTATATATAGTAGTGTATGCCTGTTAATCCCAAATTCCTAATTTATCCCTCCTCCACCCATTTCCCCCTTTGGCAACCATAAGTTTGTTTTCTGTGTCTGTGACTCTATTTCTGTTTTGTAAATAAATTCATTTGTATCATTTTTAAGATTCCACATATAAGTGATATCATATAATATTTGTCTTTTTCCGTCTGACTTACTTCACTTAGTATGATAACCTCTAGGTCTATCCAT
This sequence comes from Phocoena sinus, assembly GCF_008692025.1. Lineage (NCBI taxonomy): Eukaryota > Metazoa > Chordata > Mammalia > Artiodactyla > Phocoenidae > Phocoena > Phocoena sinus. The sequence goes on from NC_045767.1 coordinate 72,612,974, forward strand.
GTTGCTGCAAATGACATTATTTCATTCTTTTTAATGGCTGAGTAATATTCCATTGTATATATGTACCACATCTTCTTTATCCATTCATCTGTCGATGGACATTTAGGTTGCTTCCATATCTTGGCTACTGTAAATAGTGCTGCACAGAACACTGGAGTACCTGTATCTTTTTTAATTAGAGTTTTCATGTTTTCCAGATATATGCCCAGGAATGGGATTGCTGGATCATATGGTAACTTTATTTAAGGTGATTCCTATTTAACCACATCATATTCGGTTTAGGAGGACAGACTTTGGGATCCAAAAACTTGGGTTCAAAGCCTAGCTCTATCCCTACTAGGGGGTGACTTGGCAAATTTCTTTCTCTCTCCGTTTTTTTTTTTTTTTTGACTTGGCAAATTTCTAACCTCATTAAGCCTGTTATGAAGATTGAGTGAGATGATCCATGATTAAAAGCTTAGTAGATTGTCTGTATATAAGCATTCAATGTAGCTCTCATTTTTTTTTTAATTCCCTGATTGTTTTCTTGGATAAACACCTAGAAATAGAATTGCTGGATCAAAGGAGATGCACATTTTTAGGACTACTCTCATCTACACCAAGTTTTCTTCTAGAAAGTATATACCACTAGCAGGATGAGAGGGTATGCAGTTGATAGTATCCTTGCCACCATAACATAATATAATTTATGTTAGTTTTTTCTGACAGTGGAAAAATGGCATCTATAGGGTTGGCCAAAAAGTTCGTTCGGGGCTTTCCATAACATCTTACGGAAAACCCGAACAAACTTTTTGGCCAACCCAATAATTGCTTCAATTTAATTTCTTTGGTCTTTCCTTTTTGTGATCTTGTGTGTCTACTCATATCGTTTGCCTTTTTCCCTATTGTATTGCTTGTTCTTGTTAATTTGTAAAACTGTTTTATAAATTAATGATACTAGCTCTTGGTTTTACATATGTTGCAAATATTTTTCTCATTTTATAATTTGCTTTTAGTTTTTTAAATGCTCTTCTGACTACACCAAAGGTAAAAATTCTTATATAGCCATATCTACTGAGCTTCCCATTATGATTTCTTCTGTTACTTTTTTGCTTGGGAAGATTTTCCCTATCCAAAGATGAGATAAATACTAGCTAATATTTTTCTCCAGCATTTTGTTCCATTATTATTATTAATTTCTTTAATCCATCTGGAATTAATTTTGGTGTATGCTGTGCAAGAAGGCTCTAAATTTATTTTCCCCAAAATGGCATATTTTCCATCTATGTTGTCATCTCTCCCTTCTATGTATTTTCTCCCTTCTGGGTGGGCCAGACTCTCCTTGGTGGCAGCAAGAGTAAAGGTAAGGCAATTGAGAAAGAGAAGTGACCCATGCCAGCTTGCCAAAATCACCTCATCTGGAGAGGCTCTGTTTTCTAATCCTGGGCTTTTCTCCTAAGTAGTGAAGGAGATCAGAAGGAAAAGGGGAGGCAAGAACATCTGCTTTATTTACAACAATCACACCAGGTGTGCAGTCTGATTTTTGTTCTTCACCCACTGCACAAATCACCTCCCGTATCCCTCCCCAAATCCCAAGAGGAGCTAGTTGGATGAGTTGGCCTGCCTCTAACTATGGCTTACTTAATTTGATTGTGGATTTTAATATCATTAACACAAGGAGGGGGCAAATTGGAGTGGTGTCTGCAGAGTTGGGCTTCAGCTCATGCTCTGCCATTTGTGTTCTTGGCTTATCTCATCCTGTGGTTCAAAGAATGTAAAGGTTCCACAGTCCTCCTCCTTATCTTGTCTGTCCACATGTCTCCCCTGGATATACTCACTTAACCGAAGTATTTGGGTAGCATGTTTCTTTGTTTATCTGCACATAAGCCTAAATGAAAACTTGGAATATTTTTGGTCACATCCCACTTCCTTCAAAGCTCTACAGATATTACTGCATTGTTTTCTTGGGTTTATTGTTTTGGGGAAGTATGAGGGTATATTATTTTCTTAAATGCTTGCAGAAGCACTGCCCTCATGGAATGTATGGTCTGATGGCAAAGAAATTACTCATTTGTGATTGAGTGCAGTATTCTGTGAATTTAATCATATTTTTCATATTCTCTGTCATTTTCCTGAGATTTGGGGAGGAGAAAAGATAAACACACAAGCTCAGTCCACCATTGGGAAGTGGAAGTCACCCAGTCTCCTCTGGTGTCAGAAAAGGGGGTAGGGGCAAGTTTCCAGGAGGAAGGATTCACTCTAGGATCTAGGCTCCACACAGACTAACCATGGGCTAAGACTTCATCCTAGAAATTCCTACTGTTGGCTTTCACAGATCAACTGGCTATCACTTTTTTTTTTTTTTTTGCGGTACGCGGGCCTCTCACTGTTGTGGCCTCTCCCGTTGCGGAGCACAGGCTCCGGACGCGCAGGCTCAGCGGCCATGGCTCACGGGCCTAGCCGCTCCGCAGCATGTGGGATCTTCCCGGACCAGGGCACGAACCCGTGTCCCGTGCATCGGCAGGCAGACTCTTCAACCACTGTGCCACCAGGGAAGCCCAGTAATTGGCTATCACTTTATGGTCACAGCCTTCTCCAATGGCTCTGCCTCCTTGGTATGAATAGAAGTCCCTTTCCTTTGTAGATGCATCTAGAGACTCCCATAAAGTTGTTGAGTCAACATTTCCAAGAACTCTGCATTTGATTTGTTTGGGGATAAAGCTGTCTGAAGCAGGGAATCTCACAACTTTATTTGTCTTCAGTCCTTTAATCCTAAGGCCAGGGCTGTACTCAAAACACTTCATAAATCTATGGCCACTGAAGTAGCCTCTCCCCATCTGCCAATAACTTCCCAAATAACACATTTTTCACGGAGACTGTACTTAGCAGAGCTCTTCAATGCACGCTTTAATACCATATTCGCGGTGCACACTGAGCCAGCTGCTTCTGGGTTTGGCTGATGAGGTTGAGATTTCCCTGTGTCTTGGATTCCTGGTGTGGAAAAATCGAGCTAACAGTATCTCTCCCACGGCTCTGCTGTGAGAAAATCAAATGAAATAATGCACACACACATGCACAAGACCTGGCTCAAACCCCACCAATATTATTACTTTTTACTTTAAGTTGGAACACAAAAATCTTATTTAAAAATTGTAAGTTTAAACCAGATATTGTGTCTTACTACCAGAGAGCGGCTCCTATTAAATCAGGCACCCCTCGGGATGCTAGCGGTTGCAGGCTCTTTGAACAGTGTGTATGATGTATGTGCGTCCATAGACAAACTCCTCTCTCTCTCTCTCTCTCTCTCTCTCTCTCTCTCTGTATGTCTGGCTTTCCAGATTTCATTATCAAAGAGGCACAGCCCATCAGAGAACTTGGTCAGCAGCCAGGCACAGTTTTTTCTTCTTCTTGTCCTTTGTCAGGTCTTTGTTCCGCCCCTGGCTACACTCTAACAGAACCACTTACTGGTGATTAAAAGGAGGGGACTCGGCGGCGGGGGCGGCGCCTGCGGGCGCGGGGGCCCAGCGATTGGGTTCACCCTCGGGGGCTGCGCTTTCTTAAGTGCCAGCCAGCGGCCTTCGGCCGACCCCCAGCCGAGCACCGACCCGTTGTCCCGGACGTCAGCCGCGCGTAGCACAGCCTTGCCACCGGCTGCCGTTTGGCGGGTGCGGACGGGCGGACAGACAGACGGACGGCGGTGGCGACCGAAGGCGCAGAGTCGCGCGCGGCGGGAGGGCAGAGAAATACGCAGGGCGGGCAGGAGCCAGACTCGCAGCCTCCCGCCGAAGCGCCATGGACGGCACCGGCAACGCCACCCTGCTCTTCGGCGCGTCCTCGCTGCAGCCGGACAACTACACCTTGTCACCCAACGCCACCAGCCTGAGCCCCGGCCCAGACACCCCCATGGCGCCCGCCTCCAGCGCCGGCCCCAGCCCTGGGCTCAGTGTCGCGCCGGGGCCCGGCGTCAGTTTCAGCCCCGGCCCCACTCCGACCCTGACGCCGACGGCCGGCTGCTTCGCGGGTGGCGCCGCCGGCCCGAGCCCTACCCTGTTCGCTCAGCCCGAGGCCGCCCACGAGCCCCCATTCTGGGACACGCCGCTGAACCACGGGCTGAACGTGTTTGTGGGCGCCGCCCTATGCATCACCATGCTGGGCCTGGGCTGCACGGTGGACATGAACCACTTCGGGGCGCACGTCCGTCGGCCGGTGGGCGCGCTGCTGGCCGCGGTCTGCCAGTTCGGCTTCTTGCCGCTGCTGGCCTTCCTGTTGGCGCTCACCTTCTCCTTGGACGGGTCGGCCGCCGTGGCGGTGCTCCTATGTGGCTGCTGTCCCGGCGGGAATCTCTCCAACCTGATGTCCCTGCTGGTTGACGGCGACATGAACCTCAGGTACGGAGCTGCTGTCCGGTAGGCATCTCTCTTCTCCCAGTCAACCGCGTGTACAGCCATGCGTTCAAGACCAAGGAGGGAGGAAGGAGAGGCGGTTAGAATGAGGCGCGGAAGAGGGGAGAAGAAACTGGAGATGATGGGGATGCCCGGGCTTTGGAAGTCCAGGCAAACATGAAGAGGTAGGGTTGGAGGGGAGAAGATCTAGACGGGGACAGAGGTGCTCTGAGGGTCTTGGGGTCTCATCCACAACTGCCTCCCCACCCTCCCTGAGTGTTGGGCTGTCAGTGCAGGTTTGCAGGCCCCGGAAGACAAAGGAAACTGGGAAGTCTGAAGCCAGGACTCACGGGAAATGTAAAAGCAAAATAGGACTATTGGCTCCAATAAAGAAAGTAATCTCATATATAAGACAATATAATTGAGGTTAATCCAACAAGTAGTATTCAGCAGCTTTACCATGCCTCACAGGGTGCTTTGGAGGATTAAAAAGAAAACAAAAATGTTCCTGGCTCTCACAGTCATCCAGACTGTAACCAGCTCACTAGGCTGTATAAAGCAGAGGGCAGCAGCCCTGAGATTTTTCTTCTCCTGCCTGGAGTTCACGTTTCAGTTGGGCTTAGCCATGCTGCTCTCTTGGTGCTCTCCTGGGATGAAGCAGGTTCTTCCCTGACTTCAAGCGGGGGGACTTGCAGTCTCTCCCGTTTTCTTCTACCCAATGTTCAAGCAAGGCTCTTTGGCTCAAAGCCCATTCCGACTTCTGTCCATTCCCTTTTCTGCAGCATCATCATGACCATCTCTTCCACGCTCCTGGCCCTGGTCTTGATGCCACTGTGCCTGTGGATCTACAGCCGGGCTTGGATCAACACTCCTCTGGTGCAGTTACTGCCCATAGGGACAGTGATCCTGACTCTCTGCAGCACTCTCATCCCTATTGGTTTGGGCGTCTTCATTCGCTACAAATACAACCGGGTGGCTGACTACATTGTGAAGGTAAGGTCACTCTTCACTTTGCATACTTAACACACGTAGAGAGTCCTTGGTCTCTGACCCATGGCTGAAACAGTGAGAAGTTTGGGAAAGAGAAGTAAGGAAGAAAAGGACTGGGTAGCCCTTGCATGGATAAACTTAAAAAAAAAAAAGAAAAGTTTATGCCACAAATATAACTTCTGTTCCATCTTTTGGAACTTCAAAAATAATAGCTTTAATTAAGACACCAGGTTAATTAAAAACAGCATAAGAGAACTGTCAGTATTCATAGGAGGAAACAGACCATGGGGGGAAAAGATGACAGTGCAATTAAATGGCAACATGTTTTCCACTAAGAAGTCATGTATTACTAAAAATCAAAGCAGGTGAAATAAAATTAATAGGATTTGTGCAGTACTTTTGAAATGCATTACAGTACTCTACTTTTTAAAAGTGGAACTCTAATTCTGAGAAACTCTGTAGAACTTTCCTTTAAAATGTTTTATTAATTTTCCAAAAGTAAGTTTACACTAATAAGACAAAAAGTAATTTAAAAATTACATCGTAAAAAAATTACATCGTAGAATATAATAGAATACACAAAACATTGGCTTTAAAGCACAAAATAGAATTAGGTCCTGGGTAAATAATGCAGAATATATTCACATTACTAAATTTGTGTTTCTTTTCCCTTCCCCATTGCAATATTTCATTTTTAAAGGTAGTGGAAGAATGGGATTTCTATTATTTTGTGCAATATTTCCAAAATTGCTTTATTTTAAAAAATTGATGCTTTTTGTAGCAGTAGAGATTTTGTAATAGTTGATTGGAGAAAAAATTTTAATATTTCTAAATTAAACTTTCTTTGAAAACTCAAAAGTAGTAGTAAATAAGAATAAATCATGAACAGGATTCTCATTTTAGGAAGTTAATCAAATAAAATACATAACGAATTAGTCTAATTAGTGTAAAATGTACATGCAAATTCCTTCAGACAATGAAGAGAAAAAGGATCACTCTAATGTTTCAATTATGTAGATTTAAGAAGACAGTTTTTTGTGTTTTACTTATACCAAAGTAATCTGATTATACAGAGGGGCTAACTTTTATTAATGTGAAAAATAGAGGGCTCTTTTCAGTACATATATCCAGCCTTGAGTAAAAAAAATTATGCTCTATTGTAAGCATATATATACTCTGAATGTAATAAAGATATATGTACATGTAAATATACATATTTGTTATATGTTATACATAACATATCTATAGATCATCTTGAGATCATTAAGAACTTACTAAGCTTGATCATTAAGGTAATACTATTAATGTGATGGCATTTACTATAAAACCTTGGGAATTCTAAGAGAAAGTCAAATAACCTATTTCCATGCTAAAAACAGGTAAACATATTTAAATAACAGACAATTCAATAAGATAGTGTAACTTTGCTGAACCTATTCCCTAGCCAGCACACTCATTAAGATCCACTTCATAATATCTTTATACTTTTGCAAACACTTTAAAATGAGCATTCAGTGTCAGTGTTCACCCAAATGATTTTAAATGGTTCAAAGGAAATGTTAGAGCCAATATTTTCACAACGAAGAATCAGATTTCCTCTCAAAGCTATTGATGTAGACACACTTTGAAACTTAATATAAGTTTTGATTTATAAAAGTTTGGTTTCTGCTAATTGTACATTTGTAACATGAGTATCTTATATAATAATTACTTCAGCACCATTTAGGGTAGACTTTTTGACAAGCCCAGATAAATTTTGAATAATCTTTTGAAGAATATAAAGTATATGCCAATCCCATAGACTCCAAAGGGGTATCCTCCAAAATATCTAGGGAACCAGAAGCAACACTTAAACTGTTCTGGATCTGTAGTCCCCCTCACAGACACCCACCCAATCCCCTTCCCCATTAAAAAAGAAAGCTACCGATTTGAAGGAGAACTAGGAGAAGGATTTTTAGGTTTCCACCTTACAATTTACAAGCCTGTCTTATTTGCATGAGTGAAATGTACCAGTCAGACATCAAGATGACACACTGTTTTATACAGTCAATTGTTTTTATCTAAAATCCTTCTATTATATATAATAATTCCTAAGAGTCGTTAGAGACTTACATGTGGGAGTTTTCTCATGAACAGGTGAAAAAGCAGGGAGTTGCAGGATTACAAAGAATTCCTCACATCTTATGTTTACATTTTTTTCTTTTCTCTTACCTAATCTAAGAGTTGGTAATTGTTTGGGTATTGCTAACAATTCTCTGAGCTATAAAGTATTTTGAAGGTTAAAAATATCAGACACTCAGTTTCATAAGTCAATAGGCTTTTATGTCCTGTGTAAAACCAGAACTAATTTCTTATGGAAAACACTGGGTCCTGTTCAGGGAAAGCAATGTCCATCTGTCCACTCTATTCATCAGACCATACCTGGTGTCTTGGGCTCAATTCTAACTGCTCTGTTTTTAAGAGGCACATTCACAAATTAAACAAATGCTCAGAACAGTCAGGACTCCAAAACAGTTATGGAATGGAGGCTGAAAGCCTGGGACAGTCTGCCCCCAGAGAAGAGTAGCCTTCCCCTCGTAACTGGTTTTTAAACTTCTGGAGGCTGTTTTGCAGGAGTAGCCGTCTGTCTGCTCTGTGCTGCTCCTGAGGGCCTATCCAAGACAATGGCTGGCAGTTATAGAAGGCAAATGGTCACTAGACATAAAGACAGGTTGCCAAACAATTAGAGCTGTCTGACACGGCCTGGGTGCCTCCTGAAGAGGTGATCTACCCATCTTCAGAAATACTCTGTCAGAGACTTTTTTTTTTTGCGGTACGCGGGCCTCTCACTGTTGTGGCCTCTCCCGCTCCGCGGCATGTGGGATCTTCCCGGATCGGGGCACGAACCCATGTCCCCTGCATCGGCAGGTGGACTCTCAACCACTGCACCACCGGGGAAGCCCTGCCAGAGACTTTTAATGGCAAAGATCTCCATTCTGTGTGGGAGGTCAGACTAGATGACTCTCCTCTTCCAAGAGCCCAGGATCCCCTTGCCTGAATCCCTCTTCAACTATCTTATTTTGATGGCTTGTTTATCCCTGTTCTTTTACTAGGTTTCCCTGTGGTCTCTGCTAATGACGCTGGTGGTCCTTTTCATAATGACCTGCACTATGTTAGGACCCAAACTGCTGGCAAGTATTCCTGCAGCTGTTTATGTGGTAGCGATTTTTATGCCGTTGGCAGGCTACGCCTCAGGCTATGGCTTAGCTACTGTCTTCCATCTTCCACCCAACTGCAAGAGGACTGTGTGCCTGGAAACAGGGAGCCAGAACGTGCAGCTCTGTACCGCCATTCTAAAACTGGCCTTTCCACCGCAAAACATAGGAAGTATGTACATGTTTCCCTTGCTTTATGCCCTTTTCCAGTCTGCAGAAGCAGGGATTTTTGTTTTAATATATAAAATGTATGGGAGTGGAATATTGTACAAGCAAGATCCTCTAGATGAGGATGAAGACACAGATATTTCTTATAAGAAACTAAAAGAAGAGGAAATGGCAGACACTTCCTATGGCACACTGAAAGCAGATAATTTAATTATGATGGAAACCACTCAGACTTCGCTCTAAATATGGAGATACACAAGAGAGTTTATCTTGCTGAAATATTACTTCATGTTTATGGTCTGTGATAGTGTCTGTGGTTTACATAAAGAATAACAATTGGTTCACATTATTATACATGTAACAGTTTTGATCTGCCCACCATAAGGTTGCATTGGTATATTAGCCAAGCGTTTTCATAAATTACAAATCAATGTCATAATATAACTTGCACCTGGGATTGCTAGGGTGCCACCTGAACAAATTTGCTTTTTTGGTTTTTCATCGTTACCGATTTCTATGATTGTTTCAAATGTTAACTCTTAGAAAACAGGGTCTTGGAAATGTAGAATTTTGATGCACTATCTTATATGAGTAAAAACACGCTATATTTGTAAAGCATAATTGAGTTTAATGTAATTGTTGTTAAAAAAAAAAGTGTGCTTGCTCAGCTTATAAATACTTGACATTGTTAAAATTTGACCTGTATTCAGAAAAATCCCCAAACAGGTCTATTAAACAATGAAATATAGTATTTTATTGTCCAACCTGTATCAAATCAGAGAAAAATTACATTAACGTATTTGATTACTCGACCTGGTATCTATTTGTAACGAGTGGCCAACATGTTTCTAGTGGACAAGGCATTTGCTTTCAGCTGGGGACTGATTTGGTCTTCTGCATTTGTGTAAACACACCCTAAATCAGTTTCTCTTTTGGAAAGTTTATTTGGTTAGGAAAATCCGTAGAGCGACTGTCTACCCTAGAGAAGAGCAACAGTTATCAGACCCTCGTGGTACTCAGCAGCACCACCTGGTCACCGTTTGAGGTGGGGGGTTGGGGGCGCGGCGGGGGTGGAGTACGTTCTCCAAAGGGAGAAAACGATTAGCCTAGTCACAGATGCCCTGGAATGCTTTCCCTATGCACTTACTGAAAGGGTTCAATGCGTAGATTTCTCAGGGCAGCCCTGAGATGATGAAATAACCTACAATCTGAGATCGTAGGTATCAGACCCAAAGCAGTTCCCCCAAATCTTCGCATTTTTGCTCACTAGCCAGAGGCAATCAGCCTCGCCTCAGCTTCCCGGGCGGCGCCGACTATCACTCAGGGCTGGGGAGCACCTGGCTCAGCGAATCGCCGTGATGGTTCTCCTGCTGGTATCCTCTTCACCTGGAGCTAGTTCACTTACAGACCAGTTCTGCTTCGCAAAGAAAGCCTTCTTTGCACATCATCTCAGGGTATTTGTGCCAACCTCCGGGTGTGGAAAGTTCCCACACCGAGAAAGTCTGGCAGGGGCCCCTCCGGCGGGGACACCAGCGGTGGCGGGGCGGGGGGTGCGGGGGGCCGAGCAGCGCGGCCAGCGGGGGTGGGGCCCGCGCCCGGCTGCCCCCGGGAGGTCGCTTATTTAGGACGCAGGGGCGGGCAGGAGCGGCAGGGGTGCGCTGATGGCTGCTCTGGGGGACGAGGTGCTGGACGCTTACATGTACCCGGCGTGCGCCCTCTACTCGTACCCGTACCCCTACCCCTACCCGGCCGCCGCCAAGGGCAAGGGAGCGGCGGGCGGGGGAGGCTGGCGGCACCGGGACGGCGGCTACCCTCCCGTTTCCTCCTCCTCTGACGGCGCGGCCTCGTCGTCTTTCCCAGCCTACGGGCAGCTAGCGGCCGCCGAGTACTTCCACAGCTACCAGCGGGCGCAGCTCATGGCCCTCCTGTCGCAGGTGGGCCCCGGCCTCGCCCCGCGGCCCGGCCGCACCAGCATTCGGGACGTGGCTGTACAGGTGAACCCGCGCCGCGACGTCTCCGTGCAGTGCTCGCTGGGGCGGCGTACGCTGCTGCGCAGGGCCCGCGAGCCCGGCCCTGAGCCCGAGGGCGCGGCGGGCGCGGGCGGCAGCTGCCCGGCCTCCCCGGAGCTGGCCCGCCGGGGCCCCGAGCAGGGCAGCCCGCCGAGCGGCGCCCCGCGGCCCGTGCGCTTCCCGCGCACCGTGGCGGTGTACTCGCCCGTGCCCTCCCGCCGCCTTTCCACCCTTCTGGAAGGGGCCGAGACTGCGGCGGCCGAGCAGAGGCCCGGGGCGCCGGACGGAGAGCGAGGGCCGCCAGCTGCGAGGCCCCGAGGCCCCGAGGAGGGAGAGGGGTCGGCGAGGAAGGAGCCCCAACGGCCGCAGTCCGAGGAGGACGAGGCCCAGGCAGGCGTACCGGCGAGCAGGGAGCAGCCCCCGCCGGTGACCGGCGCCCCGGACGCCGCGGGCGAGAGGTGGTCGCCGCGGAGCCCCCAGCCGGGCAAGGAGCGCCTGCGCTTCCAGGTGAGTCCCGAGTCGGCCAGGGAACCGGCGGGGGAGCCCCAGGGCTGTGCGCCCTCCTGGCTCGCGTCCCCGTCCCCGCCCCGCGGCTGCTCGCGACAAGTGGAGGCGCGCGCTCCCTTAGGCGCGGGCACTTCTGTGTGCCTTTCGGCAGCTGCTGAAGTCGTCTTTCTCCGGCAGAATTCAATCCAGTGTAGCTTGCGTGTTGCTGCGATGGTAAAACACCGGTTGCACAGGGGTGGCCGAGGAAACGCCCTTTTAACATTCTTAGTCCGAGCGTGTTTGCTGTATAAAGCTCTGACCACGGGAGTGTAGTCCTGTGTTGATCCTGCACTGGATGATCTAGGATGGGTCTCCGAACATCAGAAGGTGAACTTAACTGGCAAAGGGAGTTGGTTGCCAAGGATCCCACTCACATTTTCTCATTCAGTGTGTTAGAAACCGTTAACAATTGACTTCCGGGGTCCTAGTCAGGATCTTCTCTTGCCCTTAAGACGCAGCCCTCTTCAGAAATCTAATAGCACTGCTGGAGCATCTGTGCTGTGCTGCATTGCTGCCTGAGAGGAGCAGGCTTGGAAGGCCAGTTGGTACTTGCCTGAAACTGGAAGGGCTGGAGCACACTGAGGGGTTGTAACCCAGGGGAGTGGAAAGGCTGGAGAGGTATTAAGAGGCCCGGAAGAGTCCTTTTGGGGTCTCTTCCAGGCTCCCCAGGGCTGTCTAGTGGGGGTGGGGGAACACAGAGTGAATCAAATTTGTGCACAAGCTGTGCGTGATCTTGAGTCTTTACCTTCCTGGGCTTCAGTTTGCTCACCTGTGAAACTGCTCAGTGTCCTCCAAAGTTCCTTCCAATTCTAAAGGCCTAACTCCAAAAACTTGTTTATAACTTGTTTCTCACTGAGAAGAAGAACTTAAAAATAAGGTAATACTACTTTTGTTCATATTATGTGTGAATTATGGCTTATTCGTTTTAGATTCCCAGCACCACTGTTTGGTGGAAACTTAATTAGCAGCATAGAGAACTTTTTTTTTTTTTTTTTGCGGTACGTGGGCCTCTCACTGTTGTGGCCCCTCCCGTTGCGGAGCGCAGGCCCAGCGGCCATGGCTCACGGGCCCAGCCGCTCCGCAGCATGTGGGATCTTCCCGGACCAGGGCACGAACCCATGTTCCCTGCATCGGCAGGCGGACTCTCAACCACTGTGCCACCAGGGAAGCCCATAGAGAACTTTTTTCAAGCTGTTCACCCAAGATCACTTTAGGATGCAGAGTCTAGTTTCTTTTCTTGAGTTTAACCACTTCATTCACGTGTGTTCTAAGATCAGACCTATTCTACAGAGAGAAGCCCTCCCCAAAGAATCCCAAAGTTCAGGAACTCTATGTGTTTGGCTTTCCCCTTGCCTGCCTGAGGGAAAACACCTGCTTAGTAATCTGTTAATTTGCTTTATGAACCAAGATAATCCGGTACATAAATTCTGGTGGGCCCTTGCTTTTCTACTTGATTAAGCCATTAGCTTTCGTAATGATTACGTCGTGGAGACGGACTTGAACCTGATTCTACTTTCCTCCAAGATATGGAGTGGAGCTGCCAGTTTTAAGTGTCAGATCCTTTCCAAGCTTCTGAGATGAAGGCTATTCAGATGTCATGTTGGTTAAACTCTGCTATCCTTTTGCTCAGTTCTTAGAACAGAAATATGGCTACTATCACTGCAAGGACTGCAACATCCGATGGGAAAGTGCCTACGTGTGGTGTGTACAGGGCACTAACAAGGTAAGAAACGCCCTGTAACTGGCATCATCCTGACAAAAAGGTTCAGGAGGGTTTTGCTCTAAGTTTTTCCTCTTTCCCATCACAGGTTTACTACAAGCAATTTTGCAGAACATGTCAGAAGTCTTATAACCCTTACCGAGTGGAGGATATCACCTGTCAAGTAAATTGAATGTTTGTATTTTGTGTTTGAACTGGGTAGTGATTAGAAGATTTAGAGGTAGTTTCTTGAATGTATTTCCTAAAAGAGCCTAGATTCCCAGTGACCTGAGGTTTTGATTTCTTTCTGGAAGGAGTTGTAGAAATAATGCTTAACTGGGAAACAAGGCCTTGGTGTTAGTTTTCTCCTGCTCTTGCAAACCTCGGTCATGTGAACGTCTCTAGAAGCTGTTGCCTCACTTGCAGTGTGGAAGAATGTTTGCTTTGCCTGAGACTCAGCTGAATGTAGGAGAAAGTAAACCTAGAAAACAGATTATCTTTCTACTAATATGAAGTAGTAAAGGTTGACGGTTTTACCCAAATGCGTTTTATGAAGCACATACCCAAGTTAAAGTATTTAGTAAAAGCACGGGTTTTTTAAACTTTCCATTTTGCCTGTGAGTTCAGGAAGGGATTTGTTTTAAAGTCAACCTAAGCTGCTTTAGCTTTAACCCTAAGCTTTATGGGGTTAACTGGTAACAGGTTGCTTGTTACTGTTAACTGAGCACTGCACTGTGATAAAGGGCTCTGATCATCCGAAGAGGGAGAAGTGACTACACTTGCCTGTTAATCACACAGCTAGTGGAGCTTGACTTGCCGGCAGAGACACAGCCTAATCAACGCACTTGGCTCCAGGTGGATGCCGGAAGCATGAACACCGCAGGGTGGGTGGAGAGAAATTAAGTATGGAAAACGTAGACGAATCTAGATCTTGGGAGAGTAGGGTAGATTCTCAAGTAGGAGAGAGGAGTTTGACAATGAAAGCGAACTTTCTAACTACTCTGCTCGTGGCCCAGCAGTTGCCGCTCTGCCTTCTGCCTCAGCTTGCGGTCCTTCGGAGCAGGGAGAAGGGCCAAGGTTAGCTACTGGTGCCGGGCCTGCTACTTGGTTCCTGGCCTCACACCTTCGATGTTGTTAAACTTCTCTCTCCTGCTCGGTTGTTCTCCACCCTTCAAGGGCAGGGACAGATTTCCTCTTAAGCTGTTTTAAAAGAAACGTCACACAATTCAGCATTGAATCCTGTGCAACCTGGGAGCAGGACTGCGTGATAAAATGCTCTACTCCTCCCATCCTTCTCCTTGCTAGGAAGGGATGTAGACAGAACAAGATTAGCACAGGACTTTGCTGAGCGTGCATTCAGTTAGTATTTGAATGGACTAGAAACATAACTGAAGTTCCAGGACATCACCAAGCGTTTATGTTCTGTATGTACTTCTCACTTTTTTTTTTTTTTCAGAATTGTAAACAGACTAGATGCTCCTGCCCAGTAAAAGTTCGCCACGTGGACCCCAAAAGGCCCCACCGTCAAGATCTGTGTGGGAGATGCAAAGGCAAACGCTTATCCTGTGACAGCACTTTCAGTTTCAAATATATCATTTAAATGAATGTGAAAAAACCAAAACCCTGGTCCCGCCGAACGTGTGCTAGTGGAGCAGACAAGTGAGCTTTTTTCCATGCCCCTCTTCCTCCTCTCTGCCGCTCCCTCAAAGTACTTCGTGAAAGGCTGTATTTGACAAAGCTTGTCAAATAAAAGCATTGCAAAACAATTGATACGCTGCGTAAAATCCTTAAGATTTAGGAGAGCCTGTCTTAACAGTCTGGGCCTTTTACTTTAATATCTGTCCATTGCTTACAGAGCAACCAGGCTCTGAACTAGGTTAGTCACTTGAGAGAAAAGTGTAGAGGGACTCACATGTGAGGTTTACTACTTGTAGGTCTGTAGGGCTGATGCCTATAAGAAATTGAATAAAAAGCCATCTATTAAAATGAGCATCCTTCTGGGGCAGGTGGAGGCTAGAGCCAGGCCTTGACGTTTGAGGGGACCTCTGATGTTTGGGGATGGGTAACGCAGAGTCAGAACCCAGAATGGATGGCCCACAGCTGATCTCGGTTTAGTCGGTGCTGAGGGAGAAAGGCTGTGAGCGCTGGTGACTTGCTAATCACGATGTCACAGGTACGGATGGGAACAGGGTGGCTAAGGGCAGCTTTAAGATGTTAAATAACTTCAAGTGGACTTCAGCTGGTGATTTGTTAACTTTAAAAAAAAAAAAAAGCCCTCCTAAATGTATTTAAAGATTCAGTTAGAGGCAGCTTTATTTAGCCTTTGTCATTATGGACTTGCAGTTCTGTAAGTGGAAACAGTGTTTGGCGCCATCTAACACAGGGATTCTCCTAACCTGGTTACCAAGCTTTCTACCTGAGCACCAAGAAAAGACTGAGACCGGGGCACCAGCGTTCTCCCGGTGCAGGGATGGGGGTGGGGGATGACGTGAGGGGTTTTCATGAAATCAGAGTTGAGAGCTGTTGATTGCTTGGTTACAGAAACCACATAATTGGGGCCAGGTGCTAATTAAGCCTTCCAATTTTCTAAGCATCCCATTTTTAAGTTAACCCTTACTACCTTATAGGCCATATATAGTAAGTCTGTTAACATCTTGGATGCTTGTATGTAGACAAATATGGAGAATAAAAAGAAATGAAAATGAGTTTGAAGTCTCTAGAACCCTTTATAGCAAGAGGGAAGGCCTCTAACCATATGGCTTGGTAAGGTGTTTGTAAAAAGGCAGATTCTTAGGTCCCTATCTCTACTGAGTCACTACATGGAGGTGAAGCATTGAATAAGCGCCCCAGGTATTGCTTATGGAATTGAAGTGTGAAAACTACAATTGAGTCAGCCTTGCACTTACCGTAGAAAAACACATGGCTGTGGGCTCTGCCCCTCATAAAACTTCCAGTGTAGTGGGTAGATGGCCATTAATTTCCTGTATAAAACTTCTGCCATGCACTATGTAAGACCTACTTGGTACCTGGTAGGAGGAAAAAAAAAAGGATCTGACTTGGGGAGGTCAGGGAAGCCTTGCCTAAAAAATGACTACAGCTGAGCTAAAGTTTGGATGAGTTGAATTAGACAAAGAGGGGAAGAAAGGACTTTTCCAGACTAAGCTAATGTGTGCAAAGGCCCAGTGGTAGAGAAAGCCAGAAGGCCACAGGGGCAGGGATGGGGATGATGGCAGGTGCAACGGATAGGCCCAGGCTGGGAGGACTCTTTGGACCTTGCTCAGGAGGACTGTTTTTCATATGTCATCAGTAAGAATCCACCGAAAGGTTTATAAAGCTGTGGTGGGGCATGGTGACAGATTCACCTTTTAAAAAAAATAATCACTCTGGCAGTATGGTGGATGCCTGTAAACCTGTACGGAGTCTTGCAAAGATCAGATAAAATGGTGGTGGGACCAAAGAGAAATGAAGGATGAGAACTCTAGGTGTGGGTGAAGGTGATGTGTTTTGTGCTAACACTATTAACTCCTGATGTGGTTGAGGGTATGTACAGGGATAGGAAACCGATCTGACTCACGTGACGTGCAAGGGGTACATAATATTCACTCAGCATTTGCTGAATGAATGAGGAACAATAGGAATATACCTTCAATGAGTCCTAGGACAAATTCAGTGGTTATTAATACAGCTATTAAAATGGCTATTAATCATTCTTTAAGCTTAATATTGTTTGCCATTAATTTTCCTAATAGAGCAGCTAACCCTGTTTTACAGCTGAGGAAAGCAAGGATCAAGATACGTGTCACTTAGAGTTAGTGGCCATTCGGACATTGAACAAAGTGGTATAAAAACTCATTCATAAGAGTTATGGTGACAACATTCTACCAATAAGGTACTGTCAAACTGTATGTATAATTGGAAATTTGTAAAACTGATTTTTCTTTGAGAGAGTGAGAGGCTAGAAGGAAATATCCCAGAATACTGTTCTCTCTGGGTGTCAAGAGAAGTGATTCTAGTTTTGTTCATATTTCTTACATTTGCTAAAGTGACAGTGGATCACTTTGAAAATTTAAAAATAAGAATGCCATAAAGTACAATTATTATCACATTGATTCTTATTTCCTCTAGTGTAGGTTATGCTGGTGGATGAGCAGTTCTCATAGACCAAAAGGAGGTACACTCACTCTGGCTTTGGTGAGTCTGTTCCAAGAAAATGTCTGACGATTTCCTAAATTTAAGGTAGATCTTCTATCACTAAAAGTAGAAAATATTTTTTAAATTGTGTAAAAATCCTTTGGATTTTTCTTCTTTGGAGAAACTGCCATTTATTTGTTTTTTTTGTTTTTAATTTATTTGGCTGCACCGGGTCTTAGTTGCGGCACTCGGGGGTCTTTTTAGTTGTGGTATGCGAACTCTTAGTTGCGCGTGTGGGATCTAGTTCCCTGACCAGGGATCAAACCCGGGCCGTCTGCATTGGGAGCGCGAGTCTTAGTCACTGGACCACCAGGGAAGTACCCAGATCTCTTATCTTGTGATTTTACAAACTTACTGTTTAAAAATGATAAATTTAGTGGGCAAAGGAAAAAGTTTGTATGAGCAAAGACTGGGCTCTGATTGGAACTAAATAAGGTGTTTAATAAATTAAGCATTTGATATATTTTGTTAATAAGTGCAAACTTTGGACCCAGAGGACAAGGAGCAAAAAATTATAGGTTGTAAGGAAATCTGATTTGCAAAAGGACAATCTTAATGACTTTATATCTGCATCTTGCTTTCTGCATGTGTATTAATCTTTAGTACATTATTAATAGGCTTAGTTACATATAAATAGGAGAAGGAAATTTCATTGTTTGGAAGGTTTGGTTTGGGTAATTAGTCAATTGAACTGAATCTGTTCTTCCACCCCCACCCCCTTTATTTTTTTTGCGGTACGCGGGCCTCTCACTGTTGTGGCCTCTCCCGTTGCGGAGCACAGGCTCCGGACGAGCAGGCCCAGCGGCCATGGCTCACGGGCGCAGCCGCTCCGCGGCATGTGGGATCCTCCCGGGCCGGGGCACGAACCTGTGTCCCCTGCATCGGCAGGTGGACTCCCAAGCAAGCACTGCGCCACTAGGGAAGCCCTGTTCCCCCCTTTTGAAGGGAAATTATTTTTAAGAATAATGAAGGCAACATTTGAAAAGTTCCTTAATTATGCACACTCTAATCATTCATCCTTTCTTAAAATACAACACAAACCAACAGCTACAATGCTTTTTTATTTTAACAAAAAGGATATAAGGAGGGTGAGAAAAATAGGGGATGGTAAGATAGGCTGTAAAGTGTGGTGTGTCTCCAGACACCCACCCCTCTCTTCCTGCCCCGCACCCAGAAGTTATTAAATAATTTAAAGGACACCATTTACAGTTCCAGAACACCATCAAAATAATTGTTTTTATCAGGGTCAAAAAATACAGTGATTATGAATGTGCTGTGACCAGTTACAGAACTTTACAGGTAACATAACTCTAGTCAGCAGTCCAGCGGCGTGCACAGGGCCCTCAGTTACTGCACTTGAGCATAATTACATCTCTGGCAGGGGTCTGCACCGCCAAGAAAAGGCAAAGCCAAGCATTTCATTTCTACATTCTAAACTCTGGAATCCCAGAGCCCAGTTTAAAAGAAAAGTCACAGTGGATAAGAGATGCATATAAAAAATACAAGGTGTTCCTTTCAAATCAGAGGACTTGTGGGACTACATTCATTTCTTTTACAAAATGCTATTTAAAAAAAGGACAGAGAATCCAGTTCATGTTATGCTACAGGCTTGGACAGTGAATACGTATATTGCATGTTTTGGTAGTCAGTCTTCAGGCTTCCGTTCATCTTCCCCCATAGCCCCAGGTTCCTTTAGGGTGAAACATGTGAGTCCTGAATAAACATATAAAAATGCATTTGCATCTCTCTTCTTGAATTCTGCAGACTCGAGGGCCTGCAAGTCATATATTTTACCATCAATGACCACAATTTTTTCTTTAGCTTTGTACACCTCTTCTTGTATAACAGTGCATTGCACAAATGTACAAGAAAATACTGGTTTTAATCTATACAGTTTCTATAATAATTATGGAGTAAAATAAGTTAACTTTTCTAATGAGAAGAGCTGACGGGCAGCATACATCTTTATTTTACATTTTAAAGTCTCTGCAGGCATCTACTTTGGTTAGTTATCAACAATCGTAACATAAGCACTGATCAGAGAACTGAGCAGCATTCCAATAACGTTAACAGATATATTATTTCTTCTTGAAATACTGGGAAAGCCCAGTTTTAAAATATTATTAAAATGTTCTAACATTTACACACTATGAAGAGTTAGATCTAATAAAATAAAATTTTTTCAAAAATAATCTTGCAGTGCTCTTTTAGGCATGCTCTGAGACGTTATCACCAAACATCCATACCTTGAAAATATGACTATCACATATTCACACATCTCAGCTCGCACACACACACACAATTCCTTATACAGACCAAAAAACAAAACACCCACGCCCTTATCCCACATGTTGGGGGGGGGGGAAAAAAAAATCAATGGTTTTTGCAAAGAAGTCTTTCTGTGTATATCCATCCGACTGGATGTTCTTCATGTAGATGGTTAACTATCACTTGTTGATTATGCTTGTGACTACTAGAAATCCAAGCATCTCTGCAGGTCTTCAGCTAAAATGAACCAGCCTCGATTTCAGCCTCATTTCACCTGCTTTCCAATGTCTCAGTATTAGAGGCCATTATTGCAGACATTCTTAGAATTCTTTTCTTTCTCCAGAAAGCAATATATTTGTATGCATCACTTTTAGCCCTTTTCTTTTCACTTAAGTAATTAAAAAAATTCTTTCTTCATACAGTTATTGTGGGAGGTATTGGCAGCTGTTAAACGATTCGTTTTTTTCCCCTTCAGATCTGATTCTGACGTTCTTACTTTTTTTACCCTGGTGAAGTTTGACAGTGAACTGCAAGGGTCCATAGAAGGTGCTCGTTAATATTCTTAATCGCCTTCAGTTTAGTCTCTTCCTAAATGCCTGAAGTTTCTCAGAATCCAGTGCTCACCAAATTTCCAATTGGTTTGGCCTGTGCTAGGAGTTGGTATGACTGCACCATGCGTAGAGACTCTCTTATTTCTAGATTAAGTTCCATCAATTTGTAGTTGGCTTCTGACATGTCCAGGTCAGAGCCTATGACTGCAAAGCTTCCCGTCTGGCCCAGGGTCTGGTGATGGAAATAGATGTGTAACAGTGTCTGGACAGGGTCATCTTCACAACTGCCAAAGATATCGTTGGGCCACAGAGATCTGAAAACACACAGTATTTTTAAGTCCTGAGACTCAAAGTAATTATTCAAGATAACTACTTTTAAGTTAATACCTATAAAAGTAATTTCCTTTTGAATCACTGAGGATCTGTTTTAATATTTGAGCAAACATTAATGTGGAAGTATCACAGAATGAACAAAATCTAAAATTGGTGTCATTTCATTGGTAACTGTACAAAATAAGGTCATGTTTTCCTTTCACAAAGACATAATATTCAAACATCAAACTGAAAACCAAACCCAGTCTTTATTTATCAACTTCCAGTTAGGTATAAAGGCATCTCCTATAAATTCCTTCACAATTTACCTGAAAGCTTTGACTTGTGCTACAGCTGATATAAATTCCTTATTTTTCAAAGTTTCAATTAAAGTATGAATGGCAGTTTCTATAGTAGTTTGTGCAGCTTTGGAAATGTCAATTTCTTCACTTTCTGAGGCGGACTCGGCTTCTTTGAGGATAGTTTCCAACTGGGCAAGTTCCTCTGACATGTTGAAGACCTAAAAGAAATAAATATACCTTAAAAGGATCAATTTGTATGTTCAGTAACAACAAGAGCCTTTACTTGGCAGTGAAGGTACATCTAATGGTGGCAGTATTTTCTCTTAAAGATTATTTTCAACGGTTAAACTTAGTCCTTATGGGCAGTTAATATTTCGAGTTCTCTATTCAGTTGGAATAAATAATTTCAGCTGCCAAATAGTAGTCTTTACTCTTGATAAAACAGGTGGTCTTAAGTGTAATAACTGTTACATTGTAATAAGTTAAAATAATTGGTTGCAACCAATGTTTATATTGGTTTTAACATGTGATATACACTTCATCTTGGATAGTAAAAATACATTTATGTTATTTTTTTTTTGCTAACAGTAGGCCTGGAATTATCATGAAAAAAAATTTTGACGGTAATGAGAAGGCTTTATATTTTAAAGGGTTACTTACCCAGGGTATTTTATATAAACCAGTACGTGTTTATTTTTTAAAATAAATGTAACCACTTCAGATTAGAAAGCGAAGTGATTTCCTCGGTGATAGTTTTGGTACCAGTTGACAAGGGGGAAAAAGACTCAAGTCCCTACTTTTGAATCTATTCATGACACGATTTCTAACATTCGCAGTGCTCTTGACATGTTTATTCTTGTGTGCATTACTTAAACTATAGAAATACTATGTGGACAAGACGTTAGAGGCTTTCATAATACAATTTTGTCTTTATTGAATTGACGTGCTTTACTTCATTTTTGATTACAGATGATCTGTTGCTGCTACCGCGATCTTTAAGGTCTGGGATCTTTTAAG
Organism: Phocoena sinus; assembly: GCF_008692025.1. Taxonomy (NCBI): domain Eukaryota; kingdom Metazoa; phylum Chordata; class Mammalia; order Artiodactyla; family Phocoenidae; genus Phocoena; species Phocoena sinus. Next base: position 72,634,582 of record NC_045767.1, read on the forward strand.
ATCGCTGGATATCTGCCGTCACATTTACGAACAGGTCCTGAAATAGTACATCATTTCAAAAACCAATAATGCTTAACTGGGGTTGGGGCGCGGGGGGGGGAAGATTCACTATAAGCGACTTTTCACTTCATTGCTCCTGCAAGGAAATATGTATGCATGTTTTTTAATTTCCTAGAATCAGTTACTAATGCCTAGTACAACTGAATATTTACCTCTGCTTCATTTTTAATTGTGTTTACTTGATTGATAAGTTTACAGTAGGCTTGGAACAGAAGCAGCAATTGAAAATGCAATTTGTATAACCTTCGGCAGAGCTCCAGTTCCTAGAAATAAATAACACTGTGTTAAATTTAGGTGTTATTTTCCATATTTGACTAGACAACATATTTCAAATAAAAATTTATAAGTAAATAATTGTTAAAATTTGTTCTGAGCTTAATTTTTCTGCAGTAAGCAAGTTAATATGGTATAGAAGTTGATGAAAGACAGATGAAAGATGCTCTGAAGACTGGGATTAAAATAAAAATTTAAAGATTATTGGTTACATAATTCATTTTTAGTGTGAAGCACATTTTCACATTAGACAAACAGAATTTTTCAGCAGGCAATAAATAGAATGCTTTAAAAAGAATTCACTAGAACTTAAAACTTTAACTTCATAACGAGAAGAATTTACAAGTGCATATACTCTTGCCACACTGAGATGTACATCTCACTGCGTTTATCAACAAGTGCTTGATAAAGCAAAAAGTAAAACTCTGGATAACCTCTCACCTAAAAAGTAAGAATAGTTTGTCTTTAAAATGAGTTCCTTTTTTTTTTTTAAAAAGCAAATTTGTAATCTCACTGAAACAAGACAATGAAATTAACAAATGCACTTGGATTCTTAAAATTAAGAAATATAAAAGGAGACATGTTAGAGATGTGTAAAAAGGCAGCGCTAGTTGTACAGATTAATTATAACACCTCATTGTCTTTGTAGGACTGAAACATTTCATGGATTAGGGCTATGCAAAACTGAAGCACACACTACTCTTAAAGCAGTCCATGACAAAACATTGCTAGGTCACAAATGGCAAATGAAAACCAGTTTGTCTGACATGGATAAGTAGTCTATAAATTAAGACAGGTCACTTACTGCTAGAATTTCCATTTGCTAAGCAAGAAGGTGATCGGGTCACAAAAAATACAAAGGAAGAAAAAGACCAAGAATTAGTGTAACAAATCATTTTAACTAGGGTCACAGATGTCCCAGGCAAACTGAAGAACATTTAAAATTACACCCAAAAGAAAAATTTATGATGCTGTTTCCAGAATAAAACTTCTTAGACATTTACTGTAACAATCCAGGGTGTTTTTTCACTCTTTGCCAAATAACAGCTAAATTACATTTAGGCTATAGTTTATTTCTTGTGCAAAAGCTACAAAGAATAAAACTAGTGGGATACTGGGAAAGTTGGCTACTGAAAGTGGTCTTCTATCTGGGTTTTTATAGCCTTTCCAAAAAAAAAAAAAAACAAATAAATTTCCGTTAGTAAAGTGGAAAACTTCTGATTAGAAAATATGAAATGATTTGCTCTTCTCAGAAAATAATTGGTTTATAATTTTATGTAATATGTATTTGCCCATGAGAAGATTCTGGCATGGCTCATTCTGGGTTGCCTACCCTTGGCTGTCTAAGTCCTAAGTTGCCATAATTAGTGCTGAATCGGAAGGTAAAATATTGAGAGCAGTTGTGTGTTTTAAATTGCATTGCAAATGTAATTTAGTAAACCTCAGCAATTCAACCCAACTAGGTTTGAATCAAACGAGATAACGTAAAATACACTGTGAAACATCCAGGTTATGGAATATTTAAAAATTATTACATTAAAATATCTACAGCAACTTAGACCTAGTCTCATTAATGGAGAAGAATGACTTCTAATTAAAACAGCAATCGCCATAATGTAAATATTGCTTCTACAAGTCCTTTTTGAAATCTGCTTTTCTAAATAGTTTCCTCTGAAGCACTGTTTATATAACATTTATTCCTATCAATTTAGAAGGGATTTGCTAAGCAAAGGTGAACTTCAGCTCCCTACTGCTTACCATAAATTATGTAGATGGTCATCCTGTGAATGTTAGTTGAGCACAATCCAATGTCAAACGTATTAGCGTATCTAAATTTCTGAGGTTTTACTTACAGTTTTATATGGAAACTAACAACAATTTGAGCTTTTAAGTATTTTTTTTTACTTCCATTAGCATAAATAAAAACTGACTCTACACACGTATTATCCAGAGCATCTACTTTGGGATGTAATGGAAAAGAAAATCACTGATAAAGTTTACGATCACAACTGTAGGAAATAACACAGACGTAATTAATTTCATAGCTCTGAATTACTAGAAATCACGCTAAATATGTTAACACTGTACATTTAAAAATATTGCTTTTTAGTGTACTGAAATTTGCATATACAGTCTTCATTTACTTTTAATATGTATTGATTGCTTATTATGCAAAAGACTATACTGGTATACAGCGAAAGACAATACATAATGTGCAAAAAGGGACCCCTGCTCTCAAGGAGCTGAATGTGAGAGGAGACCTAAGGTATCAGTGGAAGTCTTCAACGTACAGAGTTTTCAGTTTTCACTTAGTAGAAAACCTCAAGCTATACTAATTGACACAGACTCCTGGAGATGGAACTCATTTTCTTCAAGGTAGAAGGGGTATAAGAAATCACTTAGTCTAACCACCTAATTAATATATGAGAAAAGCAGTTTGTTACTTGCTTAAGCCATAGTGGCAAAGACAGAATTAGAACCAAAGGATCTAATTCTAGTCTGGGGTTAATTTCTTATCTTGCCTCGTTTCTTTCTTTACACAGATTATTTGACAATTTCTTTATGACAGAGCAGGATTTGGAGTCAGCCTTCCAAGGTTTGAATCTTAATCTATTTACTTACTGAGTCTAGATAAATTAGCTTCTCTGAGCCTCAATTTTAATTTGCATACACTTTTTCTCATTTATTTAAAAATATTTATGAATTGCTCATTATGTATCCTCATCTGTGTAATGGGGCTAATTACAGCATCCACTGGACAGAGCTGTAAGGACTGAGCTAATGAATGTGAAACGCTCAGCACACTGCCTGGCAAACAGTTTACGTTTATTGAGAGCATACTGTTATTTTCTCAACATTTCAGTTTTGTAAAGCTTCACATTTTTATTACAATAGTACAATAACTTACAGTGACTAGAAATCTGTAACAATCTGATGTTGTAAAAGGTTAGAATTCTCATGTCAAATGCAAAGGGTGTTAACTGATTGATACATGTTCCCCATATGAAGTTATACTTTTATTAGAATGATTTGTAGGTCTTAATTTTATCCTCCTATAATGTATGTGTTACATATGTGCACTTTTCTCTAAGCAAATATATTACTATTATTTTCACTGAATTTTATATTAGCAAAACCCATAATTTATCCAATCAGAATTTCAGCTTTGGAAGGGCTAGTATGAATGTATATAACATTACTCAGGTTTGATATCCTGACCAGACTATTTATCTGTAGAGTACTAATGCAGAATGAAAAAATGTTTAGAGAGGCAGATGCAACTAAAAGTCAACTTGGACTGTCCAGATATTCATCGAGCTTATCTATGGAATGTTATTAAGCTTCAGTCATAAGCTGGCCGTTCATTTTTATTGAAGTGAATTTTTCATTACTAAGCCAATATTCCATTGAACCTAACTTTTACGAAGATTGTTCTGATAACAAAAATGAAAAATGTTACAAATATTCTTTATTTCTAGGAATATCAAGAACATTTGAGCATACATATTATTTTACCTGATACAGAAATATAGCAAAACTAAGAATAAGAAACTTACTTGTGCATCTGTGTTTATCCTATACATGTCTTCTTTGGCACCAAATGTCCTCTTACAATTGTCCAACCACTGAAAAAATAAACAACAGTAAATTTTAATACAGTAATTGCACAATGCATAATGAAATTGGTACTGTAATGGCCTGCTCATATAAAACAACAATCTTGGACTTCCCTGATGGTGCAATGGTTAAGAATCCGCCCGCCAATGCAGGCGACACGGGTTCGAGCCCTGGTCTGGGAAGATCCCACATGCCGCGAAGCAACTAAGCCTGTGCGCCACAACTACTGAGCCTGCGCTCTAGAGCCCGCGAGCCACAACTACTGAGCCCACGTGCCACAACTACTGTAGCCCGTGCGCCTAGACCCCGTGCTCCGCAACAAGAGAAGCCACCGCAATGAGAAGCCTGCTGGCCGCAACTAGAGAAGAGCCTATGTGCAGCAACAAAGACCCAAAGCAGCCAAAAATACTAAATAAATAATTAATTTAAAAAATAAATAAAACAACAGTCTTAAAAAGTGAACTTGAATTTCTAGGACTGGTTGTAGACATAGGCTTTCATCTCCATTTGAGCCGAATCATTTGTATGCAACAAACCCAAGCAGAGGATACTGTGTATGTGGCTACATGCACACGCTGGGGACGGTTTACTAATGGAAACACAATCAGCTGTCTTCTATTCCAGGGCCTTGTGGCGCTCCATTTCAGTAAAGAATATTCATTTTGTAGATTTTATGGGAAATCTTCACAACCTATACCTGACCTTTGTCTAATGTAAGATGGGGAAATGAAAGATGGGCTTCCTGTCCTGTCCTGTTAATTTAATAAAGGCAACTTAGAAAGAATTAACCAGGTCCGTTTGCTTATCGGAAGTGTAATTCTCAGAAGACTTGTGTCATTTTTAATTAGTGAAACAGAAACTAAAATACATTTTAAATCTTGTTTTTGTTTCTTTTTCTTCCTTTTTGGACAGCAATAAATGACAAACATATTATCTCCAATGAATATTGAATACAGAAGCCAAATGTGGATTTTCCTTTTCCAGGGGCTGGTCCTAAAGATGGATATTTATTTAAGGGACCTTTTCCTCGGTCAGATAAAAAGAAAATAATAGCACTACGGTTTAGTGGGGAAAAGACACTGGAGTCATAGAATTTCCAAGCTAAAGTGAAAGCTTAGAGCCTTCAAGTTAAGCTCCTGGGTTTCCACGGTTTGATATTATTAATATTACCAGTTCTTTCGACTTCCTAGTTCTTTTTGTGTGATAGATTAAATATAATAAAACAAATATATATATATATATGAAGTCATTAGGACTTTGAGAAAAACTACTAGCTACGTTTTTACTCTTTGAAAATATTTCAGTAGTAGACATTTGAAATTCTCAGTTGTAGCTGTTAATGGTCTACATGCAAAGAATGAAAATTAGATGTCTCGGTTGTTTCAAAACAATCTCTTTGACCTTATGTCCCTTTTATCCTGGTTCCTCAGCCTACACAGGCCCTCAGGCTCTTTACTTGACAACCTCTCAGAAGAAAAACATGTTAGGCTTTCCTAGTAAGATACAGCTGCTGGCGGTCACTGTCAAAAGCTATCTAGCAGATTTCTTTATATGAGCAAAATTCAGTTGACATCTATCATGGAATCTGTACCTTAATCTTTATTCACTCAAAATGTTAAAATGCCTATACACTTCATCCTCATCACAAGTCCGGCCCAGTTTGTCCAAGTATACTGATACATTTGAAAAAAATACTTTCAATTGCTTATTTGATGGCTTGTTCTTACTAGATATAATTTTTTATACTGTATGCCTATGATATGGCATTTGGGGGGCACTATTCAAAGTAATTATTTCTAATTTTTATTCCGTTACAAGAAAAGTCCCAACCCTATTGTCCCGTGGCTACACACTGGCCTGCAAAAGTACAGGTCCACACCTTCCCAGTCAGTGTATACAAGATACAGTGTACAGAATACCCTCCAACTCACATGTAACAGTCTTCCTGTCATGATGGATTTTTTTTTTTTCCCCCCATGATGGATTTTTTTTTTACTCAAGGCTCAAATAAAGGTTAAAATTTAACTGGAGAGGTTTGGCTTCTGGGTATGATGGGGTAGCTTGTATAAGGCCAGTCCTCCAAGAACAACTATGGAAGCTGAATACCACCAGCCAGGAGGATTTAGGGAGTCAGAGAAAAGTACTGAAGGGAGCTGTACATTGACTCCAGCATTACCCTAGGGGACTTGCTCATTGATGTCCATGGGCTCAGAAGCTGAACAAAAAGTAGTGGCTTATAGTTCACTGGGCTGGGAAAACAGGGCTATCACAGGTAGTGAGGTACTGAGGGCCAAGATCCTGGAGAAAAGATAACTGCAGAGAAGGGAGCCGACCAATCTGTGTGCAGTTTGCTCTTGGGGCACTTGTTCCTGTATCTGTCATGTGCAGGAGGAGAGGCTAAGAAAGCAAGTAATAGCATCTGGGAGGATGAAAAGATAAGCAGGGACTTTCTGGTCTCGTGGTGCTGGGGAGATGAGATAAAAATTGTTCAATCCCTGCCAAGAGAGCAGGGTCCTGATAAATACCCCAGGCTTTCACCTGTGATCCTTAGAAGACTCAAGGAATAATAAAAGAATGTATAACTAAAAAAATATTAGAGGGGAAAAACTGAATAATGAAAAATCGTTGATAGAAAAGAAGAAAGGAAGGAAAAAGTAACAGAATAGATGGGATAAGAAATGGTGAGATGGTAGCTTAGGAAGGAATCAAATTCATTTTTCTCTTCCATACAAATATTTTAATGGATTCGGCACAATTTACCGAACATTCTTTTCCTACTGCATTGCCGTAGAGCCTTTGCTGTAAATTATATGATTCTATATGTGTGGGTCTGTTATGTTCTATTGGTCTATTTGTCTAATTTTATGCCCGCACTACACTCTTTTGAGATTTTTAATAGGTCTTACTGGATGTAGGTCTCACTCTGTTGTTTAGACCTTGTTGTGGCTCCTTTTGGACAAGATTTGGAAGCCATTTTCTGTCGAGGGCAGACAGTAAATATTTTAGGTGTTGCAAACCATAGATTTTCTGTTGCAACTGTTCTGTGTCACAGTGCAAAAGAGCCATAGACAATAGGTAAACAAATGGGATGGCTATGTTCCCAAAAAGTTTATCTACAAAAACAGGCAGGGAGCCAGATATGACCTGAGGGCTATAGTTTCCTGACCTGTGTTCACGACTGTAATCAGCCTGTCAATTTCCATTAATATATTGTCTGAAATTTGGAATGAGATTGCATTCAATCTATAGATCATTTTGGGGAAAAATGACTTCACACTGTTGCGTTTTTTGATTCATAAACATGGTATAGCCTTCCATTTATTCGGGAGGCCTTTAATTTCTCTCAGTAATAATTGAAATTTTCTGTGTGGAGGTTTAGCACATCTTTAAACAGACTTAATTTGTAGGTATTCGATGTTCTCCTGTTGTAAGTGGTATCTATTGCTGTATAACCAACCACCCCTAAAACTTAATGGCTTCTTAAAACAACAAGATAAATCTTTGTGTTGGCTGGGAGTTTTTCCTGGTCTTGCCTAGGGTCACTCATGAGTCTACAGTCATCTGATGGCTTGACTGGGGCTGAAAGTTCCAAGCTGGCCTTCCTCAAGTGTCTGGTATGCTGGCAGTCAGCTGGATGCCTCCACTCTCCTCCACATGGCCTCTCATCCTCCTGGAGGCTGGAGATCAAATAGTTTTCCCGAGTTTGTCCCAATTTACACTCTGACAGGCATGATGGCAAAGGCAGAAGCTGCAAAAGACCTCTTAAGTGCTAATCTCAGAGGTTGCACAGCATCACTTCTTAATTTGATTGGTCAGAGCAAGTCACAAGGCCATCCAGACTTAAGAGGTGGGAAAATAGATTCCATCCCTTTGATGGGAGGAACAACAGCAAAGTCATATTGCAAAGAAGCGTGGACACAGAGGAGCATGACTCATGGGGATTATTATCACAGCAATCAACCTCCTAGGATAGACAGAGATTTCTGAAAACACAAAAGCACTAACCATAATGGAAAAGATGGATTAACTTGGACCTAAGTAAAAGGAAAAACTTCTGTTGATCAAAAAAATGCTATTGAAAAAAAATGCTATTGAGATAGTGGAAATGCTAGCCACAGAGGGGGAAAAAATTTGTAATTCATACATCCCGTAAAAGGCTTGCATTTAGAATGAAGAACTCCTACAAATCAATAAGAAAACCACAAATAACCCATTTACAAAATTGGGCAAGATACTTTAGGCACAATTCACAAAATAGCTAAATGAAGAAGAAAAGGTGCTCAAACAGTCATCTGACAGATGCAAAATAATATCATGAAATACTACCTCACATCCACCAAAAATGACAAAATGTTAAAAGTTGGCAATACCAAGTGGTGGCAAAGGGATTAGGGCATGGCAACTCCTGTACACACTTCTGATAGGATTGTCAATTGATGTAACCTCTCTTAGAAAACTGCTTGGCAGAATCTACTAAAGTTGAACAGATGTATACCCTGTGACCCAGCAATTCCACTCCTAGATAGATATCCAACAGGTATGTGAACATATATACGTAAAAGACATGTATAAGAAGTTACACAGCAACATTATTTGTAATATGGCCAGATCTTGCCCGATACTTTCCTGCTACTGAAAACTCTCCTCTTCTCCAATCTGTCATTACTATTTCAGTCCAGATATAAGATCATTACCCCCTTAATAAGTATTTTCTTATACCATATTCTTTTCCTGAGATAATCCCCCAATCTAAAATTAACGTCTGTCAAGGACTAAGGTTGCATCTCTAGTCCATGAAGTTTTCCTATCAGCCAAAAGGGACCTCTCCTTGGAAATCATACATTTGGTTTGCATCCGTTCTCTGTTAGACCTGTATGATTTGCCAGTACTTTTATTTATAGCTATAATTTAAACATTTGTTCCTAATTATTCCTGCACAGTATCTGTGCTTTATATTCCTATCTAGAGTATTTAGGGAATAAGAAACAGGTTTAACACTTCATTTTTCATAGGCCTTTACATGTGATAGATATTTAGTACTTATTAATGGAAGACTCATCTCCTATTCTAGGGGAAAAAATGCCTACTGTATGCAGTTTGTGTGAAAAGGAGAAACTTTTTTTCCTTTAAGTTTTTCTGCCCCTGCCAATTGAAAATATACTGGATTTACTCTCCGGGAATAGAACGACTGTGTTTTGCAGTGCCACACTGGAGTTAAACATTTCTTTGCAGGTAGTGTCTATAATACACTGTGTGCTTCTTTCTCCCTTTGCTTGCCCACGTACACATACACATCACAGGAAAAAGAGGACCACTTTGTCACAGGTTGCAGATTTTTCTGGACCACAACATCACTGTGCCTTTCTCAGGGGAATACTGCCTTTATACCCCAGCTTGCAATGTTGACAGCAGCTATTATAGTCTCAACACAGAAGCATTTTATAAAGCTCATTTTCCATTGTGCTCTTAGGCTCTTAGAGGGCCAATTTCTAAAAGCTAAAGATAGGACTTTACTGGACAGAGAGCTCCAAGGCCCCAACATTCTCAGTATAACCCTGAGGCAAGTGTTAATAGGTTCTGTGTTCCATCTCAGCTATTATGCCAGGTTAGCGCTTCTAGTGTCACAAGCAACTACTTTATTTTACATGGTAAAAACAGACTGACCTGCTCAGCTGCTTCTCGTTTGGCATTGTATGTATCCAGGTGCTCTTGCAATTCCAAAACACTGAACTTGAGTGTTTCTAGCAAATCACAGGACATCAGCTGTCAAATCAGAAACACATTGATACAGGTCACCATTTCAGATCGCAATCCTGAGACCAAAAACTTTGGTTTTCAGGCCAGCTTAAGCCGGCCTCCCTAGCTGTACGCTGTCCCATACTAAGGACTGACCTTTCACTGAAACAGAGGAGAAGTGCAGTGCAATGTCAGAAGGATAAGCATGCCTTCAACTGCCTTCAAAAATGGGCTCAGGCAAAAATGGCATGTCAGTCCAGGATATACCTTAAAGGTAACACCCCTGAAGCTTTTTTAAACCTTAATTCTTTGAAAACCTTAATACATCATCTACAGGCGTGCTTGGACACAAGTGGGGAAGACCAGGGAGTTCTGGGTTCTTCATGGGGGGAGGTCTAGCCCTCTCCTACCCGCTTTTACTCAGGAATCAGGAAAAGTCCACATCTCTAGAGCATGATTTTTCAGCTTCCCCATCTAGGACTCTGTGGAGGGTGAGGGCAGGGAGAGGCCAGAATCAGAAATAGTCACAAGCCACTGCATATAATGCACGGGAATTATATTCTGCTAGATATTTATAATCAAGTTGAAAATATGAACCTTCAGACTTCAAAATTCTGAATTACCTTAAAAAAAGACCGTTTACTGAATGATGCCATTTCAATTCAGTTTTTATAATAAGCCCTCGTGTTAAAACTTACTGTTTCAGCATCCACAAAGACTGTCGGGCATTCTGAACACATCATCATCACTTCCAGTGAACTTTTAAATTTGGTACCGATGCGTTGCAGACTCTCACCAAGAAAGGTGACTGCCTCATTAGTTATGTCTCCAAACTTTCTTTGAATTGACTATGGAGAAAACATAAGAAAAATGTTAGTATTTCATATGAAAGCTTTTTTTCATGTTTAAGTAAAAAAGCATAATTTATAATTAGAGCAACCTTTTATTTTAAAACTATTATTGTAGTGATATATAGAACTCTTAAAACTGATCTGTAAGTCCTTGTTTTTAGGCACTTCTGTAGGAAACATGGTAATTTCTAAAAATGATCAAAACAGTATTTACAGAACAGTATTCCTGAAAAAAGAAAAACTATTGATACAGGCCATTCATCTCCCCATTCCTGAGGTTTTTTCATTAGGAAAGACAGAAGGAATACATGCTATATACGCTGTTGGAAATAAAGTCCTCACATGTGTGAGGAATTAGCTCTTCTAAAGTTATGTTTCTACCTGAAAGAAACTTTCAGTAAAAGTAGTGTACTCTCCTTGGCTATGAGCTGCCTTCTGACTTTAAGTCATCAAAATGCATCAAGGGTAATCTTCTCAAAACTCAAGAATATTCAATCACATAAAACAATCAGACAGTGCCTGACCCATAGTGAGCACTCAATGAATTAGTGTCATCAACAGTGTAATTACTATACAAATACTTAACGTGTACCTACATGTATATGTGTAGCACCATTAGCTGTCATTATGATTAATTAGAAAAAAAAAAAGCATAAGCCACAGTCTTGGGCATCAAGAAATTTATATCTCTGGCATGAAAAGAATATAAATAGAAACCCGAGTAGCAATGCAAAACTACAGAACTAAATAAATAAATGCTCCAGGTAATAAGCACTAAAGAACTTCCAGGAGGGAGAGACCGAAGGTTGGAGTGGTTGGTTGGGAAAGCCTCAGAGAGAATATGTACTGAGCTGGGTTTTCTAAGATGGGCAAAGTTGCTGAGATAGGGAGGAAAGGTGGCAGGTAGTTTGGAGAATAATGACTTAAATGGTGGCATTTCTCTCTGCCTTGGTTTCCCTAGCTACAGAATGCTAAAAACACATCTACGTTACATAGGTCTATTGTAAGAATTACTTAATGTAGAACATTTAGCCTAGCGCCTAGCATGTACTGAATGCTCAGTAAATGTCAGCTCATATTATTTTTAGGGCTGGAAGCAACCCTGGCTAAAATTTTTAAGGTCCCCACACAGTGATGAAAGTGCCAGTGAATGTAACACTTTATGATAAGTTGTCTTATGATACTGATGTAAGCTCCTTGAAGGCAGGAACCATGCTTTATATTTCTTTGGTGTCCTTGAAAGTGCCTAGCACACTGCAGAAAACTTATCAGATGTTGTTCTGAAGTTTTACCCTAATTGCCTTAGAGGCGATATCGGTACTAGTCATTGTATAATGTCCCAGCAGTGCTACAGTGTCGAAGTGTAAATTTAAATATCACTATCTTAGGAAAATAAAAAATTTTAAAGGGAATCAGTGGGAATATTAAAATTTGAGATACTGATTTTGGCCAAAACCCCATAACTTTATCAGGTAACTATAATATGAATTCAGAAACCCTAAACCTCACTGACCTGAAACAGCCTAGAAAACACGTGAAAAGTAAACACTGCACAGGACCCATCGGTGTCAGACAGCATCTGATTGACGTGACAGCGCCAGGCTTCTTCTTCATCATCGTACGCTACTGGCTGAAAAGCGGCTATGATGGCAGAAAGAAATGGTGATGGCAGAGGTGATGTCTGTGCTTCTGGAAAACCATCTTGCTCTTCTTCATCTTGACTGTTAACACAGATATCATCATCATAATATTATCACAAAAGAATGCACTCAATTACTTAGTTTGTCATCTAACATGGATTATTTTTTACTCGTATATACACATTGATTTAGAAAATGTGCAACCACCTGAATTTTGTGAGGAAGCACAGACAAACAGATTTTCTTATTCATCCTGTTCTTTCTAGCATCTTGTTCTTTCTTAGCATCTTTGGAATTAGAAATCTAATTTCACATGACCAGCTTACAACAGCTCAAGTCCTAGCATAGGCCAGGGCTATGGAATAATTTCTGTAACTTCTATGAATAATACACATTAGAATGCTTTCATTTTAAATGGTCAATTTTGGAGGCTTTTTATTTGAACAGGCCCAGATTGACAATGATAATATTTTTAAAGTTTTTGTCATGTACTTTTATGTCAAGGGCTATATATTAGGTGCTTTATACAGATTGTTTTCATTCAATCTTCACAGCAACTCAAGGACAATTAAGTACTATTATTATCTTGATTTTTTACCAGTGAGAAAACAAAAAGTTCAGCGAAGTTAAATGATGTGCCTAGGCTACTGGGTAGGAAATGACAGAGCCAGAATTTGAAGCCAGGACTTCAAATGGGACCAAACCCAGTGTTAAAGCCATGACATATACTATATGCCTAGCAGTATGGCAGTAACAGATCTGACTCAAAGAAACATAAGGCCTGGCCATTTTCTTTGAGAAATTTATAATCCCCACAGTCAGATAATACATACAAAAATGAGACAATGGGAAAAGATGGAGATGTATTTGGGTTGGGCATCCTATAAGGAAATGTGTGACTCTGGGTCTTAATATTACGTATTTCACATTACAGCGTAGCTCCACAAGGCTTTATAGAAATTACGGAGCAATTCCTATGGAAGAGAGGGATCTGAGAAGACTGGCGGGGGGGAGATCAAAATGAAGCAGACATTTGAAGTGAAAAATTATATCTCAAAAAGTTTAATTTTTAAAATGTCACTGTGGTGATTGATTTGAACAAAATGTATCCTCTAAGCTTGAGTACATACACCCCTATATTTAGTAAGGATGTTTAATTCTATTTCAACTTCAGTGCTTGGCCAAAGTCAGCACTTTGGCTGCAGCCTTTTAGAAAGGCAGACAGCTGAGTACTACCCCTGCATCATTTCTGGTGTCCCTTAACTTGTGTATGATCAATGAGTGAGTGATTGCATAGGCTACTGTCACATCCAAGTCAGTAATATGAACAAGGTGTGTCACCAAGATTTGCTGTTAACATCTGAATGTACACTTTCAAGTGTAGGTAGGCATTCCAGATACGCTGAGAGTGAAAAATCTCATGTGCTATATATGTTAAAACTCAATTATCACTTGAAGTACTGATATAAATGAAAAGCTTTTTTTTTTTTTTGCGGTACGCGGGCCTCTCACTGTTGTGGCCTCTCCCGTTGTGGAGCACAGGCTCCGGACGTGCAGGCCCAGCGGCTGTGGCTCACGGGCCCAGCCGCTCTGCGGCATGTGGGATCTTCCTGGACCAGGGTATGAACCCGTGTCCCCTGCATCAGCAGGTGGACTCTCAACCACTATGCCACCAGGGAAGCCCAAATGAAAAGCTTTTATTGTAGGAGTAAAGCTCTGATATACTTGATTACTTATAAAAATAATTATCAGGGAGCTTCAAACTGTTGAATAGGGAAATAAATACACTGATAGACAGTGCATTAAATTAGATGTGCTTATAAAGAACATTATTTTGAACCACAAATATTTATAAAATTAATTTAAAAAGCAAAATAGTAGATGTAGATTATATCATAAGTCTCACCATTATAGAACTGTTTGGTATTTAAGTTACGTAACAGCCACCAAACTTTCTTTTAAGAACTTTATGTAATAATGGATTATTCAATTTTGTCAGCCCATGAGTGAAAAAAAGTCCTATTTGAGAATTCAACTATCACTTTGTGATAATTTTGAAGCTATGGTGCATAAACATTTAAAAGGAGCACTCTAACATCTGAAAGTAATAAGAAATGGTCACTTTTGCCCATTATATAAGTCAAGCTTTAAAAATATGACTGTTGGGGCTTCCCTGGTGGCGCAGTGGTTGAGGGTCCGCCTGCCGATGCAGGGGACACGGGTTCGTGCCCCGGTCCGGGAAGATCCCACATGCCACAGAGCGGCTGGGCCCGTGAGCCATGGCCGCTGGGCCTGCGCGTCCGGAGCCTGTGCTCCGCAGCGGGAGAGGCCACAGCGGTGAGAGGCCCGCGTACCGCAATAAATAAATAAAATGACTGTTAATAAAACTATAATTTTTGGTACCTATTTCAGATTTATTCTGGTATCACAGAGTTCATTCCATGATTTTGCTACCTGGTTCTGGCCATGGCCCAATATTGATTTTAACACTCGGCCATTTGGCATTTTGCCAAAACAGGTATTTGGTGTACTGCTAAATGCAGAATGCCATTCAGTGTGTTCTGAGAATGGCCTACTTGTTTTTCTAAGTGAATGTCAATTATAGAAAACAAACCCATCATAAAAATGAGGTAACTCATTTTACCTTGGAAACATACACAGGAATGAAAGTCCATTTACTAGAACAGAGGGTCATATTTGGGAGGGGATAGGAGAAAAAATATCACCTCATTATCGTGTCTGTGATACTGTATTCTCACCTAGACAGCCCAGAGAAATCCGCTTCCTCTTCTTCACATCGTTCATCCAGTTCTTTCAGAGCTAAGGTGACATCTTCTTCACAGACTGACCCGGGGTAGCTCTCCGGAGCCGAAGGCTCTGGCATGTCAGTTTCCTCTAAATCAAGAATCCCTTGACACACGAGAGAATCCTGCTGTTCTTGAATAATATACGACCCTTCATCTTCAAAGGCTGTAAGAACTTGTTCCTCCTTTAATACTGAGCTTGTATCCTGTAAAACAATTATGTTTTTTATGGCCTTGAAAAACATTAAAGAGAATTTTACCAACCCAGAATAAATGACTATTGCCACCGACCTACATCTATTTTACTAGGCAGTCTTCATTTACACAGTTTAGGTTTTGGAATTTTTGGACTCTGATCATATAAAATTGATTTTTAAAAATATTTCCAGCTTTAAAATATTTTGAAATTAAAATGTATCACCTATTGCCACTTAGAAACATCATGGAGATCTTTTTTCTCCTACTAGGATTTAGGTGTTTACTTAGAAATATATCCTTATATATATAACACCTTCTCTCATACATATTCTAATTCCACAAAGTATAACTTTGTATTACTACTATCAATTCTCTCTTATTTGAAATGTCATTTCTTTCATTATGCTTGAACCTTATATCCAGTGAATCATGGATATAAGAAGGGGAGGTAATTCAAAATGGTTAACCCACTGGTCCTGTGGGGCTACCATGAATCAAGAACAGGTCCTGACCAATCAGGAGGCTGCTGAACGAAAACAGGGAGGGCCACCTGACTGGTTTAAGTGAGCCGAACACCAGAGATGTAAGATTTGCTTTCAGGTCATAAGACCACAGTAACTCATTTAGGTTTGAGTTCTGAGGCTGCTTCATCAATGAGTTAGAGTTCAGAGAACACTGGGAAACTTTAGACTGTTGTACTTTTGAGAATTAAATGAACTATAAACATTTGTCAATGGGGGAAATGATAATGGAAATGTGTGTTATAAAGTATACAGTGTGGACTTCCCTGGTGGTAGAGTAGTTTAGAATCCGCCTGCAGATGCCGGGGACATGGGTTTGAGCCCTGGTCGGGGAACTAAGATCCCACATGCCACGGGGCAACTAAGCCCGTGCGCCACAAGTACTGAGCCTGCGGGCCACAACTACTGAAGCCCACACGCCTGGAGCCCGTGCTCCGCAACAAGAGAAGCCACCGCAACGGGAAGCCCACGCACCGCAACGAAGAGTAGCCCCCGCTCGCCACAACTGGAGAAAGCCTGTGTGCAGCAACAAAGACCCAACGCAGCCAAAAATAAATTAATTAAAAATAAAAAATTAAAAAAATAAAGTATACAGTGGTATTTCCTTCCTATCCATTGTAACATTACTGAAATAATGTTGCCATGTGCCTGGCGTGGAGTAAAAGTTCAACAGGTACTGGCTGAATAAATGAACTACCACTACTGAAAAAGAAAAAATACTTCCGGGGTGTATATCATGTTATATCAGCACCAGTTTTAATTTGCATGGACATTAGTTCAATCAGTTTGAAAGTAAGCACTAATAGTCTCACAGCTTTTGGAATAAAGATGAACTTCTTTCAGTACTTAGACCTAAGGTTACTACTTAGTTCTACAGTAGTTCCTTATCTCTTTTTCATGGATAAAAATAGAATTTTCCTTCCAAAGTATGAAAAGTGAAATCCAGAGCCCCTGACCTCAGACCTCATCCGTAAAATTCATGTATAAAATGAAGGATTTTGACCAGCTTCTGGGCTAGGTGCTCTGGGATAAATTAATAACTACAATTAGTGTGCAAACTAATAATGGGGTTAGGCTAATGTACAAATGACGACAATATACAGTAGAGTGTGGTACATGTAAGGTAAATATAAGTGATATACAGAGGACTACTGGTACTCAAAGGGAAAGATCACACCTGGTTGAGGCAATGAAGACTAGTCTCTTTGGAGGAAACAACATACGGTGGGGCTTTGACAAAGATGGGGTAGCAATAGTGCTATGGACCAAAAGTTTCTGTCCCCTCAAAATTCCTATGTTGAAACCCTAACTCCCAATGGGATGGTATTAGAGGTAGGGGCCTTTGGGAGGTGATTAGGTCATGAGGGTAGAACCCTCATGAATGGGATTAGGACCCTTATAAGAGGACAGAGAGCTGGCTTGTTCTTTTCCCACCATGTGAGAACACAGCAAGAAGAGCTCCCAGGAAGAGAGCCCTCACCAGACAACGAATGGCTGGCACCTTGATCCTGGACTTCCTGGCCTCCAGAACTGTGAGAAATACATTTTATTGTTGATAAGCACCCCTGGTGACAGTATTTTGGTATAGCAGCCCAAGCTAAGATAGGTGGTGTCTCGGGGAAAAGGACTTAGAAGATATTGAAGGCACAGAAACATGGCAGGAAAACACAAAGTGTACTAAGGGAACACTGGTCTGGAGGTAGTTATGCAGGGAAAGCACAAACTCTTTGAGTCTTCACAGGATAGTACTTTATAAATAATATAGTATAATCATTCCTTCATTGCTCCAATAGCTTATATTCAGTACACTCTATTTAAGGTTTCCATCTGAATTTTTTTCTTAAAGATCTGGCCATTAAAGGGGTAAGCATTAGTTATTTGGAAAGATATTTTTCCTTCTACGTATCATGTTGAAATAACCCACCAAACTTCTTAGTTTAATGCTGTCACTTTTCATTAGTGTACACCTGTATTTTGTTGTCATTTGTTCTTGAATAATAATTTGAAAATAGATGTTTTACCTAAAATTATTATTATATAGTATATGCTGAAATTTTCTAATAACACCTAGAATGCATGAAGAGAGTGCTTTTTGGTTAATGGAATGAATTCCACTATTATACACAGAGAGTGAGAATCAAATTTTCTTGAACTTTACCTAATTACACAATGTCTGTCTTTCTCTCTTTCTTTCTCTCTCTCACACACACGCACACTTCCATTCCAAGTTTCATTTCCTATAAGGAATAATTTCTGTCACACATGAATCGGTATCTAAACTATTATAGATACTAGAAGAAATCCCTCTGTGGAGGTTTCTCTGATAAACACAAGGACATAATCCCTTCTAGAGTAATTTGTATATATTATAGAGAAGGGAAGGACACACTGGGCTCTAAATTTTCTGTCTTGAGGTGGAATGCTTTAGCCTATTACGTTTCTTCTTCCCGATATTAACATAATTTAAGGGGAAAAATTCAAACATTTCTAGGATTTTTTCTTTAGTTCATAAAATGTTTCATCTGCTATAATTAACTGTATTCCTCTTCTTGAGAAACTGCTTTATAGCAATATGCATAGCATATGTAACTCATATATAACTCTATATAATAGAGTTCTGGTCTTATTTCAATATATTAGTGCTTTCATACTTTTTTTAAAGGCACAATTTTGGGTCATTTAACACTGTTTGGCACACCAGGGAAAAACAAATTAGGCCATCATATCCGGCAGATACAAACTTGAATCATTCTCTTGTGGACAGCCATTCTTTTGGTGATTAATTTTAATGTCAATAGAATTATTTCTAAAAGAAATAGTATGATTCAAAAATATCTCCTTCATTCTCATCTGCCAGTGTCACGAAGTTTACAGTGATACTGAACTGCACTACTGTAAAAGGGAAAAAAACCTAGTAAATTAAAGTGTTTTTCTTTCATTTAAAAAAAGTATCCTCAGGAACTTTGTAGTACCTCGGAAGTAGGCCCATTAGATATTGTCGGATGAATGAATGTCTCATCTGAAATAACACAATTTCCAATATGTGTGGAAATATATATGAATTTCCGATTCATTTCCAATAAATATGAATGATTTACAGGAGGTAGTTTACTCACTAACTATGATTACAGCTATTTTAATTACCCAAAATAAAAGATTTCCCTGTTCGTTAACTACACAAAATTAAAGCACATGACCACTTAACCATACTGCTTTTGTTAAAAAGGTATTTCTAGGATCAGCCTGCTGTCTTCCACTGTTTCTAATGAGAATGTCTGTTGACCAGTAACATGCTATGAGGCACACCAGACACAGTAGATTAGATTAACTAGTAGCTAATGCTCAGGTAGCAAGCCTCCCAACACTGCAAGGAACACAGTCTACTTAAAGCGCAGCTCTGCACCCCGTCAGCTCCCCCCGTAGACACTTTCCTGCCCACGCACTCTGTCGCTTCGGGACCCCCGATCTCCTGCTGATATTCTCCTCGTTTGTCTCCTCATCTCAGCCCCCTCCAATCCTCCCTCCACAGCTCGGTCAGAGACTTTACTAAAACACTGATCGGACTTTAACCTTCCTTGATGACAGACTGCAAGCTCCATGTGGCAGGTAGAGGCACTGGAACCGCCTTTCCCTTTGCCCCAGAAAAAGCCAAGATTGAAGAGAATAAACACAATCAGATCATGTCCTCCTGCTGAAAACCCTGCGACGGTTGCCTGCTGTGTAGCCTCTAAGCGTGGCCTCTAAGCTTGCCATCGAGAGCGCCAGGCCCCTCCTCGGGGAGTTCCTCCCCGACTCCACTCCCTCAGGTACACGTGCTCCAGCCCCAAGGGCCGGCTTGTCAGCTCATCAGACACACCAGGGCCTTCTCCACTCCCGTTTCCTGGGCCCTGAACATTCTTTCTCCACACCTTCAAGGGATGGCTCCTCGTTACTTGTTTCACCTCAAATGCCGCCCTATCTAACTCTCTCCCTTACCAAGTCCACATTACGGTCAGATTTTCTTAGTATGAAGAGTAAGATGATCACTTTCAGATATATCATTTATGTTTTATCTGTTTTACCTGTTTATTGTGTCTCTCCTACTGGAATTAAGCTCCATAAACCAGGAGCCTTGGCCTGTTTCACACGGTGCTATATGCCCAGGGCCTAGGACAGTGCCCAGCACACGGCAGGGGCTCAATAAATAAATATTGCTGAAATGTCTGACTGCCTGTGTGCCCCGTATTCCCAAGTCGGTATCTGGTACGGGGCTTGTGCCATGACAGGCATCTCTGGGAAGAATGAAAATTCATGACTTCCTATCATCTCAAGGTAAAGTGTGTCTTTAGCATGGCCTGTGGGACCCAGCATGTCTTAGACTCGTCCATCTCTCCTACTGCTGCTACCTGCACATACCATGTTATTTCACATGGCCGTGTCTTTCTGCACGATGCCCCTCTGCCTGCAAAGTCTCAACTGCCACAAAGCCCATCCTTTGCCACCATCACCCCTAATGCACAGCTGATCGGTTGTCCTTTGAGTTTTCACAAAGCTTTGAGCATGTCTATTATTGAGTTTCTCATATTGGCATGTCGTGCCCTTTTTTTAAACCATCTCTGTCTCCCTTAATAGACAGTGGACACTCTGAGGACAGGGTAATGTCTTATTCATCTTTCTAGCACCTAATAGAATGCCCAGCATCTAGTAAATCTCAATAAATATTTGTTGAACTGAATTACCTAAACTTCAGCCGTACTAATGTGAGCATTTAAAAAACTCCCCAAATGCCTTCATTTCAGAATATATCTGCTTACTGTAAAGATCTACGATACACTGTCAGTGTAATAAGAACATGAGATTTCAACTGACTCAGATAAAAAGATCTAACGACTAGACTGGTCTAGATCTAATAACTACATTAATTTGGTTAACACTGAAAAAAATATAGTATTTTCCTAATACCAAGGCATAACAGCATATATGAGAGAGCTATAGCAATTACAGTTTAAAAAATATCTGTAATAATCTTAAAAAAAAGAAACAAAAAAACTAAGAAAACTAATACTTACTTATTTTTGGTCAGTCATTAGCTTGGAATCTGGCTTACTTCTCACAGGCCTTTCCAAAAAACATAATACTAGTAGTTCCAAAATCTCTCTAAAAGGTTTCATTTTAACCAACTGCTAACACAGCTGGCCTGAGGTTTTCATCCCAATTATAGCACCAATCACAAAAACCCAAATACAAAGCAAAAAGAGAAGAAAAAACAAAAGCGGTCCTTCAAAGAAGGCACAGCGCCACAGAAGATGCTCCCATCCCCAGAGAAGCGCCTGTACATTAACCTAATCACGTTCGGCAGCACAAAATGTTCATTAAAAACACTCAGGGTTATTTTTAACCTGTAGGTCATTTCCTTAATCTATCAATTTTTTTTTTTTTTTTTTTTTTTTTCCAATCATCAGATCTGACCATATCACTTAACCAACAGGTTAGAAATACTGGTAACAAATCAAATTAATTAGCGTATCAGATGAAAACTCTTTCAAGAGAAAAGCAAGGGGTATAACGGATTGCTAAAAAGAGCCCAGATTGGCCATGCACCAGCCCCCGTGTCTCCCCACCTCAGGCAGCTGGCTGTTAGCATTATCTAGAGAAGCTTCCAGACTTGGGGTCTCATCTCTGATTTGCAGCACTTCTTCTGTTGAGATGCTGCCCGTGGAGTCTTGAGACTGAAGAAGTAAATCAGGATGGTCTGGCATGGTTTCATCTGCAGCAGAATCACTGTTTAACTAAAAGGAGAGACAGTAAGATAAGGAATTCATTTATGAGTCAGTGACGGTCACAAAGGCCACAAGAAACATTCTATGTTGTAAGACATTCTGGGGCCATAGTTATAAAGAGCTTCTTTGACTTCCTAAAATTACTTTTTCCCCTCATTTCAGCCTATGCCAGAATTGGTGCTGTGAACGCAAGCAACTAACCCATCAGCAGAAATGACGTATCCGTTAACAAGGGTTAAATTTTGCTAAATAAAAACTACCAAAGTGAAAGAGCTCCTTGTGACTGTGTTAATCTTGACCTAAAATTCTTATTTTTACAGTGACGTCTCGTGCTTGCAGTTGGTCTAAGGACTCGTGAAGGGGGCGCTTTCACTGGCTTTGGCACCAAACGCTCAGTGGATTCTCAAGAAGCAGCATTAACTGGGAAGCAGGCACATTAAGTCTGAACTGACCATTCACTTATTTAAGCAAAAATCAATACCACAAAACTTCAGTAAGACGCAAAGAATTAGGACAATAAAGTTGTAATGGCAGGCCAGCCTCAGTGGGTTTATGTTCTAAGAAAATATTACAATTTTTCCTCTTTTAAGCAGGGTTATACATTTTTTTTTTTAGGAATTATTTTTTAGGTGTGAAATGGTACTGTGATTATCATTTTATTTTATTTTTTTGAATTTTTTAAAAGTATACGTTTTATTTAATATTTAGATACACTTTTTTTCTCTTTTAAAAAATTTAATTTTTTTTAATACAGCAGGTTCTTATTATCCATTTTATACATATTAGTATATACATGTCAATCCCAATCTCCCAATTCATCACACCACCACCCCCCTCCTGCCACTTTCCCCCCCTTGGTGTCCATACGTTTGTTCTCTACATCTGTGTCTCAATTTCTGCCCATGCAGGGTTATACATTTTTAACGGCCAATATTTAGCATAAGAAAAATCAAGTTCATGATTCAGAATAGATAAAGGCAAAAACTAATTTTTTTTTTCCCTGTGAGGAGGAATCAGCTTCAAATTCTTTTTTATTTTCACTACCACTATGACTAGGGTTGGCCTTCTAAGGAGACAGTCAGTTCTGCCCTGAGAGGCTCTCATGGGAGCTAACCTTTGTTAAGCACTTACTATATGTCCTCCCCATGAAATTCCTACGAGGCAGGTACTGCAGGTACTACTGGGAGAGGGTAGGTAACGACCACAATTACACAGCAGGTTGGTGGCACGATGCCAGCCTCTGAGCCTCTAGTCTGCCTCCAGGGAGAGCCTGGACCTTCTTCACTGAGTCGCTGCTACCAGCAACTCACTGTTCCTTTAAACGCGCACAGTCCCAGGAGGAGACTGTCCCTCAGGTAGCATGCAGACCGCCTGGCTCAAATGCACTTACTCGCTGTGTGTCCTGGGACAAGTCACTTAATCTACAGAACTGCTGTAACCAGACTTAGCTTGTGTGGTTGTGGGGAGAGTTATAGTGACTAATCCACGTAAAACACCTTGCCCAGGGCCTGATGAATCTCAAACACTCAGCGAGTGGTAACTACTGCTACTGTTATCAGCAACACCTTATCGCTTAATACGTGATAGGAAGTTATTGGAAAGACATATTGGGGTAACGGTGAGATGCCACAACAGGAGAGGTGACAGGAAGACAACCACAAGCTGACAACTGTACATGCTCGCTGTCTAAAGCCAACTCAGCCTGGCCTTTCAACAGCACTGCCAGTGCTTTAGCAGCAGACCGAGTGTGATGCAAACAGGCCCAATTAAAGAGAGGCATGAAAGGGCCCTCATGTAAGAGCGCTGTAACTGTAGCTGCCGCCTGGTCTGCACTAGCTGACTCCTCATCATGTGGGCCACGGTGGCTAATCCACACCCCTTCTCTCCCCTTGTCCTGCCACCTTCAAGTTCCAAGCCAGCTACCACTTCGTGCTCGCTGCTCCCCTCGCTCCACACTTCTGAACGGACAGACTACTCCTGCAGCCTTCGTTTTCTCATCTCTCTCTGTCTCTCTCTCTGAATATCTGCCATCTGGCCCTTGGAATACAAGTCAGAACCTCCATATAACTGACGTGATCTTGCAAAGAGAGCAAAGCTGTGCTCCATCCTTCCACGCTGACAAGGAAAGAAAAGCAGGTGGAGAATTAAGCGGAGCCGGTGCTCACGCCGATACCAAAACACGTATCATTCGAGGCGAGGGCCTGTAAAAGTGCCCCGCACGACTCACTGTTACTAGGAGAGAAGCAATGGCACATACGTCTCAGCGGCTAAGCGGCACACAGTATCGAATGTGTGTTAGTTCTGTCATGAATAATGGAACACTGCATTGCGGCTACAATTTTGTATTTTCATTTCACTGTGTGCATTTCACCTGCACTGAAATGAAAATCACAATATAGAGAAACAGTAATTACTAAGTTGGAAGTTAGGAGAAAGGAGGCCAGCTGTCACTGTACGAAAAGGTCACTGTACCATCTGCGTGCGTGAGAGTATCTGGCTTGCTGTGAGTGCTGCTTCTTCTTCTGAGGACTCGTCCGTATCCTCCTGGTTTGTCAGGTTCAGGCTGGGGGTGCTGCTGGAACACTGGTACTCCTGGAGGGATGGTGTGTCCCCTTTGTCTATACTGTCCAGTGAGCGCCTGCGGACTCCCCAGTTGAAATTGTCCATGCTTTCACCCTGGAAAAGCAAGACATCGTTTCTAAGACCTCAAATACATGCTTATAAATACAGGAAAGGTAATACAGCAGGAAAACATACACCAAGATGAGAAATACTTAATGCATCATCATAAGCAGAGTTTCAATCAGCCCTTCAATTTCTTGAAACTTTTAAAACATCATTCAATATTTATAATATTTAAAGGGATCAAAATATTTGGTCAATGACCTGTTTTAACTAAAGAATTCTCTTGACTTTCTATCTTATATTACTGGGGACCAACTAAATCTACTACCTAGGCCATTTCTATTCTAATACACAAACACAGATGAGACCACAAGGAAGACAAATACATCACAGATGACAACAAATAAACAATCCACAACACCAGGCTGCAACTTACCTGCAGCTCCTGGTTAGCAAAAAGGAAAACACACAGAATTAGAAAGAACGAAGACAAACATGTAAATATACGCTACACTTTTGGGGAAAACTCTTTGTGATTTCTCAAACCCAAAGACTGATTCAAGCTCTGGATTAAGCTTTGTGCAAGAAGCCAACATGTGGTTCAAACTACTTTTTTATGCAAAATATATTGTGAAAAAGTCAGAGACAGACACTTAAAACAACATTTCTATGATACACTTTTGGCAACACAAACTTTAGGAAAATCTTCAAAATTTACATAGATTTAATGCTGGATACAATGTAAAACTGACTTAAAATACCCACATTCAGTTGACAACATACAGGCTCACGATTATTTTAGACTGTAGCATGGTTCTGGCTACACCCAATGGTCATTTTTTGCTACAAAGTAGTTTAATATCAAGATCATATTTATCAAAACATAACCTTTGCCAATCTCAAAAGGTCAATAGGCAATAAGACAAATTTCAATTTCGCCCCACTTACGGATTTATATAAGTTAACGTTTCTGTTATTCCAAGCTGATCCTCCTTTCGTAAGGATATAACTCTTACGCTCCTCTTTCTTAAGCCCTGATGACAAATTACAGTGTGTTGGCTAGCAAAATATGACTTATGTGTATTCCTTTACCCAAGAGGGATTGTCCAGAATAGAGGTTTTCAGACTTTTTTTTTTTTTAAATAAAGCAGAGGAATACTCATGTCAAATGAAATTTACGACAGAAATCAACTGTGCAAAACTGTGGAACAAAACCAGGGCTGCTCCGGTTGAAAAAGGGGGCCAGGAGTCCTCGGATCTTTCCCTATTTCTCAGGTATCCTACAAGCCCTAAGGCTCTGCAGGTCAGAGTTTGAAAGTCACCTTCCTAGAACATATCATTTCAAATATTGTGATGTAGCAGAACACATAATCATGGCAACAGCCCTTGATATATGTCTGGTGAATGAATGAATACACACTGTGGGCTTTCAAGGTTGGGGGATATTTTAGAAGTTTCATTAGCAGTTAAGTTTGTTTTGTAGCAAAGTACTTCCTGTTACCATGTTCGAAGCAAGACTATCTTTAGGTTTTAGAAAAGCTCTATCATTTGATTTGGCCTAATTATGAGGCATAAATTAACACCACCCTCCCCAAATTACTGTGACTTGAATGAAAGACAGAACTACAATAAGCATCTTTAATTCCTTCTAAGGTTCTATTCAAAAGTCATATTCATTACTACGGACATTTTAGAGTACTGGATGAACCTGAAAGTATTTGCATTGTTCTTTAAAAAAAAAAAAAGGCAAACAAAAAAAAGAACCTGACCATTACAAAAATGTCAAGAGCCAGCCTTTAGAGATTCTAAATTCTGCGCTGAAAAAAGCAAGTAACTACAGAAGAATTTATAAGTGGCTCATGCCCGTGAGGTAGGGCAGCAGGTCTCTTGAACCCACCACACTTCCTTGCCTGATTGTGCAAGTCTGTCCAATTTCCTACAACATGTTTTTCAAACTGTGGGAGCGACATCAATTTTAGAGGCTGGTGAGCTGCTCTTTTTAAAAAAAAAAAAAAAACAAATGAAAGGAATAGAAAATATCACTGTGCATAGCATAGAGTAAGGCTGCATATTCTTGAAATTTTTATTTTAAAGGTGCGTCCATATAGATACACTTGGATGTGATATAAAATGTACTAGCAATGGCCACAGCTCAAAAAAAGAAAGTTTAAAAGCCACTGCCCTATAAGACGCTGAATAATACTTGTTCTTGGGCTCCTGTGAACCTGTCCAGTGGTGTCTTTGGGAATATGGCGAACTATGACATAGGAGCCTGTGCCGCCCCTCAGCCAGGGTAAGGGCGTCTGCTGATCTCTGAGGCACCATGGTCATACCCTCATATCTGCAGGGGTGGGGGGCCTGGGGGGCCGAAGCACACAGGAGGACCTCCCTAAACTGGCTTCCTATCAACAGCTAATGGTGTGACGTGGCAGAAGCCATTACATTTTATTCCTCCACCTCACCTGTATGAGCCAAAGGAAACATCCCTTCAAGAGGGTTGATGAATGCATGCAAGTTATATGAGTGATTTTAATGTCTTTGGACAGAGATGTATCAGTGACACGGTATGGATACTTGACAGAAGGCATTTGGGGCTCTTGAAGATAGACATTTATAACAATTTTAGAATGAACATTTTTGTGATCTGTTTGATGTAAACTTTTCAGATTTAGGAGACTGTTGTTTAGGGGACTGACATCAGCTACAGGGATAGGCCCTGAACTGCCTAACATAACCAGGGCAGTGGGCAATCCTATTCTCTTTGCCACAATGACTGGTTTAGAAATTGGCAAATGTCCCAACTTGGGCCAATGAGATGTGACAAGAAGTGTGCTAAAAGTATTCGGAGAGTAACTTCTTTATTTTCATGAGAGCATTTCTGGAAGTGACCCCTGCTTCCTCTTAACACTGCTGTGTGTGGACATAACCAAGGTCGTCTGAGGTGAAGCTGACTTGCAGAGAAGGGCAGAGCCTACAGAATTGCAGAGAAACAGCCGGAAACCTCACTGAGCCTTATCTAAAATAAGCTCTAACTCTGGGCTAGCTCAGTTCTAGGAGCGTAAATCTGCTTTCTGAGTTAGATTTTCCATTTAGGAAGCATCTAAACTGACACAGCTATCAACTTTCTCTAAACGGAGTCAATATCAAGGACAAAGTCCTTGGTATTGAATGAAATGAGGCATTTGAGAGAGCTGGCTCCAACCTAAAGAAGAAAGTGATGATCAATGTCATAGGCAGAATCTCAGCCATAGGAAAGTGTTCTAGAAGAGAGCCAAAGGCGCCTTAATCGTCAATTTAGTTTCAGGGCCACCCTCTTTAAAGTTGTCTGATAATTTTTTAAAAAATAACTAATTTTATTTTTATTTTTTTGCGGTACGTGGGTCTCTCACCGTTGTGGCCTCTCCCATTGCGGAGCACAGGCTCTGGACGCGCAGGCCCAGCGGCCATGGCTCACGGGCCCAGCCACTCCGTGGCATGTGGGATCCTCCTGGACCGGGGCACGAGCCCGTGTCCCCTGCATCGGCAGGCGGACTCTCAACCACTGCGCCACCAGGGAAGCCCTTCTTTTTTTAAATTTAATTTTTTTGGTCACGCTGCTTGGCATTCAGGATCTTGGTTCCCCGACCAGGGATCGAACCCGTGCCCTCTGCAGTGGAAGCGTGGAAACCTAACCACTGGACTGCCAGGGAATTCCCCATGTCTGGTATATTTAAATGTAATTTTTACTATTCTGCCGCACATTAATTTGTATAATTCATGCAAACATTTAAGTCTAAGCGCACCCTCGATTAAAAAAAATACTTTCGAAGAAATCCGTTTTTACTCTATATTTTTAAATATAAAGATGAAAAATTAGATGTTCCTTTTATTTCAGACTTATTCTGCTATGCCTAACTGTACTAAGCACGTTTAGTTTCCAGTTTAGATTTTCACCTTCTGACTTTACACCGCCCTTAATCAGGAAAGATCCTGTGGTTAAATCCTTCATTTTCATGCAGCTGTTAACTATTCTATCAATATTATAAAAGAAAGCCCATATCCTTACCTCTGCATCCTCCAACTCAACATCTAAAAAGTCAAAATCCTTAAAAACGCCAAACTGTTGTTCACTGCTGTTATCTTCCACAGCTACTTCTTCCTCTTGGATTATGTCCTCTGTTGCAGAAATGAGGCTAGTCTGTTGGTCCCCGACTTCCAAATCCTCATTAGAAGAAAATACAACCTGACCCCCAGCCAAAAACAAAGCAAAAGAAAACAAAACAGAAAAAGGCCATCCATCAGCTTTGTCACTCTGAATATGGGACATCAGTGCCCTAAGAGCCATAGCAGGCCTCATTTGTCAATGAGCTCAGAGCTTCAATTTGGTCTAATGTCTAACTGGGTGTGTGCTTAATTAGCATAGCGGCCAAGTGTCAGAAAGGCAAGTAATAGTTTTTTCATTCTTAGTCAACACTGTAAGTAAGGTTAAGTTAGAAAAGGCAAGTAAGGAGACACAATAATTTCCGTTTCTTCATGGACTAACATGATTGTTAAAACCTTCACACAGGTTTTCATGATTACTCACTGATGGATTCTTCGGAAGACCAGACTCTGGACCACAGAGAGAAAGCACATTCATTAGCTTTTCTCTTGTTCTTCGCTAAGGAGAAAGAAAATGCAAACGTTACGATTCCTGATAAAGTAAGACAAATTCTCAAGTTCTCATACATAGAATGAAATGGATTCTTCTATTCTGTGAACTTTTTAAAAATCTTTTTCTAAAATTTTATTTTATTTATTTATTTTTTATACAGCAGGTTCTTATTCTATGAACTTTTATGTACCTGTGATAACTGTGGCCTCTTCCAACTAACAGGCACCAAGGCATTAGAATTAGAACCAGAAGAAGTTGAGGAAGTGCTTCTCGTCACAGCAATCACTTTCGGCTTCCCGTTTCTTCCAGTTGCGCTATGCTGATCGCCATATTTATTTCCAATAATTGGTGTCTACACAGAAATAAAACGCCAGTGTTTGACTCAAATAATTCAACATAAATGGGTTAATAGTGTATCTATAATGACACTTTTTATAAACAGCCAAAAAAAAACAGCATAAGGAGAAAGATTACTTAGCGTAAGGCAGATACTACAAAAATCAAAGGTAATGATGATATCTTTTTTTTTTTAAATCATAAGATTTCACTTTATTGGGAACAAGTCTCTGAGGAGATTATTGGAGAACTTATTCCTACTTTAAATACAGATCTGCTTTCTTTAAAAACGACCATCTTCACCTTTCCCCCCATGATTATAAAATAGTCCTCTTTGAAAGCTCAGAAAATATGAAAATGATTTAAAAGAAATCACCTGTCAGCTCACCACTCAGACTTAATGTCTATTAATATTTTGGTGTTTTTTTGATGCATGTTGTGTGCTTCAATAAGGTGCTTTGGCAAATATTCAAGATAAGTAACAACTTCAAAGAGAAAGCTATCTACATATGTCTTACTGCAAATCTGATATATAACATTTCCAAAATTTATTTCTGTAAAATTTCATGATGAGTCCAAACGTTGGATGATCCAAAACATGTGTATTTACTTGGCTTTGTGAAGTGTCTCAAATTTGCATTTGAATATAATTTTAAGCTCACTTGCATGTCACCCAAGTCCCCTTATGATCTGGTTCCTGCTTATCTCCCCAACTTCAGCCTCCACCACTCCCTCCTGAACTTCACACTCCAGCAGAGCTGAACTTGCTCCCCAAGCATATGGTGCCTTTGTGGACCTCTGTGTTGGCACATGTCACCTCCTTTGCATAGAACATGCGCCAAGCAAACCCCTAAATCACTTTGAACATTGCCTCCAGACTTCCAAGGAGGCCTATGCTGATACCACCTGGACATTTACCAGGTGATGGTGATTGTTTCTGTGCCTCTCTCCCCCTGCTATACGGGAGTCCCTGGACCGAGTGTGACTCATCACTGCTCCTCTAGTATATCTCCAGTGCCCACACAGAGCAGGTACTTGGGAATTTTTTGAGGAAACAAATTGAAATTAACTATGTGATACAGATAAAATGTTCTGAGGATTCGTATCACCGTTTTCAACAAAATAATTGTGACACCATCTGTTTCTGACTCAGAAGAACAGCAAAGCCCAGCTTCTCTATCATATTCCCATTCTATGTATTCCATGTTAGAAATTCTCAGGTGATAGAAACCAAAACATTGGCAGTAAACATACTTTCTATCTTAAAAAAACAACCAATAAGCTCTGGATAAATTCTAAGACCAAGACTAAACTGCAAAAATATTTTTTAATCTATATAATCCTTATCAATTAAAACATGAGTAGATCTTCAGCTGTTATCTTTCTCAACTCCCCCCACCCCCCAATACTTGATCAATAACTTCTCTCTTGAAAAATTCCTGCCTTGGCTTGTGAAAGACCATTTCGATGGCACCAAAGTCAACAAGAGTGGGCTGAGTTTCTGGAGGAAAAAACGCAAAACTGATGCTCTCCGCAAGGGTCAAAAAATCTTTGCATGAGATTTGTAACGATATTAATATGTAACATAGACAGGGTTCAGGTTCCCTCTGGACTGGGGGGCCCTGCCTCAGTCTAGCCCTAAAATGTAGGGCTTCTCAAATCTCAGTTTATTTTAGCCTCATTTTTCCTTCCACGATTTCAACCATCCACCTATATGACACTGAAAACCCTTAAACGTTTTCCTTCTGCCCAAGTTTTCCTCTAAAACTTCAGATCTCTTTAGGTAATCAGCACCTCCGTCGGTATGTTTTTTGGTCTCTTCAGAGCCAGTATACCCGAGACTGAGCTCACCACGCCCTCCTTCCCTGCTAATACCTGTTCTCCCTGCATTTCCATCCCCTTTGAAAGGTACCAACACTCACCAAGTTGTCACAGCAAATGTCCTTGTCTGTTCCTTACTTAGCACCTCCTCTCCTTCCCATCAAACCCCATCAATTACTTCCTCAGACTTTTGAAAACCATCCCTTCCCTCTTTGTTTCCTCTGCAGTTGCCTAGGGACACAGTCCAACATTATCTTTTACCCAAATTACTCTAACAGATTCCTTAAAAATTTCCACCCCGCTCCTCCCTGGTCCGTTTTCTATCCTGTTGCCAGAGTGATCTTCCTAAAATGCAAATCCTAATATTTCCTATTCCAGCTAAAAATCCTTTAAGAGCGTCTACTGCTTCAAGAGAAAACCATCTCGTCAGACAAGATGCCGGTGACCTCGCGGCTCCCTATGCCTTCAGCTTCCTCTCTCATCCCACTCTATACCTCCATCCTCTGTACTCCGTGCTCAGGGTAGGCCACAGTAACTGGCTGGAAGTTTCCAGAGCGCCGTGCTTTCTCACACTTACAAGCCTTCATTCACACATGCTGCTTTTTCTTGGATTACTCCCCCCTCCCCAGACTTCCATATATACCTGTCTAGGGTTACTTATCTCTCAACACTCAGCTCAGATCAGGTTAGATGTACATGCTATATATTCCTATAGAACTTCGAACCTACTTCCAGCCAAAGCACTTATCACAATGCTTATTTGCCTATCTCCCCAAGAGGCTATAGGCCTTCTCCCCTGAGAGTAGCCTTCTCCCCACTCCCACCCCATTTTCATGACACCTGTCACAGCATCTACTGCTGAGTATGAGCTCAATCAATGCTTGTTGAATGACAGAATGAATAAATGAAGAAATGAAAATTTCTAATAGAGCACCTTTATCAATCTCTGAGCATCTTACCTCAGATATATCAAAATGAAAATCTAAGGTCTTCCCAGGCAACTCCTTAGAGACGTTATTAAAAATTTTAGTGAAGGATATTTCAGGAGAACCTGTATCTCCTCCGTAGGTCCTGGGGATATCGTTGGGCACAACAAGGCTTGCCGAGCGAGACACCACCAGTTTTAAGATGTTAAGGGCTTCCTTCCAATAAGGACTCTGGTTTCAAAAAATAATAGACAAATACATATTTAACTAAGAACAAAAACTTAGTATACACTGTAGACAATGAAAATATTATTTCTACAAAAACTCCTTGTAAATTATTCATTTTTACCTTGAGGTACCTAACAGAGGGTCTGAGTTACAAAAGGAAAGAAAATAAGTTATTATTTGTACCGTTAAATTTATGAGATATTGTACATATAATAATGCTACCAGCTCAGAATATTTTGCATTTTTCCCAATAAGTGCTTTATAAATATTATTGGTTGAGAAAGTCTAATACAGTAATCTGGCAGTTGGGGGTAAACAAAGGGGTTGTATATATATGTGAACTTTCTAGATGAATGAAGTATATGGCTTTAAGACTCTAAAACTTTAAATGTTTTAATTCTTGGAGATAAACAATTTTTGACGCATACTTTTTAGACATAAAAATATTAAAATACTAAATAAATTTTAGATTTTTCTTAATGACCCAAGCCCCGAATAATAAGCATAAGTGCTGTGCTAAAACGATGCTCTCAGTGATTCCTGAGCTGTATAGTGTGAACTTTTCCCCCTATATATGGTGGCTATGTTTTCGAGTTATTCTTCTGCTTTTAGTTTTGTATATTTCTGCCAATATAATTTAGGAATGATTTATATGACAGACGTATATATGGAGAGGAATTAATGTCTAATTAAAAATTTAGAACTTTTTTTTTACTGCCTACTGAAAATCATATAAGAATGACTTTTTTTCTTTCTTGTGGTACCAAAATCAAACTTCAACCTTGTATTATACATATTGTTTCACAGTTGGCAGTTCTGAGACAGGGAAAATACTACTTAAAAAAGGAAGTGAAAAATCTTTGGCAGAACTGAATTATCCAATTTAGCTAATAACATCTTGATATGAAGACATCTAAAGCACAAAATATTACTAGTAATTAAAAATGTCTACATGAGGCTTCCCTGGTGGCACAGTGGTTAAGAATTCGCCTGCCAATGCAGGGGACACAGGTTCATGCCCTGGTCCAGGAAGATCCCACATGCCGCAGAGCAACTAAGCCTGTGACTACTGAGCCTGTGCTCTACAGCCCGTGAGCCACACTACTGAGCCTGTGCACCACAATCACTGAAGCCCGCGAGCCACAACTACTGAGCCCACGTGCCACAACTACCGAAGCCCGCACACCTAGAGCCTGTGCTCCACGACAAGTAAAGCCACCGCAATGAGAAGCACGCGCACTGCAACAAAGAGTAGCTCCCGCTCGCTGCAACTAGAGAAAGCCCACGCACAGTAACGAAGACCCAACACAGCCAAAAATAAATAAATAAAATAAATAAAAATTTTAAAAAATGTCCACATGACACCGTGACATTTTAAGCACATCATCGTAGAAAACAGTTTATCTTTAACAAAGTTAGACTATGTAAAAATCATCATCATTTTTTCCTTATGGAAATAATTAGGAGCTCTGGGCATTGCAAAATGCTAAAATCTCTTCAGAGATGTTTCCATAAATTATATTGGTACTTCTGTTCTAAATGTAAAAGATTATCATTTACATGTATGTAAAATGTTTAATATTTGAATAAAGCAGAAGTCACTAACTGGGATGACCTGTCAGCTAAATATAACCTTGGTTTACCCAACATTTAAAAATAAATTTAAGGACTTCCCTGGTGGCGCAGTGGTTAAGAATCCGCCTGCCAGTGCAGGGGAAATGGGTTCGAGCCCCAGTCCAGGAAGATTCC
This sequence comes from Phocoena sinus, assembly GCF_008692025.1. Taxonomy (NCBI): domain Eukaryota; kingdom Metazoa; phylum Chordata; class Mammalia; order Artiodactyla; family Phocoenidae; genus Phocoena; species Phocoena sinus. Next base: position 72,668,360 of record NC_045767.1, read on the forward strand.
ACATGCCGCGGAGCAACTAAGCCTGTGTGCCACAACTACTGAGCCTGTGCTCTAGAGCCCGCGAGCCACAACTACCAAAGCCCATGCGTCTAGAGTCCGTGCTCCGCAACAAAAGAAGCCACTGCAATGAGAAGCCTGTGCACTGCAACGAAGAGTAGCCCCCTCTTGCTGCAACTAGAGAAAGCCCATGCGCAGCAAAGACCCAACACAGCCAAAACATAAATAAATTAAAAATAAAATAAAATAATTTAAAAATAAAAAGAAATTTGAGACATTTTAAAATTAGGCAATTTTAAAGAAAAACCCAGATTTTGAGCTTCTCTTTATAAATTAGAAAAGAAAAACTAGAAGTTCTGGCCACAGTGGACCTGTACTCCAACATGGCAACCATTCTTAGTCGTGCTGTTCCTTTTAGATGAGGAATGTGCAGTTCCCTTAGTCGTAAATCTATGCCCTCTTATGGTTACTTGCTGGCCCAGTGGGCATATAAGCTTGTGGTTCTGAACAAAAGAAATGTATCTATGTTTCATATATTAGTAATTCAATGTGCTATGTATTTCTGCGGGTGATCCAGCAAATATCTGATGAGTTAACTTCTTTAAGCCTTAAGGAAAAAAAGGAGAAAAGTGCTTTAGGAAAAAAAATATAATTGTTGAGTGGTGAAGCCTTGCTCCTTAAGAGATAAAAATAGAGAAGATACACAGGGTTACCAAAGAAACCTATGTTTTTTTTTTAATATCTGCAATCTCTGATTTTCCAGGGAATCTAAAAAATAACCCAGATTACCCAATAAAAATACTGAAAAACATTTTGATACAGTTGTGTGACTTTCAGATATGGACTAGAACACAAACTCATTGCAGCTGAGTATTTCCATTTGTAAATTTTGCTTTAGTGAATACAAGTATCACTGGAGTAGAAACACAAAGTATTAATCTGTTAAGGCTCTCAAAGAGTTTGCTCTGTTTGGTCAGTTGTATCCACAATACTGCTCTGCTTGTCAAGGCCTTTCTTACAGATAGTTCTAAAGTGAAATTCAGTACAGACCAAGTTGACTTGTCGCCATTTACAGTTAAACCAAGTCTGATTTTCTACTTTCTAAGTATCTGGCACTTTTTACCAGACCCAGAAAGCAACTCTAAAATACAGACTCTTCAAAGAGTTCTTCTGTTTCTAAAAGTAATATCTGTTCCATTATGTAGGACTTGGTTAAAAACAGAAAGGTACAAAGTACACTGTCCAGAGACAGTGACTGCTGCCATTTGTGTACATTCCTTCCAGTGATTCCTGAAATGTACTTTCGAGGACGTAATCATTAAAAATAAAAATCAGGAATCATGCCAATCCTACCGTTCGGATTCTGCTTGACATCACTCACATTGAGAACATTTTCTCATGTTGTAACTATTCCTGAAAACATGATTTATGAACTAACCACTTCCCCTATCTTAGACACTTAAGGTGTTTCCAATTTTTTATGATTATAAGGTGTTTCGAGATGATCACTTCTATACATGAGATGTGGGGTCACTTACCTGTACATATTTTCCAATAATCTTTATGATCTCCAGATTAAACTGCTTGACTGGGGCAGCGGAGAGGTCAATATGACTCAAAAGACTATAGATGATCTGTAGTAACGACTGCTGCATACTGGACAGTCCTTTTTCTAACAACTGAAAGTAATATTAAAAAGTATACTTTAATCAGGTTAAAGAAAATTCCACAGGATTTACATTAGTGATGTTGAAAACCATAACAGATTTAACCTAAGAGTTCATGGTTAGAGTTATCAGAAATCCAGAGAATAATGAAGGTAAAAGGTAATGTCTATTATTGTTACTTGTCCTTGCTGCAGAAAGGAGAACTAGATAGATTACTTGTCATCTTAATCTTAGTGCTTCCTTTTATATCCTTAACTAATTTAGTTAAACACCATTTATTTTAGGTTAAGAGAAAAACCGCTACACCACCGTCACCAAAGAATAACTAACTACCCGCAAGCCATTCACACCAGCCACTTACCACCTATGTGATCTTGGATAAGTTTCTTATTTCTCTGAGCCTTGATTTTTAAAAATAAAACTGGTAACACTTGCCTCATAGCGTTTGTAGGACAATTAAATTATATATGTGTAGTTTTAAATATGTGTAATTAATTTTAGTACTGTTGTTAGTAATAATTTGAGAGTTATTAATAATCATAAAACAAGGATAACTTACACTAGTAAGAGTAACACTGGAGACAAAGCATTCTCTCTGTAGACTGGAACTACACGGCCCACATGTGGTACCCAGTAGGCTGTATTGTGCCAGTGCCAGACCTTAGAATCCCATGATGGGTCTTCAGGGAGCGCTAGTGTTGCTTTAATGTTGAACTTTATGGTGGCGCCAAAGTGAAAGCTAGACTAAGGCACTTAAATTCAAAGCCAGTTAAGGAGGTCTGGCTTTATGTTGGCTCTTGTCCTAAAGGTGTAGGTATAAGAAAACCTAGCGATGCGCATTCATTCAGCTTAGGAAGCTCTCAGGCAGAGGGCTCACGCTGTTGGCTCACCTAAATATAAAGTCGATGGGAGTAAACCCACCCAAACCAGCACCTTAAAAATCCACACCAGTCCTGAGCACTTTATGATGCTCACCATCAGTGACTTAGCTAAGTTAACCAGTGCTATGAGCAATACTTAAAATGTTTATTGAGGTACAAGTAATTTACGTTTGTACAGTGTGTTAGGTTTAGCTGCCAGAGGTCAACTTTCTGAAAAGGAAGGTATCACTGACAAACATTTTTAGTGACTAGGAATTTCTTCCTTTTGAGGGTCTCCTTGTGGCTCTCTACTCAATAATTTACTTTTCTAGGCACGAAGTTAGTTCTTCAACAAATAAATACAGTCGACCCTTGAATAACAGGTTTGAACTGCATGGGTCCACTTATATGTAGGTTTTTTTCAGCAGTAAATACTACAGCACTACAGGACTCACAGTTGGTTGAATCACGGATGTGGAGGGCTGACTGTAAGTTACATGTGGATCTGACCGTGTGGAGGCTTGGCACCCTTAACTCCTGCGTTGTTCAAGGTGAACTGTATTGACTTTTCATGCGGCTCTATCACCAGATTTAAAAATTCTATTTACTCCCCCCCAAATCATATTTTACATTAGGAAGGAAATATAGTTTTAATCAAAATATAGTTTTAATCAAAATTAAAACTTGCCCAGCAGAAATGACTTTGCATGCTGCATTACTATTCTAGAAAGGATCTCAAAGCCAAGAGCTGGTTTTGTAGAAACAAAAAGATAACCATTCCCTAGGATCAAGACCAGGAAAAAACCCATTTGCCTTTTGAAATAAAGGTGAGGTTTATATCATTATGAGCTCTATGTCACTTAAGGACAGTGAATGAGGAAATAAACACTGAAAATGAAAAAAAAAAAAAACCTTTATAAAAACTTCCTCCTTACTTGAAAGGTATTACCTATATTTTTCTTCAAAAAAAGATGTTACCTATATTCACTCTCAAAGAAAATTTGAAGATTAATTAGCATCAGTGCTGCTTCTAGAAATAAAATCTATTTGAAAATTTTGCCACAGAGCAGTTGAAAAATCCTTTTTTGGGGGAGTGAATTTACCTCTGCAAGATAAGTCACAAGACTAAATGTAGTATCTGAGAAGGAGTCATGCAGGTATCTACACACTACGTTGATCCAGTTAGAACAGTCTCTGGAGTACGTGTGCGTACTGTACAGACTCATCATGTGAGCCAGATTGACAAGTGTTGGGCATTTTTCTTCTGCACAAACCTAAAAAAGCAAGCAAAAGTTTCATTCACTTAAAGACAGTTAAGTTTGATTTTATACTAAATGTATTTATTTAATGCATCAATTTAGATATATATGTTGAAGGGTTAATGCATTTTATTTCTGTATGGTAGAGAAGTTAAAAAGAGGAAGAGGAAAAAGCACAAGGCATTCTTAAGAGAATGCCTTAGATCATACGAAGAGGATTAATATGTCAAGCACTTCCGTGGGTGTTAAATAGTATGGCTTTTTTTCAGTCTGATGTAAAATGTCTTTGGTAAAAACCCAAATGTTTTTGTAAACCCTGTGTGTCATTTCGTAAAAAGAGTTTTGTTTTGTAAAATCTGTATACGGTTCAGTGCACAAATAACTAAACAGGCAGTGCCGCTCAACGTGGGAATCCTCAGCGAGGTTCGGAGCTGCTACGCCAAAGAAGAAATGCTTTAGTCTCAAGCTGTCCAGGGTATCTCACTAGGGCAGTCAACTGCAGAAGCCTCAACCTGTGTGATACAGTCAAAGGACTTCATTGGAGGACTGATAAAACGTTTGAGTCCTGCATCTCCAGTGAATGGCAATCTCCAGTGTGGACGTCAAGCTACTCTTCAGGAAATCACCTAAAGCTCTTAAGGTCCTTGGCCAATCATTTACAGGCTACTACAAAGTGTACTGACTTCCTAGACTTTGCGTGACACGGTACTACAGAATCTGAATCAACAAATGTAGGCCCAAGATATGAAGGCATGCAAGACTATGCAGAGAGACTAATACAGTACCTTGGAAGTTATTTTATAAAATCATTAAAAGCAGCTGTTTTCATGCCTTTTACTCATAAAACAGACACCAGGAAGAAAAAGGAAAAGTTGTTTGATATTTCTGATTCGTATTTCAAAATATAATAATTTATCACACTATTTTTAAAAAAACCACATAACTTTATAATTTCAAAACTTGCTATCCTTCAGCAAAAATTTTTATAGTTTAGAGTAAATTCTAATCTTATCCCTGAAGGATAAGGCATTCCTATAGAATTCTTATATTCTTAAAGAATATTTCTTGAAAGAATGATTTTTTAAGAACCTATTTTTTGAAACAGAAGAAAGTTCTTTGGAATAATAGGCTGTGTAATTTTATAGTAAAGCAAATGGCTTAGATTTAATTTTGGAACTTTGGAATTACCAGGTTAAAATACGAGCCAAAACAGAGTATGTTTTATAACAAACTTTTTTAGCATACTATTTTTGCCATAATGAATAGCTAAAAAGGACAATATTTGTCCTAAGTGTTGCCTCATTTTGAAATTCTGTGCTCTCCAAGGGCACAAACAGTAGAAAGAGTGATATTTGCATAATGAGGAAGCACATAATGGCAGAAAATTATTCTCAACAGTTTAAGTGAGAGAACAATTAAGGAATCAATTTAGTTCACATCCTGCAGGTTGCTGAAAGGCCACAGAGGGAACCTTTGTGTGCTGCTCAACAGGAAGAAAACAGACTTAATAGCAGTTTATGACTATCAGCAAGCCACATACTTGATTTCTTAAAAACATAAAAGGTATTTGGGACTTTCCTGTGCTTTGCCTCAGTCATGACAGCAGAGGCTTGGAGCTCAAGGGCCTTCTATGGCCTTCTGGTCACGCTGTGCTTCTCACCTGACCTAACACTTAGCAAATTACTCGGCACTTCAGCTGCCAATCTCAAATGCTTCTACTTCCCTTATCAAGGGATTTATGCTTTTTACTTTCTTAAAATCCCCAAATAAGCCAATATACATTCTTTCCTTATATTTTCTTTCTTACCCCTCATGTAGAAAAAAATAAAATCTTTGTTTACATTTTCCTAATGGTGTGTTATTAGAATATTAAAATGAAAGTCATTTTAATAAATTATTTAAAAAATCACTTTTAGACCTCATTAATGCAAATACATGTTGTTGGGTTTTTTAGCACAAACCATCATTTTCAACACTAAGATATGTCTCCATGAACTATAATAATGGCTCTTCTTTTTAAATACATGCTTTTAAAATGGTTAAGCATTTCTCCATATCTATTTAGAAATTTAAATAAGGATGGATTCAACAGCAAATTTTATTAAATATTTTCTTGTCACTTATTAAATATTTTCTATCCAGATAATGAAAATGTTCTTCCTCTTGTTACTGTGTATGTGATTAATTGGGTTGGTAGTCTTTTTTCACTCCATTGGCACCCAGAGATAAATTTGCACTTAACAGTATTGAAATGTGGGCCATAGAGAGATGGGTGTTTTATTTGGTTTTCTAGAAGTTTGCTCCTTCCTTTTACTGCTGTGCTACTTGCTAACTGAATCTCAGGTTTGAAAAAAACTGCTTATATAAAAAGCTCTTCCAGAGAAATTTACTTGCTTGTTCCCTTCTGTTGCAGACTTCTCTGATTTTTCTCCCAGTGCTTTAGCCAGGTTATCTTACTTAGATTACTATTGAGACACTCCCTCCAGTTCACCTGACTTCCTGTTGTATGTATATTACTTGTAAATTCCTATAACTCCTTCTTGTAACTGTTTGTATTTTCAGCCTGAAACGTCTTTTTTCCAAGACTCAATGTGACCAAAAAAAAATAAATATATAAAATAAAATTAGTTAAGAATTAAGTTTAAGCCGAAGGTAAGGTATTTGTGATCCCTTTATTGTTCTTAAGAGGAAGTTACTAAACAGATAAAATGTCAACATCATATTCTTTCACAATTAAGACTAAGAGCTATAAAGCTTTCAAACAAATGTTCACAAATGATTTAAAAATAGCTACATACGTGTTTAAGAAATATATGATGGGAGGGAAAGAGTCAAATAAGGAAGAAAAAAGAATGAAGGGAGCAGAGAGAGAAGATAAAGAGAATGTTAGAAGGAAAAAGGCAAACAAAGGGAGAGAGAACTTTCAGAATCAAAAAATACATTATGCCCTCTTCTTCTGCAGGGCCTTTGCACATGCAATTTCTCCTGCCTGGAAAATTTCTACTTTCAGCCCTGCTCTTGTTTCTCATCCAGGGACCTTATTTTGGTTACTCTTATTTGCCCTTCAAGTCCGCTTAGATATGACTTCCCCCAGGCAGACTTTTGCTTTATGTGTCCCTAGAATATTTTGTTCTCCCATTGCAAAGTCACCAGACTCTACGGTGATTGCCTACTTACTTGACTGCACTGCCACCCTAGGGCCCATAGGGCTAACGATTCTATTTACTCTGATTATCACTGTATTTCCAGCACCTGATCCAGTGCTCAGTACATATCTGGGGGGGCAAATGAATGAATGACTTGGAAACTGACAGAGGATAAAGTAGGGAAACAGCAGAAAAAGATTCAGACTCAGAGGAGAGCTACTCTAAACAAATAATTTTATTCACTGTCATTTGAGCAGCTAACATATCATTACTATATTACTCCTTCATATGCATAAAAGAATAAAAATTTAGATAGGAAGTGACAGTAAAAGGATCTTTAAGAGACTTCCCCCCTTAAGATAAACTCCAGAGAAAATTCCCTAAAGTGTTATCTTCCAGCATCACATTTGCTTACCTTTGCTATTCGACTAGCTGTTTCTTTGCAAAACTGAGTTGGGCTGTCAAAATGCTGGATTAAGTGAGGCAATAAGCAAAGGATGTTAAGAGGAAAGCCTATCAAAAAAAAAAAAAGCAAACAATAACCAATTGTATTGCACATTATTTTAAAAATTAAAGGATTTTTTTTTTCATGGTTCACAAAAACCATTTTCTTTTTATTTCCTGGAGTACTTGATCTTCTAAAAAAAAAAATTTTTTTTTTTTGCTTTTACCAAAGAATTTAAGCTATCTCACATATTAAGAAAACCATAACTGTTTGTGGAAAAGCAGAAATTAGTAGATTTCAAAACCAACGATTAGTTTACATTTCACTATATTAAAAAAAAAAAGCAAAGAGTTGGTGCAATTCTAGTCACATCACCTGACAACTGGGAAGGATCCACCAACGTGTGTTTGGAGACAGCAATGAGTTTACTCAGGAGGTGCACTGTCATTTCCTGTGTGGATACTGAGGTAAAACCCTTAAGGAAGAGCTGCTGAAGGCCTGGGAAATTATTCCACTTCAGTTTGCTTTGTACGGTTTCAATCTTCTCTCGACTCTCTGATTTTTCCAAGGGCAGGTGGATCAACAGTTTGTTGAGAAGTCTGAGAGCCAGGAGGTATTCATATTCATAATCTGATTCTAATAAAGATGCTGCTATCCAAAAAATGGTGGCCATCAAGCTGGCAGGCTCAGTAGTGGGCTGCACATCATACACGGCTTTCTCTCTCAGGGAGGAAAGGCTTCGAGTCCTCGCTAAGCTACTGCTGTGGTTGAGCCGTCCATCCATTATATCCAGTGTATTACTCCGCCGCCGGTCACCTCTTCGGTCACCAATTAAACTTAACCTCAAAGAGTTACTTCTTGCATTACTGCTGTATCCCATATAACTGCTACTATTAATGGGACTTGTGCTTAGATTGAGTTGTCCAGTGCTTTTCCTGTTAGCTGCATACTTGTTTCCCATTAGAGGATCATGGTATGAGGTTCTTTAAAAAAAAAAAAGAAAGAAAAAAAAAAAGATGAATCCATGCACAATCGCTTCTTTTGCTACATTAATTGTACTCTTGAAAACACACTGCAAAATGGTAATAACTGTTACCAGGAAAAATCATTTTTAAGTATATCTGACTTTGCTTAACCCAATTTCAGTTCTTTCCTCCCTATTAAAATGTACAACAGTATCTTTTCCACTGTGGCTACTTTGGGTTGGATGAGGTTTGATTTGAAGCGAAAATTCTGCTATAGTTATCGCTGGTAACTTTCAGCTCTGGGATTTAGTACAAATTACGTCCAAAGCAGGCCTCGTTTGTCTCACCCCCAGCCTCAAAGGTCCTGATGTCCCTATTTCTGTCAATTCACATTCTTTCCAAAAGAACCAAGCTCAAAAATTTAGTTTTGATTTCTCCTTCTCCCTCACATCTACTTATCATTGATTAAAAAATAATTACAGAATACTTTCTACGTGTGCCAGCAGTATGCAAAATGCTACAAATATTAAAGTCCATGGAAATGGATAAATTAGAGCCTGTTAGTTGCTGTTATGAAAATATTAAGAAAATACTGTGAGATCCCAAAGGATGGAATGCTTAGCATTCCCCTGGGGCAGTTAGAAATTCTTAGCTAGGAGGTGATATTAAGACGGGACTTGAAGGATAAATCAATTTGGGATTTGCAAGGAAGACAAAGTTCGAAGAGAGGCTGGTCCAGGGAGAAGGAACTGTATGTGGAAGGTGTGAGTCCCGAGGAGCCTGGCCTGCTGGGGTGACAAGAGGATGTTGAGTGTGGCAGTAATACAGCCTGTCACTGAGGCTGAAGCCGAGTAGCACAGGAGAAAGGTCTCTGATTAGGGTGTCAGAGGAACGGCACTGCCGCATACTAGCCCCGTGAGCTTTCACACGTCTCACTGTCTGAGGTTCATTTTCCCACCGGCAATCCATCTGAATTTAGGGGTAGTACTCTCACTGCCGATATTAGAACAATATAGTATTACACATATTTAGCTATTGAAGGTCTAAATACAAGTCTACCGGTTGCCTAGTTTTTCAGTTCTTACTGAGAAAGGGCAGAAAGAAGATCGTAATGCTTCATGGTTTCAGCCAAAGTATCAATTGCAGATTCCAACGTGAGAAGAAGCTCAATCACAAATCCCTAGAAAAAAGGGCAGATCTTAATTAATCATACTCTGGAAAGAAGAAACTGCAATGCACTTCCTGACGAGATTTCAAAATAGAATAAACCCCACATTAATATTACAAGATAAACTCTTGAGCAACATGATCTTGCTCATGGATGAGAATGCATCAAACTAATGGTATAAACTGATTGTACTGGCAACACGAGTCACCCAAAATTACCTGGGTCAGAAACCTAGGAGCCATCCTTGTTTCTTTCTCTCACATCTAAATTGAATCCATCAGCATCTTGAAAATATTACTTTAAAAATAAATCCTAAATCTGACTTCCTTTTCTCTACCTCCATAGCTCCCCATAATCCAAACTATCATCATTTTGGCCTGGACTCTTACAAAGAGCCTCTTAACTGACCTCTCTTGCCTTCCTAAGGATTCCACCTAGCCTCCAGAGTGAGTTTTTTAAAAAAGCAAGTCATATCCATCCCTTCCTTTTAAAACCAATGGGTGGTTTCCCATCAATTCAGAGTAAACTCCCACCTCCCACCAGAACCTCCTTGGCCTCACATGATCTGGACCTGCTTACCTCATCAATCTCCTGCCTCTGGAGGCCCCCAACCAGTACGTTCTAGCCACATTGGTTTGCTTGATGTTCCTTTATTTTGTTTTAATTTTTGGCTGAGCCATGAGGCTTGCAGGATGTTAGTTCCCTGACCAGGGATTGAGCCCTGGGCCCCAGCAGTGAAAGTGCCGAGTCAGTCCTAACCACTGGACCGCCAGGGAATTCCCCTGATGTTCCTTTAAAAAGCCAGTTGCTTCTGCCTCAGGCCCTTTGCACTTGTTAGTCCTGTTTCCCTCTGCCCTCTTCCCCAGATTATCACAGGGCTCACTTCATTTAAACATGTGTTCAAAACTCTTCTTGTCAGATGATCATAAAAAAATAAATAAATAAGTAAAAAATCCTCTCCCCCATCATTCTTTAAACTGTTACTCTACCTTATTATTTTCACAGCATTCATCACTAAGTAAACTTGTATTATACTTTATTGGTGGATTAAAGGCTTGTTTCCCCAATGAAATGTGAGCTCCAGAATGCCAGGAACTTTGTCTTGTTCATTACTGTATCCTCGGTGTCTAAAACACTGTTAATAAAGTCATGAGTCTGTACAGACCTATGTAAGCTCTCTACTGCAGTATTTCACTTAATTTATCTTAACAAATGGAATTCAGTGGTCTAGTTTACATCTAACTTCAAATTCCTCTTATACCTTGTGGTCATCTCAGAATAATATCCAGGTGTGTGTGATAAAGCTGTTTCTGATAGGCACTATTTAATTCAATTAGTGTGTTATTAAACATTAATTACACAACTTTGTTTCTTAATTCTTTGCTTGTTAACATCCGACATCAGTAATTCTATACAACCATTATCTTGCTCTACCTGCCATGATTTACATTTGGCAATAAGTCCTTGACAACAAGGCGTGCTCGATACTTGCTGAAAGAAATGAATGAACTACCTGTGCATCTTCTCCTGGATCCCCTACAGTTTCTACAAGTCTGGAGAGAACATCAGAAAGCGTAGTTGCCGAAAGAGGCTGCTTAAGGGCCCTGAAAATCTGAAAGGATCTCCCAGCATAGTGTCGAGAAGAACAAGAAAGTGCTGTCTGCAGAGCAACCTCGCTAAGATGATGTTCCAAGTGAATTCCTTCTGTGAAAGCAAAGGAAACAAGTAAGTGCTTGTTTTTCAGGATATATATAGGGGTTAGGATCAGAGGCTAATAACCAGGTTAAACCCAGTGCCAGCACAATACCTGGCAAACTGGGTGGGCACTAATATTTCATAAGTCAATGCTTTTTCTTTTCATTAAATTCCATCTGCACTTTAGATGACGCTTCATTCTAATCTCCAGGGACATAATCCCTGAGAACAGGGTTTCTCAGCCCCAGCATTACTGACATTTTGGCCAGATAATTCTTTGTTGTGAGGGCTATCCTGTGTAGTGTGTGTCTGTGTAGCAGAATCCCTAGCCTCTACCCAAGTGGACACCAGTACTAACCACTTGCCCCGCGCCCCCTAATTGTGACAAAAATGTCCCCAGACATTGCAAAATGTCCTGAGAAGCAAAATCACCCCTAGCTAAGAACCACTGTTTTAGATACATTTTACTATAATTTTCAGAATGTGTTAAATTTTAGATCAAAGCCCAAACCAGTATAAAAAAATAATTTAAGAGTTTGTCATCTCTACCTATGTTCCTTCAACATAATTGTTTCATAATAAACAATTATATTGTAATTTTATTATGCCGTCTTACACCAAACTAAGAACCCCAGAGCGTCAAAGTGGCATTCTTATTTTTAAGTAGTAACAATTTTTCTTCAACCAGAACAAATCTGTTATCACTAGTAAGTAAAAAAACCTGTCTAAAACTTTTGAAAATTTAGACATGTCAAATTTTTGCTAAACATTATCAGAAGTTTTGACATCACACTAAAAGATCTGCTTGAAAGTAAATACTATCTGAAATGATTATTAAAAGATACCTGAGCTTGACTGCTTAAAAACAGAAACCACATGTTTCAAAAATGTAGTTAACTGCTCAGCACTCTTTATGCTAGGATTCTTGGCAGAAACATCCTCATGGTTCCAAAGGGGCCCTCTTTTTCTGAAAACAGAGAACAGACATGATTCCCTTGGTTTTTAAACTTAATTAAGGTTTACTCATACTCACCTAAAATGTGCTTTTGCAGTTAGAAAGGATAGTGCTTGAATAAATCAAACAGCACGTCACACAGTCTACTGCTACTATTTATGTACTTGGATATGTAATGATCTAGAGCAAGTACAGGAAGATCCAAGTTACGTATAATTTCAAAGCCTTCCATTGTTACAGTTAAATTCTCTCAGAGGTAGCAGGAAAAGATGGCAAATTTTGCCAAGTGAGAAGAGTACTGGTTATTGCTTAGGTATTACAGGTCAAAACAGTCTCGTTTGTAGAGGCTAGATTATATTTAGATTGTAATGCCAATAAAATAATTTATAAGTTAAAACTACCTGTCGATTCTTTCTTTAAAATATCTTTGCATTCACCAGCTTGGTTAGTAAGGGTTAGGCCCCTTATTGCCATAGGCCCAAAGTGCCCTGGAAAAAAGATGTGCTCCTGCTGCCTCTAGTCCATAACACCTCTAATTCATCACATACTTTGCTATGAGACTGATTTTCTCAACATTTTTTTTTTTTTGCGGTACGCAGGCCTCTCACTGTTGTGGCCTCTCCCGCCGCGGAGCACAGGCTCCTGACGCGCAGGCTCAGCGGCCATGGCTCACCGGCCCAGCCGCTCCACGGCATGTCAACATATTTACTTAATTGGGTCCTTCACCCTCCCCATCCAGCTCAAAGATTTTTGATAATGTCTCCTTTCTTAAAAGATCTATATAACCTCTGGCCAGGGCTTCATGGCCCTCCAGCTTGTCTAAAAATTCCTCCACGTTACACTCACGCTGGATTACTCACCAGTTCCAAAAATACTTTGTTTTCTCACACGTCTGTGATTTTGCTCTTGCTGTGGTATATTAGCCCCTTTCTCCCCACCTACGTTTCTTCTTTATTTATAGTGCTTTTGCAAAGAGTAGGCCATAAATAAATATTTGAAGATTGAATGTTAATGTAGCTAATGGAGGCAGAAATATATATTCAGATAATACTGTATCCTCTTTGGGAACCTGGTATCCAGTCATGATTAAGGCCCTCCTTAGGTATAACAGTGTGAGCAAAAGAAGAAAGTCCCTGGTTGCATCAAATTTTCTAAATATTGCACAATACAAACCTGCCTATTCCAAATCAATGACCCTTTGGAAAACAAAATAGGGTTCGCTGAAGCTGACAAATGAAACAATGACTTAAAACAGCTATGCGTCAGGAATGGTAGGAGCTGCAAACGTTACCTTGAGGTAATGAATTCCATGAGGGTTTTGACTTTTCCGTCCTGCTCTACTGAGATGTCGACCTCGCTGAGGACGGTGGTGTGCAGATGTGAAATGGCAGCGCTGTTATTTCCTAAGCTGATACTAGAGGAGGTAGAACTTGAGCTGAGCCCTGAGTCGGTCATGGGGGAGGGCTGGTAATCAGGTATAAAATCGCTAACACCTGCTGAAAGAGACACGGGGTGTGAATGCCCAGATGGAAGCAATCTCCCACAACCCTCAAAGAAGTGAGCCTCACAAGCACCAAATTACACTGAGTTTTTGAGCAAACATTGTTTTCGGAGCCTCTCAGTCAAACTTAACGATTTGGACTTGCTATGCAGTCCTGTGCTGCCATCTGCTGAACAAAGTTGAAACTGGCAGTTTCCTAATATTTTGGCATATTTCCTCAACATAGGTTGCCATTCACACTTCTATATATAATGAGAACTGGTTTTTAATTTCTCATGTTAAGGCGTCTATGCTTTCTGCTTCACTTTACTTAAACAAGGACGATTTTAAAGTCTATTTGTTATATTGATATTATGTCAATTATTAAATAATTCTAAAGGTCATTACTAATGCCCACACTTACAAAATAGCAAAAGGAGCCTTTAAAAACAAACACCAAACGATGAAATTTTGAATAGAAATGCTTTAACATAAAAAAAGGCAGTAAACTTTATTCCATTCATCTTTTAATCATGGTTTAAAAAGGCGAATAAGTTTACTCATAGATGTTTTCTCACTAACTACAGGTTTTTAAGTAAATAACACGGCTTTAAGTAAGTAACTTTAAAACGTTATTAACCCTGTATGTGGCATTATATGATTAGGAAAAAACAGTAATTTTATTTCAATTTTATAAGCCAATTATTTTCTAGATCATCTATTATAAACCTGATGATACTGATGAATGAAATAAATAAGTTAGGGCTATTAGGGAAAAAGAAAATACAGCTTGAAAAGTAAAACAAATTCACATCAACAGTGAAATAAATTTTACATTAAAGTCTCATTAATTTGGACCTCACTACTTCAAAATACATAATTTGGAACTTACTAAACTTCAAGATGTACAACATTTTAAGTGCAATCAGTATAACTGAGTGAATAAAAATTTTTTTAAAATTTTAAATGTCTTCCTTTGTCAATTTTTCAGATCTTGAGAGTAGGGGGAATCTAATACAAGTTCACCATCTTTGTCATAACCAGTGCTCAACAAATTAAGCCACTCTTTCATTGTACCTTTAACTTACATGTGGAGAGTTTAACATTTTTATGACAAAGACCCTTAAAGGTAAGAGAGATTCAAATACTCCAAGTTTAATTCCTTCTTCTATGAATTAATAAATAATGTCAATGGTACTTAAAATAATAAAACTACATTAAAAAATATTCTCTAGTATCTCAACTTCAGTTGATGTTCTCTAATGCAGGATCCCAAATTAACGAAGTACGGTTCCAGTTTCAAACTGTACTTTTTTTTTTTTTTTTTTTTTGCGGTACGCGGGGCCTCTCACTGTTGTGGCCTCTCCTGTTGCGGAACGCAGGCTCCACGGCCATGGCTCGTGGGCCCAGCCACTCCGCGGCATGTGGGATCTTCCCGGACCGGGGCACGAACCCATGTCCCCTGCATCGGCAGGCGGACTCTCAACCACTGCGCCACCAGGGGAGCCCCAAACTGTACTTTTAAAGCAAATACCTGTGAAAGTATAATCTAAGTGTGCAATTTGTTTGACTGTAAGCACCCTGGGCTCATTAAACTCCTTGTTCCTGAGAAGGACAGAAGCAACAGTTCGGATGTTACTGTTGGATCCCATTACTATTAACAAGTGCAGAAGCAGGCGTTTACAATGTTCATACACCTCAGGGTGGCAGTGGTCAAACCCTAAAGAGAACAGTAGAAAATCATCATCAGTAAAGAGAAATAATGAGTATTCTTGCTATCAAACTCATATTTTAAAAAGAAAAGCAGAAATTATATAAAATATTTTGTGAAAGATGACATAGTACATCAATCAAGTTCTTTATTGGCCTAGAGTATGTATACACTTTTACAATAGCCTATTGTCCTACTGGACTAGGGAGAATCAAGACAAATTTCCAGCGTGTTTTATGTCTAAAATTTAGTAATCTCTTAGAAACTAATCCTCTGTTACATAACACTAGATGTAAAAGAACTTTTAAAGGCAAGCATTTTTTGTGCCTAGAACACAATAGAAAGTCAGGAGATGTTTGCTTACTGAAAGAAAGCAGTGCCTATATAATATGTGTACATACCAGGAAAATTTAGGAGAAGATGGCTATTTTGACTTGCTTCAGGAGAGCAATCCTACAAGCATGAAAAGTGTTGCTGATGTGATGGATCCCATGTTTGTTACAGAGGGCACAGTGGAGTTTTAGCTGTAATAATCAGACTGTCCACAATCTAATTCTTTTGGGAAACACTTAGTACCCGTCTCAATTTCCCATTTACTCTGAAAGTTCCCAGTCCCATAGGTAAATTTATTTTACTCCTGCTACAGTTACAGAGTTTTTCCTGCTGGAGGGCATACCTGTATGCCCTGTATGATAGGAATGGGTATAATAGACTTGTTTGTGGTTAAAGGAGAGGCTAGGAATAACTCTGCTCTAGACCACAAGAATCACGGTAAAAAGTGTCATGGAAATAACATACAGAAAATAGAAAGAGAAATAGGAAGAAACTTTCTTGAAACCATATCTCCTTTCCCACTGTGGAGAACAATATGGAGGGTCCTCAAAAAACTAAAAATAGAGCAACCATATATGATCCAGCAACCCCACTCCTGAGCATATACCCAGAGAAAACAAAAACACTAGAAAAGATACATGCACCCCAATGTTCACAGCAGCATTATTTACCACAGCCATGACATGGAAGCAACCTAAGTGTCTATCAACAGATGAATGGATAAAGACAATGTGGTCTATGTACCCAATGGACTACTACTCAGCCACAAAAAAGAATGAAATAATGCCATTTGCAGCAACATGGATAGACCTGGAGGGTATTATGCTCAGTGAAATGTCAGACAGAAAAAGACAAATACTGTATGTTATCACTTATAAGTGAAATATAAAACAAACTAGTGAATACAGCAAAACAGAAGCCGACTAATTGATATAAAGAAGAAACTAGTTGGTTACCAGTGAGGAGAGGAATGCGGGGGGGCGGGGGGGGGGCAAGGCAGGGTGGGGAATTAAGAGATACAAACTACTGTGTATAAAATAAATAAGGTACAAAGGTATATTGCACAGCACAAGGAATGTAGCTGACATTTTATAATAACTATAAATGGAGTAGAATCTGTAAAATTTTTTGAATCATTATTTGTACACCTGAAACTAATATTGTAAATCAACTCTACCTCAACTAAAAAATAAATAAAATGCAACCTGTAAAAAAGCAAACAAACATACTATACTGACTTTCAATTATCACAAAAATATAAAATGAAGGAATTAGCGCCGAATATGTATTACCTATAAAGACTGCATGAAGAAGAAGATGGAGGTAGCTTCCCCATTCCACCTTCACACTATGATCGATAATGAGATCCGTCAAAAGGATGACGGCTATGTTACACCTATGACAAACAAGAGCATTATTCATGTGTCACTAGAGTAAACCTAGAGAAAATCTTATGCAAATTACTTGAAGATTTTAATATTGTCTTTTATGGAAAAAATACAATTTCTCAAGAATAAAAGAAGAAAAGAAATACAGCTGAAGAAACTGTTACGTGATAGCTTTAGAAAAAACCTATCTGGCTAAGGGCTCCTTGAAGTCAAGGCCCATATTTTCTTCATCTTCAACACTAAGGCCTAGCACACTGCTTGCCACATAGTAGGTGTTCAGTACATGTTTGGTACAATAATACATTTCGAAAGAATGCAGTAACTGTTCTATTGTGATTTTTGCTAAATAGAAATCAGCTTAACTCAATTCAAAATAATAGTGCCTACTACCGGAAAATAATATTTTTCAGATGTAGTAACTGGGTCCCAGAAAGGTCAAGTAACTATGCCAGACACCCAGAAAAGCAGCAGCAGCAGAATTAGATTTAGTAATACTAATTGTAAACAGTGAGAAGTGTGAGTTTTTAGATTTCTTAAAATCTAAACGCACGGATCGAATTTGTTGCAGTATCAAAAGAAAGAAGGTTTCTTATGTTCTGTGTTGTCAGCGTAAAGAAAGCTAGAAGTGTTAGACAGTGGTTTGGCTCATATGAAATAGGAATGACACTGTGGTCCACCTGTGAAGAGGTAATCCAGGTGATGACGTTTCAGGCAAGTAATCCACCAGTGGTGACCAGCAGCCTCCAGCTGGTGGGAAGGGTAGTGGCTCTCCTTGATTATGCTCCATCACTTTCAGTCGCCAATTAGAATAAAGTGGCATTGAATCACCTATCAAAATAAAATGATCTCATTGTCTACACCATCTACTTTCCGCCAATATAAGCAAACTCTAGTAAAACACCAACTATTTATAGCATTGGAAAGTGATAAAAAGATTTTCCCACTATTTGGACATATGTTTGCTAGGTAGACATGGGTACAAATCTTATCAGATTAAGCAAATCAGAGAGAGAAAAGAGATATCAATTCAGGTTCCATCCTTTAAATCATAGCAAAACTACATGAGCATTTCATCATGATTCCACAGTTGATGTCCAAGCTATGAGACCACATTATAGGTAAAGCTGCCTTGTAACAAGGGCCTTCTGGTAAGTTACTCAGTTCTAAATTTCCTGAGATAGGGCCAGTACAAACCCATCTTCAAAGGAAATCTGCTCTACCACAGTGGGGCTGCAGGGTGCAGTAAGAAAGGCCATCAGGAAATGTGAGTTCTGTGTGACATGGGTAAGTCACTTAACCTCTCTGGGCCTCAGTTCCATCGTGTGCAAAATGAGGAGATTGGACCAGATCATCTTCAGGGTCCCTTCCAATCTGAAGGCTTGTGCTTCTATTCTACCCTACCTTAGTGTTATAATGAGACTCGGACACATTATTCATTTTGCAATTGCAAGGGAGAACGTTTTAGTAAAACGTGAATCCCACGAAAGTTCAAATCTGTTCAAAAAAGCAGCCTGTTGGTCAATGCCTGTTCTATGATGCTTCTTGAGAACGAATTCTTATGTTCCTTTTGATTTATCTACAGGGAACCTGTGCTTTTGAAACATATTTCCCCCACTTAATGTTGCTTCTTAAAATCAAGACATTTCAGATTATGTTGGAACACCACTAGTGGCAGTTAAATACCCTTCTTAAAAACAACTTCCGGGAAGAATATATTTATTAACATTAATATAATGATAATACACCTTGCCATCGCAGTTATTAAAAAAAAAACATTTGGAATGTATTACTTTTTTCTTCTTCATAAGATCCTCCAGAGCTGCTACTGTATCGAGATTCTAGTCTGTGATGTTGACGATTTAAATGACTGTTTAGTCCACTGTAGATGTCTAGGTGCACATAGCTATGGGAATGATCACTGAGTTAGTCACAGTTCATGGTAAAGTGGTATTTGTACTTTATGTTTCACTTTCTTTGCTTAAAAAAGAACACAGTACACAAAATACTAAAGTTTACTATGATATATATTAATTTCCACATTACAATTCAAAAGCTTAAGCTTTGAAGTCAATTATTTCTACCTGAAGATTTTTCTTAAATTGTTGTGATAATAATGTGCTGATGAAACCTATTCCATATAAAACAGGCAGAGTAAATATCCATTTAGAAAAGTTTAAAAATGTAGCCACACAAAAAGTGACTGACCATACTCTACCTATTCATCCATTAGCGCATATTAAAAAATCTAGCATGCCAGCATCTTTAATGTTAAAATAGTCAGGGGCGTCCCTGGTGGCGCAGTGGTTGAGAGTCCGCCTGTCCACGCAGGGGACACGGGTTCGTGTCCCTGTCCGGGAAGATCCCACATGCCGCGGCTCGGCCGGGCCCGTGAGCCATGGCTGCTGAGCCTGCGCGTCCGGAGCCTGTGCTCCACAACGCGAGAGGCCACAACAATGAGAGGCCCGCGTACAGCAAAAAAAAAAAAAAAATAGTCAATGTGGAAAATTTCCAATATGGAAATATATTTCCTCACTAGAATTTTAACACGATGAAATATACATTCCAATGCAGAAATTATCATTTATGCTGATGATAATCTGTATATGTCAAGCTGACAGGCTAATGAAGAACAGAGAAGTACTTACCTCTCTTCAATATTCTCTTTTATGGGCTTATTATCGGGATTGCCGTCCATGGGAGCTACCATTGTATTGCTACTAGAAGTAGTTCCTGTAATCATAAACAAAACAGTATCTATGAATTTAAAACCTAGGATAGCTCAATAAGAACAAAAGATTTCAAATTATAGATGTCAAAACTCCACTAAAATGAGAAGGTGATTTTTAAAAAGGAATGTACTCTTAACAACCAAGAGGGTAAGGAGACAACAGCAACAGAATTATGGATACTGGAAAACAAATGGACAGGAAGTAATCAAGTGTTAAGAAGGCTGAATCCAGAGCTGTTCGTGGAGGAAACAAGAAGCTTCCGTATCTATACTGCTGAACCTCCAAAAGGTCAGGAATTAGTGGCTTCAAGTACCTCTGGAAGTAGGGGTTGAAGGAGGTGCTAAAAATGGCAAGAATGGGGCTTCCCTGGTGGCACAGTGGTTGAGAGTCCGCCTGCCGATGCAGGGGACACGGGTTCGTGCCCCGGTCCGGGAAGATCCCACATGCCGCGGAGCGGCTGGGCCCGTGAGCCATGGCCGCTGAGCCTGTGCGTCCGGAGCCTGTGCTCCGCAATGGGAGAGGCCACAACAGTGAGAGGCCCGCGTAACGCTAAAAAAAAAAAAAAAAAAAAAAAATGGCAAGAATGGGGCTCCCCTGGTGGTGCCGGGGTTGAGAGTCCACCTGCCGATGCAGGGGACATGGGTTCATGCCCCGGTCCGGGAAGATCCCACATGCCGCGGAGCGGCTGGGCCCGTGAGCCATGGCCTCTCAGCCTGCGCATCCGGAGCCTGTGCTCCGCAACGGGAGAGGCCACAACAGTGAGAGGCCCGCGTACCGCAAAAAAAAAAAAAAAAAAAAAAAAAAAAAAAGGCAAGAATGGTTGAAAATCTCTTTCATAAGTAGCTGGTTCCCAAGATCTAACCCTCTGCCTCCTGTAACTGGGTAGCTCTCTCTCCTCACTTCCAGAAGTCTCTTCTGATGTGAGTAAATCAGAGGATTTCTGGACTAGGGCACACCATATACAGGTGAAGGAGGAAGTACTTTACTGAGGATACGAAGACTAAGTGAAAACATACATACATACATACATAAATTTGCCATTGGATCCCCCGGCAACCTTCTTACATCACTGGGCTACCAGAAGGCTTGAAGACTGTGCAAGTGTGTGTATGTATGGATTATATGTATTGGTATACACACACACACACACACACACACACACACACCTACACCTACACCTTCTACTCTAGGCAGAGGACTAGAAGAGTTTTCTCTGGGGAATCTGATTACTGCAAGAGAAAAGACCTATGTATACTTCTATCTACAAAATCATCATACAACAAATGACAAAATAAGTTCCATATATACCTACAGAACATCCAATCAACTTTTTAATATGCCTGTTAAGTGAACTATTCATGAAAAGACAGATCCAGAATTTGTAGGCTTTTGAGGAAAGCTTTTACTAAGACAAACCAAAACAAAAACACAGCAATATAAAGAAAATAGGAACTTTCACTGGTAGAAAATTTTATCAAATATACAGAAGATAGTCCAACCATGAAACATGAATAGGACGCTCCTAAAAAAATTCTAATTAAAAAAACCTCTCTTTGGAATTAAAAACATTCTAGCAGATATGAAAAATTCAACAGAAGCATTATTAGAAACCTCTTGGAAAATATAACAAAAAGATGAAAATAGATGACAAAAATAAATTATATAGTATGAGAGATTTCTAATTATACAATGTTGTTAACATCACAAAAACATTTAATATAAACTGAATGGCAAAGAAATTCATAGAAATTTAACCTACAATAGCCCAGATATTATATTTTCAATGAAAGTTATTCCCACAGCAATGTAGTTTCTTCAACTCGAAATATTACAATAAGTATATGGGTATACATAAAAGTATATACACTCGTGTGATTGGATACTATGTATAATATATGCCCAAATAGTTATAATATGAAATTACACAGTAATTTTCAATAAGTGAGCATTTTCTATATTTACATACTAACTATAGTCATTTTAAGAAAGCATCTGTTGTATAGAGATATATAAATGTATATTCCAGTTCTAAATAAGTATGTAAGTATGTTTCCCTTTATCACATTATGAATCCTTACACTGTCAAACTTCTTTACTCATATGAGGATTTACAAAGTTTTGTCCGGTTAATTAGATATATGATTCATGTTTGCTTGTTTTCTTTATGACGATATTTAAAGCAAACGCTTGCTAAAATGAACAGTTATGGAAAGCTGCTCTTTTTATACAAAGTAGTCAGTTTTAAACGACTTCTCACCTGAGGTGACAGAAGGGATTTTACAGCTGGAAGTGATGCGGTAATATGGGGGATTATCCATGTGAGTGACGCCTGAACTGACAGGGTCGGTCAGCTGCAGTTCACTCACCAGTTCTTCTAGCAACTGCACTGTTTTGTCTCTACCTAAATATACAATAACTTTCTTCACCTGTCACAAAAGAAATTGTTCGGATAAGAAAAAGCACAATTTTTATCTCACAAACTTGTCTTGAGACAAATTTTATCAGAGTAAGTTCAACTTTAAGTGGTAGATGGATGAGCACAATCCTAGTTTGAATAGACACTGACTAGCAGTCAGATATTAATCAGCTTTATACGTACTGCCCTGCCTTCCCTCTAACCCTCAACATTGCATCTAATTAGGATGACCTAAATGTACTGTTTAATGGTGTCCATAACGTTATCTACTTCCTTTACCTTTCTGGGGTTTTCTTAGAAAAGCAACAGATAACTTGCCTTTCTTTAAATCAGTTTCTCTTTCAATGGAAACTTTCAATTAATATCATCCTAAGATTTTCCTCATATTTTTATTCAGCCAGCCTTCAAACCCAGGATTCATCATTTATTCTGCCTTCCCCGTTCTCTATATTCAACCAGCAGTATAGAGTGTTGACTAAGAGTGAGAATCTAGAACTAAACTAGAACTCCAACGACACAGTCTGGATTGGATTGTAGATGTAACTTTTACTAGCTAGGCGATCTGGAACATTCCCCTCAGTTTTCTCTTCTGCAATTAGGGACAATGTCACCTACTTCATAGGGTTGTTAGGATTAAGTAAATTAAAATTTATAAAGCACTTTAAAAAGCCCTAGTACACAGTACGAGTTAAATAACTGAAAAAAACTTTTCAGTAGTATGCTTTATAGGTATATTTTAGGAATATGTATTATTGAAATGGGCTGATCGGTGAGTAAGCAATCTCTCTTTTTTGTCTCTACTTTAATCCTTACTACTCAAAATGAGGTCCTCGTAGAAGATGCAGCGTCATCTGAGCTTGCTAGAAATACAGAATCTCAGGCCTCACCCTCACCTCCAGACTCAGAACCAGAACAAGATCCCCAGACGACTCACGTGCATACAGACGTGTGAGAAGCTCTGTCTTATTAGATGACCCCCAGACAAATCTTACAACATGCTTTATCACATCATACCAAAAATCTGATAACAGCTCCCTAATGATAACTGACCGTCCTCCACACAGCTCTTGAGCTCTCCGAGCTGTTCTAACTATTTGCTAATTCTCTGTTCCCAAGTCCAGTCTCCTCTGACCCAGGAAACGTCAAGTACGTTTCTTCCTCTGTGCCTTTGCTCTGACCCAGGTCATCTGAGTTGACACTCCTGACTCTAATCCTGTCAGGTCTTCAAGCCCCATTCCCGCTCCAGCTTCACTGCCTGTCCAAGAAGCTTTCACTGACTTTTCACCAACAGCTCTGGGTTGGAATTCCAGCTCCATGAAGACAGAGCTAAATGGCTGTGCGGCTTTGAGGAAATTACTCTTCTTTCCACCTTATTTTATTCATCTGTAAAACTGCAGTAATCTTAGCAAGGCCATAGATTTCTTCCGGAAATTAAGTAATGGAGATGAAGTGCTTATATCGTATCTGGTCTCTAAGTAGTGCTTAAGAAATGACAATTAAGAAATTATTATTATTATTATTATCATTAAAAGTAGCTCTTTTAAAATTTCTGGCAAATGGCTATGCCCTGAACTTCATCTTGGCTTCTTAGAATTATAGCTTCATGCTTGTTTCTAGTGCCAACCCCGACTCACTCATTCATTCGTCTGATTAAGGGGAAGATTCTATGTGTCAGGCACTAGTCCAGGCTCTGGCAAGAAGGCAATGAACTAAGCAGACCAAAATTCCTGCTCTTAAGGAGCTGACAATCCACTGGGCTGATTGAGGCAAAAGTTATGAGCCAAAGAGGTAAAATATATAACAAGTTTGATGATAAGTGCTAGGAAAATCAATGAAACAGGGAAAGGAAAAGAAGAGCTTATGGGTGGGGGGCAGGGCATTTGCAGTTTTAGACAAGATGACCAGCAAAAGTATCAAGTGAGAACTGACATTTGAGGAAACGTCTGAAGGAGGTGCAGCAGTGAGCAATGTAGCTGTCTGGGAGAGAGAGGAAAGTAAGTACCAAGGCCCCAGGGCGGGATGCCTGGTGTGAAAGCAGGACAGCGAGCGGAGTCAGCGTGGCTCAAGGGCAGGGGGCCTGAGGGAGAGTATTAGGACGTGAGGTCAAGAGGTAGTGTGATGGTGTTGCTTGGTACCAAACACCCACCTTTCTCTAAGTGCTTCTCACTGAAGGTTAATCTTGTGACATGCCTTCAGAACAGTGCTTTCAGGATTCAAGTTAACTGGTTCGTTTAAAGTAGGATCCATAAGAACCTTCAGAGCAACATTCTGCAGAGCTAGTCTTCTGTGGACATACTTGAAGGAGACGCTACCATGTCACTGATAGCTATATCTACATATACACGTGTGTGTTTGCGTGCATGTGTGTATATTCAGTTTAACCTTCATGTTTGATAGTTTCACGCTGTTCTCTTAACCTGAGCAGATTTAAGTACTGCTTTCCCTCTAGAAGGCAAAGACATATTCTTCACTGTATATCTCTTATCATGCTTCTCCTTGCTTCTAGAAGCCTTACGGCACGATTCCATAGGCACTGAGCTCTCACTTCCCATCCTGCTCCAATATCCCAATGCCAGCCCCTGATAGGAAAAACTACTAACATCTCTCCACTTCCATATCACTTTCTCTCCAGTATCATCTCTAATCGTCCCAGACAGTGGTGATTCCAAAGTTATCCACTCTCAGGACTCTGCAATTTTCCTCTGTAGCCCTTACCATGACTGTACTTTATTACTGATTTATTCATTAAATAAATTAGGTATAGGTTCAAAGAATAAAATCTGTAGCATCCATCAGAACCTAGAAGAACACCTAGCCTGTCGCAAAGCCAGATGATATCTGTTAAATGAATCAATGGATAAATCCATGTGCTATTTCCTGATTTTCCTCATCTTGGCCCCTGCTTTGCCTCTGCTGGTCTACTGCTGCCCAGACTCTGACATCACAAGACACTGGGTAAATATATATATTAAAAAAATAAATAAAAAGTAAATGAACTTGAACACATACGTAAGGCAAGAGGCTTGGTTCACTATTCACTCCACAAATGCTGATCAAAAAGTGCAAAATTATTTTCAGGTTTTTTGGCCAGCCATCTGCGAGTGTGGTCCACACATTCTCCACCTCCGACCAGGCCAGCTCATCACCATACTAGAGGCAGAAAACACAGCACAGACTTTAGTAACGGCTGTCTTTTCAATATCAAACTTGCCATGTCATGAAATAATAGAAAATAATGCTTTTACAGACAGCTTTAATCTTTTCCACACTTTAGAGGAACAATCATTTCTTTCAACAAATCTGAACACAAGTATCATTAAGCACATATGATTTTAGCTCCCCCCCACCAAAAAGAAGATATTTTATATCTAATGAGAAGTTTTTTAAAGAAAGGAACTTACTGATAACACATACTTGTTTGGTTACCACAGGATCATCTAATCTCTTTGTCTATTTCTAACCTGTTTACTCCTAACTTGGTAATTCTGTCCAGCAACTGCAAATACAAAAACCATGTTACCTTTGCGGTCATGTACATCAGATTATTCAAAACCATGGCAGTGGCTTGTGGGGATCCCCAGCCTTCTCCTCGTAACCAGCGCCGGCTAGTCACCATAAGTTCTCGGTCTTTTAAGGAATCATCTTCATCTTCATCATGCCGCCTTGCTGTGGGCAACGGTTTTAAATCCACCAACTCGATGTTGTTCATCCACGGTAACAGGTAGTGCAGCATTACTTGCCTCCCAGAAGGGTGAGCTGTCTGAATTCTCTGGCTTATCTCTGTAATTAAGAACAAGTCAAAGAGGGGACGACTGATGTAATTGTGGTTTCCTTTGACTTATAATGAATTTAAATTTTAAATTTAACTTTTTAATTCTTAAAAAACAGCAAGCTTGATTTTATTCATTACATTTAAGAATTATGAGCACTGTTTCTCCTTTTAATGAATTTACCATTGATGACATCATAAAGAAAAGATAGCCGCTAACATATATCACACACTTAGCTTTTTTTGTTTGTTTGTTTTGCAGTACGCGGGCCTCTCACTGTTGTGGCCTCTTCCGTCGCGGAGCACAGGCTCCAGACGCGCAGGCTCAGCGGCCATGGCTCACGGGCCCAGCCGCTCCGCGGCATGTGGGATCTTCCCGGACCGGGGCACGAACCCGTGTCCCCTGCATCGGCAGGTGGACTCTCAACCACTGCGCCACCAGGGAAGCCCGCACACTTAGCTTTTATATAAAATCTCTGGCGGTTAAGAAAAACAAATGTCTGCACACTATTGGTGAGATTGTAAAATGGTGCAACTGCTATGAAAACAGCATAAGAGCTCCTCAAAAAATTAAAAACAGAACTATCATATGAGCTAGTAATTCCATTTCTGAGTATGTATCCAAAAGAATTGCAAGCAGGGTCTTGAAGAGATATTTGCACAACCACGTTCATAGCAGCACTATTTACAGTGGCCAAGAAGTGGAAGCACTCCAAATGTCCATTGATATATGGATAAACAAAACACTAAATGTCCATTGATAAATGGATAAACAAAATGTGGTATATACATATAATAGAATGCTCTGCAGCTTTAAAAAGGAAAGAAATCCTGTTATGTGGTACAATATGGATGAATGCTTGAGGACATTATGCTAAGTAAAATAGGCTAGTCATAAAGCCACAAATGCTGTGTGATTCTACTTATATGAGGTATCTAACATAGTCAAATTCATAGAAATAGAAAGCAGAATGGTGGTTACCAGGAGCTGGGGGAAGTTCAGGAAAAGGGTGGTTACTGTTTACTAGGTATAAAGTTTCAGTTCTGCAGGATGAAGAATTTCTGGAGATCTGTTTCATAACAATGTAAATATATTTAACACTACTGAACTGTACAGTTAAAATGATTAATATGGTAAATTTTACTATGTATGCTTTTTACCAAATAAATAAATAAATGTAATTATAAGATAAAAGACAATCTTGATACATGGATTAATTTAAAGTGACCCATGAAAAATCTCACATATTTCGGTTTTATCTAGGGGAGACGCCTATGATGTGCTTATTGCTTTAACATTCATCTCATTTAATGCTCATGACAAACCTGTGTGGTGGACAGTCCAAGTAACTTGCCCAAGGTCAATGATCCAGTGGCAGAGGATTCAAATACAAGGTTGATTCCAAAGCCTGTGAGTTTTTATATGCTATTTAATTTCCATAAATCACTTTAAGTACAGACCTTCTTTCTCCTCAAGTCCCGTTTTGCCCACTAGGTCTTATACCTATGTACTCATCAGAAGGAATAAATATGGAAGCGTAGTGATTTGGAACTTGGCTCTGGAATCACACACACCTGGGTTCGAATCCCAGCTCTGCCACATACCTACAGGTTGACCTAGGGCCAACCTGTCAACCTCTGATCCTCAATTGATTATTCTGTAAGAAGGTAACAAAAGCAGCTGCATCATGGAGTTATTGTGCAAATTCAACATAGTACCAGCGAACTGCTCAGTCCAGTGCCTTGCACATATTTACGCTCAATTCTAACTTTTTACAAGAAGCCCTTCTGTTAACGGGTCAATGTTATTGCCATGAGTATGAAATATTAGACCTGGAGCTCTGAAAGTAGCTGAATGAAGAGATCCTGGCCAGGGGGTTGTAAGTGCATAGAGCAGCCAGGGCCATGGCAACACCCACTGCCATCCTGACCAATTTCATGAACTCTGAGACCCAGAGGACTCCTCTGTTTTCTGTGCTGGAGCCTCCAGAAGAAGCCCAGCAGCAGCAAAATTAGTGTTGACAGTGGTTACTACTTTGCGTTGATGACCATCCATGTCCATCTTGAAGGGGCTATCAGGACTGTGGGAGCTGGGAAAAAGGAAGGGGCTTTGATTGCTGCCATTTATCAGTGCAAACCAAACACGTGAGCTGCTTTAAAATCTGAATGTTAGGAGAACTGAAGTTGTTTTTTCCCCACTCAGGTCAGTTAGGGATGGGAATCAAACTATCTCCACCACTAAAATAGGTACTGTGGAAAGATGTGCGAAGAAGGCCAAGGCTTCTATGCCTTGAGCCCAAATGAAGGAAAGGATCCACTTAAGAACCCTGTTATTCCCTGCACGCCAATTTTGGTGCATTTCTAGTACTTGGATTAGAACAAGATCTTGTTGCAGATGAAGAGCAGAAAAACTAGCTGAGTGTCTTTTGTAAATATTATAATTAAAACTTTTCAGTTAAAGGATAAAGCACTATGGGGGCATCTGCAATAGTGTGCTCACTGGCCAGAGGTTAAGCTGGATGAACCCCCAAATTATCTTAAATCTAAATCCTGGGAGGCCCAGATATACAGGACATCTTGCCTGACACAGCCCTGATGTTTTCAAAACTCCTGCCAAGAATATCTGTTGGCCCACAAGGAAAGGAAACTGGACCAGAATGCAATGTGGGTTCCTAGCAATAGCTTTGCTTAAGGCAGTGCAGGACCTTTCCCTAAGATCAGAGCTTTTACTTATAGAAAGAAACTTGTATCTCTATCCCTGTCTATTTTTATTATTAAAGACAGACCAATACACAAGATAAACTGCATACCAGAAGATTCAGGAAGTTCTATGTCTACTAAAGAAATACTTTTCAATTGCCTGTGAAGCCCCCTTCTACCTTTTTTTTTTAAAAGCTGGGTTGAGGTGGAGAATGGAGGCCAAAGTTAGAATCCCTGCAGAGATTTTTAATAAGCAATCTCAATATCATGGTAGATAAGTGTTAAGAGTTCATACGAAAGAAAAAAAATTATCTTATATAAAGACATGTTTGGTTTTGATTCAACCTCAAATTTCATATATTTAAATTTCCTAAAAGTAGTTTTTCTCAAAATGGTTGCTAAAGAAACACTATTAACCAGTTCAGTGATCATACCTGAGAATATGGCGAGAGTTAGCTCAGGATATGCCCTTGCTAATTCTTCGGACAACTGATAATATGAAACAGAATACAGATGCGGCAGAGGAGACAGCTGGCTGAGTACTCCGTCTGTTCTCTGAACCTCCAATTTGTGAGCATAGCGAAACATCTTCGGTTCCAGGATCTACAAGAATGTACACTCCATTAATTTAAGATTTTATGGGTTCTCTAAATTTCAGCTATAATGAAAAATATAAAATCTTCTCCCAAGAAATATTCCAGTTTAAAAGTTATATAGTTATATATGTTGTAAAGTTTTTCAGGTGCTAATTTCTAATTCCAAGAAATGTTTGCAAAAGATCTGTAACTCTTTACAAGCCTTTACATTCCCTTTGTTGAATGCCAGTAGCATAGTTTGAAAATAACTTCAGCGACTTAATATACAATTACTTAAAGAAGATTTACCACTTTTCCAATTCAAAACTATGACTGCATAAAAACATGTATACTTGAAAAAAATTCTTCAAACCTATCTTGTTTAATAACAGATTAAATATGCAATGTAAGCTAAAAATTCTTTTGACATTACACTATACAAAGAGCTACACTACTCAACTTTCTTCTTAATTAATAAAAACATTAGGGTATAATTCCTAAGATGGTCCCTACCAGCCTCAATACCACTTCAAACCCTTTGGAAAAATGTGCATCTCCTTGAATCCCATTCTTAACCCTTGGTTAACAGTGAAGAACCACACCCCATTATCAATGGATATAATCATATATCCACACTTGATAAGTTAACTTTCTAGGTTATTTTCCTCAGTCTAGTAAAGAAATATTATAAAAGGTTATCATAAAAGAGCTAATTACTCTTCACTTGATTTTCAAAAACAAATTTGATTCGCATTATTCTTATCTGATGAACAGAAATAGTTAAATGCACACATAGGCCTTAACCACTCAGTTTTTATAAGTACACACACACAGACACACACACAGACACACACACACACACACACACACACAGAGGCACACACAGGTGAGCAGAACGGGGGCTGCGGGAAGGGGAAGAGTATCATACATAATCCCCTACAGGACACTTCTGAGTAGTTTGCATGATTTATAGACTTAAAATGACCCATATTATTTTACTCTTCTATTTCTAATGGTAATCAGGAATTAACACCATACCCCACTATTAAAAATAAAGCTGAATGTTAGCATACTTTCAAGGCAAGAACAGATTATTATGCTTCATTAAATCCCGAGCAAAAATGTATTTTAATTAACGTTTGTTTACAAACCTGTAAAAGTTGCATAGCAACTTCATAGATACTTCGAGAAGAATCAGCGGCTTTAAACAGTATCAGATTGAGGAGCATCACCGTGTCACACTGATAATCCCTAGGGACAAACTGTACGTGTTAGGTAAAATAACGTTTAGAGGCTTTCACACCAGTTAATAAACATGATATAAAGGGAAGGCTACAGGCATGCAGCTGCTAAGCCTATGAGATGACTGCGTGTTTTTGTTTTTGTTTTTAAGGCAATTAGGTACAACAGATGCATGGGGATCATTATCCGTATTTGGTTAAATTTTGTTAGCACTTAAGGAAAGAAAGTACTGGTTCATTATTATTTCTGAGTTCAAAAGGACAGGTTTTCTTTTTTAGGGAAAGCTAAATAAAATATGAAAGACAGTAGT
The DNA here is from genome assembly GCF_008692025.1 of Phocoena sinus. NCBI lineage: Eukaryota > Metazoa > Chordata > Mammalia > Artiodactyla > Phocoenidae > Phocoena > Phocoena sinus. The sequence continues at coordinate 72,699,170 of NC_045767.1, forward strand.
ATCTAGAGTACCTGTTCTGGAATACATTAGCTATGGCTTTAAAGCAGCCAGCTGCCACTCTCTTGGAACCAGTGTAACAGCGATCCACAGCCCAGTACATCAGGTTGCTCTGATCCGGGTTCAGCTCCAGCAGTAATGTAACTGCTTCACAGCCCAACTGATGAACCTAAGTAAAGGTCACAAAATTGCCCAGAACAGAGAAAGGGATATATTATTCGTCTACTCCTCTATATTTTAATTAAAATAATATAGTGCATATATTCACTGTATTGAATCACGAAACTCAAGTCTCCTTTTGTTCAACTCTTTCTCATTTTATTCAGCCAGCAGAAAAACCAACGTGGAAGAATTATGCTTGGTCTCCTGCTTTTTATATAAGACTCTTAGAAGTACAATTCTCTTCTCCAGCAGAGCCCCGGAGGTGGTTGATGAATATGAACAGTGATTAAGTGCTTTCAGGAAAGTGATTTATTAACCTCTCCAGTTATTTTTATCAAGCTTTATTCTTGTTTTTGATAACCCAGTAGAAAAATTATTCTGAGGGGAAAAAATGTTAAGTCCTATTTTAAACTGTGAAGTCTGTGTGTGTACAGAATGAGAGTAAGGAAGTCAAGAAAGAATGATTAATTGGAGAGTGGTCAAAAAAAATTCAACTAAACATAGCAAACAACATATTTTTCCATGGAGCTCAATGTATTCCACAATTAATATTCTTTTATTGACTCAGAACTCTATTGTGATATATATACACACACTACTGTATTAATCCTATAATATAAAAGGGAAATTAAAATTATTCAAATGAGTACTAAATAAGAATTACAAATCTCGTAGTTTATGGTATCCTATTTAATTTTACACAATATTTTTTTTTGCCTGTAATTCTAACCTAGCTTATGTTAAAAAGATATGTTCAGTGGGCCATACAATAACTCTAAATACTGCAATGACAATTGATTGTAGAATTTTAAGGGAACTGTCATAAGTACCTTTTTGTCCAGAGAGTCCAAAATGTTATCCAACCATTTGTACAAATATCCATCTGATGAAAGTCCTACATTATCTGCAACAGGGCCACAACATAGTACAGCAGACATAGCCTTCAAACAATAATATTAGAATTACATTTAAAACATTTAAGAGGTTAAATGTTGGTTGCTTAATGAGAAGAGGCAGGATATTTTACTCATGCTTATGTAGCCACAATATCATTAATTTTTTTCTTTATAAAGAAAAGCAAAATAGTAACTTTTGAAATGAAGAAATTTACTATGAGTAGGATGAAAATATCGTGATACCAGATAAGACATGGAGTTTGAACAGTATTTGAGGAGAAGAGGAAAAAAAAAAAAAAAAAGACCAAGAGTAAGTACTTAAGTAGGAAAAAAAATAGTTATTCCTTTGAGGCAATCCTCAGTTCTTTAAGAGAATGGCTCCCAATTTTGGTAGATTCTGGAACTTTTTTGCATTGTATTTTGTACATTTAAATAAACCTACAGTATAAATGTTTGAATACAGCAGGCAAATGTATATTCTCTCAGGTACTCTGAAGAAATCCCTATCCGTTTTATAATACCAGGCACTGAGAGACAAAAAAATTTAACTCCACTCTTAACATAAGAAAAAAGAAATCAGATTTCTAGGTAAATACCTTTAGTGCACAGTACTGATGTCTGTTAATTTGCATATTTCTATCACTGTATCTGTCCAAGGGCGTAAACATGATGCTAAAAGGACCTGCCCAGTGACTGAACAGCATAAACAGACTGTGACGAAGGCTCTGTTGAGGAAAAATACTTCTTCTCTGGTGTACTGTAAATAAAAAATAGGTAGAAAACATTATTTCCATTTCTTTTTTCCTTAATACGCATGTCAACTTCGTTACTGAATATATATTATAAAAAAAGAAAGCAAAAGCTTTCATTTTAACCTACCGCAAACCTCCAGAGTAACAGAAATTATTTATATATATGCAAATAACAGGAACAAAGTTGCAGTGCATGTCATCATGTAGTGCAGTGTTATGTGAGATGCAGCGTTATATGAAATACGGCATCTTGGCAAGCAGAATTTCACGGCAGTCACAATGCTGCCTGAAGGCTGGCACAGAGCTGAGAGTCGGGACCCTGGCTTCTCCCTGGGCTGTTGCTGGCTACACGGTAACCTTGCCGAAACATTCACATAACATACTTCTGGATCTTGGTTCATTGGTAAGAGAGGGCTTTGGACCATATAAGCTCTTTTCAGCTATAAAAGGATCATTACATGGAATATTGATATACATAACTGACAACAGGGGAGCTGATCTACTTGTAGTAAAGTGTGAGGCCTGGAGTCCAAACCCATTCTGCTGCCCTTTGCTGCTGGTTTAGATGATTTCCAAGGATTCTTTCCACTTTAAAAATCTATTCTACAAGTTCTCTGCATCAGTTCTTGTTGAAGAAACTCAATAGTACCGTAATGAACCAATGTGGAAGTTGCAGACAAGTGTTGAGTAATGGACTAAATTACATCTTTACATCAGTGAGCTGAATTCAGATCAGAAAATTTAGAGATAAAAAAGGCTCTTTTCAAAAAAAAAAAAAAGGCTCTTTTCCTCTATATAGCATCATTTGCCCCTAAAGTTCAAAATAGGTTTTCTGCACTTGAAATTACTGTATCTAAAGAAGTGCTTACAGGACCCTCCTATAAAATACAACCATTATCTTTCTTTAAAAGTCAACTATTTGCATATACTTTTTAAGGTAACAAAGTAACTTTAATTCTTTCATAGAAAGAAAAAGAAACATTTGTATTTACATTTTATATCAAAAGCTATAACCACATTTTTACACTTGTAAAGTATTTATGGCTTTTTAAAATGCAATTGCATATAGTAATCTTCCTGCTGTCTCAACCAGTACCTGGCACGTAGTATGTGTTCAATAATAGGCACACATCTGTTAAAGGAACCATGAGTCACACTGTATCCTTATTATACTCTACTTCTGTGCCTATACCCTTCTCCCATTAGTCAAATGTATCTTGTTAATTCTATTCTCAAATACCACTTGGAGCATTATGCTCTTCGCTCACTGTATCTGGAACAAGTTTGTCCAAAGAGTTTATTCTACTGATTTCTTCAAATTTTTGTTAGTGTCTTGACTGTCGTTGAAAACCTGTGTTGGGTTGCTTTTTGATTTCTAGTCATTGATACTAATTCAAAGGTAAAACAAATTCTTGCTATCCGTGTTACCGTGACATATTTTTCATATGTTCACAAGTTGCTTGTCAACATAGATTACAAAACCTCAGGGGGAGAAAATAACACGATGGTCTCTTAATATTCATTAATAGTTCGAGGAGCTAAAAAATCGTACCTGGAACATTCTGAATGATATTCGCCACTAAGGCACTAAAATGGCATCGTATATCCTTCAGTGTGTCAGAGTCTTTTTCATTTTCTGCTTCCAGGAGTTGTCTAGTTAAATCTACATATTCCAATAAAGTGTTGTTGAGGAAATGTGTTTCACTATCAAGGCCACCGCTTGCACTGAAAATATTAAAGGAAATACATGGTAAAGAAAATGTGATTTTAAAATTATAATTTAAGTCAAAATAAATCCTAATAATCAAAATAAGAATAATATATATTAAAATTTGCATAGTCGTAGCACTGTGCAACTTATAAAAAAAACTGAATGAACAAGATTTTGACTTGCTGAAATATAAAAATACGTGGTGCTTCATAATCAAGGAACTGCCAATGTAATTTATTCAATTCCATATCCAACTTCAATCACCTATTGTGAGTGCTAAATGTTATTTTCTCTCCATCAAAATGTATTGCTTTTTAAAATAAAGAAATAAGCAGACACATGGATGGGGTAGGGAGGATCAGTTTAGAAGGTGGAGAGAGGAAAGACTAATTCTATATGTTTGCATAGTTGCCCCGCATATTCATATTATACCTTTAGCATAATCAATCAAATGTCCATTAGGTACTTATTCTCAGCAAGATTCTAGCATAGGTATTACCGGGGCTACAAAAATTTAAGAGAATTCAAGTAAGAGAGCTGGTTTTCAAATCTTCTCTTTAGACTTTGGCAGTTGCCCCAAGAATCTCTACAGTAAGATTCTCTTTGAGGCCAAGGTCCTGGGCCTGAAGCCTACTGACTGCAGGGGGATCGTTTGGTTAGTGTCACAAGTCCTGGATTCCAGTCTTATTCCATCAGTTATTAAGCACGTGACCAGTAGCTACTTCAGAGCATTTTAGTAATTTGCTTAACTTCTCCTTGTTATAATTGAAAAATACCTCTAAAATGTATGACTTTAAATATGCTTTTCATAGCTGCGAATAGTTTTTTATAAATATCCTACAGCCATGAAAATAAGAGAAAGAAGCAACAATGGTACTAGAGCATATTAAAAATATCAGTCTACAACAATAAAAATATGTTGAATATATTCACTCAGAAATTTTTTCCTTTATTCCTTAAACGAATGTTTTTTAAACTCTGGGTCATGACTTCTTAGTGGCTGGGAAACCAATTTAGTAGACTATAACCTGGCCCAGAATAAACTCTGAGTACCTACTATGAATCAGGCACATAAGATCCATTGGGTGAACAAATTAAAGATCCCTGCTGTCTTGCCATTCAGAATTCATCTTTTTTTCCTTAAGCAAAAAAATAAAAAGTCCATAATAGTCCATAACGGGTAACTTTATATTGATTTCTCTTGGCGGGGGGGAAAAAAGACAAATCCAAAAACAAAACATGCAACTGTGTTACTAACATTACATTAAAAGCAATCAAGGAAAAAAGGATTCAGATGTGTATTAGGTTAATTTTTTGCATCAAGTTCAGTGTCAAATTCACTTTGGCTAACTTCCACTGTTTTATTTTTGTGGAGGACAAAAAAAAAAGTGATGTTTCTCTTTTCTTATTTTCATTTGTTTTTCATTTACTATCATAGTAAATCAATGGCTTAAATTCTCTTTGATTAAAGCTATATTTTGAAAGCACTTGTCAAAAGCATTCGATGCTAAATATGAAAGGTGTTAGGCACACTGAGAAAAAATGATCAGGACAAATGGTAAAGTAACAATAAATACAACACTTGTTTGATTATTACTACTTTTTTCTTCAGGATCTTTTTTCAGTTATCCTTTTTGGAAATGGTCAGATTCCTTTTTTTTCCCTCCTTCAATGGTCAGGCAACACCATTTACCTTCCTAAGGAAATAGTTATTTCTCAACATAAAGCTGATGGAATTTTCCTCAAGGGGATGGTCTTAGTGTCAACAATAAGCTCAGGTTTTATGTTTTTTACTTGAAAAGGGTGGAAACAAGAATTATGGTTTTGGATTTCATAATTTTTCTCAGCACAATAGATTAATAGTTGATTGAAATAAATTTGCAAAATTTGCAAACCTTAAAATGTTTAGGCTTTAAACATATGATTTTTACAACTCCAGAAGAAATAGATCTTAAGAACAAGGTAAGACATAGTTAGATCGGACACCAAAAGAAAAAAAAAAAAAGGCTACTGTCCACTTGCCTAGATTACTAGATCCTCCAAAATATTAAAATCATAAGAACATTACACCCAATTTTTGCCTGAAGCAGTATGTACCAGTGGTAGAACTTCAATACATTTTTTAGCCATGGGTTAATGTACCAGATGCATCTTTGGTAAATAATGTTTATAGTGGTACAGATTTTTTGTTGTTGCAAAGGTGCTTTTCTGTATTTCCTCAGAGAAAAAATATTACGGTCCCTAGTTTTAAAAAAGTTTTAAAAATCAAAATCCAATACTGACCTGTGACTAATGACACCGGCATCTGCCAGCAGTTCAAATATTCGTACCAGTTGTACTCGTAAAATATCTCGACGCCTGCGTCGTTTCATGTTCTATTCCAAAGATAACAAAGATGTTAATTAAAAATCCTTCAAGGAAGTTGACAGAAAAGTTGCTGGTGTAACTTGGAAAGAATAATGTGAATGTCTTAGAGCTTGGGGGCTCATTATTTTGCTTGTGCAAGGTAGATTTGGGGCACTGTGGTGGCTATTGCATCAAAAAGGTATGCGTGGATAGTCTGAAATTAACGAGCCAAATAAAATCAAATGACATTTTACACAGTAGTAACACTTATGAGGGGAGAAAATAAAATTCTACACTTTACAGTTACTTTTAGGTCAGATTTGCTAATCTGACAACTTTAGAGGAACTGAAACAGTTTAGTAAACTGTTCCCTTTGGATGGTAAAGAATCCCTAAGATACTCCCAAATAATATGACAGAAGGGCAGGGAAAATATCACACAGGGGACTGAGAAACCCCACAGATTTTGCTCATGCCATGGTTTTTCACTTAACAATTAATTCTGACACACAAAAATACAAACAAAAACAAATTTCTTTGATAATCATGGCACGAATTAATATGTTTGTCTTACTAGGGCCAAAGTACTAACACCTAGGGTAATAGCTGTAACATCTTAACTTGATTCTGCTTCTAACAGAAACTCATATAATGGTAAGATATAATTCATCTCCTATAGCGCTTTCTTCTATAGCTCGTTATGTCATTTATGATATAATTTTCATAATACAGAGCAATTAAAAATTAGTCATTCACTTTCATGTCCACAATTCAGTTTTCTGCCTTCCAAAAGCAGGCCAATTTGTGGATAACCAATTCATTAAATTTACTGTTTCTTTTAGCTCTTATGAAGTTTGCTGCAATTCATATTGAATGAAATGGTTTTTTTAACCATCTTTGACGATTTTTGCAAAGTTTTAGTCAACCTGTTTTCACTTTGTGTCCATAGAAAGATTGTGAATCTAATGCTCTCAAAATATATCATACATTCAAGGCACATCACTGTGCACATCTATTCACCTGCTAAGATGACTTTTTGCCCTGAAATTTGTAAGTACAAATATTGCTACTTAATTTTATTTCCAATTCCACTTCGCTCTAATAAATCATTTTGCACTGTAACCAACACGATCAATCTGAAACAAAAATTAATCAATTACAAAATGGAGATACTACTCCACAGGGCTGAATTACAAACGAGGAGTAAAGAATTACAGATGCTGTTTTAAGGTCCCTATAAAAAGTAGCTATTGTCACCATCTCCCTCTCCTGCTAAAATTCCTCAGAGGATCTCCAACATTAATAGCAGTGACTCTCATTCAATGTTCTACATCAGATTCATATAAGGTGCTGTAAAAAATAGATTTCTGAGTTCTGTTCCAGGGATTCTCATTGAATAGGCCAAGGAATCTATAATCTTTAGCAAGCTCTCCCAGCAAATTCTCAGATTCCACTGCCATATGGGGCACTGCCACTGGTCTACTGGATAAAGCTGAAACGAAGAGCCTTTCATAAGATAGTTCCTTTTTTGCTTTCCAGCCTAACATTCAGTCACTTTCCCCATGACATAATTACAAAGAAAAATCTGCAATGTCCAAAATTTTTAAATAAAGTTTGCAAATGCCGTTCCTCTACCTAGAATGTCTTTCCCTTGCTTGTCCACTGGGGACTATGCTTCAAAAATTCACCTCAAATGTCATGCTTCACCTATAAAGCATTCTCTTACACCACAGGCAGAATCAGAGGCTTTCTCCTCTGTAGCTCATGTAACCCTTTATCTATGACTTTATTTGAGTGCAGAATAATTGTTATAATTATGGATTACATATCATCTGTCCCAAAAGACACATGGCTTCTGAAAGTTGCTCTGAACCTGACGTGTAGATTTGGGGATCTAGACCTGGGCTTGGCAAAACACAGCCCTCAGGCCAGATCTGACCCACTGCTGCCAGTAACTATAAACAGAGTTTTATTGGACTACAGAGCAACACCCACTTGTTTAGTTGTCTAGGCAGCAAAACTGAGTAGCTGCAACAGAGACAGGATGGCCTGCAAAGATGGAAATACTATCTGGTCGTTTACAGAGAAGGCTAGCGGGCTCCAATCCAGACTCTGACCATCCTAACTTCAGGTAGAGCAATTATATATCTGTATTACAGAATAGGTTTCTGAGTAGGACCTCCTGTTGGGGGGGGTGGGGGAAAGAGTTCTACATATTTTTAAAATGTTGAAAACTGCACTAGACTTATTTACTTATTTACTTCTGAACTTCTAACTTTTGTTATATTGTATAGAATAGAGAAGCCAATTTTAAGCGTTTGCCAAATAAATATTTAATGCCAGAAAACTACACAGCTTACCTCTGGCCTTCGTTCAAGTGCTTCTTTAATTATGGGATGTAATTCCTCTATTAGTTCCCTAGAAGAAAAATGATATTCATTCATTTAATTAATAGCTAAATATATAAGCTGACATGTAGAAATATGTAAATATTAATATAATGATGTAAACTAACAAGTGTTAACCCTAATCCTACTGTTTTAAACACAATTTTCATTGTATTTTTGTTTGTTTGCTTTGGTTTGGTTTTGGCCGCACCACGCAACTTGTGGGATCTTAGCTCCCCGATCCGGGATCAAACCCAGGCCCTAAGCAGTGAAAGCGTGGAGCCCTAACCACTGGACCCCCAGGGAATTCCCTGTTTTGTTTTGTTTTGATTGTGAAATAACATGCACTCTGTAGGACATTTGGAAAACAGAAAAAATGGTATAGGCCACCTATTCTAATTTGTAGAGATAAATACAATCTGTTCAATCATTTTCAACCCACACACATTTTACATAGTTGAAACTCCAACATATATAAAATAGTATCCCTTTTTCTTTAATTAACACTAGCAATAACCACTTTCACATGCCATTAATTAATTCATAATGCTCTAGTACTGATAATTTTCCTAACCATTTTCAGTTATTACTGTTTCATTAAATTTTATCTAACTTTTAAAATAAGTACTGTCCAGTGAACATCTTTGTACATTAATCTTTGATTTCATTTCTGATTATCTCCGTAGGATTAATCTTTACAAAGGAGATTAATGGGTCAAAGGGTATGAACTTCATGAAAATAATCTTTTTGTTGTTTTGCTTATATTCTGATTTTAAATTGCAAATGTACTCATTGTAGAAAATTGGGAAAATACAAAAAAATAAGAAGAAAATAAAATCCATCCACGATTTCATCATGTATAGAAACTGCTGCAGACATTTAAAGTATCTGCCTCAGAATTGTTTCTATTTATGGGGATTTGTTTTTTAAGAAATTGAGATCATTTTTGTATCTCACTTTTTCTATTAGCACGATCGTGTGTTTACTTGTCATAAAATTATCTTCCAACACTTCATTTATAATGAATGCTATCCCACACCTACAGACATATTACAATTTATTAACCTATTCTCTGTTGTACATGTTATCTTGGAGACAAAACATCAAACATCACCCCATATCAATGGAGGACAACCTCAAAAGAATAAAGTCAGGATCCATCAGGCAACAACAAAGCAGAAACTCAGGCAAAAATGAAGAATTTACTTTATGACTATCAAAAACACCAAGAATAATATAAAATATGTACATAAATACTTATTTTAAGAATAGTCATTCTCTTGAACAAGAAGGGGAAAAAACCTACAGTTTTAAGCAACAGATCAAGATTATAAACTAACAGAATCAGTGTGTAAATAAATCAGGTAGGAAAATATTACAACTTTACACGGCACTTTATAATTTCTAGAACGTATTTATGTATAATATATATTTGATTTCCATAATCATTCTTTGAAGAAAATATGGTGTTATTTACTCAATCAAAATGAGGAAATAAGGCTCAGATAAAGTAAATAACCTGTTAAAGGTTAAATGGCTAATTAGCTGGTAAAAGTCAGGACTGATATGCAACTATCCTGATAATAAGTACTCTACCTCACCTTCTCTCCAAGGAGCCACATTTGCTATTTTAGGGCATAGAGAAAACATGCAAAGATAATTACCTAAAAGCTCCTGGGTTGGTCCTGCCAAGACCTAGAACAAGGGATTCTGTGATTTCCATGCTCTCAGAGCGCATCATTGGAACTATGTGCTTAAACAAAGATGAAGGGGATGGGATGCCAATAATCTGGAAAAAAAATATTATATTTATCGCAGCCACTAATGATAGTACATCCAACTAAATAATTTGACATTTCAACAGTATTTGGTCAAGGACAATGGATAGGTGACATTTTAGAATGAAAGTCGTTTCAAAATTCACTTGTGGTGTACATAATCTAAAAGAGTTAAACGATTTATCCAATGGCTCGCTACAAGTTCGTTAATGGAAGTGGGGTTTCCAGGTCTCTTAATTCCTTACAGACACTCATCATCATATAATAGGCTGTTTATCCATCAGCCTATTTCTCTCGATCTGTAAAAATGAGTAAAAAAATTACTTCTAAAAGAGTCATCAGTGTTAAAGTTAGACACCCAGGTGTTAAGTTTTGTCAATTTCCTCCAACTACCTGATAATATTTTGTGTCATATCATGAAGACTATGTCACTATTCTTATCAAGTTATTTGTACCCCTACACAATCCAGGGAAATTCTAAAAGAAAAACTTTACGCATTATTGATTCCAACTAAGAACCCATAAAAATAGTAATAGGATTTCTTGAACTATTTTCAGTATTAGTCCAAGTAACTAATGCACTTTTCAACCAAGTTATTTTATTGTCCTGAAAAAGAAATTTTAAAACATTATTTTTATGCTTCCATTTGGATTCGGTGGCAGGTGCAGAAAACTTACTTTAGAATCAATGCTGTAGCCACTATCAGGGGTGGACGCCAGCGTCTCAGGAGGAGAGCACCTCACGGAACCCGCAGATGTTGAAGATGCCGTGGAAGTCGCCGCACTGCAGCAAAGAAGCAGGTAGTTTCTCCACAGGCCCATGTAGGAGTCACTGCTCGTGGTAGTATTTACTTTCTTAGCATTGATGGGGCTACTGAAAAAAAGAAGAAGAAAAACAGGAAGACATAAATAATACATGTTTTGAAAAGTTTTTGTTTTTAAACTAAAGCTAAATTTCTATCAATTTAGGGGAGATGGTTAGCATACAGTTTTTATTACTACCACTGAATCTTGGTGGAATAAGATATAATGAATAAAATATTAGATTGAAAAACAAAACACATTATAGGATCATTTTAACCTAATCTATTATTTCTGTGAGTACAGCTAGTATTTTATCAGGTCACATTGTATAACTTGTTATACATGCTCCACGTAGGGAAAAAAAGTGAAAACAGAATGAAAATCACCTTTAATCCTATGCCAAAATAAGCACTGTAAGTCTTCTACATATCTTCAACTCATATACATTAAAATAAAGGCATAAATACATCTCTTTCATTTAATAAAAACTGAATATTGTTTCATTTGTTTTGTACATGCTTTTTTATACTTAACATATATATTTAAACATCTTCCATGTAAATTAATATACTTCCATGACATCATTTTTGATGACCATATATCAGAGAGATTATCATGATTGATACAGCCACACTTTCACTGTCAGATATTTTAGCTAATAGTAATTTTCCCCTATTATACACAACACTATACATTTGGATATATGCTTAATTATAATAAATGTTTTGTTATTTTCTTGAGTAAATTCCTGAAAATGGAATTGCAGAGTCAATGAATATCTACATTTCTTTTTAACATCTTTATTCGAGTATAACTGCTTTACAATGGTATGTTAGTTTCTGCTTTATAACAAAGTAAATCAGTTATACATATACTTATATCCCCATATCTCTTCCCTCTTGCATCTCCCTCCCTCCCACCCTCCTTATCCCACCCCTCCAGGTGGTCACAAAGCACCGAGCTGATCTCTCTGTGCTATGCGGCTGCTTCCCACGAGCTATCTACCTTACATCTGGTAGTGTATATATGTCCATGCCTCTCTCTCACTTTGTCTCAGCTTACCCTTCCCTAGAATATCTACATTTTTAAGGCTTCTATCAAATTTCTGTTTTGAGAGATTAGACCAATAAGATATTCTGGAACAATTCCATAAATCTTTCCAAATACCAAAAATTCTGTTGGGATTAAGGACTGAGAGCAAAACAAAGACAGGGAAAATACTAAGCTTTATTCCTCACCTTCAATAGATTTATAATCTATTGATAAATAATACGTATCGTTTCACTGATTCGTCGTTTCTCAGTATCTTAAAAATGTTCAGAGCACTGTGACAGCAGTAAAAAAAACAAAAACAGAAACCTGCTAAAAAAATGAAAATCACTGCCATCATTTGTGCTAGGAGAGATATATAATAGAGAAATAAAACAATGTCAGATGGCACTAAGTTTGATGAAGAAAAATAGAGCAGAAAGGGGATATAGGGAATGGTGGTAGGAGAGGCGCTTATAATTTAAAATATGGTAATTAAAGGACACTAAATAAGTTCATAAATGTTACACAAGGTGGCATGTGTCAATCTTCTTTAAAAAACCAGCATCCAATACACAATACCTGAGAATCTACATAGATATATAATTAACATGTATGTGTATATATATATAAAAACAGTAAAAACAAAACCAAAAAATATGTGTGTATATATATATATGTTTATATATATAAATGTATAGATAGATACACACAAATGCGAAAGAAGAAATAATTACTCTGGGTTGGAGATATAAGAGAAGGCTTTAAAAATAAGGTGGAGGGCTTCCCTGGTGGCACAGTGGTTGAGAGTCTGCCTGCCGATGCTGGGGACACGGGTTCGTGCCCCGGTCTGGGAAGATCCCACATACCGCGGAGCGGCTGAGCCTGCGCGTCCGGAGCCTGTGCTCCGCAACAGTGAGAGGCCCGCGTACCGCAAAAAAAAAAAAAAAAAAAAAATAAGGTGGAATTTGCGATGCGTCAGATATGGGCAGGGCATAAAGAAAACAAAAGGCATTCTAGGTTCATGTGAACAAAAACTCACGGAATAGACACTGCAGACCACATTCAGTGAACTCTGAGAGGTTTATTTTGGCTCCAACATAAAGTACATGGATAGCACTGATAGAAAGTAAGGGAGAAAGTACAGACTGGAGAAGCCAGGTTTGTGCAGTATTTTTTTTTTTTTTTTTTTTTTTTGCGATACGCGGGCCTCTCACTGCTGTGGCCTCTCCCGTTGCGGAGCACAGGCTCCGGACGTGCAGGCTCAGCGGCCATGGCTCACGGGCCCAGCCGTTCCGCGGCATGTGGGATCTTCCCGGACCGGGGCACGAACCCGTGTCCCCTGCACCGGCAGGCGGACTCTCAACCACTGCGCCACCAGGGAAGCCCTGTGCAGGCTTTAATATGAGCTGAAGGTGTTAAGTTTATCCAGGTGTTGGGTTTATATGGTCAAGTTATATGACAGGAGGACTCATGCCATGCATATTGGATAAGGTGAAATCAGGAACCCAAACTCAAATAAATTCTCTTTAAAATTTAAGAGCAAGACTAACCTGCAGTTATAAAGCCTTGATCAACTCTCCATCACATCACCAGTTACTCCAACTCTTTGCCATTATCCTCAGAACTAAAACCAATATCATTATCACGAAATCCCTAACAGTGGACAGCCTTCCTTACAGTGTTGTCAGGAAAAGTAAGGTCACTGAACTCATTTTCCCTTCACTTCTCACCCTTTATCTACAAACTTATCTATACTCGCAACCATATTCATCTTCGGATGATTTCCTCATTAATTCTTTCATTCACTGGACACAAACTACGTACCAAGCAGTGTGTTATTAAGTAAATGAACGATTACAAATTGGTGAGACCAAATTATACGAAAAGAATGAAAGGATAATGAGACTGGATCCTTTACAACTTTCATCTCCCTTCTTCACATACCAGTATGTTATGGCATGTTATTTATGGGATTTCCAATTTGTAGAACTTTTCAAATGCATACCTTATGAAGGCTGACAGTCTATACATTTTAAAACCTGCACTAGAAAAACAACTTACTTTATATCAACTTGTGGGGATAACAACTGAAGTCTTGTGTATGCAAACATCCAAGCATAGCTCACAGCTGTAGGGCAGTGTTTTGGAAGGTTTTCTTGCTTTAAAAAACTGGAGAGACTTATAATCCATGGATCTTGGCCTTGGGTCACATGTGCAAATATCCATATGTGCGATGGACTAATCACATCAAACTGGTGGCTAATAGGAGAAGAGTTCCATTCTGCTAATGTCTGTAAATCTATTGAGCTAGGGCAATACAGCAAAGTAGTCTAGGCAGAGAAAAAAAAACAAAACCAATTGATTATTGTACATTTCAACAACTTTCAAAGTTTTGCCATATAAATTGCTTTTAACTATAAGTGGCCTATTGTTAGTTTCTAGAACAGAGGTTCTTAAACAGGGGTAATATGAGCAGAGAATTCCTGAAACTGCATATAAGCTGTTTTGTGCACATGTGTACATGCAATTTTCTGGACAGAGATTCCATAGTTTGTGTTAGTCTCAAAAAAGATCCATAAACCAAAAAGTTTAAGAACCACTACTTATGTAATTCATGTATGAATATGCAGCTTTCACGGGCATACTGAAGCTGCTCGAGAACTCAAAAATGAACCACTGACTTTCATGCTGATGTGCCCTATATATGCATAAGTGGAACAGACGGGGAAATGGGCTCCTCTCCAGAGGTACATATTCTCAAATATTTGCTCAATAATATTCAAAGCTCTTATACTGAAGAGATAAAGACTTAGCTTAAGAGCAAATTACTTATGATTCAAACAACAACAATGACAACAAAACAACAACAAAAACCGGAGTCTTAAACTGAAGAGGCCCAATTCACTCGATCATTCAACAGATATTCATAAAGTACCTGCTCCGAGTCAGGCACTGTTTTAGGCACTAGAGACAGCCATCCACTTCTCAATTCATGGTTAATAATCTAAAACAGAATGCTTTAAATTGTACATACTTATAACCATCTCTTAGGTTTATAAAATTTATTAATATCTCTCTTGGTTACATATAACTCGTGAGGTATGAGAGCCAAGTGTTATGTGGAAAGTACAGGTATCTTGTCCAGGTATTCCAAAACGGGAAGGAAATAATTTCAAGTGGTAAAGTGTGATGGTTATTCTTATATCAGTTTTGAAATCTTGATATATGACCTTTTCTTCCCCCAAGCCAAACTAAGAAAGTTGGCATCAGCTTTCTTATGTACGTGTTGACAAAGTGTTTTTCTTCATCTTAATGAGTCAAATTACATATGACTCAGGCATAAAATACTATATATTTACTCTATGCACTTAAATTTACGTGGCAAAGCAAACAAATACAGTTACTGAAGGTGCAGAGCTCAATTTTTTGCTTCGAATTTCAACAAAAATTTTCTCCATAGCCTTTTAACCAGCATATATAGGTCAAGAATATTATATACCGTAATAAATAGCAAACAGTAGTTGACAGCAGCTTCAGACTTAAGAGAAATTTTTTAGATTGGAATGGTTGGAATTTTACAAAGATGAAATATTTTTATTTCTGTGGGAAGAGTACTGACCATAGCATAAACTAGTGCCACTTTGTGTGTGTGTATGCCACTTTTTTAAAGTATTTTTTATTTTTAAAGCCCTTTACCATTTTCAAAAATACTTTCTAATGCATGACATTTGTAAAAGAAACTCATGTATATACGTATGTCTTAAGTTCCAACACACGATTGAATAGCACAAAATCATTAAAGTTACCTGATCGGCCCCAGTGAGATGGATGAAGCTCTCAAGAATGGATGGGCTCAGCCTGTCCATCACATCTATGGCTAATTCGTCATCACCCTATAAAAAAGATATCACATGTCTAAAAAAGTTTAGGAATGTTTCAGAAAAGCCGTCAAACCTAGGTAAGCATTAAAACTCACTTTAGCCCTATTTGTTACAAATGGAATCGAGGGCAGGTGGGTGAGCTTAGACCCTGTCAAAAAGATCTTGTTATAAAGTAAATCATCCCTGTCGGTAAAAACAGAAATGGAATAAGGATGGACAAAAGGAGTTTTTAAGTACTTTCTTTAGGTAGCTGGATGAGATGTCTAAATCTTACCTTAGGTATTTCCAAAAGTGCAAATAAAGCCCGTATTTCTCTAAGGACACTGACAGCTAATCTCCTAGTGGCAGGTCGACTGCTACAGAGAGTGACAAGTGCAAACCCTTCGACCACATGGAATACATTGGAACACGGGCTCCTTTCCAGAGGAGGGGGATGAGAAGCTCCATTAACCATACCATGCTTGAAAAGTAAACAGAAGTTAAAAAATATATGTATGTATAGACATTCTAGTAAAACAATTACTAAAGAGTAAAGCAAATCATAAAAATGATGGCTATAGGTCTGTCTCAGCTCAAGAAATTTAAATAACATTTAATTTATAAAAATGTCATAGTCACATAGTGAAAAAAGCATTTAATTGGCAGTCTAAACAGGAATTCTGTACCTAAGTTCTATCACTCTCTGGCTACTTTGTAAATGCCTTAGAGCTGACACTTAAAGTCACTACTGGCCTAACATTTCTATATGGAAAATGAGGGGACTGGATGGTATTCTTTGTACTCAAAGTGTGGACCAGCAACGTGGCATCACCTAGGAGCTCGTTAAAAAGAGAGATTCTCAGGCCCCTGTGATTTGTAGGCTCTTTAAAGGTTGAGAAGCTGGGTTGGCTTAGATGATCCAGCTCTAATATTCCAAGATTCTATGACTTAACACATTATCACAAATCAATAATTTGAGCAACTTTTATGGTTAAGAAGCACACATACTGTAATGTGAAATGGGGACTGGTGCCTTTGATAAAACAATCAAATAACTCAGCTGAAAGGCTACCAAAATTTTTTATTATATCAGCTTTAAATATATTGGAAACAACCTAAATGTGAGCTAGAATTGCCTCTAATTTCTATGTTCATTTAAAAATAATTATTACCGGGACTTCCCTGGTGGCTCAGTGATTAAGAATCCATCTGCCAATGCAGGGGACATGGGTTTCAGCCCTGGTCCAGGAAGATCTCACATGCCACAGAGCAACAAAGCCCATTCGCCACAACTACTGAGCCTGCGCTCTAGAGCCTGCGAGCCACAACTACTGAGCCCACATGCCACAACCACTGAGCCCATGCGCCACAACTACTGAAGCCCACGCGCCCTAGAGCCTGCAAGCCACAACTATTGAGCCCACGTGCCACAACTACTGAAGCCCATGTGCCCTAGAGCCCGCGAGCCATAAGGACTGAGCCTGTGTGCCACAACTACTGAAGCCCACACACCTAGAGCCTGTGCTCCTCAACATGAGAAGCCATCGCAATGAGAAGCCCATGCACCGTAACGAAGAGTAGCCCCCGCTCGCCGCAACTAGAGAGAAAAGCCCACGTGCAGCAACGAAGACCCAATGCGGCCAATAAATAAATAAAATTTTAAATAAATAAATAAAAATAAAAACTAAAAATAATTATTACCAAAGAAAGAAAGTTGGAAAGGTTGGACACGCAAATGTTATGTATTTAATATATAAACTATAGGAAAGTTCTGCTTAAGGGATTACAAACACTTTGAAAGGAAGTAAAACTAATAAAACTTTTAGTTCTTGAGAAAGTCAATATGTTTTAACATCATCATTGGTCATCTACCACTGACCACATACAAAGAGACACTACAAAAGAGTTTGGTACCTGTGAGTCCTGGTTTTTGTTATGCATTTGGGTTGCTTGTTTCCACTGATTTATTAATTGCACCAACATCTTTACGGCATTATCAAGAAGCGTGGGATGGACATCAGTCACTTCACGAACAATAAAATAAACAAATCCTGAAAGAACATCCTCCCGCCAATCTGGAAAATCAAGCATTAGTGCCTGCAGAGTATTGAAAGCCAGAGCACGTAGTTCTTCATCCATATGAACTGTGAGCCTACCAAGAACAAAATTCCATTAGCAAACCTCAAAAACCTTCCAAAGAGTTTTATCATCTAAAATGTAAAACTAAGAATTTAAAAAATATATCCTTTCAGTTGGTTCATAAGAAGTAAGAAGATAGGAACCAATGTGCACTTTTTGTGCTATATTCATCCTTATGCTAAACTATATTCATTTATTTAAATTCACACGTCAATCTACTAATATTAGTTGGTACTTGTACTATAATTCAGAATAATAAGTTTGATCATAATTCAAATGCTGTACTTTAGAAAACACAGATTGACAAATCAGAATTACATAAAAAAATTCTTTAATCCTTAAAATGCCGTATGTTATCCTATAATCAATCAAAAATTACGTCCAATCATATAATACCTTAGCGCTAGCTCATATTTATTTAGTCCTTTATTGGAAAGGACATGATTTATCTCTATCATTCCTTTCATGCTGCTGAGGTTACAGTTAAACCTAAGACGGGCTGATTGTGAAGGAAGAAATACAACAAATCAAGATGGAATCAGTTTAACAGAAATAATTCTTGACAGTGAAAATGAGAATAAATTTAGGAGTAACTTCATAAATGGGGTATGCCTAGAAAGAAAATGAAAAAAAAAAAAAGTGTCAAACGAACCCATAAGGTCTTCAAGAGTTTAAGTCTAAAAAAACAAAAAAAAAAAAACAAAAGAGTTTAAGTCTAAATAAATTATAGGAGAGGCTATATATAATTACCTTTTAAAGACATCAATACAATATGAGGACATGAATTAATATTAGTTAAAGGAGTTTAATGGAACTTAAAGAAGAGAATGATAAACAAGAAAATCATAAAACATGGCTGCAGCAGTGAAGCTACCAATATATAATGCTATATGAATATGAGTTTCCGTTGGGGGCGGTAGAGTATTATTTTCATGATTGACCATCAAGACACATGCATCAGAGTTAGAAACAGCCTGAATGAATAAAGAAAAGCAGGTGTATTAAAAAGTATGCCACAGTTACATGCTTGGGCAGCTGGAAAGATGGAGTTATCCTCAATGAAAGAGGTAGAGAGCTGCAATGATTTATGTGAGAGGAGATACCAGTCTTCACCCTGCTGAGCTCAGTTCTGGTCTTCACTAAGCCAACATTCAACTGACCATGAGACTGAGGAGAAAATGTATTACAGCTACAGAGACCCAGGAGTGAGCCACGAAGCAGCAGCAGTTAGAGCAGCGCACTGGAAGTACCACATGTGGTCAGATCAAGGGTCTCTAGCCCAGTGTTCTGTCTCTGATAGTGGCACCAAAGGCGATACTGTGGGCTAGGAGAGTGACTGACTCTGTGCTGCTGGCTTTAAAGGTCATTTTAACATCTCTTAAATCCACAAATTTACACCTATCTGTGTGACTTGGGGTATAGCCATGAAGAGAATGGTGCCTGAAGAATTCAAGGCAGGAGAACAAATCGACCTTCCCTAGAGACAGCAGACAGGTCTGCAAATTTACAGTGTATCTTTGCTTTGTTTGTTTGCTTACTTTATTTCTAAGTAAATAAGATTTAGACATCACAATTCCAAATGATAGGAGTTGGGGACAAAGTCAGCAGACCCTCGAATCTTTCTTTCTGCCAAAATAGACTAACTGGTAACTGAATACCACAGGGGAAAGAAGCAAAGTATTATAAATAGCAAAGCAAACTGTCAATCACTGTCGAAATATTTGCTCCTCTACAAGGCTCCTCTACCCCTGCCCCTTGGAGATGCAATTTCATTTTGGTGGGGGATATGGACTGCCGTCCACAAAGATGTAGGTGAGTTAAACTGAGGTGGGAGGAGTAAGAGTGGAATTGGATGAGAGTTGTTTACTGCTTTCCCAAGGAATAGCATTATAAATAATTAAAACTTATTTTCCCTCCCTAACACTGACAAGAACTTCATAACTCTGCAATCTAATTTACAGCAAGAGTTAAGAGACAGAGTGGGAAGGGATGAATTTATCTCATGGTGCAAAGTTTCTAAGTAACCCCTTTCTGGGCTTCCCTCGTGGCGCAGTGGTTGAGAGTCCGCCTGCCAATGCGGGAGACATGGGTTCGTGCCCCGGTCCGGGAAGATCTCACATGCCGTGGAGCGGCTGGGCCCGTGGGCCATGGCTGCTGGGCCTGTGTGTCCGGAGCTTGTGCTCCGCAACGGGAGAAGCCACAACAGTGAGAGGCCCGCGTACGACAAAAAAAAAAAAAAAAAAAAAAAAAAGTAACCCCTTTCTTCTCCTCATAATCCTAAGAGACCAATACCATTCAAGGCCTGAATGAAACCCACAACCGCGGAGGATAGGTAGTGCGCGGGTGTGTGAAATGCTAGGTGTTTTCAAGGAGGTAGACAAGGTTGCTGGAGTGGTCTATTAACTGTTTATTCATTGTGAATTTAACTTAAGACTTAGTGATAAGTGCCCAGCGAGCAGTAAACATCTTTCAATGTGATCAAGTATCACTGCCCTGATAGTCTTTGCACTTGGTTTTCCCTTTAGGCTGGGGCCAGCAAACTATGGCTCAAGGGCCAAATCCAGCCAGGAGCCTTCACAGGTGGCTGCTTCTGCACTACAGTGGCAAAGATGAGTAATCTGTGACAGATACCACGTGACTTGCAAATCTTAAAATATTTACTATCTGGTCCTTTAAGAAAAAAAGTTTGCCGACCCCTTATCTAAAGAGAATCCCCAACTATGTCAACATAGCCTTTTTCGACATGGCCTTTTTCGAAAGGCCATCACCTCAACTTAGAATTACTTTTGGGAGCTGGTATTTAAGTTTGGATGTCATGTTATTTACTCATTTACAGAGCCTAGTAGAAGAAAGAGATAAAAACTTGAATGCTATGGCCTCTGCAATAAGAGGAAAAAGTGAAAATGAGACCTGGTTATCACCCTAGGTGCTAAAGAAATGACTGTAGGAGTTAACACACTAATTAATTGCCCAGTGGGGCCGTCATACACTGATAATGCCCATATGTTAAGAGAAAACATGGTATACAAGTCCTAAGAAACACTACTAGATGGAAAGGCAAGGAATTTAAAAATAGGATTTGTAGGGGAATCCAGAAGAACTTTAACAGTTAAAAAATGAGTGAGGACTGCTGGTGGGAATGTAAATTGATACAGCCACTATGGAGAACAGTACGGAGGTTCCTTAAAAAACTAAAAAGAGAACTACCATACGACCCAGCAATCCCACTACTGGGCATATACCCAGAGAAAACCGTAATTCAAAAAGACACATGCACCCCAATGTTCATTGCAGCACTATCTCCAACAGCCAGGACATGGAAGCAACCTAAGTGTCCATCAACAGATGAATGGATAAAGAAGATGTGGCACATATATACAATGGAATATTACTCAGCCATAAAAAGAAACAAAATTGAGTTATTTGTAGTGAGGTGGATGGACCTACAGTCTGTCATACAGAGTAAAGTAAGTCAGAAAGAGAAAAATAAACACCATATGCTAATACATATATATGGAATCTTAAAAAAAAAAAAAAGGTTCTGAAGAACCTAGGGGCAGGACAGGAATAAAGACATAGACGTAGAGAATGGACTTAAGGACACAGGGAGGGGGAAGGGTAAGCTGGGACAAAGTGAGAGAGTGGCATGGACATACAGACACTACCAAACGTAAAATAGATAGCTAGTGGGAAGCCTCAAAGCACAGGGAGATCAGCTCGGTGCTTTGTGACCACCTAGAGGGGTGGGATAGGGAGGGTGGGAGGGAGACGCAAGAGGGAGGGGATATGGGGATATATGTATACGTATAGCTGATTCACTTTGTTATATAGCAGAAACTAACAAAACATTGTAAATTAATTATACTCTAATAAAGATGTTAAAAAAAAAAGATACTTTTAGGATTTCACATTTAGGATATCAGGTCATTCGTTGCTCTCATTCCCTGGGGAAAGAAAGGCTTTGACCTCTCTGCCATGAAATTAAATAAAAGTCATTAAATACATCTTGAGATTAAATTTCATCAACAACAACGAAAAATGAATGAGGAGAAAGTGTTAACAAAATGTAAAAGACAAAATGGGAGTTTAGAAGGTTATCAAATAAAGGATTAAAAATGTCTTTATCACTACTTTTTTAGTGATAATAGTAACAGGGGTGCATTAGAAATTTAAAGAGATTTAAAGAGATAAAAGGTAACCTCACAAACAGTAATTCTCATTTACCTTGCTAACAATTCAATGAGGTCAGTTCTGCTCATACCGTCAGGAATCAACCTTGGAATAGCAGCAATACAAGTTCTAAACAAATCAATTTTGGGTTTTCTTTCCCCCCTGAAAAACAGATCACAAGAGGACTTAATAAGAAGACTCTTACATACACCAGACAATGAAAGCAGACTTGGAAAAATTATTACAGAAAATGAGCCCACCTCCAAAAGTTTAATGTATTTATTATAAAAAGAGCATATACAAATCCAGTAAATAATTATCAGTTTATAAATGCAGAAAAGAGTATATGGATAATTCAGGAAAAAAACACAGGTAGCCAGCAAAAAAGGTTTTCAGTAATTAAAAACAAGTATAACAACTATTATGTTTAAATAATAAGTATTATTTAAGTAAATTATTTATATTATAATTGTTTCAAATAGAATTAAATACATAATATTTAACCTTTGATAATATTTAATTATTAAAATAATAAAATTGACATTAAATAACCAAATATTAGTTATTTGGGGGGTCTATAAAATCAACAAAATTTTTTCTTTCTCTTAATATCATATACTAACAAGGGTTTTAGAGAACAGACATTCTCATATACTACTGCTGGAGTTGTTTTTTCTTGTCTTTTTATTTTACTTCAGAACGTGTACACACACACACACACACAAACATATTTAAAATTTTTATGTAATAAAATATGTGAAGTTTTGAAAATCCTGGTTCCTCCAGAGGCTTGATACAATTTAATTCTTCTGTATTTTCCCCTAGTTATTCAATGATTTTATTTATTTTAAATATCTAACCTTTTAGATACTGGTTTTTATTTTGGTCTACATTTCAAGGGGAAGCTGTTAATTTATTTTACCCAAATTATCCTTCAATTGGCCCAATAAAATAATTCTTATATAGACAAGAATTTGGATGTTTTAAGAGTTTTCGGCTCAGTATCCATTAACATGGCAATGGACTACTACTTACTTTTAGTGATTTTATATACAGTGAGTTTTCTCAGCTTGGTTCCAACACACATGAATTTCAGTTACCACAATTTAGTTAAATAATACCAGTCTCCAACAATGTGCTTCAATTTTCCGTTACCATCAACTATAAGTAATTGCGTAGCCAAGCTTCCCTGTTAGCTCCTCAGTGCACAAATCAGGACGTAAAAAAACAGATGTGATCATAACCAGTGATTTAATCACATTAATTTTTTCAAAGTCTGTCGTGATTGGTCACTGCACATCTGTTATTCGGTTCACACATACATGGCAAATTATGTAATTGTGTTGATTCCTTGCCTCCAGGGGTAAACTCAGGTGGCATTTGACAACAATGGATAATCAAAAGAGGAAACTGGCCAACAAAGATTAAAGTACAGCGAAGAAAAGAAAAGTGAATACTGGGAGTCAAATATTGGGTTGGCCGAAAAGCTTGTTTGGGTTTTTCTGTAACATCTTACGGAAAAACCCAAACAAACTTTTTGGTCAACCCAATATCAATCAAATATTAATGGAGTTACAGAAGAACTAGCTGACCGGGGAATGCTGACACTGCCGTCATTGAAGATGCTACATACACAGCCAGAGGAACTCAGTGAGGGCAAATTTACAGGCAGAAATGAGGAAAGTGTGACAAAAAGGATGAAGACTTCCCAGAGAAAGTAATGCAGGAAAAAAAACTTCACATTGGAGAAACTCTCAGAGATATTAACATTTTCTAGTATATAATAACTATGCATTAATTGAGAGAGCCAATATCCAATTTGGTTATCTAAGATGTACAATGCAGATATTAACACCTTAAAAAAAGTCCACTTACAAAGAATATGTAGATATTTCCTAGCAAGTAAAAGAAGTTATTGCCATAAAATATATCTTCCTGAGGAGGAAGTCCCTAACAATAAGGGAAAAAAACATGGGTTGACAAGCAGTGCTGGCAGTGGGATCGGGGTGAGATGAGGTACAGTTTCTCACACAAAAAGCCACTCATACATTATTCCCCTCTGTACCCTCAGTTCCCAGGAGATTTTCAGGTTTTCTTTTTTTGTTGAACAAGGCTCTGGAAATAACAGCATTTGTTTGACTTAATAAACCAACCATGTCCACACACATCTGCGGTCACTAGCATTTATCTCTCACTCACAGAATAAGTATAAGGGCTCAACACTGACAACAAACTGGACGGATCCAGGATGACTTTTGCTATCTGTACTGGTTTGACAGCACTTTAAAGAGTAAAACTGAGCCTGTGGGAGGAATCGCTGTATTAAAAACTGCCGCAGATGGCAACAGGGGCGAGATCCAGAAGAGAAAGGAAGGAAACAAGCAAGAAGCGACCCACTTTACTTATGAAAACGGAAATAGCAATGAAGAGAAGTAATTGACTACATACGTAATCATATCTTCAGGCTCCTTATTAGACATCTGCACGCTAGTCATACACATTGGTCTCCCAACTTCTTTGTCCAAATGTCTGAGAATGCTGTCTAACGCTTTTCTCACTTGAGGGTAGTAAACAGACATTCCTGGGGGGGGCGGGGGGGAACTTCACAGTTATAAAATGTCAAAAATTAGATAAAGAATAGTTACAGTTATTTTCTGTAAAAAAATAAAAGCCCATCACAACCTTTAAATTACATTAGCTTATTTTTGTTACAAAGGAAGGAGTTCTGACTTTGACATACTATTCTCCCTGATAATTTGCTTCAGTATATTGGAGAAAATGTGAAAAATTATGCACACAACTGAAATTAATTTGAAGGAAGGACAAAATGCAGTGAATAGTATCCTGTGAGAAAATATTTAACAAGACTTTTAACATAACAACTTATGGATATTATAAAAAAAGTATTCATTTTTGAATCACTCTGTACACTGGAATAACTAGGCAAATATATACTTTCATAGGCAAATATATACACGTATGTATACATTTACACAGGCAATAATACATTTTAGATTTGATCATAACCTTTCACAAAAGAATATTAAACTGTATTATTTACTTATTCCAGTTAACACTAACCTATGACTTTTGCCTCTTCATCTGTCAAGGTTTTATTGAGAAAAATTTTCTTTACACGCAGAGTGTTTCCTGAGGGAAGAATAACTCCTGTTGTTGGCATTGGCGGCTCACCATCTTTCTGCTGCAAACTGTCCGCTATTACAAGGAAGACTCTGAGGCCTATGTTCATTCTCTTCAGAGAAAAAAGTTTCAAAATAAAGAAGTCAGAGTGTCAGAAAATTCTTTTTTTTCATGCTAAAAATATCTCATCAAATAACACCGGGGGATGGGAGGAAGGAGGACAGAAGAAACACAAACCTTTCTGTCCCACATTTTAAACTAGCCCAGGCACTGCAGTTTGCTTTAATACCAAATTCCCAAGTGCCACCCATTCACTTATGAGGTCAACTGGCTCTCTTATTTTCTAGCTTATTTCAAACCTCTTCCATCCCTTCCTCAACTCTCCTACACCCTGATACCATACTCTCCCCTCTATAAGCAGATGATCTGTCACCCACTTCACAGTCAGAAAAAAAACATCAACCTTCCTCAATCTCTCACTACAAAACACACTGATCTACTTATATCTGCACCTTTTCTTCCTCTACTTTGCTCCCGTTACAGTTGAGGAGTGCTGGTATTCCTAGTTATTAGAATCCCATCTGCTCTTGCATTATCAGGAAATTACACTATCAATTATCCCTTCTCTTTCTTGCATCTTCAACATTTCCCTTTTAACTGAATATTCTGACTCTTGTTAACTATACTCAACTATCTTAATGCAATGAGTTCTCCCCATAATACTTCCCTCTCACTCATCAGTGACAATACTGTTCAAACCAGTGGGCATTTTTCCTGCATCCTATTTGACTTTTCATCAGCATGGGACACTGTCAAATATTCCTTATTCCCTGAAACCCTCCCTTCCTTGGATACATCTGTGCCACTGCTGACTGTGTCATCTCTGTCCACATTCCAAATTTACCCTCCTTTATCTGAATATTAAATGTTAGACTGCTTCAAGGCAAGTTCCTAGGCTGCCTTTTCCTATCATTATGTATTCTCTCCCAAAGTAATTTCATGTATTTACATGGCTTCAATTACCATCCATACCAGATCACCTGCTAATTTTAAGCCTTACTTCTCCTCTGAACTTGGACTCTCAGACCAATTTGACACTTCTACTTGGATGTCAGAAAGATGCCTCAGATTTGCCACGTTCAAACCAAATGCCCTCTTCCCCGCCAAACTCAGTATCTTCTCAGTGTTTCTTTTCTCAGTAAATGATCTCTCTATCCACACCACACCATCTCAGCCCAAGCTGTCATTAGTTATGACCTACACGAGTGGTCTCTAAAATGGGTATATGCATTCCAGTGGGTGTTCACTGGATGGTTCACTGGAATACAGGGAGAAAATAAAACTTTCGTTTATATATTTTTTATCTAAATAAGATCAAGGTTTTAAGATTTACCCCTCTTTACATACGACGTAATACTGGTGATATTAGTCTAATATCAGATGGTCATTTCACATAGTCATAGAAGACATCTTGAAGGGAGTGGGAAAATTCCACAACGTACTGTGGTTCACAGAGGTTCCTCACTTATTCATTCTTTCAGTGTATTGCAATTTGCTTGATTTGATTAAGTGGATTAATAGATAATTTTATCTGGCTTTAACTAAACTAGCTCTCACAAGCTTAAAAAGATTCCTGAAAAGGAAATACAGATTGAAGAAAATCCTAATAAAGTAAGCCTGTAGAAAAACAACAACAACAAAACAGCACAACTGACATTTTTTCTACTCTTAGTATGAACGTTTCAGTGAGGAAAAAAATTAATTTCAGAAATAAACTTGTTCAATGAAGAGAATATTTTTGAAAACAGATGATCAAGAAAACGTCTTTCATTATGTGATTTTTGTAGCTGAGAACCAGGTTAAGCATGTCATCTATAAAAAGTCGTTTCTGCTCACTTTAAAAATTTGGAAATAATTATTAACCTATCTTAAGAATTCTACAAATAAAAAGCTTCAATAACTTTCGAGCTCATTTGTTAACTACATAAATATATATCTTAAGATTTGATTATGAGGAGGACCAGCACAGTCATTTAAAAGAAATAAGAGAAAATATAACACTTATTTTGTCTTTTTACATTCTCCAGTGTCATTAAATTCCAATAAGCAATTACTTCAAAAAATATTCTTAAACAATCTGAAAATTTTATATCTAAAGGATGAGCAGGAGTTTACGAGGGAATAACAAGGCCAAAGAAGTAGGAAATAACATTTATCTTAATTTTTAACTAGAGATTTGAGCCTAAGAGTTCTGATTCCAGAAATTGTGCTTAAAAAAAAATTTTTTTTAATTGTATAGGATAGTAAATTACTACATTATAATTTTTTTACCTCTGGATTAATGGTGAAAGTTTTGGTAGATTTGCCAACACTGAGAAGATCAAATATTATTTCTTTCATTGCAAAATCCAAACGTTCCTAGAGGGAAAAAAAAAAAAAAAATCAATAAATCCTTATAACTTTCTACTGCTATGGGCATACCTTGGAGATAATGTGGGTTTTGTTCCAGACCTCAATAAAGCAAAATCAGAATAAAGCAGGTCACACAAATTTTCTGGTTTCCCAGTGCATATAAAAGTTATGTTTAACTATACTGTAGTCTATTAACTGTACAACAGCATTATGCCTAAGAAAACAATGTACAACCTTAACTAAACAATACTTTATTGCTTAAAAAACACTAACCATCATCTAATAACACAGAGTCGCCACAAACCTTCAGTTTGAAAAAAAAAGGCAATATCTGCAAAGCACAATAAAACAAAGTGCAATAAAACAAGGGTCTGCCTGTATAAGTTAAGTATCATGTTAAGAATTATACAAATAATGGCAACAATACAGGTCTGTACCCACAAGAAGTTCCCGAATCTAGCTGGACAAAAGAAAAATGCGTATGAATTAATGTTAAAAGTATATGATTATAGATACATGATTTAATTATCAAATGATTGGTTGAAGAGCCAAACCAGCAGGATAGAAGTTTTAAACACGCATTTGCCAAACTCATATTCAAGACCTAAGTGAAGGAATTCCCAAAATAATGATAAAAGGAAGTCCCATGACGATAGCAATGAGGCAGGCCTGGAGAGCAGGGAGTTCATACTGGGACAGAAAGAACAGGGCTCCGGGAAGGGTAATCTCAAAGGAAAGATAAGTTAACTAAGAGTAACTGATGTTTGAGAGGAGCTCTATAGTTCTGGAGGAGTGTTGGTGTGAGGTGATTAAGCAAAGGTAGTGGGTATGACCCTCGGGGAAGGGATGCAACCAAATAGCAAAAGTTTTCTCAACAACAGATCTAAAGCACAATCTGCTTTCATTCATCTTATTGACACATTTATTCTTATCTAATTATCATTAATTCTGTGCTCCCGTAAATAGAAATGTATTCGTTTTATTTAAATTGTCTTCATTGTCAAAAATAATTACATTATGGGTCATCTTCGTTGTCATAGTTTTAGTTCAAAGAGAACTCAATGAACATTCTGGAACCAAAGTGTTTTTCCCAAATTGAGAAGGTAACCCTACCTATGCTTCTCTGGGGCTGATGTCCCAAAAGAGAATGTGACCAGAGCCATGGATTTGCTTACTCAGCCCCCATTTAATCCTCTTCAAATAAACCTTCCTTTACTGCAGAGGCTAGAAAGCTAAAATGATATTTCCCAGGATGCCTTTGGACAACAGGCTTCAGGATGCGACTGAGACCCAGTCAAGTGATATACTCACGGGAACCCTTGGGAACTGGGGTACGGGAGGAGGTGGGGGAGGACAGGGAGAAAGGCATCTATTTTACTGGTGGGGACTGTGGTGGAAACATGATTCTTAAGCGCTTGGGGCACTTCCTAATTTGGCAGGTTTTTGACTGTGGCAGAGGCAGCAGCTTCCTTGGTAGCCCGATAGTGTAGTTTCCTCTGGATTTCCATTTCAGCTAGAATCTGTTTCTTCAGTCCTATGAGTGATTCTGTGAACGACCTCTATTCCTTAAAAGACCCCTTTGGATTCAACAAGCTACCATGCATGGACTCTAGTGTCTCTACCTGAGAACATAGATTAATGCAGGTTATGAAAACAATGTTCCAAAATCTTTCAAGACACTCAGGAACTAATTAGTAAATAGACAAGAGGAGGATTATGAGACATTTTTTTGACTCTTCCTAAATTAAGTGTCTCCTCCTCTGAGTCTCCAAGTGTGTAGATCAATCATCTAAATGTATTTTGCACACACACAAAAATCATTAGCATCATTTATTTTTTACTTTTTAAAGCATACTTTTATTTTTCACTATTCAGTATTAATAAATGTTTTGTTATCATGCTTTTAGATGTGTAACAAATTCTATGACTCTAAGTTACTCTTTTTTTTTTTAACATCTTTATTGGAGTATAATTGCTTTACAATGGTGTGTTAGTTTCTGCTTTATAACAAAGTGAATCAGTTATACATATACATATGTTCCCATATCTCTTCCCTCTTGCGTCTCCCTCCCTCCCTCCCACCCTCCCTATCCCACCCCTCTAGGTGGTCACAAAGCACCGAGCTGATCTCCCTGTGCTATGCGGCTGCTTCCCACTAGCTATCTACTTTACGTTTGGTAGTGTATATATGCCCATGCCACTCTCTCACTTTGTCCCCTACTCTTACAATTTGCATGTATATAGGTATTATGAGGTGAGGCACTCACCTGAGCAATGAACTGAATAATCTTCACAAATATATTGAGAGGTGTATCACGAGGAACCACACTACGTGACCCTTTTGGGAAAAGTGCTGACACTATGCTCATAAGACGACTGTAGAGAAAAAAGATTTAGTCATAAAGAGAGAATGAAATCAACAAAACATTAGCAAAATATCCTTCGCATCCTTCATAATATGCCAAGATAATTCATATTCCTCCTCAAGGTATTTGTAATGTTAACTAAAATTCATCGGTGTGGCATTTTTTACCAAGATGTTACTTTAAATATGCTTTAAAACAAAGGCACTCACCTTTGAGTTACAGTGTTGCTTTCACATTTTATTCTAATTACATAGACCCACAACAATCTATACAAAGATTCCAGTGCAACTCGAGACATTTTAGGATCTTTATTCTGTTTAGAAGCAAAAGAGAATAAAAATAAGCTTATTTATCAAAGTACTTGCAATAATTTAAGATCAATTATATTCTCTGTCAACAACTAAAAGCCCTCTCCATTCCCTTCTTTATTCAATCTAAAACAGGTTTAAATATGTAAGCATATATTTGGTATACGGTAAGTACAGAGAGCTCAAAAGCAACCATAAATAAGGAAATTGAGCCATCCCTTATATTCTCAAAACAAAATACTATTAGTATCTCTAAGAACTCTGAAATTATACACACTTCAACTTACCTAATGGTAAATGGGACACACAACAATACTGACATAATGATAAAAGGATTGCTCATCTCTGCTGTAATTCATTGCAGCTCATACACAGTTAAAATTTAGAACACCAAATGTTGTTATAGATATTTGTGTTTATGGAATAACGCAAAATATTATTGAGTGATTATACTTAAAAGAGGAATATAGAATGGTGGGTTAAGAGCATAGACTCTGAGATTAGGAATGACTGGCCAAACCCCATCCTTGGATCAGTTGGTGAAACAGTTTCCTCAGCTCTAAAATGGAGATAACACGGTACCTGCCTCACAGATTAAGGGAGTTATTACGTGAAAAGCACTTGGAACACTGCCTGACACATGTTAAATGCTCAGTAAGTGTCAGGTGTTTACCTTTAATTTTTTAATTTAGAACTAGAACATTCTTATTTAAAATCAGAAAAGTATATCCATTTCAATCGCAATTTGATCAGCAAACCTTTTCTTCATACTAGCTATTATAAAAAGTGAAGTTCTTAAATGACAAGAGACATGTAATGAGATTTAATTGTAAATTTTGAAAATTAGCTAATAATCCCTTTAGTAGGAGAAACTCTTTATGCATCTGTTAATTAGCTGTAGGATGCATTTAGTCCTATAAATTACCATTTATTTAATCTGGTTTGAGAGATTTCTTATTGTTAAACAATTATTTTATATATAACAGGACAAAAGGGAGTTTTTAAATATTAAGTAATTTACCATCCTATTTTTATGTTTTCTCAGACTACAGAATAACAGACATCTACTACGTATGATGAAAAGCAATGTAACAAGATTACCACTGGACATGTTTTTTAAAAAGACAACCACTAGAAAATATAATTTTGCACATCTATGTATATGAAAATTTGATATAATTCAGAATGGTGTCTCAAAGCCAGTCTCTCCTCCTACTGCCAAATCCACGATTCCAAATTTCAAATACACTCCCCAAGTAGTTTTCTATTAATTTGTTACTAATGTAACTAAAGTAACATATAAAGTTACACACAATATATCTTACTAATATAACAACCAAGCTTTTTGTAGTACTTTCTTTTCTATCACTTAAATGCAAGGTCTCAAATGTCAAAGTATGAGTTCAATTAGTTTTATGTACACTCCAAATAATACCTTCACATAGTTAAATTATCCTTTCAAAATATGAATACTACAAATTAACATATAATAAATTATATAATAGAAATATTTAAGTCCAATTCCACATAAAAGTTCTTCTCATATAAATTGTTAATAAAGTATTTGGATTATCTTATGTGCTGAGGTATCTGGCATGAAACAAATTTGATTTTCAAACTTTCCAAGATGGACTACTATGTTTTACAAAGCAGACTTATTTTATAATGAACAATTCCAGCAAAGATAAAAAGTGATAAAAATTATATAATTGTTTATTCGGTAACTGCAATGCTGTTATATATCTCTGAATAATGAAAACATCCTAAATTGATCTGATCCTTAAACAAAGATACATAATTCCCTAGTTACAATTTTGGTCTAATTTGAATAATCAGATTACATTAATAAAATCCAGTAATATTAACGTATAACACAATTTTCTTTACTTCTTTTTTCTTTCTTTCTTTTTTAACAGCAGGTTCTTATTACTTATCTATTTTAAATAATACAGTTTGGATGTCAGGCAAATATGCTCTTTGGCAGCAATCATTTTAATGTTTCTTCCTTTTTTTCCTACTGTGAACAACAACAACAAAAGATTTGTTTAAAACTCAAACCAGTAGGATTGTAGTTTTAAAGTGCTGCATCAAAATCATATTCAAAATCTGAGTTACTGTCTCCTGAATTTCATTGGAAAATGTTATAAAAAGCATCATTTATAACAGCTAATTTTAATTAAACAGAATATTTTAAAACTGAAGATTATGGTTAAAAATCAACATTCGGTATCACTTCTCTCTCTTAAATTCATCTTCTTGGGACCACATTAATATTAAACTTTCGGTAGAATGTTCCCGCTGTGTGCTGCTCTTCTTTTACAATATGAGAAGCAGGCTTAAATAAATACGTTGGACATGCAACGCAGCCATAGGTAAAGGGGGGAAAAAGCCACACTTAAAGGAGATAAAGCAATATTTTACTTTGTAACATCAACACGACTCACCTGGAGTGTTTCTATTTGTTTTCTGATACTGTTGTTAGATGGCATCTAAATAAAGCAATGTGAGACAGCAAACATAAACATGAGATGCAGCACATGCATGTTAGATGAAAATAAGCACAAAACAAGACAGCTCTTCACCAAGGTCTCTATTTAGAAGAAATTTGAAATGTCCAAGACAGTGGCTAGAATCACTGAAGAAAAAAAAATTCTATAATTTGGGCATCATGGGATACATCTACAACACTCAAACTGAGAGAAAATAGATAAATTTTTAACTATCTAATTTTTTCCTCTAAAAGTACTGCATTTGATTTCAAATAAGTTACAATTTTTAAAAGAAAATAAGCATACACTGTAGAAAAAAAATCTAAATTATTTTTACATGGCATCTACTCTTACTCCTCTCTCCTCTCTCTCTCTCTCTCTCTCTCTCAATTATTCTTTAGAAACTTTAAAATCATTTTTCACAGAATGACCTTATTTGACATAAAGATAGGGGAATGGGAAACTACCAAATTATGTTTGGGACAAAAACAGCAGATTTAACACTTTCGGTGAAAATAAACTGATGTTCTCTCATGCTATTTATGGACCTACAGACTAATGCCCATTTTTCATGGTCACCAACTTCAGAAACTAGTATGGTAATTTTTTTAAAATTGTGCGGTATCTTAAAGTGCCTTGAAAATGCATCATATTTATTCTTATGACTCTAGGGAATAATGCCTTTTTACTATCCCAGAATTATAACCCAAAATATTTTTTAAAATACTCAGTAAAGCAACATTCCTTATAGCACATTAAAAGGTAACATGGTAGACCAGAAAGAGCAAATTTTATTGAACTGGATGGATTAGATGCAAATCCTATCCCTATCACTTTTTTGGCTCCTAAACTTGGGTTGCTTATTTATCTTCTTTCGGCCTCAGTTATAGTAAGAATTAAATGTGATACTGTACTTAGAGAATCTAGCCTATAATAAATACTAATAAAAATCTATTTTAAGGAGTAGTAGGTCTAATAAACAGAAAAGTGTTACAGATTTTTTTGAACTCAAGAGATTACTTAAATCTCAAAACAAAATCAATTTAGGTTAAGACCTTTATCTTGGACCAATTTTTCCTGTATACAAAACAAATAAATTATACCTGTCACAAGAGATAATTAGCATAGTTTTTCCCTGAATGCTCGACTCCTTACCTCAACTATGTAGCATAGCCACAGTACCTAAAACTTAACAAGCAGGAACCAAGTCATAAAATTTCTGCTGAATAGAGCCTTAATGTAAGTTAAAGGTTAATGGTCAAGACAACTATAATCCAAATATTCATGCTAAGTGGCTCTTATCTCCTTTAGCCTGGCAGATTGACACAGCCATTAATGAAAATGGACAATATGCCAGAAATATTTAACAGGAGGTAAGGGTTCAAAGAAAAGAGCATTTTAAATGAAAGCCTTAAGCCAAAAAAAAAAAAAAAAAAAAAGTTAAAGTACTGCGAAAGAACTGCAAATATGTTAGGTGCAAACGTATATATATAAAAACATTCCAACAAGCAACAGAAAAGTATGAATTGTCATGAAACAAAGCAAACTTCCAGAAACACTTAAATGCGTGTCTTAAAATATGTTATTAAAAGTTTGAAGAATCATACTACCCAGAAAATGATCAATTCCCTTTCAGTACCTAAATCTGTATGAATTATCAAAATAAGGACAGAAACAATATAATGTACTTAAATAAAACTTATTTTATGGTTGCATGACATAAAGAATTTAACCAGCTTGATTGGTCCTGGGAATTTTCATAAACAGAGCAAAGAGAATACATCAATTCTCACCCAAATATGAATAACATCAGTGTATGTATATCTAGGAGGAAAATAGCCAAAAATATTTTTCAAAGACATATTTTAGTACACCTTACTAAGAAATCAAAGTATTTTTCAAAATGATATGTAAAATCATTTAAGAAAAAAAGATATATAGGATAACGTTGTCCAGTGAATCAATCCTGAAGTGAGGAAAAAAAGCCAGTCCTATTTCTCACAATATCACGATGAGCTGTAGGGTCAGAGACAACTCATTTAATCTCTCTGTGCCTTGGTTTCATTGTCTTCCAAGTTTAAGTTTTTCAGTCTTAACCCTAACTTAGAGGAATAACAGAAAATGAAATGCCATGTCTGCATGTTTCTATAACATGCAAGCAAATATTCAAATATATTCATTTATGTATCAAAATGGTATTCAAATCAAGCATTCACATGACATGCAGATGAGGAATATTCCCATGTTCTGTGTCAGATATTAACTGTGGTCCTATCCACAGAAGAAAAGAAGATCCTGTTAGGTTCTGCCAGCAGAGCATCCTGGGCAGATAATGATCCTTCTATCTCACGGTTTTGTTTTCAATCCTGAGACTGGACATAGATGTGCCAAACAGTGTTAATAACAATTAATTACCCCTTGATTCAAGTCAGAATCATTGCAGGAGCTTTCCTGTCTATGTGGATCCAGTAGCATACTTTCAGATTTGGCTGGGCATACTCAACACTAAATGTGCTTTTACTGATATTTTATTATCGAGGCTTTTTTCATATTATTCAGACTTGAGCCAACATCATTCAATTTTCTCAAGAGAAAACGCAAAATAAGCATCTGCAGAGTTTCATAAGATTAACTAATACTCTGAAATTCCAAAGGAATTTATTTATTAACAAATATTGCTAGATCCAAGATAATATAAACAATCATTACAAATGTATAATTTTGCATTCATTAAGACCAACTAAATTTTTAATCAACCGTTTATTCATGTCTATAACATGATTCCCTATAGAAGGAATGAAGTACGTATAAGAAAAGGAATATGTTAAAGTATCACTATTCAAATGAACTATAGTACTAAAAGTTTTATTATATACTGTTCAATGTATATGCATAAGTGAATACACTACAGTCAGTATTTACAGGTCAGAAATGAGATTAAGTCTTACCTTTAAATGTGACAAACAGTTCTGTAGGAAAATATGCCAGTTATTTAAAAAAAACTGTTTTTGACTGACACATAAAAGGCAGGTAATTAATGGATATAGAGCCTATAGGAGACAGAAGAAAGAGAATAACATTTTTATGAAAAAGCACTGGACTTGTAAATTATATTTCATTCATTCTCATAAACAAAAAAAATTCTATTAGCAGTTTTCCCATTTGTAATTAAAAAAATACGATCTCAGGGAGTAATCTAACAAAGAATGATAAAGGGCAGATTTTCTATAAGAACAATTTCCTGATCTATCACATCTCCCCAAGTGAGAAATATGCTATTATTTCTCCCTAGACCCATTCCTCCTCTAACCAGTAAAGTGGCCCTGGGATCAGAGGACAGACCGGCATTAATGTTGCAGTTTTCTATTCATCAGGTGTGTGACTTCAGGGAGGATATGTTAAAGTGCTCGAAGCCTCACTGTCCTAACATGTAAAGTGGAGAATGCTAATCACACACATGCTATAGGGTTGTGAGGCTTAAAGTAAGACAAAGAATGTAAAGCACTTGGCTCAATGCCTGGCACAACCAGTGTTTATTATTATTATACCTCTATCTTAAACAGTCAAGTATTTGTCCAATTCTCCAAACTTTCTCCAAGCTGCATAACAAATTTACAGAAAAATCCCTCAAAGTTCCTGAAGTGGATGGTGAAATGGAAAAAAAATGCTTTAAATCTCTGAATAGAAAAGATGTAATTAGACAGACAATAGCTCCTAAGTAATCAAATGCTTCAGGATATAATTTATTATAATGTAAAATAACGGAATTTATGGTTTAATATGAGACTACACTTAACTTTTCCTTTATTCTAATACATAATTTATAGCATCTGTCAAGACAGGTAAATACCTAGAATGAAGTCTGAATAACCTATCAAATACAGAGCTAGTAAAATTAAGAATAGAAAGTTTTGAAAAGAACAGGAGAAAATAGGTAAAATTTGCCCTTGTGTTACACTTTGGATATTTTACAATTTCAATTTTTACAATTCTCTTAAAACTCTACTAAAAAAAAACCCAACTAAATTCATAAATCAATTACTAAAACTCCTAATTAAACATATGAAGGTTTGAAATGTTTCTCAATACCAACGAATGCTTCTTTCTGGAACTCAGTTCAAAAGTAGTCTGATAAAGCATCTCCACAAAATTTTTCAAGCAGGGAACATTCACTTCATTTTTAACAGCCTAGGTAAAAAGATAATACAAACATAAAGAAAATGGTTACAAGTGTTAGATCAAACTATACAATAAGTTTCTGTAAGGTTTGAAATTAGTCAATAATTCACTGAGTATCTGATGAAGTCCCATAATATACCAAATGTTGAGTAAGTAAGATAAACCAGGTCCCGGCCCTGGGTGAACAAGCAGATGAATATGTGGTATAACAGAAGCTCTAAGAGGAAATTCTCTGTCCTCTTGGAGCACTCAGAAGAGACCCCAATGGAAAAACTCCAGAAGGAAGTAACATCTAAGCTGAATTCGGCATTACTTTACCTAAAACACCGCAATAGCCTCCCATTTAACCTCTCTGGTCTTATCTCCCACTACTCTGGCCCCCTGCGCTAGGATCCAGCCACACTAGCTTCTTTGTTGCTCCTAGAACACATCAAACATGCTCTTGCTTCAGGATGTCTGCACTGGTTCCTTCTGCCTAAGAAGCTCTTCCCCCCAATATAGCATGTCTTACTCCCTTATTCCTTTGGTTTTTGCTCAATCGTCACCATCTCTTTCAAGGTGGTGATCTTTCCTAATTACTCTATTTAAAATTTCAACTCCCCTGCCCACTTCAAGAATTCTTAGGCCCCTACCCTGCTCTACATTTCTGCACAGTACTTACCACCACATCTGGCATATACTCTTGACACATAATTTTACATACTTGTTTGAGTTTTCTGCACTAGACGTAAGCTCTGTAAGAGCAGGGAGTCTTTCCTACCTTGATCATTGTTGTATTCCCTGTGGACGGAAGAGGCCCTGACACACAGAAAGCACTCAATACATATAATGAATAAATAAGTAGAATCTAACCAGGAAAGGAGGCTGGAGGTTATTTGAGAGGCAAGAATGTTCCAGACAGAAGGAGTTCTATGTGCAGAGGCTGGTGTTATGGATTGAATTGTCCCAAAATTCATATACTGAAGTCCTAACCTCGCATACCTCATAATGTGACCTTATATGAAAATCACTGAAGATATAATTAGTTAAGTTAGAATGAGGTCATATTGAAGTTGGGGCGGGGGCTACTCCAACATGACTGGTGTCCTTAAAAAAGGGGGCGGGGGATGAATAGGGAGACTGGGATTGACATATACACACTATTGATACTAGGTATAAAACAGATAACTAATGAGAACCTTCTGTACAGCTCAGGGAACTCTACTCAATGCTCCGTGGTGACCTAAATGGGAAGGAAATCCAAAGAAGAGGGGATATATATATGTATAGCTGTATTGCTGTACAGTAGAAACTAATGCAACATTGTAAAGCAACTACACTCCGATAAAAATTAATTTTAAAAAGGTTGGGGGGGAGAATTTGGACAAAGACATGCACACAAGGATAACACCATGTGAAGATGATGGCAGAGATCAGGGTGATACATCTATAAGACAAAGAAGGTCAAAGATTTTCGGTAAACTACAGAAGTTAGGCAAGAGACATGGAACAGATCTTCCTCACAGCACTCAGAAAAAAATCAACCTGGCAACACCTTGGTCTTAGACATCTAGGCTCCATAAATGTGAGACAATAAATTTTTGTTGTTTAAGCCACCTAGTTTGTGGTACTTTGTAAGGGCAACCCTAGTAAACAAATAAAATACAAAAGCAAACATGGCATAAAAGAAGAATTAGGCAACACAGTAATAATGGACCACAGTCGAGGGTCTTTCTTCCCACAATCTGCTCCTTTTGATGAGTTACCTTAGAAACTACAACATAATCTCAGATATCTGGCAAAAAGAGATTTTTCAGACAAGGGGGAAGCACAAATGACAATTTGGGATGGATACGCAGCGTTTCAAACCATTTCTAGGAAAAGAAATTGAAGTCCATGCACTAATGATGTACTTCATTAAGTACATAGCTACTTCATAGCTAAGCTGACGTGGTTTTATAAATGATCATGTTTTCTTTTTGGCAAAATGAACCTATTTTCACAGTTAAAACTGAGGTGAGAGTGGGGGTGGGGTATTTGACTCAAGCTACTTACAAACTTATAGTTCTTGACTTCTGTTTGTATTCATTTAAGAAATCTTCAAGTATTTAAATATAAGTAAATATTCAAAACTGGTAAAAAAAAATCATGCCAATCTCTACAACTGCTATGTCATTAATATTTTAAATTCTTAATTTTTCTTACAATTCCCTGTCCATCTTTTCTGAACATGTTCTAAAGATAGGACCTGAATACCATAAACCATTCCATATGAACACACAGATCACAAGTCAATTAATTCAATATTTAAAAATAAAAGTCAAAACAGTTACATTTGATTCTCAGTATGAAAATAAATTTCTTCATTTTAAAATATTTTAAATAGAATAAAACCTGAATAAAGTGAATCTTAACTAACTTCCATTTCTAGCCAAGGTGGTGTAAAGAGGGCCAGACTTATTTTACCACCTGAAACAACCAAAAAGGAACAAAATATATGAAATGATACGCAAAACATTATACATCAGTCAACAAAAGAAGGTGACCCCTGAGGAATGGAAAATAGATGAGGTGAGCCCTTTGATGGCCCCAGCTTACTGCTGTGTGAGAATTTTCAGGGAAGAAATTAAAGTGTACCATTGTGTATGGTTTTTACACTACACATGAACAGTATAACATCACTTGAGGTAGACAACAATAAGTTAAAGATGTATACC
Organism: Phocoena sinus; assembly: GCF_008692025.1. Taxonomy (NCBI): domain Eukaryota; kingdom Metazoa; phylum Chordata; class Mammalia; order Artiodactyla; family Phocoenidae; genus Phocoena; species Phocoena sinus. The sequence goes on from NC_045767.1 coordinate 72,738,795, forward strand.
ATAAACAATTAAATGACAAAACAATGAGATATAGCTAATAAGCCAACAAAGGAGATAAAAGAATCACAAAAATACTCAATTAATCCAAAAAAATAGTAGAAAAAGGAAACAAAGAACAGATGGGAAAATTAAAAACATAATCAGAAGATGACAAATTTAAAATAACTGTATCACTAATCATATCAAATGTATGTGGTGCCCAATTAAAAGGCAGAGATTGACAGACTGGATAAAAAAGCAAGAACCAACCATATCCTGCCTACAAAAAAAAAAAAAATATATATATATATATATGTGTATATATTTTAATATAAAAACACAAGTAGATTAAAAGGAAAAAATGGAAAAAGATATACTATCCTTATACAATCAAAAGGAAGCAGGAGTGGCTATATTAATATCAGATAAAGTAGATTTCAGAGCAAAGAATATTATCAGAGATAAGGAAGGTTATTTCACAATGATAATGGTGTTAATTAAAGAGGATATACAATCCTAAACATACATGTGTTTCATGACAGAGCTTAAACATACAGCAAGCAAAAATTGACAGAACTGTGAAGAGAAACAGTTGGTTAGATTTCAATACTCCTCTCTCAGTAGTTGACAGAACAAGTAGAGAGGAAATCAGCAGAGTTGAAGAACACTATTAACCAATCTGCCCTAATGGATATTCATAGAACACTCTATCGAACAGCAGTATATGGTCTTTTCAAGTGCACATGGAACAGTCATCAAAATAAATGATATTCTGGCCCAAGAAACAAATTTCAATGCATCTAATGGGATTCAAGCATACCAAATACGTTCTGCAACCACAAATTAAAAATGAGTCACCTGAAGATCTCTGGAAAATCCCCAAATGTTTAGACATTAAATAAAATGCTTCTAAATAACCCGTGGATTTCAAAAAAGACAGCAGAAAGTATTTTGAGCTTTATGAAAATGAAAACACAAGATATCAGAATTTGTGGGCTGCCACTGTTAGAACTACTTAGAGGGAAATATGTGCATTAAGTGCTTATATTAGAAAAGAGAAAAGGTCTTGATGACCTCAGCTTCCACCTTAAGAAACTAGCGGGGAAAAAAAGAGCAAATTTAGAGTAAGTAGAAGAAAAATAATAAAAATCCAAGTAGAAATGAGTTAAATAGAGAACATCAATAAAGTCAAAAGCTGGTTCTTTGAGAAGATCAATACAATCAATAAACTTCTAGCCAGACAGATTAGGAAAAAAGGAGAAAAGTCACAAACTACCAATATTTGGAATGGAAGAGGTCACTACAGATCCTATAGCTATTTAAAGAAACTAAGGGAATATTATGTCCAACTTTACAATAAATTGGATAACTCCTTAGAAAGGAGTTATGGGCAAACTCCTTAGAAAGACATGAAAGCGTACTCAAGAAGAAACAGTCTGAGCAGCCCTATGTATTTTGAAGAAAATTATCTGGTAGTCAAAAAGCTTGCCACAAGAAAAATCCCAGGCCAGGTGGCTTTATTGGTGAATTCTACCCAACTCCAAAGGAAGATGTAGAGCCAATTCTGCACAAACTTCTTCAACATTAACTTGTTACTAAAAACAAAGACATTGCAAGAAAACCACAGACCAACAGCCCCCATGAACATAGATAAGTGCAAAAATTCTCAAAAGAAAAAAACCTAGCAAATAAAATCTAACAATATATTAAAAAAATCTTATCATGATCAAGAGGAGTTTAACCCCAGGAATATATGGTTGATCCAACATTTGAAAAATCAATCAATGTAGTTCACCATATTAATGAACAAAAAAGAATATATGATTACTTCAGTAGACAGAGGGAAAAAAAAGCATTTAACAAAATCCAACATTCATTCCTGAAAAAAACTCTTAACAAACTAGGAATGGAAGTAAATTTCCTCAGTATGATAAAAGGCATCTATGAAAAATCTACAGGTAACATCATACTTATTGGTGAAAGATTGATGACTTTAGCCCTAAGATGTGAATGGAGTCTGTTCTCATCACTTCTATTTATCCTTGTACTGAGAGCCCTAGCCAGTGCAATAAGGCAAAAATAAAATATGCACACTGGGGCTTCCCTGGTGACACAGTGGTTAAGAATCCACCTGCCAATGCAGGGGACACGGGTTCGAGCCCTGGTCCGAGAAGATCCCACATGCCGTGGAGCAACTAAGCCCGTGCGCCACAACTACGGAGCCTGCGCCGTAGAGCCTGCAAGCCATAACTACGGAGCCCACACGCCACAACTACTGAAGCCTATGCACCTAGAACCCATGCTCTGCGACAAGAGAAGCCACCGCAATGAGAAGCCCGCGTACTGCAATGAAGAGTAGCCCCTGCTCACTGCAACTAGAGAAAGCCAGTGTGCAACAACGAAGACCCAACGCAGCCAAAAAAAAAAAAAAAAATGTACATTGAAAAGTATTTTGAGCACCTGGAAAATGAAATTTTAAAACAATGCAATTTAGAGTAGCATAAAAATATGAAATGCCTAGGGCTAAATTTAACAAAATATACTCAAGACCTGTACACTGAAAACTACCAAACACTGTTGACAGAAAATAAAGACCTAAGTAAAAGAAGAGAAACTATGTTCATGAATTGCAAGAATCAATATTAAGATGTCTGTTCTCCCAATTTATTGACTAATTTAATCCAATCCCAATCAAATCCCACTAGATTTTTTTTAATGGACCAGGTGATTCTAAAATTTATATGTAAATGCAGTAGACCTAGAAGAGCCAAAATTTTTTTGAAAAAACATAAAGTTGGAAGATGTATATATACTACCTGCCTTCTAACTTACTACAGTAATTAACATAGTATACCATTGTTGTAAGAATATACACACAGATCATTGGAACAGAATAGAGTCAGAAAAAGACCCACACAAATAGAGTCAATTGAATTTTCTGACAAAGGAACTAATGTACTTAGAGTTGTAAACAAACAAGTGAAACGGTACAGGAACAACTGGATGCTATTTGCAAAAACAAAAAGAATTAAACAAAACAAAATTTCAATCCATACCTCATACCATATACAAAATTAACTCAAAATAGATCACTGACCTAAAAGTAAATCCCGAAACTGAAATATAGAAAACTTTTGTTACCCTGGGTTAGGCAAAGACTTCATAGGTACGATACCAAAAGCACAACTTATAAAAGAATAAATCAGATATGCGAGCCACAACTACTGAAGGCCACATGCCTAGAGCCCGTGCTCCGCAACAAGAGAAGCCACTGCAATGAGAAGCCCGCGCACCACAACGAAGAGTAGCCCCCACTCGCTGCAACTAGAGAAAAGCCCGCACGCAGCAACGAAGACCCAATGCAGCCAAAAATAAATAAATTTATATAAAAATAAAACCTTGAAACAACCCAAATGCCCAAAAACAGATAAACACATAACCGAACTGTGGTATATCCATACAATGAAATACTAGTCAACAATGTATAAACTGCTGATATATTCTGTAACATAGTTGGAACTCAAAATAATTGTGCAGAGTGAAAGAAGCCAGAAAAAAAGAGTCTGTACTGTAAGATTCCATTAATATAAAATTCTAGGGCTTCCCTGGTGGCGCAGTGATTGAGAGTCCGCCTGCCGATGCAGGGGACACGGGTTCGTGCCCCGGACCGGGAGGATCCCATGTGCCGCGGAGCGGCTGGGCCCGTGAGCCATGGCCCCTGAGCCTGCGCGTCCAGAGCCTGTGCTCCGCAACGGGAGAGGCCACAGCAGTGAGAGGCCCGCGTACCGCAAAAAAAAAAAAAAAAAAAAAAAAAATTCTAGAAAACCCAAAACTAAGTAGAGGAATAGAAAGATCAATGGTTACCCGAGAACAATGTGGAGTGAGTGGGGGGGGGGAGATTAAAAAGGAACATGAGGAAACTTCTGAAGTATGATAGGTACGTACATTATCTTGACTGTGGTGAAGGTTTTACAGGCATATACATTTCTAATTGTACACTTTAAATATGTGTAATTTTACCTCCATAAGTGTTTTTAAATGAAATTATACGTATATATATAAAGAATATCATTTATACAGCAGTACGTAGTATACTGAAAGTGAGTGGCATAACACATACCACAAAAAACCCAGGAAACAAAAAAATCTAGCATGTCCAAGTATTCTAAAATCCCCGAATCCTATTTATACCATGCTATGTTACTAGTAACTACAGAATTATTTTTGAATAACACAATGAATTTAGACCTAGAAAAGCTTCTATAAATCTGCTTCCCTAGAAGTTACTGGAACCATATTTATAGCAGCCATATTTTCTAAATAATTTAGAATACATATTTTGACAGGCATGATGAATGTCATGGCAACTATAGAAATTAACTTTTAAAACTGAGACAATCCTGTAAACTCTAGGATACATGTCACAGTACTTTTAAATTCTTCAGAGGCATTAAAATGGCTGCCATTTTGTAAGGAGCAAATGCCATTAAACGCAGTGTGTTACACTGAGCTACTTGAGATAATCATTACTTCTAGGTTGCAAATACTCTGCCTTCCTAACAGTCTCTAAATCTTAAGGGCCTGGGCTTGTTCTTTTGATTAAAAGACTGATTGATGGGGCTTCCCTGGTGGCGCAGTGGTTGGGAGTCCGCCTGCCGATGCAGGGGACACGGGTTCGTGCCCCGGTCTGGGAGGATCCCACATGCCGCGGAGCGGCTGGGCCCGTGAGCCATGGCCGCTGAGCCTGCGCGTCCGGAGCCTGTCCTCCGCAACGGGAGAGGCCACAACAGTGAGAGGCCCGCGTAACGAATAAAAAAAAAAAAAAAAAAAAAAAAGACTGATTGATGCTCTTCTGCTATGTGTCTAATAATGATTTACCCCATACTCCCACTACGTTTAAAGTTTCCGCTTTATTGTCTATGAGGTTACCAGAAAGTAAGAATATCACGCGTGGTAACTTCTTCAACAAAAAAAGTACTTTTAAAATGCAATATAAAATTTAAAATATACTTACAGCAGCTACAGGGATAAGAATCTCCACAAATAAACCAGCAAGTGCATGTTTTATATCTTTATCCTTTACTTCTAAGAAATACTGAGCACATTCCTTGAGAGGGAAAAAGGTATATTAGATTTAAAAAGGAGGAAGATTATAGAAATGTTAATATCACAATAATTTTGTAAATACTCTGCAGTTTTACCAGAAAGCTAAGTTCAAATCATGTTCAAATTTAAAAAGAAAATTAATTCACACTTCTGACAATTTAACGCTTGGAGTAAGGAATTAGTAACGTCATTAATTATATTTATTTTGTTTCTTTTAAATAGTCATGAAAAGCAAAAACAACCACTGTTAGGCTAATTCTAATTACTGCAGATCACCTGCATGAACTGAAATGATGCTTCAAAATCTTCTACAGGATACATTTTCACTCGGAAAAATTTCATTCCCATTATTAAGCTGATGACGCTTTGTACCACATGTGGACTTTGTTCCTTTTGTCGCAGTTCTTTTAACTCTGTCACAAACTTCTTCCTCACAGCCTGAAACCTTTAATGTACACGGATACACAATTTGATATGAATTGAAAACACTCATTTCCCACATGATATTTAAGGTTGAAATCAAGAAGTATTTTACCTAAACACCATCTCCTTTCTCTGCCCTCATCAAAACTACCCAGAAAAACATAGATAACAAAAATATTTCTTATTCTAAATTTACTGTTCATTTACTTTTTCAAATAAAAAAATGCCTTAAGGAGAAATTCTTATTAGAATTTCTTATTCCTATAATACCATCAATACAGCATCATTACCATTTAATAGTTCGTAATCATCATAAAAATAAGATCTAATAACCCACCCATAAAACATCCACATGTAAATCAGAGAGTGTCTCTAAATTCTAAGACTCATTTTGATAAAGTCTACAATTTGGGTTACATGGAGAGCAGACTGGAGACTACATATTTGTTCAAAGAGATAAACCAATCGCTTGTAGACTACTAAGTATCTCTTAAAATTATTATCTCCTTACACTGTAGAAAAACTGAAGATGATGAGTGGGAGAGCACTGGTCTCACAATGGGAATCAGCTGAAGAATCAAAATGCTTTTGAAATGCTGAGCAACATCCTGGATTCAAATGACTACAACAGTTAAGGCTACTAAGTTTTTCTTTGCTTACAATGGAAAAAGATATCTGGTAGTTTGTTAATCAATAATACTTCACTTTCCCCCTCTATGAAACAAAGGTTTTATTGCTGATGTTACTTGGGGAAACCAGTTCTTGAAAGTTATAATGACAAATGAAGCATACTTCCCAATGGGCACTGAGTACAAATTAATATTAATTAAACATGGATATTAATTACATGTTAATGAAATATGGATCCATGATAGGAAGTATAACTTCTCCACTTCCATTTCAGTCTTGTAAAATACAACACCATTTTCCATGAAAGTGTTCTTTTGCATTTTATAAAGAAAATATAAAGTGGATAAAAATCTTCCCATTGCAATATTATTAGAATCCAAGGATTTTTCCTATTAAATTTTTCATAATAATTATTAGTCACTATAATCAAAGGAAATGTATTGACAAGATTCTAAAACACCCCCAGCCCTTTCTTTCTCCCCACCCCTTTCCCACCTCACCACCTTTCCTCTCAAATGTCGGTGCCATCAGCCCAGCCTAATGTGGATCCATCCACGTTTTTTCCCATGCGCGTTGTATGTATGGGTGGAAAACACCTCAATATTGCTGAGTGGCATTTCTCTTACAACTAGACCAGTGAGGCTGAGCGTCGTTTCATCAATTTACCATTGGCCATTTAGATTTACTATCCTTACCATCCTAGATTTAACTTAGCTATGATGTTGGGTTCTTCTGGACCCAACTTGCTCATATGTTATTTAGCACTTCTAACCTATATCCTGACAGAAAATCATTTTCAATAAAAATTACAATATGAACTACTGTGCCATGAAAAGAAATACATTATTGCTCATGTTTTTGCAGCTACATTCCTGAAACAGGGATTCCTTGTTGATTAAATATAAACACAATATTAAAATACTATTGTCTACGTCTAAGTCATTTCAAGTACTCCAACTACGTTCTAAGTTCTATAGCATTGGGCATACAAGGGTCCCTGGTAAACTACAAAGGATAAAACATAAATAATACTAAATTAAAGGACAGTAACTACCAAATAATAAAATACATTACTTCATATTAAAATCTAAACTACTAAACATTAACAATAATTGTTGCTTTCTTAGAACTGAAAAAGGTTGCTACAGGATGATTTCAGGGCCCTTTATTCTTTAAATAGCACCCAAGAAAATCTAAACTGATACTTTTTTCCTTACAAATTTCCCAGTAGCATCAAAGGAAATTCAAAATCTTCCATAGTCTTTAGAGCAAGCACGCGATACTAAAGACAAACATCTTTTTTACCGTTTATGGTAATGATGGTTCAATACAACTCAATGAATGTAACTCCTAATGAATAACACCCTCTTTATGGAGTACTCTAGTATCTTTATCTTTCCTTTACGATATGTCTTCCACCTATTCAAAACTCTGTTCAGTATTAAAATAAGATGGTTAGAAGGAAGACACTGCATTGCTAACTCAGAAATAAAAGCATTCAAGTAGAAACTATTAAAAGTAATTATTAGCTTCGACAAGAGTTCTGTAAGAAAGATTTATAAAAACACTTCTCATAGAACTGTGAAAAATAGGGAATAAGGTAATGACCTGACTATTCTTGGCAATTTCTTACTTCCTCAATTCAGGTTTTATGGAAAACCCCAAATAATGAAGACAAGTTGTGGAACTGAGGTATGGGCGTCACTTAAAATTCCTCTAAAGCAGGGGTCCCCAACCCCCAGGCCATGGACCAATAGCTGTCCACGGCCTGTTGGGAACCGGGCCACGCAGCAGGAGGTGAGCGGAGGGCAAGCGAGCAAAGCTTCATCTGCCGCTCCCCATCGCTCGCATAACTGCCTGAACCATCCCCCCCATCACTTGCATTACCGCCTGAACCATCATCTGCCGCCATCCCCCACCTCCCTCACCGTGGAAAAATTCTCTTCCACGAAACAAGTCCCTGGTGCCAAAAAGGTTGGGGACCCCTGCTCTAAGGAACAGAGCAGCAAAATAATAAAAGGTGAAACAGACTTCACAGTAACTCTATGGAAAAAAAAAAAGATCTAAAACTGTCAGTGTCTATTCTATTAGTTAGCAATGAGAATTCTAAAAAGCAAAACAAATCAAAATCAGTGATTTATAAAACTTACTTTGATTGGGCAAGAACGCCTATCACTTCTGCATATAAATCTGCAATAATATGCACATTCCCAGTGTTGGTTCCTGAATATCTAAAATAGCAAAAGAACAAACATATTATTTCATGAAAATTTTCTACAAACTCTCTTTCTTAATAACTCTGAAAATTCCTTATCAGGGTGTTGTATAAATTTTCTCTGAAGATTCATTTATAGGATGATAAAAACCACAAGAATTTTCTTCTCTCTCTAGATTTCAATTTGCCAGGAAATTTAGCCTGATTCTTATAAATTCAATCAATGGTTTTAAGAATCATTTTTACAAAATCTTTCCCATAAGCATCTCCTGTGGACTAAAAAATACAGGAAGATAATTGCTTTGAACTTCAGAAAACAAATGATTTATGAGAGTTCAAATTAACAGTCTAAATCTGGACCGCAGATAAAAGCAACAGTCCCGTAAGTATTTTACTTACCCTTCCTTATGTTTAAAGTGCTTAAAAGCTAAGTTTAGAACTTCATGAACTAAGGGATCAGGCACAGGATGAACAGGAATCTAGAAAAAAAAAAATCAAGTGTGTGCTAAACAGGTTACAGGTCTTTTATGAGTATTCTCATCATTTCAAATAACCAAATCAATAATCAATTTTAGTTTTCATGATATGACCTACTATTTATTAATCTGTCAATCTTCCCCTTTTCTATGAATGCTATTATTTTTCTCTAAGAACTTAGTTGAACATCTACTTTAACAAGCTCTAAATTCATGAACATTAAGCTTTATAATTGCTAATCTTTAAACTATAGACTATGCAGATGAAAAAACAGTCATTGTTGTTACTACAATTGTCACTGTCCGAAAGTTAAAAACACACTCATGGGTGACTCTCTGCAACACCTATAGGAAAGTAAACTTTGACTGAGCCAGGCTTCATATAGTCTGATTTTCTATCATAATAATATCCAAACATGGAAACAACCTAAGCGCCCATCATCGGATGAATGGATAAAGAAGATGTGGCACATATACACAATGGAATATTACTCAGCCTTAAAAAGAAATGAAATTGAGCTATTTGTAATGAGATGGATAGACCTAGAATCTGTCATACAGAGTGAAGTAAGTCAGAAAGACAAAGACAAATACCGTATGCTAACACATATATATGGAATTTAAGGGAAAAAAAATGTCATGAAGAACCTAGGGGTAAGATAGGAATAAAGACGCAGACCTACTGGAGAACGGACTTAAGGATATGGGGAGGGGGAAGGGTGAGTTTTGACAGGGCGAGAGAGAGTCATGGACATATACACACTAACAAACGTAGTAAGGTAGATAGCTGGGGGGAAGCAGCCGCAAGGCACAGGGATATTAGCTCGGTGCTTTGTGACAGCCTGGAAGGGTGGGATGGGGAGAGTGGGAGGGAGGGAGACGCAAGAGGGAAGACATATGGGAACATATGTATATGTATAGCTGATTCATTTTGTTGTAAAGCAGAAACTAACGCACCATTGTGGAGCAATTGTACCCCAATAAAGATGTTTAAAAAAAAAAAAAAATTAAATTGAAATATAGAGAATAAAGTGATATCTCTTACATAAAAAAAAAAAAAAAATAATATCCAAAAGGGACTCCAACTTTCCCAACAATTTAAAATTATTTATGGTTTTATTAGAAATTTGTTATTTAAATGTTTGTTTTGTTTAGTTCTTTAAAAATTACATGCCAATTCCTAATATGGACAACACATCAAAACATTTAAACCAGAAAGTAAAATCCCTGCCCCTTCCCCCATATATAATCACTACTGGTATATATCTACTTCCAGGATTTTTCCTACACACACTCATCCACACAGCTTATTTTTTACTTAATGGACTGATGCGCCTTTCCCCATCAGTACTTAGCTCCTCCTTAAATTATTTAGCAGCCATGTAATACTCAGTATATATATATTATAATTTATTTAATGAGCTCCCTATTAATGAACATTTCATTCCAGATTTTCAGTATTCAATATATATAATGTTATACAACAAACATCTTGTGCATTTAACATTATTTACTTGTATAGTTCCATGGGAAAGCGTCCAAAAGGAAGAACTGATGGGCCAAAGATTATCCAAGACGTCATTGATATAGATTCTAGTTCTTTATATGTGTGGGTCTGTTTGTGAGCTCTCTATTCTATCAAGTTATACGCGTCTATACTAAAACCATGCTGTCTTAATCATTAGGGCTTACTAATAAGTTCTCATGTCTGGCACCACAAGTCCTCCTTTATTTTTCTTCAGAGATAGCTTGGCTATTGTTCTTCCCTATTCAATTTACAGCCATCTTTTCAAGTTCCAAAAAAACTGTTATAGGTGAACTATAATCAAATCATTATATAACATATGAAAACATTTTCTTCATTAGACCAAAAGGTCTTTCTACACTTTTTATCATTCTAATGAAGAAAAGCCCAGCTTCTCTTTTCACTAATTATGTAACCTGGAGGAAGTTTCTACCTCTTTACCAGTAAAAAAGGTAGGTAATAGATTAGAACCCCATAATTACCAGCCCTGAGAGAATGCAAAACTGGGTACATTACAATTGGAGATTCTTGGTCTCTCACCTTTTCCACCCTTCTCTAAAAGGGACTGGGACAAAATTCTTACTTCCTAGGAACGTAGGGCAGATGACGGAACTAGAATACAGGATGGAGATATTGAGGACAAGGCCTGGTAGGGAACCCAGAGCCCATTAGGAAGTGGGGAGGCAGATGTATTTTCCTAGCTTCATCTTCCCTGGATTGGGCCAAACAAAATAGGCCCCAAGATAAGAAAAGGGTTACTGAAGTCACTGCTGTTGTCCCGTAAGTCCCAGTAAGCCCTATGATTATCCCATTTATGGTTAAAACAAAGTAGATATCTACCACTAGGTGATACCAAACTTTAGTCGGGAATATGCTGTATCTGGATCCAGCAGCCTGACTTCCAGAACTTACTCCAGAATTCACAGCGCTAATCACGCAGGCTGGCCCCAGACGCTTCAGTGACCTTGCAATAATACGACACTGCATTTTATGTGACTTAATTTTTTGGGCCCCATTTACTGTGCTGTGTTGTGGTTTTACCATACTGACTTCTATACAGGGATGTTTGGTGTGCTCTAGGCCAGAGATATGAAACACAAGTTAACTTACACCTATACTTTCTCCTAAGTAGTCTTTATTTGCTCCAGTTATGCCAGAAGTCTAACAATGACAGCTAGGAACACTACTTAGCTATGTTGTGTGCTCTTTATTACTACCTTAATAATATTAGTTATTAGTAATGCCACCACCAACACTTTTCACATGTCTGTGTGCCGCGTGTTACTTAGGCATTTTATATACATTATTTATAACTCTTATAGCAGGCTTACACAGTAGTATCTGTCCCGTTTTACAGATGAGGGGACTGAAGTTTAGAAGTCAGTGCATACTTCTCTAGAAAATACTGTGTGCCCAGTTTCTGATATATGAAAATGCATTTAATAAATGGAACAAATGAGGAAAGAAAACTTTCAGTTTTACCATATTATAGCTAGAAAAGAGACAGAGAAGTGAGAGAATAAATATTATCTCATCTTTAATTTTTGGAAGAAAAAAAGCACAACCTCTAAAAATTTTATTTTAAGAACGAACACTATCAGGATGCTCAGACGTTCTTGAAATTCCTACTTCTCCCCTTATTTACAATAATAAAAAACATTCCCAAGCTGAACCTCCAAAAAAGGGGGGCTGGGGTGGGAAAGAATCCCAGTTCAGTTTATAAAGAAAACGTTTTACTTTCATGGAGTAGTATTCCCATCTATAGCATCAAGAATTTTTTAGATCTTGCCATTTGCATGATTTTGGAAGCAGATCTAATTCTATTTGAACATTCAAGAAGAATATATCTAGTAGACTCTAAAGAACACCCAAGTTTTATTCCAAAGCTATTCCCACTACCACTTCCCCAAATCTAATGCTTTTAGCACATCATGAAAGTAGAAAACCACAAAACCAGGTTAAGACATGGACAATGGGGAGTCAGCAAGGTGCGCTCATTATGTAAATGACCAGCCCTCAGTGCAAAGGACAGTGAATAAACTCATGACTCAGCAAAATCACAAATAACCCCATAACCTTCAGGGCTGCTCACCAACATCTATAATGCTAATGTCATGTGATGAATTGGAAAATTGGGATTGACATGTATGTGTATAAAATGGATGACTAATAAGAACCTGCTGTATAAAAAAATAAATAAAATTTTAAAATTAAAAAAAATTAAAATAAAATAAATAAAATAAAATGCTAATGTCAAACCTGAAAATACTAAGGGTCTACTCCTCCTTCTGTTACTTCACAATAAGCACCCATAAAACTAAGCCAAGAGGGCTTCCCTGGTGGCACAGTGGTTGAGAGTCTGCCTGCCGATGCAGGGGACACGGGTTCGTGCCCCGGTCCGGGAGCATCCCACATGCCGCGGAGCGGCTGGGCCCGTGAGCCATGGCCGCTGAGCCTGCGCGTCCGGAGCCTGTGCTCTGCAACGGGAGGGGCCGCAGCAGTGAGAGGCCCGCGTACTGAAAAAAAAAGACTAAGCCAAGAGCCTGAAGTGGCTCATAAGCCTGGTTTCCCAATCTTGTTTGTTTCAACGAAAGTATGGCTAAAATTCAATATAAAAAGAAAACTGCTTAAAGATACTAAATGCTATAGTGCTTTTACCATGGATTCTAAAGCCTCTGGTACTAATATGCTAATATTTGTAGTTGGCCATGACCCCCAAATTATTCTTCTGACTTTCTTGAAAAAATAAAATTAGTCCTTTATCATCTTGAATTAATTTTGTTCCCATGGTGAATCACACTCATGTCATCACATTTATATAAACTCAATCCTTTGTCTAATTTGTTATGATTTAAAATTTAATTTTATAAGATGATGGCCATTTCACTTAATTTTGTAACACTGATTTTTACCAATAAGAATAATTTTATTTACAAAGAGAACTAGGGGCCTTCCCTGGTGGCACAGTGGTTAAGAATCTGCCTGCCAATGCAGGGGACACGGGTTCAAGCCCTCCTCCAGGAAGATCCCACATGCTACGGAGCAACTAGGCCCATGAGCCACAACTACTGAGCCTGCACTCTACAGCCCGCAAGCCACAACTACTGAGCCCACGTGCCACAACTACTGGAGCCTGCACACCTAGAGCCCATGCTCCGCAACAAGAGAAGCCACCGCAATGAGAAGCCTGCGCACCGCAATGAAGAGCAGCCCCCGCTCACCACAACTAGAGAAAGCCCATGCGCAGCAACAAAGACCCAACACAGCCAAAAATAAAATAAATCTATTAAAAAAATAAAATAAAATAAAAAAATAAAGAGAGAACTAGCTTTATAATCTTCAGCAAGTCACTGCAACTAAGAACATTGATGTATAAGATGAAAACAACAGATAGCATTTATTGGACACTTTCCATGTCCTGGGCATTATCGTATTTAATTCTCACCACTCTTTTACAGAGAAGGAAAGATTAGTGGGTAATAACTTGCCCAAGTTACACGGCAAGTAAATGACACAGCTGGAATAAAAACACTTGCCGTGGTTATCTCCCAGTTTATTGTAATGACCAGCTGGTACACGGGATACAGAGTTCTTCGTGCATTTTGAAGAGATCTAAGTATGTGATGATGGCACATAATAACGTCGGATAAAGACATGACAAATTATTCAAGAAACAATTTATAATATATGAGGTCAAGAACTAACCCACAAGTAATATATACTCCTCCTTAAGATTGATCCAACCATGTATCGATATTTCAATACTCCTGGGGCTGTCCATCTCATCAAAATAAAACTAAATCACATTTTAATACATGTATATTATGTGGGACAAAAGTAAAAGTCCTATTAAATTCAACATACGCTACATTGATTACTCTCTGGAGCTATTAAACCCTACACTATTTTTTTTTTTTTTTTTTTTTTTTTTGCAGTATGCAGGCCTCTCACTGTTGTGGCCTCTCCCGCTGAGGAGCACAGGCTCCGGACGCGCAGGCCCAGCGGCCATGGCTCACGGGCCCAGCCGCTCTGCGGCATGTGGGTTGCTCCAGGACCGGGGCACGAACCCGTGTCCCCTGCATCGGCAGGCGGACTCTCAACCACTGCGCCACCAGGGAAGACCCCCTACACCATTTTGATACGGGAGAAAATTGGGTTCGTTTGTCATGATATTTCAGAACATTCTATTGATCTTTACTTCATTTTCTATAGTTCAATTAGTTTTGAAGAAGCTAAAAAGACTTGCCTTTTATTAGGAAAGAGAAAACCTACATGGGATTTTTTTTTTAAGTTATTGTTGAATTTGTTACAATATTGCTTCTGTTTTATGTTTTGGTTTTTTGGCCCCAAGGCATGTGGGATCTTAGCTCCCCTACCAGGGATCAAACCCACACCCCCTGCATTGGAAGAAGAAGTTTTAACCACTGGAGTGCCAGGCAAGTCCCTGGACTATTATTTTTTTTAAGGAAGAGGAGGAAAAGAAGGATGAAGACAAGGACAATGGGGCGGGGGAAAGGACAAGAGAGGAGGAAGGGGAAGAGGAAAAAGAAAAACCTCCAAGGGGTTGTCTGTGCACTGAAGTTCTGAAGTCAATGCAATTAAGAGCAACTTTTAGGGCTTCCCTGGTGGCACAGTGGTTAAAAATCCGCCTGCCAATGCAGGGGACACACGGGTTCAAGCCCTGGTCCGGGAAGATCCCACATGCCGCGGAGCAACTAGGCCCGTGAGCCACAACTACTGAGCCTGCACGTCTGGAGCCTGTGCTCCGCAACAAGAGAGGCCGCAACAGTGAGAGGCCTGTGCACTGCGATGAAGAGGGGCCCCCGCTTGCCACAACTAGAGAAAGCCCTCGCACAGAAACGAAGACCCAACACAGCCAAAAATAAATAAATAAATTAAAAAAAAAAAAAAGAGCAACTTTTAGATGAGAAGAGAGACACTGGTAAGTAGAAGAAAATCATGGGAAACAAAGGAGAAGAGGCACAATACAGCCTGACTGTCAGTGCACAGAGTTTGCAATTTCTTTTGCAGGAAGAAGAAATATCTCTGTGATTTAACTAAGTAAAGAAGTGCAAATGCTGATTACCAAACCACTCACAAGACCTACATTTAGCACACAAGAAATGCCAGGGATCAACCACAATGAGGCCTCGTCCAAGTCCGTTCATGGTACAGTGTTTCTGGTCCTCAGCTCCTCGTATATCCTTACTGACCTCAGCCTTAGCATCTTAGGATCCCAGCTGAACTAAGAGATCACAGAAGGCAAATCTGGCTTTCAGAAAGCACAACCCTCAGAGGAAAGTTCTTTTTCACCTCTACTAAAAAAAACCTTTATGGAAGGTACAAATTAAATTGTTTTTATCTTTGATTAACGCATTTATCTATGTCACGTATTCAAAATTATTTTTAAACAAAACAAAGCCAAAAAAGTTATTTTTATTTTCAGATTTCGGATATTCAGATTTCAGTGTCTTTTCACATATATTGTAAAAACAAAGGCAAAGTATAAACGATTACATAATTCAAATAGTTTTATATTAGCTATGTTAAAAAAGACTATCAAATCAATTAACTTTTATATCTTAACATTTGCTGTTTCCTGCTGTATTATATATTCTACTCCATTTTATACAACAGAAACAAAACTCCCTGTCCGAACACGTCATGTGCTGTGCAAAGTATGATTTTTTTTCTTTTAGGTAGCCTGACTTTTTTTCAAACCACTACAGTGTGCATGACTGGAAATATCTGGAACATTTTTGAATGACGTATATAACTTTAAAGACTACAAACTACAAAAACACTGTCATATCAGTACAGGTATTTTCTTTTTAATATGCATTTATTTATTTATTTTGGCCGTACCAGGTCTTAGCTGCGGTAGGTGGGATCTTTTAGTTGCGGCATGCAGGCTCTTAGTTGTGGCAATGGGAACTCCTAGTTGCAGCATGCATACGAGATCTAGTTCCCCAACCAGGGATTGAACCCGGGCCCCCTGCACTGGGAGCGTGGAGTCCCACCCACTGGACCACCAGGGAAGTCCCTCAAATCAGTACAGGTATTTATACATATACTTGTACTGACTGTGAATAGTAAAAATATATAACATGATATCTGACACTATTTACCTATTTATATCTTTACTATCTATGCCATTCAGATGTTGAGCTCAGGAGTGCAGTACCTACAACAAGGCCACCCAACAGCAGGCATTCTAATATTCACTGAATGAATAAACATAAACAACTCATTATCCTGAGGTCTTCTCGCTTGTCTGAAAACCATTTGCACTTGACAACTCAGTCTTACTCAAGTCAAATCACCCCCGTTCCTCAACTATCACTGCACAATTATTACATGTTGAAATGCAGGCTTGAGGGCTACACAGAGAATTTCTGTGAAAGTGGAGGCAAAAAGGGATTGGAGTAGGTGAATGACAGGTGCACTACAGTTGCTGCTAAAAGCCCAGATTTTACATACTTTTTATTCAGCTCTATTTTGCTAACATGATTTCATGTCTTGGATGGTAAACGAAGGTAGAAAAATGGGGAGTGATAGGTACCTCAGGCAATTGACAGAAGTATAATTAAATTATAGGAATTTTGTTTCCGTGAGTCAGAAGTTTAGATATAACATCCTAAATAAGGTAACTGAAACATGAAGGCAAAATTAGCAAAAAATAAGAAATACAGACTTTGCAGAAACAAAAGAGCTTACCTGCTTTAGAACTTCAACTAAAACTAAACAAAAAATGAAATCTACTGCTAAGTCTCTTCTTTCAAGAAGATAATCTCTTTCACGTTGCTGTTCATCCCTGAAACAAGAATCCCAAATTAGGATTGCATTAAAACTATAAATTCTCAAATAGCTCTTGGTTAGTACTTGATGTTATTTACTGAGTTCCTAGTACATATGGCGTCCCACAGCAATCGTTACAAGTTTTTATAATAACCCAATGTATGTATTACATGTTCTTATGTTCTTTCTCTTTTTGTACATTAGGAACTTATATGCACATCTCACTATTACATCTGTCAGAAATTAAACCTAATCTAAAAGAATTAGTAAGAGGAAGAAAAACACGGAAATACAGTGCCAGGTCATTTTTCTCACAAATGTAAGTTGAAAAATCACAAGTGGCATCTACTGAAGTACAATTCTAAACCATGGGCCATCACCTGAACACAAATAGATGTTTTACTTAAAGCCATGATCTCCCTGGGAAATTTGAAGAAGGAGAAGACGAGTTCGAGGATTTAACACCAAGAAGAGTCTCGTGGTATAAGAATTTAGGGTTTTGGCAGTCTTCCTGTATCGCAACAACTGTTTCCCTTCACAAACCACGTGAACAGGACTTCCTCTGAATATTTTCTTAACTCCTTCCATGACTGTTAAGGCTCCTCACTGAACTACAGAAATTCAGTTTTGCATGACTAGTCCCAGTGACGACTCCTGTAGGGCAGCACCTACTTTAACGGATATCTTTCCTCGATTTACAGTTTAAGTATGGACTATCTTTTCCCCTTGTTACCACTTCATAACAAAAGTAACCAAACAATAACAATCGTCAGTTGATAACACTATTACCCGCTTCATTGGAAGTGTTTTGAGCCCAGGTCGAACAGTAGAAAATGAGCCACTTACCCCTTAGATTTTGTGCTAGACCGAGGCCTATACTCATAAGACTCATCTTCAGCTCCATTCTGGCGTCTGTACCAGTCAAACAAGGTGCGAAGTAAGGAAGGGAGACAGTGCTCTGCTACTGAGCTCATAGAGCTTATCAACTGAAAATACAAGACGTTACCAGAAGTAAAATACAACATCAAAGTGCCATGCTCCTCAGGCTACTAGCAATCACTTAGAAATGAGTAACAGTTCTAGAATAAAAATACACTAAACGCAGTAACTCCAAAGCAATACATGTGTTTTAAAATAAAAGGGAAAAAAATAAATACATAAAATGCCACTTACATTTAAATATTAAAAAAAAATGAAATAAAATAAGGGCTAGGGGTTTAACCAAGTCATAAAGTGAGCTAAGTTTCACCGGCTATTAACATTTATCCAAATCCATTCAGTTTAGCTCAGAGACTTTCCACCTTTTTCCTGCCTCCATATGCTACTCACATGTGTAAAAACTTGACCATCAGTAACATCCCTAATTACACACGTGACACCTCTGGGTGAACTGTATAACACAGAACATGAAACAACCACACCTACTTCCTCCCCCCCCACCCACCCCCCACCCCACCGGGGCCAGTTCCTCTCTGCTCATGTGAGTGAAATGTTCTAAAATGTTGCCACTAGAAGGGATGAAGAGATGCAGAAACAGAGAAGACTACACCATGTTAGAACTGGGGAAAAAGCTCCACTTTATTCTGTGCTGCTACGACACCGAACAGAGAATTATAATTACACAATTAATTCGTGATACAAATAAACATATTAGAAATGTGTTATATACATGCTTTTAAAGCTTAGAATATATAAATGAACAGCAGAAAGATAAATGAAGTGGGATGGACACCTGCAACTCGATTTGAGGCATCCCTTAAACTATCTGAATTGTAGGTGAGTTATCAGATTCATTTCATGAATGAACCCAACTTGCCTGTAGTGGTGGTAAGAGGTACACCAGCTACCATTAGTCAACCCTAAGGTCACTCTTCATCTTGAGGATCCAGAGAAAAAACATTCTCTCTTCATAAGAGACTCTGTATCTGATTCAACCCATTGCTTGTAAAATTAGTATTTTAAAATTAGCATACGGTAAAGCATGCTTCACTTTGTTTTGTTTAACTAAGGAACTACGGGTTGCAGCAATACTCAAGGTCTCGTTCAGTTCCACGACTGTAGGAAGTATCAGTTAATGAAGATAAATTGATAGCTCTAGGAATTAAACATTTATTTTTCCTAATATTTTATATTTCTCATATAAAAAAGAATGAAACAGTTTATGTACGATATTTTTTCTCTTTTTCATGATCTCTGCCTTCCTTTAATCGTGCTTTTATTTATAAATTACCATAACGTGACAGGTGAATAGTTTCTAATATAGGGAATTAAAGTAAAAACAAGATTCTGATTTTATTTAACCACTTTTGAAAATTTATATTTCATTAACAATGAACAATACCACTCAAAGGAAATCCCTTTTAATACCTAAAGAAGGAACAACAAAACACCATCTGCTACTGTAAATACATAGTAAAGCAGTTTACCCCACTCATAGCTTTTTATTGTGGAAAAAAATCAAAGTATGGAGCATGATAATATATAGATTTATTAATCATTTACATAAAAAAAGAAATGGAAGTTTTCCTTAAAACGTTGTTTAATAAGATTTCATATTGATTGTTGATTCATCATTAGTAAAATGGATTCAAGATGTGAATAATCTAAATACCTTTAAAATAATATATTAATAATATATTAATTAATTAATAACTAGTAACAATTAGTACCTTTTGTAATGGCGTTAAGATTTGAAAAGGGTTATATGAGGTGATCTTATTATTACTGTAACAGAAAACTAGCCTTCTTATTTATGGTTTCTTCTTAGACCAGTGGCTATTTACTAAGTGTGTGCTTCAGAATCACCTAGGGAGCTGCTGCAAAATACAGGTGCCAGAGCACTGCTCTTGGTGATTCGGAGTCAGCAGAACTGGAGTGGGATCCAGAAACAAAGCATTTTGGTAAGCCTCCACCAAGCAATCCTAACCAGTCATCTTCATCTAATCAAGCAGACTAATATGAACATTAACTTCGATTTCCTAGATACATAATTATGAGAAGGGTAGCTCGGGAATACTAGATGGCAACAGAAAGCTGATCTGGGTTATTGGGTTTTGCAGACAATCAATCAACATATAATGAAATAAGTCTTGAGCAAACATAATTATGACAAAAATAACACTTGATCTAACATTCAAAATCAGCAAGAGGAAAGAACTGACATTAGAGGATTACCACTAAATTTGAGATATTGGTATTATATAAAAAGGTTTTTGGTTTCGCAGGGTTTTTTTGGAGGGGGAGGGTTGGCCATTGTATATCTTCCTTTTTAAGCTTCTTTGGCTTTGACACAGACAGTCCACTTGGCCTTTGCACAAGCACAGATACAAGTAGTTAATGCCTCTTAGGGCAACCCTCAACTGCTGGAGATGGGGGCTGCAGATAAATGCTCCAGCCCTCCATTCTTCAGAAAGACAAAAAAGGGTGACATTCTGTATGATTCTCAGAATGGAATGAACCCCCAGTGCCCAGAGCAGTGATCCCTATCAGTTCTTCCTCTTCCCTGCCTCAATCTCTCAAGTCTCCTCCTTGGAATCTCTTTCCAGAACCAAGTCCTTGTCTCTGGCTCCGTCTTCAAAATGGGGTGGAAAGGGAGAACCAGGCTGGATGTTTCAGTATAAAGGTTCTGATACCCCCAAAAGGAAAAAATAAATGTTAAAAGGTCAAATATTATTATGTAAAAATTGTATACAAGGAAAGATTGAGGGATATGACTGGAAATCTTTTAAGAAGTTTTCAAAGGGCATATAGTAAAGAGGGTACCAATGAAAAGCAAAGTTTTAAAATGCTTAATGAATAGAAATCAATAAAGTTCACAGCTCATTCTATGAAGTTCATAGTTCATAACTCATTCTATTTGTTCTGTTAAAAAACAGACTACCAGTTCCAGACTGAATCTAGTGTATAAAAACATACAGGACCACTAAACAAAATAAATAAATTTCTTAATATTGGATGTATTTGGATCAGACTGTGTGGATAAACATTTTCCTTTCAGGAAAAAATATTCCCCCTACATTGGCATACCTGGTCAAACTGAAGATCTTCACCCCTCTGAAGAGATCTAGATAATGGCTTCTCCTACAATTGAAAAAAAAAAAGTATATATGCAAAATATTAGAAATCTTACTGATAATAAACAGTTGAGATTCGTAAGATGGTTTTGTTTTTGTTTTATCTGTAATTAGATTGTTTCAAGGAAAGGTTCTAATCTGCTAATACAAACAAAATTTAATATTACTAGTTTAACTTAGAATAGCGTACCTAGCATGACCCCTTCTGTCAGCCTTTCTACCTACTTGCCTTGCTGCTTACCCCACATATAGTTACCTAACTTACTGAACATAAGAGATGTCTCAAATTATGTTCACATATATTATGACTGATTCTTCTGTGGAGATTTTTTAGGATGATTTTCTAAACTTTCTACTTTATGCTTTTTTTATTGAATTTTTATTCAATATATTTGTTGAAATATATCACAGGAAAACAAATGCCATTTTTCCATGAAAAAAACTGGAATTTTGAAATATGTATATTCTGAAGCTTATCTATCCAAGAGCCCCAATTTCCTTCTCTCATTTATTGCTATAACTTCATGAAAATAAACTCACAAATGTATCTGCCACTGAAATTTAAAAATTCCTAATCTAACTATCAGAGAAGCACACATTTCTAACTAATTTAATTGGGCTCAGTAAAATACCTGAATTCCACAGCGCTTGACTTTCTTAACAGGGAAAGGTTTTTGGCATGTCCTTGGCACTTGAGACCTTATATGCTAAGCACACTTTGGTAATTATCTTGCAGACAAGTCGTCAATTTCTAAAACCAAGTATTATACACTACAAACATGTAACATGATGAGGATCCCATCCAATAATATATAGGCCCAATTAACTACCTCTAAAGTTTAAGTAAAACAGTGAGTCTCATAGCAAGTCCAATAGAACATTGGTTGTTTTTTTTTTTTTCGGTTTTGTTTTTTTAGAACGTTGTTTTTAAAAGTATGTAAAAGTTTGAAAATTACTGAGCTATCCTAATGTGAATTGTGTATTTAAAACCTGGGCTGGGGGTGGTGTAGGAGAGATAATAAGCTGTTTCTTACCAACTTATTTGACTTATTTGATCCCCCTCACTTGATCCCTCTTTTCACTGTAATATTAAATTTAAAGGTCTTCAGTAATATTTTGAGGAGTGTTGATCTAAGTAGTTTATTACTCACATAGGGTGTTTATACAATAAAGTATGGCCAAGCAGACTAAAAGAGAGCAATAACCTTCTCAGAAACACTTACATTGTTTTCTTATACCTCATACTTTTCACTTCTCAACAAACTCATGCTTTCGCAAAGATTTCTGAAGATCTAACACACTCACAGAGCTTTCCCTAAACTAAAAAGTGAGGATGAGTTATTTTTTCCATAATAAGAACTCAGAAATGATGTTTGAATGCAAAAGAACACTCATGTTACCATTAGTACAAAAATATGAAGTAAGTGTACTGCACTAAATTCTGTATAAATTACTAATCAAGGACTCTGTATTAACCTCTCGCTTTGATTACAGTATGGTTGAGGATGGCCTAATCGTTGTCAAGCAGATGTACTTTCAATGTGAGATTTTGCAAGGATAACTATTTAAAACATGTTTATAGTACATGCAACCCATTGCCACACAACTAAAAAGAATGCAAATTATTCTCTATATTCACATATAAACGAATGCAAAGACTTATGTACCAGAATGTTTACTGTAGTATTTTTTTTTCACAGTAGCCTCAAGTTGGGGTAAGTCCCAAACAGCTTATCCATAGAGACTGGTAAAAAAAAAAATTTACAGTACTTTCTTTTATTGAAATAATATTCAACATTAGAGAGAAAGAGACAAATATATATGGGCTGATAATAGAACAATCTCTGATTTACATTGTTAAAATAAAAATAGGGACAGAAAAAATATACATATAAAAACTCCCGGGCTTCCCTGGTGGCGCAGTGGTTGAGAGTCCGCCTGCCGATGCAGGGGACATGGGTTTGTGCCCCGGTCCGGGAAGATCCCACATGCCGCGGAGCGGCTGGGCCCGTGAGCCATGGCCGCTGAGCCTGCGCGTCTGGAGCCTGTGCTCCGCGGCGGGAGAGGCCACATTGGTGAGAGGCCCGCGTACCGCAAAAAAAAAAAAAAAACAAAAAAAAAAACAAAAAACTCCCATTTGTGTTTTTTTTTAAAAAAGAGATGGAGGGTGCTACAGAGATTGATAAATAATAGACATAAAAAATAGTATACTGAAAACTATGGACAGTGATTATCTTGATCCTGAATGGAAGGGTCATTATTTTTATTACATAACCTTTAAAACTATTTCCACTTTTTATAATGTTATTATTTCATAAGAATATAATAGATCAATAAAGAATCTAAGGTGCACAATCCTTTACACTCTAATTTGATCCTTTAGTATCTACGTATAGAGGACCAACAGCAACATGTAGCTTCCAGGGAAAGCAAAAGAATTTACTGAACAGATTTTCGCAGCATAACAATGATACTGAAATATTTCAGTAATTTGCAACTAAAGATGGCAATCTCTCCTAAACAATCCCTGTCCTTGTAGAGCTAAGAGTCTAATGACAGAGCAAAGAAAATATATATTATCTTAGACAGACTTTATAGGATAGGAAGTTGTAATGGAGGTGAAGATTTTAGAATGACCACTGAGAAGATGACATTTAAGTCACAATCAAAGGGAAGTGGGTAAGCTTGCCACGCAGAGTGAAGGAAAGATAATCCAGTCAGTACCTTGGAACTCCCCAAAGGCTCAGGAACTGGAGAATTTCAGTACTATGAAAGTGTGGGTGAAGGTGAAGTTAAAAATAAGAGGACTGGTTGAACGATAGTTTAGGAAACATTTAGACCCTCCCTCCCATTCCCTTCACCCACTCTACTTAGCAGGTTGGCTGTCCCTCCAACCTACTCACAGAGGAACCGCCGCCCTTCTTACGAAAGGGCAAAACAGAGATGTCGACCGGGGGATACTACAGTTGAAGACAACGTACCACACTGAAGACAGGGAGCTTAAGTAAAAAGGTATATACTAAATATCAAAACCCCCAGTTATCTTCTGTCTCTACATCCCCAGAATGCTAGCAGCCAAGTCTAAACCCTCCCATTTGGGCTACTGAAGGACTCTTCCAAGGGACTCTAGCTTCCAACAAAAGATCTGACATTGATGGTTCAGATGATTACACACTAAAGACCACAGTCAAAAAGGCCCCTCCATGTACACAGAGCTTCCAATCAGCTGTTTAGTGCCTCAATCATAATAAATAACATATAATATGTTATAAAAAGCATGTGAGGAGAAGTGGAAACTAACAGAAAAATGCATTTGGAGGAAATAAGAGATCAGGAACTCTTTAAAATACATATTTAATATTATCAAAAAAACAGTGGACAGTACAGAGTTGTAAAAATGCTGGGCCTAAACCAAGTACATACAGTCTAAATCAGCAGGTGATTGGTTAAAGTCCTTTTTCCTCTCTTCTTTTCTGGTCACTGGCAATCTAAAACAGTAACAGATAAGCTTGGATGTGTCCGGATCATTACCCAGTATTGAGCTACCTCCTTTTAGGAAGAAAGAAACCTAAGGTATTTGATTGCATAGTTTGCAAGCTGCAATTTTATTCAATGGTTGCCCTTCCTTGTTTTTTGTGGGGTTTTTTTTGCGGTACACGGGCCTCTCACTGTTGTGGTCTCTCCCGTTGCGGAGCACAGGCTCCGGACGCACAGGCTCAGCGGCCATGGCTCACGGGCCCAGCCGCTCCACGGCATGTGGGATCTTCCCGGACCGGGCCACGAACCCGCGTCCCCTGCATCAGCAGGCGGACTCTCAACCACTGCACCACCAGGCAAGCCCTAGAGGATACTTTTAAGTGTCACAGCACACATCAGGATAGGAGAATCATGAGACATTACACAAACTGTAATGAGACTGTGAAGAGGCTGAAGTGACTCACCAAGAACTTTAATTTAATCCATAGCAATGAAAAGGAAGCAAGATTTCTAAAGCAGAAAGGCAATAATATTTGTATTTTAGATGAGGAAAAGTCTGGTGAGAACAAGGAAAATGGGAAGGAAGTGGACCACTTCTTGACTGCGTAGAAAGCTAATGCAATGGCCTAATATGACAGAACTTGGCCCTGAGCTAGGACAGTAACAATGGCATTGGGAGAAAAAAGGAGAAAGATGGAAAATCACCATATTATAGACTCATTCAAATTAGGTAGTTTCACTCGTATTTTAACTGTTTTACTCTGAAGACTCTCACATTTCAAAATTAAAATTCCTTTAAGAATATAAAGTATTTTAGAGCTCTTAGGACCATAGCACATGGTGCTGTTTAAAAATAGCTTATAAAATAGGTAAAAGTTTTAAATATGTGCTGTGTAAGCTGCAAATTGCTGAGGCCAGCTGATTGCTGAGGGTTCATTATACTATAATCTCTACTTTTATCTAAGTTTAAAATTTTTAATAAACATTTTTTCAGGCTTATTGAGATATAAGTAATAAAAGTGTAATATATTTAAAGTATACAATGTGATATATACATATATACTGTGAAAGGATTCCCACCTTCAAGTTAATTAAAACATCTATCACCTCACATATTCACTTTTTTCTTTCTTTCTTTTTTTGGTGAGAACACTTAAGTTCTACTTTCTTGGCAAATTTCAGTTATACAATATAGTATTATCAACCATAGTCACCACGCTCCATAAACTTTTTATAATGTATTTTTTTTTTTTTTTTTTTTTTTTTTTTTTTTTTTTTTTTTTTTTTTTTGCGATACGCGAGCCTCTCACTGTCGCGGCCTCTCCCGTCGCGGAGCACGGGCTCCAGACGCGCAGGCTCAGCGGCCATGGCTCACAGGCCCAGCCACCCCGCGGCATGTGGGATCTTCCCGGACCGGGGCACGAACCCGTGTCCCCTGCATCGGCAGGCGGACTCTCAACCACGGCGCCACCAGGGAAGCCCGTATAATGTATTTTTTAAAAAGTGGTTCCCTTTCTGACTGTACATTATTTAAGTAGGCTAGTGTAGCGATCTATCATGTAATTCATAGACCATGGATGAAGAAAATAACATTTTATAGAGTAAGTACATTTCTAATCAAGCCTTATAATCACTAATTCATATCTATAGACTCTTGTAATCCTAATTTCTAAAACAGAATTTTATGTTATATACATGCTGTAAAATATATATACATTGGTATAAAAACATTAATTTGATATGCAGAAAGTAATCGTGGAATGACTTAAATTGAATATAGTGAGATGCACAGCTTTAAAATATACATTTTGGTTAATGATCTTTTACCTATTATTATTTATTAAACCTCAAATACATTATTTCATAGATGCTTTCTTCAGAATAGTTTCCTCTATTTAATGATCAGAAAGAAACTCGAGGCATGCATGTACCCACACACATACCATCATATTATGAGTAATGTTAAGTCCTACTTCACTAAGAAAATTATGAAGCTATGATACTTCCTCAACTTCCCTTCTTTCTTAGGTCATCATTATTCTCTTTTCCGTTCCTTTCCTCCCTTCCTTCTGAGGAAGGACAGCAGACTGAGTTAAGCCTAACTCTTCACTCTGCTGCTTATTGGCTTTGGGCTTCAGACAAGTAACAAACCCTCTGAGTCTCAAAGTGGCAGTGAAGACCTATCGCTAATCCAGTTGTGTAAGGAATAAATAAATTTTAGCTATTACATCCTCTACCTCCATCTTCATTATCATCAGCGTACTTCTAACCTACCAGCGTGATCTTGATACATCCCATATCCATCCCCTTCAAACCCAAAGAGTTGCTTCCTAAAGTTATATCATTCTGCTAAAACTGTTCTCAGGTTGTTTAATTTCCAAGTCCAATATGCTCTTCCTCAGTGTTCACTGTGTTCTGCCTCTCTATATTATTTGGCAATAATGATGCTATTCTATACTCTCTTCCCTTGATATTATCATGTGCTCTTTTAGCTTTATCACCCTCATGTAGATGATGCCAAAATCTATACTTCTTGTGAGTTCCCAAAAGGAATCTCCAGCTACCAATCAAATAGTTCCACATGGTTTAGATCGCTAGTAGCTCAAGCTTAACATACACAAAGGAAAAATTATCTTAATCACCTTTACTACCCCAATAACATTCCTGTTTCCTTTACCTAAGTAAATACACTACCATCTTTTCTAACACTTCAAAAAATCTTTGACCCTTCACTCTCACTCGAAACACCTACTCCTATTTAATTATGTGTCAAGTTCTACTGATTCTGCTTCTGTTGTTTATCTCACTTTTTTCTGCAACCACTTCTCCACTGTTAATGCCCTAGTTCCAAGGCTCTTTTCATTCCAGCCTGAATTACATACAATAACTAAACAGTCTTTGCCTTTCATCTGTTCTCCCTCTTACTGCCCAACCACTGTATTATCTATCATAATACCCACCACAATTCATTAGAATCCAACCCAGACATTTGTTTTTGGTCTTTTTCTTCCTTCGTCACCATAAGCTCGACTCGCACAGAGCTCCTCACATTCTTTAAGTATCCTCGTGTACTGTAAGTTCAAAGCTGTTTACATGTTCATTATAAGTCTGGCTACTGTCACATCATTAACTCACAGAATGTTTTAGGTTTTCTCTTATGTTTTATCTGTCTCAACAATTCCCATTGGTGAAATCCATTTTTGTTCTTTGGTGACCTGCAGTAACTTATCAAAGTGGGTTCTAGAGTCATTACAGCTTTTTAGATCATCACTTTACTACTGGCCTATCCCTTAATTTTTTTTGAAGACTGTATTTTTGAGAGCAGTTTTAGGTTCACAGCGAAACTGAGTGGAAGGAAAGACTTCCCATATTCCCCTGTGCCCTTACACGCGTAGCCCCCACCATTATCAACATTCCGCGCCAGAGGGGTGCGTCTGTTATAACAGATGAACCTACACTGACACAGCCTAATCATCCAAAGCCTACAGATTGCACTACAGTTCACAACGGGTGTTGCATATTCTATGGGTTTGGACAAATGTATAATGACATGTATCCACCATTATAATAACATACAGAATATATTCATTGCCCTAAAAATCCTCTGTGTCTGCCTATTCATCCCACCCCTACCCCTGCCCAACCCCTGCCAACCACTGATCTTTTACTGTCTCCACAGCTTTGCCTTTTCTAGAATGTCATATAGTTGGAATTATACAGTACGTACCCTTTTCAGATTGGCTTCCTTTAATATTTTTCCAGGTGTATTATTTTCTTTGGAAAATTTGTAATATATTGGTTAATGCAAGTCAAGAAAATATTGGATTTATAGGTCAGCTCTACTCACCAAGGGTTCAGCCATTACAACTTCAATTTTCTTTTCAGCTTGAACAGCAAATTCTGCAAAGAGGCTCTTGATGACATATTCACCAGGCTTGACATCTGGGTCAATCGTAATGCTTGACATGATGATATTCTTTTTCCCCAAAGTGGAATGAAAGTTGGAAGAAGTGCAGTACTTATTCACTTTGCTGACTTGTGCTGAAGCTAAAAATAAAAGAAAGAAAAGAACTCTACTTTAATAATCAACTCAATTAGGCCAACCATAACCACCCTATTTAATATGTATCCTCCCCCTAAATCCCATCCAGATCTCCCAATCTGTATTACCAGACTCTATTTTTGTCTACTACACTTGTCACCTTCTAACATACTGCCCAACGTAACTATAATTTAGTTATATGTTACGTTTACTATGTACTATTTTTCTCCCTACCCTACTGTTGTAAATGCTATAAGAACAAAGATCCTCTTCTGTCTTTTTTGCTCACTGATGAATCCCAAGAGCCTAGAACAATGCCTGGTATATATACTAGGTATACAATAAATAAGTATTGAATGAACAAATGAATTCTAAACAAAGTTATGTGCAATGAAGGGAATAAAACATGACTCATAGGACTTTTCTTTGAATCCTTCAAAGGAGAGATAGGGATGATATCAACTGTGCCTGGCAAACAGTGCTTCGCATCAAGTGTGGCACAAAGAGAGCACACGCCACTGCTTGCTGTTTATCTTCACCTGTTCTGTTCTCTTGACTGCCTGGGCAGTCTACCTGGCTTTTATCTACAGTTTATCCAGTCACCTCGATCTTCCAGGCTGTTGTATAATATAGACCCTCCCATTCTCTAACCTCAGCTTGTGACATCCCTTTGGCCTGGAATATTCACAGAGAACCTGCAAGAATGTACTTCTCTCCCTCAGGCTGATCTCTAGATACTACCCTTTCAATACGCTGTCCTATAAATAACTTCCTCCTTGAAACAGGAAGCAGAACACAATTTTTCAAACACTGAATTTCTGCTTACGTGTATGTGTGTGCATAACCACAGGACAATAAATTTAATCTAAATAAATACACTCCCCACTTATGAGGAATTGTTCCGTCAACCCCAAAAAAAAAAAAAAAAAAACCCCTACTCTACCAAACATAGTATGTGCCAAGATATCTGAAGGTGACTGTGATAACACCCAAAGAAAATTCTAGAAAGCAATATAAAGTCAGGTTATGGCAGTCACTTCAGAAAAAAATAATTTGCAAATTTAAGAAAAATAAATATTTTTGAAAGACTGAACTTCCGGGAGTTCCCTGGCAGTCTGGTGGTTAGGACTCCACACTTTCACAGCTGAGGGCCCGGGTTCAATCCCTGGTCGGGGAGCTAAGACCCCACAAGCTGTGCGGTGCAGCCAGGGGAGAAAAAAAAAGACTGAACTTCCAAATACCAAAGAATGGCTTACTTTCATGTCCTATTCATTATCTTCGTTTACTTACTTATTTTTTATAGAACAGAATATTTTCCTCCAAGGTTAAGATTAGAAGTTAGTCATACATGATGCATAAATATTTAAAATAATAATCTAAAGAATGTTATAAACTGTTAATATTGCACCTAAAATAAATATCTTTGTATCACATAAAATTAAAATATAATATGTAATGTATTCTAGAACTAATATTATATAATAACAATTCAAAACAAAAATTCACAGTCCTTTGAACACAGTGCACACTATTTATTTTAAACAATGACTTGTTTGTTTACTCTGTTTCATGATCCAACACTGTGTATTACAAAGGAGAGAATGTGTTAACAAATGTCATTGTGGGGAAAGGAGATCTTAAATTTTAAAAATTTATTCTGAGTCATTAACAATATCCTATATTTTATATCCACACATGTTGAATAACTCTTGGGAATCATAAAATAGTGAAAAAGCCTACCCAGATAGTTTCTAGAATTTTAATTTTTACATTTTAGAAATAAAAATGAGGATGAAACACTTTTAAGATTTTGACTTATGGTAGTAGATACAAAATATATCTTTTAATTAAGATTCATAAGATCATAAGAGAGTTACAAAGTTTCTTTGGCTTTAACTTTACAATAAACGTTTTAAACAAGAAGCTATGATAGACTTTGGCACTTGAATTCTAGATTTTGATGAAGTATAATCTTAATAACATTGTAACCTTTAAAGTCTCCTCAAAAAGAAAAAACTTTAGTTAAAATGACCTCTCAAAAACTCACCCTTACTGTCTTCTACTTCCTAAAAAATCATAAACATAAATTAAGCATAAACAAATATTCCTACGTATCATAATTGCATATTGTAAGAAATTTGCCAATACAGCCAAAAGTTTTAGGGAAACCAGTATTTATCTTCCAGATAAAGGTTTATCTTCCAAAGACCTGCATTATCTTCCAAAATAAAAATACTTCAATTTTTTAAAAAATCAAATTTTAATGAAAATTACTTATTAAGGGTTAATCACTTTTACCTCCATCCACAAAGCTCTAATGAAATCAGTTAGAAAAAGACCCACACTCCCAAACTGAAAACTGGACAAAGGACATGAAGAAACAAGCTACAAAAGATATAATAGAAGAAGCCAGTAACCATGAAAATAATATTTAACCTCACTAATATTTTAAAAATCAATAAAAATTAAATAATACTTTTCATTTATCAAAGTGGTTTCCCCCAATTGTGTATTTCACTATAATGTTCAGCTTTGGTGAAGATATGTGAATTTTTCTCATATTCTGCTAATAGTTAAGAAAAAGGGATGGTCACTCTAAGCAGGGTAAGAAGGCTAGTTTACATAGCTAGATTAACCTGATGTCACCAGACTGCTTGAGTTAAATATTTTATGAGGTTAAACAATCCTATTTCTCTACACGCTATTAAAAGTTTTTGAAAATTTTATATAAGCCTACGGGAGAATAAAGACATAAATGTTAGAGTGTAACTCTTAACACAATTCAGGCATTGAATTACAAGTTGTAAAAACCCAATGTCAGATTAAACATCCTTGGAATATAAATCTATAAAACTCTGATAATAAGAATAAAGTAAGACCTGAATAATTAACATATAAAATTAAGATAAAATATAAAAATTAACCTAGCATGTATACTCTTTCTCTTAGATAAGGTGCAAATAAAACATAAATACAGTATTTTTAGACAGCTAACTATATAGCACTGTTCTTAGCATGTTTCATTTAAAAATTACCTTTTTCATGCTCATAGGACTCCTATACCTTTATAAGATAAACTGAACTTCAATGAAGGAGAACAGACAAGGGAGAAGAGACACAAAAACCCTAAGCTGATACATGTTTGGTTTCATTACTTTACAGCAGCGGTTGGTTCTCAGTGTTTTTCTAGCTCCATTATATTCTTATGCACAACACTAAACAGTAACATCCCCCAGAATGCACAGTGACTCAGTGACTGAGGTGTTTTAGATAAGGATGAGTAGGGGAGGGTGGTGGATGTAGTTTTAAAAAGACCCCAGTGGAGGGCTTCCCTGGTGGCGCAGTGGTTGGGAGTCCGCCTGCCGATGCAGGGGACACGGGTTCGTGCCCCGGTCTGGGGGGATCCCGCGTGCCGCGGAGCGGCTGGGCCCGTGAGCCATGGCCGCTGGGCCTGCGCGTCCGGAGCCTGTCCTCCGCAACGGGAGAGGCCACAACAGTGAGAGGCCCGCGTAACGCATAAAAAAAAAAAAAAAAAAAAGACCCCAGTGGAGGGCTTCCCTGGTGGCGCAGTGGTTGAGAGTCCACCTGCCAATGCAGGGGACACGGGTTCGTGCCCGGGAAGATCCCACATGCCGCGGAGCGGCTGGGCCCATGAGCCATGGCCACTGAGCCTGCGCGTCCGGAGGCTGTGCTCTGCAGCGGGAGAGGCCACAACAGTGAGAGGCCCGCGTACCAAAAAAAAAAAAAAAAAGACCCCAGTGGAGTCTATGAAAGCTGCCTGCAGTACCCTCACCCCCAAAAACAGGTCTTTAGGGATAAAAAATTACTACTTTGTGGTCATAATCTTATATATACATGCATATTACACACATATTTACGAAGAGATTTATATAATACAGAAAAGTAACAAAATACCACACAATTGCTTACTTATTATAATTATTTACTTATATTGGTTAGTAGTAAACATGTTGATGACAACCTAAGAAAGAAAAGGTATAAGGTAAATGGCCTTTGAACAAGACCAAAAGTCAAAAATATCTCTTATTTTAAAAGGCAAAAGCAAAATTCTTAGTTTAAAAAGCAAGCCTATCCCAGCAAGTTATTTTGTGGCTATCAACAAACCGATTCTGAAGTTTATATAAAGAGGCAAATGACCCAGAATAGGCAACACAATATTGAAGAACAAGAAAGTTGGAGGACTGACGCTACCCAACTTCAGAACTTACTTTAATGCTACAGTAAACAAGATAGTATGGTACTAGTGAAAGAATACATAAATAGATCAGTGGAATAGAATAGAGAGCCCAGGAACAGACTCACAAAGACAGAGTCAAGTGAAACTAATCTTTGACAAAGAAGCAAAGGCTATCAATGGAAAAAGACTTTTCAACAAATGGTGTTGGAATGACTGGACATCCACATGCCCCCACCCCAAAACTCTAGACACAGAACCTACACCTTTTACAAAAACTAACTCAAAATGGATCATAGGTCATAGATCGAAACGTAAAATGCAAAACTATAAAATTCCCAGACTATAAGAAGGAGAAAATCTAACAGTTCTTGGGTTTAGCTATGACTTCATTAGATACAACACTAAAAGCACAACCCATGAAAGAAAAATTGATAAACTGAGCTGTATTAAAATTACTAACTTCAGCTCTGCAAAAGATACTGTTAAGAGAATGAAAAGACACAGACTGGGAGAAAACCTTTGCAAAACACATATCCGGTAAACTGTTATCCAAAATATATAACAATTCTTAAAATGCACTCAGAAGATAAACAATCCAATTAAAAAATGGGCAAAACATCTGAATAGACCCCTCACCAAAGAAGACATACAGATGACAAGTAAGCATATGAAAAGATGCTCCACATCATACGTCTTCAGAGAAATGCAAATTAAGACAACAATGAGATACCACTGTGGATGGAAAATGTCACCTGCCGTATCAGTAAACAAAGGGTGCTGCCAACGTCAAGCCATTAGCCACTGCAGCCCCCCCAACATGCACTCCGAGGGGATTCAGGATGGAGAAAAACAGGGTACCGGCCCTAGATAGTTAAGGTGCATATCAAAGGAATGATTTCAACGAGTCCAGACTCTTGCATCTTTCTATTTGCTAATGAATTCAGCACACAGGAAAGCGCTGAATTCACTAACATGAGATGTCTGGGTTTTTTTAATTAACAGTAATCTTTTGATGTTCCAACTACCTGGTTTTTTGTTGCAAAAACTCCTATGTATCCTAGCTCCTCCCTTACCTCTCAGGAGCAGTCCCTCAGAGCTATCTTAGAGGCTGCGTCCTAGGCCGAAGTCCTCAGCACACACAATTCTCAACTTTTAGGTTGTGCTTTTTTTTTTTTTTTTTTTTCCAGTTAACACCACTACACAACTATTACAATGATCAAAATCTATAACACTGGCAAAAACAAATGCTGGTGAGGATGTGGAACAACAGGAACGCTCAGTCACCACTGGTGAGAATGTAAAAGGGAAGGCAGTTTGAAGGCTTCTTACAAAACTAAATATATTCTTACCACACAATACAGCAACCGTGCTCTTTGGTATTTCCCCAAAGGAGTAGAAAACATATACACACAAAGACCTGCACACGGATGTTTTTAGCAGCTTTATTCATAATTGCCAAAACTTAGAACCAATCAAGATGTCCTTCAGTAGGTGAATGGATAAACAAACTGTGGTACATCGGACAATGTAGTATTATTCAGTGCTAAAACGAAATGAATTATATAGCCATGAAAAGACTTGGAGGAAACTTAAATGCATGTTACTAAGTAAAATAAGCCAATCTGAAAAGGCTACATATTGTGTGATTCTAACTATCTGACATTCCAGAAAAGGCAAAACTATGAAGACAATAAAAAGATGAGTGACTGCCAGGGGTTGGAGGGAGGGAAGGATACATAGGTGGAACACAGAGGATTTTTTAGGGGCACAGTACTATTCTGTACGATGCTGTAATGATGGATGCATGCCATTACACATTTGTCAAGACCCATAGAATGCACCACACCAAGACTGATATTGTAAACTATGGACTTTGGGTGATTATGATATGTCTATGTAGGTTCATCAATTGTAACAAATGTATCACATTAACGTAAAATATCAATAGTAGGGGAAATGGGCGGGGCTGGGAGGGGTGGGTAGCAGAAGCGGGTACATGGGAACTTTCTGTACTTTCTGTTCAAATTTCTGTAAACTTGAAACTGCTCTTCACAAAAAAAGTCTAATATTTTTTTAAAAAAGAAAGAAAAGCCTACTCTATTCCTGTCAGCCAGAACCAAAGGTGCCTGAGAAGAGTCACAATAAACAGCAGACCAGGCCAAAGCTTAAAACAATAATGTACTTGGACCAAGCGAAGAAAACAGTTTACTAAGTCAATTACAGTAAAATGTCAAAAACACAAATCAGGTTATATGGTAGACAAATTGAAAGCAGAAACAAAGATAGCAAAATCAGATTAGGGAATGAAAGAAAACTTCAACTTCTGGGGAGGCCTGGTGGATTGGTGTATCTTTCAACCAACCATCCAAAGCAAAACTGTACATCTGAAGAGAAGAAAAGAAAAGTAATGTGCACGCTGTACATGTTGAGAGGTACAATATGAAAGCATTGTTTGATGGGTTCAGCGCACAAACACAATTTGCTATATAAGGCAAGGTATACCTCAAAATTCCTTCATGAATGAAGGAATCTCAAACCAGACACCATTCACTTCTTATGGAAACAAAACATTATTTAATATTTATTAAGATATTTTGCATATTATCTTATTTTATGCTAACAAACCAAATCTTATTTCAAGCGATAAGCTGGTAAACGCCTCTTTTTTTAAAAAAAAATTGTGTCCTGATTTGCAGCATTTGCTAATTTCCATCATGGAAATACTCCCATCATGGCTGATTTCAAGCCGCCGATAATTTAACAACCAGATGGTAAAATTCCTGGCAGGAACCAGGTGCAAAACACCACATCAAGTTACTGTTCATGTATGACAAGGAAACTGACTTCTAATTAAAGTCGATTGTCCCATTTGAATGGAATGTGAACTTAGGTTCTCAGTTTAAGAACTTTCAGATCAGTGGCTTTACTTCCTCCACAACTGCCAGATTTTGACATATCATTTTTTCTTCCTTAAAAGTCTATATTATTAACATACTCTTTGCTTAGAATAACTATTTGCCAAATCAAGTACTTCTGTTGCTCTTCAAATTCATTTATATAAAATGGGCTAAAAAGAAAAAGTGTCCCCATTTTGATCAGATATATATTTACCTCTATTTTCTTTTAACTCTCTTTCAGTTATATTCACTCCATTTAAATCTGTCTTGGGGTGTTATACAACAAAAATTTTTAAATTCTTCCTCAACGTTTAATCAGTTCTTCTCAGTACCTTTACTAAAATTTTGTCACTGATTTTATTATCATAAACTAAATTCATACTCAAATATGCTTCCTATTCTGCTCATTAACAATCAGCTTTTGTATCAGTACCATTCTTTTAATTATTGTAAGTTTTCATAATAGTGTTTATCATCTGTTGGCACAAATACTCCTGGTGTACTCATTATCTTCAGGAATTTCTCACCTATTGTCATTCACTTACACTTCCAAACTTATGCATACTTTCACAAAATAATTAGAAGAAAATTGACATCTTAATTAAGACGTCTTATCTAGAACCTGGCATACCCTCACTAATTTGTCTTCTTTCATGTACCCAAAGGAAAATGTATACTTTCCTTCATAGGGGAATCTCTTTAATTCTTATTAATTCTGTTCCTAAATACTTTAAGTGTCTATTCTATGTGAATGAAATCATTTTCCTCACTACTCAGTCCAACTTATTTTGCTCCTGGATGAATTTCAATGGATAGAAAAATTAAGACTTTTGCTTGTTCTTTGGACAGCTGTTCCTAAAATGTTTATTTATCCTAGGCTAAACTATTCCCATTGAAAACAATTTCTAAACATAGAAGTCCTATGACATCTTTGGCACATTTCCAATGTTTTTTACTTGTAATCTACTACAGAAATATCGCTTATTATAAAGCTGAAGAAAAATGACCTATCATCTAAATAATCCATTATTCACTCAGTCAGAGTCTCCCTGAGGTTATTATTTTCCTGTAGTCTTCTGAACCTTCAGAAGCCCGCCTAAGAAACTCTTCTAAAAATTTAGAAATAATGTGGTATTTTTAAAATATGCATGGACCTAGGAGTCAGAAGACAAGAGCCCTGGACTCTTGGCTACTGAATATCATTATAATCTTGGTCAAAACATTTAACCTCTCTAAGCTCTGCTTCCCCACCAGAAAATGAACGAGTTGAGTTATATCTCAACTGTGGGTATGGTATCAGAAGCAACAAAAAAGTTGTTTTCATTTTTGTTCTCCACTCTTCTGCCCATAAAAATATTCACTGCCAGTGAAAAACCTATTGTGGCAAAATCTTCTCCTCTGGCCAGACATGAACCAGGGCCTCACCATAGGATAGCCCTAAAGTGAAAATATGAACACCAGAATCCTGCAGCAAACATACCCAGTTGTTTCATCCAGCAAACATACCTAGACCCAGGGCTTGGCAGAGGTAAACAACTGCATATGGTTGTGCAGCCATTTTTCTTAGAATTCCAAGAAGACGAGCAGAATCTAAATAGGTGGGCTGAGTCCTCTATACCCCTGAGGCTGATATGACTTAAACAAACCAAGAACAAAGGGGCTTCCTCTCAATATCTTAATTGATAGCTAACTAAGGCTCACAGAGACAGATCCTGCTTTCCCTTCCATCACTCTTGGGATTATACTTTAAAATAGTACTGTAGCTGTATGGCTCACACACTTAATTAGCTGACAAAGAAATACAACTGCACACCTACTGGTATCCAGCCGCCAGAGACAAAGGAAACAAATAAAATATTTACCATTCACCAGCAGCAAATATTATCATAGGTTTCAAGACACCAAATCTATTTCAATTAAAACAAATTAAACAAAGATGCTGATTCTTGCTTTATTATTCAACACCATCCTGAAGGTTATGGGATGATATAAGTAAATGCAGTAATACAAGAAAATGAAATCATTGTTATAAATATTGAAAAAGAAGACATGAAATGTCTTTATTAACTAGCAATTATGTAGGAATGAAAATCGATAAAAACCTATTCACAAATATAAATAGGCAGGGATACATTTAATAAAAAAGCATAGGACTTATATAAAAGAAAATTCAAGAACTTCTTAAAGAACATAAAAAGAAGACATGGGGCTTCCCTGGTGGCGCAGTGGTTGAGAGTCCACCTGCCAATGCAGGGGACACGGGTTCGTGCCCCGGTCTGGGAAGATCCCGCATGCCGTGGAGCGGCTGGGCCCGTGAGCCATGGCCACTGAGCCTGCGCGTCCGGAGCCTGTGCTCCCCAATGGGAGAGGCCACAACAGTGAGAGGCCCACGTATGGCAAAAAAAAAAAAGAAGACATGAACAAAGGTAAGGACATACTTATAGATAAAAACATTTGTTATTATGTGTCAATTCTCACAAAATTAATACATTAATTAGTACAATTCCAATTAAGATTTCAGTACTATTTTGTTTAGGTTGTATTGGATAAAATTATCTTAGAATATACTAGGAGGAATAAATACCTAAGAACAGCTAAAAAAAATTATTTAGAAAGAATATAAACACTATTCTCTAAA
Source organism: Phocoena sinus (assembly GCF_008692025.1). Lineage (NCBI taxonomy): Eukaryota > Metazoa > Chordata > Mammalia > Artiodactyla > Phocoenidae > Phocoena > Phocoena sinus. The sequence continues at coordinate 72,777,272 of NC_045767.1, forward strand.
TCAGAAGATAACTATAATCAGAACAGATTATAACTATAATCAAAACATGTATCAAAATATAACATAAAATGTTGAACATCACTAATCACCAGGGAAATGCAAATCAAAATCACACTGAGATACCATCTCACACCTGTCAGAATGGCTATCATCAAAAAGACCACAAATAACAAATGTTGGCAAGGATGTGGAGAAAAGGGAACCCTTGTACACTGTTGGTGGGAATGTAAATTGGTGCAGCCACTGTGGAAAACAATATGGAGGTTTCTCAAAAATCTAAAAATAGAACTACCATGTGACCAAGCAATTCCACTCCTGGGTATATATCTGAAAAAAGCAAAAACACTAATTCAAAAAGATACGTGCACCCCAATGTTCACAGCAGCATTGATAACAATTGCCAAGACATGGAAGCAACCTAAGTGTCCATCAACAGATGAATAGATAAAGAAGATATGGCGTGTGTATATATATATGTAAGTATGTGTATACGGAATACTACTCACCCATAAAAAACAATGAAATTTTGCCATTTGCAACAACATGGATGGACCTGGAGGACATTATGCTAGGAAAAGTAAATCAGACAGAGAAAGACAAATACTGTATGGTATTACTTATATGTGGAATCTAAAATACAACTAACTAGTGAATATAACAAAAAAAAAGCAGACTCACAGATATAGAGAACAAACTAGTGGTTACCAGTGTGAAGAGGGAAGGGGAGAGGGGCAATATAGTGGTAGGGGATTAAGAGGTACAAACTATTACATATAAATAAGCTACAAGGATACAATGTACAACACAGGGAATATAGCCAATATTTTGTGACTACAGAGTACAACCTTTAAAAATTGTGAATCACTATACTGTACACCTGTAACTTATGTAATATTGTACATCAAATATACTTCAATTAATAAAAACTTAGTAAAATGGGTAAATATATATATATAATGACTATATCAGAACACAATGTAAAACTAATCAACTTAGTGAATATTAAGTACAGATAAATTAGATTAATATAAAAGATTAGAGAACCTCCCAAAAATCCCAGAATAAGAATTCAACATAGGCAAAATTAGAGGGGAGGGAATGATTTATTTAGTAATAATGTTGGACTATCTTCCTACTCATCTGCAGAAAAATAAACATAATATATTCAAAAACCAAATTCCAGATGGATATGAAGTAAAAATGTTTTAAAGTCTTAGAAAAAAAAATTCAAAGTCAACATGTATAATCCAGGAGAGAGGAGACTTTTAGCCAAGACAGAAAGTCCAAAATTATTAAAAAATAAAAAGAGAGAGAGAGAGAGAAAGAAAAAGATGAATGTACTCAACCAAATAAAAATTTTAAATATTTATAAGGCAAATGATACCATAAACAAGAAAGGACAAAGTCGGGGAAAAAACAGAATGCAGATGACAGAAAATATAAAATATTCAAAGAGCTCTTACAAATTTATAAAAAACGACAACACAACAGAGAAAAAACTGGCAAAAGACATAATTAGGCAGTTCACATAAGAACCAATCTAAGAAGACAACAAACATATGAAAAAATATTCAAACTTTGTAATGCCCAGAAAATGAAAATCAAACTAGCAGTGAGCTTTCATTTTATACACAAATGTTAAATTTGTGCCAAATATTAAAAAGAATAATTGGATCTACTGCTGGCAAGGTATAGGGAAATTAACACTTAGCACACTGCTGATGGAAATGTCATGTCCACCTAACTACAGTCCAGTAGGGTGGACAAAAGGATGAGTATTCTGGCCCCTAGAGCAGAGCATGACAGATATAAATTTCTTAGATCTTTAGGCTCTTCCACGCAACTTCCTGATTACAATTCAGCTTTTATGACCTACCTCACAGGAGAGCAAAGAATGGTCTGCCAGCTCCAGCATTAATGTTCATTCACTTGGCGTATTTCTCACTGTAAATTAGTAAATTGGCAAACATAAAAGCTTGTCTCTGTCAGACTGTTTATAACAATTCTGCCCTCTGGAAAAGATTTCATATCCACTTGCAGCATTCTGGCTAAGTCAAGTTTTCTGACCTGATGCTGGTCCTTGCCAGCCTTCTCTGGCAACTCCTTAAATCAGAATCAAAATCTTTGGAGGGAGGCCCAGGCATCTGTATGTTTTTGAAAACCCCCTAAGGTGGCTCTACTGTGCAGCCAGGGTGAAAACCACTGCCTTCCACTATTCTTCTAAAGCAGAACAGTTGGTTCTATACAATGATTTTACTTAAAACTAATTCTGATGATAAACTTTGAAAAACACCGTAAACAAGGAAACCTACTTATATAAAACCACAAATAATATCCATCAGCAATTCAGAGAGAGTTAAATGAATGCATGTCAGGGACAAAGCTCTAGGAAGCAAAGTGAAGGATCGTTCATAAGATAATTCAAAAACCTAACTTTAAAAACTATAGGCCAATATCACTGATGAACACAGATGCAAAAATCCTCAACAAAATACTAGCAAACAATCCAACAGCACATTAAAAGGATCATACACCATGATCAAGTGGGGTTTATTCCAGGAATGCAAGGATTCTTCAATATATGCAAATCAATCAACGTGATACACCACACTAATAAATTGAAGGAGAAAAACCATATGATCATCTAAATAGATGCAGAGAAAGCTTTTGACAAAATTCAACACCCATTTATGATAAAAACCCTGCAGAAAGTAGGCATAGAGGGAACTTTCCTCAACATAATAAAGGCCATATATGACAAGCCCACAGCCAACATCGTCCTCAATGGTGAAAAACTGAAAGCATTTCCACTAAGATCAGGAACAAGACAAGGCTGCCCACTCTCACCACTCTTATTCAACATAGTTTTGGAAGTTTTAGCCACAACAGTCAGAGAAGAAAAGGAAATAAAAGGAATCCAAATCGGAAAAGAAGAAGTAAAGCTGTCACTCTTTGCAGATGACATGATACTATATATAGAGGATCCTAAAGATGCTACCAGAAAACTACTAGAGCTAATCAGTGAATTTGGTAAAGTGGCAGGATACAAAATTAATGCACAGAAATCTCTGGCATTCCTATATACTAATGATGAAAAATCTGAAAGTGAAAACAAGAAAACACTCCCATTTACCATTGCAACAAAAAGAATAAAATATCTAGGAATAAACCTACCGAAGGAGACAAAAGATCTGTATGCAGAAAATTATAAGACACGGATGAAAGAAATTAAAGATGATACAAATAGATGGAGAGATATACCATGTTCTTGGATTGGAAGAATCAACATTGTGAAAATGACTCTACTACCCAAAGCAATCTACAGATTCAATGCAATCCCTATCAAACTACCACTGGCATTTTTCACAGAACTAGAACAAAAAATTTCACAATTTGTATGGAAACACAAAAGACCCCAAACAGCCAAAGCAATCTGGAGAATGAAAAACGGAGCTGGAGGAATCAGGCTCCCTGACTTCAGACTATACTACAAAGCTACAGTAATCAAGACAGTATGATACCGGCACAAAAACAGAAATATAGATCAATGGAACAGGATAGAAAGCCCAGAGATAAACCCACGCACATATGGTCACCTTATCTTTGATAAAGGAGGCAGGAATGTACAGTGGAGAAAGGACAGCCCCTTCAATAAGTGGTGCTGGGAAAACTGGACAGGTACATGTAAAAGTGTGAGATTAGATCACTCCCTAACACCATACACAAAAATAAGCTCAAAATGGATTAAAGACCTAAATGTAAGGCTAGAAACTATCAAACTCTTAGAGGAAAACATAGGCAGAACACTCTATGACATAAATCACAGCAAGATCCTTTTTGACCCACCTCCCAGAGAAATAGAAATAAAAACAAAAATAAATGGGACCTAATGAAACCTCAAAGCTTTTGCACAGCAAAGGAAACCATAAACAAGACCAAAAGACAACCCTCAGAATGGGAGAGAGTATTTGCAAATGAAGCAACTGACAAAGGATTAATCTCCAAAATTTACAAGCAGCTCATGCAGCTCAATAACAAAAAAACAAACAACCCAATCCAAAAATGGGCAGAAGACCTAAATAGACATTTCTCCAAAGATATACCGACTGCCAACAAACACATGAAAGAATGCTCAGCATCATTCATCATTAGAGAAATGCAAATCAAAACTACAATGAGATATCATCTCACACAGGTCAGAATGGCCATCATCAAAAAATCTAGAAACAATAAATGCTGGAGAGGGTGTGGAGAAAAGGGAACACTCTTGCACTGCTGGTGGGAATGTGAATTGGTATAGCCACTGTGGAGAACAGTATGGAGGTTCCTTAAAAAACTACAAATAGAACTACCATATGAACCAGCAATCCCACTACTGGGCATATACCCTGAGAAAACCATAATTCCAAAGGAGTCATGTACCAACATGTTCACTGCAGCTCTATTTACAATAGCCAGGAGATGGAGACGACTTAAGTGTCCATCATCAGATGAATGGATAAAGAAGATGTGGCACATATATACAATGGAATATTACTCAGCCATACAAAGAAACGAAACTGAGCTATTTGTAATGAGGTGGATGGACCTAGAGTCTGTCATACAGAGTGAAGTAAGTCAGAAAGAGAAAGACAAATACCGTATGCTAACACATATATATGGAATTTAAGAAAAAAAAATGTCATGAACCTAGGGGTAAGACAGGAATAAAGACACAGACCTACTAGAGAATGGACTTGAGGATATGGGGAGGGGGAAGGGTAAGCTGTGACAAAGTGAGAGAGTGGCATTACATATATACATTACCAAACGTAAAATAGATAGCTAGTGGGAAGCAGCCGCATAGCCCAGGGATATCAGCTCGGTGCTTTGTGACCACATAGAGGGGTGGGATAGGGAGGGTGGGAGGGAGGGAGACGCAAGAGGGAAGAAATATGGGAACATCGTAAAATAGATAGCTAGTGGGAAGCAGCCGCATAGCCCAGGGATATCAGCTCGGTGCTTTGTGACCACATAGAGGGGTGGGATAGGGAGGGTGGGAGGGAGGGAGACGCAAGAGGGAAGAAATATGGGAACATATGTATAACTGATTCACTTTGTTATAAAGCAGAAAGTAACACACCATTGTAAAGCAATTATACTCCAATAAAGATGTAAAATAAATAAATAAAGTTATAGTAAAAATTTAAAAAAAAAAAGTCATACAGAGGACTTCCCTGGTGGCACAGTGGTTAAGAATCCTCCTGCCAATGCAGGGGACATGGGTTCAAGCCCTGGCCCAGGAAGATCCCACGCGCCACAACTACTGAGCCTGCGCTCTAGAGCCCGCAAGCCGCAACTACTGAAGCCCGCGCACCTAGCACCCGTGCTCTGCAAGAGAAGCCACAACAATGAGAAGCCCACGCACTGCAATGAAGACGCAACACAACCAAAAATAAAAACAAATAAATAAATAAAACTTTTTTTAAAAGTCATACATAGTTCTTCCAGTTCATACTAGAAATCTTGATGAACTGATTTCTCTCTCAGCGTTTCAGCCACTTCTCTTTACTCACTGTCCGTGACCCAAACCACATATCTTGGTGCCCAATGAATCCTCTGTCTTTCATTAGCTGTGATTTCAAAGGGAAAAGTTTCAATGATCTAAACTTCATTGATTCCTCCCTGTGCCCTGTATTCCATATCTAGTCTACCCATCAAATCCCATCACTACTAAAAGTAATCCCCCCATCCTTTTTCTGCATAGCTAAATTTTAAGTTTAGGTCCTAATAACAGTCTATGTAAACTCCTGAAAAGTCTTCCTTCACAGTTATCCCTGCCTCTTAGCAGATGAAATATCGACTTCACATAGCAGCCGAAGGGACTACTTTACACTTGAACCATTACTAGGCTCTTATATATCAAACCATGGTAATCCAGTGCCTCTGCACGCTGCATAGAAATGCACCGCTAATTACCTTCAGGAATATTACTAAAGCCATTTTGTTGGAACATTATTTTCTTTTCTTCCATAGTCTCCCTACGATAAAAATGGCTCATTCATATACTGCTCCAAATTTTTACATGAATTTTCTTCAACTTTTTTTTTTTCAAAACAATTTTTTAAGAGCAGCTTTAGGCTCACAGCTAAATTGAGAGGAAGGTACAGAGATTTCCCATAAACCTCCTGCTCCCACACATGCATCCTTCCCCCATTATCAACATCTCCTGGTACATCTGCTACAGTTCATGAATCTATATCGGCACATCCTCACCCAAAATCCATAGTTTATATTAGGGTTCACTCTTTGTGTTGTACATTCCATAGGGCTGAACAAATGTATCAACCACTGTAGTATCATACAGAGCAGTTCCACTGTCCTAAAAATCCTCTGTGTGCCACCTACTCAGCCCTCCCTCTCCCCAGCCCCTGGCAATCACTCATTTTACCGTCTCCATAATTTTGCCTTTTCCAGAATGTCACATAGTTGGAAACATACACTATGTAGCCTTTTAGACTGGCTTCTTTCACTTAATAATATGCAATTTGGCTTTCTCCATGTCTTTTCATGGCTTGATAGCTCATTTCATTTTACCACTGGATAATATTCCATAGTCTGGATGTACCACAGTTTATTCATTTACCTACTCAAGGACATCTTGGTTGCCGAGTTGTGGCAATTATGAATAAAGCTGCTATCAACATCAGTGAAGCTTATTTTAAACAAAAAAGAGCCATTAAATGCATATAATGTAAATCTGTTGTTATTATGTTACATTGTTACTATATTGCATGTTAATGGACATTAATTTATTCTTCAATTTTTATGAATGCCTTTGCGAGCTACTTTCTGCATCACATGGATCAATATATACAACTGAAAAATATAACTTCTAAAACATTTCACATGATTTTCTGCTATGAACTACCATCACATTTTATAATTCATCATCTAGTAGAAACAGGTCTGACAATTCAGAATTTGGTTTCTATAGCCTTCCCCATTCAAAGGGATTTCTCTTTTTGTAAAAACCCTTAAGATTCACCTGGTTGAAAACAAAATCCCATGTGACTGGCTCTGCTCTCAGGCCATCATGGCGTCTTCCAGTGGGAAGGGAGTCAGGGCACCAGAGGCTCCTGGCTGCGGGCCCCAGCCGCTCACCCGGGACCTGGTAGACTCCATGGACAACGAGGAGGGGCTGTACATGGCGGCCGAGCGGTGTCCACTGTGCAATACCACCCGCCAGCAGCTGACCTGCACCAAGTGCGTCCAGAGAGGTGATTTAGTCTACTCTGATCGCCATGACCGTGAACGGTTTATAGACAACAAGGAAAGGTTAAGCCAACTTAAGAGTAAGCAAGAAGAATTTCAAAAAGAAGTGTTAGGGACTTCCCTGGTGGCGCAGTGGTTAGGACTCCACCCTCCCAATGCAGGGGCCTGGGTTCAACCCCTGGTCAGGGAACTAGATACCACAAGCATGCCTCAACTAAGAGTTCACATACCACAACTAAGGAGCCAGTGAGCCGCAACTAAGACCCAGTGCAACCAAATAAAAAAAAGAAGAAGAAGTGTTAAAGCCTATGGAAGGAAAATGGATAACAGATCAGCTGGGGACACAGGTTCAATCCCTGGTCGGGGAGCTATGATCCCACATGCCGAGGGGCAACAAAGCCCGCGTTCCACAACTAGAGAGAAGCCTGCGCACCGTGAAAGATCCCGCATGTCGCAAGGGAGATCCCATGTGCCGCAGCTAAGACCCGACACAGCCAAATTAATTAATTAAAATATATATATATATATATATATATATATATATATGCATTAAAAAAAGAATTACTTAAAAAAATAAAATACTCATCAAAAAAAACCCCTTAAAATTTCACTCACTTCAGCAAAATTTTTTTTAAATAGCATGAATAAAAACCAACTAGTGGACCCAAAATAAAATTTTCAGAAATAACAGGCACTGTTCTGTAACATCCTGCATTAATAGATTAGGAGGAGGAATAAGAGAACACTGCCCATTCCACCCTGCAAAATGTTAAGCAACTATGACTTTTCAATGTGATAATGAGATTGTAAACATGGTTACCTCCAGAAAAGAAGTCTAAGGGCTTGGCCAGTAGTGAAACTGTCTAAAACTCAATGATTTGGGGTATAAACACTATAACAGGCCAGATACCTGTCAGATGTTATACTTAAAATATTCAGCAATCAGGACAGAGGGAGAGTCAGGACAGCTTCTGGCTGTAAATACCAGTACAGCCATAAGGATGCATTATAGCTGAATATCAGCAACACTGAAGGTAATGAAAAATCTAGTAATGGAGGCAGAATGTGGTATCTAAAGAGTCTGAGAACAGGTAAAAAGCACCAGGTGATCCAAGAAATAACAAGAGATATGGCAGTTAGACAGATTCATAATGCAAAGTCTAAGAACAGGATATATATGGCCATGCACCTAGGGAGGTGGGTTTAATCATTAAAAAGGTATGTCAGCAGAACTTGATTCTCATCCAGTTTTACTTCTGTTTTCGGATGAGAACTTCATTCTCTTGAAGGGCAAAGCAGGGTCTCATATTTGGAAGAAATGGAAAACCAAAGATTTTGACAAGGCAAGGCTCAGGAAGGAGGAAGTACCATTAATAGAGGTGGAGCCTTTGACACAAGAATGGGTAGCAGCCCAGACATTGGAACTGATGAATAAAACCAAGCCAAAACTCATAGTGAGGTTAGGCTGATGCTGAGCTGTCTAGACTAGCGAGCTAGGGCTCTCCCAAACCAACGTCCCATCTTAGCATAGGACTGGACCCAGGATCTGATATAAGACTGAGTCTACACATGACTACAACAGAAGGTACAAACAGGAAAAGGTTGTGACATCAGGATTTATGGAATAGTGGGTCCGAAACTTACCATACATATTACACTGACCTTTTTGAATACTCTCAGACACCTAGGAATACTGTGACCATCTGTGTTGCAGTTTCCTGATTTCAAATTTCCTATCTAATTATTAGATTATGTATCAAATTTAAAACAAATCATGAAACCAAATACTTAATGAGTTAGATAATCAGTTGCACTTCTCACAACACAAAATGTTTAGACTTGAAGATAAAATCTGTCTTTTGTCAAATGAAGTAAACCTAGCTTAAGGAGTCAGAACATTTAAAACAAAATTGGAGAAAGCAGGCTCATGATTCCTAAACTCAATGATATCTGCAGCTCGGAACTCCAAACTCAGGGACCATCACAGACTTCAACTGTTCCCTTAACAGCACACTGAGTTGGCTGCCTTGTCTAGGCTTCATTTTTTAAAGCAGACAGATTTTTCTGAGGGATGAGAGGTTATCTGGGCACTAAGCAGTAGGTGATTCTTTTTCACTATGACCGATGGATACATCTCTGAAGTTAATGTCAATGAGAACATAAATTACCCTACCAAATTCACTTTATAAAAGCCTAGTTAAAAATCTCCTTTACCTCCCATATCTACCCCAAGATCTATTGTTCCTAGTCTTAAATAGTCCCCATATCCATAATTGAGTTAGTATTTTGTAAAGCATTTAGAAGAGCACCCACCCACCCATGTGGTAGGCATTACATACGTGTTCGCTAAAGAAATAACATTTGTTCCGCCTTCATCTCACATCTGGTCTACTGTAATAGCAACCTAATGCATCTCCCTATACATGCTGCAACCCTCTCTCTTCCCCCTTTTCTGTCCCCATCCCATGAAAAGTGGAAGTCAAATGAAATCATCCCAACCACTGTCACAAAAGCCATCAATGACTTCCCATGTGTTTTACGTTTAAGACCAAAATCTACAAGACAGTCTTCAAGATTCCACGTGGTCTGGCCCCTGCCAACCTCATTCCCATTACTGGCCCCATACCTCTCTGCTCCAGCCAAACTGGTCACATTTCCTCCCACCCCCCAGCACATCATACCTCTTCTGCCCACCCATACGTTCCCCGAAATTGTTAACTATTTCTTCCTTCACATTTTGCCAAAGTCTCACTAGATCAGGGAAATCTTTAAATTGAAATATGAAGGATTAAAAGAAGTTAGGTGGATAAAAAGTCTGAGTGTGTGCATGTGTATTTGATTTATTTGGGGGGGTTTTCTTTGTGCACTTTAACTTATCTGAGCCCCCTTTTACTCTACTATAAAAATGGCAATTTATCAACTGATGAATGGATAAACAAAATGTGGTATATTCATACAATGGAATATTACTCAGCCACGAAAAGTAATGAAGTCCCAATATATGCTACAAATGGAATAACCTTGGAAATATGGTAAGTGAAAGAAGACAGTCACAAAAGAACACCTGTAGTATGATTCCACATATATGAAATGTCCAGAAGAGGCAAATCCACAGAAACGGAAGTTAGATTATAGGTATGAGGTTTCCTTTTGGTGTGATAAAAATATTGAACAATTAGAAAGTGGTGATCATTGTACAACTCTGAATACACTAAAAACTACTGAATCACACACTTTAAAAGGATGAATTTTATGGTGTGTGAATTATATCACAATAAAGCTGTTATTTTTTTAAAAGCAGCAATAATAATAGTTTCCCTCAGATTGTCAGGATAACACGAGATTTAATAAAAGTATGTGTAGGGCTTCCCTGGTGGCGCAGTGGTTGAGAGTCCGCCTGCCGATGCGGCGGACACAGGTTCGTGCCCCGGTCCGGGAAGATCCCACATGCCGCGGAGCAGCTAGGCCCGTGAGCCACGGCCGCTGAGCCTGCGCGTCTGGAGCCTGTGCTCCGCAGCGGGAGATGCCACAACGGTGAGAGGCCCGCGCACCATATAAAAAAAAAAAGCATGTGTATATGTGATTGTACATACACATACACACACACACACGCACATTTACAATATGTACTTAACACAATAACAGACCCGTAAGTACTTCAAAAAATAGTACGTATTATTTTAAGCAAATAACACAGATTTTAACTGAAATTAGATGATTGCATAATTGTGCTTTTAGGATTTGGCTTTTACTATTTTTGCAATCCAGGAAAAACATCTGAGCATTAAAAACTGTTCATGAATTTTTTTCACTGTGCAAAAATTCAAGGAAATTATGCAAATTTAATTTCTTAGCACACTATATCTTATTCACATTTTAATTTATAAAACTGTGGTTAAAATAAGTCAATTTATTTCTTCTATGTCTGTGATAAAAACTGAATTCTTTGAAACACTAGCTCTCATAAAATCACGTATGCAAAATAAATTCTATAAATTAATATATTTATGAAAGGTAAGCATATTGATGATAAATGCACCTGTGACCTTAAAGCATTGCAGATAAATGACTAGATAGATCTCAGTACTGAATCTTGCCTTGTCTTATCAATTTTAGGGAACTAAGCCAATCTTTAAAATGATAACGTCTTCACTACACAGCTGGTTTAACAGAATGTTCCTGATTCAGTTTTTAAAAGAAGTAATGCCTAAAACTGTTGGCACAAAGACAAAATCCTGAATTTAGGCCATATGAATGTCACTTCACTGTTGTTACTGAAAGAAATAAGCTCCACTATAATCAAACTTCAGCAGCACCGTACCAACATTCTGCTGGCTAAGCAGGCCTTGAAACCGGAGGGCCTCTAGCAATTAGTATAAAATGCAGCCTTGAACATTAATACAAATCATGGCAAACTTATAAACATGAAACATTACCACATTTAATGATGAAGAAATATAATATACACAGCTATTAGGTTGTTTTCAATAAGAAAAATCAGATTTTTGTCTCTTTTTCCTTTTTTCTTTGGATAGGGGCAATATTTGAAATATATAACTTATTTAATGGAAAATTACTTTCCATTTCTGTTTTCTCCCTAAAAGCTATTAATAAATCAAGTTTTTCTCGGTTTTTCACAATTCACTAAATCGAATATCGTAAAATGTTATTATTATTATTTTTTTAATCACTGAGGTATCCTTTCATGCATTCCTGCTTCAGGAACTGTTCCCCTGAGAAACATCAGTAATATAATAATAATTACATAGTCTAAGAGGGCTCGTATATTTATCCTCCTGCCTTCTTTCCTATTACTAATCCATTCCAACAAAAATGACTGCAGCCCTAAGCTTTATCTTAGTTGCCTGCACATTTACCAGAAGCCAACTAAGCATTAAGTATACAAAGAAGAACAAAACCACAGTCAACCTATGCCCTCTAGGAGCTTATACTCAAGTAGCAGAGGAAGACATGAATAGCGTGCTAAGTGTAATGATACGGTAATGTTAAAGTGAAGAACAGACCTGGGGAAGCATTTAGTATCGGGCTGACTCAAGAAAGGGAGGGTCTTCAAACATGAATAAGAATTCACTGTGAAGCAGACAAAGGGGTGAGGGGTAAGAGGTAAATTCTAGGCAAAGGCAGCTGCAAATATGAAGGCATAGCATGCTCCAGGAATTGGATGAGTATGGCAAGAGAGGAGACTGACAAGGTGAGCAGGGGCTAGATGACGAAAAGCTTCATCACACAGGGGACAGGAAGACTGTGAAGTAAGGAGGGGAGAGACTCTAGGAGCAGGCATTTAGCAGGAACCCTTGGCAGCAATGGGAAAGACGCAGAGAGGACAAAAAAGAAGCAATGGCAATAACCCAGGTGATACTGAAGGCAGAGGGCTGAACTAAGGCAGGTTAAGTGGCTGTGAAGCAGAAGGCAGGAGAGACTAAGGACGCTTTAGAAGGTAGAATGACAAGTCTTGGTGAATGAGGGCTGAGACAGGGGTGTTCACTCACCCCTGGTTTCTGGCTCAGGGAGAATGTGGATGGCTGTACTGCCTACCACCACGGGGAGCATCCTATCATTCAAAACTAAACTCCAATGAACTCCTTTCCTGCTAAGTAAGTCTTCTCCATCCCCTGTGGTTCAATATGATTCCTTCCATCCCTATACTCCCTCTGCCTGTTGTGTATACCAGAAATTTGGTAAGTCATAACGCATACTCCACTTAACTGCCTTATTGTGAACTTTTCATGTATATTCCCTCTCTCTGAGTAAACTAGAAGTTCCTTATGATCAAACATCACACCTATTTGTTACTGAACAGTATATGTTCAATAAACGTTGGCTGATTCAAGTGTTGGTATCATGAAAACATCCCTAGGAAGAGACAGATAACCACTGTCCTTTTCTAGGGTCTTAAAAGTATTCTAGGGCTTCCCTGGTGGCACAGTGGTTGAGAGTCCGCCTGCCGATGCAGGGGACACGGGTTCGTGCCCTGGTCTGGGAAGACCCCACATGCCGCGGAACGGCTAGGCCTGTGAGCCATGGCCACTGAACCTGTGCGTCCGGAGCCTGTGCTCCGCAACGGGAGAGGCCACAGCAGTGAGAGGCCGGCGTTCCGCAAAAAAAAAAAAAAGTATTCTGTCTCTCTTTTTAAATACTATAAGGCTAGGTGAAAAAAAAAAAAAAAAGACATCCAGACATGCTGGTGAAATAAAAACACTCTCCCACTTTCCAGGACTAGGGCAGACATTGTTAGGGCCTTACTGAACAGTGAGACCTGTCACTTCTTTTCAATATTAACCAACTGCTTTATAACTATAAAAACATCTTCAAGAGATTTATACTATGAATGCCCAAGGGTGATGGGATACCCACAAACTGAATCATTATTTCACTAACAGCTAACAACAAAGGCTTTACAAACATCGGTTTTGGATGCAGGGAATATGATTACATGAGATTTGGCTGTGGCTGGTTACAGGGTTCAGGCAATGACATGTTTAAATGAAATGTTTAAATGGTCACAAAACAAAGTACCCACAAAGTTCACAAGCATCTAAACAAACTAAGTTTTTACAGGACAAGCTGCTGTGATATAATCTAATACACTGTTCCTCTATAAGAACCCATTTATAGCTTCATTCTCACTATAAAACCGTCTTTCTATTTTTAAAAAAGTACATGGTGAGGATGGGGGAAGGAGGGAGAAGAAGAGGGAAAGGGAAAAAAAAATGATTAGAAACCAGAGTCTAGTTTATTTTAGTAAAAATATATTCTATAGTACCCTTTTAAGTAGTAAAAATATTTAATTTAAATTAGTCAGTGATTATAATTCTCCCACTATTTTAACTATGTATATTCACTTAGAAACTTTCCTCATACTAAGATAATTTTCTGCCATCTGGCACAACAATATCTCCATATGGAAGCATTACTTACAAATCAAAAATAAAAGAAAAACAGAGATTGTAAATGCAGTATACTTGGCATAATACAAATCTCCTCAAATTATATTCTATAAAGTTTTAAGAGGTTCCCCCCCATATCAACATTGGCTCTTTTATATTATTTGATTACAGAACAAAACTACACCAAATATTTTGGTTAGAGAGTTAGCAGGAAAAAGTTAAATTTAGTCCCTCATATTTTATTCATTAGTTTGCTCAGGCAGCGGCAACACAGTTGGGAGCAAGAACAACTGGGTTCTAATTCCAGTTCTTTGCCACCATACGACCTTGGAAAAGTCACAGTTTTTCTATACTTCAATTTTCTGTGGGCAAAACAGACATTATAGCAGAATCTTTGCTTGCTTACTTCATTAGTCTGGTATCATTTTATTAAGGTAATTTTCACAGAAAAAAGAAAGAAAAGAATAGAAAAATTATGGTGAGAAATAATTTCCAGAAGTGTTTTGAGAGCTTCAGAGAAAAGTGCCATTGGAAATCACTGGGAAGACTGAACAAAATCAGTGGTTCTGCCAAATCCACATATTAGGAAAGGAGTTAATAAAATAAGAGCTCAATGATATTAGTTGTAATGACTTAACTGTGAACTCTGAAATACAAGTACATCATCCTGAATGCTCTTTGTCAGAAAATTCACTACATATGAAAATTATTCAATGTAACTTCAATTATAGGACTAGGGGAAAATTACGAGCATTATATTACACTATCTGATGCCTTAAGATAGCTGATGTTGCTACAAACATTTTGTGCTAACAGAACTATGGAAGAGTACTGGTATTCGATAACCCTGCAGACAAAGATCAGAGTCTATTTGTCATTTTCCCCCTTTTTGACCAGTGGAGAGAAACTTTGTCAGAATGACACAAATTAACAAGAAAAGCCAAGGCTGGTCAAAGAATATTTAACTACCCATACTACGACTGCCCAGTGTGTGCATATCTAGGTTTTTCTATCTATCTTACTGATTACTATTCAAGAAAGTATTCATGTTATTTTCAACAGCTTTAATTCTATTTGAATTGGGCTAAGGAATTAGCATGCAAGGAATGGCAATGATCATACCTCAGCATTTCTCCTGTTTAGGCAAATATACTTACAGCTGCTGCTCCAG
Organism: Phocoena sinus; assembly: GCF_008692025.1. Lineage (NCBI taxonomy): Eukaryota > Metazoa > Chordata > Mammalia > Artiodactyla > Phocoenidae > Phocoena > Phocoena sinus. Next base: position 72,792,605 of record NC_045767.1, read on the forward strand.
GACTTTAACAAGGACTTTATGCTAATTTCAAAATACACAGAATCCCGTAGACTCAACAGTGTGTCCCAACTGGCTGCAACAGCATTAGTAGCAGCAGCAATGGATTTGTTGATCTCTCTCCGAGCTGCTGTCCCTTCTGCTCTCACAGGCAGCAGAGTTTTGGCCCACAGTGCCTCGGCTTCATTACCATGCAGTCTCGCAGTGACGCACTATAGTGGAAACGCTGCTGAATGCAGATGAACTATCCAGCTGAATAAAAGCTTACAAGTTCATCACGAGTGCCCTGAAGGACACCCTCACCTTTCCTGCTGTAGATATACACGTGGCCGCAATCATCGGCTCTGTTTATGTCCCTGTTATCAGTTTTGACGCTGCTTTCAGTGTAGTCACTACTGCTAGTAAACAGACAAGGGTAGAGCTCTGCCCTTGGATGCCAACTTTTCTCATTAGCTGAGAGCCTTCGAAGTAAGAAATGAATTTGGATCTAGCATAAGATCTTTAAGGCTCTTCCTGTAATAGCTGACCCCCTCCCCCACCAAAAAAACATCAGTGGTATTTATCCCACTCCAACCAGTGTTCTCTAGGTGATTTTAGTAGTAAATTCTCTCCGCTCCTCTACACGCCCAGGCAGTAAGCGGTGACTTTCTCAGCGTGCTTATGATGATGTAGAGTCCACTGCTTCACTCAACCCACCGGAGAGAACGCTGGCTAATGGAATCAAAGGATGATGTAATGAACACCGTGGCTGAGCTTCCATCAGCCTCTAAAACTGCTCAGCTCAGGACAAAGTTTCCTCTGCTACAGGCAACTTATTCAAAAGCGAGAACTCTATTTCAATAATGGGATTATTTTAAAACACAGGGTCTTCTATTCTTAACATAGCACGTAATTCCCCTGAAAATCTTATAGTCAGATATCAATGAATAGCGAGAAATCCTCTGGCCAAATAAAATGCACGTTTTAAAAACTTTATCCTATAAAAGATATTTTAAAATGGAAAACTGACACTATTGAAAGCCTGACTGCTCTTCAAAAAGTAGAAAAATTCTAAAATCAAACCTGACAAATAACATTTTATGTTAATATCTGAAGAAAAATGTCTTGACCTCACAATTAGTTTACTGTGACTTTGAAGGTCAGTGGGGGGGGGTGTTTTTCCATATGTGGCAATACATTTGTATTGATCCACCTATATTTTTTATCCTTTAAATACCACAAGAAATAAGTAAATTCAGTGATCAAAGTCATAACTGAATAGACTAATTCATAGCCAAATGGCTAGGTGCTGTATTAAAAGCTAAAAGAATATCCTTCTGGGACTTCCCTGGTGGCGCAGTGGTTGGGAGTCCGCCTGCCGATGCAGGGGACACGGGTTCGTGCCCCGGTCCGCGAAGATCCCACGTGCTGCGGAGCAGCTGGGCCCGTGAGCCATGGCCGCTGGGCCTGCGCGCCCGGAGCCTGTGCTCCGCGGCGGGAGAGGCCACAACAGTGAGAGGCCCGCGTACCGCAAAAAAAAAAAAAAAAAAAAAAAAAGAATATCCTTCTATGCACAAGTATCATACACCAATGGATAAAGATAATCATATTCATTAAGACACATTCAGTGGTAATAGTAGTATTACTTTTTTTTTTTTTTTTTTGTAATAGTAGTATTGAGAGTGTCATTTAAAGCTTGTATTTTTCTTCAGAGTAGTCCAGGAACTCTGGAATAAGTCTGTGGCCATTCCTACCCCTGAACAGGTCCAAAATCTAAATTTAAACCAGGGCCACAAAGGCTAACCAGGCAGAACTCCAATACCACAATACTGTTGTTTGGCCACATCTTGATCAGAGACATCTCAGGATCAGGTAAGAGCAAGGTTTCCCCTGGCCTAATGGGACACAAATGCCTCATGGAGTTGCATGAATAAAGGGTATTCCACAGTCCAAAAACACTGCCTACTACATCCATTCTTGTACATTAACGACATATGTCAACAAACAAAAGGCTCTCGGTTATACACAAACCAGTTCAATTTCTCTTTTCAGTTAAATTATTCCCCCAAAGTGATTTGACAATACAATCCTCTTTTCATCAAACAGCTGTTAACAGATTCAGGGAATAAACTGATCTAGACCCAAAGACACTACACCAGTAAATGCCAAGACTCAGAACCGAACCACGTCAGCAAGCAGACAAGTTAGAAGGCACACACAGATGTTTTACCATAGTTTTTCTACCCCTACTGAGCTAATAAGACTTTCAGTCTCACACAAATCTTGAAAACTACTTAATACTATCTGACTATAATGTCCCACCAAAGGAACCAGGGTTCATTCTTAGTAAACCTTTATAAACTATAACAAGCAAAACCAACTGTCATACAGAATGTCAGAGTAGGGTACTTCTTTTTAAGGGATGGGGGTTAAATAATAGGTGATTTTCTCACAACCTTAAAAAAGGATTTTCTTCTGCTGAAGTTTTGTGTACATGGATCTAAAAGAATAAATCAGAACCTGAAGTTTCTCTTATACCTAATGAGTCTGTTACCATGTATATACAGCCAAAGCAAATCAATAGTTTCTTGGAGACATAGATGCATAAAAATTAATTTCAGGGCTTATCTTGGAAGTTCCATTTACACTAGGACTTCCTTGTAGACAGAGGGTGAATGAAAATTGCGTTTTCTGTTTATACGGAGAATAATTCAACAGGCCCATGTGGGCGGAGCCTGGGTTCTGAGCTTTATCCTGAAATGTAAAAAATAAAACAAATAGCATTATTATTCCAACTCTTAATCACAACTAACAAACATTAATGGATTAAGTATCTCCTTTCTAAGCCTTGCCAAACATTCATCACCCAAATCGCTGAAGTAGTAACTAGGAGAACTATATACGCACCCAACAATTCTTTTAGAAGACTGGGTCAGAGTCCCACTGTATTCCAAATGCTTTCTCAATCCCTCAGCTACTAAGCAAATTTTTAAATTACACAAATAATAATACTCCTATCATTCTTCAAGTGATCTCTCTATGCTTAACCTAGCAATTAATCACAGAAACAAACACATAGCCTAAAGCTCTTGCAAGCTTGACAAAAAGCCAGTCAAAATGTCAGTCAGTCTTCTACTTTATTCCTTCTATAAATTCAGAATTCTCCAAGTTGCATCATTCATATAGACTTTTTTGTCTCATCACCATAAAAAGATAGCAGCACAAATCATTTCTCGATGGCATATCCTGGGCAAAGCAGAAAAATCTACTTTGTATAATTTCCTTCAACAAACTCCTCTCCACCTTTCAGACTGTAATACTGAAGAATGCTTTCAAAACGGTAAGATTTAGAACATTTTAAAGAAATACACAGTTTCAACATTATGAGCCTTTGCTGAGGTCCTCCTGGCATGGGCCAGATAATGTGAAGCACTGGGTACAAAAGATGACCGTGCCAGTCCTCTTGCCCCCAGGGAATTAGAAAGTAGGTGTCCTTCTTTCTTTTAATCAATTTCCATTTATTTCTATGCCCTTTTCACTGGCATTTTAAGGATTCATGGAATTGGTTACTTGCTTTACATTTCTAAGTAGAGGATCGATAGAGGTACATCCTAGTAAACCAAGATAACGTGTACCAGGAAAACTTCTCAGTAAATCCTACAAAAATATTGCCATTTAGATATGTTCTAAATGGATCCAAACAAAATGCTCTTTAATAAAAAATGAAGTTTGGATTTAACTGACTATATCATACAATATAATCTAATAGAATTTTATGTTCCACCAACCCAAAAGGAAATAAAAGTCTTCAATTATTAACATTCTTAGGAAGAGTACAAATATAAAAGATCATTCCTTATATTAACACCTTTTAAAATATTTAGAAATTATTAAACTGGTATCAAACAACCATATTATGGAAAAAATAGAAACTTGGCAAATTTTTCTACATAAAATATCAAATATCCTATCACTCCTAGAGCCTTTCACAGTCCCCACATATTTCAGCCTCTTCAGAAAGTCCTCATCTCTTCTGGAGTTTAGAAAAGAGACTGAAAAGCTCTAGGTATGGAAGGAAAGATGCTCTCAGGTCAGTTAGGTATTAACACCACACACAAAATGCAAAAAAGAAAAAACAGAAAAGGCTGTAAAAATCACTTCCTATTCTGTTTTGTTGTATTAAATAATACAACAAAAAATTAACAATAATCATCTATAATTGTAACAGTAGTTAACATTTACTTTTTTTTTTTGTACAATCACATATACACATATTTTATTTTATTTTTTTTTGCGGTACGCGGGCCTCTCACTGTTGTGGCCTCTCCCGTTGCGGAGCACAGGCTCCGGACGCGCAGGCTCAGCGGCCATGGCTCACGGGCCCAGCCGCTCCGCAGCATGTGGGATCCTCACAGACCAGGGCACAAACCCGTGTCCCTTGCATCGGCAGGCGGACTCTCAACCACTGCGCCACCAGGGAAGCCCCAACATTTACTTTTTAGTGCACTTAATTCTACTTTCTTCTTTCTCTATTTCCCAAATTTTCTACCATGAACTTGATTTAACATTTTAAAACTTCATTACAAAAAGAAACAGAGCTCCTTGGAGAAATGACTGACTCTAGGGCTAGAGCATGGAACACACAAGATAAGTCTGGATCATCTTGTAGGGCCAGAAAGTGAGAAAGGGCTCAAAACACAAAATAACGTGGGTATGTCAAAGGGATATGGGAGCCAAGTGATAGAGCTGCCAACAGCCAAAGCTAACACTCTGAGCAACAAAATAAACAATGTAGTTTTGGAATACAACCCAAAGTATAAGATAAATAGCCACTGAGTCTATACTTATATAAACAAATGATTAAATAAAAGAGAAGAGACAACTCTCACACTATACAAAAGCGTTAACCTAGCAGGCTTGACTGATAGTCTTTGAAAGGCCTGCTTACAATATTGGCCCTTGGCTAGCATCCAAGAACTTAAATTTTAAGAGGGGCCCACCATTCTCATGATAAGAGTGGCTCACCATGACTAAATTGCTGGTACAAACAATATAGTTTACGCTGAACAACTGCTTTCCCTTCAGGGAGTCTAAAACTGGGTATGTGCCATGTCATCAGCCCCAATAAAAATCCTAGGATCTGAGTCTCTAATGAGCTTCCTTTCTATGAGGAGAAAATAGAAGATCTAAAAATAGACTCAAACAGAACTTTGAGAGATAAAACACCTAAAACAATAAATTTAATGGGTGGGACCAAGAAAAGATTAAATTCTGCAGAAGAAAAGACCAGTGAACTTGGAGAAATTGAAATAGTAATTCACCAAAGTGAAGTCCAGATGATAAAACAAAGGGGAAAAAATGCACAAAGCCTCAGAGACCTTTGGAACAACATCAAATAGTCTAATCTATGTTGGAATATGCCAAGGCATACCATACGCAAACTGCTGAAAACCAACGACAAAGAGAAAAATCTCAAAAGCAGTTGAAGAAAATGATAAATGATAAGTTACATACAGAGGAACAAAGATAAAAATGAACACAGATGTTTCATCTTCGTTGCTGCGCGTGGGCTTTCTCTAGGTGAGCGGGGGCTACTCTTCATTGCAGTGTGCAGGCTTCTCATTGCGGTGGCTTCTCTTGTTGTGGAGCACGGGCTCTAGGCACACGTGCTTCAGCAGTTGTGGCACACGGGCTCAGTAGTTGTGGCACGCAGGCTCAGTAGCTGTGGCTCACGGGCTCTAGAGCGCAGGCTCAGTAGTTCTGGTCCACGGGCTTAGTTGCTCCATGGCTTGTGGGATCCTCCCTGACCAGGGCTCGAACCTGGGTCCCCTGCATTGGCAGGCAGATTCTTATCTACTGCACCACCAGGGAAGTCCCAGGAAAAGACCTTTTATTTCTCGTTTTAAATTTTCTTTATGTTAACTGACTGCTTAAAGCGAAAGTGCTTAACGACGTACTATCAGGTTTATAGTGCGTGTAGAAATAAAACATTTGACTACAATAGCAGAAAGGATGGAGAGGAGAAACAGAAGTATAAAGTTTCAAGTCCCTACATTCTACATAAAATATTATGCTATTATTTGAAAGTAGACTGTAAGCTGAAATTCATTTTGTAAACCCCAGGGCAACTAATTTTTAAAAGAGACAGAGATCATAAGCCAATAGTAGAATAAATTAGAATACTAAAAAATATATAACTAATCCGAAAGAAGGCAAAGGAGGAAGGGAAAACAGACGGGACAATTAGGAAACAACCGCAAGATAGATTTAAACCCAACCAAGTCACTGATTAAATATAAATGGTCCAAACACGGCATGGAAGCATCATGTCAGGTACAAAAAGGATAATTTAGTGAATAAAACAAAGCTTTGTGCCCTTGGGAAGGTTAGGATACAATGGTGGTGATAAAGAGTGTGTGGTATGTGTGGGTGTGTGTCCCCACATCCATCCATCCAAATATAAACTAAGCAGTTGTGATTTAGTGCTGTGAAGGCAATAAAGGGGGTATAGTGACAGAGAAAACCAGAGGAGGCCCTGCTGAGTTAGGGTGATCAGGGATGGCCACTCTGAGGGAACAATATCAAATCTGAAATCTGTTTAGCAGTGGATCTTCTTCTGAAGAATGAAACTTTATGCTTAATCCCCAAAAGAAAAACAGACTGAAATCAAAGTAACCCTGGCTGACCAGGGTTAGAGCACCAGAGTCCTACCCACTTGCCTGAGGAGATTCTCAAAGAATCCTTGAAATACCCATAGGGCCCCAAGAAATATTGAGGTTAGTAATTGGATGCTATAGAAGAGTTCTGAGCAGGAACAAGGTCAGACAGACCAACCTGATTGGTGAAGTGGAGAATGGACTTTAGGAGAACACAATGAAAGTCGATGGACTATCTAAATTGCTGAGGTGAGAGATAAGGACTAAAAAGATAAATAGTATACATACTTAGAATACAACAGAAAAGGGCAAAAAAGATGGGAATAGGAAGACAGATTCCATTTTTTCCTAATAGATACTTCTTGATGTATCTGGTGACTGACAGTATAGGAAAAAAAAAAAAGCGGTAAAGCTGAAACACTCAAAAGTGAGCCCTAGGCTTAGGTGACTGTGTAGACAGTGGTATTAACCATGGACTAGCCAGGTGTGAGTCACATCAAGAAGGGCTTGGACAACATAAATCTAAAGTACAAAAGGGATGTCAGAACTAGAGATAAGAGGAGGACAGAGACAGAAGAGAAGCAGACAGACAGCCAATCCCACAAGCTCTCCAACTTCTTCTCCATTTATGAGAGGGGTAAACAGAATTCACTATTTTCAAATACATGCTGGCCAACAATAACCACAAATTAACGAATTCAGCTGAAATGAAGAAAAATAAAAACAAACAAAAGAAGAGACAATAATTCAAACATGGCACTATAAAAGAGCAAATGAAATAAACAAGTGAGTAATGAAGGGACTCTGCTCCTGAAACACAAGGATCAGAATTCCATCTAAATTTCTGGAGAGAAAGGTTTCAGGTCATGACCAAATGAACTGCTTATTTTAGAAGTATAAAACAAGTTTCTGAATTAATGGTCATAGCTATAAAAGGGTCTCATAAAAGTAAGTTTTAGACAAATGTCACAGATGGGATTAATGCATCAGTATATTCACAAATTAGCATCTTAAAACCAATAAAGCATTTTAACTAAGCTCAATGACTTGGGGAGTGGCTACCTATACAGCAATTATATTACTTGTGAATGACGTGAAGTACAATTACTGTTACCTTCTTGACACAAAGTATTTATTAATAGCCTAACTTATTCCTAGCTTTTGGTTTAAGTTCTTTTTTATATATTTCACGTGTAAAACAAAAAAATTTCTTCCTCTGCTTAAAATGAAGTAGTCCAGACCCTGTAATCATACTTTCTCCTCTGCCCTCACAAACCATACCAATTTGCTATCATTTGGCCCAATGCTAAGATATTATTATTTCTTAAATGAAAAAAATCAATTTCTGAATAAACTTAAAATTGATTCTTGAGATCTTAAGAACTCTAGACATCAGAAATTAAATTTAATTGCCTGAAATAATTTTTGAAGATACTGGTGATAAAAATCCAGCTACAAATTTTCTATTCAAAAGGCTAGTTATTGGATTTATAGTTTTACAACATGCACAATGTATATTCACTGCCCCAAAAGAAACTAGAATTATTAATACTAAGATACTTTCATTGTCAACACATGGTATACAGATATATTGAGAAGAAAAGAGTATATGCATTATAACTGGTCAATCCTACTGGGAAAGAATAGGTAAAATTCTACGAACCATGAATAAGGGAGAACATAAAATGTACTGCCCAAAGCAGGACTTTTTTGAGCGTGAAAATAGGCATGAACTATTAACAACATATCAGAACAGAGATGTAAACCATTAACTGTCCAAGGTCAGTGGAGACCAATGGTCATTTTATCCATGAAGCGCCATCACAAAGTAAAGGCTCACGACTTCCTGCCAACACTTCCCTTTCTGAATTTTTCCTACCTTGTCAGTAGCACAATAAGCTTTCAGTCAACTAGAAATTTTTATTATTAGAGCCCCCTTCTATATCACTCAGTTTTAAAACAAAGGGGTGAGTTGGCAAGGCTGTAATAAAGTATAAGAGGAACAGTCTAAATCAGTAAAGGAAAGGAAGTGTCAAACTGCAGAGGCACTCAAATGTAAAGACAAAAATTACACTTAGGAAGTAGAGTACCAGCAGTGTTAGGAAGAAAAGACGAAGAGATTGTCCAGTGTGATTAAATGGGCAAGCCCAAAACACAGGAAAATGTTTATGCATCGTCAAGCTTAATCATAATGTAATATATTAAAACTAATTTGGAAGAATTTACCTTCGTAATCTTAACATTCTTTAAAGCCCTATCCTAAACCTTATAAATCAGAACCCACTTGTTTATAAGATCCCCTAGGTCATTCTTAAGCACAGTAAAGCTTAAGAACTGCTACTTTAAATTATATTAATACAAAAACATCATTATCTTGCTCATGTCATTTTTAGCACACATCTATACTTGTTTAAAAATAGAGATTAAGAAAATTCAGGACCTCCCTGGTGGCGCAGTGGTTAAGAATCCACCTGCCAATGAAGGGGACATGGGTTCGGCCCTGGTCCAGGAAGATCCCACATGCCGTGGAGCAACTGAGCCCATGCGCCACAACTATTGAGCTTGCGCTCTAAAGCCTGCGAGCCACAACTACTGAGCCCATGTGCCACAACTACTGAACCCACGAGCCACAACTACTGAAGCCCATGCACCTAGAGCCCATGCTCCACAACAAGCAAAAGCCACCACAATGAGAAGCCCGTGCACCGTAACAAATAGTCCCCACTCGCCGCAACTAGAGAAAGCCCATGTGCAGCAATGAAGACCCAACATGGCCAATAATTAATTAATTAATTAAAATAATAAAATATATTCATTAAAAAAAGAAAGAGAATTCAGAACCCTGAGAAATAATAAATTTTCTGCATTCCTTACAAAGAACTTTTTAGAGTTTTTTTTTTAAAGTTTCCCTATCATGTAGACTAGAAATATATGCCACCTTATACTTCTTCTTGAGAACAGTATAAGAGATTGTCAGATGCCTTACCTAACCTTAAACAAATCACTCTCTAGAAACAGAAAAATCTATCAAAAGTCTAAGTAAAGGGGTTTCCCTGGTGGCGCAGTGGTTAAGAATCCACCTGCCAATGCCGGGAACACGGGTTCAAGCCCTGGTCCGGAAGGATCCCACATGCTGCGGAGCAACTAAGCCCATGCGCCACAACTACTGAGCCTGCACTCTAGAGCCTGTAAGCCACAACTACTGAGCCCACGTGCCACAACTACTGAAGCCCACGCGCCTAGAGCCCGTGCTCCACAACAAGAGAAGTCACCGCAATGAGAAGCCCGCGCACCGCAACAAAGAGGAGCCCCCACTCACCGCAACTAGAGAAAGCCCTCACACAGCAACGAAGACCCAATGCAGCCAAAAAAAAAAAAGTCTAAGTAAAAGTAGAATGTAAAATTTAGGTAAGGTGATAATAATTTACATCTGTAGTATCTAAAATTATTTTGGATTATTGTTTACCAGTTTAAATGAATAAATCAATGATGGAATGTTCACTTGCTGATACAGCATTTAGGAAAACATAATTCTCAAAGGCAGACTGATCCTCATTTTGATCACCATCTTTCTATAAAGAATCATTGTCTTTCTAAAAAAAAAAACCTACAGTGAATTACCTTTAGAGCTGATTTATTCTATTAAAAAATGACTAGGCTTAATAAATTTTATGATTAAAGTAAGGCAAAGTGTGTATTCTATCCACACATGTGGCAGGATAGGGTGATAAAGATGGGTGAAAGGTACCAGTGTTACCTAGTGGACAATGAGTTCCATTATGGAAAGGTCCATAAAACAAAATGACTGGTAAAAAGCAACCATTTCAGAACTCCACAGCAGGATATTAAAGGCATACAGGAAATGTGTTAAGCCAACAATTGTTATCTTTAAAGAATAAACCATCTGGCCTTCCACAAACAGAGAATTGCATAATTTTTTTAACTGGAGAGTCTTTAAAGATCACGTAACATAACCCCTTAAGTTTTATATAAGATAGATAACTGAAGCCCAGGGAGAATAAGTGAGAGAGTTGGATCCCAAATCAAATTATAAATATTTATTGAACACCTACTATGGATAAAACACTACTCCAAGGGTTACAGAAAATAAGTATAACAGTGAACCGCTTCTTCAAAGTTTCCATTCTCTATTTCCCAGGTAAATTACCTGCATGTAGCTCTCTGATGTTAGCAATATCCTTTTCCATATTCTGGCTTAGGGCTGGAAGGTTTAGGCCCCCAGGCCAAATCTGGTTCATCACCTGATTTGTAAATAAAGCTGTACTGAAACACAGCCACACACAGGCATTCACATTTCATCTAGGCTCCTTTTGCTCTACAAAGACAGAGCTGAGCAGTTGTGACAGAGACTCATGGCCTACAAATCCTGAAATATTTACTATCTGACCCTTTCCAGAAAAAACTTGTATTCTAGATCATCTTTTGCTTGATTTGAAGGATTTTTTTTTTCTTTTTTCATTTTGAAACTAATGGGAGGCTGCTTTTGCCTCAGGAACCACTGCCCACTGAGCGATGTGCTAGATGGTTTTGAAGGAAGAAGTCAGTGGGCTAAATATGGCAACTGACAACAGCTCTTCAGAACAAGTGAAAACTTGCTCTGGCACATAAAGGACAAGAACCAGAGGACAGAAGACGCTAACAGTCAACAAACATTTAATAACTGCTTCCTAAGTGCCTGCCATGGGGCTGAGCTCTGGGGCTACCCACATAAATAAGACCAACTCAGTTCTCAAAGAACTCAGTATCTGGAAAAAGAAACAATACTTTTATATTAAATGGAATAATAGAAGCTCGTGGACAATGACAGAGAATAATTAATTGAGGTTGGGGGCGAGGGAAACTAGTCAACCCCAAGGACAGTCACACAGAGACTTCTATTCCCCCTGCAGAGTTCCAGTTTCAGGAAGTAACCAGGATTGGAAGCTTATAACTATGTATGGTTGCCTCAACCCAAAGGCCACTACTTATAGGTGGGTGGAGTTAACCCTTGGGCTGTATGTTGCTTCCTGAATTCCTATTATAGCACACTTTTATTTTTGTTTAACCTTCCTAGTATATTCTTTTAGTTACGTTTTAAATTAACATTCAGCTTTAGTCATCTTAACCTATTTTACTGTGCATTTTCACTTCTGTTATTTTTTTAGAATCTTTGGATATAGATATTATTTTCTATCATTTTATTCATCTTTTTACACATTCTTTCAGTATTTTTGCCTAATATTTATTTATATTTTTCTTATACCCTTTTGTTTCAACTATTTTATCTTATTCATAGTACCTCCTTCCTTTTGCTTCTCTAAGTGAAAATAAACAGGGGTGATGATCAAAATAGTCAGCCACCAGGAAGGTATGGTAGCTGAACAATTAACAAGCCCAGCCTCAGAGTGGAGGTGGGTCCTGGAGTCCCTGGTATGCCTAGGTCTCACCCTTTTGTTGATGAAACCCAGGGTGATCAAAGAGGGTCCTGGGGTAGGGCAGGAGGGCTGAAGCAGCAGGAGCACTTGGGGACGGGATGTAGGAGTTGCTAAGTATCAACTGATATGAGAAATTGTAATATTTTAACAACCAGTATCACCATACTAGATAAATATCAATTCTGTGATTAGGAAATGGGAGAGTAAGTGGTATAGAGAGGAGACTATTCCAGGCCTCTTAAAATGGAGACAGATGCATTTTTATTTTGATTAACTTTCTTAAAAGTCCTTTCTAAAAGCCAAAGAAGACCCTGACCCTAACTCTAGTCACACTTAACTGCCCCAATTTTTAAAAATATACATCTATTTACCTTGAGGAGACAGTCCAAAATGGCCCTTCTTAAGAAACGTTAGGCTGGGACTTCCTAGTAGCGCAGTGGTTAAGAATCCGCCTGCCAGCTCAGGGGACATGGGTTCGAGCCCTGATCCGGGAAGATCCCACATGCCATGGAGCAACTAAGCCTGTGCGCTGCGATTACGGAGCCTGTGCTCTGGAGCCTGTAAGCCACAACTACTGAAGCCCACGTGCCACAACTTCTGAAGCCTGCACGCCTACAGCCTGTGCTCCACAACGAGAGAAGCCACCGCAATGAGAAGCCCGCACACTGCAAGGAAGAGTAGCCCCCACTAGCCGCAACTAGAGAAAGCCTGTGCGCAGCAACTAAGACCCAACGCAGACAAAAATAAATGAAATTTTAAAAAACCAGTGTTAGGCTAACTTTAAAAACAGTCAAGAGAACCTACTGAAGTAATACTGTTACACTAACTTCTAAAAACCTTTGTATCCGAATCACAAGATCTTTTGGCAGTAGCTATTTGGAAGAGCACACATTATAGACAGAAGGAAAGCACAGGAGAAGGTGTTGCAACTCAAGTTCCCACGAACTGTCATGTAGCTATAAATCACATGCTAAAATGGTTCGGAATTATGCACAACGAAAAGACCTAGATCCAAATTCCTAGAATGTTTTCTACGATGGAATGCTCCAAAGATAAATCCTAGTTAAATTTGATTCATCTATCTCCAAGTCAAAAATTCAAAAGTTTTTTTAAACAGTAATAGCCACTATGTATTGAATCATGTATCAATTTTGTTACCATTTTTGGTAATCTTGAAAACAATGCTACAAAGAAAATATCATTCAAAGTGATAGGTGAGGTCAACTGGCCTAGAGAGATTAAGTAGCCTGTTCAAAGACACGTAGCCAGTCACCAGTGGAGCTCAACTCAGTCTGGATCCACTCCATGCCATTCTCAATACTTACTTCACTGCCTCTCTCCCATCACGCCTGTAGGTCTTTTCCAATCTCTCCTCTATCATGAGAATTCTCACAGACTCAGAAAAGGCATAAATATAACCACCCATAAGGCTTCTCCTGCAATCGCCAATGAAAACTACCTGAAAAGTACTCCAAAGGCCCTCTTAAGTAAGGGATCCTACTTGATTTCAGGACACTATGAAAACCCAACACTTCCAAATCTCATTTATATAAACAAGAAGAATTCGTGAACTCCTTCACACACTTACACAGTGAGAACAAGGTATCATTTGGGTCAAGCCAGAAATTCCATAGCAGACCGATTATAATTTGGAGCTCAAGTTCTTCCATGACACTGTCCTGCCCAAGAATCTTTTAATGACATTTGAATTCCAAAGGATTCTCTATCTCCTTTGGGCTGTTATCACTTACAAGCATTTGAAGTGGCAAAAGAAAACCTCAGAGTCCAGTCTTTGATGAACACTTAAAACACTCTTTACTCATCTCATTCCCTTCTAAAAAGAAACTGGCCTGCCATGCTATTTCTCTACCCAACATAGGGTGCATCAAAGAAAAGCGAGCTATTCAGGAGATACAAAATCTAACCACTGAGAGCAACGGTTCGACAAAAATAAAACTAAAAAGATCACTTATTAAAGAAATCCAGTTAGTAATAGTTAGCATCCTCCATTCTTCACTAGTCAAATATAAATAGCAGCCTTTAAAACTCAACCAAAAGACATTTGGAATTTTATATAACAAGTGCTACGTTTTGGTCTGTTCCTGCTAAAAAGCTGTGCTGAACACCTCAAGAGAGGTATACCAGTATACTATTTAATGTTTATATCCCATGGAGTCATTAACACTTTATAATGAAATGAAAATGTTTTATATATATTTTATATATATATATATAATATATATATATATATATTTTTTTTTTTTTTTTTTTTTTTTTTTTTTTGCAGTATGCGGGCCTCTCACTGTTGTGGCCGCTCCCGTTGCAGAGCACAGGCTCCGGACGCGCAGGCTCAGCGGCCATGGCTCACGGGCCCAGCCGCTCCGCGGCATGTGGGATCTTCCCAGACCGGGGACCGGACACAAACTCGTGTCCCCTGCATCGGCAGGTGTACTCTCAACCACTGCGCCACCAGGGAAGCCCTGAAAATGTTATCTTAACGTGAGTCTCAACTGTTTTTGTAAAAGTCATGTGAAACAGCTATTTACTTAATCAGCTTACATAACCAGAGTGTTACAGAAATAATTATCAACTGTTCATTAAAGCACAACACAGGATCTGAAAGAGATGCAGACATATTGGAATTAAAGTGTTTTCCTATTGAAATATAGCTCTTAATTAAAATGAAAGCACCAAAAAATAGAAAAAGTATGTGTTCTTTGGTGAACAATTAAACTTGATAGATACACTAGTCTTTTAAAAATAATTTAAACATAAAGATTCAAAAACATCAAACACTGCAGTGAGGTGGAGTAGAAGAACAAAATGCCTTACTTTAAAACAATGGAATGGGCTTCCCTGGTGGCACAGTGGTTATGAATCCACCTGCCAATGCAAGAGACACTGGTTTGAGCCCTGGTCTGGGAAGATCCCACATGCCACAGAGTAACTAAGCCCGTGCGCCACAACCACTGAGCCTGCGCTCTAGAGCCTGTGAGCCACAACTATTGAGCCTCCACACCACAACTACTGAAGCCTGCGTGCCTAGAGCCCGTGCTCTGCAACAAGAGAAGCCACCGCAATGAGAAGCCTGCAGAGCGCAATGAAGAGTCGCCCCCACAACTAGAGAAAGCCCACGTGCAGCAAAGGAGACCCAACACAGCCAATAAATAAATTCATTTAAAAAACCAATACACTTTCTGTGGGGATGACAAATATCAGTATTAGGAAATCCAATTATCCAAAAATAAATAAATAAAAACAGGCATGACTATACTGCTGAGTGGCCAAGAAACCTCAAATAACTTGGTTAAGCCTCTCTGAACTTTTAAAACTTTTGTATAACAACCTATCTCACAGGGTTTTCGTGACGACTTAGATAACATCTGCTCATTCAACCAATATTTATTGAGCAACTATTATGTTCCAAACCCTGGAACACATCAGTAGACAAAGCAAAGTCCATGTTCAACTTACATTCTGAGAGGGGAAAAGGGACAGGTATGCACTAAATGGGTAGACAAATTAGACCATTTAAGTTATTTGTAAATCAAAACAAGAAAACAATGCCCAGAATACATAAGGTGATCAAATAATGTTGACATATATTTAGTTCTGTTCAATGTCTCATTATCTCTGTTCTTGGTGAATTATAAAAATCAATTATAATATATTTACACTCACTTATTCTTGACTCCAAACAGAATGAACAACAACAAAATTAAGGTTGATTCCATCAGAATAAAAATAACCCAGTCCTGGAGATACAAGGACTCTGCAGCTGTCACAACAGAAGCCCGTGGAAACACACTGCCTGATTCGTAGGATCTCACGCATAACTATGCCTAACATTCATTCTCCTTCAATGGTGAGACAGCCCTGAAGTATATTCTGAATCTGTGAAGGGCATTTTCTCCCCACCGACTCTTACACCGGAAGATAAATATTAGTAGAACTGGCACAAATAATATCTATCAGTGAAATCAGTCTTTGATCACATAATTAGGACTCTACACACAAAAAATTGGATTTTTAAGCATCTTATGAATATGATTACATAACATGAACATTTTGATTCCTTTTTTTATTAAGTAAAAGGACAGCAAATAAATGATTTACTTCTTTAACAAAATTGCAACATTATACAACTATATAGAGTCCCTTTATGATAAATTATAACTGTTAACTAATCATTTAATCAAAAAGCTCCATTAAAGTAGGAGTCGGGGGGGGAAATCAATAGGTCTACTAAAGGTTTTAACTTAAATATAAAATCCATGTTTATTCCCTAGACTTTTGATGTAGTGCCAAGTGCCTGTCTCTTAAGGTGAATTTGCTGATTACTCTGTTGTCTTTCTCGCCTAAAATACAGCCCATGTACGTCAACTATGATACCTAGTTTCAATTTCTTCAAAGTGGAGTGGTTAGTTGAAGGTATGTGAGGGCAAAATCCTTCCAATCTTGTATACTTCTCTGGCCTAAATGTAATTTAAAAGCAAACTTTTTGAGGAATTCACTTTATAGAGTATGAGCAAAGTATTCAACTTTTTTACACCGAAACAACTTTCTTTTTTCAGCTTCATACTTTACTGAATTATGTGATACCTAATTAAAATACATGATCACAATTACAACTGGCATAAACAAGTTTGGTTTAAAGTTTGGCAACCAACTCTTGGTAAGCCCACACCTGAATCTGTTAGGAGCAGAAGTGGTGGCAGGGGATTTGAACAGTGTACTACAGGCATTTGTTAATATATTTTACAGAGAAATAGAGGATTTCTGGTAAATCCAGTGTGTTGTTTGTGAATTTCTATCAAACTTTTAAAACATTAGGTTACTTAATATTTAGAGAAAGTTAAAAAATGAAAAACTTTATTAAAAGTGAAGAAAAATGTTCTTCAAAATATCAACCCCTGGGCTTCCCTGGTGGCACAGTGGTTGAGAGTCTGCCTGCCTCTGCAGGGGACACGGGTCCGTGCCCCAGTCCGGGAAGATCCCACATGCCGCTGAGCCTGCGCGTCTGGAGCCTGTGCTCTGCAATGGGAGAGGCCACAACAGTGAGAGGCCCGCGTATGGGGGGGGGGGGGGGGATCAACCCCTGCAAATACCTCAAAATTCTACACATATTTTTGTTAAAGAAACCATAAGCATCTATAAATATTTCTGGAGTTAAAAGTAGCAAGGTAAATTTCTATATACTGCAAACTTATCCTCTCACAAAAGTACAATTATCAATCCATATTACAATTTTGTCTAAAATTCCTTAGAAATAATTTTTTGGAATTTTGAAGTAACAATTAAAGAAGTTGGAAACAACTGATCCAAATACAAAGCTATGAGATTACATACCAGTTTTTCTCTAAAAGAATACTTCCTTCTTTGCACCACTGATATGAAATCTCTTCATACTCTTGATCTCTCCTTTCATTAAATGAGCAAACTGTAACGCCCTTTAGAAGAACTGTACCCAGTTCTTTGCATGACTTCTGGATAAACTACTGCATTATCTCTATCCCAGAACCACCAGCAAACAGGAGGTAAATTCATTCATGCTGAGTTGCAAGTAATCAGTGTGTAGACTGGTGTGAATCACGTGGGTTTTATTCTTACATACAATATAAATTTAGTATCACATTTTGAGATTCAAGAAAAGGACTTTATCAGTAAACTGAAATTTCAGAAAATCTTTTTACAGATATTGCCAAAGAAGTCCCTTAATTTTAATAGTCATTCCCTAAAGTTGAATTTTATTTTTGAAGAGAAAAATGGGGCAAGAGTTATTCCACAAAGGACCTGTGGCCTCTGAAATTTCAAACAGATTCTTCAGTTGTTTCAGTTCCATGATTTTGCTTTATTTTGACTGATTGTTAAAAAGATATATAGCATAGAAAGCCCTTAATCATTAAATTGAGTGCTATTTGAAAATTAATGTAAATTACAAAATCTCATTATTATACTTTATAACATATACGCTATGTTCAAAAATGTGTAAGACAGTCTTTAAAAAAAAAAAAAGGAGCCATATTAAACTAATGGGCATAGGATATTACATTTAAACACCAGGTCCCTATATATGCTGTGGTACAGTGAAGAAAGCAACTAAATGATTCAAGACTGAAAGCTAAAGAGTAAATTTTTAATAACATAAATAACTGCACATATTAATACATTCATATTCTTCACTTATGCATATCTATACTGTTGAACACAAAACTAAGTACTGAATGATTTACAGATTTTAATTGAAATTAAGAGGCACTAACCCATCAGTAGTCTCACCTCCACTTTATCCACCCAAATGAGTGAAGAGTATAAAAAAAAAAAAAGACTTCTAAAACCAGTATATTCTAGATATATTTCTTTTTAAAACTTAAAAGCTCCTTCTCCTTTCTTTTACATAATATTTTTAAAACAGAAATTTTAGTTTCTCCTAAGTATGACCCATTTTTTTTTTTTTTTTTTTTTTTTGCGGTACGCAGGCCTCTCACGGTTGTGGCCTCTCCCGTTGCGGAGCACAGGCTCCGGACATGCAGGCTCAGCGGCCATGGCTCACGGGCCTAGCCACTCCGCGGCATGTGGGATCTTCCCGGACCGGGGCATGAACCTGTGTCCCCTGCATCGGCAGGTGGACTCTCAACCACTGAGCCACCAGGGAAGCCCTGACCCTATTTTTTAAACTGACAAGAAACAGTGTTAAGGAGAGTACAAAGAAATAGAGATACTGCCCTGGGGAGCTTAGATTGAGAAAATTCTGAAAAGTAACTTGGCATTGTCTATCAAAATTTTAAATGTACATAGAAATTTATACTAAGAAGCAATCATACAAAGGCATAAAGTAATACAATAAATGAATAAAGTAATAAAATAAATGGATATTTATTACATAATTACTTTTAATAATTAAAGATTAAAGTCACTCAGTGTTCATCAATAAGGACTGATTGAATAAATTATGTCATACGATGGCGTGCATTATAAAGAGACAGAAAGATGGTTATGATTTATTAAATGAAAAAGCAAGTATCAGAACAGTTTAGATAGTAAATCTCATTTTTAAATTCTATAAGTAAAAATGTATATGTGCATATTAAATATGCATAAAAAACAGCTGTAAGAATATATATTAAACTTGCAGAGGATTTACAGAAAATCTTTCTACTAAATATTACATTAATTTCTATGAGTAGTTATATATTCCCTATAATAAAAATTCATAATCGTACAGAACATTTTAACATTTTTAAGTGTTTTAGTCCAAATTTTAAAGCAGGCATTTTTTTCATCATCTTCCTAAAGGATTTTCCTTTTTTTTCCCCCAACATTTTCTAGTTACCATATGCAAACCTGATTTTTCTCCTGACACGAGTATCATCCTCTCAAC
Source organism: Phocoena sinus (assembly GCF_008692025.1). Classification (NCBI taxonomy): domain Eukaryota; kingdom Metazoa; phylum Chordata; class Mammalia; order Artiodactyla; family Phocoenidae; genus Phocoena; species Phocoena sinus. The sequence continues at coordinate 72,812,053 of NC_045767.1, forward strand.
CCTTAAAAGGCATTATATTCAACTTTGCAGAATTATATGAAATAAACATAGTGACACAAAATAATCATTATTATATTCAAAGATTTTTTTTTAATATTTCATCCCAAATATTCTTTATCTTTAGAACAAAATGGGACTTTTTTTAAAGTGATTTCTGTAGTGATAGATAAAACTCAGTATCTTGTTTTTCACGTATATACCCTACCGATTGTAAAATAACTTTTTCCAACAAGTATAATCCTTCATCATAAAAATATTTTCCAAGATCACTAAACCGTTAACTTTATTAATGCCTTTATCTTGATCTATAGCAATCAATATTTCTCCATCTAAACTCAAAGCAAAATTTTGATACTAAAAAAATTTAGGCCCACTATATATTTACTCTATTTTAAAATTCTTTTTAGTTATTTAAACTTGATTTTCAAAATAAAGATTTATGCTCACTAGAATTCATACTTGTAAAAATAATTTTACTTTTCTAAAATAGTTTTTATTAAAGGACTGAAAATACATTTTTACTTTACCTAGTTGCTGATGTTGGTGTTTGTCATAATTACTGTGACCACTCTCCTCATCTACAGTCTTCTCTGATGAAAGCAAACTAAGAGGTTTCAACTTCAGCAATCCTGGAGGACTTCCCTGAAAACTCTCTCCAGTGTCCAAAACCACATCTCCCGAACGAATGGGAGAAACAACTCTCTTCAAAAAGTCCATTTTAAGGTTCTTCTACATTACTGGGCCCACGAGCACACAGAAGGGTGCTTGTACCAACTTCCTTGATGAGAAGGTTAAGGTCCACTCTTTGTGTCAAAGAGCAAAGAAACGTCATGTGAACTTAGGTGGGTCGACTGCCAGCTGTTTCGAAGCTGATTTTTAGGACATTTGCTGTTCATACTGATAAGAAGTCAAACAGCTACCGACTGTGAAACTGCACTTCATATATACATGTACATGTACAATGGGTGTTAACAGCAATACTGGGACTATAAAGTGTTTAGCATCCATCTAGTTTAACATTTAGACTTTGAAAACCTACACTGTGATAATGTTAAGACAAATTTACTTTGGTCTGAGGTGTGTCTTACTTTTAAATATGCTGAACAACTTAAATGTGAAACAGTAACTTGTTTTCAAAAGATAATTCTTATCATTCTGAAAATTCACTAATAGACCACAGGAACATCAAGTTTTACAGGAGGTGAAAAGGAGTAATTTAAAACTATACTGTATTATGAACATCCCAATATACTTTTAAACACACTCACAAAAACCTCTTCATTATAATCAATCATAAGTATCAACAGTAGCAAAGGAAACCTTGGCATGAATTACTAAAAAAAAAATTGATAATTTAAAATGTATGAATCTAAGAAAATAAAGTTGAACAGTTAAATTATAAATATTTAATAAATAAACCCAGTAATCAACCTTACACAATTTATTTCCAAATAACTGAGCATTCTACTAAATATTTTAAAATAGCAAAAGTAGCTGATCCTACTGCCTTACTACAATCCAGAAGCATGACAAAATGTGCCAGTAAAAGGTGCCTACATAAGACTTAATGAACTTAATGTCTTTTCTCCCTTCCTTTGCCTGCCCTCTGGTGGGGTTACGAAGTGACACGAAAGAAATGGAAAAAAAAAAAATGGGAACAGATAAGACGTAAACATCCCTAAACTAATCAAATTGATAACTCTGAAGGATACACATTTTAAAAATAAAAAAAAAATCTGATTCACTTAGTGAAACACAGACACAATCTCATTCTTCCAACACTCAATATGAAGAAATGCTCTACATATATTAAAAGATGAAGCATAAAATTGTCTACACAGGTATCAGGGAAAATTGTTATAATATGAAAACAAGGAAATTTCTGGTCTGAATTGTCGAGTTTTTAATCCTTATTCTTCTGCCACATTAATAACGAAGTCAATTATTCTCTATTTCATTCATTTAAAAGATGTTAAGTAAAAGTCCTCTACACATAAAGCATTAATATAGTATTAAGGTTCAGAGAAAATTTAGAGGATTTATTAATGCAAATTCTGTCTCACGGAATCCTACAGTGAAAAGGGGAAAAAAAAAAAAACACAACAAGAAGTCAAGTAAAGGACTCAAATTTCTTGCCCTAAAGCAGGACTGTACCAACTAGAAAAAAACACTGACTTTAAAAAAGTCCTTCTCAAAAAAATAAAATTTAATTTAAAAGTCCTTCTCAGAAGTAGATTCTCTCTTAACCCTGGAGCATAAGAGGATTAAAAATTCATATCTGATCAGCCTATTCCCTATACACAGAGAAAACAAACTGGTTAGAACCATAATCCATATCCCTTAATACCCTAGGAGTTATCACTGTATCTTACAGGGTTTTTGTTTTGTCCACCTTACCTCATTCATTCTTTTTTTTTTTTTTTTTTTTTAATTTATTTGGCTGCATTGGGTCTTAGTTGCAGCACGTGGGATCTTTGTTGCAGCATGCAGGATCTTTCGTTATGGTGCGCAGGCTCTTCTTTGTGGCACAGGGGCTTCTCTCTAGTTGTGGCATGAGGGCCCAGTAGTAGCGGCGCACGGGCTTAGCTGCCCCACAGCATGTGGGATCTGAGTTCCCCCAAATCAGGGGTCAAACCCACATCCCCTGCACTGGAAGGCGGATTCTTAACCACTGGACCACCAGGGAAGTCCCTCATTCATTCATATTTTTTTAACTGAAGGATAACTGACTTACAATATTATACTAGTTTCAGGTTTACAACATAGGGATTCGATATTTTTATAATTATGAAAAGATCACCGTAAGTCTAGTTACCACCTGTCACCATACAAAGTCGTTACAATATTACTGACTATATTCCCTATGCTGTACGTTACATCTCCATGACTTATTTATTTTATAACTGGAAATGTGTACCTCTTAATCTCCTTCACCTATCTCACCCATATCGCCAACACCCTCCCCTCTGGCAAGCCCCTGTTTGTTCTCTGTATCTGTGAGTCTGTTTCTGTTGTATGTGTGTTCCTTTGTTTTTGAGATTCCACATATAAATGAAATCACATGGTATTTGTCTTCTCTGCCTGAGTTACTTCACTTAGCATAATACCCTCTAGATCCATGTTGTTCTTTTGTTTGTTTCCTCTTTACTGATACAGTCTCATATTCTTTAAAACAGGTGTCCCTAACCCCAGGGCTGCACAGCAGGAAGTGAGCGGCGGGCGAGCAAGTAAAGCTTCACCTGCCGCTCCCCATCATTCCCCATCACTCGCGTTACCACCTGAACCATCCCCACCCCCCATCTGTGGAAAAACTGTCTTCCACGAAACCGGTCCCTGGTGCCAAAAAGGTTGGGGACTGCTGCTTTAAAACTTATACGTGTGGTTTTCCTCAGGTCCCATTGTAGGTCTTCCTTATCTGTGGAGCCCAGGAACACAGGGGTATGCAACACATGCTGATTATGGAGGACAAGTTACCTTCATGTTTGTTCATGATGTACAAGACAACCCTGTGTGTCACTGTTAACCTCACTATTCTAAACCACACTTTCAACTGGAAAAAGGAAGGGCAAGGATTAGGTGTTATAGGAGGGACCACAAGATTTTTCTCAGATTTCCTTCATTCAACAAATATTTGCCGAGCAGCTTCTTTAATGGCCTGTGCCCAATGCAAAGGCATTAAGGATATGTCTCCATCCCCAAGAAGCTTAACTCTTACAACTACAAGACTCCCTGTCTCAGTTGGCTAAGGCTTTGTTGAGCCTACATTATACTTCACTTTCCTCTGCCCAATAACCTCCTCTCTTTATAGGTTGTTGATCCCTAATAAACATCCCAGAAGCCAAACTCCCTTCCAGCATCAGTTTTTGGAGGACCCACCCTGAGACATACAGCAAGAGGGAAAGCATGGCACTCCAGTATCTGTTACTAGCTGAATCTATGCTGAATCTATGACAGGGAAATACCATAAAGCCTTGTTTGCATGTTGATATTTCTAAGATCTTTGGTTGATTATCACAACCTTGAACTCTTGGTGTAAGAGTTACAGGACTGAGAAATTATAATAAAGCCTAGTCACTCAAAGACAGCATTTAAAAATCTTTTTAGACCTCATGGTCACTATTTAGCCTTTAGAATATTTATTATAATCTTACCGCAGAATTCAAGACAGTAATTTCTTGGTGGTAAGCTGGATCATCTAATCCTGGCTGTGGGACTCTTGAGCAGTTCTGAGAATTAAGCATTTAGGTGTTAATCATCCAAGATTCAAATAAACGGCTTCAGCTCTGAAGGAAAACGTGAGATTGACACATTAGATATGTTTATAAAAAGTACATCTGTGTGTGACTCATATTTACCCTTACTTTTGAATATATTATATCGCAGTGTCACCTGGTGCTACAGTTATCCCTCTTTCAATTAATGTTGCATTACACTTTTTTCTAAGATTTTATTATGAAAAATTTCCAACTAATGCAAAACTATTAAGACTAGTATAACGAACCCACCGTTGTTAACTCACAGCAAGTCATGTTGCATTTATATTTTCACACCCCCGCCCAACTCCTATCCCACCACTCTGGATCATTCTGAGGCATTATACTATACCCCTTCATCTGTAGATAATTCTGTATGTCTCTAAGACAAAGATTTGCTTTTTAAACATAAGGCAGTACCATTATAATATCTACAATAAATTCAAAATAATTTCTTTACAACATCAACTACCAATCAGTGCTCAAATTTCCCCAACTTTCTCATAAGTGTTTTTTTAAACAGTTTGTTCTAATCCAGATCTAAACAAAATCCATACAGGCAATTATTACTGTCTCTCCTAAATCCCTTTTAATCTATAGTTTTTTTCCTTTCTTCTCTTTGCAGTGACAAGCCATGATGCTTTTACTAGGCTATGATTGAATGAATACATTAATACCTTAACTGTTCAATAATACATTAAATCCATTTTCATTTTATTCACTAAATTAATCAGATTTGCAAAATAGTTCATATACCCACTAGGCCTAATATTTATCCCATCTACAGACAGTGTTTAGGATTTAGGATGTATATTTTTCAAAGTCCTATTATAATAACTCTGAGCGGGTCATGGACTGTGAACTACTATACCTTATATGTAATAATTTGATGGCTACTAAGAATGAAACCAATGACCATAGGGAGTTACCCTTTTACCACATATAAGGCCTCACATGTAATCATGCACATTCCACGTTTTTGTTTTTTTTTTTTTTTGGGGGGGGTACACGGGCCTCTCACTGTTGTGGCCTCTCCCGTTGCGGAGCACAGGCTCCGGACGCGCAGGCTCAGCGGCCATGGCTCACGGGCCCAACCGCTCCGCGGAATGTGGGAGCTTCCCAGACGGGGGCACGAACCCGCGTCCCCTGCATCAGCAGGCAGACTCTCAACCACTGCGCCACCAGGGAAGCCCACATTCCACGTTTTTATTACCATGAAAGGTCTGTGCATTTTTCAACAGTTAAATAGGACACATTTTTAATTTGTCATTGAAACTCTAATCAACCTCATTTTAAATCACATCTGGTTTCCTACTATTTTTTCTGTTTAATGAATTTAATCCCCAACCCAACAGAAAGAACTACTTGCTGAAATATTGATTTTGTACTTAAAACTTCTTAATCTGAAATTCCTTTAGCCAATTTAGAAAAAAATATAATGATATTTCATTTATTCAGAGGTATAATCAACTAAATCATGACTAAAACCAAATCTTTGAAGCCCCAAAACTGGTAAATATGAACAAAATAGTAATTTAGATGTACTTGTTCATAATCAGATATCATTCAGACTTATGGAATTTTTGACTGCCCCACCAAATATTTCTGAATCTATTAACAAGAAGATATCTACAATTCTGCCATAACTTTTTATCCTTTATTTTATATAAGGTTAATGGAATTATTTCTCCCTCAAAGCAAATAAAGTTTATGTGACAAATAGCATACCATTTCTTGTACATAGTGAGCAGAGTACAGTCATGTGCTGGTGTGTATTTAATGAAATTTAAACTACTTTTCACTTTGTCTTCTAGGACAAATCACAAAACCAAGTACTCCTGGAGGACAAAGCTGTTTTAGGAATACTGCAAAAATTGCATCTAGGATCGATTTGTACTACCATGTCTACATCTTTCGTTTTGCTTCATTTTTGAATATCCTTCTGCTCAGACACAGCAAGGGCTAATGCCATGCTTTTTATATGCGTTTTCTCTTCTTATAACCACACTGTCAGAGCACTGTCATTTTAAGACTTCCCAATGTTTGCCTAGAATTTTCAATACCTCTCTAGTACAGATAGAGAGCCTTCCTATTTTCCACTTTCACTTTTGATAAAATAAACAAACTTTTGTCTTTAGTTACCCTGGAAAATATTTGGTTTATACTTCCCTGGCTTTCTTTATAGGTTATAATCATTTTTAGCAGGGATGGGTTTTTGTTTTCATTTTGTTTGGGTGTGGTTTGGGTTGTTGGTTTTGGGGTTGTTTTTTTTTTCATTTTTTCATATCAATTGCACTTTCACCTTGTCTCCATATATATCATCTAACATGGAACTCATTTTTATTTTTCATTTCACTTGATTAATTTGGAGAATATTTTATCTACAAGAAGAGTTACTTTTATTACCATTTTTATACTACTGCTTTTGAGATGGTCAAGGTCAGAGAGGTTAGGTAACTGTGGTCACCGTATACACAAGACCAAGCCTGTTGTTTCTTATTTTAAAAGAAAAAAGTCATATAAACAAGAGTGACTTGAGGAGGTCAGTTGGTGTTTGACAACACTGAAGATAAGACTGTAAATAGTCAAACAGCACAAGCTTTAAAGGACCAAGGCTTTAAACCTTCAGCAAGACTAATGATCTAGAAGCTTCCATGTGTAATAAATAAAGAGAACAGTGGCCCAGCTCCAGGGCTTGGGAGGATTCTCAGATCAAATGACGTCCTTCAAGGACAACCCTGCTTCGCTTCAGTCTAGAAAGTAAAAGAGAAAGTTGAATGGGTGCTCAGATAACACATTAACCTCATTTCCTTTCTGAAAAGAATTACGAGGGTAATAAAGAACAGAAATGCCACAAATCTAATGTATCCTAATTGTAGTAAGACGTGACATAAAAGTCTCTGGTATACATTGATACAGAAAATGATAATCTCAAGCAAATAGAGTAGAAATTAAGAATAAATGAATCTCAGTGATGTTCATCATAAGTACTCTCAATACTTACAGACTTGGAATACTTCATAATTTGAAAAGGAAAACAGGAAGTTATGGTGCCTAGCACAAGGCAGATTTGAGTTCAACATAATAAAAAGAAAAACTTATTATATAATTCATTTTAAAAAGCTGCTTCATAAAGAAATAGAGTTCCTGCTCACTGAGTTTTTAGGCAAAGATTGTTAGAAATGCTATAGAAAGGGTTACACCACTGGGTCAAAAGATTAAGCTAAATTACTTCAGAGATTCCAACTTGAAACTCTAAATTTCACTTCAAAATGTATTTTGTACTTATACTTGAATAATGGAATGTGTGGTGACCTAAAGATTCAATCATATTTCAACTAAAGAAAGAAACCACACTGCAAGATATGAAATCTATAAGGGAAAATTCCTGCCCTTCTATTGAAATTATTCTGGGAATACTGGAAGACCTCTTATAATGATGCAATGATTTTTGAATACATTGGAATAATCATAGCTCCTATTTGTAATAAATAGCAAAATAAGTGTAGAAAATGTAAAATGCAATGACTTTTTAAATCTGCTGAAGATAATGGAAAATGTGAAAAATATATTCACAAAGACTCAAACGCAGGCCGCAAATAATTACTCAAATTATCTTTTCTGTCTGGCTGGCAAAAGTCATTAAGATAAAGAATTTACAGTCATCCCTTTAATTAAGAAAATTAATGATTTATAAATTAACACTGGTTCCATCACACTTCAATTTTTAGAAATTCACTTTTTCTCTTATTTTAGAAATGTTATAATTTTTACAATTTTTAAAACAAACCTGCATTTTAATCTTTTGTCATTCTTTTAACCTTCTACCAAATTTCAATTTTAAGAAGTATGGAAACTTATGATGCTGACTAATGCAATCACAGATTACACTACATCACCTGCTAAAAATGCCGTATAATGGCACTGAGCTAGAATAATTGGGCTTCACTGCAAAAATCTAAATCTCTTGCTGATAAAGCAATGTTCTCTGCAGGTAAATTTTTCAACATTTTGCTGATTTTACATTTTTAGCCACAACAGCAGTTACTGCCATACCACTTGGTTTAATGAAAACAATTAGGAGAATTTTCCATTCTCAAGTTTAAGGGGAAGTTTTTCTATAACAATTTCATTCATTGAATCAAATGAAAACAGTGCCAAAGTACATTTTCTAATAGACTGATGAATGAATATGTATTGTTTAGAACAATTTCCTGTTACATTTCTACAGCATTACATTTCTATAGTATTTCTAACCCATTCTACAGCATTTCTGTTGGCACAGAAAAAAAACAGGAATTCGACCACAAAATTATCATACAAATGCCCTACCTACTCATCTAGACTTAAACAAAAAGAAAATTTTCGATCAAATATAGAAACAGCCAAGACATCAACCTCACTAAACCTGGAATTTTCTTCCATCCCTAATTTTAAAAAATCCATTGCTGTAACTATGCCACACATAAATTTACAGAAATCATACCTTTAACAAATATTTATTGAGCATAACTATGTGCCAAGAACCAGGGACAGAGGAGTGAACAGAACAGACAAAAGTCCCTAGCCTCACGGAGCTTACCGTCTAGTAGGAGCTTGAATTTTGAATTTGAATTTTTTTGAAGTCATTCTTTTGAGAATCTGAAAAAAGTTTGGAGGCCTCTCCTTCCAAAATGCACATATACCCTATTTTGCAGGGTTATGAACCTTTATAATCCAATCATTAATTATGGATTAAAAACCCCTGATAAAAATCCTCCTTAGGCTTATTTTCTATGTCTACCATTTATAGTTGATAGTTTCATAATTTTACTATTCATAGTATAAAGAAGTAGTACAGTCATCCCACAGTATCCAGAGGGTATTGGTTCCAGGACTCTGTGGAAACCAAAATCATCAGATGCTCAAGTCCCTTATATAAAAGTGTGTAGTATTTTGCATACAACCCACTCAAATCCTCCCATATGCTTTAAATCCTCTCTAGATTACTTATAATACCTAATACAATGTAAACGCTATGTAAATAGTTGTAAATACAATGTTAATGCTGTGGGAAGCAGCAAATTCAAGTTTTGTTTTTTGGAACTTTCTGGAATTTTTTTTCTAAATATTTTTGATCCAAGGTCAGTTGAATCTGTGGATGTGGAAGACTCAGATACAGAGGAATGACTGTACTTTTTTTTCCCCATTAAAATACTTAAGGTATTCAAATTTCAATAAAATATTTTCTATTTATTCCATTTGTCCCTCTCACAAATTCACAGACTGTCAGAGTACCCTTTATCAATCTTGGCTTTTCCAGAAAAAAATTGATCCTAACCTCTTTGGTAGCTTTATAGGTAAATTTTCTGATTTCATTAATTATTCTCTGGACCTTCTTAAGTTAAAACCCCCCTCCCTCTGCTCAGATCTTCAGCTAAAGTCTCTGTAGAAGTCACCACAGAGTCCCTGGAAGAAGATATACGCTCAAGAGAAACCACAATAAAACCTTATTTAACCCTAACAGAAACCATCAATTACCCCCAAATTTTTGTTCTTGCTTTTCACAAAAAGAGAGTGACTCCCTAGAAAAAAGCTTTCTTATTTAAAAATACAACATCTAAAACACTTTTAGGGTTATTACTGTCTCTAATCAATGTCTTATGCCTTTTATACCTATAAGTTTTTAAATTATACATTGGAAATTTCTCTACCTAATTATGATCCTGAGGTTCTAAAAGATCAAACATTAAAGAAAATTCATGAAAATTTGATATGTGTATTCTAGATGTTATATAAAACAATTTACAGTAAAAAGGTTTCAAGGCTAATTCAAATTTTAAGTTAATAAGAAAAATGAATAAGTAGCTGTGAAAGGTTACAGAGCAAGTAAATGGGCACAATTTAATCTTCAAAGTTTGTCTTTTCTCTTTTTCTCTGTGTTTATAGTCTCCAGCAAGCTTAGAGAAGCCTCACTTTTGTAAGAGCAACTATGAAAGCACAAATTCCCACTGATGTTTAGATGACCTATTTCTCTCAAATTTATAGTGCCAAAACAATTTCTCTAAGTTTAAGGAAGAATGATCATTTGTTACCTGCAGTCTCATAACTTGTATCAAAAGCCTTTAAAAATGTTTATGCTCTTTGACCCAATAATTCCACTTCTAAATGCTTTTTCTAGGAAGATAATCAGAAATGCACATAGAGATTTATTCACAAAGATACCATTGTACCATTATTCTTATGAACAAAATACTGGAGGGGAGGGGCAGAACAAAAACAAAGGACCAGTTGAAAAAAAAATCATGGTATAGTCACTAGATGAAATGTTATCCATCAATTAAAAAATCATATTTTTTAACTAATATACCATAATATTAACCACATATCTTTAAGTAATACGTAGAAAAACAAAACAGTATTTACAGTATCTTCCTAATTATTGGAGATAAAACTACATTTAGAAGCAAACAACAAACTTAGAAGGATAGACTCAAATTGTCAAGGTATTCAGTCTCTCTATGCCCATTTCCTCATCTGCAAAATAAGGATTATAAAACCTCTCAGGGCTATTATGAGAATTCACTTTTAGATGAAAAGTGCTTAAATAGTGTTGAACACATAGTAAGTACTCAAATGTTTATTGTTATTTATTAACTCATATAACATACGCTGACAGACAAAATCTGCAACATTTCTAAGAAAAAAAGAAATGAAGAAATTAAAAATTACTCATAATTCTAACACCAAGAGATAGCCACTATTAATTCATGTAAATATCTGGGTTAATTTCTTTCAGGTCTTTTAAAACGCATTCAACATTTTATACAATTGGTATCATGTTTTACCATTTCTACTGGTTACAAAATATTGTAAAATTTTATAAATATACTATGTGCATTGCATCCTTCCACTGGTATTGAATATTAGGTTCAATTCTTCACTCTATAAATAATATGGCAGTGAATATCTTGATTGGCAGTCTTTGTATACACCTTTGATTTTTCCCTCAAGAAAGAGTCTAGAAACAGAATTTCTATCTCAAATGGTATGAAATACACTTCGCCTTACTCCCAGTGACCTGTATAGAATGTAGACACATACTAAGTATTCAGAACTGCCAATTTCTCCACTTTCTCCATGGATACTTAAAAGCTATTAATTGGCTTTTTCATTGTAACTTTTCTATTGTGTTTTTTGTTTTTGTTTTTGCTGTACGCGGGCCTCTCACTGTTGTGGCCTCTCCCGCTGCAGAGCACAGGCTCCGGACGCGCAGGCCCAGCGGCCATGGCTCATGGGCCCAGCCGCTCCGCGGCATGCGGGATCCTCCCGGACCAGGGCACGAACCCGTGTCCCCTGCATCAGCAGGCGGACTCTCAACCACTGCACCACCAGGGAAGCCCTCTATTGTGTTTTGACACAACTGCTTATCAGGTATTTCTCTTTTTCCATTTATTCTATTTAAAGGAGCTCACTTTTCCTTTATATCAAACACAATTTGAATGTTCATAACTTCAGTACATTCCTCAAAAAGATTAAGATTCTACTTTGTATGTCTAGAAATAGAAGTCCTTGTCTTTCAGAAATACATCCTGAAATATTTACAGATGATGTGTTATGACAGAGGAACTGCATCAAAATAAGTGGGAATTGGGGAATGGGAATGGGTACAGTTAACAAAGAGTTGATCACGGTTGAAGCTGAGGAACAGGCACATGAACATTCATTCCACTATCCTCTCTGTTTAAATATTTATCATTAAGTATTTAAATATTAAATTTAAATGTTAAATGTAATATTTCTCTAAAGATATAGTATAAATATCTATAAGCATGTTTATATGTTTATATTTCTATATAAATATTTAAATATTAAACAAATGTTAAATATTAAATATCTTTAGTCTGGGGAAATTGTTTTAAAATAAATCTTTAAGAGATAAAATTATTAAAATCTACAGAACAATTACGGTTAAACTTCTATCATAATAATTCAATGATTATTAAAAAAATAACAAGACCAAAAATATTTAAGCCAAATTCAAAAGTGAAGTAAACAACTACAGTATTTAGAATCTCTCAACTACACTTGCCAGTAATTCCCACAGATTAAAAACATACTACAATGCCTTTTTCCAAACCATGGCTTCAGCATACCATGCTGATTCTCCAAAACAATATTAGTATTTATACTGTGCATTACAAGAATACAATTATGCCTCTGTATGTGCCCACATGAACATTTGATAAGTAGTTTTATTATGTACTAGTATTAAATAATCCAAATTCTCCTGGTGCTTAAATCACATCTTGGTACCAAGTTAGGCACATCATAAACAATTCTTACAGCTTAACAGTTAGATCCACCAAAGTGTTCATTTGTACCCAGAGGCATGCAAGCAAGACCAATGTAATGAAAACACCACCTTGCTGCACATCTTTATGTACTGGGGGAAAATATCACCTCTGTATATTTCTAACTGGTTAGAAAACACTACCTTGGAGTCAGGTCACGATGACAAGAGAGCATAGCAAAAAGAATAAGTAATATATTTGGGCTGTTCCCCAGGTTTAAAGCAAGGGTGAAATAGACTAGGGACATGTTTTCTAAACTCTTTTCACTGCAGTAAAGAAAAAAATGCATTTTACATAAATGAACATGTAATACATTTTATATAACAACCCAATATATATACACCCATATGATACATTTGAAATAATATATAATACACTGTGATAGTCTCCCACCTATTTTTAAAAAGTGTTATAGTTAGAGCTTCCCTGGTGGCGCAGTGGTTGAGAGTCCGCCTGCCGATGCAGGGGACACGGGTTCATGCCCCGGTCCGGGAAGATCCCACATGCCGCAGAGCAGCTGAGCCCGTGAGCCACGGCCGCTGAACCTGTGCATCCGGAGCCTCTGCAACGGGAGAGGCCACAACAGTGAGAGGCCCGCGTACCGCAAAAAAAAAAAAAAAAAAAAAAAAAAAAAAAAAAGCTACATGGAAAAGGACTTGAATTGTTCCTTGAAAGAAATAAAGGAAATCGAGAATTTGCATTGGCAGAAGAGAAAGAAATAAGAATGGAAATACAGGATACATGGTAGAATTAGCCCCTCTAGAGGTTTTTCATTGAAGAATTAGAGAGGTCCAATATAATTGGACCAGTTAATGTTGAGGAGTCTCCACAAGCCACAGGGAGACGTGTACTTGACACAGTCTGAAGATCCACCCTGAGCTCCCAGAATCTGCACTAAGTGACACTAACACAGACACGACCACCACTTACAGACAAGCTGGAAGAGAGACACATGGGACAACCCTTTTTAGATGCTTTGAGAGAAGTTACCTAAATATGTGCAAGCTACAACTGGGTACAAGGGAGACAGTCATCAATTTACGTGGAGGGTGGGACAGGAAAGACACTGCCAATGAAGCGGTGCTCATAGCCTCCGTTGCCAGGAAGTAACTGGAGCTACAATCTACAATGGCAGGAATGGCTTTTTGCCTCTCTTTGAGGAGTTGGCTAGCTGTTGATAGAAGAGCCATTTAAGTGACATATTAAGGCTTAATAAACATGACTATTTCACCACAGGCCTCCAAGCCATGACTTCCCATTGTGACAGGCTCCAAAGTTGGGTGCTATCACACACCCTCTGAATTGCCCAGCCATGCCCGGCTTTATCACCTGAAAGGTTATCCTGGGATTGCTTCCTCCCTGTGTTTATGAAAGAAAGTACTGTGTCGGATGAGGTTTACACCGATTGACAAATTCGTCTCATTCTAGATATTTATAAAGGATAATAAGCAATTTATTCGGATCAACATCCTCTGTACAGAAAGTAACACATTTCAAAGTCAGTAACAAAACAACATTCCAAATCAGTTTGGTCACTATGGATGACCATATAGAACATGCCACAAAGCTTAATCTTTCACATTCCAGTACATCCAGTAACTCTAAAAGGACTTGCACACAAAAGTCAAAAAGCTCCACCCCACCAATAGGCTTTATTCTTCACAGTGGTTAAGTCAGTCTAAACAAATTACAAATATGGGAGGGTAGAATTCAGAATTGGTTCACTGCACCCTAAGAAATGGTGCCCTAGAAATCCAAATTAATTAAGTGACCAATAATAATAAAAATAACCATCACTAATTACTGAGGGCCTACTATGTGTGAAAAACTAGGTTAGGTGCTTTACACACGTTACTTCATTTTAACCCAAACAAACCCATAATTTCTGTAAATGTTCAACTTTGCAGCTTTGGAAACTGACAAGACTAGTGAATAAACTGAGAAACACTGCACATCTGGATTCTTTTATATTTTAAAAGAATAAGCTATTATACGGAGTTATATGAGATAAAGTTCTCAAATTAAAATGCAATTATGATTTCAATGTTTTTATATTGATTCTGAACCTCAGAACAAAAGCAAGAGAACTTTCAAAAAAGGATAATTAAGCATAATTAACACATAATTTATCTTAAATATTTCATGAAGAAAGAATAAATTTGCCGTATCAAAAGTAAAAAATAGGAGGAAAGGGAGAAATCATATTATGGCTAACAAATCATCGAGATGCTTATTTAAAACTAAATTCAATCATCTTCTGCTAACGTCTCACTATTAATTTAAAAGTCCAGGAACAATTTGTGTGTGTGTGTGTGTGTGTGTGTGTGTGTGTGTGTGGTACACGGGCCTCTCACTGTTGTGGCCTCTCCCGTTGCGGAGCACAGGCTCCGGACACGCAGGCTCAGCGGCCATGGCTCACAGGCCCAGCCGCTCTGCGGCACGTGGGATCCTCCCGGCCCGGGACACGAACCCGTGTCCCCTGCATCGGCAGGCGGACTCTCAACCACTGCCCCACCAGGGAAGCCCCAGGAACAATTTTATAAAGGAAAGTGATATTTCTCTGTCTCAGCCAGAATTCTTAAAATAATCTTTAATCTAAAATATATGTTTCCGGGCAGTCCTGGTGGTCCAGTGGTTAAGACTCCACACTTCTACTGCAGTGTGTGCGGGTTCAATCTCTGGTCGGGGAACTAAGGCGGCCAAAAAATTAAAAAATAAAAATAATAAAATATATGTGTCCCTAAGATGGATGCTCACAGGTACAAAATTCTGTGTCAGCAATTTCTACATTACAGGGAGAACCTGACCAAGTATGCAAGTTGCTGTGTCTGTGGTTTAACTGCAACTTCCCTCCACTTAAATCATCCTTTTTCTCCTGGGTCCCTGCATGCCTCTTTTCCTTTATTCCTGCTCTATGTTGAGAAAATTTTTGGTCCCTGGCTCAATTTAGTGGATTCAGGGTCATTGGAATTATGCTTTTTGAATGTTGACTCTGGACCAACTTCCCAAAAAACTTTAGCGTTCCTAGAAACGTTACACCAGGTACGGTATAATAAATGAAAATAGACATAATCCTACTACCTTTACTAGCTCAGCTTGATAGATATATCAAGCTATGTAGTGAAGGACACAAACACTGAATAGACATAAACCTTAAGGAGTTGGCGGTGTGGTGTGATTCATCCAGCTCTACAGCCACCCCTAAACTGTCCTAGAAGGAGACTGTTCTAGAAAGTTCCAGTATGGTACAAATGGAGTTATCATAAAACAACAAAAGCTTACCTTTTAATATATCAGGCTTCTGAATTAATGTTGGGATTATATTTGAAGCTGTAATATTCATGCAGGATTTAAAATGGAGAGTGCAAAGTGAGGAACTGAGTCATTTCTCCCACCTCATCAGGTTTTTTTCACCCTCACTTACTTAGTTACATAAATCCTACGTTGAATGCAATATTTCACTTACAACAATTTTATCATTCAAGCCTTTCATAAACCTGTCAAACCATGAGCTGCTTGAAACATTTTTCTCTTTTACAGATACTTAGTTTTAAAAATAAAATCCTTCATCACTCTAAACTTGAAGATCACAGTACCAAATGATAAGTTGACTCTTACCTATAAGCACCTGCCCTAGTTAATATTTCACAGTGATTTTTAAAAATTCATATTCCAGAAACTAAGACTTAATGTCCTAATTTAATCTGAAGCAAGCTCATTTAAAATTTCTATTAAGATATTTTTACCTTAAAATAATACAACCAAAATACTTCTCATTAGTTAACGTTGCTGAAACACCCAAAATCTGAAATGTGACTTTAGGAAATTTAATTTAAAAATAGCTTTAAAAGGTTTAGCTTCTACTGCATTTCCAATGACAAAATTAAATCCCATTTAGTATGCAGGCAAAATGATTATATAATCTCCCAACCCTTTTATTGCATCAATAGGTATTAGAAATCAAAAACAGTCATTTAATTCAAGAGGTGATCCAAAGAGACTTAAAAGTTAGATTAATATCTGAAAACTACATGTAAGACAAATCTGTATAAACCCCATTTCCCTTATAAGTTCAGAGAAATGACCTCATATGAGAAAGCAACACAATGTATGTAGCACAGTTACGCAATACAAAGCTATATTAACTTAGACAAAGTGACTTAACCTCATTTATAGGAAGAAAATGAGAGAGGGAAGAAGGGAGGGAATAAGAGAGGAAGAGATGAAAACCTGTTAGAATTTTAAAAGATGGAACACATAAAATCATTTACGCAAGTGTGTAGGTAGTAATGATAGGACCCTTCTCTTCACAAACGAAACATACTGGCTGGCCCCGATACACAAACAAAACCACGTATGAGAATCAAGTATATTAAACTTAGTCAACATGCAGACCACTATTTTTAACCTAGCGAGGTACCCGGTCAGAAGTTGTCTAAGTGGACAACTAGTCAGCAGGATACCTCAGGTAAAAGCAGAGGTACATTTAGATATGCTACATAGTCATGGCTTTATTGACCCCTCCCCACCAGCATGGAAATTGAGTATTAATCCTCTATATACCCCCAGTAAGTCAGAAGAACTCTCTGATATTGCCATATAAACATATTTTTGCCAAAATAGTATAGAGAGTTTAAGTATTATTTGATATCCACTGAACTGTAAAGACTGTTTCAAAAGGCAAGTCAGATTTTACTATTTCTAAATGAGGTCACTCCCTGAAGGTTCAATACAAGATATTTATAAACTTGTACTTGAGACCTACCTCTTTTTTAAGAGATTTCAGTGAGGGATCTAAGCACACGGAATGATCCCTAATCTCCTACAATTCAACACATATCTACTGAGTCCTTGTCTGTTCAGAAAATGAAATATACACAATTCTTTGCACCCCAAATAAATACAGGAGTGCTTCTAATACAACACAGGCTGTGATGAATCTTAGAACTGACATATCAACAAATGTTAAAAGTCAACCTGACTGAGGAGATTTAAGGATTAGGGGAACAGTTAGGATCTGAATGGAGACTTTAGGGGAAAGAAAAAAAAAAGAGAGAGAAGGGGAAATAGGGTTCAAGAGGCAGAGATGTCATGACAGAAGATGAAGATGAGTTTAAAAAAAGAGGTAGAGGGCTTCCCTGGTGGCGCAGTGGTTGGGAGTCCACCTGCCAATGCAGGGGACACGGGTTTGTGCCCCGGTCCGGGAAGATCCCACATGCTGCGGAGCGGTTGGGCCCATAAGCCATGGCCGCTGAGCCTGCGCGTCCGGAGCCTGTGCTCCGCAACGGGAGAGGCCACAACGGTGAGAGGCCCACGTACCAGAAAAAAAAAAAAAGAGGTAAAATAATATCAGTCTTGGCTGCCTAAAGAAAAGTAGTCTCAGAGGAGCAGACCTTGAAGCTTAAAGAAAATGAGAAAGGCTTCAATTTCAGGTGGGCTTTCATTTTTCTGCAATGAGGGAATGTGTTAAGGTTCAGAGACTACAGAGAAACAAAACCAACAGGATAATATAGATACATAAAAGGATATTTATTATGGGTATTGGCTCCCACAATTACAGAGGCTGAGAAGTCCTACGATCTGCCACCTGCAAGCTGGAGACCCGGGAAAGCCAGGGATAAAATTCAGTCTGAGTCTGAAGGCCTGAGACACAGAGGAGCTGATGGTGTAACTCTCAGTCTGAAGCCAAAGGGGTCTGGGGTCGGGGGGTGAGGGTGATATGCTGCTGGTGTTAAGTCCCAGGGTCCAAAAGCCCAAGAACCAGGAACTCAAATGTCTGAGGACAGGAGAAGATGGAAGCCGCAGCTCAAGGAGACAGAACAAATTCACCCTTCCTCTGCCTTTTGGTTCTACTTGCGTCCCCAGTGATTGGATGACGCCCACCCACACTGGTGAGGGAGGATTTTCTTTAGTCTACTGATTCAAATGCTAATCTCTTCTGGAAGCACACTCACAGACACATCCAGAAATAATGTTTTACCAGCTCTCTGGGCATCCTTCAGCCCAGTCAAGTGGACACATAACATTAACAGTCACAGGGAGCCACCAAGAGTTTTCGAGAAAGAAAGTGATATGAACAGACCTGGGATTTCTAAAAGTTTGCTTCTGAACCAGATTGGCTGGCGAACAGAGACTAAAACAGCGTGGGACCAATTTGTAAAAACCCATCAGAGTAGTCAGGAGGTGACTTTCTGAACGAGGGCAGTGGATATAAAAATATGGGAAGAAAGAACAAAGCACCAGAGTAGAACTGAAAGAATGTCACTAAGAGAATGAATGCGACACTTCCACTTTTCACGGTTACCACCACAGCCTCCTCATCAACCTCTACACACACATCCCCTCCACCCCTAGAGCCAGAGTGATCATTTTACAAAGTAAATCAGATCACATCTCATGGCCCTCTACCCCTTCTCCCTACATGCCAGCCAAACTGGTCTGATCATTTCCTAGAACTTCTTTTCTGCCTCAGGATCCTTCCACATGCTGTTTCCTGTATCTGGAACCCCAATTTTTTTCACCAGGTGAACCCTAACAAACCTTCAAATCTCAGTTTAAATGTCACTTTCCCTAAAAGGCTACCCCCTAACCTCTCCAATCTAATCACGTGTCCCAGCCCATAAATTCTCTCTTGAAATACTTACCACCCATTGAGACATGGGTTTGTGTGTATATTTGTTTACTACCTATTCCCCCATCAGACTGTTCCCTGAGAGCTAGGATTGTGACTATCTGTTACCTAGTGCCTAGTCCAGTACCTGGCACTTGGTAGGTGCTCAACAAATACTTACTGAATTAATAATAAATAAACCATAAAAGATCACTCCAAGTTCTCAAGTAGGAAAATGGTAACGCCATACCTGACAAAGGGAACACAGGAATATCAGGTTTGTGGATAAAGCTGAATCCTATCTGGGACATGTTGAGTTTGAAGAAATGGTGGGATAGGTTTGAGCTACAGAAGTGGAGTCATCAAATACTGAATAATGATTTAGCCAGAAGAAAAAATGTAACGGAAAAGGATAAGAAGCAAAACAAAGCAAACTAGAAGCAGATTAGAGACTACCTCTATTTAACTGGCAGGAAGAAGAAAGCAAATGCACAAAATGTTGATATTCCTAATATGTAAAGAGCTTATAAAATAGAAAACACCAACAAACCTAGAGAAAAAGAGCTAAAGAAATGGACAGTTAAAAAACAAAGAAATGCAAATGCCTCAATCATATAAAAAGATACTCAGCCTAATATGTCCAAGATAAACACGGTATGTTATGTCTAAAAAAATGCATAGTTGATTTAAGTGGTTCTGAAATGTCTATGAATAAAACTTTAAAGTTAAAAAAAGATATTCAACCTCACTCATAATGAGAGATGAAAATTAACACTACAATGAGGACAAAAACCCCAAAATTCTAACAATATATTCTGTTGATGAGGTTATATATACACAAAGAGGCACTCTCGTACATTACTGATGGGAACACAAAGAGATGTAATTCTTATCAGGATAAATCTGGCAATATCTATAAAACTGTGTACTCATTTACCCTTTGACCCTGCAATTCCACATCTAGGAATCTGTCCCAAATGTACAATGGCAAAAATATAAACACATATATATGAATTACAAAGTTATCCATTGCAGTACTATTTACAAAAAATTAGAAACAATCCAAATGCCCATCATTTGGGAACTGGTTAAATAGCACTGTTTTTTCATTCATGCAATGAGATATTATGTAGCTATAAAAAGGAATTAGTAATTTACTACTAAGGAGTGATCTCCAGAATATGTTAAGTGAAAAAAGAAAGCATATAATATTTTATCACTTGTCTAAGGAGGAATATGAATATATAGCCTACTTATATTAAACTTGGTTTTAGAATATAATTACTTAGAAAGAGAAAGAAAAGGGTAGAGAAAACAGAGATAGAAGTTAGACTCCTTTGAATAAACCTTGTTTTGTGGATTTGACTTTGGAAACATGAAACTATTATACATGATCATAAAACAAAATTACATTTTAGAACAGTCATTAAACATCAAAAATAAAATAAGTTAACTTAGGGACTTCTCTCGTGGCACAGTGGTTAAGAATCCGCCTGCCAACGCAGCGGACACAGGTTTGAGCCCTGGTCTGGGAAGATCCCACATGCCGCGGAGCAACTAAAACTGTGTGCCACAACTACTGAGCCTGCGCTCTAGAGCCTGCGAGCCACAACTATTGAGCCCGCGTGCCACAACTACTGAAGCCCACATGCCTAGAGCCCGTGCTCCACAACAAGAGAAGCCATTGCAATGAGAAGCCCACGCACCGCAATGAAGAGTAGCTCCCACTCGCCACAACTAGAGACAGCCTGCGCACAGCAACGAAGACCCAACGTAACCAAAAATAAATAAATAAAATATAAATTTATTTTAAAAAATTAAATAAGTTAACTTAAATGTATACCCTGTTGGTGGCAGAACTATACAGAACAATTATTAAGACTAACTTAAACAGTGTGGTGGCAGCCCCTAGGAGGGACCCAATGATCCCCACATCCTGGTATTACACTGTTATATAACTAACTTCTCTTTAGTATAAATTGGATTTGGAGACTTGCTTCTAAGAAAAGAATGCAGTAGAACACCAATATTCATAGAAGTGTTATTCACAATAGCCAAAAGGAGGAAACAAACGTCCATCAAAGGATGAATGGGTAAACAAAATGTGGTATATACATGCAATGGAATATTATTCAGCCTTAAAAAGGAAGGAAATTTTGACACATGCTGTCATGTGGATGAACCTTGAAGACATTATGCTGAGTGAAAAGAGCATGTCACAAAAGGACAAATACTGTATGATTCTACTCATGAAGTACCTAGAGTAGTCTAATTCATAAAAACAGAAAGTAGAATAGTGGTTACCAGGGGATGTGGAAGGGAAGACTGGGGAGTTAGTGTTTAATGGGTAGAGTTTCAGTTTGGAAAAAGTTCTGGAGATGGATGGTGGTGATGATTGCACAACAATGTCAGTGTACTTAATGCCAATGTACTTAATGCAATGTACTTAACTATACACTTTAAAATGATTAAAACTGTCATTTTATGTTATGTATATTTTACCACAATAACTTAAAAAATAAACAAAAGAATGCAGCATACGTGTTGGGCTGTCACTCTAAGAACAGGTTACTAAAAAGGCCATGGGTTCCATCTTGGATACCCTTTCCTCCCTTGCTCCAAGCCAACAACCAGCGCCATGTTGTTAGCTGCCTCATGGAGAGGCCTGAGGGACTGGTCTCCAGCCAATGGCCAGAAAGGACCTGAGACCTACCAATGATCACATGAGTGCATTTCAAAGCACCCCAAAAGGCTCCTTTGTGGCTCCTCCAACTGAGCCCTGGGATATACACAGCCCTAGCTAACATCTTGATTGCAGCTTTATGAGAGACCTTGAGCTAGAGGCACTCAGTTAAGCTGCACCCCACAGAAACTGACCCACAGCAACTTTGAGATAATAACGTTTGCTGTGTTAAGTCACTAAGTTTTGGGGTGATTTGTTACACAGCAACAGATAATGTTTCATACAACAACATGGATTGAGAAAAGAAGGCAGACAGAGACAAAATGCTGGTACTGCTATTCTGAGACTGTTGTGTGTATTATGGGGGTACTATAAATAAGTAATTATGAAATATTCTAATTGTATTATTCTTAGTGTCACTGAGAACTAGAATTTTCAGTTGAAAGATACAGATGTAAAATAAAAAGATTAACTAAAAATCTTATAGTATTGAAACTGAATTGGAAGTATCAGTATGAATTCATGAGGTACTCTATCAAAAAAAAAAAAATTTTTCCCTAGTTCTGACTACCAAAAAAGGCCTAGAAACAATGGTCAACCCACTAGGAATGAGAATCTCTAGAGCTCAAACTGTGGTCTTGAAATTCCATTCCCCAGTGAAGGAATCAGGGCTCCTTGGAGAAACTACTGACACCACGTGTGGGGAGGAAATGTACGTGATGAGCCTGGAACTCCTTGTTATACCAGATAATCAAGAAGCTATCAAAAACTACTAGAGTCATGTCAAAATAACTCAGTAAGCAAACTTAAAAGGCTCCCACTGGCCAAAGATTGAATAATTTGAGCATCAATAAGGGTAATTACCATAATGAATTTTTTAAAAATCCAATATGTTTAAATCTAAGAGTCTATAATGAATGTGGAGAAGGGGAGACCCTAATTAGTCACTGTTGGAGAAAGCTAATATACCCAATTCATTATTTTGAAATTCATAAGCCAAGGGAAACTGTCAAGCTTCTGTCTAACATTTCCTATACAAACTGTACTACCACGTAACAAACAGTACACATGGAATAGCTTCTCTTTATAGAACATTTCACCTAATAAATGAAAAGTAAAGTTACAATATTAAAATTTTCCAAACCCTAATGATTTAATAGGCCTCAAGCAGGGAGTCCATCACCTGTTTTTGTAAATAAAGTTTTATTGGAACACAGCCATGCCCATTCATTTATATTTTGTCTATGGCGGCTTTCTCATTACAACAGCAGAGTTTAGTAGTTGCAGCAGAGGAGACCAGATGGCTCACAAGGCCTAAAATATACACTATCTGCCTCCTTACAGAGAAAGTTTGCCAACCCCTAATCTACAGCATGGAGGCAAAATGGCAACTAATCAGCAGAAAAAGAGAGACAAAAAGAGAGGCGTTGTGTGCACCAGAGAGACACTTGCCCAAAGACAAAGACTTGCCAAAAGAATCTGAACTTGAGTCTGAGCAAGTCTCTAGATCCAACAACCAGTTAACAGGAAGTACAAAGGTCAGATGTGTATGCTTAATCACTTCACAGGAGTGTAATCAGAAACATCCACGTCTACAAGACAAAGACGCAATTTGTTCAACAAATAAATTTTAGAAACAAAAAGGGAGGGGAGGTTGAAACTTTAAGAGACAAATCAACCAACTGCAATGAGGAAGGGCTTATCTAGACCCTGATCCAATCAAGTCAACTGCTTTTAAAAATGTGTGAGGGGAATTCCCTGGGGATCCAATGGTTAGAACTCCATGCCTCCACTGCAGGGGGTATGGGTTCGATCCCTGGTCAGGGAACTAAGATCCTGCATGCCATGTGGCGTGGCAAGCAAATAAATAAGTAAATAAAATGTGTGAGAGAATTAGAATTAACATTGATTGGATACTTGATTATATTGGAATTGTTTTTTTAAGATTAATAATGGTATCATGGTTATATTTTTTAAAGGGTCTTATACATAAGGATATGTACTGAAATACAAATACATTTTATGATACCCAGGATTTTCTTTAAAATAGTACAGGAATGGGAGGGAAGTCAGTGAGAGATTGAAAATTTGGCCATGACATGATAATTACTAAACCTGAGTCACGAATACAAGGGGATTCATTACACTAGTCTGTTTACTTTTATATGTCTTAAATTTCCCGTAATAAAAATTATAATAAGGTACATAATTTCTTTAGACACAGAAAAATTCTGAAGTGAAAAGAAGAACAGGTCAGGAAGTATGCTAGACAGCCCCAAAAAGACACCTTGACTGTGACAAGGTGTGGGGTCTTCTGAAGGAAGGGTAAGAAGCCAACCTTGAAAAGAACCAGTTTAGAGATCAAGTAAATGACTGCCTAGTAGATCCAAACTTACTTATGTGACCTTTTCTAACTGCATCAAGCAGCTGGAACTAGGAAATATATACATGGCAAATTAACTTAGGTTTGAGATTTGGACAGGTTCCTCACAAAGTTAAAAAGGCAACAGAACATAAGATGCTGCTGCAAATATGATCATGGGGTTTGGGTGAGTAGAAAGCAAATGAAGCTAGGAGATAGCTAACTTAACTACAAAAACAAAATGCCAAGAAACTACACGTCATAATAAAGACAAAGAAGAGATTCAAAAAGTGTGGCACGATAGAGGGTTATGATCATGAGAGGAGACTCCAAGACCACAGAAATTTAACTAAGTGATGATGTGATCTAAGGCAAGAAGTGACGAGGTGTAAAACCTGGGGACTCCAGTCTTGGTGAACTAATAATGCTGGCTTACTAGTAGGTTTCAGCTACCTGCCAAAATATCGTACCCTTCTCCCAAGCTCATTTTAGAAGGTATCTGTATTTTTTTAAAGGGTCCCAGGATTAGAATCACTGGTGTAAGATGTAGGGATCCTGGAAAATACTAAGATGAAAACAATGGATGCTAGACAGGTCAAGGAAACATGATGAGAGCCACTAATAAGATATGAGAAACAGAAAGGGAACAAATGAAGAGTCAAATGAAGGAAAATTCCAGAGGTCAAGAGAAGAGAAGGATAAGAATGTGGAGAAAAAAAAATAAAAGATATGACCTTCAAAAGAAAATGACTGAGGGATTTCCCTGGTAGCAGAGTGGTTAACACTCCGCCTGCCAATACAGGGGACATGGGTTCATGCCCTGGTACGGGAAGATCCCACATGCCGTGGAGCAACTAATCCTGTGTGCCACAACTACTGAGCCTGCCTTCTAGAGCCCGCGAGCCACAACTACTGAGCCCATGTCCCACAACTACTGAAGCCCGTGCGCCTAGAGCCCGTGCTCCACAACGAGATAAGCCACTGCAATGAGAAGCCTGCACATTGCGACGAAGAGTAGCTCCCACTCGCTGCAACTAGAGAAAAGCCCGGGCACAGCAACGAAGACCCAGTGCAGCCAAAAATAAATAAATAATTTAAAAATATATTTCCAAAAAAAAAAAAAGAAAAGAAAATGATTAATAGTGGGGACCTTATTCTAACCCCACAATTCAAATAAAGTAGTCTAAAAACATCTCTATTGGAAAGGCTAGAGAAGAAAAGGTATCCTCAAAAAAACAAACATCTATCAATGTGTTCATAACAAAGTGTTAGGTGTATGAAAGCAGCAAAAAACCTTATAAACCATTTAGTTAATTCACTCATTTCATAGATGAGAAAACCAAGGGCTACTAAGACTAATAACTTACACTCAAGAACACTATGCAATTAATGGTTAGAGTTACAGCTAAAACGTACCACATTCTTCACTCAACCTCCCTGCCTTGCAGCCTCATCTAATGCCATGGTTTCTATTTGATGACTTACCTCTTCACAATGCCAAATGTCACTGTGTATTTTTATCCATAAACAGCAGGCATTTGGTAACTATCTGCTGACTGACACTCAAAATGAATGTTCGATATTTTACAACAATAATTTTATTTTAAAGGTTTCCCACTTCAGCAATTTGTTCTGCTCAATTTTACTCCTCTGCACCGTCCCCCCCCCAAAAAAATATGTTTTGAGTAAATCTCAGAGATGTTCAAAAAACATATTGGCTAACTAGCACTTATGCTTCCAAAAATTCTTAAAATATGAAAAGGGACACACAGTGCCATGCTATAAAAAGAACAGCTGGCATTACACACCTCTCTCATCAACTCCATAAATGTGCACATAATTTACAATTGCTAGGAAGAGGATGTTCTTGACCCAATGGACTCAAGACACCTAAGTAGGTAGGAAAAGAGAGCAACAGGAAAAACTACCTCAGCCTTATAATAAGAGAATATACAGACCTAAAGTTGGAATTTGTGGCTCTGGCAAAATGAAAACAGAACCAATAACAAATCATAAAATACTAACATTTACAACTCACTTAACGTGCAATTTCTAGTTCAGCACTGAAATTACTCTATTTTCACAGCTTTTTTATTTCTTAAATCCAAAATTTCATCATTCCATAAAACAGTTTTCTTCCCAAATCAAACTACTTTTAGTACGCCCAGTTTTATAAGTTCACTTGTTGTAATAACCACTAAAAGTGGTAATCACCCATAGCAGTAAATATATAAATTTAAATCATTATTTAAAAAACACTTGGAGTTAAAATCTCTAATTATGAAATAAATATAAACTATAATCTTGTGGCATCAAAAACTGCCACTTGTATATGAAAATGAAATTATTTGTAAAATATCAATATATAATACAGAGCATGTAAAGTACATATACATAAAGGTGTTTACCTATTTTTATATTTATTCCTAGCAATTGTAAATTATGTGCACATTTATGGAGTTGATAAGAGAGGTATGTAATGCCAGCTCTTCTTTTTATAGCATGGCACTGTGTGTCCCTTTACATATTCTAAGATTTTTTGGAAGCATAGGTGCTAGTTAGCCAGTATGTTTTTTGAACATCTCTGAGATTTACTCAAAACACATTTTTGGGGGTGCAGAGGAGTAAAATTGAGCAGAACAAGTTGCTGAAGTGGGAAACCTTTAGAATAAAATATTTTTATTCCATACCAAAAGAGAATGCAGCATAAAAAGGGGGAAGGCAATCCAAACAAAAATTGTTTTACAAGTTTCTATTATTCTTTTTTAAAAGTACCTATCACTTACCACTTAGAAAGGGTTGTTGAGGCACAGAGTTTGTAGAAAAGACACCAAATTTGGAAAAGATCCATCTAGAAGCTTTTTTCAATCTGGAGCTTGTACTTTATAGGCACGCAAGTGGGCACACTGGTGCAAAGCAGTAGTGATTCACCATGTACAAAGCAGAATGTGGAATGTTAAAGGCTGAAAGACAAAAAAAAAAGAGAGAAAAGAAATATGGTTGGTTATTAGTAACAGCCATGTTTAAAACAAAAGCTGTAATATTTTAACAGTTTTCATATAACATGTATCATTATTGAAGTTAGTTTTTATTACTTGAGAATTTGGCCAAGAAGAACTTACTTATAAAAAAATGTCAACTGTATAGTGAAAGCATCTATCTGGAGAGAAAAAACAAGAAAATGAGAATTTGTCTTTTTTTTTTTTGGCCTCGAACCATGGCTTGCGGGATCTTATTTCCCCAACCAGGGATCGAACCCTGGCCACGGTAGTGAAAGCGCCAAGTCTTAACCACTGAACCGCCAGGGAATTCCCAGAATTTGTCTTTAAAGGTTCTAATTTAAATTTTTTTCACCACCTATAATATCTTTCTCAAGTATATTATAAATTTCCTCACCATCTAAATAAACATAATTACCTGTTTCTTGATGACACAATGGTCATCATCATGAGTTCTTCTATAGTACTTGAGGATACATATATTATGGGATTTGAGGTAATGACCCTAGGACTATTGTTTTTCAAAAGGTACACTGAGGAACCCCAAGAAATGAGCACTCTCCATTGCTGGTGGAAGTGTCAATATCTACAAAACCAAGAATGCATTTATTTTTTGACCCAACAACTCTCCTTCTGGGACATTCTCCTACAGATATAATTACACATTCACAAAATAAAGTGTGCAGCAAGATTATTGTGGGATTATTTGTAAAAGTGAAACACATTGAAAACAACTTAAGAGGACTGGTAAAATCACCTATGATACATCCATTAGAAGGAATACGGTGCAGCTGTAAAAATAAATAAGGAAGCACTCTGTGTACTTCTATACAAACATCACCAGAATATGCTAAATAAGCAAGTACAGAAAAGCAAGGTATATGTATATATACTTTGTTATATTCTGTTTTTAAAAAGGGGAGGGAAAGAGGGAAGTAAGAATATCTATTCTTATTTGTTAATTTTTATTAAAAAGCACTGTAAAGAAGAAATTGGTATAAAAAAAGCAGGGTTATAGTAAGGAAACAGGGATGGAAGTTAGGCCTTTTCAAAGTGTCATTTTGACTTTGAAACATGTAAATGTTCAAACAATATAAAATTTAAAACAAGTTCCCCAAATAAGCTTAATTTTACTTTTTTTTTTTTGCTTAATTTTACTCTTTCATCCCTTTTTTATAAACACATGAGCTGTTATATGATCAGTGTAACAAGGCTACTTTCCTGGAAAGTTGAATGGCAGATTATTTCCTTGTCCTTCAGAGAAACCCTTTTCTTTCCTACTGGTAGCATTCTACATATATTCAGTGCCTACTATCTTCCAGCAATACATACATCAGTGAACAAACTCAAAAAAATCCCTGCTCAAGTGACCTTAAAACTCAATTGTTACCCATTTACTCATTGCTAGTGAAGGTACAGTAAGAAAGGAATACATATACATTGCTAGAGGAAATATAAATTCTGAAAAGCAATTTGTCAATATGCAACAAGAATCTTTAATACGTGCATAGCTATTGATTGACCCAGTAACTTCATTCCTGAGAACTCAAAATGAAGACCGAATTTTACATATAAATTTTTTTACATTATTTATAAAGAAAAATTGTAAGAAATATAAATGTCTGAAATAGGGTAACGGTTGGCTAAGTTATGGTTTATTCAGCAGATAGAATATTATGCTGCAGTTAACCTAGAAGTAATTTCTAGTTAACATGTTAGATTAACCACAAAAATTTATTCCCACTCCACCTCCAGGCTCCTCTGAAATAATTGTAAAATTTGAAAAATTAATAAAAAATAAGAACACAAAAGCCAAAGAGAACAAAAGAGACATTCTCTGATAGGATAACATTAAAATACAACTTCAAAAAACATGGGGAAATGCTGTTAAACAACAAAAAAGGCAGGACTCAAAATCATATATACTTTTAGCCATATTTTAAAAATTACTTCAAAACATGGAGAAAAAAAGCCACTCAATATTATTGCTAAATAGTGATTTAAAAATAAATGATTTTTTCTTTTATCCTTTCCTATATTTTCCAAAATATCTACAAAGGGCATTTATTACTATTATAGTCAGAAAAATAAAATCACTTTAAAAACATATACATACCCACTAGGATGGCTATAATCAAAAAGACAGATAATAACAAGTGTTGGCAAGTGTATGGCTGGAACCCTCTCTCACACTGCTGGTAGGAATATAAAATGGTACAGCCACTTTGGAAAACAGTCTGGCAGTTCCTCAAAAGTTAAACATGACCAACCATTCTCTCCCAGGTATATAGCAAGAGAAATGAAAAAATAACATCCATGTAAAAATATGTGTACAACAGCATTATTTGTGATAACCACTACACTACAGAAACCATCATAATAGCATTATTTATAACAGCCAAAAGGCAGAAACAATACAAATGTCATCAACTGATGAATGGATAAATAAAACGTGGTATGTCCATCCAATGGATTCAGCCGTAAAAAAATATTGATACATGCTACAACATAGATGAACCTGAAACACATTATGCTAAGTGAAAGAAGCCAGTCACAAAAGGCTACATATCACATTATTCCATTTATATGAATAGACAAATCCATACAGTATAGAGAGAAAATAGATTAGTGGTTGACTCCGAACAGCGGGGGAGGAGATGGGGAGCTAATGGATACGAGATTTCTTTTGGGGATGATGAAAATATTCTAAAATCAATTGTGGTGATGGTTGCACAATTCTCTCAATATAAAAAACCTCAAATTGTATACTATAAATTGGTGACTTGCATGGTATGTGAATTATATCTCAATAAAGCTACTGTATTAAAAAATATATACATATAGTCTATAACTTCACCACTAACCAGTATTTCACATATTATTCCTTATCACCTTGCAACACTATATAATAGGACAAACATTAGATTCAAGATAAAACCAGACTCTTGCCAATCCTAAAACCATGGACAAACCACAACTCCCAAGTTTCAATTTCCTTTTGGGGGGAAATGGGGAGTCCTCTCTGGTACACCATCTCATTTTTCTCCCAACAGTTGAGTCGCATGCCTACCAAGAGCAAATTATCTTATATTTGTTCCAAAATCTTTTTATGCCTGTTGTCTTTACTATAATTATATAATTTAGTTAAATATTATATCAAAACATGAGTGCAAAAAGAAAATGCTTTGTCTCTGAAAATTAAGCTGTACGATTTGAAAAAGGCAAGTTACTTTAAAAATATCCTAAAGAAAAGGTCTCAGCTATACATCAAAAGATTGATGATGGGGCTTCCCTGGTGGCGCAGTGGTTGAGAGTCTGCCTGCCGATGCAGGGGACACGGGTTCGTGCCCCGGTCCGGGAAGATCCCACATGCCGCAGAGCGGCTAGGCCCGTGAGCCATGGACGCTGAGCCTGCGCATCCGGAGGCTGTGCTCTGCAACGGGAGAGGCCACAACAGTGAGAGGCCCACGTACCACAAAAAAATAAAAATAAAAAAGACTGATGATGCACTAGCATTTATACACTTATCAACTATAAAATATTTAAGGCATATATCCTTCCTATTATTTTTCATTTCAAACAAATTTTTTATTTAACCATTCTAACTACTGGTGATTGTACAATCAATATTGTATAAGAGAGATTCTACTCCATGTAAAGTATTCGTATAAAAGACTAACAGAAGTATACTACTATTATTCTATCTCACACTCTAAAGACTGATGGTTGACCCTACTGAGTTGTCTCTTAGTGAGGTTGAAACTTTTCTATCCTTCAAGTTCCCAGGCCCACCATAGCTCTGTACTCTCTACAGATACCCTCATCTCTTAAACTGAAAGAAGATGCCCAATGTAAACTCTTCAAGTTCAGTTCAAGGCTGCTAAAGTCCCTCTTCCTGTCCTCTTGGACCCTCCAAATCCTCCCTTTTCAAAGCCAAACGTACATCTGACCTGTATATTCAGATGACCATTAAGGAAAAAAAAATCTTACTTACACTCATGCACCATAGACTTCTCTTTATTTCCTCTTACTACACATTTGGGCCTCTACTTTCTCATCTCTCAACTCATCAAGTCAGTCATTTACACTCTGACCCCAACTGCTGCAATACTAAAATACTCTTCCATTAAAAAAATTCTAAGTGGTCTCTGACCTCCCCTCTCTCACTACTCTGATGCATCTCAGATAATGCTGCCAAGTGCATATTCCAAATGCAAAACTCTGATCACAAAACTCCCTGCCTTGGTAATTCAGTGACAGTCCCAATGCCTATAGAATAAAGTACAGAAATTCCTTAGCCTCAGAGTCAAGGTCCTAATGGAAGAGAATAAACTGTTAGCCCATTTCCCTAATGTTCTCTAGACTAGTCAGGCTGAACTCTGCTCTATGCAAACATGTCCCATTCCTTCCTACGCCCAGATCTTTCTTCCATGTGGAATGCCCTCCCTTTGTTTCTATGCATTAAATTCCTCTAAAATCATTTTTAAAGTAGAAAATCACTTTTTAAATCAGAGCCTTGGGTTTCTCAACTGTAAGACTTTTTATAAGGATTATTAAGTGTTAGAAGTATTATAAGTATTATTAAGCATAAACTTCGAACAATAGCCAGCAGATAGCACTCAATAAATGTTGTTACAGTTGTTCATTCAACATAATGAGGACTCAACAAATATTTTTTAAATTGACAGGCGAGACAAAGCAAAACAAAACAAAAGTCTTTTCTATACTACACTATACTCTTTGCTCTCAAAGCAACAGTTTAAGATCTGACACCTCTGGAAGTTAAGATGATGAAAACTTCTGATAATCAATAGTTTTCAGTTTCTGGGAATCTCACACAGATTTATGATGTAAGAACAGCAACCCACTATTTCGGATTTAGTCAAGAACTTGATTTATAATCACTTCACGATATGTTATGCCACACACCCTAAACTTATACAGTGCTGCATGTCAATTATATCTTATTAAAATGGAAAGAGAAAAACAACTTAATTCACTAACATCTACCAAAAATAAGGAGGGCAAGCCTTACCAAAATAGAGTAGTTTTATGATTCACTTTTTTTTAAAAACTGTGTAAAATACACATAACATATAATTTACCATCTTAACCATTTTTAAGTGTACAGCTCAGTGGCACTAAGTACATTCACAATGTTGCACAAACACCACCACCATCCGTCTCCAGAACTCTTTTCATCTTGCAAAACTGAAACTCTGCACTTACTAGACAATAACTCCTCTTCCGCCCTCTCCTCCCAGGCGCTGGCAACAAGCATTATGCCTTCTGTTTCTATGAGTTTGACTACTCTAGGTACCTTATTTAAGTGGAATCATACAGTACTTGTCCTTTCGTGACTGGCTTATTTCACTAAACATGAGGCCCCTTCAAGGTTTGTTTGTGTTATTTACTTTTTCAGCAAGAACTTCAAAATCACACGAAGGACATGGTTTAAACATACTCTAGTTTAAACTCATGGTTTTAATGCACACCATATTATATGGCACTAAACTGCAGACTTGGATGACTCAAATTACGGATAGAAAGGGAAAGTAGAATAACATGTACCCAATTACCTGGTATGATACCAGGTATCAAACCAGGTGCATTTCACACAAAATTAAGACCACACAACTCTAAAGAGGTAGGTTATTATTATTCCCAGTTGGTAAATGAGAAAAAGGAGATTCAGAGGACCTCCCATGCCACTGCCCTATTTCCATTTTGTTTTCATCGTAGAATTTATCACTATCTGACATACATACATATGTACATACATTTATTTCCTTATGTGCAAATTATACGTAGGCAAAAAAAAAAGTTGAGAATCACATTTATGCAACAAAGTTGTATCTTTAATACAACATGGCTTGGAATCTGAACATTTTATAATCTCTAGCTTTCTGAGATGCTTGTCCATAGGTACACTTCTTTTTTTTTTTTTTTTTTCATAGGTACACTTCTTAGATACTCAAAAGTTGGGAGACTTTATTACTGCCAAAGATATATATATTTTTTTTTTTGGAGCAGGTATGGGAGGTAGGGGGCACTAGAGGACAGAAGTAGGGGATAAAATTCCAACTGAAAAGTCCAAGGGTTCAAGAAGGCCAGTCTCCAGTAAACCGAAATCTATTATTACAACATCCTCATCTTCTATGAATTTTGTTGTTTTAAATCAAACTTCACCTGAGGAATTTTCTACCAAGCATGAATTTTTAATGGGAGGGGAGATACTAGTTTGTGATGGATGTTCTACTTACCCCTTGAATATATTCTCACTATAATATTAGCTATATTTACAGTACTGTGGATTTCCTTCTTCTGCTTCAGAGTGAAAAATATTCCCACCACACTGTATTGCTACATTTTCTCCCTTAAAATTAGTTAAAACTTTTTATTACATTTTAAGAAATTAAGAACTAGATACCTAACTTTTAAATTTGTTAAACTATATTTTTTCATAATTTAAATGACAACTATCTCCACCATTAGAAGAATTTTAAATGTTCTGAAGAGAAATCAAAAAATGTTAAGAGCTCCCACTAAGTAAATTCCCATTTGTAACAAAAGTCTACATTTCCCATTAGCTTACTGTTTTCATATAATAATTTCTTTTGATCACAGTATGAAAAATGTTACTCACAAAAGGAGTACTGTATTCACAAAATAATTTTATCTTTACTGATATAACAAGAAGTCAGCGGTTTCCTTTTTGTGGTAAACAATGGGCCTTGGGAAACACATTCCCTGTTAAATGTCTTTCACATTTTTTAAAATACACAATTGGTTCAACTTCCTAATAATCACCATTTACCAGAAATGTGAAAGATAAAAATCTATCAAGATACACAATAAGACTAAGCAAGCCAAAAGGAGGAAAACAAAAGAAAATCACAAAGGCTCCCTGAAGAGGGTGGGGTAGAGAAAACTTCCAACCTAACCTCGACCACCTCTTACTAAAAAAAAAAAAGGAGAACATCAACGTCAAGGTGACAAAAATCTCACATCTTTTTTCTCCATTCCTAAGGGATCATGTCCATTAGCATACAAATATACCATAATGATCACTCGCCTTAAAGAGAATAAAAGCGGGGAGCCCTCCTCCCTCCTCCACCTCAAAAGCCCTGTCTTGACTGCCCTGTTTTTCTGCTCCCCTTTACAATAAAAGTCCTCCAGACAACTGTCTCTATTCAGTATTTCACTAGCTCCCCTTCTTCATCTCATTCTCTCCTCTCTTCTACCCCCAGGGCCGCTGGCCAGTGTTACTGATGACCTCCACACCTCATGAAATCCAAAGGTCAATAATCAGTCCTCATCTTAGTTGACTCCACGGCAGCATTCCTCTCCCGCCTTTTTGAAACACTTTCTTCACTTGGATGGCAAGATGCCACACTCTCCTGGTTTTCTTCCTTTTCCTCAAGAGCTGCTTTTCCTCTGCCTCTTCTCCAACTCAACATGTTGCAGAGCCCAGGGCCAGTCCTTGCCCCTTTTCTCCACTGACATTTACCTCTGGACCTTATCCAGGCTAAAGGCCTTAAATTCGAATCTGGAATTTGTTAGCATATAGATGGTATCTCTAGCCCAGACCTCTCTCTACTGAGCACTAACCTTGCAAATTCAAACACCTATCTGCACATCTAACGAGACGTCAAACACAACTCTTAATACAGCCCCCTAAATCTGTGCCTACTCCCAGCACTTCACTTCAGTAAATAACACCACAATTCTTCTAGATGCTCAGGCCAGAAATCTGGCAGTCACTTTTATTCCTTTCTTTACCTCACACCCTCGTATCTAATCCATCAGCAAGTCTGTCAACCCTGCTTTCAAAATACTGTATACCTTAAATCTGGCCACTTCTCTCCCATCCACTGCTTACCACCTAGTCAGAGCCGTCATCATCTGTGGCCCAAACAATTCATGTCGCCTCTTAGCTGATGCTGCTGCATCTACTCACCCCTTAATTCTACACAGTCACCATAGTGATCTTTTTAGAATATAAATTTATTCACTTGCGCCCAAAAATCCTCCACTGGTTTCCCATCAAATGCAGAAAAATATCCCATGGTCTCCCTAACATTTCCTTTCCTCTATTCTAGCTACACCAGCTTTCCTGCTACTCTTCAAGTTGAAGAAGCTTATTCCCACAACAGGGCCTATGCACTTGCTAACTCCTCTGCCTGGAAAGGTCTTTCCCTTGAGTATGACTTGCCCACTCCCTTCCTTCCTTTGCTCCCAGATGACTGCAAATGCTCCCACAAAGAGGCCTTCCCCACCATGCTAATCTGAAATAACCAAAACCTATCACACTCTAGACAAACTTAGTTTTTCATCATAGAGTTTATCATCCAATATTTGTTTAATCTTTGCCTACATGACTAAAAACAAGCTCCAGAAGGGCAGAGACTGTCTTGTTTACATTTATAATCCCTAGCACCATCTCCTAGCTCACAGGTACACAATAAGCATTTGTTGATTAAATAAATGATGTCAAAGGTAATACATGATATGCACTATAAAAAAAATAAACGAATAGACTTTCAAACATTTTATTAAACAAAATGAATATTAACTGCTTCATAAGGTTCCATTTTACAGCGTTTAGAGGAGATAAGAGTAGCACAGAATGACAGAGGAAGAGGTAAACTTCTTGTCTTCAGTACATAAATCCAATATATTTGCATACTCTACCTTATATACATTTTGAGCTGTAACCTAATGTTTCCAGAAAATAACAGGTTTTAAACTGTTTCTTTTCTTCTTGTTAAAGACCTGAATCAACCTGCATCCAAACAATTAGCTTAAAAGGAGGAATAATACTTACAGGATAACCTAGGAATACATATTTAACAAGGTCAGCTGCCTGTTCAAATAGCCCTGAGATAACTTAATCAACACAAAAGGGAAAACTCTAGCAACATTAGAAATTAAAAAGGGGTATCACCCCACCCCTGAAATTCTAAGCTCCCACAAAGGTATTCTAAGGTAAGAACAATGGGAAAGGAGAAGTAATCTGCCCTGACATCAACCATTATTGCTGTGCTCGAGAGCGGGCTTACAAGTCTACTCCACCGAGGCGCACCCCAGAAGATAATGCTCAATCCCCCCCTCCATCAAACTCACTGGGCTAAATACTAACTGCAACTTTCAACAGACTCCGACTATCCTTTAAGAGCAGGATAAGACAGAATAAAATCTCATGCCAGGCTGTGACGGGGCCTGTACTATTTATCAACACAGGATATAGCACGTATACAAAAAAAAAAAAATCACCAGTGTTAAAAGAACTGGAAATACAAGATTCATCAAAATGTTCTGAATTCCAAGGATAATGATCTTGGCAGAATTCTAAACAAAGGTGTGAGACGTGAAACCATTTCCTTTTCTAAGATATTCACTCTCTTGGGGGGATACAGTGGTAGTAAGGCTTACCAAAGGAATGTCTACAACCAGGCTTAGGGACTTGAGGAGACTCCTCTCAAAAAACAACAAATCAACCAGTAAAAAATGATAATAATAATAAAGATATAGAGGATATTACTCACTTTCCCTCTCCTTCTAGGCTTTCCTTCTCTCTCCTGAAGTCAGACATGGTCATGTGATTTGTGTTGGCCAATGAAATGTGAGGAGAATTGATATATAAATGTCCAATGGAAGCATTTAACTGTTGGCACTGGGCTCTGTACCTCTTTCCCACTGTCTCTGTAATTATGGAGGCAGGTGTTGATATGGAAGTGCATTGCCAAACCTGTAGGCAGAATACAACTTGCCTAAAAGGCATGAGCCTTACATGAATAAGAAATAAATTTTTGCATTTTAAGCACTAACAATTTGAGGATTGTTTTCACTGCAGCATAAACTAACTTGATTATTTTAAAATTCCAATAAAATTAATTAAAATTCGGCAAATCCAGAAAATCAGACAAGGGGAAAGATGTTTCAGAGATAGAAAAACATA
Organism: Phocoena sinus; assembly: GCF_008692025.1. Lineage (NCBI taxonomy): Eukaryota > Metazoa > Chordata > Mammalia > Artiodactyla > Phocoenidae > Phocoena > Phocoena sinus. The sequence continues at coordinate 72,849,254 of NC_045767.1, forward strand.
CAAACGTGACAGCATAATGAGAAATGGTTTATAACCATAGAAACAGAAGGTTTTAATGGAATATCCCTTCAAAAACCAATAATTTCACCTTAATTAAAAAATTTTTAAGAATAGTAGGCTAGCTCTGGAAGGATGCACAAGAGGCTGGTAATACTGGTTGCCTCCAGGAAAGGAAACTATATGGTAATAGAAAAAGTGAGGAGAGACTTCCGGTTTTCATTCCGGCATGAAAAGACACTTAGAAGTCACCACTCCGTCTTAAAAAAGTAAAAAGATAAACATATTGAAAAAGCAACAGCTCTTTTAAGATTCATAAGAGGAGTGAGGTCATAGGGCATACCACTACTCCCAAAACTGGAGACAGGCAGGTGCAGAGAATCACAACTTACGGGAACAGAAACCCATGAGCAGAAGCTTCCATGGGAACCAGTGCCAGGGTAAGAAAACCTGAACTTTAACTGACAAACTGCTAGAGGCTCAGTGTGGACAACTCTGAGAGTTAAAAACGCCAAGCGGGGGCTCCCCTGGTGGCGCAGTGGTTGAGAGTTCGCCTGCTGATGCAAGGGACACGAGTTCGTCCCCCGGTCCGGGAAGATCCCGCATGCCGCGGAGCGGCTGGGCCCGTGAGCCATGGCCGCTGATCCTGCGCGTCCCGAGCCTGTGCTCCGCAACGGGAGAGGCCACAACAGTGAGAGGCCCGCGTACCACCAGAAAAAAAAAAAAAAAAAAAAAAAAACTCCAAGGGGACCAATAATAGGGGGAATCCCATACTTGTGAGTTTTATCTCCAAGAGCTCCACCTGGTTCTCATAATGAATATCAAAGAAAAATCCCCTCAAATTTCTGGCAGGGGGAGGGGAAAAATATTTTGAAATACTCCAAAGCATTCTGTTCTTCTTAACAAAGTCTGCCCTCAGGAGAAATTAAGAAACTCTTTAACCAGAGCCTAACTGAGCTAGGAGGAGAAGGGAAATACCCAACCCCAGCTCCCTCTGGCCATCCTGTACCACCTAAGGTAGAGAAGAAAACTGAGAAGCACTTGTGAAATCCACAGTCTGGAGGCACAGGCTGACCCCCCAACACACACCTCACCACCACATTACTGAGAGTCTACTTAAATCAGTCTCTTACACTTGGTACTGTAAGTCCATGTCCAACTACCAAGAAAATACTACAAGGCATGCTAAAAGGAAAAAACAAAAACAGTTTGAAGAGACAGAGCAAGCATCATAACCAAACTCAGACATGGCAGGATGTTGGAGTTAACAGACTGGGAATTCAAAACAACCATAATTAATATAGTATCTAATGGATAAAGTAGAAAGAAAGCATGCAAGAAAAGATGGGCAATGTAAGCAGAGAGAAGGAAATTCTAAGAGTCAAAAAAAAACAGCAGTGATCCAAAACACTGTAACTGAAATAAAGAGAGCCATTGACGGGCTAAAGAAAGAATATCTGAGCTTGAGGCTATATCAGCAGAAACCTGAAAAGAAAGAGAACACTGAAGAGCAAAAAAAAAAAAGACTGAAAAAAAAATCGAATATCCAAGAACTGTGGGACAACTACAAAAGATCTAACATACATGTAATAAGAATAGGAGAAGAAAGAAAGAAAGAAACAGAATATTTGGAACAATAATAACTGAGAATTTCCCCAAACTAATATCAGATACCAAAACCACACATCCAGGAAGGTCAGAAAATAACAAGCAGGATAAATGCCAAACAAACAAACAAAAACATACCCAGGATATCCTGTTCAAAATCAAAGATAAATTAAAAAATCCTGGAAGAGGCCAGAGGAGAAAAAAAACTAAACCTTACCTGTAGAGGAACAAAGATAAGAATTACACCCACCTCATGCAAGCAAGAAGAGAGAGGAGTGAAATACTTCAAATGTTGATAGAAACAAACAAACCGAGAATTCTGTACCCTGCAAAGTTATCCTTCCAAAGTGAAAGAGAATAAAGACTTTCTCAAACAAAAGTTGAGAGAATTTGTTGCCAATAGACCTGCCTTGCAAAATATGTAAAAAAAGTTCTTTAGAGAGAAGGAAAATGATATAGGTCAGAAAATCAGATCTACATAAAGAAAGGAAGAGCATCGAAGAAAGAATAAGAATGTAAAATACAAACTTCTACAATTTTTAGTCTTAATTGATCTAATAGACAACAATTTGTTCAAAATAATAATAGCAACAATGAATTCAATTATGTATGCCTATAAGTGAAATCAAGGACAGCACTGATAGAAGGGAAGGGAGGGAAGAATTAGAATTATTTTACTATAAGGCACTCACTCTACTCATGAAATAGTATAGTATTATTTGAAAGTGAACTTGAATTAGTTGTAAATATATATTGGAAACTACAGGACAATGACTAAAAACAGTTTAAAAAGTAGTATAATTGATATGCTAACAAAGGAGACAAAACAGAATTAGATGAAATACTCAAAACCATAAAAGGCAGAAAAAGACTAGAAGGAAATAAGAAAAGAAACAAAGAACAAGGGCAACAGACAAAACAAATATGATAGAAATTAATCCAATTGTATCAATAATCACTTTGAACATCACTGGTCTAAATGAATCAATTAAAAGACAGAGATTGTCAAAGTGGATCAAAAACCAAGACCCACCAGAAACCCACTTTAAATAAATAGACACAAAGATTAAAAGTAAATGGATGGAAAAAGATATACCATGCTAACACTAATAAAAGGAAAGACAGAGTAGCCATTCTCATTTCCTACAGAGCAGACTTAAAAGGAAAGAAATTTATGAGGGATAAAGAGGGGCATTAGAGGGCTTCCCTGGTGGCGCAGTGGTTGAGAGTCCGCCTGCCGATGCAGGGGACACACGTTCGTGCCCCGGTCCGGGAAGATTCCACATGTCGCGGAGCGGCTGGGCCCGTGAGCCATGGCCGCTGAGCCTGTGCATCTGGAGCCTGTGCTCCGCAACGGGAGAGGCCACAACAGCGAGAGGCCCGTGTACCGAAAAGGAAAAAAGAGCGGGCGGGGGGGCGGGGGGGGGGGGGGTGGTGTCAGTTCTCCAAGAAGACATAACAATCCTCAACATGTATCTACCGAACAAGAGAACAAAGTACGTGAAGCAAAAACTGATAGAAATAAATACAAGGAGAAATAGATGAATCCACTATTATAGTTGGGGACTTCAACACCCCTCTATAAGAAATGGACTGGTATAGCAGTCAGAAGACCAATAAGGACATAGTTGAACTGAACAACACCATCAACCAACTGGTTATAATTGACCTCTATAGACTACTTCAGCAACAGCAGAATACACATTCTTTTCAAGCTCACATAGAACATTCACCAAACAAATTTAAAAGAACAGAAATCACACAGCATCTACTCTCAGACCACAATGAAATTAAGCTCAAAATCAATGACAGAAAGATAGAAAAATCTCAAAACACATGGATTAAACAACACTTCTAAGTAACACAGGGGTCAAAGAAGAAATCTCAAGAAAAAATTTTTAAATATTTTGAATGAAAATGAAAACAAAATTTGTGGGATACAGCAAAAACAATTAAAATCCTTAGAGGGGAATTTATAGCACTGAATGCATATATTAGAAAAGGAGATCTGAAAATCAATAAACTAAGCCTCCATTTTTAAAAACTAGAAAGAGCAACTAAATGCAAAGTAAAGAGAAGAAAAGCAATAATAATAATTAGGGCAGAAATCAATGAAACGAAAAACATGAAATTAATAGAGAAAAATCAATGAAACCAAAAGTTGGTTCTTTGAAAAAAAAAATCAGTAAAATCCATAAACCTCTAGCCAGGCTAACAAAGGAAAAAAAGAGAAAAGACACGAATTACTAATATCAGATATAAAAAAACAGACATCACTACAGATCCCATGAATATTTAAAAGAATGAAGAAATACTATGAACAACTCTATGTCCACCAATTTGATAACCTAGATGAAATGGACCAATTCTTTGAAAGACACACAAAGAAAACTTCAAAAACTCACACAAGAAGAAACAGGCAATCTAACTAGGCCTGTATCTATTAAAGAAATTGAATCAGTAACTAATAACATTCCAAAATAGAAAGCACCAGGCCCTTTACAAAAATTAACTTAAAAGGTATCATAAACCTAAATTTAAAATGCAAAACTATAAAACTTAATAGATAACATTAGTACAAACATAGATGACCTTGAGTATGGCAATGATGTTTTAGATATAACACCATAAGCACAATCCATGACAGAACTAATAAGGATATTGATAAGCTGGACTTCATTCAAATTAAAAACTTCTGCTCTGCAAAAGACAGTATCAAGAGAATAAGAAGACAAGCTACAGACTGGGAGAAAATATTGATATTTGCAAAACACACGTCTAATAAAGGGTTGTTTAAAAAAAAAAACATACAAAGAACTCTTAAAACTCAACAAAAAGAAAAGAACCGGATTTAAAAATGGACCAACTCCCGGGCTTCCCTGGTGGCACAGTGGTTAAGAATCCTCCTGCCAATGCAGGGGACACAGGTCCTAGCCCTGGCCCAGGAAGATCCCACATGCCGCAGAGCAACTAAGCCCGTGCGCCACAGCTACTGAGCCTGCGCTCTAGAGCCCACAAGCTACAACTACTGAAGCCCACGTGCCTAGAGCCTGTGCTCCACAACAAGAGAAGCCACTGCAATGAGAAGCCCGCGCACCACAACGAAGAGTAGCCCCCGCTCACTGCAACTAAAGAAAAGCCCGCATGCAGCAATGAAGACCCAACGCAGCCAAAAATAAATAAAATAAATTTTAAAACTTATAAAATAAAAATTATCCAACTCCCAACAGTGAGTCCTAAGGGGACTCAGGATGGGAAAGAACAGGATACTGGCCCTAGACAGCTAAGGTGCATATCAAAGGAATGATTTCAATGAGCCCAGACTCTAGCAACTTCCCATACAGAGAAAAGTGCTAAGTCACAGGTATAGAAAGCAAACTTATGGTTACCAGGGGGGAAAGTGGGGGTGTGTCGGGGGAGGGGGATAGATTGGGAGATTGGGATTGACATCTACACACAACCACATATAAAATAGATAACTAATAAGGACCCACTGCATAGCACAGGGAACTCTTCTCAATACTCTGTAATGACCTATATGGAAAAAGAATCTAAAAAAGAGTGGATATATGTATAACTGACACACTTTGCTGTACAGCAGAAACTAATGCAACACTGTAAATCAACTGTACTCTAATAAAAGTTTATAAAAAAATTTTTTAAAAAATGGGCCAAAGACCCTTAACAGACATCTCACCAGAAAAGATATTCAGATAGCAAATAAGCATAGAAAAGATGTTCCACAGCATATATCATCAGGGAAATGCAAATTTAAACAGCAGTGAGATACCACTGCACACCTATTAGAATGGCCAAGTCCAGAACAATGACGATACCAACTGCTGGAGAGGATGCAGAGGAACAAGAACTCTGCTACACTGCTGGTAAAAATGCAAAGCGACACAGTCACTTTGGAAAACAGTTGGCAGTTTCTTACAAAACTAAACATACTTTTACCTTATGACTCAGCAGCTGGTGCTTTTTGGTATTCACCCAAGTTGAAACCATGTCCATGCAAAAACCTGCACATGGATGTTTACAGCAGCTTTATTCATAATTGCCAACCAAGATGTCCTATGGATAAACTGTGGTACATCCAAACAGTGGAATATTATTCAGCACTAAAAAGAAATGAACTGGGCTTCCCTGGTGGCGCAGTGGTTGAGAGTCCGCCTGCCGATGCAGGGGACACGGGTTCGTGCCCTGGTCCGGGAAGATCCCACGTGCCGCGGAGCGGCTGGGCCCGTGAGCCATGGCCGCTGGGCCTGCGCGTCCGGAGCCTGTGCTCCACAACGGGAGAGGCCACAACGGTGAGAAGCCCACGTACCGCAAAAAAAAAAAAAAAAAAAAAAAAGAAATGAACTATCAAGCCATGAGAGGACATGAAGAAATGTTAAATGCATAATGCTAAAATGAAGGAAGCCAATCTGAAAAAGCTACATATTGTACATATTGACATTCTGGAAAAGACAAAACTATGGTGACAGTAAAACAAAAAAATCAGTGGTTGCCGGGGAGGGGTGGGAGGATGATGAGGCAGAGCACAGAAGATTTTTAGGGCAGGGAAAATACTCTGTGTGATACTATAATGGTGGATATGTCATTACACGTGTCTAAACCCTACAATGTACAATACCCAAAGTGAGCCATAATGTAAACTATGGACTTTAGGTGACTATGATGTGTCAGTGTAGACTCATCAGTGGTAACAAATACACCACCCTGATGGGGGGGTGTTGTTAATATGAGAAGCTATGCATAAATGGGAGAAGGGTTCTATGGGAAATCTCTGTACTTTCGTCTCAATTTGGCTGTGAACCTAAAACTGCTCTCTGATAAAAAGTCTTTATAAAAAATAAAGTCTACAGGGACTTCCCTGGTGGTGCAGTGGTTAAGAATCCACCTGCCGATGCAGGGGACACGGGTTAGAGCCCTGGTTCGGGAAGATCCCACGTGCAGCAGAGCAACTAAGCCCATGCGCCACAACTACTGAGACTGCGCTCTAGAGCCTGCGAGCCACAACTACTGAAGCCCGCGAACCTAAAGCCTGTGCTCCACAATAAGAGAAGCCACCACAATGAGAAGCCCACACACCGCAACGAAGAGTAGCCCCTGCTCGCCGCAACTAGAAAAAGCCTGTGCGCAGCAACCAAGACCCAACGTAGCCATAAATAAATAAATTTATAAAAAATAAAATAATAAAGTCTATTAAAAAGGCTTTTTATTAAAAGAAAGAAAACCTTGTCTTATGTGATCTGACTCTAATTCCAATTATTTCTACAAATCTTAAAAATTACATTTTCTGCTTTGGTTGACATTAAAACAAAAATAGTTTGAAAATTTTTAAATGACATATGTATTGCTATATCAAAGACAATGCCACAATTTTGACTTATTATAAACCAGTCTTCCCATTAAAATTAACTTTTGAAAATAAAAAGCTCAATTTTTTTAAGCAAATATTTGGATTTTATTCTTGGATGTGGCATATAATTTTACACAAAAACAAAAACTTGACTTTACAGAAATCTTTGCAGAGACTGGTTTTATATGGCCTGTGATGAAATCAATTTACAATACAATAAGTTGTATAAAATTTTTAAAGCGTGTGTTTATAGGCATTTTTCATGTAAGAGGTCCATAGCTTTCATTAGATTCTCAAAGGGGGCCATCATTCAGACAAGATTGAGAATGGCAAGTTTTTAGGTATCAGGTAAACCAAGACATTCACCCACTATTTAACACTGAGGCTTCTACTATGATTAATCATGAAACCCTCTCTGACCTCCATCCTGTATCTGTTCCCCCTTCCAAGAACATAAAAGGAAAATAATTTATTGTCACCCAAGTATTTAGGGAAGTACTAGGGAACACCGTAAGAGTTCATTAGTATATGAAAGAGGACGATCGGAAGTCAATTAAATCACCCCAATAATCATTTTTTTAAAGGATACATTCACATATGGTTAATGGGATCCTGCAAAATAATTGGGCTACACGCATCAAGACATTAAAATGGCCATAACCTCTACGTTAATAAAGGGGAATTTACCAAAAAGATATAATCTAAAATCAGGCTTAAAAAAATATATGCAGAGATGCTTAACTGAATACAGTTAAGAACACAGGCTCCAGAGCCAGCTTGCAAGGACTCACTCATGAGCTAAGCAGCAAGAAGCAAGTCTCTTAACCTGTTTCCACGCTTATTTTTAAAAGGGATAATAAAAGTACCTATTTCGGGCTTCCCTGGTGGCGCAGTGGTTGAGAGTCCGCCTGCCGATGCAGGGGACACGGGCTCGTGCCCTGGTCCGGGAGGATCCCACGTGCTGCGGAGCGGCTGGGCCCGTGAGCCATGGCCACTGAGCCTGCGCGTCCGGAGCCTGCGTGTCCGGAGCCTGTGCTCCGCAACGGGAGAGGCCACAACAGTGAGAGGCCCGCGTACCGCAAAAAAAAAAAAAAAAAAAAAAAGTACCTATTTCAAGAGGGTTTCATGAAGATTAAATGAATATATGTCAAATGCTCAGTGTACAATAAGCCCTCTGTAATTGTGTGCGCACTTAAACCTACTAAGCTTCAACCATGTGTCAGGCACTGTCCTGGACAGTTGAGATACATCAATGAACAAAAAAGAAGAATCCTGCCCTTCTTAGCTTACATGCTGACAAGGGAAGACAATAGACAGAAATAATAAGTAAATTATGAGGCATAAAAAGATGAGAGAAGCTGTGAGGGGAAGAAAGGAAAAAGAAAAAGTAGAGAAGAATCACAGAATGGCAAGTGCCAGAGGTGGCAGGCGTTGCAATTTTTAAATAGTCAGAGTACATCTCATTAAAAAGGTGACATTTAAACAAAGATCTGAAAACTCAGCCGGGTAGCTATCAGGAGTAAGCACATTCCAGCCATGGGAAGAGCAATCACAAAGGCCCTAAGGCGGGAACATGGCTGGTACACTAGAGCAAGAACAAGGATGATTAGAGCAGATGAGTAAGGGAAAGAGTAATAGGAAAAAAGGATTAGAGAGGTAACGAGGGACCAACTCAGGTAAGGCCTGTAGGCAGCTGTGCTCTGGGGAGCCACTGCACGGTTTGCAGAAGAGTAACATGACTGTCATACATTTAGAAGGATTGCTCTGGCTACTGTGCTGAGAACAGAGTAGAGTGGAGAAGCACTGATGCCATTACAAGGCTATTTGTGACTGAAGTGTTAGCAAAACCCTTGTCTTTGAGCCTGAGAAATTGCTCTTGGATTCTGTTCATCTTCTAGCTCTGTTCCCCTGGAAACCATACAGGCAGAATGTCAGCTGTGTTACCAGGCAACGCTGCTTATGGTAAAAATGACTATTGGTAAGTTGCTTCAGACCGAGAGAAACAATAAATACCTGGTGAGTGGCTGTAACTGTGGGCTTCCCTTACTATGGTGACTCCTATAATTCGGCACATACCTTGTAGGGATCCTGGAAGCTATGCTCATGGGTTGTTACACAAGATAACATGGAGCTCCTAAGCAAAGTTAGTTACATATCCATCATGTGAGCCTCATCACTCTTACTTAAGCTTCACTTGGAAGAGGGGAGAGGCACAGAGAATGGTTCCGGCTGTTCTCTTTGTAGACAGCTACAAGGACTCCTACCAAACAGAGTATCTGATTCTTCTCTGCAGGTAAGCTGTGTTTCCTGTCCCATATCCTCTTAAGCAAATCTGATGTCAAATGTGGCCTATAGCAATCCAAACATCTGTCTTGTTGAACCCTAAGAAAATTCCCTGGGTAGCCACTGTTCTGTTGTGGTAATCCAGGCAAGAAATGTCAGTGACTTGGACCAGGATGGTAGTGGTGTCAATAGGAAACAGTAGTAAGATTGCAAATATAATTTGAAGGGGGAGCTTTTAGGATCTTCTAATGAATAGGATGTGGGATGTCCATAGTCTATGTACATATAATAAAGTTAGGGATAACGGCAAGATTTTTTGGCCTGAGCAACTGGAAAGATGGAGCAAAAAAACTGGGGTTGGGGGGCTTCCCTGGTGGCGCAGTGGTTGAGAGTCCGCCTGCCGATGCAGGGGACACGGGTTCGTGCCCCGGTCCGGGAAGATCCCACATGCCGCGGAGCGGCTGGGCCCGTGAGCCATGGCCGCTGAGCCTGCGCGTCCGGAGCCTGTCCTCCGCAACGGGAGAGGCCACAACAGTGAGAGGCCCGCGTAACGCATAAAAAAAAAAAAAAAAAAAAAAAAAAAAAAAAAAAAAAACTGGGGTTGGGGAGCACTGCAGATCAGGAATTCAATTTTAAACAATTTTTGAGTTGAGGGTCATTCATCATCTTGCTTTCTTCTCAATGACCCAAAATGGCTGCAGCAGCTCCATGTATCACAAGCCCACGTGACCACATCCAAAAGAAGGGGTGTGCCTTCATAAATTGAAGGAAACCAGACTCCCAGAGGACTTCCTTTATATGTCACCATGCCTGAACCAATCACTGGCAAGGAGGATGAAACTAACACTATTGACTTTAGGCTGCTTTACAAACTGCCCCGTTTGGGTTGGGGAGGAGCCCGTGAAGCAGGTGAACCCTAAATACCTGAACTAGTCTTAAGAAAGAGAAGAATGACTAACAGGTGCAGTGTCTGTCAAAGGTATTGTCAAGGGCTTTGAATGAACCATCCACACTGATGTTAACATCACCCAGAATAAAAGAAGGTCAGTAATAAAGTACAGGTATAAAATAAAACAGGGAGCCAGGTAATGAATAATGAATGAATAAAAAACAAGTGACCTACCCTCTGTTCCATGAAAGAGACACCTGGACAAATCCTGTGACATTTCATAGCCAAAACTTATTCTAAATGATTTGAGGAAAAAAATAATTAAGAATCTGACTAAAATCAAACTCTCAATTGTAGAAGACAGAGCAATGTCTCGAAAACTTCCAGAATTAAGTAATTTTGACCTAGATTTTTACATCCAAATGATCAATCAAGCGAGAAGGCAGAATAAAGACAGTTTCAGACATGTAAGAACATTACTTGAGGGCGTTCTTTAGCAAGCAAGAATGAAAACCAGTAAAGTGGATGTGAGAACACAGGAAACAGAGGAAATGATCCAAGAGTGAAATGAAAAAGAAATCCCAGAATGGCAGGTGTACAGCAGGACTAAACTATAATTCATCCTATTAATACAGAAAATTAGTGAACTCCACGAAAGGAATAAAGGAATAGATTCTGTTCCAAAGCCAGAATAACTAAGAAGCTGGTTTCACGACAGGAATACATGTGTTTCTTTTCTTAACAGAAAAAAAAGAAAAAAAGATATGCAACAGAAAGCTCCAGCAGAATGCTGTCTACCTACAGCTTTTCCTTCCTCATGCCTTGCTAAAGGAATCTAATCTTTTTTTTTTTTTTCTTTTCTTCTTTCTTCTAAGGTAACAGGGGAGAAGCACAGGATTAGGGAAGGCAGACTCTTGCCCAGACCCATGGGATAAATCACTACAGGTCTAAACAAGCCCTGGAAATCCCATTCTCCTTTGCCAGCAGCTGGCCTGAGCAACAGAGGTGAAAGAGCAACTCAGTTTAAGCCAATGAGACTTACAGGAAAGTCATCTGGGGAGCTTCTTGAAAGACTTTCCTCCAAGATAAAGAGAGAGATCTGATGGTGGGAAGGAAGATTTGCCATAAAGAACATTACTGGGCAACTGGTGAATTTGAACATGGACTGTATATTAGATAATAGTACTGTGTTGTGGTAGACATGGAAATCTACCACTTACATTCAAAAGACTCTCTACCAGGAGTGAGGAGTGTGGTTAAGCTGTTAGTTTCATCAGAGTTAGCTTCAGCCTTCAAGAGAGGGTCTTGATATTCTCTGGACAGCTCCCAGCCCATAAATGAAAAACGCAAGTCACAGGCCAAGCAATTTCTACCCAACATGGAACTCCCCTAATGGACAGTCTTAACTCCAGAGGCACTCCTTGTGCTGGCACACAGGGTGTCATCACAATCTGACAGCTCCACCTGCCCAATCCTGCTTCCTTCTTTCACTTTTGTAAATACAATCCTAATTCTGGCTCAGCATCTGCTCCCCAGAGATCTCAACCTGTGACAGTTACATTTCCTGAATTTAATCATTGTTCCATGATCACACCTTTCCTTATGTGATATGTGATGAAGTATTTAAGGGTAAAGAATCATGATCTCTGCAACTTTCTCTCAAAAGATTCACCAAAATAAGGATAACTGGATCTAGATTTATAGAAGCAAAAGATAAAGGAAAAAGCAAATATAGCAAAATGTTTGTAACTGATGAATCTAGGTGAAAGTTAGACAGTTCATATTACTATTCTCACAACTTTTTTGTTTTAAAATTTTTCAAAAATATATTTTAAAAGGGGGAAGATCCAAAAAAAAAAAAGAAGCACTCATGCTATCCCCTTCCTCCTGCCTTTTAGTAAGTGAAAAAAAGATGCCTGGAGTTACAGCAGCCACTGGCAATAAGAGAAAGGTCAGAACCACCAGATATGTCACCTGTGGGTGGATATTCTGTAAAATGCTGCCAAAAACAACCAAAATGATACATCAGGAAAAACAAAAAAGCTATTCAAGGAAGTAATGGTTCAAGTGTGAAAACATATACATATGACATGACTTTGAGCAAGTGATAGATTATAGGGAAAGAGAATCCATTCGTCTTTGATACTAGGAACATCATCCTTCTATTGGCATGGGATCATGACACTGGTGTGGAGAGAAGGAAATGTAACCATAAACTCACTACTCCATTCTGCAATTAATATTTGCATGGTAATTAAAAGATGTATGACCTATATTTGCATGGTAATTAAAAGATATATGACCCATACAAAAACAAAGCACCAAAGATTTCATTAAGGTTACAGAACAGAATGTAAATGTTTACAACCTTGTAAGGATAAAAGGTGCAGCTGATAGAAGTTGAGAGATGGAATGGGGGAGGGCAAAAGGCAAAGCAGTGAAAGAGTAGGATTTCAATTTTTAATTCCCATAAGACTAGAAATCGCTGAACATATTCCACTTGACTCATTTTTTAAGTTTTTATTGAGATAATTCACTTAGCATAAAATTCAATTTACTCATCATTTTTAATTAGGATATTTGCCTTTTTATTATTGAGTTGTTAAGAGTTCTTTATACAACCTAGATACAAGACTTGCAAATATTTTCTCCCATTTTGTGGGTTGTCTTTTCACTTTCTTGATGGTATCCTGAGGCACAAATGTTTTTAATTTTGATGAAGTCCAATTTACCTATCTTTTGTTGCTTGTGCTTTTAGTGTCATATCCAAGAAGGCTTTGCCTAACCCAGGTCACTAAGATTTATTCATATTTTCTTTGAAGAATGTTATAATTTTAGCTGTTATTTAGATCTGTAATCCACTTTTAGTTAATTTTTGTGCATGGTGTGAGGAAAGGGTTCAAATTCATTTTGCACGGGGATCTCCAGCTGCCTCAACACTGCTGAAAAAGCTGTTCTTTCCCTATTGAATTGTCTTGGTACCTTTGTCAAATTTTTTTTTAAATTGATTGATTGGGCTTCCCTGGTGGCGCAGTGGTTGGGAGTCCACCTGCCGATGCAGGGGACAAGGGTTCGTGCCCCGGTTCGGGAGGATCCCGCGTGCCGCAGAGCGGCTGGGCCCGTGAGCAGAGCCTGCGCGTCCGGAGCCTGTGCTCCGCAGCGGGGGAGGCCACAGCAGTGAGAGGCCCGCGTACCGCAAAAAAAAAAAAAAAAAAAAATTGATTGATCATAGGGTTTATTTCTGGACTCTCAATACTATCCAACTGATTTATATGTACTGACACTTTTTTCAAATTAAGCTAAAATCCACATGATATAAAATTAACCTTTTTAAGTGTACAAATCAATGGCATTTAGTATATTCACAATGTTTTGCAATCAACACCTCTACCTAGTTCCAAAACATTTTTATCACCCCCAAAGGAAACCCATACCCATCAAGCAGTCACTCCCCATTCCCCACGCCCCTGGCAGCCACCGAACTGATGTATGTCTCTATGGATTTACCTGTCCTAGATATTTCATATCAGTGGACTCATACAATATGTGATCATTTGTGTCCAGCTTCATTCACTAATCATAACGTTTGAGGTTCATGCACTTTGAAGCATTTATCAGTACTTCATTTTTATGGTTGAATAATATTCCATTGTACACATATACCACATTTTGGTTACCCATTCATCAGTTGATTACATCTGGGTTGTTTCTACCTTTTAGCTAAAGTAAACTGCTATGTAAGCACCGCCATGAACATTCATTACAAATATTTCTTTGAATACCCGTTTTCAATTCTTTTGGGTAAGTACGCAGGAACAGAACGTGTCGGTCATATCATAATTTTCGGTTTAACTGTTTGTGGTCAAACTGTTTTCCACAGTAGCTGGACCATCATAAACTCCTACCAACAATGTACAAGTGTTCCGATTTCTCCACATCCTCGCCAACACTTGTTATTTTCTGTTTTCTAACTCGTCAAATGTCACATCCAGAACTCAACACAGTACTCCAGGTATAATCTGGACAGTACAGAATAAAGTAAGACTGATACCTTTCCTCTTCTGAACTTCCTCCCCCAGTAGTCCAGATGACGATTCTATGAAGCCTTTCTTATAGTTGCAGTACATTTTATATCTATATTGAGTTTATCAGAGTAATTAAAATACATAAGTTGTTTGTACTCAACCACATCTCCCTCACCCCTATAATTATGCAGCTGTTTTCTGAACTCATATACAGGACTTCACATCAAGCTCCATTAAGTTATCATGTTAGCCTTAGCCCACCATTTCAGTCAGAAATATTATTTTCAAAAGTCAACCCTAAAAAATTCATTTCATCCAAAAATTTGATAAGCATAGTATCAATGTTTTCATTCACATCATTACAAAAATATGGACAGTGACTTTCAGCATGTCACTAGAAAATATTCTCCAGCTGTCATCAATTCATTATTAATTTTTAGAGGTGCTACTCAACCAGTCACATTTCTACCTAATTTTATGGCCATCCAGCCCACAGCCTCCCCCTGTCAACAGAAAGAAATCTTATGTTTGGCTGAAATCCACTTATTCTGCACCTTCTCCATTGTCTTGACCCACAGTCCAATAATCCTATCTAAAGAGTAAGGTTAGTCTAACATAATTATCTTTAGCAAGCCCATATAATACCTTTCCTTCAAAAATGTAATCATGGTCAATGTTTTTAGCACTTATAACACGATGAACTCAGATTAGATCATACTAGGTTTCCAATCATATTTTGAGATTTAAACGTTAAAATACAATGAAAAAACAATATGTATCACTCAAGGCAATATGTATCACTCAGGCAACAGGGAATACAGATTATCTCAGGTGTTATACTTCACATTATCAAGACAAATGTCATCAATTTACTGTAGTTTGCATTTACACATTTTTAAAATTCTACAAGTCTCTCCTCCACCATAAAAAGTTCAATAGGAAAAATATATTTCTCCCATGTGTTCACAAAAAATAATAAAATAATAATTAAACTAGTAAACTTTAAGTTTTGTGTTTCTAATAACACAGATTATTTCGTTGGAACCAATTTCCCCAATACCTTTAAGAGCATATTCCTAGCTCAAAAATCTCTTTTACAAAGCCTTCAGAGATTGTTCCAGTCTAAAACAGCTGCTCTCTCCTTTGCTCTTTCACGATACCTACTACTATCCCTACCACTCACTTTGGCACTCAGTTATCTGATGCTTGGTAGTTATTGTTGTTAACTGTTTGATTATTATCTACAATAGGGTCTTGCCACATTCTTTTCTAACTTCATCACGACCAGCATAGAAAAGGTAAGCACTCAAATCCTTTTATTAATTTATATTGCATATACTATAAACCTATAAAGAATTAAAGTGAAATTGATAAATCTGAAGACAGTTTAGGATCTCCTGGTTCTTCTCTTTCAGAAAAGGGAAAACCAGGTACAGAGAAAGAGCTGTTGAAATAGACGAGGGTAAAATTCAGCAGGCTGTTAAGAACGTTTACTCCTAAAATGTATTAAGCACTGTATCAGTTCGCTATTGTTGCAATTACAAATTACCATAAATTTAGTGGTAACGAATATATGTCTTACAGTTCCGGAAGTCAGAAGTCCAAAACAGGTCTCACGGGGCTAAAATCAAAGTGTCAGTAGAGCTGCATTCCTGTTTGGAAGCTCTAAGGAGAATCCATTTTCTTGCCTTTACTGGTTTATAGAAGCTGCCCACATTCCTTGGCTCACGGCCGCCTTCCATCTTCAGTGCCAGCAACGCCCGGTCAATTCCTTCCCATGATGCCATCTCTCTGGTTCTGACTCTGCTGCCTCCTGCTTCTTCTTTTAAAGGCCCTTGTGATTACATTAGGCCCACCTGTTTCTAAAGCCCTCATAACTCTACTTGTGTGTGTCTGGGGGGTGGGGTGGGGGTAAAGGGAAATGTACAAAAAGTAAGGCTTTTCTTGCCCCTACATCAACTAAAACCATCTCTCCTTTCATCACTTTATATTAGGGATCTCTGTGCATGATTTTGTTTAAACAAAAGGTTTTTAAATCTCTACAAACCATGCTACATCCCACTTAGGCTCTGGCATATGAAGAGAGGTCATTAGTTAAGAAACAAAGCTAAAACTATGTGAAAATGTGACATATCGGATGTGAAAATCCAACACATTTCTGTGTCTCTGAATCATCTCTTACCTATTTTAAATGAATTACAGAGTTTAAGTTTGTAGATTCCTTCCCCATTTGTACAATTTTAGGCTCTAGAGTTGAACATATAAATTATTTTTATAACTATTTCAAGCATTCAAATAAATCCCCCAAGATGTAATATACTGGATTGCAGATATCAACAGTTTACTATGTCTTGACATGTATAACACATTATTTTTCAGGAAACCATCAGCCAGATGGGAACATATCTTCTTAAAAAAAAAAAAATATTCGGGTGATATAATTGACTTCCAGGTGTCTCTTCTCATCTAATAATGACCTCTTATGCTGTTCCTTGGCCCCTCCCTAAACACTTGGGTAAAAATAATTTTCTTTTTATGTCCTGAAAAAAGTCTACAGATACAGGATGGAGATCAGGGAAGGGATCTGTGACTGACGGCAGAAGCCTTGGTGTTAAATGTTTGGCAAATGTCTTGATTGAACTTATACCTCTAGAGCAGCCGTTTTTAATCTTTCCTGGGTCATGGCCTCTGTTTTGAGAATCTGATGAACCTACAGACTTCTCACTAGAAAAACGCACTTGAACACATACTCAAAATTTTTAATATAACTTATTTTATTGTATTTTAAATTGACTGCCATTACAGACCATATACAACCAGTCTTTGCAAAGATATCTGTATGTCTCAATTTTTGGTTTTATGCCAAAATTTGTTACACCCAGGAATAAAATTCAAAGTATGCAATAAAACAAACCAAACTTTAATTATTTTCAACAAACAGAAACCAAAGTACTGCTGGCTGCTGGCTGGAGTGCCTCTGATACCAAAGCACAGTTCTAGGAGAAAATCCACTTCTTTCACAGAATTCTCCAGGGAGATCTGGGGAAAGCACAGGTGTAAGAGAGAAAGCTCAGGTGCAGACAGTAAAAGAATAATGTTGACTGAATTTAATGAGTGTTCCCCAAAACAGTAACATTTTATACTTGTATATGTTTATTTAAAAAAAGGAAAAATATGGTTTCAAAAATTGTGAGACATTAAGAATAAAATTTAAATATTTGGGAAAAATATCATACCAGACCTGCTATGTTCCTACTACTTAGTCACGCAAAATGTATTAAGTTCAAAGTGGAGTAAATGCAAGCCTCAAAAGAAGGGTTCTCAAGCCAATAAGGTAAAAAGAAAATACTAGAAGATAGTACATATGTGTTATCTTAAATTTGAAATTTGAGCTTTACTAATATTCAATGTGTCAGACTGACACCAGCACCTGCTCTTGGTCCTGCATCAGGCTGCTTCCCTCTTACGGCATTTACGTGAACTATGCTGGACACCACAGATTGGCGCACTTGACCTCCCGCCTACCGATAAGCAATTAGAAAGGAGCCTTTTTAGTTATCTGGGGGGCAAGCACAGCTGTGGAAATATGAGATTTCTCTACAGCCTAATTCCAGAGTCCATCCCCCAGCTTCTTGGGTGACGAGAAGTGGGGAGGCAGGAACACCAGCAGCAGAGGTGTCTTGATCTGACTTCCTGATCCAGGGTTGCAAGTTGGGGTCTGTCCTGCAGTTTTCAGAGTATCTAGAGGCAAATGCAGCAGTGGCAGAGGTGGCACGAGGTCTGGATTCCAGCACGGCTCCCAAGGTGGCCTCTGAGCTGCCCTGGTGAGTTACCTCTGGATTGACCCCCTAAAACCTGTTGTTAGGCCCTTCTGACAATTCTGTAAGCACCTAATACCTTGTATGAAATCTCTTCTAGCTTAAGATACTCAGAAGGGTTTCTGTTTGTGACGCTGACTACACCCACAGTATTGCAGTAGATAAAAGTCTCCTAAGGGAGAGGTAGCAGTTTCACACCCTGGAGGGGTTGTTTGTGATGTCCTCACCTGTTCACTTTCAGCAGATCACAACATGCTGCAGCCCGCATGGGCCCAAGTAAGTAGATCTGCAGATCTCAGGAGAATTATGATATCACTCCTGGATGGATTTTTAAGATTTTTGCAAAGAAAGCCAGATTAAACATAATATTAATAAGCAAAATACAAGCAAGCAACAAGAAAATGGGAGAGCTGACAACTGCCTGTTACCAATACCAGTGCTTTATCAAAAGCTGTAAGGTAAAAATGTGATTATCTTGTAAAACATAATCTATAAAACTTTTTAGAAGAAAATACAGGGAAAAAAAGTCTTTGAGACCTAGGACTAGGTGAACAGTCCATAGACATGACACCAAAAGAACAATCATAAGAGAAAAAACAATGATTAAATGCACTACATGAAAATTTAAAACTTTTTTGCCTCTGTAAAAAATCCCTGTTAAGAGGATGAAAAGACAAGCTGTGGATGGGAAGAAAATTTGTGCCAATCACATATCTAACAAAAGACATATCTAGAATATATAAAGAACTCTCAAAACGCAACAATGAAAACCCAATTTGCTCATTAGGGAAACAATTTGACCACTAGGGAAAGGCAAACTGAAACCACAATGAGCTATCACTACACAACTATTAAAATGACTAAAATTTTTTAAAAACAGTGAACAAAACCAAATTCTGGCAAGCATGTAGAGAAGCTGGCTCTTTCATACATTGCTGTTGGGAATATATAGCCAGTCTGGAAGATAGTCTGGCCATTTCTTGTAAAACTAAACATACACTTACAATACAACCCAGCAATTACACTCTTGGGCACTTATACCAGAGAAATGAAAACTTATGTTCACACAAAAACCTATATACAAATGTGCATAGTAGTTTTATTTGTAACAGCCAAAAGCTGGAAACAACTCCTATGCTCTTCAACAGGTGAAGAGTTAGCATACTTTGTACTGTCGTACATCCATACACTGAACCCTACTCAGCACTAAAAAGAAATGAACTACTGATACATACAACAGCTCGGATGGTTCTCTAGGGCACTGGGTTGGGTGAACAAAGTCCATCTCAAAAGGTTACATACAGTATGATTCCATTTATGTAACATTCTCAAAATGACACAATTATAGAGATGGGGAACAAATTACAGGTTGCCAGTAAATAGGAGTGAGGAGGGTGGGGAGGGTGGGGAAGGAGGAGACCTTGAGCTGCGTAAGGGAGTTCTTGGTAGTGATGGAACAGTACTGTATCTTGATTGTGGTGGCGGTTAAATGAATCCAGACATGAAATGTTATCAAATTGCATAGAACTATACACACACATACACATGAATGAATGCATTAAAAAACATGAAATCTGAATATGGCTACTTAACAGTACTGTACCAACGTTAGTTCCCTGGTTTAATGTTGTTATAAATATGTTGTGTTATATAAGATATTACAACTGAGGGACACTGAATGAAGGTTACACCGGACTCCTTGTACTATTTTTGCAACTTGCCATGAATTTATAATTATTTCAAAATAAAAAGTTTTTTTTAAGTGAAGACATTCAATCATACTTATTTTTAAAATTACTAAGATTTTAGGTGGAATCAAAAACATGGAAATAATACATTTTAAATTGTTCTAAAATATTTTTCATCTTTATCTCATTATTTTTGTTAATGTCTTTTTATGTTCATAATATTATAGTACATAGTTTACAACAAACATACACATATTGGGAATGCAGATACATTTTTTTATGCTGCTGGAGTGTGACATAAAACTTTTGCAGACCTCTGTTACAGAGGCTACAATAATCTAAGACTCTATCTTTTACATTTTTTACTTGGGCAAGCATATGCCAGAACAGGAAAAACATGGGATTGAGAATCAAAAAGAACTCAATTTTTTTTTTTTTTTTTTTGCGGTACGCGGGCCTCTCACTGTTGTGGCCTCTCCCGTTGCGGAGCACAGGGGCCGGACGCGCAGGCTCAGCGGCCATGGCTCACGGGCCCAGCCGCTCCGCGGCATGTGGGATCTTCCCGGACTGGGTCACGAACCCGTGTCCCCTGCATCGGCAGGCGGCCTCCCAACCACTGCGCCACCAAGGAAGCCCCAAGAACTCAATTTTTATCCATAGTTTAAAAACAAGTCACAATCTCATCCTCGTCTACAAAATGGAGGAGTCATATTAGATCATTCCCAAGAACAGTCCAGCTCTTAAATATTATGACTCCATGAGTTCTACAACAGGAAAAAGTGAAATAACCATAAAGAAATGTATGACTAAAACTCTAACCAGTATTCACTGAAACTATACTATGGATTCAGTATTGCCAGGAATATTAAATACAATACACAGCCTAAGTTACCATCAACATAAACACAGAAAAGTGCATCTACAAAGACAATTTTACCTCAAAGAAAATAGATTAGCAAAAGATCCTGTTTAAATATAAATATCAAGATAACAGGCATATGTGGCTATTTTATATGCAACCTCACAGTTCTTTAAAGCCTCTAATTTCTGCTCATGGTATTGTATTAGGTTCTGAATTGCAGCAAACAATATACCAATGCATACAGGTATCCTGGTATTCAGGCTGTGGGTTGGGTTCTCACACGAAGTAGACTATCAAGACATCCAGAAAAGAATTATTTTCCATCCACTTAATTATTCTCCATCCACTTGAGTTAGACTTAATACGACAGAATTTTAAGAGATCCATTATTCAGGGGAAGTTAAATATACCACCCTGATATACTTCTAAGCAGTAAAAACCAACACAAGGTCCTAGCACGAAAGCTCGATGCACAGGAAGTTCTTCAGTTTCTCACCCAGAACCTTCTATCATTTTTATCCACCATTCAACAAGTGGTTATGGGTTCTAGTCTCATATCACATGGAAAATACCAAATCAGAAAGGTGAGTAAACTACTACAGGTGAGTGTAATGAGAGCAAACAAAGAGATACAGTTAACAATAAAGTAATAAGCAAATCTACTCCCCAAAACCAAACATGCTTTAGAAAGGAATGGTTTCACCAACAAATGAACAAAATATGGTGGTCTGTATATTGCTGACTGAGGAGACTAATGGCTGGAGATTCTGCAAATACACTGTGATGAGTTCACTGACACCCAAGACACATGAATGGAACCACCAAAGTAATAATCTTTTTTTACTAGTATTTATAGACAGCACTATCCATCTTAAATTTTCTTAATGGAGAAGAAAACTGAAAATCACATTTAAATTATCTTTCCAGCATTCTTTAGTATTGAACTAAATTACATCACATCTGAATGTTACCATGAAATATAGACACACCCAAAAAAAAGAAAAAAAAAAAACCACACACAAAAGAGGACAAAACAAAACAAGGAGTCCTGAGAAGTTGAAATATGTTGAAATTCATTCAGGCAACAAGGCGTATCTGTGAATGTTTTACAGCCTAAAAAAATGAAGCTGCACTGCAGTAAATGAACAAACTAATATCCCCTTCTTCAATTCCCAGATGCCCTTTAAAAAAACACTACCACCACCATTTCAACCTCTCTGAAGTACGGTTGTTCTAAAATAGAAATGTATCTCACAACTGCTGTCACCCAAGAGCAACATTCAGTTGGTAAAAACTTTATGTTGACATTTCCTAAAAGTTCAAGAATGCAGTGGCATCAAAGTGTCTTAGGTTTGATCAAAAAATGGTCATTCAAAATAATCTTAAAAAAAAAAGATCAGAAGCCTGTAAAACTACAATCAATGGAGATACAGAAAATTCTCAAGACTAAATTGCATCCTTTTACTTTAAAAGATAGTACATATAAAGAACTTATTACTTAGTAAGCACTCAATAATTGTAGCTGCTATTATTACTATGAGACAGAAAATAAGGACTAGAGAGCTGATGAAAATATCTATGATCATAGTGGTGTGAGGCAACCAATATACACTTATTAAGTGCCTACAAGGTCTCAGCACTGTGCAGGGGCAATACAAGTTCATCACAATCAACTTACGCAGCACTATCTCTGATCAAATAAATGACAAGTTGCGCAATATATTCTGAACCAATAAGGTAAACATCAAGTTACATTCAGCAATGATTAGAACTTACCAAGTACTTTCAACTTCTTTCAAAGTACTGTCCTTTATTTAAGTCCAGTATACAGAACTTGAGACAAATTACTTACTTGTAGAGAGAGTCACCAAAGGATTAAATAAACATAAAAGTGTCACCAAAATGAGTCTTTTTCTTTCTTTCTTTCAAAATGAGTCGTGATTTTTATAGGGGGAAAAAAATCTCTTTTCCCATTTCTCTCCAGGCTTAGGTAGAATAAGGATTTAGATTAATTCCCTCTTAAAGAAAATCTTTCTAAACTTCGAGGGTCATGAAAAGACCCTCTCTACTCCTAGGATTTATGCGCATTAGAGGGACGGATTTACACAGGAATGCACATTTATTAAAATGTTATCTTTTATTTATATGAAATGTCCAGAATAGCAAATGTATAGAGATGGAATGTAGATTAGCAGTTGCCTAGGGCTGAGAAGGGAGGTAAGGAAGGTGATGGGGTGATGAAAAAGTTCTAAAACTGGTTGTGAGAGGTGTACAACTCCAGAATATACTAAAAACCATTGACTTGTACACTTTAAATAGGTGAATTGTATGGCATGTAAATTATATCTCAATTAAGCTGTCATTTAAAAATTTTAACTCTTCTCAAAACTCGACAAATCACACTTGGTGCATTATGGTCAAACTCCATAGGATGTATCCTTGGTCAGATATTCTTCTTAGCCTGGTTGACTCCATCACTGACAATTCTACAAGGCCCCTTTCTCAACAATCTGATTCTTTCCACACCAATACAAAGATCGAGCAACAGAACAGGCTTGCAGGGAAAGGAGGTAGTCCATTTTGTAAAAGTTAGAAATACTTCACACTATATTTTAATACAAGTGATTTTTCAAAACAATTATTTTCATAACATAAAAAAATCCTGATAAAGCTATCTATTTATTATAGCATTTTGAGTTTAAAAGAATGTGTTAATACTCTATCAGTAAACTGTGAATTACCTACTAGGATACAGATACAGTGTCATAATGGTGGTCTATGAAATGGACGATCCTTGTAGGGTATAAGGAAAGACACATCAACATCTGCAGAATTTCTGAAATATTCTGCCTCACAGGAATAGCAGTGCTTGAAATTAAAAAAAAAAAATTCTACAGCTCACAGATTTACTTTAACAGGCTCCAGGACCCCAACCCACCTCCTATGGAATACCAGGTTTGTTTGTTAGGATACTTTGAAAGAAGCTATACAGAACAACAAACAAGGGCGAATAACAAATCACCTAGAAGTACACGTCATGTATGCTACCTTTCATCCACATGTACCACTCTGTCTATTTAAGGATCCTACTCAGAGGAGCTCATAGCTTGGGGTCCAGACAGACTTCATCATCCTATTCTCAGTGCCTACCTGGTGCACAAATTAGGTGTAGTTTTCAATAAAAACTTGCTGAATAAACAGAGATTTCTCACCTGATTAGCCCTGGCTGCTTGCAGCTGGGTTTTCTATTTAGGAAACTTTGGAAAACTTTTTCCCACCTGGGCTGGCTTAAAGAAGCACCCAGAACAACAGAATCTTATCACCTCCTTCATCAGCCCAAATTGTAGCTCTCTTTTTATAATGAGCAACATAAGGGTAGAGTAAAACCTCTGCCTGTGAACTGATGAGAAACAAATATCTTCCTACATTCCTCCAGGGGCTACTGTAAGCAGTGCCAGTTGGCAGTCTCGCAGCAATTTTTAATGCTCTCTAGAGACGAGAAGAATCAAGAAATGAGAAGAGATTAGGCTTACGGTATGTACTCCAAAAACATTTTAGCGTAAAGATACTTAAAGTGTTCAGGGACACAGGTTTTGACCATTTTTAAAATGATTATGATTCTAATAGTCTATAAATCATAGACTATGTTTTGAACACAGAAATACTGGTGGGAGCCTTGTTTCTCAAGAACAGGTAAAATAACCATAATAACTGAGCCTGGAGAAATTAATAATTATTTATTTTATTATATAAAATAAAAAATAAGTAAGTGTATAAAAATTGATTACCTTTCTCCATTCCCAGTAAACATAACTTACTCAAGTATAATAGTTTAAGGCACTCCTATCTGAAGGTAATAAAAAAAAAAAGGGGAAAAAAAACCTGGAATTAAAAGTCAAACCATTACCAATAGTTATAATGTGATAGGGGGAATGTTAGAGGGGATATTTAGTTTCTAAATTATACATTTCCTTCATAACAATATTTTACAATGAGCATGTGAAACTGGTGATAAGGAAAAAACTGGTTTTTCCTTTAAACACTCATATACTCTTTCCCCAAACAAAACAATATGAACTTTGTTATTGCTTGTGGTTTTACAGACTCTATTGGGGTAATAATAACAAACCTGCTCAAATACTTTAGGCAACAGTAAAAGGGACTGGGGGGGGCGGGCGGGCGGGCAGGCTCCAACTTTTGTTAATGGTTTTTACCAAAATCCACAAGCTAATGAATAAATACACACATAACTATACTGTAAGTCAGAGCATGGCTTGTGCTGTAAAAGGACTTTACAGGAGCAAGAGAAAAGAGCCATCACTTCGGATCAGGAGAACAGGAGAGCTTGCAGACAAGGTGACATTTGAGCTGGGTTATATAGATGATCCCTCTGATGAGGTAACAATAGGTGAAATTCAGAGTACATGCTCTGCCCCCCCAATATTTTATAGATTAAAAATAGTTCAAGTAGTGAACATACACCCCAAACATACTTTATTTTTTTAATTTTTAAAAAATATATTATAAAATTTGCTACATAAAGCAATGAAAACTTTCCCACATCACCTAAGTTTCTTCTACCATTCCACTATTCCTTTACCATTTTGGCATGAATCCTGTGTCACCGTTAGTTTGCACCTGTTACTGCAACGGGATACACATTATCTTTTCCCTATGGATGATAATTTTGCATCTTCCCATTAAACTCCATACCTTTGAGAGCAATGACTGTCATCCATTTCTGCTTTACCTTTCCATAAAACTCCTCAAATAAATGGGTACTCAACAGATGTTGACAGATTAAACCTAATTCTAATAATTGGGACAAGAAACAATCACCATTACAAAAGATGTCCGTGGAACAGATATTATAAACAAATCACAGTTTTGTACACAGAACAAAAAGCACCTAGATTAATATATCTTCCCTCAAACACTAAACCAATTGCTATTCTTTGGTGTAACTTGCTCAGAAAGGTGTTTATTTTAAAAAATAAATATATAAGCCTCTCAAGCAGCCTCTATAGAACATTATCGTTTTCTGTCACAAAGACCTAAGTCAACACATTAATTGGGCACTAGAAAAGTACTAGGTGACACAGTGAATCTGCACAGAAATAGAGGACGGTCCTAGTTCCCAGGGATCTCAATGGACAGTTCACAATTCAAGAAATTCCCTGGCAATGTGTATATTTAGGACAATGTGTTTAAAACAATGTGAAAAGCACACAGGAAAAATATGTTTTCCAGGAAACATAGCCTAGATAGTTCAAAGATAATTCTTTTCGAGTGTTTTCTTTATATGCGATCTTTTAAAAGTTCAGGAATTCTCTCCTCTATTGTTTAAATAAGCTGGTAAGTAAACAAAATTAGAAATTTGGAAGCTTGTTTTAATCTTCTACTTTCTATTCTGCGACGGAAAAGACGATTATGCCAGCAGGCCTGCCTGACATACTTATCAAAGAAGAGGATCAAGGAGAAGAGGAGGAAGGAGGATATTAGGTGTAACAACGCCAGATACCATCAAGATTACTACGAAAGATCATGTGTTCGTGTGTCTACACTTCCTAAATTCTATAGGAAGAGCCAAGTATCTCTCAAATATTATTACCTGAAATTGGCTTTTAGATTTTAGAGAAGTACAGCTTCTCTGTTGTTATTGCTGAGCCTGTGAACTTACGTTATAATGCTGCACACCACTCATATAATCAATGAACACTTTGGAAAGTTGTTAGTATTGCTTAAAAAAAAAACCCGCTGGGCCAGAGGTTTCAATAAAATTCACTTTTCTAGAGAAGTAATTTCACAAAATAGCTCAGAATGTAAGAAAAGACAGGATGGAATGCTATCTTTGATAATGAGTAGCCAAAAAAAGACTACAGAATAACACACACACCGCAGCTTTGTTTATAGGGTTGTAACTTGCACATGCAAGTACTCTACAAAGTACTGCACAAGAAGAAACTGTCAAAAATGAATGTTCATGAGAACATTCCTTTTCTAAATAAGGTCTCTAACAAGGAGGTACTGTTTCTAAATATAATTTCTTTAGCAAGTATTGACAGATATAGAATAGCAGCAGTGCTCAAGATGGAAAAAAAACTTCTTACATTTGTTTTATCAATAGTACAAGTTACTGTTACTAATTATAATGCCTATGGGTTCAGTAGCAGAAATTTACGGAGATATCTGCTGGGCAGAACAGTTACAAAACTAACTTTACTTTTATCAAAAGTTTATTTTTTTCCTAATCCTATAGACCCTAGCAACCTGGAGTTTTTGGTTCTGTTTCGTTTTGCAATTTTTTTTTCCTTCCAAAAGAAGCTCCGCCAGTAAAGTCGAGGTAATACTTTCCACAGTTCAAAGGTTAAGGCGCATTCGGCTCTATATAGAGCTCTAGTTCGTCATCAGCACCGCTCCCTTTTTTTCTTTTCAAATTATCTTGACCTGAGAGAGGTTAATGCTCCCTTACAATGAAAATCCACGAGATAAGCGATTTTAGGTGCCGAGAAATGAAACTGGGTTGAGAGGAAAACACCGACAGCGATCAAGAACCATTTCGCCGTAGAAATAAGCCTCTCCAGAACGCAAGAAACTAAGGTTTTGTCCAAAGAACCTGCCGCCCGGAAGCCACAACTTCCAGCAATTGGCAAAGAAAAGTTACAAGTAAGAGCTCAGCGCCCAGGGAGCCTGCGCCGGTGCGAAGACTGAGACCTGCAAGGACACTCACTGGCCCCCACAGCCCGCAGGCGCTGGCTGCGGTGTCGGTGGGGCCGATTCCGGCTCGGGTAGGCTCGGGGTCTGGGGGTGCGCGGAAGGCGCGGAGCGGCGCGGGCACGGCGCCCGCGTCCGCACCCCTCCCCACTACCGCGAGCAGTGGGCGGAGAGACGAGAGCAAAGGAAAAGCAGGACAATGCTGGGCCGGGCTGGCGACTCCGCGCGCTCAGCAGGTCCTCAGCGTCCTCCTCGCCTGGGGCCGCCAGCTGCCGAACTAAGTTTGCTCCTCAGCCCTGCCTTCCTAGCCGGGGCAGTGAAGCAGTGACCGCCGACCTCCCTCCGCCTCGCCGCGGCCGCCGCCGCCTTCCTCCCCGCGGGGCGGCTCCCGCGAGTCCACGAGGACGCGGCGCGCGCGAGCGCAATGGGGCGCGCGAGGGAGAGGGGGCGCGCAAGGAAGCAGAGCGCGCGCGGGGAGCCGGGCGCGCGGCGCTCCCCGAGGACCCGCTGCCGCTCCGGCGGGTTTTCGGTTGAGGAGGGGGCTGCGCCGCGGCTAAGTGTCCGTTATGAGTCTTGGCCCGGGCGGCGCAGCTTGCCAGCCATTCTGGCCCGCCTCCCCCTCGACTCCCATCAGAAAGGCAGCGAGCGAGGGCCGGCGACCTCGTCTCCCGCCAGGGCTGTGGCCGCCAGTCGGCGGGCATCCCGGCGCCTACCCCTGGGGTGGAAGAGAAAGTGAAATGAAGCGCCTTTCCCCAGGCAACACCTACCCGTCCCCAGTCCAAGTACAGCTGCCTCACTCCTCAGGCGCCGCCGGTCCCCGCCCTCGGGCCCCAGGCTCCGTTCTCTTGACAATGGCGCGTCCCCTTTAAGGAATAATCCGATCGGAACCGATCTGTGGTTAAACCTCCCTCCGACTCTGATTTTAACCGGATTTCTCTCTCTCTCCCCCCAGAGCCCGACGGGCGCCCGGCGGTGCTGCGAGCTCTTCCCACCTCTTCCCCGCCCCGCCCACTCCCTAGCTTTCCTGATTGGCGAGAAACACTACTACAGGAACAGCAGTTTTCGCATCGCACTCGCCAGTCCAGCCGCCGCTCAGAGTTACCCCCACCTTCACCCCGCCCCCTTTCCTGGGTTGGTCCTACCTCTAATCATTCTCCGTCTTCTACTCTATCGTTGCTTTGGAGAACTGGCAGTCAAGGCTCACCCTCCCGCCTCCGGAAAGCGAACTTTATTTTTATTGGTAAAAGGACATCTTCCTGTGCACCTGATTGGGCAAGGAAGGAGTTAGTCTGCACGCCCCTTACCCATTATCGCTCTCTCTCTTTACGGGTTTGAGAAACGGCCGCAAAGTCCTCCCCCCTATTTTGCCTTGTTCTAAGCGCCTTTCCCTTTAAATATTGGTAGGGGTGGTGGACAAACTCACAGCCTGTGTTGGAGAAAGACGGAAAGGGAGAAGAGAAAATTTCAAAATCTTCTCCAGATGAGTAATATATCGGGAACTGGAGCTGGGATACTGTGGAATCTCATCCTTCGGTCTACTGAATGGAGTGGTTAGAAAGAGAATACCTGAAATTCTAGTACTAACTTCTGAGATGTACTCAACAAATTTTCACTCACCGTCCACTCTACTCCTACTGTCGATCCCACTGGCATTTCGCTACTCCAGAGAGCTTTAATAAAAGTATCTGTAAACCTAGAGGTGTCCTTGTTTGTCCCGCATTCATTTAAAAGACCCTTTAAATCGCTTCCATTAAAAGTTCCGTTTAATTCACGTCCTCTGTTGTTATCTCGGGGTTTGTCACGAGAGCTAAATTACTCTTCTGAAAAGATTGAATAGATGCCCACCCACCATGCCAGCCTGCAAAGTTGAAGTCCATCCCCCTTGCTAGAACTGTGCCGGGGGGAGCCCAGGTTGAGCCCAAGCGGGCACCAGAAGTCTATTTCTTGAGAGAATGGGGCAGTCTGGCACCGGAAGCTTAACCCTGCCGCGAAGCCTCACGCATGAAAGAGGAGGAATTCTGCTGCAGCCTGGTGTGGTCTGTGTTAGGAGTTCCCCGGTTTCCCATGGGAACTGCAAGAACCAAAAGTGTCGTACCTACCAAAACTGGGTACTCAAGTGCTTTGGTACCCATCTGTGAATGTTAGGGGTAAATGGTTAAATGTTCTGCCCCTCTTTGCCAATGAACTTCAAGAGACTTTGGACCTCAGGATGTTTAGTGCATTTGCAGTGAGAGCCCAGTGGAAACCAATGATGCCAAGATAGTGACAAGGCTCAGCAGTACCCTGGAAGGGATTTATACCAGAAAAGGGGGAATAAACATGGATAGTCGATAGGACTTTTCCGTGAGTTCAGGAGAAAAATCTCCTGGGGATACCCATAAATATGGAAGAGTGAGAAAAGGGAAACGTTGTAGGTGGTTTAGGTGTTTCTAGTAGGAGATAAGGGAATATCTGGATTATATTTATATGGCCTTCAAGGTATTTTTTTTAAATCAAGATCTAGGCAAGGTTTTCAAGTTCTTTGTAAATCACTTGCTTTATGAGGCCAAGATTATTTTGTTACACTAGCACATTGGGCTCATAACTCCAGAAGGCTGTCTACAGTAACCTCTAGATTCTCTTTGTCACACCTAACCAACCACGTTGAGATCATCACCTTACAAATATAATTTATATTATTTTTTTCTCTATTTCATACTTGCCCACAATAGGATTACCTATTACTTTTTAGCCCATACACCCAGACTCCTGGTACTAATACTGCTATTGGTATTTCTCACTGAAGAAGAATTTAGGAAATCTACAAGCATGGATATGCAGGTCATTCTTAAGAATGTTCAGTATTATTGAACACAGCTGCAGTTCTAACCCTGGAGAAACTGACAATTTGCACTTTTCCCTTCAGAAGGACTTTATGTCTCCTACCTTTGTTTTCCATCTCTAAGCCAGATCCCCATTCTTAAAAAAGAAATATTCCCCCAATGTGCCAGTTTGACTAAAGCTTTTCAACATCCTTGTATATAGATCTTTGTTAAACTCTTTTAAAGGTGAAATTTCACACGTTATGATCACTTACTCTCCATTTGTTTATATATAAAGGTAAACCATATCAAAGAACTACCAGTTAAGCCAGTAATTCAGTTTTCCTCAGAAAAAAAAATGTTACCATGTATATTGCAAATTCTTTTCAGTTCACCATAGGTTTATATAGTAACTATTATGTGTTGAGTAAACAATAGGGAAATTGATGAATATGACTCTCCAAATTCTACCCATAACTGGCACAATTTTACCCCTCACTCAGCATGTAGGTGGATACCATCTATTAATCTGTGATTTTCCATAGTAAAATTAAGAAAAAAATCCAGTCAGTAAAATCTGTCAACCAAAATCTTTCCCCAGACCTTTATTAGCATTAACAAGAATGAGACAAATTAAGACAAAATACATTCACAGTAATTTGTTTTATAAAGAAAACTTCAAAAAATATCTCCTGGGTCTCTCAAGAGGAGGAAGTCCTACACCTTCTATATTTCAATGTGTTCCTTTATAAAATGAGAACTGATATTCATTGAGACGATCACCGAAAGATCTTCAGTTATCAGTAAAAGGTTCAATTATGTTCAGTATATTCTACTTAGGCAGGAAAAAAAAAGATACTAATATATTTTTTAAAAGATTTCCAATTCTCTCCTACTTAAAACCCTTCGAAGATTCTTCAAGCACATATTGAATATAGTCCAAGCACCTAAGCAAAACATACAAATCACTTTATAATCTGACTCCAGGCTACCTCTCAGATTTATTCTCTAGCCACTCCTTCATTTGACACTTGAAATGGCTGCTCTTTAGATATCAATGATTCTGCTCTTTCAAGCCTCAGTGCTTTGGGGCATGTGCGTCCCTTTGTGTAGAATAGCTTTCCGCTCCATGCTCACCTGGAGGATGCTTCCATCTGTCCATCCAAACCCAAAAGAAGCTTTACTTTTTTTGTGAAGCTTTCTCTGATTGCACCCCCTTCCCTGATTTAATTATTTTTCTACTATATATATATATAATTCTGATTAAGATGATGCCTGACATAACTGAAAGCTTTCAGTAAATGCATGTCAAATTGACTGAGCAAGGATGAGACAAAAAGGTTAACCTACAATGTGAAAATCTAATTAACCAGAACACTATTCTAGGAATATTCTAATTATTTAATATTATACTGTAAATGTATCTCATCAATTAGTCTAGATTACTGGTTCCCAGGCTTTTTTATTTCATGGACCAGTAAAATTTGCAAGGAATTTTTGGGAACTGATACAGGTTTAACAACTTTATTTTGCGAAGCAAAGGTATAAAAATAAATATAAATAAATCGCTATCTATTCTCCCCATTATTTCATAAAATAAGAATATTTTAAAACCAAAAATTGGGGGTTTCCCTGGTGGCGCAGTGGTTGAGAGTCCGCCTGCCGATGCAGGGGACATGGGTTCGTGCCCCGGTCCGGGAAGATCCCACATGCTGCGGAGCGGCTGGGTCCGTGAGCCATGGCCGCTGAGCCTGCGCGTCCGGAGCCTGTGCTCCGCAACGGGAGAGGCCACAGCAGTGAGAGGCCCGCGTACCGCAAAAAAAAAAAAAAAACACCAAAATTGGGAAGGTTGTTTCATAAAACAAGAATATCTGAAAACCAAAAATTGGTTGGGTTATAACTTCAGAATGAAAGTCCTCTGAATAAATTTGACATTATAAAGAACTTATACAGGGGACTTCCCTGGTGGTGCAGTGGATAAGGCTCTGCACTCCCAATGCAGGGGGCCCAGGTTCGATCCCTGGTCAGGGAACTAGATCCCACATGTATGTCACAACTAACAGTTCCCATGCCACAACTAAGGAGCCCAAGTGCCACAACTAAGACCCGATGAAACCAAATAAATAAAGAACTTGTACAAACCTCCAGTTGGGTCCAGAATACTCACTGCATTTCACAGTACTTGATCTGATGCTCTTTTTCATCTATTTTAAAAGATGGCTTAGAAATGAAAATATTCCTAAGATTTTTTTCCCTCCATAATGTTTATGGAGGGGAGGAGAAACTATGTGACTTTTTGTTAATTTTCACTCTACCCATGAGTAAATGTTAGAGCATCATCACTAACTGACTTGCTAGCTTCCTGCAAGGATATTTGTAGAGAAACTCTCATTGTTACTGGAGGCCCTTGCAAAATGCTTCCTGAATTCCTTTTTGCATCTACCATGTCTTACAGAGTTTCCCTCCTTTCCTTTTGGGAAACTTACCACTCTTTAAGAACCATTGTTTAGTCCTTAGAAAGTTCCCCCTTGTTTGTCAATGAGTCAAACGATAAAAATTCAAGTGCTCTTTTAAAAATTTTTTTACCCATATAACATATTTTCTGAGCTTCCAAAAATTTAGGTTAAGTGCCCAATAACCATCAATGAATATCATAGTATCTATCCTGCGTCACAGTTATTGTAATGCTAATATGAGCCTACTACAGCACATGGAGAAATGTTTGTGTTAGGGTAATTCAAATATATATTTAAATATATTTATTTATTTATATATAAAAGTGCTTTTTTTAAATCGTGCAACCCAATCAGATATAAATTCTTTATGATGGGATGGCTCATAATGGCTAAGCAACTTGTAGAAGAAATCTGATGCCACGGTAAAGGTCTAGAAATACCATCTTCTAAACTGGGTCAAATAATTGATTTGTTGTTTCACGGAATATATGATAATGTATATTAGATCATCTTCCATTAATAAAATATTATATTTATTTTGCATTCAAATTCTATACCTATTTTAGGTCATTTAAGAGCTTCATAATTGTGACACTTTTATCAATAAGATTTTAACTTTATCCAAAATATTTTACTGCTGGTATGTTAGTATTCTGTCATTTTTCTTTCCTTTTATCATTACAAGGGGACTTCCATTCTAAATAGATTCGTTGTGTGAAAATATGAATTTAAAGAAGAGATAAATCAAGGATTAAATACTGACTTTATAAGTGAATTACTCTGAGAGAATTTTTAGAATATTATTCAAATGAGATCTATTTCCACTCACAAAAAACTTCTCAGAAGTAAAAGGCATGATATAAAGAAAGACACCTAGGGAATTCCCTGGCGGTCCAGTGGTTAGGACTCCTTGCTTTCACTGCCAGGGCCCAGGTTCCATCCCTGGTCAGGGAACTGAGATCCCAAAAGCTGCCTGGTGCAGCAAAAAACCCACACCTATATTCACTACAATCCTCTTTGTCTACTCTAAAATATCTTTGTCTACTCTACAATATTGTCTAGTCACTAAAAATATCTTTAAATTCAGCAGCCAAGAGCATAAACAGTGGTTACATTTCAGATTAGATTTTTAAATTAAATTATTTAAAGGAATGAACAGTTCATCTGTCCCTGTTGGGACAGTTATCCAGTACTATGGTGAAATCACTTCGAAACTATCTTAAAACCTTGTTAGATTTTAATGTGTATTTTAAACTGTTGCTCTGGTAAGTATGAATTTGTAACTGGAAAGGGATATAGTCCATTTATAAGAAAACAGAAAACATTTTTTAATCCATTCCCTGTTTATGAGTTGAAGGAAAGTTGAAGGGAAAATGTAGGCACTCTATTTAAACTCATTACCACCTATCAACTCATTATCTCATTTGGGAAAGGAATTCATGAATTATCTGAAAAACCGGGAAATCTGATTGGGGGGGGGAAATAGTTACACCATCATACCACTGGCAAAGGAGTTTACCATATGACTGACCGCCTTTGGGGGCTTCTGTCTGTTAATAGAAAAGCAGAAAAACAAAGGACAAAGGAAAGTCTCCTTAATTAATCCTTCCAACTAAGCAAAATAAATAGATCACTTGTTTCAGCAACAGAAGCAAACTGTTAACAATTGAGAAAAGCCACCTGCAGGTGCTTTTGAACACAAAGTGCCCCAGAGCCCAGAATTACTATTGTTTAAAAGGGTCAGCTAAGTTTTTCCGTAAAGGGCCAGATAATAAATACTTTTGGCTTTGCGGCCCTATGGGCTCTGTCACAACTACTCAACCCTTGCTGTAGCGCAAGTGGCCATAGAGAATGTATAAACAAGTATGCAGAGCTATGTTTCAATAAAACTTTATTTATGGACACTGAAATGGAATTTAATTTTCATGTGTCAAGATATATGATTCTTCTTTTTATTTTGTCCTAATTATTTAGAAGAATAAAAACCATTCTTGGCTTGCAAGCCATGTAAAAAGAGGTAAAGGGGGACTTCCCTGGTGGCACAGTGGTTAGGAATCCACCGACCAATGCAGGGAACACGGGTTCAAGCCCTGGTCCGGGAAGATCCCACATGCTGCGGAGCAACTAAGCCCGTGTGCCACGACTACTGAGCCCATGTGCCACAACTACTGAAGCCCACGTGCCTAGAGCCTGTGCTCCGCAACAAGAGAAGCCACCGCAATGAGACGCCCGCACACAGCAACGAACAGTAGCCCCTGCTCACTGCAACTACAGAAAGCCTGTGCGCAGCAACGAAGACCTAACGCAGCCAAAAATAAATAAATATATTTATTTTTTTTAAGAAAAGAGGTAGTGGGCCAGATCTGCTTATGGGCAATAGTGCTGACTGCTGGTCTAATATAACCCTAATTCATTAAAAAATATATTTTTTGGTTGAGTACCTAATATGTGTTCAGTACTATGCTGGACCTGGGGACTATAATGGCTAACAAGATGGACAATGTCCCTGTCCTCATGGAGCTTACGATATAATAACCATACAAATATATAGTTAGAAACTGTAATTAGTGGCTATGAAGGAAGAGTACAGGGTGCTCTAAACTGTGACCTGTAATCTAGACTGGGAGGTCAGAGGAGGCTTCACTTTTGACAAGGACTGGGAAATGAGTATGAACTGACATGGTGAAGTGGGAGTGGGGAGAAGGGAAATATTTCAGGCAGAAGGCACATCATGTAGGCCACCTTAATGGCACTCAAAAATCTGTGTGCCTAGAAAATACAAAGTGAAAGGAAGAGAGGCAGGGAGTTAAATTGACGAAATAGTTTTTAAAAGAAAAAGCAGGGCTCCCCTGGTTGCACAGTAGTTGAGAATCTGCCTGCTAATGCATGGGACACGGGTTCAAGCCCTGGTCTGGGAAGATCCCACATGCCGCGGAGCAACTAGGCCCGTGAGCCACAACTACTGAGCCTGCGCATCTGGAGCCTGTGCTCCGCAACAAGAGAGGCCACGACAGTGAGAGGCCCGCGCACCATGATGAAGAGTGGCCCCTGCTTGCCACAACTAGAGAAAGCCCTTGCACAGAAACAAAGACCCAACACTGCCAAAATAAAAATAAATAAATTAGAAGAAGGCTCAACATTTAAAAAAAAAAAAAAGAAAAGAAAAAGCATTCAGGGCCTAGTAGGTCTTTATTCAAAGTCCTAGAAAACCTTGAAGGCTTTACGTCAAAACAATGATATGGTCAGATTTGCAGTTTTGAAAGATCACTCTTTATAGTGTGGAGAATAATTAATGAGGGAAAGCCATGGTGACTACAATAGTCAAAGGCTTCTAGACCCTAGACTCTAGGCCCTAGAGTCAAACACTACTATTTTATCTAATAAAATAGTAATAGCAAGTATGTACTTTTTTTTTTGACAGTTCAGCTAACATTTATTTATTTATTTATTTTCATATTGTAAGTCCATAAGCTTTATTTTTTTAACATCTTTATTGGAGTATAATTGCTCTACAACGGTGTGCCAGCCTCCGCTGTACAACAAAGTGAATCAGCCACACACACACATACATCTCCATATCTCCTCCCTCCCGCCTCTCTGCCCCGCTCTCCCTACCCCACCCCCCAGGTGGTCACAAAGCACCGAGCTGATCTCCCAGTGTTATGTGGTTGCTTCCCACTAGCTACCGTATGTTCTTAATATTTTAATGTACATAGGTCCCCTACATACGAACCTTTAAGTTGCGAACTTTCAAAGATGCGAACGTGTGTCCACATGTCCAGTCACATAAGTTAGTTCACGTGTCTGGCGTACATTGTCACGTGCACGCATCCTGTAGCGTATCTTTATTTCAAACTAGATCTGCAAGAGGACGACTTCATTGAACTCCTTGCTGTGCAACACGAGGGGCTTACTAATGAAGACCTGATGGAAGTGGAGGCCCAGAGAAAGGACGGAGACAAGAGGAAGAAGTAACTGAAGCAACACAGAGATTCACGACGCAGGAAATGGCAAGGGGATTTTCTTTATTTGAGGAGGCACTGGTTAGTTTTCGAGGCACAGGACCCGAACGTAGAACAGTACACGAAGGTTGCAGCAGCTGTTCAGAATGCAATCCAGTGCTACCGTGTCATCTATGACGAGAAAAAAAGAGCTACTACCCAGACATCACGGGATTGTTTTTTCAAGAGGGTGGATAGAATGAATCCAGCAAGGGACCAGAACCTGTGCCATCAACGTCAGGCATGGGTGAAACTGCAGCTTGCCCTCCGTCTCTTATTGCTGACGATCCTTCAGCTGTACCATCTCCCACCTCCTCTCCCTCCTCCAGTCAGTAACACTTCTTGCCTGTCCACTCGATGCCAGCCCCTGTATGCCAAGTATTGTACTGTACTACTGTACTTTTCAAGGTACTGTATTGTAAGATTTAAAATGTTTTCTTTATTTTTTTAAAATTTTTTTGGTCACACTGCTGGCATTTGGGATCTTGTTCCTCAAACAGGGATCGAACCC
This sequence comes from Phocoena sinus, assembly GCF_008692025.1. NCBI lineage: Eukaryota > Metazoa > Chordata > Mammalia > Artiodactyla > Phocoenidae > Phocoena > Phocoena sinus. The sequence goes on from NC_045767.1 coordinate 72,886,272, forward strand.
ACTCCCCCTGAATTGGAAGGGTGGATTCTTAACCACTGGACCGCCAGGGAAGTCCCCTGTTCTCTTTATTTTTTGTGTTTGTTTATTCTTTATGTATTATTTGTATGAAAAATATTATAAACCTATTACAGTACAGTACTATATAGCCAGTTGTGTTAGTTGGGTACCTAGGCTAACTGTGTTGGACTTATGAAAAAATTGGGCTTACAAAGTCACCCTCAGAACGGAACTCGTTTGTATGTAGGGGACTTACTGTATTAAAAGATTGAATTTCATAACCCCATAAGTAGGCACTATTATCTTCCCTTTATGGAAGAGGAGACTTAACTATGGGCTGCCTATCAATTTCTTCCCTTGCTGCAGCCCAGCTGAGTTTACAACTCGTGGGAAGGAACTGTAGGAGAGATGTAAGAGTGAGGAGGAAAGAGGGGCAGAAAGAAATGAATAAGAGTGTTCTACGGGACCATAGCCTTGGCTCAGACCCTAGCCTCTTTCCCAAGAGGTAGTACTGTGTTGTACTGGGAATGAGCCCCAAATTCAGCAAGGTGACTGCCTTGGGTACCTTGTGAGAGTACTCATTGCTACAGAAATATACCCAATGCAATGTTTGGTACATACTTAACACTAAAAAAAAGCCCTCCCTGTTTATCTAAAATTCAAATCTAACTGGGCATCCTGTATTTTATCTCCCAAACCTATACTAAGGAAACAAATACATTCCCTCCCATAAAACCAAGATGTCAGCTGGAGACATCTGGCTCCTAAAGACATAGAAAATCAGCCTGAATACCTTTTCTTCATCCAAAAGGCTTCCCAAAGGACACTGTGAATTACCAGGGCAGAGGTAAGGGATGGAGGATTTTGTTACCACTTTTGCCTCCAGGCTCATTCTTCCACCTGGAAGACTCACTTTTGAGCTCTTCCACTATCAAGAAAACCAAGGGAGTAGGGAAACATTGTGAGAGTGGTAGATTTCACAGGAGAGCTGGGAGTTGAAGGGAGCAGTACCATCAGGCACAGCCTTGCAAACAGTTCAAAGTAGTGTTTTATTATACTCGCTTGTTTAGGCTCCTTTCAGCCACCTACCACCAGTGGTTTTTCATAGCCCTCTGCCATGATCCCTGGGTCATATTCACCCTCTTAACCAGCCGTTTTCCCTCCCCTATTTTCTCGACATTCTCTCAGTAGCCAAGAATTTCTCTCCTCCTATCGAGCAAATTCCCAAACAAAGCAGTTTTGACTCCACTCTAAAGCTTTTGTCACCAGCTGATGACCAAGACCGCAGGATCTCACTTACTGAGGCATTCTTCCAAAACAAAGACAGTTTGAAATTCTCCCTAAGAAGAATTCTCTTGCCAGCATTTAAGACAATAATCACTTTTTCTTAAGTTTTTGCAATATCATTTTTTGCCAGCATTCAGGAAAAAGAAGGATATTTATTTTGGTTGCATCCAGTGGGGCCCACTTTTACCAATTACATCATCGTTTTCTTGGGAAAGTTCAACTGCTTTTCACTCTTGTAATTTAGTACATCAAAAGTTCAGGAAAAACCTAATGGACAGCACTTTGGATTCCATAATGGATTCCAGAAAAAAGCTTTTTTTCCCCCCTCTGTTCTGCCTTTAAATCTGATTCAAAATTAAAGCTGATTGCTTTTTCCAAGGTAAAGAGAGAAGGTTTTGGTACACATACCACAATTTGCTATAGCTGGAAGCATTGCCTGATTTAAAAAAAAAAAAGAATGAAATGTACTATCAAGTAAACTCTCAGGAAAGAGTGAGGGGAAAAGAGGAGGCAGAAAGATATGAAAAATGTGGGTTCTGTGGAACCATAGCCTCGGTTCAGGCCCTATTCCATTACCTTTTCAAAGGTTTATCTTCTAAATTTAACTTTACTTCCCTATTTTCCAGGTGGTTCCTAGATACTGCAAAAACCACATAAAGATACACAGATATAGTAATCCCGCTAACCAATTGAAATAATAATAAAAATACAAAGGTTGATGAATACATATTCCTATGAGGTCATCTATAGCAAAATGAAATAGGGAATTTGGTCAATCATACTGATACATTTAAAAATAGCTTTGCCACAATTATCTTGATATTTAGTCATCTATTGACTCGTGTCTGTTTTTTTGTTTGAAGTATCCAAATAAAAATATTCATGTTTTACTACTTTTCTGTAAGTATTAATTTGGCCTGAATGTTAGTGTATTAACAACTGACATACAATATATTAATTATGTAAAGGACAAGCAGGTTAGTAATATAGTAGCCACACTGGTAATATGATAACAGAGAAGCAGAGGCTCAAATTCAAGCAGCAAAATAATATGTAACTGATTTGTCATTTTTTCAGGATGTTTACCACAACAGAAAGTGCTTATCTTCTACATATAATAAAAGTACTAACATAGCAAATATTTTTACAAATCTACTGAAAAAAAATAAAATCTTATTTCAGTAAATTACTCTTTTAACACAGAAAAAGTCCATAATAACCAAACAATATTCTAAATTGTCCTTCAAAGAGACATCTTACCTTTAGGGAATTATGATGTTTCACTCAATGAAGCAATGTAAATCTTATATGTGTGGGTATTTTCCCTTCGAGAAAATCCTCAACTTTCCATGGGCCAGCACTTTAGCAGGTCACATTTTCCATAAGACAAGTTTTACAAACCATATGTAGATATCTGATGGCTGTTGTGAAATCTCACTCCACACAATTTAGTACTTTGTGTTTTGTTTTGTTTTTTCGGTACGCGGGCCTCTCACTGTTATGGCCTCTCCCATTGCGGAGCACAGGCTCCGACGCGCAGGCTCAGCGGCCATGGCTCATGGGCCCAGCCACTCCTTGGCATGCAGGATCCTCCTGGACCGGGGCATGAACCCGTGTCCCCTGCATCGGCAAGCGGACTCTCAACCACTGCGCCACCAGGGAAGCCCCAATTTAGTATTTTGAATCTATTTATATAAGTCCTGTTATGTGAACATTTTTAGTCTGTACGATGTCAGCCTGGTAATTTTCATGCAAGTAAGAAAACAGTTTGTTCTGGACTCCAAATGGTACTGACATCAAAAGTGTCCTTCACACTGGAGAAATTGTGACTGAAGAATTTTCAGCAAAAGCAGTAAAAATGGTGGCAATAGCAAGTCTGAAGTGGCAGTGCTAATGGGAGAGCTCTTCCCCCCGTCGGCATAATGGAGTCAGCAGTCATTGTTGAGTGAAGGCCAGAGAGAAAGCACCTGGCCTTCAAGTTCATTCCTTTCCTGACATGGAGATTCTGCCAACCTCAGAGAATCCAGGCTGTTGTTTCTAATGGCAATCCCATTAGAGACCCCAATGTATTTGTCTAGCACCATCTCCCACTATTCTCTAATCTTTGATCAAATTGGTTTATATGCGAGTCCCCAGATTCCTTCCTTGCCCTTGCGTACATCACAGAGAAAGGTCTCAGAAAAGCAGGGTCCAAGAAGGTTAACAGAGAAATCAAGAGAGGAGTATTTAATCATGAAGGCATTGAGAACAACTGAGCTAGAGAAGCCTGGCTGCAGCCCCTGTGAACTGCCCTAAGAAACCTGCAAATGAATCTGAATAGGGTGAAAATGAGACAGCCAACAGAGTGGTTAGGACCTCTCAGCTTATTCAATACCCATGAACAGACAAGTCAAGTGGGCCACAAACTATTGTCAGTGTTTGGAGACGGCACTGAAGTGTCCTTAAGGAATCTGGAGATGAGGGGAGTCTAAAGGTCCTCTTGAAATTCATTGGAGAACCAACACATCATGAATCAGAGAGGAGAAATCCAAAGTCACCATAAAGAGAATGGCTCCCAACCCTACCAGACTTGTCTGAAAAGGATAAAATATGCCATCATATCTAAAAAAAGACAACAGTCCATCAGAATGGGGATGGTTATCCATAAAGGCAGAAAAATAGGAGAGTCACAGAAAACTGAGGCCACCTTCATCCAAGCCCTGATGGAGGGTGGACGCCATGACTGAAGGAATCAATTTGTCAATCCCAGTGGCAGGAACACTATTGTTATGGGTGCTCTACGTGTTTTTTTTTTTTTTGTCCGTGCCGTGTGGCATGCAGAACTTCCTCAACCAGGGACAGCCCCCTCCCCGCAACCATTAGAAGTGCGGAGTATTAACCACTGGAACACCAGGGAAGCCTCTACATGTCTTAACCTACTGACATCTTAAAAATACAACATAGTGCTTTACTGGTCAAGGCCCTTTTGCTGCAAATGGCAGAAACAACCCAGCTAGCTTAAGCAAGAAGAGGAGCTTTATGACAGAACACAGGGATGTCTCCATAAAAGGTAAAGCCACTGAACCTCTGAAGGACTGGGAACAGGGAGCCGGCAGGCACTGCCCCAGGCTCTTTCTCTGCTGTCTATGGCCCTAGTTTCTTCTTTTCTTGGCAAGTCTGCTTTATTCCCCTCTCCCTTTCTCTGCAGGCCAGCCTCAACTAGCTCTGGCAGCACATGGATAGGTAGCCTCCGGTCCCAAGTTTACATTACCTCATTCAAGAAAATAGACCAGACTGGATAGAATCTCTGGGTCTAAACTGCAAGTTCCTGAGAGAAAGAATTGGATTAGCCACACCTAAATGAGGAGTCCCCCTCATTCATTTCCATATGGACAGTGGTACAAGATCATACTGTAAAACATAGACATGAGAGGCCCACATTTATGGAAGGAGGGAGGGAGGGAAGGTGGTTATTCTTAGAGGAAGTGAGCCAGTGTGACCTGTGAAGATATCACAAAAGACATCTTCTGCAGGTACGAACCATTATTATCCCCATTTTTATTAAGGCATTCAGAGTTTAAGTAACTTGCACAAGGTCACAGAGCTTGTCACTGGCAGACTCAGGATCTGAAGTCAAGCCTGTCTGAGTCTTAATCATTATGTTGTAATGTGTCTCCAATCCCTGTTCAGCAAGTAACCTTATTGACATAGCTTCTTATGAGGGTCTACCTGCAGGGATGTATGATTATACTGACTTCATATGTTCCAATTCTTTTTTTTCTCTTTTTCTTAAAATAAATTTATTTTATTTTTGGCTGCATTGGGTCTTCGTTGCTTCATGTGGGCTTTCTCTAGTTGCGGCAAGCAACTACTCTTCCTTGCGGTGTGCGGGCTTCTCATTGTGGTGGCTTCTCTTGTTGTGGAGCATGGGCTCTAGGCACGCAGACTTCAGTAGTCGTGGCACGTGGCCTCAGTAGTTGTGGCTCGTGGGCTCTAGAGCGCAGGCTCAGTAGCTGTGGCACACGGGCTTAGTTGCTCCGCGGCATCTGGGATCTTCCTGGACCAGGGCTTGAACCAGTGTCCACTGCATTGGCAGGAGGATTCTTAACCACTGTGCCACCAGGGAAGTCCCATATATTCCAATTCTTATTATAGTTCTCATTATAAACTAATAAATTGCCTTTATGGTTCTTACATCATTACTATGAGTTTAGGTAATGTAAGCGCAGTCCTAATAAATGGGTGGATTCTTTGAATTTTAACAACATTGGTTTTTAGAGCCTGTAAGGCTAAGGCTGAGTCCCCAACTATCATGGCCGTGATGATTGTAAATCCCACCATTTAGGTAATTCAGGCTCCTAGGAAATTTCTTAAGGAACCAATGCTGGTCTTTCTGTCATAACAATGCTTTTTTTATTTTAATTAATTTTTATTGGAGTATAGCTGCTTTACAATGTTGTGTTAGTTTCTACTGTACAGCAAAGTAAATCAGCTATACGTATACATATATTCGCTCTTTTTTGAATTTTCCTTCCTACTTAGGTCACCACAGAGCACTGAGTTCCCCAAGCTATACAGTAGGTTCTCATTAGACAATCCTTTTCTTACCACATGAAACATTTTTTTTAACATCTTTATTGGAGTATAATTTCTTTACAATGGTGTGTTAGTTTCTGCTGTATAACAAAATGAATCAGCTATACGTATACATATATCCCCATATCTGTCGCTCTTGTGTCTCCCTCCCACACTCTCTATCCCACCCCTCTAGGTGGACACAAAGCACCTAGCTGATCTCCCTTTGCTATGCAGCTGCTTCCCACTAGATATCTATTTTACATTTGGTAGTGTGTATGTGTCCATGTCACTCTCTCACTTTGTCCCAGCTTACCCTTCCCCTTCCCCGTGTCCATTCTCTATGTCTGTGTATTATATTCCTGTCCTGCCCTTAGGTTCTTCAGAACCTTTTTTTTTTTTTTAATTCCATATGTATGTGTTAGCATACGGTATTTGTTTTTCTCTTTCTGACTTACTTCACTCTGTATGACAGGCTCTAGGTCCATCCACCTCACTACAAATAAATTTCGTTTCTTTTTATGGCTAAGTAATATTCCATTGTATATATGTGCCACATCTTCTTTATCCATTCATCTGTTGATGGACACTCAAGTCGCTTCCATATCCTGGCTATTGTAAATAGAGCTGCAATGAACATTGTGGTACATGACTTTTTGAATTATGGTTTTCCCAGGGTATATACCCAGTAGTGGGATTGCTGGGTCATATGGTAGTTCTATTTTTAGTTTTTTGAGGAACCTCCATACTGTTCTCCATAGTGACTGTATCAATTTACATTCCCACCAACAGAGCAAGAGGGTTCTCTTTCCTCCACACCCTCTCCAGCATTTATTGTTTGTAGATTTTTGATAATGGCCATTCTGACCGGTGTGAGGTGATACCTCATTGTGGTTTTGATTTGCATTTCTCTAATGATTAGTGATGTTAAGCATCCTTTCATGTGTTTGTCGGCAATCTGTATATCTTCACTGGAGAAATGTCTATTTAGGTCTTCTGCCCATTTTTCGATTGGGCTGTTTGTGTTTTTGATATTGAGTTGCATGAACTGCTTGTGTATTTTGGAGATTGATCCTTTGTCAGTTGCTTCATTAGCAAATATTTTCTCCCATTCTGAGGGTTGTCTTTTCGTCTTGTGCATGGTTTCCTTTGCTGTGCAAAAGCTTTTAAGTTTCATTAGGTCCCAATTGTTTATTTTTGTTTTAATTTCCATTTCTCTAGGAGGTGGGTCAAAAAGGATCTTGCTGTGATTTATGTCATGGAGTGTTCTGCCTATGTTTTCCTCTAAGTTTTATAGTGTCTGGCCTTATATTTAGGTCTTTAATCCATTTTGAGTTTATTTTTGTGTATGGTGTTAGGAAGTGTTCTAATTTCATTCTTTTACATGTAGCTGTCCAGTTTTCCCAGCACCACTTATTGAAGAGGCTGTCTTTTCTCCATTGTATACTCTTGCCTCCTTTATCAAAGATAAGGTGACCATATGTGCGTGGGTTTACCTCTGGGCTTTCTACTCTGTTCCATTGATCTATATTTCTGTTATTGTACCAGTATAATACTGTCTTGATTACTGTAGCTTTGTAGTATAGTCTGAAGTCAGGGAGCCTGATTCTTCCAGCTCAGTTTTTCTTTCTCAAGTTTCCTTTGGCTATTAAGGGTCTTTTGTGATTCCATAAAAATTGTGCAATTTTTTGTTCTAGTTCTGTGAAAAATGCCATTGGTAGTTTGATAGGGATTGCATTGAATCTGTAGATTACTTTGGGTAGTATAGTCATTTTCACAATATTGATTCTTTTTTTTTTTTTTGCGGTACACGGGCTTCTCACTGTTGTGGCCTCTCCCGTTGCAGAGCACAGGCTCCGGACGCGCACGCCCAGCGGCCATGGCTCACGGGCCCAGCCGCTCCACGGCATGTGGGATCTTCCCGGACCGGGGCACGAACCCGTGTCCCCTGCGTCGGCAGGCGGACACTCAACCACTGCGCCACCAGGGAGGCCCCTGTTGATTCTTCCAATACAAGAACATGGTATATCTCTCCATCTGTTCATATCATATTTAATTTCTTTCATCAGTGTCTTATAGTTTTCTGCATACAGGTCTTTTGTCTCCTTAGGTAGGTTTATTCCTAGGTATTTTATTCTTTTTGTTGCAGTGGTAAATGGGAGTGTTTCCTTAATTTCTCTTTCAGATTTTTCATCATTAGTGTATAGGAATGCAAGAGATTTCTGTGCATTAATTTTGTATCCTGTACTTTACCAGATTCATTGATTAGCTCTAGAAGTTTTCTGGTAGCATCTTTAGGATTCTCTATGTATCCTATCATGTCATTGGCAAACAGTGACAGCTTTACTTCTTCTTTTCCGATTTGGATTCCTTTTATTTCTTTTTCTTCTCTGATTGCTGTGCCTAAAACTTCCAAAACTGTGTTAAATAATAGTGGTGAGAGTGGGCAAACTTGTCTTGTTCCTGATCTTAGTGGAAATGATTTCAGTTTTTCACCATTGAGAACGATGTTGGCTGTGGGTTTGTCATATATGGCCTTTATTATGTTGAGGTAATTTCCCTCCATGCCTATTTTCTGGTTTGTTTTTTTTTTAATCATAAATGGGTGTTGAATTTTGTCAAAAGCTTTTTCTGCATCTATTGAGATGATCATATGGTTTTTCTCCTTCAATTTGTTAATATGGTGTATCACGTTGATTGATTTGCATATATTGAAGAATCGCTGCATTCCTGGGATAAACTCCACTTGATCATGGTGTATGATCCTTTTAATGTGCTGTTGGATTCTGTTTGCTAGTATTTCTTTGAGGATTTTCGCATCTATGTTCATCAGTGATAATGGCCTGTAGTTTTCTTTTTTTTTGGCATTGTTGTCTGATTTTGGTAACAGGGTGATGGTGGCCTCGTACAATGAGTTTGGGAGTGCTCCTCTCTCTGCTATATTTTGGAAAAGTTTGAGAAGGATCGATGTTAGCTCTTCTCTAAATGTCCAGTAGAATTCACCTGTGAAGCCATCTGGTCCTGGGCTTTTTTTGTTGGAATATTTTTAATCACAGTTTCAATTTCAGTGTTTTTGATTGGTCTGTTTATACTTTCTATTTCTTCCTGGTTCAGTCTTGGAAGGTTGTGCTTTTCTAAGAATTTGTCCATTTCTTCCAGGTTGTCCATTTTATTGGCATATAGTTGCTTGCAGTAATCTCTCATGATCCTTTGTATTTCTGCAGTGTCAGTTGTTACTTCTCCTTTTGCATTTCTAAATCTATTGATTTGAGTCTTCTCCCTTTTTTTCTTGATGAGTCTGGCTAATGGTTTATCAATTTTGTTTATCTTCTCAAAGAAGCAGCTTGTAGTTTTATTGATCTTTGTTCTTGTTTCCTTCGTTTCTTTTTCATTTATTTCTGATCAGATCTTTATGATTTCTTTCCTCTGCTAACTTTGGAGTTTTCTTCTTTTTCTTTCTCTAATTGCTTTAGGTGTAAGGTTAGGCTGTTTATTTGAGATGTTTCTTGTTCCTTGAGGTAGGATTGTATTGCTATAAACTTCCCTCTTAGAACTGCTCTTGGTGCATCCCATAGGTTTCGGGTTGTTGTGTTTTCATTGTCATTTGTTTCTAGGTATTTTTTGATTTCCTGTTTGATTTCTTCAGTGATCTCTTGGTTATTTGGTGGTGTATTGTTTAGCTTCCATGTGTTTGTATTTTTTACAGATTTTTTTCCTGTAATTGATATCTAGTCTCATAGCATTGTGTTCGGAAAAGGTACTTCATATGATTTCAATTTTCTTAAATATACCAAGGCTTGATTTGTAACCCAAGATATGATCTATCCTGGAGAATGTTGCATGAGCACTTGAGAAGAAAGTGTATTCGCTTGTGTTTGGATGGAATGTCCTATAAATATCAATTAAGTCCATCTTGTTTAATATATCATTGAATGCTTGTGTTTCCTTATTTATTTTTATTTTGGTTGGTCTGTCCATTGGTGAAAGTGGGGTGTTAAAGTCCCCATGATTGTGTTACTGTCGATTTCCCCTTTAATGGCTGTTAGCATTTGCCTTATGTATTGAGGTGTTCCTATGTTGGCTGCATAAATATTAACAATTGTTATATCTTCTTCTTGGATTGATCCCTTGATCATTATGTAGTGGCCTTCTTTGTCTCTTGTAATAGTCTTTATTTTAAAGTCTATTTTGTCTGATATGAGGATTGCTACTCCAGCTTTCTTTTGATTTCCATTTGCATGGAATATCTTTTTCCATCCCCTCACTTTCAATCTGTATGTTTCCCTAGGTCTGAAGTAGGTCTCTTGTACACAGCATATATATGGGTCTTGTTTTTGTATCCATTCAGCCAGTCTGTGTCTTTTGATTGGAGCATCTAATCCATTTACATTTAAGGTAGTTATCGATGTGTATGTTCCTCTTACTATTTTCTTAATTGTTTTGGGTTTGTTATTTTAAGTCTTTTCCTTCTCTTGTGTTTCCTGCCTAGAGAAGTTCCTTTAGCATTTGTTGTAATGCTGGTTTGGCGGTGCTGAATTCTCTTAGCTTTTGCTTGTCTGCGAAGGTTTTAATTTCTCCATTGAATCTGAATGAGATCTTTGCTGGGTAGAGTAATCTTGGTTGTAGGTTTTTCCCTTTCATCACTTTAAATATGTCCTGCCACTCCCTTCTGGCTTGTAGAGTTTCTGCTGAAAGACCAGCTGTTAACTTTATGGGGATTCCCTTGTGTGTTAATCGTTGCTTTTCCCTTGCTGCTTTTAAAATTTTTTCTTTGTATTTAATTTTTGATAGTTTGATTAATATGTGTCTTGGCATGTTTCTCCTTTGATTTATCCTGTATGGGACTCTCTGCACTTCCTGGACTTGATTGACTATTTCCTTACCCATATCAGGGAAGTTTTCAAAAATAATCTCTTCAAATATTTTCTCAGTCCCTTTTTTTCCCTCTTCTTCTTCTGAGACCCCTATAATTCAAATGTTGGTGCGTTTAATGTGTCCCAGAGATCTCTGAGACTGTCCTCAATTCTTTTCATTCTTTTTTCTTTATTCTGCTCTGTGGTAATTATTTCCACTATTTTATCTTCCAGGTCACTTATCCATTCTTCTGCCTCAGTTATTCTGCTATTGATTCCTTCTAGAGAATTTTTAATTTATTTATTGTGCTGTTCATCATTGTTTGTTTGCTCTTTAGTTCTTCTAGGTCCTTGTTAAATGTTTCTTGTATTTTCTCCATTCTATTTCCAGGATTTTGGATATTTACTATCATTACATTGAATTCTTTTTCAGGTAGAATGCCTATTTCCTCTTCATTTGTTTGTTCTGGTGGGTTTTTACCTTGCTTCTTCATCTGCTGTGCATTTCTCTGTCTTGCTTAACTTACTGTGTTTGGGGTCTCTGTTTCGCAGGCTGCATGTTCGTAGTTCCCGTTGCTTTTGGTGTCTGTTCCCAGTGGGTACAGCTGGTTCAGTGCATTGTGTAGGCTTCCTGGTGGAGGGGACTGGTGCCTGTGTTCTGGTGGATGAAGCTGGATCTTGTCTTTCTTGTGGGCAGGACCGCGTCTGGTGGTGTGTTTTGGGGTGTCTGTGAACTTATTATTATTTTAAGCAGCCTCTCTGCTAATGGGTGGGGTTGTGTTCCTGTCTTGCTAATTGTTTAGCATAGGGTGTCCAGCACTGTAGCATGCTGGTCGTTGAGTGGAGCTGGGTCTTAGCATTGAGATGGAGATCTCTGGGAGAGCTTTTGCCATTTGATATTACATGGGGCCAGGAGGTGTCTGGTAGTCCAATGTCCTTAACTCGGTTCTCCCACCTCAGAGGCTCTAGTCTGACACCTGGCCGGAGCACCAAGACCCTGTCAGCCACACGGCTTTTGAGAAGTCTGAGGTCTTCTGCCAGAGTTCAGTAGGTGTTCTACAGGAGTTGTTCCACATGTAGATGTATTTCTGATGTATTTGTGGGGAGGAAGGTCATGTCCATGTCTTACTGTTCTGCCATCTTGAAGCCACCAAATATGAGGGAATTTAGAAAGGAGTCCAGGATGACCCTCAGATCAATGGCATGATTGGTGAGTGCCAGATACTTACTCAGAAGGGGAACACAGGGAAAGGAACAGGTTTGGGGAAAGAAATAAGAGTTGGAGTTGGAGATACCAAGTAGCCGTCCAAGTCATACAAGGGGAGTTATCAAGTAGAAGCTGGGATATGAGTCTGGGCTCAGGGTTAGGACTGGAGAGATAAATTGGGAGGCTTCAGTGTATAGACGGTATTTAAGGCCATGGGACTAAAGCATCTAGAAAATGAGCATAAATAAGCATAAATAAATAAAGGCCAATGACTGAGCCCTGATGTGCTCCAACATTTAACAGTCCTGGAAGCAGTGGTCAATGAAGCAGGAGAGGCAGGAAAGAGATCTGATGTGGAAGCCAAGTGAAGAAACGTTTAAGGATGGAAGGATCACCAATTCAAATGCCACTAAGAGGCCAAGCAAGATGGCAACTGAGACATGACTCCTGGGTTTGGCAAGATGGAGGTTATTATTTGATCTTGACAAGTGTAAATGCCAGAAATGGAGTGAGTTGAGTTGAAAATATGAGGTGACAATGTGGAGACATTAATAATAATCAGTTCGTAATGGACTATTTCAATAAAAGGGAGTAGGAAAATATATTAGTTGAGAGGGACAAAGACACTAGGGAGAATTTATATCCTGCTTGTATGTTGATGGGAATGATCAAGAAGAGAAGGAAAAACTGTGGATGCAAGAGAGGGAGGGGTTATTGCTGGATTGAAATTGTTGATGGGTCAGAAGCACAGGATTAGGTGTAGGTGTATATGTGGAAATGCTGGCTTCAAATGGGAGCACTGATGGTTATGCAGGATAACAGAAGGGAAGGCAAAGTACTTAGGTATAGATGCTCGCAGGCTGACAGATTTAGTGAAGAAAAAACTGAGGTGGTTTTCTTCCAATTTCTTCTATTTTCTCAGTCAAATCAGAAGAGTGGTCATTATCTAAGACTGAGAGGTGGGGTGGGGTGATGTTTGATGTTTAAAGGTAGAGGGAAAGCTGTGAAATAATTACCTAGGAGAGTGGAAATGACCAGGGAAATGTAGCAAGACTGTTGAACAGGGTAAGGCTGACTTGAAATTTAAACTTTAAAAAAATTTTTGAAGTAAGAGCAGTCACCATGGTTGCACACTCTTCTCGAGCCGTGTTTAACTGCTCAGTGCTGATGTGAAGTAGATAAAGAATTGTGTTTAATATAGGGTTGGGTTTTTCTAGTGAGTAAGATGGCAGGTGAGAGGGGCGTGGCGTACGCAATGGAGGGATTCGTTACAGCAAGCCACAAAAAAGGAAAAGACAGTTACACAAGAGGAAAGATAGACAGTGAAGAAGTGGTAGGTCACTAGCTGGCTGCTCCAAAAGGGTTCATTGAGGATAGTAGTGATGGTAGAGATAGAAAGTTACGAGATGATTGATCAGAAGAGTATGGAACGCTGGAAATCAAGATCTTGAGAAGTAATACAGTGATGCGGTAAGAAGTTCTCCAAGGCATGTGACCATGCTAGTGTTTTGCTGAAATGTAGTGAAGGAAAATCATATTGGAAGTGAGAAGATTAAGGAACTCAGAGGCTAGGGTGTTTACGTGGATAATTTTTGTGAATGCCAAAGTTACCCAGCAGAGGAGTGTAGAGTAGTGGTGGAGAGAAAGACTGAAGACCAGAATCTAAAATCTTTACTGAATAAGGAAAAGTTAGCAAGAGGCGGGTAGACAGCTCAATAAAGAGAGATAGTGGTCTGATAGCTTGTACTTCAAAGAAACTGAGTTTGTTGTTGTTTAAGGAGAAAGAACAATAAAAATACCTAAAAGTAGCATTGAGAATCAAGGACATCACCTCTAGCTCCTCTGTAAGTGGGGTGTAGGAGAAAACTCAGCTACCACTTGAGAGAGCTGAAGTGGATATAATGTCTTCAAAGCCAAGTTTCAGTTAAAGAAAGAGGTATTATAAATTCCAAGGCACACAGTGGAAGGGTAGGTCTGGTTGGGGAGGCGAGAGTGACTGATTCAGATCAGGGGATGTATTAAACTCTATGAATGATAAAGAATGACCCAGGAGCTTAAAATTCTGTTTGGCCTGCTGAAATATATAAGGCATTTGAGCTTAATTCTGATGGTAACTTAAGAGAAGGTGGGTATCAATCTTCACTGTAGCCTGTGCTTTGGGCCTGATTTCTTGGCAGTTTGTAGGAGAGAGACTGGTGGTATCATGATCATTGCGAAGTGGCAGCCTTGCAGGATGTGTGGCCTTCCCTTCAAACCTGCTGAAGGTAGTATGACAGTAGGGAGAGGACTGATTTTGCCAAGGTCAAATGAATTCTCATGGCCTTGCTTGAATCCCCTGAGTCTTTCAAAAGATATATTCTATAAAGCCACCAAGAACACATTCCCTTAGAAAATTCCTTCCTTCAGTGCCCAAAGGCATATGGTTTGGCTCCCAGGCACATCAATCAATGGCTTAATCAGCTCTACTGTAGCCTGCTTATCTATGAATCCTCCAGTATTGAGATGAAAAAGCATCCATCTAGGAATGGCATTGGCCTTTCCTAGATTACACCAATGAAAATTGATGAGATGGAATGGCTCTGTCCCAAAGGACTTAAATCAAGTCACTAAGAAAAAAAGTGTCGGGACTTCCCTGGTGGTGCAGTGGTTAAGAATCTGCCTGCCAATGCAGGAGACACGGGTTCAAGCCCTGGTCCGGGAAGATCCCACATGCCACAGAGCAACGAAGCCCGTGTGCCACAACTAAACTACTGAGCCTACGCTCTAGAGCCCACAAGCCACAACTACCTAGCCCGTGTGTGCTGCAACTACTGAAGCCTGTGCACCTAGAGCCTGTGCTCTGCAACAAGAGAAGCCACTGCAATGAGAAGTCCACGCACCACAAGGAAGAGTAGCCCCCGCTCGCCGCAGCTAGAGAAAGCCCACTCGCAGCAATGAAGACCAACGCAGCCAAAAATAAATAAATAAATAAAAAAATTTAAAAGGTTCATAACTGACGTTCATTAAACTCCTTAAATTCCATGATTAAAAAATTAGCATATATGAAATTAATAACAGTTTAAAGTATGTAATTTTCTTTTTGACAGTTATAATCTTACTTCCCAGCATACTTCAAACATATTAACATTCACCTTTTGTCTGGATATAGTTTAAAAATACAAAGCAGCTTAGTGCTACAGAAATTAGCAACACTTTTGGAAAAATAAAATAAAAGAGAAAACAAAACCTACAGGTGTTTATACAACAATGAACTATTCTGGATGAATAGTAGGAGGACTTGAGTTCAAAGAATTGAAACTCACATCTCAACAAGCTAAACGCTATTAAAAGAGCCTGAGTAATAACCTAAACACCCATACCCTTACACCTCTTAACATAAATTCATGACACAGAATGATGTTTGAAACAATAGGTGTTTTGTTTTAAAATTTCAAGTCCAAGGTGTTAATGCTTACTACTGGAGTCTGGAATGCCCAGATGGTTGGGCTTGACAACTGATTCAACATGCCTGAATCTTGTTGGGACGCAACACAAGGTGCAGATGGTCAGAGCAGACAGTCAAATTTAAAATACACTGTTGTTACAATGATTTCGAGTAGGTCTTAATGGAAGCTAAATTTAAAAGTATAGCGGGGAGAGAGATGAAAAACAAGATTTGATTAAAAGGACCTGAACTGGAAAGGTTCCATAAAAGTTTAAAACAGATAACTCTTGTATGCCTAAACATTTCCATTTTTACGACTTCACCTGTATATATTGTACAGTCACTACTTCCCTTGAGAAATGCTTCTTCTCCAGATTTTTTCCCCCTCAAGTCCTTTCCCAAAGCTGCTGCCAAAATCAACTTCCTCTGTTGCCATTCTGACAATGTTACTCCCTTCCTAAAATTCCCTTTAATGGCCTTTGCTGGTCTTTGTATGAGTGGCAGCCTTCTTGCCCTGCTCTTAGGACAAACACCGTATTTCTGCCCAGATTTATTTAAGGCTCCCACCTATTTTTACAAATACATGTGTCATTTTCTTCTCCATATACAAACACCATATAGATTACCTTTCAGTGTCTCAACTTATGTTCATTAATGTTTAGATTGTAAATATTTTATTCAGTTTTGCTCAATAAGAGTTCCTCATTTTACCTCAACCTTCCCCTTCACCTCCACTCCAACACAAATACACACACACTAAAAATCTCTAGAGCTATTTGCCTTATTCAAATTTCTCCGGAAATTCAATTATTTTTGTAAGAACTACACAAGAAATCATCCACACTGAAAAGTTTTGTCCAATAAAAACTAAACAACAGCAAAAACAAAATACTCTTAACAGATGAAAATAATTTTGTGGAATTTCCCTAAGAGGCAAAAAGATCTTTCAGAATGAATCACAGGAAAAAATATCTAATATTTTTATCATGGGCAACTTCTAGGAAAAGATTCTCCAGATTCTGAAACAGCACCAATGCTATGTCCTTTTTTCTTTGTCGTCCTTATTTTTTTTTTTAACTTAAAAGAGCTGAATTCAAGTCCCAGCTCTGTTATTTGCAAATTTTGTTATTTTTGTCATTTAATCTCTTTGAGCCTCAATTTCTTGTTTGTAAAGTGGAAACAACAATACCTGTATGAGCTTTTCTGAGGATTCAATACTATTTGTAAAAGTTCTTTATAAAGTAAAAAGTACTACACAAATACAAGGGATTATTATTACTTCCTTCAAATGTTCCCTTTTGACTGAGAACTTTCCCAGGATTTCCCCTTTCCCATACATTTTTATCTGGAGACAAATCTGGTAGTGTAGTCATAAACTTACCTCCTAAATGGGAAACCATGCTAAATCTTTCAGAGATGTTGAATATTGTTGTCAATAATTTCTTCTATCATTATTGGATTTTACAGGAAACGAGAGACACTAATGTCATTTTTTATTATTATAATTTTTAAAATATAGAAAGTATATAAAAGAGGGACTTCCTTAGTGGCACAGTGGTTAAAAATCCGCCTGCCAGTACAGGGGACACGGGTTCCATCCCTGGTCCAGGAAGATCTCACATGCTGTGGAGCAGCTAAGCCCTTGCGCCAAAACTACTGAGCCTGCACTCTAGAGCCCGCGAGCCACAACTACTGAGCCCGAGTGCCACAACTACTGAAGCCCACGTGCCCTAGAGCCCATGCTCCTCAACTAGAGAAGCCACCGCCCTGAGAAGCTCACACACCGCAAAGAAGAGTGGCCCCCACTCGCAGCAACTAGAGGAAGTCCGTGTGCAGCAACAAAGAGCCAAAGCAGCCAAAAATAAATTAATTTTTTAAAAAGTATATAAAAGAATATAAAATTTATCAGTAACCTCACCACTCAAAAACAACTATTAAAATTTTGATTTTTTTTTTCTTATCTTTTCCTAATGCATATGTATAACCTTATGGAGTGTGTGTGTATGCCAGAGGCTTTATATGAATTATCTAATTTATTCTTCACAACAACTTTGTGAGGCAGGTACTATGAGCCTCTTCTACCTTTCACAGAGGAAAAATCAGTTCAGAGAGATTAACTTGCTGAAAGTTACATAAATAGGTGGCTGCTTGATGCTGAAGTCTCTACTGTGAAGCACTCCATTATTTTTTACAACTCTGCAATCCTACTGTGCGTGCCACTTTCTTCACTTGTAAAATAGTGGCCATTTTACTGTATTATTATAGACTAATTAGAAACATGATTTTTAATAATCTTTGTTGTTTGAATGAGCCATGATTTATTTAATTAGTCCCCTATCGTGGGATACTTATTTCCAATTTCTCACTAAACATTCTCTTTTTTTAAATGATATTCACATATAAGCTTAATATCTAAAACTTTTTTAAAATAAGGAAATATATCATAAAGAAAATCAGGACTTCCCTGGTGTCCAGCGGCTAAGACTCCACGCTCCCAATGCAGGGGGCCTGGGTTCGATCCCTGGTCAGGGAACAAGATCCCACATGCTGCAATTAACAGTTCGCATGCCGCAACTAAAACATTCCACTTGCTGCAACTAAGACCCGATGCAGCCAAATAAATAAAATATTTTTAAAAAGAAAGTAAAAGTCCTCTGTGCACACTCTTTTCCAAAGAGAAATTCTACCTCTACCTCTCTTTTTTTCTTTTTGAGATAATTGCTCCTAACAGTTTTGTATATATTTTTGCAGGATTGTTTTTCTTATTTTAATTTTACTTAACTTTTTGACCAAAAAACAAACAAAAAAATGGAATCATCCTATATGTGTTTTGCCCCTTGCTTTTTTTTTTTTTTTTTTTTTTTTGCCGTACGTGGGCCTCTCACCACTGCGGCCCCTCCCGTTGCGGAGCACAGGCTCCGGACGTGCAGGCCCAGCAGCCATGGCTCATGGGGCCAGCCGCTCCGTGGCATGTGGAATCCTCCCTGACCAGGGCACGAACCCGCGTCCCCTGCATCAGCAGGCGGACTCTCAACCACTGCGCCACCAGGGAAGCCCTGCCCCCTTGCTTTTTTGTCTTTGAAGAATTTCATGGACATCTTTCCATGTCGGTCCATGTATTTATCAGGACTCTTTCTGCAGCAAGAGTTAGACACCAATTCAAACCAAACTAGATTAAAAAGGGATTTCTTTTTTACATATGTATTTGCAAAGTCCAGAGGTAGATCTATACCTCATGTGCAGCTGGGTCTAAGTCCTCTAAAGACAGCAACAAGAAACCTTCTCTCTCTTCCACTCTGGTCTCTGCCTTCCTCTGCAATGGTTCCTTCCCAGACAGGCACCAGCAGCTTAGCAAGACTGGTTGAAGGAGTGTGTCTCTTTCCCAATACTTTCCCAGAATGGACAATCATCAGCCCAGTTTGTGTCACGGGTCCATAGCTAGAATTGAGGGGTAGAATCAACCTCAGCTTCACCACACTAACTGAAAATGAGCAACACTTGGTTTCACAGAGAAAATCAGGGGCCTGCTACCAAAAGGAGGAACAGAGGAGGCTGGGCAGGTGCTTGCTATAGTATATATAGAGCTGTCTCACAGTGGGTGGTGGTTTATTTTTCAACTTGGCGATTGGATCACAATTTGTTCCATAACTAATCTATTGATGAGCAGTTCAGCTATTCTCATCAAATAGTCTAAACTAATATATTTTATACTTACATTGTCTGATTTTTTTAAAAAGTTTTAAGCGTCTTTAGCACTCAACTGATTTCATATTTGTTACACAATACATCACAGCCTTCTTATTAATTTGGCAATACTTCACATGGAAATAAACACACCATGTGTTATGGATTGATTTCTGCACCCTCCAAAATATGTGGAAGTTCTAAGCCCCAGTACCTCAGAATGTGACCTTATTTGGAAATAGTGTCTTAACAAAGGTAATCAAGTTAACGTGAGGTCATTAGGGTTGACCTCAACCCAGTAAAGGGGGAATTGGGGGGTAAAAGACAGTAGTTTGAGGAGTGAATGGGAAGCAAGACACTGGAAATGTGGAAGGTAGACAGCTTTTTCCAGGAATACACATAATCATCCACTTGCAAGACAACCCTGATATCAAACTATAATTTTACACAACAGGGACTTGGTGGATTTAAAATTTGTTCATAAAACCTTGGATACTCCTTCCTTAAAAAGGTAGAGTTCAGTTTCCCCTCGCCTTGGGTGTAGACTAGACTTAGTGCTTCTTTACTAGACTTATTTGCTTCTAACAAATACATATGGAGGAAGTAGTGGTGATGACTTCGTATACTAGATCATGAAAGGCATTGCAGCTTCCTCCTCTTTCTTGGAATACTTGCTGCAGGATGAACTGCCTGATCACCAGGACACTCAAGTAGCCCTATGGAGAGGAACCGAGGTCCTTGCCAGCAACCCTGAGAGTGAGCTGTCTTGGACATGGAGACCCAGCCCCAAGTGAAGCCTTCAGATGACTGTAAACCCAGACTACATCTTGACCAAAGCCTTATGAGAGACCCTGGGCCAGAACCACACAGCAAACCCGCCCCCAAATTCCTGAACCACAAAAGTTGAGACAATAAATGTATATTGTTTTAAGCTGCTAAACTTAAGAATAATTTGTTACACAATAATGGTTAGCTAATACATGCACTATACAGACAGGAACAATTTGAATCCTTTTATGGCTAATACTCTGACTTATTTCAGATAGATCTGAAAAAAGACATATCATATAAGAGTTATCAGAAATCTCCCTTTCTCTCTTATTCAAATTTGTCTGTATATCCATGCATGTTTACGTTGCAGTTATTTAGAAGAAATTGTATCATTTAAGTGGTGAGCAATTTTTTTATTACATGGGTATGTGGATATACGCATTTTACGCTGGTTTTATAAATTAATGATCTCTAGAAAAGACAATGTCCCTGTCTTCTAAAATTAGAACCATGCACATTTTATTCATTCACAGTTTCATGTTTGGCTTTAGCATTTGTCATTTTAAATTTGGGAAAACATTTGAAAGAATCAATTTTTATTGCTTTCCTTTAGAACATTTTCTTTGTCAACTTGGGGAATGGACTTTTTTACTTTGTTGGATTTCAACCTTTCCCTAAACTGCCTTTATAATTTTCTTTATCTTTACTTAGAAAGACTCTACTTTTTCATTAGATTTAGAGTATGTTTTAAAAAATCATTTCAAATTATGGCTTTTTTTTTTATTATACCACAGATACACAGAATTAGATCGATTTGCTTAATTTCACTCTTTGGTAGATGGCCCAGTATCATCACTCCCTCCACTCCACCCTACCCCACCCCCATTTTTAAAATTAATTTCAGTCACTTTTAATGTTCCATCCCCACCCCCAGTTTCTTCCATGCCCAGATCCCACACCCAAAGATTTAAATCTTTGCATGTGGGACCTGGGCCTCATTACTTTTACAAATCTGACTAGATGATTCTAATATGCAACCAAGTTGAGAACCAGCGGTGTGGTGGACCCTTATATTCAAAGGTGATCTTAAGATCAGCAGCATTGGCTTCACCTGAGAGTTTGTTACACATGCAGAATCTCAGTTCCCACCTCAGACTCAATGCAGTCAGAATCTGCTTTTTAAATAAATCTCCAGGTGATTTGTAAGCACTTAAAAAAATTTTTTTAAATTGGAGTATAGTTGATTTACAATGCTGTGTTAGTTTCTGCTGTACAGCAAAGTCAGGTATGCATACAAATATATCCACTTTTTTAAAGATTCTATTCCCGTATAGGTCATTACAGAGTATCGAATAGAGTTCCCTGTGCTATTCAGTAGGTTCTTATTAATTATCTATTATATATATAGTAGTGTGTATATGTCAATCCCAATATCCCAATTTATCCCACCCGATCCCTCCCATAACCACAAGTTTGTTTTCTACATCTGTGACTAAACTTCTGTTTTGTAAATAGGTTCATTTGTACCATCTCTTTAAATTCCACATATATGTGATATCATATATTTGTCTTTCTCTGTCTGACATACTTCACTCAGTATGACAATCTCTAGGTCCATCCCTGTTGCTACAAATGACATTATTTCATTCTTTTTTATGGCTAATATTCCATTGTGTGTGTGTGTGTGTGTGTGTGTGTGTGTGTGTATACCACGTCTTATTTATCCATTCCTCAGTCGATGGACATTTACGTTGCTTCCATGTCCTGCCTACTGTAAATAGTGCTGCAATGAACATTGGGGTGCATGTATCCTTTTGAATTATGGTTTTCTCTGGATATATGCCCAGCAGTGGGATTGCTGGATCATATGGTAGATCTATTTTTAGTATTTTAAGGAATCTCCTCACTGTTCTCCATAGCGGCTGTACCAATTTACATTCCCACCAACAGTGTAGGAGGGTTCCCTTTTCTCCATACCCTCTCCAGCATTTATTGTTTGTAGATTTGTTAATGATGGCTATTTTAACCAGTGTGAGATGATAACTCATTGTAGTTTTGATTTGCATTTCTCTAATAATTAGTAATGTTGAGCATCTTTTCATGTGCCTCTTGGCCATCTGTATGTCTTCTTTGGAGAAATGTCTATTTAGATCTTCTGCCCATTTTTTTGACTGAGTTGTTTGTTTTTTTGATATTGAGCTGCATGAGTTGTTTGTATATTTTATAGATTAATCCCTTGTAGGTCGCTTCATTTGCAAATATTTTCTACCATTCTGTGGGTTCGTAAGCACTTTAAAATTTGAGAGGCACTGATTCACAGCATTGGCTAGATTCAAATCCTGCCTCTATCATTTACTAGTTATGTGATCTTGAATAACTTATTCAACTTCCCTGTGCCTCAAATCCCTCACTGTAAAGCAAGGATAATAATAGTACCTACAACCTATAGGGTTGTTTTGAGGATTTCATATGATATTGCACTAGCATGTTTAGAACAGTGCCTGACTCATAGTAAGTGCACAAAAAATGTTAGCTATTATTAGTAGTAATTACCTCTTCTTTTAAGTAATATTACTACTTCTTGGACTCTTTTATCCATCATTTAAATCACTGGCTCCTAGTTGCTTCTTTGGCATGCTGCAGGCTAGCCCCAGCAGAATCAACTGGGAGCTTTAAAAAATCTATAGATCCCCCTGTCTCATCTCTGAAGATTCTGATTTGGTAGTTTTGGGGAGGGGCTCCAGAAAATCTGTATTTTTAAATCCTCCCGAGGTGATCTGATGTTCAAAGTCCTGAGACTCGGAATCACTACTTTACATGCTGGTGTTGCCCAGCATTCATCCCACTCATCCACTGCTATAACATCAACCCCACTGATGACCTGATGACTCTAGCCCAGATTTTTTTCTGAGCTCCAGACCGATATATCTAACTGCCCACTACAACCCTCCACTTGGGTATCCTGTAGACGTTGTAAAATCAGTATTTCCAAAACTCATCCCTCCATCAAAATTTCTCCCTCCAGTACTATTCTCTATGTCAGTCAGTGGCTCCAGCATCCAACACTGTGCCCAAAGCCAGAAACCTGGGAGTCACTCTTGTCCTCTTCCTCTTTAACTGTCCTACTTCCTTCGTAACAATGTCCTTTTGATCATACATTCTTATTATTCCTGAATTCTGTTCTCCTGTTTTGTTAGCACTTCAACCTTATTAGTTCAGGCTTTCATCTTTTCTTTTTTCGATTAAAACAGCTTTAATTGGGCTTCCCTGGTGGCGCAGTGGTTGAGAATCTGCCTGCTAATGCTGGGGACACGGGTTCAAGCCCTGGTCTGGGAAGATCCCACATGCCGCAGAGCAACTAGGCCCATGAGCCACAACTACTGAGCCTGCGCGTCTGGAGCCTGTGCTCCGCAACAAGAGAGGCCGTGATAGTGAGAGGCCCGCACACCGCAACGAAGAGGGGCCCCCGCTTGCCACAACTAGAGAAAGCCCTCGCACAGAAACGAAGACCCAACACAGCAAAAATAAATAAATAAATAAGCTCCTACCCCCAACATAAAATAAACAAATGAACAGCTTTAATTAATGTAGCTGCTCTCCTTGCCTTTAATGTTACCTACACAGCTGACAGTGATTTTTCTGAAATTCAAATCTGATCTTATTTTCATTCCCATGTATCAAAGCCATCTACGCCTTCCCTATTGCCTTCAAGAAAAAATGGAAAATCCTTTCTATGACATATGAGGCCCTGCATGGTATGGTCTCTGTCTATTACTCTTCTTAACACTTTCTCTCTACTACTTCTTCTCTAGCTATAACTAATATCATTATTTTTTGGATGCCCAAAGCACCCCACTCTCTCACCTGTTGGTGTATATGCTGCACTCTCCTCCTTGAGCACCCATTCCCTCTTCCTCCCTTCAGCTAACTCATTTGTCTCTCAAAATTACCTCTTCCAAAAACCTTGCCCTACTATGTTTCCCTATGATGCCCTAGGATCCCCTTAATTACAGTAGTAATTTTATTGCATTATAAACTGCACACTTAACTAGTTAAGCATATGGATTCCAGAGTCAGAGTGTAAAGATCTGAATCCTGGTATCACTGGTTACAGCTCTATGACACTGACCTACTTAATTTCTGTGCTTCAGTCCCCTCATTTGTAAAACTATTATTTTAATAGTAGTCATCTCTTACTTTGTTTTGAGATTTAAATGATGTGACATGGAAAATTCTTAGAACAGTGCCTGGCACAAAGTAAGTGCTTGACAAATATCAACCATTATTATTATCGCCACTGATGAACTTAGCTTTCTAGCAGCAGAGGCTGTGTTTGTTTGATTTTGTCTTGTTTTGTTTTTTTTAATGTTTGTGCTCTTTATCCAGTCTCTGGCATATCGTATATACTCATTAATGACTATAAATCTTTTATTCATTCTGTCTTTTAACAAATATTAGTTGAGCACCTAAGTAAGTAACAGGCCCTTTTCTAGGCACTAGGGATACATCAGTGAAAAAATTAAAATCTTGCCCACATAGTGCTTACCTAGAGACAGAAAAGGCATAAGTAAAACATAGGTCAGGTGGCAGTAAGTGCCATGAGAGGGGAAAAAAAGTCAGGGAGTAGGAGAGGGAATGGGAAATGCTAGTGACGGGCAAGGGTTGAGGATGGGAGAGAAGAAAAAGTGCTGCAATTTTTAAACAGGGTGATCAAGAAAGGCTCATTGAGAAGATGACAGCTCAGCAAAGATCTGAAGTAGATGAGAGGTTGATATCCTAGGGCAGTCAGATACCCCACCCAGAGGAGGGAACAATTACATTGGTCCCAAGATGGGTGCCTGCTTGGCCTGTTTGAGAAAATGCAAGAGCAGCGTTGCTGTATTGTAGTTAGAAGGGGAAGAGCAGTAGAACATGAGGTCAGTGGGAGTTCCCTGATTGCCTAGTGGTTAGGATTCTGGGCTTTTGCTGCCATGGCCCGGGTTCAATCCCTGTTCAGGGTATTGAGATCCCGCAAGCCACATGGTGTGGCCAAAAAAAAAAGAAAATGAGGTCAGAAAGGAGGCAGAGAAAGATTGCAGGGTCTTGTGAGCCATCATAAGGATTTTGTCATTTCCTGGAGAAAGCCAGGAAGCAATTGGAGGGTTCTAAGAAGAGGAGTGAATATCTGACCTGGATTTTAACAAGATCAGTGTGATTTATATGTTAAGAGTAAACTGAGGCAAGGTAGAGAGAGCAGTTAGTGGACTTGAGCAATTATTTGGGCAAGAGATGATGATGATGTGGACCAGGGTAGTGGTCGTGGGTCTAGTGAGAAGGATTCAGATTATGGAGATGTGACTTGAAGATAGAGCCAATAGGATTTACCAAGTGAGTGTATGTAGGGTGTGAGACAAAAAGGGAGTCAAGGACAGGATGCCTCCGAGGATTTTAGCCCAATAAATTAGAAAGAGGAATTGCCTTTAAGTGAGATGGAGAAAATTAAACAAGAGGTTAATTTTTTTCTGTTGTGGAGCTGGAAATCAGAAATTTGGTCTGGGATATGCAAAGTTTGAGATGTCTATTAAACATATATGTATAGACAGATATATGAGTCTGGAGTTCCAGAGAGAGGGGTCTGTACTGGAAAACTTAAATTTGGGAGTTATCAGAGCACAGATGTTATTTAAACCTCAAAATGTATGAGATTACCAAGAAAGTGACCACAGAGATGTCCAAAGTCTGAATCCAAGTGTACCCAAAATTTAGAAGTCAGAGAGATGAGGAGGAACTAGCAAAAGATACTGAGAAAGAATGACCAGTAAGATTTAAAAAAAGAATGGAAAAGTGGGACATTTGGAATCAAGTGAAGAAAATGTTTAAATAAGGAGTGATCAACTGTGTCAAATGCTTCTCTCAGAATAGGTCAAGTAATACAAGAACTGAGAATTGAAAAATCAGTTTAGTAACATGGAGGTCATGGGGACTTTTATAAGGGCATTTACAGTGGAAGAGTAAGGGAAAAAACATGCTTGAAGTAGCTCCAAGAGGACTGGGAGAAGCGGAAATGGAGAGGGGAAGTATAGAAAATTCTTTCAAGGAGTTTTGCCATAAAAGAGCAAAAGAATAGGAAGTGAGCTCAAGAGAAATTGGGGGGGGTGTTGTTAAAGGTGTGAGAATTATAGATTGTTTATAAGCTGATGGGAATTTTCCAACAGTGAAAGGAAATCAGTGATGTGGGAGACAGTGAATACAACTGCTGAAGGGATGACCTTGAGTAGATTGGAGAGGATGGGATCTACCTTACAAGTGTAGGGCGGGTCTTGGATAGGAACACAGGCAGAAGATCCACAATAACAGGAGGAAAGACAGACTATACGGGCACAGATGCAGGTAGGCTGGCAGATGTTGTGATGGGAGCCTCTGGCTTCTCATTGCATCTCTTAAAGTTCCTTTCAAGAAATACCAGAACACATATTCTATTACATACATAAATGACTTTTCATTTAACAATTTAAAAAAGAGCCTAAAAAATAAATAAATAATAAAAAAGAGCCCAGTATGAATGATACTGCTGATACAAACATGGAGGGGTAAAGTCCCTTTTCTTGCAAGAATTAGTCTTGTGAGTCAAACAGGTAAACAAATAATTGTGGTGGTGTAAGTGTTATCAAAAAGGAATTTGAAAATGCTACAGGAATTAAGACTGAGAAAATCATTGAACAAAATTTTCAGAGTATATAAGCATGCAGCCATGACTAATTTCCTATGGTTTAATATCCTGGGCCAGTAAACTTGCAAAATTCTGTGTTTTAACATCATAAGAATGTGAAAGTTCTCATTTCCTGCATAGATGAATAAGTAAATACTTACATTTTTGGTCTATTTAAAGTTGAAATAGGGAAACTGTCCTGAAGCTGGTAATACTTTAGATTTCTAGATCTCAAACTTGCTTCCATATCAGAAACACCTTGACTCTTGAGTCAAGTTTTAAAAACATTTTTTTTCATGTAATACTTTTTCTTAAAAGAAACTCATGAACCATTATTTAAATATTTACAGTTGGCTTGAATATTAAACATTTTGTGGGAGTTGTTAAAATATATATTTTTTTCAACTTTAAAAGAAGTTTAAGGTTCACTCTCTTAGGAGTTATTATTATAAAATGAATTATTCACTTTGTGGTTCTAATTTCATAAAAAAAAACTTCAAAACTGAGATTGCCATATAGAAGCCAGCTGCAAAAATTCAAAGTCAGCTACATGCAGCTGCACTCTGGTTCCCCTAATTCATCTAACAGCTTTGAGTGGGTTCTATAAGTGACATTAGAAAAGTCACAGCAGATGTGCAAGATGGCTTCTGAAATCTAAAGTAGGACAGATGATTCTCTAGTTGATTGATAGCATGAGGAGCACTACAGCAAGGGTCACCTCCTGCGGAGGACTGCCCCTCCCAATCCCCTCCCCTGCTTCTGCCTAAAAATGAAAGGGTCATAACAAAAAGAAAAGCAGGGATGGCTATTCAGAAAGTCTTTGTTTATAAATATTCATTGTAGTGAAAAGATTCTCAGTAAAAGAAAGAATTACCTAGATGTGGAAAAAATTCTTCTTCTCTAACCTTTCACAAAGAGTTGACTCTGCATAGTTACAACAAAGTAGATTCAGGACTTCCCTGGTGGTGCAGTGGTTAAGAATCTGCCTGCCAGTGCAGGGGACAGGGGTTTCAAGCCCTGGTCCAGGAAGATTCCACATGCCGTGGAGCAACTAAGCCCGTGCGCCACAACTACTGAGCCTGCGCTCTAAAGCCTGTAAGCCACAACTACTGAGCCCGTGTGCCACAACTACTGAAGCCCGCGTGCCTAGAGCCCGTGCTCTACAACAAGAGAAGCCACTGCAATGAGAAGCCCGCACACCGCGACGAAGAGTAGCCCCCACCCGCCACAACTAGAGAAGGCCCATGCACAGCAACGAAGACCCAACGCAACCAAAAAAAAAAACAAAAGGTAGATTCATATTTGAACACAGCACTCATGATACTGGAGGTAAAGATGAAAGAATAAAGAAATGATATAATTGGAATTTATAAGCTACCAAACAGCATTGGTTAGCACTAGACTACTTCACCATTGGAAGCCCCATATTGCCCTTAAAAATAAACTTCTTGGGCTTCCCTGGTGGCGCAGCGGTTAAGAATCCCCCTGCCAATTCAGGGGACACAGGTTTGAGCCCTGGTCCGGGAAGATCCCACATGCTGCAGGGCAACCAAGCCCGTGCGCCACAACTACTGAGCCCATGTGCTGCAACTACTGAAGCCCACGCACCTAGAGCCTGTGCTCCACAACAAGAGAAGCCATCGCAATGAGAAGCCTGAGCACCGCAATGAAGAGTAGCCCCCACTCGCCACAACTAGAGAAAGCCTGCACACAACAATGAAGACCCAACGCAGCAAAAAATAAATAAATTAAAAAATAATAAACTTATTTTAATTAGAAATTTGGACAATTACTTGTGACTGTTAGCCAGAAATTAATACATCACGTATATACTTAGCCCTCTCTGTCTCTTTTTTTTTTTTCAAGTTCCTTTCCAGTACTTCAACTCTTCAAGGAAAGCAAAAAGAAATTCATATTCATTGCATGTAAACTAAATGTTGGGCCCTGTACTAGGGGCTTTCTTATAATTTTATATGATTTAGGATCTCAGCAATATTAACTGACTCTTTCTTCTTAGGTTCACGTTAATACAGAAACATTGGCCCCTGATTTTACTGATGCTTCTCTTTATCTCTTCTGCTGTTAGAGGGCAACCAAACACAAAATATGCCCCAGGAAAATATGGCCAAGCCTAAGTTCATATGCATGGTAGGATTCTAAGATTTCTGCCTTCCACCCAGCTCCTGAAGAAATGTATACAGTAGCAGATGCAAAATTTCTCCATAGAAGAGACTGAGGAATGGTGATGTGTTTGCAAGGAAGAACTGGGGATAAGCCTTGAAACTTCATTTGCCTAAAACTATGCTTATTTGGAGCAAGCTGCCAAATCTGCCAGTGAATTCACATCCCCCTGGAAGCCTGCTTTTTGGAGAGTCTTCAAGAAGTGCTTGATTAGAGTCTGAAAACTATAGTGGACCCTATATGTGGATAAATTTAGACTTTACTCCTGAGGCTCAGGAAGTAAACTGGGTTTTGACCATAAAGACAACAACCTCCCAGGTACCTCTTTCCATTCTCAAACAATTCTAGAAACAATGAATAGCTGACTAAGTGACACAGAAATATGAATAAGTGATCTGGAAGACAGAATAATGGAAACCACCCAATCAGTACAGCATACGAAAAGACAAATTAAAAAAAAAAGAAAGCAACATGTGAGATCTATGGTATAATATAAAGTGTGCCGACCTATACATAATAGGGGTTCCAGAAAAAGAAGAGAAAGAAAAGGGGAGCAAAAATGTATCTGAAGAAATTACAGATGAAAATTTCCCAAACCTAAAGAAGGAAACAGATATCCAGTTACAGGATGCATAGAGGGTCCCAAATAAGGTGAATCCAAACAGACCCACACCAAGACATACCATAATTAAATGACAAAAGTTAAAGAGAGGACTCTTAAGAAAAAAAAAAAAAAGAGAGAGGACTCTAGAGTCAGCAAGAGAAAAACAAAGAGTTAGTTACAAGGCAACCCCCATAAGGATATTGGCTGATTCCTCTGCAGAAACTTCACAGGCCAGAGGGAGTGGCATGATACATTCAAAGTCCTAAAAGGGGAAAACCTGCAACCTAAGATGTTTTACCCAGAAAGATTATCATTGAGAATAAAAGGAGAGATAAAGAATTTCTCAGACAAGCAAAAACTAAAAGAATTCAGCAGTACTAACCCTACCCTAAAAGAAGTATTGAAGGGTCTTCTCTAAATGGAAAAGAAGTAAGAATCTATTGGAAAGGGAAAACCACAGTAGGAAAGGCAAATATAAAAAAGGATTGAAGATCACTTAAATTAGCCAGTACCTAGACTAAAAACCAAAAAAAATATTTGTAAAGGCGATTATAACTAAAATTCACAGCAAAAGGATAAGCATGAAGATGTAAAATAGGTCAGCAAAATCA
This sequence comes from Phocoena sinus, assembly GCF_008692025.1. Classification (NCBI taxonomy): domain Eukaryota; kingdom Metazoa; phylum Chordata; class Mammalia; order Artiodactyla; family Phocoenidae; genus Phocoena; species Phocoena sinus. The sequence continues at coordinate 72,916,133 of NC_045767.1, forward strand.
CAAGATGGGGGAGGGGAGTATAAAAATTTAGATCTTTTAGAATGTGTTTGAACTTGTATGACTATCAGTTTAAAGCAAGTAGATATAGTAATGCATCAGTATACTTGAACTCCATGGTAATCACAAATCAAAAACATACAACAGATTCACAAAAAACAAAGAATCTCAAGCATACTACAAAAGAAAATCATCAAACCACAAAAGGAAAAACAAAAAGAAGAGATGAACAAATAACTACAAAAACAACTGGAAAGCAAGGTTTAAATGGCAATGAGTACATACCTATCAATAACTACTTTAAGTGTCAATGAAATATATGCTCTGATAAAAAAAAGAGTGGCAGATTGGATAAAAGAAAAAACAATCTACAATATACTGCCTATAAGAGATCACTTCAGGGTGAAAGACACAAACATATTGAAAGTGAGAGGATGGAAAAAGATATTTCATGCAAATGGAAATGAAAAGAAAGCGAGGGTAGCAGTACTCATATCAGACAAAATAGACTTTAAAACAAAGGCCATAAAGAAAGACAAAAAAGGATATTATATAATGATAAAGGGATCAATACAAGATGAGGGTATTATACTCATTAACATATAAGCACCCAATATAGGAACACTTAAATATATAAATCAAATACTAACAGATATAAAGAGAGAGGTTGACAGGAATACAATAATAGTAGGAGACTTTAACACCCCACTGACATCAATGGACAGATCATGCAGACAGAAAACCAGTAAGGCAACAGAGGTCCTAAATGACACAATAGATCAGTTGAACTTAATTGCTATCTATAGGACACTACATCCAAATACACATTCTTTTAAAGAGCACATGGAACATTCTCTAGGATAGAAAACATACTAGGTCACAAAACAAGCCTCAAAAAATTTAAGAGGATCCTCCCTTATCCTTAGTGGGGCGGACTGGATGAGGTTCACTGGCGTTTCTCTGCTAAAAAAGCCCAGCCAGCAGCTCATCTCAGAGATGAGGAGAGGGGAGCACCACACTTTTGAACAGGCATAGGGTTTTCCCATGTCACCTAAGTTCCTACAAAGGAAGCAAAAAGTTTCCTTTTTTGGGCTATATCTTTTCTGCTGAAGATATCAGACAAAACCGTGTGGCTGACAGGGTCTTAGAGCTCTGGCCTGGTGTCAGGCCTGAGTCTCTGAGATGACAGACCCACGTTCAGGACATTAGACTACCAGAGACCTCCCGGTCCCATGTAATATCTATCAATCAGCAAGAGCTCTCCCAGAGATCTCTGTCTCAATGCTAAGACCCAGCTCCACTCAACGACCAGCAAGCTACAGTGCTGGACACTCCATGCCAAACAACTAGCAAGACAGGAACACAACCTCACCCATTAGCAGAGAGGCTGCCTAAAATCATACTAAGTTCACAGACACCCCAAAACACAACACCGAATACGGCCCTGCCCACCAGAAAGACAAGATCCAGCCCCACCCACCAGAGTACAGGCACCAGTCCCCTCTACCAGGAAGCCCACACAAGCCCCTGAACCAACCTGACCCACAGGGGGCAGACACCAAAAACAATGGGAACTACGAACCTGCAGCCTGTGAAACAGAGACAACAAACACAGTAAGTTAAGCAAAATGAGAAGACAGAGAAATACACAGCAGATGAAGGAGCAAGGTAAAAACCCACCAGACCAAACAAATCAAGAGGAAATAGGCATTCCACCTGAAAAAGAATTCAGTGTAATGATAGTAAAGATGATCCAAAATCCTGGAAATAGGGGCTTCCCTGGTGGTGCAGTGGTTGAGAGTCTGCCTGCCGATGCAGGGGACACAGGTTCGTGCCCCGATCCGGGAAGATCCCACATGCCGTGGAGCGGCTGGGCCCGTGAGCCATGGCCGCTGAGCCTGCGCGTCCGGAGCCTGTGCTCCGCAACGGGAGAGGCCACAACAGTGAGAGGCCCGCGTACTGCAAAAAAAAAAAAAATCCTGGAAATAGAATGGAGAAAATACAAGAAACGTTTAACAAGGAACTAGAAGAACTAAAGAGCAAACAAACAATGATGAACAGCACAATAAATGAAATTAAAAATTCTCCAGAAGATATCAATAGCAGAATAACTGAGGCAGAAGAACTGATAAGTGACCTGGAAGATGAAATAGTGGAAATAACTACCACAAAGCAGAATAAAGAAAAAAGAATTGAGGACAGTCTCAGAGACCTCTGGGACAACATTAAATGAACCAACATTCGAATTATAGGGGTTCCAGAAGAAGAGAAAAAGAAAGGGACTGAGAAAATATTTGAAGAGATTATAGTTGAAAACTTCCCTAATATGGGAAAGGAAGTAGTCAATCAAGTCCCAGAAGCACAGAGAGCCCTATACAGGATAAATCCAAGGAGAAACACGCCAAGACACAGATTAATCAAACTATCAAAAATTAAATACAAAGAAAAAATATTAAAAGCAGCAAGGGAAAAACAACAAGTAACACACAAGGGAATCCCCATAAGGTTAACAGATGATCTTTCAGCAGAAACTCTGCAAGCCAGAAGGGAGTGGCAGGACATATTTAAAATGATGACAGAGAAAAACCTACAACCAAGATTACTCTATCCAGCAAGGATCTCATTCAGATTTGATGGAGAAATTAAAACCTTTACAGACAAGCAAAAGCTGAGAGAGTTCAGCACCACCAAACCAGCATTACAACAAATGCTAAAGGAACTTCTCTAGGCAGGAAACACAAGAGAAGGAAAAGACTTACAATAACAAATCTGAAGCAATTAAGAAAATGCGAATACATACATACATATCGATAATTACCTTAAATGAAAATGGATTAAATGCTCCAACCAAAAGACACAGACGGGCTGAATGGATACAAAAACAAGACCCATATATATGCTGTATACAAGAGACCCACTTCAGACCTAGGGACACATACAGACTGAAAGTGAGGAAATGGAAAAAGATATTCCATGCAAACGGAAATCAAAAGAAAGCTGGAGCAGCAATTCTCATATCAGACAAAATAGACTTTAAAATAAAGACTATTACAAGAGACAAAGAAGGACACTACATAATGATCAAGGGATCAACCCAAGAATAAGATATAACAATTGTAAATATTTATGCAGCCAACATAGGAGCACCTCAATATATAAGACAAATGCTAACAGCCATAAAAGGGGAAATCAACAGTAACACAATAGTAGTAGGGGACTTTACCACCCCGCTTTCACCAATGGACAGATCAACCAAAATAAAAATAAATAAGGAAACACAAGCTTTAAATGACACATTAAACAAGATGGACTTAATTGATATTTATAGGACATTCCATCCAAAAACAGAATACACTTTCTTCTCAAGTGCTACCTCACACCAGTCAGAATGGCCATCATCAAAAAATCTACAAACAATAAATGCTAGAGAGGGTGTGGAGAAAAGGAGGGAACCTCTTGCATTGTTGGTGGGAATGTAAATTGATACAGCCACTATGGAGAGCAGTATGGAGATTCCTTAAAAAACTAAAAATAGAACTACCATATGACCCAGCAATCCCACTACTGGGCATATACCCTGAGAAAACCATAATTCAAAAAGAGTCATGTACCACAATGTTTATTGCAGCACTATTTACAATAGCCAGGACATGAACCTAAGTGTCCATCGGCAGATGAATGGATAAAGAAGATATGACACATATATACAATGGAATATTACTCAGCCATAAAAAGAAATGAAAATGAATTATTTGTAGTGAGGTGGATGGACCTAGAGTCTGTCATACAGAGTGAAGTAAGTCAGAAAGAGAAAAACAAATACCATATGCTAACACATGGAATCTAAAAAAAAATAAAAATGGTTCTGATGAACATAGGGGCAGGACAGGAATAAAGACAGATGTAGAGAATGGACTTGAGGACACAGGGAGGGTGAAGTGTAAGATAGGACGAAGTGAGGGAGTTGCATGGACATATATACACTACCAAACATAAAATAGATAGCTGGTGGGAAGCAGCCACATAGCACAGGGAGATCAGCTCAGTGCGTTGTGACCACCTAGAGGGGTGGGATAGGGAGGGTGGGAGGGAGATGCAAGAGGGAGGGGATATGGGAATATATGTATACGTATAGCTGATTCACTTTGTTATACAGGAGAAACCAACACAACATTGTAAAGCAAATATACTCCAATTAAGATGTTAAAAAAAAATTTAAGAGGATAGAAATTATTTCAAGCATCTTTTCTGACCATAACTGTATGAAACTAGAAATGAACCATAGAAAGAAAAATGGGAAAATAACAAACACGTGGAGACTAACCAACAGGCTACTAAAAAACCAAGAGCTCAATGATGAAATCAAAGAAAAAAATCAGAGAATACCCTGAGACAAACAAAAATGAAAACACAACCTTACAAAATCTATGGGATGCAGCAAACGCAATTCTAAGAGGAAAGTTCATAGCGATACAGGCCTTCCTTGAAAACAAGAAAAATCTCAAATAGAAAACCTAACTCACAACCTAAAAGAATTAGAAAAAGAACAAACAAAGCTGAAAGTCAGCAGAAGGAAGGGAATAATAAAGATCAGAGGGGAAAGAAATAAATGGAAGATCAAAAATAAAAATAATAATAATAGGAAAGCTCAATAAAACCAAGAGCTGGTTCCTTGAAAAGATAAACAAAATCAACAAATCTCTAGCCAGGCTCACCAGGAAGGAAAGAGAGAGGACCCAAATAAACAAAATAAGAGATGAAGGAGGAGAAATAACAACTGATAACACAGAAATACCTAAATAAATAAGAAATAAGAAAATACTGTGAACAGTTATATGTCAGCATATTGGAGAACTTAGAGGAAATGGATATGTTTCTGAAAACATACAGTCTGCCAAAACTGAGTAAATAGGAAACAAATAATTTGAACAGACCAATCACTAGAAGTGAAATAGAATCTGTAATAAAACAAAAACAAAAAGAAAGAGAAACAAACAAACAAAAAACTCCCTGCAAACAAAAGTCCAGGACTGGATGGCTTCATTGGGTAATTCTACCAAACATACAAAGAACAACTTATACCTATCCTTCTCAAACTATTCCAAAAAATTGAAAAGGAGGGAACACTCCCAAATTCATTCTATGAAGCCACCATCACCCATATACAAAAACCAGACAAAGACACTACAAAAGAAAGGAAATTATAGCCAATATCTCTGATGAATAGATGTAAAACTTCTCAACAAAATATCAGCAAACTGAATCCAACAATACATAAAAAGGACCATACACCAAGATCCAGTCTGATTCATCCCAGGATCACAAGGATGATTCAACATATGTAAATCAATCAATGTGATATACCACATTAACAAAAGGAAAGACAAAAACCACATGATCATCTCAATACATACAGAAAAGGCATTTGACAGCATTTAACATCCACTCATGATACAAACTCTCACCAAACTGGGTATAAAGGGACAACATAATAAAAGCCATTTACAACCATCCCACAGGCAACATAATACTCACTGGTGAAAAGCTAAAAGCCTTCCTGCTAAATTCAGAAAAAAGACAAGGATGCCCACTCTCACCACTTCTATTCAACGTAGTATTGGAAATCCTAGCCACAGCAGTCAGACAAGAAAAAGAAATAAAAGGTATCCAAATTGGAAGAGAAGAGGTAAAACTGGCATTATTTGCAGATAACATGATACTCTATATGAAGAACCCTAAGGTTCCACAGAAAAACTACTAGAACTAATAAATAAATTCAGCAAGGTAGCAGGATACAAGATTAATATACATAAATCTGTTGCATTTCTTTATACTAACAATGAAATATCAGAAAGTTTTTTAAAATTCCATTTAAATTGTATTTAAAAAATAATAAAATACCTAGGAATAAACTTAACCAAGGAGGTGAAAGACCTATACACTGAAAGATATAAAACACTGATAAAGGAACTTAGAGATGATTCAAAACAAAATGGAAAGATATCCCATGCACTTGTATTGGAAGAATTAATATTGTCAAAATGGTCATATTACCCAGACTAATCTACAGATTTCATGCAATCCCTATCAAAATATCCATGACATTTTTCACAGAACTAGAACAAATAATCTTAAAATTCATATGGAACCACAAAAGATTCAGAATTGCCAAAACAATCCTAAGGAAAAAGAACAAAGCTGGAGGCATAACCTGTCCAGACTTCAGACTATACTACAAAGTTAGAGTAATCAGGACAGCATGGTATTGGCACAAAAACAGACATATAGATCAATGGAAAAGGACAGAGAACCCAGAAATAAACCCACACACCTATGGCCAATTAATCTACAACGAAGGAGGAAAGACTATACAATAGAGAAAAGACAGTCTCTTCAACAAGTGGTGCTGGGAAAGCTGGACAACTACATGAAAATCAATCAAATTAGAACACTCCCTCATACCATACACAAAAATAAACTTGAGGGTTTCCCTCATGGTGCAGTGGTTAAGAATCCGCCTGCCAATGCAGGGAACACGGGTTCAAGCCCTGGTCCAGGAAGATGCCACATGCTGCAGAGCAACTAAGCCTATGTGCCACAACTATTGAGCCTATGCTGTAGAGCCCGTGAGCCACAAGTACTGAAGCCCGCGTGCCTAGAGCCCTGCTCTACAACAAGAGAAGCCACCTCAACAAGAAGCCCATGCACCGCAATGAAGAGTAGCCCCCACTCGCTGCAACTAGAGAAAGCCCTTGCACAGCAACGAAGACCCGATGCAGCCAAAATAAAAAAATGTGAATAAATAAATAAACAAACAAACAAAATAAACTCAAAATGGTTTAAAGACCTAAATATAAGACATGAAACCATGTAAGTCCTAGAAGAGAACATAGGCAAAACATTCTCGGACATAAATTATAGCAATATTTTCTTAGATTAGTCTCCTAAGGCAAAAGAAATAAAAGCAAAAATAAACAAAAGGGACCTAATCAAACTTATAAGCTTTTGCACAGTAAAGGAAATCATCAACAAAATGAAAAGACAAACTACGGACTGGGAGAAAATATTTGCAAACAATGCGACTGACAAGGGATTAACATCCAAAATATACAAACAGCCCATACAACTCAATATCAAAAAAACAAATAACCCAATCAAAAAATGGGCAGAAGGCCTAAATAGACATCTCTCCAAAGAAGACACACAGATGGCCAACAGGCACATAAAAAGACTCAACATTGCTAATTATTAGAGAAATGCAAATCAAAACCACAATGAGGTATATCATACCAGTCAGAATGGGTATCATCAAAAAGTCTACAAATAGCAAATGCTGGAGAGGGTATGGAGAAAAGGGAACCCTCCTACACTATTGGTGGGAATTTAAATTGGTGCAGCCACTATGGAGAACAGTGTGGAGATTCCTTAAAAAACTAAAAATAGATCTACTATATGATCCAGCAATCCTGCCATTGGGTACATATCCAGAAAAGATGAAAACTCTAATTCAAAAAGCTACATGCACCCCGACATTCATGGCAACACTATTTACAATAACCAAGACATGGAAACAACCCAAGTGCCCATTAACAGACGACTGGCTTAAGAAAATGTGGTATATATATACATACAATGGAATATTACCCAGACATAAAAAATAAAATAGTGTCATTTGCAGCAACATGTATGGACCTAGAGAATATTAGACTCAGTGAAGTCAGAGAGAGAAAGAAAAATATTATATGGTATCACTTATATGTGGAATCTAAAAAATACTACAAATAAATCTGTATACTAAACAGAAACAAACTCACAGACATAGAAAACAGCTTATGGTTACCAAAGGCTAAACAGAAGGGGGAGGGATAAATTAGGAGTATGGGATTAACAGATACAAACTACTATACATAAAATAGATAAACAAGGATTTATTGTATAGCACAGGGCACTATATTCAGTATCTTGTAATAACCTATTGTGGATAAAAAATGTTGCCTGCCATATCAACAAAGGATGCTGCGGCCATCAAGCCATCAGCCACTACCACAGCCCACCACCATGAGCCTGAAGGAACTCAGGATGGAGACAAAAGGGCTGCCCAATGCCAGCCACCCCCAACAGTGAACCCTGACAGGACACAGGATGGGAAAGAATAGGATACTGACCCTAGATAGCTAAGGTGCATATCAAAGGAATGATTCCAATGACTCTTGCATCTTCCCATACATAGAAAAGCACTAAATTCATTAACCTGAGATGTCTGGTGTTCTTTAATTAACAGTAACTTTTGGTGTTCCGACTACCTGTTTTTTGTTGCAAGAACTCCTATATAGGCTGGCTCCTCCCTTACCCCTTTGGAGCAGTCCCTCAGAGTTACCTGAGAGGCTGCCTCCTGGGCTTGATGTCCTTAGGAACTCTGCTGAATAAAATATAATTCTCAACTTTGAGGTTGTGCATGTTTTTCAGTCAACGCCATAATGGAAAATAATCTGAAAATACATATATCATCTATATGAATATGTGAATCACTTTGCTGTACACCTGAAACTGATGCAATATTGTAAATCAACTATACTTCAATTTTTAAAAAAAGTCAAAGGTGAACCAACTTCCAGTAAGGCTTTGGTTCTTACCCAATTTATGTTTGAATTCTTTGATTGCCGCATTGCCCAAATTACCAATGGACTCAATAACCTCTAACTGCCAGAAAATTCCAGTTTACCTTGAAATGTTTAGAATTTATTTTTTCCCCACAGAGAGTACCATACACTTTCTTCAAAAGAAATCCAATTTTTCAGTTAACTTGATTGCTGAGAAATACGTGGGCAACAGAAAATATACTCATCAATATCTACCATGTGCCAAGTGTTAGGCCTGGCTTAGTAAGTATAAAGAATATGATAAAATTGTATTCTGTACCCTTACAATCTAGTCAGAAAGCAAAGAGGATATTTTGCTTCAGCATAAAGCTCACTACGTCTTCTAATTTTCCTATTTTTGTTTCTTCTTTTATAAAAAATGTACTCAAATTCATTTAAGAAACATTTATTGATTTCATACTATGTGCGAATCATTTTGATGCCAGACAGGCTCCTACTGTTATGGATCTTTCATTTTAGTGAGTGGGGAGAAGGAGAAAGAGAAAGAGAGAGAGAGAGAGAGAGAGAGAGAGAGAGAGAGAGAGAGATTAGACAAATAATTGTTTTAGAGCATAAATTCTATGTAAATAATAAATGGAGTAACATGGAGAGTGACTGGGGAGCTATTTTAATTGGGTGATCAGGGAAGGCCTCGGATGTGGTGACACCTGGTGCAACGAGACAAGAAATCATGTGACCATTTGGAGGAACAGTGTTATAGAAGCAGGAACAGCCATTGCAAAGGCCCTGAGCCCAGAACCAGCTTACCATGTCCCATGAGCAAAATGAATATTAATTATTAATACTGATGATCTTATTTGGGATTATAACGATTTATAAGCCAAGGTCTCCGTCTGAAAGGAGCTCTGTAATAGAGACAGAAGTAAGCACAAAGATCACAATACAGTGGCAGAACAACATTGCCTTGATAGAAGTATGTACAAAGTAAAGAGGTAGTAAGAAGAAGTAGTTGATTCTTAGGGTGTGTTTCAGGGAAGGCTTCACAAAGGAGGTAATGGAAAAACAGGATTCGAAATATCAATAGCATTGACAAGGCAGGAAGGATGGTTATGCCAGGAGCAACAGCACACAGGGAACTGTGAGTACAAAGGGCTGCAGGCTGCGTTTCTACAGTGAACACTAAAATAGAAGAAAGTGAGGCTCAAGAGGACAGAGGCCAAGCCATGAAAGGGCTTGATATTCTGTGCATGATGGGAGCTATCAAAAGGCGCTAAGGAAGCAACCACAGGATTGGATTTGTGTTTCAGATCCATCACCATAGGCCGTCTCTCTGAAATATGTCTGTGGGAGAATAAATTTGAGGCAGTGAAAAAGATGCGATGAGGCTGGTGACAGTGGGGCTCAGTAAGAGGTAAAGATATCGGAGAGGTTTTTCGGAGTTAATCAAACAAATGGATAGGGCCGACTGTTCACTGTTGAATGACCAATAACTTTCAGTATCTGGCTCACAGCAGGCACTCAACAAATATTTGTAGAATGAATGAATGGTGGCTGAGTGCGACAGCACGGTCTGACCAACAGAAGCCCGGAGCCCCGCACTCGAATACAAACACTTCCATTAATAGAGAACATTGAGCGCTAAAGCCTCGTTTAGGTGTGTTGCTTTAATCCTAACAAACCTATGAGGTAGGTCGTATTTCCATTTTCCAGATGACAAAAACCTGAGGCTCAGAGACAGCGATAACGTACCATGCCTGAGGTTTCTAGAACTAGGAAGAAGCTAGGCTCAAAAGTCAGCCAGCCAGCCAAGTGCGCATGTTTAATAATTACTCGCTACTACTTAGCCTAGAGACTCAAATAAATGAACTACGTAAAGCCTAAAAGCAGAGAAAGCTAAGAAAAGTCGTTCTCAACAAGCGGATAAAGGGGGCTTCCAGAACGTTCCTGCCAGCCGGTCACTGGAAGATCAAGGCAGCCCGTCCCAACGGCCTAAAACCAAGCCTCCCCGGTGCAGGAAGGGTATGGGGGGCGGGGCGGGGTGCTCGGGTCCGCAGTGGGCGAACGCGTAGCCGCAGTGCAGCCCGTGAGCGCCGCCGGGAGGGGGGAAGGGTGGAGGAACAAACCGAAGAGGACGGCGAAGATTAACGCAGCTCTACGGAGATATTCCGAAGCTGTTCGCCTTTAGACTCCGCAAGGAGGTCTTGACGTCATTTCCTTCCGTAGGTCGCCAGTGCTTCCGGGTCGCGGTCATTTTGAGCCCGTATCTGGGTGAGTTCTAGGCGGTCGCGTTGTTGACCGCTCCCCACCCCCAACTCCGCTGCGGTCCTGCGCGTTTCTTGCACCCCCTTCCCTCCCCCCACCGACCCCTCTCGGGTCTCCTCTGGGCCTTTGGCCCCTGGTCGTCCGGGCTCGCCGCGCTGTGGCCCGCCGCTGTCGTCGGGAGGTGGGTGAGGTGACGCAGAAAGCCCCGTTCCGTCCCCCACCTACCCACTCACCACCTCTGCGCGGGCAGCCGCTCCCCTGCACCTTCCGCCATTTTCCTTCCTGCTAGGGTGGGCCGATCGCAATCCTCTGGGTCTCGGGCTCCTGGGTGCCTGTGACCAGGGTTGGTGAGGGAGCGTGTCTAGGGGGTGTGGATGGGAGAAATTCATGGTGACGGATGTGCGTAGGTGTTGCGGGGGATGGGGTGCAGGAATCGACGATCACTTAATGCGGTTTTTTTCTTTGGGATTAGGAGATTAAAATGATGTTGTGTGAAGGGGTCTTGTCAACCCTAGCAGTCTCTCTGTTGGGAGAAGTAAGAGGTTTCCATTGTTTTCTTTTACGTTTGTTTTAGGGTATAAGTAGTTTATTAAGCAGTCTCCATCCATGAATTCATTTGCCCTTTCTGATCTTGTTTCTTAGCGAAGGGATTGGCTTGTAGTAGGCCCTCAGTGATGAGTTATTGAATAAGTGAATTGTGGAAGGGCCGCAGTTGCTATTCTCATCGCGTATGACGTTTCCTGTTTTCATTTACATTGTTTTTAAGATGGGAGTAAACACGATCCTGTGTGAACATTCTGTAAAATGCGTAGCTGTCTAATCTATTGGTCTCTTAAGGTCGGACGCATGGGTTAAAAATAATGATAAAGTGTATGTTCTTGAAATGCTATGCATTTTTTATATCTTATATATTTTTCTAGGTGTCTGTTTGGGGAGGGAGGAAAGTTTAGAGGCTATGTAGAATGTGCTGTTAGCTTCCCACCACAGGGAGAACGATATGACGTCTTTGTTATTTCATTTTTTTGTAGTACTGCTTTGTAGAGGGGGTTTCCTGATGATTATTTCATTTTTAAAAATGGAAGCCCAGAAAAGACTTGGGATTTTTCTTCCTCTATTTGGAGAATTATCCTAATCATTGGGCGTATATTTCTGAGAGAATCCAAATATAGGATAATGTGAAATAAACCAGCCTCCAGAGGAAATATGTGTCTTTTTAAGAAATTGGTAATCTTTTGGTATCTTAACTTGATATAATCAGTTGATAAATACTTACAAGGCATCTTTTTCAGTTACAGGACCTAGTAACTAGTTCTAAAATAGTTAATAGGTTTGTGACTTTTTTATTTAGGCAGCTTTTTAAGTACTTCAGATGTAGAAGTACTTAGTAAATATTTGTTGATTGGTTGCCACGTAGACTAGTAATTTTACGATGCTATACCTTGATTTACTTTGGCCAATCTCAGTCGTTTCTAATACTTAACAAGAAATGTTTTCCATGCAGGAAAGATGAATGGAAGGGCTGATTTTGGAGAGCCGAATGCAGAAGTTCCAAGACCAATTCCCCGTAACTATCAATTAAGTATTTACAATTAGAAGCACTTTTTATGTAGAGAAATTTTCACTGCCTTGAATAACAGTAGCCACGGGGCTGGCTTCAAGGGTGTGTGTCCTGTGCAGTTATACAGGGACCCATTAATGATCTACTGTGGCATCTTTAAATTCTTAATAATTTGAACAGAGGGTCCCAAATTTTGATTTTGCACTGGACCCAGTGCATTTTGTAGGCAGTCCTGACTACATAGCCAGTAGAACAGTAGCACTAATTTTATGTTTGAAGTCAAAATTTGTTAAAAGTTTACAAGCCACTTATTCCATTTCTTCATTTAAAAAAATGGTATATTTTGTTAACGTTTAGACTATGGTATTTTTAGACTTAGTTTTTCCATGGGTGTTTTAATGTTTGCCAATTTTCCTTGGTGAAAAGACATAGGGGCTGATTACATTCCAACAGAGGAAGAAAGAAGAGTCTTTGCAGAATGCAGTGATGAAAGCTTCTGGTTCAGATGTAAGTTAAATTTTCTAATCAACAAAATTTGACCTTTAGTACCTGAAATTATAATGATTTCACATAGAAAAAATGGGCAGACTTTTGGCATTAGTGTGATTATTGGTAAAAGGGTTTGATTAAGGAAATAGAGTTGAACACGTTTTAATTCTTTGTTTAAAATTTTTTAATTGAATTGTAGTTGATACATGATAATATGTTAGTTTCAAGTGTACTATGTAGTGGTTTGACATTTGCATATATCATGAAATGATCAGAATTGTGTGCATCTTAAAGTAATAATTTCTAGAACTGTTTCCAAGACCTTGAAGTATTTTTGTTGGTAATAGTAATAGCATTTACTGAGTATACATGGGTTATATAAAAATAACCCAATAAGGTTGATTACCCTCACTTTACAGATGAAGAAATTGAGGTTTAGAGATGTTAAAGGAGTTATCTAGTGTTCCACAGTTGGTAAGCAGTGGTGTCTGGACTTGAAGCCAGGTCTGTCTGAAACAGGCTTATGATTTTAACTCTTAAACTTTTAACCATTATACGATAAAAACTGGTTAGTTTCTGTTTTATCGTTGTGAAATGGTATTACACTACCAGCTCTTGATTTCTAACTAGAGACCATATACATGAGGATTTTATTTTTTAAATACAAAGAATGTTGAAAGCAACACAAAACATAATTTTCCTTTTGAATAGAACCCTGTTGTTGCTTCATGAGGTCACTGCAGTCCTTTCAGGTAAGAAGGTAATTCTAACAAAAAAGCAGGATGGAGGGGGTGACAAGGATCAGTCACCTGGTATTTATGCATACAGTGTGTAAGGTACTGTGCTTGGAAGTCTTTGTCCTAAAGTAGTTTGATGATGTAGTTGAGACAAAGCTAACTCATGAAACACTGAGAAAGATTAAGTGCATAGCAGCAATAGGAATTTTAAAAAGAGATAAATTAATTGGAATTGATTTAGCTAAAAAAAGCCTTTATTAAACAAATGAGACTTAACAACTAATAGGACTTGAGGCAAATGAAGAATGGTGGAGGAGCATTTAGATGAAAGGGATAGTTAGCAAAGGCAGAGTCTACAATAACTTGATCTCTACTAGAGCCTTGAGGCTGAACGGATTGGAGCAGAGCTCTTTTGTTGGGGGTAGAAAATAAACATAATAGCAAGGAGTTAAAAGTTTGATTCATTATATATTGTAGGTTCTTAGGCCAAGGGGATCGTATGTAAATTTTTAAAGGAACATTAGTTAGCAGTGTGCAGAATGGGTTAGAAGGATGAAAAGGAGTACAACTAGTTGTATCTGCCCAAACATAAAGATAATGAATGAATCTACATAAAAGGCTTAGTTAAATGTGTATTGTATGTAACAGTAGTTCTCCACCTCTGGAATTGCTGAGAAGGTGTATGAATTCATATTTGTTTCATGCATCTTTTATTTTGTGAATATTTCATACATGTGTACTACTGGTTTCCGAATGAGACAGTGTAGTGACTTATAAGGGCACATAGACTCTGAGGCCTGACTCTCTGGATTCAAATTATAGCTCCATCACATATTAGCTGTGAGATTTTGGAGAAGTTCTTGATGTCTGTATGCCTCAGTTTCCTTATCTGTTAAATGGGGATAATATTAACCTGTCTCATGGGATTAATTAATTCAATTTAAATTATTATAAGTGTTAAGCTATTAAATGGATGTTAGTGCTTTTGTGATTAATGGAGTAAAAGTTTCAATTGAAAACAATTAGGAGTTTAGAGAAGCGTTTTGCTAGTGTAAGAGAAGAGTTAAAGGAATTTTAGGGGTCCTTGTGTTGGATATGAGTGGGGCCATGGTCATAATATATAGTAGCATTTGGTCAGCAGTGTTATTGATTTGCCTAAAGAAACATTATTTAATAGACTCTGGAATGGGAGTCATTGTAGAGTGGAAAAGGCCACTGACTTGGGAGTTAGAAGACTTGGATTTTGATCTAAGCTCTACCACAAACTAACCATCTCTGTTGCTTTGAGCAAGTGACTTGTTTTTTCTGGATATCAATTTACTCTGATTAGGATGAAGACTAGATAATCTCTGAAGTCTCTTTGAATTTTACCATTCTCTTTTTCTGTGACAGAATATATGAGTTGGAAAGAGACCTTAGTTCTAATCCATTACCCTTTATAACATGAAGTTAAGAGATTTATGCAAAGACATAGTGGTGAATGGCAGAACTAGTACTTGAATCTCCTTAACCAGACTATTACTCTTTGCATTGTGCCATCTTGACCTAAGAAGCGAAATGGGGAAAATATTGTCCATTGTAGAGATGGCCAATGAACTCATTGCCTTTTACCTCTATATGATTCTTCAGTTCTTCATGTTGCAGTCCTTGAACCAGGCTGAAGGAGAAAAATGATTGCAAATTGTACTGATGCTATAATTTTAAAAGATTATCCTTTGAAAAACCTTAATTAATAGTATATGAAGGTATTTTAACCAACTAACATTAGATCATTCTTCTAGCAAAGGCAAAATCTGTTAGTATGTAATACAGCAAGGATTTAAACCTTAGGGCTTCTGCAAATTGTGTCTGATGGCAAAACTAATGCCCTGTTCTCGAGTTATGGATTTTAATCGTGAATATTAATAATTCAAATGCTTAATGATTTTGGTTCTTAAATTGCCCATGTACAGTCTAGACCAGGGATGAGCAAACTACGGCCCAAGGGCCAAATCTGTTTGTGTATGGCTATGAGCTAAGAATGGTTTTTACATTTTTAAATATTGAAAAAAATCAAAAGAAGATTTCATTACATGTGAAATTCCTATTTTTGCATCCATAAGTAAAGTTTTATTGGAACACAGCTGTGTTCATTTGTTTATGGATTGTCTCAGTGCTTTTGCTTTAAAATGAGTAGTTGGGACAAAGACTGTGTGGCCGACAAAACCTAAAATATTTACCACGTGGCTCTTTACAGGGCATTTCCCAACCCCTAGTCTGAAACTGCACTCTCCAGTGTGGCAGCCACATGTAGCTATTTCAGTTTAATACAATTTACAGCAGAAGGGATACAAAGGAAAATCAGCAAAGGGAAAGGAGTGTGGGTGAAATCCAGAGGAGACCAGGCACAAGCTTCTAAGAGTCCTCTCCCAGTAGTGTCATACAGAAAGAACGTGCTAAATTTCTCTAGTTGCATGTTGTAGTAACACATGTGAAGTGTTACCTACCAAGGGTTCTCATTAGAGACTCGGCACCCACGGTTTTTATCGGGGTCTCGCCACATGGGCACCCTCGGCCTAGCAGGTAACAAAATTCCAGACTTCCAGAAGGAAAGGAAGTGTTCAGTATGAACTGTACTTGTACAAGCAGTTTGGGCAGAGTGAGCCACTTGTCATTCAGGTAAAGATTTATATCAGTCTACCAGTTAAGCTCCCAAATATAAGCTAAGGACCAACCTTGAAAGCAGGCGTTTGTAAGGAAAGCAGTTTTAGAGCTGTTACGTTAAATCTTTCCTGCACACTACCTGACTGGAAAACACAGATATAGACTGCACTCATCGTCAGAGAAAATTCTATTGGGCACTGTGGGTATAGAAGACTGATTTCTTAAATTATGAGCCCCTTTGAGATTATGATGAGAGCTTTGGATTTTTCACTCTGGGTTAATATGCATATGTATGTCATATTTTCATTTAGTTTCACAGATTTCACTGGTTTAGGAGAAAGAGCATTAGTATTTAAAATATATGCTTTCTAATTCTTGCCCCAATCACCATATGATTTTGGGCAAATAATATTTCTTGTGTATCGGTTCACTCAGTGTAATAAAACTTGAGATCTAGTATCAGACATAATTCTTTGGAATCTGGAATCTGTCATTGAAGTGGCTGTGTGGCCTTGAGCAAATTACTTAACATCTCTAAGCTTCAGTTTCCTTATCTGTAATAATAGTAAATAGTAATAATAATAATACCTATTTTATAGAGATGTGGTAAAAATTAATGATAATGTACCGAAAGCACTTAGCATGGTACATGGAATTTAGCAGTTTGTAATATGCCTCTTGCTTCCCTCATCATTAATTCTTTCCCCTGTTAACTCCGGAAGTAACTTTTGGTCACTATTTCTATGTTGTTTTAATTGATGGTATTAGTGAATGGCTTTTTTAGATCCTAAATCTGGGTGGCTCTTAAATTATACTGTTTAATAATTTGTCATATTTTCTTAAATTTAAAATATGTTTTATATTTTCCTGAGTATATACAGTACAGCTTTGAAAAGTGGAGAAATCTCTTAAAGATCTTAATTTTGCAACATAACTTCATAACTGGTTTTACTGATATACATTTATCTATCCTAATGAACTCAGACAAAATCTTTCCTTTTGTTGGTGTTGACAAATTTTTTTTCCCCTTATAGCTGTACCTTTGGCTGCAACAAGTATGTTGATTACTCAAGGATTGATTAGTAAAGGTAAATATTTTAAACTTTGAATTTGTTTAGCACTTTGGATACCATCGTGTTTTTATGTGTTATTTTCCTGATCTTTAGATAAAGGACATATGGTAATGTATCATATTAAAAATTATGACTAAAAAATTACTACAACATCAGAAGAGTTGTCTCCATGAACCCAGACTCACATATCAAATTTGAGGATTTGATGTCCATTAACTGTAGCACTGTAGCAACATTAACACTATAAGCAAGAAAGTAACTAAAAGCCAGTGGTAGTTTACAGGAAGGCAGAGAGACAAACCTGGTCTAGGTAGACCATCCATACAACTTATCACCTAGGAGCTTATAAGAAATGCAGATTCATGGGCCCCATCTCCAACCTATTGAATCAGAGTCTTTGAGTTAGAGCTCCAGCTGATTCTTGTGTACCAGTTTAAAGACTAGGAGTTCCGTAGCTCCCTCAACCAGCTTTGTCTTACAATAATGGGGGGAGTGAGGGTCCGTCCTTGTCCAAAATTCTATTGGTTTAAATACTGAAGTTGAGTTTAGGTATTAAATGTATCAGTCTCTACATCTTTAAATTTAGTAGTGTAAGCAGTAGAAATATTCATTACATTTATTTTGTAATAAATAAGTTACAAATTTATGGGAATTAGAAGGTATTCCAGAAAAGGATGGTTACCTTAGGATGGCCTTTACATATTCTAGAAAACTGTTCTTTAAATTAACTAGCTCCTCCTAAAATGTTACTAAGATAGGAAGTTTTAGCCTTTTCATATTAGCAGTGTGAAGTACTTAGTAGTATTGACACAACTAGTTGAGAAAAAGTAGTTTTGGAGGGAAATGGAAGGATTTTTTGAGGTAAAATTTTGTTTTTGTTTGGAGAATTCCCAAAGAACCTCATTACAATGTGCTACCATGACAGGAATTTTAAAAAGGCAAACAAATCAAGATATATACTCTTATTTGTAATATACTCTTATTTGTCTTTTAGGACTAACTTGTTTTATAGACTAGAATTGTTTCTATAGTGTAAAACAGACATTTTATTACTTTTTTTAAAAAAAGTTCTTTTAGGGCTTCCCTGGTGGCGCAGTGGTTGAGAGTCCGCCTGCCGATGCAGGGGACACGGGTTCGTTCCCCGGTCCGGGAAGATCCCACATGCCGCGGAGCGGCTGGGCCCGTGAGCCATGGCCGCTGAGCCTGCGCGTCCAGAGCCTGTGCTCTGCAACGGGAGAGGCCACAACAGTGAGAGGCCCGCGTAAAGAAAAAAAAAAAAAAAAAAAAAAAAAGTTCTTTTAAAAAAAAGATTACTTTTTTTTTTTAAATTTTTTTGACTGCGTCGGGTCTTTGTTGCTGCATGCGGCTTTCTCTAGCTGCGGCGAGCGGGGGCTACTCTTCGTTGTGGTGTGCGGGCCTCTCGTTGCTGTGGCTTCTTTTGTTGCAGAACATGGGCTCTCGACGCGCGGGCTCAGTAGTTGTGGCACGCAGGCTTCAGTAGTTGTGGCTCGCGGGCTCAGTAGTTGTGGCACACGGGCTTAGTTGCTCCACAGCATGTGGGATCTTCGCGGACGAGGGCTCGAACCTGTGTCCCCTGCATTGGCAGGCGGATTCTTAACCACTGTGCCACCAGGGGAGTCCCTAGTCACATTACTTTTAAGGAAAAACTTAGGACTGGAGAAATTATAGTGTCTGTTATTGTACTGCCCATTTTATTTATCTTAAGTCTTGTCAGTCATTAATGATTGGAGCTAGACTTGGGGGCGGGGGTGGATTATACAAAAGAAATTAAGAGCTGCTAGTGGTTCATGTGAGGAAACAATGTGAATACAATGTTGAAGCAAATGGAGAATATAATTTAAATATTTAATAAGCTTCTAAGTTTTGCGGTAGAGACTCCAAGAGCTGTAAGTTTTCAAAGAAGATCTCTGCAGAGGTACTGTAATGAAGGAAAATTTCTTGAAAGAAGTGGGTTTTGAAGATGGGCAGGATTTAGATTAAAAGAGATGGAAGAATATCTCAGGAAGGAGGGACCTGGTTATCAGAAGAATAAGCATGACTATTTGGGTGGGCAGTCAGGAGACTGACATGGCTAGAGTGGCAAAGTCACGCAGGGAGGAATGAAAACGTATAGCTAAGGTAGAACCAGGAGAAATGGTAATTTTGAAAAGGTTACAAAGAAGAGAAAATTTTGGAACTTTGGGGATTACATAGAGTAGGAGACTTTGGACAGCTTGAAGGTAAGGCAGAAGCAGTAAAAATTGGAAGGGTCAGATTGTACCTACTCACTTAGATCTTATATCTTCAACAATAAAATCATACCATTGCTGGGTTTTTTCCCTAGCTTGGGAATGCCTTGCTCCTACATGTAGCTAGTTATACACATAACCAATCCAGAGAAATTCCCTTTTTCTAGTTACACACACATCTTTTTTTTTTTTAAGTACATCTTTATTGGAGTATAACTGCTTCACATGAATCCTCCTGAAAATATCAGGACCTAGTACTGAGGTGACAGATTATTCTGTCAACAGCCAAAATCCTCTTGGACTCCTAGTCACTATCTGGTGATTATTTGACTTGACATCAGTGGTGATCTGTGCCTCTGATTTCATTTGCAAAAGTCATGCCATGAACAACAACAGTGATAAACATCTTTCTCTGTAATTGTTCATAGTGACTGAGCCTGGAGCCTTTCAGTGGAATTTATAATCCATTTTTTGGAAAGGATAAATTGTTGAAAATGACTTAACCTGATGTGTGGAATAACATTTTCTATACAACGTGTCACATGTTACCTTTATATTTTTGTCAGGGTTGTTTTGTTGTTGGGGTGTTGATACTTTGAGTAAAAAACACAGAAAAGAATATTGAGTCATATGTCACTCATGTAACTATCTCCCAGAATTAAGGGCTTTTAGTATTGTTGAAACTGTACTGGGTTCTTGTCTTTTGGGGGGGTGAGGTGTTTTAATTAAGAAGTCAATCTCAAAAAAAAAAAAAAAATTGAGAGAGACTTTAGAAAAGGAGTTCAGAATCCACCAAAACAATTTGCATTTAATCAAAACGCCTAACATTTTGTGTATGATTTTATCCACAGGGTCATACTCTACATAGTCTTAGCTATTCCCACTCTACTCATTCCTTTTCTGTCAAAACATTTAAACATGCTCAGGTCATTTCTAACTTGACAACATAAAAAAGAAAAACTTTCTTTTATATCCCTTTACAGTTGCTCCTGCATTTGAAGCCAGACTTCATGAATGAGCACTTCACTTTTTTTAAAAATTTATTTATTTTATTTATTTATTTTTGGCTGTGTTGGGTCTTCGTTGCCGCGTGCGGGCTTTCTCTAGTTGCGGCGAGCGGGGGCTACTCTTCGTTGCGGTGCGCGGGCTTCTCATTGCAGTGGCTTCTCGTTGCGGAGCACGGGCTCTAGGGCTTGCGGGCTTTAGAGTGCAGGCTCAGTGTGACACATGGCCTCAGTTGCTCCGAGGCATGTGGGATATCCCCGGACTAGGGATTGAACCCACGTCCCCTGCATTGGCAGGCAGATTCTTAACCACTGTGCCACCAGGGAAGTCCTGAGCACTTCACTTTTTATTTCTTTCAGCCCACTGCAGTCTGTGTCATAGATTGTGCATATAGTCTGACATGTACTAAAACTCTTACCAGTACAACCTCTTTGTTGCTTAAATTCAATGGATAGTTTTTGTTCTTGACCATTATACAACTTTAACCAATCCTTAAAATGTTCTCTTCCCATGGCTTCCATTACAGCACATTCTTCTGGTTTTTCTCCTGTCTCAGGCAACTTCTCCATTTTTTTCATATGTTTTTTGAGTGTCTGATAATCACTATACACTGTTTTTGGTATATAGCACTAAAAGACAAAAACCCATGACCTCTTGGTACTTACATTGTAGTCTGGGTTTTCTTCCTTCACTTGTGTTGTTCTTCAGAGTTTTACTTTGCCTTTGAGTTTTTAGTCTATATAGTATCCAGCAATAATATGGGCTTTGGTGACCATTTATTGCTCTAAATCCCCATCATTATCTCTAACCTAGATAATCTGCTCCAGAATCATACTCTGCATATCTCCACATGGATGGCCCTCCTACAGGCTCCTCAGATTGAACTCAAGTTCAATCCCAAACTGAATTCACTTCTCCACAAATTAATTCCTCCATTTTTCCCTATGTCTGAATGGCAATACTCTCCATCCAGGAAACTGAGACATTATTTTTCATTTCTATCCTTTACCTGCTTTGTCCAGCGAATGTCCATTCTCTAGTATAGCTCTTAAATATTTCTGTAAACTGTCTCCATCTGCACTCCCGTTGTAGTTAATGCAACCATTTGTTGCCAAGAGTATTACATTAGCTTCAATAAATGTATTTGCCTCCATTCTTGCTACTTCCCTTTAGAATATGGGCTGTCTCTGGCACCTGACAGGGCATAGTGCCCCTAGTAGACACTCAAATACAGGAATACCTCATTTTATTGAGCTTCACAGATAACTGTTTTTTTTACAAATTGAAGGTTTGTGACAACCTTCATTGAGCAAGTCTTATCGACACCATTTTTCCAAGAGCATCTGTTCACTTCTGTGTCACATTTTGGTAATTCTTGCAACATTTCAAACTTTTTCATTATATTTGTCGTGGTGATCTGTAATCAGTGACCTTTGATGTTACTATTGCAAAAAGATTACAGCTTGTTGAAGGCTTAGATGATGGTTAGTGTTTATAAACGCAAAGTATTTTTTTTTTTTTTTTCAAAGTATTTTTTAATTAAGGTATGTACATTGTTTTAGAGACAATGCTATTGCACATTAAATAGTATAGTGTAAACGTAAATTTTATATGCACTGGGAAACCCAAAAATTTACGTGATTTGCTGTATTGTAATATTTGCTTTATTGCAGTGGTTCTGGGACTCGACCTGCAATATCTTCGACTTAATGTCTGTATTTGAGTGGATGAATAGCAACCATCACACCATATTCTTTTTGTCTTCCTTCACTCTCTAGACTGTAAACTCTGAGGGTAAAGAGAGTGTCTTGTTTACTGTTATATTCCTACTTCCTAGGGTGTAGTGCCTGTGTGTTGTAAGTGGTCTGTAGCTATTTGGTGACAGAATAAAGGAATGACTTTTTTGTATAAATGTAGATATTGTTACCATCCTCCCTTTTCTTCTCATCATCTCCGTTCATTTATACAATGAAGGAACTGAGGGTAACAGCATAAATCTGTTGTCTATTTTTATATAAAATTAAATCATAAAATTATATATACATGATGACAATCTTTTGTGTACCTTGTTTCAACATGGTGAGATTCATCCAGTAGTATGCTAAAACTGGCTTATACCAGCTCCAGAGAGCTGATTATTAAAATTTCAGGAACTTGGCAAGCCAATTTTTAAACCATTGCTAGCTTGAAATTGGTCATGGGGCAGGTATTTCATCACAGAAATCGACTAACATTACAAATCAGGGCCTTTTATTTGGAGAGCTGGTTTACCAGTACATCACTGGATTCATCCACATTGTTGCATGTAGTTGTAAATTATATATTCTCATTGCATATAGTTTTCTGCTGTGTGAATATGTCATAGCAGTTTATCCATCCTTTTGTATATTGATTGATAGTGTAGTTTCTAGTTTTGATACATATTTCCCTCATACGGATATGTGGTTGACCCAGCACTATATTTTGAAGACTAATTTTTGTTCACTGCAGTGCAATGTTACCTCTGTCATAAATCAAGTGACTGTGTGTGTGGGTCTGTTTCTAGACTCTTCTGATTTTGATTAGTTTATCTGTTCTTGTACTTATAACACACTGCCTTAATTACTATAGTTTTATCATAGATATTGGTATCTGGTGGTAGTCAGTTCTCCGTTATGTTCTTCAATATTGCCTTGGGTTTTCTTGACCCTTTGTGTTTCCACATGAATTTTATAATAAGCTTTTCAGTTTGGGGAAACACTTACTTTGATTTTAATTGGGATTGCATTGAATTTATAGGTGAGTTTGTGGAGAATTACCATCTTTACAATATTTAATCTTTCAGTTCATGAACATGGTGTGTTTCTCCATTTACTTAGCTTTCATTTCTCTCAGTAAATTTTGTAGTTTTCAAGATCTTTCATGTTTTTCATTAGATTTGTTCCTGGGGCTTTGATGTTTTTTGGTGATATAATAAATTGTAGTTTTTAAAATATTGGGGGCTTTGTTTGTTCCTGGTATATAGTGGATTTTTTCATTTTTATTTTATTTTGTATGTTGACCTTGTATCAAGTGATCTTGCTAAATTCACCTATTCTAATAGATTAGTCTTTTGATTTCTTCATATTTCTCTTGATGTTGAATTCTCTTTTAAATAGCTTCAGCTTTCTTTGGTGTTATGGAAAGAGCTAATGTTATCAGATGTTTAAAGATCATCTGCACTGGGCTTCCCTGGTGGCGCAGTGGTTGACAGTCCACCTGCCGATGCAGGGGACATGGGTTCGTGCCCTGGTCCGGGAAGATCCCACATGCCAAAGAGCGGCTAGGCCTGTGAGCCATGGCCGCTGAGCCTGCGCATCTGGAGCCTGTGCTCCGCGACGGGAGAGGCTGCAGCAGTGAGAGGCCCGCGTACCACAAAAAAAAAAAAAAAAAAAAAAAGATCATCTGCACTGATCTTTCCTTGTATCTTTGTGGGTTGCTCAAAGCTGCTGAGAAATAGATACATCTTACTTTATACTGCACTGCTAAACTTATTGCTACTTTTGTCTCACATTATGAAAGACCAGATAATGACTAGCAGAAGTAGTTTCTTTGTATTTTTTACCATAATTTCTGTGCCATTCTCTTATATACTCTTAGCATAAACTTGGCATAGAGCTTTTCTTTTACCTCAGTAAAAGATAAAACATCTTAATTATGTAAATGGAACAGTGTTACTCAGAAATATTTACTGTTTTATCTTTAGGAATCCTTTCAAGTCATCCCAAATATGGTTCCATCCCTAAACTTATATGTAAGTATGAACAATACTAGTTCTCTTAGCTTTTCTACCTAAGTAAAATAACTAGCTTTTATCAAATGTTTTGTGTTACTAATAACAGTTATTTGGTTATTTGTTTTGACAAATCATTTTTTTTGGTATCAAGCATTCTTTTATTTGTATTTTTTTTTTTTTTTTACATCTTTATTGGAGTATAACAAATCATTTTGTTTAAGCTTTTCATCAAATGGACTACTTGGGCATTTTGTTAGCATTAAAAATCATGAGCTACTTGAAAGAGGCTTTTTTTTTCTGTTTTTATAATGCAATAGAACTATTTTAAATTATTTTGTTAAATAATTATATTTTTATTATATTAAAGGTATAGTAATTTAAATTATATAATTAAAGATATAAAATTTGAAAGTAAGTTCTCTTGGTCTGTGAGGAAAGAAAGTTGTCCAGCTATTCTGGTCAATCAAAATAAAGTGTATTTTAAAATTAAGCATAATTTTTAAAAACCTCTTCTATTTACAATCAGTAAATAAACATAACTTACATTTATAAGCATAGTTTCTTTACATTTTATAATATGGTTGATAGAAGAGATTCTAAATTGCCCTGAAAAAGAGTACCTAAGGCTTTCTATGAATCTTTCCAGGGTAGTCTCTATTAAATAAAGATGCAACAATAGCCATATTTAGGTACACTTCATAATATATTATTTTAAGGCATTTGTTGCACCTGATTTAAAAAATAATCTTATGAAATTAGCTGGGCAAATGGTGTGATTCCCATTTTATAAGGAATGAAATGGCCTAAATCCTTGTGACCAGGCTAGAACTGTATTGTTTTGATTCTTCATTCCATTATACTTTTACCACATTTTTCCTATCTGTATTAATAAAGTAATTAGTAAAGCAGAATTTATCTTACAGCAGCTTTATTTTAACTTATTTTGTGAAAGTGAATTATATCTACCGAATCTTTTTGTGAACTCTGAATGTGATTTAATATGGTACTTTTACCATTATTTCAGGAAATCCCAGTTTTTCCACACCAAAGACATATTTAGAACCATATATTTTTCTTAATTTTTATTTATTTATTTATTTATTTATTTTTGGCTGTGTTGGGTCTTCGTTTTTGTGTGAGGGCTTTCTCTAGTTGCAGCAAGTGGGGGCCACTCTTCATCGTGGTGCACGGGCTTCTCACTATTATGGCCTCTCTTGTTGCGGAGCACAGGCTCCAGACGCGCAGGCTCAGTAGTTGTGGTGCACGGGCCTAGTTGCTCTATGGCATGTGGGATCCTCCCAGACCAGGGCTCGAACCCGTGGCCTCTGCATTGGCAGGCAGATTGTCAACCACTGCACCACCAGGGAAGCCCAAGAACCACATTTTTTAAAATGTTCTTTTAGAAAAGGTTTTTGTCTAAAGAGGCATATTGAGTTACACTTTTGTTTATTTTTACTAAAAGTTGCTTGCATCATGGGATACTTTGCTGGAAAGCTTTCCTATGTGAAAACTTGCCAAGAGAAGTTCAAGAATCTTGAGAATTCCCCTCTTGGAGAAGCCTTACGATCAGGACAGACACGACGATCTTCACCAACTGGGTAGGCCATTCAGATCTTATTAAAGGTTTTTCATTTTAGATAAAAAATTATAACTAGATATTGCCGTAATTGGGGGCATGAAACATGGCCTAACTGAAGGAACATTTGAAACTTGTCATTTTGCTGCAAGCTAAAGCTAATTTTGTTTTCAAAAGTAGAACAAGATTTGTTTACTTTTAAGTATAGAGTTGCATTCTACTGGGAGTTCATGTCCCAGAATGAGAGATTTTAATTTGTCAAACACGTTTGGTTACTATATTTGACTTTTTTTTTTTTGAATTCCCAAATATTATCAATCCCATCTCTTAACAGATTTCAGTTTTGTAATCCTTCTGTTGTTTACAATTGTAGGGAAATTGTGTAAGTATAGATAAATGAATCTGTCTGTCTTGATAGGTAGGTAAATAAATAATAAGGTAGTTAAGTAGATTTGGTAGATTGTCCTATCATAAATGGCAAGCAGCATAAGTCCCATGAAAGTATTACTTACATCTACTTCAGCGAAATAGTGTTTATATGGACTGCTACCTGTGGAAGTAACTTCCCAATTAATGTGGGAAATGGACATATTTTCTGATCTGAAGTACTTTTTCTTTCCAAGAACTTTAAACACATTACAATGATGTCTAAAGCCTAATAATTAGAAAATTGGATATATATTTTCTCTTCTCTATAGTAAGAGTGACAATTTTTAAGTTGTTTAAGTGGATCAGAAGATATTTTTAATGTTTTTGTGGCAGAAACAGACTTTACTGTTTTAAATAACTATGTTAAAATTATATGATTCCTTTAGAAAATGACTAGTTCTCATACCTTAACACACTTCTTTAAATAAGGTATAGACATTAACCCGTGTTTTTTATACAGTACGATTTTCTTTTACAGGTACTATTCTCAGAAGCCAAAATATGACTCAAACGTGAGTGGTCATTCATCTTTTGTGACATCCCCAGAAGCAGACAACATAGAAAAAGAGGTGCTTCCTCGTTATGAGCCAATTCCATTCAGTGCTTCTATGAATGAATCTACTCCCACTGGTATTACTGATCATATTGCCCAAGGTAGAAACTTCTCTTGAAATGAATTTCAGCATTTTATGGTCCAACGTATGTATAAACTTTATTTGACGACCTTTTCTGCTGGATATCACCTATATGTTCCACCATCAGCCTAAACTCAGCATGTTTGTTTGCTCTGTTGTTCATTTGAATTCATTCTCCCTTCATTCAACACTTTTTGAGGTCTAATAGGTATCAGGCACTCTGCTAGGTATGGAAATAAAGATGAATAAGACCTAGTTCTTTGCCCTGAGAAACTTTTTGTCTGCTAGAACATATAGAAATATAAGGATAAATTATTAATATGTTCCATTAATTGAAAATACTAACCGTGTTTAGTGAAATAGCAAAGAAGAAATGATAAACTGTGCCACAGAGAGGGTTTAAAAATGTTACACTTGGTAGTGTGGTCTTAAAGGCCACTTTAGCTTCTTGGTAATATGAGAAAAATAATAATTACCTGCTTTACAGGACTGTTGTCAAGTGAGAAAATCCATGTGAAAGTGCTTTGTGAAGTTTGTGTAAATACTAGTTTTGAAGATCACATAATGTTAAGTGAAACCTTTGGATTAAGGCTTGGATATGAATTACTGACATTTGCTAGCTATTGTAACTCTAGGCAAGTAACTTGTAATTTGTGATCCCTGCCGTTTGTTGATCTCTTGAATGGAGATGATAATACCCTTAAAGAACTTTGGGAGTGAGATGAAATATAGAAATCAGAAGTAATGCCTGGAAAGTAGTAGGCTCTCAACAAATGTTTGCTAGCTTGCTTGCTTTCTTGCTTCCTTCCTTGCTTGCTTTCTTCAGTCTAATTTGCAGTGAAAGATGAATTAAAAACAGAAAATACAAGTTTACAGTTCCTTACCTAAAATCCTAAAATCCAAAATGCTTTTTAAAAAACCAGGTTTTTAAATAATTAAATTAGTGATAAAAATCTGACCTGAACTCATTTTAAGCCCTGACCTAAACTGTTATAACTCTATTGATAATGTTTATCTTAGTACAATTTTTTTCTAGATTTTGTTGTAGAAATACTGTGTTTGCTTATTCATTGCTACTTCAGTGGACATTAAGTAATGAGGGATATATATGGTAATGTTTTTCTAAAATCTGAGAAACTCTGAATTTTGAAGTATTTCTGACTCTGAGGGTTTGGAGAAGGAATTGTCGACCTCATAGAGTATTTGAAAACGTGTGCTTTGAAATAAGTACAATCAGCCAGTAACTATGGGGAATAAACAAGGTTAAAGGAACATTTGGGTCTTCGTTTCTTTTGTTGAAGACAGGAGAGATTTGATTCTATATGTAGGTTAAAAGGAGGGAGGGGATATAGTGGAAAGAGAGGCATTGGTTATAGGTCAAGTAAGGTTCCAAATGATGTGGGAAGCGTTCTAGGTAGGTCAGGGTATAAAGTAGCCATTAGCTATATGAGGCTGTTTAATTAAAATCAAATCAAATTGAAAATTCATCAGTTCCTCAGTTGCTTTGGCAGCATTTCAATTGCTCAGTAGCCGTATGTGCTAATGGCTACCGTGTTGGACTGTGCAGATATAGAATATTCTCATCATCATAGAAAATTGTATTGGACAGTGCTGCTTTTAGAGCAAGAATCCAGGTTGGTGAGCGGGGTATTAACTGAAGAGACAGGAGAGAATGGAAGTTAAGATAATTAAAGAGATTCTTAAGTGGATGAAAGTTGTTGATAGTCTCTTAATCCTCAACTAACTTTTTTTTTTTCCTGAATGGTTGGAAACAACGACATCTGATTAGTCAGAAAGGGAAGGAGGTAGGCAGCTTAGGAAGAATGGTTAAAGACATTATTTTATCTCCAGAGTCAGCTCTCCTTGTCCCTCACTGCATCTCCCGTTTCCCCAGTCTCCCAAGTTCAAATCCATTCTACTTCTATTCTAGCCATGCACCAACTCTTTCCTTGCTATGTCTTGCATCCTTCCTTGCATTTGCATTAGAAAATTACGTTCCACATTACATAATTTCTTTGTCAAATGAAAACAGACAAAAAGGCCTTTGGTATCTGCCCACAGACTACAGCAAGGCCCAAATTCTAATATATTTTAAGTCCTCCACTGCAGCCATCCATCCATCCATGCTCTGCTACTCTGACCCCCCTTGTTTAACTCAAGATTGCCACTTTTAGTTCCCCACATGGGCCCACAGTGGCCTCCTTTGCTTTGTCCCAGCTGCAGTCCTCCCTTAACCAGGACATCCTCGTTTTTTGTTTGTCCTGTTTGTCCTCTGCTTTCTCTTACCAGGAATTGAAAGAGTTATTAATCTTTCAAAGCAGAAAGCATTCTTTCATAGTTGCTATGAGACTTACTGTAGGTAGTGTGTTACAGTTAGATTTAAATCAACACTTTTTTACATTTTCCTGTTCCTTCCAGCTCTTTACAGTAAATCATGCTCCCTACACAATGCAAGATATTTTCATTTGGCTTTTATAAGTGGAAAAAATTCTCCCTAATCTTCTATCTAATTTATGTTTTCATTATTTGTCACAGAATTTCAGAACAATGAAATATTTTTCTTTTTGGTAAGGAAAAGTATTAGACCTGGAAGGAACTTTAGTGATAGATCATCTAGTTCAAACTTCCATATTTCACAATTGAGAAAACCAAGACTCAAAGAAGTTTAGTGATTTGCCCAAGGACATTCATTAAATGTCGGCAGAGTGGGAATTAGAACTTAGAATTCCTCACTACTAATCTAGTATATACTATTCCCTTCAGAATTTAAAAAATATCACATATGGTGAAGGGAAATGAGTTAAATAATTACTTATTACTAATGAAATGCAAAGTGCTTTTAAACCCGGTATACAGTTTTAATACTTTTCTTTTTTAGCAAGAAAAATACGGTTTTCAACCATGCCATATAATATTAGAACTAATTAGAAATTTAAATCCTCTGTGCTTTGTACCAGTGCAAGTATATTTTGTAGTAAAAGATTGTAGTTGAATGCATTCAGTGTATAGTTATGTTGCTTTGAAAATTGTGATTATTCACTGGGATCTTACCATTGAGTTGCATAATAGTACCACTTACAAAAAATTCATATGGTTATATTATTAAAATTATAGGCACAATTTCTGTCTCATTAAAAACCTCTGAAAAATATTACTTTTGGAGTGGTCTGTTAGATTTTGTAAGTTAAGTAGTTCACTGAATGTTATGTTAGCATTAGTTAATTTCTTTAAAAATGTTTATATGGCTAACTGTCTATTTTATAAACTATGTTCAATATTTGGTCCTGTCAGCCAGTATTAAGAATAACCATTTCCTTATTTTTATATCAGTGTTTGGCTCTTTGATAATACATAATCATACTTTGATTTTCTTTGGGAGAGAGAAAGAATAAATGCTGGTTCTCCAGGTAAAAGTTGCCACTTTTTTCTGCCTCAGTATTGCATCCATTAGACCTGAATATGAAAATGATGTATACTCTGATTAAAGGCTATGTAATATTTTCAATAGCTATTTTCAAGTGTTTTTATTTAAATATAAAGAGGGTAAGGTAAATATCTTTTTAATAACTGGAGTTGTTTGCATATATGGACTCTGGATACAGGAACATTTAACTATGGAAATATTACTAAATAAAATCTATACTATGTCAAGTTTTGTTCAGTTGTCACTAGTAGAAAGTATTTCTCTTTACTTTTATAAGCTGTATGAATAACTTCCCACTTTAGAACACTGACATTTTAATGAGTGAATTGTGCTGGTTTATGTTATATCCATTCTTCTTCTGGCCATGGTTAGTTTTAAATTTTTTTTTATATTTTAAATTTTAGAAATAACAGCTTCAAAGTATAAGAGGAAGTAGATTTCAGTTTTATAATTACCTTGGGGAAAATACAGTACCTTTGGAATGCTGGTAATAATTTGATCCTTTGTTTTGCTTTATTTTTTTTGTAGGTAAGGAGCATATTTGTAAAATTTAGCTGCTTTTGGATTTATTCACATCCTTTTATCACCATTTATTAACTGTTTGTTGTTTTAGGACCTGATCCCTACATTGAAGAAAGTCCTAAAAGAAAAAATATAACATATGAGGAATTAAGGAATAAGAACAGAGAGTCATATGAAGTTACTTTAACACATAAGACTGACCCCTCAGTCAGGCCTATGCAGGAAAGAATGCCAAAAAAAGAAGGTATGATAGTCTAGTCTGAATCACTTTACGCTTTAGGATTGGAAACTGCAGCATTAGTTAAAAACTTTAATTATACTAACGTGTGATTTAATGCCTCAAGCAATTAACCAAAATAACATTTTTTTTAGAGAATAGCTACTACCAGTTATTAGGTCTTCCTTTTTTCAAGTGTTCCAAAGGCCATTTTGTGTTAGAAAATAATGAAGTCCAAATAGTAGTATAACTTAAGACGGTAAGACTAGTTTTGTAATACAGTGTAGAAATTTTACAAACATTTGACTATTTTCCCTTA
Organism: Phocoena sinus; assembly: GCF_008692025.1. NCBI lineage: Eukaryota > Metazoa > Chordata > Mammalia > Artiodactyla > Phocoenidae > Phocoena > Phocoena sinus. The sequence goes on from NC_045767.1 coordinate 72,947,622, forward strand.
TGAGAAGCCACCCTGGGAACTGATATCATTTTTCAAATGATGCATCTATTGCATAAAACCAGACCTGGTGACCTAGTGGCTGTAATGCCACTTGTGGCAGAACCACAGAGTCCTGATTGAATAATAAAATGATTTTCTTATATAATACCTGTGAAGTCAAGATAGAGTTATATGCCTTACAAACCAGCTTTTAGGGCATTTCCAAAAAATGAGTTTGACTTTTTTTAACAGTACTTTTACTCTATAATTAATTAATATATACAGATTTTTTAAATGACAGTTTCTTTTAAGTCCTTTTTGAACAGCTGTGCATTACCCAAAGTAAATTTTCTGATACCAAAAATTTACCGCTAACAGAAGAGGTCATTTTGAATAGGGGTTTGAAGCTGTTTCAATATAGAATTTTATGATGTCTTTCTTGAGGAATTTTAGAAGATGTGTCATTGTTTAAAGGTTTTCTATTTACTACTTTAAAAATCAAAGGAGGGAAAAGGTCCCTGGTACCTTCTTGAGAGTCAGTATGCCACAGAGGATGCAAAAATAAATTAAAATCCTTAGTATTTTTTATTATGATCGTTCCTTTAGAGCCAGTTTTATTTCTAATTGTTAGTAGTTTCATTTAGAAATCTGTTTTATAACAGTGATCCACCTCTGTCATGTTGTTGTTTTTTACACATTTAAAATAGATTTGTAATCAATAATATTTGTTAATGTTTGTCATAAAAAATTTAATGTAGGGCTTCCCTGGTGGTGCAGTGGTTGAGAGTCCGCCTGCCGATGCAGGGGACACGGGTTCGTGCCCCAGTCCGGGAAGATCCCACATGCCGCAGAGCGGCTGGGCCTGTGAGCCATGGCTGCTGGGCCTGCGCATCCGGAGCCTGTGCTCCGCAGTGGGAGAGGCCACAACAGTGAGGCCTGTGTACCGCAAAAAAAAAAAAAAATAATGTGGTCATTACTCTGTAATATGTAAAGACTTACCAGTACTCTGTTCTGCTAATTAATTTGAGGATTTAGACTGTAAGCTCCATGAGGGCAGGCAGTTAATTTTCTCATTTTTGTAACCATTTCTACTGTATGTCAAGACTAAGAAAAGGGAATATTGTAGATGTGTGGCATTTGTTGAATTTGGACATTTGTGGTTTTGGTTGTGAACAGTCTTAAAGTTCTGTTCTGTGACACAGTAAAGTGAAAGAATTTTTTTCTTTGTAAAAAGAAAGTTGATTTTTTTTTTGGCACTTTATATAATTTAAAGAAAAAACAGTTATGAAACACTGTGATTTTCTAGGATGTTCTGTTTTAGAATCTAGACAGAAATTTGACAGTACAATGTAGATTCACTATGTCAGAAAGTGTCACTTAAAAGTTTTCAGTTTATGTGGATTATATTTATTGGTATTTACCTAATTAGAAATTATGGCAGAAATTTTAAATACCTAAGCACATTTCAATTAGCTGTCAGAGCAGTGATGTCACTACACATCATGTAGCTTCATGAGAATTCTGCCAGAAGCTCTGCCTTATACACATGAGGGAAGGAAAGCAAGGGGAAAAGGCAGAATATGAGGGGAAAGTTTATATAACGTCTTGATATAATAACGAAATACTTTTGACTTCATAGACTTACTGAAAGAGTCTTGGGGAAGGGGTCCCTAGTTATATTTTGATAACTGCTTCTTTACATTGTTATGAATACTTCTGAAGAGGTATAATTCACAGGTGAAGGCTGTGTAGAAGAGAGGCTAAAAGTAAAAGAGTAGAAAAGACAGAAAAACATGTTTGAAAATATAATTTCTTATAAAATGCAAGAATATTGGAGAGCATTTCCTTCTTGTACTGGTATTTCAGCTCCTGGGAGAGATTAAATTAATCAAATCTGACCATTTCTATTACTATATTTTTGTGAAGAACAACATTCAAACGTTTATCATTGCTGTTACTTTTCATTTGCTGGTAACTTTTTTGTATGTGCTATAATGTATACCACACTCACTTAGGCGGTAAAGTTGTAAAGGTGCCCAGGCTTTGGACCTAAACATAACTGTGTCCAAACTTCGGTTCTACCTGTTTGATTAAGCTTGTACCTTGGGCAAGTTACTAATCTGTTTTCCTTAGAATGGGGATTGTGTTTTCTTTATAAGGTTGTTATGCAGATTTAATACTTATGTAAAGGTCTTGATACAGTGCATTAGAATTTATGTCTAACCTCCAGTTCACAAAAGTCTAGCCAGCCTCCTTTTATAATTACATTTTGACTCTCATGTGCATTTATTCAAATCAGAGAGAAGCATAACTTTAAATCATAATAATAGCAAACATAAAATAGTGCCTTTTACTTATTACTATTTGGAATCATCAATTATTTGTGCTTTTTTCCTAGTCAAAGTAAACAAATATGGAGATACTTGGGATGAGTGAAAAATTGCATCATTGGACCTACTGAAGGAGTTTCAATGTCCAGCTTCATCTAGGTGGTCAGAACATCTGCATGCTTTGAGCTCAGCAGCAGTCTTCATAAACACATTTAAAACTAGAACCTGGGTTTTTGTGGTTTGGCTTATGAAGGTGATGTCTTAAAAACTTACATTTTAATGTTCATATTGTGTGAATATATTCATTTGGGGGAACTCTTTGAATGATGGTAGTATACCATGATTGTACCCAGTTTGTGAAATTGTATTAACAGGGCAAGGATGCTCTGTTATAAAACTATCCCGAGAGTGTAATGCTCTCGAATCACTGTATCTGGAAATAAATGAAATCTGCATGTTAAATTGGGGGGTGGGGAGCAAACATAATTTTAAGTGTTAAACTTTACATCAGAAATTATTAAAAAGCCTTACTCCAGTGTTTGCTGTATTCTCTTTATGGTAAATAAAATATAAAGGAACATGCATCTTCATTGCTTTTATGGTTTTATTGTTTGCAGTCTTATTTAAGTACAATTATAAGTAAATGGTGTTTTGTAGGGATAGGAAATAGTCATCTGAATATTTAATGATGATATGATGAATGTGACTCAGGTAAATAAAGCAGAATACAGTGAATAGCTCAACGCCTTAAAAAAGCAATGTTTGAAAAATTTGCAAATTCCAGGGGAATAAAAATTTGGTATACTTTCTTCATTATTAACCTAACATTTCTGGTTCAGGTGAATGGAAAATGAAATTATGGTCTCGTCTAAATTATACTTACTCGTATTACATTTCTACCAGAAACAAAGTGTTTCAGTTAGTTATTGCTGCAAATCATCCCCAAACTTTGTGGCCTAAAACAACAATCATTTATTTTCTCCGTTTTTCTGTGCATCGGGAATTAAGGAAGGATTCAGCTGAGTGATTTCGCGCTGGGTCTCTTAGGTTTGCAGTCAGATGCTGGATGGAGTGGAAACAGCAGGGAGCTAGGCTGGGGCTGGCCAGGGCTTTTAGTTTCAGGACCTCGTTGTGTCTCTCCTTGGGTGAGTGTGGGCTCCGTGCTCAGGGCCATTAGACTGTTGACATGACCACTTAGGGCTCTAATGTGAGTCCAGCAAGCATGTCAAAAGCTGTTGCCTGTGGTTTATGACCGTCCCTCAGAAGTCACGTGGTATCATTTTCTCATAAGCCTGTCAGAGGGTGGGAGCGTAGACTCCCCACCTAGTCACATTTTTAAAAGAACACATGGGATGGAAGATGCTGAGCTATCAGTCCCCCATGTGACCACAGTAATTCATACCATTCCCACGTGCAAAATAAACTCATACTTTTCCCAGGTCCTCCATTATGACAGCTCAAAGTCTAGGAGCTCATCATCTAATCAGGTCCAGGTATAGATGAGGTACTTGGGTAAAGATCCTTTAGTACCATTCCTCTCAGTCTGAAGACTTATGAACTTAGAAATAATCTTCCCTCTTTGCCCCAAATTCCTATTAGGAATAACATCGCTTCTCTAGACTTTCCCATTTTAAAAGGAGGGTGGGGAGAATGAGAGGCATACACCCACCAGTCAGTTGTCTATTAACAGTTAAGTTTATTAACTTGTTGCTTTGACTAGGATTTAGGCATAACCCCCAGGGTTTATTCTCCATGGCTCTTTGTCCTGTCCTGAGTCATCCTTTCCCACAAATCACATGTTTGCCACTGAGTAGTGTTCTCAGCCTGCCTCCTGCCCATAGGAATTAGAGATCCCAAGGTCTCTTTCTACTATCCCTATCTAAGCTGATAGAAGTTTTTAAACCTATGGAGTTGTTACGTCCATTCAGTTACACAAAAGCCCTCCATAAATCTATTGGAAACAGTCTCTTCTTTGTTGGACTCCCTGTGAGGCTAATGAACAACATCCCTAAGATTCCTGGAAGCCTTGGGCAGGGTCTACAAAGTCAGGCCTTCAAGACTTGTAAAGGCCATTTGCGTCTGAAATGTTCTGAGGCACTGTCATCTTTCTCAGGTCTGAAACAAATCTTAGGGCCCGGCTCTGGATTCGGTATTTGCCTGAAAGCCATTTCTGAATATGAGAACCCTTTCCTGGCTTAAAAGACTTCTGAGGCTTTATATTTTCTCCAAATCACATTTGAGAATGGAGTAATTTGTTCCTTATGGTATGTTTCTCCTCTCTCATTTTACTTTAGACAGCTAGAAAAAGCCAGGTGGTACCCTCAGCACTGCCCCGAAATCATAGCTGGATCAAGTTTATAAGGTACATTTTTTATTTTCCATTTTACCACAGGTGAAGTTTTGCTAAACTCTACTGCACAATCAAGGTCTCTTCTAGCTTCCAATAATGTTTTCCTTTCTTTCCTCTAATCCCTCCTTGACATCCTCCTTGGAAGCTCTTCAGGCTTCTTTAACACCCTCATCCAGGCCTTTCAGGTTTTCACTAACAACCTTCTCAGGGTCCTGCCAGTATCCACCTGCCACTTGTTTCCCAAACCAATGCCACATGTTTTAGGTTTTTGTTATGGCAACTCCCCACTTCCAGCCACCCAGTTTCTGTATTAGAGTTTGATAGAAAAGCAGAGTTGCTCTTGAATGATAAAGAGCAAGGGATTTATTATAGAGAGATTTTAGTCAACTGTGGAACTGATGGATCAGTCCACAGGCTATTGCCTCTGCAACTAGTATCAGGCATGTTCTTAATGGTCATGATAAAGACCTAAGTGGAAACAGAGGTCTCTTTAGGCCTAAATTTGGAACTGGCACACCTTTCTGCCTCATTTTGCCTAAAGCAAGTCATATGGACAAGCCCAAGGCCAAGAGATAGGTAAGTGTGCCCCACTCACAGTAGGAAAGAAATGCAAAGTTACACGACAAAAACCATGCATATAAGGAGAGGTAAAGAATTGGGCCAGTAATACAATCTACAAGGGCAACAGAAGTAACAAATGCTGCCCCTAAATTCTAAAGGCATTTAGCTTGTATCTATCTCACACAGACATTGCATTACATTACATTGTATTATATCTATTTATTTACATATCTTACCTCCAGCACTTACCTCTTTTTTTTTTTTTTTTTTTTTAAACATCTTTATTGGGGTATAATTGCTTTACAATGGTGTGTTAGTTTCTGCTTTACAACAAAGTGAATCAGCTATACATATACATATGTTCCCATATGTCTTCCCTCTTGCGTCTCCCTCCCTCCCACTCTCCCCATCCCACCCTTCCAGGCTGTCACAAAGCACCGAGCTAATATCCCTGTGCCTTGCGGCTGCTTCCCCCCAGCTATCTACCTTACTACGTTTGTTAGTGTGTATATGTCCATGACTCTCTCTCGCCCTGTCAAAACTCACCCTTCCCCCTCCCCATATCCTTAAGTCCGTTCTCCAGTAGGTCTGCGTCTTTATTCCTATCTTACCCCTAGGTTCTTCATGACATTTTTTTCCCTTAAATTCCATATATATGTGTTAGCATACGGTATTTGTCTTTTTCTTTCTGACTTACTTCACTCTGTATGACAGATTCTAGGTCTATCCATCTCATTACAAATAGCTCAATTTCATTTCTTTTTAAGGCTGAGTAATATTCCATTGTGTATATGTGCCACATCTTCTTTATCCATTCATCCGATGATGGGCGCTTAGGTTGTTTCCATGTCCTGGCTATTGTAAATAGAGCTGCAATGAACATTTTGGTACATGACTCTCTTTGAATTTTGGTTTTCTCAGGGTATATGCCAAGTAGTGGGATTGCTGGGTCATATGGTAATTCTATTTGTAGTTTTTTAAGGAACCTCCATACTGTTCTCCAGAGTGGCTGAACCAATTCACATTCCCACCAGCAGTGCAAGAGTGTCCCCTTTTCTCCACACCCTCTCCAGCATTTATTGTTTCTTGATTTTTTGATGATGGCCATTCTGACTGGCAGCACTTAACCTCTTTGAAAGCAGGAACTATCTTATGTATGTATGTATGTATCCCTATTTCTTCTAACACGTTGCCTTGCGTATTGTAGGTCCTGAAAAATATTTGTGGAATTATTGAATGAAGCCATTTCTGGGCTTCCAAATCATAAGGTCTTTGGTGACAGCCCTGATTCTCGAAACCTTATTCAGGGAGCTTCCTTTTTGATATGTTTCCCCACCATCGTTAACTTCTACCTCCCGGGTTCCTCCTCTTTTGTCACCTTCCCATTTCCACCCTCATTCTTGCCCCACCCACATCTAGAGATGAGAGAATCTCTCTAATAAATCAAACGACTGAGGTTTATATTTTGTCATAAATTCTTCAAGACAGTCCTTCAGGCAACAAAGATTGTTTGCACACTTAACCATGAACACTATACATTAAGAAACCAAAGGGCTAAACAATAGTTTTCAGTGCAGGTGACACAATACTCAACTGTTGAATCACAAATCTTGGACTGAAAGTACAGATAGTTGGGCCTGAAAATACCATCAAGAAATCGAAAAGTGGTAAATGTATAATGTTATACTAAAGTTCAGAACAACCAGATGCATAAGCATGAAAGAGGGGGAACTGACTTAAGGGAGGTCATGTGAAAAAGCCTAGCAGGGGCCAAAAGTGTGACACAATTGCACATATTTGGACTACAGCAGTAGTAGTCATCATAGCTAATATCCATTTGTTAACCAAATTAGGTTGTATGGACTGCACTTGGGCCCTAGCCCAGCCCAGGCCCCTGCCTCAGTGGGGAAGGTTCTTTTTCTGTTGGGGTTCATGCAGCCAAAAATGAGGTCGAAGCTGAGATCAAAGCTTTATTCAATGGCCAGAGAATAGAGACTTGGGAATGTAGGTCATAAATCAACTTCTTACCCAGGGGACGATTGAGGTAAGATTTTAAGGGCAAGGTTAATGAGGGGAGGCATATGCAGTGCTTTTCTGGAAATAGGCAGGGTCTTCCTGGAACTGGGGCGCCACCTCTTTTCTACCCCCGTGTGGTCCTTTGGCATCTGTGTCAGAAGCAGTTGGAACCATCATGGCGTGGACAGGCGGAGATCTTACTCAGCCTGATTGGTGGTGAGGTAATCGGGAGTCCACATCATCAACCTTCTGCTTCCAACCCATCTGGGGTCTACGTGCTTGTGGTCAGCATGCAGTTAACTCCTTCCACCTGGTGGGGTCTTAGTATCTGCAAAACAGCTCAAAGGACGTGGCTCAGAATACTGTCTACAGCCCTTGAGGAGGAACTAAAGGTCCTTGACTTTAATGGTACAACTATTATTTTGTCTTGCTTGACCATTTTCCTTTGTTTCTGCATTTTCTCACTTCTCTGATTAAATTTATTCTTTGTAACTCAGGGAAGGCCTAAGAGGCTAAAGTTTTTCTACAAACAAGAGGCAGGTGGAGGACATGAAGAAGTCTTTCCTGGGAAGGCCCCATAGAGTCCTGCTCGGTTACACATGGAACGGTTACTCTGAGCCATGCACTGTTCCAAGCACTTTATAGGTATTAGCTCGTTTACTTCTCATGCACAACCTGTCAGGTAAGTCTATTTCCGTTTTATGGATGAGGAAATTGAGGCCCAGGGCAGATAAATAACTGACTCAATGTCAGGTGGCCAGTAAGTAGTGGAGCCTGAATTTGAGCACAGGGCTGGACACAGAACCACTCTTGTTATCAGTTCAGCTGCCTGAAACAATAAGCCTGTTTAATCCTGCTCTCTGAACTGGTCAGTCCATTTCTGGGGTGTTGCTGTGTGTGAGGACACCACAAACCAAAGGGTGTCCCAAGACCAGGATGTGATAGGGCTGGAAACTCACTCCAGTGGTTGAAAAAACTGGGGCTCTTTAGCCAGAATTCTGAAAGAAACATGCCTTGCAATATTTAAAAGCTATTATGTGAAAGAAGACTAAGAATTCTGTTTTGTAGTTACAGGGAAATTACAGGTTTAGGTTGACAGACATTTACAAAGTGCCTATATCTGGCCATGAACGCTCCTGGGGCTGAAGATTGAGAGATAAGTTTAAAAAAAAAAAAAAAAGATATACTTCCTGTCCTGGAGGAGCTCCCAGTCCAGATGGGGAGGGAGGGAACCCTGGGCTCCCCCAGACCTTTCTGAAGAGGTTAGCTTCTGGTCAGTGTACTGGGTTGCACGTGAAGCAGCAGGGGGCCTTCCCCTGGAAGTACACATGTAGGTCCCGAAACTCACCTGCCCAGACAACAAAGGCGATTTCCAGTCAGGCGATTTCCACAGAGGTTGGGTTGGCTCTCAAGCCACAAACTGGTGATGAGAATATAAGCTCCAGGGAGATGGAATTTTGTTGGTTGTGTTCAGTTACATTCCCAGGACCTAGGACAGGGCCTGGCACAGAGTGGGCACTCAATTGTTGAACATTTAAACCAGGACATTTCACACAAAAACCTGCACTTGTTTGTTTTGAAAAATTGGAAGATTTGACAACAGTGGGCCCAGGTATTGGTGTGTGTGGAAGTGAGGGATACACTGGTGTTTAATATGCCATCGGTGCAGCTTCACTCAGTTACACTGTCTGGTCCTGGACTTTGTAGCCTCTGGGTTAATCACTGAAATCTCTACCAACTTTAAATGTCTATGAAATCAAATTCTGTAGTTGAAATTTGGGTGCAGAGTTCCACAGTGGAAAATTTTTCTGTTGATTAACAAATTGCATTATTTGAATATCAAGAAAATTACCTACAATGACATTTTCATTACTTAATCAAGTCATTCAATATAAATATTATTACTGTCATAATGTTAACAGAAAATAGAAAAATTATTCTGACAGCATGGGAAGAGAATGTCTTTGCTTAAATGAGGGTTTTAAAAATATATTAGCATAGTAAGAGGGAAGAGATATGGGAACATATGTATAACTGATTCACTTTGTTATAAAGCAGAAACTAACACACCATTGTAAAGCAATTATACTCCAATAAAGGTGTAAAAAAATATATATATATATTAACATCATATACATTACATCATTATATATAGTTACACATAGATAATATATAACATATATTGGAAATTCTGATCTATTTTGGTAAATTAATCAGACATAAAAGGATTTTGCTACTATTTTTTTAAATTGTGAACTGTGTATTTCATGCAGAATATAGTGTAACTCCAGCAATAACTTTTGAACTCCAGGATCACAGAGAAACAAAATTTAGAAACAAATGGTCACCTTAGCTAACAGTGGAGGGAACGTTTGAGCAATGTCTCAGAATTTAAAATATCTTGACAGAATCCTTTCTAGTCATCCGTTCATATGGAACCCAAGACAGAAACACACTTCTGGCATCACTGGAGTGTCACATGGAATTAAAATAAACCACTTCGATGTTGTTTTCTGGTTGGATAAGGATCATCCTTACTCTTATTAGTGCCATTCTCCACTGTTGAGAACATTCTACAATGTTGTCTAGGTAAAGTACAAATGCAGGACAAGGCTTATTTTAGATATCGAGTTTGTCTCTTCTTGTAGGTACATCCAGGGATAAAGTAGCCAAATGTTACACTTTAAATTCCATTAACCAAATGTAAAATAATAGAATATTTTCCATTTTCTTCATTCTTGAACATCAGTCCAACAAGGAATAAGGAGTTTTGCCAGTGAAGTTGGTTAGACATCCAACGTTTACCATGTAGTCTCAGAAGTTCTTTCTTTTATGCAAGTTTATCTACAATTTTTTCTTGTTCTTTGCCAAGGTTTTTTTTGTTTGTTTGTTTTTTATCATGGAAGTACTGCTTTTATAAACTTATGACCACCTTGGGGATGGGTGCTGGTAACTGCTAAATGCTAACAGACAAATAGATGCTGCTCCTTTAACATGTCTTCCTGGAAAAACAGACATTCTCCCTCAGATACCTGCTTCCTAATATATACAACAGATAATGCAGCAAAATATTCAAGACTTCTTGGGTGACCTTCCAGGTTTTTTTCCTTGACTGATTTTCTTTCGCACTACGATCACTGCGATAAACTGCTTTAATAAAAACTTATCCACTTAGGAAAATCAGAGAGCCCAAACCATAAACCCAATTGGAGTCAGAATGACTGTGAAGATGTCAGCAGTTAAAAACAATGTTCCCTTTTAACAATAATAGATTCATCTTTCCCCACTACCCCAAGAAGGGTTTTAACACTGACTTGCTGTGCTTATCAATGTGAAAATGTTCTGATCCCTGGGAAATCATCTTCTGGAACGCAGGAAATAAAAGTGCCCAATTCTGAATGTCTGCAATAGCTGAGATAACACAGAGTCGCCAATTGCTAGTCGTTGGAGCCATAAGTTAAACTGCATCCAAGAAGCTAGGATATTGGCTCTGCGTTCTGCTTTACAGAAATAGAACTTTATCGACGGGAAAACACCAGGAAATGTAACATAAAAAGAGACTTGGTCAAAATTACTCCATTTCATACACATAATGTTCATGTAAAAATAAAAACTTCCAAATATTTTTGATACAGAAAATAAAATATATATCAAGCATTAACTTTCAATGAGGTTTCCCTTTTTACCTCCTTGGTACAGGTTTCAAGATGTAAGTAAAACGCAAGCGAGTACACACACACCCCCAGTATATAAATGGTGACACATATATAAAGTATTTTCCTGAGAAAATGCAAAGATGCAAGAGAAGTTTTCATGTAAGGCTCAGACAATCTGTCATAAAGACAAAAGGTCCCCAGTGGAAGAGTTTGTTTTCATGCAAAAAACCTGGCAGGAGAAGAGGAATGCAACTCTTGGGGTTGGATTGGCAGCCTGTGAGCTCCCTTAAAGCCCCGAAGTTTATCATTCTCTGAATTAATTCTTCCAGTGAGTCCTCCCAGAATTACGTAAACTGTTCCTGAGGAACTTTTGGAAAGTTGTGTTTATTCTTTTAGGCCACCAGCAGAATATAAAAGAACGCAGTTCTTGAGAGCTGACCATGAGCATATATCCATTAGCTAAGCAAGGAACCTAAAATAATGGGCTTTTCTAAAACTTCACCATACCGAGGAGACATAAAGTCACCGAGGTCATCAAAAGGACAGTTGAGGGGGCTTCCCTGGCGGCGCAGTGGTTGAGAATCTGCCTGCTAATGCAGGGGACACGGGTTCGAGCCCTGGTCTGGGAAGATCCCACATTGCCGCAGAGCGGCTGGGCCCGTGAGCCACAACTACTGAGCCTGCGCGTCTGGAGCCTGTGCTCCGCAACGAGAGGCCGCGATAGAGAGGCCCGCGCACCGCGATGAAGAGTGCCCGCCCCCCCCGCCCCGCCACTTGCCACAACTAGAGAAAGCCCTCGCACAGAAATGAAGACCCAACACAGCCAAAAAAAAGGACAGTTGATTCATATTGTGACTCTTTAAAATGAAACATTTTTCATTAAAAAATCTTGGCCCCTACATTTTAGAAAGCACTTCCCATAGTCACAGTCTTTCTTGCCCTGTATTTCTACTTCCACACATACACACTGGGGCATGATTCCCAAGCTCCTCAACATTCATTCCTATCCTCCATCAGGGATCTTAAAACCCTGAACAAAAGCAGAGTGAAAGAATGGATGGGGTGAATCAGAGAAGACTCTAAATTCTTTTATTTAGCTGTAAGCAAGTAAGAGTGCAACAGAATTTCTTTTGGTGTATGAATGCTCCCAACATGTTCTTAAACAACAGAAAAACATGGAATGCTCAATTCAGTGGAGAATCAACCGGTGAAAGCATTTCAATAGAGTGAGAGAATCACAATGTTTCTGTTCTACTATAAGTAAATTATTTTAAAGTACATTTGACATTTTAAAGGTGTACAAATTCAGATGTTTTTAGAAACTTGAAAACCCACACAGTGTTTAGGAAGTCGAAGGCTGTGAACTTCCCTCCTTATTTAATCCATGCTTTGTTTTGCATTCCTCACAGGTAAGCAGGCAGTGCCTAAAACAGAAGCAAAAATGTTGGTTTGTACTTCGACATTGGAAGCTCTAGTCTGAACACAATATTATTTAGAGATTTTTTTTTAAGTTTTAATTGATGTATAGCTAATTTACAATGTTGTGTTAGTTTCTGGTGTACAGCGGAGTGATTCAGTTATATGCATACATACGTTTATATATATTCTTTTTCATATTCTTTTCCATTATGGTTTATTACAGGCTACTGAATATAGTTCCCTGTGCTATACAGTAAGACCTTGTTGTTTATCTATTTTATATATAGTAGTGTGTATCTGTGAATCCCAAACTCCCAATTTATCCCCGCCCCCTTTCCCCTTTGGTAACCATAAATTTGTTTTCTATGTCTGTGAGTCTGTTTCTGTTTTGTAAATAAGTTCATTTGTATCATATTTTAGATTATTTAGAGGTATTTTCTATGCTAAAGTTCTCAAGCCTAATTTTTTTCAGGAATTATCAGAGCTGTGTCTTGGTTTCAGACTCCCCGAATTTCTTCCACAAAAAGGCCATTAATGATTTTGCTGCCCAATGTTGTTTTCACCATGTTGTGCTGCATCTCAAACAGAATCCACTGTGACAAGTAAGGGCTCTTTAGAGAAATGTGTCCCCAACGCTAGTCTTATAATACCGTGGTAGAAATAGCTATTATTTACTGAGCTCTCACTGAGTGTCATGAACAATCATTTCTATTCCTTACACCATCCCATGAAAAAAATTCTGATCACCATATTATACAAATGAGAAAACTGAAGATTTGAGAGTTTAAGAAACTTGTCCAAGGTCACGCAGCTTAGTAAGTTAGCAGTTAGAACCCTCTTTGATCCCAGCGACTCTTAACAGCAGAGGTAATGCCGCTTACTCCAGAGTCCTACTGCTTGTATCCCCTAATGAGAATCATGATTTATATTAATATAGTAAAGGCTCTGAGAAGTCCTGCAGTCAAGAGCCCTGGTTAAATTTGCGTAACTCCGTGACGGTAGAAGCTGTGTCTGCTGATCAAGGCATTCTTTAGAGACTTGTACAATGCTTTGAACATAGTAGGTACTTACTAAATGTTTGGTGAGCAAATGAAATAGGTAACCCAGATAAATCATAATTATTATTGAAGTTAAATAGCAACAACTCAAACTCTGAGGTTTTTTTCAACATATGAATGTTAAAAACTATTTTAATATTGTAAATGGTGAATGATCTTTCATTTACTTTTTAATAATTATCTTTATTATAATCCCTTAATCAAACAGAGTACAGGGCTTCCCTGGCGGCGCAGTGGTTAAGAATCCACCTGCCAATGCAGGGGACACAGGTTTGAGCCCTGGTCCGGGAAGATCCCACATGCCACGGAGCAACTAAGCCCGTGTGCCACAACTACTGAGCCCATGTGCCACAACTACTGAGCCTGTGCTCTACAGCCCACGAGCCACAACTACTAAGCCTGTGTGCCTAGAGCCCGTGCTCCGCAAAAAGAGAAGCTACCGCAATGAGAAGCCCACGCACTGCAACGAAGAGTAGCCTCCGCCCACCGCAACTAGAGAAAGCCCGTGCGCAGCAACAAAGACCCAATGCAGCCAAAAATAAATAAATATATTTATTTTAAAAACTCCAGAAAAGCAGAGTACAAACCTGTTATGCCCTGGACCAAAACCAGCCCCACGCAGCTGACCTTCAAAGGAATGGAATTTACTCTGGCATACTCTTATGTATGATGCCTTTCCAAGGCCAAATCCCAAGATACCAGCAACTGTAAGAGCAGGTTAGGAAAGATAAATAATTTAAAGGTTTGGAATCTTCTCCATTAATGGACTTCTAGAACTTTATTAACACCAGTAATTCTTATATCAAAAGTACCCTGATGAATCAATGAACAAAATCTCTGGGAATGAAGTTCCCTATTAAAGAGCAGGATTGGGAACTGGAGACTTTTGATCTCCTCAGTTTTGAACTGGAGGTAGAAGGGCCGGGATAGAGCAAGCAAGGATGATGCCCAGACAGGGGCAGCCAGAGGGAAGCGCAACTGGCAAACAAATCTCCGAAGCCATGGGGAGGGAGAGATGGGACTTGGGTTGTGGCTCTAGGTAGCCTCCAAATCACTGGGTAGGAGAGCCCCTTAATTTTCTTTATGGATCGGAGTATGGGGAGCTGCAGTCCATCTTGTGTGTCAGGGAGGAAGGTCACGAGGCAGAACCATGGAAGACATTTTCAACCTGCTATTCTTGCTAGGAATGAGGTTTCAGATCATATACCGGAATATGTCCTCTGTGTACATAAAAGGTCTATGGATAACCAGTATAAGAAGGTGAAACCCTACGTTTACGGTAAATGTACTATCAGAAAGCCCTGATTTAAAAAAAACTCTTCGTTTGTTATGTCCGTTATAGAAAATATTTGGAAAAGACTGGCCAAAAGAAGAAAATTAAAATCTCTCATGGAGCTATCATTCAGAGACTCTGCTGTCGATGTCCTCTTGTTATCATGCCAGGCCCTCCTAGTTCATGATTTAGAGAGGACTAAGGTGAAGTCCCTACTGCTCAGCTTTCCATCAGAAAGTATCGAACGAACTAAAAACTGCAAGGTGGCAAAAAATGGCGACTGGTTTTTCAGAGAGTCAATACAGGCAATTTGGTTAACCTGGACATTCCTATCTCCATTTGCTATAAACATCTTCTTTTTAAAAAATGAAACATTTTTTTGGCCTCTCCCGTTGCGGAGCACAGGCTCCGGACGCACAGGCTCAGCGGCCATGGCTCACGGGCCCAGCCACTCCGCGGCATGTGGGATTCTCCCGGACCGGGGCACGAACCCGTGTCCCCTGCGTCGGCAGGTGGACTCTCAACCACTGCGCCACCAGGGAAGCTCAAAAAATGAAACTTTTTTTTTTTCCTTCTATGACTTACGTGCAACTTTAGGCAATGATCCAAATCTTGGATTAGCTGCTAAATAACCTAAGAAGTAATGTATAAATGCATTATTATTTCATTTTATAACTTATTTAAATTTATATAAGAAGTCTTCAGGGTTTAAGATATACACAGATTCTTTTTTTTTTTTTTTTAAATCTGAATAGCCTTATATCTTTTTTTTTTTTTATAAATTTATTTATTCATTTATTTATTTTTGGCTGTGTTGGGTCTTCGTTTCTGTGCGAGGGCTTTCTCTAGTTGTGGCAAGCGGGGGCCACTCTTCATCGCGGTGCGCGGGCCTCTCACTGTCGCGGCCTCTCTTGCTGCGGAGCACAGGCTCCAGACGCGCAGAGCTCAGTATTTGTAGCTCACGGGCCCAGCTGCTCCGTGGCACGTGGGATCTTCCCAGACCAGGGCTTGAACCCGTGTCCCCTGCATTGGCAGGCAGACTCTCAACCACTGCGCCACCAGGGAAGCCCTACACAGATTCTTAATCTAAAGAGATGATCTTAAAAGAGATAATTCAAATCTTGATTGAATTTAACTCTCAAATAGTAGTCATTTTTGGCAAGTAACAGCTTTGATGTATAGATAAAGAACGTGAAACAGACAATTCATGATGTATTTAAAGATATCAAGGCAAGGTGGAGATAACAACTTAGTTCTAAGCAATTAGTCATTGCCCCCTCCCCTTTTAAAGTAACTCAACACAGAGTTTCAATTTAGAGATTCACAGTATATATAATCACAATTTTATTTATTTTTGTTTGTTGTTTTTAAGATTTTTTAAATTAATTTTTATTGGAGTATAGTTGCTTATAATCACAATTTTAAAATGAAAGCATTTCCACCTATGGTGGGCAGAATAATGGATGTTCCTACAGATGTTCCCATCCCAATCCCTAGAAACTGTGAATACATTACCTTACACAACAAAAGGGAATTAGGGTGGAAAATGGAATTAAGGTGGCTAATCGGATGACTTTAAAATAGAGAGATTATCCTGGATTATTTGGGTGGGCCCAATGTAATCACGATGACCCCTGAACATGGAAAAAGGATTCAGAGACAGAACCAGACAGACGGCAGTATGGGAACTTGGCTCCACATTGCTGGCTCTGCAGACAGAGGAAGGGACCATGTGCCAAGGAATGTGGGTGGGTTCCAGAAGCTAGAAAGGGAAAGGAAGCCCTAGAGCCCCCAGAAAGGAATGCTGCCCTGCTGACACTTTGATTTCAGCTCAGAAAGACCCATTTTGGACTTCCGACCTTCAAGACTGCAAGCTAATAAATTTGTATTGTTTTCAGCCACTATGTTTGTGGAAATTTGTGGAAAAGTAATACACAACCTGGAAAAACATATTTGTACAGGGCTTCCCTGGTGGTGCAGTGGTTAAGAATCCGCCTGCCAATGCAGGGGACACGGGTTCGAGCCCTGGTCCAGGAAGATCCCACATGCTGCAGAGCAACTAGGACTGTGCACCACAGCTACTGAGCCTGCGCTCTAGAGCCCATGAACCACAACTACTGAGCCCGTGTGCCACAACTACTGAGCCTGCGTGCCTAGAGGCCGTGCTCTGCAACAAGAGAAGCCACCACAATAAGAAGCCCGCGCAAGCAGTGAAGAGTAGCCCCTGCTCTCTGCAACTAGAGAAAGCCTGCGCACAGCAACCAAGACCCAATGCAGCCAAAAATAAATAAATATTTTTTAAAAAGAGAAAATAATTTAAAAAATATATATTTGTACAGATGTAAGAGATGGTAGATTTTGAGCAAGTAGTTTAATATTCATAAAACATAATCCCTATACATAGACATCATGGCCATATTTGTTTTTCTGTGTCAAAAATGTTCTGAAAAAGGCTTATCACTGACTAATATATTTACACAAAAAGACTATCTTCAAGTTATAAAAATGAAATCATATTTAATAAATCAACTTTAAAGACAACAATAATACTGACTGAAATGAGATTCTTCTAGATATATGACATGTGGTCTTTCAGACCCCAAAAGAGCTAAACATCTTCCCTCATGTTTGCTGGGTACAAGTACTCTCTAAAATCCTAGTAATCAGCAGTGTTCAGCATAATGGGCTTCCACAGGGTCAGGTGCCTTCTTGCTGTCTGGGGACTAAGCAATGCTTATAGGTTCTCTGGTTGGATAGAGTCGGGGAGAAAGAAGAGAGCAAGGAACGAGGAATAGAGGGGAACAATGGACAGTGCTAAGAGGCACAGAGAGGTTATGTGGGTGACGCAGGGCGGCTGTCAGTCCTCATGGTCTGCTGTACACGGGTGCCCCTCCTGAGGCAGATGTAGCCTCTCTCCAGGACAAATGGCTTGGTGTTCAGAGCTTGGGTGAATTTCAGCCCCAGTTACCTCTTCCCTGGAGCACCCTTGTGCAGGGAAGTATCTGTCTAACCATATACCAAGGCCCTAGGAGACACAGGGACTCTGGTACAGAGACAGGCACTGCAATAGTTTCCTGGGGCTGCCGTAATAAATTACTACAAACTCAGTGGTTTAAAACAACACAGATTTGGGACTTCCCTGGCAGACCAGTAGTTAAGACTCTACGCTTCCACTGTAGGGGGCACGGGTTTGATCTCTGGTCAGGGAACTAAGAACTCATGTAGCGCGGCCAAAAAAAACCCCCAAAAAACCCACACAAATTTAATACGTTACAGTTCTGGAGGTCAGCAGCTCAAAATGGGTCTCACTGGGTGTTTTAGTCCATTCGAGCTGCTATAACAAAATACCACAGATTGGGTGGCTTATAAAACAGCAGACATTTATTTCTCACTGTTCCGGATGCCGGAAGTCCAAGATCAGAGTGCTGGCATGGTCGACTCATTGTATCCTTACGTGGTGGAAGGGGCCAGGTACCTCTGTGGGGTCTCTTTTGTACAAGCACTAACCCCCTTCATGAGGGCTCCACCCTCATGCCTTAATCACCTGCAAAGGCCTCACCTCCTAATAGCATCACCTTGGGCTTTAGAATTCCAATCTGTGAATTTGTGGTGGGCGGGGGAATACAAATATTCAGATCATAGTACAGGGCTACATCAAGGCATCAACAAAGCTGCAAGCCCTTCTGAAGGCTCTAAGGTTTCTTCCTTTCCAGCTTCTGGAGGCCACTTATTGCTTGGCTCATGGTCCCTTCCTCCATCTTCAAACTCAGGAATGTTGAGCTGACTCTTTCTCATGCTGCCATCTCTCTGGTTCTGTCTTCTGATCCACTCTCACTTTCAAGGACCCTTCTGATTATATTGGGCCCATCTGGATTAATGACCTTAATTCCAACTGCAAATTTAATTTCTCTTTGTCACGGTCACTCATTCCAGGAAATAGGACATCTATGGGAGGGAGAGCTGGGGACGTAGGCTAGAAACAGGCAAAAGCCCGCATAAATAAGTTCTTCACCAAAAAATAAATGCCAAGTACCAAAACCTGCCAGGAGGACCTCAGAAAACTGGATTCTCTTAAGTTAAACTATGTACCAAATACTGAATCTTATCATGGTGGACCAGTCCTTGGGTGACAAGCACGCTTACAGGAGAAAAAGGCAGAGCTGTAAAACAGAAACGCCCTTCAATATTGGTATTTGAAAACTTGGCCCCTCACCTAGAAGAATGAGGGAGAATTACTCTGAGTGTTTTCTCTTCCTGCTTTGGCAGTGAGATTTTAGTCATTTTTTATTTTACTAATTTGACAAATATTAAGCACCGCATGGAGAATTTTCGTGGGGTCTGCCCCAGGCACTCAACCTAATGCACAGCATTAATGTGACAAAACCTAGATCCCCTGCCACTCCGTCTCTGAGACCCACCATGCACCGGATTCTGACCACTACATACAACACAGGCATCTTCACGTGTGTGCGCTGAGCTGGGGAATTTGGGAGTTTCCATTCGCTATATATTTTGAAATTTTCAATCCTGCATGAAAGTTAAAAAAAGAGGACGATAAACTGCACACCCTATCTACTATAGTCCCCTGCTTTTGTCTTTTATGACATTTTGTCACGCCATTTGGATACGTTTATTTTCTGAAGATTACTACATTCGAGGTAAACATGGGCCATGTTTAGAGATGATTTTTATCTCTAAACAGGCAAGTTAGTCCAGAAAAGGAAGTTTCTAGTTCTGTCAAAATGTGTCAATGTGCTTTCTTCCCAAAGCACAGAGAAGTGATAAAAAAAATTGGTTGCTATTTGATTTGTCTTGGTTGCTAGCTCTTCCTAGTAACCAAGACAAATCAAATAGCAACCAATTTTTCCACTCAGAGCTATCTACCTGATGGTAGGCAAATGGGTCATACTGAAATGTTAAACTACTAGGGCTTAAATAAATTACTCACTCAAAAGTTGTCAGAAAATTTCTAGCAGCACAATCAATAAGAAGTAATGAACAGTGAACATCAACTTCTAAGGAGTGTTACTTCCAAAAACAACTGATACTGGATTTGAATGATTTAAGAAATCAAAATGAGTATTTCAAAGTAAAATTATCCCTATGCCAGCAATATTGGGACTATATCTATAGGCTCTATTATGACATTTTCAAGTGACAAGTCACGAATTTTTAAAATTAAACGGGACTTTAATGCACAGCCTCAGTTCACACCCTTGTCTCATATAAAGCAGGCCCAGAAAGAGGAAGAGACTTGGCAGAAAAGGTTACTTCAAGACATTGTAAGGGAAGTATTAACAGAGTGTTGCCACTCTTCATTCATTCCACGAATATTTAATAGGTAATTTTTATATGTGAAGCCGTGTGCTTGGCTCTGGGAGGGAGCAATGAACCTGAACTTGATGAAGGTTATAGAGTCCAGTGGAATTGTGGAAAGTCTACTCTTTCAAGAAATTCTAAATAACACTCTTGGTACACATTCTCGGTCACATGAAAGAAAGTGTTAGGTGTGCATCACTTTTTTCTAAGGGGGGTAAACAGCTCCTAAATCAGATATTATCCCTGACCTTAAAAGGGTCTCAACATGGACTTAAATTCCAAGCAGCCTCAGGTATCAGTGTCTTCAGGGAATTATGCAAAGTCCCTGCCCAAAAATAAATCAATACCATAATTCTAATATGATATTAGGCAGTTTATTGCAGCAAAAACAGTGTTAACAAAGATTAAGAGGGATGCAACTACCTCTCTTCCAGAAACTTTCTTCTTGACATTCCCGGATAATCTTTGAAATCTCTGATTTGTGGATGTGCAGTTTTGATTTTGGACAAAACAACAGACTCTGCAAGGAAAGTTACGTGATGACTTGACTGAAATCATCAGAAGAGCATCTGCTCTGTCTTCCCTAGAGGAGGGCGAGGAGGTCTCTTCACTCTGGTCACACAGTGTGCGTTCTTTCCCGCTGCCAGCACTGAGCAATGGCCAGTTTCAGCCAGTGCTTTCCAGCTGTGAACGATGGATGGACTTAACCAAGAAAAGAATCACAGGTGGAGAAACAGAGTGATTCAGTGACTAGTGAGCATGAAGCAGATATCGGGTCAGAATGCATTACTGCTGAGGTCACATTTTCTTTCTTACTTCCAGTCTCTGTCTATGCAGTCCCTGTCCCTGCAATGACACTCACTCCCTTTGCCTACCTGGTCTTCTTAAGACCCAGTTCAAGATCTCCTCCTGGGTGAAGAGAGAGACTTCCCCTACAGCATAATATTTACACATCTGGGATCACACTCAGAGCAGTATTACAAGTTATCTATTTATAGATCTGTATTCCAATTTACCAATTTATACTTCTATAAGCATTTTTAGACCGTGAGAAACTATAGTCTAAAAAGCATCAGCAGACTGCTTTTTATTTTTCTACATACTTTACTTTTTATCTTAACAGTTTTTTTTTAACACATTTATAAATGGTCTGCACATATCTGGGGGAACTATTGACATGGTTGACATTATTTTTATTAGTTCTACAGTACTTTTTTTTATCATGTTGATGTGCTACGATCTGGACTAACTCCCATCTTTTATCATCCTCCCCTTTTGTAGGTATGTATGTGGTTATTCACTTACTCTCACCCACATTCTCCATCCTCGTTCTCTGCCCATCACCGCCATTCTGGGTGTTTAATGTGGATCTTTTGTTTGTATATATGCTTGCAAAATGTTCATTGTTTTGGGCGCCTGCATTTTTAAATGTAAATGGCATTGTTTTATACATTTAGTTTTATTATTAAAAATGTTTTCAACTCAATTCTACACTTTTAAGATCTATCCATGTTGCTATATTTATCTAGTCCACTGTTTCTAACTGCGGCATGATTCTCCAGGACGCTTCTGAGTCCCCATCTCCAAATGTCCCCTTACAGACCCACATGAGAACGCTTTTCAGATATGTATCTAGAAGTAAAATACAGGGCATGCATATTCCAGTTGAACAAAGTCTTGCGAGAGTGCTCTCCCCAATGGCTACACCAGCATCCACTCCCAGCGTGTGAACATTCCTCTATATTCCTAAGAACCGCATAAGAGCTAGTTAAGCTGGATTCCAAGCAGGTTAGAGTAAAGAAAGGATTTTGTAACACTTGGCATTATCCAGTTTTCTAAAATTTAACAGTCTAATAGGTATAAAGCAATATTTTATTGTCTGATAACTAATGTGTTTGAGCATCTCTATGTAGTCTTCAGCCAGACTGTCCTTCTCTGTTGAGGCAATCCCTGCAACTAGACCTCTGTTGTAATCTTTTCTTGTTCAGTGACTCATTAATTTTTTATTGTGGTAAAATACACATAACATAATAGCCACCATTTTATACATTTTTTCAATCTCCCATACACTTTATTTTTTTTTTCATTTTATATTGGAACATAGTTGTTTTACTATGTTGTGTTTAACCATTTTAAAGTATACAATTCACGGCATTCAGTATATTTACAACGTGTGCAGCCATCACCGCTATCTAGTTCCAGAGCTTTTTCATCACCCCAAAAGGAAATTCCATACCCAGTAAGGAGTCTGTCCTCGTTCCCTCCTCTCTCCAACTGCCTAGCAACCACTAATCTGCCTTTTGGGTTTGCCTATTCTGGGTATTTGGTACAAACAATATCATACAGCATGTGACCTTTCGTGGCTGGCTTCTTTTCCTTTGCATAATGTTTTCAAGATTCACCCACGTGGTAACATGTATCTGTATTTCATTTCTTTTTATGGCTCAATAATATTCCATTGTATGAATAGAACACATTTTGTTTCTCCATTCATCCACTGATGGACGTTTGGATTGTTTCCACCATTGGCTATTGTGAATAATGCTGCTATGAACATTCCTGCACACGTGTTTGTTTTCAGCTCTGCTGGGCCACACTGCAACTCTACGTTTAACTTTCTGAGTTTTGCACGGGAGCTGTACCATTTTCTAATCCCACCAACAATGTAGGAGATTTCCAATTTTTCCACATCCTTGTCAACATTTGTTATTTTCTGTTTTGTTTCTTTTTTTTGGCTCCGCCATCTGGCTTACAGGATCTTAGTTCCCTGACCAGGGACTGAACCCACGTGTTTTGTTTCTTTTTTTTAAATTAGCACTTTAAATGTTTTTAATATAAATTATTCAATTTATTTAAACTAAATAAACTAAATTCTTTCTGTTTTTGACTGTGGTCATGCTAGTGATTGTGAAATGGTGGTTTTGATTTGTATTTCCTTAATGACTAATGACATTGAGCATCTTTTCATCTGAATATTGGCTATTTATATATCTTCTTCGGAGAAACACCTATTCAAGCCCTTTGCTCATTTTTCAATTGGGCTGTCTTTTTGTTATTGAGCTGTAAGAGCTTTTTATATACTCTGGATACTAGACCCTTTTCAGATATATGATTTGTAAATAATTTTTCCCATTCTGTGGGTGGTTCATTTGTTTCTTAGAAACAACTTTTATTTAATTTTTTCCTTAAGTCACACTGCTATTTCCTTGTTTGTGAATTACTTATGTAGGTCCTCTGCCATTCATCTCTTGGAGTTTTAGTGTTTTTCTTGTTGAGGTGCAGTTCCATGGCTTTTGAAGTTCACCTTGCTGATTTTGCAAATGTTCTTTTTTGACTCTTTGTTTGTAGTAGATGTCAATGTGAACGGTGATCACTATTTCCTGAGCACTCGCGCACAGGCCAGGCACTGTGCCAAGCACTTTACGTGCATGATGGTGACATGCAAGGATCCTGTGGCACCTGTGCCTTCAGAGCTCTACAAACAGCCCAAGCAGGCAACCTCCCTCTTCTTCCTCTACCACTCCCCATAGCACAGCACACGGAAGTGGTGGTCAGGGTGAGTCACAGTGACCAGGGAAGAATCTGGTCACCACTTACGTTAGCTCAACAAGCACTCTTCCTCATCCCAGTGTAAATATTTCTTCTTGGTTCTGCCTGTGGCTGTGGCAGAAATAAGCAACACCTCCCTCCCTCTCCTCCCGCGAAACACACACACATATACACATCCATGGGCAGGGACCCCAACTATCACAACTGCTGTGAGTCCCGCAGTCAAGACTGAAGCTCCTGCAGTGTCCCCAGGGAGCTCTGGTGAGCCTTTTCGGTAGAACCATAAATGTTTTATGGCTCTCCATTTCACAGAGGCAACTCGGGTGCCTAAATTCCTTATGATGTGATATCATTTGTCTATTTGCCTCTCCTAAACTTTGCTCCTTAAATATCATCTCCTCCATAACCCATTTTTAGCTTGAAAAGGCTGACTCCAGAGAACATGAACTCTACTATCCCATCACGACACTTTCTCTTTTCTTCACTTATGTGTCCCCGAAACAAACAGTATTCAATCTCAAGAAGTTGAAAAACTGTGTCCCTGTTAACACTGGGGTTCTCAATCTGATGCCTAATTTAGCAGTTAAGGACTCTGCCATCCCAAACAGGAACACCTGTCAGCAGCATAGCCTTGGTATGATTAGCCTTGATAACAGAAATGAAAAAACATGCATCCTGTAGCATTCTGTGTGATTCAATTAAGAGTTTTGTTCTGGTAAAGGAAACCTCTTCAGTCACTGACAACCTATGGAAGAGTTAGTTAAGCTGAATTCTACACAGGGAAGAGTAAAGAAAGGATTTTGTAAATAATTGAAAAGACTCCTTTTCAAGGCAGCCAAAAACACACTTTCCTTCCCCATTCTATTTTCCCTGAACCCATCCTACAAGGTGCCAGACAGAAAAAACTAAGATGACTGATCAAGGATGAGGTTTAAGGGAAGTCCTGTATGATGTTCCTCTTTAGATGGCAGACTTTCAAATTAGAAATATACCTGCTTGCTTGGTGGTGGCAAATGGGGACCTTTATCTTGGTTTTCATGCGTAGACATGGAAGCCATGATGACTTTGTCTTTGCTTCTCTTCTAGTTGAGTGGACTCAGCTTCCTCATTTGACCCGATGTCTAAGGAAAGTAGAAGAGAGTCACCATGCCGTGACTGAACATTTATGTCAACCGTAAAAACACCCTTAGGATCAACTCCCCTATTTGGTGACCTTATTTTCATTTTGTCATTCACCTTCATCTCCAGCCACCTGCAAACTCACTTTCTAATGCTCCTCCTCTACCAACACACACACATTAACTGACTAATGGTGACAGATCATAGGAAGAGTGGAGTGAGATGTCACCTGAGGCACAGTGAAATGTTTTATGAACTATAAACTGTCCTCAAAAAATTTCAATTCATTACAAGGTCATTAGCTACACAAATATTTACTGTCTATTATGTGCCAGGCCAAGGGATACAAAGGATAAGACAAAATCAGTGCTAAAGGAACTCACAGGGGAAGACAGACAAGTCAGCAGTTACACAACATGCAAAGGGCTTCCCTAGAGGCATGCACACGGTGCTAAGGAAGAAAGGCTTGTTCTCTCTGGTCAGGTCTGAAGACACCAAAGACCAAGATTCTTGAGCTTTCAAGAGGGTCTGTGGGGCTACTGGAACGTCATGCCGGCCTCTGCTACCACAGGCTCACCCTGCATTCCGTACCCCTCCCTCCCCCCTGGCCTGAGTGAGCCAGAGTCCCCGAATCAGCTGCTACTTTAAGCCCATCCTGTCTGAGCCAAGAACAGATGCCCTCAGGCGACCTGCATGCAGAGGCGGGGCCAAATCCAAAGCTGAGCCCCGGGAGCTGTGCGAACAAAGAAGAGAAAGGGAAATCTCTCCCAGCAGCCTCAGGAGCAGTGGATTAAATCTCCACAATCAACTTGATGTACCCTGCATCTCTGGAATACCTGAATAGACAATGAATCATCCTAAATTGAGGAGGTGGACTTTGGGGGCAACTGTAGACTTGGGGTTTGCTTTTTGCATCTAATTTGTCTCTGATTTTCTGTTTATCTTAGTTTAGTATTTAGAGTTCATTATCACTGGAAGATTTGTTTATTGATTTCGCTGCTCTCTTTTTTTTTAATATATATATATTTTCCTTTTTCTCTTTTTGTGTGTATGCGTATGCTTCTTTGTGTGAGTTTGTCTGTATAGATTTGCTTTTACCATTTGTCCTAGGGCTCTGTCTGTCCATTTTTTTGTTTGTTGTTTTTATAGTGTACGCTTGTTATTGTTGGTGGATTTGCACTTTGGTTTGGTTGCTCTCTTCTTTCTTCTTTTTAATTACTTTTTAATTTTTAATAATTTTCTTTATTTTTTATTTTATTCTTTCTTTCTTTCTTTCTCTCTTTCAATCTTTCTTTCTTTCTCCCTTTTCTTCTGAGCCATGTGCCTGACCGGTGCTCTGGCTGGGTGTCAGGCCTGTGCCTCTGAGGTGGGAGAGCTGAGTTCGGGACATTGGTGCACCAGAGACCTCCAGGCTGCACATAATATCAAACGGTGAAAGCTCTCCAAGAGATCTCCATCTCAACGCTGACCCAGCTCCACTCAACAACCAGCAAACTACAGTGCTGGACGCCCTATGCCAAACAACTAGCAAGACAGGAACATAACCCCACCCATTAGAAGAGTCGCTGCCTAAAATCATAATAAGGCCACAGACACCCGAAAACACACCACCAGACATGGTCCGGCCCACCAGAAAGACAAGATCCAGCCTCATCCATCAGAACACAGGAACTAGTCCCCTCCACCAGGAAGCCTACACAACCCACTGAACCAACCTTAGCCACTGGGGACAGACACCAAACACAACGGGAACTACGAACCTGCAGCCTGCAAAAAGGAGACCCCAAACACAGTAAGATAAGCAAAATGAAAAGACAGAGAAACACACAGCAGATGAAGGAGCAAGGTAAAAACCCACGAGGACAAACAAATGAAGAGGAAATAGGCATTCTACCTGAAAAAGAATTCAGTGTAGTGATAGTAAAGATGATCCAAAATCTTGGAAATAGAATGGAGAAAATATAAGAAACATTTAACAAGGACCCAGAAGAACTAAAGAGCAACCAAACAATGATGAACAACACGATAAATGAAATTAAAAAGTCTCTAGAAGGAAACAGCAGAATAACTGAGGCAGAAAACAGATAGTGAGCTGGAATATGAAATAGTGGAAATAACTACTGCAGAGCAGAATAACAAAAAAAGAATGAAATGAATTGAGAACAGTCTCAGAGACCTCTGGGACACCATTAAATGCAATAACATTCGAATTATAGGGGTCCCAGAAAAAGAAGAGAAAAAGAAAGGGACTGAGAAATTCTTGAAGAGGTTATAGTTGAAAACTTCCCAAAATAGTCAGTCAAGTCCAGGAAGCACAGAGAGTCCCATACAGGATACATCCAAGGAGAAACACGCCAAGACACAGATTAATCAAACTATCAAAAATTAAATACAAAGAAAAAATATTAAAAGCAGCAAGGGAAAAACAACAAATAACATACAAGGGAATCCCCATAAAGTTAACAGCTGGTGTTTCAGCAGAAACTCTACAAGCCAGAAGGGAGTGGCAGGACATATTTAAAGTGATGAAAGGGAAAAACCTACAGCCAAGATTACTCTACCCAGCAAAGATCTCATTCAGATTCAATGGAGAAATTAAAACCTTTACAGACAAGCAAAAGCTAAGAGAATTCAGCACCACCAAACCAGCTCTACAACAAATGCTAAAGGAACTTCTCCAGGCAGGAAACACAAGACAAGTAAAAGACCTACAGTAACAAACCCAAAACAATTAAGAAAATGCTAATAGGAACATACATATTGATAACTACCTTAAATGTAAATGGATTAAATGCTCCAACCAAAAGACATAGACTGGTTGAATGGATACAAAACCAAGAGCCATATTTATGGTGTCTACGAGAGACCCACTTCAGACCTAGGGACACATACAGACTGAAAGTGAGGGGATGGAAAAAGATATTCCATGCAAATGGAAATCAAAAGAAAGCTGGAGTAGCAATTCTCACATCAGACAAAATAGACTTTAAAATAAAGACTATTACAAGAGACAAAGAAGGACACTACATAATGATCAAGGGATTAATCCAAGAAGAAGATATAACAATTGTAAATATTTATGCACCCCACATAGGAGCACCTCAATATATAAGGCAAATGCTAACAGCCATAAAAGGGGAAATTGAGAGTAACACAATCATAGTTGGGGACTTTAACACCCCACTCTCACCAATGGACAGATCACTCAAAATGAAAATAAATAAGGAAACACGAGCTTTAAATGATACATTAAACAAGATGGACTTAATTGATATTTATAGGACATTCCATCCAAACACAACAGAATACACTTTCTTCTCAAGTGCTCATGCAACATTCTCCAGGACGGATTATATCTTGGGTCACAAATCAAGCCTCGGTAAATATAAGAAAACTGAAATCATATGAAGTACCTTTTCCGATCACAAGGCTATGAGACTAGATATCAATTACAGGAAAAAATCTGTAAAAAATACAAACACATGGAGGCTGAACAATACACTACTTAATAAACAAGAGATCACTGAAGAAATCAAAAAATACAAACAAATGACAATGAAAACATGATGATCCAAAACCTACGGGATGCAGCAAGAGCAGTTCTAAGAGGGAAGTTTATAGCAATACAATCCTACCTTAAGAAACAGGAAACATCTCGAATAAACAACCTGACCTTGCACCTAAAGCAATTAGAGAAAGAAGAACAAAAAAACCCCAAAGTTAACAGGAGGAAAGAAATCATAAAGATCAGATCAGAAATAAATGAAAAAGAAATGAAGGAAACAAGAGCAAAGATCAATAAAACTACAAGATGGTTCTTTGAGAAGATAAACAAAATTGATAAACCATTAGCCAGACTCATCAAGAAAAAAAGGGAGAAGACTCAAATCAATAGATTTAGAAATGAAAAAGGAGAAGTAACAACTGACACTGCAGAAATACAAAGGATCATGAGAGATTACTACAAGCAACTCTATGCCAATAAAATAGACAACCTGGAAGAAATGGACAGTCTTAGAAAAGCACAACCTTCCGAGACTGAACCAGGAAGAAATAGAAAATATAAACAGACCAATCACAAGCACTGAAATTGAGATTTTGATTAAAAATCTTCCAACAAACAAAAGCCCAGGACCAGATGGCTTCACAGGTGAGTTCTATCAAACATTTAGAGAAGAGCTAACACCTATCCTTCTCAAACTCTTCCAAAATATAGCAGAGGGAGGAACACTCCCAAACTCATTCTATGAGGTCACCATCACCCTGATACCAAAACCAGACAAAGAGGTCACAAAGAAAGAAAACTACAGGCCAATATCACTGATGAACATAGATGCGAAAATCCTCAACAAAATACTAGCAAACAGAATCCAACAGCACATTAAAAGGATCATACACCATGATCAAGTGGGGTTGATTCCAGGAATGCAAGGATTCTTCAATATACGCAAATCAATCAAGGTGATACACCATATAACAAATTGAAGGAGAAAAACCATATGATCATCTCAATAGATGCAGAAAAAGCTTTTGACAAAATTCAATACCCATTTATGATTAAAAAAATAAAAAACCAGAAAATAGGCATGGAGGGAAATTACCTCAACATAATAAAGGCCATATATGACAAACCCACAGCCAACATTGTTCTCAATGGTGAAAAACTGAAATCATTTCCACTAAGATCAGGAACAAGACAAGTTTGCCCACTCTCACCACTATTATTTAACACAGTTTTGGAAGTTTTAGGCACAGCAATCAGAGAAGAAAAAGAAATAAAAGGAATCCAAATCGGAAATGAAGAAGTAAAGCTGTCACTGTTTGCCAATGACATGATAGTATACATAGAGAATCCTAAAGATGCTACCAGAAAACGTCTAGAGCTAATCAATGAATCTGGTAAAGTACAGGATACAAAATTAATGCACAGAAATCTCTTGCATTCCTATACACTAATGATGAAAAATCTGAAAGAGAAATTAAGGAAACACTCCCATATACCACTGCAACAAAAAGAATAAAATACCTAGGAATAAACCTACCTAAGGAGACAAAAGACCTTTATGCAGAAAACTATAATACACTGATGAAAGAAATTAAATATGATACGAACAGATGAAGAGATATACCATGTTCTTGTATTGGAAGAATCAACATTGTGAAAATGACTATACTACCTAAAGCAATCTACAAATTCAATGAAATCCCTATCAAACTACCAATGGCATTTTCCACAGAACTAGAACAAAAAATTTCACAATTTGTATGGAAACACAAAAGACCCCCGAATAGCCAAAGCAATCTTGAGAAAGAAAAACGGAGCTGGAGGAATCAGCCTCCTGGACTTCAGACTATACTACAAAGCTACAGTAATCAAGACAGTATGGTACTGGCACAAAAACAGAAATATAGATCAATGGAACAGGATAGAAAGCCCAGAGATAAACCCATGCACATATGATCACCTTATCTTTGATAATGGAGGCAAGAGTATACAATGGAGAAAAGACAGCCTCTTCAATAAGTGGTGCTGGGATAACTGGACAGCTACATGCAAAAGAATGAAATTAGAACACTCCCTAACACCATATACAAAAGTGAACTCAGAATGGATTAAAGACCTAAATGTAAGGCCAGACACTATAAAACTTAGAGGAAAACATAGGCAGAACACTCCATGACATAAGTCACAGCAAGATCCTTTTTGACCCACCTACTAGAGAAATGGAAATAAAAACAAAAATAAACAAATGGGACCTAATGGAACTTAAAAGCTTTTTCACAGCAAAGGAAACCATAAACAAGACGAAAAGACAACCCACAGAATAGGAGAAAATATTTGCAAGCGAAGCAACTGACAAAGGATTAAACTTCAAAATATACAAACAGCTCATGCAGCTGGGTATCAAAAAAACAACCCAATCCAAAAATGGGCAGAAGACCTAAATAGACATTTCTCCAAAGAAGATATACAGATTGCCAACAAACACATGAAAGAATGCTCAACATCACTAATCACTAGAGAAATGCAAATCAAAAGTACAATGAGGTATCACCTCACACCAGTCAGAATGGCAATCATCAAAACATCCACAAACAATAAATGGTGGAGAGGATGTGGAGAAAAGTGAACCCTCTTGCACTGTTGGTGGGAATGTAAATTGATACAGCCACTATGGAGAACAGTATGAAGGTTCCTTAAAAAACTAAAAATATAACTACCATACGACCCAGCAATCTCACTACTGGGCATATACCCTGAGATAACCATAATTCAAAAAGAGTCATGTACCACAATATTCATTGCAGCTCTCTTCACGATAGCCAGGACATGGAAGCAACCTAAGTGTCCATCAACAGATGAATGCATAAAGAAGATGTGGCACATATATACAATGGAATATTACTCAGCCATAAAAAGAAACAAAATTGAGTTATTTGTAGTGAGGTGGATGGATATAGTTTGTCATACAGAGTGAAGTAAGTCAGAAAGAGAAAAACAAATACCGTATGCTAACACATGTATATGGAATCTAAAAAAAAAAAAGGTTCTGAAGAACCTAGGGTCAGGACAGAAATAAAGATGCAGAGGTAGAGAATGGATTTGAGGACACAGGGAGGGGGAAAGGTAAGCTGGGATGAAGTGAGAGAATGGCATGGACATATATACACTACCAAATGTAAAATAGATAGCTAGTGGGAAGCAGCCACATAGCACAGGGAGGTCAGCTCAGTGCTTTGTGACCAGGTAGAAGGGTGGGATAGGGAGGGTGGGAGGGAGGGAGATGCAGGAGGGAAGAGATATGGGGATATATGTATATGTATAGCAGATTCACTTTGCTATAACGTGGAAACTAACACACCATTGTAAAGCAATTATATTCCAATAAAGATGCTAAAAAAAAAAAAAAAAAAAGAGGGAAGGAAGATCAATTTGGAAGGTGCTATAGTATCCCAGGCAAGGATGTGAAGAGACCTGAACCAAGACCCTTGTGGGAAGGCTAGAGATGATAAATTTGTATCTGGAAATATTGGATTTGGGTGCCTTGTGGGCATACATTGCAATTAGCCAGTAGGGATTAGAATATTTGAGGATTTGGGTCTGGAGTTAACAGATTAGGGGTAGGCTAGAAAGATCAATTTGGGAGTTGCCATCATTGAGATGATAGGTAAAGTAGGAAACATCAATAAAATTGTCTAAAACGAGTACTGGAGAATGTGAACACTGAGGCCAAGGGAATACCAACAAGAGGGAAAAAAAAAAAAACAAGCCAAGGAGATGACTGAGAAAGAATAGCTGATACAAAGGAGAGGGAGTTTCTGAAGGAGGATTGTGAATCATTGGTGTCACATGGCTGAGAAAAGTGATTTCACAACAATGGGCATAGTCCAGGTGGACCACGCGCTACCGCACCACCTGCCCCGCCAATGGCCAATGCACTCTGCAGATCCGCACTCCATGAGAACCACTGATTTCCATGCAAAATGAACCTCTCATCATACACAATTCTGTTTCCTACTAAGCTGCCAGAAATACAAGCCAAGGAGACCCGCACTTGTACCAAGTTTCACTTTCAGCACCTAATGTTACTGTAGAGGCAGCGTGATGCCCTAGGGTAGAAAGACCTGCTTTCAGATCCTGACTCTACTCTTTGTTAGCCCTTGCTTTGGGGCAAGTGACTTAAAGTGCCTGCGCCTCAGCTTTCTCACCTGCTAAGTGCAGGTGATGGACCTTGATGGGCTGTTGCAAAGAAGAGGGATGAGGTCCATAAGCATTAGCTCAGCACAAGCACACAGTGAGTGTGTGAGCAGTAAAGGGCAGCTGTCAGAGCCCTGGGCGCTCTATTTCTTGAGGACCTCCAGGAAGTGTTTGCTGGCCTAAGGCCAAATTAGATTATCTTTGCTTAGTTAGGCCATTGCCTCAAATCTGGAAGCAAAGATACCACAACACAGCTTTGGTGGTCAAGTCCCCTCACACCCAGTTAGTCACTGGTCCACATCTAAGCAGGCCTTCTCAGGGTCTCGCCTTCCGGGTGCAGCCCTCACCCCATGCCCAGGTCTGGTTTGGGGTCCCTCTGCTTCCTCCGTTGTTGGCGGCGGCAGGAGTGCTGACCGGTGGGCAGTGGGAGGGAGGTGCTCAGCAGGATAGGGGTGGGGGCGTGTGATCGGACCCACAGGCACAGGGGGGTCACTGCACTTTCTGGTAGGGGAGCGCCGGCGGGGTTTTTTTTTGGGGGGGGTTCCGGAATCAGCCTGCAGGAATCCGCCGCCATCCCAGGGTCGCGGCTGGAGCCCGGGCCAGCGAGGAGCGGTTGGAAGGGGCGATGCTAGGCCAAGTACCTCCGTCCTGAGGACCCCAGAAGTAATGCGGGCAGAGGAGGCCATCCCCTCCCGCCATCCCTTCCGCTGTCACCGCCCCCCCCCCCCCCCCCCCGCCCCCAGGGCGGGCTCATACGCGGGGCTGAGGATCGCCTCGGAGGCCGCGTCTCAGGCGCCCGCCCAGCAGAGCTCGCCTCCCCGCGCGGCCGCCGCTGTAGCCCGGATGCTCCCGCCTCCCCGGCGCCCGTGCCCGTCCCTGGCGACCACCCCGGGGACCGTGGTCCCCTTACCGCGCTCGCTCCCGAGACCTCGCCTGTGCTCGGTGAGCTTCCCTCTGCCTCTTTCTTCCTTTTGCTCCGGCCTCAGCGGCACACCGCCCCTCGCTTCCTCGCGTGAGTCACTCAGCAAGTGCACCCCATCCCCCATCCTGCTGTCTCTGATGGTGGCCTCACACCTATGCCCAAGTGCCCAAGCTGAAACCCGGCTGTTGCTAGAATCTCCCACCCCACCCCCAGGTCTTGTCCTGATACCTGGTAGATTCTTTTGCCTTTCAAATAACTCCTTTCTTCCCAACAAAAACAGCGACAGCTCTTTATTGAACACCCTCCCTGGGCCAGGAGGCTACATCCTGCAGCCTGTTTTTTCTTTTTTTGAGGTGTAATTGACATATAACATTATATTAATTTTAGGTGCGCAACATAACAATTCGATATTTGTATACATTGCAAAATGATCACACAATATGTCTAGTTCACATCTTTCACTATATGTAGTTATCAAAAAAAGTCAGCCCCCCAGCCTTGGGATGAGGACTTTCTCTTTTTTTTTCGGTACGCAGGCCTCTCACTGTTGGTGGCTTCTCCCGTTGCGGAGCACAGGCTCCGGACGCGCAGGCTCAGCGGCCATGGCTCACGGGCACAGTTGCTCCGCGGCATGTGGAATCTTCCCGGACCGGGGCACGAACCCGTGTCCCCTGAATCGGCAGTCAGACTCTCAACCACTGCGTCACCAGGGAAGCCCAGGGTGAGCACTTTTAAAATCTACTTTCTTAGCAACTTTCAAATATGAAATATAGTATTAGTAACTATAGTTGCCATGCTGTGCATTACATCCCTGTGACTTAACTTATTTTATAATTGGAATTTTGCCCCTTTGACCCCCTTCACTCATTTTGCCCATCCTTATGCAATCCTTCCTACAGCTCTTCAGGGTGAGTACTGTTACCTGCATTTTATGGACTAGGCAACTGGGATGTGCAAGGCCACACTGGGAGCTTGGAGTGAAAGTGTGGTCAACATGGCTCCCAAGCGTTCTCTTTCCGTTGTTCCTTGTCCATGTCCTCCCCGTTCCTGCCACTCCCAACCTCTACACATAGGGGGAGCTGCTGGGTGCTTTTACTACCTGTATCACTCACCCCAACCTCAGCTGCGATTGCTCCCGGACATGCCACTGGGACTCCTGGAGTGTGCTGAGTTGGAAGAGAGAAGTGTGAATCACTGGAAGGCCCTCATCATTTCTCATCTTTTCTTCCTGGCCTAATTTTGGTCTCTACTCCTCTGGCCTCAGCCCGCTTGCTGGCCCCTCTGCCATCCACCTTGCCTTCCTTCTGTTCCTTGAGTTCACCCAGCTCTTCCCACCTGAGGCCTGGCATGGAGCCTCCCCCCCGTCTGGACTCCTTTCCCCATCAGTCTTGTCCTGGCTTTTTCCTACTTATCCTTCTCTGACTCTTCCTCAGGAGGACCTTCCCCAGCCCCAGCCCAGCCTAAAGTGGGTCTTCCTTCTCCTCGTTCATAGCACTTATCATGAGTTGTTATTATATACCTCTTAGTGTGCTTATTCCTTTAAAACCTGTTCCGCCTGCCTCAATGTCATCTTCATGAAGTACAGAAAAAGACGGTGTCCGTTTTGCCCACCATTGTATACTTAGCATCTCATATTTGGAGGGGCCCAGTAAAGAGCTGCTGAAAGAACGAATGAATCAGTGAGCCTGGGTTCAAAGGCTGCCTGTCAAGATACTGTTGTTTTGGGCAGAATCTGTGTTCCCCCCACTACATCCCCCAGACCACGTTCCTCCATGTGATTCACCGCTTTCTTTTCACTCCCACTTGCCCCTCCAAATGGAAGGGGATACAGTTCCATTGCTAATTTTACTTTGTATTACTGGAAGTCAGAAATAGCCCTCTGCCACTTCATGGTCTAAAAAGAAGAGCTTTATGATTGGTTTTGTTATAAAAATGAACAGCTCTCCGTTACACCGAAGTTTATCTTCTGACAAACATGCTACGGGCAATTGTCCTTTTAACATCTTGATACAATAAAGTCTATGTCCCCACTCTCATTTCTATTTTCCACAAGAATGTTTTTGTTAATGGTCTTAAATAACTAGAAGTTACCAATACGCAATGTGTATTATGTGAGTTCATCACTTGCTACTGGTTGGACAAATCTGAGGTGCCCATGTATTGTTCTAGGCACTTTCAGAGATAAAAGAGAAAAGACAGGGGTCCCTCCAACAAAGGATTGATCACTTCCCAAAGAATGAGGATAAAATAAAATATCCTTGGCCCTAGAAGTAGATAAAACTGAACAGAGCCTTTCTTATTGTTTAATTTTATTTTTTTAAAAAAAATTTTATTGAAATACAGTTCATTTACAATGTTGTGAGCAGAGCCTTTCTTAGGCAGTGCTTCAGCGGCCTCAGGATCATGTTCACAAAGCTGATTGTCGCTGGCTAATGCTATGAAAAATGTGGCTGATTTAGAAAGTGCCAAAACGTTCGTGGCTGGCTGCAGCTTGAAAAATTTCCATAGCCCCACACTATCCTCAGGAAAGATCCCAGTTCATCAGCAGGGCCCCGCAGGGTTCAGCTCCTGCCTATCTCTTCAGCACATCGATCTTTGGCCCTCTAGCCCTACAGAGTGACTGAAGTTTTCCCTTCTCATGCTTTTGCATGTGCTAGAGCTTCAGCTTCTCCACCCCTCTCTCACTCATTCTTTTTTTTTTTTTTTTTGATGGAAGTATAGTTGATGTACAATATTATATCTTACAGGTGTACAAAATAGTGATTCACAGTTTTTAAAGTTTATACTCCATTTATAGTTATTATAAAATATTGGCTATATTCCCTGTGTTGTACAATGTATACTTGTAGCTTATTTTATACATAATAGTTTGTCCCTCTTAATCCCCTCCCCCCTTCCCTCTCCCCACTGGTAACAACTAGTTTGTTCTCTATATCTGTGAATCTGTTTCTTTTTTGGTTACATTCACTAGTGTGTCGTATTTTTTAGATTCCACAAATAAGTGATATCATACAGTATTTGTCTCTCTCTGTCTGACTTATTTCACTTAGCATAATGTCCTCCAAGTCCATCCATGTTGTTGCAAATGGCAGAATTTTATTCTTTTTTATGGCTGAGTAGTATTCCATTGTATATGTACTACATCTTCTTTATCCATTCACATTGATGGTTGCTTAAGTTGCTTCCGTATCTTGGCAATTGTAAATAGTGCTGCTATGAACATTGGGGTACGTGTATCTTTTCAAATTAGTGTTTTTGGTTTTTTGGGGTATAAACCCAGCAGTGGAATTGCTGGGTCATATGGTAGTTCTAGTTTTAGTTTTTTGAGAAACCTCCACACTGTTTTTTACAGTGGCTGCACCACTTTACATTCCCACCAACAGTGTATGAGGGTTTCCTTTTCTCCACATCCTCGCCAACATTTGCTATTTGTGTTCTTTTTGATGATAGCCATTCTGACAGGTGTGAGGTGATATCTCATTGTGGTTTTTAATTTGCATTTCTCTGATGATTAACGATGTTGAGCACCTTTTCAAGTGCCTGTTGCCCATCTGCATGTCCTGTTTGGAAAAATGTCTATTCGGGTCTTCTGCCCATTTTTTTTTTTTTTTTTTGCAGTACGCGGGCCTCTCACTGTTGTGGCCTCTCCCGTTGCGGAGCACAGGCTCCGGACGCGCAGGCTCAGCAGCCATGTCTCACGGGCCCAGCCGCTCCGCGGCATGTGGGATCTTCCCGGACCGGGGCACAAACCCGTGTGCCCTGCATCAGCAGGCGGACTCAACCACTGTGCCACCAGGGAAGCCCTTCTGCCCATTTTTAAATCGGGTTATTTGTTTTTCTGACGTTGAGTTGTATGACCTGTTTATATATTTTGCATATTAACCCCTTAATCAGTCATATCATTTACAAATATTTTCTCTCATTCAGTAGGTTGTCTTTTTGCTTTGTTGATGGTGTTACTCATTCTTAAAGACTGGGCCTAGGGATCACTTCCTCTCGGCAGCTTGGCCAGACTCAAGTTTGCTTTCCCACCTCCTGGGCTCCCATTGCACCTTGCAGTGGATACCTATTATGCATATGTATGTGTGCGTATGTATGTATCTTTTATGCATATATATGTATAAAAGCTTAACATTTATAACGAACATGTATTAAACACTATGTGCCAGGTACTCTTCTGGTCTCTCTTCACCTTTTAACTTCATCCCCACAGCAGTCCCATGAGGGAGATGCTAGTAACTTAGCCAGGAAATGACAGGACCAGAATTTGAACCCAGGCTCTAGAGCCATGCATTTCAGAACTGTCCCTGAGCTGTCATCATGCTGTGTTACAAGCACTGATGTCATTCATGGTCACCCGTCTTGACTGTGAGCTCCTTGAGGACAGGGACTGATCTTGCCCAGTAACTAGAACATTGTATGACCTCAAGAGTGAATAACTGAATGTAATGAGGCACAGAATAAAAAATGAATTATACCTGGTGCTTTATTTCAAGGGACTCACAGTCTCTCTCTCTTTTTTTTTTTATAAGTTTATTTATTTTTGGCTGTGTTGGGTCTTCATTGCTGCACGTGGGCTTTCTCTAGTCGCGGCGAGCGGGGGCTACTCTTCGTTGTAATGTGCGGGCTTCTCATTGCAGTGGCTTGTCTTTGTTGCGGAGCACAGGCTTTAGGCGCGTAGGCTTCAGTAGATGTAGCACACAGGCTCAGTAGTTGTGGCTCGTGGGCTCTAGAGCACAGGCTCAGTAGTTGTGGTGCACTGGCTTAGTTGCTCTGCAGCATGTGGGATCTTCCCAGACCAGGGCTGAAACCCATGTCCCATGCATTGGCAGGTGGATGCTTAACTACTGTGCCACCAGGGAAGTCCAAGACTCACAGTCTCTTTTTCTCCTTTTTTTCCCTCCTTCCTTCCCCAAATGATTGCAGGGCCTTTTAAACAACCTGAGAAATAGGTATTATTATTCCAACTTTACAAGTAAGAAAAATGAGGCCCAGAGAAGTTAAGTATCATGGCCAAGGTCATAGCTGGGAACAGGCACAGTCAGGATTCAGACCTTAGTGGCCTGGCTCCAGACTCATGCTCTTAACTTCTATAATATGTATGTCTCCAGTAGCTTCAGTGGGCAGAAAAGACACATAAACGGATGCAAAACAAGAGACAGGTAGAGAAGCTTAGGCAGCAAGGGAGGGAGAGGGACCCAGACAAACAGTTTGGAGCAGCCGGCAGTGTGGCTGGCTGAAGAGCAGGCCGTAGTAGGCAGGGCAGGGGATGCATTAAAAACAAAACGCTGTGGGAATCTCAATCAGCACCACAGGGGCTCTGGGCTCCCTCACAGCCACCTGTTCCCTGCTGGGTAAAAGGGGCTCTGACTGGCGTTCTGGCCGGGAAGTTTCCTGGTGTGTGTGTGGGCATCTTGGGTGACCTCGGGGTGGCCAGAGCAGCCCCTCACCCTCCAGCTCTCCATTTTCTTGTCCCAGCTCTCCACTTGCCAGCGGCCTAGCTCTATGAATCACAAGATCTCGTGAGTCACTCGTTCCCTCTCTGAGGAATAAATAATGTCAAATCTCAGAAAAGCCGAGCAGTCCGGTTTACAGGAGGCGTCACGCAAAGACTGAGCCTGGGTCCTGCTTTCCTTTGGGAACTGGCACCGCTGTCAAGAGAAGCGTGTTGCCAGGCTCTCAGCTTGAGCTTTTGGGCCATCAACCAAGAGCTCTGGCTGCTTTGGCTGCGTCTAGATTTGATGCTGAGACTGCCAGACTCAGCAAGAGGCAAAGTCAGCCCCAAGGAGCATAATTTTGGCCCAAATGGGGAAAATATGAAGATGAGTGTACATCAATTTGGTTGTGTCTCGAGTGTTCCTGAGACAGGCCTCTCCTTTATTTCTCTCATGAATGCCCATGATAGACATCCTGAAAGTTAATTTAGTACTTTCATATTCCAGAGCTGCTTCCCATAGCCTGTAACACACAAAGCCCTTTGAAGGCAAAACCCAGAAGGCTCCTGCTGTAGCAGAGAGAATATGTGAGCAGGCAGTGGCCAGTAATATCTCGGGGCAAGTATTTTGACCTCACTCCAAGGGTGCGTTGTCATCTTTGTGAACTGGTGTCTGATCCAAGCCTCTCCCTAGAAGAGCCTCCCCACCTGGCTAGAGTTGGGGTAGGAGAAAAGCAATTTGATTTTATGGTGAAAAAATACTCACAACAGGGTGTAAATACAAGAATAGATTTTGCTCCTTGCAGGGCATAATTCTATTTTAAAAAAAAAATAGACTTTCCTTTTTAGAGCAGTTTTAGGTTCATAGCAAAATGGAGAGGAAGGTACAGAGATTTCCCATATCGCCCCGCCCCTGCTCATGCACAGCTTCCCTGTTATCAACCTTTCCCAGCAGAATGGTGCATTGGTTATAACTGGTGAACCCATGTTGACACATCTTTGTCATCCCAGACTTCATTACAGTTCGCTCTTGGTGTTGTAGAGCCTAGGAATTTAGGGCATGGACTCTGGAGCCAGATTGTCTGAGTTCCAGTGATAGCCCCACTGTACGTCTATAGTCTATAGTTATATAAATAATGGCTTGGAACAGTGCCTGGCCCCTAAGTGAGGCATGCAGTTTAAGTGTTGATATCCTCCAGAAAAACCCTCCTTAGTCTCTGGTACAGGGATCTCTCCTGTGTGCTATATTTTAATGACCTATTTATTTGAGATACCTGGAGGCAGGGACTGTTTCTCACCTTCACGTCTGTGGCTAGAAAACCACCTCGAGAGATTAATTTCTGTTTCATACTCATTCAGCAGTCTGAACAAATAGTAGGACTTCCCCATTGCGAGAAACTCCTCGAGGGTGGCCTTACCTCCAGGATCGTTGATGTCTTTTGAATCAGAGGTATAAAGGGAGAGATCATAAATAAAGCACGAGGGCTTCCCTGGTGGCGCAGTGGTTGAGAGTCCGCCTGCCGATGTAGGGGACACGGGTTCGTGCCCCGGTCCGGGAAGATCCCACATGCTGCGGAGTGGCTGGGCCCGTGAGCCACGGCCCGTGAGCCATGGCCCCTGAGCCTGCGCGTCCGGAGCCTGTGCTCCGCAACGGGAGAGGCCACAACAGTGAGAGGCCCGCGTACCGCAATAAAAATAAAAATAAAAAAATAAATAAAGCATGAAACAGGGATCCAGAACATCACTCCTCCATAGAATTTTGTTGCAGGAAAAAAGCCCCAGCTGGGAGAGGAAGAAGTAGACTGATCCTAGAGGGAAGATTTTGGGCTTTTTGAGAGACTGGAGAGGGAACAGGGCTGTGCAGGACCTGGAGTAGCAGAGACCAGTGCTTCTCTCCCTCCCGTAGCTCTGGTCTGTGGAAGGACCTCAAAAGAGCTCCAGTGTGCCCTGAGAAATGAGGGTCACTAAACATTTAGTTTACCTGCCTTCAAAAGTTCTGGTGTTGGGTTGGGACCACCACTTTCAAGGGACCATGTGGATTTTGACATTGAACATCTCGACAGTGGCCAGAGGGGATCAGAGGGCCTTCTAAAATGCTCTGGACTGTGCTGGAGCCCCAGATCCTCTCCCTTGACTCTAGGAGAACGGTTACCTCCCCACTCTACCCCCATCAAATTCACGAGATTGAATTTTCCTAGTGGATAGACTCTGAACAAATGCATCTATTTAGAGACACAAGAACATGTCTCTTTTTGAACCCTGGTGAAATGAGCTAAAATTCACTATAATGAATGAATGTGTCCTGTAATGTGTCTATGGTTATGGCCAAAGTAGGCCTGAGAATATTTGGTGAGTGGATCAATGCAGGAAGCATCTTGAAATGGATCCAGTCTATTTTAATAATACTATAGAAACAGCACTTTTTGTTTACCTACCTTGAATAAAGGTTTTCCAGGGCAATTTCCTGAGCATTTAAAGCACATTCAAATGAGTTGTCTTTGAACAAAGATTCAAAAGACTTTCGTGACTGCAAGTTAGCAACAAGTTGAGTTTACAACTCACCAGTCTTACATTGTTGGTTGCCCAGGAAACTAACCTGGCTGCTTTACATTTTGACCCTGGAAAGATTGGAGTCTCCAGTCAGAATTTGTATCACAAAGCCCCACCTAATATGATAAAGCTTATTAGGCAAAAAACAAAAATCCTATTTTGTATATTGGCCTCTATTTCACAAAGCTGCCTTGTACCTACAATTTCTAGTCTTTGTTCAGAATGAAAGTTGTTTAGGCTATTGTACTCTCGATTACTTGTAGTCATTCATCCAGGAATTACTCAAATGGATTAAGTCTAGAGATAATCCAAAACATGTTCCTTCAGTCCTTAGTGCCTTCTCATTTCCCTCTTCAGTCTTCAGAGACTTCCTTTCTAGGTTCCTCTAACAGCCTACAGACTTGATTTATTTTCTTGCCCTTCTAAGTATCAGAAGAGTATCTAAAAGACAGAAAATAAATGGAAAAGTAGGAACAGGCTAAACACTATGAAAAAGCATTCAGGCAAATCTTGAAAGGTGAGACATTCCAGTGGACAACTGTCTTGGGCTCTCAGCAAATCAACACCATAAAAACAGAGGCTGGGGACTTCCCTGGTGGTCCAGTGGTTAAGACTCTGCGTTCCCAGTGCAGGGGACCTGGTTTTGATCCCTGGTCAGGGAACTGGATCCGGCATGCCACAATTGAAAAAAAAAAAAAAAAAAAAAAAAAAACTAGAGGATGTTATAGAGGAAAAGAAATTTAAAGGACACAACCACCAGTGCAACATGTGGTCCTAGAATAGGTCTTAGTTTGAATAGTTTTTGTTTGTTTGTTTGTTTGTTTTAGTTTGAACAGTTTTGAACAGCTACGGAATCAATTGAGGGAACAATTATGGAAATTGGAATATGGCTTGGGTCATAAATGATATTAAAACTCATTAAGATGATTAATATTGTGGCTTGTGGGGCGTAATAAATATTTATTTTAGTTACATAGGATGTCCTTATATTTGTGAGTTGTATACTGAAGAATTTAGGGGTGAAATATCATGAAGTCCAGCATAAAAAGAAATAATGTGAGTATAAAAGAATAAAATCTGGAAGAACTGAATTATATCTCACATTAGATCCTCCTTACTTGACCCAATTAACTTGAAAGTCTGCTTTACTACATGAGTACAGATACGGTACATGTGTACCTAGGTAGGGAAAGTGCATGGAATCTGGGGTATGTTTTGCCATTTAGTAACTGTAATCTTGGGTGCTGCTCTCTGTGCCTGTTTCCTCAGCTGTAACATAGGTATAGTATTAGTGAACCTACTGCATAGGGTAATTGTGAGGTTAAATGAGTTAATATACATAAGCTCATTAAAACAGTTCCTGGCACAAAGTAATTGCTAAATAAGTGTTAGCCCTTATTATTCTTGTTATTGTTTTTGTTTTAAGGAGTATGATCCTAGAAGATGCTGGGTTGGCAGAAACTGATATAATCAGCACAGCTTCTTGGATTTTCTGGTATGTTATTAGTAGCCATGGGAGTCCCATA
Organism: Phocoena sinus; assembly: GCF_008692025.1. NCBI lineage: Eukaryota > Metazoa > Chordata > Mammalia > Artiodactyla > Phocoenidae > Phocoena > Phocoena sinus. Next base: position 72,990,382 of record NC_045767.1, read on the forward strand.
TTCCTAGGGACCCATCTTTGAGTTCTTCCTTACAGTACATTGAAATGTTCCAACCAGTGTTTTAGGGGCTGGGGAACAGTGGTGAGGCCTAAAAACATTTTTTCTCGTTGGTTATAATGGGGCTTCTGGGTTAGTATCCTATTAAAACTCCAAAGGTTTTTTGCACAGCAAAGGAAACCATAAACAAGACAAAAAGACAACCCTCAGAATGGGAGAAAATATTTGCAAGTGAAATAACTGACAAGGATTAATCTCCAAAATACACAAACAGCTCATGCAGCTCAATATCAAAAATAACAAACAACCCAATCCAAAAATGGGCAGAAGACCTAAGTAGACATTTCTCCAAAGAAGACATACAGATGGCCAACAAACACATGAAAGGATGCTCAACATCACTAATCATTAGAGAAATGCAAATCAAAGCTACAATGAGGTATCACCTCACACCAGTCAGAATGGCCATCATCAAAAAATCTACAAATAATAAGTGCTGGAGAGGGTGTGGAGAAAAGGGAACCCTCTTGCACTGTTGGTGGGAATGTAAATTGATACAGCCGCTATGGAGAACAATATGGTGGTTCCTTAAAAAACTAAAAATAGAATTACCATATGACCCTGCAATCCCACTACTGGGCATATACCTAGAGAAAAACCATAATTCAAAAAGACACATTCACCCCAACATTCATTGCAGCCCTATTTACAGTAGCTAGGACATGGAAGCAACCTAAATGCCCATCAACAGAGGAATGGTTAAAGAAGATGTGGTACATATATACAATGGAATACTACTCAGCCATAAAAAGGAATGAAATTGGGTCATTTGTAGAGACATGGATGGACCTGGAGACTGTCACACAGAGTAAAGTAAGTCAGAAAGAGACAAACAAATACTGTACACTAACACATATATGTGGAATCTGAAAAAATTGGTATAGATGATCTTATTTACAAAGCAGAAATAGAGACAAAGACATAGAGAACAAACATATGGATACCAAGGAGGAAAGGGGGGTGGGGTGGGATGAATTGGGAGATTAGGATTGACATATATACACTACTGTTACTATGTATAAAATAGATAACTAATGAGAACCTACTGTATAGCACAGGGAACTCTATTCCATGCTCCGTGGTGACCTAAAAGAGAAGGAAATCGAAAAAAGAGGGGATATATGTATACGTATAGCTGATTCACTTTGCTGTACAGTATAAGCTAACACAATATTGTAAAGCAACTATACTCCAATAAAAAAAATTGTTCTGATTCTTTAATTAAAAAAACCCAAAGTTTTAAGTGTAATTAAATAATAGGTAAGTGAAGCTACTACTAGACCTGGAATCTTCTAATAGGAATATTTAACTTCATTAGGAATGTTAGAACTAGAATTCATCTTTCCCATAAAAAAAATTAGTGAAAACAAAATGTGATGATTAATTTTATGTGTCAACTTGACTAGCCGTGGATGCCCAAACTAAACATTTCTGAGTGTGATCCACGACATTTCTGGATGAGATTAGCATTTGAATCAGTGGACTCAGTAAACTGTCCTCCCCAGTGTGGGTGGGCATCATCCAATCTGTTGAGGGCCTGAACAGAACAAAAAGGGGGAGGAGGGAGTAATTTGCTTTGTTTTTCCCTGACTCACTGACTGAGCTGGGACTCATCTTTCTCTCTGGCCCTTGGCTTGAAATTTACACCGTTAGCTCCTCTGCTTCTCAGGCCCTTGATCCAGCTTCCCTGTGTCTCCAGCCTGCATGTGGCAGATCCTGGGTCTTCTCTACTTTGATAATCACATGAGCCAATTCCTCATACTCTTTAGATAGATAGATAGATAGGAAGATAGATACATGGATTTCTCCAGAGAAATAGAACCAGTAGGAGATTATCTATCTATCTATCTACCATATCTAATCTATCTATCATCTATCAGTGTATCTATCTATATGTATCTATACCTGACTATCACACAATATAAGATGCCTTTATAAATATATCCCTTCAAGCAAATCTGACACGTGATGATTTAGGATCCTAGGATCTGTTGATCCCTGTCATTAACAGAATAGAAAGACAGTAACTATAATTTGGTAACTATATTTTCAGGTTTTCAGTTTAGGTAAATGCTGTCCCTTGATAAACACTCTAAATGGCTTTAGTTTTCAGTGTTTCATGTCAATTTTGATCTTTATTATAGCTTAATAACTTCTTTTCTGTATCTTTCTTCTAATATAAACAGAGAGCTTTTGAACTTTAGACACTGCGATGTGTCACAACAGCACATTTGTCTTAGATTCTAGAGTAAACTGAAATCTCAAGATTAAATGAGCATGTATCAGAGAAAATTCTAAATGGCTAGGTGAAAGTTTACAGTTATGAAAAATTAGGGAAATCATTCATCTTGTAAGGTCTGCACTATCAAACTGACAGTCTCAGAAGTGAGAACAATGTTATGATGTTACCACATCATAATTTCATAAAAGCAAAACTTTATTTAAATATACATATAAATAATTTTTAAATGACCTCACATTGAATGACAAATACTTTGTTAAGGTACTTTACACGAGAAGTCTCACGTAAAGAGACTTCTCACAACACTCAGGGTTCTTTCATGCCTCTGTCTCCCTTGAGGTAACTGATATGCTGACAGGTTAAAAACTGGCCCAAGATCACATTGGCAGCGGTGATAAAGGCAGGATTGAAATTTAGAATCAATGATTTATTCTTCATCCAACCAATATTTATTGAGCGCTTACTAGGTGTCACGCCCAGTTCTCATTTCTGGGGATACTGAGGCGAATAAAACATCAAAATCCCTGCTGTGAGAATTGGGAACACAGTTGAGTCTAGCAGTTAGAATTGATAACTACTTCTTCCAAGGTTAGGTAGCATTCTAGCCTGGTTTTTATAAGTTTAGCCCTATAAGATAATTTGTTTTTGCTGATGGAAAAAGGTCCCAAAACTCACCTTAAGTCTACAAAGAGTGGAAGTCTGGAATAAAGCTAAACTCTTCCAGAAAAACAAACAAACAAAAACCAAAATAAAAAAACTATCCTTGAAGTAGCTACTTCCTTAAAATATAAACCAACTAACCAACACACACATGCACACACAAGTTCCTCTATATCTTTGCAAATCATCATCCATGCTTGACAAACTTTATGAGCCTGGGGAAATACCCTTTACAATGCATGATTGCCTGGCTAGTGGACTATTTTTCTCTGTTACAGATATCTGGTTGCAACAATTTTCATGTGATCCAACAAGAAAAGACACCACAGTGCATTTCCATAATACAGTGACCTGAATTTGCTGGGAGAGACTGTAGTCCATCAGGTAAGGCTTTTACCCCCTTAGCAACCAGATTGCCTCTGTGCTGCAAAATATAACAACCTCTGCAGTAGCCTGGCCTACTTGCAGAGCCCAAAGTGCATAGAGAAGCACCTGTATCTCCGAACATCACGGCCCATATGCACATCTAACCCATAGCTCATGGTTCAAGGTTGCTGCTTGTTATGTTACACTGACAAGTAGTCTCAATAAGAAATTTTAAAACAGTGACATTTCCCCATAGATAGTTTCTGTACCCATCTAAACTTTCTATAATTTAAAATACAGCACAAGCTTTTCATATGGAAAAGCATTGGGATAGACAAATAATTGGATGCCTTCAGCAATAATCATGAATATATAAAATTTTAAAATCATCATTACTATACTATATACTTATAATGATTAATACATTCTTTATTTCTATTTTCACACACTATGATGTATGATTTTTATATTTGAGTCCTGTTTTACAGCCTTAATATATATTAATATACATATTATAATACATATTATGTTAAAGGAAGAATCTTGAAATAACATTTCCCTCTCCTCCAGGTCTCTGAGATAGCACTCATTTCTTTTACCATTTGTTGAGAAAAAGCTTATATGATTCATAGTCATGTTGGACTTTTAAACAACAATGCCCAGGAGGTTTGAGCTGTGCATAAATAATTTAAAACAGACATCATTAGAATACTGGAGTTTATATTCATATTAAAAAACTACCTAGTTCTCTTGAATTTTATGGAAGTAAAACGCGAAGTCTTCCTGAACAGTCTTAGGTGAACACAGCACCATGGACAGGGATAGATGGGAAATTTCAGTGCGGGGTGTCATGAAAGGAACAGTGAGAGTTGATGAGGCCCTCATCTTCCATCATTTAGTGAAACTGATTGCTGTCTTCTCCTTGAACAGCTCATCTTCTTACTGCCACCTCATAATCTTGACTGTGAAATAGACTTGTATATTATGTTTTTGTGTCTCATTATTGGTGGAGGTTTTCTCTTTCCTCTCCTTCTTGGCACTAGGGACAATTTGATGACAAGCTGAAACACAGGCCATTGGATAAAGGCTTTGGACTGAGAAGAAAGAGAACAGGGGGTCCGAGTTCTGGCTCTGAATGACCTGCATACATTTTTGTAATAGGACAAAATATCCCACATTCTGGACCTCAGTTTCATGGCCTTTGGTTTAGCCATGGTAACTATGAAGCAAAATGATAGCTGTAAGAGGCTAATGATTACGTATTCTGCAACACCAAATTGATAAAGCAAAAATATAATTGAAATTCCTTCAAGAGTCATCCAATTGCTCATGGGGCAGTACCGTGGCAAGTATTATGTTATTCCCCACTTTTAATGTTTCCTTTCATTGAAGGGATATCCATCATGCAACACTCCTGGCATCTCTCTGCACTATCACTCACTCTTCTTGGGGAGATACAGTGATTTGTCTAGATACAGCAGGTGAGTTTAGAAGGAGAATCAGGACAGGGTCGCTGGCCCTTCCCCTGGAATCCCCTTGGGAGCTGGTGTCCCTGCAGAGAATGTGTGTCCTGCTCTGTTCCTTCATGCTATCAGTTAATAGGGCCAAGGCCCTACCTGGGGAGCTCTGTAGTCACCGTGGGTAAATTTGTCTAGTTCTGGGGTCTAGTGTTAGGAAAACATTTGGTTCTTAAGTCCAAGCCACATTCTGCAATATCCGCTTTCTTAGTAGCAAACACGATATTTTGATTTCCTTGTGTCTTATTTTTGGGGTCTATTTCTAAAGTAGTTCGGAACTTGGGTGACATGCTATTTTGGGGGTTCCCTGAAGTCTCAATGAGCAGCACTAGATTGTAATCACAGACAACTTTGGCCGTGAACTTTTCACTTAGATGCATGCAGGTCTTCTCCCAGCCTTGAATGTCTCTGGTAAGGTCTCAACATCATCACTGCGAATTCTGGCCTTTGGTATGCCAGAGATCATCTCAGCCAACAATTACACAGCTGCATGGCACCCACGGTTCTAAAATGGAAGCCAAATATTTAAACGATCACCATGTGCCTTAAATATATTGCATCCAGCTTATCACAGAGCTGAATCAGGATGGGAAGGACGAAGCATTTATTACATGATGTGGCTGTTGGCTGAAATTTGAATAATTGATCTACCCTTATTACAATTTGTTTTCCCCCTGAATCCAGAAAGAAGAACAGCTTGAAGTCATAGAAACTATGTAGTTTAATAAATATTTGAGGGCCTGGTATAATGCCTGGACTTCTTTAGGTACTAGGGGATACAGCAGTGGACTGAATGCACAAAAATTCATATCCTCAAGGAACTTGTATTTTAGTGGGAGGAGACACAATAACCAAAGTAAACAAGCAAATAAAGGAAATACTTAAATAATGTAAATAAATGCAGTATAGTGGTACAGTGTCTGGAGTCAAACAGCCTGGGGTCAGGGCTCTATCACTTATAAGCCATATGACTTTAACCTCTATGTACCTCAGTTTCCTCATCTGTAAAATGGGGTTAATAAAACTTTGGAAGGTTTATCATGAACCAATGCCCAGGGTTCTAAGAACTGCAAGAGGGCCATGTAACTGAAGAGGAGAATGCAGTAGAGAGGGGTCGTGGATTGGGACTCCTTAGAAAAAGAGCCTAAGACAGGAATTCAGGTGCCTATGGTTTATCGAGGACGTGCTCTCAGGAAAAAGGGAGAGAGAAAACCAGAAGAGAGCAGATGAAGGAGTTAAGCAAGGATGAGGCCTCAGCTGGTGCATACTGGCCCATGGGGAGCTCTGGAGCATGAACTGCACTGCAGACTGTGTCCCCCCACTTCAGACCAGCGGGCCGGCCTTTTGTAACCCCAAATCAGTGATTCATTGGCAGTGGGCTGCCAGGGGAGATAGTTCTCAGTCCCTTCGTGCTGCTATTACAAGAACCACAGACTGTGTAGCTTATAAACAACAGAAATTTATTTGTCACAACTGTGGAGGCTGGAAGTCTGAGATCAAAATACCAGCATGATTGGTGGGAATGTGAATTGGTTCAGCCACTGTGGAGAACAGTATGGAGGTTCCTTAAAAAACTACAAATAGAATTACCATATGACCCAGCAATCCCACTACTTGGCATATACCCTGAGAAAACCAAAATTCAAAAAGAGTCATGTACCAAAATGTTCATTGCAGCTCTATTTACAATAGCCAGAACATGGAAACAACCTAAGCGCCCATCATCGGATGAATGGATAAAGAAGATGTGGCACATATACACAATGGAATATTACTCAGCCTTAAAAAGAAATGAAATTGAGCTATTTGTAATGAGATGGATAGACCTAGAGTCTGTCATACAGAGTGAAGTAAGTCAGAAAGAAAAAGACAAATGCCGTATGCTAACACATATATATGGAATTTAAGGGAAAAAAATGTCATGAAGAACCTAGGGGTAAGATAGGAATAAAGACGCAGACCTACTGGAGAACGGACTTGAGGGTATGGGGAGGGGGAAGGGTGAGTTTTGACAGGGCGAGAGAGAGTCATGGACATATACACACTAACAAACGTAGTAAGGTAGATAGCTGGGGGGAAGCAGCCGCAAGGCACAGGGATATTAGCTCGGTGCTTTGTGACAGCCTGGAAGGGTGGGATGGGGAGAGTGGGAGGGAGGGAGACGCAAGAGGGAAGACATATGGGAACATATGTATATGTATAGCTGATTCACTTTGTTATAAAGCAGAAACTAACACACCATTGTAAAGCAATTATACCCCAATAAAGATGTTTAAAAAAAAAAAAAAAAAAAAAAAAAAAAAAAAAAAAAAAAAAATACCAGCATGATGGGGTGAGGGCCCTCTTCTGGGTTGTAGACTTCTCCTTGTATTGTCATGGGGTGAAAGGGGCTAGGGAGCTCTGTGGGGTTTCTTTTATAAGGGCACTAATCGCATTCATATGGGCTCCAACCTTTTGACCTAATCACTTCTCAAAGGGCCCACCATTGCCTTGTGGGTTAGGATCTCAGCATATGAAGTTTGGGGGGAGGGAGTGGACACAAATATTCAGACCATAGCACTAGGCTAAAATCAAGATGTCAGCAGAGCTGCATTCCTTTCTGGAGGCTCTAGGCAAATGCTGAGAAGAAAAGCTGCAGGGGGCACCTAGCTGCCTCACCTCCACATCCTCAGTGATTCAGGTCTGGCTCCAAACCAGCACGTCCCACACACAAAGCAACAGCCTTGTGGGGAGCCAGCCCCACATCCTCAGAGGCAGTATAAGGTAGCCACAAGAGACGTGTTCTATTTAAGAGTTAGGAATGAAGCAGCAACCATCTGAAGGTTGGTAGAGGCAGTTAGGGGCAGTCACTGAGGTGCTGGTGGGTTCTGCTTTGTGCTTGGTTTTCCCACTCCAGGTCCAGCTCTTCTTCCCAAGTGCTGGCCCTACTGACCAGCAGTGATCCCAGACCTGCCAGAAAATGTTTTGCTGTGACCTAACAGAGGTAGAAGCCACAAAGGGCCGACAGCCTTCCAGAGACCTCTCTACCAGTCTCTCCCGCCATTGATTTCCACTTAGCATCCAACGTGTCCACCTGCACCAGGTACTTTTCTCTGGTACTTTTTGGACCCGTTCTTCCTCAGATCCTGCCAAAATTGTGTAAGGTCTAACTCCTTAATCAATAATCTACTCCATAATACTCATAGTGGTCTTACTTCTCTGATTGAACTTTACTGGTACAGGAGGGAAACATAATTAACTTCATCTTATTACATCTTCAGGGATATTGTATCATTCCTTATAAATTGCCACACCAGACACCTTTCTGGCTGGCTGTCCTTGAATATAATGAATGCATATCAATATAATCAATGTGACGCTATATATCATGTCCTCAAATATCTGATAGGGTAGGCACGAAAGAACTCTTTCCAGGAGAATCTTAGTATAGAGATCTTTGTCAGTGAGACAAACAGAAACTGGGGGCTAGAGAGACAGCAGAAAAATAAATGATCTGCCCTTGCATCTTGCAGAAAACTGAAAATCTTCTCCCATCTCCAGGGCTGTTACCTCCTGGTTTCTCCTCCTCATTCTTGCCTTGAGTCTTTCTCCTTCATCACACAGCAAGATGCTGAAGAGAGGCCAGAACGACTTAATTCAGTCATGAAATTGCTAAATTTATTCATTCATAATCTCGTGGTGTGATGGGAAGCGAGTCGGCCTGAGGCTCAGAGGATCTGGTTTCTGGTCCTAATTACCAAGAACCCTCTGTGGAATTAGGGGAAAGGCATCCAGCCTCTCTGGGCTTCAGTGTCTTTGTAACGTGTTTTATAATAGCTAATTGAATGGATTATGGACCTTCTGCTACATACCTAAATTCATGGCTCTTGTAAAAGTCTTTCTAGAAACCTGCATTTTAGTTATTTATATTAGAGTTCACAAAGTATGGAGCATGCCTCCCAGAAGTGGTATAATAATAAATACATGAATTGACATGGTGCCCTCCCTTGATCCCAAGGTCAGATGGTCTTGTGTCATGGTGGGATCACACACATGGAGCCATCCTGAGGAAAGAGTGGCCGTTCCAGAACACAGAGGAGTTGATGGAGGTTTTCTCACTCTTTTACTTGCTTTCGGCACAGTATGACATATTTATGTATGCCTAGGTGTATTATCACAACTGTTTTTAGATAATATTCACTAGTTTTAGTTCAATTAACTCTCATAAAATAGACACATGACTTAAAAAGATTTCCTGCAAAGGAACCATGGACTGAAGTGTCAACAACAACATGAACAAATGAACAACGAGCAAACAAACAACAAAAATGACAAAGCAGACACTTTTACTCCTAGAATGAACTCCTTCCTATTCACATGAAAAGGTAAAAATGAGGATCAAACCAGATCTGAAACAAACTCTAACAAAAATATTCAAAATTATCAAGAAGATGGTTTAAAATTTGAATTTACAATCTATTGATTCATGTCTACTATCATTAACGAGGAACCTCTACGTAAGGGCTTGTAGTGTCTTGAAATATTAACTAATGTAGTAGAATGCCATATGATTAACAAGGCTTTTAAAAATAGTAGTTACTTCATCTTGATATCTTCTTTTCATTTTCTTTTTTGTACATTTGTTATAATGGTCGTAACACCTGGGCAGGTATACATATTGGAAGCATATACTAAAAATATTTTACGGATTAGAGGGATGTGACAGCAGAAAGCTGCAGACCACTGATTTGGGCTGAAACTGACATGTCCACCTGTCCATCTGACTTATGAAGAAGAGGCGTGGTGGGGGGCAGCCTTGATTCTGCACTTCAGTATGGTAAGATGCTTACCACTCTACTTTTTATGACCTATGACATAATTACAGGAGTTAAGGTAAGGATTATACTTTAGGTATTCACACGAATGTTTTCATTTTAATTGTCAGGACCCCACCTTCCCACCCCTAACTTCTAGGAAGAACAGGACTAGGTTTAATAATCTGTCGATGAGTTGCTCATTTTCTCTCTTAACTATCACCTGGTTCAACATCTAAGTAAATTAACATCGCTACCCTGTTAGCTTTGGGGAACAAAGGGAATCTGTGAAGATTTTTCAGGTTCAGGAAAGAATCTTGTTAGGGTGTTGAATATGTGCAATATTTATTTATTTATTTATTTTTTTTGTGGTACGCGGGCCTCTCACTACTGTGGCCTCTCCCGTTGCGGAGAACAGGCTCCGGACGTGCAGGCTCAGCAGCCATGGCTCACGGGCCCAACCACTCCACGGCATGTGGGATCTTCCCGGACCGGGGCACGAACCCGTGTCCCCTGCATCGGCAGGCAGACTCTCAACCACTGCGCCACCAGGGAAGCCCGCAATATTTATTTTTAGGTCTAGTTTACGGATCTAAAGTTACTTTTGCTCAGGAACAACAACTAACACCCCCCCCCCCGGTTGCTCATAGATTGTTTATGGTACACTATTTTTAAAGTGTACTTTATGCAGAAAAGAGTAATATTTAATACTTTAAGTTATTAAAATTTTTTTCGAAATATAGACAGGCGACAGAAAAGAAACAGGGTATAAATGCAGACTAATTGTGCATCAGTAACACAATTTGAATCTTAGTGAATCTTAGTGACTCAATGCCATAAAAGTTTATTTTTCACTCCTATTGCGTGTCTAATGCAGCTTGGCAGGTGGGGCTCTGCCTGCTGAAATGTCTCAGGGACTGTGGTAGACAGAACAAGGGCCTCCAAAGATGTCCATGCCCTAAAACCTAGACTGTGTAAATATATTACCTTACATAGCAAAAGGTGCTTTGCTGATGTGATTAAGTTAAGGATTTTGAGATGGGGAGATGATCTTGGATTATCCAGGCGGGTCTAATGTAATCACAAGGGTCCTTTTAAGAGGGAGGCAGGCAGTAGTAGGAGATGTGACCGGGGAAGGAGGAGCTTGGAGTGATGTGAGGGAGGGTCACAAGCCAAAGAGTGCAGGCAGTCTTAGACATTTTTTAAAAGGCAAGGAAATCGATTCGCCCCTGAAGCCTCCAGAAGGAACCAGCCCTGTCGACGCCCTAACTTTAGCCCAGTGAGACTGATTTTGGACACTGACCTCCTTAATTATAAGATGATAAATTTGTTTTAAGACACTTAATATGTGGTAATTTGTTATAGAAGCAACAGGAGCCTAATACCCAGACCAATATTCAATTTTGACAAATGCGTTCACGGTCCCTAAAGCAGAAAACAGAAAAGTGGTAAATTATGTGCCTGCTCGTAAAGCTTCAGCTAGAAGCAACGTGTATTGCTTCTGCTTACATTTCATTGGCTAATGCAAGTCACATGGTCACACCATCTCCAAGGAGGTGGGGTGTACACAAACAGGAAGAGCAGAACTGGAGAGAATAAGACTTAGGACAGTGAAAGTGTGACTCATCCTAGGAAAACTGATGCACACATTCAGGATTAAAAAAAACCCCAACAGTTCAAAATTTCTCAGTAATAGATTTGGAGTAGGCACTGGTGAGTGAGGCAGTGGCTACCAAGACTTCACCTGAATCCCAACAATGGGAACATTCAACCTCTCCTGGGTTCCGTGTAGCTACAAGAGACGGCCCAGGGATTTCCCTGGTGGTACAGTGGTTAAGAATCCGCCTGCCAATGCAGGGGACATGGGTTCAATCCCTGGTCCAGGAAGATCCCACATGCTGCCGAGCAACTAAGCCCGTGCACCACAATTACTGAGCCTGTGCTCTAGAGCCCGTGAGCCACAACTACTGAGCCCACATGCCACAACTGCGGAAGACGGGGTGCCCTAGAGCCTGTGCTCTGCAACAAGAGAAGCGACTGCAATGAGAAGCCTGTGCACCGCAGAGAAGAGTAGCCCCTGCTCGCCACAACTAAAGAAAGCCCACGCGCAGCAACGAAGACAAAAATATAAATAAATAAATAAATAAATAAATAAATAAATAAATAAATAAATAAATAAATAAATGAAGGAAGGAAGGAAGGAAGGAAGCAATGTTAGGAAGCAATGTTATTAAAAAAAAAAAGAGAGAGAGAGACAGCCCAGCCTTGACAAGAGGAGATGGGTCTCTGAGGATTGGTGTCAGTGGACTCGAACTGCTTTAGACCAGTTGGAGTTCCCAGGTCCCTCGGTAGCTGGTTTTTGGCTGGGTTTGGCCAGTGGGAAGCACTGGTAGGAAATTGGTTGGTGGGAGGAACCAGGGTGTTTCTCCCTCTGCTTTTCTCCTTGGGTGAACACAGGGACTGTATCTCTCCTTATCTGCTTCTGCTGGATCAGCCCGTTTTCAAGTTCCAACTTCTGCAATGACCCTAAGCCATGAGTTCTGGTAACTCTACCTCCTCCTGTTGTCCCTCTAGCCTAGGGATGGGTATAAACTTTATGTTTTTGCTAATCTGTGAGTTACATCATTTTTTTAAACCAAGCCTCTTACATCATCTGTGTAACCAATTCCCTACATTAAAATTCCAGTTTGTTTCTGGTTTCCTGGTTGGACCCTGGTTGAAACACTGAGTAACTCAGAATCTGACAAGCACCCTCCCCACACGGGCAACTCTGGATAAGGGAATGTCCTTGTGGTCCTAAGCAGTAGGTGAGGAAAAACTAGTGAAAATAACAGGATTCAAGGCAGAGTAGGTACATCGCATGCAATATATAGACTGTATAATTCTTTGTGGTCAGGACTGTCTTGTGCATTGTAGGATATGTAGCAATATTTGGGACATACTTACATTAATTCAATTTGAACTAGGTGTCCTGCATTTTCATTTGCTCAATCTGGCAACCTTAATAGAGAATGAGCTCACATGGAGAGCTGGCTTCAGTGCTGGGCTTTGCAGGAATAAATACGGGGGCAGGCAGAATCAGTTTTGGAAAAAAATCAGGCACTGGAATCAGACCTTGATTGAAGTCTTTGTTATAGGCAAAAGTTACTGTGACTGAAGCAATCATGAAATATGGATTAATCCAATCGGAGGACCCAAGAGAGTGAAGGTTCAGAAAAATGCCAGTGTGTATGTGTGTGTGTGTGTGTGTGTGTGTGTGTGTGTAAATGAATTACAGAAACTTACCTGAAATAATGGCCCAAATTCAGCAGTTGCTAGTGCAATGTTCTCAATTATTTGGGAGTCTAAAGATATATAGATGGTAAACTAACGTGTTTTTTGAGGATAGTGATGGAAGACAACAGTATCTTGCAAAGACCAAACGTCCAAAGCTGTCTAAACAGCAAAGACCAAACGTCCAAAGCTGGTGAGCTGTCTAAACCAGTGGTTCTCAGCTGGAGGCAATTTTGTCCCCCAGAGAATATTTGACAATGCCTAACACAGTTTCGATTGCCACAGATGGAGGCAGGTGCTTCTGGTATCTAGTGTGTGGAGGCCAGCTAACCACCCTACACTGCAGAGGAAAGCTCTTAAACTCCCAAACAGCTCCCAACATCCCCCCCAGAGAATCATCCAGTGCAAAAGGTCTATAGAGCCGCCGTTGAGAAACCCTGGTATAAATACATATGGAAAGTCAGTAGCCAGCACACATTCCATAAAAGCATATACAAAATGTGCCATCCTAAGAGTGAAACCAGATAATCACGCTGAAATTCCATGAGGACAGATTCCAAACTGAAATAGAAGCAGCTGACACCACACAGGCCCCTCATTTGTCATCCCATATCTGGGATTTAGCCACCTCTGCCCAGAGACAATAAATCGTCACTATGTGTGGTGTGTGCATGGCATTGCTCTCCTGTGTATATTTAATCCGTTTCCCTAAATACAGTGCTATTGTTTCTTCAGGGTGATTTATTTTTGCACAACACAGGAGATGGATGTATGCCTGACAACGTGGTTCAAGTTCAAGGAGTTCGCTGGCGGATGTTGTGAGCTAAACCAGGGCAAGAAGACATAGCTGAAAACCAGTGGAGTTCTCAGTTCTTGGGAAAGGTAACCAAGAGTGTTTATTAAAGCTCTGTCAGTTCTAGGGGATGTAAAACCAATCCAGCTGGCTTAAAAAGCAAAAGAGAGAGAAAAAAAAAAAAGCAAAAGAGGATAAAATGTGTCATATAACTGGACTGTTCCTGGGGTATCTCATAGGACCAGAGGAGGAGCTGCATGCACCAGTGCCTGTTCCCAGGACTGGGCACCACTGGAATCATCTGATTCTCTCCATCCATTTCTCCATCTCTGACCTCATTTTGCAGACAGGCTTTCTCCACAGGGTGCTGGTAGAGAAGATGGCTACTGGCAACCTAAATGTCACATCTTCCCAACTTAAAACTTCTCTTTCCCGTTATCTATATGTCAGACTCAGAAAAGGTCTCTGACCCTACTTGGGTCATTGCCCATGCTCCTGGATCACTCGTTATGTCCAGGGAAATGGATACTAAGATTGGCCAAGTCTGTGTTATGGGTCCACCCCTGTCATCAGGAGTGAAGTTACACTTCCACAGAGTAGAGGTATTTGGTCCAGGGTAGTGTCTCCAAGGTAACCTGCACAGCCAGGGATGAAAGCCCTCACTATCCAGCTCCTTCCAGCAGTCGGGTACCAGCTAATACAGTCAAGAAGTGTCAGGACTAGAAGAAGAAACATAGTAATGTGGTCCCAGGACAGTGATTCTAATTACCTCCGCTACTAACAAACACAGGTCTGTGTGCAAGGGTCAAGTTCTATTTTTCACTCTGGAGTTTCAAATTATCTATAAATTTATCTCCTCTAGTGTTGAACTGCCGATAGGTTGTACATGCCTTACCAAATGCTGACTCGTAGGACTGTCTGTCGGACCACCATCCCAGGTTAATAAGAATAAAGAACATGGTGCTTTTCTAGAGTGGCGCTCTTTGGATTAAAATTCTGGGAAAAGCACTTTGAGAACTGACTGTATTTCTAAAGATTTCTTAATAATGATAATTTCTCCCAGCATGAGCAGGAATAGAGATCTGTGTTTCAGAATAAATGGATTATGTGTCCTAGCAACCTGGAATTTTAAACTTTTTATTAGTCTTCCCCTGCAGTTGGCACATGAAAGGGGAAAAACACAAACATCATTGAAGAGAGAGTTTATGTATGAAGTGTGAGATGTAAGAGCTCTTAATTTTCTCTTGCAGCTGAGTAAATCTTTGGAGTCTTGGCTGAATTACAGGAAATGAAATGTACAATTAAATTGTGGCTTGACAAGTTTATTTACCCAAGGACAGTCTTAATTATTGTTGATTATTTTTGCTATTTTAATTAACTTAATAATAAAGTTGATATACTATATTTATGTAATTATGTTGAATTTATGAAATTTATTTCTCCTTTTATCACCCTACTTCAAAAGGAAAAAGCAAATATACAAAGAAATGCAGACGATGAGCTTAATTATTTAACTGGGCAAGAGTCAACAGGGATATTAATTTATAGGAATTATCTGGAATTCTTCATTGCCTTACTTGCAACTGGGATGGATTTTCCTCTTAAGGAAAAATTTCCCTTTTTTCTTCTGAACCAAAGACTTATGATGATTAAATGAGATAACATATACTCGGTATTGGCATAGAACAAGTTTTCAATAAATGTTTCTCTTTTCAGCTCCTTCCAATAACTAGTCATCAGGCCTGATGATTTAGCAGAACAAGTAGTTCTCAAATTGCAGAGCATATTTGGATCATCCCAGAAACTTGTGAAATATTCCACCCCCTGGTGCCTACTTTGGAACCACAGGATCTGAATTTCCAGATCTATGTCCAGCAAGCTCTGATGAACATCAACTATCAGAACCGCCGATCATAAGCTTTGCTTAAGTCAGAGCCTACAACAACTTCTGGGTTTGTTTCTTTGGCTCCCAAGAACTGAATGAATTCCGTATCCATTTTAAAGAGAAATTTGGAGCTAGAAAGGAACTTAGAGAGTATTTATTCCAGTTCTTTCTATTGCAGTTGGAACTGAATCCCAGAGAGGCTAAGTAACTTGCCCCATGGGGACACCCAGTCAATTGCTGTGCGTGGTGTGTTTGCCCCTGGGCCCCGTCCCACACCAGAGCTGACTCAGCATTAAGTTCTCCTTGGCTTCATGTAGAGGAGACATTGACTTTGGGATCAAATTTACCTACTTGTGCTGCTAATACATAGATGACTCCAGCCTGAATACGTTACACACATCCTATGTTTCATACTTCGTACAAAAATAGCTTCCCAGGGCTTCTTTGCTGGCACAGTGGTTGAGAGTCCGCCTGCCGATGCAGGGGACGCGGGTTCGTGCCCCAGTCCGGGAAGATCCCACATGCCGCGGAGTGGCTGGGCCCGTGAGCCATGGCCGCTGAGCCTGCGCGTCCGGAGCCTGTGCTCCGCAACGGGAGAGGCCACAACAGTGAGAGGCCCGTGTACCGCAAAAAAAAAAAAAAAAAAGCTTCCCAGTTCTAATGGCTGTTTCTCACTTTTATTACTTGATATAATTACCCCTTGCCCAGTCTTCTGCCTGCCTGGTGATGTGATTCATGACTGTTATTAGCAGGAGGCCTGAATGCACTTTGAGAAGAGCATTACAAGCAAACATCATCAATCAAATACTGTATAATCCCATTTGATTATTTTAGTGTCTC
The DNA here is from genome assembly GCF_008692025.1 of Phocoena sinus. Classification (NCBI taxonomy): domain Eukaryota; kingdom Metazoa; phylum Chordata; class Mammalia; order Artiodactyla; family Phocoenidae; genus Phocoena; species Phocoena sinus. The sequence continues at coordinate 73,006,808 of NC_045767.1, forward strand.
AGGAGCGTGAGAGATTTAGGTAGATAACTTTGGAAAGGATTGTTTCCTTTTTATAGCTTCAAGTCAAGTTGGCTTTGGGGAGTATAAGGTCCCATTTTTCAAGTTTAGGGGCAGAAGTTTTAAGTGCCCACCCATCTATTTTAGAACTGCATGATACGAACATTGGATGAAAGACCACCATATATGATTTATGGTGATGTTTTTGAAGTTCAAGTCCTAAAAGTGAATGAGAAACTCAAAATTAGGTGTAATTAGTATCGCTTTCAGTTATCTGAATTGATCTATCCTACCTGTAACTCAAATTATTATTACTGGAAATTAGTACCTCTCAGGCTACGCCTTACTGATTTCTGAGCCATTCCCAGGGTGTACTTCATGTCTTCCCATCTGTTTCTGCCGTTGTGGCCTCGTCTGTGGCTGACCTTAAGGGGATTCTTCCCTGTTGGCCGAGGCAGTCTTCCACTGCTAACTGATGCTTTTCCCACCACTATGCATGGCTGGAGGGGCATGGCCTACACTTCTGTCTCTTCATTCCCTATACCTCTGTTTTAAGGATAGTTTCCTGAAGATTTGATAGTAATGAAAGGGAGATACAATACCCACAGAGAAAGATCAGATCAGCACTCAGCTTCTCTAAAAAGTCTAAGCCCCTACTTAACCCCAGTTCTCCCTTTACCAGGCTGAGACAGCTCACTTCCTACTGGAAAGTTCTAAATGCTTCAGGGTTTGTGCCAACTGTCTCCCATCCCTAGAAAGAAAAGGGAGTTTCTTCCTCACTTCTGTCTGTGGTCTACTTGCCTTAGACAATGAATCTATTGCTGAAAGATTGAGAATTAGAAATGCTCTTTCCCTCATGGGCAGCGATGATACAGGAGAGAACGGCATGGCTCTCATGCCCCGACAGCACAGTCATACCATGGCCTGATGTTAGTACATTACCCAGAAGCTGGGTTATTCAGTCCCCAAACCGTGTATGAAATATCAAGAACCCAACCAGGTTGAGCTGTTCCAAGCTCCATTTAGATAATTCCATCTCTTCATCAACGCTTCATAAACGGGCATGCGTAGGGGTCCAGTCTTCCCTGAAGTCATGTTGTTAGAGAAACATTTCTCAATGCAGTACTTTTTTTTAATGCTGTACTTTTCTGAGTGTGGGTATTAATGTGCTTACTGTGAAAACCACACCCCAGGGATCCCTCCACAGCGGGGCTGATATTTGCGCGCCCTCACGTCCCTTGTGTGCAATCCTCCTAAAGCTGCAGGCCTGGCTGGACAGGGAAGCCCAGTGGGGGAGGCCCTAGGAGTCAGCCTGCTGGGACACAGGGCACAGCAGAAAAGGGCAGAGGACAGATCTGAGGGGCGCGTGGAGGATAATCAGCACACTGCCTGAGGTTAGAGTATTCAGGGAGAGTCTGATTCCCTGCTGGAGACTTTAGAACGTCATAACTCAACAAGACCTAGGGTTTTCCTGAAGATTGGGTTCAAAAACTCTAACCTGGCTGTGTCTCTGTGTGTGTGCCTGTGTGTGTATGTGTGTACAGAATCTGTGTGTGTGTATGTGTGTGGGTGTGGGTCTCTCTGTGTGTATGTATCTTTGTGTGTATTTGTCTGTGTCTGTGTGTGTATGTCTATATGTGTCTGTGTGTATCTGTGTGTGTATGTCGTGTATGTGTGTGTGTGTGTGTGTGTTTCCCTGAAAGCAGGGTCTTGGGCTGGGACAGAGAAGAAAGGAATTTCTGGGGTGGAGGACCCAGAACTCACACTGTGATGATTCGGAGTCTGAGAGGCAGTGGATACCCAACCCTGGCCTGTCCAGGCATCTTGGGGCTAACTGGCACCCGGGGAAGCGGTCTTGGGAATCTGAATGACTGTGATTTTGATTAGGCAAGGTGGGGCTTTGACATGGCATAGTAGCTGCACCCTTTTTTTTTTTTTTTTTTTGCGGTACGCGGGCCTCTCACTGTTGTGGCCTCTTCCGTTGCGGAGCACAGGCTCCGGACGCGCAGGCTCAGCGGCCATGGCTCACGGGCCCAGCCGCTCCGCAGCATGTGGGATCTTCCCGGACCGGGGCACGAACCCGCGTCCCCTGCATCGGCAGGCGGACTCTCAACCACTGCACCACCAGGGGAGCCCAGCATCACCCTTTTAAAAGAACCATCAGGCCAGAACTGCCTCTAATATTCGAGGGCCTCAAGGCAATAGACAAATAAAAGCCTGCATACCATATGTCCAAATCTTCAGAAGTCACAAATCAAGCTATGTCACAGCTTAGCCCTTGTGCCAAACCCGGCCACAGCACTCCCCAGGGATTGTCCTTGCAACCTGGAAGCTGAAGAAGCCACACCCCTCCCCTGCCTGCTAGTGGCAGCCTAGCTCTGCTGGTGCGGCCACGACAGACAGACCAGGGCAGACTGGGGTCTGGGCTCAGACTGCTGTGGGCAAAGCCACCTGCCTGACCAGGGACAGGGACAGACGTGGGCCCAGCTGACTGGGGAGTTCTCAGCTCTCAGCACTTCCAGCAACAGAACAGAAGGATTCTATTGTCAAATTGCTTTGGAAAATTCCACAAACCAACTCTCCTGCCCACCTCCTTGGAGAGTCACAATTTACATTACAGTATATAGTAAAGATTTTGATGGATCATATGAGAAGAAAATCTGCTGAACTTTGTTTAACTCAGCATTTCCCAAATGGGGCATTCTTTTGGGAACCTTCCTTTTCTCTTTAAGCCTTAATATCCCAGGGCAGCAGAGTTCTCCAGCACACCTAAGGAACTGCTTTTTTGGGAAGGGTTTCTGGACCTCAGATGCAGAGGACGGAGTGAATCATAACTCGGTCTGTAGCACGTGATTGTTCCTGGTTCATGCCAGGCCCTGCTCTCGTTCACTCTTACATTTATCCAGAGCCCATGATCATTGGGGTAAGCATGGTGCTTTAGGGCTCACAGTACTCTTAGGGGTCCACAAAATAATTTCTTTTAAATCAGAAGTAAACGTGCTTTCAGGTCAAAGAAGATTTTTTGGTACATAATATTAATATATTCGCCTTTATTCTAAGACAGTTGTAAAATATGATTATATATATATACACTATATATATAGTATATATTATATGTGTATATATACACAACTATAATATATATATATTTGGCTGTGCCACGGGGCTTGTGGAATTTTAGTTCCTCAACCAGGGATTGAACCTGGGCCTATGGCAGTGAAACCCTGCGTCCTAACCAGTGACCACCAGGGAATTCCCTTTAATATATTTTGTCTCGAAATGATCCATGAATGCAAAAGGACCAAGGGCCTCTGGAAATCAGAATGTGGCCCTGTATTTATGTGTTCTCCTTATCTTATATCCCAGTCCTATTGTCCCCAACAAGCAATGCTTTTAACGTGTACACTTATTTCTATTTGAATGTTTTTGAAAATATATATTGTTGCTTTGTGTAGTGTATTTTTCATTTACATGCTACTGTATTGTTCTGTTTCCTGCAATTTTCACTGGGCACCATGTTTTTATGATCAACCCATGCTGCTATAAGTACGTTCAACTCTATATTATTGGCGTCTACCTGCTGCAAAATACTCCATGGTACATCTGCATGTTTTACCAGTTCACTCCCCCAGCAATGCACGCCCACCCTCCAACTCCATCTCTATACTACAGTGACCGCCAAGTACATTCCCCTCATGGTCCTGGGTGGGAAAGTCCCCAGGATATATTCTCAGAAGTTAATTTCTGAGCCAGAGGGTACATACATACTTAATTTGGCTAAGTTATACCAAAAGGCTCTCAGCGAGAAATGCTGTTTTCATATTTTTCCTTTTTTTGAGCTGGTCATGTCAGGGTTTGCTACCCATTATGTTAGCTTCATAAAATAAATTGGGTAGTTCTTCTTTTATATTCTGGAGCAATCTGTATTGTCCTGGAATTCATTGTTCTTTGGAAGTGTGAAAATATGGGCAGTATGACTGCTTGGGGTTAAAGCCAATTTATATAGGCAGTTCTCTGAAAATGTTTTATATTTCTTCCTTGGCTATTGGTTCTAATAAATTTGAAGAGCTCTCAATCCAACGTTGGCACCTAGGCAGGAATAACTAGGTCCATGTGACACCAAGATGTGTATTTCTGTTATTGATGACTTTGTAACTTGGTGTAACGCCTGTGTACAATGGTTGCTCAGTAACACTCTTGATGGGCTTGCAGTTCTTAGCTTCCTACTGCAGAGCAGGATTTCATTCTCTGTATGTGAGATAGGTCTGCCCTGGTCCAGGAATGGGCTTTTTTTTTTTTTTTTTCATCATCTCAAAGTTTTGCTTTTAAGTTGACAGTGATGTCTTATACTTTTTGGCATAAGTTTTTACATATTTAAATTCTCAAAACGTTTTCCCTACTGAGGAAGCCAAGGCTGGCAAATGATGACTTATAAATCATGTGAATCATTCTGATTACCCACAGGACATTTTTTTCCTTAATATTAGTCATTCCAAAATTGCACTTGTATCACAAAACTGTCCTTTCCTGAATCGTGTGTGATAAGTGTGTGACCCATTCCTCTCTAATTACTGCAGTTAAGATTAGTATGTTTTCAAAAAGGAAGCTATCTGTAAAAATGATGTGAGAGTTTTTCATTTCTCAGGTTCACTTGGCAAGTTACATTATACAGATATCTTCCATTTTAAATAAAGCCACTACTGTACCTATGTTAAAACTTATAGAATTATGCCAAAGAAGGCTCATGTGTTTCCTAAAGAGTTTTCTCTTGGATCTATCAAGAAATAATTCCCGCCCCCCCCACCAAGGAAATATACCACGAATTTTGTCAGTCATTGAGACAATAAGATTTACTCTTCTGATATTAATATTATAACTTATTTTGCTGGAATACAGCTATTATATAAAGGAAAAGATATGACAATTGGATTCTAGGATCCAAAGTGACTCAGAGGTCAACTTTTCTTCCTTTCTCACTTTTTCCAAATGTAACCTAAAATCCCGTAGGCTTAAAGAAATTTTCCAGAAGAAAATCTTTATATGAAAGCAACAGTGTCGGGCTTCCCTGGTGGCGCAGTGGTTAAGAATCTGCCTGCCAATGCAGAGGACAAGGGTTCAAGCCCTAATCCGGGAAGTTCCCACATGCCGCGGAGAAACTAAGCCCGTGCGCCACAACTACTGAGCCTGCGCTCTAGAACCCGCGAGCTACAACTGCTGAGCCCGTGAGCCACAACTACTGAAGCCCGTGTGCCTAGAGCCTGTGCTCCGCAACAAGAGAAGCCACTGCAATGAGAAGCCCGCGCACCGCAACAAAGAGTAGCCCCCGCTCTCTGCAACTAGAGAAAGCATGCACTCAGCAAGGAGGACCCAACGCAGCCAAAAATAAATAAATTAAAGAAAAAAAAACAACAGTGTGGACTTCATATCATTAATTCTGGAAAGAAAAGCACAAAGTCCATTTTCTAATCTTAATTTGTTGTACGTGAGTATCTTGTGCTGACTTCTGGCATCAGTGGGAGTTCGGTGCTTTCGTCCATTAATTGATTTTACAAGCATTTATTGATATCTGCTTTATGGCAGGGATATAGTGGCGAACAATTACAACCACAAAAAAACAGACTCTGCCCTCCTCAAGCTTACATTCTAATGGAAGAAATAGACAGCAAACAAAGGATCAGGGGTGGTTATAATTCTCTGGGGTTGCTGTGTGGAGTGTGGAATGTGGTGGGGTGAGGGGGAAGAGGCACGGTGGTGACAGCAGACAGAGATGACCAGGACAGAAGTGGTGGCTTGGCTGAGAGCAGTAGCAGTGGAGAAGGAGAGAAATGGACAGATTGGGGATAAGATTTGAAATAGAGCTACAGATCTCCAACATACTATATGTAAGGCTACCTTGGTCCAGCTTCCCAGAAACAGACTGAGATGGAGATTTGGGGGCAGGAGTTGCTTGCAGAGTGTTCTCAGAATGCCTGTGGTCTGTATATGTATAACTGATTCACTTTGTTATAGAGCAGAAACTAACACACCATTGTAAAGCAATTATACTCTAATAAAGATGTTAAAAAAAAAAAAAAGAACAGCTGTGATGGAGTGAAGGAAGCAGGGTAGGGGAGTCGAGGTTGAACTGCAGTTACAACAGAGGCCTCAGCTGACCTCAGGGGGAGAGCTGAAGTTGGGCTGGCCCTTCTGATATGTCCCAAAATGAAGCGAGGAAGGGGTGGGTCTTTGTGCCCCTCATGAACAAGTCATTGGAAATGGGCTGCTCAAGGAGAGGACCTGGGCCAGGCAGCCCCCTTCAAAACAGGCAATTCCTGAAGAGGGACTCAGCTGGGAGTTGTCAGGAACCAGCATTCAGTGGCTGGGAAAATAGGTGCCTAGGTCCTAATGGGGGGCATTTGGGTGGCACATCACACCACCCACTAGAGTATACGTAGCTCTCACTTCCCTAGCAGGTGTTGTGTTCTAACCTAGACTGATGATAAAATGGTAATCTCAAATTTTTGAATTCTCCAAATTGAGTGAGCATCAGTCATCTGAGAGGTAAAGTGCATATTCCTGGACCCAGTCCCCCCAGTCAGAGGTCTGTGCTGTGATCAGAGATGCTTCATTTTTAATGAGTATTTTAAGTTATTCCGATGCAGGGGTCTGCAGATAACACTATGGAAAAAACAAAAAAAAATCTTGTGTTAGGTACAATTCTAAGAAGTGGCCAAGGCTTCCTGCCCCTGGTGTACATGCCCTGCATAATCTCAGGATTGTAAATTGGTGGATTTTACTCTAGTGATTAGATTACATTATATGGCACAGTGGATCTTAAGGTAGGGAAATTGTCTAGGTGGGCCTGACCTAACTACATGAACTCTTTAAGATCAGAGAGCCTAGCCTCATCATGTGAGACACTTAAACCTACAGAACAGTGAGTTGATAAATGGATATTCTTTTAAGCCACTGAATTTGTGGTGTTTGTTATGCAGTAACAGAAAATTAATACAAAAATTATTGCATTAAGCATATCCTGGAGACAGAACAGAGAAGAAATAGACTTGGTTCTGAGACTAGTTGTTCTAGGTGAGAGCATGGCAAGAAAGGGGATGTCCCCTTAAGTTCTTCCCAGTTAAATGGAGATGATATGCCCACCATGCCTCCCTCATGGGATTTTTTTGGGGTGGGAAGGTCCAATTCAGGTATAAACATAACATACAAAAGACTGAATCATTATTACAATATGAGCTCTAGGACTTTTACAAGATTCTTCATAGTGATTCTTCCAAACTAAATATATAGATTTTTGAATGAAAAAATTTTTGTGTACCTTAAAGATATATTGAAAGTACTTCCTCTGACTTTGAAACAAACAATAGAGCACCAAGCTACTCACTGGCTTGCCTGCCCAGTGCCAACACACCGTGGAACCTGGGTGAGCAGAGACTCAGGGTGCACTCCTTGCACATTGTAGGACTGGGTCGAGACTCTGTTAATGGGGGCAACAAGGGTGGACAACAGAGAGTGGAGTTAGGATCCAGCCAGGAAAAGAGAAGCCACATTGGCTATTACAACAGAGGAAATATAATGTACAGTATAGGTGTTGGAGGGCTGATGGGGCAAAATGGAACACTGGTGTAAACAGATAATAACTACCGGGAGTACTGATCACCACTTAGAACCGTGGGAAGAAAAGAAGAGGTTGGGATTAGCAAAATCTAGAAATTCAGAGGAGGGACCTCTTGGAGCTGGGATGCAGATCTCTGAGGAAGAAGCCCAAGTGGTGCTGGCACCACAGAAGAGGTGAAATGAGGCAGATTCTGGGCACGTTGAAAAAGCTGGAGTCTGGAACAGCTACTGCTGCTGGGGCAAACGGCCACTGCTAAGCTCGCAGTCTCTTTAATACCCCCTGTTGGCAGAACCCAGTAGGGGAGCAAGCAGGCAGAAGGAAAAGACTGTGTGCAGAGTCCAGCCACAGCATCACAGAGCAGGTTGTGAAAGGGTGGGTTTGGAGCTAAGAAGCAGTACCTTCATAACCAGCGGCCAGGGAAGTCTGATCTCATTTGAAGGATTCAAGACAGTGGTTGGAGATGGGAATGGTGGGAGAAGGCTGACTTATTATCAACTCCCCCTTTGCCCTAAGAAAAGATCCAAGGTCTAAGGAGCCTGAAAGGGACAGCTTTCTGACAATAGAAACCCTGGGTTGGAGAGAGAGGGATGAGAGCGGTAGGTGGCTGGCTAGAGACTACCTGTCAGGGCATGTTCCGATATGTCCCAAAATGAAGCGAGGAAGGGGTGGGTCTTTGGAGAGCATGAGTGATGCTCTCCATCAGAGCCAGGCTGGGGGACTAAGCTCCTACTTCTCCAGTGAGGGTACTTGTCCCCCTGGAGGGACATAGAAGAATTCAGGAAGTGTATAAAAACTATAGGATGAGCATGGTGTATCTTCTAGGAATGTCACCTTTTCTGGAAGGTTTTAGGGAAAATATTTGAAGAAATCTAGGGGTTTGAAAGTGGTAATGGTGTTCTTGAACTATTTGGATATTACAAAAGTCATAGTGGAAACTATAGCCATAATAAATCTGTACAACATTCCATACATCATCTTTTGGGGGTGGAATTATGTTAACTCCTTCAGGTGACACTGGCTGACATACAGGTCTACATGCGGAGGCCCCTGAAAATATTTTCATATTAAAAATGTATTGTGGAATGGGGTGCAAATTTTACTTTTAACACTAATATATAAGATGTCGAAGCAAATGTGTGTTTACAATAGACAATATCAACTCACCCATCCTTCCAGAGTCCTTGAAAAAGTTTGGGGACTTCTAGTCATTATGATCTGTCACCTGAAATTTTTTTTTTTTTTTTTTTGTCACCTGAATTTTTTAATGCTCAAGGAGGAGGTCTCTATTTTTTTTTTTTTTTTTTGTCTAGAAAAGACTTTTTCTTTCCTATTTGAAATTACAAACATTTTATTTTATTTTTAAAATAACTTTATTTATTATTTATTTATTTATGGCTGCGTTTGGTCTTCGTTGCTGCACGTGGGCTTTCTCTAGTTGCGGCGAGCGGGGGCTACTCTTCGTTGCGGTGCGCGGGCTTCTTGTTGCGGTGGCTTCTTTTGTTGACAAGCTCGGGCTCTAGGCACGTGGGCTTCAGTAGTTGTGGCACATGGGGACTCAGTAGTTGTGGCGCACGGGCTTAGTTGCCTTGCGGCAGGTGGGACCTTCCCGGACCAGGGCTCGAATCCGTGTCCCTTGCCTTAGCAGGTGGATTCTTTTTTTTTTTTTTTTTTTGCGGTATGCGGGCCTCTCACTGCCGTGGCCTCTCCAGTTGCGGAGCACAGGCTCCGGACGCACAGGCTCAGCAGCCATGGCTCACGGGCCCAGCCGCTCCGCGGCACGTGGGATCCTCCCGGACCGGGGCACGAACCCGTGTCCCCTGCATCGGCAGGCGGACTCTCAACCACTGCGCCACCAGGGAAGCCCAGCAGGTGGATTCTTAACCACTGTGCCACCAGGGAAGTGCCTGAAATTACAAACATTTAAATTATAAAAATTAAAACTTAGTTTTCTTAAGCCTTTATATTAAATTTAGAAATCTTGTTAGACTTTTTAATAAGCCTACTAAAACAAGAAGAGTCATCTTTGTTCTCAGATTAACGGTAGATTAACTCAATTTGAACAGATTAAATCCCCCGCACATTGGTCACACTTATAAACTTAATTAAATTCCCTTAAACATTTTAAATTGCATTTGTACATTTAATATATTTAATTTTCTTAAGTGTTTCAAGTGCCCAACAAGGCAAATTTATGACCTAAAAAGCAAAACCTTTCTAAGTACTTAGATAACTCTCATGTATTAAGTAAATTAAATTTATAAATATAGTTATCTTTTGTTCTCTTAAATATTACAATGCTGGTTAAATATTTCCTCAAGGTTTCTTTTGTTTTTCAACTTAAAATTAGAAGTCAAAAACCAGTTATACCTTTCAAACTGAGTTCACAGGATAAGCCACCAGATTTTCTAATCTGCCATGTTCTCTAGCCCTTTAAATAACCTTGATTATTACAAAACTGATTCCAAAAGTGAATATAAAATTGTGAGTTATATGGCTTTGATTTGCTTCTTCATCTCTATTCAATTCTAATCTTTTCCAGTGTTGAAAGGCATTTTCCCAAATACAGGAAAACAATTGTACCATCTTGGGTGGGTCCATATGACAGGATTAACCATTCCTGACTACGACATTGTTGGGATTTTGATCAGGGTACAGACCTTTGGGGTCCATGAATCACAAATGATCATGTTGGATCATTTTTGAAGATGGAGGTTTGAAGCCCTATCTTGGGTTACATTTAATAAATTTGTTTTCTGGCTATTTCTATTCTATACTCTATTTTTAAAATTGAGATATAATTTGCATATAACATTGTGTAAGTTTAAGGTATACAAAGTGTTGATTTGATACACTTACATATTGCAATGTGATTACCACTGGTAGCACTGGCTAACCTCTCTACTGTGTCACAGAATTACCATTTCTTTTTTGTTGTGGGAATAATTATGATCTATATCCTTTCATTTTCTCCTCTTGTCTGATATATTAGTGCCTTCTCTTGTCTGGGTCTGGTCACCACTTAAAGACGTTTTCATTTCTTATCTTCTGGTTCTCCCAGCAGAGCATTATTCTGCTGTGGTGGCCAGATAGCAGGTGTGGGTACATGTGGGAGAAGGCCTTCCATCTCACCCTCTGGATACAACCGCAGGTGCAAAAAACACTTAGTGTGAATGAACAAATGCGTTTATAGGAGGAGCCAGGAGAAGCAAGAGTCAGCATCCCTCTCCCACTCTCACTTTCCTTTCTGCCGTTGCCACTGAAGGGATGTAAAATTTGTGCTAACCAGACAGGGGCCAGAAGAGAGTAAGGGGCTTGGGCTCTAAAAATACCTCTTGATGTACACCCCTGAAGGAGTTAGGAACTTGGCGTGTGGCTTCAAACAGACTTGGATTTGAATCTTGCCTCCACAATTGAAGAAAAGCACGGAAAAGTTATCTGACCTCTCCGATCCTATTTTCTCAACTTTGAAGTCCCCAACTCATGGCATGATGGTTATAATCATTTGAAATTGTGTACATAAAGCAGACAGCACTGTGCCCAGCACACAGTTCACTATAATTACCAATTTATCGATTCATTTTTCCATCTCCATCTTGTTCAGTGTACTGTCTCCGGCACTTAGCATAGAGCCTGGCACCAGCACTTGTTGGATGGATGACTTCCTATCCATGACAATATTTGGGCCAGCTGCTAGAACTGTCAATGTTGGATGCTACTTGTACCCAAGTGACTTGCTTGGGCCATGCATGGAGCATCGGTGTTATATGAATGCTATGGTGATTGTTTTGTGTGATGTGTGTTTATGCTGTTGGATATCAGGGTAAAGCCACAGTCATGTATACAGAGTGAGGTCAGACCTGAAGGATAAGAGAATTCATTGTGTCATCAACTAGGTAAAAGGCCTCTATTGCAGAATTGGGTGGGAGAAGCGTAGGTGGGTAAGAGAACAGTGATCTTTCTTTCTCTTGGACTTGACCACAGAGGTGTCAAGATGACTGGGAAGAGATTGTGACAAAGTCTTTACATGACACCCTTCATATATGGCCACTTTCTGAGTCTTAGCCCTATCTTATTCTAATTGCCATCCGAGATAGCTACACTCTGACTCCAAAAGGCTGGGATTTCTTCTTTCTCCTGGCTCTTAACCGGTTACCAGGGATTCTCAATTTCATCACTATTGACATTTTGGCCCAGATAATTCTTTGCCGCAAGGGGCTGTCCTGAGCATTGTAGGAGGGTTAGTAGGTACTGTAGCGGGGAGCAATGGGATGCTGTACTCACGAGATGCCAATAGCATCTCTACAATTGTGACGATAAAAAATGTCTGCAGACATTGCTGAATGTCCCCTAGGGAAGCCCGTTTGCAAACCACTGAACCAGACTCTTTCTTATGTTTTTTGTATTTACTTCCCTCATATGCCCTTTGGCACTTTGTAAAGTCTTCTTGAAAATTCTATCCTAACTGTGCTAAGGAGTAAGGAAACATATTTTGCATAAGCATAAACCAGGTCCTTAAAGGAGCAGACCGTGACAGCTACTGAGGTTGATGGTGGCAGTAAGAATCAAAGCAAAAGAATCTTAAGGGGAATTAATTAAAATGCAGTTTCCCATCTGGAACTTCTCTTTAAAGCATTCGACACTAAGAAGGATGGTGGATTTGCTTATGTTGATTTTGGAATTTTTTCCACTCTGAGACAGGTGCACATTTAAGAAGTTCTGAATAAGTGTCATGTCCCTTTATGGAGGCCTAATTAGAGCTGGGTTTCATAGTTTTTAACTGGGAAGGGAAAATACAAAGGGTAAAAAGTTTAAACGTGGCTGAAAGCCCAAGAAATAAATTTGCAAAGTGCTTTATGGCCTTTCCAGCTGTATCAGAAATTAAGAGAGAATGACGGTGCCATTTCCTGGTAGCCAAACATCTGGAAATGTTTTTCCCTTGTTTTCATGGGCACCATGGTTGACTCACAAGGGACTCTCCCTCTTGGCATCTTTTACATGGAGTGCTAGTTGCAACTTGTTGGCAGAGAAGATTGATGGATCCTTCAATTCCCTACACTTTCCTTGTCTTTTGAAACATTCCATCCAGGCCCCAAAATGCAATCCAGTGGAACAACACAATGGGGTGGCCTGCAAAGCAGGTGCAAAGTTTTGGAAGACATTCCAATACAGGTATCTCTGGGCAAGTGACAAGTCAATAAATGTATGTCCTAGGGCTAATTTGCATTTTTTAAAACCTGAGATATTGTGGAATAGGTAGGGGACAGTTTGCATATTAAGTTGAGTTCAAGAGACATTATTAAATGATGCAAGGGATTGGGCTGGACATCGGACTAGACATGGGACAGGGGAGGGGAGTTTGGTCGGGCAGGATCGCTTTTGGAAACATCCTCAGGTTGTAAGGGAGTGAAGTCAGGCATGAAAATAACTGTGATACACTTTGATACCCTGTAGAGGCAAAAGGCTATGGGAGAGAAGGAGGGGGGAGAGGCTACTTGTGATCCAGAAGGATGTGGGATGACCTCATGGAGGAGAAAGCATTTGAGCTCTGTAGGATTTTGACAGATGGAGTTAGATGGTGTGGAAGGACCCTGTAGCTGCAAGGAATGGAAGGGTACAAGCAAAGGAACGGAAATGTGAAAGAACAGGATGTGTTCTGGGGCTCAAGTGTGGCTGGGTACTACTGGGGGTACACAGGATGATTTTAGGTGGGCTGTGCAGGGCTGGCACTCAAGTAGTAAGAACCACAGAGCATTGCTGCTCATTCATTGTCCCTTAAATGTTTCATAAATAATCCCTAGGTACATGGGTACATTTTAAAATGTAATCATTATATTCAACTGTGAATTCAAGAACTGCTGTATAATTAAAATTTTTCTCTTAAATACATTTATTTAGGAAGAAAAGTGGAGTTAATTTAAAGAGAAAATTAAATAATAGAATAGGTGGATAAGCAAATTCTGAAGATGGCATGTGAATGACTGAAGTTTGGGAAACACTAGACCAGAGGCACAAGAGATCAGAGGCAGAGGACTGGTCAATAGCCATTGGATTGACCGTCTTTGCAGTCAGCTAGATCATGACCAGTATTTGTGACCTGTGGCATAACAAGTGTGTAGTACTGAGCCCATCCATTTTTACATTTTTAAAAATGTAAAAAACATTTACATTTTTAACCTTTAAACCTTTTTACTTTACTGTGCACGAAAAGCTCTATTCAACTTAAAGGGATTTCTAAAAAATCATATACAAAAGCTTGCTAAGCCTGTAATTCTACTTCTGTAAATATTTTGAGCATTTCCTTCTAGACTTGTCTCCACTTACCCATGCACATATTTGATAAAGTTGGGATCATACTTTGTAAACTGTTTTGTATCTTCTTTGGCCATCTATGATAGTTTCATGTGCATTATCCCACGTTACTCTGTATTCCCTCAAAAAAGATTTTTTCCATTTGGAGGAATGTACCATGATTTAATCATTCCTAATGTTGGACTTTTAGGTTGTACCCAGTTGTTTGGACAGATAACAAAGTTGTTAGAAACAGTCTCTTTATGGCCATCGTCAAAAAAAAATGTACAAATAGGGGCTTCCCTGGTGGCGCAGTGGTTAAGAATCTGCCTGCCAATGCAGGGGACACGGGTTCGAGCCCTGGTCTGGGAGGATTCCCGCATGCTGCGGAGCACCTAAGCCCGTACGCCACAGCTACTGAAGCCCGCGTGCCCAGAGCCCGTGCTCCACAACAAGAGAAACCACCACAATGAGAGGGCACCGCAATGAGAGGCTCGTGCACCACAGTGAGGGGTGGCCCCTGCTCACCACAACTAGAGACAGCCCGCGCAGCAACGAAGACCCAACGCAGCCAAAAATAAATAAATTTATAAAAAAAAAAAGTACAAATAATAAGTCCTGGCGAGGGTGTGGAGAAAAGGGAACCCTCCTACACTGTTGGTGGGAATGTAAATTCATAAAGCCACTGTGACGAACAGTATGGAGGTTTCTCAAAAAACTGAAAATAGAGCTACCATATGATCCTACAGTCCCTGCTCACCACAACTAGAGACAGCCCGCGCAGCAACGAAGACCCAACGCAGCCAAAAATAAATAAATTTATAAAAAAAAAAGTACAAATAATAAGTCCTGGCGAGGGTGTGGAGAAAAGGGAACCCTCCTACACTGTTGGTGGGAATATAAATTCATAAAGCCACTGTGACGAACAGTATGGAGGTTTCTCAAAAAACTGAAAATAGAGCTACCATATGATCCTGCAGTCCCACTCCTGGGCATATATCTGGAAAAGGCAAAAGTTCTAATTTAAAAAGATACATGCACCCCAGTGTCCACAGCAGTACTATTTACAATAGCCATGACATGGAAGCAAACTAAGTGTCCATCAACAGACGAATGGATAAAGATGATGTGGTGTGTATATATATATCACTCAGCCATAAAAAAGAATGAAATCTTGTCATTTGCAGCAACATGGATGGACCTAGAGATTATCATACTAAGTGTAGTAAGTCAGATAAAGAAAGACAAATATTATATGATATCACTTATATATGGAATCTAAAAAAAATGATACAAATGAACTTATTCACAAAACAGAAACAGGCTCAAAAACATAGAAAGCAAACATGGTTAACAAAGGGGAAAAGGCAGAGGAGGGATAAGTTGAGAATATGGGATTAACAGATGCATATTACTATATATAAAATAGATAAACAACAGGACCTACTATCTAACACAGGGAGCTATATTCAATATCTTGTAATAAAATATAATGGAAAAGAATCCAAAAAAAGAATATAGATATATACATATATATGTATAACTGAATCATTTTGCTGTACACCTGAAACTAACACAATATGGTAAATCAACTATACTTCAATAAAAAAGAAATAGCCTCTCCTTCTTAAAATGTACAATTAGAGGTTTTTTTAGTATAGTCACAAAATAGTCCAACCATCAACATTCATTCCACAACATTTAAATCACCCCAGAAAAAAACCCCATAACCCATTAGTGGTCACTCCCATTTCCTCCCTCCCCCACACCAGCCCCTGGCAATCACAAATCTACATTCTGTCTCTATAGATTTACCTGTTCTGGACTCTTCATATAAATAGAATCATATAATACGTGGTCTTTTATGACCAGCTTCTTTCACTTAGTATAATGTTTTCAAGGTTCATCCACACTGTAGCATATATTAAGAAAGCATTAAAAATCCACTTATCTTCCTTATTTAAAACAAAACAAAACTTCTAGTTAGCTTCTAACAGAAAGGTGTCTCCTCTCCTCTCCCCTCCTCTCCTTTTCTTTCCCCACTCCTCTTTCTCTCATTTATATTCCCTCTCTCTCTCTCTCTCTCTTATGAAAAATAATTGTCTG
The DNA here is from genome assembly GCF_008692025.1 of Phocoena sinus. Classification (NCBI taxonomy): domain Eukaryota; kingdom Metazoa; phylum Chordata; class Mammalia; order Artiodactyla; family Phocoenidae; genus Phocoena; species Phocoena sinus. The sequence goes on from NC_045767.1 coordinate 73,022,811, forward strand.
CCTGCTGTGGGTTCTCCTGATTTTAGCACATCTTGATATGATGTCCTTCACCTCTTTCCCCTTTTCTGCTCCAGTCTCCATTTCTTCCAGGCTAATTTAAAGAAACAAGAAGGAACAACCTCTTTTTTTAGCTACAGCTTTCTCATCTATATCTACTGACTGATCATAAGGAAACTTACCTTATTCTGGAAATGATGGTAGAGGACTTCCTTTCCGGACAATGTTGTATGAAGAGCAGGCAAGCACTATTTTGCAGCATTTTCTTAACCTAGATCACGCACTTACTCAGTGCATGGCACCATAGGGGATGCTCTGCGGCCTATGAAGGTGGGAAAACCAAAGACCTGCTTTAGGTAGCTTGTATTCTAAGAAGGGATCTAAAACGTTCTTGATAATTCTGCTTCATAGTCATCCACTGGACTACACTCCTTCATGGGTTGGACCCACGTTCTGGTTCCAGAACACCTGCAGTGCTTTGCACAAAGCAGCCCTTATTTTTGTTAGGATGTCTTAAAAGAGATACACATAAAGTGCTGAGAAAGGTCAGGTGAGGTAGGGGCTAATTCTGGCTGGAGAGACCTAAGTAGGCTTCATGGAGAAAATGGTTTCTGTGGAAGGCAGTGAAGGAGAAGTAGGAGTCAGGCCTGTAGAGCTGGAAAGAGAATTCTAGGAAAAGAGGAAAGGTACAGAGGTGAAGTGGTGTGAGGCATGCCAAGGGAACCATGAGTCAAGTTAATGAGGAGTTAAGTTTGAAATAAACAAGAACGGGGCTTCCCTGGTGGCGCAATGGTTGAGAGTCTACCTGCTGATGCAGGGGACACGGGTTCGTGCCCCGGTCTGGGAAGATCCCACATGCCACGGAGCGGCTAGGCCTGTGAGCCATGGCCGCTGAGCCTGCGCGTCCGGAGCCTGTGCTCCGCGATGGGAGAGGCCACAGCAGTGAGAGGCCTGCGTACCACAAAAAAAAAAAAAAAAAAAAAAAAGAAGGAAGTTCAGAAGCTCACATCAGATGTCTCAAACTTCCAAGTAAGGAAAAAAGCAAGGGTGTCTTCAAAACATGAAAGGAGGGCTTCCCTGGTGGCGCAGTGATTGAGAGTCTGCCTGCTAATGCAGGGGACATGGGTTCGTGCCCCGGTCCAGGAAGATCCCACATGCCGCGGAGCGGCTGGGCCCGTGAGCCATGGCTGCTGAGCCTGTGCGTCTGGAGAGATCACAGCAGTAAGAGGCCCGCGTACCGCAAAAAAAAAAAAAAAAAAAAAAAAAAACATGAAAGGAATGGGGGTGGAATTTGGGTCCAAAGGAGTGTGGAAAAGGGTTTGGCTGTAGGATGTGGGTTGGAAACTCAAATAGACACAAGACATGAGATCTTGAGGTGTTTGTGGTCATACGTATGGAGATATCTACAAATATTGAACCATCTAGATTATAATTCAACCAGTATCTTAAATATATTGGTGCACATATTTTACATTTTAATAACTTACTTTCTATTAAAAATTAAAGTATAGCATACATTCATTTATTCATCATCTAGCAACAAATGTTACTAAACACTGTTTTAGACTCTGGGGACATAGCAGTGAACAAGATAGACAAGATTCCTGCCTTTTTGAACATTTACATTCTAGTGGGGAGTGGGGAGATAGCAAGAGCAAAACAAAGCAAGTAACAGAAAGGTGTATAATAATAGCAGAGGGCTTCCCTGGTGGCGCAGTGGTTGAGAGTCCGCCTGCCAATGCAGGGGACACGGGTTCGTGCCCCGGTCCGGGAAGATCCCACATGCCGCGGAGCGGCTGGGCCCGTGAGCCATGGCCGCTGAGTCTGCGCGTCCGGAGCCTGTGCTCCGCGACGGGAGAGGCCACAACAGTGAGAGGCCCGCGTACTGAAAAGAAAAAAAAAAAATAATAGCAGAGACAAGCATAGTTAAATATCATTAATTCAAAACGATTTATTCCAAATAATACACAAACATTAAAAGGCTGTTTCCTAGCTAATGCCATTTCCTAATATAAATATTAGAAAATCCAAACATGGTTCATTTGCGTGTATTTTCTCAAACACTTCATATGTCAAATTCACAGGGTTTTATTGTACCAAAGCAAAAAAGTTATTCAGCACAATATGAAAGGCAATTTGAAAATGTCTGGGACATTTCAACACAGGGTATATCTGTAATTAATGTCCAGAAAATCATGCTAAGAGTTATAACATCTTGGTAACAATAGATAACACGAATTTTTTCCTCTTGAATGTATTTATGTACATATTTAGATGCATAAGATGCAAAGATACATAAGATACCATTCCTACTTTCAAAGAGCTCCTAGTCTGGAGGAGGAAAGAATCCATTAGAAAGCTAACAAAATACACTGTAAATAACTGGTCCAAGTTCCAAGGGAGGCAAGCTGGGCCTTCCCTTGAACCTTCACTAACGTCACAACCTGGCCTTGAAGGATTCGGGGTGGGGGTGGGAAAGGTCTGCTTAGGTAGAAAGAACTGCATTAACAAAGGTGAGGAAGAAGCAGGTATAGAGAAAAGGAACTAATATTCATTGAGTTCTCAGCTCAACCTTAGGTACATAGTAGATACTCTCTAAATGTTTGCTCAGTGCCTAGGCATCTTTGTTGAAAAAGGACCATTAGAGCCATTTTGGAGATAAAGACACTGAGTGTCAGACAGATGAGATCATATTTCTAAAGTCACGTAGCTAGAAGTTGGGAGATTTAGATATTGACCCCCTGGCTGTCTACCTAACAAACTTCTGTTCTTTGCCCTGTCCAGATGGGTGGCTAAAGTCTAGGGTGTGTAGTGAGGGAGCAGAGTGGGCATTGTAGCTGGAGGGGAACTTAGACACACAATTTGGGACTGGACTGCAGCCATCCCTAAATGACATTCTAAGGAACATATGCTGCTCCTAGTAGGAAGCCACCAAAGATCTTAAGGTACGAGAGTAATGTCATCAGTCTTTATTTTAGGAACAAAGTATGTGTGATAAGAGTGGAAGTTAGGGGGTGGGAATGGGGACAGTGGCTATGAAAGTAGACTGATAGACAAGTTAAGAATGCTATTGTACAGAGTTGATGAGGATGAGTAGATCTGAGACTGAACAGGGGCTGTGGAAATGGAGACCCAGGGGAAAGAGGCCTGGAAACAAGTCACCACCATTCACTGACCAGACGGATCTGAGGGACGGGAAGGGATACACGATAGTGCTGGGATATCTAGTTCCGGTTTGGATGATGTCATTAACTGAAACAGGGTAAATAAGAAAAGGAATGCAGTTGGTGGGCAGAAGATAATATTTTGGACATTTTGAGTAGAGCCATCCAACGAAAGATGTATAATGGACGGCAGGAAATATGAGATGAGCACAAAGGAGACTGGCTGGAACAAGAAAGTGTTGGAAACCACTGGTCTCTAAGAGACAGGGCCAGATGATGGGAGGGCCAAGGAGAGGTGTAGAAGGAGGAGAGAAGAGAGGAGAGGGGCAAGGCAGAGGAGGGGAAGTCAGCAATGGAGGCTAAGGAAGGAAGGCAGAGAGGTACCAGGAGACCCAGAGAAGGCTTATGGAGGCCAAGGGAAGAGTCTGGGGGGAGGTGGAGTTGGCTGATTGAAGGTTTTCAGTGACCTCACTGAGATCAGCTGCCCGAGAACAGATGGGGCAGAAGCCAGGGTGAGGAGTAAAGAGTGAGTGAATGATTAGGAAAAGACAGTACAGTCGATTCTTTCAGAGTTTCACAGCAATGAGATGAGAGACTGTATAACTTGAGGGGAGTACAGAGTAGAGAGAAATCTTAGTGTGGTCCTGTGGGAAGTTTGTGAAGTGGCATCTGCCTTCGTCAGTCACCAGAGGAGAAAAGTGAGTGAAGCACAGTTCTCTCCCTTCCACTCGTGGGCAATGCAGCTTTCCTAACATGGAGCGGAGAATCCGACTTAGTAGCAGCATCCTTTCTACCACTTTTAAAAGATCGGAGTATTGCAAAATTGCTGTTCTTGGGGTATGTCCTACTGATCGCTTTATAATGATGTTCTCTTCGGGAGGGAGAAAGATAGGACTGGACTTGTAGCAAAAGGCTGTAGCAGGTGGCTAAGTGCCTCAATTCTGAGCCAGGCTGCTGAGACTCAAAGCCCACCTGTCATTTGCTGTGCAACCTTTGTCAGTGATTTAACCTCTCTGTGGCCCAGTTTCCTCATCTGAAAACAAGAGTAGTAGTAGTGCTACAATAGTGATGGATTGTTGTGAGCATTACCCAAGTTAATAAGACAATATGAAGAACTTGGTATAATGCATGGCATAGAGTCAGCCCCATGGAGGTATTAGCTGTTATTGTTAATAGTTACGCCAAGGATCTTGGGCATCAGTGCTGCAAAGGACCCTGGGGTTTAACTAACCGTGACCTTTCCACCTGCCACCAGCCCATGTTACTGCTATGATTGCTTTGTCTGTTCTTCACCAACATGAAATTCTTTTAATTTTGCATGAAACAGACCTGCAAATTAATATTTGCTTTTTCAAGATTAGAAGAGGCAGTTCTTAAGTAGAAAAACAATGGACTCTCCTGCAAGGTAATAAGGAAGAAGACACTCTTTAGGAGAAACTCATTTTGGTGTAGTAAAATTCTGAAGCACAGTGCTCATAACTGTATAACCAAATAAATAGTTATAATACTGGGGATGGAGGGGTGTCTACATGCATTTAATTATCTGACTCTTTTGATTTGTTTTAACTGTATAGGGAAGCTATGTTTATGCTTCACATCTTTCTTAAAACATTTGTCCTCTAAAATATTCCAAAGCACCAAAGTAAAACCTCTGGCCTCAGGCAGTATGCAAAAATAACCTTTTATTTTGTTGTTAGCTTTGATGGCAATGCAGTCTATTATTTGGAATTGCTCTACTTCACTGTCCCCTGCTGGTCAAGGCCCAGGACAACCCACAGTTCCATGACCACACTGGTCAGCTTCTGATTTTGTGCTCCCCAAAGGCTGCAAAAAGATAGCCCAATTTCTTCTAATTAAGAAAATACATTGCTATTTTAACTTACATCCTGGCCAAGTCCTGGTTTTGTGTGACCTGTAACTTATTCAGTTTGGGGGACCCTCTTTAAGATGAAAGAATAAAAAATTAGAAACACAAAATCAGATATGGAAGAGAATATCTATTTTTGAATGAGAAAAGAAATAACAGGTCACAAATTTCAAAATGCTGACAACTGCTACAAACACCACATAATCCAGAAAACTAAAATAATTTTTATTAACGAGCTCTCTCACACACCTCCCTAACACTCTTTTTCCCTGCATTAAACAATTCTTCGTCTCTTAGTTAAAAAAAAAAACGATTTTGTAATATTTTCTGTGGTGGGAATAGAAAGATAATTCAGATTTCCCTTGATCATGGTTCATCAAATTTTTTTACTGTTGAGAAGAATTTCTCTCAACTTCACAAGCCATTTGTAGTGTTGCATGCATTTTAGGCTGGTGGTAAAATTTGGGGAAATTTCTATGATCCATGTATGAGATTTCAGGACATTTTCTAACTATCTTGTATAATATGTAATCTTGAATACTCTTTGAAATTGATAGCACTTATTAACCAGTTTATCTCTATTGTTCCAATTAAAGGTATTTTCGCTTCCCTCCCTTAATGGGATCATCAAACAATCCAAAAACCAATTTATTACTTCTATTTGAAATTCGTCTCTTCCTCTTGATGAATTACTGCTTTTGGTATGATCTGAAATTTTTTGGTCACAATTTGCTTTTCAATGTCAGTCTAATTTCTCTTGGTTTCATTCTTCATAGTAAGCACTTTTGTTTCATATTCCACTAATTTTTTAATCCGAATTTTCTTTCAAAATGGTAACTATGTGAGGTGATGGGTGTGTTAGCTAACTTTATTGTGATAATCATTTCACAGTAGATATGTATATTACACCACCATGTCGTACACCTTAAATTTATACAGCTTGGTCAATTGTACCTCAATAACGTTGGAAAAAAATGTTTTCTTTCGGTTCTTTAATAAAATAAATGACAGATCAAATGATGTTTGTCGCTTCTCATTTGTTTTACTGAGATTTTGCAAAACAACTTTCAAAACTGCAGCTGATACATTCCCCACCCTCCCCAATTTCTCCTCAGCAGGAACCATAACTGCCTGCAGTCACTCTAATGCCTTCGATATGAGGGAAATGTGATAGACAAGAAGTTGGAGTGGAAAGGGACAGCTATCTAAACCAACTGTGGTTAAAACATCTTACTTTTGAAAATTTTGTGTAAATGGATGATCATGTGAGCACAGTGCTGGGACCCCTCGCAGGGGTCATTAGCTGCACGGGGACTCTTCCACATCTCACTGTAATCCCTTCTGTTTCCAGGAAGTGCCAGAGTTTGGGGACAACACTGTATTACTTATTGATTCCTTTCTGCTGTTCCTGTCCATGCAGAAAAGTGTTTTAGTTTAGATCAGGTTGATGGAAAGTCAGTCTAAAAGAGAGAAAATTCAGAATTAGGAAATATTTTTAAATGTACATTAAAAAAAGTAGATCCACAATTATATTTGATGATTTCACCTCTCTCAAGAATTGATAGAGCAAGTAGACAGTCAGTAAGGATATAGTAAACTTGAACAACATTGTGAATAAACTTGTCCTAATTGATATTTATAGAGCAGTGCATACTTGAAAATGTACATTTTAAGGTATGAACTAGAAATCAAGAGACTGGTCTAGTTTTGTCCGTGCAATAACTTGACCTTGGGTATGTCACTTACTCATTTGTAAAATGAGAGAACTGGGGTATCTGCCTAACTAAATAACTGGATCCCTTTGGTTTCTAAGATCCTTTTTAATTCTAAAACTCCATGAACTTGATATGCATATGGAACAGACACTAGGCTGATTGCATGAAGAAGGCAAATCAGACCTTTTTTGTTATTTTATTTATTACTTTTTGGCATATGAAAGTTTATTACTATTGTGCTTCCACCATCAAAATTTATGATCTTGGTCTTTCCTTCTTGCCTTTGTATAGGGCCTAAAGAGAGATGTCGGCTACTTTGACAACCTTAAAGTGGACTCTAGGAATGTCAACAACAGCATGACCTTTGCGACCAAATCCAGCAACTGAAACTTCATCATTTTCCTCAATAAAATTCAAGCAACCATCATTGGGTACAAAAGCTGTGATTTTTTTTTGCCATTCTTGATTAGCTGAACCATGACTTCCTGATGGCAGAATTTGGCTGCTTGGCTTCAACCATTACGTTTTCAAGTGCAATTCTCTTGGCGTGAGAAGCACCTCCAAAAGGGCTGGGCTTCAGGGCTGTGTCAAAATGGGCTTTCTTGTACTGTTTATCATGCCACTTCTGGTCTTTTCGGTGGCTACAGAGCTTCCTGACAGTACAGAAACCGCAACACTTGACCATCCTGCCGGCACCAAGGGTCTGAGTGAAAGAGAGATGCAGCACTGGAAGGAGCCACAAGCCATCTCGAGCCCAGACCTTTTTTTTTTTTTTTTTTTGGTACGCGGGCCTCTCACTGTTGTGGAGCACAGGCTCTGGACACGCAGGCTCAGCGGCCATGGCTCACGGGCCCAGCCGCTCTGCGGCACGTGGGATCTTCCCAGACGGGGACACGAACCCTTGTCCCCCGCATCGGCAGGCGGACTCTCAACCACTGCACCACCAGGGAAGCCCGATCCCAGACCTTTTTTAAAAAAAAAAAAAAAAGAACTTGCAATAATTACTTGTAATTAGTGTGATTATTTCTTGTGTGCTATTAGGCTTGAAAACTTTGGTTTTAATAAATGGCCTAAGCGTTTGCTCTCTCTATATTATTATATATATTATATATTATTAATTGGCTTAGAATCCCACATTCTTCTGTTATAGTATACAATTTACTTACAGCCCAGTTCTATAGTGATTACCACTGATTTAATATTGTCAAATTAATATTGTATGTATATATTTCTAGGCAGAGCATCATTGGGTCGTTAGACTTTTTATTGTTGAAAATGTGCCACCTTCTAGGGAAAAAGTAGTTTTAAAAATAATTTAAATAAAAAATAAAAGTCTTGTTGCTATAATCTGCTTTGTATTCTCAAATTATATTGTCTCTTGGAAAGATCGATGCTATTTCCATCTGACCAGCCAGTTTGCAAGTCTGAAAACAGGTATTGAGACCCAAAGTATTGGGTCCCAGATTCATTCTCTCCCAGGTGGCCCTGGGCTCCTTATGAGAATTTCTTCCATCCCTCCCTGGCAACCTACTTTACATCCTAGAGATCTCCAGGAGCAACAGTGCCAGAATTCCTTCTGATACACCCTCTGCCCTCCTCCAATGTCTCCTGGACAATGCATCTGTCTCATAAGTAAGAGGGACTGATCAACTGATCTTTTCCAGGACAGATGTTACGCTGCAGTTTCCACCACTGGACACAGGACCAGCTGGAACGAACATCTTTGCTCAGTGGGCCTCTTGTTTCAAGTTGGCCTTAGCAAGGTCCCCATCACATAGACCACCCAGTGCACACATGGTTAGTAATGCCACATATGGCACGGACGTCTTGGCCTCTAGGGACACGTTTTAGGAAAACACACCTGTCCTCTCATGCCACCTTACTCCAATTACCCCCCAGGAGATGCTGGTGGTTTGGGAAGGAGTTGTTGGCATACAACCCTCAGGTCCTCCTCCTTTTCTCTCTGGGATCACTGCAGAAAGCACGTGTCATGTCCTGCAATTGACCACCCAGTAAAAACTCAGCCTGGTAGGGTGAGGCCTGTGGTTTTCTAGGCCTGCCTGTGGCTGACTCCCTCAGATCTTACACTATGTGCCAAGACACGGGAACTAAGCTAATCAAGACACGGTTCCTTCCCAGGACATCTAGCAACTATGAAGATGTAAAAATTAATACAAACTTGCGTATTGTATTACACACCCAAATTAATACAAAAATTAATACACACCCAAAACTGGGCGCTCCCAACACTTTCCCAATTTATCTACCCGCATAAATTATTCCAGCTTTGGAGAGTCATCCCACAGGAATACTCCTGACTTAATTGCATATAATGGAATGGGTAGTACTGCAGAATGTTTTCTGTTTGCCTATTGGAATGGGAGAGAATAGACAGGGAGGTGAGGAAAGAGGAGGAGGGAGCAAACTGGAAACATTTCAAGCAGACTCCGGTGCTGAACTCGTTTTAACTTGCCAGGACGCTGTAGAGTACATCATCACACACGCCTCGTCCTGTTTGTGTTAAGTCAGTAAGGTTCACTTGAGCGTGTCCTAAGTGGCAGGTACATTTCACATTCTTTGTCCTTGGTTTCAAGGTCCCTTCATTAGGCCGCACTGGTATGTTTGGGGAAATTTCTGTTTTAGACCAAATGATTACTCCCTGAACCCCAAATACAACTTCACTTTTCCTGACTTTGTTCCTTTTCTAGATGTCACTGCATTTACCTGGAATGGCCTTCCCCCAATCCCTGGCCTTTGTAATCTGCATCCTCCCAAGCCCACCTGCCTTGGTCACCTTAGCAGATGTGAGCTTTTGCTCTGTGTAAGAAAGACCCATCCTTTGCTGTTTCTGAATCTGTTTCCTTAGTGAGTTACCTGCAGAATTTTATTTTTTTCTCCAGTTTTCTCTAGTGGGGACCCTGAATCGGTTTCTCACAGTTCTATCATGGCTGGAGTCTAACATATAATGACTTCACAGACACAGAAGCAATTTCTCATGCTTCTCAAAAAAGACACCCGTATGGATATCTACTTGATTCATTTGTTCATGTATCTTGTTTCAGTTCAGATTATATATTTTTGGAGGGATATATGTTTTGTATCTTCTAAGATACTTATTTAACAACCGATGTTCAGTTAATGGCAGAAGAGAAGGAACACATTCCCCCTGAATTCTGGAAGACATAAATCAAAGAAGTCTACCATGAGCCCCCAAACCTTTATCCTAAAACTTTGTATGCATTTTACAATCCTGTCTGTAACATACCCCTGTTTGTTTTAACATGAAAATGTTATGAACTGCTTATACTAGGTAAACTTAATGCTTTGAAAAGGTGTGCCATATTGAATTTCTGAGTCTATATATCCTCTGATCCACCGCCGCTCACCCCTGCTGTGTATTCCAGTTGAAAAAGCATGGTGGTTAGAAGTTAAATAAATGTTTATGGGATGAATAAATGAATTAAAAATCTGATAACACTAATGGAAATTTTGTATTTAGGCAACTCCTTCCAGAAATTTATATATTGGGTCACAGTCTTCCAAGGGAGTTAACTCACCAGCAGGAGTATGATCTGTGTTTCTTTCAAGTCCGGCCAGCTAGTCCACAGATGCAATCATTCCTTACTATAATTAGCTTCACTTTACAGGTGGGAAAGTGGAGGCTTAGGCAGATAAACAAGCACCACAGTAGCCGTGAGTAAATAGACCATAACACCCCTGTCTCTCAGGGCACCCAGGCCAACTCCCTCCTGCAGGGGCCCCAAGCACCCCCAGCTCAGGCCTTCACGTAGCACTTTTCATGCCGGGTTGAGATTACTTGAGCACTTCAGACTCCACCCATGGGCCAAGAGCTCCTCCTTGCTGGGACTATGTCTTGATCATCTCTGCGCACTCAGCTTCCCACACAGCGGGCTCCTAGGAAGTGTGAGAATGAATAAATAAAAATATATAAATCCAAAAAACTGCTGAATGATCCTTGATTTTCCAGGCCTGTCTTCTAAGTAGGCCCTTGTTTTTTTAACTTGTGCTAAGAGTACAAGTCTAAATGAAAAAACCTAATGCTTACATTAGAACATGAACTCAATGTTTCTCAAGACTTTCTTATTCTATTTTTACTGTATTGAAAATGTTCACTCAAACATATCTTCTTTACTCTGGATTGATTCCCTTTCAACTCTTTGGGAAACCCTACTGGACCAGGCCACAGCGATTGTTTTTGTCTCTGAGAACAGGCACTCCCTGCTCTGCTGCTGCAGGAACACAGCTTGGTTGTCTTCTGTGGGGATGACATGAATAATCTTGGTCACCACTCTTACAGGACCCTGAGTTAAACTGACTTCAGATAGATACAAGGAAAATTCCTTGTTAACTATTTTATAGGTACAGATGGCAAATCTACAACTTGTAATGGTTTTTTTTTTTTTTTTGTGGTACGCAGGCCTCTCACTGTTGTGGCCTCTCCCGTTGCGGAGCACAGGCTCCGGACGCGCAGGCTCAGTGGCCATGGCTCACGGGCCCAGCCGCTCCACGGCATGTGGGATCTTCCCGGACCGGGGCACGAACCCGTGTCCGCTGCATCGGCAGGCGGACTCTCAACCACTGCGCCACCAGGGAAGCCCTATCTGACTTTTTTGATTATAGCCATCTTAGTGAGTGTGAAGTAGTATCTCATTGTGGTTTTGATTTGTATTTCCCTAATGAAATGATATTGAATATATTTTCCTGAATATACTTTGCTTATTGGCTACTTGTAGATGTTCTTTGGAAAAAGGCCTATCAAATCCTTTGTTCATCTTTAAAGTGAGTATTACTGAGTTGTAATTTTATTTTATTTTATTTTATTTTTAAAATAATTTTTATTTATTAATTTTTGGCTGCATTGGGTTTTTGTTGCCGTGCACGGGCTTTCTCTAGTTGTGGTGAGTGGGGGCTACTCTTTGTTGAGGTGCACGGGCTTCTCATTGCGGTGGCCTCTCTTGTTGAGGAGCACAGGCTCTAGGCGTGTGGGCTTCAGTAGTTGTGGCTCACAGGCTCTAGAGCGCAGGCTCAGTAGTTGTGGTGCACAGGCTTGGTTGCTCCACGGCATGTGGGATCTTCTTGGACCAGGGCTCGAACATGTGTCCCCTGCATTGGCAGGCAGATTCTTAACCACTGTGCCACCAGGGAAGTCCCTGAGTTGTAATTTTTAAAAATATATATTCCAGATACCAGTTCCTTACCAGATGTATAATTATAAACTCTCCCATCCTGTGCATTGTCTTTTCACTTTCTTGAACTGTGTCCTTTGAAGCACAAAAGCTTTTAGTTTTGATGAAGTCCAATTTATTTATTATTTCTTTTGTCATTTGTGCTTTTGCTGTTGTATCTAAGAATCCATAGTCTAACTAAAGATCATGAAGAGTTACTCCTATATTTTAAGATTTTTATAGTTTCATCTCTTACATTTAAGTCTTTGATCCATTTTGAGTTAATTTTTGTATATGGTGTGAGATTTTGGGGGGGTGTGTCCGATTTACCCTTTTTCCTGTGGAATTTCAATTGTTCTAAATCCATTTGTTGAGAAGCCCACCCCTTCCCTCATGTAATTGTTTTGGCAAGCTGTTGAAAATCATTTGCGCCTAAATGAGAGGGTTTATTCCAGGACTCTCAATTCTATTCAATTGATCTCTATCTGGTGACAATGAGTACTAGTAAGTAATTAAGCGATTTGGAACTCTTTGCTCAAAACTGCTCTTAACTGTTTTACACTTTTAGGCAATCCATCATTGTTTGTTTAATTTCAGAGCAAACCTTCCGAAAGTGGTAAATGACAAACTGTTCCAAAAAAATTAAAGCGAATTAAAATAAATTGTTTGAGAAGGTTCTAAAAATCTCAAAACATCCTGGGGTGTGGTAATATTTGAATGAGAAATAACTGGCCTAGTTCACTCGCTCCATTGTTAGAACGTCTCTCCCTTTCTCCTCAGGGACGGGCACTCTCAAAGATCATTATCCATAAAGTGGAGGAAGGCAGAACTTCCACTGCCATCACTGGTTTTCTCTTCCCTGAGCAAGTGTTGCGACGTCTCTAAAAGCCATAGAAAATTCTGTAATCTCTAGAATTTTTCAACCGCCTTCCCAGAATGCGATTTGTTTACTACCAAAGCTGAGAAGGAGAAGCGCACACCTGGCCATCGCAGGTGCCCGCTCGCCCGAGAGCGTCGCCCAGGCCTTAGGAACGCCAAGGTCCTGTTCGCACCTGCTCGCCGGAGGCGCTAGAGCCCCTGGCAGCTCAGGCTCCCCACCTGCGTCTAAGCCTTCCCCTCGCAACGCGCCCCTGGGCCTCGTTTAAAGGGCACCGCGGGTGCAGAGTTGCAATGATGCAGTCCTCTCGGGCGCTCGCAGCGCGCCATCCCCGGGGCCGCTCTGCCGGCGAGCCCGGCCACCTGGTTTCTTCTGGGCGGCAGGTCGGAGGCCCCCGGGTCCAGCTCGCTGTGCGGTGGCGTCGGCGGAGGCGGTGGCGCGGGACCGCGGGCCGCGCAGAGGCGGTGGGGCCGGGAAGGCGGCGCTGGATGGGACGGGGCGGGGGCAGGGGACAGGGGGCAGCGGGCCCCACCCTCGCCTGGGCGCGGCTTGCGGGTCGGCGGGCGGCCGGGCGGCCGGCGGCAGACTTGACCGGAGCCTGAGGCATGGACGCCGACCCCGGAGAACTCGGCGGCCGGCGCAGGGCGGCGGGTGTGCGGGCCGCGCGGCTTCCCTCGGCGGCGCCGCTCCGGGCCTCGGCCATGCCCTCGCTGTGGAGAGAAATGCTCCTGGAGAGCCTCCTGGGTAAGCCGAGGCCGCCCGCCGCGCATTCGCCGGTCCGCTCCCCCGGCCCTGCCCGGAGCCGCGGTGCTCGGTCGGGTTGGCTGAGCTCCCGGAGGGAGGAACGCGCGCTTGGTGCCCGGAATAGAGATGCTTATCGTCCCCTGGCAACTTCTGCTGCTGGAGGAATTGAGAGAGAGAGAGAGAGAGAGCTCCCACGCCACCCTGGTGTTGCGCCCAAGGGGCCCGACTTCTTCACCTGTCGGCCTTGAACCGCGAAGCTGGTACCAACCCTGAGTCCCCCTCACCCGTGATCTTTAAGTTTAACTGAATAAATTTCAGCACCGAACTTTACCTTTTAGAAGGAAAGGGGCACCCGTTTCCCCCGGTAGCTGTAGGTGAGCGCTCAGCGCGGTGGCTACCGCCTGGGTTGACCCCTCACAGGTGGCCTTGGGTAGTGGCTGCACATTTGAGTATTTGGCGGAAAACGTCGAACTGGAGTCCCATGTGCTCACTTAGCAGCTTTGCAAAAAGTCCCAAGAACAATTATTGTTGTAATATTGTCGGAGTTGTATGGTTGAAATCAGAATTCCAGACAAACGTTCAGGAGATTGCTAGCATCTCGCTGTTCACGATGAAGGGGAGGGGTGCCTTCCTAAGAACTTGATTTTCTGGGAGCTGGTAATGCTTGAGCTGGGGGGCGGGGCTCATTTTTTGGCCCAGTCTGTATCTCACAAGTACGTGACGTAAAGCGAATTACATTCAGTGAGTACCTAGGGTGCTAGGTACTGTGTGTACTTAATCTTTTTTAATCTTAATAACTGCGAGGTGGTTAAAAGTACTGCTTTCGGTGGTTAAGGATGGTTTGGAACCAGACCGCTCGGTTTTAAGTTCGCTCTGCCATTTGCCACTTTTGTGACCTTAGGCAATTACTTAACTTTCTGAGTCTAAGGAGTTTTTGTTGTTTGATTTTGCATTTGTGAGAGGGGAGTAGAAATAGTGTCAATTTCATAGGATGCAGAGGAAGAGAGATCAGAGTGAATACTTAGCACAGAGCCTAGCGCATGGTAACTGCCCATTGGTTAATTATCATCATTGTAGAAGACTGCACAGTCAGTAGATGGCAGCTGTGAAAGTAATGTCAAATCTGGGTTTTCCACTACTCTACACTGTCTCCTAAGGGTTAGGTTTAAAATAGTTTGCTCACAAGAAAATGGTTATTTCCTAACTAACGTGCCTTTGGCTGTAGTCTGGAGTGGGAGGAAGGAGTTCTGCCGTTCGTTACTCTTTTTGATTTTCAAAGGGTCGATTTAGTTAAGGAAATTTTATCAATCAGGGTCCTGACAAGAAACCAGATTTAACCTAGATGGTCCAAATGAAGAGCTTTTAATAAAGTGACTACCTACCTACGGGAGGGATGAACGAGGTTAAAGGGACAAGCAAGGGATGCTGAGCCATTCTCATTCTGGGCCTGACAGGAAAGGGGAGGATTTCTGTTACTGGAACCCAGTTAAGGCCAGGGTCATGAAGGAGGGCGGCCGGCCGGAGCAGTTTTAGTGGAGGGAAGGGCTACTATTTGAAACAATGAGAAAGTTATACTTTCTCTCTCTCTTAAAAACTTTTGTTTTCCCTAGGATATGTTTCTTGGTCTCTCTGTGATGGCCTGGGACCGATGATCTATTACTTTCCCCTGCAAACACTAGAACTCACTGGGCTTGAAGCTTTTGCCATAGCATTTCTTTCTCCATTATTCCTCACAATTACTCCTGTCTGGAAATTGGTTAACAAGAAGTGGATGGTAGCCCTGCTGCGGATAATTACCGTTGGTAAGATTTAAAAGTGATTCCTTAAGCTTTTTTTGTTTTTTTTTAGTGAAAAATCAAGTGAAAATATGTAGACTGTTCTTTCAATGCTAAATGATTAAATAAAAAATAAAAGATTTCTCTGTCTCTTACTACTACCCTGAAGAGTTTTAGTAGAATTGGAAGTCTAGACCAAGAGTCAGCATATTTACATGTTTAACTTTTCCGTCGGTTTGGAAGAACTTAAGGATCACTGAGATGAAGAGGGGAAAGATACCTTGGAGAACAGCTTAACTCTTGAACATATTTTTGTTCTTTTTTCCAACTATGACACGAAACTCCGAAGCCATTAAAAAGTTGTTAAATGATACTGCCTAAAAATATGAAAATTATGCATGATGAGCACCGTGTTAAGCAAAGACAATCAACAGATTAGGACAGCTACTGCAGCTCTTCCAGTCAGAGGGCTAATTTCATTAATATATGGAGTTCTTACAAATCAGTAATAAAAAAGGACCAATAGTTCAACAGAAGAGAAAGCAAAGGATATGATCAGTTTACTGGAAAGGAAATATAACTGGTTCTTAAAAAGATACTAAAATGTATAGAATACAAATCATACACACACACATATATGCATAGACAGTCTCACATATCAGGTTGGCAAAGAACAAACTCTGACAAAACTGTTGTAAGCGTGGGAAAGCAGGCACTTACGCATTGCTGGCAGAGCTGTAAAGTGTCACAACTTCTGCAAAGGATCAGTTAGCATTGTTTATCAAAAGGACAAATATGTATCTTTCACTCAGCGATCCCACTTCTGGGAGTATATCCTGTAGATAAACTCACATATGCGTAAAATGATAAAAATAAAAGATTCTTTAATCATTGCAGCAATGTTTATAATAATAATGTTAGAAACAACCTATATGTCATCTATATGGGATAGGTTAGGTTAAATAAGTTATGGTTATAAAACTTGGAGTACTATAGAATACTATGCAGCTATATTAGAGAATGAGAACATTTCTGTAAGGAAATGGAACGTTCTTCAAAATATGTTGTTAGGGCTTCCCTGGTGGCGCAGTGGTTGGGAGTCCGCCTGCCGATGCAGGGGACGCGGGTTCGTGCCCCGGTCTGGGAGGATCCCGCGTGCCGCGGAGCGGCTGGGCCCGTGAGCCATGGCCGGTGGGCCTGCGTGTCCGGACCCTGTGCTCCGCAACGGGAGAGGCCACAACAGTGAGAGGCCCGCGTACCGCAAAAAAAAAAAAAAAAAAAAAAAAAAAAAATATGTTGTTAAGTGGGAAAAAAGAAGCGCTAAACAGTATGTGCAGAATGCTAGCATTTGTGTAAAATAGGTTAGATGATAATATATTTAATAATTAATTGGACATGCATTAAGTAGGTCTAGAAGTATTTTTTAAAAACCTGATACCATTTTAGTTGCTTCCAAGGTGAAAAATTTGGTACCTAGACACAGGTATGAAAGGGAAACTTGGCACTGTATACCTTTTGTAGCTTTTGAATTCTGAATTTCAGTACGTCACATTGCCAAAACCCAGCAATTAGAAAATGTACACTTACTATCACAGACACTTGAGGTTATTAACATTACTAAACATTGAGAGACCTTGGAGAAGTACTGGTAGTAAAAAAAAGTAAGGTGTAGTCATGGAGAAAAGGTTTTAAAAAACAAAAACACCAGACTCCAGTCTGGTGGAATCTGTAGCTGAAAAGTCTGCCTGTCTTGCCCTTCTGCTATAACACAGTTGGTTTCTCTGAGTTTTCCAAGTGGCATTTGTTCTTGAGCCACGCTATGTATATCTTCTGTCTAGGAACGGCCACTTGACTTTTTTCAGAAACAGTGACAGAAATCACTAGGGAATTGCCTTCTATTTTTCCGTGCATCAGTCCCTGAAGAAGGCAGAACGTGGTTAGTGAGTGTAGTGAGTTATGTGGTTACCCACAAAGGTCTAGAGCTCAGAAATAGCAGTGGTCAAGACCACTGGAAAATGCATCCTTTTAAAAGATGATGTCTATAGGAATGAAATAACCATGAAATTTTCAGCTCTAGAAATAATAGAAATGAAACTTTCTTCTTTTTGAGTATACATAGTAACTGAGTTAAGCTGGCCTTGGCTTACAGAATACTTCTATGAATGACGATGGCCTCATCACACTCCTTGGTTGGCTTTATGAGAGGGATCTCCTCAGTGGCCCTTTTTCGCTGCCTTTGCTCAATGCTGCCTGTGGCAGCTTTACCTACAAAGCCACCCACCGAACAGTTACTGGGACAGTTTTGTATTTTTGAGTCCAGTTCTGGCCCAGGAACTTCTGGAGGCTATAATGTAATAGGAAATAACTTCGACGGGGGGTATGGGATTTGAGATGCTTCTTGTTGCTCCCCTTTCATCTGCTTCTTCCCTGAAAACCCATCACCTTGAGTAGAGGTAGAATTGTATTTGAGAAAGGGGAGTGGGTAGGAAAGTGACTCAGAGCTGCATGAGGAATGAAGGATGAAGAAACCAGTTTCTTCTTGAGGATGAAGAAACCAGTTGGTTGTTTTTTTAACACCTTTATTGGAGTATAATTGCTTTACAATGGTGTGTTAGTTTCTGCTTTATAACAAAGTGAAATCAGTTATACATATACATATGTTCCCCTATCTCTTCCCTCTTGCGTCTCCCTCCCTCCCACCCTTCCTATCCCACCCCTCCAGGCGGTCACAAAGCACCGAGCTGATCTCCCGGTGCTATGCGGCTGCTTCCCACTAGCTATCTACCTTACGTTTGGTAGTGTATATATGTCCATGCCTCTCTCTCGCTTTGTCACAGCTCACCCTTCCCCCTCCCCGTATCCTCAAGTCCATTCTCCAGTAGGTCTGTGTCTTTATTCCTGTCTTACCCCTAGGTTCTTCATGACATTTTTTTTTCTTATATTCCATATATATGTGTTAGCATACGGTATTTGTCTTTCTCTTTCTGACTTACTTCACTCTGTATGACAGACTCTAGGTCTATCCACCTCATTACAAATAGCTCAATTTCATTTCTTTTTATGGCTGAGTAATATTCCATTGTATATATATGCCACATCTTCTTTATCCATTCATCCGATGATGGGCACTTAGGTTGTTTCCATCTCCGGGCTATTGTAAATAGAGCTGCAATGAACATTTTGGTACATGACTCTTTTTGAATTATGGTTTTCTCAGGGTATATGCCCAGTAGTGGGATTGCTGGGTCATATGGTAGTTCTATTTGTAGTTTTTAAAGGAACCTCCATACTGTTCTCCATAGTGGCTGTACCAATTCACATTCCCACCAGCAGTGCAGGAGTGTTCCCTTTTCTCCACACCCTCTCCAGCATTTATTGTTTCTAGATTTTTTGATGATGGCCATTCTAACTGGTATGAGATGATATCTCATTGTAGTTTTGATTTGCATTTCCCTAATAAGCTCAAAATGGATTAAAGACCTAAATGTAAGGCCAGACACTGTAAAACTCTTAGAGGAAAACATAGGCAGAACACTCTATGACATAAATCGCAGCAAGATCCTTTTTGACCCACCTCCTAGAGAAATGGATATAAAAACAAAAATAAACAAATGGCACCTAATGAAACTTCAAAGCTTTTGCACAGCAAAGGAAACCATAAACACGACCAAAAGACAACCCTCAGAATGGGAGAAAATATTTGCAAATGAAGCAACTGACAAAGGATTAATCTCCAAAATTTACAAGCAGCTCATGCAGCTCAATAACAAAAAAACAAACAACCCAATCCAAAAATGGGCAGAAGACCTAAACAGACGTTTCTCCAAAGAAGATATACAGACTGCCAACAAACACATGAAAGAAACCAGTTTTTGTCAGATGCTCTTCCAGGTAGCCATTGAGCTTTGTTGATGCTACAGAGAGGTTGAAGTAAGCCATGATTTGCCTTAAAACTCCCTTTTCAGATGCTTCTTAAGGAAACGAAACAACTTTGTTTTTACAGAGTCCTAAGGCATTCTTACATAACTACAAAGAAGATCTGAGTGTTCTGTGCTATCTCATCGCTGACACCTCAGATATTTTAGGTTGATTACTATGTAGTTAACTATTAAACTAGTTCATACTACCAGTGATTTAGGTTATTTTTGACCTTAAATATCTTGACCCACTAAAATGGCTACGTTCAAAACCATAGACAATAAGTGTTGACAAGGATATGAAGAAATTGAAACCCTCACACACTGCTGGTGGAAATGTAAAATGGAGCAGCTGATTTGGAAAACAGTTTGGCGGTTCCTCAAGATGTTAAACATAGTTGTCATATGACCCAACACCTCCACTCCTTGGTATAGACCCAAGAAAAATGGAAACATATGTTCACATAAGACCTGGTACACAAATGTTCCTAACATCCTTATTCATAGTAGCCAAAAAGTAGAAACAACCCAAATGCCCATGAACTGATGAATGGATAAACAAAAGGCAGTATATCCATGCCATGGGATATTATTTAGCCATAAAAAGGAATGAAGCACTGATACATGGTACTACATGCATGGACCTTTTTAAAAAAGATTTTCTAAAATGTTTTTTTTTGCGGTATGTGGGCCTCTCACTGCCGTGGCCTCTCCCGTTGCGGAGCACAGCCTCCGGACGCGCAGGCTCAGCGGCCATGGCTCATGGGCCCAGCCGCTTCGCAGCATGTGGGATCTTCCTGGACCGGGGCACGAACCCACGTCCCCTGCATCGGCAGGTGGACTCTCAACCACTGCACCACCAGGGAAGCCCCTAAAAAAGATTTTATTGAAGTTTAATTGGTTTACAATTTCATGTTAGTTTCAGGTATACAGACAGTGATTCAGTTTTGTATATAATATAATATATTTTCAGATTCTTTTTCCCTATAGGTTATTACAAAATACTGAGAATAGTTCCATGTGCTATACAGTAGGTCCTTGTTGGTTATCTATTTTAAATATAGTAATGTGTATATGTTAATCCCAACCTCTTAATTGTCCCCCTCGCTTACTTTTCCCATCGGTAATCGCAAGTTTGTTTTCTATGTCTGTGAATCTTTTTCTCTTTTGCAAATAAGTTCATTTGTATCTTTTTTTTTTTTTGTAAGATTCCATATATAAGTGGTATCATATATTTGTCTGTCTCTGTTTGGCTTACTTCACTTACTATGATAGTCTCTAGGCCCATCAACATGGATGAACCTTGAAAACATTATGCTAAGTGAAAAAAACCAGTCACAGAAGGCTGCGTATTTTATGATTTCATTTATATGAAATGTCCAGAATAGGAAAAATCCATACAGATAGGAACTAGAGAAGTGATTGCGGGGGGCTGGGGGTCGGGGTTGGGGGGAAGAGGAGGAAAGGGAGGGGCTGCTGATGGGCACAGGTTTCTTCCTGGGGTGATGAAAATGTTCTGGAATTAGATGGTGGTAAGAGTTGCACAGCTTTGTGAATGTATTAAGAACCATTGAATCGTACACTTTAGCAGCGTGAATTTATGGTACGAATGATATCTCAATAAAAATTTTCAAAAAGATTTATGCACGTAGATAATTATATATTAATTCTACCTTCCCGAGTGTAACCATGGTATCAGACACAGCAGTTATCAAATGCAGATCATCGAATACCAATGCATGACTGCCAGAAATGTTTAGCTCTCCTTCATTTGCAGGTAGCATAGCCTCCTTCCAGGCTCCAAATGCCAAACTTCAGCTCGTGGTTCTCGCGCTTGGTCTGTCTTCCTCACTGGTAGTGCAAGCCGTGGCATGGTGGACAGGAAGTGGTTTGCAAAGGTATGGTTCATATCTTGTGCCTACAGACAAACAAATGTGGTCAATTACCAAAGGGAAGGTTGGGACTAGGAGCTGCAAGATATAGTCTTTACCTTGCATAAGGCCTTGTAGAAGTCTCACTTTTCACAAAATCGGGATGTGAATATTTGCCATCAGTCTCAATAACATTGTGAGAATGAAGGCATTATAACAAGTTGCCTAGGTAACGGCTATACAAAGGCTAAGTCATGTGCCAACAAGGCTAAGTCATGTAGATTACCAACAAGACTACCTCATATACTCCTATGACACTGTGAAATTCACAATGGACATAGTACGTTGAAACCACATAAAAAGTTGTTAAAGGGCTTCCCTGGTGGCGCAGTGGTTGAGAGTCCGCCTGCCGATGCAAGGGACACAGGTTCGTGCCCCGGTCCGGGAAGATCCCACATGCCGTGGAGCGGCTGGGCCCGTGAGCCATGGCCACTGAGCCTGCACATCCAGAGCCTGTGCTCCGCAATGGGAGAGGCCACAACAGTGAGAGGCCCGTGTACAGCCAAAAAAAAAAAAAAAAAAAAAAGTTGTTAAAAATACTTCTGTACTTACAGGTACTTCAGAATCTGGGGATTCATTTTAGGACAGATTCTTCTTGTTGTTCTCCGCGTTTGGTACACTTCACTGAACCCAGTCTGGACTTATCAGATGTCCAACAGAGTGATACTGACATTAAGTACCATCGCCACACTCGATCGCATTTACACAGGTAAGTGTAGGCCCAGTTTATTTAGGGATTTTCTCTTTCTTATCTGAATGTAACACATCTTGGAAAGATAAAACTAGTCTTTCTGCACTCTATCTCCATTTCTACTTTTTCTCCCTCTGCAAGAGTAGCCAGCACAGGTAGTGGACTGTTATCTAAGCAGAAGGCACCTTTTCCTCGCCAGCATAGAGGGTGACAATAGCAGTCCGTCTCTGGCTAGTCTCAGCGTGGAGTGCAAGAGTAGACCCAGGCCTCATACTCCCTGCTGGCTTTCAGCTGTCTACCTCCTCTTTCCCTCTGGACAGAACTTTCCAGGACGAGGACTGTGGGAACTGCATGGGTTTGTTTGTTTGTTTTTTGGTTTGTTTGTTTTTTGCTTTTGTTCCCGCCCTGCCCCGGGCCCAACTCTGAAGATATTTAAGCTCCAAATATGAAATTTAAAAAGAAAGGAAATCCTACATATTCGTACCACCTTTCAGATCACCTGTCTGGAGCTGACAAACAAACTTGGACATTTGCTTCACATGGTAACTCTTCTGAAAAAAGACTCTTCTGAAAAGAAGGGACAAGTGTTACTAGATTCTACATAACTTGCTCCTGGCTTTGTGTGTAACTCTCAGTGAGTCGCTGTTCTTTTGTAAATACAAGGAGAAATCTCACAGATGAATGGAAGTTTAGAGGGTTTGGCCCACCATGAGCAAAGGGCTTGTATAATTCCCCCTTGGCCCCAATTTTGGCATGAAGTGGGGTTAGTGAGAACAAGGGAACATCCAGCCCGTAAATTGGTCGAGGGACATTGAGATTAATTAGAACATTTAGAACTCGGTCTCGTGCCCTAGTATATGTTTTCTATTTCATAGATCGCTAACATCAGGCAGCACATTTCACGGGTACAGCCTGATAAGGATATTCAGGGTATCGCTTACATTTCCCGACTGGAGTTTTCTTCTTTCTCACCTCTGTTTTAAATTTATGTGACCCAGTTGTTGGTCCCTTCCTGTTTTTGAACTGTGCCCCATTTACAAAACTTGACTCCCCACCAGCTTCCCCAGGATGTCTGATCATCCCAGGCATTTTTGGGGGTAGCTTTGTTGAAGATTTGCTGGGTCTTGGGGGAGGGTCACCCACCATAGTACGAAGCAGTGTTAATCGGTAAATTCAGCTCAGGCTTCCCTCTTCTCCAAAGACTGTCTCCTAGCCTCCAGGCCCTGGCCTCCTTCCGTCCTCACATCTTCTCTCCCTCATCCCTGTAGCTTTCAGCTCTGCTTCTCCTTCCCCTCACTCCTTTATTGGCAGAATGGCTTTCTTCCTCTTTGTGAAATCGGCCTGTCACCCTCACAGGCAGACCCGAAGTTTTCTTTCTATCCTGGAGAGGGCTTCTCAGTGTCATGAAGCATCTACCCAGCAGGCTCTCTGTTCCTACAAAGAAATTCTCCTGCCAGCATTTTCTCCAGTTGTTACATTTCTGTACGTGGAGTCATTAATGCAACACACTGAGACCTCGTGGTTAAACAGTCCCGGGAAGTAGAGTATAGTGAAGTGCACAGGTGCTGCCTAAGTTCTCTTTACCAGCTGTATGATCTTGGGCAAGTTACTTGTTTTCTCTGAGCCTCAGTTTTTTAACCTGTGAAATGGGATTAGTAATAGAGCCTACCTCGTAAAGTGGTTGTGAAGATTAAATGAGTTCATGTAAAGGGCTGGGCCTAGGGCCTGGCCCATGGTAACTGCTCAGGCGATGCATTGTTATCACTCCGGGGACGCAGAGGGTTATAGATGAGAGCCCTGTTCTTCTGGGGAGAAGCAGCCTGGTATTCTGAAAGTGTTCCACTCCAGGTGGACTGCATTTGTTCCCTGAACATACCTTTCACTTTTCGTACATATATTTTAGCTCATACTCTTAATTTCACTTTAATGAAGTAAATACATTTCTGCATTTTCAGTGGTCAAATTCCAAAATGATTGGTTCTCCCTAAATCGTTCCCGATCTAGCCTGCCTGAAATAACCCCTCCCACTGACTACCTCCCAGCACATTCTCCTTTGGGTCTCATCTCCTCTTCTGAAGTCAGCTCCTTGAAGCCAGGTACCATTCTGTTAAATATAGAGGGTAAATTTCCACATAACTGATCCTTTTCCATTTTTCATTCTAGATGGTGCCTGCTGTAGACCTGAGGGGAAGAAGTCTGGCGAGGCAGCCAGGGTGATGGCTTCTAGACCGAACTGGTTGTTGGCAGGGGCTGCCTTTGGCAGTCTCATGTTGCTTACCCACTGGATTTTTGGAGAAGTCTCTCTTGTTTCCAGATGGGCAGTGAGTGGGCATCCCCATCCAGGGCCAGATCCTAACCCATTTGGGTGAGTTTGGGTGTGGAAGCAATCCAGAAATTGGCTAGTATTGTTGAAGAAATTCCTCCTCTGTTTGAGCAGGTAGACCTGCACCAGCCCGATGTTTCATATTCCTCTTTCCCTAGATGTCAGAAACATTGCAGGACATTACTGCAGTAGGACAGTACTGGATCTACTCTGGAGATGACGGAGCTGGAGGGGTATTTGCCCCAGTGCTGAAGGATTGCTGGGAGGTAGATGAGGGAGGACTAAGGATTGTACACGGCTAAGTGAGAGGTCCTGGGAGCTCCTGCATGGGCACGCTGAGGAATTCCTGCCAAGAAGAGCATTCTCAGTGGCAGGGAAAGCATGGCATTTCCTCCAGATCCCCCTATTACAGTTTTGGGCCCTGGGTAGGACGAGACCAGAGGGCCTTCATGAGAGACCGGATTGGCAGCAAGGCAGAGAGCTTTAATCTCTACAAAGGAGAGAAGCCTGGGGGAGCTCTGCATCCTCTGTACTTTGGGACTTGTTCCAGCCATGGGGCTCCCAAGGAGTTAGCAGTCTTGAGCTTAAGTGCTGGTTCCTGTGCTTGGTCCTCACTGACCCTCTCTCTACTCTTCCTGACACCTCTTTTCTCCCATGGTCAGGTCCAGCCTTTCACATAAAAAGGTACGAGGAACCCTTAAAACATCTGCCTCAGATATCTGTTTTCTCCTAAAGTGCTGAAATTCCCACATATGGAGACACACTGGCTCTTTCCCCAGAGGATGTCTGGGCACATCCCACAGTTGTCTCACATGCAGTGTGTCCAAGTCTGGCTCAGTAGTTTTCACTACCCAGACATGTCCTTCCTCCTCTGGGCCTTGGTTAACTCTGTCTGTCCCTCTACCGTCTAAGCTGGAAACCAGGAATTATCTTCGAATTGTGTGTCTTCCTCATTTTCTGCATCTCACTTGGTATTAAGTCCAGTCGATTCTACTACTTCTCTTAAAGCACCTTTCCCTCCCTCGCCATCTCCCACCATATCTCCTTAGTGGATCCTCCCATCTTTCATCAGGCTACTGCTCTGGTCTTCTAATGGCCTCTGTGCAGTGTGGCCATCTCCACACTGAGAGTGAGATCTCTAAAATGTACACCTGACTCCATCACTCTTTTGCTTAAAACCTTTCAGCAGTTTTTCTCCCCCAAACCAGGTCATATGAGACAGGATCTGCACCCTCAGCCTCACTTAATGTTTTAAAGATGCTCCCTGGGGCTTCCCTGGTGGTGCAGTGGTTGAGAGTCCGCCTGCCAATGCAGGGGACCCGGGTTCGTGCCCCGGTCTGGGAAGATCCCACATGCCCAGAGCGGCTGGGCCCGTGAGCCATGGCCGCTGAGTCTGTGTGTCCGGAGCCTGTGCTCCGCAACGGGAGAGGCCACAACAGTGAGAGGCCTGCATACTGCAAAAAAAAAAAAAAAGATGCTCCCTGCCTTATCCCCAGGCTTCACCTGGGCTGAAATCACTTTCAGTTCCCTAGACGTGCCAGATTGTCCCAGCCCCCCCATGTGTA
The DNA here is from genome assembly GCF_008692025.1 of Phocoena sinus. Lineage (NCBI taxonomy): Eukaryota > Metazoa > Chordata > Mammalia > Artiodactyla > Phocoenidae > Phocoena > Phocoena sinus. The sequence goes on from NC_045767.1 coordinate 73,048,563, forward strand.
TGTACATGCTCTTCCCTGTGTCTGGGCTACCTTCTCTGCCTTGATGTCTCAGCAAGCTCTTACTCACCCTTCAAAACCCAGGTCATGCATCTCCTCTGTGAAGTCTTCTCTGATTATCCCACAAACTACCTTGAATGCCCATCCCACCCCCACCCCCTTGTACATCTCTTATTATTATTCTGTATTACAAATTGTTTATACTACAGTTATTTTATGTCCTTCATCCTTTCTAGACGCTAAACTCTTTGAGGGCCAGGAATGGGAAAAGGAACTAATACTTATGAGTTCCTCTGTGTCCAGCCCTGAGCTAGGAAGTATACATATGTGATCTCATCCAGAGTCTATATCTTTTTGATATTGGATGCTCTGGCATATTTGGGAGGAGGGGAGAGAAGGAAGAAAGGCACAGAAGAGAGGGGGAGGGAAGGAGTTTATTCTTATGTGTTAAAGCTTCATTTCCAAAGCTCCCCTGAAAACAAGCATAAGATGTGAGGAAGAGTGACAGGAGAACTGGACCAGGAATCCGAGGCCAGTCTTGAGGGTTGGAGTCCTGGTTGGCCGACAGCAATTCACCATTCAACTTTGGACCAGTCGCCTAACGTCCCTGGCCTTGTTTTACTCACCTTTAAAATGAGGGTTTTCATTTTATGATTTTGTATGCTGGCGTGACACATTGAAGATGGAGATGCACTGCCTGAGACCAGCATTTCCCAAATTGTGTTGTGTGGAACACTGGTTTCTTGAGATGTTAATGGGTAATCTGAGAGAAAAAACAAGCAAAACCCAAACCTCTTTTAGATCAAGTAGGTTTTGGAAACACTGTACTTCATCTTCCTTTGTGATTCACAAGGCACGTTAGCATCACAGAGACACTCGGGAGTTTCTCCAACTTACTCGAGCATGGAATTCCTTTGTTAGAACACCTATCAACACATCATAAAATTGGTGTTTCTCAGAACCCTGTCTGAGAAGTGTTGCATTAGATCATCATCACCTATGACCGTCATAGTAGGAATTGCTCTCTAAAATTCTCTAGTTTCTACTTAAGGGAATGGGTCATAAATCTGTTTTGATGGGCTGAAGATGTGGGAGATGGGAGGAAGCTGAGAGATAGGCACAGATGGTGCTGAGGGGACTTTGGGAAACCAGAGGATCAGTGCAGACCACAGAGCCTGGGAGGATGAGGGAGCAGGACACTGTCTTAGCCACATGTTCCAACTTCCCATTAGCCCACCCCAGCACTCCCGACCCCCAAACTCTCCCTCTTCTGTAGTCTTCTACCTTCTAATATCCTGTATTATTTTCTAACTGTGTTTATTGTCTGGCCCTCTCCCCCACTGGAATGTGAGCGCATGAAGGAAAGGGATCTTTGTTCACTGACGCATCCCAAGCCCCTAGAACAGAGCCTGGCGCACAGTAGGTCCTCTGTGGATGACTTGGGGATAGACAATGATCCACAGTGTCCTCGCCAGCCTTTTCTCTCTTCTGTAGACCCAGGACCACCCTTAACCTTAGAAGGTGGGGATAGGCAGGAGAACGGCTGAGAGCCTCACTCCAGAGCTGGAGGGGCTTTTTCGGATTCTGAGTCCTATGTGGGCGACTGTGTACAATCTGTGGCAGGTTTCTTAGTGCTCTTTCCCCCAGTGTCCTCCTCTGCAAAATGGGGATAAGTATCGCATTTACCTACAGACTTGTGAGTGTTAGATGAGCTAATATATGTAAAAATCTTCCAACAGTGCCTGGTATGTAGTAAGTACTATGTTTTTTAGTTTATTTATATTACAGCTGTTTTACTGAGTGCCATGTTGTAGCTTTTATTGCTGCTGGATTTTCCCCTAAAGTTTAAATTCTTTTTTTTTCCTCCTCCTCCAAGTTTTTGCCAAAGTAGCAAAAGAATGAAATAGTTTGTGGTTGTTTTTAAAAACACACAACTACTTTTTTTTTCCGTTTTATTTTTTTTGGTTTTTTTTTTTTTTTTTTTGCATTATGCGGGCCTCTCACTGTTGTGGCCTCTCCCGTTGAGGAGCACAGGCTCCGGACGCACAGGCCCAGCGGCCATGGCTCACGGGCCCAGCCGCTCCACGGCATGTGGGATCTTCCTGGACCGGGGCACGAACCCATGTCCCCTGCATCGGCAGGCGGACTCTAAACCACTGTGCCACCAGGGAAGCCCAGGCAGAGACTATTGATAAAAGCAGTACTGAGGTTGAGAAAAGAGTGAAAAGAGACACACTAAATAGAAACTATTCCCAGTGTCTTTTTCTTTTTATCTTTGGCAGAGTCATTTAAAATGTCACGTGGCCAGTATGAACTATAATTTAATGGTCTGAGAAAACTCAGTTACTGTGTTTACACCGACCATGAAAGACTGCAGATATCGTTTATCTCAAAAGAGGTGCTTTTATGTCAATGTTCTGAATGTATATAATATTGGTTCCCAGTGGGCTTTCATTATCTCACTGGTTGTTTCGCACTCATATTATCTCTTGGATGTGCCTAGAGGTAGTAGATACATATCTGTTTTATATTTGGGACAATGGAGTAGTAACAATGTCAGATGTCCTATAACGTATCATTTTTTTAGAGAGGTGCAGTTCTGCTGGGCTTGGCGAGTGGATTGATGCTTTCGCCTTGTCCATGGTTTCCTGGTTCCAGTTCAACCTGGTGGATGACAGGTGTGTGGTTTCCCTACAGAAATGCTTCGGTGTCCAATTTACTTGCAGTTGTCCAATTTACTCCATGTGCCCCTGGAGTGGAAGGAGATGACCATACAACATGTGCTGTTGCCCGGTGGGATAGTCTCACCAAGTGCAGCCACTAAAACGCAGATGTCACCACGGTTACCAGTGACTACTGGTTCCAGGTCCCTGCTTTCTCCTCCTTCACTTTCCCTCTCCTCCTTGGCTGTCTTATCCCCTGACTGTGCTGATATACTCTCCCCTGCCTCCTAAATGACTTATCCAGGCACAGACGTCAGGAACAGTTTTACCGACAGTCTGCGGAGATGGAGGGTCAGACATTGCCCCTTTGCCAGACCTCTTCTCCTCTCCAAGCGCTTCTCTGTTTTCAGGAATACCTTCCTTTGGGACTCGATAATGAAGCTCACTTTCCCTTTCTCTTTTGTGTGTAACAGTTTTGGCCCTCCTCTACCCAGCCTTGGGGTCCATGTTTGCTTATTCAAAGGCTTGGACCCTCTCGCCTCATTCACACCCTTCAGGAATATAGAATATCAATGGAGACTATCATATCTCTGGAGCAATTTACTTATTTTTATGATTATGACCATTTCATTACTGTGACTGAAACTGAATTATGCCACTCTGCTCCCTTCCCCTTAAAAGGCAGGAATGGTGAGAGTCAATTTTAGTGTTAAATAAAAAAATTCCCGCTCTGTGACAGGGCAAATACTATGTTTGGTTTCTGTGAGATGTCCTTATACATTTTAATTAAGCAGGTGATTCAGAGTTTTGTACTAGAGGCTGGGCATGGGTTTCTGAGACTACACGTAACGGTAATGGAAGATGAGGGTTAAATAACCTCGTAGGTACGTTTCTGTGCACCCTCAGTGCCATCATCCTTGCATGAAGACGTGCATGTCATCTAAATAGGCTGCTTAATTCCTAAGGTTAACCAGGTCCTCATCCTCCTGGAGCTGTGTGAGCAAACGGTTGCGGTCATGTTGAGCTGTTTTTACTTGCTTGTGTATTTTCGGGTAGACATTCCATATGGGGATGCTTGTGTGAATATAATGTAGGAGGAACCTTTCTTCTCATCAGAGAAATGCCTCCTGAGATTTCGCACAAAAATGGCCAGGTAACTTTGTAAATGTGGAGTGTGCAGTGAGCATATATAGCTTCTTAATCTCTATGCAATTAGGAAAATGAACATGAAATACATTGAAAGTTGTGCAGCATTTATATCATGCCTTTTCTTATGGAATAGGAGCAGAAGGCTTATTGGGCAGGTAATTAGCAGCTTCATTTCAAACATGGGAACACTGAGGTCCACAGAAACATAAACTTAAAGAACAGAAAAGCTGTGAACTTGTTGTTTTATGCTTATGCTTATTTCCCCAGATAAGTAAACATAGCCTCCAGAGTTAAACCTAATTTAGTTTGACTGTCTCTCTGAAGTATGAAATAAAGGGCCCTAGGGGCAAGCAGATTTAGGGCTTCTAATGGGCTGTTTGCAGTAGAGAGGAAAGCAGGACCGTAATTTGTGAGCTCCATCTCCCTCTCTGATGGTCTCCTCACCTGAATTGAGTAGGAGCTCACAATTATCTAGAGATGGTGCCCACTTTTCACTGTGATTCGTCTCTGGAAAACACCTCATAAAGCAGAATGCAGAAAAAGAAATCATATTTTTTCATTGTACAATTAAAGTCCCAACTGGGTCCCAGTATGAAATTAATTATGGAAGTGACCAATAGAATTTCCCAAATGCAAAGACACAGGAACTTTAGATCTTGATGGCGATTAAATTAGTAAAATCAAAGTTCTATTTAAAAAGATATAAATGTACTAAATGCACTGATAGGACCCCAGTGTACTATACAGTGTGCTTACAGTTTTATTGTATGAGAAACTTGATCTGTTTCAAGTGAACATGTTAGTTACTATAAATATCATTGGAATATTCAATTACCATGAATTCTGCTTGGTGTCTTAGATGTTGTAAAGATCTGGGGGGGATTATTTGGGAGGACTCAGTCTCAAACAAAAAATAGTTAAGCTGTATAGTTAAGAGAAAAAGGTAAAGTAACGGTGTATCATATGCTACCACTGGTGTACAAAAAGGGAAATGCACACACATGCATTTTTCTTCCTGTGCACAGACTATCTCTGGGAGGATGCAGAAGAAAATGCTAACATTGTTGGCCTTCGCTAGGGGAACTAATAGGTGACAGGGGACAGAGGGACTCTTTTTACCTTTCAGAGTTTGGATTGAATTTATAATCTATTTAAAATTACAATTTTAGGGGTTTCCCTGGTGGCGCAGTGGTTAAGAATCCACCTGCCAATGCAGGGGACGTGGGTTCGAGCCCTGGTCGGGGAAGATCCCACATGCCACGGAGCAACTAAGCCCGTGCACCACAACTACTGAGCCTGCGCTCTAGATCCTGCGAGCCACAACTACTGAGCCCACGCGCCACAACTACTGAAGCCCACGCGCCTACAGCCCGTGCTCCATAACAAGAGAAGCCACCGCGATGAGAAGCCCGTGCACCTCACCGAAGAGTAGCCACTGCTCGTGGCAACTAGAGAAAGCCCGTGTGCAGCAACAAAGACCCAACGCAGCCAAAAATTAAAAAAAAAAAAAAAAAGTACAGTTTTAGTGGATTTAAAAATATGTAGCCTGTTTAAAAGTAGAAACTAAATTAAAAATGAAAGTGGTAACAGTCGAGGGAAATTTGAAGAGATGTTTTCTTTCCCTTCAGATAATTCTTTGTAGTAAGACAGACACAACAAAGTCATTTTGATATCTTTAGATTAAAATATCAAACTAGGACTCATTCTTTTGAAAAATAGTCATTATAAGCTGGTAAACAGGAAAAATTCCCTCTCCCTAATAATCAAATAAATGAAAATCAAAATATGCTATGACTTAATCATTAATTTGGTAAAGATTTTTAAAAAGAAATGCTTTTGGCAGGATTCAAAAGGCTCACCTTTTGGACTTCTGGCAGGGTTTCTGGAGGAAGTGAGAACTGGTATAACCTCCCGGGAAGGCAGTTGACCACAAGTATTGACTCTTTAAAATGCTTTTGCCTCTTGACATAGTAGTTGTACGTCTAAGAATCTTTTTAAGAATTATTTTAAGGAAATAATCAGAGGTGTAGTAAGAGATTAATTGACAAAGAAAGACGTTCCTCACAGTGTCAGAATCTTCCTAAATGGCCAAGAATAGGAAAATGGTTGCTTATTTTTGTGTGTATTTATCCAGTGCAAGAGTGTACGTACATAAACATGTTTTAGAAGAAAAACATTAATAACACGAAAAACATGTTCTTGATATAACGTCCCACAAAAAGCAGAATATAATCCTCAATATGTGGTACAATTCCATTTATGTAAAAATACTTCTTCATATACACAGAAAAAGACATAGGGGAAATACATAGGAGTATTAGCTGGGATCATCTCATCTCAGTCCTAGGCGATCCTTCATTGCTTGTTCACAGTTCTGTATTTTTTAAATTTCTGCAGTGAATAGGCATTATGTTTGTTCATTTCAAAATGAAAAAAAACTTTTGTCATTAAAATAATTGTTGTTGGATCTAAGATTTTGAAGGTCTAACTATGGAGTTAAAATCTGTGGGTTGTTTTTGAAGTGGAGAGGAATAGGCAGTCACATGGCATTGTCCTGTGATGGTGCAAGTAGAACTTACTGACGGGTGAGCGCCATGGGGCACTAAGAAGCTGGCTGGATCCTCTTCCCGGGGTTCTCGCCGCAAGCAGTGAGGAGACTGCTGTAGACATACTTGAAGGGTGGCTCACTGTTATACAACATTGACTGAAATGGCCAATGTCTAGAGGATGTCATATTCTCTGCAAAGGTGTTATATTGATGGCTCCAAAATGGGGTGCTGTAAGCCCCTGCTGTGCTGCTGTCTCAAAGCGGATTGCATAGGACTATGGAGAAATGTTATATTCCCTCAGATTTGGCTCAACGAATTAGCAAACATTTACTAAGTGCCTGCTGTGGACCGGGCGGATTGCACAGCCCCCAGCACCTCCGAGGCTGTTGTGTGAATGAATGAACTGCCTGCAGAACTGTAAAGCAGTGAGCCTACAAATGCAGTCTCAGTCACAGCTTCTTTGGGGGGGCTGTGGGGTTGGTAAAGTCAACTTATATATTGTGGGACGAGGGGCAACATTTAAACTCCTTTAGAAAGTTTCTTAACAAAAATGTTCTACAAACATGACTCTCCATGTTTTCTAATGTCCTAGATCTGGCTGGTTAAATTAAATTAACAAATTTTGGTATTACAGGTAATTTCCTTTTTTTTTTTTCCCAGTGTTTGCTATGAAGATCTTAACACAAATAAACTAAAAATGCCTTCTTCTCTCCTGCTGCTCTTCCTGAAGAAATAGCACTGGACTGAGATTTACTGGACCCACATTCCACCTCCAGTTGTGCAAGTAACTAGCTGCATGACCTTGAGCAAAGCATGTTAACCTTGCCAAGACCTTCGTTTCTCACCAGTCTAGAAACTGAACCAGAATGGCCCTAAGGTCCCTTCTGGCTCTAAATAGCTATAAATCGGTCATCCTATATACGTTTATTATTCCTTTTTTTTTTTTTTTTTTTAAGAAAATGGAAGAGACTATTACTACTTTCCTGTCTGATTGTGTTTCTTTCTCTCTCTCACAAACAGGAGCGACCTCGGCTGTGGGTCTCCTTTACCTGCCCACGTGGGCAGCCGTTCTCTCTGGCTGTGTGCTCGCCCTCTTCACGGCGTCCATGTGGCCTCAAGTGCTTGGACACCTTATCAGCTCAGGGTCAGGCCCTGGGAAAGCCATGACCACTGCCATGGTACTTTATCTTCTAGAAATATTTTTCTGTGCATGGTGCACAGCTTTAAAATTTGTCCCAGGAGGTGTGTACGCTAGAGAAAGATCTGATGTGCTTTTGGGTGAGTACATGTGAAAGGTCTGGATTCAAGTAACTACTCAAAAATCCCCTTCAGGACAAATAGACCCTCTTGGTTAAAAAGAAAACTTGGAGGAATGTCTAAATTACTATTTAAAAAGAAATTTCTTAATTCATTAATGAGTTTCAGTAATATTACTGCAAAGGCCTTGGAAGTGAGTAGCTGTGAAAAAAACAAGTTTAATCCATAATAAGTTATAAAAAGGTCCCCGTAACCCCATATTATATGATACGTAAGGAGAAAATATGATCATGGTGCTCACATTGCTATTTTGGTGGTAGGCTTGTAAATATATATAGGAAGTGTGATTTTTTTTGGTTCCCTTGAATTTTATGTATGGTTTTTATTTACCCTCTTTTTACCAAAAGGTTTTTTCATATGTGAATCTTAGTGTAAATGGTAAATTCTCAAATCATAGAGTACATATCTTCCATTTCAGTGGTTATGAACTTATGTACCAAAATTCAAATAGCATAAACTTAGTTCAGTTTAATATTTCAGAAATTGTCTTCTGGCAATAGTGAAATTACTGATGTGTACCAAGCAGATACAGATCAAATGTTGCCTGTCGTTTTAGTTTAAGTAAAACATGTCCAAAGCCTCCAGGATAAAATCTTTGAAAAACTGAGGAGACAAAACATGTTAATAGGGGATTCAGTTCTTGTTTGCTCAGACATTTTTCCATTTGTTCACTTACTCATTAAAAGATTATTGTGTACCTACTATGGTCCAGGCACAGTGCCAGGTGTAGGGGATTTAAGAGACATAGGGTCCTACCCACCTGGAGCTTCCGTGTAGTGGGGGAGATACCACACATCAGATTAGACAAATTCTTAGGGGGTTACACCTGGGGTAAGTGCTGCACAAAAGTCTGGGCTTCTACTTATGTTTGTCTGCAGTTCCCCCTTGTGCCCTTGGAATATATCCAATCACCCTGTACATTTTCACATAAACTTTTCTCCTCTATGAGCTAGACATCTGTTAGGACAGGCTGATTTGGAAGAGGTATTTTTCAATTATGTGAGATATTTTTAAAAACTTTTGAGGATTTGCTATTTCTGGTGGGACATCCAGGCTGTCAGCTGATCAGAGACATACATCGCTGCATTTCCTCTGTGATAATCTCGGCTTTGCGAACTTTGTATTTCTTCTGATTTCTTTCAGGTGTGTGTGTACTCTCTCCTGCTCTATCTTCCTATCCAATGCCCTGCTTTTTTCCTACTCCAGCTTGTTTGGGGGTCTGCCATGTGGAGCAAATGAATGAAAGTAAGAGCCATTCTAAGCATATATTTCTTTCTTTAGAATGTTATGAATGAAGGGTGTTTTTAGTTCCTTCTTGCTACTTAATGGAATTGCAGAAATCGTGCTTTATTCCAGCTTCAAACAACTAAGAATTCTTTTTAGTAAGAGTGACATTATGTCAATAAGGCCACAAAAACTAAGGAACATTAGTAATGTTCAGAGTAGCTTTGAATAATGATTGAAAAGAATCTGTATTAGATCAGAAACTAGATATAAATGTATTGTCTAGGTTTCTCCTGCTATTTCCTGGAAATTGCACATAACTTTTTTTTTTAGCCTTCCACCTAAGCATAACTTTTACTTGACATTCTCTAATATATATATAGTTCAACCATACCACTGTTTCCATTCTCATTATATACAACGTTAGAAGTATGTAGACTTCACGTGTAAGCTACATTGGAATGCACCCCAGTTAAGTTCATCTTTCTTGGCCCAGTGTGAGTTCCAGCATGCATCCTCTGTGTGGACCCACAATCCAGGCCAGAACTGTTGCCACAAACACTGCCGTATTAAGAACCTACAAATCCTCCTCTTGTGCTCCTCAACTCGGTGCCTGTGGTCCCTTCAGTGGAGAAGACTGAGTCCCTAAGGCAGTCCAGAAGGCTGCTTTCTCTTCTCCCCACCCATCCCTGCATGACCAACAGTCAGTGACTGACACTATTACCAACCTAACAACTAGGAAACACTCAGGAAATTCAAAGAAACCCCTCATCAGAAAAAGTTTGGATTTTTTTAAATGTAAAGCATAATTTCTAGAACCCTACCTGATTTCTTATGATCATCTTAATTATCAAAAGTAATACTGGAGTAATTACTTAGGTACTGAGATAACTCAATAACTGAGTTTTCAGGATATGTCCATTTAAATGAAATCGAGGCTCCTGGAATTTACCATTAGAAGTATTTTTGGATTAGAATGTAATATATTCATCTTTCTTTTTTTTAACAGTCACAGTGATGCTAATTATTGGACTGAATATGCTACTTGGTCCCAAGAAAAGCCTTGATTTTCATCTTCAAACAAAAAACAGTCCTAAAATGCTTTTCAGAGAGAGTGGAAAATACATGAAACTTGGTGAGTATAGTTTTGCTTCCTTTTTAAAAGCATTTTATTATCATATATGGCCTTTATTATGTTGAGGTTCATGGACTTCAGACTATACTACAAAGCTACAGTAATCAAGACAGTATGGGAACTTCCCTGGTGATGCAATGGTTAAGAATCCGCCTGCCAATGCAGGGGACACGGGTTCGAGCCCTGGTCTGGGAAGATCCCACATGCCGCGGAGCAGCTAAGCCCGTGCGCCACAACTACTGAGCCTGCACTCTAGAGCCCGCGAGCCACAACTACTGAGCCTGCATGCCACAACTACTGACGCCCGCGCGCCTAGAGCCCGTGCTCTGCAACGAGAAGCCACCGCGATGAGAAACCTGTGCACCACAACAAAGAGTAGCCCCAGCTTCGCAACTAGAGAAAACCCGCACACAGCAACAAAGACCCAGTGCAGCCAAAAACAAATAAGTAAAATTTGAAAACAAAAACAAAAAAAAACTCTAAAAAAAAAAAAGACAGTATAGTACTGGCACACACACAAAAATATAGATCAATGGAACAGGATAGAAAGCTCAGAGATAAACCCATGCACATATGGTCACCTTATCTTTGATAAAGGAGGCAAGAGTATACAATGGAGAAAAGACAGCCTCTTCAATAAGTGGTGCTGGGATAACTGGACAGCTACATGTAAGAGAATGAAATTAGAACACTTCCTAACACCATGCACAAAAATAAACTCAAAATGGATTAAAGACCTAAATGTAAGGCCAGACACTATAAAACGCTTAGAGGAAAACATAGGCAGAATACTCTATGACATAAATCACAGCAAAATCCTTTTTGACCCACCTCCTAGAGAAATGGAAATAAAAACAAAAATAAACAAATGGCACCTAATGAAACTTAAAAGCTTTTGCACAGCAAAGGAAATCATAAAAAAGATGAAAAGACAACCCACAGAATGGGAGAAAATATTTGCAAATGAAGCAACTGACAAAGGATTAAGCTCCAATATATACAAGCAGCTCATGCAGCTCGATATCAAAAAACCAAACAACCCAATCCAAAAATGGGCAGAATACCTAAATAGACATTTCTCCAACAAACACATGAAAAGATGCTCAGCATCACAAATCATTAGAGAAAAGCAAAGCAAAACTACAATGAGGTATCACCTCACACCAGTCAGAATGGCCATCATCAAAAAATCTACAGACAATAAATGCTGGAGAGGGTGTGGAGAAAAGGGAACCCTCTTGCACTGTTGGTGGGAATGTAAGTAAAAGAAGCGAAATTGAGTTATTTGTAGTGAGGTGGATGGACCTAGAGTCTGTCATAAAGAGTGAAGTAAGTGAGAAAGAGAAAAACAAATACTGTATGTATGCTAGCACATATATATGGAATCTAAAAAAAAAAAAAAAACGTTCTGATGAACCTAAGGGCAGGACAGGAATAAAGACACAGATGTACAGAGTTGAGGACATGGAGGGGGGACTTGCAAGCTGGGATGAAGAGAGAGTGGCATTGACATATATACACTACCAAATGTAAAATAGATAGCTAGTGGGAAGCAGCTGCATAGCACAGGGAGATCAGCTTGATGCTTTGTGACCACCTAGAGGGGTGGGATAGGGTGGGAGGGAGACACAAGAGGGAGGGGATATGGGGATATACATATGCAGATAACTGATTCACTTTGTTATTCAGCAGAAACTAATACAACACTGTAAAGCAATTATACTCCAATAAAGATGTTAAAAAAAAGCATTTTATTATGAAACATAAATTTTCAGACATATGAGATTAAAGAGTATGATGAACTCTCATGTACCCTTAAACCAGTTCCAACAATTATTAACATATGCTAATGTTGTTAATACCTATCTTATATTTTATGGTAAAATACTAAATATTTTAGGTTTGTCCCTTGAAATCAGGATCTGGTGGCTTTTGTTTGTTTGTTTTTAGTCCTGATAATCTTTGTCTTTATTATTACTATTATTATTAAATTATTTAATTCATTCATCAAATTGAGGCACTTGAAACAACCTATTCACAAAGTTGTTTAGATAGCTTTGTATGATTTTCCAAAACAAGCTTTTTTTTTGGACCCATTTTTGGTTCACAGCAGAATTGAGCAGAAAGTACAGAGATTTCCCATAGGACCCTCTGAGCCCACTTATACACAGCCTTCCCTGCTAGTGACACGCCCTACCACAACTGATGAACCTACAACGAAACAGGACTATCACCCAAAGCCCTTTGTTTACATTAGGACTCATTCTTTTTTTTTTTTTTTTTGCGGTACGCGGGCCTCTCACTGTTGTGGCCTCTCCCGTTGCGGAACACAGGCTCTGAACGCGCAGGCTCAGCGGCCATGGCTCACGGGCCCAGCTGCTCTGCGGCATGTTGGACCTTCCCGGACCGGGCACGAACCCGCGTCCCCTGCATTGGCAAGTGGACTCCCAACCACTGCGCCACCAGGGAAGCCCAGGACTCATTCTTGATGTTGCACAGTCTGTAGTTTTTGATGAATGTATGATGATATATATCCACCATTGTAATATCATATGGCATAGTGTCACTGCCTTAAAAATCCTCTGTGCTCTGCCTGTTCATCCCTCCCTCCCCCTGCCAATGGCAATGACTGTCTGCTTTTTTAAAAAAAATTAATAGATTTTATTTTTCAGAGCAGTTTTAGGTTTACAGACAAATTGAGCAGAAAGTGTGGAGTTCCCATATATCGGCTCCCACTCCCACCTCCTCAGTTTCCACCATTATTAACATCTTGCATTATTGCGGTGCATTTGTTACAATTGCTGAGCCAATATTGATACATTATTATTCACTAAAGTCCACAGTTTAATTAGAGTTCACTCTTTTTTTTTTATGTGTTCTGTGGGTTTTGACAAATGTGTAATGACATTTATCCACTGTACAGTATCATACAGAATAGTTTCACTATCGTAAACATGGTAATGTGCTCAGCCAGTTCATCCTTCCCTCCTTCCTCCAGACCCTGGCAACCACTGACCTCCTTACTGTCTCCATTGTTTGTTTTACTAGAATGTCAATCTTCATCTTTTAACTTGAAATGTAATTTATTTTTGTCGTGATTTCCCTTGTGTTATGATTTATTTCCATACTCTTACTTTGCTTTTGCTTGTTCTACTTTCTCTAGGTGTATTTTTCCTCTTTTTTCTTCTTGCTTTTGCATTGACTGGGTTTTCTTTTTCCTTTTTTCTTATCCTTCTCTCCACTCCTGTTCCTAGGTTGGAAATTATACCTTCAATTTCTTTTTTTCAGTAGTTGGTTATTTTTTTCTCAGAACATTAAAGATAGTATTCCCCTATCGTCTGACTTCCATTTTTTGCTTTTGAGAAGTCAGCCATCAGTGTAATCTTTGCTCTTTTGAACATACAGTGGCTTTTCTCTCTGGCAGCATTTAAGATTTTTCTTTGTTTTGGTGTTCTGAGTTTCACTGTAATACATCTGGATGTGGATCCAGCCCCTCCCTTACTTGCGAGTGTTTGGGCTTTTTGAATCTGAAGAGTCATTTTTTTTAATCAATTCTGGAAAATTCTCAGCATTATTTCTACAAATATTACCTCTTTCCCTTCTCTCCTTTTTTGACTCCAGTTAGATATGTGTTGGATCTTCTTATTCTCTTCTTCATGTCCCTTAACCTCTTTCATATTCTCTACCTTTGTTTTTAAGCTGCCCCTTGTACTACTTCTCCATTAAGTTTTGTCTAATCTGCTTTTTATCTTGTCCATTGAGTTTCTAATTTTAATTGTTATAATTATCATATAATTTTATTTCTAGAAGTCTAATTTCTTTACAAATTTTCTTGCCCATTAATTTAATCTCATATTTCTTAGTTATCCCATTGAATATCCTCTTTTATTTTTCTAAACATGTTAAGCATGTTTATTTTATATTTGATTCTAAAATTTTTAATATCTGAAGTATTTTGGGTTTGATTCAGCAGGGTGTTTTTGCTGTGGTTCCTGCTCATGGACACTTGCTTTCTTGTATATTATTTCCTGTATATATTTGTGATTTATTTTTATTTTAGTTCATGGTTCTTGGAACATTTTTAGGGAAGCTTCTTTGAAACCTGAGTTTGAAGTATGGGTTATATATGCATGTCACACATGAAAATTAACCCAGGAACTAGACATTGCCCCTTTACATACAATCTCGGCCAATAAATTCAATATTTTCATAAAGTTATTTTTTTAAAAAAGAAACTTAGTTTCTTCTAAACAATTATTTCTGGTTTCTGTTTAGTTTTGTGGCTGCTTATCAGTGTGGAGTTGTTGGGATTAGGACTACGGCATAAAACCTATGAGAAGAAATTGGGAAGAGGGGTAAGTCATTAAAAGTTTTGATATAGAATTTTATATGATATATGGCCTACAGAGCACAGAAAGGAGTTCTGACTTTATTTTTCTTGCAGTGGAAGCCACCAGAATATTTCAAGCAGGAGCAGGAAGAAATATGATATATATTAACTTGGCTGCTCTGTGAAGAATGGATTGTAGAGTAGAAGCAGGGAGATAAGTTATGAGGCTTTTTCAGTTGCCCAGGAGAGAGACCCTGGAAGTTTGGATGGGAGCCGTGGCCATGGAGTTGGAGAGGAGTAGATAGACTTAGAATATATTTTGAAAGTAAAGCTGATAGGAGTTGCTGATGGATTAGATGACACTGAATGAGAAGAGAGAAAGAATCAAGGACGACTTCTGTGTTTTGGCTTGAGCAACTGGATGGAGGGTGGTGGCATTTACTGACGTGGGAATAACAGGTTTTGGAGTGGTGAGAGCCAGAGTTAATCATAGGTATGTAGTTATGTGAAAAGCTATAACTTGATGAATATAATCGCCTCTCAAAGTCTCTCTTGATGGTTCTGTTCTCTTTATAGGACATTCAGTAAACTGAGTAATATTTCTTGCATAGAGATGCGATTCACACCTCACTGCTGTAGCACAATGAGCTGTTTAGGTTAAGTGGTGGCCCTCCTATGCAAAGAGGTGGTGCTTACCCTTCTCTCAGCTTGAACTTGTATGTTCCACTTTGAGTTGTTTTTTTCAGTTGTGGTGATAGTGTTGGTCTAATCTGGCCATACTCTTTCACAGGATCCCTGTTGTTGATCCGTTGGTATTAGTTTGAAATAGATGGTTAGTGTTGGGCACTGCATTCTCTGACTGGACCCATGGGCTCAAAAGAGGACTCTTCAGAGGGTGCTGTGCTCCTGAACCTTGGCCTTGCCAGCGCAGTGGGGAGCAACACCACGTATAACGCAGAGTTGGCAGACCACTCTGTAAATATGGTAAAGGACTCTGTGTACCCCTCTGTGGTCTCATTCTCTGATGTAAGGGTAGCCCCTTCCTGCATATGCTTGTTATCATATTCATGCATTTCTTTATATTGTTATTACACGACACACCTCTATACAATATTGTATTTTTCCATGTTTTTAACTTTATCTAAATAACATCTGACATATATATTTTGCAACTTAATTTTTTTTTTTTTTTTTTGTGGTATGTGGGCCTCTCACTGTTGTGGCCTCTCCCGTTGCGGAGCACAAGCTCCAGACGCGCAGCCTCAGCAGCCATGGCTCACGGGCCCAGCCGCTCCGTGGGATGTGGGATCTTCCCAGACCGGGGTATGAACCTGTGTCCCCTGCATCTGCAGGCGGACTCTCAACCACTTGCGCCACCAGGGAAGCCCTGCAACTTAATTTTTTATTTAAAATAATCCTGGTGAGATTCATCCATATGGAAATATGTAGCCCTAATTCATTTATTAGGGCTGTGTAGTATTCCATTTTATGTATGATCTTTTTTTATTCATTTTCCTATTTTTCCTATTGAAACAACAGCCAGGTTGTTTCTAATTTTTTGCTTTTATAAACAGTGCTTATCAGAAATATCACTTTCTAAACATTCTTCCTAACTTCCAAGCCTAAGCTAGAAATTCACAGATTATAAAATACCTACTAGCAAATATCTCCTTATTATTATGCATTAGCTGTGGGCAGATGCCTAAAAAATATCCTTTGCTGAAATATGAATTTTGGTGGAGAGAGGTGGAGAAGAGTGGATCACTGAAACTGCCATTGTTCATTCATCCTAAATTATCATTAAAACAATTCCTCAGGCACCAGCCACAGAGGTCTCTGCCGCCATCTGGCCTTTCAGGTTTGGCTTTGACAGTGAAGGATGGTCTAATTTAGAAAGATCAGCTCAACTGCTCAAACAGGTAAGTCTTACTGAAATTATTTCCAGGTTTTGAGAAACTCCTACTGTTATGTTTATTTTGAGCAAGATCATAAGTAATAGGAGGAGGGTTTGCTGGGTCACAAACTAATCTCTTAAAAGGGCTTTACTTTGGTGGGCGGCTACAGGAGGATTAAGCTTCTGTAACCACATCTGTGTTTGCTTGAGAGCAATTAATTCAGTTGATTCTGAACAAAGTCTCGTACTGGGTATCTGCAGGAGAATCTTGTCATGCCTTTGCTCTTGGAAATGCCCCTGCTAGTGACTCCTGTCACTTGGGAACCCACTGTTGGGGACCAGAAAATTGTCAGATGAAAAGGCAGAATGGGTTGGAGTGATACTCATTTGCAAAGCAAATTGCTTTCTAGAGCCTGAGGGCCAATTTTATTTGTTTCTGTGCCCTGGGGTACTCATCTTTGGATGAAGCATCCTTTAAAATATGTGGGTGTTTTGTTCTTAGATCAGCTACATGGAGAATGGAGCAAGAGATTTAAAGGGCTAAACTGTTCTAGTTATTCCTAATGATAAGCATGTCTCCTGAGAAATAGCTGAGGGTCTGTATGATTCTAATGCCATTAAGAAATTTCTCTGGCCCTTAGTCCTTTAGTCCTGATTACAGGCCTCTGGGGCACATCTGACCAGGGTATCTGAATAAACTTACTTCTGTGTCAGTACAATGGAGATGTTTGCCCAGGAATAAAACACTACTGTATACTCTATTGTTTCTGAACATAAATTGGATATTTGAGAAAGGTATTAAGCTTATTTGAAATTTGGGGAATGATGTTAATATTTGAAAATTTACAAGTTATGTTTTTATCCTTTCCTACATTTCTTCAAGGTGTCCCATGTTTTAATTATATTCAAAATATGGTAAAAAAAATTTTTACAGCTCAAATTTGAACCAGTTCACTTTAGTAACTCATTAGGAATTACTTTGGTTTTTGATTTACGAGTAAAGGCAGGGGATTAAAGAATCAAGTTTTGCTAATTGTTTTCACATTGCTATGGTTAATCACCATGTGCATTTTTTTTTTTCTGAACAGGTGCAGATTTCATAACAATTTTGGAGAGCGATGCTTCTAAGCCCTATATTGGGAACAATGACCTGACCATGTGGTTAGTGGAGAAGCTGGGTTTCTATACCAACTTTGGTCCAAGTGCAAGGGATCACACTTGGGGGTGAGTGTCCCTTCGGAATTAATCCCAAACATATCCCTGAAAGACTAGGCAGCATGGGCTTGGAGTGGAAAGTTGATATTGTTATACCTTAATCCTATGAATATGTCCCAGTGATGCTTCTTGGAGGATGAGGAGGTGCTGAAGATATGCATCTTCCATCCTGTTTTAATGGCTTCCCTTTTGCGGGATACTTTCAGTTCTTCACTCTTATAAACCATTTAGTGTAGGAGCTGAGGTTACAGCACTAAACGTGTCTGTCCTGGATGCTGTCCTCATGGAGCTTACATTATAGTGTGAAGAGACGGAAAATAATCATGGACACACAGAAATAAATAATTTGAGACAATGGTAAGTGCTGTGTAGAAAAGGAGAGCGGCTGGGTGGGCAGGGCAGCAGGGGATGCTGCTGTAGGTAGCATGGTCAGGAAGGTCTCTCTGCCGACCTCATGATGGGGAGGACCCAGGACCCACTGTGGGAGGAGCCAGTGTAAAGACTTGAGGCCAGGTCAGTCTTGGTGTGCCGGAGCACAGGGTTTGAGGGGGAACTAGTAAGAAAGGAGGTCAAAGGTGGGCCCCTGATCTTACAGGGTCCCATAAGCCATGCTAAGCACTGATTTAGTTCAGTTTTTTAAAAATAAATTTATTTATTTTTATTTATTTTTGGCTGTGTCCGGTCCTTGTTGCTGTGCGCGGGCTTTTCTCTAGTTGCGGCGAGCTGGGGCTACTCTTCGTTGTGGTGCGTGGGCTTCTCATTGCAGTGGCTTCTCTTGCTGCAGAGCACGGGCTCTAGGCACGCGGGCTTCAGTAGTTGTGGCTCATGGGCTCTAGAGCGCAGACTCAGTAGTTGTGGCACACCGGCTTAGTTGCTCCACGGCACATGGGATCTTCCCGGACCAGGGCTCGAACCCATGTCCCCTGCATTGGCAGGCGGATTCTTAACCACTGTGCCACCACGGAAGCCCTTTAATTCAGTTTTGATAGGAAACCACTGGAGGATTGTAAACACGGGAGCAGTCTGATCTGATTTACATTTTTGAAAGGTCATTCCGGCTGTTCCTAGAAAAACAGATTGTCAGGGGGCAGGAGTGGGAGCAGGGAGACAGGTGATGAGGTAGGGGCATTAGCACAGGTGAGAAATGACAGTGGGAGGCGTGGAGATGGAGAGAAGGGGTCAAACTCAGGAGCTATCTTGGAGCAGGGCTGACAGGACTTCCTGATGGTTTAGATATCGGGGCTGGAAGTGACAAGGATAGCACCAGGGTGTTTTACCTGAGTCCCTGATAGGAGATGATGCCCTTTAATGGGACAGGAATGACCAGGTGAGCATCAGTATTGTGCTAAACTGAAGATGCCCCTGGACGGTCAAGTGACGTCCATAGGTGCTTGTGTGCAGCCTGGAGGGCCGAGTGGGACAGCACAGGCTGGGCCTGTGCATTCAGGGATCATCACTGTAGGCATGGTTCTGTCAGAAGAACTTCAGGAGGAGGCCAGACAGTGCGCCCAGCCTGAGGTCTGAGCTCTGATCATCCTTTCCATATGTAGTTCTTTGACTTAGAGTGAGGCGGAACGGGTTTTCCTATCTTTATCGGACCATTTGTAATTTCTAATTTTGTAAATTGTTGCACTGTGTCCTGGCTGGCAAGGTCATACATTCTCAAATGCGTTGATTAATATTAGAATTGTTTATGCAGATAAGTTGCCAGAGTAACAGTGCTAGTAAAATGGAGTTTGTGTATCCTAATTCTGCCCTTTTCGTGTTTCCATAGCACTTTTTTTTTTTATTAATTAATTAATTTATTTTTGCTGTGCTGGGTCTTCATTTCTGTGCGAGGGCTTTCTCTAGTTGTGGCAAGCGGGGGCCACTCTTCATCGCGGTGCGTGGTCCTCTCACTATCACGGCCTCTCTTGTTGCGGAGCGCAGGCTCCAGACGTGTAGGCTCAGTAATTGTGGCTCACGGGCCCAGTTGCTCCGCAGCATGTGGGATCCTCCCAGACCAGGGCTCGAACCCATGTCCCCTGCATTGGCAGGCAGACCCTCAACCACTGCGCCACCAGGGAAGCCCTCCATAGCACTTATTAAACAGAGTTGATAGTGTTCTTGGTGGCACAGTGAGACGTGCTGAATAGCCCAGATGCAATGAACAGTCTGGCAGACTGCCCCATACCTCTCTGCCACATTATTGCTCTCAGTGCCCCTCAGTGGGTTGCTTGAAGTGTGCACATCCCTCTTGAACACATATTCTTAGTCCCGTTTGCATGATATGGTGGGACCAATAGTGACGCACGTGTTTCTTTCCATTGGAATACAGGATTATGGTTTTGTCAAGATACCGCATTGTGAAATCAGAGCATCACCTTCTTCCGTCACCAGAGGGCGAGATTGCACCAGCCATCACTCTGACTGTTACCATTTCTGACAAACTGGTGGATTTTGTTGTGACCCACTTTGGGAATCGTGAGTGGGTTTCTTCGGTCTTTCTTGAAGTACACAAATGCCAAGAAATATTATTAACACATTACTTTGACTTCCATGCATTGACCTTTCTTACTTTCTTCTTTTTTTTTTTCCAACGTATTTTACTCTGTGTTGCCGGTTTTAAAAATCAGGCATAGAGGGAGTTCCCTGGTGGCCTAGTGGTTAGAACTCTGGGCTTTCACTGCCGGAGCCCGGGTTCAATCCCTGGTCCAGGAACTGAGATCCTGCAAGCCGTGTGGCGTGGCCCCCCACCAAAAAAAAGATAAAGGAAAAAAAATCAGGCATAGAAACCTTTGAGATGCAGGCAGTCCTTAACGGTGGTACAAGGCAGCATGATGGCCATGTTAGCCAGCAGTTACTGAGCAGGTGCTGTGCTAAGTGCATTATTGTATTTAATCCTCATTTTGTATAACGTTAGTACTATTATAGCTCCACTTTACAGATAAATAAACTAGACTGAAGGTTAGAAGACTTGTCCATCCTGGGTCACACAGCTAGGAATTAAGTAGACCCAACTCAGCCTGCAAGTGCTTAAAACCACATGGTAAACCAGACTACGGAAAGATGAAATTCCCTTTTCCTACAGGATTACTCCAGTTGGAAGTACTGTTGGGATTTGAGAGTACTAAATAACATTTCTTTTTCCCTCATGTTTTCAGTCAACTGAGAGGTAGGCAGAGGAATCTGGCAGGAAGATCAAAATATCTCTTTTGATTCTGATAAACGTATTTGGACAACATGGCTTAAGTGTGTCCACATGGACCTGCTAATACATTCCCCCAACAATACATGATGCTGGCTCCCCCGAAGCAGCTGACCTACCTGGCAGGGGCAGAGTCTGTCCTGTCAAACTCTCCCCTTAGTGGAGAAGATAACACAAGGAAACACCCTTTCTGCAAACCGGCAGGTTCCAGGGAGAAGAGTGAGGAAGTGTTTGAGACAAGCATGCCCAGTTTATTCTTACAAACTTAATTAATTACAAAAATCCTCCTAAGAAGTAAAGGGTGAGAGGGAGAGAGGCCAGAGATGATTTTCTGAGTCGGTTCCCCTCCAAGGAGACATGAAGAATGGGAATGAATTTTATCCCCAAAGAATAACATTCACAACCAGTGACTTAGTACTGAATAAATCACGAATAATACCAGCAATATGTTGTTAAAGCAAAGATAAAAGTATATAATTTATACTGTACCATACTAAACATTCTCTAATAGTAATTGAAAACACAAATGCAAAGTGCTTAGCGTTATAAAATAATAGCATATGGGCCCTGTCCACATTAATGATACAGGAGGCCACAGAGCTTTACAATGACATACAGAACATTAGAAAAACAACAAACAAAATACGGGTAGCAGAAATATTCGTTTTGTTTAGGTGAAACTTACGGTATGACAGAACCCAGCATTGTTGTACTGTAAGTTTCACCTAAGCAAAATGAGTATGGCTGCTACCCATATTTTCCTATTCCCTTTTTCTCGCAGTATTACATGGATCTGTGAAAGCGTACTTGACTGTTTTCTGAAATAAGTCAGAGCATAAGGAATATAACCCAACCATTCAAATGTAATTAATGTGAACTGTTTGCTAATCAGACTCTTGCTGGTCTTCTTAGAAATGGGAAGGGTGTTTGGAGGACGGATGGTATAGACAGTCCACATCTCTGTAAAAAGATGTTTGAAGAAACGCTTTCTGTTTCTCCCAGCAATTTTCAGGTTGCAAGTATAGACATTCAGAAATTCTGCTGAGCTTAAATTGCACTTGAATTGGGTTTATCTTTTAAAAAATAGGCACTTTTGTGTTTAAAGGTTGCAAGGTCTCAACCTAAGAAACAGTTGAGTATACTCCATCCTGTTTTCCTTTGCTTTTTTTCCCCTGCCCCCTGTAACTCCCTCTGACCTCTAAAATGTGAAGAATAGACTTGTCAGGGAAGAGAAGAGTAAAAGATAGCCCTCAAATAGTTTGGAAAAGAGGAGGGAAGGATTACCTTTCCTAACTTTCTATTAACCACATATGTAAAGCCCTGTAGCTAACAACATACCCTTTGCTTACTACCTTACTCACTTGATTTTATAATAATGACAACCACAGCAGTAATGATAATAGCTAGCACCTGTCGAGGAGATGTGACTGTAAGGGAAGAGAAGGGAAGCAGTATAGTTTAATGGCTAAGAGCATGAAACTCCAGAACCTGGAATCAGACAATCTGGTTTGAATCCTAAGTCAAGGTGTATCCTTCACCAAATTATTTAACTATCTTGAGCCTCAGTTTTCCCATCTGCAAATCAGGAGCGATAATCCTACTTATAGGATTCTTGAGGGAATTAAATAAGATATATTATCTCATGCAAAGTATATGACTAGAGTAACTGCTCAATTAATACTGGCCATTATTATTACAGCAAATCAGACACCTCTAAGTGTGAAGCGCATTGAGTAGCTTTAAAAAAAGTCATTCATCAAACACGAATCAAGCATCTATTGTGTCCCAAGCACAATGCCAGGTGCAGCCTTTTCCCTTAGAGCCTTAGCTCTTGTCTCACTCTTTAGAAGCCCTGTCCACTCCCAACAAGTGACATGAGAAAGTTCATGCTTCAAATAACTTGTGAAGCCATCACTACATATTTTTGCTTGCCTTTGTTTTTATAATACTAGATAAAAAAATTCTTACTCTGAAAAAATATTGAGTGATTTTATTTTCTAGTGATTATGGCATATAAACATGAAATCATATTAGGAATGAATTACGGAATGCTTATGCATGTTATTAGCTGATTCAATGGGATTTCTAAAATAACTGATGACACAAATATCTCTTTACAACCAATAAACAGAAAATAGCAGCATTCCTTAGAAGTTACTTAGGTATACACCAACTAAAATTGGTATTATTTTAGGTAATTAACTGAGCCACCAGTTAATCACCGTGTTTGTTTCTTATAACGCGCATAAATGTACAAAGAAGAAAGAGCACAGAACCTGTAGTCTGTAGTTACAGTTTTGGTTCTTTTGTAAGATAAACTCATTGAGCTCCAGTTCCCTTGTCTCTGAAAATCAGATAAAATTATTTTTTCTAGCCCACATCATAGGGCTATTGGGCCGATCAAATATCAACAGATAAGAACATAAAACGTGTTCAATCTCTCTCTTTCTCCCTGACTCCTAATTCCTCCCCCTCCTTTCTTTATACCCATACATACATATAGGTTTTATTTTTATTATTATCACTGGATAAAATTTATCTCCTGAGAAAATGTAAAGCCAAATTCACAGATTATTTTCCGATAATATATTGCTAAAACCTATTTGAATGAAAGCTCTATCTGTGGTGCAGTGACTTTGGCATCCTCTAGATTGGATTTGAATCCCAGTTGTGTGTCAGAAGGAATAGAATTCACTGCAGACTTAATGAAGGGACTACTTACCACGATGTTGGAAGGGTCAGAGGAACAGATAAGAGATGCTAAGGTACTCAGACACTAGTAATGGTGGGGAATCAGTACCATCCTTAGGGCTGAAGGAACAGGTAGAGGAAACAGTGTTCCCAGAGCCCCGTTTGACCTGGAACCAGAAGAGGGGCCACGAGGCATGAGGAATGCAGCTCGAAGAAATACTCCAATTTCCCTCTCTTCCTACCCAAACCTCACTGGAAATTAGTAGACAAGGAAGCCCAGGAGATGAAACCTGCAGAGACCAGCCTCCAGGGCATAGAGAAGGGCTGGGAATGGATCTAGGCAAAGATGTTTAGCAAATGGTCATCCTTTTCACTCTTCTGTTTCTCGAGACATCTTTTAATAGCGCTCAACTGTCTATACGTAAGAATGGATAAGCTTAGTCCTGTCTTCTGATCCTACCTCAATGAGGTTTCTCCAGTCTTCTCAGCTCTTGGTGATCTCCCTCTATCTTCTTTTGTCATTGATTTTTCTTAACAGTCATTTATTAGCTGTCTTACTCTGTAAGTGCCTGTGTTGGTCTGCTGCCTATTTGCCTTTGGATCCATTCCCGGTTCAGCTTCCTTCCAGCTACAGATTGCAGGAAACCACATTTCCCAGAGTCTAGTGCCTTCTGTCTTCTGGGTAGGTTTCACCAATGGGACGCACTAATGCAAGGCTGGAGGGCTGGAGGAGGGGAGGAGACAGAGTACTTCTCATTCTCTCTCTCTTCTTTCTCTGTTGTCTTTGGCAGCAGCTAAGTCTCTTCTGTGGCTCCAACTCCTCCTTCAATGGCCCTGGATCCTTCTGAGTAGCCTCGTCCGTAGTACCATTTCCCATCATTTAGGACTGGCTTGTGGACTCTGGGAATATCACCTCTTCCTGTTGTCCCTCTAGCCCTAGAGGTGGTAGAAGTTTCTCACTGCTACTAAACTCTAGTTGCTTCACTGATTCCTGTTTGGCTTCCTATCACCTAGTAGCCAATCCCTTGTATTAAATTCACTTTGTTTGAAACACCTAGAGTGGTTTCAGTTTTTCTTGCTGGATCATGCAGCTATGATGTCCCTATTTTTCCCCAGACAGACTGACTAGAAACCCCTCAGAGTCTTGATGTACTTGCCTGATTGTCTCAGTTACACACTCATTGTGCTTAACATGATCAAAGCAGTACACTTAGCCAGTATTTGACCAGGAGAGCCAGGGAGGCTTTCAGAAACTGTTCAGTTGAAGGAGCTGAGTAGGTTAACAAACCTGGTGTGTTCTGTGAATGTTAGGATTCTCCCTTTTACCGGTACTCCTTGCTTTTTTTTGAACTACTAATCTTAGCTGTAATACTGATGACCAGGTCTTAGATTATTGTTATAATTTCTTCTGATGAAAAGTTGAGCAATTGCTGTTTTTAGATATTTCTATCCACTGGACTCCAAATGATCTGTGGGGAAGGTCATGTTGTTCTTGGTCAAGTTTGTCAGCCTGCTCAGTTGAAGCGCTATAGCTGTCCTTGCTAATTTTGCATAACATTAAGTCAGTGTGTCCCAGTAGGAATTATTCTGGGTTTGTGCAGTGTTTGAAGATATTCTTTGGGAACTTAGTTAGGTACCTAATATTTTTTAAAAATTGTTTTGCAAATACAGTAAAGAGGTATATTTTTGCATTTTTTTTCAGAGATGACCTCGATAGGAAACTTCAAGCTATTGCTGTTTCAAAACTACTGAAAAATAGCTCTGAGCAGGTGATATTTCTGGGATATATCACTTCAGCACCTGGTTCCAGAGATTATCTACAGCTCATTGAACGTGGCAATGTAAGGGTAACACAATCTTAATAGGATTTCTGATTTCTTAAATAAAGTGTTTCTTCTTCATGTTTTGAAAAACCTAACCCAACATTGTATATGTATCCTGATTATCTTACTGCTGCATGGAAAACTACCAAAAAACATACTGGCTTTAAGTAGCATTCATCTCTTTGCTCATAAATCTGCAATTTGGACAGGACTTAGTGCAGATAGCTCATCTCTGCTCCACACAGCTAGGCGGCTCACCTGGGGACTGGAGGAGCCACTTTGCAGATGACACATTAGTGAAGTTGGTGGGGCTGTTGACTAGGAGCTCAGCTGGGGCTTTGGCCTCAGGGTCCTGTTTCCTCTCCATGGGTATGCTTAGGCTTCTTTCCTGCGTGATGGCTGGGTTCTAAGAGTGAGTGTCCTAAGAGAACCAGGAAGAAGTTGTATTGCCTTGTATGACCTAGCCTTGTAAGTCATATAACGTGATTTCTGCTGTCATCACAAGCCTGCTCGCATTCAAGTGGAAGAAACATAAACCCCATCTCTTGATGAGAGGAGTGTCAAAGCTCACATTATAAGAATGCCATATGGAAAGTGGATTATTGTAGCCGTGTTTAGAAAATACAATCTGCCACATTGTACAAGTTAATCATGATGAGAGTAAGAGATAAAATGGCATACAGAGAGGCTGGCTGATCAGGGCCTCACTAAATGACACTGAATTTGTCCTTACCTGTCCAGGTCCAAAACGGTGAATTCTCAGTGTATCCAGATATCATACTCTGGGAAACTGACAGACAAATCAAATCCTTGAGACATATATACACTAGAAGGTTAAATGCATTCGTTTATAATGAGAAATACAATTATTATATTTAGTTAAGCCCTATGTAGATTTCTTGGTCC
Organism: Phocoena sinus; assembly: GCF_008692025.1. Taxonomy (NCBI): domain Eukaryota; kingdom Metazoa; phylum Chordata; class Mammalia; order Artiodactyla; family Phocoenidae; genus Phocoena; species Phocoena sinus. The sequence continues at coordinate 73,074,643 of NC_045767.1, forward strand.
TTTACATGTCTTTTTTTTTTACTTTATTGTCTTGAGATAATATCTGCAAACAAAAAAACTTAACCATTTTATCAAGTGCTTGGAAAGACAGGTGAGAGAGAGCGTTGTATGATGAGGGTATTCTGTATGTGACAGAAAACACAAAATGACAGTGGCTTAAATAAGAGAAGTATAGCTCTTTATGTAAAAGTCTGGGCAGGTGATTCACCATTAGTACGGCACTTTGTGGTATCGGGAGTGTGCTCCTTCTATCTTGTGGCTCCACATTACAAGGCTTCCACTCCCAAGTTTGCCTCATGGTCCAAGATGGCAGCATCGTTGTTCTAGTTAGCAAGAGGGAGGAAGGGATACAGAGGGGACCAAGTGCATGTGCAACTTACCTCGAAGGCAAATTCCAGGAAACTGACCTCTTCTACCTACATTTCATTGACTGGAATTTAGTCATTGGCCATACCTCACTGTACAGGAAGTTGAGAGATGCAATATTTAACCTTGATACCCTTATACCTAGCTAAAAATCCTACAACTTTGGAAGAGGGGCAAGGCAGATATTAGGGAGATGAGTTAATCTCTGCCCTGGTGGATAAGGCAGAAGTGGAGTCAAGATGGACTCCTAATTTTGGCTTTGGTCAGAGGGTTTATGATGGTGACCCTTAATACTATAGAGAATATATAAGGAAGAAGAGTTTTGCAAAGAAGATGAGTTCAGCTTTAGGCTGAGTTGAGGCATCTGTGGGATATTAGTGGAGCTGTCCATTAGGCAGCTGGACATATGGATCTGGAACTGAGAAGGGCTGTCAGGACTAGAGATACAGATTAAGGGGTTGCCACCATCTAGGTGATCATTAAAACCATGGAAGGGGATGATATTGCTTATGGAGTTAGAGAATTGCAAGAGGAAGACCAAAGAAAACTCCTGATAGAGTCACATTTAGTGTGGCTATCATGGGGGTGATGGGTGAGGGAAGAGGAGGAATATTATCTCAGAAAAGAGATTAAGGAGAAGTCAGAAGAGTAAGAGGAAAATCTGGAGAGTGGAATCACAGGGGTTGCATTAGTTATTTATTAGTGCATCACTGTGTAAGCTACAAACCTTAGTGGCTTAAAAAGAACAATGGTCCAATATCCTCATGACTGTGTGGGTCTACCGAGTGGTTTTCTGTTCTTGCCTGCCTTCATTCGTGGAGTCAGCTGTGGCTGTGGCTGGGGAGGTCTGACATGTCCCCCACTCACTGGTCTGGGGCCTCGGTGCTGGTTGTTGGCTGGACCTCTCTCTCCATGTAGTCTCTCATCAGTAGCCTACCTGGTGCCACATTTACCAGCTTTGTGACCTTGAGGCAAGTTATTTAACCTTTCTGGGCCTCAATGTCCACACCTATAAAGACGGGATAGTAATACCTATTGTATCATAGGGTTGTTCTGAGGATGAAAATAAAGTAATGCCTGAAAAGCCCTAAGCCTTGCATGTAGGAGGCACTTAATAAGTGGTAGCTACATATTTGTATTATGTATGTCTGGCTGTATGTATCAAATCACATTAGATAAATGTGTAAGTATATGGTCTATAAAGTATAGAAGACTACTATACAAGATGATATTTGGCAAATTTAAGAAAAAATCGATTGTATCCTAATAAGAGAGAGAATTTGTGTGTGTGTGTGTGTAAGAGGAATTTGATTTGATTTTTATTTAATACTCTGTTGGGTTCCATTGTCACAGTCAGAAGTTGTGTCAAGATTGGCAGTGGACAGACACTGTAAAACTCTTAGAGGAAAACACAGGCAGAACACTCTATGACATAAATCACAGCAAGATCCTTTCTGACCCACCTCCTAGAGAAATGGAAATAAAAACAAAAATAAACAAATGGGACCTAATGAAACTTCAAAGCTTTTGCACAGCAAAGGAAACCATAAACAAGACCAAAAGACAACCCTCAGAATGGGAGAAAGTATTTGTCAATGAAGCAACTGACAAAGGATTAATCTCCAAAATATACAAACAGCTCATGCAGCTCAATAGCAAAAAAAAAAAACACAATCCAAAAATGGGCAGAAGACCTAAATAGACATTTCTCCAACAAACGTGTGAAAAGATGTTCAACATCACTAATCAGAAGAGAAATGCAAATCAAAAGTACAATGAGGTATCACCTCACACCAGTCAAAATGGCCATCATCAAAAAATCTACAAACAATAAATGCTGGAGAGGGTGTGGAGAAAAGGGAACCCTCTTGCACTGTTGGTGGGAATGTAAATGGATACAGCCACTATGGAGAACAGTATGAAGGTTCCTCAAAAAACTAAAAATAGAACTACCATATGACCCAGCAATCCCACTACTGGGCATATACCCTGAGAAAACCGTAATTCAAAAAGACACATGCACCAAAATGTTCATTGCAGCTCTATTTACAATAGCCAGGACATGGAAGCAACCTGAGTGTCCATCGACAGATGAATGGGTAAAGAAGATGTGGCACATATATACAATGGAATATTACTCAGCCATAAAAAGAAAGGAAATTGAGTTACTTGTAGTGAGGTGGATGGACCTAGAGTCTGTCATACAGAGTGAGGTAAGTCAGAAAGAGAAAAACAAATACTGTATGCTAACACATATATATGGAATCTAAAAAAAAAAAAAAAAAAAGGTTCTGAAGAACCTAGGGGCAGGACAGGAATAAAGACGCAGATGTAGAGAATGGACTTGAGGACATGGGGAGGGGGAAGGGCAAGCTGGGATGAAGTGAGAGAGTGGCATGGACTTATACATACTACCAAATGTAAAATAGATAGCTAGTGGGAAGCAGCCACATAGCACAGGGAGATCAGCTCAGTGCTTTGTGACCACCTGGAGGGGTGGGATAGGGAGGGTGGGAGGGAGATGGAAGAGGGAGGAGATATGAGGATATATGTATATGTACAGCTGATTCACTTTGTTATAAAGCAGAAAGTAGCACACCATTGTAAAGCAATTTTACTCCAATAAAGATGTTAAAAAAAAAAAAAAAGATTTGCAGTGGATTCTTTTTTTGTGTGTGTGGTACGCGGGCCTCTCACTGTTGTGGCCTCTCCCGTTGCAGAGCACAGGCTCCGGACGTCCAGGCTCAGCAGCCATGGCTCACGGGCCCAGCCGCTCCGCGGCATGTGGGATCCTCCTGGGGCACAAACCCGTGTCCCCTACATCGGCAGGTGGACTCTCAACCACTGTGCCACCAGGGAAGCCCTAAAAATATTTTTTAAATTAAATTTTAATAGTCAAATTTAGTCAACATAGTCAAAAGTCAGGTATATTTTTTAAAAGAAGAACATGAATATTTCTTTAGTATGAAAGCTCCATATTTAGAGTTTTGCCAACACATTATAGAAAAAAAATGTTTATGTTGTGATTTGCTGATGAAAAGTAACGCTGGTCTCAAGCTTTCAACGTCAAATAGACTCACGATTACTTGTGAAACGTGTGTTGCCAGTGACTCAATTTAACGAACAGATTGAGCTCCTGACAAATGCCAGCCTTCATGTTAGGAACCAGGGAGCCTAGGTGATTGAGTCTTTCTGCTCAGGAAGGGGAGAGTGGAGACATCTAAACAATTAACTATACAGAGTGGTGTAGCTGGTGCGCATAAAGGACTACACAGGATGACCGATGAGCATGCAGTCAGTTCTGCTTGGGATGAGAGACTTGGAAAACTGTGCGGAGCCAGTACCGTGTTGTGATTGCTGCCTAACTCTCTCTCTAGACCACCTTCATGGTTTACTCCCAGCATCTCATACTGGGGCTAGATGGGCATATGGTAGGTGCTCCAAAAACATCTATAGAATGAATAAATGGTTTTGACCTTAAAAAATCAGTAGGAATTAGGCAGAGAAAATAGCATGCACAAAAGAAAGGCATATTTATTACTGTAGCTCACACATTTTCTTGGCAATTCAGAAGAGAGCACCATTTTTAATGCTTTAAATATTCTCTTCTCTCTTCATTATTAGGACATTGACAGCACAGATCAAGACAGATGGTGTGAATATATTATGTATCGAGGGCTGATCAAGTAAGCATAGGCGTTTGATTGTTTTTTTTTTTCTTTTTTTTTTTGGATTGTTGTTTTTCTTAATCTACTGTTATTGTGATCTTTTGGGTCTATCCTGGAAGGAAAAACTTTCTGGAAGCAATTAGTTAATTGTGTTACTTTTCATAGACATTGATTTGACTAGTTACCCAGTTTAACATTTTTTTTCAATGTATAGCCTAATGAGTTAAGAAGGAGTAAATGGTTAAGCAAATTAAGTTTAATTATACAAAGAAGGTACTGTGTGAGTTATTAAGCATGATCATTATGTAACTGTCAGTACATGTTAGGAATGGCGCCATTTTTTTTTTTTTTTTTGCGGTACGTGGGCCTCTCACTGTTGTGGCCTCTCCCGTTGCGGAGCACAGGCTCCGGACGCGCAGGCTCAGCGGCCATGGCTCACGGGCCCAGCCGCTCCGCGGCATGTGGGATCTTCCCGGACCGGGGCACGAACCCGTGTCCCCTGCATCGGCAGGCGGACTCTCAACCACTGAGCCACCAGGGAAGCCCAGGAATGGCACCATTTTTGACTGTATGCCATGGTGGAAACAGCATGGACCATGGGCTTGAATTCCAGCTTTGCCAGCTTCTAATCATGTAATCTTGGGTAAGGTAACTACCTTTTTGGAGCCACTACTATATTGTGATGAGCTCTCAATGTACATTATATTTAAAAAAAATATCACCCCATATCATCCCATATCAAAAAATTAATATTATCCATATATATGTAAAAATTCAAAAATACTGTAGCTGAAAGATCTCAGAATTCAAACACGTAACTGTGTAAATCTGTTTTGAAGGCAGTGTTGCTTTAAACAAAGCAAAGAGCAGTTTAATATCAAAAAAGGGACTAATCAATCAATCATTTATTCAGCAAGTATTTATTCAATACCTATTACATGATTGACATTGTTCTAGGCATTGGGGATATAACAGGAACAAAATAAAATCCTTGACTCATGGAGCTTCCACTCCAGTGGAAAGAGACAGAAAGTAAGCACGTAAGGAATAGACTATGCCAGGTGGTGATAAATGTGATGAGAAGAATAAATAAAGCCAGGTAAGAAGGACGGGGAGTACCGACGGTGGGCAGGGTCGCTGTTCTGATGGGGTGCTGTTCAGGCAGCAGCCTGAATGAGGGGGAGTCCACCTGCATACATCCTGAGAAGAGCATTCAGGCAGAGGGAAGAGGAAGTGCAAGAGTTTTAGGAGGGCATGCTTGGTATATTTTGATAACAGTGAGGAGGCCAGCACGGCTGGAGTAGAGTGAGATGGGAGGTGATGTGAGAGAGGTAAGGAGGGACAGATCTTGTTGACAGTGATGGATTCACAGGCCCCTCCACTTACAGGGTTCTTTAGTGGATGCAACATGCTGGCGACCATCCCTGAAACTCATCCTGAAATTCCGTTAGTACAGAATCTGTTTGGAGCTATTTGACCTGAGAACTCTAACTACCCTCCTTGGGGCAGTGCTGGGAACTGTGGGACAGTGGGGCCTTCTAGGGTGGACCTCTCTGGGCCTTACTTCCTCCTCCATACAGAGCAGTTCATCACCCAGAGGCATCTTGGCGTTGCCTGCCTGAAGAGGGGAGCTGGTGTGGAACTGATCACCCCTTAGGTAACCTTCTGTTCTAAGATCTGTGATCTGCATTGATGAAAGAAATGGTTGCCTTCTGGAGATGATACAGAATCACAGGGTCAACTTCTCTCCCTTTGGAGATATGGCTTGTTCACTTATGAGTCACAGTCTGGTGAAAGCAAACCATTAGGTTCTACTGTTCTTTACTCCACTTGCCATTCAACAAGTATTGATGGAGCATAATGTATGTCAGCCACCAGGGGTATAGCAGTGAACATTCAGAGAAGCATCCCTCAACTGGCTGAGGGAAGATAGACAATGATTGGAATGATGGAGTCAATAATTCCATTGTGTCTTATTTTAGGAGGTGATAACTATAGTGAGGAAAACTTGAGCAGGGTAAGGAACATCCAGAATATGGAGATGGGATGCAGTTGTAAATAGGGGCTTGGGTAGGTCTTAATGAGAAGTTGACATTAGAGCTAAGATTTGAAGGAGTGGCCCATGTGGCTGTCTGGGAGAAGACCTTTCCAGGTAGAGGGACCAGCTAGTGCAAAAGCCCAAAGGCAGGAGGGCTGATGTTTTTGAAGAAAAGTGATATTCGTGGGGCAGGAGTGTGTATATGGAGATGGAGGTAAAGGAGGTAAGTGGGGAGTGTATGGGCAGCGAGGGAAGGGAGCAGGTCTTGTGGACTCTTATGAAGGACTTTGGATATTACTTAGTAAACTGGTTCCTGGATAATTTCATTGGTTCATATGCTTACTGAGGTGGCCAGGGAGGCCCCTGAGATGCTAAGCTCATTCTGGTTACACTAATAATTCAGAAACTCTAAAGACCCAGCACATGCCCATATGGCTGCAGGACAGATAGCTTGACTATTTTTTTGGTGTTCCCAAAACATTAAGGTGGGAGGGAGCATGCTAGTTTTGTAAAGTATATGATATCTCAGATTGAAAACACTGCTTCTATTTAAATTCATATTAAAGTGGTTGCTTTAATGGGGTTATTAGAATTTCTAGAAGACAGTTTATGATATAGACTGAAAAAGGTATATATTCGAGATGTAAAAATTGTTAGTTGCCAAGGGACAGGGGTATTTATAGTACCAGTGTCCATAGTAGTTGATCACTGGGCTCTGTTTGTACATTTGTGGCCCAAGACCTTCTTTGTCTCTCCTTAGGAGAGTGGGATGGCAAATATATGTGTATATTTAGAAATATTTGGAGATATATATATATATATATATACACACACACACATACATATAGTGACTATGACTGTCAGAGATGGTATAATAGTCTGCTTAGGCTGCCATAACAAAATACCATAGACTAGGTGGCTTTAACAACAGAAACTAATTTTCTCATTGTTCTGGAGGCAGAGGGAAAGAGCATGCATGCTCTGTGATATCTCTTCTTTAAGGACACTAATCCTATTTGATCAGGGACCCACCCTTATGAACTCATTTAACTTAATTACTTTCTTAGAGGCTCTGTCTCCAAATATGGCTACACTGGGGCAGGGGGGTTAGGGCTACAACATATGGATTTGGGGGGAGGGAACACAGATGTTTAGTCTGTAACAGACAGGAAGGTAATTATGAAAATACCAAAATTAATGAAGTTAGGACTACTGTTATTCAGTTTCTGTCCACAAAACCAATTCTATAAACTTTACCTTGACCATCTAATTCAATGCCCTGCTCTCAGTAGGCACTTGATAAGTATTTACTGGACAACAAGGAGAGAGTCCCTGTTTTAGTAGAAGATTTGGATTGTCAGGTTCCTTATTGTCAAGGACTTTTTGAAGGCTGTGTCTATGAAATGGGTTAGAAGTTTGATCTTAGAGATTTGGGAAATAACCTAGATTTACTAGAGGCAGTGACATAGAATTACAGGGAACTGCACAGATTTGGGACCTGAGCTTAGACAAATGCATTAACCTGTCAGACAACTCAGACCCACGTCTGATGCCATCATAGCTCTTCTCTTACCTGCTGTGGTGGGCAGATTTGCTGCCTCCGCTGGTTCCAGCTCTGGGTTTCTGTCTCTATTTTGTATGGAGTTACAGGTTTTAAGTGTTCCTCCTACTGCCACTGTGGCCCAAGCCCCCAACGTCTTTACCTAAATTGTTGCAGTGGCCTCCTAACTGTTCTCTCTGCTTTGACCCTTTCCCTGGAGTCTGCTCTCTACACAGTAGCCACTGCATCTCTGTACAAAACTCCGTGGATTACCATTTCATTCTCAGAAGAAAATCTCAAGTCTGTCAGGAAGGCTTTGCATCATCTGCTGCCCCCACCCCCGTGCAAACTCAGGTTTCCCCTATGCACTCCACTCCAGTCATTGTGGAGTTGGTTCTCAGAAAAGCCAAGCGCATTCTACCCCAGGACCTTTGCATTTGCTGTTCCCGTTCCCTAGAACGCCCTTCCTCCAATACCTGTATGGTTTGCTCTCTCACTTCATTCAACTTTTTGCTCAAATGTCACTTTGTCAGAGACTTATGCTCTGACCATCCACTAAAAATAACAGCCTCTGCCACCTAGCATGCCTGTCCTCTGTACTCTGCTTGTTCCCCCATAGTACTTGGGTACTGATCACCATACATATATACATATTTAATTTGTTCTCCCCAACTAGGATGAAAGCTCTATAAGGGCAAGACCTTCGTTTTGTTCACTGTTTATCCCCAGTACCTGAACAATGCCTGCATGTAATGGGGACTGGCTATGAATTTGTTTTTTAAATAAGTGAATGACTGAAGCTGACATTTTTTAAGAGGCAAAGTATAAATAAAATAAAATGAATTCCTGGCTGCTCATGATTCTCCCATTTTTCCATGTGAGCTTCTCGATAACTATCCAGATAGATAACACCTACAAAATGCTTTGAATTTCCTGGAGAACCAAAAGATGTAAGCAAAAACAAGATGCACAGTTTTTTCAGACATGAAAATTGTGCAATTTTTCAGGCATTAAACATCTTTTATTTTAGATGTTTCAATGTGAATGAAAATGTGCATGAGGTATTTGGATTTTTTAAGGTAAGAAAGAATTTAGGCCTATGCTCCTGTCATTCTGAAGTATTCCTGCTATTGGCGCAAAACAAATGTGTGAGAGGCAATCTGTACAGACAGAATATTCATTAGTGTAATAAAGTAGAGTAAGTTTGCCAAGTATGTTTAGTTAATTAAACCTATGTGCATATTCCTTATTCATTTATATCATAAAAGCAATACTTTGATAAATATTTAGAGTAATAAATCAAGTTAATTCTAGTGATATACAGAGTAGAGTTAGAAATGGGAAATTGGCTTAATAATATCTTTACAAACCATTTGTTTCTGCCACAGATTGGTTTATGCAAGAATCTCCCATGCTGAGCTGAGTGACTCTGAAATTCAGATGGCCAAATTTAGGATCCCTGATGATCCCGTTAATTATAGAGACAACCAGAAAGTGGTCACAGACCCCAGGGAAGTTCCCGAGAAAATTCACTTCAATCCCAGGTGAGTGAGTGCCTTTATGTCGTGAACTACAGCTATGAGATTGTCCATCCCCTCTAGGGACCTAAATATTACCTCACAATGAGCTACAAATTAGATTCGGTTCTAGAGGTTTATTCATGTTAAGAGAGCTCCTGGTAAAGATTATGACATCCTACTTGGGTTGAAGTTACGATCCCTGCTTTCTGGGATAGAGAAACATGTTGAAGTCCCAACCTCAGGCAAAAAAGATCAATGGCACCATCACCACCATAATAGCTAATATTAAAGTGTTTTTGTGTCCTAGACCCTGTTCTAGATGTGTCATGTGTTGTCTCGATTAATCCACATTGGATTAGTCCTCTTGTTATCCCCATTTTAGAGGTAAGGAAGCTTAGGCCGAGGAACATAACTTCATCAGGGTTACGTGGCTGGTCAGTGACAGAGCCAACAAGTGGGAAGGAAGCCTGTTAGCATCATTGGGCTGCTGTGATTCTCAGTGCTGGCTGCACTTAGACTCACCTGGAGAGCTTTTAAAAACTCCCTCTGCCTGGGTCCCACCCCAGACCAATTCATCAGAACCTCTTGGTGATACATGGGCTTTGGGCTAAAAAATAACCTTTTCAGGTTATTCTGATGTGCAGTAAGAATTGAGACTATGGAGAGTGGATTATTTATTTCCATTACAGATACTCTACCCTCTGAAATGTGTTGGGTGTTGTTTAGTTTTAAATAGAGGTTATCTGAGAAATCTTTTCGCAGCAAAACATGTGATTTGGAGTAGTTGCTCTTTTTTCTTCCTATGACTGGATAAGGAGAGGAAATGTCTGCCTCAAACCAGACTCAGAACATGTCATATACCTTGTTAGTATTATTTGACATTTCTACTACTTTTACCAGCTAGTAGCTATAGAAACTTCTCAGATGTCATTTTGTTTGGGGGGGAAATGACATTTATCCATTCTCTTTTTCTTCCTTGTCTCTCCCTACAAGAAAAAACTGTATCAAAGTGTAGGCAGCAAACGTAAGGAGAGCTATAGCCAAGTCTTGATTGGCTTCAGTCACTGTATTTGATCTTGCCCTTTGTAACTGCAATGTGGCTATGAAGAGCATGGGCTCTGCGGAAAAGCTGCCCAGTTCAGACCTTCACTTTTTGCCAGTGAACAGCTGCGCAACTGTGAGCAAGTTGCTTAACCTCTGTAAGCTTCAAATCTCATCTACAAAATGGGAAAAATAGTAGTGCCTGACTCCTAAGTTTTTTTCGAGGTTTGAATGACACACAAAGTTCTTAAAATAGGGCATGGTAAATCCTCCAGAGCCAGGAGCTGCAATAGCAGCAACAGTATTTTTAGAATGCAGTGGGAAATTCTATCAATTTATAACATATATTGCTAAATACAAGCATTTCTCCAAATTGGTTTTTTTTTTTTTTTGCGGTACGCAGGCCTCTCACGTTGCAGAGCACAGGCTCTGGACGCGCAGGCTCAGCGGCCATGGCTCACGGGCCCAGGCGCTCCGTGGCATGTGGGATCTTCCCAGACCGGGGCACAAACCCGTGTCCCCTGCATCAGCGGGCGGACTCTCAACCACTGCACCACCAGGGAAGCCCCCAAATTGTTTTTCTTAAATATTTGATAAAAAATAGAATGTGGGGTAACCTAAGAAAGCTTTACTATGAGAGAGAAAATAACAAAAATGTCACAGGCTCCGGACGCGCAGGCTCAGCGGCCGTGGCTCACGGGCCCAGCCGCTCCGCTGCATGTGGGATCTTCCCGGACCAGGGCACGAACCCGTGTCCCCTGCATCGGCAGGCGGACTCTCAACCACTGCGCCACCGGGGAAGCCCATGTCTTACCTTTTTAATGCTTAAAAATAGGAAATGGATTTTTTGACAAGCTGGAAGGATCACTTACAGAAATCAAGCAGCCTTACATCCCTCTTGGAACAAAGCAGGGGAAAAAAATGTTTCAAGATTAAGTCTAATTGTTAGAAGAATAATGTGGACATATAACTGTTGTTGACTCAGGAGCTGCAGCACGCCCATTGCCACCCTTCCCTGAGCTATGATAGCATCGTGTCTCTTCTCCGGGTTTGCATCACTCCCTGGCTGTACAGGACACGCTCTGTTGATGTCTCCAGTCAGTCAGGCGACCAGTTGTCAGGGAACATACCTCTGCACACAGAGAGGTCCCACAGAGAGAATTCTTCCCTAGAACCAAGCAGGTAGGTGATGGGGAGAATTCAGCCCAAAAGCATTATCTCCGCGAGGAATAGTGGCTTGAATGTTGTTCAGGGGGCCACACATTACATCTTCGAGCTAGAAGTGCCCTGAATGTTGTTTGATCTCTTGGGGCAGAGATAAAAATTCTAAGAGAATTTCCAAAGGTTTTATGTCACAATCTAAGGAGGTTCCTGGGATCTATTTAATAAAAATGTGTTGAGCACATCACCATCTGCAAAACACGATGTCCTCCTGTGATGGTTTTAAATATGTCCACAAGTGATTTGGCACTTCCTTCAAAAGGTGGGGCCTGGGGCTTCCCTGGTGGCTCAGTGGTTGAGAGTCTGCCTGCCGATGCAGGGGACGCAGGTTCGTGCCCCGGTCCGGGAAGATCCCACATGCCGCAGAGTGGCTGGGCCCGTGAGCCATGGCCGCTGAGCCTGCGCTCCGCAACGGAAGGGGCCACAACAGTGAGAGGGCCGCGTACCACAAAAAAAAAAAAAAAGGTGGGGCCTGACTGGCCTCTTTCTGAGCGTGGGCTAGACTTAGTGACTCACTTTTGATGAAGAGAATAATGTGAAAGAGAGGGCATGTGACTTCTAAGCTTGGGTTTTCAAAGATTGTGGCTTCTTCTGCCTCAGTCTCATCCTCTTGGATCTGAGAGAAGCCAGGTGCCACATCATGAGCCGCCCTGTGGGAAGGTGGGGAGGGACTGAGGCCTCTTGCCAACAGCCATGGGAGTGAGCTACCTTAGATGCGGAACCTCCAGCCTCGGCCAAGCTTCAGATTGTACTTCAGCCCTAGCTCACATCTTGGCTGCCACTCATGAGAGACCCAAGTCCAACCACCTGGCTTGGCTGCTCCTAAATCCTTAACAGATAATAACTGTTGTTTTAAGCCATCTGTGTTCAAATCTTCCTCAACTTATGATGGAGTTATGTCCTGAAAAACCCATGTAAATAGAAAATATTGTAAGTTGAAAATGCGTTTAATACATCTAACCTACCAAACATCATAGCTTAGCCTAGCCTACCTTAAAGGTGCTCAGGACACTTACATTAGCTACAGTTGTGCAAAATCATCTAACACCAAGCCTATTTTATAAAGAGTGCTGAAAAATCTCATGTGATTTACGGAATACTGTACTGAAAGTGAAAAACAGAATGGTCATCTGGGTACAGAGTGGTTGTAAGTGTGGGTTACCCTGTGATCGTGTGGTTGACTGGGAGCTGTGGCTTACTGCCCTGCCCAGCATCACGAGAGAGTATTGGTACTGCATATCACTAGCCTGGGAAAAGATCAAAATCCAAAATTCCAAGTGTGGTTTCTACTGAATGCATATTGCTTTTGAATCATTGTAAAGTCAAAAAATCCTAAGTGGAGCCATGGTAAGTCGGGGACCATCTGTAATTGGGTAATTTGCTCTGCATCAGTAGATAACTAACACAGCCCTTGAAACTATTCACATTTAGGGAACTCTGGGAACCTGGCAACAACAAACATATTTACTTAGCATGTATTATATCCATAGTACGGCACTGGGCACGTGATGGTGATAGGAGGTATCACTTAAGTGAAAAAGACACTGCCCTTTTCTCTGGTACCTCATCACCAAGTTTGGGAAACAAAAAGATACAGAGACATCTTGAATGGTAACTATTGACCGTTGACTCTCTATTGAGCCGAGTGCTTTACCAACATTATCTCCTAACAACAATACTGCAAGGTCATGTAATCCAGATGACAACTGGGGTCACTTTACCTTTTAGCTCTGGATAAGATGGACAGAACCCTCATACCACTCCCTCCAGAAGACAGTGTCCTCTCCCAAACTTCTGTCAGTTGTGGGAAGTTAAGGGGCAAGTGACATTTTTGTGATCACCCCTCACACAGATCTCCTTCTACTGTCATAGTTCAGTTCACAGATGGTCTTGCGCTTGCATTTCTTTTTTTTTTTTGAGGTATGTGGGCCTCTCACTGTTGTGGCCTCTCCCGTTGCGGAGCACAGGCTCCGGACGCGCAGGCCCAGCAGCCATGGCTCACGGGCCCAGCCGCTCCGCGGCATGTGGGATCTTCCCGGACCGGGGCACAAACCCGTGTCCCCTGCATCGGCGGGCGGACTCTCAACCACTGCACCACCAGGGAAGCCCCGCGCTTGCATTTGTAACGCTTTGATTATGCTGCAGTACAAGGAGAGGATGTACTTAATGCACCTAGCGGTGCCTGGCACTCAGCAGGTACTCAGAATTTCCCAAAGTTCTGGGGAGGCACATACACAGAGGCAAGGGCTGCTTCTGACTGTGCCAAGCCAACGGAGGACTCTGTTCTTTCCTTGAGTTCCTCAAAACAAACCAAGTAAAGCAAAACTGCTCTCACCTTGTGTTTTAGTGGTAGCATAAGATTTGGAAAGACAGAAGGGTTTAAGTTATAAAAACTCAAAACTTCTTCAAGTAGAATTAGATATTCCCTTGTTTTACAAATCTTTTGTCTCTTCCACATCATGAAGTTTAGGAATCTCCCTCTCATCTTCTCTGGTTTCCCATAGCTCCTCCAAATTTCTGTTCATTTCTAATGAAAAGTAGACACTAGCTCTTTTTCTCAGTCTCTCGCTTGTTCATCAAGTGCTCAGGACCTTACTTTCCATCTCACATGGCTTATCTGAGGTGGAGATTTCGATACACCTCTCTCAGTAAATGACAGAGCAAGCAGAAAGTTTAAACAACACAATGAACTTAACCTAACTGACATGTATAGAACAATGAGTGTCCCAAGTAACTTCAAATTACTCATTCAAGTGTACATGGGACATTTACCAAAACTGACCATATGCTGGAGCAAAAAGCAAGATTTAACAAACGTCAATTATTGAATTAATACAGAGTATATTCTCTAGTGACAATGAAACTAAGCTTAAATAACAAAAAGATAATGAGAAATCCCTAAATATTGGAATTAGATAATAAATTTCTAAGTAGTCCGTGAGTCAAAGAAGAGATCAACATAAAAATTAGAAAATATTTTGAACTAAATATTAATGAAAATATGACATCAAGAGAAATAGAACCAATAGGAGATATGTATCTATATATAGATATATATACATACACATATATGGATATATATACATCCATATATCTATAGGCTGTATATATAGAACCAATAGGAGATGGATATAAATGTACATATATATCTCTATATCCATATATATCCACATGTATGTATGTGTATATATATATATATATATATATATATATATATATATATATCCATCTCCTATTGGTTCTGTTTCTCTGTAGAGACAGGCTTTATATGATATCGAAACTGAAAAGAATGTTAAATGGAAAATCATAGGCCAATCTTGATCATGTACATAGATATAAAATTCCTAAGCAAAATATTGGTAACTCAAATCCAGCATTGTATAGAAAGATAATATATTATGACAAGTTAGGTTTATTCCAGGAATTCAAGATTAGTTTAACACGTGAAAATAAACCAATATAATTCAGAATATAAAACCAGAAGTACCACAACAATGTATAAATGTAAAGATATATACAAAAAAGCATTTGATAAAACTTAAATACCCATTTATTATTTAAAAAAAATAACCTCTTAGCAAACTAGAAATAGAAGAAAAGTTTCTTGATCCAATGAAGTGTATGTACAAAATCTTACAGTGACCAGAACAACAGTGAATTATTGAATGCTGTCTTCTTGAGATGGGGCATGAGGCTTGAATGCCTGCTATGATCACTGTTTTTGATACCAGAGGTCCTAGCCAGTGCAATAAGGCTAGAAAGACAAATAAAGGGTATAAAAATTTAAAAAGAAAAATAAAATTGTCATTATTTCAGACTACATGATTGTTTTTGTGAGAAAAACCCATCAGAATCTACAGGTAAACTTTTAGAATTACTGGAAGAATAATCAAGTGGAAAACACACACATTAGGATGAACTGGAAAAAACTAGCATTGAAAAGAACTGCAAGCCTGCTTCAGATCATCTAAGTCCTGTTTCTTAAAGTGTGGCCCATGGACCATCGGCACTGGATTAGTCCGGCTTCCCCAGAGAAACAGAACCAAAAGGATATGTGTATATAGGAAGAGATGTATTATATGAAATTGACTCATGCAATTATGGAGGCTGAGAAGTCCTGCAATCTGCTGTCTGTAAGCTTGAGACCCAGCAAAGTTGGTGGTGTAATTCAGTCCAAGTCCCAAGGCCTGAACCAGGGAAGCCCATGTTGTAGATTCCAGACGGGGTCTGAAGGCCCTAGAACCAGGAGTGCTGAGCGCACGAAAAGGTCAATGTCCCAGCTCAAGCAATCAGGCAGGAAAAAAAAACGGTGAATTCCTCCTTCCTCCACCTTTTGTTCTATTTAGGCCCTCAACGGATTGTATGATGACCACCCATACTGGGGAGGGCCATCTACTTTACTGAGTCCACGGATTCAAATGCTAATCTCATCCAGAAAACCCTCATAGGCACGTCCAGAAATTATGTAATCTGGGTACCTTGTGGCCAGTCAACACTTAAAATTAACCATCACGCTGACATCACCTGGGTTTTCTTTTTATTTTTTTTTATTAAAAAAATTTTTTTTTGCGGTACGAAGGCCTCTCACTGCCACGGCCCCTCCCGCCGTGGAACACAGGCTCCAGACGCGCAGGCTCAGCGACATGGCTCACGGGCCCAGCTGCTCCGCGGCATGCGGGATCCTCCCGGACCGGGGCACGAACCCGTGTCCCCTGCATCAGCAGGCGGACTCCCAACCACTGTGCCACTGGGTTTTCTTTTTAAATTGTGGAGTCTCAAGGCTTGCCCAAATTCTACTAAATCAGAATTTTCACTTTAACAAGATCCACAGGTGGTATGTGTGGACATTAAAGTTTGAGAAGCCCTGATTTTAGTTGTCCCCAAAATCTCAAGCCCTGAACTGAAATGAAGGTGATTCTGGATGGCTCGTGTCCCTAGACACCTGGCAAAATAAGTAAATAACATAAAATAAAATACAATTAACAATCCTCTTATGAGGAAGATAATAGGTCTCAAATCATTTTTGTAAATAATTCTTTCATATACAATGTCCAGTCCACAATCAAAGATGACAGAGCACACAAGGAGATAAGACACCCATAAACCACAATCAGCAGAAATAACAGACAAGGGAAACAGACTTACTGAGGCTTTAGGTATGGGAGTTATCAGATACAGACTATAAAACAGCTATGCTTGCTGTGTTCAAGGGCCTAAAAGCCAAACTGGAACATTCCAGCAGGAAAATTACACTTTTGTAAAACTATACAAAGTGACACAGCAGATATGAAAAAAAAGAAAAATTCTAGAACTCTCAAAAATACTATAATTGAAATTAAGAATTCAGGGGCTTCCCTGGTGGCGCAGTGGTTGAGAGTCCGCCTGCCAATGCAGGGGACACGGGTTCGTGCTCCGGTCCGGGAAGATCCCACATGCCGCGGAGCGGCTGGGCCCGTGAGCCATGGCCGCTGAGCCTGCACGTCCGGAGCCTGTGCTCCGCAACGGGAGAGGCCACAACAGTGAGAGGCCCGCGTACCGCAAAAAAAAAAAAAAAAAAAAAAAAAAAAGAATTCAGTGGACTGCTTTAACATCAGAATAGACAAGTAACTGAAGAACTGGAGGATAGGTCAGAAGACACTCAGGTCCACAGGTGGAACAGGGCTAGGGAATAGGTCCCAAGGAATAGAGGTAAGGGGAAAATTCAAATGCATCTGTTTAATATTTGCAAAGACACTATCCTTGTTCTCCATATAAATAAACACATATTTAATAATCCCTTTATACCTCCATACAGTAGTGTGCTTTGTTCAAGTCAAAGTATACACCTTTCACTAGTTTTAACAGAAAGGTCACAGAGCCCTAGTATTATGTAATCCCCTTTAACCGGATGATGATTATTCCAATTCAAGTCCAGGAACTCAGAGCACCTCTAACCAGCCCAGCCTTGCAGATGCTTGCTGTTGCCGAATCCTGGGGTAAAATAATAAAGGCCCTGATGTTTTGGGTGGGGTGAGGGTGTGGCTGACCACAGTTTCTCTGATTGCTGGGCCCTTCTGAGAAGACTTGCCTTGGAGTAGGAGGCTGATATCAGCCTGCTGTAAATTGCTAGGAGGGAAGGTTGCCATCCTGGGAATCAACGAGACTGCTTTGGAGACTGATAATGTGGCTGCACTTAAAATGATTGGTAAACTGGTATAATCTGTCAACCCAGCAAAATACAATATGTTCTTAGCTCTCCTTTTAAGGTTTCTGAGGAAATCTATAGACCTAATTCCTCTTCAATTCCAGCTTACTTTGTAGAGAAGTAAGGTATGCAGGTTCCTTATGTTTGCACTGCTGCCTAGCAGAGTAAAACACTATATAAGTTTCTTTTTCTTTTTAATTTGTTTTTTTGCAATAACAGAAACTCTCAAAGAGTATCTTTATAAACATTTTGTAACATTTCTGGCAGTTTTCCACTTAGATTTTTTTTTCTTTTAAAAACTGAGCTAGCAAGCAAGGTATCAAATATGCTTTTCTTTCCCCCCAGATTCCTTTTAAATTTAAGATGAGAATACACTTATTTCTTGAATACACCCTTAGTGGTACAGGTATTATGGATTGAATATTTTTGTCTCCCCCAAATTCATATGTTGAAATCCTAACCCCCGATGTAATGGTATTAGGAGGTGGAGTCTTTAAGAGGTAATTAAGTCCTGCAGGTGGAGCCCCCATGAATGGGATTAGTGCCCTTATAAGAAGAGACAAAAGAGCTTTCTCTCTCTCTGGCCTCCACCATGTGAGGATACAAGGAGAAAAAGGCCACCTGCAAATCAGGAAGAGGGCTTTCACCAGGCACTGGATCTGCTGGCACCTTCATCTTGTACTTCCCAGTCTCCAGAACTGTGAGAAACGTTTGTTGTTTAAGCCACCCAGTCCATAGTAATTTGTTATAGCATCATGAACTGACCAAGAGAACAGATCTGATCATCCAGTGAGTCTCAACCTGGGGTGGGGGTGGTCTGTAGATTGAAGAAGGCAGAGTCCAATGGGGGAAATGGAAACATCCAAATCTCTCCCCCTACTTTATAGTGGACATATTCTTTTTTTTTTAGTTTTATTTTATTTATTTATTTATTTTTACATCTTTATTGGAGTATAATTGCTTTACAATGGTGTGTTAGTTTCTGCTTTATAACAAAGTGAATCAGTTATACATATGTATATATGTACCCATATCTCTTCCCTCTTGTATCTCCCCCCCCATCCCACCCCTCCAGGCAGTCACAAAGCACTGAGCTGATCTCCTTGTGCTATGCAGCTGCTTCCCACTAGCTATCTACCTTACGTTTGGTAGTATATATATGTCCATGCCTCTCTCTCGCTTTGTCACAGCTTACCATTCCCCCTCCCCATATCCTCAAGTCCATTCTCTAGTAGGTCTGTGTTTTTATTCCTGTCTTACCCTAGGTTCTTCATGACATTTTTTATCTTAAATTCCATATGTATGTGTTAGCATACGGTATTTGTCTTTCTCTTTCTGACTTACTTCACTCTGTATGACAGACTCTAGGTCTATCCACCTCATTACAAATAGCTCATTTCATTTCTTTTTATGGCTGAGTAATATTCCATTGTATATGTGTACCACATCTTCTTTATCCATTCATTTGATGATGGACACTTAGGTTGTTTCCATCTCCAGACTATTGTAAATAGAGCTGCAATGAACATTTTGCTACATGACTCTTTTTGAATTATGGTTTTCTTAGGGTATATGCCCAATAGTGGGATTGCTGGGTTATATGGTAGTTCTATTTGTAGTTTTTTAAGGAACCTCCATACTGTTCTCCACAGTGGCTGTATCAATTTACATTCCCACCAACAGTGCAAGAGGGTTCCCTTTTCTTATAGTGGACATATTCTTAACAGCCAATGTCTCCTCCATTCTGGAGACCAGGCTCTCCTTTCTTCCCTGCTTGCTCTCCAACCAATGTTCTACTTAGTGGAATCTGACAATTCAGAGATGTGTCCTCTTGATTTCCATTCATTTCTCATTTGTTGTTTGAATACTAGTACACTTTAAAAATGATTATATGGATTCTGGGGACAATGGAAGAGACAAGAAAAAAAGAGAGTGCTGATCTGCTGCATTGTGGAGTGGTGAATTTATCTTATTTTATACAGTTGGGTCAGTAGTTATTTTGATTTCAGTGTATTTGGGAAGCATCTGATTATTTTAGCCATAGCTTCTTATGAGCTAATAATACAATCTCTCTCCTACTTTCTCTCTTATTTAAATCACTTTAATCTATACCAAGAAGCTCTGAGTTAATGCCATGAGCTGCTTTCATTACGTGAGCAGCTAGTAGGAGCAGAAACATAGTCAAGTAATTTCAGAGTAAAGACATTAAAGAAGACTCTAGAATGGGAACCACCTAGTCAAGCATTGATTGATAATGCAAATAACCAGACACCCTTAATAAACTATAGCTTTTCTCTGCACTCAATGTGTAGGCATAAGAGACAATTCCTCAGAGAATATGCCCCTTTCAGAATCCTGAAATTCATAATCACAGGGCTGGAAGGGAATCTAGAGATCATGTAAATTAGCTCTCTTGTTCTGCAGATGACAAAATGAATTCAGAAGCTAGGTGCCTACACAAGGACGTAGCTGAATAACAGAAAAGCTGAAACAAGAACACAGTTTTCTTGACTCCCTGGTCCAGAATTCTACATTCCCTACAGTATTGCCTCATAAAATTTGGCAGGGTGGGTGGGTGGGAAACATTTCCAGGGTATATCATGGGGATCTGATACAGTCATGCTTCTACACCATAAAAACTGATGCTCCAAATTGAGTTATGTCTGTCTGTCTTACACACGTCTCTAATCACAGATGGTGCCCCAGCCCTGGACTCACTCACCACCCTATAGGGACAGATGCTGACCCTCTACTTCTGCTTCTCCTTCCTTTCCCCCTTCCCCACGGCACCAGTAGAGGGCCCTTATCTCCGGTGGAGGAGATTGCTTTCCGAACCACCTTTTTGACCTCATTTCTTCCCTTCACTTTGTCCACCCTGCTGTCAGCAGCTCCGTGGAAACTCTGCTTCCTCCCATTTTGTGAGATGCTCGGACCAAAGGGACCCCAAGCCCACTCGCTGGCTAACTTTGTCACTGATGCTTTGCCTGGCTGGCTGGTTGGCTGTTAGAGTTCTTCCCTTCCTCTCTTCCTCTCCCTCCCTCTCCTACTCCTCCAAGGTCATTCCCTTCATAAGGAGGCAGGCCCTTTGTCTTCGCTGGAGACTGGAAGATAGAGACTCAAGATCTTTCTTGTCATCAAGGACATTCAGCTCCCTCTGCTCACGGCTGGGCTCCTTCTTTGAGGCAAATGTCCACCTCTGCCCGGCTTCAGGTCCAGTGACTTATTTGAAGAATTAGGTCAATGCTCTCCAAATGTTTTGATGTACGCAGCCCTAACAGTAAAAAAAAAAAAAAAAAAAATGAGCATGCACTGTCAACATATTTACTTATAACTGACATACATGTACTACTATTAATCCATATGTTAAATATAAGTAAAGCTTAATTTATCTCCAATATCTTGGGGGTAAGAAGAAATATAAATTGTCACAAATTCTCTTTGTACATCCTCCCCCCCACCCCGCACACCCCAGAACTGCCGAATTGGGCAGTAGATGCTCTGGGAGCCACACATGGAATAAGTCTGGGTTCAGTAACAGTAATAATGATTGCTGTCATGTTTTGAGCCCTAACTGTGTATCAGGCATGATACCATGTCTTTACATAAAATGTTCCACTGAAGTTTTGTAGGAGCTCCATGTGGTAGGCACTCTTGATTCTTATTTTATTGTTGAAGAACTGAGGCTCAGAGATGCTAAGCTGTGCCCACAGTTGCCACTAGCAAGAAGCAGGGCAGAATCAAAGCCAGGTCTCTTCTGACTTGAAGCACGTCTTAGTCACTGTGCTGTACTGCTTCGGGGATGACAGCAAGCCATTGAGGACTAAGCACTGTGCTAAGACCTGGACACACACAGAGAACAGGGACGCAGCCTCTGCCCTTGTAAGACTGCCATCCTACTGGGCTCTGATGTCCTGGGGAGCTCCCTAGATCTGACTGAAAAGGGTTTGATCAGGTTGAGTATATCTTCTGAGGCTTTAAAAAAAAAAAGTTCACAGCATGGAATTGTTTTAAACCTTAAAATGTATAATTATGCAGTATTGTAGCACATTTGGAATTCTGTTAGCTCTGAGTCTTGGAATCTTATCATTTATAGCGTTATTTCAATGGGAAAATGCATTCTAAGTTTCAAACACTCAACTTATAAACTAACTTTTTAATAAATTAACTTTTCACAATTTTTTCAAGAGTTTGGATTTCCCGAACAACATACTTAAACAAAGTTATTATAGCATTTTAGAAAGATCAACAAGAAGCACTGATGAAATTTTCAGGTAATTAGAGTACCATTTTCTTTGAATATTCTGGTTAACTGAGATTACTGCTTCAAAATACTCTCAGGTGAATAGAGTCATAGGAAAAGAAATCATTTCCCCCAATTCCTTAATGAAATAAATAACTTCAAACCTGATGACATACTCTTTCCCAGCTGGAGATAACATTAATATCCCTTACTCACAAAGCCCTGGAGCCCATCACAGTAAAGAACTAGAAGTTGAATGTATTTCTGTTCATTTCTATCACAGATTCCTGATGGCAAGTGACTTTGCATCCCTAAACAGTAATGGCAAATGTCACAAAAATTAATCATTGTAAACACCTGTGTTCAGAGACTATCTGTTCTTTAATATTGACAAAACATGTTGCTTTGTCGTCTGCAAGTCCTTTTGCATTTACAATTTCTTTTTGATCATCATAGTCATCTTTTTTAGCTGATGTCCTGATTATCTATTATTGTATAATAAACATGTCTCATGATTTTGTGGTGTTGACCTAAAACAAATAGACTGCCAGATATTTCTCCAGCAAAGATGGGTTTATTCTGGATTAGCAGAGGATTGCAGTTTGGTGTCTGTGACCACGACAAGCCACGTGCAAGTCCCAATAAGGCACGGGAAGGAGACCACTTGTATAGCAGAGAAAAGGAACTTGGGAGGGCTACAGTAAACAAAGAGTCCAAGGCTGAGTCCTTGCCAGGAAAGAAGAGGAGTCTTTCTTCTTCCTGTTGGGCTCTGCTCTCATCACGGGGTGTGACAGCTCTCCCTTCTGGTCTCCTGACTTTATTTAATTGAGGTTTGTTTATTAATTTTTTACAGTGGGCTAGAAATTTGGGCAGCACTCGGCGGGGCAATCCTTCTGTTCCATGTGGCATTGCCTGGGTCACTTGCTGGCATGTGGATGGTGGCTGGGTGGACCAGAGGGTCCTAGCTGGCTTTACCCATGTGACTGTGTCTTGATGAGGAAGGCTGGAGAGGAGGACTCATCTGAGTCCCTTAGCTGTCTTCTCTATGCTGTTGGGTAGTTAGACTTTGTATATGGTGGCTCAGGGCTCCCAAGTGAGTATTCCAGGAGTTAGAATTCCAGGAGTTAGAATATGGAAGCTTCCAGAAGACTAAGACATAGGCTCAGATGGAACAGTCACTTCTGCCATATCCTATCCATCAAAGCAGTTGCTCAATTCAAGGACAGGGGACCAGGTCCCCACCTCTCAATAGGACAGGTATCGAAATGTATGTGACCATCTTTAATCTGCCACAGCTAGATTTCAGGAGGTGTTCTTTGCATTTTCTAGATGAGGAAACTAATACTTAGGCTAATTGAGTTGACTTGCCCAGAAGGGCATATCTAGTAGGTGGGAAAGGTGGGACACTGCCCAGGACTGCTAATTCCGAGGCCAGTATACCTATATTGCTGGAGACCTTGCTGGGCTCAAATAAATATCTTCTGAAGAACATAATATGCAATAGTGCTTCTTCTCATCCTCCTCCCCTCCTCTCCCCTCCCCCGCCCCTCCCCCTCCCCTCCCCTTCCCTCCCCCTCCCCTCCCCCCTCCCCCCTCCCTCTTCTTCTGGCTTCTTAGCTTTTAAATTTTATTGGGGGAATTCAGGGCATTTGAGGGCTCAGACAAGCCCTTAAGTGTCTGTGTTTCTGATGGTACCTGTGCCCAGTGGCTCTTTTTTCCCATTTGACCTGTTTTCTTCCCGAGGCAGGAATGAGGCAAGGGCCAAGAGGGAAAAGGTGGAAGTTTTTCTGTAAGAAATGGGGGTCGGGATAATTCTATTTAGTAGCGCCAGATGCTGCCCTTAGCATTGGCTGCTGGTTCCATTACCTTGAGTTCTCAGCAAGCAAGGGGCTTCACTCATGCAAGAAGCACCATTTATCTGAGATTAATGTGGGTGGGAAATTAGGAAACAAATAGCTGGGGGACAACGAAATAAGTATGAGCTATTTCATTGACCATTAAGAATCAGTCCCCTGGGGCTTCCCTGGTGGTGCAGTGCTTGAGAGTCCGCCTGCCGATGCAGGGGACACAGGTTCGTGCCCCGGTCCGGGAAGATCCCACATGCCGCGAAGCGGCTAGGCACGTGAGCCATGGCCACTGAGCCTGCGCGTCCGGAGCCTGTGCTCCGCAACGGGAGAGGCAACAGTGAGGGGCCCGCATACCGCAAAAAAAAAAAAAAAAAAAATCAGTCCTCTGGAATCTGGCTTTAAAATCGAGACATTGCTTAACAAAAGCCAGAGCATGCTTCACAGCAGTTTTCCTGTACCGTATAAATGGCTTTTTTGAAAAGCACCGCCCAGTACATGACATTTGCTCTATTGCTCAGATTTGGTCACAGGAAATCCTGGGGTTCTCTCTGGTAGAAGGCACTTTGTCTTTACTAATAAGCTATGCTTTCACTTTTCTTTATCTTAAAATGTCAAAAGATGCTTCTTTTCCTCTCTCAGTGAAGCAATGGCTATACTAACCCTCTCCTTTTTTATTATAGCAGAGCCTATTGTTATATTATCCAATATTATTTTATATTATTAATTATGTAATATTTTATTTATAATTATAGCCTATTGCTATGGCTACTATAGCCTACTGCTATAGTATCCTTTAGATTTAAATTTGTGCACCAAGTCTTTGCAAATACCTCCTCTCTCCTCTTCCAAAGTGCTGGAATTTGTTTTATTTACTGAAAAGAAACCTGCCCTATTTTTTTACCAGACAGCAAAAGCACTAAAGAAATCTACAAAAGCACTTTGGAAATCTACATCAGATGTAACCAGGGGAAAATTCCCTTCCAAGTACACCTGAATGTAACCATGCTGGACAGCATACTGCATACCCGTAGCCCAGGACTTCAAAGTAACAGCAAAATTAAAAGTTCAATCAAAGCATCCTTCACTCAGAACATTTTTGCTTTGTGGATATCAAGTACCACATGTACTTGCAGTGGCTAGAATTTCCATAAAAGGAACAACAGGAGAGCTAGATTGCATTACCTAAAAGCAATGGTGGCTGTTATCACAAAGGAAAAAAAAAATTAAAGCAGAGGAAAGATGATAGGAGTAGAGTTAGCTGAAAATGAAAGGCAGAGTGCTTGAGCTCTACCTGGGCATATTAGTGGGACCATGAGCTGTGCCCATCTGATGTGTGCCTTTATTATATCCTTTATCCACAATGTCTGAGGCTTGGGAAATTTCTGTGATTTATGAAGTGCCACCAAGCTTGCCTCTCTGGCAAGGAAAGCCACCGTGGCTCAGTTTAGTGCAGTGGTTTGCAAAATGGGATCTTTCGCTCCTGGGGTGCAGGAAAAATATTAATTAGAATTACTATTTTATTCCATAGTATTCTAGTGTTTTAAATCTTGATTTGGGGGATATGTTTATAGCAATGCTATTGAAAGTGAGGTCCATCACAGGCAGCATCGCTGTCACCTGGAAGCCTGTCAGAAATACAAATCCTTGGGTCCCATCTCAAACCTACTGAATCTCTGCTGCTCTGGGGTTGGGACCCCATGGGCTGTGCTTGAAAAAGCTCTCTAGGTGGTTCTGATAACCAGGAGACTTTGAAGAGCAAACTGGTTTTTAGTGTATATGTTTATAAATAAATACACGTGGGAGATGCACTCAGACGTTTTTACTGATGGGATGCTCAAACAAAAATGCTGGAAGATGATGCAGTGATGGAAACCTGCTGACTCAAGAACATACTCTTCCCTTTTTTTCTATTTTGCTAATTAACCCTGGGATCGGGGGGAGGTATCATTTAGCCTCTTATTGTACTTTCTAGGTGAATTTAAACAGGTTACTTAATCACTCTGGAAAATGAGATGTTTTATCTCACAGGACTGTTGAGGAGAGTTAAGTAAGCTCGTGTATACCAGAAGCATGTAGTGAACCTTGAGCACAAAATAGATGCTTGGTTCCTCTTTTCCCATATAGCTGTGGATGCCACAGCATCAGCAGTGTAAGTTCTTCTGCCTGCTCTGGTAGATCTATTAGTCCCCAAACACATCAGCTTATGTATGGAAGCTAAAAAAAAAAAAATCTCTTACGGTCTACAGACTATAACCTTGTATATTACACTTTGTGACACCATGCCAATACAGACAGATGGAGAGGGCAGTAAATGAGTTTATTTAACATAGTTACCCTTTCCGAGAGTTGTATGTAATTTTCCATTGACATTCCAAGCTGCAAAGAATAGCAGTGTCAGTGATGCTACAGACCGTAGCAGTTCAACATCATGCTGTCGTGAGGAACAGCTAGTAAAACCCATTACTGATTATCCTCTAGAGCAAGTAGCCTCTGACTCAAGCTGTGCATGCTTCAGCCTGGCAGCCAGACACAGCTGGGTTAGTTTGTGGGAGATGATGAAAAGTATTAGCCAAAGGTTTTCTCTGCAAGACCCGGGAAATGTGCCAAACCTTTTGTGTTCATAAGAATCACCTGGAGAGCTTGTGCAATTGGCACATTTCTGGGCCTCATCCCCAGAGATTTTTATTCTATCGGTATGAGGCGGGCCTAAGAATCTGTATTGTTAACAAGCTTCCCACGTGATTCTATTGCAAGTGGTCCATGCACAGCAGATTTTATATGCCCTGAATCGCAGAGGTTTTAGAGCTGATTAGCACTTTAGAGCTCATTTGGTGTAATATTTCTTAACCTTTTTCCCTTCATGAAAGCCAAGATGATTGCCATTAAGATAAATGCATGATACTTTCTCATTAATATATTCACATTTGACAAAACCACAAAGGTTGGGAAAGACTAAAACATGCCACAACTATTAGCAGCAGTAATTCACAGCAGACCGAGGCATTGATAAGACTGTGTTTTACTCAGTTCCCTACTGTGGAATTTAACAGTACCTCTCAAGAAAACTTATCAAAATATGAGGGAGAGAGAAAAAGTGTTAATACAGAGATGATCTTGAATCTACTCCTGTTTTAGAAATAAGTCATTAGTAATTTTGAGTACTTTATCAGTAACAGATTTCCTGGCGATACAGATCACAGTTGAGACACGCCCTTGTGGCAGGGTCTGCTAGTTGTCTCCTGATACTTCTTTTCCTCTGTGCTCTGTAAGAACCTCCACATTTTAGCTGGGCACATGGACACTGAAGAAAAGATGGCTACATTTCCCAACCTCCCTTGCAGCTATGAATAATCATGGGCCTAAGTTTCTGACAATAGGATATAAGAGGAATTAGTGTGTGAGACTTCCAGGCAGTGTCCTTAAAGGGAGGGCATGCCTCTCCTCCTTTCTGTGGCTGGAATGGGAGGTGAAAGTTAAAGCAGCCGTCTTGGACTATGATGAGGAAAGTATGTGTGGAAGGTGGCAGAGGAAAGAACCAACGAGAGGGGAAGAAATAATCAAAGAAATAATAGAAAGAAAAATGTCCAAGGCTGAGAAAAGGTGGAATCTTCTGACTGAACATATCCTCCAAATCCTGAACGGGTTGAAGGAGGCGAAATCAATATCAAGAGACACACGGACACCATTTCAGAAACCACAGCCCTTGTTGCCACAGGATCCAGAGAGGTTTCAAATGGCTTAAGACTGTGGGATTGTGAGTTGTTGCTTCAGCACCTTGAATCTTGAAATAACTGCCCCTATACTGTTGCCAAGGTATAGAGCAGCCCTCAGTGGGCCCCAGGAGAAGTCCCTGTCAGCACCAGGCTCTGGCTACAGCCCCACCCACCAAGGTGGTGACCCCCAACATGCCCCAGGAGAAGCCTTGTCCTGTGCCCACTTCAGGTCCAGCCCTCCCATCAAAGCCACTGGCACATTCAATCTGCAAAGGGACGTTCCTACGCAAGGACATGCCTTTAAGACTGGGAGAGGTAACTGTTTTGCCTAATTCATAGAGACAAACACAGAAAGTCAAACAAAATGAGAAGACAGAGGAATACATTCCAAATGAAAGAACAAGATGAAACCACAGGAAAAAAACCCTAATGAAATGGAAAATGAGTAATTTACCTGATAAAGAGTTCAAAGCAACAGTCATAAAAATGTTCAACAAACTCCAGAGACGAATGGAGGAACACAGTGATAACTTCAACAAAGAATTACAAAATATAAAAAAGAACCAGTCAGAGCTGAAGAATACAATAACCGAAATGAAAAATGCACTAGAGGAAATCAACAGCAGACTAGGTGATATAGAAGAATGCATAACACAGAATAGTGGAAATCACCCAATCAGAAGAGAAAAAAGAATTTAAAAAAACAAGGATAGTTTAAGGGACCTCTAGGACAACATCAAGCATACTAGCATTCACATTATAGGGGTCCCAGAAGGAGAAGAAAGAAAGAGGGTGGCAGAAAATGTATCTGATTAAATAATGGCTAAAAAATTCCCAAACCTATGGAAAGAAGCAGATATTCAGGTCCAGAAAGCACAGAGAGTCCCAAACAAATTGAGGACAAAGAGGTCCACATCAGGATATATCATAATTAAAATGGCACAAATTAAAGAGAAAATTTTAAGGCAGCAAGAGAAAAGCAAAGAGTCACATACAAGGGAACTCCCATAAGATTTTTTCAGCAGAAACTTTTGTAGGCCAGAAGGGAGTAGCATGATATATTTAAAGTGCTGAAAGGAAAAAAATCTACAACCAAGGATACTCTCCCCAACAAGGTTATCATTCAGAACTGAAGGAGAGATAAAGAGTTTCCTAGGCCAGCAAACAAGAAAACAATCCATCACCACTAAACTGACCTTATAAGAAATGTTAAAGGGCCATCTTTAAGTGAAAAAGGAAAGGCCATAACAAGAAATAAATGAAGGAAAAAAGAATCTCACTGGTAAAGGCAAATTTATAGTAAAGGCAGTGGACCAACAACTTAAAAAGCTACTATCAAGGTTAAAAGTTGTAAAATCAACTATAGTTATGACAAATAGTTAAGAGAGACACAAAAAGATGTAAAATATGACATCAAAAATGTAAAATGGGGTGGGGGGAGATGAAAAATATAGAGCTTTTAGAATGTCTTAAACAACTATCATCTTAAAACAAATTTATCTATCTACCTACCTATCCATCTATCTATCTATCTCGTGGTAACAATAAACCAAAAACCTACAATAGATACACAAAAAGCAAAAGAGGAACCTAAACATAACATTAAAGAAAATCATCAAACTACAAGGGAAGAGACCAAAAGAAGAAGAGAACAGAAAAGAACCACAAAAACAAACAGAAAGCAAGTAACAAAATGGCATTAAGTATGTACCTATCAGTAATCACTTTAAATGTAAATGTACTGAACGCCCCAATCAAAAGACAGAGTGGCTGAATGGATTAAAAAAACAAGACTCATCTATACATGGCCTACAAGAGACTCACTTCAGAGTGAAAGACACAGAGAGACTGAAAGTGAAGGGATGGAAAGATATTCCATGCAAACAGAAACTAAAAGAAAGCCGAGGTAGCAATACTCACATCAGATAAAATTGATTTTAAAACAAAGTCTATAACAAAAGACAAAGAAGGGCACTGCAATAATGATAAAGGGGTCAATCCAAGAAGAGGGTGTAACACTCATAAACATATACACACCTAACACAGAAGCACCTAAATATCTAAAGAAAATATTAACAGGCATGAAGGGAGAAACTGACAGTAATACAATAAAAGTAGGGGACTTTAATAGCCCACTTACATCAATGGATAGATCATCCAGACAGAAAATCAATAAAGAAACACTGGCCTTAAATGACACATTAGATCAGATGGACTTAATGCCTACAGAACTTTCCATCCCCAAAGAGTAGAATACACATTCTTTACAAATGCACATGAAATATTCTCCAGGATAGATCACATGCTAGGCCACAAAACAAACCTCAATAAATTTAAAAAAAAGAAAAAGAGGAAAATGTCAGAAACATTATACACTTAGATTCTAGGAATAGCATCACATACAACGGAATGCAAAATAACAGTAAGGTAGGTAAACAATCATTCATAGAGCAAAATAACTTTTATATCTGTACCTGCTGTTGAAGTCCCACAGAAAGTGCACCAGGGAAACTTACTGCTTATACAAGCTGAGTCTACTGCAATTGCAGAGCAAGGAAAACAACCTTTTCTGGAGTCTCGGTAGGGTGTCCAAAGGGGGAAGTTAAGGAAGGGTACTTGTAGAGTTTGGAGGGCTGGAATTAGTCATAGGGCGGTTTAGGTCAGGGATTGACAAAATTTGTAAATCTGGCAAGTTGCTAGAACTGTCCGTGGTCTTTGGAACACATAAATCCATGTGGAGTTATTGTTACTGTGGTCTTATATTGGGATATATGGGTCTGAATGAGCAGGTGTTAAAATAATTTGAATTTAGATAGTTTATGTTACACACTATATTCTGGCATAGTTAATCTATTTTGCAAATCACAACGCAGGTTGTTTTTTGTTTTTTTGCAAACTGTGGTTTCCATTTCTTTTCGCACTGTAGTATCTTGCATAGTGCCCTCGTGGGCACTCAATAAATGTTTGTTTGAATGAATTAGTAAATTAATTATTAAAGGTAAATCGAGAACAAAACTAATGGTCCAAGTATCTACACACAAAAGCATCTGGCAGTGGTGCTTAATAAAAATGCAGATTCCTGGGGTCACCCCCCCCCCAGATAGTGTAATTAAGTAGGTCTGGATTTGGGGCTAGGTGATTCTGATGCAAGTGGTCCACAGATTTCACTTTTGAGAAACACTAACATAGTGGCATGGTTACGTACGGCTTGAGATGTTAACATGTGGAAGGAAATAAGACCTTATAGGTATCTTCGAGACTTGGTTAAACAGGATTGATAATTGAACTAAAGAAATCAAGAGTTATGTCCCCTTCAAAATAAGCCAGCTGATAGAAAAGGAAGCACAATGAACGGTATAAGTACATACCTACCTAAAAATCTATGCATTTTTTAAATGAATAACAATCCTTTGATTTATTTACTGCACATTTTTGTTACCCAGAGCTAACCTCTTTCAACTCCTTTTTATTTTTTCTATTTTCTTTTTTAACATCTTTATCGGAGTATAATTGCTTTTCAAAGGTGTGTTAGTTTCTGCTTTATAACAAAGTGAATCAGCTATGCATATACGTATATCCCCATATCTCTTCCCTCTTGCATCTCCCTCCCTGCCACCAAAATCTATGGATTTTTATGTGATACACAGTGGTGAGCACTTAGTTGAGAATTAAAGAAAAGAGAAATAGAAGCGATATGGTCATGGTAGAGCGTGTCAGATTACAGTGTCTTGACAGAGCTGTGTTACTAGGTTATTTCTTATTGATAATAAAATGCCTAAATTAGAATGCTTTATTATGCTTTTCATTGAGGTGAAATTAACATAACATTAAATTAAACATTTTAGAGTGAACGATTCAGTGGCATTCAGTTCATTCACAGTGTTGTACAACCACCACCTCTCTCTAGTTCTGAAACATTTTCATCACCCAGCAGTAAAACCATGTATCCGTTAAGCAGTTATTCCCCAATCCCTCCGCCCACCCCCGCCCCACCCCTCCCCAGCTCCTGGCAAATGCAGATCTACTCTGTCTCTATAGATTTACCTATTCTGGGTGTTTTGCATAAATGGAATCATGCAATATGTGGCCTTTTTGTGTCTGGCTTCTTTCACTTAGCATAACGTGTCCAAGATTCATCCATGTGGTAGCAGGTATCAGTACTTCATTCCTTTTAATGGCTAAGAATATTCCACTGTATGCATATACCCCAATTGGTTTATTCATTCATCTGTCCATGGACGTTGTTGTTTCCACCTTTTTGCTACCGTGAATAGTGCTGCTGTTTGTGTACAAGTATACCTGCTTATTTTAGGTATATGTGTAGGAGTGGAATTGTTGGTTCACGTGATAATTCTATGTTTAGACTTTTGAGGAACTGCCAAACTATTTCCTGCCATGGCTGAACCATTTTACACCTCCACCAGAAAAAGATGAGCGTTCCAATTTCCCCACATCATCACCCACGGTTTTTATTTATTTATGTTTTGCTACAGCCATCCTAGTGGATATAAAGTGATATATCATGGTGGCTTTGATTTGCATTTCCCTAATGACCAATGATGTGGAGCATCTCTTCATGCACTTGTTGGTCATTTGTGTATCTTATTTGGAAAAACGTCTATTCAAATTCTTTGCCCATTTAAAAATTTGGTTGATTGCCTTTTTGTTGTTGAGTTATAAGAGTTTTAAAAAATATACTCTGGATACCAAGCTCTTATCAGATGTGTGATTCAAAAATCTCTCTCCATTCTGTAGGCTGTATTGTTTTTTAAAAAGATTAGTTGAATTGACTAACAGTTATCTTTATATTAACATAAGTTTCACTCCCTTGTGTTCTGATGTGCTTTCTTGAGTGGAAGACCTAGTTAGGACCATGTGAATACATATAAATCTGTGGTATATATTGCCTCGCTCCTAATCTTAATAAGCTTGTGGGAACAAGTTGCTCATGGGAACATATTTTTCAGGAGTATCATGGCAAAAAAAAAAAAAAAGATTGAAAATTGCTTTTTTAGACCAAGGATCCAGATTCGAGAATAGGATGATGTATTCCTGATTCCTGCATACCAAAAACTGGTTCAGAGGTGTGAAACAAAAGCACGAGGGACACCAACTAACGTGACATATATGAAGTCTCCTCAGCCACACCAACCCTGCCGTTCCTCAACCCTTGGATCTTGAGACAGAGTGATGACAAAGCAAGGTAATTCCATGATTCTTATTCCCAACGTTGGCTCATTCAGCAGCCTCCATAGAACAGAGTGCAGCTCGAGCCATTAGAATTTGGCTTATTAAAAGGTGACATGAGTCTCACAAAGCCTCAAATACCAGCTTTTTATTAAAAAAAAAAACACACATGATTAATAGCAGCAGCAGCAGCAGCATGAGATGTAGCATGAAGCTGAAATTGTTCAGATCCTGGAGTTGGAAGGGAAGGATATGCACCAAGGAGTGATTGCCCTTAATTTAGGAATAATACGAAGACCAAGTGGGAAAGCAGACTGTTCCCGGCTGATAAAACCATGGAGGATTTCAAGTTTCCCGACACCTCTAGACAGGGCCCTAGCAAATATTAAGCACAGAGTGAAAACCATCTTTAACATTCGGCTATAGACTTTCAGATCTGGACTGTGCTTCGTCTTAAAGGTGGCCCACTGGCATGTAGCACGCAGAGACAGAATAAAAGCCGCTGATTCTTCCTTGTGAAATCAATCCCGCTGGCTACCTACAGCCAAATTCTAGACAAATCAGAGCCATCTAGTAACATAAGTATAAACTGGAGACTGTGTATGCTCAGGGCCAGCAGAAACCATGGGGGAACTTGGTGGGTGATGCGAAAAGTACAGAAATCTACTCTTGAAGTGTTTACCGAGTTTTTGTTGCATGCTGGAGACAGCGCTAGATCATCAAAGACGAAGCTCCTGTTCTGAAGGTAAGGCGGCCATACAGAGCAGAGGTTTCTCACCCAGGAGGGTGGGGCCTGGCAGAGTGGGGAGGCCCACTGGACTTGGGAGGAAGGAGAGCTGGATCAGCTTTGCTCTGAGCCAGGACTCTCCGGGTTGCTAGTGATAGAAACTTAATTTGAATTACAAAGAGGGAATGTATTGTCATGAAACCAATCCCCTGGGAGGGAGGGGATCTGCCAGGCTTCAGAAGCAATTGGGACTAGATAGCCATCAAGACAAGGTCACTGCACTGGCTATGTCTGGAGAGCTCTTCCCTCCCACTTAGTTTATCAGCTACTCATTATTCTTGTGTCCAGTCACTTCCTCAGGAAAGCCTCCCCTCCCCTGACTCAGCTCCCTGACTGAATCTCACCCAGAGACCTGGTTGGTCTCTTCAAACCTTTGGGGCAAATTAGAAAAAGGTGACACTTTTGCATGGACAGCACCAGGGTGTGAAGAATAGGGTCCCCCTTCCTCTGGGCACATACAGCTTCACACCAGGCCCCATGGCTTGGTGAGAAGACTCTAGATGGGATTTCAGCCCACTTGTCCCCTTGGCTGTGCTGCTTTGCTCAGTGTACACACTGGCTTATCAGCTGTGGACCCTGCAGTTCTCAGCTAGCCTGAATGGCTCTTGGAGACCCTAGTCTTTCTGTTGAGCCTCTCCTCAGAGCCTGTGCCCGTCTCAGTGAGGGACCACACAGTGGCAGGCGAGAGACTGAATTTGCATTGTCGAAGAGAGAAGTTGGAAAACCAAAGAAATAAAGTGACGTGCTGCTCACAAAAAAACCCTGTAGTCTATTGTATATTCTCAGAAGACTACCTTTTCTCACTACTTGTCAAAATAGGAGTTTTACTTTGCTTGCATGATTATTTAAGGAATGTCTCCCCTGCAAACTTGTAAGCCCCACAAGGACAGCAGTTGGGCCTGTTTTTGCCCAACATGTAATTCCTAGGGCCCAGAATTGTCTTGCACATGGAAAGCCCTTAATAAATAGTTTGTTTCATGAATAAATGAATGAGCAAACGAATGAGTGTGTGTTTATTCCTCTGAGACTGGCTTTTTTAATGAGGCGGGAGCCATGGCTGAGGACAGCTTATAAGCCCACAGACAGAGAAGGCTGCTTCTTCTTAATTCTGATTTTTAAAATTCCAGGGAAGGATGCTAAGTGGCCCATTTGAGATCATATGTCCACTGGGAGTGGTAGACACCCTGACTGGCAATTCCTATCAAAGCTCTTTTTGGTGAATGGTAGGGTGAGCAGTACCCCAAAAGAAGAGGAGACTCTTCCTGGCGAAAGAGGGGAAGGCTGGGCAGAAACAACTCTGATGGCCCCCATACTGCCATTGACTTGCCGTGGGCTGGTCGCTTCTGTCTTTGTTTCCTCACCTGTGAAATGAGGGAATGAGCTGAGCTCATCTCTGAGACCATCCAGCCCAATGTTCTCTTCCTTTTGTTCTGCTTCTGGTTTTGGTTCTGTTTCCTCCTGCCAAATTCTGTTCTAGTGCTGCATGTGTCAAGTGGAAAAAAACATGACTGTGGGCAGCCTCAGTCAAGGAAGGCTTAATGGAGGTGAGCTTTACGCTGAGTGGGAAGGGCAGGGGAGTTGTATATGGAGAGACAGGGAGGAGGGGAGGTTTCTCAGGGTGAGAGGCTGGCTGGGAGAAGCCTGTTAGTGACTGGTGTTGAGCCATTTGTTTGCTAGAAGTCTTTTTTTTTTTTAAGAGTAAATATCTTTGTAAGGGGTACCATGTTATCTCAACTATATTTTCTCCTGAATTAGCTTATCCAAGAACAGCAAGCCGGTCATCCACAAGGATCTGAGGGAATGAGACATTGAACAGGTAAGTTTTGATCATCAAAATAGGTCCTGAGTACAAGCATTTCTCACATGTATGAATTAGGCTGATCACCGTGGGGTCGATGTATACAGCTGACCCTTGAACAACATGGTTTGAACTACACAGGTCCATTTTGATGTGGTTTTCAATAGATATACAAAAATATACACGTAGAATATTGTGTGCAAGACTTGTGTGGAAGTGGACAGCCTATCCTTACACAGGCACGAGGTGAGTGATGGTATAAAATTCATAATGTGTTAGTTTCCTTACTGTTTTATAACTCTGCTCTCAAAAGAATTACATTACTGTACAGTATGCTTCTCTCTCTCATAATTGGAGGCGCTATGTATCAGCCTATCATCACAGGTAAGTGGTTTTTAAAAAACATGTAACAGTGTTTCCAGCACTGTGTTATGAATATGACACCATATGCCATAAAAATTTTACAATGATTCATTCATTAGTGCATAGGCTAGGCTACTGGGAAGCCGTCCTATCAATTACACTAGGCTACCATAAAGCAATCATAATGCTGCTTCTTCATTATCAGTGCATGAATCATTGTACCTGTAAATATATACAAACTTCTTTTTCACATTACCTCTTCATTTTTGATGCCTAGTGTTAGTAATACACATAACATCTACAGTGTTTTGTATTATATGACAATATTGACGTAGGTGCTGACAGACGACTTGTAAACAGATGGTGTAAACTTATAGTATAGACAAATACAGTACTGTAAATGTATTTTCTCGTCCTTATGATGTTCTAAATAACATTTTCCTTTCTCTAGCTTACTTTGTTGTAAGAATACAGTATATGTTACATATAATATGCAATATATGTTAGCCAACTGTTTATCAGTAAGGCTTCCAGTCAACAGGAGGCTATTGGCAACTAAGTTTTGGGGGAGTCAAAAGTTATATGCAAATTTTTGGCGCCCCCCACCGACCCCACTCCCAGTAGTTCAAAGGATAACTGTGCTTTGTACGTGTGCTGGTTGGGGGTGGAGGATAGCTTTGCTCCAATAGTGGGAGAGGGGACTCAGGGGGGCAGGAAGAAAAGAAGTGTCCCCCTTTCATGAAGCTTAAAATGCATGAGGCTCTTACACAACTAGCCCTAAACGCTTCCCATGATCATTAAGTACAATAACCTCTCGGTGCCTGTCTGTTCCCCTTCTAGTTTTTGAAGCAACCCCTCTGGTTTTCCTTAAGGATACTGTTTAAGCTCACTTCAATCTTTGTCAATCTTGTTCCTATTTGGGAACAGTGAGGTTTGCCTTCACTCCCTAAGGATGGGCCTTGCCCTGAAAGTGGGAGCAGTCTGTCCAAGAGGGCCATCCACCAGGCACCACAATGGAAGTTCTGGGAACCTGGGAGTGGGGCTGCAAGAGGGAGAGAAGGCTTCCAAGGGGATATGGCAAAAGGGGGGACAAGTGGCACAGTTTGGAGCTGCGTTCAGTGGCAATCCTATAACAACACTCTGCTACTTTGGGCCCTGCTCTCACACATCCCAACACATAGTCCTGTTGCTGCACCCTTGGATCTGTTTCACAAGTAAGAGAATAAAATTCCATACCCTGGAACTGGGGAAACTGTGTTTCATGTTACCACTAATGATGGACAGAGAGAACACAGGACATTGCCTGGACCCCTAGAACTATGCAAGATGTGACTACCTACTGGTACTAGAAAAATCGGTCCAGCTTCCACATTAGAGGCCCTGGAGTGTGTGTGTCGGGGGAGGGGAATGGGTGGGTAAGCAGCCCTCTGTAAAATGCTCTACAAAGATGCAATACAGCAGTGACTGAAAATACAGATCCGAAGCCAGTCTGCAAGGGTTTAAGTTTCCTGGTCCTGCCTCTCACTAGCCGTAAGACTTTGGGCAAGTTACTTTACCTACTTGTGCCTCTGTGCCCTCATCTGTAAAATGAGTTTAACACAAGTTTCTACCTTGTGGCATTGCTGGGAGGGTTAAATGAGTTCATACAGGTGCTAGAACAGTGCCTGGTGCCAAGTGAGTGGTACTTAAGTGTTTACCAATATTTATAGTCCCCCCAAAATTGTCTGTGCGTTTGAGATGTTTCCCAAAGCTGAAGTTATAAACTTTGAATGGAGGTTTAGAACAGACTAAGGTTGTGGTGATGGAGCTTGGAAGCCAGAAAAAGTGACTGTGAGGATGGAGGGATGGAGAATAAAATGGAAGCCGTTGCAAGGGCTCGAGGCTGGACTTTCAGGGTAAACCCACCAGACCATGCGGGGCAGGGGCGGGGGTGGGCAGGGTGGCTGGGAGGCCTAGAGCTCAGCAGGGGCTGATGAGGGCCTAGGGTCCCGGAGGAGGGGAAGAAACAATTAAAGGAGACACAAGGCACTGGACGATTGTGGGTAGGGTAGGGCCCAGGGTCTGGGTGTGGCTGGCTGCAGAAACAGCAGTTTTGACTGCAACCAGTTTGGAACTGGAGGTGAGCAAAATCTGGAAAGAAAGGAAGTTTATTTTTGGCATCTCCTCTCCAGAGAACACTGCTCGTCTTTTGCTCTATGTCTGATACCTCCACACTGCCTTGAAAATGCTGCCCTCCAGAGCCAAGCCTCCCCCGTCCCCACCTGAAACTGCTCCCCTCCCCCTCCACTGCCCTCACAAACCTCCCATTATTTGAGCGCAGGCTCCCAAGTCAGCCTGCCTCGAGGAAAGCTAGTGGACTAGTCTCTCACTAACAAAATAACTGATAGCCACGGACTAGTCCCTAAGGTGCCTTGATTTTAAAAAGTTTAAACTCGTAAACTAAAACGAATTTCTAATCTAGGAATTCGTAATTTAGGGGGTGATAGGGTGGGCGTTGGTAGGTTTCTGGCCTTTGACAGACAAGTCATCATTTTCAATGATTCTTAAAGAGAGTCTGTGATTCCCCAAATGTTAAAGGCATTTGCTTTGACCTATTTTGGCTGAGGCAGAGGAATAAAGTAAAACGTAAGCATTCAGCTTAGTGGGAAGAAAACAGTTTTCAATTCTGTCAGTTAGTGGTGTGTGTGTGTGTTGTGTGTGCGCGCACGTGTGTCTCCAAATGCTTTTCTGTTTCTGTTTTGGAACCATAGATGTTTTCCTTAAATGCTTGGATTCACTGCTTTCCTCCCACCAACGTGGCTCCGGGGGTAGCTACAACTGGGGTTCAGGCGCGACTGTTGGGAGGTATGGGGTAGCTGAGGCAGGTGTAACTAGGTTGTAGGACCTGGAATCGGCTTAGTCACGGGTTTTCGACATCCTACATCATCTTCCTTTCTAAAACAGGAAGTTCATACTTCCACAGCATGCTGTCATCACCAAGGAAGTGGGCATATATTTCCGCAGCGTGCGTGCCCCTCTTCCCTCCCCCATTTCCTATTGCTGTCTGCCGCTCCACCCACTCTCCCAGAATGCTTCCCTTTGCCATAATGAGATGCTCGGCAGCCACGACGTCTGGAGATGGATGGGGTCTCCTGTACTGCCCTGAGAGGGATGTTAAAGATACTGTATTCATGGAAGCAGGCTAGAAAAGGCGAGGAGAAATGAAGAGCCTCATTTCAACAACACACAGGAGCCGATGCTGGAGTAAAATGGTTTTTCCTTCTGTCTATGCCCTGCTAGCTGGGGTAACTGAAGCGATGCTGTACTTATGAAAGTCACTCTAAAGGTCATGGATTGTTTAGATTCTATTGGAAAATTATACCCTCTGAGATTGAATTTAATGTGACATCATTAGGACTTGATTAGCTCAATGCGGTTAAGGTGGAAACACCCAATTCAGAGAAGAACATGTGGTAATGAATGAATACATTTTAATTCAAATATTCCGTTAAATCCCTAGACAGGTGTGATTTCCATAAAATAAAAGGCCCTGGATAAAAAAGAGAGGTGTCGGTTTAGGCATCTTATAGTTGTGCTGGAGAAAAGATTAGTTTTAAAAAAAAAAAGGCTTATTAATGCTACCCTAATAGTCACGTGTCAAGAAATCTTGAAGGTTAGAAATAGTTTCAAAAATAAATGAAATTTTCTCTACATCTAGGAGAGGCAAAAAAAAAAATTCATTGCTAAATGAAATTGAAACACTGATGTAAAATCTCAGTGTAATTGAAAAATTCTTAGCTTTTCTGAGAGATCCCTAAGATGCCTGCTTCATAAAGGAAGAAACTAGGATCTTCTAGATATTTAAACATACAGACTCATTTTTACCCGAAATAGTCCCAAGCATAAAAATTAGCCTACTGCATCTCACAAGATTGCATTAGGTTCACACAGAAATATGTGGTGCCATCACATAATTGGTGCTCAAGCAGTCATTCCTGCTCCGCTCCTACTTTTATAAATGCTTTTATATATTTTATCTTATTTATCCCTTGAAGGTATTACTCCCATTTTTTTATAGATGAAGGAACTGAGGCCCAGGCAAGTTTAATGCCGGTTCTAGGGTTTAAGTGTAGGTGAGGCTTGAGTCTTAATTCAGGCTGGCCCAAGGGTAATACTTTTTGCCTTTGTCTCTAGTATAGCAGATTTAAAATCTTTTATACCAGTAACTGTGGCTTTCAGGGAAATGTATTACATCAAAGTACAAGGAAGAGAAATTATTCATTATGGGAACACAATATGTGTCTATTCAGGTAGAATCCCCTGTAATTTATTACGATCTGTTTACTCGTTTGGGATACCATCTTTCTATAGTCGCAGGAATTTCCTGTATCCATTTGAACTTCCAGTATCAATTTTCATTAAGCAAGTTTTTAAAGAGGTTGAATGACAGGCTTTGATATTGGGTATTCATTTTTTTTTTTAATGTATAAAGTCTCACATGTCGGTTCCAAACTAGACTAATTTCACACTGGTGGCATGTCCTAGTGAAGGACGCTCTTGTATGCTAATTCAATGTTCACCGTAAACTCTAGAAGGGAGGAAAGAAGCCCAGCTAACAGAACATAGTGACTGCGGAGTCAGGGACTAGCTCAGAGGAAAAGACAGATTTGGGATGACAAGCTGACTGCGAGGGGGAAGAGTATATTCCAGAATGTGCTGAGTCCCAGAGAGTGTCACACAGACCACAGCAGCTATCATTTATTTTATTTTTAATTTTTTTGCGGTGTATGGGCCTCTCACTGTTGTGGCCTCTCCCGTTGAGGAGCACAGGCTCTGGACGCGCAGGCTCAGCGGCCATGGCTCACGGGCCCAGCTGCTCCGCAGCATGTGGGATCTTCCCGGACCAGGCACGAACCCGCGTCCACTGCATCAGCAGGCGGACTCTCAACCACTGCGCCACCAGGGAAGCCCAGCTATCATTTATTGAGCATTACTATGTGCCAGGCACTTTTAAGAACTTTACTTGTTATTTACTCATTCATTTAATCCTCACAACATTCCTACGAAGTAGGTCCTACTATTTTCACTATTTTGTTGATGAGGAACCAATACGATTTTAATCCAGGCCATCTAGCTCCAGAAAGCCTAAATTCTGCTTCAGAAAAAAATGGCAAAAGTGCTCCAAGGCTAAAATGTGTCCAGTGTAGAGGTGGTTCCAGAAAGTTCCATCTGTTAAGGTTTTTTTATACTGGGACACACGTTAGAGCCCTAGTGGAGGCAGATGAAAAAACTGGAAGTCTCTTGAATGTGCATTATAAGCCCACATGACAGAAGCATATCAATTTTATGAAGTAACCAGTAGTGACTGTTACTTGTTTGTTTAATAGTCAGTGTTCTGACCTCTAGTGTAAGAGCAGAGATTGTCCCTTTTGGTAACAATGAGGAAAATGTCTACTTCTATGCTTTTTCCTTTAACCTGATAATTGGGACCCGACTATATGCAGGTGTTGAGAAATGAAACCAACATTTTTATTACCCTAGTAGCATCTGGCAAGTGGCTATTTGCAAAACTGTTCTATGTATATATGTGAAAAGCAACATATGTTATAGTGACATACGTAATTAAATTAAGAGCTGAAACTGGTTCCCAATAACACAGGCCTCAGTGGTTAAAAGGTTAATTCCAGTAGGCTGAAGAGGCTGCCCCCTCTCACTGATATATATTTATTACATTTAGTAGGACCTCATTAGATACTCTGGATAAATAACCTCAATAATAATATACCATGAAGTAGACAGCTGCTTCTGAAATAAGATCAAAAGGATAAAATATAAGAAAGGTGAAGTAACCTGGAAATAATCTTTCTGACTCATATTTTTTATAATATATATCTACAAAGACAGCTTGAGTGGCTAGATATTCAACTCCAGAAAAAGGCCAGGTTTCACACACTATCTTTTAAAAGCACATTCATATCCATATTATTATATCCTTATAAATAAATCTCTCACGTATGTAGGGCATATATTAACCTGATTATGAAGAGTGAGAACTGAAGCCCAGCATGAGGACACTATATAACACAGGGAGTTTGGCTACTTAGGGGGCACTATTACTTACTAGGTGAGTGGCAAGATACTGAAGTTCTCTAAGCCTCAGTTAACTTATCTGTAATTTGAGGATAATATTAGTACTCCATTGGGGGTGTTGTGAAGTTAGGTGGAATAATTAACAAGCAAAGCACTGTTAAGAGTAGAGCTTATCACACTGGAAACACTAAAAAAAGCCGTCATCCTTTGGGTCAGCAAATTGTCAGTTGGTTATGAGTTTGGAGAAATAAAGCATCCTGATCTCTATGGATATATTTACTCCTCCCCCCACCCCCCATATCCTGGAAACCCACTTAGCTGGACGTTTTGTAACTAGTGGAGTTCTACACACTCTCTCACTGTAATCTGAGGCTGAATTAATTCCTTCCTGCAGTTTGTTTTCTCATTCTCTTCACATCTCCACAGGGCACATTTATCTATTTGTCTGAGCAGGCCCAACTTTACTTCAGTCTTAAGGACTGTGCCATTCTCCATTCTGTAACCCCAACCCTAATAACATGCAGGAAAAGCAAGCTATAATGGAATTTGTGGAATTTGGGGAAAAGTTCTAAAATTTTATTAAAGAGCACTGCTATTCTTTCTCACTAGACTCTTCCATATCAAATTTCAATCTAGGCTTAAGGTATTTAAAAATATATGATTAAAATTAATGTTGGGCAACAAATAATATGGAAAGATTCCAATTAAATTAGGTATCAGTTGACACAAAGTAACTTGCTTTAATATTACCTTAAAGCAGCAACTGGGTGAAGCAAAATGGCATAGAGACTGCATTCCCAAATATCTCTACCCACCACAGTCCCAAGACAATTATTAACTTTTTTCTCCAAGGATATGAATATAAATGCACAGAAGTGTAACATTATTATCTCAGTAGACATCCCCACAGGGATCGAGTGATTTGGGAATGCTACCAATGAGAAAAAATAGAAATGTATTATATATTAAAAAATTCCGTACTGAACTTCATAAAAAAGAAGGCAATATTCCAGCTCTGAAGTACAGAATTTGAAGTCGACTGATATAATAACTTTCAAATGGAGACGGAGAGTTGTTTCCCCACCTTTGGAATTTGAAGCCTTGCTAATTGGACAGTGTGGTGCAGGGGAAAGATCTGGTCTAGGAGTTAGGATACTTGAGTTTAATTAATGCTTTGCTATTAACTAGCTGAGTGACTTCGACTACATGTTTAACTCTTTTGGACCTCAAGTTTCATATTTCTAAAATGAGGAAGTTGGATTTGATAATCTCCAAAGTTCCTTCGAGATCTAAAATTACACCTTACAGTCAACATTCAGTTCACTTTGAGGAAGAGTTAACTAGTGCCTACTATTTGAAAACACTGTACTAGATGCTAGGGACATAAAGATAAATACAACAAGCTTCCTACCCTCAAAGGTTTATAATCTTATAGATTATTAAAATGACAGGGTAATAGTTGCAGAATATTATGCAGTCATTTAATTATACCTGTTTTATTACTCATAACACATGTGGGGCAGGGAGGCTTAGAAGACTATGAGCTTTGCCTCTCAATCCTCAGGCTATAGCCAACTCACTAGAAAGATCTGAGTAAATTACTTTCTACATCGGTTCTTTTCTTTGAAAATAATCATACTGACCCTGAAAGTGATGCTGGAAAATAACAAAAGTTGTATATTCTATACATTTTTATGGACCACATGGGCCAGAGGAGTGTTGGGTGCTGGGGCAAAACAGCTGGCAGGTACTTCATGTAGATTAACCATTATATACATTATTATACAGTTTGCTGCAAATAAATCAATATAGCAAATGACTACCTAAAATTAATTGTGGTCTTATTTTAATTTAGAGGTCTCAAGAAACAAGTCCAGGGCTTCCCTGGTGGCGCAGTGGTTGAGAGTCTGCCTGCCAATGCAGGGGACACGAGTTCATACCCGGGCCCGGGAAGATCCCACATGTCGCAGAGCAGCTGGGCCCATGAACCATGGCTGCTGAGCCTGCACATCCTGCGTGTCCAGAGCCTGTGCTCCGCAACGGGGGAGGCCACAACAGTAAGAGGCCCGCGTACCGCAAAAAAAAAAAAAAAAAAAAGAAACAAGTCCATTTCTGTGCAAAATAATATGTCTCAGCCCTTGAAGTACCATGATAAGCCGTAAAAAGCCATACAAATATTACATATGCAAAATATTATAAACTTGTATAAACTATAAATGTTTCCTAGATGTAGAATAGGTTGAAAACACAAATGGGGTAAAGAATGCAGGAGCAGTTTTTCTGCTCAGACTAAGGACAGACATGCTGACAATTAGATCTGCCCCAAAAGATCTAATTTGTTTTTTTCAAAAGAGAGGGGTGGAGGGGGGAATCAATGGGCTTCTCTTTTATTTGGCGACAAGCAAGTGCAAGAAAGTTCATCCGTAATTTGTTCAGTTGTCTATCTTTTGCACATCTGTGTTCTGGCCGGAAGGGACTTTGAGGTTTTTCTGCAGCACATGAACATCAGCGAACTCTATCCTCTTATAGTAGTTCTTCTTTGTCTCAATAATCTCAAAGCCAAACTTTCTGTAGAAGTCAATTGCAGACTCATTGCTGATCTGGACATGCAGATAGATGTTGTCAAAAGTGCCATCTTTTTCACAGATGTTTAAGACATGATTTAACATTTTAGTTCCTATTCCTAGCCTTCGGTATGGTGCCGGACATCCTAGTGTCATGATGTAAAGTATCTTCTGATTCTGTGAATGATCCACCCTTCAGCATACTGTACCTACTGCAATATCATTGAAACAGGCAAGTA
Organism: Phocoena sinus; assembly: GCF_008692025.1. Lineage (NCBI taxonomy): Eukaryota > Metazoa > Chordata > Mammalia > Artiodactyla > Phocoenidae > Phocoena > Phocoena sinus. Next base: position 73,119,028 of record NC_045767.1, read on the forward strand.
TTTCAGAGTCCAGAGGCACCTACCCACCTCTGCAGGGCCCAGCTGACGCTCTGTCAGGTTAAAGGTCACCAATGATGAGATGAGATTTTTGTCTTGTCTGAACTAAACCTGAAGTGGGTAAATCAGGTTCAATTCTGAGAATCTATGATTTGATGAAGTGATCCATAAGTGTTTGAATGACAGAAACATGATAGATATAAAATTATAAGGATGTAACTTATTAATGAGACATTAAGGATTAAGAGGGATGGAGTATATTACAAGGGGAGTAGTGTGGGACAGAGGAACTGGTTTCATCTTGTTCTTTCAAATATTGTTGCTTTTAGCAGTAATATTTATGCCCTGATTTGAAACTTAAATTTCAGAACCCTGAAAGTCAAAAGCCTTGGCTGTATAAGTCTAAAACAAAAACGACTGTTTTGTTACTGGTCGTTCTTAGTGTCATCCATCCTTTGAGGCAGGAGGGTGGATTGGCCCCGCTGCAGGATGGCGCAGGGCTTCTGCATATAGAGAAGCGGTGTTTGTGTGTTGTGGCTGGGATAGGAGGGGGGCAGCCCTCCGTTAATATCTCAAAATATCATTCCGCTACAATAATATGGTTGAGTGTGATGAGTTGGTTTGAAAGCCTTAAGAAAAACTGGTCGGAACTCATGAAAATGGTGCGAATTCTTGACTTAGGAAACTCAAATGGTCAGAAGTCACCTAAATTAACGCCTTCCTCTGCCAAATAACAGCCAGTTTTGTTTTCTGGACAGTTTCTTGGCGTTACTGACTTATGCGCTTACGCTAATTGTCCTTTGAGGGCTGGTTACTTGGCCCCTGGACTCGCCGACGTGCCAGGCTGAGCCCGAAGCTCAGAGGGTGGCCCTGGGTTTCCTGCACGCTGTCTGGGGGAGCGCACATTGTGTATCACCGACAACGCAGCATTTGAAGCCTTTAGAAGAGCCCATTTGTGACGAAGGAGGAAGAAATGTGCTGTCTCTGGAAAAGAAGTGCATTTCGAAAACGAGGAGAGGATGGGTTGTTGCACAAGAAAGAATTTGTTCCTCACCAGAGAGTTTGCTGGAAATGAAGACGCGGCGATGCTTTATCCAGTTTCTAGCTGTACGAAACGGCTAGCAAGAGAAGTCCCAGTCCAAGTTCGGCGCGGACTGGGCTCCTGCAGAGTGCCGCTCGGAGGCGTGGAGACAAGCAGGAGACTCCGAGGCGTCGCGCCAGGCGCGAGGGAAGAGCTGATTCCCCTACTCTGTGCAGCGGGATGCAAGCCGCCCCAACTGCTCTTCCCCTGTTCGGTTCTTCGGGAAACACTTCGCGTGCTTTGTTTCAGACGCCAACCCATCTTTCTCGGTTGGTCTACAGCTCCACCAATCCCGCCCGCTCAGGGCGGGGCTTCAGGGTCAAGGTGGACCAATTCCCCAGCCTCGCCCCTACACGCGCTTTCGGACCCCCGGGGCTGAGTGACAGTGGTCGGGTCCAACCTGCTCTCCCAGAACGTGGCCTCCGCCAGGGGCGTTAGGGAACGATGCGCCGGAACCAATCACATTGGACCTCGGGGGGCGGGGCCTCTTTGCCAGCTCCAGACCGGCGCTCTCCGCACTCCCTTTGCCAAATGAGAGATGAGGAGGGGCGGTCGTACAGTCAAGGTTCAGCCAGTGGAGGAGGAGAGGTGGGCGGGTCGGGAGTGCCTGGCGGCGGGTCCTCAGCTCCCAGCCGAGGTGCGGCGAGCCGGTGGGGGGACCGCGAGGCGAGCGCGGGAGCCTGGGCGGCGAGCGCGGTGTGAGCTACCCGAAAATGCACTCGGATGCCGCCGCTGTCAGTGAGTAACAGAGAGCTAGCCGGCCGGGAGCGGGCGGCTGCCAACACTCTCTGCTCATCTCCCACAGTCCCCGCTCTGCGCCTCCAGTCCCAAAACGCACCGGGAGACCCTACCCGGGAGACCCTAACCGGGAGCCACCCCTTCCCCTCCCGGGGCCAGGGCGGGCGGTGACGCTGCGGGCGGCGCGGGGCGGGGGCGGGCGTGGGGGGAAGGGGCCGGCCTGCCGGGGGAGGGCGGAGGTGAGGGGGGTGGGGACTGGCTCCATTTCAGTGTTGGGGGAAGGGGGGGCGGGACGTGCGATGAAGGGCCGGGACCAGAGTGTCCCGGGTGAATGGAGGTGGAGGCGGCGGTGGGCGCTAGCGAGCAGGGCTGGGGGTTGGCACCGGCGGCGGCGGAGAGAGAGGGAGCGAGCGAGCGGGGCGCAGGGGTGAGGATTTCCTAGGGGCCGAGCGGTGCGGGCGGCTCCGTGAGAAAGGCGGGTGAGTGCTAGGGGAGCGCGGGGGCGGGGACAATGGGAAGAAGGGCTGGATGGCGGGGGTGTGGGGGGGGAACAATGGGGTGGGGGATTGGGGGCAGCGGCCGTGCGGGGCAGGAGGGCGGGCGAGGAGATGAGGGCTGATGTAATGGGAAAGCGAATGGTGGGAGGGATTGGGGTGTGATGGGATAGTTGGGGAGTCCGGCGGGCGGTAGGGCCTTAAGAAGCGTGGAGGGGTAACTGGGAGTGGTGAGAGGAGGCAGACGTCGGGGTAATAGGATGGAGCAGGTGTTGGGAAGGTAGGGTAATTGGGAGTGGAGAGGAAGAAGGTGGGGAGGGTTTGGGGTGACGGGTTGGAGGTAGGGGTAGAGGAGGTGCAGTGGGGGTGAAGAGCTGGTTGGGAGGGAAGGGAGGTTGGGAGGGGCCGGGGCAGGGGTAAAACTGTCTTGTCTAGATTCGGTCCGCGTGGGGCTGGGGGGAAGGTGTCAGACTACGCGTTTGGGGGAGCTGTATCCTCCCCCGGATTAGGGCCGGGTTCCTTGAGGGGGAGCTCTGAGGTTTGGGGTGCTTGGAAAGGAGGGGGCGGGGCTGAGGTGGAGGGGGCGGGGGAGGTGCCCAGAGGTTGGCGCTGGCCGCGGTTTCCCCCGAGCGGCGGGAAGCGAGGTCAGCGCTGGCGCGGGCTCTGGCTGCGGGAGTGGGAGGCGGGGCAGGGGAGCGGGCTGCGGGTTTTCCGTGGTGGGAGCCGGAGGGGTCGGCCCTGGAGGCCAGGAGCGTGGGGCGGAGGGTGGTCCCTGGCGGTCCGTGGATTTGGCAGTCTGTGACGCAGTTGTCTAATTTCTGGTCGTCAGGTGTGGAGGCTGGTGCCTCGGGACCCGCTTCCCTGTCGGGAGGGCCGGACCACAGGCCCCGCGCAGCGCCCGCGGGTCGCGACCTCTCCCAGCCTTGCGGAGAAGGCGCTTTAGGGGTTTCCCTTAGGGTCTGGCTCCAGTCGCCGGGTGTGAGGCGAAAGGCAGTCCCGCGGAAAGGGGAAAAGCAGTCCTGCGGCATTCTGGGACTTGTAGTCCGGGCCGCGGTTGGGTTGGGTGCACGTGGGTAACTGTGGAAACGAGTCCCAGAATGCAGCGCGCCCCTCAGAGCTTCCCAGCTCTGCTAACTCGTGCTTTATTCCCCGCGGACTCGAGCGCGTTGAAGGGCGGTGCTCCTGTCCCTTGGGACCTTCTCCCTGTGTCAGCGGCCGGGGGAGAGAACCAAGGCAGACGCAGTCCTTTCGCACTTAGGTTATTGATCCCCGAGTTGATTATTTCCCTCTGCGTTTGGTGGCGTTACTTGTAGAATAAATGCTTGGTTTTGAACCATCTAGTCCATAGGTTGTGGAAAAACGTTCAAGATGCAACACAATCTAAAGCAGCGTTTAGGATGGTGTATATTTGTGGCATCCAGTGTATATAAACACTAGGTTAAAATGTTCCATCTTAGACAAATCTGGGAATGCAGTGGAGACACATGTAAACCTTGTGAAGATAGTATAAATTATGCGTTTGTAGTTCTTGGGCTGTTTGGATTGCCAAAGGAGAAGGGGACTTTTGGAAAAAGGATGGGCTTGAAATGAATGACTGTTGGAGGCGGCTTAATGGAATTGAGGGTGGACATGGTCCCATTCATTTAAGCCAGCGTGAAAATGTGAAGATGAGCGAAGGGAATATTTGATGTCTTCAGTTTTCAAAGAAGCATGGGAAGCAAATGAGACTAGAGGAAGGTAAACTCAGTGCAGGACCTTAAGAGGTTTCCATGTTTTTTCGTTTCTGTTCTTTAATATTAGAAACCATCCATTTAGACTGTAGACTCTACAAACATCACATCCTTTGCCAAGTTTTCTTTACCATTTATATGCGATGACTCCAAAACCTGTAATGATTAACTCAGAGATGACAGAGTATTTTTATGTGTTGTATAGGGTATTTTGAAACTGTTGGTAGCATGGTCACTAGAAGAGTATTATGATGACCCTAATGATAAAAATTTTACCAAGAAGTCCAAAGATTTGGAAACTGGTATGGTTACAAATGAACTGAACTTGAGTACTTGTGTGATTTTATCAGGAAAAGATTTATATCTATTTTATATTTTACTTAAGCTTATGGTGAAATACCCAGGAAATCCTTTGTGATATGTAACATGGTCATGTTTGTTTGTTTGTTTTAATGTGCATGTATCACTGGAATTTGCTCTTGTAAAGGGTGAAGTGTATGAGGTTGAAAACAAGAGCTGTACAAGATGGTGTTTTTAAAGAAAATATTAGGCTAGTCATTTTTTTCCCTTTTCTTTTTTTTCAATTTCATCCCAAAGGGCAGGTGCCCTATACACACACATGACACTCCCTCTCCCCCAGCCCCAAACCCTGGGTTCCTGTACATAATCACCTTATACTTTCTGCTCTGGTTTTTAGGTTCCTCTTTGATTTTTGGCCTTTGGGGAGGTTCTGTGTTTTCTTATGAACAAAATTTTTTGACTGTTTTAAACAGATGGTTCCAACTTAATGATGGTTCGACTTCACACTGGTGCTAAAGCAATATGCATTTGATAAAAGCTGTACCTCGAATTTTGGATTTTGATCTTTTCCCAGACTGGTGATGTATGGTAACTCTCTTGATGCTGGGCAGCAGGCGGCATTCCGTCAGACACAATACGCTTATTACCAATTTGTACCCAGACAACCCTCCTGTTTTTCACTTTCAATACAGTTTTCAATAAATTACCTGAGATATTCAACATTTTATTATAAAATAGGCTTTGAGTGAGATGATTTTACCCAAGTGTATGCTAAGGTAATAAGAGTTCTGATCATGTTTAAGATAGGGTAGGCTAAGCGGTTATCTGTAGGTTAGGCATATTAAATGCATTTTCGACCTAGGATATTTTCAGTTTGCAGTGGTCTTACTCAGGGTAAGTGGAGGAGGATCTGTACTGGTAAGAATTTTCAGGTTATCTTGTCAATAACGTTGCCAGGAAAGAAAGCCCCTCATTTTCTCCACTTCAGAGGATTTCTGTACTTGTACTCTTTTCTTCCTCAGTTCTTGCCTCCAGGAATTACCCCTATTAACACTTGATCACATTTTTTCAAATATTTTTTATCATTATATCCTTTTCTCTTTTCATCTTTAACTGCTCCCAGAAGCTCTTATTAGCTTATTGCTTGCTTCCTGACAATAATATATGCTTGCATTTTTCTCATCTCGATAATAACAATCTTGCTTAGTCAGCAGTGTAAAAATCATGGTTTTAGAAACTGACCTCATAATGACTTTTGTTGTATCAGTTAGGATGCCTCTGGCAAATAACAATACTCAATCAAACATGGCTTAAGTAGTAGAACTTATTATTGTTAGCAAGAAGTTTAGTGATAGATGGTTCTAAGGCTGGTGCAGAGTCCTAATGATGTCTTAAGAATCTAGGCTCTTTGTATACTTTTTTCCTCTCTTAGTATTTGGTTTATCAAGAGCCTCAGGCTCATTGCCTCATGTTTGCAGTATGGTTGCTGCAGCACCAGACATCATGCCTATGTAAGAAAAGGAGGGAAGGACCATCCTTACAGTTCCCTCTTAACAGAGTGGAGTCTTTTTCTCACCTTGGTGACTTCCTCTTTAGTCTCACTGGGTAGAATTGACCTCATGCCACTGCTAGTTGTGAGGGAGGTGGAGAAAGTGAAAGTCTGGCATTTTCAGCTTCTGTTGTGGGATGTGGACTTTGCTAGGGTGGAAGAAGGGTGAGGAGAATGCTCTGGGTTAGTAGCCTGCAGTTATTTCCCTGAATCAGCTACTTTGTCCAGTTGTCTCTGGCTTGGACTCAGTTTTTTAATCTGTTGATTTATTTTCTGTTTCATTCTAAAATAGAGGTGACTTACTAAATATAGATAAAATTCTGTCGAGAGAAAGAAAATACAGATTTACAGGCTACACATAAATGCTTGCTGTATGTTAGAAATGGGCCATATATTTGGTTCTGAGCTTCCTAGTAGCCAAAATAAAGAGGAAAACAAGACCAATTAATTTTATTCATTTGGTTAATGAAACTGCAGTTCATTTAATAACCCAAGCTGGAAGCTTAGACATTTCTCATCCTCTTTCCCTGGTCAGTAGCGAGAGAGAGGCTGTATCTCTTCCCATGCCTGTCCTTTCTTTTCCATACCTATTGCCATTGCCCTAGGTCTGATCCATTCTTTCTTATATTGTAATAACCAGTAATCCTTTTGCCAGGCTCAGCCTCCTTTTTATCCTCTCCATCAGCAGTTGAATATCTTTGTCCTTACGATCCCCCTACCCCAAAACCTCAGAGGCTCCTAGTTGCTTACTGAAATAAGACTCCTCAGAAGCTGGGGTTGAACCTGTTCTGTAGTTTAAGCTCAGTTTTGAATTCCCCCAGCACTGCTCCCTCCCCACTGCCTTCAGTGCTACTTCAGTGGGAGTTCTGTGTTCCTTGTTCCCTCTCTAGAAGGCTCTCTCCTTCCATTGAATCTCCAAAGACTGTTTACTTCTGTTCTCAGTTTTATCTTATTTAACAGTAGCTGCTTGTTCACTTATTTGTCCCCTCCCCAATTAGATGATAAGCCCCCTGAGATCTGGGACTGTGTCTTACTTAGTAACCACTTTATGGTCCAGCAGAATGCCTCGCTTAGGACCTCAAATATGTAATGAATTGAACTTAAATGGTTAACTCTTGAGCAGTTGGTGAATTATCTGGAAAATTTTAATGTTTCCTCCTGCTATCCTGCATGCTTCCGAGGTGTCTTTCATTGTCTTTAGATTTATCTTCCGGGCATACAAACTTATGCTTATTCATTCTATGCCCTTTTTTGACAAAGTTGTCCTGTACAAACCAATTTAAGTAATAAATATGTTTAAATACATGCAGATACCAGTTTTGAAGAATGTCTGTGGCATGGAGCATTTCTCAGGGAGTGGAGTGCTGGTGATATGCTGAGGGGCCCGAGAGCGTGCGTGTGACAGTACGCGCGTCTGCTTCTGACCTGGTGTGTAACAGGCCGCCGAGGTGGGGAAGGCTTGGGCAGGGCTTGGACGGCCTGGATGTGTCTGTTTTTCCCCTCTTCTTGTTTTATGACCAGATTCTGGTCCAAAGGGCTTATTTCTTAATGTTAACAATACATTGAGGCTCACTAAAGGCTTGCTTTCTTTAGAAAGTGAACTATGTTAGTTGGAGGTGAAGTTTCTGAGCCTCTGATGTTAATGCTAACATCTCTTCGTAGGTGGTCAGCTTAAATTAGAGTTAATAGCTTTTCACAGCTTATTCTTTTTTCTTATTCTGAGATTCAAGTTAGGAGAAGTACCTCTTGAGAGTTATTCTGTTAAGTAGAATGTACATTTAAAAATATTTGTGGCTATAAAAGAGGCTATAATTTGTGGCTTATGTTTTAAATAGAAAAAGTATTGAAATTTTAAATAGAATCATATATTTTAGCAATTGTTGCATGACTGTTTCAGATCTAAGGATCTTTTTTCTATCATGTTCAGTATTCTAGTAGACAAAGTGACTGCTGCTTTAGATTTTAATTGTTTTTCTTTTAATCAGAAGATGCCGTTAATGAGTTATTTTCCATCTAGGAAGGTAGGCTTGTAGTTTTTGAGACTACTAATTAATATATTGAGTAAAACACTAAATGATGCAGAGGAAGATCCCCACCCTCCCCAAATAACATTACCTCTGGGTATGATTTTTTTTAGTTCCATCTTTAAAGATATTTTCCTTGTGAATATTTTTTGAAAACCTTTCATTACTTGCTGGCTGTATCAGTAGTACTTGCAGAGATGGTGTGTCATCCGTCTGTGTCCATGATGGCCTTTGCCAGTCTTCGGGGCCCAGGCTCTTCCTCTGATTGGGGAATTCTTACCATCAAAGGCAGAGCTGCCCAGATACACCCACACCAGGGTGTGAATCTGAAGCTGAAGGCAAGACATGGGAAGAAACTGGAAGTGCCTGGGGGCCATTTAAAGAGGATGGACAGTGGTGACCGCTGTTTCTAGAGGCCGTGGGAGCTGCAGTCCAGGCAGGTCCAGGCTGTGTCAGTGGTGCACTCTGCAGTATGCCCTTAGGCATTGTTTTGGTTGTACAGCTGATGTGCTTGGTCCTCTGGTTTTCCTAGAGGTTCTGTGAACTACCCAATAACCTTTAAAAAAAAACCTGCTGTTCATATAGCTAGTTGGTTTCTGATGCGCACAACTAAGAATTCGGACAAATCCAACATCCAGACCCGTCATGGGTTGGTACTTGGCCGAGGCCCTTGTGGAGAAGAGCAGTGGTCTGCCTTTCCACCCTGGTTGGTCTCTGTTCAGAGTCCAAGAGTACTGGCTCGAGGTGACCCAAAAGGTTATAGGAGGACACAGGCAGTGTCAGTCGGAGCTGCCTTTGCCAGTGGTCAGGCAGGACTCTGAGGCACGCATCAGTCACCCCACCGATCACACTCCATGGAGCTCTTACTGCTGTCTGTGCCTGATTCCATCTTTGTCCCCCCACCCCCTCCCCAAAATTCTTGAGAATATTAGGTATGGAAATAATATTGGTAGAATATTTATTTTGTTTATCCAAAATTATATCTGACAGTCTTAATTGCTTTTTAATTGACTTTATTGAGTATAATTTACATTCTATAAAACTGTACCCATTTGATAAATACGTGTGCGTGTAACCACTACTATAATTAAGATATAGAATGGTTTCATAACCCCTTAAAGTTCCCTTGTATCCCCTTGCAGTCTGTACTTCTCTACCTCCCACCACAGTTTTTTTAAAGATTTTTTTTGATGTGGACCATTTTTTTTTAAAGTCTTTATGGAATTTGTTACAGTATTGCCTCTGTTTTATGTTTTGGTTTTTTGGCCACAGAGGCATGTGGGATCTTAGCTCCCCAACCAGGGATCGAACCCGCACCCCCTGCATTGGGAGGTGAAGTCTCAACCCCTGGACCGCCAGGGAAGTCCCCCACCACAATTTTTGGCATTTAATATATATCATCTTAGGCCTCCTCCGTGTTAGTTGAAGATTTGTCATTTTGCTGTTCATGGGGATAGTACAGTATAAAAAGGTGTAATAATCTCTCTCTGTCTTTTTACTGAACTGTTAAATCCAAAGAAAAACTATCAAAAAAAAAACAAAAAAACAAAAAACTATCAGTGCTGTATAAATTATAAATCTGGTAATTAATACTTTACCACATAGAATGGTCTTGAATTAGATGACTTGTTCCCTTGAAAGATTTTCTGGTGGATGGCTTTTCTTGCTTCTCTGTGGGCCAAAGGCATACAATGCTAGGATTTGCTCCTTGGATACCACGATTTCTTTTAATTGTTATCTGGGTCAGGCTGAGAGGCAGGAAAGCATAGTAGTTAAGCGTGGGCCCTGGATCTGGGTTCTGCCTCTGTCAGTTGTGTGACCGTGGATAAATTACTGAACTACTCTGTATAAGCTTCAGATTCCTCATGCATAAAGAATACCTCCTGTATGGTATGGAGTTGTTCAGTCAACAGTGTTTATTGAACACCTACTAGGTACCAGGCCGTCTTCTTCATCTGTCATGAAGTTCCCCTTCCAGTGTGGGGGAAGATGCAGATAACAAGCAGGTAAATCATGTAGTATGTCAGATGGTGAGCAGTTCATTTGAGAAAACTCAAGCAGGGAAGGGCAGTGCACAGGTGCCCCTGTGTGTGCAGGGGGCAGAGGAGCAAGAGCAGGGACGTTGTAATTGTACGAGGCTCGGTCAGGGAAGGCCTCACTAAGAGGGTTGTCGGGCAAGCCCTGGTGGAGGTGAGGGGGCATTCCAGGGAGAGGGGACACAAATTCGGAGACTGAGGAGGGGAGCAAGGCTGTAAATGAGGAACAGCAAAGAGGCTGGTGTGCTAGGAGTAGAGTTGGGGACTGGGCAGAGAGAAAGAAGTAGGAGGCAAGATCAGAAGTGATCCTGAGCATTGAATTAGATAGAACACAAAGTATTTAGAGAAACGCTTGGCCCTTTTCTAATGATTACTGTGTAATGACAATTCCTTCATTAGCCTTTAAAAGGAGACCCTTGAGAGGAAAACAGGTTATAAGAAAGAAAAGAAGCAAGTGAAGCGTTCCCTCACTTAGTCACTCACCAAACCTTTTCTTGCTGCTGGGTGCTGCTGTAACAGCATGACTGAGCCTGGTCCTCGTGTTTAAGGAGCTTCCTTCCAGCAGGCTTAGTGGTGGATGCAGAGAGGTCCTGCACAGTTGAAGTATGGGGCAGGGCAAGGTTATCTGGATGCCTAGGGTGCTTTGGGAACAAATAGGGAGTCATTAAAATTATACTTCATTAAAATTATACTTCAGGGAAGGGTTAGCTATTGTCATGTGGGTTTAGCTTTTGAAGTTTTATTATGTGAAGACAAAGATGGGTGTGTGCCTGAGGGGTGAGGTGGGAGGGTGCTTTCCAAGCAGAGGGAACCAGCCTGGCAATAGCATGGGTGTTGGATAGGCCAGAGCGAAGGGAGGCGAGGTGGAGGGATGGTCAGGAGCCACGTGGGAAGGGCTGAAAAGAGGCACCAGGGAGGGTTTACTGAGTGGAAAGGAAGTGAGGGGAGAGAGAGAAGTTAGAGGAGGTGGGGCGTGGGGAGAGAAGAGGAACAAAGTGGGATGGGGAGGGGAGGGAGTGACACATGTTTGTACGCAGTGATTATTCTTGGGCTGCTCCAGCTGCGGTGCCTGCGTTAACTCATGTGATCCTCACCACAGCGCTCTGAAGTACGTTATGTAGGTACTGTTATCATCCCCACTTTCCAGATGAGGAAGCTGAGGTACAGAAAGGTTAACTAACCTTCTCAAGGTCACACAGCTGATAGGTGGTGAACTGAGATTCTAACTCAGGCATTCTGACTCCGGGGTTTAGGTTCCCTCCACTGCCTATGAAATAATACTCACTGTTTTATCTGTGCTTTTCATTTAATCCTTATGGTAACCTGGCAGGTATATTGGAATTCCATATTTTGTCACTGTTATCTTTGTTTTGCAGTTGGTTCTTTTCTTCTTGGAATGGGTCCCAACAGAATAAGGTGTAGGATGAATTCCTCCTTTCCCACTGCTCTTCTTCCCCTCATTTCTGCCATCTCACAGTGACAGTGGGTGTTTAAAAATGGATTCTCGCTGGGCAACTGATTGTGGCAAAGAAGAGTATTTCCATACTTTTTCTTTACTCACTAATGAAATAGTCATTTTTAGTCTTAGATTTTATTTTAAACAGACATTTGTATTAAGCACTTTTTAAACACATAATTTTTATATATAGGAGATACCTAACAAGATTGCAGAAAAGCCAGAAAGCTTATCTTTCAGTAGAGCTACTAATGTAGTTTTTGCGTAACATCTTTGAAATGATTCTCTTTCCTTTTCCTATAGTTGAGGGTGAGTTTAAGTCTTTTTCCCCTTTAAGATCTCTTTGTACAGATTCCATTCCCAAAATTATTAGACCGCAGATTACTTGTTCTTAATTAAACAGGAAGCTGAGAAGGAGTGTTGTACATTCAAGTCCAGGCAACTGGCTATTGAAGTGAGAGTTTTAAAGACCTGTCCTCTTGTCATCCCTTCTGCCCGTCTTTACTCTTTGATCTTCTGGGTTCAGTCTGTCTTAGTCTCTTCTATGTTGAATAATAATAGGGATTAAAATAATAAACCTTCATTAGTGCACAGTATGGGCCAGCACTGTGCTGAGTGCTTGGCATACACTGTCTCAGGAGTCCTCACAAGCCCTTGTGAGAAGGGGCCTGCTGTTCTGGTCTAGTGAGGTTGGGTTATAGGCAGGGCCCTCAGCTAGGACGCCGCAGGGCAGGGACTCTAACCCAGGGCTTTCCGAGGCCAGAGCTGCACTCTTTACTGTAAATCTGGCCTCTTCTGACATTAGTGAGATGAGAGGGTGATTTTTACTCTGAGCAATGGAGTGGACAGATCTCCGTTCTTCCGTGGGTAGGGTAGGGTGAAGAGGGTGAATCTAGGGCCCTGTGTACCTTGTCACGGTGGGAGAGCAGCCAGACTGGCTGTCCTGGAGTGGCCGACTCCGTTGAGATGGCACCACCAGCAGGCACAGGCTGTGCAGTGGATGACGGGTGCTAGGTGGCACGCTGCCTGTCTTGGGCGGGTGGCTTCTCTCCCAGCCGCTTCTACAGGTGCTGTGAGAGTTAGGAGGAAAAAGCCAGCAGCAGTGGTGTGCTTGGTTGGTTTTAACTTCAGATCTTGTGTTCCGTGAAAGTGCCGAGTCACCTGTGATGACCTGCTCCCTTTCCTTGTCAGTTTTCCCCTTTCCATGCTCACCTTTTTGGCTTTGTGCCTTATAAATAGCAAATATTTATTGATGAGGAGAATGATATTAACACCTTCCTCACTGCTACTTTGCTTCGTTTAGTTTTCACCTAGCTTTTCGACCTTGAAAAGCCTGGATCTTGATCTTTTCTTCACGCTGCAGGGCTTGCAGTGAATGAGTTGAACTCCCCTCTGGCCCATGCTGAGATTGTGATGTGGATATGGATTGGCTGCAGCAGGCTGGGGATCGAGGCGAGGGTGGGGACGGAACTCTCCTCTCTGATTGCACTGTAGAGGCACCTGGACTGCTTGAGAAGCCTTGAGGGCAGTTACTGGGACAATTGACTTTTCTTCTCTCTCCCTCTTCATTTTGCCAAGCAATTGAGTTGAATTTGTGTGAGTTGAATGTGGATGTCCTGCAATCCCGTTGTACTCAGGATGTCTTCCCTCCACTTTTGCTGCCACAGTCTACCTTAAGACCCTAATCATTTCCCACCTCAGCCACTTCCAGTAGTCTTCATGAAAGGCCGCTCTAAATCCAGGCCACACACCCGCCGTAGGGAAATTTATCTAAAAAACTGATTAAAACACTTTAATGGCACCCAGGCTCACAGCAGTGCTTCTCAGACTTCTCCGCCAGCGTTCTGCTATGGCAGAATTAAGGACTCTCTGGATTCTGGGAGCGTAACTTGGTCTGGTGAAATTTCTTTCAAATTTTGTGCCATAGTCATTTTTTTGTTTTCATGTGAAACACTTGTACATGGATTACCTTTGAGTAGGACTGATGCTGCTTGCATGTGCCATGTTTATCTGTTACATTTGCATACCCTCTGATGGTCCAATTGGAAATACAAGTCCTTGGGAGATTAAACTCTCAAGCAGGATTCAGAGCTGCCTTTTTCTGACCTTGCCTGCCTTTTGAGTCTCCTGATACCATGCTGCTTCTCATATATGAAGATCTAATGGTGTGAATGCACTGAAATACCCTGAACATACTGAATTTAAGTCTTGATGCCTCTGTACCTGCATTCATTTATTCCTTGAGTATTTATTGAGAACCTGATGTTTCCCAGGTATTGCTTTAGGTACGAGGGATACAGCAGTGGACAAGAGCAAGCAAGTTCTGGCCTTTGTGAAGCTTACATTCTAATGCAAGAGGAAGATGACACACAAATATGACATATATGACGAGGTACTAATGCCATAAAGAGAAGTAAAGCATGGTAAATTGATAGTGAAGAAGGGGTCCTGTTTGTTGGGTCTGGCAAGGTTCTGTAAGAAGGTGATATTTTAGTGGCAACCTGATTAAGTGTGAGAGCAAGCCATGTTATTATTAGAGGAAAGAGTGCTCAATGCAACGAGAATAGCACGTGCAAAGGCCCTGAGGTAGGAGCATGTTTGGAGTGTTCACAGAATAGCAGGAAGCTCACTGCAACTGAGAAGAGTGAGCAAGGGGAAGATGAGTAAGAGACGAGATTGGGTACATGGGTAGAGGCGGAATGTGCAGAGAGAGCCCTGAGTCCATGATACAGAGGACTTTTCTTTTGCTTTGGATGCCTTCCCCTTCCATGCTTTGGGTGAGGTTGAAATTAATTTGTTCCACATGGTAGTTGGTTGCCCCTCAGTTTGCTAAATAATTATCTCTTGCCCATTGGTTTAAAAAAAAAAGGCAAAAGATTTATTCGATCTGAAGAGAAACCAGAGTATTACATTGATTTGAAATGCCCGTTAATCATATTAATTCTATGTGTTTATACATACTTACAAACATACAGACATATATTTATTAGCTCTCTTCCGTTGATTTGTATTATAATTATAATTACCTCTATACCAGGCATTGGCAAACTACAGCCCATGGCCCCAGTCAGGCCCACCACCAAGTTTTTATAAATAAAGTTTTATAAATAAAGTTTTATTGGAACACAGCCACACTCATTTGCTTGTGTGTTGTTTATGGCTGCTTTTGAGCTACAATGGCAGGGTAGTTATAACAGAGGTTGGATGGCTCACAAAGCCTAAAATATTTAAGATTTGGCCCTCTGCAGAGAATTTACCAACCTCTGCTTTATATTATGTATTGTCTGATAGGGCAAGTTCTTCCTCGTTCTTCTTTTTCAACAATTTCTTGGCAAGTCAAGCACGTTTGTTCCTTTCAGATGAACTTTAGAATCAGTCTGACTCTGATTGCCTGACTCCCTTCCTTTTCCCCCACCTCTTTTTTGGGGTAGGGAAGTGGGAGGCAGGGAGAATAGGAATTTGACTGCATTTAATTAATACTTTAGTAAAGGGTGAAGTGACCGCCTTACAATACTGGGTCTTTCCATTCCAGGAATATAATACCTCTACATTTTTGTCTTTCAGGAAACTTTCATTGTTTCTTCATTCGGTTGTTGCATGTTTAAGTTTATTCCTATGTGTATTATTGCTTTTCATTGCTGTTGTAATTAAGATCACCTCCCAGCTATATTTAACAAGTGACTATTTATGTCATAAAAGAAAGGTTTGGATTTTTATGTATTTAAATTGTTTCTGACCCTCTTATGGAAGTAAACTCCTCTTAGGACTGTTAATTCTGAAATTTGATTCTTTTGGTTGATGGTCATTGTCTGAACTTACCAATAATTGTTTTATTCCTAATATTTATGTCTCTGCCTATGTTGTGGGATTCTATACCAAGAGTAGTTTGGGGGAAGTGAATTTTGACTCTCATTGGCGTTCACTTTCTTCCATTATGTAGGTCACAGCAAATGGTAATTATGTAAAAACCCAAACCAACCAACCAAAAAAAAAACCCCCAGAAACTTTATGCCCAGTCAGCATTTGTTGATCATTTTTAAGAATGCCCAGAAGATAATTTAGGCAGACCATTTATCAAGCAGGCTATGCCTTTCTGCAGAGCCATTTGTCGCTTTTAATACAGAATGTAGGGTTCGCATGTCACACAGGAGAGTCAAACCCAGGGACTACTGTGGAGGGCCTTTTGATCATGGACTAAAGTTGACTTAACCAAGCATTTATACTTTGGAATTAAAATATGAGCGGAAGGAGATTTTATGAATGAGTTAGTACTTTCCTAAATATGTTCTCTGTAAAGCATTTGATTTTTATCCTTAACATCTATTCCTAAAGGATGTGAAATCTATTTTAGATTTCAAGGTCTCTTACTTGCCCTGAGCACTGAACAGATGAACCGTAAATTCAATATGTGTTAACCTTTGTGGGTTTATCTTTTAATGCCATTTTGGTCTTTTTTTCCTGAATTTATGTCTACTCCCCAGCTTCTTACCTTGGTGAAACTTGAAAGAACTATTCTGTTCATGCTGCTGTTCCTTTTCTTTTTCCCTTTCTTTTTGGTGAAGCGATGATAAGGTGGTTATGGTAGTAGACGCTGGATATGGAAATAGAGAATTGCTGACATATATTATGTGACTTGTGAAATGAACCTTGTTGCTTGTGTTATCTGTAAAGTGAAGCTTCATGTATAGAACCTGATCTTAAATGCTTTTGTATATTTTTTTCCACCATCATTATGAACGTCAGTTGGTGGTATATGAATATAGATAGAAATGCCATCATACACAGTAGAGATGTATCAGGCCACATGCCTCAGTCACAGAGGGAGCTCCAACTTTGAGATCTTTGATGTGGGGCTTGACTTGGACCTACAGAAAGTAGAAACCATTGTAGATAGCTGTGTGGTGTGGAAAATGGTATAATCGAATAGTGTGATAATTGATGTCTTTTATTCGGCACTCACTGTGATCCAGGCATTACATTGGCTGTCTGCCACATCTAGGCATTGTAATCTCACTTCACAACTGAGGACGTTGAAATTTAGCTTAAATAACTGGTAGGCCTGAGATTCAAATTGACTGTTAGACTCCAGAGTCAGGTTGTAAAGCTCAGTGAGTGGTGTTTTGGCAGAAACCGTGTGTGTGTGTGTGTGTGTGTGTGTGTGTGTGTGTGTGTGTGTGTGTGTGCGCGCGCGTGCATGTATATAGAAGGATTTAGCAGTTTTGTTTAGATTCTCCTGTGTGAATCTTGACAGTTGAATTAACATCAGGGTGGTATGGCATGAGTTCTGGAGACCTCATTGCTGCAGTGATCTTTGGCAAGCCCTTTCTGTGTGGCCTCAGTGAGAGAGAATCTAGACCCTTAAGTTTTCTGGTTTTGTTTTTTTGGAGGGCCCAGGAGCTTAATTAATATTTCAGGAGGTTAATGTAGTATATCATTTGTCTTCCAAATTTTAAATTGAGAGAGTACAAAAAGGGGGTTTATGGCTTGGTCGTAGGTGCCAGGGGAGGGGGGCAGTGTAAGATTAAGCTCCCCAAAGCCTTTGCAGGTCAGGAGGAGGCTGTTGCTTCTAGTTGTAGAGCCCCCTACACAGCTTTAATAGAAGCATAAGTAAATAAATACACACACATATAGACACTCAGATACCCCAAATGGTTTTTAATCCTTTTCTGTGCAGTCGCACTAATTAAGATGGAAAATCAAGGTCTGTGCACGTTATGTCATCATTTACCTTAAATATGGCTAAACCATTCAGATGCCAAATAATTAATAATGCAGAATAGTTAACACATGTCTATATTTGAGGCCCTGCTCTGGTTGCCTCTCAGCCAAGAACTCTGATTCTTTGGACCATTCTTGGTGGCTGTGCCTGCGGCGTGCGTGTGTCAGAGCCGTGCATGTGCGCATGTACTCGTGCAGCCCGCTGCTCCCGGCAGCGGCGTGTGCATGCTAGGGTCTCCGCTGCCTGCTGGCCCCTCTGCCCTCCAGGCCAGCCTAGACCTGGATTCCTGGCACAATTTAGAAAAGAGAGTGAAGCTTTCTAAATGCTGACAAGTCTGCTTGCTTTCCAGATTCGGAGCAGCAGCCCAGAGAGTCCAGCCCCAGCAGAGACAATTCGTGTTGTAGTGTCCGCGCTTTGCATCTGATATGTGTCCCACATAAAATTCCAGTGAAGGGAGATTATTTTCTTTTTTATCCGAATGGCATAACTTGGAAAGTTACAGTATCTTTTCAAGGTTATTTTCAGACTAACCTTTACTAGTCTTTATGATAGTAAAGAAAAGGAACTACTGTAAATCTTGATATTTTATGAAAATACTTCTATTGCTTGTTCAAATATGAAATTATTCAGAGACTTTTAACCCATATTCGCATAGCCTAATATGTAGGCAAGCATACTTAACTTGATAAAAAACATTTGAAATTGGAGATTCAAAAGCCTAACAGTTTAACTTAAAGTTTTATGTTGTGCAGGATTGTATGATGGAGCAACTTAATTCGTCTTGTGTGTATGATTCATTGTGCAGTTATTAGAGATGGCATGTGGAGACAGTCTTTGATTTGGCCATGTTTCTCTGTGAGTGTGAGTTCTGCCTCTGTGTTTCTGGTTCTGTGGCACATTTTACTGTTGCCATGCAGGTAACTATAGACTACATCCCAGAGCCCTGGCCTTTCAGACTGGGAGCTTTCAGGATAGTCCTTTGATCTGTCTGTGTTTGTTAAATTAGGAAGGGGAGGGGCTTAGATTCCATTTCTGCTCTATGTTATATAAGAGCCAACAAAATAAGTATATTGTAAGAAATGCCGAATGGTTGAGATGCTTTCCTATTATTTTCTTGCCAGGAGCTTGATATTGTGCTAGTAATTCTGGGGAAGAGAAAGAGAAAGTGAAGAAGTTTCATTTGGAATCTGTCTTCTATTTTTGTGACTTGTTTAATTTGCTAGCATTATTGATATTTTTCTTTTAAGCTCAAGTTTATTGCTGATAGGCTATTATAACTACTGAAGTATGTTTGTTTTACCTTACAATTCACATGAAAATGTCATGAACTTTAACATGTGGTTGGGAATTTAATTGTCAGACTTTATTTCTAGCAGATAGGTTGGTAGTTGCATGTTGTATCTTATTTAATAAGTATCAAATTAATGGAGATAGAATTCAGTTGTATCAAAACATTTGTTTATCTTCACTTCTGAGCTTTCTTTTTTAATAGTCTTTTTGCAATATGAGAAGTAAATGACACTGAATTTTCCCCTTTTCTTTTAAAGACTTTCAGCTGAACTCTCATCTCTCAACACTGGCAAATATTCATAAGATCTACCACACCCTTAATAAGCTAGTAAGTCAATCTTTTAAAGACAAAACTACCAGCCGTTTAAAGTAGTAGTTTTAAGTGAATTTGATAAAATTTAGATTATGGATATTAAGATATCAGCTGTTTATGAAAATATTGAATTTTAAAGCTTGCTGTATGGTATGTGATTTCTTGGTAATGATGAACATATTTCTTGCAGAATCTAACAGAAGACGTTGGCCAAGACGATCACCAAACAGGTATCTATAAATGCTAACACTCCTTAATTTTAAATAAACTTCCTAATATAAAGTTATAATGCATTCCACTAGCAAGTTGTTACTTGGTTGAGGATTGTTCTTCAGGGTGTATGGAGGTAGCCATCTCACAGCTCCTTCCCTGGAGGAAATCTGTTCTAGGGCTCTGGTTTACAGACTACTTCGGTTCCTTTAAAGGGGCTGGGGAGTCTCCCCAGTGGTTTCAAAATAATCATTTCTCTACTGAAGTGTTTAGTTTATACTAAAAAGTTGCTACACTTGTGCAGTTTGGAAGGTATTGCATAAATATTTGTTGACTTGAGATGTAAAATGAGTTGATAGGTCGGTAGGGGCTTGTGTGTGTATGTGTTGTATAGGTCTTGAGGATTTATGAATGGGAAAACTGAAAGTTGATAATTGTAAACAGTTCTCTAGCCCTGTGGTTCTCAAACTGTAGCTGGCATTATAATCACGGAGGTGGGGGTAGTTCCAATGGATTGCTGGGCTCCACCCCCAGAGTTGTTGATTCCGTAGGTTCGGGGCGGGGCCCTAGAGTTTGCATTTCTAACCAGCTCCCAGAAGATGCTGATGCAGCTGGTCTGGAGACCACACCTTGAGAACCACTTCTCTAAACTGTAATGATCATAAAGTTCAGAAACTTGCACTTGATCTGTAGTTATGAAAACTTCCAGCAAAAATGATTAAAATATATTTTAAAGTTTTTGAAAATTACCACAGTAATACATGATTGTTAGAGAATTATGAATAGCACAGAAGCAAATGAAGTAAAAAGCCACAATCCTCCTTCACGTCTCCCAGTCCAGCCTTCCCCCAGTTTGCCGCTTAACGTTTGTTCTTTCAGACATTTTTGAACCTGCATATATTTTTATAGTAGTGTCTTTTTTTAAATTTATCATTGATGAGCTCATACTCTACATACTATATAGCATCATTCTTTTTTCATTTAATTTTTTAACTTCATGGTGTATCTTGGAGGTTGTTGGGATTTAGAACTCTCCCCACCCTTCCCCTCCAGACTGGTTCAGGATCAATTGAAAATTAGGCACAAGGTGGAGATTGAAGTAACAGTTGTGTTGGAAAGCACAGCTTAGAAGAGCAACAAAAATGCAGAGGCTTTTCAGTATTTCAACTTAATTAGATAGCCTTACACGCAATCACTGCCACAGCTAGTTAAGCACAGCACACCTCCCGGCCCCTCTCTAACCCACCACTTATGGTGGAAGGGTATCAGCTTCTGCTGGCAGGTTGATCTGAAAGCGAGTTCAGAAGGGGCTGGGCCCCTCTGCTCAGTTCCTCCCTGCCCCAATCACCAGTTAGATCAGACATTCCTTCTTCCAGAGGAAGGAATGAGAGAAGGGGGAATGTATTCTAGAAGGCCAGGCCACGGAGGGTCCCTTCACCTGATCTTTCTGTTTTAGTAAATATAGGTCAACTCAAGGCAGTCAAAAACAGTTTGCTTAATAATTTTATTTATTGATTGATTATAGCTCCTTAATTTTAGAAGCAGTGTATGCACATGGTTTTAAAAGAAATGTCAGAAAGGTGTAAAGAAGCGAAGGTTGCTGGCCCATTTTATGAGCCCTGGCTCCCATCCCCACTAGTACTACACCCTTGACTCTCCAGAGATAACTCTTATATTCTTGTATTTGTTTCCCAAATGACGATGATACATGTTTTTCCCCAAATACAAGTATACCTTTGTATGTGCCTCTTGTTTTTGTTACTCAGTATATCTTGGAGATCTTTTCATTGCAGCACATTTATAAAGCTTTATTTTTCAATGACTGCATGATTTTCTGTTTTATGGATATATCATAATATGTTTCTATTGATACACATTTAAGTGTGTTTAACTTTTAGCTAATTTTCAGGGCCAGTTTTAAAAGTTAAAAAAAACACACATTTCTCTCTACTACTCTGGAACAATATATTGGTAGACATCAGAGATTTTTTAAACTTAAGAGTTAGTGTAGTTTTGATTTTTTAAAACTGAATTTTGTGTTTGTAAAGCCTTTAAGTTGTCTTTCCCTTGGCTAAGGTAATAAAACATCTAAGTGCTGAGTCTTGTACATTCTGTAGTTAAAGTTGAACTTTGGATTTGAATGAGTATTGTTACCGTGGTAATTTCACATTTAAATATTTAACCTGAATGTGGCAATTTAATAACTATAAGCTATAATTAAGGAAAACGAAAGAGGAGAGTGTGTTTGGCCTCATGCCTCCTCTTTCGCCCTTGGGGACAGTAGATGTGCCTGATATTTGGTATATGACTTGCTGGTGCAGTGCCTGGTACCTCATACGTGCCAGTCAATGTCAATTAACATTAGTAATTTCTCAGAGTGGTCCATTTCCCCATCTGGTTATAGCATCACTTGTGATTACCATACCTGACAGAGTATACTTTAAAAATTAAGAAACATAAAATCCGTAGTGTTTGGAAACCTGAGAAAGTTAATCACTATAGTGCCTCTTTGTAGTGCCTCTTTGAATTTCTTGGCCCATCAGTAGTCTGAGCCATTTCTATAACAACTGTATATGGAAGAGCCAAACTAAGTGCAAAAGAGGCCTGTATCTTCCTGCTCTGTTTCCTTTAACAGTTTTCTTTGGTGCTTTCAGTCTTCCACCAGAAAAAGAAGAAAGAAAAAAAGAAAAAGGAGAGAGAGTGTGTATGTTAAAATTGGAGAAGCAGCACAAAATACTAGGAGTGAATTTAAAAAACCAGAGAGGACCCCAAAAAATGATGGAGGATGATAGATGTCAAAAGTCAGTACTGTTTAGCGAGAAAGGAAAGGAAATTTTTTGGTCTTAAATAGTAGGATAAAAATTGCGCATTTGGACACTACTAGTTTTACTGAAGCAAGCAAGTAGTTCAATGCTCTGTTCAAGAAAATGAAATAAAATATTTAGGTACTGGTAAGAGGCTTAAAATGCATCCTATTTACCAACTTAAATTACTATACCTTTGTGACATTATTCAGTGAAAAGTGAGGTGAAATGGCTATATGAAAAGTATTGAAATGGCGGAATGAACATGTAAAATGTTATGTAAAATGTTATTAAGTGAGTCAAGGCTATATGATACAACAAACTCATTATAATGAAAATTAGACAGTGAGATTTTTGTATTGGAACATGCATTTATACTAAGTTTGGAAAAGTCAGAAAAATTCTCTAATTGTATAAACCTCTTTGAGGACGACTAGAAACTGGGCACACAATTTAATATGTCTTACAAAAAAATGAATCCTGAACAGGACCTTTTTTCACTTGAGGCCCACAGCAGGAAGATTAAATTAAAAAACAAAACAAAACAGAACAGTGGAGCAGTGATTTAGATACCATTTATTAAGAATAACATGGTTAGTTAAATTATTATCAAAACAGCCAGCTGCATAGGCATTAAAAGGCCTTTGGTTTGATCCAGGTGAACTTAAATTGCTCTTTAAAATTGATTTTTCTGGGACCAAATATTGGAATAGATATGTTAAAAATGTTGGCGGTATTTTCTAGTTCTTTAACGTAAGAAGAATAGCTATATTCATTGACCTCCTGATTTATTTGAAAATATGGTCAGTTAACAGAATAATTTATTTGTTCCTCTTAAAAATTGAACCAAAAAGAAATGACCCTGAACTCAAATCATAACCTTTGGTTAAAAAATAGAAACAGTTTTTATTGCCTTCCTAAGGATCATTTAAACACTTCAGCATCAAGAAAGAGCTTCTAACGATGGGAGAGGCAATTTCAGAGTCACTGTCACAATGTAGAAATATTATAGACTGAACACCAGAATATCTATCACGATAATGTGAAGGAGCCTGAACCATAGTTTGGGATTACTAGTTGAGATTATTCATCTCTTCCTCTTCCTACTTCTTTATTATTATAATAAAAAGGCCTTTTCTCTTTCATAAGTACCTGCCAGACGTTTCTAATGAGATTTAAGATGGATCCTTAAAATCTTTTTCATCACTGTTTTTTCTTGGGTGATTGGCAAATATCGAAAACTTGCAGCTCTGATCATTTCAAATCAGTTTATGGGTTAAGTCGCTTTAATTTGTTAACTATTTATTGAATAGGAACTTTCAGGTGCTCCACTTATTGGCCCGTTGTCTTATCTGTAGAATTGGGGTGGTAATAATATCTGTAGAATTGGGGTGATAATAATACCTCTCAGATTTGTGAAGATAAATTTGAAAGTGATTTGTAGTTACTAATTTAAAACTTCAGCCTTAATATTTTGCCCCTACCTGTAATGTCAGATCGTTTATACCTAAGTAGATACTTGTAGCAGGTTAAAATAGCTAAAGCTTCTTTGAAACATAAACATTCCATAACATTGTTGTTTACAGTATTTGCTTACTGAATTTTCTTTTTACTCTAAAAATAAAGTTTAATTAAGGTAGATAAAGTGATATAAGTTCTAAAGCAGTAAAGTCTAAATTTAATGATCGAGTAAATACAAATTTGTAAAACATTCATTTAGGTTTAAGTGTTTTTATTATAAAAAGACATCACAGAGTTATTTTAAGAAGCAGACATTCTAGAATATTTGTGTTTAAAAAAAATCCGACCTGCCAGGAAACTTAGAATCAAGTGCTTTTCTTAACTGACAAATGGGAAAGAAAATCTGAAATGGTGGTGTATTATCTATTCATAGATGGTTCAGATTTCTGGAAACATACTGATCTCTAAGCAGAATTTGATTTACGCTTGTTTTAGGAACACATTTATTCAACAAATATTTGCAAGTCTACTGTGGGACTCTCAGTACTGTATATACTGTATTACTACTGTACTAAGATGATATATTAGCTGCTGTGTCTGCACAGGTGAACAAAGCAGAACCCTGCAAACCAAGGTGTACTTTTGTGCATGAACCTAAAAACCTGAGTTGTTGCTCTTGCTCGGGTAGGATCCCTGGAGCCATGTGGGGTTCGGGGAGCAGCTTTGGGGCCACCGAGCCGTAAGTTGTGTGCTCTTCGTGTATTTTTGTTGACTTGGTTCATGTTGGCAAATTATTTTAGGTAAACTTGTTTTCCTCAGCGTTAAAAAATTGCTTTTGGGCTTCCCTGGTGGCACAGTGGTTGAGAGTCCGCCTGCCGATGCAGGGGATACGGGTTCGTGCCTCGGTCCGGGAAGATCCCATATGCCGTGGAGCGGCTGGGCCCGTGAGCCATGGCTGCTGAGCCTGCGTGTCTGGAGCCTGTGCTCTGCAACGGGAGAGGCCACAACAGTGAGAGGCCCGCGTATCGCAAAAAAAAAAAATTGCTTTTGAGATAGCCTGGAACTTTTCACTGTCATCATGGGTTCCAGGGTTCTACCTGTGGAGCTGTGCTGCGTCGTGCGAGTTGGACTCGTCCTTCCAGTGAGGTGGGGGTGGGTGGCGAGAGGCTCAGTGAGCCAGTGGGTGCCTGGGCTGTAATGGGCACCGGGGATGAACAGATGCCGTTTCATTGTGAAGGGTGGCCCCTAACAGTCACTCGCTTATGCCGATGATTGGAGCAGAGAGGTCTGAACGAACGCCATGGGAATAAGTTAAAGAACAAAACGCCAAATTTGGGATGCTTTTGGACTAAAATACGAGTAAGTTTTACACCAGGAAAAGTGATTTGTGGAACTTCAACAGTAAGAAAAAAAATAAAGTTGAAAAAGTTACTTTATGACGTTTGTATGTTTACCAGAAACATGATACTGTTGTCAAGTAGGAATCCGTGAAAGCAAGACATTATGCCAGTGTTTCTATGAAGAGGCAAATAGTAGAGGAGCCGGTGGATTTACCTTTATTGGTGAATATTGGTGAAGACATTATTTTAAATGGTGTTCATCTTCCCACGCGCTGAGGAGATGAGTGCATTTCCTCTGTGTTCTGCAAACGCTGGTGGGAGGGAGAGGTTCCTCCCGGAACAGATGCTCAGAACCTGACCGTGACCAGTACCAGGAGACAGTGTCTTTCCTTCAGACGTGCACGTCCAAGGTGGGAGAAGCAAGCCTCGAGGTCGAAGGCAGACTCGTGTCTGAGCAGTGTGGCAGGCTTTCCGGCAAGGCGGGACCCACTTTTTCATTCTGCAAGCTCCACCCCGAGGCATTAACGGACAAGAATAAATCTTGACCGTTGGCAGTCTGCAAAAGCTTGGGTCTCTGTGCACCTCTTCAGACCTTTCTGCGTGCTTCAGTGTAAACAGGACTGCCGTTTCACCAGGAGGACGAGTGGGGCGTGTGTGGTGGGCAGCACGTTCTCTGGCTCTTTCTCTTCCTGATTTTGCTGCTGTTGTGGGGAGAGAGATATGGGCGTGCCTTGTGTCTCTGAAGAACCTCCTACTCCCTCCTTTGTTGGGCTCTGGGAAGGGTGGTTGAGGATCGCTGTCTTTTCAGCCTGGTGGGTGCTGCCTCTGGCTGAAGGAGCAGGCAGGGTCCAGTACCCGGCGCTGGGCCCACGCCTCGTTCGCGCTGTTGTCCTGTTTTGTGGCAGAAGAGGTGGTTTCGGCTATTCTGTTCCTGAAGCGCATTGCCCAGGAACTTAGCGTGGTGGTGGAAGCCTGAGTATGTCCTGAGATTGAGGTTCCAGTCCCGACCATTGCGCTTACCAGGTTGGGACTGTTAGCTACTGACAACTCTCTCCCTGCCTTCTGAACAGCTTTCTAGAGAGAACTGTCCACATTCACTGAGATCACACCCTCCGCTCACGTCCTTCCCCAGCCTGTTGCAGCCCTGTCCCCAGCCTCTTGCTTCTGCATCTGACTGCTGCCACCGCCCTGTGCACTCCTCCTGCTTTGGCTTCCTGGAGTGTACACTTGCCCAGGTTTTCTCCCCACCCAGGTCTTCACCCTCTTTTCCCAGCCCCCGAATATCCACACTTCCTGGGCTCTGGCCTTAGTCCCCAGCTTCTTAGTCTCTGCTGCTGAGGCCGCGTGGAGGCGGCAGTGAGTGGTGGTGGGGAGCTTGGCCTCGTCGCCGAGCTGCTTGGGTTCCATCCTTGATTTCACGTGCTGCCTTCCAGCTGCTGCTTCATCTCTCTGCCCGAGTTTCCCCATTCGTAAGAATGGGGTGGTTGTGAGGCTTGGGTCAACGGGGAGGTCCAGCCTGAGCATGCACCTCCCTGGTGGCACTCAGATCCCAACATCTGTCTACTTGGAACACTTGGCCACGTGAGCATGTGTTGAATGGATATTTTTCCCACATAAAACTCCGGAGAGGTAGATCTCACAGTTCTCATTCTTCAGATGATGAACCAGAGACCCAGAATAGGTCACTGACTGACTGAGCCACATGACTAGCTGAGGAGCTGGAGCTCATCCACTGAATGCAGAGCACTCAGACCCTATCACCCGGTGCTGCCTTGTCCCAGCGGCTCACTGAGGGCCCTGGGCCCTCCCACCAAGGCACCAGTGCAAGGAGGAGGACGTGCAGTCCAGATTTCACCACTTAGCACTTCCGAGACCTTGGAAAGTCTCTTGAATGCCTAAGCCTTTTTACCATCAGTCAGTAGAGATAATTAACTCTGCCCTGCCTGTTGTTCAGGGTTATTGTGGGAACCAAATGACATAATATCTCTGATAGTACTTGTGCCAAGATGGGTATTTTAATTATGTTATAATTGTCTTGTAATTTATAATGGTTTAAGACAGTCTGAAGTGAGACTTGTCTGGGTTTGAATTCCAATTTTGCCCCTTACCTGACCCCTCTCTGCCTCCGTTTTCTTATCTGCATAAGCAGTAATGATTATTCTTTTTTCGTAAGCTTGTTGTGAGGTTAAGTGAGGTGTCGTACATGTAAGCGTTAAGAGCAGGGCCTGGCTCACCATAAGGTTTCCATAGGTGTTCCATGTTGTTGTTACATTTTAATATCTTTTACCAAATGAAAGTTAATGCTTCCAAAAACCCTGACTGAAAGTGGCAGAAACAAATTAAAAATATTTATGGAAGTTTTGCTTAAGATCATGTCAGGCTTTTGCCCCAAGAATCCAAATTCTGTTTTTTGGTTTTTTTTTAATCAGATATTCCTTGAAGCTTAAGAGTGTTGGGACTGATGTACTTGTATGTATTTTAGACCCAAGGTCACCAGTCGAGCTGGCCTTGCCTAATGAAGTACAGAAATGAGATAGCAGTGCAATTCCTTCTGAAGGAACATTGACGTGTAAAGGAAGCTGGAAGCTTAGATGATTTATATTAGTATTTTTGGAGAGTAAACTGAAGTTATGATAACTTCATTTCTGGTGTGTGTTTTGGGGGGACTATTAACTAATTTGTGTCATTGCTAGGTTTATTTCTTGACTCTAACATTTTCTCAAAGAAGAACTGAAAACCAGTTTTTCACTTTTCATTTTTTCATGTTTACAGAGAACATCTAAACCCTTTGCAATGTAAGTTGTGAAAGCTCTTCATTTAGCGCTGATATTCTTTGGAAGGGTTTCAATGTGGCATTCCTTACTTTTGTGCTCTTCACTCTGTTTTGTAGGAAGTCTGCGGTCTTGCAGTTCTTCGGACTGCTTTAGTAAAGTGATGCCGCCGAGGAAAAAGAGAAGACCTGCCTCTGGAGATGATTTATCTGCCAAGAAAAGTAAACACGATAGGTACGTCGCAGAGACAGTGGAACCACATTGATGGCATATGTGTTGAAGAGGCACCTTTCTACCCAGAGTGGGTCTTATAAGCGTACAAATGCCAACCGGACTATTGTTTTGGTTCTGCCAGGAGAACTTCAAAGTGTAATTTTTTGTGATACTTACTTAACGTGGGGGCTCATGAAACAAAAACAAGTTAGGTAACCTGAGTTCATAGAAATTCAAATTTTATCTCAGTCCATTGATCCACCAGAACTGGTGTAGTGTTTCTTTCTTTGCTTTTAAGAGCTTGCCCTCTGTGCCTGTTGAGGACCTCAGGATTGGTACTTATCTCTTCTTTAAGGGGGTCTCACTCACTACCTACTACCACAGGAATCCTGTAGCTGCCTCTGCCAGGACCTGGGTTGCGTGGCTGCAGAGAGCTGCCTGCACCAAGTGCTCTAAGCCTGCCTGGAATATTAGCTGAGCTGACATTTCTTCTCAAAAGAGTGAGCATTTGTTAGAAACCATGAAAAACAAGACTGTTGAAACCACTTCTCTTTCAGACAAGTGAACTGTTAATTTTGGTAACTCCCAAGGTCCATTAGACTTGCTTATTTTAGGCATCTTTACTATTTCAACCAGATTTTTATTAGACATCTTTTGGTTCTTTCTCTCTCTCTCTCTTTTTTTCTTTTTTAAAAAAAACAATGAATAGACATCATAGTTTTAATCTTTTCTGCCTTTTCCCATCTGCCTCCATTCTGGCTCTGTAGGTCACTTCACTTCACTTATGTGGCCTGAATTGCCACATTGATAAATCAAGGGAATTAGATGAGATTTTTCTGCTTCTTTCTTTTCTTAAAAATAAATTTATTTATTTATTTTTGGCTGCGTTTGGTCTTCGTTGCTGCGCGGGCTTTTCTCTAGTTGCAGCGAGTGGGGGCTACTCTTCGTTGTGGTGCGTGGGCTTCTCATTGCGGTGGCTTCTCTTGTTGTGGAGCACGGGCTCTAGGCGGGCAGGCTTCAGTAGCTGTGGCACGCGGGCTCAGTAGTTGTGGCCCGCGGGCTCTAGATCGCAGGCTCAGAAGCTGTGGCGCACGGGCTTAGTTGCTCCGTGGCATGTGGGATCTTCCCGGACCAGGGCTCGAACCCGTGGCGGATTCTTAACCACTGCGCCACCAGGGAAGCCCTGAAGCCAGTTTAAAAACTGATAATTGAGTTGCAGAAGGGTGCGAGGTACTCTCATTAATAGCATTTCATCGGTCACCTAGGGGATGGGGAGCTGTAACGTTATCCAAGTTTCATTCTTGGTCTTTTTTGAAAAACAACTTCATTTACATACCACAATGTATACGATTTTAAGTGTACAGTTTAGTGATCATTACGGAGTTGTTGGAGCTGTGCAGCCATCACTGCAAACCAATGTTAGAAGATTCCCATCACCCCAGTTGGAACCTTGACGCCCATTCACAGTCCATCCCTGTGCTTATTATTCCCAGCCCTAGGAAACCACAGATTCACTTTCTGTCCCTGCGATTTGCCTTTTCTGAACAGTTCATGTCAATGGTCTTTTTGTGCCTTGCTTCTTTCACTTAGCATAATTTTTTTGAGGTTCATCCATGTAATAGCATGTATTGGTATCTTTTTTTTTTTTTTGTAATGTTACTCCATTGTCCTTTTTTAGGTGGAGTATTTTTAAGTGATTCAGTCATTACAGTGTCATATAGAGGTCTCCAGGATATTGACTAGTTACAGACTGAGCTGAGATAGGATGTCCAGGCCCAGGGTTGGAGCAAATCTGTTTGAACCCCTGGACAGTATCCACCTTTGTTTCCAGGTGGGGTGGCTACTTTTTATAGAAGAAATACAAAACTGGTGGTTTGTGGTTTCAGTATCTTAATACTTTATAACCATGTTTTGGGGGTTTTCTGGGTATTGAAACCCAGAATCTGTGATCAGCGGTATATACAGATATTCTGGTGAAAGTCTTGATCATGAATAAATGCTCTTTTAAAAAGAATTATACATGATTTTATATTATATGCTATGTAAATAAAAACTGTATTCATAAATGTTTATATAACTATTTAGACAATTTATATATAAATACTCATAATTTTTCTATCAGAATCACTATTTTAAAAGTACTGCTGCTTCTCCCCTCCCCAAGTAGGGCCTATCTTGGTTCTCAGCCCCATGTCATCATGAAATAAGGAATCCCTGCCAAGGGTCACAGTGTTGGCAGGAGGAGGCTGCTGTGCTTGCTGACTCAGTTCTCCAGCTTATGTGTCTGTTTCCACAATGCTAGGGCATGATAGGAGAAGGGCAGAAGCCAAGGATTCTCTGTACTTCGTTTTCCTGAGGTTTTTTTCCTGGAGGCTTGGACATAATTTGATGTTTCTTTTTATTTGCTTGACAAGTTCCTTGGAGGTGTCTAATACTGCCAGGTTCTTCCTTAGACCATGTGTCGCCCAGCCTGACTCGTATGGCACGGGCGTCAGGAGAACTTGATGCAGAGACATGAGTGAGTCCTAGGGTCACCAGTTGAAGAAACACCGTCCACATTTCTTGTATCACTAGTGTTCTGTAGTTAGTTCTGGCTGGAGAGGTAGAAAGGAGTATATTAAATACTTGTTCTCTTCAGTTTTTACTGATTATTTGTTCATCAGAGAAAAACCTGTATTAAGTGCTTACCATTTAATTTTATACTGGGTGTGACTGTGTTTAAAACTATAGTTATAAAAGCTGAAGCTTCCAAATGCAAGAAGTGAAATATTTTAAATATACATGAAATACTGACTGAATAGATGTTTGGTTGGGTAAAAGAATAAAAACTATTTGCTACTTAAAAAAACTCAGTATCTTTACTTTAAATAACTTAAAACCCCTTTCTTGATTTCTAGCATGTATAGAAAATATGATACAACTAGAATAAAGACTGAAGAAGAAGCCTTTTCAAGTAAGAGGTGCTTAGAATGGTTCTATGAATATGCAGGTAGGTAATCATTTATAGACTGAGCCTCATAAAAATAAGGAGTGCCTTAGAGGAGATTAAAGAATTAAAAAGGAGTACTTTTCAAATTTGTGTGTGTGTGTGTGTGTGTGTGTGTGTGTGTGTGTGTCCATGTCCGTCCGTCTCCCTGTTTTCAGGAGGGAACACCGTTGAAACAAATCACCAAATGTCCTATTTATAGCCAGCAGCTAAGCCAAAGAATTCAGAACACTAGAAGGGAACTGAAAAGATGAAATGTACTTGGGAGAAATGCTTTGGATTGCTAGGAAACCTCTTGAGAATGCTGGTAATGGGTGACTATTTGGTTTATGCATCCAAGTTAAAATAAGCTTTGCTGCTTTGAACCTTTATGTAGCGCAATGGAATTTCTTATATTGTGTCTCTAGTTTGAAAGATCATTTGGCAGACAGTGTTTGTTTTGTCATTTAAAATGTCTTAAATCCAATCCCATTTTTGCAACTTATTATAATTGGTTAGATAATGTAATACTGAAATAAAGGGTTTGTTTGTTTTTGTGGCTGTGTATGTGTAAAAAAGGGGGAAAGAAAAATTTTCAGACAAGTTTGAACTGAAGGCTCTTTTACCTTTCCTCTTCCCCACCATATTTCTGGCCCTATCATAACTTACCAACTTGACATTTCCAGTGACCTTCAAACTAATTTTCTTGACATCAGTCTCTACTCCCAGTCAGGTTCTATGTGTTTCCTGTTGTATTATTTGAAAAAAAAAAAAAAATAAATGGAACAGATCATACATGTCATTCCCTAACAATCCGCTGCACCCTTGCCCCCCACTTAAAAATCCCTGCTACCTACAGGATAAAAGACAACTAACTCAGTGCCATCCCTTTGCCTGGAGTGTTTTTCTCCACTTTTCCATATGACAAGCTGCTATGCATCTCTTAGCTTACTTAGCTTAATAGCCTTCTTTGTACTCTTAAAGGAAGGACATCATCATCATTCATAACTGTTTTTTTTTTTTTGCGGCACGCGGGCCTCTCACTGTTGTGGCCTCTCCCGCCGCGGAGCAACAGGCTCCGGACACGCAGGCTCAGCGGCCATGGCTCACGGGCGCAGCTGCTCCGCGGCATGTGGGATCCTCCCGGACCCTCCCGGGCACGAACCCGCGTCCCCTGCATCGGCAGGCGGACTCCCAACCACTGCGCCACCAGGGAAGCCCCATAGCTGGTTTTGATACCCTTTTATTGGGTATCAAAATAAGGATTCCTCCTGGGGCCAGTGTTTTCCTCCTACCCCTACCTTACCCTTTTTCTGATAAAAATCTTGCCCCTTTGGCCACAGAGATTGTTCCAGGGGCTGCCAGGTAACCCAGGTCAGGACAATCAGATAAAATTTCCTAGGGTTTTGAGACTGAAGCTGGGAGAAGAGCATCTTTCTCTTCTGGTGGTAGACTTGAAAGGATGCGATCCTGATTCCTGTAGTTTTTTGGATTTTTGTGAGCTACCCCAATATCCTTCTAGTGAATTCTCTTTCATTATTTGAACTAGTTTGAGCTGGATTTTGTTTGCAGGGCACAGACACATGGTACAGACACTTCTATAGTATTAGAATTTATCTGTTTTTAGGTCTTGAGAACATGAATCACTTGAAGACGTTTTGTGAAAGTGGTTAGCACGTTTCCAGGTGTTCAGTACTTGGGTCTGAATGATGGAACGTTTTCTCATGTTCGTATCACTTTGATTATGAAGATCTCTTGCTTTCTCATTGGTTCACATTTATTGTTATGAAATATATTATAAAAAGGAAAGTTTAAACAGAAAAAGTATACTTAATCTCACCACCATAGCACAGCTATTTTGATATTTTTTGTGTCTTCCTTTATAAGCAAATATGAATTTTTCCATAGTAAAAGCCACACTTCTGTTTTCTTTTAAAAGGAAACAAGGTACAGTTTTCCTACTTGTTTGCTTTTCTCTGGCTCAGAAAGGTGACATTTGGGATAAAGATTAAGCCACATTCTTTAGGTTCCTTGAGGCCCCTGCGAGGTGGTTCCTTGGGATTTCATCACTGCGAGAAGTTTATGTGGGTGTGGCTAGCCCTATCTTTATTAATGCCCCCCCTTTTTATTTTTTGCTTTTTTTGTATTTTATCAGGGAAAATAGCTTGAAATTGAGAACAACTGGCACCTGCTTTCTTTTTTTTTAAATTTATTTTTGACTGCATTGGGTCTTCGTTGCTGGGCGTGGGCTTTTCTCTAGCTGCGGTGAGCGGTGGGGTGGGGGGCTACTCTTCTTTGTGGTGCGCAGGCTTCTCATTGTGGTGGCTTCTCTTTGTTGTGGAGCACTGGCTCTAGGTGTGCAGGCTTCAGTAGCTGTGGCACGCGGGCTGTAGAGCGCAGGCTCAGTAGTTCTGATGCACGGGCTTAGTTGCTCCGCGACATGTGGGATCTTCCCGGACCAGGACTCGAACCTGTGTCTCCTGCATTGACAGGCGGATTCTTAACCACTGCGCCACCAGGGAAGTCCTCATTTTTTAATATCCCAACTACATGAATAAAAACTGAAGATAAGTATTATTCAAGAAAAATGCATGGCGAGAAGTCCCTGGAAGGTTGTGCTCTGGGCAAGTCTGTGGGAGCAGACAGTGAGGCCGTGGGCCCCCTGTGCTAGAGCGAGGGCCTGTCCCCCCTCACTGTGCTCCTGTTCCCTCGGAGAGAGCCATCTGCTTTTGGTTGACTCCCTGCACTGAACCCGGAGTACAGTGGAGGGTGGTAGGGGCCTTGGTGCTGCAGTTGTGCTACACATATGGACCTTAGTTCTTCCCAGAGTCCTCAGTTCCACGCTTGCCCTGTCCTCTGCACTCCTTTAGCCTGAGCCCAGCTCCTCCCAGATCCTGCCTGGCTGGTTAGTCCCAGCCCTCTTTGCACATCCTGTGCTGCAGCCTCTCACCTTTTTAAATCCCTGTCAACTCAGTTTCTGATTCTCAGAGATTTAATAAATGAAATGCTCTCCACTGGGGCTCTTGTCCTGTTCTCTGTGGTTATAGGCTTACTCCCTTTTGTACTTTGGTACTTGAGTCCTCTGTGACTTTAGAAAGGATTGCTGGGGGTAAGATTGGGGGAGTGTCTTATTTAGACCTCCGCCTGAAACTGGAATCCCATTTCTTTTCATTAAAATAACCAGTTTTACATAAATGATTTATCTAATAACTTCCACTTTCTGAGATATATCTAAGAGTAAGAGATGAGACCAGATACACAAGTGCCAGCATTTCAGAGTCACACTGAAGCTCATACACGTAGGTCATAAAAGCTCTACAAATCCTGACTGTAGGCCCTTCATCTCTACTTTCGATTAGGTTCTATAGCAGAATTGTTTCTTGGTTTACCAAAGTGAGATTTGGGACCAGGAGTAGGTGCTAAGTGACAAAGGAGACAAAAGTTTTGCTGACAAGGTTTCTTGGCAAAGGAGACAGCGTGGCCCCGTTTGCCCCAGAGATGCAGCATGGTGTGATTATGGAAACTCTGCCATGAGCATCTTGGGCTCTCATGAAAGGGTTTAGTTAGTGTAAAGTATATTTAGTTAGGGGCCCCTGCTTAAAATGGCAGTGAAAGTGGGAGGACCACTTTTTTCTAGATTATCGTCAGTATATCCGCCTTGTAAATGTATCTCTAGTATCTTTCACCAGGGCATTCTATAGCTTTTAAACCATCTCCCTCAAACCCACTTTTAATCCACTTGGTGTTAACCAGTGGCCTATTTATTAGATTAAGATTGTTCAGTTCTACAGGTAAAATGATACATCTAGTGTAAATATACCCATAATCCCAATGAGCAATGTGATTACAAATAGATCTAAATGTGTACAAGGGAATGATAATGAGAAAAAAGGAAAAGTTGTTGTAGATATCAGGATTCTGGGTAGCCTTTAAGTAATGTTGACTGATAAGCTATATTTAATATTTTTAGGATAAAATATTAAAGTAACATGAGTCATGCCGTTGCAGATCATATTGTTAAAACCTTGCTCTTTTCAAATACACAGGTGCATGTGTATATAAGTAACCTGACAATGCCATTGCATAAAATGTGGAAAAAAGAAAAAAGCATGGCTAACTTAATGTTTACCACTGCCCAGTGTACCTCAGCCAACCTTTGAGGGCCTGCTACGTGCCAGGCTCTGGTGTGGCAAACAGACAAACAAATGAGAAGCAGCGTCATTGTAATGAGCACTGACAGGGAGAGGAGGCCAGATTGGAGGGGGTGTGAGTGGGACAGCCAGCTGGGAGACCCCAGGGCCCTGTGCACAGGCAGGGGAAGGGCAGGTGACTTGCCAGGCTCAAGAATAGGTTGCAGTAAAAGAGCTTTTTTAATTCACGAAGAATAGAAGCCAAAGACAAAAATTTTTTTAAGATTATAAGTACCTTTTTTTTTTCTCAGATCTGTGCAACCAACTGCCAATGAGTCCCATCAGTAGATAGCAAAGAGTCATCTTGTTCCTACAACCAAACCTCTTAGCAAAATAGTAATAGATGGATACTTGCATATGAGAATAATTACTCTTTAATGTCACAGCCTAAATACTTTACAGTAGTGGAATGAGGAAAAGAACGGTGAAACATGGTATACACACACACACAGTCACCTACAGGGGGGTAATGTAAAGTAAGTATGTCAGCTAGGTGCTCTCACAGGAAGATTATCAGACATAGTTGGTGAAGAAAGCAAGGTGTAGAATTTATAGGTACAGTATGAACCCAAGTGTATAGATAAACAAATTCAGGGGTACATTTCACCGTATATTTGCACATACATAAAAACACAGCAAAAAGGTCTGGGAGGATACATGCCTGACTCGTAAGGAAAGGAAGAAGGCAGGCTTTCTCTTTTTACTCTATTTTCTTGGGCTTCTTTATTTGAACATTTCATCCGGTGAATGTCTTCATATATCGTTTGTGTGTAATATACACGTGAGTGCCCACATGCGGGACTGTGCACACTCAAACCCAAGTGATAAAATGCTAACTGTATTTTCATTTGAGTCAGGAATGAGATAAAGATGCCCACTCTCACTCTTCTGATTTGCCATTGTTTTGGGAGTTATTAACTAATGCTGTTAGGTAAGAGGAAGAAAGAAGGGGCATGAATACAGCAAAGGAGGAGGCAAAAATGATCATTCGTTGAAGGTGAAATGATTGAATTGTTGTGTACCTGGAAAGCCAAAGAGAATTGCCTGAAAAACTAAATAAATATGTATATATATTCTGCAGGTAGAATTTATAAAATGGCTTATTTGGGGAAGGGTTCTTAAATCCTTTTATTTATTTATGGGCTCTGTAGTTTACGGCACGTGGGCTGTCTGGTTGAGGCGCGTGGGCTCGGTAGTTGTGGCGCGCTGGCTTAGTTGCTCCGCGGCATGTGGGATTTCAGTTCCCTGACCGGGGATCGAACCCGTGTCCCCTGCGTTGGAAAGCAGATTCTTTACCACTGGACCACCAGGGAAGTCCCAGAAATTCTTTAATAAGTGGTCGTCTCTGGGGAGTAGAGAGAAGTTAGGAGGAAACTTTTGCTTTTTTGACATTTTTATTTTCAGTTTTACTTTTAAATGAAATTTTATATCATGTCCATGTATTAATGTTGCCCAAAAAACTAAGTAAACTTTGATTTCCCCTCCATAATCAAGATAAAAAATTTAAGAATTCATAGAAAAACATGTAAAATAAAAGGAGAAAAAAGAAAGTCCCATAAAAGGTAACAGATTTGAATATGTGAAATAAAACTCTTGGTAACAAAGTAGCACATTTCTGATTAAAAGGAAAACAACACATGCAGAAAAAGTATTTGCTCTGGCTAGATTATGTGGAAGAGCCTGAGTTTGGACTTCAGGGGCAGCCAAGGATTAGAAGCAGAAAAGTGACACAAGACTGTCCAAGGTGATTTTAATGGTCATCCTTAGTTGAGAACAACCACCTTACACTTTTATTGTGATCTAGTTATTACTGTATTGAAATTACTCTTATGCTTCGTCTCCCTTCCTGGAGGGCAAGGACCATGGACTACTCCTCTTTAGTTACTTCTACAGTGCATCGCTCCAGGGTGTGCCCAGTAGATAATATTTGAATGAAACTGAGACATTTTCAGAAGGTGGATCCTGCTGGTCTTGGCAGCTTGCTAGATCTGAAGGCTATGGAAGATTGTAGAGTGATTCTTGTGTGGTCCAGTGGCTAAGACTCTGTGCTCCCAGTGCAGGGGGGCCCAGGTTCGATCCCTGGTCAGGGAACTAGATCCCACATGCCGCAACTAAAGATCCCACATGCCACAACTAAAGATCCCGCATGCCGCAAGTAAAAGATCCCGTGTGCCACAACTCAGACCCAACGCAGCCAAATAATTTTTTTTTAAAAGAATAAATAGTTCTTACACTTGAGGAATTTAGAAGGAAAGGTAGATGAGTTGGGACTTAATGCAAATGTGAGAAAAGCATTCCTAGCATTGCACGGGGTCACACAAGACTGCCTGACCCAGCCTGTGCTGCTGGGGGTGGGGAGATTGGGAGGACTGCCTGTATGGTTCCTGTCTTAAAGATTGAAGAAGCTGGCATGGGAAGATGGGGGGAGGGGAGAGGGAGATGGGCTGAGGCCACAAAGAGTTAGTACTGCGTTGGGTATGTGTCAGGATGTGTGTGCATAGCAAACAATGGGTAGGTGTTTCTGGATCTTAATTTTTGTTCATTCAGCAATATCTATTTGATTCTTTTATTTCCAAGAAACTTGATATGAAGGTGGAAAGCTATGAGGCTGAAGAGGAAGGGACGCAGTAGATCATAGAGAACCTTATTTGATATTCCAGAGACTTTGGACTTTATCCGTAGGTAGTAGGGAACTTAAAATCGAAGGAGTTTGTGTTTGAGGTGTGGACCCTCCAGGTGGCTTTGTAAGGGATGGGTCCGAGGGGGATGAGGCTCTGGAATTAGGGAGATCCTGAGGGGACTGCTGTGGTCATCTAAGTGAGAGAATGACATCTGAACAGGTCAGCGCAGTTAAGAAATATTTGGAAAGTAAAATTGGCAGCGCACTTGGTAACTGATTGGCTCTGGAGAATGTAGGAGAAGGGGGGACTCCAGGATGATGCATCAGTTTCTATTTGTGGTGGTGCCCCCGTTGAGATGCTACAGGAGGATAATCTCAGCTACCACAGAGAAGCCACATAAAATAAAGATTGCCTGTGTCTACTGGATGTGGCGATTAGGAGTTTATTGGTGACCTTGGCAAGAAGAGTTGCAGGGGAGGGAGATGAGCAAAAACCAGATTGCAGTGGTTGAAGAATGAATGGGGGCTACAGTAGAGCTGGGACATGTGGACAGTTCTTTCAGGAAGAAACAGAGATAACGTGGAATGTGAAGGAAGGGGTTGCCTTGTCTAGAACAAAAAGACTGCTTGCTTTTTTTTTCTGTGTAAAAGAAACAATTATGTTATCTCCCAATTAATTTTAAAAAGAATATTAGGTGGTTCTTTGCTGTGTTTCCAAAAATTACTGTATGTGTTGAAATTATTACCAAAATAAGAATAGAGATTTAAGCTACTTTAAAGAACAGGAATTGAATGCCTGTAGCCTTATCTTTAGACATAAATTATGTGTCCATCTATCCACAGGTTGAAGGACTTGGCCGTAAACTGACTTAAATGTGCAGAACAGAATCCTTTAAAGATAGAACTGAAATTCTAGAACATTTTCCAATATATTCTTGGTGATTTCTTCCTTCAGAAAGGATTTATGGTCTTTAAGTGTTATTTGATCTAAGTTTACTTTAATAATAAGTATTTTAACAGTATACTACTACTATAGTAGTAATAGTGTATGTACATGGTTAGATTTAATTTCTATAAATTGCATTTCATCACAGGTACTGATGATGTTGTAGGTCCCGAAGGCATGGAGAAATTTTGTGAAGACATTGGTGTCGAACCAGAAAATGTAAGTCTAACTTACTAATTTGGGTAGATCAGTTGATCTGATTTTGTCTCTTGGCAAATAAAGCAACAGTGAAGAAGTAAGGGTGCATTAGTTTTTATAAGGCAATCTAAGAAATAAGTTCCAATTCTAAATTGGTTTGTAAGCAAAAGCTTTTTTGCAATTGGTATGGTGTAACTACAGTCAGTCATTTTATTCTCTCATTTAATTTCTTGTCTCTAAAAGGTATAGTAATAAAGTAATCAAACTAGATGTTTAAAAAGTGGTGTGGGAATGTGTGCCTACCATGACGGATAACTGGGGACTGGGGGACTGAGGGCTTTGTGTATCTTTGTCCCCCTCCGTAGTTGTTCCAGCCTAATGTAGAATTTGTCCAGGACTTTGAATAATTAATTATTCATAAGCGTTTTGAATAGGTTATAATTAAAAAGGTTTTTTCACAGCTCCTTCACTTCCAGTTGAATTTAGCTCAGAAAGTGATTGCTTTTTATTGTAAAGCCCCTAAGTATTTCCTTTAAAACATTTAATTAGAAGTTTTTATGTGCTTCATTATTTTTGCATAATTCTTATGTTATTTTTGAACATTTTTTCCTATTCTCACGTTTGTCTTACTGCAAAATGAAACATACAAATGCTCTGACTCATTAACTATGCAGCTTAATATTACATCAGCCTCCAATTTAACAAATACCTCTTATATCCTAAATGAATTTATGCTCTGGAAGAGCTCTCAAGGGATCATCCCTTTCATTCAGACTGTTGGTGAGATATCTGGTACCCATGCGTATCATGCTCTTTGAGACTTCACACTTTTTTCTTTAAAAAAATTTTGTTGGGCTTCCCTGGTGACGCAGTGGTTAAGAATCCGCCTGCCAATGCAGGGGACGTGGGTTTGACCCCTGGCCCGGGAAGATCCCACATGCCATGGAGCAACTAAGCCCACACGCCACAACTACTGAGCCTGCACTCTAGAGCCCGCGAGCCACAACTACGGAGCCCGCAAGCCACAACTACTGAAGCCCGTGTGCCTAGAGCCCGTGCTCCGCAGCAAGAGGAGCCTGCGCACCGCAACAAAGAGTAGCCCCCGCTCACCACAACTAGAGAAAGCCCGTGCGCAGCAAGGAAGACCCAACGCAGCCAAAAATAAAAACAAACTAATTAAAAAAAATTTTTTTTTTTCTCCCCACTCCCCCACCCCCAGTAACACTGTAAATTTTCTAAAGAGCCTTTGGACTGTCTTTAACTTACTACATGTATTTTTATTTTAATGTAAGCTAGTTCAGGTGTCTTGATAAATTATTGAGTTTGGTACAGAGGTTTGGGGACAGCTGGGTCAGTAGTATTTTGCCGGATCTAGTCCATAGCCTGGTCATAGACAGACAAAAACATTTCACGGACTTTAAAAAGGAAGTTTTCTGACAGGGGCTGGGCCAAGGTTGGCAGTGTTTTCTGGACAGTAGTATAAAAGCGGCGAGAGTGAGCTGGGCCTGAGAGGAGATCCAGAGGTTCCACCCAGGGGACAGTAATCAGCATGTGATCAGAGGGGTGGGTAGCAGGGCCCAATGGTGGGGAGGCTGGGAGGCATCGGGCCACCAGTGTGAGAGGGATCAGGTGGGCATCTACTCTCAGGGCCAGAAAGGCCTGTCGGGTGGGAGGAGTGCTGACACCGATTCTAACCGAGAAAACAGGGAGGCCCAGCTCTTTAAAGTTCCTCAGCCCCAAATACCAGTACTCAGTAAAAAATAGCTACTGTTATTATCTTTTTTTGGCAATTATGAGTCTTTATTTCTGTAGCAGTAGAAATAGTCTTGAAATGTTGAATCACACAGAAGATTGAACGACTGAATTCAGACTATTATTCCAAAGTATTGATTCCTGTACTTCAAGCCTAAGATGCCACTAATAGAATTTTTATTATTTTATTCATCATTAAAAAGGAAAAATGTTGTTAAGTAAATTCTGATAAGCCATCAATTGTGGATACTTCCCAATTTCAGAAATTGTTTGAACAACCAGCACAAAAATAGTTTTTTAGAGGCTTGTCTGCATTGATGAGTGAGCACTTTAAAGTATTTAAAACCCTCACCTTGCCTGATATTTATAGCTTATGGAATTTAAGCAGGCTTGTAAAACTCAGTTCAGCTTCCATTTACTAAGGTAACAGAAAAATCCTTTAAGTAGCTAGCTTCCTTATTCGCTGTGCTAGGGAAAGGTCTGTTTGTGTAAAGAAGTACCCATTGTGAATATCTGCTGTGGCTGTTTGGCCACATTACATGCATACTTGTATGTGTGTTCCTTTACCATAACCGTTTTTTGTTTTTGTGTGGAATATTTGTGTGGAATTTTTAATCCTTCTAATAGAGGATTGAGTATAGATAATGTTTGAGAACATACAAAGTTTGAATTAGAAAATATGTAAATAGATACATAGGAGTCAGAATTCCAGGAAAAGCTGAGGGATGAGGAGAAAATCCACTAATGTGTGAATAGTTTGAAGAACATGTAACGCCTTCTTTTTGGAAAATCCTTCCTAGTAGGCCCCTGGTCTCTTAAGTCACCATTTTCTGACCAATTTAACAATCATGTTTTATGGTGATGTGCATAATATGTAGAAAAATTGGTTCACTTATCAGTTCTAGTTATCTACCTAGTAATCTAGATTTTTAAAATCTAAAAAACCTAGTGACTTAAAAAAAAATGGGTAAGTACTGATTGAATTGATATTTGATTGATAGATCCTAGAGATTTACTGGGTTCTCACTGATACTAATCTCCAAAGTAGAAAACCATGAAGTCAGCACCAAGAGAAAGCTTTGCATTAATCTTCGAGTTATAAATTAAACAAAGCTGGAGATTTTTAGTCTACAAACGAGCTCATTGGCAGTTGAAAGGACAGACCTTCTGAACCTCCTGAATGCTGTTGTTCTGGAGTCCTTCATGTGCCCTTTGGCTCTCAGGGCCTAATTAAATCATCTAAAGTGATGTCTGAGTGGCTGCTTGCCTCATTATGGTGGGGAGTGTTATGCTTTTATTTTGCCTTTTGTTGTTGTTTGGGATTTTAAAAACTTTGGTTCTATTACAAACAGTAATATAAGGCAGGTGTGAAATTGTATTTTTTGATTCATTTTCAGGGATAACAGCCTAAAAATATGTTGATGCTCTTTTTTTTTTAATTTTTATTTTATATTGGAGTATAGTTGATTTACAACATTGTGTTAGTTTCAGGTGTACAGCAGAGTGATTCAGTTGTACACATACATGTATCTATTCTTTTTCAGATTCTTTTCCCATGTAGGTTATTACAGAATATTGAGTAGAGTTCCCTGTGCTATACAGTAGGTCCTTGTTGATGATCTATTTTATATATAGTAGTGTGTATATGTTAATCCCAAACTCCTAATTTATCCCTCCCTGCCCCCGCCTTTCCCCTTTGGTAGCCGTAAGTCTGCTCTCCGTGTCTGTGAATCTGTTTCTGCTTCATAGATAGGTTCATTGGTGTCATACTTTAGATTCCATATGTAAGTGATATCACATAGTATTCGTCTTTCTCTGTCCGACTTACTTCACTTAGTATGATGATCTCCAGGTCCATCCATGTTGCTGCAAATGGCATTATTTCATTCTTTTTTATGACTGAGTAGTATTCCATTATCTATATGTACCACATCTTCTTTCTCCATTCATCTGTCGATGGACATT
Source organism: Phocoena sinus (assembly GCF_008692025.1). Lineage (NCBI taxonomy): Eukaryota > Metazoa > Chordata > Mammalia > Artiodactyla > Phocoenidae > Phocoena > Phocoena sinus. Next base: position 73,161,190 of record NC_045767.1, read on the forward strand.
TAGGTTGCTTCCATGTCTTGGCTTGCCTCAATTTTTTATGTTATGTCACCCGGATTCCTTTCACCATTACCACCCTCTGACCCATTTGGGCACGTGAATTATAGTTTAATGGTTTGGGGCAGTTCTTCTGTTAGATGAAATGAAGCATTTAGGTCCTGGGTAAAGAAATCAGATTAACTGCCAAATGCAGAGTATGCTAGTCCCTGGCCAACTGTATGCAGAAACATTTATTTCCTTCCCATTGCCTTCTTTTTTTATTACAACAAATGGACGTATAGCCATTCAGCAGTGTATGTGTGAGCTCCTCTTTTGTACTCGGGTTCCCTTTTGTGTGAATGACTGTCCAGAGATAGCCAGCCTTGCAGAGTGGCAAGGCTTCCTAGGACGGTCCTAGGAAGGCCCTGTCCCTCTTCTTTACCTCTTTAGGAGTGGCATACTTTCTTTTTTAGTTACCCCTCACCTTGTCTTGGGTCTTTGAGGTAGACAGGATGGGAGAGCTTCCTCCTCATCCCCCAATCCAGGTGGCCTCAGCTCTGTCCCTGTGTAAGAGCCCTGGAGAGTTTGCAGTTGGAGGCATCTTGGAAATGTAATTTTGTCTTTTATACCTTTAGATATTTATTAAACTCACCATCACTGCCTCGGTGCCACCTTTTCTCTAAAGCAGCTGAGTGAAAAAGTGACGAGCGGTGCCAAAAACCCGAGTTGTCACAGTTCCTCGTGTCTGCCCAGTTTCAGAAGGTGCACTGAAAGCAAGGATGGCGCCCCACTGAGAAGTGATTGAGTGATTGTCCGCTCATCCTGCGCTCATTGCAGGCACAGTGCTATCGAAGTGGAGTGTTGGACTACTTTAAAATCATTTCCGCAGTGTATGTAGTTGAACTCACAAACATCGAATCCACTGTCCGTGTCCCACCACCTACTGTTAGGGTTTTTAACACTCTGTTCTGCACCTCACTCTTTTCATTTTCACTTAATAAATCTTGGAAACTGTTCCGTATTTGTACCGATGGCTCCACTTCATTTGTCTCAGTGGTGACATAGTATTCTTTCGTACGGAATGTGTTTAGCAAAGAAGTATTTAAGTAGTCCCTTATTAGTAGATGTTTGGTTGTTTTCAGTCTTTTGCTACTACAAATAGTACTGTAGTCAGTCTTGTTGACTATACAGCTTTGTGTATATGTGCAGGTGTATCTATGAGATAACTTTCCATAGGTGGAACTGCTGGTTTCAGTTTTGATACATACTGCAGAACTGCCCTTGGGAGAGGTTAATGGCTTTACACTTCCACCATCAGGCATAAAAAGTCATGTTTCTCCAAACCCTTGTCAGCAGACTGAATTATCAAACTTTTAGATGTTTGCCAAACTAGAACTCATTTTTGAAGTTACGTTGCTCATATTTCCGTGACTAAACTACTGTGAACCGAAGCATTTGGCTGATGCTAATGTATTTAATTACTGAGGTCTGTCCTCCTTAATTGATTGGTCTTTCTGCTTTGTTTTGTTTTTGTTTTGAACAGGTAGTTATGCTTGTCCTAGCTTGGAAATTGGATGCACAAAACATGGGTTATTTTACTCTACAGGAATGGTTAAAAGGAATGACGTCTCTACAGTAAGTCCTGAGGCTACCCTGGGGCAAGGGTGGGGGGTGGGTGTCCTTGCCCTCCCCTGGCTGCCTGCCTCCCCCCTGGGGTCTCGTCGAGCCTGGCTTGGGTGACTGGAGGACCGCCAAGGGATCTGGGCAGGCTTCACCTGTGCATAGGTGTGAAGACCAAGCCCCATATTCCTATGATGAGGAGGGCTATAACGGATGAATTCTAGAAATTAAAGTTTTTATATAATGTATGTCGTTTATTTTAGTATTCTTCTAGAGCAGCTCAATAGAAATAGGCCATCCTTTTCTCATATATGTGAGCCACGTATATAATTTAAAATTTTCTAATACCCACATTTAAAAAAGTAAAAAGAAACAGGTAAAATTTATTTTAATATATTGTACTTAATCCAGAATATCCAAAATATTATCATTCCAACATGTAACCAATATTTTTAAAAGCTGTTTTACCTTCTTTTTCATATTGAATCTTGAAAATCTGGTGTATATTTTACATTTATGGTACATCTCAATCTTCATTAGCTGCATTTCAGGTGCCCAGTAGCCTCATGTGTCTAGTGGCTACTGTATTGGACAGCGCAGGTTTAAAATCAAAGTATTATCATCTGGTTTATAATTCGTGAGAAAAGTTGAGTGAAGTATAACTTGTAAGTAAAGATATTCAATATCTTTTATTTGATATATTCTGTTATTAGCTTTGGGCAAAGTTAGAACTTCATTACTCTAGTGATTAAAAAAATAATAATAATAAAGATTCTGTTTATGTTACCTGGGCCAGAATTGAGGGGAAAAAAATCACTGGTTTTATGTGTTCACTTCGTGCTTACATGCATGTGTGTCTGTGCGTGTGTGTTTACATGTGTGTGCTTGCTAAGAGTTTCACTCAAGAAAACAAATTGTCATTCTCTGTTACTCATTGAAAGATACACTTGAGGTGGATGATGAAACATTTCAAATGATATTTGAAGAGGAAGTGCTAATTCTTAATATAGTAACTGATCTAAAGTACTTGAATGGCTTCTCTTTTTCTTTTTCCTTTAACTAGGAATGATAGGCTTAAGTTTTTACTGGATTAAAATTGGAATTGAAATGGTTTTATGGTTTTATTGAAATAATTTTGTAATTTGTCAACTTCCAATGTCATTGTCCCTTTGTCATTGGTAACAGTGCTTCATTTTCGTTGTGCTTTAGTAGTTTTATGAGGACTGTTCACTGTTCTTTCATTTGCGCCTCACGGCTACCTAGGCAGGTCAGGCTTTATTTACCCTGCACATTTTACAGATGGGGAAACTGAGGCTTAGAAGGGGTATGTGATTTGTGAAAGAAAGTGGTAGGATGGGAGGAAAGCCTAAGACTTCTGATTCTTCAGTCACAGTCTTCCTCTGACAACTATTGTCTGATGACAAGTGCGTTTTAGGTAAAAGCCAAATCACCCTTTTACAGGTACGCTTTCCTCTCAGCCTGCTCTAGAATTTTAGGGTTAAGTCTCTGGAATCTCCTAAAATTGTGTATGTCGTGTAGGGAAACACCTCCTTACAATTTTCAACCTACTAACTCCTGCATTGTTTTCCGTGCTGCCTCCCTTTGTTGCTTTCCGGATAGAGCACGTGATGACTGCTCCTTTTTAAGTATCCTTGTAATGATGAATGCACTGCCAAATCAAGATTTTATTCATGGCTTTAGAGAAGGCACCATCAGCATTTCTTCAGGCACAGTTTCATGTGTCTTAAGAGGGTGTAGTATCCATTTTTGGACAGTTCTAGATTCGTTTTTACATTTGCCTTTACAAAAGAATATTACCCATGCCAGGCCTTGCCCATGTTTTGAGGATTGCGTCGTCTGGGAATTGAAATACACAGTTTCCTGGAAGAGGCCTACGCATATGTTCATGGGCTGGGGGGCGCTCCACAAGCTCTTTGTGGGGAACTCTGCTCGCCACTTTGTGTGACACGGGTAGTGGCAGGTGGATTCCCATAGAATGCTGCCACTTGGCCCTCGCAATTTACAGTATAGTAACAAACCTGATCCACTGTAAAGGAATTGAGGAATCTGCTTTCTTTTGTGAGATGAAATTCTGAGATTAGTTTCCTCATCAGTGAGGTGAAGATGATTACTCACAATAACCTTTAAGGTTCTTTGTAGTTCAAAAATAGTACAATTTCAAGTTTTAAGAACTTCCTCCCCCTTTCCCTCCTGCCTCCCTAGATTCGTCATTTGTTCAGCAAATATTTGAGTGGCAGTGGTGTGCCAAGCACAGAATTCTAGGTCCTGGGGAAACAAAAGCCATGAACAAGACAAAGTCCATTTGGGGCAGGAGCTTGGAAGCAGTGTTCAGGCAAAATATCCAAAAGTAATAAGGTCACTTCTCTTTATGCTACTTGTATTTATAAGGTATTTGCACCCAATAAATAAGAAAACTCAGAGGCTAATCCTTTATATGCTCTAAAGATGGAAAGTAGTCCATCTTTTGAATGATCTATTTTGTCTTCTATTTGGTTTTTTTCTCATTTTTGGCTTTATTAAACCTGTCCAGTGAAGTTTTACGGACTCAAGCTGGAATTAAAGTGTATATAACAAAACCTCTTCTAAAAAAATTGTAACTGTACAGTGAGCACATGCTAGCAATAGGAAACCCATGGGTTTTGGAACCAGAGAGTTTTGAATCGGTTCTGCCACTTCCTGGGTGTCCCTGGTAATGTCCCTAAAACCAGGAACATTGAAGTGATGAAATGTGGCTTTCCCCAGGGCACCCAGAAACCAGTCTTCTGGATGCCATCTGGAGTTGTGTGCTTGGCCTCTCCAGGGCCATGTTTTGTGACTCTTGGAAGCAGGGACAGCAGCTGGTAGGGAACATCTATCCCCAAGTTCCCGCAGTCGTTCTCAGAGAAGGCACAGCTCTTGATTGATTGATTTATGTATTTATTTATTGGCCACACGGCTTGTGGGATCTTGGTTCTCCGGCCAGGGATTGAGCCCGTGCACTTGTCAGTGAGAGCGCCGAGTCCTAACCACTGGACTGCCAGGGAATTCCCAACTCTTGTTTTAATTGACTGTTTTTTTTATTGCCTTGTTCCAATATGTGGTTTAAGGTTACCTCTGATGAATTAAGCTTATAGAGTGTTTAAGCTAAACAAAACAAAAACCCCAAAAAAGTGTGTTAGAGTTGTAGCTAACTGCAGAGAACTCATGATGGGCTGGAAAAATACCTTTGGGCTGACGAAGTGAAGGGGCAAAGGCTGTCCCAGGGTAATGGGAGAGAGCTACCTTTGATTTTATAACCTTTGAGGATTATTATCCTGATTCCTGTTGCTTTGGACTGTGTTACAGCAGCAAAGTTCAAATACTCAATGATTTCATTCCACAGTATATGCATACTTTCTCATGGGAAAAGATGCCCCCTAGCGGTGTGGCACTGTCACTGTATGGCTGCCACAGTTTTCTTATACGTGGTGCACAGAAGATCAGGGGGATGTGTTGAATGATGTGGCTGCTTTCTGAAAAGTCTCAGGCCAAGCCTGTTTCTCCACAGGCCCTCTGTTTGAACTGAGCCCCTCTGCAGATGGCCTTGTTGAGTGGCCACTAGATGGCAACCTGCGGTTCAGACGGTGACTCAACGGCCTGTCTCCCTGATGGGGGTTAGTCCACAGTCTCCGCAGGACAGGACCCCTTTTAAAGCAGATCAAACCCTTTATTGACAGTATCGTCTCTAACCCATCCTTAATAGATACATGAAGTGAAAATTTTACTTTGGGCATTGTATGCTTGACACTCCAGATGAGCTCTCTGAGCGTCTTGCAGACATAGGGACGTCTTTGCCAGTGTGGCTGGACTTGCTTCCAGGCACGCTGCAGAACGTCATATTCACCTTGTAGCGACTTTATTTTCTTTTAGCTATGCAGTGGTCATCTAAATGAGTGGTTCCTGCTCTAGAATCTGTTGAAACAAACAACTGCTCTTATTCCTTTCATTGGGCAGGACTAACTAAACTAAAGCACTGGCCCAAATCTGGCCAGTTTTCTGCGGTTTTCATCCTTAACCGTCTTTCCAAATGAAGAGGGAAACCTTGGCCTTAGATGTTTTGGGGTTAGCTGGTTTCCCTCCTCTTTGATCCTCCCCCATGTTGTTACTAATAAAATATTATTCGTTATTTATATACCTGGTAAGAAAATCGAGCCATACAGTAGAGTGCCCAGTGCAAGGTAAGCCCTGTTCCCACTCCTGCCTCGCAGGCTCTGCTTACTGCTTTCTTGTGCATCCTTTTAGCCTCCAGCAACCTTCATTTGGGTTCTGGCAGTAAATCTCTATAACTAGGCTATCAATCAGTGTCTCTTTTTTCCCTTCCCTAACCTTTCTCCACAGAGATCCAGAGTGGGCTTTTCAAGATGGAAGCCTGATCACGGTCTCTCCCATGATAGGAGGTGGCTTCCATTGTTTCTAGGATTCAGAAAAAACCTCCCAAAACAAACAAACAAAAAAACCCACTGTGGACCACAAAAACCCTTTGTGGTCTGGCCCTACCTCCCTTTCAGCTTCATCTTGGACCACTTCCCCTCTTACTCTACCCAGTCTAGTCACAGTGGTTTTCTTTTAGTCTTTGGACTTAGCATGCTCCCTTCTGCCACTGGGCCTTTGCACATACCGTTCCTTTAATGTGGAAAGCCCTCCCCTCCAAAAACATCTAGTTTCCACCTGTCTTTCAGCTCTCAGCTTACATGTCAGTCCCTTAAAGAAGGGTTTTCTGACTTCTAAAATAGTCTAATTTTAATCTTTTCTAGTTTTCAAAAACATCAGGTAGAAATAAAGCACATTCTAAATTGTTGTAGACTCATAGAAATGAAATATTTACTGTAGCTTTTGACTTTTAGATATTTTATCATCTCAGTAGATCCTGGGGAGTTTTTTGTAGATAGCTACAAAAAAAAAAAAAAAGCTTTCACAAATTTATTGCTAAAAATACATTGGTATGCTCTATTATGAACCATATTTTAGTTTATAAAGTATGTAAAATATTTACATTGATAATACTTGTAATATGTATTGTCTATACTTAGTAGGAGGTAAAAGTTCTACAGAGAAACGCAAGGGTACACATGCAGCATTGAAAAGCTTTAATATTGTCAGTGAAAATGATGACTCTTTGTTCTCATTTTTAAGGGCTAGATGTTATGAACAGAAAATTAGTTTGTAAAAATAACCAATCAGTCTACTTAAGAAAACTAAACAGTGTGTCTCTTACCTGTGCAAATAGATGGTTATCACTAGGGGCTCCCTGGAGAAATAGCTGATTTCAAGTTTAGGGTAGAGAGAGTACAAGGTGAACTAGAATATCTTGTGCCAGAAAGTGAGGCCGTACGTGCTCAGAGACTGACGGGGACATGTCAGAAGGACACTGGAGCCAGCTTGAAGGGGCCAGTGCCCAAACACGGACAATTTATGCATCAAACAGAATGAAGACAGTAGCAGATTATAACACTGAGTAAAAGGCAAACATCCTTAAGTCCAGAAAGTAAGAAAGATGGTGAGTAGAACTCTTTATAGAACAATTCCAGCCTGTAAGTGTAAAAGCATGATAGAATTAGAAAAATCACCATTTTGTACCTTCAGATGTAAAACTGATTCAGGCAGGGCTCATCAACGGATGCTAAAATGTTTCACCTGGTGAAATGTTGTTGAGGAACAGGATGGTCAGTCTCAAGGTATCATCCCCCAGATTACACACCGTTTCAGAAGGGCGAAGAGTACCGTTTAAGTGGAGAATCTGGTGGATACTACCTTCACCAAATGAATCAACTTAATATCACCAGTAATGGGACAGACTGACGTTATGAGCCTCCTCACGGGGTATACTGAGAAGGACATCACGTGGAGAGTTCTTATCATGAGTACTTAATCTAAATATAATCATAGGGAATTTATCTGACAGACTGAGATTCTGCAAAACAACTAGTCCGGTCTTTTAAAAAATGACATTGTCAAGAAAGACAGAAAAAAGGCAGGACACCTTCTAGATGCTAAGGAGATAGATACCTGAAAGCAGTGCACGAGCCTTGATTGGATCCCGGATGAAAAGGAACAGCTGGGGGAAAATTGGGAAATTTGCGCATGGGTCATATATTAGCTCGGAAAGTTAACATTTCTAGGATATTAAGAGTGATGATGGCATTGAAGTGTTTAGGAGTAAAGTGGCATTATGTTGGCAACTTACTTCCAAATGGTACAGAAAAAAGTGCATGTATGTGAGAGAGTGAGCACAAATGTGACAGTGCTCATGGTGAGCCCAGGGGATGGGTATATGGGTGTGTATTTACTAGGCCTTCAATTTTTCTGTACATTTGAAATTTCTTAAAAGTGTAGGAAGAAAATAGCTCATCGTTGACATGTTCCAACTCCAGGGTTTATATTGTCTTTTGGTATTGTGTTTTATATTACTGCCCCACGTTAAAAAAAAAAACTCGGGTTATAATTTGCCTTTATTCTGTTTTTCTAGATGTGATACAACAGAAAAACTCAGAAATACTTTGGATTACTTAAGATCATTATTAAATGATTCTACAAACTTTAAACTTATTTACAGATATGCGTTTGACTTTGCACGGGTGAGTTCTCTGGAGCCTATCCAGATGTTTCCCTCTCTCTCCCTCCCCTTTTGAGGTTTGTTTTACGTACTACAGCAAGGAAGTTGAATAAGCTACTCCCAGGATGCTAGTTAGAATTTATCTCTATGTGTACCCTTTCTACACTAACTGATTCTGGGCAAGAATGTAGTATGTCAACAAAAAGCTCTAGTGACAGACTATTAATAGCTCTTGAGATTGGCTTAGAAGTAACTTGTAAATGGACATGTAATAGACACTGTTCTAAATGTCTCTTAGGTAAGCTTGACAAATCTTTTCCTTCTCACGAAACAGCAAAGCTTCACCCATTGAATTTACTGGAATAAGTTAGTCAGATCAAAGCCAGTTTCATTTTGGGTGCTATATCGTGTCTGAAAATCGTTTGAATTTCAAACGTAAGCTGATTTCAGTGGACGTTATTCAAACATAGTTTCTAGTCATCATTTTGAAAAGTGATCATCTTGTTTGTCACGCAGTGAGCCAGTCCAAGTAGGTGAATAGGTGGTTCTACTGGAGTGACATAAAGCTGTATTTTTCAGCCTGGTCACTGTAAGGTAGCGAATTCTGAGGTGTAAGTTGGCGTTGTGTTCATTCACTGTCCACGGCCCATATGTACGATTACACTTTATTGCAGAATGGTGGTTTCTGTTATGTTTGTGTGTTTGGTGGGTTCAGGTGACTAGGCTTTCTTGATTGATGATTTCTTTTTAATCTTTTTTTTTTTTTTAAGCAGAGAACTCAGTGACAATTCTTTTTTCTCACCTCCGTGTTGATCTTTTCACTTTTTCGTCGCTTTGGCTCTGTTAGCTCAGCCAAAGGTTTCTTTGCTGAGGAGCATCTGTAATAACACATTATTGCATCTGTGCATCCGGTGCATCTGTAACAACACATTAGTAGTTCACTGTGATGTCCTCACTTGTGAATTTTTGCAGCCTTCAAGTAAAATCAGGACATGCATGTAAATGTATAGATGTTAGAAAAGTAACATGGTGAAATTCAGTTGCAGTGTTTTACTAAACAGCGTTTGTGTAGCTGTATATAGAATTTGTTTGCCAGATGCTTTTTAGAATAGGTGCATAGTTTTTAGGATTAAATGTTTTGTTTCATGAGATTTTTTTCCTTCCAAAGTCAGCAGTGTCCTATTGTATGGGCAAAAGTTTGTTTAGAAGCATCACGCCTTTTCACGAAAATATTTTCTAACTTCCTTGTTTGAGGGTCAAATTTTCCCACGTATCCACTGCGTTAGAACCGGGTTCCATTTTCCTCCTCCCTGGCTTTCCATCCCCTCCTCTGCTGGTCACCGAGGCCCCTTCTGTTGCCTCTTTCTTGGTGCTTCCACCACAGCCTTGGGGTTGAGGCCGTGCTCCTCGCCTGTACTGCTGCCGTGGCCTTGCGTCCACATTCTCTCCCTTCTCACCCACACTCACCCCGGTAGGGTGTCCTCCATCTTCCTTCATCCTGGGACCACTCGGGCACCTTCCGCTCACCAAGCCACTACACCCGTCGCCTCCGTGTGAACGTAGTGCTTCACCCACCGTGTGGGTGGTACGGTTGCGCCCCCCGCAGCTGAGGGGCAGACGGGCTGGTTTTGTCCTCCTTCACAGGGGAGCAGGGAACTTGGAGCAGGGCTGCCTCGTTGCTCAGCAGGAGGTTCAGGACTCAGACTCAGGTTCTGGCTCCAGGTCGCGTCTGCGGCTCCGTCCAGGCCCTCGTAGTCCAGTCCCAGGCTTCCTCTCCCACAAGACGCCTGTGTTGTGCTGACGTCGAACGAGCAGTTCGCTGAACCTGCCGCCTGCCCCCGCCTCTCTGCTCCCTGCCTTTTGTGCCGCCGAGGCTCTGCTTGGAGCCACGTCTCTCCCCGCGACTGCTCTCTGCAGCGTCGGGCTTCTGGGCCCAAGCCACGTGCCTCCGCTGTCACACAGAATCATCCTGCCCCGAGAGAACATGTGCCCTCACTTACATGGCCCTCGTATCCCTCTAGCTTGGCCTTGGAGTTTGGGTACAGGCCCACATTTTTTCTGACAGGTTAAGGGAGTGCGTGTTTTCTTTCGTCATATCCCTGGGAGCAGCCCACAGAGATCTTTGCCGTTTAAAGAGAGTATCAGTAAATATCAGCAAATTAAGCTCCTTTATGTAATGATGAATAACAACCACCCGTATTTAATCATTACCAAATAGATTTCAGTTTAGCTAAAATATGCTCTAAGATGAGTTTGTTACTGAATCCTTTGTTTTGCTTGGTTTAGCTCTATCCCACAAGTGTCGAGGTGTTGTGTATTCATTTGCATTCAGTTCAGAATATTTTCCAGTTTCCCTTGTGGTTGTTTTGGACTCATTGGTTATTTAGAAGTGTGTTGCTTGTGTTATTTGCCAACTATTAGGACTTTCCAAGTAATCTTTCTGTCGTTAATTCTGCTGTGGTCAGAGAACATACTCTGGACAGTTTCAATCCACTTAAAATGCAGGGAGGCTTGATCTGTGGTCCAGAATATGGTCTGCTGTGATGAATGTTTTATGTGTACCTGAAAAGAATGAATATTTTGCTGCTGTTTGGTGAAATGTTTTATAAATATCAGTTAGGTCAAGTTGGTTGATAGTGTTGTTGAGGTCTTCTGTGTCCTTATTGATTTCTGCCTACTGTTCTATCATTTACTGAGGGAGGAATGTTGGACTCTCCGACTATAATTACTTCTGCCATTTGTATCATTTCTTGTTTCATGTATTTTGAAGCTCAGGCATTAGGTTTAGATAGACTTAGTATTATTATGTCCTCTTGAAGAATTGACCCTCTAGCATTATGAAATGTTTTTTATCTTGATAAAGATAATATTCCTTGTTAATATTCCTTGTTCTGAAGTCTACTTTGACACAAATATAGCCATTTCTGCTTTTTTTTTATTAAAGTCTGTATGATATATCTTCTTCCATCCTCTTTAAAAACCTATTTGTGCCTTTATATTCAAAGTGGGTTTCTTATATATAGCATATGCATAGTTGGGTCTGACAGTATATGTCTTGAGATGCTTAAACCATTTACATTTAATGTATTTATTGATATGGTTAAATTTACATCTCCTAAACTGCTATTCATTTCTCTTTTTGTCCCTTTTTTTTTTTTGTGGTACGCGGGCTTCTCACTGTTGAGGAGCACAGGCTCCGGACGCACAGGCTCAGCGGCCATGGCTCACGGGCTTAGCCGCTCTGTGGCATGTGGGATCTTCCCGGACTGGGGCACGAACCAGTGTCCCCTGCATCGGCAGGTGGACTCTCAACCACTGCGCCACCAGGGAAGCCCTGTCCCTTTTTTTTTTTTTTTTTTTTGCGGTACACGGGCCTCTCACTGTTGTGGCCTCTCCTGTTGTGGAGCACAGGCTCTGGACATGCAGGCTCAGCGGCCATGGCTCACAGGCCTAGCCGCTCCACGGCATGTGGGATCTTCCCGGACCGGGGCACAAACCCGTGTCCCCTGCATCAGCAGGCGGACTCTCAACCACTGCACCACCAGGGAAGCCCTGTCCCATTTGTTTTTGCTCCTTTTTTCCTCTTTTCATGACTTCTTTTGGATTGAGGGGGTTTTTTTAGATTCCATTTTAATCATTCTTTTCCACTATTGTCTTATTAGCTGTGTCTCTGTTTCATTTTTTTTTTTTGTGATTGCTCTAGGCGTTACAGTGTACATCTTTAAATTTTCACAGTCCATCTTCCGATAATATTATACCACTTCATGTATAATGCAGGAGCCTTTACAATAGTGCACTTTCATCTTGCCCTTCCGTACTTTTTGCTGCTGTCATACATTTTACTTATACATGTATTATACATCTCACAATCTATTGTTTTAGTCTGTTCAGGCTGCTGTAACAAAATACGAGAGCCTCAGTAGCTTATAAATAATGGAAATTTATTTCTCATAATTCAGGAGGCTGGAAAGTCCACGATCACAGTGCCAGCAGGATAGGTGTCTTTCTGCCGTAAGCTCACATGGTGGAAGGGAGGAGGGAGCTCTCTGCAGCTGAGGACCCCACCTCCTATTACCATCATCTTGGCGATCAGGGTTTCAACATATGAATTAGCGGGGGGGCAGACACATTCAGATCATAGTATATATTAATATCATTTTTGCTTTAAATAGGCAAAAATATCTTTTATATTTACCCACATATACACCACTTGTGTGCTCTTTCTTCCTTTTGTGTGGATCCAGATTTCTATCTGGTATCATTTACCTTCTGCCTAAAAAAATTCCTGCAGCATTTCTCATAGTACAGATTTTCTGGTGATGAATCTCTAAGCTTTTATTTTGCCTTCAATTTAGAAGCTACTTCTCTGGATAAAAGATTCTAGATGGACCATTTGTTCTTGTAGTACTTTAGTGATAGTTCTCCATTGTCTTCTGTCTTGTGGAGTTTCTGATGATAAGTCTGGTGTCATTCATTATTCCTTTGAGCATACTGTCTTGTTTTGTTTTCTGACTGCTTTTATTCTCTTTTCACTGCTTTTCAGCAAGTTGACTGTGGTGTGCCTTGGCATAATTTTCCTTATGTTTATTCTGGTTAAGGTTTGTTGAGTTTTTTAGGTCTTTGGACTTATAGTTTGTATTAAATCAGGAAATTTCTCAGCTGTTATTTCTTCAAATATTTCTTCTGTTCTCCTCTCTTCCTTCTGGGACTACAGTTGTACCTATGTTAGCTGCTTTATATTGTCCCGCAAGCTACTGATACTGTGTTCAACTTTTTTGTTTTTGTTTTCCCTTTGGATAATATTTATTACTATATCTTCTAATACTAATCTTTTCTTCTGCTAATCATAGTAGCCCCAGTATATTTTTCATTTCAGATACTATATTTTTCATCTCTAGAAATTCCATTTGTATCTTTTTATATCCATTTCTCTAATCATAATAATATTTTCTTCTACCTTCTTGAACATCTAGAATGTGTTTATAACAGCTGTTTTAACAGCATTGTCTTCTGGTTCCGTCATATCTGTCATTTCTATATCTCTTTCTCTTGGTTAAAATTTTTATCTTGGTTGTGGGCGATATGTTACCGCTTCTTTGCATTCCTAGTAGTTTTTTTTTCTGTTTTTGTTGGATGCTGGGTATTGTGAGTTTTATGTTGTTGGTTGCTGGGGTTTGTTGTATTCCTTTAAATAATGTTGGATTTAAATTTTTTTCTGGTATATAGTTAAGTTACTTGGAATCAGATTGATCCTTTGAAAGGACTGGTGCAGAGCAGCCTCAGCCTAGGGATGACTTAGCCCCACTAGTAAGACAATAATACCCTTCTGAGGATCCTATCCAAGGCCCTACGTATTATGAGATTTTTTCCACTGTGGCTGGTGGAAATAGAAACTATTCCCAGCCCCATGTGAGCTCTGGCAACTTCTGCGTACTCTTCTGCAGTGATTCTTTCCCAGACTCAGGTAGTTTCCTCTCACATGTGCACAGACAAGTCCTCATCCAGCGGCTGGGGAGACATTCTGCGGGTCTCCAGGTCTCTCTCTGCAGCTCCCCCCTTGCTGGTATTTTGCCCCACCAATTATATACCTCCTTGAACTCCACCAACTCTGTCCTTTCCAACTCAGTCGGTTGGGGTTCCACTGGGCTGGGGCTGGGTCCCCCTCCTGTGTTGTGGCCTGGAAGCCACCCCCGCACAGTATGCTGTTGTCACTGGGGACTTATCCTTTTTCTCAGGGGCCACTCCTGTTCTTCACACTGACCAGTGGGTGAGAGCCATTGTCTCATGTGTTTTGTTCAGTTTTCTGGTCATTTGACGTGCACGGGGGGTGGGAATCTGGTTTCTCTAACTCTGTCTTGGTTGGAAGCAGAATTCAACCCCCCACCCCCTTCTTCCCTCCAATCCTTTTCTTTTCCTACTAGAAAAATGACTCGTAGAGGTAATAACGCATAATTACACAGCAGACCTTTTAAAATTAAACTTTTAGTAAGAACTGAACTTTGTTATAGTTTTTGTTTGTTTTGCGGTAGGCGGGCCTCTCACTGCTGCGGCCCCTCCCATTGCGGAGCACAGGCTCCGGACGCGCAGGCCCAGCGGCCATGGCTCACGGGCCCAGCCGCTCCGCGGCACGCGGGATCCTCCCGGACCGGGGCACGAACCCGCATCCCCTGCACCGGCAGGTGGACTCCCAACCACTGCGCCACCAGGGAATCCCTGTTATAGTTTTAATATCCTAAGTACTCTCTATTGGAAATAACAATGACATATGTTAAATATTCTGAATTACCCTTTAATATTACCAGGAAAGAAACTGTAGTACCAGAAAGTGATAAAATGCCCCTTTTAACATCTCTCCACCAAAATTATAATCCTAAGAGTGTGATTGTTTTCCCCTCACCTTAGAACCTTGTAGGCAATTAAAAATAGTACTTGGTTGTAAAGTTATATTATTTTTCTCCTGATTTTACTTTGACTTGAACTTATGTGTAGTCTTAGGGATGGCAGAGAATCGTGAAACTTGAGAGTTGAAAGAAACCACAAGAGGACACTTGGTCCAGTTTTGTCACAATGCAGACAACAAGGCTGAGGGCCAGAGAGGAGGGGACAACACGAGGGCCTGGGCTCTGCCCCTGAGTGCAGACCGTGTCCTCTCCATGGAGCCACACCACCTTCCTGACTCAAACTGTCCACCGTCCTGTGGTGTCCTGTTCCAGGAAGATGGTGGGGTAGAGACTCAAGAGCTGAAATGGCCAGTTCCTTCTACAAGTGGAATTTTGTCTGAGTACTTTTATGCTTAGCGTTTTCCCCCTAATGTAGATTTTATTTATTGTATAAACAAATATGGTTGTGTGAATTCCTTAAGTAAAACAGCCATTTTTGCCTTGACTCCTTTAAAAGGACCTAGTGAGAATAAGATTGGACAAATAGAATGAGATAAAAAGACTAAATATAGTGAATTTTTTGGTTGATCTGGGACTAGTTATTAAATATGAGTTAAATTTGTTTTTTCTACATTCTCTGGGGCAGAGACAGGGTACTGTGCTGAAAGCCACAGAGAGTTGCCTCTTGGGGTTCTGAGAAGGATGAATGTTGGGCTGAGTGAAGTGCTGATAGCAGCAGCATCTTGGCATGTGGCTGAGAGTGGACACCATGAATTGACGGTGATGCTGCTATCGGAGATCTTCCAGCAGTGCTGCATCCGACAGCCTTGGTGTAGGAAGGCGAGAATGATGGGGAGGACTGAGGCAAGGCCTCAGTGGGCTCGGAAGTGGGGTTGGGGAGATGGGAGCTGAGTGGAGCCCTCCCACGTGACTGAGGTGGAGAATTGTTGGATGGAGAGAAGGGAGGCCTTCACAGGGAGGCCTTCAGGGTGAAGGAGAGGAAGGGCAGTGAGCAAGAGAAGAATGGGAGATTCCTCTAGGGGCAAGTCCTTGTTTTTCATTACTTGCAGTAAAGCTTGAAGAAGTTGTAACGGAGGGTTTTGTGGAGGCCGAAGGTACCAGTGGGAATCCCCCTTCCTGAGAGGTGATCCTGTGACAGTTAATCTCTTGTTACAAGTCAGTCCTCACAGCCTGTCCCTTGATGCACCCACTTTTCCAGGTACCAGTGCTTTTATTTAGTTTCTGAGGAGGTGTTTCAAGAAAGTGTAAGAGGTCACAGGTGAAAGCCAAGGTCTACGTCGCTTCCATTTAATGGAATGGTTGTGGGTGTTACTCATAGAATTTGCGAAGGAATATTTTGCTGGGTCTTGTGTTCAACACCCCCTGTTATCAGAGAACTCTGCCTGGCTCTAATCTGACATCTGCTCTGACCATTTGATTCATTTTCTCTTCTAACCTGAGTCAGTTTCTTACTTCTTAACCGATGTGTTTGTCTAATTTCCCTTTCCACACAACTGCCAACGCACCAGACACACACACGTACGTACTCCTCTCCGCTTCTACCTTGTACTTTCATTGTAAATTATGAGGAAAACAGAAGGTGGCGTGGGCCTGGGCGAGGACAGAAGTAGGAAGAATATGTGGTCATCTAATCTGAGGTCTGTTACCCTGGACATCTTGTCAGCTTTACCTTTAAGGTTACTGTTTGGTTATTGCCCAGATTTGCTCAGCAGTTGTTTGTAAAGTGAATTGGGCTGTGTGTCTCTTAACGTTGAGAGCTGTCTTCCCCCCTTCCTTCTTGGGGAGGTGGATTGGTGGTACACGATGAAATGCTCAGGCTTGGAATCAGACTCCTGGTTCAAGCCCCAGCTCTTATCGATTGTCATTTCATTCCTGTGCCTCAGTTTCCTTATTTATAAATTGGGGATTATAACAATGCCTATCCTAATACGGTTGTTGTATTAAATGAGTTTGAAGTATGAGGCACTTAAAACAGTTTCTGGCTCAGTTTAAGTTCTCAGTAAAAGTTAACCACAGAATTAGAAATAGTTGTTGAATTATTCTTCGCTGACATTACTTAGGTTTCAAATAATAATTTACCTTCCAAGAGTAGTGCATACAGTAATAGAATCTATGCCAAACAAAACACTGTGGAGAGGCTATGCCTGTTGGCAGATCTTTCTTTTTCTTTTGTTTTAAAGGAATTGTCAGTAGTTGAGCTTAATCAAGTAATTGCCTTGCAAACATTGTTATTTGAAAACTATGCTGGGGTAAGTTCTAAGAGCATCATGGTTTAGTTTCACTTTTCCCAGTGGGAGGGCACTCATGGGTTTTATGACCTTTTTGCTCGTTTTTAATGTGTGTTAAAAAAAAAACCTCTCATTCAAAAAACTGATTTGCTGTATTTTCAGCTTTGTAAACAACCACTTTAAGATTTGAGTTCTTTAGCGCTATTTTTGCCTTATGTTTGTTGAACTGTGGTAAGGAAGACTGCATTTTCTCTTTCTATTTTGTAATCCTGTGGTCTCAAATGAGAGTTCCGTGACCTATATTACAGGTCTTCAGTGAAGACCTTTTGATTTCATGTACTGATTTATGACTTGGTTGTCACCATTTAAAATGTTTGTGATCATGGGCATTTATATACTGTTTCTCAAGTTCATCTAGTCTCTCTCGAAAATCTTAAGGATTTCTTTTTTAATGTTGAAGATTTTTTCTTTATAATTTTAGTAATTCAACATTCCCCTTTTCAAGTGCAAGTCTTTAAGCTATTAAAACTGTGAAAGTTTGAAGTAGATCATTTGACACAAGGGTCGATGATACAGCATATCTGGATACCTAGATGTTTGAAGATTAATTTTTGTAATATATTTTTATTTGCATATTGACAATTAACTGTTTAATTACTTTGATTCAGTTTGTGTCATTGGTGCCATTTAAGAAAAAAAATGCTTAGTTTTCACATCTTGCAGGAAGACCTGTGTTGGAACAGTCTTACATAAACAAAGGCAATATTTGTTTTCATTTTTGAACGTCAAATCAGAACTTGGTAAAACTTCATTATTCTCTACTCTGCATTAGGTGTTAGTAGTCTTTAGCTTGAGTAGTGCATTCCATATACGAAACATAACTTCATAGAATATTCAGAGAAGGATCCTTTGGTCTTGCAGCTGCAAATAAGAGGACTGATCTCATCTGTAACTGAATTTTAAAATCTGTGTTTAGGGAAGACCACAAGGCAGAATCTAGTTGTGTGTTGTAGGGGGTTAGTACATCTTTGGTGTGTGCATAGAACCTGTTCAGTTCCTATTATTATTTGAAAAACAAAATTGCTTTTTATTTTGTTATCTTAGAAAATGAAAGTTGGGTTAAGAGGCAGGCAGGGAGAAAAGTTTCACTTCTTCTCCCTTAACCTCAGTGGGCCTTCTGGGGATGCTTATTGACTCTGGACAGCCTGTCTCAAGGTACTTTCTGCTTAAATTCTGACCTGGAGATGCAGAAATCTGCCTCTCGCTCCATGGTGCTCCACGAGCAGAGTCCACAGCGTTGGTGTTGACAGTGTACTATTTGAATTTCCTGCGAGGGGTTTCTAGATGTCTTTGCTGTATTCCTTGAATTTGTTAAGGTGATTTTTTTTTTTTTTCAATACTTGTAATGTTGATGGCTGCTTCATAGCATTCTGGGAGATTCATTTCACTTTTAATTGGGAAGCCCTTTGAGAATGCCATTAGGATCATTGTCAGAGAACCCCCGGGCATGTCTCCATTTTGCTGTTCAGTAGCTGTTTGCTCTGGGGTCTCTCAGCTGTGCTGTCCCCAGGAATTCGGAATGCCCCCAGTCATGGTCATTTGCACGTAGCCTCGCATCCACCCACAGGCAATGTTGGTTATCAGCGAGATGCCACTGTTGAGATCGAGAGTGCATCCATAATATCTCTCTCTTATTTGCTAGGCAGAAGATGGTGTTAGTGATTGCGAGCTGCTGGCTGGCACCCTTGCAGAGCAGGAGTAAGTGAGTGCTGTTCAGCTTT
Source organism: Phocoena sinus (assembly GCF_008692025.1). Lineage (NCBI taxonomy): Eukaryota > Metazoa > Chordata > Mammalia > Artiodactyla > Phocoenidae > Phocoena > Phocoena sinus. Next base: position 73,179,788 of record NC_045767.1, read on the forward strand.
CCAGTCCTGTGAGTCTGATGCCTTTCATCCATGTTTTGGCATCGCTGCCAAACACATGCATTGAAATCCTTCATGATCATCAGTTTGTCAGATGATTGCACTGTTTCAAAGAGTCTGTCCAGGTCCTTTGTATCTTTTTTTTTGTCACCTTAGTGTATGTCCATTGTGACGGGGACATGGATGATGTTGGAAGAAGGCACAGTATGTTATCAGGGCGAGACTAGCGCCTTTAGGTTGAGTGAAGGATTACGAACTCCTCCAAGGGAGATCATTTCCAGAGCGCCCGTGCCCTCAGCCCAGTGCTGCCGGAGCTGTTGTTCAGCAGGTGACCTGGGGGCCCGGTCCTGTGGTGCCGCGTGTGTTTTCAACAGTCCCCTCGTTTTCCTTGTGGATGCTCCATAGCGGGGTGTGCCGTTGCTGCCCCACCCACGTGACACGGTGAGAGGAAGCTTTCCGTTTCCTTGCACAGTGCACCGCAGAAGCAAGAGCCCGTGCAGTGCCACAGACCTGTGAGGCTTGGTGGCAGAAGGTGGGCCCCCTCGAGGGCACCTTTCCTGCCGTCGTCCTCTCCACGGAGTGAGTACTGCAGCCCTGAGCAGGATGATATGCGTGGCCGGGGACCGCAGAGCAGGCTGTAGAGAGGAGGCCCCTATTGGCACTGCACTGTGGAGTGGGGGTCCCCCGCCATCCTCAGACTTCAGTTGTGTGGCCAGAACAGGGAAGGCTGACTCGGAGCCATCTGACCTGGTCTGTGGGTGAACGGTCGTTGTGCTGTACCACCAGGACCAAAAGACAGACCCATCACACATCTTCCCGAATCTTCATCTACTTTGTTGGCTGTTGAGTTAGGCCCTTACATTTGCTGTATTGTTTAAGTCCGTCACTTTAAAATTCAGTGTCACGGCCAGAAATTCTCTGTATACTAAAGAGCACTTCACTGTTAGAATCCTTGCGGTAACAATTTTTTGAGGAGGTGTGTGTAGCTGCATATGTGGCTGACAGTGGTGGTCATGGCATCACCCTGTAATTTGGTGAACATCTAGATTCCACCCCATGTGGGATAGCCAGGCACTTTTCCTTTTCCCTTTGTAGAAAAGTACTTTTGCAAACTTTCTTTGAAGTTGAGATACCACGAGGAGGCTAGCTCTGGATATATAAAGTTTACCACCTAGGGTCCCACGTCCTCTGTCCTTTTGCATAGAAACTGCCCACCTGTAGTTCCCGAATGGAACTTTGTAAGAAAGATCAGTGAAAAATTAGGATTCTTAATTGCGAGTATAAGGAAAATGAGCTTAATCTGCCCATATTCAGGTTTATGTAAATGTGTTTTCTGGATTCCTTATGCAATGTTGTCTTTCACTTGGCTGTTAGTTAAGGGTGTTCTGCTAGATTTCACATCCAGCGACTCCAAGGTAAGGACTGTAACAGGTAGACAGACTGCTTTCTCCCAGAGTGGGGGAGTGAATGCATCCTCTGATTTGGGAAGACCCTCCAGAGCCTCAGCATTCATTATGAGCTCAATTTATCAACATTTTTAGGTTACAAGAAAAACATTTACCAAAGAAATAAAAATTGGTGGAAAAATGATTTTTATCAAGGAAACCTGATTCCTAAGCATGGAATTAGAAACCTTTAAACTCCATTTAGTCAAGTTATGGGCTTTGGGATCAGTAATTATGATGTTGATAATAATCATAAATGTCAAACAGCAAGTTACAGATTTTTATTTATCGCATGAAATAATCATATAGAGATTGTTACCTGTAACTAATGTATTTTGCATTAGGGTGATCAATCAGTTGACACGACTCTTTCTCACAGTAAAATTATATAGTACAAAACCGTTTACTCTTCCCACTGTGTCCTGACTACCTCCCCTCCCCCACCTTAGTCTGAATTCAGGGTTTTTATAGTGTATGATAAATGAGCTGTTTACTAATTTTTTGTTGAAGTAAAACAGAAATTTGGATTATTGGGATTTATTATTTGGGGGCACCTGGCTCATCCTTGTTTTTGTTTGTTAAACAGGAAAAGGACCAGCGCAGCCTAGACATAAACACTGCCAAGTGCATGTTGGGACTGTTATTAGGAAAAATCTGGCCCCTTTTTCCAGTTTTTCACCAATTCTTAGAGGTACTAAATTGTTATTTTATGGAATGTATGTTTGCTTGCTTAGAACAACCAAGTATTTATTTAACTCTTTTATGTAATTTTCTGTTTGTTGTACTTTTCTGCCTGTAGGAACTGTGGTGATGTAATTGCTGTCAGTGAGCACTTCCCTGCGTTCTGAGTGTGCCCGTGTGTGCATTGCATGTGCCGCATCGCTCCCCAGTACAAACACATCAGAGACAGCGCGGCTCTGTCCTTTCCTCTCTTGTCCCCATTCTAAAAGCTAGTTTTTGTTTAGATTTCCTGCTCTTTATAAAAAGAGTAAGACAAGATTTACTTTCTTTTGTGGCTTTAGGTGAAGTTCTACTTTTCTGAAGCAAAGGTTAGAGAACAGCCACCTGCCTTCTCACTAAATTAAGTTTGTAATGTATTCTTATCTACGCTTATCTCCAAGTAACTTGGGGACCTAGATCAATCTAAGTGGCAAACTCCTTCAGACAGCATCTCCTGCAGTTAAAATTTTCTTCACGTTTGTGTTAGAAGTAATCCAGCACTTTCCTCTCTCATTGTCGTTCGTTTGCTTTAAGTATTAGCGATAGAAATTTTGAGCTGTTGGTTATTAAGAACTGGCTTTGTTGCAGTGTAATAACTCTGCAGGACCTGAAAGAATCTGAGATGTAAATTTGAGTTACATGGGTTGTCATGTCATATAGAGCATCCTTCTTGCCCTCCAGTCCCAGGCCCCTTTAAAAAATGCTTTCTGCTTGAAAGGATGAGGGTGTTGCATCTTTGAGAAGATCCTGGGCCTTCCCCTGACTCCAGCTTCACTCTTGAAATGATCTTCCTTACAACTTACTTGGTGTAATGGTCCAGAAAAACTTCCAACTGATAGGATTCTTTGAGAACTATTATTAAAAATTGCTTTTAGCATTACTAACTGGGACTCCCAAAGAAAGGTATAAAAACTAGTTTTTAATATAAGAAGTACTTGTTTACTTGTACTTGTGACAACCCGTATTTACCGGTGATCTGTTCCAGTTTCTCTGACAGCCTTAAGAAGTGTTAGCTTTGTTTGGAAAATGAGTAGAAACAGGTTCCTGTTCTCAGAGAGTTGGGCAGAATTTGAGCCCGGGTGTGAAGGGTTCTGTAGCTGAAGACCTTGCCGCCAGCAAATTTGACTTCGCACAGTTCCAGGAGCACCATCAACTGTTTCGGTGACTGGGTTTTGCTTTTAGTTGCTTAGAAAGTTAAACTTGTGGTCTGTGCTTTGTTCTCTCTCTTATATTAGTTTGCATTTTTCTTTGAAAAGGGCACAATAATCCTTTCATTTGAGCTTTTCTTGTGTTTGCATCCTCCAAACCGTTGGTGCAGCTCTCTTTGCTTTTAAGTACTTGTTTTGTTTTCCAGTGTTCCTGATTTTAGTGGCGAGGATTTTTAAACATTGTTGGACTGGGTTTTATTTTTAAATCTTTATACAGGAATACTGTATTTTAAAATATGCATGTGGCATATTTCTTGTCTGGGAGGAAGAGAAAAACTAGTTCATCGCTATTCTGAGTTCTTTTATGATCAGACTCAAGTTCTGAATTATTAGAGGAGTAACCCTTCAGTGGCTAGACCGCCTGGTCCTGAGACCGCTTGCAGCACTTGGCGAGGTCTCGTTGACTCAGCCCACCACTGCGTGCGCTGTAAGCTAACAGTTGGCAGTGAGCATGCCGTTCATGTCAGGGGCTATTAATGGGAGCACCTCTTTATTTAGCACTTACTGTGTGCCAAGCACTAAATAAAGTACTTTACGTGAATTAGAGAAGTTATCTCTTTAAATCCTTGCCACATCTCTGTGGGATAGGAATTATCACTCTTTTACGTAAAAGGGTTTCTGCCAGTTTAGAAATTTCACTTCTGGGGGATGTAAAATTGTGTTTTTTGATGTATTTGTTGTTTTGTGTTGAGCCCCCATAATATCTTTGTAATGAAAATTGTCATCTGAAGCTCTCCTCTTGCTCTGTCTCACCCTTCTCCTAGATTAGTGCTGACTTCCCTGGTGGTCCAGTGGTTAGATTGGCGCTTAGCGTACCTCAGGTGGAAAGAGTTAACCTTCGTGAACTTTATTAAGTTGATTGTTACAGCAGTTGAAACCATCTCATTTGTTAATTGTGTGTGTCAGTAATTCATACTACTTTTCCCTCCGCCAGCAATCAAAATATAAAGTTATTAACAAAGACCAGTGGTGCAATGTGCTAGAGTTTAGCAGAACAATTAACCTTGACCTCAGCAACTACGATGAAGATGGAGCATGTAAGTACGGGGCAGGTGTTCCCCTGCCCTCCCCCCGCCCCTGCACATTTGCTCATCTGCCTCATTGTGAGAAGCCTCATAGCCGTGTTGTTCTCTCTCTCTCTTCAGGGCCAGTTTTGTTGGACGAGTTTGTGGAATGGTATAAAGACAAACAGATGTCCTAGGACTTTATGCATAGCAGCGAGAGAGTCACTGTTACCACAGTTATGTCAACCATTAGCCATAAATTGCTGTTTGTATCCAAGCGCATGCTGCTTTTCTTGCACTGTCTCCCTTTGGCAGGGACGTGTTGGTGTTTGCTATTGAATGGGCCAGCTCTGCTTGCTGTGTAGCATTGTTCTCTTGGAAGGCTGCTTTGCAGTTTGTATTTACACTACAGATTGGTGAATTTGCCAACGTCCTCACTGTGATTATGTGTATATTGCTGTTTAAATTTTGTATATGTGTATAAAAAGAAGAAGCTTCACCTAGAGATTATTTCTGCAAAAATGTATTGTAAAATAATTTTTGTGGCATATTTCTAGTCCCTTTTTTCAGATGAACCAGTTATACATTTATTTGGTTTCAAATGTAGCATTTCAGAAAACAAGACAGAACAACTGTTACCATATGCAAATGTTGCCAGAATTAACCTTATTTAAGAGGCCAACTTTGGAAGGAGGGGGGAGTCATAACTTTTCAGAGGCATATGCCAAATATAATTTGGTTTACTTAAATATTAGCATTTTTAAATGATGGAAGTTAGAATAATTGAACATACAGATACATACTATGCCACAAATCATTTCCACCATGCAGGGTATAGGTTTTGATTTTACAATGTGAAAGCTAGCGTGGTTTGCCTATAGGTACAGATGAACAAATTAAAATTGCATCTTTTTTTTTTCATTGGTTTTAAACTTTTGTAAACAACCTTAGCTTGTTTTTTTTTTTTTTTTTTTTCTTGTGCATTCTTCTAGTCAGTGTTTGGTCTGCTGATGCTTTCTATGCCATTCTAAGTAAAATTTATTTTGCCGCCTCCACGATAACCTAGTGGTTTGCTGGCAGTTTATAACTGCAGAGCACCTTTAGTTGTGGCTTGAATTTTTAGTTAAGCTTTCATGGTGTTTAGTTCTCTAGTTTTGAGGGGGAAAGAACTATACTATAAGTGAGAGGTGTTTTGTTTTCCATTTTTGTTTCTTTCACGCTAGGCTTTTACTGGCAGAATGTCCATTGCAGGCAGTGGACACGACACCACCAGCATTGAGCTAAAATCTCTATTACACCTTTCCTGGAGGGGCCGCTCATCATTACCTGAGTAATGTGTACAGAGAGGTGATAGCCATTATTTATGTGGATGAGGAAACAAGAGTAAACAGGACGGTAGTTTTAGGTTTGTATTTTATGTCTTCTTTCTTTTTCCCCCCTTGTCTTACCCTTCTCAAGGAAATGTATAAATAACATGTTTCTCCCTCAACTATCTGGTGCTATTGAATGACTAATTTAGTCCCTAAAGTTTCGTGAAAACACAAAAGTCTAACGACTTAAACCAAGTGAAAGCTAATGGTGCATTTAAACAAGTGAATGCCTAGTTGTGAGCAAAATCCATGATTGAACGTGCAGCGGTTGGAAGAGGTTCCGATTATTTCAAAATCTGGCCCCCAAACCTTTTGGGTCAAATGTGAACCTCTAAATGGCATTAAATGAGTAAAGCACACGGGCAGTGCTACTCTTGACCATGATTTCACAGTTTCTTTGCCAACAGTGTTCAGATTTTCATATATTACTTTTTTCCCTAACTGAACCACCGAAGACAGGAATTTTGTATGTATATACAGTGTGTGTGCATATACAAAATCATGATATGGTAGAATGAAATTACTTCCTTTTTCTACCGAATAGAAAGGTTTGGTTTGCTGTGAAATAAACCAGAAGTTGGAAAAACTCTGTAGTGATTAAGCATACTTAACCATTCCTTGTTGAGAAGTTGTAGACTCCCTTCTACCTTACACATTCACACCAGTTTGCACCAGTTTGCACAAATTCCTATCTGCAAAGCATAGAAGATGTTGAGCAAGCACTGCTCCTGAGACCAACGCGTTGAAAGGGCTTCCGTTCTGACGGGCGCCTGCTACTCCAGTGGCGATTGGCCATAGGCAGGTTCCAATCTGTTGAAAACTTGAGTCATTTTCAAAAGGATCCAATAAAGTTAAAAAATTACACTTTAAAGGCAGCAGTTCTTAAATTTGATCAACTCTAGTTTTGTTTAAAGCAAATATAAATCATAGATGAAATTGGTTTAAAAGGTATTGTTAGAAACTGGAGACTTTTTTAAACACTAAAGCACAGTTAATCCTAAAATAAAAGGATTGTTACAGGGAAGATGTTACATTTTAACCACAATGGACATTTTGATGATAGGGGTTTTGGAAAAGCCAAGTAAAAGCTATTTCATGATGTACCTAATATGGAAATAAGTATTCCAAAGGGATAATCTTGCGTATTTAGAGAAGTCCAAGTAATCTTTGAACTCCCTTGAAAAATAAATCTTTGTGACTGCAGAGTGCTTACCCTTGGTTTTCTTGATTCCGTGCAGTTATTTTTAAGGGGAAGAAGAGGGGCCAGGGTAATAAGACACTTTTTCTTAAAAATGTCCCTCAGTTACATAAGCACTTGTTTATGGGTGAATGCCAGGTGAATGAGGGTGCCTTTTTCTGGTTTTTCTTTCTCACCTACGTTTCCCCCCTTTCTCTTTCCATCATGTTTTGAACTCCACGTTGCAATACTCTGTCATAATAGAATGCAACTTTTAGATGTTTACTGCTGCGGTAGGTTGGAAATTTCCTTATTTGATTTGCCATAAACACCTTCTATAACATTACATGCAGCTTATTTGAAGCATGACCTCTGAATTAAGTTTTTATAAATCTGACTAGACAGACCTCTAGATTCCGGATTAGCAACAAACTTCTGTTGCCTCTCAGTCTCCATCTTAACAGTGCTTTTGAAGTTTATACAGAAAGCTTTAAAAGTTAGTTTGTGCCCTTGGTTTTTATTCTTACAACTGCTAAAATACCTCTGTACGCCTTATCTTTTATTCTTTCCTACATTGTATAATATATGTATAGAATTCATTGACCAACTGAAAGGTTGGGTGTCTGTAAATGAGACCAAAACGTGGGTTGCTTTTTTTCATGAAGTCATTTCTCTTGGGGGTTACTGTTAGTGAACAGCAGCTAACCTGTAACTGTGAATGCTTCGTGTCGTCAGTATTTGCATTACCTTCATAAACGTGTGCAAGTCCTGTGACTCCCAGCTTAACTGAAATACTGTTATGCCATCTAACTTGAGTACAGCAAACTGGTTTTAGGTTTTAATGGAATTGATGTAAAACGATACCCCATAAATAAAAAGTATTTGTGTTTGGTTTCAGAACTGATTTGTCAATTCTTTCTTCTCTTCTCAGAATTTTTCTTTAAAAATCACTTACGGTAGTTTCAAAGTATTTCGTGTTTTAATCTCTTTTGCTTTTCCCCAACTTTTTATATGGAAAAATTTCAAAGCTACGGAAAAAACGCAAGAATAACATAATGAACACTCATATACCTGTCACCTACGTTTTCCGTTGTTCACATTTTGCCACATTCTCTGTGCCACTCTGAGAGTGTGTGTGTGTGTGTGTGTGTGTGTGTGTGTGTATGTGTGTACTTCTCCCTATAGATACAGAGATGGAATTTTTTCTGAACTATCCTAAAGTAAGTTACATCATGACACTCCATATTTTGAAACAAGGGCATTCTTATAACCACAATACACTGCTCACACTCAAGAAATATAACATTGATACAATACTATTACCTAATATACAGTCCAGATGAAAACCTCCCCCTTGGTACCAAGAATGGCCTTGAGAATTATTTTATTTTTAATCCAGGGATAAGCAATGCATTTAGTCATCATGCATCTTCAGTTTCCTTTAACTTAGAATAGTTCCAGATACAGTATTTTAATAAGACAGTACAAACAGTCCTCAGCCAAAGAGGAAAACAAATTAAAATTCTTTTAATAAAATTAAAAATTTACTACTGTGGAGTATTTCTAAACATCGAGCTAATAACCTAGTACTTACCATGTGCCAGGAGCCAGGTAGAAATGACCATTTTTACTATCTCCAAGGCTACCACCCACTTAGTTTGTAAGTGTGTGTCAGCATTGGTCACCACTTTCTAAAACTGTCCTACACTAGAATCTTACTTCCCTGTGGCGGGGCCTCCAGCTCAGAGTGGATGCCCAGAAAATGGATGAGGAAGGAAGCAAGTCACATGGCCAGGAATTGTCAGGACCTAAGAAACCTCGTGTAGAGATCAGAGAATCCAGGAAGGACTGATACAGATGTTAAGATTTTTAGAAGCTTGAAAGCAAGAGAGGAGGTAGAGAACAAGATTACTAAAAAAACAGGATCCAGGTACACACTTTTATTTATTTTTTCTTTGGGGGCCATTTTATTTTCTTTAACATCTTTATTGGAGTATAGTTGCTTTATAATGTTGTGTTAGTTTCTGCTGTATAACAAGGTGAATCAGCTATACATACACATGTATCCCCATATCTCCTCCCTCTTGCATCTTCCTCCCACCCTCCCTATCCCACCCCTCTAGGTGGTCACAGAGCACCAAGCTGATCTCCCTGTGCTGTGTGGCTGCTTCCCACTAGCTATTTATTTTACATTTGGTAGTGTATATATGTCCATGCCACTCTCTCACTTCGTCTCAGCTTACCCTTCCCCGTTCCCGTGTCCTCAAGTTGATTCTCTACGTCATCTTTATTCCTGTCCTGCCCCTACGTTCTGCAGAACCATTTTTTTTCTTAGATTCCATATGTATGTGTCAGCATACAGTATTTGTTTTTCTCTTTCTGACTTACTTCACTCTGTATGACAGTCTCTAGGTCCATCCACCTCACTACAAGGAATTCAATTTCGTTTCTTTTGATGGCTGAGTAATATTTCATTGTATGTATGTGGCATATCTTCTTTATCCGTGCATCTATCAGTGGACTCTTACGTTGCTTCTGTGTCCTGGCTATTGTAAATAGTGCTGCAGGGAACATTGTGGTACATGACTCTTTTTGAATTATGGTTTTCTCAGGGTATATGCCCAGTAGTGGGATTGCTGGGTCGTATGGTAGTTCTACTTTTAGTTTTTTAAGGAGTCTCCATACTGTTCTCCATAGTGGCTGTGTCAATTTACATTCCCACCAACAGTGCAAGAGGGTTCCCTTTTCTCCACATACTCTCCAGCATTTATTGTTTGTAGATTTTTTGATGGCCATTGTGACCGGTGTGAGGTGATACCTCATTGTAGTTTTGATTTGCCTTTCTCTAATGATTAGTGATGTTGAGCATCCTTTCATGTGTGTGTTGGCAATCTGTGTATCTTCTTTGGAGAAATGTCCGTTTAGGTCTTCTGCCCATTTTTGGATTGGGTTGTATTTTTTTTGATATTGAGCTGCATGAGCTGCTTGTATATTTTGGAGATTAATTCTTTGTCAGTTGCTTCGTTTGCAAGTATTTTCTCCCATTCTGAGGGTTGTCTTTTTGTCTTGTTTATGGTTTCCTTTGCTGTGCAAAAGATTTTCAGTTTCATTAGGTCCCATTTGTTTATTTTCGTTTTTATTTCCACTTCTCTAGGAGGTGGGTCAAAAAGGATCTTGCTGTGATTTATGTCCTAGAGTGTTATGCCTATGTTTTCCTCTTAAGAGTTTTATAGTGTCTGGCCTTACATGTAGGTCTTTAATCCATTCTGAGTTTATTTTTGTGTATGGTGTTAAGAAGTGTTCTAATTTCATTCTTTTACATGTAGCTGTCAGTTTTCCCAGCACCACTTATTGAAGTCTTTTCTCTATTGTATACTCTTGCCTCCTTTATCAAAGATAAGGTGAGCATATGTACAGGGGTTTATCTCTGGGCTTTCTGTCCTGTTCCATTGATCTGTATTTCTGTTTTTGTGCCAATACCATACTATCTTGATTACTGTAGCTCTGTAGTATAGTCTGAAGTCAGGGAGCCTGATTCCTCCAGCTCTTTTTTGTTTCTCAACATTGCTTTGGCTATTCGGGGTCTTTTGTGTTTCCATACAAATTGTGAAATTTTTTGTTCTAGTTCTGTGAAAAGTGCCATTGGTAGTTTGATAGGGATTGCATTGAATCTGTAGATTGCTTTGGGTGGTATAGTCATTTTCACAATGTTGATTCTTCCAGTTCAAGAACATGGTATATCTCTCCATCTGTTTGTATCATCTTTAATTTCTTTCATCAGTGTCTTATAGTTTTCTGCATACAGATCTTTTGTCTCCTTAGGTAGGTTTATTCCTAGGTATTTGATCTTTTTGTTGCAGTGGTAAATGGGAGTGTTTCCTTAATTTGTCTTTCAGATTTTTCATCATTAGTGTATAGGGAATGCAAGGGAATTCTGTGCATTATTTTTGTATCCTGCTACTTTACCAAATTGATTGATTAGCTCTAGTAGTTTTCTGGTAGCATCTTTAGGATTCTCTATGTATAATATCATGTCTGCAAATAGTGACAGTTTTACTACTTCTTTTCTGATTTGGATTCCTTTTATTTCTTCTTCTTCTCTGATTGCTGTGGCTAAAACTTCCAAAACTATGTTGGATAATAGTGGTGAGAGTGGGTAACCTTGTCTTGTTCCTGATCTTAGTGGAAATGGTTTCAGTTTCTCATCATTGAGAACGATGTTGGCTGTGGGTTTGTCATATATGGCCTTTATTATGTTGAGGTAAGTTCCCTCTATGCCTACTTTCTGGAGAATTTTTATCATAAATGGGTGTTGAATTTTGTTGAAAGTTTTTCCTGCATCTATTGAGATTACCATATGGTTTTTATCCTTCAGTTTGTTAATATGGTGTATCACATTGATTGATTTGTGTATAATGAAGAATCCTTGCATTCCTGCGATAAACCCCACTCGATCATGGTGTATGATCCATTTAACATGCTGCTGGATTCTGTTTGCTAGTATTTTGTTGAGGATATTTGCATCTATGTTCATCAGTGATATTGGCTTGTAGTTTTCCTTTTTTGTGATGTCTTTGTGTGGTTTTGGTATCAGGGTGATGGTGGCCTCGTAGAATGTGTTTGGGAGTGTTCCTCTCTCTGCTGTATTTTGGAAGAATTGGAGAAGGATAGGTGTTAGCTCTTCTCTAAATGTTTGATAGAATTTGCCTGTGAATCCGTCTGGTCCTGGACTTTTGTTTGTTGGGAGATTTTTAATCACAGTTTCAATTACAGTGCTTGTGATTGGTCTGTTCATATTCTCTATTTCTTCCTGGTTCAGTCTCAGAAGGTTGTGCTTTTCTGAGAATGTGTCCATTTCTTCCAGGTTGTCCATTTTATTGCCATATAGTTGCTTGTTGTAACCTCTCATGATCCTTTGTATTTCTGCAGTGTCAGTTATTACTTCTCCTTTTTCATTTCTGATTCTATTGATTTGAGTCTTCATCCTTTTTTCTTTAATGAGTCTGGCTAATGGTTTATCAATTTTGTTTATCTTCTCAAAGAACCAGCTTGTAGTTTTACTGATCTTTGCTCTTGTTTCCTTCATTTCGTTTTCATTTATTTCTGATCTGATCTTTATGATTTCTTTCCTTCTGCTAACTTTGGGGTTTTTTTTGTTCTTGTTTCTTTAATTGCTTTAGGTGTAAGGTTAGGTTGTTTATTTGAGATGTTTCTTGTTTCTTAAGGTAGGATTGTATTGCTATAAACTTCCCTCTTAGAGCTGCTTTTGCTGCATCCCATAGGTTTTTGGTCATCGTGTTTTCATTGTCATTTGTTTCTAGGTATTTTTTGTTTTCCTCTTTGATTTCTTCAGTAATCTCTTGGTTATTAAGTAGTGTATTGTTTAGCCTCCATGTGTTTGTATTTTTTACAGTTTTTTTCCTGTAATTGATATCTAGTCTTATAGCGTTGTGGTTGGAAAAGATACTTGATATGATTTCAGTTTTCTTAAATGTACCAAGGCTTGATTTGTGACCCAAGACATGATCTATCCTGGAGAACGTTCCATGAGTACTTGAAAAGAAAGTGTATTCTGTTGTTTTTGGATGGAATGTCCTATAAATATCAATTAAGTCCATGTTGTTTAATGTATCATTTAAAGCTTGTGTTTCCTTATTTATTTTCATTTTGGATGATCCGTCCATTGGTGAAAGTGGGGTGTTAAAGTCCCCAACTATGATTGTGTTACTCAATTTCCCCTTTTATGGCTGTTAGCATCTGCCTTATGTATAGAGGTGCTCCTATGTTGGGTGCATAAATATTTACAATTGTTATATCTTCTTCTTGGATTGATCCCTTGATCATTATGTAGTGTCCTTCTTTGTCTCTTTTAATAGTCTTTATTTTAAAGTCTATTTTGTCTGATATGAGAATGCTACTCCAGATTTCTTTTGACTTCCATTTGCGTGGAATATCTTTTTCCATCTCCTCACTTTCAGTCTGTATGTGTCCCTAGGTCTGAAGTGGGTGTCTTGTAGACAGCATATATGTGGGTCTTGTTTTTGTATCCATTCAGCCAGTCTATGTCTTTTGGTTGGAGCATTTAATCCATTTACATTTAAGGTAATTATGTATGTTCCTTTTACCATTTTCTTAATTGTTTTGGGTTTTTTATTGTAGGTCTTTTCCTTCTCTTGTGTTTCCTGCCTAGAGAAGTTCCTTTAACATTTGTTGTAAAGCTGGTTTGGTGGTGCTGAATTCTCTTAGCTTTTGCTTGTCTGTAAAGGTTTTAATTTCTCTGTCAAATCTGAATGAGATCCTTGCTGGGTAGAGTAATCTTGGTTGTAGGTTTTTCCCTTTCATCACTTTAAATATGTCCTGCCACTCCCTTCTGGCTTGCAGAGTTTCTGCTGAAAGATCAGCTGTTAACCTTATGGGGATTCCCTTGTATGTTATTTGTTGCTTTTCCAACTTGCTGCTTTTAATATTTTTTCTTTGTGTTTAATTTTTGATCACTTGATTAATATGTGTCTTGGTATGTTTCTCCTGGATTTTCCTGTATGGGACTCTCTGCGTTTCCTTTCCCATATTAAGGAAGTTTTCAACTATAATCTCTTCAAACATTTTCTCAGTCCCTTTCTTTTTCTCTTCTTCTTCTGGGACCCATATAATTCGAATGTTGGTGTGTTTAATGTTGTCCCAGAAGTCTCTGAGACTGTCCTCAATTCTTTTCATTCTTTTTTCTTTATTCTGCTCTGTGGTAATTATTTCCACTATTTTATCTTCCAGGTCACTTATCCTTTCTTCTGCCTTTGTTATTCTGCTATTGATTCCTTCTAGAGAATTTTTAATTTCATTTATTGTGTTGTTCGTCTTTTGTTTGTTCTTTAGTTCTTCTAGGTCGTTGTCAAATGTTTCTTGTATTTTCTTCATTCTATTTCCATGATTTTGGATCATCTTTACTGTCATTACTCTGAATTCTTTTTCAGGTAAACTGCCTATTTCCTCTTCATTTGTTTGGTCTGATGGGTTTTTACCTTGCTCCTTCATCTGCTGCATATTTCTCTGTCTTCTCATTTTGCTTAACTTACTGCATTTGAGGTCTCCTTTTCGCAGGCTGCAGGTTTGTAATTCCCGTTGTTTTGGTGTCTGCCCCCAGTGGGTAAGGTTGGTTCAGTGGGTTGTGTATGCTTCCTGGTGGAGGGGACTGGTGCCTGTGGTCTGGTGGATGAGGCTGGATCTTGGCTTTCTGGTGGGCAGGACCGCGTCCGGTGGTGTGTTTTGGGGTGTCTGTGAACTTATGATTTTAGGCAGCCTCTCTGCTAATGGGTGGGGTTGTGTTACTGTCTTGCTAGTTGTTTGGCATGGGGTATTCAGCACTGGATCTCTCTGGTCGTTGAGTGGAGCTGGCTCTTAGCGTTGAGATGGAGATCTCTGGGAGAGCTGTTGCCGATTGATATTATGTGGGGCCAGGAGGTCTCTGGTGGTCCAGTGTCCTGAACTCGGCTCTCCCACCTCAGAGCCTTAGGCCTGACACCCGGCCGGAGCACCAAGTCCCTGTCAGCCACACGGCTTGATGAAGAAACGCCGCGACGCAGTGATGGCGTGACCGGAAGTCCTCAGTCTTTTAATTGGCGATGTAGCTGGTTCGTTCAACTATAGCTTGGGCCAAAAGCTATGGGTCAGACCAGGAAAATCTCTGGTCTTCCAGACATCCACAAAGATTGGGGATGGGTGGTAGATGTAGATAAAGGAAAATTCTGACCCTGAATTGTTGGAAAGCAGTGGGAGGTAACAAATCTTAAGACAGGGAATTCTTAACCTGGGCTACAGCAAACAGTAGGAAGTCATGAGGCAATTATCCACTAACAGGAAATAGGAACACGAGATGTATTCTCCAGGCAATACTAGTGGTCCACCTAAAAATTAACAGGAATTGAAATAAAGTTCTCCAGCAAGGTGTTTGGAACAAGCTAGACTGGAGAGAGATTAAGTCACTAATGCCTGCTCCAGATGAAAAACCCAGCTGAAGTGCATTGCAGACAGACCTATAAGGGAAAAATTTACAGGGAGGTCACTCTAAAGGGAGGGTATTTTTAAAGATAGCTTTTTGAAATGATGGAACAAAGAGGAAAGAGAACCAAAAGATGAACCACATAACCCCCCGCCCCCTGCCCCCCGAAAAGGGATGATCATTGAGTCGGCTCCAGGGCTGTAAAAGTGAGGAGGGAAATAGCTACTTCTGGACTTTCTTCATATGTCTGAACCTACGGGAAGGCAGGACCTGTTTTCCATGATGCTGTAAGGTGGGTTACATCATACTGAAATGACTCATTTGAATGTTATCCCCAAATTCTGATGTGAAAAATAGCTTTTAGGCAGAAGCTTAGAGAAAAGCTTTTGTGATTCCTTTAGAAAAGAATTGCCTGTGGAACTTTGCTATAGCTAGAAGGGAAAAAAAAAAAACTATCACGTGAGGAAATAATACATCAAGCTTTCTGGCCCTGTCTACTTAGCTAAGCTTGCAGGGCAGAAGATTATCCAAAGTAAGGCACGTTCGCCACTTTTGGCACGTTCAGCAGAAAATAGTTTGGTTTTTTCCCCCTGAATTTGTTCCTAACATTTATCTTCTATTGCCTTAACGAAAAATCATCCCAAGTATAGAAGTACTTGCTTAGAAATTATGGTGAGTGAGTAAGTAGGATGTGCTGAGAATAATAATGGGAAACTGAAAAAAAATGACTCTAGTCATTAAATGGAAATTTTTTAAAACACCGTTTAAAATGTAAATCTCTTCTCCCAAAGAAATGTATTCAGTCCATTGAAGGAAATTCTCTTGTAATCACTCTGAAGAATGTGGATTGTGAAGAACCCTGGCCATGAGAAGGTAAGCTGAGGAAGTTTGGTTTTTCCTCTGACACTTTCCAGCAGAGACATCTCAGAATTGCCTAAATTTGAATATCTGAAATTCAAACTACTGTTCTCTAGAAGTCTTGGGATAAATGTATGGTGATTAAAGAGAGCTGCAGCTGTACTCGTTACCAATGAACTAACTCACCAAAGAGTTTTGGACCAACTTTTAATAGTATATTGAAAGCCGCTGCATTTTGTCTCTTAAGTGCTTATTATTTATTTTGGCTTCATTACCTGTCATGGCTCCTACATGTTCCGTCTCAAGAGTAGGACTTGGACAAGGGTTATCCTTCGCATGTACTCCCAGAGTCACCGCGTAAAATAATAGGTACCTTTTAACAACCTATTCTGCATGTCTTAAAGTGCTCGTAAATCCTTCCAAACCTTATTCCTCCTCCATCAAGGTTGATTTTCAGATTCTCAATATAATCATCTTTATTAACTTTAATTGTATGTTTAGGCAGAATTCCTATGTGAAATTGGGACCATAAGCATTAAAATGTATAAGCGTGCAGAGAGAGGACCAGGGTAGATAGAAAATCAACAGACTGAAGAATTAGGAAGGACCTCTGGACGGGTGGTCTTCTGCTAATTGGGCATAAGTGGCATCAACCACTTATAAATGGTAGACCAGAAAGACACTGACTCAGTTGGAGCTGAGAGTTCCTTTTGGAGAGTTGAGCATTATAGGGACAGATGGGGACTCATCCAAGGACTGCCCCTAGGGAGGTGCAGCAGTGCACACAAAGATAGCGATGGAGGTGGCAGAGAGGTTGACTGAAGAGTTTGTGGTTGTCACCAAGAGATAGCAATATAATTGATGAAAAGATGCCAACAGAGGAAATCTCCTTTAATGGTAAAGCATATGGAATGTACTGAGGCAGCCGTCTAAAGCAAGAGATGATAAAGCATGTTCCCTGGTGGTCCCTGGTGGAGGAACTGCTTCCCAGATCCCCAGAGTTCACCACGGGGATGTCCAGCTCTAGTTGAGTGCAAGGATTCCACCAGGCACGAGATGCTCTCTTTGCCCTCTCACGGGAGGCAGGGGGTGCATAACCGTCTGCTGTCCTCTGGAGCCTTTGGCCATAAGCCTGCCCACCCACCTGATGGGAGGAGTTGATGCAGGACACCCCAGCACGGTCCCTGCAGGAGGGGGTGGAAGGCCAGTTCTCCGGGAGCACCCTCCCCAGGCCCAGCTGCTAGGCATTTCATAGAGGGGAAGACACACATGAGAGGAAGACCCCAAAGGTTCTGGAAGGGGAGTGGGGAGCCTTGGTGCTGGGAGGTGAGAAGGGTCAGACGGCACAGCTTAGTGGAGGGCACCTCCGTGGGGAGAGGTGGGGAGCAATGGGAGGCCAGTGCTGGGCGAGCAGCAAGTTCACCTGAGACCCAGAGCTTGTATTGTGTCTGGGTCAAACCTCCCACAGAGGCATTGACTGCCCTCATTCAGTTACAGAGAGGGCATGCAGGCTAGCGGAGATCCTGTGCTCTTCCCTCTTCATCAGAAAGGGCATAATTTTCATACAGCATATGTTTTTCTGTGCAGTGAGTGTCAGAATCTTTGCAGCTAGGCAGCTGCATTGCTGAGAACTCCCCCTGCCCCCCAGGCCCACCCTCCCTGCTATTATAAAAGAATAGGTTGCTGAAGGCACCTGTAACCATCTCTTGCTCCAGAGGTGGAGATTCGGAGATAAGGGAGCAGACTTCCATGGGTCTTTTTAGGCAGAGTATTTTTAAAATTCTGACCACCATGAGATGACATTGCAGGATCCTGAACAAGAGAAAATGAGACTTTTCATCTTTCTGGTTCATCGCGGTCATCGTCGTGACTTTAGCACACTGATACCAAGTGCATGCACGTGGATTTTGTTTTGAGAGTTGGTTGCCAGCAGGCTGTAATGGATTCGAGGGGTGCAGTAAAGAAGGCCAGTTGTTGGCTTCATAACATCGTGGAGCTCCTTTCAGAAGATAAGGCGGCCAGCCAGGCAATGTGCTCTACACTGATCTACACTGAAGATCTACTAACTGATCTTCCAGGAGATTACTGAGTAACTTGTCCTAAGTGACATAGCTGGAAGGTGGGGGAGCTGGGGTTTGAGCCCAGGTGGATGTCTCCACCCAGCAATTTGCCGGGGTGCCCACGTGGTGTGGAGAAAGTTGGCCAGGAGGCGGATGGAAGCGTGTAAGCCCTACGTGTGCTGCTTGTTTCTCTGATGGACTTACTGTTGCCCCTCTCCTGCTAACTTTATAGAGAGTTTTGGCCGATTTTTCAGAAGTGGGGTTGTTTAGGGATTGGGTGAGCATCAGCCACGGAATTGAAGTCACTGGAGGGAGGCTGTTGCTGACTGACCGATTTCAGAAGTTTGGGGCTGCCTTCCAGAGGCATGGTGTGATGTGTGGCTGTTTGCCAACAGCACCAAGCAATTAATTCTGACATTGTCTACCCAGAGACAGCATCCGATCCCACAGGTTAAGGGCTCAGTCCCACGGGACTGCACCCGCACTTCAGATGCTAATCCCAAATCCAGGTTATCACCTGGGCTTCTAGTTAACTGGCTATAAATTTGCTAAATTTCCCACACCGCTTCCTTAGGTTCGATTAATTTGCTAGAGTGGCTCATAGAACGTAGAGAAACACTTACATTACCAGTTTAGTGTAAAAGAATATAACTCAGGAATAGCCAAACGGAAGAGATGCTTAGGACAAGGTATGTGGGGCACGGGGAGCTTCCATGCTTCCCGAGCACCACCGTCCCCAAATCTTCACGTGTTCATCAACCTGAAAGCTCTCTGAACTCTGTCCTTTTGGGTTTTTAAGGAGGCTTCATAATAATAGGCCTGATTAGTTAAATCATTGGCTATTGGTGATTGAACTCAATCTCCAGACCCTCTCTGAAGATGAGGGGGTAAGTCTGAAAGTTCCAACCCTCTAATCACAGGGCTGGTTCCCTTGGCAACCAGCCCCTCCTTAAGTTACCTAGGGGCTTTCTAAAACCCATCTCATTAACATAGCAAAAGACACCATAGTTTCTAGTCACCTAGAGAAATTCGAAGGATTTTAGGAGCTCTGTGTCAGGAACTGGGATGAAGACCAAATATATGTTTCTTATAAGTCCCAATATCATATGTGGATCCTGATACAAGGCTGTCACTGATCAATAGAGACAAGTTTAAAATGCGTTCTAGCAGTTACACGTTCCTATGGCCAATGAACAATCCACTTTTCCCTCCTGTTTCGAATTTGGAGTATTTTCAAGATAAAGAGGAGAAAAGAGATGGTGATGGAGTGAAGGACTGAAGGAAGAAGGAGGAAGGACCCCAAAGCACAGGTGGAGGTTTAGGAGAGGGACCAGTTTTCCCGAGACAGCAGATGTTTGTAAATGGGTAGGACGTAGTAAAGAGTTCTCGCCTTACGGCCTTGATTTTCTCAGGGACGGACTCAGAGATTTCTACTGAGAGGGAGAAAGAAATCAGAGATTTCTACTGAGAGGGAGAAAGAAATCAGAGATTTCTACTGAGAGGGAGAAAGAAGAGGTAGGAGTTTCAAGGAAAGAGAGGAAAGTTTGGAAGAGCCTCTGGGGAGAATGAGAACAGATGATTAAGGAATAGGCCTCATTGCCGTGAGAGAAATAAAAAGTAAAAATAAGACTAGGCTCTGTAACTGTGGCACAGGAAGAAGTGAAGGGTCCAGGACATTAGGTCCAGGTGGCATGGCCAGCAGGCTCCAGCCCCCAGCTGGAATTGATATAAAAGGTGGCAGGATTTGGACGTTGGGCTCCTCTGACCTGGGAAGCTCCTGTCTCTTGGCAGACTGCTGAGACTACCCACCTCTGGACATGCCTTTTGAGAAATAAGGGAGACCCAGTGAAGCCATGGCCCCTGACATCCTTGAAGGCTTGCATATACGTTGCATTGTTTTCTGGGTGAAGGGATGGCGAAACAAAGTAGAAGTTTCCATAGCTGGGTTGCCATTCCTACCAGTCTTCAAATCCAGACCAGCCCTGTGGTCAGCCCTGTTCCTGTGGAATGGCCAAAAGACTGGGGCAGAATGACCTCAAGTGTAGGAAGTTAGCAGGGAAAGACTGAGGCAGGCATGAGAAATTTCCCAAGTTCCTGGAGTGCTGTAATCCAGCCAGGGCTTTCTGTGGCTTTTGAGCTGCAGGCACGATGGAAGATGGCATCTGTGTGATTATTTGGGGGCACTGGAGGGGATCAGCTGGTGGATTAAAAAGGAAAAGTGGGACAAGGGGCGTGCTGTGCCTCAGAATTACAATTCCAGGAATACCAGACTACTCCTTACTAATTTGGAACAAACATCAGAGGAGGTCAAATTTTTCCAAGGCAGAGAGTGAGATACTAAGGTAGAAGGACAATTAATGACCGCTTAGGTAAAGAGGACTCATCCAGTGGTGCTCCAGTGGGCCATCTCCAGGGCTAGATTCCTGCCTGGCATCTAGGAGATCTTGAAGGATGTTCTGGAGGAAGGAAGTGTGGGAGACCAAGACTCTAACTAGGTAGGAGACAATTATTCTGGTGGGGAGCAGTCTAGAAATGGAGCTGACGGTCAGTGGGAGGAAACGGAAGAATGGGTCTGGTGGCCTGACCCCAGGACTATGACATCGTCATAAGCATGACAACACATTTAAGAAATATAGAAAGAAGAAGGAGAGCTTGACCTTCCCCATCATTATCCCATCCTGTACTCGCCAAATCCTAGCTGGATGAGCTCCATGGACCCAGGTGGTCCTAATATCAGGCCCATCAGAAGACAGGAGACTGTACCTCTTTCAAGGTGTTAGTAAAGTGGAGGGGTTGGAAACATATTCTGGGGTTTTTTTCAATATGAGAAGTCAAATGATAGCTGAATAACCCCTGTCATTTTCAAAATGTATCTCCTATTTGATGAGAAGCTGGAAGGACAGACACATTGCATAAGAGCCAGATTGTCTAGAACCCATTATCTGGTGGTTGTGATTGTGGGAGACCAGCCAGCATGAATTGTGGACCCTATTAGGGAACAAGTGGGGGAGTGACAGTTTCTTCTCTTACATGAAAATCCATGTCATAATGGTGGGTCAGGTCCACTCAAAACTTCTCACCTTACCTCAACTGTCCCATTAGTTTAACACTTTGTCATTACCTATACAGCAGGCAGAGTGGAGGAAATCACAGCCCTCATCAAAAACAAAAGTGGTGGTTGTGTAGAGGAGGACGTATATATCACACTAGATAACACTTCCATATTCTTTCATTCATATTCATATTCCATATTTCACATTCATTCAAGTGTTCACACTAGATGACACGTCCTGCACTTGGGGTCTCTCTTTGAGACAATGGGACAAGAGCAGAGAATGTGCCATATTGGCCTATGTTTTCAGAAAGCTCTTGAGAAAAACCATCAGGTGCAACAATTAATGTAAAAGCTATAAGACCTTTCATAATACGGGGGGCCCAAAGACCATGGGAAATAAGACCAATTCTTATTCTAAAATGATAACACTCTTGGGAAGTATGTGGATATCATATGAAGTTTGGCTTCCTGCAGTGGCTAAGTTGTTTTGGACAACCTCCTGCTAAGAATAACTAGAAAAGTTAGGCAAAATAATAAAAATCTGTTTGAAGGGATTGCAAAGCTACTAAGGAAGTGAACATTTGTTAGGTAAGATCTAGAGGTAGAAAGAAGCCAAGAGAAATGAGCCTAGGATCCGAGGCTCATCTTTTTCCTTTCAGACAATTGTCAATTCTGAAAGCGAAAGCAGAGGCTGAGGGGCTCAGAAGACCTTTTTGGGGTTTCCCAGGGACAAGGGGGACAAAACTAGAGTTCGGAGTGTCCCAGGGAGGATGGGCTCTGGTAACCAGACTTATGGTTAGGACCCTGAGAAGCTGGGGGCATGGTGAGGTCTACGAGTAAGGATGAGCTAGAAACAGACCAGTACTCACAGGACTAGAGCTCAGTTCCAAATCAATTCAGTCCCTCATGGGATTAGGTTAATTGCCTCAGTCTAACTGCCTGACAGAACCAGAAGTAAATTTTCTCTGGAAAAAATAGATCATCCACAGTGATACATAAATGAAGTAAAATTCTATTCACTCATGAAAAGAGAATTAAAACGGAAAGCAAAGAGATGTAATTTATCTTCAGGAACGCTAACAGACGAAGAAAATAACACAGAATCTAGTGATGCTGACATTGGTGTTTTCATACTAGATGTGGGTGTCTTTGGTTTCTGCTGAGACTTACTTCTAAGCTTGATCTTACTGCCTTTTTGGAACATGTGAGTTCACACCTCTCCAGCTACGGTGACGGGACCTTGGGTACAAACCTGTCCCGACAGGTACCAATCCACCGCCTTGGCTGAGTCTTTCATATTCTTTTCCTCAGGAATTTGAACTAAGACATACTGAATCAGTCAGGAGGAAATAGGTGAGTATGAGATCTATAATATCATGAAGATTTGGGGTAGCTCGACATTTGACACTGTTTACACGTCAATAAGTCAGAAGTAAAAGCCGTTTAGCAAAGAGCAACAGTAAGAAGCAGGTATGGGATGTACAGTTGCCTGAGAGACGGATGGGGCAGCTTTGTTCCCACAGTTCCAGGTCCACAACCCATTTTCCAACCCCTTTGTTCTGCTTTTCAATATCTTTTTAATATCCATAAGACTACTGAAGACTTGAAATAAACTGTCTTTTATTAGTTAAAAAAATATCATACAGAACCTCATGCTGTGTCTACAATTTCTTGTACACAGTGTTAGCAATCGGTAAAAAATAACCAGGCCTACAAAAAGGACAAGATTTTTTTAAGGGGGAAAAATCCATAGAAAAAAGATCCATCAGAGATTCAGATATTAGGGTTATCTGACATGGAATTTAAATAACTGTAAATGAATATTTATAAGACAATTTCAGCAGAGAACTGGAAACTCTAAAAAAGAATCAAATGGAAATTCTAAAACTGGAAAACTTAATTCGATGAAGCTGACAACTCAGTGGATCGGATTTAACAGAAGATTAAACATGACGTAGACAGAATTAGTGACTAGAAGATGATGTCAGAAAAAATCTAGATGAAAGCACAAACTTTAAAAAATGTAGAAAATATAGAGACAAGTCAAGAGATTTATGGCACAGTGAAAAGCTCTAAAATACACATAATTTGAGTCCTAGAAAAAGAGGAGAGAGAAAGCAGAAGCAATATTTAAAGAAATAATTTCCCAAAAATAATGAAAGATGACAAACCCCAATTAAAGACCCCTACAAACACCCAAGCAGGGCAAATATAAAGGAACCAGACTTAAGTACATACAAGGAAAACTTCTGAAAAAACAAAGAAAATCTTAAAAAGTAGCCACACCTGTAGGTAGCAACAGTAAAATATTATAGACAAATTAAAAACAAACAACAACCAGAGGCACTGGAGAGTAAGCAAAAGCAGAATCTGAAGGGAAGTTGATGCCCTTTTTTATAGCGGTTAGTCTAGGGCATGCCAAAGTCTGCACCACGTGGGATGAGTAAAACGTTGTTAGAAATCCTACAATCTTTCAAATAATCAGAGGAAAGATTTCAGGGCAACCATAGCCCCTAGAAAGTAAGAGGGGAATCCCAGAAACAGAGCCAAAAGGAGAAATCCCAAATTCTGAGTATAAACTCGGCCCAAATCTTCACCTAATCCCTGAACCATGCATGTGCAGTGCAGTTTGCAAGGAGCCCAGCTCAAGATAAAACTGCTGAAATGAATTTTGAGTTACCACACAATAGAGTTTGCCATTTGAATGGAAGCAAGTTAACACTCTATGGAGGAACTTAACAGAACCCAGAGTTTCCACAACAAAACAGTCACAATATCCAGGATACAGTCTACAATTACTTATGAAGAACCCAGAAAATATAACGGAATCTCAAAAGATGACTATCAGCAGAGACTGGTCCTGAGATGATCCAGATATTAGAATTAGTAGACAAGAATTTTAAAGTGGATATTATAACTAGCTCAACATAAAAGAAAATGTGGTCATAATAAGGGAAAGGATAGGAAATCGCAACAGAGAAATTAGAATATCTTGTAAATACAACAAAATGAGAATTCTAGGATTAAAAAAATTCAAAACTGAGGGCTTCCCTGGTGGCGCAGTGGTTGAGGGTCCGCCTGCCGATGCAGGGGATACAGGTTCGTGCCCCGGTCCGGGAAGATCCCACATGCCGCGGAGCGGCTGGGCCCATGGGCCATGGCCGCTGAGCCTGCGTGTCCGGAGCCTGTGCTTCACAGCGGGAGAGGCCACAACAGTGAAAGACCCGCATACCGCAAAAAAAAAAAAAAAAAAAAAAAGTACTGTATCCTTTTGTGCACTTTCCTGTATGTTCTTCTTAATAAGAAGTCAACAACAGAAAAACCTTCCTACAAAAAAAAATGAAGCAAACCTTCAAGCTTGGATAACCCCACCAATGAATTCTTCCCAACATTTGAGGAAGAGATTACACTAACATTTTGAATCTTGTTTTATAATCAGTGTAATCTAAGAACTTTACAAGAAAGAATACTATAGGTCAACTTCTTTTGTGGCATATGTACAAAATCTTAAAATATTAAATCAAACTTGATAAAGAGTATAAAGTTGGGTTTATTCCAAGAGTGAGAAGTTACTTTGGAAAATCAATCAATGCAATCTACTATATTTACAACATGAAGGGGAAAATCATATAATAATCTCAAGAGTTAATAAAAATTTCACTCAAGCATCTGAGGTTCATTAATTATGTATCTGATGGTTCATACAGCTAATCATCTGAGAAATACAAATTAGAACCCAGTGAGATGCTTTTACTCAAACCCTGGAGTGGGTACGATGAAACGTAAAATGACTGACAATCCCCAGGTTAGTGAGGAGATGGAACACCTGAAACTCTTATCCATGGCTGGTGTGAGTAAACTTGGTACAAATGCCATGGAAAATCATTTGTCATTATCAATTAAACTTGAACACACACAATCCCTGTGATTCCTCATTTCCCCCCCAGGTATAACTCACCAGACAGGCTCACGCACCTGTGCCAAATGATACTGAAATGCAAGTTCAGAGCAAACCACCCCTACATGCAACAGCATCGGTGATTATTACAATTCTACTACCAAGTGAAAGAAACAAGATGCACCTCACTCTCTGTAATTCCCTTCAAAACCAGAAAAACTAATTTGTAGTGTTAGAAGTCAGGACAGTCGTTACCTCTGAGGAAGAGGGAAGGACTCGTCATTTGGAGAGAGAATAGGTGGTGGGCGGGGATGAAGTTCTAAGGTTCTGGTAGTGACTTGTTTGTCTTAGGATGATTGTCTTTTTTCACTTGGAATAACTCGTGGAGATGTACACAATATTTGTGCCCTTTTTAGGTATCTATATTCTGCTTCAATAAAATAATTTATATTAACATAATAGCATAGGAAATTGTCCATTTTACTGAAGTTCTAAAATCTTTGCATTGCCATACAAATACTATCTTGGTGTCTTTTTTTTTTTTTAATTACTTAATTTATTTTTGGCTGCGTTGGGTCTTTGTTGCTGCGCGCGGGCTTTCTCTAGTTGCGGCGAGCTGGGGCTACTCTTCGTTGCGGTGCGCGGGCTTCTCACTGCGGTGGCTTTTCTTGTTGCAGAGCACGGGCTCTAGATGCGCGGGCTTCAGTAGTTGTGGCACACGGACTTAGTTGCTCCGCGGCATGTGGTATCTTCCCAGACCAGGGATTGAACTGTGTCCCCTGCATTGGAAGGCGGATTCTTAACCACTGCGCCACCAGGGAAGTCCCTAGCCTGGCTTCTTTTTCTGAAAGGCAGCAACAATTCATCCTGTGAGTATATAAACCCTAACATAGCCCAAGAATTAAGGCAGTGGGTGCAATGTATATGGAATGTGAAGCATCCAGATAGATCCCTAGGCTGTCACAACAGAGCCACAGCGCTGCCAGGAACCTCAAGGACCAGAAGACGATTTAAGAAAATCCTTTATGGGCCAAGAGCTTCGAAAAAGTCTCGGTTAACAAATATCCTATGGGCACTCTCCTCCTCTGCTGACTGGTCGTCATGGATCACAAGCAATCGAGGCATGAAAAGTTTGCTGCCAAAATTACGGCACGTGATATCTGCTGAGCTCTTTTTATGGTCCAGGCCCACTTTGCAGGCAATAACTTTCTTAGTCCTCACTATAACCTTATCATTCTCATGACATGGATGAAAATATCAGAGGCACAGACTGGTGCAGCTATTCCCACAGGGTGAAGAGACAAGGTTTGAACCCACCAATCTGGCCACAGGGTCCCTATGCCTAACTTCTATCCACGTAGCTGCTCCAGGCTAATTAGCAGCTTTACAAACTACTCTTGCACACATCTCAGTAATGGGATGGAAGGAATACAATTTTTTTTTATGTGCTGGTAGAATGTTTTTCCCTCCCAAAGAAAATATTATATATTTTTTCCTCTGTTGGCTATGGTTAGAAACTCATCTGCGTGGAAAGCCCTTGCTTTAGCAAGCTTTACAATAGAAAACTCATCTTCCTGCCTAGTCGAGGGGGAGGCTTGCGATTAGGGGAGGCTGCTGACCCACTAGAAGCTTCTGACCTCAGGAGAGCTTGGCTGTGACAGTGAGTAACTCTACCCGTTTCTGGAAGCAATAGAAACCCTCTGTTTACAAAGCCCTGTTCTGCTCAGCCGCCTGTCCAGTTCAAACCCCAATTCTTCAGGAAGAAAAGAGATTATAGACTGTGAATCATTTTGTAACATCAGACTTTCCTCAGTGGAACACCGTTTAAGTGTTTTTGGTTTTTTTGGTCTGGGCTCTTTTGGTTTTTATTTATCTCTTTATTTGAAGATACATGAAATTCTGTGAATCTGTTTTTTGTTTCTCTGATGAGCAACTGGGCCAATGTAGGGACCAGAAATCCAGATTTTGACACTTTCCCGCCTCCTTTAAGCTGTTAAAAACATTCTGCATTTCTAAAGTTTCACATTTTGGCTTGATCTGACTTTATCTTATAGTAACTGAAAGCTAGTTACTTCAAATTAAGTTCTAAGCAAGTAAGTGTCCAAGGATATACTAATAGCTAAAATATTATGCATCATGTCCTTATGACTCATTTCTTTCTGGAAATGTGTTTCTGGAAATAGTTGATTCAAGAAAGTGACTTAAGAGAAGATAAGTCAACCCTGACACAGCTCAGATTGTTTAGGGGTGCCGGGCTGTCTGGGAAGTCTGATTCCAGCCCAGGTAACTTTTGGGTGTCAGCAGATGGCAAAGTGTTTGCCGGGATAAAGTCTGACTGAAGCCAATGTGAATTGTAACTGCTGCGGTGTTTCTGCTTGTCTGGGCAGCGATCTCAATATGTGAGACCTGCTAGTCTGGCTCATTTCATGCAACTTCATTATATGAATACTAATTGTATGGATTCTCTTAGATGCCTACTTGGTGCCACAAATAACTCAAATGTCATCAAATAGTTTAAGAAGAGGCATAAAAAAAGAAAAAAAGAAGAGGCATAGAGGACTTCCCTGGGGGCACAGTGGTTAAGAATCCACCTGCCAATGCAGGGAGCACGGGTTTGATCCCTGGTCCAGAAAGATCCCACATGCCGCGGAGCAACTAAGCCCGTGCACCACAACTACTGAAGCTCGTGCGCCTAGAGCCCGTGCTCCACAGCAAGAGATGCCACCGCAGTGAGAAGTGCGCGCACCGCAACTAAGAGTAGCCCCCCGCTCGCCGCAACAAGAGAAAACCCGTGTGCAGCAACGAAGACCCAATGCAGCCGAAAATAAATAAATAAGTAAATAAATTTATTGGAAAAAAAAAAAAGAAGAGGCATAGAATGACAAGTTTACTGTGAGCCAGCCCTTCCCAGATTCTAGTTTCTGTTTCTTGGAGAAGAGCTGATTCCAGTGTTCTCAGTGGAACGGAATTTGGATCCTGTTGTTTTCCTGTTGCGTCCCCAGATTGCAGCAGCAACCAAGAACATACGACTGGGATGCTTTGCTTATTGCTTATGACCTAGTGATAAAATGTCTTGTCCTTTACCTAAATTTAATTTTTTTTAAAATAATAAGTGAGCATGGTTATGAATTATATAATTCAGAGAGGATCCTAATGAAAACCAACAGTCATCTGCATCACTCATTCACTCCCAGCTCAGTTCAAGCCAAACTGTGAAACTTTGCAAATGCAAGAATGTGCTTAACAAGCTTAATATACAAGAGTTAATACGCAAGAGTTTTCTCTTGCTGTTTGATGGTTTGTTCTCCAATTTTTCTGTTTCCTACTGAGTCATGTTATTCAGTTGGTTTATCATATCTTTCTCTTTAATGTTTTGGGCCTTCATCAAATACGTGATGACCTGGCAGAAAATCTGCAAATTCCCTTTTCTTGAACCTATCAGAGAACTGAGGTTGCAGGTCAACCAACTATCTTGAAATCTAGGGAATTCCCTGGTGGTCCAGTGGTTAGGACTCCGTGCTTGCACTGACATGGCCTGGGTTCAATCTCTGATCGGAGAACTAAGATCCCGCAAGCTGTGCAGCGCGGCCAAAAAAGAAAAAAAGAAATCTAAGGAAAGACAGGCACCTCCAAGGAGGGATGGGCTGTGAGCACTTATTTGGCCAGGGCAGATGCTTCTAGATACAGTACAAGTTGGTAAGAAGAATTCAACTAAGATTTTTAATGAATTGCTAAGGGCTGAATGTGACTAGCATAAAAATATGAAACTCCTTGGAGCTACAGAATTTGCACCGATTTGCAGGTTCTTCACTGGAGCTCACCAGGTGCTCACAGAAAGGCTGGGGACAGGACAGTGACGATGGTTTGTGTCACGGCCAGGAACACTGAGTTTAGGGAGTCACCTCCTTCAGAGCAAGCCTGCTCTTTGTCTTCGAGGAGGCATCGCCTCATTCCTTGAGCTGCTCCCAGCAGACACAACCCTGAGAAGTGCCCTGGGAAAGGGGCTGAGAGCTTGCATTCTTGGTACACCCAGTAGGAACTTGCAGGCACCCACATGGCCGAGCACCTCTCCCGACAAGGTCAAGAACCAGTCTCAGAGGACCCGGCCCAGAGAGCTCTTCCGTTGAATAGGGAAGATCGCTTTCCTGCCCACCAGGCCCGGGCCACGGGCTTACTGTTTGAACAGGAGGATGTGAAATAGTGGAAATGAAAGGTCAGAACCTGCCCCTCTAGCCTTGAAGGATTGTAGGAGGGGATAAGAGACGAAGAAGGAGGAGAAAAGAGAGGTGTGGAGGGAGGGACTTGGGTTACACGAGACCAGGGGACGCTGAGGGCATCAGGTAGGATTCTGGGAGGGGGTTGCCTCAGACACTACCCCCTCCCAGCGACCTGGGGCCACCAGAGCCAAACTGCCTCAGCCAGGCCAGGAGGAGGGAGCTGGAAGGTAGCTTTCCAGAGCTGCTCTCTGTACCACGGTGCTGTGGCTCAGACCAGGCAATCCCGCAACGACCCAGAAGGGGGTGCACTGGACCTAACTTACGTGCCTCCCCGGATTGCTTTGGCCACGTACTCCTGGGCCCAGCCTTGGGGCTGCTGCCAGCCGTGCTGGACCCTTTCCACCCTCGGCTGCTCTTTTCTCGTGGTAGGCAGCCTGCGCCAGTAATGCACAGCTCCAGCAAGCCTGTTATTGTTAGTGACCTGTTACTGACCTCACCCCGTAACTGTTGAAATGTGGGCCCCATGGGAGCCATTGTGGCTGAAGCCAGGGCCCCACCATTTTCAAGTCCAGATGCAGCATGATTTGACAGGGATTTGGCTTCCCTGAGTGCCGAACCGAGGGGCCTGGAACACAACGCAGAAGCGCAGGAGAGTCTTGGCTTGTGAGGTAGAGTTTGAACAGGGAGGGGCAGGAAGTGGAAGGAGCCAGCGGATGCATTCCTTGCCTTTCCTCCTTTCCCCTCGACCCACCCCCTCCCCACCCCACCTCTTGACTAGTTCGTGACTCCAAGATCTAAGCAGCCACTCTGGAGATGTCCATGTGCCTGGGCAGCCAGCTGTGTTTCCGTGAGCATTGTCTGATATTTACATTCCCTGTCCCTTGCTTCAGTGACCTTTTCCTCTCACTCTGGTATCCCGAGGATTGTTCTCCAACCCCATCCCTCCCTGCCAATAATACACTGGCTTTTAAGTTTTCCTGCATACCCATTTTTTTTTTTAGGGACCCCAGGCTCAGGCAGCAAGTGTAGAGGTTGGTTAAGGTTTTTCCTGGGGATCTCGCCCCAAAGCAGATCATAGGCGTTGGGCTGGGTGGCCCTGGGTGGAGGGCTTTAGGGCTAGAAGCGCAGGCAAGTCAGGCCGACCTCAGTGTTTGTGAGAGCCGGGGTGAGGATCAGCCTGTGAGGGACAGACCTTGACAAAGCCAAGGAAGGGACAGCCAGAGAATGACAATAAGATGTGCAGCCACTGGGCAGTCAAGGGACACCTTCTGCAAAGCCCGATTTGAGAACCCTTTCTCCCAAAATCCCCAAAGACAGAGCATGTCCCTCATATACCCAGGCACTGACAGGAGGAAAAGAACAGAGAGGAGACAAAAATCAGAGAGATGAAGTCATTCTAACGAGGCTGCTCAAACCAGTCCTGACAGAGAGTTCAATTACTTTTCAACAGACTAAAATTTTATTCAGAAAGAAGACAATTTAGATTGGAAGAGATAGAAATTTTTTTTTATTGGCAAATCTAAGTTGTTCCTGCTAGCCCAGAAGAATATCAGTTACAGACGAAAGAAAAAAAGCACATTTACTCTCCAAGTCTGCGTGGCTTTTGAGTGATTTTGTGGCCCTGCTATAATTCACGGGAGTACTAGGTGAGAGCCAAGATTATAGGTCTAAGGAACAACAGAAGTGGCCCTGGATGGGCAGACAACTGGCCAGCACTGCTGTTCACTAACTTCATGATTGGGAGGTCATTCTTTCTTATCTTGAAATGTGGCTGTTTGGCCAGATCCGTGGTTCTAAGGCAGAGAGGTTGCAGACTGCAGGTGCCCACGGGGGCCAGGCAGGTAATGAAATGGGTGAAGAGGACCCGATGGGAACTGTGTGAACTGGGGTATGTTTGGCCCATATGAACAGGCAGCCACTCCTCGACTCCCACAGAAAGGAGGGTGTGGTGTTCCCAGGTAATAGCTTACATTTACTGAGGCAAATAGATGATCTCATTTTTTTTTTTTTACTTCTTTATTAGAGCATAATTGCTTTACAATGGTGTGTTAGTTTCTGCTTTATAACAAAGTGAATCAGTTATACATATACATATATCGCCATATCTCCTCCCTCTTGCGTCTCCCTCCCTCCCACCCTCCCTATCCCACCCCTCCAGGCAGTCACAAAGCACAGAGCTGGTCTCCCTGTGCTAGGCGGCTGCTTCCCACTAGCTATCTACCTTACGTTTGGTAGTGTATATATATATGTCCATGCCACTCTCTCACTTTGTCACAGCTTACCCTTCCCCCTCCCCATATCCTCAAGTCCATTCTCTAGTAGGTCTGTGTCTTTATTCCTGTCTTACCCCTAGGTTCTTCATGACATTTTTTTTTCTTAAATTCCATATATATGTGTCAGCATACGGTATTTGTCTTTCTCTTTCTGACTTACTTCACTCTGTAGGACAGACTGTAGGTCCATCCACCTCATTTTAAGCTCCCAATAACCCTGTGCAGGAACTACTATCACTATATCCCTATTTTTCGGATGGGGATGATAACTTGAGTTGCTTTGAGTCCTGAGGCGCAGAGAGGTGAAGTAATCTGAAGGCCAAACAAGTAGAAAAGTGGCCGAGCTGGGCTTCAGACTCGAGAAGTTGGGCTCCAGAACATGCCCGGTAATGATAACACAATTCTGATGATTTTGCATGATTATTTGGAAATGGAGATTTAAAAAAATTTCCAAAAATGATACAAATATTTTAAAATGAACTCATTTACAGAATAGAGGCAGACTCACACACTTAGAAAACAAACTTACGGTTCCCAAAGGGGAAAGGTGGGGAGGGATAAATTAGGAGTTTGGGATTAACAGATACACACTGCTATATATAAAATAGATCATCAAAAAGGACCTACTGTATAGCACAGGGAACTCCACTCAGTATTCTGTAAAAACCTACATGGGAAAAGAATCTGAAAAAGAATAGATACATGTATGTGTACAACTGAATCACTCTGCTGTACACCTGGAACTAACACAACGTTGTATATCAACTATACTCCAATATAAAATAAAAAAATTTTTAATTAAAAATAAAACATTTTAAATCTCCCAATTTAAATAGTCAGAGTTAAAAAGAAAAATACTCTGCAAGCCAAAGAAGGCGGAAGTGTGGGCCAAGATACGGCCTGTGGGTCGCCAGCATGTGTTTGGCCTTCCATGAGTGTAAGTTAGGCAGTATCCTTGGAAAGCAAAGTTTTTGGGTTTTTCCCTCAGATATTCATAGCAGTGTTTAAACTTGTGTGTTTCTCTTCAGAGCAGTCAAGGTGGGCACCTACACACTCTTACCAACAGTGCTTTCATTGCTCAATACATTTCCGGAATTCTTCTTTTGGAATTGCCTTCAGAAAGGTTTATAAACCAGCTATGTTATTTTGTAACCATATCTCCTTTTTTGATGAAACTAGCACTTCCCTGCGTGAGTCCAATCATCTTCACCAGATGTGGCTCTGAACCACTTTCAGTTATTTCCAGAAATCACATCCATTCCTAGTGCATGGCGACTTACTGCCAGGGGAATCATTCAGAAGAATATGTTTTCAAAAATCATTAAAATAAGTTTATAGCTTTCAGGATAACGACATTTAAAAGGACACACCAATTCATCCCTACATGTTCTTATTGGTTAAAAAACCAGCCACTAATATCAGGCTTCATCTCATTTATATTAGCTGGGTCAGACATCTGGAGAGGTGATAAGATATTCTCCCTTGTAAATTCTGCCGTACGCAATCAATCATCTCTCTCTCTCTCTCTCTCTTTGGTGCTAAGAATTATGACAAGGTACAGATTTAAATGGTTTAGGTCTACAATAGGATAATATCTGAGATCTTGAAAAGATGAACAGTGTACATTAGTTTGCTTTTTCTAGGCTTTTTGCTGTGTACGAGGTGGCTCTGTGCAGCACAGCATCTCTAAATGCACCTGTTATGTGCAGTTTTGTGATCTGAAACAAATTCCAGTGTAGTTACTAGCCGCATAGAGAGTGCAGTTTTCCTTAAGTTATTTAAATGGGAAAAAAAACTACAGAGGAATATGAAATAAAGAGGAACAGCAGCAGTGGCCGGTTGGACAGATCATCCTGTTTCAGTTGCATCCATTCTCAACTCACAGCCTCCCCGGAAGTGGGGTAGGGGAGGCAGGGCGTACTCAGATTCGACCTGCTACCCCTTCTGGATTAGAGTGAGTAAGACTGGTTTC
Source organism: Phocoena sinus (assembly GCF_008692025.1). Lineage (NCBI taxonomy): Eukaryota > Metazoa > Chordata > Mammalia > Artiodactyla > Phocoenidae > Phocoena > Phocoena sinus. Next base: position 73,213,035 of record NC_045767.1, read on the forward strand.
CAGCTAGGAGGTGTTATTCTGTCTCTATCGCATCTATGCTAGAATCCATGTATTTTCTTTTTGTATTTTAAACCCATCTTCTTCTTACCCTAAGCAAGTATTAGTGCATTTATTGCTGTTTCCTGCCCAACAGTTTCTAGACTTGGATTTTACGACCTGAAATTTTTCTTTTAATGGCAGGGATTGACATAGCAATGTCAACTTCTAATTTTTCCATGTAAGGATATTTAAAAAAATACCATCTATGATGGCCACCTTTTGATGAAAGAAAGGTGATTTTAACCTTTAAAAAAGTAAAAGAAGACACAATCCTAAAATAAAGGATGATGAAAGAGATTTATCTCTTCACACCCTACATGATCACACCCATCCTTGAAAAGAAAATAACAAGCGTTGGTGGGAATGTGGAGATATTGTAACCCATGTTCCCTGTTGGTGGCAATGTAAAATGATGCCGCTGCTATAGAAAACAATGCAGTGGTTCCTCAAAAAATTAAAATTTTCATATGATCCAACTATTCTACTTCTGGGTAAATACCCATAAGAATTGAAAGCAGGGTCTTGAAGAGATTTGTACACCCATGTTCATAGCAGCACTATTCACAATAGCCAAAAGGTGGAAGCAACCAAATTGTCCATCGACAGGTAAACAGATGAACAAAATGTGGTATATAGATACCAAATAATATATTAAAAGGATGAAATTCTGACACATGCTACAACATAAATGAAACTTGAGAATATTATGCTAAGTAAAATAAGCCAATCACAAAAAGACAAATACTGTATGATTCCACTTATATTAGGGACCTAGAGTAGTCAAACTCAGAGACAGGAAGTAGAATGGTGGTTGCCAGGGGCTGGGGAGAGGAGGATATGGGAGTTATTGTTTAACAGGAACAGAGTTTCAGTTTTGCACGAGGAAAAATTCTGGAGATGTGTTGCATAATGTGAATATGTTTAACACTAACTGAACTGCACACTTAAAAATGTTAAGATGGAAAATTTTATGTTTTATATCACAATTAAAAATAAAAAGTAAAATAAAATAAATGAAACCATCATTCTCCTCTTCAAAACGGAACGAAACCCACCCTATGTGAGTGTTATCTCTTGCATCACTCATATCTCAGCAGGCTGGTAAAACTTCATCACAGTTGGGCACTGATCTTCAGTGGCTGTTTGGGAATCATTGGGCCAAGAGGCCTCATGCTTCCAGGAGGGAGCCGAGGTTCTATGCTAGAAACAGAGAAGGAGCAGTGAAATGTCCCTTGCCTCAACCAACAAGGGAGTTTACCTGGGACAGGGCAGCTCTGTGGGAGGAGCCTGGCTATGTCCCCCGGGCAGTGGAAGTCTGCCAGTCTCTGGCCACTCAATTTCAGATGAGGAATCTGACTCTGGAATGTGTAATCTTATTTATTTCCCTCAGCATGTGGTAACAGTCAACTATTTTAAGGACAACCATTCATCAGTGGAATGGATGCTGGCTGAGTGTTGGGGGCAGGGATCTGGAGCGCCCCCTGCTGCTTTACCGGGTGCTCTGCCTTTGCTGGAGGGTTTCAGGAGGCTTGGGGAAACTGCTGAATGAATACCAGTGTTTCAATATCTTACACGCGCCCCCCACCCCAGCTTTATTAAGGTAAAATTGAAAAATAAAAATCACAGTGTGATGTTTTGATATATGGATACATTGTGAAATGATAACCATGATCTACTCAACATATCCATCACTTCACATAGTTACCATTTGTGTGTGTGTGTGTGTGTGTGTGTGTGTGTGTGTGTGTGTGTGATGAGAACATTTTGCCTGACCAAATTTCAAGTATATGATATTGTTACCTGTAGTCACCATGCTATACATTAGATCTCCACAATTTACTTATCCTGCATAACTGGTACCATTTTACCAACAGCACATCGTTTTTCCTTCCCCACCCCACTCCCTGGCAACCACCATACTCAGTACTCTCTGCTAGTGAGTATGACTTTGTTAGATTCCACATATAGGTGAGATCACGCAGCTCCCTTAGCATAATGTCCTCTGGGTTCATCCATGTTATCACAAATGACAGGGTTTCCTTCATTTTTTTTTAAGGCTGAATAATATTCCATTGTATATATACACTACATTTGCTTTACTTATTCATCCATAATGGACACTTCGTTAATGCCATATCTTGGCTATTGTGAATAATGCTGCCATGAACATGGGAATGCAGATATCTCTTCAAGATCCTGATTTCATTTCCTTTGGATATATACCCAGAAGTGGGATTTCTGGATCATAGTGCCAACTAAAAATAGGCATTTGCATCTGCTTCTACAAGGATTAAGTCACAAACTGCTGTACAGCTGACCTTCAGTGCACTCTGAAAGGAGGTCAGGGTGGAGATCAGGAATGAGGCACTCTGCTCTGGGAAAAACTGGCAGAACAGGCCTTCAGATAGTTAGATATTTTCAGGAGACGATTTTATGAGCCCAATTCTTGCATCTCCTCATATCTGGAAAAGCATTAAATCATTAGTGGTGACCTCTGCTCCTCGTGACTAATAGCAAGCCTCTGCCAACATGTGTGTTTGATTGCATATAACCCCCTTCACTAAAATCGTATATAATACTGACCTCTCCCCTGCCTCTTTGGAGCAGTTTCTCAGAGCTATCTGAAATGCTGTCTACTGGCCTATAGTTCTCATTTTGCCCCAAATAAACTTAACTCATAACTCTCACGTTGTGCATTTTTTTTCTGTCGACAACAGATAGTTAAATTTTTAACTTTTTGAGGAACCTCCATACTGTTTTCCCTAATGGCTGTACCAACTTACTTTCCTGTCAACAGTGTGTAAATGTTCCTTTTCTCTACACCCAAAACTTGTCTTTTGTCTTTTGATAATAGCCATTCTAACACATGGAGGTGATACCTTATTGTGGTTTTGGTTTGTATTTTTCTAATGATAAGTGATGTTGTATTTTTTCATATATGTCTTCTTTATGACGTTTTAGGTCCTTTGCCTATTTTTTAATAGAGTTATTTGTTTTCTTGCTATTGAGTTGTTTGGATTCCTTGTATATTTTGAATATTAGCTCCTTACCCGAGGTACAGTTTGCAAATATTTTTTCCTGTTCCGTAGATTGTCTATTTACTCTGTTGATTTCTTTGCTATGCAAAAGCTTTTTAGCTTGATTCAATCCCATTTGTCTATTTTTGTTTTTGTTGCCTGTGATTTTTGGGGTCATATCCAAAAAGTAATTGTCCAGACCAAGGTCAAGAAGCTTCTCCCCTATGTTTTCTTCTAATAGTTTTACAGTTTCAGGTCTTATATTTATGTCTTTAATCCATTTTAAGTTAATTTTTTATATGGTATGGGACAAGGGTCTAGTTTCATTCTTCTGTATGTGGCTATCCAGTTTTCTCAACACCGTGTATTGAAGAGATTATTCCTTTCCTATTGTGTGTTCTTGGACCTTTGCCAAAGATCAATTGCCTGAAAATGCGTGGATTTATTTCTAGAGTCTCTATTCTGTTCCACTGGTCTATTTAGCTGTTGTTATGCCATTACCATACTGTTTTGATTGCTATAGCTTTGTGGAATATTTTGAAATCAGAAAGTGTGGTGCCTCCAGTTTTGATCTTTTTGTTTAAGATTGATTTGACTATTTGGGGTCTTTCATGGTTCCATATAAATTTTAAGATTGTCTTTTCTATTTCAGTGAAAAATGCCTTTGGAATTTTTTTTTAATTTAATTTATTTTTTTATACAGCAGGTTCTTATTAGTTATCCATTTTATACATATTAGTGTATACATGTCAACCCCAGTCTCCCAATTCATCCCACCACCACACCCCATGCCACTTTCCCCCCTTGGTGTCCATACGTTTGCTCTCTACATCTGTGTCTCAATTACTGCCCTGCAAACCAGTTCATCTGTACCATTGTTATAGGTTCCACATATATGCATTAATATACAATATTTGTTTTTCTCTTCCTGACTTACTTCACTCTGTATGACAGTCTCTAGATCCATCCACGTCTCTACAAATGACCCAATTTCGTTCCTTTTTATGGCCGAGTAAAATTCCATTATATATATGTACCACATCTTCTTTATCCATTCATCTGTCGATGGGCATTTAGGTTGCTTCCATGTCCTGGCTATTGTAAATAGTGCTGCAATGAACACTGGGGTGCAGTATCTTTTGGAATTATGGTTCTCTCTGGGTATATGCCCAGTAGTGGGATTGCTGGGTCATATGGTAGTTCTATTTTTAGTTTTTTAAGGAACCTCCATACTGTTCTTCACAGTGGCTGTATCAATTTACATTCCCACCAACAGTGCAAGAGGGTTCTCTTTTCTCCACACCCCCTCCAACATTTGTTGTTTGTAGATTTTCTGATGATGCCCATTCTAACTGGTGTGAGGTGATACCTCATTGTAGTTTTGATTTGCATTTCTCTAATAATTAGTGACGTTGAGCAGCTTTTCATGTGCTTCTTGGCCATCTGTATGTCTTCTTTGGAGAAATGTCTACTTAGGTCTTCTGCCCATTTTTTGATTGGGTTGTATGTTTTTTTGATACTGAGCTGCATGAGCTGTTTATATATTTTGGAGATTAATCCTTTGTCCGTTGATTCATATGCAAATATTTTCTCCCATTCTGAGGGTTGTCTTTTCATCTTGTTTGTAGTTTCCTTTGCTGTGCAAAGGCTTTTAAGTTTCATTAGGTCCCATTTGTTTATTTTTGGTTTTATTTCCGCTGCTCTAGGAGGTGGATCAAAAAAGATCTTGCTGTGATTTATGTCAAAGAGTGTCTTCCTATGTTTTCCTCTAAGAGTTTTATAGTGTCCAGTCTTACATTTAGGTCTCTAATCCATTTTGAGTTTATTTTTGTGTATAGTGTTACGGAGTGTTCTAATTTCATTCCTTTACATGTAGCTGTCCAGTTTTCCCAGCACCACTTATTGAAGAGACTGTCTTTTCTCCATTGTATATCCTTGCCTCCTTTGCAAGGATAGATTAGTTGACCATAGGTGCGTGGGTTTATCTCTGGGCTTTCTATCCTGTTCCATTGGTCTGTATTTCTGTTTTTGTGCCAGTACCATATAGTCTTGGTTACTGAGGTTTGTAGTATAGTCTGAAGTCAGGGAGTCTGATTCCTCCAGCTCTGTTTTGTTCCCACAAGACCACTTTGGGTATTTGGAGTCTTTTGTGTCTCCATACAAATTTTAAGACTTTTTGTTCTAGTTCTGTAAAAAATGCTATTGGTAATTTGATAGGGATTGCATTGAATCTGTAGATTGCTTTGGGTAGTAGAGTCATTTTCACAATATTGATTCTTCCAATCCAAGAACATGGTATATATCTCTCCATCTGTTTGTATCGTCTTTGATTTCTTTCATCAGTGTCTTATAGTTTTCTGCATAGAGGTCTTTTGTCTCCCTAGGTAGGTTTATTCCTAGGTATTTTATTCTTTTTGTTGCAATGGTAAATGGGAGTGTGTCCTTAATTTCTCTTTCAGATTTTTCATCATTAGTATATAGGATTGCAAAAGATTTCTGTGCATTAATTTTTTATCCTACAACTTTACCAAATTCATTGATTAGCTCTAGTAGTTTTCTGGTGGCATCTCTATGTATAGTATCATGTCATCTGCAAACAGTGACAGTTTTACTTCTTCTTTTCCAATTTGTATTCTTTTTATTTCTTTTTCTTCTTTGACTCCCGCAACGGGAGAGGCCACAACAGTGAGAGGCCCGTATACCGCAAAAAAATGAAAATAATAATAATATTAATTCTTCCAATCCATGAACATGAGATATATTTCCATTTACCTGTGTCTTCTTCAATTTCTTTCATCAATGTTTTATAGTTTTCAGTATACAGATATTTCATCTCCTTGGTTAAATTTATTTCTGAATATTTTTTGGTTTTGACGCTATTGTAAATGGGATTTTTTAAAATGTTATTTCTCAGATAGTTTGCTGTTAGTGTATACAAATGCTACTGCTTTTTGTATGTTGATTTTGAATCCTGCAATTTTACTGAATTTGTTTATCACTTCTAATAGTTTTTTAGTGGAGTCTTTAGGGATTTCTATATATAAGATCATGTCATTTGCAATATTTCAATGTCTTTATAACCAGTAGGATCACACTGGTGAATACCAGTTCAATACTAGTTTGTCCATTAGGTTGTTAATAAAGAACCTTAATTTTTCAAAAAATTACGAAACTCTGCTGCACTGAACTGAGGAGGGAGGAGATTTGTTTGTATCTGGAACAAGTTAGCTAAGGAAAACAAAGTGGCTTAGATCAGGTGTTTGGGCTTAGTGGGGAGTCAGGGAGGAGGGATGGTGAGCAGCTGGCCAACTGGAAAATCATGGAAGAGCTAGGTAAGCTGTGGTAAGGATGTGGGCAGAAAGGTTAAGTTGGAAAGAATAAGTGGCCGAACACCTCTCCCTTCCCTCTTTTCAAGGGAGTGTGCAGAGCCTTGGCATACATGATTAACCTTGCAAACTCTAATAAAAGTAAGGACAGTTAATGGTTTATCTTCCTTCCACCACTCTGTTAGAGCTCAGAGCAAATCACAAAGCAGATTTTCTGAAGCCAGCAAACTAGATAAATGGCTGGTTAGTTCAGGGAAAAGTTAGCTTTCGTACACAGTCAGGCTCAACAGCTTTTGGGCATCTCATGGGCACATCTCAGTGTAACCTGCTTTCTCTTCTTCCATCCGGAGGTGATGATACTGACAGACAAGGAAAGCTGAAAGCCAAACAGGAAATAGAAATAGCAGCAAAAGGCCTGGATGCGAGCATCCATGAAGACGGAGTGGCAGGCAGCACCTTCCATCGGAGAAGCTCAACCATCACAGTTTAAACCTGAGAATCCTCCCACACTAGGGGTGGTGGTGAGCCCCCAGTTGGGAAGAGAGGCACAAAATTTGCTCCCCTTCGCCGCTGGAGCCAGCACTCCTCTGCTTAGAGGAGTTAGGCCACTTCCCCCAAAGCACTTCCCTGGGCACTGACAGCAGAGCCAGGGCTCAAACCAAGATCTCACCCCAGAGCTGTCCTCCTCACCAGTGCACCAGAGCACATTGTGATATATCACCCAGAGTGTAAAAAGTGTCCACCTGGAATGGGGGTTTGGGACAAAGGAGAGGAAAGGATGGGTGAGAGAGATTTTTGCAGAAAGCACTCCAAAAGACAAATGTTATTCATTTTTCTCAGCCCAGCGGTCTGAAAAAGCATAGTTCAAAGATCAATGACCAATTAGTATCCAGCTGCTGAAAGAAAACAGTGCTTTGACCTTAGCAGAAAGTTACATAAACTCTCCTCAGGGCAAGAGACTTCTTAGGGAGAATTAAGAGGTAGCATAAACACAGCTCATTTGGGAAGAACCGGAAGAACTTTCCTGTTTAATCCCTAGAATTCCACTGAAAGCTGCGATGGGTGGGGCAGCCCAGAGTGGGGACTCAGCAATAGCTCCGGAGGTTCTGGGATTAGGCGATCGGGTTTCTAGAGGTATCTCAAGCCAAAGACAGTGGGATGGTGGTGGTGTTGGGGGTGATTTCCAAATTCTTCCTCTATGCTTCTGTGTTGCTTTCTGGACCCAAGCTTGATTGTTGCAGTAAAGGCTCTGGCTTGCTCAGGGTCCCTGGCACATGGTGCTTTGTTTGATAAGCACGGATGCGGTGTGGCATGTTGGAGAGAACTCTGAACTTCTGAACTTCATTCTGGTCCCAGCCCTGAGTTAAGGGCTGGCTGACCTTGGCTGTGCTACTCTGAGCTGACTTTTGTCATTTGAAACACAAAAGTGTTGGGCTTGACTAATTTTTAAAAATTCATTCCAGCTCTAAAAGGCTATGATTCTGTGACACAAATATTTTCATTTCCTCAGTGAAATGAAACTTTCCTAAGTTTCACACAGAAACTTTGATGAAGCAAGTCTAACTCGCAAGTAGAATAACAGTAACAGTAAACATGTACTTGGTGCTTGTTAGTGCCAGACATGGTTGAAACCCTTTATAAATGTTGAATCATTTAATTCTTACATCGGTCATTTGAAATAGATAATATTATTATCTTCATTTTGCAGATGAGGAAATCAAGGCACAAAGTGGTTATGTCAGCCTATGGGGTAGGTGCTATTCTTATCCCTAGTCCATGGATGAAGACACTAAGGCATACAGGTGGGGATGTGCCGCTAGCTTTTGGCAGAGGGTGGAAAGGGTCCAGCACGGCTGGCAGCAGCCCCATGGCTGGGCCCAGGAGTACGTGGCCAAAGCAATCCGGGGAGGCACGTAAGTTAGGTCCAGTGCACCCCCTTCTGGGTCGTTGCGGGATTGCCTGGTCTGAGCCACAGCACCGTGGTACAGAGAGCAGCTCTGGAAAGCTACCTTCCAGCTCCCTCCTCCTGGCCTGGCTGAGGCAGTTTGGCTCTGGTGGCCCCAGGTCGCTGGGAGGGGGTAGTGTCTGAGGCAACCCCCTCCCAGAATCCTACCTGATGCCCTCAGCGTCCCCTGGTCTCGTGTAACCCAAATCCCTCCCTCCACACCTCTCTTTTCTCCTCCTTCTTCGTCTCTTATACCCTCCTACAATCCTTCAAGGCTAGAGGGGCAGGTTCTGACCTTTCATTTCCACTATTTCACATCCTCCTGTTCAAACAGTAAGCCCGTGGCCCGGGCCTGGTGGGCAGGAAAGCGATCTTCCCTATTCAACGGAAGAGCTCTCTGGGCCGGGTCCTCTGAGACTGGTTCTTGACCTTGTCGGGAGAGGTGCTCGGCCATGTGGGTGCCTGCAAGTTCCTACTGGGTGTACCAAGAATGCAAGCTCTCAGCCCCTTTCCCAGGGCACTTCTCAGGGTTGTGTCTGCAGGGAGCAGCTCAAGGAATGAGGTGACGCCTCCTCGAAGACAAAGAGCAGGCTTGCTCTGAAGGAGGTGACTCCCTAAACTCAGTGTTCCTGGCTGCGACCCAAACCGTCATCACCGTCCTGTCCCCAGCCTTTCTGTGAGCACCTGGTGAGCTCCAGTGAAGGATTTGTGGGGGGAGGTACTGATTTGGAGCGTTTACCTCTTTTCTCATTTTAGGCAGCTTGAATCAGTGCCCGCTATGGAGCCTGAACATGTACAGAGCCAAGTGGCTAAGTGTTTCTAGAAACAGTCAGCTCTTTATTGGCTTCCTGGCTCCAGGTAATCTGATTTGTGATTTCATAAAATCTCCAACAGAGCAGTGGGAGGAGGCTGAATTATTAGCTATCCTTACTTTTAAAGTTTTTAAGGTATTTTTTTATGCCAGGGTTGTACATACTTCCTTGAAAAGATTTTTCGAAGTGAGAAGACAGATGAAAAATCTCACAATTAGATGCAGGGAGGCCCTGGGTTGCTGGCTGTCCTCACTGTCCCGGGTTTGTAGACTGAGGTGCTGAGACCCATGGAGGATTATAGAAACCTGCTCCTGGCCCTTGAGGAGGAATTCAACACATCCTCCCTGATGCGAATGACGGAGATTTATAATAAAAGGCTCCTACTGGGGCATGACTGCATTAGGCACATGGGTCATGTCGAAATCAAGGTGGGGGCCCAGTATGGGTGGGAAGCCAGGGCAAGTTCAGGGCTTTGGTTAAAGCACTGAAAGGGGCCGAGGAAGGTATGTCAGACTCAGGAGACGAGGGCAGATACCACCGAGGACCTAGAAATCCCAGGAATCTTTACCCAAGCCCTTTTAAAATACACTCACAAGTGGCTTTCCCTTTACCAAAGCACAGAAGAGTTGGGTCCAAGCAGCCCTCTTCCAATGGTGAAAATTGTCAGAGAGATAGTACTTGGTCACTCTATCTATTGAAATTTTATGAAAACGTTTTAGGCGAAGAGAAAGTTAAACTGAAAGTCAGGAATAGTTAACATTCATCTAATTACAAAAATTTTTAGAACATGAGGGTGCTTCCCAAGAGATCACAAAAACTTATTATTAGAGGAGATTGCATTCTTCTTTAGTGATTTCTACAAAGTGAACATTCTAAGACCTCCTTCCCATCACTAACATGTGTGTCCTTTCTCATAGAAGTATGTCAAAAATCACTTTTTCTGGCTTCAGTTGAAATTTATTTGTTCAATCAAAAATGTTTATTGAGACACCAAGGGGGGAAAGGGGAGGTGGGATGAATTGGGAGATTGGGATTGATATATACACTAACTAATATGTATAAAATAGACAACTAATGAGAACCTGCTGTATAGCATAAGGTACCCTACCTCACTTCACTGTACGGTAGCAGCTAACACAACACTGTAAAACAACCATACCCCAATTAAAAAATAATGTTTGTAGAACACTTACTCTGTGCCAGGCACTGTCCCCAGCCCAGGGAATGCTCTAGTGACCAAGACAAATCCAATTTTTGCTCTTACTGGGAAGACAGGCAATAACACCAGGAAGTATTTAAATAAACAATAATTTTATAGATAATTTTAGGAGGTATGAATGTGATAAAGAATGCTTTGGGTGGGATGTGCTACTTTATTTTTATTTTCTTTTATAAATTTATTTATTTTTGGTGGCGTTGGGTCTTCATTGCTGCATGGCCTTTCTCTAGTTGCGGGGGAGTGGGGGCAACTCTTTGTTGCAGTGCGCGGGCTTCTCATTGCAGTGGCTTCTCTTGTTGCACAGCACGGGCTCCAGGCACGTGGGCTTCAGTAGTTGTGGCTCGTGGGCCCTAGAGCGCAGGCTCAGCAGTTGTGGGGCGCGGGGCTTAGTTGCTCTGCGGCATGTGGGATCTTCCCAGACCAGGGCTCAAAGCTGTGTCCCCTGTAGTGGCAGGCGGATTTTTTTTTTTTAACGTCTTTATTGGAGTATAATTGCTTTACAATGGTGTGTTAGTTTCTGCTTTATAACAAAGTGAATCAGCTATACATATACATATATCCCCATATCTCCTTCCTCATGCGTCACCCTCCCACCCTCGTGGCAGGCGTTTGTACTGCTGGTGAAGGAAGCTTGTCTTCCTGAGTCTTTCCCTCTGAATTCTAAGCGGTCTGAGGGCAGGACGGCGTCGCTGTGGGTCCAGCCCCGGCCCCCATCCTCCCTCATACGCCGCACTCCATCCTCACCCGGTGGCCCTCACTGCATTTTGCACGAGAGGCTTTACGCTGAATGGAGGGGTAAATCCAAGCGCGTTTCCGTGCCTATTCGTGTACAATTTAGCGAGCCAAAGTCGGCCTGCCATAAATACTTAGGGGTTTAAAAATGTGCCACCGAGTTAACGGAAAGTAATTCATCCCAGGCTGCTGAGTCAGCCAAAGTAAAAGCTGATACATTTTGAAGCCGTGAGGTCGGGGAGTTGGTGGAGTTACGTGCGCGCTGTGACCTACCGCTGTTGGTAGGATTTACCGAACGGAAGGATCTTAGGAGCTTCTCCTACGGAAACAGCAAGATTTTACATAACCTACTTTCCCTACAAGTAACTCTTTGCTTCTGTGCAAGGAAATGCTTTTGCATCTATTTGGTTTTCTCACGGTTTCCCCCCACCCCCCACCCTTGGCAACAGCGGGCAGGACTTGTTCTAGGTTTTCTGCTCCCTGGATTTGGGTGTGAGTGAATTTCCATTTTTACTGCTTGTAAATCATTGTCTAGGCTTTGACGAGACACTTTTGCTGGCATGGGTGGCATGTGCTTAAATGCCTCATGCAGGACATACCAGACATCTGATCACTGCCTTGGAGGCAGCAAGCGTAATGTTCACTGTCTCACACCCTTGCTGGAGGTCTCAGGACCTTGCGTGGAAGATATTTCAGCTCCTTTTTATTTGAATGTTAAACTAGGGTTGCCAGGTAAAACACAGGTCACCCAGTTGGATCTGAATTTCAGCTAAACAACGAAGAATATTTTAGTAAAATAAGTCCCAAATATTGCATGAGACACACCTACATAGGAAGAGAGTATTTGTTGTATACCTGAAAGGCAAACTCAGCTAGGCGTTCTGTATTTTTATTTGCTAAACATGGCAGCCCTAATTAAAGAGAAAGACAAATATCATATGATATCACTTATATGTGGAACCTAAAATATGGCACAAATGAACCTATCTACAAAACAGAAACAGACTCACAGACATAGAGAACAGACTTGTGATTGCCAAGGGGCATTGGGGAGGGAGAGGGATGGACTGGGGGAGTTTGGGGTTAGTGGATACAAACTATTTACACAAGGTCCTACCGTAGAGCCAAGGAACTATATCCAATCTCCTGGGATAAACCACAATGGAAAAGAATATTGAAAAAGAATATACATATGTGTATAAGTGAGTCACTTTTCTGTACAGCAGAAATTAGCACAACGTTGTAAATCAATTTTACTTCAATTTTAAAAAAGAGAATAAAAAAAAAATCACAGTCCCAGCCAGCTCTGCGGACGGACGTGCTCCTTCTGTAAGCGAGGCGCTGAGTGGTGAGTTGATCTCACGTCAAGGTGTCCTGCGGCACCAGGTCCCTCCGTGCTGGGAGCGAGGCCGCGTGGGCAGCCGCGCCTGGGGCTGGCAGGAGGCAGGGAGGCTGCTCTCAGAGCAGAAGGCCTCTGCCAGCCGGGTCGCGGCTGTCTGTAGCAGGAATAACTCCAGAACACACAAACACAATCAACTGCTTGAGTTTAAAAAAAAAAAAAAAAAAAAGGAGGGTGGGGAGCGGTTTAGCAACCTAGGGCTATTTTAGATTTTACCGCTCTTGGGGTTGTAGAGTGTCCCGGTTGCCCCAAAGCTGAGTGCGCCCAGCCCACCTGAGGGAAGGAGCGGGGCGAGAAGGGATCCATCCGGAGGGAGAACCATCCAGAGGGGGAGAACCGCACGGCTCCCCTGGATCCGGAGGGAGCGATGGAACGGGGGTACGAGGAAGCCTTGACCCTCGTCTGCTCATCTGCAGAACGTAGGAAGGTGAAGTTCGGGGCTGGAACTGTGGAAAGCCCAGGGCTACACCCAGCTGCTGGGTACCACCCCGTTTCCCCGTGCCCGGAGCAGCGAGGACAACAGGCGTGGCGTCTGCTGCAGCAGGCGGCCGGTCTTCTTGGGAAGGAGCGTCTGGAAGATGTGTGACATCCTGAAAAGAATGTTTTCTAAATCTTCTGGGTGGCAGAGACCCCGGTCAAGCAACCCAGCCAGCGGGGGAGGCAAGGATAAGGATTGTCCTCAATGGCGCGGGACATCCAAAGTGAATTCTGGTTGGAAACAAGGACTAGCTGGGTGACCTTGGGCACATCAATTTACGAATCTGTGCTTCAGTTTTCTCCTCTACAGAATAAGGTTATGGACTCTGCCAGCTCTGATCCGTTATTCACCGGGAAACGGCTCCAAACTGGAACAGTGCTTCCCCAAAGTCAGGTCAGTCAGTTACCTGCGCCAGCTATTAGAAACAAGAGAATGACAAAGCTGGGGGAAAAAAAAAAAAAAGAGGGGAAGCAGATTTGTTATTTCCTGCATAATTATCAACATTATTTCTTATCATCCAGCATCAGAAGTTTATTCCCCTTGCCGAGGGATGGCATTCTGAACGTGATGCTGAGGCAAAACAAAACTATAGTTATAGTGATTTTGGTATCTAAAGATGTCCGTAGAGTCTGGAATCATAGATGATACTTTAAAAATATTTGGCAGATTGAAGATATCTGTGATATTATTCACCCATGTTTCTGGAACGTATATATATGTATGTATGTATTTAGTGTGTGCGTGTGCATGCGTGTGAGAGAAAAAGCAAATATGGCAAATATTAATAATTAGTGAATCTAAAAGTAGTCAATGAATGTGTATGTAGCTCTAGGTTTTTCACGAAAACGAGCTTTTAAATCAATGAGATATAAGAAATGACTGCAATATTTACATTAGTTATTAAGGGCATTAAGTATATAGAAAGACGGCTTTACATGAATGTAAAGAATTTATGGAAGGGACTTCCCTGGTGGTGCAATGGTTAAGAATCCTCCTGACAATGCAAGGGACACGGGTTCCAGCCCTGGTCCGGGAAGATCACACATGCCAGGGAGCAACTAAGCCCGTGCACCACAACTACTGAGCCTGTGCTCTAGAGCCCGTGCTCTGCAAAAAGAGAAGCCACCGCAATGAGAAGCCACCGCCATGAGAAGCCAGCGCATGGCAACGAAGAGTAGCCCCTGCTTACAGCAACTAGAGAAAGCCCGCACGCAGCAACAAAGACCCAACACAGGCAAAAATAAATAAATAAAAGATACATTTATTAAAAAAAAGAATTTATGGGAAATATCTAGTCTTATTTTTCATTTTTGTTCACTTTGTAACTTTACATTTGACTTGAAAACATTGCTAATTTCTACATCACATCTTAGGCAAAAATTTCAGGGACCCATGGGTTCACTCCTTCTAGGTACATCTGCTATTGAATGAATGGGTTACAATGCTCCACCCAGAATTGGTCAAGGCCTTGCTAATTCTTCTTGTTTATGAGCTACACCAGATTACTTTTCATTAAAACTGAAGCATCACCTAAGTGTCCATCGACAGATGAATGGATAAAGAAGATGTAGCATATACATACAATGGAATATTACTCAGCCATAAAAAGAAACGAAACTGAGTTATTTGTAGTGAGGTGGATGGACCTAGAGTCTGTCATACTGAGGGAACTAAGTCAGAAAGAGAAAAATACCATATGCTAATGCGTATATATGGAATCTAAAAAAGGAAAAAAAAATGATACTGATGAACCCAGTGGCAGGGCAGGAATAAAGATGCAGACATAGAGAATGGACTTGAGGACATGGGGTGGGGAGGGGGAAGCTGGGGCGAAGTGAGAGAAGCATCGACATAGATATACTACCAAATGTAAAACAGGTAGCTACTGGGAAGCAGCCGCATAGCACAGGGAGATCAGCTCAGTGCTTTGTGACGACCTAGAGGGATGGGATAGGGAGGGTGGGAGAGAGGCTCAAGAGGGAGGGGATATGGGGATATACATATGCATATGGCTGATTCACTTTGTTGTACGACAGAAACTAACACAGCATTGTGAAGAATTGTATTCCAATAAAGATGTATATAAATAAAACCAAACCAAACCAAACCAAAACAAAAAAAAAACGGAAGCATCAACTCTGTGTTTAATTATTTTGATGAAATAATTCACCAAGTAAGGATTATTTGAAATCTGCCTTTTCCTTAATTTCTGTTCACTATTTAATGCTGGAACGTAGGGGTGGGAGTTACACATAAAGCATGACCCTTGCTCTCAGTGAACTTGCAGTCCAGACGGTATAGGACACGGGTTGCATAAGGACTGACGTTCTAGTTCTGGGGATGGAATTGGAAGCAGGGTCTTTTTTTCTCTAAATTAGAGTGGATCTTTACGCAGCCCCATGAGGTGCAGGTAAAACACCAGTAAGCTTCAATGCCATCTCCAGCCCTTCTGGGAAGAGCAAAGCTTGTTGTCAAAGAAAAGGAAGAAGGACTAGTTCTGACAGCCTGGAGTCTCCGGGTGGTACCCAGTACACCACCCAGGGCACATCCTATTGCCTTGGGCTACCCTGCAGAGAAAGTCAGAGGGCCCTCTGTTTACTGCAGTCAGTGATGTAGTCCTGACCGTATCAAGAGAGGCCAGCTTTCAGGGCCTGGGCTGTGTTGCCACCGTAGCCCACTAATCCTATAAAAATACATGGCTAAAAGCCCCACGCTTACATTTCAAACAAATATTGGGGCCTAAATTTAAGCTGCTATTTAGCAATCGAGTTTCATCAGCCAGCTTTTTGTCTCAATACATTTGGAGAACTAAATGATGACTAAAGAAAGCAAATCTGAAGTCTTGTAACGTGGTGTTTTAGGGAAGCTCCTGAAGGAGACAATCCAGGGACCGCTGCCAAGACACAGCCGGGTCAGAAAAACCATGCGGTGCAAGGCAGAGTGGAATAAAGGCTAAAGAGAATTATAAGGTATGTGTTTGGGGAACACAGAGAGAGAAACGAGGAAGGTCGATTCTGGAACAATGAGAAGAGGCTTCATAAAGAGGGGAGCAGCTTTCGAGGTGGGTTCTGAAGGGTGGGTGGGATATTCACAGGCAAGTAATGGAGAAACATAACTCTTGCACTCAGGAACAGCCAGAGATGGAATAAAATGATACTAGGGGGCTTCCCTGGTGGCGCAGTGGTTGGGAGTCTGCCTGCCGATGCAGGGGACACGAGTTTGTGCCCTGGTCCGGGAGGATCCCGCATGCCGTGGAGCGGCTGGGCCCGTGAGCCATGGTCACTGAGCCTGCGCGTCCGGAGCCTGTGTGCCGCAATGGGAGAGGCCACAACAGAGAGAGGCCCGCGTACCGCAAAAAAAAAAAAAAAAAATGATACTAGGAGGAAGCAATTAGCCAAATCCGGACTGTAGGTCACTCTGCAGGAAATTTACCCTGTGTCTTCAGCGAGTCAAGGGTATGGAAAGAGGTGGTAGTGGAGTGAGGATTCATCTAGATTTAAAAAGACCTACTGCACCTCATTAGAGCAGAATCCTCTGCCTTCCCTTCTTTCTTCTGCCTCCCCCTTCCTCCCTCCTCCCTTCATCCCCTCGTTCATGTATTTGACAAATATTCATTCAGCACTCACTATGCGACAGGCGCTGGGTTAGTCAATCAACTCTGTGGATCCTACCCTCATGCTGCCTCTCCAGTTGGTCCTTTCAGTTCCTCTCCCGCCAATCTTCTATCAATACCTTTTCCACAACCTGTAAAGCTAAGGTGAAAACTGATTTGGAATCAACAAATCCCACAGAGCCTGGACAGAGGCCATCTGTCCAGGGGAGGGCAGATGCGTGGGACTTCACGGAAAGGGCTCCATAGAAGAGAGCTCACAGACAAAAATCGTAAGACATGTGGGGAAGTCACATGGCAAGAAAGACAAATAGAATGTTATACACCCCAGAGTAATATAAGCCCCTTTTTGAGAGAAATAGGGAACAAAAAAATTAAGTCTCTTTAAGAAAGGAAAATATTTTAGTTTAAAGGAACTGTGAAAGACAATTCCTGTCCTGAGAGGAAAGGAAAGTCCCGGAAGACTTTTTTTTTTTTTTTTTTTTTTGCGGTACACGGGCCTCTCCCTGCTGTGGCCTCTCCCGTTGCGGAGCACAGGCTCCGGACTTGCAGGCTCAGCGGCCACGGCTCACGGGCCCAGCCGTCCCGTGGCGCGTGGGACCCACCCGGACCGGGGCACGAACCCATGTCCCCTGCATCGGCAGGCGGACTCTCAACCACTGCGCCACCAGGGAAGCCCTTTTGCCTATTTTTAAATCAGGATGTTTGTTGTTTTATTGTTGAGTTATAGGAGTTTTTTATATATTGTTGATACAAGTCCTTTATCAGATGTATTTAAATTTTTTTCTCTCAGAAAAAGGGAACTGTGAGCAGATGTTCTTGCACCTAAATGTCCATTTGTTTAATTGGGCATCATATGCAAATAATACCTTTGTTGAAAAGAGAAGGTGTTGCCACCAGTACATATCTGCTAAATGATAGGGTTGAGACAAAGTCTCAGGTGAGTGAGACTGCCTATCTCTGGTGATAACTGTTTTTGGCTGTTTCCCAGCCATTCAGTGTAAAGCCATCAGAACTCTCTTGTTATCAGACTGTTTTATGATAAAAGCTTCTTTTGACCCACGTGAAATGTAAACCTGTATTGTTCATTTGGATGTCAATAATCATGGAACAGATTTTAGAGAAGTTTAAAAAGTCACAAAATACAGGTAAGAGATAGTAAATAGAAAAAAATGGTACTTGTTAATGACTGCAAATGTAAATAAACTTAAAACAAGTTATGTTTTCTCCTTTCTCTACTAAAAGCTGTTTCTGTTTCTACTAATACTTTAGGAAGTACATTATAATTTCTGGTATTTGAAACAGTAGCATGGTAAAGATAAGGCTTTCAACAATCTCAAAATCTAAACACAACAGGAAGCTTTGTTTATGTTTCAACCCCAATAAATCAAAACAAAGATAACAAAATAAATCAAAATCAAACTGTTTGCTGAGTAGCAATCAGTGACGGGATATGTACAAATACAGCTGCCGAACACTGCAATGTTAAACCTCATTAGTCATCCAGTAGCCTTATTATCTGTGTTAATTTTAACATTTTTACTTTAGACTTATTTTGTGTGGAAGGATAAAACAAGTAGTTATATTATTTGATTTTAAGTTATAAATAAAGCTATGACAGCAAATTATGAAAGAAAAGGAGTTAAAATTAAAGTTAGGAAGAGAAGCTAAAAGTTTTAGCAGGTATGTCACAGAGCAAATGTAAAACTAAACCTTAAAAGTGTTCATGTGAACTCACGTATACAAAGGAGACCTTTTCTAACTCTGCCTCTAAATAGCCCAGCTACAGTTACCCCAATACTACACTCAACACAGGTAATCTATTCTCCATTCTTATGCCTAATTTTCATATGCTAGTATAGTGTATTCCTCCATGTTCTGGTCAATAACATAACAGACAACCCTAAAACTTAGTGGCTTAAAGCAACAATCTGTTGATACTATTATCTCTCACATTTCTGGAGGTTGACAGGTTCGGCTGAGTTGTTCTGACTTTGGGTCTTACAGGGTGCAGTCAGGTGTGGCCTGTGGCTGAAGTATATATATCTTTATTTTATTTTTTTATTTATTTATTTTTTTAATTTGGCTGTGCCACGAGGCTTGCAGGATCTCAGTTCCCCCTCCAGGGATTGAACCCAGGCCACAGCAGTGAAAGCGCTGAGTCCTAACAACTAGACCACCAGGGAACTCCCTGAAGTCATCATCTTCAAATATCTGACATCCGATGGGGAGTCTGGAACAGTGGGGAGCTGGTTGGGCATCTCTCTCGCCACACGGCTAGCCTGAGCTTCCTTACAGTATGCTGGCCTTAGGGTAACTGAACTTCTTATGTGGTAGCTGGCTTCACCCAGAGCGAGCATTCCAAGGCACCCAGGCAGAAGCTGCAAAAGTTCTTATGACAATCTTGGAAGTCCTACAGTGTCGCTTCTGCTGTACTCTATTGGTTAAAGCAGTCACAGGTCAGCTCAGATTCGAGGAGGTGGGAGAATAGTCTCCACCTCTCAATGTACCCTGCATACACAAAGAGAGAAGAAATGGATGGTTTCACAAAGCATGTTTCTACCATATGAATTAGTTCATGTTCAATTAAAGAATGATGTCAGTCTAACCTAGAAGTCAAGTTTGATCATATCAGATTTTTTCTAGGCAAGGGGAGCCAGAAGAGGAGGAGTAGAATTGGAACCTTCAGCAGGAAAGAAAACAATCCCACAATTCAGTGCTGTACTGGGAGTAGGAATCCTTTAGCTGTGTTTCGTGAACATTGAAAATGAGCACCTGCATCGGGCTCTCTGGGGAGGCCCAGAGAGGTGCACCCCAGCCTTGTGCCACTTTTGGCTCCTGTGCCTGGGAAGTTCCTGGCTTGGAGCTGGTTTGGGCTGGATTGTCCCAGCACCCCCACCCCCACCCCCAAGCTCTGCTCTAACTAAACTGTGGCCAGCATTGCCACTCAATGTTTATGTGAATTTTTAATGTCTACTGTTGTAGCCTCCAGGCATGTCTAGCTGCCTGCCTGGGTGGTCCAAGGTGATTTCCAAGGTACCAGTGATTGTTTTCCTTAGTCCTTTCGTCACAAGGTTGCCTATTTTGAGTGGTCTCCCCAACTTTATTATTTTTAAATTTATTTATTTTATTTAATTTTGGCTGTGTTGGGTCTTCATTGCTGTGCGCGGGCTTTCTCTAGCTGCGATGAGCGGGGGCTACTCTTTGTTGCAGTGCGCAGGCTTCTCATTGCGGTGGCTTCTCTTGTGGCGGAGCATGGGCTCTAGGCACGCGGGCTTCAGTAGTTGTGGCTTGTGGGCTCTAGAGTGCAGGCTCAGTAGTTGTGGCTCACGGGCTTAGTTGTTCCACGGCATGTGGGATCTTCCCGGACCAGGGCTCGAACCCGTGTCCCCTACATTGGCAGGCGGATTCTTAACCACTGTGCCACCAGGGAAGCCCTCCCCAACTTTATTTATCCCATAAGCCCCATGACTTTTAATGTGCGATTTTGTAGAATGTGAGGTTTTCCAGTAATGCACATTTCACCTTATAGCAGACAAACCAGAACTATTTATTCTCCACTAAATGAAGGCAGGTCTCCTTGGAGAGAAGCTAATTCCATTCTTGGGGTAATAGTCTAGGCTGACTTGGAACATTTATAGCCAGAAAGTAATGATGCTTTAGAAATTCTGAAGAAGGACACAGAAACCAGCTTAAAGGGGGATGCATTGACCAAATTGCAACAATCTGAGTATCAAAAAATAAAAATAAAACAAAAAAATTATGGTAATTACAACATATTGAGTCATGAAAAGCCAGAGTCAATAACGATATTCAAAGAAAAATAATAAGAATTTTCTTTTCAAGGAACGTGTTATATTTATTCAAAGGAGCAAAGATGTTATTATGTTTAAGCGTACGAATTGCCTCAGGATTGCAGATACATAGACACACAAAGGCAGGTGAAATACTCGTCGGCAAAAGACTGAAAAGATTTCTAGTCCAGGTTCGGGATGTCCTTGTTCATTCTGGCAACCGAAGTACATTTGTTATATGTTAAATTATAGAGTCCACAGAGCCTTAAAACTCATGAACACTTTCATTGCCCACATCACCTAGAATTTTCAGATAGCAGTAGAACATTTGAAAAATATAAACCGGCTGAAGTTTATGCAGAAACAATGTTCAGACAGCCACAGTTCTTGCCCTCAAGTTCTCATGAATATAAGATTTTTCAGGCAACAGAAAGATGGCACTCTCTCCCCTTTACTTATTAGTGGGTAGGCTCATGAGCCCTCCTGCTGTTAAGTCTGTGGCCTGCCACTTACTTTATTTGATGGCATAGTCATCTAGTATAAAGCACTGGTGAAATTCACAGGCTATAGGAACCCCTTCTCCCCCTCTCACCTGCATCTCCCTTGGGTCTGAAGGTACTTCAGAGAAAACTTGTAGCTTTGAGTTGAATGGATTTTGTCTTTCAAATAGACTGGAAATATGGCGATATCTCTTTGCTTGCATTTTTTTGCCATTTGGTGGTTCAAGCGGTTATTCCTGGCTCTTACTCCCGGGATTTTCTCCTTTGCCCTGCATGGCCACTGAAAAGAACTGGATGAATCTTTCCTGAGGAGTGAGGGAGAGGCCTGAGGCCTTACATATTGAACCATTCTAGAGGGTTAGGGGAAAATTTTGTCAACATGAACGAAAACTGACTTTATTGAACCTGAAGGGTAGAAGATAACATTAAAAAGACAATTAAATGTGGCACTAGTTGCTCTTCAAAAAAGAAAAGATTTTAATGTTTCATATGTTGGGTTTGCAGCCATTAGTCTAAGTTGTATTTAATAGTTTTAGCAACGTGTAGAGGTAAATTATGCCAGGGGTTTTTTGAATGTTTCTTAGATGAAAATATGCTATTATGGAATTGTTAGGCTGATAAAAAATTGAGTTACTCTGCTAAAGAAATGCAAAAAGACTTATCTTAATGAAAAGTGTGATGTTTTAAAGGTCATTTGTGTAAAAATAGAACTAGAGACATAATCCAAATAAGTGAAACTAAAACAGAGGGGGAAATTGGGGTAAAGGAGATCTATGGAACTTAGGTAGTTTAAAGTTTGAGTCAATTTGGGGGCAGACCCCAAAGGTGAGACATTTTGGAAATCTGGAATTAGCAGGCCTCAAATCTCACTCACATCAAGCCGTGTTAGCCAAGCCTACAGCAAGGCGTATTGAGAGGGGTTTGAAAGTTTTGTTTTTATGAGTGCTTGCTGAGACACAGAGCTACTAAACTGCAATGCCTGCGATGTTTATGCCACATTACCAGAAGCTTTTGTTTTGGAAGTGTGAACAAAAACAAACAAAAATAGTCACAACTGTATATACTTTTTTCTCAGTGCTGCTGAAATAGAAAGTAATTTTTCACTTTATAAAGTAACTGCTAACTCTGAGATGATTTTTAGGCTTCGTAGACTCTATGCTGGCACTGAACTTCACCCAGAAGTTGGATGTTGGCCCATAGAAGAGTTTCTAGTAGCTCTCAATCAAACCACGTGAAACCTTGTTTTCTCCATAATGCACAGCAGTGCAGTGGGGGCCGAAGGAAGGAAGGAAGGAAGTGGTCTGTTCTACTTGGGTGGAATAAGCCAAGAAAGGCTCATGGAGGAGGTGACCTTAAACAGTGTCTCGAAAACAGCAGAGATATCTGCCAGGCAGGTGAAGCAGGGCTTAGCAGAGAGGCCAGACATGCCCCCAGATGTGGGGAGCAGGTGGGCAAGGCGTGGTGGGGTGACATAGTCTGGTGTGTCTGTAACTGTGGCTTTCAGGAAGGAGGTAGGGCACAGAGAGATAAATGCCACATGGAAAGTTGAATGGAAAGCCGGGCCAGGTCACCGACACCCTTGTGTATCACACTAAAGAGTTTGTTTTCATTCATTTATTTAATAAATCCATATATTGAGAACCTATTAAATGCCAGGCCTTTAGGAGACAAGACACATTTTTGTTGTTGTTGCTCTCACGGAGGTAGGGGTATAGGAGGGGCAGACAGACATTAAATCAATAATCACACAAGCAATTATTTAACCTTGCTCGTGATAAGCTCTCCTCTGAGAAGGACAATGCCTGTGTAAGGAAAGAGTTTGCAACAGGGAAGTCTAACTTAGTCTAGGGGGTCTGGGAAGGTTTCCGTGAGGAAGTGACAGTTAAGGCTGGGACCCAGGTAGGATCTACTGAGCTAAAGGGGGGCTTGTTTGGGTGGGCTTGTTGGGTGGGGTTGTTAAGAGCATTTCAGGCAGATGTGAAGTGGGCAAAGGTCTGGAGACAGGGAGTTATGCGGTGCTTTAGAAAAACAGAGAAGCCTGCAGCCATGTAGACCCTACTCAGGGGAGCCACGTGATCACACTTGGGTTTCAGGAACCACCCCTCTGGCTGTAGCGTGGGGATAATAAAGGCACGTAGGACTAGAGGTAAAGAAACCAGTTGGTGTGTTGTCGTCACAGATCTGGGCGGAGTGTCAAGGTGAGAGCTGAAGCTGGGGCTGTGTGGACCGAGAGGATGGAATGGACTTGACAGATGTTGAGGGGCCAGAAGTGGCTGCACTCAGTGGCCAATAATTAGATGTGGGCAGTGAAGAGAGGAAGACTCCAGGGTTTCTGGATGGAGCAGATAGTGAAACGGAACTCGGGGGATCAGACTGGGTGGATGGAGAGGATTAGGGGTTGCTGCTGAGTTTCACTGTAGGCATAGGCATTGCTTGGTTAGAAGTGCCCATGGGGATATCCAACAGGCAGCTGGATGTGAGTGTAAAGCTCCAGAAAGATTTCAGAGCTGGAGATACAGAAGCAGGAAATAGCAGCAATTAGGTGATGGTGGAAAAGCCATGACAAGTGACACCTCACATGGGGAAAGGACACTGAGTGAGAAGACAAGGAGGTCTGGGACCAAACCCTGGGAAACGTAGGTATTTACCAGGCAAACACAGAAAGAGGAGGTAGAAGGAGCCTGAGAGTGACCAGAGTCATAGAAGAATCAAAAGCAAGTACGTGCTGTATGGTCCCTATTTGCCCAAATCTCTTCTCCAAATTGACTTTCTCCCCCCGTGTCCTGCTCTGTGGCCTGGAAGGCTGACCGCTGTGGACTGCCCTCTGGCTTGCAGAGGTCAGCCACTGGGAGGCTGGAGGGTGAGGAGAGGGTTCAGGTGGTGATTCTCTTGGCTTCCTCCTACTGGACAATGCATTCCTGGTGGCTGTGTTCGTCTACCAAAGGCCATAGCTTCTGCTGTGCACCCGTAGCTGCAATTCCCCTTGTCTCTTCAGGCCTAAGTGTGGGAAAGGCTTTCCCCTATTTATTACTAGCCTTTAGGTCCTTCACCTTCCCTTACTAATTTCCCTTCATCCTGTCCGGTTCTTTCCAAATGGTTCTTTCACTAAACTCTCTCTAGTCATCCCTGTTTCTTGCTGTCTGGGTCCTGCTGGGATCCTCACCTTTACAGAGTTGTGTCACAAAACTACAGAGAAAGAATGTCAAGTTGGGAGTGGCCGACAGTGTCCAAAGCTGCAGAGGTTTTTTACCTGATGGACTGAAGAGTCCATGCATGTCCCATGGGAGGTTGTTGGTGACCTCTACTGGCATGGGTTAAAGAAACGCTGAGCTGAAACCAGACCACGGTGCGCTGGTGTGTCAACAGACAGTTGCTGACTATTCCTTGGAGAAGCCTAGCTATAAAGGAGAAAAGAAGGTGGTATTTTGAGGGAGCGGCAGGGTGGTGTTCCCATTCTTCAGTGTGAACGTTGAAGGGACTTGAACATGCTTATAGACAGCCAACAACCACCAGGTTTCTCTGGGTCTGCATTTGGGTATAAAAATTAGAATCATCTTTTCCTAACTGCAACATCATCAGTGTTAAGTTTTAATGTAAAATTTATTAATTGGAACCTTTGATGTTCAAATACCTCAGTGCTTTCCTACCTAAATGATCGATGTCTTGTGAATGGTAGTTTTATATTAGAATTAATTAAACATAGGGAAGAATTTAGAGAATCAAATTCACTGATTCGGCTCTGAATGTTGACCCCAGTCTCTGTCACTGAAGGGCTCCCGTGTTCTTAGTGAACTGGTTTCATTTGGAAGCATCTGTAATAGTGGTACCTGGCTCTTGACCCCATTTTCAAAATACCCCTCCCACCACCCCACCCCCTTTCACACTGAAGATCTGGTTCGTCACCACAGGAGTGTAACAATTGTGTTTGGCTTATAACCTTTCTGGAATCACTGTCCTCAAGAGGACACACGAACCCCTCATCAGTGCCCATTCATGTTGTCCTCTTCAGAAACTTGTCGTGAGGGTCTTAAGTTTTTCCCCACAGCGATCTTGGAAGGAATATTGCTTTGAGCTGTGTCTACTCCCTGAACGTAAGGTTCATATTTACAAATGTCTGCATCTCCTTCACCACAGGCACTCTCCAGGATCTGAGGGAACTTCAGCAGAACATGTTGGCGTTTGTGGTAAAACATCTACATTTGAAAACTCCAAGTCTCTAAGTGAACATTTCCACTCTGCTGCCTTGGATTGAAGAGCTGTGACACAGTCGTAAATGGACAGGCCTGGGATCTCATCACTGCAAGGACTGTTGCCCAGTGACCTGGGCAAGGTCAGTGGATCCTGAAATTTATTGCTGTTAGAGCCACCTTCCGGATGAGTCGTGTACAAACCGTCGTCTGGATCAGAAATGAGAGTTCTTCCAGAATGAGGTTCCTGATTCTCACATTTCTCCAGAATCTTCTGGAAGGCGATGCTGTCCTCAAGACTCTCTAATGACACGACATTGTCCCTCCTCTCCCCTGAGTCCTCGTCCCCCGGGGGCTCGTTGGCTCTGCAGCTCTCCTCACCATGTGCCCCTGCTTCAGCCACACTTCTCCAGTCTTCTGAACTTGTTGAACTTAGAGTAAATAAAGACCCTTCGTCAGAATCGGTGTCCAACTCGTACTGAGCGTCAGGCGTGTCCTTTTGTGCTAGTTCCTTGCTAGCAGGAGTCACATGCAGGTCATGACCCCACCCCGGAGCGAAGACGGGCGGGGACGGGTCCTTGGCTCCTGGGTCACTGAGTGTGGCCGCTCCGTAGTGGGCGAGGGGCTCTTCCTCGTCACCGGCGCCCTCGAGCCTTTGCTGCTGTGCGCTCATCACATTCTCCTTAGAAAACTCCGAAGGGAAGTGTGGACTGCCCCCTCTCCCCTCCTTCTCTCCAGCCCTCAGCGCTTTTGTAGGCGCCACCATTTGGGAGAGAGGCGTGGTCATTTCCCTGGGGATGGGTGGGCCTAATTCGTTGGAATCCTTACAGATTGAGCCAGGGCTTGTCTGTAATGTGGCAGCCACGGCAGGGATGCCCACTGATCGCTCACCGAGGGAACCTTCCCCGGCCACAGTGTCATAATTTACTTCTCCAGGAATATCATACCTGTAGATGCAGTCCTGTCCCGCCGGCATTAGTTGGGTGTCATCAGCATTCAGCCATCCGCGGAGAACGGGCCGGGCCGCACCGTGATTTGGGAGTGCGTTTTCCTTCCCGCTTCCTGCCCCAGTGTGGTCCCCGCATCGTTCTCCGCCCTGCCCGCCGCCAGCCTCCTTTCTGCTCGGTGCCAGCGTTCTTGCAGGAGTGACGGCCGCGTGTGGGGCTTGGTTCTCACAGAGGTTTGGATCGTGGAAAGTTTGGCGCAGATCCATCCTTGTCTGCTCCATGTTCCCTACAGCTTCGATTTCATCGTAGAAGCCCTGGTTTGAGTACACGTTCCCTGAACCTGGACTTTTTTTCCGGCATCTCTGTTGCCACAGTCTGTCCACATAAGGCCTCGCAAAAGCCCCCAGGCAGAAAGCCACGAAGAACGTGATGGACACTGACAGACAGACGGCCAGGACCAGGTCCTGGGAAGCGTCCTCCCTTCTGCCAGCAGCTTGCACATCCCCGGTGCTCCTAACCCTTCCTGGCAGCCGCCTCTCCCTGTCACTGGTGTCAGAGCCCGCAGGGTCCTTCTTGCGCAGAGTGGAAAAGCGCACTTCCCAGGGCCTCTCAGCTGTGCTCGTCGCGAGGCTTTTCGTATGATTCAGATCAGTGCGAGGAAGGTGGGTCTCTCTGGACACGCGCCTTGTGGGCGTCCACCAGTATGCCTCCTCCTTCCCTGAGAGTGGGGGTAAAAGCACACGCAGAGTTGACACGGGAATGAGATTCCAGTGGTTTAAAAAGCATCTGTGGGCTTCCCTGGTGGCGCAGTGGTTGAGAGTCCGCCTGCCGATGCAGGGGACATGGGTTCGTGCCCCGGTCCGGGAAGATCCCACATGCCGCAGAGCGGCTGGGCCCGTGAGCCATGGTCGCTGAGCCTGCGCCTCCGGAGCCTGTGCTCCGCAACGGGAGAGGCCACAGCAGTGAGAGGCCCGCGTACCGCAAAAATAAATAAATAAATAAATAAAAAACCCATAAATAAATAAATAAAAAGCATCTGTGAGTCCTCAGTCCTCGTCTAGCTAGATTTAAAGTGGGTATTACACGATGAGCAACTTTACTGACTGATTGCTTGATTGGTTGTCGATGCCAGCAGCATGTGTCAGGCTCTGTGCAGACTTACACGAGGCTCTCAGGCTCGGGCCTGCTGCTCCCAGGCCCGGGAGACTGTGTTTCTTAAGCTTCCTGGCTGACTGCTGCCCACAGGAGAAAGGAAACCAGTCTGTAGGGACAGCCACATTGTTCCTCCTTTCTCCACAGCCTTCCCTTACTCACTGCACATTTACGAGAACATTCCCTCTGCAAAAATCTGCCTTGGCCACACCTGTGTTTGCTATAGCATTTCCTCACCATTCCTCGGTGCTGGCAAACAGCAAAAAATATTCGGGTTTCTCTGCTGGTTCCTGACATTCTGCCCTCCACACTCAGAATGCCCGTGTGGCTCTTACAGGGCAATGAACCAAGTGTGGCTGACACCATTAAGACTTCTCTCTAATCTTCATGGATTTCTCCTAAACCTGGTAAGCATGGCCATGTCTCTACTTAATAGCAGTCCTGAATAGAACAGAGGCCAGGACTCATTTTTTAAAAAAATGACTCTTTTTTTTTTTTTCCCCCAGTTAAGAGTTTGAGAATTAGCCAAGATAGTTAATAGTGGGGGCGGGGGGGGGGGGGGCAGAAGCTTTCCAAAATATTCAGTTGCAGTAACGTATTCTAGCAGTTTGGGAGAGTGGCAGGGAACAAATCAAAGAAAAATATACTTTTGAAATATGTGTGTTTTGTGTATGTGTAGGATTATACTTTCAGAGGGTTAGCCAGCATTTTAAATAATTATGTTTCAAGTTTTAGAAGTCCTTTCTTTGATCAGTTATTTTATTAATATTTGGGATAAAAATATGACATTTTGGGGCTTTAGGGAAAAATTCTTTGTGAAATTTCTGGTTTTGACCAAAGCCAGTGCTTTCTGAGCTAGCTGAACTAGGTTTCTCACCACGTGAAGAAACTCGTTCATGAACTGAGGAGAACAGTTAGGTACCAATGATTTTTCTGTGATACAGCCCAAGGATGATTAATGCCATAGATCAGCACTCTTGCTTCTGGGGGGACTGTCATTGTTTCAAGTGAGACTAAATTTTTCATGTCTCTTTTCTGTTTAAATGGAACCATTTCTGAGAGAAGAGACACTACTGACTTACCAATAGACTTGTTGCAAATTGCATTCCACTTTTTTCTCCAGGGTTCAGAAATAACATTTTGGAAGACTTCCACGCGATAGTCACACTGCCAACGGTTAACAGCCAAGTCAGCCTCCAGGTGGGGAAGTTCCAGAGCCATGATCATCAGCGGCAGAATGGCGGTCAGAGCATTGTTGCTGAGGTCTACAACCTGCTTGAGAAGAAACAAATTTAGGACAGTCTGTGAATAAAGACATTTGGAGACAAAATAAACTAGTTACGGATACTGTCTATGTCTCTATGGAAGCCATATGAATTTAGCACTGATTTCGGAGTCAGAATACTGGGTTTAATTCTCTGCTCTGTCCCTAAGAACTCTGTGAGACTCGGCAAATTGTTGACTCTCAATGAGCCTACCTCCCAGGGTTGTTCTGAGGATTAAATGTATGTGAAAACTTTAAGTATGGTGCCTGTATTAGATGCCCAATCACGTTTCCTTCCTTCTTTCCTATGAACTGTGATTTGTACTGTTCGATATAACCTAGACTCCCAGTTGTTATCAAGGTCTGGAATTAGAGAGCAGGTCTCGAATGTCTAGAAGCCCTGTGATCTTGAAAGTGGCAGGAGATACTGGATGATGAGGACAGAGAGCCCAGAAGAACTGTGGTTGACTAAAAATGGCAGAGAGAGTTCTTTTGCATCAAGTATTACCTTAAAGGTAATAGTACATTTCTCTGCATCCATGGCTACTCAGTATAAACAAAATGACTAATTTTCCTAGTCTCATCAGAAATGAAGGGGAAACTGGGGAACAAAAAGGATTCAGTGACTCTAAAAACACAGAGTAGGATCTGTGAAGCTGGATATGGCGGTGGTGTGATGTGGCCAGGACAGCATAGCTAGGTGTAGCTCTAGCTACCATTTGCAGAGCATTGCTGTGTACCAGGCATCCTACTGGGTACTTTACCAGTATGTCTATTCCTCCCAACAACTTTGTCATTTCCCCCTTTTTACAGAGGAGGAAACTGGGCTAGGTCACAGTATACTCCATATAATCCCGACTCCTAAGGCTTGGTACCAGGTGCGCAGAAAATAACGGAGGGAGGAATGAATGAATGAATGAATGAGTGAATGGCAGAGCTGAGATCTGATCTGGCTCCGTAGCTGTGTGCCTTCCACTCCAGAACACAGCCTCTCAGAGCCTGAGTCACCAGAGTGGGGTCATGGGGTTTGGGAGAAAATCATAAATGCAAAGCTTGCTGAAAAGTAAAAAAGAGGGCCATGGATGAAAACCATGGAGGCTGAATGTAATTCAGGTCCATTGTTTAATAAACATCAGGGAAAAAGCAGCACTGGTATCTTGGGTTATATAAATTCCTGAGAAGAGCTTTTACTCAGACAAACACTCAAACAGCACCATAACCAAGACTCAGTAGTGAGGGGGACCTTTGCACTGTTGAGTAACCAAGCACTCTTGACTCCCAAGGGAAGGCTGTCAAAAATAGGAAGTAGGAGACTGGGACCAGGAAGGAAAAAAAAAAACCCCACAAAACATTGCTTTGGCCTGGCCTTGACTAGGATCAATAGTTTTCTATGTACCCCCCCCCCAACAAAAGGGTGAAATATTCTAATGTTTTGGGGGGTATTTTCTTCTTAGTGCATGTCTGCATTTTTTTCCCCATCCTAGCAGCTGTTATATTATAAATCACGAAACTAAAAGCAAAACAGAAGAGAGGACAGAGAGCTAATCAAATGATTCAGGAGGAATAATTTCTGAGAAAAGATTAAAACAGAATAGTCCAATGTGGCTAAAGAAGTGGCCATCCACTGTCATTTGAAAGGAGTGTACGATATAGAAAGATTGGGAGAAGCATATAGTGTTGCCAGCAAGTCACTGCTCTAAGAAGAATGGCAGAGGAAAAGGAATGCTTATTTGAAATGCCAATGAAACATTTCATTCTACCTCCACAAGAGGATGAATTTATGCTTTGAGAAATCTATCTGGTTTCTGAAAAGATGCCCACGTGGAAAGACACGTAATATATAATGCAAGTATTAAATACGTCTCCTGGAAAAAAACCCAACTACATCCATTTTAATATTCGACTTTCTGGTACCAAATATGCTCATCATGTTCCCAAAGAAGTTTTTAGAGTTACTGCTGAACAGGCAGAAGGGTTAATGGAGAAGGAGAAATTGTATGATTCTGGGCAGCTCAGGTAATTTAGAATTACAGATGATTCAGAACATTCTTGGGCTTGTTTTTTAGTTTGCCTGTAGCATCTATCACCTGTGAGCTGCAGAAGACTTATAAAGCACAATGAAAATGCACAGGAAATAAAACAGGCATAGGGAAATTACACATACAAATATCATCTGTATACAATACGCTAAATGAGGTTCCCAGGCAATCTGACGGCCTGTTTGTGGTGAACCGAGAGCACTGCCAAGTTAAGTGGACTTTCTCGTCTGCTCTGATAACTACGATGGCAGACAGGTCCCCAATAACCTGCCCCCATATTCACACCATCTGGGTCATCTCCTCCCATTGAGTATAGGCAAGACCTGTGCCTCTCTTCTAACCGACAGACCATGGCAAAAGCAATGGATGTCCCTTCCACGATTACATTCCATAAGACTGTGATGTTCTTGCTAGCAGGCTCTCTCCTTCGGGCTCTGAAGCGAGCTGCCAGGCTGTGAACTGCCCTGTGGGGAGGTCCACACGGCACAGAACTGAGGGCAGGCTTAGGCTGACAGCCAGTAAGGAATGGCACCCGAAGCCCAGTAGCCCACGTGGAACTGAATCCTGCCAACAACCACGTGGGCTTGGAAGTGGATCCTTCTTCAGTTGGGCCTTCAGGTGAGACTACAGCCCTGGCCAACACCTTGATTGCAGCCTTTCCCCCCCTTTTATTATTATTTTATTAATAAACTTAAAAAAAATTTTTTTTACATCTTTATTGGAGTATATTTGCTCTACAATGGTGTGTTAGTTTCTGCTTTATAACAAAGTGAATCAGTTATACATATACATATGTTCCCATATCTCTTCCCTCTTGCATTTCCCTCCCTCCCACCCTCCCTATCCCAACCCTCCAGGTGGTCACAAAGCACCGAGCTGATCTCCCTGTGCTGTGCGGCTGCTTCCCACTAGCTATCTACCTTACGTTTGGTAGTGTATATATGTCCACGCCTCTCTCTCGCTTTGTCACAGCTTACCCTTCCCCCTCCCCGTAACCTCAAGTCCATTCTCTAGTAGGTCTGTGTCTTTATTCCCGTCTTACCCCTAGGTTCTTCATGACATTTTTTTTCTTAGATTCCATATATATGGAAGCATACGGTATTTGTTTTTCTCTTTCTGACTTACTTCACTCTGTATGACAGACTGTAGGTCCATCCACCTCATTACAAATAGCTCAATTTCGTTTCTTTTTATGGCTGAGCAATATTCCATTGTATATATGTGCCACATCTTCTTTATCCATTCATCCGATAATAAACTTAAGAACAGCTCTAACTTCTCTCTTTCCCCCAGAGCAACTAAACCCAGCTAAAAGCAGGTGTGGCCTGGGGGGCAAAGGGCGCTGGGAGTCATAATCCTCTTCATCCTCTGCCTCAGGTGCTGAGGGGCCCAGGGGGTGGGGTGCGGGGGGCAGAGGCTGAGTCGAGGTGAAGGGCATGAAGGGTGTCAGGGGGGCTCTGGAAGTGGGCAGGGAGGTGGCTGGCCTGGGATGGGGGCAGTGGTGTCTCTTCTTCCCCGTCAGTATCTGCACCCTCAGACATCCTCCTGCTGTGAGCCTGTCCCTGACAGCTTCTTGTCTTCGCCCTTGCTTCGCATCCCACCATTCTTCCGGCTGCTGCCGCCTGGCTTCCGGCCCCTGCGGGGACCCTTGTTCCCACCCATGTGGTTGTCTTCCCCATCCCCCTACATGTCAGGCACGGATGCCACCAGATCCTTCAAGAAGTCAAACTGCGGCTCCAGCTCAATGCACTGCTTCCAGTGGGATGTGGTCACGGTCTTGGCGTTTCAGGACTGGGTCACCGGCAGGCCTTCTTCCACGGTGACTCCAGGAAAAGCTCGAGCACCCGACAGAGGATGACAGGCACAGCCGCCGCCACCTTCCCAATCTCTTCATCCGTCTACACGATCTTCTTGATCCGGGCCGGTGGGAGCCACACGTTGTACCTCCTCTTGCTCGGCATCTCGGGGCCTCTCTGGCTACGCCGGGCACAGCGCCACTGCCCGCAGCCTCCCGGCCCCTGGGCCTGCTCGTCGCCCACCTGCCCTCCGTGGTTTGACTGCAGCTTCTTGAGACACCTTCAGCAGAGGCCCCAGGCAAGCCTTGCCTGGATTGCTGACCTCAGCAATAGATAACGAATACACCTATCCATGATCATCATCTAGCCGTTCGTTCCTTTGTTTATTCAACAAGTGTTTGTAAATACATGGTATGTACTGGACATATGTTAAGCATTAGAAAACAAAATAGACATGATGTATGTCCTCAAAGAGCTCACCGTCTGGTAGAAGGGTTATGGGGATATAGGCATTAATGGCTAAACCATACCTAGAATGAAATAATTTCAGTTTCCATACGTGCAGTATGGAAAAAGCATAGTCTACTATACCTGTGTATAAAGGGAAACTAATTCAATCTGGAGACCCAGGGAAGGCTTCCTGAGGAGTAGTAAGAGTTAGCTCTTCCAGGCAAAAGGATCAGCAATAGGGGAGGGCTTGGGGTGAAAACTAGGCAGGAATGCAGTCAGCAAGGGGAGGGTGGCTTGAAATGAGGCTGGAGGGGCAAGCAGGGGCCAGGCCCTTGTCGTGAAAGCTTACAATCAGATTTGTATGTTAAAATAGTAGAGCTGGGTTTCCCTGGTGGCGTAGTGGTTGAGAGTCCGCCTGCCGATGCAGGGGACACGGGTTCGTGCCCCGGTGCGGGAAGATCCCACATGCCGTGGAGCGGCTGGGCCCGTGAGCCATGGCCGCTGAGCCTGCGCGTCCGGAGCCTGTGCTCCGCAACGGGAGAGGCCACAACAGTGAGAGGCCCGCGTACCGCAAAAAAAAAAAAGAGTAGGGCGTCGCAACCACTTTAGAATTTCTATACGTAGTCTACATTTATAAAGGGCTTACTGTATTCCAACTACTGTTCAAAGCACAGTCTACGGATTAAAACATTTAATTCTCACAAAACTCTATGAAAAAGGAAGCAACTTACCTCCCTTTTACAGATGAGAAAACTGAGGCACAGAGTGATCTGGTAACTTGCCCAAGATCGTGTGGCTGGCGAGCGGCAGAGCCTGGGTTTAAACTCAGGCAGCTGGCTGCAGGGTCGACCTCCCTCACCACTGCGTCACTAGTCTCCGAGAGAGGACGGGCTTGGAGGGCCATTCCGGTTGAAAGGGGCGGGGGCGAGGTTGGGCATTTGTCTTGCAGCTATGCGATGGCTAGTCCAAACTGGGATGTGCAGTAAGGGTAAGATACAGTCTGCCCTCCATATCTATGGTTTCTGCATTCTCAGATTCAACCAACCATGGACAGAAAATAGTTTAAAAAAAAAAATGCTGAGTGTTCCAAAAAGCAAAACTTGAATTTGTCCTGCACAGGCAACTATTTACATAGCACTTACATTGTATTTACATTGTATTATTATAAGTAATCTAGAGATGATTTAAAGTATATGGGAGGATGTGTTTAGGTTATACGCAAGTACTATGCCATTTTACATACGGGACTTGAGGATCCACAGATTTTGGTACCCATGCGGGTCCTGGAACCAATCCCCTTGGATACCAAGCATCAGCTATACACACAGGGCTTTGAAGACTTAGTATGAAAAAAGAGAATGGAAAATATCTCATTAATAATTTTTACATTGACTACATGTGTAAAAGATAATATATGGATATATTGGGTTACAAAATATATTAGTAAAATTAAATTCACCTGCTTATTTTTACTTCTTAAATCTAGTTACCGAGAACATCTAAAGTTACATATGTGGCCCACATTATGCTTTATTGGATGATACCGGCCTATATAAAGAATGGGGGGGTGTGGTGCAGGTTATGGGGACAGGGGATTCAAGCTTCTCCTAAGCCATCTCTAGGTCCTGGTGTTTCTAAAGGAGCACTGAGGGGAGATTTTACAATATCTCCTCATAGAGGAGGAGAGAGGAGGAAGGGGCTAGGAGGAGAAGGGGCTGAAGCTGCCAAAGCTGGAGCAGGGCCCTAGGGGTTACTCACACTCCCAGCTGGCAGGACCTCGGTGAGATTCACTGCAAGGTGCCCGAGAGACAGGCACCATGCCTCCAAAATGTGACGTCGATCCCCCCAACCTGGCTCTGATGTTTAGAACTGCGTGTGGCACGTGGTAAGTGGGATGCAAAGATGAGTTGATATCATTATGATTTGTATTATTCTGTGCCCAATTTTGGTGTGGAAGCATCAGGGTCACTGGCCTTCAGAGGCCCATGTGGTCCTGGGCTCTATGGGGTGTAGAGCCCATTTAGGCCCATAGAGTCCCAAATTGCATAAAACCCCAGGGACCTTTGATTGACCCTGTAGTTCAGGGAGGGAGCCTTGCTAATAACCGAGATTTAATTTCTTGCCAACTGGTAAGTGGAAGCTTGGAATTGGGTTTCATTAGATTTAGGAAAAATAATGAACCAATCCTTGCTGCTGAGCATACATGTTCAAATAAAATGTCCACATTCATGTCCACTACTGAGGCCTTGGATTTCTGAGGCAAGAGAGAGACTTCAGCTCTTTTAGGGGCATCTTAAAATAGACTTATATTTTTTGATTGGTAGCCAGTACTACTGGGCATGAAGAAACTCTTCAATGGAAGTATTCTTCTAATAGAATTGCCTATAGTTCTGCATATTAGAAATATTATAAACACTATTTTCTAACCTGTAATTTTTTTAGGTCCTTGAAGGCTTCTGGATGAATTCTGAATATCTTGTTGCTCTTTAAATGGAGGCTTTCTAGTTGCAGGCAGTTATGAAAATCAGACAAACCAATTTGCGTTATCCCATTGAATGATAGATCCAAACTCCGTAATGACTTCAGTTTCCACAGCCCTGTTAAAATTAAAAAGCAACTTGAAATATCAGTTGGTGGTACTTACTGCAGCATTGTTTGTAATGGTGGAAAACTGGACACAACTTAAATGGTTCACGACAGAGAAATGGGCAAAGGATGGTATATCAATACTACACAATACTGCGTAGTCTTAAAAGAGAATGGGATGGATCAACGTGAAACAACTAAACAGGAAGGAAAAGCTAAGTTGCAGGAAAGTAGAGTATAATTCCAATGTTCTTGGGAAAAAAAGGCCACATGCAAACATACACATATGTTTCAAGCGAGCAGAGAAGAAGGCCTGGAAGGAGATGAACTAAGCTACCAGTGGTAGCTACACTTAGAAGTAGGATGGTGGAGGGAGGTGAAACTATGCTTCGATTTTATACACTTTTGAATTCTTCCTTTGAATTAACATGTGCTAATTTTATAATAAAAGCATCAATCAAAAATCTAACCTTGATTGAATGAAACGGTAAATATGATACTTGCTTATTTGATTGAACTATGGGTAAAACTGGATGATCTTGCTATCGTTATAGGGGAAAAAGTTGTTTTGATGCTTTATTTACATGGATGAATTCTTCCCCTTTTAAGATGTCCTCATTCTATTTTGTAGCTGTATCCTTTAACTACTTATCGTTGATATTATAACTATTTTTTATATTTTTCAAAGGTAATATGTTAGAGCTAGAGGTTTCAGTTTCTGGCAAAATAATATAATTGAGTTTTGGTCTCTGCCTTTGTATTTCACTTGATTCCAGAAGTAACCATGAGGCCCATTTGGCACTGAAGGTAAAGGTTGAGAATGATATGCCAGCCATAGCAGTCTTCCAAATCTGAGTTCCCATATGAGTCTCATGTGGAAGCCCTGAATTTTTACATTTCCTTCTGCTCTGTTCTCACACGTAGTCTGTGTCTTTAACAAACTACTACATAGCAGATCAGGTTGGTTCAATTCCAGAAGGGTTTATTCCTTGTCTACTATCTGCAAACTATCAGTACTTACCGTAAGACTAATTATGCAGAGACATGATGACCTAAATGAAATGGCTGCACATCTATGTTCTCATTTGCTCATTTCAGCTGTACAGACTAAGCAAGAGACTGCAAGGACGACAGCTCAGTCAAAATATTATGAGCACGGTACTTAGTGCTGAGGACAAAGACAGCAGAGAAACTTTGTGTCTGGTTGCGTGATAAGATAAACACACAAGAAAAAGTTATTCCTACGTGTTTTAATATGCAAATGTATGGGTCTTGAGAAAAAAATGCAACACAGAAGCTGATATGAAAGAAGTTTCTTAACATTTTCATGATAATTGCCTGACCTGTACAGGGATGTGAGCTCGTGGTCCCTATCATATCTAGTACTTAATTGAATTGAATAAGTACCCCAGGAGTTCAGTGGAGAGGGAGACCATGCCTAGTTTGCTCTCTATCAATGGACAGGGGGGTGTTGAAATCTCCAACTGTAACAGTGGATTTGAAATGGAGCTGGACCTTGCAGGGCCTTCTCAGGGATAGACCCCTGTGTCCCTGGCCTCTCATTTGTAGAAAAGCTTTAGCCTCCTAGGGCTTCCCCAAGTTCCAAAGAGCAAATTCAATCACAGAAGTGACAAAATGTAGAAACAAAGGAAAACAGTCAAGCAAGACAAAATAATAATAGTTTATATAAATAGAATGACCATATGGTCCAGCAATCCAACTCCTGAGAATACATGCAGACAAAACTATAATTCAAAAAGATACATGCCCCCCTGTGTTCATAGCAGCACTGTTCACAAGAGCCAAAACATGGAAGCAACCTAAATGTCCACTGACAGAGGAATGGATAAAGAAGATGTGGTACATATATACAATGGAATATTACTCAGCCATAAAAAAGAATGAAATAATGCCATTTCCAGCAACATGATGCAACTAGAGATTATCATACTAAGTGAAGTAAGTCAGAAAGAGAAAGACAAATACGTGATATCACTTATATGTGGAATCTAAAATATGGCACAAATGAACCTATCTACAAAACAGAAACAGACTTGTGGTTGCCCAGGGAGAGTGGGGGAGGGAGAGGGATGGACTGGGGGAGTTTGGGGTTGGTAAATGCAAACTATTACCTTTAGAATGGATAAACAACAAGGTCCTACAGTATCGCACAGGGAACTATATTCAGTATCCTGTGATAAACCATAATGGAAAAGAACATAAGAAAAGAATGTACATAAGTGTATAACTGAGTCCCTTGGCTGTACAGCAGAGATTGGCACAACATTGTGAATCAACTATACTTCAATTAAGAAAAATAATAGTTTAGCTATAAAAAAAAGTCAATGACCTTTAGTTCTTCCTCAAGGGTATAGATAATACCCTGAGTCACAGCCTTGAGCTGTTTTGCAGATACTAAGACCCCACCGGGTGGAGGAAGTTAACTGCATGCTGACCCCATGAGCACATAGACTCCATGGTTGGAACCAGAAGGTTGATGATTCCTGAAACATCACCCTGTTTCTTTGCCATCAACCAATCAGAGAATTGGGCGTGAGCGGATCACACACCCTGTGACCCTCTCCCTCACCCTGTCTTTAAAAACTCTACTCCGAAAACCGTCGAGGAGTTCAGGCCATGTGAGCGTGAGTTGCCTGTTCTCCTTCCTCTCCTTCCTCTCCTTCCTGAGGTAAATGCTGTCTGTGCTTTCCTTCACCACAACCCGGTGTCCGTAGATCGGCTTTGTTGCACATCGGGCCAGCAGACACAAGTTAGGTTTGGTAACAGATTTGCTCACTTCTCTGTACAGTTCTGCCAGGTTTTTCCTCACATATTTTGACAATCTATTGTTAGGTGTATTCACGTTAGAATTATTATATCCCCTTCAAGAACTGATCCCTTTATCATTAAGTAGTGCTTTCTTTATCCCTGAAGTCTCCTTTGTCTGAAATTAACATGGCTACTCCACCTTTCCTTAGATTAGTGTTTCTCTAATGGCGTATCTTTCTCCATCCCTTTAGCTAGCAGTTTTATTTGTCATACCAAAAAAGACAGCCCAAGTGTCTGCTGACAGGTAAATGAGAGTATCCACACAATGAAATTCTACTCAGAAATAAAAAGGAATGCACTTTTAATACATACAACGACATGAATGAAAGAAGATACATCAAAAATAAAAGAATGTGTTGAGTGATTGCATTTATATAAAATTATAGAAAATGCAAATGAATCGATAGTGACAGAAAGAAGATCAGTGGCTACTTGGGCAGGGGAGAGATGATGGGTGGGAAAGATCGATTGCAGAGAGGCATGAGGAAATTCTGGGGGGTGGTGGATAGTTATCTTGATAGTGGTGATGGTCTCACAAGTCAGTGTGGTTCAGAGGACAGACCAGAGCACTCAGAACATGGAGAATCAGGGGCCTCCATCATTATACAGGCCTACAGAAGTATGAACTGTAGTGTAAGATTGTTGGTGAGCACTCTGAACTTTATACAAACTCTGAACAGTTGTAGAAAGAGAATGAAAATCACCTTCGGTTACTCATTGTACCAGAAATCAAGGAGGTGATGACTATTATAGCAAAGACTAGGATGGGAAACAGAATTAGATCTCAGGCTGATCAAATGGCCCTAAAGGAGAACTAACACTTTTTGAGCACCTGTTATGTACGAGGTACAATGAGAGATGTTTTATATATGTCATCACTCTGTGTGTTATAGTTTTTACAAATGCTATCTCTAACCCTCACATCAACCCTGTATATATCACTATCTCCAGTTAAAGATAAGGACCAGGAAGTTTTATAGGTTAAGTGACTTGCTTAAGGTCAATAAACAAGCAAATAGAGTAATACAAGGCGTATAAAAGATAAAGTAAAAGAGTAAATAGGAAGAGTGGGACCAGAACATGCCCAAGCATGGGGGGGATTTTGAACATGGAGAGTTATAAGAATATCCTCTTATTTGATTCCCTTCTTAATATCAAGCTAAGATCCCCAAGAAGAAGGGAAACTTCTGCACATGGGAATTAAGACTGTGAAGTTCAGTTACTCCTCCCACATGAAGATTTTCCTTTTACTTCCAATTTTAGAGAATTAAGGTTCAATGTTATTAAGAGAACTGGTGGAGTCCTGCAAATGACCTTTTTGTTTGGCAGTCTCTCAAGATGGAGTTGGAAAATTTGGGTAAACTCTTCTATGACACTTGGCTGTGTTTCTCAATAAGAGAATATGTTCTTTTACATATTTTGCATGGCAAATCAATGTTGAGGAGTATTCTTGGATTCTGGAATTTAGTATGTTAATGTGAGGCTGTCACATCTGGTCTTTCAACCTAACTGGAAACTCAGTAAGATGTTGGTGCTGATACGTTTTCAGGCACTTTGTGGGCACTCCAGAAATACTGTTTGATGAAAGTGGGATAGTTTAACTGGAGACCAATCCCCTTGTTCTCAATTTTTTAAAACTGATTTTTCCATTATTAATGCTGTACTCCAAGAATATGGGAGGAATATGGTCATGAAGGTTAAAATCATGGCTGGCTTCTGTTTTGTGAATTGCACTGGCCAGTACCTCCTCTGGGTGTTTTCCCAACATGAAGCTTATTGGTAACATCACAGATGATCAGCATCAAGAAAGGAAATCAGCTGACACTGAGCTGGTTAGTCAATGTGATCTTTCACCCTTACAAAAATGGGCTTTCCACAGTCAAAGCAACTTTTCACTGGCTCTATAAACTGTCACCATATTAAGATATGTGAAACATGATTTATAAAGGTGCTATAGGCCAATTGCTTGATTGCCGCTTTCTGAGAAATCTCTAATTAATCATTATCTTTAGATGAGTGCAAACACCTGTGTAAATAGATACAAATGATTCTCTGCTTATGAATTATAGTGGGCTAGGAGTCACATCTACTGCAATAATTATTTAACATTTTAAAAGATAGCTTGAGATTCGGACAAAAAC
The DNA here is from genome assembly GCF_008692025.1 of Phocoena sinus. Taxonomy (NCBI): domain Eukaryota; kingdom Metazoa; phylum Chordata; class Mammalia; order Artiodactyla; family Phocoenidae; genus Phocoena; species Phocoena sinus. The sequence continues at coordinate 73,253,297 of NC_045767.1, forward strand.
AAATTTATCATTTGTTTCTAAAAGACTGTTATTCTCAATTTGTGCCAAGAGTAATAATAACTAATATTTGCAAAGTACTTCAGAAGTTTATGAAGTACTTTTCACATTTTAATAGCTACTGTTTATGATGCCAAATACTGTGTTAAGTTAGGTTCTTAAGATACATCTTTCCTTTAATCCTCACAGTTCTGAGTAAATATTACATTATCTAGACATTTCCTTTAAAAAGGCATAGGATAAAGGAATCAAAAAAGAACAAAGGTCAGGAATAGGATGGCACTTCAGGGAGCACCTCTCTTACCAGCTTTTTCCCTCGAAAATGGGATTTCAACGTCAGAGTTACCCAGCCATAGTCACAGAATCATAAAATGGGACGGGACGCCAGAGGGGACTCTAGTCCCTAATAAGAACTGAAAGTGTATGATGATTACAGGAAAACAAACCCCAAAATGCTATGGAGAAAAGAACTCTGAACTACATCCAAATAGATTCAGGGCTTACAGTGGACCTCCATCATCAATCTGTTTCATTCATCTCTCCATGGTTTTATTTGCTAGAATTCCATCAGAATTTCAGATAAAGGATTTACTCATTTCACATCTTTTTATCCCCTCCTTGGCAAGCTTAACATATTTCCTGATATTCTGGGAGGTAGAAGTTTAACTTGGGAAAGGAGGATGGGACTACATCTGCATTTTATAGGGATATTTGGTCGTTAAATGAATGTATTCCTCCTAACCTCCAGTTAGCTCTAGAGAATTCATCTGCCTTAAGGAGATATAGTCAGCGTTTCTCTATCCACTGTTATGGTGGAATAATATTTTGACATATTAAGCTTTTACCTGTCTCTATTTTCCTTGTGTCCTTTCCGTTCAAGCAGAAAGTAAAAGCTCTATGTTAATTGTTCCAGGGGAGGCACATGGCAAGGTAGAAAGCAGAGGCAAGCAGAGGCGACTACAAGTCTTTTTGGCTTTTGTTTTCCAAAGGCCTGAATCTTTAGAGAAAAGGAATTTCTAGATCTAGATAGAGAGTTTTGAAGAAACAAAAGCAGGTAAGAATTTTCTCCAAACTGAAAGACTGAAAAGAAACATTCTCTGGCTAGAGGCGGTAAGGGACACACACACACAGACACACACACACACACACACACTTTGAAGCCTTGTCAGGGTATAAGATTCTAGAGCTGCGGTATAAATCTAGGAAAAGATAAAGGAAAGCCCATGAAAAACTGATGTTAAGTGTAAGTACCCGTACATCCCACCACAACTGACGCTAGCAAAATGGGGGCTCAGAATCAGAAACTGTGCTGAGTTATAAACAGTAGAAGGTTATATCTCTAGTACACTTGAATTTGTGGGTTGAGATTCACATCTACCATACTAGTTAGCAAACACAGTTATATCATGTGGATATGTGTAGCTTTAATGATGTTCGTCAGAGTTATAGCAAACAAAATGGAAATAATCTAAATGTTGTTTGATTGAACAGATTATAATATATTAAAATTTTCAACTATTTAAAATATTATTTATGAGATTGCTTAATTATGTAAAGATGTTCAAAATATTCTGTGATATAAAATTATGTTATGAAATATTATGGACAGTAAATCCAATTTTGAAAGAAAAATATATATGTAGGCATAAAGAATAAACTTGAAGAATACATATTACATGAGGGACTTTAATGTTTCCCTTTACATTTTTCTTTAATTCCTAATGTTTTACAAAAAACAGGCATTCCTTTTGTAATAAGAACAATATGATAAAAATCATAAAATAAAACGCAATTAGTTTACACTTTGCACTGAAAATACTATACACTGCTTTTATGGGAAAGTTCAGGGAGAGAAGACTCCTGTCCTTCTCACACAATTCTGCTGCTGTGGTGACTGAAATAGTAGTCCCTTCACCTGCCAGGCTATTATAGTCAAAATTATGCTTAAAACAAGATACTGGAGAAAGAGCAAAAAATAAATGAAAAAACAAAAAAATAAAGGCATGAAATGAAAGAACTGAAAATGAGAAAAACTAAATATGCATAATTTGAGATGGAGAAAAATGACAAAATCCTTACACTTTCTATTTTTAGCATAAGATCTTATATAAAGTAAGTACTTAGCAAAGAGTGACCAAGACTGAAAATAGACAGGGAAAGGAAACTGTCTAGCACTCCTGAATATAAAAAGGAAGCTCTGGCTTATGAATCTGATACATTTTCTAAATAAAACATTGGTGGATTACTTAAGGAACTCCAAAATGTAGATTATTGAGTGTTGGAATGGATGAGAATTTATTATAATAGGAGGGTATGTGGAGTTCTGATAAGGAGTCCTACTTTGATTTGATAATAAGGAAGTTTATATATAATATTAGCATATATGTAGTCTACATTTGGAGGAAAACCAGATAAGAAGATGTAAAATGTATTCTGTAAAAATAAAAATTATAAATATGGCAACACTTAATTTGCATTGTTACGTATTAAAAGTATCTGAACTACTTATTTCTCAGTGCTTTTCTGTAATTAGTAAAAAAAATATAAATCAAAGTAGGTAATTTAAAATCACACATTATTATTTAGTACTTAAATACTTCTTAGTATCTCTTGACAAATCCATATAAGATTAATGTAAGTTATAGCAATGGGAGATTAAATTACATTGACTTTAAATTCCACATATTATAACTTAAAATTCCACTAAGAAACTCCTTTTATTATATTTGCTCTGATCCAACTGCTTTACTTTCAGCTCTTTCCTTGAAACTGAAAACAAACCTGGAATTCTTATTGACATAAAACATTAGCTCTCCACATATTCATTGTTTCTTGGTCTAGTCCATCTTTTAAAGTTGTACTTACCCTTGGGAATGTCACTGAGTTTATTTCTTTGAAGAATGAGCAACTTTAGAAATGGAAGCCCATTTCTCAAGCTGCCTCTGTGGCGTTTCACCCACAAGGACTTGAAACTGAGTAGATCCAATGACACGGAGTGAATGGCGTTGTTGCTGAGGTTTAATATTTCCAAAGCATGAAAATGTGCAAGAGAGCTTAAGGTTATTTTCGATATGAGATTGTTACTGAGGTCCAGGTGTCTTATATTCCATTCTTCTTTTTTCATGTGAGTTTGTAAGAGAACCCTAAAGAAACTGGAACTTACATCCACTATGGCTGCTATCTGTGATATGTCCACAGGTATTTCATGCTTTCCAGCAAAAGAACAATTTGTCAGAAGATATCCGTTCCATTGGCACTTGGAATTGAATAAAATACTGCTTTTTCTTGATGGGTTTGTCATTGTGTCAGTAAAATAAAGACCTATAACCATGGTAACGACTCTGAGACGTAGGTTTTTCATAATGCCTGGAGAAAGAAAAATTGACTTATTCAAAATAACTTATGTAAAAACTAATAGCAAATAAGCAGAAATTTTAATTTTCAATTTAAGATTCAGGAAAGTTATCTTGCCTTGATTGCCAATTTACACGGATGTTTGATTTCTTAGACAGTGGGGCAAAATGTAGCTACCAAAATGGTGAACAGCTATAGTGTAAAATTACATTTATGCCACAGTTTTAAAGAAAGAACCCCTCCTGAGTTGTCAGAAAATGTGTACTCACTTGGGCCTCACCTGTGTCTGCTTTTCCAGGATTACTCACCCTGCAGTCTGCTTTGGAATGAGGGAAACCTACCAAGATTAAAAACTTCTCTGCTTCCTTCCTGGTCTTCAGTACCGAGCAAAGTCTATTATCCTTATTTTACAGCACGGTAATCAGCCATGTGCTTTATCACATGAGTGACAAGCCATACAGTTACACCAAACCGTGGAACTGTATCGGTGGAAAGTTCAACTCATGAAAGAGACTCGATTTTTTTTAATGACTAGAAGAACTACAAGCTTTGTCTTTGCGGCTTTTCAAATCCACTTGAAACCATTTAGATATCTACGTTAAAAAAAAATGGGTTATGAAAAGGATGCTCTCCCTAGGACCCATGAAGATATAATTAGATACAGAAACTCAAGTATCTTTTTCCCCAAAGATTCTTGAGAAGCAATTGAAAGCTTTAAAACAAGTATCTACAAATCACAATGCCTGAATGTATGCACAAAAAACAATGTTAAGAGTAGATGAGGAGGGGTGGGATAAGGATGGTGGGAGGGAGGGAGATGCAAGGGGGAAGACATATGGGAACATATGTATATGTATAATTGATTCACTTTGTTATAAAGCAGAAACTAGCACACCATTGTAAAGCAATTATACTCCAATAAAAAACAACAAAAGAGTAGATGAATAACTTTTTTGTTATTTGTTTTAATTACTAAATTCCATTAAAAAATCAGTGTGTGTACAAATAACCACATTACTCGGCACATAGGTTTACAGCAAATTGTCCCTTCTGTTCTGTTCCAATGGCAAATGGCACCACTCTAGTTCTCATCACTAATCTGCAATACTAGAATGGGCTAACTGGTTTTCCTGTCACTGCCTTTCAATTTTCCTTCTTGCTTCATCCAATGAAATTCCAAAGGATTGCTTCCCAATAGTACTGTTTTCCCATATCATATCCTCATTCAGAATCCTTAAAGGGCTCTGCAGTGCCTACAGTCCAAATCCCTCAGGTTGGCATCCCAGGCTTTGTATTATTTACCTAAGTTCATGAACTAGTTTTAAAAGTACATGTGGAGCAACTACAAGATGGGGCTTGTGCACCTCGGTATATATGTAGATCTCATGCAAAAATTAGCTTTTACTTCACTCCAATTCCAAGCCCAATGCCTTTTCCTCTCCTCAGTCCAAATCCTACATATGTCCTTCCAGATCCATCACAAATCCTATGACCTGAAGACCCTTCTTCCTGCTTTGGCCTCTATTTTGTTCAGAAATCTTTCAGTAAATATTTATTGAATGAATGAATGCATGTTAGTAACATTCAGTTTGACAGAATATCAGTACTGTCCTGTATGGCTATTGCTTTGCATTGTGTCTGTTTTAAACAGCCCAAAAGACTATAAGCTCCCAGATGGTAAGGGCCATGTTTTCATACATACATACATATATATATAACTTCCCCCCATGTTTTATATTTTTAATAGTCTTTAGTCTGTCATAGGACTATGCTATCTATATATCTATATATAGGGCTATATCTGTATTATCTACCTATCTATCATCTATTTATCTCATCTATGTATGTATATATTTTCGCCCATGTTTTATATTTTTAATAGTCTGCAGTCTGTCATAGGGTTATGCTCTGCTTGGATAAATGAATGCATGCAATGGATGAAATTTACCATGTAACTTTTTAAACTTTGGTTTCATACAAGGTCAAATCTGCCATATTTTGAAGGGCATCTAAGTTCGGGTACACGTGGCTATGAACTGCAAAGGTGCCCTACAGCATGGAGGAGTGATTTATTTTTAAAGTGTGCCTCTTATGCAATACCAGAAATTCAATTAATTTGTAGAGTCAGAAAGATATTTGTTACCATATTCAAAGCTGCAATCATTACATATGTAATTATATAGCAAGCTAATGTAACAACGTCAGCAACAAAAAAAGATTCATCATTCATAGGCACACTACAATACTGAAGAGAAACGTGGTTGGAAAAAACTTCTTCTTAAGGGGACTTAAGTAATACTTTCACTGACCTGATTCTTTCTAAGTTGAAGAGATTTATCTATAACTAACAGTTTTGAGTTCAAAACAGCTGGATAAGGATAATCTTATGGCATAAAGTGAAAGGTATTCGTTTGTAAATTAAAAAAAATATTATATATATATAAAACAAACATATGTATTAGGTAAGGAACACCTGAGAACTCTAGAAAATTTTTCTGAGGATATTGGAGACAATTACGTGGAATGTAAATCTTTAAATGGACATATTCAAGCTGAAGTATGAGGGAGCAGAAATACTGGGTGTGTCAGACAGTGAGACAGGGAGAAGGCAGTAGAAAAAACAAAGTAGAAAGGAAATGAAGAGTTCATTCCTATATAAAAGAAACAGAAGTTACAACAGTTGGAAGAAAAAAAGCAGGAGAGGCTAGTTTTGCTAAGATGTAGAAAGAACACAACAGTAACACTGTTTTTAAGGCATACCTTTGGTCCTTAGGGATTTTTCACATGGATCTCTCTCTGAATCAAGCCAGGTGGGGATTTTAGACTTGAGCCTTTGAGGCTCCACCCATCTGCCCTGGAGCCTGCCCTGTGGCAAACCTTCAACCCTTTCATCTCCAAGCTCTGGCCTCTTGCAGAGGTGACAGCAACAGACAGCGGTGCACATTCCCCTGGGATACTGGGGGAAAAGCCAACAGAGCGAGGCCTTCTGCAATGCAGAGGGTAGGAGTTTCCAGACTGGGTCTGTACAACTTCTAACTCTGAGCTCCAGGATTCCAGAGAGATTACATAAATACTGGCGGCGTCCAATTCTCAAGCTGTATTTAGATTCAGCACATTTATATAAGTAGAAACCTGCTAATATTTTAACAATTAAAAAATTAACAGCAAACAATTTTACAGAATCTTTATTGTAAACAGAGGTCATTAATAGTTATTACAAACTGAATCAACTGAAAGTCAAATTGGTAACTCGACACATTCATAGGTTTATTTTTCTACGGCATAATTTGTAATCTTTGCCCCCTCAGTGCTTTAAAAAAGATTACTAAAATTATCAGCATTTCAATGTTCTTTTTTTTTTGTCAAGTTTAGCACCGTAACATTCTCATGATCTTTAAAAAAATTCACTCAAAAACTAGGTAGAACTTCCACTTTTCATTCAAAACTATCACGTAGAACTTCCACTTTTCATTCAAAACTATCACACACAATTTGTTTTCTCAATGCAAAAAGAATACAAATAAGTATATTTTTAAATGTTACGGAACACACATACAGTCCCTACTGTGTATAATTTTTGCATTCTTCCTACCTGCCCATTAGAGAGCCCCTAAAATACCTTGCTTTCATTTCATTTGTCCCCCATGTCATTATAATCCACCTCTGAAGGACTGTAGTTATTTAAACAAGCATGTGTCTGCCCCATCTCTGGGGATGCTGCCTTTGTCCTCTACCTCCCCCAAGTCTGTTGCTTGTCATATCAGCGCTTGATGGAGGGAAGGAATGACAGCAGAAGAGGCAAAGTTAACAATTCAGTTTATAGAAAAATAGCATCTGATGGTGAGAATGAGTAGCTGAGGCTTTACTGTTACGCTAAACAGGTCACAGGTAAAATGGACAGCTTGTTCTTGTTCTGCTTCCCAGGGAATTTCCCAGGTCTACATTTCAATGAAAAAACAAAAGCTACCTGTGAAGTGTCCTAAATTACTATACCTGTTACCTTAACAATCAGTTCTGTAAAAACATCAAAATATTCTCTCACATCCAAAGCACTTAATGGAGATGTATCAAAAACAAGTATTTCTCAAAGAGGAGTAAAAATAGATTATTTCATGAATTACATTCAATAAATAATACTTTGTAACAGAGTGTTCTGTGGTTTTTGTAAAAATATTTATCTAAACAAACTTTCAAAACAAATCTAGAGCAGACAAGTAATGAATGTAAAATTTACAAATACACCGAGCATCTGAACGAATATTCCAATGGATTTTTTCTGAACATTATTCAGATATTAAATGATACTGAATATATTCATATGGGTTCTGAATATCACTACAACAAATAACAACCAGAGGTCATAAATTTCACTCTCTCTCTTTTCTTCTTCACTTAAAAAAAAACTTCACTCAGTAGTAGGTAGTCAGTCAATCTCTACTTTAATGACTACTCATAATCTCTAAAGTATTTGGTTTTTCTATCAGAGAGAACTGTGACAATACTGAATGCAAATTTTTTTTTGTATCGATTTTCCTATGTATATAGTTCAAACTGGCAAGGACAGAATATTATACTTGAATGCAGAACGGGGCCTGTGATTTATCTCTTCTGCCTATTTTACAGCACACTACTTTGAGGTCTCTCTTCCTGATGTTGTGTGTATCTTAATAATACCAGCGAGTTCCTTTCAAGTCAAATATAAAACACCTTAAAAATCAACTGGCTTGAGGGTTGTAAAACATTATAACGGGTGGTGATGTTAGGAGCAGAGGTCAATCTCATACTTATGTGAAAATTACTTATATTATTTCCTGCATTAGTACCCTTTAGTCCAGTGCTTCCTGACTTTTTTTCAAGGTATGGCACATATTAAAAAGGGTAACGTTTGTCTGGCTTGCTGGGGTAAATCCACCAGCCATTCTGGGCCAGCAGGACTCGTCTGGGGCATGGCCTCCCCATTTCCCACTGTGCTGCCCCAAGGGCTGAGGGTATACATATCTTGGCAACCCTTTTACGCATTCAGGTACCCCAGTTGGGAAACGAGGGTAACCCACAACTAGGCCAATTTGATTTCTCTATAATATATTTTAGAATTGGCTTAAGAAAATTTAAAATCTGACAGTGATTGGTCAGTTTTTTGACTGAGATTTATTTATTTCCTTTTAATTAGAGTAAGCATACCTGTTTTTTTGTTTCTTATCTGCCTAGGTAAGTCTGAATTAGTCTTTGTTCATCTTTGCAGAGTTTTAAATAATTAAAACTCCAGCGCAGATAGTGAAAAGAATGCGGTATTTAGAAACAGGTTCATCCAGGTTTGAGTCACACCTGAATTCCAATCCCAACTATGCTATTTCCTCTGTAACATTAGGCAAGTTTCTTAACTTCTCTGAACCTCAGTTTCCTAATGGGTAAACTGGGATAACAACACCTGCTTATGGAGCTGTGGTGTGAATTAGAGACATTCCATGTGCGATGCCTAGGACAATGCCTAGCACTCTAAGACGCTCAATACATGACAGCTATCATCATTTAACAGTTAAAGCTGAGATGGTGCTTTAATTTCTACCACATTGGGAGCACAATATTTACCAATATTTAATGAGTATACATTCTATTAGAGTATTTTCTTCCTAGTGCAAAACTGAGGAACCATAGTTTCTTACTAACTCCCATATGCGAAGTTCTTTAATGACCTCACTTGCATGTGAGAATACGGCTGAAAGTCAATGCACTAAAAATCTGTCTTTCCGGGCTTCCCTGGTGGCGCAGTGGTTGAGAGTCCGCCTGCTGATGCAGGGGATGTGGGTTCGTGCCCGGTCCGGGAGGATCCCACGTGCCGCGGAGCAGCTGGGCCCGTGAGCCATGGCCGCTGAGTTTGCGTGTCCAGAGCCTGTGCTCCGCAGCGGGAGAGGCCGCATCGGTGAGAGGCCCGCGTACCGCAAAGAAAAAAAAAAAAAAATCTGTCTTTCCTCTTAGAAGCCAAAAGACAGAGCATGTAACATTTACTGATGGTGTACCTTTAAACGTCTTAAGTGGGTCTATCCCCATTAGTTACCAAACGCTTACTTATAGTGAGTCTGAACAGTTGCTTCAGACCTTTAGCCTTTAGACAAGGAAAAGTGGCATTTTAAAAACACTTCTTTAAAGATTAATATTGATTGTATTCACTTCTCTTAATCGTTTTAGAGAACTGTAAATTGAAGATCAGTGCAACTTAATGAAATGTATTAGAATTTAGGCTCTCTGAGACTATTTTAAACATGGAGACTATATAATAGATAACAGCAGTGCTCTGCAGGTAAAATAATTACGAGTTATCACAAACTCTGTAAAAACATGATTTGCATGCCTACTCTGAAAAAAAAAAAGTCAAGTCACGATCTGAACCTACTGACGCCCTCTCGGGTTCTTCTAGTGAGTGTCTCCACAGGGGTTGTCTGAGGTCTGGCAGCCCATGTTCTGGCCCGTCACCTGTACTTTGAAGAGGGTTCCGTCAGCGCACATACAGAGCTTGTAGCGCACCCAGTCACCACCACCAAACTGGTCTCCGCTGGAGGAACTAGGGAGGCGAGTTGTGCTGACCACCACAGTTCCATTCAGGATGATGCTGTTTTCCTATCAGGAGAAAACTCACATATGGCTTGTTTGCATCCACAAGTAGGGCGAGAACAAGATTAATAAACAACACTCACTGAAATATTAGCAAGAATAGCAGGCAGCAAGAAAAAGTCATGACCGAAACAACAACAATGAAAACCCAAAACCAATCAAAATTCACCTAGTGACCTCTTAGCGATTGTTCACAATGTATATCAGTACACTTGTTACACAATTTATTTCTCAATTAGTTAAAAATTATATCAAAATTCCTAAGTGAACAATAAGACGAATACTGATAAAGTCTCAGATCATTTTCATTTATTATTTCCTAAGAGAGTTTTAACTAATTTGCTGATTGATACATTTCTGACGCTAAGAAGAAAAAGACTGTTTTTCTCCTAGAGAAAAGTAATTTGAATTTCCAATGTTTTTGTGTGACACCAGAAATGAAGATTCAAACCATACAATTTTGAAGCCCAGGCACTCAAAGAAAACTGCCTGGAAGTTCTCTTCTTCAAGCCCACTATCCCAGGAACATTCTTGTATCGCAGACCCTCTCTTTTCTGGAACTCCTAACCCTCTCTCTCCCTTCTTCTTTTCATTCATTCAACAAATAATTATTAAAGGTCTCCTATGTGTCAGATACTATTCTAGGTGCTGGGGATGCAGTAGTCAACAGACAGGCAAAGTCCAAGTCCCCATTTACTGGGGAGGGGGAGACAACAAACACCTGAAGAGGTAAAACAAACAGGACATCATCTGAGAAAAGCAAGTCAGGGTGAGCGGAGAGAGAGTGACAGGGAAGGCCTCTCTGATAAGGTCACAGTCTGATGGAAACTGGATGACATGAGGGACTAGAGCATGTGGGTAACTGGGCAGAGGAAAGCACATATGCAAAGGCCCCAAGGTGAGGATGTGCCTTGTGTTCTAGGAACAGAGAGGAGGCCAGAGTGGTTGAAGGACAGAGAGGGGGAGTCGACTGGTAGGTAGGAGATGAGTCAAAGAAATAACTAGGGGCCAGACACATAAGGCCAGGGAATGGACTTTGGCTTTTATTCTGAATCAGATGGGAAGCCATTTGGAAGGTTCTGAACAGAGAAGTGACGATCTTTTAAAAAGGATCGCTCTGGCTGCTGTACAGAGAACTGAATACGGGGGTGAAAGACGAAGCAGGGAGACCACTTTGGAGGCTATTCTAGCAGTGCAGGCAGGAAACGATGCTGGTTTACACCACGGTGGTGGTGGTGAGAATCAGCCAGACTCTGTACATCTTCTGAAGGTAGAGTCCAAAGGCTTTGCTGATGAAATAATGGGTATCATTTAACAAGATGGGAACACTGAAAAAATGCATGTTTGGGGAGGGAAGGAGGATATGAAGACTTTAGACTTCTTGAGTTTGGGATGCCTATTAGATATTGAAGTGGAGAGGTAAGAAGGCAGCTGGATATGTGAATCTTACTTAGTTCAGAGGAGAAAGGAATTCCAAAGTTGAGAGTCATCAGCTTATAGAGGGTATTTAAAGCAATGAAAGTTGATTATGAAGTAATGGAAATGGCTAATTGACTATGTAGTGATAGTATATGGAATTTTCAAGTTTTGTTCCAACGCTGCCCTCTTGTGGTTATGTAATTTTACTTTCTTTAAGCTGCTAAAGTAGTTTTTTTTTTTTTTAAATTGAAGTATAGTTAATTTACAATATTGTGTTAGTTTCAGGTGTACATCAAGGTGATTCAGTCATATATATTTTTTTTCAGGTTATTTTCCATTATAGGTTATTAAATTCTTGTTGCTTATCTGTTTTTTGTTTTTTGTTTTTTGTTTTTTTTGCGGTACGCGGGGCTCTCACTGTTGTGGCCTCTCCCATTGCGGAGCACAGACTCCGGACGCGCAGGCTCAACGGCCATGGCTCACGGGCCCAGCCGCTATGCGGCATGTGGGATCTTCCCGGACCGGGGCACGAACCCGTGTCCCCTGCATCGGCAGGCAGACTCTCAACCACTGCGCCACCAGGGAAGCCCCGCTTATCTGTTTTATATATAGTAGTTTGTATCTGTTAATCCCATTCTCCTAATTCATCCCTCCCTGCCTTCCTTTCCCCTTTGGTAACCATAAATTTGTTTTTAATGTCTGTGAGTCTGTTTCTATTTTGTATATAGATTCATTTGTACTGTTTCTTAGAGTCCACATATACGTGATATAATATTTGTCTTAGCAGTTTTTTTAAAAAAGCAGTTTGATTGATAAAATTCTTTCTAATGACTAGCCATACACTTAAAAACTAACCTCTGATATTAGCTGAATTATAAAGCTAATTATCTTTTCAATACTGGTTTATTTTTTTTTAACTGTGGAGAAACTGATATGTGTGTATATGTATTTCAAAGTATGTCATAGTAACAACAGGTAGAATTTTCAGGTAGAAAAACTTAAAAGATTTAGGTGACTTGCTAATGGTCATAAACAAATCAATCACATCTCTTGCTGCTTTGAGTTTCTGATGCAGAGAACAACAGCCCCACTGTGACCATTCTTCAACACTATTATTCTCTCAGAGGCATGGCTTCTTTCTACAATGTATGCAAACAATACTCAGCACTACTACTGAGTTTCTGGCAAGAATCACATTTTATGTTCATGTTTATTATTTAGAGATTGGAACATATTCTTCAGGGGGAAGAGATATTTATGAAAGTGAAAGAACTTAATTTTTAAAAGTTTTTTCCTTCAAGAACTATGATTAAATTTTTTAAAAGGAAAGAACTATTTTATAAGTCCTTAGGTTTAACTTTTGTCATTTAATGCTTAGTAGAACAAATTTAATTAGCTTTAATTAGGTAGCATAGAGCAGATGCCCAAAGACATTTTGAATAAATATACTTTGACCAGAATTGTGAGCAGGTAAAATGTTTTCGAACTTATGGCTCCCTTAAATGAAATATGTTACTTATTAAATAAGTTCAGATATAATCTGTGAGGCACAAAGAAAAGTTTACTTTTCAACAGGTATAATAAAGGCAAAATCTTTTTCCTTTACAATTAGTAATAGATGTATAATTAAAAATACATTTAATATATTTGCTAATTGATTTTCACATCACTAGACACAAAACCCATGAAGAGATGTGAAAAATCTTTAACTGAAAAAAACCCTATCAACTTCAGGGCATGCATACTGAGAATTCTCTTTTGGAAGCTTTTTGCTTGTTTGTTTGTTTGCCTTTTAAAATAACACAGGCATCATTATGCAAAAAAAAAAAAATTTAGAAAATAACAGGCAAGCAGAAATAAAATGAAAATCATCTGTTACCCTGCTACCCATAACTAACCATTGTTGACATTTTGGCATACCCTTCTAGGTTTCTATAAACATACACATGATCTGAAAAATAAAGATGAGATATTTCACAGATTGTTCTATAACTTTCTTTCACTTCATAATCCATTTTGAACATCTTTCCACGTCCGAAAAATACAACTACATTATCATTTTTCATAACTCTTTTTCCATATAAGGACTTATGGACCCAAGAATCTAATAATTCTCTTAAAATCAAAAAATACTCACAGCCTTTAACTCCATATTACCACCCATGCGAAATTCAATGGTTTTGCCCATAATGAATACTCCTTCATTTCCACGCACAATAGCACGCCCGTCAACTTTTATATTTAAATCACTAGTAGCATTGCTGGTAATCTGAAGATTAAAAAAAAAAAGTAGTGATGAAGAGTTTCTAAATTAAAGTGAGGATTATTATTAGAGATAGAGGAGGAGGCGTTTCAATGACAAAATATGAAAGCAAGTGTTTTAATTCACATTTCACACATGTAGAGATAAAGACAGGTGATTTGATAATGGTCACATAAACTAGTTGGTGACAAATCTAGAACTAATCCTTTCCGCTGCTCTGGAGTCACTTCATTCATAGCATTTTATCAGTAAAGCTGCCCCTGCCCCCCACCTCACACACTTTGTAACTTTAGATAATAATTCTCTTCCATTAATGAAAGCAAGGAAAATAAATCATACCCTTTCAGTAGATGCTTTTTGAACATTCAAACTTTTCACTCCACTTGGCAAACGAAACTCGTGAGTTTCATAGTCTGTGCTGAATAAGATATTTTGAGTCCTTGGGTCGAAAAACTGCACACCAATGTCACTTACAATAGAAGTTTTGTTCTTTTCTACACTGAGCTTTGTCGTCCCTTGCTGAAAAACAATCTTCAGAAAAACACTTTATCATGAATACGTTTTCGAACAAGACTGCATCCAAAATTCGTCAAGAACATTCTAAGAAAACTCTACAATAGCAGGCTTAACTCCTAATAATTTTAAGTGCCTCTCTCTGACTCCCTCCACCCACTTGGGAGAAGAGTCCTTTAAAACGAGGGCTTAACATGCTTATTTGCTGTAATGCTTGGCAGACACAGATGGTCGCAGAGCACAGGGACCCAGAGCTAAGATGGGCAGGGGCAGTAAGGATGCCTCCTTGAGGTTCTGGTCAGTTGAAAACCCACATTATAGTAGCCACTTGACAGGGGTTGCCACTGACTAGACTGGCATATTCTCTTCCAGACTCCCAGAGAGTAGAGGGTATTCTAACCTGGGAAGGTGCTTTTTAAAATGGTTTCCTCACATGGAGGAGAAAAAACTATGTATTCTTACAGTAATTATATCTATCCCAGAAAACGCTACCATGCGGCAAAATCTAGAATATTAGGAAAGTATCTAACATTAATAGATGGATGAGAAGGCCAACAATATTATTAAATATATTATGAATTTTCTTTAAAGGAAAATACCCATTTCCAGTAATCAACTCTAGGTTTTTACGAAGAATTTTTCTCTAATGTTCCTCAATTAATGTGGTTACTTACAGGTTGGTTGTTGCCAGTGATGACTAAATTTTCATTTCGCCTTCCTCCTACTGTGCTCTTATAAAGAGGGTGTATAACTCCCATGTCAGACACTTGCTTAAATCGAAGCAGACCACTTTCATGAAACTCCATGCTGTCACAGCCATTTGGTCCAATGCGAATCACAGCCCAGATAACAAGTGTTACCTAAAAAAGAAATCAAGCCCACTGTTAATAGGCTGTTAATCACAGCCCAGATAACAAGTGTTACCTAAAAAAGAAATCAAGCCCACTGTTAATATGTTAATAGGTTTAACATAATCAGTAAACAAATAGGAAAGGTAGTTGCTAAAGGATTAAACTTCCTAAAATGTTTCATCAATGAGATGAACACATCAATTGGGTTTCCACTTACAAACAAAACCAATTTTATTTTTATCAAGGTATTACATACCAATAACTAAAAGTCAAAAAGTGCTAAAGGTGGGCTTCCCTGGTGGCGCAGTGGTTGAGAGTCCACCTGCCGTTGCAGGGGACACGGGTTCGTGCCCCGGTCCAGGAAGATCCCACATGCCGCGGAACGGCTAGGCCCATGAGCCATGGCCACTGAGCCTGTGCTCCGCAACGGGAGAGGCCACAACAGTGAGAGGTCCGCATACTGCCAAAAAAAAAAGTGCTAAAGGTTCTATAATTAAAAAAAAAAAGATTACTTTATTTCTTCTACCTCCCCTATACCTCGTCCCAGAACAACCACTTTCAACAATCTTAGCCATTTCGTCTAGAATTTATCTCCATATTTCTAAATAATAAGTGTATGTTATTTCGTCACTGATCAATTTTAGGTTGTATCTATCAATTTCCTATTTTAGCAGATGAGAATTTTAGCTCATTTATATTTCTTCTCCTCCAACTCCAATCTCAAGTTTTGGTTAAATCCATGTTCAGTATTTTCAGTATTACAACAATATAAATATTGTTCACTGCTAAGCCAAATGCTGTACTATGATGGCAGTTCCCTTCTTGTACTTTGTGTCTTTCAGAGTTTAATATTTGTCCTTCTTTCATTTGCTTAGTTTCTTTGAAAATCAGACTACGTTTTTTCAAACTCTCCAACATTTCTGTAAAATGTCTCTCAATAAAATGTTCTAAAAGTCCAAACCTCCCAGAAAATGTATTAGCTCTATTTGCCTCTCCCAGGAAATCTTTCCGGAATGAACCCTCATCTTCTTGCTCCAGTCTGAGCTCCTGCCCTCTGGGTCTGTAGCACGGCTATAACCATGAGCTTTCCATTCACTTTCATGCTGGAACTTCCTTTTGTCTTTCTCCCATGCAGGATACCCAGTTTCCGGTATCCTTGTCTTCAACATTCTCGGTTTAGTACCTTCTTTTGGTAGGGCACATTGTCCCGTGGCTTCTTTAAAAAGAATGTACGTGAAATATTTTTTGAGAGTGTGCATGGCTAAAACAATGTCTATAATTCCTCACATTTGACTGAGAGTTTAGCTTGGTATGCATTTCTAGATTTGAAATTATTTTCTCTCTGAATCTTGAAGGTCCTTGCTTTCTTGCCTTTTAGTTTCCAGCACTGCTTTTGACAGGGTCCGATGCCACTCTGATTTTGTGCTCTTTATACAAAACCCGTGTTTTTAATTCTCTGGAAGAGTTTAGGATCATCTCTTTATTCCTGGTCTTCTTAAATTTCACAGTAATAGCCTTGGTGTGAGTCTTTTTTTTTTAATACATATGCTGGATCCAGAATGGTAGTTTTCAACTTGTCCTAGGAATCTTTCTTGATTTAATTATTTGATAACTTTCTTCCCATTGTGTTTTTTCTTCTCTCTTTCTAAAACTCCAATTAACAGAATGTTCCTGGATTCATTCTTTAATTTAGTTGAACTTTGTGGAAGATTTTATCTTCCAATGTCTGTCTATCTATCTATCCATCCATCCATCCATCCATCCATGTATGTGTATTTCTATGAGTTCTTCCATATTCTTTAATTGCTTCTTTTTAATGGCACGCTATCCTTGTTTAATGGATGCAGTATCCTCTGACTTCTCTGAAGCTATTGATTGTGTGTTTTCTTTTAAGTTTCCTGTCATTTGTTGCATTTTCTCCATTTCCCTGAATTCGCACTTTCCCCATGGTTTGGGTGCTTTTGGTCTCAATCATTTCTCAATTCTGGGAGCTTTCCATAAAAATCTACTGATCCCTGGTGGCTCTGTGTTCATAGTTAACAGAGCGGTTATAAAAAGTTCAGGGAAAGTTCTCTGGGTGGGGTGGCACTTGTGACTGACAGGCTTCACAATAGGGAGATTAGGTGGCTTTTTCACAGGGACCTGCCAAGTGTATCTTCAGGTCTTTTCTCTATGTTCTTCAGTTTCTTCAGAGCAGGCTATTTTATCTCTTGCTGGGGGATGTAAGCCTGGTACAGGGAGCTGGAGCTGGAGGATGAGGATACGGGAGTCTCAGTGCTCAGGATACAGACTTTCCTGCCTTCAGTGTGGAAACCCATCCCTACCCTCCTCTTGGCAATATCCTCAGGCAGAAAGAATCCCCTCTGGTTCAGTGTGGGGTTAGGAGGGCTGGCTGCCTAACTGCTGCCTGGAAGGAGAGGGAGGCTGGGGATTGCATGCTTTCTTCTATGGACTTTTCAAACAAGCTCTCTGTTTTCAGTTCCCTCTTCACTCCTACTTTTCAAGGCACTTGTACTTCCAGCTCCTAAGGCTTTTCAGGATTCTGCAGGACACTTCCACCAATGCCCCCTGCAACCCTCTCCCCCAACACGCAGTTTCTCTTCTCTAGTAAGTTATTTGCCACTCCTCCTTTTTGTCTTCATATATTACGGTTCAGGATTTCAGTTGCCTCCCACTTTCTTCCAAGGTATTTCTGATTCTTGACATTGTCACCTAAGGATGAGCTTTTAAAGCAGAAGGGGATGAAAATGTTTTTTTTTTTTTTTTTTTTTTTTGCCATCTTAACCATAACTTTCCAAAAAAATAAATTTCTAAAATAAAATAAATTCAGAACATGTGCTCCTAGTAAAGCTATTTACAGTATCAGCTCTTTTTGATTTAAGTGAAGAATTAGACACAAATGTTTTGGATGTACATAAAATACAATGGACTGCTTTGAGAGTATTAGAAGTAAAAAAATACAGTAGTAAGTGAAATTACGTTAGAACTGCTGCATCCATGTTCATGATTGGTCTCAGGGATACCAATAATCACTCTCTGAAAATATCTATCCACACACATGCCAGAGGGGTTCAAATTTAACCCCTTTCTTTAAGAAAGCAAATATCTTTGGAAAAGGCAACACACCAGTTCCTCACACCTTAGTGTAAACCAGTCTCCTCATATCCTTTCATTCTTTTATAACAGAGATTTAGGACTACAAAATACAATGCTTTACTGCCATCCAAGGTTTACAATTTTAAAATCTAGCTGAGCAGGCAAGAGCAAATTTTGGAAAAGTTGAATGAAAACAGGAAGGAGTATATTTTTAGGAGAGATGAAGGCAGTAAAATCATCTTGGCAAAGGTCTCTTCTATTGAATTGACTCTAACCTTTTAAAAGTTGTTTTTTATTTTATTTTTAAAAATTAATTAATTAATTAATCAATTATTTTTGGTTGCATTGGGTCTTTGTTGCTGGCGAGCGGGGGCTACTCTTCGTTGCGGTGTGCGGGTTTCTCATTGTGGCGGCTTCTCTTGTTGTGGAGCACGGGCTCTAGAGCACAGGCTCAGTAGTTGTGGCGCACGGGCTTAGTTGCTCTGTGGCATGTGGGATCTTCCCGGACCAGGGCTTGAACCCATGTCTCCTGCATTGTGGGAAGCCCTAAAATTTAAGTCTTTTAAAGGAAAGAGTCTATGAACATTTTTTTCTAAATAAAATTAGTGCATGGCAATATTAACATACTAAGTTTTCATACAGAAAATATTCATTAAAATTCAGTAAGAGATAAAACATATACAGGCATAGTTCAGAGATATTGTGGGTTTGGTTCCAGATAACAACAATAAAGCGAATATTGCAATAAAGCAAGTCCACACAAACTTTTTTGGTTTCCAAGTGCATATAAAACTTATGGCTACACTATACTGTAGTCTATTATGTGTGCAACAGGATTATGTCTAAAAAAACTATGTATAGGGAATTCCCTGGCAGTCCAGTGGTTAGGACTCGGCGCTCTCACTGCCGGGGTCCCGGGGTTCAATCCTTGGTTCGGGAACTAAGGTCCTGTACAAGCCATGTGATGTGGCTGAAAAAACCAAAACCCCAAAAAACCAATGTACATACCTTAATTAGAAAATACTCTTTTGCTAAAAAATGCTAACCATCACCTGAGCGTTTAGCAAGTTGTAATCTCTTTGCTGGTGGAGGGTCTTCCCTTGACGCTGACGGCTGCTGACTGACCAGGGTGGTGGTCACTGATGGCTGGGGTGGCTGGGGCCATTTCTTAAAGTGAGACCACAATGAAGTCTGCTGCACTGACTCTTCCTTCCACGAACGGTTTCTCTGTAGCATGTGATGCCGTTTGATAGCGTTTCAGCCACAATAGACCTTCTCTCAAAATTGGAGTCAATCCTCTCAAATCCTGCCACTGCTTTATTTAATTTCTTTCTTTTTGTAGGGGGTATCTCACAGGTATGTCTATTCGTGCTCGAGGACAGCGGCACTGCTACAAGTGTGCATGATGTCCCACATTCCCACAATACAGCCCGACCGATGTCCCATCCAAGTAAAGCTGGTTAATGATGACCATGGAAGCTTTCAAGGCTTTACTTCTTTTATCAGCACTCCTGATTTTATAAACGATGAAGCCCGTCAACCCCACTCCGACCCAAATCTCCTGGTAAACTTAGGTACAGCAGGGCTTCACGGAGATGCAAACATTCTTAAGGCTTGGAAGCAGCTCAGGCAGCCCCTGCCACTGCCTTATCAACTAAGTTTATGTAATAGTCTAAATTCTTTATTGTCATTTCAATAATCTTCACAGCATCTCCACTAGGAGTAGATTCCATCTCAAGAAAACACTTTCTTTGCTCATCCGTAAGAAGCAACTCCTTATCCTTAAAGTTTTATCATGAGGTTGTAGCAATTCAGTCACATCTTCAGGCTCCACTTCTAATTCTAATTATCTTGCTATTTCTATCACATCTGCAGTTACTTGCTCCACTGAAGGCTTAAACCCCTCAAAGTCATCCATAGGGCTGGAATCAACTTCTTCCAAACTCCTGTTAACTTTGATATTTTGACCTCTTCCCAAGAACTGCTAATGTTCTTAATGGCATCTAGAATGATGAATCCTTTCCAGAGGCTTTTCAACTTACTTCACCCAGGTCCATCAGAGGAATCATAATCTATGGCAGCTATAGCCTTAAAAAATGTATTTCTTAAATAATAAGACCTGAAAGTCAAAATTATTGCTTGATCCGTGGGCTGCAGAATGGATGTTGTGTTAGCAAGCATGAAAACAACACTAATCTCATTGTACATCTCCATCAGAGCTCTTGGGTGACCAATGCATTGTCCATGAGGTGTAATATTTTGAAAGAAATCTTTTTTTTCTGAGCAGTATATCTTAACGGTGGGCTTAAAATATTCAGTAAACTATGTTGTAAACAGGTGTGCAGTTATCCAGATTTTGTTGTTCCGTTTATAGGGCACAGGCAGATGTAGATTTAGCATAATTCTTAAGGGCCCTATGATTTTCCAAATGGCAAATGAGCACTGGATTCAACTTAAAGTCACTGGCTGCCTTAGCCCCTAATGGAGAGTCACCCTGTCCTTTGAAGCTTTGAAGCCAGGCACTGACTTCTCCTCTCTAGCTATGAAAGTCCAAGATGGCATCTTCTTCTAGTAGAAGGCTGTTTTGTTTGCATGGAAAATTTGTTGTTTAGTGTAGCCATCTTCATTACTTTTCTTAGCAAGATCTTCTGGATAAGCTGCTGTAGCTTCTACATCAGCACTTGCTGCTTCGCCTTGTACTTTGATGTTATAGAGACAGCTTCTTTCCATAAACCTCATGAACCAGCCTCTACTAGCTTCAGACTTTTCTTCTGCAGCTTCCTCACCTCTCTCAACCTTCACAGAATTGAAGAGAGTTAGGGCGTTGCTCTGGATTTGTCTTTGACTTAAGGGAATGTGGTAGCTGGTTTGATCTACCCAGACCAGTAAACCTTTCTCCATATCAGCAATAAGACTGTTTTGCTTTCTTATCATTCATATGTTCCCTAGAGTAGGACTTTTATTTCCTTCAAGACTCTTTCCTTTGCATTCACAAGTTGGCTAAGTATTTGGCGTAAGAGGCCTAGCTTTCAGCTGATCTCCGCTTTTCACATGCCTTCCTCACTAAGCTTAAACATTTCTATCTTTTGTTTAAAGTGAGGGACACCTGCAACTCCTCCTTTCACTTGAACACTTAGAGGCCATTGTAGGGTTATCTCAGGGAATAGGGAGGTCCGAGAAGAGGGAGAGAAACGAGGAGCGGCCAGTCAATGGAGCAGTCAGAACGTACACAACATTTATCAATTAAATCCACCATCTTACCTGGATGTGGTTAGTGGCAACCCCAAAACATTACACTAGTAACACTAAAGATCACGGATCACAGATCACCATAACAAATATACTAATATTGAAAAAGCTTTAAATATTGTGAGCATTACCAAACTGTGACATGGAGACTGAAGTGAGCAAATGCAGTTGCGAAAATGGCACCGACAGATGTGCTTGATGCAGGGTTGCCACAACCTTCAATTTGTAAACAACGCAGTATCTGCAAAATGCAATAAAGCTAAGTGCGATAAAACACGGTATGCCTGTATAGAAAAGCAGAAAGAGGGTCCTGAAAGAAATGATAGGAAGAGAGTCCATGATTTGACTAAAAGACAGAAGAAAAATTCCCCACGGTAATTAAGAAAAGAATATTCTGTACTAAATACTCACAATTAAATTGATGACAGCCAGAATAAACAGCAGGATAATCACACAGATGGCTAAATTGCCCTTTCTCCCTCTCAGTCCCGTTTTATGCAGGCGATCTTCATCAATTGGAATATACCCGGCTTTAAAGTTACTGTTGTGCTCTTTATTGACATTCCTTCTCTCAACAGCCTTCTCACGCATGGACTTCTTTACAGGACCATTGGAACTTTGCTAAAAACAAAATACAACACAATGGAGCAGCTATACCCTCTCTTTTTGATGCATTTATTTGTTAGGTGCAAATTCATAACTAAAGAAAGCTGAATTGGTTAGTGATATATTTTCCACCAATAAACCTCAAGTCGTGTTGAGCTGCAGGCTCCAAGTAAGGACATGACTGCTGAGAAGGGTCATAGAGAAGAACCTTCAGTGTGACCATCTGATAACATATTTCCACTGTCTGCTTTGAATAGTCCTACCGTCAGTAAACTGAACAGCCAGCTCATGTGGGGGAAGAGTTAACATACACATTCTACAGTGGGTAATCTTGTTTTAATTAATGATTTATAACGATTTGTTTAATTGTATATAGTTTTTCATTTATATGAAAATAATTTGGAAAGGCTAATATACTTTATTCATCACTCCAGATGGCTAAAGTTAACATTATCCTAGACAAGCAGTTTTCAAAATACGGCTGGGAAGCCCTGGAGGGGTCCCCTGAACTCTTTCAAGTGTCTGGTGGGTGCAAATTATTTTCAAAATAACACTAAGATGTTATTTTCTTTTTTTACTCTTCTTCTCCCATGAATATGCAGATGACACTTGAACAACATGGATTTGAACTGCATGGGTCCACCTATACGTGGTTTTTTTTTTTTTTTTTTTTTTTTGCGGTACGCGGGCCTCTCACCGCTGCGGCCTCTCCCGTTGTGGAGCACAGGCTCAGCGGCCATGGCTCACGGGCCTAGCCGCTCTGTGGCCTGTGGGATCTTCCCGGACCAGGGCACGAACCCGTGTCCCCTGCATTGGCAGGCGGACTCTCAACCACTGCGCACCCAGGGAAGCCCTATACGTGGATTTTTTTCAGTAAATATACTGGAAAAAAATTTGGAGATTTGCAACAATTTGAAAAAACTTGCAGATAAACTGTGTAGCCCAGAAATATCAAAAAAAATTAAGAAAAAGGTGCGTCATGAATGCATAAAATATATGTAGATACGTAAGTTTAGTGATATTTAATATAAAATTAATAATGCTAGTTTTCTTACTGTTTTTTAACTTTGCTTTCAAAGAATTACATTACTGTACAGTCTCTCTCTCTCTCTCTCATAACTGGAGAAATTGTGTATCAGCCTATCAACCCATGTAACTGGTTTTTTAAAAAAGATATTATGAATATGACTGTGATACTCTATGCCATAAAAATTTTTATTACGATCCTTTCATTAGTGTATAGGTTAGGCTACTGTGAAGGAATTGTACTGATTACACGAGGCTACTGTAAAGCAACCATACTGCTGCTTCTTCGTTATCAATGCATGAATCGTTATGCACGTAGATAAATATGAATTTCTTTTCCACATTATCTTTTCATTTTTGATGTCCAGTGTTAGTAATATGTATAACATCTACAGTGTTTTGTACCATATAAGACAATATTGATGTAGGTGCTGACAGATGATTCATCTTGTAAACAGACGACATAAATTTATGGTATCGATAAAGACAGTACAGTACTGTAAATGTATTTTCTCCTTCCTTATGATTTTCTTAATAACATTTTCTTTCCTCTAGCTTACTTTCTTGTAAGAATACAGTATATAACAAATATAACATACAAAATACATGTTAATTGACTGTTTAGGTAACCAGTAAGGCTTCTGGTCAACAGCATTCTATTAGTTTAGGTTTTGGGGTAGTCAAAAGTTATACGTGAACTTTTGACTGTGTGGGGATCAGCGCCTCTAACCCCTGCGTCATTCCAGGGTCAACTGTACAGTGAAGCTTCCAGAGGCTACATGACCATATGTGATGACGTTGCTCTAACAGCTAATGGAATGTGTGTTTGTATACTCCTGTGTTTACAAAATTTCCCAATTTAAATTCCTAATATGGTAAGTATCAACAGATATAACCCACATAAACAAAAGCTCTTTGGGATTCTCAGTCATTTTTTTTTTTTTTGCGGTACACGGGTCTCTCACTGCTGTGGCCTCTCCGGTTGCGGAGCACAGGCTCCAGACGTGCAGGCTCAGCGGCCATGGCTCACGGGCCCAGCCACTCCGCGGCATGTGGGATCTTCCCAGACCGGGGCATGAACCCGCGTCCCCTGCATCGGCAGGCGGACTCTCAACCACTGTGCCACCAGGGAAGCCCCCTCAGTCATTTTTGAGAGTATCAAGAGGGGAACTTCTCTGACGGTCCAGTGGTCAGGACTTTGCCTTCCAATGCAGGGGGTGCAGATTTGATCCCTGGTCGAGAAGCTAAGATCCCACATGCCTCAGGCCAAAAAAACCAAAACAGAAGCAATATTGTAACAAATTCAATAAAGACTTTTAAAATGGTCCACATCTAAAAAAAAAAAAAAATCTAAAAAAAAAAAAAGAGTATAAAGAGAACCTGAGACCAAAGAGTTTGAGAACCTCTGACTTTCGAATATGGTTGAAAGACATTTTAGGTAATAATCTGGTACATCATGAACACAAAAGGAAGGAGTAGAATGTAATACTGCCCAATTTTCATACTTTTCAGAGCTCTGAGAAAATTAATTTATTGAATAGGCATTTATTAAGCACTTTATGCTTAAACACTAATACTATAAATAGGAATACAAAAGAAATATAGGACAAGATCCTTACCCTCCAGATATTACAAATGTGATTTGGGTACACAAAACAGTTAGCAATGCAATAAAATGCTCTGTATGTTCAGATGCCAAAATCAATAGTTTAGACAATACATCCTGTGGAGTTCATGGGAGAAGAGACAGGAGGGCTTGGAGTTGTCAGGGAAACCAGGAAGAGTAGGTGGGTCAAATCTGGCAATGAAGGCAGAATCAAGTTGGAAATGGAGAATAGGTTGTGAGTTTTTGGACATCTGGGTACAAACTCTAGTCTTTATGTCTGCTGATTTGGGAGTCACTGGAAGTCTCTGAAGATGAATGACATACGTTTCAGGATGCAATGTGTGGGCATTTGTAGGAGACACGGGAAAGAGGAAAACCACCAAGTAGGCTGTTGGGATGCTGTGGTAATGGAGGCCTGAAGTATTGAGGGTCTAAACTAAGGTGGGATGAAAAAGGATAGATTTAAAATATACTTCAAGAGAAGAGTTAAGTGAATTTGTAGCAGGTTTTAAAAAAAGCCCCTCATGTTTACTGAATGGTGACTATTTAAATATGGGGAATGAAGCAGGGAGAAGATTTTACACATGTTGTATTTGAACTGATTGAGAAATAACCACCTGCCTTAAAGGCAATGGGAAGGATGGGATGGGGTATTAGGTCGGTCAGGACTAGAAATACAGATTTGAGAGTCTTCACCTTCAAGGTAAATTAAATCTATGAGACCACATCAGTTTGCTGTCAAAAACAGTATAGAGGAAGAGAATAAAAAGCCAAGGATGTACCCGTGGAAAACTTTAAATGTGCAGGAACAGTGGAAAATGAGAAATACAAGAAAACTACGGATGTGCAGTGTTGCTGAATTTGTCAAGAAATGCCTCTGTGACTTTCAAATACGAACTTTGAGCAGCAAATTGGTAAGTAGGGATAGTCCTGAAAGGATGCCAGCATGTATGCATTTATTTTTGAGTCCAGGAAGACAGAAGTGTTAAGACAGAAGACTAAAGAATTATGTACTGTCGGAGAAAAATTGTGCTTGTTCTTGTTGTCGTTAGTATCTCTTCATCCTCTCCTCACAACAATTTGCAGGAAGACTTGTATGTTTGATGGCAGAGGGAAAGATGCCAAGAAGGGCAAAGGTCAAAGATCTCAGAGTAGGGCAGAATAATGAGGGAAATAAGATCTTTCAGGAGATAGGAAAGAAAAGTGATAGTACAGGAGAAACCAGTCTTAAAGGGTGGGTTCCCACCTCATTGAAATGGTTCACACCAAGAAGAGAAAAAAAAAAAAATTCTTCTTTTCCCTGGGGATGTAATAGGGAAGGTCATCTGCCAAGAAAGAGTAGAGAGGGCAGCTGGAATCGTATTGTGGTGGCAGGGGTAGCAGGCTGGTTGAGGGCTTATGGAAAATGGAAAAAGACAGGAATAATCATTGTGAGTAATGCGGCAGACAAAAATTTTAAAATTCTACAAAGTGGTAAGAAAGGTTCTGTAGAAGATAATTCAATCTACTCAACAGATTTAACACAAAACAAGTTGCCAAATACAGTTGTGTAGGTTGTATATCTGCATGGGGTACAACAGCTACGAGGGTGCATCGATACTCAAACATTTTAGAGTTGAACATGCATTTTGACAGCCGAAAGCAGTAAAATATCTAAGGGGAAGCGTGCTTGCTTCTAATGTTCACAGACGCAGTATGGGTTTACGACAGTGCTGACAGGTGGGCAATTTAAAAATCTTAGCCAGAGTTTGAATATAGGTCTACATAACAGAGAGCCAGGGCAAAACTTACCCTCCTGAGATGCACTCTTTAATTTTCTCTGCCAATTCATGTTCATTTGGTGCACTTACCATTTATTGGAGTTACTATATGTCAGAGGCTCCAGACTACCAAGATGAGCAAGGTAGAGCGGC
Source organism: Phocoena sinus (assembly GCF_008692025.1). Lineage (NCBI taxonomy): Eukaryota > Metazoa > Chordata > Mammalia > Artiodactyla > Phocoenidae > Phocoena > Phocoena sinus. Next base: position 73,279,799 of record NC_045767.1, read on the forward strand.
TACCCTCAACAAACTTACCTATAGGCCAGCAGAGTAGATAGACAGGGTCACTAGCAATTGCAGTTCAACACGGCAAGTGCTGTCGTACAGCAATGCACACAATACTGAAAGAGTGCATAAGAGGAATGCCACTCGACTTAGCAAGCAGGGGCATCAGTTGAAGGTTTTTAAGAAAAGTTGGGGCTTCAGTTGAATCTTGAAGGACAAACAGGAGTTAGCCAAGCAAAGTACAGAGAAAGGCATCCCAGGCGGAGGGAACAGCATGGGAACTTTGAGTATAAGTCATCTCTGCAAACTAATTTTGGTAGATTTATGTGGATGGTGAAGAGGATGAGTATAGGAATGGGACAAAACTTGAGGTGAGATGTGGTTAGGGGCTAGAAAACGAGTGGACGTAAGTATCACATCTAGAATGATGAATTTTATCCTGAAGGCAATGGGGAACTACTGAAGATTTCAAATAGGTCAGTGATATAATCAGATCTGCATTATAGCAAAATCAAACCAAAAAGAGATGAACTGGAAGAGAAGAGTTTCGAGATGGAGATTTCAACAACAGGTTTCTCTAACAGTCCAAATGAAGGCTTGACTGAGCTTTGGAGCTGCAGATGAAGAGAAGATTGGGGAGAAGCCTTAAGAGGTAGAACCGAAAGGACCTGATGATTGACTGGGTGTGAGTGTGACTTAGAGGCATCTAAGATGACTCCCAAGTAGGACCCGCTACATAATTTGTGGGGTCCAGAGCAAAAAGAAAATGTGAGGCCCTTTGCTCAAATATCAAGCTTGGGACAGCAGAGCATTAAACCAAATGTGGGTCCCTTCTGAGTTCCCTTGAGCCCGCCCTGCTCCCAAATTTGTGGCGAGGTGAACCAAGTTGAATGGATGGCTGTAACCCTTTTAATGGTGCATATGATCCAATCCAACATTTTTGAGTTTGGGTGCCTGTGGAAAATTCAGTTAAGTTCAGGCTGGAAACATAAACGCCTAACTCTGAAGTAGAGATTGAGGAATGGATCAGATTGCCCAGTGCAGGTGTAAAGCAAGAAAAGAAGTTCAGTGGAACTTCAAGAGCATTAACAGGTGATGCAGATGAAAAAAGAACCATCTAAAATGGGCACTGATAAATCAGGAGGAAAGCCAAGGGACAATTTTAATCTCAACAAATTCAAGAAGCTTTGTCTCCTTTCAATTTCACTCATTCCTTTAGATTTTATTTTATTGTTAGGACCTGTAGCTTGCCTACCATATTTAGCTGATTTTTCTGCATTTATCTGTCAGTTTGACTTTAAGCTTTGAAGGCAGATGTCATGTCTTTTATTTTTTATGTCCCTCAGAATGACTGTTCCAGTGATATCTATCTACTATGTCTCTAAAAGCTGTTAATTGCCTAAGAAAATCTTTCCAGTTCTGGAAACAGAATGTTGGCTACTTGACTTGTGTATTTTTCCAGCAGTGTTGAAGAATGAGACTTTCCCAAAGAAACCTATCATACCACAGTTTCTTTTTAAAAGGAAATAACAGTTAAGGGGAAAAAGTGGCTACCAAAATTATATTTATTATAACAAATCACCCTAGGAACTACAGGTATGTATATATGTGTGTGTGCATGTGTGCCTATGTATAGCTTGCTTTTTGTAAGAAAATAGCCTTTTACACTATTATTCTAAGTTACCCGTTTACAATGCAGATCAGGAAATACTTGATAAAGCATTTTAAAAAATGATTTTAAACCAACTGCATACGAGACAGTTTTATATTGGTGACTGTCTCCAAAAACCAAAGCGGGAGGAGAAACGTGGATGTCAGCATATGGGGATGGCACACACGAAGGGGCTGCAAGCTGACACCCAGGCAACAGCTGAGTGTTTCTTGGCTGGTGTCAGGGGAGGCTCTTGGATCGCTGGCTGGGGTTATTTTTGCCTGCATTTTCGCTGGCCACCGAGCAGGGCATGTCCCCGGCACGACCTGGCCCAGGCTCCCGGCTGCCACGGCCGCCTCCCGGGCCCTCAGAACAGCGACCCCTCCTCACCTCGCCGACGGACAGCCAGGCCAGGCCGAGGGCCGGGGCCGGCTCCCCCTTCTGCGCCCCGGGGCCCCTGCCTGGGGTCCCGCCCGGCCTTTGCCAGCATCTCGGACTGCGGACAGCTCCTCCCGCCCCGCCCCACCGCGCGGAGTCATCCCCGCCGGCCCTAGGCGGGCCCCGCCGGCAGCACCCCGGCCTCCGCTGGCCCTCCAGCGCCCGGCCGCGGCGGGGCTCACAGACCTGCTCGGCTGCCGCCGCCGCCGCAGCAGCCGCCGCCGCTGCCGCCGCCGCCGCCGATGCCGCCATCTTCCAGCGCTGGCCACCGCCGCCGCCGCCGCTGCCACCGCCCTCCCCTCCGCGGCCGCACCCCGCGCGCCTGCGCCTGCGCCCAGGAGGGGCGGGAGGGCGGGAAGGGGGCCCAGCCCCTCACCGCCCCACCCCACCTCCAACTTCGCCCCGCCCCGGCAGGGAGGTTCAGAGCCCGCGGCGGCCGCGGGGGCCCGGCGCCCAGGCGGTGGCCTCCGGGCGCGTTTTCCCACGCGCCGGGATTGCTCGCGACCTCGGGCTACCTCTGGATTCCTCCGAAAGGGCGCCCTCAAAATACGGAAGACGCCTCTCCCTTTGCCCTCCTTTCCCCATCACGAGGGGCTGGTGCCATCCCGAGTCCTCCTTGCTGCACGGGCCGGGATCTCCCTGGAGAGAGGAGAGTACGCGTGGACGAGGAAGGAGGTGGTGATAATGTGGCAAAAGTTAACAAGTTGCCGATTAGGTAGCGAAAATCTTGAAAACCGAGACCCCTTAAGAGGACATACAATCACTTCAGGGATGCTTCTTAGCTCTGGAGGGCCTGTGAAGTCTGATGCTTTTTTCTGTAGTATTGGAGGTGGGTTGGAGATAGTGTCGATGTATCTCCTGGGGAACCCGATTTAACAGATATTTACTGCACACCAGGAAGCCACTCAGACACACAAGTAACTCGAGTACACATTCCTTGTTCCCAGTCGAGTCAATATAATCCAATAATCCTCGTGTTTAAAAAAAAAAAAAAAAAAGAGGGCAGTGGCATTCGAGGTGCAAGAACCGTTCCAAGAACTGTTCCTCAGGTAGCCGAAACCAGTTCTCCTAAGCACCTTTGGGCCCTAGGCCTGCCTAACTCAGCAGGAAGCACCAAAGAGACCTACCTACTGGCCAAGTTTTCCTTTCTCTGGGAACTAGGTCAGTTTTGCTTTTCGATGACTGGAGCCGTTGTTTCGCTCTCTGCCTACTTCGGAGGATTGCCGTGAAGTTTAAGTTAGACACTCTGTCACGTGGTAAGTCCCTCATAATCTTTTCCCTTCTCTCCTCTGGTTTTGGCTAATGTCAGTACCTACCTGGTCATCAGTCTCTGCCTGTCCTTTCCCAAATGCTGGAACCAATTGATTTGCATCTCTAGGCTCACTCCTGCCTGGATCTCTAGGACAAACCTCATCTTAGGCAGGAAGACTATAAGTTATAGCCCAATGCTTTGGGAGTCAGCAGTAAGTCTCTTTGAATAGTCTTGACTGTGGTCCCAATTATCCATTCAGATAACAGGGTTTTTGACTGATCCTTATTTCCTGTCTCCAATTCTGGTCCTGTAGTCCTTACTTCCTATGCTTTGCCTTTTTCCCCTCTGCTTGGAAAATCCTTCTCTTTTTTCCTGGCAAGCACACTCTTATACGTCCTCCAAAAATCCATTCAAATGTCGCATTCTCTTTAAAGCCTTCCCAGGCATATGTGCAGTTTTAGCTGGTCCGTCCCTTAACTCTGCTCCTGGTCTTCTACACGCACTTTAGATTGCATTGTATTCTATTTTGTTAACCTGTCTAATTTCATCTAAAAAACAGGAAGCTCTATCTGGAACACCCATATCTCACTCACTCTTTTATCTCCAATGCCTAACACAGTAAGGAAACTTAAAAAATGTCTTAGAAATATGCCTGATACCCCAGTTTCTAAGACCAGCAGCCCTGCCTTGATTTTGCCAACCTCTCTCGCACTTAGGTGGTGAGATACCTGATTTTCCTAATGCCAAATTCCCCTTAGGCTACCTGAAAAAAAAAATTACCTTCTCTTGGATTCCTCCTTGCTGATCTCCAGCTCTGTGAAAGGACACCTCACTACTCTCCTTGATGCCAATTCCTGTATAGTCTTTAAATTCACTCATAAGACCACAACTTTGATGTAGGTCAGTCCCAAACGCATTATCTTCAAGCTTTTTTTTCCTGAAATAATATTTTAAGTCCAATTCTCCCCCATTTTACAAATGAAGAAATCAAGGCTCGTAGAGGTTAAACACAGCTTTCAACTACTAAAGAGCCAGGATTGAACCTAAGTCCACTTGACTAAAGTGTTTGCTTTTTCTACCATATCACATAACCTTTAATTCTGCACTCCCTTTGGCCTGTTACATATTATTAGCATTTAGAAGTGCAAAGCAGAGCTCCGCAAGGCTAGAGTACTAGTCAGAACATAGAGACCATTATCCATTCATTCACATTACAGCGGGTTAAATAGTGTTCCCCCCGCAAAAGATATATCCAAGTCCTAATTTCCAGTACCTGCGAATGTGACATCTTTTGGGAATTGGGTCTTTGCAGATGTAATAAAGTTAAGGATCTCACGGTGCGATCACTCTGGATTTAGAGTAGGCTGTAAATGTAATGACTGATGTCCTTATAAGAAGAGGTGAGGACAGAGACACACACATGGGAGAAGATGATGTGAAGACAGAGGCAGAGATTGGAGCCATGTGTCTACAAGGCGAGGGATGCCAAGACTTGTCACCAAAAACTAGGAGAGCAGCCTGAGACAGATTCTCCCTTAGAGGCTCCAGAAGGAACCAACTCTGCTAACTTCTAACTTTCAGAACTGTGAGAGAATCAGTTTCTGTTGTTTGAAGCCACCAAGTTTGTGATCATTTGTTATGGCAGCCCTTAGGAAACCATCCAAAAGTTAAACTCAAAAACTTCCCCCCAATCTTCTTTTCCTGTGTTCTCTTAGTGAATGACACCACCATCCTGTCAGAAACCTCAAAAGTCATTCTATGCTATTTCTAGTGTGATCATTCTACAGTTCAAACCTGATCATGTCTCTCCTCACCCTGGTGCTTAAAACCCTCCAATACCTTGCATGATAAAAATCAAACTCTTTATGGTAATATATATATATATATATACATATATATATATATGTATATATATATATATATATATATAGTCCTTTACTTTTTGGTTCCTGTCTACCTCTTTTTAGCCTCCTTTCCTGCCCCTTCCACAAACTCATCCTTCACTCCTGCCGTGTGCAGTATCTGCAGTTCCCAAGTATTTGTCTGAACATATCAAGTTCTTCATGTCTCTGTGCCTTTGCATATGTGGATATTTCTCTTTTTTATCTAGACATTCTTCAGCTTGTCCACTAAAACTCAGCTCAAGGGATGTTTCTTGCCCTAGTATGATAACTTTAACAGTATCAACATGTCTAAAGTTAGAGAGAGAAAGTATAAAGAAGACAGTAATGAGCTTTGTGGGGTTGGAGGAGTTAGGAAGATTTTGTCAGTTTGAGCTGGATTTAAATTAATTAAAAGTGCAACTAGGGCTTCCCTGGTGGCGCAGTGGTTGAGAGTCCGCCTGCCGATGCAGGGGACACGGGTTCGTGCCCCGGTCCGGGAAGATCCCACATGCTGCAGAGCGGCTGGGCCTGTGAGCCATGGCCGCTGAGCCTGCGCGTCCGGAGCCTGTGCTCCACAACGGGAGAGGTCACAACAGTGAGAGGCCCGCGTAGCGCAAAAAAAAAAATAAATAAAATAAATAAATAAATAAATAAATAAAAGTCTATTTTATGTGTATATATGAAAGAAAATATCAGTTAAGTAAGGGTACTATTTGGAGAATCTTTTGATGCTCTAAATTTTGTTCCAATTCGATTATTTCAGGATATTATCAAGTAGGCAATTATTTGGGAAGAAAAGATAAAAATCAAATCTTTCTTTTTGGTACACTATCAGGTAACATGGAGAAGTTGAAAGAACAATGAACTTGGAACATGGATACTCTTGCTTTATCTCACACTCTGCCAGTTAGTGGCTTCTCACGACTTTACATAAGTCTTTAATCATTCTGAACCTCATGTTTTTTCCATTCTATATAATGAAAAACATGGACTAGATGAGCTCTAAGACCTCTTACAGTTCTCACATTCTTTAATGCTATTTTTCCTTTTTTTTTTTTCTTTTAACATATTGGTTATGGTTCGGATTGAGCAAATCTTGCCCTTTGTTTCAGTTTTTGGTTCACAGTTCAGTTGAGGTCAAGCCTTGATTCTGAGAGCATTAGCCAATCAGCAAAAGTTGAGCCTCTTTCTTGCATACAACTTAATCTGCAGACTTTCTGGAATAACTAATATACCTAACCTCCAGGAAATAAACAAGGGGGTTCACTAGAGTTGCACTTTTTTTTTTTTTTTTTTTTTTTTTTTGCGGTACGCGGGCCTCTCACTGTTGTGGCCTCTCCTGATGCGGAGCACAGGCTAAAATAGGCTTTTAAAGCAAAATCTCAAACTTGTTGAGTGCATACTTGTAGTTTGAAGCATATGGATTCTTCTTTAATCAGCAACATCGACTGTTTGCATTCCAGATTCTAGCTCTCTCTTAAATTGATTACCATCCTACACCCATAAAAAGCTCTGAGGAGGGGATCATCATTAAGGGCACTTATGAGGATATCCACTTATTCCTACACGTATGGAAATTCTAAGCTTGTATCAAGTAACATCACCAGAGAGCTAAGAAATGGGGTGTCAATCACTTGGCCCTCTCTTTGATGGCATGTGTTCTAGTGTTACCCCCTTAGCGTTGATCAAAGGTGACTGCAAGAAACAATCAAATTAGGATTGTTTCTATATTTTCTAAAAAAAGGGGGGGCGGTTATTAAGGACATCTTAATTCATCTATGTTGTTCTATACTCTTCGGAAAAGAATAAACATATTTTAGAACTGGTACCAGAAAAAATGTGTTTTCATTCAAAAAATTAGTATGTATACTTTTTTGTTTGTTTGTTTTGTTTTTGTGGTACGCGGGCCTCTCACTGTTGCGGCCTCTTCCCGTTGCGGAGCACAGGCTCCGGACGCGCAGGCTCAGCGGCCATGGCCCACAGGCCCAGCCGCTCCGCGGCATGTGGGATCCTCCCAGACCGGGAAACGAACCCGTGTCCCCTGCATCGGCAGGCGGACTCTCAACCACTGCGCCACCAGGGAAGCCCAGTATGTATACTTTTAAAATCAAATAGTACTAATCGTACCACCCATTTTCCTTGACTACTACAAAGCCCAGAAATAAATGTAAAATAAGGCTCAATCTTAGTACATAAGCTTAAATTGGGGGCATATTTTTTCCATTAAAGAATTTTCTAGGGGGCTTCCCTGGTGGCGCAGTGGTTGAGAGTCCACCTGCCTATGCAGGGGACAAGGGTTCGTGCCCCGGTCCAGGAAGATACCACATGCCGCGGCCACTGAGCCTGCGCGTCCGGAGCCTGTGCTCCGCAACGGGAGAGGCAACAACAGTGAGAGGCCCGCGTACCACCAAAAAAAAAAAAAAAAAAATTTCTAAATCTAACAATGATATTTTCCACAAGCCTTTTACTGTAAGCCATCTCAGATTCTCTTTTGGAAGTTTGGGGGGAATAAATAATGAATAAGTATGCATTTCCTTTGTTTTGAGTCCTTAAGAACTATGCTTGTTGTTAGTAAGTATCAAGTTCCTGCTATGGGCAACCATGCTCCAGAATTCTACAGAAACCAAGAAGTGTATGAAATGACTGGAGGCCTGAAGGGTCTTGAATCTAGCTGTGGGGCTCCAGTATTGTAGAGATAAATAACATCAGGTAGCATATTGTAAAGTGATTTCAAAGACCCATTTTAGCCTAAGACTCTATAAGTCTATTAAATTAGTAATATGAACATTTGGTCAAAGCATATTCTGTTTTGAGTTGGCTTAAATATTGATATTTTGACTAACATTTTTCTGAAGGTGGTCAAGTTTTTGGGTAACTTTGTTTCTGAGTAAGTTTTCATAAAAGCAGTTTGTGTTCATGGTAGAAATTTGGAAAATCAGAAAACTATAAAGGAACAAATTAAAATCATCCATAGTCATGCTTGGTTTCATGTTGTATAATGTAACACAATATATATAATTCAGTGTCTGGCTTTTTTCACTTAACATTATATAGTAAGAATTCCTAGATACTAGATATTCTTCAATAACAAGATTTCTAGTGTGAAAATTTCATTGAATGATTTGCTCAGTCATTACCCTATCATTGATTTACATTGTTTCCAACCTAGTTTTCTCTGTTTAATATAATACTGTGATGTACATTCGTCGTAATAGTGATTATAGCATTTAGGAAGCACTTGCTATAATATATGCCAAGCACTGCGCTAAGTATACTTCACATGAATGATCTTATTTAGTCTGTAATATTCCTGTGAAGTAAGAACTATTGTAAGATGATATAAACAAGGATGAGCAGTTAATTAAAGTGTCCACAACAAGGAAGAGGATTTAACACAATCTGATATAAGCAAAATATTCCAACTTGGTTTTTATGAATAAGTAAATCCGACTGTTCAAAGATTCCAATTGCCTATTAAAATGTGCAGTTACTGGCCCTAAATTAAGAAATCTATGAGATTCTTCTCCATTCCCTTCCTCCTTCTTTATAATTTTTTAAAGGAAGAAAGTCTCTAATGAATAGTGTTTTTTTTAGTTTAGTAATTGTTATTGCACCATGATAAAATAATGTGTGTTCTTTTTATATTCCTTAGTTTTTCTCTTTTTGTAGAGATATAATCAAAATAATACATTATGTACGATTCAATATTTGTATATTCTGTGAAATGATCACCACAATAAATCTACTTAACATCCATCACCACACATAGTTACAAGTTTTGGTTTTTTTTTTTTCTTGTGATGAGAACTTTTATAGTTCTTATTTTGTGGTCTATAGAGGATAGTAAGAACATAGGCTCCAGAAATGAGCCTTTCATTTTTATTAGAGGACATTAAAACCATTGTAATTAAGGGAAAAAAAGGAGGGGGCAAAAATTCTGAATTTTACGGTAGGTGGACATGTGCAATGTTCATATATTCTCATATACCTGAAGAAAAAGAACTGAATTAAACTAGCTAGCTGAGGCCCTGCTCCACCCACACTGTTTTAATGAATAGATAAGGATGATTTGCAATCTGCACATCATTTGATGGCATAGAAAGTAAGGGTTCTGAAGTGCTTAATGATGGTTGAAATGGTTTCATTTCTTAAGTAGTTCAAACTATCACTGTGGCGTAATACACCCTTTTGAAATAGCGCCAGACCGGCCCTGAACTTGAACAAAGTCTCAATTAGGGAATTCATAATTAAATGAAACTTTAGAGTGTTAGTGATTCTAAAAATAGACCAAATCTTGTTTAAACCTGATTAATTTGTGAACATCCTGGAGCTAACATCTATTTACGTGGGCACCCACAAAACCCTAGGTGTTAACAAATGAAGAATTAAAGCCTTGAGAAATGAAAGAATAAAGGAAGGACCCAAACAGGTGCTTTCTTCAGAGCCTAACCAAAGACGTCTAGGGAGAAACGACCTTTGCTTTTCTAGACAAGAGGCCTCCAGCTGCCTCCCATCCTACACTGCGGGCGCGTCTCAGTCCATCAGAAGGTAGGGCAGTCGCCGTCCGTAGTCTTAGCATCTTCCAGCCCCCGGCCCAATCCGGAGTCTCACTGGCTTTGGGCACCCTCGCTTTCGACCACCAGCAGCACCATCAGCAGCGGGAGGAACTGGGGCATCGCGCGGGGTGCCCGGGACCCCCGGGGTCGGAGGGAGAGCGCCTGGGCTGCAGGCGGGCGAAGGGCGCGGCTGGGGCTGGGCGGCGCGCGTACCTAACAGCCGCGCGCTCACGTCAAGGTTTGTTTCACAATCACCCGGGTGTTCTGGCCGGGGCTCCGGGCAGCCGCAGGCGAGCCTGGAGACCGCGCGGGGCGGCGGATGAGGTGCGGCGGCTGTGGCCCAGGGCACCTCCCCCCGGCTTCCCGAACCCTGCCCAGTCCGACCGGAGAGGGAGGATGGAAACACCAGCCGCGCTCTGAGTCCCTCAAGAAGATAACACTTTTCCCACCACATCGCCCCGCGGTCCACGAGCCCATCTCCCAGAGCGGGGCCGAGCGGAAAAGCGAGCAATGGCAGATAACCTGAGGAAACTGGTCTTCAACGAATCTTTAAGATCGATGCAGGACCAGCTAGAGTCCTGGCTGAGGCAGTACAACGTGAGTCAGGGTGGGAGACCCCCGGGGCTCGCCCCTCCCTCTAGTTCCTCGCACGACCCTCGGCGTGGGCTTCTTAGGACTGGTCTCCGGTGGCCGCTTTGCCAAGTCCCGCGGTTGTGATGCCTAACTGGGGCCCAGGGTCGGACCCGCATCGCCGGGAAGGAAGGAAAGTGCGGGTTCCCCTTTCTCCCTGCGGAGCGCGGGACTCGGAGTCTGGGAAGAGAGCACGCACGCATTTTACCCAGCGGTAGCCAAGGACGCTGGCGGCCCTAGCAACGCGAAAGCCCTGCGAACCGCCGGGGTCTGGTCAAGCCTGCCAGTCTCCCACCTATCCCCTCCGCCAGCAGTCTACCCTCATACCCCCGACTCGAATTATTATTATTATTATTTTTACTACATCCCTCCTCTTGCCTTTCCTCAAGTCTCCCACCCTGGGGATAACTTGTGGTTGTATCAGAATGGAATTTTATAAAAATACACCCAGGAGTTAGTACCCAGAAATCAGTGAAACGGGAAGTTGTTAATGTTGCGGGTTTCACTTGTGTTCTGGTCAGCATGGCAAGTAAGGCACAGTTTCAACACCAGGGCAGATTTCAGAAGGCCTGTTGCCAAGGCATGTGTAAGCCCATATTCTCTCATCAAACCCAGAAGGGTTCTTCAAATCTCCTCAGTCCCCACCCCCACTCCAGCTCCAGTTAATCTCCACCACCAAGAGAGTAGAACTCCAGAGCTGAATTTTGCTTCGGTTGGTCTGTCTTAAAAAGGGGAGTCCTATTTTCACACAGCAAGTAGAACAGGGAGGCAGAGAGAGCTGGGGACACGGAATCAGTCCCCCTAGCTTCTAGGTCTGGCTCTGCATAGAACTAGCTGAACCATCTGGGGCAACTTATTTAACCTCTGGGTCTCAGTACCTCCCCTGCTAAATGGGAGACTGGAATTAGATGATAGGTAAAGTTGCTTTCTAAGATCTTAAAGTTTTGAGTCTAGATCAGCTTGTTTCTGAAATTCTACCAGGAAAAATGCAACTGGTAGCTATCATGAGTCCCTGGGCTTTCCTATCCACCCTCTAACCAGGGCTCCTGGGACGAGGGGAGTTCAAAGCATAGCTACAGCTTTCTCCTTAGCCTTCCTTCCTAGGGTTTACCCCCTTGGCGCACATTTAAAGAACCAGCACTGATTATTCCTTCTCCACCGAGATTGCAGGAAAACTAAAATTCACCTCTAGCACAAAGCCTTGGATTCCCCTTAGCACCTACCTTTAAAAGTGGCTACTTGTTACCTAGTCTCAGAAGGTTGAGAATAACAAGTCCTATACATGTATTCACCCTTCTTAAAACTCCCTCTTACAAGAAAAAATGATTTTCTTGCTTGTGGTCTAAATTAACTCGGAATATTAAAAAGTGTATTCAGTTTGTCACCAGACAACATTTAACACAAATGATACTAGTAGTGGCTGGACCAAATTAAATGATTGCTTTGAAAATACCTGTAAGTACTGAGAAACGCCGAAGTTTACTGCACTTTCCCTTCTCACTGACACTGGTGCATCGCATTCCTCTGTTCTCACTGAAACCATTTTTTTTTTTTTTTTTTTGGCGGGACGCGGGCCTCTCACTGTTGTGGCCTCTCCCGTTGCGGAGCACAGGCTCCAAGACGCGCAGGTTCAGCGGCCGTGGCTCACGGACCCAGCCGCTCCGCGGCATGTGGGATCTTCCCGGACCGGGACACGAACCCGTGTCCCCTGCATCGGCAGGCGGACGCTCAACCACTGCGCCACCAGGGAAGCCCTCACTGAAACCATTTTAATCTAGATTCTTCACCTGTCCCACCCCACCCCCTAAAACACACACACACACACACACACACACACACACACACAGACACACACACATGAATAGTAGAGACTGCACTCTAAGAGATCAATGGCTTTCCAAGTTTTGTGGCCATTCCCTGGGCAACATCATTTCTCCTCAACTCTTTGGCGTCTCTGTCACATTTGACTCTCGACACCCCTATTCTTCTAAGGCTCTAATAATTTGTCTCCTTGCCTCACCCACTCCCCTCTTGTAACTGTGCTTCAAGGGCCAGACTTTAGAAATCTTCTCTTCTACCTCCATTCCTGCTTCATCTCTTACTCCTATGCTGATCATCTCATATCTATATTCAGGTCCTATCCTCATCTGAGCTCTCTCTTCTCCAACTGTACATTGGACATTTTCAGTTGTGCTATTGTCATCTCAAAGTCAAATCAGCCTAAGACTGACCCTAGCCTCTCCCATGCCCCAAACACCAACTTCTTTCCTAACTTAATAGTCTTTATCATGACATACTCCACTTTCTTCTCACCAGCAGAATCTGTGGGTACCAGTTGTAAATTTGTGCAGAACCTGATCACTTTCCACCACCCCTGCTGCTGCCACCCTTGTCCACCTTTGGTCATCTTTTGTTTGAATCATTAAAAAAATAACCCAAAGTGATTCTTCTAAATGTCAAGTCAGATCAAGTTACTCCTCTGGCGAAACTCTCCAAACTTCCTGTCTCAGAAAAAGAGTTCCTACAATGGCCATCAAGCTCCTATACAACTGTGGTCCTTTAAATTCTGTGATGTCATCTCTTACCCTCTCCCTTGCTCAACCACTCCAGCAATACTGGCAGTCTTAGAGCAAAGCTGTCCAACAGAACTTTCTATGATGACAGACGTGTTCTGTATCTATAACTATATCTATATCTATACCTATATCTGCACTGTCCAGTATGGTGGCCATTGGGCACTTGAAATCTGGCAAGTGCAAACTGAGGAACTGAATTTTTTTTTTTTTTTTTTTTTTTGCGGTTCGTGGGCCTCTCACTGTTGGGGCCTCTCACTGTTGTGGCCTCTCCCATTGCGGAGCACAGGCTCCGGACGCGCAGGCTCAGCGGCCATGGCTCACGGACCCAGCCGCTCCGCGGCATGTGGGATCTTCCCAGACCAGGGCACGAACCCGTGTCCCCTGCATCGGCAAGCGGACTCTCAACCACTGCGCCACCAGGGAAGCCCTCCAATCCAAGTTTTATAAAGCTGTACAGGGGATCATTTTGCGGGGGCTCCTCATTCCCCATACCAGTGATTCTCAACGCAGGCAAAGCCCTATGCCCTGGGACAGTGTTTTTAAAACTTACCCATAGAAATGAATGCATTTTACATCACGACATAGCACACATACACCCTTATATAACTGAAGTAAAGGTTCATAAATAATTCTTCTCTTTAGTAATTGTGATATACTCTGTTTTCTTTTTCATTAATTTTTTTAGGGGGAGCTGGATGAGACTTACTAAATCAATATCACTTCCCATTAACGTTGTGGTCTTGGTTACACCTACAAATCATCTAGAAAGCTTTTTAAGCTTTCTAATGCCCAGATCCCACACTACAGCAATTAGAATTTTTAAGAGTGGGAGCCCACAAGGCTCCTCGGGTGAAGGCTTTCCTGAATCTTCCTGGCTTCTTACCACTTCCTCTTTTGAGCCTCACCTCTGATTTCTGGACCTACCTTTATTATAGCAGGCAGTACTCGATTTTGCATTCATTTACATGTTTATGTGAGACTATAAATTCCTTGGGGGCACGAGACTATCTTGGGTCCCTAGCACCCAGCACACCGTAGCCTCCTCCATAAAGATTTGTTGAGAACGTAAATGCATGAGTGAAGCAGAGAATAAGCCATCTTCTTTGGCTTCCTCGTTCTTCATCCTTCTTTCTGGCTGTCCTCTTATTTCTTACTGCTCTTGCTTTGTTTTTCATTCACTGGTCCCTCTTCCTCAGCCCACTTCTGAAACAGTCAAATTGCCCTCTGCCCCGCCCTCAGCCCCCTTCCCACTCTCCCCTCTCGATGGGCCCTCCTCTGTGCACGTGGCTTCCATTCTTCCTCTGCTGAAGGCTTCCAAAGCCGCACCTCTAACTCTCACCTCTTTTCTGAGATCCAGATGACTTTCCAACAGCTTTTGGTAAAGCTTCGTGTTAGAGAGCTCGGCTCCAGTTCCAGAAGCTGCAAGGATGGGTTTAGGTTCCAGCTGAACCACCATGTCTTCCAAAGTACTTAAGAGCTTTGTCTTCCTCATTAGTAAATTCGAGATGATGGATGGTGTCCAATTTGTAGGGTTGTTTTGAGGATTAAGTGAAACGTTTAAACATGTATTTAAAGCTCTTAGCACAGTGCCTGGCTGGCAAAGGGTAGGTGCTCAGTAATGGTTACATACTCTCACTGGACTTCTCTATCTGAAGCTCCTTCAAACCCTTTAAACTCTCTGAAAACAGTATCTTCCCTCTCATACCTCTTACCTGTTTCCAAACATCCTGACTTCCTCCTCAGGTAATGCTAGAATCAGTGGGACCTTGCCTGATACAGATGTAATTTGGGGGCTGGGAAGGACTCTTAGGGGACCCTTGTCATTGCCACAGCCCTCAGCATCTCTCAGCCAGACAGCTACTACCATCTCACAGGACTCGCTCTCTAATCCAAATTATCTGGTCTGTTTCTGCCAGAGTAATTCTTGTAAAATCAAAGCAAATCTTCCACTCTTCCTCTCTTAACACTCTGCAAGGCTTTATCCCATTTTCCTGGATAGGAAATGGGATCAGAGAGGTTAAATAACCTGTGTAGGATCACACAGGACCGTGGCAGGTAGCAGAGCTGAGGTACTCAGGTCTGCTTGACTCCCAAGCCCCTTCTCTGTCCACTTAGCACATGGCATGATCTAGCCAGAGGGCAAATGGCTGTAAGTGGGGAATTGAAGTTCACTGTGGTAAGTGCAGGAAAAAAACAGCAAGGGCAAGGAGCTGCTGGTTCAATGAGGAAGGAATGGAGAGAGCTGTTCAGACTGTGGGTTCCATATGTTCTGATCATGTCAATATTATGCTAAGTCACTCACTTGCTCACTCATTCATCAAATATTTTGAGCCCTTCGATTTGCTATGGATACTAGTGATGATTGATACAAACATGAGAAAGACAAAGTCTTTAAAAAAAAACTCAGTCAAAACCAAACCAGGGAATTCCCTGGCGGTCCAGCGGTTAGGATTCCACACTTCCACTACAGGGGGCCCAGGTTCCATCCCTGGTCGGGGAACTAAGATCCCCCAAACCGTGCAGCGAGGCCAAACAATAAACAAACAAAAGAACCCCAACCCAAACCAAACCCAAACAAAAATACTTAGTCTTGTAAGGAGAAGGGGATAGAAAGATGAGACAGAAGAAGAAATGGCTACAACAGAAATCAATGCTACAACAGAGCTAGTCCCCAGGTACCGTTAACCAGGCATGGAAGGTAAACCAGCAGCTTCCTCCCAGTTACAACAAGTCCATTCCAACTGGACTGCTTACCAGGCCTCCTGGGCCCTCCAGGATCTGTCCTGTCAACCTCTCTGACCACCTGTCCTCTGCCACATGTACCTACTTCTGGTTCAATTTTGCCGGGCTCCTTCCTGCCGTTGGGCCTTTGCCCTTGCTGTTCCCACAGCCTGGCCTGCTCTTTCCCTGGTGTTCTGCATCCGGAACTTAGCTCCAGTGTCTCATCCTCAGAGAGGCCTCCCTGAGCGCCCTCCTCATTCACACTTTGTCACATCATCCAGTCCTTCTCCTCTTCCTCCCGGCACGAATCATGACCCAAAAGTCACTATAGTTTAGTAGTTAAGAGCATGGGCTCTGAAACCAGGTCTCAGTTCCGGCATTTTACTAAAGTAACCTTGGCCATGTTATTTAACCTCTCTGGGTCTCAGTTTTCTCATCTGAAAATGGGGATGATGACAAAGGCCCTCCTAATCTCCTAGAGTACTGTAGTGGGGTTAACTGAGTTTACGTATGTAAAGCATTAACAGTGCCTGGCATTTGTGGGGGATGTAATAAAGCCACAGTGAGTGAATCGCCTCATTTTCATTCATCAACCCAATACATATTGAGTTTGAATACAGAGAGACAATAGAATGCAGGGCTAGGAATGCAACAGTGGACAGGCCAGGCATATCCTCTGTCCACAAGAGCTTACTGCCTGTCTGAACCATTTCCCTTGTTGACACAGATCTGCATTTTACTTGTAAACTTTTACCTAGAGGTCATCTGAACCTTTCCTCTTCATTCCAGTTTCTAGCTCCCACTTCCTGCCTCGGGATTCATGGTACCCAGAAGGTACCCGCTGCTAGTGCCTTATTATGGCTTGAGGTCTCACATAAATCTATGCATTTTTACACCCACACAATTGGTTGCTTGTAGTTGCGTTCATTCCTTTGGAGTTAGAATCAGTTAGAGGTTTGGCTAACGAGGAATTGGTGAAAGGTCACCAAGGAGGTGAGAAAAGCAGAAAAAGAGCTGAGAGGTCTACCTCTTAGCTTCTTCTTTCTGGGGACAGACTTTCCCCAAGTCTGCCTAATTTCTTCTCACCTCGATTTCACTTTGTCTTGGAAGCCTTCCCTGACTTTCTAAGACAATGGGCTCTTGAATAGACCTTGTGCTCATCCCTATAGTAAGACTTCATTCCACTGCAGGGTAACTGTCTACTTTCCTCTCTCCCACTTGTCTGGCTCACCGTATGGCCTGGGCCATCTTTTTGGTCTTATTCTCCATTGTATCCTCAAACCAGCAATACCTTCTTATTGTTAGCAAGTAGTGCCCTTTATGCACGTATTGAACTTAGGTAGAGGGTAAGAACCAGTAAAGTGGGTAAGTTAGGAGGCAGTGATTTATATTGTGTTACAAAAGGACTATTTACTTTTTTTTTTGGTACGCGGGTCTCTCACTGTCGTGGCCTCTCCCGTTGCGGAGCACAGGCTCCGGACGCGCAGGCTCAGCGGCCATGGCTCACGGGCCCAGCCGCTCTGCAGCATGTGGGATCTTCCTGGAACGGGGCACGAACCCGTGTCCCCCGCATCGGCAGGTGGATTCTCAACCACTGCGCCACCAGGGAAGCCCAGGATTACTTACTTTTAAAAGAAGTTTTTGCAGGGTTCCATTGAGTAGGGAGTCAGGGTTATTGCTATAAAAAGAATCCCCAAGTTTCAGTGGCTAATGCCCACCAAAAAACTTTCTCAGTGATATGACAGTTCAATTCAAGTGTTCAGTTAGCAACCTTCTAAATCCTGTGGCTCCACCATCTCTTATGCCCTTGGGGTCCTCTGCATTTGGCTAGTAGACGTGGGGAGAGAGGAAGAAGACAATCATTCAGGACAATCACATTACTTTCCATCCCTAACAGGGACCAGTTTGCACAGCTGCACCGACCACTAGGGAAGCTGGGGAAAGCAGTCTAGTGGGTGCCCAGGAGGAGAGGGAAGTGCATTTTGTGAGCACACAGCAGTCTCTGCCCTGGGAGCACACCTGAGCCAGCTGGCCCTGTGTAAAGTGAAGTGCTTGATCACCTGCAGTGGGTCCCAGAATAAGGAAATTGCACTGATGTCTACTGTTCTGGCTTTGCAGACGAACTCATGTGATCAAAATCTAAATCGTTGCCTCGAACTCATTGAACAAGTCGCCAAAGTGCAGGGACAACTCTTTGGGATCTTCACTACAGCAGCCCAAGAAGGTGAGAATGGCCCATGCATCCCCGTCTTTGCTTTCTTTTCTTTGTCCCTTCTCTGTGCTCTCTGACTGGGTTGCTGTGGTTGGATTTCTCTCACTGACCTGATTTGTGGATTCTCCTAGGAGGACATTATGATGGTGTGGAAACAATCAAATCACGCCTTTTGCCTTGGCTGGAGGCCTCCTTTACTGCCGCTTCCCTAGGAAAACCTGTCGACAGCAAGGTCCCCTCTCTACAGGTAGGGATGCTAAAGGATCCTCCTAGGTGTTCAGCACCTGATCAGGCTCTGGGGACTCAAACATATGTAAGACATGGTTTTTACCTAGTGAGGGGCTCAACTCTAGTTAGTGAATTGAGACATGGGTCGAAAAGGTGAGTTTCTATATACAGTAATACGTGGCATAATGGATTAAACTTCCTCCTAAGACAGATCGGCATTAAAATCTCAGCCTTGCCTACTTACTGGTGGTATGGCTTCAGGCAACTCAATGAGCCCCTGCTTCCTCAGCTGTGAAAAGGTCCTGGTGATGATCTGCATCTGGGACATTGCTGGGCCCATACTAGGCACTAAATAGTAACTTTTAAACAACAAGTTAGCCACCCAGACAGGGTACCACCGGGCAGAGTCAGAAGAGAAAGAGATCATTAGATGGGGGAAAGCTCAGTATTCTGAAAGAGTAAAATAAAACTAATTAGAAACTTCCAAGATAAGAAGAAAACTCAATTCTGGTAGATTGATCATAAGTGTCATCATTTGTGATTGATATTGGTGGTTTCCATGCGACTGTGGCAGTGTTTTAACAGTTGAGGACCAGACTGGAAACAGAAGGCATACTTTGCTTAAGGTGCTGGTATCGCTATGTCTGGATAGGCAAAACATTTGTAACCTTGATTTTAAATGTTTATATGGATTTACATAAATTCCTTTCAAAAACTGAACCATTTAGAGCAGGCCGTTCTAAGCAAGAGGGCCTTATGAGGTAGTGGCCAAAGGATTCCTGCTTAGAGATCACTGGACAGAATCCTAGTCTATCTTCTATGGTCCTGGGTAGGTTGTCCAACCTGTTAGGTCTCAGTTTCCTCATCTGTTATATGGAAACAGTGCTTTTGCTGACCTAACAGGGTCACTGTGAGAGTTAAACGTGATAAACCTGCGAAACAACTTACATGTAGTAAGGGCTCTGGAGACATCAGCTGTTATTAAACAAATTTTTTTATGTGGGGATTTTCATATGCGTCTTAGATTTTTACCCCCTGTGGATGTTATTTTGGGTATAAAGGTGTAGGATGATATTTCACTGTCTTTTTTAAAAATCTGAGGTATCATTTACCTGTAGTGAAAACCATAGGTTGGTGAATTTTGACAAGTGGATATATTCTTGTAAGTCACACCACTAACGAGATATAGAACATTTCCATCACTTCGGAGCATTCCCTTATGCCACTTCCCAGTCCCCTCCTTCCACCCTCAGGGCAACCACTCTTCTGATTTTTATCACTCTCCATTAATTTGGCCTGCATGGGAAATTCATGAAGATGGAACTATACATTACGTGCCGTTTTGTACTTGACTTCTTTTTTCCAGCGTAGTGTTTTTGCAATCTGCCCATGCAGTTTCAAGTATTCAGACTCTGTTTTGATTTGTGTACCATTCCAGGACACGTTTGATAAGGACGGATGTAAAGAGTTTGGTGCTCGGGATCGGGACATACAACAATTAGATGCTGATTTGAATGCAACTCGTAATCAACTCAACCAGGTTCAAGACGAGTAAGAGGAATGCAAGTTATTTTCTTCCAAAAAGAATTGCTTGTTCTTAATTTTTAAGTTTGAAAGGAGAATACTGGCTCATGTAAAATGTAGACATTTGCAAATAAGTCATATGATGTGTGTGTGTGTGTGTGTGTGTGTGTGTGTATGAGTTGGGAGGCAGTGTCTTTGAATTTGGGGACAGGATTCCTATATTACATTATGATCCCTAAGACCCTGGTCCCCTTGGCTTCATTCCTGGGGCTCCTCCTTTTCCATAGGCCCACTATCAGTCCATATGTATGAAAGAGAAAGATTGTTGCATGAAAATCTAACTTTGGGGAGGAAAATAAGAAAAGAGGCAGAAGAGGAAGGGTTAAAGAGTGAAAGATCAGGTAAAGAGAAAAATTAAGAGAAAGAGAGAAAAAGTAAGATGAAGCAGCCTGCATCTATCTGTCAGTTAGGGGTTATACATGCCTAACTGAGAATCATTCAAGATTTTGGAATAACTTTTAGATATAAAAATGTATTTTTAAAAAGTTAAGCAATGTCTGGCAGTAACAGATCTCAGATGTATGCTGTGTGCAAAGCCAGGGTAGCAAGTTCAAGGAATCACTGCAAAGAAAATTGCAAACTTTGGGTTGTACTTGAGGGAGATAGACAAATGTGATGCAGCTGCTTTTAACATATCTAATAAAAATCCATCAGTAAGGTGTTTCTCCTACCAAAGCATTGCTCCATGGCTGACATGTAGAGGATGGCAAGGGATTCTTTTGTCACTAGTTAAGGCTTGTGATGGAATAGGGTATGGCATTCTGCCTTGTTCTCTGATTAGATTTCCTTCTAAGGAAAACATCTATATTGATTGATTTAATTTTGTCCGATTATAAAAGTAATACACATTTCCTTTGTCAAAATGCATATAACAAATAAAAGTATAAAGATGAAAATCGACCGTTAGTTCATGCCTGTTAACATTTTGGCATATTTTACTCCAGACATTTTTCCTTTCTCACACACACACACACGGTAGCAGGGTTACCTCTACACACTCCCATTCATTTTTCCAACTGGAACCACTGTCAGTGTGTAGTTTTACAGCTGCAGCAGTCAAAATTTACAAATGAACTGTGCAAAATGCCTAATTCCTCTGAATTCGTATGACTTATTTCAACTAACGTCAACTGACTTGGAGAGGGGTAAGAAGGAACCTTAAATCTGCCACGTCTTTTCTGGTTTATCGTAGTTCGTTTTGTGTAAATATTCAGTTAATTCCAAGCTCTGTTTGGGACTGTGTTTGCCCTTTCAAGGGGTCTCATTGTCCTCCTCCTTCCTTAGACAGGCGTCTAGGGGTGAAGGGCTGTTTCCGTGCTCTCCTGGTGATGGAGGAGAGGGGTTTTTTGTCTTGTACTGCCCTCTGGGTTCTTGCTGCCTTGGTTCTACCTGGGCACTGGAGTCTTGTGCTGATGGGCGCTGAGTTGTGGCTCATCTGGTTAAGTTTCCTCAGGCATTCGCTGGCCCCTGCTGCTGCCTCCATTTGCCTCTGGTTGTGAGGCAAAGCTTCACGACTTTGCTGATTCTTGTCTTCGGTCAGAATCCGTAGGAGCCAGGAATTCCTACCTGCCTCTCTTGTCACTATGGCTGTGTAGTTACCCATCAGGGGCATCATGGACCAAAAACAATGACTGCACGCTTGTTTTAAAAAAGCTTTTTATTTGGAAATAATTTCAAATACAGAAAATTTGCAAGAATAGTACTAAGAACACCCATATACCCTTTCATATGCCCCTTGTCCTGTTTGCTTTATCATATTTTAATTAATTAAATTTATTTATTTTTGGCTGCGTTGGGTCTTCGTTGCTGCATGCAGGCTTTCTCTAGTTGCAGCAAGCGGGGGCTACTCTTCGTTGCGGTGTGCGTGCTTTTCATTGTGGTGGCTTCTCTTGTTGAGGAGCACGGGGTCTAGGCATGTGGGCTTCAGTAGTTGTGGCGCACGGGCTCAGTAGTTGTGGCACAGGGGCTTAGTTGCTCCGCGGCATGTGCGATCTTCCTGGACCAGGGCTCGAACCTGTTTCCCCTGCATTGGCAGGCGGATTCTTAACCACTGCGCCGTCAGGGAAGTCCCTGCTTTATCATTTGTATGTATACTCTCCCTATCTGTATACACACTGCCCTTCGCCCTTTGAAAGTTGCACACAGGAAGGTGCTTTTCCCTTTTGCTTTTCCCTGTTTTTGTTTTTTAACCCACGTGTGGTTCATGTTCCATTTTTTAAGGCATCAGAAATGATGGAGGCTGTTCCCCACATTCTATGGTAGCCAGCTCTCTCCTCCACTCTACTCTGCCTACCTGTCTCTAAATCCAGGATGCTACCTAATGTGGAATGAGGGGCCCACCCCAGGAGGTTCCCATGTCTAACCCCGTGGAGACCAGTTTAGCTGTGACTCAGTTGCAAAGGTGCAAATTCCAATAGAGTGCTGAATGGGGACAGGTCTGCTCAGGTTTGACGAGCCCTAGACAAGGGAAGACTGCTGGATTTTATGTTGGGACTCTGGTTAGAAATCTCACCTGTCCTCATTTCCTATATCCAATCTATTAGAACATCCAGTGGAATCTACCTCCTCAACGTCTCCCACACATGCTCCTTTCTATTCTACTACCACTGCCCTCATTCAAGTCGCTGTTACCTTTTCCCTCAGCCAGTTGCCTTCCAACTGGCTTCCCTGGGTCCACTCTTGCTGTACTACAACTCATTTTCCACACAGCAAATATAGATATACTTTTATTGTAGCAAGTCACCCCCTGGCTTAAAAGCTGTTAGTTGCTTCTTTTAGTACTTAGAAAAAAATTCTAAATTCCTTCCCAGGGCTCTCCCAGCCCTGCGTGATCTGACCCTACCTCTTGCTCCACCCTCATCTCGTGCCAAGTTCCCCTCACCTAGTCTTCTGTCTACTTCCTCACCTCGAGGCCTTTGCCTGTGCTTTTTCAGAGAAATGGAAGTCTTCTGCTGGCTCTTGGCATGGCTGGCTTTTTCTTGTCCTTTAGGTCTCAGCTTAAATGTGACTTTCTCAGAGTCTGCGACCACTGTACATTGAATGGTCTTTCCTCTCCCTCTCCTCTAATTCTCTTTCACAATCATCTAAGAATAGCACTTATTGCAAGTTGGAACTTTGAAAAATTTGTGTGAATATTTATGATCCAGTAGACTGGAAGCTCCAAAGGGTTACTGTGCTGTATCGCTATTCTGACACTTGTATCTCCAGCATCTAGCGTCGTAAATTCTCTATAAGTTGCTCAATGAATGAATAAATCCATAACAAAAAATAAATATGTTAGCCTGCTTAAAACAATGCTTGTCACATGAAGGTATCTCCTTTCTTCTCTCTGTATATCATCCAAGGGGGCCAAGTTCGCATATATATTTGCTTGTATATATATGTACTCACACATGTATGCCATGTCTCGAGAGAAAAAAACCTGATTACTGTTCACACTCTTGTTTCTTTCTTGGTCTATTTTCTTCTTTTAATTTTCCACTGTTTCCTCTTGATAAAAATGTTCATTTTCCCATATATACTTTAAAAAATCTACAACGTATTCACATTGAAATTAAATCACAGCAATTTCCTTACAATAGCCAGCATCCCTATCATGAAGTTATTGCTCCTCTGGTTTTATTTTAGACTTCAGACATTTCATTCATTCATTCAGTTTTTCCGTTTTTTAAAAAAATCTATATGACAGGTACTGTTTTAGGAGCTGGAGATAAAGAGATGAATAAAATAAAATCTTTGCCTTCAAGTAGTTCACAGTGTGTTTGTAATGAGATTACAGATGTGAACAAGTGTCAGAGGAGCTCAGGAGAAGGGAAGACAAACTTTTCTTGGGAGTCAGGTGTGGCCTTTGGAGAGGCACTCATTGGACGAGTGGGCGTTTGTTAGAAGAGAAGGGGATGAGATGGAATTTGGGGAAACGCACACCACCTCCTGCATTGCCTTATCGGATCTCTGCGGAATTGATAGGGATCCTGCTGTCCCATTATTTCTCAGTCTGCCTCACTGTATAGGGGAGGCCAGTGTTTGACCTTCCATTCTTCCATCCAAGTGTAGGGAGGAAGACTGGTGTGAGTTTGGATAGCAGTTGCAATCTCTTAGCTTCAGAACTACTGTGATGAAAGATACTTGGTGTTCCAGGGATGCAAGGTCAGAGAAGTCCAAAAACCTTTGCCAATCCACAATCTCTCACTGTACTAGGACAACCTCATTGAGAACCATTGGTCTTCATCCAATGGCACCCATCACATTCTCATTTCCTAAAGAAATAGTACGATTTATTATGATTTGTCTACAACGAGGAGAGTCCTTGAAACCAACAAGGACTAAGCTAGTTGAAAACTCAGGAAAACTGTGCTCAATTAGTGGTGGAAGTCAGAGGCAGGAAGACACGAAGTACTTGGTAGTCGAGTGTAATTGTGGAGGACTTTTTTATAGGTGGGCAAATAATTTTTCTATATTTAGTAAATCTGGGAAAATTAAGTCAAATGCAACTCTACAGTGCAAAGTAATAAGAGTAGGTATTAGTATATTACAGAAAAATGGAGATTTTATAGAGAGGCAACCTGGGGATTCAGTGTCATTAGAGCAGATGAATTAGGAGGGTGAGAAGGAGAAACTGAACAAGTTTGTCTTTTACATTCTAATACCAGTAATTATTACCTAGTCTTTTAGAGGTAGTAGCTCTGTAATTTCTTTGTGTTTGACATCGAGGAAAGATGCTAGCATGTTTTTGCATACTAGTGTGCCATAATATTTGTAATATCATCTAATTGAATGCAGATGTCTTATAATTCGATGTTGTTTATATTGAATTTATATCATACTGCAAAAGTTCCCAAGAGAACCTCTGCCTTGATTTAGAAAGTCTGCCAATTTTGTAAAATCTGTCTTTAGTTACTGATTTCTCTTACAGTATGGCTGAAACTGAAAAGACTCTTAAAGAAACCAAGAACAGATCGGCCATATCCCTTCTGACTGCAGAGGGGGAAATAAATCAGCTAAGAAAGCAGTAAGAAAAAAAAAAAATGACAGGATTATTGCAGGCTGCTGATTACCCTTTGAATTTAGCTTTTTTGGGTGCTCCATTACAATACAAAAGAATCTCCATAAAGAGGAAAGGCAGCAATGTTTTTATTAATGTTTTATATATTTTTCTTACTACAAAACAGTACTTATCCACTATAGAAAATCTTCAAAGTACAACATGTTAGAAAGGAACCTTAGCCCTCATAATTCCAGTGCCAGTTACTGTCACAATTTGCTATTTCTTCCAATTAGTACATTAAAAATAAAGTTAAGACAACAAAATGTAAGTATACAATTGTGGACCCCATTTTTTCATTCAACATTATTTTTCTCTATTACTAAGAAAAAATAAAGCAGAGCTTAGTCTTAAATAGGTACATCATATTTCCTCATTTGGGTATTTCCCTAACATGGAATATTTACTTTGATGCCAATTTTCAACATTGGAAATAATTTTTTGTGGCCAATCTTAGTTTAAATTTCAGATTATCCTCTAAAGATAAATTTCTAGAAGGGGAAAATAAACACTGATCCTTTAAGGGTATGCTTTTTTCAATCTTAACTTTGATTTTTTTTTCCCCAAAAAAGAGCAAATGGGAGTTGCAGTAAAAAAAAAAAAAAAAAAAAAAATATATATATATATATATATATATATATATATATATATATACACACACACACATACGTACATACATATCTTTCTATTGCCTTCATACATGTTCCAATTGTTCTGATTTCTTCAGGAACATCCATAAATTTTAGCTTGGAGCACTAATCTCATATCCTAGTTGATATAGCTTCTCCAGTTCTTTGAGCATATTACTCAGCAATTCCCTATCGCACCAATTCTGTTCTTTACTGTTTCTAGGGCAGCTTTTAATTCTGCTATTGCATTTTTAGCTTTTCTACATCCTTCTTAATCTTACGCCTTGCCTTCTCTTCTTACACCATTGTTATTTTCATCACAGCATGTTCTCTTCTTATGGCTTTTGTTCCCTTGTATGATGGCCATACTTCTTTTTATTAATGAGGATGCCAGTTTTATTTCTAAAGCTTTACTCCTTTCCATAGTAGTACATTATTTTCATAGGTCCACACTTCTGCTTGGTGGTGTGGATGTTACTCAATTTCCACTGCAGTTTCCCCCCACATTCCATCTGTTCAGAGAATAGAAGAGCTAGTGAGAATAGATTATCTCTTTGACCAGCTTCTGGACTAGGTTTTGGAGATCACAGGCTTCCAGAGTTTTGTGCAGTGAAGCCGTCCAACGTAGAATAGTATGTCTCTGCTTTGCCTCTGCAAAGACTTCATGACTCTGCCCACTCTGCTTTGGCTAGAGGATTTGCATGCCTATCTCTTCTTCAGGAGCCTTTTTCCATGCAAGCTACAGACATGAAGTGGCACCCTGACCCTGGCAATTCTGCTCTTTGTTCATTTGTGTTTGATCCTATGTATTTCCATCTGAGTTTCCCAGGGCAATAACGGCACACTAAATAAGGCAGCCTCCTTAAGTAGGCCAATTGCGGTTTATTACCTTTCCTTCATCCCTCCCTTTCTCTCTTTTCTTTCAAACCTTTTCTTCTGTTCAGGCTTACATCTCTTCAAGCCCAGGAGGAATCTCGCCACAGACACTCAGAGCATAGGAGCTCAGAGAAGCGGGGCTCCGAGCGTAGGAGAGAGGAGCTGCGGGGCTCGGAGCCCCAGGGCTTGGAGCAGATGGGCGCCGACAGGTGGAGCGTAGACCAGCGGAAGGCAGAAGCGATATGCGATTATGAGAAACAGCTCCGAACGCTGAAGGACAAGAGAGCTATTCTGTCCGCTGAAAAATCTGTACTCCAAGGAAGGTCGGACAAATTCTCACAGATCTTTTCATTTAAGCTCCTTTTGTTGAGGTAGTGATAAAAGCCTGGCTTGGAAAAGGAAAAAAGAAAAAGAAAAAAGAAAAATAAAATGATATCCTGAGCGCGAACCCCAATAATATGGAAAACTTTGAATTGTTTTCTCTAACTTCACCCTTCCATAGAGAAAATACCTCGTGGATTGACAATACTTGGGCACTAATTAATTTCGGACTGACATTGATGCTTAAGGAATGAAACTAAGACATGCCAAAGGAAGGTTCTTTGTCCTGATACCAGATTTGAGCGGCTATAATGCAAGAGGCGGTACCCATGTTGAAAGACTGTTCCATGATAGGGGGAGGGTCCTGTTCTCTGAGTTCTAGGAGTTCTCTCGCCAGGATGACCAACTGTCATTTCACAGGGTATTGCCTTTTTTACATCTCACTTTGTTTGATGGAATGAGTAGGTAAGGGAATGTGAAATTCCCTTCTACTGATGGACAGAATGTTAAGACAGGTCATTCAGACAGTGTTAAGTGAGGACAAAGTAGAGTGTTTCTCTCTTTGGAGTTTCTGCATTTTCCTTGTTCTTTCTAACACTTCCCCTCTTCCCCCCCCCCCACCCCCAGCCCCACAGTGTGCCCAGATTCAGGCTATCAAAGCCACCCCTAACCCTGTTCTCCATTCCCCTAAATGTCACCTTAGGCTTTCATTTTGGGGAGTCACTCCATCAGTGTTGTACGAGTGCCAACTTGTACTAGCTCTGGGAACTGATTCTGTGCATTTCTACCTAACTCTGGTTTCAGTGACGTCACACTGATAGTTTGAAATTGGCTATGGTGAGAGTATTTGTTGCATCATGGAAACTGGCGAACACTATAAATGAGGGCTTTTTTTCCCTTTCCACCTTCAGAGAGTCTGCTTTGTACTACCTTTTGCCCCACAGTTCCTTCTACAAAACTTCTCTTTTTGGTGGCCCATTCCCTTTGGACTAGCTAGTCTGATCATTTACTTTGTACTTGGTAGCAATATACGTTTCACTGATGGAATGCTTTTCGATTCACCAAGTACTTCCACATGTATTAGCTCACTTGATAACCTCCCCACCATCCCGAAATAGGGCACAAATTATGTAGGTGAAAATGGAGGACCTGCGGAGGAGAAAATGACTGCAAACGGTTCCATTGCTATGGAAGGAGAACACAGAATTTCTTTCTCATTGTTCAATCAGTGTTCATCTCATTTTATACCAGAAAGCTCAGTGATGTGTTAGTGGCCCAAGGTTGGGGTAAGAAATACTGAAAATCTGACTTTTTATTTAACTCTCGCTCTTGCTAGCTGTGTTACTCTAGGATAGCCTTCTTAGCATTTCTGAGCCTCAACTTCTTCATCTGTAAAAGGGCCAACAATCAATGCTAACCTTACCTGGCTGCTTGAAGGATAAATTGATGTGCTGAGTGAGTGAAAGTGTGTTATAAACTCTAATGCACCAGGCAAATATAGAGTATTGTTTTTTGTTCGTGGTCCTATTTGAGGCCTTATGGTGACACAGCGCCTCTCACAGGGAGCTGCTCTCCCTGTTCCCATGGCTTCTGGTTTATGGGGAGAGAAGCAGCCGAGTCTAGGAACAAGAGAGTGAAGGGAATCAGAGCGCTTCCCTGCCTGATTCTTGTTCACCAACAGGTCCGCCAGGAGCCGGTCTCCGAGCCCTGACCCTCGCAGGCGCGGCCGCAGCCGCAGTCACAGCCGCAGCCGCAGACGGTCCACCAGCCCCTCCACCGCGGTCGCGAAGGTCAGGAGCCCGTCTCCGAGTCGCGCCAAACTGTCCAGCGTGGCGCGCAAGGCCGCCCTGCTGTCCCGGTTCAGCGACGCCTATTCCCAGACCCGCCTGGATGCGCAGTGCCTGCTGCGGCGCTGCATCCACAAAGCCGAGACGGTGCAGCGGATCATCTACATCGCGACAGTGGTACGTGAGCCTCGCGCGCGCGCCGCTGCACTTCCGCGGTCCAAGGGCGCTGCGGCCAGGCAGTGCTTGGGTAAACTGAACAAGACGGCTTAAAAAAGACTTGGTAGGGCCTGAGGTCACTGAAGGAGGGTGGGCTTCCATCTGTCTCCTCCCTCCCTCCCTCCCTCCCTGCCTGCCTTCCATTACAGATATTTGCGATGAATTATTTTTCACACTCAATAACTATTCATATATGTCAATATCTATTTTGACCAGACATTTGTTGAAGCATCCATAAATGTAGGACTATCTCAGATGGGTATATACGAAGTTGATTCGCGCTGGATCTTCTATTGTAATATGGGTATATGTACGCACAATGGATATATTATTGCTAAGGGCTATCATTTGATTGGTTACCTTCCCTTCTTAGAAAAATCAAAAGGCTGTGATTGTGTTCACTCTTTTGTTTAGTTAACTAAGAGTAGTTACTAGAACTGCTAACCACTTGAGTATGGCAAGATTAAAAAGTGCTCATATATAATCTCAAAATCCAAAGCAAATGCGTTTATTCTGTGGGTACCATACGGAGATACTAAGAGTCTGTAATGAGAACAGCTAAATATTAACAAACAAAACAAAATATTGGTGTGAGAGCAGAATTATCAGAATCTACCGGACTTTATCCTATATTTATTCATTTATATCAGGAGTCAGCAAACTGTGACCCCTGGGCCATATCTGGCCCAGATCTGTAATTCTAAGAGAAATGCCACCCAAGAGCTAACATATGAGAATGGTTTTACATTTTAAAGGGCTGTAAAAAAAAAAAAAAAGACAGAGACAATTATGTGACCGGCAAAGCCTAAAATATTTACTATCTGGCTTTTTACAGAAAAAAGAATTTATATCATTAAGAATTATTTAATTTATATATAATTTATATAATTAAGAATCATGTACTGAGTTGGTTAAAGTTTTGTAATTGTAGAGGCTATATCTTTCATGCATAACTGAGTTTTCCCCGTGCCTGCTATATTACAGGCATTTAATAAATATTTGTTGAATTAATATATGCCAGGAAACATGGCAGACGCTTGATATGTGTCTATGTATGACGTGACCACTAGATTTATAATTTTCTCTTATTTCTTGACCAGTAGTATAATGTTGCTGTGGGATCAAAGCATCAACTAGCATATTTCAAGTATTTATGTAACCACAGGTGATTTTATTTCCTTGAACGCCTGCATTGTCCTGCTCCTTGCAATCAGGATTACCAGAACAGTGGTCAACTGTCTTGAACTTAGTGAATATGGGTAGTCTTATATGTATTTATGTACTTTCCAAAATTTAGATATGTATTTTCTCCCAGATTAAAAGTAGTTTTGACCATGGGTTTAGTTACCAGAAGTCAAGTATGATGTTGAATTTTTGTTGGGCATTCTTTCTTCATTCCTTGCTTTGGACCTCTTTACCTCCCTCCTCCCGCCAGATAAATTTGCTGTACTTTTATGTGCAGGAGGCGTTCCATGTAGCTAAAATGGCATTCAGACACTTTAAGATCCGTGTGAGGAAATCGCTGACACCGTCGTATGCAGGGTCAAATGATTTTGAGGATGCTGTCTTGGATTATATCATTTGTCATCTTGATCTATATGATTCCCAAAGCAGTGTTAATGTAAGTGTTGGGTCTTTTATTGGGACTGGTTTGCTGCTGCTGCTGCTGTTTATAATGAATACTAATAACTCAGAAATCCATCCAGCTTAGTGTCGCATCTATGTAATGGAAGAGCAGGAATGAGCATCGAATATATTTTGTAGAACCAGTCATTATTGGCTCTTTCTTTCTTAGACGTATTATGAGGAAAATATTTTGAGCTTTCTAGTTTTATTCTTCAGACAGGCTCTTAAGATTGGAAGATAGAATACCATAGTGCTTAGGAGCAATGATTTTGGGAAAGCTAGCTATGGAATTGCATCCTGGTTCTGCCACTTACTAGCTGTGTGACCTTGCACATTTACTTAACCTCTCTGTACTTTAGTTTTCTAATCTTAAAATGGGAGCAACAATGGTCATGACCCCATAGCGTTTGTGAGAGGATTAAATGAAAGGAAGCAGGTAATT
The DNA here is from genome assembly GCF_008692025.1 of Phocoena sinus. Lineage (NCBI taxonomy): Eukaryota > Metazoa > Chordata > Mammalia > Artiodactyla > Phocoenidae > Phocoena > Phocoena sinus. The sequence continues at coordinate 73,310,456 of NC_045767.1, forward strand.
TGCTTAGCACAAGAGTTGGCACAGAGTAAACTCTCAATAAGAGCAAGCTATTATAATTGTTATTATTATAGTTTATGAACAAGTCAGAGTCCTGTGTTCGCGATTATATAACTTGATCAGAAAAATAAGGAAATAATAAATAAAAGCTACTAAGGGTTTTTGCTTTAGTTTTTTGTTTATGGAGACTTTCTTGGCCTTTCATATGTCATTTGTCCTCTGTCATCTTTCCTCCTTCTCTGTTTCAGCACATGCACTTCTCTTCTAGTTTACCTTGTTTTCACTCACATGCTCTTTCCCCCTCCCAGCAGTCATAACGTCCTTAGGATTGTCAGTGTGTATTTCACAGGTTGGTAACAAGGTGATGCCATCTTTTTGTTTTTCAGGATGTGATCCGAGCCATGAATGTCAATCCCAAGATTTCATTCCCTCCTGAAGTTGATTTTTGCCTCCTCAGTAACTTCATCCAGGAGATATGTTGCATTGCCTTTGCAATGCAGACTTTAGACCCACCCCTCGACATTGCATTTGGGGCCGATGGAGAAATTTTTAATGATTGCAAGTAAGAGACATAGGAGCAGAAGCTAAGGGATTCTTTATAAATAAATTATCTTGTCTGTATTCTCTGGGAACAATTTAGGGAAAATAACTCTGGGTGGGGAAATCAACAGACATTACCTGATTTTCAGGCCCAGCTATATACTTCTCTGTACTACAGGGCAGGGCCCTCTTCTGGGGTCATTTTCCTTCTAGGTCAAATGTGCTTCAGAGGTGATGTTATGATTTCCATTGAACATATTGGTCTTGGGGAGAACTAATGAGTACCTGGAGTCTGTTTGGAACTCTTTAAAAGAAAAGTGCTAGGGAGGAGATATGGGGATATACGTATATGTATAGCTGATTCACTTTGTTATAAAGCAGAAACTAACACACCATTATAAAGCAATTGTACTCCAACAAAGATGTTAAAAAAAAGTGCTGTAGAAATACAGACATATATTGCTTTATATTGTTTAAAATTTTTTTTAATTGAGGTATAATTGACATACAAGATTGTATTAGTTTCACGTCTACAACAATAATGATTCTACATTTGTATATATTGTGAAATGATTATCACCATCAGTCACCATATATAGTTACAAAACTTTTTTTTCTTCCAATGAGAACTTTTAAGATCTATTCTCTAAGCAACTTTCAAATTTGCAATACAGTATTATTAACTATATTGTTAACAATTATACGTCTGCATAACATTTATTTTGTAACCGGAAGTTTGTACCTTTTGACTTCCCTAACCCATTTTGCCCCCATGTCCAGCAACCACTAATCTGTTTTCTGTATCTGTGAGCTTGGTTTTTGTTTGTTTGTTTGCTTTAGAGTCCACATATAAGTGAGATTGTATGGCATTTGTCTTTCTCTGTATGACTTATTTCATAATGCCCTCGAGGTCCATCCATGTTGTCTCACTTGACAAGATTTCATTCTCTTTTCTTTAAATAGTATCCCATTGTATAGATACCACAACTTTTTTTTTTTTTTTTTAGATACCACAACTTTTTAAACCATTAATCCATCAATGAACACTTAGATGTCCATCTTGGCTATTGTAAATAAAGCAGCAATGAACATGGGGGTGTATATATCTTTTCAAATTAGTGTTTAGTTTTCTTTGGATAAATACCTAGAAGTGGAATTGCTGGATCATATGGTAATTCTGTTTTTAATTTCTTTTTAAAATAAATCTATTTATTTATTTTTGGCTGCTTTGGGTCTTCACTGCTGCGTGCGGGCGGGCTTTCTCTAGTTGCGGTGAGCGGGGGCTAATGTTCGTTGCGGTGCACGGACTTCTCATTATGGTGGCTTCTCTTGTTGCAGAGCATGGGCTCTAGGCACGTGGGCTTCAGTAGTTGCGGCACGCGGGCTCAGTAGCTGTGGCTCGCGGGCTTAGTAATTGTGGCTCACGGACTCTAGAGCGCAGGCTCAGCAGTTGTGGCGCACGGGCTTAGTTGCTCCGCGGCATGTGGGATCTTCCCGGACCAGGGCTCGAACCCGTGTCCCCTGCACTGGCAGGTGGATTCTTAACCACTGCGCCATCAGGGAAGTCCCCAGCATGAGAAATCTTATAGGTTGCCTGTGGGACTTAGATGGTCTCTGTCTCTAGCGTTTCCCTGAATTACAATTCTTGTAATCCTGAGAAGGAAAAAGACTAGTCTGACATGACTTTTTGTTTTGTCAGTTAAAAAAAATTGAAGTATAATTGATTTACAGTATTGTGTTGGGGTGGCTCCACTGTGCAGTGATAGCACATTGCACTTCTACAGTGCTGTGTTAATTTCTGCTCTACAGCAAAGTGATTCAGTTACACATATGCATATCTCTATATACATTCTTTTTAAAATATTCTTTTTCATTATGGTTTATCATAGGATATTGAATATAGTTCTCTGTGCTCCACAGTGGGACCTTGTTGTTTATCCATTTAAATATACTAGTTTGGGGCTTCCCTGGTGGCGCAGTGGTTGAGAGTCCGCCTGCCGATTTAGGGGACACGGGTTCGTGCCCCGGTCCGGGAGGATCACACATGCCGCGGAGCGGCTGGGCCCATGAGCCATGGCCGCTGGGCCTGCGCGTCCGGAGCCTGTGCTCCGCAACGGGAGAGGCCACAACAGGGAGAGGCCCGCATACCGCAATAAATAAATAAATAAATAAATAAAATAAATAAATATACTAGTTTGCATCCACTAACCCCAACCTTCCAGTCCATCCCTCCCACAACCCTTCCCCCACGGCAACCACCAGTCTGTTCTCTATGACATGACTTGTTTTTAGTGAGCGCATGTCGGGTCCTTGTTATCAGTGGTTCCTATTCTAGGAGCCCACAACTATCTCTTTAATAATAGAATGAGGATCCATATTTAAGTGTGAGCAGAATAAAAGATGAGAGTTTACACTGATGTCTGCTTCCCTCCCAGTTAGGTTATATAACTGCTTATCTTCTCTTTCTTGTTCTTTTGGGTGTTTAAAATAGGTACCGTCGAAGCTATGACTCCGATTTCACGGCTCCCTTGGTCTTCTATCACGTGTGGCCTGCTCTCATGGAGAAGGACTGTGTCATTATGAAGGGAGAAGCTGTCACCAAGAGAGGGGCTTTTGTATGGTGGCCTTGCATAATGACAATTCATCCCAAGTGTTTGATTCACAAGTTCGAGAACATTTATAAACCCAGAGATTCTATAAAAGAAGTTCATAAAGGGTTATTTGATAAGATTTTGTACAAAGGAGAGGAAAGGGACTGGCTGGGAAAGAACAGATTCTTTTCTTTGATTCTTCCATGAGTCTTCATCATTTCCTGCCAGTCATTTCTTTGTTTATTGCTTTATTTACATGATAGAACTGGTCCTATTTGCCTCCTCTGTCTTAGAAATATTATGCTATTATAAGGGCAAAGCCCCTTGAGCTCAACTTTTAGAGGCCCTCTACAGTTCTAAGCATTTAAAAGTGATCGATTAACAATCAGAAAACAATTGGCCCAATTTTTACTGATAGTTTTGTATTTTGGGATATGATGAATGTGTCCTGTTTTTCTCTCCTTGGTACGATGTGTAGGGAGGGGAGGGATGGAGAAAAAGAGGGCAGAGGAGGTAGGGAGAGAAGAGCCAATCAGTTTTGGAGGGTTGCTTCCTATCTACATTGGCTGTAGAATGTTTTGAACATGTTAAATAATTGGACAGCCTTCAGAATGGAGTCTTAGGTATGCAAGTGTGTAAGTGTGTGTGTTAAGGTGGGGAGAGGATGTTGGAACTCGTTGCTACGGGTGCTTGGATAGTCTATATTGTGTTCCCATTATGGAGTTTTACCCTGCCCTTCCTAGAAGTTAAGTGAATTCAGGAGAGGAGCTCCCAGGTCCAGAGCAAAGCCACCATCTGAGTGGTCTCAGTTCCTGTTCTCTTTGACCTGGAGGATAGGGGAAGTGCTTCATGGCAGCTTTTCACACATGAAGTGGAGAAGCGGAATACTGTATTTAAAAGAACTTAAGAACTTAAGCTTAAACATCCCACTGTGGCATAAAGTATCTCAATGAAAATATTCTGTGCTGTAAGAGTTGAGCCCATAGAAACTGGGTTGCGTTGACTTGGCAATCGCACGTGCTCTACAACGAATGAACTCATAAAACGTGCTTCTTGCCCTTACAACAATTACCCTCTGTTAAGGAACTCTTGTAAACTGTCTGCAGTGCAATGTGGAGGGGAGGGAGAGGAAATAGCCACTATTCCTATGTTCTCCATCAAATAGCAATGCCTTTTAACTTCCTTCTTCTCTCCCCTCCAGTATGTCACCAATATTTACCCAAGCTTAAACTCCTAAAACAAAGAAAATGCCCTAAAAGCAAGAACCCGGGAAAGGGTTGAATGACGGGAATTGATGAGAAGACTTTGACTAGTAAAATCTCATTATAGGAAATAAAATTTTCTTTTTGTTCATTAACTTAGTTGGACAGTAGGTGGGCCACAGTAGTGATTCACTCACTCACTTATTCATTAATTCATTTTATTCAATAGTTATTTATGACCCAAGCTCTGTGTTTAGGTGCTGGGGATTCAGCAATGAACAAAACAAACACAAATCCCTGACCAGATGGAGCTTACGTTCTCCAACACTTGCAAACTTGAATGTAATTTCTAACAGTTTACTCATCAAAACAAAGTTCCACTAGCATCATGAATCTGAATATCCCAAAGTTCATTGTAATGGGATTTTATTTGAGAAGTACCCTAGAGCTATTGTCAAATATTGGGCAGCTATAGCAAATGAGTGTACTTATACTGGCGACCAGGAACGGGCAAGTGTAATCATATCGGGAAAACCTCTTGTTCGTTCTATGGGATATGAGTATTGTTTTAAGCCACCTGGGCTTTCACAAACTATTGACTATTTTTCTCTTTCTCCTTTTCTAGTGGAATTCAGTGCGATCTCTAAGTCGATGTCGAAGCAGGAGTTTAAGTCCCATCTGCCCTCGTAGCCGTATTAGTTTAAGCGTGGTATGTATCTGTCTAATCATTTTTACACAAAATCATCTTATGGTTGACGTTTTTTTTTTTGTCCACAGTCACCTATAAAAGAGGCGATGATAAGTTTGTAGGTAGAAAGAGAACCTACTACAATCACCCCAGATTGATTTTTATACTACCTTGGCTAAGGAATTTATCATTCTAGAAAGGAGGCAGAGGTAGATTTTTCCTTCATTAGTTGAAAGAATAATAGACTTTAGTTATTTTGTGTTTTATTTTTATCTTTAAATGAAAATGGGCTATTAGCTATGAGTCTCCTGAGCAGGGAACAGGATATCTTAGTCAACTGATCTCTGCACACGTCAGTCTCTGGTATCTCTAGAACTTCTTGTATGAGTTTGGAGAAATTGCTCAAATGGTCTGGATTTTAATACTGTATAAAGGGCATTGCAGGTCTTAATTTTCCTCCAGACTTCCAAGTAGGAAGAATTAAGATTAGTCTCTGTGTATTCATCCTTAGGATTACTAACACATATATCAAAGAAAAAAATAACAGCAAAAACATCTCTGAAAACTGTGGATATAATATCCCTAAAAACTAACATTCATATGATTCACCACTGTTCATTCATTCAACACATAATATTTAGTCAATGCCTTTTGAATAGAGATCTAGACCAAGACATGTTAAGATACCAGATAGGCTAACAATTTGCTGTTCCTCCAAATAAAAATTCTTTAAATATTTGTTCAAACTTGTTCTAGGGAGAGTGGTAGAGAAGGCAACTTCTCTGAAATTATCTCTAGTGATGCAACTCTAGCCCTAAACTTCTAAACCCCTTTCAACAGAACATTATGTTTGATAACATTCTTTTTTTTTTTTAGAAATTTATTTATTTTTGGCTGCATTGTGTCTTCGTTGCTGCATGCGGGCTTTCTCTAGTCGGAACAAGCAGGGGCTACTGTTTGTTGCAGTGCACAGGCTTCTCATTGCGGTGGCTTCCCTTGTTGTGGAGCACGGACTCTAGGCATGCGGGCTTCAGTAGTTGTAGCACACGGGCTCAGTAGTTGTGGCTCGCGGACTCTAGAGTGCAGGCTCAGTAGTTGTAGCACACGGGCTTAGTTGCTCTGCAGCATGTGGGATCTTCCTGGACTAGGGCTTGAACCCGTGTCCCCTGCATTGGCAGGCAGATTCTTAACCACTGTGCCACCAGGGAAGCCCTGATAACGTTCTTATCAAACATTTTTTCCATTATCGGATGGATGCTAGTGTGTATGTCTGTGTGTGAGCGATACAGAAATGACTAAAACATGGTTTCTTCCCTGAATGGGTTGCAATATAGGAAGATCAGTATGATTTCAACAAAGTAACTGAATGTTACAGCTGTCGGAGGAGGTAGAGATTCCCTCTGGCTTTAGTTCACGGTGGAGTTGTTATGTGATCTGGCAGAATTTCTGTGGGCTGGGAAACTGGGGACGACCATCCACATGAAAGAAATGGCCTGAGAATGGAAAGCCATGTGTCAGACACAGTTCTTTAGTTCTTGCTGATTTTAATATAACTTAATTATCCTTATTGCCAAATAGGTATTCACAGTAGGAAAAAGCGAAAGGAGAGTACATTTAACGGGCTGATAAATGAAAAAGACATATTATGAGTTTTATACTGGAAAATCACAATGCTCATTCTAAGAGGAACTGTTCTGTCAGGAGAAAGAGCCATATCAGACACCTGTTGCACTCACAGCCATGGCAAATTTTAACTCTGGGCCCTCATTGGAAAGCTTAGCAATGGGCAATGTCCCTCTGTAATAAGTACCTGTGTATGTTTGAACCCATCCTCTCTTTTTCCTACTTTGTGCCCAGGGAGTGCAAACTTAAGCTTTTGATAGACTAAAGTAGATGCTCAAAGGTGAAACTGCTGCTAAAATCCTGTCCCTTTCCAGCATCATCTCTTTACGACAAGCCCGGTACAAACATTTTTGGTTAATCTGGTTGACTTGTTTGAGACCTCATATCCAGAACAGCTTCCATCTTTGTTAATGTCTATTTATCTAAAGTGCTTGAAAGCTCACAGCAAAAATGATAATTGTGGTCAGTTATTTCCGAGCCATCGCAGGCTTGTAGGTATGGGGGTAGGTTTTCCTCAGTGAAAGCAAAGGTGAGGTTTGAAAAATGGCTCTTTTCTGGCTTCCCAGAGACCCTCCTTAATAGGACAGCATTTTGGACACAAGACATAATTCATATAAAGGATGTGCCAGAGAGTATTGGATCATTTTAGCTTTAATTAATAATAATAGTAAGTATTTTCTGGAAAGCATAGACTTCAGTATGGCCAGTGAGCATCCAGTCTCAAAGTGTTTAGAAACCACTAAAAACAACCACAGCAACAAAAACCAATAAACAACTAGGCCACAGAGCTTAGCTTTTAGTTAATAATATAATTTAAGCTAAGTTGAGTGTCCATTTACTTCAGGAAGTATAAAAGGAATCACAGCGCTCAACCTTAGGGGGAAACCATCATAGTTTAACTCTTTAGTTAACTCAGATAAACTCTTTAGCTGGTTTTAGGAAAAACACATCAAAAGGATTCTTTCTTTGAGCTCCATCTACTGTGTAATTTGCACTACACTTTTATATTTTCCAGATATCTCGAAGCCGGAGTCCTTCTCCAGTAAGGTGTGGATTGCCAAGTAAGTCGGATGGTCTAGATGGAACAAAGTTTCTGCTTTTTATTGTTGCTTTTAGAGCACAGCATCATGCAGCAAAGTGAATGTTTTGCTCCTTGGAGAACATTTCTCACCTCCACTTCACACCTTTTATTTCTGGGCCTTCTTGCGGATGGTACCACAGCAGGTGCCGTGGGTGACACCGGAAGAGGCTCTCATGGAGAGATTTGATTGATGTAAACTTAGATTAACCATCCGCCTTTCTTTTAGGTCTTCCCAAAAGAAATGGACCATAATAATGAACCGTTTACTTTTCTCCCTAGGGTTTTAAAACCACCAGCCATGTTCCTCTGCCCAGGACGTCTGCAACGGCTAACTTACCCAGTGCCTCCACCTGCCAGCTGTCTGCCTCAGACCTCACTTAAAATAATGTGAAAAGGCAATTCTGTGTATCACTTCACACAGAGAGTTAAATGTTTTGGCTTAGTGCATTTGTAACTTCAGATATATTGCATTTTATTTTATTTTATAGATACAGATCCCATTAATTTGATAAAAAAACAATTGCCTAGGGCTTCCCTGGTGGCGCAGTGGTTGAGAGTCCACCTGCCGATGCGGGGGACACGGGTTCGTGCCCCGGTCCGGGAGGATCCCACGTGCCGCGGAGCGGCTGGGCCCGTGAGCCATGGCCGCTGGGCCTACGCGTCCGGAGCCTGTGCTCCGCAATGGGAGAGGCCACAACAGTGAGAGGACCACGTACAGCAAAAAACAAAAACAACAACAACAAAAAACAATTGCCTGGGTATTTAGGATCATATTCATTTGAAGCAAAGTCCGTTACACAGGTTCAGGATTCTCATCCTGAAACACGAGGCTCTTTTATAGCAACTACAAGAACTAAAGTGGAAAATCTTTACCGTGCTGAGTCCAAAAGACAAGAGGAGTCATTTCAGTTTATAAACTGATCATAAATAGTATAATTGCTGGTTTTAGCTTTAACTGGAAAACAATCTGGGGTGTTTTAATTTTCTTTGGGGGTTTGGAAGACAGCCCTGGTCTCAGGTTGGGGAACTTATAGCATAGCAGTGACTTCAGGCTAAAGGTAGGTGATGATGACTTAGGAGAATATAGTTCATTGGCCTGCTTCTCTTCTCTTACTGTGAAGTGCCCAGTGTGGCCGAGTTGAGCACTGTTTGTTGAAGCTACTTACTTGAGAGAATCCTCTTGCTTCATAAATGCAGAGCTGTGATTTGGATAGAAGCCAGTTTGGAGATAACTGTTAATTACCTTGTGTTTATCTCCCGGGAATATTTCGGGCAGTTTTAATGTACGTGTGAAATATAAAAGCTTCCTGGGACAACCCCTTTACCTATTCCACCTGGTTGTTTACAAACTCAGACCGGGTAAGAACTCCATCTGACTAAAAACGCTTAAACTCAAGGCTAAAAGCTAAGGGTACAATTTATGGATTTTAAGTTGAATGTCTATCCCTTGATTTCTTTGCTGTGAAGTACTGTTGAAAAAGTTCACATTCAAGATTATAATGGTATGTTGCTTTCTCAAGATGAATACTGTTCTTTCTGTTTTTGTTTTAAAAATTCTTTTCACTTTAATGCTGGTTTTAAACACAAGCTTTGCAAATGACAGCTTTTGCTGTGTGCCTTTTAGAGAGAAGTGCTGAACTGGTCACAGCTCAGTTTGTATAATCTCAGCACCAGGACCAGCAACTGGGGCTTTTTAGGTGAAAACAAACAAACCAAAAACCCCACAAAAAACCAAAAAAAATCTTCTCTAAAGCATCTTGCCTCTTGTGCTGGGACACAGGGACGGGGAGAGACCTCCCCAGTCTCCACCCTTTGGGTCTAATGGTCACCAACTTATTCTGAAGCGTGAACTTAATTGTTCTCCCTCTCCGTTTATGTAGTCATCACTTTGAGGCAGGGCCGCGTGCTGGAAGGAGAACCCAGTGCCCAGGTAACTCCATTCTGACTTGGTCATCAACTTGCTTGGTGGCCTTAAGCAAGTTACTGCATCTCTCTGAGCCTCAGTTTCACTGCATAGCGAGGGTGGATGGGATCAGTGGTTCTCTCAACCCTCCCAGACTCATGCCCTCTTTCATAACAAATATTTTATTTTGGCTATTCTGAAATGATGTTCAACGTTAATATTTATAGGCCTATATACTTTTAAACAACGAATATAGTACTTGAACTGCAATGTAAATCGGAAAAAAGGAAAGCAGTTTTTAATAAAATAGAATGTATTTCAACAAAAAAGCTTGGGTATGACTATCCCGGAAGATAAAGTCATCAGACGCTTACGCCTTTATGTAGAATTACTAGCTACAAGTGCCGATCAACGTGCGTTGTACCGGCAATGTCATAAACACTAATGTCATGGGTTTTCTGAAATGGTGAAAAACTCTTGGTAAAGTTTTGAACAAAAACTTATGGCTGTGTCTTAATTTACATAGTAAATGCATTCCTGGAGAAGCTGGTGTATACTAACACCATAGAATGTGTTATATGTGTTATGTGTTAAAAGGTCTTTTCTAAAATCTCACTAAATAATGAGAATGCCTACATATCAGTGAAATATGGGAATGCCTCTGATTGGGAAAAAGGTCACATGCACTCAGTTTATTTGCTTTGTACCTTGTCTGGCCACTTGCCATTTCTCAAGTCTCTGATTTGATCCGTAATTGCACGGGACATGGCAGTTAGTCTAGACTAATTCTTGGAAAGGATCCACAAAACCAAGGGAGGCTGACCTCTACTCACTTCATCAGGGTGTGCACCTTAACCTTGGTGACTTTGACAAGCGATAAACTCTTTCTTTGTAACCTGGATACATGTTAGTTTTTGTATTAACAGTTTAACATCTAATCATGAAATTAAGAAAAAAAGTGCTTCTGTACTTGTAGGTTCTTTGCAATGAACTGCTTTCCTTGTAGATTCCCTTCACCCATCTCCATTTTCTGAGGTCTGAACAAAGGGCCACAAATTCCCTCAATAAATATCAATGGTGCCTCTGCTCTGGGGTTGACTCCATGATGCTGTGATTCCATGCTGCAGGTTAATTATCAGCTTCAGGTTATTTTATTCACAATTCATTGTCTTCATATTCAAGACACTCTCTGAGGAGTTCTATACTGTTTTCATGTACATTATTTCAGTTTCTCCCCACGAGAAATCCAGGTTGTCTTCAATGTAAAATAGGTTAGGAACCTGTTCCTCCAATACACCATGTGGTCTTCTTCCAAGCCTTTTTATTTCAGAATAACATTCTCTCCTCTTTTCTTTTGTTCCTCCATGGCCTATAGCATCAGTTCTTTTGTCTATTGGTTTGTTTGTTCATTCATTCATTCATACAGTCACAAGTTCAATGAGCACCTCCCGTGTGCTAGATACCGTATGTACTGGTAGGGATGTAGCGATGGACATGGTTCGGGCTCTTCTGGAGCTTAATGTCATGTCCAGTTGCATTCCTTTGTGTTTTTCCTGTCATAGAGAGCATATATGATGGAAGAAAGAAAAAAAAATACAGCCAGTAGAGCAAATTTAAAAGAAAGAGTGCCACATATCAATTGAAGAATTAATTTGGGGGGCAAATACCTATATATAAGAAAGTTATGCAAGACAATGGGAGAAATATGGTGAACTTCACAAAAGAAAGTAACTCAGTTATGTCATCCACAGGTGAATTACTCAGTCTTTTTACAAGTATCTACTGAAACTATAATCCTAAGATCATCATCAACCATAAAATGAGTGCAGGGGGAGGGGCCCAGAGATCCATCTAATACTTCCAATTACCGCACCTGTGTCCTCCACCTGCCATATTCCTAAGAAATGACAAGTTGCAGAGCATTATAATTCACTTTTAGGCACCTGCAAATCCTTCACAAGGCATATTGCTGCCAATAGTGTTCTATAAAGTTTGGGTTGAATGGAAGACTTTTAGTAGTATGACTTTGAATAATATCATACCTATAGTTAAGGGTAATGTGTTATGGAGATTTTAAGAAGCTAGTATTCCAAACTGCATTAGGTCATTGAAATGTGAGCCCAGGAACCATACGGGTAAGTGACATTCCGCATATGCCATTTAAATACCAAAACGGCGAAGGCTGTTGGCCTTAATACATTGAGTGAATAGGGGCATCGAGAATGAAGCAGGAACTGATTTTCTTTCAAATGCAGTGTGATGCGATAATTTCACACTTAAAAAATTGACCCCCATGGGCTTCCCTGGTGGCGCAGTGGTTGAGAGTCCGCCTGCCGATGCAGGGGACACGGGTTCGTGCCCCGGTCTGGGAAGATCCCACGTGCCGCGGAGTGGCTGGTCCCGTGAGCCATGGCTGTTGACCCTGCGCGTCCGGAGCCTGTGCTCCGCGACGGGAGAGGCCACAACAGTGAGAGGCCCGCGTACCGCAAAAAAAAAAAAAAAAAAAAAATCTCCCCCTGGGTGCCAGCATAAACATCATACTTTCCACAGTATTACTGGCAATTAGTGTATCAAAACCAGGCAGCCAACAAACACATGAAAGGATGCTCAACATCACTAATCATTAGAGAAATGAAAATCAAAACTACAATGAGGTATCACCTCACACCAGTCAGAATGGCCATCATCAAAAAAATCTACAAACAATAAATGCTGGAGAGGGTGTGGAGAAAAGGGAACCCTCCTGCACTGTTGGTGGGAATGTAAATGGATAGAGCCACTATGGAGAACAGTATGGAGGTTTCTTAAAAAACTAAAAATAGAACTACCATACGACCCAGCAATCTCACTACTGGGCATATACCCTGAGAAAACCATAATTCAAAAAGAGTCATGTACCACAATGTTCAATGCAGTTCTATTTACAATAGCCGGGACATGGAGGCAACCTAACTGTCCATTGACAGGTGAATGGATAAAGAAGATGTGCCACATATATACAATGGAATATTACTCAGCCATAAAAAGAAATGAAATTGAGTTATTTGAAGTGAGGTGGATGGACCTAGAGACTGTCCTACAGAGTGAAGTAAGTCAGAAAGAGAAAAACAAATACCATATGCTAACACATATATATGGAATCTGAAAAAAAAAAAAGGTTCTGAAGAACTTAGGGGCAGGACAGGAATAAAGACGCAGACGTAGAGAATGGACTTGAGGATATGGGGAGGGGGAAGGGTAAGCTGGGACGAAGTGAGAGAGTGGCATGGACATATATATGCTACCAAATGTAAAATAGCTAGTGGGAAGCAGCCCCATAGCACAGGGAGGTCAGCTTGGTGCTTTGTGTCCATCTAGAAGGGTGGGATAGGGAGGGTGGGAGGGAGACGCAAGAGGGAGGGGATATGGGGATATGTTTATACGTATATCGGATTCACTTTGTTATAAAGCAGAAACTAACACACCATTGTAAAGCAATTATACTCTAATAAAGATGTAAAAAAACCCAAAAAACAAACAAAAAAATCAGGCAGGTAACTCTATTTGCTATTGGGTGAGCAACAAAAAATATGATAAATGGGCATGTTATAGCTTTATTTCAGTATAGTTTAAGCCATAATTTTAGGATGCAACCAAAATAATGTCTTGAAATGTGATGTGAAATATATTTTGGAAAAGATAGTAATCGGATAATTGTCAGAAGCTCTTGAATGCCATTTGATGAATCGGACCCTTTCACGATTGATTTCTGGTGTTGGGATGCTGGGCAGATGTGGCATTATACACCCCTCCTACTTGCTTCTATCTTAGACCAGGGAACAAATTGCAGAGCTGTGTCTTCAGAATAACAGACTTTAGGATTGGCCTGGCTCTGTGGGTCACAAAGTTGAAATGAGAATGGAAACAGTTATTCGTTCATTCATGATTGATTCATTTAGGAAGCATTTGTCTATGCTTTTTTTTTAAAAAAAATTTATTTATTTTTGGCTGCATTGGGTCTCCGTTGCTGCATGCGGGCTTTCTCTAGTTGCAGTGAGTGGGGGCTACTCTTCTTTGCTGTGCGTGGGCTTCTCATTGTGGTGGCTTCTCTGGTTGCGGAGCATGGGCTCTAAGCATGTGGGCTTCAGTAGTTGTGCTTAGTTGCTCCATGGCACATGGGATCTTCCCAGACTAGGGACTGAACCCATGTCCCCAGCATTGGCAAGCAGATTCTTAACCACTACGCCACCAGGGAAGTCCCTTGATGTGTGTTAAATGATGTTCCAGTCGTGGTGTTAGGAGGTTTTGGAGTCTTTTCAGGAAGTCATATGGTTGGAGGGGGAGATGAAGGACTATTAGGGCCTTTAGCATGTGATTAGGGTTGGCAGGATATATAGTGGAATTTTACCCTTTGAATGGGATGGTCAAGGGCATGAAAACCAAGTTACACCTATTACACTCTTGTGTTTGGCACCAGTAGAGTTTTACTAGGCAGTGAGAATTCTGTGTTTCCAGAAGGCGGCTTCATCTTAGAAATGGTTGCTTTAGACTGGATATTTGTGTCCCCCCAAAATCCATATGTTGAAACTAAACCCCAATGTGATGATGTTTGGAGATGGGGGCTTTGGGAGGTGATTAGGTCATGAGGGTGGAGCCTTCATGAATGTGATTAGTGCCTTTATAAAAGAGACCCCCTCGAGCTCCCTCAGCCCTTCTGCCATGTAAGGACACAGCAAGAAGAGGACTGTCTATGAACCCAAAAGCAAGTTCTCACCAGACACTGAAGCTGCTGACACCTTGATTTTCGACAATCCAGCCTCCAGAACTGTGAGAAATAAATGTTGAGTAAGCTCCCACTCTATGCTATTTTTGTTATGGCAGCCCGAACAGACTAAGATAATGGTTATCTTTATCTAAGACCCGTTTGTATCCATTCTATCCTGTTGTTTATGACAACTGTCTGCTGCATATCACTGGCCTGGATGTGATGTCACTGATTTCTGACGTTTCTTGGTTTGATTTGAAATCGCCTAACTGAAAATAAAAAGGGTTGGGGGTGGAGGGAGGAAAAATAAAAGAAAAATTTTCAGGTTTTCTTTCACTGGAAAAATAAATTTCTTCTGATGTTAAGAAGAGTGATGGCATCATTTAATACATACGCTTCATATTGATAATTTGACAGAAAGCTTAAGATGTTTCTCAGAATAGCCTTTGCAGAATACAAGTAACTAGTACTTAATCCAACATTTTTTATGTGCCAGATGTTGTGCTAGGCATTATTAAACCCATTTTACAGATGGAGAAGCTAAGGTTAAGTTATTAAGTAACCTGACCCAGGTCACGAAGTACGTAAATATTAGAGCAAAAGTTCAACCCAGGTTTTCTGATGTTGAGCCCCACACTCTTCTCCCTGATTCTACAGAATGTTAATAAGATGTGAACTGAAAAAAAGTGTCCTGTGGCCAACTAAGTTTGGAAAACAATGTGTTAAATGTGATTCGAACAAATCTCTATAGGACTTCAGAGCCTTTAATCTACTGTTTGTGGGGAACTTCAAAGAGAATGTCATGTGCAGACTCTCCAAATTTATTTTGCCATGGAAACCTTTTTTTTCATGGAGTTCTTGAAGAAGTACTGTTCTAGAAGACGTGTTTCAGGAAATTCTTCCTCAGACCTATTGGTTTTCTAGAATTACAAATGCTGCTCACCACTGAGAGTTAGATTTTATGAACTTTTACAAGTGAAGGAAGAATTCTGACTCTGATAAACAGACTTTTCGCTCAATAAATTCATTATGGAATAAAAGGCTCAAAATAGAAATCTCTTATTTATCCCTGTTCTTTATACTTCTGCTTATCTTTCCCTTTTGTCTTATTTGCTTCACCCTTCTATCAAGTGTATCATAAAATAAAATTCCCTTGAACCCAGTATTTATGTCAGTGTTGCTTTTCCAGCATTCATGTTTCTCCTTCAGTCCCTCACACGTTATGCCTTTGCATCTTTACTTCTATTTTCTCTTTCTTGTTCTCTTCTGCTTTATCAGGGTTTTGTTTTCCTAGTTAGTCTCTCTAATGTAAATCTATTTACACTTCTTAAAAACAGGTACCTAACCTTTAATGTAATTATGAATCAGTGAGAGAGACAAATGGATATTATTCAAAATTAGAACCCACTGAATAGTATTCCCTATAAAGATGAATTTGTATCCTGATTCATATAATGCATGCATTTTATGAAATTCTTAAATAACTATTTTCTAAATTTTTGCATATTTGGGTTATTAAAAATGACAATTCTTAACTTACGTGTAACTTCCAATAAGTCTGAGTTGTGATTATACTTACATCTTAAGTCACTTCAATAAAAATGTTGATTAATATTTCCCAAATTTGTTTGATGATGAAAATCACTTGGCATACTTATCAAAGATAGATTCTTGGACTCTACTCCAAGCATACTGAATCAGAATCTCCAGGGGCATCTGTATTTTTAACATCGGCAGACAAGTTTGAAAAGCACTGCCCTCGATCTGGCTTTAATGACTCACAAGCAGAATATTGCAGAAATAATTTATTGCGTGTATTATGCTGTCCTTAAATTTCTAAATGGAAAATAATATATTAATTTAAAAGCCTCTGAGAATATTATTTGCCATACTCCAGTAATAGGTAAGTTACTGAAAATTTAGTATATGTATTCTTGATCTGTGTACATACATATAAAAAGATTGCTATATAATTAGATTTTCAAGAAAAGAAAGAGGAGGACAAAAAAGAATAGAAATTTTATTTTTCTTCCCTAGAGGTTAAAAAATGTCCTTTCCTATGTTTCGTATTTGCATAGCCTCTTTGTTGAGCTGTCAGAATGCGTAACTCATAAGTCATTCCCTTCTACCTGTTAGAAACACAGTTTCTAAACTGTGTTAGAAACACAGAATAACGAGTCCCCATTGGCCACAGTTTGCCTACTCGTGGTTGTCTGCCAAATGGAGCTTGTCACCTGGATGATTCAGACTTTGGAACAGCTTTATGATTATTCATATGAATCTCTAGAGAAAATCTAAACTAGAGTGAAACTGACATCCAAATATTAGACCTCACAGGTGGCCCACCTCAACTGGAATTTTCCCAAATATTAGAGGAGAGACATTTGGCTTTTTCTGTTTACTCACCAAATGTTCCAAAGAGAAGATTGGAAATGAACCTGTTTCAGTTTCTATTCCTAAAATCTAAAGCACTTTTTCTGTTTTCAGAGCGCAACATAATCTCTCATCACTAGTGTCTTAGTGTTGAAAATTAGGTTCTCAAAAGCTCCAAGAAAGAAATATTGATACAGAGGGGCTAAATGTAACTTCAAATTGAATATGCCAGTATTTGAAATACATGGTGCTTTCGTGGAAATAATGATAGATTTTAAATTTTTTTCTTAATGTTTTCCTTGTTTGGTTCAATTTTTCTTCATTGAATAGCTAGAAGTGGCCTTGTAAAAAAAACAACACTGATTATTGGAAATAAAAGTTGCAAAATTTGGGGGGGGCAGGATAATCCCTTTGTCCTTAACCAATTTGATCCACACAATTAAAGGAAATTGTGGGACATACATCAATTCCAATCTTGAGGTCTCTTTAGTTCATGTAGGTCTGGGAAATGTATGAATAGCCACCAGATGGCAATGTTGCTTAAGAAATAGGCTATTCTCCCTCAGTACTAAGACTCAAACTGGGAAATAGCAATTCCTTAGGTAAAATCTATAACAATTACCAGTTTTACTGCTCTCCATAAATTTAGAGAATAAGTTAAATTGATGGAGGATGGCCATGCATAAAATACAAAAAGTGTGATAGAAAATGTGAAGTGTTAAATAGCTATCATTATACCTAATATTTATGTATTTGATCCCCAAGGCCTGGGAAGAAATTCCTCTGCTAAAACAAAGCTTTCTGTGTGTTAATTTTTAAATTTCCTTATGCAACCTACCACCACCATCTTGTTAACTTGGAGCTCTTAATGAGGCATGATTCAGTTTGTTAATAAATATTTTGAATATAGTTCTTTGCTTTTAAACATGGAATAGGAGAAACTGAAGGTTTAATCATCCTTGAAGGTTTCCAAACTTTTTCAGATTGTTAGCTTTTCCCATGGTCCAAACTCCCCAGGTCTGTCCTGAGCAGGGAGGTCAGTTTCAGAGACGCTTAGGGTTATTCCAAGCAAATATTTCAGTTTTCACCTGGAAGATGGAATAATATTGTTGAGAAACTCTCGTAAGAAATTATAGGGACTCACAAGAATAATATGGGAGTGTTTGAAAAAGGTCACAAATGAAAGGAAGAAAATTCTATAGCATTAATTAAAACTATTTACTTAAAAAATAAATTTTGAAGAAGCAGAAATGTTTCCTGTCAAAAATGTAGATTTCCAGGATAGGGGGTGGGAGGAGATAAATTAGGAGTTTGGGATTAACATATACATACTACTACATATAAAATAAACCAGGACCTACTGTATAGCACAGGGAACTATACTCAATATCTTGTAATAATTTATAGTGGAAAAGAATCCGAAAAAGAATATATATGCATAACTGAATCACCTTCCTGTATACTTGAAACTAACACAACACTGTAAATTAACTATACTTCAATTTAAAAATGTAGATTTGCATTTTGGCTTCTCTAGACCTGCTTTGGTATTTTTTTTCTATTTTATTTTTTAACATAATTTTTTCTGAGAGCATTGATCTTAAAATTTACGTCTTTAAGGTCAGTGAATTTATCAGTTAAATATTCCTTCTGCCAATGACCACACACCTAAGTTTAAGTGAAAATTCTAGTCTCCAAACAAAATTTTACAAAGGATTTTATACATCCCCCTCCTTCACTGAGGCTTTAATCCAGGTCTTTAGGCTCTGTATCACCTGGGTCAGACTTTTGGGTAAGGGGATCAAATCCCCAATTTTTCCACTATCCTCAGAGATATAACAGTTTCAGGATATTGTCACTGATGGCTGGGAAAGGAAACTCTTCCTTGGTGTGTGTTTATTATCAATAACAAAGATGCTGTTAATTGATGTTACAAGCCATCAGGAAGCCAAGAGCTTATTTGTATTTAGTTTTAACAACAGAGCATCCATCTACTTAGTATTTAATTTTAATAAATAGACATTGTGCATGGTCCCAGGAGGACAGAAGTCACTGTGGGTAAGGTACCTATCTCTCTTAAACCAGAATAGTGTAATAGTGACTTTGCCCCAGAGTCAATCCAGGAAATGGAAAGGAAAAGTTTTGAGTGTTAAAGATATAAGGAAAAGGGGTTAGGATTAAAGAAGAGGTTGAAGGGGGTCTGTTTCCAAGGACATCTCTTTGTTACTAGTTTTGCTTCTGGAGCTGTGTCTATCAAGAAGTCAAGGAGAGGTGAAAACAGGATGTCCACATTCAGTTGTGCAGATTTTGCTTTTCCCAACCCCAGGGAGCACCTCTCACTTGGATCACTGCTATTCAAAGTGCCAATCAACAAGGAGCTGGGACCTGATGCTTGTAAATCAATGAACTGCTTCCTTTGTTGAGAAAGTTTTGCTATGGAAAAAAAAAAAAAGCTGCACTAAACAGCATGCTTAGGGATAGAGTTGATTTAAATTCTGATGCAAGCTCCTTATTTAATGGTGGACCTAAAATCAATGGCTTATGGGCTGATAGCAGTCCTGAGCAGCACCAATTAGACTATGATGAGAGCAGTGTTCCCTAGAATTGTGCATTTTGCCCAACAGTGAACCTTATCCAGCAAACTTGCATAAGAGAAAGTGGCTTTAGTATTGGTTTAGTAGCATCTTCAAAGTTCCTGGAAGGCCTCATATAGAAGAGATTATCAGAACCATTTTTGCTGTTCCCCTGCTGAGGGGAAATAAACCATATTCTTCAAACGGGGCTTCTCCCTTTCTTCTGAGATCCTTTAGGAAGAGAAGTATGCACAGGCTCTGGACTAGGGTGAGGCAAGCAGTTGCACTGGGTACCAAAAACTCAGTAATAAAATAACATTTTAATGCAATATTAAAAAAAAGTCAAAGTTAATGAAAAAAATCCATGACGAACAAAGTATTTCACTTTAAATAAAGATAGGGATGATATTGATAATACATTCTTTTGAATTCTGAATGCATGCTTTGAATTGTCTGCAAATTAATTCAATATGGCTAGTATCTCTGGGCTTTGATGAGAGAATCTCATTGTGATCTGTATCTTTTCAAGAAATCAGTTTGGAATCAAAACAAGACCAAAAGTAACAAGGTTTCTTGGATCACATGGAACTGCATTTATCAGCAACTTTTCTCTGTAGCCACAAAAATAAAAAAATGCTAGATCTAAGAAATAATGAGGATTTGCCCAATTTCAGTTTCTGATCACATGAACTTTGTTACGCAGGTCTGATCAATACACTTCCTTTTAATCCTAGGCGTATTTCAGACCAATATGGACATTGGGATGGAAGTGCCAGTCTGATGTGTGGACATCCGTACTGGTGGACCTAAAAGGCATTTCTAATCAAGCGTACAGTGAATAAAAATTTAAAGACATTTAACAACATAGAAACTGTTACTTGAGCAAAATATAATCTCTGACATTCACACTGAAAGAGAACATCTTGTGTCAGGAAGAGAGACATTTCCTTGGAAAAGTCAAAGACAAGGGGGAGTTGTTAATTACCGGATGTAATCCCATTGTCTGTTCTTTGATGGGGCTTTCTGAAATACTTATCTTGTTTGGCTTTAGTCTCTGTGGACTGGAGAGTTGCCTTAAGAAGAGTTAGCCCTCCCTCAATTACAGGATGGTGCAGAGTACGCTAGCACTTGAGTGATCTCTGCTTTGAAGAACAATAAGAACTTCCTAAAGAAACTTTGGAAAGTCATTCCCTTTGGAGATAATACCCGTGTCCCACTAAGCCTCCTCTCTTGGAACACCCCTTTCCCCAGAGCCATAAATAAATTTAAATGAACTTGTTAATTTCTAAATATTCTGAATTATGACAATAGAGTCATTGAAAGCAAAAGAAAGCTTATTCTTTCCTTCTTCTTATGAACCTGCAGACCTATGTTTGCTTATAACCCCAAGGGACAACAAGAATGCTCTGTTTTGATTTTTTTTTTTTTTTTTTTTTTTGCGGTACGCGGGCCTCTCCCTCTGTGGAGCACAGGCTCTGGACGTGCAGGCCCAGCATCCATGGCTCACGGGCTCAGCCGCTCGGCGGCATGTGGGATCTTCCCGGACCAGGGCATGAACCCGTGTCCCCTGCATTGGCAGGCGGACCCTCAACCACTGCGCCACCAGGGAAGCCCTGTTTTGATTTTTATACTTGGATGTAGAGAACCAGGACCAATCCTGGGCTGCTGCTAGTCAGACTGACCATGGCCTAGGGTATCAGCCGAGCAAGGTCACCTCCCAAGTAAAATAACTGAGTGTCTGTTACTTTCAAAAAGTATTATAAGTAGCTTTAGGGGAAAAAAATCAGAATTTTGTTGGACTTCCTCAAGAATTTAGACTGTGAAAAACATTGAATTGTAAATGGGTGGAGGGGATGCGTCATAATTTTTTCAAAGTTTAAGGTCTTTGAAGACAAAATAACATGTACGGGGCAAAACATGAAGCCCATCTGTCCACTGAGGCTTTCGAGAAGATGGTCAGCTTGCACGTTTCCCACAGCTACTGTGCTCGCCTCTCTTCAGAATTTCCCACACGGGAGGGGACTGGTTTTGTTACTAGAAACTCTGACCAGAAAAGAAGTTCCCGATGTCTGGACAATTCCCTTTGCTCTTGCTCTTTACTGCCCACGTGATGGTCCTGGCTGCCAGCAGAAGCCCTCTCCACAGGACCCCTGGCAGGGAACTCACTTCAGTACCAGCCTCAACTCCACAGCATTTGTCTGAGGAGGGAATTCTAGCCACAGAGGCAGCTTTGCACACGGTGTCTCTGAGCCTTGAGGGAGCCACACCAACCAATGTGGACACTGAATGGGGACTGGTGTGGCGCCGTTTGCATAAATAGAATACTTCTCCAGGTTTTACTGAGAGAAGAGAGCTGGGTTATCCACTCCATCACTTTTCCTCGGGCTCAGCTTTGAGCACAGTAGACTGCCGATGTCCTGTGCAAAACGCAGGGCCAGAGTGACCGAGGGAGGTTGGGAGGTGACGTGAGGACAATACTTTTTCACTGGGCTGCTTCCTCTGCTGGTATATGACCAACAGACAGGCATTCCAGAGCCAGCTGAGTGAGAGATTCTGTCAACTGCTCACAAACACATGGACACACACCCTGTACTGCATGCAAACGTGTGCTGATAAAGGCTGGAGTCTTGGCTGGGGGCAATTTTACTCTGAATATGTAAAGTCTGCCTGCTGGGACCCTGCCTCAGGAGGAAGTGTCCAGAGAAAGTCTACCCCAGGCCATGAGTCTTTGAAAAAAAATTAATTCATGTCTCATGAAGTAAAGTATTTGCTCTTACTGAGAGTAGCATGAGAATTGAGTTGATGCCAGTTTTTAGATAACTGTCAGTCCAGAAACTTCAGAAGTGGGTTGCAATGATTCCTGTGAGAGAAAAAAATCTTCCCAGGAGTTTGCCCTCTCAAAGTCAAATGAAGTGTCTGGGGGTGTTCTAGCTTTCTGAGGCCTGTCCTTGGTGGTTCTCTTCCTCCTGGGAGGATGGGAGAAGTGACACTGGGCCTCACACAGCTGCAAGCAGAGGTTTGCTCAGGGACCATGTTATACTCAGGCAGCCCTGTCCGGAGCTTGGGAGGTTTCTGACAGGTCTCAGGCCAAGCCCACATCTCAGGGAGGTGGGAGACTTCACCCCAAGGATCCGAGTCTCCAGCCTGGAGACATTGGATGGATGAGAACTTCCACCATTGCCCCACAGGGTGTGTTAGAGGAATGGCCTCATCCACCGGTGGCTCCTCCTGCAATTATGTTGGGGCTGGAGGATGGTCACTAGCTAGAGCTGTGCAGGGCCTGGTTTCCGTTGAGGAATGCCGGGCCTTGCAGGGAGATCTGTCAGGAACAAGAGAATACAGAAGGAAGACAAGAAGGGACTCCCTGATGGTGGTCCCTGCTGAGGTACCATTTTGAAGAAATGTGGCGACAGTTTGGGTTCCTTATCTTCTCTCCTTTCCTTTCTTCCCTCTTCTCCCTCTCCTTCTTCACCCTAACCAAGACGAATCCCTGGCTGCAACAAGGCTTTCCTACCAGTAGGTGGGAGTTCCCTTTGGGCGCCAGGAGGAGGGAGAGAGTGATTTGGGTGGATGAAAGAGATGTATTTGAAGCCAGCACAGAGAGAGAGGGGTAGGGAGAGAAACTGGTAGGATAAAAATCATGGATAAAAGGAGTGGCAGATTACCGGGTAGGTCTGGAGGTCTCAGCATGTGCGGCTCCCTCTGAGTTGACCGCCAAACTGTCCACTCCCTCTTGTTACCTCCCCTCACTCCATCCCCCAGAACTGCTGAGACTTACCTAGCTCCATCACTCAATGGGAACCAACTCTTGACCCTCTGGGCAGGATTTTCAGGCTGTTTGGTCTGTGGAACTAGTGCCCAGGGCTTGGCATCAGTTCTTTGGCGGTGGGAATCCCTATGCTACCTGTGGTTTCCTTTGTGAACTCGGGCAATTCATTTAACTTCCCAGAGACACACTTTCCTGATGGATAAAATGGGATATTTTAAGAACTAAATTTGAAACAATGCAGAACAGGTACTAGATAAATGTGTTGAGAACCCAAATCTCCATAGAACATTGAAGAAGCAGCTGGAGAAGTTAAGCTGTCTCTTGCTGACGGCGCTCAGCATTCCGTCTCTGCACACCCCACTCCAGCCCCGTCCCTTTCTTCCCCAGTGCTGTGGCCCCTTTCTCTGATTCCCAGGCTCTCAGTTTTCTGGTTTTCAGTTCCCAGGCAGGGTCACTTCTAGGAATTCTGGGATATTACTTGTGAGAAGCTGTCAGTGAAGGCAGGATACTGTTTGCCAAGGAAAACCCACTGTAGAGTATACAGGCGGCCAGGTCAAACATGGTTCTGCTCTGGGCTTTGGTGAAAAAACATCACCGCTGTTTCTTTAGAAAGACTTAATATTTTTGAGAATAGTTAAGGATTGTGCATAAGAGAGAGGACTGAATAGCACATTGTTTTGGCAGGAAAGGATGCAGACATCTTAAAAAACAGGAGCAGCCTGCTACAATACTATCGCACTGTTTTGAAATATTCTACACCGTTAAAATAAAAAAGCAAACAATTTATGAAGCTGGGGAACTTCACCTCTAAAGCTTTTCTCCTGAGCATAAAGAACTCCAAACATTTAGGACAAGACCTGTGAATCGATTCCTTCTGTAATGAGACCTCTCCGCAAATGCTCTCCCCATGCCATGTCTGTAGCAGTAACCAGTGTAATTTCTGGTCTGGTCTGGCCTGTAGCTTTCATGACCGGAAGAGAAGCTCCATTTCCTCTTGGCATGGCTAGTTCTTGCAGTGTTTCCCGGAAGCAGTGTTCTGTCTAGTCCTAACGGAATTCGAAAGCTAAAGGCATTATTCCTTCCACTCTGCAGATGCAAAAGCTTAGTAACTTGTGCATGGTCTCAGCTCCAACCCCTTCCTTTCCTATTAAAATACGTGACAACAAAGAGTCCCGACCCTCATCCTGTCAGAGTTGGACAAAGTTTGCCTCTATGTGTTATTGTAATACTGAGCTCACTAAATCCCTTGCCTGGCTCGACTCACTTTTAATAATTAAAAACTCAATTAACTCAAATATATAAACACAGGGACTGTGCAAGCTCATGTTTCATTCAGAGCCCAACTTCAATGCAGACAGTTTATGGGCTCTTACTTTCTTCAGTGTGAACCTGTAGGGGCTGATTACTCAGTCTCTGCATCTCTGACTGCCGTATGCTTTCCTCACTGCTACTTTAATCAAGACCAGATTTTGCTTGATGTGACATGAGATCTGAAGGCCCTGAGAAGTCCTCCTCATGAAATGTGAGCAGCTGGAGCCCGCAGAGTGAGAGAATCTGATTTAGAAACATCATTTCCATGCTAGATTTCCAGTCCATCTTAAAGGGAACACAGCTCACATCTCTGGACTCTGAAAAAGTTGCATGAGATCTGGGGGTTTCCTGTGAACCTGAACCTGACTATATAACTAGTTTAGGAAGTGAGAAATACGTTTTTGGATGATCATACAGTTGGATCTGCAATCTGTTGGGTTCAATGGGTTTAAGTAGGTTTTTCCAGTAAATTAGCAAAAGAGAACTATGAATATTGTTATAGGTCAAGTCCTTTGTATGAGTTTTCTCAGGAATTTACTTTAATTAAATCAGATCAACAGAGCTACAGTGAGGCCTTGTGAGAGTTGAGAAAGCTGCAAATAAATTGTCCTTGCCACACAATGAAATAAGAAGTGGGGTCTAACAGGGTGTGGACGCTTAGGGGGAATAGAACACTGAGACCCAGGGCAGCTGGGTTCTTTCTCCCAGGCCTTGCTTGGTCTGGATGGGGGCATTCTCTGCCCAGGAACTTACTGTTTGGTTGAAGTGAGAAACCTCAGTGTGCCCTGAGAGCAGTGCCCATAATGTGTCCATTGTCCCAGAGAAGCTGTTTGTCCAGTCTTTGGTGGCAAATCTGGAGCTTTTCATACTCATTCACTTGGTGGAAAGAGAACTGCCACTTCCTGGTTCATGACCCACATCCTTTATCTTTCATGATTTGTGCAAGGGAGGTAGTAATGTCTCCAGACCTACCTCAGGTGAGACTCGCATGAGACAGCAGTTATGGAAGGAGGCAGAACATTTGGACCCTTAGATTAGTAAAGTGTTCAGCAGTTCTGGTGAAGTCACAAAAGGCCTCTTCCTAGTCTGATATGCAAAGAAAGCTCCTGTATTTATATGGAAGCGATAAACTCTGAATCACCATGTGATCCCTGGAGGGCCTCACTCCAGACTTCTTTTACAAAAGAGAATACATTCTTGTGTGATCAATACACTAGTTTTTTCAGGTATCAGTTTACTCACAGCTGAATATAATGCCTAACTGATAATTATGTTTTCTGAAACATAGTATATGGAAATTTATCAATATTCATATCATTCTGATTGAAACGTATAGAGAAATAGTCTTTATTATTTATTTATTTGAATCTTTATTGGAGTATAATTGCTTTACAGTGGTGTGTTGGTTTCTGCTTTATAACAAAGTGAATCAGCTATACATATACATATATCCCCATATCCCCTCCCTCTTGCGTCTCCCTCCCACCCTCCCTGACCCACCCCTCTAGGTGGTCGCAAAGCACAGAGCTGATCTCCCTGTGTTATGCAGCTGCTTCCCACTAGCTATCTGTTTTACATTTGGTAGTGTATATATGTCCATGCCACTCTCTCACTTCGTCCCAGCTTACCCTTCCCCCTCCCCGTGTCCTCAAGTCCATTCTCTATGTCTGTGTCTTTATTCCTGTCCTGCTCCTAGGTTCTTCAGAACCATTTTTTTTTTTTTTTTTTTTAGATTCCATATATATGTGTTAGCATACGGTATTTGCTTTTCTCTTTCTGACTTACTTCACTCTGTATGACAGACTCTAGGTGCATCTACCTCAGTACAGATAACTCAATTTCGTTTCTTTTTATGGCTGAGTAATAGTCCATTGTATATATGTGGCACATCTTCTTTATCCATTCATCTATTGATGGACACTTAGGTTGCTTCCATGTCCTGGCTACTGTAAATAGAGTTGCAATGAACATTGTGGTACATGACGTTTTTTGAATTATGGTTTTCTCAGGGTATATGCCCAGTAGTGGGATTGCTGGGTCATATGGTAGTTCTAGTTTTAGTTTTAGTTTTTTAAGGAACCTCCATACCATACTGTTCTCCATAGTGGCTGTATCCATTTACATTCCCGCCAACAGTGCAAGAGTGTTCCCTTTTCTCCACGTCCTCTCCAGCATTTATTGTTTGTAGATTTTCTGATGATGCCCATTCTGACTGGTGTGAGGTGATATCTAATTGTAGCTTTGATTTGCCTTTCTCTAATGATTAGTGATGTTGAGCACCCTTTCATGTGTTTGTTGCCAATCTGTATATCTTCCTTGGAGAAATGTCTATTTAGGTCTTCTGCCCATTTTTGGTTTGGGTTGTTTGTTTTTTTGATATTGAGCTGCATGAGCTAATTGTAAATTTTGGAGATTAATCCTTTGTCAGTTGCTTCATTTGCAAATATTTTCTCCCATTCTAAGGGTTGTCTTTTCGTCTTGTTTATGTTTTCCTTTGCTGTGCAAAAGCTGTGAAGTTTCATTAGGTCCCATTTGTTTATTTTTGTTTTTATTTCTATTTCTCTGGGAGGTGGGTCAAAAAGGATCTTGCTGTGATTTATGTCATAGAGTGTTGTGCCTATGTTTTCCTCTAAGAGTTTTATAGTGTCTGGCCTTACATTTAGGTCTTTAATCCATTTGGAGTTTATTTCTGTGTATGGTGTTAGGGAGTGTTCTAATTTCACTCTTTTACATGTAGCTGTCCAGTTTTCCCAGCACCACTGTCTTTTCTCCATTGTATACTCTCGCCTCCTTTATCAAAAATAAGGTGACCATAGGTGTGTGGGTTTATCTCTGGGCTTTCTATCCTTTTCCATTGATCTATATTTCTGTTTCTGTGCCAGTACCATACTGTCTTGATTACTCTAGCCTTGTAGTGTAGTCTGAAGTCAGGGAGCCTGATTCCTCCAGCTCCGTTTTTCTTTCTCAAGATTGCTTTGGCTATTCGGGGTCTTTTGTGTTTCCATACAAATTGTGAAATTTTTTGTCCTAGTTCTGTGATAAATGCCATTGGTAGTTTGATAGTGATTGCATTGAATCTGTAGATTGCTTTGAGTAGTATAGTTATTTTCACAACTTTGATTCTTCCAATCCAAGAACATGGTATATCTCTCTATCTGTTTGTACTATCTTTAATTTCTTTCATCAGTGTCTTATGGTTTTCTGCATACAGGTCTTTTGTCTCCTTAGGTAGGTTTATTCCTAGGTATTTTATTCTTTTTGTTGCAGTGGTAAATGGGAGTGTTTCCTTAATTTCTCTTTCAGGTTTTTCATCATTAGTATATAGGAATGCAAGAGATTTCTGTGCATTAATTTTGTATCCTGCTACATTACCAGATTGATTGATTAGCTCTAGTAGTTTTCTGGTAGCATCTTTAGGATTCTGTAAGTATAGTATCATGCCATCTGCAAACAGTGACAGCTTTATTTCTTCTTTTCTGGTTTGGATTCCTTTTATTTCTTTTTCTTCTCTGATTGCTGTAGCTAAAATCTCCAAAACTATGTTGAATAATAGTGGTTAGAGTGGGCAACCTTGTCTTGTTCATGATCTTAGTGAAAATGGTTTCAGTTTTTCACCATTGAGAACGATGTTGGCTGTGGGTTTGTCATATATAGCCTTTATTATGTTGAGGTAAGTTCCCTCTATGCCTACTTTCTGAAGAGTTTTTATCATAAATGGGTGTTAAATTTTGTCAAAAGCATTTTCTGCATCTATTGAGATGATCATATGGTTTTTCTCCTTCAAGTTGTTAATATGGTGTATCACATTGATTGATTTGTGTATATTGAAGAATCCTTGCATTCCTGGGTTACACCCCACTTGATCATGGTGTATGATCCTTTAAATGTGCTGTTGGATTCTGTTTGCTAGTATTTTGCTGAGGATTTTTGCATTTATGTTTATCAGTGATATTGGCCTGTAAAGTTCTTCTCTGTGACATCTTTGTCTGGTTTTGGTATCAGGGTGATGGTGGCTTCATAGAATGAGTTTGGGAGTGTTCCTCCCTCTGCTATATTTTGGAAGAGTTAGAGAAGGATAGGTGTTAGCTCTTCTCTAAATGTTTGATAGAATTTTCCTGTGAAGCCATCTGGTCCTGGACTTTTGTTTTTTGGAAGATTTTTAATCACAGTCTCAATTTCAGTGCTTTTGATTGGTCTGTTTATATTTCTTCCTGGTTCAGTCTCAGAAGGTTGTGCTTTTCTAAGAATTTGTCCATTTCTTCCAGGTTGTCCATTTTATTGGCATATAGTTGCTTGTAGTAACCTCTCATGATCCTCTGTATTTCTACAGTGTCAGTTGTTACTTTTCCTTTTTCATTTCTAATTCTATTGATTTGAGTCTTCTCCCTTTTTTTCTTGACCAGTCTGGCTAATAGTTTATCAATTTTGTTTATCTTCTCAAAGAACTAGTTCTTAGTTTTATTGATCTTTGCTCTTGTTTCCTTCATTTTTTTCATTTATTTCTGATCTGATCTTTATGATTTCTTTCCTTCTGCTAACTTTGGGGTTTTTTGTTCTTCTTTCTCTAATTGTTTTAGTGTAAGGTTAGGTTTTTTAATTTGAATGTTTCTTGTTTCTTGAGGTAGGATTTTATTGCTATAAACTTCCCTCTTAGAACTGCTTTTGCTGCATCCCATAGGTTTTGGGTCATCATGTTTTCATTGTCATTTGTTTCTAGGTATTTTTTTATTTCCTCTTTGATTTCTTCAGTGATCTCTTGGTTATTTAGTAGTGTATTGTTTAGCCTCCATGTGTTTGTATTTTTTACAGATTTTTTCCTGTAATTGATATCTAGTCTCATAGCGTTGTGGTCGGAAAAGATATTTGATACAATTTCAATTTTCTTAAATTTACCAAGGCTTGATTTGTGACCCAAGATATGATCTATCCTGGAGAATGTTCCATGAGCAGAAATAGTCTTTAGTATCAAGAGCTTGGGATAAAAATTTCCACTAGGTCAACATGGCAAAATGTCCTGTACTCTGAAGACATACTTTTAAAAGTAAAAAACTCAGTGCAATTTAAGGATTTCTGTTATTTATACTTCATCTAGAAACCTCAAACAGATTCCATCTTCTCTCATACAACTACTTATTCAAATCTTGGATTACAAACTTCTTTAATTGCAGAGATTGTTGGGAAAATACACTATCAAGGCCCATGCATTTATTCTGTCCGGACACTCTGTTCCCCAGCTAGAGTCAAATACCTGTGGTTTGCATTTGCCTGGGGCAGGGCAAATGGAACCAGCTGGGAGATTTCAGTGGGAAATTCTTGATTAAACACAATGGTTGTGTAACTCATATATCATCTGAAGTCTCCTGAGCCCTTATGATCTAGACAGAAATAGCCTGAGCCCACAAATAAAGACCTCAGCTAAAGTTCAATGTCCACCCAACATTCTGAAATTCATTGTCTCTCCTTCTGATTTCCTGTGTCCTCTGAAGTCTTGTTTTACATTCTGAATCTTAGTGTTATTTCTATTTTCTTTGCCCCATTTTACTCCAAACTTAGAATCTTCCTCTTGATGTCTCTCCCCCAAACAATTGTGAATACACAGATGTGGACTGTAGTAGAACTTTCACTAAAGGTCTATGAATTAGTATGAGGGAGTTCCATAACACCACACTGCACAGTAATCAGTGTGAAATTGCATATTAAATAGTTTTATTCTTTTTTTTAAATTTTATTGGGGTATAATTGATATACAAAAAATTGCATACATTTAATGTACATATCTTGATGAATTTGGACATATGCATACACCTGTGATATCATCACCACAAACAAGGTACTAAATATGTTTCACCTCCAAAAATTTCCTTTGTTCTTTTGCATTTTATTTTTTCTGGTAGGAATACTTCATGAGATCTATCCTATTAACATAATTTGAAAGTGCACAATACCATGTCGTTAGCTATAGATACTGTACTGTACAGCAGATATCTAGAACTTATTCATCTTGCATAACAGAAACTTTATACCTTTTGAGAAACAATTCTCCATTTCCCTCTTCCCTAGCCCCTGACAGCTACCATTCTATTCTTGGTTTCTGTGAGGTTGACTACTTTTTAAAAAAAAATTTCTATTGGAGTATAGTTGATTTAAAATTTTAACTATTTTTAGATACCTCACATAGGTGGCATCATGCACATTTGTCCTATGATTGGCTTATTTCACTTAGCGTAATGTCCTCTAGTTTCATCCATGTTGTCACAAATGGTGGGATTTCCTTTGTTTTTTATGGCTGAATAATATTCCATTATGTATGTGTGTGTGTGTGTGTGTGTATATATATATATATATATATATATATATAAAACAGTTTCTTTATCCATTCATCTGGCCATTTGGGCTGTCTCTATATCTTGGCTATTGTCAATCATGCTGCAGTGAACATGGGGGTATAGATATCTCTTTGAGATCCTGATTTCAATTCTTTTGGATATATACCCAGAAGTGGGATTGCTGGGTCATATGGTAGTTCTATTTTTTAATTTTTGAGAACTTCCATATTGCTTTCTATAGTAACTGTACCGTTCTGAGTTCCCACTAAAGTGTGCAAGGGTTTCAATTTCTCCACATCCTTGCCAGCACTTGGTCTTAGATGTTTTAAGACACCTATCACCACCAGCACCTCTCACTAGCTCTGCCACACCATATAATGCCTAGGCTTCATGCCACTTTGCTAGCTCTTCCTCTCTCTCAATTTCCTTTCTTTCTCCTTCACCAGCATATGGCCCAAGGTACCCATAGGGACTCCATGCTCCTCTAGCTCTGTTCCCTCCAGCCTCTATTCCCAGTGTACCTCCAGGCCCATTTTCCCAGGACCAGAATCCATCAAGGTGTTTGGTTGAGTGAAATTGTCATCCTTTAGGCAGACCATCCTCCTTACAAGGAAGAGAGCTCTCACTTCTCAGCCTGCTGGCCCCTTGATTGATCTCGGACTTCTGGCCTCCGGAACTGTGAGGAACAAATGTTGTTTAAACCACCCAGTCCAAGCTGAGACAGCTGCAGTGTGAGAACTCAGGCCTAAAATTGCCATACCCTACAATATTTAAAAGAAAAGCTGAAATTTTCTGGTATTTAAAACAGCAGGTGAGCCAGATGAAACAAAACCGTAGGCTGAATGTGGCCTCTGGACCACCACTTTGCAACTTTTCCTGTAATAATTAAGAGTTTAGGCTCGAAAACCAGAAAGGATGGAGTTTCTGGAGCCCCAGCACTTATTAGCTGTGTGTCCTTGGGCCAATTAACACATCTGTGAGTTCAGTTCTCTCCTCTGTAAACTAAGCATAATAATAGCACCCTACGGGGTTAAATGAGATCATTTAGGAAAAGTAACACAGTGCAAGACAAATAGAAACTGTTCAAATGAGCCAATCTGAAAAGGCTACATACTGTATGATTCCAGCTACATGACATTCTGGAAAAGACAAAACTATGGAGACAGTAAAAAGGTCAGTGGTTGCCAGCGACTCAGTGGGGGAGGAAAGGAGGAATGAATAGGAGCACAGGGGATTTTCAGGGCAGTGAAATTATCCTGTATGATACCATAATGGGAAATACACGTCATCATACATTAGTCAAAACTCGTAGAAGGTGCAATACAGTGAACCCTAATGTAACTATGGACTTTAGTTAATAATAATGTATTAATATTAGCTCATCATTGTAACACATGTGCCACACTAATGTCAGATGTTAATAACAAGGGAAACTGGGGGTGGGATGAGAAGGTGTATGGAAAAAAATGTGAAAATGAATGATGGTTATTGATGATGTAGGTGATTATGGTGATTATGCTTGTATCAGGTAGTTACTGCTGTATACCAAGCCACAACAAACCTCCGTAGTTTAAGATAATAACTACATATTATTGCCCACAAGTCAG
This sequence comes from Phocoena sinus, assembly GCF_008692025.1. Classification (NCBI taxonomy): domain Eukaryota; kingdom Metazoa; phylum Chordata; class Mammalia; order Artiodactyla; family Phocoenidae; genus Phocoena; species Phocoena sinus. The sequence goes on from NC_045767.1 coordinate 73,342,784, forward strand.
TGGGGCACCTGTGTGGTTCTGATGATTTGGGCCAGGGTTGGTTGTTGTCAACTGGGCTTGCTCATGCCTGTACACAGTCAGCTGCAGATCAATAAGCTCATCTTGGCTGGACTTTGTCACATGGGGCTCTTGGACCCTGTACCATGTGTACCATAGGTACCAGCTGGGATTACAGTTGGTAAATCAAGTCAGCTGACCATGGACCAAGTGGTCTTTCATTCTCTAGCAGGTTTGCCCAGGTTTGTTCACAAGGTCAAGGAGAGGGGGAGAGTGCAGGTCCTTGTACACTGTCACTTCTTCCACATTCTATTGGCCAAAGCAAGTTACAAGGCCAGGTCAGATCCAAGGACTGGGGAAACAGGCTGCATCTTGATGATGGCAGGGGCTGCAGCATCACATTGCAGAGGGCCTGGATGCAGGGAGGGGAATAACTGCAGCCGTTTTGTTTTCCAGACATCCACCAAACCGATGATAAAGAAGATTTTCTTCTTACCCATCCCAGTGAGGTCACCCCTCATCCACACTCCTAAGACCCCTTTTCCAGATTTGGTTAGCTACATCTCTAGCACATTTTCTTTTATCTAGCTGGAGGTTTGGATTGGAAAGCTGAACTTGACCAGAGCCTAAGATTTTAATGCGGAGAGACCAAGGGAATACAAAAATCACTCAAGCCTCGTACCCAAGTCTGTGCTGGAAAAAATATGGACCTTCAAATATGGGAGATGTTCTGAAAGGGGCCTATTAACCTATTCGAGGCCCTGTGAACATATGTCATAACACTCATGTTTGTGTTATCAAGAACAGTGATTTTTGTTGCTCAATCACATAGGAAAAAGAAAATTTGACTCCACTTAGCACAATTTATGAAGACTTGAGTCACCCAAACATGACTCATAACCTTTGCTGGGGGCAATAAGAGTAACAGCTACCTTGGGAATAAATGTGGCACACATATGGTGCTTAACTTGGCTGTAGAAATTCGGTGACATTTGAAGGGGAAGTGTTCTTACAACTTATGCACCGAAGGCCATGGGTGCTCATCATCTGTCCTTGGGCTGCTGTTTACTTCTGTGGACAAGCAGTGTACAATTTACTGGAAAACTACTTTAAAAAACCCCCAAACACTCACATTATGGGGAAACAGGGTTGAAAATGTTCCAGTTTTGTAGTTGAATTTATGGTCTTAGCCCTAAGAGAATATTTAACATCATCTTCATGAACCCCGTACTTCAGGTGCTTCAAGGGAAGAACCCTAAACACCATTAGCTGCTGAAGCCCAGTGTCAGGTCTACCACTGCCCTGGTAAGCACTCCTGAGGAGTGCTTGAGCAGAATGAGCTCTTTGTGTCATTGGAAGTGAGGTCTCAGAAGCCAGAAATGGACATCCCAGTGCAAGTCGTTCTATTAACCCTCGGTAAGGTTATAACCAGTTCCTCAGAGAGGTGGAATACTGAGTGATGCTGGAACTCACCATCTTCTATACTTATTGTATATATGTGCAATAGTAGTATTCTACTATAGTATCACTCTAGATGGAAATGTCTTAAAAACAGGCACCATGTTGGGTTGCTTTTTTTTTCCTGACACTTGCACAACTCTTGGCACATAGTAGGTGTTCATTTTACATAAAAGAAAACCTTGCCAGGACTTCCCTGGTGGTGCAGTGGTTAAGAATCCACCTGCCAATGCAGGGGAGATGGGTTCGAGCCCTGGTCCAGGAAGATCCCACATGCCATGGAGCAACTAAGCCCGTGCACCACAGCTACTGAGCCTGAATTCTAGACCCCTCTAGCTACAACTACTGAAGCCCGCGTGTCACAACTACTGAAGACCGAGTGCCCTAGAGCCCCCATGCCACAACAAGAGAAGCCACCGCAATGAGAAGCCCACGCACTGCAATGAAGAGTAGCCCCTGCTCGCGGCAACTAGAGAAAGACCGTGCAGCAAAGAAGACCCAACACAGCCAAAAAAAAAGAAAACCTTGTCTAAGATTTCACTTTCTATTAAGTGATAAAGCCAGGATTTAAAGCCGGGTCTTAAGGCTATAGAGCTCATAGCCACCAGGCTAAACTCTTCTCATTGCCTTCACTGGGTGTATGTTGGCAATCTTTTTTATCACCTTCAATCATGTTCCCTCCAGTGAGGTATTTATGTTACGTCTTCTTTTCTTTGTTAGAAAATACTTTTAAGTAAATCACTTACCACATGGATGTTTTGGCCTTGCGTTGCCATGTCTCACAAAATGGGACTTCCTTTCTGCTTTCTTTGTTTTTATTCATAGTTGCTGACTGCCAGATTTTATTACCTTCCCTGCCGGAAAAATATTAGTGTCCAGAAGCTGGTTTCCCCATTGCTGACAGAAGGCAAACTAATTAGAAGTCTGCTGAAGCAAGTTTTATGGGGCAATATGCATTCTTAGTTCAGCCAAAGAACTGAGTCCATCTTAAATAAGAAGTAAAAAGTAAGAATATCTTCTGGATTAGCAAATATGTGAATTAGGAAGTTAACCTTAAACACCCCAGGTGTTTTGATGGTAACATGGATGCTCCCAAAAGAATTAGAATGTGATCTTTTGGTCTGTGGATATACTTCCAGGTGGGATACCTCATGGATCAAAGAAATGGGGGCAATCCTACAAATTCTGCTAAATCAAACATCTACAGCATACTGGTTACCCAGATAAAGTCTGAAAGTAGCAAAATGGGAAATAGAGGCACAAAACAAGATTGGCACTCTGTTATGGAAGCCACATTATTCTGAAATGCTCTTTAACTGCTCTCACTACTTTTAACATAGCAGGCTCTGGAGTTAGGCTGTCTGGGATCTAATTCTGGCCCCTCAATTTACTCAGCAAGTGATTAATTTCATGAACCTCTGTGTTTCAGTTTCTGCATCTGTAAAATGAGGCCAACGATCACACGTACCCTGTAGTGGTTTTCTTAAGGCTCAAATTAATTAATAGCCATAAAGTTCTTAGAACAGCACCTAATGCTCAATAAGTGTCCTCTATTTTACTTCGTAAGGCCCAGGATACTCTTTCACTAGAACTTTGATGATTGTTTACATGGACTGAGCGTGCCTGCTACATCATTTGGGGGGCCCAGCTCAAGATGAAAATGTGAGGTCCCTTGTTCTAATTATTAAGAGAACTAAGATGGTGACAGCAGAGCATTAACTCAAGCATTGGGCCCTTCAGAGTGAGGGGCCCTGTGTTACTGGACAGATCACACACCCATGAAGCTGGCTCTGGAACCAAGTTATAGAAACCAGGTTTCAGAAAAAACCTATGTACAGAATAAGCTTATACACTTTCCTACATGGGGAAAAGCCAATGACATTTGTTTTCTTAAAAGCAAAAGGGGGACTATATATGAAGTATAAATCCATTTAAGAAAATAAACTCAGAACTGTCCCTTTATAAAACTCAGTGTATTGGCCATCTCTGCTGAAATGTGCAATCTCCACTAGATTCACAGAGAAAATAAAAACATAAAAAAAAAAAAACCATCAGGAGTTGATTCCTCCAGAATCCACTTTTTGATTTTCCACTGTAAATGAAATGAGAGAAAGAAATACTCTTTCCTCCAAATACTCTTTAAGGCTTTAGCGACCAACAAATTTAGTATTCACTCTTGGTTGTTGATTGCCAGGAAATAATCCTGGTTTAATTTTCTCTACATCACACATGTCTTTCCAATAAAACAGATGTTGAGCCAAAGAAATAGCAAATAATAACCTTGATGAGTGATGAATGAAGAGAAAAACCAAACTTTTATTTATTTCTTGCCAAATCCTTTTAGTTTTGGGATATGGTGAAGGTCACAATTACTTGAAACTTATTACACAGATTAAGGCAATCATGAAGAAATTGAATCCCAGATAAAAAAATGTATCTATGCCACTGGACATTGGGTAACATATAAATATAGATGTATACATTTAAATTGTATTTGGAAAGCTCTTCACCCACTGTTGTCTAAAATTCTTTGAAGGCAACATCTGCTCACAATGAGGCAGCCATCCGTGGGCAAATGTTTTTCAGCTGAATTGTATAGATTTCATGGTACTATAAATGAGATTTAATAATTCCTTTATTTTTGTGTGTGTGATGCTTGCAATATCCTTTCTTTTTTCATTTAATAAGGTTAAGCACAGTTAACCACTCATTTTCGTATGGATTCTGGAACTAAACAATTGTTTGAAAAAATAACAATGATTTTATTTCCTTATTTGCCTGCAAGTAACTTTTGACATTGACTGTTTAATATCTGACCTACAGGAAAGTAAGACAGGAGCTGGCAAGAGGCGGAAAAACAGAAAAAGAGAAGAACAGATAAACGTCTTGAATATTGGTCATTATTAGGAATATACCAATAACTATGAAGTTGTTGGCACTTTTAATCCATTTTACTAAGGTATTACAAGACTAAAAATTCAGCAGGATATATCAGAAAACTGGAACTGAAATAAGCTTTGTGAAATTCAGTAAAAGGTCTAAGAAACTAGGGGGGAAAGTCCCAAAAAAGATTCTGCATCTTTGAAGTCTAGTTATTTTATGTACTTTTTCTCTTGGATGAGGAAGCTGTGAGGTCTTAGTTCCAGATTTCTGAATAAATATACCTTTTCAGAGTTATCATTAGAAATTCTCCTTTTCCTCAGTCCCTAGGCAGAATTTTTCTATTTTTTTAAAGATTCAGAAAGATTTTGATATAGATTATCAAGTTAATTTTTAAAAGCTCCTTGCTGTACTTATTCCCCCATCTGCCTATTTCTTTTCCATGGTTTCCCACTTTTTGGAATCCTTCTAGAATATCTTTATATATATATGAGCAAATATATAATATATCGAATATATTGGTAATGAATACAGATTCTTATCTCTAACATTTAAACACACACATGTAAATATAAACTTTTAATTTAAATTGCAGAGGACAAAAGTCAGGATCCCAAATCAATTGGCTTCTTTAAATAAACACTTGAATATAGTTCCCTAGTATTCTGGAGCCTCCAGACTTCCCCATTCAGTACTCGTGGAAGGGAGTGTGAATGTCTACTCAAGATCAGAGCTCTAGAAGAATCTTCTGACCTTGCCTTTTGCCCTTATCAGAGCATCTTGGAGATCTTTCCATATATATTTTAATATATGGATGCACCATAACATATCTATCCAGAACTTTATTAATGGTATGGATTGTTCTCAATTTTCTATTAAAAATAATGCTACAGTGAATAAACCGCACAGTCATCGTTTCACAGACAGACTCTTAAAAAATGATTAGACGAGTTTAAAAAAAAACTTCATTGAGATATAACTAACTATGAACAAAGTTATTTAAAGTGTACAATTTGATGAGTGTTTTTTTCTTTATTATGTTGCTTCATATTTAAAAATTTTTAAATTTTTTAACATCTTTATTGGAGTATAATTGCTTTACAATGGTGTGTTAGTTTCTGCTTTACAACCAAGTGAATCAGCTATACATATACATATATCCCCATAGCTCTTCCCTCTTTTGATGAGTTTTTGACATATGTAAATCCCCATGAGACTATCATTACAATCAAAATAATAAACATGTCTACAAATCCCCAAAGTGTCCTTGTGCTCCTTTATAATCCCTCCATCACAGCACTCTCCATGCCCCCAGGCAACCAATTATCTGCTTTCTGTCATAAATTCATTTAAATTTCTAGAGTTTTATATATATGGAATCATACAGCATCTTTCTCTCTCTCTCTTTTATTTGTATAGCTTATTTTACTCAGTATAATTATTTTGTGATTCATCCTTTGTGTGTATCAATAGTGCATTCCTTTTTATTGCTGAGTAGTATACCATTGTATGGATATACCACAATTTGTTTATCCATTCACTTATTAGACATTTGGATTGTTTCCAGTCTTGGGCTATTACAAATAACGCTATAAACATTTGTGTACAAGTCTTTGTTGTGAACATATGCTTTCATTTCTCTTGGGTAAACACTTAGGCGTGAGACGTCTGGGTCATATGGTAGCTGGATGGTTAAATTTTTAAGAAACTAACAAACTACTTTCCAAAATGTTATACCATCTTACATTCCTTGAGCAGTGTATGAGAGTTTTGGTTGCTCCATATTCTTACCAACTCTTGGTAAGGTCAGTCTTTCTTACTCTAGTAGGTACGTAGTGGTGGTATCTCATTGTGGTTTTAATTCACATTTCACTAATGACAAATGATGCTGAGGATATGCTCTTCTTTCTTTTTTTGCATTCATATATCTTCTTTGATGAAGTTTCTTGGTTTTTTTGTTGACTTTTTATTTGATTGCTTATTTTTTTACTATTTAGTTTTGAAGATTCTTTACAAATTGTGGATGTAAACTCTTTATCAAATATATGATTTGCAAATATTTTCTCTTAATCTGTGCATTTTCTTTTTATTCTCATAACAGTGTCTTTCAAAGGGAGACATTCCTAATTTTGATGCAGATCAAAAAAAAGTTATACATTTTTATTCATTTAAGGCTCTTGCTTTTGATGTTACCTAAGAAATTGTTGCCTAACTCATGGTTACAAATATTTTTTCCTAGGTATTCTTCTAGAAATTTTAGTTTTAGGTTTTACACTTGGATCTACGATCCATTTTGAGTTAATTTCTGTATTTGGTGTGAGATCTGATATGAATTCAAGTTAGCTTTTTTTTTGGCATATGGATATCCACTTGACCCCAAAATATCTGTTGAAAATACTATTCTTTCCAGACTGAATTTCCCTTGTGCCTTTGTAGAAAAAAACAGTTGACCATACATGTGTAGGTCTATTTCTGTACTCTATATTTTGTTACATTGATCTTTGTTTACTTGGACACCAATAACATACAGTTTTAATTACTGTAGCTTTTAAATAAGTCTTAAAGTAACATAGTAGAAGTCTTCCAAGTTTATTTTTCTTTGTCAAAGTTGTTTCTATGTGAATTTGAGAATCAGTTTGTAAATTTTAACAACAACAACAAAAAAAAAACAGCTGGGAAATTTGATTGGAATAATCAAATTAGGGATCATTGTCCTTTGTTGCTTTGTGTCCAATGTCTTGAAATTTTTGCTTCAAAAATTTTGTCTGGGGGCTTCCCTGGTGATGCAGTGGTTGAGAGTCCGCCTGCCGATGCAGGGGACACAGGTTCGTGCCCCGGTCTGGGAAGATCCCACATGCCGCGGAGCGGCTGGGCCCGTGAGCCATGGCCGCTAAGCCTGCGCGTCCCAAACCTGTGCTCCGCAACGGGAGAGGCCACAGCAGTGAGAGGCCCGCGTACCGCAAAAAAAAAAAAAAAAAAAAAAAAGAAAAAAAATTTTGTCTGGTTTTTAAGTTGTCTAGGCAGGAGGGTAAACCTGATTCCTGTTAATCCATGACGACTGGAAGTATCCCCCAGATAGAGTTTGAAAGACCAATGTTCATTGAGAACTACGATCTGGACATGGTGCTTGGTACTCTATGTGGTATGTCTTAGTGCATTCTTAAAAATAAAACAGAACAAAACAAAGATGTAAAAGCAAACAGGAAAAAAAAGAACTCTGAAACAGATACTATTAGAATTCCCCTTTTATAGATGAGGAAGTCCGGGCACAGAGAGATGAAGTAGTTTCTTCAAGATCCTAAGGCTGATGTATGGTGGGATTGGGATTTGCATCCATATCTGTTTGATTGCCAGAATCATGCTTGTAACCAGTCTCCTCCCATACTTCCTACATCTAGCTCTTGCTGCTTAAATGAAACTGTGAAAAATGATTTGCCTCTTCCTGTGCCCACCTTCTGCAGATACTTATTCTTCTGGACTTCTCATTCTCCCTCTGAGCCCCACATGGAGAACTCCATAGGCTCCATAACTGTAGAGACTGATTTCAGATTTCCTTTTAGTATAGAATACCAGCTTATTTGGCATCTTGACTTTTTGTCCCTACAAACAATGAGGCAAATTTAGGTTGAGAACTTATCGTATGTTTCCATCATAAACATATTAGCTTTGGCAAATGATTACAAACTTCTTTGAAATAGAAGGGGAGAAAAAAATCTCTCTGAGAGCCATGAGGATGCCCCTGAAGTTGAATGGAAGGAAGACTGAGGCCTGAATTTCAAGTTAGCTTCCAAACTTTAGGTGAGAACACGCCAAGTGAGGATCCTCTGCTTGTTCTGCAACCTGATAAGTAATTTCTAGCTGAAGACAAAGGGCCTCTCATATTCTTCAGGTTAATGAAGAGTGAGAAGAGAGAAAAAAAGGCTTCTGTATGGGAGATCGAGTGATGCATGTTTATAATGCTTCCAGGAATCCTCAATAAAGCTCCATAGAATGAAAACACGTGCAAGCCAACACAACTGGCACAATGACAGAGACAAGATTATTAAATGTGTTTTTGAGGGAAATATTGACACATAATCAAGGGGGTGATTCCAGGGCAACTTTGAGTCTGTTAGAATGCTGAAGTTCTCAACTAATGGAACTAATAAGATTTTGCCCGAGTTTATCAGTTGAGGAGACTCGTGAGTGTTCATCCAGTGCTCACGTGTAAATCGTAAACTCTCCGTTTTAGGATTTGAACTCCTCCCTTTTCCCTTTTCTCTTTTTCATGCTTCTTGAATTTTACATAAATACAATCTGTTTATTGTTGAAAAGGTAGGAAGTACAAATAAGCGGAGAAAAAAAATCACCTATAATCTTACCACTAATCAATAATCACAATGAACATATGGGCGACTCTCCTGATGGTCTTTGCCTTCCTCTTATGTAAATAAAATGTATGTGCGTGTGTGTGTGTGTGTGTGTGTGGAGTGGGGTGTATTTAAGAGTGTGTGTGTTTTTATGTACAGTTCTAGAAGAGTTTATAATGCCGTAAGATAGGGATCCCTAATGTATTTGGGATCATGGCACAAGATGGGGAAGACCTTAGTTGAAATCTGGGTGAGAGAGGCCCTGCCAAGGCATGGTACGCTCTTATCAATTGTTTTTTTCTTCTGGGTCTAAGTATCTCCAACTTTTCACTTTTGAGACCTCCCAGAGATGGGATGTCTGAACCTGTGACTGGAGAGAGATCCTTTGCATATAAGTCCCAAAGGTGACTCAGGCTTAAGGCCTTAGCTGGAAACAGCCAGAACAATATTTCCCAGACCCACAGCTGTGCAGGTTACAATCCCCAGAGGCCTCTGACTGTGGCTGTGATTTCAGAGAGCAGTTTACTCTCCCTGGATCATGCGAGCCCTGGAAAGGCTACAGCTTTCATAAACTGAGAATCAGGATCCTGAATAGAAGCTGCTAGCAGATGAAGGGGCTTTATTTTATTGAGATGGTTCCGTGCCATTCAGCTAACTCACAGGTCGCTGAAGAGTCTTTTCTGCATTTAGTGTACTTAGTTGCATGCCACCGAAATGAATTCTGACCGATTTAAGCAAAAGAGAACATTGCTGAAAGGCAATTGCTGGCAAGGTGAGAGAATGAGGTTTAGAGCGTGGGCAGCAGGGGCATTAAGCAGGTAGAGAATTTTGGCAAACTGTGCCCCAAATGATCTGGTGAGGGCTTGCCTGTTTCTCTGCCTCTAGCACCAAAGGCCGAGCCTTTTCTTTGCTTTTTTTTTTTTTAATGGCGATATCAAGAAACCTTTATTGAATACCTAAATATTTTAAAAGAAAAAGTACTTTCTATAAATTCTCATTCTGTTAATGGGCATTTTGTCAGAAAAAGGCTATCATAAATATTGGCTTCTAAACACTTAATTCACCAATATACATTAAGGACGCAATTAGTAAGCCTGCTAGATTGTGGAACTTCTCTCGCTAGCACTAATTTATCATGGTGCTACTTAAAATAATTCTCTGAGGCCAAGCTTTCTCTTCACCATTGCAGGACTTGTGGTAAGGGTACAGATGGAGACCCTGTACCATATGTCTAAATACTGAAAAATTATAAATAAGGTATAAATCAATGAACAACGTATCAAATAAAATATGTTACATCCTCCTTTCTTTACAGTCTCACCTTGGACACGCTCGACAGAGTTCGTTGTACATGTTGTGTGCTCAGAAAACAGTTATGAATTGATTTCTTTTTGTTCACCTTGAGTTTGATTCAGTTAAAATCTTACAACAAGTATGAGCTGTTATGCTTGGAGCTGCAAGCCATGTGTGATGAGACACTGTTGCCCTGCAGAATGTGCTACAATGAGTGAGATGCTCCTGAGGGGTCAGAGGCAGCACTGCCTCCTTCTCCCATCTTCTCATCAGGGAAAACAACTCTGCTTACTTCTGGGCATGTGTTTTTTTCTCTCTCTTTTTTTTTGCGGTACACGGGCCTCTCACTGTTGTGGCCTCTCCCGTTGCGGAGCACAGGCTCCGGACGCGCAGGCTCAGCGGCCGTGGCTCACGGGCCCAGCCGCTCCGCGGCATGCCGGATCTTCCCGGACCGGGGCACGGACCCGTGTCCCCTGCATCGGCAGGCGGACTCTCAACCACTGTGCTACCAGGGAAGCCCTGGGCATGTGTTTTCATGGAAGTCTATAAGCCTTTCCGTTTTTCCTTTGACGGGCGGCCAGCACGCTCCTGGTGACTTGCCCACCGAGACTTTCCCTTTGATTTGTGAGTAAGAAGTGCTCCTGGTTTGACCCATTTTATTTCCCAGCTGGGACCTGCCTGGTGTTCACGTTCCCCTCTACTCCTGCACCTCCTCTTCCAGAGTCTCAGACCCTCACCTGGGCCCCAGGGGACTCCACACCTGCCCTCCTGGCAAGCGGTGACGCTGTAAAGGGACACCAAGTCTCCATGCTCCCTGACTGCCTTTGGCCCCATCTTCCCCATCTTTTGGTTTCGAGCCATATGACAAAGTCAGGCCTTCCCCAAGGATTCAGATTTTATGGGCTACATAAAGGAAAAGCAGGGGCTTCCCTTGTTGTGCAGTGGTTAAGAATCTGCCTGCCAATGCAGGGGACACGGGTTCGTGCCCTGGTCCGCGAAATTCCCATATGCTGCAGAGCAACTAAGCCCGTGTGCCGCAACTACTGAGCCTGAGCTCTGGAGCCTGTGAGCCACAACTACTGAACCCATGTGCCACAACTACTGAAGCCCGTGCGCCTAGAGCCCGTGCTCTGCAACAAGAGAAGCCACCACAATGAGAAGTCTGCACACTGCAAGGAAGAGTAGCCCGCGCTCACCACAACTAAAGAAAGCCCGTGTGCAGCAACGAAGACCCAACGCAGCCAAAAATAAATAAATTAATTAATTAAAAAAAAAAAAAGGAAAATCAGCTTCATGTTAAAGGATGCTGGGCTAGTACTGGTATCCTAAAATCTGGAAGAGAAAAGCCCTAATTTATCACCTCAACATGCTGTCCCTAGATAATAACAAAGCCAGGGGACGTATGCCTCATTGATAAAGATAAAATGAATCTTCCTATATCTATATAGAGTTTACAGCTGCTTTTACATATGCCATCTTATTTATTTCTTCAAGAAATCTGTAAGTTAGGAGGAATAGGTAGTATTATTTCCCTTTTACACATAGCGAAAGAGGAGCTCAAAACTTGTCTGTGAGCACACATCTGACAGAGAGCTAGAACGCAAACTCATGTCTTCTGACTACAAATCTCTTACTATGCTATTCTGTTATCACACCACTCAAAGTTACAAGGTTTTAGGTAAACCGTATGTGCCACAATTTCCACTTAAATATAATAACCATGTATTATAAAGTACTCATTTGTATAATAAGCACATACACCATATTGGTCTTATCCCCACTCACCCTTGGTCAACTCCTCTCACACCACCACACACATTTGTAGTGTACCTGTCACTGTTGCCATTTTCCATCATCTTGTGCAATAGTTTGATTCACGCATTTTTCTCGCACTGGACTATAAGCTCCATGAGGGGAGGGAGCATATCAGATTTTGCACATCTTGAATTCCCAGTAGAGTTCTTGACTCACATTAGGTGCTCAATAAATATTTACTGAATGAATGAATAAAAAATCAAAGTGAAACAGCTAGTGCTTGGATTTGGGGCTCCACTCTCAACCAGAAATCAGTGGGGCCTGTGAGAGACTGAAGGCCAAAGGAAAATTTTCATAAAAGTGTTTATAGGTTGTTCTTGGTCCCTGGGGTTAGCAGGGGAGAAAGCGGGGCATCTTTCCAACTCATATGAATGGGAATGCGTGTGGCTCTTACTCCTGGGAGGCCCTTCTGTGACTCTTTCTTTTCCTCCCTTGGCTGGAGGTTGAGGAAGGAGAGCTAGGGCAGGGTGTAGAAGAGCAATGTGGCCCCCGAGCAGGCGAGACCCAGCAGTGTTACCTCTTCTGGGCCTCTGGAGCTGCCGGCACTCAGAGGGCGTGGCCTCTCTTCTGGATCCCTGACCCAAGTCCAGAGGCGACGTCCAGGCCAAAGTCAATCCAGCTGCTGCCTTGGGCATGGAGAGAGGTTTTATTGCAACACCTGAGCCTTCGGGCGCATCTGCTATCTATTTCTTTTGGCATCGCCAGAAGAAAAGAAAACTCTTCCACTCCAGATACTGACAAACCCAATCGTTCTCCTTCAAGGGGAAAGGAGGAAAACTTTTATGCTTTGGAGAGACTTACCTTAAACAGATGGGGAAACACGTTACACATCTGTATCAAGTCTGTGTTTGCTATTCTTGCCGCTGTCTCCTCCGAATGACTTTTCACAAACTGCAAATGAAATAAATATTATCTAAAAAGTGACCAAAACATTCATGTATCTAAATATAAAACTGGATCTAGATTATGAACAAATGTAAACTCAAGATCAGCCCACATCAAAGACTTGCTCTTAATGAGCACGTATCCATCAACACATTCAGAATGAACCACACAAGATGCTCTGCTCTGAGCAGTTAGCGTTTTTAAAGGTCTCTCAGAAGCTTGGCTAAAGTCATTCCTGTTCTCTGGTTCCTGTCACAGGTGGGGCAGAAGCAGAGTCACCTATTTTAGTCTGCCAGGCGGACAGCCAGATTTCTTTGGGCTGCCGCCCTGAAGGGTCAGGTCTGCTTTTAAGAGTTTTCTCTTTGCTATTGGTTTTCAGTAATTTTATTATGATGTGTCTTGGTAAAGTTTTATTTCTTGTGCTTGACGCTCGTTGAGCCTTGGATTGGTGGCTTTATAGTTTTCATTTTGGGTCGTGTCTCCATGGTTACTCATATTTTCTTCTGCAATATTTAATATACCATGAATCTCATCCAGTGTATTTTCCATCTCAGGCATTTTAGTTTTCATCTCTAGAATTTTGATTTTCTAAAATTATCTTCCATGTCTCCGCTTAACATATTCTGTCTTTCCTCGGGCTTTCGGACATATGGAACACAGTTATATAATTGTATTTATAATTGTATTTATAATCAATGTATTTGTCTGCTCATCACACATCTGTGTCAGTTCTGAGTCAATTTTGATTGATTGATTTCTTTTTCCTCACCATGGGTTATACTTTTCTACTTCTTTGCATATCTGGTCATTTTATTAGATGCCAGATAGTGTGGATTTTAATTCAGTTGGTGCTGGATACTTTTATATTCCTGTGAACATTCTTAAGCTTTGTTTTGAGACGCAGTTTAGTTAATTGGAAACAGTTTGAAGCTTTTGGTCTTGCTTATAAGATTTGTTAGGAGGGACGAGAGCATCGTTTATTCTAGGGTTCATTATTTATCACCGTTGAGGCAAGCCCCTTTGGAGAACTCTACTTGGTGCTCCATGAATTATGAGATTTTTCAGTGTAGCTGGCAAGAGTGGGCACTCACTCCTGCCTCTGTGAGCTCTGGGAACTATTCCCTGAAATCCTTTTGGGTAGCCTCAGATGTTTCCTCAAACACATACACTGATCAGTACTCTGCTGATACTTGAGGGGACACTTCTACACATCTCTGGACTCCTCTGTGTACCTCTTTTTCTCAGGTCCTCTGCCCTGTGAACTCCAGCTTCCTTGGTCTCCCTGGTCTCTCACCTTTTCCTCCTTCACCCAGGGTATCTGTGGGCTCTACTCTGTTTCCCCCACCCTGCTGCAGCCTGGAAACTCTAGCAAGGGAATAATCTGGGGCAATTTTAGAACCTATCATGCTGGTTTCTTGTCTCCCAAGGATCACTGTTACCTCATGTCTAATGTCCTGGAAACTGCTGCACCATATATCTGTCCAGGGTTTTAGTTGTTTCATGTAAGAGGGTAAATCTAGTCCTTGTTATTCCATATCAGCTGGAAGTGGAGGTCTGCCATCAGTAATTTTAAAAAAATTTATTTATTGAAGTATGGTTGATTTACAATGTTGTGTTAGTTTCTGCTATACAGCAAAGTGATTCAGATATACATATACTTTTTATATACTTTATGAATATGAAAAGAATATGAAAAAGTATATATATTATAAATATATATATATTTTCATATTCTTTTCCATTATGGTTTATTACAGGATATTGAATATAGTTCCCTGTGCTCTACAGTAGGACCTTGTTGTTTATCCATTCTATATATAATACTTTGCATCTCCTAATCCCAAACTCCTAATTCTTCCCTCCTCCACCCCCTCCTTGGCAACCACAAATCTGTTCTCTATATCTGTGAGTCTGTGTCCATTTCATGGACATTCATTTATGTCATATTTTAGATTCCACATATAAGAGACATCATATGGTTATTTGTCTTTCTCTTTCTGACTTACTTCATTTAGTATGATAATCTCTAGGTCCATCCATGTTGCTGCAAATGGCATTATTTCATTCTTTTTTATGACTAATATTCCATTGTATATATGTACCACATCTTCTTTATCCATTCATCTGTTGATTCATCTGTAAATAGTGCCATCACTAATTTTTTTTGTTTGTTTGTTTTGTTTTGTTTTGTTTTTGCGGTATACGGGCCTCTCACTGTTGTGGCCTCTCCCACTGCGGAGCACAGGCTCCAGACGCGCAGGCTCAGCGGCCATGGCTCACGGGCCCAGCCGCTCCGTGGCATGTGGGATCTTCCCGGACCGGGGCACGAACCCGTGTCCCCTGTATCGGCAGGTGGACTCTCAACCACTGTGCCACCAGGGAAGCCCACCATCACTAATTTTTAAGGGCTCTTTAAATATTAAAAGTAGTAACCCTTTTCTCCCCATCCCATATGCTGGAATTTTTCCTCTGGAGTTTAATTTCCACTGCCTTTTAAAAATCATATACTAAATTCTTACAAACTCTTGAGATTTATATTTTGATCAATTTATCTGTTATTTAATTCTTCAGTAGGTATAATTTAATAATTTAATTTGTACCTAGACATTGCTAACAGTCCTTCAAAACCCATTTTTGGGACTTCCTTGGTGGTCCAGTGGTTAAGACTCCACACTTTCACTGCAGGGGGTGCGGTCCGATCCCAGATTGGGGAACTAAGATCCCACATGCCATGCCAAAAAAACCCCAATAATAATAAAAGATAAAATATTTTTAAAAACCCACTCTCACCTTCTTTCATACTAATAAAACCCTCAGGTTTTAGGTGAGTACCTGCTGCCAAGAATAATGACTACAGTCCCAAACCTCCCTGGAAGATAAATGTGGCTGTATGATTGATATCTGGCCAATGGATTTTAAGTAGAAGTGGTGTGTTCAATTTCTGGAGAGAGTTCTGAAGGAAAGGAACACGCCCTGCCCCCTCTTCCTTTTTCCTCCTGCAGACAGTCACCGCTGAAGTTTGAGCAGCCATCCTGGACCCGAGGGGAAGCCACGCACTGGGAATGACAGAGTAATAAGGTGAAAAGGGCCAAATCCCCAGATACAAGAAGGGTTAGGTCAACCCTATGCCTCTTACCTAGGGGTTCTGCCTACTTGAGAGAAAAATAGTCTAAGTTTGTTTTTGCCACTGTTATTTGGGATTTTCTATTAATCAGAATTCAACTTAAGCCTGACTGATAAAAACTTTAGAATTATTTTGACAAAGACAAATCCCATTGAGATTTCAAAGGAAATTACATTAAATGTATATATTAATTGAATGAGCATTGACTTCTTAACCATATTGTCTTCCTATCCAGGAACACGCTCTGTGCTTTCATATATTCATGCCTTCTTTTATGTTATTATAAGCATTTAAAAAAAATCAAAAAACTATTTTCTTAGTTTTTCATGTTGTGCGTACTCTTTGAATTATAAAATGGGAATAAAACCAAATGAATTAAAGTATATAGAACAATGCAGAAGTGTAAACCCAGGGTGAGCCTAAATCAAGGAAAACTATCTCTTTTTAAGTATAAGTTTTTTGTTTGTTTGAAAAATTTCATGACATTTCCCCCTCTACATGATTTCCAGAAAGCAAGTTGATGGCTTTTGAACAGTTCAGTGTTCCTCAAAGCAGCCCTTTTAAGCATAATTGTTTACCAGAAGTGCTTGGAAATTCATTTGTACTGTATACTTCTATTCTGGTGTCTTACTTCTTAATAGATCTCATCCTCCTTAACTAAAAGCGGTAGGGGATTTTTCTGGCCAGTAAGGACAGAGGATGGAATGCATAAGGTTTCACTAGCTATCAGGCTTCACAGCTAAGAACACACCTGGTACTTCTAATCAGAGGAGCTGGGTTTGAGACTTGGAGTAAGTAAGTTCCTAAGAGTTGTAAGGCAATGAACAGGTCACTTACCACCCTGGAGCCCCACTTTCCTCATGTCTATACATGTTTATAACTTGGGAATGATAAAAATGCTAGCTTAAACTTCTTTACAACTTTGCTGTAAAAGCAAGAGCATGGGTATGAAAATGTTTTATAAATGATAAAGTCTATATAAATGTTAAGAATGGGTTGGTCTTTTGTAACCATAAAATAGCGTATTTCTCATTATCTTCAGCCATGGTTTTTTATTTTTTCAAGTGCAAGGATCCTTCTTTAAGATAAAGAATTTATATGAACCCTCTTACAAATTGTGGTATTTTTATTAGCTCTTGGTTGAGGAAATAAATGGGATAGGTATTCTCAATACTTTAGTAACAGTTGTGAATGAATATTTTTCAATCTCAACAGCACTGGAAGTAGTAGAAATTATATGAGTAATTCATATTACCTGTTCAGTCTATAGGTAATATTGTTGAAGATTCTTTTTGCAGCAAGAAACAGAAAACTTAAAACACATTGGCCTAAACATAAGGAAATACCTCATTAATAGCTGTGCAGAAGTAAGACAGGATTCAGGCTCGGTGGATTCATGTGCCCAATAATGTCAGGAACAGGTTCTTTACAACTCTTCTCAATGCTGGCTTCCTCCTCAATTAAGTGGCAAAATGGCTGCAGCAGCTCCAGCACTCACCACAAGATGTGACATTGTCCCTGGAAAAAGAGAGGCAATGTACTTTTAACAGTCTGTTTTAACAGAAAGAAACTTTCCCTAGAATCTTTCTTCCTTTCTGACGACCTCTAACCATAACTTAATTGCCATAAATTTCAGGTCCATTTCTGAAATCACTGTAAATGTAAATGAGATTATTTTATATCAGTCTCAGTCATCCTTAAAGCTATGGGTGCCTCATTCTCCTGAGGCAAGAGTGTTTTGGGGAGCAGTGGATATCTGGACAAAATTGGTATTTGCTTAGTGTAGCAGAGATGACTGATACCTGCCCTCATCTTGTTAGGCACCATTTTTGATGCATGCTGATAACTTCCTAGGCAAGTGTCTGTTACTCTCTCTCTCTCTCTCTCTCTCTCTCTCTCTCTCTCTCTCTCTCTCTCTCTCTCTCTCGGAGGGATTTCTCTGGGATTTGCTCTATCTGAGGGATTTCACAAGAACGTGTTTGGCTTGCATGTGGGGGCAGACTGAAAAGTGCTGAGGAATTGATTCTCCTGGAAGCAGCACTCAGTCACCAATGGATGAGAATTTATGTTGTCCCTTGGAGGGAAAACTCTTAAGTGTGTTCCACCATCTCCTTTAGGTCCCCAAGGGTACCGAGTTCGTTGCTCACAGTGATAATCGGCTCATCAACACACTGTATTTACTTCCTTCCCTTCCCTTCCCTTCCTGTGTCGCGTCCTCACACTCCTACCAGTGTTTCCTCATATCACCTCTCAAACAAACTCCTAGCCCACAAATCCCTGCCTCAGGGTCTGCTACTGCAGGAGCTCAACCTAAGTTGGTAGGAAGGAAGAAGGAAGAAAGATTCTGTGCAGGGAGCTAACAGTGTCCAGTACAGGCACAAGGAGAGCCCAGAACCACTTGTAAAACCCCTTAGGATACATATTTATTGGTCTCCAACCAGTCTCCCCAAAAGACCCCCAAAGTAAGACTGAGACTAAGTATTCCCAAGAATATGTACAAACCTGAAAACTTCTGACAAAATGCAAAATTGTATACCTTCTGGAAACTTGATGGCTATAATTATTAGTAGATATAAAGTTTTCTGAATAAGCCTCTGAGATTTCATTAGCCTGAATGCTTCAGATTGAAACTTTTTGAATATAGATTTGCTTTCCAGTGTTTCTGTCTTTCCCTTCCTGAGAAAAGTGTGTTTATCTCTGGAGATTTGGGGTTATTTGAGATTTTGATTGTTTTCCTAAATCTGCTTCACAGAGATTTGGGGTATTGTTATTATGTGATACTTTTAAAAAGAATGATACTTTTAAAAATAATTTTATTTCTTCAAATAAAGTCTTTGGCTCATTGGTTTACAATATTCCTGGAGTTTTAAACTTTAAAATATAAAGTTCAAAAGGAATATAACCACTAGAGGGATAGGAAAAATTGAAAGCTTGATTTTCATCAACTAAGATTGGAAACCAGAGCTTTATCACTCATATTTGCACAGATGCCATGTGTCTGGAACCTTGGACATCTGGGATGTGGACGTCTCAGCCTTTCTTCAGCTTCTTACTAGAAACTGAGGAGTTTTCTTGACAGCAGTAATAAATCAAACATCCACAAGAAGCAAAGAGATAATTGAAGTGAAACACAAACTGTAAAATGTTCTCCCTAAAATTATTACAGCCTTTTCTCAGTGGTTTCTTTCCTTGGATCTGCTAGAGTCATGAGTTTTCAAGAGAATGCATGAATTGGAGATGTCAAAATTATTTGCTTTTGTGGAAATTTTAATGTGTTCACAGCGTACACAGATGGAAGCTAACTTACAGAGCACATCCCACGAACTCTAGGTAGCCAAATTTGTCTTAGGCTATTACAAATTCATGGTATTTTTTGACTTTCTGAATTTAAATTTTTGACCTGTTTTAGTGTAAATGTCCTTCAACAGGTATAATAAACATTCTAAAGGGATTTGCTATACTTCAAAGGACATAAATGTGTATTCTGAGAATTTCATTCTGACAAACTGATGTATTTGATGTATTGAAAGTTAGATATAGCTGTTGAACTGTGGATTTTCTGTAGGAGGACCCTGAGATTACTATTTTCTGTGGCATCATATTCATAAACAATTTCTGTTCAGTTGGATGTTTCTAATGAATTTTAATCTGATTTTTTTTTTTTTTTTTTTTTGGCTAAAGGTAAAAGATTGGCTTGGCTATATTGGGAATCAATAATTTAAAAACATTTTAGATTGATTAAGTAATATTTAAAAATAAAACTAATTAATAGATATTTTATGACTTTCCCCCAAATTTCAGAAGCAGCAACTCTTTCGTGAAGAGGAAAAATTGTTGCCAGTACTCACATAAGATTATTTTTTTTTTTTTTTTTTTTTTTTTTTTTGCGGTACGCGGGCCTCTCACTATTGTGGCCTCTCCCATTGCGGAGCACAGGCTCCAGACGCGCAGGCTCGGCGGCCATGGCTCACGGGCCCAGCCGCTCCGCGGCATGTGGGATCTTCCCAGACCGGGGCACGAACCCGCGTCCACTGCATCGGCAGGCGGACTCTCAATCACTGCGCCCCCAGGGAAGCCCAGATTATTTAGTTTTAATGCGATTCCTCTAGGAAGAACTATAAAAATGGTTGATCTTTCTTCCTTTTTACAGATTGAAATCATCAACCATCGCTTCTTCCTCATGGCTCTCAGGGCAGTCTTAACCAGCTTCTTGAAGTCAGAATGCACTTGAGGAGGCTGAATATCTCCATAAAATGGTGGCTTAATCAATGAAAATGAAATATTTTAAAAATTAAACTGGCAGAATGATTCCCTTAGTTGTAGCACACTTAAGCACGATCAAATGAGACAACACATTAGAATGCAGTTTTGAAAAACTACAAATTCACTACTGTTCACAATTCACACAAATTCATTATTGTTACTCTCATCGTACACCTCCATATTGAGTTAAACAGCACATTATTTCTCAAGCTTGAGGCATAAACATCATTCCATATGTTAGCTTGAATGCAGGGTTTTGGAGCTTGTTTGATCTGTTTAGAGATTCCTTAATATTTCTGCATGATCCATTTCTATTGCCCATAAAATCTCCTTTGATTCCAGAGCAATATGCTCCCACGATATTTCCAGACTTGTTCTAGCTAAGGGGAACAAATCTGTTATTATTCACACACACCTACCCCATTTACAAAGATCTGAGGTAGAAAACTAGGGGAAACTACTGGTTGCCTACCTAGTATCTATTTCATCCCTTTCCCTCAAATATGATTCCAGTTTTGAATAGGCAAACCCCCCCTGCACCTTTCCCTGCACAGTTCAAAAAACTGACCCTGTCCCTCCCTCCAATGGTATAACCTGTGATATAGGTTGGTGATGGAAATCCTGGAACTTGGAAGCTTCTGTGAGGGTTTTCTGCTATCAAGAGGTGGAGATTTGGAGGCGGAGATCCTTTGTTTAGTTGAGCACACTAACTGGGGGTATTTGGAGATGCAAAGTTAGACCCAGAGAATAGTTTAGAGTGTGTGTGTGTGCGCGCATGCGTGCGATGTGGTAGGTAACGGCATTACGTCCGAAAATAAGCACTATTTAGGACGGTTGAAGCTGGGAACTCGAGTTCATAGGAAAAGGGTCTCAGGAGGGTAGAGGAAGGCAAGACGTTGGTGCCAAGCTGCAGTCTGGGGGACAGACCATGACCAGCAGGAAAAAATTCCCTATCCCAGGGAACAACCAAGGGATGTCTAATACAGTTTTATTTGTTGCCATTTACCTTACTGTGTTGTCAGTTCCTCCTATGTCCCCAACTTTTAGTCAAAACAGGCGGTGTACAACAACCCTGGGTTCGTGATTCTCTGGGGGACAAAGTGCATTGGGTTGTGTTCAGCAAGGCATGAAATAGGACAGTGAGAGAGGGCGACCTCTGTAGAGCTGAATGTGATGGCCGGAAAGAAGGCTCAGCCTGGACAGGTCTACAGAATGAAAATCTCCCCCTGCCCCCCAAGCAATTCCTGGCAGGGGTTAGAGTCTTTCCCACAGCACGTGGGATGGAGGTTCCAGCCATTTCATTTGGATGTTAAAGGGTAACACCAGAAACCTAGGGAATCTGGGGACACCAGGTTACAGACAGAATCAAGCTCATTACGTACATTCAAACATATATTTGTGTCTTTGCTGGAGTCATTCTTTTTGTTTTAGTCCTTCGCCATTTTCTTCCCCAGCAGATAAACTTTTGTGGAAAAGATCTTTAAATTGTTAATTTAGTACATTCACACAATAGGGTTGCTGCCATATGTTGCTTATCATAGGAAGTGCAAATGATCAGACTCAAACAGAACATTTTTGTATTTAGCGTGTTCCACAGAGCTGTCTTCTTATAGCCTTTTTTTCATTAACAATGGAGAGAAAAATACACTGACGTCAGCTGTGGATGTTGCCAAAGAAGACATTTGCTTTCTGTTAGCCTCAATCCTCCTCTCCGAGGCTTACCGCATCTCATGGTGGGCTCCCAGGGCAGGATCTGCTTTATGCAGGGCTCCCAGAGATGAGGATGGGAGAAACTCCTGTTCAGAGCTCAGCTGTCCCATTGGAGCTCTTTTTCTTCCTCTTCTTGTGGAACATTTGGCAGCTTCAGTCAGAGGTCGCTGAGCCCACCCAATCCTGAGATGCACATTCCAGGCACGGCAGTGTGGCTAATGTATGCAGCACCATCAGGGCTTAGCTTACGACATCTACGTTTTGGGAGAAGCAGTTGGTGTGTTCATCTCCAGATGTGGCCCATCTGTGCTCCTTCAGTGAATGCAAATGGTGGAGGGATATGCAGTTTACGTCCCTGGTCACTTTCATGGAGCGGGAAATGGCCCAGTGAGATCTCTTGGGGTCATCTCAGGAGAGTGTCCCAAATGGCCAATCAAGGCTGGATCCTGGCAGTCCCTTTAGTGCAGACTTTGAGGAGAGGAGAATGGGATTGAGTCTGGGTGGGAGAAACTGACGCTCATAAGATGGTTACAGTGCTAAGGGTCTGAGAGATCAACAGGCCCCTGGTACAGAAAGACGGAGTAACTGTGCAGTAACCTCTGGGAAGGCAGAAGGACCCACTGCTAAGGAAGCCCTAGGTCACGGACATCACTCATGTATGTACATGTACGTGTACCACATGAGTGAAAGTGGGTGTGTGCTGGGGGACACCTATTCCTAAGTTCTTAGGACCTATTCCCTCTCTCCCATTCTTTTTCTGTATTGAGTTAAAATTCACATAACCTAAAATGAACCATTTAAAAGTGTACAACTCGGTGGCATTTAGTACATTCACAATGTTGTGTAATCCCCTCCTCTATCTAGTCCCCAAATATTTTATCACCCTGAAAGGAAACCCTGTGCCCCTTAAGCAGTCTCTCCCCCATCACCCTTCTTCCAAGCCTCTGACGACCACTAAGCTGCTTCCTGTCTCTATGGCTTTACCTATTTTGCATATACCATATAAATGGAATCGTAAAATACATGACCTTTCGTGTCTAGCTTCTTTTTAGTATAGTATTTTTGAGGCCCCTCCATGTTATAGCATGTATCAGTATTTCATTTTTTATGGCTGAATAATATTCCCTCATGTGGCCAGACCACATTTTGTTTATCCATTCGTCAGTGGATGGACATTAGGGTAATTTGCACCTTTTAGCTATTTTTAACAGTGTTGCTGTGAACATTTGTGTACCAGTTTTTATTTGAATTTCTCTCCCCATTTTATAGTGTGCCTTTCTCAGAGAGAACAAAAGTTACAAATGTTAAATGAAACATGATCACACATGAAATCAGTGATAGAAGATGTTATGGTTCTATTTATTTTATGACCACTGTTGTAGACCTCACAAAATATTCATTGCCACAAACTAAAGATAAGCTATAACTACATGTGTTAGACAAGGGCTGGAAAAAAAGTAATAGAAATTCAGAAAAATTTTATTCTTTAACTGATATGGAAGTGTCTTTAAATTTCTGTTCATCTTTAAAAAATTGAAGTTGGGAATGTCAGGCAATGAATTATGGGTATGGCTGGTGTCAGACAGATTTTACAGATCATCAAATAATGTACTCACACCAAAAGAAAAGGCCTTGGCACTACACATTGACAAATACCTTGTATATTTATATGTTTTTTTCTATTTTTATGATTATGTATTATATATTTAATATACAATATATAGTATACAATTTAAATGGTACACATATATTTTTAAGTTGAAATAAAGTGCTTTAAGACTTAGAAAACAGATAAATCATGACACCATTAGATTGTACCTACCCCTCCTTCCTATCCAGGTACAGATTGGTTGATTTAAGATTTGATTCTCTAACTGGATTGCATGGAGGAGGGAAGAGAGGTAAAAATGGAAAGGTAAGTGTAGAGCCACAGTGCATAGACTACTCTGGTGTGTCCAGGAGCCAGAAGACAGGACACCCGGCTCCCTAGTTCCTCATCACATAATCAGTAAAATGTCGTCAGACGCACTCAGAGACGGGGTCCTTCTCAGAGAGGTCTTGAGCCTCTGAGCCTTGAGGCTGCTTTTATCAAGGAGGGCGCTGTCGCCAAAGGTCCTGTGCGGACCCAGTGACAATCAGTGCTGGCTGAGAGAGTGATGGTGGTGATAATTGCACAGACCACTGACCTGTTCCTCTCCCCTTCATCCTCCAACTGCCAGTCCACCAACGTTGCCATCCAAGTAATGCTTTGAGTACAAGGAGAGAGAGGAAATGCCTCTCTGGGGTGGATGACAGCTCATTTCCCTCGTGGCAGGTAACTTTCATATCTGAGAAAGGGTCATCAGCAGGGAAGACTGTAGTGGATTGGTAAGATCTGATTTTATTTTGCCTACAGCATCTGTGGGTGATACTGGAACTCCCCTTATTCAATGGCAGCAGAGCCCCGCTTTTTCCTTGGGAGCTAGGAAAATGATGAATTTCTAGTTCCCTTGTAAGTGGGAGTCTCAGCTCACAGCCAGCACTGACTGCCAGCTACCAATGTATGAAGAGTAAGTGACCATCCCTGACCAGATTGTTGCTCAAGAAATGGGATTCTCTGTGCCCTTTGACCTTTCCCAGCCAGTCCTATGTCTTACTCCAACAAATTTATTATTATAGTGACATCTGTAAGAAAAGATGAGATATCTGGAAAAATGGTAAGACATGTAATTCTAGACCAGAATTGAGGGAAAACCCTTGCTTCCCAGGCCAAACACGATGTGAGCCAAATAAAACTTTTAAATCCAGCCTTTTAGCTGAAAGTCCATAATTTTTCCTTTCCCTAAATCTTTTTTTTTTCTTTTTGGACAAGGCTCATCTGGGAGTCACCAAAGTCAAAAGATAAACAGCAAGAAGTATTTATTAGACCATCTGAAATTCTCAAAACCTGAGAACACCTTTGAGCAATTACAATGGAGTTACGTGTAAAGGTAACTTTTTCGGATTGGTCAAAATTTTCACTGTCTTAGACAAATGAATGGCTGATATATTGTTTGATATTATAGAAACCTCCCAATTACTGGCTAGGGAAGGTTGTGCACAACTTGTTAGAAGCCCAAAGGCTTAAGGGTTTGTTTGTTTGTTTTTTATAAATTTATTTATTTTTGGCTGTGTTGGGTCTCTGTTGCTGTGCGTGGGCTTTTCTCTAGTTGTGGCGAGCAGGGGCTACTCATCGTCGTGGTGCGTGGGCTTCTCATTGGTGGCTTCTGTTGTTGCGGAGCACCGGCTCTAGGTGTGCGGGTTTCAGTAGTTGCGGCACACGGGTGCAGTAGTTGTGGCTCGCAGGCTCAGTAGTTGTGGCGCATGGGCTTAGTTGCTCCGCGGCATGTGGGATCTTCCCGGACCGGGGCTCAAACCTGTGTCCCCTGGGTTAGCAGGCAGATTCTTAACCACTGAGCCACCGGGAAGTCCAGGGTTTGCCTTCTGACTTGAGGACTGAAAAGGCACTGTACATAGGGTGTGTGTGTGTGTGTGTGTGTGTGTGTGTGTGTGTGTGTGTGTGTGTGTATGACATTTCCGTTGCTGAGGCTAGCTCAAAGAAGGGTGCAGCAATCCTTTCACAAAATCCCAGCCTATGGACAGCCAGTTGCTCATGGCTGCAAGTGTCGTTGCATTTGCAGTCACTTCATATGTGGATCATGGCAACAACATAGGACCTCCAGTCAAAAGACCTGGCTCAGCATCCTGGCTCTGCCAATTGCAGCTGAATGACCCTGGACAAGACACTTAAGCACCTTTACTCTCTCTGCCTCATCTGTAAGAAGGGTGTCTGTACTTGATGGTCTCCGGGGTTCCTGCTGGCTGTAAGAGCTATGACCATTGGTTTGAGTCAAGGCTTTGGCATAGCGACAGACAGCTGGCTTTAGAGACCCCGTTTATCAACAGCATCTGCATAATTTACCACTTCCTTAAGTCCCAATATTTCTCAGATGCTCGCTGTTCTGTGAAATCCACGGTGCTCTCCAGCTGAAAGGGCAGGCAGAGAAGGAAAGGGGCAGAAAGTCTGGTTAAAATATTGAAAGTGAGAACTGATGGTGTGAGACAACTCCATATATTGATTTTAGACAGCTTCCTCTGTCCTTGGCCACAGAAGAGCCTACTCCACTGCTTCCCTCTGGCCCACATTGACCCAGAGTGAAGCCATGCAAAGAACGCTTCTTTTTCTGGCTTCATGCTGGCCGAGGCGAGTAAAAAGCAGCTCCTTTCCACAACATATTTCCTTGCACCTCCTGACAGTGTCTCCTTCAGCTACTGAAAAATGGAAGACCACAAACCAAAAGGCTGTTTCAGGAACCAGAGTTGAGAGAACCTGGAAAGGGACCCCAAAGGGAAGTCATTCTGGAGGGATGGCAATGGGTCCTTGAGCCAGAGTCAGCAAGGGAGCCAGCAGCATCTGTGACAACACCAGGCACAAACGGAAACGATCGTTCGAGGTCTCTGGGGTCACAGACACGGGGCTCCCTAGCTGAGGGTTTGATCCTTCTCCAAGGAGAGCCTAGGGAGAGAGAGTGCTTGCTAAACGATGGCTGCCTTCCCAGGACTGCAATGCGACTTGGTCAGAGGGGAGAGATGTTGTTTTTCTTTTCTGAGTACCTGCTGGGTTTGTCTGTGGTCCATTCAAGTCTGCGGAACCCTCTTGCCCTTCCTGTTTTGCCCCAGATTGCCTGTATCCTTCTTCCTGTATCCTTCTCTCAGTTTGGCTCTGGGATAGCACTTGACTTTTACAATTAGAGAACAGGAATTACTCCATTTTCCTCCCATCTCAGGTGACAAAACTCACTGAGATGCCTTTGTGAAGTCAGAGACGCCACACAAGTCCAAATGCTCTGGTTTCTGGAGGTGGTTTGCCCTTTACTTCTCAGCAGAAGCTTCTCTGGACAGGCTGTGAGAAGGGTGTCTTGAGGAGAATGTAGCTTTGTGAAATGTTTGCAGACATGGGCTTTTCGGTTTAGGGCTTTTCTTCCTGTGGGTTACTAGTGTACCTTGTAGCTTGTGGCTCTTTTATGGTTAATTTTTTTACACTAATAAGAGTTTTAATAAATTTGTTAAATTAATACTTTCTGGTTCAGTATTTAGCACAGATACCTTCACAATACTGATAGTTGAAACAGAAAGGTCTAATTAAACTAATGCTTAATAAGTCGGTTTTTGTCCCAAACTGGGTATTTCTTTATATTTCTCCAATACTTATTTATGGAATCCTTCAAGCTTTTCCTAGGATATAAATGTTTTTGGAGAAATTTTTCCACCTATGGTTTCAATCTTAGGTCAAATCCAAGCAACATTTTATTAAATTAATATTATTTGGGAGTTTTAATCTAGGTTTTCATGAATAAACTTTTGAGCTCTCAGGAAGCTTTGGTAGATCAGCACTTTTCAGAAGCAAAATAGGATATAAAAATGCAGCTTGTTTGAAAAAATTCTGCCTGATAAAACCACCACAAAGTCAGGAGACCAAAGACAAACTGTATTTACAATTCATATCACAGAGGGCTTATTTCTTTAGTATAAAGAGTTTTCCTACAAATAGGTATAAGGAAGACCAACCACCAGTGGAAAATTGGGCAAGCATGTTAACAGATAATTCACAGAAAACAAAATTTTATATAACTCTTAAAATATGAAAAGATCCAGTCGTTACTCATGACAAGAGAAATGTCCTTAAAAGTAAAATGAGTTATATCTTTTACCAGATTGGTAAATATGAAATTTTTGATAACACAATGTTGTTAGTGTAGGGAAACAGAGAATTGTATAGTGGAAGTAAAACTTGATAAAATCTCTAACAAAATTATATTAACAATATCTATAAATAGCATACAAATCCTTTGACTCAACAATTTCCTTTTCTGGGAATTTAACCTAAGATATAACCACACACATGTGAAATAATGTGTACAAGTCTCTTCATTGCAGCATTATTTTAATAGTGAAAGAATGGCAACAATGTAATTGTACAGGTCAAAAATTATTGTACTTTTTGCACATCTATAAAACCAAATATTATGCAACCATTAAAAAGAATGAGGCAGGCATATTTGTACTGAAATGAAGTTCCAAGATACATTGTGAGGTATAAAAAGCAAAGTAGAGAAGAATATGTAGAATAAACTATACAAAAATAAACAATATATGAAATACATATTGTATAATTACATAAAGCATACATGTCTACTTGACCTGTATTCTGTCAGGTGGGTCTGTGTGTGTGTATGTGTGTGTATTTATACATGTATAGACTGTCTCTGAATGGATATACAAGAAATGGGTAATAGAGGAAAGAGAAAATGGGGGAAGGAGGATTGCTTTTCATTATATGTATTTTTGTATATCTTAAATTTTGTACGATAAGCAATTGTTCCCATTTAAAACTATCAATAAAATAATTTCTAAAAATAATTTTTAAAAGGATAAAATACTATTTTCTCTTTGAATATTCTGAAGTCCTTATATTTTTCTTGTGACCTCTAGAAGCAGGTGCCCCTGTCTCTTAAGCACAATTACTCAACAAACTAAAGAAGTCTTCATCTTATTATTCCTTCTTAAAATAAAAGTCTTTTCAAAGTTTATTTAGCCACAGCCCCTAGAGTAAATCTAGAAAAATTCCTGAGCTCTTTCTTCGCATCTGTGCCTGATCTTTTGATTCCAAGTTCTCTTCTAGATGGCTAAGTTTCTTTTTTCTTCAGGCAAAATTCAAGACCTTCTTGCTTTCTCTCCTTATTTTCCAAACGGAATAATGATTCTGGACCAGATACTATACAAATTTCTTTACTGTTATTATTTTTTTATTTAAATTTTTTTTTTTTTTTTGCGGTACGCAGCCTCTCACTGTCGCAGCCTTTCCCGTTGCGGAGCACAGGCTCCGGACGCGCAGGCTCAGCGGCCATGGCTCACGGGCCCAGCCGCTCCGCCGCATGTGGGATCTTCCCGGACGAACCCGTGTCCCCTGCATCGGCAGGCGGACTCTCAACCACTGCGCCACCAGGGAAGCCCTACTGTCATTATTTTTAATCATCACAACAATCCTGTTACAGATCCATTTTACAGATGAAGAAATGAAATACAAAGAGTTGAAGTTACTTGCTCAAAATTGCACAGTTAACAAGGGGCTTTTCAATGCTCAGAGAGATTAAAAATGACAACAAAAACACGTATAGCTTGGGAATAATTAACTTCTTCTACTTGGAATGAGACATAGAATGTTTAATACAAGTTGTCAGCTTGGAGGTGTTTGAGAAAATTCTTCGAAATGGCTGCATTCTTGTGTTTTTATTTCTCCTGACAGGGGAGCATATAAAATGGTTTGCTGATAACAATCTGGTGGAAAATTAATGTGACCTTGAAAACGTTGAGCAGCGTGTCCTGGGGAGGACCTAGAACTCTCCTCTGAGAATTGAATCAGTCAGGGTTCAATCAGAGAAGCATATATCTATATCTATATCTAACTTGTGCATGAGATATATTTTTATGTCTAATCATGAGCTTGAAGTTCACAGGGCAGGTGGCTGGGAAGGGGAGATGGATGTCAAGCGGGAGAGAGCAAGGACAAGCTGGAACCCATGAAGACTGACTGGAATGCAAGTCAGTTCTCTTTGCTTCCAACCTTGATGATGTGGTATCTTGCAGGAGAAGTTAGCGCCCTGCACCAAGGAGCTAAACACACACCTAGCCCAGGAGAAGGAACGCTGAAGCAGGACCCAGGGGACCAGGGGACAGTTGCAGAGCTGGCTGCTGCCCGACAAGGAGGTGGGTCGGCAGACAGAATGATACACAAGAGCAAGCGCCCACCTTGCTAGCACAGGAGCCAATATGACTGCTTCTTCACTTTTGCTCTCCAAATCTCGCACCAAAATGTCTCTTATGGCCCACCCTACCTAGAAACGCGCAGAAAAGGGAATTCTGGGAAGTGTAGTTCAGCCAAGCATTGCGGAGCCATCATGAGTGTGTTGAAGGAAGGCAGACCACAATCTTTGGGGCTCAGGTCTCTCCTGACACGCAGCTTGAGAGGCAGCCTCCTCTCCCAGCTTCCTCTAGACCCCGGGCTCATTCTCGTCTTCTCTCCTTGCTTATAGCCAGAGAAGAAGGAAAGGGGAAGTTCGGAAGCATCCATGTTTCCACCTCTGTCTCTGTCCAGTCATCATTTATTGAAGGTAAGACACAAAGACGAGGTGGTATTTTCTTTTTTTTAAAATTAACTCAATTACTTGCCACATTTTTAAAAAAATTTAATTTATTTATTTTTGGCAGTGTTGGGTCTTCGTTTCTGTGCAAGGGCTTTCTCCAATTGCGGCGAGCGGGGGCCACTCTTCATCGCGGTGCGCGGGCCGCTCACTGTCATGGCCTCTCCCGTTGTGGAGCACAGGCTCCAGACGCGCAGGCTCAGTAGTTGTGGCTCACGGGCCCAGTTGCTCCGCGGCATGTGGGATCTTCCCAGACCAGGGCTCAAACCCGTGTCCCCTGCATTGGCAGGCAGATTCTTAACCACTGCGCCACCAGGGAAGCCCAAGGTGGTATTTTCTTAATAAAATAAAACAAGTGAATTTCTGGTTTCTTTCTGGAGGAATAGTTGAGTACGGGGAAGTTGTTTTTCTCCTGTGATAACCTCTGTAAAGCTCTTAGTAGCTCTGCACTATGCCCCATATACAAAAGACTGGCAGTGTCATCTGTAACACAGTGGTCTTCCTGTTAGTGGTCAAGCCCACACCTGCAATCTTGAGAATGTTCAATTCGTTCTTTACTTCCGATTCAAGAGTTATCATCCTGTTCACAGCAGGAGGGGAACTGAGTCTGGTTTTGCTGGCCTGTCAGCCTCCCCTGTGTTCTGTCAGACCCTAGATTTTTTTTTTCCTTTAATATGCGTTGTGACCATCCCTCCCAGTCAGCAGACAGCATCTCTTCTGGAATTTCTCTTTTTCTGCCTTTTCCCTCCCTCTACTACAGCATCTCTGTCTTTTTTATCCCATTGTTTCCTCCTCCACTGATATTTAGCCCCTGCTCAAAGTTTTCAGTCATTTCTTCTCTCTGGTTGGCAAGGTGGCTTCAGATTACAAGGTAGGGGACAGGAAAGGCAGAGTGTCTCAGAGTGGGCTGGACTCTGAGTAGAGCATCGTGAAATTAATCAGACTCCTTGGATTAGAAGACTGAACTCCTGCTCCCCTAGCTCACGTACCTCTTTTTGCAAGTTGGGCTTCATTGCAACCACTCGCTTCTATTCCTTTAGCTTCCTCCTGACTCATCTGGGGGTGTGGACACTAATCAAGAGTGCCTTGCTAACAGCTTAGCATCTCTTACTAGGCTCTGCCCCCAACCGGTCTCTCTCAACCTCTGGGATCCTAGTTTTCTGTGATTGTTAATGTTATATGTCAACTTGATTGCACCAAGGGGTGCCCGGGTAGCTGGTTAAACATTATTTCTGGGTGTATCTCTGAGGGTGTTTCTGTTAGAGATTAGCGATTCAATTGGTGGGCCGAGTAAAGCAGACAGCCTTCCCCAATATGGCTTTATACAATCCATTGAGGGCCTGAATAGAGCAAAAGGGTGGAGGAAGGGAGGATTTGCTCCCTCTGCCTGACTGCTTGAGCTGGATATTGGTCTCATCCTGCCCTCAAAGATCCTGGCTCTCAAGCCTTTGGACTTGGACTGGAATCTACACCATCAATTTTTTAGCTCTCAGACTTTCAAACTATACTGCTGGCCTTCCTGGGTCTCTAGCTTGCAGATGGCAGATCATGGGACTACTCAGCCCTCATAATCATGTGAACCTGTAACTTCTTTTTTTTTTTTTTTTTTTTCTTTTTTTCTGTGGTACGCGGGCCTCTCACTGTTGTGGCGCCTCCCGTTGCGGAGCACAGGCTCCAGACGCGCAGGCTCAGCGGCCATGGCTCATGGGCCCAGCTGCTCCGCGGCATGTGGGATCTTCCCGGACCGGGGCACGAACCCGTGTCCCCTGCATCGGCAGGCGGACTCTCAACCACTGCGCCACCAGGGAAACCCTGAACCTGTAACTTCTAATCAATCAATCAATCAACCAATCAATTGACAAATGATTATCTATCTATCTATGCATATCCTATCGATTCTGTTTCTCTGGAAAACCCTGACTAATATGGTTTCTGTTCCGTTGCCTAGTGGAGAGCCAGGCTTTCAGCCTAGTCTTTTTGGATGGCGCCTTCACTTGGTCTGCTATTTCACTGTCCCTGAACTTGGATAATCCTCAACCCCATACTCTGGGCTCATAGATCAGTCCTGTCCTTCCTTGCGCTCAGGCCAATAAACTATAACCCCACGTGGGACCCAGCGTTCAGACTTCCCTTTCTAGGAAGAGCGTTCAGGCATCAGGCTGGGCTTGGAGCTTTTGAAGAGCTACTGCAGATTCAGCTTTGGGGCAGTGAGGAAGCTGGGTGCAGGGTGGGGGAAGGTTGTGTTTAAGATGCCCAGCAGGCTCTAACATAGGTGGCCTTGATGGAATCTTCCAACTTCAAGAGTCAATAATTATGCAGTGGAGCCAGGAAGGATGGCTGGGTGGCCCCAGTGGGCAGATACCTGGGATTATGAGAGAATAGGTACTGGGATGATGGCAGAAGGAGAAAAAGCACACTTCTTTCTAGGAAAGTAGATTAGGTTTTGTTCTGTCTCCTGGGATAAGATAATGGGAAGAGACTTTAGTTATGTAACTCAAACCCAGGAAGGACCTAGAATTCCAAGCAAGTCCTGATATGTACGGTCTTCCTATGTTTTCCTTGAGAGGTAGTTATGAACTCATTCTACCAGCGATGGAGAACTCACTTCATACTTGATCTTTGGGGAGCTCTAATTCTGAACAAATTCCTTAATATATTGTATCAAATCCATCTTCTCATTTATTGTTAATTTTCTTAGGTGTGGATAATGGTCGTGTATTTATGTAGGAGAAAGCCCTTATTACTGGAGATGCATTTTAAAAATAAGGGTGAAGTATTATGATATCTGCAACTAACTTTAAAATGGTTCAGGAAGAATAGCATATATGCTTATATATAGTAAATAAAATAAATATGACAAAAAATTAATGGCTGAAAGGAATAGGTATAGAGGTGTTCATTTTACTATTCTCTCAACTTTTCTCTGTATTTGAAATAATAAAGGACTAGGGGAAAAGTCAGCCTTCCAGTAACTTCTACCACTAGTCCTTATTTTCTTCTCTGGATGAACATGGAACTGATTTAACTCCCTTTTCTTGTGACAGCCTTTTAAATGTTGGAAGACATTTTACACAATGGAGGCGCTCTATATCTATTACTCTTACAATGAGGATTTGGGTCATCTAACCATCCTGAGACCTCAAGTGTCCCCAGAGCTTCTCTGTTGAAATGTGGGCCAGTGGAACTTATGATGGAATGTGATGGGGAAAGGGCCACAAAGTGTGGGCAACAGTTTATAGCGGTGGATAGAACTCATGAACTCCTTGGATACATGGCAATTCGTAGCTGTCATGGTTAATTGCATGGACTCTGAAGTCAGACTGCCTGGGGGTGTGGCTCCCAGATCCATCACTCATCAGCTTCATGACCTTGAACAAATGACTACCCCATCTGCCTATTTCTCTCATCTGAAAACTGGAGAATACAAGCAGAATCTTCTATTGGCTATTGATAATAATTGACATTCATATTGGTCATACTAATAGCCTCCTTTTATTGTATAAGATTAACAAACTGAAAAATATTTAAGGACTTAAAATATTGGCTGGCACTAGCAGCTCTCAATAAATGTTAACTATTATTGTTATTTTTTATTATTATTTTGTTTTGAGTTTTATCTTTTTTTTGCCATTAATCAATTCAACAAATGGTTATTGAACACCTGCTTCTTTATGTATCTGGTGATGGAGGTGCAGAGAGAAATGAGATTTTGTTATGCCCTGCAGGAGGTTACAGGCAGTAAGCAGGACCTAAAGCCAGTGGCTTCCTGGCTGGAGGGGAGGGAGGCACTGGACCTACAGCAAGGGCAAGTTCAGTCCTTTGTCTTATCACCTCCTTCTGAGGGTTTAAGAGCTCCTGGATCCAGAACACTGCATTGGCCTTGGAAAAGAGTAAAGAGCTCCCTCAAACTAAAGATAATGGCATGAGAAGGTAATATTTTTGAATGTTTTCCTAGAAGACAAAGAAAATTAACTTCAGCCTGATCTACCTGATAAAACCCAAAGAATAAGTATGATTCATGTTTGCTTTTACAAGTTCCCATATTTCACCAATTAGTTTTAAAAGTAAATAAAATCATGACTATTCAGGAGAAATAAAAAGCAAAATTAACGTGAGTCAAGGCATATCCAGCTAAGTCTGGTGCAGATAAGGGAATGTTTAAGAGAAAATATTTCGTTTTGCAAAACATCATCCTTTTGACAAGTGTTCATGGCTTGTACGTGAAATAGCTTAAATCACTGATCACACCAGCAATAAAACATGCCTGAACTTCAAGTCTTTTCATGTATTTTAAATGGTCCTTTTTTGGGGGGTCTCTCTAAGGGAGCTAAATGAGTGAGATCAAATAATTTTAATAAGAAGAGGATTCAACAGTCCCTTGAGATACAATAGAATGCATATGACTGCTGATATAATAGATTCCCATCTTCAGCAATGATAAAGCAAAAAGAAGTTGGAGAGGGTGCAGGCAGTGGGGAAAGGTGCTGCAGGACCCCGGGTTGGATCCTCCTGCCTTGGCTTTCCGCTAAGTGTGCTTAGTTGGCGGTTGTTTCCATTCTTTTGTGTCTTCACCAGTTGGTGAGTGCTTCCTTTTTTAAGGAAGGTCACAAGAAGTCCTGTTGAGTTCTTCAGAATTTTTTAAAAAAATAAAAATATTTGAACTGACCTCGTAGCAGTTGCATAAACATGCTGGGAATATGGGCACAAATTAACTTGCTTGCTGTGATTTTATTCTTTAAGGAAAATAGATGGTGTACATTTTTCAATCCTCTTTCTCCCAAGATGCTAACACCTTCTTACAGCTGAATTTCCTGAAAAGACATTTGTTCTAAACCAAAGGTCAGATGAGGTTCTTTAATTAGAAGTTCCAGAGAGTTCTTGTACACAGGTCAATTCTGTAGCCGTTTAACTGGTTTAGGCAGAGCTATTGACTGCTGACTATTTTTACAGTTTTTTTTCTTTGCCTGTTTCCTTTGAAAGTATCAGCTGGAACAACTTGTAAACACGCTTTAGATTATGCGAGGTCATCGTCTGTAGATCTTGCGTTTTATGTGCTTGAATGTTCAGGAAGAAGGAATCACAGTATGTGGCTATGACTCTCATTCTCATCAAATTAGAAGGAACATGTCCTTCACATAGAAATACAATATTTCTTGGTCTTTTATAGTAAGCTGAAAAGCTTTATCTTATCCATAACTTCCTGTTTGTGCGCTCTGAATATTTTCAGCACTTGGGCTGTGGAGTCAAGAAGCCACAAAAGTTTGAGGTAGGATAAGGTGGGGAGTCTATTCTGCACCCAAGAACTTTAAAGTTTCATATAAACGGGTGTGTGGAGAGCGAACATTGTCCATTGTGAGCCATTTTGACAGTGACCATTACTCAGATTTCATTTAGTAGTAAGACTGTTAGCTCACATCTGTTTGGCAACATCTAGAGGATCCTGTTCCTTGAAAGAATGAATGAAAATGTAGTTCAGGTGTTGTGGTTGTCATCCCGTTTTATTCATTCAGCTAAAAATTACTGGCCATTCTCGGAGTGCCACGCGCACTTTCTGGGGACTGTTTTATTCCTTTATATTTTTGCGTGGGCTGCTGTTTCTCCTCTTTGCCTTTCTAACCTCTGCTGGTCCTGCAAGCCCCACCCCCTCAATGACCCTCCCCTGACTCTTCCCATGTGAGTTGCCTGGCCTTTCTAAGGCTTCTCTTGAGCTCCATGCAGCCCTCTAACATAGCCCTGTATCATATTTGCTGATTTCTTTGTAGCTGCACCCCCAGCTCCCAAGAGACTGTGGGATCCATGGGGCAGGGCCGGTGTTGTATTCAGATTTGTGCCCCAGCGCTTGGCAGAGCGTCTGGCACATGGTAGAAGCCTAGTGAATGGTTGGTGAATGAACGCAAGCAACCGTCCTGCGTTCCCTACCCTTGGGTAAACCTGAAGAAAGATGAACTAGATTTGAGATCTTACTGCATAATTAAATTACCCTGTCCAAATAATTTTTAAAGCTGAGAGGAAATTCAGAGATCGGCTACAGGAAATTGAGGACTAGATTGGTGAAGAGAGTTGGCCAAGGTTATGCAGCTGTTTAGTGGCAAACTGGGACTGAAGCCCAATCTCCTGCTGGCCAGGCCTAGCCCAAATATGGGGAAGATTAGTTGTTATTTCCTCTTCAAAATTACCTTGGAATCCAGGCAAAATGACTTAGCAACCTAAAAATGCTAATGGGGAGACAGCAAATTAAAACTTATTTACAGGAATGAATCTAGCAGCAAGTATGCAAAACTCTCTGGAAAGAGGAGAAGTGGAGATGGACTCACAGCTGATTTCTTCTGACAGCGTCATGGGCCTGTAAGCCAGTGTTTGCTGGCCAAACTCTTAACGAGGGTAGATGTCTGAACAGGCCCAGCTTGGCATCTGTCTCTGACACAGATTTGGGTTGAAAGACGTATGTCAAGTTCAAAAAAACTAATCGATGCGTTTGTTATCCCTAAATGTATCAAGCAGGAGATCTGAAATCTTTCTCATTTTTAGTGTTGAACAATGGTGGATGTAAAGAACAAGTGATTTTTATTTTCCACCTTGTGATTTAGAAACCAGTTGAGCCTATTTCCAGAACAAGGCCCATAAAGAAAAAAAATCTGATTTGGGGATGTGCGTTGAAGTCAGTGTTGACTAATGAGTGGTTAAGCATTGGGAAGGCTTTGTGAATATTTAGCAGAAACATGGCAAATTGGTACCAGTGACTCAGAATTTACCTGCACATGTGTTTTGTTTGGATGGTTCAGTGTTTTAACATTGAAAACATTGTCGACCTTTAAAAATAAGAAGATTTCACATGTAAAAAATTCTGGATTTCTACCTAATTTTAGAAAGTGAGAGAATCCGGTAACCCTGGATGCACTTGTATATTAGTTTTCTCATATACAAACTAGGTGTCTTAAAACAGATATCTATTCTCTCACAGTTCTGGAGGACAGAAATCCAACATCAAGGTTTTGGCAGGGCCCCTCTCCCTCTGAAGTTTCTAAGGGAGAATCCTTCCTTGCTTCTTTCAGCTTCTGGTGGTTGCCAGCATTCCTTGGCCTACTCTGCTTCTGTCTTCATGTCACCATCTCCTCTTTGTGTCAAAATTCCCTCGGCCTCACTCTAGTAGGAACTTTGTCGTTGGATTTAGAGCGCACCCAGATAATCCAGGATGATCTCATCTCAAGATCTTTAATTATATCAGCAAAGACCCCACATCCTTCATCCAAACTCTCTGTGATAGGCAGAAAAATGGCCCCCAAGGATGCCTACGCCCTAATCTCTAAAACCTGTGAATATGTTACCTTTACAAAAGGGGCTTTGCAAATGTGATTAAGGTTTAGGACTTTGTAAGACTACCCATATTATCTGGGTGGGCCCAGTCTAATCACATGAGTCCTTAAAAGCAGAGAACCTTTCCAGGCCTGTGCTCAGAGAGATATGTGAGGACAAAAGAAGGGTCAAAGGGACAAAGCATTACTAGCTTTGAAGATGGAGGAAGGGGAGGCCATGAGGTAAGGAGAGCAGGCAGCCTCTAGAAGCTTAGAAGGCAAGGAGATGGATGCTCCCTAGAGCCTCTGAAAGAAACACAGCTCTGCAGACACCTCGATTCTAGCTCAGTGAAGGTCACGTCAGACATCTGACCTCCAGAATGGAAAATAATAAATTGTACTGTTTAAGCCACTAATTTGTGGTAATTTATTACCTCAGAGATAGAAAACAAATACGCAGATCAGGCAGATGGCTTGCTCCAGGTCTAATTGAAGGGTTTTGGCTAGGACAGCCATTTGTCCTCGCCATTTCTTTTCCCTGTGCTTCCCCTAGAAACCTGCACGGTTTGCTTCCTTATTCACTCAGGTGTCTGTGCAAATGTCACCTAATCAGAGAATCCCCAAGAGACCCCTAACCTTAAAACAGAAACAAAGCTAAACAAATCCTACCGTTCTTTTTACCCACCTTTATTTTTCATCATAGCACACATCTAACGTTGTACATTTAATTGTGTCTACTGTCTGTCTTCCCCTGCTAGAACTGGAGCTCTGTGAGGGCAGGGTCTTGCTAGTTTGTTCCTAGCTGTATCCCCAGGGCCTCAAATGATGCCCAGCAAGCAGTGGGCCATCAATAAATATTTGAGTGAATGAACGGATGAATAAATGCAGACTTCCCATGCTCCCTGAGGCCCTATTCATGTACTTCCCTTTCATAAGATTTCCTGGAATTCTTCCCATCAATTCTCTTTTAAACTGAGTGGATGAGGGTGCCCCACCTAAGCTACCATCCATGCAGAGGGTGTCCACTTGGAGTCCTGGGCCCCTCTGTTCTCCTGCTGTCTCTCTTTCCAGTCCTTGATATGAACTTTGGGGGAGGATGTGCCCGTGATCTCTGCACTGCCCACTCCTGTTTCCTGGGTATTATCTCTGCCTCTGTTCATTCCCTGTTGGCGCTTTTGTTTTCAACCTTTGAAACACTGTGAACTGGAGTTTTCCCAAAAGCAGACCCAGAAGCAAGGACTGGAGTGCAGGTCCTCCATTTGGGAAGGTGATCCCAAGGAACAGAGTGAGGCAACAGGGAAAGTGAAGGAGGGAAGTGGTCAAAGCTGATACGCAGGCAGCAATGAGGACTTACCACTGTCAGTGACTGAGTTCAACCTCCTGGGGGCCCCTGGAGAGGCAAGGAAGCTGCAGCATTTATCCATCAGCTTCTGTTCTTCATGAATTGAGAGTTATCTTTGGATGTGCAACATCCCTGGCATTTGTGGTTGCCCTGCAGGAGGGCTGCACAAATTCCCTCAGGGGGATGGAGAAAACCTTCAGGCAGATAAGCAAAGAGAGGCAAGTAGTTAAGAAGGCAGCTGACAACCTGCCTCAAATTGTCTAGGAGTTGAGGGGTGGAATGGCAACCGTTATCTGTTCCAGTGCACCAGGTTCTCATAGTTCTTACTGGATGGGGAAGGCCCGAGACCCGTACCCCACACCGCCCCGTGGTGAATTCACCCACTGCCGTACACTTTCCCGCCTCCACCATGAAGACATGACCTTAGCTTCTCGTGGCTTGGCTCCCTGCAACAGTAAAGTAGTTCCTTGTTTGCATCGCTCAGATCCATGCGTCCGCTCTGTTATGCTTCGAGGTGGTGGCCAGCCACAGTCTCTAAGAAGAGAAAAGGACAAAAATCAGGAGTGCTCACACAACAAGCTGTGGTTCCTGTGTTGCAGCTGGATCTGAGGCCATACTTGAAATCCATCACACACACACACACACACACACACACACACACGTCCTTCTATTCATTCGAGATTCCTCTCACTCTGAGCCATCATTTCATGCCTAGGCTACTTTCCTAATGGGATGGCCCAGACCTTCATCCCTGAGGTGTCGGAGGCCCGGTTACCTCGTCTTTGTCTGTGATTGCTGCAATTAGGTGCTCAGAGTTCTCACTGCGTGGGGAAGGGCCAAGACCCATACCCCATGCCGCCCCCTCCACTGTGGTGAAGTCAATGCTATGAAAAATACGTAGCATTTACATTGTGTTAGGTATTATGCCTACTGTAGAGAGGATTTAAAGTATACAAAGTATACAGGAGGATGTATGTAGGTTATATGCAAATACTGCATCTTTTTTTTTTTTTGTGGTACACGGGCCTCTCAACTGTTGTGGCCTCTCCTGTTGTGGAGCACAGGCTCTAGACGCACAGGCTCAACAGCCATGGCTCACGGGCCCAGCCACTCCGCGGCATGTGGGATCTTCCCAGACCGGGGCACGAACCCGTGTCCCCTGCATCGGTAGGCGGCCTCTCAACCACTGCGCCACCAGGGAAGCCCAATACTGCATCATTTTATATGAGACTTGAGCATCCTTGGATTTTGGTATTTGTGGGGATCCTGGAACAAATTCTTCATAGATATTGAGGGATAACTGGAGAGCAAAAGAGAGAGAGAGAGAGGGAGAATATAAAACGTATTTTAAATATCTATATATACATGTATTTTATATATACGTGTGTGGGTAGAAAATAAAAACACCATAATATTAAGAATGACCATATCTGCATGATCAACATATAGGTGACATTTTTTTCTTATTTTTGGATACTTTTATAATTTTTAACTGTAAAATATATCATTTCTGTAATCAAAAGTGAACAGTTACTTAAAAAATTTGGAAGAATCCACATTTGCATTTCAGGTATAAATTTTGGACCCTTTTGTCCTCAGCTTGCCCAGTATTTTCAGTTGCTTGGAAAAGGGGGATTTACTGCTATGAAACAGCTTTTCAAGTAGACATGAGAAATGAATGAAGACTTCAGTGCAGTCATGTCAGAAGACAGACATGAGGTCACATTATTTCTCACAGTCTGATACCACGTAGTTTCTTTTAGAGTAGATTTCAGAGTGAAGAGAGACATACTGTAGTTGCAGGTATTTACTATGAATAAATCTGGGAGGTCCTATGAGTTAGAAATATAATTATGCAAAAACTTTTGCAGGAAAAGACTGCCACTCCAAGTGAACTGGAAAGAAGGCTTAGTCTTTTTGTTTCACTTCATTTTTGAAATTGAATCTAAGCACACTTTTAGTCTTGAGTGAAAAAAGTATTTATTATACATTTGTATTATATTTATTATAGGTAATAGTTAAATATATTTTAACTCGAGATAACTACCTATATTTTGTTTTAAATCCAAAATTTGATTATCTTGCACTTTTGAACTTCATTTTCTTGCTTGAGATGCCTTTACAAATGTAGAAAAAAATAGAGAGAGACAGTTCAAATTCATGAAAATCAGAATTAATAGTTATAACTCTTAATACATTAGGATTTAATATCACAAAAATTAATAATTCTCTGCTTAAAAGAATGCCTAATTTAACAAGCTGATAACATAATTTGTAATGATGTATTTTGTGCATGTAAATGGATCATGTTATTTTGACTTTGAAAATGCTTAGAGACAGTGTTTAGCATCAATTTGAAAAATCTGCCTGTTTGCATTATTAATTTGCTTAGTGGAAAAAGAAAGCACCAAGTTTTCATAGAAACAGAGTGCAAGAGTGGACTTGGGGACTTCCCTGGTGTCACAGTGGTTAAGAATCCACCTGCCATTGCAGGGACATGGGTTCGAGCCCTGGTCTGGGAAGAT
This sequence comes from Phocoena sinus, assembly GCF_008692025.1. Taxonomy (NCBI): domain Eukaryota; kingdom Metazoa; phylum Chordata; class Mammalia; order Artiodactyla; family Phocoenidae; genus Phocoena; species Phocoena sinus. The sequence continues at coordinate 73,383,936 of NC_045767.1, forward strand.
CCCACATGCCGCAGAGCAGCTAAACCTGTGTGCCACAACTACTGATCCTGCGCTCTAGAGCCCAGGAGCCACAACTACTGAAGCCTGCACGCCTAGGGCCCGAGCTCCGCAACAGGAGAAGCCACCACAATGAGAAACCCGTGCACCGCAACAAAGAGTAGCCCCCGCTCACCGCAACTAGAGAAAGCCACGCGCAGCAACAAAGACCCAATGCAGCCAAAAATAATAAATAAATAAATTTATTAAAAAAAAAAAAAAAGAATGGACTTGGGAGGTTAACAAACCCCTCTATTTTATAGCTGATATAGATACCTAGAGTTAAATAATCTGTCCAGGTTAACAGTTAATGTATAGCAGACTTGCTACTAGATCTCTCACTAGAATGGAGTGCTAGTATCATTTCATTTCAGGCAAAGTGAAAGAAAAATAAACATTTGTGGGCATCTATTATGGGCTCTTACAAAGATTTTCCAAGAAATTTTCTGAAGTGAAAACCAATCGGCTTAGGAAGGTCACATACTTTGTCCAAGGTCACATGGCTGACTAAAATTGGAGCTGTGATCCCAAACCAGGACTATCTCAATCAATAACACTTGAGAAATTATTATTTGGGAGAAAGTACTTCCAGAATTGTGGAATAAGGGCATCCAAAAATCCACTCCTCGATGAAAACAACAAAAACATTGGTAAAAATTTTCACAATTAAAATTTTCAGTTCTCTGGAAATTAATCAAAAGTTTGCACAAATCTAAAGAGTGTTTATTCAAGAAAAATGGCTGTATCTTGATAAGGACAGCATGCTTTGTGGCATTTTAACTATCCCTATCTCATTTTCCTCTCTCCAGTTTTATGGTAGCCTTGAATATGAACAGCCTTACAACCATGACAAAGCTATGTCAACAGCCTCATGGCCCCTAAAGAAGGCAGATGGATTTGGAGCTCCCCCAAGTCCCATCTCCAGAGATTTGTCATAAAATGACCTGTCTGGCAGCTCTCTGAAAACCTCCTTTGCAGAGCTTGTCTTTATTTAACTTGACTCAGACCTAGCTCAGTGCGAAATCCCTTTTCCCAGGATGTTTGTTGTAAATAATCAATGGCAATTGTTTAGCATCACAATGGCTGGAGGCAGTGATACCAGGTGGGGACTTCCAAAGGGAAAATTGGAATAGGGGACTTTGAAAAGCTCCAGCATATTACTGGGAGCCTAGAAGGACACAAACATGTGCACTACCAGGAAAGAGAAGGCTCTAATTTCTAACCTCTGGCTGACCTTGAGGCTCTGTATAAGCAAGTAGTAAAGGCTGAGGCAGAATTGTAAACTGCCACAGCGGTGAAGTCATGCCACAATATACACACAGAGCTCCTCAGAAAAGAGTGGGAAACTTACTGGTTCAAGGCATTTAAGGAAATCTCTATACAATCATTAGCTGACCACTAAGCTAACCAATACGGTACTTCAATGGCTGCAAATAAAAAATAATACAGATTTTACAGAATTAGTAAGGAAATGACTAAGCAAACAAATAGTAACAACAAAAACGAACCGCAACAATAACATCCCTGGAGAGGAGGAAAACCTTATTTTGGGGATTGCCACATTATATTATTGAAAATATCCGGTTGCCAACTTGCAAAGAAACAGAAAAGTATGGTCCATACAAAGGAGAAAAAGAAGTCAATAGAAATGCGTCCAGAGGAAGTCCAACCGTTGGACTTACTAGACAAAGACTTTAAGACAGCTATTGCAAATATTTGCAGAGAACTAAAGGAAACAATGTCTAAAGAATTAAAGGAAAATATGAATGCAAAGATCATATGACTCCATTTGTATCAAATGTCAAAGATAGGCAGATACATAAAGACAGAAAGTAGATTCGTGTTTGCTAGGGCTTGAGGTAAGGGGGGAATGGGAATGCTAATGGGTCTAGGATTCTTTTTAGGGGGATGAAAATGTACTTATAATTAGTGGTTATGGTGAATATACCAACTCTGTGAATGTACTAAAACCCACTTAATTGTATACTTAAAAAGGGTGACTTTCATCTGGGCATGGTTTTACATGCCAGGACCATGTAATTTGTCATCTAATTGTTGAACTGTTAAGTTGAACATATAAAATCATTAGAGCATATAAGTGCTATCAAGGAATCAAAGTACTCCAATGTATGTCTTTAAAAATGTATCAGTGTTTTTCTGAATTCTCCCCTATCTTGCTTTAAATCTAATCTCTTCACTTTCTAAACATATTTTCTTATATTTTTGAAATTTATGAGGATTCTGTTCTGTTTCCTATCTACAGAGCTAACATTTAGTTGGGTGTTTTCAGGCAGATTCTTCAGGCAAAGTGACCTTCTCTACACTGCTCCTTCCATGTCTTCACATTCCTATGGCCTTTTAGAAATCTACACCATCTCCCATCAATATCTGTACAAATGAGTTTATAAGCTGACATTTGGGCCTAGAGTAACCTTGAAGAGATGCCAGAGGCACTTGGTCGAATTAAAATCATAGCATTAGCAAGAAGTGATTTTCCTAAGGAATTCAGATGTGATAGACAAGGCTTCCAGACTTATAAGGGAGAATTTTTTTTTTTTGCTCTAGGAAATGGCATGTGAAGATGAGACTTGCATGATTAAGGGAACTTACAGAAAAGTTTAGGTTGAAAAAACCTACAGGGTTTTCTCCCCCGACTCCTCATCCTGGAAAATTTTATAGAAATTAAATGGGATCTAGTGAACATTAAACACTTTATAAGGAAAACAGATTTTTCAAGTAAACAGAAGACAATCTACAGTTTTATAAAAATGTATCATTTGAATTCTACTATTTGTTTTAGTCCAAAGAAAGTTTCAAAATGTCCCACTAGATTTGAATAGAATTATACTAGTAGAGCATGTAATACCAACTTTTTTGGACTGAATTTTTAAAAATATCTATTGGGGTTTTCAAAAAGGAATGTAATCTCCTATGGTCACACACATTAAGGGGATGAATAAACAATGGAAGGGATCCAACTGACTCAAGGATTCTAAAATGCTAAGAACCTGAGATAATGATCACCACCATAGGACACACATCTGGGAGAGAAAGAATAGTGCTAGGGTCAAGTCCATCCATCCTGGGCCACAGTTGGACTCTCTAGCATGACCAAGCTTGAGATTGTACTCATGTGTAGCCAAATAACCGTGGAAATTCACATTCTCAGCATGGCTTTTTTACAAATTCATCGAGTTTAAAGAAAAAGCCTTTTTCCTCTACTTTGAGCTATCAGTGTTGTTGCCAAGTGTGGTGTGTCTTGTTTAACTTGGGGGATAATGGTTTACAGACCTCAAATAGCATCTCAAGAAAGTCTTCAACATCAGATGCACTTCTGTGGGGACTTTAAAATGTGACCTGAGGGAGAATATTCAACATGGTAAGCAGGTTTATGTGTCCCTAATGGCAATATGTTAACACATTTCCTGTTACATGTTAATGATGGTGGTGATGTCTATGTAGAGTGTTTTAGAGTTTACAAGGAATTTTTACAGACATAATTTTACTTAATTCACGCAAAAGCCTGTGAGATATTCAGGGCAGATATTTTTGTCTTCATTTCACACACGGGAAAACTGCGGTTCAGAGGAGTTGAACTCTCTGCTTGTCGTTACTAGAGCTGAGGTCTGGACCCAGGACTCCAATTTCAGAACATTTTGCAAACCCATGTTCTCCGTCTGGACTGCACATCAGAATCATCTGGATGATGTTAGGAAAAATCTTCATGCCCTGGCTGAACCCCAGACCAAGGATATCAGAATGACTTGTCATAAGACCCGGGCAACTGTATTTGTCACAGCTCTTCAGATAACACCAATGTTCAGCCAAGTTTGAGAACCTTATTCTACTATATCATGTTTCTTCCTTATGGGAAATGTGGCATTCAAAAACTGAGACCCAGAGGCCAAGATGTGTTGCTTCAAAGATTTTAAGATATTCATTGTCTCATTCAGCTATTATTTATTGAGAGTCTTCTATGTGCCTTGAGGCACTTTTCTAGAAGATACCACAAAGTTCCTGGCAGTCTGGTTACTTCACAGGCATGATTATCACCTTGGTTAAGTGTGGAGAGCTGCCCTCATGGTGCTGAATCTTCCTCACTGTTGCCCCACTTCTTTTTTTTTTGCGGTATGCTGGCCTTTCACTGTTGTGGCCTCTCCCGTTGTGGAGCACAGGCTCCGGACGCGCAGGCTCAGCGGCCATGGCTCACGGGCCCAGCCGCTCCGCGGCATGTGGGATCCTCCCGGACCGGGGCACGAACCCGCGTCCCCTGCATCGGCAGGCGGACTCTCAACCACTGCGCCGCCAGGGAAGCCCTTGCCCCACTTCTTGATTTGACCCTGATGCTGATCACTTTCTTCCTACATGAGAAGTTAGAGCACCATGATGGAGGTGGGATGTACGGACACTTCCACTGTGTAAAGGCACATGTGAAAAATTCCACTCGGCCCAGAGTAAAGAATTTTTAAAAATTAAAAAAATATTTTTATTGGAGTATAGTTGATTTACCATTTTGTGTTAGTTTCAGGTGTACAGCAAAGTGATTCAGTTACACATAGACATATATACACTCTTTTTCAGATTCTTTTCCCATATAGGTTATCACAGAATATTGAGTAAAGCAAGAACATCCTTTTCTGCTACCAGCTATGCTTCCTTTTGTTAGATAAGGAGAGCGTGTAATCCATCGTGCTCTTCTTTTTGACTTGGCTGCTAGGAGGCTTGGAACTACGTACTGTATACAAGTCCGGTTGGTTTCCTTCACTGCATCTCTTTTGGCACATTTGCCCCCACATCAGGCAGAGTCTTGGCCCTCCTGACGCTTTAACAAATCATTGTCAAGAGTTTAATGAAGGTCTGGGGAGGGTTAAGGGAAACCAGTGAGTTATGGTGGGACCTCCTGGGGCTTGTTGCAGCTGGAAGGAAGCCACTGCAGCCAGAGCCTGGAGGAGACATGAGAAGCAGTTGCTGGCACATGGAAGGAGTCTGCAGCTGTAGGAGATGGCTGCCTGACAGGAGCTGTAGCTGTTGGTGGAGGACCGCAACCACTGCCAACGCAGTAGGGAAGGAACGTGGAGCAAAATATCCCAACATCTTTCTCTTCTTGACCTTGAATCCCTTGCCAGGGATGGCCATTGGCCAAAACAGACAGGAACCAGAGGGCAAAGAAGCCCAACTGATAGACTCCATAGAGGTGAGTGTCCCAGGACACAGAGCAGGGTGAAGGGTGGATCTGGAAGGGCAAGTGAGGCAACCCACCACCCCATCTCAACCAGGCAATGAGCCTTACACTTTACATGCCTTTTATTGTTTGCTACTTCCTTTGTTATTTTGCACTTTAAAATTAGGCTGTTTAAAAAAAAAAAAAAAAAAGGGTAAAAGTTTAGAAATGGCAGTAAAACCCTAAAATAACACTATTTACTGTGGTTGAAACATGTAAGGGAAATATATGACCACCACCATCTTCCTACATGTCCATGTCCAAGTTTTAGGAACTCTTGAGGGAAATAAGCCAACACTGTCATCTTTATGATTGAATCATCTCTCTGTGTCTCTCACAGTCATCTACACCAGCCATATATCTTTGTATAAACTAGAGAGCTGATTTTTTTCTGACAGATCTATATATTGCTCTTTAGGGATATGACTGGAGTAAATTCTCCTGTCATGTTTTTTAAACTCAACTACACTACTGCATGAGCTATTATTTTTGCTTTTTTTTTAAAGCGTGTTCTTTGTTTAAGATTTTGAAAACACAGAAACTGTAAAAAGAAAATAATGATTCCCCAACTCTGCACCTAGAGATGACCACTATAAACATTTGAGCATATTTTCTTTATATCTCTATGTTTACTTATTTGTTTCTTTTACCACCACCAGCACGACAGCACTTATTAAAAGCTTGGCACTATTCCAAGCACTTTACCATATAAAGTAAAAACTCTTATGATCTTCATTTTACAGATGAGGAAACTGAGGCAGACAAAGGTTATATAATTTGCCCAAGGTCACAAGGGAAATAAGTGGTGAGACTGGGATTTGAACCAGAACACTGTGCTCAGGTACCCACACTCCAAGTTACAGAACAGAGTGATATGACATCAGTTAAAAACAGGAACAGTGGAAGGAAAAACAAAGGTAAGACCATAAAATGGAATCAGGAATTGACTAAAAATTCCAAACCATAAACACCTTCTGGTTTTTATGCTTCTGGCATTCCACAAAGTTTGCTCTAAGTTTGTAAGCTTCTAGTTCCAAAAAGGGGAACGTTGTCCATTTCAAAAGGCTTGGTGTTCATAAGATTAAAAACAGATCAAATTGTCAACAGAAATACTGCTATTGTTGATATTATGACCAGGCAGAAGTAATCTTATAAATACTTGGCTATTGTGTAATGTGATTAATGATGCTATTTATTCTTTCATTTATTGTTTCATTATTATTAAGCACCTACTCTGGTTCAGGCAGTTCTAGGTGTTAGGAATACAGTATTTAGTAAGTTTCTGTGTTAGGGATCTTACATTCTAGTGAAAGAGACAGACAATAACCAAGTAAATAAGTTAAAAATATATCATTTCAAGTAGGGGGAGAGTGCCAGAGTGGAGAAGGGAAGGCCTACTTCAGGAACATCCCAACTGGGACAAAAGATGAATTTTGTGGTCTGTGTTTCATAGCATCCCTCAAAAAAGACCAAGTTGAATTCAGGAAAGGCAGTTAACGTGGGAGAGCAGCACAATCTATGGCGGTAGATTTTAGATTCTAAAGAAAAATAGATGGACTTCATATCCTGTAATTAATCATCTGTAAATATAGTTTTAAAATGTTTTTCATCCAAGGATTGGTAAGTATTGGGGAATACAGTAGTGAGGTCTACTACCAGTGAACCCTGGAGTTAAACATGGAACGGTGGTTCTCAAACTTGTGCTTACATCAGATTCCCCAAGAAGGCTTCTTAAAACCTAGATTATCAGCTCGCCCCAAGAGGTTTTGCTTTAGAGGGCTTGGGGTGGGGTCCAATAATTTGCATTCCTAATAAGTTCCCATGTGCTGCTGCTTCTGTTACTTCAGAGATCACTCTCTGAGAACCACTGATATGGACCCATGGGTCTTAAGAGACAGTTTGGGTGGTGACCATGGTGGGGATTCCAGGAGTTGGGGTAAAATAATGAAGGTAGGGTTGAAATCCTCTTGGAAAAATGAAGTGGCCTAACCTTGCCCATCTTTTTAGAAGACCATCCCATTATTTACTTAGAAGTGAGCTGAGGAGGTACTTATTCCCAAGGTTTTTTCCCTGGGGAAATTGTTTTCAAAGGGCTACAAAGCACAGACAAATGGGTACTTGAAGGTCCAAGTTCTATTCCATTAGTCTGGCCAAAACTGTTTTGGCCTGGAAAACTTTCAGGAAGATGCAAATGAAACATCTATGTTAAACATATATTTTATACTGGTAAAAATACATCACAGTGTCATAAAATTATATTTTATACTGATTAAAAAAACCCTTTAAAAATATGAGACCTTTCCAAATTAAAATCTTTGAAAACATCATTTTAATAGATACATACATAACATTCCATCATGTGATTATATGTACCGTTTACTGAACCGTTTCTCTTTTGAAGATTTCCACTGATTTTGCTCCTACAAATCTTGATATAATGAATACCTGTGCACATAGATCTTTGCTTACATTTCTAATTACTCTAGATTACTCAAAGTGGAATTGCTGAGTCAAAATGAACATTCCTATATGTGCTTGAAATATATTTCCACTTGTTTCTAACCAAGAGCTATTTAAATGTGAACAGTGTCGCAAGGACAGCGTGATTTTGACTTTTTCTTCTTTGCCATTTGAATGAGACTAAGCCTTTGTGTTCTCAAAATAATAAGCATGTGACTCATCTAGGAGGAAACAAAATTTCACATCAAAATGTCTGGAAAGAAAATTTATGGAAGTCTCTTTGAAGAGGCAGTAAATGGAAAACTGCCACACAGTACACAGCAAACATTCCTAAACCCCATCTTTAAACATCTCTCTCTCCCCAGAGTTGCATCTTTACAGCAGCTGCTCCCGACAGTCTCTAGTCTTTGTCTTTCTCTCCAGCCTCAGCTGATCTCTCTCACCTTCCAGACTGAGGTCCATGCCTCTCTCGTGTTAATAAATGTAAGCTCTTCAGTTTTTTTAATGTCCAGCCATAGCCTTAAATAGTGAAATTAAGGCCCAGAAATGGACTGAGCAAAGAATTCTCTTTAAGAGGCTTTGGAGGGAAGCTCTGTGAACACTGCAGGAATGCACTGCAGGTTGGCTTTGGCCAAAAGGTGCCCCTTAACTTAGACATCGGTCCCCACTGTTGGAAGGCTGAATAGCCAAATGCCTCTTCAGTATCATTTTTGGCCTTCCTGAACTTGGCTGGTCTCAATGATTGCACGATTGGATAAGTTCCAATCACGTCTATCATATCTAATCATTGTAACAAAGCAAATTTATTAACATTTGAATACTCACTTTTAAATGTAGGTAAGCACTGTTGATGTAACTTGGATGAAAAATCTCTTTATGTGTTTTATATGTTGAAATTCTATTATTTCTTTGAAGTAGGTGTACACTTACTAATTTCAAAGAGTGTAATATTATATTACTAATTATTGTGAAAGTTGTTAATTTTACATACAAAAACAAAAAGAATGTTCGGACAGTTAAATAGGTAAATCGATTCATTGTATGAACGGTAAGAGAATGTATTAACCACACAGCTTTAGGAAGAAGTTTATATCCTTTTCCAGCCAACACGTGCTTATAAAAATTAAAACAATAACACAAGGCTGAATAATCAAGCTCGATTTTATTCATAATTAGAACCTTTGTGGAATCATTTGGTGTATTAGCATTCCTAACGTTAAACAAAATAATCTTAAAGAAATTATTTAATTTTGAGTGATCTAACCCCCATTTGGGTTATTTCTTTGAAGGCAAAGACCATTTAAGAATTTTGGTGAATGAATTAAAAGCAGAATGCCAACTTTTTCGTCTCAAAATTATGTAAGGAGGAAAATCTTCATAATCGTGTACAGCAGCATCTATGAAAAATTACCATTGATCCAGATGTAAGAAAAAATATACACTATGAGGAACATGAGACAGTACTAGAGAAAAATGAAGTATCTAAAAACCTTCTCCCTCCTTTTCTGCTATCAGTTTAAAGTCAGTGGCTCTTCAGTGCAGCAGACATGAAGGCAAGTAACCCCAGGACCAATCTAGCAACTGGCAAAGCTCAGAAACTATTCCTCTAAATCTTAATGGTAAATTTGTACAATTTAGCTAATAAAAGGTTAAATAATAAAGGTTTGATAATAATTATTATTATTTAGATTTATTGTGGTTATCCCAGAAGTATGTTCTCTGATTAGGATAATTTGGCTTTAGGAGAATTTTGCTTTTTTATTTTCATCCAGACATTTGTAATTCAGTCAAACCGTGTATTTGCCACATCTGTAATTTACTTTAATTTTTCTAATCCTGTCAAAGCTCATTAGCAGAAACTGCTGTTGACTGCAGCAGCAAGAGATTGGGCCCAAAGTGCCTTATTAAAACACTCCCATCTGGATGTGAGTCTTTCAGCTTTCCTCAGTGAGGCCTTCAACTGGCAAAAGCAGAGATTTGCTATGATCAGGAAAGTTTTCTTGTCTCCAACGTTCTTCTCTTCCAAATCTTCAAGTACCTGACGTATTGTTTCTAATTTGGAATGGTATTTTCTTACTAGACACCAAGAGGATTCAAGTCCCTATTTTCTGCTAAAAAATGCCTACTGGTGTTCACCGTGGCAAGAAAGCTTAGAGGACATTGTATCCAAATCCTCACTTTGCAGATGAAGCAACAGGCCTGAGGAGGTGAAAGAACTTGTCCAAGGTCTGGCAGCTAACTAGGGAAGAACTGTCATGGGATCCAGCCTCCCAAAATGCAATCCTGCACTCGGTCCAGAGAAGCAAGTTGTCACCTTTCAATCTATCTTTTTTCTCTTTCTTAGTGCCATGTTCCTGACCAGAGTTAAGAAACATCTTCCTATAGTAAACCCCTGTTTAGAACAGTGTGCCGGTTTTTTGTTTTTGTTTTTTGTTTTTTGAATGATGTTGCTTTAAATAGACTACTTTCTCTAAATAAGTCATATTCCTTTGGAATAATCCTCCAAAAAAAAAGAAACATCTTCCTTTTTCTTCTCCAATCAGTCATATTTCAGCTTTCAAGCACTGATGGGACAGAGCCTCTTTGATCTCTTTCTAAGTATTTCCTGAGTATTTCAACCTGCTGCCTCATGGGTTTAATGAGGATCACAGATGATCCATTGATGTTTCTGGCTCAATGAGCCATTCATTATTATAGTGATTATTACGAAATGCATTTTGGCAAGCTCTCCTTCCCCTTAATTTTGAAACCCATGTGTACTTGACAGGAAATCTAGTCCGTGTGTTTTTGACTCATTTGCACCCAGGTCATTAGAATGTGGTTGGTCAGAGCTAACTGGACGCTAAGTAGTGCTCTGGGCCTTTTCATAACACGTTGATGATCTTAGCTTCTGTAAGACGTCATCAGCCAGATTGTATGCAGCTAGCGTTCCAACTCCAGCTCTTCGAAGTTGACTCTGACATACTCCCAGGCACTTGTTCTTAATTAACTCCATATTTGTGATATTTTCTTTGGATGACTATGTGAGACTGAGACAAGCTTGAGCACACTATCCTCATTCTAGAAACATGTAGAAATAGTAATATAAATAATAATACCAAACGTTTATTGAGTATTTACTATGTACCAGGTACAGTTTTAGGCATGCTACCTGTATTCAGTTCTCACAATAACCCAGTGACATGGGTAGGATTATTATTTCCATTTTAAAGACTGGAAAAATAGAAGTCCCAGGTCACAGCTAATAGGCACCGAAGCCACAGATTAGATCCAGTCAGTCTAGCTCCAGAGCCAGAGCTTCTGAAAACTGTGTAGCCATTGTGTGAAACTGACTCTGTGTCCATGAGAAACTGTATTTCCTTACACTGGATTTGAGATGCTTCAGTGAATAGGCCTGCCAACATTAGCTTTCTTAGATGGCTATCTCAATGACTCAGATATGTTAAAAATTGCAATCACTATGGCTACTGTAAATGCCCATATGGATTCCTTTGGCCAAAAAAAGAGCAACTGAAATTGGACCCATCTGCTTGGGTGGATATCCTGCTGTGCCACTTGATCCCAGAGGATATCTGAAGACTGTACACAATTCAAGGTGAGAAAGGCTGCTCTTGCCTGGAGACCTGACGATATGCTATTGTCAGGGCCACATGACCCAGGCAGAACCAGTACCGTGCACCTAGGAACTACTACGGGCACATTGAATTGAACGTTGAAAACCAGAGACGTCGTTGGAAGAACACAGGATAAACAAGGTTGTACCTTTACAGGAAATTGGGGAGGAGGGCCAGCTTACCTCAAGCCTGGAAAAAGTCCTATCCTCATAGCTCTGCCCATACTCATTTGCACCTTAAATTGCTTGTGGAAATCTGGGACAGGGAGACAGTTACATTTGCCATGCATTAGCTCAGCCACATCTGTGTCCTTTCTCTGAATATCAGTCAAATCAAAACATGTTTGGGGAAGAGAGACCAGAGAAGCCACTATCTTTGAACCACAGAGGACCGGTTATGGGTTCTTGAGGCTGTGGTAGGATCCTGTTCCTGATTCTTTGGTTTACCCTTTGCTCACATTTTAGCTACACAACCATAGGCCCCAAAGACATAGTCAACCTCATAATTAAAAGTGATAAAGAAATATTTTATTTGGTCTCCTGATCAAAGGCTTAGGATCTATGTACCCTTCTTGGATAATCTCAGCAGGTCATCTGCCATCTCTATTCTTCCTCCCAAGTCTGAGCCTGTAGCCCACATCTCTTTGCTGTGTTTAGGAACTGCCCATCCATTTTCCCACTGCACACCTCTATTCGGAGGTCCCATAGGATCGCAAACTCAGTGTCTAAAATTGAACTTATCCACCCTTCTTCCCAGCTCCCACAACAGGCTCCTTCCCTTGTATTTCTCTCTCATAAATGACTCTAAGTTTCCCTTCCTTCCTCACCTCCTTTACAGTACCTGTTTACACTGTGTTAAATCAGCACACCTGCTCTAACTGCTTTACATTCAGTCTATCCAGTTTTGTCATCTACCTGTTTACACTGTGTTAAATCAGCACACCTGCTCTAACTGCCCTTCTCCTTCCATAACTGTCCACTGCAACCCCTTCCATCAGGCTGCAAATATCTCACTGGCATTGCCATCACCTCGCTCTGCCTCCAATCCATTCTCTACACTCTGTGCACGTATGATGGTCTCTTCACTGGCTCTCTATTGCCCTTGGGGATAAAATCTTAACTCTCACTGATCTGTCTTTTTCTCTAGACTGTGAGTTCTTTGAGAGAAGGGATGTAGTCCAATTCATCATTAAATATTCATTGAATCATTGGTTGAGTGAATGAAAGTGCCTACACTGGTTCTATTCAATGGCAAAGCAAGTCTCCTTTTTCTTCTAAAGGTTGAGGGAGGGGGTCGAGGGGGAGGGCAGTCAGGGATGATGATCTCTTGACTCACGTGTTTCAAAGAGGAAAGCAGGAGAGTAACACTCAGCTTCCTATGTTCTGGTTATGTGCCACTAGATATTTTAAAGGGATAAGCTCACTGTATCCCAGCAGACACCCTGTGCATATTACTGTCTTCATTTTTGAGATGATAAACTAAGGTCCAGTAAAGAATATGCCCAAGCTCACAAGTTTAGTCATGAACCAAGCTTAGTAATTGACCAAGTCATCATTCAAACCTTAATCTGGCTAACTCCAAAGCTGGGCCTTCTTATGCCCATCAACCATATAAAATTCATTCTAAAACTAAGTCGGATAATCTTGTACATGAACCACATCTGATCCAGGCATCCTGCCCACCCTCCCTCAAATGTCCTTTGCCAATACACTCACTCAGTCCTCTGTTGCACCCATCACAGCCTCCCAACCACAGTCCAGCAGGCTCCAGCAGAGCTCAGAGTTTGCCAGTCTGACTTGGAGATAAGGAGTATCTTATGGAACTTTCCTGATCCAATAATATCCCCTTGGTTTTCCTGGATCAGATAGGGAGTTTTAATTGAAATTAAAATCTTATCTGTAATTGCTTAGTTAGAAGACATATTTTCCTCTTTCACAGGTTCTGATTCTTGGGAAGAATTTAGAGAAGCTAAGTAAAAATAAGCAGGGTGCAAAGAGGGAAGTGGATTTCCTCGCATCAGAGTTTGAAACTTTCAGAACTTTGGATTCAGCTGCTGAGATGAATGGGGCAACTTGAGCACTGTGAGACTGAACACAATTCCTCGAGGAGCACAAGTCTGTGAGTGAGGGAGAGAATAACGGTGGTGTCATATGTTCAGGGAAAACCAGTGTGAGATGGGAGCTATTGTCCAACGCAATGCACTTTAAAATTCGACCACGTGGCTAAGCACTTACTGTGTAACCAGCACTGAATGTACAAATAAATAAGACACAGTTCCTGCTGGTGAGCTCACGGTCCAGTTAAGGAGACAGCCATGAAAACAAATAAGTAACAATTTGTTATGATAATTACGCTGAGTACCTGCAATGGCACAGGAGAGAAAGCAAGGGGGTTGTTTTTGAAGTATAGTTGATTTATAGTATCATGTTAGTTTCAGGTATATACCCCACAACAATTCAGTTATACATACACATGTATATACATTCCTTTTCAGATTCTTTTACCTTATAGGTTACTACAAAATATTAAGTATAGCTCCCTGTGTTATACAGTAGGTCCTTGTTGGTAATGAATTTGTTTTGAGAATCCTAGGGAATTTGGAGTTCAGGATTCGCAGAAGAGGTGACATCTGAGTGGAGCTGTGAAGGACAAATAGGAGTTCATCAGACTGATAAGGAGATAAAAGTGCTTTAGGCAGAGGGAAGAACACATGCAAAGTCATAGAAGCCAAAATGAACAAACAACAAACAAACAAAAGCCCCTGACGTGTGTAGGGTCTGGCGAGGGCTGCCTAAAGACTATGTGAATGTGCATATAGGGTAAGTGTACATCTGTGAAGAATCAGCGTCTTTTTCCATCTTCTAATGACAGATGTGTAGGGTTAATTACCAGCAATGTTCTCCCTTTTGCATTCTTGGTATATTTCCTAAAGATTGAGTCAAGTCTAACTAACTGTGTATATATGAATATATATCGAGGAAAGAATAACACAGGAGGGACAGGGCCTTGTAAATGTCACAGCACTGTTCATTTTTACATGATATATGAAATAATATAAATTCACTGCTCTCATAAATTTAGAGAGAAATCCAGTTTTAGGGCCTGTTTACAAGGGCTGTTGGACTTTGTGAACAAAGCATTCTCATATGCTCTGGGGGCTTTGTGATAATTGCATTATTAGGTGCTTATGGAATGGATTTGGTGGTCTAGGTCCTTGGTGGTTTGGGATATGCAAGAGAACTTTGAAACCAGCTTGTGTGATTTGCCTGGGATGTCAGTCAGCACTGTCTGTGGTAGCCCCTGGAGAAAGTTGGCAGTGTCCTGCTGCATATCTCATTTCTAACAAGCTAGTTCTCCTGCATGAGGCTTTCTCCGAGCCCCAGGATAATATGGAGATGCCAGTGGATTGATTCTACTCGATTTTGCCGGCTCTTCCTGAGCTTAAAAGGATGCCAAGCTCAACATTGGCTGCTGCTTTAGGAGGTGAGCTCTTTGTGTGATGAAAAGTTCCCTGAGTTGGAGTTCAGAAGACTGAAATCTTTTCCCAGTTTTGCACATACGAGCTAGTGAGTTGGACACACAGAATTTTGCTTGTTAGTGTATGTTTTCTGCTACAAAAACATATCTGTGTTTGTAGCAGAAATTGAGAACTGCCACCTATTCTCCCCTCTTTCCTTGGAATTACCACCTTGAAGACTGTACTCCCAGTTCCCTTCAGTCCAGAGCAGCCAGCGAGATATAAGCAAAAGTTGTCAGGTGGGGCTTTAAGAGTTGATAAAACCACCATTTCCCACATCTCTCCATTCTTCGTATTTCCTGCTTGGAATCATAACCTGATGGTTGGCGCTCCAAGTGGCCATCTTGGATGATGAAGCAAGCTTGATGATGGAAACCATGCACTAAAGACAGAGGAGAAGAAAGAAAGAGCCTGCATTCCCGATGACATTGAAAGCCTGCATTCCAGCCATGGACTGCCTACTTCTGCACTTCATATTATACAAAAGAAAAGTTTAACTCCCTAAATCTTGTTTAAGGCTGTGTTATTTGGGTTTTCTGTTATATGCAGTTGAAAACAATTCCTCATGGGAAACAGTTTAGTATTCTCTTCTACCACATATGTTTCCTTCAAACAGCAGGGAACACAGCTGCCAGCAATTCCAGAGAAAATAGACAATAATTGTTCAGAGCTTGGGTTCAGGAATCAGACTGCCTCAGGCAGCATCCTGGCTCTACTGCTTACAAGGTCATGACCTTGAGCAAATTCCTTAACTATCTTGTGCCTCAGTTTCCTCTTTTTATAATAAGGACAAAAACAGTACTTACCTTTATAGGGTGATTGTGAAGATCAAGCTAAAAGAGATAACCCATGTAGAGTGTTTTGAGTATGTCCAGCATCTAATAATCACTCAACACATATTAGTTATCACTATTGTTTCTTTAAGTGTTTGTTTTATTTTAGCTCTTTGAACCTAGAAGACACCAGCAGAGAACTCCCAGGGAAGGGCTGGGGTTGTTCCAGCTTGGGTGAAGGTCCATGTGGCCAGCAAGATGGGACACTAGGATTGGCCTAGCCTGGGTCACCCACCTTGGTGGCAGTATTGGCGGGAGAGGGGGTCAATCGAGTATGGTATCAGAAAGGGGCAAGGAGCTGAGTGCTGGTAAACAAACACCAAAGCTTCCATACGCCCCTAATTGGCCTCTTGAGGATATTGAGAGAATACCTGTTTGCCAAAATCCTTGAAATTTTTTTGTGTCAGTGATATACGGAGTTGCTATCATCAGCATTCCCATCAGTCTGCGAGGCCTTTTTTCTTTCCTATCAGACTTATACCAAATTTGGATCTCACCTTTCTTTCAGTGCTGGGGCAGCTCCTGAAAGGCCCTGAAAAGCTAAAACCCTGGACGCCCCCCCTCCCCTCCCACCACTACACTGGTGATAAAAACAACATGTGATGCAGAGACAAGACAGCAACATCCATTACCGAGCTAGTCACTTGCAGGGGGAAAAAAGCATCTACTGCCAGCAAAGGGTCTATGTGTATATTAATCATGTCTTCCTATTTTCTGTATTCTGATGATTTGACATCTTGGGGCCTTGCTGGCCCTGGAGGGATTGCCCTTCCAGGGTTAGCTAATTCCTAGAGATAGCACCCACTTTCCCAGGGGTGTGCCTTTCAGATGCAAACCAGTCATTGCAAAGTCCACCCTCTCCCCCAACCACCTTCTCTACTGGATTCTCACACTCTGGGCCACTATTTACCCTCCCTGATCACTCCAAGGCCAGATACCAGACAACCAGGGACAGCCCCTATGCCCCAGAACTCGCTGAATTTATTCAAACTAGCCTAAGCCTGCTTACCCTTCCCACAAAAACCACAATAAAGGCTCTTGCCCACGTTTTCCCCTGACTCCTTCTGCCTCCTCACCAACCCTGGTTCTTCCCCACATGGCCCTGTGTGGTGTCTCATGCCTCCTGTTTCTAGGAATCTGTGAGGATAAGAAACTTCTTTCTTCATGACCGTCATTTTCATGTTATCATGTCTTACCATACCTGATTAAAATAAATTCTGGGTACCCTTTAAAAAATGTGTGTGTGCGTGTGTGTAAGCACACACTAGTCTGCAGTGTTTAAGAGATAGGGACACAGACTGACTTTTTTTTTTTTGCGGTACGCGGGCCTCTCACTGTTGTGGCCTCTCCCATTGCGGAGCACAGGCTCCGGATGCACAGGCTCAGTGGCCATGGCTCACGGGCCCAGCCACTCCGCGGCATGTGGGATCTTCCCGGACCGGGGCACGAACCCGTGTCCCCTGCATCAGCAGGCGGACTCTCAACCACTGCGCCACCAGGGAAGCCCCAGACTGACATTTTTTATCTCTAATTTTCTCACAGACTTGCATAACAGACACCAGGCTTTCCTGATGCTCATGGCCCTGTTTTCCAGGTGTTTATCAGCCCTTACTCCAGGGCCTGGACGTTACTTCTCCAAGAACTATCTCTCTAATAAATCATGACATTGGCTTCTCATTTTATTTTATCAGATTAACTCTCCTGGGAATATATTTTGTGTCCAAAGGAGATAATATTGAAAGTGTTCAGTAAGTCAATTTTGTTGTTGTATCTTTTTGTTTGTTTGTTTGTTTTTGTTATATCTTAACACCTGAAAAGTTTCTCAGAGTCTGTGGCTCTTTCTGGTGATTTTAGCATCTTAAAAGAGAACTCTACCAGGCGTGTCTGAAAGTGCAAGCTGAAGGTTATGACCAGCTGTTAATTATGAGGAGGTTGGCAGAGGGATGGCACTTCTGGGGAAAAATGAAGCTAAGCTTTCATCAAATCCAAAAGACTCTGGCACTGGTTTTGTTTCAAGTACAGGACTGAAGGAGAAATGTTTGAAATGAGACACTGTTTACCCTTTAAAGAAAAAAAATAATGATACAATTTATATAAGTGCTCATGTCTCCAAGCTCTTTTCTCAGTCCTCACAGACCCACCAGGTTTTTGACGCCACAAATGTCCCCATCACTGTTACCAGAAGTTCTGGGAGAATAGGATTGGCTCTAATAAGGTTCTCCTGAGATGAAATTGTCTCCCAGGTTTCTGGGAAGCCTGACTCCATGATCATATCACCCATATGGTTCTCTGGTGAAATTTTCCACATGATGGTCGGAGGCAAATGTCAAAGTTCAACATAGCTGAAGTGCTGAAAGAACAAGGAAGCTGTCATTTCCTCCTGCCATAGCCACAGCTTAGAGCTCTAGATCTAACTAGATTCCCACTGAATCAGAAACATCTGGACTTCAACCAGCCTTCCAGGTGATTCTCGTGCACATTGAAGTTTGAGAACCACTGCACTGAGCCATACTTTGTCTCCTTGTTTTCCTTTTCCCAAGCACAGGGTTTGAAGCTAGATGAGCTGGAACACCACTTTCTGATTAGGTGACCATGGTCAAGTGGATGTCTTTGAGTTTTTTTTTTTTTTTTTTTTGTGGTATGCGGGCCTCTCACTGTTGTGGCCTCTTCTGTTGTGAAGCACAGGCTCCGGACGCGCAGGCTCAGCAGCCATGGCTCACGGGCCCAGCCGCTCCACGGCATGTGGGATCTTCCTGGACCGGGGAACGAACCCGTGTCCCCTGCATCAGCAGGCGGACTCTCAACCACTGCGCCACCAGGGAAGCCCCTGTCTTTGAGTTTCTATGTATTTATCAGGACAGTGGGAATAATAATTATATTTCAGGGGTGTCGCTGGGATTAAGTGAGTTCACGTATGTAGGACACTTAGTACTGCACCTGGTAAAGAGAAAACATTCAATAAACACTTGCTATGACTATTACTACTACTATTATCATTTTCTGTCTCTTGGCCACGCCAATGACAAACACAGCCAGCAGAACGAGGAAGAGCAAGAATATTTTCCAGCTCTGCGAACTTGGGCAAGTTATGCAGACTCTGGGCCTCGGGTTCCTTCTCTACTAAAGAGATACCAGCACTTGCCTCATTGGATTGTTGCGAGGGTTTAATGAGTTAGTATGAGTAAAGCATCTTAGGACAGTACCTGGCGTGCAGTAAGTGCTCCATTAAACATTAGCAATGGTGAGGGTGGTACACGAACCCATTTGTCTACTTAGTTTTGCAGCTCTGACATGACTGTCAGGAAAGTGGCGGAAATAAGTGAGATTCTTGGATAAACAGCATGCTCCACGTGAGGACTTCCCTGCCCCACCGAGCAGAGTGAGCCATTCCTTCCTCTTTGCCGAGGCATCCATCCTGTTACTTCTCACACTGCCTTCTCTCCTCGTGTCTAGTGTTACGTCCCTGGTGCAAATTGGGTGTTCAATAAATGTCTGTTAATAAAAGCCTGTTTGATCTCCAATTGTAGTGTATCCATGTCACCTATGGGAGAAGAATAATGACCTCCCAAAGAGGTCTACCTTCCCATCCCTGGGGCCCATGAAGATGTTAGGTTACATGTTGTGGGGAAAGTGGGAGTTAGGCTTGCAGATGGAATTATGGCTGCTAATCATCCGAAAATAGGGAGATTATAGTATTTCCATAGAATACAAAAATATAGGTAAGAGAATAGATCTTCAAAGTTCTCATTATAAGAACGAAATTGTAACAAGGTGAGATGATGGATGTTAACTAACTGTGATGATCATTTCACTATTTATATCTGTCTATCTCAAATCATTACGTTGTACGACTTAAACTAATACAGTATTCTCAGTGAATTATATCTTAATGAAATGTCAAATGTATCTCAGTGAAACTGGGAAAAATAAAATTTTAAAAATTGCCAAGAAAAAAGATTAAAAATAAAATAGGGAAATTAGCCTGGGTTATCTGGGTGGGCCTAAGGTAATCACAAGTGTAAATGTGGAAGAGGGAATCAGAAGACAGAACCAGAGAGATGCTCGGTGAGAAGGACTTGCCTTACTGTTGCTGGTTTTGAAGGTGGAGGAAGGGTCCATAAGCCAAGGAATGCATGTCTAGAAACTGGAAAAGGCAAGAACACCGATTTTCCCCTAGAGCCTCAGGAGGAATACAACCCTGCTGACACCTTGATTTTAGCCCAGTGAGGCCCATTTTGGAATTCTGACCTCTGGGACTATAAGATATTAAATTCGTGTTGTTTTAAGCCACTAAGTTTGTGGTAATTTGTTAACAGCTGCAGTAGGAAACTACTCCATCATCCTTGGCTCTGTTATTACAACTAGTTTAGAACTGGCTCTTTTAAAAATTACTTAGCCTAACCACTTGTACTTGCCCTTCTTATTAGCAATAGCACCTCTAACCATGGTGCTGGGGCACTGAGAAGAATTTTCCACTGTAGAGTCATCATCTGAGAAAACCCATAGACATAAAAGTCTTCAACTCAAGGTCTAGGGCACGTCCAGCTTCTCAGGATATGGTACTGGAGTGCTCACAGGTGAGGCCAGGGCCCTTGTGTATCCTTTGAACTCAGCCTCTGGTTGCTCACCAGGGAAGGTGTGAAAGAGCAGCAGACGGGCGGAGGGTTAATCCAACAGGCCTCTGTGCTGGGGGCACCTCCTCCTCCAGCATCTGTCTGCATTCTGTTGGGCAGGACCCCTTCAAAGGGGATCCGGTCTCTCCTTTGTGCCAGCTTGAGGGAGAGCCAAATGTGGCTCTGTCAGCATGTGGGAGATCAAAGGGCTACCACCCCCAGCCCCAGCCGAGCTTCAGAGAACAGAGCCACATGGAATACCTTGCTCCCCCCAGAAGGGTTCTGGGGACTATCTCCTGACGCACACTCTTTCCCCCTGGCCCCTCAGAATTTGAGAGAGACCTTGACCACTCCTATAGGTTGAGGTTCATTTAAAAAAAACAGACATATCCAAACATGTTTATAAAAATCGTAGTATATTGTAAATGTTTACATTTAATATATTAGCACTTTTTTTTTTTTTTTGCGGTACGCGGGCCTCTCACTGTTGTGGCCTCTCCCGTTGCGGAGCACAGGCTCCGGACGCGCAGGCTCAGTGGCCATGGCTCACGGGCCCAGCCGCGGGCATGTGGGATCTTCCCCGACCGGGGCACGAACCTGCGTCCCCTGCATCGGCAGGCGGACTCTCAACCACTGCGCCACCAGGGAAGCCCTATATTAGCACTTTTAACACATGAAGAAACAATGCAATGTAATGATGTTATTCATAAGAAATTCAGAATTTATTAAAATATTAATTCACATTAATTCATAATATATTAGATGCACTGTAAACAGCTAGTGGGGTATGCATGAAATGGATGTAACGAATAACGCCTTTGAATCTTCCCAGTCATCTTGGTGACTCTATGAATTCCATGCTTTGGAGATAAAGTTGAGTGTACATTTGAGGCCTCAGCCGAGTAGGCCTACCGCCCATACCCTCTCTGCATCTGCCTTGCCATCCACCTATCCTCACCGCCTGAAATGGTATCAAACATTCCTGTCTCCACTGGGAGTGACAGCAAGTAATTTAGCAAAGACCTTTTTTTTGGCCGTGCCATGTGGCATCTTAGTTCCCCGACCAGGGATCAAGCCTCTGCCCCCTGCACTGGAAGCGTGGAGTCTTAACCAGTGAACTACCAGGGAAGTCCAGCAACAACCTTTTATGATGAGCTATCAGGGGCTATGAGAAGCATACCACTCCCAGGAAAAAGGGATCTAGTCCTGAGATGGTTATACAGCCTACATGGATGCAAATTCCAAACATATATTCTCTCCAACTGGTCATTAATTTCAGGAAACAGCTTGTACTAGCAACCTAGGCTTGGAAAAACATAACTCTCAGGCAGAATTTATGAAGTTTTTAAGGGTAGTGTTCGATCCTGCAGGGAGGCTAAATGCCAGAGAACTCTCCTGTACCAGGGAAGGAGAACGTTCATCCCGTCTTTTATGTCCCACTATTTTAGGAAAATCTAAGCTCAAGGAGGTGGGTGGCATCTCTTAGCTCCAATGACCCAAGTGAAGCCAAGCATCTATAACAGAGCTGTGGTCTCTAGTTAAGGCTAACACAAATGCATAGAAGTCATCTGTGCTTCCCTAAATGGACTAACATGAAATTGAGAAGTCTCTCCTCTGTCCCCAACAACCGTGCCGTTTCCTGTGGCTCAATATTTTTATTAACATGGGGAAACAAGTAGTAATACCAGAAAATGATATATCTCAGCGTTGACTACACTATCTGGTCTAAAATGTTTATGACTTTCTTTTCTACTTGCATAAACTGTAGAAAACCACTTTCACTATGCAGAATTATTTCTGCACAAGAGAACTGAACAGCTACTTTTTTATTGTTAATAGAGAGGAAGTTATGCATACATGAAACCCAAATTCCAAGTCTAATGAACCTATAGCAATGGTCTGAAATGAATTTCCTCCCTTCCTTCTTTCCTTCCTTCCTTCTTCCTCCCTTCCTCCCTCCCTTCCTCCCTCTCTTTCTTCCTCCCTTTCTTTTCCTGCCTTTTTCCTTCATTAGTGGTAAGTCTCAGGTCATGCTTATAGTCTAAGCCTCCTTAAGTCATTCATGGTTACCAGATCATAAAGTGGGAAGTACGGATGTGTAGGCAGGAGTACTTTAGAATCAACAGGAGAGCTTTAGAAATACTGATTCCTGGTTTCCACCTCCAGAGATTCTTACATAATCGTAAGAATTTGTTGAGGGAGTGGCTTGGGTACTAGGACTTATAAAAGCTCCATAAGTGATCCCAACATAAAGCCAAAATTGAGAACTACCGACTTAAGTGAAATCAATGCTAAATTAGTCAAACCGTTGATTTGTTTCCCCGTCGGCAAAATTGAATAAATAAAATGATAGTGTTGGGGGGTTTGAATAGACACGACCACTGGCCGATTCTAGCCCACTGCAAAGAGTGTGACGTCAACTCCTTGGCGCACTGCCAGCAGATATTTTTGGCCCAGTTCCTGCGTCATCAACAGGATTCTGTCCTTGACATCTGGAACACCCATCTGCGAGGCAAGCAAATAGTTTTGAAATGAAGTTAGGTCTCTTGACCAATTAAAGACGTGTGTTTGACAGCAACCCTGTGAAATTCATTAGCTGTCTGGCTAGTTTCCAGCAGGTATGAATTCCTAGTGATCCTGGGTTACTGATTGTTGGGTGATCAGTTTGGAAGCTGGAAGGTAATGTGGCGTGCGTTCCAGCTGGGGATGGTTTCATTAGGATGAGAGAGTAGGTGACCAACCACCTGTGAGCAATTACTGGCAGTGCCTCTGCATGAAGCAGAACCCAGGCCTGATTCTCTACCCTTTGTTCCAATCTGAATGTGGCACACCTCTCCCATTTCAGAGCTATACTGTTGTGCTCTCAGTTATTACAGTACCATAGAGTTTTACCTGTAACAAGGAGGCTTCTGGACATTGCAAATGCAATGTGCTTTCCATTACAGCAGGGTTTCTCAACCTCAGTGCTATTGACATTTTGCAAGGCTTATTTTTGTTTTCAAGTGTTGTCCTGTGTATTATAGGATGTTTAGCAGCACCCTGGCCTCTTCCCACCAGATGCCGGGAGCATTCCTCTGCTTGTGACAACAAAAGATGTTTCCAGATGTTGTCAAATGATCCCCAGGAGGTGGGGACTGGACAGTAAAATTGTCTCGATTGAGAACCAGTGAGAGGTTCCCCAGATTTCATAATATAAGAAAAATAAGATTTCCAACACAAAGGCAAAATGATGAGCATAAAACCGTTTCCTAAATGTCATTCAGTACAAATGAACCGTCCTTTAGCTGTCATACAGAACAGGTTTGATTTTTTTAGTCATCTTTGTACGCTCGCTGGTGCTCAGCACAAAGCTCTATTCACATAGTAGGTCCTCAATAATATTCATTTTTTAAAGTTGTAGTTGATTTACAGTGTTTCGCGCGTACAGCCAAGTGATTCAGCTATGTATACATATGTATGTATATATTATATATATATTAGATTCTTTTCCATCATAGGTTATTATAAGATATTGAATATAGTTCCCTGTGCTATACAGTAGGTCCCTGTTGTTTACCTCTTTTATATATCGTAGTGTACATCTGTTAATCCCAAATTCCCAATTTATCCTCCCCCTTTTCCCTTTGGTAACCATAAGTTGGTTTTCTATGTCTGTGAATCTATTTCTGTTTTGTAAATAAGTTCATTTGTATCATTTTTTTAGATTCCACACGTAAGTGATATCATATGATATTTGTCTTTCTCTGTCTGACTTACTTCACTTAGTGTGATAATCTCTAGGTCCAACCATGTTGCTGCAAATGGCATTATTTCATTCTTTTTTTATAGAATAATGTTCATTGAATGAGTAAAATATCTAGTCTTTCCCCACTTCTGTCTGTGTGGTCTGGGTGGGTCTCCTGGGAATTGACTTGTGGCCTGGCCCAGGTCAATCAGACTTTCTCATTTCTCTGGACATAATAGGTCCTGAAGCCAGTTTTATCAAAGTGAATCACAGGGCTCATTGGAATGTTGGGACAAACACACTCAGCTCAACTTTTTTTTTTTTTCTCGTGATGGTTTTGAACCTGGAAGGATGTAGTCCCCCAGAAATTCTGGAAGCCAACTTGATGTTATAAGTGAGAATCACTCAAGAGAGATGGAGCAGAGCTGAGGGATAAAAAGGAAGAAGTCAGACCCTGAAGCTATTATTTGTGACTAGATCCAGTGGTATTTCTAGCCACATCCACAACTACATGACTTTTCAATTGCTTGAGCCAGTATGTTCCCTCTGGTTTATTTATTTCCATTTTTATTACTTTTTGCCTAGGCCAGTTTGAGTTGGGCCTTCAGTCATTTGAGATCAGAAGAGTCCTCCTTTAGACGCTGCTCTACTCAAGAGCTGGCCTGCTGTGTGTGTAACATGACCTGATACACACAATGCAGATGCTGGCTCAGGACTGCATAATCCTGGTATTGATGAGATCTTAGAAGTAATGGTCTGGCCATCACCTGATGCAAGGGTCTCTCTACCACATTCCTTGTCAGAAGAACACTGGGCTATTGCTTGAATATGTGGGGATGTTCAGAACTTGCCCATCTGCCCATTTCTTTGTTAAGTCAGCTCAGGCTGTTGGAGAATTCCTATTTATATTAAGTCACACCTGCTTCTAAGAAGCTTCCATCCTAGAATCAAGGTCTGTAGCTAAATAGAAAAAAAAAATTTTTTTTTTCTTACAATGAAGACAAATGCTGTGTCTTGTCTTTGTCAATTCTTCTCCATCTTGGCCATTCTCAAGAGCTCCCAGCCTCTTCTGAAAGGTCATGTTCCAAATCTCTGTAACTGTAAAGAGGAGAGACTTTGGAATGAAACACACCTGAGGCTGTAACTCATCTTCATAGCTTCATAGCTTTTTAGCTGTGACTTTAGAAACTTTACCTATAGTTCTCTAGTGTTTGTGTTTTTGTCTGTCACATGGGGACCACTAGCTCTCTTATGGGGTTGTGGTGAACATTCCATGCGATGATGCTTATTAAGTGTTTTTTAGCTCTTCATTCCGAGCTAAAAACCTGAATTTAGCTCTTCATTCAGAGCTAAAAACCTGACATAAATTATCATTATCTTTCTCATCTTGTTGCTATTCTTGGGACACAACTTTAGGATATTCACTTAAAATATGGTCTCCAAAATTCAACACAGTATGCCAGATGGGATCTGACCATCCTAATATTTTGACATCTCTGCTTGGTTTATTTAAGGCTTCTCATTTGCTTTAGTCATCCAAACTGGCATGGGTGGTCCTAACAGTCACATTGTCAGGGTCATAGAGAGTGCAGCTGACTTGCAGTCACTTTTCTTGCCATGCTGTTGATTGAAATCCACATCATCAGAACTGTGATCTTTGCCCAGAGACCATCAACACTGAGGTCCAGCCTCTCAGCTCCTGGCTGCCCCAAATCAAGGTTGCATCTAAGTGCAGGTCAATAGGGCTGTTTTCCTTTCCATAGCGTAGCTTGCTGGCCTGAGGAAAGAGGATGCTGATGTGTCCATTGGCAGATTGTAGCTCCCAAAGAATGAAGCAAACCCGATTGTATGATAGGGGGACATCCAGGAAAATAAGCATAGGACAGGGCTCTGTGGCCACATGGGGACTGTCAAGGCTTAAAACAAGCTCTTTCATGTCCAGCCAATGTTCGTAATATGTGAAAGAAGTTTTTTAAAGTCTGTTGATGGGTTGCACTTTGCCCTATGAGAAGAACGTTTCCTTACTTTTCCAAGATAGCACATATATCCCTTCCACAGTCAACAACAACAACAAAATTTAGTACCTATCATACGCTAGACATTGTTAGAATAGTAATAGTAGAAGAAGAAGTAATAAAAGCTACCACTTCTTGGGCAATTACCACTGTAGTTCATATTATTCTCCCCATTTTACAGATCAGGCAATGAGGCTTAGAGAAGGTAAGTCACTTACCCAAGGTCATGTAGCTTAAGAAGCAGGATCAGGATTCCAGTTTGGGTCGTCTGACCCCAGAATGCGGCAGTTAACCGCACACTCCCTCATCGCTCTGCCGTGGTAGTCATGTGACGTGATGGAGGCGTTAGCTAATGCCATGGTTGTAATCATTTT
The DNA here is from genome assembly GCF_008692025.1 of Phocoena sinus. Taxonomy (NCBI): domain Eukaryota; kingdom Metazoa; phylum Chordata; class Mammalia; order Artiodactyla; family Phocoenidae; genus Phocoena; species Phocoena sinus. The sequence continues at coordinate 73,410,343 of NC_045767.1, forward strand.
GCAATATACAAGTGTATCAAATCAACACATTGTATACCTTAAATTTACACAATGTTAAGTCAATTATATCTCAATAAAGCTGGGGAAAAAAGGTTACCTGGACAAAGGACCCTCAACAGCGATTCCTCCTTCCAGACTCAGTCCAAGACTAAGGTCTGTCTCGTATGTCCTCGGTTCTGGGAATTCCTCGAAATTCTGTTTTCTAACCCAAACTCCCTAACTATACATTGCTCATTCCCCATTGAGGGCTTTCTCTTCGGGTTCCAGCCTTGCTCTCTGCCCATTCCCACTGGTTTCATTCTTAATATCTTCCCTTGCTATTTGCTCCTGCCCCAGGTAGGATAGGAACATCAGTTCCCTTTTATTCTGCCGGACCTTCTTTCTTTGCCTATACCTTAACTGCCGCCTACAAACACGCAGGGATAGTCCAAGGCCAGCTGCATCTCCTGCACCTCCAGGCAGGAAAAGCCCGAATCTAGGGGTGAAGTCACCAAGCACATAATCACCGATCTCCACAGGCTTTGCGTCATGATGTAGCATCACCAGGGTTTATTATTTTTACATCCTGAGAAGGGAAGCTAGTAGGGTTAGAAAGGGAGACAGATGCATGTGAGGGTTACAGGAAAGAAAAGAGAGGGAGGGAAGGAAGACTGGAAGTAGAAAAAAAGGAGAAAAGGGGAAGAGAGAAGTTGAGACTGGTTTAAGTGACCTCAGGGGCATGTTGCAACAGTTTGGTGGTATTTGTGAATAATTAACAATTTGTTATGGTAGCAACAAAAGGACAGGTCTGCAGGTGCTGCTTGGTTATTTGCTGCAGAGGGAATATTGAAATATCAGTTACTATGAGCAGAAGAAAAACAGCATGTGAAGAGAAAGTCCCAGGTTGTGACAAAGCGTGGGTTTTTCCAGCTCTCCAGCTTAAATTTCTCTGCAGGGGAAGTCCAGTCCCCCTGAAAACTTGTAATAATAATAAAGTGATTGGAAGATGTATTTGAATTTCCCGTCAATTAAAACGTTCCTTAGTCCAAAGTACTAAGAGTTGAGGCTAAGGGAGCTATATTTTCTTGCTGAGCGCTTTTGGTGGTGGTGGTATTAAACCATATTGTATTCTTCTTCAATTGCAGTTGACCGAATCAAGGGTTTCTTGAGTACTGCAGTGTCCCTGACATGGTTGAGGCAGGATGGAGGATACAGAAGGAGAAGGTATGATTTATGCCAAGAGGGGCTCAGCATCCACAGGGGAAATTTGGAAGACAAGACCAGATTTCCTCCCCCTTAAACAATAGGGAAAAAAATTCCCCGAAACACAATGTAATATTTTTTTAACATCTTTATTGGAGTATAATTGCTTTACAATGGTGTGTTAGTTTCTCCCTTATAACAAAGTGAATCAGTTATACATATACACACATCCCCATATCTCTTCCCTCTTGCATCTCCCTCCCTCCCATCCTCCCTCTCCCACCCCTCCAGGTGGTCACAAAGCACGGAGCTGATCTCCCTGTGCTATGCAGCTGCTTCCCACTAGCTATCTACCTTACGTTTGGTAGTGTATATATGTCCATGCCACTCTCTCACTTTGTCACAGCATACCTTTCCCCCTCCCCATATCTTCAAGTCCATTCTCTAGTAGGTCTGCGTCTTTATTCCCATCTTGCCCCTAGGTCCTTCATGACCTTTTTTTTCTTTTTTCTTAGATTCCATATATATGTGTTAGCATACAGTATTTGTTTTTCTCTTTCTGACTTACTTCACTCTGTAGGACAGACTCTAGGTCCATCCGCCTCACTACAAATAACTCAATTTCGTTTCTTTTTATGGCTGAGTAATATTCCATTGTATATATGTGCCACATCTTCTTTATCCATTCATCCGATGATGGACACTTAGGTTGTTTCCATCTCTGGGCTATTGTAAATAGAGCTGCAATGAACATTGTGGTACATGACTCTTTTTGAATTATGGTTTTCTCAGGGTATATGCCCAGTAGTGGGATTGCTGGGTCATATGGTAGTTCTATTTGTAGTTTTTTAAGAAACCTCCATACTGTTCTCCATAGTGACTGTATCAATTTACATTCCCACCAACAGTGCAAGAGGGTTCCCTTTTCTCCACACCCTCTCCAGCATTTATACAACAAAGTATTAAATGAGATAGTACTCACTCCTTTTGTAGTTCCAAGCACAAACTTCATTCATTTCCTCAGGGATGTGTTCTCTGGCCTCTAAAAGTAGATCAAGCCACTTGTTTTCATAGTACCTCATAGATTTCCTTTATAGCACTGATCATAGTTTGTAATCATATATATTTATATATTGCATTATATTTTAATAATGTAAATTACACCCCTTTTAAAATGAGATTTGGTGTGAATTCATGCTTGAATGGTGATTATTGATGCCCAAATTAATGTATGGCAAGCTTTATACAGTATTGATGCTTTAAAATGGGTTTTGGCATTTTAAAATAATCTTTTGTTAAAGATCCCCTCCAGGAATTATTTAATAGAGATACCTAGGGTGTGACTGTTGAAGTTAAGATTTCAGCTAGGAGCAGAACTTTATATAAGATACAAACCCTCTACAACCTTGCTCTGAATCCTGAGACAGTATCATAAGGAATTTTTTAAATCTGCAAATTTAATTAATTTTGGCCAAGAGAATTTGACTTTGAGTGCCTCCTGCCCCCTTCCTGCTTTGATCTCATGCCACCAACTCATCTGCTGCCAATGGTTCTGTCATGTGTCATGTTTGATCCAGTTGGGGGAGGCATATTGATATTATGTTTTAGCTACAATGAAATAAAATTGTTGCTATATTCCCTCAGGGGATAATTTTAAAGGAATTAACGTCCAACTATTCTTTGTCACCTACCTTTGGGTTCAATAATTGAAAACAATAATTTAAAAACTTATGTTCACCCCAACCAAATAACCACAATCTGCTCCTGCTATATGGCTCTATAATTGAGTTAGTTCGAAGAAATACAATAAAATACATTCCATAGTGTTGTTTTTGTATTTTACTGTATTAAGCCATTCCATGTGGTGAATGAACCACATATATGTGAAGTCTTTATTTTCTTCAGTTTAATAGTTATGTTGCAAAGGTTTTGGAACATATTATATTTTTGTTGATTTTTAGCACTTCATTGTAATCGTTTATGAAACCACCCCTAGTAATTATATTTTGGTTAAAAGATTCAGCAGATATTAATGTTTTCCTAAGGAAGGTATTAATGATCATTTAAGCAATTACTTTGAAAATTAATTGTGTGGGTGGGCAAATTAGGACAAGGATGGGCAAATTACTAAAGATTCATGGTCACAGCCAAATTTAGTTTGTTTGAAGGTAAATAAGAATTCAGGCAGGCCTTCTGAGCGTGAAGTAACATACATCAGTGTGGTAATAATGGAAGCATCACTTGTAATCCTCAAAGTCATTAAGTTAAAAAATATATATATATATATATATATATTCAAGTGTAGTAGTGTATCCTAATGTTTACATTTCTCATGGGGTCTTTGGGACATTCAGCGAGCCATTTGGGCTCTATCGCCATGAAGACCCCTTAGGCATCCTGGAAAATTATTGAAGAGATAGCACTGGAAATTTGGAATTAATACTCTGAAACAAAGAGAGATAATCCCTGCTCCAACCTTTGAGGAAGAGTCTTGGAGGTTTAAGGAATCCAAGAATATGAGAGTTACACATAGGCTCTTTGTGAGGTTGGTTCCTGGTCTGTGGGGAAAAGGACTTAGTGGGGCCATAAAGCAGTCTCTGGCCAAGTTCCCTAAGAACCTATCTCAAGGTGGGAGGTCGGAAAAACTGAGATTATTAACATTTTTAGAGCCAGTGATGGATACATTCACTAGTTAGTATTTTCATGAGCAGATCAGCCTATAACTGTAGCCTGATTCTTCACCAAAATATCACCCACCCCAGTGTTATTTCCTATGATTCTCCTCCTTAAATCTCCCAAACAAGCCATCTTCTCACCATTCCCAGAACGTTTCTACAAAATGACACACATTAACTCAGAAATGAGGATAACTGAGGGTTTGGGAGAAGGTAGTGGTAAAGGTTGACAATGGTGACAGCCAGTGTTGATTGGGAGACAGGGTTGGTGTGGCAGTATGTCAGTAGGTGCCTGACAGTAAGTGCACGGACCCTGGAACCCGACTGCTGTGACTTTGAGTCGTGGCTCTGACATCTACTAGCTTGATAACCTCAGGCAAGTTATTTGTCTCTCAGTTTCCTCATTTATAAAACCGGGGCAATAATAGCACCTACCTTGGAGTGTTGTTTTATTTGTAAAGCACTTAGAACAGGCACATAGGTTGCACTATATACTTTTATTTTAAATAATTTGAGCAGGTTATACATGCACTTTGGTTATAGAAAGAAATCATGAAAAGTCTAACAGAGTATTCTACCAGCTATATTGACAATGACTTGAAGACAGAAGAGACAAGAAGGCATGAGAACAAGTCAGCAGTGGGAATCCCCAAACATGACATATTAGGGCTTATATAAATTACAGTGGCAGCTTCAGAAAGGAAAAGATCTGCTGAGCTTCATGAAAAAACAGTAAGCAAAACATGATGATAGATTGGTTGGGGGGGATGAATTTGGAAATAAACTATCCTAAGCTTGTAATCTTGAGGGATTAGAAAGATGACGGTGCTGTTGACAACAATGGAGAAATTTGGAAAGAGATGCCTGTTTCTGCAGGAAAGACAGGAAGCTTAAGCCACATCAATGTAGAAGAAACAAATGGACCATGGGAGTTAAACTTACCATGGCCTGTTCATTTGACAGATGGGCTGCAGCTGAATCAATTGTGATGCTTCATTAGGATGTCTGATGTGTCTGTGATGTCCCATGCCACGGTCTGGTGGTTTTGCCACCTATAAACACACCCTCCATTCTGCGCTTAGGTTGGGTTTGTTTTTGGGATCCTGCTTCATCATAGAGGCGTGTCATGTGGTCATATTACATCTTGGAAAACAGAAAGATGTACTGAGATATATATATATATATATATATATATATATATATATATATATATATATACTTCAAAGCCCTAAATCTTTTTTTTTTAACATCTTTATTGGGGTATAATTGCTTTACAATGGTGTGTTAGTTTCTGCTTTATAACAAAGTGAATCAGTTATACATATACATATGTTCCCATATCTCTTCCCTCTTGCGTCTCCCTATCCCACCCCTCCAGGCGGTCACAAAGCACGGAGCTGATATCCCTGTGCAAAGCCCTAAGTCTTAAGCAAGTATAATTTACTTAATTCCTGCCCAAAAGGATTGCAAGACTATATCCTACCATATATATATATATATATATATATATATATATATATATATATATCTCCAAAGTTTAAGTCAATATGTGCTTGCATTAGAAAACAGAACTTGGCTGAAAGAAAGATGATGATGGTTTCATTTTTATTTGTATCTTCTTAACATCATGAGAGATACTTTCAGCCAACACTTACATAGTGATTGCCAGAGATTGTTCTAAGCTCTTTATACACGCTAAGTCATTTAATCATCACAGTCACGCTATGAGGTAGGTAACATTACTGTCCTCATAATAAGGAAGAGGAAATAAAGGTGCAGTGGAGGCTGGTGCTCTTAGGTTGGTTTCAGCAGAATTCTGAGATGAGGGTTTATGTGCGAGCGATTTATCAAGGAAGGGCTTGCTCCCAGGGGTGACCAAAGGGGAATAGGGGAGCAGAGGGGGGAAGAGGAGAAAGCCAAACAAGGGTCCAATGGAGACAAAGTCCTGTGGATAGAAGTATTATCCTCATCCTGCAGGGGAGCTCCGGGGTGGATGTTCCAGCTCAAAGTCACCCCAATCCAAGGCAGGGAAGCCGGGCTTTCATACTCCCATGCCAGAAAGTCAGTAGTTAAGGGCTGCCTGCCCTAGGCGGGATGTACCTCTGGTTCTCTGCACCCGTCAGCAAAGTGGCTTCAGTTGGTCTAAGGCGTCCTGCACAGAAGAACTGCAGATTCTGCCTGTTGGAGGCCAAAGTACAGCAAAGGTGGGAAATTGGGGCAGAGGTAGGAGTTGGGAGGCCCCAGAAGAATTGGGAGGGGAGGGGACCTGGAGGATGACCCTGTTAGCCTTACCAGTGTCTATCACATAGCTGAAGGGGATCCATCAGCAGACTGATTTTTTTGGGGGGGGGCGGGGGCTGTTATTTTAATTCATCAATTTGACTCATCCTTGGCTATGTAGATAGATCTAAGATATGTAAATCTACGTCTGTGTAACACACATACACCCCCCCACACACACACATATATACACACGAGAAATGCAAAGTTGATGCAGCCCAGATGTTACATGTCAGATATCGTAAACTGGTGACTCATGAGTTGAATGCAATCTACAGACATTCTTGGTTTGGCCCTGTCTGAGTCTTTGGGTTGAATTAATAGCCAGTATTTTAGAAGTTGGGAGATTTCAATGAAAACTCCTGATTCCTGACCTCTCCTGACATTCTTACCTCACATAATTGACTGGAGGAGGGTAGTAGATGCTGCTTCTTGAATCAGGGCATGTGCTGTCCAATTTGTCACGTTCTTTACCACCCCTGGTTATAACTCCAGCCCTCACCTCTCTTGCATGTCATCTCTGTGGCTCCTAAGGATATTTAAACATGCGACTCCTGTTATAAGAAATTTCTTGACCATGACAACCTTCACTAGTTTCTTGAGATGAACTACTCCTATCAGGTTCTCATAACTTCTTTCCTGTTCCTACTTGGAGGTTTTGACTATTGTGCACCCTTTCAGAGGAAGTATAGTATTAGGTTAATTCAGTCAATGTAGTCAGCAACCAGACCAGGTGGCTGTTTAATAACCTGGGTTGGCTTCTTCCTCATTGAAATTAACACAGCAATCGACAAACTATTCCTTTGCTCATCCTGCTAGAACTTCTATGGGCAGGAAACACAAACTCTTAAGAACACACCAAGTTGATAGGTAGTCAGTTTCTAATTATTTCTTGCTCAGTTCAAGATGTCCTAATAAATCTCTCAGCAGCTTCCAATATGTTTATTTTCTATGTCAAAGGAAACAGATATGAAAATGAAATCCTGAGCTGGATGGGAGTTGAAGTAAATTATAGTAATTTTCTGTTCAAACAAATAATTATATTGTTTCAACAAATAACCATCATTTTCCCTCATTTAAACCTTTGCTTTTAGGATTCCAATGAAAACATATATTAATGGGTCAAATCTTAAAACTGATGGCCTGGGAAAATCCTTAAGTTCTAAATACCACCCTACCCCTTCCCTTCTCATTTTAAATTTTAGGAGTGTTCTCTTGGACATTTTTTTGTAATCAACTCAGTGTAAAAAGATCAGACTCCATAATGAAGATGAAGTTAAAAGATCTTCATAAAGATCTTTTAACTTTTTTTTTCAGAAAGTTTAATCCTGGTTATAGGTCAGATGAAGCAAAAATGTCTGCTTTCTTTGATTGCTTTTTAAGCTATAATTAAAGAAGTTGAGATTATGCTTTTTAAAATGAACCAGGGTATAGGTAATGACCCTTTCACCAGTAAAAACGCTCTTATAACATTTATTAAACAAATCGTGATTCCCCTAGATGAATAAGGAAAGTTACATTTCCCCCCAAATATTTTAACCTGTTCGTATAAATTCACTTTTTAGTGCATAGTTATTATTAAATTTTATTCAAAATAAGTTGACTTTATAGTACTTTAACTATGAGACCTCAAACATTTTAAAAAACCTTTGGAAAGGTTGAAATTGGGTTAGAAGTCTGAATTGGGGCCACAGTTATCTCCAAATAAATCCTTTTAGAAACCCAAATGAAAGCAAATGTTCTCTCCCATAAGCTATCTGTACTCCCCGCAGTTATTCTTTTTATAATTTCTTTACTATTTATCTGGCCTCCTGGGTTTTTTGTTTGTTTGTTGTCTTTGCTATTAAATGGACAAACTTAAAATTAGATGCTTGGGATCTGCCTGCAGTGTAAAATATACTGGAGGAAAAAACTCTAACTTTGGGGGGTGATATATATATATATATATGTTTTTTCTTTTTGTTTGGAAACAGAGAAAAAGGTTAGTTGTTTGTTACTTTCCAATGACCGTTTTTGCTAGGGAGTTGGATTTTTGTAATTTGTGGTTTTAGAGGCTAGGGTAGCACAAATTTAGAGAGACTACTCAATTCCTGGGATCGAGATCAGATCATGCTTTTCTCCCCTCCCCTTCCCCCAAATAAGGAGAGGCCTTAGTTTTTTAAGGAACCTCCATACTGTTCTCTATAGTGGTTGTATCAATTTGCATTCCCACCAACAGTGCAAGAGTGTTCCCTATTCTCCACACCCTCTCCAGCATTTATTGTTTCTAGATTTTTTTATCATGGCCATTCTGACCGGTGTGAGATTACCATACGACCCAGCAATCCCACTACTGGACATAGACCCTGAGAAAACCATAATTCAAAAAGAGTCATGTACCAAAATGTTCATTGCAGCTCTATTTACAATAGCCAGGACATGGAAGCAACCTAAGTGTCCATCGACAGATGAATGGATAAAGAAGATGTGGCACATTTATACAATGGAATATTACTGAGTCATAAAAAGAAATGAAATTGAGTTATTTGTAGTGAGGTGGATGGACCTACAGTCTGTCATACAGAGTGAAGTAAGTCAGAAAGAGAAAAACAAATACCGTATGCTAACACATATATATGGAATCTAAGAAAAAAAAAAAAGGCCATGAAGAACCTAGGGGCAAGATGGGAATAAAGATGCAGACCTACTAGAGAATGGACTTGAGGATATGGGGAGGGGGAAGGGTAAGCTGTGACGAAGTGAGAGAGTGGCATGGACATATATACACTACCAAACGTAAAATAGATAGCTAGTGGGAAGCAGCCGCATAGCAGAGGGAGATCAGCTCGGTGCTTTGTGACCACCTAGAGGGGTGGGATAGGGAGGATGGGAGGAAGGGAGACGCAAGAGGGAAGAGATATGGGAACATATGTATATGTATAACTGATTCAGTTTGTTATAAGGGAGAAACTAACACACCATTGTAGAGCAATTATACTCCAATAAAGATGTTAAAAAAAAAAAAGGAGAGACCTTCTTATCTACCTTTGGAGGACACGTCTTTCAGTGTCCTCTGAAGCTGGGAAGGCAGTGCTGTGAATGCAGAGAGATTTGCAGGAGAAAGAGGTCTGAGATGGAAGAAATCTTTTGGTTTTGTCCTGGTCTGTCCCTCACGAGGCATGTCATCTTGGGAAAATCGTTTCCCCATTTGTGAAATGAGATTGATAATCATTGCTCTGCTTTGCTTGCAGGGTTATTGCAGAAGGAACAAATGAAATGTTATATAAAAAAGCCTTCCACTGAAGGATTTCCATTGCTATGGTTTCTCTTGACCTATATGGGTACATAAATATTTTACTTTTTAGTATATATAACAACGGAGAGTATTTCATTGCATAGAATGTCATTACGTTTTTGTGCAATAGATGTCAGTAGAGCTCTACGGTCAACTGGTATCACTGCTTGGTTAGGATGATCTGTTCTTGGAAAATTTTCAAAGCAAACTCATTGTGCTTTTGCTTTCTTGCAACTTTTTACCAAATGGCCATGAATTCATGTGTCCTTGCCCCATACCCACCCTCATATCCGTCTTACTAGAATTCTGCTTTCAGCACAATTTTCTGCCTTATTGGAGCTTTCCTCCTCTTCATTTTTCTGGAGGGATTTCTACAAAATTATTGTTTTTCAAGAGCTCCTTTAGCAGAAAATGTGAAAACCAAGAGAAAACCCGCTACATAGTAAATTCACAAAAACAATTTAGAATAGTTATTGCAGACAGATTTAGTGCTTTTAAAATTAAATGTCACCAAAAAATCCTGTTTGCATTTACTTTTTCCTCACTATCCTCCCCCCTATTTTAGGTTTCATTCTAATTGAGAAATGAAGCAGATATACCAGAGGGCGCTTTGCCTTACTCAGAAATGCTTAGCAGACAAACCCTCTGTTTTTCAAAAATGCTGACTCTCTCTATAGAAAAGAAAAATAAACCTTTTGAAAATGTAGTTATTCTTGCTTCCTCGAAATAGCTACAAAGCTCAAGTTAAAGCATATGGTTTTAGGGCCATTGCCCATTCTTTGGGGAGAATTATGCTCTTTCCAAAAGTACAGAACCAGTTGTGAAGCGGGGCCGTGTTTTAGCTGGCTTCTTCCGCCACAGAAGATTTCACTAGTTTAATTACGTTTTTGATTTTCAATTTGAAAATCATTTACAAGTGTAAAAATTAAGGAAGTGCAGGAAGTGTTCAGGATTTTTTTTTTCATCTAAGAAGAAAGTGCACTCAGTGTTCAGTGTCTGAAATTTCCCAAGATCTCTGTGTTACATTCAAATATAGGAATTTAAAAAGTTAAATTGCTTTGAAGTGAGACATGCCATTCATTTTCAAATATCACTTTAAAAAATATTAATATCTACTCATATAAGGCAACCCAACAGCGTTGTATTCCATTCTGTACAATTGCTGTTAGTTGGAATGAGAATTATTCAACCATTTTTACTGGATGTCTAGTATTAAATAGGCACTACCTCATATATATGTGCTAAATGCTGAAGATAAATGGTGAGAAAACCCAGCCCTCTTGGAGCTTACAGTCTAGTGGAAAATACAAGTATTAATCAAATAACCATACAAACAAATGGAAAACTGCAAATCTGACACCCTCCCATGTATCCGTTCCACTTCCCTGCTTTATCTGTTTTTAAAATACTTATCATCCTGTGACATTTATCTTTATTTGTTTGTTTATTGTCTGTTTCCCATCCTAAAATGGCAGCTCCATAAGAGAGACATTGTCTGCCCTGTTCAGTGATATAGCTCTAGCACCTTGTACAGAACTTGACACATGGTAGGTGCTCAATAAATATTCCTTGGATGAATACATTAATAGAGTACTGTCAGAAGTATTCAGTGTTCAGAGATCCCTTATTAAAAGAAGTTGATCTCATCAGGGAGGTCAAGAAAGGCTTCCTCGCCAAAGTGATGCTTGAGCTAAAAAGAAAAGTAGGCATTGATTAGGCTGAGAAAGGATGGAAGATCATTCAAGGCAATATGTGCAAAGACCCTGTGGCAAGAGGGAGTGTGAAAAAGATAGGACAGAAAGAAGGCCTGAAGGACAGAGGAGGAGAGACCAAGTGAAACTGGATTGCAAGATGAAAGAGGAAGGGAAGGGGGAGGCCAGACCATGTAGGACCTCGTAGGTTGAATTAAGAAGTCAAGAAGTTATCCTTATTCTAAAAATAATGAAAAATCATTTGAGTATTCTAAGCAGGGAGGTGACTTAATCAGATTTGAATAGATTGCTCACCTAGAGTGAATTTGGGAAACCCAGCTAAAAGGCGGTGGTCCAGATGAGCAATGTGGGTAGTTTGAGCTAAAGTACTAGTAGTGGGAATTGGAGTAGATACATGCAGAAGTAAATGCTTCCATGGAAATTTAAGAGGCAGAACCAATGAGAGTTGGTGAAGAGTTGGGCAAAAGGAGAGAGAGAAGAAGGTGTCAGGGTTGAGCTGAAGTTTATGGCTTGAATGATGGAACGGTGGTGCCATTCAATGAAACAGGGATGCTTGAAAGAGCATCAGGTTTGAGAGAGAAGATGATGAGTTCAGTTCTAGTTATGTTGATTTCAAGGTTTCTTGGACGCCCTGGAGGACATATTAAGTTGGAGATAGTCCAGAGTTTGGAAAGTCTGGGCTGGAGCTATAAATATGTGAGTTTTCCAGAGAAGGTAATTAAAATCGTGGGCTAGAGAATAGACTGAGGAGAGGAGAGACTTGCAGTTTCATGTAAATATCTCTGGTTTTAGGTGAAGGATGGAAATGCAGACCAAGCCCTCATGCAAGCTGGCAGGCCTGGCCATCCATGCCCACAACAGAAGCATAGTGGATGACATTTGGTGCTCACTTGGTAGAGACTTCAAAGGACCATAGACAGCAACCTTCTAGACCTTTCTAGATTCAAGCATAGCTAAAAATCAACTTCTTCTTCCTCCTTAACAAGGGACAGAAGAGAAAATCTGATGGTATTTTTACCTTGATAAAGTATTTTACCAAGCCTATACTTTAAAATATTCATTCTTTATGGTATGTCTATGTATATTCAAAAAATAAAATCACTGTTGTAATTTTTTCATTGATCAGATATTAATTTTGCAATTAAAAGAATTTTTAAAAAATATATTATTTCTTAAGCATTTAGAGGGAGATGTGTTTGTGATTTTACCCAGGCAGTTGACCAGACACTTGAAAATTAAAATTATGTTCATAACTCACACCAACTGAGGGGTTATTATGAGCCAAGTGCTGTTTTAAGGGCTTTATAAGGTTTACTTCCTTTACTCAACCCTAGGAGGTGGCTACTATCATCCCCATTAGATAGATGAGGGAACTAGCACAGCAGGGTCAGCAGATTGGTTCAGGGTCACACAGATGATAAGCGGTAGGGCCAGGATCTGAACCTGAGAAGTCTCCTTCAGAGGAAATACTCATAATAACTGTGCCAGACTTTCTTAAAAATCCACTATGCACATTTTTAAATGTTTCGTATTTTGAGTTCGACTGAAAGCCTTTAGTAAGAATTTTATGAAATACTCGGTGATTTGCAGGTTCTGGTGAACATTAAAGAACCTGTTTAGGCCTGCTACCCTATTTCCCAACCAAATTCCCTTTGGTTGCCTAGGCTGAAACAGCCCCATAAGGCCACTCTGGCCCCTGGGTTCGTTCTGGCTTGTAGAATAATATGTGATACCCTGATTGAATTTTAATATAATGCTTTGGGGCCTCTTAGTCATAGTACACAGATCTTCTCGACTCGAAACAGAGGTGTGTCCAGACATGAGGGCACAGGGAAAACATTTAACAAAATTCCCCATAAATATGAAGGTGGAAGATTTGGTGGTTTATGTCATCTGGCAAAACTTTGGAGTAGATGTCACAGCCATTTTTGAAATAATACCTCAAGTCCTAACAACCCCAAAAGGCAAACTGCAACACCTATCACACTGCCACTTTCAAGTGTTCATCTGAATCCCCGCTCTGGGCACAAAGGAGACTTCAAGGGGAGACACAAGAGACCCAGTTCAGACCCCCCTCCTTCGTTCTTCCCCTGCTGCAGGCTCCCGACGGCACTCCCTCCCCTGTTACAGCTCTAAATCCTGCAACGTTCGCTGGTCCCTCCAGCCACAGGATTTGGCAAGGAAACTGAAGTGGAAATTAATTTCAGTTTAGATCCAGAGCAAAGGCTTCATTTCTGTTTTCCACTCACTCATCATCTGATGAATGGTAGGGGGAAAATGGGCTAGAAAAAGAGGATAAAAGAGTTTCTGTAGAGTCACTAAATTTTGAGAGCAGCAAAGACTATGGCTGAAAGAGTCTGAAATTCATGCCTTCCTAATTCTGTAATAGTAATGATAACTTTATTTTTTCATTTTATTTTTGTCAATTTTTATTGAAATATAGTTGATTTACAATGCTGTGTTAGTTTCAGGTGTACAGCAAAGTGATTCGGTTTACATATATATTATATATATATGTATATATCTCGTTTTTAGATTCACTTCCATTATAGTTATTATAAGATATTGGGTATATTTCCCTGTGCAGTAGAGTAGGAACTTGCTGGTTATCTATTTTATATATAGTAGCGTGTATATGTTAATCCTAAACTCCTAATTTATCCCTCTCCACCTTCCCCCTTTGGTAACCATAAGGTTGTTTTCTATGTCTGTGAATCTATTTCTGTTTTGTAAAATAAGTTCATTTGTATCATTTTTTTAAATTCCACATATAAGCAATATCATATGATATTTGTCTTTGTCTGGCATACTTCACTTAGTATGATAATCTCTAGGTCCCTCCATGTTGCTGCAAAATAGTAATAATAACTTTAAAACGATAGTAAATGTTCAAGAGCCTTCCCAATTCTGTAATAACGATAGTAACTTTAAAATGATAATAAAGGTTAATATTGATTAAGTGCCAGGAACACCTCTGAGCATTTTTTGAGTATTACGTCTTTTAATGTGAGGACAACAGCCCTAGCAGGTAGATAATATTATCCCTTCTCCTTTTTTTTTTTTTTTTTTTTTGGTACGCGGGCCTCTCACTGTTGCGGCCTCTCCCGTTGTCCGTTGTGGAGCACAGGCTCCGGACGCGCAGGCTCAGCGGCCACGGCTCACGGGCCCAGCCACTCCACGGCATGTGGGATCTTCCCGGACCGGGGCACGAACCCGTGTCCCCTGCATCGGCAGGCGGACCCTCAACCACTGCGCCACCAGGGAAGCCCCCTTCTCCTTTTTTGATGCAGAAACCAAGGCACAGAGAGGTTAAATAATTTGTCCAAGTTCACACAGCTAATTATTATCAATCTGCAATTTGCACCCAGGTGGATTTGCACAGCTTACACCCCAGAGCCTGCCCTCTTGACTACCATGAACATTCAGTTACCAAGGTGTGCCCGTCCTCGTGAAAGGCCTGGGCAGGAGGGGTTTGGTTAGGACTGACTCACTCAGTGGGCCTGAGAGCACAGTTGGGGTGCTTGCAGCATGGGAGAAGGAACCAACATTTCTCTGAAGAAATAAGGAGCAAGCTGACTCCACTGCAGGTGACATAGAATGGGCGAATTCTGGCACGTTCTGGGAGCATGGGGCAGAGAACACAGGCATAGGAGAAACGGCTGGGGGTGCTCCTTATGAGGGCTATGAGATAAACCCTCCTCTCCCTGGCATAAGGCTGTGGCTTCATAATTCCTTTTCCCTGTGAAGTCTGTACTTTATAAATCAAAGGGGTCTCCCCAAGGGCTCTTTCACTGTGGGAGCATCCAATCCTGGCCCTAAAACCTCCCAGGACAGTCACACCACATGGACACACGGCCTGCTCTGCTTGGTTCAATCCTGCTCTTTTGATCCTTGGTGTAACGTCTTTCCTGCAGCTAGACAAAGTTTGGCCAGGTGTCATGTTTTCCCTGCCTGCTCCCACAAATAAGGCAGATTTGAAAGATTTGTCATTAGTGGAATTTTGCCTTGTGGCTGGCACATGGTAACAGACATCTAATAAATCACTCTGTGTGTAAGCAAATGAATAATAGAACCGTCCGTGGCTCTTTGCGTATCTCCAATCTGGCCACAGGACACTTATTTTCAAGATGCTACTAGTCTTCGCTCGCAGGGCATGAGTAGGTCCAAAACCTCATGATAATATCACCGTGAACTTTAGCTTACCAACGTTTCTTCCCCAGAGTACTGCCACAGAGGCAAACACTAACTTCCTGTGTTGGAGGTCAGACATTCTGAACCACCCTCACATTCACGTCGGGCACCTGAAAATTTATTCTGTTTCAGAGAAAAACAACCAGTCTGTGCACCATGGCCCTTGGTTAGCCTGTTTTCAAGTGGAATGTTAAGTTTCTCACCGGGCCGCACCCTGAGCACACCCACTTAGATTATAAACATTCAGAAAATTGCAGGCCTTCACCATCTAATTGGCAGTGCTTTTCTGAATAAAAATACGGCCACCCACATGCCACATTTGCTACAGCTGGCAATGAATCAAAAGGCAGGGACACTCCCAACAGTGACCACAGCTCTGCTCCACTGGGTAGAGAATTTTTCTAATGACCTTTTGTTTCCCCAAGCATCTCAGTAGCACTTGGGCTGATTGTATAGACCAGGTTATTAAACAGAATGGTAAGATGTACTGTGGTGTGTTTTTGAAGTGTTGCCAGCATCATCGGATGCCAAGAAGAGAAATGGCCAGTCTGGAATTGTGCACTCAGCAGGAATTCCCGGGCCCTCACTGAGCGCGCTTCCCGCACATAGACTACCCTTTTCTCCTAGACTTTGTTCTCGAAGATCCTGCAGCTCAGATTCAGACACTTCCTTCCTAGCTGTTACCAGGTAAAAAAAGGTACCCGTGTATCGACTGACAAGCAGACATGGAGAGGTGTTTATGACAACTTGCTAAATGAGAAAAGCAGGTTACAAACGTTATACGGTATTTGATTCCAATTTTGTAAAATAACAACATAAAGACATACAGGGAAAAGCTGTTAACAGTGATTATCTCTGTGTAGTGATATTATTAGGTTTTTATTTGATCATTTTCATTCATTGATACTGTCTACGTATATTTATTTCTTTATAACAAATAAAGTAAATTAATAAGCAAAAGAGGGACTTCCTTGGTGGCACAGTGATTAAGAATCTGCCTGCCAGTGCAGGGGACACGGGTTCGAGCCGTGGTCCGGGAAGATCCCACATGTCGCGGAGCAACTAAGCCCGTGTGCCAAAACTACTGAGCCTGCGCTCTAGAGCCCACAAGCCACAACTACTGAGCCCGCGTGCCTAGACCCCATGCTGCGCAACAAGAGAAGCCGCTGTAATGAGAAGCCCACGCACCACAACAAAGAGTAGCCCCCACGAACCACAGCTAGAGAAAGTCCACGCGCAGCAATGAAGACCCAATGTGGCCAAAAATAAATTAAATTAATTCATTTAAAAAACTAAGCAAAAGAAAAGAAAACCTACCATCTTTTATGGCCAGTTTCAAATCTGACTTTCTTTTAGAATCTTTCAAGACAGTGCTATCTGGAAGGAATCTTTCCCTTATCTAAACGTATATAGAAGATGCATAAACACATGTAGGATACATAGAATCGCATGTGTGCTTCTATAACAACACTTACAACTCCTCTCCTTGAACTATAGTTTTGAAGAGTGTCATCCTCTCTGGCTTCCCATGGTAGATTTTAAGTACTTTGAGAGCAAAGGCTGGGTTTGAGTCTTTTTCTGTCTCCGATAGCAACTAACGCTCACTTCCAAGCAGCTGCCAATGATAGGCAGACAGGACATTCTTTTTGAGTGAGTAAGTATGCACATCTTTGGGCACATTCTATGTTTATGAAAGGTCCCACCAAAATTTACTCTTTCAAAATTAAAAATCCTGTCTTTTTCGAAAACTCTAATTCAAAAAGATACATGCACCCCAATGTTCATAGAAGCGCTATTTACAATAGCCAGGACATGGAAACAACCTAAATGTCCATCGACAGAGGAATGCATAAAGATGTGGCACATATATACAATGGAATATTACTCAGCCATAAAAAGGAATGAAATAATGCCATTTGCAGGAACATGGATGGACCTAGAGATTATCATACTAAGTGAAGTAAGTCAGAAAGAGAAAGACAAATATCATATGATATCACTTATATGTGGAATCTAAAAAGTGATACAAATGAACTTATTTACAAAACAGAAACAGACTCACAGACATAGAAAATAAACTTCTGGTTACCAAAAGGGAAGGGGGGGGAGGAATAAATTAGGAGTTTGGGATTAACAGATACATACTACTATATGTAAAATCAATAACCAACAAGGACCTACTATATAGCACAGGGAACTATATTCAATATCTTATAATAACCTATAATAGAAAAGAATCTGAAAAATAATATGTATGTATAACTGAATCATTTTGCTGTACACCTGAAACTAACACGACATTGTAAACCGACTATACCTCAATTTAAAAAAAAGTTCTGTGTCTTCTTAATGAAGTGAATAACTAAAAAACTTTATATAGGTATTTTGCCATGGCTAATATATTCAAAAATAACAAAATCAATATCACCAAATAGAAGATGCAGTGAACTCTTGGGATAAACCATAATGGAAGAAAAATATTAAAAAAAAGAGGGCTTCCCTAGTGGCGCAGTGGTTGAGAATCTGCCTGCTAATGCAGGGGACACGGGTTTGAGCCCTGGTCTGGGAGGATCCCACATGCCGCGGAGCAACTAGGCCTGTGAGACACAACTACTGAGCCTGCGAGCCACAACTACTGAGCCTGCGCATCTGGAGCCTGTGCTCCGCAACAAGAGAGGCCGCAATAGTGAGAGGCCCGTGTGCCGCGATGAAGAGTGGCCTCCGCTAGCCACAACTAGAGAAAGCCCTCGCACAGAAACAAAGACCCAACACAGCAAAAAATAAATAAAATAAATGAATAAACTCCTACCCCCAACATCTTCTTAAAAAAAAAAAAAAAGAAAGAAAGAAAAAGAAGATGCAGTGAGGTTAGCTCTGGGACTCCAAAGAACAGTAACAGAATTACATGGATGCTTTGTTTCTTATGGTTGATGCCTGCACTTCTCAAATCATAGATGCTGCTTTTCATTTCCCAAAGCTCTTAATTTATCCTGAGATGCTAAGAAATAAGTCGAAATTCCAAAGGTTAGCCAGGAAAAGGTGAAGTGAAATTCAACTTGTGATTATTTCTAAAAGGAATCGTGACATGTGACTTATTTAGTGTGTTGGCTTCAACCTAGTAGAATTCCTAGAAGATAATCACAGATTTATCTACAATGTGCAAAATAGGATGCAGAAGTAAATCAAGGCATTTATGTGCAGGCTTAGCAAGTGGGGAAGATCGGATAGGCCTTTGTTTTCCCCAACTGAGGAAAAAAGACCCCGGGCTCGGATTTGGGGCCTCTCTACTCAGTGTTCACAAGGATCCTCATTCAGCTCACATTCTGATCAGCTTCTCAGGGCCTGTGGAACCTGTTTCACGTATACCTTCACCACATCACTCCCAACTCAGCCCGCCTCTTTAATTTCCAGCTCCAGCCATGCCTTAAACATCTTTCTAAACTCAAAGGTTTTATCGGGATACCAGACATCAGGGTCTGATTCTTTTACAATTTGTATTTTTTCATACACTCAACAAACATGTATGGAGTACCTACTATGTGCCGGGCTAGTTGCTGCGGATAAAGTAGTGAGCAAGACAGGCAGCATGCCTGCCTTTGGAGAGTTTCCGGTCCAGCAAGGGAAAGCAGACACTATGCTCCAAATAAACAGCCAAATAGTTGTTTCCTTCTGGTTGTCATAAACCCTGTGTATGAAAAGCATAGTGAAGAATGACAGTGAATAAGCAGCATTTCTTTATCAATCTGAGGAGTCGGGGCAGGCCTCTCTGAGGAAGCCAAGCCCTAAGGCTAAGTTCAGAGTCTCCTCCACAGAGAGGAGAACACGTGTAAAGGCACTGAGGCCAGGACTGTGGAGCATCCTAGGAACTGAGAAAGGCTGCTGTGGTCACGTAAGGCCTTGCAGGTCACACAAGAAGATATTTATCCACAGAGCAATAGGGAGCCATGGAAGGTAACGGGGACAGGGAAGCAACACATCCAGATTGCAGCTCTTAAAGACCTCTCTGGCTGCTGTAAGGAGAATGCATGAGAGGGACTAAAGGCAGCAGGGTCACCAGTAGGAGGCCTTTGGGTCATCGAGGTAACAGGTGATGGGGCTGCAAGCAGCATGCAGCACTGTGGAAGTGAGGATGGGGAGAGGTGAAGGATTCAGGATGTGTTTTAGAAAATATAGGCAAACCCCAAACAACAACAACAACAAAAAAATAGAATCTGTGTCACCATCTGTAAGATGTACTAAAATTAATGCTGGACATAATAAAAGATTTCAGTCTGACCCTTCAGTCCAATCCAGTTTACTTTCATAGGTTTATGAGACTAAAGACTTCACTGGACAATATAATTATATATATTCCACTAGTTGATTTGTTTTCTTAAAATTCTTCTCTAAACTTTCTAAAGGGACACTAGAGACCACCACTCCTGGAATTATGAAGTTTAAATCAGTCAGGCTTGTTGAGCTCCAAGTATGTGCAAGGCCTTCTCTGATATTAAAAAATATGTGGCCCCTGTCCCCAATGGGCTTGTCATCACTGGCAGAAAAATCTTGACCTATTGATTAATTTATAGTTTGCCTTGTTCCAGAAAAAATTTAAGGAGGCTTCAAGGGATTCAAATATACAGCAGGAAAACGTAAATTGAAAGAGGAATGAAAGGAGAAAGAAAAATAAGGGTGGTGTTCTAAAATGAGGCCAGGAGTGCGGCTAAGTATGCATACAGCTTTGGCCTCACCCAGATGAGGGAATTCGATCAAACAAAACGAACTCGACAGCTGCAAATGACCATCCAACCCCTTTATGTAGCTCTTCCTCTCTTTACCCTATTGTAATCTTGGGTCTTTTCCATTTCAAAGTCCAGATTGTGCTCCAAACTGGGTCAGTTTGTCAATATTTATGGAGTTTTGTTATTTGAAAGGCATCCTTAATTAAAAGATGGACAGAATGAGTGCCAATATCTTCATGCAAACTCACCATCACCACCAGAAAGACAACTCAAAGCTTATGACCCTCAGACAGGTCACTACTGGCTCCTGTGAAAATAAACATAGGAACATTTGGGGGTAATATATAGTCTTTTGGTAACCAGGAAGGGATGGAAAAACGGAGTTGTTCCAAGTATAAGTAACAATCTGAATTTAGATCCAAGAAGAAGGAAACTATAGTAAGAGAAGCAGCATCAGCAAAACACAGCAATGCTTATCACCTGGCTCCTGGCCATCTGCCTCATTGGACGCAAATCCTCTCCAAAGCCCGGCTTCCATCCACTTCTCCGTGGCACTGATGTGGGCTCGGTTCATAGAAGATATTCAGCGCTTGGGGAACAAATACATGTTGAATAATAGAAAGAAAAGCATGCCTTTTGCCTCCAATGGGTGTTAAATAGTTACAACTCTTGAAGCTAAGCAGGTAACTCCTCTGGGCCTCGTTTTCTCATCTGTCGAAGTAGAGTGCATGCAGCAAAGATCGCTAATTACCGGCCCACCTTCCTTCCATCTTTGCTACGGCTGTTTCTTATATGGAGACTCTTCGTCTCACAGCAGCTCTCTAGGGATTTTGCAGGCTGGCTCATAGAGAATTCTGACTTACACTCTAAAGGAGACTCACTTAATCCTAGAGTTGAGAAGGAGCTAGCCCTGGTGACATCCCACTGGTACTGAAGGTCAGCTGTGTGACAGCAGATTAACCATGACGTATGAGTAACTAAGAGCTAGTTTGCAAGCCTTGCTTTAAATGACTTTCTAACTGGAAGTACCTAGAGAAGAGCAGGTATGGTCGATTTGTAGTGCCCAGAATGTATCAGGGACTTCATGGCTTCATGAAAACACTTTGAGCAACGAGTGAAAAAACATTGCCAATATTTAGTACATTGATGCTTTGAAAGCAGTCCCTTGATATCTTCGTTTTTTAAAAATATCCTTTGAAAAATATTACGAGATGGAATGTAGCATTAACAAGTGATAGGAAAAATATATTGCTATTTTGAAAAAACATTGAAGGATTTTGTAAATAACATTGATGCATTCTGACTTTTATGAATAATAAGATTGTCCACTATTATAATAGAATATTTCTTTTGTCTGAGGAATGTAAATGTTTATTCTCCCAGGCCCACCAAACAAAAGGACTCACAAAGTATCTTTTAAACAACATATTGCCCTGGAGTTTATAAAATATAATCCAGTATTCAGAAATTAGAATTCAAATAGATATGCACCTATCACAAGGTCCAAAAATGACTGACTGTTTCAAGGTATTGCCCTAAATAACATGGTAACATGATCTATGGAAAAACCATGTGACCATATGAGAGAACTTGGCCTTACATGCCTAGCTATTCAATGTCAAAAACACAACCACCAACAGCATTTTCAGAACCAAACCTCACCACAGATTATATGCTCTATATAAGTCCCAAATTTCTCCTGCCAAAGCAAGAGAATTTTTACGTTCTGTAGATGTTCTGAAGGGGAAGACCTCTCGAGCTTCCTACTTAAATAGATATTACTAAACACACACACACACACACACACACACACACACACACACACACACACACCCCTCAACATTAGGGATTGATTGAAACCAACTTAAAACAAATGAACTCCCTCTCCTAGGGGGGCCCAGCCAGCCATCGAGGAGCCAGATGAAGGACACTGGGCCTCTGTTAAATAAAACCTGGGTCAGGGGCCTGCATACTTACCAGTTCCTTCAATGCTTATGCAAGATACTGTTACTTTATAGCAAAATGATTCCATTCTTGGCAGGGTGCGGTTTTTAACATGCACAGGCGACGCTCCAGTCTTTTCCAGGCTTTCCTGCTCACCCCTATTTAGCTCTAGCTGGTGGCTCCCGCTCTGTGTCAACATTCTGCTTGCCGGCCAGAGATGAAGTCACCGTACTGGCTTTATGAGCTCTCACAGCTGCACGATACCCGCCCTAGACTCTCACTGCAGCAAGGAAATGTGCCTGCAGAGCTTCCAGCCACACTAGTCAGTTCTGAAGGTGTCAGGGAGCAGCCCTCTTTTTTCCGAGGGGGCTACATCCCTCTGAAAGGTCAGCCTCCAAGCTTCCAGGCCAGTGGGGTGGGCCAATGCCACTCCAGAGCCTTTCCCAAGGCCCTGCCCTGTGTAGCTGTTGAGGCCACGGCAGAGCTTTTCCCATCTGTGTTCTATTAGTTCCTCTAAGCTGGAGCCTCATGGGGCCAGATTCCCAATGGATAAAATATTCAGAGGAGTGTTCACATCGTTGTAGAGTTTTTGATTTCTCCTGGTCCATTTCATGTCCTCTGTTGGAAGGCAATGAAGAAGCCTATTTTCCTCTGTCTTTGAAATTAGTCACTTTCTATAAAGCACTAAACAAAATGGTCCTCCTTTTAGCAAAAGAATGGGGAAAAGAATTCATTTAGCAAAACAGTGGGATGAGAGCTGTAAGGTAGGATGAGGATAATGGAAGAGAATGACAAGTCATCTTCATAATACCATGTAAAATATTAGAAAATATTCGACAGAGAGCTATTTCCTCAAGCAGCAATCAGTATCAGGCATCTACTAATATGGAGGTATGAGTATATAGCTACTAATATTTAGTTGATTATAATATACTGATGAAATTAAAATTAAAACATAGAAATGGAATTTTAAAATATACTAACAGAATATTGATTTTAAAAATGGGTACTTAGAGGGCTTCCCTGGTGGTGCAGTGGTTGGGAGTCCACCTGCCGATGCAGGGGACACGGGTTCGTGCCCCGGTCCGGGAAGATCCCACATGCCGTGGAGCGGCTGGGCCCGTGAGCCATGTCCGCTGAGCCTGCGCGTCCGGAGCCTGTGCTCAGCAACGGGAGAGGCCACAACAGTGAGAGGCCCGCGTACTGCAAAATAAGTAAATAAATAAAAATAAAAAAGATCATAGACAAGAATAGACTGAACAAACTTGCTGTAAAACAGAAGGACTGGTATCTGTGGCAGGTAGGAAGGAAAGGGTTTGGTTGGGGACATTCAGGCCCTGGGTGGGACTGTTTGTTGAGGAGGTCTCTGACACAGCCCTCACAGGCTAGCTGGATACCTCAAAGGTGACCATGTCTTGAGGTGCAGCCCACGTTCCACCTGTGTTATCCCAAAGGCACCTGGAATCCTGCAGGAGCTCAGCCTCCTGTAAGGGGAACTGGAAGCAGATGCCATTATCTGTTTTCATCTGAACTAAAACCAGGAATCACCAAAGTCTTGACCAAAAGCAGACTGAGGATCCCATGAATCTGCAAGATGCACATCATCTAACACTGGGGATGGGGAGCTTGTCCTCTAGTTGACAGGAAGATCTGTTAGCAGCAAACGTTCCCTTTATAAGAAAAATGCAACTACTTAGAGCAACTTATTTATGTTCAAGCTGAAGAAGCAGATGAAGTAGTAAAGGCATCTTGCTTCGATAACACTACACTGGAATAATATAAATGATATTTCAAAAGCATTTAACTTCAGGAAATACTAAGGCACCCACATGCCTCGCTACTGGGGAGGATAAATTGGGCAAGTCTTTGGAGGACAAGGTGCCAATACACATCACAAATGTTAAACATATGTAACCCTCACTCTGGTAATTCCACCACTAGGAATGGATACTGTAGAAATAATCAGATATACCCACAAAGATCAATGGGCAACACTGCTCCTTGTAGTGTTATTTTTAATGGAAAAAGAAAGGCAAAAAGTATCTAAATCTTTCAACAATGAGGGATTGCTTAAAAACTTGTACCTACACTTTAGAAAATTAGGCAGCTATATTTTATTTTATTTTATTTTTTCGGCATGTGGGCCTCTCACCGTTGTGGCCCCTCCCATTGTGGAGCACAGGCTCCGGACGCACAGGCTCAGCAGCCGTGGCTCACGGGCCCAGTCGCTCCGCGGCATGTGGGATCTTCCCGGACCGGGGCACGAACCCGTGTCCCCTGCATCGGCAGGAGGACTTTCAACCACTGCGCCACCAGGGAAGCCCAGGCAGCTATATTTTAAAGGAATCCAATGAAAATTCTTTTAAATTATTAAAAATATTTTTGTAGAAAAAGATGTTCAATGAAATAATGTTGATATGATGTTGTCTTTAAATAGATTTTAGGTTTTAGATAACAAAACAGTATATACCGTATGAGCTCACTTTTGGAGAAAAAGTCAAACTACATATTCATTCATTTATTGAGCACCTAAAGAGTGAAGAGAAAGAATTCAACAACATACACATAGAGGGAGGAGCTTCAAGATGGCGGAGGAGTAAGACGTAGAGATCACCTTCTTCCCCACAGATACATCAGAAATACATCTACATGTGGAACAGCTCCTACAGAACACCTACTGAACGCCGGCAGAAGACCTCAGACCTCCCAAAAGGCAAGAAACTCCCCACGTAGCTGGGTAAGGCAAAAGTAAAAAGAATAAACAGAGACAAAAGGATAGGGATGGGACCTGCACTAGTGGGAGGGAGCTGTGAAGGAGGAAAGGTTTCCACACACTAGCAGCCCCTTCGCGGGCGGAGACTACAGGTGGCAGAGGGGGGAAGCTTCGGAGCCGTGGAGGAGAGCACAGCAACAGGGGTGCGGAGGGCAAAGCGGGGAGATTCCTGCACAGAGGATCCGTGCCGACCGGCACACACCAGCCCGAGATGCTTGTCTGCTCCCCCGTGGGGGGCGGGCAGGGCTGGGAGGTGAGGCTTGGGCTTCGTTCGGAGCGCAGGGAGAGGACTGGGGCTGGCGGCATGAACACAGCCTGCAGGGGGTTAGTGCACCACGGCTAGCTGGGAGGGAGTCCAGGGAAAAGTCTGGACCTGCCAAAGAGGCAAGAGACTTTTTCTTGCCTTTTTGTTTCCTGGGGCGCGAGGAGAGGGGATTAAGAGCGCCGCTTAAAGGAGCAAAATGAAGGAAACGATAGCAAAAATCAACAAAACTAAAAGCTGGTTCTTTGAGAAGATAAACAAAATTGATAAACCATTAGCCAGACTCATCAAGAAAAAAGGGAGAAGACTCAAATAAACAGAATTAGAAATGAAAAAGGAGAAGTAACAACTGACACTGCAGAAATACAAAGAATTATGAGAGATTACTACAAGCAACTCTATGCCAATAAAATGGACAACCTAGAAGAAATGGACAAATTCTTAGAAATGCACAACCTTCTGAGACCGAACCAGGAAGAAATAGAAAATATGAACAAACCAATCACAAGCACTGAAATTGAAACTGTGATTAAAAATCTTCCAACAAACAAAAGCCCAGGACCAGAGGGCTTCACAGGCGAATTCTATCAAAAATTTAGAGAAGAGCTAACACCTATCCTTCTCAAACTCTTCCAAAACATAGCAGAGGGAGGAACACTCCCAAACTCATTCTACGAGGCCACCATCACCTTGATACCAAAACCAGACAAAGATGTCACAAAGAAAGAAAACTACAGGCCAATATCACTGATGAACATGGATGCAAAAATCCTCAACAAAATACTAGCAAACAGAATCCAACAGCACATTAAAAGGATCATACACCATGATCAAGTGGGGTTTATCCCAGGAATGCAAGGATTCTTCAATATATGCAAATCAATCAATGTGATACACCATATTAACAAATTGAAGGAGAAAAACCATATGATCATCTCAATAGATGCAGAGAAAGCTTTGGACAAATTCAACACCCATTTAAGGTAAAGCTTTCCTTAACATAATAAAACCATATATGACAAGCCCACAACCAACATCGTCCGCAATGGTGAAAAACTGAAACCATTTCCACTAAGATCAGGAACAAGACAAGGCTTCCCACTCTCACCACTGTTATTCAACATAGTTTTGGAAGTTTTAGCCACAGAAATCAGAGAAGAAAAAGAAATAAAAGGAATCCAAATCGGAAAAGAAGAAGTAAAGCTGTCACTGTTTGTAGATGACATGATACTATACTTAGAGAATCCTTAAGATGCTACCAGAAAACTACTAGAGCTAATCAATCAATTTGGTAAAGTAGCAGGATACAAAATTAATGCACAGAAATCTCTTGCATTCCTATACACTAATGATGAAAAATCTGAAAGAGAAATTAAGAAAACACTCCCATTTACCATTGCAACAAAAAGAATAAAATATCTAGAAATAAACCTACCTATGGAGACGAAAGACCTGTATGCAGAAAATTATAAGACACTGATGAAAGAAATTAAAGATGATACAAATAGATGGAGAGATACACCATGTTCTTGGATTGGAAGAATCAACATTGTGAAAATGACTCTACTACCCAAAGCAATCTACAGAGTCAATGCAATCCCTATCAAACTACCAATGGAATTTTTCACAGAACGAGAACAAAAAATTTCACAATTTGTATGGAAACACAAAAGACCCCGAATAGCCAAAGCAATCTTGAGAAAGAAAAACGGAGCTGGAGGAATCAGGCTCCCTGACACCGGTCTGAATGGCCATCATCAAAAAATCTAGAAACAATAAATGCTGGAGAGGGTGTGGAGAAAAGGGAACCCTCTTGCACTGTTGGTGGGAATGTAAATTGATACAGCCACTATGGAGAACAGTATGGAGATTCCTTAAAAAACTAAAAGTTGAACTACCATACGACCCAGCAATCCCACTACTGGGCTTATACTCTGAGAAAACCATAATTCAAAAAGAGTCATGTACCACAATGTTCATTGCAGCTCTATTTACAATAGCCGGCACATGGAAGCAACCTAAGTGTCCATCGACAGATGAATGGATAAAGAAGATGTGGCACATATATACAATGGAATATTACTCAGCCATAAAAAGAAACGAAATTGAGTTATTTGTAGTGAGGTGGATGGACCTAGAATCTGTCATACAGAGCGAAGTAAGTCAGAAAGAGAAAAACAGATACCGTATGCTAACACATATATATGGAATCTAAAAAAAATAAAAATAAAATGGTCATGAAGAACCTAGGGGCAAGATGGGAATAAAGACACAGAGCTACTAGAGAATGGACTTGAGGACACGGGGAGGGGGAAGGGTAAGCTGGGACAAAGTGAGAGAGTGGCGTGGACATATATAAACTACTAAATGTAAAATAGATAGCTAGTGGGAAGCAGCCGCATGGCACAGGGAGATCAGCTCGGTGCTTTGTGACCACCTAGAGGGGTGGGATAGGGAAGGTGGGAGAGAGGGAGACGCAAGAGGGAAGAGATATGGGGACATACGTATATGTATAACTGATTTACTTTGTTGTAAAGCAGAAACTAACGCACCATTGTAAAGCAATTATAGTCCAATAAAGATGTTAAAAAAAAAAGGAGTTATACGGCAGAAACTAACCCAACATTGTAAAGCAATTATACTCCAATAAAGATATTTTAAAAAAAAGATACACACAGAAAGTTGAATATGATTATATTAAGTAGAAGGAAATGTTAAAAATATTCATAGTAGTTATTTCGTAGCAGTTATTTCTGTGGCATGGTATTGCTGGTGCCTAATTTTCTTCATTGTTCTTTTTGTATTTTCTAATATTTACAAAAATGAACAGGTATTATTTTAAAATCAGAAAACAAATGGAAAAAAAAAAAGTTATATGTGGTTTTCCATTGAACTTTTAAGAATTCCGTACCCGAGAAAACACTAGTTTGGGCTGCCCAGCATTTCCAGATACTCTTTCCTTTGCTGGGGAGTCCAGTAGGGTCAATCGCACACTGAGGAGGGGAGATGGGGCCAGGGTGGGGCAGAGCGAGGAGAGAAGCCGAAGAAAGTGGCCACGTGTAGTGACTCCTGATGGCTTCTGAGGAAGTAATGGGCCAGGGTGGACTGAGTCCATCAGACCAGGGCTAGAAGTGGGGTCTCGAAATCCTAAGAGCTTCATCCTCTCCCATTTCTTGGGTCTCAGTTCCTTAATGTAATAAGGGCTAAGTCCTTCTTGCCCAGTAAGCTGAAGAGTTGCTCTGTGCTTTGGGATCTTTCAGTAAAGAGTGCTCCGGTGTAGACAGTTGAGCTTGGGCCTCTGGGAACTCTGGGAAAATGTACGTGGATAAATGAATAGATGGATTAATGTGGAGTTATCCAAAGAATGTCAAGAGGACCAAGGCTAGAAGAAAAAAATGCTTACAATATTTTTAGATTCAGAAAAGTCATATTCTTCTTGGTAAGTGACAAAAATGCCATGAAGCCAAAGCTTAAGCAAAGTTTTGTGAAAGGGAAATTGCTAATACAAAGACAAGCCCTGCAGGTCTTTTTCTTTTAAAAACACATTTATCCCTCCACTTAACAAATGTTCCTCAATACCTTCCTGGTGCCAGGCGCTGCACTGTTGCAGGGTTACCAGAGAGAATGAGATGGAGGTGACTGTGGTTGGAGCTGTGAGCTGTCATGGGAAGTGGCAGTTTTTGTTTTCTTTTCATGGATTCACTCTTCATTAATTCAAGAGACATTTATGGACCCCTCACCATCTGCACCAGGCACTGTGGTGGGCGCGAAGAACATACACACTGTCTTTTCTCTTAATGGTCAACCAGCCTGGGGGATGGGGAGAAGTGTGAGAAAATCAATATCTGTAATAAGAAGCCCAGTTTAGCTGGGAGGGGTCGGGGAAAGCTTCTGCAATGAGGTGATGCTTGTGCTGGGCTGTGGCGGAGCCATTCATTCATTCATTCACTCTTCTATTCCACAAATACAGATTTGGGTTGCACACAATGCCCAGGTGCTGAGAATAGAATGATAGTCTGGTGGGAGAGCGCAATAATAAATACACAAACAAGTACATCAAATGATTATGGCTATGGCACAGGGAAGGATATAAATGGGATACTGTGATGGAGAACAGCAGCGGTGGCAGCCAGGGAGAACGGCACTCTTGAATTTAGAATGAGTGGAAGGACAGTCAGCAAAGGGCTCTCTGAAGAGGCTTTATTTAAGCTGAGACCCAAAGGTTGAGAAGCACCTAGCCATGCAAAGAACTAGGGCATTCCCAACCAAGAGAACAGCAAGCTCAAAGGCCCTGAGGTGGTGACGAGAGACAGGAAGGAGGCCAGTGTGGATGGAGCATTGGTACTCGAGGGGAAGGGTGGACAGGTGAGCTGGATCAGGCCGTGCTGGGCCTTGTGAGCCATGGTAAGTGTAGGCCACCGAGGGGCAGAAGAGTGACAGATCTGGCTTACGCTTTAAACCACACATATGCTCCTCTCAGGAGAATGGATTGTGGGGAGATCTATGGGGTGGATGAGAGTAGGAGCAGAGAGATCTATGAAGTGGCTTCTGCGGTAGTCTTGGTTAGACTATGGTGGTGTGGAGATGAGAGTTAATTAGTAAGGAGGATGGGGGAAAAGGCAGTGGGAAGTCTTCTGGGTAGAGGAAATAATTTGTGCAAGTAAGAAGAGTGAACAGACATTTTAGGAAATGACAAGTAGTTCTTTGTAGCTTGGAGATGAAGGTAGCAATGTGGGAAAGGGTCAAATCATAAATGGTATTCTATACCAGAATAAGGAGGTTAGATATTATTCTGATGGCAGTAGGAAACCACTGGAGAATTTTCAGCAGGAAGGTTCCCTGAACAGAAATGAGCATTGGAAAGATGTATTGGAGGAGGGATTCAAGGCAAGTGGAGGGGGCACTGAAGGTAGACAAGACCAATGGTATTGAGACAAGCTAGGAAACCATTGCTCTTTAGAAAGAATGAGACAGGGAATCCTGGCTCTGCTACTTACTGCCTGTGACCTTAGGCAACTTACTTAACCTCTCTGAGCTTTAGTTTACTCAACTACACAAATGGGAATATTACTTGACAAACTTTTCATGAGGCTTACATTAAAGAGTAGTGGCAAAATTACCATTTTATCATTTCATGAGGATTACAGTAAATAAACGAAACGGCAAATGCAAAGAGGATTACATTAAATGGTAGGGGAGAAAGTGTGGCTTGTAGCAGACACTCAGTCTTAATCTCCTCTCCTTCACAGTCTCTATCCTGATTATATGGTTCCAAAGTGCATCCCCAAATAGTGTTGCAAAATAATTAGCTATCCATCTACAGTATAACATCGCTCCTCCATACAATCTGAATAAAGCATAAAAAGGAAAGTAAAAAAAAAAGAAAGTAAATCAAAACTGGAAAAAAATAATGGCATTTCCTGCTTCCTCATAAACTGGAAATAAAAAGTTGGCTAAATGTTTCTTTATCCATTAAATCAGCATTAAAAAACCAGATAAAGAAAATAAATGTCAGTTGTATCTGTTAGATGAAACTCTATAACCTCGTTGAGAGTATTAGAGAAAATCTAATGCCGGGACAGCAAAGAGAATTTTACTCAGTTAAGACTGTGCATTGCATGGGTGGCAAGGACGATTCTGAAATACATGATATAAATCCCTTATCTGAAGCTCATGGCCAGATGTATATCAAATTCAGAATTTTTCAGATTTGAGAGAGATAATGTGGTGAATGTGCTGTGTATTCCATAACACCCCTGGTGTGGGGTTATTACTATTTCTTCAGTGAAATATGAGAATATTCATACTAAGTGGGATAAATAGAAACCCATAAAGACCTTCAGCTTAGTATAGGTGAGGTTTTCCTACTAAATGAGTTTGTGTCCAAGTTGGAAATAACTTTTCTTGTTCAGACTTTGGGGATTTTTGAATTGTTTTTAAGAGGTTGGGGATCTAATGCCCTTCCCTGGATTCTGTGTACCCCTTAACCCAACCCCTTCCTTCACAGGGCTCACAGTGGCTGCAGGGGGCCTGGGTGGTAGGGGGTTCAGACCCAGCCCTGCTTTTACCCAGATGCCCTCATCCTTCTGACCTCCAGGCCCTACTGCTGACCTCAGCCGCCGCGCTGGAGCCTTCTTCATTCATGAGGTCCTGGAGTCGCCCCCTGAAATCAAACCTCTGACTCTGTCCCACCCCGTCTACCACTCATGTCTGAACTTCAGTCCTACATAGCTCAAGTGTCCTCCTCCGGGACCCTCGATGTCCGGGTATGTATTTTGGGACAGCTAAGTGATTTGGGGTCTGCACAGCAAATCTCTGGGGCGGGGTGAGAAGTAGCTTACATCATCAGTCTGCATTTTCTAATCCGGCTCCAGCTTTTCCAGACACTTTTATATGTAAGTTTTGGGGTGGTAAAATTCGTTCAGACTTCATTCAGATGTGCAGGGAAAAAAACAGTAGTTTCTTTACTAACTGATGATTGATTTGACTTTCGTCACAAGCTTCCTACCTTGCTTGGTAGAAATGGGGGTTGGATAACTTTAGTCCAATCTGATCAACTCTTCCATATTAGGGACAGTGTGTTTAGGTAACAGAGTCCCTTGTGGATCTATATACCCAGTTTTTCAGACTTTTTCCTCATCTACTTCTCATTCCTGAGGTAGCCATCAGAGTATGATGGACAGTCGGGTCCCTTGGTTACAGCAGCAATTTTCCAACAGCAGATACAGGAAACTGATTATAGTCAGAGAAAATCACACCCGGCCTTACGCTGAGTAACCAAGATTTATCGTGTGGGCAAAAGCTCTCTATCCTTGGGATTCCTCTCATCCTACCTGACATATCCCTCTGTCTTGAAACAGAGAGACTGAGCTCTACAAGTCTTATCCCACCTGTTTCTCCCTGTTTCTCTCCATAGTTTTTTTGCACATGGATGTGGGCTTTTGACTTTTCCCCCTCTTCCAGTTATAAAATAAATAAGTCATGGGGATGTAATGTTGAGCATGGTAACTATGGTTGATAATACTGTATTGCATATTTAAAAGTTGCTAAGAGAGTAGATCTCAAAAGTCACAAGAAAAAAAATTTGTAACTACGTATTGTGACAGATGGTGACTAGACTTATTGTGATCATTTCACAGTATACACAAATATTGAATCACTATGTTATACACCTGAAACTAATATAATGTTGTATGTCAATTGTATCTCAATAAAAAATCCTCTCTCCTTGAACAAATCTTGGCTTTTACATGCACTGTCTGCAAATCCTATTTTGAGTCACGAACATGAAAATGCAAAAGAAAATACTCATGAATAGTTTTTAAAATATCACCTCTCATGATACATACAAAAAAAAGGGGGGGGGAAAGGATTTACATCAAGGTATTTATACTGTTTATAACTATATGACAAAATTATGTGATTTTAAAATTTTCCTTATTTTTGTTATTTTTTGACTTTTTTATGATGAACATATACTGCTTAGTTAAATTTTTTTAAGTTCTTTTAAAAATATGCCTGTAGCACTATCAGTTAGGAAAAGGCAAATTATGGTCTCTGTTGGAACAAATTTAAACTTGTCAGAGCAGTTAAATTAATTAGGTCTTAAGTGACATTTAATAGCCAGGGTGGTAGGCCTGATACAACTTAGCAAAGACTTAGAAAATTAGGCATAATAGCGTACAGATTGTACTCCTGCAAAGCACGCTCAATTCAAGGGAAACAGCGCGTCAAGCAGGGTTCCTCAAAACGCTTCTGCATCTTAGTTTGTTCTTCCTTTTGGAGAGGTGCATGGGTGAAATTTCTAAGATGAAACACACGCCCATTTTAGTTGGCATTCCTCCTTCGTGTATTATGACAAGGGAATTACTGCGGGCTGTGCTGGAATATTTCATGTATGGATCATTGTAAGTAAATCCTGGGGGCACTTTTTTCCCCGTAACAAAGAGGGACATAAAGCTCCCTTTTTACTGAAATATGAGAGTTAGATTTATAAATGTCCAGGAAGGTGTGAAACTCTCGAAGTAGAAGGAAGAGAGGGGCTTTGTTGCCATCACGGTCATCCTGCCTGGCCAGTCTGGGACAGATCTGGGTGAGGGAGGAAATGAGGGGACCAAGGAGAGGGACCAAGCATGCCTTGTAGAGTCATCTGAAAGAAAGTGCAGCCGAATGTCCCAAGCAGGAAATTTAAACCTCAGCCTTCAGGAAAGGAAAAAAGTTCAGAGGAAATTCTAAACTATATTTTTCTTCAGGTAGGTCTAGTGCGAGCATCTTGCCCCTTGCGTGTGTGAAGCAATCCGAAATAGCCCCCATCTTCAGAGTGCAAAGTTACTCGCTAAGGGCTTTTCATTTTCCACTGTGGAAACCTCCACAGCCATGTCAGACACTGAGTCAAAATAGAGCAGAGGGGGATGCCAAACACTTCTAGGGCAAAGGTTTCTTTCTGTAGCTCTACCGGGCCCAGACTATTACCTGTCTGCTGCCTTCTAGACTGGGTCTTAATCACTTCCAGCTGTGTTGGCTCCTACAGTCCCTCTGGCCCCTCCCCGTCTGGCCTCCCTGCCCTCTGCCTTTCGCGTAGGAAAATTAAGTATCACACTTAAATTCCCCCTTAGGACTTGGGGATCCTGAGCAGGAGCCTGGCCACGGTATCCATCTCCAGCAACAGATGAGGGGGCTGGCTTGCCTCACATGGGGTCTCCTTTCTGCCCTGGGGCTGAGCCCTGTCCCTAAACAGTTACAGCTAAGCACACAAAGGGACATAGGTACCCAGGGCTCCAGTGCACAATCCCCCTCCCCTCAATGGTACCCTGAATGGTACCCTCCCCTGGTACCCTGAATGCCCTCAATTCCTTCTTAGGGATTGGTTCTTTAGGGCTAAATTTAACCCTCTCCAGGTTGTCATCTTTTATCATCTTTTGAAATATACATTTTTCTGCCAGGGTGGCCGGTATCTCCATCAAACCAATCCCACACAAGCCTTGGTGAATTGGGGGGATTGAAAATCTGTGGCTGGAGTGAGACTGGAAAGTGCCTGGCATTGTGCCGCGAATACCCTATCCCTTACACAGGTAGACATCATAGTCAATTGTGGAACGGTTCTCCTGCCCAATAAACGAAGGCTAAGGCTTCAGCATCCTCAACACAGCACATCAGGTAGACACTAAAGCCTGGAATGATTGACAGATTGGATGAAGTCTCTGCCATCTTTGGGCTAAACCATAGGATGTATACTGGGCAGTAGTGAGCTACGAGTCTGGGTCAGTGGGCAGGGATTGCCTACATGAGTGCATCTCAAACTTGACCTTACATCGGAATCACCGGGAGAGCTTGCTAAACACAGATTGTTATCCCCGCCCCCCCCCGCCCCACCCAGGGTTTCTGATTCAGTAGGTCTGGATGAAGGTCCAGGCGATGCTGCTCCTGGCCTGGGGACCACACTTTGAGAACTACCGGTCTGCATAAATCAAGGAACTTGAACTCTGTTTATCAGACAGTGTGGGCTCCTTGAAGGACTTTAATCTGGGTGCAAGCAGGTCGTGAGGTCAGGTTTACACTTTCCAAAACTCAAACTGCCGTAGCGTGGAGGGTTGCCTTGAAGGGAGTGCAGCTGGGGGCAGGAAGGCTAAACAGAGGCTGTTGGCATGATCCAGACAATCTTACAGAAGGAGATCCTGGCAGCGAGGTTGCACTGGGCAGCCTCCAGAAGCCTGAGAAAGATAGAAAGTTGAGAAAGATGGTTTAGAAGAAAGCACTAAAAGGAGATAGGGAGCCTCAAAGACATGTTGGCCATTCCCCAATTTTGCCAAGGGCGGGCTGGTTCTCAGAACAGGAGACTGTGACCCTGCAGAGGGGTCTGCAGAAGTGACACTCGCCAGGCAGACCTGCCAAATCCGTATGGCTGACTCTCTCCCTCCTCCCCTCCCTCTCTTTCCTGTGGGGAGATGTTACTGGGGGTAGGGGGTTGCTGCTTAGAGAACAGGTGGTGATAATTACCAGGAGACCAGCAGTTTCCCTGCCTCATCTTTCAAAGTGTCAAAAAAGGCTGACTTAGGAAATTATGGAGTGTAGGAAGCTTCCCTGATTTGTTCAGTTCAGTAATATTTGGCGGAGCCTGGTCATTCTGACTTAGTGGCTGATGTATAATTCTGAAAGGACACTGAAAAATATCTAAACTCTACTAGTAGTGCTTTCCTAAGGAGGGTAGGCCTAGAATTACCGGCATACACACAGTAAAAGAGAATTCAGAATTTCACTACACATTTCAGATACGTAAGTGAAGCTCCATCAGAATCTGAACAAATAGGAATAATAATAATAATAGCTGTGAAAGGTATCACGTCAGGCCCCTGCTCATCAATTATCCGTGGACTCACGTGGCTTTTGATCTACCTTGACTCATCTACAAGCCACAAAATAGGTCAGACTGGCCTGCTACACTGCTCTGAATCTTCTTTGTGCATTTTCACCTCTGGCTCTGCCCAGGCAGTTCTCCAGCTGTAAGATTCCTGAAACTTCCCTCCTTGCCTTAAGGTCTCTCTTAAGTTTACTTGCATTCATAACTTTTCTTTGAACGCACCGACTCATGGCCATTCCTCTCCCGTCTGAAGTCCTATGGCACTTACTGGCTGAGTGTACCCTTTGGGCCTTAGTATTGGCCTTCT
This sequence comes from Phocoena sinus, assembly GCF_008692025.1. Taxonomy (NCBI): domain Eukaryota; kingdom Metazoa; phylum Chordata; class Mammalia; order Artiodactyla; family Phocoenidae; genus Phocoena; species Phocoena sinus. The sequence goes on from NC_045767.1 coordinate 73,446,021, forward strand.
GGTATTAGTTCCCTTTTTAGGAGGAAAGTTCTAACTCCCCAGTGGATACTTTGAAGCCTGGAGCAACCAGGTCTCATTTGTCTGAAAGTGAAGCATTACCCTCACATGAAACTTGCATGGGTGACATGGGGACTGTGGTGAAGGTCCAGGGGACAAACCTTCCATCATAAATCTCAGCACGATGAAGTCTGCGGTTGGGCCCCACCTGGAACCAGGGACATGAACACTGCCAGCAAGCTCTCTCTTCTCCATCTCTTGTTTCTGAAACTTGCTGCATTCTGTCAAACTGGTGTCCTCAACAGCACTGGGAACTTGGCCATCGGCAACTCTCTGGCTCATTTTGACAATCAAGACACCAGAGAGGCCGTGGCCTCCTTCCTTGTTTTCAAGCTCAAAAAATTAGATTGACCTGGCTTAGGACATTCCTAGCCTTGGACTAATTAGTGAATTGTGGCTGTAGGGGAGAGGAGTGTCTATTTCATGCTTGCTTCTTCCTTCCCAAAGAAGCCCACTTTGGTTATATCATTCCCCTCCTCCAGGTGGCTAAGTGCTTCAAGGACACCAGCCCCAGCTCCAGCCTTGAGGGTGGTCCTGAATGGTCAAAGCCAGGAGTCAGCAAACCTTTTCTGTAAAAAGCCAGAGTAAATATTTTAGGCTTTGCAGACCATGTCTCTGCTGCAGCTACTCAACTCTACCATTGTAGTGTGAAAGAGGCCATGGACAACGTAAATGAATGAACGTGTGACTCTCTTCCAATAAAATTTTGCATATAGGCACTGCAATTTGAATTTCGTATACTTTTAACATGTCATGAAATATTATTCCTCTTTTGATTTTTTTTCAGCCATTTAAAAATATGAAAACCATTCTGACCCCTGGTCTAAGCTAATCATCCCCCTTGCCAATGGCAGGTTTAGACCAGAACACGTGATACCCTTGGGCCAGTTGGACGTGCAATGAAGTCTGCTGGGAATCTTCGGGAAAGGTTTCCTCACATGTAAAAAGACGCATGGCAGACACATCTCCTTTCTGTTCCTGGGCTGTGTCTAGCATGGATATGACTGCTGGGAATCCCGGGGCCATCTTATGACCAGCTGGGGGGCTGGGCTGAGGACAAAGCCCTCATGCGGACACTGGCCAAGCTGAAAGATGGAAAGAGCCTGGGTCTTTGAAGAAGTCTTTGAGCCACTGAATTAACCACGCTGGAATGGCCCTACCCACAGCCTTCTTGTTCTGTGAGTTTATAAATATCTTTGTTGTTTCAGCAATGGGGTTAGATTGTAGCTATTAAATTGTAGCCGAAAGCAGCCTCATCTGTGAATACCACAGGACACCACGAATGGGAGCTCCCAGAGTCCCCCCTGATTGGAGTGAGGGGCGGGGAGCAGAACACCTAAGGACCAGTCTGGAATCTCATTTTACATTTCCTCTTACCTTGTTAGACTACACCCTCACTATTACCATTTGACTGAGCGCTTCTCTTCCCTGAAATTCTAACTCTTCGACATTTTCACTGTCCTGCCACTGCAATATTGATGTTTTTAGTTCCTGCCACTGACCGAAATATTCCCAGAGATTGCTCCAAATGCACATCTGAAGCCCCGTCAGAGAGGGGCTCAGAATGACCTCAGGTCTTCCAGATCACTCACCAAAGCACAGCCCAGAGAACGCCCTCTTGTGACCCGTGGCTTCAAGCATCTTGCCCTCCGCCCTTCCTGATTCCGGCCTCCCAGGCATGATGCATTCACTTCTTGAGTTAAACTCCTCTTCCCGGGGTTCCAGCCACCTTCCACCACATCCTTCCGCTGGGCAGAAGGTGCGCTCAGGTGCTTGTATAAATACAAGGCAGCCATTGTTGCCCAGCGTCTGACCACAGAGATGGCACAGGCTCCCGGTCCCAGAAAACACCCTGCTTTGACCTCGGACACAGCAGCAGATCCGGTTAGGCGGGGGTTCTTCTCCATTTACATCTCAGGCAGCTATTCAGCCAGCTGCCCACGTTTTCCCACCAGCAGCTGCTTTTCTTTCTTTCTCCTCTGTGTTTATTTTCTTTGCCTGCACACCTTGTTTTTCTTTCAGGGGATCCCTACCCAGACCTGCCATCTGGTTCCCCTTGAAATAAAGTGTGGAGTGTGCAGAGGTAGCTGGGGAGTCGGGGGCGAGTCCGTTGGACTCAAGCGGCCGCCTGCAGAGAGGCGCTGAGCCCCAGCTGTGGAGAGGATAGGGGGTCCCAGAAAAAGTCCAAGGCAGGCCACACACCTCATTAGTTCATTCTGATTAATCTCTTTTATCTGGTTGTTAGGAACGGTGAACAGTGATAGACAAGGCAGTCCTGAGATTTTTATCCCCTGAATTATATACAATTTGGCAAGATTAGATAAACCATGGAGAAAGTACACAGAAGTTGACACGTATATACAGGCTGACTTGTAAGATTATAGAAGATTGCCTGAAATCCCAATTCCACAGCCCTTCCTCGTTTTTCCTGCAAATTTGGAGGGGCTTATACTTTGTTAGTCTTCTTTGCCTTTTGGTTCCTTGCCCATTTGTGCTGTTTCTTCTTCCATCAACCTGGGCTGAGAACCAGGGTCACTGTCCACCTAGACACAGTATGGACCCTGCACACAGGCGCCCTGTCCAGAGACAGGATGGCCACTAAATCTAGTTCCAGCTCAGCTCTCCAAGGAAAGCCCAGAGGAAGGAGTGTTTTAAGTAATTCCTCCACCCAGAGAGTATACCATTTTGTAATTTGTTTCAACTGAGGGGTATCTTTTCTAATTTGTACAAAGGTATCACATAGGCGGAGGGGCCTGTGCGGACCTCAGCCCTTCACTGCTTCCTAGAAGGGAACATCCACTCACACCAGGCATAAATGAGTTTCTAGTAAACCAAAGATTTGAAGGGTCCTGGGTAGGTGGTCACTTTGCACAATACACAATCTCTCACTCTTGTTCTGTCTCCTTTGTCCCCTTCTCCTTTCTCTGGGGGTTGTCATCCTTGCTGCTTGAATGTGCCCTTGGGAGTCTCACCCTCCATTTTCAATGAGTTATCCAAGGATTTCTTCCAAATGAATGCAAAGCTCTCCTTACAGTGGTGTCTGGTGAATAACATTTTCTCTAACTCAGTGTGTTGGCGGAATCCAAAAAAAAAGAGTTTATCTTTGCTAAACTAGAATACACTGCATGTACCACGTTGATAAACAGCATTGGTCGTAGAAGTAGAACTGGTGAGTTTAAGAGCGGGAAACAACGCAATTATTCTCCCCTCCTCTCTCCCCTGACTCAATATTCAAACTTGTTCTATGTAACTACTACATCTTTCTCACAAAATGTGTGTTTGTTTTCATTATAAGAACAGTTGCAAAGCAGAAACTAACACACCACTGTAAAGCAATTATACTCCAATAAAGATGTTTAAAAAAAAAAAAAGAATAGCTGCTCTTCTGTGATTAAACTCTAGTCCCATCTAATAGTGAAAACTACTTCCTTTGAAGTGGAAGCTCCCATCCCCCAACCCCTACAGGTGTGCTTGATGAGATTCCCCTGCCAATGCTCCACCCACCACCTCCGCCCCCAGCCCACCAGGTGGCTCTGGGTCCTCCAGGATTGAAGTGGAGGAGGAGGGAGCATCAAGGACAGGAGAGGTGTGTTTGACACCCGTGTAATCTTGTGTTGGTTCCCTCTGGCCCTGGCAGAAGTTTAAAGCTGAGTTTCTTTGAGCCTGCTGGATGTTCAAAGGTTTTCCCTTTATTTTGAAGTGCACTTGTGGGCTCTTGGGGGTTCCCTTGCTGGACCCCACCGACTGTAACTTCAGCAGACAATCCTCCTCAGCTTTGCATCGGAAGGTACTTCTCCAGCCTCCTTTTTGTTGTGGTTTCTACCAACATTTACTGTGTCTTCTACATTTACTCTATCTTCTGCATTTCCTGTAAAATAGTACATAGAGTTAAAGGTTTGATCAGAACCGGTTTCCATTTTCTGCAAGATTACTCGTGGAGATGTTGAGAACTTCCTATTGCGTCGCATAATGTCTGGCAGTCTTTCTTTTTTGTGAGGTTAAGATTGGTCAGTGGGCTCAGATGTTATCAGCCTGATCTGGGCATCTGCTTTGACCTAATGATTTTAGCAGTTATTAGTGATTATTACCTAGATCCATAATTTCATTAGAATATCACCCTTTTATACCCACTCATGAAAAAAAGGAGTCCATTCTAATTCTAACATCCCAATGCATTAATTGGCCTAATTTCTCCTGTAAAGAAGGACTTTCCTTCAACAATTACTTGGTTTCCCTGAGATACAATCCATACAGGAAAGGCAGAATAAATGCTTGATTGTTTCCCTTTATTTACCAGTTTCTAGAATAATAAATTGGTTCCCTAGCATCCTCCAGAGATTACCAATTAGAGGGGTTGTTTTGGTCTCATTATAAACTAATAGATACTAATATATTTGGTGTGTCTCAATCCACTGCAGTTATTATTTTTATTGCTGCTTAAATTGTCCCATCTTTTGTCTGTGGGAACCTCTTCAGGTTGGCTCCTGGGTCAATGTGACATGACATTAATGTTCTTTAATACCTTCCTTCCTTTCTAGTAGAACAATTAATTTTGGCCCATTTAAAATATTTTCTCTCCCAGACCCAAACTACTTTTTCAAAGAGCCCTGGTTCTTTTCAGCGGGAAATAGTATTTAGAGAACACATCTGGACACTACAGATACTTATTGTTATTGGGTGGTCACTATTTCTATACCTTTTCATTGGTCAAGGCCAGGAACCTGTATTTAAGAAAATATTTATTTAAGATGGGAAGGGAACCAGAACAGTTTTTTAAGAGTAAAAGAATTGAATGGGAGGATCAGTGCATATCATAGGTAAGAAGGTAAATATTCATTCATGAAAATTCTGTTTTATTTTATTTTATGTGCATGTATACCAAAGACAGATTATTCAATATCTAAAAATTATATAATTTAAATCATGGGTCACACTCCAAGAAGAGATTTGAAAGCACTGTAAAAGATCAGTTTTTTGAGCTGCAATAAAGAACAGCCCCGTATATTGGAAGATTGCTCATCACCTTCAACCAAAAGATCAATCAGGTGTTGAGACTTGAAAATCAAGAATCCCTTGTCTAGGTTGTCCACTCTCACCACTATTATTCAACATAGTTTTGGAAGTTTTAGCCACAGCAATCAGAGAAGAATAAAAAATGAAAGGAAGCCAAATCGGAAAAGAAGTAAAACTGTCATGGTTTGCAGATGACATGATACTATACATAGAGAATCCTAAAGATGTTACCAGAAAACTACTAGAGCTAATCAATCAATTTGGTAAAGTGGCAGGATACAAAATTAACGCGCAGAAATCTCTTGCATTCCTATACACTAATGATGACAAGTCTGAAAGAGAAATTCAGGAAACACTCCCATTTACCACTGCAACAAAACGAATCAAATACTTAGGAATAAACCTACCTAAGGGGACAAAAGACCTGTATGCAGAAAACTATAAGACACTGATGAAAGAAATTAAAGATGATACAAACAAATGTAGAGATATACTATATTCTTGGACTGGAAGAATCAACATTGTGAAAATGACTGTACTACCCAAAGCAATCTACAGATTCAGTGCAATCCCTATCAAACTACCAATGGCACTTTTCATAGAACTAGGACAAAAAATTTCACAGTTTGTATGGAAACACAAAAGACCCCGAATAGCCAAAGCAATCTTGAGAAAGAAAAATGGAGCTGGAGGAATCAGCCTCCTGGACTTCAGACTATACTACAAAGCTACAGTAATCAAGACAGTATGGTATTGGCACAAAAACAGAAAGATAGGTCAATGGAACAGGATAGAAAGCCCAGAGATTAACCCATGCACCTATGGTCACCTTATTTCTGATAAAAGAGGCAAGAATATACAATGGAGAAAAGATAGCCTCTTCAATAACTGGTGCTGGGAAAACTCGACAGCTACATGTAAAAGGATTAAATTAGAACACTCCCTAACACCATACACAAAAATAAACTCAAAATGGATTAAAGACCTAAATGTAAGGCCAGACACTGTAAAACTCTTAGAGGAAAACATAGGCAGAACACTCTTTGACATAAATCACAGCAAGATCTTTTTTGACCCACCTCCTACAGTAATGGAAATAAAAACAAAAATAAACAAATGGGACCTAATGAAACTTAAAAGCTTTTGCACAGCAAAGGAAAACATAAAGAAGACAAAAAGACAACCCTCATAATGGGAGAAAATATTTGCAAATGAAGCAACTGACAAAGGATTAATCTCCAAAATTTACAAGCAGCTCATGCAGCTCAATATCAAAAAAAAAACAACCCAATCGAAAAATGGGCAGAAGACCTAAATAGACATTTCTCCAAAGAAGACATACAGATTGCCAACAAACACATGAAAGGATGCACAACATCACTAATCATTAGAGAAATGCAAATCAAAACTACAATGAGGTATCACCTCACACCAGTCAGAATGGCCATCATCAAAAAATCTACAAACAATAAATGCTGGAGAGGGTGTGAAGGAAAGGGAACCCTCTTGCACTGTTGGTTGGAATGTAAATAGATACAGCCACTATGGAGAACAGTATGGAGGCTCCTTCAAAAACTAAAAATAGAACTACCATATGACCCAGCAATCCCACTACTGGGCATATACCCTTGGAAAACCATAATTCAAAACGAGTCATGTACCACAATGTTCATTGCAGCTCTATTTACAATAGCCAGGACGTGGAATCAACCTAAGTGTCCATTGACAGATGAATGGATAAAGAAGATGTGGCACATATATACAATGGAATATTACTGAGTTATAAAAAGAAATGAAATTGAGTTATTTGTAGTGAGGTGGAGGTACATAGAGACTGTCATACAGAGTGAAGTAAGTCAGAAAGAGAAAAACAAATACCGTATGCTAACACATATATATATGGAATCTAAAAATAAAAAAAGAAAAATGTTCTGATGAACCTAGGGGCAGGACAGGAATAAAGATGCAGATGTAGAGAATGGACTTGAGGACACAGGGAGGGAGAAGTGGGGGAAGGGTAAGCTGGGATGAAGTGAGAGAGTGGCATGGAAATATGTACACTACCAAATGTAAAATAGATAGCTAGTGGGAAGCAGCTGCATAGCACAGGGAGATCAGCTCAGTGCTTTGTGACCACCTAGAGGGGTGGGATAGGGAGGGTGGGAGGGAGACGTAAGAGGGAGGAGATATGGGGATATATATATAGCTGATTCACTTTGTTATAAAGCAGAAACTAACACACCATTGTAAAGCAATTATACTCCAATAAAGATGTTTAAAAAAAAAAAGAATCCCTTGTCTGTATTTTATGGGTTTTTTTTATTACCACGCATCATATTTGTAATGAGAAAATCAAAACAAATAATAAGGGGAAAACTTTACAGGAACAAAAGAGTGAGTTTAGTGTCACACAGATGCCGTCTGGATGTTTTTTCTAGACCTTTAGTGTGGTCATAAAGCTAATTTGTTCTAGTTCTTTCTTGGAACTTTAAGAACCAACATTTCAAATGTTTTAAAAGGTAAGAGTAATAATGGTCCCTAGCCTGGAGGGAAGAATATATGGGAGAGGTGACAGCCTACTCACTAGGTTGACAACCAGTGACTTTGCTGTCCTTGAGACTTTACGATACCCTTGCTTCCACATTTGAAAAATAGCTTGCTCATTAACCACTTTTAGCCTCATTGAAGTTGTTAAAAAGGGAATTATACAAAGTCCTTTGAAAACTATAATGCCTTCTGCTACTACCCAGGAGACAGGAGATAGGAGTCTGGGGTCAACTTTGAATATGAAGGTAATTCAATCAGGCTTAGTTTTCATATGCCATAAAGGTGGACATCAAGCAGTGGAAACAGGGCCGTTTCCTCTTCGTTCTAATGTAGATTGCAGGTGCACGTATCAAAAGATAATGAAACTCTAAAAGCCCTAGGAGAGCCTGAAGCCACACTGGATTGACTGCATAACAGAATTCAAAACTGGAATAACGGACAGGAGAGCTATAAAACTGACGGGATTCATTTTTAGATATGAAGTTTAAAAGAAACTGTTCTTGAAACTCAACGTTTGCGAGCCCTGCCATTTTTATACATTTTAGAAGCAGTATGTGAAAACTCACAGACATTTTCTTTCAATAAGGCACACCAGGAAATGTGCAATAATACTCAAAACTGCACAAATGCCTGCCCAAAGGCCACTTACTCTATACCCGTGCTTCGAGCCACCTGCACTTTAAACAGCCCTGGGGACACCATTCACCAGACAGAGGGGGGGGTGGGTGTTTTAGGAGAGTGATCTCTCTCTGTCTTCTCATTCTTTCATTCATATACATGTCACTTCACTCTTCCACGCCTGCGTGCTCACTAGCTGTCCCTCTCTCCCCTCTGTGCGGTCATGGGGAACTCAGCACCTCTTTGAATCCACTCACACAAAAGCATTAGTAAGAAAGGCAGCTTTTGCTAAACACTGAAAGAGAGACAGAGGAGAGGGTTTGCAACACCCATCCCACAGGAAGCCACTTTAAAAATTCCTTTAAGATGTTCACAGATATAAAGAACAGACTTGTGGTTTGCAAAGGGGAGGATGGGATTATGAGTTTGGGGTTAGCGGCTGCAAACTATTGTATAGAGAATGGATAAAAAAACAAGGTCCTACTGTACAGCACAGGGATCTATATTCAATATCCTGTGATAAACCATAATGGAAAGGAATATGAAAAGTATAACTGAATCACTTTGTTGTACAGCAGAAATGAACATGACGTTGTAAATCAACTATAGTTCAATAAAATAAATTTTAAAAAAGATGTTTATGTACTCCAAAGTCCTGTCTCAACCTCACCCTCCATCCTGAATGATTTTCTCCCCCCTCTTCTCTGTTAAGTGCCCCCGTCCTTTTTCCACACTCTCTCACTAAGATGATCCCAGGAAGTTCAAACTCTTCCAACTTCTATTTGACAGATCAACTCAGCTGCCTCTGTTCCTGCCTCTCACCTGAAACTCATTGCAAGGACCCAGCACAAGAAAGGATTCTCCAGTTAATAGAACCCCTACTCCTTAGAAAGCAGACTCCATAATTCATACATTCAACAAAGACTTACTGAGTGCCTGCCATTTGCCAAGGATTAGTCTAGGAGGTGAGGATATAGCAGTCAGTGACCATCATTTTCTATGTGAGCAAGCTTTTTGGTGTCTCATCCTTACCCCATCCATCTCATCAAGACGTTTCTTCCTAGCACACATAGTATTCTCCAAGAGAATTCTGATGGATGAAGTCCACATCTCACTGTATTTATTAATGTTTCATATATTCTTTTATATTGTTAATACGTTTTTAATTAAAAGACAACCCCAAACTGAGATAATACGATTTCCTATCTAACATAGTAGAAGAGATTTTTTAAAGTAATACAAGCTGGCTTTGACCCCAAAACGGACTGGGGTGAACACAAGCACTGGTCTGAACTAACCAGCCTTTTGGCAAGAAAAGAGAATTCTCATTCAGAGTTTTGGAAAGCAGCCTGGCAAAATGGATCAAGAGACTGAAAACTTCCCATATTCTTTGACTCAGTAGTCCTGCTTTGGGGAAATCTCTCTTAAGAAGTAATGAAGTAATGCTAAGTCTGAGAGAGACTTATGCATCAAATTGTGAATTTAAGAAATAGAAACACTCCAAATATTCATCAGTAGAAGAATGGCCAAGTAAACTCTGCAGTATTCCATCAAAGGAATATTGTGAAATCACAAGGCATGATGGTAATATATTAGTCTTCTCCACTGCCATAATGAAATACTAGGTATTCTAATAATAAACTAGGTAACGTAAACAACACTGATCTATTTTCTCACACCTCTGGAGACTGGAAGTTCAGATCAGGGTCCAGCAGGGTTGGTATCTGGTGAGAACTCTCTTTGTGGCTTCTGCTGATGAGACAAATTTGCAAGTGGAAGCAAAACTGGTTTCTTCCACAATGGGGGAGGAAAGTCAAGTGAATGTCTACGTATGCGCACGTCTATGTACAAGAACTATTTTTGCATTGCTATCAGTTATTTATGATTTGCAGAATTGTAAAATAGCTCAAAGACAATGGAGAGTTAGAACAGGATACTTTGGAAGGGTGTGATCTAAACAATGCATAGCTTTGAAGTGCAAATTTTTCCCTATCTTAGCAAGAAAAAACCCAATATTTATTTATACTTATTATAAATAACTCCTCCTAAACCTATGCATATTAAAAACACTAGTAGAAAATCCTCCCTCATTAAAAGAAATATATATATACAAACACACACACACACACACACGTGTGTGTGTGTGTGTGTGTATGTGTTCGGGGGGTTATTTTACTTTTCTGTAATTAAAAAAATTTTTTTCCTTAATGAGCCTGCATTATTTTCTTAAGAAAAATAATTTTGGAATCTTAGTGTATGAAAGAAATTCTGTCTCCAAACCTTACTTCTTCCATGAAACTTTCCTTGATTAATTTCAATCATTTCCCTTCAGTTTTCTGCTGACTCCACACTTTCATACTGATTTTCATCTGTTTGTGGATATTCCCTGTGTGTGTTTCAGGACTGCCCTTCCTATTAGATTGAAAGCTCTTTAAGAGGAAGAATCTGTCTTCAGTTCCCTGTGTATTTTGTTGTCTACCTATAAAACTAATACCTGTTTGTTGAGCAAATACACTGATTAGATTTTACTAGGTCAGCATTTCTCAAATTGTGTGCCAAGAGATCCTCCACAAATGAAGAGTTTCCTAAACAAATAACTTTGGGAACACTGCACACTTTATATCCCTGTTGAGGATTCACAATGCATATTAGCACACTAAAGGTTCTGAAAAGTCCTGCAGTAAATAAACCTGCTTAACTTACTTTAACTCAACACTTCTCAAACATATTTCATATGAACACTTTTTTTTTTTAAATGATACCTATTGACATTGGGTGTTTTCTGGGATACTTTGAGGGAAATAAATTATTAACTCCAAGAAGACAGGGATAGAGATTATATCTTATTCATCTTTGTACTTGACCTTTCATAATTTTGTCTGATACATAATAGTGTTGGACAAAAGTAAGTATTTTTGTGTGAGTGAAGAAGTGCCTGAAGGTGAGCTTCTATGAACCAGTGTGATGTGTGTTAAGCAGCTGTAGGGAAGGGAGGAATTGATCAGGTTTTAAAATACATTTAGGAGTTTGTTGGGGGTTTCTTTTGCGGTACACAGGCCTCTCACTGTTGTGGCCTCTCCCGTTGCGGAGCACAGGCTCCAGACGCGCAGGTTCAGCGGCCATGGCTCACGGGCCCAGCCGCTCCGCGGCATGTGGGATCTTCCCGGACCGGGGCACGAACCCGTGTCCCCTGCATCGGCAGGTGGACTCTCAACCACTGCGCCACCAGGGGAGCCCATAATCAATGTTTTTAAATTCACTACCACCCCCCTCCCCCACCAAAAGATGAGCCTCCTTCTAATTCACTAGGAAATCATAAGAATTCCCCTCCTATTTGAAATGTTCTATAGCACTGACATCCATGAGCTCCACTAAGCAGCTCTCTGGGTTGGGACAGGAAAAGCTGGAACACATTTAGCAAGGTTTTGTTTTGTTTTTTAAAATGCAGTCTTCAAGGATCTCCCCACTTCTTGAGCTGAGGAACTAAGCCGTTGAACTCAGCTGAAAGCAGCAGCTCGTAGGAGCAGCTGAAAGTTATTTCACAGTGAAGCCAACCTTGGCAGGCCTGGAAAACTCCATATGGGCTGCAGCTCTGGTCTCCAGGAAGCACCTAGCTCATCATCCCCACTTGGTTTTCCTGGCATATAATCCCAGAATGTGTGCTTGAAAGGCAACTGTATAGAAAAAATGACTTGCTCTGCATTTTTTTTTCTTTTTCTGTTAACCTTTATGTGAATCATTCACGGAGATGCAATTTAATATTTATTCCATCTATGTATTCTCTATCCATTTAGGTTGTAAGGTAGCTAAGCATGTCCTGAGTCGAGAAGGACTCAAGGAGGAAAACATCACTGTTACCCTCAAGCGGCCAGTGCATGGGAAATGCGTCTACCTTCCCCTGTACTGTGGAGGCCTCCACAACACTGAGTCCTCCTTCATTCCCCAGCTCTCCCACCTTGCTTCCCAGAAAATGACTCTCTCCCAGCCCCAAATCCAAAGCCCTTATGCACATAGAGACCAGCTCTGCCACTTTGTCAAACCCACAGAGACAGACGTGGACTCTCTCCTGCCTCAGCCCACGCGGAAAGCACCCTGCTCAGACTCCAACCTGATCTCAACGGAGATGTAGATCCCGTGAATTACCTTAGAGTAAGAATCTGCTCTCACCTTTCATCACTTGATAGAAAAGCAGAGAAATTTCAGTCCTTCTTTGCTACCGAAACTCAAGTGTTAGGTCCATGCTGTGCAACAGAAATACAATACAAGCCCCAAATGCTTGCTGTCCTTGGACAAATGTAGTTTACAATGCTCTAGAAGACACAGTAAAAAAATTAAAAGGAAATAGGTAAAATTAACTGTAATAATACATTTAATCCAACCCAATATATCCCAAATATTACCAATGCACCCTGCAATCAATACAAACAATTATTGACGAAAAAGTATTCTCTGTTATACTAAGTCGTCAAAATCTGACATGCCTTTTACACTTAGAGCACATCTCAGTTTGGACTAGCCACACGCCAAATTGCCACATGTGACCAGTTGCTACCATAGTGGACAACGCATGGGTGTAGAAGTTCAAAACAAAATGGGTGGGGGAAGCAGAACCTCTGAGTGAGAAATTTCAGGGGAAATAGCATCCTCTTTTATATCTTTGGGAATTCCCTCCTCTGGAGAAGAATGTTTTCATCAAATCCTAACGCCCTTGGGATAAAGCTGGCCTGTATCTGTAGGAAAGAAGCTGGCTTCTTCATCTGCCCCCTCTTTTCCAGAGCAGTGTTCCTCTCACTCTCCTGGGCACACAAATGCCCCAGGACCTTCTTAAAATGCAGATTCTGATTCAATAGACTTAGAGTTTTGCATTTCTAACAAGCTCACTGATGACCCCATTGCTGGTCCTTGGATCCCACTTTGAATAGCGAGGTTCTATAGGCTGATGCCCTCCAGAGTGCTGTGTGTGATTAAATGGAGGCGGTATGTGTTGAGGTTGGAGGAACATGAACTTGGAGTCAGACCGCCAAGGCCTGGGGCTTTGGCTCACCACTTAGCTGTCTGGGTTGGGCAGGCTGCTTACCCCCTATAATCCTCAGTCTTCTCCTCTATATAAACACAGGCAGTGACAGGGCTGCCATGTTGGGTGGTGCTGGTACACTAGGAAACAACCAAGGTCAAACATTTTAGCTTTTGGATGTGAAAGTACAAGCTTACCTTGAGAAAAGCAGGGACTTAGTTTTCCCTGATTTAACCCGAAATGGGTCCAATGTAAGCATCACTTCCTCAAAGAAACCTTCACTAACCTTCTAGTCTGATAAGGATATAAATGAATCCCCTGCTTCTTAAATGCTTATATCTCTCGCATAGCCTTTCTCACGTAATACCGTAATTATGAACTTAGTTCTCAGTCTCTCCCACTGGAATTGAAGTAATTTGTAGCCAGCAAGAACAGCCTACAGTGTCCTTCCAGTACCTTCTAATTGCTGGAGGACCAATTCTGGTTTAGCTGCATAAAATCCCTTGAGGAATTTGTTAAAAATATAGATTCGTAGGCTCCATCTCGATAGTTGGGTCCAGTGGGTCTCATTTGGATCCAGACATCTCTATATTTCTAAAGCTCATCAGAGCTCTGCTGTCCAACCAGGTTTTGGAACCACTGCATTCTTCTACTTTGTATCATCAGTACCTACCCCATGCCTGGCATAAAGGCAGCTCCCAATAAAATGTTTGCTGGATGAATCAGTCATCCTTTACATTGACATATGAGTCACAGCTTCCAAAGGGCCATCCCATATATTTTATACATAATCTTATCTTCAGGGGTAGATCATGTTTTGTAGCCCTGATCCTTATTCAATTTGGAAGGCCTTCTTTAAGGAAAGAATAAAAAATTAGATGTAAACATGAATATTTACTTAGAATGAGAAAAATCATACAAATTCAAGTTTTGAAAAGCTGACAATACATCACAAAAATCAGTTAATACTTTAATTAATTACCTGATATGTCTTTATATTACTTTTTCCCTAACTTTTTTTGGGCTGCATATTCTTTAATCACCTCTTCAAGTCACAAGTTTCATAATACTATAATATAATTTCTCAGTAGAGAAATAGCAATATAGTTTAGCCATTCCTCTAATATGGTTAATCAAAAAATTGTTTTATTATAGGTGACTTAGCAGGCCTAAAACCTGTGGTTTTCCTAAACTGGAATGACTAGAAATAACTTTATTATATCTGAAAATGACTGAAAATCTAATAAGTATTCCATTAAACCTAAACTAAATGTATTCTTAACTTGGCTTCACCTGAGCTGAGCTCTCAGAATACCTTTGGCCACTCCATCTTCACCCAAGACAAGGGAAAACGTGATAAAGGGAAAGCCAGAGTGGAAAGGAGCAGCGGTTGTAACCAATTACTATTAAAATCTTCCTTTTGCCGTGAAAACATACAACCATGTGAACACACTGCCGGGGCTCATATGAGTGCCTTGGAAGGGGTCCTGGTGCCCAAGCTCAGAGAGCTTTCCCAGTGAACCTATCTTTGCCCATTTGATACTCACAATCCCTATATTAGTTAGAGTCCCCTGGTTGTGAGCAACAGAAACAACTCTGGGTCAGGAAGAAGGCATTTATTGGCTGTGATATTGGGCCCTTGCAGAACTGAAGGAAAAGGTGAACAATAATTTCTCAGAAAGCAGCCCTGGTATCCAGGAAATAGAGACAGATAGTCTCTTCATACTTTCCCTGTGAGGGTAAATGAGATACGAATGTTTTTCAGCCTTTGCTTCCTTAGCTCAAAAATGTAATTCTAGGGACAAAATGGCTGATTGGACAAGCATGGCTCCCGGGCCTGCCCTCAGCCAGGAGAGAGCTGTACTGCTTGATGGACACTTCCACCAAGACTGGGTCCAACGGGAGAAGCCTAGTTACCCAACGCTGAATTGGGTGCTGCTATCAGAACAAAGGGGACTGGGGTGGATGACCCCACATCTCCTCTTCTGGGCTCCCATCAGGCTTCATGTAGCATTTATCACTTTATGTTATAAACAATTGAGTGTATGTGTGTGTTTCCAGCTGAGTTTGCATCATGCATCTTCCATTCTAGTATGTGTGGAATACATGTTTATTAAATGAATGAATATTGTGATGAGGTAGTGGAAAGGTATTATTCCTCCAAAGTTACTTATGAAGCAGTGTGATCTAGAGAAGGTTTACTAACTTTCGCAGGGCCACATGATCAGAGAACGTTCAGAGATAGAACCAGATAACTGACCTGGAGACAGAGGGAATTTGCTGTATTCTCTTCCCATTGGGGTTTGAACCTGGGTCCACTAGTAAATGTCTAGAAGCTGAGGAGACTCTCATGAAGGAAAAGTCACAGGTTCTGGAAACTTCAGTGCCTGTCCACCCCTACTTCTGCCTCAACCACATCTCTAAAGGACCAGCCAGAGAGAGTACTGTTTCATATCATGCCATACCTTGTGGCAGGGCCATGGACCATGGAGCCAGCCCCTTGCAGGGAAGAGTTAAGCTCACACTCCCCTCTGCTATGAAAAAATTTGTCATTCAAAATGCCTGGGGGTTTCCCGGGTGGCGCAGTGGTTGAGAATCCGCCTGCCAAGCAGGGGACATGGGTTCGAGCCCTGGCCCGGGAAGATCCCACATGCCGCAGAGCAACTGGGCCCGTGAGCCACAACTACTGAGCCTGTGCGTCTGGAGCCTGTGCTCTGCAACAAGAGAGGCCACAACAGTGAGAGGCCCGCGTACTGCGATGAAGAGCGGCCCCCACTTGCCGCAACTAGAGAAAGCCCTCGCACAGAAACAAAGACCAAACACAGCCAAAAATAAATAAATAACTAAATTTAAAGCGTGATCACATCTGAATGTGTGCCATCTGGCGGCATTTCTCCCCCCAGGTGGCTCTCAGCAAGGCGTCTTGTAATAGGAGGTCTAAGTCATAATGACATTTGCTTTCTGCAGCTAGAGGTTGCCTAAACTCTTTGAAGCATAGAGCCGCTAGCAGGGAGATTCCTGGGCTGAAAAGATTGTCAGGAGTCCCCACAGCTGGGCCCAAGCTAATGCTTTTCCAAGTGCTATGTGGCAAAATCTGAGTTGTGACTATTGTTCAGTCAGCGTTCTCAAACTACAGCCTGGGTTTGAATCACCAGGAGGGCTTGCTGAAATGCAGATTGTCGGGGCTCAGCAACTCTGCATGTCTGGAGTGAGGGCCTAGTTTTTGCATCTCTAACAAGCTCCCCGGGAGGTGCTTATGCTGCTGGTCTGAGGACCACACGTTGACAGGAATTGGTTTAGATACTTCAGGAGCTCCCCCTCTACCTTACCCCCTTTGAAACTGCTGCAAGGGATTTCACACCCTCTACCCGAGTCAGCCAGCTCTCCAGGAGAAGATTTCAAGGTGTGTATCAGAGGATTAGCAGCTATCAAGTCATCCAACAACTGCTCTCTGGCTTTAAGGCGCAGGGTGTAAGCATATGTACACATCAGGTGTTCTCCATCTCAGAACTATTGACATTTTGGATCCAGTAATTTGTGGTGAGGGGCTGCCCTGTGCACTGTTAGATCTGTAGAGGCACCCTGGCTTCTGCCTTCCGGATACCAGTAGCATCTCTGCTCCCTCTCCCACAACCATGACTGTCAAAACTGTCTCCAGACATTGCCAATGCCACTTGGGTGGCAAAATCACCTCTAGTTGAGAATCACTAGTATACATAAAATAACATGCTTTGGTGAGGTGGTGAAGGACATTAAAGATTTCTCCGGCTGGGTTCCATACAGCCTCCTGAAATAAACTGTAAACTCTAATAAATAAACTCCATGCAGCCCCCTGACATAAATCATAATGATGCCTTTCCTCTGGAACACACCTTTTAGGGCTGTTACACATATTCAAGTCCTTTGATCCTGACCCGTTTGGAAGAGCAGATATTACCACTGTCTCCGTTTTAAAGATGGGGAGACTTAGTCTCAGAGAGGTTCGGGATTTGCCCAAGTTTACACAGGTAATAACTCTCAGCAGAGGACCAGAACACACATCTTCTAATTCTTAGGTCAGTGAATTGTCCATCCCATGATACAACCTTTGTTCAGTCTACAAACATTCCATAAACAGTACCAGGTAATGGCATTTACATAATTTTTGGTGGTTGAGAGGCAGAAAGGACAGGAGAACATTTATTTGTACAGACTGTGGGCTTGGGGGCTTCGAGAATCCCGGGGGGGGGCTAATGAAATCTATGTATCCTGGGGACAAATTGATAGCTGTGGAGGCTTCTTGGAGTATGGGATCAGGTAAGCCTAAAGTTCCCTAGGAAATATGCCTGACCAGGCTGATGAGTTTCTTCTGATGACTGATCTGGGTCTTGTACCCATAAGCAGAGCAGGGACACCCTGCCTCAGTGTCCCCAAATTACCCCTACCCTTTCT
Source organism: Phocoena sinus (assembly GCF_008692025.1). Taxonomy (NCBI): domain Eukaryota; kingdom Metazoa; phylum Chordata; class Mammalia; order Artiodactyla; family Phocoenidae; genus Phocoena; species Phocoena sinus. The sequence goes on from NC_045767.1 coordinate 73,463,701, forward strand.
TGTGTGTCAAACCACCTTTTCAATGGATGCCATCATGGCCAAGTAACATCTATGAAACAAATTCTCTCTCTCGCTCTCTCTGTCACACTCTTAGTTTATTCCAGAGAGGATTTGATGCCAAATCCCCAATTAAAATATTGCTCCAGACAGAGAGCCCAGGAGGTACTAGAAATTGAGGATGCAATGTGTAGACACTACATTGCCACCTCCCACCATAACTACAATTTGCACTGCATTTTGCTGCCCTGGTTTGTTGGTTTGTCTGCATTTAGGCAAAGACCAAGCCTCGGGAAAGTATTTTCACTATTATTTCAATTTAGCCTTCCTGCCTGTGTAACTTGCAAAGAAATTTCAAATAAGAACAAATTTAGGAAACCTTAATTAAGATGAGCAAGATACAAGTATGGAAACCTAGCACAGTCTTTGTGTTTTTATGCTAATTTGAAAGTGTCACTGTTAAAGGGATCGTGTGTGTGTTTGTGTGTATCTATGTGTTTATGTATATATGTAATGTATGGTGTATGTGTGTGTGTCAATGTGTGTGGTGAGGTAGTGTGTGTGTGTGTTTGTGTGTGTGAGTTTTGAGGGATTATTATGGGGGAGGAGTAAGACTTACTGGTTGAACACTATAAATGAGACACAATTTGCCCACAGTTTTCAAAGCTGGGTGCTATTTACGCCTCCTGCTTCCCTGGCTCAAGAAAAGCTTTCAATATGAAGCTAAAATGGTTGAAGGTTGCTGAGTGAGCCAATAGGGCCATCCCAGAGAGAGTAATGGACTTCACCCCTAGTGAGATCAAAACAGACCTCTCAGCTGGAAAGGACCCCCATAAGCCCCAGAGGAACCCAATAATGGAAGAGCTTGGATTCCCCCCGACCAAGGTGAGATTGTCTCAACGTACCTGCATGCTATTGGAGGCTCTGGTGATGCCAGGCAGATGGAGTTGCAAAAATAATCACTCAGCCAGAACACTCACTGCCATGTGGCAATGAATTCATGTCATGCCTGCACTTGCCAGTGATTTACCCTCCAAACAAGATGAAGTGACTCTAATGGCTTCCACTCAGCTCCATATGGCCTCTCAGTATTCATTATTCCCTTCAGTGGGCTTTTATTTGGTCATATATTTTTTCTGTGAAATCTGGGAAGAGGAATAAAGGGAGAAAGGATGAACTCCTAAATCCTTACTTACCTGAGTCTGGTAGAAAAAAGGAAAATTCTATGGAAAATATATAGAAAGAAAAGATGAAATGAAATGAATACATGTTCAGACTTTGAATACATCTTATAATAATAACAAAATAAGAGCCTCTTGAGCTACTATTTTATAAATTTTTTGTTCTGGGTAGATTGTGTGTTTCTGTTAATACATGTGAAAAACGTTGTGTCAATATATATCGAGATCTGAAGTCATTAACAACATTAATTTCATTGGAACTGTTCTAATAATTGAGGTGAGAGGTTAAGGGCAAGTATGTTGAGTTACCAGTTTCATCCTTGCTAGCTGTGGCATGTGGCCCTAAACTAGGCATTCATTCATTCACTTACTCATTCATTCAACTGTTTATTCACCACACATTTATCAGGTTCCTACTATGTGCTGGGCACCATTCTGAGTACTGAGGATACAGTGGGAAATAAGAAAGACAAGGTCTCTCATGGAATTGACATTTCTGTTGGGGTGTAGAGACAATTAAAATATACACAAATCAATAAATGAAAATACCAGCTCTTGAATGATACTTACTAATAACTCTTTCTTGTCATTCAGACCACAGCTGAAATGTTACCTCCTTAGAGAAACTTTGGCTTTTCTTTTAACCCTTCCCTTTGTATTTGATCTAAATTAAAAGGAAGGACTCAAAGACAAGAAAGTGTCATCCATGGACATGTGGGGGAATAGCATTTGAAATCGAGGGAATAGCAGATACAGTCACTTAGATGGAAGAGAGCTTGGAGTGTTAAAGAATGAGAGAGAAATTCAGCCTGGCTGGAGCCCAGTGAGGTGGGAAGAGGGTGCTACAGGAGTTGGTCAGCTGGAGAGATAGATAAAGGGGAGTTTTAAAGGCTTTGGTAAAGGATTAAAGACTTCATTCTGAAAGTGTTGGAAAGTATATACATTATGTACTGCTGTGTAACAAATTATGGATTGCTGCAATAGAATTGATGTTACCTCAAAGCCAATTTAAAATTTTATTCTTTGTCATTAGAAGAAGCTGAGAATTTTCAAAACCTGCAAGTCCAGACTCCTTTTGTTTAAAAATCCTTCCTCAATTGTATCTCTTTCCTCTTGCATTTAAATATAAGCAGGGGGCTTCCCTGGTGGCGCAGTGGTTGGGAGTCTGCCTGCCGATGCAGGGGGCGCGGGATCATGCCCCGGTCCGGGAGGATCCCGCGTGCCGCGGAGCGCCTGGGCCCGTGGGCCATGGCCGCTGGGCCTGCGCGTCCGGAGCCTGTGCTCCGCGGCGGGAGAGGCCACAGCAGTGAGAGGCCCACGTACCGCAAAAAAAAAAAAAAATAATAAAAATAAAAATAAATAAATATAAGCAGGAAGAAGAAAACAGGAGGCTCCTTCAGCACTGCCTGGAAATTTCCTTCCCTAGGTCAGCCGGTTCACTGGGCACATATTTTTTCCCCACAATCCCACAGTTTAGGGTTGCTAAACTTTCTACCATTGCGTACCTCTTTCCTCCAGTTTCCAAGGCCATTTTCTTCCTTCCCTTTAAATTCTCTCTGGTAGCCTCCTCTAGGACCAGTGGGCTTCTGCTGAACCTTAGTCAAAACTCCTAGGTTTTCACTAGCACAATTCCCTAAAAGTTCTTTCACCCACTTCCCGATTACAAAGTTACTCCTTTTGTCAAACCCAAGTTTGTGTGCCTGACACACAGTGAAGCCAAACAAACCTTGAAATGTTGTCGGAGTTTGGAGCAGAGAAATGTTCATGCAAGGGCCATATAAGGAGAATGGGTGGCTCGTGCTCAGAAGACCTGAACTCCCCGATGGGTTGCAGGGAAGAAGTTTTTATAGACAAATTTGGTGTGTAACACTTCTCTGATTGGTTGACAGTGAAGTAACAGGGTGGTGTTCCAGGAATCTCGATCATCAGTCTTCTGGTTCCAACCAGTCTGGGGTCCACATGCTTGTGCTCAGCCTGAACCTACCATCCTCCACCTGGGTGGGGGGACTTAGTTCCTGTAGAAGAACTCAGAGATTTGTATCAGGTTGTTGTGAACATGCCCAAAGAAGGAACAGGCCCAGGCCCCATCGAGGCACCATTGTTTCTTTCTGCATTCCCTCACTCTCCTACATAGTAATTGTTTGTGTGACTTTTAGAGCTCAGGAAAGGTCTAAGAGGCTGAAAGCCTTTTTCCTACAAACTAGAAATGGGGGACACAGCAAGGCCTTTATATTTGGGAGGTCCCCACAGAGTCCTGCTTGGTTTCAATCCCACATTTTGTTTTTGTTATGATAGCACCTGACTTCCATGTACCAAAATCTATAATGGTTATCAATTATCATGTAACAAATTTCCCCAAAATCTAGTGGTGTAAAGCAACAGATATTTTTTATTTCACATAGTTCCTGTGAGTCAGGAACCTAGGAGCAACTTGGTTGGGTGGTTTCACTCACAGTCTCTCATAGGTTATAATCAAGGTGTTGGCAAGGGTTGCAGTCACTGAAGGCTTGGTTGGAGTTGGAATATCCACTTCCAAGATGGTGCACTCAAATAACTGGCAAGTTGGTGTTGGTTGTTGACAAGAAACCTCAGCGCCTTGTCATGTAGTCCTTGCCAGGGGCTGCTTGAATGTCCTCATGACATGGCAGCTGGCTTCCCCCAAAGCAAGTGATATGAGAAAGAACAAGATGAAAGCTATGGTGTCTTATGTCTTAGCACTGGAATTTTCAAAGCATCAGTTCCACAATATCCTAGTGGTTGCACAGGTCAGTCTTATTCAGTGTGAGAATGGAATACACAAGGGCATGAATATAAGAAGGCAGATATCATTGAGGCCATCTTAAAGGGTGACTACCAAAAATGCCCTGAGGTTTTTAAGCAAGTGAGTGACATGATCTGATTTATATATTTAAATGTTAGCCTGCTGATGTGAAGAGAATGGATTTTGTAGGGGCAAGAGTAGAAGGCCGGAGATTAGACCAGAGCCCAGCAGAGTAGAGAGATGTTGGTGGCTCGGATTAGGTTGATAGCAGGGAGGGAATTTAAGTAAATGGATTCAGGATAGGTTTTGGAGTTGTATAATCAAGACTAGCTGAGGGATTGAAACCATTCAGGACTCTGCGGGGCCCTCCCCAATACAAAGGCCTTTCTGTGTCCCCCATCTCTTGTTTGTAGGAAAAATCTTTCAGCCTCCTAGACCTTCTCTGAGTTCCAAAGCACAGATTCAAACAGTAATTAGAGGAGTGAGGGAATGCAGAAAGAAACAACAGTGCAGCATGGGGCCTGGGCCTGGTTCCTTCTCTGGGCCTGTTCGTAACAACCTGATACATATCTCTGAATTCTTCTACAGGAACTAAGTCCCCCACCCAGGTGGAGGATGGTAACTTCAGGCTGAGTACACTGACGTGGACCCCAGACTGGTTGGAACCAGAAAGCTGAGGGTTGAGATTCCTGGAACATCACTCTGTTAACTTACCACCAACCAATCAGAGGAGGGTCACATACCCTGCATCCCGCCCCCCCAAATTTTGCCTATAAAATGCTTTGCTCAGAGAGTTCGGGCTTTTTGAGTATTAACTGTCTTGGACTACTTGTATGGTGCCTTACAATAAATGCTGCACTTTCTTTCACCACCACCCGGTATCAGTAGATTGGCTTTACCGGGCATGGGTGAGCGGGCTGAAGTTTGGTTTGGTAACAAGATGTGGGAGGAAAGATTATAACTGAGGATGGCAGCTGAGTTTTTGGCTTGGCCAATTAGGTGAATGGTGATTCCAATTACTGGGATGGAGAAAAGTGGAGAAGAAGCAGGTTTGGAGAGAATCAAGGGTTCAATTTGAGATATGTATAGTTTGAGATGTCTACTGCAAATCTAAGGACAAAGCTGCCGACAAAAATCAGTTCAGGGGAAATGTTAGGGACACAAAAAGGTTCAGGGGAGATGTGAAGAACTAAAAAATATGGCACCAAGTGGGTATTCAATACGTCCAGAAGATACTGTAGTTAGAAAACTTCCTCACTGATCTTCCTCAAAATACAACTGTGTCTGGGATCTCAGATTCCTTTTATGTTTTTTAAAAACTGCTTACTATTAAGACATAATTTACTTACCATAAAATTCATTTGAGGGTTAAATTCCATTTGGTCATGTTGTATAATCCTTTTTAAAGTACATTGCTAGATTCATTTTATTAGTATTTTGTTGAGGATTACTGCATCTATGTTCATAGGGGTGCTGGTCCATATTTTTTTTTCTGTGATGTCTTTGTCTGGCATTGGTAACAGGATTATCCTGGCCTCATAGAATGAGCTGGGGACTATTTCCTTCTTTTGTATTTTTTTGGAAGAGTTTGTGAAGAACTGGCATTACTTCTTCTTTACACGGTTAGTAGAATTCAGTGGTAAGTCATCTGGGCCTGGGTTTTCTTTGTGAAAAGTTTTTAAATTACTAGGTCAATCTGTTTACTTGTTCCAAGTCTATTTAAATTTTCTATTTCTTCTTGAGTCAGTTTTGGTATTTTGTGTTTTTTATGAATTTCTCCATTTCATCCAGATAAACTGATTAATCATAGTATTTCCATATAATCGTTTTTATTTCTGGAAGGTCAATTCTAATATCTTCTCTTTCATTCCTGATTTTAGTAATTTGAATCTTTACTCTTTGGTTCTTGTTAGTCTAGCTAAAGTTTTGTCAATCTGGGTGATCTTTTAGAGGAACCAATATTTGCTTTTGTTAATTTTTCTCTATTGTTGTCATATTCTCATCTACAGCGAGAGGCTCAGATTCTCCACATTTGCACTCCAACTATACGACATCACACTGTGTAGAGCACTATAGAGTTAGCAATCAATCTTTTGTGGGATCCTTCTCCCAGCTTGTGTATGAGGTCAAATTCCAAAGAATTTATACAATCTTCTGCAGAGGTCCAAAAAGACCAAGAAAGTCAGTAGGGAGAAATGGATGCCCAGTTCCTAGGCTGACGTTATTCCCTGCATCTTGAATGCTCCCAGTTTGTAACAGTGAGACATTTCCACTGGGAAATCCTTGTTAACTTCAAGGCATGTACTCATCATTCCAGATAATAGCTATAAAGTTTCCCCTAGTAAAAAATGAAGTTCCAGCCAACATTTAAGATGAGCTCAACAAGAGACAAGTAAACAAGTAAAAAAAGTTTTACTTGAGATTTGCAGGTGCATATTTTAACAATACGAGTCAGTACAGAAATCTGTAGTGTTGGAGAATAAAATTGTGATTATCCTTACAAAAACATTAACACAGTCACTGATCTTTGCACACCAGGTGTTTCTAATTACCTCACCCATTGACAGACTCTGTTTCTCCTCATAATTCTCTGTCCTCTTCCCAACAACGATCTTTATGCCAATATGTTATAACCCTAATGCTTTGGGTTTGCCACTCTCTCCTACTAATCACTGAACTTCTCATCAAAACTCTATTGACAGGAGACTGTGACATTTATTGAGCGTTTACTGTATGCATGTAGGGCAGTAGGCACAATAAAAGGAAATCTCAAAGAAATCAAACACTTCAACAATAAATTTAGTATGTGGGGGGGATTATTGTATGCTGGAGGATGAGTTGAACATGTACCTTTCTCAAAATACAGAAAGAGAAAAAATGTGTAACATTAGAAGCATGATAGAACTGTCAAAAGTACACTAAATATACTGTGATAAATCAGGACTGGTTTTATTTGTTTCTTCTACAGTGTAAAAGTACAAATTGCTCTTGGAGAGAGAAACAGAAAGCAAGGAAATTTAGTGGCACTTTGCTAGGACAACTGACAATGAGACTTCTATTGAGACCAGTAACTGATATAACATATGCTAGTGGTCCCAGGACTATACTTTGGGTTACTTGGACTCACTGTGGTCCTGCTCTATGCAAGGCATAGTCTCTGTCCTAGAGTAGCTGAAAATCGAATTGGAGAGTAAAAACACAAAACAAAACAAATGATAAAGAAAGAAATAGCAATATTTATTCACTCAACAAAATTTATCAGGTGCCTATGAGCCTGGCAATTTACCGGCAAAATAACGGGGTGTTAAAATTGGATTCTTCTGGGACTTCCCTGGTGACACAGTGGTTAAGAATCCACCTGCCAATGCAGGGGACACGGGTGCGAGCCCTGGTCCGGGAAGATCCCACATGCCGCGGAGCAACGAAGCCCGTGTACCACAACTACGAGCCTGTGCTCTAGACCCCGAGAGCCACAACTACCCAAGCCCACGTGCCTAGAGCCCGTGTTCCGCAATAAGCGAAGCCATTGCTATGAGAAGCCCGTGCACCGCAATGAAGTTTAGCCCCCGCTCGCCGCAAGTAGAGGAAGCCCGCAAGCAGCAATGAAGACCCAACACAGCCAAAAATAAATAAATTAGTTAATTAATTAAAAAAAAATTGGATTCTTCTTGTCACTGTTTACCTGAGGTGTCAAAATACAGAAGCCGCATTCCCAAGTGAGATATGAGACCATCAGGCAGGACTTGCAATAGGAAGTTGTGGAAAACTGGGATTTTCCCTTAACTGACCATCTATCTCCAGCTTTTGAAGCTGAGGAAAGAGTTGGAGGCATGAGAAAGCTTGTCGGAGACAGAATTGCTGGTGTGCGGTAAGGCCCACCCTCACTTCCGGGCAAGGGTGCTTCCCCCTAAACAAACGTCAAAAGGCAGGGGCTCTGCGAAAGTTAACATGGGTCCCTGCAGTTGGGGGACAAGCGGATTGTCTTCTAGCTAATACCTGGGGAACCTAAGGGGTGGGAGGGGAAGGGCTTTTTTGCTGGAGGGCTCTTTCTGCCACAGCTCTTCCTTTTTCGCTGAAGGGGATTTCTCTCTCCTGCCCACTTTTGTGGCACTTTTCAACCAAGGGCTTCAATGTGATTAATTGTTGAACTCTTCGATACCCTGGTGAGATAGTTGGGTGTCATTATCCCTAATGTCCAGCTGGACAAACAAAGGAGGTTGGCTGTGTTGACCTAGATCACACAGGGGCAGGTTTGGGAAGATAAATGGGTTGTATCCTCCTGCAGCCAGAGTGGGAGCTTCGGTCAGGTCTCCTAGAGAAGATCCCCAGTTCCTAGGCCAGGACTTTGAACGTGCCTCCTTCAAGTGCAATGGTTCCTGGGACATTCTGTAATTGTCGGGGTGTGTGAGCTGAGAGCAGCTGTGTGATGAAATCTGAGGGAGGGACAATTTTTCTAAAATATCCTGGTTTCTAATTTGCACCTGATTGGCAGAGAGGAAGAAAATCTTGCTGCTTTAATTGGCAAGGGAAATGCACACCCAAGAGACTGGTGTTCCCTGGCTTTAAAATTTCAATTACAAGATATATGTAATGTTTGAATGAACACTTACACACCTTAGCTTGCAAGCTTTTGGCAGCAACAAACGGTGTCCCTAGAGCTCTCTAGAAATGCTGTCCTGTGCAATGGGATGCTTAATGACTACAAAACAATTCAATTAAACCAACACTGAGCTAGCATGGGAGTGGAGTGGGGGGATAGGCAGACACAGAGATAAATGTAATACAGTCCCTTCCTCCAGAAGCTTACAACCTAAATGTGGATAAACATAGTGGAGTTCCACTTTAATTGGGGTTAGATTCTAAAATGAGTGAGTAAATAGAAAAATCTCACTTAATCAAATCAGTCATAATTCTTACGTCCTTCAAATTTTAAGAACTGTAGGAGTCATAATCTGAGGAACAAAAGAAAGATCGTGTAGTTGATCTGAATATTCAAACTTGCCTACCTGTAAGACAGCTAGCCAAGGCCCAGCTGTAAATGGGGCGTGGACTGTAATATCATACTGTGAGATAGCCTAGCCATGTTTTTTTCATGGCAGTGGCAGAGGCTCAAAATCACAAGACCAGAGAGTCATGGGAATAGAGAAGATAGTAACAGAAAGAGCCTTTAGTTATAATAAAAATAAGGAACGTTACCTCTGGTGTTGCAATTGCCTAAAAGGCAAGGAGCTCACCTCACTCAGCATCAGGCCCCTACCCTGGCCTCACCTTGCTCCTGGTAGGCGCTCAATTCATAGTTGTTGACTGACGAATGTTAATTACATTGGGCCCTCAAGGACACAGTTCATGTTGGTCCCGAGAGCCAAGTGGATTCACACACTGGTGCCATCTGTCCACGCTGGGATAGGAACACAGTCCTGATTACCAGGAAGCTTAGATCTCAAAGGAACTGGTGACATGTTCTGAGAAACTTGAGCTTGTGAGCTCATCGAGGCCAGGCACGTCTCTTAATTCCTATCTTTCCAGAGAGTAGCACAATGTCACAGGGGAGCTAGACCTTTACTTCTATACTTAACCATTACCCTGTGTGATCAGTGACATATTTTCATGAAGAACGGAACCCTCCGGAAGTAAGAGCATTCAGGTTGATCCTACGTGGGAACATGGCTATAAAAGGGAGTTATTCAAGAAGATTTCAGAGAAAAGGTGAAGGCTGCCTTTTCTTTTCCTGCTGAAAGGCAAGTCCATTGTTTGTTTGTTTACTACAAAAACACCTGCACCTTTGATCTCAAATTACATCTATGGATAGAAAATGAGCACTTGGACAGTCTTCAACAAGGGAACAGAGGGCTAGACTGTGCTGTGTACAAAGTATCGTATGTCTCCTGAGCTCTGTTCCTTCAAGCCTTCCTCTCAAAACAGCACAATCCAAACAGACATCAGACGGCACCTAGTATCAGGACTGAGCGGAAGTAGAGGCAGTTTCACTGCACTTACTTCAGGCAGCTGGGAAACACAGTCTGGCTTTCAGAGAGCCTCGTTTCCTTGTCTATTAAATGGATTGTAAATAGCCATGTGCTTGACAATGTTGACAAGGCAGGAAGATTGCTTCCCAGGGAGAAACTTGACATTGACCTTCAGATCAGGATGGGACTTGAAGTTTGGGAATCGTTCCCCAAGTCACAATATTTTATAGAGAAACTAAGAGTTGAACAAAACCTTGAAGTCTGTAGAATTTCGGTAGAATTTAAACAAGAAGAAAGAGAGGAGAATGCCTCTGGGAGGTGAAATAGAGAGACTCAGATGGATAGCTGGTGAAAATGAGTAGGTAAAGAGAGGCAAGAACTTAACAAGTCACTAGTGGGAATTCATTAAAGGTTGTTGAGAAGGGGAAACTGTAAGTTCTATGGAGACCCAGACTCTGTCTGTTTTGGTCATTGTTTTTTTTCCAATATCTGGCACATTACAATGCATGCATGAAGATAGATAGATAGATAGATGAGATATATATCTATATACATACCTATATATATATATACCTATATACACACATATACATATATATGTATATAAGTATAGTTCAAATTTTTAAACTATATAAGTAGTACATGAATTGATTTTTATGAAAAAGTCAAACAATAAAGAAGTATATTAAAAAGTGGAAGCTCTTCTTCACTAACCGCCAATTCCACTCTCTCTCCCAGAATTAATTGTGGGTATGAATTTCATATATGACCTTTCAGATAGCTTTCTTTGCAATTATAAAAATATATTTCTTTATAGCAACACGTGTTTTAAAAAGTTTTATAATGGGGTTATACTGTAATTATTGTACAGCAATATTCCTTTCTTATGTAATATGTCTTTGCATAGTATTCCATTATATGGAAGCACAGTAATTTAGAGTAACTTACTGAATATCTGCTATCGCCACAACATCACCACTAGCTCTTTCTGGAGACTACATTTCCCAGAATCCTCTTGACCAATGGTTCTCCTGTTGGGATTTGCTAATAAGAGACGCTCATGTCAGTTTGAAAGCCAACCTAGAAGGAGAAGCTGTTAAGCCTGGAGGCAGCTGAGCCAGAGGAGCAGCTTGTGCACTTCGTAGTGGCTTAAGGGGAATGAGCCTTTGAAAACCAGCCACTTCACTGCTACAGACAAAGGCAGTGGCCAGAACTTCCTGGGGGTTCTTGAGATTTGCAGAGGCTTCCCGGTGAGCTCCTGAGAGCCACCTGCTTCAGGGATGCAGGCTAGGATGATCAGGGTGGCTCCCCCAGCCTTTCCAACAATTCTGGAATCCTCTTATTCCTTGTATTAAAACCTTCTTTACCTGGAAGACAGGAGGTGTTTTTGTTCTCCTGACTGAAGTCTGACTTTAAAATATTACATTTTTTCCTTCTGTGTCTATATTTATTTACTTTTATATTATGGGCCCCATCTCAAGTCGTTAAACATTCCTTGGAAACCTACTGTAAATGAATATATCATAACTCATTATATGCATTAAAATGATTGGTTTAAACCATTCCTCTATAGTTGAGCATTTAGGCTGTTTCCACATATAACATATATGTTGTGGTAAACATCTCAATATATATATCTGACTCTCTATTTTGAGGCTATGGAGACTGGCAGGGTTTTAGTCTGAACACTGAAATTAGAAGAGACGCTGAACTGTGAAGGGAAAGACAGAAGATGAGCTCACGTTTAGTAATATCGAGTGTAAGCTACTGAAAAAGACATCCAGGGCTTCCCTGATGGGGCAGTGGTTAAGAATCCACCTGCCAATGCAGGGGACATGGGTTCAAGCCCTGGTCCAGGAAGATCCCACATGCTGCGGAGCAACTAAGCCCGGGCACCGCAACTACTGAGCCTGTGCTCCAGAGCCCATGAGCCACAACTACTGAGCCCGCATGCCACAACTACTGAAGCCCATGCGCCTAGAGCCCATGCTCCTCAACAAGAGAATGCACGGCAAAGAGAAGCCCGCGCACTGCAACGAAGAGTAGCCCCCGCTCACTGCAACTAGAGAAAGCCCGTTTGCAGCAACAAAGACCCAACACAGCCATAAAAAAAAAATAATAAATAAATAAAATACATTCGTGAGAAAAATAATTCTTAAAAAAAAAAATCCAGGTGTGCTTACCTAGCTGCTGTTAGATGTAATGGACCAGGTCAAGAGCTAGATTAGGGTTGACAATCAGTGTATAGAGAGTTGACTCCAGTATCAATCAGTACAATATCTGCTGTAAAGATTATGGAAAAATAAGAGTAGTAGAGTTGACAAGGGACAAGACAGAGGGTGGAGGGTGCAGATCTAGGATAATATCTATTTACCAGCTTAAGTAAAATGTACTTACTTAAGTAAAATAGTGCTTTTCAAGTACTACTGTGGTCTCTCATCTACCATTCCAATTCAGAGTGCTTAAATAAACTCCATCCCTTGACAACTGTGTCTCTTTAAATTAGTCAAGGGACTGACTAGTTGCATAGAATGTGAAATGTAACTCACTCTCCACTTGATTGATTCACATTACTGTTTAAATCATGTTGAAAGCAGTAAATTTATTTGTAATCTGTATTCATCCTTCCATTAAATGACACTTTGCTCTTTTTAAGCAGAGAATACTATGCCAAAGCTTCCAAGGAGGTTGTCCATCCTTAAGATGTTTGAACCTCACTTAAAATATCCTATTAGAGCTATTTAGTCCTTTAGCCAACCGTAAACATTGTGTGTGTACTCCAAAATTCCATTTTTTATATTGAAGTATGGCTGATTTACAATATTATATTAGTTTCAAGTATACATCGTAGCAATTCAGTATTTTTGTAGATTATGCTCCATAAAAAGTGATTACAAGATAATGGCTATAATTCCCTGTGCTATACAATACATCCTTGTTGCTTATCTATTTTATACACAGTAGTTTGTATCGCTTAATCCCATACCCCTAAGGTCCCCCTCTCCCTTCCCTTTCCCCACTGGCAACCACTAGTTGGTTTTCTACATCTGTGAGCCTGTTTATGTTTTGCTATATACATTTGTTTGTATTATTTTATAGATTCTACATATAAGTGATGTCATACAGTATTTGTCTTTCTCTGCTTGACTTATTTCATTAAACATAATATTCTCTAGGTCCATCCATGTTGCTAAAAATGGCAGGATTTTGTTCTTTTTTATGGCTAATATTCCATTGTATATATACATACCACATCTTCTTTACCCATTCTTCTGTTAATGGACACTTGGGTTGCTTCCTTACTTTGACTCTTGTAAATAGTGCTGCTATAAACTTTGGGGTACATGTATCTTTTCGAATTAGAGTTTTTGTTTTTTCTGAATATGTGCCCAGGAGTGGAATTTCTGGATCATATGGTAGCTCTATTTTTAATTTTTTGAGGAACCTCCCTACTGTTTTCTATAGTGGAAATTTACATTCTCACCAACGCAATTCTCCACATCCTTGCCAACATTTGTTATTTGTACACTTTTGGCTGACAGCCATTCTGACAGGTGTGAGGTGATATCTCATTGTTTTGATTTGCATTTCCTTAATAATTAGCAATGTTCAGCATCTTTTCATGTGCCTGTTAGCCATCTGTACATCTTCTTTGGAAACAGTATCTAGTCAGATCTTCTGCCCATTTTTGAATTGGGTTGTTTCTTTAAATATTGAGTTGTATGAGCTGTTTATATATTTTGGATATTAACCCCTAAAAATTCTTAAATTCTCTAAAATTTAGAAAGAAATGCTTTTGAGGTTAATCCTACATTCTCGATGTTTTAGTTTGCTAGGGCTGCCGTGATAAAGTACCGCAACGGAAATTTATTGTCTCACAGTTCTGGAGGCTAGAAGTCCGAATCTAGAAGCCCTCTAAGAGCTGAGAGAGAAGGATCTTTTCCAGGTTTCTCTCCTTGATTTGTGGATGAATGTCTTCTACTTGTGTCTCTTCACATTGTCTTCCCTCTATGCATGTTTGTCTCAGTGTCCAAGTTTCCCCTTTTTGTAAGGATACCAGTCATATTGGATTAGGGTTCACCCTAATGACCTCATTTTAATGTGATTACCTCTGTAAAGACGTTATCTTCAAATAAGGCCATATTCTGAAATACTAAGGGTTAGGACTTATTTTTCAGAAGGACACACAATTCAATCAATAACACTGGACGACCTCAGATAATATGTAAAGCACTGTCTGAGAAATCATTCTTTTAGTAGATTTCAGTTATTTTATTTAGAGGAAGTCAGACCATTAAAGGGCCTGAACTACATTATTTTGGCCACTTGTAGCTTGGCTTTTATAAACATCTCTCACCCATTATCAGGTACTTTGTTTATCAGATTTTTTTTCATAAAAATGCACATCCAGTTTAGCTAATGAAGGAGATAAGATGGGTAGGAAGGCCACCCTCTCACCACACACCCCCCCCCAACTTTAATAGATGAATTCTGGCTACACCAGAAATTAACTTCACTACATTGTTTACCGCTATTTCCCCCAAAGCCTCACCCAATTCAAAACAGAGTGGTTTGAACTTTGCTGGTTGTAAACTAGTTTTTTCAGTTAACTGTTAAATCTTACCACTTCCCAGAGAAAGCTATACTTCAAAGTTGGACATTTGGTTCAGACGTGTCACTCCAAAGTGATTGGTGGAGATGCCACCTCCTCCACAGATTGACCTTGTGGAACACATCCTTTGGAATATGGAAGCTAGGGGAACTATTGAATTGAAAGGTGGGATTCAACATGAAACTTGTGGAAATGTATTGACATCTGTGACTTCAACTGAGACAGCCGATGTACCCTGCCCAAGGTTACTGATGCCTTTATTTAGCGACCACTTTGAAGGAGGTGATTTTTCTATGCCGAATCCAGGAGATGATAATGTTCCTCCATTAATTTATTCTGGTTCCAAATTTTATCTCAATGTCTAATGTCTTTCTCCCAATAAATTTTTCTTTATTTAAAACTCTTTGCTAGAAAAGTTGCACCAAGAAGGAAGAGACCATGGAAAGTGGTAATGACCACTCTTGCACCTTAGCTACGGGAAGGAGGACCCCCAGTTCAGTACTAGCTCCCCAACTAGTATTCACGAGCTTTTCACAAACTCCTCAGAACCACCAAATGAAAATTAAAGTTTGTTTACACGTATGGCAAACCACTTTAATTCAATCAGTAGCAATTCAGAGACTGTTTTAATGGGTCAGGGAAATGAGGGAGGATATTTTGGAAGGAAGACCTGAGAGGGATGGAGAAGTTTTAGACAGAACTCCCCACTGAGGTGCATTAGTTTCCTGAACCTTCCATAATGAATTACTACAAAGATGGTGGATTATAACAACAGAAATTTGTTCTCTCATGACTCTAGAGAGCAGAAGTCTGAAATCAAGGTGTCAGCAGGGTTGGTTCCATCTGGAGGCTCTGAGGAAGAGTCCACTCCATGCCTCTCTCCTAGCTTCTGGTGGCTGCTGGAAATCCTTGGTATTTCTTAGCTTAGAGCTGCATCATTCCAATCTCTGCTTCTGTCTTCACATCACTTCCTGCTGTCTTCTTCTCTTCTTATGAGAACACTTATTATTGGATTCAGAGCCTTCCCAGGTAATCCAGGGTGATCTCATCTCAAGGTTCTTAACTTAGTAACATCTTGCAAAGACCCTTTTCCAAAATAAAGTCACATTCACAGGTTTTAGGTGGATATATCATTTAAGGGCTCACCATTGAACCTACCACATAGGGAGATAAGGAAGAAGAGGACAGCTGTGGGAATGGGATTCAGAAAAGAGCATGGGAGTGTACCAGGGATCAAATTTGCCCTCTTTAATTTTGCCTTGAAACCTGAGACAGCTGATGTACCCTTGCAAACTGCTGTCTGAGGTTACTGATACCTTTATTTAGTGACCAGAATTAGTAATGCAGCCTCATCTCAGGGCTGCTGCCTCACCTGGTTTTCTTATCATGAGGCTACATTACCATTACTGGCTCAAAGTGTATAAAATTTTATCAGGGCAAAGTGCAAACTTGTTACACTCTCTGGGTGAATCCAGGCATTGAAGGCAATCATCTATGCCCCATATTACAGAGCAGTGGGGCCCAAATCAACTTTCCCAAGCCTCCCAGGGAGGGGAAGAGGGGAAACCCTGCTATTTTGTAAATGTGCCTAGTGGGACTTTTTTTAGCATTTTTATTGGAGTATAATTGCTTAACAATGTTGTGTTAGTTCATGCTGTATAACAAAGTGAATCAGCTATACGTATACATATATCACCATATCCCCTCCCTCTTGCGTCTCCCTCCCACCATCCCTATCCCATCCTTCTAGGTGGTCACAAAGCACTGAGCTGATCTCCCTGTGCTATGCGGCTGCTTCCCACTAGCAAGTTATTTTACATTTGGTAGTGTATATATGTCAATGCCACTCTCATTTTGTCCCAGCTTACCCTTTCCCATCCCCGTGTCCTTAAGTCCATTCTGTACGTCTGCATCTTTATTCCTGTCCTGCCCCTAGGTTCTTCAGAACCATTTTTTTTTTTTTTTTACATTCCATATATATGTGCTAGCATAAGGTATTTGTTTTTCTCTTTCTGACTTACTTCACTCCGTATGACAGACTCTAGGTCCATCCACCTCACTACAAATAACTCAATTTCTTTTTTGTTTTATGGCTGAGTAATATTCCATTATATATATGTGGCACATCTTCCTTATCCATTCATCTGTTTATGGACACTTAGGTAGCTTCCATGTCCTGGCTATTGTAAATAGTGCTGCAATGAACATTGTGGTACATGACTCTATTTGAATGATGGCTTTCTCAGGGTACATGCCCAGTAGTGGGATTGCTGGGTCATATGGTAGTTCTATTTTTAGTTTTTGAAGGAGCCTCCATACTGTTCTCCATAGTGGCTGTATCAATTTACATTCCCACCAACAGTGCAAGAGGGATCCCATTTCTCCACACCCTCTCCAGCATTTATTATTTGTAGATTTTTTGATGATGGCCATTCTGACTGGTGTGAGGTGATACCTTATTGTGGTTTTGATTTGCATTTCTCTCTCTAATGATAAGTGATATTGAGCATTCTTTCATGTGTTTGTTGGCAATCTGTATATCTTCTTTGGAGAAAAATCTCTTTAGTTCTTCTGCGCATTTTGAATTAGGTTGTTTGTTTTTTTGATATTGAGCTGCGTGCGCTGCTTGTATATTTTGGAGATTAATCCTTTGTCAGTTGCTTTGTTTGCAAATATTTTCTCTCATCCTGAGGGTTGTCTTTTCATCGTTTTTATGGTTTCCTTTACTATGCAAAAGCTTTTAAGTTTCATTAGGTCCCATTTGTTTATTTTTATTTCCATTTCTCTAGGAGGTGGGTCAAAAAAGGATCTTGCTGTGATTTATGTCATAGAGTGTTCTGCCTAAGTTTTCCTCTAAGAGTTTTACAGTGTCTGGCCTTACATTTAGGTCCTTAATCCATTTTGAGTTTATTTTTGTGTATGGTGTTATGGAGTGTTCTAATTTCATTCTTTTACATGTAGCTCTCGAGTTTTCCCAGCACCAGTTATTGAAGAGGTTGTCTTTTCTCCATTGTATATTCTTGCTTCCTTTATGAAAGATAAGGTGACCATATGTGTGTGAGTTTATCTCTGGGCTTTCTATCCTGTTCCATTGATCTATATTTCTGTTTTTGTGCCAATACCTTACTATCTTGATTACTGTAGCTTTGTAGTATAATCTGAAGTCACGGAGCCTGATTCCTCCAGCTCCGTTTTTCTTTCTCAAGATTGCTTTGACTATTCGGGGTCCTTTCTGTTTCCATACAAATTGTGAAAATTTTTGTTCTAGTTCTGTGAAAAATGCCATTGGTAGTTTCATAGGGATTGCACTGAATCTGTAGATAGCTTTGGGTAGTATAGTCACTTTCACAATGCTGATTCTTCCAATCCAAGAACATAGTATATCTCTCCATCTGTTGGTATCATCTTTAATTTCTTTCATCAGTGTCTTATACTTTTCTGCATACAGGTCCTTTGTCTCCATATATAGGTTTACTCCTAGGTATTTTGTTCTTTTTGTTGCAGTGGTAAATGGGAGTGTTTCCTTAATTTCTCTTTCAGATTTGTCAACATTAGTGTATAGGAATGTAAGAGATTTCTGTGCATTAATTTTGTATCCTGCTACTCTACCAAATTCATTGATTAACTCTAGTAGTTCTCTGGCAGAATCTTTAGGATTTTCTATGTATAGTATGTCATCTTCAAACAGTGACAGTTTTACTTCTTTTCTGATTTGGATTCCTTTTATTTCTTTTTCTTCCCTCATTGCTGTGGCTAAAACTCCCAAAAGTATGTTGAATAATAGTGGTGAGAGTGGGCAGCCTTGTCTTGTTCCTGATCTTAGTGTATATGGTTTCAGTTTTTTTTTTTTTTTTTTTTTGGTTTCAGTTTTTCACCACTTAGAATGATGTTGGTTGTGGGTTTGTCATATATAGCCTTTATTTTGTTGAGGTAAGTTCCCTCTATGCCTACTTTCTGGATAGTTTTTATCATAAATCGGTGTTGAATTTTGTCAATATTTTTTCTGCATCCATTGAGATGATCATATGGTTTTTATCCTTCAATTTGTTAATACGGTGTATCACATTGATTGATTTGCATATATTGAAGAATCCTTGCATTCCTCGGATAAGCCCCACTTGATCATGGTGTATGATCCTTTTAATGTTCTGCTGGATTCTGTTTGCTAGTATTTTGTTGAGGAGTTTAACGTCTATGTTCATCAGTGATATTGGCCTGTAGAGTTCTTTCTTTGTGACATCTTTGTCTGGTTTTGGTATCAGGGTGATGGTGACCTTGTAGAGTGAGTTTGAGAGTGTTACTTCCTCTGCTGTAGTTTGGAAGAGTTGGAGAAGGATGGGTGTTAGCTCTTCTCTAAACATTTGATAGAATTTGCCTGTGAAGCCATCTGGTCCTGGGCTTTTGTTTTTTGGAAGATTTTTAATCACAGTTTCAATTTCAGTGCTTGTGATTGGTCTGTTTATATTTTCTATTTCCTCCTGGTTCAGTCTTGGAAGGTTATGCTTTTCTAAGAATTTGTCCATTCCTTTCAGATTGTCCATTTTATTGGCATAGAGTTGCTTGTAGCAATCTCTCATGATCCTTTGTATTTCTGCGGTGTCAATTGTTACTTTTCATTTCTAATTCTGTTGACCTGATTCTTCTCCTTTCTTTTCTTGATGAGTCTGGCTAATAGATTATCAGTTTTGTTTATCTTCTCAAAGAACCAACTTTTAGTTTTATTAACCTTTGCTATCGTTTTCTTCATTTCTTTTTCATTTATTTCTGATTTGATATTTATGATTTCTTTCCTTCCGCTAACTTTGAGGGTTTTTTGTTCTTCTTTCTCTAATTGTTTTAGTGTAAGGTTAGATTGTTTATTTGAGTTGTTTCTTGTTTCTTGAGGTAGGATTGTATTGCTATATATTTCCCTCTTAGAACTGCTTTTGCTGCATCCCATAGGTTTTGGGTCATCGTGTCTTCATTGTCATTTGTTTCTAGGTAATTTTTGATTTGCTCTTTGATTTCTTCAGTGATCTCTTGGTTATTAAGTAGTGTATTATTTAGCCTCCATGTGTTTGTATTTTTTACAGATTTTTTCCTGTAATTGATATCTAGTCTCATAGCATTGTGGTCGGAAAAGATACTTGATACAATTTCAATTTCCTTAAATTTACCAAGGCTTGATTAGTGACCCAAGATATGATCTATTCTGGAGAATGTTCCATAAGCACTTGAGAAGAAATTGTATTCTGTTGTTTTTGGATGGAATGTCCTATAAATGTCAATTAAGTCCATCTTGTTTAATGTATCATTTAAAGCTTGTGTTTCCTTAATTATTTTCATTTTGGATGATCTTTCCATTGGTGAAAGTGGGGTGTTAAAGTCCCCTACTATGATTGTGTTATTGTTGATTTCCCCTTGTATGGCTGTTAGCATTTGCCCTATGTATTGAGGCGCTCCTATGTTGGGTGCATAAATATTTACAATTGTTATATCTTCTTCTTGGATTGATCCCTTGATCATTATGTAATGTCCTTATTTGTCTCTGTAATAGTCTTTATTTTAAAATCTATTTCGTCTGATATGAGAATTGCTACTCCAACTTTCTTTTCATTTCCATTTGCATGCAATATCTCTTTCCATCCCCTCACTTTCAGTCTGTATGTGTCTGTAGTTCTGAAGTGGGTCTCTTGTAGACAGCATATATATGGGTCTTGTTTTTGTATCCTTTCAGCCAGTCCATGTCTTTTGGTTGGAGCCTTTAATCCATTTGCATTTAAGGTAATTATTGATATGTATGTTCCTATTACCATTTTCTTAATTTTTTTGTGTTTGTTATTGTAGGTCTTTTCCTTCCGTTGTGTTTCCTGCCTAGAGAAGTTCCTTTAGCATTTGTTGTAAAGCTGGTTTGATGGTGCTGAATTCTCTTAGCTTTTGCTTGTCTGTAAAGGTTTTTAATTTCTCTGTTGAATCTGAATGAGATCCTTGCTGTGTAGCGTAATCTTGGCTGTAGGTTTTTCCTTTTCATCACTTTAAATATGTCCTGCCACTCCCTTCTGGCTTGCAGAGTTTCTGCTGAAAGATCAGCTGTTAACATTATGGGGATTCCCTTGTATGTTATTTGTGGCTTTTCCCATGCTTCTTTTAATATTTTTTCTTTGTATTTAATTTCTGATTGTTTGATTAGTATGTATCTTGGCATGTTTCTCCTTGGACTTATCCTGTATGGGACTCTCTGCACTTCCTGGACTTGATTGACTATTTCCTTTTCCATATTAGGGAAGTTTTCAACTATAATCTCTTCAAATATTTTCTCAGTCCCTTTCTTTTTCTCTTCCTCTTCTGGGACCCCTATAATTCGAATGTTGGTGCATTTAATGTTGTCCCAGAGGTCTCTGAGACTGTCCTCAATTCTTTTCATTCTTTTTTCTTTATTGTGCTCTGTGATAGTTATTTCCACTATTTTATCTTCCAGATTACTTATCCATTCTTCTGCCTCAGTTACTGTGATATTGTTTCCTTCCAGAGAATTTTTAATTTCATTTATTGTGTTGTCATCATTGTTTGTTTGCTCCTTAGCTGTTCAGATCCTTGTTAAACGTTTTTTGTATTTTCTCTATTCTATTTCCAAGATTTTCGATCATCTTTACTATCATTACTCTGAATTCTTTTTCAGGTAGACTGCCTATTTCCTCTTCATTTGTTGGGTCTGGTGGGTTTTTACCTTGCTCCTTCATCTGCTGCACATTTCTCTTTCTTCTCATTTTGCTTAACTTACTGTATTTGGGGTCTTCTTTTCTCAGGCTACAGGGTTGTAGTTCCTGTTGTTTTTGGTGTCTGCCCCCAGTGGGTAAGGTTGGTTCAGTGGGTTGTGTAGGCTTCCTGGTAGAAGGGACTGGTGCTTGTGTTCTGGTGGTTGAGGTTGGATCTTGTCTTTCTGGTAATCAGGACTGCATCCACTGGTGTGTTTTGGGGTGTCTGTGGACTTAGTATGATTTTAGGCAGCCTCTCTGCTAATGGATGGGGTTGTGTTTCTGTCTTGCTAGCTTTTTGGCATGAGTGTCCAGCACTGGAACTTGCTGGTCTTTGGGTGGAGCTGGGTCTTATTGTTGAGACAGAGATCTCTAGGAGAGCTCTCGCTGATTGATACTACATGCGGCCAGGAGGTCTCTGGTGGTCCAATGTCTTGAACTCAGCTCTCCCACCTCAGAGGCTCAGGACTGACACCTGGCCAGAGCACCAAGACTGTGTCAGCCACATGGCTTCTTGACCCCCAAGAAAGCTGCTCACTGGACACACCACTGCAGTGGGGATATGAGGGGCTGGCTGGGAACAGGAAACGATGCCACCGCTTGGCCTCAGGCACCTGAGGGACGACCTGGATGCTCCAGGGGCACTGTCCAGGGCAGGGTGAGAAGAGCTCCTGTATGCATGCCTTGTGTTTTGTAATTTAAAATAATGAGTAGCTTCTGTCTCCAATGGTTTTAAATATTAGTGAATATAGTGTATGTGTTTGTATCTGCACAGGCTTTATTTTGGTCTGAGGTTTTCCCCAGACTATATTATCACATGAATCAAGAACATATATGTTTGATCTAGAGAAAATAACTTCTGCACTTCTATGTAGGGTTTTAATCCTGAAATGTCTGTACAAATTTTCCAGGATTACTTATTACATTAATATGGAGAACTAAAGCCAAAGCCTTCAATTTTAAGTAGTCTTTCTTCAATGGTGAATGGATTCTGCCTAAATAGGAAATGTTACACAGGGTTATAGAAAACCAGTAACTTTGAAAGAGAATTTATAATTTAAAAAATCTATAAAATTTCCAAGCAACTAAAGAAAATAAAAACCAAATAAAAACAATAACCTATTAGAAATTTTTTGAGAGAAAAATAAGTTTTTCTTAGTAAATAGAATAAATATAAAACAAACTTTTTCCTTTTTCACGTTTGGAGAAGATTTCTACTTGTAAAATAACACAGTACCTATTTAAAAGGCACTAGCACCAAATGGGTTTACAGGTGACAGATAAAATAATGTCCCAAGAATGTATAATTCTCATGTTACAAAAATTGTCCCAGAATATGAAAAAAAAAGAAAACACCTGAACTCAATTTTAATGCCAGCCTAACACTGATTCTAAAACCAGACACAGTTGGTACAAAGAAAGAAAATAGCAGGCTAATTTCACTTTTAAACACTGATGCAAAACCCTAAATAGGAGGTTGGCAAATCAAATCCTGTAGTGGGTTGAAAGAATATCGCATCATAACTAAGTAGGATTTAACCTAATAATGCAAAAATAGAGTTGAAAATGTTAAAGATCTTATAATATTACTCATTGTACTAACAGATTAAAGGATAAAACCACATGAGCATCTCAATAGATGTGGAAAAGCATTTGCTAAACTTCAGCAGCCATTTCTCATTAAATAACCACAACACATAAACTAGGAGCATGAGAAACTACCAGAAAGTATCATGCTAAAACATGAAATAAACAAACCAATGATCTTCCTATAGAGCCACAGTAACCGGTTAGAAGGAAAATGATCTCAATCACAGCAGCAACAAAATGTGCAAGAGGTACAAGAAGAAAGCTATGAAACCTTACTGAGAAGGTATTAAGGAAACCTTGGAGAAGTGGAGTGGTAGTCCATGTTTCTAGAAGGGAACACACAATATTATAAATATGTCAACTCTCTCCAAGTTAATTTACAAATTCAATGCATTTCCATTGAAAATGTTAACAGGATTTTTCATGGAAAATTTTGTTCTAGATTTCATCTGAAAAACCTTAAGTAACAGACTTTTGGAAAACAGTGATGAGAGAGAACCTAGGCTGCCAGATATCAAAATATATTATAAAGTCACCAAACTCAAGACAAGAATTAAGACACAATACACACATAGATCAGTGGCCAGACAGAAAGTATGAAAAACAGATTCACATATATTTGAAAATATAACAAGCAATGAAGGTGACATATCTAATCAATGACCTCAAATTTGGACTCTTTAACAGACGGTGTAACAATTGGCAGTCCACTTAAAAAAAAAAGAAGGAAAAGGAGGTCCTTAATTCACCCCATATATAAAAGTAAATTAATGATAGATTAGACAATCATGGGTTTGAGTGTGGTTACAGGCATCTCAAGGAATTACAGGGGAAGGATATGCCTCCAAGATCACTTGTGGTGGTTGGCAGGATTCAGTTTCTTGTGGGCTGTTGGACTGAGGTCCTCAGTTCCTCACTGGGAATCTCACAAAATGGCACCAGGCTTTCTCAAAGTGGGCAAATGAGAGAGAGCCAGAGAGTGCATCAATACAGAAGTCAGAGGTTTTTGTAACCTAATCTCTGAAGGGACATCCCATCACTTTTCCTGTGTTTTGTTTGTTAGAGTTAAGTCTTTAGGTGCAGCCCACACTCAAAGGTGATTACACACGGGTGTGAATTCACACCATTTCCTGGCCGTGAATACCAAGAGGAAGAATCACGGGGTTCCATCTTACGGTGTACATGGTCCACAATAATAAGCAATGGTTACAAATGGGAAATTCATGGAAGAAAATGAAAGCCCAGCACACAGGAAATAAAATGGATAGTCTCACACTGACCAGAGCAATTCAAATAGAAACAACAGCATTCCACTTTCCTCCCATTTTCCTGGCAAAACACAATTCTGGGGTCATGTTGGGTGAATTACTATCCCAGCTTCACCACTTAGTAACTGTGTGACTTTGGGCATTCACTTAACTTTTCTTGCGTCTGTTTCCTCATCTGTAAATAGGGGATTATAACAGTACCTACCACATAGCATTGTTTTGATGAATAATTAAATTCATATACACAGAGCACTTTATTCCTGAGACACAGTAAATATTCAATACATGTTTTTAAAACAACGCTGATTTCAAGGTACAGAAAAATGACATACATCACTGGTAAGAATATGAATTGGTAAAGTATTTTGAGCTATATATTTGGAAGACTTTTTTACTAGTTAATTGTATATCCCGTTCCACCGAGCAATTTTGCTTGTCCCACAGTTACTTGAAAACACATGTTTAAGAATTTTTATTGTAATCTTGTTTATAATAGAGAAAAAACTGTCCATCAAAGTGTTCATTAATAGGGAAAGGGTAAATATACTCTAATATGTTCATACTTTGTAATTTTTTGCAGCAGTAGAAAAAAAAAGATTTTTAAATGTAGCAACTAAAAGTCCAAAGTTACAAAATGACAGCAAACACTGAAACCTGTTTATAATCAAGGTGCTTAAAAAACAAAGCAATAGCTTTGAAATGCTACAAAACTCCTGCTCATATTTCACTGGACAAAGTAAGTTGCATGACCAATTCTGATATCAAAGGGGCAGGAAAACTCAATCCTCTCACAGGGAGGGGCAGCAAATAATCAGGAATGATAATGCAATCTATCAAATTATTAATCAAACGTCAAAGCTGTGATGCATAAGGCCACATTTTTTGACATCTGTGATTTTGCTGTCCATGCCTGTAAAAGTGAAAAATGGTAGAGGGGATGTTAAATTCATCCACATCCTATGTTCTTGATTTTTCTTCCCTTGTTTTAAGAGACTGTGACAGGATTCTATATGTTTTCTTTCTCCATCTTTCCTTCTCCTAAGGATGTATGGGATGTGGTTTGATGTTTCTTAGCTTCCAGGAATATAAAAAAATTGGGGGGGGTAGATCATATTATTGCTCTCAGCCCTTCACTCTTCCTTCCTATGGAAGAAT
This sequence comes from Phocoena sinus, assembly GCF_008692025.1. Taxonomy (NCBI): domain Eukaryota; kingdom Metazoa; phylum Chordata; class Mammalia; order Artiodactyla; family Phocoenidae; genus Phocoena; species Phocoena sinus. The sequence continues at coordinate 73,488,965 of NC_045767.1, forward strand.
TGCACTTCTCGTCTGTTGCCATAGACTTTCCGTGACTCCTCTGAGAAGAGGAAGATACAGTCCCATCCCCTCAACGTAGGGCTTGGCCATGTAACTTGCTTTGGCCAATAGAATGCAAGTGGATATGAGTTATGCCACCATTTAAAGAGAAGTCCTTTGCCATGAGAATTGCATGTTGTAAATAAAGGCTGCTCCCTCAGCCTGTATCCCAAATAGAGCAGAGTCCAGCAGGGTCATAGTAGACAGAAGTAAACCTTTGATTTTGCAAGCCACAGAGAACTGGGGGTCACCCGTTATCACAGCAAAGATGCTCAATGTGCCTTCGGTTTAACCACCTCTGGTATTCACACAGTTACCTCTAGAGCCTGAAGATGGGAGATAAAAAATCTCTATTTACTGTTCCTCCCTCCAGTGACCAGCAGCAGTATTCTTCACTGGGAAACATGGTTCCATGAAGCGTGGAGTTTAGTTCTTTTTCCGAATGTCCATATTTGCCTCCTATGAAAAGAGACTCCTAGGAGAGTAACACCAACTGTAGTGTTGCCTTCTTTTTCTCTGTGTCATAAACTAATACTCAATCTATGATATCAGATTTGATTCTCCTTTGATGCTTTGAAATCTTTAAAAAAAGTTTTCCTGCTTCCTTCTTGGCTATCTCCTTCCATGCTCTCCAGAAGCGCTTAATCTTCTCTGATGAGCTGCAGCCAAGGAGGGCAGGTGAACATAGTGAACAGCAGACAAGGCCCTGCCTCCAAAAGCTTACATTCCAGTGGAGAAGACAGACAAGAAACAATAAACAAGTAAAAATGTACCATACTGCCAGGAAGGGGTAACTACGTAGAAAAATTAATAAAGGAGAAAGAGAATGGCAGGAAGTTTCACCTTAGATGGAGTGATCTGGAGCGATTGCAGGTATAACGGGCTCTGACACAGGGCCGTCTGGGTCCACACGTGTAGACCACACCACTACACCGCGTGCCGTCACTAGCTAGCGCTCTGCAGGACTGTCCGCTCCTACAGCACATTCCGCCCCAGCCCCACCTGAGAATATCCCCCTAGATTCTACTCGCTGCTCTGAAAACCTGAATGGGGCTCCTTTCTTAACCGTGGGCCAAGGTATCCGCAACTGACCTCAGGTTTTGCTTATCATGTTATTTTAAAATATTTATCTTTGTGCCTCAGATTTAGAATGGAACTCAAGAGGGCACTGGGGAAATGATAAATAAGTGAGAGGAAATATTCTTATGGATGGAAAAGACAGCAGTCAAAAGCAGCCTTGACTGTGGTCCTTCAAGACTTTGCCCCTGGGGTTGGGGTTCATTGATAACAAGGAAGTAGCCTGATAAGAAATGAACAACTTTATCTGTAATATTTTATTTATTAAAAAAAAAGACTGGAAAGAAATATGACCACAAGAAATGACTAATTTTGCATAGTAGAAAGGTGGGTGTTTGTTATGTTCTCTCTGCATTTTAAAAATTTCTCAAAAGAAGAAAAAGAAAGAAAGAAAGGAAGAAAGGAAGGAAAGAAGGAAGGAAGGAAGAAAGAAAGAAAGAAAGAAAGAAAGAAAGAAAGAAAGAAAGAAAGAAAGAAAGAAAGAAAGAAAGAAGAAAGAAAGAAAGAAAGAAAGTTTCTTAAGGAAAAAGATGAGATTTAGCATTCAAAACCTTTGGTCCTGCCATTGCATTACCCTCTGCTGGCTGTGTGTCCTTGAGCAAGTAACTGAAATTCTATAAGCCTCATTTTCTGTGCCTGTAAAATGATGATAAGGTGTGCCGTTTAGGACGTGATGGATATTAAGTGAGAAAATGGATGCAGAGTGTTCAGCATTGATCAGTCCTCAACATGTGGTGGCTGTATGGCTTTGTGATTTCCCAAAGTGTGTCTGTGGGACATTAATATCATAAGAGTTTCCCAAGTAAAGGATTCCAAGGTCCAAAATTTTGGGAAACTCTACATATTACATTCCCTTCTTGGGGACTCAGGGTGACATTAGGATATTAAGGCCACTGAGAATATCTGCTGTAAAGGCATCTGTTTTGTTTCTTCATTTAAATCAGTGTTTTCCAGATGTTGAACATGAAACACTGGCAGACGGTATCCTTGCCTGAAAAGAACAAGGGAGATACACGGGGAGTTCCTGAACTTTGTGAGAAAAGACTACGTTTCTGTTCCTTGAAGAGCTTGGTGCATAGGGTAGGGGTGCTAATGGTGAGGATGTTCTCTCCACGGAGATGTGGCAAACTGTAGATAGGGGTGGTCACTCAGAGCTGAACCTGATGTGGAGGCCACCCAGAAAAGCATTGAACTCTACTGGTGGGTGCCCGTTAGCTGGTTGTAAAGCTAAACCTGGTATCTTTACAGTTGGGAAATGATGGGAATTTTTGAAGATCCCACAAAGCAAATAAAATATACATTTTAATGACTGTATTTCCAGCTACTGATAACTACCCAACAGGCAAGAATCAGCTTCTACCAAAAGCACGTGATTTGTGCCTTGTTTTGCAGGGAAGAGACTGTTAATAACAGCCCTACCACTAATCCTATTGGCAGATGGTCACTCAGTGTGAAAAGGACAAATACAGATGGGTGTCATGCTTGGAGCTCATTTTTATGATCCTCTGGAGCACTTAAAGAGTTTTATCATGAAAGGGATTCATCCTCCCTGCTCTGGGTTATGCATCTGAGGAGGAAAGATGGGCTGAAAGGAACCTGCGTTATTACTGGCAGTGGGTCCTGGGACCTTTGGCTGAGTGTGACCTCAGAGGAGGCAGATGGATCTTCAGAATCGAAGACAGCATGTCTCCAAAGAGGATGAACAGCCAAGGAGAAAAGCAACACGTTCAGCAGCCTAGGCAGGAGCAGAGGGATGCAAACGATAATGTCTCCTTTCCAGGGAGGAGGTTTCTTTCCCATGCATTAGTCTTTTCTAAACAGGGAAGGGCTGAGTGTTAGGAAGGGGTGGAAGGAAACCCTCACTAGGAGTGGAAACTCGGGTCAGGTAATTATCGTCTCCAAGGCTTGATTTCCTGATCTATAAAACTGAGATACTAGTAATTGTATCTCCCTTGTGTGGTTGTCATGTGGATTCTATGAGATTAAATCTGGAGTCTTAGCATGGTACCTGGCTTCTAGGAGGAGTCCTGTTAATGTTGGATGCAATTTAGATTGTGATAAAAGAGAATTTAACTGGCAGGTCCCATGTCATGTGCTGGCCACATTTACCCTGCTTTTCCCAAGAGGCACCTGTGTCCCAGCAGGCACTTGGCTGAAACATGCTCCTTGTAATTGAATCTAAGGTCTGGTCATGCTGTGTAAAGATTAATTGATATGCAGAGACTCTGAAACAAGCTTTGGGAATCAAACATCTGGTTTGGAAGGCGGCCTTGTAGGCCAACCCCCTGTAGACCTGGGTAGGAGAGGAAAACAGGAAGTTTTATTCAGCTTAACTTTCTTGGTTTTTCACGTTATGGTCTCCAGCTGTTTACATCAACTTTGTTTTTCCTAAAGTAAAGAGAGAGAGAGAGAGAGAGAGAGAAAGGGAGAGCCACTATAAAGAACCGTAAGTCACAATCTTTCCATGAAGTAGCCCTTTGTGGAAAATCAGAGTTATTCTTTTAACTTGCTAGCTCAACTTTTATTTTTCTCTACTTCTCCCAAAGCAAATATCATTTCCCTGGCTGCTTTTCAGGCCTAAATAAATTGTGGAGAAGAAGGAGAGAAAGGAAGTCTACGGAGAAGGTAAGGAAGAGGCAGAAAGAAATAGAAAAAAAAAAAAAAAGCCTGGAGAAGAGGAAAGAAAGAGAAAGAGTTCATACCCCTGAAATTAGAGATGGTTTCAGAATTGTAGGTTCCGCCACAGGAATGGATGGATGTATATGAATGCGATGGGGCATCACAGATGTGAGTAGTCGGCCTCAGAGCTAAAAAGAACAAGGGCAAAGAAGCCCTCAAAGCATAAGCGAAAGACTGTTGCTGTGTTTCTTGAAAATAAATGATGTTTAAGTTTTTTACCCCGAAGTTAACGAAACACAGGGCAAACATTTAATGTGGTATTTCCTAATGTGCCCTTTGTGGATCTTCATCTTCTAGAATAGGGGAGAAGCCAATGTTGCCTATTGTCCTAGACTATAGGGGCTCAAACCCCAGCGGGGCTACTTACTTGCAAGCTAGGTGACCTTGAGCAAGCCACTTAACCTTCTGGATCACAGTATCTTTGTTTGTAAAATGGGGATAATGGTGGTGATGATGATGACGAAAGTAAGAGTTTGTCTACAGCTTAGGCTACTGTGGGGATAAAGTGAGTTAATATATGTAAAGCACCTAGCCCCGAGATAAGTGCTCTATGAATGTTAACTATTATTGTCCTATCCCACTCTAACGCAGGTATTTAATCCTATGCCAAAAAGTGGCATGCGTTGGCCCTTTATAGCATTTGCAGGCACTGTCCTGAACACTTCACACACCATTTCATCTCACACCAACCCTAGGAGGCAGGTGTACTATCATTATCTCCCAAGTGATAGGTGAGGAAACTGACACGCAAAGAGATGGTCACTTGCTTAATTTCATACATATGATAAATGGCTTAGCTGTCCTTAAACCCAAGTAGTTTAGCTCTAGAAAGGGGTCTCAGAGAAGGCATGGAAACTCCATGCCCCTTCCCACATCCTTGCTGCATGCATCTCTCCCATTTGGTCGTTCCTGAGTTGTATCCTTTATAATAAACAAGTAACTGTAAGTAAGGCATATTCCTGAGTTCTGTGAGCCATTCTAATAAATTATCAAACCAAAGGAAGGGGTCATGGGACACCCCCTCCTCAATTTATAGCCAGTCAGAACCTGGGACTTGCTCTTGACATCTGAAATGGGAGGAGCCTTGTGGGACCAGGTTCTTGACCTATAGGTCTCTACTAGCTCCTGCCATTATTAAATGGTAGCACACCCAGCTGGTGTCCAGGGAGTTGGAGAACTGGCTGATGTAAGAAAAACCCACACCTCTAGCATCAGAAGTGTTGAGAGTAGGAGAAACAGGTTTTTCTTTTATGTATATATAACATTATATTATAAACTTTTGGGGTCCATATTAAAATTTGCCTTTTAATGTCTTAAAACATAGTGAGTAACACCAGAGAAACAGATGTGTAACTGATGAAAACATGAAAAAGATTTGTACAGGTTAGGATGGCTCATTCAGTTTGGCCAATTTTCTTCAAGGAGGGCTACTCAGGGATGGCACCAGAGTTTGCAACAGCTCACTCTTTTTTTTTTATTTTGAATGTATTTAGAGTTTCTTTATTTTAATTTTTATTGGAGTATAGTTGATTTGCAATGCTGTGTTAGTTTCAGGTGTACAGCAAACTGAATCAGTTATACATATACATGTATCCACTCTTGGAACAGCTCATTCTTGAAAAGGTGGCATCCCAGGGTTTGAAAGAGCAGAGGTTTATTTTCCAGGGAGATGTTTACTTTTACTTTTCCTTCCCCATAAGACCTGACTCATTATTATTCTTTCATCCCCCCCTCCTTGTATATAACCTTTCAGTAAAGGATCAAACTCTGGCCTTGTTACCCCCTGACACCAAGGAAGAAAAAAACAAGGGAAAAACTTGGACCTGAAATAGTCCAGGGAGACCCTCTGTAACTAGGAAATGTGCAATTTGCATTTATTTATTTTATATATGGTTTTGAATTCTTCAAGATCCTCAAGGACTTTGGTTTGGCACATCAAAAGAAGGTCTATGTGGTTCAGCATTTGGTTGGCTACCTCTCCTGGTCTCTGCTTTGCTATTCTTCCTGAGACCTGCTTTGGGCTGTAGACAAACATGAGTGGACATGTGGGAACTGGGCGTTACGATGGAGTCCCGGAATTAGGTGAAACTTAAAATGGACAAAAGTTTAAAAAGATGAGCTATTCATCTCGATGGCAAGTGTATACCTCATTCAAAGAGAAAGTATTTTATATGTAAAACTGCCTTATAGTAAGGAAGATACAATACCTAAATATCAAATTAAGTAAAGCACAACTGTGGTTTAAAATGTTTTAAAATAAATGGTCGGGGTGCGGGAGAGAGAGAGAGAAAGGGAAAGATGTTAAGAGTCTGTTGTATAAAAGACATTATGTTATATTTAGCATAAATCATGTGACCGGAGGATTTTTGGTGTCTCTGTAGGTTTTCCCTCCTCCCTATTTTGAACACTGTCATTATATTAATCTTCCAAAAAGATTACTTCCATCTTAAAGAAAATATTTGTTCCAACCATCTCATTTTGGATTTTAGAAACTGAAACCCAGAAAGGTGATTTGGCCAAGGCACACAACTGCTGAATGAACTGAAGCCCAGATTATCTCATTTCCAAGTGCAACACTATACTTCCTGAAGACAGAGACATTGCAAGGCAGTGCAGGAGACCTGAAGAGATGTGCAGAGGAGCTAGGAGTCGAGAGACCCGAGTTATCACCCAGGCGCTGCCATTCCTTAGCCGCATTTGGAATAAAATCTAAAACCCTTAGCCTGGTGATTGGTTCCCATCAGAAACTGACCTAAACCTCCTTTCCCACCCACCTCCAAATAAATTCCCAATTCAAGCAATACGCATCTAGTTATTCTAGATCATTCCCCTTGTCCCCCTCCATGCTTTTGCTCATTCAGTTCTCCCAACTTTTTCTCTTCTCCATCCTTCAAAGCCCCCCATCCCTTGAGACCCAGTTCAAGGGCTCCATACCTATTATATCCCCACCCCCATGCACCCCTGGCCCACCAAAACACCAAACCCTCTATCTTTCACAGCAAGGGATGACCAGAGACTCTTTCCATTTCTTACCTGATCTACATTAGAGTTATGGCCTTCAGAGATGCTCTAGAAAGTTTATTGCTGCTGAAGGTTTGTAACTATGTCCATCATTCTCTGTCTACTAGAGGGACAAGCAGGATGATCCAGGAAAGGACCACAGGGCTCCTTCTGGGTTGTTTGCCAGGGGCCTCTCCAGGGCAGTGTTAGTTTTTACCCAAGCAGTGCCCAAACTAAATTTTCCATGGGACTGGGAGCTTCCTCTCCCCAGGAGGGGGGCATGCTGTACACACACACACCCCATACACCACGGACCCCCATGGAATCCAAGTACTGAGCATCTTGCGTTCCGCAGCTTCTCCTAAACATTTGGCATCCAATTCAGACAGACAATATCCACTCCCACTCAAGCTGAAAAGCCTCCCCCTCAAGTTCAGCTCAAAAAACGGGGAACCAGAAGAGGGCAGAGCACCTCTCCTGGAGTGTAGCCCTATGTGTTCAGCAAGCTGGCCTGGCACTTCTCTGCAGAATGAAGAGAGATCCGGGAACTACGTGTGTCTTATCTTACTAATCCTTGACTTCCAGTCTGATGAACCGTGTTCTGTGACTCCTATGGCATGGCACTCTAAGAAGCCTCTTCTCCCTCCTGGCCACAGCAACTCAATGCAAATGGTCCCCAGCAGACTTTGGAGTCTCCAGAGCTTCTGCTGTGAATGCTCTGAGTTAAGCTTCCAGTTAGTTCTCCAGACACAAATCAAGGTAACGGACATTCTGTTATGAAACTTAGAATGCAACGCTCATAACTTTGGAACTTGTCATATCAATAGTAGCTACTTTGAACTGAACATGTGTTGTGTGCCTGCTCCCACGTTCTTTTCACTTAATCCTCATAACAATCCAATGAGGTTGGTACTGGTTTTTTATTGTTATTCAAACAGAAAGTCACAAAAATTGTAATCGTCCTCATCAGTTCACTCAGTCCCATGTAATTAATTTTTTTTATCTTGATCTTTTGTTAGCACTTTTATGAATTCACCAGTTTTCCACTAGAGTTCTGAAAATGCTTATACATTTAGTTCAGCAGTATAGTCAGTTACCAGAGGTTGGTATTATTATTATCTTCATTGTATATTTGATAAAACTGAGACCTGGTATATTCAAGAAAAATATATAGGCTCAAGGCCCCTTAGTAAGTGGCAAAGACCAAACCCTGAACCTATTTGACTATGTACATATATAATATCATTAATATATATATCATATATATATCATCATTATCACGAGTTTGTTGTATATCCTTATAGTTATATTTTGTAGTTTTACATAAATATATGTAGATCCATTAGCAATATAGTTTACCATGTGTATGTTTAAAGGTTACATAAATATCATCAAAACAGATATATCTTTCCTAAAGCCTGTCATTCTCACTTTCTTCGTCCTCACCAATTGTCTCCTCATGTCTTTTTACAGAGCAGCGTGGTGATGGGGATGAGTGGACAGAGGCTGTTCTTAGATGGCTGTGACCATAAAGCAGAGAAATCATGGTTGTACTGCAGGATACCTTCACTCTGGAACACTCTACTGTCTGGGTCAGTAGGCCCTTTAACTGTATGTATGTGTGTATTAGTGATTGTGTATTAGTGGTGTTTGTGCCAAGGTGGTTTGAAAAGCTCCAATTCAATAAGAAGATACTACTGGTCAAAGTTGGACAAGCCTTATTGTCTATTCCAGGGTGATCTGGTGATAAAATCCTGGTAGATTCAAATTTGTTTCCATAGATGATTGTGGGTCCATTTGTAGCCTTTATCCATAAGGTCGGTGCTGTATCTAGTAGCCAGATGTGAGTCTGGGTTCCAGTAAACAAACAAACACAACTTCCAGAACTATAAAATCTACTTTTTATTGATTCATAGGTTTGAGCTGCATTTCTTAGGTTGATTTTTTTTCCTTATTGCCTAGTCATCCTTCAATAATAATATTTTTCCCCAATAGATAACATGCTGCTGAAGTGTGTCCTTTACCTTCAAAAGTCTACAGAAAGCTGTGGGAAGGTTCTGGCCTTCTAGCCCTGGCTAGAGAGTGAGGCACCCCATTTCCCAGGGCGTATGTCAGCTTACTCACAAGCCAGCGTGTGGTTAGCCATGAACTGCCCTTAGATGATTTTGTTCATTTGACTTCAAAGCTCAGTTTTTAAAAATGTAATATAAACTTTTCCCCTATCATCCAGGGTTAATAACTTAACATTTAACTAAACACACAATGTGTATCCTTCAATATAGAGCTTACCTTGTTTATGGTTTAAAAATGACATAAAATGTTAAAGATTGCATAAAAGATTATATACAGTGTAATCTATACTGGGCTAGGTTTTAAAATCAGCACATAAGGGAAATCACATAGAGACATGTTCTCCCTGGATCCTCCTTAAGTAGCCCATATAGTACAGCATGGAAATGTGACACTCAAGATTTTTAACAACAGGTTCAGCACAGTCACTGGTCAATAAACACCCTGGTTGTAAATACCTCGGGGGTGCAATCACACCCATACATGCAGGTGCATCTCTGCATGGCACAGGGCACCCCTGCACATCAGTGGTTCTCAGCTGGGAGGGAGCATGCCGCCCCCAGGGGACTTAGGCCGTGTCTGGAGACATGTCATGACTGGGGCTGGGGATGCTGCTGGCATCTAGTGGTTAGAAGCCATAGATACTGCTAAACATCCTACTATGCACAGGAGACCTCCCCCACTGCCCCCCACCTGCCCCACTCAACAAAGAATTACCAGCTACAAAATGTCAATAGTGCTGTGGTTGAGCCCCACTGGTGTATATGACTTTGTGTGCAGTGCTGTGTTTGCATAAATGTACCATATTGACAGTAATGTATGATTGAAAACGATCACTTTAAGCACACAGGGAGCGACACAAGCAATAAGCCTAACCTCAGGGTTTCCAGCTCCACTCTCTGAGACATTTGCTCATGGAGTGAGTGACTGATGGGTGGAGCTATTTGCTCTCCTAGATTTTTCGGTGTGTGGTCATGCATGTGCTTCCTCTTACAGGTTCTTTCTTCAGCTCTGGAGTGAAAATTTCTTTAATGGTAAGGCCTTAACTATGGACAACTTTAAAGAATCCACAACTGTAAAATGGTTTATACTTGGAATATTTCCCTCAAAATTTTAACGATCAAAATAATATATCATAATTATGGAAAACTTGGATTACGTAGAAAAGTAGAGAAAAGAAAACAAAAAACTGCCCATAATGCCACCCATCACCCAGAGAATTGACAGTGAAAATCTTAATGCTGTTCCCTTGTGTATTCTTTTGGTTTTTTTTCCAGCTTTATTGAGATATAACTGACGAATAACATTATGTAAGCCTAAGTGTACAAAGTGATGATTTGATATGACATATGTACTGTGAAACGATTACAACAAAGTTAGTTAACATATCTATGGTAGCACCTTGTTACTTTTTTTGTGTGGTGAGAACTTTTAAGATCTACTCTCTTAGCATCTTTCAAGTATAGAATACAGTATTATCAACTAGTCACCATGTCTTGTACATTTTGTATTTAATGCATGTATATTTTGCTCTGCTTGAGATTCGACTATAGTTTTACTCTGTCCCTTAACTTTATGAACAGTTCATGCCTATATAATTAAATCACGTGGGTTGCAACGTATTTTACGTATCAATTTTCTTTTTGTGAAAAAGTTAAATTCTTTACACCTTTTTCTGATGTAAGTTGTACTGCAGGGGATACTTTTGTATATGACCCTTTTCCTATATTTTTTGATTTTCAATAAATTTCCAGAAATTTATTTATTGGAACAAAGATTATGCGCCTATTTAAACCTATCATTGTGAAAGTGCTTTTGTGAAAAGTTGTATCCACTTTATATTCCCCAAAGTAGTGCAAAAGTGCAGTCACCTCCGCCTCCTCTCCTGTGTTGAACCATTCATTCATTGTTGTCTTAAAGCTTTGCCATTGGAGAGGTGAAAACTGGTATGTTGTTGTCTTAATCTGCATTTTTCTGATCTCCAGTGAGGTCAACGTTTTAAAATTAGTGTGTTAGCCATTTTTTCATGTTCTCTTGATGATTTCCCCCTGTCTTTTTAGGATTGGGTTCCATAGGCTCTTTATCTGATGTCACTACTTCATGATTCTGAAAAACTATAAACATTTCTATAAATTTACAAGAAATTGACTCACCAATCCTTTAGAAATAAGCTTACTCACCTTTAAGTTTGACCTTGGGGAAGGAGGGCGGCTTCCTCTTTGTCTGCATGCGGTTTGGGAGTTCTCGAACTTGTCCTTGGAGATGAAACACCTGAAGATCGTGTGATCCTTATGGAACAACCTAAAACATTGACATATTCCTCTTAAAATAACAAAATAACTTTATGCTTAATCAGTTGCCGTCTTTCCTTAGAATCTAGTATTAAGCCTTAAGAAGAAATTTGGGTAAAATCTTTAACATTGAGACCGTGCATCCTATTAACTCACTTTATCCATTAACTGGGGCAAAACCTCTACTGTGCACTTGTTTTTAATGGGAAAACACTGATCTAAAACACAAGCATCCCACAAAAGCGTGATTTCAGATATAATGACCCAGGCATCAAATCCTACACGTCGCACTAGAGTGGAAAGTCTCTGAAGGCAGGGATTTTTGTCTGTTTTAATTACTACTGAATTTCAATGCTCAGAATAAGCCAGGTACATAATAGTTGCTCAATAACTATTTACTGAACTCATAAATTCTGCCTCCGTCAGGAGACAGTGTGGTGTCTTGGAAAGAGCAGCGTCTTTCAGATTACAGACCTTTATAGAAGTCAGATGCCTACCCGCAGGCTTCACCAACTCATAGTCATCAGAAATAACTGCTAAGTACCTAGGGTACCATACCTGCTTCCCTTCACTCTCTGAGCTAAGAAAGACAAGGGCTTTCCCAGGGATTTCTGGGAAAATCCTCTGAAGCAGCAGCTCTATCAGGGAAGAAGAAAATGATTGCTTATAAAACTTGTGTATATTATTTTTTTCCCAACTTGAGTACAGTCCTTTGTAAATTTTCAGGCTATTTGTAATGGAGCAGATGTTTTGTTTTGCATTTTTATCATCGCAGACCAATACTTTTATAACATACAATACAAATGAATTACTAGCAAAATTAAATTCTAAAAAATCAAAATATATGGCCAGTTTTTAAATTATTAGATTCAACAGACATAAAGTTGCAGTTCAATAAACGTAGTCAGAACAAACATAATATAGGGGAAAAGAAAAAATCACCAAAACTGTGAATGCTGTTCATTGAAAGAGTAGGCATAGGTGATTAAAACAGAGTTGTAATTGCACTTGTAAATTTCTATTTTCAGCAAGAATAATAAAGAATTCATGAGTGAAATAACCCATATTAGTTATCTGTATGCACACTTAGAACAAACCCCATGTATATCAATTTTTAAAGTATTAATGTGACCAAATAAACTTGTTTCTTGCTGGATAATTTATGTCATCTAGGTAGGATTGATGGCAAATGATCCTCACAGCGGATACTATATATCTAAATAGTTTATACATTTTGTTTTAACACTCATAGTAGAGAAACTAATCTCACAGAGGCATGTTGATAGAAATGGAAGAAGAGATATTAAAGCAGTTTCCACAAGCTTAAGATATTTATTTTTAGGGACTTCCCTGGAGGTCCAGTGGTTAAAACTTCACCTTTCAATGCAGGGGGTACAGGTTCGATCCCTGGTAGGGGAGCTAAGATCCCACATGCCTTGCGACCAAAAAACCAAAACATGAAACAGAAGCAATATTGTAACAAATTCAATAAAGATTTTACAAATGGTCCACATCAAAAAAATCTTTTAAAAAATATTTATTTTTAAATTTTATCCAAAATTAAGCAAGTAGGAGGACTTCCCTGGTGGTCCAGTGGTTAAGAATCCGCCTTCCAATGCAGGGGACGCGGGTTCAAGCCCTGGTGGAAGAACTAAGATCCCACATGCCGCAGGGCAACAAAACCCACGCGCTGCAACTACTGAGCCCATGTGCTTTGGAGCCTGCGCGCCACAACTAGAGAAGCCGGTGTGCTGCAACGAAGATACAAAAGAAAAAAAAAGCAAGTAGGGCTATAATTTCAAAACTTTCATCAGTAACCAGTCCACACACACACAAACACACACACACACACACACACACACACACACACCCCTTGGCTCTGCTTTAGAGCCTCTCCCACCCCTGAATCTGACAGAACAAGAGTTCAGAGCCATAAGTGAATTTGAATTATGGAAAATGTACAAAGTTATATTTCTTTTACACTGAAGTTTGCGAAATGAGATTCACATCCATTAAATATTTCATATATCAAAAAGTGATTCAACGGTATCTTGAGAAACTTAAAAAAAAATCTACCAAAGACAACTGTTTTGTTTGATGTAATCAGTGAACAAAAACCTTCTGAAATGTAACCTTTTCGAAGACAATCAGCTTTGGTAAAATGTCTTCTTTAAGTGAAACTCCTTCTTTGTATTTAATGTATGGAAGAAGCATGTTTTAGAGAAAGGTATATTTTATAAGGCGTTAGGTTGGGCCCCCAGCCAAATGGAGCGGGGTGAGATGTAGAAAGTGTAGCAGCCAAAGTGACTCTGACCAGTTACTCTTTTTTTTTCTGCGGTACGCGGGCCTCTCACTGTTGTGGCCTCTCCCGTTGTGGAGCACAGGCTCCGGACGCGCAGGCTCAGCGGCCACGGCTCACGGGCCCAGCCGCTCTGCGGCATGTGGGATCTTCCCGGACCGGGGCATGAACCCGTGTCCCCTGCATCGGCAGGCGAACTCTCAACCACTGCGCCACCAGGGAAGCCCGTGACCAGTTATTCTTGAGCAAGTTCCTCTAGGTCCATTTAAAGCCCAAATGAAGCCCAAATGAAAAGCATTGGGAAAAAGCAGGAAAAAACATCCCTTTTTCCATCATCTCATTTGGTTACAACTGAACTCACTTAGCCAACAACAAAAAAGTAAATTGAATGAAGTTGTTCTTTCTAATAGCTGACATTGCTATTTTGATCTTTTCCCATACAACAACAGGGCAATCGTGCAATAATGGTTTTTATCCTGTTCACTGACATTTTCTTGAAGGAGTGCCAAGTTTAATAAAGTGAAGAAACATTTCTACCAATCTCCATAAAGCTTTGTCTGTAAGTAATAAAATATAGGAGAAAACACCTCTATATTTAGTCCAATGTTGCTGTGTTTCCCCAAGGTGGTTGATTAACAAACACATGAAGTCAGCAATAAATTCAAGGATGTATCCACCAACAAGACAAAAATTATGGCTGAATCTACTGTAAGAAATAATTAATGTAAGGCAAATAATGACACTGTGGGATTAGGAGGAGGGAAGAAAACCCACTTGGTATGGTTTTTAAAACACTCTTGGTGTACTTAAAGGAGTTTGCATGTTTAAGTGAATTACACTAGAGAACATTTGCCCTAAGCGTCTGTTTCATTATCCACTAGGAACCTGTGCAGATACCTTGGCTAACCTCTTCCTTGTCTGCCAAGGTAAACATGCCAAAAAATGGACTGAGTTTGGCCAGGAATGAAGCTTGCTCTGCTCCATCAAGCATTTTTTTCTTTGTCGCGAGGCAGCACTCAACAGGTATTCCAAAGGCACACGTGCAAACTGGAATTCTCTCTGCCTGGTCGTGGTGCCTCTTCCTGCCTCAGGACACTTTCAGAGGGCTGCATCTTTCCCCAGTGGGACCTGGATGATTTATAACTCTGGACAGAAGCTTACACTCCATCTAATCGGGTGGCCAACATTTGGACTCAATTTTGAATTTTTTTTTTTTCTGCTGTCCTTATAAACCAAACAGGATAAAAACAAGTATAGTTAATTTGGATGTGTCTGGGCTGTAATTTTTATCCATTTGTACCTTGCAGCTTAAATTTTGAAACAATTGAACCAGAAGACGTTTGCTGTTGAAAAATTGCTCTCTTAAAGGGTGTGTGTGTGCATGCATGTGTGTGTGTGTGCGTGTGTGTGTGATTCTAATACAGAAACATAAGGAATCATTAAATTGTAAGTTTCTTGAGGGTATGATCTTGTTTTATTAAACTTTGTATCTTTTATGTCCCTAATTTAGTAACTGGTACAGAGTGGGCACTCATAAAATGTTTAATTCAGTCACTTTAATTCATTCCTTTTAATCAACGAATATTTACTATTTTCCTAACACTACCAATCAATTGATAAATGAATAAAGAAATAAATGAACAAAGGAATGAATAAACCACCAGCTCCATGATATTACCATATCTCTAACATTACGTGCTCTTGATTTTCATGTCCTCAGAAAATGTAACAATTTTTTATAGCCTGTTACAGTCCATAGACCTTATACTTGGGAAATAAAAACAGCAGTAAATGTCACTAGTATCAAGGAAAAACATTTTTAATGTACAGTACATGTAGCTTCATGGTAATTAATGATTCAGTTGAGTACCTTCTGGCTTTTCACACACTGTGGGTATTCTAATATCAGTCAACATTAAGCCTTTACTGTGGATGAAGGAGTATTCTAAATTTATGTGTATTTTCTAATGTAATTCTCACGACAATCCTACAAGGTGGGTACTGTTACCTCCCCTTCAGGGTTGGGGAACTGAGATGCTAGTACGTGAGGGAACCCTGGCAGTCTGACTCTAGCACCTTAATCAGGCCATACTTCCTACCCTCTCTGTAGTGCCATTGACCGATCCAACCACAGTAAAGAGTCTGGACTGTTGCAAAGGGCTCTATCTGCTTAGAGCAAACTTTCTTCTTTACCCACAATCATCATAATCATAAACTTCAATAAGGAAACAGAAGGTTTGAGTTGTACTGACCAGCAAGCAAAAAGAGCTCCATGAACCGACATTAGCGTAAGGATTTCATTTGTGCAACATGGTGTGTGCCCCTGTGTGTGTATGTGTGTGTGTGTGTGCAAGCTCGCTCATGCACATAAAGGGACGCACAGAAAAATAGTTACCAAATATGAACGTTCATTATCTCAAGGTGACGGCATTTCAGGTGAATTGGACCCTTTCTCTTACATTTTCCTGTGTTGTTTGAATTTTTACAATGAGTAATATGTCATTTATATAATCAGAAAAAAACATACTAAATTATTTTTGTTGTGGAATAAAGAGTGGGGCTCTGGAGTCAGCTTGGGTTTGAGTCACTGTGTTTCTGAGCTTGGGCAAGTTTCTTATCCTCCCTACCTTGGGCTTCCTTATCTGCAAATAGGGCTAATGAAAAGCACCTGCTGTGGGAGTGGAGGGAAGGATATGACAGAGCAGTGTATAGTGCGGAGTCCTAGTCACTCTCACAGGCCTGAGGAAGAATGTCAAAGGAAGATGCACCCTGCATTCAGGGAAACTCCTGCCGTTGGCTTCTGAAGAAACAAATGAAATTTGCATCCCTAAGACCTGCCACTGGGTCTCATTTCCGAGGAAGACCAGGCCACCACCACAGGTCAGGCAGTTAGATTTGTTTCAACTCCAGTTTGGATTGTCAAAACCCCTTTTCTGTTTTACATCAGGAGTTCAAAACAGCTCCAGGCAGCAGTGATCCAAATGACTCCAGTCTTGGCCATCCTTGCATGGGAATCGTGTGGGAACAACATTCCAGAATGTTTAATCCATTGGTCTCCTTTTGTCTGGCCAAAGAGGAGGCGTGTCACATAAAACAAGTATAGCAGTTCTTGTCTTTAATGCTGACAATGCAAGTTTGCTCTTTGAAAAGAGCAGTGATTGGCAGTAAAATCCATCCGAGGACCTGATGATGGAGACAACTGGCAAGACTGGTTTCACTGCTGCTTGTGGGTGGAGGATACTCTCGGAGAAGATCGTGGCAGCTGAGAAAAGAAAAATGCAGGAGCCAAGGGCCTGAGCAATAATACCACACTCTGTCACCTTCCCTGTCCATGGAAGAACTTTGCGATATTTGGAGGAATTCCCGGACGTCTATGGCCAGGTTCAGTGAAAACCTGCATCCCTTGGTTTCCAAAACAGCCAGGGCAGGGCATGTGATAGAGGCTCCTCTAATCAGGCTCAGTCGGGTGAGACTTCTACTTTGGGGGATCAAGTCTATCGGTAAGGGTGGCACCGGGGGTGTCTGGCTTCCACAGGTGCCAGAGGTTTACGATGTCAAGTTCCTGGTGGGGCAGTAGCCCCAGTGGTTTCTCTAGTGTCTGGTGAGGCAGCAGCTGCAGTTTCCTCATCAGGCCATCCTGGGCTTGGTTTTGTCCATGGCTCCTGGAAGCTTTGCCTCGAGTCATCCGGTATCTTTTTACAAACTCCTTCTGCTTAGTTAGCAGCAAGCTTCCTTACATATAACTAAGAACCCTGAAAGATACAAGCGCCGAATACCAGGGAATTGTCTTCAGCCTTCCAGGAGCCTGAGAAGCGCTGCTGGGCAGAGTTACTGCTAACGAGTCATGTGCACTTTGAGACTTTGAGCACAAGTGCGCGCTTCACCCACCTGTTTATCACTGTCCAGAGCAATGATCTTCTGAAAGGGATGGTTTACCACTTCACACACTCGGGGATTCTGATGCCCTCATTCTTTCTTTTTTTTTTAAGCTTACATATATATTTTTTGTAATTTTTATTTTGTATTGGAGTATAGTTGATTTACAGTGTTGTGTTAGTTTCAGTCAGAATGGCCATCATCAAAAAGCCTACAAATGCTGGAAAGGGTGTGGAGAAAAGGGAACCTGATGCCCTCGTTGTTCTTCGCATACGAGTTTCTGTTCCCGTATCAGTGGTTCTCAAATTTTGTTACACATTACAATCACCTGGGGAGATTTAAAAAATCTCTTATGCCCAGGTCAACTTCCATACAAATTAAATGAGTCACTGGGGGTGGGGTGCAGGCATCATTAATTTTTATGTAGCCAGGTCTCAGAACCAGTTATCTAATCTAATCAGTGGTTCTTAAAGTGTCCTCTGCAGACCAGCAGCACCTGAGAGCTTGTTAGAAATTCGGGTTCTCAAGCTCCATTCCAGACCTACTGAATCAGAAACTCTAGGGACTGATTGCCACCGCACAGCAGCAATCTGTGTTTTAATAAGCCGTCTTTGTGGCTCTGTTGTACACTCAAGGTTGAGACTAAATCACTCTAGTCTGTCATGTAGGCATTTTTAGAGCTTACTCTTTCAGGTCACTGCTTAGGAAAACTTTCATTATTTCAATGAATACATCAGGATTCAAATTTCTTCACAGAGAGCATTTTCCATGTCCCAGAGTCAGTACAGATTCCAAACCAAACTCCATCCCTGGTAAGTTTTGAATGAATTCATTTTTTTAAAAAGCCTAAAATATCTATTTCATTGTGTCTATTCAATGAGACTGTTTACTTAATTTGGAGATGTTGACCTAAAAATAAAATAAGGGGGGCTGATTAACATAAAGAACACAACCAGAGACTTGAGCTCTAGCAAATACACACACCTGTGCACACATACGCACAAATGCACACATGAACAGATTCTCATGTGCAGGCACACAGTTCCATGAGGTGAATGTCGCCTGTCCCTAGAGGCACTCCTGGATCTAACAGACAGGATGAAATTGGTAGTTGACCAGGAGAGACCTGTATGAGACACTGCATTGCCTGGCACAAAATCGTAGAGTCCTAGGTAAGGACTGTGACCTTTTCTGTAATAGACGATTGGACTTGCTTTCAAAGCCAGCTTCTGTCACTTACCAGCCGTGACATGAGAATACTGCTGTTCCTCCTCTAGTAACAAGTGCCATCAATCAACGGTTTTATAGCTGTTCATTTTATTACTGCTCTTAGCATCATAACGGCAGTGGGCACCGGGGGTGCTTCCAGATACAATCGCCCACTTGAGACTTGCAAGCACAGAGAAGGATTTCCCCATCAGACTTATTTTTTGGTTCAATCCTGAAAAAGTAGGCTTCAAGAAAGCCTATAAGAGAGGAGAGTTTGGATAAATTTTCAGTACAAGCCACCCTTCCCAACCCCTAAAATAAAATAGAGCACGTGGGTTACAGGAAATCATATAGGAAAGTGAGTAATCAGGTTAAGAATGTTTAAGGTGTCTGTTCTCTATGTAATATGCTCACATTTGCTATTTTGAAAAGAGTGTAGTGATCAGTAGCCAACACCCTTCCATGAAGGACCTATCAAGGGACTAGAGGGAAAAGAAGAGATATATTTATATCACATCTTGCGCAGTGAAGTCCTTAGAGTAGACGGCAGCAGTTTCAAAATGAAGAAAGGGAACGCCAGGGGTCTCAGAAGTGATAGTTGATAATCACAACCAACATTAATTAAACACTTCAATAATGCAAATTAAGCATTAATTGTCAGGTTCTGGGATAAGAGTTCCCACCCATTTTATCCAGGTACCATCATGAACCCCCATGTTACAGATGGAAACTGAGGCACAGAAAGTTTACCTAAACACAGTTTCCCGATTGGCGAATGTCTGAATTTGAAACTATTTGCCACACTTGACCAGCCAAAGAGTGAGAGGTGACTTCCACCCCCGCCCCACCCCTTAATTAAAATCTCCAGGGTCCTGTTCATCTCTTCTCTACAGATACCGTCGCTTTTACTGCCTACCAATGATGCAGCAAGTATTGTCTTAGTTAGGAGTGGAAATAATGGTGGGTAAGACAGGCACAGACCATCTTCAGGTGGGCGTACAGGAAATAATGGCAGTCGGATATGATCAGTGTCACCCTGGGGGCCTCTTAGTGGGAGTTACAGCTGAGCTGAGAGCTAAAGGAGTTATCACTGGCCAAGGAGGGTGATCCCAGGCAGAGGGAATAGCCTGGATGAAGCCTGGGGGCTGGAGACCACGGCCCTTTAGCAAGACACAAGAGTTCAACGTGGCTGGAATGCAGGTCAAAGGCCCTTATTAGTTTTTTAAAGAGCTTTTGGATAGGGAGGGTGGGAGGGAGGGAGATGCAAGAGGGAATAGATATGGGAACATATGTATATGTATGACCGATTCACTTTGTTATGAAGCAGAAACTAACACACCATTGTAAAGCAATTATACCCCAATAAAGATGTAAGAAAAAAAGAGCGTTTGGCTTGAGCCTGACAACTAAGGAGTCATTGAAGGCCCTTAAATAGGGAAGGGTCTCGATCAGATTTGAGTTTTAGAAAAATTGTTCTGACTGCAGCATAGGAAATGTATTGGGTTTGCGTAGTTCCCGACCAGGGGCACGGGGGACATTAACAAGTATCAGTCGAGTGTTTCCTCGCCATGTGCCCATCACCACTCTGGCATTGGGTGCTGTGGTTAACAAGACAGCAAGAGCCGCGCTCTCCTAGGACTCACATGTTAATGGGGGGAGGAAATCAAGCAAGTCTCCACATACACAGAGGTGATGGTGAGAGGTGCGGGGTGTTTCCCCCATGCTTCTCAAACTATCTGTACTGAAGATTAGAATTTTTCTCCAGTTCAGCCTAGACCAATATGCGATTCTAATGGGCATGCTTAGTGCACCCTCACACCACATGTGACCCACCACTTGAGCTTGTTAACACCCGCGTGTCCTCTACTCCATTCCAGGAGACCAGCTCATTGATTTTGCACGGCAGTGTCTCAGCGATGTCAAATTGCAACCAAGGTTTTTACACCTTTACTCTCAATTACTCACAACTAGGGAGGGGTATGAGATAGAAGCAGATCTGGAGGAAGGTTCTATGTTGGAGATATTGATTATGGGGTACTTAGTGGAATACAAGAGATGGCGGGACAAATGAGTAGGTGGGTTTGAACTTTAATCCCCAAACTCAGACGGGAAGAGCAATATGGATTGTCATTTCCATTCGTTCCTTCAAGTCAACTTAAATCTGAATCTGATTCACTGTCCCAGAATTTTGGATCAACTAATTTAGATGATAAAGCCAATTTCAACTGACTTCACAATGAAAAAGAAACAAATAATATTGCTAACCGAATTATGCTGTGCACCTACTGAGTGAGAATGTAATAGGGAAGAGAAATGAGAGGAACAGACCCAGAGGCAGCAGGATCCTCAGTATACACAGCATAGTGAACTGGTCCCTGATGGTAGGAAACTGCTTTTTCCCAAAAGGCCTTGACTCTCCGGATGAGGTCAGTGGTCCGAATCTTGAACAGAAATCCTTGTTAGTCAGTGTCAGGAAGCAGAGGCAGGCCCTGGCTTTCTCCTTTCAGGTAGCCAGCCCTACAGGCGCTATCTCCGTGGCCTTCCTTCTGCTCTTGCAGCCAAGTTCTGGGATCAGGGCTTGGCTGCAGGCTCTTGTGATGACCTTCAACCCTGGGCCAGCCCAGAGAATATGTGAACAGAGGCACGTAAGAGGCCTTCCTACCCCCATCTTTTCTAAAAGTGATGACATCCAAGGGAAGAGGGTCCCACAGCTTTTCACTTGGTGGTGGGGTACTGGGAAGACTGACCAAGGACTGTGCACCCCCTTCCTCGCACTTCCCGTGCCTCCTCCACTGCCCCTCACTGGAGGCCCTGTGAGTGCCAGTCTCCTCAGCGCTATCCCTGGGAGGGAGGGAGGCCATTGACCTCACCTCACTGTGCCAAAAGCCTTGCCATCATCCCAAAGGCGGTGCTAGATGCAAATAAGGACCAAGATGGATTATGAATGAAAGAAAACTACTTTGTTTTCCATCCCTAGACTGAACTGTCAGCAGTGTACTTTCAATCGACACTTTCAAAAATCTAATTATTTTGTGGAAGCACCGTTACAGTATTTTGTATTTGTGTGTGTTTAAAAATACGAATCAGCTAAATATGAACATGTTTTAAGTATCACAACTTCCATTTCCTCATTGTAAAAGGTAAGTAAACTGAGAATCTCAACTAGTGGAAATTGTCTGACCCTATCTCCCTCTAAGATGCTTGCTTCTCCCTCACCCATCCACCCCCAGGAACCTGCCCATTTATTTCCTTAGTTAAGAAAGAAAATAAAAGAAAGAAAGAAAGAAAGAAAGAAAAAGAAAAAAATACTAGCAATGGTTTTCCCAGCAGGGGGCAGCAAGAGACAAAAAATATGATGCTCCATTGGGCTTCCCCAGCCCCCAACTTTGTCTGAAATCCTGGATTTAAATTGGGAAGAGGGCGGCGGTGGGGGAACAGGGATACAATCCAAACCACAGAACCCAAATTCATAAAGTTAAGTGGATGCAGAACTTGCTGGAACAAGATTTACTGAGGACAATAGCAAGATTGCTTTTTTTTAATTTTTTTAAAGCTTTATGGAAGAAGGCAGGCCAGTGGAATTTTTAAAAGAATCTGGTTCTCTGTGGTGACGTCCACAAACTTGGTAATATGATTGTTCTTTAGGAAATATCCCATATAAGAGGAAAACATGTTGTTCTCTTTGAATAAAATCCCCCAACCTACCTTCACACAACTATGAGCTGGAAACATGGGTCTCACAAGGCAAAAGTACCTGGGTAGCTGGGATATACAGCACCCAGCATGGGGCATCTTAAATAGGACTCACCTGATCAGGTGAGAAGTAATATGGGATGCTGGAAAGAGAGTGAGATCGGGTAGGCTTTGTGGTCCAGGACTGAACCTCTCACTGGCCCAAGAATCCTCGTGGTATGTAAAAATGTGAGCCCTGATATAAAAAAGCCTAATCCAAAAGAAGAGTGTAAGGAGAAACAGGAAATGAAACGATTGCAATGGGAGGATTCTGCTTGGGAAATACTTATCCGGGCTCCCAGGCTGTAAATGTTGTAATTATAAGTCCTGGCAACAACAGCTGGGGGCACTTGGGTTCGTGTCCCTTTCAGGGAACCTTACTAGTTTCTCAGGGCTGCCATAACAAAGTACCACAAAGTATGTGTGGCTTATAACAACAGAAATTTATTCTCTCGCGGTTCTGGAGGCCAGAAGTCCTAAATAAACTGTCGGCAGGGCCACGTTCCCTCTGAAGTCTCTAGGGAAGACCTGTTCCTCTCCTCTTCCTAGCCTCTGGTGGCCCCTGGCATTCCCTAGAGACTCTTGGTTTGTGGCTGCAACGCTCCAGTCCCTGCCTCCAACCTCACATGGCCTTCTTTCCTGTGTGTATGTGCCTGTGTGTCTGAATCTCCTTCCTTTTCCTCTTATAAAGACACCAGCCATTGGCTTTAGGGCCCACTCTAGTTCAGTATGACCTCATTTTTTTTTTTTTTTTTTTTTTTTTTTTTTTTTGAGGTACGCGGGCCTCTCACTGCTGCGGCCTCTCCCGTTGCGGAGCACAGGCTCCGGACGCGCAGGCCCAGCGGCCATGGCTCACGGGCCCATCCGCTCCGCGGCATGTGGGATCCTCCCGGACCGGGGCACGAACCCGTGTCCCCCGCATCGGCAGGCAGACTCTCAACCACTGTGCCACCAGGGAAGCCCAGTATGACCTCATTTTAATGTAACTCCTTACATCTGCAAAGACCCTATTTTCCAAATAAGGTCACATTTTGAGGCTCTGGGTAAATATAACTTTAGGGAACATTATTCAGCCCAGCACAGACCCCAAATAGCACTTATGTTATGGTGATAAAACTAGACAATGCTGCTCTCAAATCCTGGCTCTGCCTCTTCCTGTCCCTTCATCCCCTGAATCTTGGCTTTCTTATCTGTCAGATGGTAGCAGTAATCCCCAATGGGATTGTGGGGTGGGTCAGAGGTTCCATGCTTGGTACAGGCGGTATAAGACAGTAGGGGAGGCTGGTGGAGCTGCGGTAGGGGCTCCTCTCTCCCATTCACAGGAAGCCTCAGGGCACTTGCCCAGACTCGTCCTCAACTGCTTTGCCCCAAACGCTCCTCTCAGGAGCTTCGCTCACCAACTTACCAGCTAGAAATCTAGTATATTGATCTTTGTTGATGAGCTGTTGTGCGTCTCCTCCTGGATGAGATACATTTAAAGGGATACTTCCTACTTAGATTCTGCTTTGGCTTCTTGGGTGAAGACAGGTGCCTCAGAGACTGTTACAGACCAATGAAGGAAAGGGGGTTGGGGGACATTTGAGCAGGGCCGTGATTCCTCGGCCTCTGATGGCATCCAGTAGTGACACCTGACCTTGCTGCTGGTGGGGCCGGCCTGGCTATAGCAGGGTTTTGTTTTGGAAATTTGGCATAATCAACAGTCACCAGTCCTGGGGGAAGAAAACAGGCACATCCTGAGAATTGTGCTGTAGGCTTTTATAGTTTCCAGGGGCTCTTATCTTGGGGCTGGTTCGGGCACCGTGTTTGGTACGGCCAGGAGCATGGTTCCTCATCCAGTGTCCACACTGGATGCCCTCTGATGGATAACTGCAAAGGTCCTTTGATATTTGATAGTGTTATTCACTCATTTACTCATCTGAAGTCCTTCTTGTGTCTCTGTTGGGCCAATTTATTGATTCCAAAAGGGAATTCTTTCTTAATGTGCAAATATGGTCACCTAGGATTTATTTATAATCAGGAAAAATAAGAAATAACTACATAAGCATTTTGGCCAGGGAAGGTTAAAAAAATGTGCAGAATTTTTTATAATCTTTTCTTAAAAGCAACCTGTCAATGTGCATCGAGATATATATATTTTTAAGTATTTATACTCTTTTTTAAAATTTTTATATGAGTATAGTTTATTTACAATGTTGTGTTAGTTTCAGGTGTACAGCAAAATATATCAGTTATACATGTATCCACTCTTTTTTTAGATTCTTTTCCCAAATAGACTATACAGAGTACTGGATATAGTTCCCTGTGCTATACAACTGGCTCTTATTAGTTATCTATTTTACATATAGTAGAGTGAATATGTCAATCCCAGTCTTCCAATTTATCCCTTCCCCTTTCCCTCCCCCCACCCCAGTAGTCATAAGTTTGTTTTCTACATCTGTGACTCTACTTCTGTTTTATAGATAAGTTCATTCGTACTCTTTTTTTAGATTCCACATATAAGTGATATCATATGATATTTGTCTTTCTGTGTCTGACTTAATTCACTCAGTATGATAATCTCTAGGTCTATCCATGTTGCTGCAAATGACATTATTTTGTTCTGTTTTTATGGCTGAGTAATATTCCATTGTATGTATGTACCACATCTTCTTTATCCATTCGTCTGTGGATGGGCATTTAGGTTGCTTCCATGTCCTGGCTATGGTAAACAGTACTGAAATGAACATTGGGGTGCATGTATCTTTTTGAATTATGGTTTGCTCTGGGTATATGCCTAGGAGTGGGATTGCTGGATAATATTGTAGCTCTATTTTTAATTTTGTAAGGAACCTCCACACTGTTCTCCATAGTGGCTGAACCCATTTACATTCCCACCAACAGTGCAGGAGGGTTCCCAAAAGGAGACTTTTTTCTTGGGCTCATATCAGTCTTTTTTGGTTTATTTAAGGAAAGGTTTTTTTTTAATATATGTATATGCCCAAGATTTTTATAAGCCTGAATCTTCTTGAGTGAATCAGTGACAGCTGACTGGAAATGTTTACCTTCCACAGCCAGATTGGCAGATTCCAACCAGACACAAATAAACATTTTAAGGAAGTGCCCTCTCCATGTCCCACTGACTCAACAAAGCTGGGGAAACATCTAACCCTCTAACAGAGCCTTCCAAGAATGGACCTTCATTGAAATGTGCTTTGACCCAGAAGTGTTCAGTCAGATGGACTGAGTTTGTCGAGGGTGTCATAGAGTTTGTTCTTTTGTAAGGATTGGCATTAGACTATATAACCTCACATATCCAATTATCCATTCATTTAACAAATATACAAGCATCATGCAGTAGACAGCTCCTAAAATGTCTCCCAACCATCTCTGCCTCCTGGTACTATGCATTGATATATTTCCTTACAGTTGAGTATGGCCTGGGTTTAGGGACTTGCTTCTGACTAAAAGAATGCAGCAAAAGTGATGGAATATCACCTCAAGAATGGGTTACAGAAGACCGTGACTTTTGTTCTCATTCTCTGTCTGTGTGTCTGTCTCTCTTTCCCTGGCCTCTTCTCTCTTTTTCTGGCCTCTTCTCGCTTGCTTACCTCTGTCTGATGAAGTAAGTGGCTGTACTGTGAGCCGTCCTGTGGAGAGGCTCACGAGGCAAGAAACTGAATCCCTTGAGCTGCATGAGTGAGCTCAGAAACACGTTCTATTGCAGTCTAGCCTCCAGTTAACTGCAGCCCAGAATGACATCTTCACTCCAGCTTTGAGACACCTTGATTCAGAGGACCCAGCTAAGCCATGCCCAGATTTCTGACCCACAGAAACTGTGAGACAATAAATATTGATGTTTTAAGCCACCAAGTTTTGGGGTAAATTGTGACACAAAGACAGGAGACCAATACACACTTTTCTGGCACTGAATATAAATTGAAAAAATTGTATTGGTCTTTTAAGACATGCAAATAATTTTCGTAGAAAGTGGTAACTGCCCTCACTGCATCTGTGTTCAAAATGCAGTGGTAACGTAATAATAATGCGGTCTGGGCTTTTAGCCTAAATATATAGGATTCATGAAACTGACCAAAAAGAGTGATTTGGAAGAAATTTTAATTATGTGAGATATTTCTGACTGCTTGGAAATGGCTCACTAAGAACTTGAAAATATGCATAGATTTCAGAAAAAAAGGTGTCTGGAAGTTGGATTAGAAATTATTTCAGATGATATCAGCCTCTATAAAATTCATCTTTATTAATGGAACCACTGTAAATACAATTAGAAGAGGAGGTAGGGGGGACCTTGAAGATGGCGGAAGAGTAAGACGCGGAGATCGCCTTCCTCCCCACGGATACACCAGAAATACATCCACACGTGGAACAACTCCTACAGAACTCCTACTGAAGGCTGGCAGAAGACCTCAGACCTCCCAAAAGGCAAGAAACTCCCCACGTAACTGGGTAGGGCAAAAGAAAAAACAGAGACAAAAGAATAAGGACGGCACCTGTACCAGTGGGAGGGAGCTGTGAAGGAGGAAAAGTTTCCACACACTAGGAAGCCCCTCCGCGGGCGGAGACTGCGGGAGGCAGAGGGGGCAGTTTCGGGACCGCGGAGTAGTGTACAGCGACGGGTGCGGAGGGCAAAGCGGGGAGATTCCTGCACAGACGATCGGTGCCGACCGGCACTCACCAACCCGAGAGGCTTGTCTGCTCACCCGCCGGGGCGGGCGGGGCTGCGAGCTGAGGCTCGGGTTTTGGTTTTGGACGGAGCTCAGGGAGAGGACTGGGGTTGGCGGCTTGAACATAGCCTGAAGGGGTTAGTGCACCACGACTAGCCGGGAGGGAGTTCGGGGAAAAGCCTGCACCGGCCGAAGAGGCAAGAGACTTTTTCTTCCCTCTTTGTTTCCTGGTGCGCGAGGAGAGGGGTTTAAGAGCGCTGCTTAAAGGAACTCCAGAGACGGGCGCGAGCCGCGGCTAAAAGCGCGAACCCCAGAGATGGGCGCGAGCCGCGGCTGAGGGCGCGAGCCCCCGAGACGGGCGCGAGCCGCGGCTGAAAGCGCAAACCCCAGAGACGGGCGCGAGCCGCGGCTAAAACCGCGGACCCCAGAGACGGGCGGGAGACGCTAAGGCTGCTGCTGCCGCCACCAAGGGGCCTGTGTGCGAGCACAGGTCACTCTCCACACCCCTCTTCCGCGGAGCCTGTGCAGCCCGCCACTGCCAGGTTCCCGGGATCCAGGGACAACTTCCCCGGGACAACGCACGGCGGGCCTCAGGCTGGTGCAACATCAGGCCGGCCTCTGCCGCAACGTCACGCTGCCTCTGCCGCCGCAGGCCCGCCCCGCACGTAGTGCCCCTCCTTCCCCCATCCCCCAACCCCCGGCCTGAGTGAGCCGGAGGCCCCGAATCAGCGGCTCCTTTAACCCCGTCCTGTCTGAGCGAAAAAACAGACGCCCTCCAGCGACCTACACGCAGAGGCAGGGCCAAATCCAAAGCTGAGCTCCTGTGAGCTGTGAGAACAAAGAAGAGAAAGGGAAATCTCTCCCAGCAGCCACAGAAGCAGCGGATTAAAGCTCCACAATCAACTTGATATACCCTGCATCTGTGGAATACCTGAATAGACAAGGAATGATCCCAAATTGAAGAGGTGGAATTTAGGAGCGAGATCTATGATTTTTTTCCCTTTTCCTCTTTTTGTGAATGTGTACGTGTATGCTTCTGTGTGAGATCTTGTCTGTATACTCTTGCTTCCACCATTTGTCCTAGGGCTCTATCCGTCCATGACTTTTTTTTAAAAATTCTTTTTCTTAATAATTAAGTTTAATTGTAATAACTTTATTATACTTTACCTTCGTTCTTTCTTTCTTTCCTTCCTTCCTTCCCTCCTTTAGACAACGAATCACCCCAAATTGAGGAGGTGGTCTCAGGGAGCAGGATTTATGATTTTTCCCCCTTTACCTCTTTTTGTGAAGGTGTATGTGTATGCTTCTGTGTAAGATTTTCTCTGTATAGCTTTGCTTCCAACATTTGTCCTAAGGTTCTATCCGTCCCTTTTTTTTTTTTTCTAAATAGTTTTTAATTCAATAACTATATTATACTTTATTTTATTTTTACTGTATCATCTTTCTTTCTGTCTTTTTTCCTTCTTTCCCTCCTTCCTTCCTTCCTCCCTCCCTCCCTCCCTCCCTCCTTTCTTTCCTTCTTTGCCTCTTTCTTCCTTCCTTCCTTTCCTCCTTTCCTTCTTTCTTTACTCATACTTCTACTAATTCTCCCTACTTTTTCTCCCTTTTATTCTGAGCTGTGTGGATGAAAGGCTCTTGGCGCTCCAGCCAGGAGTCAGGGCTCTGCCTCTGAGGTAGGAGAGCCAACTTCAGGACACTGGTCAACAAGAGACCTCCCAGCTCCACATAATATTAAACGGTGGAAATATCCCAGAGACCTCCATCTTAACACCAGCACCCAGCTTCACTCAACGACCAGCAAGCCACAGTGCTGGACAACCTATGCCAAACAACTAGCAAAACAGGAACACAACCCCACCCATTAGCAGAGAGGCTGCCTAAAATCATAATAAGGCCACAGACACCCCAAAACACACCACCAGACGTGAACCTGCCCACTAGAGAGACAAGATCCAGCCTCATCCAGCACAACACAGGCACTAGTCCCCTCCACCAGGAAGCCTACACAACCCACTGAAACAACCTTAGCCACTGGAGACAGACATCAAAAACAACGGGAACTACGAAAGTGCAGCCTGCAAAAAGGAGACCCCAAACACAGTAAGATAAGCAAAATGAGAAGACAGAAAAACACACAGCAGATGAAGGAGCAAGATAAAAACCCACCAGACCTAACAAATGAAGAGGAAATAGGCAATCTACCTGAAAAAGAATTCAGAATAATGATAGTAAGGATGATCCGAAATCTTGGAAGTAGAATGGACAAAATGCAAGAAACAGTTAACAAGGACCTACAAGAACTAAAGATGAAACAAGCAACGATGAACAATGCAATAAATGAAATTAAAATCACTCTAGATAGGATCAATAGCAGAATAACTGAGGCAGAAGAACGGATAAGTGACCTGGAAGATAAAGTAGTGGAAATAACTACTGCAGAGCAGAATAAAGAAAAAAGAATGAAAAGAACTGAGGACAGTCTCAGAGACCTCTGGGACAACATGAAACGCACCAACATTCGAATTATAGGGGTTCCAGAAGAAGAAGAAAGAAAGAAAGGGACTGAGAAAATATTTGAAGAGATTATAGTTGAAAACTTCCCTAATATGGGAAAGGAAATAGTTAATCAAGTCCAGGAAGCACAGAGGGTCCCATACAGGATAAATACAAGGAGAAACACGCCAAGACACATATTAATCAAACTGTCAAAAATTAAATACAAAGAAAGCATATTAAAAGCAGCAAGGGAAAAACAACAAATAACACACAAGGGAATCCCCATAAGGTTAACAGCTGATCTCTCAGCAGAAACCCTACAAGCCAGAAGGGAGTGGCAGGACATACTGAAAGTGCTGAAGGAGAATAGCCTGCAACCAAGACTACTCTACCCAGCAAGGATCTCATTCACATTTGATGGAGAAATTAAAACCTTTACAGACAAGCAAAAGCTGAGAGAGTTCAGCACCACCAAACCAGCTTTACAACAAATGCTAAAGGAACTTCTCTAGACACGAAACACAAGAGAAGGAAATGACCTATAGTAGCGAACCCAAAACAATATATAAAATGGAAATAGGAACATACATATCGATAATTACCTTAAATGTAAATGGACTAAATGCTCCCACCAAAAGACACAGATTGGCTGAAAGGATACAAAAACAATACCCTTATATATGCTGTCTACAAGAGACCCACTTCAGAACTAGAGACACATACAGACTGAAAGTAAGGGGATGGAAAAAGATATTCCATGCAAATGGAAACCAAAAGAAAGCTGGAGTAGCAATTCTCATATCAGACAAAATAGACTTTAAAATAAGGACTATTAAAAGGGACAAAGAAGGACACTACATAATGATCAAGGGATCGATCCAAGAAGAAGATATAACAATTGTAAATATTTATGCACCCAACATAGGAGCACCTCAATACATAAGGCAAATACTAACAACCATAAAAGGGGAGATCAACAGTAACACATTCATAGCAGGGGACTTTAACACCCCACTTTCACCCATGGACAGATCATCCAAAATGAAAATAAATAAGGAAACACAAGCTTTAAATGATACATTAAACAAGATGGACTTAATTGATATTTATAGGACACTCCATCCAAAAACAACAGAATACACATTTTTCTCAAGTGCTCATGGAACATTCTCCAGGATAGATCATATCTTGGGTCACAAATCAAGCCTTGGTAAATTTAAGAAAACTGAAATTGTATCAAGTATCTTTTCCGACCACAACGCCATGAGACTAGATATCAATTACAGGAAAAGATCTTTAAAAAATACAAACACATGGAGGCTAAACAATACACTACTTAATAATGAAGTGATCACTGAAGAAATCAAAGAGGAAATAAAAAAATACCTAGAAACAAATGACAATGGAGACACAACGACCCAAAACCTATGGGATGCAGCAAAAGCAGTTCTAAGGGGGAAGTTTATAGCAATACAAGCCCACCTTAAGAAGCAGGAAACATCTCGAATAAACAACCTAACCTTGCACCTCAAGCAATTAGAGAAAGAAGAACAAAAAAACCCCAAAGCTAGCAGAAGGAAAGAAATCATAAAAATCAGATCAGAAATAAATGAAAAAGAAATGAAGGAAACAATAGCAAAGATCAATAAAACTAAAAGCTGGTTCTTTGAGAAGATAAACAAAATAGATAAACCACTAGCCAGACTCATCAAGAAAAAAAGGGAGAAGACTCAAATCAATAGAATTAGAAATGAAAAAGGAGAAGTAACAACTGACACTGCAGAAATAAAAAAAATCATGAGAGATTACTACAAGCAACTCTATGCCAATAAAATGGACAATCTGGAAGAAATGGACAAATTCTTAGAAATGCACAACCTGCCAAGACTGAATCAGGAAGAAATAGAAAATATGAACAGACCAATCACAAGCACTGAAATTGAAACTGTGATTAAAAACCTTCCAACAAACAAAAGCCCAGGACCAGATGGCTTCACAGGTGAATTCTATCAAACGTTTAGAGAAGAGCTAACACCTATCCTTCTCAAACTCTTCCAAAATATAGCAGAGGGAGGAACACTCCCAAATTCCTTCTACGAAGCCACCATCACCTTGATACCAAAACCAGACAAGGATGTCACAAAGAAAGAAAACTACAGGCCAATATCACTGATGAACATAGATGCAAAAATCCTCAACAAAATACTAGCAAACAGAATCCAACAGCACATTAAAAGGATCATACACCATGATCAAGTGGGGTTTATTCCAGGAATGCAAGGATTCTTCAATATACGCAAATCTATCAATGTGATAAACCATATTAACAAATTGAAGGAGAAAAACCATATGATCATCTCAATAGATGCAGAGAAAGCTTTCGACAAAATTCAACACCCATTTATGATAAAAACCCTCCAGAAAGTAGGCATAGAGGGAACTTTCCTAAACATAATAAAAGCCATATATGACAAGCCCACAGCAAACATCATCCTCAATGGTGAAAAACTGAAAGCATTTCCACTAAGATCAGGAACAAGACAAGGCTGCCCACTCTCACCACTCTTATTCAACATAGTTTTGGAAGTTTTAGCCACAGCAATCAGAGAAGAAAAGGAAATAAAAGGAATCCAAATCGGAAAAGAAGAAGTAAAGCTGTCACTGTTTGCAGATGACATGATACTATACATAGAGAATCCTAAAGATGCTACCAGAAAACTACTAGAGCTAATCAATGAATTTGGTAAAGTAGCAGGATACAAAATTAATGCACAGAAATCTCTGGCATTCCTATATACTAATGATGAAAAATCTGAAAGTGAAATCAAGAAAACACTCCCATTTACCATTGCAACAAAAAGAATAAAATATCTAGGAATAAACCTACCTAAGGAGACAAAAGACCTGTATGCAGAAAATTATAAGACACTGATGAAAGAAATTAAAGATGATACAAATAGATGGAGAGATATACCATGTTCTTGGATGGGAAGAATCAACATTGTGAAAATGACTCTACTACCCAAAGCAATCTACAGATTCAATGCAATCCCTATCAAACTACCACTGGCATTTTTCACAGAACTAGAACAAAAAATTTCGCAATTTGTATGGAAACACAAAAGACCCCGAATAGCCAAAGCAATCTTGAGAACGAAAAAAGGAGCTGGAGGAATAAGGCCCCCTGACTTCAGACTATATTACAAAGCAACAGTAATCAAGACAGTATGGTACTGGCACAAAAACAGAAAGATAGATCAGTGGAACAGGATAGAAAGCCCAGAGATAAACCCACGCACATATGGACACCTTATCTTTGATAAAGGAGGCAGGAATGTACAGTGGAGAAAGGACAGCCTCTTCAATAAATGGTGCTGGGAAAACTGGACAGGTACATGTAAAAGTATGAGATTAGATCACTCCCTAACACCATACACAAAAATAAACTCAAAATGGATTAAAGACCTAAATGTAAGGCCAGAAACTATCAAACTCTTAGAAGAAAACATAGGAAGAACACTCTATGACATAAATCACAGCAAGATCCTTTCTGATCCACCTCCTAGAGTAATGGAAATAAAAACAAAAACAAACAAATGGGACCTAATGAAACTTCAAAGCTTTTGCACAGCAAAGGAAACCATAACCAAGACCAAAAGACAACCCTCAGAATGGGAGAAAACATTTGCAAATGAAGCAACTGACAAAGGATTAATCTCCAAAATTTACAAGCAGCTCATGCAGCTCAATAACAAAAAAACAAACAACCCCATCCAAAAATGGGCAGAAGACCTAAATAGACATTTCTCCAAAGAAGATATACAGAATGCCAACAAACACATGAAAGAATGCTCAACATCATTAATCATTAGAGAAATGCAAATCAAAACTACAATGAGATATCATCTCACACCAGTCAGAATGGCCATCATCAAAAAATCTAGAAACAATAAATGCTGGAGAGGGTGTGGAGAAAAGGGGACACTCTTGCACTGCTGGTGGGAATGGGAATTGGTTCAGCCACTGTGGAGAACAGTATGGAGGTTCCTTAAAAAACTACAAATAGAATTACCATATGACCCAGCAATCCCACTACTTGGCATATACCCTGAGAAAACCAAAATTCAAAAAGAGTCATGTACCAAAATGTTCATTGCAGCTCTATTTACAATAGCCAGGACATGGAAACAACCTAAGTGCCCATCATCGGATGAATGGATAAAGAAGATGTGGCACATATACACAATGGAATATTACTCAGCCTTAAAAAGAAATGAAATTGAGCTATTTGTAATGAGATGGATAGACCTAGAGTCTGTCATACAGAGTGAAGTAAGTCAGAAAGAAAAAGACAAATACCGTATGCTAACACATATATATGGAATTTAAGGGAAAAAAATGTCATGAAGAACCTAGGGGTAAGATAGGAATAAAGACGCAGACCTACTGGAGAATGGACTTGAGGGTATGGGGAGGGGGAAGGGTGAGTTTTGACAGGGCGAGAGAGAGTCATGGACATATACACACTAACAAACGTAGTAAGGTAGATAGCTGGGGGGAAGCAGCCGCAAGGCACAGGGATATTAGCTCGGTGCTTTGTGACAGCCTTGAAGGGTGGGATGGGGAGAGTGGGAGGGAGGGAGACGCAAGAGGGAAGACATATGGGAACTTATGTATATGTATAGCTGATTCACTTTGTTATAAAGCAGAAACTAACACACCATTGTAAAGCAATTATACCCCAATAAAGATGTTTAAAAAAAAAAAAAAAAAAAAAGAGGAGGTAATGAGGTCATCCCACCCATTTCTGTTACTTCCTTTTCCATCAGTAGTATGTTTTCTGCTCTAGAGTAATTGCAAAACATACACTATAAATAAAGTACACAAATAATACTTGTGCCAATAAGAATAGAAACACTTTGAAGGAAACCTCTTGTTAAAATTTTGGGCCAGGATTCTCCGACTCCTATGAAGTCAAGATACTGAACTTTAGGATCTGTTGAAATTTCCTGACTTTCTACTCTGTTTATACCTATGTTCCCAAATTTAATTCCAGAAAATTAGCTTGCTACCCAAATGGACTGGAGAGAGGCAGTTGAATCGAAGCATCTCGGGTTCAGTAGAAGGGTCCGAACTGGATGAAATGGAGTGGTGGAGAGAGAGTAAAGAAGAAATCCAAGGACTGTGGGCTGATAAACTCCAATGTTAGGAGGGCTAGAAGCAAAGGAGAAACTCAGAAAGAAAACTGAGAAGGTCCAGCTCGGCCCCGTCCAACACAGGATTCACTGGGAGGGAAAAAATGTTCATACTGATTCATGAAGATTGTGTCCTTGGCTCTTTCTACCCTCCATCTACGCTCTCACTCTTAGTTATTGCGTTTATTCCCTTGACTACTACTATATATTCATTCCCATGAAAAT
This sequence comes from Phocoena sinus, assembly GCF_008692025.1. Taxonomy (NCBI): domain Eukaryota; kingdom Metazoa; phylum Chordata; class Mammalia; order Artiodactyla; family Phocoenidae; genus Phocoena; species Phocoena sinus. Next base: position 73,523,814 of record NC_045767.1, read on the forward strand.
GATTCCAAAATTTATGTCTTTATTTCTACATTCTGGACGTCTCTACCTGGATATCTATACTCAAGTGGCATCTCAATGCAGCATGTTCCAAATCAAACTCTCTCTTTTTAAAATTTTTATTGGGGGATAATGTTTTTTAAATTTTTATTGGAGTATAGTTGCTTTACAATATTGTGTTAGTTTCTACTGTACAGCAAAGTGAATCAGCTATACATATACATATATCCCCTCTTTTTTGGATTTCCTTCCCATTTAGGTCACCACAGAGCATGGAGTAGAGTTCCCTGTGCTATACAGTAGGTTCTCATTAGTTATCTATTTTATACATAGTATCAATAGTGTGTATATGTCAATCCCAATCTCCCAATTCATCTCACCACCATCCCCCTGCTTTCCCCCCTTGGTGTCTATACATTTGTTCTCTACATCTGTGTCTCTATTTCTGTCTTGCAAACTGGTTCATATGTACCATTTTTCGAGATTCCACATATATGCGTTAATATACGATATTTGTTTTTTCTTTTTCTGACTTACCTCACTCTGTATGACAGTCTCTAGGTCCATCCACATCTCTACAAACCAATTTCATTCCTTTTTATGGCTGAGTAATATTCCATTGTATATAGGTACCACATCTTCTTTATCCATTCATCTGTCAATGAGCATTTAGCTTGCTTCCATGATCTGGCTATTGTAAATACTGCTGCAATGAACACTGGGGTTCATGCGTCTTTTTGAATTATGGTTTTCTCTGGGTATATGCCCAGTAGTGGGAACGCTGAGTCATATGGTAATTCTATTTTTAGTTTTTTAAAGAACCTCCGTACTGTTCTCCACAGTGGCTATATCAATTTACATTCCCACCAACAGTGCAAGAGGGTTCCCTTTTCTCCACACCCTCTCCAGCATTTGTTGTTTGTAGATTTTCTGATGATGGCCATTCTAACTGGTGTGAGGTGATACCTCATTGAAGTTTTGATTTGCATTTCTCTAATAATTAGTGATGTTGAGCAGCTTTTCATTGTCCTCTTGGCCATCTGTGTGTCTTCTTTGGAGAAGTGTCTATTTAGGTCTTCTGCCCATTTTTTGATTGGGTTTCTTTGTTTTTTTAATATTGAGCTACATGAGCTGTTTCTATATTTTGGAGATTAGTCCTTTGCCCATTGATTCATTTGCAAATATTTTCTCCCATTCTGAGGGTTGTCTTTTTGTCTTGTTTATAGTTTCCTTTGCTGTGCAAAAGCTTTTAAGTTTCATTAGGTCCTATTTGTTTATTTTTGTTTTTATTCTCATTACTCTATGAGGTGGGGCAAAAAAGACCTTGCTGTGATTTATGTCAAAGTGTTCTTCCTACATTTTCCTCTAAGAGTTTTATAGTGTCTGCTCTTACATTTAGGTCTTTAATCCATTCGGAGTTTATGTTTGTGTATGGTGTTAGGGAGTGCTCTAATTTGATTCTTTTACATGTAGCTGTCCAGTTTTCCCAGCACTACTTATTGAAGAGACTGTCTTTTCTCCATTGTATATTCTTGCCTCCTTTGTCATAGATTAGTTGACCATAGGTGCGTAGGTTTATCTCTGGGCTTTCTATCCTGTTCCATTGATCTATATTTCTGTTTTTGTGCCGGTACCATATTGTCTTGATTGTTGTAGCTTTGCAGTATTATCTGAAGTCAGGGAGTCTGATTCCTCCAGCTCCGTTTTTTTCCCTCAAGACTGCTTTGGCTTTTCGGGTTCTTTTGTGTTTCCATACAAATTTTAAGATTTTTTGTTCTAGTTCTGTAAAAAATGCCATTGGTAATTTGATAGGGATTGCATTGAATCTGTAAATTGCTTTGGGTAGTATAGTCATTTTCACAATATTGATTCTTCCAACCCAAGAAGCTGGCATATCTCTCCATCTGTTTGTGTCATCTTTGATTTCCTTCATCAGTGTCTTATAGTTTTCTGAGTAGAGGTCTTTTACCTCCTTACGTAGGTTTATTCCTAGGTATTTTATTCTTTTTGTTGCAATGGTAAATGGGAGTGTTTCCTTAATTTCTCTTTCTGATCTTTTGTTGTTGGTGTATAGGAATGCCAGAGATTTCTGTGCATTAATTTTGTATCCTGCCACTTTACCACATTCATTGATCAGCTCTAGTAGTTTTCTGGTGACATCTTTAGGATTATCTATGTATAGTATCATGTCATCTGCAAACAGTGACAGTTTTACTTGGGGGATAATTGATTTACAATGCTGTGTTAGTTTTAGGCGTACAGCAAAGTGACTCTGTTATACAAATACATATATCCATTCTTTTTTAGATTCTTTTCCCATATAGGCCATTACAGAATATTGAGTATAGTTTCCTGTGCTATACAGTACGTCCTTGTTAGTTATCTATTTTGTATATAGCAGCGTGTATGCATCAGTCCCAATCTTCCAATTTTTCCTTCCCCCCTTACCCCCCCAGTAACCATAAGTTTAAGTTCTGCATCTGTAACTCTATTTCAGTTTTGTAGATAAGTTCATTTGTAGCCTTTTTTCTTAGATTCCACATATAAGTGATGTCATATGATTTTTGTCTTTCTCTGTCTGACTTACTTCACTCAGTATGAAACTCTCTAGGTCCATCCATCAAATCAAACTCTTAAATCTCCCCACAGATGCCATCTTCTCCTGAAACACCTTCCAGGATCAACTTACCTAAAAATCCTCCTACCCTTCCCCTCAATCACTATTTCCTTAAATTATTTTATTTTTAGTAATAGCACTTACCAACATTGAACATTACATTATGGATTTATTTCTTTGTTAATTCTCTCTCTCCCACACTAGACTATAAGCCGCATGAGGGCAGGGACTTAGCCTCTGATTCCCTGATGTATCCTTTGCTCCAAAAGTGGTCCCTGGCCATAGTAACTGCTCAATAAATATCTCCTGATTCAGGTTTTTTGAAACCTCTCATTACTGGATTTTAAAAACTAAATTTATTATTTTGAGATAATTTTAGATTTACGTGCAGTTCTAAGAAACAATACAGTAGGGATCCAATGTAGCTTTTACCCAGTTTCTCTTAGTGATAATGTCTTACAAAACTGTAGTGCAATATCACAACCACAATATTGACATTGATGCAGTCAAGATATAGAACATTTCCATCACCACAGGGATCCCTCACGTTGCCCTTTTATGACCACATCCACTTCTTCTTGCCTCCACTCCCTCCTTAACCCCTGACAACCACTAATCTGTTCTCTAATTCTATAATTTTGTCACTTCAAGAATGTCATATAAATGGAATCATGTAACATGTAACCTTTGGAGATCTGATTTTTTTCACTTAGCATAATTCTATGGAGATTGGTCCAGGTTTTTTACATGTATCAACAACTTCTTGTTGCTAAGCAGTGGTCCACAGTTTGTTTAACTATTCAACCATTACAGGACATCTAGGTTGTTTCCAGTTTGGAGCTATTAAAAATGAAGATGCTATAAATATTCATGCACAGGTTTCCATGTAAACAGAAGTCTTCATTTCTCTAGGATAAATGCCCAAGAGTACAATTGCTGGGTTCAATGATAGTTGCATTTTAAAGAAACTGTCAAACTGTTTTCTAGAGTGGCTGTACCATTCCTACTAGTAATGTATGAATGATCCTGTTTCTCCACATCCTTACCAGCATTTTGTGTTTTCACTATTTTTTAGTTTATTCTTTCTAACATGTATGTAGTGATATCTCATTGTGGTTTAATTTGCATTTCCTTAAAGGCTAATGATGGTGAGCATCTTTACATGTTATTATTTCCCATTTCTATATTCACTTGGTGAAATGTCTGTTTAGGTCTTTTGTCTATTTTTTTTTTTTTTTTTTTTTTTTTAACCTACATTTTTTTTTTTTTTTTTTAAATTTATTTATTCATTTATTTATTTTTGGCTGTGTTGGGTCTTCGTTTCTGTGCGAGGGCTTTCTCTAGTTGTGGCAAGCGGGGGCCACTCTTCATCGCGGTGCGCGGGCCTCTCACTGTCGCGGCCTCTCTTGCTGCAGAGCACAGGCTCCATACGCGCAGAGCTCAGTATTTGTAGCTCACGGGCCCAGCTGCTCCGTGGCACGTGGGATCTTCCCAGACCAGGGCTTGAACCCATGTCCCCTGCATTGGCAGGCAGACTCTCAACCACTGCGCCACCAGGGAAGCCCCTTTTGTCTATTTTTTAACTGGATTATTTAGGTTTTTTACTGCAGACTTTTCAGACTTCTTAATATATTTGAATACTAGGTTTTTGTTGGGTATATGCTTTGCAAATATTTTCTCTCAGTCTGTAGCTTGTCTTTTCCTCCTCTTAAGAAGGTCTTTCATAGAGCAAAAGTCCAGTCTATCAAGTCCAGTTTATCAATTTTTCTTTGATGGATTGTGCTTTTGGTATTACATCTAAGAACTTCTTTCTTAGCTCTAGATTCTGAAGTTTTTCTTCTTTGCTTATTTTTTCTAAAAGTTTTACAGTTTTACATTTAAGCTCATGACCTATTTTGAGTTAATTTTTGTGTAAGCTGTGAGACATAGGTCAAGGTTCACTTTCTTGCCTATGGATATCAAAATTTGTTGAGAAGGTTATCTTTCCTCCCTTGAATTACTTTCACACCTTTGTGAAAAGTCAGGCGTATTTTGGGAACTCTATTTCCAGGTTCTCTATTCTGTTACATTGGTCTGTGTGTTTATCCCTCCAACACAATCTAACATAACAAAATCCTGATAACTGTAGATATTTAATGTCTTGAAATCAAGTAAACTGATTCCACCCACTTCATTCTTATTTCTCAAAAATGGTTTCAGCTATTGTAGCTCTTTGGCCTTTCTATATGAATTTTAGAATAATGTTGCTATATCTGCAAAAAATCTTGCTGGTATTTTGATAAGAATTGCATTAAATCTGTATATCAAATTGGGAATAATTGACATTTTGCTATCTTGAGTTTTGAAATCCATGAACATGGTACATCTCTCCATTTATTTAGATCTTCTTTGATTTCTTTCATCAACATTCTGTAGTTTTCAGCAGGCAAGTCCTGTACATGCTTTGTTAGATTTATACCTAAGTTTTTCTGCCCCCTGCTTCTGCAATTGTAAATGGTATTGTATTTTTAATTTCATTGTCCACATGTTCTATGAATTCTTTATTTGCTAATATTTTATTAAGGATTTTCTGTGTCTGTATATTTTTGAAAATATTGGTCTGTAGTTTTCTTTCTATATAATATATTCCCTTGGTTTTGGTATCAGGGTAATGCTAGTCATAAAGTGAATTGTGAAGTATTCTTTCCTCTTCTATTTAGTGGAATTGATTGTGCAGAATTGGTGTTAATTTTCCTCTAGACATTTGGTAGAATTCTTCAGTGAAACCACGTGTGCATGGAGATTTCTTTGGGGGAATTTTAAAATTACAAATTCAAATTTTTTAATAGTTATGCAACTATTCCAATTATCTCTTTCATATTGAGTGAGCTATGGTAGTTTATGGGGTTTTTTTGAGAAATTGGCCCATTTCATCTATGTTTACCAACTTAATGTCAACATGATGTCAAATTTGTTGTCAACAAATGTCAAATTTATGTGTGTAGAGATATTCAGAGAATTCTCTTTTTATCTTTTTGGTGTCTGCAGCATCTGTAGTGATATTCTCTATTTCATTCCTGTTGTTGGTGATTTGTGTCTTTCTCACTCTCTCTCTTTTTTTGTCAGTCTTGCTAAAGATTTGTAAAGTTCATTAATCCTTTGTAAGACAACTTTTTCTTTCATTGATTTTCTCTGTTTTCTATTTCAATTTCAATATTTTCAGCTCTTTATTTCTCCCTTTCTTTTACTTGCTTTGGGTTTATTTTGCTCTCTTGAAATGGTAGCTTATATTATTCATTTGAGACTTTTCTTCTTCTCTAGTGTATGCATTTAGTGCTATAAATTTTCCTCTCAGCAGTGCTTAAGTGTCTCCCACAAATCTTTTCCAGATTTATTGAGATATAACTGACAAATAAGAATTTGTACAACTTGATGTTTAGATATATATATGTAATAATCACCACAATCAAACCAATTAACATATCTATCACCTCACATAGTTACCATTTTCTTTTCCTTGTGGTAAGAACACTTAAGATCTACCTTCTTAGCAAATCATGCATACAATACAGTATTATTAACCATAATCATATTGCTGTACATTAGATCTCCAGAACTTAACTTGCATACCTGAAATTCCCATAAATTTTGATATGTTGTATTTTCGTTTTTGTTCAATATATTTTTTAAGATTTCCCTTAAGATTTTCTCTTTGATCCCTGGATTATTTAGAAGCATGTTGCTTCCAAGTTTAGAGATTTCTGTTATCTTTTTAAATTGATTTCTAGTTTGACTCCTTTGATGTCTGAAAACACACTCTGAACACTCTGTATGATTTCAATTCTTTTCAATTTGTTGAAGTTTACTTTACGGCCCAGGATGTGTTCTGTTTTGTTATATATTCTATGGGTACTTGAAAAGAATGTGTATTCTGCTATTATTGGGTAGAGTGTTTTATAAATGTCAATTATATCTTGCTGGTTGATGGTGTTGTTGAGTTCTTCTGTATCTTTGCTAATTTTATTCTATTTCTTCTATCAATTGTAAGAGAGGACATTACATTGAAGTCATCAACTATGATTGTGGATTTGTCTGTTTCTCCTTTTAGTTCTATCAGTTTTGCTTCACATATTTGGTACCTCTGTTGCATAAACATTTAGACTAAATTATTTTTTTTTTTGGTGTATTGGCCCTTTTATCATTATATATGTTCCTCTCTGTCTCTGGTAATTTTCTTTGCTCTGAAGTCTACTTTATCTGGTATTAAAATAGCCTCTTCTGCATTCCTTTGATTAATATTTGCATGATGTAACTTTTTCCATTCTTTTGCTTTCAACTGGCTCCTATATTATTATTGACGCATATAGTTGAGTCCTGTTTTTAAATCCACTCTGCCAATCTCTGTCTTTTAATTTGTGCATTTGGACGATTTCCGTTTAATGTAATGATTGATGTCAGTGCATGAATGTGCCATTTTAATGTTTGTTTTATTTGTTATCACTGTTTTTCATTTCTCTGTTTTCTTTTTCCTTCCTTTCTGTGGATTACTTGAACAATTTTTAGAATTCCATTTCTGACTCATCTGCAGTATTTTTGAATGTATATTAATATAGATATTTTTAGTAGTTGTAAATATTACTTTATATAACTTAACACAATCTACTGGAATTGCCATTTTAGCAGTTCAAATCAAGTGTAGAAAACTTACCTTTCTTAATGCCCCTTTACTCTTCCCCATTTATAATGTAATCATTGTAAATATTTTCTCTACATACATTTAGAACCAAAGCAGACAGTGTTATCCTTTCTACTTCCACCATCAGATATACTTTAGAAAACTCAAGAGAAATAAATTCTATTGTATTTATCTGTACTTTTGCTGTGTTCTTTCTTCCTTCTTGATGATCCAAGGTTTCTTCCTTTATTGTTTTCTTTCTGCTTAGAGAACTTTAGTTAGCCATTCTTTTAGCGTAGGTATGCTAGTGACATATTCTCTTAGTTTCTTTATCTGAGAATGTTTTGATTCCTCTTTCATTCCTGAAAGATATATTTTCACTAGAAATAGGATTCTGGGTTGATAGTTCTTTTCTTTCAACATTTGGAAAATGTGCCACTGGCCTCCATGGTTTCTGATGAGAAATCCAATGCCATTCCATTTGTTTTCTCCCTTTAGATAAGGTTTTGCTTCCCTCTCATTATTTTCGAGATATTTTTCTGTCTTTATTTTTCAAAAGTTTGATTATGATGTGTCTTGGTGTTAATTCCTTTCAGCCAATTATGTTTGGGATTCACTCAGCTTCTTGCATCTGTGAACTTATATCATTTGCCAAATTTGGGGACTTTTCAGCCATTATTACTTCAAGTACTTTTTCAGCTTAACCCTCTTTTCCCTCTCTTTTTGAGACTCTGTTAACATGAATGTTAGATTTTTTTTATAGTCTATCTTGCATATAAGTAACGTCATTCTGATAAATTGCAGGGATGGAGTTTACCATTTTTCTTACAGTCACAGCCAGGCACTGCCTCCAGCACGTATTAAAAAAAAAAGATTCCATGCCTACTGTAAATCCATTTCTCTCACAGTGTGTGACCTTCTGTTAGGGCTCCCATATTTCTTTCTTTATTAAAGGCAGATTGGGACTTCACAGCATTTAATAGGCTCTTTATCTCTTAAAGAAAATTTTATGAAGGAGTTATAGAAAAGGCAAAATGAAGCTTGAAATAATGGAAATAATATTTAGAGAAAAAGATCAAAGTAGTAAAAAAGATTAAATATAATGCTTTGTTAAAGGGCTGGCTTTGAACATAATACTTTCTCAGAAAGGCTTTAAGAGAAATAAAATGGTGCTCAAAATTCCTAATGCAGCCTCAGAACAGAGTGATTTACCCTTGATTAACAGTTGGAAAGCCCTGTTATGAGCCAGTCTGAGCCTCCCTTATTGAAGACAGGTGCTTGCAGCTAAACAGTTTATCAGTGTTCATAAAAACAATCAAGTCCACCCCTTATGTAAGGTCTGGTCCCCTCGAGTGGGTTCATGCCTTTGCTGTCTAGCCAAACTCAATCCTGCTTGATTGACAGGTGTTAAAACATCATCATTTGCTCCTGGAACAAATCTGAGAGTGTCCCCCCACCCCAAAAGTGACTCCAAAGCCCCCAGAACTTCCCCGTTACCACTTTTGACACTTTACTGATACTCCTTCTTGAATGTCTGTCTCCTCAGATACACTCTGTGCTCTGTGACATCTGACAAAATCCCGTCTTTTTACTCAGCATATGAACCATATACTGGCACATGGGGGCACTGAGTAAATGTTTGTCTAATAAATGTCTAAGTGAACAAGATCTCTCTATAGGTGTAGAAAAAGATCTACCCACTCCTAACTCTATACTTCATTCTGTAATTTATTCCAAGAAAGTTTTATGGCTGTCTACTATGTGCCAGGTGAGGTGTTAGACACCGAAATTACAAGAAAATAAAATGTGATTTATATTCTGGCCAGGAGTCCCATGGAAATATCCTTCCTGATAGACACTGAAAGTACAAGAAAATAAAATGTGATTTATATTCTGGCCAGGAGTCCCATGGAAATATCCTGCCTGACCTATGCTCTCACATGTTGGGTTGGGCTCCTACATGTGTCCCTAGATTAGGGTTTGGCAAATTATTGTTGGTGAACCAAATCGGGCCACTACCATTTTTGTAAGTAAAATTTTATTGAAATGTAACCATGGTGATTTATTTGTGTATTGCCTAAAAACGCTTTCACACTAGAATGACCTGTAAAAGCGTAAAATATTTACTGTCTAAACATTTACAGAAAAATGTTGCCAACCTCTGCCTTAAATCATAAATTGGGGAATGTTGGATATGCCCTCCCCTTACCTAGAAATCCTTGTGACGCCAAAAAGCAGGCAAAGACATGGCTCCTTCCGTTAGCCAGCACATCCTTTGGTCAAGACTGTTAGGGAAAAATATTTAATTAATAAACAAAATATATATCGTTCCCTAAAAATCTGAAGATCACATATTACTGTTAGCAACCTGATTTTACTGGACTGTCTTCTATCTGCATTAAGACTCCCAGGATGGACTCACAGGACTCACTAGCAAAGGCGGTCTGTAATCAGAGTTCAGGGCAATTGTTTGGTTCCCATTATTTAGAGGTGGGGGACACGTGATATTTAAGCATGCGCAATATGCAGCTAACACCCCATTGGCCTTGAAGTCAGACTGTGCCTGACATGTTTGAGGAACTGCCAGGGGTTCAATGTGGCTGGAGGGAAGTGAGTGAGGGGATGCAGTGGGGGATAAGACCAGAGAGCTGGGAGGGGATGAAGAGCTGGCCACTGAAAGGACTTGGGTTTGTACTCTAAGATGGGAGCCATCAGTAGGTTTTGAGCGGAGGAGTGATCTGATCTGATTTGTGTTTTAAGAAGATCACTCTGGTGAACACGTGGGGACTAGACTGGGGCGTGCCGGGGGGCGAGGGTGAAGCAGGGTCATTGGTGAGGAGGTTGTTGGAATGATCCAGATGAGACGTGATAGTGGCTGGCTGAGCCCAGGAAGCAGTGGTGGAGGTGTAAGAGGTGGTTGGATTCTGCACTTTGAAGATGGAGCCAATAGGATTTTCTGAGGGATGAAATGTAGGAAGAAGAGTCAAGGAAGGGTCTGAGGTTTTTGAACTGACCAACCGGAAGGATAGATTGCCGCTGACTGAGATGGGAAAGACAGGGAGAATTGGGTTTTGGGGGGTGAAATCAAGAGTTCATTTTAAACATGTGTGACACGTCTTATTTTTCCCAAATTTCATCCCCTTCCCTTGAATTACCCTTCTTTAAAAACCAAGACCTCTGCATTCTTTTTTTCAATAGTTGATTTACAATGTTTCAGGTGTAGAGCAAAGTGATTCATTTATACATGCATACATACATATGTATTATTTTTCAGATTCTTTTCCATGATGGATTATTACAAGATAGTGCCCTGTGCTTTATAGTAGGTCCTTGTTGTTTATCTGTTTTATATATAGTGGTGTGTATCTGTTAATCCCAAATTCCCGATTTATCCCTCCCCCTGCCTTCCCCTTTGGTAACCAAATGTTTGTTTTCTATGTCTGTGAGTCTATTTCTGTTTTGTAAATAAGTTCATTTGTATCATTTTTTTAGATTTCACATGTAAGTGATCTCATATGGTATTTGTCTTTCTCCTTCTGACTTGCTTCACTTAGTATGATAATCTCTAGGTCCATCCATGTTGCTGCAAATGGCATTATTTCATTCTTTTTTTATGGTTTAGTTGTATTCCATTGTGTGTGTGTGTGTATGTAGACCTCATCTTCTTTACCCATTCATCTGTTGATGGACATGCAGGCTGCTTCCACAGGCCCTCTACATTCTGGGTTTTAGACCTGTCCCACTCCCTTCCCTTCATTAACACCCCAACCAAGTGATGACAGTGTAGCACAGTGGTTAAGTGTGGACTACAGAGACAGAATTCTGCACCCACATCCGGGTCTGCCACTTCCTAGCTGTGTGACCTTGGAAAACTTGCTTAAGTTCTCTGAATTTCAGTTCCCCTATTCGTAAAATAGAAAAAAATAGTCATTGCTTTCCCCTCGTGGTGCTTGTGAGGATTTCGAGGGAGATTATATGAGAAACTGGCAAGCATACTGTAAGTGTTCTCTCCCCGGCTATATCCCAGTTTCCTGTATCCAAATTTTTTTCCAGTTTCTTGTGCCATATCTCAGGACTGGGGTGTGAGGATGAGGTGCTTAGGGGAGGGAGACAATGTGGGGCAGGTGAGAGGGGAGGAGCCAAGATCTAGTACAAGGATCTTTGTCTACTAGACTGGCCTGGGGCTTGGGTGCAGGTATGATTGACCAAAGAGAGCTGTCCAGATAGGCGAGTCACATAAGGACTTAGCACTCTGCCATCTCTTGGAAATAAACCATAATGCCTCCCAGGAGTAAGAGGGGCAGATGGGGACGCCAGGACCTGACTTGAGGCACAGCTAGGAGGAGAGGGCAGTGGGTTAGTAGCTAAGCAAGTAATGTCTGGTGTCCAAGCCCAAGGCAAGAAGTATTAAGATTTTACAATGGCCTGCAAAGGGCTTCCAGGAAGAAATGGTGGGATTCTAACAGAGGCTGGAACACAGTGATGGAGAGTAGGCATCATCTGGAAGGTTTTTCTATGGCTGGGGCTCCCCGGCAGAGCCCAGGCCCTTGCGGTGAGTAGGTGAAAATAACAGTTATTCCTCCAGACCCATGACCCAGGTGTCCCCACCTGAGTGCTGGGCTCTGAATCTCTGTCCTTCCTATAACCATACACCCTAGTCCCTGGGACTGAACCACTGCCTTTATTTCAGGAAACTCTTCCCCTGCCCAGTTCCGCTGTTAGGGAAATAACAGCGTGTTATTCACCTCACCCTTTGATGAGCAGTTGAGTTCTCCAGCTTTGGAGTCAACACTGGTCACTGCCCTGCTATATAACAGAGCACTTCTCTCATGCTCTCAAGCCTCAGTTTCTGATCTAGAAAATGGGTATACTAGTAACACCTCCGTCTCAGCATTAGTTGTGTGGATTCAATGAAACTTAGCACTGAACCTGTCACACTGCGAGCGTTCCTGGGATGGCAGCTATGATTATGATCATGAAGTTGACTTGCCCGCCCAGCCTACTTTTTTTTTTTTTTTTTTAAACATCTTTATTGGGGTATAATTGCTTTACAATGGTGTGTTAGTTTCTGCTTTATAACAAAGTGAATCAGCTATACATATACATATGTTCCCATATGTCTTCCCTCTTGCGTCTCCCTCCCTCCCACTCTCCCCATCCCACCCTTCCAGCCAGCCTACTTTTCACTGCTTGGTCATCAAGCTGGGTGATTACCTCCTGTGGTACAGAAAAAGATGAAAGGAGTCTAAATTCCTTTTGTAGTTTAAAAACTGGATAAGAATGCAATTCTTTAAAAGATTTTCATGTTTTTAGCAATTATATATGATGTTCTTATGGAAAGACCACTGAAAGATGGTCCTTGTTTGCATGTAAGAATTCCAGTGTGTTTATTAAGAACCACTCACTGGTTTTATAGTCACACCTAGATATATGAGGTGCAAAATTCAGGAGGGGGAAAAAAGAAATCCCTCTATTACCATGATGAGCATTTACATATCTAGAGCAAAACAGTTTTGCTTCAGAAAATTCTAATCAAGGCAGCCTTGGTGTTAATTTTTCCTATTCGGGCAGCCCGTGAGGCTACCTCACAAATGCCGTTTAATTCTTTTTAAGGAGATGCTGCACCCACCAATTGTCCAGCCCCTCACCCTAAGGAGAAGTCTGCACAGCGTTTGTAGGAAAGCATTTTCCTCTAGCTCCCATCTGGTTCTCTAAATTAGCAGAAGTGCTTCTGCAGAGCAAGATTGTATTATGCAGCAGAAGCTACAAAGATGTCAGAAAGTCTATTCCTAAGAATTTATTCTAAGGAAATGTTAATAAGAAGGCAAAAACTATATGCAAGAAGATGCTTCCCGCGACATTAACTAAAGAGGAGTAAAAATATGAGAAGTGAGCTAATTGCACAATAATGTGGGAAAGTTTAATAAGTCATGAAATATTGTGAACCATTGACATTTTTAAACATGAAGGCTTTGCAAACAGAGAAAATGTTTTTGATGGAACGTTACATGAAACGGCAGAATACGAAATAGACATTGCTTTGCGGTTGCAAGCGTATAAAATGCTTATATGTGGATGAGCATGGGTAGATAATGGGCGAAAATGAATCATTACTTGAGGGTGCTGGAAATAGAATCTGTCCCTTCAGAATATTTGTCCATGCTGTTGCCATGACAACTGTTCAACAAAAATGTTTAAAATAATTAAGTAAACCAGAGGGACCAAAGATGTGGACTCCCTAAGCCTTTGTGAAATGATGCACTGCTTACGAGAGAAAATGCCTCCTCCGTCGCTTAGGCATACTTACAGATCACCTGCTGACATGCATCTTTTCACTGAGGCAGGAAGCTACTGTTGCTGGTAAATCTTCAATAGGTGCCCTATAGACATCAAAGGCCCCAAATCTATGTAGCCAGAGCCAGAAACACTTGCTGCCTCCACCAGGAATTTTAGTGATTGATTTCCTGTCCAGAGAAACTGGGTCTGGGTGAAAGAAAAAGTTTGACTTACATCCCTTTCCCTATAGGAATGGTAGGGTCCATGCTTTGAATAATCAGTTCTTTAAGCCAGACTAGGCTTGTAAACAAATTCATTTTTCCTGCTCTGTAGTCGTTCACTCACTCATTCATTCACTCACTCACTCACCAAGCCTTTCTGAAACATCTTTCATGTGCCCAGCATTTGCTCTGTATGAAGAATTAAAATGCATAAGAAATAATCTTATCAAGAACTCAAAATCTAATTGGGAAAGACAGACATATCCTCAATTTTACATGATGAGTTAAGGTCTTGCTTTCATCCTCTGTGAAGTGGAGAGAGGATTTAGTGAGGTGACATGTGTAAGAAACACCCAGGAAATAGATAATACTTGGGAAATACTGGTTTGTTTCCTATTGACATTGATCATTGGGCTGCTGTGGTCATTCTAACATGGAGGAAAAGCAGAATTCCTAAGATTTTGCTGATTATAGGAAGGGAAGGCTGCTCAGATGCAGGGACGCTTATCCTGGACCCAGGAGGATAGACGGGATTTCTCCAGCGAGAAGAGAAGGGACAGGACCATTCCAGACAGAAGGAACTGGGTACACAGGTACAGAGGGGGTAGAACCATGCCACATGTATGCCCCTCCATGAGTATTGCTCTATCACGTTTGACTAGCTTGGGATTCAAAATTAGGTGACAATACTTTCAACATTCTCTGGAAATAAACGAAGACCAACCAAATGAGATCAAGCAAAGAATATTTATTTGGAGCTTGCTATAGAAAAGGAGTCAGTCACCATCATTTATGTTTTGGCAGAGACTCAAAGGCAGAGGGGTAGGAAAACTTTATTGTGGGGAAAAGGGAAGGCTTTGGGCGTGCCCTGATCAAAGGCTGTTGGCATGGGGAAGCTGGAGGTGGGCTAACAAAGCAGGCATCCTCTGTGATTGGTTAGGAGTACATATCCGGCTTTCTCTGATGGGTCCTAAGTTGCAAGCAGAGACAAAAATTAGGGAAGCAAGGCCTGGCCATTTAGGGAAGATTGTTACAGGAGTTACTGTTTGGCTTCCTGGTTTGTTCCTAGAGATAGCCATCTGACTTCCTACAAGTCTGACTTACAGCAGGCTGGCTTCCTGGGCTGGTAAGTCTCAATAATGGGTTGATTTCCTGAGCAGGTTGCTGCAGATTGTGGGTCAGATTTCTATTCTTATAAATGATCTGGCCGTTGTCCATTTGTATATTGTCTCTCAATTGAAATTAAATGTCCTGGGTCCCCCATCTCACTTAGAGTGAAAATGTTCTTCTTTCCTCCTAGGGTTCCCCTAAGGGCTCACTTGTGTCCAAAGGACCAATTCTGAAGCCATGAAAGATGTCTCCACCCTGACTTCAGCCCCCAAGCATGCCCTGTTATCCCAGAACATGCTTCATTCTTCTGCATGCAGTTGTCACCAACCTCCCAGTAGTCTGAGGAGACATGGGTCTTTCCCTCCCGCCAGTCCTGGTCCTGGGCTTGGAACTAGCCCACATTCAGTTCAAAGGCACATTCCAGCTTTTCCTGCCTCACTGCCGGAGCCAGAACTCAACTCACTCTTAGGAAGCAGACACTGGATTATAATTGGCAGCAACTTTAACTATGATTTTTCAAAAGACAGATTTTTCCCACAGATGGGTATTTTTTATATTTCCCTCTACCAAAAAAAAAAAAGTTAAATCACAACTTTTTCCCCACCAAAAGCACTTCTGTGAAAAGTTCAAATAATAGAGCCCAGACCTGTTGTTCTTCTAGTGAGATGACTTTGTACTGGGATAACACTTAGAGAATGAAGAGGAATGGGGAGTTAATATGCTGTTTAGACCATCTGAAAAATCAGATGTCTCCATCACTCTCTTGGCAAATGTTGAATTGCAATCAATTCTTGGATGAATTCTCTGACAGGTGCTCAAAGTGATGACATTCTGGGCTGTTGATTAAAAAGTGAGCCGTATGTTTTAGATGCCAGTTGTGCGGACAGCAAAGTCAATAGTTAGTTGAGAAAATGTAACAGCCTGGCTGATATTTCCCCCAGATGGATGGCAGGGTTGTCGGCAAGTGAATGAAGTATTATTTTTTTAAGGGTTAGGTCATAAAGAATGAAGAGATCATTCTTGCCAGAAAAGGCATTTAAAAATCATTTTTAATCTGCTTGGATCTCCGTCAGTTTATTTTCGAAAGGTGAATTACCCTTCCATTTAAGAAAATAAATGTCCACCGAATGACTGCTAGGCTAGCTTTTGACTTCCTGTAGGAAACAGAGGTTTTAAAGGCAACCAGAATACAAAGGAGAGGGTGACTATTATGTATTGATTGTTCCTCATAACATGATCCTGAGCCAGAGCAGGATTGCTGGCTAATAGAATAAGGCACTTCGGTACAAAGAAGAGCTGTCCTCAGATCACACATAGACCTACTATGTGCAAAATACCATACTTAATTCTACGGTAGATGATAAAAGAAAGGTGACATCTATCTAAAGCAGTGGTTCTCAACCGGACCATTCTGCCTCCCAGGGGACATTTGGCAATTGTCACACTGTGGGCGGTGCTACCAGCATCTAGTGGGTTGAAGCCAGGGATGCTGCTAAACATCCTACAGTGCACAGGACAGGCCCACAACAAAGAATGATCTGGCCCCAAATGTGGTGGAGATATCCTGGTCTGGAAGAAGCTGTGTGCTCCATTCCCTGAAGAAGCTAAAATTGCTGGTAAGGGAGATGGCTCTGTGATATATTGCTTAGAACAGGGAGGCAGCCTGACACTCAAAATCTAGCGGGAGTGGCTTATGGGCTAGTGATGGCTCCCACCCTCCTTCTCTTCCCTGTCACCTCACCTTTCCAGACTCCCCTTCCTGGGATGCCCCATGGAACAGCTATCACTTTCCCGGCAGCCCATGACTCTTGACCTCTGCCCCCACTCACTCTCCTCCTTGCTCTCTGGCAACTTCTTAACTATCCTTCAAGAACCCATTCAGGGACTTCCCTGGTGGCACAATGGTTAATAATCCACCTGCCAATGCAGGAGACATGGGTTCGAGCCCTGGTCCGGGAAGATCCCACGTGCCGCAACTGAGCCCGTGCGGCACAACTACTGAACCTGCACTCTAGAGCCTGCGAGCCACAGCTACTGAGCCCACAAGCCACAACTACTGAGCCCGAGAGCCACAACTACTGAGCCCATGAGCCACAGCTACTGAAGCCTGCATGCCTAGAGCCTGTGCTCCACAACAAGAGAAGACACCACAATGAGAAGCCCGGGCACCACAACGAAGATTGACCCCGTCTCGCCACAACTAGAGAAAGCCTGCATGCAGCAGCGAAGACCCAACACAGCCAAAAATAAATAATATATATAAATAAAATAAATACATTTTTAAAAAGACCCTATTCAGACGTTACACACCTCCTTTGTGACACCTTCTCTGACCCCCTCCTCGCAGTCCACTCTGTCCTTCTAAGCAGAGAAAATTCCCCGCCCCACTCTGTCTCCCACTATAGCATTCATTACATCATACTGTGATCGTTTTTTGCATTTTAGAAAAAAATGAGCTCCTGAAACTTAGACATGGAGCCTTTCCTGTCTCTGTACTCCTAAGACCAAACATTACGTCTGGCATTAGTAAGTGAGCAATAATTTTATGCCAAATTACTCCTTTAAAAAGATCCCCAAGTACTATGTCTTTCCCACAGTGATCCCAAATTTCAAAAATAGAGAGAAACAGCTTTTGTTGTGATTCAGGGAGAACCTGTGCTGTCTGGGTTTTATGGAAATCTCCTAGCACAATGCCTGATGCAGATTTTATTAAATGAGCATTGTTTTCCTTTCCAAGCAGCCAGGGTGGCTAAATGAGTTGCATGGTAGAGATCTAGGGAACACGCCGGTGTGACGGTGTCACATCACACTGCTGTTATAAAGACTGTTGATTGTTGTCGAGAAAAGTGTAATTCTGCCCAGTTCTTACCATTGCCTCTCTCCTCCATCCTGGGTCCCTTTCTTCACTGACAAAGAAGACCAGATGTACAACCAGATCCATCCACATAGAGGTGTAGCTGAGAAGGGGCTGCCTAGTTAAGAACTACGTGGTCCATCCTCCTTGATTCTAAGTGGATATAAGACTAGATCTCGCCAATAGAATGCGTGCAGATGCCACGTGTGTGCTGCTGGCCCAGTGCTTTTAAGAAGCAGGTATGCCTCTTCCACACTCCTATTCGTCTTCTGCCAGCCAGGTGCAAATACCAGTGCAGCCCCAAGGGGTGGCAAAACCATAGGATAGGTCAAGCCTGGGTCCTTGAATCACTGCATTAAGGACAGCCATTGCCAGAAACCTCGGACTATTATACTAATGTGAAATAAACTTCTATTCTATGGTATATACTTTAGGATCAATTTGGTACAGCAGTTCAGCCTACCTTAATCAACACACCATGTTTTTACAATTAAAACAAATATAGCAGTGTCCAAGGTGACAGACTGAACGTGATGTTTATCCCTTCTCCCTCCCATAATCACACTAAAATGACATGAGGAATGACAGCCAGGACAGGAGGGGCCCATCAGAGTCTGTGAGATCTCAGGACTTTCCGGGATATAGGAAGCAGGTGGAAGAACACTGACTGAGTGGCGTGGACAAGGCAGCCCCAAGTCCAGCAGGGTGCACAAGGAGGGAGTCTTCCGTGTCTTCGGGATTCTGCCTACTAAAGTCCTGAGGACCCTCCAGCCGTGGAAAGATACAGTGGAGGGCAGGAGTGAGAAGGGAGGTACAAAATAAAGATATTATTTAAGAATCAGTCTATGAAGCAACACGCCCACCAGTGACCTCCCCTCCCCAGTACTGTGCTCAGAACAACCAGCAGCCAGGCACCTAGCTCCCCCTCTGCCACAAAGAGAGACTTCTTTTCTAAAGAGACCACATAAGCTGCTTAGGAATAACCAGGGCAGCTAATGTGAGTGTTGGTGTCCCAGATAAATTCTCTGCCTTCCAATATTTGGAGAGGCCCTGGAATAAGAGACAGCCCCCTTTTCACCCTGAAGTGAAATCTATTGGCCAAAAAGCTCTGCTCCCATAGACAGAGCTCCGAGCCCTCCTGTTTATTGATTGATATCCAAGTATGAATTAGTAACTGAGGATCTCCAGAAATTTGAAAACAAACTGAAATGTCAGAGAAAGACTACGATAAGCAAACTCTTGAGGAAACAGAGTAATTCTGTGAACTCAAGAGATCCTCCTTGCCAAAATCTCCACTGATATTGTCAAAAAATATTAAGACAGTGTAGCATGTGTTTACTAGGGAGAAGAGACAAGCTTCCCATGTAGAGAAATTCCAGATAACTTATGTAAATAATTTCATGTTCTCCTCTCGGGAGAGGAAACATAACTCCCCAGGCCTTAAGTGTGGGCTGCACATAATGACTTCTTCCAAAGAGTAGAATATGGAAAGTGGGAGAGGGAGAGGGTAACTCCACGTGGAGAAATATGGCAAGCACTGCCTCAGGCAGGTGGCCAAGACCAACCTCGACCATCGTACATCATGCTGATAGAATGCACCCTTGATCGGATGTGGTGAAAATGGCATTCTATCACTGAGGTCTTCCTCCCAATAATCCCTAACCCCAGTTTTATGATAAGGAAAACATCAAACAAATTTCAGTAGTGGGACATCCTGCAAAATACCTGACCAAAACTCCTCAACACTGTCAAGGCCATCAAAGACAAGGAAATTCTGAGAAACTGCCACAGCCAAGAAGGACCTAAAAAGACATGATGACAAGTGTAGCATGGGATCCTGGATGGGATCTAGGAAAAGAAAAGGAGCATTAGGTAAAATCTAAGGAAATCTAAACAAACTGTGAACTTCAGTTAATAATAATGTATCAATATTGGTTCATTAATTGTAAACCATGTATCATACTGGTGTCAGATGCTAAGAATAGGGGAAACTGGGGGCAGGGTATATATGAGAACTCTCTGTACTATATTTCCAATTTTTCTGTAAATCTAAGGCTGTTGTGAGAGATCAGTTCTATTTTTAAAATGTGGTGCCTGAATTCAAAATGTCAATAGTCAAGTTTAAAGAGAAAACTGAAGAATTTTCTCAAACTGTAAAACAAACAAACAACAAGAAAATGGGACATTGCAGTAGAAAGATAAGAGATATAAATGATTAATTTGGGAGATTCAACTTACCACTAATGTGGATTCTAGAAAGAGAAAATAAGGAAAAAAGGAGGAGTGGAAATTATCAAAAGAGTACAATAACATTTATGAATTAAGACATGTCTTTAAAATAAAAGCATCTACCAAATGTCAACCAGGAAAAATGGGAAAAAAAGACTATTAACTGTAATGTTCAGTTGTTGCATTGTTTGAAAAGATGCAATTCTGCTACAGAAGAAAACAAATAGGTTGGATGAAACTCATAACATGTCTAAAGCATAGATAAGTGGTGAGTAGAGAATGTGTGTGTTAGACATAGAAGGGATGGAAGAACTAAAAGATAACTAATATTCATGAGACATTAGTATACATAAGGCACCCAGATACTAAGTATTCATGATATATTAAATATACAATGGACACTAAGTGCTCATAATTCACTGAATATACACAACTAGTATTCAGAGGCCTAATTCAACCACCCATTAGTGACGACCATTCTGGTTCCATGTGTTTTCTCCTCAAGAAACAACAATAAAACCCATGACTACTAAGCTGGCTAATTGGCTAATTATAGCTATAGCCGGGCGTACTTGTCCTGCATTTCTCCAGCAGAACAGGTCTCTGCCATTGGCCCAGGGTAGCTTCCATCTTCAGGCGCCATTGCATAAACACATCCAACTCTGCTCCTAATAACCAACCATCAATGGGGAAGGCTGATGCAGCAGAGAAAGAGGGAGAGAGATGACACATGCACATGTGTGCCCCAGGACAATCAGGGTCATTCACAGTTACAAGTTCAGCCTGCACATTCTGCAAAACATTTGCTCCCGTGGAAGGAAAATGTTAAAAAAATTAATAAATAAAATAGGAAAAGTTAATCTTGTTCAGTCTGTTCATCACACATCACAAGTTCTTTCCTCTCCTGAGTGTCCCCCTTTCCTATCTCTACCAGCTCCACTGCCACACACACACACATTCTCTCTCTCTCTTATATACTCACACACATAATCACATACATACACACACACTCATACATACAAATTCTTACTCAATCCATTCACCCCTCTGAGACTTTTCACATAGTCTCCCCTCTCCTGAGTGGCTTCTTCATCCAATGCCACTGTCACACAGACTCATACACACACTTGGTGCACATGTTTTACCCACCTGGCAAACTCCTAGTCATCTTTCAATCATTCTTAGGGTACCTGGCCCATGGTAAGATCTTGGAAAAATATTTATTGAGTGACTGTGTGATGACATGACTTAAGTGTGTCTGTTTCCCCACTATCACTGATCTCCTTGAAGCAGGGACCATGTTTTTTGCCACGAGTCCACAGCAGAGTGATTTAAGGCCTAATGGCAATAAATGAATATAGATTTATGAAATTGAAAAGTAGTGAATATTAGACACAATTATGTAACTCAAAGAGTTTTTTAATTCAACAAAAATTCCATAAATGTCAATGTTTTAATCCTCTATTAATTCATACACTTTGGCTAAGTCATTGTGTTTAAGTCAAACCCAATACTTTTGACTCAGAATAGTTTTTTTTCAAAATTACCTTTACCATTTTTACACTTTGAAAGAAATTAATTTTCTCCATAATTTAAGCAGGGTATATTTGTTGGTTTGATGATACAAGCCCAAGCAAAAAGTAGAGTCTCTAGAAACCTGAGTTCTAGAGTTAGATTACCTGGGTTCAAATTCTTATCTTTGACACATAATAAGTAAGTATTTGGGGGCAGATTACTTGATCTCTTGAGTCTCTGGCTCCTCATCTTTTAAACGGGAGTAACAATAATAAGACCTAATATGATTATTAAGCAGATTAAATGAATTAGTGCTTATGTTAGTCTGCTTGGGCTGCCATACAAAATGCCACAGAATGGGTAGCTTAAACAACAGAAATTTTTTTTCTCACAGTTCTGGAGACTGGAAGCCCAAGATCAAGGTGGCAGCAGGGTCAGTGTCTGGTGAGAACTCTCCCCTTGGGTTGCTGATGGCTGCCTTCTTGCTGTGTACTCATGTGACCTTTCCTTTCTGCATGTGCTTGGAGGGAGAGTGAGCTTGCTCAAGCTCTCTGGTGTCTCTTTCTATAAGGGCACTAATTCCATTGGATCAGGGCCCCACACTGTGGTCTCATTTAACCTTAATTATTTCCTTAGAGACCCACCTCCAAGTATAGGCTAACACTAAATATTTGCTGATTACTAGTATTTGTTAGACTATGGATAATTCTAGTTCATCTATGCATTCTCCAACCACTGAGTTGGCAGTGGTCTCTTAATATTTGCATCTTTCTGAGTTTAGAAATCTCCAACAATTATGTATCATAGTTACACGTGCTTTCAAAGTCTGGAGCAGGGGATGGGGCCTGTGTTAGGACTTCAACGTATGAATTTCTGGAGAGACACAAACATTCAGTTCATAACAGTGTATGTATGTCAGCAGAATACCTGTTGTCCATGGGCAACAATGTTAACTGTTTTTGTCAGCCACTTTCTGTTTATGAGAAGAATCAAGCTGGACCTCTCAGATTCCATCCCACAAATATTTATTTTACGTCTCACCCTATTGCTGGCTTAAATTTGACGCATAGTCTGGACAAAAAGATTGACTGTTAAAACAAGGCGGTGAGTGTAAACCAGGCAAAATGTTAACAGTGAGGGAAAGGAGCCAGGAGCCATGTTGAGGTAGCCGATCAGAGCAAAGCAGAGAATTCAAAAACAGATGCGAGAGGAAGGAAAAGAAAGAGAAGGCAGAGAAGGGGGTAGGCAGTGAGAAAGACAGACAAAGAGACAGGAGAACAGTCTATCTGGTGACCCAGCAGGACCTTACCAACACCTCTTAGTGTTTTTCCATCATTCCTGGGCTTGGCTCAGCACTGTAGCCCCATAATCTTGATTTTGTCTTCTTTTGGAAAGCAATTCCTAAAATCAAGTCTATGAAAATAAAAAGAAACCATCATATAATCAGTAGATTTATTTTTAATAATAGGTGTATCTCCCCGGAGTCATAAATGCCAGATGCTGCTCCCCAGGTACCTAGTATTGATGTACTTGAGAAATAAAATCAGTAATCAGAGGATTGCTCTTGGTAAGCAAACATCGGATCAAAGAATGGTCTAGAAGCAGTTTCGCATGGAAGGAACCCATTGTAGAATGGTCTTCACTTGCTTCTGGCATATCCAGAATGTTCATACAGGGTTTTCCCCTTACTTTTTTCACTCACTGTCTCTCAGACAAAAGAACTAAAGCTTAGAAAACTAATCTCATAGGAAGTTTACTTCAGTGTCCTAGAGGCAGGACCAGATAGGCATTTAGAAAAGTCAGACTCCCATCTAGAGATTTTTAAGGGAATGGAGGGTTCAACTTGTATCTGCCTACATACTACATATGAAGCACTCTGCTGGGTGCTTGCAATATCTTATGATATTTAATCCTCACAATAACCTTGTATTATCCTCTAATTTTCAGAGATGGAAATTAAGCTCAGAGATATTGCGAATAATCTAGGCAAGGTCACACATCTGGTTAGACTTTGAAAGCACATGTAACTATGATACATAATTGTTGGAGATTTCTAAACTCAGAAAGATGGAAATATTAAGAGACCACTGCCAACTCAGTGGTTGGAGAATGCATAGATGAACTAGAATTATCCATAGTCTAACAAATACTAGTAATCAGCAAATATTTAGTGTTAGCATAGTTGGGAAATGTTTTATATTTGAACTCTCCGATGGAATAAAAACCTCAGTGATTTGTCAGAAGGCAGAGGACAGTTATGATTTAAAGTTTATTAACAGTGGAGGCTGTGTACCTATGCTGAGACGAGGAGAGCCCAGCTGAATCAAAATAGATGTCTTCTAATTAAAAGCAAATGCAAGTCTTTGACAAACATGATGAGGACAAATCACGTTCGATAAAAGGAAAGAGAATCTGAGATTGTGTGATGGCAAACATCTGGATTTGGGGGAATGGATGGCTGGTTGAACCGAATTATATGTGTTTGGACAGCTGGGTTATATCATATTTAGGGCAGGATCTTCTCACCACCCTTGCCCCAGCTTCCTAGCAAACAAAAATAAGTTTCTTCTCCAAAGCAGTCCCAGGTCACGTTTCCAATCTCCACTGGTGAAGAGAGTTGGGACCAGAGGCTGTCACTTCATCAAGAGATTGACCTGCAGCCCAAGGCTACTGGGGTCATGCAAGGAGTTGAAAGCTTTCCAATCATAATCATAGCATTCATGAGACTTTGGAAATAAATATCTCCTGGTTTCTGAAAAGGCAAAGTCATGTCATCTTGCTGCTGTTCTGTTTCTCTTTGCTCTCTGCTTAGAAAAGGAAACAAGGTCATCAGAGCCAAAGGTATTTTTTTTATTTTCAACAATTCAAGGTCCTTGTTTAAAGTGACATTTTGGAATGCCCTTGCTTTCTCTTAGGCTTCACTGTTTGTTTAGTTTCCTGCAAGGTGAGATAATAAGAAAGAGATCAATGGGGTGATCTCTGTTCACGTACAAGAATTTTCATTGCAGCAGTCTTCAATATAATGAAAAACACCAACAGCAAAAATAGCTAACAATAGGAGTAAGTTAAATACATCATGGAATATCCATAACTACATACTTTGGAGCTATTAGAAATCTGGAAAGTTTAGAGAAACAATGGCATAGAAAAATGTTCTCGATAAAACATATTAACTGTTAAAAATCAGGTCATCCCCAGTTCTGTTTAAGAAACACAATTAGATATAATAATGAAAGGATCTATTCTCAAACTGTTAACAGTGGTTGTACCTATTGATGGGAATATGGGTGGTATCTATATATCATCCAAACTGAAACATTTTTGAAAGTAAAAAGGGGTACCAAAACTTATTAAAATTATGTAACCTTTGAAATAGTCATTTGTTAACAGACCAATGGTTTTATCATCTTGGTAAGTCTATAAAATAGGTCTAAAATTATCTTCAAAATATAAAAAATAGTTCTTAAAAACTAAAAATAATACCTATTTTTGTATATTAAAGCAACATAAGGAACTTCTTTATATTGATTATTCGATCATTAAAAATTACCATAAACAATGATTATTTTGGTACTTACATGCTTTGGTACATATTAATGTAACAATGATTATTTTGGTACTTACATGCTTTGGTACATATTAATGTACTTTAATCTGTCTCTTTGTACATCTAATATCATATCACTGGTATTTTTAAAGAATGTACTTATTCCAATATGGCTTTAAATGTTCCAAAAATATTGTCTGAAATCTTTTTCAAAAATGCATCTTAAGTTTTCAGTACATTGCAAAACAGCCCCAGTTCACCATCCATCCATGGATCCACACTCCTTGACAGGTAACTTTGCCATGCCCTCCCACTCTGACTCTAGGCACAGCCATATGACTTCCTTAGACCATTGGGATGATAACAAATGATACAAGCAGAGTCTCGAACAGCCCTTGCCATGAGAACATACACAGGCTACCTGCTAGGGAATAAGGGACAGGGCAGCAGAGCAGAGGTTGTACCAGCTGAGGCCAGCCTAGATCAATGAACAGCCAGCCAACAAGGATGCAAGGCCAGCCAGGATCAGCAGAGTCCCTGGCTGACCACCCCAAGCATGTGAATAACAAGCACTTATTGTCATATGCCACTGACATTTTGTGTGATTGTGAGTTACCGAGTATTGCTGTTGCAATAGATAAATGACATAATAATTAATGAATTTAAAAATATTGACACTTTTGGGGACTTCCCTGGTGATGCAGTGGTTAAGAATCCGTCTGCCAGTGCAGGGGACACGCATTAGAGCCCCGGTCTGGGAAGATCCCACATGCCTTGGAGCAACTGAACCCGTGTGCCACAACTACTGAAGCCTGTGTGCCTAGAGCCTGTGCTCTGCAACAAGAGAAGCCACGGCAGTGAGAAGCCCGTGCACTGCAACGAAGAGTAGCCCCCGCTCGCTGCAACTAGAGTGTTCTGCCTATGTTTTAAAAAATATATATTGACTCCTTCAATTAACTCTTCTCTGAGATAACATTTTAAATTAAGAATATTTTCTCTCTGTAGATGCTAACGTACTTGGTAGTTTTGGAGTCAATTGTGGTAAATGGAGGATATCTCTATCCTATTTTTATATATTGAAATGTATAAGTATTCCAACTGAACTATTTTCTTTTTTCCTTTATTCAGGTTACCATCCTCTAGAAAGAAAAATGGAAAGGAAGAAAGTTGGAAGAGAGATGGGAGAGCCATGAAAAACAGGCAGAAGAATTTAGAAGTAACGAGGTAGTTAAGTCACAAGTGTTGTCTGTTCCACAGTTAGAAACTGGCAGAAGAAAAGCGGGTTTTGTGTGTATGTGAAGGGTTAACTAGAATTAAGATGGACTGGAAGCATGGACCCCAGGTAGGATGCTGTTACAGCAATAGAGACCCAAGGTGGTAAGGTCCTGGGCTATAAGTGGGGATGAGGGTAACGGTGAGGAAGGTGGTGAGATATTGACATGCATTAATGATGGTGATGGGGTAATGGATCAGGTGATGATGAAGGGGATGTTGATGATCACATTGGTGATGGTGGTGCTGATGGGGCAGTTGGGTATCAGTGGAAGAAAAAGAGGAAGCAACGGCCACTGTGTTTCTTTAGAGAGAACCAATATGTTCTGAGTAACACCCACTCCACCCTCCCGGACACGTTTAACTTCCATCAGTGGTCCTGAACAAATGGGCAAACGTGAACCATAAAAGTGCCACCCTCACAGTTCTGACATGTTCATGAGTTATAGTCACGTTTGCTTCTTTAAATCACTTGCTTTTTAAACTCAAGGAATATCGTTTTTAAAGAAGACAAAGTGAGAGAGTGGCATGGACATATATACACTACCAAACGTAAAATAGATAGCTAGTGGGAAGCAGCCGCGTAGCACAGGGAGATCAGCTCCGAGCTTTGTGACCGCCTGGAGGGGTGGGAGGGAGACACAAGAGGGAAAAGATATGGGAACATATGTATATGTATAACTGATTCACTTCGTTATAAAGCAGAAACAGCACACCATTATAAAGCAATTATACTCCAATAAAGATGTTTTTAAAAGTTTTATTTATTATTATTCATGGGAAATTTATTTTTTAAAAGATACCCAATTATTTTATTATTATGAAGTGAAAAACAGTCTATCTTTGGCATAAATTGGAAATGCTAGTAAAATTAAACACTGTGAAAACAAAACTTTATAGTTAAATCTTAGTGTGCCCAAGACTCTGAACCTGCTCTCTGCTCTTTCTTTGTTAAAAATGAAGGCTGAAAGCAATAGGGACGTGTTAAAGACACAATAGTGCTAAACTGTAGACTTTCCCCTTCATGAAATCAAAAGCACTAAAGAGAATTGAAAGGGAATGATTTTCTCAATATGTGGTAAAATGTCATGTCATGGAGGATCAGTATGTCACCTACAATCACCTAAAATCACATTCCACAGTTTGGGAACGCTGTTCTAAGAAAAGATCGTTTCTGCACATCTGGAACACTGCGGACTCCTGTATCTTAGGAATGATGGATGCGTGAGGGAAGGGAGGAAAGAGGGAGGGTGAGCAACAAACGGGCAGGGTCTAATCACGCGGCAAAGCCACTGAGAGATGGAGACAGGTGATTGGTAAAAATACCTTTGTTTTTATTCTTACAAAAAGTGCCATTAGCAAGAAAGAAACCATAAATGATCATATAAGTACCTCATGGTGAAGAGGTCAAAGGAACTGAAAGAGAAAAATAACTTTGATACCACAAGCTTTGTAAAACGTCCATTTAAATAAACAAATTGTTGCAGGGAGGCTCCCAGAAGGCCATCTGGGAAGTGATGGCAGAACTGAGGCCCCAGCATCTGCGGAAACATAAAAGTGTATATTTCTTTCCTATCTGAAAAAAAAAAAACAGAATCTTGACATATGCCTTCCAATTTGTGTAGCTGATTTCTCACACTTTTAACAGTCTAATCATGTCTTCAACAGCAAGAAAAATTTTTTTCCTTTGGGAAGTTGATGTAAGGGATGAGTCCGGTCTCTTCGTGTCTTCCCCAGCACTTCGCAGATGTTTACATGAATATTCTCATTTTTGGCAGCCCTAACAGCTAGGTAATGTTAGCCATACTCTTACGCGGATCTGAGCCTCATGAAGGCTAGTGAGCAGCAAAACTGAGATTCATCCCAAGTCCACGCCTTTGCCACCATCCTGACTGCTCCCAGGTAAAGTGAATGAACTTTGGTGGTTGTGTGTGTGTCTTTTCTCCTTCGTGCTCATAGGGACTCCTTTGCTCAGCATGGCCATTATGTAACGAAGAGCAGCACTCGGCAATTTGATGGTTATTCTTCACCCAGATATTAAGCTGCCTTAGATTCTGGTCAGCACACAGACATCTCACATAAGTGGGTGGAAAACAAATGCCCAATACTGTTTCCAAATACTACCCAGAAAACCCACGGAGTCGTTTGATTCTTAAGACTAGGGTTTTCGCATTCAATATATACTTTTCTTTAAAAGTTGTTATTCAAGAATTGAGAAATGTCTTTGGGTTTGATAAATAGATATTAGCACCCTCGAGCAACATTTATCAAGAGCCCACCCAAG
The DNA here is from genome assembly GCF_008692025.1 of Phocoena sinus. NCBI lineage: Eukaryota > Metazoa > Chordata > Mammalia > Artiodactyla > Phocoenidae > Phocoena > Phocoena sinus. The sequence goes on from NC_045767.1 coordinate 73,552,390, forward strand.
CATGTGAAAACTGCAGTATTGTTCAGCATGCAAGCAAATTAATTAGTGCCTTACATGTTAATAGCACGTATCTTAGGAACACCTCAAAAGAAGTTGCCAAATAAGTGTCTGAAACTGACTCAGGTGAGTCCTGTGGTTATAATCAACACAGAGGTGCTGAGCTACTTCCTGTGTTCTGAGATATTTTTTGCTCTCCCCCGGGCACCATTTAAAATACCCAAGGAGCAAATAAAGTGTTATTGAGTGAAGGACCTTCTGTTTACCCACACGCCTCTACTAGGAGACTATTCTTCCTGCCTCTGAAACTACCATACAGCTTGATGGTGAGTCAGTGGCACTACAGACAGTCGGTGAGTCAGTGGTTAGGGGCGGTCCATATGCCCGGATCTGTTTTCACAGAGGATCCGGGTGATTATTATTCAGGAAGGCTATGTGGATGGGAATCAGGACACAGATTTCTATTTCCACTTTGGCTAACTTGCTGGGTCTTATGAGATCGGTTACATTTTACCTCTGTAAAAAGAAGAAATGGGTTAGAGTCTCTCCAGTTCCAAAACCAAACAAACGTACAGTAAAAACAAAACCTCTGGAGCGTGAATGTTGATGTAGAAAGTCTATAAAGTGCGGCATTTCTTAGTGGGAGCTACCATAGTGAAGCTGAAATGTTAAAGGGACTTTGTGATTTATCAGATCTACCAGAAGCTGGAGAGATGTCATTCTCAAGGCATTCTCTGCACAGGGTCATTGCCTGCACCACTGTAGGGCTCAAGGTACTTGGAAGAAACAAGTCGCAGAATCCTCATGGGAACCTGATCCCTCCAGCTCCATCATAGACTCGCCGTGGCTGTCTTTCATGAGCTGATTTGTGCAGTCAGTTTACACATGAACCTTGGGAACACAGGTTCTTTTGTAATTAATGCTCCCTGCTATCCAAGCAGAATTTGGAGATAAGAAAACACGTGTTCTGGGATAAGCATATCCGAACCAACCAGCAGTGTCCACCTCCACTGTTAACTTGGACACCAAGATTTAGTTCTACCTGGGTTTCAAGTAGATGAAGAAGGAAGGGTGTTTGTTAGAATTAGATCTGGCTAAAAGAGACAAAAAAAGAAAAAAAAAGAAAAAAAAAAACCCAGAGAAACATCGGCTCAAACAAGTTGAGAATTGATTTCTCTTTCAGGTAAATGCAGATTGTACATGTGCAGAAGAGATAATACAGCAGCCCTGAAACTGCTCTCCTTAGAAAGACCTGCTTGCAAGGTCAGCCCTTAGCTAGCATCTGGGAACTTGGCTCCCAGGGTGTCCAAGTCGACAATAAGCCGATCTTAAGGAACATTAGCCATCTCTGGCACAGAAGACAAGAAATAGTGGGTGATTCTTTTTTAAAATTGTGATCAAGGGTCTTATCCCACTAAGCCTATGCTTCAACTCTCTGTCCACTTCCTCATGAGAGTTTGGGATTTGGGTACGTGCTGGGCAGAGGGTGCCTAACAGAACCAGCTCCCAGTGGGCATGGAGTCTCTGCTGGGCTTTCCTGTGCAGAGACATCACATGCACACTGCTGCATTTTCACTGCTGAGGGAAGTGTGGTTCTGTGTGACCCCTCACGGGAGGCAGAACGCATAAGGAAGCCTGCACATGGATTCTTCCAGACTCCACCTATCCGTTTTTCCCTTACGATTGGCTGTATATCCTCATGACATGACGGTAATGAATCTTAGCTGTGAGCACACCCATATGCTGAGTCCTGCGAGTCCTAACAAATCTCCAAGCGTCGGGGTAGTCTTGGGGAGCAGAAAACGTTCGGGACTGCTGGGGCAGCTCCACAGTGATAGAGACCTGGGCTTCCACTCCCTCTCGTTTGCTGTCTTCAACGTGCATCCTATCCTTGTGGTCCAGGATGGCCCTTCCTTACGTCTACATTCCAACCAGCAGGAAGGAGAAAAAGAACAAGAGAAGAGCAACTCTCCCCACCACGATTTAATTACATTTCCTAACTGTTATACAAATCAATTACATCCCATAAGCCAGAATTTAGTCAGATAGCCACACCCAGCTGCAAAGGCAGCTGGAAAATGTCATCTTTATTCTGGGCAGTCACGTGTCCAGCCTGCATCCCAGAGTTCTCTACTGAGGAATGAGAAAATGGATATTGGGGGAAAACTAACAGTCTCTGACACAGAAGGCAAGAAAATAGTGGGGGATTGTTGTTGTTGTTTTTAATTGAGATCAAGTTATGAATTTTTATACCATTTATACCATTAAGCAAAATTAGCTCAGTATTACATCAATTTTAGGTTGCATCTTCTAACAATGAAAATGAGGCAGGCTTCTTGCCTATTAAAAGATTTATTCTGGGACCAGTGACCAGCTGCTAAATCATTTATAAGCTATTAAATGATTTACATATGGATGGAGTTGAGAGTTCCTGGACGTTGAGTCCCTACCATGTCCCTCACTCTCTTTCTCACCTCATTTTCTGAATATTTCTAAAAAGAAAGTATTTTGACTGGAAATCTTCAGGTCAAATGGAAAAATCAAGGCTACTATGCTTGGTTCTCTATACAGCTCATAAAATTGTACCAGACCAACATATTATACCTCTTGTCCTTAGGGAATTTCAAATTTAATACATGACACTATTGAATATTATGACATATTTTTATGCAAATCTATTACTATCTACCAGACACCGATGCATGTGTTATTAACCTGGGTATTCACAGATGGGCTTCGTGGAGTTCTATGTCCAGCCTTGAAATGTGCAAAATTATGTACAAATATGCATTTTTTTCTGTAGATTTCATCAGCTAATCAAAGAAGTCTAACTCCCAATGATTACAGATCTTTCCATTCATAGTTTAATTCCTCACTGCCTAGAGATGATAGATGTTGTGTGATCCAACATGGTAACTTCCCAGTGTCCTGGACACTAGTGGTGAGGGAGGAAGAATTCACCAGCCAGCCGGTCAAGACCAGAGGTGTGGTCCGGAGAAGAAACAGAGCCAAGCAGCACGCCCTAGAGGGTCAGAACTCAAAAGCTAGGTCTTAATTATAGAGGAGCTCTACCAAGCAACACCATTTTTTTTAGGACAAGTCACTGTTAAGCAACATGTCTGACTTTCATGTAGTATGGCTCACGGTCTCCTGGGCCAACAGCTAGTGCCAATCCAACGACATCCATTTTCCGTTTAAACCCTAATCTTCTTGCACACAAGCCCCTTGCAGCAGTCTGCTATCCTGAGTGTGACTTCTGCTTGTCCTGGTGAGGGCTGCAATAGGTGATTAGGGCAATTAGAGCAAACTTCAGAAGCCCAGGTTTAAACAGGCAGTGGATCACATCTGCTTGGCTAGCCATCAGCAGCCATGAGAAAACAAATAATATAGTCAGTGTGTTAGAATATGGATGATGAAATTGCTTGCTTTGTTTTTTTTGGGGGGGCAGAGGTGTATGTTTTCTTCATATGATAGAGAATTGCAGGGCAATGCATTGGTGACCTGAGCCATTCTGCTCAGTGATGGGAAAGCAGACTTATTCTCCTGAGATTAGCAGTTTGGATGCAAGGATGAATAGCCTCCTAGGAAACTGTGACTAGCGTTCTTGCATCACGCAAATTATATCAGTTAGGGAATAATTTAGGCTACAAAAAACTACAGTGGCTCAAGTCAACTAGAAATTTCTCTCACTCCCCACCCAGAGGTAGGTGCTTTGTCCAAGCTCACATTGTCCAGGGACTCACACTCCTAGCTTGTTGCTCTACCATATCAGGGAAGGCCTCCAGCACTGCCACCATGTTCCAGGCTACAGAAGGGAAAAAGAAAAATAGTGGACAGCAGGTGGTCTCCCTTCAAGGATGTGCTGCCCAGGTAACCCACGGTTACTCCGCCCCCTCGGTTCTACTGGGGAGAAGTAAATCCCAAGGTCACAGCTTGCTGCAGCACGAGCTTAGAGACGTGAACTGCAGCTGGGAGGCTGCGTGCTCTGCCGAAAACGGGCAGGGGAGGGGGCGGGTAGTCAGTTCTATCACTAGAAGCAAAACGGGGAGGATGGGTTCTGGGAACAATGCTCAGTCTCTGACACAGTGTGGATTCTCTTTCGTAGCGTTAATCGGAAGCAGTAAAGTGCAGTAGAAAGAGCAGGGCTTCTGAGTGAAACAGACACCTCTCAATTCTGTGTCTCTCACTTCAGGTCTATGTGATTGTAAACATAGTATTCTATTTCAATGAACCTCCGTTTCCTTAACTATAAAATAGGAATAAGTATCCCACCTAACTCACAGACCTATGAAAATTGAGTAATTATATGTCCACGGCGCCTGATACATAGAAAAAAATTGTGTGTGTATCCGTACACACACTTGTCTATATCTGTATCTCTATCTACATATATATCTATACCCATTTACATATATTTTTGCCAGGTTATGCAAGGAAGAAGATACAGAAAAGGCAAATGATCAAGGTTGCACTGACCTTGAAAACAGAAATGAAAGAACTTTCTCTTTTAAAAGTTCCATTTAGTCTGTGTCCTTAACTAGAGGCCATACTCATTTCTGAGAAGGAAAAGAGACAGACTACATTCCTTGCGAGAATAAGGCAGCAGATTTACCGTCTAAGACACTGTCAGATAATGAATTGAAAGCACCTGCGTTGATATTACACATGAAACTTTGGGTAGAGCTTCACGGCAAATGTCAAGAGTGAATATTTCTTGCTTCTCTGCGGTATGCTTATCTTCTCAGGTTTTCAGAATCTTGCTCCTTGGAGGCCCAGTTTATATGCTGACTCTCCCTCCTCAGAGCTTCTCCTCTTCTCTCAAAGGCAGAATGAATGCTTCTTCCGCTCTAGTTCCAAAACTGCGCCTTCTGCCCCTATCAAGTTCTTCTGCCTTTGTGACTGCTGGTGGTTTACACATCTGCATTCTCTAGAAGACTACAAGCCACTTAAGGGCAAAATTCATACTTCATGTCTTCTTTGTCATTGTCTCCCCCCTCCCTCTCTAGTTCCTAATACAAATCTTCGCACATATCACGTGTGCAATAATCAACGGTAGCTACGTGAATAAATGAAGGGATTCCTCTTTGACCACTCCAGGTCTATGTTCCAGCAACTATATATTCTGAATTAAAAAATTAGGACTTGTTATTTGAGAAAGGAACGTATCGGGATAAGGAAAAGATTGCTTTAAATCTTAACTGTCCTGGGGAAGATCTAAAATATTTGGCTGTGGTCAAAAAACATGCATCTTTCAGTGAGTTAATACAGCTTTAAGTTTTGTTTACCTTAAGTAAGTCATTTAACCTTTGTAACTTCTCATTCCTCTTGGCCCAATGAGAGGAATAATACTTGACCGGCCTGCCACACAGGGTTTCATTGTGATGAAATCATGATGTGGGTGAAATCTCTAACTCACTGTAAGAGCTGAGGTCATAGTTACAAAAGTAGCTTCCCATTTTATGGAACATAAAAATTAAGCTCCCAACTTTGACTTTTCTGGTCCCACACCTCCATAATCCTTCATAGCACAAGCTGGTGTTTCTTCTGGTTTCGGAGCAGTGACCTCTCACCTTTCATAGCTAGGAAGTTTCAAGACTTAGAAGACACTTAATAAATAAGTCTGAGTTAATCCAGCGAGTCAAAAAATTCAATGATCTGATTCAGCCTCTTATATTACCCCAGAGAGATCAGACCAGCTAGTTCCTTTTTCTATCAGTGATGGACTTTCCTCTCTCACCTTCTGCCCCAGAATGTATAGTAATCTACCATCTTGAAAGAAAATTCTGCAAAAATAAACTTTCATGGAAAAGATGTATGAAGGTCACCCTCGCTGTGAAGATGTTAGGTTTCCACAAAAGCAGAGCAGACTGTAAATTTGAACCTTAACAGGGGCAGCATCCATCTAAGATATGGTCTAGTTTCCTAAGGCTACAACCTATTAACATTACAAAGAGGGTGTGATTAAGGACGTGGTTATATGATTTTAGAATTATGCTGAAGAGGAGGAAGGAGAGAGTAAAATCCTTCGGGGAACAGGAAATGGCCTGGAAGATCAAAGGTTCTTGTCCCCGAAGTAAGATTTCATTATTCATACAGTCCTTTTTAACAAATCAGAAGGGTCCAGGGGAAGCACAGTTAGATAAATGATAACCAAGTCCAGGAGGCCTCCTCTCATGTCTGAGCAACAGAGAATACAAAAGAGTCATTCAGCAGAAGGGTGCAGGATTTCTGCTGGTGGACGAAGCAGGGACGGGGTGCTGCAAAGCTGTGAAAGCCTTGGAATGTGATATATTTTTTTTTAACTTTTTTTTAGAGCAAGGGTTCTCACTCTCAGCACTAATTGATATTTTGGACCAGATAATTCCAAAATGTCATGGGAGGTTCTCCTTTGCATTGTAGGATGTTTAGCAGCCTCCCTGGCCTCTACCCAGTAGATGCCAGTAACATCTCCCAGTTATAACAACCAAAAATGCCTGCAGACCTTGCCAGTGTCCTCTCATTGCCAAAATAGCTCTCCTCTTCCCAGCTTGAGAATATTGTTCTAGAGTCTATGAGTACTGGGGGTCAGTTCTCAGAGAAAAGTTCAATGTGGTTCAAAAATGTAAGACTGCTCTTTTGTTTTACTAAGACATAAACAGAGTAGGCAAAGCTGGTGCAGAGGGCATAGAATTGGGAGGAGGGCAGGACTGTTCTAGAAGGAACCGTAGGGATAGCAGGTAAGGGATGGAATTCTTGGGCAGGGTGGTCTGGGGTGGGGGGTGCTGTGTGGGTCAGGGGAAGAGATCCACTGATAATACTGCAGGGAAATATCCCGGCAGGGAAGATTGCTTAGGTAAAGTCAGCTCAGATATAGAGAATCTGGTCAGTACCACAGGCCTAGGCAAGCAAGATTCAAGAGTGTAGAGGAAGAGAGAACCAAAACCCGTAGCAGTAATGAGCAGTAGCCAGCGAAACAGACTCCAAGCCCAGGAACTGGCACCAAAACTGTGTATCCCGCCTCTAAGTTTGATGCCCTTTTCACTGGCTGCACTTCATAATTGCATCTTCACTATGCGTTAATGATCTGTGTGGTGGTGTCCTCTTGGGATGCTTTGGGCAACATGTATACAGAACCCAATTTAAATTGGCCTAAACAACAAGGACATTTATTACCTCAATAGGACATGTATTATCTACAATAAGACCAAAGGTCAAATGTCTTCAGGTTTGGATAATTCAATGGCTAAGCAATGTCATTGGCCATACAGGTTCTTCTCTCCTTTCCATTCTGCCATTCTCAGTGGGTTAGCTTGTCCTTAGCTAATTCCTTTCATGACTCCAGAATGGCTGCACAGCTCCCAACATCACAACATAGAAGAAACAGCAGAAAGAATCAGTTCCTATATATCTCTGACAAAAGGAGAGAAATCATTTTAATTGGCCTCCCTGGGCCCAGAGGTAGAGCTCAGCTATCTTGAGCCTGTGGGTGGTCTGCAAATCCCCAAGCAAAACTGTGATCTGTCAGCAAGGAAGAAATAGGGAACTATTGAATAGGCGTCCAAGGGAATCTACTATCCATGGATGATTTCGTTTATTTTAAACTTCTCTATAATTCTGTGAGGGCGGTACTATTATTAACTTCATTTTACAGATAACGAATTAAAGTTAAATGTCTTGCCCAAGGCCTTTCAGCAAGTGATGGGGAGATGTTTCAAATAGGGTCTGACTTCAGACACCGTGCTCCTTAAGAGTCATACTATGCTGTACGGATGGCCTCACACTCACACCCCACATCATTTGTACTGAAAACTGGGCTACTGCTAGCACCCTGTCCCATTAGTTTCCAGGAATAGATCACAATTTCAAGGTCTAATCTGAAGAACTCCTAAGTTTTTGTGAGTGTGTGTGTATGTGGGTGGGTGTGTGTGCAAACACAAAAGCCAATAGGAGAGTTTTTCCTTTCTTTTCTCTTTCAGTCTTCCCTCTCTCCCTGCACCTCTCCTGACTTAGTCTTTCTCTCTCTTTCTTTAAATAGCTGTCAATAAACAGATACTTTATGAGAATATTACTTCTCTTTTTTTAAAGCCCCACCCAGAAATCTGTGGAAATAGCTCCTGGGCTACCCAAGACACTGACACCATTTCTCCAAGTTTCAGAGAGTTTGGTCATGATGTGTTAAAAGGAGTTTAATTAAGCAAAAGAAAATCCAATAAACATATATTTTGCAACATACCAACATCCTGTACTGATATTTATTTTCAACAGAGCTTCAATTTATACATGTTGAAAGAGAGAAGAAGAAAGAAAGAAAGAAAGAAAGAAAGAAAGAAAGAAAGAAAGAAAGAAAGAAAGAAAGAAAGAAAGAAAGAAAGAAAAGGGGAGGGGAGGGAAAGGAAGGAAGGGAACAATTCACCAAAAGCCAATTCACTGAGTTATATGTTTCTCTTAAGTACTTACAGAGCATACAATCCCATTTCTGAATATAAGTGCATCTTTGGGAAAATTACTTAAGTCTCTAAGCTTCGTCTTCCTCCTGCGAACATAGGACAATGGTGCTAACCCTCTGGGCAACGGTCACGGTCAGTGATAATGGAGACGCTGTGTTTTGAGCACATAGCAGAGGCCGGTCCAGGTAGGAACTCAGGTCACGTTAGTTCTCTCCACGCTCCTGCTTGCTAATAAGTTACCCATCAGGAAGTTCCTTCTCTTGAGGTTCACCCTACTTCCTACCCCTGATTTACAGCAGTTTGGGGATACCCACTTTCAGCTGCCTACCCATATGCTCCTTCTGTATGAAACCCTTCCCCCACCCACTCCCAGGTCTCCTCTTGAATAACTCGTATTCATCCTCCGTGTTTCGGCTTAAACATCACTTCCCTAAGAAAGCCTCCTCTGATTGCCTCCTAGACCAAGTCAAGTCCTGTTGAATACTCTCTTGACGCCATGTATTTCTCCTCCACAACACTCAATACATTTGTGATCAAAGTATTGCCATGATGAGCTATGTAATGTCTGTCTTTACCTCCAGACTGAAAATCATCCAAGGGGAGTTACTCTGTCTTGTTTGCAGTTGTATCAGCAGCATATAGGACACACTCATAGAAATATCAACTAAGTGAATAAATGAACTCCAAGTAGTACCCTGCCCTCTGCCCCCCATCACCATCACCTCTTTAAGAAGTAAGCTTCAGGGCTTCCCTGGTGGCACAGTTGTTGAGAGTCCGCCTGCCGATGCAGGGGACACGGGTTCGTGCCCCGGTCCGGGAAGATCCCACATGCCGCGGAGCGGCTGGGCCCGTGAGCCAGGCACATGGCTGGAGCTGGGACAGAAAGGCCAAGAAAGGCCAGGCTGTGTGTGATGGGACGGGGTGGAGGGTGTGAGAGGGAGGGAGAGGGGAGCAGGTTGCAGGCTGTGGCCGGGAATTGATCTTCCTGTGCTACCATGTCCAAGCTCAGATCTCAGAGGAGTCCAGGAATTCTGAATTCAAACCCAGCCTTCCAGGTCTTCATAAAGGTATATTTGTCAAAGTATATATATTTTTTGTTTAACAGTTTGTTAGGTTATTTATACCTTCTAGATGTTGAGACATAAGGTATACAAACCTCCATTTGTACCTTGCCATGGGCCCTGCAACTATTGGGTGCAGGCCTGTCTAGCAGGTTATGGAAACTTTCTGGGGCCTCTTCCTTTCTCCCCATTGATTCAAATTTTCCTCTTTAGGTCCCATGCCTACCTAGACGGTGGTTGGCCACGGCCCCAAGACCTACATTTAGTGAGAGTTACCTCCGAAATGGAGTCCCCTTTCTCGGGTCCCTTAGAGCCGGCTTGCTGAGGCCAACCTCTGTCCTCCCTGAACCAGATCATCAGAGGCTAAGATTGTCGCCATGGTGCTGGGACTAGATAGAAAGGTGGAGGAGGGGGGAGGCTACTTCAGGGAACACCTGGCGGCAGGCATCACTGCTCTGAACCCTCAGCTTCCAAAAGAGCTCCGGGTGGAGATTAGGGGCTTAACAGAGCCTCCCTGTCATGCCTGGATGTGGGCCAAAAAAGGCAAGACCTTATTTTTATAAATCAAGCACCAATCAGAGAGGAAAAATTCTGTGAGACCATCTTCAACAGTAAATGGAGGTGGTCACGGTTCACTACGGAATGGAAGCTTAGGGATGAAAATTAGATTTCTGTGAAATTCATTGAATGTTAAATCCACTGAGAAAATTCTTTGCATGCAGTCAGGTCAGACACTAGACTAGCAACACTGACACCCAGGATGATTTGCCTCTTAGCATTCTCAAAGCTTATTAAATATTTTCTCCTAAACACAGACTGGTCCTGATGTGTTTAGAATGCAGAGAGGCCAAATCAACTAATTCTCTGTCATGTGGCCACTTCTCTGTTACATTTTGGTAGTGCAAGCACTAACAGCTCTACATTCTTTAGCACCTGGATTTTAGAAATTGCTAGAACTAGCCTGTAGCAGCTTGTTACTTACTTGGGAGTTAATTGGCTGGTTAGTAGATTATCCAGAATGCTGAAACAATAGCCAGGTCAGCTAATGACTTCCTGCCTTTGTAGGTAGAAAGCTCTCTTCTATTTCTTTGCCTTTGTCGGGACTTGGCCATATTTAAAGGGGTGGGGGGGGTGTGGGGGAAGGGACCTCTACAGCTGTATCTGAGCTGGGCTTCACAGAAAATGCCTCTTTTGGGGGGATGACTGACTTTCAAAGCCCTCTTCCTGCTGATGAAAGTTCAGGGGTTTAGAGGTTTGTTTTTTACCATCATCGTGAGCTGTGTTATTGATTTGTCTTTATTTTTCTGAGGCTTAGCTATTAAACCCCGAAATTCATCCAAGTGTCCAAATTGTAACTTTATCTTTTTTTTCAAGTATCCAAGGACTTTATTTTCCTCTGCAGACAAGTGATTTTTCATTCTTTTGCTATTAAAAGATTTTCACAGTACCAGTTAAGGTTAGCGTTCTGAAGTACTTGAGGGGAAGTATACTGATGTCTGCAACTCCTTTGAAATGCATCAAAAAGTAAGATGGATTGATGGATGGATAGGGGATTGGCTAGATGGATAGAAATGTGATAAATCCAGTATAGTAAAATATTAAATGTAGAATCTAAGTGGTAAATATGTGGGGGATTGCTGTAAAATTCTTTCATGTTTTCTATATTTTTTAAACTTTCATAAGAAAATGTTAAGTAAAGTAAAAAGACTTTCACAAACTCCCTGATTATGAGTAGTCGAACCATTCCCTCAGTCAAAACGTCTGAATTGTTATCAATCTCAGGCTCCATTGTGCAAATAACAAGGAAAAAAAAAGTGTATATTTGTGTCTGGCTTAAGAGAATAAAGAAATAGTTTTTTTTTAAAATAAAGAGACTTTAGAACAGTTTTATAAAGTCAAAGTGTATGGTGATTACACACACTTGAATAATATCCTTAAACTTGTAGTATCGTATAATATCTTGAAAACAAGATTTACTGTAGCAGCAAGGTGTCATGTTCTATACATAGTTGCCTTGTATTAGATAACCTGTATAAACTTCCAAGACGGTCGTTTCAATAATACACATCCAGAGAAATGATAGCCTACATTACTTCATTAATTTCCTCTTCCACTATCTAGACTTCTTTTAAAGCTATGTATGAATTAAGATTTGTAATCTTTTATAATTTCCTTTATTCAAATTTGAACATTACATGTCCATGAATTGAAAGATAAAAATTTTATAGGCAATCAATCTAACCATCATGTATTTTTTATCTCATTAGATTAGTTTATCACCTCTCTCAAACTTAACTGTTCATAAAAATCTCAGTTCAACTAAGACATATAAAAGGAAATGATTTTCAATTCTCCACACACTTTCCAAGTAAAATATAGACATAGAAAAACTGAAGATACCATGCTCCCCAAAGTGAATCTCTATTTTGTTAAATGTATAATTACTCAATAATTTTCCCCCTTAAGATGGTCTTACACTAATTCAGCTGCCTATTTAAAAGTTCAATTAAAGAAAAAAATAGAATCTTTAAAAATATCAAAGAATACATTTTCTTTGGCTCAAGATTATCAAAATACAATTGCTGTATTTCTAAAATAGCAAAGGCCATTTCCTCCTTCGTTTTTTAAAAGTTTCTTTTACTTATTGAAAGATGTTAGATTCAGATTTGACAATTTTGTCTAGCAGAGAGAAAATTACACCTATTTAAATATCTAATTCAGTTAATTTAGCCAAGAAGCATTAGTCAAGTAAAACAATATGCTCCTGTTCACAGTAGCTACATCTTTCATTAAGTGAGCAGCTTTATAATACTGAGGAGTTTGAGAACTACTTCATATGAGGATGGAAGCAACTTAACACATATATACCTACACAATCACATGTGTATTCTGGGGCTGCCTCATGCATCCTAGAAAGGGAGGTGTATGGTGCATGCAAGGTATGACACTAATAACATTTATATATTATGCAGATACAACCATTCATTACATTAAAAAAAATAATAAAAATGAAATAGCAAGAAAAGAGATTTGTTGTATAATACTTGCTCCATTTTTATAGCATGAAAGCAGGTCAATCCACTGTTTCTTTTGCAGTAATTCTTACCAATGACTTAGAATTTAGATGAGGGCCATGAAAATGGCCTGCATTTGCATTTATCCTTCAACAGATTCTAACATATACTCTGCATGAAGTTCAGTTTCTCTGTATTTAACATTCACTATTCAATGCAGATCTCTTGCTTTTTACATTGCCTCATGCTTTCCAAGGAAATTTTCCCTGAAAAGAAGAGGTGAAGGTAAAAACACAAGGTGAGCTAACATGGGGACCACCTGGAACACAGCTGCTCTTCTGTCCATGATTAGAATCATGTCTCCAAATGGAAGGAGCACTTAGAGAGAGAGGAATCTGTGGATGCTATGCTGCCCAGGATGAGACGAAGCTGGTTTCTGTTTTTCCAAGTAAAAGGCCAAGGATTGTTAACCTCGTGGGTTCAGGTGCTGTGCACAAGGCCACTCAGGATCAGGCGAGACTAAGGTCACCCCCAGTGACTTCTGTGAAGCCTCAAGACAGGACACCACATTTATCCTTAAATAAGCAGAATCTTCTAGCAACATTTAGTATCACTTTTCAGAGAAAGTGGATAAGGCTGCAGAAAGACTGGGCTCCAGCGGGAAGCTGTTGCTTATTTCTACACTGGCCAAAATGATGTTCCCGCTGGTGACAGCAATTCCATTTGTGAGAAATTATAAGCTGCTGTGGCAGAACAATTAGTGCAGCCATTCCTTTCCAGGACAGTGCATCCACTGTCGCAAAATGCATCCTCTTACAACAAAAGAGGTTTTCAGGGTTGAAAACGTTCTAAAGTCATCTTATTTTGTATGTCTTCATCTGATAGTGGAAGCCAGTTGTCATGGTGGCCAGCAACTACACTGAGCTGCACGTGAGGTGGAGGACTGAACACTTGACAACATCTCCCCAAATCATCCATTAGCCTAGAAGGAGCCCCACCTTCCTTTCTTCTGAGGCATCAATCAGAGCAAAGATGGTCTCAGGTTGCAGCAACTATGCATGGTCTGGAAGGTTCTCTCTATTTGCCATTTTCTTCATAATCCATCTATCTCGTGACCTCTTATTTCCCCAAGTAAGTGACTCTCAGCCAAAAACATGATCCATATTAGTGCAGGATCAAGAACCGAAAGCTGACATTTTCATCTCAGGCCAACTATATTGAAAGATTACTAAGTAATAGATAAAAAATTCACAAAATAGAAGAACTGCCAAGAGAGCAGCCATGAGCATCAGCTGCAAAACTCTCTCCTTCTTTAATGGAAAAAAAATTCTGCCTTCTAAATCCTAAACTGATTGGAGCCTTTTCTTCTGCATAAGCTGGGTTCCAGCGTTGACCTGTTGAATCCAGGTCAGCATGATATGATATCGCTTATCTGTGGAATCTAAAACAAAAAAAGAAGAAGATACAAAACAACCCTTCTCTTTCTAATTGTTCATGGTACATAGAGAGAAATACAATTGGTTTTGTACATTGATGTGTATCTTGCAACCATGGTAAGCTCAATTAATAGTTCTAGGGGGGCTTCCCTGGTGGCGCAGTGGTTGAGAATCTGCCTGCTAATGCAGCGGACACGGGTTCGAGCCCTGGTCTGGGAAGATCCCACATGCCACGGAACAACTAGGCCCGTGAGCCACAACTACTGAGCCTGCGCATCTGGAGCCTGTGCTCCGCAACAAGAGAAGCCGCAATAGTGAGAGGCCCGTGTGCCGCGATGAAGAGTGGCCCCTGCTTGCCACAACTAGAGAAAGCCATCACACAGAAACGAAGACCCAACACAGCCAAAAATAAATTTAAAAATATAAATAAATAAGAAGACACCAAGATCACTATTAAAAAAAAAAAATAGGCCTTCCCTGGTGGCTCAGTGGTTGAGAGTCCGCCTGCCGATGCAGGGAACACGGGTTCGTGCCCCGGTCTGGGAAGATCCCACATGCCGCAGAGCGGCTAGGCCCGTGAGCCATGGCTGCTGAGCCTGCGTGTCCGGAGTCTGTGCTCTGCAACAGGAGAGACCACAACAGCGAGAGGCCCGCATACCGCAAAAAAAAAAAGAAAAGAAAAAAAAGTTCTAGGAACTTTTTTAGAAGCCTTGGCATTTTCTATGTAGAGAATCATGTCATCTGTGAATAAAGGCAATTTTATTTCTTTCTTTCCAGTCTATATGGCTTTACGTCTTTTTCTTGACTTATTGCACTGACCAGAATGATGCTAAATAGGAATTGTGAAAGTAGCCAGCCTTACCTTGTTCCCAGTCTTAGAGGAGAAGCATCCAGTCTTTCATCCTTACATATGATGCTAGCTATAGTTTTGTTTTGTTTTGTTTTGTTAATAAATTTATTTATTTTCTATTTATTTATTTTTGGCTGCGTTGGGTCTTCATTGCTGAGTGCAGGCTTTCTCTAGTTGTGGCGAGCAGGGGCTACTCTTTGTTGCAATGTGCGGGCTTATTGCGGTGGCTTCTCTTGTTGTGGAGCACGGGCTCTAGGCACACAGGCTTCAGTAGTTGTGGCATGCGGGCTCAGTAATTGTGGCTCGCAGGCTCTAGAGTGCAGGCTCAGTAGTTGTGACACATGGGTTTAGTTGCTAAACTAAATCTGTCTGATCTGCATTAAAAATAATGCCGTTCAGACTGACATTAAAAAATAAACAAATCTGTCTGAACTGCAGTTTCCTCATCTGTAAAATAAGAATCATTACACAAACTTCATAAGATCATTGTGAGGATTAAATCAGACATTACATGTGTAGCGCCTGCTAGTGCTAGGCACATAAGACATGGTAACTATTTTTATTATCAGGAACAGTTTGCATTTTTCATGTTTCTTTAACCAATTCTAGTCAAAAGACATTCTCCTTTGCTTTGTGGTCTTGTTTCAGTGCTCATTATATCAATAATAATCAGACCTCATTCAAGATCATTGCAGGCTATGGATTAAATCAGTCAGAAGCATCTTGAAAATGAAGATTCATAAGGAATCTGTTTGCTTGTGTATTTTTTGAGGATGTAGTTGTGGCAGATGGCAGTGACCCAACAACCAGCAAAAAACAACATCTTCCAGAGAAACATTTACCAGAGGTTTGACCACCCAGAACGGAAGAATCAAAATAGCTGTGGAAGCACAAAGGAGGGCAGAGAGCACAGTGACATCTTCTACCTTTAGCAGAAATCTTTTAGCACAGTAGTTTGTTTTAATATTGTAGCTTGGACTCATTTATTTCTTTGTTCCCTGAAATATCCTGATACCAATTATTTTCTATTCATCAATCCTCATTGTAAGTTTAAAAGATTGTCACTGCCTGGAATTTCTTTGTTGAAACTGAAGAAGCATTTTTAATAATTCAGCCTTCTTTGGGGCCCCTAATTATCTTTTTCCATTTGCTAATTAGTGGTCACACTGTTTTTTTTTTTTTTTTAAATCTCTTTTTGATTTTCTATTGCCTTTCTCATATCTGGCAAGTTATAACTTGCTTCAGCATTGGCTTCTTGAATTTTTTCTTCTTGCTACCTCTCTTGTTTATGAGCTTATAATGCTTGCTTGGGACTTTTAAATTGCACTCTATTTGAACACAAATGCCTTCTGAACTTTTTATTCTTCATATTTCTACAAGTTATAGAGTCAAATTTAACTAGAGAAGAATATCGCAAGTTCTCTAGAGCAGAACACCGAATAATACAGCATTTCATTAGTTTTCAGCACCCACGCTGGAAATTTCACGTGCTGTTAATTCTTTTCCATTCCATGCTATTGCTACTGCATTCAAAATTTCTGCCATTATTTCAAAAGTGCCAAAATAAAGCAATGATTCCTTCCACAGGGAAACGTAGGGCTGGAAATTGAGCTGACTGCTAATAAAGGAAAAGTATCAGTTATACTGAATGTTGAAATTCCACATTAACCAATAACCAAGTGTCTATTGTCTACATGAGTGTCTACTGTATACCTAGCAATGTATGAAAATGAAATATGTCAAAAGCTCCTCCCTTCTCTATACCATCTCCTGCTTCCTTTCATTCTAGCTAATCAATTTTTATCCCAAATACTCTTTCTTGAAAAACATGAACCTTAAAAACTTCCCAAATTTGACTTTCCAGCCCCCGAGAATGTGTAGGTACAAAGAATCCTGAGAGTCCAAAGTGTGGGCCACCAGAACCCCGCTATGCAAATGTGCAAATGTCATTCAGGTTTGTGAGCAGAACTGGCTTGTGAGGGAAGATATCGTGGAGCTCTTCTGTTTTGGCTGAACAGTCAGGAAATCTTCCATGAAACTGGTGTATGTGATTCATTTCATTTTTTTTTAAATGGTATTATTGTGATGGTAAGGGGAGGAGTGAACATCTGAAAAGAGACCTGCATTACCAAAACATTCTGAGCTGTGATCTACATTTATTGCTGCCTTTTGTTATTTCCAAGTTTGTTAAGCTTTTGTAGTCAGCTAAGAAAAAATATATCTTAAATTGATAATGTTGTGTTAAAAATAAATTCCTAACAAAGATAATAAAAATAGATGTCTCTGTAACTGGTTGTCAAAAGCTAAACTAAGAATTTTTTTTCTTCCCAACCTGCTGGAGTAATTGGTCTTGAAACAGCCCTCCTGTTGAAAACAGCTATAAAACTGAAAAAGGTATACAAAACACCGAATGTCTTTGACTACAGGAATGCAGAACTATGATCCCAGAGTAAAGGAAAGCAAAGGAGGTGAGCCCCACAACCGGCCCAGCACTTACTGGACTGGGGTGCAGGAAGCAGAACGGTCATGGACACTGACCACCTCAGAAAGCGGAGGGACACGGATTAGAATGCAGGTACTGAGTAGGCCGGCAATGATGGGGCCCACCTGGTCTGCAGAGCACTGCCCCATCCATTGTCATGACCTTCTTGAAGCAACCTGCAAGGAAAAGTGAAAATATTTGGCCTAAAGCTCTAAACAGCAACACTGGCTCCAAAGTCCCCTGCCTGCCAGGTTAGCCAAGGCTTGTTGGGCCTTCACTAAAGTTTAACTTCTAGCTTTACCCAGTACTCTTCCCTCTCCCAATAGAAGTGTTGATCACAGGAAAACATCTTCCATCCTCAAACTCCATCTCGGCTTTGCTTACAGAGATTCCAACCTGCCACACTGGTGAATTCTAACATTTAAGCAGGAAATAATAACAGTCTTATACACACTCAGGAAACAGGAGAAAAGAACACTCCTGATCTATATTATATGCCCAGCAGATACCAAAATCTGACAAGGGCATTAGAAGAAAACCAAAGATCAATATCCCTCATAAACTTGTATGTAAAAATCAAATTTCATTGACTATGTTAACGACAGAGCTAAATCATATGACCATCTCAATAGATGCAGAAAGAGCTTTTTACAAATTTCAACATGACCTCGTGATTAAAAATTCTAAACAAAATAGAAATAGAAAAGAATATCTGATAAAGGGCAGCTATGAAAAGTCTACATGTAACGTGATATTTAATGGTGAAAGAATTAATTTCTTCCTCCTAAAAGATCAGGAATGAAGCAAAGCTTCCTAATCTTATACTCTATTCAGCATTAGACTGGAAGTTCTAACCAGTTCAATAAGGCAACAGAA
The DNA here is from genome assembly GCF_008692025.1 of Phocoena sinus. Classification (NCBI taxonomy): domain Eukaryota; kingdom Metazoa; phylum Chordata; class Mammalia; order Artiodactyla; family Phocoenidae; genus Phocoena; species Phocoena sinus. Next base: position 73,570,532 of record NC_045767.1, read on the forward strand.
GAAAGTAAAAGGCAAAAAGTCTGGAAAGAAAGAAATGTAACTGTCTTTATTCACAGACAGCATGATTGTGTATGTATAAAATTCCAATAAATATATAGAAAATGTTCAAACAATTCAGTGAATTTAGTAATGTTGTAGGGTACAAGGTCAATACGCTAAAATCAAATATGTTTATTTATACCAGCAACAAAAACCTGGAAAATATATTTAAAAACAGAACCATTTATAATAACAAACAATGCTAAAATACTTAAGGATAAATGTAATGAAAAATACACATTATCTCTGATGAAGCCTGAGAAATTAAAGACTGAAATAATTGGAGAGTAATCTTACATTCATAAATTGGAAGACTTGATTTTATTAAGGTATCATTTCTCCCCAAACTGATCTATAGATTGAAAGCAATGTCAATCAGAATCCCAACAGGCTTTTTTTGTAGTAATTAATAAGCTGATTCTAAAATCTATATAGAAATGGTAGGCATAGAATAGCCAGAGCAATCTTGCAAAGAAGATCAAAATTTGAAGGCTTACACTACTTGATTTCATGACTAGTATAAAGCTATAGAAACCAGGACAATATGTTGTTGGTGAAACGCTAGACATGTAGATCAATACAGACCAATCAGTATAGTCTGGAAATAGACATATATGGCCAATTGATTTTGACTAAGTCATCAAGGAAATTCAGTGAAGAAATGATAAAAGGTGGTGTTGGAACAACTAGATATCATAAGGGGGAAAAAATATCAACTTTTAACTCATACCGTATAGAAAAATTAACTTAAAATACATTATAGAACCATGCATAGAAGTTAAAACTCTAAAACTTCTGAAAGAAAACATGTAAGAAAATTTTCACAATCTTAGAAAAGGAAAAGATTTTATGAACAGGACACCAAAACCAAACAATAATAGAAAAAGATTTGTAAATTAAATTTGCATCAAAATTAAATTTTTCTCTTCTTTGAAAGACATTAAAAAATAAAAAAGCAAGCTACACACTGGGAGAAAATAATTGCAATACATATACCTAACAAAGAACTTATTTTAAAAACTCAGTATTTTTTTTCTTTTCCATTATGTTTTGTTTTGCTTTTTCTTTTTGTGGTACGTGGGCCTCTCACTGTTGTGGCCTCTCCCGTTGCGGAGCACAGGCTCCAGACACGCAGGTTCAGTGACCATGGCTCATGGGCCCAGCCACTCCACAGCATGTGGGATCTTCCTGGACTGGGGCACGAACCTGCGTCCCCTGCATCGGCAGGCGGACTCTCAACCACTGCGCCACCAGGGAAGCCCTTCATTATGTTTTATTACAGGATGTTGAATAAAGTTCCCTATGCTATAGAGTAGGACCTTGTTGTTTATCTGTTTTATGCATGGTAGCTTTTACCTGCTAATCCCAAACTACTAATTTATCCCTCCTCTACCCCCTTTCCCCTTTGGTAACCATAAGTTTGTTTTCTAAGTCTGTGAGTTTATTTCTGTTTTGTAAATAAGTACATTTGTAACATGTTTTAGATTCCCCATATGAGTGATATCATATGGCATTTGTCTTTTTCTGACTTACTTCACTTAGTATGATAATCTCTAGGCACACCCATGTTGCTGCAAGTGGCATTATTTCATTCTTTTTATGGCTGAGTTGTATTCCATTGTATATATGTACCACATATTCTTTATCCATTCCTCTGTCAATGGACATTTAGGTTGCCTCCATGTCTTGGCTATTGTGAATAGTGCTGCTATGAATATTGGGGTGCATGTTTCTTTTACAATTAGAGTTTTCTCCAAATATATGCCCAGGAGTGGGGTTGCTGGATAGTATGGTAACTCTACTTTTAGTTTTTAAAGAAACCTTCATACTGTTTTCTATAATGATTGCACCAATTTACATTCCCATCAACACTGCAGGAGGGTTCCCTTTCCTCCACACTGTCTCCCACATTTTTTACTTGTAGACTTTTTAATGATGGCCATTCTGACTAGTGCTAAGTGATACTTCGTGGCAGTTTTGATTTTCATCTCTCCTATAATTAGTGATGAAAAACAGTGAAATTTTTTAAAAGGGAAAAATATCTGAACAGGTATTTCACAAGGAGATTAAAAAAATAACCAGGAAGCAATGAAAAAATGCTCAATATCAATTGTTATGAAAATGCAAATCAAAACTATGAGATACCACTTTACATGCACTAGGATGCTATAATAAAAAAAACTGATAAGAACAAGTGTTGGTGAGAATATGGAGAAATTAAAAACCTCACACACTAATGGTGGGAATGTAAAATGGCATAGCCACTATGGAAAACAATTTAGTTGTTCCTCAAAATGTTAAAAACAGAGAAACTGAGCTCTGCTCACCAGAGCAACAGCCAGCTCTACCTCCCACCAGTCCTTCCCATCAGGAAACTTCTACAAGCCTCTTAGATAGCCTCATCCACCAAAGGGCAGACAGCAGAAGCTAGAAGAACTACAATCCTGCAGCCTGTGGAACAAATACCACATTCACAGAAAGATAGACAAGATGAAAGGCAGAGGGCTATGTATCAGATGAAGGAACAAGATAAAACCCCAGAAAAGCAACTAAATGAAATGGAGATAGGCAATCTTCCAGAAAAAGAATTCAGAATAATGATAGTGAAGATGATCCAGGACCTCGGAAAAAGAATGGAGGCAAAGATTCAGAAGATGCAAGAAATGTTTAACAAAGATCTAGAAGAATTAAAGAGCAAACAAACAGAGATTAACAATACAATAGCTGAAATGAAAAATACACTAGAAGTAATCAATAGCAGAATAACTGAGGCAGAAGAACGGATAAGTGACCTGGAAGACAGAATGGTGGAATTCACTTCTGCGGAATAGAATTTTAAAAAAAAGAATGAAAAGAAATGAGGACAGCCTAAGAGACCTCTGGGACAACATTAAATGCAACAACATTCACATTATAGGGGTCCCAGAAGGAGAAGAGAGAGAGAAAGGACCTGAGAAAATATCTGAAGAGATTATAGTTGAAAACTTCCCTAACATGGAAAAGGAAATAGCCACCCAAGTCCAGGAAGCACGGAGAGTCCCATACAGGATAAACCCAAGGAGAAACATGCCAAGACACATAGTAATCAAATTGGCAAAAATTAAAGACAATGAAAAATTATTGAAAGCAGCAAGGGAAATATGACAAATAACATACAAGGGAACTCCCATAAGGCTTAACAGCTGATTTCTAAGCAGAAACACTACAAGCTAGAAGGGAGTGGCATGATATAATTAAAGTGATGAATAGGAAGATCCTACAACCAAGATTATTCTACCCAACAAGGATCTCATTCAGATTTGATGGAGAAATCAAAAGCTTTACAGACAAGCAAAGCTAAGAGAATTCAGTACCACCAAACCAGCTCTACAACAAATGCTAAAGGAACTTTTCTAACTGGGAAACACAAGAGAAGAAAAGGACCTACAAAAACAAACTCAAAACAATTTAAAAAATGGTAACAGGAATATACATATCGATAATTACCTTAAACATGAATGGATTAAATGCTCCAACCAAAAGACACAAGCTTGCTGAATGGATACAAAAACAAGATCCATACATATGCTGTCTACAAGAGACCCACTTCAGACCTAGGGACACATACAGACTGAAAGTGAGGGGATGGAAAAAGATATTCCATGCAAATGGAAATAAAAAGAAAGCTGGAGTAACAATACTCATATCAGATAAAATAGACTTTAAAATAAAGAATGCTACAAGAGACAAGAAATGACACTATGTAATGATCAAGGGATCAATCCAAGAAGAAGATATAACAATTATAAATATATGTGCATCCAACATAGGAGCACCTCAATACATAAGGCAACTGCTAACAGCTATAAAAGAGCCAATTGACAGTAACACAATAATAGTGGGGGACTTTAACACCTCACACCAATGGACAGATCAGCCAAACAGAAAATTAATAAGGAAACACAAGCTTTAATGACACAATAGACCAGATAGATTTAATTGATATTTACAGGACATTCCATCCCAAAACAGCAGATTACACTTTCTTCTCAAGTAAGCATGGAACATTCTCCAGGATATATCACATCTTGGGTCACAAATCAAGCCTCAGTAAATATAAGAAAATTGAACTCATATCAAGATCTTTTCTGACCACAACGCTATGAGATTAGAAATCAATTACGGGGAAAAAAAGTAAAAAACACAAACACATAGAGGCTAAACAATACATTACTAAATAACCAAGAGATCACTAAAGAAATCAAAGAGGAAATCAAAAAATACCTAGACAAATGACAATGAAAACACGACGATCCAAAACCTATGGGATGCAGCAAAAGCAGTTCTAATGGGGATGTTTACAGCTATACAAGCCTACCTCAAGAAACAAGAAAAATCTCAAAAAAAAACCCTAACATTACATCTAAAGGAACTAGAGAAAGAAGAACAAACAAAACCCAAAGTTAGCAGAAGGAAAGAAGTCATAAAGATCAGAGCAAAAATAAATGAAATAGAAACAAAGAAAACAAGAGCAAAGATCAATAAAACTAAAAGCTGGTTCTTTGAGAAGATAAACAAAATTGATAAACCATTAGCTAGACTCATCAAGAAAAAGAGGGAGAGGACTCAAATCAATAAAATTAGGAATGAAAAAGGAAGAGTTACAAGAGACACCGCAGAAATACAAAACACCCTAAGAGACTACTACAAGCAACTCTATGCCAATAAAATGGACAAACTGGAAGAAATGGACAAATTCTTAGAAATGCACAACCTTCTGAGACTGAACCAGGAAGAAATAGAAAATATGAACAGACCAATCACAAGTAATGAAATTGAAACTGTGATTAAAAATCTTCCAACAAACAAAAGTCCAGAACCAGATGGCTTCACAGGTGACTTCTATCAAACATTTAGAGAAGAGCTAACACCTATCCTTCTCAAACTCTTCCAAAAAATTGCAGAGAAAGAAAAACTTCCAAACTCATTCTATGAGGTTACCATCACCCTGATACCAAAACCAGACAAAGATACTACAAAAGAAGAAAATTACAGACCAATATCACTGATGAATATAGATGCAAAAGTCCTCAACAAAATACTAGCAAACAGAATCCAACAACACATTACAAGGATCACACACCATGATCAAGTGGGATTTATCCCAGGGATGTAAGGATTCTTCAATATACACAAATCAATCAATGTGATACACCATATTAACAAATTGAAGAATAAAAACTATATAATCATCTCAATAGATGCAGAAAAAGCTTTTGACAAAATTCAAAACCCATTTATGATAAAAACTCTCCAGAAAGTGGGCATAGAGGGAACCTACCTCAACACAATAAAGGCCATATACGACAAACCCACAGCAAACATCATTCTCAATGGTGAAAAGCTGAAAACATTTCCTCTAAGATCAGGAACAAGACAAGGTTGCCCACTCTCACCACTATTACTCAACATAGTTTTGGAAGTTTTAGCCACAGTAATCAGAGAAGAAAAAGAAATAAAAGGAATCCAAATCGGAAAAGAAGAAGTAAAACTGTCACTGTTTGCAGATGACATAATACTATACACAGAGAATCCTAAGACGCTACCAGAAAACTACTAGAGCTAATCAATGAATTTGGTAGAGTAGCAGGATACAAAATTAATGCACAGCAATCTCTTGCATTCCTATACACTAATGATGAAAAATCTGAAAGACAAATTAAGGAAACACTCCCATTTACCATTGCAACAAAAAGAATAAAATACCTACGAATAAACATACCTAAGGAGACAAAAGATCTGTATGCAGAAAACTATAAGACACTGATGAAAGAAATTAAAGATGATACCAACAGATGGAGAGATAGATCATGTTCTTGGATTGGAAGAATCAACATTGTGAAAATGACTCTACTACCCAAAGCAATCTACAGATTCAATGCAATCCCTATCAAACGACCAATGGCATTTTTCACAGGACTACAACAAAAAATTTCACAATTTGTATGGAAACACAAAAGACCCTGAATAGCCAAAGCAATCTTGAGAACGAAAAAAGGAGCTGGAGGAATCAGGCTCCCTGACTTCAGACTATACTACAAAGCTACAGTAATCAAGACAGTATGGTACTGGCACAAAAACAGAAATATAGATGAATGGAACAGGATAGAAAGCCCAGAGATAAACTCATGCACATATGGTCACCTCATCTTTGATAAAGGAGGCAAGAATATACAATGGAGAAATGACAGCCTCTTCAATAGGGGGTGCTGGGAAAAATCAACAGCTACATGTAAAAGAATGAGATTAGAACACTCCCTAACACCATACACAAATATAAACTCAAAATGGATTAAAGACCTAAATGTAAGGCCAGACTATAAAACTCTTAGAGGAAAACACGGGCAGAACACTCTATGACATAAATCACAGCAAGATCCTTTTTGACCCACCTCCTAGAGAAATGGAAATAAAAACAAAAATAAACAAATGGGACCTAGTGAAACTTAAAAGCTTTTGCACAGCAAAGGAAACCATAAACAAGATGAAAAGACAGCCCTCGGAATAGGAGAAAATATTTGTAAATGAAGCAACTGGCAAAGGATTAATCTCCAAAGTATACAATCAGCCCATGCAGCTCAATAGCAAAAAACAAACAACCCAATCCAAAAATGGGCAGAAGACCTAAATAGACATTTCTCCAAAGAAGATATACAGACTGCCAACAAACACATGAAAGGATGCTCAACATCACTAACCATTAGAGAAATGTAAATCAAAACTACAATGAGGTATCAGGTCACACCAGTCAGAATGGCCATCATCAAAAAATCTACAAACAATAAGTGCTGGAGAGGGTGTGGAGAAAAGCGAACCCTCTTACACTGTTGGTGGGAATGTAAACTGATACAGCCACTATGGTGAACTGTATGGAAGTTCCTTAAAAGACTAAAAACAGAACTACCATATGACCCAGCAATCCCACTACTGGGCATATACCATGAGAAAACCATAATTCAAAAAGAGTCATGTACCACAATGTTCATTGCAGCACTATTTATAGTAGCCATGACATAGAAGCAACCTAAGTGTCCATCGACAAATGATCGGATATAAAAGATGTAGCACATATATACAGTGGAATATTACTCAGCCATAAAAAGAAATGAAATTGAGTTATTTGTGTGAGGTGGATGAACTTAGAGTCTGTCATACAGAGTGCAGTAAGTCAGAAAGAGAAAAACAAATACCGTATGCTAATACATATACATGGAATCTAAAAAAAAAAAAGGTTCTGATGAACGTAGGGGCAGGGCAGGGATAAAGACACAGACGTAGTGAATGGACTTGAGGACGTGGGGAGGGGGAAGGGAAAGCTGGGACGAAGTGAGAGAGTAGCATTGACATATATACACTACCAATTGTAAAATAGATAGCTAGTGGGAAGCAGTTGCATAGCACAGGGAGATCAGCTCAGTGCTTTGTGACCACCTAGAGGGTGGGTAGAGGGAGACGCAAGAGGGAAGGGATATGGGGATATATGTATACATATAGCTGATTCACTTTGTTGTACAGCAGAAACTAACACAACAATGTAAAGCAATTACACACCAATAAAAATGTTAAACAAAAAAATAATAAAATAAATCAATCAATAAATTCAAAAAAATGAATGAGCTTTTGATACATGCAAAAACACAGGTGAACCTCAAGGCAAAGAAAAGTGTACATACTCTATGATTCCATTCATATAAAATTCTAGAAAAATACAAATGTAAACAGAATGACAGAAGATCAGTGGTTGCCTAGAAATGAGAGAGGCAAGACAGGGAGGGAGGGAGGAATTAAAAAGCAACACAAGGAAACTTTTGACAGTGATGGATATGTTCATTATCTTGGTCGGGGGTGATGGTGTCATTCATGTGTTTATATGTCAAAATTTATCAAATTGTACACTTAAACATGGGTAGTTTATTGTATTTCAATTATGACTTAATAAAGCTGTTTAAAGAAATAACTATATTTTCCAAAACAAATTAGTGAGAAAAGTGTCACTGCTTGACATTTTTGCACATCTGTTTTATGTCATGCTTAATAAAAGACAGCTGGATTCTCATACATGCTTGCTGCATTCAGTATGTTGCATTACGTTGTTTCAGTTTACGTATATAAAGAAAACCCATCTTCATACAAATATATGGTTGGAAAAGGGAGATATTTTTCAGATAATTGTCCTTGATACTGCATCAAAACTTGACAAGTGGTAGTTTCTTAATTGTTAACTTCAGTGTGGATTAAACCAGATTAATGAATTTTCCATACTCATATTAAAATCTTTTGATCCATTTTATAGTTTGGATGGATCTTTTCCCATGCATGGTTGTACACAGCATGCGTTGGTCACTTAGAAAATATTGGTTCACTGAGTTATGCAGCTCTTTCAGATGTTGACACTTTTCATTTTATATATAATATCATTTTAATCAATATTATATATAAAATGAAATGTATCAACATCTGAAAGATCTCTGTGTGTATGTATGTGTGTATCTATTTCAATAACATACCACTGATCTTATCACAAAGTCTTCAAGTATTGGAAAGCTGTCAAATTCTAATTTTCACTTGAAAACTCAAATTTTATAAATGGCAACAGATTCTGTTAGTTTTTCTTGAAATAACAGTCTCATTTATTTTCTAGAAAATGTCTACCGAACATTCAAATCTAAATAACCACAATTTCTATGTCAGTCATTCCTTTAAAAAATGGTTTCCCCTAAAGAAAGTGGCTAGTTCAGCCTGCAACTTGGACAATCTCACAGGGGCTTTTCCTTGAGACAATCATTATACCTTGGTATGCAGCAAACATACTTCTCATTTCCTAACACCAAATGTCAAAAAGTTATTTACTTAAGGGTTGAGATTTAATACAGTTAGTTTTTACATCAAGAACATTCTTAAGTGAAACTGGTAATTCTTTTTCCTACAAGCGTATGATGGTAAATTAGACATTAGGTGCAATGCTAATGGTACAGTTTGGTGCCACTGCATTAATTTTTGCTACATCATCAGCAGTTTTACTCAGCATTGTTTTGAACTTCTCAGTCCAAATAGTAAAAAAGTGGAAAAAGAAGTCTCTAGGACCCTCTTGGGTCCAGAGACCACACTTTAAAAAATGCTGCCTTAGCCTGAAAACACAACTGTTTGTGCTTGACCCACATCATCCTTCCTAGAAATCAGTGCGCCCTTAACAAGACTAGCCAAGCTTGAAGAAGCCTCCCTCACTCATCGCTTAAGAATTTACTGAGTGCTTTCTCTGGGCCAGGTCCTATCCTAGGTGCTGAGAATAGTGAATGCAACCTAAGACTCACTCCCTTAGCTCTTACATTCTAAAAGCGATAGATAAACAAAAAAGTAGTGAGAATAAGCAAAAAGTAAATATTTAGGATGCCTGATGGTGACAAGTGTTATGTAGAAAAAGTAAACACATTTAGGGAGTGGAGAGCAGCTTTTTTGAATAGGGTGTCAGGGAAAGCCTCACTGATAGGATATCTGAGTTAAATCCTAAGAAAAGTGAAAGAGCTAACTGTGCTATAAATTATTCCTAAACAGAAGCATACATATGCGCATGGCAGTAAAGAATCGGGGAGTTAATACTGTATAATTCTTTGAAGAAGAATGTCCAGTTTTGAAAACTGATGCAGGATTGCACAGCAAATATCTACAAGCTTAGGAATTAAATTACCGCCATCACCTTTGGTGGAAAAGAGCACTATTTTCACCTGAAACTTCAGATGAACCACTCATTAATAAGGAAGATTTTTAAATTAATTTCCTTGTGTTAAAAATACAGCAATAAAGTACATAAACAGGCATTTTGAATTATAAACATATGAAGCCATGTTCAGTTTCTTGTACTATTTCTACAAGTTACAAGAACTGTCAGAGGAAACATTAAAATGCTATTGTATAAATTTATACTTAAAATTAAATTCAGAATTACACGAAGTAGACTTCTTTGAAGAGTTAAATCTTTTTAGAAAAATTGTTCTGTGAGAATCATCAACTCTAGATGTATGAAAATTTATATTTTGAAATAACTTATCAAAATGTATCCCAGTTTTGTTACAAACTATAAAATAATCTTACTAAATCCAGTAACAGTTGTGTCAGCAGTAAGATCATTTTCAAAATTAAAGATGATCAAAAATTATTTGCAGGAATTCCCTGGAGGTCCAGTGGTTAGGACTCGGCACTTTCACTGCTGGGGCCCGGGTTCAATCCCTGGTCAGGGAACTAAGATCCTGCAAGCTGCATGGCGCAGCCAAAAAAAAAACCCATATATATATGTTTTCAATCTTGCATTTGCCAAGAACAATTGATATCTCTTTCAATTATATCAAATGAACTAATAAATGAATTTTCAGAGATGTGAGCCAGAAAAATCTTACGATCAATCAAAATACCACGTTAATCAAGTATTATGCATTACTTTACATAAAAATACAGCACTAAATTTCGTTTTCAGTTTGCAAGTTTTTGTTACTCATGTATCACTCTTACCCCTATTAAATTTTATAAGTAAAAAATTGTTTTTCACGGGAAAAAATTTCTGTTTTAGTAACATTAACAGAACTTTTCCCCTAGTTTTTTAACAAAGAGCGCTTGTCTGACCAAAAAAACCTGACAAAGTTATTGCTGGATCTCAGGGTACTCTAACCAGAGCACACTTCAGACTCTCCACATGGTCCACAAACCACAGAGCAGTGACTGTATCAGGGCCTTATCTTCGGGCGCCCCAAAATTAATACTGAGTACTGCACAGTCACAGGGATATCTTGGCTTCTTTTACAGGCAATGCCAGGACACTCAGAAACTATTTTTCAAAGGATATTGATTTGAGTATGGAAACTAAATAAACAAACCAATTATCACACATGTTTTATTTAACTATGACCACACCCATCTTAGAGTATGGATAGCTTTTCCATGCAGAAGTAGTTTGACTCACGACCAATACAAATGTCATTGACTGAGGTCAAAGTGTAATGAAGAAACTTATTCACCAGATCTACAGGTTCCAGCTGTAGTCTAAATGTGAGCCAGACACGTCTGGGCACATTTGGCAAATTGGCTGGGGGCGTCTGCCAAGTACTGACTGGCAGGAGAATGGGAGGCCTCCCAGGAGAACTCATTCTGGGAAAAGAAGATGCTGGATAAAAACAGCTAAGTTTTGGGGGCTTCCCTGGTGGCGCAGTGGTTGAGAGTCTGCCTGCCGATGCAGGGGACACGGGTTCGTGCCCCGGTCCGGGAAGATCCCACATGCCGCGGAGCGGCTGGGCCCGTGAGCCATGGCCGCTGAGCCTGCGTGTCCGGAGCCTGTGCTCCGCAACGGGAGAGGCCACAGCAGTGAGAGGCCCGCATACCACAAAAAAACCAAAAACAAATACAAAAAAACAGATAAGTTCAATAAAGCATCTGTAGTGACTGGAGAGGAAGTGTGGCTCTGTTTCAAGCATGGTTGTAACTCGGCTCCCTCTCTGGTCCAACCCCATAGCTGGGTCCTAGGGTTAAGAAGAGGACAGTAAAAACTGTAATAGTTATTTGGCTAAACTATGTGATTGGAGCCTAAGCAGCACTAGTACAGGGCACCATTAACAGAGTGTGGCACGATGGAAGTACAGACAGCCACATAGTGAGAGGTGGTGGACGGGCATGGGTCTCCGTCCACTTCCCCTTACCTTTAGTCTGTTCTCCAACCAGCAGCCAGAGGAATCTTTACAAAACAATCAAACAACCTCTGCCTAGAACCCTTCAGATTGCTATAAGGTCACAGTTTATCTATGGTAAGATCTTGGGATGGAGACCAAGCTTAAGTCACAAACATGTACACTAGACTGCTATGCAGAGGACAAATGAGGGGAATTAATGGACTCCTAGATAAGACAGAGGAGAAGAGTGAAGAAATAGGTGCTGCATCCCAAATCATCAGTAGAGTGCCCAGTACCCATGGATGCTTGGTGATGAGGGCACAACCACGGCAGCATTGTTGGTAGCTGGTGTCCAGGATACAGAGGAGGCCAGAAGAACCTGAGTTCCCCTGACATTTGATGGAAATCCCTGGAAGATCTTTGGACATTCACATACCGTGGAATGGTGGTGTTCATATAAATCTCATTTAGACCTCAAAGAATGGGGAGTTCCTGGCTGACATCTGAGATAACACTGAATGAATGGAATGAATGAGGGAAAGAGGGAATGAATGAATGAATGAATGACGGCATCAGATTCTGTGAAGCTAGACTGGAGAATTTTAGAATTTTATATACTTCAATTCTTATAGAATAGTCTAGAAGAGTGATGTCTGAGTATCAGATACTCCAAAGTCTCCCCATTTTACTAGAAATACATCTTGATAGTACTTCTTGTACTTTAGCCCTAGATTTCTAGTTATTATGAGCCTGAAACATTGAGGTCAACCTTGTCTCCTCTCTTGCTCTCATAACCTGCCTCCAAGCTGTCTGTAGATCCCAATGAGTCTGCCTTCAGAACATATCTAGAGGGAATTCCCTGGTAGTCCAGTGGTTAGGACACGGCGCTTTCACTGCCATGGGCCCAGGTTCGATCCCTGGTTGGGAGAGCTAAGATCCATGCCGTGCGGCCAAAAAACCAAAAAACAAACAAACAAAAATATCTGTAATCTAACCACTTCTCACCAGCCCACTGCTAACTCCCTAGTCCAAGCCACCACTATCTCTTGCTGGGTTATTGCTGGAGCCTCTTCACTGGTCCCCGTGCTTCCACACTTGCCTTTCTTGGAATCTTCTCAACTCTTTTAAAAGTTGTTAGGTCATGCCACTCCTGCTCAAAACCTTTACCAGTTGTTTCTATACCTTAGCTATTGTAAATAATGCTGCGATGAATACGGGAGTGTAGATATCTCTTTGAGATAATGATTTGTTTCCTTTGGATATATATCTAGAAGTGGGATTGCTGAATCATATGATATTTCTATTTTTAATTTCTTGAGGGGGCCCCCATACTGTTTTCCATAGTGGCTGTACCAGTTGACGTTGATGGATGTGTTAATTAACTCAATGGGGGAAATCTTTTCACAGTGTATATACGTATAGCAAATCATCACCCTGTACACTTTAAATATCTTATAATTTTGTCAATTATACCTCAATAAAGTCCTTTATGGCTTACAAAGCCCTAAGTAATGTGCCTACCCTCCCCCTGTCCATTCACCTTATCTCCTACTATGGTCCCACTGCTCTCTTCCCTTCAGCCACACTGGCTTCCTGGTTTTTCCTGCTGCAATTCAGGACATTACACTAGACATTCCTGCTGCCTGGAACATTCTTCCTCCAAAGAGATGCGTGGCCTGCTCCCTCGCTTTCCTCAATACTCTGCTCAAATGTCACTTTCTCCATGAAGGCTTCTCTGGCCACCCTTTACAACTGCAAAACTGCCCACCTCCTGAGACACTTCCTATTCTTCTTCCCTGCCTCATTTTTCTCTAAATAGACATCACTGTCTGACACAAGGTGTATTTCACTTAGTGGTTTTATTTATTGTCTGTCTCTGCCCAATAGAGTGAAAGCCTCATGGGAGCAGGGATTTTTGTCTAGTTTATCAGAAGTGTATCCCTAGCTCCGCTAACAGTACCTGACCCTGTAGTAAGTGCTCAATAAATAAATGAATTAATGCATTGGTCATTCTAACTCTGATTTGAGGCCATTGTTCCTTGCACATCTCAATTTATTTATAACCCTCTTAACACCAGCCCTATCCTGGAAGCAGATAGTGAGCGACATGTGAAGTAAATTGTGCCTGGAAAAACACAGTCCCTCTCAGAAGCCCTAGAGGCATTGCTAGGGCAACAGAGATTATGTTTCTAGCTAGTTTCCTCTCATCATTCATAAATCTAGAGCAGAGACTGGCAGAGAACAAGTTGACCCAGGCTGCGCAGCAGTTAGAAGGGGCCTTTGATAGGTCCCCCTGAGGAGTCCAATGACCCTATCTGAAAACCAACTGGACTCTGGCAAAACCCCCAGAATTCTGGGAAGCTCTGCCTCAACACAGGAAGCACAAATCCTCTTCTTCTGGGCCTGCTAACTGGCCTTTCCCCACAGAAAAGTCCGTCTCCATAAACAGCAACAACCTTTATGCCAAAACCAGACCAATGTCCCTGCATTGCTTGGATTATTTACGTTCATTGCTTATCCTTTGGTTTTGAGATTAAAACCATGATATTTTAGACTGGGCTTGCATCTGTCCATGAAACACTATAATTATAACTTGGCTTTTTGTAATGCTTTCTGTAGAAATGGTCTCCGTGGGGGGCATTCTGCAATGGGTAAGCTAACCTTGCCTGCCCAATCTGGGTGCTAACACTGGGTGGACCAACCCAATCCCCAGCAACTCTTCTTTACTCTGACTCACCAAAACAATAGGAAGATTAGGCAAGAAGCCTTGCTGTCTCGACAGATCTCACTACCTGTTACAAACTGAATTGTAACCCCTCAGATTCATCTGTTGAAGTCCCAATGCCAATATCCTAAAATGTAACTGTATTTGGAGATACGGTCCTTAAGTAGGTGCTTAAGATGGAGCACCTAATCCAATATGACTGGTGTCTTTGTAAGAAGAAGAAGGGGTGAGTGCACAGAGAGATAACCACGTGGGGACGCAGGGAGAAAGAGGCAGTCTGCAAGCCAGGGAGAGAGGCCTCAGAGGGAACCAAACTTGCAGGCACCTTGATCTTGGACTTCCATCCTCTAGAACAGTGAGAAAATTAATTTCTGTTGTTAAAGCCACCCAGTCAATGTGATTTTATTATGGCAGCCCTAGCAAATGAATACATGAATTATTTCTCCTGTTCTATTTCTGTTCCTATCTGCTTTACCACACATCATGAAGTGTTGAAAATTCTGAAGATGTGTGTGTCTTCCTATGCAAAAGCACTTCTTAAATACCTGCTGCAAAGTTCTTGTAAATGCCTTGATAAATTACAGCCCACAACCAATTCCTATGGCAATGATGAGATGGTCTTAAAAATAAACTTCCGGGCTTCCCTGGTGGCGCAGTGGTTGAGAGTCTGCCTGCCGATGCAGGGGACACGGGTTCGTGCCCCGGTCCAGGAAGATCCCACATGCCGCGGAGCGGCTGGGCCCGTGAGCCATGGCCGCTGAGCCTGCGCGTCCAGAGCCTGTGCTCCGCAACGGGAGAGGCCACAGCAGTGAGAGGCCTGCGTACCGCAAAATAAATAAATAACTTCCATGGTGAGTAGGGAAAACCATGAAGTTGATTTGCAGGAGAAATCTGATCAGAATCTTGCTCTTAATTTGTTAGTGTACGAAGTTGGTTGAAAACCAAGAACACTGATTCTTGTCATTTAAGCTCATTGAAATATATGAAGCAAAGCACAAATACATTACTTTACAGTGAGAGTTACTTCTTTCCAGTGGCTAAAATACTGCTAGTCCTTTATGAAGCATTCTCTTCCCACTCACAAATACTGGGGAAGACGTACTGGCAACAGGTGATCAGACTTGGGAGTGTGGCATCAGATCAGAGGAGAGTGGTGAATGGACAGTGGTAGAGGTGCTTTTCCAGGGCGTGGTCCCTGTGCCAGCGGAGCGTTCCTCACCAGGCACCAGAAAACTGATGCTCTCCAGAGAAGCACCTCTCTCACCTGGAGACTGCCAGGTATACACTTCCCACTTTGCATGCTCCAAGTTGACCCTGCTCTTTCTGTTCGCCTACTCTTTATCCAAAAAGGAGACAATTCAGTTGATTAGACTTTCTTTTTCTAACGACAACTCACGTTCGGGTTGGAGTTTTAGCTGTTCCCAAATTCTTGGAGCCCTCGTTTACACACAGTTTCTTGCTTTACTCGTGAAGACATCAATCGTATCGATCGGATATGGATTTTATTAGATGAACACTGAGGACAGCCATTTTTCCAGGGTTTAGGGAGCACATTACTAGGATCTCACAAATGGACAATAATACCTGGTTTTCAGTAGGGAAAAAAAAATGTCCTAGGCACCATTGTCTACTGTATCCCCTTCAATAACTCCCAAGCTGAGGCTGCCCCTTGCTCCTCTTTAACTTCCATGCCCAGTCATGTCTGTGCTCTGCTTCTGGGGCAAGTTCCACTCATGGCACCTCGCATCCCTCTTAGCGAACAGGGCAATAGAAGTCACAGAAACTCCAGGTGCTCTGGTCAGGATTTGCTTGGTTGCCAGAAATACCCAAACTAGCTCGAATAAAAATAGGACTTCTTACATAGCTACAAAGCCTTCGGGAGCTTGAAGGTATTAGACCCAAAGCTCACCCGGGCAAAGCAGCCCCAGTTTGGCTCCAGTGTCCTAGAGGGAGGAGTGGAGAATGGTGAGACAAGCAGGGGCTCTCCCAGGACTGCAGCTGATAGACCACAGCTTCCGTGAGAGCTTGTGTAAAACAAACTTCAAAGTTACTTGGCGGCCTAAGGAGAAAAGAAAATTGTTAAAATATATATTCTATGTGACTATTTTTTAAATTATAAAAAGCACTCTGCTTTGTCTCCGGGTGAAGGAGTATGTTTGACGGCACAGACCCCCCTCTGTTCATGTCTCCTGCTCTTTTTCAAATAGCTGTTGGCAGATGGATTCGTAAGAGTCTCTTGAGAGCTCATGCAAGGAGTCGGCCCCTCCAGGTCTACGTTGCTCTCCTCTGGTCTTTCATCTCCATCCTCTCTGTGCCTCTCGGCCATGCTTTTCCCTCACACACTGTCTCCATCAGCTTGCGTTCTCAACTGCACATTCTTAAGTTTAACTTGGCACATGGCTGTAGCATCCATTTATTTAGCCTCAATATTTATTCCATATGATCTTTCAGTCACATTAGCAGTCTCTGTAAATCTCAGGTGAAGATTCTCCCGAGAGGGAGAATCTAATTGGTTGCAGGCCACCCAGCAGCTGAGTAGGTCTGGGTCAGGCGTCCACCCATGACGTGATCAGCAGTGAATGAAGAAAGAAGGTGACCACTAGCTAGCTGTAGAGGGGGAGGCACAAGAAGCCAGGAAGGAGTGTTGGACATGGCAGCAGGAGATCAATATGTCCTCTGCTCCTGAGTCTCCCAACGCCCCTGAGAACAAACAGCCCTGAAATCCAGGGCTTCTGATGCCTCATCCAACACCACATCCACTGGAATATTTATAGTGAGTATACTAAAAGTAGAGCTTCTCCATCCAGAAATAGATCCACATATATGCTGTCATTTCATTTACAACAGAGGTGCCGCCGTACTGCAGTGGGAAAGGATGGCCTTTCCAAGAAACAGTACTGGAGCCATTGGATATCCATATTGGGGGCAGGGAGGGGGAGGATAAACCTTGACCGCTTCCTCATAGCACACTTAAAAGCTAACTTGAGACATGTCATAGATATAAATGTGAAAGGTACAATGATGAAGCTCCTAGAAGACACGTAGGAGAATATTTTCTTGACTTACGCTAGGCAAAGATTTCTTCAACAGTACACAAAAAAAGCACAAAATGTGAAAGTTAAAAAAAATTTGTTTGATGATTTGGGTCTCAATAAATTAAGAACTTCTGTTTTTCACCATCAATATAGAAAATAGACAAGCCATAGAATGGGAGAAAATATTTGTAATACATAATATAATGCAGGACTCATATCAAGAATATATAAAGAACTCCTACAAATCGGTAAGAAAAAGACAATCAACCCAAAATAAAAATGAGTAAAAGAAAGGTACTTCTTTGGCTTCCCTGGTGGCGCAGTGGTTGAGAGTCCGCCTGCCGATGCAGGGGACACGGGTTCATGCCCCGGTCCGGGAAGATCCCACATGCCGCAGAGTGGCTGGGCCCGTGAGCCATGGCCGCTGAGCCTGCGCATCCAGAGCCTGTGCTCCACGGGAGAGGCCACAACAGTGAGAGGCCCACGTACCGCAAAAAAAAATAAAACGGTACTCCTCAAAAAAAATGTATTCAGTTGTCCTATAAGCTTATGAAAAGCTTGGTCAACATTATTATTCACCAAGGAAATGCAAATTAAAACCACAATGATCATAAAGAGAAAGACAAATATCATATGATATCATTTATTTGTGGAATCTAAAAACAATTATATAAATGAACTTATTTACAAAGCAGAAACAGACTCACAGACTTAGAAAACACATTTGTGGTTACCAAAGGGGAAAGGGAGGATAAATTAGGATTTTGGGATTAGCAGATACAAACTACTATAAATAAAATAAATAAGCAACAAGGTCCTACTGTATAGCACAGGGAACTATATTCAGTAGCTTGTAATAAACTATAATGGAAAAGAAAAAATAAAAACCACAATGAGTTACCACTATATACCCACCAGAATGGCTAAAATTAAAGATTGAGACACCAAGCACTGGTAAGGATATTGAACAACTGGAACTCTTACACATGGCTGATGGAATCTCAGCCATTTTAGACGACTGGCAATAACCACAGAAGTTAAACTTACACCTACCCTAGAAGACAGCAATTCCACTCCTGGGTATATAACGAAGACAAGGGAGTGCTTGTGGCAACTAAAAGATAAATGCCAGTGTGTTCCTAGCAGCTTTATTTATAATGACCCAGTATTGAAGACAACCCACATGTCCATCAACTAGAGAATGGATCCATTCTGATATAGTCACATAAGGAATGCTATACCCAATTTAAAAAAGAAAAATCTACTGATGCAGGCAACAACATGAATGAATCTCACAACCATGTGGAGCAGAAGAAGCTACACACAAAAGAGAAATAGTGTTTGATTCCATTGATATGAGGTCCATAAGGACGCAAAGCTGTGAATTGTGGTAAAAAATCATATTAGTGGTAAACTCCAGTAGAGGGCCAGGTATGAACAGGCAAGGGGTGAAGGAACTTTCTGAGGTGCTGTAGATTTTTATATCTTGATCTGAATGGTAGTTACATGAGTGTCTACATGTAAGTAAAAAGTACTGAGCTTTACACTTAGGGTTGTACATTTTGTGCATTTTGATGTTAACTTAAATTTTGTACCTCAATAAGAAAATACATAAATTCTAAGTAAAAGATTAAATGGTGGAAACAATGATTCTTCTCATTGTTTGTCTTTTCTAGACTGTGTTTGAAGTCATAGTGAAATAAGGGGGTAGAAATTAATAGTATTGATACAGTAATGAATCATGAATAGTCTTTAAAATAATGGTGGCATTGACAATCACATGTACAAAAATCCATATATTTTCTCATAGGGAAATGGAAAATACTGCTCCTTTTTCAGTGTTCTGGGGTCTTAATTTTCTTCACAATATACTAGTTTTAACAATTAAACACACAGCACACTCTCTACCCTTAAAACATTCTGGAAATCGGTTAGATCAGGAAATGTGAAGCAGGGAAACAGTTTTTATCTTATCTAATCTGAAAAAGACAGACCAATGGATTTCTATAAAGAACAGAAAGGAATTGTTAATGCTATCGATATATAGTTAGGTGTGTGTGCAATGCGCCTCTGGAGGGCAAAGCAACCATAATACAAACACTTCCCACACTTGGCCTCCTGCTTGCTAGGAAAACAGGAAACAACGTTGACATTAGGAAGATAAATCTTGCACGGAACGCTGCTCCAGACAAAATGGCAATAGAAGCAGCCACCAGACTGAATGGGAGACGAGGGGTGTTGTATACATTGAGATAAAGTCTAGGAAGCGTGAGGCTATATCTGAAAGCAATGTACAGAAAAGCAGAAATAAACTGGAGCAGATGGAAACACTTGGGTCTGAATGACAGCTTGCCTTCATCCTTGGTGCCCTCGTGCTAACCTCTCAGAAAATTAGATTTGCATCTGAGGGAAAAGTCCGCATAAGTCTCCTTAGCCATAATTTATTTTTTTAATAGTATTAGATAAGAAAATAATAAGACTATAAAGAGGGAAAGAATAGAGTGGCAGGATGAAATAGAAAGAACTTTCCAAATATTTCCTGAAGGCCTGGTTCTACCACGAATGGGTTATATGGCCTTGTGTGAGTCCCCCAACTTTTCTGGACCTCAAGAGCCTTTGCTGCCCTAAAGTTTAGATCAAATCTGTAAAACGTCTCTGAAACAGAAAAAATTCACAGTTTGTGAATTCAATACAAAAGGTATTTAACTTTGGATAAATCCACCAAGTTTCTGACTCAAGATATATATATATATATATATATATATATATATATATATATATATATATATATATACATCTTTTGGATCGTGATTCAACTAGGCCAGGAAGACATTTGACACAATCTGCTAAGGCTGAGTAAGTTTTAAAAAAATCTTTTCATCATCATAACTCCTTCTTTGTTTTAGCTGGGGACCAGCAGGAAGACATAAGGTTAAATGTTTTGACCACAGTTGACCTTGAAGGTGGTGGCTGGTCTTAATGGCCAATGATCACAACCTTCAACAGAGCTCATCAATATGAAGGAGAAGGGCAGATTCAACCTCACACTCTCTTCTAACACTTCTATATCTGACACTCTGCTCTTATCTTTTAACCTTTTTCTGCTTCTGGAATTTGTATTTAAAATCCTCAACCACAGTCACAAAACAGCATTTTAAAAAATATGATTCCCCCCAAACATGATCCATGGACAGCCAGCATCACAAAACCACTGGGTGGGGAGGTGGGGGATGTGGTCCTTATGAACATGCAGATTCCTGGGCCTAGGCCCAGAGTTTCTGAGTCAGAAACTGTGAATATGGGGCCTGGCACTGTGTGCTTTTGACAAACATCCTGAGTGATTCTAAAACACAGTGAATTTGAGAACCATTTATACAGCTTCCCAGCCTGAAACTGAGTTATTTGTAGTGAGGTGGATGGACCTAGAGACTGTCATACAGAGTGAAGTAAGTCAGAAAGAGAAAAACAAATACTGTATGCTAACACATATATATGGAATCTAAATAAATAAATGGTCAGAAGAACCTAGGGGCAAGATGGGAATAAAGATGCAGACCTACTAGAGGATGGACTTGAGGATATGGGGAGGGGGAAGGGTAAGCTGTGACGAAGTGAGAGAGTGGCATGGACATATATACACTACCAAATGTAAAATAGATAACTAGTGGGAAGCAGCCGCATAGCACAGGGAGGTCAGCTCAGTGCTTTGTGACCACCTAGAGGGGTGGGATAGAGAGGGTGGGAGGGAGGGAGACACAAGAGGGAAGAGATATGGGGACATATGTATATGTATAACTGATGCATTTTGTTATAAAGCAGAAACTGACACACGATTGTAAAGCAATTATACTTTAATAAAGATGTTAAAAAAAGACAAAAACAAAAAAAAATCATGAATCTCCTGAAAAGACCATTAAGAGGGATCAATGATGGGAATTTGGGCAGAGGCGGTATTAAATTAAAATGAGGTCTTATGGGTGGGACCCTAATCCAACATGACTGGTGTCCTCATAAGAAGAAGAAGAGATACCAGTGGTGCGTGCTCAGAAGTACGGCCATGTGAGAGCGCGTAGAGAAGACTGCCCTCTGCAAGCTAAGGAGAGAGGTCTCGGCAGATACCAATATTGTTGACACCTTGATCTTGGACTTCCAGCCTTGAGAACTGTGAGAAAATAAATTGTGCTCTTTAAGCCACCCAGTCTGTGGGATTTTGTTATAGTAGCCCTAGTCAGCTAATACAGCAAGGAAACACTTGGGCAAAAGAAGCTTTTGTCATGAACAAACCACACCTCACAAATATGTTGCTATTTTTCAGCAGTGCCCCCGTTCCACATAATTTTTGCTATGTTCAGTAAAAATATTTAATGCGCAGCTAACATGTGTCATCTTCATACTTTCACATGAGTATGAATGACTCTATGAATATGGAGGGAGAAATCTTCGCCAGTCCTCTGTATGAGTTTTGATTCATACTCTGGTCTCCCTTCCTGTAGCAGGTATGAGGCTCCCACAGAGAAGCCACGCATGGGGGTGCCTCTAATACCTGGCAGGCCTGGGGTGTAACGGTCCCTCAAAGACGTCCACATCCTAATTCCTATAAATATGGTAAAAGGGATCTTGCAGGTGTGATTAATTAAGGATCTGGAAATAGGGAGATTATCCAGGTGGGCACAATGTCATCCTAGGTGTCCTTAAAAGAGGGGAGCAGGAGGGTGAGAGTGAGGTGTAGGAGATGTGATGATGGAGGCAAAAATTAGGAATCGTGTGAAAAAGGGGCCGCAAGCCAAGGGATGCAGGCAGCTTAAGCAAGTTGAGAACAGCCAAGCAAACAGATTCTTCCCTGAAGCAACTGGAAAGAACACAACCATGCCAACACCTTGATTTTAGACTTCTGAACCCCAGCCCTGTGAGATAATACATTTGTATTGTTTTAAGCCACTAAGTCTGTGGTACTTTGTTACTGGCAGCAGCAGAAAAGTAACATAACAAGCTCCCACTCTGGTTTGCGGAGGTGACCAGATCCCAGGGAGCAGACCGTCTCTGCAGTGAGTGCGGTCCGGGGCTGAGAGACTCAGTGAGGGGCAGGGGAGGGAGGCCACCTGGAGGAGTGTTGATTCCACCCCTGCCTGCTAACAACTGTCCACAGCACAGCTGGGCAGTGTCAGCCCCCTGTTCTCTGTCCAGGCACCTCCCTGACCTGGGACAAGTCTCAGCACCCCAGTCTTTTCTGCCCTGCTCATGGGCACCAAACTGTCTGTGCCAGGTACTGGAGCAAGGTCTCGGGGGTCCCAGATGTACAGGTACTACTCATTTGGTTGCCGGTTCATAGGGTTCCTGAGGAAGGTGGTCTGGGTAGCTGGGGGCAGCAGAAGGACATTGAGGGGCCCAGGTAGCGGCTATTGAAAAATGTCGGTATTTCTGAATCTTTGACAGCCTCCCTCATGCGACCACCTGATAATACAACCTGGCCACGCTCCTCATGGGGCTTTGACCCGGGTTTCTCCCAGAGATGGATGCCCAGCCATAGGAGCAGGACAGATGGAGTGCCCAGCCTGCTGATTCTTAAGCTGGCAGCACAAGCCTTAATTAGCTACCCTTGGGTTGGACTCTGTCTCTGTTCAACAAGCTGTGGCCCTGGAGGTGGTGTCACATGGCACAGAACCTGGCTATTTCTGTGCAGGGACCCAGAAGCTTAGTGCAGTGCATAACCCTGACTATAGCCCTTTATGGGAGTGGATGGGGGTGGTGAGTTCCGAGCCCTCTCCTATCCCATGCACATCTGCTGACCTCCTCCAACACCAACCTACAATGGCTTTTCTTGTCAACTGCCCATTGTCTTGATCAAAGATCCCATGTTGTAGGTTGCCCCCTGCCCTACTTGGACAGAGCACTAGTCTTTTCTCTCTAGTTGAGAGTAAAAATGAGAGGGGGGAGAGCCAGTATAATTTGGCTTCTTCAATCAAAAGAGACCTCGAGGAGAAGCCAGTGTTTCATGGTGATGTGTAACAGCACACACGCCTCGTGCAAATGCAGTCGGTGGGGACTCTTCCCTTGGGAAGAGTTTCCCAGGGAGGAGGAGAGAGGCAGGGTGAGGTGGGAGGTGCTTGGAGAGTAACCTCAGGCATCACTGTCTTTTCTCCAAGACTGCTGGTCCTCCAACTGTCCAGACTTCACATCCTGGGACAGTGCCAGGCATGGGACCACACGACTCAGTCAGCCTTTTTATTTAGTCCTTGAGCACTGACCTAAGATCCCTCCCTACACTCCCCGCCCCGACTTAATAGTCTCAATCTTCCATTTGCTTTAAATAGCTGTCAGGGATTGTGCAAAGAAGACTTCTCAGCCTTACATTTTCCTCCTCTTGGTAGCATTCTTATTATTCCAGTGATGTGGACAGCTACACTTCTCTGCAAAGTTCCAGAGTCTGACTCCTGCATGTCAGGGGTGACCCTCGCTCTACTGTTTAAACACCAGGCTCTGTTTTCTAGTAAAATCCAGGGTTCTGAGGGCATAAGTTCCTACCACGCTCCAAGCACTGCTATAGGAACCATCGGTTCCTAATATTCAAGACAGATGTATTTGTTAAGGGAATTCTAGAACGTGTAACAAACTCAAGCACGTGCAATGTCCCAAACGTGACGGATGTTGATTTCTCCTTCACATACAGTTCACAGTGGGCATTGCTCACAAGTGGATGCCTCATCTAAGCAGAAATCTGAGGATCCAGTCTTCTTCACCTCGTGGCTCTGACAGGTTTAGCACGACGCTTTCCAGGTCTCTGTGGAGCGTGGAGGATGGCCTGTAGGGGCCTAGAGGACAGAGCAACTAATTCTATTGGGGGAGTGGTTTAACCACGTTAAATAAGAAAAACCAGAACCGTGTTGAATAATCATGATATTATTAGGTATCTTTTTTTGCTTCTTGAACTTGATGTCTAGGCTCCCAATGTTTTACTGTTAAGTATCTATGGAGATGTCCCCTTTCTCCCACATTCAGAGAGTATCTCTGTAACCTTAGGTTTGCTTTTGAAGCAGATCCGTTGAATGGGGACCAGAGATGACTGGTTATGGGAGACAGCATGTGAGGCAAACAGGCAGCAGACAGGAGGCTGTTTCCTTCTTCCCAGGTGCACTCAGGAGGACCAGGACCAAGACCGTGGCAGGCACTGGGCCAGGGCTGGAGCCAGGACACATCTGTGGATCCCAGGGCTTGGAGAGGGGGTATGAGGGACTGTGGGTATCTTTATAGCTTCTACCTTGGGAGAGTTACCCCAAGTGTGCTTGGGAAGAAAGGAGGTGAGATGGATTAGAGGAGGAGGATAGCGGGCTCTGGTTGGGGACTGGCAGGACATCTAAGGTGACATAGTAAATAGCTAGTTGGAAATGTAAATCCGGAACTCAGGTAAGGAATCAAGGCTGGGCAGAGAGTGACATCAATGTATGTATTGTGTGGGCAGGTAGCAGTGAAAGTTGTGGCACGTAGAGAATGAAGTTGTTGCGTTTTTGTTTTTCGCGGGGTGGGGGGGGTTCTGTTTGTTTTTTGGCTTGCGGGGTCTTAGTTCCCCGACCAGGGATTGAACCCCAGGCCCTGGAAGTGAAAGCACCCAGTCCTAACCGCTGGACCACCGGGGAATTCCCGGAAGCTGTTGTTTGGAGTGTGTTAGAGACACATACAAAAAGGAAAGATGTCCCTTAAGGGTCGACCCCTTGAAGATCAACACATTCCAGCATCTGGGAGGAAGGGAAGACAGGAAATCAGGCAAGGCAACAAGATAGATAACCCATCTCTAGGCCAGCACGGGTGCAAAATGACCCTCCTCGGGCCAGAATTCATTCTGGACTCTGAGCTGCTCTGCTGTCCTGTGGTTCTTATTCTTCTCTGGAGGTTGTGTGGCTTTCCCTTGATTCCAAGGGGGCCTGGCCAAGAGCTTGAGATTATGTTTTCCTTATCTCCATATACATACTAGCAAAACCCGCCTTACTTGAAGTAACACAGGTAAGTGTACTCCTTTGCGTTCTTTACTACCAAGGAGTGAGGGGGCGTGTGTGTTTGTAGAGTGTGTCCTGTGTTGGAAAGATGAGGTGAGAAGTGAAAAGGCATAGAGGGCAGCAAAGCGGTGATGAGATTGGGAGGACTGAGAGGTGATAGAGTAGGAGAGTCTGGCCAACGGAGTAACGGAAATGGACAAACTCATCATTCCGGCTTCTTGACACATTTGTCTGGCACCAGAGCCGTGGCTTCCTGTGTCCCTCAGATTCCCTTTCTCTTAAATATATCACATAGGCAGAGAGGAGGGTACATATCCCTTCTATTTACATTACTGATCCATCGTTGTATTTACTCAGAAAGTCAGCTCATCTTCTTCTAAAGAGCTGCTTTGTAGACCATACTGGTCAGGACTCCTGTTCAAAGGGGGAAGAAGCCCAGTTTGGACCAACCTCTGGCTTCTCCTGGCCTGTCAGTCACCTTCCCATGGACCTGCTGTCTCCTTGGGGCTGGGACCATGAGGGGGCGGCTCCTGCATCCACATCCTTGCAGCTTCACCTGCCCAGACCACAGAGACCCTTAGAGTGAGCACTGTACCCAGAATGGAGCTGTCCTATTTACATCACACACGAGAGCCTTGAAAAAGGTTTGGGGCAGACCAGGCAAGCACGATAGGGGAGTTGCTGGGATCCACACACACACAGAGTGTCTGCCACATGAGCTGTGGGCCTGGCTCTGGATGTGACCAGCATAGCCGCCACTGCCAGGGACACCCCACCGTAGACTTGCAGCTTCCCTCTATCCCAGTAGGAGGCAGCATTGCCTCTCCTTGTCTGCTCAGCCCGGGTCTCTCCACAGGCTGTGATTCCAGGGTTCCGTCTCAGCAGGAATGGAATTGGAAAAGAAGATTTTACCTTCAGAAGACTCTTTCACCCCTCAAATGTCAAGACTCTCCAGGAGGAATCTAGATTTCCCTCCTCCTTTTAAGGTCTCAAATTTTAAAATGGAATCATAAAACAGAAGGAGCCTTTGGAATTATATCACTTCCAACACTCTGGTTTAAAGATGAAGAAATAGAAAAAATAAAGAAATAGAAATACATGAAAAGAGGCAAAGAGATTCAAATATATATTTTAGTATTTGGTAACTAATTGCTAAGTCATCTGAACCAAACATAAAGCAATCAAGGAGAGAGAAAAATAGCTAAATGAGGTATCGGTTCTCAGTTTCTAGAAGGTAGGAACTAAACTTTTAATAGAAAGACAACTTATAAAAAACACCCAAGTAACCTTGAAGAAGAAACACTTGTACAATAATTTGGACAAGCCCTGTGCACTAGAAATATCATTTGAGCCACAAAGGTTAAGTCATAGACATTTTTTTTTTTTTTTTTTGGTGGTACACGGGCCTCTCACTGTTGTGGCCTTTCCCGTTGCGGAGCACAGGCTCTGGACGCGCAGGCTCAGCGGCCATGGCTCACGGGCCCAGCCGCTCTGCGGCACGTGGGATCCTCCTGGACCGGGGCACGAAGCCGTCTCCCCCGCATCGGCAGGCGGACTCTCAACCACTGCGCCACCAGGGAAGCCCCATAGACATAATTTTAAAGTGGCTGCCAGAAAATTTTTGAAAGGTAAAAAGAAACAGGTGAAATTAATTTTAATAATACTTTAATATTTAACCCACATATCAAATATATTATTTCACCATGTAATCAATAAAACATTATGAATGGGATCTTTCGCAGTTTCTTTCTGTACTGAGTCTTTGAAAGCTGGTGTGTATTTTACCCTCAGAGCACCTCTCAGTTTGGACCAGTCACATTTCAAATACTCAGTAGCCACGTGCTGGTGGTTCCTGTATTGGACTGTGCAGGATTGAACACCAGGTTCATTCCAGACCTTGCAAAGCCTTCAGGACACACTGTGCGGACACCTGTGCTCACCCAGAGCCCTTCTGAGAAATGTTTTATCCAAATGGAGTATAATGGACTGATAACCTTTGATCAAAAGGAGTTTCCTGTTTCAAAATAAACTACTTTTAACTCCACCTCTCCTCCTCAGATAAAGTCCAGAAGGACACATGATAATCTCATCCTTGTTATTCTTCAACAATGAGCTAGAGTGGACACGGTCAGGTCAACGTCCACGGGAGTTGGATGGAAGAGGCTGTCCTGCTCTCTCCCAGAGGGACGCCACACTCCATGCCACAGGAGGGATTCACACGCAATCAGCAAGCCTGCTGAGAACAAATGTGCTGAAAACACCAGGGGCAACTTTCACAGAGCCGCCCTTTCTTCATAGGGGGTGGTGGGAGAGGAAGCTGTCATCAGAGTGTGTTATGAGGACAAACAGAACACCTCGGGCAGATTGCTCCTTTGGACAAAAGCCAAATAAGCAAACTAGCTTTCAGGATTTCCAGACACTTTCACATGCTCAGGAATGGATAGCGGTTCCAAACCCAGCGTCAAAATGGAGACGAGTCAAGGCCAACCTGGATGCCAGCAAGGAGTGGGTTAAGAGGCCCTCGAGGGCTTCCCTGGTGGCGCAGTGGTTGAGAGTCCGCCTGCCGATGCAGGGGACACGGGTTCGTGCCCCGGTCTGGGAAGATCCCACATGCCGCGGAGCGGCTGGGCCCGTGAGCCATGGCCGCTGAGCCTGCACGTCCGGAGCCTGTGCTCCGCAACGGGAGAGGCCGCAACAGTGAGAGGCCCGCGTACCACAAAAAAAAAGAGGACCCCGAGCCCCGCCTTCCCCAGTGGGGAGGGGGGTGCACGTCAGTGTGTTTTGTGGGGAGTGGGCGGTTTGCACTCTGCTCTCCTCAGCAGACTTGGAGGTTTGTTGTTACTGTTGCCTGGCCCGGTCACAGGGCCCACGTCTGCGCACCCCCTAACCATCTCCCCTAGAGGCAGCTGCATTTCTGTCATCCTTGCAGTGGCCTCTGAGATTGAGGGTTTCTCACCAACCAGTGAGCAGAGCTTCAGGCAATCTTGACCCGGGCTCACCCTCACTGCATTGAAGTAAAATAAGCATCTGTCCTAAAAGGAGGCAGAATCTTCCCTTTATAGGGAGTGCGCGCGCCCTCCCCCAGAAGTCTGTGATGAGGGTATTCGTCATTCAGAGCCTCTCAGTCTTTTGTTCTAAAAATAATGACTGACAGCTACTGACCACTAACTACATTCTGCACTGGTTTCTTGTAGCAACTCATTTAATCCCCTTTCTAATAATATTAATTCCAACTCAATCTAAGTGCTTTAAAAACCGCTAGGGCTGCTGTAACAATGTACCACAGACTGGGCAGACTAAACAGGGATTTTGTTTTCTCATTGTTCTGAAGGCTAGAAGTCCAAGATCAAGGTGTTGGCAGGCCTGATTCCACCTAAGGGTTTTTTTTTTGTTGTTTTGTTTTGTTTTTGGATTTTTGAAAATCTTTTTAGACATTTTATTTACTCTGATAGCCAAAAACTTACTTTCTACCCACTATTTTTCATATTTTTAGCTCCTAAAAATGTAATATAAAAGATTACTTTATCTTCAAGTGTATTTTTTAACATCTTTATTGAAGTATAATTGCTTTACAATGGTGTGTTAGTTTCTGCTTTATAACAAGGTGCATCAGTTATATATATATGTATGTCCCCATATCTCTTCCCTCTTGCGTCTCCCTCCCTCACACCCTCCCTATCCCACCCCTCTAGGTAGTCACAAAGCACCGAGCTGATCTCCCTGTGCTATGGGACTGCTTCCCACTAGCTATCTATCTTACGTCTGGTAGTGTATATATGTCCATGCCACTCTCTCACTTCGTTCCAGCTTACCCTTCCCCCTCCCCATATCCTCAAGTCTATTCTCTAGTAGGTCTGCATCTTTATTCCCATCTTGCCCCTAGATTCTTCTGACCATTTTTTTTTTTAGATTCCATATATATGTGTTAGCATACAGTATTTGTGTTTCTCTTTCTGACTTACTTCACTCTGTATGACAGTCTCTAGGTCCATCCACCTCACTACAAATAACTCAGTTTCATTCCTTTTTATGGCTAATATTTCATTGTATATATGTGCCACATCTTCTTTATCCATTCATCTGTTGATGGACACTTAGGTTGCTTCCATGTCCTGGCTATTGTAAATAGAGCTGCAATGAACATTTTGGTACATGACTCTTTTTGAATTACGGTTTTCTCAGGGTATATGCCCAGTAGTGGGATTGCTGGGTTTTGAGAGAGAGTCAGTTCCATGCCTGTCCCCCATTTTCTGGATGTTTGCTGGCAATCTTTCATGTTCCTTAGCTTGTAGAAGCATTGCCCTGATCTCTGCCTTCATCTCCACATGCCACTGTCCCTGTGTATATCTGGGTCCAAATTTCCTCTTTTTATAAGGACACCAGTCATCCTAGATTAGGGCCCACCCTAAGGACCTCATCTTAACTAATTACATCTACAATGACCCTATTTCCTAATAAGGTCAATTTCTGAGGTATTAGGGGTTAGGACTTCAACATATCTTATTTAGGGGCACAATCCAACCTATAACTCATACGTTAACTCATTTAGTCTTCTCAATGGCCCTCTGAGACATGTTCTTTGATAGTTTCTCTCCCGTTTGCAGAGGAGGGCACCCGAAGCACAGAGAGAGGAAATGACTTGCCAAGGTCACATGATATGTGTACAACACTGAGATAAGTACTGTTATTACCATCTTGAACTTAACACTTGAGGAAACAAAAGCATGCAAGGGTCACAAATCCCACCCCTGGTTACAGCTAGTCATTGGTAGAGTTGGAACTTGAACCCACTGCTACTTGGCTCCAGTAACCAAGTTGTTGACCACTCAGCTATACAACTTCTCTAAAATAAAATAAGACTTCCCAGAACTCAGGAAAGGCTAGTTTACCATTTCACACTTTCCAAAGTCTGCATAATGTTTTGGAGTGGGTGGTTATATATCATATTAGTGCTTGGAAAGGAACCGTGATGATATTTTGTACCAGTGGAACCAGGTGAGTATCAAGAAAGGGTAAAGGGACCTTGAAGGTTTGCAAGTGCTTAAGCCCCTATCCCAGCACTGCCCTGAACCACCCCAGGCTCTGCCATGGAACAGGAAGAGGATGGACAGGGCCATTCTCGGCTGCTTTGGTTAAAATAAAAGTGGGACGGGGAGTAAAAGGATTCGGGTTGCTGAAAGAGTCCCACAGATCTCCCCTTATTCCTTCTTCATTCCTGGAAGAAAGCGGGTCTCATCTTACTCACTTATGAAGAAATGGGGGAGCCTGGCTCCTGACCAAACAAACCAGTCTTGCTCTGAGTCATACTGTAATGATTTTTCTCTAAAAAAATAAGTGAAGAAACACAGAAACTAGGAGTTGAGAGCTGAGTCTCATTAATGTCACAGTTGGGGTCCACATGGCCCTCAGGACTGGCTGTTCAACTCCTCCTTGAATTCTGAGAGGAATCCATTGAATTCCCTTCGCCCAACACGGCTACTTGTAATTGTTAGTGAAGAGCGCTTGAGTTGTCTTTTCAGTACGCTTGGCTTGAGTCCTGTATACTCATAAAAGTCGTATCACTACCTTTTATTTCATTGATTCTAAAAGATCATCTCCCAATTTAAAGAAGTGTCCTTTATTTAGTTCTTACAAACAAGACACCATACTCTAAATAGTAGTGTCTAAAATAAATTTATTTACACCCTTAGTGTAAATAATGCTCCCCAATGCTTAGTGTAAATAATGCTCCCCAAGGGCATTGATTTCATCTGTTTTGTTTACTTCTGTATCCTGAGCACCTAGCAAAATGCTTATTACTTAGTAGTATTCAATAATAATAATAATGAACAAAGAGCTATGTATAAATATTTTCTCCCATTTTAAACATGTGGTAACTTGATATATATACTGTTCTGCATGTTGCTTTTTCTTCTTGAAACTTATTCATATACATTAGATATTGTCAACAGAGGGGCAGGAGGCAGGATTCGTTTAATGAAAGAGTTCTAAGCAGAAAAAAACAGCTCTCCATGAGTGCATTAGTGTACTAATCCCAGGAAGCAGCCATCATCCAGCATGAATTAAACCCGCTGGGCAGGGCATGCCTGGTATGTGACACAGCCCCTCTTTGTTCTGTTTTTAAGTGAGATGGCCCACACAATAGCCTACATACAGAACCAGTTAAATTTTTAAATGTATATTTTGACCTGTGGAATCCTTTTATCTTCCTACGAAGCTAAACATGAGTGACTTACACATTATAGGCACTCAAATGTGTAGGGGGTGAATTAAAAGTTAAGGTCTACTAAAAAGTAGCTTATATTAATTTTTTTTTAGTTAAGGTGATTAAAACAACAATGAGATACCACTACGCACTTACTAGAGTGGCCAAAATTCTGAACACGGACAACACCAAGTGCTGATGAGGTTGAGGAGCAATAGGAACTCTCATTCATTGCTGGTGGGAATGCAGAACAGTACAGCCACTTTGGAAGACAGCTTGGCATTATAAAACTAAACATATTCTTACCATACAATCCGTCAATCGTACTTTTGGTATTTACCCAAAGGAGATGAGAACTTATGTCCATACAAAAACTTGCACACAGATGTCTATAGCAACTTTATTCATAATTGTCAGAATTTGAAAGCCCCTAAGATGTCCCTCAGTAGGTGAATGGATAAATAAACTGTGTTACATCCAGATAAGGGAATATTATTCAGCACTAAAATGAAATGAGCTATCAAACCATGGAAAGGCAGAGAGGAAACTTAAATGCATATTTCTAAGTGAAAGAAGCCAATCTGAAAAGGCTACATACTATATGATTCCAACTATTTGACATTCTGGAAAAGGCAATGCTATGGAGACAATAAAAAGGTCAGTGGTTGCCAGGGGTTGTGGTGGAAGGGGTGAGTGGGGGGATGAATAGGCAGAGCACAGAGGGTTTTTAGGGCAGTGATAAAACCACTCCGTCTGATACTATCATGGTGAATACGTGGAATTATATATTTGTCAAAACCACAGGATGCACAGCTATGGACTTTGCATGGTAATGATGTGTCTGTGTGGGTTTATCAATTATAACACACATACTGCTCTGGTGGGGGATGCAGATAATGGGGGAGGCTCTGCATGTGTGGGGCAGGAGGTATGTGGGAAATCTCTGTACCTTCTGCTCACTTCTGCTGTGAACTTACAGCTGCTGCAAAAAATAAAACCTTTTTAAAAAAATCAACACATTTAAATTTGTTTTTAATGAGGTAGCCTTTGCAATAACATTGGGGTTCAGCACAATAGGCTACTTGTAAAATCATTTAGGTGATTTGTCCCCGGTGCCCACCTATCCATCAACTTCATGACCTAGGGCCACATTTTTCTCTCTGCAGAAGTGTACCACTTCTGTAAGAATCAGCTAATGCAAGAGCTCCGTTCCCAGATGGCAGGGTCAAAGTTTTCTTTTATGTCCAAGGACATCTTTGTTGCTTCCAAGTTTTGGCAATTACAGTATTGTAGGATAGAAAGTAGGATATAGGCAGAAATCTTGGAATCTAGAAGTGGCAACAGTGTGAGATGAATGGGTCATCAGAGATCAAAGGGGACCCCTTATTGGGGTTACTCTTATCATAGACTTGAGTTTCTTCAGAGCACTTACATCACCTCCTGAAATGTTCATGCCCATTAGTTTATTTATTCTCCATCTCCTCCCACTGGAATGTACACCCCATGAGAGCAGGACCTTCACCTTTCTTGTTCACAGCTCTATCTCCAGTGCCTAAAATAGGTCCTGGCCTGTGGTAGATGCTCAATGGTTATTTGTTGAATACATGAATAGATAAAAACAAAATGAAGGTGACTTTTGGCTTCATACCATTCCTGGTGTTTAGGAGTCATTCATTTTGGAAATGCTTCTGGAAATTACCTAAGAAATCTTTTTCCATATAGACAAGAGGGTCATTGAGAAAGGAACAGCCACCTGGGGTTCAGTGGAAAACTCTCTCTTAAAATGTAAAGTTTGATTTCAAGGGCCTCCTGCCTCTGAGTGTAGGGGTAGCAGGTGAAGGTGCTGTGCTGATGTCTTCAAAGATGTACAGGTGTGACATAGCTACATAATATTGCCTGAGAAAGAAAACTGGAAGTGGAGGAGGAAAGGGAAGAAATAGAGTTGCTGTCTCTAAGCTGAACCTGGTCACCTTTTTTGAGCAAAGAGCCCTGGGATGTAAAGAAAAGGAGATAACAGTCATACACCCAGGTAGGTTATTACAGACTGTTGAGGAGAGTTCCCTGTGCTATCAGCCCTGTGGCTGACAGGGTCTTGGTGCTCCGGTCAGGGTCAGGTCTGAGCCTCTGAGGTGGGAGAGGTGAGTTCAGGATATTGGTCCACCAGAGACCTCCTGGCTCCACATAATATCAATCGGTGAAATCTCTCCCAGAGATCTCTATCTCAATGCTAAGACCCAGCTCGACTCAACAACCAGCAAGCTACAGTGCTGGACACCCTATGCCAAAAAACTAGCAAGACAACAACACAATACCACACATTAGCAGAGAGGCTGTCTAAAATCATAATAAGTTCACAGACACCCCAAAACACACACCGGACGTGGTCCTGCCAACCACAAATACAAGATCCAGCCCCACCCACCAGAACACAGGCACCAGTCCCCTCCACCAGGAAGCCTACACAACCCACTTAACCAACCTTACCCGTTGGGGGCAGACACCAAAAACAACGGGAACTATGAACCTGCAGCCTCCGAAAAGGAGACCCCAAACACAGTAAGTTAAGCAAAATGAGAAGACAGAGAAATACATAGCAGATGAAGGAACAAGGTAAAACCCCACTAGACCAAACAACTGAAGAGGAAATAGGCAGTCTACCTGAAAAATAATTCAGAGTAATGATAGTAAAAATGATCTAAAATCTTGGAAATAGAATGGAGAAAATACAAGAAACATTTAACAAGGACCTAGAAGAACTAAAGAGGAAACAAGGATGAACAACACAATAAATGAAATTAAAAATTCTCTAGAAGGAATCAATAGCAGAATAACTGAGGCAGAAGAACGGATAAGTGACCTGGAAGATAAAATAGTGGAAATAACTACCACAGAGCACAATAAAGAAAAAAGAATGAAAAGAATTGAGGACAGTCTCAGAGACCTCTGGGACAATATTAAATGAACAAACATTTGAATAATAGGGGTACGAGAAGAAGAAGAGAAAAAGAAAGGGACTGAGAGAATATTTGAAGAGACTATAGTTGAAGACTTCCCTAATATGGGAAAGGAAATAGTTAATCTAGTCCAGGAAGCACAGAGAGTCCCATACAGGATAAATCCAAGGAGAAACACACCAAGACATATTAATCAAACTATCAAAAATTAAATACAAAGAAAAAATATTAAGAGCAACATGGGAAAAACAACAAATAACATACAAGGGAATCCCCATAAGGTTAACAGCTGATCTTTCAACAGAAACTCTGCAAGCCAGAAGGGACTGGCAGGACATATTTAAAGTGATAAAAGGGAAGAACCTACAACCAAGATTACTCTACCCAGCAAGGACCTCATTCAGATTCAATGGAGAAATTAAAACCTTTACAGACAAGAAAAATTTGAGAGAATTCAGCACCA
Organism: Phocoena sinus; assembly: GCF_008692025.1. Classification (NCBI taxonomy): domain Eukaryota; kingdom Metazoa; phylum Chordata; class Mammalia; order Artiodactyla; family Phocoenidae; genus Phocoena; species Phocoena sinus. The sequence continues at coordinate 73,605,631 of NC_045767.1, forward strand.
CAAAACCAGCTTTACAACAAATGCTAAAGGAACTTCTCTAGGCAGGAAACACAACGGAAGGAAAAGACCTACAATAACAAACCCAAAACAATTAAGAAAATGGGAATAGGAACATACATATCAATAACTACCTTAAATGTAAATGGATTAAATGCTCTGGCTGAATGGATACAAAAACAAGACCCATATATATGCTGTCTACAAGAGACCCAATTCAGACCTAGGGACACATACAGACTGAAAGTGAGGGGTTGCTTAAAGATATTCCATGCAACTGGAAATCAAAAGAAAGCTGGAGTAGCAATTCTCACATCAGACAAAATAGACTTTAAAATAAAGACTATTACAAGAGATAAAGAAGGGACACTACATAATGATCAAGACATCAACCAAGAAGAAGATACAACAATTGTAAATATTTATGCACCCAACATAGGAACACCTCAATACATAAGGCAAATGCTAACAGCCATAAAAGGGGAAATCAACAGTAATGCAGTCAGAGTAGGGGAATTTAACACCCCATTTTCACCAATGGACAGATCATCCAAAATGAAAATAAATAAGGAAACACAACTTTAAATGAAATATTAAATAAGATGGACTTAATTGATATTTATAGGACATTCCATCCTAAAACAACAGAATGCACTTTCTTCTCAAATGCTCATGGAATATTCTCCAGAATAGATCATATCTTGGGTCACAAATCAAGGCTTGGTAAATTTGAGAAAATTGAAATTGTATCAAGTATCTTTTCCAACCACAATGTTATGAGACTAGACATCAACTCCAGGAAAAAAACTGCAAAAAATACAAATACATGGAGGATAAACAATACCTACTAAGTAACCAAGACATCACTGAAGAAATCAAAGAGGAGATCAAAAATTATCTAGGAACAAATGACAATGAAAACACGATGACCCAAAACCTATGGGATGCAGCAAAAGCAGTTCTAAGAAGGAAGTTTATAGCAATTCAATCTCACCTCAAGAAACAAGAAAAATCTCAGATAAACAACCTAGCCCATCAACAAACGAATGGATAAAGAAGATGTAGTACATATATACAATGGAATATTACTCAACCATAAAAAGGAACAATATTGGGTCATTTGTAGAGGCGTGGATGGATCTAGAGACTGTCATACAGAGTGAAGTAAGTCAGAAAGAGAAAAACAAATATTGTATATTAACACATATATGTGGAACCTAGAAAAGTGGTACAGATGAACTGGTTTGCAGGGCAGAAATAGAGACACAGATGTAGAGAACAAATGTATGGACACCTAGGGGGGAAACTGGTACGGGGAGTGGTGGTGATGGGATGAATTGGGAGATTGGTATTGACATATATACACTAATATGTATAAAATAGGTAACTAACAAGAACCTGCTGTATAATAAAATTGATTAATTAATTTATTTATTTAATTTAATAGAAAAAACACAACCTAACCTTACACCTAAAGCAATTGGAGAAAGAAGAACAAAAAAATACCCAAAGTTAGCAGAAGGAAAGAAATCATAAAGATCATATCAGAAATAAATGAAAAAGAAATGAAGGAAACAGTAGCAAAGATTAATAAAACTAAAAGCTGGTTCTTTGAGAAGGCAAACAAAATTGGTCAACCATTAGCTAGACTCATCAAGAAAAAAAGGGAGAAGACTCAAATCAATAGAATTAGAAATGAAAAAGGAGAAGTAACAACTGACACTGCAGAAATACAAAGGATCATGAGAGATTACAAACAAATATATGCCAATAAAATGGACAACCTGGAAGAAATGGACAAATTCTTAGAAAAACACAACCTTCTGAGACTGAACCAAGAAGAGATAGAAAATATAAACAGACAAATCACAAGCCCTGAAATTGAAATTGTGATTAAAAATCTTCCAACAAACAAAAGCCCAGGACCAGATGCCTTCACAGGCAAATTCTACCAAACATTTAGAGAAGAGTTAACACCTATCCTTCTCCAACTCTTCCAAACTATAGCAGAGGGAGAAACACTCCCAAACTCATTCTACGTGGCTACCATCACCCTGATACCAAAACCAGACAAAAATGTCACACAAAAAGAAAATTACAGGCCAATATCACTGATGAACATAGATGCAAAAATCCTCAACAAAATACTAGAAAACAGAATCCAACAGCACATTAAAAGGATCATACACCATGATCGAGTGGGGTTTATCCCAGGAATGCAAGGATTCTTCAACATATGCAAATCAATCAGTGTGATATGCCGTATTAACAAATTGAAGGAGAAAAACCGTATGATCATCTCAATAGATGCAGAAAAAGCTTTTGACAAAATTCAAAACCCATTTATGATAAAAACCCTCCAGAAGGTAGGCATAGAGGAAACTTACCTCAACATAGTAAAGGCCATATATGACAAACTGACAGCCAACATTGTTCTCAATGGTGAAAAACTGAAAGCATTTCCACTAAGATCAGGAAAAAGACAAGGTTGCCCACTCTCACCACTATAGAAATAAAAGGATTCCAAATTGGAAAAGAAGATGTAAAAGTGTCACTGTTTGCAGGAGACATGATACTATTCATAGAGAATCCTAAATATACTCCCAGAAAACTACTAGGACTAATCAATGAATTTGGTAAAGTAGCAGGATACAAAATTAATGCACAGAATTCTCTTGCATTCCTATACACTAACAATGAAAAATCTGAAAGAGAAATTAAGGAAACACTCCCATTTACCACTGCAACAAAAAGAAAAAAATACCAAGGAATAAACCTACCTAAGGAGACAAAAAACCTGTATGCAGAAAACTAGAAGAGACTGATGAAAGAAATTAAAGATGATACAACAGATGGAGAGATATACCCTGTTCTTAGATTGGAAGAATCAACATTGTGAAAATGACTATAATACCCAAAGCAACCTACAGATTCAATGCAATCCCTATCAAACTACCACTGGCATTTTTCACAGAACTAGAACAAAAAATTTCACAATTTGTATGGAAACACAAAGGACCCCGAAAAGACAAAGCAATCTTGAGAAAGAAAAACGGAGCTGGGGGAATCAGGTGCCCGGACTTCAGACTATACTACAAAGCTACAGTAATCAAGACAGCATGGTACTGGCCCCAAAATAGAAATATATATCAATGAAACAGGATAGAAAGCCCAGAGATAAGCTCACACACATATGGTCACCTTATCTTTGATAAAGGAGGCAAGAATATACAATGGAGAAAAGACAGCCTCTTCAATAAGTGGTACTGGGAAAACTGGACAGCTGCATGTAAAGAATGAAATTAGAACACTCCCTAACACCATATACAAAAATAAACTCAGAATGGATTAAAGACCTACATGTAAGGACAGGCACTATAAAACTCTTAGAGGAAAACAGAGGAAGAACACTCTTTGACATAAATCACAGCAAGATCCTTTTTGACCCACTTCTTAGAGAAATGGAAATAAAAACAAAAATAAACAAATGGGACCTAGCGAAACTTAAAAGCTATTGCACAACAAAGGAAACCATAAACAAGACGAAAATACAACCCTCAGAATAGGAGTAAATATTTGCAAACGAAGCAACTGACAAAGATTAATCTCCAAAATATACAAGCAGCTCATGCAGCTCAATATCAAAAAAACAAACAACCCAATCCAAAAACGGGCAGAAGATGTAAATAGACGTTTCTCTAAAGAAGATATATAGATTGCCAACAAACACAGGAAAGGTGCTCAACATCACTAATCAGAGAAATGCGAATCAAAACTACAATGAGATATCATCTCACACCGGTCAGAATGGCCATCATCAAAAAATCTACAAACAACAAATGCTGGAGAGGGTGTGGAGAAAAGGGAACCCTCTTGCACTGTTGCTGGGAATGTAAATTAATACAGCCACTATGAAGAACAGTATGGAGGTTCCTTAAAAAACTAAAAATAGAACTAGAATTTGACCCAGCAATCCCACTACTGGGCATATACCCTGAGAAAACCATAATTCAAAAAGACTCATGTACCACAATGTTCATTGCAGCACTATTTCTAGTAACCAGGACATGGAAGCAAACTAATTGTCCATCAACAAATGAATGGATAAAGAAGATGTGGCTGGAATATTATTCAGCCATAAAAAGAAATGGAATTGAGTTATTTGTGTGAGGTGAATGGACTTAGAGTCTGTCATACGGAGTGAAGTAAGTCACAAAGAGAAAAACAAATACCGGATGCTAACACATATATATGGAATCTAAAAAAAAAAAAAAAAAGGTTCTGAGGAACGTAAGGGCAGGGCAGGAATAAAGATGCAGACTTAGTGAATGGACTTGAGGACATGGGGAGGGGGAAGGGTAAGCTGGGACGAAGTGAGAGAGTGGCATGGACATATATACACTACCAAATGTAAAATAGATAGCTAGTGGGAAGCAGCTGCATAGCACAGGGAGATCAGCTTGGTGCTTTGTGACCACCTAGAGGGGTAGGATAGGGAGGCTGGGAGGGAGACGCAAGAGGGAAGGGATATGGGAACATATGTATATGTATAGCTGATTCACTTTGTTATAAAGCAGAAACTAACACACCATTGTAAAGCAATTATACTCCAATAAAGACGTTAAAAATAAAAACAAATAAATAAATAAAATATAAAGTTACAACCCAGTTCGGTAGAGCTTGACTTCAGGTATCCCTGCATTGTTTAGGCTTTCACTCTCACGCTTCTCAAAGCCCTTCTGTCCATTACCCCATTTCAATGTCACACTCGTAGGTTCAGGATTTTGTTTTGGCAGCACCCCACATCTGGATTAGTTATCAACTACTGAGTAAAATAATACCTCAGAGTTTAGTTTGGCTTAAAACAATTGTGGAACAATGGAAAATATATAGAGTCATCTTTATCCACAGTTCCTGGCACACAGCTTCTTAGACCCTTGGAATTTCTACAAGGATGTGTCTATTTTTTTTTTTTTTTTTTTTCTGCTTTCGGGATCTTAGTTCTCCGACCAGGTATTGAACCTGGGCGACCGCAGTGAGGGCACCAAGTCTGGACAGACAGGTAATTCCCCAAGAGTGTCTTTTATATGCTAATGAGATGACTGGTGGCCTGGGACCCCTAGGTAGCTTCAGGGTGGGGCTGGTGGTCAGAAAGACCAAGGCATGGTTAGAGGGTTGGAAATTTCAGCCCCACCCCTTCAATCATTTCCCAGCCCCTCCCTGGCCCTCAGAGGGGAGAGGGGCTGGAGGTTGAGTTCAATCACTAACAACAAATGATTTGATCCAGCATTCTTATGTAATGGCACCTTTGTCAAAATCCTAAACAACAAGGTTCAGAAAGGTTCTAGCTTGGTGAACACATCAAGGTGCTGGGAGGGTGGTGCCCCCAGTGAGGGCATGGAAGCTCCACCCACTTTTTCCATATCTTGCCCTGTGCATCTCTTCCACCTGGCTGCTCCTGAGTTGTATTCTTTGCAAAAAACTGGTAAAGAGACGTAAAGTGTTTCCTCAGTTCTGTGAGCTATTCTAGCAAATTTTATTATCTCACAGTTTCTGTGAATAAGGAATTTGGGAGCAGCTTCACTGGATGGTTCTAGGTTAGAGTCTTTCTGGGAGGTTGCAATCAAGAAGTCTCGGAAGGCTACCGTCATCAGAAGGCTTGAGTGAGTGGGCCGGGAAGATTTATTTCCAAAGTAAACTGCCAAGTTGGTGCTGGCTGTGGCCAGGAGGACTTGGTTCCTCACCTCTGGGGCCTCTCCTGGGGGCTGCTCAGGACATGATGGCTTCCCCCACAGCAAATGCACCCCAAGAAAGCAAGATGAAAGATATCATGTGTTTTCTGTCTTAGCCTCCTAAGTCATACCCTGTCATTTCCACAAAGTCCTCTTGGTCACCCAGGTTGGCCCCAAGGATTATAGAAGGAAACTACCACATAAGAACATAAATAACAGGACAGCCGTCTCGGAGACTGAAACACAGTGTTCAAATATATTTTTCAAATAAATTAATGAATGATTTAATCATCTCCAAGTCCTCTAAACTCAGTCCATTTGGACCTAGTGTTTAGCATGAGAGCTCAGGCTGCTGGCAGCATGAAACTTTTTATTGGCTTTTGTGTTTTCACTCTGGAGGAGCTCAAATGATCTGCTTTCATTGTGTCTCAAGTCTTAAAACGGGGGTTGTAAAATCACCATGAAATTAAATAATTTTAGAGCCATGAAGAATGTTCACTATTAAAACTCTCCCACGGGGCCAGCCCCAGGCAAAATTGTGAAGCGAGAGGAACTTGGCTTTTCTACCCCAATTCTACAAATCTCCACAAACCCTCCACCCACAACCATTACCTAAGTAACACATGCAATATCCAGCTCCATGGACAGATATGTATTTTGCAGGGTTTGCTTGAGGAAGAACCAGTTAAAAATCGTAATACTATATCACTGCACATTTTAGTAAATTCAATACGACCAATTCTTCCCCTGGCTTTGAAACACATCGCTCAGTCAAAGTTGAGCATCTGATAAAATTATTGGCTTACAACTAGGAGTTGAGGCATATGGAAATCCTTAACACTAGGAAAGTTCATCGTGGGGAGATAATCAATGTCTAGATCTCCCTAAGGTGCGGCAGATTACCGCACCCCATCGCAAGCTCACTTGAAGAACACATGCATTGAGTGGAAAGATAGAGTTCACTTATCTGTTCATTTAACAAATCTTCTCTGAGCCACATATTGTTCTAGGTGCCAGGTTACTCTCACTTCCAGTCTTTGCTCAGATCTCCTTTCAGTGAAGACTAGTCTGACCGTTATATTTTAAATTGCAATTTAAATTGCAGATTTCTTGTATCTTTTACCCTGCTCTATGCTTTCTTGTTTCATAACATGTGCTACCTGCTAACATACTATAATTTACTCTTTTTAAATTTTATATTGGACTATGGTTGACTAACAATGTTGTGTTAGTTTCAGGTGCACAGCCAAGTGATTCAGTTATACATATCCATGTATCTATTCTTTTTCAAGTTCTTTTCCCATTGAGGTTATTACAGAATATTGAGCAGAGTTCCCTGTGCTATACGGTAGGTCCTTGTTGGTTATCTGTTTTAAATACAGCAGTGTGTACATGTCAATCCCAAACTCCCAATCTATCCCTCCCCCTCCCCCTTCTCCCCTTATAATTTACATCTTTATTGCTTTTTTTTTTTTTTTTTTTTTTTTTTTTGCGGTACACGGGCCTCTCACTGTCGTGGCCTCTCCCGTTGCAGAGCACATGCTCCGGACGCGCAGGCTCAGCGGCCATGGCTCACGGGCCCAGCCGCTCCGCGGCATGTGGGATCTTCCCGGACCGGGGCACGAGCCCGCGTCCCCTGCATCGGCAGGCGGACTCTCAACCACTGCGCCACCAGGGAAGTCCTACTGCTTTTTATTTGTATCTTTCTCCCCCATCCTGACTCGATGCTGGAAGTTCAGCTCCAGAAAGCAGGAATCTTAATCCATTTTGTGCACTGATACAGGGCCTGGCTCATAATAGGTACTGAAAAGTTGGTGAGTGAACAGAACGAGGCCTGGGGGTACAAGAGTGAATAAAACAGACGCAATTCTCTGCCTTCTGCAACCTTAACCGGCTGCCCCACTCTCTCCATCCATAAACAGAGTTGCGATTCACTGGGTTTAATCTAGCAATGATGGATTTAACACATGGTCCTGAACTTTCTGCTGTTTTCTGCAGATGCCCCAGGCAATCTGTGGCTTCTCCTTTCCAGAGAAGCCTAAGTGCCTTGGCTGCAAAACCTACATCCTCCAGGTCACTCCAGATTGTAATTTCACACTTGTTCTTAGGAAAATAGAGTTTGCCCTTCAAATGTAAAATGTTCCAGAGCTCCAGCCCTGTTTCCCGAACTCTCTGCGTGGCAGTACTTCTGGGCTTAAGGAAGAAAACCTGCTTGTTTTTACTCTCAAATCATTCAAAACAGGGTTACAAAGCTACACTCTTTTGTCAGTAAAGTTAAGATTATCACCCGTCCTTTTCCAAACTATGAAAAAGACAATGCCCGTTCCTCACCAAAAAGCCACATTAAAGGCAAGAACATTCCAGTGACAGTTTAATAAAAAGCAGACCATGCCAAAAGGAAGCATACAGAGAATGACAACTGGAATTAAACAAGGGGGCCAAGAGAGGCCAGATTAAGATTCTTAGTGAGCATGTCAACAACAGGCATGTTTTAAGGCGGGTTTTCATTAAAGTCCATGAAAATGGTAACTGGCTTAAGTAACATCCATGACCTTTCAACAGAGATAATTACATTAGTGTATGTGATACAGATTAGACATGAGGAAGTATTTTTCCAGGTAGAAAAGAAAATGAGAACAGAAAGCATTATATATGGAAACCAACTGGGCAGAAAAACAGAGGAAAAAAAGAGAGGATATGAGTAAAAGAGGAAAGATGCTGAAACCAGCAACGAAGGGCTGTCTCAGGAATTTAAAGGAGTGTTTTGGTGGGTGGGTGGGAGCAGAGAGGAACACACACACACACACACACAAAAACCTTTGCGGCTTTTGTTCCTTTTGCTGAAGAAAGAAAGGCCAGTAGTATGTGGTCCTGCAAACCTGGGACAGAATTATAACAACCCCGATCCTCTAGAGCTCAGTCCAGTAAGGTAGCCACCAGCCACATGTGCTGTTTAGAATTAACTAAAATTAATGGAAATGAAATCAAATTTAGTTTCTCAGTCATATCAGCCACATTTCAAGGGCTCAGTTGCCACATGTGACACAGCACAGTGCGGATAGTGATAGTCTCCATCACTCCAGAAAGTTCTCTAGGGCAGCACTGCTATAGAGCTTGATAGTGAAAAAGCAAATACATGTCAATACCTATACCAGCTTCACCTATTATTCTCTTATCCCCCTAAAGAGAGGCAGACTCGTAATGTTGCAGTTGGCAAGGACCTTGGCAACCTAGGTCGAAATTCTTCTTACTGCTCCTAAACCTTTTTTTTTTTTTAATAAATGAGGCCCTGGGAGGTTAGTTTAAGCCATTTATTGAACATATATTTATAAAGATGCCAGAGACACTAAAGTGAATAAAACATAGTCCAAAACCTCTAGATGCTCACATCTAAGAAAATGTCAGAATAATGGACATGAAAGAAACTAATTGTATCAAGTTGGTGAATATTATAATAGAGGTGTGTATAAGGTGCTGTAACAGATGGATTTTCTAAAAACAGCCACGGCAGTATTTTCAGTTCCACATACCTTTCCAGAACGCTCTCTCCCCCATCAAGAGGCAGAATCAATTTCCCCACCCTCTCCAACCTAGGTGAGCTCATGACTGCTCTGCAGGATAGAGTATGGCAGAAGTGATGCTATGTAACTTCCAAGACTGCTAGATCATATAAAGAATACAGCTTCTTCCTGGCTCTCTCTCTCTCTCTGTACACCTCTGGAGCCCTGAACCACCTTGTAAAAAGTCCAGCCACCTTGAAGTTGCAATATGGGGAAACAGCAGAGATATAGAAAAAGATGCCAAGGAAACTCCACTGTTCCACCCCACAGATGTTTGGCCCTTTCCATCAACCACCAGCCAGGTGAGTGAACAAGTCATCAGATGATCCCAGCCCCACCATCAAGCCTTCCAACTGAGGCAGGGACAAGCCACCCCGCTGTGCCGTGTACAAATTCCACGGAATCCGGGAATATAATAAACGGTTATTATCACCACTAAGTTTTGGAGTAGATTGTTACACAGATATACTGAGTGAAACAGTCACTCTGCGAGAATGGAATTCTTCACTCTATTTAGGGAAGTCAAATAAGATTGTCCAGAGCTGCTGACATTTGAGCTCAATCCTGAAGGAAGATGCATGAACAATATGGGATGAACAATAAAGGGATATTCTTCCAGACACAGAATCAACTGTGCAAAATGCAGGAGCCAGAGATCAAGTCTGCAAACTGTTAACAGTCAGGTACAGCTGGAGTGTGGGAAGCTGTGCTCGAGGTAGGAGTTTCATTCATTCATTCTCTTATTCATTCATCCAATAAATACATATTGAGCCCATGGTGTCTGGTACCCAACTCATGTATCACTGAGGACTGCTTTTGACTGCAAATCCCCCCTCCAAAAAAGTGGTTTCAACACTAAGGAACTATTGTTTACTTAATGAGAAAATCAGAGGTTGCCAAGGCAGGCAGCATCAGGTAATGCAATGCAGAGCCACGGAAAGACATGGAAAGGTTGCAGGCAGCACACTGATTTTTTTCAGAAACACAGTGGGAAACAAAGGAGAGGGAAAGAAGGGGAAGCAGAGTGTAGTAATTTCCACATCACACCTTCACAAAAGTCACTCTTACACACTCACACACATACACACACACAATCATATAATTATTATTTAATTCAATAAGAATAATAGGACACATTAGAAAACTCTGGTGTTGTATGGGAGATGGATTGGCTGCGACCAAGTCAGAAGCAGGAAGACTAGACTTGTCAAAAAAAATCCACCTTAAACAGACATTTCTCCAAAGAAGACATACAGATGGCCAAGAGGCACTTGAAAAGATGTTCAACATCACTAATTATTAGAGAAATGTAAATCAAAACTACAATGAGGTATCACCTCACACTGGTCTGAATGGCCATCATTAAAATGTCTATAAGTAACTGCTGGAGAGGGTGACGAGAAAAGGGAACCCTCCTACACTGCTGGTAAGAATGTAAATTGGTGCAGCCATTATGGAAAAGAGTATGGAGCTTCCTTAAAAAACTAAAAATAGAGTTACCGTATGATCCAGCGATCCCAATCCTTAACATATATTTGGAGAAAACCATAATTCTAAAAGATACATGCACCCCAATATTCATAGCAGCTCTATTTACAATAGCCAAGACCTGGAAGCAACCTAAATGTCCATCAACAGATGAATGGATAAAGAAGATGTGGTACATATATACAATGGAATATTACTCAGCCATAAAAAGAACAAAATAATGCCATTTGCAGCAACATGGATGGACACAGAGATTATCGTACTAAGAGAAGTAAGTCAGACAGAGAAAGACAAATATCATATGATATCACTTATATATGAAGTCTAACAAAAAAGATACCAAAAAATGATACAAATGAAATTATTTACAAGACAGAAATAGACTCACAGACATAGAAAACAAATTTATGGTTACCAAAGGGGGAAGGGGGAAGGGACAAATTAGGAGTTTAGGATTGAAATATACACACTACTATATACGGAGTAGATAACCAACAAGGACCTACTGTATAGCAGAGAGAACTATACTCAGTATCTTGTAATAACCTATAGGGGAAAGAATCTGAAAAAGAATATACATATATATATATATATGTATATACATATGTATGTATAGCTGAATCACTTTCCTGTATACCTGAAACTAACACAACATTGTAAATCAACTATATTTCAATACAAAATTTTTTTAAAACACAAAAAATCCACCTTAGTTTTAAAGCAAACTTGAAGCCAAGTTTGAAGAACCTACTTCATTATTATATGATCTACAGAAGCATGAAAATTGCCTTCTCCAGAATTCCTTTCGATTTAAATATTTCCTATAACCAAAGCAATAGAGAAAGAGGCAGAAGTAAATTTCTTTAGATTCAAAGAACTTTCCAGTGCATTAAAGAGGAACAAAGGAACTTTGTAACACAAAGAGTGCCAGCTCCAGAGAGGAGGCCCGCCCCCTCCCGTACCAACTGCTCACCTTCCCCCAGCACAGGAGGGCAAAATGCTACTCATTTTTCACCGAACTGCCAAAGCACATTTTCTCTCCACCAAGCTCAGTCCTGAGCTTGATAGATAGAAAGTGTTCAAATAAGAAATGGCTCTGAGATGTTCTAAAATAGTGATTAAGCGGCATACACAATTGCTCTAGCCAAAAGGGTCTCTAATCATTTTTCTGCGGATAAGAAATAAGACACAATTACCCAAAGGCTTCTCAGTGTTGGTGTTCAAAGGGCATATTGAGAGTGTAATTACAGTGGAAGGCTAGACTAAACATAAAAGTAAACTGGCTCATTCTTCTAGGAAAAGTTACCTTTTTGCTGAAAGATGAATCTGACTGCTAGGTCTTGCTTTGCTCCCAAATCAGTGTTCAACCAGGAGATTGGAAGTATCTACAGGGATGAAAAAGGAACATGTGTGAGTGCTGGGTGTATACAGATGGAAGGGAATGGGCACAGCTTTTTGCTGAGGGTGGAGAAGGAGGTGAAGGATCGTACGTAAGAAGTGAAATCTCCCTGCCAGCTGCTCTTGTCCCTGAGTTGCCCCAGCCAGGTGTAGCTCTGGGTGACTCCAGCACAGCAGTGTGGGGCCCACCTAAGACAGGCAAGTAAGCATCAACCCAGCTGCCCAGGGTTCTTGGTGTCCTGCAGAAGCCACTGGAGCCACACTCTGCCCCTCCTGCAGGCTCCCCAGTCATCCCCTGCATTCAAGCCATGCCCCTCGAAGGAAGGAGCCATTCAGCCCGGGTAGGGTGGTGGCACATGTTAGAGACTGACCTGTTTGGTTGGGGAATAAGGGGAATGGGAGAGAGGAGTGACTGGGAAACTGCAACTCCTCCACCCCAAGGTCTAACCCTCCCGCCCTCTCTCACAGGTATGAATAGTGATGGTTCACGTGTCATCTTGGCTAAGCCACCCTACGCAGATATTTGGTCAAACATTGTTCCTGATGTTTCTGTGAAGGTATTTTTAGATTAACGTTTAAGACAGCAGATTTTGAGTAAAGCAGATTATCCTCCATAATGTGGTGGGCCTAATCCAATCAGCTGAAGGCCTTAATAGAACAAAGATTGACCTCCCCTGAAGAAGAGGAAGTTCCACCAACAGACCTCCTTTGGACTCAAGCTGCAATTCCTTCCTGGGTCTCCAGCCTGCCAGCCCACCCTACAGATTTTGAACTTGAGCCTTCACTGTTGACTATTGTGTGAACGAATTCCTTACAATTTTTCCTCTTTTCCTCTCTCTCTGTCATGCTGGAGGGAAGCAAGCTGCCATGTATGACCAGCCTGACGGAGAACCCCATTAGACTAGGAACTGCTATCCCCAGCCAATATCCAGTGAAGTTCTGAGACTTGTCAACAGGCATAGGACTTAGCTTGAAAATGAATATTCTGTAGCCTGCCAACGGTGACCTGAGCGAGCTTAGAAGCAGGTCATCTTGTAGTCAAGCCTTCAGCAGCCCCAGCTTAAGTGCAACCTCATCAGAGATCCTGAGCAAGAGGCTCTCAGCTGAGGGACACCCAAACTCCTGACCCATAGAAACTGAAATACTGGATATTTGTTGTTTTAAGCTGTTAAGTTTTGGGGTAATTTGTTACACAGCGATAGATAACTAATACACTGCTGAAGAAAGTACAGCCACTTGGAGGGCAATTCGGCAACATCTAGTAGGGCAGACAAGCCTTCGAACCAGAAATTCTAATCCTGGGTATTGTGGTAAACATTTATTATGCTTTTTAGCCACCAAATACCCTTTGAAAACTGTCCTCCATTTGAGGGATTTCCCACCTTTAGCTCCATTTCCACGGGGCAGAACCTCATGCTGCCTCTTTCTCAGCCCCCCTTACTGCTAAAGCATAGGAATATGACCCAGGCTTCACCATTTAGATACACTGATGTGAACCTATGATTTAGAAGAGAATAGGGTGGAAATGATTCTGGCAAGGGGGAACCACAGGATGCTGGCCTTTCAGAGGCAGTAGACATGGAGTCCCCAGTGAAGAGCCATGCCTGGCACCATGGTGAGAACTGCAGTGCCCCTGCTAGAAGCCTCAGCAACTCCTCTCCCCTGGGGCAATCTGACAGTGTTGGTGGATATTTTCCCTCACTATGAGCTTCCAAATCTTCTTCTCTGCCCTTTCTGGAGATTCTGTTTGAGTTAGAATCCTCTAATATATCCTTTTTACATGTGCCTAAGCCAACTAGAGCAGAGTCTATTTTTTGCTACTAAGACCCCAAAGGAGTTCAAAGAACTGTTGGGTTGAAGGCCTTAGTTCCTCACTGGCTGGTCATCAGAGGCTTCTCTGAGTTTCTTAGCTGATTTGAGTTGCTATAACAAAATGTCATAGACTGGGGAGCTTAAATAACAAACATTGATTTCTCACAGTTCTGGAGGCTGGGAAGTTCAAGATCAAGGTGCCAGAAGGATTCAGTGTCTGGTGAGAGGCTTCTTCTTGGTTTACAGAGGGTCTCCTTGTTGTATCCTCACATGGGAGGGAAAGGGGGTGGGAAGGAAATGGTGTCTTCCACCTCTTACAAGGACATTAGTCTCATTAGGGCAGGTCTACCCTCATGCCTTTCAAGTTGGCACTGAACTATACGTTAAGTGCCTGTGACGTGAACACTGAGTATCCTACATGCAACTGGTGCTCCATCAATGCTTTATTGGTTGCTAGATTTGTGGATTCTTGTGTCTATAATGTCCAGGCCTGGATGCTCTCTGTCCTTTCGTCCCTACAGTGGGGCCAGCCCACTGAACATAACTAGAATCTTTTTTTTTTTGGCTGCGCCGCAAGGCTTGTGGAATCTTAGTTCCCCCACCAGGGATTGAACCTGGGCCCTCGGCAGTGAAAGCGCAGAGTCCTAACCACCGGACCACCAGGGAATTACCCATAACTAGATTCTTAATTAAAGCAGTCCCTATCAACCCTCTACTGTATAAGGCAAAATTTCACCACCTAAAAAATTCACCTGATGCCACTGGACACTGCAGAGAAGGTGCAGGTCAGCTCTGGACCTCTCACAGCTCCTCTCCAGTTGCCCATGCTGCCAGCCCTACCACCCCTTCCCGAGGATCAGGGACAAGAAAAGTTTTGTGGGAGTAGGTGGTGCCGGCTGTTAGACAGTAGTAAAACTGGGTGTCAGGGAGAGTGAAAGGGCACATCGAACCCTCTGTGAATTTCTTTTTTAATTTGCACTAGAGTTACTAAAGCTATATGATCAGAATTTTTAAAGGATGCCCAATCAACATGATCTTATTTATCTCCTATTCCAGGTAAAAGGGGAAGCATAGTTTTATTTATTTTTTTAGTATATTGGCCAATAAATTTGCATGGGCTCTTAGAAGAACTCTCCTAGCACTCCCCCTTTTCCCCTCCACTACCTTGGCCTACCTATATTCTTGTCCTTTGGATCTTAGCTTAGAAGTAATCCCCTCCAGCATGTTAATTTTACTGCCACACATCATACTGCATGTACTTGCCTGTATACCTGTCTGTTTCCCTGAGAGCAGTGTCCATGACTTACTCATGATTAAATGCCTAGGTCCTGGCAGAATGCTGAGCACATGCTAGATAACTGTGGAGTTCAATGAATCTGGCCCAATCCTTTACCATGCCCCAACAACATTTCATCATGTTTGCTTTACTAGGTGGGAACAAGGCACTCCCCACCCCACAAGACAGCTTGCTCCAGATTTAGAAAGTTCTAGGTATCAGAAAAATAAGTCTTCCTTAAAATGGACGTACAGCTGCCTTCCTGTAATTGTCTCCACCCACTGGCTCCAGTGCTGCCTTCCTAAGCTACGCAGAACAAGCCCAGTACCTATTCCGTCAATCAATCCTTGAGCGTTTGGAGCTACATCCTCCCTTCCCAGACTGGGCGAAGCTCCTTCTCTTTATTCTTTAGATCAAGCATCTGGATACTTATCAACACGTGTGAAGTATGTGTTTTCCTAGTGAATACTGTTTATAGGAAACCAAATAGACTTCAGACCCAAAAGAGGTAAGACATTTCTTAAGGCCAGCAGTTGAATGTTACTTTTCTTTATATCTACTTCCCAGGGCTCAATAGATGTTCAAATTTAGCTATTTTGGCTATTCTTTTTCTTTTATTGTATAAATGTGAAAAGACAAGCATGGCTCCACAAAGTCTTCCCCTACATTGTCCCTCCTCATGCCCACCCCCAGCCCTGTTGGAAAGAATTCATTGATCCTTCAGGTACTTTCACAGTCCTTTTTACAAACCTATGTGAGAGTTCTGATCACAATGTATTATCATGAAGTTTCCTGTGTGTGTCTATTTCCACACTAGACCATGAACCCCTTGAGGAGGGCAGGGTCTTATTTGTTATTGCATCCCATTACCTAGCGCAGTGCCTGGTACATCATAGATTGTCGATATATGTTGCAAGTAAGTGCCATAGAGTATCTAAGCTAAAAATACCTTATTTGTATACAGGATGCCTTGCCTTATCCATTTTGAATAAAGGGATAAAGTTTTGCTTTGCTGGGCCATTTGGGGGCAAGAAAAATGACTGTACCTATATTGTAGGTATAATGTTCAGATATTTGGGGGCTCTCAAAAGGGAGTCTTTGCAGGTTTTCAGAAGAAAAGGTATATATTTTTTATGCTTCTGTGTAGTAAATTTGCAGAGCACAGGCTACGCCCTGAGCTGAGTTTAATGGCATGACTCTTCGCTGAGGGCACTCAGATGTTCCAAAACATGATGCCTGGAGAGTGCAGAAAATGTCCTCGCCCCTTTAAGGAAACCTCTGTGGGAAACAGCAATCCAAGACAAGACTCCCCCCTGGGAGCCAACCCTTACAATGAAATTTCTTTCTTTCTTTTTTAAAAATGAATCTCTAGAGTCACTCTAATCTTCTTTAGCGACCTAATGGATTGGTGGGTTAGAAGTCAATAGCCATGAAAAGCTTTTCCCAAGAGGCATCCTCACAGCTGCTATGAAATCGGAAATGTGTGTGTAGCATGGAAGTGATGGGTCAGGGAGACTTCAGTTCAAAAAGAACCAGAGGGTACTAGAATTTCACTGAGATGCCCCCAAGGACAGACACTCAAATTTACAAAAGTGAAGTCCAGACAAATTCCATGGCAACCATCGTTAGGAGATGTGGGGTTAGTAAGAGAGAAGAGAGTTGGGAACAACAGATGAGCTTTTATCTTGTGGCTATTGCAAAGCATGTAACTGTCCATTTCCCTTTTGCAGTTGGCTGTTGAGTGAGCCAAATCTGTGGTCCACCCTTAGGAAGTGTGAGTTTACCTTCTGTGTACAACCTCTTCGCTGAACTATCTTACGTGTCTACCTTATCTTTATCAGTCCTCATAAATTTGTTTGGGAACAAAGTCAGAAACAGTGGAAACTCTCTGTACACAGGGCTTGTTGCCTGGTGGGCTTCTCTGGTGGGACAGCAGGCTAGAGATCACTAATTCTTTGCATGCTCGGGCTAGATACCACTAATTCTTTTCTCTCGGGCCGACTGGTTTTACCAGAGAGGCATCTTCTGATTTCCTGCCTAGGAGTAGAGAGGGACTTAAAGCCTCTTTCCCTGTCTGCATGTGCTTTCAGAACCTAGTGGGGAAGGGGAACTAGGGAAGAGGGTAGTCACTGTTCAGTTGATGTCCTCTTGTGAATTCCCCCTTTGGTTGTCCCTTTACTAGATATTAGTGATGGGGGGAAGGGTGGTGGACTGAGGTAAGCGTGTGTTTTCAACCTATCATGATTAATTGCAAGTCCTTCCAGGGATGCCAGGGCACGGTGAGGCCCTGTAAGTGATTGCATGATCAGGAACCTCAAGTATGACCTGTATCAAGTATCAAGTATGATCTGAAGAACACTCAGCTGAACTTTCTCTTTGGAAACAGAGCTGCTATTCTTCAGGTTACCTACCATTCCTTGGACCATACTAACCTAGTATATTCCTGGGGGACTTAAAAGATCCATCAGTGAAAGTTCCAGAAAAGGGCCAGACACTGTCTGCTATGTAGGTTCTAAGCCATCCCCAATTGATCTGGGGTGGCCTCAGCCTGCAATGACTTGAAGCAGGATTTTGGTTCCTCGGCTGGAGATTGAAATCCGGCCGCAGCAGTGAGAGCGCTGAACCCTAGCCACTAGTCCAGTGGCCAGGGACAAGGCCCCTGGCCTGTTGTCTTTGTAGAAGTGAATTCCCACAAAGAGACAGAAAGTAGTAAAACAAGTGTTTATTAGGAGAAAAAAAGGGTACGTGTGAATAGACTCACACGGGTGGGCTCAGAGAGAGAGTTGTGCCCTTGTGGTAGTTTGAATCACTTATGTGGGGCATTTCTTCCCGGTTTCCTTTGGCCAATCATCTTGCTTTGCCTGGTTCTGAGTCCATATTTGGTTTGTCTCAGGGTCCTCCCCTGTGTGCGTGCACATCTCTTAGCCAAGATGGGTTCCAGCAAAGAGGCCTGTGGGTAGGTTGACATCACTCACTTTTTGACCTCCAAGGAGCCTTTCTGTGCATGCATAGCCGGGAAGGTCTCATTGACCTTGAGAATGAGAAATATGAGGTTTCTCATTTATCTGGACAGGGCCCAGCCTCTCCCATTATCGTCCTGCCATTATCTTCATCTTGGAGTATCTGTCCACAGGGGACAAACTCCAGCTGCTCAGCCTGGAGCCCATCTATCTCCTGCCTCACAATCATTAGGAACCCCATGGTATTTGGAACCATTATTGAGAGAGGTTTGTGTACACACCAGGACTGTCCTGGTCCACTTCCTCAAAAGAGGTGCTCCAGATTAGATTCCAGGCTAAGTTCCTGCTACGGGTGCCTACTCTCCTTCTCTGTGATTATCAACTCTAGAGAGTCCTAGTGTCCTCAGGTGACCCCCAAGCAAACTCAAACCCAGGAAGCTCTGGGAAGCTGGGAGAATATGGGGAGGCTTCCCACGTCGTACAAGGCACATTTCTATATACCAGGGATACAACAGGGAAGAACATAGAAAAAAATCCTGCCCTGGTGGAGCTGACATTCTCAGGGGGATGAAAGAGAGCTTAAATTTAAAGGGAGCAAGACCAATATTAGGAAAAACCCACCCACTCATTCTAATTTGGTAAGAAAAATAAATACAAGTGGTGCATGTAGGCTTCTAAATCTTAGGAAACACAGGTCTTTATAAACTCAAAGAGTGAAGGTGGTGGCCACAGCGGAGCAGAATGGCAGGTTAGCAGGTCAGCAGTGAGTCAGCAATGTTCCCTGAGCCCCTGTGAGGTCTGGACTGGATGTTCGTCTCCATCTATTGCTGAGCTGGTGATCTAACATTTTAATTTTTCACATCTGCACTTTCTCTATTGGATACAGAAACACAGATAAAGTGTTGTATACAATGCTCAAAGGATAAATGCTGATATTACAGCCACTGTAATGAACTGTCCTGCTTCTACCCCTTATTCAAGTCTTACTGTGTACACATACGTTTCCAGACACACTCCTCTTATCTGAAACTTTGTTCCCTTAAAGCACTTGGATTTATGCTCTAGATAAAATTTCTCATTTAACCCCATAAAAAAACATTTGGAAAATTGCGGTCTCCTTTGACTGTTTAGGGGGTTGACTTCTTTTGTTATCTTAATGCAGAGATCAGGTTTAGGCAGGTCTGGTAAAGGACATTTGTTGATTTGGGGTCATCCAGTACCCATTCACCCTACTTCCACTAATAGGCCCTGCTCTCATTTTCTTTGGGGAATCCACACTCCCTTATTCTTATACCATGTAGATCAGATGTACACCACCCCTCATCCCCCCGTGACACCATCACTCCCGCTAAAGCACAAGGGGTGAAGCATGTGATCTCAGCTAAGCCGCTCATTCAAACTCCCCACACACGGTGATTGAGCTA
Organism: Phocoena sinus; assembly: GCF_008692025.1. Taxonomy (NCBI): domain Eukaryota; kingdom Metazoa; phylum Chordata; class Mammalia; order Artiodactyla; family Phocoenidae; genus Phocoena; species Phocoena sinus. Next base: position 73,625,278 of record NC_045767.1, read on the forward strand.
AGGTACCAACACACATTCTAATCAGAACTATGGAAATGCAATGAGACCTTCTGTGGAAATGCTATGATAGAAACCAGTGTTCTTTCCTGATGAACCTGAACCTCAGACATTGGAAGACCTAGGGCCACAGACATCTTGAACCAGGAGGACACTGAGAATAGAGCTAAAATTGAGGAAATAGAGCTGAAAGGGTGAGAGAAAATAGGGGAGACGAAGGATATAAAAGGAAAGAGGAAAGAGAGATTGGATCCTGTTGACGTTATATGAGCCCTGGATCGACCTGGGCTGGAGCCGGGAGAGAGCGCCCTGGACTTTTCAGTTATGTGAAGCAATCACCTCTCATTTCCACTTAAACCAATTTGCATTACACTGATTGTCATTTGCCAAGAAAGAAGCTTAATTGATAAGCTGGTGCGGCTACCAGCAGAATGAGGAGGAAGGGATGCCTCACGGATGTGACTTGAAGGACACCAGGTCCGGGACCAGCTGACCTGATGGGAGAGAAGTGCACACATCAGACCCTCCTGGTCATCCTACGGGACCTGGGACTGCTGAGAGCTTGGAAAGAGGATACACTGTTTGTGTCAAGTAACACTGAGCCTATATGGCTATAAATTTGGAGAGGACATGTGATTTGAGAGATTGCAATTAGGATAATAACAAAGTGCTTCATAGGTAGATTTCCTAAGTCTCTCGGATTCCAGAAAGGAAATGATTCTCATAGGGTTCTAACACATGGATTCATCAAAAGATCACTGGGTCAAAGGAAAGAACCCAGTTCCCACATTCTAAACCCCAGAAACTCTTTTTAATGTGAGGTACAAAGTAAACCACTGTCTTAGCTCAGGCTGCTATAACATTAAACAGGTGGCTTAAACAACAGACATTTATTTCTCTCAGTCTGGAGGCTGGGAAGTCTGAGACCAGGGTACCAGCATGGTGAGATTCTGGTGAGAACCCTCTTCCTGGCTTGCAGACAGCTGCCTTCTTGCTGTGTCCCCTCATGACAGGGAGAGAGGAAGCTCCAGTGTCTCTTTCTTTCCTTATAAGGGCACTAATCCCAACACGAGGGCTGCACCCTCATGACCTCATCAAAACCTAATTACCTTCCAAAGGCTCCACCTCCTAATACCATCACATTGGAGGTTAGGGCTTCAACATATGAACTAGGGGGAGAGGGAAGGCAGGGAACACAAATGTTCAGTCCATAACAATCACCAAGATGTTGCAGATATTCAGAAGATTCCTGGCTGGTGCAGCTATTTAAATTTCATACTATTACAAGCCCCTTCTGGTTTTTCAGAGGCTGCTGTGGCAATTTTGATAGCTGAGATTCCGGACCCTCAGTTTCAACCTAGCACCCCAAACCAACGTGCCCCATTCTCATGGAGTCAGCAGGTTTTCTCCGCGTTTTCCTTCCTTCCTTCAGTTCCAAGTTTGGCCCTGTTTTCTAAATTGGTACGCTGCCCTTGGCTGCTGATCATAGTGACCTGCTAAAGGGGCTTAGCCAAGAAAATAAGCCTCGTTCATATGAAAGACCCCTGCTGGAAAAGCTTAACTTAAACCACATTCCACAAATCACACCACCCCCAGAGAACCCTCCGTTCTAAGAAGATGATTGCACTTTTTGTCTATTAAGTAGAGCTCAAACTCCTGTAAATTCTGTCAGGGATTCTCCATGGGATAATGAGATTTGGGAATAGGATGAACACCAGAGTATGTATCCCCAAAGTTTCAAAGAATTACTATTCTTTAAATCCTGTTTTTCATTTTGTTAGAAAATGAAGTTAAAGGGACAGCAAATTACTCACTGGCTTGTTTGTTAATTAAAACAATATGGAGCAAAAATTCCATCTTTGGTCAGCTTGAACAAAGCATTCTCTACCCAGTGATGTATCCTTAAATTCCAGAGTGTGATCTCCATCTGGTCCAAGCCAAAAAGTAAAATAAAAAAGAAGAAAACTAGGCAGAGATTCTCGTCTCCTCTACTAGAGTACACTCACTATTGCAACAAACAACCCCAATCTTAGTGACTTAACATGTCAATTTTCTTTCTTGCTTATGCAAAGCTCAGTTGTCTGTAAGGCAGACAGTGTAGTGGGGCTACAGACAGTCTTCCGGCTGAGCCCTGGGGTTGTCACTACACCCTCTGCTCCCGGCCAGCAGATGATGGCAGGAGGGAGAAGAGGAGGAACACGCAGGAGGATTCAGGGGCAGGAGTCGCTACTAACTGCAAGGGAGGCTGAGAAATGAAGTCCCACTCTGTCCCCAGGGAGAGGAGGGCATGGGCCCTCTAGCTGGACTCTGTCACCTCTGCTCTGCCCAACACTCTAAGTCAGCATACAGGCTTCTCTTCCGTCTTCTATGTAGTTCTTATCAAAACCACAATATTTGCCTCATACTTTGCAGTTTGTAAAGCCCTTGCCTGTGTACTATTTTACTAATCCTCCCAGCCATTTTAAGAGATGGTGATTAATGTCAATGATCAATTCCCCACGTTAATGATGAGCAAATTGAGGCAAGAGTGAATGAAAAAAAAAAAAAAGAGTGAATGAGCAACAGAGCTGGGTCTGGAACCCAGGGCTTGGGGCTCCAACTGCTCTACTTCCCCAGGGGGACAGGGTAGCGAGGTGGCCAAGGGACCTGGCTCTGGCACCAGACTACCGGGCTGCAATCTGAGCACTGCCACTGGTTGACCACATGATCCATGGCACTTGTCGACTCTCCAGCACCAGTTTACAACGTGGGGCAATTGGAAAACAGCCCTCGTAGGGCCACTGATGAAATTCCAGCTGGTGATGTCCAAGGGGCCTGCAAAGCACCTGGCTTCTAACAAACCTCCTCAATGATTGCTAACAGCAGCCAGGGGAAGGAGACTAAGAAAACACCCAGACTCTCGTAGGGCCCCTGCTTAGAGCTCCACGGTTTGCTATTGAATAACATTTTCATAAATTTCATTTCCATGCAGAGAAAAAGCCTTCTGACTGCATTTTCACTTTTCATCACCACAGAGGGGTGCCCTCTGGTCTCTTGGTGAGGGACCTGCGGAGTTGGTATTCTCTCTCCAGGCTTCCGTCGTGACAGCCCTTCATTCATTGCCAGGATGCGTTCAACCCAGAGAGGGAGACTCCAAGACTGGAAACAACTTCTGAGGGTCCCATGACGAGGACCCATGCCCAGGGACCCAGCCCAAGATGGCCTTCAAACTGGGGACTCACAAACACTTGGACTATTTCATTTCAACACCATGGGTAATTACTAATGATACCAAGACCCCACCAAGTTTCTGTAGACTCAGTAATTTACAAAGACATTCTCCACTTGACTGCCCCACACTTCCCCCATGAGGGAGACATGAAAGATGTTATTACTGGCCATTCCTAAGACTAAAGAAACTGAACCTCACTTTAATAACCTTTCCAAGGTTGTATGGTTATTAAATAGCAGGGTCGGTACTAGAACCTTGCTAGAATAGAAAGCGTGACTGTCCTTTCTTGTATGGAGTCCTCAGATGCAGACTCTGGACAAGAATTTGAAGGCAAGTAGTTCATTTTAGAGACCATCCCAGGAAGTGAAGACAGGAAAGAAGAAAGGGAAGGAGCCAGGGTGTCCCCTGTAGGCAACTGTGCAGCTCTTCCTGCCGGGGAGCTCTGAAAGATGGTGTAGAACATGCCACCCCAGGGATGTTTGTCCTGTAACCCCCATCTGTCATTGGTCAGGGGTCCCAGGGACATTAACTCCCGGGGCCGTTCAGCCTACCTCATACCCAGGCTGAGAGCAAGCCTCTGTGTGGAGAACCCTGGGGCCTGCAGTAGGATACTTCTGACATGAGCCCGGACGGGGGGTGTGAAGGGGAAATGGGTGGGGCACCCACAGCATCTGCCGGGCTCAGTGTGGTACCAGAGGCCTCCTGCCAGTGTCCCCTCCTTAGCCCCCAAACTATTCCCACTGACAATCTCTACAAGAGGTCCATAATGGAGACTGGATTTTCCCAAGGGCTACACGTTTCCTGAGAGAGACGGGATTGGAAATAGCTGATGATAGGGATGTAGATTGAATCCAGCTCCGTCATTTCCTTGGGTAAATCACCTTAACCTCTTACAGCCTATTTCTCCACCTGTAAAATAGGGATAATATATATTGCAATGGATTTGGGGGAGGATTAAAAATAGAAAAACTAAAGCGTAAGCCCCCATGACAGCAGGGACCATGCGTGTTGTAATCATCGATGTATTCCCAGCATTTAACACAGTGCTTGGGAATGAATGAATGAATGAGTGGAAGGAAAGATAGAAGTAAGGAAAGTGGGGGTGGAGAGAGAGAAAAGAAAGAGAGACAGAAAGAAAGAAAAAGAAGGAAGGAAGGAAGGATGGAAGGAAGGAAGAAAGGGATGATGTCAAGTACCTGGTCCACTGAAGGTTCTCAAAAAGTGTTGGTTCTCGGGCTTCCCTGGTGGCGCAGTGGTTGAGAGTCCGCCTGCCGATGCAGGGGACACAGGTTCGTGCCCCAGTCCGGGAGGATCCCACATGCCGCAGAGCGGCCGGGCCCGTGAGCCATGGCTGCTGAGCCTGCGCGTCCGGAATCTGTGCTCCAAAACGGGAGAGGCCACAACAGGGAGAGGCCTGCGTACCGCAAAAAAAAAAAAAAAAAAAGTGTTGGTTCTCATCCTGCCTTCTGGTTCTTGGCCTGGTGGTATACTACGTTATAATAGCTGAACCAAGAGAAAATGAAACCTTTAAACTCTGATAAATACTGTTTCATTTCTCAGGCGAACCACAGAGTATAAAGTTTAAAAAGTGTTTCCCTAAAAAAGAGGCTCAATGTCTCTCTAGCTGTGGTCTGTCAAGCATTGGGTGGACTTGCCCTCTCTCCTCCCCTTGCCTCCATCCTGTGGTTCCTTCTCCCACCTGGACTGGTGGTTTTTCGGCCCAGGACTGCCAGGTGCAAAGGACAAGGGTTGGGCAAAAGCTCCAATTTTCTTCCTGCTTTCTGCACCTTTCCTTTTATGTCCTGCCTGCCACGCACCACATCTGCTCACCTCCCTCCTCTCCCATCTCCCACCTTACCCTAGCAGTGGACCCCAGCAGTGGACCCCGGTAGTGGACCCCAGCAGTGGACCCTGACATTGTACCCCAGCAGTGGATGCCAGCAGTGGACCCCAGCAGTGGACGTCAGCAGTGGACCCTGGCAATGTACCCCAGCACTGTTCCTCAGCAGAGTACCCCAGCTGTACCGCGATAACTCACCTCACATGAGAAAACTCGCCTCACGTGGAATCTCCTACTCATCTTGGGTCCCAGTGAATGTTGCTGTGAACACTTATATATCCCTCAAAGCCAGAAACACGCTCTGCATTGACAGTCGTAATGACAATGCTGAGACACCCCAGGATGATTCACTCCTCCCACAAGCCTTTACTGAGCCACTGTCACGTAGCCGGCAGTGTGCCCGGTTGTGGGGAGACAGTGGCAAATAAGGTAGAACCTGTCTCTCCTCTCACGGAACTTGAAGCCTAGTAGGAGAGGCAGATAGTAAACAAGTAATCACCAAACAAATACATATTTACAGTCATACGCAAGGTGAAGGACACGTACAAGAGCCTGTAGTAGGGAGATGACGCCTCACCTGGGCAGGTTTGCTGCGGAAGTGGCGTTTGGTATGCGGAGGCTAACTAAGGCAAGAGGTATGAGCAGGAAATGGGGACTGCCTGGTAAAACCCTAGAGCAGGAAGAAACTCACTATGTGCCGAGACCTGAGAGGCCCATATGACTAAGGCACCATAAGTGAGGAGTACGGGGGCGCCGGTGAAGCCTGAGAATTTCAATGACCTGTCCCGAGGTCACACGACCAGGACATTTGGGGACTGGACTGGATCCTGAGCTGGATGATGCAGCGTATTATAGGTTTAAGTCATTCATTCCATGGACACGTATTGAGCACCTACTGTGTGCCACACACTGTTTTAGGCACTGAAATAGAGAAGAAAATAAAGTCTCTTCTCTCAAGGAGTTTGGTCTTTGTCCAGAGCCCTGGAAGCCCCAAGGAAGGATTTTAGGCAGGAGGTAACAAAATCAGGCCTGTATGAGAGACTGGGCTGCTGGCAGTGTGGTGAAGGGTGCAGAGGCCATCTGGAAGGCAGCCCGGTGGTCAGGGTGAGAGCCAACAGCAGCTTGGCCCAGAGAGTGACAGAGGACATAGAAAGAAGTGGACACATTCCGGAGACATTTAGAAGGAAACAGTTATAGCACTTGGTGATTCATTGGATGTCAGGGTGACGGTGATAGAGACATCACTGGTAACTTCCAGGTCCCCGAAGATATGCAGTGCCTTCTGAATCACCTGAGAATGAATAGTTTGTGGCAAGGTAGTGTAAATATTTGGATTCCTAAAACCATGGACACTGGTATGGGACACCATAGTTAACCAGAACTCACACTTTTCTCATCTATGTTTAGCTTAGGATAAATGAAAGGTGCGTGTGAGGAGGGGGTGTTATTTGTATTGGCAGAAGTATCGTTGCTGATTAAAAAAAAAAGTTCAGAATGTCCTTAATCATGATGAGGGTTATATTAGTTTCCTAGGGCTGCCATAACAAATGACCACAAACATGGCAGCTTGAAACAACAGAAGCATATTTGCTCACAGTTACAGAAGCCAGAAGTCTGAAATCAAGGTGTTGGCAGGGTTGGTTCTTTCTGGAGGCTCTGAGAGGGAATCCACCCCATGTGCCCCCCTCCTAGTTTCTGGTCACTAGCAGCAATCCTTGGCCTTCCCTGACTTGCAGACGCAAAACTCTATCCTCGACCTCAGTCTTCACTGGCTTTCCCCCCCATAAGGTCTCTTATAAGGACCAGTCATTGGATTTAGGACCCACCCTACATCCAGGATGATTTAATCTCAAGCTCCCTAACTTATGTACATCTGCTAAAACCCTATTTCCGAATAAGTTCACATTCATAGAGTTAGGACTTGGACATGCCTTTTGGGGAGATACCCTTCAACCCATTACAAGGAAATAACCACAAATATTAGGAAATATGATTGCAGGAAACAGACTCGGAGAGAGACATTTATGGGTTTCAAGGATGTGCATAGAAATGCACCAGTTTTCTCTTTGTTGCTAAACATTAATTACCATAGTCTTTTTTCTTCTTCTTCCCGAATTGCCTTAGAGGAGAGATGAGATTTCCATAGTTCTATCTCACAGTTTATATATAAACAGAGGAAACAAAGGATTTGTTTCATTGTACATGGCCCTGGAGATTTATACAAATTATTTCAAGCTAAGACTAATTGTTTAGTTTTAAGGTTGGTAATTTATGTGCCTAAGAGTAAGAAAATAACCAGAGATTAAAGAACAGCTGTGGATGAATTAATTTTATCCCCAATCACGTGGCTGAGAGCTGGAAATGTGCCAGGAGGAAAAGCAAATAAATGAATTGAAAATCCTAGTCATTTACATCAGACTTAAGCTGATCAATTCCAGTCTATTCCCCATTGCAAAGAATAATAATAATAACAGCTTACAATATTGAACATTTACTTTGTGCTTGCCAGCTACTGCTCAAAGCACTCTACACGTATTATCTTATGTGATCCTCACAACAACGCTATGACAATTATCACCCCCATTTTGCAGAAGAGAATATTGAGGCAATAAGAAACTTGCTCAAGGCCACAAAGCCACTAAGAAGTAGAGAGGCCAGGATTTGGACTCAGGTAGACATCAGAGCACCTACTTTAAATTAGTATGAAATTTTAAAAAAATTTTTTTTATTTTTTATTTTTTTGTGGTACACACGCCTCTCACTGCTGTGGCCTCTCCCGCTGCGGAGCACAGGCTCTGGACGCGCAGGCTCAGCGGCCATGGCTTACGGGCCCAGCCGCTCCGCGACATGTGGGATCTTCCCAGACCGGGGCACGAACCCATGTCCCCTCCATCGGCAGGCAGACTCTCAACCACTGCGCCACCAGTATGCAATTTTTAAAGTCTTCTTTATTTCAAAAATATATAATAACCACTATTTTTTTTTCTGCTTTAGGCAAAAATGTTGGATAAATTCCTGCCAGTCTCTACCAAGATCCCAAACTTCTAATCATCCTTCATCTTCCTACCTTCCAAAATGATCATTTGACTGTATTTAATGTCTTTCTACAGAAAATGTTAAGTGTAAAACTGTTTTTTAGGGCAGGCGGTCTCTGTTTGCATATCTAGCCAGTATATAAAGGACTTCAGACATTGGGGCAAGGTCACATAAAGGACACCCTCCAAGATTAAAACCAAGAAAACTCAGATTGTGGATTTTGTTTAAAAAAAAAAAAGAAAGAAAAGGATGAGAAGAACCCTGCTGATTAAAAGAGACTTAAAAAGATATAACAAGTTTTTAAATTTTTTTAACATCTTTATTGGTGTATAATTGCTTTACAATGGTGTGTTAGTTTCTGCTTTATAACCAAGTGAATCAGTTATACATATACATGTTTCCATATGTCTTCCCTCTTGCGTCTCCCTCCCTCCCACTCTCCCTATCCCACCCCTCCAGGCTGTCACAAAGCACCGAGCTAATATCCCTGTGCCATGCGGCTGCTTCCCACTAGCTATCTACCTTACTACGTTTGTATAACAAGTTTTTAAATGATCAAGTCTAAACAAACCGTAGTGTCCATAGATGCACACCGGGTAATAAAACTATTTTTAAAAACACAAGAAAGTGATAGCAGTTAAGTCAGCAGAGTGGTTACCTCTGGGGAAAGACGGGGTGGTGATTAGGATGGAGCATGTGGAGGGGCTTCTGGGTGTCTCCCCAAGATCTATCTCTTGTCGTGGGTGATGGTTACAGGGAGTTCAATATGCTCTCCATGTCCCATTAAACCATTCATTGGCTTTATGTGGTGTTCTGTGTCTGTGTTTTATTTTACCTTAAACAGGTTTTATAATTTAAGCATATTATTTACAAATACAAAGGTAATCAGGAGAAACGGCTAAAACAGGAGAGGGTAGTTCCTTCTAGGGGGTGTATGGCTTAGGGGTGATGAACTCCTATATTTCATTGTAAATCTTTTGATGCTGAGTCTTTCTGATTAAAAAAATTAATTAATCTTAAAAATAATATAGGGCTTCCCTGGTGGCGCAGTGGTTGAGCGTCCACCTGCCGATGCAGGGGACACGGGTTCGTGCCCCAGTCTGGGAAGATCCCACATGCCGCAAAGCGGCTGGGCCCGCGAGCCATGGCCGCTGAGCCTGCGCGTCCGGAGCCTGTGCTCCGCAACGGGAGAGGCCACAACAGTGAGAGGCCCGCACCGCAAAAAAAGATAAAATAAAATACGGCATTGTTTCTCATCATCAAAAAAAAAATTGTTAAAAAAATAAAAAAAATAATATAAACTAGGTATAGTAAAAGCTTACCTGCAGGACTGTCAAAAAGGATTTAATGATGAATACGGAGCACCCAGCCCAGTGCCTAGCTCTTAGGAGGCACTCAGTAAATGATGGGGATTCTATTCCTTCTCCCATGCCAAACTGAGGGATGGAGAAATGTGTCCATGGATCCCCAGCACTGCCTGGCACATAGTATGCACTCAATATATATCTATTTATCGAATGAATAAGTGAATATAGGGGTCTCTTTATATAATTCAACGTATTTTCAACATAAGCTTCCTAGCAAATCCTTGCTAGTTCTGGCTGTGAGCCAGCTCGGAAACACCACATCATATTAAGACATTTATAATTAGTGTGAGGGAGGTATTGAAGCAGGGTTTGATTAAAATATTTCAGAGGAATATAGCCTCTCTGTCCCCAGAAATAGTTGAATAAAAAAAATATTAAACTCTAAATCGCAAAAGTAACATGTATACTTAAAAAAAAATTTTTTTTTTGGCCACGCCCTGTGGCTGGCAGGAACTTAGTTCCCCAACCTGGGATTGAACCCACACCCTCAGCAGTAAAAGTGCAGAGTCCTAACCACTGGACTGCAAGGGAATTCCCAATATATTAAAAAATTTTAAGCTGCCTTCTGCCCCTCCCCACCACACCTCTAAATGTGGGCTGGACTTAGTGACTTGTTTCCAAAGAATGGAACAAAAGAGGAAAAATAATAACATTACAGTGGCCAAGTCTGAGAGACCACCTTAACCTAGGGACCAAAATTAACATCTACAGTGATAAGTCCTGTTGATGACTAGCAATGAGAAGGCGGATGCCTCCTCTCTGTGGAATTCTTTCCCCGAATTCACAACCTCAATCTAATCATGAGAAAGTCAAAATTGAAGGACATTCTGTAAAATATCTGACAAAACTGTCAAGATGATGAAAAAACATGGTAATTAATTTGATCGTTGTAATCATTTCATGGTGTGTATATATATATATGTGTATATTAAATCATCACACTGTACACCTTTAGAAAAAAATAAAAGTTTGCTGAATGAAAACAAAATCATAAAAAACAAGGAAAGAATGCAAAACTGCCCCACACTAGACTGTGGCACATGACAACTAAATGTGATGTCTGTCGTATCCTGGATTCGATACTGGGACAGAAAGAGAACAGTAGTGTAAAGACTGGTAAAATCTGAAGAAAGTCCAGAGTTTAGTTAATAATAACGTACAATCTTGGTTTCTTACTTCTGACAAATGTACCAAGGTGATGTAAGATGTGAACATTAGGGGAAAGGGTTGAGAGCTGATACAGGAACTCACTGTAATATCTTTGCAACTTTTCTGCAAACCTAAATTATTCTAAAATTAAAAGATTTTTTTTTTAACCCTGAAATCCTGTTTTTACTAAGTCTTAGTGCATGTGAAGGTGCATAAGTTTATACAGCCTAAGATCCATTCACTGACATTATTACTTTTTTTTTTTTTTTTCCGGTACGCGGGCCTCTCACTGTTGTGGCCTCTCCCGTTGCGGAGCACAGGCTCCGGACGCGCTCCGCGGCAAGTGGGATCCTCCCGGACCAGGGCACAAACCCGCGTCCCCTGCATCGGCAGGCGGACTCTCAACCACTGCGCCACCAGGGAAGCCCAAGAATAGCTTCTTAAATTCTCTCTCCAAGTCCTGCTCCTCAAGTTTCTGATTTCTAAATTTTATCTCAAGGATAGCGGAATAAGAATACATGTTGTGGCATTTACAATTTAAATCATGTGACTTTGGCAACAGTTACAAAACAACCCCAAATCAAGGAAAAACACTGCAGCAAGAAGACAAGCTTCACAACTGGACCCGCTGGAAATTCCAAACCCTGGTGAAAGTAAAACAATGGAAAAACACACACTATCAAGTTTCAAGCCTCTCTCGGCTCTCAGACACTTGCAAGAATTCCAGACACCAGATGAGGATAGACATCAAGTCCATTAAAATGTAATGATGGCTCCTTAGATGATGGCTCTAGGTTCTGCATACATTCAATCAATGTGAATCTAAGAAATCTCTTTTGGCATTCATAAAACCAACTAGTTCTGAAGTTCAGTGTTCATTCCTGTCCGAGATTTAGAGACCCTCTACTTTCCCCAAGTGCTTCCCTGGACTAATTCAACATGTGCACATAGATACAGCTAACTCTTCCAAGCCTACCGGTGTAAATCCTTCCTGCCTTAAGAGGAAAAGTTTTAAGTTTAAATGAAAAATGCTGTTTGCCCAAAGATATATGTACAAAGACATTTACTTCAAGGTTGCTTATAACAGCAAAAAAGAACCTAAATGTTCTTTAAATAAGTTATGGTATATCCATATTATGGAATTATTTCTTTCCATAAAGAAAATTACTTTCCATTAAAAGTAATTTCTTTTTAATGAAGTAGCTCTGGTACAGAAAGATCTTTAAGACTATTAGGCTGCGGGGGAAAGCAAGTTGCAGAATAACATTTTTTATTTTTTTAACATATTTATTGGAGTATAATTGCTTTACAATGTGTTAGTTTCTGCTGTATAACAAAGTGAATCAGCTATACATATACATTTATCCCCATTTCTCCTCCCTCTGGTGTCTCCCTCCCACCCACCCTATCCCACCCCTCTTAATGGACACAAAGCATGCAGCTGATCTCCCTGTGCTATGTGGCTGCTTCCCACTAGCTATCTATTTTACATTTGGTAGTGTATATATGTCCATGCCACTCTTTCACTTCGTCCCAGCTTACCTTACCCTTCCCCCTCCCCACGTCCTCAAGTCCATTCTCTACATCTGCGTCTTTATTCCTTTCCTGCCCCTAGGTTCTTCAGAACCTTTTTTTTTTTTAGATTCCATATATATGTGTTAGCATACAGTATTTGTTTTTCTCTTTCTGACTTACTTCACTCTGTATGACAGTCAAAATGGATTAAAGACCTAAATGTAAGGCGAGACACTATCAAACTCTTAGAGGAAAACATAGGCAGAACACACTTTGACATAAATCACAGCAAGATCCTTTTTGACCCACCTCCTAGAGAAATAGAAATAAAAACAAAAATAAACAAATGAGACCTAATGAAACTTAAAAGCTTTTGCACAGCAAAGGAAACTATAAACAAGATGAAAAGACAACCCTCAGAATGGAGAAAATATTTGCAAACGAAGCAACTGACAAAGGATTGATCTCCAAAATATACAAGCAGCTCAATATTAGAAAAACAAACAACCCAATCCAAAAATTGGCAGAAGACCTAAATAGACATTTCTCCAAAGAAGATATACAGAATAACATTTTAAAACATTTACGTTTAAAAAATCAAAACTAAATACATATGCACATGTTAATATTATCTCTGTGCATATATATGTATGTTAATGCAAGAAAAGGTCTGGAAGGGCCTTCTACAAACTTTCATTAGCATTTACCTTTGGAGAAGGAAATGGAGTTGGCAGAAAGCAAGGGGAAACTTTCATTTTTATTTAACCGGGTCTTGTCGAATTTTTAATTATAATCATGATTTGTACGTCACTTCTGTAATTTTCCAAAAATTTGTATGTAAGTCAAATGTACAGAAAATAAATAGCAAAAAAGCTTTGTGAAGATTATTCTATTTCTATTGTGTTCTCCTAATTGCAGACAATGAGCATTTACTACTTTTATTTTTAAAATAATACAAAGTGTTTTTAAAAAGAAAAGATAATCATATTCTCTAACTGGAGCTGGGGAAAACCAGGCTGTTTCTGAATAAAAGAGCCCAGTAAGGGATCCCTAAATGGTTCAGGAAAGGGTTGCCAAATTTGCTTCAAATTTGCCACATAGTTGCTACAAGTGTGGAGCAGTTGGTTTGCTGGGCCGACCTTCTGTGGACCTACAGGGATAGAGAAGCCTTCACCCCGGGGCCCTGTTCCCTGTCCCTTTGGGCCCAGGAGGGAACAGTACCTGGGAGTCTGGGCCACTGTAAGCAGACTGCCCCTCACTGAGCCCCATGGTATGTGCCCATCAAAGGCCTGTAGCCGGCAAACCCCACTGTCCTTCTGCAAGGACAGAAAGAGCACCTGAGGGGACAACGCTGACTTCATTAGATGCCAGCAGCAGGAACTGCTCCTGGGGGCCAAACTGCTCCCAGAGTGACTTATAGAAGTTTGCACAAAACACAAGAGTGACAACTTGATGATCTCAGCTCTCTCTGCTCTTTTTTATTGGCTGGCCCGAACAGCATCCCCCTATGCCTGAGACTCTGACCTGCCCAAAAGGAAGATACCAAACATTAACTTTAGAACCAGGCCATGGCAGAGACCCAGTATGAGCTGATGTCTCTCAGAGAGGCGACCATACCTCCAAAGAATCAAAGAATTAAGCTAGATGGTTTTAGCATCATCTTCTTTCCTTAAATGAATCCAGGCAACCTCACTTATTCCTATTTTAAATATGTGCTTAAGTGGAAGATTTAATGGGTACTGTTTTGTTCAGCTAGGCCTATTAGTGAATTAACAATGACAAAATAATAGCTAACACAGTCCAGCATTGAACGTATTGAACACACTGACAATGACAAAGTAATACCTAACACTTACAGTCCAGCATTAATATGTATTGCATGCACTGAACACGTGGGCAGGTGTTGTGTTATGTGCCTGACGTACGTCATCTCATTTAATCCTTACAACAGCATTAGACCTGGGTGTTATTATTATCATCCCCATTTGACTGATGAGGAAACTGAGACTGACCAAGAATACACAGCTGGTAAGTGGCAGAGCCTATATCCTAATTTGTGTTCATTTGATTTCAAAGCCTGTGCTCTTAACTGCTGTGTTATTTGGGGGAAAGATCTGTTCTTCAGATGAACAAAAGTCCTAAACTACCTCACCATTTGTACCTGAAATTCAAACCAGGTAGCTTGAGAGGTCCCAAAACAAAATGCTCCAAAAAGACTCTCAGTGTGCTCTGGAGGTCCCAGCCTCAGTTTTCTCATCTCTAGATGGGAATGGTAATACTAGACCCTATCTCACAGGGTTGTGAGAACCCAAGGAGGAAACTCACACAAAGGGCTTAGCTTAGTATCTGGCACATAGCAATTGTTCAATAAATAAGTGATCAAAATAACTAACACTTCAAAAGCGTGCCAGTAAATATACCAGCTAGATTAGTTTACCAATACAGCCAGCAAACACCTCAAAGAAAGCAGGGTCTAAGCCATGCAATACTGAAAGGGGAAGTCTTAATGGAAGGACTGAAGAAGTCATGAGAATTAAGTCCATGTACTAGGCAATGCTCCTTGGAACTGGAACCCACCCCCTTGGTGCCAGGCAGGGGAGCAGAGAGGAGGGAAGGGAGATGGGAACACAGGGACCCAGGCAGAACAAGCCTGGGTCCCTGTGGAGGAAGAACAACCTTCCTCTCCATCTTCCCACCAACAGGGCTATCTTAGTGAAATTGAGGTACAATGAGCTCAATGCTATTTGAAAGTTGCTAAGACAGTTCTCACCACAAAACAAAACAAAACATTGTAACTATGTGAGGTGATGGATGTGTTAACTAACCTTACCAGTGGTATTTATTTGTAGTACATACATATGTCAAATCTTTATGTTGTATACCTTAAACATACATAATGTTATATGTTAATTATATCTCAGTAATGCTGAAAAAATAAATTAGTTCAATGCCCTCTCTAAAAGGGGGGAAAGCCATGAAAGGGTAGCATTAAAGGCTGAAAGATGTTTGGGTAAGGGAATAAAAGGAAGCCTTACCTTTTTAGCATCAGATTGGTGGTTTTCAAACTGTGTTCCATGGAACCCTGCTTCACGGGTTCCACAAATGTTTTCATTAGAATTTCACTTTTTAAAAATAACTAGGTTAAATAATCAACAGACATGCTTAAGAGTGTTATAAATCAAATTTAAACTCATTAGAGACCCCCAACTGAGATAACTTGGGAGGTTAACTTATTTTTATGAAGACCTCAAAAGTAAATGTTCTGGGGGGGAAGCTTCGGAGCCGCGGAGGAGAGCACAGCAACAGGGGTGTGGAGGGCAAAGCGGAGAGATTCCCGCACAGAGGATCAGGGCCGACCAGCACTCACCAGCCCGAGAGGCTTGTCTGCTCACCCACCGGAGCGGGCGGGGCTGGGAGCTGAGGCTCGGGCTTCGGTCAGAGCGCAGGGAGAGGACTGGGGTTGGCGGCGTGAACACAGCCTGAGGGGACTAGTGCGCCACAGCTAGCCGGGAGGGAGTCCGGGAAAAACTCTGGACCTGCCTGAGGCAAGAGACCATTGTTTCAGGGTGCACAAGGAGAGGGGATTCAGAGCACCGCTTAAACGATCTTCAGAGACAGGTGTGAGCTGTGGCTATCAGCGTGGACACCAGAGACCGACATGAATTGCTAAGGCTGCTGAAGCCACCAAGAAGTCTGTGTGCGAGCACAGGGCACTATCCACACATCCCTTCCGGGGAGCCTGTGCAGCCCGCCACTGCCAGGGTCCCGGGATCCAGGGACAACTCCCCCGGGAGAACGCACGGTGCGCCTCAGGCTGGTGCAACGTCACGCCGGCCTCTGCCGCCGCAGACTCCACCCGCACTCCGTGCCCCTCCCTAACCCCCGGCCTGGCCTGAGTCAGCCGGAGCCCCCGAATCAGCTGCTCCTTTAACCCCGTCCTGTCTGAGCGAAGAACAGACGCCCTCAGGTGACCTACACGCACAGGTGGGGCCAAATCCAAAGCTGAGCCCCTGGGAGCTGTGAGAACAAAGAAGAGAAAGGGAAATCTCTCCCAGCAGCCTCAGAAGCAGCAGATTAAAGCTCCACAATCAACTTGATCTACCCTGCATCTGTGGAATACATGAATAGACAACGAATCATCCCAAATTGAGGAGGTGGACTTTGAGAGCAAGATTTATTATTTTTTCCCCTTTTCCTCTTTTTGTGAGTGTGTATGTGTATGCTTCTGTGTGAGATTTTGTCTGTATAGCTTTGCTTTCATCATTTGTCCTAGGGTTCTATCCATCCGTTGTTTTTTTTTTCTTTTAAAAAAATTATTTTCTTAATAATTATTTTTTATTTTAATAACTTTATTTTATTTTATTCTTTCTTTCTTTCTTTCCTTCTTTCTTTCTTTCTTTCTTTCTTTCTTTCTTTCTTTCTTTCTTTCTTTCTTTCTTTCTTTCTTTCTTTCTTCCTTCCTTCCTTCCTTCTTTTTCTCCCTTTTATTCTGAGCCGTGTGGATGAAAGGCTCTTGGTGCTGCAGCCAGGAGTCAGTGCTGTGTCTCTGAGGTGGGAGAGCCAACTTCAGGACACTGGTCCACAAGAGACCTCCCAGCTCCACATAATATCAAAGGGTGAAAATCTCTCAGAGATCTCCATCTCAACACCAGCACCCAGCTCCACTCAACGACCAGCAAGCTGCAGTGCTGGACACCCTATGCCAAACAACTAGCAAGACATGAACACAACCCCACCCATTAGCAGAGAGGCCGCCTAAAATCATAATAAGTCCACCGAAACCCCAAAACACACCACCAAACGTGGACCTGCCCACCAGATAAACAAGATCCAGCCTGATCCACCAGAACACAGACACTAGTCCCCTCCACCAGGAAGCCTACACAACCAACTGAACCAACTTTAGCCACTGGGGACAGACACCAAAAACAATGGGAACTACGAACCTGCAGCCTGCAAAAAGGAGACCCCAAACATACTAAGATAAGCAAAATGAGAAGACAGAAAAACACACAGCAGATAAAGGAGCAAGATAAAAACCCACCAGACCCAACAAATGAAGAGGAAATAGGCAGTCTACCTGAAAAAGAATTCAGAATAATGATAGTAAAGATGACCCAAAATCTTGGAAATAGAATAGAGGAAATGCAAGAAACAGTTAACAAGGACCTAGAAGAACAAAAGATGAAACAAGCAACAATGAACAACACAATAAATGAAATTAAAAATACTCTAGATGGGATCAATAGCAGAATAACTGAGGCAGAAGAACTGATAAGTGACCTGGAAGATAAAATAGTGGAAATAACTACTGCAGAGCAAAATAAAGAAAAAAGAATGAAAAGAATTGAGGACAGTCTCAGAGACCTCTGGGACAACATTAAACGCACCAACATTTGAATTATAGGGGTTCCAGAAGAAAAAGAGAAAAAGAAAGGGACTGAAAAAATATTTGAAGAGATTATAGTTGAAAACTTCCCTAATATGGGAAAGGAAATAGTTAATCAAGTCCAGGAAGCACAGAGAGTCCCATACAGGATAAATCCAAGGAGAAACATGCCAAGACACATATTAATCAAACTGTCAAAAATTAAGTACAAAGAAAACATATGAAGAGCAGCAAGGGAAAAACAACAAATAACACACAAGGGAATCCCCATAATGTTAACAGCTGATCTTTCAGCAGAAACTCTGCAAGCCAGAAGGGACTGGCAGGACATATTTAAAGTGAAGAAAAGGAAAAACCTACAGCCAAGATTACGCTACACAGCAAGGATCTCATTCAGATTTGTTGGAGAAATTAAAACCTTTACAGACAAGCAAAAGCTGAGAGAGTTCAGCACCACCAAACCAGCTTTACAACAAATGCTAAAGGAACTTCTCTAGGCAAGAAACACAAGAGAAGGAAAAGACCTACAATAACAAACCCAAAACAATTAAGAAAATGGGAATAAGAACATACATATCAATAATAACCTTAAATGTAAATGGATTAAACGCTCCCACCAAAAGACACAGACCAGCTGAATGGATACAAAAACAAGACCCATATATATGCTGTCTACAAGAGACCCACTTCAGACCTAGGGACACATACAGACTGAAAGTGAGGGATTGGAAAAAGATACTCCATGCAAATGGAAACCAAAAGAAAGGTGGAGTAGCAATTCTCATATCAGATAAAATAGACTTTAAAATAAAGACGATTACAAGAGACAAAGAAGGATAATACATAATGATCAAGGGATCAATCCAAGAAGAAGATATAACAATTGTAAATATTTATGCGCCCAACATAGGAGCACCTCAATACATCAGGCAAATACTAACAGCCATACAAGGGGAAATCGACAGTAACACATTCATAGTAGGGGACTTTAACACCCCACTTTCACCAATGGACAGATCATCCAAAATGAAAAGAAATAAGGAAACAGAAGCTTTAAATGATACATTAAACAAGATGGACTTAATTGATATTTATAGGACATTCCATCCAAAAACAACAGAATACACATTTTTCTCAAGTGCTCATGGAACATACTCCAGGATAGATCATATCTTGGGTCACAAATCAAGCCTTGGTAAATTTAAGAAAATTTAAATTGTATCAAGTATCTTTTCCGACCACAATGCTATGAGACTAGATATCAGTTACAGGAAAAGATCTGTAAAAAATACAACCACATGGAGGCTAAACAATACACTACTTAATAACGAAGTGATCACTGAAGAAATCAAAGAGGAAATTAAAAAAAATACCTAGAAACAAATGACAGTGGAGACACGACGACCCAAAACCTATGGAATGCAGCAGAAGCAGTTCTAAGAGGGAAGTTTATAGCAATACGATCCTACCTCAAGAAACAGGAAACATCTCGAATAAACAACCTAAACATGCACCTAAAACAATTAGAGAAAGAAGAACAAAAAAACCCCAAAGTTAGCAGAAGGAAAGAAATCATAAATTTCAGATCAGAAATAAATGAAAAAGAAATGAAGGAAATGATAGCAAAGATCAATAAAAGTAAAAGCTGGTTCTTTGAGAAGATAAACAAAATTGATAAACCATTAGCCAGACTCATCAAGAAATAAAGGGAGAAGACTCAAATCAATAGAATTAGAAATGAAAAAGGAGAAGTAACAACTGACACTGCAGAAATACAAAAGATCATGAGAGATTACTACAAGCAACTCTATGCCAATAAAATGGACAACCTGGAAGAAATGGACAAATTCTTAGAAATGCACAACCTGCCAAGACCGAACCAGGAAGAAATAGAAAATATGAACAGACCAATCATAAGCACTGAAATTGAAACTGTGATTAAAAATCTTCCAACAAACAAAAGCCCAGGACCAGATGGCTTCACAGGAGAATTCTATCAAACATTTAGAGAAGAGCTAACACCTATCCTTCTCAAACTCTTCCAAAATATAGCAGAGGGAGGAACACTCCCAAACTCATTCTACGAGACCACCATCACCTTGATACCAAAACCAGACAAGGATGTCACAAAAAAAGAAAACTACAGACCAATATCACTGATGAACATAGATGCAAAAATCCTCAACAAAATACTGGCAAACAGAATCCAACAGCACATTAAAAGGATCATACACCATGATCAAGTGGGGTTTATTCCAGGATTGCAAGGATTCTTCAATATACGCAAATCAATCAATGTGGTACACCATATTAACAAATTGAAGGAGAAAAACCACATGATCATCTCAGTAGATGCAGAGAAAGCTTTTGACAAAATTCAACACCGATTTATGATAAAAACCCTGCAGAAAATAGGCATAGAGGGAACTTTCCTCAACATAATAAAGGCCATATATGACAAACCCACAGCCAACATAGTCCTCAATGGTGAAAAACTGAAAGCATTTCCACTAAGATCGGGAACAAGACAATGTTGCCCACTCTCACCACTCTTATTCAACATAGTTTTGGAGGTTTTAGCCACAGCAATCAGAGAAGAAAAGCAAATAAAAGGAATCCAAATCGGAAAAGAAGAGGTAAAGCTGTAACTGTTTGCAGATGACATGATACTTTACATAGAGAATTCTAAAGATGCCACCAGAAAACTACTAGAGCTAATCAGTGAATTTGGTAAAGTAGCAGGATACAAAATTAATGCACAGAAATCTCTGGCATTCCTATACACTAATGATGAAAAATCTGAAAGTGAAATCAAGAAAACACTCCCATTTACCATTGCAACAAAAAGAATAAAATATCTAGGAATAAACCTACCTAAGGAGACAAAAGACCTGTATGCAGAAAATTATAAGACACTGATGAAAGAAATTAAAGATGATACAAATAGATGGAGAGATATACCATGTTCTTGGATTGGAAGAATCGACATTGTGAAAATGACTCTACTACCCAAAGCAATCTACAGATTCAATGCAATCCCTATCAAACTACCAATGGCACTTTTCACAGAACTAGAACAAAAAATTTCACAATTTGTATGGAAACACAAAAGACCCCGAATAGCCAAAGCAATCTTGAGAAAGAAAAACGGAGCTGGAGGAATCAGGCTCCCTGACTTCAGACTATACTACAAAGCTACAGTCATCAAGACAGTATAGTACTGGCACAAAAACAGAAATATAGATCAATGGAACAGGATAGAAAGCCCAGAGATAAACCCATACACATATGGTCACCTTATCTTTGATAAGGAGGCAGGAATGTACAGTGGAGAAAGGACAGCCTCTTCAATAAGTGGTGCTGGGAAAACTGGACATCTACATGTAAAAGTATGAGACTAGGGCTTCCCTGGTGGCGCAGTGGTTGAGAGTCCGCCTGCCGATGCAGGGGACGCGGGTTCGTGCCCCGGTCCGGGAAGATCCCACATGCCGCGGAGAGGCTGGGCCCGTGAGTCATGGCCGCTGAGCCTGCGTATCCGGAGCCTGTACTCCACAACGGGAGAGGCCACAAGAGTGAGAGGCCCGCGTACCACAAAAAAAAAAAAAAAAAAAAAAAAAAAAAGTATGAGACTAGATCACTCCCTAACACCATACACAAAAATAAACTCAAAATGGATTAAAGACCTAAATGTAAGGCCAGACACTATCAAACTCCTAGAGGAAAACATAGGCAGAACACACTTTGACATAAATCACAGCAAGATCCTTTTTGACCCACCTCCTACAGAAATGGAAATAAAAACAAAAATAAACAAATGGGACCTAGTGAAACTTCAAAGCTTTTGCACAGCAAAGGGAACCATAAACAAGACCAAAAGACAACCATCAGAATGGGAGAAAATATTTGCAAATGAAGCCACTGACAAAGGATTAATCTCCAAAATTTATAAGCAGCTCATGCAGCTCAATAACAAAAAAACAAATAACACACTCCAAAAATGGGCAGAAGACCTAAATAGACATTTTTCCAAAGAAGATATACAGATTGCCAACAAACACATGAAAGAATGCTCAACATCATTAATCATTAGAGAAATGCAAATCAAAACTACAATGAGATATCATCTCACACTGGTCAGAACGGTCATCATCAAAAATCTAGAAACAATAAATGCTGGAGAGCGTGTGGAGAAAAGGGAACACTCTTGCACTGCTGGTGGGAATGTGAATTGGTACAGCCACTATGGAGAACAGTATGGAGTTTCCTTAAAAAACTACAAATAGAACTACCGTATGACCCAGCAATCCCACTACTGGGCATATACCCTGAGAAAACCGTAATTCAAAAAGTGTCATGTACCAAAATGTTCATTGCAGCTCTATTTACAATAGCCAGGAGATGGAAACAACATAAGTGTCCATGATCGGATGAATGGATAAAGAAGATGTGGCACATATATACAATGGAATATTACTCAGCCATAAAAGAAACGAAATTGAGTTATTTGTAGTGAGGTGGATGGACCTACAGTCTGTCATACAGAGTGAAGTAAGTCAGAAAGAGAAAGACAAATACCGTATGCTAACACATATATATGGAATATAAGAAAAAAAATGTCACGAAGAACCTAGGGGTAAGACGGGAAGAAAGACACAGACCTACTAGAGAATGGACTTGAGGATATGGGGAGGGGGAAGGGTAAGCTCTGACAAAGTGAGAGAGTGGCATGGACATATATACACTACCAAACGTAAAATAGATAGCTAGTGGGAAGCAGCCGCATGGCACAGGGAGATCAGCTCCGTGCTTTGTGACCACATAGAGGGGTGGGATAGGGAGGGTGGGAGGTAGGGAGACGCAAGCGTGAGGAGATATGGGAACATATGTATATGTATAACTGATTCACTTTGTTATAAAGCAGAAACTAACACACCATTGTAAAGCAATTACACTCCAATAAAGATTAAAAAAATAATAAAAATAAAGATGTAAAACAATAAAAAATAAATAAATAAAATAAAAGTAAATGTTCTCCTACTACCTTTCTTTATTGAAAAGAATCTTGGATAATGCAAGACAACTGTTTAAAAAACAACAGAAACAAAACAAAAGCAGTACTTTCAATCATGTATTTGTGTGAACTTGGATTTTCTTAATCCTCTGTGAGCAAAAACAAAATTCAGATACAAACTGGTTGCCGAGACCAATAGCAGACTGCCAATTCCAAATTTTCATGTTCTTCAAGTAGCTGCTTTGTTCTCATTAACTTATAAAATAACTGTACAGTAATAAAATACCATAGAAAATACTACATACATATGTAGTAAAGTTCTACATAAGATTTTATTTTTCACAAAGATTGTGGTACTAAATGGAAAGTTTGGAAACTTCAGCCCTTGATCATTTGGACAATGGGACGGGGAGGGTGAGGTTCCATGCATAAGACCCTCTGGTTCCTGCTCTACCCCTGAATGTTAAGACCACCTCTTTCTCTTTCCTGTCCAACCCCCTGTGGCTCTGCAGGAACCAGGAAGAGACGGAGATTCAGAAAGCTGAAATGGAGCCTGCAACCCTTTTCTGCTGCACGGGTCCACTACACAGAAGTGACCCTGCTTCAATGCCCAGCAACTTCCACCAGCCTCTCCTTCCTTACTCTAGGTAATACTGACTTAGAAAACAATGCAAGCCAGTCTTGCTAAGATCTCAGGGCTTCCAGGTCTGGAAAGTTTGCACTCTTATCCAGGAACTTCCTTCCCTCTCTGGCATTCTTCAGTTTAATCCATTGATTAGTGAAAACTGCTAATGACACGCCATAAGGAAAAATACCAACAGGAAAAGGTAGAGACAAACAGGAACGTTGAGCCTGGCCATCTCTTTGGGAAAATTCCAGAAGTAAGGGGTAGACAGAAAGGTGAAAACCTACAAAAGAAAGCATGTGGGAGAGCTGTGGGCCTTTTCACTTTTGTATAAATATACGTAAGAAAATATATGTAAGACCATATTCTATATTCTACAGTAAAGTGCCATTATCTTTGTTATAATTTTCCAAGTAAATGTGGTCACGTTCAAACACTGCAGCTTCAGTTCCACTATATTTCATATTATTTAGCCACTATACACAGTAAGCCTATTTCAACCATAACATCTCTATATCACACACACACAAAACGTTTCTGCATTCTGCATTTATGCCAAAACATTTCAAGTTAGAGGAATGACACATTATTTCAAGTCAGAGGAATGACCAAGTAGATAATCCCTTAGAGGTGGTTCTTAATCTGAATTGAACTACACCTCGCATAGTTATCCTCTACAGGTTTAGAGATTCTGAAAAGTTGGAAGCTTGTTAGTTTGGTGACTTTCCAGTACAATATGAGAATTCTATCTGTCTGAAACAGGAATAGCCGTAGTTAACTGGTGAAGCTGAATCATGGGTTCATGGAGGTTCAGAAATGTATTCTATTCTGTATCCTACTTTTGTACATGTTTAAAATTTCCCATAATGAAGTTTTTAAAAATAAAATGTATCTGCCTTCCTTGAGATCTATTTTAAAACAGATTCTATCAGCCAGCTTCATCTAACTCTTCCTGTGACAGAAGTCACACACTAACCAGCCTCGCCTACGAAGACTAACACGTTCTTTCTGTTCCCTTTGGCCCTGCTTTGCAATTTTTCTTTATTGAATGTTCTCACACTTCTAACATTCACTTATTCACACTCTTCAGACGTCACTAGAGACTTTCTGTCCAATACTTCACTTCCCTATATACCCAAACAGAGAAGAGAAAAATCCTGAGCCTGATGTAATTCAAGTTCTATAACATATCTTACAGTTCGGGGTCAGCAGATATGATTACAAATAAAGGTCAATACAAAAACAATGTAAGACTGCTCCAAAATGCAAACGAATTTTCCAGAAATTCTAAAACCACTGAGTCCCTGTGAGGCCTCACAATCTTTATCACAAAAATCAGCAGCTTATAAAGAATTTTAGCCAAAATGTGCACAAAATAAAACAGTATATTTGCCCTTGGGTTGGGCTGTAGGGAGTAAAACGATGCCTTGTCACCTTAGCTGGCTTGCTGTGGGTAGCTCTCCTGACACTTCCCCAAATAAGACAGAAGCTCTTAGATCTTTGATTTAAACCCTTACATCGATTTCTCAAAGTTGCCATTTTTCTTTCCTTCCTTATCCTTTCTTCCCTTCCGGCTTTGTGACATTAACAAGCTAAGTAGGACCAGAAATCAATTGTCCTTTACCCTCCTGACTTGGTTCCTCAACGCCAGCCCCTGCCTGATCTCATGCTCTTGTTTTCACTCAATGCCCTTCTCTGGCCATGAAGCTTCGGAGGTGAACAGGACACTCTCTGTCTTCAAAGGGGTCACTTTCTTCTCTCCTTTGACCCTGGGTTCCTGTGTTCCAGTGCCCCATCTTGCTGAAAGGTGAGGGCCTGTTTAACTTAAGCCTTGGCATGGAGTCAAGGTAATTGTTGTCAGGTTTTGGGTTTGTTTCTAACAAAAACCCATGGACAAATAATGTACATAAAATAAAAGCAAGACGTGTCTAGCAGTTCTTTTGAGAAAAATCAGGAGGTATTTTAGGCCATTCCCACTAGAGAGCACTAGACCCAGCACAAGTCCTCAATCACCTCTTCTGCCACCTGCCTTCACCCCTCGCTGCCCCTTATGCCACCCTAGCTGTATGATTCTAAAAACCTCTTCCACATACACAAGGTCCGTACAGAACTGTGACCTTGCCTGTTGTAGAAAGTTGGAATTCCTGAAATAGATTTTATACCCTTCCTACCGATGGAGCTCAGGCCCCATCTTATTGGTTTCAGACCCTGCCTCAAATAGGGGTTCTGACACTGCAGTGAATTCAAGGGCTCTAGAGACAGACACAGCTGAGCCTGAGGGATTCTTTTTTTTTTTTTTTTTCATCTTTATTGGAGGATAATTGTTTTACAATGGTGTGTTAGTTTCTGCTCTATAACAAAGTGAATCAGTTATACATATACATATGTTCCCATATCTCTTCCCGAGCCTGAGGGATTCTAAGGGTAGGTGTGGAGGTGCCAGGAATAGATAAACAAAGAACAAAGCTTGTCAGTCTTACCATAGCCTGCTCATAATCACATTATATACCTCTCATGCTTTCTAGCAGTTTCTACACATCACAACCCTGTTCTAACTTTATTTTACAGGTTAGGAAAAACCGAGGTCCAGATTCATCCAAAGTTACTTGGCATCCAGCCCACCACCAGCATCCCCTCTGGGCAGGAGTCACTGAAGGTCAGTTAGGTCTCAGGACACTGATGACAACCTTGAATGTGTGGCCCTTTCTCCTTCGCAACCATGAGAGCAGCAGACACAGGCCGACCCCAGGAAGCGTCTGATCTCTCAGTCCAGCACAGTCCTCTGTCCATGCTCTCCAGCCAGACCTCCAGGAATAAAACTGTGTTTAACAAAATTGTGTTTAAAGCTCAGAGAGGGCTTCCCTGGTGGCGCAGTGGTTGAGAGTCCGCCTGCCGATGCAGGGGACACGGGTTCGTGCCCTGGTCCGGGAGGATCCCACGTGCCGCGGAGCGGCTGGGCCCGTGAGTCATGGCCGCTGAGCCTGTGCGTCCAGAGCCTGTGCTCCGCAACGGGAGAGGCCACAACAGTGAGAGGCCCGCGTACCACAAAAAATAAATAAATAAAATAAAGCTCAGAGAGACCACACACTGTGGGGAAGCGTGGGGGCATTTCAGTAAGAGGCTGCTAGAACTTACAGGATTGGGGCTTTGGTTTGGTGGTTTGGGGGAGGGTTCAAGGAACAGAGTTTCACTCTGGACTGGGTGCTGTCAGGAAGGGGGGCTAATCCTTTGATCATGTATCTTAATAAATCTCATCTAGGACAGATGGGAGCAGTGCTAAAGCCGTCACTGGTACAGCAGCAGCGGTGACTGGGATTTGGCAGGAGAGGGGTGTTTGGTATTTTGCAATTTGCAGTGATCTTGTTTTTGTCCATGCTTAGGTGAAATTACAAAGTGGTCTTGTTTATTGTTTCACTTCATCATGGTCATACCACGACCTTGTCTGAGGTTGGTGTCCTGTGAGGTTGTTTACGTCCTACCGGGAAACACCATGGTCCAGCTGGAGTTGCTGGGCCAGCTCCAGAAAACATCCCAGGTGTAGCTATCGCTGGCTATTTCCTGGCTATAGGGGGCTGCTTCCCCCCGCCCCCCCCGCCACCCCTCAGCTCTCTTTAGTCTTGTCTTTTATGCCTGGAAGATGTCGTGGGGATTAGATTAAATGAAATAGTACAGCACAATACCCCACAACTTCCTGTTTAAGTAACCAGCTCTGGTATGCTCTCTGTTGTTTTGGCAATTGTGTCTCTACCTCCCTGAGGACCTGAGAAGGGCCCTTCTGACAAATACCTCTCATTATCATCCCAAACCCAACATTATGACCATCGTCTGACTTAGGTGACAAACCTCTAACATCATCCAACCAGGAAGCGACAGTCAGGACTCGAACTCAGACCTTCTGCTTCCTGACCCTTTGCTTTCCGCACATGCTGTGACGATGGCACCAGCTAGTGACAGCCCACGCTAGAACCTGGGCTTGCAATTCCAAGTCCAGTAGGGCTTTTTCACAAGACTATTGACTTGAGTCTGAAATTCTCCTATTAGAGATCAAGGTCAGGGCAACGACAGAAAGGGCATAGAGTCCGTACGTTGTCTATCAGATAGGGGCACTTGTGGGGCTTGCTGCAATCCCTCCTGACTCTGCAGGGCAAAGGCACAGATTGGGACAGACAATGCAGTGAGACCTGAGGCCAGGAGCTATGCTGGGTCACATCAGAAGGGTCTCAACCTTATTCCCCTCCTCTTACCCCCTGAGATTCACACCCCACCTCCTCATTCTTCTACATTCTCTACCAGTTCCTATCTGAGGGCAGATTCTGCGGTGAGTTTGTTCTTCACGATCTTTGCAGACCCCTCAAATGACACAAAGATCAGAACAATCAATGAAATGTCCAGGAGGAGGGTCCCTCTCCATTCTGCAGTCTTCACGCCTACTTCTGCTGGAGGCTTGTAAGTCAAAGTTGGAAAAGACAACATATTTAGGCTAATTTATACTTATTTCTGGTTCTCTGGGCTTTGGGGTAACAAAGATGGAAAAAATATGCAGAAACAACTTCTTTTCAGGGTTTTCAAACTATTCTATGGGGTTGGGGCGCGGCAAGAGAATGGGTTTCTCCTTTATACAGGTTTTATAACCCACTGAAAAATATTTTTCTACCCCTCAGCTTGGGAAACAGGCAATTCTCAACCCAAGACGGGCTCTACAGTGAAGAGACCTAGCTTTCTGCAGAAGACTCATTCCCCAATCTTCCTTGTGTTTATTTTCAGTTATCTCAGCACAGAATGTTCTCTCAGGCAAGGTCAATTAAGAGACACTCTCTGAAATACAAATACAGTTGAGTTGGATCACAGAAAGAGGACTTGGTTAAATATATAGAAATAGTGGTTTCTACTATTAAATTAGTTTGCTTCCTGTCAAGTCAAATCTGCATCTCAGTTTTCTTCTCCAAGATCCCTAACTACCAGGACGAGGTAAGAACAAAATAGGATTTCCACCAACAACACAAATGCCCAACCTTCCCGTGCAGAGTTTCTGTGGAATTCCACGCCACCTTGATACAACCTGTATGCTCACTCGAGGGAGGAGAAAAAAGTGAAAGACGCATCCATGTAACTTACAACATGAGTATGATACCCCCATGGTTGTTAATAAATACTTTATTATGAATCATCACGTGGGAAATGAGTAGAAAATTAGGAATCCTTTTTACAAAATCTAATGTTTCTGACTCTGGTGTCTTAGAACCAAAATGAAGCTATTTTTCATTCATCTGTAAGCTCCTAATGTGTTTTATTCAATGCACTATTAAAACATAAGGGAACCCAAAAAGGGAACATAGGTTGATGAGCCAACAAAATCATTAGTCACATAGCTTAGAAACTCATGCTGGATTGATTTTGGTTAAGTTCGGAGAGGCTCTAATTATTTGGTAATCATGGAAAGAGATCGTTTAGATAATTTATTCATAAAATCCTGTTAAGACTTTCAATATTCTGGCTCTTTTAACATGAGAATTAAGAGGCAAAATGCTCAAGTCCATCACTGTAACCTAATGGATTTAAGCATTGTTTTAAAAAATTGTGTCGTCCCTAGTAGAAGAAGCTAAAAGGCAGCCTAAGGCAACATGGAGAGCAGGCAAGGAGGAAAGTGGGACACAAGAAGGGGACCCAAGGTCAAGAAGGAACCGGGCTGCTTTACCCACAGCACCAGCTGGAGCAGTGTCCATCTGTTCAGGAAGACCCAGGCTGAATACCAAAATGAGCCAGATTGTGATGAATTTCGCCGCCCACATGTTATCTCCACAATTTAAATTTCTCTCTGGCAAACTTTTTTCTCTGAGGGAGGAAATTAGAAGAGGGATCCTATCTGCTTCACCTTTTTATCCCCCAACTCCTGTCCCCTTGCCTAGCATATAACAGGTGCTAAATAATGGCTTAATTAAAAATCTCTCCACTTGGGACATCTCTAGGACAAGTCTAAGGTCTGAGTACCATCTCCACGGTCAAAGTGTTCCCTCGGGGATGGGGGTTGGGGAATGACTTAGCAAGCTTTTTTATCTTCATGGGGATACAAGGCATGGAAATGGAAGGCTTCGTTCTCTGTTCAAGGGGTTCTAAGTCTCAATGAACAGAGGGAGGGAAATTTGGAGAAATGGGCAACTCTTCTCATTCCCCAGAAACTGTGTTGTGCTGGTGGTGACGGGCCTATCCTATAAGCCCTATAGGACAGATGGACAACAGGAGGCCGAGAAAAGAAAACCCCGTTTTCCTGACGTCTTCCATTCCCATGGCCGTCATGGCGGACGCAGGCTCTTCCCCAGCAAGCCTGTCCCAGCTCAGCCAGGTTCAACTGAGCTGCCCTGGGAGAAGATAGATGGAAACCGGGAGACTTCAAGGCACATTGCCTCGCTCTTGGTCTGTTGCGTTTTATTCCCATCACTGGGCCCAGGAAAATGCATTCAAATGACAATCTCCTGTCCACACACGGACCCCTTGAAGTGACTGGTTGGGGGGAAGAAGAGTCTTATGCATTTTAACAGCAAGCTTGAGTCTCAGTCCTGGGAGGGCCACACTCTGAGACCACAGAACATGGGCCTGCACTGCCCCACTTCTGGCAGGCCAATGGAGGGACCGGTGTGCACCCCGCTGGGGTCACTGCAGCTCAGACCCCGCCCAGAAGCCTGGGGCTGCTGGCAGTACACCAGGGCCCGGACCGCACTCCTACCCTTTCCTAGAAACCAAATGCTGATGGGATCAAAGAGCTGGAAGCCACTTTCTTATTTTGGGAATGGATCTTTTATTTCGTAACTGGTAAAGGGTATTTTCTATGCAAAATCGCTGCTAAGCCATTCACTGTGATGCCTAATATACCTACCCTAATTCTTTTTTTCACTGATAGTCTCAGTTTGCTCTTTCCCAGACAAAGGTTTCTGGATTAATTGTGCTGATCTTTCTCAATCAAAAAAGAGGTGAGATATCTCCAGAACACTAACTTTATGAACGTGGACAGTACGTTATTATTACACGTCCATTACTACAATGACCAGAATATTCTTTACAATGCTTCAAAATTGGGTTTGTAATGATTACCTGCACAGGAGGCTTACCAATGACTCACATTTTATGAAAAGGATTTTAAGTCCATGTGTATAATGCTACCGAGATAGAATTCTCCAGGAAGAGAATTCCTCTTTTATTTATTTTTTGCCAACAATTTTGGAGGCAGGGTGTTAAACTGATTGAAGTTTCACAAGATTGACATTATTGCTTGAAGTGCTTGAATTGGTTACATTAAAAAAAAAAAAAAAAAGGTACAGATTATTTTAAATAAAAACTAAAAAAAAATTTTTTTAGCAACAAAGTCAAATAAATGAATGCCACACAAATACAGTTAACTATTCTGGTTATACAGAAATGGAAGCCCAAATAAATTAATTCAATACCGAAAAACAAATTTAATTAGGCAGAAACATAGGAAATCATTTTCCCTGACCCATGCCACTTACATGAGTTAATCACACTAGTGCTGATAAATGCCTTGACCATATAATAGCAAACGAGGGCAAAACATTTAGTGCACAATATTTTAATACACGTGAATATACAAAGTTGATCAAAATGCAATGTTTAAAGATAAAATCCATCTGTAATAAAGCTACACTCCAATATCTAAAATAAGCCCTAAGCCCCAGTTAGAACATAGTTTGTTAGGCATGCCCATGAGAATTAAGGGTATCCATGAAAATAAATGCACAGGGACCATTTCTGTCATTCTTTTCCCCATTTCATCTGAAATCCAAAATATACCAGGCTATAAAACCAATATGACTGGTTTCCTAGTCAGAGCACCACCCTCTTGGGCTGCTCCCTTGGCTCTCTTCAAACCAGCCCACTTCGTGTTGCCTCGGAATGGAAAACGCATCAGAATAACAGGACTGGGCGTCAGCATTCTACCAACATTGACTTTCAAACAAATGAAGGTTTTTATCACACTGTAACATAATCTAGATGTTAAACAAGAAGTAACCAATAAAGCAAATATTCCTTCTCTTTTTAAAGTGGAAAACACTGCAACTTATTTTAAAACACCCAGCAGTTAAAAGGAATACAGCAGGCCTGCTCACTCCTGCCAGAAAACGACACACAAAAACCCTGGCCACTTGAGGGAATATTGCTGAGCCTTTGTGCTATTGTTGACCTCAGAATGGTCTCACACATCCCACACCATCTCTGCTTCACACAATGAATGAGGGATGAAAAATAAAGAAGTGTTTATGTGCTCTAGTCTTCACATAAAGTGAAATGACTGAGGGGGAAATGTAGCTGCCTCGTGTTTCTTTCGTTTATTAAAGAGGAAGGGGGAAGAAGTTCCCAGATAGCTCTAAAGTTTAAAAAACTGATGGAGTGTTGGCGGATAAGTGTGTTTTGGTCTTTTTTTCAATCTTCTTTCCCTGCAACACACAACCATTTTAGTGTCTCTGTGTTAGCTTCGATACTTATTTTTTTTAGTCCAAGAATTTATCCGTGAATACTGAATTTTAACTAACCTTTTCTACTAAAAGGCATTATTTCAGTTAAGTCACTGGGAAAAACTTTTTACACATCAAAAAAAAAAAAAACTGAATCTATGACTTAGCATTCAGGTATTATTTCCTTAGACTTCCAACTGAAAAATTTTTTTCTAATAAATTAGCTTCAAGAGTCATTTCAAAGATAATTTTCATAGTTTTTCTCATGTATCGGTTCCAAATATATTAAGGATCAATCGGGGTTTTTTTAAACTTTGCAACCTGCAGTCAAATATATGGTTTATGTATAGTACAAACAGCTCCCTCTAACAGTCACCTTCAACTGGAAAGTGTCTCTCCTTAAAAGAGAATAAAAACACACCTTCCACGTACGCCATTACTGCATAAGTTTTGTGGAGGAAAAAAAGACAAACTATTTATAAATATGAATTCACCTCTAAACAAGGCAAGGTATATTTTCATCACTTTTATAAAACAATAACGTGAAGATCACCCTGCTTTTGTCTTCTCCAGTGAAAAGTAAAACATTTCACTTCAAGCATGAACAGATGAAGTGTTGGCATGCTTATGTAAGTTGTGAGCGACAAACAGTTCAAGATACTTCAAAGATAAGAAATCCAGTTTTCATCTAGATAAAGTGCTATGCTCTTAATTGTCGCAAAATGGCCAGTAACATTTTCAATTTCAATTTTAGTTCACATTATGCCACAAGTTTGCATGTTCCTTCGCTGATTTATTAGGTAACAAAATAACAGGTTCACAGTATATTATAGCGCATGGAAGTCAACTGTCTTCCCAAAGGAAGCCAAGATCTACAACTCACAACATTTGTAGGAAACCAAAAACCAGCTCAACAGCAAAACACTGTATCGACCCTTTTAATAAAAGGTGCCAATACTCAAAAGATTTAATAAATACATATGTAACAAAAAGTAACTACGGTGAGATGAGGTTCTTCCAAAAAACTCCGTTTGTCAAGCATCCTGGGAGTCTGAGCCAAAGAAACGCCACCATTTTGTTCATCCCTCCACCCGCCCACTGATACTTCCTTTGACCCACTTGCATCCCCAGCTAACTCCAGTATCTCCTGTAGGGAAGGTTCCATGTTAGCCCTGGAACTTGCCAGGGCCTCAGTACACAGACTGAAATGCTAAAACGTGAACAGCTGTACAATGTGGCTGATGGGAGGAAAGGTGCAGAGCCTTCGTTCTTCCTGGGAAAGGACGGGGTTGGTGCTGCCTAGCTAAGGAGAGCTGGGCGCAAGACAGTCCCTGTGGTGTCTCAGCTCTGCCACCACTGACTGCGGAACACCAGTAGGATCGGAAAGATACCTTGGGAAGCTTAGCAGCGCCGGATAAAGGAGATACAACTCACAGGACAGAAGAAAAGCATCACTAAAAACAAAGAGCATAGAGCTATTTTCCTGAAACTTGGTTTTGGTAGAAAGATAAGAAAAGCAACTTTCCACTGTGCACAAAAGCTACCTCCTCTTGGCTTTGCCTGCCCTGAGCCCCACACCTCCTCAGCCTCTGGAATTCTCATGGCTGGGTGAGCTCAGCCCGGGGCAGCCGCTAGCAACCGCGAACGGCTTCTGTTCACCCTGTTCCACCCGGAGGACGAATTCAGTTTCGAGGTTACTCACTTTCAAACATTTTCACTGGCAAAACTTAAAGCTATAGTTGCAGCTCTAAAAGGTGAGTATCTACCCCATTCTTCTGTCCTTCCGTCAGAAAAGAGGCAGAGAAGCTAAAAACGGGAAGCGGTGTTTCCAGGGACAAGTTAAAGGAATGCATTGAAAGGAGACCCCGGAAGCCATTTAGAAAGATGAGCAAAGACCCCAAAAAGACTGTCGACGTTCATAGGAAATGTCATTCTAATTCAGCCAGACACAGCCAGTGGCATGGCATGTACCTGATCCTAAAATTAGCAAATGTTATTTATCTAAAACTTACTACAATCTGATTGCAGTTAACTCTACCTCAGACTAACATAAAACCACGAGTAGTGCTGCATGTAGAAAAACGAAGGGGGAGAGTCACACAGCCAGACCCCTGAACTCGGAGCCACGCCGCTGGTGGGCCGCTGGGGAAGAGGGACGTCTGCAGAGAAACCAGGTAAGAGTGCTTTGAACATTTCCCCACTCGAATTAGTCCCACAGTCCTTTAAGTTATTCTCTTGACTGATAGAATAAAATATATCCAGATTCTGAATTTTTTGATATATCTGATGTCAGGCCATAGAATTCTTCAATAGCTTGGGCATCTATTTTCTGCAAGCAAAAGAGAAAACAATTCAACGGTTTAACATGATTCCTGGGAGAAGGAAAGAAACACTAATGGAATGCACAAGAAAATGTAAGAAACACTATCATAAAATTGGGAACTTTCAATAGCAAATGGATAGCTCCACAGACCTGACAGAGGGACATGATTACATACATTGCATGTCGTTGGGGAAGAAAGTCACCCTTTAATCTATCAGCAACCATAGGTGGGCGCTCTTGGAAGAAGCCAGGACTTCCATCTTTCAAATGGTAAACTGGGGGAGCTCTTGGGAATAACCTTAATTCTTTCAGGCCATCAGAGTTTCTTCCCTTTAGTGCTACCTTAAGTGGGCTAAAAGAGACCACGTCTTTGAGTGTGGAATTCTCTCCAGCTAGTATTCCTTTACAACAAAATGGATACGTGGAATACTTTGGTATCCTATAAAGATTTCCAGGTTTAACAGATTGAAAAAATATACATTTTAAAATAATAATCAATACAAGAAAAATTTGGTATAATAAAAGAATTTGAATAGAACTTTGAAGTTGATTATTTGGTCCCAGAGAGGGCTTTAGTCACTGTAGGAAACAGGACTTACACATGGGCGGCAAAGAGATCCCATGTCTCCGGCTAATCAATTAACAAGAACGCAGTATTGATGAGTCCACGATCACACCCCTTCTCCCCTTCCGGAGAGAACGGGGAGCAGCAGAATTTAGTTTTGAGAGAAACGTAAGTTGTTTTCAAGTCGGATTATGGGAAAACAGGCCTACTTTAGAAAATGTCCACACACACACATCCCAAAACACCGTCTCTGCCCCACTTCTCTCTGATACAATCATCTGCATACCAACCTCTACAATGTCATCATCAAACAGAAGCCAGAAGCCATGACTTTTCACGATAGTAATATAATGCCCACGATTAGGACCACTGGAAAAGAACAAAGAAAGTCACCAAGTTAACATTTATTTCTCCATAAAACTCTATGTAGCTCTCTACATGCAGTGATTTACTAGGGAAAAAAACCCTCTATCTTCAGGACAGAGAACTTGGTATATATGTCTATTTCCACATTCCTTTGGCCATAACTCACGGAGGGACACCCAGGGGCCGGAGCTGTGCTGGGTATAAGAGAAAGATGAGAAAAACCTCATCTTAGTCTTCTAAGGACTCGCAATCTGCTGGGGGAAACAGACATTCAAATTCAACGAATATTAACACATAATTTTGGTACACCCACTATGTGCCAGACCCATCCTGGCTGTCGGGCTAAAAAGCAGAAAATGAAACGAAGTCCCCACTTGCTTGAGATGAGGGTTGGAGAGGTAATAAACAAACTAAAATACAAATATATTTCAATTGGTGGTAAGTGCCGTGAAGAATACAGCAGAGCAATGGGATGGTGAGCGATAGAGGGAAGGCGGTATTTGATATAACGTGGTGAAAGAAGGCCTCTCTGATGACAGGAGAGTTGAACAGAAGGAATTTCCCTGACGGAAGGGGAAGGGGCGTGTGTGTGTGTGTGTGTGTGTGTGTGTGTGTGTGTGTGTGTGTGTGAGAGAGAGAGAGAGAGAGAGAGAGAGAGAGAGAGAAAGAGGGAGGGAGAAGCCATGTGACCACGTGATGGAAGTGTCGGGAATGGAAAAAAGCAAGTGCAAAGGTCTGGGGGAGGCGCAAGGGTGGGAACAGTTCTTGGCGTGTTCCCCCAGCAGCAAGGCAGCCAGAGCCCAGGGAGCCCGGGGTGAAGGAGGGACGGGAATGGGATATCGCGGCGAAGATTCTGGACTCTGCTGTGAGTGAGCCAGGAAGACACTGGGGAATTTTGAGGAATGACGTGATCTGGTTCAAGTTTTAGAAAGATGTGACACTAAAATGTATAATAACAAGCACGAAAACAGAAAGATACATTACACAAAGCAGAAAGAACCACCAAACAGCTGCTACTATGTAGCTGGGTGTGCACAACTGAGGGAATTTTTAACTCTAAATCTAGAGTTCTGTGTTTTTTCGATGCACCGTCAAAACTGGAAAGCTGAATTTGCCTTAGTTTGCTTCCTTTAAATACAACATGCCCCAAAGGGTCTGTTCCCACCTCTGTCAGGCCACTCTCTCCCCTCCCCCCGAGCTCCAGTCCACAGGCCTCTGTTCTCATACACATCGCGGTTCCCATCTCGGTTCTGTGCCCACTGCAGCTTGCCTGAAACTGTCTTCAGCCATGTTTGCCTTCTTGGCTCTTTTTATTCCTTAGGCCTCAGCTCAAACGTCATCTCGGTAGATAAATCGTTGCCGACCACCTTCCCTAAAGAGGCGCCGCCATTGCTCTCTGTCATTGCCCCGATCGTTCCTCATAGTACTGATCAAAATCATGAAGTGACTTTGCGGTGGTTTGGTTTTGGTGGTAGCAGCCTGGTGCGTTTACTTGTTAACTATCTGTCTTTCCCACTAGATGCCCAGCTTCGTGAGGGTAGGGCCCTGTGTGTCCCGTTCACTGCTGTAACTTCAGATCTTGCTCCGGAACCCAGGGAACGAGGGTTTAAAAATGCTTGCAGGAGAAATCAATGAAGGAGGCTGTGCACCTGAGGCAACTGTGGGCCGGGGGTCCCGGCACAAGAAGGAAGGGCTGAGCTCCCTAACCTCAGAGCTTTCCAGAGCCCACAGCCAGAAGCTACCTGCTCCGTGTATGAGAACAATTCCACCTCTAGTGGGGAGGAATTTAAAGAATCCTCATCAGTAGCGTGCGTGACTCGGCACCAGCTCAGCCTTGCTGCCAGGGCTGCTCTGACCTTGTGCCCCAGTTACAGAGGCTGACTATTCTAGAACTCAGCCTCCTACTTGTCCCCCAGTTCTCATAAGTGGGTCTCTGCCTTGCCCTCACCAGCGTTCCCAGGGACCAGAGTCAGCACCCACAGAGATCCATACTGAAAACCCCTGCGTACCCCACACACCTGACTGCTTTTGCTTCTCCACCTCCTGTCCACATTGCCCACCTCGGCCACCAGAGACCCTCCAGGTACCAGGCTCTGCCTGCCCCCAAGACCTCCTCCCGACCCAGTGTTCATGGCTAGTTTCCAGATCGCTGAACCCCTATGTTCTTTAAAAGAATTAACCGCTAGAAGTATTCTTCAGGGGAAACAGAAAGACGGCTTACAACTGACCGACAAATACAACTTTCTGAGAACGTAAGGCAATAACCCGTGACTTAAAGTTACTCTGCATGGGACAAAACATGAGGTGCTTCAGATGTGAAGCCACAGTTTCTGATACCATCCACTCAGTACAGGGTAAGAAATCAATCCATCCCTCCACGGGGAACCACGCATCCTTTTGGTAATGGTCTGTTCACCACAACCCAGTCCAGGAGAATGGAGAGGAAAAGATACCTGCTCTGTGACAGGCCCTAATCTGAAACCTATAAGGGTGACGGCGTGCCGATCCCAGGGAGGGGACACAAACCCGTCCCAGCGAGCAAAGGATAGCAAAGAGGTGAATTTCCGGCAGACTTTTCCAGGCTTTACACCAAATTACGGAATACAAAATACTTCCTCAAAAGACTTCCAGCAAAGACACTTTGCTTCTCTACATCGAGGGGCCCTCTCTCTTACTCCTTTTTTTTCTGATTATGTACTTATTATAGAATATTGGGGAAAGACTAAAAACTGAATAAAGAATATTTGTTAAGAGTACATTTCAATCATTCAAAATGCCAAAAAAATTTTAAATTCCATCTACTGCTTCCAGTCTTTATTCACACATCTTAAACCATTTCTGAGATCATGCTATACGTGTAACCTGGTTTCTCAATTAAAATCATAGCATAAACATTTCTTTCTCCATGTGATTTCAAACTCCATAAGCGTCATTTATATCCAATGGAGACTTAGTAGTTCCCTTACGAGAGAACGTTTAGATTATTTTTATTATAACACAACTGTTTTATTTTTTACTTGTTTATTAACTGATTTTATGTATGTACGTTTAGATTCATTTTGATGTGACAGATAAACCAGAGCTTGGAGGAGACTCCCCAAAGCACCATTACCGCTGAGTCTCACCAGCCGGGAAGGGTGCGGCGGGGTCCACCTGGCCCGGGGACAGCCCTCCCGCTTCTCCCACGCCGCGCTCCCCACCTGCCCTCACCTGCCGCAGTGGACCACCACCGCGACCAGGTCGTACATGCGGTCCAGGTTCACCGCGTCGCTGGAGGTGTTGAAGAGCCGCAGTTCCAGGGGGAAGACCACCCGGTAAGACAGCTTGGTGTACCTGTGGAGCTGCTCCATGTACTTGAATCGCTTGAGGTGCAGGGCCAAAATCATGGGCAGCTTTTTGACTCTCATCCTAAGAAACCATGACGTAGAAAATCAGTGGTAGCCAACCCCCATGAGAGGAAGAGAATACAACGCCACCTGCACAAATGGAGAGCAGGAGGGGTCCAACAAAATTCAAACCAGCAAACGGCCAAACCACTCGCAAGAATGAAAGGATGCTCGCTTATGTAGAGCTGACTTCTACAGGCTCGGCTAGCTGGAGCCTAGCCAGCAGAGAAAAGCGCAATGGTTGGGGGGGGGGGTGTCTCTGTTTGGTCAAAGGAGACATCCCAGAACTTTCGTACCAATGAAAATATGTGCAATTGCTCTGCATCACTGCCCTCTGCCTCCCAGGGAGAACAGTATTTGGACAAACCCCCTCACCCTGAGATAATGGAGACGAGGGGGGAGAGTTTCTGAGAGAAGGAGGTTGGGGAGAGGACAAGCGGAAAGGTGCAGTCTGGACGCACAGGTTCTGAGGACCGACCAGGCAGGGATGCCTCAGGTAACCAGGCATGCTGGACCCACTCTCCCTCCCTACCCCTGTGCTCCTGGGCAAGTGATTTCCCTTCTCTGGCTCTCAGGTCCCTCGCTTGTAAACGCAAGGGTTGGCTTAGGGCTACATTTACCCAAACAGGCTCATGAGAGCCCTGGAGATGTTAACGGATGTGGGGTTTCCGGGGCCAAGTCTGCACAATGCTCCCTTCTATTCTGAAGGTCCTCCTCGCACATTAGCACACTGAGGGATTTGAGAAATCCTGCAGAAAAGGATTTTCTTTTGGGTTTGATGCAGCATTTCTCCAACTTACATAAACACGGAAAGCTTTTTTCTCTAGATGACCATTAATATTCCTCGGTAGGAAGTCACAAAGACCACAGTTTTACGTGGATAACGCTCCTAGAATAGAGGATTTCCTGGTTGCCTTCCAGGACCCCCTCTATGAAGGTCCTGAATCAGTGTAAATGCTGTTCAACTTGTGCACATTTTCAATGCATATTATTTGTAAAGGACACATTTTAAGAGAATATTACTCAGAAATCTATGGAGTAAAAACCCTGTTCATAAAAATAAGCAAAATAACATCATCGTCAGAAACATAAGATTTATAGTGAACCCTATATTTTTCAGAAACATGACATTTTAATGTATAAACCTCCAGGGCTAAACAGAAAACACCTTCACGACCCATAGGAAGACCTAGATTACATGGGTGGGAGCAGAGGTGAGTTCCTCGACCACTAGCAAGTGATAACTCCTGCCTGCCACCACAGTGACTAAGCTGTCTTAAGTTTTGATGCACCAAGAAAAGATGTGCATGTCTGAGGATGGAGGGCTGGGAGACTGGGCAGAGAAACTATTTCGACCTCAGCTCTAGACCCCTGAGGGTTTTAGGCGGCAGGAATGGGCGTCTGTGAGTTACCCCGAATACACCACAACCATGGGCAGGGTAAACTTAACTCACAGTAAGGCTTCACAGGCTAATGAAAATGTCAAGTTTCTTGGCTTCTGGGCGACAGAATACAGGGAAGGACTGGCTATTTCACACTGTCCAAGAGCCGGAACTGGCTGGTGCTGGTAAAAAGATGGGCAACTCTGGGTCCTGTATCAACTCAGAATCTGATAACTTTCTTATCACCTATCCACAAACTGATGATATTGATTTCCTCATGCTTCCTTATTAAGTGATCTCTTTTTTCTTTTTGCCTGTCTTCTAAATAAGAAGGTCCGATATTTAGGCAGTACGAGCAGTGCTATCGGGTGACCACCGTGTGTTGCGTACTATGCTAAATCCGTTTTATAATTTGTCTTTAATTCCAAGAGGAGAGTGCTTACACTTGCTCACCACTTGTTTACCCCGCACAAGTATCTGGCACGCTGAATGAATGAATGAACAAACAATCAGACGAAAGGGCAACTTCCCCAGGTAGGCGTTCTTATCCTATTTTACCAGTGAGGAAGGTAACTGACTTCTCCAAAGCTACTTGGCTACAAGCCCATGGAACTGGGATTCAAAAATCAGATCTGTCGGGCTCCACCATCACAAAGCCACCCCCTGAGCTAAACCCTTTACGTACCTTTTCTGGGCTTCCTGTTTGCTACAACACGTTTCACAATAATACTTCTGTTCACTACACAGTGTTTCTGTGTTGCTGAAGTCTCTGCGGAGAAAAATATTTTCAACTTAAAAGAAGCCCAAAATGCACTCAGTTTACCATGTTTTAAACCCCCTATTACCTGTAGGGTAATTTTTAAGTGAATGTGGGGAAAGAAGTAATGAGAAAAGATCCTTCTTAGAAGCAGGTGCTATGATGCATTAGAGCATGTCCACTGGGCTGGGTTATGATTTCACCACGAGAGATTTTCAAGTATAGCTTTATTTAATGGGACATAGATAGATCTAAATTAGGATTTCCAACTGATTCAGAAAAAAAATTCAGGGTTTAACAGAGAGTACCTGTAAATTGGAAATAAAATTACAATGGAGGGCTTCCCTGGTGGCACAGTGGTTGGGAGTCTGCCTGCTGATGCAGGGGACACGGGTTTGGGCCCCGGTCCGGGAGGATCCCACACGCCGTGGAGCGGCTGGGCCCGTGAGCCATGGCCGCTGGGCCTGTGCTCCGCAACGGGAGAGGCCACAACAGAGGCCTGCGTACCGCAAAAAAAAATACAAAATAAAATTTAAAAAATTACAATGGAAAAATACTAACTCTAGTAAAAGCCAACCATTTCAGTGAAAGTCGAGTCCAAAAATGTCAGTCATACAAAATGCAAGGTGTCCTTATTACATGGTTAATGAAAAATGGTCTGTCTCAGGTGGTCTGTATTTTCAAAGAGCACAAAAGTAAAGATAATAAAATTTAAAGCATGTTCAGTGGCCCTTATATTGAACTAAGAAAGTCCCAGATGATCAGGAGATGTCTACCAAGCCCTTACTCCCCACCTCCCCACACGCCGGAAGATAACGTCAGCCTGCCTCCTGAGAACAAATGCCACTGGGATGTTATATCTGTATTCACCTTGCCATGAGGTTTTACTGTACTACCTGTGGTTTTCATTTTTTAAATGTCATGGCTTTTCATTCTTCTCTGGTCACTGAGATCCTACTTAACATTCCTGTGGTACTGCTTCAAAGGCTGAATAACATTCAGAATATCATAATACCCCAGAGCCTTGAAAAAGTCTAGGGCATTTCCTTATTCATAGGGAGTGTCCTAGCGCCAGAATGATCAGATTTATTAAATAGAAAATGGTATTTACATGGTATCAATGACTCAACCACTTAAACAGAGCTTATCAAGAGAACACATAGGTTGTTCATTCATTAAATTCCCCAGTGGCTACAGACAGTACCCTGGGCTAGGGGCTGGGGATCCGCAGAGAACGCCTGCCCTCACACAGCTCACAGTCTACCAGAGACACATGCAAGAAGCCACTTGCAACACTTAGTGTTCACTGAAGGCTAAACATAAATCATTTCACACGATTGACTCCCCTGCCTAAAACCCTCCAATAGTTTCTCGGTGCAATCAGGAATAAAATCCAAATTTCTTACCATGGCCAACAGACCGCCTGTCCTCAGAGTCCTGACTGCTCTTCTGACCCACCTCCCGCCCCACCCCATCTCCTTCACTCTGCTCCAGCCCCGCCGACTGGCCTTCTGTGTAGCTCCAGAGTGCCACGCTCTCCCTGCCTCGGGGAATTTGCTGCTGCAATTTCCCCTGCACCGACAGCTTCTTTCCAGATGCTTCCATGGCTGGCCCTGCTCACTGCTCAGAGCTCAGCTTAAATGTCACCTCTTTGGAGAGGACTTCCCCAGCCACTCTCTCCAAACCCATCCAGCCCCTACTCTACTGCTGTCTTGTTTTCTTCTGAGCACTTATCACTACCTGAAGCATCCTCCTGTTTGTTGCATCACCCGCCTCCCCTCTGTGTGAGCAGTGACCCTGTCTGTCTCACTCACTGCTAGAACCCCAGCACTGAGAACAGGCCCAACCCATAATGGCCCTCAATAACGTGTGTTGGCTGAACAAAGGAACAAAGAGAGAATCGTGTGTATAAAGTCCAGGGGAAAGCACAGAGGACAGAGAAATGAACTGGGATTATTCAGGACGTTTCCCCGAGGGGTGATATCTGAGTCAGGTTCGCAAAAAGGGAAAGTGAGCCAGGGGAATAAGAGTCCAGGGTCCCAGACAGAGTGAAGGCTGAGGCCCAAAGGCATGAATGCAAGGTACAGAGCACGCTTCTTAGAAGCTGTGTGGACCGTGTGGCTCTCTAACTGGTCTCTGCAGGGGCGACAGCATCAGACAGTGCTTTTTGGATCACTTCTGGCAGCGCTCTGGGGGAAGGACTGGAGGGGCTCGAGAAGCAAGGAAACAATTTAGAAGGCAATTACACTCAACCCCCAGATTTCAAGTGCTTGGTGCCTAAAACAGACTCAAACTTAGCTGAATGCATACTAGCCAGCTCTTCACGGAGTAACTGATGTGAAATCTCTTCTTGGCCCACACACGGTTTATTGGGGTGGAACGGAACAACCAAAGAGAAGTGGGGGATGAGCCCGGGTGACGGTGGAGATTCACATTTTTGGAATGTCTACCACAGACAAATCTCTTTATCCAACTAAAGAATCAGAATAACTAAGGCAAGCACAACAACAAATAAGGAATTAAACACTTTCTACTCTCTCTTATTCCCCGCCCCCTGCCAAAAAAACACAGAAGTTTTTGTAGACCCACTACGTAGAAATATAGCAGAAGTTGGTACCTAACGTGAAGACCTGATTCACAAAAAACCACCATCCTGCCCAGCCCTAGCTGGCTGGAAGCTCAATGACACAGGAGAGACAGGGTGACGCTTTTAGAGCACCTGTGAGTTGAGAATTGGAAAATGCGGCTAAGTTAGGAAGATAGAGTGGCCCTGGCAAGAAACTGAGGCACAGCAGATCTGTCAGGTGATGCTATACAGTTGTGGGAACAAAAGCAGGCAACAAAGGTTGAGGAAACTTTTCAATGAGAAAATCAAAGAGAAGAGGAGAGAGTAGAGAGGTCTTTTTGACACGGGATAAATTACAACAAAGCACAGAGGAGAGGTTACTGGGAAAGCACAAAACTCTTTGTAGTTCTTTAGAAAGAATCAAAGTGGAAATGAAACACTTTTTAAAAATACACTTTGGAAACAATTCTAATACGAAACAAACACCTTTAAACGGAAACTATGAAACCTAATGGAAATGTATGCAAGAAAACTTGAAAAAAATGGAGAAAAACTATGTTCCTGGGTAAGATGGCTCTAGGTTGTAAAGATAGCTACCATGTCCGTGTTTAATGTCTATGTTTGATACATTTTTAATTAAAATCTTAACTTTTCACTCCACACAATAGCTAAAAAATTGAATTTAAAAGAATTCTCAAGCTAGGCTTCCCAGTAATTTTCATGTCATGACCCACATAAAATAATGGTGCTACGTAGAAATGAGCTGGGGTACACCGATGTGACTGCTTCTCTGGCAGCTCCAGGCTCTGCCCAGCCTCCCAGAAGCTGAGGGGATCTACATGCACCTGTAACCCATCTTCTGGGGCACACCAGCTGGGAAGCTT
The DNA here is from genome assembly GCF_008692025.1 of Phocoena sinus. Classification (NCBI taxonomy): domain Eukaryota; kingdom Metazoa; phylum Chordata; class Mammalia; order Artiodactyla; family Phocoenidae; genus Phocoena; species Phocoena sinus. The sequence continues at coordinate 73,669,112 of NC_045767.1, forward strand.
TGTTCTAGAACCTGCAGCAGTGGTTCACCCAGCTGCTCATCAGAATCACCTGGGGAGCTTTAAAAAAATCTCAATCGCCCCTCACCCTCCCCCAAGCCTAATTACAACAGAATCTCTCCAGGTGGAACCAGGCACTATTGTTCTTAAAGCTCCCTAGGTGGTTCCAGTATGCTGCGTGGGCTGAGAGCCACTGTCCACAATGCTTTGCAAATATTAACATGCACTCATGCACCGGGAAATCTTGTCAAGACGCAGGCTCTGAGTCACGCACTCATTCTTGGAGGAGACCTGAGATGCTGCCGTATTAATGAGATCCCAGGTGATATCAACGGCACTAGTCCACAGACCCCTGCTTGAGTAGCACAGATCTAGAGCGGGGGTTCTCAAACTCTGGTGGTATCAAAACCACCCAGAAAAATTAATTAAAAATAGATGCCCAGGCTCACAAAAGTCGAATATGGCCTGGGCCTCCATTTTTACCAACTTCCCCAGGTGATTCTGATATGCACCAAAGATTGAGAACTACTGACTAGAGCATTAAAGAAGGTCAAAAAAAGAAATCCGAAAGAAAGACATGTCAGATATTAGCAAGCACCATATATAAATAATAACCAAAACCAAGACATAAGTGAGGGAAACAGAGAAACTAATAGATGAGCATATGGCAATGGATGTGTGATGGGGATGTGTGTAAACTTAGCACATAGAGGAAGTTTCCAAAATGAATAGAAAAGACATTTCTTTAAAAATAGAGTAATTTACAAAATAGAGCTTTGGGAGAACTAAAAGGCTGACCTCCCTGGCCCTGGGAGAATGGGAATTCTTAATGACAGGAGGACACAGGAAGAGCAGAGTGGTTTCAGAACATGGAGCCCTTTGAGGAGAACGGTACATTTCTGTGCAGGAACCACAGGGAGGGACTAAGGCCCTGAAGCAAAAGACAAAAAAATACCAAAAAGGACATGGGGGGGATAATTAAGATAAACGTCACATATTTTTGCCTGAGGCCATCCCTGAACTTTTTAAAAGAATAAAAAAAAAACTTTCTCAGTATCCTCCTATGATACAGATGGCTCACTCTGCCTAAGACAGGGTGCTGAGATGTGAAATATTAGAATCATAGCTCAGCTACAGTATGGCTTTAGTGCCTCCTCTAGACCTGTATCCTGAATTAACCACCATTTATATCATCATTTCTCTGGGACAAAAGTTCACTGAAAACACACTGTAATTGATCATCTAAAGCCCTTCAGGAAGGAGGTGGCAGAGATCTTACATTTAAATCCTACAATGTTAGCTTGATTTTTAACTTTTCTCAAAATCAAAACAAATGATAAAGTATCACATCAGAAGAGATAGGCAGGCATGATGTTAAAGAAGAAAACTCCTAATTCTAGTTTGAGAAAGAAACCCTCAAGAATGCAAAGCAAATTAAACCATGAGAGGGGCCAAAAAAGATCACAATCATTCCTCCTCTGTCGCCTCAAATAGAAAAGGCTAACGCATCAGCTGGCGTCATTGACTCCCCGGAACTTTCTCCTGCACTTGGTTCTTTTGGGAAAGGCTGGAAAGCTGCCACCCCCATCACAGAACTCTCAGCGGTGAATGGCGACACCTGGCAGGGCCTCTCTTTATGTTGGGGAGGTGAGACCTTAGGCATATATGAGGACAGGTCTAGGTAAGTCAGTCAAGGTCTATTTTAAGGATGAGGTAAGATGGGGTGGGGCAGGCCCTTCAGGAATATCAGCCTGGACAGTCTGATGAGAATCTGATGTTGTTTAGAAGGTACTCTGAGGCTATTCCGTACCCACCCATCCTGCTTTAACGCCTCCACGTGCCTCTAGCCTGCCTTCATCAGGTATGCATCGCCAATATATACATTTCTCCAAGGAAAAGAAAAGGGCGGGGGGAAACATAATTCTGGGTTACGTTTGTTTATAACAAGGTTCCCCAAAGTTTGGAATTATAACTAACTAGAGTTAGCCCTTTACCTGGTTGGTCTCAAAGCTATAGTCACTGCCATCTGCCCTTCTGAACAGCCCAGAATTTCTTAGAGGGGAGGGAAACAGTCAGCCTCCCAAACTAACTCCCCTTCTCAAAGAAGCAGAAATGGGCAAGTAATACCTTTCCTCCCTCCCCCTCACCTACGACCGGCGCTGGCACAACCTTACCTTTTTCGACTCCCTGTGAACACAAAACCCGGAGGAAATCAAAACCGGCTGCTTTTCACAGGAATATTAGGAGCCCGTGCCATAAACTGAACCATTCAGAAGAAAGAAAGGCCATCCAGGCCCACAAAACGCTTTGCAAACAGAGAGGTAACAAATGTACCCTAGACACCTGGACCCAAGGCATCTGGAGACAAGGGATGAAACGTCAGACCAACAGGAGGTGCTGCAGTAACTCTAAGGGGTGAGGGTAGGCTCAGAATCCTGGGAACTGGAGAGTAATCAGCCCCCAGCTCACACGATACATGACCCTCAGATGGACCAGGACGCTCTTCCAGGTTGGAGTTGGTGCCTTTGCCCTGAAAAACGACTTTCTAACAGCCAAATGGCCACAGCAAGTCTCTTTAATCTACTAGTCTAAAGAGTTCTAAGTAACCTGAACTCCTGATAGAACAATTCTGTTACACAATTCCCACTGATAAAGATCAACAGTGGCTTGAAAGAGAAAGACAAATACCATGTGGTATCACTTATATGTGGAATCTAAAATGTGACACAAATGAACTGATCTATGAAACAGACTCACAGACATAGAGAACAGACTTGTGGTTGCCAAGAGGGAGGGGAGGAGGGGAGGGATGGACTGGGGGTTTGGGATTAGCAGATGCAAACTATTATAGAGAGACTGGATAAACAACGAGGTCTTACTGTATAGCACAGGGAACTATATTCAATATCCTGTGATAAACCATAATGGAAAAGAATGTGTGTGTGTATATATATATATATATATAAAACTGAATCACCTTGCTGTACAGCGGAAATTAACACAACATTGTAAATCAACTATACTTGAATAAATTTTAAAAAATAAACAAAAAAATAAAAATCAATAGTGCCTTGTAGTGACACAATAAAACATCTCTGAGCTGAGGTATTATAAGCAATGGGAAGGCCCACCTGACCACCTGGTCTACACTGGCACCCCCAATACCAGGCACTCTTCTAGACGTGTTTAATGTCCTTCAAAGCACTGATCCCTGTCCATGGATTCCCACTAGACTGTAAGCGCCATGAGATGCATACCTGCTGCTCACCCTTGACCTCCAGTGTCCAGAACAGTGCTGGGCTAATTGTAAGTGCTCATGACCACTTGTCGAAAGGAGGAGAAGACAGGGAGGACAGGAGAAGGGAATTGTGCCTCTACATCAACTTTGAGCACATTTTCAACACACGAGTCAATGCACAATAGCTACAGTAATCCTGGGCATGTGTTGCTCTTATACTCTGGGCTCCTTGCCTTTCCTCAACCCGAATTAAGAGGAAGTTTTTTTCCATAAGTGAGCTCCATACAATGCTGAAAGATGGAGGAAAAGGTAATGCCCTCATTGGTTCTCAGCTCAAAAGTGCATAATTTTTCTTTTCGGCCACGCTGCACAGCTTGCGGGATTCTTAGTTCCCTGACGAGGCACTGAACTCCGGTCGCAGCAGTGAAAGCTCCAAATCCTAACCACTGGACTGCCAGGGAATTCCCATAATGTTTTAAATAACAGAATAGATTAGCTTAGAAAAAGAAAGTAATGGTAGGCATCTGTAGCACTTTTTAACTTAATTGTGTGACTCTGTGATTGTGTGCGTCTCTGTGTGTGAGAGGGAGAGAGGCCGACGAGAGCCCAAAGCACACATCTGTATTAAAGATCAAAACCTTATTTTTAAACGTCATGACTAATGACTTCCACTTGATCCTCTCTCTCCTCAGCAGGACTCTTCTCCAGACCACATACACTTATTTTTAAATCTCTCTCAGGAAAGAAGAAATAGAAAATAATAGGATTATATTCGTTTAACAGAAGGGAAGATTATGTCCTGAAGAAACACAAGATTTCCCCCCCCCATGTACTTACTAGCCTGATCAAAAGCTCAGACCACTGTCAGAATGCATGAGGTTACCTTAGACAGTGGGTAATAGATGTATTCTGCTCCACATCAACAGAAAGGTCAAGAAAATCTTCATCTTTGCTACTAACCTGGAGCAAAAAAAGAAAAAAAGCATTAGGCACAAAATACATAATAGACAAGTAGATAAAACTCTGAACACCTACAGGTAACCAAAAACCATAACTGCAGTCAACGTCAGGTATGGCTTTGTATACTCTCTAGCTACCAGTTACCTTGAAAACAATCCAGAACAAGAGAAAATCCTAAATTCTCCATTTAACCTCATCTGTGTCCAGCTTTGATTCAGGCTTTTCATAATTAAAACTCAACCAGATTTCTCTTCCTGTCCTTTCACTGCCCCCATTGTTTCAAAGCAGGAAATATCAAACAGGTATCCATATAGCTCAGCCTGGCAGAATGATAACAATGGAAATGGAAAAAGGACAAGAGCCTTAAAAAGCCTACTGCTCAGGGCTTCCCTGGTGGCGCAGTGGTTGAGACTCTGCCTGCCGATGCAGGGGACATGGGTTTGTGCTCTGGTCCGGGAGGATCCCACGTGCCGCGGAGCGGCTGGGCCCGTGAGCCATGGCCGCTGAGCCTGCGCGTCCGGAGCCTGTGCTCCGCAAGGGGAGAGGCCGCCAACAGTGAGAGCTCCGCGTACCACAAAAAAAAAACAAAAACAAAACCTAATGCTCAGATGATCACCCTCCATTCAGCTGTCTGCACTTCTTGCCAGTCCCCAGAAATCACTCCCTTCCTCCTGTGCCTAGTCATTCAAACTGTGTGGGGGGCCCGGGCGCTGAATGTGCTATGGGCTGCAGGGTCTCTCTCTCTCTCTCTCTCTCTCTCTCTCTCTCTCTCTCTCTCTCACACACACACACACACACACACACACACACACAGAGCTGTCCTCTGGCCCAGGAAGTGTTGTCCTTTGTAGAACACGCCCATGCTGTCTGTGGTACCAGCCAGACCTGGAGCTGGCCGGGAGCCTGGGCTCACACGGGCCCAGCAGACTGGACTGCTCTCAGCCACACCCATCCCCAGCCCCGGCTGTTTCTTGGCCTGCACAGCTGACACCACACCAATTCTGGGTCTGTACTTATCAAAGCTCACCGAGTGGTGCCTGCCTTCCTGCAGCTCACCAGCTTGCCTGGCATTTCACTGTCTTGGAGTGGGAGGGACAAACTAGCCCAGCAGGAACTTTGAGATGCCCAGTCAATTGGCAGCAAAACAAAAATCATACTCCTGTGAGACAACTATCCTATGACCCAACACTCCAACAGTCAGAGATGTGGACACAATCCTTTATACTTTCATTTGTGTACCTAAGAATGGGTATTGGCAGACTGCCCAACTCCATATCCCGTCTCTGCCACTTATAAAGTGGATGACACTAGGCAAGGTACTTAGCCTCTCTGTACCTCAGCTTCCTCATCTGTAAAGGGGGAGCAGTAAGAGTATCTATTTCATAAGGTTGTTGTAAGGATGAAATAAGATAATACATGTAAAGTGCTTTAAGAAGTAAGTAAGCATTCAACAAATCAAGGATGGAAAAAACATTTAAAATGGCCTAAGGTGGTCAAAAAGTTGGGAACGGGTTACTACACTGTGAGTATCATATTAAATGAAACATTAAATGAAACATGAGACTGCTCTCCTGCACTTCCACCGTCACCATGAGAAGGGTAACCCAGGCTAGCCCACTGCTTCCCAAAAAAAGATGAGAGACCCACAGAGGAGAGCTGTTCTCACTATAAGGTGCCCCAGCCAAGCCCAGACAGGAGCACCATCCCCACCGGCCTGAGACACATACGTGAGACAGCTGAAACGCAGACGTACGGGCTCAGCCAAGGCCAGTTGGATCAGGCGACCCCCCCACCAACCCATGGTTGCATGAACTACAGTAAAAGAATCAGAGTGGATTTAAGTCTCAGAGTTTTAGGGAAGTTTGTAACAAAGCAACAAATATAACCAATACAACTAACATGACAGGCATTCCTCCTTTTACTGAACTTGGCAGATAGTGTGTTTCTTTCAATTTGGAGTTTTGTGGCAACCCTGTGTCGAGCAAGTCTACTGGCAGCAACATTTGCTCACTTCGTGTTTCTGTGTCACATTTTGGTAATTTTCACAACATTTAAAACCTTCTTCATTATTATTATGCTTTACGGTGCTCTGTAATCAGTGATCTTTGGTGTTACTACTATGATCACTGAAGGTTTCAATGATGGTTATCATTTTCTAGCATTAAGTATTTTTCAATTAAGGTATGTACATTTTTTTAGACATAATACTATTGCACACTTAACAGACTACAATATAGTGTAAAAATAACTTTTATATGTATTGGGAAACCAAAACATGTGTGTGACTCGCTTCACTGTGATATTCACTTTATTGCAGTGACCTGGAACCAAACCCACAATATCTCCAAGGTATGTCTGTAGGTATATTTTATTTTTATTCATTTATTGTCTATTTCCCCCTTACTAAAGTGAAAGTTCAAAAGTTCTGTAATGACTAAGATCCTGCCCTTCCAACACTACTCCAGAAAAGTATAAACTCAAATAACTATAAACTAACAGCAACTACCTGAAGGCAATGGAGGCAGATGCGGAGTCCACACGTGGAGGAAAAGAGCTGCAAATAATGAGTTCATGGTTTCACAGCCTTTAGCGGGATCCATGGGGGAAAATGCAGTCTTTCTGGTCTAGGAGCCAGAAAAACCAATCTGGGAAACCATGTCCACTGAGAAGAAGGGAAGGAATCTGAGAAAGTATCCCCAACTCTGTCTACCCACATCTCTGGCTGACCCCTGAGCCACACACATGCACACAGCCACACACAGCAGCTTGGCTGGTGACAAAAGGGATGACCCAAGAGTCAAACTGCTGCCTAGGAAACAGTTTGTAGTGAGTCCAACCAAGATAACTACCTGCTAAAACTAAAGAAACTCAAAACTAAATGAAGAACAACAGCAGAACCCAGAGTCTCTCAAACTGAACATTCTCAATGTCCCAGATATGACCCAAACTTACAATATGTGAAGAACCAGGAAAATGGAAGATATTCTTAAAATAAAAGGAGGCAACTGAGACCAATCCTGGGATGACCCAGATGTTAGAAGTAACAAACAATGATTTTAAATAAGCTTTTATAAATATCTTCAATAAAGTGAAATATATTCACAGTGAATGAACCAAAACATAAGACATCTCGGCAGAGAAATAGAAACAAACAAAAAAAAGACTCAAATGGAAATTCCAGAACTAAAAAATTAATACACTGGATGGACTTAACAGAGAGCTGGAGATGACAGAGGAGACACCAGGGGACTTGAAGAGAGAACAACGGAAATTATCCAAGGAGAAGAATAAAGGAAAAAAAAGAAAGACTGAAATAAAAATTAACAGATACTCAATAAACCTGTTAGATATCACACACATAACTGGAGTCCCAGATGGGGAGGAGAGAGAATAGGGCAGAAAAACGATTTGAAAAATAATGGCTGAATATTCCCTAAATTTGGCGAAAGACATACATTTATAAATTGAAGATACTCAACAAACACCAAGCAGGATAAATACAAAGAAGGCCAGCCAAGGTCAAACTGTTGAAAGCCAAAGGTAAAAAAGCAAATCTTAAAAACATCTAGAGAAAAATGACACGTTACAGCGAGCTCCCTGGTGCCCTAGTGTTTGGAATTCCAGGCTTTCACTGCTGTGGCCTGGGTTCAATCCCTGCTCGGGGAACTGAGATCCCACAAGCTGCGTGGCATGGCTAAAAAATAAATAAATAAACTTTTTTTTTTTTTTAAATGACAAATTACAAGAGAATGATTCTGTTGGAAGCTGGCCTCTCATCAAAAATTACAGAGGCCAGAAGACACTGAACATCTTTAGTATGCTAAAAGAAAAAGCTATCAAAACAGAATTCCTGCATCCCATAAATAGATCCTTCAAGAATGAAGATAAAAGTGAACAGAATTCATTATTAACAGACTTGCACTACAAGAAAGGTTACAGGAAATTCTTTAAACCAAAGGGAAAAGCTAGCAGATGGAAATCCAGATCCTCAAGAAAAAGTGAAGAGCGTCAAAAATGGGAATTATGACACTGTCCTCTGGGGGTTATAATATACGTAAATATAATACATGTAGCAACTATAGCATCAAGGACAAGGTAGGTCAGGGGTGAAAGGAATACGCACCTACACAGTTATAAGTTAACTATGTCTTATGCGAAATGGAACATTATTAATTGTATGGGGACTGTGAAGAGTGAAGAATATACTGTACTCTCCAGAGCAGCCACTAAAAAACAACGTACGAAGATATACTAAGAGGAAAATTAAAATGGAATTGTTCAATGTAATATACACACACACAAATAATCCAAAAAGGGAAAAACATTTAAAAAGCAGAGAAGGAGAAAGAGAGAAACAAAAAGCTCCGGGGGAATAAATAGAAAACAAATAATAAAATGGGAGCCTCAATCCAACCATATCAATAATTATATTAAACACTAATGTAATAAACTTTTCAAGTAAAAGCCAGAAATCGAGTTGAATTTTTTTAAAAAGCAAGACCAGCTACATACTGCCTACAAGAGCTATACTTTAAATATAAAGAAACAGGTAAGCTGAAAAAAATGGATGGAAAAAAATATACTATGTAAAGAGTTAATATACATATACAGTGGGCTATTTAATATAAGAAAATAGATTTCAGACAAAATTATGAGAAATAAAACTGGTATTTCCTAATACTTGGGTCAATTTACTAGAAAAACATAATCAAAAATATGGAAGTCCCTCATAACAGAGCCTCAAAAATATATGAAGCTGGAGCAGTATTCACCAACAAAATGGAATGAACCACATGCTAAAACACAAATGAATCTCAAAAATGTTATGTAAGTGAAAGAAATCAGACACAAAAGACCAGATCTTGTATGATTCCATATATATGAAATGTCCAAAAAAGGCAAATATCTAAAGACAGAAAGTAGCTTAGCGGTGGCCTAAGGCTCGCAACAGAGATTAACTGCCCAATACAAAGGATCTTATTGGTGTGATGGAAATGTTTTAAAACTGGATTATGGGCACCAAAACAGAAATACAAATCAATGGAACAGGCTAGAAAGGCCAGAGATAAACCCACGCATATATGCTCACCTTATCTTTGATAAAGGAGGCAAGAATATACAATGGAGAAAAGACAGCCTCTTCAATAAGTGGTGCTGGGAAAACTCGACAGCTACATGTAAAAGAATGAAATTAGAACACTTCCTAACACCATACACAAAAATAAACTCAAAATGGATTAAAGACGTAAATGTAAGGCCAGACACTATAAAACTCTTAGAGGAAAACATAGGAAGAACACTCTTTGACATAAATCACAGCAAGATCCTTTCTGACCCACCTCCTAGAGAAATGGAAATAAAAACAAAAATAAACAAATGGGACTTAATGAAACTTCAAAGCTTTTGCACAGCAAAGAAAACCATAAACAAGATGAAAAGACAACCCTCAGAATGGGAGAAAATATTTGCAAACAAAGCAACTGACAAAGGATTAATCTCCAAAATATACAAGCAGCTCATGCAGCTCAATATTAAAAAAAACCAAACAACCCAATTAAAAAATGGGCAGAAGACCTAAACAGACATTTCTCCAAAGAAGATATACAGATTGCCAACAAACACATGAAAGGATGCTCAACATCACTAATCATTAGAGAAATGCAAATCAAAACTACAATGAGGTATCACCTCACACCGGTCAGAATGGCCATCATCAAAAAATCTACAAACAATAAGTGCTGGAGAGGGTGTGGAGAAAAAGGAACCCTCTTGCACTGTTAGTGGGAATGTAAATTGATACAACCACTATGGAGAACAGTATGGAGGTTCCTTAAAAAACTAAAAATAGAACTAGCATATGACCCAGCAATCCCACTACTGGGCATATACCCTGAGAAAACCATAATTCAAAAAGAGTCATGTACCACAACGTTCATTGCAGCTCTATTTACAATAGCCAGGACGTGGAAGCAACCTAAGTGTCCATCAACAAATGAATGGCTAAAGAAGATGTGGCACATTTATACAATGGAATATTAGCCATAAAATGAAACGAAATTGAGTTATTTATAGTGAGGTGGATATACCTAGAGTCTGTCATACAGACTGAAGGAAGAGTGAAGGAAGTCAGAAAGAGAAACAAATACCGTATGCTAACACATATATATGGAATCTAAAAGTAAAAAGTGGTTCTGAGGAACCTAGGGGAGGACAGGAATAAAGACACAGTCATAGAGAATGTACTTGAGGACACAGGGAGGGGGAAGAGTAAGCTGGGACGAAGTGAGAGAGTAGCATTAACGTATATACATTACCAAATGTAAAATAGATAGCTAGTGGGAAGCAGCCGCATAGCACAGGGAGATCAGCTTGGTTCTTTGTTACCATCTAGAAGGGTGGGGCAGGGAGGGTGGGAGGGAGGTGCAAGAGGGAGGGGATATGGGGATATATGTACACATACAGCTGATTCACTTTGTTATACAGCAGAAACTAACACAACATTGTAAAGCAATTATACTCCAATAAAGATGTTAAAAAAAAAGCAATAAATGGCTGTAAGAATCCCACCCCCCCAAAAAACCTGGACTTTGGTCATAGTTACACAACTTAGCAAATCACTCCCCACCCCCAGAAAAATCACTGAATGGATGAATTTCATGGTAATTAAATTGCACCTCAACAAAGTTGTTTTTAAAAAGTAAAAAAAATTCATGAAGCAAAAACTGACAGAATTAGAGGGAGAAATATGACAAATCCCACAATTATAGTTAGAAATTTTAACACTACTTTCTCAGCAAATAATATAAAACTATGGGGGAAAAAAATCAAGAAAAACACAGACAATCTGAATAACTCTACCAACCATCATGACCTACTGATAACTATAAAATACTATACCCAACAACTACAAAATATAAATTATTTTCAACTCGGTGGTTCTTAACAAGGGAAACTACCTTTCAGGGGATATTTGGCAATGTCTGGAGACATTTTTGTTGTCACATTTCGGGGGATGTTACTGGAATCTAGTAGGTAGAAGCCAGAGATGTTGCTGAACATGCACAGGGCAGCACCCCACAAAAAAGAATGATCTGATCTGAAAGGTTAATAGTTCTAAGGTTGAGAGACCCTGTTTTCAAGTACATTTACCAAAATAGACCGTGTGTTAGGATACAGAACATGTCATGATAAATTGTAAAAGACTGAAATCATACAGAATATATTCCCTAACCAAAACAGAATGAAATTGGAAAATATTAAGATACCTAGGAAAACACTATAAATATTTGAAAATTAAACAACACACTTGTAAGTAATACATGGGTCAAAGAAAAAAGTCACAAGAGAAATCAGAAAATAATTTGAACTAATGACAAAGAAAACATATCAAAATTTGAGAGATGCAGCTAAAACAGTTTTAAAAGGAAAATGTATAGCTTTAAATGTGTATATTAGGAAATAAAAGAGCAGGGACTATCTTTTCTGTTTGTTTTAACTGCTATATCTCTAGTACATAAAACAATTTCCAGTATTTAATAGGTACACAATAAATATTCACTAAATAAATGAATATATAACTGAACAAAAGACTAAACAAATGAAAAGATATCTAAACGCCAATAATGGCATCTGGGTGGAAGAATTATGAATGATTTTCTTTTTATACATTCCTGTGTCTGTTTTTTAAAAAATAACTCACAGGTATTATATTTTTTAATTAGTAAACCTTTTTTTAAACCTAAATGGCCTTTCTCTGAGAGATAGTAAAACAATTATAGCCAACTGAAGTCATACATAATTTAGATAGTTCTACTAAAGGTCCTGTACTTGAAGGGGGATGAAAACAAAGAAACACGGTCTCCCTTTAGATGCAAATCTTTCCCTGTACTTGTTTCAGGGAGCGGGAAGAAAGGTACAAATCTAATTAAAGAACTGGAGAAAGTTACTGTAACTTTCTCCATTCCCAGTGCAAACTGCTTCCAGAATTAAGAGTGAGAAAGCACTGCTCAGGTGGATGGCCCCACCGGTGACATCAAAACATGGCACTAAACCCTTCCATTTGGACTTTTCTCTCTCCCCGTCTCAGACTGACATAGTCAAAAGCAATGAGTGATCAAGCAATTTTTTTTTTTTTTTTCCTTTTATCTCTTCCCAGAAAGCTGCCAGAAAATAAAACCATTTTCTTCCCACACACAAGGATCTCATTCTGGTCTAAGTGAAAACACAGCTTGTCTCCAAGGAAACAAATGTATCACCAAGACTCTGATACCCTCAGCAGGTACAGGCTACATCTTATTCTCCTTTCTTCTCCCCTGATTTTGGGCATGGAGTTCCCCCAAAACTAGTTTCAAAAGGGTGGAAGAGACCCTACTTGTTCTTGTTTTTAATTCATTACAAATCAATTCATAGAACAAATTAATATACAGGGCTTTGTTAAGTTCCTGAGTAATTAAAAAAAAAAATCATGAGCTTTGCTAAGTTCCTGAGTAATTAAAATCCCATTCAAATGTGCTTCTAAATCCCCAGCCGCCTTTGCTGGGCTTAGCGGAAAAGGTGACCAGGTGGCAGCTCCACGCTGTTCAGCCAGGGACTGAAAACGTGCTGGCTCAGAGTCGGTGCCAAATTGTTGGGCTCAAGAAGAGTGGCAACCACAGCCCACCTGAGTCCTGGGGACTCAGAACCACCCCTCAGCGAGCGACGCCGCCTGCCCACAGCGCCCATCCCCACTCCTCTTCTGTGAAGGGCTCAGAAGCTCTACTGAGTCAATTTTAACCTCTGCAGACAAAACAAGAAGGGGCATACAATTGGTACTTAATAGAGCAGCTCTTTAGACAACCTTTTGGCTTCTCAGTCTTAAAGCCACTGAGAAGCACTGAGAACCACAGATCTGCAAAGCAAAAACTCAGTTGAAAGAGAAAGTGGGGGCGGGGGGTGGGAATTAACAACAACAACAAAATTAAGCTCCAACCAAGGGAGGCTAGACTGGAAAATACCCAGGCCTCCGTTCTGGAGTGCCTTGGTTACGGTTATCTGGGTCAGTCAGCACTGAATGACCCCCTTAAAACTGCCTCTCCAAGTCTACTGCAGAATGAAACCGTTTGTCTCCATGAACCCCTCAGTTGACATCTGCACTGCAATCACAGGCAACATTTACAAAGGGTGAGACCCAGAAAAAGAAAAAAATTATCGTCTGAAAGCATGAAGACTGGCACAAAGGGTTTTGCACAATTGGAGGAACTACCAGCTGAGGCCGCCCCTACAGCGAGGCTCCCCCAGGGGCTAATTTGCTGCTCCAGATCTAGTGCAGTTCATTCCCACTGTGAGTGTTCACTAATGGTCTTGGCAATTCTGCCGGAAGCGCTCTGTAAAGGCTGCTTGCCCTGGGCAGAGGACGTTACTTAAACGGGGCCCCATATTTCTCATCCTGTGAAGGAAAACTTTTAACGTAGGTCTTCCTTTACACTAAGTTCTCGACATTCTACAGTAACAACTAAAAAGCCCGCAGACTATGCATTTTCTTAGAAAGTAGAGGGCTTTCTAACAATTAGAGCTTTCTAAAAATGGAAGGCATCGCCTGGGAAGATTGAGTTCCCTATCTCTGGACAGGATCCAGCAGATGCTGGTGACCAACTGGCTAGGACGTCACAGAAGGGACTCGGGCACTGGGAGAGGAAGGATTAGGTGACTCGTAGGATCCCGTCCAGTTAAAGGATCTAAGAAAATGGAGGTGATTATCCAAGTAACTCCAGAGCAGGGAAGGTGGAAAGCACTCCTGCCTCAAATGTAATCATTTCAGGGGATAATAAATGTAGGTTTTTCAGAGTGCACCATCCTCCACAAAGACACACCCACACACTCTCATTCTCTCCCACAAACATAGTATAAATGGTTGGAATCCCGCTAAAACAAACTCTATGGTGTGACCCAAAAGTTTTGGAGGCATCTTTGGGCACAGGCTTCCGATCTGTGGTAACCCTCCACGAGAAAACAGGCTCTGTAACAGCTTCTGCAATGCAATTATCTGCGGGTGCAATATTTGCATTTGTTGGGATCAACTGACCTGCTCTCAGACAAAAAAAGAAACTACAAATGTGACTGAGCCTTTCTGAAAATCTACACAGAGAATCACAAGACGGATGTAGGAACTGTTAATTTCAGAGATAACCAAAAGAATTAGACCAGCTGTACAGTCTGGGGCAGGTTTCCCGGCTAAATGTAGAGATGTGATGCCCCATTGTTCTGGTTCCTGTATCTAAGCTCACAGAATACTCTGTACTCCTTCACGGAACTTTGCAATTGTAACCACGAAATGAATTATCCACTGTGTTATTCATGTCTGTCTTCCACGCTCAAAGTTTCAGAAGGGCCAGGCTCTCACTGCATCCTCAGTGTCTATACCTTTACTTAGCAGATGTGGGAAGAAAAAAAAAGAAGTATTTATTGAATAAAAGAATACTTGTCTATACAACAGCCACTATACTACCAAAGTGAAGAGACATCTGAGAATAGTGGGTACAGACAAGAATGTGGAGAATAAGAATGCTCACGCACTGGGTGTATAAAATGGTACAACCACTTGGGGGAATTTGATATTTTCTAATGAGTTTAATGGTAAGCCTATCTTATGACCTAGCAAATCTACTTCGGTGTATATATCCTAGAGGAACTAGATTTATGTACACTAGATTGTATATGTATTAGAATGTTCATAGCAGCATTGTTCATAGTTGCCCCAAGTTGGATACAACCAAATATCCACCAACAGTAAAATGGATTCATGAATTGTGGTATATTCAGGCAATGGAATACTATATGACAATGAAAATGAATGAACTTAAGCCTCATGCAACGGCACAAATAAATCTCACATGCGATAGTGAGGGAAAAAAACGAAAAAAAAAAAAAACCAGGACACTAAAGAATACACACTGCATGATTCCATTCATCTAAAGAGCAAAAAAAATCCAAACGGCTATTTATTTGAGGGATGCACAGGTAAGTTTCGAGTTCTAGCGAACATTCAAAGAACAGATAAATCAAAACGTACACATACTCTCTCAAAGAAGATAAAGAAACTGGAGGCCACTACTCTACTTTGGGCAGGAGAGTAACATGGAAAAGGGCAAGAGAAAAGCAAGAAAACCCAGTAGGAAGTTACTGCTGTAGCTTAGTTGAGACGGCCAGTCACGAGCTGATGGGTTCCTCTACCCTTCTAGGTTCTTCTGGCTGCTCTAAAAAAGTGAAGGGCATGAGACATTAACAGGAGAAAGTGGTGATGGGTGGCCTGAGCCAGGGTGGGAGCAGGAGGGATGAAGAGGATTAAAGAGACACAACAAGACAGGACATGGTGACAGAATAGATACAAGAGGTAAGGTGAGCATGGTACCAAGGGATACTCCCTTATTAAAAGAAGGGAAGAAAGCAAAAAGACTGCAAGTCTGCAGATTATACTACGTACAATATGGCCCTAATTTTGATGTTTAAAAAGGACATGAATTTACTCTAAAAATAAATTTAGTACCAAAAAGAATAAAAAAACTGCAATGGATTAAAACACATAAAATGTTAAAACTCAGGAGTTCATCACAAAACTACAATGCAAAAGAAGGAAAAGAAGATGAAGGGTTCCAAAGGTTCTAGCATTGCTGGGAAAGTGGAAAAAAAAACAAACCAAGTTAAGGATGTGTATTGTAGTCTCTAGAGTAACCTCTAAAAGAATTTAAAACTAACAACAACAACAAAAAAAAATAGGAAGGAAGACAGACGTTTCATTGATACAAAGGCAAGAGGAAAAAAAAAAAAGAATATAAAATAGGTGGGTTGAATAGAAACAAAGAATAGGATGGTAGAAACGTACTGCCATTTCACAATACAAGTTAAACACCACACGATGTTTCCAGAATGTGGGAAATTCTTTCAAACAACCTGATTTCTTCAACAACTAAACTACAAGGGAAAAAAAGGAGGGGTGGCAACTCATAGATTAAGACACATACTGACCAAATGCAATGTGTGGACCACGTTTGGATACTGATTTGAATTAACCAGCTGCTTTAAAGAAAAAGTGACATAATCAGAGAAACGAACACTGAGTGAACAACGATTTAAAGGAATTCTTTTTAGGTGTGATAATGGCATTGTACCAATGTTTTTTTAAAAAAGATTTCTTACCTTTTGGAGATATATAACAAAGTAATGAAGAAATTACAAATGGAATGATGTTACCTGGGACTTGCTTAAAAATAGACCAGTTCTGTGAAGTGGGAGGGGGCGTGAAAGGAAAGATGACTGAGATGGGCCAGTGTGTTAACAATCATTGATCCTCAGTAATACACATATGGGATGTATTATACTATTCTATTTCTGTATGCATTTGAATTTTACTGGAACAGAAGGAGAAAGGGGAGGAGGAGAGATCTCTAGATAGATAAGTATGTGTAGAAAATGTTTTGGCAGGATATATTTCAAAATGTTTAAATGGTTATCTCCGGGCTAACGTGATCACAATTTTTAGGAAGTGTTACAAATGTATCATCTCTGGGTGGGGAGATTACTGGTAACTTTTAGTCTCTTTTTGCTTAGCTATGTTTTCTAATTGTTTCTACAATGAACAAACCAGAATGCTTCAAATGCTTCAAAAATTGTTTAGAAGGATAGAAGACTGCCAAAAAACAAAGAGTCTCCCACTTAAATCCACATTCCTTAACCATTTCTGGGTGCCAGTCCCTTGGCAGAATCTGATGAAACTACTGTCTCTCTCCCCAGAAAGATGCACAATCCTACAGAATTTTTCATACGATGTTACCAAGAAACTCTGAGACCTCAGATGAACCCATACTTTCTATGTTATTAGTAGTCATCATAAATAGTAAAGAGTTGGCTTTTACTGCACAGTTGGTATGTGCCAAGCATGGTTCTAAGTGCTTTCCAAAAGCTAACTCATTTAATCCTCCTAGCAACCCTACGAGATAGGCACTCTCATCATCCCCAATTTACGGATGAGGTGAGGTCAGAGAGGGTGAATAATTTGCACAAGGTCCCACAGCGGCTGACTGGCAGAGCCAGCATACAAACTCAGCAGCCTGGCCCTAAAGCCTTTAAAAAGCTTTTTTTTTTTAAGTTAAAGCTGGGCTTTTAACTACCACATTCAGAGGCCACTCAGAGAGTTAAATCAAATACAGAAAGCCAAGGCAACATCCTGAATCACGCCCTGGAAAATGTCTTCAAATTCAACTAACACTAAGTGCCTACCTACCATGTGCCAGACTCACCCAGACACATAAGCTAACCCAGCCCTGGCAACAGTGCTGTCAGGGACTTGTCCCATACACCCAGCTAACTGCTAGAAAATCAGAAGCCTAGCCTGGGGGCTTCCCTGGTGGTGCAGTGGTCAAGAATCCGCCTGCCGATGCAGGGGACACGGGTTCGAGCCCTGGTCCAGGAAGATGCCACATGCCATGGAGCAACTACGCCTGTGCGCCACAACTACTGGGCCCGTGCGCCACAACTACTGAGCCCATATGCCACAACTACTGAAGCCCGTGCGCTCTAGGGCCTGTGTGTCGCAACTACTGAGCCCACGCCTAGTGCTGCTCCGCAACAAGAGAAGCCACCACAATGAGAAGCCCTCGCAACACAAGGAAGGGTAGTCCCCACTCGCCGCAACTAGAGAAAGCCCGCGCACAGCAACGAAGACCCAAAGCAGCCAAAAAAAAAAAAAAAAGTCAAGCCTATCTTCTGATTTCAAGTTCACCATACACAGCTGATTCCCTTTATGTTGGGGAGGTGGTCTGTTCTAAGTCACACATGACCTCCCCGTGGCCAAACTCATTTCAAGATAACCGGTGGAGGTCCAGTTCAATACTTCCAATTAGTAGACCCTAAAATTAGTCCATGATGCACAGCAATCCAGTTTTTGAGATTTTCCCTCATCACTCTACTTCAGCCAGCTGAGACGTCTTAGATGGAGACATGCTTCCAAAAGTCTGCATCTGAGGTTCATACACATACACAGAACGGTCTGCACATGCTGAAGACAACTGCTAGGTGCTACGATACCACACTACACTCACGCACAACACAGTTAGTACAACTATGCACAAGCAAATTACATGAAAGCCCTCCTGATGCTTACAGTTTCACAGTTCAAGCATCGAGTTTCATTGGTGAGCGTTCCCTGAAAAATCTCATGGACCCAGGTGAGTTCCGGTTTATTATTCTCCGCAGGTTCGTTCATGTTGCCATTTTTTAGTTTTCCATTTTGTTTCTCCTGTTTCTTCTCTTCCTGCAGGATGTCCGCAATAGTGTTTAGCAAATAATTTAAAAACTCGTGAGCATCCTGCTGCATGTAGTTATCAAAGAGATCTGGAAAGGAGAGGGTCGGTATTTCAATCTCCGGCTATTGAGAAGCAAAGAAAATGCTAATTTTACAAACCACACTTCCATTTTCACATTGAAAGGGTGGACACACATGGAATACGTTCACCTCTATTTTGCAACTTCAATGGGTAAGTTTTTAAAAAATTTTTGTTCACTTCCACTTTTTACCACCCACCAAGAACTAAATTTCCCATATCTTCCTGAAGTCATCATATATATAAAAAGCTACCACCATTTTTATTTGTTCTACAAAAAAAAAAAAAAAAAAAGAAAGAAAAAGAACAGGAATTACTTGATAAACTCCCTGATAAAGTATCAGTATTCAATATGATGTGACCACCAATGATCAAGTATTCACTTCGTAATTTATGCAGAGCAACAGGGTCTCTTCCCAAAGATCGTGTTAAACCCTGGAAGCAGCTTAAATGAAACACATAAGGGAGATGAGGGATATATATAAGAATGTATCTATCCGATAGTGTTCTGAAACCAAATACAAATGATTCCAGCAGCCTGTTCCCTGCCATAAGGACAAACAATCAAGAGATGAATGCAGCTGTGAAACTTCATTATTAATCATGTGCACAAGGAGACTTGGGAGGGCTCTGCTTCCTTCTCAGATGATTTCTATTCTGGTGTGTATAAACTACAACAACTTCAAAAGACGGCAATCAAATTAAATGAGACTTTATAAAACAAACATCTGATTAACTGTGCAAGTCTGTTGCAGTAAGGCTGAAATCTAGGCTAAACACAAGTTGCCATATCAAATATTTCTACAGTCATAAAAATTACCCATGCAGAACTTCTGGAATAACCTCATCTCTACCACCACTTCTCACACACACAAAAAAAGAATATAGAAAAAAAAGAAGAAAATCAGATGGCAGCAGGACATTTTGATATCCTTCAACTTAGGCAAATAAAAACCAAAGGTATTATTTTTAAAACGGCAGAGGCTCTGATTAGACAATCTGCATTTAGTTTAATCACTTATGACAAGTTTATAAGATAGTACTATTTTATTCAATTATTGCATCAACCTATGTATTCCAATCAGTGTCCTGCCTTGGGCAATTTCTCCTCTTACAATGATCCTACCCAGAAAAAACTCCTTCCAATGTGGAGCAAAAAGAAAAGGTCATTCCAAAATGGAATGATAAATTTGAACTTTTAAGTATATTTTTAATTCAGTTTTGTTTTATATACTGGGTGGAAAAGGAGAAATATCTTTTCAAATGATAGTTGAGTAGTTGGCCATACTATTTTCCCATTAAAAAAAAAAAAAAAAAGGTTTCGTTTTGAGGATATACAGAACTGTTAATTCTCCTTATTTCAGAGCCTGACACCCATTCGTCTCCAGGCTACTCACCATTTTCTTTTCTCAGCCTCGAAATGAACTTCTTTGGTGGGATCACGCCAACCTTCTTCTTCTGCGTGGCGATGCTGTGGAAAAGGTCTGCCAGGCACGTCAACAAGTTTTCCTTCTTTTTTTGCTGGGCCTTGTATGCCAGCACATTCTCCCGGAAGGGCCGGCAGAAGTACAAGGCCTGAAGCACGGAGTTACAGTAGCATGTGTTTCCGAACTGCCAAAGGACAACAGGGATGGTTCAAATCAGGGTCCGGGGCTGCACCACCTCCGAACCAGGTGGGGAGAGGGAGAGGGCCACCCTCCGTGTGAACCAGCCCAGATTCCGCGTATCACAGCCCTGCTCACGGTGGTAGAAGCCCAGTATGGCACTCTGAACATCACCAGGGAAATGAATGCTAGTATATGCAAGCCTGGTAGCTCTCTAGCCCATTAAAAGTCTCTAAAATGATAAGAAGCACTCGGCCTTGATTTTTAAAAATCTAGTGAAACTTTCTGGTGCTTAAAAAAGAGAGCGACACTGAAGAAGAAAAAAATCGACATGATGTGGAGACGCAGAAAAGCAGCTGGCTACACAAAAGATGTCACAAGGCAACACATCAAAACTCCTATGACAGGGAAAATAAAAATCTCAATCAGAAAGAAATCCAGCAACTAGGGACCACTCGCTCAGCTGAAACAGTCTTCACCGAATGGGGACTTGTTTTACTTTCTCGCTTTCAAGATTCCAGCACGCCTGCCATTGGCTTCAGACCACATTTCCTCACTTTCTCCAGAGCAATCTTATTTCCGCCAAAGTAGCAATTGTCTCAATACAATGGTACCACCCAGTTCCTGGTCTCCTGCAATCTGATTAGGGCCCACAGAGTAATACTATGACCTCTCAAAAGCCACGGATACTCAAGATTATGGTTAACGAGGGAAAAAGTAAGTCATCATCTCCCCGGTTTTCAACCGACGATATAATAACCAACTCTGCGGGTGAACACATAGCCGAGACATTCACTTTAGAATTCTTCATGCACGTTAAAATGAAAAGGAAAACAAACTAAGGAAATCAGAAGATTAATAACAGATTACGAACTGCTGTGTAAGATTAAAATAGAGCAGGAGCATTTCAAGATTGGTTGTTGGCTTGTGTGTTGTCTGCCCAAGAGCAAGGCAGATGCACCACCATCCTTAACGTGACATTTCTACGTAGGTTAAGATAGAACACTTCCTATTTTTATATATTCTAATCTACTTTGACGCAATTACGCAATGAGACAAACCTCTTTTTTAAAGAGAAGCTGTAACTTTCATGAATTACCATTCGAAATAAACATAAATGAAACTATTAATAAGTTTAGGTCTCACAATGCTTCCACAGACTAGGAGATGGCCTTAGTTCTTTTTTCCTCCATAGTCTGCACTTCTCTTTTCCCTGCACAAGGTAGAATTCCAGCAACTTGAATAACTATCCTCACAGAGCTTAAGCAAGAGGCCTTTGCGCTATGCCTAAAACAACTGCATTAACATTAGGAGTCAGTATTTCATCAACACAATGTCCTATATTCCAGTACTGTAGCCTCCTCCTACCATTCTTTTCTCTGTTACTCGGTACCTCACCTTCAGCCAGACACCTTTTAGTAACACTTGGCCCTGGGCCAGTGGACAACGTCTGGGAAAGAAAAGGAACTAACATTGACCGAGTGTCCACAAATGTGCCTCAGTCTCATGTCAGTACCTTCAATAGGAGCTCTCATGGATCCTTCGTCATAGGCCAAGAGGGAGAAACCATTATGGTCTCCATTTTACAGAGGGGGAAATGGAGACACAGAGAGGCCAAGTGACTTGCCCAAGATCGCACAGCTAGTGAACGGCATAGGCAGAATTCAGACTTAGGTCTGTACTACCGCAAAGCCAATGTCCACTCCATTATCCCACAGGCGGCATTCACTCAGAGAATGGTCCCAGCGGAAATTACCACCTATCACACCTGAACTGACAGACCACACTCAGAGCAGTTGTTCCAGAAAACCAGGTGCTTGTGAGTTAACACCAGATGTCACTTAAATCCTCCACCCCAGAGAGAAAGGATCAGGTGGGGAAGAAAGCTCACGGGGGTGGTGGGCAATACGGCCTTACTACTTGGTCATAATCAACTTGTCTAGGACACAGGCCCTGGCAAGTATGGCCATCTACAAGGGGACCATTGCTGAGCACAAGCAAAATGAGGCCAAGGGATTTTGAGGTAAACTGGCCCCAGTTTTCCCCTGACTCCCCACCCATGCTTCGAATACCAAGTTGTGCTGTTAAATCGCTACTGGTGATGAGCTGGAAACTCTTTCGATGCTCTGGCTGAACTGACGCATACTGAAAAAAAGCTACCAAGGAGCCCACCCAGATGGTGAAGGGAGAACATACAAAAGCAGATACTACTACAAAGGCTAATAATATCACTGTGGAAGTTATGGGTGCGGCAGAAATCTTTTAAAGCACAGGGGAAAAAACTGAGAATCTGACCCGATAATGCACTAATTAAACACTTTCTTCTGGGGCAGCTCATACTTTCAAAAACTGGACTAAATTTCCCCCACCCCAATATTTGCCACTTATGGTAACCAAGGAGTATGAACGATTATTTAAAGCTTGATAATAATGAAAATGGGAATGGAGTTGCTTCAAGAACTCTAAAACATTTGATTAAGATAGTACATTTTAAAATACTTACATTGACCAATCCGAAGTAGTGTTCATTGATTGGAAACTGCTCTGGACCAATGTCTTTTTCCAGAGCAGAGGCATTGGTGCCCTAAAAGAGAAAAATAACAAAAGTTCTGTTGTGTGTAAAATAGACAAGAAAGCAAAATGATACTTGAGAGAGTCCACTATCGAGACCAGCATCTCCTCGGGTGGCCTGGAGTTTGGTGACGGTCACGCTGAAAGAACAGGTGTCAGAAGTAAACCGTCGAAGAGGTAATGACGTCAGCCTACTCCTCTCCTCATCCAACTTCATCATCCCCTCAAACCTGTTCTACCCGGCTTCAATTCTCCTCTATTAGGAAAGGAGGTTTGGGACAGGCAAATCAGCAAATCATCAGTCAGAACTTCCGAATGAAACATTCTAAGCTCAGGCAGCTGCAGTAGCTTTTATACTACTGGTGTATAGAATCGTACCACCACTTTCAAAGTCAACAGTATCATCCTGATAAAGATTTATCTACCGTGCACCCACTATGTGCCAGGTACTATTCTAGGCTCCGACAACAGAACAGGGGACAAAGACAGGCTGAAAGAAAAAGCAAGTACACTGGACAGTACATCAGAAGGTGACAAGTGCAGTGAGGAAAAACAAGGCAGGAAGTGAGGGTGGGGACTCCAGGGAGCAGGGGGTGAAGGGGAGGCACGGAGGGGGAAGGAGTGGAGGGTAGATCATTGCCGCTTAAATAGGGTGGTCGGGGGGGGGCCTTACTGAGAAAGTGAAACGTCCAAGGAATACTGTAAATAATGGAGAAATACAATTTAAAACCTAACAGTTCCCAAATGCATCCAATTGGTGAGCCATGTGTACTCAAGTTCAACACTCCAACACGACGATAATAAGTTCCTGGGTACTCCCACTGTATATGCCTGGAACTGCACTATTTATTCTCACCACATCCCATTAGGTAAGTACTTACTATCATAATCCCCATTTAACAGACAGGAACTTAAGGCTTCGAATGGTTAAGAACCCGCCCAAAGACCACAAGGCAGTAAGTGGCAGAGCTAGGACTTGAACCCAGGAGTCAGACTTGGGAGCCCACGGTCTTAACCAAAGGCTATGCAGAGCAATCCTACGACAAAACCATTTACTGAGGCCCGCTAAGGGCCAAGGGGTCATTGGCAAAAGCACACTGATTATCACTGCGCCCCACCCCCCCGCAAGGCCTGGAGGGGTCTGCTGGGATTAGGAAAAGCGACCAAAGTTCAGTCCAATCAGGTGAGTAGTTAGGGGGTGGGTAGGACCACAGGCCCCACGTATACCCGTGGCTCTAACATCATCCTACAGCTTCTCACGTCCTCAGGCTATCACGGAAGACTCACAGCTCACAGAATCTCAGAGATTTGGGAGACAGGTATTTTAAAAAGAGACTGTTATGTTTTGTAAAAACTAAATCGGCTGCTGCTACTTATTCTGGGCTCATATAACTAGAATCTCCCATCCCAGAAAGAAATGGCCAGAAGGTGGGTTGAGAACCAGTTAAAACGGTCACGTGTCAACAAGCAAACATGAAATGCAGAATAACTCAATTCTAAGCAAACACAACCTCAGCAGAAATAGTACATTCCATCCCCTTATCATAATATCCTTTGTTTCCACTTGTTTTCTAGGTCCATGATACTGCTCCACCAATCTAAATTCCTTTACCCGTCATCGGAGACCTTGAGTTTAGCGGTCATCTTTGTGCACAACAGTTTCACTATGTTTTCATGGGGGCGGGCGGGGGAGGCAGGGTTTCATTGCCTTCACAATAATGTGACTCCATATACAGGCTGAATTTTTAAAATAATACTTATCTGAAAGCAGGATTTTATGGTATAGACAAAAATCACTAAAAGTTTTCAATAAAGCTACATCTCAATCATAAATCGATGTAAATAATGTGTATTAAATATACCCACAGCCATTTTTGAAACAACATTAGAATATATGGCTTAGAGCCCAGGAGGAATGTCAGATATAAAAGTATAGCACATGGAGACAGATCTCATTAAATCTAAAGATTCAATCCATGACTTCTGTTATTCGGGAATTCTTGGATGGAGTGCTTTTTTCTATCTTAATATTTTTCCCACTGGAGAGGGAGCTGGTGGGGGGTGGCTGGCTGTGACTCAGGCTAAGTACAGTGACCCAGGGGCCGTGCTTAAGAGGAATAATACCTGGATGGGAGGAATAATATAATAATTATAATAATATGATAATACCATGGAGGTAGCAGGCCAGGAGCACCCACAGCACAGCTCGGGGGAGAAGAAAGTGAGCTAGCTGCGTCTTCAGCGAAACCTGGCCCTCCCTCCGGTCAGGTCTGCTCACCCCCTCTCACAGCCCCCGCACACACAAGGTCTGGAAGGGTCAGGAGGGGAGGTCAACCGTGCTCTGATCCCCAGCATCGCTTCCAGACCCCTGCACCGTCACCCATCTCGTCAAAACATCCACCCTGTGCAGCCCGTGCCTCCCAGCACCGTACAAACCCCTTCCCTTCTCCTCGTCTCGCCTGACCCCTCCATGCCCCGACGACCTACCTTTACACCCTGTCTCCTGCCATTGTGCTGGGTGGCTTCAGGATCCACGTGGCGGTGCCTTCCCATACCCTGCTCTCTCAGCAACTCATGCCCTCTTTTCTAGCTGTCTTTTATTTCATTCCACTCCAGCTACCCACTCCCAAAGACGCACCCCGGACCTGGTCACCACCCCAAAACCCAGCCAGGCTGGACTCTGTCTGTCGGCTCATCCCATCACAGCCTCTCATACACCTGCCAGGACCCGTCACTCCTCTCCTTTCTCATTCAGCTTAGAGTCCATGGATCATGATGTCAGTGGCTCTTATAAACACCCCTGACCTTATACTTTGCTCACACCACCTGGCAAAAAACCCACCCAATGGGAACCAAATTATTCACCTTCTCTGAACATATGCCCAGACAGATGTGCGGCGCTAGCGGGGAGAAGTTGCACCTCAGGCTGATTGCACTCGCTCGAACTCACCAAATTCAAGCGGCCCACGTCCCCACCTTCCAAGAGCCTTTCTCTGAGGCACTCATCTCCACTCCACAGCGACCTTTTCCAAATTTCCCCAAATGCCTCAAAACTATATACCTCTCTGCCCCTCTCACTGGCTTCCCACTCAACAGGAAAAAGAAGAAAAAGAAAAACATTAAACCAGCAGAGAGGAACTCTCTTAATTTCACACTCTCAAACCTTCAAACCTATGCGCCTACCTCTCCCAATGATGGAGACCTCGCTCTCGTGCAGGTCAATTGCTCCCGCACTATCAGATCCTGCCCGGCGGAATTTAACATGCCTCCTTGTCTCTCATGTTAAAAATACACATACACGTCTTCTTCCCACCTCTCCCAGTCCCCACCCCCTTTCTCACCTCCCCTTCATAGCTAAACTTCTTTAAACAATTGTCTGTTCTGACACATTTACAAATGAATCAGATGATTTCTAAGATTCATTTCAAATGATCCAGTGGGGAGAAGTGGGAGGTGGGTGTGCGGGGCTTATTATACTATTCCATTTATACTTTTACATATATGTTTACAGGCAGAGTAATGGTCTCCCAAAGATGCCCAGGTCTTCATCCCCAGAACTTGTGATGACGTCACCCTACATGGCAAAGGTAAATTTAGATTGTAGAAGGGCTTAATTTGCTAATCAGGACTTAATTTGACCTTAAAATAGGGGGACTGCCCTGGATTATCCAGTTGGGTCCAACGTAATCACAAGCATCTTTAGAAGTGGGAGACAGATCAGAACAACAGACCGGACCGCTATGATGTGTGAAGGACTCAACCTGCCTTCGCTGACTCTGTAGGCAGAGGAAGGGGCCGGGAGCCAAGGAACCAGGCAGTCTCTAGAAGCTTAAAAGGCAAGAAAAAAAACACAGTTTCCGCTAGAGCCTCCAGGAAGAACACAGCCGCACACTGCCTTCATTTTAGCCCGGGTGGGGCTAGTTCAGACTTGTGACCTCCAGGCTATAAGGTAATATACTTGGGCTGTCTAAGCTGCTAAATTCACGGTAACTTGTTACAGCAGCAATAGACTAATACGTCTGAAGTTTTCCATAATACTCGCTAAGACCTGTCTCTGTTTCCTCACCTCCCCATCTCTCCTGAAAATATTCCCTTCTGGATTCTACCCCTGATGAGCTCCACACATGGTCAACTCAGGAAGACACACTTAGCTGTTGGCTTTCTCCAGGTGCTGTCTAAGGCCCTCTTCCCTCCCTCCATGCCTCTTTCTGTAGGGTCCAGGCAACAACCAGGCTTCAATCAGCAGCTACGTGCCAACCATTTCCAACGCTTCCCCTTCATCCCAGAAAGCTCACTTCTGAGCCCATTCAGGCGGGGTGAAGACACAGTTCCACTTGCTTGTCTCACAGGCCCTCAAAATCACTCTACCCCGAAACTAGAGCTTCCACTTCTCCTTCCCCTCAAATCCAGTCTCTTCCTGGTGTTTCCCCACTTGTCCATGACGATGCCACCTTCCACCTGGCTCCTGCTAGAAACCTGAGGGCCACGCCTAACGTCCTTCTCCACACTCGACGGCCATCCACCACAGCACACTACTGACTGATTCACTCTCCTTAAATCTCTCAAATCCCTTCGCTTCTCTTGAACCTCCTGCCACCAGTGGGACCAGGCCACCAGCATCTCTCATCTGAATTACAACAGCCTCCTAAATGGCCTCCGACACCCACCTTGCTCACCTCTAACCCCACCATCAACATGGCAGCAAAACTCTTTCTAAATACAAATCTGCTTTAAAATGCTCCAGTGACTTCTACTGCTGTCTCCAATGTCACCTCCTGCCACCCATTCTCTCATACACTTGGCCTGCTAGGATGGCCTTTGCTCTGGTCCTCAAGTACCTCAAGTTCCCTCCCATCCATCACCTGAATGCTCTTCCCCTGCTTCTTCACCTGGCTGTACCCTATCATCCTTCTCAGGGAGTTCTTTACCGGCCACCCCTAGATTCAGGTAGTCTCTGTAATGGACAGAATAATGGCCCCTCAAAGATGTCCCCACCTAATCCCTGGAACCTGTGAATATGTTAACTTATGTGGCAAAAGGGACTCTGCAGGTATGATTGATTTAACAATCTTGAGATGGGGGGGTGCAGTTATCTTGGATGACCTCAATGGGCCCAGTGTCATCAAGGGTCCTCATGAGAAAGAGGCAGGAGTATCAGAGTCAGAGAGGAGATGTGACGACAGAAGCACAGTTCACAGAGAGACCGGAAGATGCTACACTGCCGGCCTTGACGATGGAAGGGGCCCAGAGCCAAGGACTGCAGGCAGGCCCTAGAAAGTGGAAAAGGCTCTCCTAGAGCCTCCAGAAGCTGTGCAGCCCTGCGACACCTTGATTTTAGGAGTTCTGACCTCCAGAGCTCGAAGAGAATAAATTCCTGTCATTTTAAGCTGCTAAGTCTGTGTCCTATTTTACAGCAGCAACAGGAAACTAACACACCCCTCCCCCAACAACCTCCACTCTCCACTCATAGCATACTGTCTCCCTTACAGTGTTTACTCCAATTCTTATTTATGTAATTATTAATATGTTTCCTATCCCCTCAACTACACGTCTCACAGGAGCAATGACTTATGTCTGACCTGCCTAATACGGCACTCTCAGTGGCTAGCACAGATCAGGCGCAGGCCTGCTGGGTGGGTGGGTGGATGGATGGATGGATGGACGAATGAGTGGATGGTTGGTTGGATGGATGGATGCACGCGTGCATAGATGGGGATGGTTAGGGCTGTGCAAGTTGCTTCCCCGTCCATGATCATTTGGACACAGGTGTGTGAGCTCTCCCGATCTACTGCTCAGTGAGGCCTACATGGTGCCCTCTTCCACTTCCCCATTCTCCCTTCCCTTTTATAAATATACACCCTAGGAATTCCTTCCCATGGATACAGAACGTCACTGATACTGACATCTGGAACCAACCTCTTGCTTCACATGCTAGCATTTTCCATTGGTAACGTGAATTTTTGTGCATCTTTAACAGATTTTGGAGTTCTCTACGTTAAATGTAAATCTCTGTATGACAAAAGGACACACACATGATGGGGAACGTTTCATGAGAGATGGTGGGAGCTTAAAGGTCAACTAGACAGTATAAATCGAAATTTTAAATGAGTACATCCTTCAATCCTGCAATTCTTCTTTAAGCAATTTGTTCCACATCTATACTCACACAGGTAGAAAAGATACAGAGACTATAGCAAGGACCAAAATAATCCAGGCCTGGCTTAAACAAGATGGAAGTTTAGTTCAAGAGGAAGCAGCACAGGCCTGACAAGGCAGCTCTGCAGGGCCGGGGACTCGGGCTCCTTTTATCTTGTTGTTCTGTCGTCCTCAAGAATGTATCTTGGGAACCAACATGGTCACTCCGGCCCCTATCATCAAACAACCTCCGCCAGGGGGAAGCAGACAAGACGGGGAGAGACTGCGCCTTCTCTTCCAAGAATGTTCCTGGAAGTCGCATACATCACTTTTGCTCGTGATCCCAATGGCCAGAATCTCACCCAGCCACACGGCCACACCTAGCTGCCAGGGGAACCTGGCAAATGGGCTCTATTACCAGCCAAAATTAGAGATGGAAAAAGGATACTGAAGGAACGAGCAGCAGGCAACATCTCGGATGGTCCCCCCCGGCAAGGCTTGCAAGAGGAAAACGTTAGAAATAACTGGTCAAATAATTACAGTAATAAACAGGATGGAATACCATGTAGCTACTTAAAAAAGTAAAGCTACTCTATAGGTATGGCTATGAAAATTTGTCCAAGATACAGCGATAAGTATCAATAAAAACGTGTGAGAGAATAAGTGTGTGTACAGGACAATTACTGGAAATGTCCTCCTTTCAAGCAGCAGATGCTGAGCCCTTTTCGTGTCCAGCACGACTCTACTTCTGAGGGACACAAAGGGACAGAGCGGCTCGGGCCTGCCTTCAACACCTACATTCTAATGGAAATTCCAGAACGAATACTTGAGAAATTATTAACACTTGTCACCAGTGTCCGGGAAGTGGGGCTGGCAGATGACAGGCCACCGGGGGCTTTTTGTTTTCTCAACTGTTCAAAGTTTTTACCATGAGCATGTATTATTTTTGTCATAAAAAATGTCAAAGAAAGTTAGCAAACTAATATCCTGCAGACCAGTTGTCTAAGGCCCACAGCACACAACTCAGAGCTTTATGTGGCCATTTTTCCCCCCGGAATGAATTTGCTTTCCCCTCTCTTGGCCTTAGTTTCCTGGCTGAGAGGTGGGGTATTCAGCCTGCCTATGGCTCAGGTGGCAGAGAGAATCAAACACAACGGGCAACATTATCAGCACTATGTAAACTGCAAGGTGTGCTGCAAACCCAAGAGCCTGCAGTTCTACCGCGGGCACCAAGCACTGTGACACATAAGGCAAACGGGAGGCACTGAGAATAACTGACCAGATGCTGAACAAAAAACTAATCTAGAGCAGTAAATCACAGGGTCTGGAGGTATAAGAAACACAGTTCTCAATTTCGTCAGTAAAAAAATTG
Organism: Phocoena sinus; assembly: GCF_008692025.1. NCBI lineage: Eukaryota > Metazoa > Chordata > Mammalia > Artiodactyla > Phocoenidae > Phocoena > Phocoena sinus. The sequence continues at coordinate 73,699,343 of NC_045767.1, forward strand.
GTAACCTTTGAAAACAATGCACCACACTTTATTAAAAATAGAATCTGGGCTGGGACAAGTTCCAACAAGAAGACTGTAATGCTAGCTCTTCACAGCACTTCTGAAAGCAACTGTGTGATTGCCAAGGGGTGCTACAAAAACACAAAACCAACAATAACAACAACTTGTGAAGGATGAATCATAAATGTATAAGATGGGTATAGAAAGGCATTTCTTTTAAAGCAATTTTAAAAGCAGTTTATAGGAAAACATGTTAGAATGCCTTCCTTCTGGGGAGGGGGGAAGAAGACAGATTCTTGCCCAGGAGGATATCATCAGAATGATGGCAATGAGAGTATCACCTCACACCGTTCAGGATGGCCATCATCAAAAAATCTACAAACAATAAATGCTGGAGAGGGTGAGGAGAAAAGGGAACCCTCTTGTACTGTCGCTGGGAATGTAAATTGATACAGCCACTATGGAGAACAGTATGGAGGTTCCTTAAAAAAACTAAAAATAGAACTACCATATGACCCAGCAATCCCACTACTGGGCATATACCCTGAGAAAACCATAATTCAAAAAGAGTCATGTACCACAACGTTCATTGCAGCACTATTTACAACAGCCAGGACATGGAAGCAACCTAAGTGTCCATCATCGGATGAATGGATAAAGAAGATGTGGCACATATATACAATGGAATATTACTCAGCCAGAAAAAGAAACAAAATTGAGTTATTTGTAGTGAGGTGGATGGACATAGAGTCTGTCATATAGAGTGAAGTAAGTCAGAAAGAGAAAAACAAATACCGCATGCTAACACATATATATGGAATCTAAAAAAAAAAAAAAGTGGTTCTGAAGAACCTAGGGGCAGGGCAGGAATAAAGACACAGACGTAGAGAATGGACTTGAGGACACGGGGAGGGGGAAGGGTAAGCTGGGATGAAGTGAGAGAGTGGCATGGACATATATACACTACCAAATGTAAAATAGATAGCTAGTGGGAAGCAGCTGCATCGCACAGGAAGATCAGCTCCCTGCTTTGTGACCACCTAGAGGGGTGGGATAGGGAGGGTGGGAGGGAGATGCAAGAGGGAGGAGATATGGGGATATATGTATATGTATAGCTGATTCACTTTGTTATACAGCAGAAACTAACACAACATTGTAAAGCAATTATACTCCAACAGAGATGTTAAAAAAAAAAAGAAAACCAATGAGAACACTGTATAATATGCAGGAGCCTACACCAAAAACAGAGACCAGGAAGGGGTCTTGGAGATCAGCTCCATTCCACAGATGAAAAAAACCAAGGCCCAGAAACATAAACCTCCTCCCCCAATTCTGCATCCTAAGGCAGGCAGGATCTCTTTCAAGTCTGTACAAAGTGGAGAAAGGCCCGAAATAACATGTAAGGATTTCTAAGTACACAGAGAAAAAGTCACTGATTATAAACCATGAATTAAAGTGTACGACAGGAGAGGTGAATATTGTTGCTAAAACTACAGTTTTAAGTCTATATTCAAAAATGGCTATTTTACTTATCAAGTACGTTTTCAAAGTACAAAAGTACACAGAGGACTAATTCTCAGAAGCTCTAGTATTCCCAGACTTCTGATGACAAAAGGTCATTCCTAGAGCCTTAAGGAGAAAGTGAAGCAAAAATGAAGTGATGCAGCTCAAGATTTCAGGATGAGTCAGGAGCACCTGCCAGAATTCAAGGATGGTTAAGGTGGAATTATAGTCACTGGCTTCCACATAATGAGTAATAATAACAGACATCACAAAAATAACACTTACTGTGTCCAGTCACTGCTCTGAGGACTTGATGTATATTTTACTCATTTTACTCACAATAATGCTGTGAGGTGGTTGTCTTTATTGTCTCCATTTTAAAGATAGGAAAACTAAGAAAAAAAAAAGATGTAAAAAAAAAAGGGCTTCCCTGGTGGCGCAGTGGTTGGGAGTCCACCTGCCGATGCAGGGGACACGGGTTCGTGCCCCGGTCCGGGAGGATCCCGCATGCCGCAAAGCGGCTGGGCCCGTGAGCCATGGCTGCTGAGTCTGCGCGTCCGGAGCCTGTGCTCCGCAACGGGAGAGACCACAACAGTGAGAGGCCAGCGTACCGCAAAAAAAAAAAAAAAAAAAAAAAATGTAAAGATAGGAATACTGAGGCACAGAGAGGGTAAGTAACTTTACCCAAGTCCACACAGCTAATAAGTACTGGAACTAGGTTTGAACTCACACCATCTGACTCCAGAGTGTATGCTCCCAAGCAGTACACAATATTGACTCTCAAGGTGGCAGGGTCCCCTCAGAGTCCCAGAAGTGCAGGAATGAAAAACCGAGGAAATAGAAGGGGTCACAGAGTTATACAGGTAAACCCCTACCTCTGAGGCACCATTCAAAATATTCTAGAATGAGGAGCACAGGTGTCCTCCTCTGTAAAATCACCACAGAACACTGCAACCTGTTTAAGAGAATATAAAATTGAGGTTGAAAATCAGGAGAAACTTGAGATGTAGTCCAGAGGAAATAGGTTTTTGTTTCAAAATGGTTTCAGGCTGTGGATTTTTATCTAGCCAAATAGGAAAAGAAAATAATATTGTTTAAAATAGGAGTAAGTGAAAACAAGATCAAAAAGCAGAAATGAGTTCTAAGAAGTAAACCATTTTACACCTAATACTAGAAAAATGTGCACTCTCACGTCCCTAACTTCTAAAGTTTTGGATACTGACAATAGAAGAAAAAAAAAAAGAACAGAAAGAGAAAGGACCCACCAGAAGTATGCAGAACAAAGTGTGTTAATATATTAATACAGCTCATCTCTCAGTGTTGGGATTATTTGGGACGGGTGAGTAGGGAGAAGTAGTATAAATTATGTATCAGGGAAAAAACTGCCATTATTTTCTTATCCAAAGAAGCCGGCAAAGCATCTGTTGTGCCTCTACAGAGACAGAAATGCAGATTGCGATTCTGAGCCCCTTGGCTCAAAACTAGTGTGGCCAGTTCTCTGGCCCCTCAGAGCTGTCCCCTCTTTCCCCCCATCTCCTACTCAGCATTTGCCTTCAATGTCACTTCTTCACAGCTACCTTCCCTCTCTCAGAATCCTGTGTGTCTCTTCATACAACTAATCACAATTTGTAATAACTTCCTTATTTGTGACTATTTAACACCTGTCTTCCCACTGGACCACAGGTTGGCAAATGACAGTCCATGGGCCAAATGTGGCCCACCAACTGTTTTTGTAAATAAAGTTTTATTGGAACACAGCTGCGATCACTCATTTACTTATGGTAGCTACTTTCACAGTACGACAGCAGAGTTGTATAGCTGCGACAGAGATATCATGGCCCACAAAGCCCAAAATATTTACCATTGAGCCCTTTACCAACAAGCTTGTCAACCCCTACACTAGACCATAAACTCTATGAGGACAGGGTTGTGACTGACTGGTCTCCTAGGACCATGCAGAACATCTGGCATACAAAAGCACTTACTAAATTTGCTGACTGAATAAACTTGGTAAACAGGGTAAGCAGTATGTGCCACTCGCTGTTCAGAGAACCTCACGTCTCTGTATCCATCGACTCCACTGTCCGCCACCAAGGCAGTCCCACTTACTGTCCCCATGCCACTCATGCAAGAACAGAGGGAACCTGCTCGGGCTCACTCAGCCAGTAAAGGCAGCGCCAGGACTCAAGCCCAGGCCATTCAGGTCCAGAGCCTGAGCTCCTGACCACAAGTCAGAGAAGATGGTCTTCTCATTCATACTTTTAGTAATTCCTTAGCTGCAGACGTAGAGACTGCGCAGAGGGCCGCTGCTTCTGAGAGTGTCCTCTTTGGCTGCTGGCCATCACACATCACCTAACCACGGGCGGGCAATACCCAGAGGGGCTATGGATGCCGCCCATCCTGCTCAGAGAGCACACACATCACCTGGTCCCATCCAGCAACACTGACGCCCTCCCTCCAGATAAGTCACACACTCAGACTCACTATCCCCATTTCATAAGTGAGGGAAATGAAGTTAATGGAGGTTAAGTAACTGGCCAAGGTCAAGTGTTAGTATGAGGCAGAGGTCAGCTGTGAACCCACAATCTTAATACCACACGACTCCAACTCCTGGCTCAACAATGCTCCTCTGCCCTCCTCCAGGCTTCCACAGGAAGGCAGTTAAAGGGCATTTTCATTCTGCGCCAGGATAGCACGTCATTTCCATGCCTTATACGATACTGGGGAGAGAGAAACAACTCTGGAAAAAACCTCAACGTGACTTCACTGAATGATGTAACGCGGAAGCAAAACTGTCTGCAACTGAAGAAAGATGACCCTGGGATACATAATGATCCCAAGTCATCATAGGAAGGACAGTAAACAGCAGCTAGAGCCTCTGGCTTGTAAAACAACTCTCTTTGTGGCTAGACACAGCATAATAAAGTCCTCAGGCAGAGATGACATTTCAACTCAAAAGGAGAGGGGCTTCCCTGGTGGCGCAGTGGTTGAGAGTCCACCTGCCGATGCGGCGGACATGGGTTCGTGCCCCGGTCCGGGAAGATCCCACATGCCACGGTGCGGCTGGGCCCGTGAGCCATGGCCGCCGAGCCTGCGTGTCCGGAGCCTGTGCTCCGCAACAGGAGAGGCCACAGCAGTGAGAGGCCCGCGTACCGCAAAAAAAAAAAAAAAAAAGGAGAACAAAGAGCTGGGTCTGTCTTCTAGCAGAAGGTGGAGGAGGAAGTGTTTACCCCAGTCCCTGACTCCAGTGACCTGGAACCAAGAACCTCACTCCCAACCCAGTGTTCTGCAAAGGCACCAAGCTGCCTCCTCGACGATGAGGTCTCTTAAGCTCCTACTTTACCCAAAGGTACCCTTCTCATCGTTTCCCTGAAAGGCAGCATTGGTGTCACAGGGTCCTGGCAAAGCCCCAGGTCAAAGAGGCCAAGTCCTCAAATTTAACTAATAGGGTGATTTCAAGTACTTCCCTCATCCCCCTCTCTAGTTCGAGCTCAAGGTCTCCATCAGTGAAAAACCAGGACAGCAGTATCCCCACCTCACAGTGTGGAATCCCTGCCCTTGCATCGGTACTGCACTACCAGAGATATTTTAGTCTAATGTACTGAAACCACCCTGTAATGTATTGATTATGAAACAAAATATAAAATTCTGTGCTCTCTTCTCCCCTCCCCAGACAGGATGGCAAGGGGAGAAAAGAGAGGTAGCAGGAGGTCTTCACAGCGGTACTGCTCAAAGAGTTATTGCTCTGCCCGGGAGCAAAGTTCAGAAACTGAAAACATGTACGATGAATGGACCGGGTAAGTTTGCACCTGTAGAGTTTAGTAATAAAACAACTGGACCTGGTGTTTTAAGCAACTTTGAGGGTTTCTATTCCATTTTGCAATTAATGTTCTATTGTATTTTACAAAAGTATTAGTCTGTGACAGATTGAAAATAAAAATAAAACTGGTCCTTCCCTACAGACTTTGAAAATAATTGCCAACAGCAAAACAGTTAAATGAAATTGAGCTTGTTTTCTGAAATGTGTGAATAGCTGCTCAAGCTCACTCCTAATATGAGAAAGGCAAACTAAAAATATACCAAGACGCCATTTTCTCCCCCACTGGCAAAGATAAAAAAGCTTTTGGAGAGCACCCGACTTTGGCAAGGCTGTGGGCTACGAGAGTCACACATATTGAGAGTGGAGGGCAATCTGGCAGTTACAAATGCATCAAAGTTACAAATGCAGATCCATTTCTAGGAAGTCAGCTGACAAGATACACCCCAAAGTATGCAAAATGATGCAGGGACAAAGTTGTTCCCTGCAGCCTTGTTTGTAAAAAAACCGAGGACTGGAACACTACCTTCAAGCCCATCAGTTGGGGGCTAGTTAAGTGAATTCAATATGTTCAGGCAACTGAATACTCTGCGGCCATAAAAAAAGAATGAGGACGCTCTGTACTTACTAGCACAGACCCAACCCCAAGATACAAAAAGCAAAGGGCAGATCAAGACTGTTCAGTATATGCTACAAGCACTGTTTGTGTTTTTAAAAACTAGGAGAGAAATATGAACATTCTTGCTTGGGTATGCATAAGATACCTCTGAAGAGAAGCAGAAGAAACAGCAAATACTGCTGGATACCAGAGACAAGAATTGGATGGTGGGTATAATTGCAACATACATCCTTTTGTACAATCTAAAATTTCTACCATGTAACTCATATTCACCTTTTCAAAAACTTTCTTTAAAAATTCTTTTAAAAAAGGAAGAAACTGAGCTTAGTCGCCTCGCGTGTTTTTGTTAGGAATACCTAACTGTACACCAGATAACACAAGAGGGTATGTTTATGCTTATCAGGTGACTGAAAATCGTTTACCACATGATGTGCCCTCATTACCAGGAAAGGAAAAACACAGTATCCTGACTGATGATTACAGAAGCTTTGCCACACACCCTCAGTCCTGCGTCTTCCAACAACATCTCAGTCGGAAATCACGGCTTCTTCCTCCTTTTGTCCTCTCCACGCACTTCCCCTCCCCGGGCTTGTCTCAGATTGGAAGCCACAGTGAGCTTACAACATGCTAGCTTACCTTCTCAGCACCGCTCACCAGGAGGAATGGCTCTCATACAGACCCAGAGACCTAAACTCACCTGCCCAATGCCACAAAAGTGACAAAGTGGCAGGATCAAGATTGGAACCCGGGACCTCGGATACCGAGATCAGGGCTCTTTCCACTACAGCCTTTGGACTCCTTTGCTAGTGGGAAGGAGGGGGCTCTAGAAGAAAACTGCAATAAAATGGCCACGCACCGGGCTAAGCGCTAGACACAAATGATTCCACTTACGCCCCACAATGCCCCAGGGAGGGAAGTTCTCTCATCACCCACATGCCATGGATGAGAAGCAGAGTCTCTGAGAGGGTGGATGATGGCCAGCTCTCACAACCAACCAACCGGATCCCATCCACATGCTGACCTGCCTCGGGAGGAAGCTCGCCAGCCTGCAATCTGCAAACCAGTTTAACAGGGCTCCTCCAAGAGCCAGTTAGGTGAACCACCATAAAGAACCTCTTATCTGAGCCGATGTCTCCCGAACTACAGACCATGAATGCCCAAGGGAGGGGAGATAATCTTAGGTGGCACGAATATGAACATTTTTAACTTTAGCAACTACGCTTTTGATACGTATTTAAAAAGCGCATAACCAGCTCATCAAACCCGTTACTTCACAGATGTCATAGCACAGAATGAGGCCAAATTAAAAGAAGCTGAACAGATTTAAGGACAACTACTAAATAAATAAGTTCAGGTGGTTCTGAGATATAATGAAAACCGTGGAGGACAACAAACTGACACTTGAGAATCACTGGTCTAAGGAAGTGGATCCAGTCCATGGCTTTTCTCTAGAGGAAGAGAAGCTTGGGAATACCCCAGCACACAATACACAAGAGTTCTAAACGTCACTTTATTTTTATTTATTTTATTTTCATCCGCCCTCCACTCTCCACACCAGCCGGCCTCTCTCAGATGGATGAGGCAGGACCCCAGTTACCAAAGCATCCTGAAAACTTGTATCTAAATGACAGTGTCCTGTGGTGGCTTAACCTTGGGTTGACCACAGGCCTAGTTTGCCCTGAATAGCTCTGATTACACCTATAGATCAATGAGTATCAAATAATTAGTTTGAGCATGCCCCCTCTCACTTTAAGTGTCTGACCTGGGGAAGAAATTGGAGAGCTGACTGGGAGAGATGTGACCTCATTCTAGCCCTTCACACTCAAGAAACAGTGAGAAGGGACACCCACTTTCCCAGCACCCGCAGTCAGAACCGCACCATCTGATGAATTTTGCCTCTGCTCTTGCCCAACCTCCTTCCCCAATCCTATTTTTCCCAAAATGCCCACTAAATGTAGATGGCAGGTCAAAATGAAAGGATCCCATTGGCTCCTGCAATACCAACAGCTCTGTGCTTTGAACAAACTGAAGGAAAATGTTCATTCGCTGAAAGAGAATTATGAAAAAGTAATATGCGTGAGGGCATCACAGCTCACAAAACGCTTCCGCAGGCAAGATATCCTTTGATTCTCAAAAAAAAAAAGCAGTGAGGAGGGTATTTCATCATGCCATTTTGTGTCGTAAAGAGATGGGGAAACGGGCCCTGAGATTTACCAAGCAGGATTTTAAACCCCAAACTGCTCCACTTTAGAGCTGTATGGAAAAAAGAAATTGTTTTCCTTTTCTCCCTAGGGTCTTAAGTGTGCTCCCCAAACCAGGAGCACCTGGTCACGAGAGAGGATGCTAGAAAGGCAAAATCTCAGCCCCACTCCTGACCTACTGAATCAGAATCTGCATTTTAACGAGATCCCCAGGTAACTCCTGCAGACAAGACAATGTGAGGAGGGATTTCCCTGGCGGTCCAAGAGTCACGACTCCATGCTTCCACTGCAGGGGGCACAGGTTTGACCCCTGGCCAGGGAACTAAGATCCCGCGTGCTGCACGGCATGACAGGGGGGAAAAAAAAAAAAAAAAAAAAGACAAGACAATTTGAGGAGCACTGCTTTACTGCAAGGCAATCCTTCCATTCTCCCATGCTACACCTCTTCATTCATTTATCCAATAATTACTTACTGTGAATCGACCACACTGTGCTGAATGCTGGGAAATCCCCAGTGAATAAGATAAACGTAGCTCCTGCCCTCGTGGGGTTGCCAGTCTAACACAGTGGTTTTTTTCAACCTTGGGTGCTGATCAGAATCAAGGGTGGCACTTAAGGAAAAAATGAAGGTGCCTAAAACCCACTGCAGACCTACCTACACCTCCATACAGTCAGAAACTGAGGCTGAAGCCCTAGATGCTGCTTATCAGACAAGCTCCAATTCATGCAACTACCATGGAGAACGATTTGACAACAATACCTAGGGAAGCTGCGGTTGAGCATATCCTAAGAGCAGCATTTCCACTTCCTGGACTATATCCTGGAGAAATGGAGGCATGTGTGCAAAGAAGACAGGAACAAGAACATTCACTGCAGCACTGTTTCCAGACAGAATATTCTGGAAACTATCCAACTGTCCCTAAATAAGGGAATGAATAAGTAAACCATGGTGAAGTCAAAAAATACTGTTAAGGAGCTCTTAGAATGAATAAATAGAAAATAAATCGATGTATATGTGTCAACATATTCTCTAATATAATTGAGTGAAAAGATAGTCACAAAGGCTATACAGTTTTACACACACAGATATACTGCTTACGGATTCATAAATAGAAGTATAAAGACATGCATGGTAAACACATACCATCTTCAGGAAAATGGTCAGTTCTAGGAGGAGGGGATAGGAAAGAGATAGGGGTGGTTAGTGGTTTTTTTAAGGTAGCATATCTAAAAAATGATCTTAACCAAATATGATTAAAGTATAAGTCCGTTAAATCTGAAGGCTTGGCGTTTGGGTATATAACATATATTAAACTACATTCTTTTTTTCCATACTTTTTTGGGTGCTAATGTTTTGTGATTTAACTTCTTTAAAATTACTTTCAAAAGCTTCACAGGGGCTGTGATATATAGCCAGGGTTGGGAATCCCTGTTATAGGAATATAAAGCAATAAAACTCTACTATTTAATATCAGGAAATACATCTACAGAATGGCAACGATCTATAGCTCTTGAAGTTAAATTACTACCTTAAATAATTTTATATAGATTTAAAAAAACCTTTCACATGGAAGATAATTTCTATAGGCTATATATTTTTTTTAGGAGGCCAAGGTTATTACCCAAGGAAAGCAACATTTCTCAAACTGTGATCCTTAGCTCACCTGCAACAGAAGGAAGTGGGAGTGAGAAGAGGAGGGAATATTTATTAAAATGCAGATTCCATGTTTCCTGCCTTAGACCTACTTAATCAAAATCTCTGAGGGCAGAAGCCCAGAGGCTGAATTTTTAATAAAAGAATGCACCTGTGGGCACAATTCTTTCGTACACCGAAGAACCACTCAAGTATATTTTTTAAGTTAATGTTACTCATATTTTTAAAACCATACGTGTCTGCATTCAATAAGGTGACATTCATCATACTCTGAAAATTAAAATAAAGCACAGGGAATGTTTTCTAAATACTTGAGATCATAATTCCACAAGTACATTCAAGCAGATCCTGATAAAAACTGGTTTCCTGCACAGTGTATCTAACCTGAAGGACAAAGAAATGTATTTCAGGAAGAAGAACATAACTTCACGTTGCCTTTCTAAAAGAACTTCAAAAAGCAACTGGGTAAACAAAGCTCCACAGGCCCAGCCTTGCTGCTGCTATTCTCACGGGAAGAGGCCCCAGACACGATTTTCACCAAAGCCAAATTCGATTAAACAAGGCATGAACGATGTAACTTGAACTGAGGCCTGGCTGGCACAGTAAAAGATTCCAAATTTCCTCTCAACACTCAAGACTATCTTCTCCATTCTAGTCTATAATCCTTTTGCTACATTTTCCCCACCTTGTTATCATGTCCTCAGCCTATCTTCCATTCCATCCTTATCTTGCTTGACTTTTTCTTTGGTCTCCCTGAGGCTCCCCTTCATTTTCCTTTTCCCTACGTGCAGACAAAACCAACACCGCAATCCTGACCTTCAAGCCCTAGAAAACTGCTCTCGAGCCCCTGGATTCGAGCCCCTGGATTTAAAACAACCCAGGGCTTCCCTGGGGGCGCAGCGGTTAAGAATCCACCTGCCAATGCAGGGGTTTGAGCTCTGGGCCGGGAAGATCCCACATGCTATGGAGCATCTAAGCCCGTGTGCCACAACTACTGAGCCTGAGCACCACAGCTACTGAAGCCTGCACACCTAGAGCCCGTGCTCTGCAACAAGGGAAGCCGCCGCAATGAGAAGCCCATGCACCACAACGAAAAGTAGCCCCCGCTCTCAGCAACTAGAGAAAGCCCGCGTGCAGCAACAAGGACCCAACACAGCCAAAAATAAATAAATAAAAATTAAAAATAGTAATAATAATAAAACAACCCAGCACAGGGACTTCTCTCGAGGTCCAGTGGTTAGGACTCGGCGTTCCCACCGCCAGGAGCCCAGGTTCAATCCCTGGTCAGGGAACTAAGATCCCACAAGCTGTGTGGTGCGGCTGAAAAAGAAAAAAGAAAAGAAAAAAGAGAAAAAAAAAAAAAAGCAGCACAAAGGGTAGGGGGGGGATAAATTAGGAGTTTGGGGTTAACATATACACACTACTGTATATAAAATAGATCACCAAGAAGGACCTACTGTGTAGCACAGGGAACTCTACTCAATATCTTGTAACAACCTATAATGGAAAAGAATCTAAAAAACAATATATATATATGTGTGTATAACTGAATCATTTTGCTGTACACCTGAAATTGACACAACATTGTAAATCAACTATACCTCAATAAAAAGTTTTTTTTTAAATAAAATTAAAAAATAAAAACAACCCAGCAGGGACGAAGGGAGAGAGTGGCATGGACATATATAACACTACCGTAAAACAGATAGCTAGTGGGAAGCAGCCGCATAGCACAGGGAGATCAGCTGGGTGCTTTGTGACCACCTAGAGGGGTGGGATAGGGAGGGTGGGAGGGAGACGCAAGAGGGAGGAGATATGGGGATATAAGTGTATGTATAGCTGATTCACTTTGTTATACAGCAGAAACTAACACACCATTGTAAAGCAATTATACTCCAATAAAGATGTTAAAAAAAATTAATAATAAAAGAAAGAAAAGAACAACCCAGCAGGGCTTCCCTGGTGGCGCAGTGGTTGAGAGTCTGCCTGCCAATGCAGGGGACACGGGTTCGAGCCCTGGTCCAGGAAGATCCCACATGCCGCGGACCAACTAGGCCCGTGAGCCACAACTACTGAGCCTGCGCGTCCGGAGCCTGTGCTCCGCAACAAGAGAGGCTGCGACAGTGAGAGGCCCGCGCACCGCGATGAAGAGTGGCCCCCACTCGCCGCAACTAGAGAAAGCCCTTGCACAGAAACGAAGATGCAACGCAGCAAAAATAAATAAATTAATAAACTCCTACCCCCAACATCTTCTTAAAAAAAAAAAAAACCCAGCAAAATAAACACATGAAAAGATGTTCAGCCTCACTAGGAAACAAGAAATTGCAAATTTTAAACCACAAAGATATCATTTCACACCCATCAGACTGGCAAAACATTAAGTCTAACAACACTGAGTGTCTGCAAGCATGTGGAGCAACTGAAACTCCCAAACCTGCTGGCTGGAATGCAAATTGGAGAGAAATAAGGCAATATATTAGAGTCAAAGATGCCCATTTCCTTTGACCCAGCCATTTCCCTTCTAGGTATGCACCACAGAGAAACTCTAAACAGATGCACAGGGAGACAGGTTCAAAACTGACAGGTTCATGGCACACACACACACAATTCTAATCCAACAATAAAATGAATTAATATATTGTAGCACATTCATGTGATGGAATATTATACAGCAGCTAAAATAACCCAGAATTACATGTATTTGCATGGATAAACCTCAAAATCATTATTTAAACAAAAGCAAACAAATTGTTCAGCATTACAAACATGAGAAAGCAATACTCAAACCTGGTTTATGAAGACCTACATATCTAGTAAAGGTATAAAAACATGTGATAAACACCAAATTCAGAATAGTGGCCATTGTCTGGGGGGAAGGGAATGAGATGGGGAAAGGTTCACTTGTAATATTTTATTTCTTCACAGGATGGAAGATACTGGGTGTTCACTCTTATCAGTCTCCATATTTTTCTGTATGCCTGAAATTTATCACCACCTAGAAAAAGGGTCCCAAGTCTGAGCTACTTGAAAGCATTTGGGAGTTCTGAGAGTGGAATCAGGACTTGATGGGGACTTCCCTGGCGGTCCGGTGGCTGAGACTCCGCACTCCCAACTCAGGGGGCCCGGCTTTGATCCCTGATCAGGGAGCTAGATCCCGCGTGCCGCAACCAAGACCAGGCGCAGCCAAATAAATACTTTTTTTTTTTTTTTAAAGAATTTGATGGGCAGGAGGAAGGGTAAACCTACAAATGGAAAGCTCAGAGAACCAACAGGGTTCCCCTCTCACTCTTCAAACTACCCATGGCAAATAATCATTCTCAGAATTGTGGTAAAATTCCACGTACAGGACCTACGACATCCCCAAAATTCGAAGCCACAATCCCAGAACAGAAATATTCCAAAAAGCCTTTAGTGCCGGGGTTGGTTGCTGACACAGAATTTATTTGCCTCAAGAAACGTTTTTGCTGGTTCATTTTGGGGTGGCCTATTCTCTTTAAAGATCAGCAAGGCCTTTCAAACCCTTAGACTAGCATTTGGTTCCACCACAACTGAAGGTTTATTGTAAGAAGTTACATTAAAATATTTAGGCCAGAAAAGTTAACTAGACTAAAAGACACCATTTTTTTACGTCTCTCCCAATCGATTTGCTTTGGGCTGGCTCCGTGGGTAGGCCAGAGATAAAACCACCAAGAGATACCTTTCTGATGATACCACAGAATTAAATACCATCATAAAACCTCAACTCATTCAAACTAACTAGACAGACTGGGGCAGCGGGGAGAGGGAGGGGGAAGATGTGAACTAGACAATCTTCTCTTAATTGCTCAAGAGAATCAAAACTGAAAATTACTTTCAGTTACAACCCAAACACACCAAAATTCCACATTAATGAAAAATAAATAAATAGGTTTTATTGTTTGGGTGAACTGGAACACACATAGTTGATATCCAGAAAATGGTATCACATTAATTCTAACTAAATATTGTCATTCAGCTTTGTTTTCCCTTACGAGTCCAAGAAAAACAAAGAAGAATCTGTAGACCTAATTGTCAGGTCCTAACCCAACACAAACTCCTCCATATTAGATCTGAGAGGCCAGAAGAACAGAGTTTTTCTTTAAACATTAACCCATGCCACCTCAGGCTGCAATTTCTAAATCTGACAAGTATCAGTGGAGACGCTCACACATGACCTTAACCTCTCCGAGCTGACATATTAAACTCAACTTATGATTTCCAATTATCTTTGACAACGGGAAGGAGTAACAGTAATAGAGGAAGAAGCAAGTTATCTCTTCCAAATTTTGAGATTTACATATTTTTAAATAACTTAAAAATGTTTTTTCAACTATTCTCAAAACACTGGCCTCAAATAAGTAACTGACTTACCAACATAAAGTGATCTCTATAAAAATCCTCTAGCGTTGTTACAAATGTTTACTAATTTTACTTCCCCTTCATATCAAGGTGACTTCATCTATGTACAAGAATTCAAATCTGGCACTCACAGTGCTGTCCAATAATATCCTGGGGTTGTTCAATGAATGCTGAAATGGTAATATCTGGTAGATTCAATACAGTTTTAAACAAAGTAGTTAGCCACTCAAGTAAAGACTCCAGAAACTACTACTCACTAAGAAGTTTCTGACAACCAAAAAAATATATATCAGTTTTACAAGCTGAGGAAAAAACTAAGGTCCCAAGAAATATAACAATTTGTCCAGAGGCACCATTAGACTCAGGCTTAGCTGGAGAGACACTCAATGGCACAGATTCCAGTTCTAAGTTACGCTGACTATAATCATGTTCTCATACCAAATAAAAAAAATAGTCAAACTTGAGTCAAATGCAAATTATATTACAGAAACATCCTGCTGTGTTCATCAGTCCACTGAATCGCTTCTGAGATTTTGTTCAACCTTTAACCCTGTGGATACCACACTGCATTGAAATTGTTTCATCTTTACCAATGTTTTACCCACAAGATAAGAAACCACTGAGCTCCTTGGGGACAGGGACTCACCTCATTCAATTAAGTACCTGCACATAATATGTGCCAACACTAACATAAAGGTCCTCAACAGATGGCCATTTTCAGGAACAAAATGTAATCTATTTGATACACAGCATTTCTTCCATGGCACAACTTACAGCGCTAGTAACAAGTGAAATTAAGATTTGATGATTTAGGCCAATTTGCATCAGTACCAGTCACATTTCTAGAGGGCACATTTGGTTTCTCCTAACAAATGCTTCCTCTTTAGAAAATTCCTCAGGCTCTTCAAACAGAAAATCTACCCCCAAAAAACCTTCCATTTGTAGGGCCATAAAAATATGTAGGAAGTTAAATCCATTGGTCTGGACAAAAGTCACAAGATTATCAACAAGGAACATTTCCTTATGCTTGGTAGCGGCTAGTACATTTTAAAAATTACAACACACCAGCCAAACAAGCTTTACTATCTCTGAACCAGACACGCTGTGTGGCTAAGCTGACAAGCCCTAAGCAAGTTGATCAAGAATCACTATGGCAGGAATTCACATGAAGTGAAATTAAAACAAATGGGAACTCGCATTAAACTGCCAATGGAATATAAAACTTCAGTGGGGTAGGGGACAAGTCGGGGGATGTGAATATTTTCCACAACCCCTGTATCTAAAACTGGCACAAGAAGTGTGGGGAAAAGAGAAGGTGTTTATTTTTCAATCACACAAAGGATTTGCTACAAGGTTTTTCCTGCTCTGCTGGGTCCTTTCTTGTCCGCTGGATGAAACAAATCCACTTCTCAATGCTGGGTCGGTTTGTACAAGTCTTACCTAGAAGGATGATATCTTTTAACACTCTTTCTGGACACACATCAGCTGTTTAAAATAAGCCAAATGACCTGCTTAAAAAAAAAACAAACCTGCCACTCATTCTAACTACGACTCAGACCAGCTGGGACCAAATGGAGTTGGGAGTGGGAAGGATCAGTAAGAGCCCCAGAGAGAAATGGAACAGTGAGGAGAGACCCATAGAAAACCTACCTGGAAACAATGCATCATCAAGTGAAGAATCTAAAGAGAAGTCCAATGAAAAACGTATGTTTGATCAAGCGAAAAGACAGCAGTCTCCTCATCACGGAGCCTCCTCTGTGGGAAGCAAGACTGGGAGGGGCCACGATGACCTGAGCAGCCTTTTATAAGGGGCGGAGTTAAGGATTCCCGTCCCAGCCTCCCTATAATGCAGTCAGCTTGGTTTGCATAAATGAACATGTGGGTTATCTTAGTGGCTGCTTCCATCAGGTACAAGAAGACATCAAACCCATTGTCCTTTAAACCACTGAAGATGACATAGTAACGAGAAAGATGATGTTGATAACAACTAACACTCAATGAGTACTTGCTACATACTAGGCTCAGTAACTCATTTAATACAACAGTCCCACGAGGTAGGAACCATTATCATCCCCTTCTTATAGATAAGGAAAGTAGTAGAGAGAGCAACTTGTTCAAGGACGAAAAGCCAGTATATGTTAGAAGCAGGTCACTGAACCCAGGAAGTCTGACTTTAGAGCCCAAGCTCTTCATATCACTTACTCCAGGCACAGTGTCCATATAGAAACTAGAAACGTAAGACTCCCTAGTTATGAATTATTGGTTCCTCACCTCACCTGGGTGATGACCCTAAATTTGGGGCCTTTTTAGGGACTCCATATGAGGTGCCAACTTTCCAGACACAGTGCTAGCCCGCTCCTCTCATGTCCTCCCTGCAGCTTGCCTCCCTGGCCAAGTTTCACTGGAAACAGGTTGTGACATTCTACTCAGGTGTGCCAAGAAGCCCCAACTGCACTGAGGGCCAAAAAAAAAAAAGCAGGGGACTGACTTCATCTTGGGACATGCTAGCTCTCAAGTTTCCAGCCTGCTTCAATACAGAGAGGTGTCGCCACACACAAGCAGGACAGGAACACCACCAAGAGCTTCACTGCCCTGTAAGCCCGAGGCCACCCCAGCAGGCACGAAAGAGAGTATTGGAGATGCTCTGGTTTCAGAGTTCCCCTCAGGAGCTGGTCTTAGCAGACAGAGAGATGGAGAGGAAAGGCATCATCTTTTCACTGCACCAAGCGACATTAATGCCACTCGACAGGAAGGAGCAGAAGACCTGTCTCTGTGTGGAGAAGGAAGGAAGAGAGGAAATGTAAACGTGCCAGGAGCCACTCACCACATCTGGTCCTGCACCAGTACCTTTGCAGCTATCACTCTGGGAAGGCGCAGCAACTGCTCTGCTGACCACAGCGGTAGCCGCGTCCAACGGTGCTGAAAACTGAAGCCAGCACCAGTGGGTCTTGGTTTGACCCCTGAGCTAACACATGGCTCCTTAATGCTCCTTTCCCATGTGTTAATCTTGCAACAGAATGTTGGACAGAAGATTTATAAAGCTGGGTGATGGGGGAAGGGCAGCCAGATCACCTTACTCCCAGGCTTCTCAATCAAGCCTCCTCAGATTCCCTTTAGTGGCCTGTATTATTAGCTTCAAGGGAGGTTCCCCCAAACTGGCATTAAAAGAGCATGTGTTCCACTCAGCTGGGGGGAGGGGAGACTTGATGCGGGGGAGGGGAGACTTGATGCGGGGCAGGGGAACCCTGGAGAGCTAAGGCAAAGCACATACTCTCTCATCCTGCACAGGAAGGCAATGCCTTACTCCAGGGGGCGAGCTGTGCTCTCCAAGGCTCTCACAAGTAGAGGTACCAGCAGGATGCACCCTGGGGACCCAAGGGCTGGAGGCTGTTCCTGCAGAAAATGAAAACGAAGGGAAAGCAATGGGAGAAACCTAAGTTAAAGTGATCACCACGTCATGGACCCAGTCCAAATTGGAGCCCAGCGAGGTCCCCTTGAGGTGTCCACGCCCACCAGTCCGCGCTTAGGTCTACAGTGGATCAGGCAGGATAATCCTGGAGACCAATTCCACGCCCCCAGCCGGCCCCACCCTTAGGGCCTCTAATTGTTACTGCCTTATAACCTTGTCCCCCTTTAACAGATGGGAAAACTGAGGCATCCAAAGCAAATGCCATGCTTTCCTAAACCAGGTAGAAGTTCACTTCCCTAACCACAATTTTGCACTTTTTTTACAGCTCTATCACATTTCAGATTTCACCAGATACACCTACTGCCTCTGCAAAGTGAATCTTAAATACAGTTTAAGGAGTGAACTAAAAAATGAGATGAGGGCGGTCAGGGAGTCCGGCAGGGCTTATCTGTGGCAAGGACAGGATGGGTGCCCCCCCCCCCACCAGCTTCTCCTCCAACCCGGTCCCCCGGGACGTCCGGGTTCTGCCTCCCCCCCAAGACGCTTCCACCGCAACCCGAGGGCGGAGGCGCAGCGGCTCGGCCCGGGGACCGGCAAGCGGGGTCCCTGGTCCCGGGGCCGAGAAGGGGGCGGGGGGCTCGGGGCCGCGACCGGCCCGCCCTGCCCGGTGGCCGGGAACTTCAGGCGGCGCCGCGCCGCCCCCGCCGCCCCCACCCCCACCGGCCGCCGGGCGGGCGTGCGACTCGGGTTTCCCTTTCTTCGCCTCGCCGCGCCTGGGGCGCGACCCCCGAGGCGGCGGCGGCCACTCACCATATTACAGATGGAGGCGATGTTTCGGACAGTCATTAGTCTAAAGGTTACAGCGATCCCGCACCGCCATCTTTATAAGGTGAAAACAGGACCGGCCATGGTGAAGCGCTCGCGGGGAGGCCGGGCGCGGCGGCGGCGGCGGCGGCGGCGGCGGCGGCGGCGGCGGCGGGGAGGCGGCCTGGGGTCCGGCTTTCAGTTTGGCTGGGAGAGGGAGGCCGGGAGGGAGAAGAGGAGGAGGGGAGGGCGGGGAAGGCGGGAGGCGGGAGGGAGAGTGGAGGGGCGGGGAGTGGCGGAGCGAGGGAGCCTGGGCCGCGGCCGGCGGCGCCGGGAGGAGGGGCGGTCCGAGCGCCGCGTGCAGCCCGCGACCCGGGCGCTCCCGCCGCGCGCCCGGCCTCGACCCAGCCCCGACCCGGACCCGGCCCGGGTCCCCGCGGCTCCTCCTCCATCCTCCGCCCGCCCGCGCCCCCGGCCACCCCGGCTCGGCCTTTTTTCTTTTTCTCTTCTGATGTCCTGCTTCACTCTGAACGGGTTGGAATGCGCGGCCAGGCCTTCGCTCGCGCGGCTGCCGCAGGTCCCCAGCGCGGACCCCGACGCGTCGGCGGCCTCCTCCGGCCCGCGACACCGCCCGGGAAGCAGGGACCACGCCCGCGTGGGGTGTCGGCCGGCGGAAGGGGCTGCCCTCGGGCCGGGGAAGCGGGGCACGTCGCCGGGGACAGGGGGCCGCTTTCGGTCTTCATTTGTTCTTCTTTCCTGCCGCGCGGCCCCCAGCAGCCCCAGGTTTTTATGTTTGGGCGAGTGGAGGAGGCAAGGGGGAGGGGTGACTACATCCAACTTTTCGTTTCTCCCCGTGGCTCCAGCCAAATGGCACCCGCGGGGACCCAAGAAGTAAATGGGGTCAGGACACGGGAGTGTCCAGAGCCCTGGACAGCGCGGGCCGGCTGCCTGATCGAGGGCGCCGGGAGGGGACATGAATCTGGGACTGAGGGGAAGCCAGCCACGGCGCGCTCGGCCAGTTTGTGACATTAGCAGGTACAAAGGGAAAGTCTCGGTTCTGGACAAGGACTAGGGACGGTCCAAGGAGCGATTTGAATCTAGAAAGAACGAACACCAAACTTTTCCGCGTCTTCTAGAAATACCTACCTCTCATGCGGGCACCCAACCTCTTTAGGTTTTGAGAAGGGTCATTGTATCGGCTTATACACATTTCCTGCATAAAAGGTCGTGGGTTTTGACTCAAAGCGCGAATCCACACCATTTAGCAGTTACGTTCCTGTGAAGTGGAGGAGCCCATTTCCGAAGGTGTGAAACAATTCTCATACAAGGTTGCAATTCAGTGCTTTCAACAGAGAAGTTGTACAAGCGCAACGCATGATAATTCTTAAACCAATATATTTAATGACAAATCGAATTAGAGGAGAAGTTAATATAATTGAAGATAGCTTTTATCTAACCAAGAGGAACATACTGGGAAAATAGCACGCTTCCTGTCCTCCATTATCTATTTAGTGTTAGGCATTGTAAGATTTGAGAACCATCCATTGCTAACATCCCTAGGACCTGGGATGGAAATAAGACAAACAACAGCGACTGAAGTTTCCTTGGGGTCATCTTGGCTCTGTATACTTAATGGATTTAAGGCATAAATTCCTGCTTATGTTGAGTCATTCTGCCTACATCTTGTTTCCAAACAGATCCTGAGGATCATAGCTCGCTTTAATTTTTTACCATTGTCAATCGTGATGCTCTTTACATTCATAATCTTCAGGCACCAACATAATCATCAGGTAATAGATGCTATTATAATCGCCTTTTGTAGATCAGTAAAATAAGGCTTAGGGTATCAAGTATCCTACCTCAGTCACGTTCACCAAATGTTACAACTGAAGTTAGCGTGCTAATCTGGCTAAGCACCTTAAAGAGAGGAGAAGGCAGCAAAACACCCAACTTATGGCCAGTTGGGTAACTGACACCTGGAAAGGTTTAAATACTTGAAGAAAGTCATAAAACAAGTTCAGGAGCAACCTCAAGGCTGAAACTCAGGCCTTGGGACTCAATTTCACAGACATTCCACTATGAAGGCATTAATCCAAAACCTTAAATGATATGGAAATTTTATACCATAATAGAGTTCAGTATTTCTGCCAACATTGGCATAATGGATAGCAAAGTCCACAGGATTGAAAATGCCATTGACATAATGAAAGCTGAACATCACTCCATTACTGAGTGCTACGTTAGCAAGGCATCCTTTGCATGCCTTTTAACAGCCTAAAGCCTAAAACTGAAGTGTTCAATATAGACAAACATCCAGATTGAAACTCAGGCAGTGAATTACAAACACAGCAAATCAATTTAACACAGCAGATCTTGTCAGACTCATGAATAATTAAATACATTTTTACACCACTACAAGGTTGGTATTCACAGATCTAAATTGGAAAAGGCATCAGTTGAAGAAGAATAATTGTAACCTCAGCCTTGTTCAGGGAGGAAACATTACTTGGAGGTGGTAAGAGGTAAAATGATGAAAATGTTGACAAGCTAATGAGAGAACTTTGAGGAAAAGCGGTCCACATACAGGGGCCAGCTGGTATAAAGGTATAGAGTTAAAACTGGGAAAAGTGGGCAAATGGAGAGACGGAACATAGGCTAGCACTAAACAGATGAAGGCACATGATCCAGGCCTGGCCAATGAGAGCACCTCGTGGCCCAGCCACAATGACTGGTTCAGCTAGGAGGACGTAATATAAACTGAGCCAATGAGAGTTGGCCCTGGGTCTTTGGGGAAAGAAGTGCTCCCCTTCCTGAGTTCGCTGAGCTGATATGATAAAATCTAGAGCTGCCATCTTCCCACTTGCTGAGAATGAAGAAAAATAAAGCTGAGAAATGTAAAAGAGATCCTAACGACATCATTCATCCTGTGGCTGCCAGATCTGTATCCTGGACTCTTCAGCAACTCAAGGTGGTAAAGTCCTTGTTTTCTCTGGTAGTTCAAATTGAGCGTCTGCTGCTCACAACTGAAACAATTCTAATACACCATTGTCTCCCTGTGTCCAAAATTCATTAGGTTCATTCTGAATTCATGGTGTTTCCTTTTCCTCTCTTCTCTACCCACTCCATAGATTTTTCCAGGTCTTCCTCCTCTAGATCTGCCTCCTCCGTGATGCCGTCCAAGATTGCTTCCCACTGCCACCAATGAACTATATCCAGGTGTTTCCATGCTCACCCTTCTGTCATTACCAGTTTTGTGTCAGTGCCCCCTCCTGCTTCCCCTCTTTGCTTAGTTAACACCACTCAGCCTTCAGATGACTTGAGACAAGATGGGATGCCTTTGTCGTATGTTCTTACAGCACCATCAGTCTTCCCTTCACGGACCTTATATTTGTGAATATGCTTATGCCATCTAGCACACAGCATGGAGGCAGTAGAATGGGTGGTTAAAAAACGAATCCTGGATCCAGACTCTCTGGAATAGGTGTATGATCTTGGGCAAGTGTCTTCACTTCTCTATGTGGAAACTTCTGTATCCACAAGAAGAGGCACCTTCATAGGGTGTTATTATATAGAGTACAGAAAATATGCCTGACATGCACTAACCACTACATACGTGACACTGCTGTCATTATTGTGCATGTGATTGATTGATTAACGTGTGCTTCCCAACCCTCATTAGATGTGAAGTGAGAGACAGGTCTGTTTTTGCTCACCATTTTACACCTAAGAAGGACACGGCGCCTTGTCCGTAAGAGCAGCCAAGAAATCAGATATTCAATATTTGGACAGTTGCCTCTCTCCAAGTGGCCTGGAAGCTCCTGGAGGGAAGGAACCTTGTCTTGTGCATTTAAAAAAATCTCATCCGGTCTCAGGCACTGTGTCTGGCACATTCGTTCCTTTCCTTTTTTTCCTTATTGCCAAATAGGTTATCGCAGCTCATGTGAGATGCAAGTGCTAGTAAACATTTGGCTGTCTCAGGGGAAAACATTCTCCTGACTGTACTTTAAAACCAAACTGGTTTCTGAGGATTATATTTCAACTCTGTGAGGAACTTTATGACAGCCTTTTCCCTTTTTCATCATGTATCAAACAAATCCTGAAGACATGCTTTGGGCCAGATGCTGTGTGAGGCGCCGGTGGTCCGAGGATAAGAGAAGGCAGTCACAGCACTCGTACTGCTCAATTTCTAACGTGAAACTGTTTATGAATGTCTTCACTACTTTTTGCACGCACTTAGTATAAAATAAGGATAAGCTAACTTTGGAGTGAGTTCCTACAACGGGGAAACTGCATTTAAAATCATGCGTCTATTTATGCGTGGTTAAGAGTCCCTAAGTCTTTGAAACAATTGGCTTATTTTGAAGTGCCGATTGAAATGCCATTGAAGGACTCTTAAGCTAGGTTGGAACATGATTCGATTTCTATTTGTTAATACATTTTGATTAACTGAAAGAAGAGATGACTGTAGCTGGCTACTGTGTGGGGAAAGAGGGTTGAAGGAGAGCAAAAGGGCTCTAGGGGAGGCCAGTTAGAAATCTGTGGAGAAGGAGTCCCAGAGCTTTTGGGAGCCTGGGCTTAGGTAAGGAATAGCAATGGAAAGGGGAGAAGCAGATAGATCAAAGACGTTTTTTTTGGAGGTAGTTAGCTGAATTTGGTGATTTACTCGGATGAGGGACAAGGATAAGTCAAAGATGAGACCCAAGTTTCTGACTAGAATGAAAAGGAATGTCATTTTTTATAATAGGGAATGCTGGAGGAGAAGGTGCAGGTGTAGGTGGTTGAGAAGTGAACTTGGTTTCAGAGGTGTTGAGTTGGAGATAACCATGAAACACCTGAAAAGTTATGTCAGGTACCACTGGGGCTCAGAAGAGATGTCTGGACTGGAGATAAACCTGAAGGTAATTAATATATAGAAGATAACAGAGGACATGTGGTTATGGATGAAATTGCCTAGGAAGAGTTTTGCCAAGGAGGTTTTCTTTTTTTATGAATTTATTTATTTATTTTTGGCTGCATTGGGTCTTCCTAGAACACAGGCTCAGCAGTTGTGGCGTGCAGGCTTACTTGCTCCGCGGCAGGTGGGACCTTCCCAGACCAGGGCTCAAACCCGTGTCCCCTGCGTTGGCAGGCAGATTCTCAGCCACTGCACCACCAGGGAAGCCCTGCCAAGGAGTTCTGACTGAGAATAGATAAAGGGATAGTCAGAAAGAGCTCCACCATGCAAGATCAGACGGAGGAAGAGCAGCCAAAGAAAACTAACACAGTGCTGCTAACGGGGTAGAAGAAAAGCAAACAAACATGCAACATCGCAAACTCCAGAGTATTTTAAGATTGGAGGAGGTAGTCAAAAGTATCAAATACAGCTGAGAGATCAAAGAAGATGATTAATAATAGTAACAATGTTCAATTCTTGACCAAAACTTTAACATGCATTTAATCCTTCTGACAGCCCTATGAGGAAGGCATATATATAATCCTCATTTTAGAGAAAACTGAAGCCCAGAGAGTTTAAGTAACTTGCCCAGATTCATTTAAGCATTATTTCACCAGAACCTATTACTCAAAAGTTCTTTGAATTCTATCAAAGGCAGTTTGCATGGAACAGTTAGGATATTGGATATTAGATAATCCATATTGGAATGGATTCATAAATAAGAGGGAGGTGAGAAAACAGACTAAAGGTGTTCGGCTTTCAAGGGAAGAAGAGATAGGGAACTAGACAATTGAAGAGCTCAAAATTACCTTCATGGAATGGGTCTCTGCCTGGTTTGCAAGCACCTCCTTTAAATGAAATATTTACATCACTCTCCCTTCATGCTTCCAGGCCTGCAGCCTCACCCTCCGATGATTATTCTTCCTTCTATTTCAAGTCCACTCACTCCTCAAAACTCCATTCAAAGCTCACTTCCAGAGGAAGACTTCCCAGTTTCACCTTTCTTGGTAGGTTTTTATCAGAGGTCACTTTTGACGTTTCTTTAAGATTTTTTTTTTTTTTTTTTTTTTGATGTGGACCATTTTTAAAGTCCTTATTGAATTTGTTACAACTTTGCTCCTGTTCCATGCCTTGGCTTCCTGGCTGCAAGGCATGTGGGAATCCGGCTCCCCGGCCAGGGAGCAAACCCACAACACCCCTAGCCCCCCCGCATTGGAAGGCAAAGTCTCACTCACAGGACTGCCAGGGAAGTCCCTTGACGTTTCTTTAGAAACCTGAAATGCCTGGCACAATGCTAGGTGCACACAGGAGTCTCTCAGATAATTAACAGGTAATTAATTCTTTACCTACAACACTTGGCTCACTTAATCAGAACCAGTTTACTCACCACCCTGCTTTCCTGGTGGTTTTCTCTTTCCTCCAAGTTCTGATCTGAATTATATAGAATTTACAGCCCTAATGGGTATGAGGAGGGCAGGGTTTAGAAGGTAAGTGTGTGGCAAGGAAGTTGAAGCAAATGAGCTTCCCTCATTTAGAAATAAGACTTCTAGAGAGATTTGGTCATAAAATAAGGAGAGATCTCAGCACCTTAAGGGAGGCAAGGGAATTAATGGAAGGGTTTGGTCATCTTATTTATCCCTTTTACCATAATTATTAGTACATTAGTCATCAAAATGTGAGGAGCTAGTGAATCTACAAGTAAGGCTTGATGGAGTGCCCTTATTAGAAGGGTACGGGTCACGTCAAGGGCCCAAGAGCTTTGGAAAGGAGGAAGTACATCTATTAGATTGAGGAAATTAACATGAGATGGCCTCCATCTTCCTAGTAGACAGGAATAGACGCTCCATCGCTCCTGAGAGGTTTTGACTGCATTGTTTACTGCCATACCCTTTAGAATAGTAAGGCACATAGAAGGCACTCAATAAATATTTGTTGAATGGGCGATTGAAAGGATAAGATTAGAAGAAGACTCTCTAGGGTAAGAGAATAGTTGTTCTAATAGCCTAATCAGATTTCGAACAGGCTTTCTTTGGGGGCATTTACATTCCTTCCATGTCCATAAACACTATTTACAATAAAGGAAAGATGTATGCCTTCTCACCAGATTATACCCTAGTATGCTCCCAGCCCGTATGTGATCACTTCCATAGTTTTAACAGCCTCCCGACCACCACTGCCACCTGGTGGAAGGGCAGGGATTCACAAGTGGCACCTGGAATGAGACTTCCCTCAGGCAGCAACACCTGTAATTCTCCTTTTGTGATCATGCCCTTCTAGAAAGCTGGCAACCATGTGGTTCATCGAAAACAAGATAAGACTGTCCTGAACTCTCTCACTGTACAACTTTGTCCCCAGTGAAGGGTTAGGGTTCTACTCTTGCATTTCTTCTCAGAAAATAGGGTCAGACAGCCAAATGAAGGGTGACACTGATAAGGCCACATGAGCAGATCCTCCTACTGGTGGCTGTGGTGCTATGTACCTTGAAAAGCACTATACACATGCCAGTCATCACTCGCTGTTACCAGTGACCAAAAAGAGATAGGCTCTGAGGAGCTGACAGCTCTGAATGCTATACATACTCATTTGATAAGCCTTTCAATCTCAGCATGAACTAGGTAAATAGATTCAAAAGTTTCAAGAGTACTAATTGATTCAAATGATTACAAGTGATTTATGCTGTTTTTGATGGAATTCTGGTTCAACTGGAACCTTTGAAACAATGATACTGTAGATGTTTCCATTTGAAGCACACTCTACTCATTGCTGTTTAGACTTTACTTTTGAATAAAAAGGACAATTCAAGATAGCTTACTTATCTTCTTTTGGGGGTGGGTAACTATGAGCCATTTAGTTGAAGTCACTGTTATAAAATAATGTTTCAGCAACAGCTATTATTGATTCCTATAGGTTATTACTAAAAGAGCTGTTGATACCATGTCTAAGCACAAAGCATGAAACCTTCCTATGTTTTTAATATTTTAAATTAAAACAAACATTCAGAAATTTTAATTTTTAATTAAAACATAAATACATGCATAAATCTTAAGTGAATTGTCACAAAACAGGCACGCCTGTGCACCACCACCCAGGTAAAGAAATAGAACATAACCAGCACCCTGAAGTCCTCGCCCACACTCCTCTCAACCACTGTGCTCTCTCCCCCAAAGGTAACCCCTACACTGACTTCTAAATCCGTAGCTTAGTTTTGCCTGGGTTTTCTGTTTGTGTTGCTATAAATAAAATCATGCAGTGTGTAACTCTTTTTTGCCTGGCTTCTTTTGCTCAGTATTATGAGATTCAGCCATGTTGCTCAGAAAAGCTGCAGTTTGTTAGTTTTTGTTGCTGTATAGTATTGTGTTGTACGAAGATGTCACAGTTTATATACAAATTCAACACCATCAGGTATTTGGTTTGTTTCCAGCTTGAGGCTATTACCAAAAATGCTTCTATGGGGCTTCCCTGGTGGCGCAGTGGTTGGGAGTCCGCCTGCCGATGCAGGGGACGCGCGTTCTTGCCCCGGTCCGGGAGGATCCCACGTGCCGCGGAGCGGCTGGGCCCGTGGGCCATGGCCGCTGAGCCTGCGCGTCCGGAGCCTGTGCTCCGCAGCGGGAGAGGCCATGACAGTGAGAGGCCCGCGTACCGCAAAAAACAAAAACAAAAACAAAAATGCTTCTATGAACGTTCTTATATGTGTCCTTTGGTGAACATGGGCACACATTTCTGTTGGATATACATTTAGGTGTAAGTTGCTGGGCCATAGGGTAGGCATGTGTTCAAATGGGGTGATAATGCCAAAGCGGTTTTTAAAGCGGTCATACTAATACTTGCACTAGCAGAGTGTCAGAGTTCCTGTTGCTTCACATCCTACCTATACTTAGTATTATCAGACTTTTTTTTTTTCATGGTCTAAATCAGCATTGTTTTAGGTCTGTGAAGATTGAGAAGTATAAAATACAGGGACTGCCTCGACCAATTATTGCATTTGCATAATTTTTAAGTGAATGCTCTTCCCTCTTTTCAACCTGAAAAACTCCTCCTTTTCCTTCAAAATGTACCTCATCTGTCTCTGAAGGCTTCCTTGATCCCTTCCTGCAGTTAACCATTTCCACCTTTGAACCTCTTTTTTTTAAATTAATTATTTTATTTATTTATTTTTGGCTGCATTGGGTCTTCGTTGCGGTGCGCAGGCTTCTCCTTGTGGTGGCTTCTCTGTTGCGGAGCACAGGCTCTAGGTGCGTGAGCTTCAGTAGTTGTGGCACATGGGCTCAGCAGTTGTGGCTCACGGGCTCTAGAGTGCAGGCTCAGTAGTTGTGGCGCACGGGCTTAGTTGCTCTACGACATGTGGGATCTTCCCAGACCAGGACTCGAACCCGTGTCTCCTGCATTGGCAGGCGGATTCTTAACCACTGCACCACCAGGGAAGTCCCTGAACCTCCTTTTCATAGCATTTATTATGTATGATGAATTTTTAAAAATCCCATTCTTATTAAGCCATTTCTTGGTGTTAGGGACTTCCTCATAGGCAGCCCCTTGCATATGGACACACTCCCTCCGTCCTACATATACAAAACATTACCTATCTTTCAAAATGTGGCAAAATATTACCAATATCAAACTGCCCCTCATCTTTCAGCTATAAAAAATTTTCCTCTTTTTGTTGATCTTTCATAATATTCTCAATCAGCGCCTCTCAAGCTTTAATGTGTATATGAATCACTGAAGGATTATCTTGTCAGAATGTAAATTATGATTAAGGCAGATTCTGCATTACTAGAGCCCAGTAATGCCAATGCTGCTGGTCTTCCGCGTCTGCTGAGGAGACAGAGGTGAAGTCCCCGTTAGTGGGGGACTACGCCGGGGGGAGGGCCCCGCGGCTGCATCTCGCGGCCCCGCGGAGCTCGCGGCGAAGGAGGAGGCGGTGGCCGGGCCCAGACCCCAAGGCCACCGCGCCAACCCGCGCGGGCACCCGGCAGTGACCCCCTAGCCGAGATGGGTATCCCAGGAGCGAGGCCGGAGACCTAGCAGACTTTTAAACTTTAGCCATTTTGGTGAGTGTGTGTGTGTGTGTGTGTGTGTGTATATTTCATTGTGGTATTAAAATACTGTATTTTAATAAACAACGATTGTGTTTCCTTTTATAGCAGAACAGAGGGAACCATATATAACTTAATAATGCTCATCAAAATATTTTTGGTACTGAGTCCACATCATCCTATTTCCTTTTAAGCCCATCTCAATGAGCAGTCCATGTCCCAACTAGTATAAAAATAATAACATGGATATGTGACAGGTCCATCCATTTTTTTCCTAGCAAACAGAAGGACTCATCTAATATCTCCTCGAAATGAAACAAGATCGAAAAATGAATAGTCAACGACTATAAGCAGTAACAGAAAACAACCAGCTTTTAAAAAAAAATGAAGTTGTAGAACAATTGAATATTACAGTTAGATTCATCTAATTCAACCAACTTGGAACCAGGAGAGGTTAAATGATCAAGACCCATATCGTTTGCAGACAGAGGTAGAACTAGAATTCTAGTCAATACACCCCTGGTCTTTTATAGGATACCCAAAATTTTATTCAATGTGCTTTCTTAAGTCTAAAATTTCTCTTTAAACTCAATTTAATTTCCCAGAGTCCAGATTAATTTTGTAAGTGCACTTAGTTAACCATGAAAGAATACTCTGTCCACATGTTGTAATTATATAGCCATGCTTTCTCTCTCTGACTAATTAGAAGACAACTCAACACTGAAATCCAATCTCAACAGAACATGCTATCTGGCTATCACTCTTCAGAAAGGCAAAGCAGTCTGCCTAAATTCTCACTACTTTCTTTGCCAGCAAGTCAAGGCTTAGAGTTTTATAAAGCAATCCATGTAAATACTCTGCTCTGTCTTCCTCTGAGGACTCAAGGGGGTCAGGGGGCTAGCTCTATAATGTGATGGCTTTCTTGTAGGAAGATGTCACCATTGACCCACAATCAATAGACCATGGACTTTGAATTATGGTTCTGCAATGATCTATATACATTGATCCAGAGCTTCTAGATGACAAATGGCACACAATTACAAATGTCTAGCCTCTGGCTACTGACCAAAGTATAGCTAATTTATCCCTATAAAGTTCATGGTTTGAGGGCTTCCCTGGTGGAAAAGTGGTTAAGAATCCGCCTGCCAGTGCAGGGGACATGGGTTGGAGCCCTGGTCTGGGAAGATCCCACATGCAGCGGAGCAACTAAGCCCAGGTGCCACAACTACTGAGCCTGCGCTCTACAGCACACAAGCCACAACTACTGAGCCCGTGTGCTGCAACTACTGAAGCCTGCGCACCCAGAACCCGTGCTCAGCCACAAGAGAAGCCACCACAACGAGAAGCCCACGCACCACAACAAAGAGTAGCCCCCGCTCACTGCAACTAGAGAAAGCCCGCGCGCAGCAGCAAAGACCCAACACAGCCAAAATTAAAATAAATAAATTTATTTTTAAAAAAAGAAGGAAAAGAAGACATTCTTGTCTTCTTTAAAAAAAAAAGTTCATTGTCTGAGTCTCTGCTAACAGCATCAGCAAACCATCTATAGACTGTAACTTTTACCATCTTGGTCTGGGAAATACAAGCTCTCCTCTATTTCACTGCAGTATTAATTTAAGGTATTGTATTTCCTTAAATCAAAAGCCCCAAAACAATGACGCACAGACATATTTAGTTTAACCATTGCAGTGTTTAAAATCTATTTGAATTAATGCCAACATTTGAAATCTAGAGAATTCACGTAAAAATTCAGATTATCTGCCTTTCTTGAAATATCAAAAGCTCTAGCCATTCAGGGACCTTGTTCCTGGTAACAGCCAGGAGAAGCTGATGGGTGGCTTCCTTCGGTGGGGACATATTTCCCTAATCCACCAGTCTCCTGTCCAGGCCTCTTCACTCCTTTATGCTGCCTTCCTGGCCCCCATAGGCATTTGAATTTATGACTCCTGCCCTTATCAAATGGTATCAAGGCCAGGTTTCTGCCTGGAGCTCCATGCCAGGGCTTTGGCAGCAACTTGAAGAATCTCAAAACAGGCTGTGCGTGTAATTCCGGTCCCCTGCAGGGCCCTGCTGGATTGCCCAATGCTGTACTTTGCCATGCTCTTTCCATGGGCTGGATATTGGCATAATACAGAGCTTCACTGACAGACAATGGGGATGCGTTCATTCAGGGAGATCTGGGACTTCTGTTATGCCCCAGGAGCCTGATTCCCATTTTCTCTTCCCAAGTACATGGGTAGAAACATGCTGAGAGACGTAGTTTAGCTTTCTCTAATCTGTAGAAAATTCAATTGGCAAGGTCTGCAAGCTTGGCTCTTCTTCTAAGCATCTGTATTCCCCACCCCCCAACCCCCATGAGTCAGTGCATTCAACAATGCTATTTAAAATTCAATAAATAAAGGCAAATGAAATTACAAAAATGGATCATCACTTATATAAAAAACCAACTAAACAAATCTGTTGCTCAAAATGTCAAGCATTCGGGGACTTTAATAAAATATTGAAAGTATGTTCCCTAGAGGAGATAAGCAATTCAAAAATAGGACATATGAGAACAGTACTAAGTGATCCTTCAAATACAAATGGCACCCCACGTCCTAATGGATACAGAACCATGTGACCTGATGTGATGACACATACCATGCAGTGGGAGTCTCTGGGGCCCAGTGGACAGCAGCTGTGCAGGATCTGAGGCTGCAGATGTGAACAACAGTGGTCCATGGGAATCCACAGGAGAGATTGGTTCAATGTCGTGTAGAGCCGCGCTGTACAGGATTTACTGTTGTGAACGTTTCCCAGAGTTCTAGTAACAATGGGTAGTCAGAACCTAGATTGTCTCAACCAGGGTAGAGCACTGTATGGGGTCCAGGACTGCATTGTACTACTCTTGTCTGTTGGGCCCTTCTTGAAGGAGTTAATGTATCCATCCTCTCTTTTCTTGAATTATCAGTGGTCATTGATCTTGTGACCTTATTTATTTTATTTATTTATTTATTTATTTATTTTTGCGGTACTTGGGCCTCTCACTGTTGTGGCCTCTCTCGTTGCGGAGCACAGGCTCCGGACGCGCAGGCTCAGAGACCATGGCTCACGGGTCCAGCCGCTCCGCGGCATGTGGGATCTTCCCGGACCGGGGCACGAACCCACGTCCCCTGCATCGGCAGGCAGACTCTCAACCACTGCGCCACCAGGGAAGCCCTTGTGACCTTATTTTAAAGTAACTGCTCAGGTGTATACCCACTTGGTGTTTTGTCCCCAAGCTCTGATGAGGTAATCCCATAAGGCTATCCATTCCATAGCTATTTTAGAAATCCCTAGAGAAGTTTGTTAGAAATGCAGATTCCATGCAGATTCTAGGGCTCTACTCCCAGAGACTCTGACCAAGTAGGTCTTGATGGGGACCAGGAATTTACATATTAACCAATGCCCCAGGGGATTCTGATATATATGGTCTGTGGCCATACTTTGAGAAATGCTGTCTCAGAAGGCTGATGCCAACGCTTCATGGTTCCATCTCCAACATCAATTTTAAAAACATACTTTTGATGAACATAAAACCTGAATATAAAAATCCTGAATTCATGATAATATGAAACCCTCCTGTAATTATCGAGGTTGTATAACTCTGAAATTGGGGGGTGGGGCGTAGGCAAAAAAAAAGAGTTTATCCTGCCTTTCCCATATGACCTGTTTTTTGGGGGTAATCAAATAGTGTTTGAGAGAAAGACGAGTGATTTTTTTAAATTTGTAATTTATTTTACAGCTATGAAACAAGAGTTTAAGGAATGAGCATAAGTGGAAGCTCAAGCCATTCAGTGAAAGGGTAATGGCTAACTTGGTAGTGGAGGACACCACCTCAACCCACTAATAAAACCTAGAAAAATGGGACAAGTGTGCCATTACGGGCCTTGCAACGTGATACATCAGAAGTATGGAAGGTTTTCTCGACCCAAAATTCAACTTGAATCTCCAGTTTATAGAAAACAAACAAGTTAAAAAAAGAAAAAGAAAGAAGTTAAATGAAGATAAAGAAACACACTAAATGCCAGTAAGGGGAAACAGACAAATCCAGAATGTGGGTCATTTTACAGGAGAAATTACCCAAATTCTACAACAAATCAGTGATCAGGTGAAGGAGGAGGATCGTTATCAAATAAAAGAGACTTAAAGACACAGCCAAATGCTATGTGTGGATCTTGTTTGGATTCCGATTGGAAAAAAACAACTGTAAAGAAAGAGTTTTGAGACAATCGGGAAAATCTGAACATAGACCTGGTATTAGAGAATAATAAAAAAAAATTATTAGGTGTAATAATGGCAAATAGTTATGTTTTAAAATGTTTTTATCAATCTAGAAATGCATACTAAATTTTTTGGTGAAATGACATAATGTCTGGAATTTCCTTGAAAATGACTGAGTAAAAATAAAGGTGGGTGGGCAGATGAAATGAGATTGGCAAAATATTGCTAATTGCTGAAGACTGAGTGCTGAGTATGTGAAGCTTCTCCTTATTTGGGGGTATGCTTGAAATTTTTCATAATAAAAAGTTTTTTAAAATATACTTTTGCTGTAGGCACTCACCCATTACAAGTCAGGCTAATGAGTCAAGAAGTTGAGGTTATTATTACTCAGGAATTAAGCATTCCCTTCTACTGGCAACTCCCCTATAAATGCCCAGAACTAAGTTTTCATATCCTGAAATCCATTTTTTTCTCTCACAGCCCAAAAAAGCACTGGTGGTTTTTTCCCCACATTACTGTCTTCTGTAATAGCTTAATGACATGCACAGAATAAATGGAACTCCATTTGCTATTGCTACTTTGGCTGCTCAAGAACCATTAAAAGACCTTTAAATCATCACTCATCTATTAAGTGAAAGAAAATCCTTGAGACTTCCCTGGCAGTCCAGTGGTTAAAGACTTCACCTTCCAATGCAAGGGATGAGGGTTCGATCCCTGGTCTGGGAGCTAAGATCCCACATGCCATGCAGCCAAAAATCCAAAGCATAAAAACAGAAGCAATATTGTGACAACTTCAATGAAGACTTTAAAAATGGTCAACATCAAAAGAAATTAAAAAAAAAAAAAAAAGAAAGGAAGGGAGGGAGGGAGGAAGGAAGGAGGAAAACCCTTGTCATTAAATTAAGGGAAAACCACTCTTCATACTCAGGAGTTTGGGGTGTTTAAAATGCACTATTTAGATAGTGAAAAAGTGTTGAAGCAAACATGGTTGTACTTTGTTGTAGCCTATGTCTAGAGGAAAAGAGGAGTCTTCTTAGAATATTTATAACCTACTTTGTTCTCGGTTACCTAACAGAAAATGGCTTCAGATTAAGAATTAAAATTTCCTGAATCAAGAAGTATTCTAATTAATCAATCTGAGCACATTTGTAAATGCTGAGGTCAATACTGTAAAGATTGGTGCAGTAATTTAATTCTTAGAGGCTATTTGGCTTTCATTGCCTTTAAAACTAAATTTGGCTACTTCACTCACTCCAGGGTGGCTAATTAACAACCACAACACAATTCTCCTGGCCATCATTCCTGCAAACGTCTAACTCCAACCCAGAAGACACCAGCCAGGGTATTAACTTAGGCCCTTTTTATTACAGTAAGTCTATAGTAATATTTCCAACTTTGTTTTTTAAAAGTCTTAGTCAATAATCCACCAGTTGCGGGCTTCCCTGGTGGCGCAGTGGTTGAGAGTCCGCCTGCCGATGCAGGGGACACGGGTTCGTGCCCCGGTCCGGGAGGATCCCACATGCCGCAGGGCGGCTGGGCCTATGAGCCATGGCCGCTGAGCCTGCGCGTCCGGAGCCTGTGCTCCGCAACGGGAGAGGCCACACAGTGAGAGGCCGGCATACCAAAAAAAAAAAAACAATAATAATAATAATCTACCAGTTGCTATTATGGCTTTTCTGTGAAATGTCAAGTGCTATTAAAATCAAGGTTTAGGGACACCTAGCAGAATTTCTCAAAGTGTATTCTGGGAATACCTGCATCAGAATCAACTGGTGGGTTAAAAAATGCAGATTCCTGGGTCCCCTCTCCAGTCAGACTACATCAGACTCTCCGCTGATGAGCCTGGAATTCTGCACCTTTAGCAAGCGTGGCAGGTAGTTCTTTCATACACTAAAGTCTGACAACCAAGTTTTCAAGAATGTGAGTTTCTCTCAAGTCTTTGAGAAAAACAGAGGATAAAGACCCAAGTTAAACAGCAGCAGGAGAAAGCAATCAGCCAGCATGTGGAACACACCACAGCACAACTGACCTGTCCACCAGCTGATAAACAGGTAAACAAAATTTAGTATGTCCAATCAATGGAATATTATTCTGCCATAAAAAGGAATAAAGTCCAGCACTGCAAAGCACTACTCTTGTTTGTTTAGCCTTGAAAACATTATCCTAAGTAAAAGAAGCCCGAAACATAGGCTTCCCTGGTGGCGCAGTGGTTGAGAGTCCGCCTGCCGATGCAGGGGACACTGGTTCGTGCCCCGGTCCGGGAAGATCCCACGTGCCGCGGAGCGGCTGGGCCTGTGAGCCATGGCCGCTGAGCCTGCGCGTCCGGAGCCTGTGCTCCTCAACGGGAGGGGCCACAACAGTGAGAGGCCCTGGTTGCCAGAGGGAGGATGTGGGGAGGAGAGAGGTAGGGAGTGGCTGCTAGTGGGTGAGAGTTTCTTTTTGGAGCCATGAAAATGTTCTGAAATTAGATAATGGTGATGATTGTACAACTCTATGAATATATTTTTAAAAATACTGAATTGCACACTTTAAAAGGGTGAATTTTATGGTATCTGAATTATATCTCCAAAACTGTTATTTAAAAAGTTAAAGGTGTTGGAATAAAAAAAAAAAAGAAAAGAAAAAAGGAGGACATTTTTTTCTTCACCGGAAGAGGCTTAAGCTTTGAATACATAACTAAATACAATAAGTAAACCTTGTTTGAATCTTGATTCAAACAAACTGTAAAAGACATTTTTAGACAATGGGGGAAGTCGAATATGAATTTGGAATTATTGTTTACTTTCTTAACAATCATGCTAGCATTGTTGTCAGGTACGATTATGTCTTTTCTTTTGAGATTAATAATGAAACATTGAGGGGTGAAATAACATGATATCTGGGGGTCTTCTTTAAAATACTTCAAGAGAAAAGGTAGATGGAACAAGTATGCAAAATAAATGCTGGTTTTGGTTGATAGCTGTTGACTGGAAGATAAATACACAGGGACTTGCTGAATTTTGTCATTGGGCATATTTGGGAATTTTCATGATAAAAATTTAAGAATGAAGGAACTCAGGGCTTCTTGATTATTTTAATGTGTTTCGATTCCAAAAATTTCAGTTGTACCTGCAGTGTTAGGGTGAGATTGAATGGCAAATATTAGAGGCAGGTTCTTACTTTTTAGCTTTTCAACAGGAAAAGGTCAGAGGGAGAATTGAGAATAATTCCATAAACTCAGAGAAATTAATGGACAGACTAGAAAGGCACTGAGCTCAAGGTTCCTTGGTCATTTTTAAAAAAGAGAAAAGCAGGACTTCCCTGGTGTCGCAGTGGTTAAGAACCCACCTGCCAATTCAAGGGACACAGGTTCGAGCCCTGGTCCGGGAAGATCCCACATGCCGCGGAGCAGCTAAGCCCATGCGCCACAACTACTGAGCCCATGTGACACAACTACTGGAGCCCACGCACCTAGAGCCCGTGCTCCGCAACAAGAGAAGCCACCGCAATGAGAAGCCCCTGCACCACAATGAAGAGTAGCCCCCGCTCGCCGCAACTAGAGAAAGCCCGCACGCAGCAACGAAGACCCAATGCAGCCAATAAATAAATGAATAAAAAAAAATTTTTAAAGGCCACTTTAAGTTCTAAGAGGATAAAATTCTTGTTAACTGAATATTCAGTTGATATTTACTCTAAGCAATGAATTAACTTCACATCAAAAGAAATTTGTACTTTGATGTGCTGTGCTGGACTTAGGATTTTATTGTTGAAAACTTCCTAATTTTATAATCTTGTTAAAGATTTAGTTGTCTTAAAAATCTAATACTGTACACACACACACACACACACACACACACACACACACACACACACACAACTTAATGCTGAATCTTTCACCAGGGAATTAACCCAAATTGCCATATCTTTCTTATGGGAGCATACTACTTGTTTTCGATCACTGATTTCAGTATTTTTATAGAGTGTGGCCTATCTGCTTCATAATCAGATGCAATTTCCTTCTCAGATGTCACCTGGCCTGACTGATAACCATCTTGCCACATGATAATTAGGACTTGGGGAAAAACTGTTTTAAGTGGGTTTAAGTATGTGAAATCACCTTGACTAGGAAATCCTCTGCCTGGGTGTCAGAAATCTCGGACATGTGAATTACAGACATTTTTTTAGGTTATTGATATTGAGGAAGTTGGTTGCAGTGCCCTCTTTATGAAGATCCGTGGAGGAAATTTCCTTCCGGAATCTTTGTGCTTCTCTTGAGTGTCTGATTTGTTTCCATTTTCTGATTTTCGCATTGACTGCTAAGCGGCTCAGAGCAAAATTTTTGGCCTTCTTTCAGCAAGTGTACAGCGCTTCATGGGTTATATGGGGCTGTGTACTAGCCCCAGACTTTTATCTTATTTTTCCTGCAATCCAATTTCCTCACTGTTTTTAAAATATCATTGTAATATAGTCTTATAAACTACATTCATATTCTTTTTGGACTAAAATGGGATATAAACAATGAATAAATGAATGAACAACAATAAATTATTAAAAATTACAAATATCAAAACAAATACAAAAATATTACAAGTCATTTTTATGTTGCTGATTAAATCCATCTCACTTTTAACATGGACCACTTCTTTCTTTATACATGGGTGTCAGCCTCTCTTCTGACATTTATCAACTATGAACGAGCTGGGCTTTACCACAAAAATGGGACTAAGAGAGCTTCAGGTTTATTATTAGGATTTTTCTCCATTGGAAAAAAAAAAGTGGATTAAAGAAGGTCTGAGGAAGGGGACTTCCCAGGCAGTCCAGTGGTTAAGACTCCACGCTTCCATTGCAGGGGGCGCGGGTTCAATCCCTGGCCAGGGAACTGGGATCTCACATGCCACGCAGCGCGCCCAGAAAAATTTTTTTTTAAAAAAGGTCTGAGGAAGATACTAGGATTAATGTGTTTCTGTGCAAGGCAGTAAAAAAGAAGAGGAACATCTTCCTACAGCCAGGGTCATGTTGTTGAATCTCAGCTTGGCAATCCAGAGCCTGCTCCCTGCTACAGAGTCTCTGTTTAGAAGACTCTGAGAGAAGGATGAAGGGACAGTGAACGGGTGTTCCCTCTGCCACCTTAACCCATTTTACTATGATCTTATGAATATCTGCAAGGTAGTGACTGGCTGCTAGGATTTACTGATAAATTTTATTACATTTCTTTTCCTCAAATCATCTTAATCACATCTTTAAACCACAGCTTCGGGGCTTCCCTGGTGGCGCAGTGGTTGAGAATCTGCCTGCCAATGCAGGGGACACGGGTTCGAGCCCTGGTCTGGGAGGATCCCACATGCCGCGGAGCAACAAAGCCCGTGAGCCACAACTACTGAGCCTGAGCGTCTGGAGCCTGTGCTCTGCAACAAGAGAGGCCGCGACAGTGAGAGGCCCGCGCACCGCGATGAAGAGTGGCCCCAGCTCGCCGCAACTAGAGAAAGCCCTTGCACAGAAACGAAGACCCAACACAGCCAAAAATAAATAAATTAATAAACCACAGCTTGCATCAGGTCCTATCATCCTCCATTTTAAAATGCTTGAACATCTACACACTACTATATATAAAATAGATAACTAATAAGGACCTACTGTATAGCACAGGGAACTCTACGCAATACTCTGTAATGACCTATACAAGAAAAGAATCTAAAAAAAGAGTGGATATATGTATATGTATAACTAATTCACTTTGCTGTACAACAGAA
Organism: Phocoena sinus; assembly: GCF_008692025.1. Taxonomy (NCBI): domain Eukaryota; kingdom Metazoa; phylum Chordata; class Mammalia; order Artiodactyla; family Phocoenidae; genus Phocoena; species Phocoena sinus. The sequence continues at coordinate 73,737,664 of NC_045767.1, forward strand.
ACTAACACAACATTGTAAACTAACTATACTCCAATAAAAAATTAATAACATAAAATGCTTGAACGGCTTTCCATTGTTCTCAGCATAAAACACAAACTCCATCAGGGCCTCCTGCATGGTCTAGCCCCAATCTCTTATCAGGCCACTCTGCTCCTACATCCTTAAGTTCCATTTACACTCTGGGTTCCTTAACAGGTCAAGCGCTTTCCATTCTACCTCCGGGCTCTACCATAAGCTGTTCTTTGTGCCTGTAGACCCCCAACTCTACTGGAGATGCCTACCTTGATCAGCCAATCAAACGCAGGCCACTTGTTTCCCTTCGCTCCCGACTCCACCCCCATGAGGAGAGCAATGTAGTACAGCATTTTGAGGGGCTCTGCCTTCAAACTGTTAGGGTTCAAATCCAAAATCCACCACTTGTTAGCTTCTCTTTTACTTTGGAAAGTTACTCGACATGTCTCGGCTTCCCCACCTATAATGTGGGGATGATTAAAAATATTTTGAGGATTAAATTTGTTAACAGAAGGTAAACTCTTAGAACAGGAATAGAAGTTCTCACTTTAGCACATACTCCAATTTAAACCCACTTAATCGTCTGCCAAGTTTGAGTCCGTCACCTCGGGAAGGATTATAGTGCCTCCCTCCCTACCTCCCACCTCACCCCCAACATAGCCCCCCCGCGCCACTCCCACCCCTCCAACCTACTTATTGAACGCTGCGAATGAATGAACAGAGAGCATGAAGAAAGGAGGCTGGTCCTCCCAGGTTTAGGAGGGACCATGGGGTGAGCGTGTTCAAGAAGCTTACAGTTTAGCAGGACAGGTTCTAAACACATACTGAACTTGTGTAGTCGTAAGAAGGGGAATCTCTTGGGTCCTGCCTCAGCCCTGGGGTAACGGCTAGAGCCTCCTAAGGAGAGTCCAGAGGAAGAAGGCACTTTGGCCTCAGAGAACCAGATCCACGAGCGCCAAAGCCTGGGGAGGTGTCAAGACTCCTGGAGCTTCCGACTCCGCGTAGGCTTAGCTCATGCTCCCGCCACGGAAAGACCAGAAAGACCCCTGCCGGCAAGGGACCGCGGGCACCAATGGCCAGACCCGCACCACCCGCCTCCGGAGACTTCCCGGGGATTGGCTGCCCGCCCCGCCCCTATCCCCTCCTTCTCCTCCTCCCGCCCCGCCCCTACCCTCTCCTTCTCCTCTTCCCGTCCCGCCCCGCCCCGCCCCGCCCCGCCCCGACTGCAATGTCTCGGCGCCGCACCCCCGCATCGCCCTCAGTCTTGCTGAATTGAGCGGTGAGTGTGGGTCAGCGCAGTGGAGGGGCGGGGGGTAGGGGGGTTGGCACTCGGCCGGTCCGCGGCCCCGGGTGGGGCTGGGCTTGCCCCGTGTCCCCTCGAGCTTTGCCCGCCCGGAGCTCCACTGTTCCCGGCGGCCAGAACGCAGGGGTAGAGCAGCCCTCGGCGGCCTGGGTGGGGCGGGCGACCGTGCCCGTCCCGGGGCCGCGCTAGGCACACGCGCCGCGCCGAGCCGCCCCGAGGCTTCCCGGCGGCCAGGCCCGGGCGCGGTAACAAGTTCGCGCTTTGCTTCCCCAGGGCGCAGCCGCGGCTACTTTGCAGCGGGTTCGGGCCAGGCCCAGCCTGCGGCGGCAACAGCGGGTCTCGGACCGACTGTGAGCCTGGGGAGTTTGTCTCCAACGACTGCGGGTGCAGCGGTCTGAGTTCTAAACGCAGGTATGTCCCCGTCCTTGAGTGAGGTGAAATGACCCGGGCCCGAGCACGTGGCCAATGGCGACCTGAGGGTTCCCAAGCACGTGTTTGGTGCAAAGGCCCGAATCCGGCTTTCCTTTAACAAAGGAAACGGACGTTCAGAAGCAGAACAGCTGCTTCTAGTGGGTTTTCAGACTCGGTTAAAGAAACTGCTGAGGTCCACGGACACTGACGAGAGGAACGCAGGAAATCGTAGAGAACCCTGTGAAAAACCCAAATCGCCCTTTCTTGTGCCCTTTTAAGGTTGACGCAGTGCCTTAAGAGGCTAACACAGAAGGGTAAAGAAAGTCTCCATAAAACCCAGAGAAGAGATTGTAGAACTCCTCTTTGGATCCTGTCTGGAGTCACAGCTGAACCAAAAGGTTTTCATTCAGCTTTAGCACCTTAGTGATATTTGTACAGTTATAACAAAGTGATAAACTTAACCTTAGGTTTGACAGTACCTTAAGGCCTGCTTTTTAGACTCCTCTAGGGATACCATCCAGTGTTTTCAAATAGAGTATTTGGATCTTGTGGTCATCTCTGAAGGTGGAAAAAAAATCTAGATGATGGAACAGGTGTACAAAAGGCTTTTTCTGGATATCCTTTGAGACAAACTGAAAAGAATACCTCAAAGGTTTTTTTGTTTGTTTATTTTTCTCAATTTGTTCAGAAAGGTAATTTTAAAACTTTTCGTTTTATAGGTTGAAGAAGACAGGTACAAGCCAGTGAAGCTGGAATGCCCTGACACTGGTATTTTAACTTACACCAACTATCACCCTGCAGTTGACAACACACAAGTGCCTCCAGTGAGGTCAACTATTCTCACATAACTTGTAGCAACCATGTATCTGCACTGGCTTGGGAGTTTAGGGCAATGGGGTAGTGCTGGTGGTTTAATTCTCACAACTCTGTGAAGTGGATACTGTAAAATTACAGATGAAGCAGTAGTTCAGGTAGTGAATTGAGATTCCATCACATATGCATAGCCCTGAACAGGGAGCCTCATATGTACCTTTTTGGCTATGTAAACTATGAAAAGTCACTTATCTCTCTTGAGATTTAGTGTCCTGGTTAAAGGGTAGAAGTATTCAGATGGGGATTAGGTCAGTTTGGGGGCGGGGAGTGTTAAGGACCAGAGACTGACTGTTGAGAATATAAGCTCTTTATAGTATATAATTACATGGAACCTAAAAGAAGTCAAAATTTGATACAAAAGGAGCATCCATCAGCATATTAAATGCTTCTGATGAATGTAGCATAATGAGCTGTAAAAAGGAATTTAAAGGACACAATGATGCTAGATAGTTAGAATTTGAAAGTATTGGAGGTGACGGGAAAGTTTTCATATGGGAAGAAATCTGTCAGTGTAGCAAGATTAACAGCCCAGTGTGTGCTAGGAGTCATTCCTGTTGATCAGCTCTGAATGTTTACAAATACCTCATTTTCCAGAAGTCTTAAAGGTATTCACCTTGGGTTCATTTTTAATGCTTATTTCAAAATATTGTTTTAGCCTCTGTTTAAACTTCATTTCTTTTTATATTCCATATTATTCTGTAAAATCTAGCTTCCTAATATAGGAAATTTATTGAACAAATGTTAGTGTAATTGCTAGAGGGAAAACAAGATAAGGGAAATAGGAAGGGCGTGTATATGCAACTGTGAGTGAAGGACATGATAATTTCAGATGGAGCTGGTTGGAGAATGACTAACTACAGAAGACCTGAAAGAGCTGCGGGAGATAACATGGTTATATACAGTTGATCCTTGAGCAACATGGATTTGAACTTCATGGGTCCACTCATACACAGATATCTTTCAATAGTAAGTACTACAGCACTACATGGTCCATGGAGGGCCATCTATAAATTGTTCAGATTAACCCCTGCATTGTGCAAAAGTCAACTGCATATATTTGGGTGAAGAGCATTTCAGGCAGAGGAAAAGTAAGTGCAAAGGCCCTGGGGAGGGATGTGTTTAAAGGTTTGGGGGGGAAGCAAGGTGAAGCTGCAGAGAAGTGACCTTACGGGAGGATCTGACAGCAGTTTGTGTGCAGGTCTAAGGTGGATGTTTTAGACCATTCTAAGATGGCAGCTTGCTTTCTGGCCTCTCAGGCCTCAGAATGCTGTAACTTAACCTAGAATGCACCCATACAGTTTCCCACGTTTCTATAAGCACTATCTTCCCTCCCAAGTGCTCTTGTTATGGATTTCTGTAGCACCCTGTAATGGCCTTATCGTACTTGGAAGCACATTTTGTAGTTGCCTGTGAGCTTGCCTAATTGCCCCTGCCCATAAAGTCCCTCTTGGTTCCCACTATATTCCTGGGGTCTAACCAAGTGCCTGGCATACTGTAGGTTCTCAGATATTTAACTTGAGCCCTAAACCCATGATGACTGTAGTACAAGGAGCAGTATCATTTATAATTAAGTTTAGTACTGTCGTTAATTGTGTTGGAATGAATTATAAATTGCATTCAAGTGGGTGGCTTACTTAGAAGTGGCATAAGAGCTAGATTCAGATCCCCACCCTGTATGATCTTAGACCAGTTACTTCTTAACTTCAGTTTCTTTATCTGTAAGTTGATAATCATGACAGTTCCTAAGAAAACCCTGGTGAGTAGTAAGCACTTAGTAGTGCTATAGGGCCATTTTGACAATACCGTATGATCACTGTTAATACTGAATCAAAATGAAAATACTGATATTTGATATTTATATGGTACTAAAATGCTGGCTTTAATGTTCATAAAAAACAACAGAGCACCTACTAGGGCCAGGTACTATTCTAGGTGAACACATCCATGAACAAAGCAGATCAGTGGATGTGATTGCGACTGGTCCATTGACGGAGGCCTCCAGTGTAAAGGCTTGTGATGCTTCCTTAATTGAGTGCTGTGACTAGTTAGCAGTGTGGTGGCCGAGAGGGTATTCGGTAGGCTAAAAGCCTAGATGAGGTGACTTCAAATGCTAACTACAAAAGTCTGAAGGCTCTAGCAAAGATCCCAAGGATGACCACTGGTTTCACAAATGGCTCCACTCCACTGAGTCCTGGTGTTGGTTCTTTGCCCCTTGAGGAGTTCCTTGGGCTGGGTAGACAGGTGGAGACCCTGGGTCTGCCACAGATCCTCCCCCTCCCACTAACCAACTTCAGCCAGTTACAGTCTTGTTCATACTTTGGTTTTCCAAATAATTTTTTTTTTTTTTTTTTTAGTAACAAGGCTTCTGGCTAAAAAGCTTGAAGTCCACTAGACTAAACAATAGCAGGTGAAAGATGTGAGCAGTTTTATAGCCAGGGGTAAAACTTTGGAGGAAAGACAGAACACCTTTTTAGTTGCTTCGGAGTCCAGAGTTTAGAACTATAGAAACACTAGAACTGCGCTGCCCAGTAGGACAGCTCTTAGTCACACGTGGCTATTTAAGGCAAAACTAAAATTAAAAAATCAGGCCCCCAGTTGCATTAGCCCCGTTTCAAGCCCCTGGCCCACCTGTGGCTAGGGGCTACGGTACTGGACAGCAGATACAGGACATTTCCATTGCTACAGAAAGTTTATTGGCAGTACTGTTCTAGAGGTTATATGGTGAAGACAGAAGGAAAACCTAGAGAGATGGTGTAGTAGGCTAACGGCCCCAAAGAGATCAGATTCTCGAACCTGTAAATGTTACCGTATTGGAAAGAGGGTCGCTGCAGATGTGATTAGGTTAAGGGTCTTGAGATGGGGAAACTGTCCTTGATCACCTCTGTGGGCAGGCAGGAGATTCCGTGAACAGAGGAGGAGGCCATGTGAAGAAGCAGATTTAATGTTGGCCTTGAGATTGGAGTGATGCAGCTTCTAGCTGGGGGGTGCTGGCAGCCACCAGAAGCTGGAAGGTGTGAGGAACATGTTGATTCCCGGCCCCCCAGAGCCTCCTGGGGGAGCATACACTTGATTTGATCCAGTGGAGTTGATTTCTTACTTCTGGCCCACAGAATTGTGAGAGAATACATTTCTGTTGTCTCAGTAAGCCACCAAGTTGGCGGTAATCTGTTACAGCAGCCTCAGGTATCTAATACTGATGGAAAGCTTAAGATCACAAATACAGCCAGAGCTGGAACCTCACCACACCACACCACACCACACCACACCACACCACACCACACCACACCACACCACCTCCTATGCTGTGTTTTCACTAGTACCTTACTGGTGGGTAGGTGAGGGTAGATCTTAACTGTTGGTCAATTTAAAAATTTTCAGAGGTATGGCAATTAAGTTAAAATTTACTTAGATTTGAATCCCAGGAGTTATCAGCATGTAGCTAAAATATGGAGGGTTAGCAAATACTTCATAATAAAATACAGATTATCAAAACAAGTATAAGAAATCAATGTATGATTTATTGGAGTGTCACTTTATGTATACTTTTAATAAATTTCATTACACAGTACAAAACACCATCCAAAGTTCAAGTTGTAAAAATCTGGTAACGAAACTAAAACAATAGGAAAAAATTATGTTGGTTATATAATTTTTGCCTTGTAGGCCATACAGCTTTGGCTAGCAGCGTCCCAGAGGTAACACAGACTTGTCTCATGTTTCCACAAAATGTAAAACTGAATTTCTGGGAGGTTTAAAAAAAACAGTATTAACTAATAGAACTAGTTTTCTCAGGGTCACTACCACAGGGCTATGACTTGTCATCCATACATTGGAATTTTGATGTACTGAGTATCTAGGTTACAACAGTACTGATACTGAATAATGGCAGCTTCATGCTAGAGACTGGTAAGGAAACTAGGGCAAAGACCCAAGTTTCTGAATCAGAAATTCACACTTGTTGAACTCAGTATTCTTATGGGACCATCACACTCAGTCAAATAAAACATGGAAAACCTGAAGGTCAAAACTCAGTCCTTGTTGAAAAGATTGTGTGTTGTTTACATGTTGCTATTTACAGTATTGCCTTTTGAAACTCTTCTCAACCTATGGAATCTCATTCTGATGAAAGAAGTTAGGATCAAAACTGAGCCCTGTTTGTCTACCTTTCATACCAAGTTGCAGACCTGAACAGTTTATATCTGAAAATTTATTTAAAATTGGAATTTACATAACGAATAGGAGGTTTCATTAACTTTTGACCAAAATCAGGTCCTGACTGGGGGCTTGGGGGAGGGGGGGTAGAGGAGGAAAGTGTCATAAACTGCCCACCGTTCCTTGCAGCCTCTTCTGCTTCTTTCTTGCTAACAGACTTGAACACCTGTTTCCAACGTCTCCCACAACAAAAAAGTTTCATTATTACAAGTCTGAATATTTCTGCCTAAAAGTGGCCACTGTTTTTTGAGATGTTTCCACATAGTTACATTGATCTCTAGCTCCCTGTTGAAGGTTTAACTCCCAGCCTGCAGGTAACCCGATTATTCAAATGAACTCAACTTGAAATAAGATAGAAATGCTCCCATGTTGAGTTCCTCATTCCGAGCTAATGATTTGCTAGGTTCCTCCTAGTAAACTAGCTCCATGCCATCTACTTGCACACTCACTCTACTCTACAGGTTTCACTCTGCTTAAATCACTGTTAAGTGGCTTAAACCTACAGAGCCAATGAAAAGTGTCTGAAGAAGCTCAGCTCATTTTAGTTTCTCCAAAACCAATAATTGTAGGACTGCCCTGAATATGCACCCAAGTGGCAGGTTCCTGTGCAGCTCTATTTTGGTTTGGCCTCTACAGGATCACTGACCACAACAGCAGGAGAGATCATCTTGCCAGAAAATTTCTTCAGGTGCAAGTTTTCTTTCAGAATGAGTTGGTCTAAATTTTTACCCGTTTTTTTCTTAGTTAGTTATTTGAGCAAACCAAATTCCGACCCTCTCAATTTTCATATGTCCCGTGGTGACTGGCCAGCTACTTCTTGCATCATCGCGGGTATCATCTCTGCCTTCTTTGAACCTTTTATGCCAAAGACAATTGGCTCTTGACATTACTTCACCATAAACTACATTTAACATTTCAGGTGTCTCACTTGCAGATTTACTTAACTTTACACAAAGTTTAATGTGCATTCTTTGCTCTAAATTACGGTCACTCATTTTTATGGTTGGAAAAAAAACTCATACCTACTCACAAAGATAGCTGGCAACCTTGAAAGCACTGTTGTGGCCAGCTGAAACGTGTTATAATAATATCCATGCAGCAATCACTCCTCTGATGTAAAAAGCCACACATGAAAACTTAGTCAAAATTAAAACAGAAGAGTGCAAATAATCTTTGAAATACATTACATTAACTATGTGCAAGGAGCATTTACCCCTCCCCTTCCCCCCCCCAAAGAACCTAAGATAAAAATACATCCTAATGACATGGAAGCTGCCACCTGGCTTGAATGTATATTTAGAATGAGCTAGTTCAAAATGATCTTTTTTCTAGTTGATAGGCCAAATGCAAGATACCAAAATAGTTTACTCCCAAATATATAACAAGAGAATGGATGCTGTTGTCTCCAGTCTGCTCTCAATTTTGGTTATATACCAAGAAGCAGAGTTCCGGGATCATATGATAACTACTTTTTTGACGAGCAAACTGTTCCATGGCAGCTACACCATTTTACATCCACCAGCAACGCACAAGGGTGCCAGTTTCTCCAGCTCCTCGCCAACGTGTTATTTTCTACCAAGTTTCACAGTGGTACATGAAAATTCAGGTATCTACAGGTGTAAGTATTTTCGCAATCCTCGTCTGCCTTTCCCCCCTCCCCCCTTCTTGGCAGTGCTTTTTCTTCAGCGAAAATACAGACTCAGGCTCAAGACTTTTAGTTAATATTAAGTATAAACTACTTTAAAATAACTTTGTTGTTTGCCATGCGCAAGAATTCAATACATATTGACACGCTCCTTTACTGGAGGAATCCGCATTACCTTTTTAGGAGGTGAATAGGGCTGCTTTTAAGTGTCTGCATTAGAAACGAACTTCAAAATGTAGATGTGACCTTACCCTCCCTTAACTATGTGTACAGCAGCCGAATAAGCACGAGCTATAAACAGGCTGGGACAAGAACCGACCATTTAAGCAAGGCAGTTCATTCCTCTAAGCACTCACTGTATCTCACCGTACTGCGTGCACTCAAAAGTGCGTTAACCATAGAACCACAAACTCGCCCACTATTTTTAATTCAAATGTCCCTTCCAAGGTTGCAAACCGTTCAACACGGAGCGAGCGTCAGTACCCGGCAAGGCCCAATCAGGTCGCGCTTTACTACCTTGGGTTCCTCCTGCTAAGCGGCAGAAGAGCCGCGCGGACCGCGAATCTCCGCCCGGCGGAGGAGAAGGCATGGGAACTTGAGGAAAAGCCCGAGCTCGGGTGGCTAAGAGACTCCACGGCCCGGGCCCCGCCTCACCTCCGCCTCGGGCACCGCGGGTCCGGGGTTCGAGACAGGCAGCTACCTGCCTGCGGCTAGTCAAACTCCCTGGCCGCGCCCACTGTCCCTCGACGCCACTCGGCCCAGGTTGGGAGCGGACGAACGCTACCAGCGGGGTCCGAGGTACCGGAAGTGGGCAAACCCCTCGGCAGCGAAACCAAGTGCCCAAGGACCGGAGAAAGACCCGCACCCTCGCGAGAGTTCTGACAAGCCCCCACAAGCCGCGAGAGCCCTGGGGGACGCGGTCTGCCAATCACCAGATGGAGGCGGTCCTGGGCGCACCCAATTGGCTAAACACGGGAAAGCTCGCGTCCCGTTGGCATCTTTTCCGGCCCCAACTTCACCTCCTCAGCTTGAATCCCCGCCCCATTTAGCGGCCCCGTATCTCAGCTGAGGAGGTGGGGAGCAGGAGGGGAAATGCCTACGCTTCCCCCCAGTTCCTAGTGCAGGAGCTCAGGCTACCTGAGTAGAATCCCAGCTCTTCACCCTAGAAATGGCATTTTAGGACCATTTCACGCCCAGATTCTGACATGACCTGTCTCATTTCCTAAGCTCAGCATTCTACCCTGTGTCCCCAGACTGACCCAGTCCTGGGCAGAGAGCTGATTTTACCTGTGCTTGGGAGAAAACAGGCTTCCATGGACTTTGCCAAATAAAAATATTTCTCTAAACGCTTTCCATCTCCATACCTACGTCTTGCTCTGCATAGTATGCAGTGAGAGTTAAACTTAAATTGCTTTTTTTTTTTTAACAATCGCTAATCCTCCTGTAACTCAGTAAATCATCAAAATAATCATCAGTGAAGTAGGTACTGTTAATATTTTTCAAGTGAAGAAACCAGCAGCACAGGGGAATTTAGTGACCTGCCCAAGTTCTGTGTTTGCTCTCCAAATAGGAACTATACTCTGTCCTCTTTATCCCTAGCTCCCTTACTTTATTTCGGGACTTCATAATTGCTGTATTACTTCTACAAACAGCCCCTTAACTCCTCTCCTTGCCATCCTCTACAAAGCCAAGGATTAATCTTCCTAATGCAAATCTGATCATGTCTCTCAAATCCTTCTGAAGTCTCTGAAATGTCAAATCCTTCTGTGGCTCCTTATTGCCACTCTCTGGCAGACAGTGCTATTTATTGAAGTATTCACACCTACAGATAAGTACACAAGCCATGTTGGGTATATACCCAGAAATGGAATTGTTGGATCATAGTTGTGCCAGGTCCAAATTTAGTAGATATCTTAAAGCAGTTTTCCAAAGTGTTGGCACCGATTTACACTCTGATCAGCAACATCTGAGAGTTCCAGTCGTTCCACAGTCTCATTAACTCTGGGTATTTCCCATCTTTTTTCATTTTGGCCATTTTGGTGGCTGACAATTATGTCTCCTGTAATTTTAATTTGCATCTCCCTGATTAATGAATTTGAGCACCTAGTCATATGTTTACTGGTTATTTAGAAATACCTTTATGAAATTTCTGTTCAATTCTTTGCCCATTTTTCTGAGTTGTTTTTTATTTGATGTTTCCTAACATTTGATTATAAAAAATTTTCAAGTATTTAGCAAAGTTTAAGGAATTTTACAGTAAACACAAGTAAACCTACCACACAGATTCTACCATTAATATTCTATAGAACCTGCTTTATTACATTTCTATCCTTCTCTTTATCCATCTTCATGTTGTTGCATTTCAAAGTTAATTGCAGATAGCAATACATGTCCTCTAAACACTTCAGCATATATGTAATTAATTAGAATTCAGTATTTAAGGTTTGTTTTGATGTAAAACTTACATCAAATTAGTGTAATGTAAAACTTACATTAAATGCACAAATCTTCAGTGTAGATCTGCTGAGTTTTGAGCAAAGGAGTTTTTCAATGCCACCTCCCAAGTCATTCTCCATTTCCACTTTCCTGGGGGCAATGACAGTTCTGATTTATTTTTTTCCCTGCTGTAGGTTAGCTTTACCCTGTTTCAGAATTTCATATAACTAGAATCATACAGTATGTGCTCTCTTGTGACTTCTTTCACTCAGCATACTGTACTCCTCCATGTTGTTGCATGTGTCAGTAATTCATTTCTTTTTACTGCTGAGTAGTATTCCGCTGGATAAGTATACCAGTTTATCCATTATAAGAGGACTTTTTTTATATGCATCCTTTATCAAGTGTATGTGTTGCAAATATCTCCTCCAATTCTGAGTTCCTTTTCATTCTTTTAAGGATGTCCTGTGAGGGGAAAAGTTCTTAGTTGTATTTTTTTTAATTTTATTTATTTTTGGCTGCGTTGGGTCTTCGTTGCTGCACGCAGGCTTTTCTCTAGTTGCTGCGAGTGGGGGCTACTCTTCGTTGCAGTGCGCAGGCTTCTCATTGCAGTGGCTTCTCTTGTTGTGAAACATGGGCTCTAGGCGCATGGGCTTCAGTAGTTGTGGCACGTGGGCTCCATAGTTGTGGCTCGTGGCTCTAGAGCACAGGCTCAGCAGTTGTGGCGCACGGGCTTAGTTGCTCCGTGGCATGTGGGATCTTCCCGGACCAGAGCTCGAACCCGTGTCCCCTGAATTGGCAGGTGGTTTCTTAACCCCTGTGCCACCAGGGAAGCCCCCCAAAAGTTCTTAGTTTTAATACTCCAATGTATCAACTTTTGATGGTGACTGGTTTTATTTAAGAAATCTCTGCGTACTCCAGGTTATGAATATTCCTTCTCTGTTTTCCTCCAAAAGCTTTAGTTTGTCCATTTAGAATTGTAATCCATTTTGAACTGATTGTTGTGAGTGATGGGATATAAAACTGGGTCCACACATCCTTTTTTCTATGTGGCTATCCAATGAATCCAGCGTGGTTATTTAAAAGATCACTTCCCTCCGTTTGCAGTTATCATAAGTCAGGTGACCACATATGTGTAGACCTATTTCCCACTCTATTCTGTTTGATAGGTTGGTTTTGTCTATCTTTGCACCAATACCACATGGTCTTCATTACTACAGCTTTATGATTATTCTTGATAGTGTACCAGTGAACTGAATTTTTAATTTAATTTAAATTTAAATAGCTATGTGGCTAGTGGCTACCATGTTGGACAGAGCAGATATAGAACATCCTCATAGGAAGTTCTGTTGACAGCACTGCTTTAGAAGACATCTAGAGGCCAATACCAGATAGTTCATTTTATAGCCACAGGCCATCTTGAGTTATGGCTGGGCTGCTCTTCAACAGTATCTGTGTAATATCTTTTTGAAAGAAATTCAAAATGCATCTTCCCAAAGATCGGTAAGGTGTCCAGCTCTTTTGACCTTGCACTTTTAGCAATGAAAATATTATTTCAAGTGTGGGAGAGTTTAATGCTTTGGGAGACATTTCCTGTGATCAGACACCATAAAATTTGTAGCCCCAAATCACAGGGAAAGATTCTTACTCTAGTACCATTACCTGTAGTTTATTATCTGCTATCATCCAAGGTCACACTTAATAATTCTCTTTCAGAGGGCTTTCCTGGGCTGTCACTAGCTGTGTTTGAGGGTTTGCCCTCAGACCTGCAATCAGAGGTCTGAGTCAGATCTGGCTCCTGTGTGTAAGGGATTCCTCAAGCCATATTGTCCTGTTTATTCCATCAGTGACACCAGAGTCTTTTGACTTGTAAATGATACATGTGTACTTATTATGTCCTTCGGGTGTTTCTTTTTACATTAAATGTATTTATTTCTCCCCACATTTGATACCTTTCTTTTCCAACGTCTTGTGTTTTATAGTTACTGTGATGGCTTTTTTAATTATCGTTTCCAGATCTGAGGATAGCACAGGGCTATAGTCATGATCTAAGTTTCCACTGGGGCAACAAATATTTATAGAGCGCTTACTCTACAAGATGCCCTGTGCTGGGCCCTGGAGATAAACGCTGACAACCAATAATGCTGGGTTGGCCAAAAAGTTCGTTCGGGTTTTTCCATAAGCTGTAAAGGAAAACCCGAATGAACTTTTGGCCCAACCCAATAGTTACCATTGAGCATCTGCTCTAGCCCAAGCACTTGCATTTGTTATTTTTAATGATCATAATGACACTGTAAGGTAAATACTGTTACCACACTTTTCAGATAATAAAACTAAGGTTCTGGGGGGTCAGATTCCTATGGCTAATAAGTGCTGGAGCTGAGATTGAAGCTACGAATCCCACCACCACCACCTCTACGAGAGCTATCAGACTTCAAAGGCACTTTGTTTCCTCTTGAGGAACATATTGTCTAATAGAGGAGGCAAGCCCACAATAACCACAACCCCCAGCAGAACAGATACTACAAAAGGGAGAGGGGGTGAAAGCACAGAAGAAATGAAAGGTGGCAATGAATCCTGCTGGCAGGTCTGTAGGATGTCATAGTTGAAACTAACCTGTGGGAAATGAGCCAGATGGCCCTAGCAACTTGGTCTTGTAAATGCCTCCTGAAATCCTTTCTCCTCCATGAAGTCCTTCTGGAATGATCTGAGGAGAAGCAACAAGCTTCCCTCTCCCTCTCCTCAATCCTCAGCGAGGCTTTTCTCTGACCCCCACTTCTGAAGAGGAGGCATTGCTAACAAGTGGCCAGTGTCCTCTTTAGGAGAACAACTCTCCAATGACCACCTCAGAACCAGAATCTGTTTGTGCTAGGCTGCTTTGAGACACCCTCCAGAGCAAATATTCAAATTAATGTGCAAAAGGACCTGCAAGGATGGGCCCTTTAAGAAGACCCTGAATGTAAATGTGATGGCTGGATCTCTAGCTGCTATCTTTGACCATACCCTCAATGTTATGGGTTGGATTGTGTCTCCCCTAAATTCACATGTCCAAGTCCTAACCCCCTCAGAACGTGACCTTATTTGGAATGTGATGTTATAGGGTCATTGCAGATGTAATTAGGTAAGAAGGTCATACTAAAGTAGAGGGAGCCCCTAATCCAATATGACTGGTGTCCTTATGAAAAGGGGAAATGTGGGCAAAGAGACACACAGCCAGAGAACACTATATGGATATGAAGATGAAGGAAGAGATACTCTACAAGCCAAGGAATGCCCAAGGTTGCCAGAAAACCACCAGAAACTAGGGGAGAAGCCTGGATGAGATGCATTCTTCCAGCCCCCAGAAAGAACCAACCCTGTCGGCTCCTTCATCCCAGACTTCCAGCCCCCGGAACTGGGAGACAATACTTTTCTGTTCTTTAAGCCACCCAGTTTGTGGTACTTTGTTACAGCAGCTCTAGGAAACTAATACACTAAAGGCCGCAGAGAAATGAGGTATAAGGAATCTGAGCCCCTGAGAACTGTATGGACCACAACTTCCGCATCAGCCTTGGTCCTGATAAACATCTGCCTTGTTCAAGGCCCTGTGATACTGTGATTTATAATAAGAAACGTACATCAGGCCTTTGTCCCTGTTTCTGGCACAGAGCTCCTAAAACCCTTGGGATTTCTTAAGTGTGAGATCAATTAAAAGTGTCTTTCGTTATGTTAATGAAGTGACTTTTGGAAAGCACCTAAGGATGGGGGCTGGTTGCCTGAGGACCCAACCCTGTGGTTAGAGGGTTGGAGCTTTTAGTCCCTCCCCCGCGCCGACACACACACGGGGTAAGGAAAGGGGGCCGGCGGTGGACTCAATCACTAAAGGCCACTGATTTAATCAATCATGCCTAAGTAATGAAGCCTCCATAAAAACCCAAAAGGACGGGGTTCAGAGAGCTCTGGGTTGGTGAGTGCGTGGAGATTCTGGGAGAATGCCTCAACAAGGGCATGGAGACTCCACCCCCTTCTTAATATGTTGCCCTCTGCATCTCTTCCATCTGGCTGTTCCTGAGTTATATCCTTTTATAATAAACTGGTAATCTAGTAAGTAAAATGTTTCTCTGAGGTCTGTGAGCCACTTTAATCAGTCAAACCCCAGGCTAGGATCGTGAGAACATTTGATTTAAGCCAGCTGGTCAAAAGCACAGGTAACAACCTAGACTCACAGTTGGCATTGGATGGGGGGTGGGGGCAGTCTTGAGGGACTGAGTCCTTCAGCTGTGGGATCTGATGCTCCCTCCAGGCAGACAGTGTCAGAATAGAGCTGAACTGCAGGACAGCTAGCTGGTATCCAAGCATTACTTGGATGTGTGTGGGAAATCCCCCCACATCTTAACTGGTGATCAGAACCTTAGGCACTATTACTGGGCCTCTGTTATTTGCATTAAAACCAATCCTGATACTAAGGGTAAAGATCAAACTCCTTAGGATGACATACTAGGCCCAGTAAGACGTGTCCCCTGCCTTCTTTTCCGCCTTCCCCCTTAGAGCCCACATACTCAGTCACATGGCACTACTTAGCTCCCAAAGCCCTCTCTTAAGCTCTTTCCTCTGTGCATGCTTCTCCCTCTGCCGATAACATCTTTCTTACACTCTGCCTGTGTTCTTTCTCACCCTTCTTGGCCTGGCAACTTCTTAACTTAGGTTTTTGCATTCTCCAGAATCCTTCCCTGACCTCACTGGGACTGGCTTCTGATCCCAGGCTCCCAGTGCTTCCTGCTATCGCAATGTTTATTAATTATGTTGTAGATTATGAACTACTTTTAGAGTTCAGTGCCTGACCCATCATAAATACTCATTACATCTTTGCTCAATGATGAAGCATCACCAGGGATTTTCCTTGGCCCACCTATGGGAAGATGTGTTCTGAATTTCTAAAAAATTAAAAAAAAGATTTACATAGATTTTGTTCGTTTGTTTGTTCTTTGAAGAGCAGCCCAACAATTAACTTTAAGATGGCCTGTAGGACTTCCCTGGTAGCGCAGTAGTTGAGAATCTACCTGCCAATGCAGGGGACACGGGTTCGAGCCCTGGTCCAGGAAGATCCCACATGCTGCGGAGCAACTCAACCCTGACCTGCACTCTAGAGCCCACAAGCCACAACTACTGAGCCCGTGTGCCACAACTACTGAAGCCCACATGCCTAGAGCCCGTGCTCCGCAACAAGAGAAGCCACTGCGATGAGAAGCCCGCACACTGTAACGAACAGTAGCCCTCGCTCACCATAACTAGAGAAAGCCCGCGCACAGCAAGGAAGACCCAACACAGCCTAAATAAATAAATTTATTGGAAAAATAAAAGATGGCCTGTAGCTATGAAATGAAGCATCTAGAATTGGCTGCTAGATGTCTTCTAAAGCAATGCTGTATACAG
This sequence comes from Phocoena sinus, assembly GCF_008692025.1. NCBI lineage: Eukaryota > Metazoa > Chordata > Mammalia > Artiodactyla > Phocoenidae > Phocoena > Phocoena sinus. The sequence goes on from NC_045767.1 coordinate 73,753,968, forward strand.
AACTTCCTGTGAGGATGAAATGTTCTGTGTTTCATATGTCATGTTTCATATATACAATATGGTGGCCGCTAGCCACACGGATATTTAAATTTAACTAAATTAAAAATTCAGTCCTCAGTATGGTAGGTTGAACAATGGCCTCCAAATAGACCCAAATCCTAGTTTCCAGCACCTATTAGTTGTACCTTATATAACAAAATGGACTTTGCAGATGCGATTAAACTAAAGATCTTGAGATGGAGAAATTATCCTGGATTATTCACGTGGACCCTAAATGTAATTACAGGTGTCCTTATAAGAAGGGGAGAGAGAGAGATTTGACTGCAGAACAGAAGAAAAAGACAATGTGACAGCTGAAGCAAGATGCTATGTTGCTGGCTTTGAAGAGGGAGGGAGGGGCCTCGAGCCAACCTATGCACGGAATGGAGCTCTAGAAGCTGGGAGAGGCACAGAAACAGTGTTCCTTACAGCCTTCCAGAGGAGCGTGGCCCTACAGACACCTTGATGTTGGCCCAGTGAAACTGACTTCCAACTCTGGCCTCCAGAAATGTAAGATAATAAATGTGTGCTTTAAGCCAACAAGTTCGTGAAATTTGTTACAGCAGCCATAGGAAATTAATATACTCAGCAGCACTAGCCTCATTTCAAGAGCACACTCCTAGACAGTGCAGTTCTAGAATCCTCTGCCTGGTGAGGAAGCGTATCTCCTGGACAATACATCTTTCAGAATTTAGAAACTCTGAATGTGCTCCTGGCACCCACGATGAACTTCTGATACAATTACTTTGCATGGGAAAACCAAGCTAAGAAAGCTCACCTGTCTTCTGCTCAAGCAGATTATCAGACTCATAAATCAAGGCCTTTCTTTGACATCGTGATCCACCTCTTTCAAACAGTCAAGACAGTTTATAAATGGCCTCATTTTTGTCATGAAACTTGATACCAAAGAGACTTACTTCAATTCATCTTTCTCTTTGGAACACCAGAAACATCGTCAAGTCCAGTACAAATTATATTCTCTTGCTAAATGCCTCACGTAATAGTGATCTCGATGTCTTTTTGTTTGCTGTGTACACGTGCAGTCCAGGCAGGAGTACGTCAAAGGTGTGAGGGTGAAAGAGGCCCTTCTGATGTTTGCTTCAGAAGGATCCTCACACGATAGTCTTCACGGCATTGCATTGCAGATTACAGTTTTACTGCCTCTACCTGTCTGCACACGTGCGGAGGTTTTATAACAGTTAATAATTGTTAGGCAAATAAAAGAGCTACCTTCTTCAAAAATGGTGTGGAGAGAAAACCACCACTAAACAAACTCTATTAAGGCCATTACTAAATCACTCTGTATCACATTCCTTACCATCAACACTCTAAAACCAGCTGGAAAAGGTGGCCCATAGCCCACCACCGGCAACTTTTTTGTTTAAAATTTTTTTATTGTAATAAAATATACATAACATAAAATTTACCATTTTAGGGCTTCCCTGGTGGCACAGTGGTTAGGAATCCGCCTGCCAATGCAGGGGACACGGGTTGGAGCCCTGGTCCAGAAACATCCCACATGCCGCGGAGCAACTAAGCCCGTGCACCACAACTACTGAGCCTGCGCTCTAGAGCCTGCGAGCCTCAACTACTGAGCCCGTGTGCCACAACTACTGAAGCCCGTGCGCCACAACTACTGAAGCCCGTGCGCCACAACTACTGAAGCCCGTGCGGCTAGAGGCCGTGCTCTGCAACAAGAGAAGCCACCGCAATGAGAAGCCTGCGCACACAACGAAGAGTAGCACCCGCTCACTGCATCTGAAGAAAGCCCACGTGCAGCAACAAAGACCCAAGGCAGCCAAAAATAAATAAATAAATATTGTACAAAACAGCAAAAAACACACACAATAAGAAAAAATTTACCGTTTTAACCATTTTTAAGTGTACAATTCAGTGGCATTAAGAACATTCACAACGTTGTGCAATCCTCACCACTATCCATTTCCAGACATTTTTCATCATCCCCAAACTGAAACTCTATACCCCTTAAACAATACCTCCCCAGGCACCCTTCTCCCAGCCCCTGGTAACCTCTATTCCACTCTCTGTCTCTATGAATTTGACTCTTCTAGGAACTTCATATAAGTGGAATCATGCAAGATCTGGCTTATTTAACTCGGCATGACGTTTTCAGGGTCCATACATGTCGCAGCATCTATCAGAATTTCATTCATTTTTAAGGCTGAATAATACTCCATTATATGTATATACCACACTTTGTTTATCCAGTCACATCCATCTGTGGGTATTGGATTGTTTCCATCTCTTGGCTCTTGTGACTAACACTGCTAGGAACATTGGTATACAACAGAGGCATATTTTACTACTAGGCTATACAAACCTACTTAACCAGAATTTGTGCAGGGTGAGAAACAGGTTTAAAGTCTTCCCTAATTAGTGGTTATAAAATTTGGCCATACATTAGAATCACCTGGGGTGTTTTAAAAACTTTCCAGTGCCCATGCTGCAGCCCAGACCAATTACATCCGATTACCTGGGAGTGGGAGGCAGGCATCAGTATTTTTTGTAAATCTTACTAGTTGATCCCAATGTGCAGCCCAGTTTGAGAACTAGTGCCCTAAACAGTGAGCTAGTAAACACTGTTTCATCTAAAGTATTCTTCCTTTCCCTACAATATCTAAATCACACTTAGATTTCCCATACTTTCAAATCCAATTTAGCTGAATTAAATTCATCTTTATATTTTTAGGGTCTTTTAAGGTCTTCTAGCCAGAGCACTTATAATTTAAGTTTGGCAGGGGGGTGGGTGGGGGGGAAATCTCAGATGTACCTACCATTAGTACAGAAATGTGTGCTCCTATCAGACAAAATGAATACGTTCAAGAATACAAAAATTAACTTTTATGCAATTAGATCTAATAACAAAACTAGACACATTTTCTTTCATTTCAGGCATAAAAATTAGCTCCCACTTACACAATTATTTAATATTGCTTTGGAAATCCCATGCTAATGTAATTACACATGAAAAGAGAAAAGCACCATTATTTGCTGGTGATGCAATTGATAATCCTAGAAAATCCAAAGGAATTAGGTTTAAAAAAAAATCCTGGAGGTATAAAAATAGGTTAATCGTGAGAAAAAAAAAGAAAGTCAATAGGATCCTTGTATAACCAGTCATAACCAGCTGAAAAATAAGAGATCCAATTGAAAACAGTCACAAAAATATATAATACTTAAAACAACAAAAGATATAGTACATATTTATTTGTTTAGTCATCAACTATACTGGGTAGTGCTACAGAGAACAGCCTCTGGAGCAGGCTGCTTGGTGCCCACCCTGGCTTCCACCCTTAGTAGTTGTAGAAATTGGGAAGTTATTTAACCTCTCTGAGTCTTAGTCTAACCATCTGTAAAATGGAGATGATAACAGTATCTACCTCATAGAGTTGAACAGGTTACACGATTTGAAAATGTAAAGTGCTTAAACAGTCCCTGCTACATAGTAAGTACCATTTCTGTGCTAGCTTTTAACTTTATTACTGGCAGTCTTTTGAAAAAGGAATTGGACAGATGGAGAACTATAGCATATTCTTGAACAGAGTGAGTTTACAAGCATAAAGGATGAAGGAAGACAGAAAATAATGAATCACTGGGTGCATAAGAAATGAAATCTGAACCTTGAGACTAAGTATTTATATGTCTGTTTACCCTATTTAATTTATAATTGCATAAATGTGTAAATTATAGCATTTAGATTTTAATATAATTCTAATTAAATATAGAGAGAATACTAAATATAAATTTAAATGGAAAAATAAATGGATTCAAATATAATATATATTATACATAATATATGTGAAAGAAAAGGGCTATTACCAGCTTTTATAGCCTATTATGCAGCAATTACAGACTAGTAATGGTATAGTAGAACTCTACTTCAATTTAGAAGAATTCAGAAACAGGCACAACCCCAAGAAGTTTAAAGAAGAAAAAAACAGAAAACCTGGCTGTGTAAGAGTTTTCAAAATCAAAGGGATAAAGGAAACTCATGAATACATTTTGATAACTGGATAGAAATGTGAAGAATAAGAATTTAAACGTAAAAGCTTAAATTAATGGAGAATTATTAGAGAATGATTTTTTGAAACACATCAGTGGAAGAAAAGTCAATTTCTCTCTTCTTTGAAGAACTCAATAGAAAAAAGACATCTGAATTTTAAATATCTGTAAAATGGAAAACAAAAGCACAATAACAGAATAGGAAGTTTAAAAATCAAGTATGACACAGAATTAATCCATCACTTCTCCCAGTCTTCACTTCGGCGATCCTGGCTCAGAGTCTCTCTTACCTTGACCTCTGAAATAGCCTTTCCTCTAACTTGTCTCTCTGGTTCCACCCTTGCCTTCCTAAAAATCCATTCTCTGCAATGACAAGCTGAGTGATCCTTTTTAAAGATCTTAATAAGACCTGGTCAACTCTCACACTTAACACTCTCCCTTGCTTTTCTGTGGCTTTTAAAATTTAAATCCCTCGTCAGGCTCACATGGCTGCATGTGATCACTCACCTCCCCCCAGTCTCTGCTCTTGAACGGTCCCACCTGAGTCTTGTACCAGCTGTTTCCTCTGCCTAGATTGTTCTCCTCAGCCCATCTTCACGAGGCTGGGTCCTTCTTGTCCTTTAGGTCCAGCTTAAATATGTCTTCCTCCAAGAAACTTTATCTGAGTCCCCAGTTTAAGGTAAAAAATAAAAAACTAACATTTGAGAAGTGTTTCTCTGTATGTCAGGCACTTTCGGACACTTTACATGCAAAATTCAAGCACTCTCACGAGAACCCAACAAGACAGACTCTATTATTATCATTCCCATTTTACAGTAAGGAAACTGAATCCCAGCAAAGGTATGTAAATCCCAATATACTGCAAGAAAGTAGCTTATCAGAGTAGTAGTGCCAGCTACTCACAATCATATCACTACAGCACTTTCCACAGTGTGATTCTGTGTGGGCTCCAGACTCGCTCTGTCACTAACACTAAATGTGCTGGTTTTCATCAAACATCTGGAGAAACTTCTGTACCTTTCTGTAAATTCTCTTTTAATTTCTCAGAAATGTCTAAAAGGGGAAGAAAAAAGTCCATGAAAACTATAAAACTTCATGCTTTTAGCCAGTGAGAAGGTAATAAACCCTGCCTACAGAAGGTGTGTTTTCATGCAAACTATAAAAACAAACAAACAAACACATTACATTACATTGTGTCTCCTCTTGACAGAATGTAAACCTATGTCTGCCTTGTTCACTGGGGTATGTTCAGCTCGTAGAACAATGGCAGGCACATGGGAAATACTCAACTAATGTTTCCTGACTGTTGAACAAATGGATGAGTACATAAGGGAATAATTAAGAAATCAACTTGATAAGAAAAAAAAAAAGACCAGGAGAACCAAAAGGTCACTTTTATTCTTTTTTTTTCCAACATTTTTATTGGAGTATAATTGCTTTACAATGTGTTAGTTTCTGCTTTATAACAAATTCACTTTATAACAAAGTGAATTCACTTTATAACAAAGTGAATTTTATAACAAAGTGAATTCACTTTATAACAAAGTGAATCAGCTATACATATCCATATATCCCCATACCTCCTCACTCTTGCGTCTCCCTCCCTCCCTCCCTAACCCACCCCTCTAGGTGGTCACAAAGCACCGAGCTGATCTCCCTGTGCTATGTGGCTGCTTCCCACTAACTACCTATTTTACACTTGGTAGTGTATATATGTCCATGCCACTCTCTCACTCCTTCCCCCTCCCCATGTCAAGTCCATTCTCTACATCTGTCTTTATTCCTGTCCTGCCCCTAGATTCTTCAGAACCATTTTTTTTTAGGTTCCATATAGAACCATTTTTTTTTAAGATTCCATATATATGTGTTAGCATACGGTATTTGTTTTTCTCTTTCTGACTTACTTCACTCTGTATGACAGACTCTAGGTGCATCTACCTCACTACAAATAACTCAATTTCGTTTCTTTTTATGGCTGAGTAATATTCCATTGTATATATGTGCCACATCTTCTTTATCCATTCATCTGTCGATGGACACTTAGGTTGCTTCCATGTCCCAGCTACTGTAAATAGTGCTGCAATGAACATTGTGGTACATGACTCTTTTCAAATTATGGTTTTCTCAGGGCATATGCCCAATAGTGGGATTGCTGGGTCATATGGTAGTTCTATTTTTAGTTTTCTAAGGAACCTCCATACTGCTCTCCATAGTGGCTGTATCAACTTACATTCCCACCAACAGTGCAAGAGGGTTCCCTTTTCTCCACACCCTCTCCAGCATTTATTTTTTGTAGATTTTTTGATGATGGCCATTCTGACTGGTGTGAGGTGATACCTCATTGTAGTTTTGTTTTTTTTTTTTTAATTTTTATTTATTTATTTATTTTTAGTTGCATTGGGTCTTCGTTGCGGTGCACAGGCTTTCTCCAGTTGCAGCGAGCGGGGGCTACTCTTTGTTGTGCTGCGTGAGCTTCTCCCTGCAGTGGCTTCTCTTGCTGTGAAGCATGGGCTCTAGGTGCGCAGGCTTCAGTAGTTGTGGCTCTCTGGCTCTAGGGTTCAGGCTCAGTAGTTGTGGTGCATGGGCTTAGTTGCTCCGCGGCATGTGGGACCTTCCCAGACCAGGGCTCGAACCTGTGTCCCCTGCCTTGGCAGGCAGATTCTTAACCACTACGCCACCAGGGAAGTCCTCATTGTAGTTTTGATTTGCATTTCTCTAATGATTAGTGATGTTGAGCATCCTTCCATGTGTTTGTTGGCAATCTGTGTATCTTCTTTCCCACCAGCCATTTTTAAACCATCTGCTAGCTGCAACCTTATCTCAAGGTTGTTCCCCCGTGTAACTGTGCAACCATTTCAGACCCCAATTAATCCTTATTTAACAAGCACCCTTACTTCCTGCCAGCTCCCATTATAATTCTTGATAAACAAGTTATGTAACAACTGTAACCTTGCAGTTTTTGCCTTAATAAGTCTTCCCTATTTGGTAGTCTGGTGGAACACAATTCAAGTGCTTCTTGAAGCTGTCTCCCATCTTAATTCTATTTGTAGATTAAGGTGTTCAAATCATTTATCATTGTAACAAATATCATTCAAAGGATTACTCTTAATTCTAACAGAATTGATTACAATGGCCCCTGCTATCTGGCATCTTTCATTGAGTCTTGGTAAATGTTGATAAATAATTCAATGAATTGTTAAAACATCTTGAGGCTTTTCAGTCGGCGAATAAACTCTTTTGCCAACTAATCTTGTGCTCCATCTGTTACAAAATGATGGAAAGAGAGTATCCGTCCTACAAAATAACTTAAGATCGAAGTATCAAAAATGTGTCCATTAATAATTTTGAAACTATTTTCTATAACTTTTCTTGCCCTACGAACTTTACATAAGGAAGCAGAAAAGGTGCATATCCTTTAACGCAATATTGTGTGGCTAAACACACCTCAAAATCACTCATGCCAGTTGACAGAGTAAGACCTTATCCTTCCAAGAGACTTTTTCTAACATTCCAATTACTACACTCTCATTTCACTTTTCCTCCTAACTTTGTTAGAACTCAATGGTGTGAAACCACGGCTGAATAAGTAGATTTGCATATATGCATAAGGTTTCTAATACCCGAATACTTGAAAAGGGAAACAAAGCAAGCCATGATCAGAACTCCAAAATGGCATATAATCACCTTTATTCATAAGTTTTCGGAAATTTACATCTGACAACAACGAGTGCCAAAGTTCAAACCTGCTACTCATATTGGCTGTAAGTGAGCTCTATCTTACGTTTAGTTAAGCAATGCCCAAGGTCAGCTTTACATGCATTACTTAATCCTCACCACAACCCTCTTCATTGTGATTCAACAAATATGCTTGTCCTCGTGAAGCTTACATTCTACCAGGGAACAGACAACAGGTATACAAATAAGTTTATAATCTAGTGTGTCTCAAACCTCTTTAAAAATGACCCTTGAGCACTGAATCCCAAGGGTCAGTAGCTATCAATCTTCTCCTGAAAGGAAATTCGTTAACAATAAACTTTATATCAGTTTTTGTCAAAAAGGCCACGGAGAAAGCAGTGGTGGCCTATCAACCCTTTACCGTTTTTCTCCATTTTACAGAAGAAAATTGACATTGTGTCAAGAATCTAGATTTCTTTTCCGATCACTTCCCCCAATTGCTTAGAACACTCCTGCCACTCTAATTCAGCATCCCATGACCCTCATCTATCCAGGTACCACAAAATACCCAATACTGAAAGCGGAACGCTCATCTTTTAATGGTTTCTCTAGCTTCAGTGCAAGAGTTTAACTACTGTTTGCTGACACACACAGGAAAGGAACAATAGAGGAGTTCTGCTCAGGAGGCCCCCCTCTTACTATGCCCTGTATCACGGGAACAGTTTTCATATTTTATCTTCTTTTGATACCAATATCACTATGAACAATAAACCCACCTCTAAGGATGTACCCAGAATCCTGTTCATTTTTTGGCACAGCTTGAAATAACTTTTGAAATAATTTTCTCTATGTGAAGTTGTCAATTTGCTATAACGTTCATTAGTTCGTTTATGTTCAACTTTCAGTTGTCTTTTTGCAAAGCTAAGTATATGGACGTATACATACAGGCATACCTCGTTTTATTGCTTCACTTTATTGCACTTTGAAGATACTGCATATTTTACAAACTGACGGTTTGTGGCAACCCTGTGTGGAGCAAGTCTGTTGGTTCTGTTTTTCCAACAGCATTTGCTCACTTCGCATCTGTGTCACATTTTGGCAACTCTCGCAATATTTCAGACGTTTTCATTATTATTATTATATTTCTTACGGTGATCTGTGAAATCACTATTGCAAAAAAGATTGACTTGATGAAGGCTCAGGTGATGGTTAGCATTTTCTAGCAAGAAACTAGTTTTAATAAAGGGATGTGCATTGTTTTTTAGACATGTGGCTACTGCATACTTAATAAACTACAGTATAGTGGAAACGTAACTTTTATTTGCACAGGGAGACCAAAATATTTGTGCGACTCCCTTTATTGCAGTGGTCTGGAACCAAACCCGCAATATCTCCAAGGAATGACTGTGTAGTTTTTCTTCTTTCCTCTGCTCTATGAAAGGTTGCACACTAGATACCAGTTCTGCAGCTTGCTCTTATTTTCAGTAATGGTATAGTCTTAGTTCCCCAACCAGGGATTGAACCCATGCCCCCTGTATTGGGAGTGCGGAGTCTTAATCACTGGACCACCAGGAAGTCCCAGTAATGGTATAATCTTTAGCAAGTTATCTACCCTTCCAATTTATTCATCTGTAAAACGGCAAGAACGCTGTGTGAGAATTAAACAGAATAATGTAAGGACAGGAGCAACGGAGTGACACGTACAATACGATAAATGCTACCTCCACTTGGTTCCTACAGCCCCCCTCGCTGCTGCTGTCCATAATCATAAGACAGCTACAACTCATACCAGACAAACGACCCTTTAGACCATAGATTAAATGCTCACGGGAAATCAGGAGAGTACAGCAGATCATCCCAGATTAAATGGTCTACAGCTTTCTCCCTAAGGGAAATAAAGAGAAAGTTTTCAGTCAGTTATTAAACACACTGAGACAAATTTAAAAGGATTTCCACAGAGCCTGTGTACATGTACAGTGGATTCTTTCACCTTCCAACAAAATCAAGGTTTCCAAATTCCCTTGTATTTGAACACATTCTCTGGTGTATCCAGAAAAGTCTAAAAAGTGTTACTGGGACGAAAACTTTTTCTTTACCAACTTACGGTGAAGTACTTGGGGGCCTGTGAATTAACAGACGGATTAATAGGAGCCAAGATTATTATACATGTAGGCAAAAGCATGCTGTAGGGAGTAAGGATTTATATACCAGCTTAATAGGATGGGGGCGGGGTGGGGAAAGGTATTAAGGCCTCAGTGGGAAAGTATGGAAGGTTCTCCCAGGATGTATTTACACAGTTCCTTGGCAGGTCCTGATGCAAGACAGGGCTTACAGCAGCTGAATACTTAGAAAGACCTGCTTTACTTATCAAAGGGAAGTTCAGAGAAAATTTTTTTTTTGGTGTTTTTCTTTTTCCAGCAGCTGCTGTTTGTTCAGATGGCCTCAGTTTCAATAGTCATTATGCCATTTTGGTGAGGTTAGTCCCTTCATTTCCCTGTTATAACCTATCATGAAGTTTCACAAGCAAGGAGCTGGGGCGATTGCTGTGGGGAGACATGGATTAGAAGTCGGGAGGTAAGAGATCTGCGAACAAAAACACAAGATAACAAGGATGAATACGCATAAAAGAGCAAATCCCAACACACAGCCCCATCTTTCACTGAACCAGTCTCTTATTCTCGAGGTCAGTCCAATTAATCAACGGTGCTTCACTCATTTTATGTAGGATGTCAACCCGTTCCTTTATACGGTTCAAACTGTCCTGTACTTCTTTCGATTTATTTACATACAAGCAGCACTGTCTGCCAATGATGGCACAGTGTTCCCTGTTGGGCAGCCTGTGTAGCCAGGAGACGGCGATTTCAGAGCACAGAGGCGAAACTGCTAACCCCTGACGGATGTGCTTTCAAGGTCTGCGGGGTGCCAGTGAATCCTTGTTCCATGACTTTGGAAACGTTCAGAATTGCTTCTTCTAGATCAGAAGTTTTCAAGCTTGGAAAAAGGGTCCTTACTGAATCAGTATTGCGATACATGAGTGGCTTGCCTACAATGTCTGGTTGGATGCGTCTACGTGGTGCTACTTCATGCCTGAAGGAGCCCAGGTTTATAATCCGGCTAGCATTTAAAGTGGGATAACTAGTGAGGGAAGGTACCAGGTAGCTGAGTCCACAACGCCCTGACCATTTAGGTGGGAACCCTTGATATACCTTATTGCCACATAAAATAAACAGACCAGAGGTGTTCACAAACAAGGTCAGAGTGGAACCTGTGACCCACCAGGTTGGAGTCTGGTGTCCATGGTGGCCTTTGTCATTAGTTATGTTGGCATCTGTATATCTCCATTTCCCATGTGCCTCTGTCAGGCTGTAAGAGCAAAACAGGCTACGAAATATCGGGTAAGAGGAGACCTTCTGGTTCTGGTTCTAGCAGCTACCGAGCAAGGTCATTCCAGAATTTTGGTCGACCCATTTGAGGCCTGGGGTATCAGGCAGACCAACCAGGGGAACGGCTGAGCTGTTCCAGGTCCTATTTTTGTGGCCTGCAGGCCAGGAATACTGTCCAGTGACTATGCAAACATTTGTATCATTATAATAATCAGTCTGGAACTCATTTATAACGTCTCTGGAGGATTTGAAGGTGTCATCTGTGGAATCAAACCAGTGTTTGATTACAGTATTGTTTTGGTATGTTACCTAGGAAAGGTCCAGTGCCGTTTTTATTTTCAATGCAAAGAGAAAATTTTCCCTCCAATACCCTCACCTGAGTGAAGGACAGACCTCAAGCCTCCATGGGGGTTCCCCAATGCCAAGTCACTCTGCCACAGGAGGAAGCAGAGTGCCTTCCATACATCCGCTGTCCAGAATGGGTCCACCAGGTGCTTGCACTGGCAGGGACAAAACCTAGTTCAGGTTCTGGTGCGTTATTTAGACGCTGACATAACCAGCAATTAGACTTATTAGTTAAGATGGCCAGGGTCTGAAAGATTGGTGTGAGTGGGTGCTGTGGCCATGCTAAAACTGTTGAAAAAGCAGTAAGAATTCGCTGAAGCAAGACATAGTCCGAAAGGGAGCCCGCAGTGGGGGAACAGAGGGAGGATAGGTTTAGACAAGCAACCTCCAGTCAGTCCTTCTGTAACTGAAAGAGGAAGAGTTTTGTTTAAATTTCTGTGTCAGAAAATTTTGCAGGTCAGGCAGAGGTTGCAAGGGAAGATAAACGGAAACAAAATTCTTGATCAGAGATCTTGGGTAAAGCTGTCTACTTTGTGGTGTCGTCTGCTTCTGGAGCCTGAGTAAGCTCTTGAAATCCTCAATTTGAGGTCACGCATAGGGATGGCCTTCTAATTGTCCGGGGCGGGGGGGTGATGACATGGATCTAGCTTGGTATCGCATGCGAATGCAGGAGGACTTTTATTCTGATGACAGGGTAGACGGTTAGCAGTACTTCCTAAGGCCTCTCCCAGCAAGGTGACAATGTATGTTTTCTTCTAAAAATGTTGATGTATACTCATCTCCTGGAAGAAAGGGATGGCAAGGCCTGTCAGTGAGGACCATGCTTTTTTTCCACCTGTTGATGAGATGCACCAAGTATAGACGTTCTTGTACATAACTAGTCAGAGTACTGAATAGTTCACTCAAGTCCCCATGTTGCTTGCCCAATCCAGGAATGGAAGGTTTAGAGATGCCAGCTGGCACTGGGGTGACTAAAAACTATTTCAAAAGGGATCCATTTGAAGTATCCTGGATCTGTATAAGGGCCAGGGATAATGCTTCTAGCCATATAGGTCTAGTTTCTAGATAGATTTTTTTTTCCCCTCGGCATTCTTTTTTATGTCTACATTTTAAGGTCTTCCTTCCCCTGAGGATAAGGGATGGTAGGGACTATGAAATGTTAACAAATATCCTCTCAGAGTCTTTGTGAGCAAGTGATTTGTTTCTGCTGTAAAATGAGTTCCTTGGACAAACTAATGGTTACCAGTGGAGGCGGGGGGAGGCAATATAGGGATGGAGGACTGGAGGGTACAAACTATTGGGTTTGTAGGCTGCAAGGATGCACTGCACAACGCGGGGAATACAGCCAACATTTTGCAACAACTGTAAATGGACTGTAACCTTTAAAAATTGTATGAAAAATTAAAAAAAAAGTTCCTTCGTCAGATTCAATTCATAAAGAAATGCCAAAACAAGGAATAATCCAAGGTACTAGTTTGTTACATCTGTTGTGGCATCAGTATGTCTAGTTGGCTAGCACAGACCATCCACTAAACATGCAGACAATAACTAAACAGTGAAAAGAGCCTAGGGCTGGAGGTAAGTCTAAAAGTCCACCTGGAGTGCCATAAAGGACAGTGTGGGTCTTGGAGGACTTCCTGAGCTACACTGGTTCCCTCCAGAAACTTGGTAAGATTTATAGGTGGTACACTGGGAAATAATAAGTACCAGTACCTGCAGAGGTCAAGAATCTGTGGAACTGCCAAAGTGTGCTAACAGCCTGACAGACCCTAAAGGCTTATCTAGTCGGTATAAATGTTTGTAGCCTTCCCTTTTGCCAATGTATCAGCCCTAGGAAGAGCTATGGGTTTTGTAGCTTGGGCTGATTTTCTCGTGGGCAGCATGCAGCAAATGTTTGCTCTGGGATAGCCAGCTTCCCTGAAAATTTTGTTTACAAGAACCATCACATAGAAGAGCATGTCTGGCTTGCTAAAGGACACGTCCAAGAGGTCTTCTTGTGGTTTAGAAATCATCTCAATGGTTGTAAGGTAACCATGTGGAATGGCTCTTTATCATGAGGGGTTTAAGAGTATTAGAGGTCCAAGATGATGGAGGGGTAATTAACGGGCTTGTTCATAGGTGGTCTGTCATTGAGTAGAGAGGTGTTGTGTTTTACGGACTTGGAAGGACTGATACAGCATGGGAACAAAAAGGTGAAAAGGGGAAACTTGTGTAAGGCTACTGGCTTGTGAATCAGGGTGGCAGCCAAGTTAATGTACTTAGGCACAGGGGTATGTCTGATCCCATAGGGTCCAACTGACATGAGAAATATTCTATGGGGTGTATGTGAAAGGGAAAAGGTTGTCCTGGAATACCTGCATCTATCCCACTCTTCTCATGGCAATATAGGTGGAGAGGTTTGTCAAAACTGAGTAATCTGAGGGCTAGGAGATGGACAATGTGAATTTCAATGCTTCAGTAAAGGATTCTGTGGTGTATCTGGGAGGAAGGCATATAAGGGTTTGGCAGGGGCAGCAAAGTTGGTAATCCACTGGTGGCAAGAGCCAGCTACCCACAAAGGTTTGCATAATCGTTCATCTTTGGGAGAGGGATGGACAAAATTGAGTCAAAGCATTTGGGGTGAGTTTTTGCATACCCTGAGATATTTCATGACAGGAGGAGGTAACTCTTGTTTCTACCCAGTGAAGTGTGACTCTGGAGGTTTTATGACCTTTGTCAGCTGGTGCATTTAGATGTTCTCAATTTATAGTCTTTATATCATTCTAGTGGGTTGTCACTGCCTTCAATGACAAATACCAACACTTGTACTATCAATGCTAAGGTTAAGTTTGAATCCACCGCTTCTGCTCGGAGCTGTGTAAAAATATCACAAAGGTGCTCACAATGAAAGGAAATTTTCTTCTGGTTCAGCTGTGACTCCAGACAGGATCCAAAGAGGAGTTCTACAATCTCTTCTCTGGGTTTTACGGAGACTTTCTTTACCCTTCTGTGTTAGCCTCTTAAGGCACTGCGTCAACCTTAAAAGGGCACAGGAAAGGGTGATTTGGTTTTTCACAGGGTTCTCTACAATTTCCTGCATTCCTCTCTCGTCAATGTCCGTGGACCTCAGCAGTTTCTTTAACCGAGTCTGAAAACCCACTAGAAGCAGCTGTTCTGCTTGTGAACGTCCGTTTCCTTTGTTAAAGGTGAGCCGGAGACACGTGCTTGGGAATCCTCCGGTGGTCACTGACCACGTGCTCGAGCCCGCGTCATTTCATTTCACTCAAAGACAGGCACATACCTGCGCTTAGAACTCAGGCCGCTGCACCCGCAGTCGCTGGAGACAAACTCCCCAGGCTCACAGTCGGTCCGAGACCCGCTGTTGCCGCCGCAGGCTGGGCCTGGCCCGAACCCGCTGCAAAGTAGCCGCGGCTGCGCCCTGGGGAAGCAAAGCTTAAACTTGTTACCACACGCGGGCCAGCAGGCCGGGAAGCCTCCGGGAGGCTGGGCGCAGTGTGTGTGCTTCGTGCGGCCCCGGGACGGGCACTGCCGTCCCCTCCCTCCCACCCCTCCCTGGACCGCCGAGGGCTGCTCTACTCCTGCGTTCTGACCGCCGGGAGCAGCGGAGCTCCGGGTGGGCAAAGCTCGAGGGGACGCGAGGCGAGCCCAGCCCCACCCGGGCCCGCGGACCGGCCGGGAATCCTCCCCGCCGCAAGAGGCCAAGAGACCGCATACCAGGGTAACACTCACCGCCCAACTCCGTGGGACAAAGAGACCCGCAGAGACCCAGCAGGTGGGGCGGGACCTGGAGGAGGGCTGCGGGGCGGGCAGCCAACCCCCGGGACGGTTGGGGAGGGGGCAGGACGGGAGGAGGGCCGTGGGGTAGGCAACCAATCCCAGGGAAGTTTCTGGCCGAGAGGGGCGGGGCCCCCGGCCTTTCGACTTTGGCTGCGGCGGGAGAGCTAGCTGACTGTGAGCCGAGCGTGCTTTTTGGGGCCTCAGGGAGTCCGCGCGCGGAAACCGCATCTATCTGGCGCTTCCCCAGGCCTTAGCCCTCGTGCATCTGGTTCTCCCAGGCCAACGTTCCTTCCACAAGAACTCTCCCAGCGAGGCCTTCTCCTGTATCCTCTCCTCAGGTTAGCGCCTGGTCCAGGGCTCCCGGTCACACAACCCCCTAGAATGCTGAGCTGCTCGTTCCTATGCCACAGTTTGAGTGCCTACTATGTGCCATGCACCCTTCTAGTCTTTAAAAAGGCGAAACAAAGGCCTTTGATATTCTAGTGGAGAACAAAAACAGAATCAAGTTGTAAAAATAAAATGTCGTAGGGTTAATAAGTGATAAGGAGAAAAACCTAAGTATTTTATTACAACTTGGAAAACTAAAGATAGAGACAGTAGTCTTTGCTGTGAACAAATGCCCCTTACGGCACTAAGAAACAAAGAAGCAAAACTTATCATGACTAGCGTTACTGTGCTGCTTTGGAAAATATATTTCACTGTAGAAATAACTGAATATGATGGAAGGCTCTTTACCAGAGATCCCGAGTAGGGTCCTATTTGGATCCATATTGCAGAGGGGACCAAGATGGACAAGGACAATGGCCCTGGGCTGCGGGACACATGGTCCACAGTCCTGGTGGCAGTCACTAGTGAGAGGCTGCTCGGGAAGGAGGCTAACTGTCATGGGGATGGGATAGTGGTCTTCAAACCCTTCAGATTCCCAGGTCTCCTCTCTCAGCCCTGAATAGGCCTGCAGCCTGCTTTATCCTTCCCAGTGTTCTCTCAGCTGGGGGGAACCCTTCTCCCAGAGCAGCACCAATCCCACTGCTCTGGTCTGGGCTCCAGTCCTATTGGCTTCCTCAGCCCTCCCAGGCTATTTATTTTTTATCTCCTGCCTCTTCAAATTTCTCTTTTGCTCTTCAGTCTGGCTCAAGAAATGGGTGTAACCACTATTCACACTGCCCTTTGCTTATGCTGATTCACTGCCCCATTT
Source organism: Phocoena sinus (assembly GCF_008692025.1). Taxonomy (NCBI): domain Eukaryota; kingdom Metazoa; phylum Chordata; class Mammalia; order Artiodactyla; family Phocoenidae; genus Phocoena; species Phocoena sinus. The sequence goes on from NC_045767.1 coordinate 73,770,405, forward strand.
ATAACTGTTTATTTCATTGATGTCTCTTTTCCTCCCTCTCCCTTCTAAATTAAATTACCTTTTATTTTCCCCAAGCTATTTTTACCTTCCAAAACATGTGTGTTTTCACAGTACAGCTGAGTAAAGCCAGGGGTGAGGGGAACAGTGATTGTGAAATAAAGTGGAAAGAGAGAAATGCTCAGTCCTTGGAAGGAATTGCCTCCTGTTGGGCTGTGTTTATTCATTTATAGAACTCATGTGTATTGAGAACTACCATATGCCAAGCCCTGTGGTAGACCTAGAGGCACACAGATAGTAAGAAAAAGAAAAACAAACAGAACAAATCATGGACCTTGCCCATGTGGAACTTTTAGTCTAGTGGGTAAAACATATTAATACAAGAATCACCTTCTTAAAATGTGAAATTACCACTTAAGAGCTAAGATGGAGGTCAGAGACTCAGCTGTGAGGTTGAGGAAGGGGTGATTAAGCAGAAAATTGAAGATGAGTTTATGAGGCAAAGCAGAGGAGCCTGGGGTTTAGTTCCATGTAGAGGGAAGAGCATGTGCAGAGTGTGGGCTCCAGGAAGGAGCTCAGTGCATTGATGGGAATGTACGAAGGCTGCTGTGACTTCTGCACAAAAAGCCAAGGGATGGGGATGGAGAGAGATGCAGGATAGGCATGATATAAACTGGGCTTGGGGGTAGGGGACTGGGGTGTGGAGGGCGGGGTTATCTGGAGATGCTGGTGGCTGTCAGAACTTGTAGACCATAAAATTGCCCATATATTAATGCTCATTAACAATGTGTTGTATACATGCAGGTCAGTAAAAGTTGATGTTTGCAAGGCTGGCATGTGTTCAGGCCAGCATGTTGAAGACAGTAAGAGCTAACCTTTATTGCCCACTTACTACATGCTCTGAACTCCTTAAACTGCTCTACACAGATTAGCTTATTTACTCCTTTCAGCCACCTACCGGGTACACAATTTCTCATTTTGTACCAGAGGACCCACATATTGCTAATATTTTTTGAGAGCTGTTCTCCTGCCACTCTAATAGTTTAGGTGGCTGGTAAACATATTAGGAATTGTGAGCACATCCAAACAGTGGGTCAGGTTCCTCCCCAACACGTGTACACAAACATAACCTTAGGGAAGGAAACTGAAATCATAGCTGCAATGGCCAAATGGTGGGCACAGGATGGCAGCATGGAATTCTCAATTTCTGTAACTTTGAACGTGCTTTTCCCTAAAAGTGATTGTGGAATTTCAATTAGAACTCTGAGAAAATCTAGAATTATGTTGATAGCCATATTAGAAGTTGCATGTTGACGAGCTGAACCTGAACAATGGTACTTGCTGTCCTATAGTATTTGATTATACAGGATTTTAAATATTGCTTTTTCTTAAAAAAAAAAGCGCTCTTTAAAATAATTACATGTTATCCATGAGAAATGGAGTATTGCCTGCCATTTCAGTAAACAAAGGATGTCACAGTCATCAGCGATTGCAGCCGCAGCCGAAGGTAACCTGGTGAGCCCCGAGGGAACTCAAGAAGGAAAAGAATACCTGCCATCTAGCAGCCATCAGACTGCAGCCACTCCCTATGGTGAGTCCTGAGGAAACACCGATGTGAAAACACTGGATACTGGCCCGAGAGTTGAGCTGCATATCAAAGGAATGATTTCAGTGAGCCCAGATTCTTGCATCTTACTATGCATAGAAAAGCGCTAAATTCCTTAACTTGAGATATCTGGTTTTCTTTAATTTACAATCATCTTTTGACATTCAGACTACCTGCCCTTTGTTGCAAAACTCCTATATGTCCTGGCCCTTACCTCATCTCCTTGGAGCAGTTCTCTCAGGGTTACTTGAGATGCTACCTCCCGGGCTTGAAGTCCTAAAAAGTTCCACCAAATAATACATAACTCTCAACTTTTAGGTTGTGAATATATATTTTTAGTCAACATCCATTATGCTTAGCATCCAATGTACTCTATGAAAGTAGTATATAAATTATATTTGGCCAGTTAAACTAATTAGCATAATGTATCCAATTGAAAGAACAGCAAAAAATGGACTATTTAATTCTATTAAAGAAAATGGAGTGAAGAGCTAGACCTGCTTCTTCAGTAGCACAATTTAATGAGACTGCTTCAGATGAGTCCTGTTCTACATCAGAAAAGGAACACAAATCCCTCCAGCTTCTATTTCTGGCTCTACCACACACAGGCTTTGCTATTATACCCAGAGCAAGATGGAACCTGCTTTTTTTCCATCTGCAAAATGTAGGCAATGCTTTTAGCCTTTTTCACAGGAGGGGCAGGATTAATGAGAGCCACAAATGACCTTGACCTGTTTTGGAACTGCAGATGCCTTTTTATTGCTATATTTTCATGAAAAATGAAAATCTGGATTTTTTTTTCCCTGACGAGTTAATATTAGGCTAAAACTTTAAAGTCTGGAATATGTACTTTATCAGCTGCTCTTTAAAATTCCAGTATCCAAATTTAAACAAAAGGAGAATAAGATAAATCTTTCAAGTGATAATCAAAACAGTAGGAAGTGAAAGGGTTGCCTTATAAATTGAGGTCTATTTGTTTTTTCAAAACTGTTATTTTCAGTAAGATTAGTAAGACTGAAATACATTATTAAAGCCATGTTGAATGAGGCTAGCTTGCTGGAAAAAACATGCCAAAAGTAAGTTGGCGTGTCAGGATATGGTCCACGTGTTTACATGTCAAGCCAGTTGAGAAGTTTGTGATAATCTGCTTTAAAATGATTGTTGATCACTGTGAGATCTTTCCATCAATCCCAATACTGATGCCGCAGGCCTGGGATTGATGGTACATGAAGGAAGAAAAATTCTTAAACGTGGTGCTTTTGCAGAGCTCTGACTAGTCAGAGAATATCTTTTCCATCCTAGGCAATGTTACTGGTCTACATCACTGTAGGAGAATGCAGTCCTTATTTCAGCAATTAGGTCAGACACACATTATGATTTACTTGTTTTTGAAAGACAGAATCTAAGTCAGAATCATAAGGAACAAAACCAACTATTTCAAAATACACAGCTGGTTAGTAGGAAGTGCTTAATTCCCTATGCCTATAGGTTCCAGGTGGAGGTATTTCTAGTAGAATAACATGCTTGTCTGTCTCTGCTCCCTTCCTTCCTCTTCCCCAGGGAAGGTAGGGCTTCTCTCCTGGATGAGTTTGAAGAAGGAGCAGAGCAGGAAGGGGCAGCCTCTCCCTACCTCCAGGGCTCTGAGGCCAGCTGAGCTGCAGTTGCTGATGTGAATTCTGTTTACTGCAACTGAGTCCATGTAACATATTTGCTTTGTGCTTCTGGCCATGCTATTATTAACCCCCGCTAGGGGTTCTCCTTCTCCTTCCCCAGACTCCTGGGGACTCTCATTTTCAGCCTCATGGGTGAAGGGTGGTCTCACTTCCATTCATGCACTTAATTGGGCAACAGGCACTAACTGAGCACCAGCTGTGTTGAGCACCGGGCTACATGCCTGGGATACAAAGATGATCCAAACATAGTCCTGGTTCTCCAAGAGTTCATGGATGATGGTCAGACAGTAAGTGATGTGGTCGAGGTAGCACCAGGCACTGTGGAGACAGAAATGAGACACAAAACCAGCCCCAGAAGAGTTCCAGGAGCAGGGCCTCCTTCCTCAGGTTGCCATGTCCCAGAAGAGATGGAGGTGGAGGTAGGCTTGAGAATTTTTTTTTTTTTAATTTCTATTTTTTTTTTTTTTTACAGTAGGTCCTTGTTGGTTATCTATTTTAAAAATAGCAGTGTGGGGCTTCCCTGGTGGCGCAGTGGTTGAGAGTCCCCCTGCCGATGCAGGGGATACGGGTTCGTGCCCCGGTCCGGGAAGATCCCACATGCTGCAGAGCGGCTGGGCCCGTAAGCCATGGCCGCTGAGCCTGCGCGTCCGGAGCCTGTGCTCCGCAACGGGAGAGGCCACAACAGTGAGAGGCCCGCGTACCGCCAAAAAAAAAATAGCAGTATGTACATGTCAGTTCCATGCTCCCTAACTATCCCTCCCCCCCCCACTATTCCCTCCCCACCCCGGTAACCATAAGTAACCGTAAGTTGGTTCTCTAAGTCTGCTTCTATTTTGTAAATAAGTTCACTTGTATAACTTTTTTTTTAGATTCCACATATTAGCAATATCATATGATCTTTGTCTTTCTCTGATTTGCTTCATTTAGTATGATAATCTCCAGGTCCACCTATGTTGCTGCAAATGGCATTATTTCATTCTTTTTAATGGCTGAGTAGTATTCCATTGTGTATATGTACCACATCTTCTTTATCCATTCCTCTGTCAATGGACATTTAGGTTGCTTCCATGTGTTGGCTATTGTAAACAGTGCTGCAATGAACATTGGGGTGCATGTATCCTTTTGAACCATGGTTTTCTCTGGATATATGCCCAGGAGTGGTATTGCTGGATCATATGGTAGCTCTATTTTTAGTTTTTTAAGGAGTCTCCATACTGTTCTCCATAGTGGCTATACCAATTTACATTCCTACCAATAGTGTAGGAGAGTTCCCTTTTCTCCACACCCTCTTCAGCATTTATTGTTTGTAGATTTTTTGATGATGGCCATTCTGACTTGAGACTTGAGAATTTTGAACAAGTTCCAGATCCAGAACAAAAGGCTTTGTGAAGCTGAGTTTGTGCTCAGACGAAGAGGAATAGTTAGATGTGGGCTCAGCAGAGGAAGGAAAGGAAAGTTCTGCAGACGTTACAGAAAATGTCAGTTTAGATTTGGGGGCTTAGAAACAGCACTCATCCCTCTTTTTGATGGGGCCTTATTGGCACTTTTTTAAAATTGGGGTTAGAGAATCAGGGCTAAGGCATAAAAAGGGTCCATTTACTAAAATTCTTATAATACATCAGGAAAAATTATGTGTGTGCTTTAGGTATTTTACTGCCATTTTAGAGGAGGTTTATGGTTTCTTAAAAAGCTTCATTCATTATAACGTGCATACTTGTATAAACAAGTTGAGGAGAAAGCTTAATTGACATTAATCCCAAAGGTGTTGATGGGAAGGGCTTTTTTTTGTTTGTTTGGTTGTCTTTGAAGTGAAGATCAGAGGTGATTCTTTGTCACCCACAAAACTTTGATGTTTTCCTGCCCTAATGCTCACAGTCAGGATGTAAACACAAATATACACTGGCAACATCCACAATCACTTTATGACTAGGTGAGAAATTTGTTAAGGAAAATATTTGTTACTGCTCAATGTGGCTTTGAAATGTTCCTGGGCCCCCTGGAGGGAAAGCTGGTTCTAGAATAGAAGTATTAACATCCATTAACAAACAAAGTCTACGTAAAAAGCCAGTTTAACACACTGCAAATGAATGTATCAAGATGGCAAAGAAAAAATAAAAAGGTTGGTGGGGGGATGGGGGGGACACTTGCTTTAGTACAGTTGGAGTGGGAGTGTATAAGGATGTGAATCTGACTGAGTTTTGGAGCCGGACAGGCTCAGCTTTGAATCCTGGCTCTGTTATTTGCTAGCTGTGTGCCTTCAAGCAAATTACATCTTCTCAGCTTCCTCATAAATAAAATGGAGATAATATTGCTGTTAGGATTAACTGCAATTACATAGTTAAGGTGCCTAATATATAAGTGCATGCTCAAAATGGTAGATATGTCGATCTTGAGCAAAACAGTCATTTCTCAAAATTTTAACTGATGTCTTAAAGGATATGGTATGAATTTTAAGTGTACTAAATGCCCCCAAATGCCCTACCTTGCCAGCTCTTCATGGTATGATATTGGCTTATGTGTTTCATTGTTGCCATGGATGCTGAAGATGCCAGAGAGGATTCATCAAAGGATATGGATGAAACCTGGTAGAGAACCTGAGGACCAATTTATTCACACACATAACTACAATTATTCCATATGTTGTATTAACACAAGCATCGATGAGTTCTGGTTATATCTGGCTGTCTCTTACAAATATTATCCTCTGCTTAATTTATAACCTGATATACCTAGGTGGAAGTAGTACTTTTGTTAGGTAGTTAGACATTAGCAGCAAGGAGGTGACAGTGGTGAGAAAACCAAGACGAAATCAAGTCACACACGCAGTCATCTGGGGACTCTCCCTTGACACCACCCAGACAGGTAAAACTATGGTCGTGTGGTGGGCAGTTTATCCTTATAATAGAGGGGCACAGTAACACAAGGGGAGGTCCCCCGGCTGCGCATGCCCAGACCAGATAGGCGTATAACCTATAGTAAACCCAAACTCATTATACCATAATTATAAAAAAATCTACATGTGGTTTTGCCGCCCCACCCCCACCCCGTGGGCGTTTCTTAGCGATTCAAGGGTGAGAGTATGCGCAGCAGTAAACTTGTTACATAGCTCGCGACTGTCAATCAAATAATGATCCCCTGTCACTCACCCCCGCCTTCCTGCAAAATGCTCCTTAAAAGCACCCTTAAGCGTGTATAGGAATGCTGTTTTCCATTCGCAGAAACAGCCCGCTCTCTCTCCCTCTGAGAGTGTACCTCTGGGTCGATAAAATTTGCTTTGGCCTTGCTTCACTTCGCTGAAACAGCCCGCTCTCAGAAACAGCCTTCTCTGTCTCTCTCTGTCTCTCTCTCCCCTCCTCCCCCTCCTCCTCCCGCCTTCTCTCGCCCCCCTCCCAGAGTGTACCTATGCTTAAATAAACTTTGCTTTGTGCTTAAGCTTAACGGGGTAGTTTGCAATTCTTTGCTTACTATCGTGAACCGAGATTGCTGGTCTGGGCCTTCCGTTGACCTCCTCGGCTCAAGCTATTTTGTTATAACGTACGTCCACCCCGTGACACTGCTCTTACCGTCCACCCCGTGACACTGCTCTTACCGTGAGTCGAATCCGCAACGGTACGTTTGGGCCACGGCCTAGTAGCTCCCCCGGCTTCCTGATCAGAGGTATGTTTGCGACGCCTACTTTGCGGCTTCCCCATGCCTACTTTGCGGCTTCCCCGCGCCTGCTTTGCAGCTTCCCGCAGCCTGCTTTACGGCTTTCCCCGCTTTCATGTTCGAAAAAGGTAGGATTGCGCCCGCCGGCTGAGTAGCACCTTCCCGGGGTTTCGTCCATTTGCATGTCAGTTGCCTCGCCTGTCTTACATGCCTCTGCTCCTTGCCTCATTCACCTGAGAAAGGACTACTCTGTCGCTGCTAACGTGAAATGGCCCTAATGCTGTTTTATTTTCCTACAACTCTCCTTCCCGGCCTCTCACTTGCGTCCTTCACCACTGCCGGCAGCAACGGTGGACGAATTGCCACCTTCTGACTCTGTTAAGTGTTTACACCTCTCCTGTCAAATCGACCTCCCTGATCAGCTTCCTTGAATCACGGCTATAGAGAAGGCTTCACACCTCTCTCTGGCTCAGCTTACTAGACCTCCTAATCATTTTTTCTGTCACTGACTGGAACCGAGATCAACAGTGGGACTCTGGGAGGTCTTTTTCCCACTTTCATTTCGGGGCCCTTTTTTCCTCTTCTGAGACTCGAAGGAGCTTCTGTGGATAGGTCAGGCTGATGGCCGCCCCAAACACCCAATCTGTTATATTTGTGAGGACTTCCAGCAGTTCCATACACCACTTTTTGGCCAGACCGCTCTAATTTGGGATCCCCTCATTCTTTTCCTTGTCGTCTCAAACATCTGTTTTACATGGTCCCTAAGGAAAACCAACTCTTCCTCCCCTCAGCCACCCAGAACAGTTTCCATCACTTACCAGACCTTGCCGATCGCCAGCCTGTCAGGAATCTCCAGGGACTTGCCTTTACAGTCCTGATCACCTGCATAGGAGCCTTGGCCCACTGGCAATGGGAAAGAAGGAATAGCCACGCTATTATGAGATTCAGGAGCCAGAGAGTACAAATAAACGGCTCGTTAAGGAGAGGGAATCTCTCTTGGTGACACAGCCTCAATGCGGTGTATTCCCTCTACCTAAAAACCAATTGCTCATCCAGGTGAAAGAATCTCTATAGGTGACAGAACCATTGGCACACGGTCTGTTCCTCTTCCTGAATGTTGTGTGTCCTCACTGCCAGCAACGGCAAGGAAAATGGAGTGAGATTCCCTATGTTCAAGACTATTTCGCTCTTAGAGATAAGGAAGAACTCTGCAAGACTTGTAAAATTGACTCTGGTGTGCTAGTCCTGATGAGACAGCCCCCATCCTCTCCTCGAGAGGATCCATCTGAGTCGGGGCATGCTAAAAGGGAACCTGAACCAGATAAGAGCCATAGGGAGAAAATCTTTAAACCTGGGGATAGCACTAAACCCACCCCATTCTCCATCTATATCCCCCTTTGCCACTGACAGCCCCCTTAACGCCTTACCTGGGAGATCTGACTCCCACAAGGCCTCCCCCTAGAATTTGCCCTTTGGTGGAGACAACGGGTGAATTTGGACCCCAACTCATTCAGAAGACTTTTACTCTTCTAGAGTTAAAGCACATCAGACAGAAACTAGGTAAATTTTCTGATGATCCTGACCACTACATTGACAACTTCGGCTTTTGACTTAGCCTGGAAGGATGTCATGATAATCTCAGAGCGAACTCTATCAGATACTGAGAAAGTAAAGGTCCTAAAGGAGGCCTGCAACTTTGTGGACAGCCTCCATTTATCCAGCTCAAAATATCCTGTGGGGGAAACCACCATTCCCCATAAGGGCCCTCACTGGGATTACAATAACCCCAATGGACAATGGGAAAAGGAACATTTTATAATCTGTATAAAAGCTGGACTCAAAACAAGCAGAAGGAAACCCATTAATTCCTCAAAGTTTTCTGCTGTCAGCCAGGAACCCAATGAAAACCCTACAGCCTTCCTGGAAAGGCTCAAGGAGGCAATAATTAAATATAGCAACCTAGACCTGGACTCCCTTGAAGGAAAAAACATTTTAAAGGATAGATTCCTTACCCAGTCTGCACCGGACATCAGGAGGAAGCTCCGAAAGCTTACGCAGGAGCCCAATGTTAATCTAGATGAATTTCTAGCTACAGCCACCACTACCTTTTATAATTGGGACCAGGAGAAGGAGGTCAAGGCTCAGGAGGGGGAAAAGAGAAAAAAAAATAGGCAGGCCCAATTATTGGCAGCCCTACAGGGGCAAACCTCATCCAGAGAAGCCCGGACCCGTCCCAACGGAAGCCAAGACCAGTGCCGGGTCTGCAAAAAGCCTGGCCACTGGGCGAGGGAATGCCCCAACAAGGACAAGCCTCCTAAGATACCCTGTCCAAAATGCCACAGAAGTGGCCATTGGGGAGCCAACTGCCCCTGGGCTGAAAGGCCGAGGGGCCAGGGGCAACCCCTTGGATGGCTCTAGATTGACGGGGGCCTTCCACTCCAGATGGACCCCCTGTTTAATGTCAGTATTACTGGACTGGAGCCAAGGGCAAACCTGGATGTGGCAGGTAGGACCATATCTTTCTTATTGGATATGGGGGCTGCCTACTCTGTCCTAGTTTCCTTCTCTGGACCCTTCTCCTCCGACTCCTGTCAGGTTACAGGCATCTCGGGTAAACTTACTACTAGGCCTTTCACTCTCCCTTTGTATTGTTACTGGGAAGGATATACATTCTCTCCTTCCTGGTCATACCTGAATGCCCCCACCCACTGTTAGGTAGGGGCATCATTAACAATCTGGGAACCAGACTGCTACTTGGGGGAACCACTGCAGTAACACACCTCCAGTTCTTAGTCTTAGAGACACAGCCCCCTCTGAGGACTGGCACACCAGCTTTAGCTGAGTTGCCAGTAGGCCCCCAGGTCTGGGCCGATGGAATGCCAGGGGGAGCTATAACCGCCTCCCCAGTGCTTAGCTTATCACCTTAAAGGAGCCAAACTCTTTCCCCAGTCAGAAACAATATCCAATTCGCCCAGAAGCCCCAAGGGGACTGCAGCATCTCATATCCAAATTTTTACAACATGGGCTACTTATTCCTTACAGTTCTCCCTGCAACACCCCTATCTTACCTGTTAAGAAGCCAAACACAAAAAAAAAAAAAAAAAAAAGCCAAACAGAGGATACAGACCGGTCCAAGACTTAAGAGCTATCAGTGAGGCAGTTGTCCCACTCCATCCAGTAGTCCCCAACCTGTACAACTTGTTGGGGACCATCCCAGGCACAGCCTCCTGGTTCACTGTGTTAGACCTAAAGGATGCCTTCTTTTCCATACCTCTGGACCCGCGGTCCTACTACCTCTTTGCCTTTGAGTGACATGGGGAAGGGAATAGAGAACAACAACTCACCTGGACAGCCCTACCCCAAGGGTTCCGAGACAGCCCTCACCTTTTTGGCCAGGCCCTGGCCTAGGACCTCCAAGATCTACGCCTGGAAGAAGGGACTGTCATCCAGTATGTGAATGACCTTCTTATTTGCTCCCCAGACCACAAGAGAGCCTTAACTCATGCTACCCAGACCCTTAACTTTTTGGCCAAATGAGGCTATAAAGTCTCTAAGTCCAAGGTCCAATTGGCACAGCAGGAAGTCAAATATCTGGGAGTAATCCCCTCCCCAGGGCAACGCAGGATCTCCCCTGAGAGAATACAAGGGATTTTAGATCTGCCAGAGCCAGCTACCCAAAAACAGCTCCGAGCCTTTTTAGGCCTCACAGGTATTGCAGATTATGGATTCCTAATTATGGACTAAAAGCACAACCTCTTTATGAGGCCCTGAAAGGAAAATCTGACTCTGAACTTCTGCTCTGGGGCCCTAACCAAACCCAAGCTTTCCAGCAGCTAAAGACATTACTGTCTCAGGCCCCAGCCTTGGAAATCCCAAGAACTGATAGACCTTTTCAACTACTTGTGGCAGGAAAACAAGGGATGGCTTTAGGAGTCCTAACTCAAGAACTTCTCCCTGTCCGGAGACCTGTAGGATATCTGTCAAAGAGACTGGACCCGGTGGTCACTGGATGGCCCAGCTGTCTTAGGGTAGTTGCTGCTTTGGCCTTACTGGAGGAAGAAGCCTCCAAGCTTATGTTGGGGCAACCCCTGACAGTATATACCTCCCATCAGGTTACCTCTCTCTTGGAAGGGGAAGGCCATTTCTGGCTCACAGATAGCAGGATCCTCAAACGTCAGGCATTACTGTTGCAGAATCCAGACCTACGTGTCACGGTCTGCTCCTCTTTAAATCCAACTACACCCTTACTTTTCCCTGAGGAAGGTCTACCAGTTCATCAATGTGAAGATATAATATTTCATTCCTTGTTGCCCCGACCCGATCTAACCGATACTCCACTACAATACCCTGAGGAAGTTTGGTTCACTGATGGAAGTAGTTTTGTTTCCGCAGGCTGTAGAAGGGCAGGGTATGCAGTGGTCTCCTTAACATAGGTTATTGAGGCCCAGACTCTTCAGAACCTGGAGGGATGGGGACACATCTTGGGCTGGTTAAATGACTCCTTTTGTAACTATACCCTCAACTTTAATCAGACTAGCCTGGGGTGGGATTCCTGGTCAGAAGAAGATGAATACAAAGTGTACGAAGGTAATTTCACTTTGTATTGGGGAAACTCAAGGAAAAATGCAACGATGCATTTGTTGCATTTGTTATCTTCTACATCTGTAACTCTGTTTTGTAGATAAGTTCATTTGTAGCCTTTTTTTTATATTCCACATATAAGCAATATTATATGATATTTGTCTTTCTCTGTCTGACTTACTTCGCTCAGTATGACAACCTCTAGGTCCATCTGTGTTGCTGCAAATGTCACTATTTTGTTCTTTTTTTTTTTTTTTTTTGCGGTACTCTCACTGCTGCGGCCTCTTCCGTTGCGGAGCACAGGCTCCGGATGCGCAGGCTCAGCGGCCATGGCTTACGGTCCCAGCCGCTCCGCGGCATGTGGGATCTTCCTGGACTGAGGCACGAACCCGTGTCCGTTGCATTGGCAGGCTGATTCTCAACCACTGCGCCACCAGGGAAGCCCGTGATGATCATCTTTAATCTATTTCCTAGAGCTAATCATGGCTCAAGAATCTTGGAAGGCTACAGCAGCAGCCATTGAGAAACAGTGCAGGAAACACAACGACCTTAGGGTATTTCGAGAAGAGAGGCATTTAATATAGGGAGTTAGTTAACCATTAACATTTTGGTGTATTTCCATTAACATTTTGGTGTACCTCCTTAAGGTCTTCTGTGTTTGTGTGTGTGTAACAATAGTGAAATAATGCAGTACATAATTTTACGTCTTGTTTTATTATTCACTTAACATTATATCATGAGCAATTTCCTGTGTAAAACTTAAAAATATTACTTTTAGTAGTTGCTTGATGTTCCATTCTATAGATCTATTAAATTAATTTTTGCTAAACATTTAGATTGTTCATTTTTCCCTTTTTTTTTCTTTTAATTAATACTAAAATAACATCTTTAAACCAAAAATTGTACCCAAATCTCCTTAGGATTTCCCCTTAGATCGCTAGAAGTGTAATTTCTGGGTCAATGGATATGAAAGTTTTATGGCTTTTGCCAAATAGCTTTCCAGAATAGGAAAGATTCCATTCTAGAACATCTGGAAAATTTCAAAATCGTTTAGCTCAGTGTTTGCTGTCATGCATATCAATCACAATGCCATGTTTGGCTGAATGACGGTATCTTCTTACAGGTCAATGTTTGGACACAAGCTTTTTAAATTATAGGTTTTGAGAGGGTGACTTTGAATGAACCATGCTGAAAACAATGGACGTTTTTGGTGTTTTTCTCTCTCTCTTTTTTCTTTTTTTTTTTTTTTCCATTCCTTACAGCTCACCTTCCTCATTGCCTTTCTTACTCATATCATTTCAACCCTCCACCCCATTTCCATGCCTCCACCTATGCTGGTAACCCATCCTTCCATGTTTTTCCTCAAGCTCACATAATCAGATACACATTTATGCAGACACATGCATGCACATGTGTGCACACACAGTCTTGTTATTTTACAGAAATGCTATCGCATTATATTCACTTCCACATAAACGAAAGAAAAAAGAAAGCAGTGCTTCTGGTGGTGAGTTCAGCAGGGTTTTCTGGGAATCATTACTGGAGGTCCAGCTTAGAGCCAACTGTCCCAGCTCTTTCAATAATAACTTCTGGTATTAAGTTTCTAATTAAAGCAGCTAGAATGGTGCCTCTTTCTAATTAAAGCAGCTAGAGTGGTGCCTCTTTTCTTCACATGAATCCTGGCCTTATTCAAATACTCTCCTGCCAAATCCCATGATTAATATATGTCACTGCTCTTTAAAATTCTTGCCAGTATGATGGGTATTAGTGATATCTTGGTATTGCTTAATTTTGGATATGAGTCTAAGCATTTTTTTTCTTTCTTTGTCTTTGCCATTTGTGTGAATTGCCTATTCATATCCTTTGCCATTTTTCTTTTGGGTTGTTTAACTTTTTCTTATCCATCCTGAAGAGCTCTTAATAATATATTAAATTCTAAGTCTTTATCAACAGTAATTTCCACCCTCAATGTATTGCTTTTTAAATTGACTTTGTTTCCTAGATATAGTCAGGTCATTTGATGCACAGTAATAATTCCTAACCCTTTCTAAATACTTCCTGATCACAGGAGCTGGAAAGAGAAAAACACATTTCACAGACTCCCTTGCAGCTAGGAATGTGATGTGAATTAGGTTGAACCAATGAGACGTACTCATGCAAGGTCTGGAAGATAGAAGTGCTATTTTTGCTGGAAAGCAAGTTGGAAAGACATGAATATTTGTAGCCTTACTGTGCATTCTGTTGTCTGATCACCAGCTTCCTGATCATGAGAGTTGAGGAGGCAGTAGTGGTAGCAGCAACAAATTTCTCACATCTGGATTGTAACTCTGTTAATGTGCCCTTGAAATCAGTCACACTGTGGCAGCCACCTTACGCTCACTGGTTCTCCTGGCCCTCTCAATACTTTTGTAAACAACTAATTCCCTATATTAAATGCCTCTCTTCTTGAAATACCCTAAGGTTGTTGTGTTTCCTGCACTGTTTCCTGACTGATACACTTTAAGATATCTTTTACCTTGAGAAGTTTAAAATTTTTATATGGTCAATATGTCTACTACTTTTATTTTATGAAAGTTTATGAGATTCCTGACTTGGTTAAGAAACATCCATGACCCTAGATTACGTGGAGTCTCCTGGATTATCATTTAAGATTTTTATGATTTAATTTTTATAATTAAGTTTTTGTATCTTATTCTATAAGATAAGGGTTGAGTTTTACTTTTTAAGGTGGTGTTATGGACTGAACTGTGTCCACCTCAAAGGCATATGTTGAAGCCCTAAGCCCCACATGTGACTGCATTTAGAAATAGGGCCTTTAAGGAGGTAGTTAAGATTAAATCAGGTCACAATGTGGGTCCTAATCCAATATAACTGGTGTCCTTATAAGAAGAGGAAAAAATACCAGAGATTTGTGTATACAGAGAAAAGGCAATGTGAGGACACAGGAAGATGGCCATGTGCAAACCAAGGAGAGGGCTTAAGAGAAATCAAAGCTGCCACCACCTGGGTCTTGGACTTCCAGCCCCCAGAACTGTGAAAAGATAAACTTCTGTTGTTTAAGCTGCTTGGTATTTTGTTATGGAAGCCTTAGCAAACTAGTATAGGTGGATAGACAATTGTATCAACATTACTTATTACTTAATCAGCATTCCCTCATTGAACTGAAATACCATTGTATCATGTATAACTTTATATATATATAAAGGGGTCAATTTATGGATTCTCTAGTCTATTCTTCTCTTCTGTTTATTACTATGTCTCTTCAACACTGATTAGATTATACTGGTTTTATGGTATGTTTTGATGTTTGATAAGGCAACTCCCTGCTCTGTTCATCTTTCTTCCCCCCCCATGGGTTACTCCTTGAGAAATATCATGATACATGTATACAGTTGGAAAAACCAAATAGTGCCATAAAGCTTGTAACTGAAAAAGGAGTCTCTCTTTGGCCCTTAGTGGTATGCTTGTGAATGTTTAGCAACTGACTGACTGGAAAAAGAAAAAAAAAAGCTTTGATGTATAGTGTTTTCTGTTCCACTGATACAAACACTACTACCATGACTGATTTCAAGGTCGCACTGTGATACCACTGAATAGGGAATTGGGAAGAGATGTGCCCAGCTGGCTTCTCAAGCCAGAATTAAGTCAGCTGTAGCACACCACAGCCCACTCCTGAATTCCTCTTCTGAAACTCTTTCTGGCTTACATCCATACCTTTAAACAGTGTGCTTCCATTACTATTCCCAGGGTATACATTTTAGGCTTTATCTATTGATATCCTATGATGGATGATGGGATACCATCGAATACTTTTCTATCCCCATGCTCTCACATCCTCTCCCAGTAAAGTTCTATCACAATTTTTGTTTAAATGAATAGTCAGTGTTTATTTTATTATAATTACCTATTTATATGCCTAATTACATTGCTGAGTTACAATGTGATTATCATGACTACATCCTACTTGGTGAGGCAAGTAACTTACCATGATAAAATTTCCCTTCTTATACAATTCTTATTTTTTTATTTTTTATTTCTTATTTATTTTTTTATTTTTTTTTTGCGGTACGCGGGCCTCTCACTGCTGTGGCCTCTCCCGGAGCACAGGCTCCGGATGCGCAGGCTCAGCGGCCATGGCTCACGGGCCCAGCCGCTCCGCGGCATGTGGGATCTTCCCGGACCGGGGCACGAACCCGCATCCCCTGCCTTGGCAGGCGGACTCTCAACCACTGCGCCACCAGGGAAGCCCTATACATTTTTCAAAGCTCCTTTTTCCTGATGGCTAAGTTCCTCAAGTCCATAACCTGTTTCTCCCAAACTTTCCAGGAGTAAAACCTGTGGTAAAGCTAGGAGCTTGATAGGCTGACATTAAGTGAGAATGAGGACTCACCTGCTTGCTGCTGCTGCCACTTGAGGTTATGAGGAGAACCATTTGTTTCTAATCATTATTCTGGGTAGAAAAAATAAAAAAATTATTTCACGTGAAAAGTGACAGCACCTCCAACACGCGGCTGTGGGATGTAAATTTGAATTGCTAGTGCAGTCAGGGGGAACCCCAAACTCAGAACTGACGTTATGCGGCTCGCAGTTTGCAAAGGCCTCCAGGCGTGTGGTCAAGCCTCTGTAGAGGAAAGCACCTCCCACTGGGCTCAGGGTTTCCCCCAGATCAAGTGCAATAAAATAGAGGCTCATAATAAAACATCACCCAGCACAAAAAATGACTCCTCAGAACGAGAGGCAGCAAAAATGCTAACAAAAAAATAGACTTCCCAGAATTTAAGATATTGGCATTATTAGCTGCAGAACATACATGATGCATAAACATTTAAAGATAAAAGATGAAGTGAAAATTGAGAAAGAGAAAATTTTAAAAATTAAACTCTGTTTGAGGAAGAATCAAATAGAACTTCCAGAAATTAAAAACTATATATATATGTATACATATAACCATTGAAATTATACCCATCCTCTTTGAAGACTTCCTTCTCCTTCTTTGTTATCTTCCCCAAGGCACTGCCCTACAGCCTTCTCCAGAGCTGGCTGTTTTTACTCCCATACCTCTCCGATGTGTCTGAGTATCACTGCCACTCTTTCTCCCTCCTCCCCAGATTTTACCACCCTGCTACCGTTTGCGGTTGGTATCTTCTACTGATTCATAGGTTTCCCCCCTTCATTTAAAAATTATTTTACCTCCTGCTTCCTTGATACTCTCTCCAACACTACTCCTATCTTAATTCATGGTATGTCAGTATCCATGCAGGCAGTACTTCCAGTATCCTCACCTCTTAGTGTTCATTTCTTTCAGTTGCTGAGTTGCATTTCATTGTATGTATATAGCATCATTTGTTTATCCACTTACCTGCCAGTGGATCTTTGGTTTTTTTCCAGTTTTTCACCCATTGTAAATAAACCTGCTATGGACATTCATGTTGGTCTTCACAGTCAGATACAGTGACAAACAGACTCAGAGGTCGTCCACAGATTCCAGCAGGCCCTTGCTCTTCTTTGCTCGGCTTATGGCTTTTTTTTTTTTAAATTGAAGTATAGTTAATTTACAATGTCATGTTAGTTTAGAGTGTACAGCAAAGTGATTCACATATATACCTAAATCCACCTATCTATCTATCCATTCTTTTTCAGATACTTTTCCAGTATAGGTTATTACAAGATATTGAATATGGTTCCCTGTGCTATATAGTAGGTCCTTGTTTTTTACCTATTTTACATATAGCAGTGTGTATCTGTTTAATCCCAAACTCCTAATTTATCCCCACTATCCTCTTTGGTAACCTAAGTTTGTTTTCTGTGTCTGTGAATCTATTACTGTTTTGTAAGTAAGTTCATTTGTATGCCTCTAGCTCTTTGAGAGCTAGTCCTGCTAGCTGGCAGTAGCCCCCAGACCCACCGCAAATGCTCGGTGGTGGACTCACAGCAGGGATAGCTACATAAAGACAGCAGCTTCCCACAGACCTGTCCACAAGCTCCTTCTTTATGATCCCATTGCAATAGCTGGCCATGTTTAGCTTCTCAAGAATTACAGACTTGTCTACTTACACCAGGGCACAGAGCAACTGCTTGTGGCTTTTTCTCTGATCCACTAACTCCACCTTTTAGACTCTCTCCCCAATCATTAAGATCTAAATCCTGTAATAAATCCCCTATTCCATAACACCTACAGTGGCTTTGCTTCCCTGACCAATATACGCCCCCAAAGCTGAAATAAACCTTATTTCTTTGGTGTTCATTTCCTTTTCCTTCTTCTTTTTTAAAATGAGAACGATTTTAGCAGCTTGATTTGTGATAGCCTCAAACTGAAAATAGCTCAAGCATCCATCAATAGTAGGAAGGGCAAATAATGTATATTTTATTCATAGAACGAGATGCTACTTAGCAACAAAAAGAATTACTAATATCCTCAGCAACATGGATAAATCTAGCAGACAAATGCCGAGTGAAAGAAGCCAAACAATAAAGAGAACATACTGTATGAGTCTACCTATATGAGGTTCAAAATAGAGAAGAGTGATTTATGGTGACGGAAGTTGGGACAGAATGTTCTTGGAATACCCTTTGAAAAGGGCTATGGACTGGGAAGGGACATGAAGGTTTTTTCTAGTGCTTGAAATGTTCTATTACTGTGGTCTGGGTGATATTCACAAGGATATATACATATGTTAAAATTTTAGCAAGTTGTTCAATGTTGATTAGTGTACTTTGTATATATGTGGAGAGAGGGAGAGACAGAAAGGGTAGTCTCCTAGTCTCTTGTCTGGTCTCAAGCTTGTTTTTAAAAAAAAAATTTTAGGGGGCTTCCCTCGTGGCACAATGGTTAAGAATCCATCTGCCAATGCAGGGAACAATCAGGGACCAGGGTTCAATCCCTGGTCTGGGAAGATCCCACATGCCGTGGAGCAACTAAGCCCATGTGCCACAACTACTGAGCCTGCAAGCCACAACTATTGAAGCCCGTGCACTCTAGGGCCTGTGCTCCGCAACAAAAGAAGCCACCACAACGAGAAGCCCGCGCACCACAATGAAGACCCAATGCAGCCAAAAAAAAAAAAAAGGCAAATTTTTAATTTGAAATTATTATAGATCCACAGGAAGTTGTACAGATAGTACAGAGAGGTCTCTCGTACTGTTTACTAGATTTCCCTCATTGGTTACATCTTATGGTGTTCATTTCTTCAGAATCATTTCCATCATCATCATTTGGCTGTCCACTACCAGTGGATTTGGAACAGCAGTGTCATTTCTTGAAAAAAAAGTCCAGAAAAGCTTGTTTCATCATTTATCAATAATGGTTAACATTTTTTAAAATACATATTTTAATTCCCTAATTTAGTTAATAACAAATAAGTTATAAAACAACCTTGATTAAAAATTAAAATGATTGTAAAAATAATGAATTATAAAAGTAAGTAAATGCTTACATTTTATCAGATTTTTATACACATTTGTGTTACCCTTGACAACCTAGCCTCAAAATGTCACATATTGTCATATGGTTCTACTGAGCATGCCTAATACTCGGCTCCCTCACATGTGGCGGAAATCTGACAGCTCCTGACAGGTCTAGACCATGCTCACTGAGATACGTCCACAAGTCACACACCTAGATGTAGCAGCAATGTCAAATTGCTATAAAGTTTCTTAGCACTTACTCAATTTCTTTACTGGTAACAAAGAATATGCAGACAGGGCTGGTCAGTAGACTGATCTAGAACATTGTTAGTTCTGGTGCCAGAGGGGAAAAAAAGGCTCCTGATGGGTTGTGCGAAGTCAATGAAATGCATGGCTGAAGTGACAGGCAAAGCTGTGGTCACTGTTCTAGCTCCAAGCTCCCTCTGTTTTTGGAACTTTCTTTCTTTTGAGGATGGCCATTTTAAAGTGCTCTTTTTATGTTTATCCACCATATCTATGTCTTTGTATTTTGGATTGGGGTCTGCATTAGCTCGGTAGTCAGATTGCCTGGGCTCTAATCCTAGCTCTACTAGATCGTAGCTGCATGACCCAGGGCAAGTTACTGCATCCCTCTGGGTCTCTGTTTCCTCACCTTTAAAATGGGAGAGAAAAATAAAGTTATGGTAGAGATTAAATGTGTAAAGCACTCGGAACAGGGTATGGGACATAAGTATCAATGAATACATTATTGTTATTAATGTTATCAGAAGTACCACCCTTAGATATGTTATGTCAAGCCCTTGGAAAATTATCCAAGTGTTAACTTTTTTTTTTTTTTTTTTTTTTTGCTGTACGCGGGCCTCTCACTGTTGTGGCCTCTCCCGTTGCGGAGCACAGGCTCCGGACGCGCAGGCTCAGCAGCCATGGCTCACAGGCCCAGCCGCTCTGCGGCATGCGGGATCCTCCCAGACCGGGGCACGAACCCATGTCCCCTGCATCGGCAGGCGGACTCTCAACCACTGCGCCACCAGGGAAGCCCTCAAGTGTTAACTTTTTAAAATCTAATTTGAAGGAAAAAGCTGAGAATGTCTCTTCTGTACTAGATTAGGTTTTGCCTTTTCCAGGAGCCAATGAATACTGTTGGTTTAATGGAGGGTGGTGGGCGGAGCTGTGGGAAGCTAAGAACTAAGGACTTTTGGGAATAAGATTACATAGGTTTAATATCCCCAGCTATCTTCAGAATATCAATGTTTGTTTGAAAATTTTGGATACACTCATCTTTATTGACTTTGTTAATTTTTTTTGCAATGCATGATTTAGTAAAATATTAATTTAGACACAAACAAAATAATAAGGTGTAAGAAGGGATGAATGACCTCTGTAATCAGATTGGGCTAACATGAAAATGGAAAGATTTTTGCTGTTGTATCTATCAAGGTAAAATATGTGAACATCAAAGCTAAGAGATGCCTTTTGTTGTGGTGTGGTAATCTTGGTTCCACTCTCCGAGAAATAATAACTATCATTTACCCAATAGCCTCCAAAGTCAAAGACAATCCTTCCTTTGATAGGGTTTTCCCATGCAGTCGCTAGATGTGTTCCTGATAATATCAGAGCTCTGATCTACATACTGTGTTTCTTTTCTGTGTTTCAAGAAGTTGGCACTCATATTCCCTTTGGTTTCCTTGTATCTGTAGCAGTTAATTCTCTTTACTCTAAAATGATAAAAAAAAAATGCCCCCAAGTACTTAGTGTGTTTTTCTGGTGAGATAATAAATCAATGAAGTATCTATGACTTATACCAAGGTTTTCATTTGGTCACTATTCATTTTGCTTGGGTACTTTTCATTTTTCAATGTGGTAGAGCCTATTTAAATACATTTATTATTTTTTAGTCTCTAGCACAGCATAAAACTCTAGCTATTTAATGGGAAGTGGGTCAAAAGAGTTATTCTTTTAAATTATCTATCTATCTATCTATCTATATCTATCTATGTATCTATCTATCTACTAAGGAAAGAATTTGCAATAAAGGTTTAGGGAAATCCTCATGGTGATTTTTGAACTGGAAATTGTAGAAAATGTGTCCAGTTTCCTCATTACTTTTAATTCCCCATAACTTCCAAATGCCTCCTGAAATCTTCCCTCTCTCATCTTCAGGGAGGCTTCTCAGAGTAATTAGGGGAAGACAGAGCCGCCCTATCATATTCCAAGTTCCTACAAAAGCATTGATCTCTTTAGGAGCTTCCTTCTTTTTCCATGGATATTTTGTCTAATACTATTATAGGTTTAAAATACATCTTCATGTCCTGAAGAGTGATTCTCCCAACTATCTCAGAGTTATCTTGGCTCTTCTCAAACATTTATTGTTCCATATAAATATTATTATCAGTTTTTCAAATTCCCCAGAAAATCTAACAGGAAATTGGATTGGGATTGCAGTGAATGTATAGCTTAATGTGGGAGAATTGAAATATTTGGAACAATTTTGTAATTGATGATTTGGCAAAAGTTGCCCATAGAAACCATTTGAACATGCTGTCTTTTGGGGAGAGGAAGAAATTTTTAAATTTTCTTTAATATTTATTGGTTCTGGTGGATTTTTTTTTTTTTTTTTTTTTTGCCATCCAGCATCTGAAATACCTTCCTTTTGGGGAATTCCTTATTGTTTGAATCTTGGCTAAAGGCAGGACCTATATTCCATTGTAAGAGTTGAAACAATCAGATATACACTTTCCTCTGCCCTCTAGCATCTAGGACCTGGGAATATGTTTTTGGCTCAGCTCGTGGGACCATCGTGCCCAGGATTTTAAGTCTGGAGCCAATAAGCAGAGAATCAAGGACATTCTAGAGAGGTTTTTTTTTGTTTTTGTTTGTTTGTTTGTTTGCACATGGCAATGGTATGAGAAATAGCATCGAATGTTTAGGAACAACAGTGCCTAGTGGTATCCTGGTGTCCTTTCCAATTATGGCATGATTTACCTTTGGATCCTTTTTTTAAAAAGTTCATTGCTGCATTCAGTGAACTAATATTTTATTTTGGCTATTTGTAGGTATGTTCATAAGAGATATTGGCTGGTAACTTTCCTTGCACTATCCTTTTTTCATTTTTTTTTTAACAAAGCAAAATTATTTTCTGTTGTTTGAACATAGGAACCATGACTAACAAAGTATTCTCTTCAGATCTTCTTTGTCACATTGAATAAATTTTAGTATTCATATTTTTCTAGAAAATTATTCCACTCTGGGAGGAGACGAGTGTGTCCAGGTGGAGGACTGTCCTTATGACTGTATGATTCAAGAGTGGTGGTCACACAGAGGATTAATACAGCGAGAGTGTCCCCACGCTCTGTGTTCCCTTCTCCTGCCCTGGTCTAGCTTTGTTGCCTCAGCTTCTCCCCTGCCCCACATTGAGGAGAGTCGTGTCTTGATTTGTTGATTTCTGGGTCTTTGGGATTCTACATGGAGAGAGTGCGTATGGGTGATAGGGCAGGAGAGGAGGGAGGAAAGACAAAAGAGAATGAAGCTTCCAAGAAAGAGGAGAGCATCAAGATTCTGAAGCAGTGTCAGCATGTGAGCAAATAAAATCCCTTAATGACAAGGAAGTGTTGCTGTGGGATATGACTCAGACTCTGTTACTGATCTTTGAAAATACAATCAATGACTAGAGTTACTTTTTAACTATTTCTGGTCTTCAGACTTTTTCCTTCGAATGTGCTTAATGTTTAATTTAGCAATATGAGCCCCACCTTACATCCAGGTTACAATTGGATAACCACCCCCTTTATTTGTTCGGGTCATTGACTCTTATCTCTGACTAGTTGATTCTTCTCACCCAGCGGGGAGCTGCCCAGTATTAGGGGGTAGGGAAGCACCTTTAAGGAGCCGAGAGTAGACTGGCTCCTCCTTACTTGGCTGGCACTTTTTAATTTTTATTTGGATGAACTTTCCAGTGAGGCTCAAGAATTCTAACTACTGTAGTTGACTATTGTTGAGTAATTCTTGAAATGTATTTTATCAGTGTCATGGGAATTTTCAGAATTTATATTTCATTGTTTTTTTTATTTATGTATATGTGGCATTAATTCCTAATTATCCCCAGTATCCTTTTCCCTTTTTGCCTTAATAATAAAATTCCCAATGTTTTAGCTCTCCAGAATAAGGACCACATTGTCCAGCCTCTGTTGCAGCTAGGTGTGGCAAAGGAATTTGAGTGGAAGTTAATATTGTCCTTCTAGGAAATGTCTTTAAAAGGAGAGCACACCCTTCTACAGGCCTTCCTGTCTTTCTGCAGGTTGAAGTGTGGCACAGTGATTGGAGCCAAACAGCCAACTTGGACCATGAAGCACAGAGCCTCCCATTTAGGATGGTGGATAAATGAGATAGACATCTGGATCCTTGATGATTGTGGAGCCACCCTATCAGGCTGGCCTGCCGCACTATGGGCTGCATACATGTGTCAAAAGAGAAATACATTTCTGTCTTTTAAGCTACTGTTATTTGGGTCTTTTGTCACACACAGCCAAAGCTAATCTGAAATGATACATGTATCAGATATGTAACCATATATTGTTTGATGTGTCAAAAAATTACTCTCTAATTTTGTTTTTAATGCACATTCTTTAATCACTGGGAACCCAAAAAAACATGGCATCATAGTTATAGACTAGATAGCTACTTAAGAGTATAAGCTGCAAAGGAGCCAAGGTTATTATCATTAACACTGATGGTGGTCTAACCAGCAGGAGAGTCCAATCTTCTTTATTTTTTTAAATTTATTTTTATTTTTTATACTTGGTTGCGTTGGGTCTTCGTTGCTGCGCGCGGGCTTTCTCTAGTTGCGGTGAGCAGGGGCTACTCTTTGTTGCAGTGCGCGGACTACTCATTGCGGTGGCTTTTCTTGTTGCGGAGCACGGGCTCTAGGCATTTCAGTAGTTGTGGCACGCGGGCTCTAGTAGTTGTGGCTCGCGGACTGTAGAGCACAGGCTCAGTAGTTGTGGCACACGGGCTTAGTTGCTCCACGGCATGTGGGATCTTCCTGGACCAGGGCTTGAACCCCTGCCCCCTGCATTGGCAGGTGGATTCTTAACTACTGCGCCACCAGGGAAGCCCCAGAGAGTCCATTCTTCTAACAGAAACTTAATTTTGTTCAGATACCTACTCACTCCTGTTCAACACAACCTGGGATAAGCAAACTTCACCCCCACTCTAGGGAAGGCCTGGGGAACTAAATGTTATGCCACATCTCTGCTCAGAATCTCTGCTCAGAATTTGGATCATCCAAAGTGGGTTCTATCTCTGGCCTTCCAGTGAAGGGAGCCAATCAACTTCCCTGTTATTGAGGGAAGATAAAATTGGGTTTTCTATGACTTGCAGTTAAAAGCATTTTTGTTGCTGTTGTTTTTTAATTGTAAATTTTTTAACCTTTTTTTAAAATTAATTTTTATTGGAGTATACTTGCTGTACAATGTTGTGTTAGTTTCTATTGTACAGCAAAGTGAATCAGCTATATGTATACATATATCCCCTTTTCTGGGGATTTCCTTCCATTTAGGTCACCACAAAGCATGGAGTAGAGTTCTCTGAGCTATACAGTAGGTTCTCATTAGTTATCTATTTTATACATAGTATCAACAGTGTACATATGTCAATCCCAATCTCCCAATTCATCCCACCCACCACTTTCCCCCCTTGGTATCCATACGTTTGTTCTCTACATCTGTGTCTCTATTTCTTCCCTGCAAACCGGTTCATCTGTACCATTACTCAGATTCCACATATCTGCATTAATATACAATATTTTTCTCTTTCTGACTTACTTCACACTATATGACAGCCTCTAGTCCATTCATTTGTGTCTACAAATGACCCAATTTTGTTCCTTTTTAAGGCTGAGTAATATTCCATTGTATATATGTACTACATCTTCTTTATCCATTCCTCTGTTGATGGACATTTATGTTGCTTCCATGTCCTGGCTATTGTAAATAGTACTGCAATGAACATTGGGGTGCATGTGTCTTTTTGAATTATGGTTTTCTCTGCTTATATGCCCAATAGAGGGATTCATGGGTCATATGGTAGCTCTATTTTTAGTTTTTTAAGGAACTTCCGTACTGTTCTCCACAGTCGCTGTGTCAGTTTACATTCCCACCAACAGTGCAAGAGGGTTCCCTTTTCTCCACACCCTCTCCAGTATTTATTGTTTGTAGATTTTTTGATGACGGCCATTCTTACCGGTGTGAGGTGATACCTCATTGTACTTTTGACTTGCATTTCTCTAATAATTAGTGACGTTGAGCAGCTTTTCATGTGCTTCTTGGCCATCTGTTTGTCTTCTTTGGAGAAATGTCTATTTAGGTCTTCTGCCCATTTTCTGATTGGGTTGTTTGTTTTTTTGATATTGAGCTGCGTGAGCTGTTTGTATATCTTGGAGATTAATCCTTTGTCAGTTGTTTCATTTGCAAATATTTTCTCCCATTCTGAGGGTTGTCTTTTCATCTAGTTTATGGTTTCCTTTGCTGTGCAAAAAGCATTTTAAAGTAATATGGCCACACGGTGGAAATAAACCCTCAGCTGGAGGAGAGAGTACTTGGTTCTATTCCAAGCCTTGCCACCAATTAGCTGTGTGACCATAAGCAAGTCACTTCACCTCTCTGAAACTCAACTTCCTCATCTGAAAAGGTGAGGCTTTTGGACTAGTTCAGTGGTCCTCAATCATGGGTGGCTCTGCTCCCATGAGATATTTGGGGAAATGTGGGGCATTTTTCATTATCACAATAAATGTGAGACACTGCTGACATTGAGTGGGCAGGGAACAGGGATGCCAAATATCTACAATGCTTGGGATGATCCAATACAATGAAAATTTGTCTCACCCAAAATGCCTCTTGAGATACTGTGCTAGATATTCCTCTTATCTCTTACTTCTCTTCTGACTCTGGGTCATTTATTCCTTTCTCTTGATTTCTGCTTTCCTATTCTTTGCCATCCGCTGGTCTCCCTTTGACTGCCTAGACAGAGACTTTATATCCGTGTTTCTCAGTTTTGGTCCCAAGGACAACATGCATCAGAATCACCTTGGGGAACTGCTAAAAATTCAGTTTCATGGGCCCAACCTATGCCCTACTGAATCAGCATCAAGATCCCCAGGTGACTCACATGCAGTCTGTAATTTGCTTTACATGTTTCTGCATGTCACCAGGCCACAAAATGCCAACAATATAGTAGTTTTCTTAAAAAACTTGAAAATCTTTAAAGTCACTTATAAGGTTTAAAAAAATAAGGTTATCACCCATCTTGGTATTTGAGTTCTTTGCATAAGTTATTTCACTAACCCTCACAGAAACCTAGTAAAAGAAGTCTCCTAAAAAAAAAAAAAAAAAAAAAAGAAGTCTCCTATTCCCATTTTACAGGTTAAGGAAAGGGCTTCCTTATCATTACAAGTTAGCAAATGCAAGCGCTGGGACTTGAGCCCAGATGTGCTTGACCCCAAAGCCTGAACTCGCTCCATTATGCTATATAGTCTCTCCATTATGCTATATAGAACTCTCATGGTGTTCTCTGTCTTTGTGATACTGGCTACCAAATAGACACACCAGACAAATGCATGGCTGCTACTTGCAATGATGCTCTGTTCACACCAGTGATGGACATCTATAATACATGTGACAGATGTGTGATTTGATTTATTGTTAACAAAGAAAGATCCAGGTCATAAAATAGTAAGTGTATATAGTATGATCCAATTTGTTAGCTATATTCCAAATGTTAACAGTAGGAGGCATTGCAGAATATATTTTTAAAATGTAACTATATTACACAGTGTGGCATAGATGGCTGGCTAACCCTTCCTTAGCTCAGAGTTATTACTTGGACACAGCTGCCCAATGAAGGATTACATAGCCCAGCCTCCTTTGCATCCAGATCAGGACATATGGCTAATTCTCACCAATGGGATGTGAACAGAAGTGCTGTGTCACTTCTGGGTTGGGTTTTAAGTAATGAGCTGTGCCTTTTTTTGGCTCCCCTCTTCCATCTGTCAGCCAGGTGCAGAGGACTCTAAGGAAACTGGGGCTATTTGACTTGGAAGGTGCCCAGATCCCTGAATGACCGTGGGGAAGAACACCTACTGTCACATGAGCAAGAAACAAGCTTCTGTTGTGCTGTCTTGTGGAAATTTGGGGTTTGTTATGGCACCCTACCTAATACAAGTAATGGTGCTACCCTATCTAATACAAGTTATACAGACATCAATAATTATAAAATTTATTTTCTTCTTTTTATAAATGTGTGGTTTAAAAAAATAACAATAACATTTACGGGCTTCAATGCTCTAGTTATAGCAATGAGCATCCTCACTGGTTTTTAACTCTCAAAACTCACATCATCTAAAATATATTGGAGAGATGCATAGAAGAAGGAGTAAAAAGCTGGCAGGGTGACTAGCTGCCTCTTTCCTTTTACATAGAATCAGACCATATATAGAAAGTCATTTAAACATCCTTGAGTTATTACTACACCAAAGGGACAAAGAGGCGTCAAAGATTCCGAATCAACTACCAAAAATTTGTTTTTCGTTGCATTGAGTGGCACCTTATACACAATAAGTATGTATAAACACGGGACAACAGTTTGCAAAGTGCTCTTAAGTCATAAAGAAGAATGGATAAAAGATTTGCCTATCCTTTATCATTATACCTTGTATAAGTAAAGGAAGCTGAGTTTAATACCTAACTGGCTGCAAAGAATCACAGGTTTTTTAAAAGTTGGGCAGCGCCTTGGATTTAATTTCCAGTCAGTTATGCATCTTATCCAACAGCTCATATGAACTGCAGTAACATAATCCAAAGGCAATTACAAACAAAGCTGGCTTAACCCTGAGGTTTGACAAGAACCATGAAGAGTACACACTGGAAGCATTTTAATAGGTTTAAGATTTCATGAAACATTAAAAAGAAGATGAAGGAAAGGTTGGGAATTGCTTGAGGTAACAGAAGACATCAAACTAGTTTAACTGTTTAGAATGAGAATTAACGCACGAAATGAAAATTTTGTGAGAGGGTTTAGCTCTAAATATAAGAGAATATTTATTTTCATGGACAGTATCAAGGTAAAATGGCGATGACATTTGGTTTCTCATAGTTCCGTGATTACTGTGTTCTCTCCCTTAGTATCTGTATGGGGATGGAAACAGACCTTTGTGGACAGAGACTTGATTTTAAATGGATCCTTCACACTGCCTGGCTATGTCTACATGAAACCAGAATATCTAGATCAGGAGTATAAAGCTTTAAAAATGCCAAATGATGCCAAGGTTTCTGATGTTTCCAAAGATCCAAGCGTTTGTACAGATGTTTCCAAATATGTAGATGCTGACGTCGACAGTTTAGTTGACAAAATTCAGATAAGTGCTGGGACTTTTTATTTTTAGCACAGCTATTTTTAGCACAAGCTTCTATCAGTGTTTAGTAATGGATGATAGGGTAACTGCTTCAAATTCTTGACCCCAGGAAAAGCCCAGGTATTCAGGGAGGCATTTGGAAACGTGCCCATCCCTCCAGGCTTCTTTGGGTACCACTACCCCTGTCCCTTGAAACTTAATAAGTCCTCTAAACATTCCTGAGTTATTCCAGAGAGGTGAAGGCATGTCAAAGCTGTGGGGAACCTGACAAAATGATCCGATGGGCAGCCAAGTGCTGGACATGCAGTAGACACTCAATAAGTACATGAGAAAATGTGGCAATCAGAAGAAAAGGTTCACGGCCTCCTTTTACCACATCTGCCCACTGACGGCATCTGAAGCCACATCTTGATATAGGGGCATTTCCTACGTTCCCGTCTAAAGCCAATTCTTCCACTTCGTACTAGAGCCCATTCACTCTTGCCTACTCAAGATTCTTAACCTACTCTCATCAGGCTTTTTGTTCTGCCCACTCCATCAAATCTGCTGTCATCTGGCGAGGCTGCAGAATCCATATGAACCCATCAGTTCTCCGTCCTCATCCTAACTTGACCTCTTTGTAGCCTTTGACCCATTGGATCACTCCTTCTTCCTTGAGCCTTTCTCTTCACTTGGATTCCAGGACTTCAGACCCTCTAGTTTTCTCTCTACCTTGATGCTGGCTCTTCTCACTCTCCTTTGCTGTTTTTTCCTCTTTCCCCAATCTTTTGAAGGTGGGTTATCATCAGAGTTCAGTCATTGACCTTTTCCTCTTTTCTAGGCAAATGCGTTTTCTTGGCGATTTTACTTAATCTTGTAGTTTAAAAATTATACCTATGACTCCGGAAGTTACATCTTCACCCTAGCCCTGTCTCCCAAACTCCGAATGTTCATCTTTCTAACTGCCTTCTCCATGTCTCCACTTGGATGTCTGACTGATTCCTCAAACTTAGCACTTTCCAAACCCCACACCTGATCTCTATCTCAATGAAAGGCAACTCCGTTCTTCCAGGTGCTCAGGTCAAAAGCCATGGAATAAATCCCTGACTCTTATTCTTCTCACACCCCACAACCAATTCACACCCGTGGGGAAATCCTGCTGGTGTTACCTCCACAACAGGTCCAGAACCTGCCCACGTTGGGCCACCTTCACTACTTCCACATAATCAGAGTCACTATACTCTGTCACTGTGGAGGCCCCTTAACAGACTCCCTGTTTCTACCCTTGACCGATACAGTCTGTTCCAACACAGCAGCCAGTGATTCTTACAACACGGAAGCCACCTCAGGCTGCTACCCTGCTCAGAAGCCCGCAGTAGCTCCCCACTCCATGCAGGGGAAGAGGCCCTGTGTGGCTCCACGTGATCTGCCCCACACCTCTCTTCTGTCACCTCCCCTCTTGCGCCTCTGTCCCCACCAACACTGCCCCTTGCCAGCCTCCGAGGCTCCACCACACTCCTGCTCTGAGCCTTTCTCCCGTTATCTGCTTGTCTGCTCTCTCTTTGCTCAACTGTCACTTTCTCACTGGCGCCTCTTCTGATTACCCTTCTTAAAATTCCAACCTGAGCCCCCAAATTCCTGAAAATCCTTCCGCTGCCCTGCCTTGTCTTTTTCCATAGCACGCTCATTATCTTCTAAAGTACCGTACACTTATTTCTCTTTCAGCTCTATTATTTATTATCTGTCTCCTCCTCCCTGCCACTAGGATGTGAGCTCCCACTCAGGCCACGATCTTGGTCTGTTTTGCTCACCGATGTACCCCGAGTGCCGAGAACAGAGCCTGCCACGTGGTGGGCACTCACTAAGGATTTGTTAAGTGAATTGAATCGATGAGTGGAAGAACCATCATCCCAGGCCCAAGCACTTTCTCTCATTTAATCCTCAAAATAGCCACATGACATAAATGTATGTGTTTCCCCCATTTTTCAGATGAGAAGTCTGAGGCACAGAAAATTTCTATCATTTGCCCAAGATCGCATGATGGGAGGGAGGCAGAGCCCAGGTTCGAGCCCAGTCTGCACGTTTGACTTCCCCACTCTCCTTATCCACTCCTGGAGTGAGTGTTAATTGGTGCAGCTCTTCTGGAGGGTAATTCTGCCTGTGGATAAACAGCTTTACAAATGTTCATACCCTTTATTTTAGAGAACTGATCACGGAGATGCACAAAGACCTATCAAAACCATTGTTTGTAATGGCAAAGAAGCAAACAAAAAACCAGGAAAGAAGCCAAGCGGTGCATAGCAGGGAACTGATTTTTTTCAAAAATCATGGTACATTCACACAACGGAAAACTACGTAGGCAGCACTAATGATGGTATAGAAGAACGAATGATGAAACGGAAAAACCTTCCCAGCATATGTTAACTATAAACAACAAAGACGACAAAGCAGGATACAAAACTGTATACACATCATCATGCCCCAATTTTGAAAAATTACATCATTTATGCACACACACAGAAAAATGACTCGAAGGGATATACCAAAATGTTAATAATAGTTCTTCCTAATGGTCTGATTATGGGTGATTTTTATTTTCTCTGTAAATTTCTGTGTATCTTTTTATAATAAGAAAACGTCATTTTTAAAAGGAATCTCTGCCTCAACATTAAAATATGCCTATTTATATGCTACATTAATAAATGTTATGAAAAAAATTCAGCATACCTGAATAGGTGAAATGAAATACTAGATCCCTGTGAAATACCCAAGGGTTCTAAGAAGTTAGATTGTTACAACTGTATTTCATATAGCCAAGACTAAAATAGTTTCATTGTACTGCAATATTCTTATCTAGGTAAACTGTACTCAACCATTTCATTTAAGCCCACTAGATTTTCCAAGTTTTAATAAGGTTTAGTTTTTCTTTTCCTTTCTTTTGGAGATATCCCCCAAATAGGCGTTATATTCTTTTTCTCTTTGAGCACTAGAATCTCTTAATTGGAGAGAAGTATCTCATTCCACAGCACAAAAGTACCGCAAGTTGTTTCAAGAAATTGCAAACAGAACGTTTAGACTGTGTCATCACATTAAGAAATCTCTGTATTAAGGCACATTCCTAGGCAATTACTTACATGTAACTTTTCTCTTTTAACTCCATTCCTGGAGAATAATCTTTAAAGCCCATCTCGGAAAATGTCACTTGTGGGTTTTTTTGTTTTTTTAATTTTTTCTGATCACAAGCCATTTTAAAAGCTTTCAGAAACCGATATAGTGTGAAAGATTCTGTGGGGTGAGGACGATGCCAGAATGATT
Source organism: Phocoena sinus (assembly GCF_008692025.1). Taxonomy (NCBI): domain Eukaryota; kingdom Metazoa; phylum Chordata; class Mammalia; order Artiodactyla; family Phocoenidae; genus Phocoena; species Phocoena sinus. The sequence goes on from NC_045767.1 coordinate 73,802,011, forward strand.
AGTTAACTTACTAAACAAAGCAGGAAAAGGACACATTTAGGTTTGCTTGCTGAACAACTGGAAAGATTCAGAAAGGTTAATGTTTCTACATTAATGGTCGTGCAATTGGAAGTGACTTTTAAAATAGGTAATTCCTGAAGCCCAGATAGAATCTTAACATTCTTGTGGGTTTAAAGATAAAATGTTTCAAAGGACTGGGATGAATTTATTAAAAGAGAGGCTGCGAAGAGAGTGGAGGGGCTGACAGGAGGGGCCACGCTGGAGAAGGACACAGAGGCACACACACATGTGTACGCACGCACACACCCGACTGTGCACACGGGCCCCCAGCAAACTGGCCTCACTTCTGAGACCTGAATATGAGCTGAACGCCTGCTCAAAAGAGTGTGTTTAGCACACGTCAGCGTAGCCCAAGAGAAGGGGACAGCTACTGAAGAGAGAACAGATGCGCCATCAACCTTGAAACGGAAGACAGGGGCTTCGGCCTGAATGCCACGGCTGGAATAGAGGCTATAAATGAATGGAGAGGTGACTGCCAGCATATCACGCGGCTATAAACAGGGATAAGAGAAGAAAACTAATTCGCTTGGGAGAACCTAGTGGTCCAGTGGTTTTCAGCAAACGCCCGGGCAGGGCTGGAGCCTAATAGCCGCCCACCTCCCACAGCTCTGTTTTCACTCACACGCCCTCAGCACAGTCTTACCTTTTCGGGTGCCGTCAGGGCCACTGCCCTTCTCACCTCAGGCCCCCTTCTGACCCTCCGGCAGAGGTAGAAACGCCTTCCTAGGAGACCCCTCTCCCCGGGGAGGAGTAGGGAGCATCGGGCCAGGCCATCAGGCTTCCTAATCCCGCAAGGGGAGGAAAGGCCCACCTGCGTCCTCTTGGAACAGCCCACGCTGTGGGGCACACAGCCTGTCCACCAGGTACTATCACACCTCTTTTTACTCTCGAGGAAACGAGGTCTATCCTAGCTCATTCAGCTGACAAGCAGCAGCGTCAGGACTTAAAATCAGTTCTGGGGCTTCCCTGGTGGCGCAGTGGTTAACAATCCATCTGCCAATGCAGGGGACACGGGTTCGAGCCCTGATCCAGGAAGATACCACATGCCGCGGAGCAACTACACCCATGTGCCAAAACTACTGAGCCTGCGCTCTAGAGCCCACGAGACACAACTACTGGGGCCCGTGTGCCTAGAGCCCGTACTCCACAAGAGAAGCCACCGCAATGAGAAGCCCATGCACCCCAGCAAAGAGCAGCCCCCGCTCGCTGCAACTAGAGAAAGCCTGCGGGCAGCAACGGAGACCCAACACAGCCAAAATAAATAAATAAATAAATATATTTTTAAAAAAAAATCAGTTTTGCTTTCCTCTAAAACTCAGGTGCTTTTAATCACCCCATGATGCCACATCAGAGTTCTAGTCCTAATGGCAAATCCTTAACAAATGGTGGCAAGAATTTCTGACAGAAGCTGGTTTTAGAAATTCTGGTTGTGCTTTTTCTTTCCCCCCTTCTGTCCATTCATCCTCTCCCTCCTTCTAGTCTTCTCTCTCCCTTTATCTTTTCTTTTTTGTAATCCGAAGAGGCAGCTTTAGCCCACAACTCTTAATATCCAGCCTTCCATCTCTGATCTGGACAGCTGAAGTTTTCTGCCTCCTATATAAGGTGCGGCCTCAGAGCCCTTCCCCTCCCCGTACACCCTCTATCAGCCTGGCTGGCCAACCCCATGTTTGTAGAAGTTCTGTGCCAGGCCCACATTTCTGTGCACCTACTACCTGCTTTCAGAGTATCCGGAATACTGTACCTCTCAGGAAGCAAGGCACATCACCCAGGCTGCCTGCACTATTCCTGCTGTGCCCTTTCTGGATCCTTCTTGCTTGCAACAGGCTAAAATCCCAGGCTTCTCATTTTTCTTTCCCCTGTTGAGAAAGAAAAACAGAAAGAATGTTCAGGTGGGTGGATGCAGGACATGGACCCTTCCATGTAGGACTCCCCCAGAAAATAATTGAAAATTGAACACATGCTTTAATTTTTTTCCATTTCAAGCCTTGTGTTTTCCAACAGAAGAAAATGTTCTCCATGGAAACAACTACTGGGATAAAATATGGGAGTGAGGGTCATAACAAGCTTGTGGTGAAGAAACGTGAATAGCAGAAAGAACAATCCGGTTCACACCTGGGGCCCAGGCTCTTCAGATGGGCGGAGAGCGGGGAGTGTGGTGCGGGGCCTGGCCGGGCAGGGAGGCCCAGAGGGGGCGGGCCGCCCCCAGGTGTGGGCCTCCCTCTGTTCTCTGGATGCTTATGTGAGGCTGCCTTTTGCTCCAAAATCTTCTGGAACCTAAGAAGAAACAAGATAAAATAAATGGGCTGACCCATAAAATAAATGGGCCGACCCAGGAAAGGTTCAGCCTTTCCTGGGGGCTCTTTTCTGGGGGCTGAGTTTCAGGAAACCCCACCCAGCTGTCCTTACCAATGGTCCCTGGAGCTCTGTTTATAAATAAATTAGGAAAATAGGACTAATGGATCAGAAGGATGTAGTGTAAAGCCGTAATATCTGTGTACACGTGTGTGAGTATGAAGCCTACTATTTCAGATACGTCAAGTGTGTTTGGATCAGGGACCTCAGACGTGGCTCATGCATTGCCTCCTCCGGGAAGCCTTCCCTGACTGCCCCCAGCACAGTCTCCAGGGTGGATTAGGCCTTCCTCCCGGGTACGCAGCAACCACTCAGCATACCCAGCAGCGCCTTTACCTGGTGTACTTCTCCAGCTGTAAACTTCCTGAGGACCAGCGCTGGTTTTGGTTTTTGGTTTTTTGTCTTCACGGTACAACACCTAGTCCAGGACCTGGCACACACTAGGCCTTCAAGACCTGTGTGCTTGGAAGTGAGGCATCTTAAGACTTTAGGTAGCTGGATGCAGGGTAATTAGTGGTTTATATTCAATTGCTCTGGAGCCAGACTTCTTGGAACAAATAACGCTCTTAGCCTGTAGGAACTGTGGACTCTTAGACCTTAATTGCCTCATCTTTAACATGGGGGCATGATTGGCACCTGCTTCTTTGGACTATTGAGTGTTGAATGAGGTAATTATTTCAAGAGCTTAGCCCAGAGTCTGCCACTTAGCTTAGTAGGCAGTCCATAAATAACAGCTAATCTTCCTGTATTGTTAGGTGGAGGGGAACTTTCAGAACAAGAACCAATGAACTCTAGTTCTGTCCCTACTTTGCCTCTAAACCAGGTTTTAGAGACCGCCTCATCCTAAATCCTGTTTCTCTCTGTGTGGCGTGGTCCAGCTTTCCTGGAAACGACATTCTAGTCACTTACCAGCAATCTGAGCTCTGTGACCAAGGCTCGTGACTGCTCACTGCTCAGGGAGCCAGTCAGTTTAACTTTGGCATTTCCAAGGAAGCTGACGATATCAGCCTAATTCTGTCCACTTAAGGACAGTGGACGTTATCGCACTTCTATACACTTAAGGACTTCTTGCTGGTTGCTGGGTTATAGGATGAACATCAGAGAGATGGAGTGTTGTTTGCTTCCTTGGTGCTTCCAAATTTCTAAATACGTCACAGATTGGGAATTTCTCAAAATTAACATCCTCCATTACTCACCCCTACCCCCTGCTAAGCCCATTAATTATTACCTCACCAGCTCACATAACAGTTTTATGCGATGGGCAGGCTAGCCTCCCTTTTGTGGATGAGAAATCAAAGGCCCAGAGAAGTTAAGGGAATTCTCAAGGTCACCTTGAGAACAGTAGTGGGGGTGGGCACTGTAGAACTCAGGACTCTGGACAAAGAAACCAGTGTCTTATTTTATAAAATGTTTTGGCAATGTTAGAAGTATTCCCTTCCTTAAAACCTTTCAGTACTATAGCAGAGGCTGCTATATCCATTCTCCCCTCTTTCTTAGTAATAACGCATCCAATTTTTAACCAGGCACACGGGCAACGGGAGAAAGACTCTATTTCCCAGCTTCCCTCACTGATAGATGTGGCTACGTGATTAAGTTCTGGCAATGACAGTAAGTGGAAATGATGTGTATCCCAAAACAGAGAAAACATATCATCCCTCCTCCTTTCTGCTGACTGCCATGTAGATATGATAGCTGGCACTCAAGCAGCCATTTTGAACCATGAGGTAGGGGTAAACTCTGTCCTGAGGATGGCAGATGAAAGATTGAAGGTGCTAGTCCCTGATACCGTGGACAGTCATCCTAGCCTCTGAGGGATCATGCAAACCTTAGTTCATGTGGGGAAGTGATATATTTCTGCCTTGTTTAATAGATTGCTATTTGGGGTTTCTGTCACTTGCAGCTGAACCTAACCTAAACAAAACAAGTGGTTTCTACTGCACTAAGAAAAAAATCTTAGATACTCAATGAGGGCTGCCATGCCCTGCATGACCCAGTCCTGGCTTACTTTTTCAGTTTCTTCTTGCATCCCTCTCTTATCCGTACATTTTAACCCCACTCTCTTTTTTTCTCATGCGCTGTTTCTTCTGGGTGGAATGCTATTCACCTGGATAACTCCTGCTCATCATTGGGGTCTCAGTCTATGTGCCCCATATTCAGAGAGGCATTCTTTGACCAAGCTTCTTATATGCTCTTCCTTTCTGGCACCTAGCTTTCCAATGTGGAAATATATATTTTATTGCATGGTTAATTGTTTAATGTCTGTCTTAACTACTAGATATTAGCTCTAAGGACTAAGGGACCCAACGCTGTATACTCTGGCTGTACACAATGCCCACCTGTGGCAGATCGTAGTTTCCAACGATGCTGGTAACAATATTTCCCATCCCACATACGCTTCTGCAGTGTGATTTTCCACTCTCCCATCAAGGAGTAGAAGCTATTTCTCCACCTCCTTCAATCTGGGTAGGCCCTGTGACAGCTTTCACTCATAGGCTATGGCAGAAGTGACACTGTACCTGCTCTAGGTGTGGCCTTAACTGGGCTGGCAGCTTCCACCTTTGGAAGCCAGTTGCCATGTAAGAAGTGCAAGTACCCTGAGACCACCATGCTGTGCGAAGCTCACGCCAAGTGGAGAAGGCCTGGAGGGTGAAATACCGCGTGAGGCACGTGAGGGGAGAGGGAAAGTCCATGGGGCACCTGCTGTGCGAGGGAGCTGCCCTGGTCGTCCAGCCCAGATGAGCCTTTGGATAACTCTAGCCCCAGCCACGACCTGATGGCAGCCACGTGAGACCCAAAGCAAGGACCCCTGAGCTGAGCCCAGCCAAAGGACAAATTTATAAGAAGTAATAATAAATAGTTGTGTAAAGCCATTTTGTTTCGGGGTGGTTTGTTAGGCAGCGATAGATAATGTGAACCTGGGCACAGAGTAGGCAACTGGTAAATGTTTGTCAAATGAATGACGGATAGATTTGTTCTTTTCATTCTTTGATTGCTGGAAGCTAAAGGTCCACAGTAATGCTGAGACAGACCTAGAACCAGTGTGTCTTCTAGGGTGGAGCTCTGGCTCTGGGCCACACCCTTCCTGGAGGCCTGTGATTTGATCCTTGTGAGACTAATGCAAGAGGATGATTTCTCCGCAGGAGTGGGTCCAAGAGTTGAGGACACACGTGGGAGAAAACACTGGGGGTGTCAGCTGGTTGTCACCGGCCTCCTTGCCTCCTGCGGCACATGCCATCTTTAAACCGCCCTAAACACACCTAAAATATCTGAACAAGGAGTGAGATGGGTGGGACGTGAGGAAGTTCATGAGGTACCAAGAGGTGGTGGTGAGACTCAGCGTGAACGATGGCCACGACTGTCTCTGGACAGTGGGGTTATAGGCTGTTTCAAATACTTCTTCCTTTTGCTCATCTGCACTTCCCAAATACCCTTCAAAACAGCTCTTACTGTTTTACTAAAAATAAGAAATATATTTGTATTTAAAGACTTCATTTGTGCTCTGAACTTTGCAGAAGGTGAAAACAAGCAAACCAAACTGAGATAAGACAAAACAGCTACACAAAACTCAGGCTCCAAAGGCCATTATTTCAGGAAATAAAGAAATAAACATACCCCAACATAGCTTATAAAGGACAAACAAGAGTGAGCATCAGAGCGGGGTGCAAAGGGGGAGGGGTGAGCTTACATTCCAATGGGAGGGGAGAATAACTATAAACCTTATACATAAGCAAATGATAGAGTACATTAGAAGGTGGCAAGTACTGTAGAAAATAAGGAAATAGTAACAGGATAAGGGGTATCAGGAGGACCTGGTGTGTGTGTGTGTGTGTGTGTGTGCATGAGAGTTTATAGTTTTGCAGTTATTAAATAGGGTGGTGTCGTGGGTTGAATAATGTCTGAATCCTAACCCCTGGAACCTGTGAAAGTGACCAACCATATTTGGGAAAAGGGTCTTTGCAGATGTAATTCAACTAAGGGTCTTGCATTAGAGTTCTCTAGAGAAACAGAACCAGCAGGATAGAAATAGAAATAGATATAGGTATATAGATGGAGATGGAGATAGGAGTTGTAGATAAGAAGAGATTTATTACAGGAATTAGCTTACACAGTTATGGAGGCTAAGAAGTTCCATGATCAGCCGTCTGCAAGCTGGGGAGCCAGGAAAGCCAACGATATAATTCAGTCTGAGTCTGAAGGCCTGAGAATCAAGGGGCTGATGTCTTAAGACCGATCCGAGTCTGAAAGCCCAAGAACCAGGAGCGCTAATGTCCGAGGGCAGGAGACGATGGATGTCTTAGCTCAAGGAGAGAGAAAGCAAATTTGCCCTTCCTCCACCTTTTTGTTCTATTCGGGTTCTTGACAGCTTGGTGGGTGATGGCACGCTCCTGTTGGGGAGGGTCATCTGCTTTACTCACTCTACTGATTCAAATGCTAATCTCGTCCAAAAAAGAGGTGTTGCTGGATTTGAATCCGGACATTCTGGCTTTGAGGCTAAGGCTATAAAGTCCTACATTCTCACCAGTGGTGGACAGAGATTCCTCAACAAACCTGAAAGCTCCTATTTGCAAAGAATTACAGAGTGTCACAGTTGGTGCATATATACATACACACATGGCATAGAGCTGCCAAAGGTGAAACAGTGTTCAGTTTTGAATTTTAGTGCATTTGCATGTGTGTGTGTTTTAACTTCTCTAACCCTGAGCAGATGTGTTGCAATATGGAGCAGATTGTTTCCAAGATGGTTATGACAATATCTGCCATCTGGCAAGCCCTTTGCCTCTCCTCCAAGGAAAAGAATATGAAAAGAATGTATATACATAAAATACATATATATACATATGTATGTATAACTGAATTACTTTGCTGTACAGCAGAAACCAACACAACACTGTAAATCAACTATACTTCATTAAAAAAAAATAAAAGAGGGACCATCACTAAAAGTTATACAGACATCAAAAGAATAATAAGGAAATGTTATAAAAAATCTTATATCCATAAATTCAAAATCTTCGATGAAAGGGACAAATTCCTTGAAAGATACAAACGACCAAAGTTCATTTAAGAAGAAATATAGAACTGGAATAGCTCTCTATCTATTAAATGACGTGAATTCGTAATTTAAAACATTTCTACAGGGCTTCCCTGGTGGCGCAGTGGTTGAGGGTCTTCCTGCCGATGCAGGGGACACGGGTTCGTGCCCCGGTCTGGGAAGATCTCACGTGCCGCGAAGCGATTGGGCCATGGCCGCTGAGCCTGCGCGTCCGGAGCCTGTGCTCCGCAACGGGAGAGGCCATGACAGTGAGACGCCCGCGTACCGCAAAAAAACAAACAAAAAAAAATTTCTACGAGGAAAAAAAAGAGATAGAGTCTATTTCCCTTCCCTTGGATCTTGCTCCAGCTAATTAGAAAATGGTGGAAATGACATTCGGGAACTTCCAAGGCATTCCTTAAGCTGCTTTTAGTTTCTGCTTTCACCTAGGAAGAGCAGCCACCATGGAGAGAACTCGAGGCTATTCTGCTAAAGAGAGAGGACGCCTGGAGAGAGAGGCCCTGGAGGACCAGACAGAATGAATCCAGAGAGGCCACAGGGAGAAGCACGGAGCATTCCAGACAGATGGCTGAAGCCATCTCGGATCTTCCAGCCCAGCTGACCTGTCAGCTGAATGCAGCTGGTGGAGTGAAGGAGCCAATGCCACATGAAGTAGTCTTCACACAGAGCCCTGCCCAAATTCCTTACCCACAGAAACATGAACAATAATAAATGGTTGTTGTTTTAAACCATTACGTTTTGGGTGGTTTGTTATACAGCAACACATAACTGATAAACTCTATCCGAATCTCCTCTTTCTATTCCTGAGGAATGGAAGAAGTCAAGATTGAGCCTTTTACCTTGACTCAGAAACCTGCGAAAGACCTGGGCTGACCCGCTCTGTCTCCACTTATCTTCATGTACCCAATAAAGGAGATCTAACTTCGTTAAAAGCTACTGCTCTGACACCAAAATATTATCAGTGGATTTCTCTGGAAGATGTGGTTATAGGTAATTGCCTGCATTTTTCAATTTTTCTAGAATTAGCAAAAATTGCTTCAATAATGGGGGCAGATATGCCATAGCTCTCTTCCATAATTACGGCAGCCACTCCCAAACCTTTCCTTCTTTCCTGTAGGGCCTTAAAGAGACAGGTACTCACTTTCCTAGTCTCCCTTGCAGCTTGAGGTGACCAGGCAACCAAGTATTATCCAATAAGATACAAAGGCAAGACTGCTGAAGGGCTTTTGAGCAACAGTTTTCCTTTCTGGAAAAATTGAAAAGAGAAAAAGAGCTACACAGGAGAACTTTCTCTTGCTCTCCTCCCTCTGCTTCCTGGCTTCGGATGTGGTTATTTAAGATTGGGATGTTTGGAGCTCCAGTACCCATCTTGTAACCATGAGGCAATAAGTCTATAGATTAAAAAAATGTCTGCTTAAGAAATAAAAGAACAGAAGGATGGAAAGCACCTGGCTTCTCCATATCTTGGTATCACCAATAGCTGCTAAACAACCCTGAGATTTTCTACCTGTTCACTCCTTGTTAACTGACAAATGTATTGATACTTATGGCTTAAACCACTGTAAGGTTTTTTTATTACTTGCAGCTGAAAGCATTCCTAGCTGATACAATAATCCTGTGGGTATTTAACATTCCATTACCAGTACTAATTTTTTTTCCATGTAGCTAAATCCAATTTCTCGCACTTGTGAATTAATCCTTTTCCTCTTATTTTGTCTCAGTGGAGACAAGGACTTGCTGGTAATCCATCTTTGCATTGTTAAAACTGTTAGATATGTAATGGCTCTTGTCAAGGGTTAAACTTTAGTTACAATCCAGTTTATGGGACCTATTTGTCTATCTTCAGCTGTGGTGGTGATAATGTTGCTACCATGTAAAACTCCTGGTGGCTTTGGTAGAAGTGGGTAGGTGGCATGTGTCCTGTTGCCTTTCATCTTGGCTTCACCAAGCAGGATGGCATCATGCCCTCACTGGCCACTACACCCCCGTACAAGTAGGCACACTCAGGAAGGCACGCAGAAGGTCTGCACAATTCTCCAGAAGCAAAGGTAAGGGAAAACCCAGGTTAATCTCAGCCACAATGACCTAAACCATTTAGAAAACCTAAAATAGTTTTCTACCTTTATTTTAACTTTAAGTTATGGCAATTTGCAACATATACAAAAATAGAAAAGTATTACACACCCGCACGTACCTAGCATTCAGCTTCAACGATTATTAAATCATGACCTTTCTTTTTTATACTATACACCTCCCCACTTAACTATTTCCCATATTCTTCTTTTTTTTTTAATTAAAATTTTAGCCATGGCTCGAGGCTTATGGGATCTTAGTTGCCCGACCAGGGACTGAACCCAGGCTCCTGGAGGTGAGTGCCGAGTCCTAACTGCTGGACCGCCAGGGAATTCCCTTCCCGTATTCTTTTGAAGCAAATCCCACACATATCATTTCATCTATATACATGTCAGTACGCATCTCTAAAAGCTAATGAGTCTTTAAAAAATATAACCACAATATCATTAGTACACTTAAAGATAGTTCCTTAATACCATCAAATATTCTGTCAGTGTTCAAATTTCTACCGATTATCTTTTTCAGATTGATTATATTATATATCATGGTTTTTAGTTGACACAGAAGTAGCACATACTCATTGAAGAACTTTGGGAAATCATGAAAAAGCACATAGAAAACAATTTAGACTCACGTTCCCAAAGCTAACGCCAGTCTCTATGGTGCCATGTATGATTAGAAAAAGATGGCCCTTCCCGGCAGGGCCAGCCCTGTGCCAGGTTGTCAGCCACTGCTGTTCTCCCAAGGAGATGCCCTTGCATGGCGTACAAACTGGCCATTGTGTGTTCGTGGCCCTGAGTATTTCATCGATGTCTACATTTTGGCGTATAGCCTTCCAGATTTTCAATGGATATATACCTAATTTTTGCATAATTGTTTTCATACTGTACATTCTGTTTTGTAAGCAGCTTTTTTCACTTAATAGAAGACCACAAACATTTTCTCATGTCCTTAAATTTGCTTCCAAAGCGTGACGTTCTGTGGCTGCCTAGGGGTACACTGTGTGGCTGTACCGTAATTGCTTTAAGCAGTGGCCAGTTGTTTAGACCTATTGCCTTTGCAGTGCAGTGCCTGCCTTTGGTAGATAAAACACAGGCAAGAACATTATGTCCTTCTCAGGACGAACATTAAAACACACAGGGGGAGTCTGCACACACACTGAATGATCACGATGTTTTAAATTGGTTCCACCCACTGGTTTGGGAAGAAAGCAAAGGTATGTTTCCATTTAGTTCAACTCATGCCTTCCCTATGGGGAAGGGAGCATTGTCCCTTGATGTGTTTAGATTCCTAGCAATTCCACAGTAAACAAGAAGCTTTGGTGAAGAGCAGTGAGGAAAGAAAATAGAACACGTCTATTAGAACAGTTATTCCCAAAGTTACGCGATCAGGAGATTTGGGGTTTGGGCGACTAACCTCAGCCAATGTGTGAGGCTGACAGAAAGCAGTGGGCTCAGGGGTTCTCATGGACCAGTATTGTGGGTGTTAGCGCACGAACACAGCCACCCCTGGATGCAAACCACCAACTGACTGTAAGAAACCCTACAGACCCGGGAGCTGGCCCATGGATTCTTGGAAAATCGCCTGCACTTGAGAATTAAGAAAAACATTAAGGTTAATTGCAAAGCATCCATTTGCCCAAACCCCCAGCTCACAGTCAGGCCAAGCCTGAGCCACAGTACTTTTATGCCAGCTCTTATCTTCTGTACTAAGTCCACTAAATGAAAGGCCTCAGTTTAATGAAGTCATTGGGACAGGGTGAGGTCAGAGAGTAGATGTAAACCAGGAATTCCTAACCCCAGAGGCCACTCCCATGGGTCACAGAATTTGATAAGTGCCTTGAAATCCCTCAGAGGGGAAGGCCACTTACATGCAAATGATCAGAATTATATTGGGCAGCCTAAAGAAGGATTAAGAGGAAAAGTCCTCCAATATTACATCAATTCGTAAATTAAAGTTCAGAAATTGATAAGGAACCCAGGGCGTCTCTGGAGGGCACTCCTCCGGACAGGAGGAGGTACAGAGTGCCAGGCCCTACTCAAATGCGACTTGCACACTAAACATGGTCTGGTAGGTAATCAGGAGTCCAGACCCATAATGAGCCATCTCTCATCACTTCCAAGGAGCTGCGTTTTCACCCAGAATTTCACTCACCTCTCGCATCAGAAACGCTATTGGATGATGTATTAGTTTCCCAGGGCTGCTGTAACAAAATACCATAAGCTGGATGACTTAAAACAACAGAAGTGTATTCTCTCACAGTTCTGGAGGTTAGAAGTTTGAAATCCAGGTGTTGGCAGGGCCATGTTCCCTCCAAGCCCCTACAGGAGGACAATTCCTTGCCTCTTCCCGTTTTAGTGGCTTCTTCCGGCTGTTCCTTGGGTTGTGGCTGTGTAATTCTAATGCCTGCCTCATCTTCAAGTGGCTGACTTTCCTCTATGTGTGGCCCTCTATCTACATTTCCCTCCTCTTATAGGAAACCATCATATTGGATCAGGGTCCCCGTAATGACCACATCTCCACTTGATTCCATCTGCCGAGTTTCTATTTCCCAATAAGGTCACATTCACAGGCACCGGAGGTTAGGACCTCAACATTTCTTTGGGGGGATACAATTCAACCCATAACAGATAGAAAGTCAAAGGTCTGGGGTGATAGATGCAGCTTCATCGCCAATTGCTGTGTGAGCTCGAGCAAGTCACTTACCATCTCTGGGCCCCAGATGCCAAGGTATCCTTGCTGCCTGCAGATTCAATGCAGTATGAATAAAAGCCTAATTTATTGCAGATTGGTAAAAGAGAAAGGACTCACTGTGGAAAGGGTCTGCCGGGGTGGGAGCAGCATCACAGCTCTGAGAGGCAATGCCAAGTCAGGGTGGAGAGGGCCGTGGAATGCACTTCCTAGCATGGCAGATCCGGTACCTCGAGTGGGGAATCAAGGGCACAGGATCCCTCCAGCAGCCAGGCCCTCAAGTAAAGAACATCAGCAGAATTGTTCTTGCTCCTCCCTCAGGTACCCGGGGCTGCTAACCGCCGGGACAGCATCCATGATCATCAGTCCTAGAGCCCAGTGAGCACAGTCCATGACTCTGGGCTTCCAAAGCTCATCGTGAAGCCAGCACTAACAGGTGAGACCCACTCAGCTCCGACAACTCAGTGTAATCAATCCAATTACATATGTCTCCCCCTTAGCCCAGCTTAAATATTTAGACAGCCACAGCGAATATGCGTTCCAAATGCAGAGGCTGGGAGTAGGTGAAAGGGTTTTAGCTCTGGGTGAGATTGAGGGAACTTGACATGTTATTGAATCGAGGGCCGCAGAAGGTGAAGCCGGGCAGTTACACATCCCAGGAATGCGGACGTAGCGCTCAGTGTGTATCTGAGGCCGACAGGGTTTAACAGTCTCCATGTGGGAACAATCACCCGCCAGCGGCAGGCCGATCCGCCGGGAGGGCTGCCCTGGCTGCACGCCCCCTCCCCCTACCAGGCCCTCTTCCTTCTCTCCCTGTGCAGCCGTGGGCTGTGGACTCCGAGTGGGATGGGGAGGTGGGGAGGACGCGAATGTCCCCGTTACTCTGCGGGACCGGCTGCACGCGGGAGTCCTGGAGAACGCAGGGCTGGGGGCCGGCTCACCGAATGCCTGCAATTCCAGGAGCAGCGGGCTGAGGAAAGAATCCATTCTCCCCCCGTCCGGGAGACCTGGGTGGAATGCCACGGGGGGAAGGCCGTCTGGGATGCCAATGGCTCGCCCGGTCGGCTGCAGCGGGCGGCAGTGAGGCCGGTGAGGGTCGGGGCGCTGTGTTCACGTCCCGTCCCGTTTCGTACCTCGGGCTTTCTTTGTGCGAATGGGGGAGGGGGTTTTCATCTGTGAAGTTCAAAGCGCCGTGCACGGATTTCCTCTGCTAATCCTCACTCGGATCTGAATTTTGTTGTGTAACCAAACTGATTACAGGAATCTGGTGAATCGGGCGAGGCTGGGCCCCTCGGACAGGCTTCCTCAGGCTTTGCCCCAACGAGGCCCGCCAGCCCTGGGGAGGCTGATTTATGGCCCGGAGATGCTCGTTGGAGGAAGGAGGCTCCGGGAGCGGGTCCCATAGCCCAGCATAGCCCTGTTTTATACATGATGCTGAGGGTAGCCAGTGTGAGAAGACGGATGTATGACTTCAAAATCTCCTTTCTGTGCCCCCGAATGACAGCTCTGACTACCTCCTGGTTAGCTCCACAGGCCCTTCAAACACAAGCTGCCCAGCACTAACGTCAGTATCTCCTTGCACCCTACTTTCTCCGGCTGGTACTGCCCTTACACCCGGGGTCCTGGGACCTCTGCCCCAGGGCACTTGGAGGCCCCCCTCTCCTGCTGACTTTTGGCTGTGCCCCTTCCCACTGGGACGTGCCCACCCTGAGCCTGTGCTGACCCCCGAACCACCTTATGTTCCCAGGCCCTAGAATTCCCTGCTCAAACAGCTTCAAGCTTCTCACAGAGTCTGTGAAGGCCTCTGGGCCGGGTCAGTCCCCCGGAGGATGCTTTCTGCTTCAGGAGAAGCTGTTCGTGTGACAGGTGGTGTGCAGGGGCTGTGCGGGCCGGAGTGTCCACATGCCTGACTCCTCATGACGCAGGGGAAGGGGCAGGCTTCAGCCACAGGCCCTGGCCTGTTCCGCTGTGTTATCCAGCCCTGGGATACACCACCAGCCAATTTCTGAAGCCGGGAACCCTGAGCCAGAAACCCGCCTCAGGTCTGGATGCCTCCTCCCGTTCCAAACAGACGATCCTCACCAACCAGTCACCACGTTCTCTGGATGCCACCTCCAGGATGCCTCTCGTATGCCTCCCTTCTCGCCATCCAAGCTGCCTCTGCCTCTCCTGCTCTCCTGGATGGAGCAACAGGCTCGTCCCTGGTTTCCCTGCCCCCACACTTGCCCCTCTCCAATTCCTCCTCTGCACTGTGGCCACAAGGATCTTTCATCCTTTGATCTTGTGACTTCTTTGTTATTCACAGTCTGAATAACCCCTGCTTGAACTTCAGCTCTCAACTTGGAGGTCACCCCTGTGGAAGCCTTCCTGACACTCCTGGATAAGGTCAAAGACCTGCCGAGGAACTGCCAGGGAGCCTCACACACTTGGCCCCCAGCACCTCTCCATCATGTATTACCAGTGCCTGTGAATTTCCTATACTGTGAGCACCATGAGGGCACTGACATTGCATGTGTTGGTTCCCAGGTCCACAATACCTAGCACAATGTCTTGGGCAGGTTAGATGTTAAACAAATATTTGTTGAATGAATAAAGGATCCAGACTGATGGTGTCTTTGCTAAGACTAAGTCCTAGGTCTCTTGTCAGAGCCAGGTAACTTCTCAGACCAAGAGTTGAGGGGAGTTTAAACATGGCTGTTAAGCTAAAGCATCCTTAGACATGTTCTGATATGGAACAAACTCTATTAGAATTCCTCTGTAGGAGAGTATAGTATAACAAAGATGGGAGAAATCTTAACATTCTCTGGGGGAATATTTGAGCAACAAGTAAATATGGTGCTTTATGAAGTGTTTATTTTTGCTAGGTGGGTGTGCAAGTTTGGGGCCAGAGCAGAATTGCTCAGGACAGAAAACTGGAGGCTGTGCTGCTACTAACAGTCCTCATTCTCCCCTTTCCCTCAAACCACTCTCAGTGTCTCCGTAGGTAGCACAGCGTCTTTCGCAGTCAGGAACAGCTGTGTGGCTGAGCTCTGGCTATTGAGATGTAAGCAGAGTTGTATGGGACTTCTGGGAAGGCTCTGTAAAAGGTAGAGCGTGTGAATGCTCTTTTTGCCCTTCCTTGGTTCCTCCTTCCTGTTGCCTGGCATGTGGATGTAATGGCTGGAGCTCCTAGCAGCCATGTTGGATCATGGAGCAACCTTGAAGGATGAAAGCAATGAACTAGGATGGTGGAGCAGAGACCTAAGGAGTTTGTGGAGCTGCTACAGAAGCCCTCTAGACTTCTTTTATGTAAGAGAGGAATAAACCTCTTCTTGAAGGTACCGCTAAGATGAGCAATTAAGCGCTATTTCTTTTTTTTTTTTTTGCGGTACGCGGGCCTCTCACTGTTGTGGCCTCTCCCGTTGCGGAGCACAGGCTCTGGACGCGCAGGCTCAGCGGCCATGGCTCACGGGCCCAGCCGCTCCGCGGCATGTGGGATCTTCCCGGACCGGGGCACGAACCCGTGTCCCCTGCATCGGCAGGCGGACTCTCAACCACTGCGCCCCCAGGGAAGCCCTAAGTGCGATTTCTAATTGAGTCAGGAGCCAAATGGTTAGCTTGCCTGGGGTGCTATATGCCTCAGTTGGGTGTGCTCCTGATTCCCAGCCCAAGGCTCTCTTACTTTTTCTTCCTTTACTTCCCTCTTCCCGTGCTGGCACAGCCCCAGGAACCCAACGATTCCTGCGGGCTGCCTATAAGCAATTCCCTCCCAACTTGGCAAGGTGCACCCGGGCTTAGGTAGTGCACTTGCGTGCAGCAGGAGATGGAGTGCCAAAACTATTACTAGTAGGGGAAATGCAAACATAAGCAAGACTCTACAAATGTTGTAAACAGAGGCTCTTTCTCAGAAGTTTGGGGCTTCTCGTCACTACGGAACCTGTTTCCTGGAATGAACAGATGACATGTGATTGTTTTCTTGAAATTGTAGACAAAGAACACCACCAGGATGGGCTGTTCAGAGCACTCTGTACAGCTCCTGCAGGGACTCAGGGTGTAAAGGAGAAGTGGGGGGACTGGAGAAGATACCTGTGTTCCAGTGGGAAAGGGAAACAGAGTAAGGGGAGCGAGGGCAGCCTTGCCACTTCCCAGCCCCTTCACCTCCTGTGTGGATACCCCGCCTTCTGATGGTGCCATCACACTTCCTGTAAGGGCCTCAGGGTCACTGGGCCTCTCAAATGTGCGGCTGTGGAGTTTTCCCAACTCTCAGAGCCTGGAAGGGAGGGCTGTTCATGGACTACTGTGAGAGCACCTCCGAGGACAGGAGCCTGAGGGCTTTGAGAAGTGGGGCGACTTGCCCAAGATCACAAAGCTAATTGGCAGG
Organism: Phocoena sinus; assembly: GCF_008692025.1. Lineage (NCBI taxonomy): Eukaryota > Metazoa > Chordata > Mammalia > Artiodactyla > Phocoenidae > Phocoena > Phocoena sinus. The sequence goes on from NC_045767.1 coordinate 73,818,600, forward strand.
GTCAATTCAACAACAACAATAATAACAGCAACCAAGAGCTATATGATTGCTAACACAACATGAAATAAAATATACCTTAATTTGTGACAGACGTTCTTCTGTGTACTTTACCCATTTCAACTCCTTTAACCCTCAGAATGACCTCATGGGGCACTCAGATACCCATTTCACAGATGAGGAGACTGAGGCACAAGTAGGTAAAACTTGCTCCCGAAGCCAACCTGCTGGTTCATGGCAGAACCAGGATGGAGGGCCTCTCACTCCAGTGTTCCTTCTGCCACAGCACAGGTGCTTTAAAAAAGGTCTCCAAACTAGAGTAACTTCTGAAAAGGCAAACTCTTTTAGTGTCTTCCTGTGATGGCATGCCTCCGTCTGCATGGGACTGGGAGAGACAGAGAATTCAGTGACAGGCTGGACTCACACGTGGTGCTGGGGGACAGGGCCCAGAAGCACAGAAAGCTTTGCTTCCTCCCTCGCTGCTCTGCCGCCATCTTCTTCCTGGGCACAGAGCGCCTGGATGGGCAGCTTGGCAGGTAACATTCCCACGGGGTGGTGTGAGCAGGTGACCTTTGCATATCTCCACTTGGGGACCGGTGACCCTTTGAACAACAGGTGCACTGATAAAAGCTGGTGCCTTATTTTTACAGACAGGATCCTGTTTGAAATGCCCGAGAGGGTTGTGTGTGAAGCTTGACTGATAGCAGGTCTATGGGGACTCATTCACACAACCTATTATCACCCCCTACTTTATCTCTGTTGAAAATGTAGGTTTTTGATGTGATTGTTTAAATTTGAGTATCTCTGTATTTATGATTCTGAAACATAATCACCAAGGGTGGGGGGCTTCTGGAGATAGGTGACATTCCCTGCAACCGGTGAGTGCTTGGGGGATGTAAAAGTGGATCTGGCCCAGGCCATTAGGGAGACACCCCTACGTCCAGTGGGGAGGCCCATGCTCAGCGTGCTTTGTTTGACAAATATTACTGAACCCCTTCTCTTTTGCATCTTGACTCACTCCCTGTATGATCTCATAGCTTGAGTGACATCTTTTCACCCATGACTCCCAAAATTATATCCAAGTCACTCAACACTTCCACTTGGATGTCCACACATCCAAGTTGTTACACACCAACATGTCCAAACGGAGCTCCCATTGGACAGCAAAATGAAAATGCCTCACCCACAGCTTCCCCATGTCCGTTAATGGCAGCCATCTTTCAAGATTTCAGGCCAAAATCCTTGGAGCCAACCTTGACTTTCTCTCTCTCTCAAACCTGATATTCAGATTCTCAGAAAATCCCACTGGTTCGAATTTCAAAATATTTCCAGGATCTGACCACTCTCACCCCCCTCCCTGCTACTGCCCTGGTCCAAGCCACTCTCTTCTCTCACTTGGATTATTGCAGTGGCCTCTGATTGGCCTCCCAGCTTCCACTCTTGGCCTCTTCGTCTACTCTCAACATGGCCGCCAGAACAAACTTGTTAAAACGAAAGTGAGATCATGTCAGGCCTCTGCTCAGAACCCTCCAGTGGTTTCTTAACTCCCAGAAGGAAGGCATAGTCTTGCTGGATGCCCAGGTGCCCTGTGGTTTGCACCCCCCCTCCCCGTTCCATCGCAGACCTCCTCGCCTGCCCCCCACCCAGCGCTGCTCTGCTCCAGCCTCCTTCCTCTGCCTGTAGCGCCGGGACCACATCAGAGCCCCGGCACTGACGCTGCCTCCTGGAACCGCCCCCGACGCCTTCCCCACCTTGTCCACCACCAGCTCCCTCACCTCCTTCGGGTACTTTCTCAGCGAGCTCTCCCTGACCAGCCTATCTAGGATTTTACCTTCTGCTGACACTTTATTCCCCCTTACCCCGCCAAGGTAGACACTGTTGTCGCTGCACCCAGATTGTTTCCTGGGCCGGTGCACTCACCCCAAGCTGCTGTGAGTGTGGCCGCCAATGGCTCCGAGATGCCCTGCTTCTCTGGGGAATTGCCCTCGACCAACAGGCTCTGCCTTGGCTGAAAAGTTACAGCCCCTTCCTCACCCAACCCAGGGCAGCCCACAGCCAGGAAATGCCCTCACAGAAAACAGTATTGTTTGCTCTTACTGAAACCAAAGAACATATACTGCCCAGAAACCAAGCCCAGGAAGGTAACTAGGTCGCTGACAAGTCAATAGCGCAGAAACTTCAAGATCTGAGCCCCACCTGACTGATTCCACATCTCCAGTCCCTTAGTCACTCCTGGCTGGCAGCAATGCAGCCTTGCTGGAACACAGCCCTAAGACACCCCTGTGAGATGTGCCAGAATTAACCTCTAGAATGAGTTAGGCAATGGCCCTCAGCTGGCTTTGGCAGGGCTCCAGCTCAGGAAAAAAGGAGCTTTCCCCCTTGCCTGTGGCTGTTCCTAACTCTGCCATGCGTTCTGATCGCTAACCCCAATGAGGAAGCACAGCTTCACCTGGGTGCCTTCTACCGAGTACCTTTCTTCATCCACCTAGTTTTCAGATCACATCTGGAGGCAGATGAATAGACTTCCCTTGTTTACCTTATCATTTGACTGAGACCTGAGTGGGCAGACTGTGGGAGGCCAGTAGTCCCAAGAGGAGCTGACAGATGCCTTTGGACAAACAAGCAAGTAAGCTGGGTTGCTGGCAAATCATCCCAGATAGGGAGGAACAGCGCACTGGGATCAGAAGCCAGCTTTCATAGGCTGGAGAAATTAGATGAGAAGGTGGAATGAGCTTGTGGTCAACAGCATTAGCAGCTCAAGACTCCTGGCTTGACCACCAAGGTCAGGATTTGTGCAAGTCCTGGGATGCATAGAGGCCTGAGGACTCAAAAAAACAACAGGAAGGTCTTAGGTTGGGTTCCCTAGAAGCAGAGCCTGAGACAGGGATTTGGTGAAGGTGGGTTTTTTTGTTTTGTTTGTTCATTTATTTTGAGCGAGAGTTCTTAGATGAAAGGGAGTGAAGGAAGCAGATAATGAATGGAAAAAAGTCATGAAGAATGTGGGCTTAGGTCTGATCCACGAGAGACTCTGGAGTATTCATATAACTCTTACACAATTGTCCCCACCTTGAAGCATGAAAGCCAGCACCTTGGGTCCCCTTATCTTTCAGTCATTGGCTGTGGGCTGCCCTGGGTTGGGTGAGGAAGGGGCTGTAACTTTTCAGCCAAGGCAGAGCCTGTTGGTAGAGGACAATTCCCCAGAGAAGCAGGGCATCTCGGAGCCATTGGCGGCCACACTCACAGCAACTTGGGGTGAGTGCACCGGCCCAGGAAACAATCTGGGTGTGGCGACAACAGTGTCTACCTTGGCGGGGGAAGGGGGAATAAAGTGTCAGCAGAAGGTAAAATCCTAGATAGGCTGGGAGAGCTCGCTGAGAAAGTACCCGAAGGAGGTGAGGGAGCTGGTGGTGGACAAGTTGGGGAGGGCGTCGGGGGCGGTTCCAGGAGGCAGCGTCAGTGCCGGGGCTCTGATGTGGTCCCGGCGCTACAGGTAGAGGAAGGAGGCTGGAGCAGAGCAGCACTGGGTGGGGGGCAGGCGAGGAGGTCTGCGATGGAACGGGGAGGGGGGGTGCAAACCACAGGGCACCTGGGCATCCAGCAAGACTATGCCTTCCTTCTGGGAGTTAAGAAACCACTGCAGCCTGGTTCTCCATCAGTTCTGTGTAAACCTAGTTTCCTTCAACACATTTACTTTTGCTTCAGTTAAGCACAAACTCTGGAGTGAGAAAACTGGATTCAAATCCCAGTTCCACCACTAGCTAGTTCCACAATCTTGGGCAAGTTGCTTAAGCTCTCTGTACCTCTATTTCCTCCTCTGTAAGAATGTGTACAACCGGACATACTAGTACCTACCTTATAGGATTACTGGGAGGATTTAATAAGTTAATATACAGCAACACTCAGAACTGGTCAGCCTTATTTAATATGGGGGTGGGGGGACCGTAAAGGGTGTGAATACCAGAAGGGGAGGCTCATGGGACCATCTGGGAGACCAGTTGCCATGTTCCTCGCAAGGAAACCAGTGTGTGGTTAGGAAGGGGGATTAGATGCAGCAAACCCCAAACAGAACACCACACACACACACACACACCAGATATCTACTGGTTTCCTACCAGTAAAATGGGGAAATACTTGTATCTACCTTGCAGGGTTGTCCTGAGAATTACTGTGGAGCTGGTTGCTTGGCACACTGAAAGCAGTAAACAGATGTTAGTTGTTTGTTATAGTTATCAATTTGCTAGTCCCTTTCTGCCCTGATTGAATCCACCCTGTCAAGTTTCAGCTGTGCTTTTGCCCTAATTGGCATCTGCTACCTTCACTTCTCATCTTCTGGCCCCTCGGCCCTCAGCACCCACTGCAACCACGGCAACTGTCCTGCTGCCCTCCTGTCACCTGGTCCACGTCACCTCCTCCTTCCTGAGAATGTGTGAGCGACTCAGGCTATCTTTCCTTTTCTCTCTTTGAATCCTTCTCTCTACCCAATTTCTCATCTTCCCCTTAATCATTTCTCCCTGTGAGTAACTGGTGTAAGTTATCCCCTGGAATTTCTATCTGTGCTAGATGTTAATAGGTCTTAGAGAAGAGGAACCCTAAAACCCTTCCAAGGCACTCTCGGTAGATGCAGAAGCGGGGCTTACTCATGTAAAATGTAATGAACGTTACTATACTTTCTAAGATAAATGCATTATTTTGTGATGTACAAAATAATTTCATATTCACCAAGGGGCAAAATTCTGTCCTGGTAACACAGTAAGAGCTGTTTAAATTCTAAAATCCCACTGAAGTTGCATGAAGTTGAGCTCTTGGAAGGTCGACCCTAGGGGCTGGGTGATCTCCTAGACTTTATGGAGTGTGTGGTGAGTTTAAGTGCTACTGTTTTTAGATTTTAAATCCTGCAGGCTCTACTCTGAGAATCCATTGCTTGCATGATGGGCAGTACACAACAATTCATTCATTCAATTATTCTTAACAAATGCACTAAAGAATCAGCTAGGAATCACTTACCATGCTGGGTGCTGTGTTACAGCAGTGAATAAGGCCGACTCTGTCCCTGCGTTCATGGACCTCAGGGTTTGCAGTGCTGGTGGTGTGGAAGAGGTGAAAAAGATATTAAACTAATAATTACGCAAATATTTAGTTCTGTCGTTTAACTCTGGTGGTTGCAGAGGGCAGAGCACAGGAGGTGAGGAGACTGTTTCACAGAATATCTGACCCCCTTCATCTGCCCCAACTTGCACTGCCTTGTTCCGCTTCCCCTGCCAGGGCCTGACCCCTGAAGACCGTACGCCAGGAGAAGGTCGGTGGCGAGGGCACAGGGAGAAAATCTAAGATACTTTTGTACCCTTTCCCTCCCCGCCTGGGTGGTAGCTGCTCCATGATCCTAACTCCCACCAGACAGGCCTGCTTTGGTTTTGGCTCCTGTCTGGGGGCTCCTGCCTCGGCTCTGGTTCTCCCATCTCCCTTCACCCCACGCCTCCCCAGCCTTCAGGTGGTAGCTGCTTCCTGCTGTTGCCAATTTCAGGACTGTCTCACCCCTGTAACAAATTCCTCGGCATGCACTCCCTGTTTGAAATCCACAGTGGTTTTTCTTTGCCTAGTTGGACTCAGACTGATGGAACGACTGTATTTTCAACCCCGTCTATCGCACTTGCTGTAGAGTCTGCTGCTCATGCAGGGCTGGGCTGTGACTTTTCATGAACAAGCATGCAGCCCTGGGCTGTGGGCAGGGATGGCCCACAGCGCTGTGCAGAAAGCACTCGGGTGGCACAGGGACTGGAATCGTGATATTGACATTAATTCCCTCCCTTTAGAGGTGAGGAACCTGTTCTAGAACCTCACGTTTCCTGATTCCCAGCCCCTTTCCTTTAGGAACCCACCTGTCACCTCCAGGGTCCCACCCATTATCCAAGGCCCTGCAGTCCTTACACACCCACCCCCCGATTCACCTGACTTCATTTCCATCCAAGCGAGGATTATTTGTCTGAGCCCACAACCCATAATTCCCACCCGGAAGTGCTGTGGTTTCCATGGTGTCCTGGGATGAGGGGGTTGGACAGTTATTTAAGCAGAACAGAGGTCCCAAGTCCAGGGGATCAGCCTGCAGCGTGATCAGACAGCAAGCTGGGACTGCCGATGGAAGGGCAGGAAGAGGTGACATGCCCGTCAGTGATTCTCTTGTCTCCGAACCCCAGACCCTCCCAGGCAAGTGCCCAGTGCCCTGAGCAGCAGGTTAAAATCAACTAACACAGTAAGTCCCCTACATATGAACGAGTTCCGATCCAAGAGTGTGTGCGTAAATCCAACTTGTTCCCAAGTCCAGCAAAGTTAGCCTAGGTACCCAACTAACACAATCAGCTAGACAGTACTGTACTGTAATAGGTTTATAATACTTTTCACACAAATAACAGCACTCTGTACAGTCCTGTAAAGTACACAAAAGCACAACCACTTGTAGAGGATGCACGCAGGTGACCATGTACACCAGACACGTGAACTAATTTATGTGATTGGACATGTGGACACACGTTCGCATCTTTGGAAGTTCACAACTTGAAGGTTCGTATGTAGGGGACCTACTGTACAGTCTCTTGGTCCCAAACTGGCTGCTAGAGCCCAAGGGAGGATGAAGACCAGCCAGCGTTTTCCACTGGGGACAAAGGTTTCTCTCATCCAGCCCTGTGTGCAGAAAGCCTGACCGCCTCAGACACGGCAGCCAGAAAAATCCACACTCCTCATAATCCTACAGTTTCTCGCTAATCAGATGTCTAGACAAGAGCGGTCTCTGCCCCCTTTCCGGTTTGCAGATCTGCCTTGACAAGTCGTATCCTCTTGACAATACCATTAAAATGCTCTTTTATTTGCTCTGCGGGCCTTCGGCGACTTGGTTGCTGGAAATGCTATTAGTTTCTGGATCAGCTCACTTCTCTGGAAATCACGCTCTGATATTCCTCTGCTTAAGTTTCATTCTCTTGAGAGGAGGTCTGTTAACAAGGCAATTAGTACTCTTTGAGCATAAGTATAGAGTACTGTGGGGTTCACGGCCAGACGGCCTGTGAATCAACTTGATTCAGGGTTACGGTGACTCTGGAGAGGGTGCCGTTCTCACTGCAGCCCTGACAGGTTCAGAGAACACAATGTGCTTCTTTAATGCGGTAAGGAAAACAGGGGAGAGGGGTTTCAATTTCCATCCATCCACTGGAGACCAGGAGAGGCTTTCAGTTAATTTCTCTCCCTTGGTATGCTCACATAATGAAGGCTGAAAGCAAGATCTACTTATGTATTTTAAAATTAGCAATAGGATAGTAGGAATCAAGGTCTGCTAGAGAATCAACCCCAGCTTCTCAAATAAGAAGCTGGGGCGGGGGACTTCCCTGGTGGCGCAGTGGTTAAGAATCCACCTGCCAATGCAGGGGACGTGGGTTCGAGCCCTGGTCCGGGAAGATCCCACATACCGCGGAGCAGCTAAGCCTGTGTGCCACAACTACTGAGCCTGTGCTCTAGAGCACACGTGCCACAACTACTGAAGCCCGCGTGCCACAACTACTGAAGCCCATGCGCCTAGAGCCCATACTCTGCAACAAGAGAAGCCACCACAGTGAGAAGGCTGTACACCACAATGAAGAGTAGCCCCCGCTCGCCGCAACTAGAGAAAGCCCGTGAGCAGCCCAAAAAAAAAAAAAAAAAAAAAAAAAATATATATATATATATATATATATATATCCTCATGCCAAAGAGAGACATTAAAAACAAAAAAACAAGCTGGGGGACCTAGGCACTGGGCTCACATTCCTCCCCACCACCACCTCCCTCCAAACCCCACCCAACCCACCCCTTATTCTTTGAGAACTGGACCCAGGGGTGGTGTCACCCTCAAGGTCTGAGACGGCTGCAGCAACTTCACTTGACATAAAAAAAAAAAAACAGCATCTTTAATATTTTTAAAAACAGTACGTGCATAGCATATTTGGAGCCTCTCTACTTGCAATCAAATGCCTGCTCTGTCACGTACTAGAGGTATACACTCTCTGTGCCTCAGTTTTCTCATCTGTAAAATGGTCATAATAAGAGTTCCTACCTCTTAGGGTATGGTGAGGATTAAATGTGTTTAAACGTGAAGTGCTACAACAGTACCTGGTGTGTAATGTGTGCCAAATCCGTGTTAGCAATGGTAACAATACTTTTTAAAAAGTTTAAAAATTCAAACACTATAAATGGGTAGAGTGAAAAGTAAATGTTCTTTTGAACTTGATCTGAAGCCTCCTAGTTTTCCTCTCCAGAAACAATCACTGTTACCAGTTTACTAGTTATCCATCAAGAGCTATTCAAAGCATATTCACGCACAGATATAGTTATTTATATAGGCATACACACAATGGAGAGAGAGAAAGTTATAGATACAGATAACTCCCAATTAAAAGAAAAAAGTAGATATTATATACTGGTTTGCATTTTTAAAAAAGAGTACAAGAAAAAGGTTTGTTGCAAATCAGAAAACAATCAAAAGATTGTTCCTTATTAATCCCTACAGATCCAGCTCATTCTCAACAGCTGCCTAGGCCCCTCTGTCTGGATGTGTAGGGACACCTTTAACCAGCCTTATGGCATTTAGGTTGTTTCACCTCCTCTGCCTGGATTGCTTTGGCTCCTACCCTGAAGCTCCTTCCGTTCCCTCATGTTAGTTAAGTGGGAGGGCTCTTCATGAGTCTTTTCGTGAGGAAGTTGAAGCAGACCCTTGCAGAAATAATCAGGCCTCAAGCTGACTCCAGAGGTGAGCCAGGCAGCTTCTGGAAGCAACTCCATCTCCAGGTTGCCAGCCCTAAAGTCCACGAGGAAGAAATTCACAGACATTGAAAACAAACGTATGGTTACCAAAGGGGAATGGAGTTGGGAGGGATAAATTAGGAGTCTGGGGTTAACATATGTACATTACTATGTATAAAATAGGTAAACAACAAGGACCTACTGTACAGCACAGGGAACGATATTCAATATCTTGCAATAACCTATGGAAAAGAAGCTGAAAAAGAATATATATATACAACTGAATCACTGTGCTGTACACCTGAAACTAACATGACATTGTAAATCAACTATCCTCCAATTAAAAAAAATTCAGAACACTTGGGTCTGGTCAGCCTTCCAAAAGTTTGCTGAGTTTTAAAATGGATTTGAATGATTTTCAAGAAACCCTCCCAAGAAGATAGATGTTGGAAGTATAAATAATTGCAGATCATAGACAGGTGAAAGTCTGCACATGTATTTGTACATCAAGCTCGTTTTTCTGGTCTTTGGGAACCCGAAAAACAAGCCATTATACTTGCACAGCCATTTACCTCACTTTCTGAATTAGGTTTTTTTTTTAGTTGCTCTAAGAGAACATTTAATTTTCATTTTAACATCACAATAATGAGAGCTCTGGAAAATAATCTCCCTCCCACCCTGACAGGCTTTGCTGTGCAGTAACTTCAGGTACAAATAACAATTGGTATGTTAGAGTATTGTCCAAAGATTAGATAATATGACCGGAAGGGAAAAATACTTCTCCATTTCTCTCTAGGATGGGGAACATTCCGAAAGCTAAGCCTTGACGCAAAATTTTGAACGTTGGTAAATTTGTTTGAAATAACCAAAAGGTCACCAGGGAGGCAGCTCGGATAATCAAAGGTCAAGATTTTCAGCCAGATGGGCCTGCATTCGAACCCCCGCGGGCTGTTCCACCATTTATTAGCCTTGTCACCTTGCTGACTTGACCTCCATAAACCTCAGAGACCTGAGCTTTGACGCGGGAATGAGGTAAACCCTGAGATGAGTGAAAGGAATGAGAGGGGAAATGAGGCCCACCGTGGATGCGCCTGGCAGGTAGCAAGCGCTCAATAACTATGCATCACTTAAAGGGCCTGGCATCATTGTATTGCTAAGCCCTTGGAAGCACAGAGATGATAGAAGAGAGACCGACCGGCAGCCTTCCTCGTCTCTCTTTCCTTTTAAATTTGGTCTCTGTTGAATTTGAGCGACGGGGCCAGGGCCCCCCACCTCACACAGGGCCAGTGTCTGTGGGCTCGGTGACAGCTGGGAGGCCCGTTAGGCTGACCTGGGGCCCCAGAAAGTTCTCATATGGTTTTCACATCACCAGGCTTGTTTTGACTTTCCTGAGCTTTCTCACCACAATCCCTCTGTGACTCTGGGAGAGAGGGAGGGAGGCCATCTCCAGTGAGAGCTGCACACACACGCAGCCGATGGCACAAGGAAGGAAAACACCTCCCAGGCCTGCGCCGAACACCCCAGAATGGTCCCTTGCAGCGACTCTCCCCTGGCTCTCCTTCCCAGGCTCCCAGCCTCTAGCCTGCGTTGGCCTCCCAAGGACTCAACTGTGTCTGCTCTTTCTTCCCAGAGGAGGACGGGTGGGGGAATTTGACAGGCGAACAAAAGCCATGAGCAGCGTCTGGTCTGGCCGAGGAGGTCCTTGGGCCCTGCTGGGCTGACGTGGGCTGGACCCTCCATCAGCTGCTCTGTGACAATTGCTCCTTGGGTCAGTTCCAATTCTGGCAACTGGTCATCCAGAAATAAAGATGGCTCAAGGAAATTAGACCCTTCCTAGGTGCTGGGTAATGGAGTAGGTTCTGGATATAGCTTGTGAGTACTGTGTGAAGCCTCATCGATACTAACGATAATAATAATAACAATTCAAGCAATATGTGTTGAGCTCCATATTTATTGAGCTCCAACTGTATACCCGGCACTGGACTAGAGCTGAACAAAACAAGCAACGGTGAAACTTTATTGTGTTGGCGTGGGTGCAAAGCACTTTTCATGTGTTATCTTAACTAGTCTGCTCCTTAGCCTCATGAAGTGGAGACTGTAATTAGTCCCATTCTTCAGCTGAACAAACTGAGGCTCAGAAAAATAAAGCAACTTGGCTGAAATACCATCACTAGAATGGAGGCCACAGGTAGGATGGTGGGCAAAAAGTGAACCCAGGACCCTGACAACTGAGGAGTGACCATTACCATGTACCGTGGACCACCCGAAATGTCCACCCTAAGACTTCCGTTATGTGCAGTGCATCTAACCTTAATGCCTCCAAGATTCCTTCCCATTCTGGAATCCTGACTATGAACACAATGTCCAGCTTGGCTCTCAGCCCTTCACCTTCTAACCTTTGGAGCCATGCAGAGCTTTACCCATTCCTCTACTTTCCCCTCCACCTCAGACTGGGGGCCTTCCCCTGGCTAAGGGAGGAGAGGGCTTCCCAGCCCTGGAGCCAGCCCTGGCTTCCCTCCCCCTCGGCCCAGGGGAGCATGTCTCCACCTGATCTTGCAGCCTCTTCTAATTCCTGAGTCCCCGCCTTGCTCTGAGACGAAGCTGCCATTTCTACCATGACGCCCCCCTGCTCGCCAGGGTCCTCCTTACCCATCTTGCTGCCTGTCTGGTGCTGGGGGGGGCCCCCTGAACTGGGCTCCTGCTGAGAGTTTGCTAATAGGGATACAGGGAGGGAAGGAGAGAGTCTGTGAAGCTCTGGAGAAAAGCTTCCAATTACTGGCTCTAAGGGGTCAGTTTCGTGGGAAATGGAAGGCTAGTACTTTTTTCTTTTAAGATTTCTCTTACTTTTTCAGTTCTTTTTGTTTTTGTAATTTATTATTTATTTTGGCTGCCTTGGGTCTTAGCTGCGGCACGCGGGATCTTTTGTTGCAGTGTGCGGGCTTCTCTGTAGCGCACAGGCTCAGTTGCTCCGCGGCATGTAGGATCTTAGATCCCCGACCAGGGATCAAACCCACGTCCCCCACATTGAAAGGCAGATTCTTAACCACTGGAGCACGAGGGAAGTCCCTGGAAGGCTAGCATTTTGAGGTTTCAGGCCTTAGGTCTGGGCATCTAACTTCAAGGGAGGAGGGAGCATAATCTCTTCTGTCTGCATTTCCACTCTGGACACTGCATCTTTATCATCAGCTGGTCGTGACCAACAACTGCACCTCCTCCTTCAGCTCAGTTTCAAGCATCTCCCTGACCACCACCTCCCACTTTTCCAGCTCCCTTTCCCCACGGCTTGTCTCACACCATTCTCTGGCCTTGGGGGGCAGAGACTCCCGTAAGTCTACAGGCAGTGTACCCCCTACCCCACGTCCCTTCCTCAGTTGCCTCTATCCCCCATTTGGTGCCCGTGGTCCATGTCTATAGTCACTTCCTTGCAAGAACCCTCAACCCCTTTCCCCCTCTCTTTTTGTTGTAGTTCCCTGGCAAAACATGAACCCTACTTAAATGTTAGTCCACGTCGGTGTACAGGCCGATGAACAAGGCTAGAGGAAAACACCTCCCATGCTGGCCGGTCTCACTTTACCTCTTTGACCACGAACCTCAGGTCAGTCCTGAGTCTGCTCACTGATCCTCATATGTGTCCCGACCTCTCCTTCCATGTCCTCACTCAGAGTTGATGGCCTTGCTTTCTGTTTCACTGCTAGAATGGGAACAGAGTGATGGGAAGAGACTCCCACGTGCCCCCCTCCCTCAGCTTTGCTCCCATATCCTGACTTCCGCCAGTTAGAAGAGAGGCCAGTGCCAGCTGCATCAAAGCCAAAGATTTTCCTGAAACTCAACAAACCTCCACTTCCTTTCATTTCACTGGCCAGAACCGTGTTGCATCCTCCTTGTTGCAAAGGAGACTGAGAAAGTAGAGGTTGCCCTTTTCTGCTTCTGTAGCAAAAGGAGCGAGGGCCAGGGGGTTGCAATTGGCTGTTGCAGTGTCTGCCACAAATACAGTCTCATTCCCTGAGACTCATTCACGGCAGCGAAGCGGTTTCCTGTATTATCTGATGTTCTCCCAGAGGCTCCCTCCCTTCTCAAAGTGGGGGGCAGCTCATGGACACTGTCGTCCCAGGTGGAGGAGGGTCCTCAGCCAGGCTAAGAGGAAGGGGATAGCTCTTCCAGGCCTTTTGGCTTCCTATTTCCCCCTCAACCTTTATCAACACCCTAACTACTACCTTATTCAATCTATGGGATGCAATCTCTACAACCTAAACTTGAGCATGGGGGTTCTGTTTTATTTATGCTTCTTTCTTAGGGATTGGTAGCCACTTCTTCACATTCCCTCAACCACTTATTTATGCTGGGAGTTGAGCTTGCTTTATTAAAAAAAGACAGAGATACAATGAAACTCTAAACCAATTAAAACAATGAAGGCTTAGCAATGAAGTTGTGGAATAGTTACACCAGGGTGTTCAGGATGAGGAAAATACATCCAGTTAGGTGCAAATCTCATGTCTGAGCTTCTTAGGAGACAAAATAGTGTGTGGTAGCCACGAAAGAGTGAAAGGGTGTCAGGGGTGGGGAGAGAGGGGATTGGATGAAGACGGTCAAAAGGTACAAACTTCCAGTTATAAGATAAAAAAATACTAGGGATGTCATGTACCACATGTTAAATATGATTTAACTGCTGTGTGTTCTATATGAAAGGTGTTAAGAGAGTAAACCTTAAGAGTTCCCCATCACAAGGAAAAATATTTTAAAATTTCCTTAAGGGCTTCCCTGGTGGCACAATGGTTGAGAGTCCGCCTGCCGATGCAGGGGACACGGGTTCGTGCCCCGGTCCGGGAAGATCCTACATGCCGCGGAGCTGCTGAGCCCGTGAGCCATGGCCGCTGAGCCTGCGCATCCGGAGCCTGTGCTCCGCAACGGGAGAGGCCACAACAGTGAGAGGCCTGCGTACCGCAAAAAAAAAAAAAATTTCCTTAATATTCTGTCTATGTGAGATGATGGGTGTTTACTACACTTATTGTGGTAATCATTTCATAAGGTGCGTAAGTCAAATCATTATGCTGTACACCTTAAACCGATACAGTTCTGTATGTTAATTATAGCTCAATAAAACTGGGGGAAAAAAGAGTGAAAAGGTGTCTCACCAGCCCATTGAGTTGGTTCATAAAACAAGCAAGTTTTGAGATCTGGGTCTGGGTCAGCCCCTTTTTGTCGTGGATGCCCCTGAGGAAGGGTGGTGGCAGTGTCTGCTCTAACAGCCACCATGTTTAAGTCTCACGGCTGCAGAGGCTCCTCACTGGGGACTTGAACTTGGAGGTGACCAATAGGAGCCTGAGGACAGTGGGGCATGTTCACCAGCTGGGAGGTGTCGGAAGACGCAAACACCAGTCACTCCAGGGACATTGCATTTGTCACAAGGCCACCGTGGAAGAAGTATAAGCAGCCATGCATGCAAGGCTACATAAGGTGGATGGACAAGAAACCCTCGGGGTGAGCCAAACAGGCCTTTTTCAAGAGATGACTCTAGAAGGCCCGCTGACCTGATTAAGGAAGACACTGCATAACTCCTCTCAGGAGGTTATTTGGGGACTTACCTGGTGGTGCAGTGGTTGGGAATCCGCCTGACAGTGCAGGGGACACGGGTTCAATCCCTGGTCCAGGAAGATCCCACATGCCGCGGAGCAACTAAGCCCATGCGCCACAACTACTGAGCCTGCACTCTAGAGCCCGTGAGCCACAACTACTGAGCCTGTATGCCACAACTACTGGGGCCCGTGTGCCTGGAGCCCATGCTCTGCAACAGGAGAGGCCGCCGCAGTGAGAAGCCCACGCACAGCAGCAGAGTGGCCCCTGCTCGCTGCAAGTAGAGAAAGCCCGCACGCAGCAGCAAAGACCCAACATAGCCAAAGATAAATAAAATTAAAAAAAAAAAGAGGTTATTTGAACAGTAAACAGTAAATAAGGCCACGAGAGAGAGGCACGGTTTTGGTAACCTTCAGTGACCATGGTTCTGTGCAACCAGTTATTATCCAGGAAGGCCACACTGTGGATGACTGCGGAAGTCCCACTGCTGTGAAGTGAGATGAGCATTGTATGACTGAGGGTTGGCCAACTTTTCATCCAGCTCACTGTGGACTCTTTGGTGGTGCCTAAGAGTTGACTTTGACAGAATCCACTTTCTTGATGGGCAAAAACTTCAGTGGTTATGGTGGCAGCCGTGGTGGAGAAGGTGAATGATGTGGGAATGAGGGAGGTGGCAGAAGCTACAATGCCCTTAGGCAATTACAATTAATCTTCAAATTTTGTTTCAGGAAAGAACCGAAATGTTGGAGGCAGAAACCCTGGCTCTTATGGTGGTAGAGGTCACTCTTCTGGCAAACCACAAGTCGCAGGTGGCTCTGGTGGCTCCAGGCTGTGGCAGGTGCCGGGGTGGGGACAGATATCACCACTGGGAGATAAGCCTTGGCAGGGGTGGCAAGAGGGAAAAGTGACAAGGCAGCTGCACTTCAGTCAGGGCTGACAGCCATCCTACGTGCACCGTGTGGCACCCTGGGTCCCTGCTGATGGGCAGTTCTTATTGCTCAGGTTTTGTGCCATAAGACTGATGAATATTTCCAGTGTCATGCCTCAATAAACAGACTTGTGAATTCAGCCAAGCAGTACTTAGCCCTCTAAGCCAAATCTTACAGTATGTACCTTTAGGCCAAGGCCTCTGAAATAACCCCAAGTGCTCCTCCTTTGGGGCCTTATCTTTACTTGGACTCAATGTCTTATAGGGTCCCCAGATACCCTGGTTCAGAGGTAGCCGCAGAATCAGGGAACCTCAGAGTCCTGAGGAGACCTCAGAAATGTTCTAACCCAACAACCTTATTTTACAGAAGGAAAAACTGAAGTACAGAGAGGATTACTCTTTGGGTTCAAATAAAAACTGGCTGGACCAGTATATTACTAATTAACTAATTAATTTTAGATCTTTAAATTTTACTCAGTTGAATTTCTTTTTTGTATGTTCTTTATTTTTTCCCCCACATCTTTATGGGAGTATAAATGCTTTACAATGTTTTCTTAGTTTCTGCTGTATTACAAAGTGAATCAGCTATACGTGTACATATATCCCCATATCCCCTCCCTGTTGCATCTCCCTCCCACCCTCCCTATCCCACCCCTCTAGGCGGTCACACAGCACCGAGCTGATCTCCCTGTGCTGTGCGGCTGCTTCCCACTAGCTAGCTATTTTACATTTGGTAGTGTGTATATGTCAATGCTACCCTCTCACTTCGTCCCAGCTTCCCCTTCCCTGTCCCCCATGCCCTCAAGTCCGTTCTCTACGTCTGCGTCTTTAGTCCTGCCCTGCCACTAGGTTCATCAGTACCGGTTTTTAAAATTCCATATATAGCGTTAGCATACGGTATTTGTTTTTCTGTTTCTGACTTACCTCACTCTGTATGACAGATTCTAGGTCCATCCACCTTACTACAAATAATTCAATTTCATCCCTTCAAATGGCTGAGTAATATTCCATTGTATATATGTGTCACATTTTCTTTACCCATTCATCTGTTGATGGATATTTAGGTTGCTTCCATGTCCTGGCTATTGTAAATAGTGCTGCAATGAACATTGTGGTACATGTATCTTTTTGAATTATGGTTTTCTCAGGGTATATGCTCAGTAGTGGGATTGCTGGGTCATATAGTATTCTATTTTTAGTTTTTTAAGGAACCTCCATACTGTTCTCCATAGTGGCTGTATCAATCTACATTCTCACCAACAGTGCAAGGGGGTTCCCTTTTCTCCACACCCTCTCCAGCATTTATTGTTTGTAGATTTTTTGATGATGACCACAGTGACCTCACTGTGGTCTTGATTTGCATTTCTCTAATGATTAATGATGTTGAGCATCTTTTCATGCATTTGTTGGCCATCTGTATGTCTTCTTTGGAGAAATGTCTATTCAGGTCTTCTGCTCAGTTTTGGATTGATTTGTTTGTTTTTGTGATATTGA
This sequence comes from Phocoena sinus, assembly GCF_008692025.1. NCBI lineage: Eukaryota > Metazoa > Chordata > Mammalia > Artiodactyla > Phocoenidae > Phocoena > Phocoena sinus. Next base: position 73,835,350 of record NC_045767.1, read on the forward strand.
GCTGCATGAGCTGCTTGTATATTTTGGAGATTAATCCTTTGTCAGTTGCTTCGTTTGCAAATATTTTCTCCCATTATGAGGGTTGTCTTTTCTTCTTGTGTATGGTTTCATTTGCTGTGCAAAAGCTTTTAAGTTTCATTATGTCCCATTTGTTTATTTCAGTTTTTATTTCCATTTCTGTAGGAGGTGGGTCAGAAAGGATCTTGCTATGATTTATGTCATAGAGTGTTCTGCCTATGTTTTCCTCTAAGAGTTTGATAGTGTCTGGCCTTACATTTAGGTCTTTAATCCATTTTGAGTTTATTTTTGTGTATGGTGTTAGGGAGTGTTCTAATTTCATTCTTTTACTTGTAGCTGTCCAGTTTTCCCAGCACCACATCTTGAAGAGGCTGTTTTTTGCCTCCTTTATCAAAGATAAGGTGACCATATGTGCATGGGTTTATCTCTGGTCTTTCTATCTCGTTCCATTAATCTATATTTCTCTTTTTGTGCCAGTACCATACTGTCTTGACTACTGTAGCTTTGTAGTATAGTCTGAAGTCAGGGAGCCTGATTCCTCTGGCTCTGTTTTTCTTTCTCAAGATTGCTTTGGCTATTCGGGGTCCTTTGTGTTTCCATACAAATTGTAAAATTTGTTCTAGTTCTGTGAAAAATGTCATTGGTAATTTGATAGGGATTGCATTGAACCTGTAGATTCTTTGGGTAGTACAGGCATTTTCACAATATTGACACTTCCAATCCAGGAGCATGGTATATCTCTCCATCTGTCTTTGATTTCTTGCATCAGTGTTTTATAGTTTTCTGAGTACAGGTCTTTTGCCTCCTTAGGTAGGTTTATTCCTAGGTATTTTATTCTTTTTGTTGCAATAGTAAATGGGATTGTTTCCTTAATTTCTCTTTCTGATCTTTTGTTGTTAGTGTATAGGAATGAAAGAGATTTCTGTGCATTAATTTTGTATCCTGCAACCTTACCAATTTCATTGATTAGTTCTAGTGTTTTCTGGTGGCATCTTTAGGATTTTCTATGTAGAGTGTCATGTCATCGGCAAACAGTGACAATTTTACTTCTTCTTTTCCAATTTGTATTCCTTTTATTTCTTTTTCTTCTCTGCTGTGGCTAGGACTTCCAATACTGCATTGAATAATAGTGGCAAGAGTGGACAGCCTTCTCTTGCTACTGATCTTAGAGGAAATGCTTTCAGTTTTTCACCATTGAGAATGATGTATGCTGTGGGTCTGTCATATATGGCTTTTATTATGTTGAGGTAGGTTCCCTCTATGCCTACTTTCTGGAGAGTTTTTATCATAAATGGGTGTTGAATTTTGTCAAAAGCTTTCTCTGCATCTATTGAGATGATCATATGGTTTTTCTCCTTCACTTTGTTAATATGGTGTATCACATTGATTGTTTTGCATATACTGAAGCATCTTTGCATCCCTGGGATAAATCCCACTTGATCATGGTGTGTGATCCTTTTAATGTGCTGTTGGATTCTGTTTGCTAGTATTTTGTTGAGGAGTTTTGCATCTATGCTTATCAGTGATATTTGTCTATAATTTTCTTTTTTTGTGATATCTTTGTCTGGTTTTGGTATCAGGGTGATGGTGGCCTCATAGAATGAGGTTGAGTGTTCCTCCCTCCACAGTTTTTTGGAAGAATTTGAGAAGGATAGATGTTAACTCTTCTACAAATGTTTGATAGAATTTGCCTGTGAAGCCATCTGGTCCTGGACTTTTGTTTGTTGGAAGATTTTTAATTACAGTTTCAATTTCATTACCTGTGATTGGTCTGTTTATATTTTCTAATTCTTCCTGGTTCAATCTTGGAAGGTTGTACTTTTCCAAGAATTTGTCCATTTCTTCCAGGTTTTCCATTTTATTGGCATATAGTTGCTTGTAGTAGTCTCTTATGATCTTTTGTATTTCTGCAGTGTCAGTTGTATTCTCTCCTTTTTCATTTCTAATTTTATTGATTTGAGTCCTCTCCCTTTTTTTCTTGATGAGTCTGGCTACAGGTTTATCAATTTTGCTTAACTTCTCAAAGAACAAGCTTTTAGTTTTATTGAACTCTGCTACTGTTTTGTTTGTTTCTATTTCATTTATTTCTGCTCTGATCTTTATGATTTCTTTCCTTCTACTAATTTTGGGTTTTCTTTGTTCTTCTTTTTCTAGTTGCTTTAGGTGTAAGGTTAGATTGTTTATTTGAGATTATTCTTGTTTCTTGAGGTGAGCTTGAATTAATATGAACTTCCCTCTTAGAACTGCTTTTGCTGCGCCCCATAGGTTTTGGATCGTCGTGTTTTTGTTGTCATCTGTTTCTAGGTATGTTTTTATTTCCTCTTTGATTTCTTCAATGATCTCTTGGTTATTTAGCAGTGCACTGTTTAGCTTCCATATATTTGTGTTTTTTTACTGTTTTTTTCCTGTAACTGATTTCTAATCTCATAGCGGTGTGGTTGGAAAAGATGCTTGATACGATTTCAATTTTCTTAAATTTTCTAAGGTTTGATTTGTGACCCAAAATGTGATCTATTGTGGAGAATGTTCTGTGTGCACTTGAGAAGAAAGTGTATTCTTCCGCTTTCGGGTGGAATGTCCTAAAAATATCAATTAAGTCTATCTGGTCTATTGTGTCATTTAAAGCTTTTGTTTCCTTATTTATTTTCTGTCTGGGTGATCTGTCGATTGGTGTAAGTGGGGTGTTAAAGTCCCCCACTATTATTGTGTTACTGTTGATTTCTCCTTTTATGGCTGTTAGAATTTGCCTTATGTATTGAGCTGCTCCTATGTTGGGTGCATAAATATTTATAATTGTTATGTTTTCTTCTTGAATTGATCCCTTGATCATTGTGTAGTGTCCTTCCTTATCTGTTGTAGCAGTCTTTATTTTAAAGTCTATTTTAACTGATATGAGAATTGCTACTCCAGCTTTCTTGTGATTTCCATTTGCATGGAATATCTTTTTCCATCCCCTCACTTTCAGTCTGTATGTGTCCCTAGGTCTGAAGTGGGTTTCTTGTAGACAGCACAGATAAGGGTCTTGTTTTTGTATCCATTCAGCCAGTCTGTGTCTTTTGGTTGGAGAATTTAATCCATTTACATTCAAGGTGATTATCAATATGTATGTTCCTATTACCATTTTCTTAATTGATTTGGGTTTGTTTTTGTAGGTCTTTTTCTTCTATTGTGTTTCCTGCTTAGAGAAGTTCCTTTAGCATTCGTTGTAAAGCTGGTTTGGTGTTGCTGAATTCTCGTAGCTTTTGCTTGTCTGTAAAGATTTGATTTCTCCATCAAATCTAAATGGGATCCTTGATGGGTAGAGTAGTCTTGGTTGTAGGTTTTTCTCTTTCATCACTTTAAATATGTCCTGCCACTCCCTTCTGGCTTGCAGAGTTTCTGCTGAAAGATCAGCTGTTAACCTAAAATAATAATAACCATAAAATAATGTATGTACTGTCTGATACATACCTCTTCTCATTACTAATAATAATCCATCAAGTACTTTCACATAATTTCAAGTATAATTTCAAGTATTCACATCCTCACCGGTCTTTGAGGTAGGGAGTATACAGTAATTCCTTCGATTAACCTAAGATCACATGGGAAGCAGGTGGTAGAGGTGGAACTTAGACCTGGAGACACAAACATCTCTACCCTCTGCCCACCCCATGATGCTTTGATTGTCCAGTGCATGTGGGCCAGTCATTGGACATGAAAGCTCTTTGAGAAATGTCATCTAAATTCCATTTTTCTGTCTTCCAGAGAGACACACAAAATGCAAGCAAGAGAAGTAGAAAGCTCCCAAGGACTCTAGGGCAGTGTACCCTGGCCCAGGTAGGCCCTGTTTTATTTTAATGTCATGAGCAGGACCCATATGAGCCAAATAAGACCCCAGAAGAGACTGTTCATTTACACATGGTGGGCGGTGGGGAGCATGAGTTGGAGTTCTGCTCTTTGACCTGCCTGGCATTCATTTCCTAACTGTAAGCAACCTGTTTTCACTCCTGGTCCCAGGGATCCAGTGGCGCTGATCTCACCCACTCTGCTCCAGGGCTGGGCACATAATCTACACCTGGCCAATCAGCATTTTCTATCCTCTTGGCCAAGATGATTGCCTTTGGGTTGGGATTGTAACCCAAGCCAGGCCAATGAGACTCAATCCTGGAACTTTTACTGGAGATACTGGGAAAGAGGTTTTTCCTTTGAGCTGAGAGTTGCGAGCTATGTGGCTGAGGTAAGCCTGGAGCTTCCAAGGACAACCACCTGGCCGGAGCCTGCCTGAGAACAAAGACGGGCAAGAGAGGAGAGGCTGGCCTGGGACCTGTGGACCTATGGACCTATGGATGCTATTGGAGCCTACGAGCCCAGCCATACCTGAACCCACCAAGTCTACCTGTGGATTTTCCAGTTACACAAGCCCAGAAATTCCATTGTGATCCTTAAGCCAGTTTGAATTGAGTTTCTGTCATTTTTATCTGCAGGAAGTATACTGAATGCTTTGAAAAGAGAGATTCTTTTCCTATCTTCCCTAGATAAGATGATGACCACTCCACCAGCCTTGTTGTTCTTCTGCTCCTTAGCTGAGGCCAGTTCTGCTCTCTCAGCTAAAGGCATCATGGATTATTCTTCAGCATCACAGGCTGACACTGTGATGACCCCATCTCCAACAATGACCTCAGGACTGAGGGATTTCAGTTGGAATGGGAGACAGCTGTGAGCAGAGGCTTTCTATGGAAAAGACTCAGCCTTTCTATTGCTTTGCTGACTCAGGCTTTCTATGGAAATCTCTCTTCATCGTTTTAAGCAATTAGACATCAGCTGTGACATTAAGCCAGCTTCCCACTACATAAGCCATCAACATGACAGTAGTATCCACTTCCCCAAAGCCAGGGTTTCATTCATTTATTCCCTGCACTCACCGGATACCAGGCTTGTGACTGTTAGCTGATGTTCAGTAAATCACACAGCTGATGAGAAGGAAAAGTTGAAGTTTTGCAGAAACTAGGGCAGAGTAGTCCATAAATTTTTACTGACTTCACTTTTCTCACTCAAGTAAGTGTCTAATGAGGTAGAGAGAAAGGTATCATCACAGGTTTGGAATTATTCTCCGCCACTGGCCTTCCAGAGGGAGTAAAGCTATTTATTCCACAGCACAGGCTGGAGAATCAAAGCATTTCAGGCGTCTGGTCTGTCTCCAGAGGGGCTGAATCTGTTTGTACTCATGCTGACCTTTGATCGTGGAAGGAAGGCAACCCCCTGGGGGCTTTGTAGAGGCTAGTTTGTAAATCTAGCATCTGTCTATAAATGTGCTTTAATTTTCACCTCTCCCTCTTTGGCACCCCTCCACCTGCAGCTTTCTTCAGATCTATTCTATTGGGAGGACAGGAATGAGTGGGCACAAATAAGAACTGGCCCAGTCCCTGGAGTCTGGCAGGATCTGGTTGGCTGGTTCCTATTCTTGGACTTGACCCTGAACCTAATACTTCTGCACCTACAGCAGTGCCTGACACATAATAGCCACGCAATCCAGGCTAAGTTGTTGCACAGCTCCAAAGGCCCCATTCAGATTTATTCTACGTGGTGCTCCAGCGGTGCCATTTATACAGGAAACAATGTGAATGGGGCTCCCTGGAATTGGGCAACTCAACGACTGCACTCAATATATTGGGTGGGCCAAAACATTTGTTCGTTGCCCGAACGTACTTTTTGGCCAACCCAATATTTTGCTGCTGAATAGACGAACGAATGGATGAATGCACTCCTGTTGGTCACGCTTTGGCTTCTCTCCTTGAGCACCCAAGGTTCTCCTTTCCACTACCTTGCCTTTACATTCTATTCACAAATCTTGACTGGATGGCATCAGCCTCTAGATGAATCCTGTTCCCATGCCAATCCGCTTTCCATTTAAGCAATTTGATTGCTTACTTTAGCTTCTGGACACGTTCTGCTCCAGCAGCCAGTTATTTAGGGTTCTGGGCCCTCACCATCCTCCTGCAGATTTGTGGTTCCCTTTACCCCCTCTCCCCTATCTCTCTTTCACTCCTGCTTGATCCTGCATGTGGACTTTTGCTCCTAGAATGTCAAGACACCAGGGTCAGTGGTTTTAGCTTCTCTGTTTCTTGTAGAAAAACACATGTCAGAAATGGACAATCATTCAAGTCGGTCATTAAATTGTGGTCCATTTCTGACATTAGTTATGGTCGCAATGTTTCTTCTCTTATTTCCTTTGGTTCCTCAAACCCTACTGTGAGAGCACCTCGTGCCTATTGGAACCTTGAGGTTCCCCACTAGGTTTGGGCACTAGCAAGTTCAAATACAAGTCTAAATGCCCTGGCTTCCAGCTTCCAAATCCTTCCATCATCTGGCAGCATCTTACTCATCCAACCCAAGTTCCCACTCAATCCTGGCACAATGCCTTCTGTCAGTGCAGCCTTTTCCACCCCTCTCCAAGATGCCACATTCATTCCTCCTTCAAATGCACCCTATCATCCAAATCTCACTCATCCCTCAAAGTCCAGCTCAACTTCCAGCTCTTTTAAGAAGTCTCCTATGGCCACTCCAGCCCTATTGATCTTCCTCTTTCTCCTTAAGTACAACTTGACACGCTTTATATGCATCACAATATATCACCCATTCTTTCCTCTGTAAATCTTTCCTTCCTAACTAGCCTATACATTCCCTGGGAGCAGGGATCATGCCACATGATTTCATTGACCTTCACATGGCCTCACACACATGATAATGTAAGCAAATAAAATTGACTAATCCTACTTCATGGTTAAATACCTAATATTTCTGGTGTATCTTCTTTTATTTTTTATAAATTTATTTATCTTTTATTTTTGGCTGTGTTGGGTCTTTGTTACCGCACACAGGCTTTCTCTAGTTGAGGCGAGCAGGGGCTACTCTTCGTTGTGGTGCGCGGGCTTCTCATTGCAGTGGCTTCTCTTGTTGCAGAGCACGGGCTCTAGGTGCACAGGCTTCAGTAGTTGTGGCGTGCGGGCTCAGTAGTTGTGGCTTGTGGGCTCTAGAGTGCAGGCTCAGTAGTTGTGGCTCACGGGCTTAGTTGCTCCATGGCATGTGGGATCTTCCTGGACCAGGGCTTGAACCCGTGTCCCCTGCATTGGCAGGTGGATTCTTAACCACTGTGCCAACATGGAAGTCCCCTTCTTTTTAAACCATTTTAAAAGCACTGGCTTTTTCAACTTTTCAGCATCACGTTGATGAGGACAAGTGAACATATGTTTGCCAGGGTTGCAGAACAAACTAGAATACTCTCCTCTAAACCCCTGCTGGAGCCTGTTACCTATACATAATGGTCACATGGGAAGAACATACGAAGCAATCAAGGTTCTGCGGATGATTCAATGCTCAAGTGGGGCTGTGGCATTTGTCAACAGCCACCAGTGTTCAGCAAATGTGCTTCTGGTCACTGAGCACCGGGACTATTGTAAAGCATTATCTCTGCTCTGAATGGGGCTGATGTTATGTAATAGAAGGACAGAAGGTGGAAAAAGCAAAACACCAAGAAATAGATGAATGCCACTTTTCCTTTTTTAAAGCACCTTTCAGAGTACCTGGCTTATCATTGGAGTTAAATTGAATTTCACTCCACCGACCCAGTTCTCAGTACACAGTCCCTCGGTACCTGGGAGGCCCCTCAGTTGCCCAAATCTGCCGATGCTCAAGTCTCTTATATAAAATGTTGTATACAGCCTGGCTTCCTTTTCTGTGGGTTTTGCATCCCTGGGTATGGAGGGCTGACTGTAGTTTCTTTTTCAGGTCTTGAGACTTCTGGGCAAAATGCAGAGGTGGTTGAACTGAATGCTTAAGTTAAGTTCAAGAAGTGATAGTCTTTCCTCTTCCCACCCTGGGAATAAGCTGCAAGTCTTCATTTTGTTCTTGCTTTTCCGATTAGCCAGTCCTCAACTTCCTATGCTCTGACCCTAAATTGACATACTAACATCCTGATCAAATCCCAGCCCTGTAGCTGTGGTCGGGTGCTCTTACCCTGGTGGGTTAGATGAGAAGCAATTTTTTAAAATATATATGAGAAGTCATTTTTAACAACTGTAGCTCCTACCACACACCACACACACACACACACACACACACACACACACACAGAGCTTGGGACTCCAGTCTTTCCCCAACCTGCTGCTTTCTTCACCCTTGCGTTTCACACATTCCTTTCCAAACATAAAGCCCCTCCACCTGCAAGTTGCATAGAAGATGAAAAAGCAAGAGGAAGGCTGAGGATAGAGGGACTTGGCCCTGGAGAGGCGGGACGGTAGAGCATCCTGAGAGGCAGGCGGCAGGCTGTGGGTGGTAGGGCTCTGGAGCCAGACTGTCTGGGTTCAAACATTGCCTTTCCCACTTCCTACCTGTATCATCTTGAACAAACCACTGAGCTTTTCTGGGTCTGTCTGTAAATAGCGGGACAACAGTATTAGCCGTGTCTTGTGTGTTTGTGGTGACAATTAACTGAGTCATTACATATGGAGCTCTTGGAATAGTGCCTGGGACATGGTATGTGCCTAATCGGTAGTATCATTGTCAGGGAAGGCACGTGAGTCCCCTCGGTACCAGGATAAGACCCACACGAGACAGCGAACAACAGGAAACAGTCTGACCTGTTCCTGCACAAAATCTGCTCTATTCATTAATTTTATTTGGCAAATATTTACTGAGACCTAGTATGTGCAAGGCACAGAGAATACAGTCCCTGCCCTTGTGAGCTTACGGGCCAGCCTGTCTGTACCTGCACAGACTGGACGCTGGCTGTGCAGCATGGTGGCCAGCCCCCAGGAAGGTCCAGGAGTCCCTCCCCGTCACTCTCCCTCCTTGTCGACATCCTTCCCACGTAGATTCCAGAATCAGCCACGCATCCAAATCCCAGATAAACTCGCCCCCTTGGTTCCCTGAGACACCACACCCCTTCCTCTGTTTCTGCTTCCCTGAGCCACACCCTCCCTATTCCCATCTCATTTTAACTGGTCCTCTGGTTCCCGAAGCATTTTCAGTGGATGTGACCTGCCTGTTCTGTTCTCCTTGCGCCGTCCTCACCATCGCCCTGTCGTTTCCTCGTCTTATCACCCAGTTTGGGCCGTTGGCCTCAATTCTGCTTCCCAAGACACCAGCCGGCCAGCCACAGCACCCTCTCCATCTTCTGCCCCTGGCAGTGTCCTCCGACTGCAAAGCCATCCTCTTCGTTCGTCTCCTGGAATCAGTGAAAAGACTGAGCCAGTGCGTGGTGCAGCCCGGGAGCCTGCCTCACGTCCAGAGCCCTTCTCCATCTGTGTTCTCATGCCCACACTCCCCGTGCCCCCTCCGGTCCTGACTCCCCTGCCATCCCCGTCCACAGTTCTAGCTTCCCCAGGCTCTCTCCACTGCCTCTTTTCTCAGTGCTTAGAAAATGCACAGATTCTTTCATGTGTTGACTTTTTCACGACACCTAGAAGTGCTACATTTACCCTTCTAGGTTCTGGACACGAAGCAACGAAGAACACAGCATTTCTACTCCTGTGGAGTTTGCACTGCAGTGTAGAGAGCTGGACAATAAACAAGCAAATAGTGTAGCATGAAGGGTGAAGGATACAGCGAGTTGAATCAGCCCAGTGGCCCTGGGCCTGGGGCTGAACTGGGAAGGAGGGATGGAGGGACAGGGGGACAGGTCGTGCCATAGAAGGTCCTCCTGTGGGTCAGGCTATTTCATAATGATGAGGGAGAAGCTGTGAAGGGCTCCCTTAAGATGCCGCTTGGCCAATTTGAGGAATTTCTTGAGCCGGCTGCTGTCCAGCACAACTGTCTGGAAATTGTTCTCCACAATGTTCTTGGGCTGGGTGTGTGCTGTTACCTCAGGGAGCCTGCCACATTCTGCCCTAGAATCACAGCGGGGCTGGTTGATAAGCAGTGCACTAGCTCATCCAGAAGACATGGTTCCATCTCTTGCCTGCAGATAGGGAGAGAGGAATGCCTTGGCTCCTGGCTCTACCGGCTGTTATGGCAAATAAACACAAGAAAGGCTTCAGCCTGGCTCTTTTCACCCTGTCTCCTCATCCAGGTCCAGGTAAGGAGGGATTTGGGAGAGGATTTGACTGAGCTGTTAATAGACTACTTCCCAACAATTGATCACGGGACAATCCAGGCTGGAAAAAGAACTCCACTTCATTTTCATAATGAAGATATAAAAGGCTTAAACGTTGACAATTTACCAGGTACTTTCATATGCCTAATCTCAATGGACATTCAACATATGTATGGCACAAAATCTGTTATAATTTATTTACCATTGAGCTAAATATATTTTTTAGTTAGAATGGGGGTACACATTCTTTGCAAAAAAGTTAAGTTGTTGTTGTTTTCTTTTAGAGCCAAAAGTTGTTTTGTTTTCTTTTAGAGCCAAAAAGAATTGTCTCAAAATACACGGGAGCTTTCCTATCTTGTAAAACAGTTAAGATCCTGGAGCAGCTAACTTTACATTCCAAATGAATTAATAATGGACCTCACAGAACATTCCCAGCAGAGATGCCCCAGCATACCAAACTTCATGTTCCTCAGGCTTGGAATGTGTAATTCTTCTACAAGCTACTTTCTGCTATGTGCAGCTCTATTTTGGGAGTACGTTGCTTCTTTATATAGAAACCAGTACTCCTGTCAAATCAAGTGAGTACGTGAGTCATCTGTGCATTTCCTAAAAACGATCGCATCAAATTTTTCTCATCTGCTATCCATTTTCTTTTTCAATCAGAAGGGAGATGCATTAACAATGCGGATGTCTTGGTGAAAATCCTAAACTCTCACAGAATAGCATTAGAATGAAAATGTTTTTAGGCAGTGACTGAATCTCATGCTTGTTAAAGAAATGATCACATCACCATTTCCATGTTCACAAACCAAGTAACTTACATATCTCTGCTACCTTGGGGCCCCGTTTCTATAGTTCACACTATGACCCATGATATTTTAGATACTCCCGAATACCCTGAGCCAGGGATGCTGATTAGAGCTTAGAAAGAATTTGACGGTTCCTGGGATTTTTGAGAGCCGGACAAAGCAACGAGAATCAGTGGCTTTGGCCCCAAACAAGGTTTCATTCCACCGTCCAGGTGATTCGGGCAATGGAGGGAAGTGAAGCTTGTTCTCTCATAACATAGGTGGATATGTATGAAGTTTGGATTTCCTTTTAGCTTCAAACATTATGCTAAGGAGTTGAGGCTGTGAGGAGAGGCTTTGTCTTCTCTGCAAAGACAAATAAGGAGGACTGAAGTGTCCTTAGGTGAACTTTCAAGCACCCCCAGGGAAAGTCGGAGGGCAAATATTAGATGTGTCCAATCTACGGAGGAACTTGGAACCAAAGATTCTGCTAAACAATTGGCTCAGTTGTCTGAATCTTTCTGAACCATTTCTGTTTGTGCGTATCACCTGATCCCAGTAGCCCGTCAAGTGTCCCAAGAGCAATCATTTCTGGGGGACCGATACTTATTCCCCTCGGCTCCTTAGTCTTCTGTACAAATGATGGGTTGGAGAGAGAAGCAGCAGGATCCTTGTATGCTTGAAGGGTTCTTTCCACTGGAGAAAAGAAGAAGAAATGATCTCAGAGAAAGTCAGCACTGTCTAGCTCCAATATTTTAAGACCTTTCATTTAATGACGAGAACTCCTAACCATGGCTTTATCAATAATGCAGTCCTGTCAGTTCCTAATGCTCAACGTTTTAAAAGGCTTTGGGAAAACGAGCCCTGTGAGTTTTCCTACTCTCCATGAAAACACAGTGAAAATTCACTAGCTGTTCCAAGTAATGTTTAAAACTTGAATACGGGGGCTTCCCTGGTGGCGCAGTGGTTGAGAGTCCGCCTGCCGATGCAGGGGACGCGGGTTCGTGCCCTGGTCCGGGAAGATCCCACATGCCCCAGAGCGGCTGGGCCCGTGAGCCATGGCCGCTGAGCCTGCGCGTCCGGAGCCTGTGCTCCGCAACGGGAGAGGCCACAGCAGTGAGAGGCCCGCGTACCACAAAAAAAAAAAAAACAACTTGAATATATTCTGAGTAATTGCCACCAGATTACTTACCAAATAGGTCTTCTGTGTTGCCAGAAAAACGACTTAGGCTATTAAGACTTAAATCATTGAGAGGAGAAGAAAATCTCAGATTTTGCCCTGAAAGAAAAGGAGAATTATTTCCACTTTTTCTTTTACCTTCAGTTTATATATTACATTGAAATAGAGAAAGAGGGTGGAGGAAACCTTCCAGAATAAGAAAGATAAAACCTGATAGAGTAGCAAGGGAATATAACTGTAGAACACTAGTCCTTCTTTCTCTCCCTGAGTGTGGAAAGGGAGGGGAGAGTGTGGGCCATTTGCTACCATAGAAACCGACCAAGGTATGTGGAGGGGAGGGAAGGCCCATTCGAGGAACTTAAAGATCTTACTTTTTTCAAAGTTAAAGTGTTCTGGTCAGTTGGTGATCTTTCTAATGGCAAGGTGTGTGTGTGTGTGTGTGTTGTGTTCTTTTTATTTGAGTTCCAATCTGCCTTCCCTCCTTTGCCTTTTGAACTTAGTGATTCTACCTTTCATCCCAGCCTCTACTAAAAAGAAGGTTGACAATTTAAAAAAATCATCACATCCCCACTGTGTACCAGGCATAGCTCTCTGTAGCGGAATCCATAGAACTGCAAGACATCCAACACATGGTGCACAGAGCCATTGGGTGAAAACCTTCCATTATGCTTACTTCTATCTCTTTCTATTTCCACGCTTACAGAGCTCTTAGAAAATGAGCAGCTCAAAATGAATTCTCTCCCCTCTTTCATCCAGATGCTGCTTCTGAGCCACGGTTCTTTTTCATTTTTAAAATTGAATGATAAAAACTCTATCACAGTCATCCTTAGTGAAGATGCAGGCGACGCATCTCCGGTGTTTCCTGTTCCTTTACACGTCCATGCATAGGCAAGCACCTTTCCTTTTCCCTTATCAGTCCTTTAGTCCTTTCCAAACTACTATGGAAGGCAAAGGAGCAATGGATCAGGTGTTTGGAAAGCTGGTGAGGATGCCAATGTCTGCCTTTCAGGAAGGGGGCTCTAGGAGAAAAGATAACAGCTCAGTATAAATGTGCTGCTGTGGATGGTGAGTACTTCCCATCACTGGAAGAATTCTAGATTAGGTTGGACAACCTCTTAGCAGGGATATTGCAGGAGAAAGTTGGACTAGATGCCCTTTAATATATATATATATATATATATATATATATATATATTTTTTTTTTTTTTTTTTTTTTTTTTTTTTTTTTTTTGCGGTACGCGGGCCTCTCACTGTTGTGGCCTCTCCCGTTGCGGAGCACAGGCTCCGGACACGCAGGCTCAGCGGCCATGGCTCACGGGCCCAGCCGCTCCGCGGCATGTGGGATCTTCCCGGATCGGGGCACGAACCCGTGTCCCCTGCATCGGCAGGCGGACTCTCAACCACTGCGCCACCAGGGAAGCCCTATTTTTTTTTTTTTAATAGATTATTCTTCGAGCAGTTTTAGATTCACAGCAACATTGAGCAGAAGGTACAGACTTCCCATATGTAGCCCGTGCCCCATCCCCCAGACACAGAGCCTCCCCCAGTTATAAACATCCCTCACCAGAGTGGTACATTTGTTTCAACTGATGAACTTAACAGTGACACATCACCATCACCCAAAGCCCAGAGTTTACATTAGGGTTCGTTCTTGGTGTTGTACGTTCTATGGGTTTGGACAACTGTATAAAGACACCACTGTAGTATCATACAGAGTAGTTTCACTGCCCTAAAAAGCCTCTGTGCTTCACCTGTTCATCCCTCCATCCCTGGTCCCCATGGCAACCACTGATCTTTCTGCTCTCCTCTTAGTTTTGCCTTTTGGAGGATGTCATAAAGTTGGGATCATACAGTATGTAGCCTTTTCAGATTGGCTTCTTTTACTTAGTCATATGCATGTAAGCTTCCTCCATGGCTTTTTGTGGCTTGATAGCTCATTTCTGTCTAGTGCTGAATACTCCATTGTCTGGAGGTACTAATATCCTTTCAGTTGTGTGCGTATTTCTATAGATTGCAGGCTATGGCTGAGCTCAGATTTCTGAATGAGGGATGCTGCTGATGCCTGTGCAGAGACCACAACTGCACACAAACAGGGTGTGTGAAGCCGTGTTCAGTGCAGGTGACAGAGACCCAACTCAAACTAGCCTAATCTCGAAAGCAACTGTGTTGACCCCTGTAACTGGGAATTTCAAGGAGTGAGTCTGGATTTTGAGGTATGGCTGAATGCAGAGCTAGAAAAGATACCATCAGGGTCCTGCCTCTCTGCCTGTCAACTTTGCTTTCTTGTGGGTTGGCTTCATTCTGAGGCAGACTTCCCCACATGGTGGCAGGATGGTTACCTGGAGCTCCAGGCTCACTTTCTACCAGCTGATTAACATCAGTGCAAATGAAGCACCCCTTCCCCCAGCAAAACTCACAGGCAGGGGCTTCCCTGGTGGCGCAGTGGTTGAGAGTCCGCCTGCCGATGCAGGGGACACAGGTTCGTGCCCCGGTCCGGGAAGATCCCACATGCCGCGGAGCGGCTGGCCCCGTGAGCCATGGCCGCTGAGCCTGCGCGTCCGGAGCCTGTGCTCCGCAACGAGAGAGGCCACAGCAGTGAGAGGCCCGCGTACCGCAAAAAAACAAAACAAAACCTCTCAGGGAGATATTTCACTGGCCCAGCCCTGAACGAATCCCTGAGGCTTATTTGTATCTACTCCTGCAATTAGGGATTGGTATCTCCCCATTGCCATCATCAGAGCAACATGAGAATGGGGCAGGGGAGTTTTCCAAAGGAAAATTGAGGTGCTCTCACTAAAGAATGGAAAACGATCTGAGCAAGTGACATCAGTAAATACTCCCTGTGCCAGGCTGTAGGAAAACAGTTCAGAAAAGCAGAGAGGGGTGTCAATACAGAGTACGTAAAAGCAACGAAACAGTGGTCTTGAACAGTGGTCTCAAAGCCATCAGTTGAAAAAGAATCTCATTATACTCTTTTATAATTGAAAATGAAATGTAAGGTAGGGCCCAAACTCTCCTTTGTTGGACCCCTATGTTCTTTGGGATGCTGAGAAAAGTGTGGAGGAAATGGTGGGTTCATACTCACCTTCCTTTCCATTTCTAGTGTGTTAGGTTAACCAGAGGTGGGTGCCGAGAGAGAGAGAACAGTTTAACCACTATAGCATGGCATCACAGGAGACCATCTCATTGTGAACATCCCGGATATTTTCTGTGTTACTCATCCTTTTCCGGTTTGGCTCTGTTTTTTATAGGATATATGACCCTGAAGGAGTTTTAAAGCAAGACTTTGTTTCCTCATTTATAAAATGGAAGGGTGGTGAATTACAGATGGCCACAAATTCTTTGACATTACTCCCCTCTAAAGGTGGGATCTATGCCCCTTGCCCTTTAATCTGGGTGGGCTCTGGGACTGACCATCAGAATATAGCTGAAGTGATGCTGTGCCAGTTTCCATGCACTGGCCTTAAAGAGATTGACAGCTTCCGCTTCCTTTCTTAGAATACTCCTTCTAAGCGAAGCCACCTGCCATGCTGGGAGGGGGCCTGACCTAACCAAAGTGGGAGGCAGGCAGGGAGAGATGCTGGCCAGTCCCAGCTGTTCCAGCCATTCCAACTGAAATGCAGACATGTCACTGAAGAAGGCATCTTGGACATCTAAAGCAGCAACAGAAAACTGCAACAGGAGGTAATGATGACACCTACCTCTTAGGAAGAGGTAAAAGGTAAAAGGAGATTTTTGTCTGCTGAATCCCTAGCCCACAGCCTGAAATAAAACAAGCCTTCAATGTATATCAGTTCTCCTGCCCCTTCCCCTTCCTTTTTATTAATTCTATGAATTTCTTAGAAGGGGTAGCTCTCGTGTCATCCACTGAGGCAGAGTGGCATGGAGGTGGGCTATTTGCTAGACGTTTGGAATTTGAAGAGATTTTCTCCATCTTTCTCTTCTTTCTTTCTTTTCTGTGTTCTTTAAAGCACAGCCAGATCTCTTAGACCTAAAATAAGAATACCGAATTCAGCCTTCGTGTTTCAGACAGAAGAATCACAGGCTTGGTACGGGCTCATGGTACTGTAAATCAAGCCCCAGAAGCTAAAATGATTCAAAGCAAAATTCCCCTTGACAGCTTTCGTCATGTCTCTGTGTGTGGTGTGTGTGTGTAAAAAGCAGTTAAACAAAAACTTTAGACTACATAATTATTTTACCACATAAGCACGACAGAATTACAGGCTTTTTTTCCTGGCGGGGGGTGGGGGGCGTTGAAAAGTACATGGTTACCTGTAATTATAGTCTTGCTAAGTTTGATTTTATGGCAAAAAACATAGTGCATTTTTGCAATTTTTATGAAGAGCAAAATTCAAGTTTGATTTAAACCATGCAGAAAAACATAGTGCATTTTGGATATACTCTTTTCCCTTCTGACTCAAATGGCTGAATTTCTTTCATTCCTGTGACCTCCCCAGAAGTCAACCTTTTCTTGTGTTTATTAAGGTTGTACACCTGGCTAATTATGTTGCCCATCCTAGAAGACTTGCTGCTGAGCCATTTGAGATTACTCTATTTCGTCCTTGAATGCCTGCAAACATCTAAACCGTGATAGGCCCGAGGGTTCATCTCAACGTCTGAACTGGGTCTGCATCATAAATTCTGTCAAATACGTGGTCAATTAAGTCAAGGTTGCAAGGAGGAGTCAAACTAGATGCCTGGCATGTGTAGATAAGGGAATTGGTTTACTTTACTTTTACGTTTCAACCTTTAACGTGGGTGTGGACCCAGTGCCACAGTGTTTGCTGTCATTTGTCTTTAGGATAAAAGCCTCTGGAACATTTGGGGGCCCACCAGGTTAGGAGGGTGGGAAGGAGAGGGGGCGAGATGGAGGGAATGGGGAGGTGGTCAGCCTGAGTGTTTGGTGACATTTTACAGCAGTTCCAGCCACAGAATGTTGCTTGGATGGGGAATTCAGCCTACCACTGAAGATGCCTTTCTGTGGTGAGAATGTAAGGGGTGGAGCTTGGGATTTTATGAGCGCAAATTGGCATCAAGTCACTTAAGTAAACTTGCCATTCCTCATAACCAGAGACTAAGTGCAGACCCTTTCTGATATCTGCCTCCCAATCTAGTCAGTATCCAGAGACAGCTGGGATAACTGTTTCTTTCCTTTTCATAGCTCTTGGAGGAGGTGTGAGTGCGTGTGAGGCGCTAGAAAGCTTGTTCTATAATTACTTCTAGATTTGCCTCTGGGTATGCTGTACATGCACTCGACCGTATGTGTGTTCACGTGAGCTTGTCAGAGGGTGAGTGATCCGCCACCCTGCCAACAAGAGCTAGAGCAAACTGGGTGACTTTATTTTTCTCCAAAGTTAAAGTCACATTTCAGGGGAGCGGGTACGGGGGTCTTTATTACTGATTGCCACTGTAGCCAAATCTATGATCCAGGATGCCACTCCGGATGCACCCAAGTCAGTACAATCACGACCCAAATTAAGGAGACAGGCACGAGGCCGGGCAGCCAGACGGGCGACCCCGAGCGCTCACACCCTCGAGGCCCCGGCCTCCCGGGCGCAGGTTCCCTGAGGGTGGGCGGAGCTGGCCGATCAGTCAGTTGGCTGCGGGGAGTGGGCAGGCGGGCGGGCTGGGCATCCGGGCGGGTGCAGATGCCTGGGAATGCTAATGGGGGTCCGAGGCCGCGCTCTTCGGGGACGGCAGGCAGACAGGCCAAGAGGCATCCCCCACAGCCGCCCCCAGACCGAGCCCCGCTTCCCGGAACTGAGGCGCCCCCAACCCCGCAGCCACAGCATGTGCCCCGTCCCGGCACAGCGGAACCCCGGCCCGTGCCCGGCACCGCCCTCCTGGGCGGCCGCCATTGGCTGCGCCGTCGGCTCCGGCCCACCCGTTGCCTCCTGTTGCCGGCTGCCCCATTTTCTCCGAGCCTCACGGGGCCCCGCACTGGCTCTGGGCGACCCCAGGGGCGTGGCGCGCGCGGAGCGGCGCCGGGGGCGGGGCCTCGCGCAGGGAGCCCAGGGATTGGCCGCGGGAAACAAGGGGTGGGGCCGGCCCCGGAGAAAACAGCGCGCGCGCAGCCCTGCTGCACTCCCAGCCTGGAACCCGAGCCAGCCGGAGTCACCCGCCGCGCCCGCTCCGGGGCTTTTTTTCTTTTTCTTTCTTTCTTTTTTTTTTAATACCGCGGAGCCCCCTGCCCGGTCCACTAGCCCGCTCCTGCGTAGCGCGAGCCTCTTCCTGTCCCGCAGGTCCCGTCCCGCGCGCTGAAGCCCCTGCCGAAGCGGCGATGCGCCTCATTCAGAACATGTGCACTATCGCCGAGTACCCCGCCCCGGGCAGCGTAGCCGCCGCCGATTGCTGCCTGGGGGCGGCGGGCCGCCGCCTGGTCAAGATCGCTGTGGTGGGCGCCAGTGGCGTAGGCAAGACAGGTGAGTCTTAGCGCTCCGGCGAGAACCCTGCTTACCTCTGGGGCTGGAGTTGGGCGGCCCCCACTGAGAGTTGCGGTTAAACGAGGGGTGGGGGAGAGGTGGGAGCTGCAGCCGGATCGCCCACCCTCTCCTACTGATCCGCTGCCCCTCGGGAGGGACCTCAGCCATCTTCGTTTCCACTCTCCTCCTTCATCAGATGAGGGAAACAAACTGCTGATGGCCAGACGACCCTCTACACCACCGACACAACTGGGATTCGAATTCTGGGGTTCTTGAGCCTCTGGCAGTCCCTGGCACAGAAAGGGGAGTTAGTGAACGTAACCTCTCCTGGAGATCTTTAAGGTTAGGAAAGACATTTGTCTGCGGGAAGGCTTAGGTGTGGCTCAGCCGGGCTCCGAGGATGGTGGTGGACCAAATGACCCATCCAGCTGGACAGAGCCATAATTCACGACGCCTTCCAGCCCCCTCCCCGTCGCTGCAGGGTAGGAATTTCACGTGGTGGTCGGCTGGCTTTCTCTGAGAGTTGCTTTTTAGGTTGGGGGAGGGGTGGAGACCAACCTAACTTCTTGTGCCAAGGTTAATTCTCTTTCCCTTCTCTTTTCTGACCTGCAGCTCTGGTGGTCCGGTTCCTCACCAAACGATTCATCGGTGACTATGAAAGAAATGCAGGTGAGGAAATGTATTTGAGGAAAATGCTGTCAGCTTGCACCAGTACTGCTGTTCCCTTTTTTTTTTTTTTCAGTGTCTACCAGGCAGGTTCCTTCAGTGACAGTCTGAGTACTGGGATCCTGCCACTTGCAACTTCCCTTGCCCCCGTCCCGTGCTCCCCCCCTTCCCATAACTGCCATCTGGCCTCATTCCATTCCAAGCCCATTCATCATTTTATCAAGTGCCTGAAAGTATTCCCCTTGGTATGTTTTAACTATAGGGACCCCAGTTGGAAGCACCCTTTGTACTCAAGAGCCTCTCCCTTCAAAACACTCCTGCAAAAGTCATAAAAAAAAAAAAAAAAAAAAAGATGGCCAGCTCCTCCCCCTACCCCTCGCCCTCTCTGCTGGCTGCCTTTCAGAGGTGACCTTTTAAAGCAAAGGCCAAAGGAGAGCAGTTGTAAACCTAAAGTTCTCTTTTCTTAACAAAGAAAAATAACTAAATGGTAAAATTTTAGGAGGAGAGTTCCTGAATAAATGATAGAACACTTTTTCAATCCCTATGATTAAGAATATCCACTGGGGAGGCTTAAGGGCTTTCTACCTATGCTCTGTTAGCAAATTGTTTAATTCCTTAGACCATATGAAGTACCTACAGGGGATTATTTGGAACGCACTATATAAACCATCCCAAGATAAGGCATGGCAGCCTTGTGCTTTGATGTAGAGTCAGCTATGTTATGTTACACTTATATTCCAACTGATTATGTTGGTTGTGAATTTACTAACAATATTTGCCCACCAAACCATTATATCTAATAGCTAGAATATAAATTTATGCCAAAGAGCGATAAGTACTAAAATAAAGCAAATTCCACACATGCTGAACAAGAAAAATTTTTTTCAAGGAAATTCTCTAAACATGGAACCTTCGTTTAAAATTTGACAGCTAAGGTTCCAAAAATGTACAAGCTTTGTCCTAGTTTTAATAAACCTGCTAATACGGGGTTAAAATTGCAGTTGTTTAAAAAAAAAGTCTGAAATAAGCCCATTAAACAGAATAAACTACAGCATATTTTTGTGCATTGGTTCAGGTTATAATTTCTAAGTTAAAAGAATATCCCACAATGTTTTAAAAGTTGTACAAGAAGGAAGGACATAATCTTTTTTTTTGAAATTTTGCCTTTATAGGTAATCTCTATACCAGACAAGTCCAAATAGAAGGTGAAACCCTGGCTATTCAGGTTCAAGACACTCCAGGTATTCAGGTGAGTATCTGAGATATGTGACTAGATCAAAGGGGAGTCTGCTTGGCCGTGGAATTGTTCGATTGTTTCCAAAGTACCTCTTGCTGAAGGAGGAGAGAGACTTGGGGAGTCACTAGGCTTTTATATGTTGTTTGACACTTCAGTTGTATCTGGCTGTTGGTCAGTCTTAGCCTGGCTTAATTTGGGAGACTTGGCTAAGGGGCAGAAATCTTCTCGTAGGAGGATTCTACCCAGCAGGAAAGACCAAACCAAACACACTTGGATTTGGCAAAATGCCCTTGCTATGGTTAAAAAGGTCAGTTTTTACATTTGTGTTTTTGGCATTAGAAATCAAACATCTAGGTACAGTCTCCAAACACTTGGAATCATTTTTATGTGGTGGAAAGTTACGCTATAGACAAAGAGCCATGCGCGCGTGTGTATTTTTTTTTTTTTTCCCTCTTGAACTGGGCAGTTATCCAGGTTTAAATGCTTCCAGCTCCTATCTTTACTTCCCCAGACTTACTGTCTAGCCAGTTAATTTCCCATTTTATGCAACTACAAAGTCTCTCTGCATGGAGTTCTCTGCAGGTCAATTTTCCACTCGAGTGTGGTGAGCTGCTCTGTTATTTATTCCAGCTCCGTGCAGCTGGATCAACATATTGTCGAGAAAGCTGAAGCGTGGGGGGGATAGAACTTGTTTACGGCCTGCAACCTGGTGTTCCCGCTAAGGGCTTTTTGAATTCTCTCTCCAGCTGAGCCAGGGCTCTCTCCGGCCCTCACCCTTCACCTTGCCGTCATCCCTCTCTTTCAGGTCCACGAGAACGGCCTGAGCTGCACCGAGCAGCTGAATAGATGCATCCGCTGGGCAGACGCTGTGGTGATCGTCTTCTCCATCACCGACTACAAGAGCTACGAACTCACCGGCCCACTCCACCAGCACGTGCAGCAGCTGCACCCGGGCACTCGGCTGCCCGTGGTCGTCGTGGCCAACAAGGCCGACCTGCTGCACATCAGGCAGGTGGACCCTCAGCTTGGACTGCAGCTGGCCAGCATGCTGGGCTGCTCCTTCTACGAGGTGTCCGTCAGCGAGAACGACAACGACGTCTACAGCGCTTTCCACGTGCTGTGCAAGGAAGTGAGTCACAAACAGCAGCCCAGTGGCACGCCAGAGAAGCGACGGACCTCCCTCATCCCCAGGCCCAAGTCCCCCAACATGCAGGACCTCAAGAGGAGGTTCAAGCAAGCCCTCTCTGCCAAAGTCAGGACTGTCACCTCTGTCTGACGCCGAGCTGCTCAAGGGGGTTTGGTCTTTCCGGGAAGAGGCCCAAGGTTCTGCAGGAATGTTGGATGCGGGCAGTTATTCATGGTTCCAGGAAGGGCTGGAGCAGAGGGGCCAGGAGGGCCCATGGAACTGCTGCGCACGAGGAAGCGTTGTCCTGAGCAGGGGGACAGAACTGATGCAGCTTGAACGAGCCCACTGCCACCCTCCGAATTCGTGAAATGTCCTCCATGTCTTTTCCTCTGCAGTGGGGACGGGGCACGATCGCTGGGGATTTTGTTAACTACCTTGTAAATGACAGTCAGTTGTAATTTCAGCCAATATATTGATGTGATTTACATTGGGAATGAAAAGAATGGATTAAGCATTCACAGGCTTTCCTCTTTTTTTTTTTTCTTCTTTCTTTCTTTTCCTTTTTTTTTTTTTCCCCCTCCTCCCAAGAGGAAGAATTGCTTTTCTTACACGAGTATATGTGTCTCTGGAATACGCTTCCTGATAGAATGCCCTTCTAACCTGAAGGATACCCAGATTTCTTTTTCTTTTAAAGAACAGGAGAAAATACTACCCCACCCCACTAAAAAGGGTGGAGTTTATGGGCCGAATGTTATATATACAGATATGTGTAGGCTTATGGGCCTGCATCCTCCTGACATGGGGTGAGTATGCTGAGTTGGGTACGTGTTGAGTGGTTGAGAACACAAACTCTTCAGCCCCAGACTTTGAGTAACTGTGAGACTGTATAATTTTTTTTTTTTTTTAATCGTTGTATCAGGTACAGAAAAACAAAGTGTGTCCATTTATTTTGGTCTGATTTGTGTAAACACAGCAATGACGCTGGGTTGTTTCTAGGCCTGGCCGAGTTGTGGCTTAACTACGGAAACACTATCTTAAAGCGAGTGAACAGATGCAGGGGTGACCGCCAAATTTCCTACACAGATGCACTTTAAAAAGCCACTCATGCTTTTGGCTTAAACTGTAATTAATTTATTTTACGTACAATAAAGCTCATTTTAAAAGAGGAGACGTCTGACGTGGTCTTAATTGAAACGTTCACCTTCCGTCCTTCAGACAAAGTATTACTCGGCACTTGTACTTCTCCGGCACGTCGAGTCGGGCATGATACCTTCCTGGGGTGAGCACTTAAGTCTCACGACAAACCACTGGAGCGCATTCTCTTCTTATCCCCATTTTACAGATGAGGAAACAGGCTTGAAAACAAGTTAAATAACTTGTCAAAGGCCCCGGCCTGTGAGAGTTGTAAATTGTAATTTGCTGCTTTCTAGTCAAGAGTATAGCACATCTCCTATTCATTTCCTTCCTGATCCTCCAGGTAAACCTAAGACAGATGTCTGGCCCTATATTTTATGTTGATCAGAGATCGCTTGGCTAAGCCGTGAAGATCATGCTTGTACACAAGACCACTGTTTCTCCATATGTGCTCTATTCGGCAAATCTTCCTTGGGTATGCTGCTTTCAGGAAGTGCACTTTGCTCTCATTTTGCAGAAGCTCACAGCAGTTGATCCGGGGCTGTTCAGGAACCGCTCCCATGTAGCACCTGCCCCAGGTGGTGTGCTAAAACTGCCAGGCCTCTCATCTGCTTCCATCCGAGCCTGGGAGACCTTTCATACAAGCTAAGTGAGTCACCACCTTTATGGGCAAATAGTCACACCTTATATTTGTCTGTGTAGTGCTTTCACATACCTGATCTCATTTAACCCTCAGGATAAACCAGTGGGGAGGGCGGAGGAGGTAATACGACCATTTTACAGATGAGAAAAACAGGCTCTGAGTTTCGAGTGATGTCCTCGAGTTCACACAAAGGGCATGAATCAATGTCTTCTGACTATATTCAATTTTCTTAGTCCTTTATAATATTTCATATATGGGCCACTGCCACATATAGGGGGCCTTGGGACCAAGAGAAGCAGCCATAATGAATAGTTGAGGGCCTACTACGGAACGGTACCAGATTTTCAAATCTGTTTTCCCACAGGGTAAATGTCCTGCCTGCTCTTGACGGGGCTTCTGGTGATGTCCCAAACCTTCCTTCCATGGAGAGCAATTTTCTACACTTCAAGCCTAACCGAACCTCTGAGAAGGTGTTGGGGTGAGGGGGGGTGAGGGAGGGAACAGCGCTCACATGAGATTCTAAAAACGTCTCATTTCAAAGGCAGTGAGACAAGGATCTCTGACTAGATTCTGTTCACGTTTGTTTTCATTCATTCTATGTGGCTATATTAGTAATGTCCAGTGAGTGAGAGGTTCATCTTTATATACTTACCAATGGTCTTCTACCCATGTTCTGGAATTAAAGAAGATGAATTTTCCCGGGGGCTTTATCTTGCAAAGGTGCTGAGCGGCGCCAGACGTCCTCTGTTTATGAGAGGCGCCCTGCTTCCTCCTCTCCTTTCCACCTGCTCCAAGAGTCTGCAGACCTCACAACAGGCCTCTCCTCCTTTGTGAGCTGCCCTCCCCGACCTCCTGGCACTTCCCCGTTGCCCCTCACATCCCCGCAGCACCGGACTCGGTCTCTTACATTTCATTTTAGAAATTCACGTTGAAAGGGTCTCAGGGCTCCAGTCTACCCTGGGGATAAAGTGGTTTGTTGGAGGCCATTCTGGGAGAGAGAGATTGACTCCCGGCTGGAAACCACCCAAGTCCCAGTTCTGTCCACTGTCTCAGGCTGACTTGACTATTTATAGTTCTAGAATACACCATGTTTTCTTCTCATGAATTTAGCTTCATATTTCTTTACCTTTGTTCATCCCTTTCATTATACTCTGAATTCCTCTTTGGTTTTAATTTCTGATCTATAATCATACGGCACTGAGAAATGGCCTTCTCCCACCCGGGTAGGGGATGGCTCCCTTTGCCACCTGGGTAGGGGAAGGGAGGGGTGTGTGAGTGTGTGCAGGGGAATGGAGAAAGGAGTCAGAATTTCCTGAGCATTTAGTGTGCCCAGATTATAATCCATCTCCTTTAATCTTCTGAAGAATCCTGCAAGGCAGGTAATAATTCCACCGCCAGTTTAAAGATGAGGAAACTGAGGCTCAGAGAGATGAAAGCTGGGGTCACACAGGCAGTAACATTCACCGTTTCCGAAAACCTCTGTGCCAGGCACTGTAGGGGGTACTTGAAATAACTTCCATTCTCCACACCAACCCCACAATCCATTTTCAG
Organism: Phocoena sinus; assembly: GCF_008692025.1. NCBI lineage: Eukaryota > Metazoa > Chordata > Mammalia > Artiodactyla > Phocoenidae > Phocoena > Phocoena sinus. The sequence continues at coordinate 73,860,184 of NC_045767.1, forward strand.
TCCCTGCTACAGATGCGGAGAAGGGAGGCTCAGAAGAATGAGCTCCTAAGTGGCAGATTCGGATCCAGGACTCCACCACGTCTGCCTGATGCCACGGCCTAGACGCCAGGCAGCCGGCCCTCCGCTGCCCAACCCCGGCTCCTCTAAGCAAAGCCCCCAGTGCACGGAGCTCTCCTCTCCTCTGCTTGCAGACGCTGGCCCTCCCTGCCCGGCCCGTGGTCCCTGTCGGGCTTCCCTCCACCTCCCTGCTGCTACCCTGGGCTCGTGGCCCCGCCTGGCTGCCGTGGCCACATCTGCTCTTGCTATCAGCCTGCTGCACACTGGCCTCCAGTCCCAGCTCAGTAATAAAGACGTCCAGGGTGGGGCGGGGGCCAGCACAGCCCACAGCCCGTCTGCCTCAGCACCGGATCCTTGTCCGTCGAGATGTCTGGCTTTCGAGCTTCCTCCCTGCCGCAAATCAAAACCATCCGAACACTCTGCGGCGGGCCTGGCGCTGCGCCGGGGACCACGACGGCTCCCTGTCAGCGCCCGGCCACCGGGCTGCCCTGAGCCCCAGGTTCAAGAGCTGCGGGCCTGCCTACAGTGAGCCCCTCGTTCTGGTGAAAAGCGGGATTCCGACATTCATGTTACACCCTGCAGGGGAGAAAGCAGATGTGCTTTCTGGACAAACACACAAGCCTCTGGGCAGATCCCTCAGGAGCGAGCAGTTGGGTAACTCCAGGGCTGCACGAGCGGGGGACGGGCTGCCCGGCCAAGTCTCTGCCGGTAACTCAAGACAGGGCGCCTGGCAGTGGCCACGACGAATGACAGGGCTCTATTTGTTACAATAAATAACCCAGGAGAACTGGTGTTTTCTGCACTCCCTTCAGAGTCTAAAAGTAGAAACTTCCAGAAAGTTCTTATTGTCCTCATGACTCTCCTAATTCGGTGAGAAGAGCACAGGATCGGGGTTATCGCTGATTGTGGCAAAGATCCCGACAAGTATCCCTCACGCCTCTGCTCTCAAATACCCCCCGTCGTCTGGTTTTGTCTCTTAAAATAGAGATGGAGTTTCTCTTAATGTTTCCTGGTCAGCAATGGCAGATGACATTTGTAATCCTGGATTATTTGTTGTTGGGATTCTGTTTCTGATAACCGGGGTTTAATAAATAATAGTAGTCTTGGGGCGAGCCTGATGGAAGTCTTTGTTATTGGGTAACGCTGTAATGGAGGGGTCTGGGGTCGACGGAACCAAATCCATAGGCCCCAGCCCTCTGGGGACAACCCCTGGCTGCCATACCTCCAAACACCTGTCGTGCCCGCTATGTTTGCTGGGAAGCAGACTCCAGAAGGAGGGTTTACAAAAGTGGAAGTCAATCGCTAAGGAGTATTTACACCTCTATCAATTGTGTCTATGAAGAGTGGCTGACGAGATCCTTGGCAGAAGGCTTGCATTTGTCTGTACTTGTTTTGGCTCTGACCAGCCAGGGTTTAGGTGGTGAACACTCAGACCCAGGCGGAGAGAGGAGAAACCACAGTAAACACCCAGCTCGGCCTTTTAAGCCACCTTCAGGTGGCTGACATCTGGCGGGGGGGGAAATCCCTTTAGAACTGGTGCATTTGGATGAGGTTGAAATGGTTCAGCCAGGGTGTCAGTCTCAGAGTCCACATAACTACTCTGTAGCTAACATTAGGGATGGAGAAAGTTCTCTCAGAGACAGGGCTCTGCATGGGCAATCATTAGACATTAGCTGCCAATAATGGTGATTCTTCTGTGCTCTTAGCCAGCTTGCCAAGTGCCACGTTCTAAATGCTTTACACGTATTAACTCTTTTAATTCTCACAACAACTCAACGTGGTATGTCCTATCATTGTCCAATTCATAGCCAACTGAGACCAGGAGAAGTGAACCATTGTGCGGAGGAGGCGGGATTGGAACCCAAGCCATGGGATGGGGCTCCAGGCGCTGCTCCTGGCCTCTAGGCTGTATCATCCTGGAAGTAGGTGGGACCAGGGCATTATTCCTCCTCCGTCTTCTCCTCTCCTTGTGGACCCTGGGAATGCTTCCAGATTTTCTCTTCATTTGACATTATCCGCCTTTTGAGACTTCATCATTTTATGGGGTGAGTTCCTTGCTGTCCTCAGCAGTGAAAACCCACATTCCTTGGTGTCCTGTGCAGGCTGTGTTAGGGATGGCGTTCCCCTACAGCAGCCCTCTCATGAGGTAGGTACCACTCATTATTATCAGGATTTACAGATGGAGGCACTAAGGCTTGGAGAGGTACACACTGCTGGGAGTGGCAGAGCTGAGACTTAAACCCAGACAAAACTATGGAGCTCTGTTCTAACCACTGCTCCTTCATAGCACACCAAGAGCACGATCGTTTCTCCCTCACCCCCTCCTCTCCCGGGCAGTGAGCCCAAGAAGAAGGCAATGCCAGAGAGGTTTCGGGAAGCTCCGCCCAGGGGCCCGATGTGCTACTTCCAGAGTCCCCTCTTTTTTCTTATCTGGTAAAGGCTCTTTGCAGGATTTACACCAAGTCGTGCCTCCCACCTTCTTATTCAAACCAAACTCTGATCCCCAGGATCTTCTTTCAGCTCACATTTCCTCCAAAGCCTTCCGCTACCTGATTGTCTGCCTAGCTCAATTCCTCCAACCAGCGACCACAGAGATGGAAAAAGACGATTATAAACTAAACCTTCCATCACTCAGAGACTGCTTTGGACCATATTTAATCTAGTACCGAGAGCATTTTCGGGACATAGTAACTGCTGAATGATAAAGTCTACAATCAGAAACTTCCTCTGTTTATCATTTCAGATGAGAAGCTTTTGAATATTCTTTTATAAAAGAGAAAATTAACTTGTAAAAATACACTCAAGGCACGGAAGTAAAACACAAATACCTGTCTTCTGTGAAACATATTCAAATGACACACATATATTGAGAGCGAGACGTTCCCTTCTCTTAGTCCTCCTATAATATGCTGCTTCCCAGAGGGAACCACTTGTTAGCAGTTTGGTTTTTCTATTTCCCGAAAGTTTCCGTTGCATATAGACATATGGTTTAAAACTTAACCTCGGGAATTCCCTGGCGGCCCGGTGGTTAGGACTCTGGGCTTCCACTGCTGAGGGCCTGGGTTCGGTCCCTGGTCAGGGACCTAAGATCCTGCAAGCCATGGGGTAAGGCCAAAAGAAAAAAACCAACCAAAAAAACCCAAACACTGATCCTTGAGCAGATCCTCACACAGGGCTCGAGTGTCAGGAGAAGCACCAGCTGCTCGTTCTGTGAGAGCCATTGTGTCCGGGATGCGCCGCTCTCCTTCCCCATATCATGGGCAGAAGCTCTTGGAGTGCCTGGTACATACCGCTGGATAGCTGGGAATGAATGAATGAATGAATGAATGCAGACTGGAGACACACAACAGGTTACTTCTTTTTTTTTAAATTTTTAAAATTTTTGGCTGCGTTGGGACTTCGTTGCTGCGTGCGGGCTTTCTCTAGTTGCGGCAAGTGGGGGCTACTCTTCATTTTGGTGCATGGGCTTCTCATTGCAGTGGCTTCTCTTGTTGTGGAGCACGGGCTCTAGGCACGCGGGCTTCAGTAATTGTAGCACACGGGCTCAGTAGTTGTGGCTCGCGGGTTCTAGAGCGCAGGCTCAGTAGTTGTGGCACACGGGCTTAGTTGCGCCGCGGCATTTGGGATCTTCCCGGACCAGGGCTCGAACCCATGTCCCCTATACTGGCAGGCAGATTCTCAACCACTATGCCACCAGGGAAGCCCCCAGGTTACTTCTTTATTTTTAGAAAAGAGTGATCTTTGCTTTAATGATCATCTCTTTGGGGCTATTTGCCATTTTCTTCCTTATTCAAATTCAAACTTTTAACTGAGTGGAATGGAAGAAGCATCCGAGGTCTCCAGTATTTCAGCACCGTGAAGGAACTGGTGTTAGGTGGAAAACATACTTGGACAAAATAAAGAACGTTGGTGTCTAGAAAACCTGCTTCAATGACATCTCGAAATGATTTCCAACCTCACAGTTTTCTCATAACAGTGTTTTGTAGAGAACTAAAAGCAGAGACACGTGAATGTTTTGGTTTACATTTTATTTCCTCTGTTTAATCCACACTAGCCAGTATTTTGCAGCTTTGTCTCTTTATTACAAACTTCTTTCAGAGATGTTAGAAATTTCCATGAACTATACACCTACAAATGTGTGGGTTCCAAGCAGTTCATGTTTGCTGGAGCTCTTATATAATTTCACTCTGTCAGTCTAGGTTTTTCTGTTATGGCTAGAAGGAAGCGTTAGACTCACAGAAAAGAAAGCTTTATACTTCTATAGAAATGTGATATCACAAAAGTCGTGGGGGGTGAGGTTCCAACCTAGACTCCCTGGACTAGATATCTTTATTGGGGCCTTCCTTGGGGAGGAGAGGAAACCTTCTACAGGCAGGCACAGCCCTCCAATCAACCTCTCTCCCACTCCTGTTCCGAGCAGGCTGGCAGCCCTGCCCAGTAAGCAAACTGGAACAATGCAGCCCTTTGTACAGGCAGGCGATTTACAACACAGGCAGACAATCAGCACGGCCCTAGCTGCTACCCCTCCCTTCGGGCCTTTTCAGAAATGTCTCAGATCAAGAGAGAAACAAAGCCTCAGATCCTATTTGCAGCATTCCCTCCTCAGCTACATAATCTTAAAAACCAAACTTTCCTCACACTCACGATTCTAAAGCATGGGGAACTTCTCCTTGAGCAACTGCGGATCAAACGTCTTGTAATCTACCAATACTCACCAACAGGCACTCATTTAGAATGAATGAACTTGCAGGTGGAATCAGAAAGATCACAGAGAGAGGGTTAAGGATCAAGCGGAATTATCATGAGTTAGGCCAGCTGAAAGGCAGTTTGATGCCTTTAGAAAAATGAAATTTTTTTCTTTTTTAAGAATCTCAGCAATGCCAGCAAAGTACTTCACTGTGTGGGTATCAAGATCCTTTGGGCAAAGCAACCTAAGTGTCCATCCACAGATGAATGGATAAAGAAGATGTGGCACATATATACAATGGAATACTACTCAACCATAAAAAGAAACGAAATTGAGTTATTTGTAGTGAGGTGGATGGACCTAGAGTCTGTCATACAGAGCAAAGTGAGTCAGAAAGAGAAAAACAGATAGTGTATGCTAACACATATATATGGAATCTAAAAAAAAGGTTCTGAAGAACCTAGGGGCAGGACAGGAAGAAAGATGCAGACATAGAGAATGGACTTGAGGACACGGGGAGGGGGAAGGGTAATCTGGGACGAAGTGAGAGAGTGGCATGGACATATATACACTACCCAATGTCAAATAGATGGCTAGTGGGAAGCAGCCGCATAGCACAGGGAGATCAGCTCGGTGCTTTGTGACCACCTAGAGGGGTGGGATAGGGAGGGTGGGAGGGAGACGCAAGAGGGAGGGGATATGGGGATATATGTGTACGTGTAGCTGATTCACTTTGTGATACAGCAGCAACTAACACAACAATGTAAAGCAATTATACTCCAATAAAGATGTTAAAAAAAAAAAAGATTCTTTGGGCATAATTCAGTCATACCCACGATTAGTAACAGGGACACTGGTTTGGGAGGCATATCTTGGATGGGGACAGAAAATAGTATTGGGATTTCCAGCTCGGGTAGGTCTCCTCTTCTCAGCAGATGCTCAGAAGCCAAGGTCTGGATGCAGCCGGTCAGTTGTAAATAACAGTTCAGGGATATTAGTTGGCTTTAGGAGTCGCGTGGACAGCACGATTACCTAACAACGGGAGGGGCAAACACACCACAGACAATTAGGAGAGCCAATCCCAGCTTATTAGATGATGAGAAATAAAATGCAACACATTTCTTTGGGGGAAGGCATGGAGTGGGTACTGTGGAGAAAAAGGCAGAAGGCGGCAGCTTGAATGCCACCGATGCTAGCGTCCTGGGTGTAAGGAAGGGCGCACGGGCTGGGAAGGATGGCTGGTGGGACGGTGGGCTGAGTCTGCTGAGCCTTTAACCAGTGGGCACTGAGCAGGGCTGAGCCCAGCCACCACCTTGCTGCTGAATTGAACTTGATCAGACCGTTGCTTTGTGATCCAGTAACGTGACCTCAACAGAGAGGTCTCTCCCTCTTCTAGGGAGCCTTTGCTGCTTCAGGGAAAGAGAGACGGCACACTCGAGAGCTGGCTGTCGCTGTGGGTAATAATGATGACGGCTGTATTAATTTCTTAGTACCCCAAACTTCAATAACAGAAAGTTACTGTCTCACACTTCTGGAAGCCAGAAGTCCAAGAGCAAGGTGTTGGCAGGGTTGGTTGCTTCCAAGGGTTGTGAGGGAGAATCTTCCCTCTTAAGCTCCCTTACGTCTTCACATTGTCTTCCCTCTACGTGTGTCTGTCTCTGTGTCCACATTTCCCCTTTGATCAGGACACAGTCATACAGGATTAGAGCTCACCCTAATGACCTCATCTTAATTTGATCATCTGCAAAACCTATTTCCAAATAAGGTCACATTCACAGGTACTAGGGGTTCAGACTTTAACATCTTTTGGGAGGGACACCGTTTGACCCATAACAATGATGATAATAATGATGATATCTGCTAATATTTATTAGTTCTTATGGTGGGTCCCGCACTGAGGATGATCTCATTTAATATCCATTTAATCTTCATAACAACCCTATGAAGTAGCTACATATATTATTCCTATTTTGCAGATAAGGAAAATAAAAGTACAGAAAGGTTAAGCAACTTGTCCAAGGACACACAGGAAGCAGAAGCCGTTGAGTCAGGATTCCAACCCAGGCAGGCTGGCTTCAGCGTCCAAGTGTCTGTCTGGTCACTCCTCTATCATCAAGGGCTCTGGGAAGGCTGCTAACTTCCCTAGTCCACATGGACCTTTGGGCCTCTCTGGCCTGTCGTCGTGATGCCCCTTTCTGCTTCCCTGAGACTGGGCCGTTCTTCTGGGGCAGATTTCCCTCTGTAGCACTGGGAGAGCTCATTCCCCAGGGCTGGGCTGGAGCAGTGATGCGCTCTGTCAGGCTGGTGAGGTTTTGCCCAGGCAGGGGTTGTACACCCAGTAGATAAGGGGGTGACTATGGGAAGTGGGAAGGAGGTATGAGTCAGGTGCCACAGCCCAGACCCTGAGCGTGGGGGGTCGCAGGCCGGCAGCAGGCCTGGCTTCAAGGGGCCACACCGCCTGGCCAGGCCTCTTGCGGGGAAGCAAGTTGGCACTCACACCTCACTCTCTACCCCTCCCACCCCCAAAGCTATCCCAGGTGGAACCAAAGCAATGAATTAACCAACTCACTGGCCAAAAACCAGAGCCTACGCTCCAATGTGGAGGAGAAGCTGAGGGAGGGGAGGAGAGAAGGAAGCATTTTATAATTTTCTTGTGCTTGTTGTTGTTAAAGAAATGAGGTTATTAAAAAGTTTTCTGTTTAAAACAAAAATTAATCTTTGAAAGCAGTGATGTTACTATTTTTTGAAAGAGAATTATCCTTGAAAATATATGGCTAATGTCAGCCAAGTCATATTTCTGGCAGAAAAAAATACACAACAATCTGTGCTCACATCTTTCCTAGAAAGCCATGTGATGAGAGTCTGAGGGCAGATAGTGAATATTAGCACCCCCTTATCACATGGTGTAGATGCCATTTGAATATGTGGCTCTGGAGAGAGAGGACAGGGTCTCTACTCACTCCTCCGGGGCTTCTGGGCCAGGTCCAACAGATGGTTGAGTCTGGCGGTGCCCAGACCAGCACGCTCACCAGATGCTAGTAGAGCCCGGCTCCACCGCGGATGGGCTACATGCCCCGGGGAGGGTCACTTCACCTGGGGCCTCACTCTATCCTACCCAGAAGAAAAACAACAGCCCCGAGCTTGTAGCACTGTGGCAAGGATTACAGAAGGCCAAGTGCGTAGAGCACGTGAGGTGCTCAGCGATTCTGAGCTGCTATTTGATGGTGTTTTGTGATTGCGTCATAGGCCTCCTTCTGAATCTTATGAAAGCTAAAAACTCTCTAGAAAAATATGCATATGTGTACACACAAGATTCTGAATATAGTTTTAGGTGAGGTTTAGGTGGATAACTAGGACTCATAGACAGGTTAAGAAACCCTTATTCAGATATTTAAAAAAATGCCCACATAAAGACAAAAATCCTTTGCATAAGAATAGACTCTTGAGAGGTAGGAGAGGCCAGGGAAGCTGATGGCCACAGCCCCTCCCCTGCCCTCCTGCTCGCCAGGCTCCACCACCGCTGCCAGCCCCTGGGGTCCTTAGCTCCAATGCCAAGATGGTGAATTCCTCTCTGGCTGAGGTGAGGGCAAGTGTAATGGCTAGAGTGAGTCCCATAGGATGGTTAAGTCTTATCAACAGGGTTGAGGAACTTGGAGGGGAAAGGTTGTAGACTCGGTTGATGCATTCCCCCTATTCAGCTCACCGCAGTTATTGGGGTGGACTCAGAGGAGATAAATGCGCCAGAGCCATCTTCCCCAAGTGTAAATCTGATTGTATTTATCCATAGGTTTAAAATCCTGACTGCCTTCCCTCCACCATTTATAAGCCTGACCCAGTGCTGTGGGATAGAATAAAGAAAGAAGAACGAAAGAAATAAGGACAGTCTAAGAGACCTCTGGGACAACATAAAATGTACCAACATTCAGATTATAGGGGTCTCAGAAGGAAAAGAGAGAGAGAAAGGGCCTGAGAAAATATTTGAAGAGATAATAGCCGAAAACTTCCCTAACTTGGGAAAGGAAACATTCTCAAGTCCAGGAAGTGCAGAGAGTCCCATACGGGATAAATCCAAAGAGGCACACACCAAGACACATATTAATCAAACTGACAAAAATTAAAGACAAAGAGAAAATATTAAAAGCAACAAGGGAAAAGCAACAAATAACATACAAGGAAATCCCCATAAGATTATCAGCTGATTTTTCAGCAGAAACTCTGCAGGCTAGAAGGGAGTGGCAGTATATATTTAAAGTGATAAAAGGGAAAAACCAACAACCAAGAATACTCTACCCAGCAAGGCTCTCATTCAGACTGGATGGGGAAATCAAAAGCTTTACAGACAAGCAAAAGCTAAGAGAAACCAGCACCACCAGACCAGCTTTGTAACAAATCCTAGAGGAACTTCTCTAGAGGGAAAAGAAAAGGCCACAACTAGAAAAAGGAAAATTACGAATGGGAAAGCTCACGAGTAAAGGCAAACATACAGTAAAGGTAGGAAATCCTCCAGACATAAATATGATATCAAAATGCACTTGAAATTAAGAGACCAGCAACTTAAAACAATCTTGTGTGTATATAGACTGCTATATCAAAACCTCATGGTAGCCACAAACCAAAAATCTGTAAGTCCAACCGTCTTAGAGAGCATTCCAGGACTTTAGAGACTGAGGGCTGTTCAGCACTCCACACCCCACCACACCCCCTGGCCACCACACACCCCTCACCACTGGTTCCACATTCCAGCCACCCTAAATGATCTGCAGTTTCACAAATGGCACTTTGGGGATGCTTCTTCATCTGGAACGAGAGTTCCCAACTCTTTGCCTGAAGTCCTCTTAATCATCCTTCAATAATCTACTCAGGCATCACCACCTCCCAGAAGCCCTCCCAGACCACTCCTCTCTGAAGACTGAGGATGTTCCCATGGCTGTTGGTATCACATTGTATTCCTTGTTTCTTTGTTGTGTGCCGGCACAGTGCCTGATACCTAGTAGGTCCTCGATATAGTGAGTTAGCCAATGACTGATTAAATGAATGAACAGAATCAAGACTAGGAAGGAGGCAGTGAGTTTAGCCAGCAGGAAGCTTTTCACACCAGGAGGCTCTGGTATCTCAAATAGCTCTGCGTAAATTTGTTTCAGATCAGTTCAGCTGAAAACCCACTTGTCTAAAATGCCGATTTTGAAGAACAAGCAGGATCACGCCACTAACATTTCCTTTATAGTATAATAGTGATGGTCCTTAAGCATTTTCACATCTTAGGCGGCTTTTGTTCTTCAGAACGCTTTTGAGCATTTCCTGTTTTTGAGCGTATTCGACAAAAAGCATTTCTGCCTTATTTGACTGAAACAGTCCTTAAAATTATAAAAAGTTAGCTAGATGGGGGGAAATGGCACTCAAAAATGAAAAAGAAAATGCTTAAAGCAATCTGAAATTGGCCTGTTGGATATGAAATTTAAATTTTATGAACATAGTCATCAAATGTGTGATATGAAGTAAATTAAGCACTAGAGCTCCTTTCGGAGGACTGGCTTTTTCCCAGGCAACCAAGGGCACTGATGAAAATTTCCATCAGAGAGGCAAGGGTGAAGGACACCAGGGTGCCTCTGAACCAAGCCCCTAAAAAGCTGCCTTTGGGGCTCCACACAGGCTCTCTACTCCAGCTGAAGGAGGGGCATCTTGTCTCTGTCCTCAGCCCACCCTGGCTCCTGCAAGAGTGACCCAGCCTGCTAGCTTTCTCTCCACCTCTGCTTCTCCGGGTCATAACTTGTAGGTGCCAGCATCTTCCTGTTCCATTTCTGCTGAACAGGGGGAAGCCGGCAACCCAGGATTTAGACTCCATATCCCTCTGGTTTCTAACATTGTGAAGTGAAAGGAGAGGGGGGTAAAAAATAGTTTTTCTCTATTTTTCTTTTGACCTTGGGAGATGCTTCCCAGTAAAAGCGACTAATACGCACAGGTACCAACACGCATATTCATCCAGCTGATGAACTGGTTTTGGAGCACATGTCAGATTCAAGGCACCACTCACCCCCATTAGCACAGGTGCTGCACGTACACACGCACGTACACACGTGTGTTAAACATAAAATGTTTGTATCGTTAAAACAGTGGGGCAGTGGATTAATTAAAAAGACATGACGAGCTTTCTGGAAAACTCACTGCCTTCTCATTGCCCGAGGGGTGAGTGTGCTGTGCTTAGGCTCTCCTAAGGAACCTGATGAGATTTCAGACGCCTCTTAGCTTTTGTCCCTCATGATGGTTGTTTAAAAAGAAGTCTCTTGAGGGAAAACAACAAGAACAAAAACCTTCCACTGTAAATGACTTCAGCGTTGTTACGTGGATTGCTACAAATATCAGAGACACATGAAGTGCGTAGGAACGAAGGGTAATGTTAAGAGGAACGATATGAACAGTGTAATGCCGTCTAATATTTCCAATTATAAGGCCCTGAGCTAACTCAGGTAAAAATAAAAATTTTGAATCTCACTGACATTTTCCTTAGAGTAAGAAACTTCAGAACAAATTAAATGTAGACCAAAAAAAAAAAAAAGGAAGTCACTTGACTCTTCTCTCTGGGGCTTCAAATTTTAGAATAACCTGGAGCCACGGTATACATCCAGGATTTAGGTATCCTTGAACCTCCACAGTTGTGCAAAATTGTATGCGTATGAGCATATTTCTGGGTCTAATTTTTTTTTCCTCTTACATTCTCACTAAATGTTCAGCTCCAGAAATGTAGATGCCCATGAAAGTGTGGCTGGGCAACGTGCACTAGCCCATGAAGAGCTGTGATGGCAGGGTCGGCTTGGTCACTCGGTCTTCCTCTGTTTCCTGAGCTGGCCTTTCCCTGTATTTTCTGGAGGGGTCCCTCCCTGTTATTTTCCTCCCACAATCGCAGGCTTCTGCTGGCCTCTTGGCCACGACCCAGCTACAGGGTTCAGCCTGCAGAGCTGTCTGGAATGAGAGAGGCCGGTGCTGAGCACACGTACCCCAGACCAGGGCAAGCCTGCAAAGTCTCCTGCTCATGGCTGTGGCTGTTTGCAGTGGGGTTGAGAGGTTGCCTCTCTGATCCTTTTTTTTTTGTAGTCAGGAAGGAGGGCCTTCTCCAGCTGCCCACTTTCTCTCAGCACGTTTACCAAGAACCACAGACGGAGAGCGGAGAAAACACCCCATTTTAGAGTATAGCAACCATCCTCGAGGACTAGCAGCTGCTAATGGGGTTTCCGGATTCCACTGTTTCATGCTATCCTTACCATCTTTTGTAAAAGAGAATTCATTTCTGGATGTGCCTTAAGTGACTTCTATCGGCAGTTTCCTTTGAAGAGCAGATCCCCAAATGCCTTGCAAATCTCAGCTTACCAGCCTTCTGCTCCAGGGGAAGCCGGTGCCATCTGAAGGAACCTCTTGCCTCCAAGCCCCCAGGTATTCCCATCACAGCACCTGCCTATGTTCCCGGAACACTCATGTCTAGCTGGAGCTTCCGTGTTTAATGTCAGTCAATCACTTACTATTAGAATGTAAGTTCCATGAAAGCAGGAACGAGTCTGGCTTGGTCACCGCTCTATCCTCAGCACAAAGAACAGTGCTTGGCACAGAGCAGATGCTCAATAAATGTTTACTGGATAATCGACTAATCCGGTTTAAGAGACTGTAAGTTCCTGCACCTGGGTCCAAAAAGCACCCACGTCGATATACAGTAGGTACGGATCATAGCAACTGATACAAAAGACAGAGTGGTTTTAGTTGTCCATAATCCCAGAATCAGTAACAGGTTGGCGTAGTCTACAGAAAAGCTGCTTTTATCTTATGCTTCAATAATGCAGGTACGGTTTCTAGTATTCAGTATGCAATGAATAATCACGACAGCTGGTGCCAGGTCCTGTTTGAGGGATTAAAGTAAGTGCAAAGTCCTGAGGCTGGAGGGGAGCAGGCCAGCAGAAGGGTGGTAGGAAAAGAAGGCCCAGCGGCAGGGAGGGGCCGTGGTAGGAGGAGGAGGGGGCCCCAGTGCCTCTGCACTGATCAGCCCATGGCAAGGGCGCTCAGTTGTAAGTGAGCATGAGAGGGAGAGACCTGGGGGCCCAGGAGAGCCGCCCGGGAGCTGAGGCACTCAGGTCCACGGCACGGGATGGGGTGGGGAGGCTGGAAGAATTGAAGATACTCGGTTTGGAGAAGAGTGGCCCTGGGGGAGGACCTGTGGAGGAGGAGAGAGGCTGATCTGCTCATAGATTCTGTGTGGCCCAGGAGTTAGGGGCAGCAGCGGTGACACAAGCAGCAGGCAAGGCTGCTCCTGAAGCCCCAGGTTCTCTGAGCCACTCTCTCTGCAGACGATTTGAGCACAAGGTCGGTCAGATTGCAGCCGAGCCACTGAGCCACTACAGATCTCAGGTCTCTGCTGTCAAACTCAGGTCACACGGCGTTGAAAACGTCTGCATTTTATCCTTTTAGAGTGGAGATTAACAGTCTGGCAGGCTATTAACAATGCGTCGCTGTTCGGAAGAGTTAAAAGTTTGGTTCACCGTGTTAGGGGCAGTGAGAAGTGTGCTTTCTGATAAAAAAGGATGTCTTGCTCAAAAAGGCAATTGCTCACCAAACAGACCCTGAACACTGCGGACGGAGAGGGTGTGAGACAAGGCCGAATTTACCACTTTATCAGAAATTCCACCAGCTATGACCATGACAGGTGTGAGTAATGGTAGAAATGGTCACAGCCAATGACTGGTCACTCCCCTGTTCAACAACATACCATGGCTCCCTAGGTACAGGTCACCTTCCTAAGTAGGGTGTCTGGAGACCCTCGGAAACCAGGCCTTCTCTACGTCTCAGGTGTCCCGGCCACCCTGACACCAAGCCAGTTCTCCTGCCTCACATCAGGCCGTCAGGCCACAAGGCTTCCGGAGCTCCTGCCCTGTGCTCAGGCCTGGGAAGGCCCAGCCTCTGTCCTCAAGGAATTCGTGTGTTTGCTTGAGGAGGCTTTGTCAGCAACGGGAAGCAGCCCCTGAGTGCTGCACTACAGAGTACAGATTACGGACGCCAGCAGAGATGGGGGCTCCTTGGCTGGCTGAGTGCGTATACACAGAGTGGGTGGAGCTGGGAGACAAGGGCACTGTACACTACCCCCCACCCAGACCAGCAGCCAGGCGTGGCTGGAATACCCCCTGGGCTCCGTGTGCCTGTGGTGGACAGTCCCCCACGTAAGCCAGGGTCCTACCTGAAGCACTGCACTGGCATCTCTGTTCTGCTTTCTCTAAACCACAGAAAGCCGCTGGCTGCATGCAGACATGGCAAAGCTGAAGACAGGCCCCGAAAGCAAGTCTCAATTGGGCGGGGGGCGAGGGTCAATGGGAAGGTGTCCCAGGCTCCCGGTGCCCCAGCAGGACAGTTCTGAGGCCCCTCAGCCCCCAGAGGACAGAGCCTTGGTTGCCCATAAGTAAGCAGCCGGGCAAGGCACTCTTTTCCCAACCACTCTGCCCCGTAGCCTAAATGAGAAAACGGAGGGCTTTTCTCACTCCAATCACCTAGCTAGTAAAAGGCGGAGGGAGGATGCAGACTCGGGCCTGGAAAACCTAGAGGGCTGTGTCTTAACCACCGGGCATTTGCATGGGGAGGAGGACGGGACCTGGCAGGAGGCTACAGAGGAGAAAGATACTACACTTGTCATTGTCATGACAAGGGGCCTTCCCAAACTCCTCCAGCCCCATCCTCTCCCTGCCACAGGGCGGAGATGGTCCCCGGGAGTCACCCTCAATTATCTGGAGCCTGGAAAGCAGCCAAAACTCTTGAGTAATTAAGGACCGATTGGACGCCAGAGAATACAAGCCCTGTAGGAATTGGGAATAGCGCTTCAGCACTCGCCACCCAGAGGTAGGAGAGGTCTCCCCCTTCCCTCAACCCACAGCAGGTCCTGGCCCCGGGACAGGCAGAAGAAGCAGGGGGAAAGGAGGCAGCGGGATGGAGATAGGAGCGCGGGGGAGCCTAATGAAGGCCCTGGTCCGCCCTCCCCACTCCTGCCTCAGGCCTCCCGTTCAGATCATATCACTGAGGACTCGGTACCTGGGTTCCTGGCTTCAGGGATGGCACAAGGTCTTTGATCATTTTGGCTTCCGAGACTGTGACCCCGCCCACCACGAAGAGAATCAGAAGAGGGTGGTCGCTGGGATGAGGCCGGCTCACCTGCAAAAGAAACCACCCCCGGCGTCAGAGGCGTCTTCAGGTGAGAGGAACAACCCTCAGAGAGGGTGGGATCTGTTAGGGGTCGGATGTGTTAGTGGTCTGTGAGCGCACTGACCAGGAACACGCACAGCATGTCACCTTCCTACAGCCCTTGCAATAAATATTTTACTGAAAGCAAAGTTACAGGAGTAACTATTAAACTACAGTAGCTACAGGAGCACTATTAAATACGCAGAGAAGACCGAGGGCAACTTCCCCTCCTGTTCGGTCTGCAGGTCTCAGCATAAGCATGCTCCTGCCTTACAGAGCTCCGTGCATCTCCTTCCAAGCACGCGCCACAGCCTGGGGTCATCGTCTCTCCCCTGACGGCCGTCTCCTCTAATGGAACACAAGCTCCACGAGGCGGTGATCTTGTCTGCCGGGTTCACTGCTAAATGCCTGGTGTGCCTAGCGCAGTTTCTGGCTCAGAGTAGGTGCTCAGTAAATGTCTGTGGAATTGACGGATGGTTAGGGCCCTAGGAGGGGGCGGTGGAGGGTGGGCAAAGATGCAAGAGCCCTGCACCCACCCTCGAGTGCAAACTTCACGCCCTTACCTTCTGCAAACCAGCCTCAGTCAGCTGAGGTTGGCCTCGGCCAGAGCTGAGGCCCTGCTCCGCGTGCAGCATTGCACCGGAGGTCGTGGAGAATTCCTCCTGGTGCCTCATGATTCCACCAGTGAGGCAAAGTAGTATAAAACAACTAAAATGAGGGCTTCCCTGGTGGCGCAGTGGTTGAGAGTCCGCCTGCCGATGCAGGGGACACGGGTTCGTGCCCCGGTCCGGGAAGATCCCACATGCCGCGGAGCGGCTGGGCCCGTGAGCCATGGCCGCTGAGCCCGCGCATCCGGAGCCTGTGTTCCGCAACGGGAGAGGCCACAACAGTGAGAGGCCCGCGTACTGCAAAAAAAAAACCCCCCCAAAACCAAAAACAAACGAAAAAAAACAACTAAAATGAGAATGTCTCCCAGTAATCTCTCAGAAAATGTGCAAGGCCAACATATAGACCTAGTGACTAACTGAAGGGGACGAGAGGGGGTTCCTGAAGACAGTGTGTTTGAGCCCTACCTGGAAGCCCAGGATGGTTCGGTGAGAAGTGGGCAGAAGTGTTGTGAGCGAAGCGCCGCAGGCAAGCGGTCACCAGGTCGGGGGAGCAGGCCAGAGGCCCAGCCGGGACAGCAGCATGGAGTCATTATGGGAAGGATGCTGTCAGCTGCCTGCATGGCCACTGAAGCCCGAGGTGGGAGAAACAGGCTTGACTCCAGCCAGGAGGGTAGACAAAGGTGGTAAATGTCTGTACTCATTCACTCCCACTAACACACAAGCCATCTTTGGGCCAAGGGACGGTCCCTTGGAGCAGCAGGGTGGGACATCAGGCTGACAGGAAGAGAGGAAGCCCCTGCTCTTACCCCAACTCCAACTCCTTTCTCAATTTGGTTCTTTTGACTCCCCTGCCTAAATATACCCACTTTCCAATGTCTTGTTTTAAAAACACTTAAAAAGGTAATACATTAAGTATTTCCAGTTATGTAAGTTGCTCCTTGGCTTCTGGAGAGGAAACTCAGAGTGGATGCGGGGGAGGGAGGTAGAGAAATAGGGGAATGGAGGGAGAGAAATGAAAGGCAGAAAGAAAGAAAGAAAGAAGGAAAAGTAGGTCTAAACTTTTTCAAAATGGGTGGTGGTGAACACTGAAAAAGTTATAAAACTCTTTGATCTTTACCTCACCCCACCCCCCAACCTTCTGCGCTGTAGCTCCATCCCCTTGACTGCATTTGTTGACTGCTGTCTTCCAGTCCGAGTACCACACACCCACGGCCATCCTGCTTTTGTTCCACTGTTCCCCTGGAGCTGCTCTCACTGCAGTCACCAATGGCCGTCATATGTAGGAGTCGATAGACAGTTCTTTGTCTTCATTTAACTGGACTTTTCTGTGGCATTTGTCACAGTGGCTAACACCCTTCTTGGCTTCCACAATAGCACACTGTCTTGGTTATTTCTTTTACCTTTCCACTGATTTCTTCTCAAATTCCTTCATAGGTTCCTTTTCTTGGTCTGCCCTTTAAGTGTCGACACTCCTTAGGGTTCCATCTTCGGCCCCTTGCTTTTCTCACTTGAGGACCTCATCTACTCATATGCCTTCAATAATCTTTTATAGGCTTCCCAAATCTATGTCTTTAGCATCACTATTGAGTTGCTGTGGCCATCTCCACCTGGATGCCTGCTGGGATCCCTCAACTCAACAGATTTCAAATTTGATGCATGATCTTTCCCCAAGTCTATTCCTTCTGTTGACTTTCTAAGAGCATCACCTCCTTCACAGTCACCTGAGCCAGACCCTTGAGAGTCATCTTGGACTGTGCTGTCTTTTTCATCTCCCAGATCAAGTCCTGTTAATTCTTCCCCCTCCAATTCACTGATCTCTCCTTGATTTCCACTATCCCTGCTCTGGTCGGCTCTCATTCCTTCTTTGCTAGATTATTGTTAGAGTCTCCCCGTCTCCGGTCTGGCCACACACACACACCCCCGCCCCGATCCAGTCTCCTTGTTCCTGCCTAAGTAAGCTTTCGAAAGTGCAAATATTTATTATTGAATTTTTGTGCGTTATCTTATCCGATTGTCAAAAATCCTTAGGAGGCAAATACAATCATTGGCGTATTTTACAGATGGAGAGACTGAAGTTTACACGTCGTGACTAAACCTTGGAGCCAGGGGCCAAACTGCAGAGGCCACACTCTTAAACACCCCTCAGCTCCATCACATGCTCACGTTCTTTCCGGGGAGTCTCCTAGCTCTGAGGATAAAGTTCAGACTCCTCAATCCAGTATATAAGGCTCTTCTCACGTGGCTTTGCTTTATGCCTCTATTTTCATCTCCTCCATATGCACTGTTTGCTGGAGTCACTCACGAGGACTTGAGCCATCCATGAATGCAAGGTCTTTTTTAAAAACCTTTTTGTTAAACATACAACGCTTTACTGAACATTTGCACTGAAAGGAGCGTTTATCACAAGTGTGCAGTTGAATTTACTTTCGCAAACTAAACAAATCCTTGTGACCAGTACCCGGATCAGGAAACAGAAAGCCAGCACTCTGGATCCCCACTCAGGCCCCCTTCGTGTCACGACCTCACCAAGGGGTAACTGCCGTCTTGACTTCTAGCCACCCGATATCAGATTTAGTTTTGCTCAGTGATATACCCTGGGGATTTGTCCATATTAGGAGGAAAGATCTTTAGCCCACAGGCATTGGTTGGGACCACACCAGTGGGTTTTGGCCTGTCTGTGCCCATGACATTCCAGTTATTAAACAGTTAGAGCACCAACTGCGTCATCTTGTTTTATGTGGCACGGACAGTTTCCTCTGTGTAAAGTACCCCTGCCTCCCCTTCTGTACCTCCTTCCTTTTTACCCTCTTTAAAAGGCACACTCGCCTCTAAAAGTTCCCCCTAACCACTCTCAACTCCTGCCCCATGACCCGAATCTGACAGATACCTCTGCCTTGGCCTTGTCACACTGGACTGCGACCTTGATAGACCTATCTCCTCTCCTAGGCTGTAAGCTACTGGAGGGTAGGGATTGATCATATTTATCTCGGTATTTTGGGGTCTGAGCATAGAGCTAGCTCATGATAAACTTTCAACAAATGTTGTATGAATAAAATGAATGAATGAGGTCCACAGGGTAACTGGAGATATTCTTCTTTTCTTTGAGATCTTTTAGACACTCTCTCTTTGCTTTACGTGTGGTTCTTCCTGGCTGAGTAACTAACCGGGGTTCCTTCCAACCCTACAAACAATTGTTTCTCACTTAATGGCTCCAGAACTTCAAGTGGTACAGTATGTTCCCAAAGACATATGCTTTCCATAAGAGAGTCTGGACTCTGAAGTACATTGTGAGAATCTTGGAAGGATGTATTGAAAGATGAAAAGGAAAAAAGAAATGAACAGCAACAACAAAGAACAATACCCTTTGGCCAACGAATTGAGGGAATGTTGATTGTGGTACAAATTAACGGGCCCCATTAATGCATGTTGCTGTTTGCCATTTTGGTTTCTGTTTAGATTTATGTTTTGATACCAGATTTCCTTTTAGAACATGTCAAATCGGCAGGCTATTGGGAAGTGGAGCCTTTCCAGTCTTTTCCATCAGGATAACACATTCCTTATAACCAGCCACATTCGGCTGAGTCCCATTTGTATGTGGGTTCATGGTGTAAGGCACTTTGATGATGAAAGAGTTAAGCGTCATTACTGCCGTCACAAACACACAGATTAATAAAGCAAGTCAGGCTCATTGCTCTTTCTTTCATTTTCTAAACCTTCACTGGCTGGGATTTTAAGACGTCAGGTTCTGGTCAGAGAAGACAGTTTCTCCCCACCATCCATCCAGCCTTTGAAGCAGGGGCTGCCGACACCTTCTCTGCAGCTGTGGTCCCGAGAGCGCTCTTTGATGTCCTGACTGGTTTTCTATGAGAAGGGTTTCCTCTGCTCCCCGTTTCTCTGGAGTTCTCCAGGCGTTCCAAGAACCCAGCTGCTGATTCTCCTCCAATCTGTTTCTCTACATGTGTGACTTACTTGTCCCCAGCACAGGCAAGGGTCAGGTCCCCCACCCTCCAACGATGGGCCGGGCCTCGTAGGAGGGAGACAGCGTAATGGGAGCGTTGGCCCAAAGGGCACTGGGCCCTGAGACCCGCCATGCTGACTTTGAAGGTGGCTTGGTAATGGCTTTTCTCCCAACAGGAGGAAGTAACAGCACTGCCACTGCCGCCAAACACTTCACGTCTAGCACAACCTTTTACTCATTTATTCATCCAGTCCACAAATATTATTGAGCAACTACTGTGGGCCAGACACTGCTCTAGGCACTGGGGACTCCGCACGCGAACGAACCCGAGAGGACTCCCTGCTGCACAGAGTTTATATTTCGTTGGGGAGAGTGACAAAATACAAAAGTAAATTGGTAAGTGAAGAAGGTGATAAGTGTTGTGGAGGAAAATAAAGCAGGGGGTGGGGCAAGCATTACTCTGCACAATCTTGGACTCTATGAAGTAGGCAGAAGGTCCATTTTACAGATGGAGACAGTGAGGCTTACAGAGGTGAAGCGACTTGTCCCAAGTTTTCCAATTCATAAGCTGTAGCGTTGAGACAGAAACCCAGGTCTGTCTCATACCAGAGTGGGATACATTCCACATGCTCTCATTTATAAACAGATTCTTCAAACTGAAAGCATTTTTACTAGCTTTCATCTCTTAAAACTCTGTACTTTTAGTTCTTCAGCAACGTCAGCCAATTACCAGGTTCCTCGTGGGTCTTTATTTAATCTCATCGCAAAGGCTGCCACCTGCCAGAGTCACTCTGCCATTAGCTCAGCCTAACTGTTGCGTTTGCTGCAGTGGATGGCTTCCACTTTCCAGAAACTTCCTCCCCAACCCTCTCTGCTTTCTAAGCCCTCTCAGTTTCTCTTCTTCCTCATGGATTCTCCTCTTGCTTGACCTGCCCCATCATGTACTGTGTTCCTGACTGCTTGGGCCTCTTCTCGCAAACACCGTCCCTGGGCGGCCCTATCCTGTCCACGGTCTGGGCCTCACATGGGCCAGTGGCCCCTCAGCTCTGCTGAGCTGCAAAGCTGTCTCACAGGCACCTAAACTCTAAAATGCAAGTTATTTTCTTCTCCATTCCTGCTTCCAAGTCAGAGAGAACGTTAACACCTGCCATCCAGCCATCCCTGACTGGGTGACTGACCCTGGACAATGTTCTCTCATTTATTTCCACATCCCATCAATGCCCGGTCCTGTGGGACCCGCCGGCGCTGCATCACTGCCCTCATTCCCTCGGCCCCTACCTCACCCCGACTCTCATCTTCTCACCTTCTCTCCCCAACCTGATGCTAGTCTGGCCACGTTCCCCCACCCCCTCGCTCAGTGCTTCCAGGTGATCTTTATAACACATACACTGGTTATAAATTCCAAAAAACATTCCATGGAACCTCATTGTTTTTGGTCAATTGTCAAGCCTCCAGCCCTTCGCGATCTGCCTTCTATTTATTTCTCTATCTTACCTTCTTCCACTCTTCACAGGCTGCTCTTAGACCCAGCCATTTGGAGCTACCTGGAATTCCTTTCATGTAGCCCGGCATTTCATCACTTTGTTCCTCACTCCTACTGGTTGGACACACTGAGCTCCCCCTTCTCTGTGTCCTCACACCCCACCCAGATACCACTTATCTCTCGTCCCCTCAACCCTCAATGTTCTTGTCCATCTCCCTAACAAACTGTAAGCTCTCCAATGTAAGCTATGCTATGGAAGGTAGGATGGCTACTTTGTCTCTGTATCTTCCTTACCCACAAGAGTGACTAGCACACGAGAGGCTCTTGATAATTGCTCATAGGCAAACAAAGTTCGTAGCCTGCCAAAACCAAGTTTTTGTTTCACGATTCCTACCAAAATCCATCTCACTAGAACTTATGGATCATATTTAGCAAATGTTAGACAAAAATCAAACCACAGTATGTAGCATAATTAAGAAGAAGAAAATATAAACAACAGTTATAAATAGTATTGCAAATAGATTCCAAGACTTGTGCTGATTTAATCAACAAACACCAAATGCTAAGATGTTTTCCTCTTGTCAGAAATGCCATAAAGTATAATGGACCTAAGCCAACAGTTCACGTCTGAGTCTCATTTTTCTTGTGCAAACAGTGAGGACCTGGACTAGATGTCCTCCAGGCACGTCCAGCTTTCCCAGTCCAAGGACCTGACCTCAAATTGCACCTGAGGCTCATCACTTTTGCCCTTTATCCTTACAGCATCCTTCACCACTGCTGTAGATGCATCTGTAGGTATCTGTCCCGCCCACACATGAATAGTCTCCTCCATCCCCACGGCCATGGGGTGGGCTCCTGGCAGCCATGTAATTATGGTGTGATCATACCCCCCAACTTCAACTGAACGGTTCAGGAATGGGCCCCGACCCAGGCTGGGCCCACTCGAGACCCTTCACTGGGAATCAAGACTTGACCTAAGACGGACGAGGCCCAGTCAAAGCTGAGCTCTTAAGAAGCACCAAAAGCCGTGGCATAGCTCTCCAGCCATTCACTCAACTCATATTTATTGAGTACGTACACGGTGCTAGGGCTGTTCTCGGCAGCTTCTGCAGGCCACAGCAAGCCTTCAAGAACTGTCTGGTTTCCTGGTGGCTCTCTAGTTCTTGGGCCCAATCCTTCCTGAGGCCCACCGCAGTGCCGCCCTTAGGTTCCCGGTGAGGCCCCCTCGGTCCTCATAATGAGGACTTTCTTTGATGGAGTTCGTGCAACCTGGTGGCAGCTTAATTGCCACTGAAGTGTTTCAACTCTTACCCCCTCACCACCTCCAGCTTTTTAGGGCTACCCTGAGCAGTTGTGCCCTCTCTCCTTGTGGGCCTTCTTCTATTGCTGCCTAAGGCCATGGAGCTCTCACAGGAACTCATACTAAGGGCCCAGAGGCAAGCACTGGGTCTTCTTTGAGTGTTTTTCATAAATCTTTTCTCTTTTCCAATGAAGCACAGCCATATAAGAAATGGAACAACAACACAAAGTTCCACAATGCTCTTAAAAGGAGGTAAAAGGGCCTCGCGTAAGTGCATTAGATACAAACCGACGCTCCTCACAGCAGTTCCAGCAGAGAAAACATCTTGACAAATCAAGTCCTTTAGTCAAAACAAGTTGGAGTCCAAACACATGGAGTAGATATAAAATTATATTATTTTCAGGAGACTGAAATCCAAACCACAAATTCCAGAAACGCATTTTCAAGTGCTGCCTATTAGACATGCTCGTTTTAAATTAAATTGTGAGAGTGGTAAGGTATGGTTCGCTTTATTTACTAGATCACTATCAAGCTTTTCTCTACAGGGATCAAGGTGCTCCACGCACAGGCATTTGGAGAGAAGACTTGACTGTTTAAAAAATGTGGCGTTCTGTCAAAGCTGTTTCTCTCGGGTTTGATAGTCCCCCTCCCCCCAGGGCACCGCCCTTTGAAGCCGACAGCTCATGTGCCAACCACAAGTCTAGCCTCTGGTGGAGGAGTGCGCTGAGCTGACTCCAAACACTTGCTCAGAACTGCAGCAAGAATGATCTCGTGGGCACCCAGCTCTGCTCCCCAGCCGGCCTGCTTTCCTTGACAGGGCCTGATGGGGCGAACCTGGGAGAGCAAAGTCCTACAGCTCATCACTCGGAAAGGTTTTTTTTTTTTTCCTTAGATTATATTATTTAAAATGATTGCGGGCAAATAGCAGGCATGCCTTGCATTATCAAAGCCTTTCTGGGCTCACTTATTTTGAAAGCAGATCAGAAGCCTAAGTACATTTTCTGTCCTCTAGATTGAAGGGAAAACTCCTAGAATTAGCCAAACACTGCCTTTGGTGGGCTGGACAGCCAATCCTACATCGAGGTAAAGTGCGGACTGCATTTTCCTAAAGCGGCCTTAGCGATCGTTTCTGCTTCACATGCTCTGGTTCCCTTTTTCATAGGAAGACAGTATATCCCTTCCCTTGAATCCAGGTGGGCATTTGTGACCGCCTCAACCAACAGGATACTGAGGAGTGATGCCCTGTGGCTTCTGAGGCTTCCCACCTGGCAATCTCTTTTAGGATGCCTGTCCCTGGGATGCTGTAAGGAAGCTCAGGCCACGTGGAGAAGCCTGTGTGGATAGGAACTGAGTCCTGAGCTACCAGCTGGTGATGAGCAACAACCTGCTGACCATGGGAGTGGACCATCCTGGAGGCGAATTCTTCTCTGCCGAGCTCTGCCCAGAGAGCAGACACACGAACAAAAGAAATGATTGATAATATTTTACGCCAGTGTTTTGACATGGCTTCTTACGTAACGAGCAATAACCAGAACGGGTTGGGCGGGGGATGAGAGACTTCTGTGGAGAGTCTGATTTATACAGGAAAACAGGCTAAAGCAATGAAAAGAAAGTGACTTTAACAAGTTGTAGCCTGACACAGATGAGGTTCCGACTCTAGTAAGGGCAAAATACAGCTGCCTTGATTCCCTCTCACACAGGGTTTATTTGAGGCAGAGAATCTTGGACACACAGGCATTTTCCTAACTTTCACTGTCTTGTGGACATTTACATCAATAAGATTGATTTCTGTGAGCCAGTTCCGAGGCCTCCCTACAGCACTGGGGCTGATTGAGGAGTGCTTGCGGGGCAGAGGCGGAGCTTCTGAAGTGCTCCTGGTGGGGTCTGGGGTCCGAGTTGTCTTGGGCTTCTGCCTCTGTGCCAGGTGGCCAGGGTCTAGCCCAGCTGGCCTCTCTTCCCTTGAGCCATTTTGTCACGGCACAGGCACAGAATTTCACCGGCTCCCACACCTTGCTCCAGGAGGAGGGTATGTGTCTGCTGAGACCGAGGACATCAAGCCGGGACTCACAGGATAGAAGAGAAAGGGGGTCTGGAAAAACACCGCACAGCCATTTCTCTCCCACGGGCAGAGAAAGTCCATGTCTCTTAGCAAGAGCAAGTCGGCAGTGAGACAGGAAATGCTTGTGACTTTGGGGGAAGGTGTCAGTTTTCTTCTGTGTGATTCATTTGTTCACTCAGTAGTTAATCTGTATGCACCAAATGCCCACACACGGGCTCTGTACAGCAATACAAAGACACTCAAGGTGGCTCTTTTCTCAAGAGCCACAGTCTGGCCAGGATCACGAACTTGTGCAAATAAAAATAGCAAGTACATACTTAGCACTTCCTGTAGGCCAGGTACTGGTGTGAATCCTCTGTATGTATGAACTCACTTAATCCTCACCACAGTCCTGTAAAGTAGGTACTATTATCATCCGCATTTTACCAATGAGGCAACTTAGGCACAGAGGGCTTAAGTGACAACATACCCACGGTCACACAGCTGGTAAGTGCGGGAGCTCGAGTTCTAACCCAGACCATCTGACTCCGGATGTTACCACCGCTCCCTATTGCCTCTTGTAAACAAACATGGGCAGTAAAAGGAGGTCAGTGGTGTTAATAGAGCATAAACTAGATGGCCTTCTATTATTTACAAAAGCAAACAGAAAAGTGAGAGATGTGGAATAGAAAAGCGACCCCCAAAACCTCCCGACAACACGCACCCCCCTGCCTAACCCTGTTCGGACATTTCTCCTGCTGGCTCCTCTGAGTCTTCACACTACAAAACCAGCCTCTTTGCTTCCATTCTCTTCTCCAGAGAGACAAAGAAGGTGGAAGAAACAGATTGCCATGCTGTCTGTGGACAGAAGATGAGCCCACCAGGTTTCTTCGACAGAGGCGAGGTGGGCTTCCGTCTCCCCCAGCAGGGCAGTGCTGGGCAGTGAGCGGGAGCCCGTGGGTCGCTGCTTCTCTGGGGTGACATAATGACAGAACAGTGACTGGCTTCGCCTTGCTTAGTAGCTGCTGCAAAGGAGGGTCAGGGAATATGCTGAGGGTCACTGGAGTTGCCTGGTCTGGCTGCTGCCTTGTCTCCTTCGTGAAGTTGTTGAAACGTAGCTTCGGCTTAAGGGCAGTAAGCTGGAAAGAGGAACCACTGACTGAAGCCTGCTGCTCTCTGAATGGGCGCCCTCACAGGGCCACTCCCAACCTTTAGCGGGTGCCTGCTGTGTGTAAGGCCCATGCAGAGGATGCAGGAAAGAATGAGACCCAGATCAGCCCTCCTTTCTCATAGCCATAGCTTTCACCTCCTTTTTTTTTTTTTTTTTTTTTTTTTGCGGTACGCAGGCCTCTCACCGCCGTGGCCTCTCCCGTTGTGGAGCACAGGCTCCGGACGCGCAGGCTCAGCGGCCATGGCTCACGGGCCCAGCCGCTCCGCGGCATGTGGGATCTTCCCAGACCGGGGCACGAACCCGTGTCCCCTGCATCGGCAGGCGGACTCTCAACCACTGCGCCACCAGGGAAGCCCTCACCTCCTTTTGATTGTGGCCGAAAGCAAGAAATTCATTTAAATCACAAGTGTGTATGTATGTGTGACTCAGTTTTTGGTTTCACGTTGCTAGCCTGTTCTATTTTTCTTCGTTAAGAAGTGCTGATTACAACCCATTGAACTGAGGTCTTGATTCACTGATGTGCAGTGGATGAAGCCGTTCAGTTAGAACATGCTAGTCTGGAGAAAGATACCTAACACGTATAATGATAAGGCAAGGAACGAGTGCAGTCACAGAAGTGCGCACACAAGGCCCAGAGCCCTGACGAGACACTGGGGCCTGGAAAACCCTCTCCTATGTTCTTCCTATCACCGTCACGGGGACCCCCAGTACACTCTGCGGTAATGTCTGCTGGTCTCTTTCCCAGAACATTTCCTGCTGGCTTCTCACCCCCCGCGTAGGCTACAGATACTGCCTCTGGTGACTGAGCCAAAGTCATCTGTGAAACCACCTGTGAGTCCACAGACAGGACGGGGACAGATGAGCAGCTCAGCTCCCTTTCCAGCCCTGCAGCTCTCCCATTTGGGCGACAGTACCCCAAGCACAGAAGGAGCCCACGTGGACACCTTTCTTTCATCAGGCTCTGTCTGTTTGTTCCCTTCAGGCACAGCATTAGTGGGTCTTGAGTGAGAAGCGGGGGAAGCAGGTCCCAGAGGCAAAGAGCAGGGCAGCAAGTAGCCCGAAAGCAATGGCTGTTGGCTGCTGATACAGAATGAAGATGCAGTGTGTGGAAGCAGCTCACACCACTGCGCGAATTTCTTCTCCTGGGGCTGTACTGCCAGTGAGTCCTGGGACCAAGTCCCAGAGAAGCAGACACGGTAACAGCAGATGATCCCGGGAGAGCTCCCTCACACGGGCTGTGTCTTGATGACCAGTCCGGGCGTGGAGTTGACTGAGGAGCTGCATAGATACTGGAGAGGGAAAGCATCTGTGCTAATGAGTCGTCAGGAAGAAAAGAATTAATGACACATGAATATTTAACTTCCAAGAAAATACCTGGCAGCATCCTGGCGCCAAGAAATGTGGTTAAGAGCACGGGCTCTGGAATAAGACCGACCTGGGAACAAATCCTGTTGTCCCATTTCCTGTGTGCTGTCTGGAGAACACCTGAGAACGGAGGGGAGGATGACCCAATTTGGGCCTTCTGGAAGTCCACATCTACTGCTTAAGCTTTCTGAGCCTCAGTTTCCCCACGGGGAAAGCAGGGATAATGAAAGGGGTGTTGTGAGGTTCGAATATGAGAATGGCTGATTCCCTGGTACAGCTGACCACAGGTTAGCTGTTTGACTTTGGCAGTGAAAAGCATCAGAGAACAGGACCAGGGAGACTGGTGAATGGCTGTGGCCATGAGAGCTCCATCTCTTCTATCCACATCCTCTTCTTTCCACTGGCCTTAAACCAACGTAGAAGACACCCTCTCCTGACGGCATCGCCCCCCATCTCAAAGACGGAGGTCTCTGAGAAGTCACTGTTAGGTCCTCAAAGCCCTGCAGTTCCTTTTTCCATTTATCCCAATTTTGTTTAAACTTTGAACACATGGGCCAGAGGTAACTTTCCTTGCCAAGTTCTGTGGAATGATGGGAAGAGCCGGCCACAGAGGCCCATGTAGAAATGGAACAAAATGATTCTCCCTTGGGCTGCTGGGATGAGGAGGGCTACTGGGCCAGCCCACCAAGACTCTCCCACCCCCTGCAGAGAGATGAGGGCCCCTGGCTACTGAGAGCAGAGGCCTGACAGCTGCGGGCCGAGGAGTGGATGCTGACAGCTGCTGGAAGAACACACATTCCTTTTTCTTAAACCCATTACATGGAAACCTCTCTTTGAGATCAGTCTCCAGGGGCGGGGGCATCTCTTCATGAGCTCTAATTCCAAGGATTTGAATGGAGAGAAACACAGCAGGCCAGTGCTGGCCCAGGACGGTTCTAAACATCCTCTCAGGCAAAGCTCCCCATAGGACAGCGAAGCTTCCCACCACAAGAAGAGCTGTAGAAAACACTCCGCATAGTTTAAAAGGGTAATTTAAAAATGTGATGTCTCACGGTTCATGAAACAGTGATGGAAAATGCAAGTGGACAGTCCTCCTACAACAGACAGTCTATGCTGGCCTCCAGAGAGTTGCAAAGTCCGTTAGCACATTAAAGGCACTGTGAAATCTGACAGCAAAGAATTTCGGGTTAATTTTCTGTTTATCCCACGGGTTTCCAAACATATTTGGTCACAGAACCCTTTCGCCAGGACACAGTTCTTTTCGCAGAACATCACTGGCCTAAGAGCGAGTTAAGGCCTCCTCTCACTGACACCATGCCTCCTTGCAAATTAGAAACTCCTGCAGTAGGCAGAGTGCAGACAGGTTCGAGCCTCCACGTGTGCCCTTGGCCTGACCATGGACGCAGCAGCCTGACTGGGAAAGGATAAAATGAGCCGTCCTCAGACTTGACGGATCAGGGCAGGAAAGTCCACTCTTGTTATTTTAGTCTCTCTCCAAGGTTAAGTCCAAGCTTCTGAATGAAGGAATAGGGTGCTCGGGTGGAGAAGGTCAGAGACCACCTCTAGCCTGGAAGCTTCGGTACAAACTAGCCACCACGAAGGGCTGCTGGACAACCCTGGGCTTACACTTAACATGGGAGTCCACGAACACTTTTGAGAAGCTGAACTGTGCTGCATTGTTTAAAAACAAACAACAACAACAAAAAACAGAGGGAAAATGCACCAGCCGCGCGTTGCATTAGAAGCTGATGATAACGGGGACCATTGGGAAGGAGACTGGGTGTCCATTCCAGCCGTTTACTGCTTGGTTTAGAGTCTGATTGGCTTCCGTCCTCCGGCTTTTGGAGTGGACCAGTTTTCCTGGCACATGCATTTATTGAACTCTGAAAGGTCTGATCTTCTATGCAGATTAATTCATGATTTCAAAGATGCTTTGAAGCTGGCAAAACATTCTGTTATTTCCAAGAGTTATTACAACTGAAATCCTGGCATAGAAGAGGAGGTCAGCCTGTAATCTCGTTTCGATCTTTTTAAATTTAGAAACTTTATAGTGGGTTAAAAATAGATCACATTTGTGTACTTTTCCTCCTTTCATCTCCACTGCAAAGGCTGTTCAGTAATTTTGACCTACCCTTAATACTAGCCAGGGAAATTCTCATGCTTGTCACCCAGGAGTCTGCTAAGCCAAAATAAAAGTCATTTCCAAATGGATTTTGGGGTGATGCTAGTTATACAACTGAGCAGAGTTACTCATTATCCCACATAATAAGTTCTAGAATTAAGAGCACCAGGCTACCACTAAGATCTGTGAATGGCATGTGGATTCCTGTTAAGTGAAAATGTGGGCCACGAGGGAAGTTTTCAATAGTGCTACCCTGGAGGGCTTGGGTCCTTACCTATTGATCAGAAAAGATCATAATGCTTAGGTCAAGAGAAGCTGTATGAGGCTGGAAGGTCAGGCTGCTTATAACCGAAAGTTAAATGAAGATTGCACCCGATTTCAGAAGGGCCAAATAGTGGACGTTCTCCTTTGTGGTACTCGCCAGGGTTAAGGGGGTGCCGGCATTTTCAAGCCCAGCAAAGATAGCATTACACTCAGGATTACCTCGTCATGGTTACTTTACCTTCATGAACATGCTAAATCCAGTTTTAAGGAGATCAGTGAGGCCTGAAGACATGTGTTCAATGTCAACGGGATCTGGCCTCTTGGGATTAAATATTTCCTCCACAACCTGCTTCAACAACGGCTTATAGGATGCCTGGAAAGACAAAACATTGTGCTGTCAGTAAAAGGGTTTGTTTGATTTGCCTAGAGAGAGGGTAGCTTTCTCTGCACCAAACGAAGCAAAACCAGTTTATTCTGATACTGAGCAATGGCTGTGATTCTCCGTGTGTGAAAAGACAATATGACAACATTGATTTGGGGGGGAAATTTTTATCCCACTACACTAGCACTATTTTTTATTCCTCACACTCCCTTCCATAAGCAAATGCCTCTCACCAGAGCTATAATCCTAGTATGGCTAATTTTTCAATCTAGATTTAAAGTGACAGTTTTTTGAATGAAGTATACTGAAAAGCAAAGTATTGTCAGTTGATATAGACAGGAAGACAATCTCCTAAACATTCTTAGAATTATGCTCCCTTCTGCTAGGATCCCGAATGTTTTCTCACAACGTATTGTCACTATCCAAGTCCAAAGCAATCCCTCCGTCTTTTAGAGAGGTCAACTCCAAGTACAAACTGGCCAGAAAAAGCAGCCAAGATGCCCAAAGAAATCTGACCAAGGTCAGGGTCTAGAGAAAGCAAGCCACGCAGACTATGAGAATTTCAGTAGAATTAAGCTGATGTGAATTTACAGCAACTACAGTTTGGTAAATGGTACTAAATCTATCCACATTTAGGTAGTATTTGGAGGCAGCTGCCTCTGACCAATGTATATTCCAAGCATGTTCCCCCACCTCTTTCCTTGTGTCTCCTCACTACCAAGCTTTTCCTCTCTCCTTCCCTTCGCATCGGCTGGACCACCTTCCTCCCAGTCTTGTTGCTACCTCTGCTGCTCCAGATATGTTCGGCAGCCCAGTTTGAGCATGAAGGGTGAAGGAAGAGGAATGTCTTCCCTCAAAGCACTCTGCTATATCTATTACAGGCTCAGGAAAGCCAGGCTATGACAGCACTGTAGAGATGTCATGAACTGTTCCTGTCTTTGCACTGGCCAAATCTGTAACCGGCCTCTAGCCAGTGTTGAGGATATCTGGTATGTTAATTTCACCTCTGGCTTCATCTTGCTTTTCGTAGTCATTTTTTACTCTTATTTCCCCCTTATTCCAACTTTCTTACTTGAAATACCTTAGAAATATAGGAGGGTATAAACCATCAAAATCATAAACAGTCGTTTAGCTAGAAGGTAACTGGTGCATTTATCAAGGATAAGATGCAGGGAGAAATAGCAGCCGTTTAGTTGAGGGTGCAGCTCTCCTCTGCTTATTAGTCAAATAGACCATTGCGTGCCCAGAGATCTCACAGGCAAATGCTCACGAAAGGGAAAGCACTGGGCAGAGACACCGATAACACAGAAATTGAAAAAACCGAAAACCGTGAGTCAACCTTCCTAATACCAACATAGATTTTAAAAATTTATCATACAGTCAAAAATACAGAGGTTTGAAAGTACACTTTTTTTGATGAGGCTGTGGGGAAACAGACACGCTCATATACTGCTGGTGGGAGTGTAAATTGTTACAATCGGTGTAGAGAGTAATCTGGCAGTATCTATCAAAGTTACAAATGCATCTGACTTAGCAATTCCACATCTAGGAATTTATCCTACAAATATGCTAATATATTCAAATGAGATCCACAAAGGACTGTTTATTGTTTGTAATAGCAAAAGATGAGAAACTCATGTGCCCATCAGTAGGGAGCTGTTTCATAAGTGGGATACATCCACACGAAGGAATGCTGTGGAAGCGAAGAGGGAAGCTCTGTGCTGATGGTAAAAAGCAAGGTGCAGAATAAATCGTGAGTGGAAGAAGCAAGGTGAGGAACAGTGTGTATGATGGGCGTTTGTGTAAAATGTGCCAAAGGGAATATGAAAGTTTGCATTTGCTGAAACATGCCAAAAAGAAACTGGTGTGATATACAGAATCACCATGAGCAGTGATCATGGAGTGGGGGAACGGACAGGGGACACAGGTGAGAGGAAGCCTTTTCACTATATTCTTTTTTTAAAAAGCACAGTTAAAACACCACTACACACACACACACACACACACACACACACACACACACACACGGCAAGAATGGCCTTTTTTCCCCTCACCTGTTCAAAATTAATAAATTATTTATGCATGGAAGAAATTCGAGTAAAGCACACCAAAATGTAAACAAGGGCTAACTCTAGGTTCTGGGAGTAGGGGACATTATTTTCTTTTTTTTCTAAATTTTAGAAATTGACAGGTATACTTCTGGAATCATAAAACAATCCAATAAATATTTTCAATGTTAAAAAAAATAAAGTTCATGGAATGGCCTCTGAATTCTACAAATCCTCTTCCCTGAGTAAATTGTCTTGAAAACTTTTCTACCACCTCAGCCTTTCCGGATATTTAATCTCTTAAACATTAATCTCTTTAAATTGCTCTCCATGGAGAAGTCCTTTGGCCAATACTCTGCCACCTTATCATCATTATCATCAAATATTCATTGACTGCTTCTTTAGAAATAGAATCCAGTTTTTGGACAGGCACATGATCAACTGGCTGAAAGACTCCATTCTCCAGCCTTCTTTGCTGTTGGGTCTGCAAGTTCTGGGCAATGAGATGTAAGTACAAGGGGAGTGGGACTTTCAGAAGTCTTCTATTTTTAAAGGGGAAGGGTATGCCTTCCTCCCCTTTCTCTGTTTGCTGCCTGGAACATGGAAGTGATGACTGGAGCGCCAGCAGCCACTGTGTAAGACAGGGCCATTCTTTAGAGATACTGGAGCAGAGGGCTGGAAGAAACCCAGGTCAGTGGAGACTGGTGGAGCCACTATAAACATAACACGGATGTACTGAATCAGGACCTACTTATGTGACAAGACAAAACCTTGCGTGTTTAAGCCTTACGTTTCAGATCTTGTTACTTGCAACTGAATGAAATTCTAACTGATACAAAGCACAAAGGGAAGATAAAGAAATAAAAAGGCCATTTCTTCTTTCCAGGAGTTTACAGTTATTTGTTTTATTAGTCTACATATAGTTATATAGAATAACATTAAGCAGAACCACAGAGAAGTACACGTACGCTGTCACATTTAAGACAGGAGAGAGTATACCCCCAACCTACAGAAAACAAAAGAGGCTGTTGCTCCCTGTAGGATGTACCTTCTGTAAGAAGGAAGAGTAGTGATCCTGAGAAGAGCTCAGGTATAGGAAAAAGTTGGTCCTGTTGTCCAGCTAAAACACTATGCCTAGGGCCTCCTCTGTGCAAAGTACAGTGTACCAGGGTGACAGGATTGCTCTCAGGGCTCCAGAAGCCCCCATGTAGACTGTGAGACAGGGAAAGAAGGAAGCGTAGAGGGTTAGGGATCCTGCTCTCTCCCTTGCTCCAATTTCAGCTTTCCAATTTCTTCTTTAAAACGACTAAGCACAGAACCACTAAATAACATTGTCCATTTAAAGAGCACGATTTGGGAAAAGACTCTCTTAGGTACAAAGCAGTATACTAGTCTCGTGACTTCTTAGCAAACACATTTCTTAGTTTTCCCAAGTAGGGTTTTAATCATGAGAACTTTTGGCTCCTTCCTCACTTAGTTTGGACTTTTTTCTGCCCCAAATCATGTCACTGAAATCTGACTGAAATGAATAGCTTTTGGCAGTAGCTTCTTAGATGACGATCCTCTAACTGTCATGGAATTTTCTATTCAGCCAGAAGCTACCCAATTCTCAGCAAAGGACCATAGGAGGTGGTGATGGGGAGCCAGATGTCTTGCCCTAGTGCCCTGCTCACGAGTTTTCCTCACATGTTAAAAAGGACCAGAGGGGAGATTAGTCGTGTAGTTTGTCTACATAAGAGTGTTAACCAGAGTAATTTAATTTTCCTAATCAAACATTCACTGTTAGTTCATCTCTCGGGGGGGGAAGGAGAGGAATTAAAAACACAGACAAATTCATCCTTATACCACATCCAGTGTGTGCTGGCAGTAAGGGGTCTGTGCCCTACGGTGCAGGGCCTACACAATCATTCAGACACCCAGGTTCCTGCTATTGAGAAGCCCCACCAGTCCCTAGGGCACTGGAATCCCACACTGAAGCCTTTGCATCTCATCAGCAGAGGATGAAAGAGAGAGAGTATGGAGGATTTCCAGAGAGATTTTATGGGCTCAGCCTGAAAGTGATCTGTATTACTTCTGCCCATTGTTCATTGGCCAGAATTAGTCACAAACCTACATTTACCTGCAAGAGAATTTGGAAAATGTGGTCTAACTATGCCAGAAGGAAAAGGAAATGGAGTTTGGGGAACATGTATAGCATTGTCTCTGCCACAGATACACCGTAAAGTCTGGATTGAAACATTAATATAACTATTTCCTTAATAACTGGCAGGTTGCTTGTTGTAGGCAAAGGATTGTTAAACCTCTCTTCCCTTCTACATAAGAATCTGACCTTTGGTTAACTTTCTAGCTCTGTTTCCTTGGAAACCTGATAAGGGAAGAATGTCAAACTCTAGCCAGGCAAGATTGCTTATGATAAAAATGACCCCTGCTTAGTAAATTGCATTAGACTGGGGGAACTATAAATACTGGACAGAAAGCCAGGGCTTTGGGCTGCTCTGAGTATGATGGCTTTTGTGTGGTTGGCCATGGCCCTTGGAGGAATGCTGGAAGTCATGTCAGTGGAGTTGTTTCAGAGAAATTGGCTCCTATAGGATATGAGGGTTTTAAGCCAGAGGACTCCTGCCCCTACCCTTCCCTTCATGTGAGTCTAGTTCCCTCACTGCTCAGCTGTCACTTCAGGACCAAACCGAACAGCTCCTGGGTAGCTGCATGGACTGCTTCATCATGGTCACAGGACTACTTGAGAGGAGAAAAATGCCCGCTGTTCCCTACCGCGAGCTATGTTCCTGTCCTGGACAGACGGCTGCAAATGGGGGCTATGACCACAGAGATGACTTATCTACTAGGCACAGAATGCACGATGCCTAGGGCCCACAGGACTGTTAGCGACCCATGAAAATGCATTGATTTCTTTTAAAATGAGAAGAAAAAAATGAACTGTTTGGTCAAAGATAATGTTTTTGTTTTTTTTTTTGCGGTACACGGGCCTCTCACAGTTGTGGCCTCTCCTGTTGCAGAGCACAGGCTCCGGACGCGCAGGCTCAGTGGCCGTGGCTCACGGGCCCAGCCGCTCCGCGGCATGTGGGATCTTCCCGGACCGGGGCACGAACCCGTGTCCCCTGCATCGGCAGGCGGACTCTCAACCACTGCGCCACCAGGGAAGCCCAAAGATAATGTTTTGATATATAATATTATTTGTCTCTATACCAATGAAACTATAATATAATTATATATGTAATTGCATATGTGTAAATATAAGAATATGAATATATTCAGTAATCAAATAAATATATTTATATATAATTTTTTTTATAATATTTAATAAATATTTCTTCACATAAATATATATATAGAGAGATTTTGATACAGGAAGAGGGCCATGAAGGTAAAAGTGCTAAGGGCAATGAAAATCACAGTGTGGCCCTGTATGACAGGCTCATGAGGCTAGCCTGAAGGTTTGGTAGAGCCTAATGAGACCCCCATGGGTGTCACACATGAGACAGATGAAGTTTCAAAAAAAATCAGAAACTCTCTTTTTTTCTTTAAATGTCCAATATCTGTTCCAGAACAAACTGGGCTTTTAATATACCAGAGTTAATCAAAATATGAAAAATAAAATACTTGTTTCTATGTCTCTGGTTACTCTTTTGCGGTATATGATTAGATCTAGAAAGTTCTTATTGACCTGATTCCAACTCCTGAAGACAGGTGTTGAGCACAGCAACAGTTGATGATATTACACATAAGTCAGAGACAATTCTGAGAAACTAGTCTAACTCCAACAGCTTTTTTTTTTTTTTTTTTTTTTTTGCGGTACGCGGGCCTCTCACTGCTGTGGCCTCTCCCGTTGCGAAGCACAGGCTCCGGACGCTCACGCTCAGCGGCCATGGCTCACGGGCCCAGCCGCTCCGTGGCATGTGGGATCTTCCCGGACCGGGACACGAACCCATGTTTCCTGCATCGGCAGGCGGACTCTCAACCACTGCGCCACCAGGGAAGCCCCCAACAGCTTCTTGAATTTGGCGCACCTTAAAGATGGCCTAGGACAGGGGTCCCCAACACCTGGGACACGGACCGGTACCAGTCCTAGGCCTGTTAGGAACCGGGCGCACGGCAGGAGGTGAGCAGCGGGCGAGCGATGCGTCATCTGCCGCTCTCCATCGCTCGCGTTACTGCCTGAGCAATTCCCCCCCACCCCACCCCGTGGAAAAACTGTCTGCCATGAAACTGGTCCCTGGTGCCAAATAGTTTGGGGACCCCTGGCCTAGGATATCCGTTTCCGAGAAAACTGGAGTTGTTGCCACAATCACACCCCCAACAGTCATGCTGCTGACCTTGGCTTTGCTGGCTGGTGTTGGTGCAGCCAGGACCTCTCTTGGTCCTATTGCAGATGCTTCTCTCTTTTTTGCAAAACCGACTCTGAACACCAAGTTCTCAGAACTAGATTTGTACTGAGAGTATTTACTTTGTTTCAATCCAAGATTGTACAGAAAAACATTTGTTCAAAACTGGTCTTGGCTTTGAATACTCCATGGCTTATTTATTTTTATGTTTTGCTGCAGTATGACTGATTTTTTTCTCCTTTCATCTTCTTAAGGAAAATGGTTTGCGCTGCAGATTAAAAAGTGGTTCATTTGTCTATCTGTTCATCCGTCCATCCATCCTTCAAACCAGAAGCAGATTACTTAAAATATCTTTTGATTAAAGTCCCTTCAACTTCAATATGAGGAAATCAAAGCCCAAAGCTATTAATTAACTTGCTTGAATTCACACAGGCAGTTAGAAGTTAGACTACAGGACAGAGCCAAGTTTCCTGGCCCCCAGCATAGCCCTATCTCACGCAGAGCCTTTCAGAAAGGATGCTAGCAGGTCCAGGGTGAGGTAGATAGAATCAGAAGGAAGAACAGAGCTTAGTGCTTGCAAAAGACCAGCTGGTGGCCAGAGCCGGGGATTGTTGATGTTGATGAAGAGACTGGGCCTACAGACTGTTCAGAGCGCATATTTCACCGGGCACAAGATGAATCAGGCCTCCTTGGGCCCTGCTGGTTCTAAAGGCTCTGGTTCAACATGCCGGAGGCACAGAGGACAGTGCGCATCTGTGGGAAGTTTCCTCCAGGGCACAGCACTTTGAGACTTCTGCCAAAACCCGTCATGCAAGAGCCGTGCAATATTTTGTCTGAAAGGGCTCATAAGCTCCTTGCCCTGAGTCATCTGAGAAACAGCAGCACATCAAACACTGACATTTAGGAAGGAGGTTAAGCCTCCCATTAAACTGGAACATTTGTAGTAAGAAATCAAAGCATAAGAAGACTTGCTGCACAGGCAAAACTGGGGCTTATGTTTCCGGTCAACAGAGTCTATGGACAAACATGACTTTTCCAAACAAACGGGTGTCAGCAGTAGACTCTGACCAAATGCCACAGCTAACAGGACAGTCAGCTTAAGAATGACTCCCTTTCTGTGTAGCCCATCTCCTAATAAAGGAAATGACGAAATGCTACGAAAGAGGACAAAGAGAAGGTCTATTTTGTCCTTTACTACAACTGTTAGAGACAATGCTTACATAGCACTGTCTATGTGTCAGCTCCTATCCTGAGAGCTTTCTATATATTTTTCAGAGCACTTTTATGAAGGAGCTACTACTGTTAGCTCCTGCTTACGTAAGAGGAATTAGGCACAGAGAGGTGAAGTAATTTGCCTAAGGTTACACAGTTAGTAGGGAGCAGAGCTGGGCTATGAACCCAAATGTTGCTGTTAACGTACATGCAAACCTCCCTCTCACTAAGAATTAAGAACATAAGAAAAGCCTTTCTGGATAAGACCCACAGTCCAGGACCCACCCATCCATCCACCTCTCCACCCACCCCTAGGTGGCAAGCATTGTGCTGGGCTCTGCATGTACCGTGGTGAGCAAACCCAGAAGCTGTCTCCAGCTTTGGTGGTGTGTTCTTCAAATAAAGAGCTTCAGTGGCAGCCTCACGATCCCCACCATGCTCACTCTCCTGGCTGTGGCAGAGGTACTAGTTTCCTTGGAGGGCCACGTGCGTGGTGATGTTCTGGGCTCACTTCTGGAGACCTAGTCTAGATCCCACTCCTCTAGCTCTTTCAAGATTTTATATGTACTTAATTTCTTGTATGGAATCCTGCTCTCCTTAAAATGATGAGAGTGGTGTCTGCTTTCTGCATCTGAGCTGTGACTGACACATTTTCCTAAAGGGCTAAAGGATGAAGGTTAAATAAGAAGTGCCTCAAGCTAGGAGTGGAAACAGGAGTGGCTCTAAGAGTCAACTCATTTACATTGGAGCAGGAGAGAGGTACCCTGGGAGGGAGGCTGAGGCTGGCAGGGGCCCTGAGATCCAGGGGAGAGAGCCCGATACATAGCACTGGTCCCAGGGAGCCCGGGACATCCCAACTAGATTCTGTGTAGGAACAGCATGGAGCTAGATAGAAAGCACATTTTTTTCCTTGAGCTGAGGACCAAATTGGGAGAAGGGATGGACAGAAAGTTGCCCAGCCAAGGTCCATCTTCAAAGCTAAACAAAGCTGGACTCTGTTTCTACTCTGGACATTTGTTGTTTTCTATCTATACACATTTTTGTCCCAACAAATCCTCCAACATGTGATAAAAATACATGTAGCACATTTAAGATGCACCCAACAAATATTTATCGAGTATCCACTACGTGCAAGATACCACTCTAGGCACTGAAGATATGGCAGTGGACAAACCAGATCAAAATCCCTGTCCTCAAGGGGCTTCCATCTGTGATTGAAAACTTCTTCTTTTTTTTTTTAATAAATCTATTTATGTATGTACGTATTTATTTATTTGGCCGCATTGGGTCTTCCCTGCTGTGCGTGGGCTTTCTCTAGCTGCAGCAAGTGGGGGCTACTCTTCGTTGTGGTGCGCGGGCGTCTCACTGTGGTGGCTTCTCGTTGCGGAGCACGGGCTCTAGGCATGTGGACTTCAGTAGTTGTGGCACGCAGGCTCAGTAGTTGCGGTGCGTGGGCTCTAGAGCGCAGGCTCAGTAGTTGTGGCGTGTGGGCTCAGTTGCTCCACGGCACGTGGGATCTTCCCAGACCAGGGTTCAAACCCGTGTCCCCTGCATTGGCAGGCAGATTCTTAACCACTGCGCCACCAGGGAAGTCCTGAAAACTTCTTTAAGTTCAAAAAGTGTTGAAAAACTCAAACAGGTAAAAATTATCCATAATCCCATCAAAAATTCTTCCTCTACATATGTGAGTATAAAGCAAGAAGCCAGAGTTCCTCCTTGTGCATCTAACCCTTTCTGTTCCCCGCACATAACCATTATAAAATTTTCCTAAAATGTTAGAGACTTATTAAATATATACACCCGTGTACTTTTTATTTGTAAACAAAAATAGGATAATGCTTTACAGAATGATCTACATCTACACCCAATAGATGTATATCTACAGCCAATAGAACATGAACCCCTGTTTTATTCTGAATTCTCCAAGCAGAGCCCAGGACAAGGACCCAAATACAGTCCTTGCCAAGTATATTTAGATCCCACTCATTTTATGGGTTGCACAGCATTTCACTAAGTGTCTGTATAATTATTATTTGATCCCCTCAAGATACACATATACTCCCTGCCTTGTCCCCACTTCCACTCACTGACATTTAGGATTTTTGGTGAACGAGTTGATGTTACTGACTCACTGTAAGGGAAGTGTGTGCAACAAGGGAAAGTTCATTTTCCAAAGGCGATGGCTGCTCAGACAGGGTTCCGAGGTCTGGAGAGACTGTGTTGCTAGCAGGGAGATAAAGTCTAGGAAACTTATCACCGTCCTTGTTATGCCCAAGATTTATAGCTAATACATGTTTATGTGAAGTTGGCCAAATTAGTCACCATGGTGATCACAAAACTGAAAAGACCTCATGAAATTAGTGGTTTATCTTCCCCTTGCCAATGATAGTAGCCACTTACTTCTTGATAGCCTTTGGTCTAAATTTCATCGTATGTCAACATTTCTATCACGTCTTCTAGGACCAGTCCATACTGCCATATTTAAGATTGGTAATTTTTTCATGACAAAACTACAACTGATTAACTATCTGAGCGATTTTATCTGTATTTCGTGGTAGTGATGTTCTCAGATCATTGAACAAAAGATGGGAATTTATATTACTAAGTTGAGTGCCGATTTCTAAGGTCTTTTGTGTCTTGGGGGTGATTTCAGTATCTGAGATCAGCATTATTGGTCATTATTCCTAGACCCTCCAGGAGAACCGTGGTGCAGCAAGTGGGGAGGTTTTGGGTTGGCAGCAAAGACCTGGCGTCAGGCCCTGGCCCACCTGTGTGCCTGCTTCTTGGGTCTCGGGCTGAGAATACCTCTCTGGCCTACTTGTCATGAGGATCAAAGGGAAAACCACATGTAGGGGACTCTTCAAGTATCAGCTACTATACAAATATATGGGAGGAAGAATCTGGATTTTGCTAGGTGGTAGCAGGTAACCTTAGCTGTTGTCGTCATGCCCACCTTAGAGAGTCAGAACCCTCAAGCTGAACCCCTCACTATGTCATAGTCCCCACTAACAGCTCATTCAACTCTCCAAAAAGCCTTAGCAAATGGAGCGAATTTTACTATTTCATGGGGAGATGGAAGAGAAGATTCCTTCACACACTCCACAGCAAAACCCAATGATCTTTTCTGTCAGAAACATCTGTTCTTCCTTGAAAGCTCACCTCTGGCCACCAGGAACCTGCGGG
Source organism: Phocoena sinus (assembly GCF_008692025.1). Taxonomy (NCBI): domain Eukaryota; kingdom Metazoa; phylum Chordata; class Mammalia; order Artiodactyla; family Phocoenidae; genus Phocoena; species Phocoena sinus. The sequence goes on from NC_045767.1 coordinate 73,900,608, forward strand.
TTGTCTCTTCCTTGTCCAACAGAGACTGCCCAGCCTCGATGGCCCCAGCTTTCCTTCACCCCTTCGTCTTCCCTTTGGGTCTTTCCGTGTCTCCCTGTGCCTCCCCCGCACCTCGCCCCACGGAGTTTTGATAGAGCAATTACCCCTTCAATCTTGGATTCTCATACCGTCTTCCTACTCCCTGGTCAAAACATCCTTGCAAGGTTCTCCGACTCTCCTAATAAAGTGTGGGGGGGCATTTTAAATAACAAACGTTTTTGCTGGCATCAGCTTCTTTTTCCCTTGCCATAACATTATTAGGTAATTTTGCTACTCTTAGATCCAGAAACTTGGGCACTAAGGCCACCCCACATCTGGAGCTTAGGGACTTGCTTAAGGTGACAGAACAGCTCTGGGGCAGTTATAAAGCAGCGCTGACCCGTAATCCAGCGCTCACCTCACTGCATCAAGCCTGAAATACAAATAAACTGGGAAGCTTTCAGATTCAGGGGAACCCAGAACTCTGGACTACAAGGGCCTTGGATTTCATCTTGAACAGATCCTTCATTTTAGAGAGGTTAAAATGGAAACTTTTCTTTCAGTCTCTGAATCCTAAAAACACAACACAGATTAGACGGTTACTTTAAAACATATGTACTTGCCTGGTGGGTATGATTTCCAGGAACATATACAGACTTAAACTGTTTCATGAGACTCCGAGCTCCAGCAATATCCCGAAGCGAAGTAAAGAGTTCATCCACGGCACTTCTGGACTTGTGAAATGTCAGGTTAATTGAAGAGTCACAGCCTGAAACAATCCAGAGATATTTGCTTCGCTGAACAAATCTTTACACTGAGTTGTAATCGTGACAGGTTGAGCTCATGTAACATAGTTGTTGTTGTTGTTTTTTAACCCTATTTCCCCCTGGCTGTTCACCAACTGGGCTGTTTCAATCATCCCTGAGCAATGAAACACATTGAGTGTAAATGCCTTTGACAGAAGTAGAACTCAGAATTGCCTGGGATTGCAGCCACTGGCTTCAACCCCTAGACTGCAGAAGTTTCACAAAAAGAAAGCTCCCCACGGTCTAGTGTCCTCTGAACACAGCTTTGGGAAAATAGGAGACACAAAGGAAAACACAACAGGGTACTGTGATGAACCGCTCTCACTTGAATCCCACCAACAGTTTCCATAAAATAGAATAGCAAGAATGAGAAAGATCATAGAGTTGCTCCAATAACAGAACTTGCTGGGATGGGCATGTAATGCGCTAACAAAGCTTATGGCGTATTTCAAAAGGCAGCCATTCAGAGCTGATCAAACACAAAGGGGGCCTAATAAGAAGACTGTTCTCGGAAGTGGTTCTATTTCTTTTTGAAACTCATAATAGATGGATTTCTTCTCTGTCTTGTTACAAGCTCATGCAGAAGAGGAATGATCACGGTAAGTCAGAAGTTCAAAAAATAGAGAAAGATTCAAGATGAGTATTTTTGACTGTTGAAATATTGCAGATACATGAACTCATCAATCCCCATATCACCCTTATGAGACAGGAGCTATTCTTTCCCCCATACAAAGGATGAGGGAGCTGAGGGCCAGAGAGATTAAGGAACACTCCCATCAGCACACTGTCTATGTTCAGCCCACGTTCGTTCAGTCATTCTGGACTGGTTCACCTGTAGGTTTGGGGAACAGTTCTTGTGCCCTCTGCTTCCTGCCTCAAGTACCTGCATGTCTGTCTCTGTGTCTGTCTGTCTCTGTCTCTGTGTATCTCTCCTCCTGTCTGGGGCCTTCCTCTGGTTAGAAGCATAGAAGTCAGTACTCAGAAACAACAGAGCTTTCTCATCGCTTGGGGGGTACCATTGTGAATTGTGGTCTCCATAGCCTTATGGAGGGGGCAGTAGGACTGAGCCCCAGTTGCCCCCAACAGTAACTCACTCATGAATGCCTCCTCTACTGGCTTTCCTTCCTCTCCTGTCTCACTTCCCTACGTCCTGACCACACTGCCTCGGACATCTTCTCAAATACAGTACTTGCACCCAAATCCTTGTCTCAGGACACCAGAGATGCCAGGGTGATTTTAACACAGGCAGCTTGGGTCCAGAATCTATATTCTTTTTTTCAGAACAGATTTATTGAGGTTCAGTGCATACACCACACAGTTAACCCATTTCAAGTGTACAATTCAATAGCTTTTAGTATATTCACATAGTTGTACAATCATCATTCCTACAATCAACTTTAGAACATTTTTATCACCTCAACAAGAAACTCCATACCTGTTAACTGTCACTCCCCCTTTCGCCCTACCCCCAGACCCTGGCACCACTGATCTGCTCTCTGTCTCTATGGATTTCCCTACTCTGGACATTTCATATAAATGGAATCATAGAATATATGGTCTTTTGTGACTGGCTTCTTTCACTTAGCACAATGTTTTCAGGGCTCATCCAAGTTGTAGGATGCATCAGCACTTAGTTTCTTTTTATTGCTGACTAATAGTCATTGTATAGATATACCACATTTTAAATATCCATTCATTGGTTGATGAACATTTGGGTGTTTCCACATTTTGGCTATTACGAATAATGCTTCTAGATTTACATGTACAAGTTTCTGTGTGGACATACATTTTCATTTCTCTTGGGTACGTATTTAGGAATAGAATTTCTGGGTCATGTGGCAACTCTGTATTTAACCGTTTGAGGAATTGCTAGGCTGTTTTCCAAAGTGACAGCACCATTTTACATTCCCACCCTCAGTGTAAGAGGGTTTTCTCTGCATCCTCAAAAATGCTTGTTATCAACTATCTTCTTGATTGTAGCTCTCCTAGTGGATGTGAAGTGAGGAGATACTTGTTAATTTTGATAAAGAGAGAAGTTTTTAGGAAGTAGAGGTAGATCCAAACAAACTTCAACTAAAATGGAGTGTATCTAAAGTACATAGGAACATCCAAAGGAACCCAATGGCAGCAGACACAGTGTGTAGATAGTTGAGCCTGTACTTTCAATAACTGTGGAACACTGTATATAACTCTTAAAGGGAGGGCAAAATTCTGAACTGTTTTTACTCACACTTCTGACACCAAATGTGTGGGCTTTTCCCCCTATACCAACCAATTCTCTAACTCTCCACACATCAACTGAGTGTCCTACAATTCAAATCAATTCTGCCACTAGCTATGTAGAGTTAGTGCAGACCCCACCCAGACTGCCCCCACTTCAGATGCCAAGTTTAAATCCCAGGTTGCCAGTTGCACTCCTGACCTATCAATCAAGGGTTCCCATGACCCCTTCCTCAGGTTCAATAATTTGCTAGAACAGCTCACAGAACTCAGGAAAGTGCTTTACTTACTGGGACCAGTTTATTACAAGGGATGCAACTCAGGAACAGTCAAATGGAAGAGATGCAGAGGGCCAGGTATGGGGGAAGGAGGGCAGGACTTCCATGCCTTCTCCAGGTGCTCCACCTGCCCAGTATCTTGATGTGTTCACCAACCAAGAGGCTCTTCAAACACTATTGTTCAGGAGACTTTATGGAGGTTTCATTACATAGGCACAATTGATTAAATTATTGGCCACTGGTGATTAATGCATCTCTCAGCTGCTCTCTTCACTCTGGAAGTTGCGGGGGTAGGGCTGAAAGTTCCACTACTCTAAACATGCCTTGGTTTTTCTGGCAACCAGCTCCCATCCTGAAGCTATTATTCCCCCAACCACCAATCATCGCATTAGCATATAGGACACTCTCATCATTCTGGAAATTCCAAGGGTTTTAAGAGCTGTGTGCTAGGAACTGTGGACAAAGACCAATATGCATATTTCTTATTGTATCATAAAAATCCTCTGACCAGTCTCTATATCCTGGTCTCCAGAAATGTCCAACTCACTGTCATTAAAAAAATCAGGGGCTTCCCTGGTGGCGCAGTGGTTGACAGTCCGCCTGCTGATGCAGGGGACACGGGTTTGTGCCCTGGTCTGGGAAGATCCCACATGCTGTGGAGCGGCTGGGCCCGTGAGCCATGGTCGCTAGGCCTGCGTGCCCGGAGCCTGTGTTCCGCAACGGGAGAGGCCACAACAGTGAGAGGCCCGCATACCGCAAAAAAAAAAAAATCAAAAGGGTGGTCAAGCCTAGTGAGAGGAAGCCTCCCTGTGTTCAGTGAACTCCAGTGGGGAAGCAGGGATTCGACAGAAAATTCAGGGAGTTCGTGTACACTCTCTAGAATTCTATGCCAAGCTTTGTGTCATTTTCTGAGAAGCATGTCCACAACTTCCTCCTTATTCTTAAAGAGGTTCATAACCAAGAAAAGGTGAGATCCACAGGTCCAGAGCATCTATCAATATCATACCATGCTTGCCCTCGGCAATGCAGCTCAGTTGAGACACATCAATTTGTGCATTAGTCAATAATCAGCCAGAAGAAACCCTGGAAGGTTATGGCTTCTCACTGATTCATGTGGCTTCTTTCCTTAAACTCCCAGCCTGAGCCATTTAAAATATGGGAAATTACATCAATTATATCTAAGTGTTGTATACTATACTACTACTCCTTTAAATTAAAAATGGCATGAAAACAAGAAGAAAGCATTACTAGTTCTAACACTATGCATGGTGTTTCCATTCCCCTAAAACACAATTCAGCTAACAGGCTAAACTTCTTAAATTTAAAGTAATTCTATAGAACAGAAAGGTTCATACAAATTTTTATATGGTCTCCTTCAACTTTTTGAAAAGTGAGGACTGTAATGTTCATCCATTAGGCTGAGTGGAATAGAATCATCTCCTGGATTATAGAGTACTGAAAATTATAAATTATACATGGAAATCGTAGATTATACGTTATAAGTAGTTTAAGCAAAGGCTGTGTAATTCTGAAGAGTTAGGTCAATTGTGGAGCAGGTTGTTGACAGAAGAAATGTTTACAGATTACAGGTAAATTGAACTCAAAGGAACTCAACAGAAAAATAACACTGTCAAAGAAATTGCTGGAAGAAAAAAAGTGCAAAATTTGCAAATAAACTAAAACCTTCCTGAAAAACAGTCAATTATCTCCATTGTTCAAACCAACTGCACAAGGGCAACTTCTGTCCAGTGGGTCTGTCCAGCGATCCTTTCCGATGTGTCTGTTATCCTCAAAGCAAGTCCTCTAAAATGTACATGTTTCTGGGACACCAGGCCAAAGGGGTCTCATCTCTGAGCATCTTCATAATTATATCAATCTTCACCAAAAGCAGAATTTACATTCACTTACCTAAACCCTATAATGAAAGTCTCTCACACACATACACACACACACACACACACACACACACAGAAATGGGGATAAGAGAAGATAAATGACGTGTAAGATCGCATCACCATCTCCAGCAAAATGTCCCTCTGATCACAGCCCTGACCTCCTCCACGTACACTGCCTCCCACCATTCAGAATATCTCCTCTGTGAGGGCAGCTCATTCCATATCATGCTGCCATCAATAGCTAAAGGAGATGCGGGTGCAAAAGCTATGAAATGGGATGAATTCTTTTTTGGTGTAAAAGCTATGATCACTGAAAGCTCACTTATAGAATCACTTGTGCCAGACACTATTCTAAGAAGTTTATACATATTAGCTCACTTAATCTCCTCAGAAACCCAACACCAGTAGTAGTAGTAGTACCTAGATAGTAGGTACTACTATCATCCCCATTTTGCAGATGGGGAAACTGAGCCATAGAGAAGTTAAGTGACACACGGTCACTCAAGTAGTAAGCGGTAAAGCTAAGATGCAAACTCTTGCAGTCTAACGCCCAAGACGGTTGTGTTAACCGCTCTACCCTGCTGTCTTTCGTACGTGCCGGAGTCCACATACATAAAAGATCAGTAAAGCACTTAGTCCACCCTTAATATCGAAGAAGTGCTTTTACAGTGGAGTGAATGGCAGGTGCCTTTCTTCTTGGGAAGATCTGGGCCTGTCTCTGGGGGTAGACGCTAATAGTATGGTTTGCAGTTGTACCCCAGGCCCATCTTTTGTGGCCACACAAGGCGTGGGATCTCCCGGGCCTGCCACACACCCTCCATCGGATCTCTGCCCTGTAGGGCACTGTATTCAGTTACTTCTAATAAGCCCCGGACAGCCTGTTCCATTAAGCCGGCTTATGAGATAACGGCGTTTTGTAAGGGACCCCTAAGTGTACAATTCCAGTCAATTCTCATTTAATCCACTTAGTTAAATAGATAATAAACCAGAAGCTGATCCTAGCCTTTGGCCAAGCACAATCTGCGTACTTCAGTTGCCTGTTCCTTGATAAGGGAGGCCCTCAGTCCCGCAGGGCACCCCTGTGTTCGCCTAAAATAGGGGATGACTCATGCCCCTGCAATTTCTTTCTTTGGAGGGCTTGGGGATCTCTTGGGCAGGGGTCCAGTTACTCCTCGGGGCAACAAAATAGGGCTTCTGTGTCCACATCTGCCCTCCCTCGTCCCCCTCTCACCCGTCTCCACTTACTGGAGTTGCTTTACCTCGGCAGAGGGAGGACAGCGGTTTCCATGGCTCTGTGCACTGCAGGGACCCACATTTCCAGCAAAAACAAAGGTAAAATGGAGAGAAGGCTGAAGAGCTCAGGGATCTGAAACCGTGCACCTCAGACTGGGACTTGAATCCACGCAGCCAGGACTCAAACCCGGCCCAAACTCAGATTGGGACTCAAACCCAGCCAAAACCCACAGTCTTCCAGCTGATATCACACACCCGGTTTCAGGACTTAACGAAGCTCAGCTTCTTGATGTCTCATCACAGAAAGAGTTTAGTGAGAGACAAAGCAATAGGTAAGAAGTGGATTTATTTAGAGAGAAACACACTCCACAGACAGAGTGTGGGCCATCTCAGAAGGTGAGAAAAATACCAGGGTATGGTGTTGTCAGTTTTTAGAGGGGTGGGTAATTTCACAGGCTAATAAGTGGGAGGAGTATTCCAGCTATTTCGGGAAGGGGTGGGGATTTCCAGGAATTGGGCCACCACCCACTTTTTGATCTTTATGGTAGGTCTTGGAACTGTCATGGCGCCCGTGGGTGTGTCATTTAGCATGCTAATGTAGTACAGTGAGCATATACTGAGGCTCAAGGTCTAGTGGAAGTCGACTTGTCCACCATCTTGGACCTTTTTGGTTCTAATCAGCTTATGTCATGTCCTCAGGCTATGTCATTCTTTCAAAGGTTGTGCCCTGCCCCCTTCCCTCCTGTTTCAGATCCTCCTGGGAGGGCTGAAATAAAGCTGGACTCCTCACTCCAGTCTGCCTAAGTCCTTCTGTTTGGTTCTCTCACGGAGCAGGCTTGCACCTTTCTGGTGCATGGGGAACTTTTTCAAAAGAGCCTGGCTCCCAGAAGTTTGGTTTTATTTCTTAGGTATTCAGGAAAATAAAGCATCTTGTATCAGGAGGCTGCCTTATCCAAAGCTTCAGTCTGGATTAGAGATGAAGCACCCTCACCTAAGGCCTTCACACACACACACACACACACACACACACACACACACACACACACACACACACACACACACGTGGAACCTGTATGGCTGGATAAGCTGGGGGACATGGCTGGAACTGGATTTTAAATGTCTCCCTATTGAGTGATATTATTCTCGTCACAGTTGTAAAAGTCCCTTACATCTGACTGAGAAGAGCTAGGGTCAAAGAATTTCAGTTGAGCCTGTTCAAGGGGTTCTTTTCTTATCTGGACCCAAATTATCCAAGGATGGCCTCCTCATCCTTCTTCTGGCCCAGAGGTTGAGAACATCAGGTCCATTTTCCAATTTGCATCCCACCCTCCTGTCTCTCAGCAAACCCCTGGCAGCAGGGGACCCATCTCTGTGGGCTCCTGGGGCAGTGAGAGAAAAGGTTGGCTTGGGAGGGCAACGTGGCCAGAAAGCAGAAAGGGCAGAGCGCTGGGAAGTCATGACCTCCCTCATCCATCCGGCTGTCCGACATTGCCTTTTCTCTCTTTTCAAACCATTGTTTTAAAGGTGGAGTCCTTTTTCATGGCTCTCTATAAAAGGTTGGCAAATGAAAACAAAACCAAACAAAATAAAAAACCAAATAAACCTTAGCAAGTGGTGTCACATCTGAAATCTATTCGGGAGGCTGACTGTGTAAAACCACTCTTGAGTAGGGAAGTCCTGGTAATATTTATAATGGAAGTGCTCTTTTTCAAATGTGATTGGGACCAATAGGTGATTAGAAGTCATTTAAAGAGGGGGATCATGAAGAATTGATCTCTCTCCCACACGTATACATACACATATATGTGTATTTGTGTGTACGTATAACTTTGTTTAAAATTAAAACACAAACATCTGTTTATTCACTACTCTTTTGAGAAAAGTCTTCTGTTTGAGTATTATCTGCTGATTAGAATTCTTTTTTAAAAAAAATTATGTACTGTGTATAATTTCCAATTTTAGTCCATCTAAAGTGGAATAAGAAGTTAGACACCTGTAGCGCAATCTGAGAGCAGAATTCTTCTAGATTTTAATGGGTTTTTTTCCCTTCAATCTTTCACAATCATCTTGTTCATACCTAATTCAAAAGCATGTTTAAAATGACTCATCTTTACTGAGTCTTTCAAAGCATTCAATTTGGTTTTCTCTGAAACAATTTTTTTTTGAATTCATATTTCCTCAGAGAACATTTAATTAAACATTTAATTTAATTTATTTAATAACAAATACAACTGGCATAAGCAGGTTTGGGAACAAATATAACTGGCTCCTGGGAATCACACGGCTCGACCAGGATGAGCAGATGTGCCCAGGCAAGCGGAGGTTGCCTTAGAGCTCTGAGGGGGTCAGAGTTTTGGCGTGGGTTGTTCTATTTTATTGAGGGATCGCAGGATGTAAGTTATTTTGGTGAATGGGTCGTGTGGAGGCTGGTTGAGAACACATGAATTATATATATGTATTATTTATATTCATTGTATTTATATTATACATTATATTGTATATAAATGAAAAGTATTATACACACGTATTTCTGAGGTCTCATATTTATACTACAGGGCAATGTATCTGTGTCATCAATCTAATATTTAATGACCTAGTGTGACTTCTAAGTTCTTCTAACATAAAAAAACCATAATCTGTTTTTTTTTTTTAAATCAGCCTTCAAGTCTTACAGGGCTGACTTCCTCTTTCCTTGTAGGATCCTTGATCTACACTACACGGCAGGGGCTCCTCAGCAGGTGCGGGGATAATGTATGTATGCTTGGATGAGAGTGTTAGTGAGCCTGGCCTAACAAAGAAAATCAGGGTCAGAAGGTGTCCCGGTGAGGCCACAAAGGGCCCAAGGCAGGGCTCGTGGAGACTGGACCACCCCCGGAAGTCCCTCCATAGGTCTCCCCTCGGGCTCTCAGGCCACATCGGTCCCATGCCCCCTTGGTTCACTGGATCCTGCTCAGTGTGCTGGAATCTCCTTAGCCTGTGGCCTCTAGTTATTGCTCCAATGACAGAGGAGGAAAGGAGGGGAGGGGTGGCGACATGCTCCAGGGAAGCCGGGGCTCTCCCTGGTTCTCCGCTGGTCTCTAGCATAGCTAGCACCTGGTTCCTAGAAGCAGCCACGAAATATTTCTTAAATAAATGAATGGGGAAAACGGAGAGATAATGGGAAAAAGAGCTGAATCAGACCAAACACGCCATAAAGTGTGATTCTTGAGGAGCTGATAAACTATCTCTGCAGGAAATTTCAAACAAAGGGCTCCCAGATGGGTCTGAGCAAGTGCCGCCTCCACGCGTGAGTGGATCATCTCTCATAAAGGCTTTGCTCGGTGAAGAGCAACCTCAATTGGCTGCATAAATTTGGCTTGTCGGTTTAATAAGCAAAACTAAACTCTACGTGGTTTGGGTATACGTGCATATGAGATAAAACTGTTTTTAAAAGAAAGGCAATGATAAATACAAGCTTCAGAAAGTGGTTACCGCTGGGGGAGGAGGTGGGCGGGTAAGGACCCTTTGGGATAGGGCGATGAGTTCATGGGTGTTTATTATGTAATTACGCTTTATAATATATATATATATATTGTATAATCTTTTAAATGTATCAGCTATCATCTTAAACTATATAACAGAACACAAAACCAGTCACACTACTTTTTTAAGCCTCCAGCAAATTCAGCTTTTTATAACAGTTGGAAACAGGGAAGAAATGACAGCTGAAATCTATTATTATTAGGCAGTTTGGGGAGGGGTGGTGGACGTGGAAAGTCTTGTACAGCCACGAGAGAACGTGACTGCCCAGAATTCTAGCCCAAGGTCTGACATGCGGTGGGGGAAACCTGAAGGAAGGAGCGTCGTCAGGAATACGCTTTGGAACTTGCATCTTTCATTAAGGCAGGGAACAAAGTCAAGTTGCCAGTGAGGCCCAGGAGGCAGGATGGAGGCAGCGGGACAAGCAAGCCTCTTGATCCTGAACGTCCGTGCTGCCTCAGGAAGAGCCAAGGAGGCAGCAAGACCAATAACCCTGGGTCACTGCAGAAATAAGGAAACGGCCCCAACCATTCCAAAGCATTTCCTCCAAGATGCTTCTGAAAAGTCTCTCCAAAGCAGCTTTTATGACTACCCTAACTATACCAACACAGTCTCTTTATCTTAAGATTTTATGTGGTTAATTACGGAAGGGTTAATTAAGTATAAAAACTGCTGTGATGCCGCATCAGGTTTAGTACAATTTCACGTCGGTTATTATGTTATCCTATTAAATCAATCCAAGTCACCTTAGACAAGGGGACTGTGAAGTTCAGCATTCAGAGTAAGTGAAATACCAGGTTTGAGGCTATTTCTTTTCTTTTCTTTTGGCTGCGCCGCGTAGCATGTGGAATCCTAGCTCCAGGACCAGCGATCGAACTGCAGTGGAAGCGTGGAGTCTTAACCACTGGACCTCCAGGGAAGTCCTGAGGCTATTTCTTTCAAAAAGGTAGCCATTGATTTTTGATCAGTTACACAATCTCCTATTATCGGAGCTATCACCATAGGAAAAATCAGATTTCCCTCATATCATTTCGACTTTGGGCCCCTTTTCCAGGAATGAAACCTGCCACAAGTGGGAGAAATGCCCACATAACCACTTAAGCTCATGGTCATGAACCTTCCCAGTCCCAAGGAGGGCGGCTCCTTAACAGTAATCACAGACACCATCTCAAACCCGTATCTCACTCCCAATGTTTCCTAATAGGTTGATTGTTTTTATTCTGTTGAATTAATTCTATTGATTTACTGACTTGCCATTGATACCGTAAGTCCCCTTTCAAAGCATGCTGACATTTCTGGTGGTTCTGAATAGCTGGACATGGAGGGCTGGCCTCTCAAAGCTGACTTGAGAGATGACCTGCATCTGGTTGTTTTCACAAGCTGTCAGGTGACATAGCACCTGAGAGCCTCAGAGACCACTGTGACAATGACGACTGTTGATCTCGTTTTCCAGACTAGGAGAAAACAAGGCTATGCTACATGCACGTAAAGGTGGCACCAGAGCACAGCTGTGAGTTGAGCACAGCTGGCAGCTCTTCTGTTAACATTTGCTCGCTTCTTGTCTGTTCTTTTTGGGGTACTACGAAAGCTGAAGCAGCAACAAAGGTAAGAAAACACAGAATAGATAGAAACTTACGGTGGGGTAAATCTGATCTGCTTTATTTTTCGTTAAATTGAGTGAAGACTGCCATCATTTGATTTTAGCAGGGAATAGTATTCCTCCAGGGCACAGTTTCAGAACCAATGAACTAGTTCGGCATTTCAGAGAGAGGGAAATGGAAGCCCAGATGCTCTTTCCGAGACCTGCTGAGGCCAATCCCACCTGTCCTCCTCATGTACCACCACCTGCTACCAGCCCTGCATTTCGTTACCCTGCACACTCTGTCCCTCCCTATTCTCCAGTGCAGAAATGTGTGTGTGTTGGGGGTAGGGGTGATTCTACCTGACGCAGCTGCTGCAGAGGCCTAGGGCTCCCCCAAGAAGACGGCCTGGAAGGCTTCCTGGAGGAGCAGGCCAAGAAGGAAGCTGTGAAGGATCACATCAAGGTACACTCTTTCTGCTTCTTTCTGAATCTTACTTAGCCCAGGCCCAGTCTTGTTGCCAGTTTTACAAACAGTACCAAAGGTCCATTGCCTGTGAAGGGTTCTTAAGAAATAAGGTTGTACCTTATTCTAGAAATGCCAATAAAATTGCTAGTGTGGGAATAATACGGTGTTGTTTTTAGCTGTGATGTGCCACTGGGAAATGCTTTTTTTTTTTTTGCTGTGCCGCGTGGCACGCAGGATCTTAGTTCCACTACCAGGGATTGAACCCACGTCCCCTGCAGCGGAGGCGCGGAGTCCAAACAACTGGGCTGCCAGGGAAGTCCCTAGTCAATGCTTTCTTGTCCAAGTTACAGTGAATAAATCACTCAGGGTTTGGCCTGTCTGCTAATTACACAAACCTGTGCTACAGCTAATCGTTCGTTTGTAGAAAAGGATGAAATCAGAAGTCCAAATCATGGCACATTTAAAAGCCTTTCAAATGACTGTCTGGCCTTCCCCTGCCTCTTATTCTCACCGTCATTTAGAGGAGCTTTAAAAAAACAAAGAAAAAAATCTAATTTTTTTCTTTTCTATTATATTTCTTGAGCTCCAGCCTCACTGAGCTTGTTATCATGAGGTCTGTAAGTATGGAGGGACAGTAGTGTCTCTTTATTTATATTTTTGGGGAAGGCTAGGTGGTTAATAATATGGAATCATTTTCTGATCTATCTGAGAAAAAGAGAAGAATGAAAAGGGAAGCTTATAGGCCTAAAGTTTCTTTCATCCCTTTCGTTTCTTAAAAGAATGAAAGGACAAATGGAGTTTATTTTTCTTCTGGTAACAGCCAGATCAAATGAGACCCCCGCCTTGCCCCTCCCCCAAGACACACAAAAATCACTCTCAGCCTCTATCTAAGGCTCCCCTGCACCTGTCGTTGTAAATTGCCATTGAGCTGAGCCAGCATTGCTACGCCTGAAATTTAAGCTCCCACTAAATGAGGCCTCTTATCTATCACTTTTCTGTATTTTCTTTTGGAGGCAGCACGGTTTAGCGTGGAGGTCAGCCGTGCCTGATTCGGAGATGGGACACAGTCCAGAGAGGTTTGCCAGTGGCCCCTGGCATGGAGGGGAAGGCGAGAAATATCACCATTGCCTTCGTCTCTTTTGGGGGCAGGAGGAACCTTGAGGGCGGACCCCAGAAGCAAAAGCAGGGAACCCAGGAAAGCTTATAGGCAGAGGCCTGCCTTCTGCAACTCTGAGCTCAGGTCCCAGTGAAAGGGGGAGCTGGGGTCTGGAAGGGGCAACCCTGAGGACAGAGCCAGGCTTCCTGACGGGTGGAGCGGGCCTCTGTCTGCAGGCTTCTAGGCGCTTCTACCTGTGCCAACCCCAGTCCAGACTCAGGTGGGCTCTCACCCATCTCCTCCAACCTCTGATGGAGATGGCTCAGATGAATTGCACATCTACGGGGCGATTTAAACTCTGCCGACAAAAATGAATTATCACAGAGGCTCAGGGGTTCCAGGTTTTCACTTGCTTCTGGGCAGGGACATTCTTAAGCCCACAGCTGTTTTCGCAGTTACTCTATGTCCACCATGTGTCATGGAGGGTGAGTGAGGGGCCTGGCTCAGAGCTCTTTCCCCTGAAAGATGGGTAAGGGGAGGGTGGAAGAACCACTGAGCTCCAGCCAGCTCTGGGACCTGAAAGTGGAATATACACTGAATAGCAAACAAGGTCTCAGCTTCTTGTTTCCCTGAAGGGCAAGGGAGTCGACAGGGAGTTTAGAAATAAAAACTCCAAATGGCTAGGATTTCTTTGGGGCCCCCACTGGGGAAATTGTCCAGGTTTGTAACATCTGAACTCTCTCTTCACATACCAGCCCACAACTGCCTTCATTTCTGCCCCCAGTGCTTGCCTCCCTGCAGGTGAAGCAACTGTGCGATGATAGCTCAGGACCAGGTTTACGGAACAGTCATGTCTCTCAAAGGTTTCATTGTCAGCTGGTAAAATGAGACAGTTCTCAGAACTGCAGTGGGTTTGGTGCCTCGTGCAGAGCCAGGTACCCAGGATTTGGTCAGTAAATGGAACGTGCAGCTAGATCACAAACGTGTAACTCTTCCGGAAGAAAGGTAAAACCCAAAACCAAAAACCAAAAAAGAAACCAAAAGGAAACCAGACCAAACAGAACCTCTACGGAGAACTGTTGGCTGTGGCCATGGCAGTCTGGTTACTGGCTGTGAAAAGCCTCAGGGCCCATTGGAGGCAGGAAACCTCTAGAAGCAGCCTCATCTTGCCATGGCCACTCCAGGGGCTTCTGCAAATCCCACACAGCCACTCCAGTGGCTCTTGCTGTGGGTACTGAGCTCTTGCTGTGTGCTCGGCAACTTGCATGTGTTGACTCAGTCTACTTCGCGAGGAGTGGCTTCACGCTTCACGGCCACCAGCCTCTGTTGTGAGAAGTCAGTGTTGTCACGCCAGGGTCACCCACGGAGGGTGCGAAGAGAAGGGCAGCCCGTGAAGCCCGGGATTGGAATGGGAGGCAGAATTTGTTGGAGAGTAAGTTGGCAAGTGAAGGGAAAATAAAAACCCCTGGTCAGGGAGGTCAAGAGCTGTGCTGACCTGAAAATTCAAGGTTGGCTACGGTACCTTTGAGAGAAGGAAGTTCTCGTATTATTCCAAGGAAGGAATCGAGGGTTAGGCTGGATTTAAATTTCACCAGGGCAGAGCCCATTCATTGATTCACCCAACAAATATCTACTGAGTGCCTGATGTGCGGCTCTGTTCTAAGCAACAGCAAATAAAACATAAAAACTTCTTCCTGCATCCGATTTCCTTTGTATTTCCACCACTCTGCCTAAAAATGATGATAATAGTTAACATTTATTGAGCACTTATGTGTCAAGTACTATTCTAAGTATTTTATATGTATTAATTCATTTAATCCTCAGTACTATCCTATAGGTAGATGCTATCATCACCCCCATTTCACAGCTGAGAAAAATGAGGCACAGAGAGGTTGAGTAACTTGCCCAAGGCCACACAGCCAATTAATGGCAGAACGATAATTTGAACCCAGGCAGTCAGGACCCAGAGTCCAGACTCTTTTACCACAGCAGACAATCAATAAACAATTAAATGATTATGATAAAAAGTACAGCATAAACACAGTAAAATAGCCCAAATTTAAGCAAAGAGCTAGAAGGGTCAGTTTACATCATGACAAGTTTAAGTCCTAGGTTATCTGGAAAGAAACGTATTTTTACCTCCTGCAAGCGCATACTGAGACTAGGGCTAATGCAGTGATCAGAAATCTAACAAGCAGAGGACTCTGCTGCCTGCTGTGATGAATACTAAAGCCTGGACTGCAACTCGAGTGCCCGTAGCTGATAACTGACACTTCATATCCTTAAAATGGTCTGTTTCCTTGAGAAGGCTATCCAGTCGTCATTACAGTCTTCCCGATTAAGATTTGCTCAGCAGTCCTCACTGTCAATCGAGGTCAAAGTCACTTAATATTTCATGGTACTTTTAAAGTTAACTCATCTTACATATTACAGGGTGGGCACTGGTGTTTAATCAACGACACCCTGGTCTCCTCTTTCTGGTGTGCGGTAGGATTGATTACACGTGTCCCTGAGTGAGGTGGGACCGTGGGGCTTACTTTGGGCTGTCAAATATGAGTGGCAGTGACATGTGCCACTTCTGAGGGGAAGCCTTTAAAAGCCTGTGTGCAGGTTACCACCTCCCCTTCCCCCTGCCTCAGTGATCATGGAGGCCAGATGGAGAGCAGGTCTCTGGCCGTCTGGCAGAGCCCCTGCACACCAGAGGTGGACACAGAGCACAGAGAAGAAACTACCAGTGTTGTTTTAAACCACTGAGATTCTGGGGTCGTTTGTGTTTAGCCCATTGTAACTATTACAAACACCTACCCTCCAAATTCTGGGTGCAAAGAGGAATGCATAAAGAATCTATAAAGCCAATTAGAAGGGAAAGGAAAACAAACATTGACCATTACTATATTTTAGGTATTTACATGTTATCATACCTAATCTTCTTGGCAACACTGAGAAGTAGGTATGACCTCCATTTTACAGACACAGAAACTGAAGTTCAGAGAGGGAATGGGACTTAGCCAAGGATATATAGCTAGTAAGTGACAGAGGTGAGTTTCAAATTCAAGTTTGTCTGAATTTTCTTTTTTTTTTTTTTGCGGTACGCGGGCCTCTCACTGCCGTGGCCTCTCCCGTTGCGGAGCACAGGCTCCGGACGCGCAGGCTCAGCGACCATGACTCACAGGCCCAGCCGCTCCGCGGCATGTGGGATCCTCCCAGACCGGGGCACGAACCCGGGTCCCCTGCATCGGCAGGCAGACTCTCAACCACTGCGCCACCAGGGAAGCCCCCTGAATTTTCTGATTATACAATGCTGTCAACAAAAGCGTATGCAACTAGATTCCTCTAAAGGCCAGACATAGGACCACTAGGTGGGTAAGGCATTCAGTCATCCAGTCATTCACCAAACACGTACAGCATGCTTACTATGTGTCAGGCACTGTAGCAGGATTCTTGGAGTGAAGAAGGTGGCTATGGTCCCTACCCTGAGGAGCGGACAGTCCAGTGCCGGCTACAGACGAGGAAAGCAGCAATTTCAGTGTGGTGTATGAGCTATTTGGCTAAGGCAAGGATGGGGTGGGGCTTGAGAGTATACTCCAAGTCATGGAAGGAAAAAACAAAAAACCAAAAAACCCCACACACAGCAGAGAAGGGAAATCTAGGAAAGCAAATGAGAGATGAGGGCCAAATAATGACATGCCCTGCACACACTTGGTAAGAATGTGCCATATGCTTCACCCCGACACACACAACTGTGGTGGCATGCTGCCACTGGCTGATGACATCAAGGCACCAGCAGAAGCCAAGAGAGGCAGCTCCAACCTGCTGGGAACAGCAGCCCTCCCTCCCTCCACCGCTGCCTCGGGAATTCAAACCCAAGCAGAGAGCACGCATTCGCTGGCGGCTGGCACCCCAAGTCACGAGGACTGAGGGCAATTTGCCTGCTGGTCTTCCCTGCTCATCTATGACTCTCTGCCACACTCACCAGGTCTTATACAGGGCCTGACATGAAACAGTCACTCAGCCAGTGTTGACTGATGATCTGTAGGGAACGAACAGAAGCTGCGGAGGTAGAAAGGCGCCTAAGGAAGCTTGGGGACTGTTGAGCACCAACCGGTCTGAGGCCTGTGATGACCAGGAATAGACCCCAGAACGGCTCAGGCTTCTTCTGACTATACTCAGCAATGCAGGTCTGAATTCTGAGCTTCAGAAGGAGATCCCTCCCATTTAGAAATGAAGAAATACATGGCTCTCCTGGGTGGAATGTCTCAGGTTAGGGGCCGCTAGGCCACATCTAGGCTCATGGGGTTGGGGTGAGAAAAAAATTCTACTTTGGAAGTTAATGGTATAGTCTGTGTCTTTGGGCAATTTACCACTAGAGGGAGAGGGGCTGAGGTCGAAGGAGAAAGCATTTTATTCTAACGAATACCTCTCAAAACAAGTGGGCCACTGGCTTGGCCTTGGAAATATTTTAGCAATCCTGAGCATTTTGATATGAGAATATTCCTCATCAAAATAGGATTTGCCCAGGATATACAATGGAGAAAAGACAGTCTCTTTAATAAGTGGTGCTGGGAAAACTGGATGGCTACATGTAAAAGACTGAAATTAGAACACTCCCTAACACCATACACAAAAATAAACTCAAAATGGATTCCAGACCTAAATGTAAGGCCAGACACTATAAAACTCTTAGAGGAAAACATCGGAAGAACACTCTCTGACATAAATCACAGCAAGATCTTTTTTGATCCACCTCCTAGAGTAATGGAAATAAAAAAAAAAAAAAACAACAAATGGGACCTAATGAAACTTCAAAGCTTTTGCACAGCAAAGGAAACCATAAACAAGACGAAAAGACAACCCTCAAAATGGAAGAAAATATTTGCAAATGAATCAACGGACAAAGGATTAATCTCCAAAATATATAAATAGCTCATGCAGCTCAATATTAAAGAAACAAACAACCCAATCCAAAAATGGGCAGAAGACCTAAATGGACATTTCTCCAAAGAAGACATACAGATTGCCAACAAACACATGAAAGGATGCTCAACATCACTAATCATTAGAGAAATGAAAATCAAAACTACAATGAGGTATCACCTCACACTGGTCAGAATGGCCATCATCAAAAAAATCTACAAACAATAAGTGCTGGAGAGGGTGTGGAGAAAAGGGAACCCTCTTGCACTGTTGGTGGGAATGTAAATTGATACAGCCACTATGGAAAACAGTATGAAGGTTCCTTAAAAAACTAAAAATAGAACTACATACGACCCAGCAATCCCACTACTGGGCATATAACCTGAGAAAACCATAATTCAAAGAGACACATGCACCCCAATGTTCACTGCAGCACTATTTACAATAGCAGGTCATGGAAGCAACCTAAATGCCCATTGACAGACGAATGGATAAAGAAGACGTGGTACGTATATACAATGGAATATTACTCAGCCATAAAAAGGAACGAAATTGGGTCATCTGTAGAGACATGGATGGATCTAGAGACTGTCATACAGAGTGAAGTAAGTCAGAAAGAGAAAAACAGATATAGTATATTAACGCATATATGTGGAACCTGGAAAAATGGCACAGATGAAGTGGTTTGCAGGGCAGAAATAGAGACACAGATGTAGAGAACAAACATATGGACACCAAGGGGGGAAAGTGGTGGGGGGTGGTGGTGGTGGTGTGATGAATTGGGAGATTGGGACTGACATGTATACACTGATGTGTATAAAATGGATGACTAATAAGAACCTGCTGTATAAAAAAATAAATAAAATAAAATTTAAAAAAATATAGGCTTTGGGCTTCCCTGGTGGCGCAGTGGTTGAGAGTCCGCCTGCTGATGCAGGGGACGCGGGTTCGTGCCCCGGTCCGGGAGGATCCCACATGCCGCGGAGCGGCTGGGCCCGTGGGCCATGGCCGCTGGGCCTGCGCGTCCGGAGCCTGTGCTCTGCAATGGGAGAGGCCACAACTGTGAGAGGCCCACGTACAGCAAAAAAAAAAAAAAAAAAGGCTTTGCCCATATAACATAGCTTAAGATAGCTAGGGATATGATCTACATAAATCTACCATGGAAGAGAAAAGAAAAAAAAATTTTAAAGAGCACTAAGCAGAAGAGAATTTGGCATTATTTAAATAGGACATTACCCTGCTGCTGCTAAAGAAAATCTTCTGAAATGATAAAAAATAATTAAAACAAAACAAAGGTGTGAGAATAAGCCAATGATTCAAGATGGTGTGACTAACCCAAGAAGGCAAGTGTCAGACTCCAGCCTTGCTGGCCTTTGTGACCAGAGTAGGCCTATGACATTCTCAAATCTCATTTTAAAGTGTTAGTCACTTAAAAAATCCCTGCAGAAGATAGGCATTGGGTTTATCCATTATGTAAACGAAAACCTAGCATAACAGGGCTAACATGAAGAGAGACCCTGACTCACATTGCAATGGCTCTGTATGATCCATCTCAACTCCCCTGTTCTTTCACAACCCTTCAGGATGTCTAAAAAAGAACCACGGGGAAGGGGTGAATTCAGACACATGGTACACCTTTATTTTTAGCCCACTGAGAACATTTTCTTTACCAAACAATGTAATGAAATGAGAGCCTAAACATAAAAGCTCCAGGATGTTGAAATATCAGTGGTGTAGACAATTATTCAGCAGATAAGTCTTTAGAAATTGACAAGGATGATATGCACTAAAAATATTCTCAATGAACTTTCTTGAGGGACAGATAACACTTGTAGTTTTAAACACATTCTGTCTTTTTTAGTTGTGTCTAGATTAATATAATTAAGCATAAGACCTCTCAATACTTAATGTCAACTGAGACTAAGACCGAGAATTCTTTTATTTCTTTATTCATCCAAATGACATATTATCTCATTTTTAAAAAGATTTCCATGCTGCAACAATGTTATAGAACTCATCAGCCAAAAGGTCAGTGTCTGGGAAAGACACTGGAAATGATACTGTTTTATAACAACCATGTCTTGGAAGTGTTAAGCTCCCTCTCATGCCACAAATGTCTGGGATTTAAGAGTAGAACCTTGACAAATAGGGTTAAGCAACAAAGGAAGAGACTATCAGGCAAAAAAGAATATCAACTATATTATTCTAATCCTTCAGAATCCATGCCAGAGAACCATGCAACCCTATAAAGAAATAGATGCTATGACTCTTCTGTAAAAGAAAATCAAATTGCCTGTATCTGTTGTTCTAATGATACATTTATCATCCAAACTTCGCTCTCAGTGACATAATTGGCTGGCCTCTCTTCTCATGTGTCTTACGTGACATCACAGATGAGCTATTTCAACTTTTAATCTGGTTTTAAATACATTTCAGTTGATTAGCTGGGCGCTGACGCCTAATGCTTGAACAGAAACATCTCTCTGAGCAGAGCTACAGGCAGATGAGGTGACGGCCAGGTCAACTGGTGGACGTGGAAGACGTCCTCCTAACCATGTCCCTCCCGCAGTCAATGTCTTTGAACTACCCAAAGGTAATCAAACCCTGCGTCAGCCCTAGCTGCAGAGATTTCTTGACTACCTCCTCTGAATTCCATTCATGTGTCTGAATTCCATTCCCCCAAGGCCTTGTTTTTCCTGTCAACTAGCTAATTTCATAGAGGAATCATGGAACATTCGAGCTGAAAGGGCCTATGGAGGCCATGCAGTGCTCTCACGTTACAGACCAGCTCCTTTCTGTTAGTGAAGGTCTCTTTGCAGAGGGTGAGTGCTTAATCTGAAGGGCCTTGTTTTCTGAAAGAAATTTCCAGGCATCAATTTACCCCAGTAGGAAGGATATTTTCCAGAAGCCACTGTCTACCTCACCTCTCATCATGTAATAGTCACCCCTTTTCCCCCAGAATCTAGCGTCATCTGGGTGCCACAGTACCCACCTAGTCTGTCTTCAGATTGGGCTCTGGAGGAAGTACTGACTTGAGGCTAGAACAAGGCATATTTACAGTGAAGCTAAACACGAGCATATGGGCAGACAAAGGGTTCCTCTGCGCATGTGTGTGTGAATTTATTAATATGATAATTCTCAAAAGGCATTAAATATTAGGTCTAATTAAATCAAAGTATATATTTTTTCCTTCACCATTAATTGCAAGCATTTTAAAGCTTGCTCATATCAAGCATGATGGTAATGTACAGGGCTGGTGGAAATGTAGATGTGTAAAGTCATTTTGGAGGGCAATAGAATGGCACCTACTAAAATTACAAATATACAGGCCTTTTGACCCAGCAACTCAGCTTTTAGGAATCTACCCTAGAAATAGTCTTACTTGGGTACAAAGAAGCATATAGAAAGGTGGTCGCAGGACTTCCCTGGTGGTCCAGTGGCTAAGGCTCCACACTCCCAATGCAAGGGGCCCGGGTTCGATCCCTGGTCAGGGAACTAGATCCGCATGCACTCCGCGACTAAGAGTTCACATGCCGCAACTAAAGATCCTGCATGCCACAACTAAGATCCCACGTGCCGCAATGAAGATCCCACGTGCCACACCTAAGACCCAGCACAGCCGAAGTAAATAAATAAACAAATAAACAAACAAATATTAAAATCTTAAAAAAAAAAAGGTGGTCGCTATGCCTGGCTTACAATTGAGAATAATTAGAAACAATTATTTAATATGTGCATCAATGCATACGATTAAATTAATAACACAGAATATTATGCAGTTGTTAAAAACAGAATGGGTAGATCCACATGTGGTCACCTGGAAAAAACTCTAAGCCATATTAAGTGGGAAAAACCAAGTTGCAGAATAATATGTAGACTATGATATCATATCTACTTTCAAAAGCCCTGTATACTTCTAGGTGTACCTTTGCACATACATTTGAATGTGAATACTTAGAAAAGAAAGTGGAAGATTATATCCAAACTGATGACTGGGGTTACTTCTGGAAAGAGAAGTGGAATTAAAAAAAGGGAGACATCAAGAGGAACTCGTGTTTTTACCTGTATTGGTTAAATTTTGTTCAATGAGACTATATTCATATATTACAAGTGTTATAAATTGAATTTAATTTTACATTTAACGTACCTTTCTTTAGGGAACTCAAGACCTAGCCCTAAATCTGGTTGCCTCCTTATTTCTATAGCTTGAGCCTCTGCTTAAGATTTTCTTCTCTCAAATCCTCTTCCCCCAACACATACATTTGGAACTTAGGCAAAATCAGACCATATCCTTGTCATGAAAATAAGCATGAGGATGTAAGACTGATCTTTTCATAAATGTTTCTTTTTTCATCAGTTCTTAGTGTTAATCCGTGGGAAAATGAGTTGTGTTTCTGCTAAAGTTAAGGGCAAAAAAACTCAAATCCAAAAAACACCACCACTAATAAACAAAACCAAGCGGACAGATTCCTCATTGACACAACGTTACAGCTCCCACTAGGACATGGCTTTCTCACAGGCTTCAGTTATCAGATATTTCTGGGCATACTTTCCAAGAAATGTAAAAGCACACAAGTTTCAAATGGAATGATTCTTTTGCTGACTTTAAATTTAACTCTCTTTTTCTTTCTCCAACCTTCCACTTACAGAAAGACCCATGAGAATTGGTCTTTTCTCTTTTTTCAAGAAGGAATAATGAGTGTGGGATTTATACATCAAATTTTTTTTGGTCTTATTCTTATATTAACTGGATTTTAAAAGCAAATGGTGCATCCTTTATTTTTCTTTTTTTAATTTGGCAGGGGAATGCCCAAGATGGCCCCCATGCCCCAAATGCTGCATCCTTTTTATTTATTTAATTTAATTTTTTTTTTTTTTTTGCGGCACACGGGCTTCTCACTGTTGTGGCCTCTCCCGTTGTGGAGCACAGTCCGGACACACAGGCTCAGCGGCCATGGCTCACGGGCCCAGCCGCTCCGCGGCATGTGGGATCCTCCCGGACCGGGGCACGAACCCGCGTCCCCTGCATCGGCAGGCGGACTCCCAACCACTGAGCCATCAGGGAAGCCCCACCACTACAGTTTTTATCCCCCCACTCAAAAATATTACATGTGTTTCTATAGTTTAACATAATACAGATGCTTTATTTTCTTGAAATCTTAAGAGTTAAAAGAAATAGGCTCTCATTCTTTAAAAATCCTCATTTAACAAACAGTATCGGAGCGAGTAAAGGATTAGTATTATCACTTTTCAGAATGCAGGGATCGTTTTTTCTTTGACTCTTAGGTATTTATGGTAGGAAAGCTGGGAGGAACAGGAAAGTACTCATCAGAGGAGAAGGGTAATAATCTTTGGAATGAAATTGGCTGGGACATGTCAAGCTCAGCAGGCTTAAAGACACTCTTCTTGTTTTCCTATTATTCTATTTTGAAGCTCTTATCCTGCTGGCGGAGTTTCCAGCCTGCAAAGACTGCTCACTGTGCCCTGACGTGTATGAGCGTTCTCACGCAGGCCATCACGGGAATCCAGCTGTCAGAGCTGAGTTGGCCTTTGCACTGGTCTTACATGCTCTTTTCTCCCTATTTACATATATTTGATCACTCAGATAGTAAAAAATCTTGGCAAATTGCACTACAATAGTCATTTTCCACCTTGGCTCACCGTGGAGAAAAATACGTTGTAATGCATCCAAAGTTTAGGCAAGGATGGCCATTTGGAAAGAGCTCTCCAGTTACAGGGAAACTGCCAGACAGAAGTCAGGTGTCCCTTCACTATTCAGAGCAAGCTCTGGCCTTCATGAACCTGTGGCTGATCAAACTCAAGTTCCGTTAGGGATTAGGACTGTAAATATATCAGTTCTGTCCAAATTAATCTATTAACTCAGTACACCTTCAATGCAAATCAAGAAAGTGAAGGGTGTGTGTGTGTGTGTGTGTGTGTGTGTGTGTGTGTGTGTGTGTGAAATTTGATTCTAAAACTTCTATGGGAGAGCAGAGGGTTAAGAATAAGCAAGAAGGGACTCTCCTGGTGGCGCAGTGGTTAAGAATCTGCCTGCCAATGCTGGGGACACGGGTTCAAGCCCTGGTCCAGGAAGATCCCACATGCCGCAGAGCAACTAAGGCCGTGCACCACAACTACTGAGCCTGTGCTCTAGAGTCCGCGAGCCACAACTACTGAGCCCACGTGCCACAACTACTGAAGCCCGCGTGCCTAGAGTCCGTGCCCCGCAACAAGAGAAGCCACCGCCACGAGAAGCCCTTGCACCGCAACGACGAGTAGCCCCCTCTCGCCACAACTAGAGAAAGCCCGCGCGCAGCAATGAAGACCCAATGCAGAAAGGAAAAGAAAGAAAAGAAAAGAAAAGAAAAGGAAAGGAAAGAAAGAAGGAAAGAAAGAAAGAAAGGAGTAAGCAAGAAAAAGTTGAAGCTGAACAAGGCTCATTATACAGATATAGTAATGAAGACCGTGTGGTACTGCCAAAGGGAAAGACCAAAGAATGAAATGAAAACAGAGGAGCCCATGGACAGTCACACATACATGGAAACTTGATACACAACCAGGATGATGGCGAAATTCAGTGTGGAGAGGATGAACTATTCAACAAGTGGTGTGTGGACATAATCAATATAAAATTTGATCCCTGTATCATTTATTATATGGAAAAAAATCCAGAGATATTAAAGACCTAAATGTGAAAGAAACAAAAATTTTTAGAAAAAAATGAAAGATGCCATACACAAAGTGAAAAGACAAGCCTTAAACTACTGTAAGATATTTGTAACATATAAAATCAACAAAGGATTAGATAGACAAAAGAAGACATCAGTAAGAAAGTCAATAGAAAAAAGACAACCAAGTAGAAAAATAGGCAAAGAATACGAAGAGGCAAATCAGAGAAGAAATCATGTGAATGGTGAAAAACATGCCCATATATGCAACTTTACACAACAGTCAGGGAAATGAGAATGACACAGATATGAAGTCTGATACTACCCAGGTCCCTGGGTAGTCAGGGATACAGCAGAGGCAAGGAGCCTCAGGTGAGAGAGGGCAGGGCTGTAATAAGACAGAGATGAAGGCTGAGTGCTCGGAACGCAGCATGTGCTCCACAGATGCGCTGTCTTCCCTCTTATAACTCACTGGAGCATGGTTCTGAATCGGCAGAGCTGCAGCTTTCCCAGCACTCTCACAAGGCCCGGTGCCCCGAAAAGACTGGAAAGCCACGGCAGAGGCAGCTGCGTTGCCGAAGAAGAAACAAGGCATTTTGAGTCAGAGGATCTGGACTTACTGTGGACCTTTGGACAGATGCTTTAACTCAGCGTTTCACTTTCCTCTTCTACAAAGAGAGAGAACGACAATGACCTCAATGTGACCCTGAAGAGGCCAACCAGCTAGTGAAAGTACACTTAAACTGTACCGACCGCACAGATGTACATTGGGGCTGATATGCCACTGTTAGTGGTCACATGCCAAGTGTCTTCACTGTCACCAATGGTTCACATGTGGAAATACCATTCTTTCCAACTCCTACTTATATGTATGAAGTGATGACCCTGGATGATGCAGCCACCAGCAGAAGCAAACAATAGGAGTAAATGCTGGATCCATTCCTTCTCCTGTCAGTGTGTAACCTTCATGGGGGTGGACAGGCTAGATTTAAAACAATGGGCAGGTTGGTTCCTTCTATGTGTCTATTGCCAGGGTTGTAATGTATATTCTCTTCCTCCCACATCCTGCTTTCTATTTTCTTCTCTCTACACAAGCACTTTTAATACCAATTCATTAAAAGCAGGCATCTTAAGATATGGCTTAAAAGACTCTTTTGTATCATCAGGCTGAACTAGAATTCTGAGCATAAAGGCTTCTGGAGGAGAAACAGGATGAACAGCCAGAGAGACTGACTTTGATAGATGTTGCTGAGCCATCAACTCTCTGAGGGACCCAGGCAAAGCCACGTGACCTCTTTGGGGCTCCATGTTCTCACTGTAAGTTCTTGGAGGACATTAACATACCCTCAGAACACTAGTTTACTGTATATACAGACAGGTTTATTTTTTACATTGAATACTTATATTTATGTGTTTATATTTTAAGAGTAGGATCTTTTCCAATAAGTACATTATAAAAATCTTGTTCGGGATTTCAGAGCCAAGGAACCCAGGGACTGCACAGGGCTGCTCTTCATAGGAGGTTAGCACTTGTCTCCAACAACCACGTGTGGCTTCAGCTGTTTCTGAAAGCTGTGCCTTCCCTTTTGATGTCTGAGGCCCACTACTTTCATTTTTGACTGAGCCAACAGGTGTTCTCAGACTCTTTTCTTTATGGGCTGTCTTCCCTTGGGGTTCGGGGTGGACAGAGTTTTCCTACAAGATGACTGAGGAGCATGGAGAAATAAATTTCCCCTGGCCCACTGGCTCCACTATTGCCACTGCAGTCTGCTGTGACCACCTTGAAGTCTTGATCTTTCCCATTTCTTGGAAGATGCAGGGGATAGACGGCTGAACCACAAGGTCTAGACCTAAATGCTCCATGGAAACAATGAAAGTACAAATCTTTCATCCTTTGATTTAGGGCCTAAATGCACCGGGCCTGTACCACCAAAATGCCAGAATGGGCAAGATGTCTTTGAACCTTGGTGTAGAATCCAGGAGAGCAGAGGGAAGTCCAGCTTCTGGGGGAGACTCCTGCTGGGCAGGTGGCGCCTGGCATGGCAGCGGGCATCTCGAGTGTGCCGGGCAAAGCTGACCATGCCTCTGCCCTGGGCAGAGCTGGTGAACTGACGGCCTCAACACACACACCTGTGCACCCAGCAGGACAGCAGACGCTAGGGCACAGGGTGTGAGACATGATGAATGTGTCCCTAGACTACATCTGGGGACAAAAGAAGAAGTAGGTAACCCTGAGAGTGGCACTACTGAGGCAGGATAATAATTTAAAGTGTTAACGAATTTCATATACACGCACAGAAGCACATTTCTTTTGACCTTACAACGCATCCCCTGAGGATACTCAGGGGATTGACAGAGGCAGAGGTAGGCTTCTAGTCCCCAAGACTAGAGAAAGGTCCCTGGGTTGGGGGCGTCCAAGGGAGAAGGAGAGAACCCTTGGATATGTCTGTAGGTTTATAGAACAAAGGGTGTCTACGCTTCAACTCTCTAATGGAGCCCAGGGAAGCAGAAGCCCCAGCGCAGTAATGGCTGTGTCACACGTCAAACGAGGTCACAGAGTTTTCCATGGCCCCATACTGCATGCGGCCTGGAGTGGCCTGGCCATAGATGAAGCTCTGAAGAGACTCACAGAGCTCCCTGGGCCCTTGCTTAAGAGCAGCAGAAAGCTTCTCTTGGCCTAATGGAGTTCTAAGAGACTCAGAGAGATAGAGAGCTGGGCCCAAAGAGGCCTTGCAAACAGCTATCCATTAGGGCCTTGTGGACTGACAGCAGAGATCCTGTGGAACGAGGATGCTACTGGGGTGCCTTCAGGGACAGACAGCGTGTGTAGCACAGATACCAGCTCCTCAGAGTCTTAGATATGGCCCTGGGAAAAAGGTGGGGGGACCTGGAATTGCCAGACAGTAAATTTCCCATTTCCCAGGGGAATGGGAACACATGTATAAATTAAGAGAGTTAGAGAAACAAAATTTTAAGATAGATATTCGTTAGATACCTTAACATTACTGGTGCCTAGTACACCAGTAGAAATCAGCCCACAATAGATGAGTCTAATTTATGACTAACCCACTCCAAGAGGTGGTTTTGCTTGTTTATGTGACTGACTGATTGATTGATTGATTCATTGATTCATTCATTCCCTCCCTCTCTTCCTCCCTGACCTGCCAAACAGCCAGATACTCTGATGAGGACTAGCAAAGCTTTTAGAGACAGACCTCAAATGCCTGTTTTCTACCCTCAAGATGTAGTAATAGGGGGAGAGGCAGGGGGGTGCATAAATGGAGACACTGACAACTAAATCTAACGCACTCTGGTAAGGACTGTGATGAAAGTGCATAGGAAGTGGTTTAGGAGCACAGAGGAGAGCTTGCTAGTCTAAGACTTGGGAGTCTGTGTAAACTGACAACTCCCATCTATCCAAACAGTACCCTAAGGAAGACGACCTTAGGATCAGAAAGCTGTCATCCACTCAATCACATGGAAAATGCGGGAACGGGCTACGGCAGAGACATCATCTGTACACCGAATATCCATGAGATCTACCCATTTTCCAGCCCTGCTTGAAGTTAGGAGAGGCCATGTGACTAGTTCTTGCCGCTAGGCTATAAGAAGGGGGACTCCGGGAGCTTCTATGACCCTCCAGCTCAGCTCTCCTCTTTCCCTTCCATGGTACCTGTGGAGGCCTCTTATTCCAGGTGGTGTAGCTTCAAGATGTCTGAGCCTCCATCGTCCTGAATCTTTGGGAACACGTGTGGAAAAGCGACTCCACTGAGCCACAATCAACATGTAATCTGAGCGAGAAATAAGTTCTTAACTGAATTAAGTCCCTTAACTTCTAGGGTTATTTTGTTACTACAGCAAAACTTAGAATATCCTGACCAATGGTGAGATGATAGATTAAAAGGGGGAGGTGGGTTATTAAAATGCACTCCAATACTGTTCAGAGGAAAAGGGGTTCTGCCCCCAGGTGACCAGTATTTTAAGAACAATCTCCTGAAAGAGATGAATGTGACAGGCAGTAGTGTGGTACCTGTACTTAGAGCTGGTACCTGGACGTGGGTTCTGATGACAAGCTGGTAAAGAGAAGGCTGAACAGAAGACAAGAAGGGGCGGAAGATAAGAGGAAAGCAGGAAAGCCACACTTCTGCGTTCTCTGTCTGTCTACTTAACGGTCAAAAGCCACTCCCTACCCCTATCCTCTTGCACCCCTCGACCCCAGATGGTCCCACGGGGGGTCCAGACAGTAAGGCACCACCAGCAGGGATCTCTCTAGGGGGCAGTCTAAGGGTAGTTTCTCCTCTCTCTGCAGCCCCCTGAAGGCTACTGCAAGGGGGTGAATAGCTTAAGAGCTGACACCTTTGAAAGGGTAACAACTCCGGTGAGAGAAACAAAGCAAAGAAGCTAAACAAGGCCAGTTTAATTTCACTCTGGAATATGGTTTCTCCCCCCACCCGCTGCCATACCAAACATAGACTTTAAAATATTTTCATTACTACTGCAGCAGTTAACTTTAAAATATCGTTTGAAATAAGTAATAACCACATATGGGTCACGTCTAGGTGAAGCAAGTGTCAGGGAGATGCTGGCCAGATTGCAGAAGGTATTTTTCTTTCCTGATATGTGACTCATGATTTAGTGTGGAACAGGAGTGTTTACAATAGCTTTACAATCTTCTAGTGACAAGGGGACACATGGTGGAAACAGGTCCATTGGAAAAATGATAATCCTTTCGTTCCCCCAAATGTTATTCAAATTCTCCCCCGCTTTTTCCCAGATAAAAATAGAAATCTTCACATGACCTAACTGTTCCTTGGGAAAGTCACTAAATAGCAGGGAATGGATGATAAAATGACAGCTGGAGTCCTGAAATCTAGTAAAAGTATTTTTTTTTAGTAGCCATGGAATAGCAGAAAAATGTTTACAGGTTTATAATGTCCCATACGACTAGAAACTTCCTCTGCTGGTCAGGTTGAATATGAAGGCCCGTTGGACAAGTAACACCACCACAAACAACAGCAACAACTACAGCAACAGCTACGTCACCTGAGATCTTGTAAAGCACCAGGCCCTGAGCTCCACCCATCACCTCCTTCAATCCTCATACAGAGCCCTCTAGGGAGTCAGTATTATTATTACTGTCCCTACCTGGCAAACGAAGACTCTAAAAGCAGTCATTTCACTACATTAGTTTACAATGAGAGAGTGGTGAAGAATGTGTGTTCAGCTTAGTTTGTTTCATACCCTATAGACCTGGTGTCAGTATGTGCCAATGGCTGTGACTCAGTATCCCAGCACAGCCAGCCTCGAGTAGAGCGGAAAGGAAGGACTACACCTCTGGTGTGTCTACTATGTAAAGAAGCTCACAGACAGTGATGAACACCAATCCTGTAGGTATGAATAGCTCCATCTAAAAATAAAGAAACAGGGCTTCCCTGGTGGCGCCGTGGTTGAGAGTCCGCCTGCCGGTGCAGGGGACACGGGTTCGTGCCCCGGTCTTGGAAGATCCCACATGCCGCAGAGCGGCTGGGCCCGTGAGCCATGGCCGCTGGGCCTGCGCGTCCGGAGCCTGTGCTCCACAACGGGAGAGGCCACAACAGTGAGAGGCCCGCGTACCACAAAAAAAAAAAAAAAAAAAAAAAAAAAAAAAATCAGATAAAAATAAAGAAACAGGGCTTCCCTGGTGGCGCAGTGGTTGAGAGTCCGCCTGCCGATGCAGGGGACGCGGGTTCGTGCCCCGGTCTGGGAGGATCCCACATGCCGCGGAGCGGCTGGGCCCGTGAGCCATGGCCGCTGGGCCTGCGCGTCCGGAGCCTGTCCTCCGCAACGGGAGAGGCCACAGCAGTGAGAGGCCCGCGTAACGCATAAAAAAAAAAAAAAAAAAAAAAAATAAAGAAACAGAAGCTGGGGGAGGGCAGATCACCTCACAAAGGTCACGCAGCCCTAAGCGTGGAGTGGGGTCACTCATGTCTTTGACGAACCAAGTGAGTCCTGGGGAGAGCCTCCCGTGGAGTGACGGCCAGTGTCTGCCTGACAGGCGTCACATGTGTGACTTGGGAAAGTCCTTTCCGTTCTCAGTGCGTTAGTTTCCTTGTCCAGGAGATTGTGAAGGATGAGTGAGAAGATGAAGGTGAAAGGCTTTGAAGTCTCAGATGCTGCACACGCGTGAGATGAGAGGAGGAGAGGGAGGTGGTGGTAAAATGCCAAATACAAATAAAATCCTCAAGTAGGTAATTATTAATGGATTTATGTTAAAGCTTATCCAGAAAAGCAACTTCATCCAAGCCAACAATAGCTGACAAGGCTGGGCAGGAGTATTTGATGAATGGTAACAGTGCAGTCTGCAGCAATGGACCCATGAGCACTGCTGACTACTCCATGGTTTGCTCAACCTTTTTTTTTTTTCTGTCTCATTTGTTTTTATTTAAATTTATATTCTTTTTTAAAAAAATGGAAGTATAGTTGGCTTACAATGTTGTGTTAGTTTCAGGTGTACAGCACAGTAATTCAGAGATATATATCCTTTTTCATATTCTTTTCCAATATAGGTTATTACAAGATATTGAATATCGTCCCCTGTGCCATACAGTAGGTCCTGGTGCTTAGCTATTTCATATATAATAGTTTGTGTCTGCTAATGCCAAACTCCTAATTTATCCTTCCCTCTCCCCCACTTTCCCCTTTGGCGACCATAAGTTTGTTTTCTATGTCTGTGAGTCTGTTTCTGTTTTGTAAATAAATTCATTTGTATCATTTTTTTAGATCCCACATATAACTGATATCATATGATGTTTGTCTTTCTCCGTCTGACTTACTTCACTTAGTATGATAATCTCTAGGTCCATCCATGTTGCTGCAAATGGCATCATTTCACTCTTTCTTTATGGCTGAGTAATATAATATACTGCATACATATATACAATATATCCATCGTATATATGTT
The DNA here is from genome assembly GCF_008692025.1 of Phocoena sinus. NCBI lineage: Eukaryota > Metazoa > Chordata > Mammalia > Artiodactyla > Phocoenidae > Phocoena > Phocoena sinus. The sequence continues at coordinate 73,932,243 of NC_045767.1, forward strand.
TGGTCAAACGTTTTATAGTGTAGTGGTTAAGCCACTGACTCCTGAGCCAGGCTGTCTGGGTTCGAATCCCAGTTCTGCCACCTGCTGGCTGTGTAACGGTGGGCGAGCTCCCTGACCTCTCTGTGCCTCTGTCCCCTCATCACAGAGGGGGACACCCCGAGTACCCATGTTTGGGGGTTGGTGTGAGGGTTATGAACAATAACATAGGCGCAGTGGCTGGCACAGAACGCTGCTGGCTAAGCGTGAGCTGTGCTGTTCTCATGTCCCTTCTCTGCTCTGGGCAGTTAACCAGCTTTCTGTCGCCATCAGGCTACACCTCAGTGGTGGGTCCTCAGAGCAAGTGGCTTTGCCCCACTCCTCTGGAAACTTACGGTTATAACCTAAACTTGAAAAAATTCACTTGAACCCTATGAAATGGCCGTTTTGGTAGGTCAAAAGTGGGGTAAAATCAGCAATTTCATATTCTTCAACCCAACATACATGGACAAACAGATCCAAAGCTCAGAAGAGCAGGAAAAAAAAAAAAAAGAAAAAAGGGAACGAGCAGTCTAGCAAAAATCAGAAAGGGAGAGTCAGATGAAATGTGAATAAAATAACCATGGCTTACACAGCTGCATCTGTGTCAAAGAAACGCACAGATTAAGTCCAGGATTTAATCATGTCTTTCAAGCAGAAACATTAGCTCAAGGGGCTGGTGGGTTTGCAGATGTACATGTCTGAGTAAGAAGTGGGAAGAGGAGGCTTTTTTTTTTTTTTAGGGCCATGAAAGAGACACGGAAGGGAGCCAGGGAGCCCGTGCCTATGTGCATGGCCGCACGCTCAAGTCTTTCATTGCCTGCTTTTCTTCTCTGCTCCTTTAGATCCACAGAGGAGAATCTCAACCCACCCTCTTCACCCACCCTTCCCATTCCTGACGTCAAGCCTTCTCCCACTCTGCACCCTCTTCTCGAGACTTCCTCACTCCATCTGTCGGCGACTTCTCTCCCACCCTTCAAGTTTCACCTCCCATCCCCTCTCTCCCACCAAGACAGCCTGTTTGGGGGAAAGCAGAGAGCAGATACGTGGCCAGGCTTCCCAACACCAGGTGGCAGCTGGTGTTCAAGGGTTCTCCCTTTGCCCTTGCACTGGAGGGGGGGACTTAGGGCGGTGGGTTTTAGCCCAAGCAAGAGGTCATGCCAGCATCTGTCTCTTCCTGCACCCCACTGGCCTTCTTTCTGCCAAATTTGCCAAGTCCCGTTTCCCAGAAACAAAATACCTGACCATAATGTAATCAACCAGATCCCACAGGTTCCATGTGAAACAACTGTTACTACTGTTGGTAACATTTTTTTTTTTTGCAGTACGTGGGCCTCTCACTGTTGTGGCCTCTCCCGTTGCGGAGCACAGGCTCAGCGGCCACGGCTCACAGGCCCAGCCACTCCGCAGCATGTGGGATCTTCCCAGACCGGGGCACGAACCCGCGTCCCCTGCATCGGCAGGCGGACTCTCAACCACTGTGCCACCAGGGAAGCCCTACTGTTGGTAACATTTACTAAATGATTGCTAACGTGACAGAACCTACGCTAAGGCCTTTATGTCTTTTAGAACATTCCCTCCTCACTACGGTCCTGCAAAACAGGTGCTGTGGTTATCTCCATTTTTCATATGAGGGAACTGAGACACAGAAGGGTTAAGAGACTGGCTTCAGGGGCCACCACTGGTAGGTGATAAAGCTGAGAGTCCAAGCAGGCAGCTGGACTCCACAGCCCCTGTTCTTAGCCTAACTCTCAATACCCCCACGAGACCATCTCCTTTTGCTGTAACCTTATAGGACATTCATCAAAAGATTCTGGCGGCAGAGGCTGCCTTAGGGTTGGGAACGGAGAACATAATATACTTAACATACACGGAAGTAGAGAAACATATGCTTTCCTGTGATAGTACTCCAGGACAAAGGCAGTGGGCAACCGCGATGATCTGGGACCGAGAAAAACAGCCCTTGTATTGCCTGAAATCGAACGCTGTATTCAAGAAAAGGCAGCTATTTGGCTGAGGGAACACTTCCCAAGGACAGAAGATGGCCGACTGGATTAAGCTGGTATCACACAGTAGGCTGAGATACGTACTGCTGTGGTCAGCAACTCTCCGGGAACCTTAGATTTGTTGGTCAAGGAAGGCTATAAGGGCTCCCAATTTTCCTCCTGGCTTCGGAGTCTCTGAAGTATCATAAGAGGGGCCTTGGCATGAACTTCCTCACAGCCAGAGCTCTAAGTCTGGGAGAAGCCCAAGACCATCTGTCATCCCTGGAAACAGTGGCCGTCTCCCCAGCGGCATGCAGAATCACCCGTCACATTTGGAAGGAAAACCTCCTTGCCCTTGGAGACTGGCAGAGGAGATGCTGTTGAGGGGCCAGAGGAGAGTGGAGAGACTTCATAGCAGAGGTCAAGGCGACTGCATTAGCTAGGACTCTTGATCACAAGTAACAGAAATCCAACTTAAATTCTCTAAAGGCAAAGAGGGGAGTTTATTGGCTCAAGTAACTAAGCCGAAGGAAGGGCACGTGGCCAGCTGGGTCCTGGGACAGTGAAACCAGGGCCCACACTGCCCTTTCTGTCTTTTTTCTCTTCTCCTCTCTGATGATCAGCTGAACTCTCCTGCAGACTGGCATCTTCCATGAAGCGTGAGATGTGGCTGCCAGCAGCTGTCATGAGCCCAGCTTCACAGCTGGGAAGGGAAACTCTGCATTTCAATTAGTAAAGTCCTAGGCAAGAAATCCAGCTGGCCCAGTTCTGTGGCCAATAAGGAGAGGTACTGTGATAGACAACCCCCAATAAAATCAAACAGAGGACGAGGAAGAGCAGTTCTTCACATAAGACGCCCAAATGCAAGACTGGTGAGGGGCAGGCAAAACCACAGATGGGGCTTCCGTGGTGGCGCAGTGGTTGAGAGTCCGCCTGCCGATGCAGGGGACGCGGGTTCGTGCCCCGGTCCGGGAAGATCTCACATGCCACGGAGCGGCTGGGCCTGTGAGCCATGGCCGCTGAGCCTGCGCGTCCGGAGCCTGTGCTCCGCAGCGGGAGAGGCCACAACAGTGAGAGGCCCGCGTACCTCAAAAAAAACAAAAAACAAAAAAAAACCCCACAGATGGCCGCCAAAGGATCTTGTAGTCTTGGGCCGTCAGGCCTCTGCAGAACTGAGGGGAGCTGCCCCAGGGTGTCCAAGGGGGAAATGACAAAGGGGACAGAGTTGCTGAAATCCTAGCAAAATTGGATCGGAGGTCAACATGAAATACTTCTTTTCATAACCCAGGTCTTCAATGTTCTGGGGAACTCACACAGCCTGCGAGACTAAAGTCACATAAGGGAGGAGGGCAAGTAGGTTAGAGGTACTCCATAATTATAGAAATCATTCTGAGCTTCAAATGCAAATGTTGCCCTTCCAGAGGAGTGGGATGCAACCATCATATGTGCCAGGAGGGTTGGAAAATGGGAGGGACCCAGTCTGGGCTGAACACCTCCACCTGGGCGGTGCAGAGGCCACTACGACAGCCAGCCTGGGAAGCACACACCTGGGTCCGTGTGTGCTGGGTGTGTGAGTCTGCTGACATAAATAACCCTGGCACACCGTGTACACATCAGATGAACATGAAAGCTGCAACATCTGGAGAACTGTCACCATCTGCTACTCGGAGAGGAACACTGAAAGAATCAGCAGGATAGGAGCAGTATGGGGTCTGAGTTTAAAAAAAAAAATGTTGGCAGCTGCCACCAGCTCTCCTTTGCTGAGAACAGCAGCGATCTTCCTGACATGGCAGGTTACGGGCTCTCACAAATCCCAGCTGAACCCGCACAAAGGCTGGGGTCCACATACCAAGAGGCTCCAATGGGCATCGCTCACCAAGCACATTTACGAGCTTTTGTTCCCATCTCTTCTGTTGCCTCACAATGGCAGGCGCGCACCAGGTCCCACAACAAGAAAGAGAGAGGTGGCTTGTGGAGATCTCAGCAAAAGCATTCTCCTTGTGCCTGACTCCTTTGACCTGCTCATCATCTGATTTTATACACAGAGATGAGACTTGCACTTAGTGCTGGGGTTTTTTTTTTTCTTTTCTTTTCTTTTTTTTTTGTTTGGCCGAGCACACGGCTTGTGGGATCTTAGCTCCCCCACCAGGGATCAAACCTGGGCCCCCTGCAGTGGAAGCACGGAGTCCTAACCACCGGACCACCAGGGAATTCCCTGAGTGCTGGTTTAGATGAAACCCCAAACCCGGGAGAGGGGTGTGCTCACATCAGACCAAGGTGATGCTTATTTTCATGTGTTAATACAAATCTAAGCTAACCAGCCCGAGCAGGACTCAGCCAGGGCTGTTTTTTATTAACTGGCTGGTCGTTCCTATTTTTAAAAGAGAGGACCATTAAACCCGACAGACGGCCCCCTTGTGTAGTTGAACAGTAAACGTGATTGTTAGGATCCCGGTTGCCATCCAGGCTCTCCTTGGAACACAAGTTCTTTGTACATGAGAAATAGAGTCAGACACAAAGGAAAAAAGGTTCATTTTCTCCTCCCGCATCAAAAGTGCTCCTTTAGACTGAAAGGGGCTATTTTGCTCCCCAAGGTGGGAAGGAAAAACAATGACACTCTGAGTGCAGTGAGAAAATACGCCCCTGCATAAACATTTGATCCCCGTCTGCATTACAAGGTTATGAACTTGTGCTCACATATTAAAAGCTGCCTGGGCTGTGAGGCCCTCGTTGATACTATGAGGAAGGTACTACGAGTTTGTTTATTTCTGTTCAGGAAGGGAATTAACTGGGCTCTTATCCCAGCTCTGTCCGGGACCAGGTACTTTTCTCACTTATTGATGGAGGGAGGGAAGGCGCTGGACAAGGGGTTTGCTGTGGTGTCTTTTAGCACTAACCTTCTATAACGTGGTGACTTTTTTCATGTGCTAGAGAGGTTCTCATTACTGACATTTCTTAGCGTTTCACTCCCACCCTCAACAACTGACTTTTGTCTGCTTACCATCTGATCCAACCATGACTACGACAGACTGCCCTGCTCACAGCCACCACAGGACAAAGGAAAAGCTCCCATATGGGTGGCCTTAACTTGGGGACAGTGGAGTCCTATGTCAGCCACCCACTGCCGAAACTGAGGAAGGGGGTCTGTGCCCAGCTCTGGAGAACTTTTCTTCCTCCCCAGGGACACCTTGCCAGTCCATCCCAAATGGTCCTGGTGCCTTTTGGCAAGCTCTGCAGGCAAACAGAGTTCAATTAGGGAAGTAATTTACCAAAAATAATAGCAATAAGCTGATAATAATACTTAAGCATTAACTGGAACCTATTATGTATTAGGCATGCAAAGTGAGAAGGGCCTTACGTATACTATCGTATGGAATCCGCCCAATAACCCTTGGAAATAGAGAACACTATTACTCCTGCTTTAAGGAATAAGGAATTGAGGCTTATAGAGGTAAAGCCTATTTTGGCAGTGCGATGCCCAACGGGCCACTTCAGAACTACTGGATGAAGTGTCTTCCTGCCTAGAAGCAGGAAGTATTTCCCAAAGTGTGGTCTGTGACCCATTCTCCCCAGTCACCAGGGATGCTTGTTGAAATGCAGACTACCGAGGTCTACCAGATTGGAATTCCTGGGGTGAAGCCCAGGAATCTATCTGTTTAACAAGAACCCCAGGTGATTCTTAAGCATATTAAAGTCTGAGAAACCAAGGTATATGATTCCCAAATCTCACTCAGCTCTATTATGATGGCCTGTGGTTTCCTTTTCTTAGAGACTCTTCAAGAATGCAAGCTTTCCTCTTTCATCAGACCCAAAGTTAACCCCCAAATATCCGGCACGTCTTCTTTAGATCAGCTGTATACAACACAAGACCTTGTTTCATTTGTAGGACACAGGCAAGTTCTTTACCCTTTAAAATGTTTAAACCATACGAAACAAATCCCTCGCATTTAGAAGGAATGCAAAAACAAGATGACATGACCTTAACCAAAAGAATCTTCTTAACATTATTTTACAAGTATAAGTCAACAAACATATGGAACTAGTTACTGAGAAAAGGTCACTGGATCAGAGAACACTGACAATGAGAGAGAGAGAGAGAGAGAGAGAAGGAAGGAGGGAAGGAGAGAGAGGGAGGAGGTATTTCTAAATCAAAACACACACACACTCAGATCATACACATAGAAGAAAACAGGTAAAATTAGGCTGTAAGGGAAGAGCGTGAGAGCAAATAGGCCTTCTTCTCACGGAGAACAAGTAGCTCTTGTCACCACTGGCCATGGTCTTGAGTTTTCCTCCTAATTTATTTCCTTATTTCCCCTAAAAATGTCCCTCTTACTTTTTGTCTTCATTCTTTTCTCTGATTTGCCTTTTGGTCTATTTTTTTTTTTGTCCTTTCCCGCTGAAACCGAGGCCGGAGTGACAAAAGAGTCTGCACTCAGTGCACCTTGTAATGTCATCATCTTACTGCCCGTCGTGGAAGGATGCAAAATCCTCTTAGCCGAGGCCTCAACCCTGGCTACCAAGATGGCCAGATGTCTGCATCAATCATGCGGCCACCAGGCTCAGCAGCTGCCTGCTGCTACGTTTCCATGGAGACACACATCTGCTTTCTCCATGCACCTCATCCCTCTTTCTGACACACACACGTGCATGCTAGTATTAGCCAACATCTCCACCACCACAAAAATTTATTATGCGTCAGTTGTGTAAAGCACAGTCCTAGGTGCAATGAGAAAAATCAAGAAGTAAAGATGCATTAGATCTTTAGTGGTCTCTCCCTTCAAGGACCTCAGCACCTAGTGTAGAGACACTGAATGCTCCGGAAAGCAAGTACGGTAGGAGTAGGAGTTCAGGGGTCATAGTGAGTAGGCTGCTTACAAAACAGCCTCCTGGGGGAAGTGAGACCTGGGTTGGGTTTCGGAGAAGCCGAGGAGAGCTGGCAGAACATGTGGGGTAGAGGGGATGTCTGCAGTTTCCCTTCCCACATCTTTTGATAACAGTGCCCTGATTTTCCTTAAACTCACCCTTAGCTCTGTGACTCAGGTGGGCCTGAACCTGACCTTGTTCCCCAAAGCACCCTAACCACCTGGCCACTGTGAGGGTTCAGAATGTGTACCTGATCCAGACCAGTCCAATGAGACTGGATCCTGAGACCTTTGCAGGAACCATGGGTAGAGAGAAGCTGTCCTGCTCAGAGGACATAATCCTGGAGCTACTGGTGGCCATTTTACTACTACGTGGAGGGGGCCGACCAACACAGAGGGAGGAAGAACCAAGACGGAGATCTCTGTCCCGAGGACAAAGGTTGAGGAAAGCAGCTCTAGCCCTGGACCATTTACTTCATGTGAGTTGGCTCTGTTTTCGCTTTTTAAAGCTAGTTTGGCTGGTCAGCTTTTGTCACTGTAGGCGTAAATGTCTGAGTGTTCATGGAAGAGTGGGAAGACGAGCCTCACTGGTTGATGTTGGTGAAAGGACAGCTGGAAGGATAAACTGGGGCCAGACTTGGCAGGAGATGAGAGGGAAGGCATGATTGCACAGCTAGGGAGTAAGAACTTTATGTCCTATAGACAGGAGGAACCATGATGACCTCTGAGAAAGGGAATACCGATAAAAGAGGAAATGTTTTAGTATGGGGTCAGGCATGGGGTAGGAGGTGGAACAAGATGAATTCTCTGGTTTCTTCCAACCTTGAGACTGTGTGGTAGATGGCAGTAGCTGGTGATAGTCTGCATCATGGCTCAGAGGGGTAGGACTGGAATCAGTGACATTCACAGGCAGTTACTGACAGGCTGGAGGTGATACCACAGTGGCAGTGGTGGGGATGAGGCGGGAGGCGTAGAATGACACTGGAACTCTACTAGTCCCTTTGATGACTAACTGTAGGAGGCAAAGGAAGGAGAAGGCAGGTGGTATTGAGGGTCTGCTCCTCTGAGTCGGGAGGATGACGCTTCCACTGATGGAAAGCAGAGGTGGAGCTGGTTTGAAAGGGGGGAGTACTTCTCCCCCGCTGAGACGTAAGGGGCAGTGTTGGAAGGAGTGGGACCGGAGCTCAAGGGACAATGGCGGTCCCTTAACCTCTCTGTATAGGGTTGGATAAGATGGCCTCTGAGGTCACGGCCAATTCTATAGCTCCCTGATTCCAGGATGGAGGACAGGGTTGCAAATGCAGATTTGCTAGTGAGGGAAATTCACAGTTCTTAGTGGCCTCAGGGGGTCCGTAGCATAAGCTCCAACCCAAAGCAGGAATCTCCTTTCCAGAAATGATAACAGATTCAACCGATTCAACCAGAACAACTTTTACTCCTGGCACCTTATAAACTCTTAAGGCCATCAAGAGTTTGCCACCAGGTAGCTTTAATATAAACGATTCCTTTCACTGAGCTAAACGGACTTCTCTCTAAATTCAATCCACAGGTTGTACTATTTCCTCCTGAAGATGACACAGTTAAGAAGAGCATAGCTGGGCTGGACAGTGGCATGGCGGAGGTAATTTTCCTTGGCCGCACTCTTAAAAAGTGGCTGTCCTCTCATCTATTTTTAAAGTAATATGTTATAATGACAGTTGTGTTAAGACTGTGATGTAAACAGTTTAGGGGAAACAATGACCATGAGCTGGAGAACGAAAGCAGATGACAGTTGTATATTCTTCCCTCACCCTCCCCACTCTTTAATCAGGGGTAGGAAACCTGCCTCATCTCCAGACTGGCTTCCCAGATGATGGAAGTTGGCTGTCTCTGAAACAAGGTATAATCCTTTTTACCCAGAAAAGCCTATCCAATATTTTACTCTCATGGTCAGTGTGAATCTTTCTTTCCCAAATTAATTATCTCCACAGATGACACAGCTTAAAATTCTAAGCTTGGATGAGATCCTAAAAGGAGAGAGACTAGGAGAAGGGCCAAGGCCTCGAGTTCACATAAAAGTGAGTTGTTTATATACAAGCTCACTGATTTCCTTCTTTCTCCTCCCCCAGAACGACACACACACATACTGGCTTTGCTTAAACAAACGTGGGTTTGACCAAGTTTAAATCTTCACAAGTACTCCACTGGCTACTAAAGCATTTTAATTACCCTCTATTAAAAAGAACAAATGTATTTCCCTAAGTCTGCAAATTATTATCAGAAATGCCCTAGTCACTAACCAAGAACAAAAATTACGAGTGAGATTACTACTGGGATCATATGGGTTCATCAGCTTTCTGATTGAAAAAAGAAACGATTTTACTTTATCATCATTATTTTTGCTGTTGTTGTTTTCTTCTGATGCAACACGAGATCAGAGGAGCAGAAGGAATATTTGGGGTCACTTGCCCTACCGCTTTAAAAATGTTTACATGTACTTGATTCTTCTGCACTAAGAATTTGCTGGAAGGTCCTTGAACTGCCGTCTCGTCCCCATTTCTTGGAGCCAGGTTCTAAAAGGCACTCTATCAGGGCTTCCCTGGTGGCTCAGTGGTTGAGAGTCCACCTGCCGATGCAGGGGACGCGGGTTAGTGCCCCGGTCCAGGAAGATCCCACATGCCACGGAGCGGCTGGGCCCGTGAGCCATGGCCGCTGAGCCTGCGCGTCCCGAACCTGTGCTCCGCAACAGGAGAGGCCACAACAGTGAGAGGCCCGCGTACCGAAAAAAACAAAACAAAACAAAACAAAAATAAAAGGCACTCTATCTTCCTGAGAGCACCCATGACCTTGACTTGACATTTTGTTTTTGTGATTCCTTCCCCCAACATTCTTGACCATAAATGAAACTACTTCAGACCTACGTTTCAAAGGTAGAGTTATTAACTCAACTGTGTTCAAAAGTGTCTCCACCGAAGGAACTCAAATTCTCTCTCTTCTAGCCACAATTGTCTATTTGGTTTTCTCAGGAAGAGGGGAAAAGAAGTTCTCCGAGACAGGACTCTCTTCCATAAACCTGATGGGCAGCAGTGTGTGTTTCTCCGTCAGCCTTAGTTCCGCTCTCCACAAGACATGCGGTTGATAAGAACAGAGGTGGTGGGAGGAGAAAATGTTGCTCTCTGATTTCATAAACTGGACAAGAAGCAATAACTATGTAACTGTAAAGTTTCATGTTTAAGACCTTGACTGACTCACCTCAACTACTTTGATTTTATATTAGATCTCATTTAAGTCATGTGTGGAAGTTATACCGTAGGTGAGCTGTGTAAATGTTTGAAATCAAATTTGAAAAATCAGAGGTGCTTCTCTCACCCCAGTTGTTTAAAAATGCATGAGTATATGATTTCTGTAATTGCTTACTGCATAAGAACCAATCCCTGTGAATTTCTCTTGTTTTGCCAGCTCTTTAAATAAAATACATATGTTCCCTGGGAAACAGACAAACAAACAAAACGAAACAAAACAATAAAGTTGCGTGTTGTGCAGTTATCTGAATGGTTAATCAAATACATGGAACTCAAAAGATGCATAAGAAAAATCAGACATGGGAGTGAAGGATTAGTCATACATTTGTCCTTCCCAAAGTACATTATGTTCTTGCTATTAATTGGGAGAAAAAGTAATACAAAGGTTTTATTGAATTATTCCCATTGAAAAGCTCAACGATGGATTAATGAAAACCAGCACATCTTTCCCTAAAGCAAACCACTTAGCAATGTTCTGGGCACCAATTTTAGAAATGGAAAGCTTCCAGGCTGTAATGTTCCAAGACTTTTCAGTTAATTAGTGCAGAGAAATTATTTTTATCTCTGCATCATGTGAAGATTCAAAAAATAGGTCAGGAATTTTTTTCTTCCTATTGTTAGTTGTTTAAGTTCTGGACTGGCTGAAGGAACAAGAGGTTAGCAGAAGGGTAAAGTTGTATGTATCACCAGGTCAGATCTGATCCAGCATTACGTCATTAGTACTGACTACTAACTGCTTTAGCCAACAGGCCCAAATTTTTCAAAATATTAAAGAGAGACATTTTACTAGACTAAGAGGAGCCTCACCTTTTCCTAAAACCAGTGTCTTTGCCAGTGTCCCCTGAAGCTTCCTGGTTATCTCCATCCACGTTCCTAGGCACATTCTATAAGAGTTGCAACTGAGTGGCTGGAGTTTTCATTTCATTAAATGGATGGCTAAACAATGTTGGTTTGCAATGTGGAGACAATATACTCAAGTACTACAATCCACCTGTGAGTGGATTTGCAATATGATTATAAAGAGAATATTGACCTCAGGGGATTTGGGGGGTGGGTCACAGAAAAATGGACTCAGAGTCAGAAGGGATCCTTGAATTTCTTAATCCCATTCCCATCCACTGTAGTCATTTGTCCAGCCTTTACCTGAGTGCTTCTAATTATGGGCCAGCATGAAATAGGATGGGCTAAGATAAGCATTTTAAATAAAATATCACCATGTTAACTTAGTCTGGAATTTAGAAAACTGTATCAGTTTAGATCCCATCGCACAATGGAAAAAGCCTCACAGAAGCTGTGAATAGTTACAAAGATGACATTAACTACATGATTCCTGACCTCAAAGGCAGAATATATGGTGGAAAATATTAATAGATACATTAAAAAAATAAAACAAAACGGAAAACCTCACATAGTAACCCAAACTGCACACAGATACACACACTCACACAAACACACATACACACGCTGATGCTACTTATTCCATGTTGTAACCATTCATTCAAAAAGCAATTCTTGACCACCTACTATGTGCAACACCATCATGGCCAGTGGAGGCTGCGCTGGTGAATATTAAGTTTCATGCTAATCTTTCCAGACCGTTTTTGCATTCTGGCGCATGTCTTTCCTTTTCTGGGAGCTGCATTGAAAGTATCCCGATAAATGAAGTGGACTACGAAACCTCAAAAATATGAGGCGTCTAGTACTGACGTTTCTCATAGCATCTTAACTGATTTTTAAACATTTCTTCACTTATGGCATAGACTGTATTTGCTGACCTCCTGCCTCAGCCCAGGGCCCTTGGTCCCTCTTGCAGCCCCACCCTAATGTCCACTTTCCTGCAGCTGCTGAGGGCACGTTCCCCTTATTCCACCCCCGTCACAGTAGGCCCACATCCTTTCCCCCTCATTCTGCCCACACTGTGACATGTGATCCTGCATCCCTCACAACTTCCTCACCCTCTTCCCGTGTGGATTGGTCAGAATCTGCGCGTGCCCAATTTTTACAGCACTGTGCAGATACTCAAAACGAGGCCCACCCTACTGACATTTTGGCACCTAGCGGGGGAGAAGCAGGGCATACATTCTGTAGAAAAGGCTGTGCTGTGCCCACGTCTGCTCTCCAATGCCTCCTCCAGGACCTCCTCTGTAGCCAGGATGTCTGGCTTGATCAGCCCTTTAGGCAAACTCCTCACTGCTGTATATGATTTGATTTCATTTGGTTTAACAGCTGTTATGGAAGGAGCTTAGAAACTCACAATTCGTTCATATGGTTAGAAGATCATAGTTTGATTCCTTCCTCTATCACTTGTTACTCAAATGATTTGAGTCTAGTTTCTTCACATAATACTCTATGGTAATACTACTACTAGCTATTATGAGAATTAAAATGACATGGGCAGACATGCCAAATACAGAACTTCATAGGTGCTAAATGTGTTGAACTTAGATCTGATTCATAAAGACTTCCTAGGGACTTTTAGGGACAAGAATTTAAAATGGTAAATCTTACTGTAAAATGACATCTGATTTATAGTATCAACACTTTACAGTTCAGCCCTGACATGCTTAGGTGCTCAGATCTACTTGGACCCACCAGACTACCGGGACTCTGGGGCCAGGGCCCCCTGCCCTGCTCTATACCATTCTGCCCATTCCTAATTGTCGGCTTTCTGTTTTGCTTTAAGGAAATGTCCAAGGATTCAGGGTTAGTAGTCTTCCCTCTTTGGAATCTGAAATGCCCTTGACTGACTGCATGTGTTTTGTTTTGTTTTGTTTTTGCGGTACACGGGCCTCTCACTGTTGTGGCCTCTCCCGTTGCGGAGCACAGGCTCCGGACGCGCAGGCTCAGCGGCCATGGCTCACGGGTCCAGACGCTCCGCGGCATGTGGGATCTTCCCGGACCGGGGCACGAACCCGTGTCCCCTGCATCAGCAGGCGGACTCAACCACTGCACCACCAGGGAAGCCCTGCATGTGTGTTTTAATGATTCTCTCCTCTATACATGTAAGGTGGGACTGGGGTGAGCATGAATCCACTTTGAGGGCCTGAATCCTTTCCCAGTCAGTGTCAATGGTCATCTGTTCCCCTGCTTAAGGAACCTTCTGATTCCTTAAGTCCCTTTCCTCCTTACATGTTACTTCCTAAGCCATACGTACAATCTCTGTTTTCAGACTTCTAATGATTTCTCCAGCTATCCCAACTATCCCTCACTCTAGCCAAAGCAGCTTTTCATCTGGTTTTGCCCATTTTCTAGAGCTATTAAAAAAATGATAAACTTTACTTTGTAGAACAGTTTTAGATTTACCAGAACATTGTGAAGATAGTACAGATGTTTCTCAAATACCCCTGAACCTAGTTTCCCCTATTATTGACATCTTATACTAGTATGATACATTTGTTACTATCAGTGAACCAAAATTGATACTTTATTACAACTAAAGTCATATTTTATACAAATTTCCTTAGTTTCTAAACAAATTGTGTTAAAATATACATAACATTGACCATTTTGACCATTTTTAACTGTACCACTTAGTGGCATTCAGTGCATTCACATTATTGTACAACCATCACCACCATCCATCTCCAGAAGGCTTTCATCTTGCAAAACTGAAACTCTGGGCCCATGAGACGATAAATCACCATTCTCTCCTACTCCCAGCCCCTGGCAACCAGCATTCTACTTTCTGTCTACTTTCTGGACTAGGTATGCCAAATAAGTGGAGTCATCCAGTATTTGTCCTCTTGGGACTGCTTTCCTTCACTTAGCATAATGTCTTCAAGGTTTATCTATGTTGTCCATCTTCGGCATCTTCAACCAACTTCAAAAAGGTGCGTTCTTGCATATTCTGACTCTTTCTACCATGGCTTCACTCTACTTTCTAACTGATTCTCCACTCTCGAGTTGGCCCTAGTGAGCCCTAGCTTGCCTCTATTTCTGGGACCTATCCTAAATCCCATTTAGCATCTGGGATCCAAGAACCCCTCACAGGAACTAACATTTTAAAAGCACTTGCTATGTGGCTCCTTGTTCTGTACAACATACACATATTATATAATACGTACAATATTATATACATATAACACACATATATAACATATATAATAACAAGAAACACATACTATCTTGTTTAAACTTCACAACACCCCTGTGACGTAAGTACTATTATTAATCCCATTTTACAGATTAGGAAAGTCAAGCATAGGGAGATTAGGTAACATGCCAAAGGAACACTGTTAACAAGCGGTAGCCCCATAACTAGAAGCTAGGCAGCCCTATACGTCCTGAAATGTCTCCTAGTTCCTGTAAGTCCTGGCTTTCCTTTCATGGGGGAGGCAGTTCAGTTCTCTGTGCTTCTTATATGTCCACAAATGGACACATTTCCTCATTAAACTACAGATGTTGCTGATTCATCTTGGACTCCCTCTCCATTGCCTATTTGCCAGTTTGGGCCTGGTGGTATGTGTTTTCCTGAGCCTGGTCTGAGCTTACGAGGCCCCTTTGCTCCAACTCTGTGGACCACCTGGGCTCTGGAGCCTATGCCTCATGCCCTGCTCTGTACGATTCTAATTTTACTACTAGATTCTGTCCCTTCACCTTCCCTATGTCACCCCCATGGGTGCTGAGTTGCTTCCCAGTTCCAATAAAACTTCAGGCAGATCCTCTCACTCATTAATTTTTCAGTTAAATGTAATTATTTCACTACAGGCCAGGTGGTTCGGGTGCCCCATTAACATTTTACTTTGTAATCTGGAAGACTGGCCATACAACATAATTCAATTCAAAAGCCACAGTGGTTCTCTGACCTGGATTAATAGAGGCAGTTTTATCACTGGGCGATGCCACTGGCTTCACAGAGACAGCACAACATTTAGTGTATCCTCATTTCATTTCTAAAGTCACTTCTGTCTCGTTTAGACATGACCACTGTGCTAGGTGCTGCGCTCGGGCCGAGCGTCCAGGCTGCTGCCATGCGGCTGTGCAAGGCTGCAGCAGGGAGGAGTGAGGCGCTTAGGACAGAAGTAGCGTTGAAACGGAGCAAATCAGAACGCGCTGGCGTACTGGCTCATACTGCCGAGCCGGCCTCTGTTAGCGTCTGACCTTCCAGCCTGCGGCCACAGGGCAGACAGGTGATCAGAAGTGCGTGTGTGGGAGTGAGTGAGTGAGACAGAGAGAGAGAGAGAGAGAGAGAGAGGGAGAGAGAGCTCATACAGGGGCAGCCAGACGTTGCTTGGTGATGGTTCCATAAAAATCATTTAAATATATGCTCTAAAATCCTATGTAAACTCATTGCTTTCGGCATGAGTATTCACCAGTAGGAAAACAGTTTAGTAAATTACAGTTTGTGGTAGAATATAACGCAGTTGTGGAAAAGTTATGGGCTGTTTTCAAGTATCCCATCTTTCGTCCTTCCAGGTAGGTACACAGTAAAGGTACAAGCCCACCTCCCCTGAAGCTGGCTTGGCTGTGTGTCACTTTGGCTGGCAGAAAGGAGCTGAGGTAATGGGTGTTACTTCCAGGCAGAGTTTTAAGAGCCTGTTTGTGATATCCTGTTTCTCCTTCCCCTGCCTCAGTGATCTTGGAAGTGCGCGCCACGATGGGGCCCAATCCCTCTGGTCTGCGCCTCTGTGACTGGGACCAGTACAGCCTGCTTGCTGGCTTGAGTCAGAGATGCAGAGTGAGTGGGATATGAATTTGAGCTGCGTTAAACTCCTGAGATCTGGGGGGTGGGGTGGTGGTGGTGGTTATTGGAGTTACCATATTGACTTATATGAGCTGCAAGTACATTATGGAAAACATTAATAGTTTGAGCCTGGGCTGGAAGACAACATGCAAAAATGAAAATCATTGTTAGTTTTTCTAAAAAGGGCAGGTTTCTTTAATATGGTTATATATTTTTTTCACTTATAAAAATGTTTTAGAAGGATAGAAAGCTCAAAGAATATAAAAAACAACTGGCTGATTCTAAGATTCTATTCTTGTATAAATTTGGATTTAGAGTAGAAGGCTTTATAAAAGAAAGCACTGGGAATAAATTTCAGCTCTTCTGCCAAAGGGTGCTACTGTATTTAAATGAAGCAATGCATACCCAGTAGCTTTAACAAACAATTGCCCAACGCCAGGGAGGCATTTCGCTTTTCTTCTAGAGTCAAGTAGAAAATTATTTCCTCCTTCAAAGTCACAGGAAATTGTTGCTCCCCTCCCTGCAGCTTGCTCTTTAATCAGAAGTATAATCTCCAAATAAAGATCTCTCTCCCAGGGCTTCACCTTCTCCTGAAATACTGAAAAGTCTGGTGGAGGGGAAGGGTGGCTACAGGACAAAGTGCAAAGCTTGAGGAACGATAGAGAAAGTGGGTTCAGTAAAGTTGGAATGCTCACAGACCCTGGCATCAAAGGAGCTCACATTCCTAGGGAGCCAAACACCTGTGACGTGTGACAACCTGCCCCTCCCGAGGCGTGGATTGGCGTGACTTGGGCCAATGGCAGGTGTGGGCGCTCCACTCACAGTGAGTGAGCCCAGCTAACTCCCAGCACCTACAGCTCATCACAGCCGTATCATTCGCACCCATCGTTTGCTACAGCATTGAGAAAGATTGGAGCAGAGATTTTGGCATTCACTCTGGGCACAGGCAGCCTAGATCTGAATCCTCATTCCACTTCTTACTAGCTGGGTCAGCTTGGGTGAGTTACTTAACCTCTCTGTACTTCAGTTTTCTCTTCTTAAAAAGGGGAATAAAAGAAACGAAATTGAGTTATTTGTAGTGAGGTGGATGGACCTAGAGTCTGTCCTACAGAGTGAAGTAAGTCAGAAAAGAGAAAAACAAATACCGTATGCTAACACATATATATGGAATCTAAAAAAAAAAAAGGTCATGAGGAACCTAGGGGCAAGATGGGAATAAAGACACAGACCTACTAGAGAATGGACTTGAGGACACGGGGAGGGGGAAGGGTAAACTGGGACAAAGTGAGAGAGTGGCATGGATATATACATACTGCTAAATGTAATATAGATAGCTAGTGGGAAGCAGCCGCATAGCACAGGGAGATCAGCTCGGTGCTTTGTGATCACCTAGAGGGGTGGGATAAGGAGGGTGGGAGGGAGGGAGATGTAAGAGGGAAGAGATATGGGGATATATGTATATGTATAGCTAATTCACTTTGTTATACAGCAGAAACTAACACACCATTGTAAAGCAATTATACTCCAAAAAAGATGTTTAAAAAAAGCGGGGGAGAAATAATAATAGTGCCTACCTTGAAGGTTGCTGGAGGACTGAGTCATATACATACAGCTCTCAGCTTAGAGCCTCACACACAGTGAGCACCGTGTCAGCTACTGCTGTAATTACTCTTACTCAAGTCACTGTAACTCCCTTGTGGTGGGAACTCTTACTTCCAACCATAGCCCCACAGGAGAGTTACCTCCTTGCACTGATGCTGGGAACGGAGAGAAGCATAAGGGTTGTGCATAACTGACAATGCTTAGAAGAAATTCAAATATTTGGGTTCAATATTTACAGTATCATTAAGTTTCTAAGGGACCACTTACACTTGACTGCACTTTATGGGAGAAACTGTGTGCTATTACAGCATCATTTATGAACCTGAACATTGGCTAAGGGCTTAGGACTAGTTCCTAAGAACATTAAGGAGGGGTCTACCATATTCTTCCCTAAGGTACAAGGTCAGCAGTCACACCCTTTCCCCCTTCACGAGGCTGAGGGAGACTGTCAGTACATTATTGTCAGATGATGACTGGAGCAGTGTCTTGGGGTGGGGCTGATGTCTTTGGATCTACTGAGCTCAAGGAGCCAGACCACAGGCCGGAAGAAAGATACAGGCATCTGGCAAGGAAGGACTAGCAAAGGGGGCATTTGTTCTCTTCCAGATTATTCCATGCTGTTAAAGATGGAAGGATCTGAGGCAGACACTTTGTTCAGGAATAAAGACTATATAACTGGCTAGTTTCTCTTGTGTTTTAGCTACTGGGAGAATGAACATATAATAAAGGGGGAAACTGATATAGAAGAGCTGGTAGACCTGTACAACCGTGCTCAGTATTTAGGCTTGTGAGTGAGAAACACCGAGGCCAGCATGATCCCTTCAATGAATTCTCATAGCCTAAGAAGGAGAAACAGACCACCTATGGCAGGTGAGAAAAGGCCCTTGCAAGGTTTTTTGATGTGAAACCTGGATTCAGGTATAGAGATGGAAAGGGGGTTTGATTTAAAAGATTCAGGGTGATTTCTTTACTTCTTTATTTTCTGCCATGCCCGACAGAATTAAGCTCCACAGAACAGAGATGGACAGAGAATAGTGCGTTTTGTTCACTGCTAGATCTCCAGTCCTTAGAGCAGGCTTGGCACGTGGAAAGTGCTCAATAATGACTCAGAGAGAGAACGGAGGAACGACAGGAGTGTTGTCATTCGGAGGGCAGCAGGGGAGAGCAAGTGGTCATCATACCCGAGGAAGAACTGGATCACGAGCCCCGATGCCAACAGCACCAACACGGAAGTTTATTCTAGAAGTTGCAAAGAGTCGGGACTGAGCAACACTGAACGTCACCCCCCAGAGCAAGGGAGTGGACTCATGGCCCGAACAGAAGTCCACTGGGTGCCTGGACACCCCTCTACCTGGCAGCTGTTCCTGCCCTCAGATGGCCTGTAGGCATTTCTAACCAACACTCTAATCCGCGTCTGTATATCTGAGCCCAACCTTCTCATGGATAAAATGGAAGTAATGGATCTTTCATTGTGGTTGTGAGGATTAAATCCAGTAATATGCGTAAATGATGTAGCACAGCACTTATATGTGATTAGCCTAGATCTGAATGCTAGTCGTCGTCGTCATTATTATTATTGTATCAAATTGTACAGATGGTTTATTTCTTTCAAGTTTTATTTATTTAGATTTATTTCCTAATTATTGGATGTTTATTATGATTAGTTGGGGTTTTTTTTGTTTTGTGTTTTTAAAATTTCATTGAAGTATAGCTGATTTACAATGCTGTGTTAATTTCTGCTGTACAGCAAAGTGGTTCAGTTATACATATATATTCTTTTTCATATTCTTTTCCATTATGATCTATCACAGGATATTGATTATAGTTCCCTGTGCTATACAGTAGGACCTTGTTGTTTTACGCTTAGTTGTTTTGAAAATTAAAAGGGTTTATTTTGCTTTAAAACAAACACACTAAGGAAGAAGCAGTGGATAAAGCATAAGCAGGGTGACATCAATCTCAGGCAAAGTGTGTGCTTTACAGAATGGACCCTGGAATGTGATCAAGGCATCGACAGCTCTGGTTCTGGTCCCTTAGGAGTAAAGCTACACTTCAGATATGGCCTATTTGATAAGCATCGCACTCAGGATAAAGCAGAAATAAAATCCCCCTTCCCCCCGAAAGTGTTTCAGCCAATGTGAGTTATTAAACTAACTCACAAGTAAGGTAAAATATGAAAGATATTTTGGGACTCAAAAGGGGCTGAGGAGTCACCCTGCAGCCCTCCACCTGCCTGCTCCTGGAGATGCAGATGTCTCCCCAAATCCCAAACCAATGGGTGTGAATGAAATACCAGGGTTGCAGACTTGCCAGGGGCTGAGGGAGTGACAACATTTTTCTGCCTTTTCTATTTTCAGGATATTCTGAGGTTGTCTTTACAAAAGGATACACATAGAGAATTTTTTTCTCCTCTGTCGTTAAAACTTTATATTCTCTTGCCCTGTGATGAGGTACTGTAAACATATAGTAACAAGATGAAAAACCTTCCCACAACTACTAGGAGACTTCATTTGTACGCACCACATTTCACTTACAAGACGCCTTGGGTGACTGAAATCATTAATTCAGAAATAACAGGGTCAGTCTTGCCAGACTGAAAATGGCTATGATGAAAATCAAAACAGGATTCTGCCGTTCGTCCTGGCACTGACCCTCACTGGGGTATGTTATTAAGAACTCAGTCAATCCCAGTTATTGACACTCCTAAGAGGAAGAGACACACTAAATTAAAAAAAAAGGTCGCTAATCTGAAACCGTGTTTATTTTCTGTTTGGAAAGAAGTTAGAGACACATATTCAGAAACATACAGTCATCCGAGTTGATTCGCTTACCCCACGTCTCCACTCAGCTCACCTACTCAGGCCAGAAACCTGGCAGCTGATCAAGTCTGCTGCCACTGCTTTACCGTCCTGACCCACTCAGTCCCTAATTCCTAAGTATCTATCACAGCCCCTTCTTCTCTGCTCCCCCCCATTTACGTTTTCATCATTTCTGGATGACTTCCTGTCTCGTTCCTCTGAGAGCTGTTGTGCGGCCTGGGTCCAAGGGGCACTTACACACCGACTACAAAGTGAACGGTGCCCCCCGGGGTTGGCAACACCCCAGCCTCCCTTCACCCTGCCATCTTAGGCACCTTTTAACATGCAAATATGGTTATGTTGTTTCATTTCTTAAAATCTTAAAAATTAATTATACTGATGATGTTGAAGATGATAATAATGGCAGGTACATACCACGTACACGGCACCATGCTAAATATTTCACATGTTCTAACCTTAGTTCTCACAACAACCCAATTATTCCCATTGTACAGATTATTCCCACTTTACAGAGGATGGAGGGAGGTTCAGAGGTGTTGGGTAACTTGCCAGGGTCAGAGAGTTTTATCCTTTTATCTTGGAGGCAGAGTAACAGTGGTTCATAGCAGGGCTGAAGAGATGGCAGACGTGGGCTGGAATCTTAGCTCTGTAGGATTACATAAGTTATTTCATGGAACGTGGCAGTTAGCGATTACTATTTCAGGATACAGTCAAACTTTAGGGAGAGCATACGGATCATACCAGGCCTTTCACAACACGGTGCCTGCCTCTCTTTCCAGCTTTATCTCTGGCCACAGATCCTCTGGAAGCCCAGCCGTTCCCCCAAAGGACACAGATATTGCACTCCTGCTGGTCTGCATACCCGACTCCCTTTCCTGCAATGTTGTTTTCTTCTTTGACAGGTAAATACTACTCGTCCATCATACTTTGCCTCATCCCTCCACGCTGAGATAAGCACTGTTGCCCCAGAGACCACAGCACCTGCCTTTATTTTTTCATCGGATCCCTGACATCATTTATTTGCATCTGGGTCTGCCTGCTGGACTGTGAGCCCTTTGAGTGCTGGGCCCAGGACCTATTTGTTGTAGCCTGGTACTTGGTAGGCACCTGGCATCTAGGAGATACTCAACAAAGTTTGCAGAACTGGATTGAATTGGCGTGGGGTTGGCTCAGTTCATAAACAAATGTATTTCAAGAATTCACCTTCGGGGCTTCCCTGGTGGCGCAGTGGTTGAGAGTCCGCCTGCCGATGCAGGGGACGCGGGTTCGTGCCCCGGTCCGGGAAGATCCCACATGCCGCGGAGCGGCTGGGCCCGTGAGCCATGGCCGCTGAGCCTGCGCGATCGGAGCCTGTGCTCCGCAACGGGAGAGGCCACAACAGTGAGAGGCCCGCGTATCGCAAAAAAAAAAAAAGAATTCACCTTCATTTTCTGTGGTAGACTGGTTTAGGAACGTCTGCTATAGGCGACGGAAGAAAGGAAATCTGGCTCCGATTTCTGGTTTGGGTGTCTGACAATCTGAAATTGGAAACCTGACAACACTGTCCTACTGATGAGAACAGGATAAACCCTGAAAATACACTTTTAATACAGGATGGTGAGAATGCCAATTTAACTAGGCACCCCCATGTGACTGGTGCGTTCAGATAGAACCTAGGGAGAGAGCAGTAAATTTACTTTCTAAGGATTAAGTCTGCTGCCCTGCTGTAATTTTAGACTTTCAGGCTTCTCATACAGTGTAAACATCCCTCTATTAATTGAAAACAGTGCTGGTTAACATTTACATCTCAATTTCAAAGCATTTTGTATTCCTGTACTATCCTTGGAAACTATGTTCCGATGGACATGTGGCTAATCTCTCCTATACCTCAGGATCAGTGCTTGGTAGAAGGGTATTAAACGATAAATTCAAGAGAACTTGTCTTATCAAAGGAAATCGGAAGATCAGTGCTGGAAAACAACCAAGCTCCCTCTTTTCAGAGGAGGAAAGCAGAGCCCAGAAGATTGAGTGACTTCCCCAAATCACATAGCCTTTGAGCAGAGGTGGGAAGGTCCTGAGTCAGAAAGAACTTGGAGTGGGGGCAGGGTAAGCCCGGAGAGCTGATCAGGGCTTGGTGGGCAACTGTCAGGGGTTTGCTTTGCATTCCCAGCTCAGTAGGCAGAAGCCGAAGGGTTTCACTCAGGAGAACGCCAGGATCCGATCCATGTTTTCAAATATAAAGACCACGTTGCTGCTGGGAGGAGAAAGGGCAGCTGGAGGCTCTGGCAGTGGTGCAGGAGTGAGGTGATGGCGGCCCAGGTGGGGATGGGACAGTGGAGTGGAAAGAAGGGGACGGATTTGAGGTATAGTTTAGAATTGGAATCCAGAGGACTTGCTGTTGCAGGAGGTAAGGAAGAGGGAGGGTCAAGGATGATTCTTACGTTGCTGGCTTGGGTGGACGCAGGGACCATTTACGAGATGGGAAGAAACATGGGCAAGGAACCAAGAATTCAGTGGTGGACGTGTGGTCAAGTGAGGCTTGAAATGGAAACAGCACAACAGATGTGGACCGCTCCGTGTCTGGCAAGAGTAAGCGTGGTGGCAGTGATGTTGGTTTTTGTTTGCTTGTTTTTACTACTGCTGCATTCACTGCCGCCCCAGTGGGGTTACCAAGGCCAAAGGGAAACATCAGAATTATGGTGTAGTTTCTACAAAGGCTAGTTTGACTACATAGTGAGTGGCAAACACATTTATTGGTAAATTGATGGAAACGGCTTGAATGTTCCATATAAATTGGTATTCACCAAAATGACACTGATTCTGATGACTCTCCTACATGCTTAGTCTGAGGCCTGCTTTAGATTATAGCTATTAATGATGATGGAGCTTGTCCAGAATTTGTTACTGAATATTTCCACTCCTCCAAAGTAAACAGCTTTAATTCTAATAAACAGCTGATCAGTATATATACTGGTATTCCTATTCCAATATACATTGGGTGCAGACAAATACTGTTTGATTCCACTTACACGAGGTACCTAGAATAGTCAAGTTCAGAGAGTCAGAAAGTACACTGGTAGGTGCCAGGGGCCGGGGGGTGGGGGGCTTGGGAGGGGGAATGGGGAGTTAGTGTTTAAAGGGACAGAGTTTCAGCTTAGGAAGGTGAAAAGTTCGGGAGATGGATGATGGTGCGAGCTGCACCGCAATGTGAATGCACTTACGCCACTGAACTGTACACTTAAATAGGGTTAAAATAGTATGTTTTATATTATGTGACTTTTACCACAATAAAAAAAAATGAAGAAAATACTCACATTCCTGTTTGACAGCTTATTGTTTGGATGTTATTTAGCCATTCTCGAAAAATGGATACATTTACGATATAGTTCAAAAGTGTCTTTCCCTGTCGGTAGACACCGAACATCTCTTTAGGAGAACGTGCCCTTGTTCTGTTTTCCAGCATCTTGATTTTGGGCCAGCGCTATTCTCTGATACTCTTCTACTGCACTCTACTGTCCAAAATTATTCAGCAACCAGCGAAGCTTGCACACATAGCAATCTACTGGGGAAGAGGTAACTTTACTCTCTGCATTTCATCCTAATTTATTTTAGGGAGATTTACATGACAGAAATATTCAAGATAATGATTCATGAGGGACGGCAAATATTTTTCAGAAAATCCATTTTCAAAGATTTCCATTGGGGGCTTCCCTGGTGGCGCAGTGGTTGAGAGTCTGCCTGCTAACACAGGGGACACGGGTTCGAGCCCTGGTCTGGGAGGATCCCACATGCCGCGGAGCAACTGGGCCCGTGAGCCACAATTACTGAGCCTGCGCGTCCGGAGCCTGTGCTCCGCAACAGGAGAGGCCGTGATAGTGAGAGGCCCGCGCACCGCGATGAAGAGTGGCCCCCGCTTGCCGCAACTGGAGAAAGCCCTTGCGCAGAAACGAAGACCCAACACAGCCCTAAATAAATAAATTAATTAATGAAATTAAAAAAAAAAAGATTTCCATTGGGTACTATTTATGACCATTATTCCCTACTCTCTCTTAGAGAAGGTATTTTTATTGAGTTCTAGTGTGAACTACTTGATCCCTTGCTTCATCAGAAAGGCTTTTGACAATGTAATGGTTCATCCTACACAAGGTATTGTTCAATGCCTTTAGCATAAGACCTGAATGACTGCTAGACAAGAGTCTGCAAAAGTTCACAAGTAAAGGAATGAAAGGGCATGGTAACTCTGCCTAGCCACTTAAGGACACTAAATCCTACAAAACCAGATTCAAATGTTCAATACATACATTTGTCATTTTCCATGCCTATAGAATCGGTCTTAAAGGTAGATATGACCAATGCCGCAGTGCCTCAGAAATTTGCAATAAGTAATATTTATGACTCTTCTTTTGGATTAAATTGTTCTAAAGGGGGGAAAAGCCATATTTTAAAGCAGCCAAAATAATTTAAAAACAATAGTTGCATGTGTACATGTGCGTGAAAATATTCAAAGGAGATGTATTTACTTCAGCTTAGTGGAGACATCTCAAATTTCAAGATCCAATTTAAACATAGGTTACTTGAACAACCCACGTTTTCCAGACAATGGCTATTTTTCTTTATCCACAGAATAAAGTGTCCTGTAGAGGATCTGTTCTCAGTTCCAGGAACTGAAGGCTCAGTTACTACGGTCCTTTCAATGTGTGGCTTCTAATGCACAAAACCCATCCAGATCATGAAAACGGTGACCTCTACTGGGAAAATCAAGAGGAACCTCTCCTTTTCTCCGGTTTGGTTCCATTACCTGGAACATGGAAAAAGAAACATTCACATTTGCTTGGGGGTAAACCTCACATCCTAGTCTGCCAGTAAACAGGTGCTCGTTAAGACTGATGCTCTATCTGATCTCATCTACCCTGAAGAATTTAAATTTAGGCTGTTTTCTTGGACATCTATTTTCCCAAGAGAAAGCTCACTCCAAATAATGACCCCACATAGCTTTCTGACTGAGCACATAGGGTATCAGGTTGCCACTCCTCTGGAGAGCAGCAGCAGTGACTTGTGTCATGAAGGATGGCATCGGGGGAATCATGGACCTTTCAAAAAGCATGTCTCAGGCCCACTCACTGTTGCCTTTGCTGGGTTCCCAAACAGGAAGCCAGCGAAACAAGGTGTAATTATGACACCAGTTGGTGAGTTATGCCAAAGGTACTTTTTGTAAAGCTCTAACTTTGGGAGAGGCAGGGGCTGTGTTGGATGTATTCATATTGAAAGGAAAGGGAGGAACGTGTATAATGTCAAAATCACTGACATAACAAGTTGGAGAGTTTTTAGTGTGGCTTCTAAGAGCCTTTTTGTGCTGCTCTATAAAATAATGACCTCAACGCTGAGTCACAAAGCCACCACTGTCCAGGGTGTCCTGCAAACAGCGCTGTGAGGATCCAACCCACTTTTAATTCTTATCAGGGAAACAAAAGAGCCAAAAGCTGATTGACACTGGAATCGAACGCTTTCCAACGGGACTAGACTCATAGGAGAGTCTGCAACTTACGAAGGATTAAGTTGCTCTGAAACCAGGGTCCTTTGGGGGCATCTGTGACCCAAGAGTGATCATTATATGATAGAAAGAATCGCTTGTAAGATGTGAATCCTAACCAGGCCTAAGTAGGTCTTCTGGCTGAGTCATCAGTGACAAACCTTAGGTCAGCAGAGGCCTGAGACTGTCTGTGATCCTGATACAGCAGGAGAGGGGCAGTCAGAGCCGTGTGCAAATGTGTAACCTTAGGTACCAAGGACTTATCTGGAGTCCTCTTTTCCTCATGAGCCATCTTAGACTCCCCCAAATCGCTTTAATGAAATGCAACTGGATTTCGTATCCTTCCCAATCACGTGGAAGATGGGAAAAATGATGCTGCTTTCTTGCCTACACCTTTTACGAGCTAAAGTGTGAAGGAACTATCAAAACCTTCTGAAATTTATTAAGCTGAATTCTGTCTCCAGTAACACATTTATAGCTTTTTTAAAAAGCTATGGGGAATTTTCAGTAGGGCATGGGTATTTAAAGACACAGCTCACTCATTTAATCGGGAGCCATACAGCTAAGCCTCAGACAATTTAAGTTTTAACATTTCTCTTGAGGTTCTAAGGGTATTGATCATAAATGCTCCTTTAATATTGTTCGACCGTGTGACTGCTCCCAGGCAGTAGAGGTAGTCCTCCCCCTACTCCTACCCAGCTCTAGCGAACTGGGCATGATCTTTAGCATGTGTTTGTGAAAACACGTGAACATGTTCAGCATTATTCCACAGAGTACAGCTTTAGGATCTTTCTACTGCAGCAAAGTCATTTTGGTTATTTCCAATAAATATTTATTTCATTTGGCACAGTGATCAGCTCCATACTTTATTAATTAGCCTTATGTTTCATCCTAATAGAAGCCTTTCAAGTTACTGAGGATCCCAAATGCATTTATAATAAAATGCTAATATCATCTTTGTGACTGGGGATTTTGGCGCTGATAAATCTGAGGGTGTTTTGGAGCGGTGTCGAGTGAAAATCCTAGCAGAATTTTACAAAACTGGCAGTTTTATTCGATTAAAAAAATCACACCCCCAAAGGTGTCTGGAAAACTTCCTTTAGAAGATTTCAAAACGCCAGATGTAAATATTTTTGCATTCAAAAAGCCAGTTCAGGAACACAAACATCAAATGTTTATGATTTTAGAAGACCCACGTATCTGTCTGGAATTCTGGGTCAGAGTTGGCAGGCTAGTGTCAAGTTAGGTTTTTAAAAGCTTCTCCGAATATGCAACAGATGACACTCTGCAATTTCAGCTATGTTCACGCATTCTAGAACAAAGCCCTAAACACCTCGGGAATTTCCAATCAGATCACACAAACACCAGAGAGAGCGGGTCGGGACTGGCTTTTTTTCAAACGATCGCCAAGAAATAATTTCTCATTAGACAATGAGCGGGCAGAAGGGGCGTACAATTCCTCTCAATACCCTGCTTTTGCTCTTGCCCTTGTCTGACATCAGGGAGGAGCACAGGAAAGCAGGCTTGGTCTAACTGCCTCCCTCGGATCTGGAGGGTGTCTGAGGCTGGAGGCTGGACGTCCAGCCTGGAGCCGGTTCCTCCCTCCACAGCTGCCCCTCTTTGTATCCTGGAGGAGGTTCTATCTTTCCCTCTCCCTTTCCCTCCCCTGGGCAATTTATGAGGGAATAGTACAAAGTTTTCTTAAAGTTGCCAAGTACACGTAAGGTTTTTCAACTTCTTGTACTTTCTGTATCAAGGGAAAGTTTGACGATTAGAATCGAGCTCTGCAATTCTGTGGCCAATAATGAGTTCCAGCATGACTCTCTCAGTTCGTGGTATGAGCTAGTAAGTTTGTCTCAGCAGCCACTGTGTGCTGGGTACTTCAGGGAATGCAGAGGTAAGTGGTTACCATTCCTCGTCTCAGGAAGCTTAGGATCTAGTCGTGGGATGATAAAAGTAAAATTTAAGTTTTAAAATTTCTAAACTACAAGGCAGAATTCAGTATTAGTGATGAGAGGGGGTTAAAAAAAAAGTCTGAACCAAATGAAATTGCCAACATTTGAACATTTTTCTAGTCTAACAAAGTCAGAATTTTCCATGGCTCAACCCCAATACTTAGTGAGAATTTAGAGCTTGATACATAGTGCTTTGTAACTTGGTTGCAAACTCAGTAGTCTGAAAGGCTTTTAAAATGAATGATTATGTATCACTCCCTTTCTCCCTTCATTGCTTCATGATTTGTTTTTCTAAAACAGAGATGAGCAAACTCATTTTCAAATGGCCATCCCTTTCCTCACAAGCCTTCCTCCTCAAGACAGCCCTGGAAGACCCTGCTCTCCTTTTCCTATCCCTCACATCAAAGGAACTGCAGGTGATCTCCAGGGATATGGGTGTCTCAAAAGCCCCCACCAAGGTGCATGTAAGAGAAAGAGCAGGTTGAGACCAGACAGTGTCAGGAAGGTAACAGCTTTCCTATCTCTGGAACCTTGCAGGGGTTGGGAACTGCAATTTATCAGTTTATTATGGAAGGGGTACCAGGAACCTTACAGGAGGGAAGAGAGAGGCAGCTGGCCACACCTCCCTTCTTCAAGGGAGCAGAAACAGGCAGAAGCTGGGAGAGAGAGAATGCCTCAACTTTAAATCAGGCTTGAAGTTTTTTTTGTTTGTTTGTTTGTTTTTGGCTGCGCCTCATGGCATGTAGGATCTTAGTTCCCCCACCAGGGATCAAACCCTCGCCCCCTGCAGTGGAAGCACGGAGTCTTAACCACTGGACTGCCAGGGAAGAGCCCCAAGCTTGAAGTTATGATGACTATTACATGGGATTAGACATATAAAATTACTAAATTAAGACGCTTTGTATTTTCTTAAGTGTGACCAGAAAATGTTATGGGACTTGCCCATGTGTCATCCAAAAATAGGGAAAGAACTAGACCCATTGAATAAACTGAAAGTAACACTGAGAAACAAATAAGATTGCTTTTATGATCGTGACCTCCTGAGCCATGCTTATTCGACGTACTAGTTACATGATTTAGAAGGCCTATACGACCCGGGGCTCTAGCGAGGATTTAAGTGTGGATGATCAAGTCCAAGAGGAAATGGCTGCTGCTGATATCCAGGTTTTTCAACATGAAGAAATCAAGCTTCAACCTATGTAACACTTGTTTTTAGAGTTTCGTTTCCACTTATCTCTTTACCTTAACCTTAAGGTACAGATTAAGACATCTTCTGAGGGATGGCAAACCTCCATTTGAATAGCATTTCTGATGTCTGTGGCTGAATTTACTCCATTTCTGTACTCATTTCCATTTAGGTACACTGACTCAGAGCAATAAAGAAATACATTTCCCTTTATAATACATTGACTCCAGCATGCTTTTTCACGTGATTATTTTCCTTCTCTTCTTTGATTTAATCTTGCCACCCTATTCCCCCCTTTCCTTGCTGATGCAATGATGCTTTTTCTTGACTAAAAGATGTATATTACTGGGTTCTGTTGCACGAAAATAATAATAGGTAATATTTATTGACCATATACTTGTTCAAATCCCCTATATATTTTTATCTCTAATAGTCATAATGATCCTGGGGAAAAAGTAGCAGTATCCCCATTTTACAGAAGGAGGAAATGAAATTTCAGAGAGGCCAAGTTAGCTGTTCCAGTTTATAAAGTTAATACATCAGGGTGCCTGGACTCTCACCCGAGTATGTCCAATCCCCAGGTTCATTTGTTTCTGGAGGATGCATAGAGTGGGCGTCATTGAAAGAATGGAACAGGAAACCTGATGATGTTCCTAGCTCTGCGAATGACTTATGGATTATTTGACTATTCTTTTAACCTCTTTCGGTGAAGTAAAAAAACCATGCTACACGCATCTGTTTATCTTAAAGGGATGTTATGAGACAGATATACCGCTGCTGATAAAGCACGCTAAGAAGAGGTGATATAAACAGTCTTATTAGCAGTATAACTTCAGTTTTTCTTTACCCATATTATAATTTCCTTTATAGTATTATATTGTATTATATTATATTAAGTTCAGCATTTGAAATGCTATAACTTAGGAGTTCAACTTATGATAAAGATACTCTTTAAGTTTCCCTAGTGTGTCTATTTCAAATATAATGCAAAAAAAAAGGATGAAACTGTCATGGAATGCTTATGGTAGTGACTTCAGAGGAGCTCAGTAATCTCCATCAGGCAAAACATTTGCTCCTTTGTTTTATATAAAATAGCCATAATCTAATACGTGTTCTCCAGTTCTGCGTCAAATTATAGTCATTCCAACTTTCTGTTTCCATTTCTTTTGTTCCACTTTCTTCCCAATCTGCCTGATGTATTTTGTTTATTCAATATTCAGCCTTTTCGTTGGTGAACGATGACTTCTCGCTCTCTGCACCCTCTTTCCCCTCACCCTCTGATGCCCCCTTCCTGCCCTCTCTGCTCAAATGTTTCCAGCTCAGCCGCTTGCCTCCCTTTATGTTTTCCTTCCCTGACTCTCCTCCTCTGTCTTCACAGTTAACGTTCTGGCATCACTTCCCTCCCTCTCATCCTTCATGCCTCCTTCAACTTTTCCTCATTATTGCTACACTTATAAATAGCCTCCAAGTAATCTATCATTTATCCAAACACTCTCAGATAATCTCCTGACGCATCTCACAGAAAGCAGTTAACTGCAGCAGGAAAACTCACCATGCTCATTTATTACCCTCTTAGAAGGAGTGCTGATGCAGGGGTCGGAACTGAAAGAGACATCCTACCTGATTCAGCAGCTCCTGAAGGGGGAACGCGCGATAGTTAATAAGAAAGCTGTCTTCTTACATCCAAGCAGGGCTGCAAATGTTTCTAAAGAGATGAGCTGCTGCAAAAATATATAAGGCCCTGAGAGAGTCTCTGCATGCCCAATGTGTTTTATGACTACAATTAATAATAACTTATCATCGTGCGCTTACAATGCACCAGGCTTGTTTTAATTACCGTAAGTGAATTATCATATTCAGAGCTCTTCATACAGCTGTGCAGTTTGTGTACTGCACTGGGTCCCGAAGAGGGGAGAGCCGAGGCTGCTTGTTGAACTGTAGGTAGAAGCTCTCATTATTCCATTTTTCAGATGAAGAAGATGAGGCACAGATGGGTTAAGTAACTTGCCCCAGTGGAAGAACCACGTAAATTACAAAGTTAAAACAGGGCCTTTAATATGTTTTGACAAATATATAATCTATCACCCTGTATACTAGTCCCTTACTAAACAGTAAGCAAATTTCAGGCAGGCACTGGGTCCGTCTTGTTCATCCTTGTAGCTACTATTTTTGGATTGGATGAAAAAATGAAGGGTAAAAGTCATGAAACACCAAAAGGGCTGTTTTTTGTCCAACACAAAGAGACATACAGTGATCTTGAAGACAATGCCCACTCTTTTAAACTATTAAGCATTAGTTCTATCTTTACATCAGAACAGGGCTGAGGTGGTGGGAGGAGAGTGTGGGAGAGTCTAGACACACACACTTGAACGCGGAACAGACGCGGCTGCAGGGGAACAATTGCAAGGCAGGCCCCTGGTGTGCAGAATCAGGACATCATGCTGGTGGGGGGTAGAGAGTGGGCTGGAGGAGGGAGGGAGGTCCAGCAAGGGGTGCTGGAGGGCATCCTGGGGGCTGAGTAGATCTGGCCCGCAGGAAAGCTTGTTTATAGGCAATACGGGAAGACTCAGGAGATACATGGCTGCTGTCCGGTATGCTTAGGGAGAGGCAAGTTTAATAACAATGGTGACCATGCATTAAATACTCATGTATCAGGCCCCGCGTGTTGTAGGTGTTATCTCATTTCATCCTCACCAGAACCTCTGGGATTGGTACTACTCTTCCTCCATTTCAAGATGAAGAAATTGGAGCTAAGCGAGTTGTTAAGGTTTTAAGGACCAGTGAAAGGCAGACAGACTCTGGATTCATTCCCAGAGCTGTGATTTCTAAGTCTGTATTCTTTCCCTTCACCTTAGGAGGAGAGATTGGGGTTCGAGGGGGGACCCCCTGGGATCAGGGTTCAAGCGGAGAGCTCCTACCCACAAAGACGACTAGGGACAGGATGGAAGCTTCCTGAGCCTGGAGGACCAGGAAAATCACACAGGTTTTTGAGGATGACCTCAGCCTTGGGGAACAAGAGAGATAAAACTTTGAAATAAAACTTTGGTTAAGGTCAGAGGAGAGGAGTTGATCACCAGAAATTGATTAAGAGCCTGGTTATTACATCCGCCCGCACACCTGAGCAGAACCAGCTTCAAGGTCATTTGGCTTTGCTCCACCCAACCACCAAGTTGGGGAAGTGCCTTTAGTTCTCTCTTTCTGGAAACGGGGGTAGAGTTGTAGCTGTGTAGTCCTGTGTTGGCAGGAAGTCATTCTGGCATGAAAATGTGAGTTCAGATGGTTTCTATCTGCCCATATTGTGTCCCAAAACGATCTCAAATCCTTTTGGGACAAGGCAGGGTATGAACTTTAAAAACGTACATGTCTGTGCAGTGGATACATTTCCCCAAGCAACCTTAAAAAGTCCATTTGTATTTTCCGTATGTTTTTTTCCTTTAATTGGATCTTCTATTGACGTGCTGCAACTAAATCACCAAAATGCTCATTACGATGCATGTCGAAAAGCAGCTCTGTGTTTTGGCCTCAACTGTGTTTACGGGCTCCATGTAATTTTTTACATAGGCTGTTTCTCTCCTCAAAATGACTGCTTCAAGAAAACTGAAGACACAATGACAGTGGCAAGGGGCTGGCACACATGGGGTTTGGGTCAAAACAAAACGCCATGCTGCACAGCCTGGGGAAGAGTGGGCAATATTGCTGGATTGCCACCCCAAGTTTCCAAACTGCAATGATAAAAATGGCCATAAAATAACTGAACTCATTTAAACTCTCTGACACAGGTACTTTTCTTTTGACACTGAAATCATTTAGAGAGCTTTGCGCTTGACACCTCAGGAGCAGAGCTGGAGACAGGAGGGAGAGTGGGAGGTCCTCGGGGCTGTGAAAAGATGACCTGCGGCCCGAACTGTGGGTCTGCTGCCAGCACCGTGGTGAGGGCCCGGGGGTGCAGATGAGCCTTTCTGCCCCTGTCTGGCCTCCTTGTCCTGAGGCTGGCCCTGCTCTGCGTTTGCAGCAGGCGGCACTGGAGGCCACTCCTGGTCAGAGGGGCACTCTCAGGCCGGTGGCCGCCCTGAATGGCTGGTGGAGGGATGACAAATACCCTCAGGGCTGTGGATCCCAGTCGAGTGTACCTGAGGAAGCCCAGGTATCCTGGACACATTTTTGGATGAACCATGACCAAACTTTGAGGGTCCCGATTATTTTTCTTCACGCTGCTTTGTTACTTTACTTTTCTGCAAAGCCCTAACATTTCACTAATATCTTACACTGCCTCTGACCACCCTGAAATGATGACAGGGGAAGTGGAAAGGACGGGGGACGTGCAAAGGACAGGGGACTTGGAGCCAGAGAACTGGCTTCTACTTCTGGCTCTGCTACTACTGACCTCGGGCGGGTTAATTAAACTCTCTGGCATCAGTGTCCTTATCTGTCAAAGGTAGAGGATGGATGCAAGACCCAGTGTTCAGTGAGGAGCTTGGAGATCGCCTGGCCCATGCGACACAGGGACCTGAGGGGTGAGGAAGCTGAGGCATCACACCGCCTCGTGCTCCCCTGGAATGTCAGGTGGTGGGTCCTGCACTGTCTCCAGAGCTCTCCCGCGTCCTCCCCGCTCTACACCCACACCACGCTGTCGCAGGTGAAGTCCTGTCTGCCTGTGAGAGTCCACACAACTCTGCAGACTGACATCGTTTCTGCCCCCCACTGTTGACGACACAAAGGAACTCACTCCTTAACACTAAGGGAGGAGTGAGGGTTCCTGCATAATATCATAAAGCATATTTACCATCACCATCAACATAAATAGAAAACTTTCCTAATATCTACTGTGTTAATGACACCATCACCATCTGTTGCTGGTGAAATTACTTGACCTCTAATAATATCTATTGTAAGAAAGGAAGCAAACTGATACCATAGTAACTATTGTGTTTACTTATGTTTCCTTTTCTAGATTCAGCTTCTTAAAGGCAAGGACTGAGTGACTGCTGTTTGAGCAGCACTTATTTAATTAGCATCACGCCTGGTCTCTGTTAAACAGAAAGAGAAAGAAAGTTTGTAGATAATCCAAAACCCTTTAATCTCCCTCACACTTTTCCCAACAAACCTTTGTTGAAAACTGCTAAGTACCGCCTGCTTTGAGGAACTAACAGCTCTCTTGATTCCACATGCGAGGAGAGGGGCAAAGAGAGCGAGTGTGCCAGAGGGAGGAGAGTAGGGGAGGGGTCTGACGAACTCTAAGTCTTCAGTAGGGAGGGTGGATGTAAGTGGATCACCGTGGTCTTCCCTGCACATTCCACTGCGGGGCTGTCTCCATTGGAGGCTGCCTCGTGCCCCGGCTCTAGAACCCAGCAAGGCAGGGGGCTCAGAAGCTGGCTGTGAGGCCCTGGTGGTGGCAGTGGGGAGGACTGGTCCTGCTGATGGCAGTAAAGACATAGAGCTGGGGTCCCTCTCCACCCCAGATCTAGCCAGAGTGGCACTCGGGTCGCATTTAGCCTCTGCTCTGTGTCTAAACAACGTTTAACAGATGCCTGAAGTCTTGGTCCCGCCTTTTGAGTTGCTTTCTTCCCCCATCTTTGGTTAAAAGAGAGTAAGTCTCAAACAAACGGTCACTTTGGATTGCTGAGGCGCTCGCCCTCACACATTCACAACTCCGAGTCAGACAGGGACCAGGCTTATTATTTGAATTTTTAAATGCTGAAGGAGACAGAGGGGCCCGCAAGGTCACGCTGACATTCCAAGCTCTCTAGCCTTTAGTACCCACTGTCTCCCGGAGCTGGAGTAAAAAGATCTTAGGGATCTGATGCGCAGATGATAACAGAGCAGTGATAAAAGCCCTCCAGCTGGAGGTGACGCCCCTCAGCATCACTGGAGCCTCCGTCCCGTTTCCTGTGCGGAGCATATTGCAAACACATTGGACTTATTTTCCCTTTTAAAAACGCTGTTTTATGTTTCAGCTTTCAAGATGCCCTAATTTCTGCATCACAGCATCTTCACATACCAACTCAATGTGTTTCATGTTCAATTGGGGAGAGCCCGCCCTCCCCTCTCCTTCTAAGGCATCAAAGGGAAGATGCTGGCTTAGGGGATAAGCGGCTATAGGGGTGTATGGGGTTTGGGGTGAGAAGAGGGAGAACACAATGAAATTATGACTAATTTGGTCCATCTCATCCCAGAGAACCAGAACCCTGTGAATTATTTATGATCCTCTGACCGCCACAGCAATTCAGATTGTGGTGCCTGCCAAGAACAGATTAGGCTGTCTGCATCTGTTCCTCTTCCCAATCAAGCAAACCTCCTTGTCTGAGGAAGGAGAAAGGTCAGCAGCCAGGACAAAGGATCAGCCCGAGAGAAGAAGAAGATAAGGCTGCATTCCGGGGCTTCTACTGAAAAGCCACTCACTGGAGGCACAATCAGATCGTTTTTCAAAACCCAGATCAAGTACCTGGTTGCATCTGCACGTCTAAGAAACTCAGAATAGCAGCGTCACCAGGAACATTCCAGATGTTTAACCTTTATCTTGCTTCAGGGGCATGAATGACCTCAGGTCCGTTACAGACCAGGTTTGGCTCAGGGGACCATGACCTTCTTCCCCCCAAACCGAGGACCCCTCCATGCCACAGCGCTGGGTATGTTCCATTTAGGACTGTATCCCTCTGAGCCCACTCGGAGCTGTTCCTGTGGGTGCCATTCATAGCTTTTGAAGGTGGCTCATGATAAGAGACTAAGTCCCCCTTATTCATTCTCAAATGCTTACTCCCATATTCATGAAAATGAAAGGGAATGTTAATTTCAAAAGAGCCATTTCAGCTTTCCTAGTGCCTACCCCTTCTCATCAGCATCTGATCCAATCCAACTTACATTTCTTGAGCATCTCCTAAGGCCCTGGTATGGTTCTAGGCAATGAGTCGAAGGGTACAGACGAAGGAAAGACAATCCCTGCCTCTGGACTTAAACGTCTGTAAACAAATACATAAATAATCGGTCCCCCCTATATCTTAAGCTCTACAGGCACAGAGACCTTGTCCCTCCCTCCCCCACTACTTCATTCTCTCCTTCACATCACCTGTCAGGCATTGCTCTTGGTGCTGGGAGCACAGCGGTAAACGAGAGAGAAAGATCTCTGTCCTTCTGAGGCATACATTCTAGAGCTGTTCAATACAGTAGTCATCAGCCACATGTAACCTCTTAAATACACATTGAAATTAGTAAACTCACACAGTTAGCCCCTCAACTGCACTAGCCACACTTCAAGTGCTCCATAGCCACAAGGGGCTAGTGTCTGGTCACCCGCAGTTCCACTAGACAGTGCTGTGCTGCAGTCTTGTTTGTGATTAGATCTTTAGAGTCCAGCACTGTGCCAGGCACAGAGGAGGCACCATTAAACAGCTGCTAAATGTTAAGTACAACAATAAAGGTACGTTCCAGCACAGAGACAGCGGAAGGTGAAATATTTTCCATAATAGATGGAGGCCAGGGAATACTTCCCAGAGGAGAGACGAACTGGTGATAGGGTTTGAAATATATTAAAAGGTTTTATATACATTTGGTCGACAAAGGCAGCTTGCTACAATTCTAAGGGGAGAGTGGAAGAGGATTCCTTTCCAAGTTAAATTGCCACTTTAATGGTAGCACTGGATAGCTGCCCCTCACACAGGGTAGGCTGTGACGTGGGAGAAGAGGAAAAGGCCACAATAACAGCTTTCAGACTCCTGAGGAATTCTCATTAGGAGGAAGTAAACAAAAAGCATGCCCTCCTTATTTTAGGAAATAAAGAGTTTGCAGTAAATGCCTGGAATAGTGCTGGTTTTTAAGTATCACTATGCTCTTCAAAATGAATGCTCTACGAGGCCTCCCTTTTAATCAGAAAATATGCTAGTCAGAGCCTTCCATAAAAAGAAGCAGTACTTAGGTGTCCATTCCTTAGCCACAAAGGAAACTGAATAACAACATACACACGACATGTGGTCAGTGATGGAGACCACTGGGGTCTGATTCAGAATCGCTCTCGTCTAGAGCCGTCTGATCCAGTGGGTGTCTTAGCTACGTAAGAACCAGAAGTTTGGAGAGCATGGAAAGAAGACATAAACAAGCGTCATGCAGAGGCCAGGTCAGGCTGACTTCAGTTACCAAGGTCTGCTTACCAGAGAAGCATGAAGACAACCTGGCTGTGTCTTGTATAAAGGTGACCTCGTGGCTGGCCAGACACCCACTGTCACTGTCATCAAAATACGTCCTATAACTAACAATTATTTAGCTCTCACTACGTGCCAGACATCGTTTAATTCATTTAGTTCCTACAGCAATGCTGCAAGATGGGTACCATTATGATTCTTTTTGACAGACGAAGGAACTAAGGCACAGAGAAGTGAAGTGACTTGCCCAGGGTCACACAACTAATTGGCAAGTGGAAGAGCCGGTATCTGAAAGCAGTGATCATATGCCAAGTGTGGTTGGGGACAGACAGGTCAAAGAAGGCAGAATGGTGGGAGGGCTCAACCCTTGCTTATACTGTTGGGGGCATCCTAGAAACTTTCCAGGGTGATTCCCTTGCCTGAATCCCCAGGACAGGTGATGCATCACCGGGAGAGTAGAGAGTAAGGGAAACTGCTTACCGCCAGGGGGCATTTTTAAGTCTAAGGCATCCCTTTTCTTCCCCCTAAAGGCTCAGTGTTCTCAGGAGAGATGGGGATTTCTACTCAACTTTGGTCATGGCTGTACTCCCTGAATCCATGGAGGCCAAAGCAATAGATGCTGATGAGATCTGCAAATTCTGTATTTTTCCATGAAGTCCCAAGGGGCGTGAATAAGAGTGACCCATCACAGCTGATCTCTGCTGGTGGGAAAGCCCCTGACTTGCCTGATGGAGGTACAGCTCTACTGAATGCTGCTATTGGCTAGACAGCAAAAAAGACAGAGAAGGTTACAAGGAGGTATGTTAGAGTCTCTGCAGGAAAGAGATGACTCAGTCCAACTGGGTAATTTGGGGAGAGTTTAATAAAAGGGCTATTTACAAAGATGTGGGCAGGGCTTAAGGAAACTAACAAGTGGAGATACAGTGCTCCAGGGCTACAAATGACAGAGGCCACGTGCAGGTCTGAAGAGGCAAGGGAAGGAAGCTGTGTCCAGAACACGAGAAAGGATCTCTGTGGAGAGGGTGGCCTGACAGGAGGTTGTGGTGTATACCCGAACGTCATTCTCCTCCTACAATCTCCAGCTGCTGCCTCTCCATTAGCCGAACCCAACAGGAAGCCACAGGGCAAGGGAGCCCATTGGTGCAGTCCATACAGGACAGCCTTTCCCTCCCCATGCCCACACGAAGCAGAGTGAAGAAGAGTGGGTAGTGGAGAATGGCCAGCATGATGGGATGAAGGAAGAAAAGGAACAGAGGTTAAAACGTGTTAGAAAGCAAGAAAGCTCTTCTCAGCTGTAGTCTTTCAATCTACCATATTCATTTGCTCTCCCTAAAGTCCAATAAATAACAGGAAAGCGTTTTACGATGTTGGAAGGACACCGTGGCTATACACACGTGCTCAGTGAGGTGGGGAAGTGAGAGAAAGGAGGAAAAGTCGGCCAGTGGCTCAGCGGGTGGAGAGCTGCATGCATAAAACACTTTTTCAAACCAGCAAAAGGTTTCTAGGGAAAAACAACACAAGCACACAAGTCTACAAAACTGTTGAACCTGAATCCTTAGCCAGGTTCTTGGAGACAAGCTATAGAAAACAACTGATATGGTCTTAATGGACCTGAACTCAAACCTTGAATAATGGACTGTGACAGGGCAGAAGATCCAAGAGAAGTGTTTTCCAACTGTCTATAATTTCATTATGATGCAGACCTATCTTACTTGATTCAGCCAAAATTTAAATGAGCTGCCTCTATGTACTTTCTTTTTTGATGGTGTCTATTACGTCCTGATAACAACAATCGAAATCCTGATGCGGAGGCCTGGGTCTCAAGAGTAGCTCCCCAAAGCACTGTGTGGACTCGAATGATTTTCCTTCATATTGTGAACCTGACCTCCCAATTACCTTTGATAAACCTGCCATCGTCCATAACTGGCTATAAACTCCTACTCCTTGTAAACTATGTTTTTTTTTTTTTTTCCCTGTATCAGCTCTAGAAGTAACAAGTTTCACACTGTCAGGAAGCACTTCCTCTGTCTGGGACTAACTGCCTTCCAGGGACCTTAAATATCTTGGAGTCCATTCTTCACAAAAGCATTTTCAAAAGTCCTCATAGGCACTACGTGAACTAAAGA
Source organism: Phocoena sinus (assembly GCF_008692025.1). Lineage (NCBI taxonomy): Eukaryota > Metazoa > Chordata > Mammalia > Artiodactyla > Phocoenidae > Phocoena > Phocoena sinus. The sequence goes on from NC_045767.1 coordinate 73,971,401, forward strand.
TTCCACATGGTCAAATGAGTTTGGGAAATACTGATTGAGATTCACAGAAGTTAAATAGATTTTCCTTAAGGATGAACTTCTAAGAGCTTTTAGTGAATGCAAATAGTGAAGCTCCTGGAAGAAGTTACGGTGTGGGGAGATTCTCAAATGTACTTGGCTAAAGAATACCTTTTTCCCAGCAAGCATCTTGCAGGACAGGTGTGCTGCTGAGGACACTTTGGAATGTGGATTACAAAATAAGAAACTTGGTCCCCAAGAAAGGAAATGCCTTGCTCAAGGCTTCCCAACTGATATGGCTCTCTCCTGCTTCTAGTAATACTGAGATTTAGCAATGACCTTCTATGTAACCTTCTTTCATAGACACAACTAGTCTCAACCTCCATTTCTACAGACTGAAGAATCTCAACCTTTTTGTTTTTTCCTACTGTGGCATGTGTCCTCTCTCACCATCAACCTTTGCTCCCCTTTATCGTTTTAATTGCATTTCTCTGAATCTTGCCCAATTCTAAACTATTTTTCTTAAGGAACAAGGCCAGGAACAGCATATACATTCCAGGTAGGAACACAGGATAGCTCTGGACATGTTTTCAGTTTGGCTTCTTGTAACTTTCCCAAGGCCCCAACATTTCATTGGCCCTCCGGCCTAGAAGAGCCAGTGCTCACTGTACTTTCTGGGGCTGCACTGATAGCTTGGAGCACATCGTCTTCTAAGTCAAAGGCTTAAGTTTCATCTCCTGCCCTAGATTAGGCTGGAGACCATCTATCCTTTGTCATATCCTCCCACAGTGTCCAGTCTCCCACATGAGTACTGAGTCCCCAAAAGTTCTGCATTTGCTTTGCTGAGTTAATATTTTAGAAGTTTCATTCCAAATTATCCTGCTCTTGCCGCCCCCCCCCCCCCAAAAAAAAAACTACAGGGACTGCATTTCTATAGCTTTGCAGGATCTTCTTGATGTTTGTTTACCTTTGACAGTTAACTTTGGAATTACGTCAAATTTGCAGTTCCTTTCTTTAAATGATTCAAAAATATTTTCTATAAACTGTTTCTTAGGGCCTTGTACTGCTTCTTCTAGATACAATAGAGATTTCTATCCAATTAGAAGATTGCCTTTAAAATGAATAATGGCTTTTACACAATAGCAAAGATGCTGGCAATTAAAAGAACAACAGCCAAGCAAACAGGTTTGTGCTTTTAGATGCAGACACACTGAGTTCTGCTGAACGTCAAGGCTGAACTGGGGGATCCAGCTGCTCCTTACACTGCAGCAAAGAGGACAGAACATTCTTGGCAGGAAGCCCTGTCCTTGGGGGCAAGTTGCCTTTAAATTAGACCTCCCAGTACCTGGCAACGTTCTAGGCTCCGAGTAGATGCTCAATAAACATTCCTTAAAGGAATAAGTGATTGAATAAAGGAATGAACAAGTGAACAAAGAAACACTCTGGAAAAGATAGATCTTAGGTGAGGGGTTGGTCTCAGCTCCCAAGCATGAGTTTTCAGTTCCCTTTGCTCCATTTTCCACTCCTTGGGATCTAGCCCCTCCAACACATCCTTCGTACTCTGAGGACATTCCTCAGGGCACCAAACATCAGGAGGCAGGCTACTTAGCCATGTCTTCAGATCATGAAAGTATAAAATTTCTCCACTTCTTTCGTTCTTAGGAGAATTAAGGCTGTAAAAACATTAATGGCAAACTCTTCAAAATGCCTTTAGGAAATAAAGGTGACATTTGTTTCTATAGAGTACCCTGAAAAACCATTCAGTTCAAACACTGTTCTAAAGCACTAAAAATGTCTACTTTAGTATTCACACTTGGACCCTGTGTTTTCCCTCTAAAAAAGCAAAAAAGACAGTAGAATATTATGCTTGCCAATTCATAGAACAATAGTTATTATACTGTATCTATTTCTATGAGGATATTGCGATGGGCTGTGCTCATAATAGACCTTCATTTAAATCCCTGTACACCTTATGAATTTCACTCCATCTTAGCCTTCCGCCACCCCAAAAAGTCGCACAGGTTCCTTAATACCCCAGTAAATAGCTGCAGCCTTCACAGCTGCAGAGTTTAAGTCCTGGGAGATTTTCAATGTTACAATTCATGCTTCCAATCAAAACAGTGACAGAGTTGACATGATTTACTGAGAGAAAGCCTTGATTTAGGGACTCGCACACTAACCCAGTAATATTAAACACTACAGGGAATTTTTAATACGCAATGCTCTCTTCGTTCACAAACAACAAGAAGCCAGAAATAATTTCCTGTGCTACAGCTAAGTGAAATGAACTGGTTTCTAAGGTTCCTCGTTGCGTGTTGTGCACATTTCAGCATAGCAGCCTTCACCTTGGAGAAGTGCTGGCTCCTTAAACAGCTCCATCCTTCTCATTTCAAATGGAAACCAGCTGTACTTTCAAACTGTAAGGAGAGTACCCATCCAGGAGGTCAAAACCGGGCAAAAGGCACCTCACTGGTAAACGCATCAAGCTTCCTATTCTGGGTGAAAGCTTTCGGTGAATTGTCAATGACAACCTGCGACCCGGAATGCAATTCCTTGATGCTTTCAAAGCATTATCATTTCTTCCTCTCGGGAGGCAGAGCTAAGCACACAATATACTATTAATTGGGGGCTGCAACAGACCTTGATTTGGGGGGAGAGAGGAGGATTCTGGAAAGACAAATCTGGGGATTTTCCAGGGAGGATAAATAATTTTGAAAACCAGTTTTAGACTTTCAAAAAATGCTTAATTCCTTCACTGGGATGATTTGAGAACACACCATGCCTCAACTCTCTGCCCCCAAATTTCCAAAAACAACAGCAAAAAAGATCCTGGACAGAAGTCAAAGGGTCAATGGCTCCTAAATAGCTTTCGGGCTCAAGTATGCAACATCAACGAGGAAAAGGTCCAGCCGTGTTATACAATGAGTCACTCCTTGACAAGAAAGAGACTCTAGAATATAAAATTGAAAAACTACATAGTTAGTACTATGAACTGTATGACTTACAAATCTCAACAGGGTAAGTTTGAAATTGAGAAAGGCTGGGATAGCTTATTAGCATAAAATCACACACACACACACACACACACACACACACCACACACACAACACACACACGGCAGCAAAGGCAGGGGAGGTGGATGCAGAGACAGCACTATGATCCTGGTCATGTAGGCTGTCCTCTGTGATGGGCTCCATAATTCCAGAGGAACCCAGGGCTAGCTGTCTGGCCTGGGGACCACTCTGATGGACTTTTTGATATGGTTCTTAAAACAAGGTTAAAAAAAGAATACTCTCTCTCCCACCCCTTCTCTTTCTCTTTGTTTCTGTGTTCATGCAGGATAAAATTGGTACCCCTTTCTGCCTCACTGAATTTCTGTAGCTTTTCGGAAGAGATGAACTAACTAACGCCTTTCTGGAACTGCTCACAAGCCTGTTCCAGCCAGTAGGCAAAAAAAAATCCATCTGTATTTATGGAGTTAATTGACGTCTATTAATTTTGCTCAGATTCTCTCTCCTCCTTCCACCTCCCTGTCCCCGGCTTTTTTTTTTTTTTTTTTAAAGAGAGAAAGCTAATGAAAACCATGTTTATGTGCTCAAAGGCACAGAGGAAATTCATTACTCTGAGGAATAGCACACTCCACAAGTGAAATGAAAGTAATCTTATTTATGACAGGAAGGGGCCTCAGCTAGACTGAACGCCACCACACTTAGGCTGTTACACAGAAAAGAAGCGACAGAGCTCCTGCACCAATTCCAAATGGCGGCCTCGATGACAACAAACACATTTGCAGTCTGTGCTTGAAAACTTAGAAGCCCCCCTCCCTCAAGACAGCCATCTAATAGAGACAAGGAAAGAAACCTTTTTAGAATGGGCTGTTCTTCTTAACACTTTCCTGTACTTTCCTGGGACTCCTTGTTACTAAATTTCAAAGGACACTTGGTCAAATCATTAGTTCATGGCATTTATCAAGTACTGGCTTGTACGTGCAGCTATACTAGTTTCTTGACCTAATTCTCTTATTACAAAGGCTTTTTACTATAGATTCATGGGTCATTTCCCATGTAAATAAATAATGCAACTGTTTAAGTAACACGTTTTCACAATAAATGTCTGCTTCTGCCCTTGCAGACGATTCTCCCTCTCTTTCTTGAAAATCCCATCAATGGTACGTATATTTCTTACTGAAGACTAGGTTTTTCCCCCACTTGTTTTTTTTCACATTCATTTAGTCAACAAAATCATTTAGGTTTTGTGTGCTGGAGGCTCTTGGGGAGATAGTCTCTTCACTTTTTCTTCTAAACTACTCATGAGTACTTTACAAAATCGTAGCAAATATTATGTGAAATGTTGGCAGTAATAAGATGGTTCTATAGTATTTACGGTGTGGCTTCCTAGAACAACTTTTGCTGGAAGGTCCTCTGAGATAATCAAGCCCACCCCCATCATTTATAGAGGAGTAAAACAGGCTCAAGGGCATATCATAGACTGTATATCTTCCTTTTTATTAAAAAAAAAATACTTTCCTATACTCCCAGAGACTTCCCGTGTTTACCACGGAAGGAAAGGACATTGCTCGGATTCTATGCAGTGAGAGGTTTATATTCCCCTCATCTATATGAGAAGGGCCTGTCTCTTCTTTCAGCATAAAATAAAAAGGGGCAACTAAAAGAATCTGGTTTTCTGAAGTCACATACAGAGACACAACACCAGAGAGCTATTGTTAATTAATTAATTAGCTAATTTGATCAACACATCTTTATTAAGCCTCAAGGTGCCAAGCAAGTGCTGGTCCCTGGAGGAAACAGTCACACACTCTTTCCCATGCAGCTCCCAGCTGTGTAGAGGAGCCGGACAGGTAAGCAGGTGAACCTGTTTACATGACGATGTGGCAGGTGCTATGAGGGGAAGCCCAGAGCCCTATGAGAGAGACAGAGGAGGCCCCTCCAGGATGAAGGGAGGAGTTGGTCTGGAGACCGTGTGGCCGCGACCGTTCCAGGCAGAAGTAACAACTATTATTAAAGTCTGAAAAAGAAAATTTCAGAGCTTTTGATAAGTCAGCGTCACTGGTCCACACCCGGAGGCGGGGGGCTGAACATAAGAAAGGAATTATAGTCAGAGTCTCTGATTTTAACTGGCCACACCTAAAATCTACATGTTCCTTACTTGCCTTGCCTAAATTAAACATTTTAAGTGTGGTATGGAACATTATTTGCCCGACTATTCTCCCCTGTAAGCCAAGACACTCATCTCAGTTTGGCTTTGCAATACACAAAGGTGCTTCCACTTCCCTTAAAAAGTCCTTGAATTCAATTCCTACAGCATTTACCAAGCACCTCAGAGTCACTACTCTCTCCACTATCTCAGCCCTGTGTGTACAGATCACCTGCATTAGGGCTCCCTCAGCCTTCCCATGAGGTCCAGGGAGGACTGTCTCACCCACTTCTGTAATCCTAGCACAGTGCCAACCACAGAGGGGATCAATAAATGTTTGTTGAATGATCCATGTGTTTGGTGGGACATAGCTCAATTCTCAGAACATAGTTAAACATACCTTAAAAAAAAGTGTTTCCTACATAGCATGTTTCAGTGCAGATGGGAAACGGACAGTAAAAAAAAAATGGTTTGCAGCGGCGGGGGGGGGTGGGGTGGTCCCTGTTCTCTGTAAAGCAGCATAACTCAGCGTTCCCTGCTATTAGGGCAATGTGACTACTTTTTCTCTGAGCTTATAGCACTCACTAGAAGATTTTACTGGTGTAGTACTGGGTGGCAGACGTTTTTAATAAAAAGTAGACATTACAAACTAATGATTTAGCAAAACAAACCAAAAGCCAGCAAGTCAGGAGGGAGAAGAGGAACTTAGTGAAAATGCCCAGCTTTATTATAGCGTTTACTATTTACTACCTCAGTTTCTCATTAAGTAAATCTCACTGTACTTAAGGCAATTTCCAAAGAGTTAAGTACAGAAAAACACAGTAATAAAGACTAACCATACACTTGGAATGTCAGGACACAGGTCAAGATTATGGATTTTATGTCTCTGATCCACCACTGTTGGTCCTTAAACACCCATCACTCATCAGCATTTTTTGAGGACCTACTATGTGCCAGGCACTGTGCTGTTCCTGGGAATATAGAGGTGAGGAACACAACAGCTCTGGCTTGAAGGAATTTATAACCTAGTTAGGGATACAGAAAAGTAAGTTTAAAAAAAATACAACTAGGACTTCCCTGGTGGCGCAGCGGTTGAGAGTCCGCCTGCCGATGTAGGGGACACGGGTTCGTGCCCCAGTCCGGGAGGATCACACGTGCCGCGGAGCGGCTGCACCCGTGAGCCATGGCCGCTGGGCCTGAGCGTCCAGAGCCTGTGATCCGTAACAGGAGAGGCCACAAAGGTGAGAGGCCCGCGTACAGCAAAAAAAAAAAAAAAAAAAAAAAAAATACAACTAATCTAACCTTTGGAGGAAGCAGCATGACAGTGAGGGCAGTCTTCCCAAGAGAAACAGAATCTCTCAAAGGCATGTTGTCAATCATTGGGTGGTTCAGATAAGACTTTAAAAACTGATCTCCGCATGTCTCCCATCACTATTAGAAAAGTATCTCAAGTAGAATGCCCGTTAACACTAGCCTATCTTCCAAGATGGTCAAATAGCTTTATGGGCTCTCAGGAGCTTTATGTTCATACTACTTCCTCAAATAATATGTTTATGAAAATATATTTTGCCTTTAAAAACATATGAAGTTTGGGGGTGGGGAATGGAGAGCAAACTGGCAAACAGTTTGGATACTCTCATCCTCCTCCTGTATTAACCTGCTCAGGCCACACAGAGGCGCTCTAGATTAAAGAATGAGCGAGCTTCTCTTTCCCACTCTACATTCTTTCTCTGCTCTACCAGGGGCTTTCAGATACCAAAATGGGTTTATCTAACATCAGGAAGGCCAGCAGCTCTTGTAGGAAAGCAGCTGTTTTGTTCAGCACAAAGTACAGATGTTTTGGACTGAAGTTCCAAAATAAATCTTATTTATGCAGGAAGAATTACATGAAGGTGGAGACTGCTTCTTAAGAGAGGGCGCTTCTATGACTAAAAATAACTATTTTTCCACCCGATCACCTCTGGGGGAGGACGGGATAAATAAGTGAAGCAAACAAACAAAATTAAAACGTTAAATAATAACAACAACAAAAACCCTCACAGAATAAAACAAAACTCTCGGGATGATGAGAACATTTTTGAAAAGGACTCCCTGCTGGAAGCAGCTCTGACAGTACTCCCCTCGGTGCTGGTTTTGGATGATCTTGCTTGGATAGGAATGAATCTTCCTTAACCTTCATCCTGAACCTGTCAATAATCCAATGTTTGTAACATTACAGTCAGTTGCCATGGAAATAAATCTGATGTCACGAAATTATTTTTGGTTATCGTCCTGGATCATATAGGAGCAGAAAGCAAGAAAATCATATCCGCCCCGTGTTAATGTTTTCACTTGTTAGGGCTCAAACAAATTAAGCACCTATTTAGAATGTACATTGTTATAATATGAATCTTTAAAAAGTCTTCAAAATATTTATGTAGATTTTTAAATAATGGGCAAAAAAAGTTTTTTTATTTAAGTATCTGTTGTTTATAGGGCTTATAAAATAAGCTACTGCTGAGTTTCTGATCTGATTGTTTATTTTATTGTTTTTGCTAATGTACAAAATTTTTATCTAGCTAAAACACCTGAGTGCTTTAGCCATCAGTGAGTATTCTAAATATTCTTTGTATGAGACAAAATGAATGAATCAAGTTAGAGATGAGTAAGAGGCTCTAATTAGAAGACAGGTGAAAGAAAATGTGTACTTGTCACTTTGAGGAACATTTAATTTTAAATTAGGTTTGTATGGATTTTTTTTTTTTTAAGTCTCTTAGGGAACCTGAAAAAACAGGAATCTTTCCCAAGATGGTATTTCAGGACATTCAGAAATGATCAAAATCTCATCCTCCCTCCTGTTTCCATCCCCATTCCCTTCCCTAAAAGAGAGAAGAAGCAAAAGTTGTTGCATAATACTCATGTTTGGGTGGGCACCATTGACTAATTATAACACAATAGGCTATTTTCTGCTTCATAAAAATAAGGAGGGCAATTATCCAGGGGTGGGGGTTGTTATGCAACGGACCACATGGACCACACTTCACCCACTGGAAATAAATGTGGAAAACATTTCAGTCACATATAAAAAACAAGGAGAGAAATGATGAATAAAAACTAGTTCCATAAAAAACATGCTGAAATAAAAACATATGAAATAGTGAAGCAACTTGTCCAAATTTCTGCTGCTGCTGCTGCTGTTTTGTGTCTATATTTAACATGAAAGATGAAAAAGTAAGTGTCGTACGGGTTTTACAAACCTCCGTCAAGTTGCTACCAAGTATTTTCCCCAATTTTCTTTTATCTTCTAAAGTTAAACCAGCTAGATTACATCAGGATAGGGATTTTAAAATATCCAAGATTAAGGTTTTTTTAATTACTTTTTGGGAAAAATAAAGAATATTTGTTGTAGCATAAAGAGTCCTGGGCCGGGGATCAGGAGACAGGAGTTAGGGTCAGCTCTACAACTCATGAGTTCCGTGCCCCAGGCAGGTCACTCTAGCTCACTGGTGGGTTTTATCTGTAAAATGGAAAGGGTTGGACCACATGATTTCTGAGCCCTTTCTAGCTCTATCAGTCCTCATATACAAGGATTTTGGTCCTTATAACCAAACTCTTAGAGTCATAATGTACCAAGACTGTCAAAGAAAATCCGCCAAGGGCTACTGGTTGGAGGCTGAAGAAGCAGCTGGCCAAAGGAAAATTTGAAAAGGATTTCAGAAAACATTGTATCCAATTGGTCCTTTACTCAAGTCACTGATGATCCTGGCACTGGTGGCCGTATCAATTCTTATTCCTCCTGCACTTCTCCAATCAGTCTCCCACCCTCCCAGACCATTACTACAAACCCTCCCTCCTCCTTGACCCTCCAATGCCTCCTCCCCCAACCTCACTGCCAGCTGGCAGCCTGGCTTCCTCCTTCACCAAGAAGCAGAAGGCATCAATCCGGCCCTCCACGCATTCCCACCGCCCATCTTCTAAGCTCTACACCTGTGTCCGTGGGACTCTGACTTTCCTCCTGTTTCAGTGGATAAACCACCTCTGCTGCCAATGAAAACTGAAGTCAAATCGTGTCACTTCTCTGCTCAAAAGACTTCGTGACCCCCTTCTCACACAGAGCCAAAGTCTCTACGAAGGCCGACTAGGTCCTACCTGCTCTGCACTCTGCCACCTCTCCTCCCGCCCCGACCCATTCAGTCCACCCTCCTGGCTGCTGTTCTGGAATAGACCAAGCCAGCCATTGCTTCGGGGCCTTTGCACGCGCTCTTTCCTCTACCTGGAACGTCATTCCCCCAAATAGCGAAAAGACTCACTGCCTTGCTCTCTTCAGGTCTGTTCAAATGTCCCCTTTCCAGGGAGGCCTGTCCCGACCATCCCATATAAAATAACACACACATATCCCCTCTGCCCCTGTACCCTCCCTGCCCGCTTCTCCTGCTCTATTTTTCTCCAAAGCTATTATCAGCATGCGATATGCTACATGTTTGTTTACTGTCTTCCCACGCCAGAATGTAAGGTCTATGATGGCAGAGATTCACTAGATTTACTCACAGTTCTACTCCCGGGGCATGTGATAGGGCCAGATACTCACACTCATTGAACGATTTAATTGATTTCTGTGACAGTTAAGCGTTTAAGAAAAAGTTGGTGGAATTTTGATCTTGTTACAGAACGAACCAAGCATTCTAAACTATAATAAAACACGATAATCCATTGTTCCTAGATTGCTAAAATGGCAAAGAAAATACTTGGAACATTACGCCCAGAGGAAGGTAGATCTAAATCTTACAGCACTCCAACATTGCTCCAAACAACGTGAGATCCGAAATAAGGCAAAAATGCCACGCTCCTGACAAGCATTGCTCCTGACGGCAATAATCCAATGTTCTCACACTTCAGAGGCCAATTTCCTTCTGGTGATTTCTCTCCAATTCATCCTGAGTGGACAGAATCACTCAAGTCAGAGTGATTTACATTCAGTCAATCAATTCCCTGTCAGCAGGAAAACTCCACTGGGTTCACGATGCACAGTTTTCACGCTTGGAGTTTCCCTTATTGCTAGACAGACGTTTCAGGGGACTGGACCCAGCAGATCAACTCTGGAGACCAAATGCAACCCTCCCAAAGGACGCTTACATATAAAAGGACATATAAAAGGAAGAAAACTCATACCAGCCTGACTTTGCTCATTAAGAACTACGTAATGCATGTACTCGTGCTGGACGTATCTTAGATTGCCTGTGTCTGTCTTACTAGTCTTTAGACTAAGGGCAGCTGTAATGAGGTTTGTTGTAATAGCTTTTCACAGAATGTACTCAAGATGGCTAGATATGAAGCAGAGCAGCCTGTAAAGCTACAGAAGTGATAGCTCGGTTAAATGTTCCAATTCCCACTTGATGAGTAAAGAATAATACTCAATGCTGAAAAGATTTTTGGTCAGTCAGTCTCTCTCATACCCAGATAACAGGAGTGAACGGCAGCACATTTCCTACGGTATACACAAAGTGACTTGTATTCACTGGGAGTCTTAAAAAAGGTTGCAGCCCTTGACCTAGTAATTCCATTTCTATGACTTTATCCTCAGGAAGTAGTCAAAGATAAGTACAAAGATTTATGCACAAGGATGTTCAAAATCTAGAAACAACTGAAAAGTCCAAAAATAGGAAATGCTTAAGTAAATAACAGTAGATCTTAGAACATCATGCGACTATTAAAGGTAAATTAAAAGAAAACTAACTTGGGTAGTATTCCTGATATCAAGATTAATCTATACTTAAGCCTTATTTATATAGGTATATGTATATTTATACATACACATGCCTATGAATTGAAAGAAACTTACCAAAATATTTATGGTAGTTATCTCTAGGTGATGGGATTAATGTTGATTTAAAATCTTTAGTTTCACAGTTTTCTACCATAAACACATATTACTTAATTTTGAAAAATATCATTGACCTGATTATAAAATGACATTTATTCTTTCATCATTAGGAGAGGAAATAAGGAGTAAAAGTCCCATTTGGATTGAAAGGGATCGGAGAATCTCAACACTAGATGAGCGTGTGATCATAGCAGTACTGCTGAAATTCTCTCATCCTATCAGACTAATCACTCTTGTAAAAATCACCTCCAGACAGACTTCCAAACAAATGGTGTACAAAGTTACGCAGCCGTGCTACTCAGCTGCCCACCCCCAGCTTCCCAGCGGGTCCTCTGGTGGTCACTCATTGATTTAATTTAGATTAATATGGTAGGTCTTAGGTGGCTACCCTGCTTTGGATCCCAAGCAGTGCTAATTATTATCGTAAAAGACAAGCGTCTCAGGAGTTTAAAGTTCAGGCACAGAGACCGCCGTCTACACTTCTGCTCGTCTGCTCACCAAATTACAAGAGTCTGGTGAGTCAATATGAAAGATTCCAAACACAAAGGTCAACACTGGGTTGCTGACCTTCCTGACCCCACCTCAGAGCCAAGAGCTGCAAATCGGTTTTTCCTCCCACACCAAAACTATTAGCTCTTCTTGGTTGATTCTTTTCTTTGACAACTATTTTTGAGTAGAGAATAGTTCTTCCAGTGCCCACACACTAAACTAGCATGCCATTTCTTGACTTTTCTTCTCGGCCGTTAATGTATTGTAACAGAACTGTACTTGCTCATGTTAATTCACATTAACTGGATGATATTCTCTTTCAAATCAGACTGTGGTTCCTCTAAAAATTCATCTGGCCTAGAGTGGATGTGAAAAGCCAGTTTATACACAGCTTATGAGTTAACAGGTCATTGTTTCAGAACAACTTTGTGACAGACAGACTTTTCAGAGCCTTGTCCAGTTGCTTTTTAGAAATAATTTTCAGAGAGCCTAAAAAGGACAGACACAGAGAGAAGTTAGAAAACTGTCAATAAATACTCTTCTTGTGTTTCTACTTCCCCATCCAGTCAGTCACTAAATCCTGATGATTCCCATCTGAATAGCTCTGGTGTTTATATCTTCCAGTCCACAGACAATATTCTGTACCTGGAACTAGGTTTCCTAAGAGATGAGTTCAGATCTCAGGGACTAAATGCTGTTCCCTCCCCATAGTGCTTTCCTTTTCCTCCTGGGCACACAGCTAGCCCATGTTTCCCAGCCTTACCTGCAGGTAGGAAGGGCCATGTGACTGACTGTGGGTACAAGTGATGCTGTGTGCCATCACCACGCCTGGCCCACTGGGACCTCCCCAATGTGGTGACACTAACCATGCATTGAAGAAGATGAAGCCTGGGGGTCGAGGTTACTGCTCAGATGAGAGCCTATCATGACTACCAGTCTCTGCCCTTTGATGAAAAGTTGTGTGGCGGGTCTTAATGCCAGGGTAGATGGTTTGGCTCTTTTTTTTTTTTGAGTTAAATTTTTGTCCCAGACATTCCTCCTTCCAGAATTGCTCCTGTAGCCACTTCATCATCTCTCCCTGAATTGTCTAAGCCAGCAACAATGTGAAAAAAATCTTATATTTAAAAAAATCTTATAATCTTTTAGAAATAGCTTCTAAGAATATACTTCACTTATGATGAAATACTAATAATGTGAACATTTCCATTAAAGCAGAAACCCATTTTAGAACCACAAGCATGAACTTACTGGGCCATTTAATTAATGACAGTGCTGTCAAATGTCTGAGGTCAATTTTAAATGATACTGACTAGTTTCAAATATCCTGTTAGTTTTCAACAATGAAAAGTTCAGTTGTTTTAAAAATTGTTTTTAATAGGATATCCTAAAACCCCAACACTGAACTTCCTATTGCTAACTTTTTATAAAAGGGAAAAAGGCATTAACAAATTCATTTTTTAGAACGGCAAATTTCAACATAGTTTACTCCTGTAGATTTAGTTTAAAACTAACGGGAATTACCATTTTTTTCTAAACTTGCAAATCATTCCCTAAACAGAAAAACATACTGAATGGTATGAACTTTAAAAGACACAGTGCATGTTTTCCTTTGAAGAGTTTACAGTCTAGTGGGAGAGAGAGAGATACAAATAAAAATTGGACACAATGCAATACGAAATAAGTTCTCCAGGGGCACATGGAGGGTGAGGGTGTTGGGAAAAGCTCCTTAGAGAAGGTGACATTTGAGATCTGTCAGAATTTGAAGATGTGGAGGAGAGGAAAAGAAGAGAGATGGTGCCTAGACTTTTTTTTTTCCCGGTAAATTTCTTTTATATACTTCAGCAAAATCTTGCTTTGTTCACATAAAGTAAACAGTGCTGACAGATGAATAAGGTAATTGTTCTTCTATAGTGTCTCTAGCCTTGGCCCTGAAGACCAGAAGACAGAACCCAGGTGACACTCTGACGACTGGTGCCAAGCCAGCAGATGGAAAACATTACGGGGCCAATTCTACTCCAATGACTGGATGCCAGCATCCCTGTTTGAAAAATGAGGAGGGGCCACAGGTCCATGTATCATAGAGCATGATAGTTAATGCCACTGGGGATGCTGTCAAGTGATTTGTCGTGTTGTCGGAAACCTTTCTCCCGCCATAGTTTCTTATTCTATAAGCTTTGGGGGCAGGAAAAATGTTGTCTCTGGAGGGTTAGGAAAGGAGGCTGAACTACAAAAGGATGTCGAATGCAGGTTAACTATTAAGAGGTGCATATGAAGAGGAACAAACATTGAAGGGTGTCATTTTCCTTACTGGGGGCCTGGAGTTTTAAAATTGATAGTGACAAGGAATAAGAACACAGTACCTTTCTGTCCTCTCTACCCATAGGCAGCCCTGGAAATATGCTGGAACCAACATGCCCAGGGACTCTGAGGCCATTGGAGGCTGACATTCAATCAGGCAGCAGGTCTAAAAAAAACTTGTGCTCTGATTCCTCGTTATTTGGTTTTCTGAGAAATTTGTATGTCTGAATCTACAGTATCATAAAGAACTGCTTATCTCCGTCCATCTAGCAAAGGTCAGAAAATAAAGTAAAAGTACCTAATTGGGAAAATGGTATCATAGAGAAAGGTCAGGTCTTAGAGTTAAGAGATCAGGCTTTGAATCCCAGCTCTGTGTGACCTTGGCAAGATTACACTTTTTCCTGATCTCTAAAGAAGGGATTAATTCCTGCCAAACTACCTCACAGGGTAATTTAGAGATCAGAATAGACATGAGATAATACTTCAGAGACTGACTGGTCAGCTAGAAAAAAATGCAGGAAGGGTTGAATTTTTCTTCTTAACGTTAAGTAACGACAGCAAAATAATAATTATAAGCTGTATGTGTACAGAGATTTTGACATTTTTTTTTTTTTTTTTTTTTTTTTCCGGTACGCGGGCCTCTCACTGTTGCGGCCTCTCCCGTTGCTGAGCACAGGCTCCGGACACGCAGGCTCAGCGGCCATGGCTCACGGGCCCAGCCGCTCCGCGGCATGTGGGATCTTCCCGGACCGGGGCACGAACCCGTGTCCCCTGCATCGGCAGGCGGACTCTCAACCACTCCGCCACCAGGGAAGCCCGATTTTGACATTTTTATTCATTGCTTTATCCCCACAGAACCTGGCACAAAGTTGGAGGGTGAGAATTATCTATTATATAAATGAATGAATGGGGCCAGGTAAATCTACAGATTAAGCAGTGCTTCTATAGACTTTTTGAAAACTACCCAAAAGGCTAAAGAAAGGCACATTAAACCTCCTTCGTGCATCGCAGGCAACTGACTTAATTTACGGTGCATACGGGTAGTTGTGTCTTCTTGAGAACTTAGTGCATAGAGGGCCCAATAAATATTTAGACTCATGGGTACATGGGTTTCAATGCAGAACTAGACTCCAGGGAGGAAAATCCTTTCCTATGATACTACATCTAATTTTAGACTCTTAGTTTACTTCTCATGCCTTCCTTCTGATTTGAATTTGCTCCCCCAAAGATGAGTATTGCTGAGATGAGTTGAAATTTGCACGTGTGTCTCGAATTCAATGAATTCTTGACTCCAATAGTGCACTTGGGAAAACTGGGACACCAGCTTCCCGAGGCATACTTTGGGAAAAAGGAATTGCAGACCCACGTGAACCTGGCCCTAAAAATAATGGTGTGGCTGCAGAAGGTTCCAGGAATCCAGGAGACTTAGCCCATACTTAGAAGGTGGAGCCTGCATGGGCAAAACGCTGTGACATAGTCCCCTGTCCCAAAACCTAAATAATCTTCGTTCTCTTTTTTCCTGGGCTGCTAAGTATCTCAGCGCTGAATCTAGACCAATCTCAACTATACAGGACCCTACGGTTTTTATTTTATGTTTTATAATTACATCAGTGATTTTCTTTATCTTACCTTTAGCTTCATTTTATTTTCTACTTTCATTCTCTTTTTGCTCTGGCATCATCACAGTTTTTATAGTATGTTTCTCTGGAAACCACTTTGGATATCTTTTGGCATAATATTAGTAAATGCGACTCCAAGTGCCAGTCTGGGAGGTTTCCCTAGTGAAACCTGAAGATCAGTGTGAAACCCGTCATGTGTGAGCTCTGACCCCACTGGCTGGGGCAGGGTCTCGCCGTGTGAAGTTAATCGTCCAAGAGAAAAGTTCATCCCCAACACTGGGAACACGACTCTGTTTGGGTGGGAGATCACAGGTGGTGGGGGGAAGCCCTGCTGGTGACAAGTCAGAGTGTTCTAGAGACACTGTCATTCAAATGAATCTGCTCTGACTTGGCACCTAAACTCCACAGTCAGCAGCAGCTCTGTTCTCGGGCATCTGGAAACAACTAGCCAATGGAAACCTGCTGTTTTCAAGATGTTTGCTTTCATTAAGTATTTGTGGCTGTGTTTCTAAAAGCCTAACGGCAAGTCCGGGTCATCACAAGGAAACCTGAAGACTTGAAGATTCGCTTACCTCACCAATATGAAGGGTTCTGGGCTAAATTTTGGCTCCAGAAAAGTCCTCTAAAGAGGTGATGGCTGGCTCAACTCTTTTCTGTTCAACTCAAACAGGCTAAAACCAAAGGCTTTTTAATCAGCCAGTCCCAGGTAATGAGTTAACAGAATTTAAAGCCCTGTTCAAAAATGGCATGATTGACTTGAAGGAATACATGGATGAAAACGATGGAAAAGATGGGGGAGGGGAGGAAGGCTGAGGAAAAGAGATATAAAGTAGCCAGTTAATAAGTATTTGCTGAATAAAGGGTGGAATGAATAAATGGTAGGCTAGGACACGACCAGTTCTTTATAAACCCTTGGTTTGGCCTGTTTTAAAGACTGGCTATCCAAAATTTTAAAAAATACAAATAACAAAATAAAAAAATTCCATTTCTTCCCCTGCAATGACTGACAGTATTTTTTTTTTTTTTTTTTTTTCGGTACGCGGGCCTCTCACTGCTGTGGCCCCTCCCGCTGCGGAGCACAGGCTCCGGACGCGCAGGCTCAGCGGCCATGGCTTACGGGCCCAGCCGCCCCGCAGCACGTGGGATCCCCCCGGAGGGCACAAACCCGTATCCCCTGCATCGGCAGGCTGACTCTCAACCACTGAGCCACCAGGGAAGCCCGACTGTCAGTATTTTGATTTAAAGGTTATTTTTAATGCCTACGGCCATTTCCTTTGCCTTCAGCTACTCCAAGTAAGGTTCTTAGCTGACCCACGGAATGATGTTACTGCAGAAGGGTTCAAGTGTCCCTTTGCTTCTGTCCTGTCACCACTTCAATAATCACACATTGGCCCAGATTACCCCATGAGCACGAGCACTTGGAAGGAGGCAGCCCCTGGTAACCTGGAGGCATTAAAACATCTTCTGAAATTGTAAGCCCTCCTCACGGCCAGAGGACTCTACCTGATACACCTGGCCCACTGGCTGCACTGTGCCTTTACCTATTCATGGCCGAACGGCGTTATGATTGATCCACGCTGTGAGCATGTCCACAGCCCTGCTGCGCTGCTCTGCTGAAAGCCTCTATTCTGGTAGTTAGGAATACAAGGAATGGAATGAAAAGGAGAAGGCGGTGGGATAGAGGGGAAGGTGGCTGAGTCCTTCTGGGTGGCCACCTCTTAAATAGAAACCTCTATTTGCTCATATAAATACCATGCTAAGTTTTTCAAATTCTCAAATCACATTTAAAAATACCTTTATTTCCAAGCTGTCCTGGATGAAGCACAGATGGGGATATCCATTTTACAACAAAATCAGACAATCAACACTAAAGCAAACATTTCTGTTAATCCACGAAAACATTTTTCAGCTTAACTGATGCCAAACAGCACTGATATTTCCAAACCAAGAAATACATCAAAGAAAACCAGATATTCTTGTGCTAATAGAGAATGCCCAGTAAATACAATTTCCAGATCAACCCTACAGGAGGAAGACCGCTTCTCTCCAAGCACAAGCTGTCATTTCGAAAGCCTTCTCAGTGCGTTCTACGGTGGTATCACACCTCCCACCTTCTCCCCAGTTATCCATTTCCATTGTCATCGTATCTCCATTGTAAATGCTAAAGACTCAAGTATTTAGAAAAGAATTTGAAAGAGCTACTCGGTTCATGCAGGGGAAACTACCACACTGTGAGTTCCTTGAAGACAAGCCAAGTCATCTTATTCACCTGTTCCTTGAAGACAGCCCACGTGGCCTGCTGCTGTGCCCCACAGAAGATAACAAAATTTATTAATTGGAGTCATATTATTGAGTTCATGGATTTAATTTGTAAAGAAAAGTTTGTCAAAATCCAACCTTTGTTAAATACACGTGTAAAACTAACTTGATTTGCACAAAGACACTTTCATATATTAAAAGTTTCAAGAAATCTTTTAACTTAGACTGAATTATGTTCGTAAAACCTACTTCAGTTAGTATGGATGATATAAATGACTCAAGTTTTTCATTTTCTTCTCTCCCCTTCTTAGGAAAATTCCAAAAATTTTTCCCAAAAAGCAAGCTATCACCACCAAAACGACAGCAACAAAAGTCCCCAAATTCCTGTGTTAAATTGTTAGGAGTTTTTTTTTCCATACCGCTTAAGTTAACCCTCTGTTCCCCTCAGAGACACCGGAACTCTCTGCTTTTAGGAATAGAATATTCTAGCTGGAAAGGACCTTCCAAGAACATTCAGTCCAGGTCCTTCCTTTACAGAAGAGGAAAACTTGCCCGGCCACCACTGCTAATTAGAGGCGAAACTGAAGCTTCACAAGGGCAGGGACTAACATTGTGCTTTCAATGCCTATCTAGCACAATGCCTGGTACACAGTAGACATCCAACAGATATTTGTTGGATAAACAGATGACTTAACAGGAGCTAAAAATGCTGTCTCTGAGTTTCCTGTCCAGTCTTACTATGGCACCATGGCCAAGCCATAAGATCAGTTTGCAGCGATACACTAAATGGGAAATGAGGATGTCAGAGCCCGTGCTTGGAGATGGGCTTCTCCAGGGCTGAATTAATCTCTTGCCAGTTGTGGATACCAGGATGACGTTACAAAGAGAAACCTACAGATGCATCCTGGCTTACCATCGTACTTCTATTTCCTAACCTCTATTTTTTAGGCAGTCACTCCAGGAGCCAGATCCTTCTGGATGTCTGAACCCCTCCATACCTTCCACACAACCAGAATAGTAGCAACTGCTTCTTCAAGGTCACTGGAATAAGGTGAGGTCCAGGGCACTAGAAGGAACTTAATGAAATGCAAACTTTCAAACTTGAACTATTTAAAACAAAATAATTTTTTTTTTTAAAAAGGAAAAAGCAAGGAATGGAGAATGACAATTTCCAAAGTTGAAAATGGTTACTAAACTGTTCTAGATTTTCCCTACTAGTAAAAATGTGAAGTTAAAACTTCTCTGACTAAATGAGATGTACATGCTTTACTCTTATGAAACAGCAATGTAGTAACTGTCACCCTGATGACCTGAGAGAATTAATATACAACAACATAATAGATCCTCTTAAGGTCCTACTGACTATAGTAGCAGTGAAAGATGAGCCAGCCTCATCCAGAACTGTGGACTGGAGTGCTCTAAACTCAAGAGCCCTGAAAACACCTCCCCTCAGCCAACCCAATTCTCCCTAGTCTTCCAGGCTGACGGGCAGTGACCTAGTAAAATGGGCGCATTTGCCCAGCATTGGTTTCCTGACGGGCTTAGATAAGCCCATCAGAGAGGCCCCTCTCAGGCCCCAGTGTCTATAATTTCACGTACTCTTTGCATGTGTCACTTGGGCAGTTCTTTAAATTCTTCACCTGGAAATCTGCGGATGGTTTGTAGAAGAGTAGGAACAATTAATATGCATATATTTAATGAAAAATATATAAAATGTTGTGCTAATTCAGATTCTATTATTTTTTTCTAGGATAGACTAGTGGTAGCAAATACTAAAGTTTTAAGAAAATCATATGAGACAAAATGCTTAAAATTTTATATAGTAACTTCTTTTTTGGGGGGAGGGAGTACTCAAATTAGACAAAAGACTGCCAGTATTTTATTTTCTTGGAAAAAAGATATCAGTGCAACTTGGTAAAACTTGGTTTTGGTAGAATTCTTTGTGAATCATGCCACAGTATTACTTATATATTCTGCAGATATGTATTCTCTGTCCAATTAAATTATCAGCGAGGGACTGTGTCACATTGCTTCATAACATGACTCAATGCTACCTATTCAATATGGATGGAAGAGAAGAAGGAAGGGAGGAAAAGAGGAAGGAAAAAAGAAGTAGAAGGAAGAAAGATCTTCCCTAGGTTTCTAGGTTTCTCCTGGTCAAGCATTTTATGGGTTAAGTATAAAGGGGGAGCACCTGCCGGGCTGTTTTCATGTTTGCTGAAGTAATTTTTTTTCTGAATTCCTCTACCACAAGTTTGATTACCTACTTGGTGAAACATCCTCAGGGCTTTTGAGGGATAGGCAGGCCAGTGTATAGTAAGCTAGTAACCTGAAAATGTGAGACAGGTAAGAGGGGGGTTATTTTCTGAACCATTTCCTTGATAAATGCATGCTCCAGATACTTTATATCTTGCTCTGGGACGCTATTGGTTGAAACCTCCCTTTAAAAATGGCAGTTTCTAATACTCTGTTCTAATACAAGAGGAAAGACATGCTTTTAGTAATAAAAAGATTATATTATTTGGGGCTTAAACAAATATCAAATGTTTCTGAGCTATAAAAATTTCCTTCTGATGTGTGGTGTGTGTGTGCACGCATGCATGTGCATTGAGTGTAAGGGGAATCATTCTGTAATTTCACTTTCACTATTAGGAAGAATCTGGAAAAAGTTAACACCAATATTCAACTTTGAAAAAAGTCTACCAAAAATATTTAAACCAAAGGGTGCACACGTTGTTTTCCATTAACTTTGTTCTTCTCCCTGACCAATTGTGCCTTAAACAATGCACGTTTTTATGACCTGGGCTTAACTAAAAAATGCATTCACTTTGACTTCATTAAGCAATAAACAAGTGCATGGTCTAAATGGGATTTGGTAGCCCCATTTCTTGGGATAAATTCAGCAGCAGTATGGTAGACATTTAAAATGCATAACTCTGGAAGAGAACAAATTGTCTAGAAATATATCCACACACACACGATCAACTGATTTTGATAAATGTGCAAAGGCAGTTCAATGGACAAAGGATAATCTTTTTCGTGAATGGTGCTGAACCTACCGGACATTCATAAACAAAAACATGAACCTTAACCAATACCTTCCAACTCACATGAAAACTAATTCTAAACGGGTCATAGGTCTGAATGTAAGAACTAAAACTATAAAACGTCTAGAAGAAAACACAGGAGAAAATCGTTAAAGTCTCAGGTTAGGCAAAGATTTAAATATGACACCAAAATCATAATCCATTTAAAAATGATAAATTGGACATCATCAAAATGTAAAGCTTCTGATCTGTAAAAGACAGTCTGAAAAGACAAACACAATCTGGGAGAAATATCTGTAGAACATTAACTGGTAAAGAATGTGTATCCAGGAAACATAAGAACTCTCAAAACTCACTAAAAAGAAAACAACCCAGGGACTTCCCTGGTGGTGCAATGGTTAAGAATCCGCCTATCAATGCAAGGGACACGGGTTAGAGCCCTGGTCCGGGAAGATCCCACCTGCTGCAGAGCAGCTAAGCCCGTGCGCCAGAACTACTGAGCCTGCATTCTAGAGCCCGCAAGCCACAACTACTGAGCCCAGGTACCAAAACTACTGAAGCCCGTGCGCCTAGAGCCCATGCTCCACAACAAGAGAAGCGCACCGCAATGAAGAGTAGCCCCTGCTCTCCGCAACTAGAGAAAGCCCGCACGCAGCAACAAAGACCCAACACAGCAAGAAAGAAAGAAAAGAAAGAAAAGAAGAAAGAAAATAAAAGAAAGAAAAAGAAAGAAAGAAAGAAAGAAAACAACCCAGTAAAAATAAATGGGAAGAGATCTGAACAAACACTTTACCTAAGAAGGTACATGAACAGCAAGTAAGCATGTGAAAAGATACCCGACATCATTAGTCACTAGGGACATGCAAATTAAAACCACAAGATACCACTAAACAGGTATCAAAATGGTTCAAAAAACAAGAAACTGACAATACTAAGTGCTGGTGAAAATACACAAAACTGGAATCCTCACATATTGCTAGTGGGAATGCAAAATTGCATAGGCACTTGGGAAACAATTTGGCATTTTCTTTTATTTTTTAATAATCTTTATTGGAGTATAACTGCTTCACAATACTGTGTGTGTTTCTGTTGCACAACAAAGCAAATCAGCCATATGCATACACGTGTCCCCATATCTCCTCCCTCCCATCCTCCCTATCCCACCCCTCTAGGTCATCGCAAAGCACTGAGCCCATCTCCCTGTGCTATGCTGCTGCTTCCTACCAGCCAACTATTTTACATTTGGTACTGTATATATGTCAGTGTTACTCTCACTTTGCCCCAGCTTCCCCCTCCCACCCCATGTCCTCAAGTCCATTCTCTATGTCTACCTCTTTAGTCCTGCCCTGAAACTAGGTTCATCAGTACCATTTTTTTTTTTTTTTAGATTCTATGTATATGTATTAGCATGGGGTATTTGTTTTTCTCTTTCTGACTTACTTCACTCTGTATGACAGTCTCTAGGTCCATCCATGTCTCTACAAATGACCCAATTTCATTCCTTTTTATGGCTGAGTAATATTTTATTGTATATATGTGCCACATCTTTATCCATTCATCTGTTTATGGACATTTACATTGGTTCCATGTTCTGGCTATTGTAAATAGAGCTGCAATGAACATTGTGGTGCATGTCTCTCTTTGAATTATGGTTTTCTCAGGGTATATGCCCAGTAGTGGGATTGCTGGGTCATATGCTAGTTCTATTTTTAGTTTTTTAAGGAACCTCCATACTGTTCTCCATAGTGGTTGTATCAATTTACATTCCCACTAACAGTGCAAGAGGGTTCCTTTTTCTCCACACCCTCTCCAGCACTTATTGTTTGTAGATTTTTTGATGATGGCCATTCTGACCAGTGTGAGGTGATACCTCATTGTAGTTTTGATTTGCATTTCTCTGATACTTAGTGACGTTGAACATCTTTTCATGTGCCTCTTGGCCATCTGTATGTCTTCCTTGGTGAAATGTCTATTTAGGTCTTCCACCCATTTTTTAACTGGATTGTTTGGTTTTTTTGATATTGAGCTCCACGAGCTGTTTGTGCATTTTGGAGATTAATCCTTTTCCTGTTGTTTCACTTGCAAATATTTTCTCCCATTTTGAGGGTTGTCTTTTTGTCTTGTTTATGGTCTCCTTTGCTCTGCAAAAGCTTTTAAATTTCATTAAGTCCCATTTGTTTATGTCTGTTTTTATTTCCATTACTCTAGGAGGTGGGTCAAAAAAGATCTTGCTGTGGTTTATGTCAAAGAGTGTTTTTCCTATGTTTTCCTCCAAGAGTTTTATAGTGTCTGCTCTTACATTTAAGTCTTTAATCGATTTGGAGTTTATTTTTGTGTATGGTGTTAGGGAGTGTTCTAATTTCATTCTTTTACATGTAGCTGTCCGGTTTTCCCAGCATCACTTATTGAAGAGACTCTTTTCTCCATCGTATGTTCTTGCCTCCTTTGTCATAAATTTGGTGCCCATATCTGTGAGGGTTTATCTCTGGGCCTTCTATCCTGCTCCATTGATCTATATTTCTGTTTTTGTGCAAGGACCATACTGTCTTGATTACTGTAGCTTTGTGGTATAGGTTGAAGTCAAGGAACCTGATTCCTCCAACTCCATTTTTCTTTCTCAAGATTGCTTTGGCTATCTGGGGTCTCTTCTGTTTCCATACGAATTGTAAAATTTTTTGTTCTAATTCTATGAAGAATGCCATCGGTAGTTTGATAGGGATTGCAATGACTCTGTAGATTGTTTGGGTCAGTATAGTTATTTTCACAATATTGATTCTTCTAATCCAAGAACATGGTATATTTCTCCATCTGTTTATGTCATCTTTGATTTCTCTCATCAGTGTTTTACAGTTTTCTGAGTACAAGTCTTTTGCCTCCTTAGGTAGGTTTATTCCTAGGTATTTTATTCTTTTTGTTGCAGTGGTAAATGGGAGTGTTTCCTTAATTTCTCTGATTTTTCGTTGTTGCTGTACAGGAATGCCAGAGATTTCTGTGCATTAATTTTGCATCCTGCAACCTTACCAAATTCATTGATTAGCTCTAGTAGTTTTCTGGTGGCATCTTTAGGATTCTCTATGTATAGTATCATGTCACCTGCAAACAGTGACAGTTTTACTTCTTCTTTTCCAATTTGTATTCCTTTTATTTCTTTTTCTTCTCTGATTGCTGTGGCTAGGACTTCCAAAACTATGTTGAATAAGAGTGGTGAGAGAGGACATCCTTGTCTTGTTCCTGATCTTGGTGGAAATGCTTTCAGTTTTTCACCATTGAGGACGATGTTGGCTGTGGGTTCGTCATATATGGCCTTTATTATGTTGAGGTAGGTTCCCTCTATGTCCATTTTCTGGAGTTTTTATCATAAATGGGTGTTGAATTTTGTCAAAAGCTTTTTCTGCATCTATTGAGATGATCATACAGTTTTTATTCCTTAGTTTGTTAATGTGGTATATCACATTGATTGATTTGCATATATTGAAGAATCCTTGCATCCCTGGAATAAATCCCATTTGATCATGGTGTCGATCCTTTTAATGTGCTGTTGGATTCTGTTTGCTAGTATTTTGTTCAGGAGTTTTGCATCTATGTTCATCAGTGATATTGGTCTATAATTTTCTTTTTTTGTGATATATTTTTCTGGTTTTTATATCAGGGTGATGGTGGCTTTGTAGAATGAATTTGGGAGTGTTTCTCCCTCTGCAACGTTTTGGAAGAGTTTGAGAAGGATTAGTGTTAGCATTTCTCTAAATGTTTGATAGAATTCACCTATGAAGCTATCTGGTTCTGGGCTTTTGTTTGTTGGAAGATTTTTTTTTTTTTTTTTGCGGTACACGGGCCTCTCACTGTTGTGGCCTCTCCCATTGCGGAGCACAGGCTCCGGACGCGCAGGCTCAGTGGCCATGGCTCACGGGCCCAGCCACTCTATGGCATGTGGGATCTTCCCAGACCGGGGCACAAACCCATGTCCCCTGCATCGGCAGGTGGACTCTCAACCACTTTGCCACCAGGGAAGCCCCTGTTGGAAGATTTTTAATTACAATTTCAATTTCATTACTTGTGATAGGTCTGTTTATATTTTCTAATTCTTCCTGGTTCTGTCTTGGAAAATTGTACCTTTCCAAGAATTTGTCCATTTCTTTGTGATTGTCCATTTTATTGGCATATAGTTGTTTGTAGTAGTCTCTTATAATCCTTTGTATTTCTGCAGTTTCAGTTGTGATTTTTTTTCATTTCTAATTTTATTGATTTGCGTCCTCTCCCTATTTTTCTTGATGAGTCTGGCTAAGGGTTTGTCAATTTTGTTTATCTTTTCAAAGAACCAGCTTTTAGTTTTATTGATCTTTGCTATTATTTTCTTTGTTTCTATTTCATTAAATTCTGCTCTGATCTTTATGATTTCTTTCCTGTTGCTAACTTTGGGTTTTCTCTGTCCTTCTTTCTCTAGTTGTTTTTAAGTGTAGGGTTAGATTGTTTATTTGAGATTTTTCTTGTTTCTTGAGGTGAGACTGAATTGCTATAAACTTCCCTTCCTCTTAGAACTGCTTTTGCTGTGTCCCATAGGTTTTCGGTTGTTGTGTTTTCATTGTCATTTGTTTCTATGTATTTTATAATTTCTTCTTTGATTTCTTCAGTGATCTCTTGGTTATTTAGTAGCACACTGTTTAGCCTCCATGTACTTGCACTTTTTACAGGTTTCCAATCGCATAGCGTTGTGGTCAGAAAAGATACTTGATACAATTTCAATTTTCTTAAATTTTCTGAGGCTTGATTTGTGACCCCAGATGTGATCTATCCTGGAGAATGTTCCGTGTGCGCTTGAGAAGAAAGTGTATTCTGCCACTTTTGGGTGGAATGTTCTATAAATATCAATTAGATCTATCTGATCTATTGTGTCATTTAAAGCTTGTCTTTCCTTATTTATTTTGTTTGGATGATCTATCCATTGGTGTAAGTTGGGTGTTAAAATCCCCTACTATTATTGTGTTACCGTCAACTTCTCCTTTCATGGTTGTCAGCATTTGCCTTATGTATTGAGGTGTTCCTATGTTGGGTGCATAAACATTTATAATTGTTATAAATTATAGATCTTCTTCTTGGATTGATCCTTTGATCATTATGTAGTGTTCCTCCTTATCTTTTGTAATAGGCTGACACAAGTATTGCTACTCCAGCTTTCTTTTGATTTCCATTTGCATGGAATATCTTTTTCCATCCCTTCACTTTCAGTCTGTATGTGCCCCTAGGTCTGAAATGGGTCTCTTGTAGAGAGCATATATATGGGTCTTGTTTTTGTATCCATTCATCCAGTCTGTGTCTTTTGGTTTGGGCATTTAATACATGCAAGGTTATTATCGATATGTATGTTTCTATTACCATTTTCTTAATTGCTTTGGGTTTGTTTTTGTGGGTCTTTTTTTTCTCTTGTGTTTCCCACCTAGAGAAGTTTCTTTAGCATTTGTTTTAAAGCTGGTTTGGTGGTGCTGAATTCTCTTAGCTTTTGCTTGTCTGAAAAGCTTTTGACTTCTCCATCGAATCTGAATGAGATCCTTGCTGGTTAGAGTAATTTTGGTTATAGGTTTTTCTTTTTCATCACTTTAAGTATATCCTGCCACTCCTTTCTAGCCTGTGGAGCATCCACTGAAAAATCAGCTGATAACCTTATGGGGATTCCTTTGTATGTTATTTTTTGTTTTTCCCTTGCTGCTTTTAATATTTTTTCTTTGAATTTAATTTTTATTAGTTTGATTAGTATGTATCTTGGTGTGTTTTTCCTCGGATTTATCCTGTACGGGACTCTGTGCTTCCTGGACTTGGGTGACTATTTCCTTTCCCATGTTAGGGAAGTTTTCAACTATAATCTCTTCAAATATTTTCTCAGACCCTTTCTTTTTCTCTTCTTCTTCTGGGATCCCTGTAATTCAAATGTTGGTGCTTTTAGTGTTGTCCCAGAGGTCTCTGAGATTGTCTTCAATTCTTTTCATTCTTTATTCTTTATTCTGCTCCTTGGCAATTATTTCCATTTTATCTTCCAGCTCACTTATTTGTTCTTCTGCCTCAGTATTCTGTTATTGATTCCTTCTAGTGTATTTTTCATTTCAGTTATTGTGTTGTTCATCTCTGTTTGTTTGTTCTTTAGTTCTTCTAGATCTTTTTTAAACATTTCTTGTATTTTCTCAATCCCGGTCTCCATTTTGAGATTCTGGATCATCTTTATTATCATTACTCTGAATTCTTTTTCAGGTAGATTGCCTATTTCCTCTTCATTTATTTGGTCTTGTAGGTATTTACCTTGCTCCTTCATCTGTGACATATTTTTTTGCCGTCTCACTTTTCTTTCTTTCTTTCTTTTTTTTTTTATGAGTGGTTTGTGTTCCTGTCTTACTGGTTGTTTGGCCTGAGGCTTCCAGCACTGGAGTTTGTAGGCTATTGGGTACAGTTGGGTCTTGGTGCTGAGATGAGGAACTCGGTGAGACCTCCCTCCGACAAATATTCCCTGGGATATGAGGTTCTCTGTTAGTCCAGGGGTTTGGACTTGGAGCTCCCACTGCAGGAGCTTTGGCCTGACCCTGGGCTTGTGAACCAAGATTCCACAAGACGTGCGGAGTGGCAAAAAAAAAAAAAAAAAAAAAAAAAGAACAATAACAGAGTAAAAAATAAAATTAGACTAGGAAACTAACAACAGATATGTTAGAAAGAATACAAAAATAAAAATATAGATGAATCAACAACTGGAAGGTACATTAGTACCACAATAGTAAAAAAGAGGAGAAGGGAAAAGAAAAAAAAGTGTGGGGGGGAAGCCCTTGGCTGTGGAGGG
Organism: Phocoena sinus; assembly: GCF_008692025.1. Taxonomy (NCBI): domain Eukaryota; kingdom Metazoa; phylum Chordata; class Mammalia; order Artiodactyla; family Phocoenidae; genus Phocoena; species Phocoena sinus. The sequence continues at coordinate 73,998,938 of NC_045767.1, forward strand.
CGGGGCCTAAGCAAGGGCAAGGTTTGGGTGGTGGGCAGGGCCTATGCTCAGGAACAACAGGGCTGGAAAGGGCCCTGGGGTCTGTGCAGGTGGGGCTTAGGTTCAAGGAACAGAAGGGGCCTAGGCATGCCCCCCAATCTGGTCTCAGAGGGCAGGGGACCTCACCTGGGAGCCCAGCAGCCTTCCTGGTTTCCAGTGGGTGGGGCAAATGCACTCCCCTCCTCTTCTGCTCCTCCTGTCTGGGGTCTGGGAGGACCCCTCCCGCCTGCCTCTCCTGATCTCCTGGCCTCCCTCCTAAGCCCTCAAGGACCCACGTGGCCTGGAGGGGGCTTTGGAGGGCAAGGGATTAAAAGGGGCTTTGGAGGGCTTTGGAGGGCAAGCCTGGGAGCTCAGCAGTCTCCCCTGCCTGAGTGGGCAGGGCAAACGCCAGCCGCTCCTCTGCCACTCCTCCTGGATGGCTCCTCCCGCCTGCCTCTCCTGATCTCCCCCGCCTCAGGGGCGCCGATCCTGTCTGGCCTCCACTTCTCCTCCCCCCTCAGTCCCCCTACATCCTACCGGTTCACTCTGGGCTTCCTCCCATCTCCTTAAGTGTCAGAGTTTCCCACCAGCGGCCGGCAGGCACTGTGGGTAGACGCTAACTCCATGGCTTCCCACACCACCATCTTGACTCTGCCTCCTGGCATTTTCTTATAAAGTTAAACATACACTTATCATGTGGCCCAGTAATCTCACCCCTGGGCATTTACCCAAAGGAAATTGAAGCTTACATTAACATAAAACCCTATACATGAACATTTATAGTGGCTTAATGCATAATTTCAAAAACTGGAAGCAACCTAAATGTCCTTTGATTGGCAAATGCATAAACAAACCTGCACCTCCACACAGTAAAAATAAATGAAACTACTGATGTACACAATAACACTGGTGGATCTCAGACATATTATGCTCAGTGAAAGAAGCCACATCCCGCCTAATTCCATTTTATGATAATCTGGAAACAGCAAGATCATAGGAAGAGAAAACAGATTGCCGGGGCTGGTGGTGGAGAAAAGGGTTGACTACAAAGGGACAGTACGGTATAGGGAAACTTTCAGAGTGATGGAAGAGTTCTGTATCTTAATTGTGGTGGTAGTTACATGACTGTATTTGTTCATCAAAACTCATAAAACTAGGGTTTCCCTGGTGGTGCAGTGGTTGAGAGTCCGCCTGCCGATGCAGAGGATACGGGTTCGTGCCCCGGTCTGGGAAGATCCCACATGCCGCGGAGCGGCTAGGCCCGCGAGCCATGGCCACTGACCCTGTGCGTCTGGAGCCTGTGCTCCGCAACAGGAGAGGCCACAACAGTGAGAGGCCTGCGTATCGCAAAAAGAAAAAAAAAAAACTCATAAAACTTTACAACAAAAATAGTAAATTTTTCTGTATGTAAACAAAAAAGTGAATAAACAATCAATATCTCATATAAATGTCTAACAGAGGACCGTCCAAATAAATTATGGGCCACTTCACAAAGGGATAAAATATTCTTTTCAAAAAAGAATAAGCTAGGTTTAAATGCAATAGCCGGAACACATGTCTAAGAGAGAAAAACCAAGTTGCAGAAGTGTAGGCATATGGTGATTCCATTTTAATGAACCTATGCATGTGTATGTTAGTAACTCTATGGGGAAAAAAAACTAAGGAGAAATAGTCACCCAAATAGTAAGACAGATATTTTCTGAGAAGTTGGATGATAAAGGACTTTCATTTTCTATGATATACGTATTATAAAAATGTATGAAGTTTTTAAACAGATTTTTTTCATAATACAAAATCATAAAGCTATAAAATCTTATGTCTTGAGCTGAAGATATCCATGTATTTCCCCAGAAGAGCAGGGAATTTAAGTGATTTCCTGACAGGCAATTAAGAATAGGTTTTAGCAATAATTTGAAATGGAAGCTGGATTCAGAGTCTAGAGTCAGATCTAAAGGTAAGACTGGCAGTTTCCCCTCGAGCCAGCATTTGTGCCACCCATTAGCAAGTGCTACCAGGTTTAAAAGAACATTTTAGTAACCAATGAAAAAGGAAAACCAACATGAGACAATGACCTACAAGCAAAGGTGCATGAAAAGTGAAGTTTTTTTTACAGCTTCCAAACCCTATAAGTGCTTTTTAAACACTTACGTTCTCTCGAATCTGAAGTTGTCTTTTCACAGTAAAATGTCTAATCTCTCTAAAACCACGTATATCCATTATAGGCCAGAGAACTCCTCTTGGCCAAGCAACGCAAGAAAATCTATGATAAACATGACAGCAATCCAACAATGAACATAATATCAGAGTTCAACGAAACCCTGGGAAATGTAGATCTCGAATATTTTCTTGGAACTTTCTTCTTCCATGTAAGCCAGAATATGGAAGTTTTTATTAAGATTGCATTCAGTGAAAATAAAATGGCGATGCTATAGGTTCTACACAAGTGTTGGTCAATGTTAGGCTTTGAGTGTAACATTAAAAAAAAAAATTAATTGGAAACACAGATTGACTCCTCAAGAGTCACATGGGTCCCAAGATTTTCCTTAAGAAGAACAGCATGTGGAAGAGATACTTCTGAAAAGAAAAATGAATACAAGTCTAGAAACATTCCTGTTTTCTGATTTACTGGGCTATTTACTGGCATTCACTGGAGTCCAGTAAGAGAACTCTATAGATGAAGTTGTGAACCCCTGGGGTTGGCAAATCTTTTCATGAGTCTGAAAAGGGTTCCACAGACCAGGGAGTCTGCCGAAATGAAGTCCCCTTTCCTTGGCCCATCCTCAACTGTAAAGGAAACTGCATTTTTTCAGATACAACTTTTCAGATCGATAATCGGGCTCCTGTATATTTCCTTACAGATGTTCAAATGTTCCCAGAAGAGCTTGTTTTAAATAGCTTTCATTTTAAAACAGTCTGGTTTTAATGAAAATGGGCTTGAATGAAGAGTTTTATGCAGCAATCATGGCTTATGTCTGAAGCCTCTAAGTCTTCTCCATTATGAGTTTTACTCTAAGTACAAAAGGATGAAGAAAAGAACATAGGAAATAAAACACCTAACAGAAGAAGAATATATGTTTATAGTATTTTAATACTGACAAAAATATTCCTTCAAAAAGAACTTGCATTCTGAGATTTCCTTCTACCAGCACCATAGATTTCCTCATTCTACCATCGATGGTAGTCTGCATGCTCCAGTCTACACCCTTCAGACTTCTGAAAAGCTCTTCTGTACTTTCACTTTCCATTCCATTAAAGAGGAAGATTGATTCTTCCTTAGAGGGAACCCCTTTTGGAATCAGAGGTTGGCTCTCAGGCCATGATCTAAAACATATACCATAGGTGTCCCATCAATGTTCATTCTCCCCTTCTTTCTCACTCTTTGCTCTTGACAGTCTCATTTCCAATCCAGGTTGCACATCTGATTATCAGATGCATCAAAACAAGACCCTTAAAATACCAATTTCATCAGATAACTTCCTTGCTCAAAATTTTCCGGTTGCTCCCAACTGCCCACAGAATGTAGGCTGAACTTATCTTCCTGGCATTCAGGGCCCTCTGTAATCTGACTCCAGTTACTTTAAGATTCTCTAGCACATTTTTAAGACAAATTTCTAGTGGACCAGTTTTCTCACTGATTCCTGTCTTTAGATGGCAAGCCCCAAGCAAAAACTTCACTGTCCTCAATTTCAAGCATATCTTTTGCATGAGGACTGGCTGCCCTACCCCTGCTCTGCTAGATCACAATAGCCATAGTAACAGCTGCCAAATAATTAGTGCCTCCTGCACATCATGCACTTCCCTTATGGTATCTCATTTCATCATGGTAACAATTTGTAAAGAAGGCATTTTGATCCCTGTTTTACAGATAAGGAAATTGGAGCTCAGTGACATTGACTTAAGACCATGTTGCTGTTACAGAAGGGTGAAAACGAGATTTTCTCCTAAGACTATCTGACCCTAGAGCCACGGCTGCCTTCTTTTCCTGGCTCTGTGCTGCCTTCATCTATCTCTTCTGCTCTGAACCTTGTCCAGATTTATCTTTGAAATCACTAATTTGACACTTAATCTCATTCTGTTTTGAACGGCTAATTACACGGTTCACTTGTGCTTATACCTTCCCAATGTGGCTGTTAGATGGCAGTGACTTTACACTACCAAGAAACCACCTCCAGCAGCCTCTAGCACGGTGCTATGGACGTAGCAAGGATGCAGCGGGTGAGTGTGGCCTGAAATCCTACTTATATGTTCCTTTTCGAACTGGGTTCTCCCCCTGGCTTCCTATTTCTTTTAATAGCACTGTCACTTTTTGTGGAGTTAATGTTATCAAATGAAGAGTATATCTTTATGCCTTTAGCCCATGTAACTAGCAGAGGGTGTGACTCATAAACGATGTGAAGAGGGAGGTTAGCTTCACTGTAATATCAGTTGTCTAGCATGAATGAAATATTGAATGAATGGGGTTAAGGAAATCATCTGAAGAAGGATCTTTATAAATAATCCACATTGGAATTTCATATTTTTTCTCTAAGCATACCTCAATTTCATAAGGCAGCATTCATTCAAACCAAAATTCAATTTCCTACAATGTAATAAAAATGAAACAATTTGAGATTCTATAATGTTTTCTTATGGAAGCTGGCTAGCATGAAAGTTGGAAAGCATACAGCTATGTTTAACACAGCTACTTTGCTCTGACTACTTTGGCTGAAAACTTCTTTTCAGTGTTCTAAATTGTGCAATGATGAATACCTCTATCTTTTTCGCAAACCACAGCCCCATTAAGTTCTTCCAGTGGACACTCCTTACTCATTGCCTCTTAGAGCAGGTTCACTGTGGAACGTCCAGCATCGTCAACAAGCACTGTGCTTTTCCAGTGACTCATGCCTTACTGATGAATTTGTAAAGGATCCTTGCTAAAAGTGAAAATTATAACTAATTTTGAAAATGGAGGTTAAAAGATTTTATGTTTGTTGATATAAAGTCTTTTGTGAACAAGATAAAAGCCTTGCTGAACCTAAATAATTATTTAGGTTTTGGATGTTTATTCATTTCCCTTATTTGGTGGAGAGAGAGAGAGAGAAAACCACAGGGACTATTTAGTCTATATATCCGCTACCGGACGATCTGTGAGTATTTTTATAGGCTTCTATTATGTGGTCTTTAAGCAGCATATTCATGCCAGCTGGGTGGACTGGAAGAGAAAACACATCTCTGAGAAGAAGCTGTTATTGGGTCAGTAATATGCTAACTAAAAGTGTTTATGCAACCATCTGTGGGATCCCCAATAGGAGAGGCTTGTTTCTAGAACCCTCAGTGCTGCTGCATCTTACGTGGTCTCTACTAGTTTTATGGATGCCTGAAACGTTCTCTCTGATGATGATGGGAACAAAGGTGTTAGTGAACCTGGTGGATTCATAAGGTATGTTTTACACTTAATAGGGATTTACAATCATGGCCTAATAACTTGGTAGACGTAGAGAGTTTCTAGGGAGCCAAGTTGCCCTAATGACAGTTCTATGCAGAGTATATCAACATCACATTACACTGACCTATTTACAACACTTGTGCATAGTAAAACAGCATTTAAATCAGGAGATGAGATGTCCTGTGTGAGTAACTAAGTGAATAACTTGTGCACCCGGTCTGGCACTTTGGGAAGTGTAAGAATTTAGTTTTGCAAGAGTAACTGTTGGGTGAAGATGAGAGGAACAAAGAGAAGGAGGCTCACTGTCTCTGGCTTTGAACATGGAAGCAGTCCCTTTGTACGTGTAGTTTATGGTTGGTTTGATGTAGCTCTTAAGAAATGCACAAATTATTCCTTTAAAAACTGTGCTTCATTATTTCAATGGTAATAAAATTACTTGGAACTGGTAGTGTCAGAATAAGTTTTGTTCTTGTCAAGTACTCCTCAGCACAGCTCTGTTTCCTAGGTCTTACCCAGCTCTTCACTTCCATCATCTCCGGCCCCCAGGAGTTTCCTTATCTCTGTATCTGCCCTCTTTTCAATATAACAGCATGGAGAAAAAAACCACTCTTCTTTGTTAAGATAAGCCGAGGGACAAACAGGTTGTGTGAAAAAGATAAAACATGTCTCAAACATACTTAGAGCCAAGACCTGGTCTCATGGGTCTTATTAAGGCAGAGCTGGATGGTGCTTCCAGTGACTTCCAGGCCCTTTGGTAACTGATAATCCTGGTGTGGTTTACAAAGCTGGTGTTGGTTGGACTGTTACACAATTTTCGCTCATTCTCTACATGCCATGGCAGTGGAATTGCCATCAATTCCCCAACCCAGATCTGGAAGAGTATAAAATCACTGCTCTGGTTTCAATGACCTGACATTACAGACATTTATTTCTATGCAGGTAGTAGATGGCTTCTCCTAAAACAAATAAACAACAACAACAACAAAACCCAAAGATCTGAGAACCCTGGGCTCTGATTCCCATGTGGCCATAATCAGCTAGAGCTGAGCTGAGCCCAGTCCCTACGGTATAACTCAGGGCCCCTGATCATATTTCCATTACCTATCTGGTCCTTGCAAGCGTGTGAGTCTGCTATCTCTGTAGAATTTAGAGTAAGATAAATTGTACAAGGCCTTTAATACTCTTATGTTTTCCATATTTGTATAAATCAAACCAAACCTGGATTTTACCAAGGTCTATGACGAATTTTAGGACACCATCGAAGGCATAAGTGTGTTTGAGAGTTGATGGGGACATAACAGATGAAAAAGCACTGAGTCTGGTAGAAGAACCGAGATCTTGTCTTGGTTCCTTTCATCTCATTTCTAGGCCTTGGTTTCCAAGGAGTCTGTACGTGTCTGATGTGTATGATTAAAACAATCCTAAAGCCCAGAACAACCCAGATGCATATTTATGTGTGTTACTTATCAGTTGGAGTTGACCAAAGCACCGATATGTGCCACATAGATAAGGGAGCTAGTCCGATATTCCGATATTCAAGGCAAGACATTTAAAATAATAATAACCACCACCACCACCACCATTTGCTTATCTGCATGTATTAGCATTTTGGTAATATTTTGCAATTGTTGCTGCTCAACAATATCTATTTCCCAGGGTCTCTTGCCTTAGGTTGGCCACATGACTAATCCTGCTCAGCGTAAGTGCACACTGCTTGTGTGATCTCCAGCCTGGTGCACGCGCTCCTTCTCTCCCTTCCTCCCCCTCTCCCCTTCTCCCCACCCCCTCTACCTCATTTGCCTGCTTCAAGTGTAAGTCAGCAGAGCCTCAGGATGGAAGCACTTGGGTCCCTCCCTAGGCCACTAATTAGAGGGGAGTTGCCTGACGCATGTCAGAATTTGATGTGAGTGAGGAATAGACCTCTGTTATATTAAGACACTGCAATTTCAGGATTTATTTGTTATCACAGTGTAACTTAGCTTGTAATATAACGATCAGTCAAGATAGATAAATTGGCTGCCAAAGCTGATATAAGATTGCAACTGTCATCTATAATCCATAATTTCAAATTTTTATATTTATCAAAATGCCTTGCTTTATTACAAGCATCATATTAAGCTTATATTAAACTTACGAATTTTTAAAGACCTCGCTGATGTTACTTATTGTTTTTGTAATATATTTTAACTTATAAAATATATTTATACTAATAAAACATAAAATAATAAGATTCAACAACAGTAAGTTCAGTACTTCCCTCTATACAACAAAAGCACAACCACTGCCTCGAAGCAACACAAGAGGTAGAAACCATACCTACGAAATTCATGCTATCCATTGATTTCACATTCTGCTAGGTGTAAGACAGGAAGAGTTACCAAGAGCTGTAGGAAATCCTAAAAGAATGAATTAACCCTGTCATTTTTTAATTTAGTTTTCAGAAAAGGGATGTGAAGCTGTTAAAAATAGAACTCCCAATAAACATGTGGAACTAAAACATGTGACCACACTTCTATGTCTCAATTCCACATGTCAGGATTGTGATACTTATCTGTATTAGTTACCTATTTCTCAGTAATCTATTACCTCAAAAATTAAAGGCCTAAATAATAATAAATATTTATTATCTCAGTTTCTGTGGATCATGAATTCAAGAGTGGCTTAGTGCAGGGTTCTGGCTCTGCAGGCTGTGCTTCCAAAATAGCCCATTCACACTGAGAGCAAGTTGGTGCTAAGTGTGACAGGGGCTTCAGTTCCTCACCACGGGGACCTTCTCCATGAAGACATCTCTCACGACTGAGTGTCCTTATGATGTGATGTGATGGCTGGCTTCCTCAACAGGGGGTGATCCAAGAGAGAGAGCAAGGTGGAAGCCACGGTATCTTTTTTGCGGTACGCGGGCCTCTCACCGCTGTGGCCTCTCCTGCTGCGGAGCACAGGCTCCGGACGCGCAGGCTCCGCGGCATGTGGGATCTTCCTGGACCGGGGCACGAACCCGCGTCCCCTGCATCGGCAGGCGGACTCTCAACCACTGCACCACCAGGGAAGCCCGACGGTATCTTTTATGACCTAGCCTCAGAAGACATACTCTGTCACTCTGTCATGTCTGAAATATCCTACTGGCACAAAGGCTTACCCTTTCCAGCGTGGGAGGGGACTACACAGCATGTGAATACCAGGAAGTCAGAATCATCAGGTGCCATCTTGAAGGCTGGCTACCACACAGTACTCTTCAAAGAGGAATGTCTCATCCAAAATTAAACATGTAAAGTACACACCTGTTCAAACTGTGTTTATCAGTTGGGAGTGAAATGTCTCTCCAAATATATTTACCTTAATCACACTTTTCAAAAATGTCATATTTGGGGGAAAACACTGGAGAATTTTCATGAAGACCTGTATATTCACAAAGGGACATGCTGGCCTCCAAACAATGGACTCTCCCCTGGAAAGTATGCAGTTAAAAGGAACCAGAAATGTCTTGTTGACATAGCAAGTCTGTTATTAATCTTCTCATGTACAGATAACCAATTAAACAAAGAAAGTTCTCAGCTTAGTTCAACGTATCATGTAGTTTGCCTTTCTCAATCCAAAAGAAAGAAAAAGGAAGTATGTACTGGACTTCTTAGAAATTTGAACTTTAAAGCTGGATCTAAATATCACAGCAACAGGGCTTCCCTGGTGGCACAGTGGTTAAGAATCCACCTGCCCATGCAGGGGACACAGGCTCGAGCCCTGGTCCGGGAAGATCCCACATGCTGTGGAGCAACGGAGCCCGTGCGCCACAACTACTGAGCCCACGTGCTGCAACTACTGAAGCCCATGCACCTAGAGCCCGTGCTCTGCAACAGGAGAGGCCACTGCAATGAGAGGCCCATGCACCGCAACAAGGAGCGGCCCCCGCTCGCCACAACTAGAGAAAGCCCATGTGCAGCAACGGAGACCCAACGCAGCCAAAAATAAATAAATTAATTAAAACATCACAAGTAAATAAACGATGTATCCAGGAAAACATATATGGAAAATTCTAGTATGATAAAATATTCTCTGGGAAAAAAACCCACTTATTAAATTAGTTTCCTCTTTTTTTTTCCCAACCAATTTTTTTTCCAGCTCAACATCTTATCCTAATTTCCTCCATTTATGAAAATGTCATAATGGAGCCCCAGCATCACTCTGAGCTGACCACCTTTCTTGGAGGTGCCTCTTACAGTCTCTTCTTGGGATGACAAGATTGCCATCCAAATGCTATGTCTTGGAGCAAAGCTGGGCTGAATCTTCACAGCTTGAGGTATTAGGGCTTATTCTGTCTATTGGAACCTGGAAACCAAAAAGCACCTAGACTTTATATGTTAGAGCAATAACGGAGCCATAGGCACTATTTCTAAAAATAAATACCACCTCACCATTCCTGACTATGGCAATGGGTTTAGCTATCAACCAAAACCCAATTTTATTATAAATTAATTGACTTTCAATGGAAGAAAACAGGAGTGAGAGAGGAGGCTAGGAAAACATCTCTGTCAAGCTCTGCTTCAAAACGCGGACGGCAACAGCAGATTGGATGGAAACAGGAAAGGTACTGTGGGGAGTCAGACGAAGCCCACGTCAGTGAAGAGTGAAGTAAAAGTGAAGGCTTCGAGCCAAAAAGAGGCTGGAAACAGATGGCAGCAAAATTAAAGCATCTGATTAGGCTGGAGATCTTAGGTGGCTGTCAGCTAACAAATATAAACAAATTGGGGAGACTTGACGTATAAGAAACAGTGTTAAGAAAAGAACTCAGTCATGCTTAGCTCTCAATAATCATTGACCACGTTACTGTGAAGTTCCATGCATTTGTAAATAAAGATTAAATTGAATAAATATAAAGTACAAAAGTAATAATTATCTGGAAGAACATTTCTAGATAATTATAACAAAACATGGGGGGTTAGAATGGGGAAAGATGTTAATGTATTCTAGAGGTTATCTATCCTGATGAATAAAAAAAGCAATTTGTAAAGTAGTATTACTTTTCATATTGTTCTACTTTTCTATATACAAAATATGTAAATATATACGGCAGAGAAAATGCTTTGTTAGGACACACACCAGATTTTTGAAGTGGTAACTGAGAGAACATTTGTGCTCTTTTGTATTATTTAAATTAAAAAAAAGAAAAACTCTTTAAAAAAATCCTTTTTAAATAAAAACTTTTAAAAATAGCAAATTTCCCAAAATATATATATATATATTTTTTTTTCAAAATATATTTTTAAAATATAGAATCTCTTATTTTTTGGCATTGATATGCTGATGATGTTTCCTGCATTTTGTCAGTAAAACATTCACAGTTCATGCTAGACATTATGGCAGCCCTGGATGTGCTCTCCCTTCAAGAAAGCACTTGCCTTTGAGCTGGATGGAGTGTAATTAGTGGACAGCCTTCAGCTGTCACCCACTGGCAGCTTCCTCTGCTTCTGAGCCAAGGCCAAGGCCACACTCCTCCCGGCTGGACCAGCCAATGACTAAGGATGGTGAAGGCATGATCCTTGAGGGCCCCGCCACTCCCTCCAAGGAATCTCCCCTTCCCAATCTGTTTCGGAACAGATAATCTCTGCTCCCAAATCCCCCTTGCGTTGGTCATGTCTTTGTCAGATCTGCATCCAGATCTGAGGCTCTCCCTCCCTGGTCCTGCTTCCCCCTTCCTTCCTTTCACAGTTGTCTGATACATACTTTAGCCAAAGGTTTTCCTGCTCAGTCCTGTTCCCCCCACACCTTTTATCTTTCAAAGCTATTACCAGCTACCCCACAACCCTGTCTCAGCACCTGCTTCTTGGAGGACCCAACCAACAAAGACACCTTTTGGGGACTTTATACACTTTACAAGAACTCTTCTTTTTTCTGAGAACTCCTCTCTCCACCCTCACCCCATATCCCTTGCTCAGCCTTGTTTTTCTCATTTGGCTTTGTCCTGACAGTATTGGCTGTGGAGGGAGCAGACACATAATCCAAGCTACACCAATTACTATTTCTTTAATCATCTCTTTCTTTATGTTTTTCCCCATGTTCAATATTAGTTATTTATGTTATACATATTAGTGTGTATATGTCAATCCCAATCTCCTAGTTCATCCCACCACCATCACACCTACACCAATTACTACTGTAACCAATAAATTCTTCCGTTTCCCCCACTTTAAAAAAATTGTTTTTATTGATATATATTTGATTTACAGTGTTAATTACTGCTGTACAGCAAAGTGACTCAGTTATACATGTATATATATTCTTTTTTCATATTCTTTTCCATTATGGTTTATCACAGGATATTGAATATAATTCCCTGTGCTATATAGTAGGACCTCGTTGCTTATCCCAGTTTCCCCTTTATGATGTACATGCTACCTCAATTAAACTTCTCTCACTTGTAACCACAATTCTCAGCTAATATAGTCAATGACTGTGTCTCTCACTTCTAGTATACGCATGTACTGGACTTATATTTTATGGAGATTCCTGAAAGGCAAGCTGAAAAGAAAGTATCCATAAAGAAAATACCATTTTCCCAGTGATTTCCGTCGTAAAATGACAAGTTTAGACCTTTAAAGGTTTGATCCCAAGAAATGTAGCTTGGATTAAGCACTGATTTTGAGTCTGGAGACCCAGTTACAAATTCCAGCTTTGCCGTTAACTGGTTATGCATCACTGGGCAAGCCACATCACTTTCCTGGGGCTTGGTTTTGTGATTTATAAAATGTGGGGACTTTAGCCTAATTTATTTCTAAGGTCTCTCCCAACTCAATAATTCAATAATGTGCCTAACACGGTTTTTCCAGAGACTATGACAGTGTCTGGCACATAATATGGGCCCAAGAAATATTTTCTGAATTGAATAAATTAATAATTATGAATTTTAAGGATATTTTTGAGACTTTAGAAGTAAATGAAAATATTTAATCCTGCGGGCAAAAGAAATATGATTTAAACTTGTCTGTAGTTTCTGGAATTTTGCTTTCTTCCCTTCTCCAGCCCACACCTCGTCATCCAAGTACCCTCAACCCTGTCACTCCTTTCTCCTGCTAAACCTGAACTCGCGTTAAGCCCCTTCTATCCTCCTGTCCTACATCAGGTTTTCTGAGCAAGTAGCATAAAAAGTATCATGCAGGGCTTCCCTGGTGGCACAGTGGTTGAGAGTCCGCCTGCCTCTGCAGGGGACACAGGTTCGTGCCCTGGTCCGGGAGGAGCCCACATGCCGCAGAGCGGCTGGGCCCGTGAGCCATGGCCGCTGAGCCTGCGCATCTGGAGCCTCTGCTCCGCAACGGCAGAGGCCACAACGGTGAGAGGCCCGCGTACCACACACACAAAAAAAGTATCATGCAATAATAGTAAATATTGTACTTACTTGTTTATTGTCTCCCCCAGCTAGAACGCAGCTCCATGAAGGGATGGATATTTGCCTGTTCTGTTCACTGTTGTGTCTATAGTGCTTAGGGCAGTACCCTGCACTTGGTAGGTACTTAATAAATATTTGTTGATTGAATGAATGAATGAATAGTAATTCTAAATATGGAACTGTCTTTCAGAAAGCTATCTGGGCTGAAGATTTAAATGTGAGGACTTTGAAAAGGGCATAGGAAAGGGGAGGGGGCATTTGTCATTTTAACAGGGCAGAAGGCATTCCAGCAAGCACCTGAAGCAAGTGGGGGAAGGAGCCACTCTTTCACTTACTGAGGTCCTGGACCCTGTGCTTGGCTTGAACACAGTCCAAAACAACAAGAGCAACAACAGAAGCAACAACAACCCCTACCCGAGGCAGAGACAGCAGCAAGTCCAAAGGCCCTGAGGCAGGAGCAGTCCTGGACTGTTTGAGGGACAAGTGGAGGCCTATGTAGCTGAAGTGAAGTGACCTAGGTAAGAACAGTAGGAGGCGAGGTCAGAGGGAACATGGCAGGTGGGGCTTGTAGGCCACTGAGGAGACTTCAGTTTTTACTGAGTGAGGTGAGAAGCTACTGAAGGATTTTCTGAGCAGAGGAAGGACATGGTCTGAATTATATTTTTAAAGGCCGATTTTGGCTGCTGTGATAAGATTACAGAGGAGCAAAGGCAGGAGGAGGGAGACCAGTTCGGGGATAATATAATTATGCTTATTAGACAAATGTTCCACAGTCATTCCCAAACTACTGGAATCCGCTGTGTCCTCCCCAGATGTTACCTATTCTTCCCATCTTCAAAAACAGCACTACTTGACCCCTAGTTGCCCAGTTTAGAAACCTTCTTTTACATCTCACACCAGACCCTGTTGAGTCTCCTCCTTAAGGACCTTTGGAAGCTATCACCTCCTCTCTACCCCACTGTGATGGCTCAATTATCACTGGCCTGGACTAGGACAGTACCTCATAATGGGGGTCCTTGATTCCAGTTCTCCTCCTCAGAAGAGTAATTTTTTCAAGACCCAAATATGAACACAATGGTCCTCAGCTTCCATGACTCCTTAAGGAATAAAACTATTCTGGGTAGCAGGTCACACAAGCCCCTTCACGAAGTAGCCTTGCCTGGTCATTCAGATGGGGCACTCACTACTTGCTCTCTTGTAGCCTATCATCCAGCCTTAGTAGAAAAGTTGTTCGGGGACTTCCCTGGCGGTCCAGTGGTTAGCACTCCGCACTTCCACCGCAGGGGGCACGGGTTCGATCCCTGGTTGGGGAGCTAAGATCCCGCAGGCCGCTCAGTGTGGCCCAGGGGAAAAAAAAAATGTTGTTCAAAATATTCTAACCACAGAGACTGTGATTTAGTAGGACTTACAGTTCATTCCTCTTCTCCCTCCTCCTCTTTCTTCTTTTTAACTTTACAAAGCTCCCTTAGTGATTGAGTGCAGCTAGGTTTAGAATGACTAGTTATCACATTATATGCTTACAGTTTTGTCCCCATCTTAGACAGTGAGTCCAATAGGAGGCAAGAGTATTTCTCTTCATTGTTTTTTTTTTTTTCCTTTTTGCCAGCACCTAAGTGTATCCACCTATCTCCCCACCCCAATTCTTACCTCTACTCCCCCCAGAAGAAAGCCTGCCTTGGGTCTGGAATGAGTTGTATGGACTTACAGTCCACTTAGTTCAGAACTATGCTACTAAAAAGAAACAAAGCTACTGCAATGGAAAATCCAACTAAAGAGTCTGTCTCTTGTATTCCATGGACAGTAACAAGACAATAGCACGCTGTTTCCTGGTGGCAAAGTGTGCGTCCCCCCACATCACAGCAAAGGGGTGAGACCCACAAACACTTGGGTTACCTGGAGAAGAATTCAAGCAGATTTATAGCATTGTACTTTTTGCTTGTACTAGATTTTTTTTTTTTTTTTTTTTTTGCGGTAAGTGGGCCTCTCACTGCTGTGGCCTCTCCCGTTGCGGAGCACAGGCTCCGGACGCGCAGGCTCAGCGGCCATGGCTCACGGGCCCAGCCGCTCCGCGGCATGTGGGATCTTCCCGGACCGGGGCACGAACCCGTGTCCCCTGCATCGGCAGGCAGACTCTCAACCACTGCGCCACCAGGGAAGCCCCTAGATTTTACTAATATTGTTGCTTTGACTGCATGCCCTCTACTGGAATTCATTTTTGTTTTATAATGTGGCTTTTTATTTATTAGTGTTCAATGACACTTAGTACTGGTATTTGCTTTTCTGACCCCATAAGTACAGTGTAGTCACTTTGTTTATCAATGCAATTTGTGTTTTGTTGGTCTGCTATGCACTAGTATTCCATGGCCCATGTATTTCTTATTAGATATGTAATTTAGCTCTAAAAATGTAATTTTGAGGGTTAGTAACATATTACCATATATCCAGAGCTTGTGATTTCATACACTCTACAAATATATATATATATGTATATATATACACATACATACACACATATATAATATCGTTTTTCACTCTCTGTATAATAAAACATATTTAAAATTTTATTTTCCCCCAAATTTCCTTATAAAATTAGATTGACTCATATATCTGTATATCTTATATTCTCCAAATAAGGTATTTTTCTTCGTGGGATTAACACACAATACCTGGTGCATGTATAGCAGGTACACTTATTGAATGAAAAACACTTATTTAATGAGTGAATGAATTTATCTAATTATTTACCTACTTTGGAGAATAAAAAAAGCCTATGACTATCTCAATGTACATTCCTATTAACTAGGAAAACCTTTAAAATGCCTTGAAATGCTCTTTATAAACAAATTCTCTCATAGTTATAATCTAACTTCTTAAAATATAAAGGTTTACTAGATGTCCATGGAATAAAAAAATCATAGCATTGAAGAGCTAGAAAGTCTCCCAGAGATCACTTAGCTGACCACCCCATTAAAAAAAAAAAAAAAGTTTATTTATTGGTTGTGTTGGTTCTTCGTTGCTGCGCACAAGCTTTCTCTAGTTGCGGGGAGCGGGGGTTACTCTTCGTTGCGGTGCGCGGGCCTCTCATTGCGGCGGCTTCTCCTGCTGCAGAGCACGGGCTCCAGGCGCGTAGGCCCAAGTAGTTGTGGCATGTGGGCTCAGCAGTCGTGGCTCATGGGCTCAGTAGTTGTGGCTCATGGGCTCTAGAGCACAGGCTCAGCAGTTGTGGTGCACGGGCTTAGTTGCTCCGCGGCATGTGGGATCTTCCCGGATCAGGGCTTGAACCAGTGTCCCCTGCGTTGGCAGGCAGACCCCCAACCACTGCACCACCAGAGAAGTCCTGACCACCCCATTTTAAGGATGAGGAAACTAAAGATCAGAGAGGTCACTCAACTATTATTCAAGGTCACACAGCTACTAAAGGGCAGAAGTGGGACCAGAATCCAGCTCTCTAGATTTTCAATGAAATTTTTGTTTCTACTCTACTATGAGGTTTAAAAATCCACATTGAAAAATCTTTTCAGAGCAAATCTTCAGTGCCTATAATTGCAGAGTCAGCAATGGCATAAATGACTCATGACATCATTTTTAAAAGAGCATACATTTTTTGAAAGAGCATACACATTTTCTGCGATAACTAGAAGATCACAAAATAGGAACAAGTCTTGGAAAATAATGTTTCAAAAGGAACCAGAAAGTTCTAGTTTTAATGGTACCTGATATTCCCATTTTAACAGCGCTATGTGTTCTTGCAATGATGTGTATGGTAATTATTTCCCCAAGTTTTGATTTCATTTTTTATATTCAACAAATGTTTACTGAATGCTTAGTCTATTTCAAAAACTGTCCTAGGACTTAAGCAGAGCAGATGAAAAAAAGACAAATTTCCTCCTCCCATGAAAGTGCTTTTTGCAACATAAGATCTACCCAGTATGAATGTATCATTACACCTCTCCTCTGCTCTTCTCAAAAGAGTAAAAACACAATTCTCTTCCAAGCATTTTCTTTATAGGTTATGTTTCCTCTTGACCCCTTAACTATCTGCTCCTTATCATATCCCCTCACCTGTACACAGTCACACACACACACATCAATGATACACACATGTGGTATGTACCTACAGAGGTTAAGTAACTTTAGCAAACTCACACAGAGGAACTGAGATTCAAACCCAGGCAGTCTGGCTTCCTCATACTCTAAGCCACATGTGTCACTGCCATTAGCTACTCTCTCCTCCTCATTTTGTTCCCAAAATGACAGGATGACAAATAAGAGTGAGCAGAGGGGCAGCAGTGCATGGTAAATGAAAGAAATCTGTCAGTTGGAAGCATGGGACCTTTCCTGGCCCTGCTCCCTGCACCCAGCCATCTAATCTGAGTCTATTTCTGTATAAAAATTTCTGATAATGGTATCTGCTCTGACTACCTCACATCAGAAAATTATATGCAATATTTTAGATAAAAGGTCATAAAAATGTTTTTTTTTTTTTTAGAAAAGCAGGACACAGAATGCTCTATTAAAACTATGTAAAAAAAAAAACTATGTAAACATGCACAGGTAAAATTTGTTTTTCAGTGGAGCAATTATAGCTCCTTTTTTTGTTAAAATTATTTTAGGTCATGTAAATTTTCTTCTTTTGGCTTTTCAACATTTAAAAAATTTCTTTGATTAACGTATATTCATTCATACGTTCATTGACTCATCCAACAGATATTTATTTATTTCTGCTATAGACAAGATACTATGTTGAAGTTAAAAAAAAAAGAAAAAACAATGGAAGATATTTTGATATGCATACACAAGTCTACAAATATTCTAATGTGATATGCAAAAGTAAAAATTGTTGTCCAATAGAGTTGACTTTTTTTCCTTTAAAACTCTACCTTTAATATTGTTTCTATGTCCACTTTTGAAATCAGAAAATGTTAAAAGTCTTAAAAACACCTCTGAGTACTTAAGAGAAACAAGATCTTATAGGCAACCGCTTATCCCGGAGTAATGCTGGACGAATGAGGTGTTGATTAGACTTTTTTCAAAATGGCAGACAGGGCAGTCATGGGCACTGCTTTCTACCAGCTCCAGATTAAGTGGCGGCAAACCTCGCCAGCAAGGGTCTGGCTAAACAGCTGACGTGATTGACTGAGTCAAGACAGACAGTAGAGGCCATGAGGAATATTTCAAGATGACAAAGAGCTCAGAATTGGATTCGATTATTCTACTTCAATAATACAGATAACATCTCCATGTCTGGAAATGAAAATTACAGCACTTCCACTGGAGCCTAACGGTTTTATGTACAGTGGTGGGAGGCTATGAAGGAAGAAGAGAAACCAGAAGGAAGCCATAGAGATAATGTACCTGGACGCTGACAACCATCTCTGGCCCCATACCAATCCATCCTCCACGTTGAGGCCAATGTTTATAAAACACGTTTATGATCATGTACTCCCAGGCTGAACCTCCTTCAGTGGCTTCCCACTGCTTTATGTCCCCCATTGTTTGTTTCTCACGGCCCCCCATGCCCTGGATCATCTGGCTCCTGTCTCCCCATTCTGTGGGCTTCAGCCATGCTTCCTTCAGTTCCTTAAACTCCCCGTGCCCCTTCTTGCTCCCTCGGAAAGCTGCCCACTTCTTTTGTCTCTCCACTCCCTGTCATCTGTCAGGAGGCAGCTTAACTGCTTCTTCCTCAGAGACGCTCTCCCTGAACGCTTCTTGACTGGTCAGGTGCTCTCTCCTAACATCATGCTAGTTTCCTTCACAGCCCTTATTACAATGCTATAGTTGAGCGGCCATTGGTGTGATTGTTTTATTTCTGTTCCTCTCTCTGCTAAACTGCAGAGACCATGTCTGTCTTGCTTCCCACTGTAGTCCTAGCACCTGGCACAGTGCAGGTACTCAGGACCCTTAGTGAATAAAAGAATGAGCAAGTGGGGCTTCCCTGGTGGCGCAGTGGCTGAGAGTCCGCCTGCCGATGCAGGGGACGCGGGTTCGTGCCCCGGTCCGGGAAGATCCCACATGCCGCGGAGCGGCTGGGCCCGTGAGCCATGGCCGCTGAGCCTGCGCGTCCGGAGCCTGTGCTCCGCGACGGGAGAGGCCGCAACAGTGAGAGGCCCGCATACCGCAAAAAAAAAAAAAAAAAAAGAATGAGTAAGTGTAATTTGTAAAAAGCAACAAAAGTTTGAGCACATTTTGTATCACTATGGCAGACTGGCTAGATGCTGACTCCTTAAATCTTCTTCCCAGCACTCAGGAGGTCCCTTGTCAGCCTGCCTTCCTTCCAGCTGGGTTCTGGGAGCGTGAGACTATGCTCTGGCCAATAGAATGTGTGCAGAAGTGATGGTCACCCCTTCCAGGACTAGCAGTAGAACAACCTACACAATCTTCTGGGCCACTCTTTCCCCAGCAGTGTGGTTAGACGCTAAAGACTCTGAGATGATGCAAGCACCTGCGGGAGGGAGCCCAGGTCCCTGAGTTACCTCTTGGAGGAGGGCCACCTCAATCACAGTAGGCTGGAGTAAGAAAATGAAACTTCAGATTAAGCCATTTTGACTTTTTTTTTTTAAGTACAGTGGCTACAGCTAATTAATACAATTGCTGTCATTAAATTGTTTCTCAGTCTGGATACAGAGTAAAGCTAGTGACACTGAAGTAGACTAGTGGTGTATCAAAGTGTTAACCCACCTGAAGTTAAAATCCTGAGGTTTTCCGTCATTAAAAGAAGACTTCAATTAAAGAATAAAGCCAGGATTTTAAATTAGTTCTCCATACACTAATGTGAGACTTACCCTGACATTCTAGTCAAAGGGAAGGAAGTTCTGAAAGTCTAGGATGCAAGGAAGAGAAAATATACAGAAAAGACCTGAACATATTAAAAATGAGATGAGGCCATCAAAGAATAATGACTGGTCCCTCAGTTAGAGCTAAATTTCCTACATGGTCCGAACCTATAGGTCAGATATTCAGCAGTAGGACCCTTGCTTTTAATAAAAGTGCAGCAGGGAATCTAATTATTTAAAAGATGCAAAACAGATCACATCACTCTCCTGTTCAAAGGTTTTACACTGCCTTTATAATAAAATTCAAGATCCTTAAGGGGCCACGAGCCCTCACATGCTTGGGTCGCTGTCTCTGTCTCCAGCTCCAACTCTGCCACTCTCTCCGCTTTGCGGCTGCTGTTCCCCCTCCCTTCTAGCTAATTCCTGCTCATCCTTCAGTTCACAGATCAACTGTTACTCCTTTAAGAAAGCGTTCCCCAACCCTCCAGATTAGGGTGGAATCTTGATTGACTGCTTATTACAAACTTCTTGTCACAAGTCCCAATGTCTGGCACCTTGTCAGTTCTCAATAATCATTTGTTAATTGATGAGGTGGAAGGTCATGGGAGACAGTAAAGAATAACAAGAAAATAAAAGACCTTACTTTATGAGCTGGAACACCCTTGAGCCAGTCTTCCCTTGAGGTGGCAGGATCTTAAATGTTCTAGTTAGTGACAGATCCTTGGTCTTTCAGATGGGACAAGTGGGACCAGTCCAACTTAAAGCCCAAATGGAAATCACGACTTATACAGTGTGCATTTTGAAAAGAAGGTGAAAATGGAAGTGGAGAAGGAGTCCATTCTTGGTCCACTTTTAGGTCAACAATTGAAAAGAAACAGCAGTCACAAGTGACTGCAGAAGTATTTTCATACAATGCAGGCTACACAGCATTCAAAAAGGAACAGGCTACGGCACATACAACAACATGGATGGCTGTCACAGGCAAAATGTTGAATAAAAGAAGCCAGACAGAAAAGAGCACATACCGTATGAATCCACTTATACAAAGCCGAAAACTGGCAAATCTAATGTAGGGTGAAATAAGTCAGAACAGTGGTTACCTCTGGGGAGACTGACGGGAGGAGGTGCAAGTGAGCTGCTGGAAATACTGTCCATATACATAGGTGTGTACACATGAAAAATTCATTAGGCTGTAGACTTATGATTTGTGTACTTTCCTGTATGTAAGTGGTACTTTAATGAAAAAGAAAACAGGGACTCCACTGCTGAAACCCTTGCAATGGCCCCATCACAGTCTATAGGATAAAGTCTAAATTCCTCAGGAAAGCAGACAAAGCTCTTTGTAATCTAGCCCCTCCAGACGCTCTCATCTCAACATCCAGCGCCCCACAGGTGCACAAAACACTCCAGGCACACGGTTCCCCCTGAATTCTCTAGACGGGCCATTTCATTGCTCATCTCCATGCTTCTGCATCTGCTGTTCCCTCTGCCTACTGAGGAACACCTGCTGTGCACCTGACACCCTCCTGTTCCTCAGGGAATAGCTTTGCTCCGCCCATTTGGTGAAGACTCCCTGGCCTCCCTGGGGCTGAGGCAGGAGCACCTTCTCCTTAGCTGCCCTCCTGTGTATTTTTCATCCCTCCTATAATTTATGACAGTTATCATTCTATATTTTAGTTGACATTTTACATGTCTATTTCCCCACTAAATATAAGGCTCCTCGAGGGCAAGAATCATATACTGATCAGCTCTGTATCCTTACCTGCTGGCATGGTGCCTATCGGACAGAAGGTGCCTGATAAACATTTGCTGAACTTGAACTGGATAATGCACAGTAAGGCGCATCATAACTGGTAGCAAAGAATAAGGACATTTTGACCAATGTTAGTTTAAAGAAACTAAAACGTTTCGAGCATAAGAAGGCAGAGATAAGTGAGGTAAAGAATCAAAATGAGGGACTTCCCTGGTGGTTCAGTGGTTAAGAATCCACCTTCCAATGCAGGGGATGCGAGTTCGATCCCTGGTCGGATAACTAAGATCTCACATGCCGCGGGGCAACTAAGCCCGCGTGCTGCAACTACAGAGCCCGCGTGCTGCAACTACTGAGCCCGTGTGCTCTGGAGCCTGTGGCCACAACTAAAGAGAAGCTCGTACACCACAGCAAAGATCCCGCGTGCCACAACTAAGACCTGATGCAGCCAAAAATAAATAAATATTTTTTTAAAAGAATCAAAATGAATAGCTTAGTCTTCAAATATGAGGTCTTAAAAAAAACCAAAAATGAGGTTTATTTTTAAGTCCAAGTTGAAAATATTACACTTAACAGATTAAGAGAAGAGAAGCAGTCGTGACAATAATTTAGGGGTTTGTGTTTGTGTTTGTAGGGCATGAATTAGCTCAGGATATTCACAGTAACAGCGGTAATAATAATACCTAATTGCAGTATCTAACACTTATTGAATGCTTACTATCTACTAAGCAATTTACATTCATTATCTGATTTAATCTTCAAAGCAACCCCCTGAAGGTCTGCTATTAATCTCCACTTTACATATTAGGTAACTGATGCTCCTGGAGAGTAAGGAGCTTGCTGGAGGTCACACTGACAGGATGTGTCAGAGTTCGGATTCTAACCCAGGCCTCTGAGGCTCCAGAGTCTGTGGCAGTGAGACTTTTATCAACGACACTCTCAAATGAGCATCTCAGAAGCTCATATTATGGGGCAGTAATAGGCAGAAAAGTGACACAGCCTCTCTCCTGTGTTTACTTGTAGTATTTACATGTCCATAGCTGGAGACTTACCCTTGGGAAGGAACCCCCAGGAGTCCCAGAGGTATGGAAAATAGCCTAAGAATAGGCCCATTACAAAACCACATATGAAGCTGTGTGGCAATTTCCTGTAAGGTACTCAATCCAGTACCTGCTAGGCCAAAAGAGAATCACCCTAGAGGAACCCACAAGAAGACACATCTGAAGAAATGGTTACCAATGGCCACATGCCAAAAAGAAAAAAAAAGAGAGAGAGAAAAGAAAACACCTGGATTCAACAGAATCTTATGACAGACACATGGGTCCTGCAACAACCCACAACACACATTGTACTAAATGTCCTGGCAAGCTGAATGCCATCTGGTTTATTTTGGGCAAATCTTGGACACAGTGTGTTTAGTGTGGCTTCCTAGGGTGCTGGGTATTGGAGCATGTGTGCCCATTTACTTGGCCTCTCTCCCGACTGGCTGCAGTGAAAATGACCTCTCTGGCCACAGCAGACCACCATCAGAAGAACCACCAGCCTCTTAGAGACTCTTCACGTGCTTCATGAAGGCTCGGTACTTAACTGAAAAGGAAGGGTAATAAAGTACCCCCAGATGAACACGTGTATCCCTGGCATCTTTACCAAATTATGTTGCCAGATCTTTCTATGTTATTCCTCAAGGTACCTTCCCAAACCAACATTTCTAGGGTGTCCTGCTACTCTGTAATATAACTAAAAAAAAAATTTTTTTTCAGGTCATAGGGGAAGGCAAACAGACACATTTTTTACATTGACGGGCCTAGAAAAATAACAATGCGCTGCCTGTATTACACAATGGGGCCTTGTATTTGTACAGCTAAGCTGCATTAAAATACCACCAGTGGACCCAAACTAAATCAATTTAATGACCTCAGGTGAGGACCCAGGGGATGTCCATTGTTACAGCAAATCTCAACCATGCAGCCTCGGCCACAGTCACTGAGCCCCATCAGCGTCTCTAAAATGTTACTGTGAAATGTATGTTTTGGCCCCAAAGAAATAACAGCAGCTCCTGGACTTAAGGAAAGGAAAAACAGTTGATTTTACAGGAAAGTGCTGATTCTGTTTTATTCACAGCAAAGAGACTTACGTCTAATTTTTTCTAAATATTATTCAATTAAATTGCAGAACTGTACATGAACTACAATTTGAATAATAGCAAGGAGAACTATCCCGACTCCCTCCTAGAGACAGGATTTTCCATAATACACTGTTTCTTTCTAATCGTTAGCTTCTCTAGTAATGAACCACTTTTTTTTTTTTTTTTTTTTTTTTTTTTTGCGGTACACAGGCCTCTCACCGCTGTGGCTTCGCCCGTTGCGGAGCACAGGCTCCGGACGCGCAGGCTCAGCGGCCATGGCTCACGGGCCCAGCCACTCCGCGGCATGTGGGATCTTCCCGTACCGGGGCACGAACCCGTGTCCCCTGCATCGGCAGGCGGACTCTCAACCACTGCGCCACCAGGGAAGCCCTAATGAACCACTTTTAACCACTAATAATTTGTTGCTATACTTTCTTCCATGTCCTTCGGTTTTAGATTCTTGTATATTTTGGAACACAGTGATGGGAGGGAAGAAGAATAAGGGTGCTGAGTGGCGAGACTAAAGGATGGAGAAGAAAGAGAAATAATGAGGTCGTAGAAGGAGATGCTGGGAAAAGGAGGAAAGTTGAGTGCAGCTGATAAAGACAAAAATATCAGGGACGGGGCGCTTGCTCATCAACACAGGGAGAAAGTGTGTGCCATCAAGGCTGGGAGGGAGGGTAACGAAGGGCCTCTCATCAGTTTTCCAATGTGGTTGAGTCTAAAAATAAAGGCATACGTACCTTGTGCTGTGTTAGCAGCCTAAAAGTAAAGTTATCAACACTACTGTTGAGCAGCTAAAGGGCAATGCAAAAACTAGCAGGAACTTGACCCCTACAGAAGGGAGACAGCTTAGAGGGTAGAAAAGCACTCAGCATTCTCGGCACAAGCCATCTCCAGAATATTCAAGGGAAAGTTGTCTCGCCCTCATCCTCAGCACCTCATTTCCCAGTGTCCCTGAGGCTATCAGATAAAATCTGACCATTCAACAGGCAGCTGAATTTATTACGGACTCAGCTCATTACAAATCTAATTACAAATGTGATGAATTTTAACAGTCTACTTTAAGTAACAATGCTAAGGCAGAGAGGGCAAT
Source organism: Phocoena sinus (assembly GCF_008692025.1). NCBI lineage: Eukaryota > Metazoa > Chordata > Mammalia > Artiodactyla > Phocoenidae > Phocoena > Phocoena sinus. The sequence goes on from NC_045767.1 coordinate 74,023,500, forward strand.
TTTAGTATTCCATGCTAGTAAACAGATTATTTAAATGAGAGTCCTATTTCATTTATAAGTAATACTTCACTGGAATGTTTCCATGTAATTGTGTGGCATAGAGCAGGAGATTCATTATTTTAAGAAGAGATCTAAATTAATGTCATATTTAGTAAAATAAAAATAATATATGTTTTTAATATACAAGTCAGTCAGACAAACACATAGATAGTTGACTGTGTCTTCAGTTCAAATGCACATAATGTTCCAGGGAAAATGGCTGTTTTAAATATATGCAGAATTTCAGTGGACTGGCTACACATTGGAGTCACCTGGAGAACTTTAAAAATTGTTATTCCCAGGCCAGGCTCCAGGCCAATGACTTCAGAATCTCTGCAGGTGAAATCAGGTGCCAAGAGCTTTAAAACCTCAGGTGATTCCAATTTGCAGTCAAAGTTCCAAACTATTGCTAAAAAGGAAAGCCAGATTGCCCCTAACACACTGCCTTCAACTGAATCTTATGGTTGTGGCCTATCACTCCATCTTCTTTTACCCCTCGATCTGGAATCTTACCTACCACCAGTTTTGGGATTTGCCTCCCCAAACAAACAAACAAATATGCAAACAAACAAACAAAGCTGCAGATAAAATGTCTTTTGTATGGTACACAATGGTATAATAGATGTTTCAGAATACCTGTGTAAATAAGAGTACTAATATTAGTAATTTTTATTATCATCAGTTGAACTCATACTATATGCTAGGACTTGTGCTGGTGAAATCTTCCCACAACTGTGAAAGGGAGGTGTCATTAGCCCCGTTTTACAGGTGAAGAAACCTAGTTAAGGACAGAGCCACCATCTGGAACTACCATTGACCTGGCATGACAACATCTTGTTTCATCCAATCTTCAAAGCAACCCTATGAAGAAGACATTGTAGAGAGAAGGAAACTGAGGTTCAGAGATATGAACTATCCCGAGGTTCTGTAAGTACCAAGCTGCAGAGTTGGGGTGTGAATCCTGGTAGCGCCTGACTTCAGAGCCTGCCTGATCACTTAAACACTAACTTAATATCAGCAGAGCCTGATTTACTAAAATCCATTTCGCAAATACCTTCTGGTAAAATCTTTTCTTTTTCCTGACTGTGGCTGGGAAGGGGTAATCTGCAGGCCTCCTCTTCCATATAGCCAAGTTTCAAAAACGAATTCAGAGCAGTGTAAATCAACTCAAGACTCTGTGACATGGCAGGAGGTTGGCTGAGATGACTTCAGTTATTCTCAGAACAAATTTATTGCTCCTTGCAATTGTGCAATCTGAAATTTTATGCATTAAGAAGTCCCTAGATCTATAGTGACTAGATACATAAAGCAAATTCTTCTTTTTTAATGACAATCTATCCACTTTAAGTGGGAAGAATAGAACCTCGTAACGAAAGGATTCTTGGACTCATTTGGTCCAATTTTCTCATTTGTTTACAAATGGGGACACTGAGGTCCAGAAAAATGATTCCTTCAAATGAGCCAAAAATTTTTCTCCATAATACTTAGACCAAGACAATATGCCCTGCTCATTGGATATGGAACTAATGAAGAACACACATGGGTTTAAAAAAAGAAATTAAACGTAGAATTAGGTCAGAGTGCTGAGGAACTAGAGGCCTAGCTAATTCCATTTCCTTTCCATGCACTTCCTCTATGAAAAAGATATTGTGCTCTGTATTATTCCAAAGCCATCATAGGGCTACCAGGGAGGGCCATTTTCAGGCTCTGATTTATGAAGAGCCTCAACGTTTCGTGTGGCATGAAATGTTGTCTTTTTTCATTCTCATTCTCTCATGAGTACACAGTGGCTACCTGTCATGTGATATCACAACAAACTAAATGCAAAAGGAGATAGGAGAATCCACCTGTCTTTCATTGACAAAGACGTTAAGGAAACTTGCAAAAATTTAAAACAATGACAGTCACTACATATGTATTTTTTTGTTTTTGAAAATATAGTTATATTTTATGAAGATACATTTACTTTCTATGTTTACACAGTTCCATATGTTACTATGTTAACATGTAATGAGTTTATTATCATCAGGCTTAATTTCTAATACATAAACAGTAACAGATAAAACATATAAACAAAAGCTCTCTGGGGTTTCTGAATTATTTATAAGAATGTAAAAAGGTCCTGAAGAGCATAAAGTTCAAGAACTGCTGCTCTGCTGGGTCATAACACCTAGAGTGAGCTATGAATTCAGAAGTTACCCTGTAATTATTTTGTGAGTAGCAAAAATAAACTGCATTGTATTTTCAGTTAAACGCATTAACCAAGTGCTTTTATATAAATAGCATACACTAGAAATGTCAATAATGAATATATCAATATTTAAAACATATTTTTGTAAGCTTGTTTTGACATTTCTCTATTTTAAATGTGCTAAGAGCTTAAAAATATTCGGGCTTTCTTGAGTTTTGAACATCCATTAGTGAAGAAAACATGGAATTGAACTCAGGTTTTGGCAATGCCATCACTCACGGCAAGTATTTACTGAGCACTTACTCTGTGCCAGGCCTGTTTCTAAGTGTTTTACACTTGTCCTCTCATTGAGTCCTCACAACAGTACTAAAGGATGGCTTGTTCAAGGTCGTCTTCTGGTAGGTGGGAGAGCCAGGATTCGGAACTGTCTCCAGAGCCTCTACTCTAAACTACTGCGTGGACCACTGCGACTTATCCAGTCCACTCCTGTGTGAGGAACGTTCCTCTCCTTCTTGCCAGAGTAGAAGGCATTTTGAGTGCAAATGAGGAAATGGGAAATACAAATCAGAAAGGCTCTTAAGTACGTGACGGAATGCGGATGAAAGTCCATCGATCTGCCTTCTGTTGCCTTTACATTGTGGGTTCCTTTAGGGCAGAGTTGTGCTTACTCCAGTTGTGTTATTTATTCATTTAGAAAATAACACCCTACGTGTGAAATGCTTCAGGGCTGGGAGATCAGATGGTAGTTTTTAAGGACTTTTTCCCTGGGGAAGTGTGACACAAGAAATTCTCATAAAGGCAATATGTCCACCTATTTCCATGATGCAAATCTGATTGCCTTACTCAGTCCTTCTTCAGCACTTTAAAAGGAAACGTGATACTAGTAGACAATGATACAAGAGAAACAATCACTTTTCCCAAACCCACATTTGGACAGAGGGGTGAGAGAGCCAGCTGGCCTGATGTTATTACATCCAGATGTGGCACAGCCTTTAGTCTGGGGAGGTATGCTACTAGGTGCTTTTAAAATATACGTTATCATTATTGCAGTTATAAAATACAATATGTACCATCACCATCACTGCTAGTAGCAGTAGTCTCTCATGGAAGAGTGTCAGGCACCTTACTTCTGTAGAGACAACCGCCGATTTGGACGTTTTCCCCTGCATTTCTTTTTTTTTTTTTTTTTTTTTTTTTTTGCGGTATGCGGACCTCTCCCGTTCTCCGGACGCGCAGGCTCAGCGGCCGTGGCTCACGGGCCCAGCCACTCCGCGGCATGTGGGATCTTCCCGGACCGGGGCACGAACCCGTGTCCCCTGCATTAGCAGGCCAACTCTCAACCACTGCGCCACCAGGGAAGCCCTCCCCTGCATTTCTGCTCACTCTAATCCTAGTTATCAGAGAACCAAGCAAAGAATTATAGGTATTCTTTGCTTAAGCATCTTAACACACAATATTATTTCTAGTCAGTCGGGCAACTCAGGAGTGGGGAGAGTGATATTCCGACTAATAACCAAAATCCTACCTGTGCTTTCTAAAATTTACTCTAATTTTACAACTTTTATCCCGCCATGATATAAATGTAATAGCAGGGAAAAATCATGATTCAACCGTGACACAGAAAAAGAAAGTATTTTCACTTCAAGTGAGAGAAGATGCAATACCACATGTGTGATTAGACACAAGAAAATTTGCTTTTTGAGTATCCTCCAGGGATTTAGTCTCTTGAGTAACAAGACTGCTATCATTACACAGAACCCATATAATTTAATAGGTATACAGTGATATGAAACCACTATTTTCATATTTCACATATGAAAAATGTGAAATAACCTTGGCCTACCAAAAAAAATCATTCATCTAGTAATTTCCTGAATTCCTTTCACATTGAGATGACAAAATGGAATCTTTATTTATGAAAATATATGCTCATACTTAAAATGTGTTAAGACCAAGTCCTGCATATAATAATAATAGGAGCTTAACATGGTGAGGATTAATTTAGCAATTTCATTTTCTTCACCATTGGAAATAATATTTGGAATAATGTTTCTGTTTGACTTTATTCATAATTTATTTGTGAATACTGATATTATGACTTTCAACTTAAATGCACAGAAGTCTATAATCAATCTTTATATTAGAAGTCCTAATAAAAAAAAACCCAGAGCAATTATTCTGTATGCAATTTGTCCCCCAATGTAACAATTCTCCAAAGTTAATAAGAGGGGTAGAGTTCCTTAAAGAAATGGTACCATACATTAAAAATAATAATTCCCATTTTAAAAAGAGATAAAAAGGGAAGGAAAGAGAGGGCTCTGATTTCACTTTCACAAATTTATCAAATGATCCTTGGGAGCAAATACTGTTATCCCCTTTAACAGACAAGGAAAAGTGAAGGTCAGAGAGGTAGAACTCACCCAAAGTCTCCAACCTGTTAAACAGGGAAGTTAGGATTCAAACTCAAATCTGTCTGGCTCTAGGGCAATACTGCTTATCATTAACTGAGAAAAGTGAAAGACAACTACATAACCTGAATAAGATTCACTGTTATTTGATGAAGGTGCCCAGAATCTGTTCAAAGTTTCTTCATCCCAACTGACTTTCTTAATGACTAAAATTAGATTTACTTGATTAAATTAACCCTCTAGGCCCAGATGAATATAACCAGCTCTTGCAAAAGGGCTCCTGTGGCAAATTCTCTGCTTATCAGAATTTTTTTCCAGCTCAACTCTAGGCGTTAGCTGTCTATTCTGGATTTCCTATCATTTGTGGCTAATTTCAAGGCAAACTGCAGTTTCACACTCCCTTTTCCTTTCTTAACAAGTTTGTTCTTTATATAAAATATCAGTGTTATCTCAAGTTTACCTTTACCATTTCGGCAATAGCTCCCAACACATCCATTTTTGATCAAACACTTGAAGCAGTGGGAAAGGTGCTGTTAAAGAAACTTCTATCAATGTCCTGGTAATGCAAATAAACTTACGGAAATTGTAAATGGAGGGAGGGATTTATTACTTGGGCAGATGTCCTGAAGACACAATTGAGCTCACTTATGCCTCATTTTCAAAACTAGAAGCAACATTATTAACTTTCCATATCAAACTATATCACTGAAGGTCTTTGAAGACAGACATGAGACAGTAAGGTGTAGAAGATTCCATTATTGAACAAGCTCACTTTCAGAAGATGCCCTAACACAATGAAGTGTGACATTATCTACGTGGGGAAAAAAAACCAACCACCACACTCTTAAAATATGTCCCTATGAAGTTTCAATTCTAGCCCCACCACTTACTATTTAAAAGAACTTGGATAAGTTTCTTGACTTTCTTGAGCTTCAATTTCCTCATTTGAAAATGAGGCATTAAAAAGGCACAGATTTCATAGGGTTCAATGAGATAATCCACGTAGAGGAGTTAGTTTAGTGCCTGGCACATAAAAAATGCTCAATATATACAATGGAATATTTCTCAGCCATAAAAGGAAACGAAATTGAGTTATTTTTAGTGAGGTGGATGGACCTAGAGTCTGTCATACAGAGTGAAGTAAGTCAGAAAGAGAAAAACAAATACCGTGTGCTAACACATATATATGAAATCTAAAAAAAAAAAAAAAAAAAAAATGGTCATGAAGAATCTAGGGGCAAGATGGGAATAAAGACGCAGACCTACTAGAGAATGGACTTGAGGATATGGGAAGGGGGAAGGGTAAGCTGGGACAAAGTGAGAGAGTAGCATGGACATATATACACTACCAAATGTAAAATAGATAGCTAGTGGGAAGCAGCCGCATAGCACAGGGAGATTAGCTCAGTGCTTTGTGACCACCTAAAGGGGTGGGATAGGGAGGGTGGGAGGGAGACACAAGAGGGGAGAGATTTGGGGACACATGTATATGTGTAACTGATTCACTTTGTTATAAAGCAGAAACTAACACACCATTATAAAGCAAGTATACTCCAATAAAGATGTTAAAAAAAAAAAAGATATGCAGATGGCCAACAGGCACATGAAAAGATGCTCAAAATAAAAAAAAACTAAAAACACTAAAAAATGCTCAATAAATTACTATTTATAAATAAAATATTATTAATATTTTATTTGGGGCCATCTCTAATTTTCCACTAGGATGACTGCTTCTACAAGCTTACTTATACAAGCATGTTTCTTTTTAGAAAATAGTCAATTCGTTTTTCCAATAGTTACAGAAGGCCAAAAAAAGCAGGGGGGGGAGCAATCAGAAAAATATAGAGAAAGGGAGGGGAAAGAACTCTAGTCATGGCAGCAGATACCTTGAGAGTGGCAGGGAAACTTTCAGCAGAAGATGATTTCAGTAGAATAATGATTACACAAATGACAATCATGTAGTTAGCAGTGGTCATAGATTGCTTATACCAGTTAGCAGAGTAAATTCAATACGGCTCTTACAAGTTAGGACTATATATACCATATATAAATTAATTCAAGGATATAGACCAGTGAAGTAACCCAGGGAAAAAGATAACAGAGATAAACTTTGGTCAAATATAAAAGGGAGATCTGAAAAGAAAATGAATACTTCTACTGAAGAACACTTATGATACAAATAATAAGTCAGCTGTCAGATTAGGAGAAAGCATGGAAAATCTCTGCAATCCTTCTGAGAAACTATCCTAGCAAACCATCAATAATACTCTGGTTCATCTAATAGATTTTATTATTTTTCTTAAACTATACTTAGTCATATTTAAAGACATTAACTGTTATTCTGCTTTTATACTAATAATATCACACTTCAAAGTATGTCATAGTATCTTTTAGGTCAACATTATTCAAAAACACTGACACTCTATTTCAAAATTTTTTGTCTTAGAAAAATAATTTAATAATAATTTTCTCTTTCCATTTGGTTTCTGTTACTGTATCTTATCAAAATAGAGTTTGGTTTCTTTCTAACTTAAAAAAATTAAATACACATAATGATTCCTGTTGCATTCCACTACCACACTATATGTTTTGTCATTTTTCAACAGTTTGAATACACGCACAACACAACCCTATACACTAGAGAGAAATAAATAAGGTGGATGACTGAAGGTTTAAAAATGAAAATGATCAACTGAACCCTTGAATAAGAACACCATATGTTTTTCATCCATTTTCTTGCTACTGTGTTCATTGAATAGCTCTTACAAGAATAAAACCTTAAGGAACATGAACTTGTGGCAAGACCAGACAGAATATTCTGGAACTATGCTTTGAAGTAAAATTATTCCCTTAACATGAGGAGATTTAATACTACCATTTCACCATGAAAATAATCACAGATGAATGGTCTGACCAGGACTAATTGTCTTTGAAGTCTTTAAATTCGAGCATTAAAAACAGCACTTGACAAAACTCTTTACCTTATCAAAATATTACAAAGAAAACAACTTGCGGGCAAAGCTCAATCTAATTTGGCTTGTATCTAAAATCAAAGCTGCAACATTAAGCAAATTAAAAAGTGTATGAGAATCATGTTATGAAGACAACCTAAATTTGAGAGCCTGACCTTTGGTGCTTATTTTACATTATCAAGGTGATGAAGTAACTGCTGGGTGACACTGGCTGTTTAGCAATCAAAATCAGAACAATCAATATTTGTAGTCTTTCGTTTTATGATATGTGTTCAAATTCTGTACCAGAAAGTGCAGCTGTAAAAACAAATTTTATAGCTGAAGCGAAACACAAAAAACGAATATACTGGGTTCACAGGAATATTTGCTTGCACCTGGATGAGTCTTTTGGGGTGTTTGAGAGTCAGAACATTAAAAACCGAAGGCTTTCCTCAGTGCTCTAGTAGCCCCCTTCCAAACAAGATTAGATAAAGCTTTAGCACATGCTGTTCCTTCTGTCTGGAAAACCCTTCATGCTGCTGCATTCACTTGACTTATCCTTCAGAGCTCAGCTGAAGTGTCACTTCCTTGAGGATGTCTAGCCTGACTTCCCAGATTCAACCCTCCTACAACAGTGTACCTCTCCTCCATAGCACTTATCACAGCTGTTACTTTACATTTTTATGTGTGGTTATTTGATAAGTTCCCTTCCATTAGACTATACGCCTCGTGAGGGAAAGAGGACATGGATGCCTGCTCTCACCTTACAACCCCAGAACCTAGCACAGAGTTGGGCACAGAGGAGATGTCTAATGCATGTTTATGGAATGACAAAAGGGAAGGGAAGAAGTAATTACAGTTGGTTGGTAAGGCAGTTGGTTGGTTGGTTGGTTAGGTAAAAATGATGACTAGAATTCTATGCCAAGGCAAGCATAGGACAGTGGTATCCCCCTCACTCTGTCTTACTTGGTTCCCTTCTACCTTCTTCCCTCTTTCTTCTCTCTGCAGCTCATGCTACTGAGAACATGGAGCAAGTCAATACTATATATCATAGCCTTCTAGTTCCCTCAGTCATCTTTACATGCTTTACTGACCCTGGACCTCACACCTTCCTTTTGGTCAATATGGTCAGTATTCATTCACACTTGCACTTCAATAAGGGCTTTCTGGAAGTGGGTCTTAACCAAAAGAGTGGCTGTAACAGCACGGTGGCAAACTTTCAGAGCAGGGATGGGCACTGAACTGATTTCACAGCAGGGCCACTGACGACAGATCCCTGAGGATAGGGGTCATCACTAATGCCTATGGGAATCCAGGGGGTACTGAATCTGCTTTGTTCTATGGCTAGGAGTGGAAGGGGGCTGATAGTGTTTGAGGTTTAAGAGGCCAAGAAATCCAGAATATCAGATCCTAACAGTCTACAGAATATTCAGCGAGCCTTTACCATTCTCTGGACTACAGTTAGAAACATCTTGCTCATAAACACTGCCCTACGGCTTGTTAAAACTCAAGTATTAATGTAACTTGTGCTTACCAACATAACCTGTGATGGTGAGAAAATAAAAGATGGCCAAGTAGAACAAGTGTAAAGGGGCTTTTAAAATTTTTATTAATAGATTTTATTTTTAGAGAAGTTTTAGGTTTAGAGGAAAATTGAGTGGGAAGTACAGGGAGTTCCTGTATTACCCTCTGCTCCCTCTCCACAGTTTCTAAAGTGTCTTTTAAAAAATATAAATTTAACTGCCAGAAATAAAATGCTCTAAAATCTGTCCCCTTTGTTTCATATTAATTGGCAAATTTTCTATTTTAGATAAGGATCAACACTAATAAACCTTTTTTTTTTTTTTTTTTTTTTTTTTTTTTTTGAGGTACGTGGGCTTCTCACTGCTGTGGCCTCTCCTGTTGCGGAGCACAGGCTCTGGATGTGGAGGCTCAGCGGCCATGGCTCACAGGCCCAGCCACTCTGCGGCACGTGGGATCCTCCCGGACCAGGTCACGAACCTGTGTCCCCTGCATCGGCAGGCGGACTCTCAACCACTGTGCCACCAGGGAAGCCCTAATAAACCTATTTTAAATGACTTTGTAGTTTGTTTCAAAAGTAGAAAAGTTAATAAATATTGATGAAAAAAAGAAAGAAAATGAGAAAGAAAAGAGAAGAAGGGAAAATTCAAACATAATTCTTCCACTCAAAAGTAACTACAAAAAGTTTATTGGTACATATCTTTCCACACTTTTTCCTGTGTATATATTTTTAATTTTTAAAAACAAAATGGGATAATATTCTACGTATTATTTTGGTTAAAAAGGTGATAGTTATCCATTCAATAGCCATTTGTGCATTTCATTAAATATTCTTCAACATTATTTTTAATGGTAGCATAATATTCCATTTTAATGGATAACCATCATCTATTTAACCAATGCCTCCTAGCTCTGGATATTCAATATTTATTTGTGAAACTGCAAACATCTATTTTCCCAAATTCACTCTTTTATACATCTTTAAAGAATGGCACTTTGTAGGGTGAGAAGACCAATGCAGTGAAACACTACACAATTTATTTTAATCTTTATACAAGATACTAGTGTTGGCGAGGCGGAGGGCGGGGGGTGGGGGGGAAGAAAAGCTCTTCCTATGACCCTTGTTTAACTTTAGACAGATGTGCATGTTTCAAGGCCAGCAAAGTGATAAATAGGTTTTGGCAGCTCATTCTCCCTACCTTGAGTAGGATTACAGTGTGTCATTGGAGTGGATCATTTAGAGCAGGAAGCCAAGGACACTGTGTGGTGTTCTCCCAGGAGAAATTCACAGATACCTCATAGAAAGCTTTGGCAGGATTCTCAATATGCACAGAGAAGCACAGAAAGTGGCTTTATTATAAGGCTCGGATTCAGCTGAAGGATCCGCTAGGGAATCCAGAGAAAGGAATGCCTGGGCTTGGGTTAAAATAGCTGGTTTATTCTTGCTTTCACAGAGCACAAAAGCTTTACTGATTTGCCCTGCAGTCATTTGCTAATCTCACACCTTGAGATAAGTAACACACACACATCCTCATTAACACTGAGTCAGTGACTCTGAAGGGAAGGAGATCCAGGAGACTAAATTCCTAATTCACAATGATTTACTCTACTTCATATCTCATTGCAATTCAGTGTAGCTATCAGCCCAGCACAGACAAGGCAAAGACGTTTCTTCAACAAAAGCAGCAATATATCAAGTTTGCTGTGAAATTTCCCAAATGCTATGCTTTAAAACTGTAGTACTCAGTTATGGGTACATAATTTTACCTTCTAAGTGACTTTAAAAGAAAACTATTATTATTATTTTAGTACATGTGCTGCCAAAGCGAGCGCTATGACTTTTTTATTTTTAAAGATAGAGTTCTGCAGTGGGAAAAAAAACCCAAAATGCTACCTTTGTTTATTCATTTTATTATAACTAACTTTTCTTCAAAAAGGGGAAAGCTTGCTAGTTTGTTTTTTTTTAGCCTGGTAATAAAAGCAATGCAACATGATACTATATAAATCCATACAATATGGAAAGGAATACTCTAGAAAGTAAAAAATTACCTTTAATCCCACCATCCACAGATAGATGCTATTAAATGGTTGGTAGTTGGTGTATACTGTTAGAGATTGTTTTCCCCCGACACTTAAATATTTTAAAAAATATATCAGACATACTAGCTTTGTAACGTTCCTTTCTACTTTAACAATATGCATATATATCTTTCTTTATCAATCAAGTTTAAATGGCTGCATAATTAACTTTTTAATACTTAAAAAAATCCTGACATATTTTTACTTTGACAATTACATTAGTAAGAGTTTTTTCTTCTTTTTTTTGGTCATGTGTTTAATGTTGACATCTGACTTGTTTCTAAAGAGAGAAAATTCTTAGTAGAAATTAATTAAAATAAATAACCATTTATAGTTACAAATTTCTACATAAGCAAAGACTCCGCACAATAAAAACAAAACCATTAGAATGTCTAATAAATGTTTACTTCTTTTGAGTTGGTTTTATCAGTTGTTTACTTCTGAAATGAATTAAATTAGAATTTTTGACAGTTTATGTGTTGCTTAACATGCGTTACTTAAAATGAGGTATAAACAATAAGATCAGATGATCTGTACAAAGCAAAAGCATTAAAAGAAAAATTCAATTAAACTAAGAAAGATACTCACTAGACTTTATTAATTTGAAATTAAATTAATTACGAAAAGTAAAAGTCAATTCTCAAAAAGAATCGTGATTAGTATCCAAAATGATGAAAGAAGAAGAGTGTATAGATAAAATTTTAAATTGCTTAAGAATCTTTTAAGTAATACATCATCAGTAGAGTGCATGAAAAAGAAGTCATTGACTTATGTAAAGTGATTGATTTAAGAGGGTAAATTAAAATAAGAAACCAACATTATCAAATGGTTTTGATGCGATATACGACAGCACCAAGCCTACGCTTACTGATTATTTCCTACGCTTCTGCTCACAGCACAGACTGATGATGATCTAGAAAGATATCCCTAATCTATATGTTTACATAGCAAACAGCTGATTCTGCTTTGGAACAGTGTGTTTTTTTAATGTTTATAAATTATAATAGATCTCTTTAAGATTCTGATGAAAGCTGTATTTGAAATATATATCCATTTTATTGCAGACACAGAAGATTCTTCCTCTAAGTACTCTTCCTTCTTGCTTAGTAATGGATGCCTTAGATAAAAGACTACATTTCTTAGCTGCTCTTTAAGGGAGGTGTGGCCATGTGACTAAACTCAATGAGATACAAGCTTAAGTGTCATGTTCAACTTCCAGGAAGTGTTCTTAAAGGCAGGGATCATGGCCTTCTTCCACTTCCTCCCCACTTTCATCTTTATTGCTGGCTTGAGTGTTTAAGCTGTCATTCTGGACTATGAGGAGAAAACCAGAGGCTCAGTAAAGCAAAACAACAAGAGGGAAGGAGCTTGGGCCGCTGATGATTGTGGAACTGCCATACCTGTCCTGGATGGCTTATCTCTGGAGTTTGTATAATTTGAGAGGAAAGTGGACTTACATTTTGTTAGGCCACAGTTACTCGGTGTTCCATCACTCACAGCTGAACCTAATATTAAGTGATACAGGTATAAACACATTGGAGTCTGCATATAATTTGGGGGCGGGGGAGGGATGTTCATGGAACCCAAATTAAGATATCACTTTAGAAATAGGATACAATGATAACTATTTAATGTTGGTACTCTGTAATTAACAAATTTTTTCACATCCATTGTCTCTCTTGATCTTCACAATCAGTCTGTGAAATAAATATTGTTTTTAATCCCATCAGTTTACAGATTAAGAAACAAACAAAAAAAACCCCAAAATTTATTGAAAAGCAAAAACAAACACAAAACTGAGGCTCAGGGTATATCTCTTGCTCAGTTAATAATAGAATGAAAACTGTAACCAAGCGGAATGATTCCAAACCCCATGCTCTTATCACTGTTCCAATGACTGTATTACATGTATAGGTATTCTTAACTTTCATAAAAAATCATTGTTAAAAACATCTAAGCAAGTTAGATATATACAACTTGAGAGTAAGAGTTATGTTCTAACAGGTGGATTCTATTCCCATATAACTAAATAAAATTTTAGACATTATAAAGTTCTTCATTATATTAAAATTGTTTCTACTTTTTTTAGCACCAGATAGTAATAACAATGTGCATATGATTATTTAAAATATAAAAAGCAAAAAAAAAATCCCTATCAAACTACCACTGGCATTTTTCACAGAACTAGAACAAAAAAACTCACAATTTGTATGGAAACACAAAAGACCCTGAATAGCCAAAGCAATCTTGAGAAAGAAAAACAGAGCTAGAGGAATCAGGCTCCCTGACTTCAGACTATACTACAAAGCTACAGTAATCAAGATGGTATGGTACTGGCACAAAAACAGAAATATAGACCAATGGAACAGGATAGAAAGCCCAGAGATAAACCCACATACATATGGTCACTTTTTTTTTTTTTTTTTTTCAGTACGCGGGCCTCTCACCGTTGTGGCCTCTCCCGTTGCGGAGCACAGGCTCTGGACGCGCAGGCTCAGCGGCCATGGCTCATGGGCCCAGCCGCTCCGCGGCATGTGGGATCCTCCCAGACCGGGGCACGAACCCGTGTCCCCTGCATCGGCAGGCGGACTCTCAACCACTGCGCCACCAGGGAAGCCCTGGTCACCTTATTTTTGATAAAGGAGGAAGGAATATACAATGGAGAAAAGACAGTCTTCAATAAGTGGTGCTGGGAAAACTGGACAGATACATGTAAAAGCAGGAAATTAGAACACTCCCTAACACCATACACAAAAATAAACTCAAAATAGAGTAAAGATCTAAATGGAAGGCCAGACACTATTAAACTCTTAGAGGAAAACATAGGCAGAACACTCTATGACATAAGTCACAGCAAGATCCTTTTGACCCACCTCCTACAGAAATGGAAATAAAAACAAAAATAAACAAATGGGACCTAATGAAACTTAAAATGCTTTTGCATAGCAAAGGAAACCATAAACAAGATGAAAAGACAACACTCAGAGTGGGAGAAAATATTTGCAAATGAAGCAACTGCCAAAGGATTAATCTCCAAACTTTACAAGCAGCTCATGCAGCTCAATATCAAAAAACAACCCAATCCAAAAGTGGGCAGAAGACCTAAATAGACATTTCTCCAAAGAAGATATATAGATAGCCAACAAACACATGAAACAATGCTCAACATCACTAATCATTAGAGAAATGCAAATCAAAACTACAATGAGGTATCCCCTCACATCAGTCAGAATGGTCATCATCAAAAAATCTACAAATAGGGCTTCCCTGGTGGCACAGTGGTTGAGAGTCCGCCTGCCGATGCAGGGGACACGGGTTCGTGCCCCGGTCCGGGAGGATCCCACATACCGCGGAGCAGCTGGGCCCGTAAGCCATGGCCGCTAAGCCTGCGCGTCCGGAGCCTGTGCTCTGCAACGGGAGAGGCCACAACAGTGAGAGGCCCGCGTACAGCCAAAAAAAAATCTACAAATAATAAATGCTAGAGAGGGTGTGGAGAAAAGGGAACCCTCTTGCACTGTTGGTGGGAATGTAAATTGATACAGCCACTATGGAGAACAGTATGGAGGTTCCTTAAAAAACTAAAACTAGAACTACCATATGACCCAGCAATCCCACTACTGGGCATATACCCTGAGAAAACCATAATTCAAAAAGAGTCATGTACCACAATGTTCACTGCAGCTCTATTTACAATAGCCAGGACATGGAAGCAACCTAAGTGTCCATCGACAGATGAATGGATAAAGAAGATGTGGCACATATATACAATGGAATACTACTCAGCCAAAAGAAGGAACAAAATTGAGTTACTTGTAGTGAGGTGGATGGACCGAGAGTCTGTCGTACAGAGTGAAGTAAGTCACAAAGAGAAAAACAAATACCGTATGCTAACATATCTATACAGAATCTAAAAAAAAAAAATGGTTCTGAAGAACCTAGGGGCAGGACAGGAATAAAGACACAGATGTAGAGAATGGACCTGAGGACATGGGGAGGGGGAAGGGTAAGCTGGGACAAAGTGAGAGAGTGGCATGGACATATATACACTACCAAATGTAAAATAGATAGCTAGTGGGAAGCAGTCACATAGCACAGGGAGATCAGCTCGGTGCTTTGTGGCCACCTAGAGAGGTAGGATGGGGGGGTGGGAGGGAGACGCAAGAGGGAGGAGATATGGGGATATATGTATATGTATAGCTGATTCACTTTGCTATACAGCAGAAATGAAACTAACACACCATTGTAAAGCAGTTATACTCCATAAAGATGTTTAAAAAAAAAAAAAAGCAAAAAAGAAAACCCAGAAACTTTAATATGCAACGTTTCACTAACAACATCACCCCTACCTTTCCTCTGGTGACAGATCTTTTCCACAGCAGTGTGTAACCCAAGACAGGACAATTCAAGTGCTCCCGTAACAATTTTATAAATGGAGCTGGTGGGACAAAATTTCTTCTCTGGTGAATGATTATTAGGATATGAGCCTCGGGACTCAGATACTTAAAGAAAACCTCATGTGCAATAGAAAATCATCATACACATATAAGAAGAGGGTGAGACAAGAGACGAAGATGGAGAGAGAGAGAGTCCTGCTAGTTCTAGCCCTTGAGATGTCCAGGCTGCCCTGGCTTCCTCTCTGTGATTGGACCGAGTCTCCTAATAAAACCATCTTCTTTGTGAAGGTGGTCTGAGTTGGGTTTCTGTTACTTGCCACCTAAAGAATACTGACAAATATAAACATTAAACGTAATACTGTAAATTAAATTACTGAGTGTTCATCCCTGCACTCTTTCAACATTTATTTTTTAGGCACCCACTAAGTGAGGGGTACAGGGTTAAACTCTGGGGATACTGTGGTAAGACAAACAGACATGGTGTCTGAACTTTGGGAGAGGGAAGGTTTCAAGGACGCAATAGGCACAAACTAAGTAACTACCAAAAGAGTGGTTTTAATCTTGAGAACTGGGATTTGCTGACAGGAATTCTGCAATCCTAGCTCTGATGATCTTAACCTCAAAAATTCTGTCACGAAAATGTTGACCACCTTCTTTTCTTGGCAGAGAATTCCAGAGTGGACTATATCCCTATCAACATTCTGTGAACTTCTTTAGCATTTGAAAAACTAGAGGGATACTTTCAATTCATACTTTTAGAGCCCTCTCAATCACTGTATCACTACATCTTCAATGGCATCTTGTATATCTTACTTAGATTTTCTTTCTTTTTTGACAATAAACATTCAGGTGATCAGTTTAAGGATAGTGTCCAATTGAGCCTAAAGATTCACTATTTTTAATGCTCCTAATCATTTCCAATTTGCATCAATGAAAATTCATTTGTTGATTTCTTGCAACCATTCAACAAGTATGTATTGAGAGCCTATTATGTGTCATATTCTTTTAGGTGCCTGGAATAAAGCAGGGAAGAAAAGAGCCAAAATCCCCAGTTCTTAAGGATTTTATATTCTATTAAATTCTAGTAGAAATCTCACTAACAGCAAAACTTTCATTGTTCCATTGCTCATTAATTTTTATGGATAAGAATGAGATACAATAAAATAGTCAAATAATTGTCAAAACATGGCTGAACAAATACGGTGACATTGTCAAAACTGGGTTGCTCAGTATGAGACCATGCCATCAAGAGTTAGAGATCTTTATCAATTAAATTGTAAGCCCAACTACAGAATTTCCTTTAAGCGTTTTAGTTCATAATGTATAAAAATGCAGTTTTACAGCAGTTCCACTTTTGGGGAACTATCCTATAGAAATAACAGTGAAAGTACATAGGCTCTATATACAAGAATGTTAATACAGCATTGTTTGTAATGGCAAAAAACAAGTGGGAATAACTTGAGTATCTGTCAATAAGGGAAGACCGTGGCCATGTGACTAAATTCTGGTACATGGGGGAATAAAGGCAATGTTTGTAACTTCTGGCTGTGGCCATTGAAGGGAAGGGTCATACCTTTCCCTACCCCTGTTCCCCTTCTAACTGGCTACAATGTGAAGTGGTGGAGAGCCATCCTGGACTACGACGATGAAAATAACACACCAGGAATGGTGGAGCAGTGAATCAGAAGGAGCCTGGGGCCCTAATACACCAGAGCAGCCACCTAACCCTCACTGCTTTTGCCTGTCACTTGAAAGAGAAGTTTCTGTGATAAGCCACTATTAGAGAAATCAAACTTATATCCCTATTAATATATAGATAATGGAATACTTTGCTGTTATTTTTAAGAATGAGTTAGACCCATGTCTATCTACTGAGGGATGTCCTTGATGTATAAGGTAATTAACTGGTAAATAACTAGCCCAAATTTTGTAAAGAAAATAAAACAAAAAACACCAAAGCCTGTACATGTGTATATAAAAATGTTCATATGACTGCAGAAAAGAAGTGTGGAAAGATACCCTGATTACTGCAGGAGCAACAGGAATATGGGAAAGGGGATGGGGGAGGCCAGTATTCTAACACTCTCACATTACTTTTGTAATTAAAAAAATACGAATTGTATAAAACTCAAAGACTAGTTATATAAGCTAAATATTCAGAGTAAACACTGGCTAAGACTTATTTTGTTCCAAATAGCAGAATTAAAAAAGATTAGAGTTCTAAAGACTTCTGTGATCTTGTTCCAATTTTTTTTACGTTTTTTTTTTATTATGGGAAATTTGAAACCTATACAAAAGTAGAAAGAATAGTACTATAATAAAATCCCTGACACAACTTCAACAATTATAACTCATGGCCAATCTTTTTTTATCTCCATCTATCCCCTCTCAAATTATTTTGAAGTCAATCCCAGATATCATATAATTTTAGCCACAAATATTTCAGTACACATCCTTAAAGATAAGGACCTTTAAAAACACAACCATAATAGCGTTACCATGCCTAAAAAAATTAACAGGGCTTCCCTGTTGGTGCAGTGGTTGAGAATCCGCCTGCCAATGCAGGGGACACGGGTTTGGGCCCTGGTCCGGGAAGATCCCACATGCCGCAGAGCAACTGAGCCTGTGCACCACAACTACTGAGCCTGCGCTCTAGACCCCGTGAGCCACAACTACTGAGTCCGTGAGCCACAACTACTGAAGCCCACGTGCCTAGAGCCCGTGCTCCACAACAAGAGAAGCCACTGCAGTGAGAAGCCTGCGCGCCGCAACAAAGAGTAGTCCCTGCTCGCCGCAACTAGAGAAAGCCTGTGTGCAGGGAAGACCCAAGACAGCCAAAAATAAATAAATAAATTCATTTAAAAATAATTAACAATAATTTCTTATATTCTAATGAAGTAGAAACCAATGAAGGTTAGAGACTTGTTGCTGGCAAAAACCACAGTAAGAACCCAGGTCCTCAAAGCTTTAATCCAGCAAGTCTTCATTCATTCAAAATACTTTGATTATGAGTTAATGTTATGAGTTAATGAAGCCCTTACTAATGAAGGCTAGATTCTGTGAAATGTACTGTTTGGTCATACATTATCTCATTTTATCCCCTCAAGAACCACATGAAGTACATAATATTTTTGAAGAACTAAATAAGATGTTGCAGATCGAATGAGAACTACATGAGATAGTACATATAGAGTGTTTAACCCACGACCTGGCACAGAGAAACTATTTAGTACATAGTGATTTTTTGTATTAGGGGGATCCAAGGACAACAAATCAATGGGTTTGGCTCAGTTAGTAAGGTTCACTTTCTTGGGAATTTGAAATTGGGATGCAAAGATTGAGCTAGTTAGCTGTGAGGAACAGAAGTACAAGGCTATATAGAACATAGCCAGGGAGTTCTACATGGCACACCAAAACTCTTTGTTGACTAAGCTTATTGGAGAAGCAGAAACCAAGGGAGAAACAGAAGATGCTGGTTTTCTAGGAAGAGGGCAGACAGATGTACACAGATAATCTAGACAAGAGACAGTCTTGAGATTGAGACCTTCTGAATGAGACTGAACACTCAAAGATGTTTTAGCTCCTCTTAAACTTGGCTATACTTCCTATGACTGGATTCAATAACATTTCCAATTTTTCCTTATAATCAGTCCCCTTTCCACTTGGTCTAGTTCAGATGGGTTTCTGCTTCTTTCTACCAACTCGTTCTTCTCCCCGTATTAGTAGTATTTCTGCCACAGCTACTCTCTACCACTGTCTTGTACCCTAGTACACCTAGCCCAGTGTTTCTGACACAGGACATTTCCGATGCATGCCCACTCAGGACTTAGGCTTCTCATCCCTTCTGCTAAACATTCAGACACAAGAGCAACCAAAATTCACCTCTGCGTTGACTACCACTGGCTTCCTTAATGGTTTCATGTACCACGGGGTCCCCTTCAGGCAAATCAGCCAGGCAGAGCAGATCGGGCTGAATTTTCTAGGGGGTCATCAGAGCACCACTGGTGACCACTGTAAAGAGGGATACTTTGTTTCAGAAATTACACGTGAATCATATTTTAATTAATGGGACTATATTTTGCCTCAGATTTACTTGGTCTTCAAACCTCAGAGACCTTTGCTGACAAAAACCACAGTAACATCAGACATTTCTTTCTGGTTGCGTTATGCATTCTCACTGTACCGTGCAGTCATTCCTTAAACTCTGTAAATGGAATCATCTCTATAGACGTTAACAGTTGGCCACTTATTCTCATCGTCCAGTAATCATAATCTGAGTGTAAATGTAGGAAGGTATCTAATCACCACCTAGTTTATGTGCTTTTAATGTTGCTATTTTTATATATTAGAGCTCCTTGAAGTAGGACATACTTGTGTTTCCACTACATAGACATGACAGTAATATATGTGTTGTTTTTCCCTCTGGAAATGCACAAAGCTTTGAAACATTCACTTTCTACTGCTTGGATAAAGCTAATTTTATGGGTCCGATAGGGTTGATGGGGTCCCTATAATTTACCTGAGCCATGTTTAGCTGCCAGCAGTAAATACTATTGGAATGAGGCCAGCATACTTAGCATTCCAAACCCTGCTCACCCTGTGAGCACTACATTTGGATTGTCCTGCAAATGTGAGCAAGATGCCAAAAAGAAAAGGTAGGAGACAGTAGTTTGCCTGCCAAAAGATCTGTAGACATAAGAGGGCAAACTGACATCTATGTGCAGGGATTATTTACCAAAAAAATAAGGGAAAGCAGTTTTAGAGCAAAAGGTATAATTTCTTAACGGCATTTAATGAAATCTGAACCTAGAAAGGGTTCTCCTCAGTCTTAATTTTCATGCGTTACACGAAAAAGCTTCTATCATAGTTACAATTTTTCACTTGGACATCTGGTCTGGCTACTCCACCCCCTTTTAATCTTTTCCAAAGAAACCTTTTATACACAAAAACATTCAGTTATTTTCTTTTGGCTAAAAAAAAAAAATTCAATCTTATAAAGTAGGTGTTCTCTACAGCATCAAGGTTGATGAAAACCATACTCTTGCACAGGAAGTTCAAAAGACAGAATGGCAGGCAAGAGCTGACCCATCTGCTATGGAAACATGTTACCATCCTTCAAGGGCCAAAACCACTGACAAGAACACACGATTATTTATGAAAAGCCTCTGCTCCCCAGCTCTGGTCAGCCTCCTTCCAAGCTGCTGCCGGGCTGAGGGGGCCTGCTGATATCTGGCTGGCGTTGAGTCCTCATTACTGTCAGAAGCAGAGGTGCTAGTGAAATATTAAGAGCAAAATGAGGTGGGTGGACCAATCAGTGGCAAAATAAGTCTTTAAAAAGCTGTGAGGAAAAAAGGACCTGCCAACTCTAAGCATTTCAATATAATTCTCCATCAAATTTGACGAGCCTTTAAATGGTAACAAACAGGGGCTCCTCGGCAGCATCTCTTTACGCTGGCCCGGAGTCGGCTGCTGACACACTTGGGTTTATCCAATGGGGCTTCCCTTCCCTACTGGCATTACTTTTTTAAGGACACATTATTTCTTCATTCAGCAGCAGAGGAGAATCTGGAGACAAACAGGCTTGGTAATTACCCTAATTTAAATGCACTGGAAGAGATTTTGTATATTGTTCAAACTTTGCCAAGAAAAGGCCTTAAGAATGCAATTCAGTAAAGACACAGACGTAGAGAATGGACTTGAGGACACAGGGAGGGGGAAGGGTATGCTGGGACCAAGTGAGAGAGTGGCATGGACTTATATATACTACTCAATGTTTTGTTTTTTTAGCTAGTGGGAAGCAGCCACATAGCATAGGGAATCACCTTGGTGTCACCTTGTGTGTCCACCTAGAGGGGTGGGATAGGGAGGGTGGGAGGGAGATGCAAGAGGGAGGATATATGGGGATATATGTATATGTAGAGCTGATTCACTTTGTTATACAGAGAAAGTAACACAACACTGTAAAGCAATTATACTCCAATAAAGATGTTAAAAAAAAAAAGAATGCAATTCAGCTATCAAAAGTATATTGTTCTAGCATCCAATAGCATCATCATGGAGCTTACACTGTATTTTCTTCCCATTAGGAAGAACCTTCCTTTGTTCTGAGAAAATCTAGCATGGGGCATACATATGCAGGTAATCAGCCTAAGTGTCATCACTTTTAACTTGAAGATCCCACAGTAAAAACATAAAAATAGAAGTTTTCCACATGTAGTTAATTCAATATTAGATGAGTGCTTTCAAAACTTTATTAAGATGATTTCTTTAAGTGCTTGACTGTTTAACAGATTATATTGCAGCTTTAAGATCTAATTTTCACTCCTCCCTTTCTCAAATCCACAAATTTTCTGAACAAATCACACGGGCAAACTCCAGTAATACTTATATCCTTGTTTGACAAATGCTGAATCATCTCCACGGTATTAAAAGCTTATTCTATCTTTCCTGAACCCATGACTATTTATTTCTCAAAGGTCGTCTAGTCCAATCATCCTATATCAAAAACGAGGCACAGAACATTTAACTTGCACAAGATCACATAATTAGCTGTCGCTATTAGTTTCCTGGATTTTACATCTAAAATATATACTAGTTTTCTTTGTGATATACTTCAAGTTTTGATTTGTTTTCTTTTCCATGTCGCGCGGCATGTGGGATCTCAGTTCCCTGACCAGGGATCGAACCCATGTCCCCTGTAGTGGAAGCGCAGAGTCTTAACCACTGGACTGCCAGAGAAGTCCATGATATACTTTAATTTTTTAAGTTTCCTTTTCAGGCCAAAATTCTACATGAGAGCTTGTGAGCGTCAAGTTCAGCCAGGCGCACCGTGATCACTGTTAAGCTCCCGCATGTTTAGGGGCATCATCACCACTGAAACTACCACATAGAATGGCTGATTTGCCTGAAGCCTCTGCATGGTTAACAGGAACTATTTATTGGCTAAATTATAGGAACCATTTTCTGAGCACGATCATTTGCGTTGAACTATGATGCCTTAATTAGCTTCATTTTACAAACAAGGAACTGAGGCTCACAGAAGTTAAGTTCTTGCCTGGGATCACAAAGCCGTAAGTGGCAGAACAGAATTTTACAGCCAGGTCATTATATCACCAAGCTTATATTCTTTCTACTACACTAAATTGCCTTTAATCTCAATTTACCCTTTTTTTAATAGCAAATAATTCAAATTATCAAAGTACTCATAGGTCAGAAATCTATTTTAGTCCCAGCAATGGAAAGAGAGTAGTCATATTAAGGAATTAATGAATTACTTGTAGCAAAGCCTGATATTAAAGGTGCCGTTTTGACAAAAAGACAATCCATAATTTTAAAAGCTGTTTAAATTTTTTTTATTTGGGTGAGAAAATACTCCCAAGGTTTCAATTTTCATTCTGTGCACTGCATGCTTCTCTAAACAATACGGTCCAAACTAGAAGTCCTCTTTCTCTCTTTCTCCCTCCCTCCCTTCCTTCCTTCCTCTCTCTCCTTTCTTCTTTCCTCCCGTCCTTCCTCCTTCCTTCCTTCCTTTCTACCCCTCTCTCTCTCTCTCTCTCTCTCCATCCCTCCCTCCCTCCCTCCCTCTCTCTCTCTCTCTCTCTCTCTCTCTCTCTCTCTCTCTTTCTTTCCTTTTAAGGGACTAGAATTCCAGGTCAAAGTTCACATGATGGCTTTCACTGTCCAAGGCTACTTTCCCAGCTCAGGCCCTTGCCCAGTTCCAAAGATGGTTTTCCTGATAACTTGGTTTCTACAGCAAATCAAGAAGCATCCTTGGGCAATTACTCTATGTGCTGGTAATGTCCTAAGAGGTTCACTTCATTATGATGATACTGCTATATGGCACATGCTATTCTTAGCCCTACATTACAAATAAGAATCCTAAGGCACAGAGAGGTTAAACAACCTGCCCAAAGTCACACAGCTAATAAACAGTGGAATCAGAATATGAACCCACATAATCTGATTCCACTATCCATGGTCTTATCCACAATACTGTATTGGCTAATATAATAAAACAATCAACCTGTCAATGGCTATAATCAGTTCTTTTACTCACACTCACTGAGTTAAGATGGAATATAGAATGAGGTGTAGATCAAGTAAGACTTACACCTCATTGTATCATCTTGGGTCTGAAATGAGTTTTTCATCAGATATCCTGCATCTAGGCCATATGTGCCATCACTGGCTATGATGGCTAGCTAGGCAGACATAGCACTGAGAATTTATTGACCTCTTGTGGTTGTCCCTGCCCTCTAAGAGCTACTCCCCTTTCACCAGGAGGAGTCTGAACAGTGCTGGAAAGAAAATGGGAGAGGAGAGATTGTCTATTCCATGTGCTCATCCAAGCACCCGAAGTATTTTTCAACAAGAATCCAAACTGGAAAGAGTATTCAAAGCACCCAATAATTACCATTATATGTTTCCTGGCACAGCAATTATTAGGCTCTTACTAAATGCTTCCACTTCCCTCACAATGTGCTTCATAACTTGGACTTACTATCCAATATTAAGTCTTCAACTAAGAGCATGAGAAAGTTACTTTCTCTGTCACAAATCACCATTGAGCCAAGACCTTAGGGAATAGTTTGATGGCCATAATGGCATATACAGATACATATCTGTGCTATATAGAAAACATATATAAGAAGATATATTATGTATAAATACTCATTTTAATAATATACGTGAAGAAATTCCTTTCTTCACTATTGTAATAGTTAGGTATTCCTGTTGTATAACACATAGGAACAGATGGCCTGGGTTATATATTTGTTTAAAGGCAATGCCAGCAATGCTTTGCCTTTGTAAAAGGATACTATACTATCACACAGAACCAAGCGTTCTAATAGTGAAAATACTCCCTCCCTCTCTACTTTCCTTGCCAACTGCTTCTTAGCTTATGTATGCTCTGAGTTTTCATTTTATGTTTATATTTTTAAGAAGTATTGCCATTTGTAATGACCAGGTTCTCTCTGTGTTTAGGGGTAAAACGAACATTTTATAAACCATGGATTAACAATATCCTTCCCAATCTCCACTCGGAAATCCAAAACCTTCTGCTTCCAAAGGTCTTAGAGAAGATACCTGGAAAAAACTTTAATTCTATTGTATTACAGGATTTCATGGTGTGTTTAAAATAGGTTATAGCAATTTTTTAAAAAACTATTAAATTATGGTCTACTATAAAAACTTTCAAGACTTCATTCTCAAAGTTTCAAATCAAAATGTCACATATAGAGACAGGATTTTTTTTTTAACTTGAACTTTTAATTCAAGTTTCCAGTTAGTCCTTCAAATGGCCCAATGTGACAGAAGGGAATAAGAAGGTAGGACAACTTGAGAGACCTTTTCCCCTTCAGTCCACAAAGAACTGGACGGGAAATGTGGGAAGCCTTCCTTTAACCTCTGAGAACTACTTTTTATGCAATTAGGAGATAGGTCAACAACTGGGTTTCAAAGCCTCAAAATAAACATACCACTGGGGGTGCACTAGCAATGATATTTTAATATAAATGGCCTTTTAGGGAATAGCAAAGTTAATTTTGTATGGCTAACCGCTCTAGAAAGGCATTAAAAGCAAAGACACACAGTACGAAACTGCCATATTTCATCCAAGCCAAAGATACCAACAATTGTAAGATATATCCCAGAGACGTTAAAATTTGGAAAAAAATGTGCATCTTAGAGTAGATGAAATACAGTAAGTATGTGATAATTCCAGCTTTGGGGGTTATCCACTACATTATTTCAATTAGAACTGCAAACTACAATCCACCTCCTGAAGCCCGGTAAATGAAACATATGGTTAAATCTATACTTGACCACACAGAATTTCAGGCAATTATCTTAGTGTGTGGGGTAACAAAGTCTAGGTGGTTTCTGTAAAATCAGTCCTTTACATTCTGGGAGGGATATTTGTTGTCATAAACAACTTTTTATTAAGACCTCAAGGAGAAAACACAACTGAATGACAGTTATATTTTCATATCAGGATTCTTACTTCGTTAATTAATTTTTTAAATAGATTTTCTATGTTGATTTTTAAAAGTTAAGACACAGTTCACATGCCATAAAATTTACCATTTTAAAGCATGCAATTTAGTGGATTTTAGTGTGCAGCCATCATCACTATCTAATTCCAGAACATTTTCATCACCCCATAGAGAAGCCCAGACCCATTAGCAGTCATTCCCTATCCTTTTCCCGCCTCCCTCTTCCCCACCATGCAAGCCGCTGGCAACCATTAATTTACTTTTGGTCTCTATAGCCTTGCCTATTCCAAATATTTCACATAAATGGAATCATATAACCCTAACGCTGACCCTAACCCTTTTGTGTCTGCCTTCTTTCATTTACCAGGTTTTTGAGGTTTATCCAGGTTGTAGCACATGTCGGTACTTCATTTATTTTTATGGCTGAATAATATTCCATTGTATAGATATACCACATTTTGTCAAACCATTCATCAGCTGATGAAGATTTGGGTTGTTTCTCCTTTGGGGCTTTTATGAATAATATTACCGTGACCATTCACATACAAGTTTCTGCGTAAACATACATCCTCAATTCTCTTGGGTATAGGAGTGGAATTTCTGGGTCATATGGTAGCTTTATGTTTAACTTTCTGAGGAACTGCTACGTATTTTTTAAAGTGGCTGCACCATTTTACATTCTTATCAGCAATGTATGAAGGTTCCAATTTTTCCACATCTTCACCAACATTTATTATTACACTTTTTGAAAAATATAGTCATTCTCATGGGTGTGAAGTGTCATCTCACTGTGGTTTTGATTTGCATTTCCCTCATGGCTAATGAAGCTAAGCATCTTTTCACACGCTTATTGGTCATCTTCTTTGCATAAACATCTGTTAAAATCCTTTGCCCATTTTTCAGTTGGGTTGTCTTTTAATTGTTGGGTTGTAAGAGTTCCTCATATATTCTGAATACTAGACTACTATCAAATACAGATTTGCAAATATTTTCTCCAATTCTATGTATTTTCACTTTCGTGATAGTATCCTTTGAAGCAAAAATTTTTAAATTTTGATCAAATCCAATTACGCTACTTTATGCAATTAGAGATATGTCAACAACCAGGTTTCTGGTTTAAATGATTTCTCTGTTTAATTCTATAGTTACAAAAGAGACAACATCTACGAAGTAGAAAAATTACAGAATGCATAGTCAGAAGACACCCAATTAATTTTCTCATGAAACATTTATAATAAAAGAATTGTTCTTCTATACAAGTTAGGGCAAAACTGCTTGACAAGACATCAAAGTAAATCTGAGCAATTTCTTTGACAGTGAATAAAAGTTAGGACCATCTCTACATGGCCTACCTGATTATAGAATTTTCATATTTTTAAATATTTTAGAATCTGTATCTTGACTAAAGGCTAATATTATTAATTCACAGAACATCTTTGCATGGAATCATTTCTAAGGAATGTGGAGTTATACAAACATATTTCCCCTGTGACACCTCGAAACATGCTCAACCATTAAAAGAAAATTAATTTAAAAGACATCTGTGCCAATATGTGTATTTGCTTCTTCTACAGAGAGCTACAACAGCCAGAACCTCACTTTGGTAATAATAAAAAACGCTATGGTGACTTCCAAGCACCGTATAGTTTTTAAATGGAAAACAAACTGGAGAATCTTTGAAGGTTTGTCAGAAACTGCAACGTCTGGGTGGCAAGTGGGATTTCACTGGGCCCAAGGGACATTGCAAAACCCTCTTCCCAGCCATCTGTTGCTTTGTATCTGCAATTCTACTGGAAGCCAGTCAAAAAGAGGATAACAAGTGAAAACTATTTTGGCAACAAAATAAAAAATAAGAAACCCGAAACAAACATCTCCCCACAAACAGATTTTCTGTTGGATTCAAATCATACATGGCAGCAATTTTTAGAAAATGTACAAGCTAAACTCACTGAAAATGCCGAGAGAGATAGAATGAAGAATGAAAGGAAACCAGGAATGGACCCCTCTCCAGGAAGCAACTTGTCTGTTTAGTTGTGTTTCCTCATAAGACAGAAGTTCCTTGAGGGCAGAGACCAAGTCTTCTTCACTCTGTCCTCCTAGAACCTCAGGTATGGCTAAATATGTTAGGAGACGGTATAGGAAAGGATCATGTGATACAGATAGGAAATAAATGAGCTTGAATGAAAATACCTACAGTATGTGATTTAGGATGGGGAAAGAACAGTGACTGTGGAAGTGGTATTCTAGCATGAGGTCTTCAATAGCCGTTCATTCACTCATTCAGCAAATACTTGTGGAGAACTTACCATGGGTACTGTCTTACATGCCAGGGATACAACTATAAACAAAATGAATCAAATCCCTGCCCTCATGGAGCTTACAATTAAATGCTAATATTTATGGAGCATTGATCTGTGCCAGGCATTGTATTCAGAGCTTCATATGTGATCTCTCCTTTGATCTTCATGCCACTCCTATGGGATAAGCTGCTATTATTATTCTCACCTCACAGGTGATACAACTGAGGTTTAGGTTTAGGGACTTGCCTAGGTCCAGGAACCAGTGACTCAAACAAAGGTTTGCCTAGCCACTGAACCTCTAATCTTCACAGCTGCACACTCCATCAGAGATTCATTATGTGACTCTAAGACCACAAGCTTATAGCTGCTGTCATGCTGTTTAATTTTGGATGGCAATTATACAAATGAGTGCTATACCATCTTGTCCTATATTATACCAGTATAGTCATTAACAGATGAGAGAGAAAGCCTCAAGATCTGTAAAGTTTAAAGCCATGGACTCCAAAAAGGAAACTGTGTGTCTGTCTGATTGTTGTTGAAAGGAGAGAGGAAAGAGTTAGGAGATACAAAGTTAAAAGAGGTATTCATATGGGAAGAAACAATGCTATGAGTTTTTCTAAGATGGAAAAGCGCTATCTCCCAACAGAAATAAAGAATTGACTCTTGTCACCTAAAGAAAAGAAGAAAATAGGTAAAAGAAGAAATCTGTCAAACTCTGTGCTAGGGAGGTGTGTAAATCCCAAAGTGACTATTAACAGGAGACTGAAAATGCAAAAAGAAACTAAAAAACACTAGAGTATACATTATCTCTGATGGTCTTTCAGTAATTCAGACCCTGGAAAATAACTTATATTTTCATAATCCTCCAAGAATACTACATAAATCTGATTGTTACATAAAAGTTAATTACAGGTTATTGTTCTATCAAATGTCAGTTTATTTCAACCTTCAGTTCAAAAATTTAGAACACCCAAAGTCCCTCTTGAGTCCTGTGGCTACAACTTTCATGAAAACAGCTTAGGTGGCCTGTGACAGAACACAGGCAGACTGAGTATTTCTGGGAGAAAAGATACACTCTGAAGTATATGGCTATGGAGTCTGGTACTTTTTAATCTGTTTTAGCAATATCACATCTTCACTATTAAGACACAGTTGGTCATGCCTTTTTTTCTAATTATAATAATTTATAGCTTTTCTCTTAAAAGTAATTCTTATAGTTTTCATTATTCTGGGATATCAAAACTCTCAAAAGATGTAGAGATTTAGTAATTAGAGAAATACAAATCTCCCAAGGTCAAAATCAACATCACTGAAGGTTTTTAGGTAAGTGTGGAAAACAAGGAGACATTAAAATGACAACAGAATGCTATACATGTAAAATAATCCCAGTGAATCAGAGCTAGATGAGAAATTGCCGTATGATGTGCAAATTGCAGCCCAGAGGTGTGCTTCATTTCATTGAACAAATATTTACATAGTATAGAATAACAGGCTTTGTGCTACACATATGTAGACAGAGACATAATGGCACATTCTCAGCCTGTGATGAATTTACATTACAATTTGTTAAAATACATAATAATATACCATGTAATATTACTATAACATGATAATACACTATGTAATATTAATTTATTATGTGAAAAAAGCAAGGCAAAGTCCAATGCTAACATTTGCATAAAAAGGGGGAAATGGAGAAGAAAATATATATGAGTTTATGTATATATATGTATATATACATACACACATATATATGTGTATGTATATATGTATATATACATATACGTGTGTGTGTGTGTGTGTGTATATATATATATATATGTATATATCTCTGTAAGAAAACCCAATATGTATCTGTTGTGCTTATTTCAATTGTCTCCAGAAAGATAAAAGGTGTACCAGGATATTGCTTCCACCATTTCTACCATGACCATTAATGTTAGAAATACAAAAGCAGTAAACAATCACAAGTCTTCCCCACTTTTCCAAACCACTAATGTCACTCATAGGACTGTTTCAGCAACCTATTTTTTCCACATGGGATCACAAAATTTCACAAAGCTGAGAGTTGAAATAGAAAAGCATAAACTATCATTACATTCCTCCTACTCTGTGCCTACTGCACACATAATTATCAGCCATTTCCCTCATTAAATGCCTCCTAGTGGGTGTTAATGTAATGGAAGGTTCCATTCCTTAATAAAAAAAAAGTATTTATGGATAAGCGGTATGTGAACATTTATAAAACCCTGGGCATGACACTGAATTGAACCTCATCCCAGTTATGTGAAAACGGAAATATAAAGGAAAAACTTAAGTGTAGAAACACCAATAAATGATGGTACATGTAAATTAAAAGGAAGCCAAAGTGGTTATCAGGGAACTGGTGTTGAAAATGAAAGTAACAGGAGTTTTATCTGTCATGTTAGTTAGTAACCAGAGTTCTTAGCCTCACTCTTGCTAAGTGGTTACTTCTGTGGTGGTTAAGAATCCAGGGATTAAATTACCAATAATTATTACCTGAGTGAGCTTGGGTAAGTTATTTAACTTGCTTCAGTTTCCTCATTGGTTCAAAGCAGGGTAATAATAGAAATCAGTTAACACGGCTCCTATGAAGAATAAATAAATCATCTGGAATAGTGCCTGGCACAGATGTGCACAATAAATATTATCTACTATTATTATTTACTACATTCTAAAAGTATCAGCATTCCAAATGATGGGCCTGGGGTTATTAAGAATCAGAAATAAAGATGATACAAACAGATGAAGAGACATACCATGTTCTTGGATTGGAAGAATCAGCATTGTGAAAATGACTCTACTACTCAAAGCAATCTACAGATTCAATGCAATCCCTGTCAAACTACCAATGGCATTTTTCACAGAACTAGAACAAAAAATTTCACAATTTGTATGGAAACATAAAAGACCCCAAATAGCCAAAGCAATCTTGAGAAAGAAAAACGGAGCTGGAGGAATCAGGCTCTGTGACTTCAGACTATACTACAAAGTTATAGTAATCAAGACAGTATGGCACTGGCACAAAAACAGAAATATAGACCAATGGAACAGGATAGAAAGCCCAGAGGTAAACCCACACACATATGGTCACCTTATTTTTGATAAAGGAGGCAAGAATATACAATGGAGAAAAGACAGTCTCTTCAATAAGTGGTGCTGGGAAAACTGGACAGATACATGTAAAAGCATGAAATTAGAACACTCCCTAACACCATACACAAAAATAAACTCAAAACGGATTAAAGACCTAAATGTAAGGCCAGACACTATTAAACTCTTAGAGGAAAACATAGGCAGAACACTCTATGACATAAATCACAGCAAGATCCTTTTTGACCCACCTCCTACAGAAATGGAAATAAAAACAAAAATAAACAAATGGGACCTAATGAAACTTAAAAGCTTTTGCACAGCAAAGGAAACCATAAACAAGATGAAAAGACAGTGCTCAGCGTGGGAGAAAATATTTGCAAATGAAGCAACTGACAAAGGATTAATCTCCAAACTTTACAAGCAGCTCATGCAGTTCAATATCAAAAAACAAACAACCCAATCCAAAAGTGGGCAGAAGACCTAAATAGACATTTCTCCAAAGAAGATATACAGATAGCCAACAAACACATGAAACAATGCTCAACATCACTAATCATTAGAGAAATGCAAATCAAAACTACAATGAGGTATCACCTCACACCAGTCAGAATGGCCATCATCAAAAAATCTACAAATAATAAATGCTGGAGAGGGTGTGGAGAAAATGGAACCCTCTTGCGCTGTTGGTGGGAAGGTAAGTTGATACAGCCACTATGGAGAACAGTATGGAGGTTCCTTAAAAAACTAAAAATAGAACTAGTATTTGACCCAGCAATCCCACTACTGGGCTTATACTCTGAGAAAACCATAATTCAAAAGGAGTCATGTACCACAATGTTCATTGCAGCACTATTTACAATAGCCAGAATATGGAAGCAATCTAAGTGTCCATTGAAAGATGAATGGATAAAGAAGATGCAGCACATATATACAATGGAATATTACTCAGCCATAAAAAGAAAAGAAATTGAGTTATTTGTAGTGGGGTGGATGGACCGAGAATCTGTCATACAGAGTGAAGTAAGTCAGAAAGAGAAAAACAAATACCATATGCTAACACATATATATGGAATCTAAAAAAAAAAAAGGTTCTGAAGAACCTAGGGGCAGGACAGGAATAAAGACGCAGACGTAGAGAATGGACTTGAGGACACGGGGAGAGGGAAGGGTAAGCTGGGACGAACTGCGAGAGTAGCATGGACTGACATACAGTACCCAATGTAAAATAGATAGCTAGAGGGAAGCAGCCGCATAGCACGGGGAGATCAGCTAGGTGCTTTGTGACCACCTAGAGGGGTGGCATAGGGAGGGAGATGCAAGAGGGAGGAGATATGGTGATATACGTATATGTATAGCTGATTCACTTTGTTATAAAGCAGAAAGTAGCACACCATTGTAAAGCAATTATACTCCAGTAAAGGTGTTTTTAAAAAAAAGAATCAGAAATACCATCACAGCTGTAAGAGACTAAATGAATTATATAAATAAAGAAATCTGTGCACGTGCATGCATGTATATAGAGAAACAGTTTCTTAATCTGATTATTCAATTAGTCATAAGAAAATTTTTCTATCCAGGCTAGTTAGCAAAATTTAATTGCCTTCATTAAATGAGGTGTTGAAAAGTCATTAGGACTACATTACAAATTCCTATTGTCAAAAAGATGCTTTAAAAGGTATTCTGACAAAATACGCATGAGAATAAGACTTGGATGAGGGACGAACAGCTGGAGATGAACAAACACAGAAAGTTCCCTACGGAATCTCATATGACCTCAGCCAAACCCAGCAAGTATCAAGAGATTGTAGAAATTGAACTTCTGGTTTTATTTCAGCCTTATTCTGGGTCCTGAAAATTCCCTTTCTTTTTTAGTATTTTCTATTATCTCTCTTTTCTAGTGAGGGTACAGTTTACTAATGTTGGAAGTAATGTCCAAAAAAGTTTGTAAGTTGTCACTGAAATCTCATGACTATGCAAATGCTCAGAGTTTTAGCATAAATAATCATCACTACCCCAAACTGTGTTGCCGAATGAACCACGCAAAGCCACAGCTGTGAGATTAAGTACAGAAAGGACAGATCTCCACTTCTGGCACAACTTCAAATGCCTCATCAGAGACAGAGAAATGTCAAACACAAAGTTTACACTGAAGCACTACAGCTCCCAGGGACAGGGAAGAAACTACCAGTGCATTCTGTATGGTAAACTACTTAACACACTTCACCCCTCATGCATTGTAAAAAGGACTGGCTTGCAGAAACTTCGTTTGAGTGACTTTACGGGGCTCCATGAGTCACTTTCATGCTGTGCGGAAACCCAGCTTGACAAGCTGCACATCCAAATGTGGCTGTTTCAATAAGATCTGGTGTGATCTCTGGTCCTGTTCCTTTCTCTGACCGTGGTTATACCATTCCTGTTGCACTAATCCAAAGAGCAACTCACAGAGCTTCCAGAATGATATTCTCCTTTTAATAACAGCTGATCTTCTGAATTCTGGATGGCGAAGGTTCTAGTGGATTCTAGTCCACAGTACATGTGTAAAGTTTTAACCTTATCTGCTGACACAGAGAAAGTTACTCATGGAAGAACTATCTTTGATGCATTGCACACAGTCTGGCTGTGCTGAGATAGTTGTTTGAAATGAAGAAGCAAATGTGCTAAGCATTGCTTGTAAATAGAAATGTTAAAAACACTGGTTGAAGTTAAAAGATATAATGGTAACAATGAAAAAGGTAAACTTAAGGGAGGACAGAGGAGATGCAGCAGGCACCGAGGGCTCGTGCCAAGGCCACATTAAAAAAAACAAAAAACAAACAAACAAAAAAAACATAAGAAGTTTCTTCTTAAGGGAAACTCAGAGTGCACCTGTCCCCAGATTTTGGCACCCAAGGCAAAAGGGATGTCAATTTCCTATCCAGGCTTCTTGTTGGAAGATTTCTTTCTTCATTTTTGGAAAGTTTTCTCCTTGTTAGAAAGTTTCTGGAGCACAGAGAGCCAGCTGCCATATCATGAGGACACTCAAACAGCCCTATGGAGAGGACCATGTAGTGGGAAACTGAGATCTCCAGGTAACAGCCTGTTAGGAACAGAGGCCACCTGACAATATCCTTGTGAGTGATCTTGGAAGCAGATTTTCCAGTGGTGGTAAGGCCTTTAGATGACTGCAACCCCAGCCAACACCTTCACTGCAGTGTCATGAGCGATCCTAAAACAGAACCATCCAGCTAAGCTGCTCCTGCTTTTTTAACCACGGACATAATAAGAAAATAAATGTTTGTGTTTTAAGCCATTAAAAAAAAAAAAAGGAAAGGGTAAACTTCAAAAGAACTTAAATAAACTTGAAAAGCTTAAAACTTATGTGAAAAACACTTTTAAAACACTGCTCTAAAACACAATTGCAGATTTGAACGAATGGAAAGATATCCCTGGTTCTTGGTTAGGACATCTCCATCTCAACATTATCAAAATATACCTGTGATCTCTAAGTCAATTTATAAATTTTGTGAAATCCCAATAAAAACACCAAGGAGCCATTTTTTTCTGGAAATAAACAAATTGACTTTACTAAATACTAAAGTTCATATGAAAAAATAACTGCACAAGATTATCTAAGGAAAACAATGTAAAGAAAGAGCTGTGAGGGAATAGCTAAAAGAAATATTAAAACCTACTACAAAGTCTCTATAACTAAAATGGTATGGTCTTGGAACACAAATAGACCTATGAAACAGAGGAGCAAGTCCAGAAGGAGAACTGACAGATGGAAATTAGTATATGATAAGGTGCATCCCAAAATGTGGGAATAAAGATGGCTTTTTAATATAGGGTATTTGGACAACTGGATAGTCATTTGAAAAATGATAAATTTTGATCCATTCTTCATGCTGCCCATAAGCACAAACTCCAAATTAATAAGATATTTTTAAAATAAAATTATGCAATTAATTTTTTTAAATGGATGAATTCTTAAATAATTCTTCTATAACCTGAAAGTTAAAAAGGCTTTCTAATTATGACTCAAAATCCAGATGCAATTTAAAAAGACTGATATATTCGATTATCTTAAAAAAAATGCATGGCAAAAAACACTGTATGCAAAGACAAAAGACAACACATTAGAAGAAAATATTTGCAAGTACATCCTAGATAAAGCACTAATATCTCTAATTCATAAAGAACTTTAAAAAACTGATCAAAAACAGACCAAAAATATTACAGAAAGATGTACAAAAGATATGAATAAAAAATTCCCATGAAAGATATAAATGACATTAAAATATGATAAGATGTTCAACTTCACTTAAAAGAGAAATCATATTAAAACAATATTGAAATAACTCACCCATCAGATTGGCAAAAAATCAAAAGCTTGACAATACAGTCTGTTGTGAGGCTGAAGAGAAACAGGCCTTCGCCTACATGGCTGGTGGGAAGGTAAAAGGGTACAACCCATATGGATGGGGAATTTGGCAATATCTAACAAAACTAAATCACTTCCCTTGACCCAGCAATACCATGACTACAGTTTATCCTGATCATATATTTCCAACATGTGTACATAGGGTTACCCATTGCACCATCATTTGTAATCACAAAATATTAGAAATTACCTAAATATCCAACCACAGGATGTGGTTAAATAAAGTATGGTGCATTCGCACCATGAAATATTAGGCGAATGTAGTAAAGAACAAGAAAGCTCTCTGTGAACTAATATGGAATAATTTCCAGGACATATTAAGTAAAAAAAGCACAGTATAAAACAGTACATACAGTATGCTGCCCCTGTGTAAGAAAAAGGGGGAAGTAAGAAATCATACATTTCCCTGCTTATTTTTGCAAAAGGAAACACAGGAAGAATAAATCAGAAACCAGTAAAATTAGTTACCGACAAAGGAATGAATGAGGTGGGTGGAATACAAGTTGAAAGCGATGGAGGAGTGAGTAACATTTCTGAACACATCTTCTGTATAATTTTAAACGTGGAAGAATGTTAATGTTGCACATATTCAAAAGTACAATTAAATCAATAAACTTCACAGAGAACCCTGAAACTGACTGCAAACAAATAAACATATGATCCCAACTGAAAAATAGAACCATGTTGTGGCACGGGTAGGCAGGTGAGGGAAGAAGTGATCCAAGTAACTTGAGAACACAATGCTTTGATAAATACCTTCAGTCCGGGAAGAAAAAGAACTGCAAGCAAACCTTGAACTATATTTCGTAGGCTTCGTTTACATAGTGCTATGAGTATAGCAATTCTGAAACTGCTTTTTTCTTTTTGTTTGTGCACTGTAGGATTAAGCAAATGGAGTAAATGTGTTGACTTTGCTGAGAGACAGGGCTCTCGCTGTGAAAAAGTGAAATGCAGTTTTTTAAGGAACCTCCATACTGTTCTCCATAGTGGCTGTATCAATTTACATTCCCATCAACAGTGCAAGAGTGTTCCCTTTTCTCCACACGCTCTCCAGCATTTATTGTTTCTAGATTTTTGATGATGACCGTTCTGACCTGTGTGAGATGATATCTCATTGTAGTTTTGATTTGCATTTCTCTAAATTAATGATGTTGAGCATTCTTTCATGTGTTTGTTGGCAGTCTGTATATCTTCTTTGGAGAAATGTCTATTTAGGTCTTCTGCCCATTTTTGGATTGGGTTGTTCTTTTGTTATTGAGCCTGCTTAAAAAACTACAAATAGAACTGCCATACGACCCAGCAATCCCACTACTGGGCATACACCCTGAGAAAACCATAATTCAAAAAGAGTCATGTAAGCAACCTAGCCAGGACATGGAAGCAACCTAAGTGTCCATCAACAGATGAATGGATAAAGAAGATGTGGCACATATATACAATGGAATATTACTCAGCCATAAAACGAAACGAAATTGAGTTACTTGTAGTGAGGGGGATGGACCTAGAGTCTGTCATACAGAGTGAAGTACGTCAGAAAGAGAAAAACAAATACCGTATGCTAACACATATATATGGAATCTAAGAAAAAAAAAAGGTCATGAAGTACCTAGGGGTAAGATGGGAATAAAGACACAGACCTACTAGAGCACTGACTTGAGGATATGGGGAGGGGGAAGGGTAAGCTGTGACAAATTGAAAGAGTGGCATGGACATATATACACTACCAAACGTAAAATAGATAGCTAGTGGGAAGCAGCCACATAGCACAGGGAGATCAGCTAGTTGGTTTGTGACCACCTAGAGGGGTGGGATAGGGAGGGTGGGAGGGAGGGAGACGCAAGAGGGAAGAGATATGGGAACGTATGTATATGTATAACTGATTCACTTTGTTATAAAGCAGAAACTAACACACCATTGTACAGCAATTATACTCCAATAAAGATGTTTTAAAAAAATGTGAAATGCAAATATGGAATGGGACAAAGGCAAGGAGGAACCCTGGGGGTTGGAGTAGAATGGCAGGTACATATATTCATCTACTAGACATATATATAGTTATATAACTAATGATATAACTATATATAGATATAACACCCATTTTCTAATGTATATATGCTTCTAATATGAATTTGTATGTATGTGCGTTTTTATTTATTTGTATGTATGTTAAAAAAAATTATTTTTTTCCTAATTTTGTCTGCTGAAGGGCCTAGAGGCTATGACACATCATTAACAATGAGTATACCTAGTGCCTAGATCTTGGTTTCTATATACCACTCCCCACTGAAAGGAACCAGGGAATTAAAAAAAAAAAAAAAAGGGTGATTCCAGGGATGAAGCAAGAAAGGCATAAGATGAGCCTGGAATATTTTGCTGTGCCAGAAAGTAAGGAAATGTCCCAAAATAATGAGCCATGTCAAATGCATATGGGAGCCAGCTTGAAGAGGCTAACACCTGCCAGATCTGAGACAACTGGCACCAAGATTAGTGAATTATAATACATTGATTAAATAGGAATCCATACTGATAATAAATAGATAAATATATACATAGACAGCTAGGGGAGAAGAGAGCTTTTCCTTCTCGTAGAATGTCAACTAATGAGTAGACATATGGTGGAGGTAAACACCATTTTTTTGGTAGCCATCACTGTAAGAACGGTATGAGCAAGAATCAATGGGTGATAGTTTTATGTGGAGCAAGATATGTGCATTGTTTCAAAGCAAATGACCATAAATTGTTTTATTAGTTGCAAGGGAGAACACAGTAACTATATTACAGGAAGAAAACCAACAAAACCTTGACCAGGTGATTAACATCACAACTGAAGAGGGATGGTTCTGTATATGGTACCCTGAGAAATCTACAACTTCACTTATGTAGTATCCTAATGGAGGGGAATGGTGCGTAAACTGAATCTAACCCATTGAATAAGTGGATGGAGGATGGTGGAAGCCAGGTTTCTAACTGTTGGTGTGGAAGTATACAGAAAACCAAGGGGAATGAGGTTAGAATGAGCCACATGGTAATGAATTAGAGTTGGAGACATCAGTATAAACTAATGTTTCGCTTAATCTGAATAGAGATGGTTTTATAATGGAAATATTCATAAATGTGTATATTTACGTGGCTTTATATACATACATATATTTCCTTGCTTTGTTAGCTGAGAGGGTCTAGAAGAATAACATCCCAACAGCAATGAGCATACTAAGCACCATATCTTGATTTCTAATACCATTCTCCAGTGAAAGGAACCAGGGCTCCTTGAAGAAATAGCTGATTCTAGGACTGAGGCAGGAAATGTAAAGAAAACCCATAACTCCAGGCTAATCATGAGAAAAACATGAGAAAAATCTCAGTTGAGGAACATCCTACAAAATACCTGCACAGTACTCCTTAAGAATATCTAGGTCATCAAAAATACCGAGTCTGAGAAATTGTCATAGCCAGGAGAAACCTAAGGAGATATGATGACTAAATGTAATATGGAATCCCGGAGGGATCCTGGAACAGAAAAAGAATATTAGGCAACACTGCTAATTTTACTATTTAAAAATTTCCAGGACTTCCCTGGTGGCGCAGTGGTTAAGAATCCGCCTGTCTATGCAGGGGATACAGGTTCGAGCCCTGGTCCAGGAAGATTCCACATGTCGCAGAGCAACTAAGCCAGTGTGCCACAACTACTAAGCCTGCGCTCTAGGGTCCGCGAGCCACAACTGCTGAAGCCCGCACGCCTAGAGCCTGTGCTCTGCAACAAGAGAAGCCACTGCAATGAGAAGTCCACACACCGCAACGAAGAGTAGCTCCCGCTCACTGCAACTAGAGAAAAGCCCACG
The DNA here is from genome assembly GCF_008692025.1 of Phocoena sinus. Taxonomy (NCBI): domain Eukaryota; kingdom Metazoa; phylum Chordata; class Mammalia; order Artiodactyla; family Phocoenidae; genus Phocoena; species Phocoena sinus. Next base: position 74,062,754 of record NC_045767.1, read on the forward strand.
TGCAACAACGAAGACCCAGTGCAGCCAAAAAGAAATTAATTTTAAAAATAATATTGTTTTAACAAATTTCCATATTTGAATATATTAATTTGGGTTTCTGATTTGTTACATGGATTTTATGAACGATTATATTTCAAGACCACTTGTATTTCACAGTTTATCATGTTCAAAAACCAATGTCATATAAAGATTAAGATAAAACATTTATTGTTCTATTCCTGAGTGTATTAGGAAGTAACTGCATACTTAGTATCATGATGAATACATTACGGAAAGTGAAAGAAGTAAAAAGTATGAGCTCCCTATTCTCAAGAACAAGCTACAGAGGGAAGTAGGAGGTTAGTCTGAGATAAATTGCACTTAAAAATAACCGCAGTGAAAGTCATTTAGAACTCCTCGGCAGAAGTGGAGAAGGCTTCATGGACTGCTGGATATTGAGCTAGGCCTGGAATTCTGATGTCAGTAGAAGGTATGGAAAAGGGTTTATGGAAGAACTTTGGAGTTCTACTTTATGAATCACTTTGCTATACTGCCCTGCAATAAACGTCACTCAAAAAATGATTAATGACCAAGTGAATGGATGAAAGAAAGAAGAAGGGAACGTAGAATGGAAGAAAGGAGGGAGAGAGGAAGGAAGGAATCAGGATGCACTAAAATCTCTAAACTACTTTAACCCTACAACATCAAGCTTCTAGCCTTAATGCATAAATTAATTTAAATGGAAGCATTTAGATAAGATTCTCAACTTTGATTTCAACATCACCTCACTATAAGCATGACTGGGATTTACTGTGCAGCCAGTAGGGCTCAGCATCCCAGGCCCGTATAGGTGAGTAGAGAAAGTAGGGAGTCCTGGCATCTGCCATCAAAGGGTCTGCAAGCACCATCTGAGCCAAGTGGGAGCCCTGACCATTTGCAATGTAAGCTCTCCAACCTATTCTCCATTCCAGGGACATAAACTATTCTCAGTACGTTCTACTGAAGTAGTGTGATATGGCAGTTAAGGGTACAAGTTTGGGAATCAGGTCAGTTTTGAATTCCTGGTTTGCCACTCACTAGCAAAGCTTTGTTATTTCCCCAAGCTTTAGTTCCCTCATGGAGAAAATGGAGACTAGTAGATTCTTTGGGATCACGGAGGATTATTCCATCCACCTCTAAACCCAGTTTCTCTAATCCACCCATTTCTGTCAATTGCTACTGCCTAAATCAAATTACCATACTCTCTAGCCTATACTACTAGGACAACAGTGTTCTCACTGTTCTTACTATCTCACCTACGCTTACTCATTCTCGCTCCCATCCCATCCACTCTCCACACCAACCATAGGATCCCATTTAAAGTACAAATCTGATTACGTCCACTCAAAACCTCTTGCTGGCTTACCATAGCTCTTAGAATAAAACCCAAACCCCTTTAACTTACAAGACCTCGTATAATTCTGTTTACTCCCATTACTTTAGTCACATTTGCCTTTCCATCTACTTCCTGACCCCAAACCCTCTGCTTTTTGCTTAAGAATTCAACCCAAATGATGTCTCTTAAGGAAGCCTTCCTTGACCTCAAGACAAACCTGGTGGTCTTAGTGCTGCTCCCCAAATATTTCTGGGTTTCCTTCTTCTAGGCACACAGCAGAACTACTTCTCCTGTCCCCTGTAAGTTAGGACAGATCATATTCTCACTCTGGTCAATGAAATGTGAGCAGAAGCTACAGTTACTTCTTAGTAAAAGGTTCAAAAGTTAGTCCTGTCTTCCATACTTTTTCCTCTTCTCCTGAGAATGGCCATGTGCTTGTTGGTGGCTGCTCTGTCAACCTGTGTCCCTGATTGAGGAAGACAAAAATACTAACACAGAACAAATCCTTCAGCCCACTCTTTGATAGACATGCAGTATAAACAAGAAATAAATTTCATTGGTTTAAGCCACTGAAAATTTCAGGTTGTTTTTTTTATTTCAAAATAATCTATCCTATCATGACTGGTAGATTTTAAATTAGAAACCCCACTAGAATGCTCTCCCCACTAATAGTCTCCTCTGTAACACTTTTCACATTGCAATCACATAATTACATGGGAGTCATTTGTTTAATAACCCTTCTGCTAGAATACAACCTCCACCAGGGCAGGGAACTGTTCTCTTGCTCGCTTCTAAGCCCAAGCACTTCACACGGTACCTAACATAATTCTCAATAAAAACTGCATGAATGAACAAATTAATTCAATGAGATGATGTGTATAAAGTTATTAGTATAGAACAAAGATCTAGAAAGTGCTCAATAATGATGAGCTATTATTTTTTCTTTTCTTTCTTCTTCTTTTTCTATATAATTATAACAATTTAATTAGCAACAGTTTAGTGTAATGATTAAGAGTTGGACTCTGAACCAGACTCCCCAGGATCTGAATCCTAGCTCCCCACTTGCTAGCTATGTGACTTGGGCAACTTAAAGTTTCTGTTCCTGAGTTTCCTCATCTGTAAAATACAGGACAATAAATGTACATGCCTTATAGGACTGTCATAAGTATTAATTAATTTGCAACAGACCTAAAATTATGCTTGGCACATATATGTAAGGAATATGTGCTTATTAAATATATACATACATACCACACATACTTTATTAATATGTAGCAGCTTCTGTTGAACTACATATCCACTCCTCCCCAAAACAGATGCATAGAGAGGCTCTGGGTTAGATGAAGTAACCACACTCCATCATTTATCTCCCATTACAAAACCTGTACAGAGTGCATGAAACCAGAATGCAAGAGACCAGACTTTCAAATCCCATCAAATTGGTGGGAAGTATACCATTTCCATCCCTTGTTTCCCCCAGACTGAGCTCAAAATATCCCCAAACCCAGAAATTAGAATGATTGTAGATTTCTCATCAGAAACCACTGGAGTCCAGAAGAAAGTTAAACAACATTTTTTAAGCGCTAAGAGAAAAGAACTATATTCAGTGAAAGTATTCCTTAGGATTGCAGGTGAAGTCAATATTTTCAGATGAAAGAAAATTAAGAGAATTCATTTTCACTAGACCTGTTTTTAATATATGTGAATAATGTTTCTATGTTCCATTTGAAGTACTAAAATATTAAGTTGATATATTAAGTATGTATATTGTAATCCCTAGAGCAACCTCTAAAAACACTATACAAAAAAATAGAGTCAGGGCTTCCCTGGTGGTGCAGTGGTTGAGAGTCCGCCTGCCGATGTGGGGGACACGGGTTCGTGCCCCAGTCTGGGAGGATTCCACATGCTGCAGAGCGGCTAGGCCCATGAGCCATGGCTGCTGAGCCTGCACATCGGGAGCCTGTGCTCCACAACGGGAGAGGCCACAACAGTGAGAGGCCTGCGTACCAAAAAAAAAAAAAAAAAAATAGAGTCAAACACAAAATATATAAATATGCAATACTAAAAAGCGCTCAAACCACCCAAAGGAAGGAAGGAGAGGGAAAACAGAAGAATGAGAAATACAAGAAACAAACAGAAAACAAATAATAAAATGGAAGACCTAAATCCAAAAATTTCAATAATTACAATAAATGTAAATGGTCTAAACACACCAAATTAAAAGATATAGATTACAGAAAGGATTAAAAAATAAAAGGAAAACAGGTTTATAGACAAATTGGAGCACGAGATGAAGAAAATAGTCAATATAGTTAGGAGACTTAGAAGCATGTCATTCAAGAAAAAAAATGAAAAAAATAAGATCAACCCAAGGAAGAAAAGATTGAGACATGTATCTTTAAATTATTTTAAAAAATGTACAGTGAGAACCTGTTGTTACCTATGCCAGATTCATGCTAGAAACTTCCACACACATAAAAGTAGCATAAGATTTGCTTTTATCCCTGATTCCCAGAAGGCCGAATTAATAAGCATCAATCAGAGGTAGAAAGGTTATCAATCACTATAAGAAGCCAAAGAGAACGCAGACCATGTTCTCTCATTGGTAATATCTTCACTAGAGCTGGACAAATATTGAAATTGGGTGATATGTGGGAGGAACTTAAAGAAAGGCAATTATATCAATAATTTAATCTTTTATTACTGAACCTGGATATGTAGCTGACAGATTCTTTCCACTTTGGACTTGCTAATTTACATTTCTTTCCCTAACATGTCTATTTATAGTGTGGGAATAAAGAAGACCATAAAACTCTCTTCAGCAGGTTTCTACAGACACTGGCCTTCTAAAAACTGCTGACAATGGGCTGCTTGCTCCTGAATAAAAATAAAATGCTTCAGAGGACGTGTTTAGTTTTTAATCTGCCCAGCATTCATCCTTTCTTCTGATATCCTTATCTCTTTCATTCTGTCCATGAGCATTGGATGGGCTAATTTCTCCTCCAGCTCAAGGATAAAGATGAGACCTTCACCTAACCAAACAGAGCACTGAATTCCTAGGCCACAGGATTGATTCAGAAATGGGCACATCATCTAACTATAGCTATTCAGAGTAAATAATAGGACTCTTATTTGAGAAACCAGGATAGAAATACCTCTTGTTTTTCTTTGTAGATGAACCTGGAGGATGTATAGTAGTCAGGATAGACTAGATTATGTTATAGTAAAATGCCAAAAGCTCAGTGACTTAATGTAACAAAAGTTCTCCCTCATACTACATGTCTATCATGGATCAGCAAAGGAACTCTACTCACTGAAGTCATTCAGGGACCTAAGCTGATGGAGACTCCATCTTGACAAGTTTCAACAATCACCATGGTGGGGAGAAGGGGACATAGTGAATAATGCACTGGATCATAAAAGCTTCTGACAAGAAGTGACACATGCCTCTCATGTACATATTTTATTGGTCAAAGCAAATCACATCACCATACCTAACGTCAGGAGACAAAGGAGCATAATCCTACCATCTACCCAGAAGGAAGAAAGCTGGAAATATTTTATGAACAACTAACAGTTATACAGGATATAAACCTGGAATCACTAGGCGTGTAGAGAAGAACACGGGCAGAGGTGAAGGAGTCCGGATAACACAGTTTGAGTTTCTGGATCCAGCTGTACCTGAAGCTGGATGGCCTTGGACTCTTAGTTTATGTGAAACAATAACCTCTGTTTTTTCCTTAATTCAGTTGGGTTTTCTTCCATGTCTGACAACTGAAAGAATCCTGAACCACATGCTTCTGAACAAACAACAGAGCCAGAACAGTACTTCTGGATTGTGAGGAAGATGGTAGAAGGAGGACAGACGTTAACATATCCTTGAAACACCAACAGGTTTTTAAGCAACCACAGAGCCTCTAGCTGCTACCACCTTGTCACATATCTTGGATTCTGTATGGGATAAAAGTTGAAAGCACTATTGGACATAGAAGGCCAAAGGTGTATTAATTCTAACTGCACCTACACAAAATTTCTGCATCTTAACAGACTCTAAAAAAAAAAAAAAAAAAAAGACCAAGGAGAGGGGTTTTTTTTTTTTCCCCTACACTCAGTGTAACTCAAAACCTGCCCAGAAACCAAATCTGTGGAAACTTGAGGATCCCAGGCCATGCTGGCTCCTCTTGAGTCTCTGTGTCCCAGCCCAAGGAGAGCTGAACAAAAGAGCACACTTCAACTTACCACTTCCAGGATCTGTCTCACCAGCCCCAGAGCAGCTTTGAGGAGAAGAGTCTTGACTCCTGCAACACTTACTTGAGACTATTAATCAGGTAGAGAAGGGGTGCAGCCTTGTCTTCAGAGACAGAGCCTTTGGGTAGGCAAGGCTGGGCTCAAATCCTGCCTCTGCTACCTCCCAACTGGGTGCCCTTGGGAGCTTCTTAACCTCTGATCCTCAGATTCCTCATCTGTATTGAGGATGGGGGTGGGGCGCAGTGGTGAATAGCATCTACCTCAGAGGTAATAGGTGATTTTAAAAAGGTGAAGCGTTCTCTACAAGGCCAAGCACTAACAGGCCTTCGCCTGCTACTTCCTTCCCACCTTGCTCTCCTTCTTCTTAATTTGCAGGTGTAGAAGGGGAGCCTGCTGGTGTGCAGGCAGACTAGGAATTCCATTAGAGAAAGAGCTCTTGATGAGCTTTGCAAAAACTGGTCACGTCCAAGAACAAGTCCACCAACCCTGGTTTGTATTCTGTTCATTTCTCCTTTTACACATTTCTTTATACATACAAGCAGCACAGATAATTATATACATGGAAAATCAACGAAGGGTTTCTTCAAACAGTGAGAAGATAGTAATCAGCAAGACCTATTTTTCTATCCAACCAGATGGATAGAGACTGTTAACAAATAAAACAAAAAGACAAGGGGACCTTTCATGGAAAATCTTAGATTTTTTTTTTTTTTCCTTAAAGAAAAATTTCCAGAAAGAGCACACTGGACTTCCATTTCAGTAAGCTGCACTCAATTCACCAACCGCCGCCCCCCCCAACATTTATTGAGTATTTCCTGTATGCCAGGTACTAGGTAGAATGAATGTGATATAAATACGAGTAAGAAGTAATGCTGCCATTAAAATATTGTACAAGCTCCTTCAGGGCAGGGGCTTTCTCTTGTTCTCCACTGTATCCCCAGAACCCACTCCTGTCTGGCACGTAGTAGGCACTCAGTAAACACATGGTGACTGGTGAAATGATGGGCTTGAGTCCATCACAGTCTACCAGGAGTTAAAAGTACGTAATATCAGTCATATCAGTGACTGCATATCTCCATCTATAAGTAGATGGTGATTAGATCAAGAGGTTTGGTGAAACCTAAAATCTGAAATGAGATATGATCACAAAGAGAGCTCATTCAAATATTTCTATCAGAAAAAAAAGTGTTTAGAAAATGCTTTGATGACATAAGATCTCATAACTGAATACGTGGAGTTCACTCTAGAGCATGGCACAATAATAATAACGGTAATCGTACGATTTACCGAGTACTCACTGAGGGCAGCCCAAGCATTGGTCCTCCCCCACTGTGTGAGGGTGGTACCCGTGATTCCCAGCTTCACAGTGGAAGAAACTGAAAGCTAAGAAACAGCCAAGGTCACGGGCCTAATCGGCAGGGACACTTTCAATTCTGACTCTCAAAGACTTCCTTCCACACCTCCCTCCCCTCTCTTTCATCCACCATTTACACACATTTACTTCCTCTTGTAACTGGCAAGGCATCCACTTTTTTTTTTTTTTAATGGAAGTCTTTTGTTTCAGTAGTATCCGTATCACTTGGGGTTCAAAAGCCACTTTGGAACCAAATATAACTGATAGAATTTGCTTTTCTCTTGTAGACCTGAAAGGAATCTTTAAGAAACTGGAAAGAAAAAGGCCCAACACGACAACGTTTGCCCCTGAAATTGAGTTTCTGTCCAAAGTAAGTAAGAGGGTGGACTATAGGGAGAGATGGTCATAAAGCCAGTTTAAAAATCCCTGTGGTTTGATGGCTAAGAAAAAAAAATCGTTCCTTAAGGTCAACAGACACTGTTAGCCTTGTGGAGGACTGCCAGTGTTTGGAGAGGCATGTCTTAGTCCTGAAGTGTGCTTTCATTTCAGAACTTTCCAAACTCCTGAAGAGTGCTGTGATCTCCTGTGGAAAACAGATAAATTGAGGTATTCCAATAACCCAGACAAAACCCAGACCCCTGGGGCCAATCAGGCAGTGACATCAGACAAATTCCAAAGTTGGCCTTTACCACAAGGCGCTTACACAGAAACCAGCGTCTTGTTTTCCCTCAGTAATCAGGTGTGAGAGAGTGTTGGCTTTTTATAGAATAGTAATTACTATGGGAAGGTAATGACCTTCCCTCACAAAGGCCCCATCTACCTTTCATAACCAGGAAAGCAACTGGATCCTTGTGTGTGTCGCTGACAGTGTCTTTTCTATCAAATCAAAGTTGACCATAACAATTGTTCAGTGAAATCATCCCAAAAGATAAATCAAATCTCATCACTTCTTTGATTAAAACTTTCAAATTAAACATGGTTATTTGGTTATTTTGGGAGATCTGAATTCAAGTTATCAATGGGAAATTAAAAAAAAAAAAAAATCTTGGACCATACATTAAGGGGGGGAAAAGTATCCAATACTTTTACAATCTGGTGACAAAAGGACTTTGCTATTCTCCAAGTATTCAATGCACGTAAGACAAAACTAAATCACAAAATAGTTCTTAGTGGCTACATCCTCATAACTCAAGACAGATACGACTGCTGTTGTCACTACCACCACCAAGACAGCAGTTGTCATTTACTGAGCACTCACAATGTGCCCAGCACAGTTTTAACAATGCTATGATGTAGGTGCTACTAGGATACCCATTTTGCGGATGAGAAAATGAAGACACAGGAACGATACATAACTTGTAGGGCCACATGATGAATAAGGATTTCGACTCAGGCAATCTGTGGAACTCTAGTCCTAAACCACTGTAACAGGGCCATTAATAACTTGTTTTGGGTCTGGTAGGGCAGAGCCAAGGTGCTAGTAACAAAATGAGGGTTCACGGTTAACACCAAAGGTCTCTGGGGCCCAGAAGTCCAGACGTGGCAGAGACGTGGGATGTAGTCCCTGTTTCACAGCCCACAGTGAGAGAAATAGACGGTATCAGGTTAGAGAGATGGTCAGACCCAACTGAACCCAAGAGGACTTTTTGCCTGGATGAGAAGAAAGAAAATTTGTTGACATTTTATAAGGTCACTGAAGTTTAAGGTCTCCAAAAGGGCTTCAATATAAAGTGGTCAAGGTATCCCATCACAAAATAGAAGTAAAGCCCCGTATTTCATGGAAAGTAAAAAAATTGCTGTCTGTCTTCCAAGCTCTGCATGTATTTACAGAGTGCCGTTAATATTCCCAAACTGCCCCATGATGTCTCTTCTTCCAGCCAGACACATGACCTTGGGTCCCCAAACACCTGGACCTCTAGTTGCAGAGTCAATCATTTAGCAGATGTTTGCCAAGTGGCTACTACGTGCCACAGCTTGTGCTTGACACATTCCTCTAAAAACACTTATAAATGTGTGGATCTCAAGTTCCTGTTTATAAAAACATGATGCAATGATAAGTGAACTATCTCCAAACTAGTCAGGATGGCCGCTTGTCCTTCTCTTCCATTCCGCTAACAGGCAGGTGGAGGGAGAACACGGCAGTGATGGGAAAGCAAAGCCACAAACTGCCCTGCAGCTGGGGACCCGCAGCTACTAGAAGAGAAGGAAGCAAGGGACAGATGCTTGGGCCGGCTGGAGAGCACAGGCCCTTCTAAGAAGCAGCCACCACTCAGCCCCAACCAATTCCTGCCATTCTTTACATTTTTCAAAGAGAAACCAGAAAAGAAAAACAAAACAAAACCCAAAACCCAAAACCCCCACTATTTATCTGAAGCTGCTGTATTCTAGTTTGGCTTCCAACAGAAGGTTTCACAAACACTGAGGAGGCCAAACACAACAGGGCCACAGAACAGCTGAGGCTTGCTGGATAGGAGCCTGCAATCCAATTTGCTTCTGAGGTGCAGAAGGAAAGAGGCAGGCTGGCTTGGGAGAAGGCTGTCATGGGCAGTTCCTCGGGGGCCCTTCCAAGTCCACAAAAGAAGCGACTCTGAATCACAGGCAGAGCTGCCTCAGTGCTGTGCTGTGACCCGGTCACAATCAGAAGCGCACGCTGCAGAGACAAGGTCTGGAGAAGCAGCAAGGTATGTAATCTTGACTCCCTCCGTGGACGAAAGTGACATTTCAGCCAGCCCTGCCTGTGTGTTGTTTAATATTACATAAACACAATTAACTGGTTATGACTGGTGCAGTGACTGGAGATGCATTGGCAATGTGATTTTTTAAAAAGCAGACATTAATCAAGAATACTAATATAAGCAGCTACCAGGATTGCTCTCATTTTTCTTGTCTTCTTTTCTAAAATGTGTTGTTGCTTTAAATATTTCAGCTGTCATCATCCCCTCCTATTATCCATTTAAACCAGCTTCTGAAGTAACGGGATCACCTAAGGAATAACTTCCCAAGACTCACTCACTTTGGTGCCAAGTTAAAAAAAACCTAAAGGGAAAAAAACTCCTGGACCCTGACTTCTGAACCCTGACCTGCTGACAAGCTCCAGCTCACTCACCACAAAAGGAAAGGAAGAGTCCAAGCATAAACACTGTCCTGGCAAGAACTTCAGCCACCAAATGGAACAGCTGTGTCACAATAAACAAGGAGAAATGAACAGAGTAGATAGGTAGGAAGGAGTGACTGGAGCCACTCAGTCCGGAATTAGTAGGCAACATGGCACAGAGACAAAGAACTCTGGTACTGGCCCCAGACAGGACTAGGTTTGAATTCTAGCTCCTTCACGTAATAGCTGTGTGACGGGCACTGACAGACATGGCCAGCAAGTCACCAGCTGAGTGCCTGTAAGATGCCTGCTGATACCTGAGACTCTGCCAGCTGACCTACTCCAAGTTGACAACACCCACCCCGTTCAGTAACCTGGGACCTTGTTTAAGTGCCCTGGAAGAGAGGGTGAGGTCCCAGATACCTCCAGTGGGGTGATGTCTCAAGGGAAAGCCCTTTCCCATGCCTGATCCAGGGGGCTCCAGATAGAACACACTGCTCCAACTCCAGACAGATCCCCAGACCTGGTCCCTCAACTTTCTGATAGAGTAGGGCTCGGATAGGACCTATAAAGCTGTGCGGTGAATAACTCTCTCCAGTGATGCTGATATAGCTGGTTTGCAGAACAGTACTTGGAAACCACTCTAGAGAAGAATCCAAATGGATCTTCACAGGCACATCTGTGGTAACGACAGTCTAAGAGTTCCCATCCCAGGGAACCAGAGAACAAAGGCTCTGCGTGCTCCGGTGGTAAGCCTGTTGGAGTAGAGTACTGCTGGGGTGGGGCTCTGTCCTACTAGAGGGCTGACATCTTACTGTATCATTCAGACTCTGAGTTCAGCGAGCTAGATCACCCCACAAGATGGTTCTGGGGCCATGTCTAAACATTTTTGGTGTGCAATAAATATTAATTCCTATTAGTGCTGACTGGCATGCTAGGAACATGGAACCAAGCATTTGAGAAGGAGAAAGACCAACTCTATCAGTGCCCTGCTTCTCATACAGGTAAATACATTGGTGTCTGGTAACCCAAATCCACATAGCTGGACCAATGAAAGCTGAGGTTCAGGTGATTATACCCCAACGTGTAAGACTTTCTTCAGAGAAAGGAAGTATAAGAAGAAAGTTCATCTCAACTACACGTGGGTTAAATTTCCTTTTCTTACAAAGTTAAAAGACAATTTTTAAGTTCCAAATATGTATGTGTGAAAGAAAAATGTGAGAGTCAATTTCTAGATGAGCAAAGTAACTTTGGAGGAGAAGAATATCTAGATTTACTCCCAAGAAGATGATATACTGTTTACAGTGTTTGGTTTAACAGGAATAGAAGAAAAAGGTTTCTGCAATACAGCAAACAGAGATTTATAAAACAATATTTTACAGAAAATAGCACTCATTATCAAATATTCCTTTCACAGCATAACATCTCAGAACCAGTTCTAGACCCCGAAGGCCAGTCTAGCCTCCATTCCATTTGAACCAAGTCTAGGAATAGAGAAAAGTGAAGAGCATTATGGAAATATTATAACCCGGTCTTTACTTCTTCCTTCGTGCAGAACCACAATTTAAAAATGGGAGCTGAGAATACAAAGGTGAATAATAAACAGTCGCTGCCCTCAAGGAGCTTAAGGTAATAGAAGAGAAAACCAACAATAGTATCGGTATACTGTTAAATGTTGATATACAGCAATCCAATGTGATAGGTACTATTATACGTCCATTTTAAAGATGGACTAGTGGAGGTAAGGAGAGAATAAGTAACTTGTCCAAGATCACCAGGTAGGAAGAACACACATGTGCAAATATCGAGCACATGAGGCAACATAAATGTAAGTGCCCTAGGACTGTCACAAATCAATACTGAGGCATGGGGTCACTTTGGGCTGGGATGATTAGAGAAGGAATAAGAAAGGCAATGATATTTGAGTTGCATCTAAAGAATAGGTAGGAGTTTTACAGGTAAGAATGGGAGGCAGGGAATGTATTTTATGCACAGGAAATGGTATTAAAATATAGCACAATTTAGAAAATACTTTATTGTAGAGATGAAAATAAAATTATTTAAATCCCGAGGAGAGAAAACTTAAGGGTTCTTAAACATACTATATACCTGGGTCTAAAGTTTTTCTCATTCTCCTTCACTAGCATTTTGCAATTTTCCTATTCACTGTAGCAACAAAAAATTATCACATATTCTTCTATATGTATGAAAAGCAAAACGTGCTCAGGCTAGTCAGCTCCTGCCTTGAGAAGCAAAACTCTGAAGCCAGGATGCGTGCTCCTGTTTCTATGAATGGGCACACATGCCTGACGATGGGGTCTCAGGTTACACATAAGCAGGCAACAGGTACATGGGGCTGGGAGCAAAAACCCTCCCCCACTTTATATTAAACATTATATCCTCTAAGTCTTTTTTTTAATCAATGAATACTGAATAGAATGCTGTTAATTTAGGAATGCTAATTTCATGACTGAACTCCCATGGTTTAGGGCCTGATTATTAGGTGTGGAGGTGGGCAGTAGAAGGGTGGGAGCAGCAGATGTGGTGCAAAAAAAAAAAAAGAGTTATTTTAGAAAACATTTCTGGAGAAATGGTTCTATCCAGGCTGGGAGGGGGGAAGGTTTGGGAGAGCAGCTGGAAAGGACTACAGAAGCTGGCTGAGGAGAGATTTGCTAAGAAACATTAGTTAGGAGGCTATAGCTGGATACTACTGACAGGCATTAAGGATAAAGGGAAGGGAATCGTGCTGAAGGGGGTTGAGGGAAAACTGGAGAGATTAAGCTAGAACTCAAGGACATCTGAGGCACTGAAGACCCCTCTCCCCTTAAAAGTCACCCCCTGACAACACACAACCTTGCTCACCCTGTTTCTATTGCACCTCTTGTACTTAGCACCACCTTAGAGGCATGTTGTCCCTTCATAAAAACTGGCTGAAAAGAAAGAAGTAAGGAGGGAAGGAAGGAGAAAGAACCGCGGATTTAAAAAATATAAAAAGTCTGATTGTATTAGTTTATATGACACTGGTTTTCAAATGATGGTTTATACGTGACATTTACTTTCCTTCATGGAATTGTCCGTTGAAGCCCCTTACAGTGCGAGACAAATGATCAGCCCACCTAACTACAGTTATAAGCTGCATGGATGAGACAGTCGGATTCCCAAGAATCACCATCTTGAGAGGAAGCTCTCCTGCCCCTGTGGTTCTGTCCACAGGCCAAAGAACCTCCCCAGACATTCTGGGGCTGGTTTCTCCTTGTTATATTCAGGTTGGAAAAGAATTGTCAGAGGATCTAAAGTTAAGTTAAAAAGTGTTTTGCACTCCAGGTATGGCTGAACGGCAGGCTCACTAGCAGGCAAGGAACAAGACGAGGGGATGAAAGAGAAGAAGGGCAAAGTAATAAAGGTGAAAAAAAAAATAAGGGGAAATGGGGAAACAGTGAATTTAACCAAAAACCTCCAGAATTTAAAATCTGGTAGGATAAAATATTAAAGCACAAAATAACAGTTCCATTAATGGCTATACCATTTGTTTTCACTGCATGAAATTATTTTCTTAACTATATTGCAAACAATGGGATTTCCAAACTCTCATTGCTAGGGCATGGCTTCCTTTTGATATTCCATTCTCTTCTTCAACCAACCTTTCTGTTCTCCAAAGCAGAGTTCCTCTGGTAAAGCTGCAACATATCTGTAGCATTGCAGTGTCAGAAGAAGCACTGGAGCTGAGCCAGAGCTGCTTTCTTATTCCCTCCTTCGTTCAGTAAATACTGTACTTATGAAGGGCCTTCCATGTGACCCCAAGCATACTCGGTACTTGAGATACAATGGTGAACAAAACTGATGGCGTTTATGGTCTGGGGCCTGTGGGGGGTCCGGGGGGGAGGCAGACACTAATCAAATCATCAAACAAATATATAATGAACTGTTCACTAGACACATGATGAGGGTGGAGGGCGCTGAGCTAGCGAGGAGGGGCAGAGGAGGCTGAGCCTAGGACATGTGGCCCGAGCTGAGCTCTGAACAGGTTAATTGGACTAGGGTGGGGAGTTAGTTGGAGGGAATGTAATGTATTTAAGGAACTGAAAAGCCTGTGGCTGGAACAAAGGGTACAAAAGGATAAAAAGTCTCCAGAGTGAGAAGGTGATCATGGAAAAATGACATTCTACTGCTCTGAGAAGTCCAGTGCAGGGGGTGTGTGCCTTTGGTCCAGACACAGAGGACGCTGTGGGTGTAGCACAGTATTTGGTAACCATTTCTAGCTCCTCCCTATACCCTGGAGAGTAATGACCCAGATATTTTTTCAGCCTGATCATGTTCATTTTTGCTCTTCCATTATTTTAAGCAAACACTGATTATTTTTCACTGCCAAATTGGAAAACAAGAGCCATGTCCTTAAAAAGGCCCATCAAAAAGCCAACAAATCTATGTTCCCAGAACTTTTCCCCGGATCTTTCACATGTTGAATCTGTATTTTAAAAAATGATAAAGCATAAATTGGCTCAAGAGAGAACTGCAAAGACAAAAACAGTAAGGAAGTAATTAGAGATCTGATATTTTGATTGTAATTTGCACATACCCTACCAAGAAGTTCCAACAAATACACCCTGGTGGTTTTGTTCTATTCTAAACTCTGGGTATAGCGGCCCTGACATATAACAGCGTCAACACTTCCAGCAGAATATCTGGAAGGGTTGTTGCTCTGAAATGCTACAATCACTCTATAATCAAAAGCCATTAAATACCCATTTTCAAAATAAAAGGCTGTACTCATCTTGGATGATGTCATTTTGTCTGGGCTTCTGCATTCTCAAGAACAACTTGAAATAATCAAGAATACAGTGTGCAAACTCCCAAGGTGACCAGTTTTATGAGTTCTCTCACAGAAGTGTGAGATTAGGAGGAAGGAAGGGAGAAGGGGGATGGGAGACAAGAGATTAAAGTATAAAAATAATAACAAAGATACAATCACACAAAAAAATCAGTGTCTTGATATCTGTTTCTGGGAACGAAATGTAAAGCATTCTGCTTTTCTGATAGATGAAAACATGTGCTTCACTTCTTGTACATCAAAGAGATGCCCCAAATACTGTAAATTATAACTGAAGTGTTATTGTTTACATGATGCATTGTTTCTACACTTTGACAGAAAGGGTGTGCATTCCCAGTGAGGAAGTATCCAACTACATTTTAACTATGAAGAAACCTTTTTTAGCCAAAGATTAAATTCTTTGCAAGGTGGTGATTTCTACAGAAAAGAAACCCCCAATCCTACCTCATTGTATGAAAAAAAAAACAGATCAGATTTAACTGTTGTTCTTAACCACCACAACAAAAATAAGGAAATAAAGAGTTCAATTATTTTAGAGTATAGTTTGGACAAAACCACAGCATCTAGAATTAAGCATTTTACATGTTGGAAAATGTAAATTGTTAATGAACATTGCACCCTAACAGTTTCCTTTTCCAGATGGCTCTCTGTCAGGTTGGCAACAACTCAAGAGCTTGACGAATAGGTGCAGGCATATGTCTTGTGTTTAAAATGAAAGGAAAAAAAAGCAGAAGGCGGCTTCATTTCATAAACACTTCAGGGAAAATTACCAATCCTTTTGGGACCAATTCAGTCCAGGTGCTAAGCACAGAAGAAACAGGCAACACCCGAAGGCAGAAAAGAGTCAGGCTTCTATGGGAATTACGTTCTTGGTTACATTTACAACTAAATTTCAAAATACAAATGAGTATCACCATGGTTGTACACATATGTTCTCCTCCTGGTTTTTAAAATATTAATCTTCTCTTCTCACATAATAAAATTATAAGTCAGAGCCTAGAGCCTGTTGTGTCTCTCTTTAATTTTCTTCTGCCACAATTCTAGGCTGAACTACTTGTACCTAAGTGTTTTTCCTCCTACCCAAGGTCCTAATGAACCTCCTTTCTGGCTTAGAGTATTCTCCTTTATGTTCTGATTAAGGGTAATCTGACTTTTGAGGGATAACGTCTCTTAGAACTTGGGACATGGATTCAGAACCAACATTCTCAACAACCATCTTTCCAATGTTAGTTTCAGAAACCGTATGTGACATTATACCTGGGGCCCTATTTATCCTAGGCACTCTGACCTTAACGGATAAACTAAAAAACACATTTAAAACAAAATCTCACCTGCTATATTCACTTGGGACGCATATATGGGATCTGAATTTCCACTTACCAATAAACAGATCACCAAATACATATCAAAGTACTAACAGTAGATTTCTCTGGGTAGTGGGTTCATAGGTAATTTTAAATTTTATTCTGTGTTTATTAAAGAGCAAAAGATCTTCCAACTATACTACAGTGAACAAGTATATGGCTGTCATCAGGGAAGAAAATCCGATTATAAATATTTTAAGGAACACATGAATATGAATGGAGCTCTAAAATTCATCCAGATGACAATCTCTGCCCTTCTAATTCTTATATTCAAAGAATTATATATAATTACACAGCCATGCATGACAGGCACAATTACTGCTACTCGAGTGTTGAGGGGCAATTGCATGGTGCAAGCAGCTTGAGTTCTAAGAATTCCCTTAGTCCACAGTTGTTCTGATGCTGTTTTCTAAAACATTAGTGAAAATTCCAGACAATTATTTTTAGGCATACAAATACCTACTCTTGAAGCAATTATTCTGGTGCCGATGACATCTTTATCCATTTACAGGCAAAATACAAAACACAAGAGGGAGAAGATAAGATGTATTATTAATTAATTTATTTATTTAAATTTTTTTTTGCGGTACATGGGCCTCTCACTGTTGTGGCCTCTCCCGCTGCGGAGCACAGGCTCCGGACGCGCAGGCTCAGCGGCCATGGCTCACAGGCCCAGCCGCTCCGCGGCATGTGGGATCTTCCCGGACCGGGGCACGAACCCGTGTCCCCTGCATCGGCAGGCGGACTCTCAACCACTGCGCCACCAGGGAAGCCCAAGATGTATTATTTAAATATAAAGAAATAAAACTGGTTTATTAGTGAATGTTCTCATGGTGGACATATCTAGCTTTTGTACATCAGTATCCCTTCCTCTGTGGAATTACTCCAGACCCTATGTTAAATGGCAGTGCTGGACTGTCGATCACAGCCCACCGCCCATTTCTGCAAATCCCTGCCCCGACCTCCCTCCTGCTCACTCCCAACACAGCTATGAACACAGGACTCAGCTTGGCCAAAGAGAGCCCCATTCCCCTGGCAACAGTGAGTGGATCAGTAACAGTGACAGTCAGCTTCGTTTCCTAGGATTGATCTACAACCCCTGGAAGAAAAAAAGCTCTCTCTTTTCCTGAGTTGCTATTCTGGAATGACATAAGCCAGGAATGTCTGGGAGGGAGAGAGGTCACACAGAGGCAGCAGTGATAGAAAAGAATGAGGTCAATACTTAGAAGCTTAAAAGATGCAGAGAGTCCCAATCACACTGTTGGAGCCCCTCCCCCAAAATTCCTAAATATAGCTCTGTCTCCAGACTTGCCGTATAAGCAAATATGAACTGCAAATACCAACTAGGAAGACATGCTAGCAAAATATATGACTAAGTATTAATAACCTTAATAATACAAATGCTCTGATTCAAAATCATTAAGAATAAAATTAATAATCAGTAGGAGAAAAGGAAAAGACCATGAGCCGGCAATTCACAAAAGATGAAAACAAATGGCAAGTATCTGCTTTTCATCAATATTCAATAAAATTGTATGTGGCTTCTTCTACACTGTTCTTGACATTTCCAAATTTTCTATAAGGAGAACGTATGACTGTAATAGTGGAGGAAAAACCTTAAAGATATTAAAATAGAAAATTAAATTTAAGAATGTTAACCTGGTATCAGCAGGCAGTATAAATGGGTGGGCAGGCGTGGAGTCAGGGATTTTAGAGGGAAGGCCATGGAAGAACAGGGAGCATTTTTGGAGAGCTGTAAACAGCATCTCAAAGGAAACAGAGCTGGGCTGCTCTCTAGGAGCTGAGGTTGAGTCAATGAGTCCATTGCTTCCCTCCTGAGATGACAGTGACAGCATGGAAAAGATAGAAAGGTATTGAGGAGGAGCTGATTTAGAGGTAGGGAAGGGAGTACACTGATTCCAATAAAAATAAAAAGCAAAAGAAGCTAGAACCATAGAATGGTAGTGAAAGAAGAGACCTTAGATTCACCTAATAAAGCTCTCATTTTATGATAAGGATCCTGAGTCCAAAGGAAGCTAAGTGACTTACTTTCAGGTTACACACCTATGGGCATATTTAGGAATAAACACCAGGCCCCTTCCCGTCTGTGCTCTTTTCAACCATACCACCCAATCACTCCTATCTGATCCAGAGCTATGTGTTTAAGAAAATTACCCTGTATTCCATGCATTCCACTTGTTCTCTTTCATGACTGAGAAATTTATAGTCTAATGTGCAGTTAATAAGAATCAGCAAGTATTAATCTCTCTGTCACACACACAATTATTACTATTGGCACCATGTGCAGACATAAAAATTAACGATATGGACAGTCTGTCTCTGCATTTGTGCATCTATAAATACCACTGCAAGAAGATACGTTCCAGTGTCTTAGTTAAGGATGACTGTTTTTATGAGCTGGTATGGAAAAATTAAGTACTTGAGAAAGTAATTTGTAGTGATCTCTTAATATTTTTGCAAAATTACATAACTGGTTAGATACCTTAATAGGCAGCTCTAAATATTTTTATACACAGCTTGTGATATATTTTAAATATGAACTAAACATTGTAAACTTCACTTGATATAGCTGTTTTGTAATATGTGCTGTGGTTAACTATTTTAATATGTTGGACAGTAAAACTAAATGTAACAGTTCCAACATTTCTCATGGGAGTGATTTAGGGCAGACATATGTTTTTCATTAGAGTTTCCAGCAGAAATCTTAGAAATCAAGAGGAAAAATAGACCCTATTATACCAAACAGTGTTACAAACCATAATAGAAAACAAGCCTTTAAAGCTTTTCTTTTGTTTCGTTTTGGCAGCCCTGAAACAAGAAATCTGAAACACTAGAAATGAAGGTATACACCTTAATGAAAAGTCTAATACTGGAATGCCACAATAACTGAGAATCCATAAACTAGAACCAAGAAGTGAGGCAGAATCTTTGCTGAAATGAATTTTCCCCTGCATCCTGAAGTCCTCTTTCAGCTGAGTGAGTGGATTCTGCAGTCATGGTTTTGTACACTGTCACCTACTGTAATGAACTGAAGTTTTCATTCAAGTGTGGGTAACATGAAGGCTGGCAATGAACTTTTAGGATCACCCTTCTAGTTACCACAGCAACATCCTTTGTCATTGGCAGTCCTCAAGGTCCAAGGAACAACTTTTCAAGGGAAAGATTTCTGAAATCTTGAAAACTATTTTTCAATTGAAATAGTGCCCCTAGGAGCAGAAATCTGCAGAAATGCATATTTGATGAATTACTGAGGGAAAGCTGTGAGAGGAAGAAAGAATGCAGAGGTGACAGAGTAAAGGAAGCACAGGAGGAGAAATTCTCATTAGTTCCTCATCTTTTACAATTCTCTGTTGGGAAGTGCTTTATATTTTACAAAGAAGACTGACTTTCTACAAGGCTGGGAAAGTACTTGACCAATGATGAAAAATGCTTTGTTTGAAAGACATAGCTCTACTAACGTAATAAACAAAACATCTATGCCTTGTGTTGATGGAGATGAAAGTTTTCATAATAAAGTGGCAGCCATAAATAGCAATAATAATTTTATATGGTGTATGTTTACCTGAACTTTTTCAAAAGAGGAAAGCTGTCAAAAATAAATCATTGCGGGCTTCCTTGGTGGCGCAGTGGTTGGGGGTCCACCTGCCGATGCAGGGGACATGGGTTCGTGCCCCGGTCCGGGAAGATCTCACATGCCGCGGAGCGGCTGGGCCCGTGAGCCATGGCCGCTGGGCCTGCGCGTCAGGAGCCTGTGCTCCACAACAGGAGTGGCCACAGCAGTGAGAGGTCCGAGTACCGCAAAAAAAAAAAAAAAAAAGAAAAAGAAAAAAAATCATTGCAAATAGATTTGTACTCTTGGTTGTAGAATGTGGCTTTGTCTTACTAAGGAGATAAGAGTAGATATATATGCTTTCCACTGGAAAGCAGACCTGAAAGTACCATAAGCTGCCTTCCACAAGCCATTGAAAATAAATTCTCAGCTCCTTCTCATTCGAAGTCCTCTGTTAGATTTTCACAGGAATGTAAGTGGATATTGGTTCAGAGCTCACTAGACTATTCTTACCTTCAGTGTCCCTAAGAACAGTGCTTTCCAAACTGGACCTGCCTTTCCTCATTTATTATCCATGGTTGATCTTAAACAGGGCGAAAGACAAGTGGGAAGGAATAGAGAAGAAAAAACTTAGGAAATAAGATCCCTTAAAATCAAAACTTTAAAAAAGTTAAAGATGATTTTAAAAATCATGGTGCATCATGAAGGTAATTTATACATTTTATCCCAATCAATGTGAAGTTCAGATTATTCCAGTTAGAATAACAGGAATCCTGCCATTGTTTTATGCCAAAGTTTTGAGAATTACATAGCAAAGGAAGCACAACTATGGATCTAGCTAGAAAAATATCATCTTCCCAGAATTTGAGGAGAACTTATGCACCATCCTTTCCACAGAACTGACTTTTCACACCGTAATATTTTAAAGTCCTAAAATGTCTTAGTAAAATTCCTACTGACACAAGTCTCAGTGTCAGTTCCCTGTGCTGGGAAGCTCTTCTCATGGGGGTGAGTCAGACTTGCTGGCTGGCTTTATTTTCCTAAGTTGTCTTGCTAATATTAAACCCAAAATTGCTTCCCAGCATTTTCCATCCAATATACAGAGTTCTGTGGGAAGTCTACTTCCACTTATATATGGTATCTTTACAGGATCTATTTGGAAGGAAAACCTATGCTACTTCACTGGTAAACTCATGCCAGATTAAAATGTAAACAAATGTGATTTTTTTTTCTTTTAGTTAAAAAAGTCAAAAAAGGAGGCCACTAGGTCCTTTCCTTTGCTTTCTGACCGAACTGTAGTATCTAATTTCATCTGCCTAGAGATCTTTCAGATTTCTAGTAAGTATTAGAGATTTAAACGCTTTTCTCTGTAATCAATACCTGAGGCAGTACCTAGTATAAAGATTGCAACCTGTATGCTGGGTTGTATACTAGATACTAAACTCTAGTATAAAGATGGCAACCTGGAAGCCTACAGGCTGAATTCTGCCCTTCAATAAGATCTCTTTGACTCATGCAGTGTTTTAGAAAATGAGCCAGCTTTTTAAATTTGGTTAATTAAGAATATTAAAAAAAACCCTCAGATTCCTGATTTCTTGAGAGATTGGCAATATTAGACTCATGCTCTCCTGGAAACAATTAGAGGATCTCCAGTTTGACATAGTCATCACCACTCCCTACTGCCCCCTTTATTAAGACCAACTATCTTTTGCTAATTATCACTGTACTTTCACTGTTGTTTTTCCAAAACCTAACCTACTTTACTTATTTATATTAGTTGCTGGTCCCTGTAAGCATTTGTGTTTGAGACTCCTATTGCAACTCATGATTTCAAACATTTTTAAAGTATGGGGATATCTTATAATTATGTTTTTGGCATCTGTTACCTAAAAGATACAAAGGAAAAATTCTATAGCTTCAGCAATATCTTTAAATGAATTTCTATTTTATAAATTACAATTATATCTACAAATATTTGTATATTTATATGTGAAGAGTAATACTGAGTATATGGATGAAGCACAGAGCACACACACAGGAGTGAACCTTTTGTTCTAACTCCTAGATTTTCCCAGGGATCCATGAGACAAAGGTTGGGAATCACTGGTCTAGTAAAAAGAATTCTGGACTGGGAATCAGAAAACACAGTCTTGAGTTCCATCCTTGCACTGGATAGGCCATTGGTTGGTGGTTTGAGGCAAATTAGTCAATCTATTGGGGCACTGATTTTCTCTTGTGCAAAACGAATAAACCGGATAATTGTTGAGAACCTTTCCATTCATAAAACATAATAATATATGCCTTATGAGGTTTTTTTTTTTCTTTTTTTGGTACGCAGGCCTCTAACTGTTGTGGCCTCTCCCGCTGCGGAGCACAGGCTCTGGACGCGCAGGCCCAGTGGCCATGGCTCACGGGCCCAGCCACTCCGTGGCATGTGGGATCTTTCCAGACCAGGGCATGAACCCTTGTCCCCCGCATCGGCAGGCGGACTCTCAACCACTGCACCACCAGGGAAGCCCTGCCTTATGAGTCTTTACACCTATTACAAAAACCCAGGCAACTATGGGACCTCCCCAAAGTGTACCTGGGTTTTACCTAAAGACAAAAGGTTTATTAGGGAGGGAACTGCCATGGAAAAAATGGAAACACAGGGAAAACTGCAACTCTCCTATTTCCAAGTTTATATACAATTTTATATTCTCCGCTCCAAACCATGTTTGAAAAACTAGCAGTATATTTGTGAGTAAACTGTCTTAAAGAGAACTCAGCATTATAGATATATTTCATTTGAGCTCAGATATTTGGGGTATAATTTTTTAGGCATATAAGTTTATGGGTTCAAACGTACATATTCTTTTCAGATCAAAGGCGATACTGTTTACAAAAGCACTTTGAACACTATAGTATTATCTAGGATTATCAGATATTAAAATGCTGCTATTACCTGATATTCCCACCTGACTCCAAATCCTGTGCTCAGAGCCTTTACTCCACCACTGCCGCCCCCAGGGTTTCTATGCTCAGAGAGAATAATGCCAGATACATAGACATGTTCAATGAATACTGATAAGTTTAAAATACTTGCGCTATAAGTCCAATGATACTAGCACACAATAGTGTGTTTTTTCAGTATATATTGTAAAAGAAAACTAATACTTTAACTGCACCCGGGGCATCACTCCATCTCACAGTATATTATATTGCCTTAGAATTTCCTCTGTCAGGGAAGCCTATAATAATAACTGCAGCAAATTCAAGTTTCTTACATAATGCCCACTCTCACCTTCTTTCTTTTAACAGAACCCTGACTTTGTTCATGACCAATATGTGCCCAGTTAAAAATATTCATCAGATTCTCTGGTAGCCAGAGGTGGTCATGAAACCCAGTTCTAGGCAACGATTACAAGTCTTCTGGGTAGGACTTCCACAAAGCTATGGTTCCCCTAATGTAAAAAAGGGCAGACACCACTAGTATATTCCTTTTACTTTCATCCTTCCTCCCTCCTTGCCTAAAGCAGGGACACAATACATGGAAGAGGAGTGTCCACCTCATGACCATGATGATGAAATATACTGACAGGAAAAAAAGGAAGAAAGGGAGGAAGGAAGGAAGCCAAAAGAGTGTGAGTTCCGCTGCCTGTCTCTTAACTTCCTGCTGAGAAAAAAAATGAATCCCTATTTATTTTTATTTATTATTTAAGCTAATCTTGTAAATTTTCCATTACATATATCCAGGTACAATCCTAATATAATACAGAAATTGATAATCCCAAATTATCAACAGGAAGTAAAATAAGAATCTAATAAATATAAATTACAGTTTCTGTGGTATTATCATGCCTCTCTCTTGAATCTAGAGTTCTTAGGTATTTTGAATCTTTCATTCCCTAGCATTACACTGAACCTAACTAAACAGATCTAGCTCTTATTGACCTGATCTTTAAAGACACTATAGAAATTCAGGGACATAAGTTAATGAGTAATATAAAAATTGTTTACCAAAAAAATTGTTTTCCAAGAGTTGTGGGTGTCAAAAACCATATGCAAGTTTTGTTTTTCTTTGTTTCCGGATTCCAGAGCCTCCTGACCAACATACCTTAGAGCACTGATTTGCCCTTAATAGTTTACAGGTGTGCCAACTGCTGCTTCAGTTCACAGGTCTGGCGGGTAGGGCCTGGAGTGATCAAGCCCCCGCTGCTGCTTGCCCCCGGCCACACCAGCCCGTCCACTTACCTCAGTAGACTCTGCAAACATTCTTACTGCCTGTGTGCAAAACAGCGTTAAAAAGGCTGGGAAGCACTGCCCTATATGACAGCTAGATGCCATCAAAATAATAACAGCAATGGAAAAAAAATTACCTATTACAGTGCTCTATGGATCAAAAATTAGCTCACACACATCACATCATTTTATTCTCAGGAAAATCATGAGTGGTCAGTAGGGCGCTTATATTTATTATCAAGGTTCAGAGGTGGTAATGTGCCTAACACACATTGCTAGGAAATGACAGAGCCAGGACTTTTGAGTAAAGGATTTCTGCTCTAAGCCTATGCTTTTTCTGACATAGCTCCCTGTATGACGAATAGTCCACATTTGCACAGATCTTTGAAATGAGTGTTTTGATTTCATACTCTGCAGAAAGTTCAAATGGTTTTCGTTTGTTTTCTCTTGTGACTGCCATGCAAATACTAACATATATGGAAACTGATACTCTCTTTGAACTTAGCAAGACTGAGAAAGCACAACACTAAATGACACATTTAGGCCGTACCAATTTTCTTTTTACAGCTCCCATCCCTGACACCCTGAGAGCCAACCCTTGTTATTTTGTGTGAGTAGAAAAGAGAGTTTTTGCCCACCACTCTCCCCAAGAGTACCTATTAAAAAGAAAATAATACGTTGCCGTTGACCATGCTTAAGTTTTGCTTTGTTTTGCCGAACACAATTTCTCATTGCCCTTTCCATAAAAGGGAAGAATAGAGAGAAACGAAAGAAACTATCAAAAGTAAATTACATTTTTAACATATAAAAGGAAATATGAATTTTAAATATAGGGTAATTACTGTCGAGAGGTATTACTGAAATAAAAGGAATTTAAGTTTGCTACTCCTGTTTTAGAAAGCTAGACAACCAATAGATTTCTGTGACTAGATACAATATTTTAATTTCTTTATAGCAATGGAGAAACAAAGAGGATACATGCACCAAAATAGGAAGGTATGAGGAAACTCCTATAAGTAGCTATTATAGACAGATTCAAAAGCACAAGTAATATCTATAATATTAACCAAATATTAATTCACTGTTCAGAAAGTGAGCATGCATGGCATAAAACAATAAGTTTAAGCAAACATAAGTTACAGAATACAATATGCAGTGGTTACGGAAGTGAGCCTGTGGCAGGTTTGGAATTCCATGTTTAAAGACATGGGCTCGAGATCCAGAAGGTTCAAATCCTGGTTCTATCACTTAGCAGTTGAGTGCTTAATTTTTAGTACAGAAGAAGTATTGATTTCTTGATTCTATCAACAGTTAAGATTAGTAAAATTACAGCATTATATAAAAAGTAGAATTCTTATCTTGATTGCTTATTTTCAATAGTACTTTTAAACTAAATCTCATCAACCACAAAATGTCCACAAGACATAAAGTAATTTCTGCCAACCAGTAGCAAGTAAGCTGAGATTATAAACTGGAATAACATAAGTGCAACACTGTGGGCAAGTTCATGGTAAAAGCCAAACTAACCTGGTTCCATGAAAGGCTAAGCACATTTGGAAGACAATTCAATTCTTCCAGTACATACTGAGTATTCCATCCTATTCTACAAGACTGAGTCACCACTGCCTCAATGTTATCCTATTACTCCTTATCCTCAGATGTAGATTAAACATTGTCTTCAGCAGCTAACTGTAAACATAAACCCTACTTCTCAGGACACGTGACTTTTCAACATACTTAATAAGGGGCATGTCTATACTGGCCAAGTAAAAATCTACCTTCAGAAATCAAGTCCTTTTGGTGTCCACAAGTGTTGATCAATGCATGTGTGTTCCACTGGCAAGTTGACTTATGTTAAGTCTAAGTAGCACATCTTATCCACCCTGTTTGAACTGTACATCCAAATCTAATCTAGGGCATTCTTCACAGGATTAGAACAAAAAATTTCACAACTTGTATGGAAACACAAAAGACCCCAAATAGCCAAAGCAATCTTGAGAAAGAAAAACAGAGCTGGAGGAATCAAGCTCCTGGACTTCAGACTATACTACAAAGCTACAGTAATCAAGACAGTGTGGTACTGGCACAAAAACAGAAATATACATCAATGGTACAGGATAGAAAGCCCAGAGACAAACCCACACACATGTGGTCACCTAATTTATGGCAAAGGAGGCAAGAACATACAATGGAGAAAAGACAGCCTCTTCAATAAGTGGTGCTAGGAAAACTAGACAGTTATATGTAAAAAATGAAATTAGAACACTCCCTAACACCATACACAAAAATAAGCTCCAAATGGATTAAATACCTAAATGTAAGACTGGACACTATAAAACATAGGAAAAACACTCTTTGATACAAACCACAGCAAGTTCTTTTTTGACCCACCCCCTAGAGTAATGAAAATAAAAACAAAAAATGAACAAATGGGACCTAATGAAACTTAAAAGCTTTTACACAGCAAAGGAAGGAAACCACAGACAAGACGAAAAGACAACCCTCAGAGTGGGAGAAACTATTTGCAAATGAAGCAACTGACAAAGGATTAATCTCCAGAATATATAAACAGCTCAGGGAGCTCAATATCAAAAAAACTAACAACACAATTAAAAACTGGGCAGAAGACCTAAACAGACATTTCATCAAAGAAGACATACAGATGGCCAAGAGGCATGTGAAAAGATGCTCAATATCACTATTAGAGAAATGCAAATCAAAACTACCATGAGGTATCACCTCAAACTGGTCAAAATGGCCATTATCAAAACATCTAGAAACAATAAATGCTGGAGAGAGTGTGGTGAAAAGGGAACCCTCTTGCACTGTTGATGGGAATGTAAATTGATACAGCCACTATGGAGAACAGTATGGAGGTTCCTTAAAAAACTAAAAATAGAACTACCATATGACCCAGCAATCCCACCATTAGGTATATACCCTGAGAAAACCATAATTCAAAAAGAGACATGTACCACAATGTCCACAGTAGCACTATTTACAATAGCCAGGACATGGAAGCAACCTAAATGTCCATCGTCAGATGAATGGATAAAGAAGATGTGGCACATGTATACAATGGAATATTACTCAGCCATAAAAAGAAACGAAATTGAGTTATTTGTAGTGAGGTGGATGGACCTAGACTCTGTCATACAGAGTGAAGTCAGAAAGACAAAAACAAATACTAATGCATATATATGGAGTTTTAAAAAAATGGTACTGATGAACCTACTGTCAGGGGCAGGAATAAAGATACAGACACAGAGAATAGACTTGAGGACACGAGAGGTGGGGTGGGAAGCTGGGGCGAAGTGAGAGTAGCATCGACATATATATACGACCAAATGTAAAATAGATAGCTAGTGGGAAGCAGCAGCATAGCACAGGGAGATCAGCTCAGTGCTTTGTGATGACCTAGAGACATGGGATAGGGAGGGTCGGAGGGAGGCTCAAGAGGGAGGGGATATGGGGATATATGTATGCATATGGCTGATTCACTTTGCTGTACAACAGAAACTAACACAGAATTGTGAAGCAATTATACTCCAGTAAAGATGTATAAAATATAAATTAAAAAAAACAAAGCTAATCTAGGTAGGAATATATACTTTGTATTATAAAATAAGATGTCTCCAAAATTTAAAGATACACTAAAATTTCCACAAATTCGTATTTTTTTTTACCTTCAACTGCTAACTTTACAAATTTTCCTAATATAAACACAAATGTACAGAAGTGTTTTTAAACGTGAAATCACATTTAAAAGCAAGAAAATGCAATATCCTGAGCAATCATAAAACAGAGAAACCAATAAAGAATGAAATTCTGGGTCAATAAACACCTTGAGCGAATATTGAATGAACACTGACTGCTTGACCTCAATTCTCAAAATAATAGAGTAACACACTAACGCTGCAGAAAGCTATCCAAACACCCTCGTTAGAACACACCATCTTTGTTGTCTGTTTCTGGAATTATGTGTGTTAAGAATAACTTCCAATTATACTCTCCTAGTGTTCAAATTGACTTTGAATCAAATCACTGTTCTAAGCTCTATATAAACCATATTAAGTCTTTCTAAGTCAATATTCATTTATAGCCAAACACACACATGAAATCACACTCAGTGCTGTACCCTAATGAAATGGGAACAACTCCCACAAGTTTTCCTTACGTAGATTTTAAGTTGGCAAGCAGGTTCTGTACTTGGCAAGGAAATGTTTCATTTCTGTGGGAAGTTCATTCGGTTTCCATCTTGTCAGGGTTTCGTTTTCCATGACCAGACACAGGAAAGGTCAGCAGTGGGCACAAAGGAAAGCACACATGCACGGGATGCTCAGGTGGACAGAGACACAGCCTGCTTCTGAGAAAGCTGGGTGCCCCGCCCAGGGAGGCAGGACAGGGGACAGGAGGAAAAGTCAGTTTATATGTAACCTCCCTCAGCTGAGCCTTCCCCAGTGGAGAGGTCTACATGCACCCATACACACATATCCATGAATGAATGGCAACCTGGTATGTTTTTAAAGTATTTACGTTTTACATGTAAGTTTTAATAACTTCTCACTCTCAAACAGGCCCAGGCTCAATCCACACTACTAGCAATAAGCTTTACACAAAATATAAAGAATATTGAATTTGATATGAAACAACACAAATGAATATCTCCGTAAGTTATACCACAGTTCTTACTAGAAGTGAAAATGGTTAGATTTTAGGATATTTAATTAGGTACTTCCCCCAAATCAACAGCCTACTTTACTGGGATGTTTGGGGATTATTTTGGATAGTACCAATTAATTCAGATTCAAGATGAAATATGAGAAGTCAAAATATGAAACTGTTCTTGAAAATGGCAATTTTCATCCTATAACACTTTACAACATCTTAAGGAAACAGGTTTTTTGTTTTTGTTTTTAAGTTTGAAATGACAATCTCAAAGAGAATATGTCAACAGAAATCCTTTGAATAGGATGGATGCACATCATTTTATTTTTCCTTAAAGATATTACACCCTGTGAGTATTCCGCTATTTTAACAAGGCTTAGGCTCTAAGAATATGAATACTGACAAGCAACTAGAAGGCCATTTCCCTACCACAACTGGAATAAAAAAAAAAAACCTACAACAAAAACCTCTAATCCGAAAGGCTGGCTAGCATTCATCAGGCCTCATGAAATTCGGAACAACTCCAATGAAGATGGTTACATCCTATTTCCAAATGCCTTTATTTTTAAATCTGTTTTCGGTATCAGTGATGTTTATGTCCTCTATTTTTGTTAAACACTCACCTGTGATTTTTTGCAGCAAAGGTGACAATTCAGACTCCTCACAAAAGACTTGAGCCAACGCTTTCTTCACTTTTTCTTCACCTTCACCCAGGTCTTTGTCCACTGAGAACTCTCCACTGACAGAATAAATATATATCAGGAGGACCAGCAGCTCTTCGGGGCTGTAGTCATCATTAGTCCTCTGGTTCGAAGGCTTAATCATGGGAAGCAGCTGATTTAACACAACAGACATTGTCGACTCCCCAATGCTCTGAAATAAAAGGGGGGAATAGGCACATATGTCAGTCTTGTACAGACGTAATTTATGCACTACATCAGCCCAAAGATAGCTTGCAAACAAGTCTGTGATGTTCACTGACTAGATTGCTTTTTATTTGTATGTTTCTTGTCCTGGAGAGAATACTGCAGGCAATTTGGCATTAGAGCTGTTGTTTTGAAAGATCTAGTTCATAAAATGGCTGGTCAAGTTGCATACCCTTTTCTATTATCTTACATATTGCTTAAAGAAATAAGAGCCATGTGTTTTAAAACTAAAAGTGTACGTAGTTCAGATGCTAGAAATTTTAAATAAAAATATTTGTAACATAATATGATTAAAAATTAAAACATGCTAGCACCTATATGCTGACATTCCTTCAGAGGAATTACTTTAGATTTTATAGCATATTCTTTTAATATTCTTTAAGGTAGCAAATATTAGTCAGAATAGATTTTCTTTTTATAACAATGAAAAGTCATTTCTGCTAAATCTGGTCAAACTGGGTAATGACATTTCAGGATATCTTTGGGTTAGTCTGAAGATAATTCACATTTAAAGTTTAAAAAAAATGTGCTTTTAGATATTCCACCAATTTCCTGAGTGATATTTAGCAGAGAATTTCAAAATTCCTTTCATGTGATAACAGCATTGCATTACTGAGTTAGCTGCATAACTTCCAATGCACTATGCACATTTCTAGTACAAATTCTGAGGTTTTTGGTGAATAGATAAATCCCCATTTTAAACAATGTGATTTAATTCTACTTATAATCTAAAATAACCCTGTAAAATAAAACGCAACTATTTGTATTTATATTAAAATCAGGGGCCAAATGATCACGAGTTACAACTTTCACGTTATTCATTCAGAAGCATTCACTGAGCATCTACTATGTTCCAGGTACTACCCTGGGTCTGGGGAAGACAGCAGTGAACGAAACAAATCCTCTGCTATCACAAAGCTTACATTCTAATGGGGGAAAACAGACAACTTAAACCTAAGGAAGTAAAATATATAGTATTTTAAATGGTGGTAAGAGCTACTGAGAAAAATAAAGCAGGAATGAAAGACGGGACTTAAGGGTGTGTTTATGTCAGTAAATATGCACTATTATATTTTTTAATTTTTTTAGACCATAGTCTTTTATTTATTTATTTGTTTGTTTGTTTATTTATCTATTTTTGGCTGCGTTGGGTCTTCGTTGCTGCGCGTGGGCTTTCTCTAGTTGTGGTGAGCGGGCGCTACTCTTCCTTGCGGTGCGCGGGCTTCTCATTGCAGTGGCTTCTCTTGTTGCGGAGCACAGGCTCTAGGTACATGGGCTTCAGTAGTTGCAGCACATGGGCTCAGTAGTTGTGGCACGCTGGCTCTAAGGCACACAGGCTTCAGTAGTTGTGGCCGCGGGCTCAGTAGTTGTGGCTCGTGGGCTCTAGAACACAGGCTTAGCAGTCGTGGCGCGGGGGCTTTGTTGCTCTGCGGCATGTGGGATCTTCCCGGACCAGGGATTGAACCCATGTCCCCTGCATTGGCAGGCGGATTCTTAACCATTGCGTCACCAGGGAAGTCCCTGCACTATTTTAAAGAGGAAAAGCCGTGTTAAGAAGGGAGCATTGGAATAAAGAAAGACCTATAGAAACTCTCTCTCTCTGAATGAAGTTGATGGCAAGCAGCTGATTGTGGTTCTGTATTGGGACGACTACCCAAAATGAGCTTTTCAAGTCATTTCCACACCTGGGAAAATCTGGACATATCATCTCAAGGTTAAGGTTCATAATTACATTTTTTGGTACATGGGAAACAGCTGTTACCATTTATTTCAACTAAAAATCCTGGATGTTCACAATGTACCAAACAAAACTAAAATGGAATGACTAAAGTACAAATGGAAAAGAACAGAATGGAGATTTTAACTGTTATGTGGTGACAAGACATGGTTTATCAAGTATAAACATACCCACTTCTCAAAGGAAATGGCTGAAAGGTTTGAAGGCATCCTAGGACTGTCCTGTAGCCTCAGGAGTCTCTTGGGAGGAATTTTCAAGTGTTTGTTCTTTACTTTAAAAGCTGCCCGAAAGCAATTTAAAAGAAAGGAGCTGTGTGGCTGGCCTGTTAAAAGAAGGGCCATGGGGGCTGCAGCTTTCGCTTTTTATTTTTTACCCTATCACCAACTCCTTGGATGACATTAAACAGATTCTTCCATTGCTTTATATCCCATTTCTAAAAAGCAGCTGTATACATCAAGTATCTGTCCTATAGGAACCCTGTGATTCTCTCCCCAGAGCAAAAATATATATTTTTTTGCGATAGTTATAAAAAGTAAAACAGGGCAGGGTAATCATCATAGTCATTTAAGAAGATTCACTCACTAACATCTGGCCATCAGAGCATCATTTTCAAGTTGTTGATCTGTCACTGGAGAGCAAAATCCCTCCTCAGTGACACTGCAGCGGACTTCCATTGGCTAGCTCGTACCTCTGCACACCAATTTCTAAAATTACACTTTAATCTGCTTAATGCATCCGAAGAAGTTAATAACTGAGCTGAATACAAAGCCAAGAATACTGATTAGTCTTAAAGAGGCATTAGATTTTGTGGAAATAAAGAGATTCCGTTTCAAAAAGCCACATTCCAATCTTGACTGTTCCACTAGCTAGTATTTTAACCTCTTTGGATCTCAGTAAACTTCTTAGGATGTCTTCATCTCTAAAATTACATGATCGGACTAGAGGGTGACTGAGTTCTTAAGTCATAGTTACGCTAAGATCTCCATTTTTACTTTCTTCTCCCCCTACCTTAAAAAATTACCATTGGTGGTAGAAGGCAGTGAATCTCGCTGTTCGCTACACAGCAAAATATAACAATAAATACTTGAAAAAGAAAAGCCTTCCTATAGAAAGAAATGTAGATGCAGAAATATCGTAGATATGTGTGTAACATGGGCTGATATACATTCACGTATTTCCTAACTCTGTCCACTGAGAAGATGTAGAAGTAGTTACATCCCAGTAGCAATGAGCACTCCAGTGGTCAGATCTTAGTTTCTAATATCATTCTCCAATAATAGGAACCAGAGATCCTTGGAGATATGGCTGATTCTAGGGATGGGGCGGGGAAAATACAAGAAGAACCTGGAATATCTTGTAGTGCCAGAAAGTAAGGAAGTCCTTAGAAAACAAACAAATGGGGGCATGTCAAAACGACACAAGAGGGCTTCCCTGGTGGCACAGTAGTTGAGAGTCCGCCTGCCGATGCAGGGGACACGGGTTCGTGCCCCAGTCTGGGAAGATCCCACATGCCGCGGAGCGGCTGGGCCCGTGAGCCATGGCCGCTGAGCCTGCGCGTCCGGAGCCTGTGCTCCGCAACGGGAGAGGCCACAACAGTGAGAGGCCCACGTACCGCAAAAAAAAAAAAAAACGACACAAGAGACAACTGGGAGATCTCCCAGTGGTCAAAGCTGGAATGATTTGCACAAGAGAATAAGTAAAGTAGTAGTAGTAATGGATTATAACCCAAAGTATCAAATAAATATGCATCATTCCACACTGGTAATGAATAAGTGGTTGCATTAATTAATGTAGGAGAAGAGAAATATTCCTTAACAGAAGAATTCCAAATAACCTACCTACATAAGATACTTCTCCTCCTGGAGACAGAACTTAATCGCCCCACATCTTAAGTGTGAGCTGAACATGGTGACTTGCTTTTAAAAAACTGTGTATGGAAAGGGGAGGGAGGAGTGACTTAGTCAGAGGATCAAGGTTAACATCACCAGTGATAAGTCACATTGATATCACCTGTCCCAAATATGATGTGATGAGAATGGCACTTTACTTTTGCAGTATTCTTCTCCCAAGCCCATAACCCCATGACAAAAACATCAGATAAATCCTATTTGAGGGACATTCTACAAAATGCCTGACCAGCACTCCCTCAAAACGGTCAAGGTCATGAAAAATAAGGAAAAAATGAAAAACTATCACACACCAGATGAGACTAAGGAAACATAATGACTAAATGTAATGTGATATCCTGGATGGGATCCTGGAACAGACAAAGGACATTAGAGAAAAACTAGTGAAATCAGACTGAAGTCTGGAGTTTATAATTAATAATAATGTACCATGTTGGTTTCTTAGTTTTGACAAATGATTGAGGATACACAATAGTGTAAGATTTTAACAGTAGGGTGAGGGGTATACAGAAATTCTCTATTATCTTGGCAAGTTTTCTATAAATCTAAAGCTATTCTAAAATAAAACATTTATTGGAAAGGGAAGAAGAAGGGGAGGGGAGGAAGGGAAGACAGTAAGAGACAAAGCCACGTACATTTTGATCTCTTTTCTGTCAGACTGAAAATTCCAAGACAAATGATTTCAGCTCAGTATGAGGAAGAACTCCTACAACCAGAGCCAAGGTAAGAGACTGACTCAGGAAGCAATGAACTTCCCATCAAAGCAAAGGGAAGCAGGGTGATCTGGAAATGATGAAGCAGAGAGAATCCCATGACACCTTGGCTTAGAAGGTGAACTAGACCTTCCTAGTGCTATCCATAAAAGCATGACTCCAGACTGGATGCATACCCATCTTCTGATCTTCTCTGCTCTTAGAATGAAACCTCAACAAGAAGGAAAGAAAACATCCTGGATGAAACTTCCTAGACTGAAACTTTTTTAAAGGTAAAAGAAAGAATCTGAGGTGGATTAAAAATGAGGAGATGGGAGTAAGATTTTATGCCTGGGTTTGAATTCTGGCTGTACCACTTATTAGCTGTATGACCTTGGGTAAGTCTCAGTTTTCTCATCTATATAAAATGGAAAGAGTATCACAAAGGCCTGCATATCAAGCAGTCCCAAGCCACAGGCATTTTCTTTCTTTCTTTTTTTTTTTGTGGTACGCGGGCCTCTCACTGTTGTGGCCTCTCCCGTTGCGGAGCACAGGCTCCGGATGCACAAGCTCAGCGGCCATGGCTCACCAGCCCAGGTGCTCCGCGGCATGTGGGTTCTTCCCAGACCGGGGCACGAACCCGTGTCCCCTGCATCGGCAGGCGGACTCTCAACCACTGCGCCACCAGGGAAGCCCGCCACAGGCATTTTCATAATACTGGGACGATTGCTTAAACTACTTTGTGGTTTAAAATAGAGTAACCCCACAATGGGACAGTCTTTGTAAGGACTCAAACATAAGGGGAGGCCCTCTTTTCTGAGGGTTAATTTTAAGGAAAGTATTTTCCCTTACATTTGAGGATACACAATAATAGTTCTTGTTTCATAAGGTTATTCTAAAGATTTAATAATAGGAGTCACAAAGCACAGTGCCTGGCACATAGTCCCTGATAACTACTAACTATTACTATTGGGTTGGCCAAAAGGTTCGTTTGGTTTTTTCCACAAGATGGCTCTAGTAGCACTTAGTTGTCTTTAACTTCATTCGAAACAATTTGGTTAGACTGTATGTGACAGCTGTCATATCAGCCCATATTTTAAAAAGACATCAAATTTGGTGAATTTTTGTGTAGCCATTTTGATATTGAAGATGGAAGAAAAAAGCAACATTTTCGGCACATTACGCTTTATTATTTCAGGAAAGGTAAAAACGCAACTGAAATACAAAAAAAGATTTGTGCAGCATATAGAGATGGTGCTGTGACTGATCGAACGTGTCAAAAGTGGTTTGCAAAGTTTTGTGCTGGAGATTTCTCGGTGGACAATGCTCCACAGTCGGGTAGACCAGTTGAAGTTGATAGCGATCAAATCAAGACATTAATTGAAAACAATCAACATTAGACCACACGGGAGATAGCCGACATACTCTAAATATCCAAATCAAGCGTTGAAAATCATTTGCACCAGCTTGGTTATGTTAATTGCCTTGATGTTTGGGTTCCACGTAAGTTCAGCACAGGAAACCTTCTTGACCCTATTTCCGCATGAGATTCTCTACTTAAACATAACAAAAACGTTCCATTTTTAAAACAAATTATGACAGGTGATGAAAAGTGGATACCGTACAATAATGTGGAACGGAAGAGATCGTGGGGCAAGTGAAATGAACCACCACCAACCACACCAAAGGCTGGTCTTCATCCAAAGAAAGTGATGTTGTGTATATGGTGGGATTGGAAGGGAGTCCTCTATTATGAGCTCCTTCCGGAAAACCAAACAAATAATTCCAACAAGTACTGCTCCCAATTAGACCAACTGAAAGCAGCACTCAGTGAAAAGCATCCAGAATTAGTCAAGAGAAAACTCATAATCTTCCGTCAGGATAACGCAAGACCTCATGTTTCTTTGATGACCAGGCAAAAACTGTTACAGCTTGTCTGGGAAGTTCTGATTCTTCCACCGTGTTCGCCAGACATTGAACCTTTGGATTTCCATTTATTTAGGTCTTTACAAAATTCTCTTAATGGAAAAAAAATTCAATTACCTGGGAGACTGTAAAAGGCACCTGGAACAGTTCTTTGCTCAAAAAGATAAAAAGTTTTGGGAAGATGGAATTAGGAAGTTGCCTGAAAAATAGCAGAAGGTCGTGGAACAAAAGGGTGAATCCATTGTTCAATAAAGTTCTTAGTGAAAATGAGTCTTTTATTTTTACTTAAAAACCGAAGGCACTTTTTGACCAACCCAATACTACACAACTACTACTATTGCCTACTACCCCACTGACTCCCTTCTTACCCAGCAGAAGTGATTAAGACACTTGGTAAGAGAATGAAATACCTTCCAGGAATAAGAAGTTAGCAGTCTCAAAGGAGGCAGGAACAGCCTACAAATACTGGATGTGTAACCACATCTTGGAACTTAACTGCAGAGTTAGTCAAAGGTTAAAGGCAATATAAACATTATTAAACACTGCCATTAAAAAAGTACACACAGAGTAAACCACAACCAAAGGGAAAAAAATGGCTTCTTTATAAAGTACCAGGGATTAAATTTCTCATTCATTTTGATATAAATGGGCTTACTAGTAGGAGGTGGAAGACTGGAGCTGTGTCTGGAATGACAAAAACTTTTTTTTTTTTTTAATTCTGCAGACTGGGGCTTCTGTTATTTTTGAATGAATCCCCAGTAACTCCATACAAAAGGCCCTCTGTAAAATGCATGTTATGTTTAGAAAAGCCAACTTTGGGGCTGAATTAAGACACCTCTGCAAAGTCAGAGTCAGTCTCTGTGCTGGAGACCTCTGCAGGCATGAGGTGCAAAGGGGCCCTATGCAGTGTGGCTGCAGAGCAGGCCTGCGGCTCCACACCTGTTCCTCTGGAATGCAGAGCCTGCAGACGCTTAGGGGAACTCTAAGCCACTCCAAAGTGCTGCTCTGCAGAGAACCCATCTCTACAATTCCTCCAAGCTTCCGCTCAGTTAGCGGGTGCGGGCTCAAGGGATGCTGCCAGGGAGTGCCTAAGGCCCTTCTGCCCCAAATATCACTTGTGTTAATGGCCTTTGCCATTCTTGCATTAATACTTGCCACAAGGCCTTAAATTCCCATAACTAAAGCCACTCTGCTTCTTTGGGGAATGGGCTTTACATGCCCCAGGGAAAATGCAAAAGTGTAACTTGGTGGGTATAAAGATGATTAATTGCTGCTCTCATGCATTCATCAACAAATACTTACTGTGCACATACTACGTGCCAGACACAAGATTCAAGGAACTTACAGGAGAGTGGGGATAGGAACAAACAGTCATGATGATGCAGTAAATAAGTGCTTTAGTAGAGGTATTCATTTACTTTGGAAATAGAGCAGAGCAACACCTAAATCCTCGAAGAGGTGGTACCTCAACTGAGTCTTAAACAATCAACATCTAATATCAGGGAGGAGCAAAGCTCTGAGAAATGAGTGATGGGATAGGATCCTTCATTCCTTCCTTCAACAACTATTTAATGCACACTTACTAAGTGTGTGGTAGGCAGAATAACACTCCCTCAAAGAGACCTACACTCTTGTCCCCAGAACCATAAACATGTTATATTATATGACCAAAAGAACTTTGCAGATGTGATTAAAGTTACAGAACTTGAGATGGGGAGATTATCCTGCATCATCTGGGTGGGCCCAATCTAGTCACATGGGTCCTTAAAGTAGAGAACCTTTCCTGGTTGTGGTCAGAGAGAGATGCAATGATGAAAGGTCAGAGAGAAGCACAGTGTATGTTTTAAAGATGGAGGAAGGGAGACATGACCCAAGGAATGCAGGGGGCCTCTAGAAGCTGGAAAAGGCAAAGAAACAGATGTCCCCTTAGAGCCTCCAGAAAGGAATGCAGTGCTGCCGTCACCTTCATTTTAGTCCAGTGAGACCAATGTGGAACTTCTGAGCTACACAATTACAATGTAGTAAATTTCTGTTGTTCTAAGCCACTAAGTTTGTGGTGATTTGTTACAGCAGCAATAGAAAATTGATGCAAGTGGTTTATGTGAGATGGGGCATGTGAAGCTCTGCATTAGGCCCATAGCCCAGTCAGAGAACCTGGTAAAAAGTAGGGCTCCATAAATACCTGCCCAATGACTAAACAAACAAGCGAGAGCAAGCAAGAATTGGTTCCTGGGTGGTACGTATTCCATCCGTGTCACTAGGGAGCCAGTGAGTGCCTTCAGGGTTGTCACAGAAAAGGAAGGCACAGAGACACACCACATTTAAAATTTGCTACTTAATAATTTGCTCCCTAATTGGCTACTTAAATTTGCCTAGAATTAGTCCAAAATCATGCAATTGCATAAGCCAATATTTAACAGGCCCAGGATAATCATATAGGACAGTGAGTTTCAAAGTGTGAGCCACAGAATTGAGATCCCAGAGACCTTTTCAAGAGGTCCATAAGGTCAAAACTATTTTTATAAAAATATTAAGGCTTCCAACACCTGTTCTCCTCAAGATTGAGGACTATCAAAGAAAAGGGGGGATCACAACTGAGCAGGAGGTCCCTCGGGTACAAATTCTTTCCACATCCCCCGTTTCTTGTTTGTAGGAAATAGGCTTCATTCAGCCTCCTTGACCTTCCCTGAGTTCCAAAGGGCAGGTTCAAAGAATTACTAATTAGGGAAGGGAAGGAATACAGAAACAAGGGAGAAGCAGTCAACAAACAACAGTGCAGCCTTGGGTAAGGGTCCTGGTTCCTCCTCAAGGAATATACATAACAATATCTTTGAACTCTTCTGCAGAACTAAGGCCTCTGCCCAGGTGGAGGATGGTAACTTCAGGCTGAGCACAAGATTCCTGGAGCACCACCCTGCTACCTACCACCCCACCAACCAATCAGAAGAAAGTCACACACCCTGCAGCCCTCATCCCCAACTTTGCCTATAAAACCTTTTCCCCCCAAACCATCAGGGAGTTCAGGGGTTTTGAGCACAAGCCACCCGTTCTCCTTGCTTGGCCCTGCAATAAACCTTTCTCTGCTCAAAAAAAAGAAAGAAAGACAGAAAAGAAAAAGAACAAAAAATACTAAAGTATTCTTTGCCTTGTTGACATTTGCACTAATAGTACAAAAATAATGGTGGGTAAAAGTGCTGGTACCTTAACACAGATCAAGGAGAAAGGCTCCAAACTGTGATAACATTGCATTTTTGAGCACTGAGTTATGTACTCACAGTTGGGATTTCCTAAAAAGCCAGTTTCACTTAAGAGTGCTCTTGATGAAGCAGTGAAAATTATTAATCTTACAAAATCTCAAAGCTTAAATAAATGTCTCTTTAATATTCTGTGTAACAAAATAGGAACTATGCATAAAGTGCTTCTGCTATATACTAAAGTACAATGGTTATTTTGAGGAAAAGAACTTGTGCAAGTATTTGAGTCATAAACTGAATTGTTCCTCTCATGCAATATCATTGTTACTTGAAAAAATTTCACATAGAGAAATTATAATTAAAACTTGGGTATTTGGCAAACATTTTCTCAAAAATGAACAAAGTGAGCCTGTTTCTTCCAGGAAAACAACTTACATGTTTATTGCCAAGGATAAAATTCTGGCTTTTAAATTAAAATTCAGATTTTGGAAAACTTGTATCTGCCACTGCCAGATTCTCTATACTTAAAGACGTTTCTGATGACATCTACGGCAACATTAAATATGTGATTTTTTTTCTTTGAATTGCACAGTGAAATGTGTCAACATTTGGAGGAAGACCTGCATACCTCAGTGAGCCAATGTTGTCCAAATGACCCATGCATGATGTAAGGAAATCAGGCATAGGCAAAAGATCCATGCAAAATGCAGGATAGACAAGTGGATTTTAATGTAAAAGAGTACAGAAAGCTCATTGATACACTTTCCAATTCCACATTACAAATTACCTTTAAGAAACTACTACTTGTAGAGTCAAGGTATGGTATCAAAACACAATGTCTGCAAACATGAAAAGGCGATCAAAATATTCCTCCCTTTTCCAACTATGTATCTGCATGAGGCTGGATTTTCTTCAAATATTACTTCAACCGAAACAACATATGGCAGCATATTGAATGAGGAGGCAAACACAAGAACCCAGCTGTTTTCTCTTCAGGGAGACATTAAAGAGATTTGCAAAAATATAAACCAATGCCATTCTCACTTTTCTGTTTGTTTGTTTTGGAAATACAGTTCTTCTTCATAAAGTATATTATTTAT
Organism: Phocoena sinus; assembly: GCF_008692025.1. Lineage (NCBI taxonomy): Eukaryota > Metazoa > Chordata > Mammalia > Artiodactyla > Phocoenidae > Phocoena > Phocoena sinus. Next base: position 74,102,939 of record NC_045767.1, read on the forward strand.
GTTAGCTTGTAACAGGCTTGTTATTTTTTTTTTATTTTTATTTTTTAGCGGTACGCGGGCCTCTCACTGTTGTGGCCTCTCCCGCTGTGGAGCACAGGCTCCGGACACGCAGGCTCAGCGGCCATGGCTCACAGGCCCAGCCGCTCCGCGGCATGTGGGATCTTCCCGGACCGGGGCACGAACCCGCGTCCCCTGCATCGGCAGGTGCACTCTCAACCACTGCGCCACCAGGGAAGCCCGGCTTGTTATTATTTTTAAAGGAATTGATAAATAAATATTTTAAACTATTCTCAGTTTTAATTTCTACTATAGTAAATACTAATATTTACTGATTTAAGGATGTCACATCCTAAAAAGAAAGCTCATTATTTTCTACTGTCTTTTCCCCTTCTCATGCCACATAGGTCCTTTAAATCAGAGCTTCTCAAAATTTAATGTGCATGTGGATTACCTGGGGCTCTTGTTAAATGCAGATGCTAATTAACTAGGTTTGGGGATAGGGCCTGAATATTCTGTATGCCTAATAAGTTGTCAGGTGATACCAGTGCTGCTGGCCAGTGGACCACATTCTGAGTGGCATCTGGACTGGATCGCTCAACAACTTCTAGACTGCAGTGTGTATGGGAAATAAACCATCTTGTTTGAGTCACTGTATTTGTGGATTCTCACCTTAATCTGAATACTAAGTAATATAACTCATAAATCTACATCTCCAGCCAAATTTCTCTCCTTTGCTTGCTGCCCATACAGTCAACTGCGTATTGGACATCTCTACTTGTATTGAATATATCTCATCTGCAAATATAATTCAACATGTCTAAAACTGATATGAAGATTTTTACCCCACTGTCTGTTCTGCAGTCTGTATACCATACTGTTGTGTGATACTATCATTCTTCCAATTGAACAAGACAGAAACTTGGAGTCTATCACAGCTTTCCCTCGTCCCTGGCACATCAAATCAGCCACCAAGTCCTAATGATTTTATATATGCCTTCCTCTACCGCCTAGGTTGCAACTACTATTATCTCTAGTCACGATTTATCTCATTCTGAACCAAAAATTTGATCTCCTTAAAGTTATTTCATGGTTTCCACTGTCTTCAAGATAAAGCTTTTATAGGACACATGCATTTATTTTAGCTTTGTGGCCCTAATTAGCCGTTCAGCCTCATCCAGCATGAATCGTTTCCTTACAGGCTACATTTCAGTTTTGCTGAACTACTTGCATTTGCCTCTGTGCTTTTGTACATGCTTACATCCCTGCCTAGAATGTTTTTCCCTCCCTTCCACCTGGTCTCACAATTCAACTAAAACTTTATCTCCCCCGACTTTCCCTGTGTGTTAAGTGTGCCTACTTTGTGATCCCTGAAAAGACTCTACTTCCCTCTACCATGGCTCTTATCACCCTGAATTTAGTTGTTTATTCATTACACTGTTTATTCATTAAATGTCTAACTCCCTTCTAAGACTGAAAAATTCTTGATGGCAAGAACCACATCTTACTCCTAATGGTATCTCCAGCTCAGTCCTTTGAACGTAGCTCAAAAGTATACTCATCTCTACAATGAAGTAGTTGACATCAGAAAAAGAGAAATGAACATTTACAAGGATATAATTATGATTATTTCATTTAATCCTCCTGATCACCCTGTAACATTGGGCATTATTATTTCAGAGGAAGAAACTGAGGTTGAGAAAGGTGACTTGTCAAGGGCATCAGCTGGTGAATAGTTGAGCTGGGATCCAACTTAAGACTGTCCTTCTCCAAAACCTACATCTGATCCACTTCACATTTCCTCTCCAGTGCTTCCCAGTCAGAGGGAAATCAGAGTTTGTGGGGAAGGGGAATCCAGAGCCTTGAGACAGGCTATGATGCTAGGATTCTGACTGGGACAAATCACCAAGGGAACTCAGCAAACAGCAGTAGACCAACTTAGCGTGTCAGAGGCGATCTACTGACTTGCAGCTCTTTAGAGTCCCCAGGTAAGGTGGATGACTGGCTCCAGAACCTCATGCAAGGTTAAAAATCTCTGGTGGAGGGTTATGTACTTACAGTCACAAACGTTAAGGCAGAATTTCTCATTCAGGGTGTTTCCACGCCATGTTTACCCTACACGCCTAAGCCTAAGGGACAGCTGGCTGGGGCTCAGGGCAGCCAGTGCCACTGGGCCAGTGGCCTCCAGTCCTGTGTAGCTGTCAACCCAGTGTGTCCTTTACAAACAGCATAATTTTCTATGTATATCTACAACTATGTAAATAAAAGGATGGGACATGCTGAAGAGATATGAACAAAAAGGAATCAAATCCTGAAGTCATCAAAGAGGGTGGAAATGGTCTCCAGGAGCAGCTAATTTAAAGATGGTAGATTGGGACCACGGCATGGGCTTCAGATGAGAAGCAGCAGGAATAGGGTCGTATAGATCAACGGTGTGGAAGTTGAACAGGCTCAGTTCCCTTAGCAAGAGAAGTGGGAAGAGGGTAAGACACAAGACAGAGAAGGGCAAAGATCATTCAGGGCCACAGAGCCCATTGTTAGAACCTCTGCTTTTCTTCTGAGATGAAAGGGATTTTGAACAGAGCAATGGTATGGTCTATGTTTTAAAAGGCTATCACCCAGGTTGTGGTGAAGAGAACAACAGACTTTACAGAGGCAAGGGAAGCAGAGAGACAGGTGAAAACAATCTCAATAATCCAATCCAAGAAAAAATGGGGCTTAGACTGAGATAGGCACATTGGAGTTGGTGTGAATTGGTTGAATGTGGAAATATTTTGAAGCTAAAGTCTGCACAGTTTACTGATGGATTGAATATGAAGTATGAGAGAAACAGAAGAGTCTAGAATTATTTCAAGGTTTTTGAAGAGGTTCTGAGTAGGAAGAGGTGTTTCAAAGGAGATAACAGAGAAGGCAGAATTGGAGTGAAATGTATGAATAGGACAGATACAAATATTCCAGAAAGGGGGATGGGTGTCTGAGCTCAGGACAGGCAGAAAGGGACCAAAATGAATGGCAGGATTCTGGAGAGAGCAAAATAATGTCATAGACAAGAAAGTTGGAAGAATGTATCAGAAGACAATAGAATAAGCAGACGTAAGGTAGCACAATGAGGCTGATCTCAAAGTATGAAAGTGTTTCCTAAAATTTATCCCTCTAAGGGGCACTTGGAACTTGCTGGCATTCTGTGTCTGTGGAGCAAACGATTCCCTGGCACTGGGAAATGGTGAAATCCTCAGCGGAAGTAAAGACAGATTCTACAAACTTTCTCTCCCACTGAAAATGCCCATGAGAGAAAACCTGTAGTAGAATCACACAATGAAATAGTACACAGCAGTGAGAATGACCTCCAATTTCATAAAACAACAATATGGATGAATCGCACAAGTAAAATGTTGAATGAAAGAATCCATAACAAAGAACATATTATACAATTCCATTTATGTAAAATACAAAAGCCAGGGAAAACTATCTATGTTTTTAGAAGTTCCTACCCCTTGAAAGGAGGGAGTAACAGGGAGGAAGAAAAAGCAGGGCTTCCAGGGTTGCTGGTCATATTGTATTTCTTGACCTGGGTGCTGATGACACAGATGTTTTCAGTTAGGAAAAATTCATTGAGTTGTACTTTTCTACAGTATTATATTTTACTTCAATAAAAACTTTTAAAATGCCATTATACCGGGCCACATTTCCTGCATCCTGGGAAGAACAGAGCTATCTACTTAGAGTTCTTATTACAAATTAGCATTTACCCAAAGCAAGAGCAGGAAAATATAAGAAGCTTACAGGAGTTATCAAATTATCTAATTTGACTGCACTTACCTTCAGCTATGGGTAAAGGCTAGGGCCTTGATTTCAGAGAAAGATGGAAAGAACAACTTTTAAAGGCTGTTCATTTTAAAACACACATGTTTTAGGGGGGATAGAAACTTTTTTTGTAATGTTTTTTCCCCATCTCTTGGGAAATGATGTTACGCTGTGCTTTCAAATAGAACTGCCAAGTTTAAGAGGCCCTTTTCTGTACACAGGCCAGCTGGGCCATAAGTTGCATGAAACGAGGGACAAGCTACTTCTTCAGAGAGCAGAACAGAATACCACAGGGAGTTGGGGACCGTGTATCTAACAAAATCTCCAGCCATTTGTCTTTATCTGGCCACCTTTAATGATTTAAGAGCCCTCTCTGCCATGTTATCATCAATCAATCACAATGATTGAGCAGTATCTAAAAAAACCAGAGTTTTTAAAATGCAACTATCCGTGACCTAAATTTCCTGCTGGTTCTGTTGGCCCCAGGTTAGGCCAGTTTGTCTATCATCAAGGGAGCCAATAAAAATAATAAAAACAGGTCAATGCTGGGCTTTCTGAAGCCTGTATAAGAATATTCACACTCCTCCAATCAGCGCCAAGTCAACGTGTCCACTCTTTGCTTGAGCTCTTGATAAATTCTGTTCTTACCAACAAAATATCCCATAGAATGTACACATTATCTAAAAATCCATTTTTTTCTTCCTTGCTTGCTTGCTTTTTAATCTGGCTAAGAAACAATTTAACAGCTCTTAACAGGCAACTGAAAATGATGTCATTTTGTTGACTCCAGGAAAGGAGTTACATTTTGACAGATTAGGGGATACATGAGAAGATGAAAATATAAATTTTAGCTATCTTAATGGAGAATGGGACACTGCACTTCAAAGCCTGTGAGAGAATTTGAATTCCAGGATCCATAGTGCAAAGCAAAGACTACTGAATGGGGAGGAGACAGAAAAATGCAGGGCAGAGTGGGAGGGAGATGCAAGAGGAAAGGGATTTGGGGATATATGTATACCTATAGCTGATTCACTTTGTTATAAAGCAGAAACTAACACACCCTTGTAAAGCAATTATACTCCAATAAAGATGTTAAAAAAAAAAAAAAGTGCAGTGCAGGCATGGGTAAAAGAGGCCAGCTTAGAAGTTGCCTGTGAAAACCACAACAATTATCTTAAGTATTATTTCAAAACATTTTGTATCACTTGACAGGAAGTAAGAAGGAAAGGGCGATGCACTGTCCAAGGCCTCAAGCCCCCTTAGGAAAGTGACCAGCAACACAAAAATTCTACTCAGTAACAAAGCACCATTCCTCACATGCACCACCTGCCTGCAGAAGCCCGTGAGCTGGGTGGCAACCCCCTGACCATAATCTCAGGAGGCTGGGCCATCTTATTCAGAAGCAAGTCTGGAACACTCTCTGCTCCAGAAGGGAAGTTTGGACAAACTCCAGAAGATGCCTAAATGCCAGACTGGAGACACACAGGCACAATCGTGAAGGCAGCCAACTTGACTTGAGTGGTCTCTCCTTTCCTTTCTCTGACTTTGCCCCTCCCTTTCTCTACCAAGTACTCAGAACTCACTGGCTTCTTCCTAGCACCAGTGAATGAGCCATTCCTCCTCTAAGAAATGAATGACTGATGGCCGAACTCTTCCAGGAGGATTCTGCATTTTAAAAGAGGAGAAGAAAGACAGAATCTAAGAGGAAGTGAGATGACTCTTTAATGATTAAGTTTCTGGTTCAGTGGTAGCTGGGCAGCAACCACCTGTCATAGAAAGTCTTTCTAGAGCTCCTCAAATAACATTTTACAGAAGTTAACTAAATGCCCTAGTACAGATTCAGAAGTAAGTATCTCATTTCCTTAAAGAGACAGTATGAAAGGGTGTGATTTAAGTCCCACTCTACCACTTAAAAGGCATTTAACATCTCTAGGCTTCAAGGTCTCGGTAAAAAGGAGGATAATACCACATCCCTCACCAGACTTTTAGCTCAGACTCAGACTTTCATGGAATATCAATGAGATGAGCAGTTTATAAACTATAAAGCAGTTTGTACTTGCTTTACTACTATATTTATTACTACTTTACCACATTCTTCACCAAAGCCATATTTCTATTCAGACAGAGGCCTGGGGTCCCAGATGTACTTACGCACCTCCAAAGATTCAGCAGCGCACTGCCCTCCACCACCTGGACTTGGCCACTTGTTGAGCGGTGTGCTTACGCCACTGCTACACTGCCTCACCTCCACACTGTCAACGCTCTCGGGCTCCCTCGGCACAACTTGATGGCTCCCTCATCCCTACCTAGTGGAGGCCACACCAGCAACATGCCCACATCCAACCCAACTAGTCTCGTGGAGGCTCTGGCCTCCCTCTTGGTCACCCTGAGAACACCACCTGAAAGAAAGGGCAGTTAACCCTCCTTATAATAAACTTTAAGACCAATGAAAGGCAGGGGGACTGTACAGAAGTGGCATAAAGTCTTAACCTAGCTCCTCCCCTGCAAACAATTACAAGCAGCAAGAGTGCTACCTACAGCTACAAGCAGCTGTGTTTCTTGGGAGGCAACGGCCAGCTCAGTAATGCACCCTCTCGTATCTGCTTTACTTCCTTCCTTGACTCATTTTCCTTTTCTCCTCAGTATTGCTGCTCTGCAATTCCACGTTCTTCCCCTTTTAAAGCATTTTCATACAACTTTTTCATACAAGCATTTTCAGACTGTTTCCTAGGAAAAGAAGACAAAGATAATTAGAGAGGCCGCAAAGATGAATTAGGCAAAAGAGGGTCTTGATATTGCTCAAGTGTTAGGGAGGGAGGGAGGGAGGGAGAGAGAGAGAGGGAGAGAGGGAGGGAGGGAGAGAGGGAGGGAGGGAGGGGGCAGAGAGAGGGAGAGAGAGAGAAGGGGAGAGAGAGAGATAGAGAGAGAGAGAGAGAGAGAGAGAGAGAGAGGGAGGGAAGGAGGGAGGGAGGGAGAGAGAGGGATGTGGCCACACGTGTATATTTATAAAATTTTTGGAGGAGAAAGTCCTTGAGGAAAGGGGAAATCTCTGCCTGTGCTTCTGTAATCAATGAAAAATAAACAGTAACCAGTGTGATGAAAAAAAGGATCTAATTGTTACTTTAAGACTGATGGCATTTTAGTCCGGGGGAGCTTTGGAGTGCAAAGAAGTCTACACTCCTTGCACTGACGTGTAAGGCTCTCCAGGATCAGGTTTGCCTCCCTCCCCACCTTTACCTAGTACCACTCCTCTTCCCCCACCCCCTGCCTTCAGTCTGTTCTGGCCACGCTGGTCACCACCATTCAGTTCTTTTCAAGAGTCAGATCTGTGAACAATCTGAGTAGAAAACTCAATGTTAGACAAGTGCTATGAAGTACATGGTACCCAAGGAAATAACAGTGATTATTTTGGACCTGCTCTATCCAATACGGTAGCTGTTAACCACATGGAGCTGGTGAGTGTTTAAAACGTGGCTAGTCCAAATTGACCTAATTGTAAACGTAAAATATATACCATATTTTGAAGACTTATACAAAAAGGAACATATCTCATTAATAATTTATTTTATCTTATTGAGATGATAATATTTTGGATATATCTGGTTAAAGAAAGTATATTGTTAACATCATTTCACCTATTTCCTTTTATCTTTTAATGTAGCTATTACAAATTTGAAATTACATGTGTGGCTGACGTCGTAGCTCACGTTATATTTCTACTGCATAGTGCTGCTCTAGAGTCTACTACTTTCACCAAACCTCGAAGTTCAAAACTAGCACCAGGTATTCAACACTTATTCAGTTAGATATAATATATATCCTCACATTTAATTTTAATCCCTAAAAGTGAGATCTTATTATCTTTATTTTACTGGCAAGGAAGCTAAGGTTTAGAGATGGAGTAAATTGCCCAGAGTAGAAAATCAAGCACACGAGACTATTAGACCACAGAATGATGGACACCCAAAGATGCCCAGGTCCTGATTCCCAGAACCTATGACTATGTTACCTTACTTGGCAAAAGGATCTTGAGATGGGGCGATTATCCTGGATTATTCATATAGGCCCAATGTAATCACAAGGGTTCTTATAAGAAGAAGGCAAAAGGGTCAAAGCTAGCAAAGACAATATGTGACAACAGAAGCATAGATAGGAGTAATGTACTTTGAAGATGGAGAAAGGGGCCATAAGCCAAGGAACACAGGCAGCCTCTAGAAGCTGGAAAAGGCAGGGAAATGTCTTCTTTCCTGGCATCTTCAGAAAGAATGCAGTTCTGTCAACACCTTGATTTTAGCTCTGCAATACCCATTTCAACTTCTGACCTCCAGAACTGTAAGATAATAAATTTGTGCTGTTTTAACCCACTAACTGTGTGCTACTTTGCTATAGCAGCAATAGGAAAACTAATACAGAAGACCATTACTAATGCAGAGTCAGGGATTTGGAACCTGGTGAGCATTCTGGATTGTAGTCATGGTCCAGGGCTAGTAGTCAGGAAATAGTAGCAATAGTGACAATTATGATTTTAGGATATAAATTCATCCTCAAATGAAATGAGCCTATTTTAACTATAAAATGTAAAGCATGTTCATCTGATATTTTTAAAAAGACTTAATTTTTTTAGAGCTGTTTTAGGTTTACAACAAAATTGAGAGAAAGGTACAGAAATTTCCCATATACCCCCAGCCCTGACACATGTATAGCCTCCCTCATTTTCAACACCACTTACCAAAGTGGTACTTTTTTTTTAAACCAAGAATGAACCTACACTGACACATCATAATAGCCCAAAGTTCACAGTTTACCTTAGGGTTCACTCTAGGTGTTGTACGTTCTATGGGTTTGGATAAACATGTAATGTCATATACCCATCACTGTAGAATCATCCAGAGTATTTTCACTGCCCTAAAAATCCTCTGTGCTCTGCCTATTCATTTCTCCCTCTGCTCCTAACCCCTGGCCACCACTGATCTTTTTATGGTCTCCATAGTTTTGCCTTTCCCGCAATGACGTATAATTGGAATCATACGGTATGCAACCTTTTTGGACGGGCTCCTTTCACCTAGTGATAGGCATTTAAATTTCTCCATGTCTTTTCATTATTTTGAGCATGGAATAATACTCCATTGTCTGGATATACCACAGCTTATTTATCCGTTCAACTACTGAAGGACATCTTCGTTGCTTCCAAATTTTGGCAGCTTTTAATAAACATCCATGGGCAGGTTTTTCTATGGACATAAGGTTTCAACTCCTTTGGGTAAATACCTAGGAGTGTGATTGCTGGATGGTATGCTAAGAGTAGTTTTAGTTTTGTAAGAAGCTGCTAAACAGTCTTTCAAAGTAGCTGTACTATTTTGCATTCCCAGCAGCAATTAATGAGCATTCTTGTTGCTCCACGTGCTTGTCAGCGTTTGGTGTTGTCAGTGTCCCAGATTCTGGCCATTCTAATAGGTGTGTACTGCTATCTCATTGTTGTCCCTGATGACATATGATGTAGAATATCTTTCCATATGCTTATTAACCATCTGTATATCTTCTTTGGTGAGGTGTCTGTTAAGGTCTTTGGCCCATTTTTTAATTGTGTTGTTTGTTTTTGTATTGTTGAATTTTAAGAGTTCTTTGTGTATTTTGGATAACAGTCTTTTATCAGATGCATCTTTTGCAAATATTTTCTCCCAGTGGCTTGTCTTCTAATTCTCTTGATACTGTCTTTACAGAACAGATGTTTTTATATTTTAATGAAATCCAGCTTATCAATTATTTCTTCCATGGATTGTGTCTTTGATATTGTAACTAAAAAAGCATCACCCTACCCAAGGCCATCTAGGTTTTCTCCTATTTTTACCTTCTAGGAGTTTTATCATTTTGCAGTTTACATTTAGACCTATGATCTATTTTGTGTTAATTTTTGTGGAGGTATAAAGTCTCTGTCTAGATTCATTTTTTGTTTGTGGATGTCCAATTGTTCCAGCAATTTTTTTTTCCAGCACCATTTTTTGAAGAGACTCCATTGCTCCATTGCATTGCTATTGCTCCTTTATCAAAGATCACTTAACTATATTTATGGGGGTCTATTTCTGGGCCCTCTATTCTGTTCCATTGATCTATTTGTCTATTCTTTTACCAATACCACACTGTCTTGATTAATGGAGCTTTATAATAATACTTGAAGTCAGGTAGCATCAGTCCTCCAACTTCGTTTCTCTCCTTCAATATTGTGTTGGCTCTTCTGGGTCTTCTGCTTCTCCATATAGACTTTAGAATTAGTTTGTTGATATCCATAAAATAATTTCCTGGGATTTTCATTCAATTGCACTGAATCTATAGATCAATTTGGGAAAACTGACATCTTGACAATACTGAGTCTTCTTAGCTATGAACAAGGACTATCTCTCCATTTATTTGGTTCTTTGAGTTCCTTCATCAGAGTTTTGTAGTTTTCCTTATATAAATTTTGTATATATTTTGTTAGATTTATAACTAAATATTTGATTTTGGGGGTGTGTTAACATAAATGGTGTTGTGTTTTTAATTTCAAACTCCACTTTTCATCTTTGCAATGTAGGAAGGCAACTGACTATTGATATTAACCTTCTATCCTGCAACCTTGCTATAGTCACTTATTAGTTGCAGTAATTTTTTTGTCTATTCTTCCTGATTTTCTATATAGGTGATCATGTCATCTGTAAAGATAGTTTTATGTCTTCTTTCTCAATTTGAATACTTTTTATTTCCTTTTCTTCCCTTATTGCTTTAACAAGGACTTTCAGTAAAATGTTGAAAGGAGTAGTGAGGGGACATCCTTGCCTTGTATCTGATCTTAGAGGGAAAGCTTCGAGTTTCTCAACATTAGTAGAAAAGTTTCCGAAGTTTTTTAATAGATAGTTCCCTTCTATTCCTACTGGGAGTTTTACCGGGAGTTTTTTTTTTTTTTTTTTTTTAAATCATGAATGGGTGCTGGATTTTGTCAAATGCTTTTTCTGCATCTATTGATATGACCATATAATGTTTATGCTTTTTTTAGTCTGTTGATATGAGGGATTACATTAATTGATTTTTGAATGTTGAACCAGTCTTGCACACCTGAGATAAATCCCACTTGGTCATGGTATGTAATTCATTTAATACTCCTTTGGATTTGATTTGTTAATATTTTGTTGAGGAGTTTTGCATCTCTGTTCATGAGAGACATTGGTTTTAGTTTTCTTATAAAATTTTTGTGTGGTTTTGGTATTACGGTAATGCTAGCCTCACAGAATGAGGTAGAAGTATTCCCTCCACTTCTATCCTCTAAAAGAAATTGTAAAGAATTGGTATAATTTCTTCCTTAAGTATTTGGTAGAAGTCACCAGTGAACTAATCTGGGCATGGTGTTTTCTGTTTTGAAAGATTATTACCGATTCAATTTCTTTTAACTGTAGGACTATTCAGATCATCTATTTCTTCTTGTGTGAATTTTGGCAGATTGTGTCTTTCAAGGAATTGGGCCATTTCACCTAAGTTATCGAATTTGTAGGCAAAGGACTGTTCATAGCATTCCTTTGTTATCTTTTTAATTTCCATGGGACTTGTAGTGATGTCCCCACTCTTTCATTTCTGATATTAGTAATGTGTGTCCTCTTTTTTTTTCTTAGTTAGCCTGGCTAGCACCTTGTCAATTTTATTGATCTTTTCAAAGAATCAGCCTTTGATTTTATTGATTTTCTCTACTGATTTCCTATTTTCAATTTCACTGATATCTGCTCTAATTTCTATTTCTTTTCTTTTGCTTACTTTGGTTTAATTTGCTCTTCTTTTTCTTGTTTTCTAAGATAGGAACTTAGATTATTCATTTTAGATCTTCCTTCTTTTCTAATATAAGCCATCAGTGCTGTAAATTCCCTCTAAGCACTGCTTTTGCTGCATCCTACAAATTTTGTTAAGTTGTTTTCATTTTTAGTTACTTCAAAATAGTTTAAAATTTCTCCTGAGATTTCTTCTTAAACCATGTGTTATTTAGAAGTTTGTTTACTGTCTATGTATTTTGGAATTTTCCAGTTATCTTTCTGTTATTAATTTCTACTTTTATTCCATTGTGGTTTGAGAGCAGATATTATATTATTTCTATTTTAAATTAGTTGAGATTTGTTTTATGATCCAGTTGTGGTCTAATATTCACATGTGTGAATTTTCCATGTAAGCCTGAGAAAAATCTGTATTCTGCTATTGCTGGATGAAGTAGTCTACAGATGTCCACTATATGCAGTTGACTGATGGTATTGTAGAGTTCAGCTATGTCCTTCCTGACTTCCTGCCTGCTGGATCTGTCCATTTCTGAGAATGGTGTTGAAGTCTCCATCTATGATAGAAATTCATCTATTTCTCCTTGCAGTTCTTGTCTCATGTAGTTTAATGCTCTGTTTTTAGGCATACACATTAAGAATTATTATGTTTTCTTGGAGAATTGACCCCTTTATTATTATATAATGACTTTTATCCCTGATAACTTTCCTAGCTCTGAACTCTGCTCTGTCCGAAATTAATACAGCTACCCCTACTTTCTTTTGATTAGTGTTAGCATAATATATTTTTCTCTATCCATTTACTTTTTTTTTTTTTTTTAATTTTTTTGGCTGCATTGGGTCTTCATGGATGCATGCAGGCTTTCTCTAGTTGCAGTGAGCAGGGGCTACTGTTCGTTGCAGTGTGCAGGCTCCTCATTGCGGTGGCTTCTCTGGTTGTGAAGCATGGGGTCTAGGCACATGGGCCTCAGTAGTTGCAGCATGCGGGCTCAGCAGTTGCAGCACACAGGCCCTAGAGCATGCGGACTTCGGTAGTTGTGGCACATGGGGCTCAGTAGTTGTGGCTCGTGGGCTCCAGAGCACAGGCTCAGTAGCTGTGGCGCACGGGCTTAGTTGCTCCGCGGCATGTGGGATCTTCCCGGACCAGGGATCTAACCCATGTCCCACTGTGCCACGAGGGAAGTTCTATCCATTTACTTTTAATCTATCTGGGTCTTTACATTTAAAGTGGGTTTCTTATAAATAACGTATAGTTGGGTCATATTTCTTTTGATCCACTCTGTTAATCTCTTTTAATTGGTACATTTAGACCATTGACATTGACAGTGATTATTGATATAGTTGGATTAGTATCTACCATATTCATAACTGTTTTTTCTTTGTTGCCTTTTATCTTTGTTCTTATTTTTGTCTTCCAATCTCTTTTTGCCTTTGTGCTTTTAACTGAACATTTTATATGATTCAATTTTCTCTTCTTTCCTAACATACCAGTTTTATAGTCTTTTTTTTTTTAAGTGGTGGCCCTAGAGTTTGTGATATACACTTGCAACTGTTCCAGGTCTACTTTCAAATAACATTATGAAACTTCACAGGTAGTGAGTCCCTTATAATAATAAAAAAATAATCCTAATTCCTTTTTCTCCCATTCCTTGTATTATTGCTGTCATTCATTTCACATATATGTAAGTATACATATATATATCATAAGCATAAATATGATACATAGATAAGCATACAAATGTATTATAATGTTGCTATTATTATCTTGAACAAACTGTTCTCTATTAGGTCAATTAAGAATAAGAAAAATAAAAAGTTTTTATTTTACCTTGACATTTCTTCTTTGATGTTCTTTTCTTTATGAAGATCTTAGTTTCTGACCTATACTATTTTCCCCCTCTCTAAAGAACTTCTTTTATCATTTCTTGCAAGGCAGGTCTACTGGTAACAAATTCTCTTTTGTTTGTCTGAAAAAGTCTTTATTTCCCCTTTACTTTTGAAGGATTATTTTTCAGGATACAGAATTCCAGGTTGGTGAGTTTTTTCTTTCAATACTTTAAATATTTCACTCCATTCTCTTCTTGCTTGCATAGTTTCTGAGAAGAAGCTGGATGTAATTCTTATATTTGTTTTTCTATAGATAAGATATTTAGATATTTTCTATTGATAAGATATCCCTCTGGCTTCTTTCAGAATTTTTCTCTTTATCTTTGATTTTTCTGTAATTTGAAAATAATACACCTAGGTGTTAATTTTTGGCATTTATCAGATATGCTTGGTGTTCTCTGAGCTTCCTAGATCTGTGACTGTGTGTCTGACATTAATTTGGGGAAATTCTCAGTCATTATTGATTCAAATATTTCTTCTGTTCCTTTCTTCTCCTTCTGATATTCCCATTATACTTTATGTTACACATTTTGTAGCTGTCCCACAGTCCTTGGATATTCTGTTTTGTTTTTGTTTTATTCTTTTTCCTCTTTGCTTTTCAGTTTCTGAGGATTCTATTGATATATTCACTAGCTCAGAGATTCTTTCCTCAGCCATATCCAGTTTACTAATAAGAACATCAAAGGCATTCTTCACTTCTTTTGCAGTGTTTTTTATCTCTAGCGTTTCTTTTCGATTCTCTCCTTGGATTTCCATCCCTCTGCTTACATTGCCCACTTGTTCTTGCATTCTGTCTACTTTATCCAATGCAGCCCTTAGCATATTAACCATAGTTGTTTGAAGGTCCCAATCTGATAATTCCAACATCCCTGCCATATCTAGTTCTGATGTTACTCTGTCTCTTCAAATTGTGTTTTTTACCTTTTGGTAACCCTTGTAATTTTTTGTGATAGCTGGATATGATGTACCAGGTAAAAGGAAGTGCTATATACAGAACTTTAGTAATGTGGTAGTGAGGTGTAGGGGTTGGAGAAGAATTCTGTTGTCCTATAATGAGATCTCAGAGTTTTAATAAGCAAATGCCTCTGGACTGTGAACTTCAGAAGCATTTCTCAGTCCTTTTCTCCTCCCTTAGGTGGAACAGGATGGCTGGAGTGAGCTGGACTTGGGTATTTCCCTTTCCTATATTATTCCTGATAATACCCCAGCCCCTTAGGCTCTGTTTAACTACTCTCCCCTGAGGGTAGGCCTTCTTGAGAAGAATAGAGTGCTCTGGCATACTTTAAAATGGTTCCTTTTCCCTTTTGAAAGCCCAAGGGGAATTTTTCTCTTATATTTATTGTATAAGTATGGTCAAGTTCCTGGAGGTAAATATCCTAACACTGTAGGGGCTGTCCTATGACTGGATTTCCCTGGAGTTTTCAACTCTCTGAGTTAGTTCTTCACATTGAGCCTCCAGCAATTCGTCAATTACAGTTCCTGTTTCCCTACCCAGCACTGGTCCTTGTGGCAGTTTCCACTTGTGAGTCTCAGCTCTGAGGAGCTGCAACTCCCTGTGTTTGTCTGTCTGTCTCTCCAATCTCAAGGGCAGCAGTTTGCCCTCCCCTCTCTTGCAATCCAAGGAGGGTTGTTGATTTTTTTATTCTGTTTAGCTTCTTGTTTGTTATGCTGGAGTGGAAATTTCCAAGTTGCGAAACTAGAAACCAGCAGTCTGTTTATGTGATTTTTATTATCCTGATCACAAACCATTTCATTTAAAAGGGCCCCCATGATATTCTAAGGGAATGCTTTTAAATGCTGAGCAACTAGGGCTTCCCTGGTGGCGCAGTGGTTGGGAGTCTGCCTGCCGATGCAGGGGACGCGGGTTCGTGTCCCGGTCTGGGAAGATCCCACATGCCGCAGAGCGGCTGGGCCCGTGGGCCATGGCCGCTGGGCCTGCGCGTCCGGAGCCTGTGCTCCGCGGCGGGAGAGGCCACAACGGTGAGAGGCCCGCGTATCGCAAAAAAAAAAAAAAAAAAAAAAAAAAAATGCTGAGCAACTCATTCTTTGGGATACCCAATTAATATTGTTACCCTTGTGCCATAAAAGGCCACATGGAAAAGCAGAAGAACAGAGACGTTTAGTCAGACAGACATGGCTACAAATCCCTGCTTTCCAACAGGCTAAGTGACCTTGGACAAGCTATGGCGACTTCGAAGAGCTTCAACAGCCACATCCAGAAAAGAAGAGCTGCTTGCAGAATTATTCTGGAGATTAATAATAAAGCATATATATATATATATATGAGATGACAGATGTTAACTAAACTGAGTATGGTAATCATTTCACAATATATGTTAAGTCATCATTAGGCTGTCCACCAAAAACTTACACAGTGCTGTATGTCAGTTATATCTCAATAAAACTGGAAGGGGGAAACATAAAATTAATACAGTATATAAAGCCAGTGCTTAGCAAGTGAAATCTATTATTATTACTATCAGTCAGTCTCAAGGCTTTTACCCTTGCTACTTTCTCTTCCTGGAACCCTTCCCCTCAGACATCTGTGTGGCTGCCCCCTCACCTCCTCAGGTCTTACTTAAGTGCCACTTCTCAGGGAGATACCTGACAAATTACAACAGTCTTCACCTAATCCCAATTTACTCCATCTCCCTTCTCTGCTTTTATATTTCTCCATAGAATTTTCACCATCTGTTTCCTACATATTTTGTTTATTTGTTTACTGTCTGTCTCACCTTACTAAAATGCTCAGTGAGGCTAGGATTGTTGTCTGTTTTGTTCACTACTATATCCCTAGTGTCTAAAATGTGTATGATACGTAGTAGGAACTCAATATTTGTTGAATGAATGGATGACTGAATAAATAGTCTCTGAAATAATCATTAAGATTATTAGTGAAATAATATTCACTAATTTTAATTATTATTAGGCAAAGTTTCTGAAAATGAGGAAAAAGGATTATGGTAACCCGAAGTAAAATAAAGTGTTTTCCCTACTCCTCACACAAATGGTGATACGTGAACACAGGAAGCAAGGGGGAGCCCATTCACCACCAAGGCAGCCAGCAATCAAGACTTGGCTTGAAGGTACTAGAAGGACCAAAGATCATATCCTGAGGATCAGAAGTTGCTGTAATATCGAAGATGCTGACAAAGAAAGACTCTGCACATACTGGATTCTTTGTAATCTAGGCCCACACAATAAGATTAAACATTTAGTGGTATTTGGGAAAAGGGGTATGTGGGGGTGAATGGAAGAAATATAATAGAAGAGTTGTGATTCTGTAAAACACTAACTTCATGGCTTTTACCCCTTATAAAAAAATAAATGTGTTATACTATTAATCAGCTCTTCCTCTGGAAAACCTTTCTAACCTGCTCCATCTAATAATAACCCCTTTGCTTAGAATTCCTCATCCTCCTTTTCTACCTGGTAATTCCTACTTCTTCTATAATATCCAATTTATATGTCCCCCTCCTCTGAGAAGTCTTCTCAGACTGGTGAGATCCTCAGCATCACAGATATTGATGTTTCCTCCTAGGCATCCCCATAATATTTTGTATCCTCTTCTAGAACTTAGCCCACTGTACTATAATTATTTGTGTACATGACTTTCCCATTTGGCTACCATGTCCAAGGCACATGTTTCATTTATTTGTAGGTTACCATCTCCTAGTAACTGATCCAGCTGGACTTGAACAATGACAGGGGAAGCAAAACTAACTTATGAAAAATCAACCAAATATTTTGCAGCAACACTGATATGGCCAAAGTATAAATAACAGATCAAAAAATTCCAACCCTAAAACAGTGTCACATTTCAAGATATCCAACTGGCCAGTTGCTTCTAGGCATTTCCAGATGCTACTTGTAATCTGGCAAGTGAACCAAGACACTTGATTTGGGTTTTAATTTTGTTGAAAAATCATGTAAAAATTACCTGGTAACCTAGGATAAAGACAGTGCCAGATGCTAAAATTTTGCATTAATTAAACTGTCCATCAAAACCAGGAGAAGAAAGGAAGAGTTTTTTCTTCATATGAGACTAATCTCTGTAACTTGAAATGTTTACCCCAAGAAAGCACTTCATTATTTGAAATTCTCAAGATTAATAATGTCATGTTTTATTTTCTTAACAGCACAGATAATTGGTGGGCTATTTATTATTAAAGGGGGACCACAGTGTTCTAGAGTATTACTGTGCTAGATACTATGATAAGCTCTTTTGCTAAAATAATGCACACACACAATACAATCATTTATAAATGATAATAAACTTACGTTTTAATTCACTGCTGGCTTGTAAGAAAGTAAAGAAAATCTGTTCAGGCAAACAAACTAAAGCACAGTGAGGTGGCAACCAGTGAGCTGAAACCAGACTTTGGTTAATGAGCCAACAGAAAGCTGGTGTTGCCTTGAGGAAACTAGTGGCTTTTGCATAGGAATCCAGAAATTTGGCCTTGAGCACCCTTCAAGGTGAGAGAGCTGAATCTGCATTTGCTACGTTAATTCCGGACACTTAAGTGGACTACAGCAGTCGTGGCATATTGGTAGTGTCCCTAGAGACCCTTAGCTCCAAGGGAGGAGCCTAACCAAATCATCTCTGAAGGAACACACTCCTCATTCAGGCCTGCAGAATTACCAAATGTTATTCTACCAGAAATGAGCTCACAACCAAAAACTATAAAACACTCAAGGAAGCAAGCCATGGATGAGTCAGCAGACACACCATTAGCAGATTCAGACCCAGTGACTTCAGGACTGAAATTATCAACTGAAGAATATAAACTGATTATATATAAAATGTTCGAAGAAATAAAAGGCGAAAATTTTTTTAAAGGTGGGAATAATAGACTATCAAAAATAACCTGAAGTGTTTTTCTTAAAAAAGGAATAAAGCAGAGTTTTTAAAAGAGAAAAACACAGTATTTGAAATTCAAATTCAAATGTTGACTCCAAATACTGAAGAGAAAAATAATGAAATAGAAGATAAATCTGAAGATATTACCATAAATATGGCAAAGAAACAAGACAAAAATATGAAAAGATGATTAAATTAGAAGGTCTAAAACAGGTCTAATTGGAATCCCAGAGTGAAAAAAATAGAGAAGAGACATAATACTAGCAGATACAATACATGAGAATTTTTTAGAATCGAAGAAAAGCATAAATCCACAGACACAAGAAACACAATGTATACCAAGCAGGGCAAATGGAAAGAAATCCACAATTAGACACTGCAACAGTATAATGAAATTGTAAAATAATAATAATATAAACAGACACACACAAACACAAATCTGAAAAGAAATCAAAGAAAAATGGATTACAGTTAAAGGAATTGATATTACAGTGACTACAGATGTCTCAATAGCAGTAATAGAGACTGGATATAGAAGGATAAATAATATTGTCGAAGTCCTGAGTACTAGTCATCTTTGTGCAGTTAGCTCCTATTCTATTGCCAATCACACCCTAAACTGCTCAGAAAACACTGGTTGAAGAAATCAACTTATTCTTCATCTCTATGCCAATTAAGTGATTAAATTAGCCGCTAGGAAGAATAAACCAAGACTCATAGTAATGAAATCTGAAATTGGCTTATTTCCTCATTTTTTTAGAGTCTTGGGGCGGGAGAAGGCAATAATAAATTCACCACAAAGTGAAAAACATCTGCTAACATGAAACAGTTAGTCCCTGTACCCTACATCTCACTCCTGCTCTCAGTCAAGAGAAATGCCTTTTATTCAGCACAGTTGGCATGGAATGTTTTTGCTTATAATACAGATTCATATCATCCACACAAATGTTGCTGCCTGTACTGTGCAGCACAGATGGCCGTTTTGAATGTTTGTGACAGACCATTGCACCACACTGTCTAGAGAAAGTCTGACTCAGCTCCAATTTCAGTTTACTTTGGGGTTTCAGGTTCTGCTGACTGCACACCAAACTTTTTTCCCCAACAATGGCTGCACATATTTAGCCATCCCCATAGAATTCCACAGGAATTTGAATTGAAATTCAGGAATGCATAAGGTACCTAACAAATAGCAAAAACTTCAAATCACTTTTAGAGCTAATAATTTTTCCACTAAATAAAAAGCAAATACTATTAGTACAGAAATAAAATTTATTTCTTAAAACAAAGCCATGTAAGCTGATATACTGTAGCTTCGTCTGAATTTCCTGTTTTTGGAGACTAGGAAATTGGATGTACAATTCACTTGGGACAAAAATTGTAGTATTTTCCAAATTATCCAAACATAAATGCCCCAAAATCCAACTAAATTTAAAATTTCATTTGCACATGGAGTGAGACTAAATAAATGGTTTAATCTGCAAGTAATTCATTGAGTTCATATGATAATCATGTTTTTCTGAAATCTTTCCATTTTCTTTAGCATTTATTATAGGCCAAAATTAACTTCTGAGTTAAGTGAAATATTACCATGAATCATATTTATATTTGCAGTTAGTTTATTTATGCCTTGTCTCTTTTTTTTTTTCCAAAAGGAAAAAAATAAGACAGTGAAAAAGGAGCAGTGACTAATTTAGAAACACTGTGGTACCTTTAAATTTGCCTCCATGGAATATTTTATCAGACTACAGGCCATGACAGTTTTAGAAATTGAAAAGCACGTATCTATCATGTAAAACAACTGCCCCTTCCAGTGACTTTGGATATGTCACTTAGGCACTGTCCTCATCTGTAAAACTAGAGCACTGCACAAGTGAATTTCAAAGGTTCCTGGTTCCAGCTTTACAATCTCATGATACTTATGGAATCTTTACACCTCCAAGTTCCTGGCTTCCTTAATTATTCATTAAGAATCCATCACCAGGGCTTCCCTGGTGGCGAAGTGGTTAAGAATCCGTCTGCAAAGGTCAGAGGCACGGGTTCGAGCCCTGGTCTGGGAAGATCCCACATGCCACAGAGCAACAAAGCCCATGTGCCTCCACTACTGAGCCTGCACTCGAGCCCGCAAGCCACAACTGCTAAGCCGGCGTGCCACAACTACTGAAGCCCACACACCTACAGCCCGTGCTCTGCAACAAGAGAAGACACCGCAATGAGAAGCCCACGCACCACAACAAAGAGTAGCCCCCGCTCGCCACAACTAGAGAAAGCCCGTGCGCAGCAACAAAGACCCAACACAGCCAAAAAAAAAAAAAGAATCCATCACCAAGGCTGTGAAATCATAACCAGAGTGATGGTTTGTTGCCAATTCCATTCTTTATATCTCTCTCTACCTTCCACATAATAGCCCATTTTCAATTATTTCTATCTATTCAAATGATATTTCTTCACTTTATTTTACAGAACAGATACATTAAATTGAGCAAGACCTCTCAATGTTGAAGATAATAATGGAATGTACCATAATAAAAATGTATCATTGAATATTTAGATTTAAATTAAATAACACAGTCAAACTAAAAACATGCCTATCTCCCAAAACTTCTCCCGAAAGTCTGCAACTTAACACATAAGTAGAATATACTTTGCTGAGCTGAAAAATATTAGATAGACTTTTAAATAAAGATACAGATAATCTGTATCTGAAAATACAGATAACACCGGAAGGAGATTCATTTCTGTGAATTGATGGAATATAGTACATAGTTGAAATATACTGCTCAAACACTCCTTCAAGCTCTCCTTGGGGCTTTTTGGGAGTGAACCAATGCGATACCTTGGGGAGGAAGTGGGACTATTATCTTGGCCAGCAGATCATTGAGCCAACACACAAATGCTCTCACTCCCACCACACCGAAATCGCCTCTACTCCCATAAGCCTAGAGGAAGGACCCGAATGGGGAAAAAGGAGCAACTGCCAGGCTCAGCAAGTGGGCATCTGAGGACAAGCCTTCTAGACCACTGTCCTGACTCTTCCATGAGCAGGCTGCCAGCCAGGTGGGTCAGACAGAAGCACTTATCAAACATGTCGACATAAATGAAATCAAATGTGCTTCCCCCTCCTCTACTTCATCTTCCCTTTCTATTAGCTTTATCCCCCTCTTCTCCCTTCTCTTCATCCATTCTTACATTTATTTAACAAATATGTATCCAGGCACTAGGTGCTAGACAGAAGGGACATGCCCCCTTACACAGCTCATTGTCTAGTGGGGGGAGTGACATATGAACAGCCAATTACAATTCAGAGGGTTGGTCTGAAGCTAGTGAATAGAATTCCTGATGTTATGGTACAGTACATTTGAGGCACCCAATCCAGAACTGGGAAATCAGGTAAAGTTTCCTGGAGGAAGTAAAGACGATGAAAAATCTGGAGGAAAGATGGTCAGAGAGTAGACTAGGAGAGGGGAAAGAGGATTAAGGAATTTTTTTGGAAGTCAACATAAATCAAAGGAAAAAATCCTAAGAAATGAAAATTACCATTTAACAGGATTATAAGAACATACTCAAACTTTGGGGCTCTTATGAAAACTTCCATCTCCATTACATTTTGGTTATTTGGATGATGGAGCTACATTCCATTTCTACATCCACAGGTGGCCTGAGAGAACAATAGGCTGTCTACTCTTGGCTTCATAACTGCATGACGCTGACACACAGAACAGTTAATCCGAGCAAGTACAACAGTTAATCCAAGCAAGGACAATGACGAAGCCAATTCCATCAGCATTTTCTGATATAACAAATGCCTTTCAAAGATTACTAAATTAACTAGGAAATGTAATCTACTCCAAAGAAATGTCCCATAGAAATAAGTAATTCATTTCACTGACTTCAGTGCTGTAACTAATAGTAATAGCCATTTTAGTAGAGTTTGTTTCCTATGCCCCAGTATTCTACGTCCTTACTTCACGTAGTAATAAAAACACCCCTTTAGCCTGGCACATGGCCACCCAGAAAAAGACTACATTTTCCAGCCTCCCTTGCAACTAGGTATGGCCATGTAACTAAGGGGTGACCAGTGGGATGGTGAGCTGTGGTGATAGGTGTAACTTCTGGGTCATGATCTTAAAGGGAACATGCTGTACCCACCACTACCTTTCTGTCCCCATTTTTTAAATCTGTGGGATAAGGAAATGCTTGTGAAAGTTAGAGCAGCTATTTGGGATCATAAAATGGAAGTATATACAGCAAAAACAACCAAATTGAGGATGCCTGGGCCCCCAGCACCAAGAAGCTGCCTTATTAGTCATAGACCACTGATGGAGATTCTTACATAAGAGACAGTGATATTTCTATCTTGCTTCTGTCTACCGTATTTTAGAGTCTACTTATTATAGCAGCCTAATACGTATCCTAACGAACTGAACCATCATCTGCCTTGTGAGTCCAAAGGCCTTTCCAGATGGTCGGTGCACTGCCCCAAAGCAAATATTTGGCAACGAGGAACTCAACTCATCAACACCTCATTTTTGTACTTATTATTTGCTTCATGTTCAAATGGCAATAGTGTTAAGCAAAAAGAACAAACTTCATTTGTTATGAGTCCTTGCAGAAGCTTGGAAACTCTTTACTTGCTCTAATATACCCAGGCCGCCCATGAAACAGTCTTTCTAGCAGCTACAAGAGATTAGCTTTCCTGATGAGCAAGCACTCTCTTTGTAGGTTGTTTTACTGTGATGATTTTGACTCATCTCTTGCTCAGGGGAAAAAAAACTTTTAAAACAAATTAAATGAAATACAAAAATGGCCTCCCCAAACAGAAGCCAGTGAACATTATCAATTGCTAATCAACTCTTACACATTACAGAGTCTATTACTTCAGGCCACAGGAGCTGACTCAGTGGGACTCACAATTCAAAGCGAAGTATGGATAGCAATGAATTCCCTGGAAATAATCCTTTGCAATATTAAGTTCAAGACAAGAATGTATATAAGAAGCATATCACAAAACATCTTATCTTACTCCCTTAAGTAGTACAACCACGGCAATTTTGACCTAGAATAATATTTTGCACTAGCAAACCAACAGACTGATATCCTTAAAAATATTGGTTTGAACAGGAAACTAGTATTTTTAGATAGATTACAGAAGCAATTTCCAATTTTCAATATACTTTGAATTCTAATACACGATATCCTTATTTGTTTGATTTCAAGTAGCTCTTCATTATGCAAAGTGCTTTCACAAATTAAAATTTTAGCTGACCTAGTAGAGAAGGGAGAGAAAAACCTCCCAGGAAGATGCAGGGACTGTGCTGGACTCTGTGGATCCCAGGAAGACAACATTATCCGCGACCTCAAACTGTTCAAAGTCTAATGAGGGAGGCGGGGTAGGGGCGGGCTGGACAGAGACAGGCCCTCAAACCCAAGAACGTGCAGTGTGGTATTTGCCCTAACAGCTGTCAACAAAAGGTGCCATGTGGGGCACAGAGGAGGGGTTGATTCTATCCAGAGACAAGACCAGAAATATTCACACAAGAAGTGACATGAATGATGAGCCTTCATGCTTGGCTCGAAATCTTTCAGAATGAAGGATTAGTACTGTGAAGCCAGAGTAGAGGTTCTCAACCTGAATGATACTGTCTCTCTCGGGGGCATCTAGAAATGTGAGTGGGGGCGGGGGGTGAGGGGGATTGATGGAATAACTGGGGAGCACTACAGGCTTTAGTGTGAAGGTGGAAAGGGGAGCTAGGGGCACTAAATATCCTTCAGTGCCCATGGCAGACTTGCACAAAAAAGTCCAAAGTGCCAACTGCATCTCTCCTGGAGGACAGGGTAGGTGAAGTTATGTGGTGGGATAAAAGACAAGGGTGAAAGTGTCTTCAAAATGGCCTTTATAATTTTTTGCTCTTCTCTCCCATTATGCAGGCTGTACTCCCCAGGGCAGTACGATATGGCTGTATACTGTACATTTAGGGGACACAGTTAAAATTATAGACATCATAGATTTTTGTATTGATTACGAACATTTTCCAGCAGAAGCAGTGGAGTGAACTGAGGAAAGAGGACCTTTTCTTATTCCTATTAAGATATCATCTAGACTAGTGGTAGTTCTATTTTTCTCTCCATCTCCACACATGTAACAATGACAACTGGTCCTAGTGGGGAAGGAAGTGATAGTTCTGATAAGTATAGATGGAGAGAAGAGAAGAGTAAAGCAGATGGTCTGGTTTCTCACTGTGTTCCACCCAAGTGTTCCATGAATGTTAAAGATTATCAACAGCTGAGCCCAGCCTTCGGTCCACCTACACTGACCTTGTGCCTGTAGCCTGCCCTCAAAGCTTGGAACTGGCTTCTAGTCTCAAGGTATGATAGAGCAAGGTCTACCGGTCATCATCTATTTGACCTAGTCCTAGCCCCAGGTTTCACACTGCTATACAGTGCTGTTCCCAAGTTCCCATTCTGGGTTTCAAGTTTCCTGCTTCCTGGTTTCTGATTACTGTTCCCTGGCAGGGGCCTACCTCCAACGGAGAGAGTCCTCCAAGCACCCAGGTCGCCCAAAAGCAAAGGTATCAAACATGGTTTTTTAACTCTATTCATTGGCTAATTGAATTATTCCAATACATTCATTTACGCTACTAGTTACTAAGGGTAATTTAAAGCGTGCGTGCATCCACACATGCACATAACTGAAAATACTTAAATTTAACCGTGATTACAATCTATGAGTGAGACCGTCAGACACTCTTAATTAAACAGAAGTCTAAGGTTAATTTGTAACAAATGAACCTTTTTCAAAATAAAAGCATGATACATAAAAGTTAATAAAACTGGCTCCACGTTAATTAAATTTATTTTCCTTCAAATTTATTTGCCCCCCTCTGAATGCAACATGAATAGCCTTGTGAAAGCAAGGTAGAAAATCACACAATATACAAATCAGTAGCTACTAACAAAAAATCAAGAGGGATACTCTAACGTATAAACAAAAGTCTACAGGTAGGACTTATTCTAGAATCAGCATTTTTCAAGATTTTGCTCAAGCTGTGATCAAGAAGGCAATGCTTAACACTGACCCAGCTCTTAACAGCATGCCAGGCACTGTCCCACACACTCTGCAGGTTAACTCATTTGATTTTTACAACAGACCTATGAGATGGTTCTATTATCATACTCATTTTACGGTCTGAGTCCTTCCCATCCTTCAAGGTCTGGTTTAAATTTTACTTCCTCACAAGTCCTTCTTTAATTACGCCTACCTCCCCCTTTCCACTATTTTATTTGTCTCTCTTTTATAGGACTTACCACAGTTCACCTTAAAGTTCTTTATGTATGTTTCTCTTTCTTGCCATTACATCACAAGTTGTTGGAGAGGTAGACTCTATCTCATTCATTGCTGTATGCCTACACGGACTAACAGAGATTCTTGCACAAAGTCCATGCCCAGCAAATGTTAGTGCAACTAACACTAGCATTAATAGGAGAAGAAAGAAGAAAAGAATTTGGCAGCAGCTTTAAAACAAAGAATCATGAATAAAAAGCAACTAGCAATTATTCTCTGTGTCTGCAGATGAGAGAACCAAAGAGATCCAGAGATTACGGGATAAAACATTTAATTAAATAATAGGTAAACATGTAACCATAATTATACTGAAAGAAAACAGGGGAATGTTTACATAAGCTTGAGAGGTGGAAGGCATTTCTAAACATGACACCAAAAGCAAAAGCAAACAAAAGAGGAATGAAATAAATGGTCAAGATTGCCAGCTCTGTCAGGCTGCGTGAATTCAGTTTCCAAGATGCCATTTAGGAGTCAATTTCTTCACTGTAAAATGGGGGTGATAATAATAATACCTGCCTCATACATTTCACAGGGTGGAATGAATGAGATAAAAGTTCTTACCACAATGCCTGACACAATGTCTTCCATAAACGTTTAAAAGCAAACCAACAGAGGAAAGATAGATGCGACTGCATAAAAATGCCTTTGTATTCTAAAAAAAAGTACCTATAAATAAATATATATCAAATAGCAAACAGGATGAAAAAAGATGGATACCCTAAATATATAAAGAGCTTTTACAAATTAGCAAGAAGAGTAAAACCCTAATAGAAAATAGGAAAGCAGAATTGAGCATTTCACAAAAAATGCATATATACAATCAAATGACCAAACATGAAAAAATATCCACCTTAATTAAGCAATTGAAGGGTGTTAGTTAAAATGAGATATAAATTTTGCTGATTAAATCAGCAATACTGATGATGGCATGAAACAATGGCATGCTGACAGAGCTTTGTGAAGAGTTTAAATTTGCACATTTCTATAGGACATTTTGCCAATGAGCATCAAAAGCCTTAAAATGTACATACTTTTTGACCAAGGAAACCTAGTTATTTATAACAAAGCAATAATCAAATATATAAAATGAACCCTTGTTTATAAGAGTGAAAAACTGGGGCTTCCCTGGTGGTGCAGTGATTCAGAGTCCGCCTGCCGATGCAGGGGACACGACTTCGTGTCCCGGTCCGGGAAGATCCCGCATGCCGCGGAGCGGCTGGGCCCGTGAGCCATGGCCGCTGAGCCTGCTAGTCCGGAGCCTATGCTCCTCAGCGGGAGAGGCCACAACAGTGAGAGGCCGCGTACCGCAAAAAAAAAAAAAAAAAAAAGTGAAAAACTGGATGAGAATAATTTTACAATGCCTTTACAACACTGAATACTGTAATCTCATGGAAGATATTTAATGTCATTAATGAAAAAAACAAATGCTAAAACAGCACTACTACATGATTTTATTTTCATTAAAAAACAACAATAACAGAATATGTGTGTGTGTGTTTATACAGACACATAAAAAAGATCTGAAAGGAAACATACCAAAAGGCTAACATCAATTGTCTTTAGATAATGAAATTATGGGTGCCTTTGGAAAGCTATAACATATTCTAAATTTTTTGATAAATATATTTTTGTAATGAAGAAAATAAAAATTGTCTTTTTCAAAAGAAAAAACATTAACCATTAGGAGATAGTCCTGCCCTATCATTCAGAGACCCCTGATGTTAGATGGTGTTCATCACCACCAATCAATGGTGGCTGCACTGTGCTCCTTGGAAGGGGCGTACAAGAATGGGAATCAGCCTACAGGTTCTATGGGTATATAAGCATTTCAAGTAGTGCAACGGAAAAATTCAATTAAATAGCAAACCAACTCAAGGGAACATCACATGCTTAATGGTTAACTGGCATTAGGGGAAAAGAAAACAAAACCCACAACTAAGCAGTACTGGATAAAGTTAAAACCTTAATCTCATGCTTACTCAGCAGCAAAAAGAAAAACACAAAAGAAAACATTAATTATGAAAGATTTAGTGATCTGTATGGTTATAATTCTAGAAACACTTCAGTGTGTGTTTATCTATGCTATAACTCATTGCTTTCTGCAAATTTAAAGGGACCTCTTGGCTGACGGTTCAAATGCTTGGTCACAGCTAAGGGAAAAAAAATCAGTTCAATCACTTCTGGAAACAGGCAAAAGGAGAAGGTCCTCATGCTTCAAAAATGGGGTGTGTGTGTGTGTGTGTGTGTGTGTGTGTGTGTGTGTGTGTTTAGTGTACCTTTCCAACTTTATAATAAGTCTAAGAAAGGCCCAACTTCAGAATGAAGCCAGTCTGAATACAAATACATTTAACCCCCTCCTCCCCACGTGGAAGAGAGGTAGCACGCACAGCACTGTGTCACTAGATTGTACATTGAGTCATTCTTACGACTATTACTGAACAAAGGTCTCAAGAGTTCAGAGTAGACCTATGGTATTGACTTGTGCCTTTTAAAACTAATGAAAGAATAGATCCAACTGAAGATTCTTAATTTCATCTAGTAAAGTAAATGTTGAACACAAAAGGCTAAAAAAAAAAAAAAGAGAGAGACCAAGTAAATAACTGCTTAAATTGCTATACATTGTCTACCCACGTAGGGTGGTCACTTGTTTTCTTCTGCCCAGCATTGACTGCCCCTTCTCTGGTTAAGAGCACCCAGGTTTCCTGTGGGGGACTTCTGCTCACATTTTGGCTCATATGATGGGGGATAACCTCATTCCTAACCTCAGGAGCTAATGAGTAACCCAGGAATGGTCATGCAATATATTCATTCCCCTGGACAGAATGAATATTCAGCAGCCACATGGCTCAGGCCAGGACCATCTGGGGCAAGAATTATGAGACTTGAAACTTTTCTTTAAGCTCTTGGGAAAGAAGCATATCTTTTCTTCCCTAGCTCCATGCATAGAGAATATAAACCTACTGCTGCTGGGGGCATCTTTGCCATCACTTGGAAAGAGTCTACCTAAAAATGAAACTAATAAAGAAGGGAGTAGAACCAAGAAACAGACTCCTAATAAACTATTTTTTTTTAAAGTTGGGAAAAACCATGCCTGAAGCCATTCATCATCATTTGATTTGGATTTCTGTCACACAAAACCAAAAGGAGACAATAAATATGGGGAAAGGGAGGCTAGACGGTTTTCTCCTCCCTCCCCAGCTGATCTACCTGTCTTAGTCAGCTGGGGCTGCTTTAACAAAATACCACAGACTGGATGGATTAAAGAACAGACATTTACTTCCCATAGTTCTGAAGGCTGGATGTCTGAGATAAGGGTGCCAGCATGGTCAGGTTCTGGTGAAGATCCTCTTCCTGGCTTGCAGAATTTGCTGCCTTCTCGCTGTGTCCTCAGATGGTAAAGAGAGAGCAAGCTCTCTGGTCTCTCCTAGTTAGAGCACTAATCCCACGGCGAGGATCTCACCCTCACGGCCTCATCTAAACCTAATCACCTCCAAAAGGCCCCATCTCCAAATACTATCATACTGAGGGTTAGGGTTTCAACAAATGAATTGGGAGAGGACACAAATATTTAGTTCATAATACGACCTAAACTGCCCTTAGACACACACAAAAATAGACTGGAGGAGTTTATACTATGCCACTTCCAAGCACACCTGTGTAACCCTTCACTGTACTACAACCCATCAGTAGAATGTGTGGCTATATCCTTTATGCATAACACTGCTTACTCCAAAGCCTAGTCCAGTTGTCTGGCACATAACATCACTCAAAAGTATCTGCTGAAAATGAATAACGTGATATAAAATAAAACAGGAGGGGTATAACATACAGGAAACTAAAGATTCTTTTTTTTGACATTTTATTTTCTTATTTCATACTAAATCTTTGAAATCAAGTCTATATTTTATGCTTATACTACATTTCAATTCAGATGCTAAATTTTCATTACAGATGTTTGATCTGTATCATTTATTTATTTATTTTTAAACTCTTTATTGGATTATAATCACTTTACATTGTTGTGTTAGTTTCTGCTGTATAACAAAGTGAATCAGCTATACGTATACATATATCCCCATATCTCCTCCCCCTTCTTGCGTCTCCCTCCCTCCCACCCTCCCTATCCCACCCCTCTAGGTTGGTCACAAAGCACTGAGCTGTTTCCCCTGTGCTATGCGGCTGCTTCCCACTACCTAGCTATTTCACATTTGGTAGTGTATATATGTCTATGCCACTGTCTCACTTCATCCCAGCTTACCCTTCCGCCTCCCCGTGTCCTCAAGTCCATTCTCTACGTCTGTGTCTGTATTCCTGTCCTGCCCTAGGTTTTCCAGAACCTTTTTTTTTTTTTTTAGATTCCATATATATGTGTTAGCATATGGTATTTGTCTTCTCTTTCTGACTTACTTCACTCTGTATGACAAGACTCTAGGTCCATCCACCTCACTACAAATAACTCAATTTCCTTTCTTTTTATGGCTGAGTAATATTTCCATTGCATATATGTGCCACATCTTCTTTATCCATTCATCTGACGATGGGACACTTAGGTTGCTTCCATGTCCTGGCTATTGGAAATAGAGCTGAAGTGAACATTGTGTACATGATCTTTTGGAATTATGGTTTTCTCAGGTATATGCCCAGTAGTGGGATTGCTGGGTCAAATGCTAGTTCTATTTTTAGTTTTTTTAAGGAACCTCCATACTATTCTCCATAGTGGCTGGATCAATTTACATTCCCACCAACAGTGCAAGAGGGTTCCCTTTTCTCCACACCCTCTCCAGCATTTATTGCTTCTAGATTTATTATTATTTTATTTTTTTTATAGATTTTTTTGATGATGGGCATTCTGACCGGTGTGAAGGTGATACCTCATTGTAGTTTTGATTTGCATTTCTCTAATAATTAGTGATTGTTGAGCATTCTTTCATGTGTTTCTTGGCAATCTGTATACCTTCATTGGAGAAATGTCTATTTTAGGTTCTTCTGCCCATTTTTTAATTGGGTTGTTTGTTTTTTTGATATTGAATTGCATGAGCTGCTTGTATATTTTGGAGATTAATCCTTTGTCATTTGCTTCGATTGCAAATATTTTCTCCCACTCTGAGGGTTGTCCCTTCGTCTTGTCTGTGGTTTCCTTTGCTGTGTAAAAGCTTTTAAGTTTCATTAGGTCCCATTTGTTTACTTTTGTTTTTATTTCCATTACTCTAGGAGGTGGGTCAAAAAGGATCTTGCTGTGATTTATGTCATAGTGTCCTGCCTGTGTTTTGCTTTAAGAGTTTTAAAGTGTCTGGCCTTACCTTTAGATCTTTAATCCATTTTGAGTTTATTTTTGTGTATGGTGTTACAGAGTGTTCTAATTTCATTCTTTTACATGTAGCTGGGCCAGTTTTCCTAGCACCACTTACTGAAGAGGCTGTCTTTTCTCCACTGGATACTCTTGCCTCCTCCATCAAAAATAAGGTGACCATATGTGCATGGGTTTATCTCTGGGCTTTCTATCTTGTTCCATTGATCTATATTTCTGTTTTTGTGCCAGTACCATACTATTTTGATTACTGTAGCTTTGTAGTATAGTATGAAGTCAGGGAGCCTGATTCCTCCAGCTCCGTTTTTCCTTCTCAAGGTTGCTTTGGCTATCCCAGGTCTTTTGTGTTTCCATACAAATTGTGAAAGTTTTTTCTTCTAGTTCTGTGAAAAATGCCATTGGTAGCTTGATGGGGATTGCATTGAATCTGTAGATTACTTTGGGTAGTACAGTCATTTTCATGATGTTGATTCTTCCAAGAACATGGTATATCTCTCCATCTGTTTGTATTGTCTTTAATTTCTTTCATCAGTGTCTTATAGTTTTCTGCATACAGGTCTTCTGTCTCCTCAGGTAGGTTCATTCCTAGGTATTTTATTCTTTTTGTTGCAATGGTAAATGGGAGTGTTTCCTTAATTTCTCTTTCAAATTTCTCATCAGTGTATAGGAATGCAAGAGATTTCTGTGCATTCATTTTATATCCTGCTACTTTACCAAATTCATTGATTAGCTCTAGTAGTTTTCTGGTAGCATCTTTAGGACTCTCTATGTATAGTACCATGTTCATCATTGTTTGTTTCCTCTTTAGTTCCAGGTCCTTGTTAAACGTTTCTTGTATTTTCTCCATTCTATTTCTGAGATTTTGGATCATCTTTACTATCATTACTCTGAATTCTTTTTCAGGTACACTATTTCCTCTTCATTTATTTGCTCTGGTGTGTTTTTACCTTGCTCCTTCATCTGCTGCATATTTCTCTGTCTTCTCATTTTGTTTAACTTACTGTGTTTGGGCTCTCCTTTTTGCAGGCTGCAGGTTCGTAGTTCCTGCTGTTTTTGGTGTCTGCCCCCAGTGGGTAGGGTTGGTTCAGTGAGTTGTGCAGACTTCCCAGTGGAGGACTGGTGCCTGTGTTCTGGTGGATGAGACTAGATCTTTTCTTTCTAGTGGGCAGGACCGCATCCGGTGGTGTGTTTTGGGGTGTCTGTGAACTTATTATGATTTTAGGCAGCCTCTCTGCTAATGGGTGGGGTTGTGTTCCTGTCTTGCTAGTTATTTGGCATAGGGTGTCCAGCACTGGAGCTTGCTGGTCGTTGAGTGGAGCTGGGTCTTTGCGTTCAGATGAAGCTCTCTGGGAGAGCTCTCACCGATTGATATTACATCGGGCTGGGAGGTCTCTTGTGGTCCAATGTCCTGAACTCAGCTCTCCCACCTCAGAGGCTCAGGCCTAACACCCGGCCAGAGCACCAGACCCTAACAGCCACACAGCTCAGAAGAAAAGGGAGAAAAAAAAGAAAGAAAGAACAAAAATAAATAAATAAATAAAATAATGTTATTAAAAAATTGAAAAAAGTTATTATTAAAATAAAAAAGTAGTAAAAAAAAGAGAAAAGAGCAACCCAACCAATAAACAAATCCATCAATGATAATAAGCACTAAAAACTAAGATAAACATAAAGATCAGAAACTAGTCAGTCGCATACAGCAAACCCCAAGTCTACATTTGCTCCCCAAGTCCACTGCCTCAATTATGGGATGATTCATTGTCTATTCAGGTATTCCACAGATGCAGGGTACATCAAGTTGATTGTGGAGATTTAATCCGCTGCTCTTGAGGCTGCTGGGGAGACTTCCCTTTCTCTTCTTTGTTTGCACAGCTCCTGAGGTTCAGCTTTGGCTTTGGACCGGTCTTTGCCTGTAGGTCGCCTGAGGGCGTCTGTCCTTCCTCAGACAGGACGGGGTTAAAGAAGCAGCTGATTCGGGGGCTCTGGCTCACTCAGGCCAGGGGGAGGGAGGGGTATGGAATGCAGGGAGAGCCTGCGGTGGCAGAGGCCAGCGTGACGTTGCAACAGCCTGAGGTGCACCATGTGTTCTCCCGGGTGAAGTTGTCCCTGGCTCACGGGACCCTGTAAGTGGCAGGCTGCACAGGCTCCCGGGAGGGGAGGTGTGGATAGTGACCTGTGCTTGCAACACAGGTTTCTTGGTAGCGGCAGCAGCAGCTTTAGTGTTTCATGCCCGTCTCTGAGGTCTGCACTGAGAGCTGCGACTCCCGCCCATCTCTGGAGCCTGTTTAGTCAGTGCTCTGAATCCCCTCTCCTCGCGCACCAGGAAACAATGGTCTCTTGCCTCTTTGGCAGCTCCAGACTTTTTCCCGGACTCCGTCCCGGCTAGCCGTGGCGCACTAGCCCCCTTCAGGCTGTGTTCACGCAGCCAACCCCAGTCCTCTCCCTGGGATCCCACCGAAGCCCGAGCCTCAGCTCCCCACCCCCGCCCGCCCCAGCAGGTGAACAGACAGGCCTCTCGAGCTGGTTAGTGCTGGTTGGCACGGATCCTCTGTGCGGGAATCTCTCCGCTTTGCCCTCTGCACCCCTGTTGCTGTGCTCTCCTCCATGGCTCCAAAGCTTCTCCCCCGCCCCCCGCCACCACCCCCCGTCTCCGCCAGTGAAGGGGCTTCCTAGTGTGTGGAAACTTTTCCTCCTTCACAGCTCCCTCCCAGAGGTGCAGGTCCCGACCCTATTCTATTGTCTCTGTTTATTCTTTTTTCTCTTGCCCTACTCAGGTACGTGGAGAGTTTCTTGCCTTTTTGGAAGTCTGAGGTCTTCTGCCAGCGTTGAGTAGGTGTTCTGTAGGAGCTGTTCGACATGTAAATGTATTTTTGATGTATTTGTGGGGAGAAAGGTGATCTCCACGTCTTACTCCTCCGCCTTCTAAGGGTTTTCAAAACTAGAGATTCTGACGTTACATTCCAGCACTTAATCAATCTGAATTACCTCCTGATATAGTCAACCTATTCTTCATCTTCTCTTTAGCCCAACATTCAACTGGCACAAAATAATTTAATAATGGAAAATAATCTCCATTCAATGGCCTCTTCTATTTTACTAACTGGGGAACAGTTCTGAAATTTTAGTGGAGACAGATGCTTGTGTGTGTGCGTGTGTGTGTGTGTGTGTTGTGTATGTGTCCTTATCATAGCCTATAAAGTCCCACAGGGTCTTTCTGACCTCATCTCCTTCCCATGCCTGCTTTGCTCCAGCCACAAAGGCCTCCTAAGTCTTCTTTGAAAACACCTGGCACCTTTCATCTGAGTACCTTTGCTTTTGCTATAACCTCTGCCCGCAATGATCTACATGACTTACTGCCTTATCTCTCTTCAGGTCTTTGCCCAAATGTCACCTTCTCAGTGAGGCCTTCTCGATTATTCTATTTACAAAATTACAAACTTCTCCACCACTAATACTTCCTATTCCATACCATTCATCACCTTTTAATGTACTACCTAATTTACTTATTTATTTTATCATCTATCTCGCCACACCAGAAGATAAACTCCATGAAAGCAAAGATTTCCATATGGTTTTTGTTCTCTGTTGAACCCCCAATGCCAGGGAAATAATCAATGCTGGATAAATGAATAAAAGATTTATTCTAGAATAACCTAAATGGGAAAAGAATTTGAAGAAGAATAGATACATGTATATGTATAACTGAATCACTTTGCTGTACACCTGAAACTAACATAACAGTGTTAATCAACTATACTCCAATATTAAATAAAAATTAAGAAAAACAATATGACACAGTAAAACCACAGCTGGACTATTAAATGCTCTGATTCAAATTAAACTAAATATGAATAGTTTCCAATCCAATAAACTATAGTAGGTTATATCTGTGAACTCTTCCAGAAGTTGAAACCAGAGATTTGCTGTATTTTTAAAACCAGAATTGCTATAAAAAGATCCCTGAGGGCTTCCCTGGTGGCACAGTGGTTGAGAGTCCGCCTGCCGATGCAGGGGACATGGGTTCGTGCCCCGGTCCGGGAAGATCCCACATGCCGCGGAGCGGCTAGGCCCATGAGCCATGGCCGCTAAGCCTGCGCGTCCGGAGCCTGTGCTCCACAACGGGAGAGGCCACAACAGTGAGAGGCCCGCGTACCGCAAAAGAAAAAAAAAAAAAAAGGTCCCTGACATTACAGAAATTAAGATATATAAAATCATTTAATAAGCAAAATATGTTATCACAAAAAACTACATTGATAACCAAAAATTATAAGGTTTGCATTTACTTTGCTTTAGATCTAGAAAAATATTAAATGTAAAAGTTGAGCAATATTTGCTTGCAGAAAAATCAAGTTTGAAAATATTCATAAATTATTTTTTCCTACATACGTCAAACATGACCATGATTATTTATTTGGCTTCTCAACAGAAATAGGTAAGGCAGTATCATAGAAAGCAACAGAGACAACACTTTGTAACCCCAAAAAGGGTTTTCTATAGGAAAATTAAAAAACATAAATTAGAAAGGGGTTTCCTAGATGCCACAAGGTTCCCCATCCACTGTCTATAACCTTTCCCGTCCTAAGAGCACCCCTTTCATGGTCTCTTTCCAGTAGAGACTACCCCTGGAACAGGGAAAGATGAGCTCAGCCCCAGGGGTTGCCTCAGCCCTGGCTGATCCTAAGTACCTATACAGAGAAACAGTAATATTTATGTCAGGGGTCCCAAGCTGCAGGCCCTGGGAATCAAATGGTTTTTTTTTTTTTTTTTTTTAGCAAAAAGGGTATTTGAAAATTAGGAAATTTCCAATAAAGTATTCAAACTTCCAACTTCTCTTAAAAATCTGCAACTTCAAGCAACACTGAGGCTCAACTGCTGAATAAAAGGAGAATCTAAAGAGTCATCGTCCCCCTGAGGCTGGGCATCTCCCCTTAGGGTCACTACTGTTTCCACAGCTCCCTATTGTCTTCCACCTTGTTTACACCACCTACCTTGATGCTGAATCCAACACACTCCCTTATTTTTGTTTTTTCAGAGATTATAAAAAATTATTTTTAATCGAAATTTCCAAAATAAAGTGAGTGATTTCTCCATCCCCCAAGATGCAGTAAGTCTTGTTGGTTCTCCCTCAGGCTTATAACAAGTCAAATGGAAAGAAAAGCAAGAAGCAGCTGTGAAGGAGAAAATGAGGTCCAGAGCAAGGGCGGATCACACTCCCTTACTGGTTTTAAGCAAAAACCCTAGATTTAAATCCTGCTGCAGAGAACTGTGAAGTCAAGGTCAGAGCACTGAGTTGTTCTTCCGACCACTAGACCACTAGACCACTAACCATGTGACTGCTTGCAAATCACTCATCCTTGTCTATGGAATGGGGATGATGACTCCTCCCCTGCCTTCCTCACAGGGTTGTTGTGATGACTAAATGGGATAAGGGATGTAAAAGTGCTCTACAGAGAAGTGGTGTTGCCACACAGCAAACGTGAATCTTTCATTAGGATAGCACATTTAAAAAATATTATAAAACAACAGCATCTTACATGAATTTTTGAGGTTGATAAATGGAGAAAGCTTGATTTTCTATTCACAGTTAATGGCACAAAAGAAATTAGTAAGCCTAAGACTACATACTCAGGAAATGCAAATATATATTTACATATACTGAAAACCATCTCCTTTTAAAAAACCCTATAAGCATAAATAACATCTAACTTGTCAGATTGCTAAACTGGGAAACGACTAAATTTCCTGAGAATTAAAGATAAGTCTAAGGTCAAATCAGTTCAGCCAGAAAAGGTTTTCAGGAACAATATATAATGACCAAAAAAGTCTATCTAAGAATGACGATGTAAGAAATGAGCAAAAATAGTCTGTGCAGAAAACTAAGACAAATACTGGTATTAAAAGGTATGTAATGAGCCAGGATTATCAACCACTCCAAAGAGAGCATAACAGGATTTCATAAGTGGTTAACCAGCTTTCAGATTTCAGACAGTCAAGGTTGCTGTGATTGTGTTACAGAGAAGCAGACTTCCAGAGTACAAGTATATTCCGGTAACAGTAACAAAAAGGCAAAGATAATCTAAGAAAGTCCTTGAGGCATCTTGTCACTACATCCATCACTTAAATCTATGGGTCTCAGTAATTTGGAATTGAAAATTAATCAAAATGGTCCACAGGTCATTGGTCAGGTTTATTTAGTCATCAAAAATGTTGGCCTAATTCACCAGATTATGAAAAATTGTCTTTTCTGGAAACTTCACCTTACCAACAAAGGGAACTTCTGAGACTAAACAAAACTAAGAGTAGTTACTTAATTTTTCAGATCCCTGCTTAAGGGGGAAAAGGAAAGTATAATGGAGTGCATGAGGGGATATTTTGTTCTCTCTCTTTTTTTAAAGTAGAACCTTGAGTGTTATTTTGGTTTTAATCAAAGTTCTTCTTTAAAAAAATTATTCTTATCAAAGTAAAATATGAATATGGTCCATAAGATTTGATTCTAATAGTTAAAGGGGTCGTAACGGACAGCAACAGCCTCCTGTTCACCCCTTCCCAAGCCCACTCCTACGTCTCAGAGAAGAACACTTTTGGTTGATTTTTGGTTTTGGTTTCTCTAGAGATCACCATCAAGTCATTAAATAAGGTGTTACAGTTACACTACTTCTTTTATAAATCACCTTTTTCTTACATTACTATTGATTTCCTACTGTGAGAGACTAGAATTTAGCTCACCTGCATCCCTACCCCATTCCCCAAAATATAACAACACACATATAGATATCACCCATTTCTATCACAACTCTGGTTTCTCTACTGATTACCTCCTTCATTTTATTTTATTTTTTATAAATTGATTTTACTGAAGTATAGTTGATTTACAATGTTGTATTCTTTCTGGTGTACAGCAAAGTGATTCAGTTATACATATATAATAGTTTGCATCTGCTAATCCCAAACTCCCAATCCATCCCTCCCCCATCCCCCTCCCCCTTGACAACGACAAGTCTGTTCTCTATGTCTGTAAGTCTGTTTCTGTTTTGTAGATAAGTTCATTTGTGTCATATTTTAGATTCTGCATATAAGTGACATCATATGGTGTTTGTCTTTCTCCTTCTGACTTACTTCACTTAGTATGATAATCTCTAGGTCCATCCATGTTGCTGCAAATGGCATTGTTTTGTTCTTTTTTATGGCTTAGTATTCCATTGTATATATGTACCACATCTTTTTTATCCATTCATCTGTCAATGGACATTTAGGTTGCTTCCATGTCTTGACTATTGTAAACAGTGCTGCAATGAACATTAGGGTGCATGTATCTTTTCGAATTATAGTTTTCTCCGGATATATGCCCGGGAGTGGGGTTGCTGGGTCACATGGCGACTCTATTTTTAGTTTTTTTAGAAACCTCCACACTGTTTTACATAATGGCTGCACCAAGTTTTTTTACAAATCACTCTTTTCTTATGTTACTATTGACTTCCTACTGTGAGAGACTAGAATTTAGCTCACTTGCATCCCTACCCCATTCCCCAATATATAACCACACACATATAAATACCACCCATTTCTATCAGAACTCTGGATTCTCTACTGACTACCTCCTTCATTTTAAATACCTTAAATACAGTAGTTATACCTTTGTTTCTTCTTCCACCCACTCTAGATCATACACCTCATCTCACAGGTCTACATGTAACAAGAGCAGGGTTTTCTTCTTTTCCTTCTCATGCTCCTCTCACCACTACTACCGCTCTGTTACCTTCTAACCTTTGGGATTTCCTTTATTTTGGGGGGGGGGCTGGGGGGTTGTCCAATCATGTAAAGAAGAAATTCAGTATTATCTATTACAACCTCTTTAGAGCCTAAAATCATATGCTATTGCTGGTGATGTATTTGTGCCTTACTTTTGAAGACTGACTGCTATTCATTATGAAAATCCATTTTAATAGCATATACATTCTGTTCTTCATGTTACAGGTGAATATCAATCAAATTTCTCAAAGAACAATGATTAATAATTCTGCTGCCTTCAAGATTAGGTCAACTTATCTTTGAAACTAGAGGTCTTCCTCTAGTAAAATTCTAACTCTCACTGGTAGACATTACGGATTTAGGATAACTTAATTGTTTGGAAGGACAGATCACAGACTAGCTGCAGATTAACAAGCATCATCCTTTATCTTAGTCCTTCTGTACAGAGTAACAGAGAATTCTTTTCATCACTACCTGACAACCTCTGACAGTCATTCTCTAGCCCTCCTGCCTCCATCTCAGCTCACAACACAAAACAGTTCATTATCACACTCAGGGCCACTCATCTGAGTATCATGGCTGTAGGGACAGATAGAGCTGCCGATAAAAAGTCTGGGCAGTGTTTGGCATTAACAGGATTACAAGTTAGTGATGTGATATGGAAACCCCACGTGTCTGCCGAAACAGGAAAAATCAACGTGTATCATGTAGTGGTTAAGCAAGTTAGAAGCACGGCTCTGGAGTCAGAATTTCTGGTTGCAGTGACCAGCTCTGCCACTATCAACGGTGTGACCTAAGCCTCTGTACCCTGGGTTCCTCACTTAAGAAACTGAGTTGTTGCAAAGATAAAAAATAATGATATATGTAAAGCATTTCGCATGGTACATAGCATATAATCAGAGCTTAACAAATGAGACTCACTAAAATGATTACTATTATCACTATCATTATGTTATTGGCCAGAGAGCCTTGATTGTACCTTATTCTTTCTTTTTTTTTTTACATTGAATCTAATTACATCTCCCACTTCTGCACACCTGAAAGTCAAATGACTGTCCTTCCCTTTCAGAAATCTGCCTTTACTTCCAACGGCAGTCACAGCCTACAGGCCTGGTGGGCAAATAGCCAAGCTGGCCCTTCTGGGCTGAGCTCCTGAGATATTAACCCCACACTCTTGCAGGTTCTGGTTTCATGTTATGTCCTTCAAATGCTTTCACCATGTCGCTTCTTACCGTCAGCCCTGATTTTTAAGGTTTTTAGATTTTTAGGTTTCACATTTTAGGTTTAAGCTTTTAAGATTTTTAAGGTTTAAGAATAACCTTACATTTGGAATCAGCTAACAATGCTAAAACCAGACGTGCTATCTTTCAGACAGAATGAGGAAATCCTAAGAAAAACTGATACAGTACTACCTGGATTGTGGCTGAAGTCCACCAAATAGTAGCTACTACTAACAAGCCTAAAGAAAAAAGGATAATTTTGTCTTAGGGCCCTGTTAGACATGTTTGGGGCAGAGGAAAGTACATTTCTGTGGAAATTCTCAAGATATTAAAAATAAGATAAAAACAAATGAGAAGAAAACAGAAATTTAGCTCATGGACTTAAAATCACCATATGTGAAAAGTGAAATAAATAACCACTCTGATCTCAACTGGTAATCTTTCCTTGCAGCCTTTCTCATTTTATTGGATCAAATATTTCAAGCCTCATCTGTGTTCTATTACAGCCCTAAAGACAACATGAAATCTAGGATAGTGTTTACATATAAAAATCATTTTAAATTAGGAGGTGATATAAACTGACATCCAGATTCCCCTTTCCCCAAGTCTTTATATAATTTATATATATATATATATATATAATTTTTTTTTTTTAATCCTGAAATGACAATTTTCTCCTTTGGCACAGAGTTTTTTGGCTCCACTTTTGATGCCAACATAGTCTCATCAAGAAAATAAATTAAAAGTAGGTGGTCTGGTTAGTCTTTACAATGCTACATTTTAATCAGGCGAAGCAGTGAAAAAGATGATTGTCGAACTGCTGGCATATCTTCAAACAACAGTGCAAGCTGTCCATTTTACTCACAATGAAAAAGCTCTTCAAGAGATTTCGATAAAGGTTTCCCTCCTACTTGCAGTTCATATTTGTAATGTTTATATAAGTGGGGGATATAAATCTTCCTCCAATGAACCCCATGGTTTTTAAAGCAGACTTCACGTTATAAACTGCCTGTTTCCGTTTTGCCTGCCTAAGCAAGCCAGGCGAAGCCCGTTGGCGAGAGACTGAAACTAATTTAATGTGCTCCAGGTTTAAGCCCCCAGCCTCTGCGCCTTTACAGAGAGATTTTACACAGTGGATTACTGCTGACTTTAACAATGATTCATGTGATAAGTGGCTTTTGATTTGTTTTTTAATGTCAGAAAATGTGCATTGGCAAAAGAAATGTCATCAGAATCATTTTTTTAAAGCAGTACCCATAAAAAAAAGAAAAATTTTTCAACTTTTAGAAAAACAAAATAAAAAAGGCAGCCTAAATCGTATTCATGCCAAAGGCTTGTTCACATGAATTTGTAGCTTTACTCAATGTAAAAGAATACAAAGTTGTTTACAGACAGTTAGATTTAAGACTGGATAAACTCCAAGATATGATTGGCTGAGTTGATATACTTTACCCCAAGACTCATTCCTGTTATTAAAAATACCAAAGCCACACTGAAGATAGACAAAAGCATCATTCTTTATCCAGCCTCAAAGATACCCTGTGTGCTTTTTACAAAGATGCAAAATTCCTTGAAACTAACACTAATTAAAACAAAAACACATTCACAAAACCCCTAGTAAGATCCATCATCTCCAAGTACGTCAGGGGAGGAAAGTTTCCTCTGTTTACCTCAAAGGAACAGAGCAGCAAAGACATTAATTCGAAAGAAAACAAACTGAGAAACAAAAGTATATATTGTACTATTATTCTAGATTCCTGCATTTAAGGGGCCTGAACCATTCATCAGAATATGCTTTTAAAATGCCAAATGTAATAAGATCTACTTGCCCCAGTCATCAGTTAGTTTCTCCTATTTTTTTCTTGATGTTCCTTTGAAAGGGCCCAGTAAAGTCTTACAGTAGGGGGCAGTATTGTAACGTCATGCATATACTTGCAACGCTTGGCCTGACCAAGGGAGGAAAAAGAACCATTATTCTTCATTAAGATTTAACCATGTTGCCATAATTATCCTAATTTATTACAAAATTTTAGATTTTTTTTCTCCTGACGTCCAACTTGCTTTTTCACCACCTAACTACAATATTAAGATGTCTTAACTAATACAAAAAAGCAAATGCTTTTTACAAAAAAACCCACCCAAGTATCTGAGACATGCTGATTGTTACTTAGCAGTGGAAGGAGAACTATTTATTAAATGCTATATTTCAAAAGCTTGAAGACTTCTCCAATTGCAAATATCCAGATGTTCTTTATTGTAAATATATTATCACATTGGGAGATGGTAAAAAAAAAAATAGAATGAATATTTCATCTTCGTCTAAAATGAAGTGCAGAGCTGGTTTATAAACACAAGTCAATGTGACCCATGCTAATTGATGTTAATTTCAAAAATATGGGGTAGGAAAATATTTACAAGTACAAGAACATATTTGTATTTTCCAGAAATAAACTTTTTCTTTGCATTTTCCTAGGATAGCTCTTGGCTGGCCTGCTAGGAAATATGGAAACTAAAACTGTTTGTACTGAATGCTTGGCTTCCAATGACTTACTATGCTTTGGGAGTTTGTAGAGGAAAAAAGCAAATTCTTTGCCAGGTCCCAAGAATAAAAACCTATAGATTACATAATGGAAATTTTTTATCACTACATAATGATAATCCATATGGCTTTCTGCATATTTGAGTGACTGGAACTTTTATTTAATATGCAAAAGTCTTAAGGTCACTAAGCAAAATAATAACTAATTATTTGACCTTAAAAGAATCAAGCCTTATACAGTCTTAACAAGTGTTTATGCTTATCTTTGTCTTTAATTTCAACTCAAAGCTTTGTTTGCTTGCTTGTTTTAAGAGAGTGAGGTATTATAGATTCAAACAAGGATTTTTCCCCCCAATCTAATAATTCTACTGAAAAATTCAATATTAAAACTATTCCTTTATAGATATATAAGCTAATGTTTTTAAAGGTACAAAAAGAGATACTAAAAAAATTGTTGAAACATCAAGAGAAGCCAGCAAGAATTCATGCAATTATGTTTAAATGCTATGAAATTTAAATTTCAGTGCTTCAAGTTATGTCATAGTTTATTCCTTACTCTTTTCTCTACTTCTCCACTTCTGTTTGTTTTGGAGTTAAAGCTTTTCTGATTGTGTGTGTGTGTGTGTGTGTGTGTGTGTGTGTGTTGTGTGTTTGTACATTATCCTACAAGACTCTACTGTGTATGTTTCTTGGAGAATGTGGTCTGCCCCTATGCCTTTCATCAAGGTCTTCTCAATTGTGATAGTTTCCTTTTTCAAGGCTTAACAGAAAAACTGGGTCTTTAATTACCACCAACTTCCTTCAAATTGAGCTAAACAATGTACATTTCTGTTGCAGCTGGGACATAATTCTTCATAATATTGTACAAAAGAGCCTGTGACAGTTGCAACAAGGTAATTGGCTAATGGAAGAGCACCAGGTTTGCATTTCCCTGAACATCTGTTTGAAAACTCTGGGTCATTTTAAAGAGTACATAAAATTGTCTCATCTTCTAATTAGTTTCTCACCAGCCAAAATATCATTGCCAAAGT
The DNA here is from genome assembly GCF_008692025.1 of Phocoena sinus. Classification (NCBI taxonomy): domain Eukaryota; kingdom Metazoa; phylum Chordata; class Mammalia; order Artiodactyla; family Phocoenidae; genus Phocoena; species Phocoena sinus. Next base: position 74,146,458 of record NC_045767.1, read on the forward strand.
TGTTTTAAGTAGGATACAGGGGCAAGGTTCTTCTGTTCTGTAGCAAAGCTGATATAACCACTCAGTTCTCCAAAGGCAAGAACCATTTCCTCTCCAAATGCTGGCATTTGTGACAGAGAAGGTGGTGGCATTTTCTTTCTAACAGATAACATATTTTCCATATTATTTAAGACGTTCTCTCTTACCTAGTCAAAAAGCACCCAGACAAACCACAGAAATGTTTACTTACTTTCTTGCTTTCTTCCTTCTTTACAAAACCTGATGAATGATTAAGGAGCTGACCCACAAACAAAACAGGGTATGGGCTTTGGGTTGTAGTATAACAAAAACATATTTGGTTTAAAACTGTGAATCACTGTTGTACATAGTGAAACTTGTATAACATTATACATCAACTACACCTCATAAAAAATAAATAAAGCAATACTTAATAGCCTCAAAAAATAAAAGTATATATATGTATATTCTTTGTATTATATATGTGTATGTATGTGTGTGTGTGTGTGTGTGTGTGTGTGTGTGTGTGTGTGTGTATAATCTTTGTCTCAGGTTCCTGGCACAGAGGTCCTAAAACCCTGAGTGACAACAGTGTCTTTTGTTATTCACAACAAGCCCCTTTGATGATCACACCTGAGCTTATACTAATGCAGTGACCTGGGGTAGGGCCCCTAGAGAGCTTCAGGATGGAGCTGGTTACTAGAAAGACCAAGTGATTACTGGTTAGAACTTTCTGCCCCACCCACATTCCCATGGGGGGCGGCTAGAGATTGAGCTCCCTAAAAACTCTTGAACAAAGATATCTGATGGGCTTCTGGATTGGTAAACATGTTAATTAACTGGCTGGGAGGGTGGTGCAATGAAGAAGGTATGGAAGCTCCATATCCCCTCCACCCCTCATACTTTGCCCTATTCATCTCTTCCACTTGGCTGTTCCTGAGTTGTATCCTTTGTAATAAACTGGTAAATGCAAAAAAGTTAGTGTTTTCCTGAGTTCTATAAGCCATTCTAGAAAATTATTGAAATTGAGATGCTTTATACCTTTTATACCATTTATAGCTAGTCAGTCAGAAATATGAGTGGCCTGGAACTTACAACTGGAATCTGAGGTAGGGGCAGTCTTGTGGGACTGAACCCCTTTAACTTGGGGGATCTGATGCTAACTCCAGGTAGATAGTACCAAAATTGAACTGAGTTATTGTACACCCAGTTGGTGTGTGGAGAACTGGAGAATCAGTTGGTATGAGAAAATATCCTCACTTATATTTCCAGAGTACAGATGGGTTGAAATCAGGCTGTCTCCCATTTGACCAATGAGTTTCCAAGTGTATTATCAGCTTAGGCTGCCATACAAAATACCATAGACTGGATTGCTTAAGCAAGGCTAGAAGTCAAAAAGATCAGAGTGCCAGCATGGTTGGGTTCTGGTGAGGCCTCACTTTCTGAATTGTAGACATGGTCTTTTCTGTCCTCACATGGCAGACAGAAGGACAGCAAGCTCTCTGGTGTCTCTTCTTGTAAGGGCACTAATTCCATCCTGAGGGTCCCACCCTCATGACCTCATCTAAACATAATTACCTTCCAAAGGCTACATCTCCAAATACCATCACATTGGGCGTTAAGGGGCTTCAACATATGAATTTTGAAGGGGACACAATTCAGTCCATTGCACTAAGACTGTTGACCAAAATCAGAAATAAAGCTTGTAGTCATATAATATTTCTTTCTATGGGTAGGTGACTATTCTGCACTTGAACTCTTTAAACTAGGATATACAAAACTAGAGTCAACCCTAGAGTCATTATAATAGACGCTCACCTCAATTCCTACCTAGCAACTACTCCTGATCCTCTTTCCACCCCTCTACCTGCAAACTCACCCTCAACAAAACCTCACTGAGGATGTAAGTAGTATTATGAATGTGAATCTCTGAAAACTTTGAACTGTTATTTAAAGTGGATTGCAAATGAAAAAATTACTACAGTGTCCTGGTATAATCAGATTTGAAAGCAAATACAAGTACTGTCTCTGTGACTAATAACAGAGCTTTTTTCTCTGCTTAAGGTGAAAGCAAAAAATCTGTTTCTGGAAAAAAAGATTGGGGTCTCCAGTTGGAAAACCAGGAGCTGGGATAAGCACTCTTCTAATAACTGGAAGAAGTGTCGCTCCATGAAGTACGGAGTCTCTGGATGCAGCAAAATGTGTTCACATCAAATCCTGACTACATATTTACTGTTGAAGGATAAATGTAGATAAAAATATATTCTGGGGGCATACATTTAATCTATATTAGGGCATGTGTAGCTTCTAATAGACTAAATCTCAAAACACACACACACTCTTTCTCTCTCTCTCTCACATTCTCTCTCAATGAATTCACCTCAGTTATTCATCTCTGAACATATTTAAATTTTCTCTAATTCATCAGAGACATATAAATCTATTCTTAAAATCCAAAGTTTTAAATTTTAGTAAAGTACGAGTATTTGCTAGAAAATATAGTTGATATCATCATTTATAAATAACAGGAACACAGATCTTAAAAAGAGAAAAGTATGGTCAAACATTCCCTTTAGTTTGACTCTAGTGAGATCAGGGAGTGTAACTGAAGATCCGTAAGTAAGATTTTCAACTTTAGAAAGATCAAAGGAATTCAGGGTTAAGATGGCAGATTAAACATATATCTAAATATGCTACCTCCCAAAGCCCTAAAATTACCCAAGAAAGATAACAGAAAAAAAAAAAAAGTTGTTTTTTTTTAAAATACAAAACCCCACATATACAAAGAAAACTAGAGATGAAATAACAGCAACAAAATTTTGGAAGCTTGAAAGGCAATGCATAAGTGTTAAAGGGTTTAGGAGAACCAAGAAAGCCAGGCCCTAACTGGTAGAAAAGCTAAGAAGCAAACCTACTTACACTGCAGAATCCACAGAAGGCTCAGCAAATGGCAGCAAGAGGTTCTTCAGAAGTTGGGAGGGAACTGGGATACATTAATAATAGGTGGGATGAAACTGTATGAGTCCCCTCCAACACACCACATCACTTGGCAACCACCTCTCCCTTACCCTGGTAGCAGACAGGAGGGTTATTCTCTGGAGAGAGTAAAACAGAGGGTTTTGGTCTAGGGATTGGCTGGCTAAGACCTGGGAATTAATTGATTGTACACCAAAAGGTGGATGCTGACACTATCCACCTGCTATGATCTGAATGTTTGTGTTCCCCATAATTCATATGTTGAAATCCTAACCTCCAAAGATGATGGTATTAGGAGGTGGGACCTTTGGGAGGTGTTTAAGTCATGAGGGTGCAGCCCTCGTGAATGGGATTAGTGCTCCAGAGAGATCCCTAGTCCCTTCCACCACATGAAGACATAGCAAGAAGATGCTGGTTATAAACCAAGAACACAGCCTTTACCAAAAGGTAACCATGCTGGCACCCTGATCTGTTGTTTCTGAGCTACCCAGTCTGTGGCATTTTGTTATAGCATCCTGAATGGACTAAGACACCACCCTTTCTTCTATGTGGCTCTCAGAAGATATATCTAGACCTTTTCCACTCCATGCAGGAAATTGGAAGGGTACCCTTTGGGGGAATACTTCTAACACAAGAGAAAAGACCTAATACTGATTCTGATGGCTTATCAACAAACAACTCACTTGATCACCTACAGTAAACCCCAAATTTGCAAGCCTACCATAGGTTCAGCACATCCAATAAGCCGTTTAGACATCTGTTCTTAATCTTTACTACTAGGGATTATCCAACATCCGAGGAAAGCTTTTAACATAGAAGATGGAGGAAAAAACAACTTAGGAGAAAAAAAGGCAATGTGGAAAAGGCATGCAGAGAGAAGATATTGTATCCATAAAACAAGAACAAAATGATATTTAAAAATAATTATAATATATAGAGTACATACATGCACACATACAAACATACTCACAAAGAACTCTTGAGAATGGAGGTTTAAAACAAACAAAAACTTGAAACCCTGACTCTGATGTGATTAATCTTATGGATAGTTATAGGACCAAAAAAAAAGGCTATTGAAACATGTACAGAAAGTTAGTAATTGGTACAAATCAAACAAGTTAAAAACAGTTATTTATTAACAGTTTCAGGGAAGTTAAAGAAACTTGTCCAGAATCACATAGCTACAAAGTGGTGAAAAGTACATGAATCCAGGTTTTAGGATTCTAAGACTTGCTCTTTCCACATCTTTTGCCTTTAAATACCTTTAATTCATTGGTTCTTAATCTGTTCTCTTTGCAATCCTTTCAGTTTTTGAAACTAGCTGAAAATATACAGAAAACTCCTAATAGATAAAATAAAGGACATAAATCTTTAGAAGTTCCAAAAAGGCAGGAACCAATGTTAATCCATGTGTGCCTAGTGCCTAGCCCTGAACCTGGCAAAACATGGAGCTTAATAGTACATTTTTTGCTAAGAAAGAAAATTAAAAAGTATGAAGGGAGGTAGGAAGGATTAAAAAAAAAAAGTGTTCACATTTTTCAAATTGCTGTGTTGACAAAACTAATAATCCTTAATTTCCAAAAAGGCTAAACTTAAATAATGTAAGTACCTGGGTCATGGACCAACAAAAATGTGGCTGAGTAGTTTGAAAAGTCAGTAATAGAAAGCGGTAAGTAGTTATATCAGGAAATAATCACTTTTTATATCTATTATGTTCTAAAATTAAAACTTGACATTGGAAACAATATGCTAGTTTATCCGTGAAGTAACAGCTGGGTACTGTGGATATTATCAGCAATGGCTCTACAAATGTTTATTGAATAATGCATTATATGTCATATACTTTCCTGCAAGTTATTTCTCTTAATAATCAGAACAATCTGTGACATTGCTATTATAATTGCCCCCATTTTATAGAAAAGGAAAGCATGGCCCAGAGAAGTTAGGTCACCTATGCAAGGTCCCCAAACCTGGATTTGTGGCAGAGCCAGTGTGCAAACCCAGGCTTCTGACTCCCAGCCACGTGTTCCATGCTACACCATGGCTAGCAGGGCAAGGGCAGTGGCCTCTCCTCCAAATCAAAGTCATAGCTACTTGACAGAATTCCAAAGAAATAGAAGGGTATACGTTTTCAGAATGAAGCACAGGAAGAACTGGAAAAGTCTTATAAATTAAATATCAGAGACATATAAATCTATTCTTAAAATCAAAAGTTTTAAATTTTAGTAAAGTATGAGTATACTTTATATACATACATATATGTATGTATACATACATACCCTTTTATATACATATACAAGTGTATCTTGAGTTAAATGATGAATTGAGTGGGTAATGTTTCTGTGATTTTTGGCAAAAAAAAAAAGAAGATTCCAATGGAATAGACTAAACCCAGAAGCTTGGCCCTCTGAGAGACTGCCTGCTTTAGGCAACTAAAGGGCTCTTAAAAAGAGGTTCCTAGAATGTGTTCTATGGAGGCAATTCAAATTGGCCATGGTAATGGATCCAGTATTTGAATTCCTAACAAACCCTAATTTGAATTCACTGCTGCTGTGCACAGATTTAGGGTGGTTAGTGTGACCAAACCTCTCAGTTTGCTGGGATCTGAGGGAAGTCTCCAGACTTCGGATGCTCAGTGTTAAACCAGTGCTAATAGTGGAGTGGGAAATAATTTATAATGAACGTAATTTCATTACATAGCCTCTGCTTCATTCATTCACAGATGTATGCCCTCACTATGGACTCAACTAATAAGCTTTCAGGGATTATCTATGCTTGTTGGGCACTGTGTTAAGACTAGGAACAAGATGACAAGATACAGTCTCTGTCCTCAGGAAACTACACTACAGAGAAGTGACAGATCAGTGTTTGTAGAGCCCTTAGCCTGTCTGGCAAGTGACTTTAAGATCTTACTCCACATTCTAAAATTACAAAACTGGAAACAATAGATGATGCATTTTGAGTGTAGTTTATGCATACAGGAGGATGGGGAACTCCAATCAGGAAATCCTTACTCAAAGAAAAGACCTGGCACTATATGAAAAGATTGGCAAATGAATGGATATACTTTATATAAGTTTGTAAATGCTGATGTGTGGATGCAACTTTTTTATGTTTCTCTCTTTTGAACTGCTTTTTAAATTAAAGAGTCATCTTCTAGCCCTGATCACCAAGGATAAGACTTCAACTATAGTTTTAACTTCAGAAAGTGGGTTCACTCATTCTCAGTTCACTCTTCTGTTATTTTCATAATATCTTCAGGTGAACCCCTCCATGACAGACAACAGTACTGCGCAGACACTATTTGACTCTAATGCTTAAGATTCTGGTCTCCAAACTGTGGGCAGCTAGGGGAGCAGGTGGGTGGGAGTGGGGAAAGGAACAGGCTGAAGTGTTGATACTAAGAGGCTGCATGGGGAATTGACACAAGAGTGTGACTGGAAAGATTTGTTTAGGCCAATAGTGCTCAAACTGTGGTTAGGGGACCCTGGGGAACCTTTTCAGGGGGTCCACAAGGTCAAAATTATTTTCATAATAATACTAAGACATTATTTGCCTTTTTTCCACTCTCATTCTCTCAGGAGCATACGGTGAAGTTTTCCAGAAGCTATGTAACATGTGATATGACAACAGATTGAATGCAGAAGCAGATAGGAGAACCCAGCTGTCTTCTATTAGGCCAGACATTTTAAAGAGATTCGCAAAATGTAAAACACTACCACTCTTCTCACTAAATGTTACTGTTTTGAAAAACAGTTATTTTTCATGAAAAATGTATCATTTATATTAACATGCAATGTATTTATTACTGTTTTTAATGAATCATTTTTTTTAAATTTCTAAGATGGTTGATAATCGATAGATATAACCCATATAAACAAAAGCTCTTTGGGGTCCATAAAAATGTTCCAAAAATGTAAAGGAGTCCTATGAGCAAAACGTTTGAGATCCACTGGTTTAAACTATAAACTGAAAGGTCAATAACGTCAACTAAGAGTTTGAATTTTAGGCTTAACGAGGCTAATTTCTACTTTCTATGTTACTACTTCACCTTCACTTTTCCTTCCCTTCTTCGGTTGTCTTATAATATCGGATGGGTGGTATATGCCCAAGCTAAACTTCCTCCAGCTGAATTTTAAATTACTCAGGCTATGGCACCTCTGTTCCTTCTGCTGGGAAGAAAAATTCCAGCACTTAGTAGAATTCACTGTTGGGAAAACATTCTCCTGCCCTCAAAACCAAATGTTCCTTTCCCTCCCCAAAATTGGTAAAGTTAACCACGTATCATAGCTTTAAAAGGACCAGGACTTGAAAGAGTCAAAAGAATACAAAATGTGAGAAGTATGTTTAGCTTGGTATTTTCAGTGCACCCAACTTGACACAACCATGATGAAAGCAATTAGCTTGTCAGTAAGAATTTGCCCATTTCACTTCCCAAACCAACAACACAGCCCAGGACAGGCTGGAGAGAGCATCCAAATGAAAAGAAAGCAAAAGCTGTTTGCACATGAACAAAGAACAGCACAGAAAAGTATTAAGAAGATAGTGAGTGAGTGAATGAGTGTGTGTGTGTGTGTGTGTGTGTGTGTGTGTGTGTGTGTGTTGGGATGGAGGGGAAAGAGATAAGGAATTATGGACAAATGACTAATATTCATTAAGATACAAAGGAAACAGTTCATATTAGACATGGAGTTTTAGAGGAGATATTTTTATACAATTGCTATGTGGGATCATTTGTTCTTTTGAAATGATGGCAGTTTTTAAAAGGAAACCAATTGAACCATTCAAATTCTGCTTTACAAGTGAACCTTAACTCATTTGCAGTGATTACAACAATAAATTTTTTAACAAGCACTTTTGACTTTTTCTATCTTGTTAGCAAATATAGTTGATTAAAAAAAAAATCTACACATAACTAGGTGCGGGTAGACAGTGGGCCAAGAAAAATATTCAGCCTGAATGCATTCAGTATGGCTTTTCCAATTGTTCAAATATTGAAACACTTCTGTAGTAATGATAAATGAAGTATGTGTAAACACATATGGTACACATCAATAGTTTCTAACAGTGGCGATTATACTAAAATTATTTACTAGGTTTAGAATAAAAAGCACTACCTTTCGACAAAGTTTACTGTCTAAAAACAACCTAACTGCATATAAGATTTTAGATATAATTGTCTCTAGCATAAACATAAAGAGATGATGAGTAACGATAGAACTCAAGTTCACAATCCTTTTATGTTTCATTGTTGCAGGTGTAGAGGAAAAAAATTTCTCTTGGAGATGCACAGCACCAAAACAAAAACTCTAAAACCTTCTTTGGAAGAGAATAAGAAGAAAAAACACCTCTGACTTAATTCACTTCTCTTAAGAGACCTGACTTTTGTTACAAAGAGTGGGGTGAAATTCAAACCAGAGTGAGTGGGACCTGCAAAGTCTAGCTGCCTTCACTTAGACCCTGTTAAAAGGTTTTTTTGTCACAACTCTTAAGAGTCCATACACAAAAACTTCATGCTAGTTCAAGCTAAAGGACAATTGAAGAATTAAGATGTACAAGCAAATAATGCAGTATATAGGAGTACCAGTGGAATTCTGCTTCAAAGAGTTCTTAAAATTTTTTCATTCATCCAATTAATAATGCCATGTGTTTTTTTCCCCCGTGTTTAACATAATTTAAGACATACTAAGATCAAAATACCAAATGATAATAATAATGGTTACTACCACCACCACTACCACCAGAGCCTACAAGGTCTCAAAATCTGCCCGCCACCTTCCTCACCACACCTGTGTGAGCTCATCCCCCACTACCCGACACTCACTCCTCAGCAGGGGCCCCCAAGCTGCCTCAGAGTTTTGGCCCTTCCTGCTGCCTCTGCCTAGAACACTCTTTCCCTAGATGGCCTCATGGCTCACTCCCTCTCTTCATTCAGCTCTCCACTCAAACGTCACTCCTTCAGAGATGTCCAACCTTCACCAGATGGTATATGATATCTTCCCAAACCCCCGCTACTTATTATTCCCATGACCCAGACTCATTTTCCATCAGAGCACTTATCACTAACAGTGACACTCAAATTACTTAAAGCCAGTAGAACAAGGGAACCAATCAATGGAAGAGAGCTATAGACAACCTGTCAGTTTATAAGCTCATTATCATAAATGCTTTATATATGTGTTTGTTCGTTTACTGTCTGTTTCCTTAACTAGAATGTGTGTTCTATCAGAGAAGGGACCCTGTAATATTCATTGCTCTAGTCCTACCATATGGAACAGGACTATTAGTCACGTAGTAGGCGCTCAATAAGTACTTGTTGAAATGAGTAACTGAGTACTTTCTGTGTGTCTCTGTATTAATATATTCTAACAAATTATCAGAAAGGTGAAGAATATTCTTATATGAAACAAAGTTGGAAAAAAAAGAAATATAGCTGGATATTGAGTTATTCAAGGATCATATATATGTACACACATGCAAAATTTTATAGCATTAGATACAATAAAGCAGTTAATAATAACACCTTACTAACCATAAGTCAATATCTTTGATGATTCAGAGGTCAATTGCAAGGCTTCACATACAGAACAAGAGTCCCAAAGACTTAGCCAGTTCTGACTGATTCTACTGCTGAGCGTCTAGGGGAGGGGGGGATGTCTCTAAGAAAATAATATGGCATACTGAAATTAAAAATTTGAAAAGCTAATCTATATTATTAGATTGAGGGGGTATTTGAAATGCTATCTTCTCTTTCCTTTCAACAAAGCAAACAAAACTTCCCATACAGGAAGTAGTACAAATGAATCTCAGCCATACCATGATGCTTGTTTTAATCATGGAAAAGAACTAGTATTGATAAAGTCCTGGCAAATCAGGAGGTAATGGTAGTACTAGTAACAGCACCAGAGTAGTAGCAGGAGCAAGTGCAGCAAGTGCAATGGTCAAATCTGTCGTTTGAGGACCCGTCGCCTAGCAGGCACTGTGCCTAATGCGGTGTATACATTATTCCTAATGCCCAGAGCCACCCCAAAGCTACCTCAGTTACACAGCTGAGAAGCAGCTTCAGAAAGATCAAGTAACTCCCCTTGGAGACTTGAAAGTAAGGTAATATTGATCATTAGAGCATTTCCTCAAGGAAAGGAGGTAAAAAAGTAATGTCCCTGTTTGATTGATGAAGAAATTAAGAAGCATAGGATTTAAAGACGGAAAATCAGGTCTCCTGACTCCCATTCACAGGAGTCTTTGTCTATTGAGACTAAAAAAATACCCCACACATTCTTAAATTTGTTAAGACCATGCCTCGTAACAAAAATTGTAGAATTAAATTAAAACCCTACTCGATCCAAATCTTATCAATTTAAAGGTCTTGCTAGTAGTCATCTATTCTTAAGAATATTACAATAGTTTGGAATGTTTATGCCTCCCCATCTCTAACTCCTTCTTCAGTGGTGTTTTATGATATGAATTCCTAACTAATAGATATTTTCCAGATTTTGCATACAATTTTTAGAACGTGATTGTCTTGATTGTTTGCTTACTTTTTACTTATTACTTATATGAACCTCAAATCAAGGCTGTTGTACTAGAAAGAAAAATAAGTTAAGATTAAAACAGCATCACCAGGAGACAAGTTACAAGAAGGCAGAACAAGAGTAACAATGCTGGAAGATGGTGATGAGAAGCTAAGGAATAGGGAGAACCCAGCAGTTCTACCGGAGCTACATTTCCAGTCCTTGACCCCCATCAACACCATGGGAGGCTACAAGAAGAGGCAGCAGAGGAACAAAACAACAAAACCCTATGTTTAGCAACACATGGGACTGATTCTGTTCATCGTGTCCCCTTGTTCCTGGTACCTGACATTACTGTGAGAGTCAAATTTCAGTATCACCGAGTTTCCTGACCACATTGTTTTCCCATTAGGCTTATTACTAAAACAGCTTTTCACGACATCAGTTAACACTTTGGAAATATCCGTTTCTGTACAACCAATTCCATTTTATCTGGATTATGTCTTTCCCCCTTTTCCCCGCTTTGTTTCTTTAACACAGGAAAAATGGTACAAATTTTAATCCTGTTCTGAAACAGTGAGAGAAGCAACAGTGACTCAATGAGTTAAGAAGAGAATAAAAACCCTGGTGTTGAAACACAGAACCCCGATTGTGTTACCAGCACAGTATTACACGTGTGTTTGCTCCAACATTCTTCTCACAGCTTTGATCGAAGAAATTATTTTTAAATGACTGCAAAGCATACCAACATAAGTGGCTGCCAAAAAGCTTAACTGTCAGTTTTATCTATGGGACAGTGGATATCTATGATAAATTTTAAAAATATTAAGTGATAAACATTTGCTAATAATATCTTGAACTTACTTTTTTATTTGAAGTTTTTATTTGGTTTAATAACTTATTGAGAGAACTACTTTAGTGAGTTAAGGAGGAAAAACAAAGACACAAATTAAATTCATTAAATTTAGAAGAACTTTTCCAAATAGCAGTTTTTAATCTATTATATTGATCCTGAATGACTTGCCCAGTACAGTAAGTCAGAACTAGCTTTGGCTACATATTTAATCATGATTTCAGAGATATGTCAAAACATCAAAGGGCTATCATCGCAAGTAATAAGCTGGAAGAAAAGAACTGGTGCCAAAAAGTTTAAAGCCCTGATTTGTATCGTGTCTTATTTAATTACTGTTATCTTTGAAAAGTAACATAATTTCAGCTTTATGCATTTAATTTGGGACCCAGATATTTGTAGACATGGGCAGTAGCAGATTCTACAGAAATGTATTTATGTAGTACCTCAAAGGAAATTTTGTTTTTTGCCCCCAAAAGAGCATGGACTGGTCACCAGATGTGGAGGCCATATGGCACATGAGCATGAGAGCCCTGGGACAAAAGAATGGAGCTAATAAGCCCAACAGACAGGGGCAACCACTCTGAGATGATGGACAAATGTTCAGCTCTGTTGACTTTCTGGGGAAAAAAAAAAAAAAAAATATATATATATATATATATATATATATATATATACACATATACACACACACACATATATATGTATATATTACGCATATATATAAATCACTTTATTTTTAAACCAAGAAATACAGCTTAGCCAGTCATTTTCTCCAACTCTATTTTTTTGGTTTGAAATGAAATTTATCCATGTGTAGTTTATTACTTGCTCTGAATTCTGTCTTTTTCACATGCAATTCATGTTGAAATTAAAAGAAAGAAAACTGAATCAGGAACAGAGAGTAATGGCTGCTTTAACTAGTGAACACATAAATTTTGTTTTCTCTAACTCTCAAGGAACTGTTACAGCTTATCAGTCACTAAGACCTGTATGTTCTGTTTCTGGATTATCTCTTGAATTTAATCCTTCCTCCCCAAGCCTCAGCCCTTTCTCCACAAATGTGCATCTTATATTTGAACCCCGCTACACTAAAAGATCCTGCAGCACCCACGCTCTATCACAACTCTGTGACTTGGAATATACAGCTCCTACTACTCTGAGTGCCTTTCCCACCCTTCCCTAACTGGTAAATTCCCTTTTATCCTTCAAAGCATAATTTAAGAATCAACTGCTCATGAAATCTTGTTTGGCTTGCCCAGGCAAAATTATATCTTTTTAAATGCCTTTTTCAATGAGCCACTGCGAATAAACCCACCAATACATTTCTACTCTAATGAGAAAGGGATAAAGATAACACTGATGGCAGCTGGCACTTACAGAGGACTATTATTTATGCCAGACACACTGTTAAGTACTTTATGGGAACTATCTTATTCAAGGTTATAAACGTAATATATAAAGAACTCTTACAAATGTACAAAAAAATGTACAAATAAATAAATTCAATCCAATTGAGGTAGATTAAGGATGGTCACAAATTCTTTCCTTCTCCTCCCCTTTTGAAGTCCAGTTTTATCCCCTCAATCCAGTTGCACCTTTTACCAGTTCCCCTGGAACACTTCCCCAGGGAGACCCGAGCCTCCTGGTAAGAAGTCTGAGCACCCTGAGACTGCCATGTGTAGGCACTGCAACTGAGCCCATCCTCCCAGCTGTTCCTGTCAGGCTCAGATATGTAACTGTCACCATCTAGGACCCTCTATTTCAGCCCCCCTCCCAGCTGAATACCACCAAGTCACCTCACTAGCTGCCATGTGGAGCTGAAGAACTGCCCAGCTGAGCTCTGCTTGAATTCCTGCCACACAAAATTATGAGCTATAATAAAATGCTTGCTTTAAAGCCACTAAATTTGGGGGTAATTTGCTGTTGCAGTGATAAACAGAAAGCCCGCTACTCACTGAAAACTACAATAGTCATTTTCATGTGTTTTTTCCATTATTTCTTCTAATTTTGTCTATGTACCTTACTTTCTTCATCCTTTTGTTGTTGTTGTTATTTAACAGAGCTGGATTCATACTGTATATGCAGTTTTGATTTTCATATCCAAATGAATAAACACTTTTTCCATTAGCATTACATGATTAACATTTCCTCACGTCATTAAAAAATATTCTTCAATAACTTGATTTTTAATGACTACATACTGCATTCTAACATTCTACTGTGAAATATTTAGGTTGCTCCTAATTCTTCATTATTATTAAAAAAAACTACAACGAAAACCTTTCAAAGTAAATCATAACAGCATCTCTGCTTGTGTCCTTAAGACTAATTACCAGAAGTGAAATTACCAGGAAAGTTATAAATCTTAAGAGTCTCGTCATACATTGCCAGAGTGCTTTGACAAAATTCACTCTCCCAAGAGTAATGTTTCTTGATGACCATGCCACTGAGCTCTGCCCAACACTAAATTATCAACTGTTAATCTTTGCTCATTTGAAGTGGTAAACTGCTTTTCCGTGTAGCTTGAGTTTACTTTTTTTATTACTAGGAAAAGTAAATATTTTGTCCTATGCTCATTAGCCATAGTTCTTTCTTCATCTGTATAATGGCTGGCCACATTTTTTTTTAAACATCTTTATTGGGGTATAATTGCTTTACAATGGTGTGTTAGTTTCTGCTTTATAACAAAGTGAATCAGTTATACATATACATATGTTCCCATATGTCTTCCCTTTTGCATCTCCCTCCCTCCCACTCTCCCTATCCCACCCTTCCAGGCTGTCACAAAGCACCGAGCTAATATCCCTGTGCCTTGCGGCTGCTTCCCCCCAGCTATCTACCTTACTACGTTTGTTAGTGTGTATATGTCCATGACTCTCTCTCGCCCTGTCAAAGCTCACCCTTCCCCCTCCCCATATCCTCAAGTCCGTTCTCCAGTAGGTCTGCGTCTTTATTCCTGTCTTACCCCTAGGTTCTTCATGACATTTTTTTCCCCTTAAATTCCATATATATGTGTTAGCATACGGTATTCGTCTTTTTCTTTCTGACTTACTTCACTCTGTATGACAGACTCTAGGTCTATCCATCTCATTACAAGTAGCTCAATTTCATTTCTTTTTAAGGTTGAGTAATATTCCAGTGTATATATGTGCCACATCTTTATCCATTCATCTGATGATGGGCGCTTAGGTTGCTTCCATCTCCGGGCTATTGTAAATAGAGCTGCAATGGACATTTTGGTACATGACTCTTTTTGAATTTTGGTTTTCTCAGGGTATATGCCCAGTAGTGGGATTACACTAGTAGTTTTTAAGGAACCTCCATACTGTTCTCCATAGTGGCTGAACCAATTCACATTCCCACCAGCAGTGCAAGAGTGTTCCCTTTTCTCCACACCCTCTCCAGCATTTATTGTTTCTAGATTTTTTGATGATGGCCATTCTGACTGGTGTGAGATGATATCTCATTGTAGTTTTGATTTGCATTTCTCTAATGATTAATGATGTTGAGCATTCTTTCATGTGTTTGTTGGCATTCTGTATGTCTTCTCTGGAGAAATGTCTATTTAGGTCTTCTGCCCATTTTTGGATTGGGTTGTTTGTTTTTTTGTTATTGAGCTGCATGAGCTGCTTGTAAATTTTGGAGATTAATCCTTTGTCAGTGGCTTCATTTGCAAATATTTTCTCCCATTCTGAGGGTTGTCTTTTGGTCTTGATTATGGTTTCCTTTGCTGTGCAAAAGCTTTGAAGTTTCATTAGGTCCCATTTGTTTATTTTTGTTTTTATTTCCATTACTCTAGGAGGTGGGTCAGAAAGTATCCTGCTGTGATTTATGTCATAGAGTGTTCTTCCTATGTTTTCCTCTAAGAGTTTGATAGTTTCTGGCCTTACATTTAGGTCTTTAATCCATTTTGAGCTTATTTTTGTGTATGGTGTTAGGGAGTGATCTAATCTCATACTTTTATATGTACCTGTCCAGTTTTCCCAGCACCATTTATTGAAGAGGCTGTCCTTTCTCCACTGTACATTCCTGCCACCTTTATCAAAGATAAGGTGTCCATATGTGCGTGGGTTTATCTCTGGGCTTTCTATCCTGTTCCATTGATCTATCTTTCTGTTTTTGTTCCAGTACCATACTGTCTTGATGACTGTAGCTTTGTAGTATAGTCTGAAGTCAGGGAGCCTGATTCCTCCAGCTCCTTTTTTCGTTCTCAAGATTGCTTTGGCTATTCGGGGTCTTTTGTGTTTCCATACAAATTGCGAAAATTTTTGTTCTAGTTCTGTGAAAAATGCCAGTGGTAGTTTGATAGGGATTGCATTGAATCTGTAGATTGCTTTGGGTAGTAGAGTCATTTTCACAATGTTGATTCTTCCCATCCAAGAACATGGTATATCTCTCCATCTATTTGTATCATCTTTAATTTCTTTCATCAGTGTCTTATAATTTTCTGCATACAGGTCTTTCGTCTCCTTAGGTAGGTTTATTCCTAGATATTTTATTCTTTTTGTTGCAATGGTAAATGGGAGTGTTTTCTTGATTTCACTTTCAGATTTTTCATCATTAGTGTATAGGAATGCCAGAGATTTCTGTGCATTAATTTTGTATCCTGCTACTTTACCAAATTCATTGATTAGCTCTAGTAGTTTTCTGGTAGCATCTTTAGGATTCTCTATGTATAGTATCATGTCATCTACAAACAGTGACAGCTTTACTTCTTCTTTTCCGATTTGGATTCCTTTTATTTCCTTTTCTTCTCTGATTGCTGTGGCTAAAACTTCCAAAACTATGTTGAATAAGAGTGGTGAGAGTGGGCAACCTTGTCTTGTTCCTGATCTTAGTGGAAATGCTTTCAGTTTTTCACCATTGAGGATGATGTTTGCTGTGGGCTTGTCATATACGGCCTTTATTATGTTGAGGAAAGTTCCCTCTATGCCTACTTTCTGCAGGGTTTTTATCATAAATGGGTGTTGAATTTTGTCGAAAGCTTTCTCTGCATCTATTGAGATGATCATATGGTTTTTCTCCTTCAATTTGTTAATATGGTTTATCACATTGATAGATTTGCGTATATTGAAGAATCCTTGCATTCCTGGAATAAACCCCACTTGATCATGGTGTATGATCCTTTTAATGTGCTGTTGGATTCTGTTTGCTAGTATTTTGTTGAGGATTTTTGCATCTATGTTCATCAGTGATATTGGCCTGTAGTTTTCTTTCTTTGTGACATCCTTGTCTGGTTTTGGTATCAAGGTGATGGTGGCCTCGTAGAAGGAATTTGGGAGTGTTCCTCCCTCTGCTTTATTTTGGAAGAGTTTGAGAAGGATAGGTGTTAGCTCTTCTCTAAACGTTTGATAGAATTCACCTGTGAAGGCATCTGGTCCTGGGCTTTTGTTTGTTGGAAGATTTTTTTTTTTTTTTTTTTTTTTTTTATGCAGTACGCGGGCCTCCCGCTGTTGTGGCCTCTCCCGTTGCGGAGCAACAGGCTCCGGACACGCAGGCTCAGCGGCCATGGCTCACGGGCGCAGCCGCTCCGCGGCATGTGGGATCTTCCCGAACCGGGGCATGAACCCTTGTCCCCTGCATCGGCAGGTGGACTCTCAACCACTGCGCCACCAGGGAAGCCCTGTTGGAAGATTTTTAATCACAGTTTCAATTTCAGTGCTTGTGATTGGTCTGTTCATATTTTCTATTTCTTCCTGATTCAGTCCTGGCAGGTTGTGCATTTCTAAGAATTTGTCCATTTCTTCCAGATTGTCCATTTTATTGGCATAGAGCTGCTTGTAGTAATCTCTCATGGTTTTTTTTTATTTCTGCAGTGTCAGTTGTTACTTCCCCTTTTTCATTTCTAATTCTATTGATTTGAGTCTTCTCCCTTTTTTTCTTGATGAGTCTGGCTAGTGGTTTATCTATTTTGTTTATCTTCTCAAAGAACCAGCTTTTAGTTTTATTGATCTTTGCTATCGTTTCCTTCATTTCTTTTTCATTTATTTCTGATCTGATTTTTATGATTTCTTTCCTTCTGCTAGCTTTGGGGTATTTTTTGTTCTTCTTTCTCTAATTGCTTGAGGTGCAAGGTTAGGTTGTTTATTCGAGATGTTTCCTGCTTCTTAAGGTGGGCTTGTATTGCTATAAAGTTCTCCCTTAGAACTGCTTTTGCAGGCCACATTTTTTTTTACCATTTTTTTTTCCTGTTGAACGATTGTGTTTTTCTTATCCATGAATGAATTCTTTACATGTCATGAAAATCAATCTTTGTCTTTATGGCAATACTTCTCCTATTTTGTTTGCCTTTTACAGGGGGTTTTCATTTACTAACATCCTATATAAAATTTTAAAGGTAATAATAATGACTAACATTTCTTGCATTTTTCATGTGATTGGCAAAGGGCAGGTACTTTACATAAATTTTTGTACTCTAAAGGCTTAATGAGGTTGCTATTATTATTAACCCCTCCAATTTATAGATGAGGAAACTGAGGCTTAATGAGGTACATAATTTCCCATAAGATCACTTGGTAGGGGTCAAAGGCAAAATTCAGATTGGACCATCTGATTTTATTTTATTTTATTTATTTATTTATTTTTTTTTTTTGAGGTACGCGGGCCTCTCACTGTTGTGGCCTCTCCTGCTGCGGAACAGGCTCTGGACACGCAGGCTCAGCGGCCATGGCCCACGGGCCCAGCCGCTCTGCGGCATGTGGGATCTTCCTGGACCGGGGCACGAACCCATGTCCCCTGCATCGGCAGGTGGACTCTCAACCACTGCGCCACCAGGGAAGCCCGGACCATCTGATTTTAAAGTCCTTTCTCTTGGGGCTTCCCTGGTGGCACAGTGGTTGAGAATCCACCTGCCAACGCAGGGGACACGGGTTTGAGCCCTAGTCTGGGAGGATCCCACATGCTGTGGAGCAACTAAGCCCGTGTGCCACAACTACTGAACCTGCACTCTAGAGCCTGTGAGCCACAACTACTAAGCCCGCGTGTCACAACTAATGAAGCCCGTGTGCCTAGAGCCCGCACACCGCAACAAGAGAAGCCACCACAATGAGAAGCCCACGCACCACAACAAAGATAGCCCCCGCTCACCGCAACTAGAGAAGGCCTGCGTGCAGCAACGAAGACCAAAAGCAGCCTTAAATAAATAAATTTATTTTAAAAAATAATAAAGTTCTTTCTCTTAACCACTAAGCTATAGTTTCTATATCTGGTGATTTTCCCCCTTTGTGATTAGTTCCATGACTTTTATGTTTGGAATGTTCTTCCTTATCCCCAGATAAAACATATGCTTTCCAATATTTTATAGTAGATTTCTTTTGGTTTTGGTTTTTAATTTACCCTATCGATACAGCAATAACCACCCCCCACCAATTGCTTTTATCCATAAATATTCTTTCTTTTCCCACTGGCTTGTGGTACTGCCTTTATTAGATACACTAAATTTATTAATATACTAAAATACTACAGCATCTATTTCTAAACTATTTTGTAGCTGTACAAATTATTAGTAATTATTGTTATGGGAAAGGAAGTGATTATTATTGAATTAAAAGGGTAAATAGAAAAACAAAAACAAAAAATACTAGAAAACATTAACAAGCATTATTGATATATAATTGATATTATATATTGATAAGTATAATGTGGGCTAAATGGACAAGTCTTTCAACCAACACTACTGTTTTTCATGTTTTTATTGGCTATTTTTAAGAATAACAATCAAATTCTTTAAAAAATCATTCACTGGAATTCTAAATGACATTGCATTAAATTCATAAGTTGAGAGGAAATTTTTATTGAACACCTACTATGTGCCAGGTGGAAAAACAGCAGTAAACAAAACATACAGGATCCCTATCTTCAAAGAGCTGAGGAGATACAAATAAACTAGGCAGTAAGAAGACAGGGTGATCCGTATAAGATAATGGCAAGCACCTGTGGAAACGCAGCTAATTTGGACTTGAAGGATGAGGGAAGGTATTCTGGATAAGTAGAGAAAATGGTCTAGTAAAATAAAACAGCATGTGTGAAGACACAGAGGACAATGAAATAATTAGATGTGCACATTAAGATCACTGTGGCTAAGTATCTCATTAAAACACCTCTAACACCAGAAACCAACCAACCTACAAAATCCCCTCTATCACCAACAAAATTATTATTATTTTGTGTGTGTGTGTGTGGTACACGGGCCTCTCACTGTTGTGGCCTCTCCCGTTGCGGAGCACAGGCTTTGGACGCGCAGGTTCACGGGCCCAGCCGCTCCGCGGCATGTGGGATCTTCCCGGACCGGGGCACGAACCCGTGTCCCCTCCATCGGCAGGAGGACTCTCAACCACTGCACCACCAGGAAAGCCCTAACAAAATTATTTTTAACACTCCTTGCACAGTTGTCAGGTAACTACATTTGCTGTGCATTATTTGCCCCCAGGTAAAAAACGGAAGCCCCCGCAGAGGGACATTTGGGAGATCTCCTAGCTGTTAAGGATGTCCTGGATCTTCTCATGTCTTTTCACCATTTTGTCTTGCTGAGGGAGAAGATGAAGCATGCAGCTGCCAGAATGGAAAGGTGGCTAGTATGGGTGGCCACTGCGAGCCTCTCTTCTGGCCTCTCTGTTGAGTTTAAGCACCCTCTGTCCTTCAATAATAAAGATCCTTCCTATCACCATTCAATAATTTTGTATAAAAGAGCAGCAAACATAATTTCAGGCACAGTAAGAGGACAAAATTAAGTACAGTTTGAGAAAAGCGCATTGTACGTGAGAGACACCAACATAAACTTTTAAATAAAGAGCTTTAAAAAAAAAAAAGCAAATAGTCCATTGCCTCAATTATATTACCCCTCAAAGCTAACAATAAAATTTGTGTGTGTGTGCAATATTTAGAAAGAAAATCTAGGTCTTAAATAGACTCACACAAGCTGTCTATAGTGAGGATTTGCCCTACAGGGGTTCTTATATAGATGACTGCTAAAGTACCTCCCAGGAATGAGAATCTATGGATGATACAATAAAATATGGCTGAGATTTCTGAAGTAAATGAAGATAATACAAAGTTTTTGCAAGCACTCAAAAACTCTGTTTGTTGTTTGGATTAAACCTCACTATACTTGAACATCCAGGTTTTAGAGTTCACACTACGGAGCCTAAACCCTCTCCTCCTATATGCATTACTCGTCATTCATGACGTATGGACAAAAAACTGGCAAAAAAAAATGAATTTGATATACTGAAGGGGCTTGCTTCTTGAAAAAAATACAGGATATATTGTTTATTCATTAAGGAAAGACAAAGGCTGATTTCTGCAAAAAATCAAAAATCAGTGAGCCTGACTTTATATTTTCTGGTAAATTGATGTACAGATGATTGTCTCATAAATAGGCAGACCTGCATGTCCTACACTAGATATGTAGCTTGGCAACAACATTCATTTAGCTTATATTTTCAAATAAGCCTTTTGAAGTAGTGTAGTATGATTGCTGAGAGCACAGTCTTTGGGGTTGGGCAGAGTCAGGACAGAATCTAGTCTCTACCACCTACATATAAACTTAGGCTGACACTGCTCTAAGCTTCTGGTTCTTCATCTGTCAAACAGTTGCTAGAATTGTAAGATTTCAATAGAACAATGCATGTAAAGCACTTAAGCCTGGTTCTTGGCACTTAGCAAGAGCTCAATGGTTGTGGTAGTGAGGATCGATTATCTTATAACTTCAGTACAAACATCTTGTACAAACTTCAGATTTCACAGAGTGAAAGGTGAAAATGGGAGTGGTTTGGCAAAAGAAAGATTGTGAGCTTTTGGTGAGATTCGTAGATTGGACAAAATTAGACCAACTTATATTGGACATGATCAGCTATACCCTCCTCTATGACGTTTCACAACAAAAAAAGGGAAATTTAGGTCCAAACTAGTATTCTTAAAGTTGGCTTGCCTATGAGCCATGATTCTTTCATATGTGCATAAAAACATATATATTTTCCATGTGACCATAAGTAGTCACAAATTCTTTCATGTTCTGTTGCTTCAACCAAAAAATTACCCCATTTATACAGGTTTGGTGAAAATCAATTTGAGATAAAAATCAGATGAAAATGTCTCACTAACTGTGAAGAACTACATTCACTGAACCAATATGCACTGTGAGCCTCTCTAATATATCATGTAGGTAAACTAAGAGTGAAGAGGAAGCATGGGTAAATAAGTCTTAGGATGCTGGTCTGTCAGTATTGGTGTGGCTATAGCAGAGGGAGATGGATGTAAGTAACTATCACTCATGTTATAACAAATATGCATATTATGTATGCATGTGAAAGGGGCTTATGGCATACTAAAAAAGAAACCATTTATGTGTTAAGACATGTATCTTTTATCAATTGAAAACTAACATTTTAAAAACCCTTCTTAACATCTAATACGATGTTTCATACCCAACAGATGCTCAAATTTTGTGGTGACTGCAGTCCTTATTATTTAACTGTTTACTGCTTGACTTTACTCATTATATAATGTAATCTCCACAACAACAGAGACCTTATTTTACTTGTTTACCGATGCAGCCTCAGTGCCAAAGAATGGTGTCTGGTGTCTAGTAGGTGCTCGATAAATATTTGTTGGTTGAGCAGATGGATTTTATATTCTGGTTAAATAAGAAATAATCTCCAGGAGACTGGTTCAAGATGGTGGAGTAGAAGGACATGCACTCAGTCCCTCTCGCAAGAGCACCAGAATCATAACTAACTGCTGAACAATCGGTGACAGGAAGACACTGAAACTCACCAAAAAGATGCCCCATATCCAAAGACAAAGAAGAATCCGCAGTGAGGTGGTAGGAGGGGCACAATCACAATAAAAGCAAATCCCATAACCCCTGGTTGGGTGACTCACAAACTGGAGAACACTTATACCACAGAAGTCCACCCGCTGGAGTGAAAGTTCTGAGCGCCATGTCAGGCTTCCCAACCTGGGGGTCTGGCAATGGGAGGAGGAATTCCTAGAGAATCAGACTTTGAAGGCCAGTGGGATTGGATTGCAGGACTTCAACAGCCCTCGGGGAAACAGAAACCCCACTCGTGGAGGGCACACACAAACTACTGTGTGCATCGGGACCCAGGGGAAGGAGCAGTGACCCCACAGCAGCCTGAACCAGACCTACCTGATAGTGTTGGAAGGTCTCCTGCAGAGGAGGGGAGTGGCTGTGGCTCACTGTGGGGACAATAACACTAGAAGCAGAAGTTCTGGGAAGTACTCCTTGGCATGAGCCCTCCCAGAGTCTGCCATTAGCCCCACCAAAGAGCCCAGGGAGACTCCAGTGTTGGGTTGCCTCAGGCCAAACAACCAACAGGGAGGGAATCCAGCCCCACCTACCAGCAATCAAGCAGATTAAAGTTTACTGAACTCTGCCCACCAGAGCAACACCCAGCTCTACCCACCACCACTCCCTCCCATTAGGAAGCTTGCACAAGCCTTTTAGATAGCCTCATCCACCAGAAGTCAGAGAGCAGAAGCAAGAAGAACTACAATTCTGTCGCCTGTGCAAGGAAAATCACATTCACAGAAAGATAGACAAAATGAAAAGGCAGAGGACTATATACCAGATGAAGGAACAAGATAAAACCCAAGAAAAACAACTAAATGAAGTGGAGATACACAGCCTTCCAGAAAAAGAATTCAGAATAATGATAGTGAAGATGATCCAGGGTCTCAGAAAAAGAATGGAAGCAAAGATCAAGAAGATGCAAGAAATGTTTAGCAAAGACCTAGAAGAATTAAAGAACAAACAGATATGAACAATACAATAAATGAAATGAAAAACACACTAGAAGGAATCAACAGCAGAATAACTGAGGCAGAAGAACAGATAAGTGACCTGGAAGACACAATGATGGAATTCACTGCCACAGAACAGAAGAAAAAAGAATGAAAAGAAATGAAGACAACATAAGAGACCTCTGGGACAACATTAACCACAGTAACATTCACATTATAGGGGTCCCAGAAGGAGAAGAGAGAGAGAAAGGACCCGAGAAAATATTTGAAGGGATTATAGTCAAAAAGTTCACTAACGTGGGAAAGGAAATAGCCACCCAAGTCCAGGAAGTGCAGAGAGTCCCAGGCAGGATAAACCCAAAGAGAAACACGCCAAGACACATAGTAATCAAACTGACAAAAATTAAGTACAAAGAAACATTATTGAAAGCCACAAGGGAAAAACTACAAATAACATACAAGGGAACTCTCATAAGGTTCACAGCTGATTACTCAGCAGAAATTCTATGAGCCAGAAGGAAGTGGCACAATATAATTAAAGTGATGAAAGGGAAGAAACTACAACCAAGATTACTCTACCTGGCAAGGACCTCATTCAGATTTGATGGAGAAATCAAAAGTTTGACAGACAAGCAAAAGCTAAGAGAATTCAGCACCACCAAACCAGCTCTACAACAAATGTTAAAAGAACTTCTCTAAGTGAGAAACACAAGAGAAGAAAAGGACCTACAAAAACAAACCCATAACAATTAAGAAAATGGTAATAGGAACATACATATCGATAATTACGCTAAACGTAAATGGATTAAAACCTCCAACCAAAAGACACAGGCTCGCTGAATGGATACAAAAACAAGACCCATATATATGCTGTCTACAAGAGACCCACTTCAGACCTAGGGACACATACAGACTGAAAGTGAGGCGTTTGAAAAAGATATTCCATGCAAATGGAAATCAAAAGAAAGCTGGAGTAGCTATACCCATATCAGATAAAACAGACGTTAAAATAAAGAATGTTACAAGAGACAAGGAAGGACACTACTAAATGATCAAGGGATCAATCCAAGAAGATATAATAATTATAAAAATATATGCACCCAACATAGGAGCACCTCAATACATAAGGCAAATGCTAACAGCTATAAAAGAGGAAATCGACAGTAACACAATAATAGTGGGAGACTTTAACACCTCACTTACACAAATGGACAGATCATCCAGACAGAAAATTAATAAGGAAACACAAGCTTTAAATGACACAACAGACCAGATAGATTTAATTGATATCTATAGAACATTCCATCTAAAAACAGCAGATTACAGCTTCTTCTCAAGTGCACACGGAACATTCTCCAGGATAGATCACATCAGGGTCACAAATCAAGCCTCGGTAAATTTAAGAAAATTGAAATCATATCAAGCATCTTTTCTGACCACAACACTATGAGATTAGAAATCAATTACAGGGGAAAAAAATGTAAAAAACACAAAAACATGGAGGCTAAACAGTACATTACTAAATAACCAAGAGATCACAGAAGAAGTCAGAGGAAATCAAAAAATACCTAGAGACAAATTACAACGAAAACATGACGACCCAAAACCTATGGAATGCAGCAAAAGCTGTTCTAAGAGGGAAGTTTATAGCAGTACAAGCTTACCTCAAGAAACAAGGAACATCTCAAATAAACAATCTAATCTTACACCTAAAGGAACTAGAGAAAGAAGAACAAACAAGACCCAAAGTTAGTAGAAGGAAAGAAATCATAAAGATCAGAGCAGAAATAAATGAAATAGAAACAAAGAAAACAATAGTAAAGGTCAGTAAAACTAAAAGCTGGTTCTTCGAGAAGATAAACAAAATTGATAAACCTTTAGCCAGACTCATCAAGAGGGAGAGGACTCAAATCAATAAAACTAGAAATGAAAAAGGAGAAGTACAACAGACACAGCAGAAATACAAAGCATCCTAAAAGACTACTACAAGCAACTCTATGCCAATAAAATGGACAACCTGGAAGAAATGGACAAATTCTTAGAAAGGTATAACCTTCCAAGACTGAACCAGGAAGAAATAGAAAATATGAACAGACCAATCACAAGTAATGAAATTGAAACTGTGATTAAAAATCTTCCAACAAACAGAAGTCCAGGACCAGATGGCTCCACAGGTGAATTCTATCAAACATTTAGAGAAGAGCTAACACACATCTGTCTCAAACTCTTCCAAAAAAAACTGCAGAGGAACACTCCCAACTCATTCTATGAGGCCCCCATAACCCTAATAGCAAAACCAGACAAAGATACTACAAAAAAAGAAAATTAAAGACCAATATCACTGATGAATATAGATTCAAAAATACTAGCAAACAGAATCCAACAACCCATTAAAAGGATCATACACCATGATCAAGAGGGATTTACCCCAGGAATGCAAGGATTCTTCAATATATGCAAATCAATCAATGTGATACACCACATTAACAAATTGAAGGGGCTTCCCTGGTGGCGCAGTAGTTGAGAGTTCGCCTGCTGATGCAGGGGACATGGCTCAGTGCCCCAGTCTGGAAGGATCCCACGTGCCACAGAGCAGCTAGGCCCGTGAGCCATGGCCGCTGAGCCTGCGCATCCGGAGCCTGTGTTCCGCAGCGGGAGAGGTCACAACAATGAGAGGCCCATGTACCGCAAAAAAAAAAAAAAAAAAAAAATTTGAAGAACACAAACCATATGATCATCTCACTAGATGCAGAAAAAGCTTTTGACAAAATTCAACACCCATTTATGATAAAAACTCTCCAGAAAGTGGGCATAGAGAGAACCTACCTCAACATAATAAAGGCCATATACAACAAACCCAAAGCAAACATCATTCTCAATGGTGAAAAACTGAAAGCATTTCCTCTAAGATCAGGAACAAGATAAGAATGTCCACTCTCACCATTATTATTCAACATAGTTTTGGAAGTCATAGCTACAGCAATCAGAGAAGAAAAATAAATAAAAGGAATACAGATGGGAAAAGAAGAAGTAAAACTGTCACTGTTTGCAGATGACATGATACTATACACAGAGAATCCTAAAGATGCCATCAGAAAACTACTAGAGCTAATCAATGAATGTTGTAAAGTTGCAGGATACAAAATTAATGCACAGAAATCTCTTGCATTCCTATACACTAACAACGAAAGATCAGAAAGAGAAATTAAGGAAACAATCCCATTCACCATTGCAACAAAAAGAATAAAATACCTACGAATAAATCTACCTAAGGAGGTAAGAGACCTGTACTCAGAAAACTATAAGACACTAATGAAAGAAATCAAAGATGACACAAACAGATGGAGAGACATACTGTGTTCTTGGATTGGAAGAATCAATATTGTGAAAATGACTACACTACCCTAAGTAGTCTACAGATTCAATGCAACCCCTATCAAATTGCCAGTGGCATTTTTTACAGAACTAGAACAAAAAATCTTAAAATTTGTATGGAGACACAAAAGACCCCGAATAGCCAAAGCAGTCTTGAGGGAAAAAAACGGAGCTGGAGGAATCAGACTCCCTGACTTCAGACTATATTACAAAGCTACAGTAATCAAGACAATATGGTACTGGCACAAAAACAGAAATATAGATCAATGGAACAGGATAGACAGCCCAGAGATAAACCTACGCACCAATGGTCAACTAATCTATAACAAAGGAGGCAAGGATATACAATGGAGAAAAGACAGTCTCTTCAATAACTGGTGCTGGGAAAACTGGACAGCTACATGTAAAAGAATGAAATTAGAACACTCCCTAACACCATACACAAAAATAAATTCAAAATGGATTAAAGACATAAATGTAAGACCAGACACTATAAAACTTTTAGAGGAAAACATAGGAAGAACACTCTTTGACATAAATCACAGCAAGATCTTTTTTGACCCACCTCCCAGAGTAATGGAAATAAGGAGAAAATAAACAAATGGGACCTAATGAAACTTCAAAGCTTTTGCACAGCAAAGGAAACCATAAACGAGACAAAAAGACAACCCTCAGAATGGGAGAAAATATTTGCAAATGAATCAATGGACAAAGAATTAATCTCCAAAATATATAAATAGCTCATGCAGCTCAACATTAAAAATACAAACAACTGAATCAAACAATGGGCAGAAGACCTAAATAGACACTTCTCCAAAGAAGACATACAGATAGCAAGAAGCACATGAAAAGCTGCTCAACATCACTAATTATTAAAGATATGCAAATCAAAAGTACAATGAGGTATCACCTCACACCAGTTAGAATGGGCATCATCAGAAAATCTACAAACAATAAATGCTGGAGAGGGTGTGGAGAAAAGGGAATCCTCTTGCACTGTTGGTGGGAATGTAAATTGATACAGCCACTATGGAGAACAGGATGGAGGTTCCTTAAAAAACTAAAAATAGAATTACCATATGACCCAGCAATCCCACTACTAGGCACATACCCAGAGAAAACCATTATTCAAAAAGACACATGCAGCCCAGTGTTCATTGCAGCACTATTTACAATAGCCAGGTTTGAAGTAACCTAAATGCCCATCGACAGACGAATGGATAAAGAAGACGTGGTACATATATACAATGTAATATTACTCAGCCACAAAAAGGAACAAAACTGGGTAATTTGTAGAGACGTGGATGGATCTAGAGACTGTAATACAGAGTGAAGTAAGTCAGAAAGAGAAAAACAAATATCATATATTAACACATATATGTGGAACCCAGAAAAATGGTACAGATGAACTGGTTTGCAGGGCAGAAATAGAGACACAGATGCAGAGAACGTATGGACACCAAGGGGGGAAACTGGTGGGGGGCATGGGGGTGGTGGTGTGACGAACTGGGAGATTGGGATTGCCATATATACACTAATATGTATAAAATGGATAACTAATAAGAACCTCTGGTATAAAAAAATAAATAGGGCTGCCCTGGTGGTGCAGTGGTTGAGAGTCCGCCTGCCAATGCAGGGGACATGGGTTCGTGCCCCGGTCCGGGAAGATCCCACATGCCGTGGAGCGCGTAGGCCCGTGAGCCATGGCTGCTGAGCCTGCACGTCCAGAGCCTGTGCTCCACAACGGGAGAGGCCACAACAGTGAGAGGCCCACGTACCACAAAAAAATTAATTAATTAATTTAATTTAATTCAAAAATTCAGAAAAAAAAAGAAATATCTCCATTTGGAGGTAATTTCACCCCTACAAAAGCAAAATACCTTTGCTTTTAAAATTTGATCTATCAGTGATTTGTGACCGCCTGGAGGGGTGGGATAGGGAGGGTGTGAGGGAGGGAGACGCAAGAGGGAAGAGATATGGGAACATATGTATATGTATAGCTGATTCACTTTGTTATAAAGCAGAAACTAACACACCATTGTAAAGCAATTATACCCCAATAAAGATGTTAAAAAATAAAAAAAAATTTTTTTTTAATTTGATCTATATTTTCCTTTTCTTTCTCCATTCTTTTGTCATGTTAAGCAGGAATACACTGAATTAGTCCTTTTCACAATCAGTATATGCTTATTCATAAAGAGAATTTAAATCAGGTGGGTGCCGTTAGAAACTATTCTGGTAAGTTGAGTGCTGATGACTTATGCCTTGGTTATTGTATTTTATCATATTTAAATAGGCAGCTTTCTTCTTTTTCTTTTTTTTTTTTTTTTAATTTTATTTATTTATTTTATTTTTGGCTGTGTTGGGTCTTCATTTCTGTGCGAGGGTTTTCTCTAGTTACGGCGAGTGGGGGCCACTCTTCATCGCGGTGTGCAGGCCTCTCACTGTCGTGGCCTCTCATGTTGCGGAGCACAAGCTCCAGACGCGCAGGCTCAATAGTTGTGGCGCACGGGCTCAGTTGCTCCGTGGCATGTGGGATCTTCCCAGACCAGGGCTCAAACCCGTGTCCCCTGCATTGGCAGGCAGATTCTCAACCACTGTGCCACCAGGGAAGCCCCAGCTTTCTTCTTAAGAGTTATATTTATGGGATTACTGGTAATGTATCTTTTTCTCTCATTTAGACTACAATTATAAAAAAAAAAATTCTATAGGAGCAAAAGAAAAAAATCCACCAAACAAAAGTTACTTTAAAAAAAGTTAACTGAAAATGTTACATATATTAAAGTTTCATGTAATTATCTTCCTTCTACTCCCCAAATACCATGATGTACTCTACTTGTATAAATGTTATAATGTTTTAACATTTTATGTTTTTCTACCAATACTTTAAGTTTAAAGTTAAAAAGTATGGGTATCAAGTATTTGACAAGATACAAGAAAAATTCTATATTTTTCAGTGAGAGTTAATAACCAGGATTACCAAACCCAAATTTTTCCAATTTCATTTCCTCATTTTTTTAAAAAGTATGAATCCAAAATGTTTCAAGGAAAGCAAACTTCAAACACTAATATATCAAACAAAACAGCAACACAAAACAACTCACTTAAAAAAAAAGACTATATCAGCTCTACATGGACTAAGTACAAAAAGGAATCTTTTGTCTGTTGTCAAACCACAATAGATTTTTTAAAAAAAATCACATGACTGGATAATAACAGAAATATCTCCATGTGGCAAGGTGGTAATCTATCAATTTTTAACACATTTTGCCCCTAGGAATAGGGTTTTTGGCAATTGTTTTGCATATTTGTTACTTTTTTTAAGAGCTCAAAATCAGGAGATTTAAAAAAAGTAAGAATAGTGTTCCTGCATACTGTGTTAGGGAAAATTCCTTAAAAACATACAGTACAACCAATATGTAATCACCCAGCTGTGGATTTTTTTCTGCATAGATATGAAATTACATCAATTACTCTAGAAGAAGTGTTTCCATAATGTTTGTAAAGTGACCCTGCAACAGTATCCTGCAAGTTATAAGCTAGCACTGCCCCTACTGCCTCCTAACACCGAGGAAAGAGGGTATAGAGGACTGCCCCATACAGCACCCCTCACGAAGGATGTCTGCTTTAGGATATTCAGATCATTCGACATTCATCACAGCAAGGGCCAACACATTCTAGAGAAAAAGGGACAGACTGGTCAGCTTCCATTCAGTACTCTTCCACTTCTGCTTTCAGTCCCTCCCCTTAGAAGCAAAGATGGGAGCAAAGACATTCAGTCAAGGTGCTCAGGTAAACCAGGCGTGGCCAAATCCTCACGGTGTCCCTCACCAGAAAGAAACTTGAGATCCTGAACAAATATTTCTCCTACTTTTGAGGACTGGCAGTGCTGCCTTCTCCCCACACCAAAAAAAAAAAAAAAAAACCCTCAATAAATAACTCATTCTAGGGACTTCCCTGGCGGTCCAATGGTTAAGACTTCACCTTCCAGTGCAGGGGGTACGGGTTTGATCTCTGGTCAGGGAGCTAAGATCCCACATGCCTTGCGGCCAAAACAACCAAAACACAAAACAGAAGCAATATTGTAACAAATTCTATAAAGTCTTTAAAAACAGTCCACATCAAAAAGAAATCTTTAAAAAAAAATAATAATTCATTCTATGTAGCTCTTCGAGAGTGGTAAAAAATAGAAAATTTTTTAGATTTCTCCACACTCAGGCCCAAGCCTACTGTCTAGTCTCACGTGCTCACTAACGTTAAGCGAGCCTCTAGCACCCTCGGAATCCTGTCACAAGTGAAGCCGTGGGGTCCTCAAGATATTCAGCCGGCCTTAGGCATAGCCTTCCTTCAGAGAGACCTGCCATTCGGTTACACCCAAGACATCCTGTGAATTGGCATAAGTAAGACTTGGTTTCTCCAAGACTAACTAACATTATAAAAACATCAATTAGATCATGTTATTGCCTTTCATTCTTAAAAACCCAGATGTTTAAAAAAGGAAAAAAGAATCCCAGCAACCGTTGGGGTGGCCAGCATAGAACAAACAGCTAGAGGGAGTGGCTGGTATAGAAGATTCAGTCAGTGCAGGGAAGCACAAACCATTATTATTTCCCTTTTGGTCAAGCAAACCAGAATGGTTGTACCCTTCTTGTTTTTCACAAAACCAAGACCCACCCAGATGTGCCTTTGGCCACTGGCATAAGGTCTGGATTTGAAACTTTTTTGGTAGACCCACAAAACGCTAGAACCAAAATTGTTAGCCTTGAACTTACTTTGCTTGATTACTAGCTCTAGCTTCCAGCTGGAATAACACATGATATCATTGCTTCTAAGGCAAACCCAGTTTAAAAGCAATAGTTTACTTAGCCTATATATTTAACTCTCACTTTCTAATCAGACATTTGGCAGAAATTCACGTAACTCCAAAACCTGGCAATGTGCCCTCCCTGGGCAAAGGAACAAGAAGTTCATGTGTGTTTTTATTCTATTTTCCATTTGTCTTTCTCTTTTATTATTAAAAAACACAGTACCTTAATGTGATAGGAGAGAAAAACAACATTAAAATAAAATATTCTGCTGGAGAAAAGTGAAATCGAGATGCTATATCCTTATGGAGAAATGTGTAAGTTTCATAAGGTTTCAATAAAAGGCTTGCTGAGGAGCAAAACTCAAGATGGAATTCTAACCTGGAGGCCAAATTTATAGATATATCAATAACAAGCAAATTAGTAGAAAACATTAAAATGACCTCAATATTCACAGAGAAAGTTGTCAGCTCAAGTGCATATAAATTGAAATCTACATTCATGGGTTATGTAGACCCTACTGTGTTTTGAAAACTTTTTTATCCTAATGCCTGAGAACAAGCATAAGTGGAGTATGAGAAGAAAGTGGCCAACAGTCATTTGACGCCTTGCCCCAGGACAAATAGTCTAGCAATACACAGCAGTAAAGGGCATGGCTTCAATATCAGACACGCGGGTTTTAACCAGACACATGTGGGTTTTAACCTGACACTTACTAGTGGTAGGACCATGGTAGGTCAAGTTCATAACTTGTCCAACCTCTGCTATACAGTCCTCAAGGCTAAATCAGCAGCTCAAGAAATTTATTTATAAAATACTATAAATGCAGTACTCAGGTACTCCGACCAGCCCGGGAAATCCTACTTGGTCCTGTATCCCCAAAATTAGCATAAATGGTACTAACGTACTGATATCTAATACACATTACAAAATAAACTATATGCACATCCAAGAAACCATATATGTTTGGGTTTTATAACTTCACTACCTGACAGGCAGCATGCATTCAAGAGATCGTTATTATGTGGAATGGAACAGAATATTTTCTTTTGGAGAAGGCATTTTAACTTTTTCCCTCCACCATTTGGAAGTGACACCTCTCTTGGCAAGAAACTAGAGGGCAGAGGCTTCCCTAGAGGAGAGAGAAAGTGATGAAGAGATGATTTATATTTGTGAGGACTAGAAAAGTTTATTCTATCTACAGATGAGACAGAGTCTCCCCAGGTGTTCTGAACTGTGGGGGAAAAAGGGGTAGAGTTAATACCTCAAAAGGGTATAATCACATGAGCCCCTGAAGAACCAACATATTAGGCTACTCAGATCTCTTTAATTCCAAATGTCCTTCATCTGGAACTTTTTCCCATAAATATCTGTGGAAAAATTTTTTAAACTCTAATAATTTAGTGTTGCATTAAAATAAGTTATATCTCCTACACTATTACCAAATATCCCAGAATCTAGTGATGTTTAAGAGTGCAAACATCAAGACAATCCATTATTTTGATAACTTCCCCCTGAGATCATAAATTATCAGAATTACAAGACTTACACTACAAACTTCTGTGATGAAAACTGCAGTAAAAGATGGCCATGTTAATTGGAATGTTTGGCTGCTATCACAGAGGCTCAAAATTATAGTGACTTAAACAAAATAGGAATATATTTGTCACTCACATAAAGACCAGGTCAGTGGTCCAGCGAACCAACTATCGTTCTTCCAGCCTTCCATTCAAATATCTTCAACACATAGCTTCCTCTCATAATTCAAGTCAGCTACTCCCATTCTTGCCATTCTGGCTGCAATTCAACACACAGAAAGGGGAAGAGGAAAGGCACATAACCTCTCCTTTCAGTGCACAGCCTGAAGGTGGCCCACATCAGTCCTACTCACGTCTCACTCACCAGAACCTGGTCACATCGAGCTGCAAGGCTAACTGCGAAATCACTGTCCTTTTGGGTGACCATGTACTATGTAAAAAGGTGACACCAGGTGGTGAGAACATTAAGCCTCTGCCCTAAAGGCCATAAACAAGACATCCCTTTAGACTCACGTAAACTACTCAAATCTTTATCCATTTATTGCAAGCCAATCAATGGGAAGTAAACTCCATGTTTATAACAAACCTCTCAAATTCCCACAGGCAGGCAGTAAAGCCTGCTACTGTAAGTGTGAAAATGAAGATTCTGTATTCTGGGACATATTCGAATACCTGAATCAGGTCAACAAGGTCCCCAGTTTCAACTGTCTTATAATCTAGCAGAGGGAGACAATGACTATATAAACAAAATAACGTCAGAAAATGAAAAGCAAATATAAAACAAAGTGATGAGGAAAGCTATTCAGGGAAGGCTTCCCTGAGGAGATGGCATTTCAGTTTTGATCTGACCATCCATGAGAAGAACTGGAAAATAACATTCTAATAAGAGGGATTAACAATTGTTAAAGCCCCAAGTTTCCCTGTTTGTCAGAATCAAGTTGCTTTAGCTCTAGTTTTCTTTATTTAGGCCTGCTACACATGGGAGAGGAAGAAAGAATATGTGTGTGTGTGTGTGTGTGTGTGTGTGTGTGTGTGTGTGTGTGTGTGTCTGTGTGTGTGTGTGTCCAACCTCAGGAAGGGGAGATCTATAACACTACTACTGGAATTATTAATACTTAACAGATAGGAATAATGTGGAACACTCCAAAACCAGGAAGAAAGAGGCCCTAGGGCCATCGATAGAAAAAAGAAGATAAACAAAGCAAATGGTTAGAGAAGTTGAAAGACAAGTATAGCCTTTGTATTCAAAAATTATTTTTTTTCACTTGTTCTAAATAGTGCTTCTGGGTGTATATATTTCTTAAATAAAGTTAACTAATTTCAGGTATATTGTTCTAACTAAATTTTAGTTCCAAATCAGAAATCAGCAGTTGTAAATAAAATGCCTTATTATACATTTTTAATCAAAATGAGTTATATACAAAACAGGTAAAAGAAATAAGCAAATTTAATAATTAAATATTTGTACATTAGTATCATAAATTAGTATTATATTTTAAATATTACACAACTTATATTTCACTATAGGGACCCAAGTTAAGTCAACACATTCTTAAGCTACTGAGAATCCACTCATAAAAATCTTAACCTAAGACTTAATAGCGCCAGCCTAAGAGATCATCCCCAAAGCATGTATTCCTTGGTCCTAGGGCAGTTTAGGGGAAATTTCAGTATTACTTAAATTATCATGATGTATTCACAGCATAGTCTAATAGTCACAAAATTGCCTAAAAGAAAGACCACCTTCTTAACTTATGAAAGGTGCTCCAGTGAGATGAATATCCCAAGTGACAAATCTTTTATAATACTCACGGCCGGTGAAGACAATATGCCACTCAAATGCCACTATTTTAACACAATGGCAAAAGAACAGTCAGGAAAATACTAAGTCAGACCCAAGATCTGGGGAAATTTTCATCCACTTCCTACTTTCAAAACCCCATTTCATTGACTGGAAGATACAACTGATTAGAACACACACCATTATTTTATGTACCCCAGCAAGAGAAAAAAATACTGCACTTAGAGTGAGAAATGCCATTGATTCCAAGATGCACCCCAGTTTCAGAAATGTGAAAATGTGAAAAAATGGATATTTTAGAATCAATAAGAAATGGTAGTATTCTTCAAGCCAAAGCTGCCCCTTTTCTTTTCAGAACGGAAAATGACTTTAACTATTTTCAGCTCAATCAAAAAGAAGTTTTCTTCTGTATTAGGTTCATTCCTACCTCTCTTTGTATACAACTGTTTAATACAAATGTCCAAAGAGGCAACTTATAAATCCCCATTTAACCTTTTTCCAAAAATATTGAAGACATTTCATTCAAAACAAGCTGCTGCCAGCTTGCTATAAAGAATAAGAAGGGTGGAGAAAGAACAGGCTGCCAGCCAATGAGGGCAGATTCTGATTCAGAAAGCGCTGAGCCCCACAGTGCGCTCCACACGCAGGGCCCCTCCCAAGAGGAGAAAAGACAGAGTTCAGCCCATTCATTTGTCCCGAGCTTGCCAACCGGATAAAACACCCTCTCTGTAAGAGAGGAGGGAATAAAGGATCAGTGACAGACCAAGAGCGTGCCTAGGAAAACCTCTCTTGGTGGAAATCGGTGGCGGGCTGGGGGATGTTCTCCTCTGATAAATGGCCTTTGCAGTAAATTTGATGTAATACCGTGAAAACCACTGTGACATAGTAAGAAACATATATTTGGTCTCCGTCCCCAGTTCCTGGCACATAGCTCCTAAAACCCTTGTATTTTCCTGAGCAACAGGGTTGCTAGGAGCATCTTTTGTTCTAATATTTTGTCTTGGACCCTGATTCCTGGTACACAGAACTCCTAAATCCCTTGGAATTTCCTGGATGATAGGAGCATCTTTTGTTCTAATGAGGTGATTCTTGGTGGGTTCCTGGGTAGCTCCTGGATAGGGGCTGGTCACCAGAAAGACCAAGCTAAGAATAGAAGCTTGGACTTTCAGATTCACCCACCCTGCCCCATCCTCCAGGAATGGGAGAAGGGCTAGAGACTGAGTTAATAATTAATCATGTCTACGAGACGAAGTCTCCATAAAAATCCCTAAAGTATAGAGTTTAGAGAGCTTTGGGGCTGGTAAACATATCCATGTGCTGGGAGGGTGGGACACCCCAACTCCATGGGAACAGAAGCTCCTGCTCTTAGGACACTTTCAGACCTCACCCGAGTTCTAATAAGCTGAAACTTAAATAAATGTTTCAGGAAGGGTAAGCTGGGACGAAGTGAGAGAGGGCATGGACATATATACACTACCAAATGTAAAATAGATAGCTAGTGGGAAGCAGCCGCATAGCACAGGGAGACCAGCTCGGTGCTCTGTGACCACCTAGAGGGGTGGGATAGGGAGAGTGGGAGGGAGGGAGACACAAGAGGGAGGGGATATGAGGATATATGTATATGTATGGCTGATTCACTTTCTTATACAGCAGAAACTAACACAACATTGTAAAGCAATGATACTCCAATAAAGATGTTAAAAAAATAAAAAATAAAGTGTTGAAAAATAAATAAATATAAATGTTTCCCTGAGTTTTGTGAGCCATTATGGCAAATTATGGAACCCAAAGAGGGGGTCGTGGGAACCCTGATTGATAGCAGGTTGGTCAGAAGTATGAGAGGCCCAGACTTGCAACTGATGTCTAAAGTGGGGGGCAGTCTTGTGGGACTTAGCCCATAACCTGCGGGGTCTGTGCTAACTCCATTTAGTTACTCATAACTGAATTACAGGATACCCAGTGGGTGTGACACCCAGTAGTGGGTTGGAGGATTGCTTGGTGTGGGAAAAACCCCTACACATTTGGTGTCGAAAGTGTTAAGAGTAGAGCATAAAGAAACAAGGGATTTTCTTTTAACATGCTCCACAATTTTCCTTCTCAGCAAAAATCCTATG
Organism: Phocoena sinus; assembly: GCF_008692025.1. Lineage (NCBI taxonomy): Eukaryota > Metazoa > Chordata > Mammalia > Artiodactyla > Phocoenidae > Phocoena > Phocoena sinus. The sequence continues at coordinate 74,183,191 of NC_045767.1, forward strand.
AAAAATCTCTGTAACTGTAAACAACACTCAGGTCTGACTTTAGGGATCACCTTTTTTTGCCTCTTCCCTCACTCTTCATTCAAATAATATCACCAGCACTTTTGCAAGTGACAAATCAGGACCTCCCAGGGTGTTGGTGAAGTCAGGAACAGACCTAAAATGAGCCATTACATTTCCAAGCCTAGCCGTCTGGCTTGGGACCTAACAGAAGCTCTAGAGGACTGAGAAGGTAAAACCCACCAATTTGCTATAGGACAAGCAGACATACTGTCATTTAGTTTAGTTAAACTTGATCTGTACAGAAGAGCTACTCTGAAGTTTAGTATCTCATAAAGAAAACGAAATCTACCTATTAAAAACTGCTTTGGCAACTGATAAAATGCTGTGCCGACTTTTCATTGCAAAGACAGATAACATTTAAAACTAAAGCAACATTTACCTGGAAAATCGTGAGTGGCTCTATAAATCATTTATATTTTATTTAAACGTCATTTTCCAGACTTCCCTGGTGGCACAGTGGTTAAGAATCCGCCTGCCAATGCAGGGGACACGGGTTTGAGCTCTGGTCCAGGAAGATCCCACATGCCACGGAGTAACTAAGCCTGTGCAACACAACTACTGAGCCTGCGCTCTATAGCCCGCGGGCCACAACTACTGAAGCCTGCGCACTCTAGGGCCTGTGTGCCGCAACTACTGAGCCCACGTGCTGCAACTACTGAAATCCGCATGGCTAGAGCCTGTGCTCTGCAACAAGCAAAGCCACCACAATGAGACGCCAGTGCACCGCAATGACAAGGAGCCCCTGCTTGCCACAACTAGAGAAAGCCTGCTCATAGCAACAAAGACTCAATGCAGCAAAAAAAACTTTTTTTTAATTTAAAAAGTCATTTTCCAAGTTGGATTTTTTTATTTAGAAATGTAAATTCTACCTAAAAAAAAACTGGAGATAGATACTACATATATATTTATAAAGTATGTTTTTTAGAAAGTATAAACACAGTTGCTTCCTCTACTACATAGTTTGCTATCGTTTTATAACCACCAATAAATTATTGTCAATAAAAGTTTTTCTTTGAAACAATTAGCATAAAAACGTCAGATATACAATGTAGAAACAATGAGATTTAAATCTGGATTTAAGAAAAATACTGTTAAACATCATCAAATAGTAAGTAAAAAAAGACAGTAACAGTTTTCTACGTAACAGTCTCATTCTTCCTCAGTAAATTTTAATTTAGAAAAACAAAATCTAGTTGAGAATATATTAAAACTATTACTTGCATAAAGTAAATTGGCATTTGCAATATTTTTGGCTCAGCTAAAAGAATAAATAATGACTACTATTTATTGAGCATTTACTAGATGTCAAGCACTGTACTTAGTGATATACATATGTAATCTCATCCAATCCTGACAATAACACTATGATGTAAGCACTTTATTCCCATTTAGATGAGGAAGCTAAATCAAACTTTCTTTTTTTTTATATAGTAATAAAAAAAGAATTCTTCAAAGGCTACCACAAAATTAAGTAAATCCGTACTTTGATTAAAAGAAAAGCAGGGCTTCCCTGGTGGCGCAGTGGTTGAGAGTCCGCCTGCCGATGCAGGGGACACGGGTTCATGCCCCGGTCTGCGAAGATCAGACATGCCGCAGAGTGGCTGGGCCCGTGAGCCATGGCCGCTGAGCCTGCGCGTCCGGAGCCTCTGCTCCGCAACAGGAGAGGCCACAACAGTGAGAGGCCCGCGTTCCGCAAAAAAAAAAAGAAAAGCTACTTTTACAACTGAATACATTCATTAATAGAATCATAGATGCAGCCACGTTCAGGTTCAACTTCGTTTCTACATTTTTTAACTTGAAATAGAAACAGAATTACTTAATTAGCACATATGTGCTGAATGCCTAAAACACAGACTGTGATATTGGACCTTGATGAAAATGGAGAGAAAAAGGAATTGAGAAGATGCTTTATCCCCTTTGGTTTTTAAAAACATTCACTGCAAATAATTATTAGATTTTTCCCAATAATAATCCAAAAAGTTTATCTTTTGAGCACACAGTATTATCTTTCTGTCATATTCCAGGGCCTGAGTCAAACATAAGTCTTATGGATAGTACCCAGATCTCTTGCTGACTAGTCATTAAATCGCCAGAACCACTGAGCCAGGAGATGGCAGTGAGTAGGAGTGCAGTAACCTGTGTTTAATTATACATTTCCAAGACCAATTTCTTTTTCTTTACCAAGGTTGTCTACAGGGTTACTTAGGCCATGAAGTCAACACTGAGGTTCAGCGACGGAGGCTGGGGAGAGAGTGGTGGAAATGAGTCTCCAAAGAAATACACAGATCTCAGCGCTGGCTGAGATTTGCATTAGGTGGCTCTCAAGCCCATAGGAAAAATCTAGACATTGTCTTCACGCTCCAAATAAACTCAGATGCTCTACTTTCATACCGAAGTCTGTAAATAGGGCAACTCAGCATATATTATGACTCATTACAATAATGGATGAGTGTATACTAGATAAAATAAGCCTGTTCATAAACAAAGAGCAATTGCTATGGCTGGTGTATAAGTTCGCCTGTGCGAAAACACTAACTTATAAGGACCCAGAAATGACTGAGAACACAGTGCTGGTCAGGGTAATGTGCAATTATGATAAAAGTGAGGTTTTAGCATTTTAAATGTTACTTCTTTTTCCCTGTCTTTTTATTCCTTCTCCACTTGCTGAGAGAAGCACACCAAGTACCGTGGTCACATCTGAGGCAGTCTAACATGGAAAAGGATTCCAAAAATTAAATATAAGATGCCATAGAATTAATATGTCATGTTTCTTCAGAAATCTCTGGTGAGTTGAAGGATTATCATTCTTGGGAGAAAACTGCTGTGCATTGTTTTGAAACACTCTTGTTAGATTTTGCTGCTAGAGATTCACCTTGCAGGGTGTCAGTGGTGGGCAGGAGTGAAGAGGTTATCCTGGTGGCAGGGCAGGAGGAGGGAGGGAGGTTGTAGCAGTGGCCTAGAGCAGGTTGCCAGAGCCCAAGGGAGTGCATGGCGGGAAGCAGGGGCATCCCAGTGCAGGGTGTCAGCATCAAAAGAGGGTGAGGAGGGCATCTTCGCATAGTGGGTGGCAGAGCTAAGCAGGGGTTGTTGGAACCCAAAGTGGCAGAAAAGAACCTCACAGAGGCTGGCGGCAGTGAAGACCCAGTGCAGGGTTTCAGAACCTGAGCAAGATGAGGGGTGTGTCTAAATGGCGACCAAAGCCCCTGTGAGATGAGGAGGGAATCTCTGTGGGGGAGTGGGGTGGGCAGAGAAGGGAGGGGAATGAAGCAGCAGCCCCACACAGGTTGTCAGAACCAAAGGAGGTGAGACAGGCATCCATGGGGAGGTTGGAGGACAGCAATCTCCCAAGATAGAGTGTCAGAGCCTGAGCAGGGAGGTGAGAACATGCAAACAGGGGAGTGGCAATGGCAATATTCTGGCATGGGATGTTCAAGCCTACAGAGGGAAGAGGGCATCTGTGCCATGGGAGCAGCAGCGGGGCTTGATGTGGGGTCCTGGAGACTGAGGGGTGAGGAGGGCACCCATACAAGAGGTGGAGGCCAGGAAGCACAGCACGAGAGGTCAGAGCCTGAGTGAGATGGAAAGGGCATTCATGTGGAGAGGTTTCTATAGGGGCACCTTTGTGTGAAGTAAAAGAGAACATCCTTGTGGGCCTGGCCATAGCCTGGAGCAGGAAGACAAGCCCAGGTGAGGTGAAGAAGGCACCTGTGAGAGGGGCAGCAGTGCTAATGGAGACTGGTTACCTACAGAAGGGATTTATAGATAAGGAAAGGGAGAAAACTAGAATGAGCCCTGTGGTATTACATTAGAATTGTGACCTGGTTTTTAATAAGTAGATATAGATATAGGTGATATAGATAGATATAGTTACAGAAAAAATATAAGGAATAATTGATAAATCCACAATCATAGTGGGAAACTTGAAAACACTTCTGTCAGAAGCTAGTAAGTAAGGAGATAAAGAATTTTTTTAAAATGTATCTTGAATCATTTATATTTATTTGAATTATTTATATTATAATAATATATATTTTAATATATTATATATGATTACTGTAAGCTAAGGGACATTTATGGAACGTTACATAAAACAATTAGAGAATAAACATTCTTTTTGAGTATAATACGTGGACCATTTAGAGAAATGAATCACATACAAAGGAAGTCACATAAATAAGGAGATTATATCATTCAAAACACATTCTCTGACCACAATATAATAATCAAGTAAAAGTAAGTTTTTTTAAAAGACCTCATATAGGGCTTCCCTGGTGGCGCAGTGGTTGAGAGTCCGCCTGCCAATGCAGAGGACGTGGGTTCGTGCCCCGGTCCAGGAAGATCCCACATGACGCAGAGCAGCTGGGCCCGTGAGCCATGGCCACTGAGCCTGCGCATCCGGAGCATATGCTCCGCAATGGGAGAGGCCATAACAGTGAGAAGCCCGTGTAAAGCAAAAAAAAAAAAAAAACACAGACCTCATATATTTATAAGCTTAAAAAATGTCATGCAATCTAAATAATAAATAAATCAAAGGGAAAATCATAATAGAAATTGTGAAATATTTAGAATTGAATAACAACAAAGACAGTCAAACTTTTGGACTAAGGTACAGCAGTATTTAGAGGGAAATTCATAATCTTAAATACATTCTTTGAAAATAGGAAGTTAAAAAAAGAACAACAGAGTAAAACCAAAGAATACAGAAGAAAGGAAATAAGATAAAAACAGAAATTAATGAAAAATAAAACAGAGCACAAATGAGTATATCAAAATAAAAAACTAAAGCTGATTCTTTGGAATGACTAATAAAATTCTGCTAATATGAACCAAAATCAAAAGGAGAGTTAATTTTGCAATAAAAATACCAGGTATTGAAAAAAGGAATTACAACTATATGTTCAAAAGAGATTTAAAAATTTTAAGAGAATTCTATAAATAAATTTATGCCAATTTGAAAATATAGATGAATGGATTTAAACAAATATAAACTACCAAGATAATCTCAAGAAAAAACAGAGAATTAAATAGATCTATAAACACTTAAGTAATCAAATTGGAAGTACAAATCTAAGTCTAACAACAACACAGCAGGTCCACATGATTCTAAATTTAGGCATATTTTACTTTTAAGCAACTGAAAATTCCTTTCTTATACAAATAGCTCCAAAGAATACAAAAAATGAAACTCACTCTGATTTTACCTAACTACTGTAAGCTTTGTTGCGAAACTGGACAACATCAGCACAATGAAGAAAAATTATAAGGTAATCTCACCTACAAGCATAAATGCAAATGCGTAAATAAAATATTAGTAAACTAAATCTAGCAGTGTGTGTGTGTGTGTGTGTGTGTGTGTGTGTGTAGGATCAAGTTAAACTTATCCCAGGAATGCAGTAATGATTATTTAAAAAACTATAAATACAATTCACCACATTAACAGATTATGGGAGAAAAACCATATATATATATTCATCTAAAAAATTTCAGAATCTGTATTAAGTGAAATTCAACACTCAGGCAGGATAAAAACAGCAATAACAACAACAACAACAATTCAGCAAAATAAGATTAAGAAGGAACTTCCCTAGCCTGATTAAAAATAAAACAAAACATAATATTTAATGGTAAAATTTTAGAACATTGTGTTTAAAGTCAGGAATAAGATGAAAATGCCTATTTTCATTGCCTCTGTTGAGTAGGGTTCTAGTATGCCTGGTCAGTGCACTAAAAAAGAAAGTGGTATGAAATGTGGAAAGGAAGTAACAAAACAGCCATTATTCGCAGATAATATTATTGCCTGCAGAGGAAATACAGGACAACCAATGAATCACAACAAGAAATAGGAAAACAAATATTAATACAAAATGCAAGGCTGTTGGACAAGTGATCACCAGTCAAAAGTCAAGCCAAGAGTATTCCAATACACCAGCAATGAGCAATTAGAAAATTCAATTTACAACTGGTATTAAAATCATTAAAATACCCATTAAAAATCTAGTAAGTTTCTTTTATAGAGAAAGGCATAAAACTGGACATGTTAATTTTAACACTGTGGTATTAATTCTGTGATGGATAAACTGACCACTGAAACAGACTAGAAAGTGAGATACAAACCTATTTTTATATGAGATCTTAGTGTATCATGTATCATTGAGAAATGGATGAGTATCTTTTGGTTCCAAATAACAGAAAACCAACTAAAATGGCTTAAACAATGAGAAGAATCATCATCTCACAGAACAAGATATTCTGAGGTAAGACTCAAAGTCATCTTTAAGGATTTAGGTTCTGTTTATCTTTTTCAGCGAGCTCCCTTCATTATTACAAAATACTCAAAGTGTCACAAACATATATCAAGAAAAAGGAGCTTGTTTCTTCATTATGTATTTTTCTACACGGGCAAAAGAAAATTTTTCTTAGAAGCACCTCCAGCAAACTTCACTTTGCCTCTCTTAGGCTAGAACTGCTAAACCAATCATTAGGTGAGGAGATGAGAATATTAACATAGTCTGAGACCAATCAGGATTTGCCTGAATCATGTGAGAAAAGAGTAGACACTGGAACAAAACTGGTATTCTGCCAACATGAGAAAGAGGGAAAGGACTGTTAGGTAAGTAATCTACAGCACAATGGAATATTTCATAAATGGTGTGGGGAGAATAGGCTATCCATAGGGAAGAAAAGAAAATGAGATCCCAATAATATAAACAAAGATAAATTCCAGGTGGATTAAAAATTCAAATGTCAGGGAGGGTGGGAGGGAGATGCAAGAGGGAGGAGATATAGGGATATATGTATATGTATGGCTGATTCACTTTATTATAAGCAGAAACTAACACACCATTGTAAAGCAATTATACTCCAATAAAGATGTTAAATAAATAAATAAAAATTCAAATGTCAAAAACAAAAATTAACTTTTAGTGGAAAATACTGAACAATATATTTAGAAATTAGGGGTACAAAAAGATTTCTAATATAAAACATAAATAAGAATAAACTATAAAAGATAATATTCATTAACTAGAGTACATCAAATGCAAAAATTTTGTACAACAAAACATATAGGAATTAAATTTAAAATCCAAACCACAGTCTGGGAGAAGTATTTGCATGACATAAAAGTTTTTTCTGTTACCTAAATAGATAAATAAGTATAAAAATGAGCAATTGATAGAAGAGGAAAACTGAATAGCTAATAAATAATACAGAAGGTGCTCAGCCTCGTCAGTAGCCAGAGAAATGCAAATTTATACAAAGATAGTATTGACCCATTATAAAAAAATGTTTAAATTTGATAATACTGAGTGCTGGACACTATGCTGGGAAACAAACTGTCATCCAGTCCTAGCAGAAGGGTCAACTAGTTCAACGTCTTTGATGATCAGTTTGGTGATATTTAGTAAACTCAACAATATGCATGGTCAACAAAATAACAATCCTCTCCAAGGTATATGCCCTAGAGACACTCTCTCACATGTGGACCAGAAGACAAGTTCCAGGATATTCATCTCATTCTTTCAAACCACACACACACACACACACACACACACACACACACACACACACAAATATGGAACAGTCTAATTATACATCAATATGGGTTCCATAAATTGAATATTTATACAATTAAATCTATACATGTCAATTTGGATCATCTTAAAACAGAAGGCTGAGAGGGAAGAGCAGGTTGTTTAGGGATACTTATAATGTGATATCACTTACATAAAAAGTAAAACCCGTAGCATAATACTCTGTATTATTCATGGAAAAATAAATATTTAATAAACATATAGAAACAAGGAATCAAGCTTGTGATTACCTCTGGGAAAGGAAAAAGGAGAATCAGAGCAGAAAAAGGGTATAGTATCAGAGATGCTTCAACTTTATGTCTAGTTTTATTTCTTTAATGAAAAAGGATATAAAGTAAACATAAAAAACTAGTAAATTATATTGAATCTATGTGTAAGGTACATAAATATTTGTCATATTTTTTTTTTTTTTTTTTTTTTTTTTTTTTTTATGCGTTACGCGGGCCTCTCACTGTTGTGGCCTCTCCCGTTGCGGAGGACAGGCTCCGGACGCGCAGGCTCAGCGGCCATGGCTCACGGGCCCAGCCGCTCCGCGGCATGTGGGATCTTCCCGGACCGGGGCACGAACCCGTGTCCCCTGCATCGGCAGGCGGACTCTCAACCACTGCGCCACCAGGGAAGCCCTGTCATATTATTTTATGTGTTTGAAATACTATATAATTTTTTTTAAATACATCTTCTTAAAAGTTTCCCATATATTTTATCAATAGTGAAAAGGTCCTACTCCACATACATCTCTCTTCATGAAAATTACAAATGAGGACTTCCCTGGTGGTCCAGGGGTTACGACTCCACCCTCCCAATGCAGGGGGCCCCGGTTCGATCCCTGGTCAGGAAACTAGATCCCACATGCCGCAACTAAAAAAAGATCCCGCACGACACAACTAAAGATCCCGCATGTGGCAAGGAAGATCCCATGTGCCACAACTAAGTCCCAGAGCATCCAAATAAATAAATAAATAAATAAGCTAATACTTTAAAAAAAAAAGAAAATTACAAATGGAGTTTGCCTCCCTTTCGTCTATTATAAGCATCATTTTAAGCCACATGCTATATGTTGTTTAAGGATTAGAAAGTAGTGTCAGAAGAAATGTAAACAGTAGCAATATTCTACAGGAAAAGTAGCAAGGATTAAATAAAGATGCCATGAAGATCAAGAAAGGCCCAAATGGCATAAAACTGAAAAGAGATCTTCGAACTTTAGTCAAATACTCAAAAAACATTCTAAAGTATTGAATGAGAAGCCAAAGACGTTACTGTCAAAAAAAAAAAAAAAAGTAGATACAGAAAAAAACTGCTACTTGAATTTTAAATTGGGGGCACTTAAGAAAATATGATATAGGGCATATGTCAACAATATGATTTATTGCTAAGATTATAATAAATATCAAAGTTTTTCCCTGGAATTAAAAACTTTAAATTATTAATATCCCAAGAAGCTCCCAGAGCAACATACCTGGAGAAGGAGTCTTTCAAAAGCCAGAAAGTTGTCCCACTTGGCAGTCTGCGGGTGTTTCAGAGTTTGAACAGTGGCCAGCCCAAGCTGTAGGAGCCCACAGTGATTCCCTAGAGCTTTGAGGTTGTTCTTGAAGAGATGAATATAGGACGTGAGCTGTCCTGGAGTGACTCTCCCTGGAAAAACATACAATTTATCAGTGTACCCTCTTCTGGGAGTGGTAAAAATAATGAAGAGAATGCCATTAATAATACTACTGCAGGGCTTCCCTGGTGGCCCAGTGGTTAAGAATCCACCTGCCAATGCAGGGGACACGGGTTCGATCCCTGGTCTGGGAAGATCCCACATGCCGCAGAGCAACTGAGCCCGTGCACCACAACTACCGAGCCTGTGCTCTAGAGCCCACGAGCCACAACTACTGAAGCCCGCATGCCTAGAGCCCATGCTCCACTACAAGATAAGCCACCGCAATGAGAAGCCCACGCACTGCAACAAAGAGTAGCCCCCGCTCACCACAACTAGAGAAAGCTTGCGCGCAGCAACAAAGACCCAACGCAGCCAAAAATAAATAGATAAATAAATAAATAAAATAAAAAATACTATTGCCTTACATCAGCACAAAACTTCAGAGTAAACTGCAAGCTTGCCTAAGCTACTGTGACTCTTAAAACATGGTGACAACAGCAAAGTTGAAACTATTAACTGCGTTTTGCAAGCAAGAAAACACGTTAAGTGATCTTGCCAAAGCCATATTGCTAGTAGAATTCATTTCATAATTCTGAAATACCCCATAAATAAGTTATCAAATAAAGTCATACGAATAAATATTTCTTGAACTCAACATGGAGTACCCCTCCAAGACAAATGATATAGCCATCTAAGAGGCAAAAAAGCAAGGTTTCTAATTGTGTGCGTATGTCTATAAAGGAGAAATCTGTTATGACTATAGCTAAAACTTTATCACTGATATCCGTGGGTTCCTGACAATATTCATGAGCATAAAAGCTAGCTGTTTATGGAACAAAAAATGTATGGAGAACTAGAGTGGCAAAAACCCTGGAAGATGAGATATCAGAAGAAATGGTTTGGTATGGGTGACACAGTACATTTACTACGATGGTCACCTCTATCTAGAACGAGACCCCCACTTCACAGAAGACTGGAGTACCAAAAACAAACAACAAACAAACAAAAACAAACAAAAAACCACCTGTTGAAGATTCACTCTTTCAGAGCTTCTAAGTCCAACTTTTGCCTATAGCAGTCCTTCCATTTAGTCGCTTCCCACTCTAATACGTCAAATTTCACTCCTGCCATTCATCAATGCTATGGACGGAACTCCTGAACACCACAGATTCTCCTCATTGGGCAAGAAGATGGCAATGGGGCCAAACATAGATGCAAGTCAAGTAATTCTTTCCTTTACATCTTACCTACACCCTGTTTGTGGTTTACTCTCTGATGCCTGAAATCCCAGTTTGTTTGTTATGTCTAGTTTGTTAATATTTGGCAATGAGACCACCTGTATTTATTTAGCACTTTATCGTTTACACAGTGCAAGTATGTCCTCTTGATTTTCACAGCAACTCTACGGAGTAGCAAATAAGTGAGAGTTCAGTGTCTTACATGGTGCTAAATGGCATCTGTCAATTAATGGTTTTGCTACAGACTATAATACACAAAAAATAAAGACCTTAAAAAAAAAATAAATAAAGACCTTGTTTCAAGCAACTTATAAGCCTGCAACATATTCTATCTTTTCATTACATATTTTGAAGAGATTAAGGATTTTGAAGTGCCTTATTACCTGTTTATCAGGGCGAGCATGTAAAGAATAAAAACAGTGGGAATGATGAGCAGGGAGCTGAGTGTCACTAGTTTCTTTGGTCCCTCGGCAAAGCATTGTTCATTCCCGATTCTCAAGCAGCAAGCTAATGATTTGCTTGCTTAAGTACTAATAGAGAAGAGCCTCATTAACCCTTTCTCTGCTCGGTTTTGAGTCAAGTTGATTAAGGTATAATTTACATACAGTAAAATTCATCCTTTTCTGGTTCAGGGTGTTCTCAAATCAGTTCTATGAATTTTGACAAATGCATGTAGTTGGGTAAGCACTGTCACAAACAAAATATAGATTATTTCCATTACTCCAAAAAGTTCCCCCTTTGTAGTCAATTCTCTTTTCCCACCCCCAGCCCTTGGTGAACACTTATCTGCATTTATCTGGCTTCTGTCCCATAGTTTTGCCTTTCCAGAATGTTCTATAAATGGAATCATATAGTATGTAGCCTTTTGAGTCTGGCTTCTTTCACTTTAGCATAAGGTATTTGATGTTCATTCATGTTGTTGCTTATATAGGTAGTTTGCACCGTTTTCTTGCTGAGTAGTAATCCATTGTATGAATGTGCCATGGTTTGTTTAGCCATTTATCCATTCACCGGTTAATGATCATTTGAGTTTTTTTCCAATTTTTAGAAATTACAATTATTTATGCTGAGCATCTTTTCATGTGTTTTTTGGCCATCTGTATGTCTTCTTTGGAGAAATGTGTATTTAGGTCTTCCACCCATTTTTTGATTGGGCTGTTTTTTTGATACTGAACTGCATAAGCTGCTTGTATATTTTGGAGATTAATCCTTTGTCAGTTGCTTCGTTTGCAAATATTTTCTTCCATTCTGAGGGCTGTCTTTTCGTCTTGTTTATGGTTTCCTTTGCTGTGCAAAAGCTTTGAAGTTTCATTAGGTCCCATTTGTTTATTTTTGTTTTTATTTCCATTACTCTAGGAGGTGGGTCAAAAAAAGATCTTGCTGCAATTTATGTCAGAGAGTGTTCTTCCTATGTTTTCCTCTAAGAGTTTCACAGTGTCTGGCTTTACATTTAGGTCTTAAATCCATTATGAGTTTATTCTTGTGTATGGTGTTAGGAAGTGTTCTAATTTCATTCTTTTACATGTAGCTGTCCAGTTTTCCCAGCACCACTTATTAAAGAGGCTGTCTTTTCTCCACTGTATATTTTTGCCTCCTTTGTCATAGATTAGGTGGCCATAGGCACGTGGGTTTATCTCTGGGCTTTCTATCCTGTACAAATCAAAACTACAATGAGGTATCACCTCACACTGGTAAGAATGGCCATCATCAAAAAATCTACAAACAATAAATGCTGGAGAGGGTGTGGAGAAAAGGGAACCTTCTTACACTGTTGGTGGGAAAGTAAATTGATACAGCCACTATGCAAAACAGTATGGAGGTTCCTTAAAAAACTAAAAATAGAACTACCATATGACCCAGCAATCCCACTACTTGCTATATACCCAGAGAAAACCATAATTCAAAAAGACACATGCACCCCAATGTTCATAGCAGCACTATTTACAATGGCCAGGACATGGAAGCAACTGAAATGTCCATCAACAGAGGAACGGATAAAGAAGATGTGGTACATATATACAATGGAATACTACTCAGCCATAAAAAGGAACGAAATTGGGTCATCTGTAGAGATGTGGATGGACCTAGGAAGTATCACAGAGTGAAGTAAATCAGAAAGAGAAAAACAAATATCGCATATTAACACATATATGTGAAATCTAGAAAAATGGTATAGATGACCTTATTAGCTAAGCAGAAATAGACACAAAGACATAGAGTACAAACGTATGGATACCAAGAGGGAAAGGGGTGGGGTGGGAGAAATTGGGAGATTGGGATTGACACATATACACTATTGATACTATGTATAAAATAGACAACAAAGGGGAACATACTGTATAGCACAGGGAACTCTGCTTAATGCACTGTGGTGTCCTAAATGGGAGGGAAATAAAACGGAGGGGCTATATGTATATGTATGGCAGATTCATTTTGCTGTGCAGTAGAAGCTAACACAACATTGTAAAGCAACTATACTTAAATAAAAATTTAAAAAATAAATAGAAATAAACTGAAAAAGATTCACAAATCAAAGTCCACCAACATTTTCCAAAAAAAAAGAAAGAAATTGTGAATAAAGCCTTCACAAACATCTTTGTTTTTTTTATGTGTGTATGTGTCTGTGGACATATGGTTTCATTTTTCTTAAGTAAATTTCTAGGGTTGTTGGGTCATATGCTAAGTGTACGGTTAACTTTATAAGAAACCGACAAACTAAGTTCCAAAGTGAGCTGTCCCACCAGCAACAAATGAGATTTCTATTGCCTCACATCCTCACTAGCACTTGGTATTGCCAGTTATTTTGGTTTTAGCCATTCTTTTAGGTATGTAGCAACAACTCACTGTGGTTTTAATTTGTATTTTTCTAATGACTAATAATGTTGGTCTTTTCAAGTGCTTATTTGCCACCCTATATCTTTTCTGGTGAAGTTTGTCTGTTCAAATCTTTTGCTCATTTTTATTAGGTCGTTTATTTTCTTCCTGTTGAGTTGTGAGTGTCATTAAGTTTTATCAATCCATTGGCTCAACATATATTTCTGTGCCAGGGACTGTTCTTACTGCTAAGAATAAACCCATGAACAAATCAGACAAAAATCTGTCCTCATGGCCAACAAATAAAGAAGGCAAATGATTCCTGGATGCTCTCCTAATTAATTCAGCTCATTACATCTCATTCTCTTCTTAGGAGATGGGGATCTTTTGTGCAGATGATTAATATATTTACACAAAAACATCTTGACATATTAAATATTAACATTAAATATATGAAAACAAATTTTCACATGAAATGTGTTCAAATCTAACATTGCCATGAGCTCCATTTATTTGTTTATACACTGTGCTGCAGGTGACGCAGTGTGGTCCCTGGACACACAGAGCTTTGTGTATCAAGAGAGAAGGTCATAGAACAATTATACAAACAACTGCTTAATCATTATTGTGCTAAGGCAAAAACTAAAATGTCCTGAAACCATGAAAGGCTCTATGTGATATGTAATTGCCTACCTCTCCAACCTTATCTCCTGGACTGAAGGAGGAGGAATTTAAAAGGCTCAGAATAGGGCTTCCCTGGTGGCGCAGTGGATGAGAGTCCACCTGCCGATGCAGGAGACGCGGGTTTGTGCCCTGGTCCGGGAAGATCCCACATGCCGCGGAGCGGCTGGGCCCGTGAGCCATGGCCGCTGAGCCTGCGCGTCTGGAGCCTGTGCTCCACAACAGGAGAGGCCACAACAGTGAGAGGCCTGTGTACCGCAAAAAATAAATAAATAAATATTTTTTAAGAAAGGCTCAGAATACAATCCATTCATAACATAACTGTGTTTTAGAGAGACCTCAAGAAATGGAAATCATCCAAGAAAGTCACCAGGTCTGTTTAGATTTCGACTGCAATAACCATATGTTCAATTTAAAGATAAGAATGTCTTCAATTCAGGGACCTCTCTGGTGGCGCAGTGGTTAAGAATCCGCCTGCCAATGCAGAGGACTTGGGTTTGAGCCCTGGTCCGGGAAGATCCCACATGTCGTGGAGCAACTAAGCCTGTGCACCACAACTACTGAGCCTATGCTCTAAAGCTCACGAGCCACAACTACTGAGCCCACATGCCACAACTACTGAAGACTGCATGCCCTAGGGCCCGTGCTCCACAACAAGAGAAGCCACCCAATGAGAAGTCCATGCACTGCAACGAGGAGTAGCCCCCGCTCGCCACAACTAGAGGAAGTCAGCGCAGCAACGAAGACCCAACACAGCCAATAAGTAAATAAATAAATAAATATTTTTTAAAAAAAGAATGTCTTCAATTCAGAAACATAGTTATTAAACTTTTTATACAGTTAGCAATTTCCTAGCTCAGACTTGGACTCAGTGACCATATTTACATAACACTGCCTTCCCACATAAGGCATGAGATCCAAAGGAACAAATGGATATATTTCATAACAGGAAATGCCAACAGAACACTACCTTGTGAATCAGCAATTATTCACTTTGCTGCTCCATTCTGTTCCCCTCTGTATACCTTTTGCTGCTCCATTCTGTTCCCCTGTGTATACCTTTTTCTTATACACACAAGCCATTAACACTTCCTTATATGTGTCATGAAAGCAGGGTGTTTTTTTGGTAAAAATTCATAACATGTTAATTGGAATTTAGTAAAAGAGTACTTCACACAAATGCTTTAAAATATAGGCTAGTGACATTTTTAAAATATAAATTTAATCACAATCTTACATAAAACAAGTCAAAATCAACTGACTGACTACCAAAAATGCTATACTGTGAGGCTAACAACTTGAGAAAGCTTCTCAGTTCATATCAACTAAAACTGCAAGCAACTAGAACCAGGTGTTGAAAAAGTAATAGAACATTTATTCACATCTCATATTACCAAGAAAAACCAAAAACACTTGTCAGGCAGATTTACATGGTGATTTTAAAATGTCAACCCAAGAAGGCTTTGCAACACATTTTTTTAAAGTCCTAAAAACAAGGGCTATTTTATATCAAAACTGCGTAATACATAGCAACTCTTTGAAAAGGGACAATTTTGAAATTTGAAAAATAGCTTTCAAGTAAGAAAATCTATTAGGCTTTCTTTTTCTTTTTTATAGTTTTTAAGGAAGTGAAATGGGCTTCTGATTTCAATTTAGTTAAGAAACAAACACAAAACTTTAACAACCATCAGTTATATGTATATTTTGAAACTCATTGAAATAGAATTATCTCTTGGGAGAAAGGGGACATATCTAGAAAATAAAAGGATTTAATATATTTATATTGTCTGTGATCCTTACAATATTGAATTCCACTGTATTCAAATCAATTATGGAACTTACTCTTCCATTTATTATATACATTTGATAAACTATAACTTTCTGAACCTGTTTTGTGACTTGGTAAGATATATTTAAAATATCTACACATATATGATGCTTTGTTGATTTTCTTAAAAAAAAAAAAGTATTCTGTCAGTGCTAGATTTGATTTAATCCCCAAATTGTGTCTTAATGGTAGAAAGTAACCATCTTTCTACTGGTGGTAGACTCTCAACCACTGCGCCACCAGGGAAGCCCCATTGCATGTTTTTTATTCATCATTGTCCTGAAAACACGAATGAAAACCCAGTGTGTGAAATGTGAATAAACAAAGTTATGGTTTTTGGGGAGGGGCTTTGTTTTATGTTTTTTAATAAATTTATTTATTTTTGGCTGCATTGGGTCTTCCCTGCTGTGCGCAGGCAGGATTTCTCTAGTTGCAGCAAGCGGGGGCTACTCTTCGTTGCGGTGCACGGGCTTCTCATTGCGGTAGCTTCTCTTGTTGTGGAGCACAGGCTCTAGGCACATGGGCTTCAGTAGTGTGGCACATGGGCTCTAGAGCGCAGGCTCAGTAGTTGTGGCGCATGGGCTTAGTTGCTCCGCGGCATGTGGGATCTTCCCGGACCAGGGATCGAACCCATGTCCCCTGCATTGGCAGGAGGATTCTTAACCACTGCATCACAAGGGAAGTCCTCAAAGTTATGTTTTAAGACATGTATTTCCAGAAATCAAATATCAGCATTTCATTTTTCTCCTTTTTAATCATTTCCTAATATAATAAAGGCAAAGTATATTAAAATATTTAAATATAACATTCTGTTAAAACTCTGGTTTATTAACTCACACATAATTGGCAAACATGAATAATTTTAATATTACACAAAAATATCTATTCGTCATTTTTTCTCATTTTAACATTTTGTGCCGCCAAATAAGAGCAGCTGAACACAAAATAAACAAACATAGCTGAACTCTGCAAGCCACAAGAGGAGCTGAGCACTGATTACATTCCTAGTTCTTCTTGGCTCTGTTCGGCCACGTGCACTGTCTTGGAAGTGCTTCCTGTTTGGTTCTCCCTGACCTTTAGTGCATTTTGCCTTTGCCTCCATACCAAACAGCCTCAGCCCCTCTTTACATTACCTTCCAGTGAGCTACCTTCAACTCTTTTGTTCACATAAAGTCCCATATATGCAGTAACGTTTCTTTATCTATAGTCTTTATCTATAGAAATCTGGCCAATCTTTTTAACTGTGCTAGTATTTTTATCGTTTACTTTAGTGCTCTAATTATAAATTTGTATGGATTTTTGAATGGGCCTCTGCTAGTGATTTTTGTTTGTTTGTTTGTTTGCGGTACACGGGCCTCTCACTGTTGTGGCCTCTTCTGTTGCAGAGCACAGGCTCTGGACGCGCCGGCTCAGCGGCCATGGCTCACGGGCCCAGCCGCTCTGCGGCATGTGGGATCTTCCTGGACCGGGGCACGAACCCGTGTCCCCTGCATCAGCAGGCGGACTCTCAACCACTGCTCCACCAGGGAAGCCCTGCTAGTGATATTTATTTTATCACGAGCCCTGATAACTAGTATGTGATTTTGCAAAACAAGTTTTCCAAGAATGCGTGTAAATTATAGCAAAAGCACTTATACTAATATGTAGACAATGGTGGCAACTCTACTAATATTAAACTGTTGGTTGGTGGGCAGCACTGTCAGGGAAAATTTCAAATGTTAATTCAGCAGTTGGCATAAGAGAGCCAGAATCTTGCGTACAAAAGATGGTTTCGGAGTTTTGTAAATAATGTACGAAAGGTTCAGAGGGTAGCATGAACACATCGGTTTAAATCCTCTTCTCATTTCATCAGAAAGACAAAAAGGAATTAAAAAGGGAAAGGAACACACAACAAAGAGATCGTGAGATAGTCCATAAGCAGACAAGACTTCAAGCACTTTTCCTCCCCATTTGCTGGTTATCTTTGTAACTTACATTACATACTTAAACTTTCTTCTTTGTTCTGTCAACTACAGATGGTATGCTATGGCTTTTCGTCTTCTAAGCAGAGGATCTTAGTTCCCCTTACCCTTTCCTCTACTTCGTATTTCCCCCTTTCATCTTCCAACTCATCTGTACTTTTATTTTCATCCGGTCAAGATTGATAGCATTTATATTTTGTTTTGTAACCATAATTTAGTCTAATGTGCTTTTTCTATAGCATGATTAGAAACTTCAAAATTAGTCAGTAGTGTTTGTATCATTATAAACTATGTAACTATTAATGACAGACTCAATGTACAAGCTATGATTACATTTCCTTATGCATAGAATACACTTGGGTCCTAGAATGCGTATGGGCTTTTTCTGAGGGGGCAGGGGACGAGCATTCCCTGCTTTAATCAAAGTTGTAAACTCTCCTAATTTCTAATACAGTGTCTTATCTTTGAAGTCCGTGTTGTGTTGTGCTGTTTTTTTTTAAATCGAGGTATAGTTGATTTGTGGGGTTTTTTGGTTTGTTTTTTTTTCCCCTCCCTGAATACTTTACTACCAAACTCCTTCATTCCCCTGTTCCATCATGGGCAGATTGTTCTTTAGGCCTTTTTGCACAGTCAGCAGCCTGGAACGCCTTTTATTGCTCTCCTCTATTGGAACACCGCTTCCCTAAATCCCTGATTTTTCTTTCTTGCTATACTGCCTTGTTTTGCTGGACACCCTCAAGTAACTTCCTCGGAAAAGATGTGTGGAAAGCAAAGTTCTCTTATCTCTGAAAAGGCTTTTTCTTGCCCTCAAAGTTTAATAACGGTTTATCTGGATCTACAATTCTAGGTTGAAAATAATGCATTGCTTCATTATCTTCTGGCTCAGCGTTGCTCATAAGAAATGTGTGCTAGTCTCATTCTTGTTCCTTTGTAGATAAGCTTCTTTTTTCCATCTTGAGGTCCATAGGATCCTCTCATTCTCCTGTAACTCTGAGGAGTCACAGTGATTGTGTCTAGTTTAGAGGGGTTTTATTCTTTCCACTTGCTTTTCAGTTAAGCCTATTCTATATACTTGATATGTCTTTCTTCACATCTGGGAAAGTCTTACATTCTTTCTTTGCTAGCTTCCTGTCCTCTGCTTTCTCTCTCTTTCTGAAACTTCTAATAGTTCTTGGATCTCCTGACTTGGTTCTCTATATCTTTTATCTTTGGTATCATATTTTCAATGTCCTGTTCTTTCTACATTTTAGGAAATTTTCTTGATTTATCTTTAAACTTTGGCTGAATTTTATTTTTACAATAATATCCTTATTTCTAAGAGCTTCTTTTTTAACAAGAGCTTTATGAGCTTTAACTCACATACCATAAAATTCATCCTTAAAATGTACAATTCACTGATTTTTACTATACTCACAGTTGTGCCACCATCACCACTATATAATTTGAGAACATTTTCATCATCTCAAGAAGAGAGACTACATTCAAATTTCCCCGGTTATGAAAAAGATATACAGCTATAAATCCATACATATTAGAATACAGCCTGAATAAAATTTTCAGTTGGGAGATATAACTGTACTTAGCTATACTAGGAAACTGAGAAATAGCAGAAATGAGAACATTAGGTAATTGCAGCTATAAGAGAATTCTGGCTTTTTTATATGTAATAATACTATGGTCATGCACTGAAAAAAATTTTTTAATTGAAGTAACAGAGGAATAGAAGAGTACTAAATCATGCAGCAAAACAAACAGTAAAAATAAACTTCCTCCCCTCCCCCCCCCACCAAAGGCTTTGCCTAGAATATGTGACAAGGCACTGCAGCAAAGAGGGGCCATCTGCCCAGAAGCTACAACCAACTTCAGACTCAGAAGCCTCAGGTATAATGGAGGTGAAAAGTGAGGGGTATAGCATAAAGTAAAGCTTACACATCTTAAGTATGTAGTTCTGTTCACTGTTACACACACATCTATCCACGTAACCACCACCCAGATCAAGGTATGGAATATGTCCAGAACTCTGGAAGATTCCGTCAATACCTACCTAGTCAATAAGCTCACAACAGCAAACTATTACTTTTAACTCTCTCAACACAACTCACTTTTTTGTCTGCTTTTGAACGTCATAATAAACAGAATTATACAGATATACTATTTTGTACCTAGCTTTTTTAAATTCAACATCATCCAAAATCTCAATCTTTTTTTTTTCTCACTGTGTTTTATTGTTCTATATGACTATAGTAGTTTCTCTATCCATTCTACTTTGAAGGATCTTTAGGTTTTATAGTTCAGGGCCATTATAAATAATGATGCTATGAACGTTCTACTACATACCTTTTGGTAGACTCATCTCCATTGGATACATGCCCAGGTGTGAAACCACTGGATCAGTGTACACTTATCTAAAGTTGATACTGCCAAATAGTTTTCCATGGTTGTATCAATATAACCACACATTTTAAATATGATCAAACTTAACATAATTTTTAAAGTATACATACAATGTTTAAAACCTCACACAACTGTATAATTAAGTTTCCTTCATGGTATTTTACGCTGGGTAGCCAAAACTCTAATAAGAGAGAGAGGAAACCACATTGCCATACTCTTAGTATGCACCTTTATTTTATTTTTCTCATTGTTTGTTTACTTGCTTATTTACTTACTTTCTTACCTAATTACATACAAAAGGCCTGGAAGGCAAGATACTGATTTCAGAGCAAAGGTTACATTGAAGAGTAAGATGATAGGGAGGGGGGATAGACAATTACTTTTTATTTTACTAATGCTATGATATGAATTTTAAAGACTATTTTACTTTTTAAATAGTCTCTTGGTTCTGATATAAAATAATGTCTGTTTCATGTGAAAGGAACAGACCAGTATTTTTCTCTGGGGAATCTGAGTCTATTACTATCACTGATTTGTACAATGGATGAAGCATTGGCTTTCAACAGAAAAAGAAATATAAGAGTAATAATAACTGTCGGTTTCCCACCTCTACTGAGGTCAAAGGACAAAGAAATATGGTTAACATGCAGGTGGAGAAATTTAAGTCAGACATGAGAAAAAAATTCCACGATCGTGATGACTATTAGGCACTGAAACAGGTTATTAACGGGGGGGAAGAGGGAAGACAGTATAAATCTTCTTCCGTAGGGATTTGAAGGGCAGTATATACAGCCATCTGTATAGTGAAACTTGGATAAAACCCAGCTGGGAATTGATGTCCATTTTTTTAACACTATGAATACTGAAGAAGGATTTCCTAGGATATCCTTTAAACAGTATATGTTTCTTGTTACACAAATTTTTGAGCTCTGTAGTATTACATAGACAGAATAAGAAAGTAATGTGAAAAGATCATTTTAATTACATGAATCAATTCAATCAAATGGATCCAAAATTGAGAAATCTATTGCAAGATATGTTTTCAGGATAGTACAGAATAAAGTATAACTGCTGCAAGACCATAGGTCACAAATAGAAAATAAACAGCTCTCCCTGAAATTTTTACAAAGACAGTGAAATATAAAACCACCAGAAACACTTAGGGTTTGGCTTTCTTTGGAAATGCAGCCTTCCTGAGGCTAAGTTAAACACTGCATCAGTGTTTATAAACTCAGCAGAGAGCACAGAAAGGAACAGATAGATTACCCCTGTTACCTAAGGGGCAGATTACCAGCCTGCCAGGTAAGGAGCCTTTCCATGGTGGGTCTACCCTGACTTGGAAAGAATAGCCTCCAAGTAAAGCAACTCCCACCCCACAGCAATGGATCTTCCCTTGGGGTTTTTAAACTCCTAGCCCATATTCTCATATGTTGAGGATCCCTTCTGTTGAGAAAATATAAAGATTAATAAGAGGAGGAGGAGAAAAAATGAAGAAAAAGATGCACCAATTAAAGTTAAAAATATAGAGCCAGAGGGCAGATGCTTGAAGATGGGATATTAGAAATTCAGATTCCCATTTTGTGGATGGGGAAACAGAGAAACAGAGGCAATTCAGGTTCTGTTTTAGGTGATGAAGTGTAAGAAAGAAATATGTGCTTAGTGACCTTAAGGCTTTCGGGCACTATTAATCATTAATTCAATAAAAACTCTTTCTGTCTCTTTCTCTAGATTCTCTTCTTCTTCACGCCCCTAAATGGATGTGTTCCTTACGACTCTGCCTTCAACCCTCTCTCACTCATTCTACTTTCTTTTCCTAGATGATCACCCTTACGTTACACTTCCTTTAGAAATTCACTACTTAGGCTCCAACATAATCACTAGGTAACTAAATCCCCAATCTCCACTTTCACTTCTGGAAATCATTACTCTAGTCACATGTTTTCCAACTAAGATGATCAGGAAGCAATCATCCAGGCAATGCAATTCCACCCCTAAATCTGGTAGAATACTCTTCATATGCAATTGTATGACCATTGGTCATTATTTTTATAATGTCTTTTATCTGCCCAGGAGACAGTAAATAATTTTATCATGCCATATCCTCCTTTTACAGAACACGCTAAATTTCACAAACATGTATATGTTACATAATGAATCATCTCATCTAATTGTCAGGTTAGCAGACAATAGAATCCCCATTTTGAAGACAGGAAAACAGATTCAGAAAAGTTAATTAACTTGTTCATTTGAAAATAAGACAGTATTTTTTCATGTTTCCTATCCCCTACAAGGACCTAATTATATACTATGAACACATAATAAATACCTTTAAAATGAATGAGAACAATTGTCTATTACGCCTAAATCTGGATAATGTATAGAAAAAATTTCAATGAGTTTTCCCCCTTCTACTGATTCCAATGATCTCTAGAAAACTGTGCTAATCTTGGACCCCGGAGAATATGACACCCTTTTAAATAATGGTTCTCGAAGGTGTTCCATGGACCCCTGGGTCCTTGAGGCACTTTCAGGTAGTCAGAAAAGTCAGAACTATTTTCATACTAATACAAAGATGCTACTTGATTTTGTTACTATCCTGTGTTTGCATTGATGGTACAAAAACAGTGGTGGGTAAAAGTGCCAGTGCCTTAGCACCAATCAAGGCAGTGGTACCAAATTATACAAGTAGTCAGTTTCACTTTCAGAATGGCCATGATGAAAAAGCAAATGTTACTAATTTTATCAAAACTCAACCCTTAAGAAACCATCAATATTTTGCGTAAAGAAATGGGAAATATACAAAAAGCACTTCTGGGGCAACCAAAGTATCAGTGCAACCATTGCCTCAAGGAAAAGCACTGATGTGATTACTTGAGTTGTGAACTGCTGTTCACACTGTTTTAATGGCATAAAATTTTTACCGAAAAGACAACTGAAAAAGTATGGTTCTTCACACATTTTTTCCAACAAGTAAATGAAGTGAGTCTGTCACTTCAACGAAAATAATTAACAGTTTGTATTGTCAATATTGAAACTCAAGTTTTCATGTGAAATTATAATTTTGGAAGACTTGTATCTGCCCCTATATCTTTATATTCCTAATACTTAAAGATTTTCTAATGATATCAGTGGTGATATTGATAAATGTGGCTTTGTTATATTGTATAATATATGTCAACATTTCAAAAATCTGCATAACTTAAAGAACCAATATTGCCCAAGTGATAATGTACAATGCTATAAAATAATATGTGCATAAAAGAGCCACTCAGGGCTTCTCCGGTGGTGCAGTGGTTGAGAGTCCGCCTGCCGATGCAGGGGACGCGGGTTCGTGCCCCGGTCCGGGAAGATCCCACATGCCGCGGAGAGGCTGGGCCTGTGAGCCATGGCCGCTGAGCCTGCCCATCCAGAGCCTGTGCTCCGCAACGGGAAAGGCCACAACAGTGAGAGGCTCGCGTATTGCATAAAAAATTAAAAAAAAAAAAAAGCCACTCAAAGTGCAAGGGACACCAATGGGTTTTAATGTACCAGAGTATGGAAAATTCAGCGATATGGTTTCATATTCCACATTGCAATTAACCTGTAAGAAATTACCTCTTGTAAACCTGGTGTAGTATCAAAGAATATCTGCAATTTTCTGGAAAGTTATTAAAATACTCCTCCCTTTTTCAACTACGTATCTTTGTAAGGTCAGCTTTTCTTTATATACTTTATCCAAAATAATGTATCACAACAGATTGAATGAAGAAGCAGATATGAGAATACAGCTGTCTTCTATTAAGCCAGACGTTAGAGATGTGCAAAAATGTAAAGTGGTACCACTCTTTTCCCTACATTATTTTATTTGAGAAAATATAGTCATTTTTCACAAAAATATGTTACATTAACATGTAATAGTTTTATTATAATATTTTTATATTAATTAATAAATATTTTAAAAATTTTCCCTGCTTGAATTCCTGACGTGATATTTTCTTTCTGTCTATCTCACGTGTATCAACAGATATACTCCACATAAACAAAAGCTCTTGGTGTCCACATAGTTTCTTTTTTTGTTGTTCATAGGTTGTTGTAAACCTCAATAGCTTTTTTTTTTTTTTTTGGTCACACCACATGGCTTGCAGGATCTTAGTTCCCTGACCAGGGATTGAACCTGGGCCCCCAGCAGTAAAAGTGCTGAGTCCTAACCACTGGACCACCAGGGAATTCCCCTCAATAGCTTTTAACAATGTAAAGGGGTTCTGAGACCAAAAAGTTTTGAGAACTGATGTTCTAAATCAGTGTCACTCTTGGATTCCATAGGAGGGAGATAGAAAAAGCAATCCATTAAATAAATACATAACAAATACCAACTGACAGTATTAATTCAAGAATTTATTTATTCATTCCATAAACACTTACTGAGTATATAGTAACTTTAAGGTCTTGTGTTAGGTGTGGACAATACTAAGAAGCACAGATAAGAATTCTCAGGCCCAACTACTCAGGGTCTGGTGGTAACTGCTATAATAGAAGTATGAACAAAAACAGTACCGATAGGGATAGAAGATGTCATCTTTTAGAAAGAATGACAGGAGATGCGAGATATGATGGGGAAAATGTTGGGGGAGAATTTTAAAAGCCTGAAGGATGAAATGAGCATTCTTTTTTTGGAGGGAGGCGAGAAGCAGGGTAAGGCTTTAAGATCAGTAGCAATTATTAACCAAGTATCCATGTGCAAGGCACAACAGGGGATACAAAAATATCTACAGTCTTCCAGGAAACTAGAATTAAGGAAAAAAAGCATAAAACAATTATCAGAAAGAGGAAGATAACCAGAAGAGCAGAGTGACATGAAGACCAAGGGAAGAGCATCAAGAAAGAAGACATGATCAGATGCTACAACACATCAGGAGGAACAAGAAATATCATAAAGGAAAGTTGTAAATAGAAATATTAATGCATGTAACTGAAAGTAGAAATACACACTGTCCCTCTACTACTCATTCACTCGCATCAGGCAATCCATTCATTCGAGCAGCAAGTACTAAGCCACACACTATACACCAAGCCAAACAGCCAATGGAGAATATGAAATGGACACTGTCTAGCAAAGTTTTGGATCCACACACATTTAACTATTTTGCACTGTGGTAAGTGCTAAGACAGAGCACTAAGAGAAATAAGAGAAAGAGCTGTGGGTCCTCAGAAGCCAGAGCAATTAATGTAGCTTGCTGAGGAGGGTGTAGGAAGAAGGTTAAAGGGGAATTAGATATGGTTCCACAGAGAAAGTGACATTTGTACTAGATCATGAAAAATAAGGTGGGTTTGACAGGAAAGTGTTTGTGTGTGTGTGTGCATGCGTGTGTGCACAAGCACGTAGTGTACAGTGAGTGGTTATATCAGTCAAGGTCTCAGCAGGAAAAAGACGGCACTCTAACAGGAAGAATAAGGCTAACGTAACAACAGGAATGTCTAACAAGTTAGGCTAAGGGAAATCAGGAGTGTTAAGGAAAACCAACAAGGGAAGGGTAGAAGGAAGCAACCAATTGCATCCTGGCAGGGATGAAGCCAGGCAAACAATACCCTAACCATACCCTCCCCCCACCCTCTAAATCTCCTGCCCATGCCTCCCATTGGCTAAACCGAACTGAGAGGCCAAGGGCAGAAGAGCGTGCTGAGGCAGTCCATAACGGTTAGCCTCCAGAAGCACAGGTAGAGAAGGGCGGAGGAAACCTGGAGGGACAATCAAACGAGAATATTTCAGGCGAAAACAACAAAGACATGGATCTACAGAAGTTCCTGCTGAGGAATGCGGAGTAGGGAGGTAAAGCAATTTGAGTGGATGGGTGAAGCATGAGGCGAGAAGTCAGAAATATTTCTATAAATAGCATGCTAAGGCGTTGGGACACTATCTTCAGGCAATGGGGAACCATCAAAGGGTTTTAGACAGAGGAATGGCACAACCGTATCTGTGTCTGTGGCTCTGTAGCCGCTCCCCGCCCCCACTCCCAGTAGTTTGATTCCTGATACAGAAGTCAGACAGACCTGGGTTGTATCCTGGCTGGGCCCAGGTAGAAGGTAGAAAATACACCAGTTATTTGAGCGGAGAAAATTTAACATACAGAATTGTCAACTGGGTAACTGAAAGGTAAACGAGAACTCCAAGGTATCATGCAGGCAGCAACTGTTGGAAGGAGCTACCACCAGTAGGATGGAAGAAACACAGAGGCTGGAATTATACCTCTTGAGAACAGAGTGCTACTTGGCTAGGCTGGTACCTCTGAGGAGGGGGTGCCATGAAGCTGGTTCTGCAAGTACTGGAAGAACTGCAAACTGGATTCAGTTGCTCCCACAGGAAGGACCTGTCACTGCTGGGGTGAAGAAGTGTTGCTGGCATGACACTGACAAGCAGAAGCAGAATCCACAGGCAGCAGGGGGAAAGAGGCAAGTTGCTTCTTCCCCTTCCAGCCTTGCAGTTTCCCTCTGGCACCCCTCATCAGTGTAGCCCACCAGGAAGCCAGCTGAAGAGAAGAATGCGGTCTGCACAGTGCCAGCCCCAGCACCGCAGAGCAGAAGGGTGGGTTGAGATCTGGGGAGGGGGGAAGAGTACCAAATTGACAAGACTACTGGGAGGATTAAATGAAACAAACTATGTAAACTTGTTATAATGTCTGAAACAAAGTAGCTCTCCGATAAAAGTCAATTCCCTTCCTCATTCCCCAAACTGTGGCAAGAGCTAATACATGAAGACAAGGGTATGTGAGAGTTCAACAGTGCATGTTCCCTATGAGGCATCCAGATTTTCTTATCTCTTATCAATTACCATATATCAAATGGTACGTTAGTCTTATTAGGTTTTAACCTATCCATTTTGTAAAGTTTCACAATCTCCACACCCAGTTCACACATGCACGTACACATGGATGTGTATGCATACATGTTCCCCTTAATCTCAAACAAAATTCTCCACAATGAAGGCAAAAGATATAAATGTGATCAAAACACAGAACTGGATGAACTCAATACCAATAGTAGGAAGCAGAGTACTCTCAATAATGTTGAAAAAAGTATACATCGAATAAATCTTTAGTGTTTTGATTTAAGCTATTTTTCAAAGCCGTAAAAGTAGGAAATGATAGTGGGTGTGGCATTGGTGGGAAGCAAAAATCACTAATTTCATCTGGGACTTCATTAAGAGAAGTATGGTGTCCAAAAAGAGGCAAAGAACAACACATCTTTACTCAGCTCTGGACATCACATTTTAGGATGGACATTAACAAACTAGAACTTTGTCAGTGGCTCAGAACTAGAAAATGTGTCGGTTTAAAGGCTAGTCTTTTCACAAATGGTTGAAAACACTCATCACATTTCATTTGGAAGAGAGACACTGATGGTGATTATGTGGAGCTAACACTCCAGTGCTGCCAAACAAGGAGAGTAAATTCAGAAGCTTCACAACGCAATGGATCAGATTATCATCTGGAAACGTAGCTCGAGAGATTTTCCTGTAAAAGTGTGACCACAGAGGCTTGGGAATCCCAAATACAGCCAAGGTGATTTGGGGGGTGAACAGAGTCAGGGAAGAGGTAATAACTAAGCTGAAAATGGAAAAACTATTTAGAATTCTGCTTAAAGAAAGAATGCGTTATCAAAAGGGAAATATTCAGCGTAAAGGCTAGAAAAGGACAACTTAAGTGGAAAGAATGAATTGGTACATTTCCAAGAAAGAAAGGGGGAAATCATCTAATTTGATTTGTTTGTTTTGATTTTACAACCCTCTTATAATATAGTTTCCCATGTAGATTTCCCCATAGATAGAATATAACTGCAGCACACCAATTCCAGTTTGCCTGAAAATCATAATCTTCACTCTGCTCAGAGCTTTCTTTCTCCTTCAAAATTCCAGGAAATAGTTTCCCCATTTTTATGGATAAATAAATTGAAATTTGGCTAATAAGTAGCAGAACTGTGATTCACCTCCATGTGTAACTGACTTTGCACTCCATCACAATCAGGAGAGCCGGAAGTCCCAGAAAACAGAGAGAGATGTACAAGAAAGTGGTGACAATCTGGTAGTGAATATCGCAAAGAAATGAAGAAGAATGAGGGCTGAGAAAAACGCCCTTATATTTAGTAGCCCAGAGGACTTGTCAGCAAAAAAGTACCAGAAGCCAGACTACACTAGATTAATAAGCAAGAAAATAGTAAAGAAACAGGCGTTGAGCATAGAATACTTTTTCAAAAAATCTGGCTGCAGAACAAAGAACAGTGTCATAAAGAGATCTGTTTCACTTTAGCCCTAATAGGCTCTTTCTGCCAGCCATTAAATATAGCCACTCTGCAGAGAGCTATGGGAAAACCGGTGAAGATCCCCCAACCACAGTGTCAGTCCAGAGGAACAGATTCTCTGTAAATGGAGAGATTGAGATGGGCATCTTACTCTGTGAGTGAATATTTTGGGTCCAAACAAATGGGTTTCTTAGAGTCCATTTGTTTTTTACTTTCAGAATACATTTTCCATGATGAAAAGCCAGTGGGAAAAATACAATTCAGTTTACAATGTTTTAAAAAACCACTCTTCTGGAACATATATGTTTAGTTAACTGACAATTTAATAACAATCTCTTGGAAAGAAGGCATATGTTTATATGTGAAATGATAAAATGAATTTTTTTCTTTCTTTCGGCAATTCAACTTTTTTCCCCTAAGAGAATGATGTTTATTTCTCTTGGTGCTCATGATGTTTTAATATTAACTTACCTTTTACTGAGAAATTTTATATAATGGGATCCCTCCCAGTGATTTTAAATATAAGAAAAGTCTTCAATCTAGAATTAAAATATCTGTTTAATGTCTCAAAAATACCAGAAGCCTCTATCACAGTCAGAAAAATGTGTACTTCAGTAGAATTTACAGCAGGGGTTGAGAGAACAGTGCATAGTTTAAAGTACATTTCATAGCTTTAAATGCTGCTAGAAAAAGCATTCCAGCCATCTAGGATATCAGAGCATGATTTTTCTTTTTATAATGATAAGCAGATTTCAAATATCAATGTTTTATTATGTTTAAATTCCAGCCCTTTTCCTTACTGTTCATAGTTATGTATCTGTTGGTATATGGAAATGAGACACACCAGAAATTCTGACCAGTGATATGAAGCAGAAATGCATAGCCACAGTGTGTTATCTTTTACTAAATTATAGTTGGCACACAGATAGAATAAGATTTGGGCCAATCTTTTTGGTCCTTCTTACAACAAAGTTGGCTAACAATTGTCTGATTCTTTCCTTCTTTTTTATTTTTCCTCTCCTCACCCTCCCCCGTGTCTGGAGCTTGGGGATAAATCAAACCATCTTATCTAAAATTTTTTTGGTTGACAGAAAACTCAAATATTTAAATTGAATTCCTTATGGGGCTACCCGCTTTTTTTTTTTTCCTGGCTCTGATTATTTTTAAAAGATACAGAGCTTTAGAAATGTAAAGTGTTTTGATCTTTCAAGAGTCCTGCATTGATTGAGAAATAAAAACTGATTTATGCTCTGTGATAGCATCATAAGGTTTTATCACTGAAATGCAATATAAATTAACCTTATCACCCAGACCCTTTGCGCATTCCTACTTTTCTCTATTCATGATGTGAATTAGTCCTTATTTCAACATATTCACAGATAAGGAAATATTTTAGGTAAACATATGTTATTAATGTGTACCTATAACTGTGGAAAGAAGAGAAAAGGAAAGAAAAAAGGAAAGGAAAGGAAGAAAGAAAGAAAGAGAGAGGGGAGGGAGGGAGGAAGGAGAGAAAGATACAAGAATTATAGTCGAACGCCAGGATGATCTCAAAGAAACAACTTTATTTCTACTTCAAAACAACATGTAGGACTCTGGCCTTGGTTGTATGAAGTTAGGATAATTTTATAAATAAAAAGCATATTCTCTCACATTAGAATGTCTAGATTTGAATTCCAGTCCTACTCCTTATCAGATGTATGGGTTTGGGCAACTTAATTTTTCTCTATTCCAGCTTCTTCATTTGAAAAATGGGATACTCATAGCACCCGTCTCATAATTACAGTGAAGATTAAATAACACATGTAAAGAGTTAGAAGAAAACCTGGCACATCATACGTGCTCAACAAATGTTAGTTATCTTCACTTTTCTTATCACCCTTCATGTTCCTTAAAGCCCTCATATATAATCACCTAAGACACTGAAAGTTATGATTTTTGTTCATATTATGACCCTCTAATTTTTTTCCTTCTAGGTTCATCCACATTCTTTTACTTCCAAAATTTTGTTCTTCTATTTCAACTTGACAGTTTGATTTTTTTTGTACTCATTAGGAATCAAGAATTTGGGTGAGAAATCTCAGCAAGAAAAATTTACCCATCTAGTAAAATGTACTAATATCTATTGGATACCTAAGAGCAGATTATAAGAGAAACCTTATTTTTTAAATAGAGAAATAAACTTTTATAAGTTTCCAGAAATAAATTCTACCTATTAAAACCAGATTCAATATCCATATTTAAATATTTCCATACTAATAAAATTATTTAATTTAAAAAGGGTAAAACCCCAGATTCCTTTTCTCCAATAAAAACATTAGTTCTCCGACTTTTTAATCCAAAGAAAAAAGCCATTTAAAATTTAAATTCCATTGCAGCCCCATTTTTCTAATACTAAGGACAAAGCTCCATGTGAAAAAAAAAAGGAAATAAGGAAAATCAGGCATTTCATACTGTGGTGAAGAAGGGGTAACACTGATGTGACCAGACAATCGGCAGACCACTCTAAGGGTGAGAGGCCAGGACAGAACATGTCCATCTCCTCAACTGATTTGTCAGCACGGTCATTCATTCATCAAGTCTAAACTAATAAGCAATCACTTCTCCACAGTAAGTGTGGAGGTGGGGGCAGGGGTGTAGGAGTGGGACAGAATGAAGGGGAGGAAGTTCAGACCAATTTTGAGAGTTCTGGATCAAATAACTAACAACATGATGCCTTGTAAGCAAGGACTCTGTTGGCCTTCCCAAAGTTGAGTCTAAGAGCTCACGGTTGAGCCCCAAGGGCATGTGTATAAATTCCTTCCCTACTCTTTCATCAGTTTACAAATGTCTTCAATACTTTTACCTAGATGCCATGCTGGCTAGGTCGGCCCACAGATCAGAGCAGACTTAAATGAACTTCCTCAGAGCCGGCGGTCACTGTCTGTGGGTAAGAGGATAACTTACCCATACTCATCTTGATTGGCAGGTTTTCTCTGCTTGCTGCTTCCACTAGATGTCTCCGGACTTCCATCACTGCCTCTTTGTGCTTGGTGTTCAATAAGGCTTCCCACAGGGCTTTGGCTGCGGGGTCACTGCAATAAAACCACAGAAAGAGCTTTAGGGTAAATTTCTACTGGATAACGGAAAGGGCGGCGAGCAAAATAATTTCTTAAGCCTCTTTTCTGAGTACTAATGTAGTTCTTCCCACTGACAGTTTTAAGTATTAGGATTAAATAAAGAACATCTCACCCATTCTAATCAGCACAAAATATTGAGAAATTAAGGAAACAATAAAATCAAGCCACCTAAAAGGGGGGGCATGCTGTGCTATGAGAAGTATGGGAAAACTGTATGACTTTTTTTTTTGAGAATTTGCACTTAAAAGTATTTCAGAGTATAACTGAACATTGCTAGAGTAACATATAAATGTTATGTAAGCCAAAATTAAATACATGTCCAAAAATGATGTATCAATGATTACAAGCATGTAAATTTCAGGTAATGTACTTGTCTGAGAAACAGAAGGCAATCAGCAATGAGAATTTCTATTCAAAAATTACTCAACAGAATTCCTAACAAGTAGATTTCCTAGTGAATGACAATCAGGAATTAGGCTGTGAAACGATGGCCTTAAGTAGCCCACTTTGGGCCTTGGGTTGGAAGGACGGCACTGACAAAGCCCTTACAATTAACCGTTGATAAGAGCACGAAGCAGGGCATTATGCAGGGTCTCATCTGGGCTCACTTCTCCAACAGCCCTCTGTCTCACCCAACGTGCCACATCCCCACTATAAATGAGTACAGTGTTCTTTCCGGAAGATCTCTGCATGTAGCCAAGTATACACATTTGTAGTAATGTTTTAAAAACTGAGTACAAAGAAACAAAGATGACTTCTTTCCCTTTCTAAGGACATTTTCCTCTACTTAAAGCTCCAGAAACACCTCCTACTATCCAGTTAGCAATAGTTTAAAAATTAATACATTGTTTAAAGTTTTATCTTAAAAGTTGTATCTAATAAGATATTACTTTAGCTCTAAAATTATACCTAATAAGGTTTACCTTTCACATTTGAATTTGATTCGGAATGATGTCTTTCAGACTGAGTTTAATGTCTGACACATAATAAAAACTACTACTTAAAGAAAGGTTATTATTATCATCTATTTTTTCTGCGTTAACTAACATCACTGCTCAACATATTCCACTTCTTTTGATCTGACCAAAACTGTCATCATTAATATTAAAACTAATATTCTAAGTTTAATTTAAATGAGCAGGTAACTGCATGCCAAGTCCTATTCTCCGTGGTTGGAATATAGAACAAAACAGGGCAAAAGCTTTCAATGATTTATTGTCTGGAAGAAGAGACAGACATGTAAGCAAAGTTGCTCCATGCTAAGGTGGAAGGGGAGAGGCAGTAGAAGTAAGTGTAAAAGAGACGGTGGGAGCTACTCTAGGAGGGCCCTGCCTTCCTTGCCAAGGCTTGTTGACTTCAGTCTGTAAGTGATGAGCAGCCAATCAACATGAGATTGATTTCACTTTCTGAGAAGGGTAGCATAGTTCAGCAGTCACGAACAAAGTCTTTATCATCACTCAAAACTAGGTCTATACTTATAAGTGGAATCTAAAAAATAATACAAATGAGTCTATTTACAAAACAGAAACAGACCCACAAACATAGAAAACAAACTTATGGTTACCAAAGGGGAAAGGGAAGAGGGGGAGAGATAAAATAGGACTATGGGATTAACAGATACACACCACTATATATAAAATAGATAAGCAACAAGGATTTACATATTGCACAGGGAACAACATTCAACAACTTGTAATAACTTACAATGGAAAATAATCTGAATATATATATATATATATATAACTGAATCACTTTGCTGTACATCTGAAACTAACACAATACTGTAAATCAACTACACTACAATAAGAAAAAAAAATTCTTTTCAAAGCTAGGTCTATTTGCTATGGGGCTTTGGGAGAGTTACTTAATTTCTCTAAAGCTCTGAAGGCAATGGAGAACCACTGAGGAATTTTGAGCAGGGGAGGTACACTCCTCCCAGTTTCCCAAATTTATGGTCTACAATCATTCCCTACTTTTATTATCCAAAGCACCCCAAGCCACAGGGATTTCTTCTATACTCTCAACTCTACATACAGAACCTCTAGAGTAGAACTTTACTGCCGCCCTCTTTTCCACGAGAATAATACAGTGTCTCCAAGATCACAGTATGTCAGCTAATGCTGTGGTTGCCCCATCAGACTACTGTAATGGTTAAAATATGGGTCCTGGGGTCAGATAAATCTGAGTTCAAATCCCACTGTTCTCCCTTCACCCACAGCAGCTCCATGGCCCCTTTGAGCCTCCGCAGGCACTCCAAGCACAGGGAACTCTTTCCCTCCTTTGCCAGGAATGCTCTTCCTACCAACGTCCCTCTCTCTCTTCAGATGTCTGCTGAGATGTCACCCTCACCACCCGTGTAAAAGAGTAACGACAGCCCACCCCAGCAATTTATTCCAGCATACCCTTCTCCCTCACACGGTTTTAGTGTCCTGCATAATTCGTATTACCATCTGATTCATTCTATGTTTCCATGTTTCTCTGTTTCTTGTTTAGCTCCCTTATGGAACGTAAAGTCCTTCTATGAAAGCAGAGATTTTTTTATACTCATTGCTAATTCCCCACGACCTAGAATAGGGCCAGGTACACTCAACAAATACTGAATGAACAAACAATGCTTGCTAGTTGCATAACCTCATGCGTGTAACTAATCCTCTCTTTTCCTCTGTTTTCTCATCTGTGAGATGGAAGTAACAGTGACTACCTCACAGGGCGGTTGAGGGTTAAATAAGATAATGCACATAAAGCACTCTCCTGATTCACAGTAAACGCGAGGAGTTGTGTGGTGGTGGTGGTTGTTACTATTATTACTATTGCCGTGAAAGATACTGTCTTAAAATTCAATATGCTCAAGGGTTTGTAATATATTAAATGAATCCACTTATATTGAGTATGTTTTTCATACAATCTCGATTTGTTCACGTATACTGAAGTCACCTGGGACTTGTACTCTCAGGTTCTTTTCTATTAAAACATTAAGAAGAAATATATAGTTTACATGGTCTCTGACACCGATGTGGAGCCAGGTCACGAAAATTGCTTTGTCGATATAAACAATTCTGATTGTCTAGATACGACAGTTGCTAATGTCTACTTTCTCTCCAAATCAGTTTTCTGAACATATACCCCCACATTACACATGGTCATTTAAAGTTTACCAAGCTAACATTCATGGACTAATTCTGGTTCTCTGAAAAATCAGCACTGAAGAAGATCAAAGTCATACTTACCGGCAGCTCTGCTGTGTCCTGCGCCCACTTCTTCACTAAGTCATTCTTACTGCTGCTTGGTGGCTTACACATGTACTCCTGTATCTGCATCTGAGTTGAGCTCAGGAGTTAATCACTGCCTTTCTCTAATACCCTCATAAAAGTTGATCCAATAGACATTTCACACTATTGAAGTTCCACATGAAATCATGTGAAACTTGGACACACGAGGTCCAATTTTATAAGTCAAGGAAAGTTCACTGAAATTCACACTATAATTATGACAGTATATTTTATATAATTCTCTATCCTCTCCAAACTAGTTTCCTAATGAGGGAATAAGCAATGCACAGAGGGCTATCACAAAAGGGTCAGTGCACTAGTGGTAGCAGCACTGTAGGCTGGTAGAAGCATGGGTTCTGGAACCCAACCACGAAGGGTTCTGGCTCTCCCACTTGCTGGCTCTATGACCCTGGCAGAGTTAATTAACCTGTCTATACATGTTTCTTCCTCTCTTGTCTGGGGATGATAATAGTACTTATTCAGTGGGTTGTTATGAGAAATGAATGTGCTAGTATATCTAAAGACCTAGGACAATGCCTAGCGCATAATAAGTGCCCAATAAACACAGCAGCAGCAGCAGCAGTAGTAGTAATAAAAAGATCCATGGTCAACAGACAGCAGAAAGTAACACAACATTGTAAAGCAACTATGCTCCAATAAAAAATTTTTTTAATAAAATAAATCACTAAGATTTCTAGGAAAAAAAATAACAGACATAGAGAACAGACTTGTGGTTCCCAAGGGGGAGGGGGGTGGGGATGGGACGGACTGGGAGTTCGGGATTAGCAGATGCAAACTGTTATATATAATGGATAAACAACACTGTACAGCACAGTCCTACTGTATAGCACAGGGAACTATACTCAATATCCTATAATAAACCATAATGAAAAAGAATATGAAAAAGAATGTATATATAAATGTATAACTGAGTCCCTTTGCTATACAGCAGAAATTAACAACATTGTAAATCAACTATACTTCATTTAAATTTTTTAAAACATCAGTGGTCAGGAACTTTTCATAAGATATATAGAAAGAAGCCTGTTTTAGAAGTACATTAGTCTCTTCCACATACTTACATACACATATGGATAACCACTGTCAGTAGGTTCATTTTCTAACATGAAAAGGTCAACAATATATAATGCAGAATTCATAATGAAACACATTAAGTCCAACTCAAGCAATTGCCCTACATAAGACAGTTTGATGTGAAGAATTCTGATTTTCAGGAATAAAATAAGAAACTTTACTACAGATTAGAGAATCAAAGCTACAGGGAGTTAGAGTTTTTTGTACAAAGATTTTTAAGCAATGACGTTGGTGCCAGCTTCTTACCTCATCAATTTAATCCTGAAAATCTGTAGACTGCACACTACAAGACATTTTAAAACTACAATTGTTACTTTTATGAGGAGTTCAGGTTCTATAAATATTTCCAGACTGACTTACAAAGTGGATGTACAACTTATGGGGTAGAAGTGAACATCAGAAGTAATGTTAATCATCTTTACATCTTCAGCAGGATGCTACCTAACCCAACACAAACAAATGTAAATCTATTTCTAGTTTTTGAAGGCATCTAAAAAAAATCTTATAATATGCCTGAGAAAAACACTACAGCTTCAAACAAATCAAATTGTTATTAGATACTATTTATACCTAATCTAAACTCTGTGCTCTACTGTAAACCTACTTCATCTTGCTTAGTCTTTTAGCCTTTTCTCTTAAATTCAGGAACAGCTGGACAACATCTTTTTAATAATTCGGCCCACCCAAAAACAATTTCTTTTTTTCATGGCTGACTTAAGGAAGAGTTTTTAAAGGTAAATAAAATATAATATTAAAAAATACCGTTAAATACCATCACTACATTCCATTTTAGAAGCATTTCAGAGTTAACAAAACAAGTTCTTAGGTCTCACGTGACCCTCACCTCATGAGCTAAGCCAATATCACTGCCCCAACTTAAAGAGCCTCAGAGGGACTTCCCTGGTGGCGCAGTGGTTAAGAATCCGCCTGCCAATGCAGGGGACATGGGTTCGATCCCTGATCCGGGAAGACCTCACATGCACCAGAGCAACTAAGCCTGTGAGCCACAACTACTAAGCCTGTGCTCTAAAGCCCGCGAGCCACAACTACTAAGCCCACATGCCACAATT
Organism: Phocoena sinus; assembly: GCF_008692025.1. Classification (NCBI taxonomy): domain Eukaryota; kingdom Metazoa; phylum Chordata; class Mammalia; order Artiodactyla; family Phocoenidae; genus Phocoena; species Phocoena sinus. Next base: position 74,220,225 of record NC_045767.1, read on the forward strand.
ACTGAAGCCCGCTCTGCAACAAAAGAAGCCATTACAATGAGAAGCGTGCATACCACAACGAAGAGTAGCTCGCCACAACTAGAGAAAGCCTGCACACAGCAACGAAGACCCAATGCAGCCAAATAAATAAATAAATAAATAAATAAAATAAGGAGCCTCAGAGAAGCCAACTGACTTATGTAACTACACTCAACCTATAAATGGCAAAACCAGGACTCATTCCCAAGTAACTGGCTCTGAGTCAGTAATCTTTCTACTATACCATGCCATGCCTGTATTATGCAAATCATCAGGGAGAAACCATTATTTATAATATCAGTTATTTTAAGCTTTTCATGTTAGCTTTCTTTTCCAATTTTTAATACATCCTCTATTCTCCCTTTAAAGTCACATGTGGGCCCACGAAGGATAGAATGGGACAGAGTGAAGAGTAAAGTAGATTCACATTAACTCATAAGCGGGTCAAGCTTGCTCTCAAGATTTTACACATTTTTTTGTTTCAAACAATATCATACTACTCTCCTTGTGGGTCACCATTGGCCATTGACAGTCACTTGTGACACAAGGCCAATCATGTCCCACTTTTAGTCAACTTTCTTATTTAAATGTTTCTAAGAAGACTTCGCTGAATTTTAAATCATTCTACATATATATCATTTATATAACTGAACTGACAAAAAACTAAAGTCTAAATTGTCCTGAGGTATTATTAGCTCTTATTTGATGTTCATTATCTCCTTGGGAAAGAAAGAAGGAGAAATAGCCTCTAGCTACTCTACCACTGATAAAACTGAGACAAAATGAAGCCACTTGCCTAACACAGCCTATTGTTAACAATAAAGGAAGGAAGATTTACACTCAAAGTGCCAGGGGCTGTTTCTGTGACCTTGGGTAATTCAGTTTACTTTCTGGGGCTTTACATCTCCTTATAAATATTTTTATTTATTGAGAACTCACTATGTCACAGGCAATATGACCATATTATCTCATTGATCAGTAACCCTCCAGGATAAGAATCATTGCCCCATTCAAAGGTGAGAAAGCTGACTCTTAAAGAGATAAAATAATTTACCCAAATCACATAGCCAGTAGATAAGGATTTGAACCCAGGTCCCTGTGAACTCCAAAATCCAGCTATTAACCATGATTCTACACTATTCTGTAAACAAAGGGTGAAACTAGAATGCTGACTCCTGAGATTCCTTGGGTCCTTAACAAGCTATATTCATATGGTTTCCCTTATACACTGGTACTCCAAGTTCACGTGTATGAATTTGATTAATTTTGTAACACTCAGTGAAAGATAGGGGAATATCCTATGCTGTTACTTCTTTTATTACAACCCTTTTTCTTTTTCACAAGTCCAGTGGTAGTAAGAAAGAGAGTTAACAAAAGAATATTCCCAACAGCTTACAGAATATTTTAAACAATTTTCTACCCTTTTCTCTGTTTTTAAAGTTAAGTTTTCCAATGAGATAAACTTTATTTCACTGTAGCTACTGGAATACAACTTTGTTTCAATAGATCCCTTGAAAGATACAACATAAAAGTAGAATATTCATCCTATGAAAAACTCCATTTTATTACTATGAAATGTGATTAGTTTCTATGTTGTCAGTAACTTACAAAAGATGTCAAATACATACTGAATTTATGTCCTTTTTTAATAAACTGATTATCTTGTATCCTTAAAAGTCAAACTATTATGACAAATTATCATGTCTGAAGAATACTACAGGCCAGCAATATACACATAATAATAACCTGCTAGAATTAGCTTTGTTAAGTCTCAGGAGACTTCTGTACAGGAAGATATGGTCCTTTCAGTTAATTCCTGACTTTTCATTCACCAGAATTACTCAACTATGAATGAAATCTTAGAAGCTGTCTCGGTTTGGCATGTATGAAATGTCAAATGCAGTCTGCTAGAAACTAACAGGAAATATTAATCATCAACTAAAATATAAAGAAGACAGCATTAATTTTTTAAAAGTGGCTAAATGTTGAATCATGGTGCTACTTCAATCAAACGGAAGGCATGCAATTAAGAGACTGAGTGGGGGTAAAATGTGAAGATATGACTAAACTCAGAGAAATGGTTTCTCCATGGCATGCATAGGAAGTTAAGTTTACTCACACAATTTGCAATAACAGTCACAGTATTCCAACAGAAATACAGTGATACAACAACAACAACCACCACCAAATAACCATTTTCAACTAATTTTAAACAGAGAGCAATCTGAGTCATAGTTTTTCACAGCAGGTTATAATGGTTTCCATCAGTGGTGAGCTTAATGAGCTGTGAAGGCAGGTTTGTTAAATTATTCACAGAGGTTTCAACAGTCATCTTTCCTCTTGACTACTTTTTAAAACAATTACCTCATCTTAAACAAAATTATCCGTTAGCCTTCATCTCAACAGAAGAGAAAACAGCTAAACACAGAGGATACTGAAGTAGACCCTTGGCACTGGAAAGCAGTTCTGTTGATTCTTTCTCAGAATATGAGCACTTCCCGTAGGCTGGGCACTCACAGAGGTGCTGCAGCCACAGCTGTGAGCAGCCTCCAGTGCCCTGTCCTCACGGAGCTAACAATCCAGCAGGGAGGCTGGAACTGAGCATATGCCTGAAGACTGGGTGACAAAAGCACAGAAAGGAAGCTCAGGGAGAGAGCAGAACACCGAACCTGGTCTGGGTGTGAGAGTGGAGGTCAGAGGGTAGCTGAGGATGTGACAGTGGGGCCTGAAAAATGAGCAGGAATTAGCCAGTTAAAGAATGGAGTAAGATCAGTCTAGGTAAGAGTAGCATCATGGGCAGGGGTTCTGAGAAGAGAACTTGAGACCTTTTCAAGGAAATGAAAAAAAGTATGAATGGAACATGAAAATCTAGACGGACACTGCCCTCAGCATATGTCAAATTATCCAAGGCCTGGTAACCCACATTAGGGATGGTAAACATTTTTTCAAGGGCAACTGAAGGGTCTTCAGCAACAGACTGACCTAATCAGATCTGCATTATTAAAAAATCACTCTGGCCCCATTTTAGAGAATGGATCTAAGGACCGTGCAAGAGGCTACTGCACGGTGAAGGCAAGAATTGATGGCTTGGACCAGGGTGAATTCCTAAAGCTATCACATCATATCATTCCCCTGCTCAAAACCCTTCCATGTTTCCTACTACTGTTACACTGAAATCTAAGTTCCTTATTTTGGCCAACAAGCCTATATCCTTTGGTGCTTTTCTTTATTTACATCTTCATCTCTCAGCTTCTCACCTTCTCAGCTTCATCCATTTGGTCTCAGCCTCACTGGCCAGATTTCAGCCCCTTGAATGGGTCATAGTAGGTTCCCAACTCAGGGCCTTTTTATTGGCTATTCCCTTTGCCTAGAACCCTCTTCCTCTAGATGTTCATTGATTAGGTCACATTCATTTAACAAATATTTATTGAGCACCTACCAATGTCAGTTCTATTGTCAGAAGAGCTCAAGGCTTCCCTCCTTGACCACTCTGGCTAATGGGGTACTTCCTATTCCAAATCCCACTTGCCCTATTTTAAACATTCATCACTAACTCAAATTAGGTATTGTTAAATAGAATTTATTTTAATGAATTGGGAGAAAATTGGTCGCAGGGCATTAAGGACAGAAATATTCTGGCTTTATCAGAATGTCAGCATCCTGTGCCCATGTGTGGCAGTGCACTCAGACCATCAACACCCCACGGGCCATGGACTGTGCCAGTCACTGAAGGTGTAACAGTGCACAAGGGTGAACAAGTCAGGCACAAACCTTCTCTCAGAAAGCCTCCAAAGCCCAGCTGGGGAGAAGAGACACTAAACTACTAGTTATAAGCTAATGCACTAAGAGCTGTTATAGGAAATAAAAGATGAGGAGAGGAAAAGAGTAACACCTGAGATGGCCAAAAGGTGGAAAAGCAGGACACTGAGGACCTAAAGAAGTTTAGTGTAGCGGCAGCCAAGAGTGTGAGCACATAGGAGGGAAGGGAAGGAGGTGGCAGGAAAAGATGGGGAAGGTGGAGGCTGAAAAAAGAAGCAAGGTGCAGATCTAAGAAAGCTTTCTAAAACAAGTTTAAGTTTTACTCTTTACTCAAAGGGCAACGGAAAGCCACCAAAGGATTTTACCAGGACAGGGTTAGAATCAGATTTATTATTACTTGCAGTTAAATGTATGTATAAATAGCCAGTCTTACAAAAATAACTCCCCAAGATGGATATTAAAACTATAATGCTTTCAAAGTATGCAGATAAAATTTAATTTTTAAATATAATCCATTTATTTCTTCCTATTGAAGTTTCTTCTGTTGGGTTTTGTTCATTTTTTTCAACAAATATGAGTGCTTACTTTGCACCAGGCCTTTTTCTTGGGACTGGGGATACATTAGTGAACAAAACAGACATAAAACCACTCCCCTAACGTAGTTCATGTTCTGAAGTTTATTTTCCAAACACAGTACATGAAAATCATAAAATAAAAGGAATTCAAATCAAAGGTTCCTTAGAAATCATCCACTACACTTTCTCTTTTACAGAAAAGAAAACTGTGACTGTGAGAAATTAAGTACCTTGTTCAAGGTCACAAAGTTTTGGTGGAAAAGCCACTATACTACAATAATAAGTAGAAAACAAAAATTGCACAGAAGCTGTTCTAGGACCCCCAAAAAACCACATCAACACAATCGGCCTTTCTGGTTCAACTGAAAGGAAGAGATTGTTTTAAGGAGGTATTGTATCCACCGTCCCATCTCTTAAAGAATGTTCCCATAACTATCAAATACATTGCTGAAAAAGATAAGATCCCTTCAAAACGTTAAATGCAATATTGCTTTGAAGTACGTTTCAGGGAAGGAGCAGAGTAGAATGGAAAAAGCAGGAACCCTGAGGCAGCTCCAATATATGATCAAGTCACTTATACCTACTCCCCAAGTCTCAACAATCCTATACATCTCTTAGGAAAGTGACTTTGATTATTTGCTCAGGATATTCACTTAAGAATAAAGTACCATACAAATTTACTTTGTACTGTTCTACCTGAGGAAAGAGCTGTCATTTTATTTATTTGTTTGTTTATTTGTTTATGGCTGCGCTGGGTCTTCATTGCTGCACACGGGCTTTCTCTAGTTGTGGCGAGCGGGGGCTACTCTTTGTTGCAGTGCACGGGCTTCTCATTGTGGTGGCGTCTCTTGTTGCGGAGTGCAGGCTCTAGGTGCGTGGGCTCAGTAGCTGTGGCTTGCGGGCTCTAGAGCGCAGGCTCAGTAGTTGTGGAGCACAGGCTTAGTTGCTCCACAGCATGTGGGATCTTCCCGGACCAGGGCTCGAACCCGTGCCCCCTGCATTCGCAGGCGGATTCTTAACCACTGTGCCATCAGGGAAGTCCCTGTCATTTTAAAAGCATGAATGAATGTATTATCTGTTATCAACTTTCAATTAGCATAATAATCTTGTGAACTACATACTTTTAGTTTGGTATTCAAAAATTTTAAATCTCCTAAAAATGCATGTGCCTTCTCTATCAAGCTATAGCTAATAGAAATCTACTGGTGTGACCAGTTTCACATCATAAATGCACTAGAATGACTTTACACTGCAGAGATCATAACCATGTGTTAAGAAACTAAACAAAGTGCAGGATAAAACACTGTTTAAATCCAGGATAAACAATTGCACACAAGCTTTATAATGTTCATAGTAATAAAGGAACAATCTCCACATGATATATAATCAAAGTTTCCTCTCTTTCCAAAGAATACTCATCATTTCTTCCTTCAGTATGATGCCTTCACTCAGCACAGCAACAGGCCTACAAAACCTCTTAAAAAATGGACCGGAATATAACACATAAACTATTTGACAATCATATAAAATAATATGGGAAACTGAACTTCATCTCAGTGCAGATAAACATATTTTATTCCTACTCTCTACCAGCTCATTAATGATAATAACCATAATCGATACAAATGTATTCATAATTTCCTCATACCAAACAATAAAATAAAGGAAAGACTGTTTTACACATGGATTCCTAATGCATAAACAGATTAACTCAGTGTGAAGACTTTAAATTACTAACACAATTAGATTACTTAAAAAACCAAATATACATCCCCTCCATGAACATTTTTCTGACTCTGAGGCTATATTTTGAGTTCCATGACCCATTCTGAAGGCCAGCGCTTGCTCCACTGGGGAATTCTACTCTAGGCTGGATTACATCTGTGTGTTTTGGCTTGAACTCAAGACTTGGAAAGTTGCGGATTAGTTCACGTGTAAAGAAACTCTAAGATAAAGAGTTAGTGATAGCTTTATAGAGGCTCTTAGAAACAAACTCAATCTGTTCACTTTACCCCTTCTATCACTCCACTCCATGAGGAAGGATAATTTCAAAATCAGCACACCCTATTATTCTATTATCATACAGTGATTCCAGAATGTTACTCTATTCACCCTGTACCTTACACATATAAGTGTGAGGTTTCAAAGACACTAAATCGAGAAAACTTGATTTGTTGAAATTATTATAGTCTTGTTGGTTCAGGTGGAATATGAATCTATGTTGCTCCTATTATTCACCACCTAACTCCCACGTATTTTGTTAAGGCATTTTGTGCCATGTCCCTTGGCACCTTAGAAATACAGAACCTCGCTAAAGTGTTAATAAGGAGGTAAATCTGAGGAGAGAAGAATATATAATAGTTCTTTCTATAAGCGTGGTTTAGGGGTCACCATCTGTTTAGGGGCTAGAAAAGAGAACCTGTTCTGAAGTTGCATTTGCACAGCAAGCATACTATGTTTGCTTATAATGAGGATGAGGCAGAGTTTCTCATAAAGCTAAATTATTTGAATTAAAGTGTTTTCAGTACTGTAAGATAAGTAATCTTCCGTCTGTGTGTTGTGTGGAAAAACTAGAGGACTTCACATGACTAATAAAAGTATGGAGCTTTAGGTTGTTGAATTTCTCTGCTCCTTGAAATCCAAAAATCTGAGAACCACTTCACAAAGATTCATTCCTAAGGAACAGAGTAAAAAGGAATCATCAGGTTTTCTTCTAGATTTTTGTAGCCAAAATTACACTGTTAGTAAAAGAGATAGGAATTCAGAGTAAAAACTCAAAATAAAGGGATTATAAGGACACAAGTCTGAAACACCCCCGATTAAAAACACCCATCACGGAAATAATTCAGCCAAGAAATACTAATAAATGCTGAAGCGGTGGGTTAAAGTTTGATGAGGAAAAGGATATTTACATAATCTCAAAATGTCTCCTTTAATCAAGTGATCAAAGTTATCACTATGAATGGTCAAAGTTAAATTGTGTGCCACCTGACAGAATGCAATGAAAAGAACACACCATCGCTTGCATGCTATGGCCAAAAATGCATAATCTGAATCTAATTATGAGGAAACATGAGACAAACCTAAACTGAGGGACATTCTACAAAATAACTGGCCTGTACTCTTCAAAAGTGTCAAGGTCATGAACATCAAGGAAAGACTTATGAACCGTTATAAAGGACACTAAGGAGACGTGACAACTAAATGCATTGTGTGATTCTGACCAATATCCTTTTGCTTTGATAAAGGATATTACTGAGATAAGTGGCAAAATTTGTGGGTTAGATGGTAGTAGTACAACAGTGTTAATTTCGTGATTGAGATTACAGTGGAGAATATCCCTTTGAGAGAAATACACACTAAAGTATCTGAGAGTGATGGGCACAGGCAAATTATTCTCAAATGGTTCAAGGGGGAAAAAAGTAGTTTCTTGTACTATTCTTGCCACACTTTTGTACGTTAAAAAAAATTTGCAAAAAAAATTTTAAGGCATCAATCAATTCAAAGAAAAATATCAAGTAGCTTTGAAAGGTCAGTATATGAATAAGGTACTCTTCAATTAACAAAGTTTGGAAACACTGTTCTAAATAAATGCAAGGAAAAAAACTCAGTAATACCAAGCACCTAAATGCTAACAACACTTCCTAAGTTAAAAATTATGCTGGGAGCTTGGCCAAGGTGGTAAAGTGGGAAGACCCTGAGCTAACCTCCTCTCATGGGCACACCAAAATTACAACTGTTTACAAAGCAATTATTGATGAGAAAGACCAGAATCTAGGAGAAAAGATCTTCTACAACTAAAGATATAAAGAAGGAACCACAATGAGAAAGGTAGGAGGGGTGGAGGCATGGTATAGCCAAGACCCACGCCCCTGGGTGGGCAACCCACAATTGCAGAGGTTCTCCCCAAGAAGCAACGGGCTCCTTGCTCCACACAACAGGCTCCCCACATCGGACTCCACCGCCTAGGGGTCCAGCATCACCAAGAAAAGCCCTCAGAACACTTGGTTTTGAAGGTTAGTGAGGCTTGCTTTAGAGAGACCCAGAAGGATGTGGGAAATAGAGACTCCACACTTAAAGGATGCACACAAAATCTCACACTCTCTGGGACCCAGAGAAGCAGCAGTAATTTGAAAGGAGCCAGGGTCAGAACATTCTGCTGATCCTGGGGAGTCTCCCAGAGAGACAGGAGACAACTGGAGCTCACTCGGGGAATATGGATGCTGGAGGCAGCCATTTTGGGGAGATCGTTCTCCCAGGTGGTAGGATCTGGTGCTGACAAGCAACATTTTCAAATTCTCCCTCTACCTTATTAGCACCAGGGCCTCGTCCCACCCACCAGAGAGCCCACTCTAGGCTCAGGACCAGCCTCAGCCACCAGGGGGCGGGCACACCAACCCCAGGATCCCCTGGGCCCCAGCCCCACCCACCAGTGGGCCAAGACACAGCTCCACCTACCAGTGAGATGGCACTAGCCCCAGGACCCCTGAGCTTCTGCCCCACCCACCACAGGACAGGAACTAGCCCTGAGACCAACGTCACACACCAATGGGCAGACACTAGCCCCAGGACTTCTGCCACAGCAGAACGCGGCCCATCCAGCTGCAGGCCAGCAACACCCCAGGGACTTCCCAGATTTCCACAGCCAGCCGTCCATGACCCGGCCCCAATAACCAGTGGCCAGGAGCCTCTGCACAAGGCAGAGCCTGGCAACCAACAGGACCAGGGCCAGCTGTGCCTACCAGACCACCAACAGTAGTCAGCCCACTAGAACAGAAGGACCCACGGAGCCAACACAGGGGGCACCACTAGAGGCTCTAGTGATGAGAGGGGAGTGTGCTGCTGGGACACACAGGGCATCTCCTACAAAAGGCCATTTCTCCACAGTCAGGAAACGGAACCAACATACCAGATACACAGAAATAAAAACAACAAGTTAGGCAAAATGAAGAGACAGAGGAACACATTCCAAATGAAGGAATAAGATAAACCCCAGAAGAGGAAAGAACTAAATGAGGTGGAGATAGGCAATCTACCTGAGAAAGAGTTCAAGGTAATGACGGTAGAAATGACCAAAGAACTCAGGAGAAAAATGGATGCACAGAGTAAAAAGTTAGAAGTTTTTAATGAAGAGTTAGAAAACATATAAAAACAACCAAACAGAAATGAAGAATACAATAATTGAAATGAAAAATACAGTGGAAGGAGTCAACTGTAGATAAAATGATACAGAGGACAGATCAGTGGGCTGGAAGACAGAGTAGTGGAAATCACTGATGCTGAACAGAAAAAAGAAAAAAAAAAATACCTGCAATCCAAATCCAACAATACATTAAAAAGATCATACACCATGATCAAGTGGGATTTATCCCAGGGATGCAAGGATTCTTCAATATATGCAAATCAATCAGTGTGATACACCACATCAACAAATTGAAGAATAAAAACCAGATGATCATCTCAACAGATGCAGGAAAAGCTTCTGACAAAATTCAACACCAATTTATGATAAAAACTCCGGAAAATGGGCATAGAGGGAACATACCTCAACATAATAAAGGCCATATATGACAAACCCACAGCAAACATCATTCTCAATGGTGAAAAGCTGAAAGCATCTCCTCTAAGATCAGGAACAAAACAAGGATGTCTACTCTTGCCACTTTTAGTCAACATAACTAATGCTGATGAGGATGTACAGAAAAGGGAACTCTAGTATGCTGTTGGTGGGAATGTAAATTGGTACAGCCACTATAGAGAACACCATGGAGGTTCCTTAAAAAACTAAAAATAGAACTACCAGAACTACCATATGATCCAGGATTCCACTCCTGGGTACACAGCAAAGAAAATAAAAACATTAATTCAAAAAGATACATGCACCCCAATGTTTACAACAGCATTATTTAAAATAGCCAACAGATGAATGGATAAAGAGGATGTAGTATATACAATTGAACACTACTCAGCCATAATAAAAAGAATGAAATACCGCCATTTCATTTACTGCAACAACATGGATGGACCTGGAAGGTATTATGCTTAGTGAAATAAGACAGAGAAAGAAATACTGTATGTTATTACCACTTATATGTGGAATCTAAAAAGTAAAGCAAACAAATGAATATAACAAAACAGAAACAGACGCACAGATATAGAGAACAAATTAGTGGTTACCAGTTTGGGGGTCAGGGCGAAGATAGGGTTAGGGGATTAAGAGGTACAAACTACTATGTATAAAATAAATAAGATACAAGGATATATTGTACAGCATAGGGAATATAGCCAATATTTCATAATAACTTTAAGGGAAGTTATAATTTATAAAATTTTGTATCACTACGTTGTACACATAAAACTAATATTGTAAGTCAACTATACTTCAATTTTTTTTTTATTTATTTTTGGCTGCGTTGGGTCTTCATCGCTGTGTGCGGGCTTTCTCTAGTTGTGGTAAGCAAGGGCTACTCTTCGTTGTGGTGCACTGGCTTCTCATTATGGTGACTTCTCTTATTGTGGAGCACGGTCTCTAGGCATGCGGGCTTCAACAGTTATAGCACATGGGCTCAGTAGTTGTGGCTCGCAGACCCTAGAGCACAGGCTCAGTAGTTGTGGCGCACGGGCTTCGCTGCTCTGCGGCATGTGGGATCTTTCCGGACCAGGGCTCGAACCCGTGTCCCCTGCATTGGCAGGCGGATTCTTAGCCACTGCGCCACCAGGGAAGTCCCTCAACTATACCTCAATATTTTAAAAAAGAAAAAATTATGCTGCATACTTCTGAAACAATTTAAATTCAAAATGCTCAGAATAATCTCTCTGTACAAAACACAGGCTCTGAAGACCTGTGGCTTCTTCCTTGTGGAACTTGACATTTTTTAAAGCATGGGCATCCTTGAAGCAAAGAAAGTCCTAAATTACAATAAAGCCAAACTCTAAATTGTGTAAAGCCCTCAGAAACTCTTATATTGCGCTCCTCACGGAAAAGGAGAAATGTAGTCACAGACTAGTGTTGGGGAATAACGGTTTGGGGCTGTATCCTGAAAATCCCTTTTCTCACTCCACCGTTAATACTGTCCATAAAGCAATTATCAAAATTGAATTCTAATATTAGAAAAGCCATAATTGGAATCGTTATGCAATGTATCACTAAGTGATAAAATCCCAGAAAAAGAGAAAAAAAAAGTAAGGATAATCCTGACAGGAAAATAAAGTGATATTATTCCACATATGGGGCTTCCCTGGTGGCGCAGTGGTTGAGAGTCCGCCTGCCGATGCAGGGGACACAGGTTCGTGCCCCGGTCCGGGAGGATCCCACATGCCGCGGAGCGGCTGGGCCCTTGGGCCATGGCCGCTGAGCCTGTGCGTCCGGAGCCTGTGCTCTGCAAAGGGAGAGGCCACAGCAGTGAGAGGCCCGCGTACCGCAAAAAAAAATAAAATAAAAAAAATAAAGTAACAGCCTTCTGTAAACAAAGTACAAACACAGAGGCTGTTTTTAGTAGAAGAAAAAAGAAGAGTTCTATAATTAGAACTTGGGCTCAAAATCCAGGGCACAGCTTTGCCAGCTCTGTAAGCTTTAACAAGTTAATAACTTCTGTGAAGATTTTTTTTCTTTCAAAAATAAAAATGATACTCACTTTAAGGACTGTTTGGATGACTGAATTAAGTACTTAAATAGCTAATCTCTGATGCATACTAAACCCTTATGAAATACTGTTTTCTCTCCAGAAGACCAAAATCTCTAGGTTGTGAAAAAATATAGAGAAATCTAAACTCTGGGGTCCGTGCTTTTGCCAAAGAGAATAATTTAATTGTCAGTTATGAAAATGGGCAAAATGTTAGATAAGAGGAAGGTCTTGCCCAGGGTATATCCTTAGAAAGTACTTGATTAAACTGAGTCATTAAGCAGACACTGAATATTCTAAACTGATATCACTTTGGGAAAAAATTTGGAATTATAAATGCAGATAATCCTAATTTATTAAAAATTCCAAAGTGCTGAGGGTACTGCATTCACGCCGTAAAATGAAATTCGTAACTTATATGAGTTTATAGTTTATCAGTAAGAATAATTATTAACAACATATGGAAGATTACTAGCAAAAAATATTGCTCCTAATTATTTTTCAACTTTTAAATATTTTTCCACAATAAATACAATTTTATTTTTTTTTCTGAATATATAAATGATATGTTTAAAAGAATTCAAACAATACATAAATATAAAAGGAGATTAAAGTCACCTGAAATTCTACCACCCTGGTATTTTATTACCTGATGTTTCAATCAAGAGAGGCTAGGTAATATTGTGATAATAAATGACTCCAAAAATCTCAGAGGCTTACAACAACAAAGGTATATTTCCACTCGTGTTTTAGGTTTACTAAGAGTTGGCTGAGCTCTGCTCTGTCTCATCTTCACTCCAGGATTTAGGCTGAACATTACCAGTTGTTGAGACAAAGAAAGAGAGATGTCAACCACGTGTTACCTCTTAAAGCATGGCTTCAGCCTATACACCAAAGGCCTAAACAAGCAATAATGCCAGGCCTTGCTTGGGGGGCCTTGCTTGGGGGTGGCAGGAGAGTAACCAGAGGGAAAGGAGGGAAATTGAAATATTTAGAAAACAAGTATATAATCTACCAAACCTAAATGTGTATTAAAGAACCGAATGTGAGATTATTTAAGGATCTCTCACCATGGCTTACATTATTCAATTACTTTTATTAATGATGTGAAATATACATAACATAAAATTAACCATTATGAAGCACACAAGTCAGTAGCATTCATTGCACTCACAATGTTGTACAACCATTAACCTCTATCTAGTTCCAAAACATTTTCAGTATTAAAGGAAACCTCATACTCATTTAGCAGTCTTTTCCGCTGTCACTTTCCACCCACTTCTGACAACCACTAATCTACTTCCTACCTCTATGGATTAATCTACTCTGGGTATTTCATATAAATGGAATCACATAATATGTGACCATTTGTGACTGGCTTCTTCCACTTAGAATCATATTTTTGAGGTTCATTCACACTGTAGCATGTATCAGTACTTCATTCTTTTTCATGGCTGAATAACATTCCATTTTATAGATATACCACTTTTGTTTATCCATTTATCCTTTGATGAACATTTGGTTTTTTATAACTTTTGGCTGTTGGAAATAGTGCTGCTATGAATATTCATGTATAAGTTTTTCTTTGAATACCTGTTTTCAATTCTTTTGTGTATATACCTAGGAATGGAATTGCTGAGTCATACATTAACCCTAGGTTTAATTTTTGAGGGACTCCCAAACTTTTCTTCATAGCTGCTGCACCATTTTATATTCCTAACAGCAAGGTATGAGGGTTCCAATTTCTCCACATAATAAGTACATGAGAAAGTGCTCAGTATCATTAGTCCTAAGGGAAATGCAAATTCAAACCACAATGGGATACCATGTCATGCCGCCAAGAATGACTAAAATTAAAATGATAGATGTATTAGTCTACCCAGGCTGTTACAACAAAATACCACAGATTGATGGCTTAAACAACAGAAATTTATTTTCTCACGGTTCTGGAGGCTAGAAATCTAAGATCAATGTGACACCAGGTCTGATTTCTCCTGAGCCCTTTCTCCTTGCCTTGCAGATGGCCACCTTTTTCACTACATCTTCATAATGCCTTTCTCTGTGTCTGGTGTCTCTATGTATGTCCTATTTTTATAAGAACACCAATCATATTTGATTAAGGGCAACCTTAAGGGGCTCGTTTTAACTTATTACCTCTTTAAAGGCCTTATATCCAAATACAGTCACACTCTGAGGTACTAGGGTTTAGAAACTGAACATATAAATTTTAGGGAGACATAATTCATTCCAAAACAATGAACAATACAAAGTCTTGTCAAGAATGTGGATCAACCAGCACCCATACGTGTTGCTGGTGAGAGTGTAAAATAGCAAAAACACTTTAGAAAAACATCTGGTGGTTTCTTTTAAAACTAAACAAATACTAACCCCATAATGCAGCAATTCCACTGAAATGAAAGTATAACCCAGCAATTCCACTAACATGAAAGAGAAATGACAGTGTATCTCCCCCAAAACACTTCTTCAAGAATGTTCACAGTAACTGTATTCATAATAGTAGAAAACCAGAAACAGATGAGGTTTAAGACAGCTAAACAAACTGCAGTATATTCATGCTATGGAATAGTACTACAAAGCATTAAAAAGAGATAAAAACAATGTGGTGAATCTCAAAATATTATGCTTAGTGAAAAAAGCCTGACACAAAAGAGTACATACCATATGATTTCATTTGTACATTTCACAATTTTATAAATAATGCTTCAATTAAAAAGTCCACTGAGGTGGGCCCAATGTAATAATAATAGTCTCTATAAGAAGGACACAAGAGGAGGCAGAGGCAGAGGAAAAGGCAATGTGAAAATGGAAGTTCAGATTAGAATGATGTGGCTACCAGTCAGGGAATGCCAAGGCAGTCTCTAGAAGCTGGAAAAGGCAAGGAACAGAACCTACCTTGTAGTCTTCAGGATAAACCAGCCTTGCCAACACCTTGATTTTAGGGTTACAAGACCGATTCTAGACTTCTGAACTCCAGAACTCCAAGAGAATAAACTTGTGTTATTTTAAGCCACTAAATTTGTGGTAATTTGCTACAGCAGCAATAGGAAATTAATATACCTATCACTGGCATCCCAGAAGAAGAAAGTAGGTGGAGCTGAAAAGGTACAAGAAGAGATAATGGCTGAAAACTTCCCAAATTTGTAAAAGACATAAACCTACAGATACAATAAGCTAAGTGAACAACAAACAGGATAAACTCGAAGAAATCGACACCAAGACACATCATAATTAAACTTCGCAAAACTAAAGACAAAGGAAAAATCATGAAAGTATTAAGAGAAATGATACCTTAACTATAGAGGAAAAACAATTCAAATGACAGTGGATTCTCATTGGAAACCATGGAGGCCAGAAGGAAGTGGCACAACATTTTTCAAGTGTTGAAAGAAAAAAACTGTTAACCCAGAATAATATATGCAGTGAAAATATCATTCAAAGATGAGGGGAGGGACTTCCCTGGTGGTCCAGTGGTAGAGAATCTGCCTTACAATGCAGAGGATGTGGGTTCGATCCCTGGCCAGGGAACTAAGATCCCACATGCCACAGGGCAACTAAGCCTATGCGCCTCAGCTAGAGAGCCCGCATACCGAAAAATACAGAGCTCACGCACCCTGGAGGCTGCCCGCCACAACTAGAGAGAGAAAACCAGCATACCTCAACTAGAGAGATGCCCGCACGCTGCACTGAAGAGCCTGCATGCCGCATCCCGCGTGCCAGAACGAAGATCACACGTGCCATAACTAAGACCCGATGCAACCAAAAATAAACAAATTAATAATAATAATAATTTCTTTTAAAAAAAGATGAGGGGAAATAAAAATATTCTCAGATTGATGAAAACTAAGAGATTCTGTCATCAGCAAACTTATTCTAAAAGAATGGCTAAAGGAAAGAGAGGAAATCTTGAAACATAATGAAGAAAGAAAACAGTAAGCAAAAATATAGATAAATACAATAAGCATTCCTTCTTCTGAGTTTTCTAAACTAACAGAAGCAAAAATTTTAACACTGATGCAGTTCTAAATGTATGTAGAGGAAATATTAAGATGATTATAAGTGTGGGACGGTAAAGGAAAATAATGCATGGTAAGCTTTCTACATTTCACTTCAACAGGTAAAATAACAACACCAATAGATTGTGATAAGTTATGTATATAAAAAATGTAACGACTGGTGCAACCACTGAGAAAACTATACAAAGACATACACTACAGATAAATCAAATGGAATTCTTAGAGAATGTTCAAGTAACTGACAGGAGGGTTAGATTAAAGAAACAGAAATGAAAGACAGAGATAACAAACAGAAAGCAAAAATTAAAATGGCATACTCAAGTCCTAACATTTCAATAATTCCATTAAATTTAAATGATCTATATACACCAATTAAAGACAGAAAGCACACGACAAATTCAAGTTTTGCTTTTTTGGGACCCTCTGGAATTTTTTTTCCAATATTTTCGATCCATGGTTGGTTGAATCCACAGATGTGGAACTCACAGATACAGAGGACTGAGTGTATATAAATTTGACAACTTAGATGAAATACACCAGTTCCTCAAAGTATATCGTCACAATTCATCCAATACGAAATAGATAATTTGAAAAATCTTGCAACTATTGAGCAAGTTAAATTTGGAATTTAAAAATTCCAAAATAGAAGTCTCCAGTCCCAGATGGTTTCACTAGGGAATACTAAAGATGTAAGAATTAATACTATTTCTACACAATCTCTTCCAGCAAATAAAAGAGGAAGGAATACTTTTCAATTCATTTCATGAAGCTAGTATTACCCTATTTTAAAAAAAGACAGTACAAAAAATAAAATTACAAATATCTCTCATAAATATGAATGCAAAAATCTTTAAGACTTTGACAAAATTCAACACCCACTCATGATTAAAAAAAAAACCTCTCAGTGAAATAGAACTAGATGCACACCTCCTTAATGGATAAAGAACATCTTTTAAAACACCTACAGCTAGCATTATATTTAAAGACGAAAGACTGATGCCTTTCTCCTAAGACTGGGAATAAGGTTAGGATATCTGTTCTCACCATTCTTATTCAACATAATGCTGGAAGTTCTAGCCAGGGCAATAAGGCTAAAAGGAAAAAGCTTGCAGGCCATAAAGGAATAGATAAAACTGACCTTATTTGCACATAACATGATTATCTACACAGAAAATTCCAGGGAAGCTAACAGATGAACTCCTAGAACTAATAAGTGAATTCAGCAAGGTTGTAGGATATAAGATAAACATTAAAAAATCAACTACATTTTTATACACTATCAATGAACACGTTGACACTAATAAAATTACAATATCATTTATAATCACTCAAAAAATGAATGATTTAATGTATACATCTAACAAAAACACGTATACAGGGACCTCCCTGGTGGCGCAGTGGTTAAGAATCCACCTGCCAATGCAGGGGACACGGGTTCGAGCCCTGGTCCGGGAAGATCCCACATGCTGCGGAGCAACTAAGCCCATGCACCACAACTACTGAGCCTGTGCTCTAGAGCCTGTGAGCCACAACTACTGAGCCACGTGCCACAACTACTGAAGCCCGCACACCTAGAGCCCATGCTCCGCAACAAGAGAAGCCACCGCAATGAGAAGCCTGAGCACCACAACGAAGAGTAGCCCCCACTTGCCGCAACTAGAGAAAGCATGCATGCAGCAACAAAGACCCAATGCAGCCAAAAATAAATAAATAAATTTATTTTTTGAAAAAACATGTATACTCTATAAGACTTGTATACTGAAAAGTACAACACACTGATGAAAAATGTCAAAGATAACCTAAATAGAGAGAAATACCAAATTTCTCTCGTAAGTGTAAGAGTCAACAGAGTCAAGATGTCAACTCTCCCCAAATTGCTATATAAATTAATATAATTTCTATCAAAATTCCATCAATATTTTTATATATACAGATTATTCTAAATTTTATATAGAATGGCAAAGGAACTAAGATAGCAAAAACATTTTTGAAAAGAAGTTAAAATGGAGAAATCAGTCTACCTGACTTTGAGACTTATTGTATAGCTATAGTAATTAAAACTGTGTGGTACTGCTAGAGAGACAGACATACAGATAAATGGAACAGGATAGAAAACCCAGACATAGGTCCAAACAAATATGCTCAACTGATTTTTGTCAAAGGTGCTAAAGTGATTCAATGAAGTGAAAATAAGGGTTAGGCAGGGTTCTTAAACTTGACACCAAAAGCACAATCCATAAAAGGAAAAACTGATACACTGAACTTCATCAAAATTAAGAACTTCTGCTCTGTGAAAAGACCCTGTTAAGAGGATGAAATGACAAGCTACAGACTAAGAGAAAGTATTTGCAAATCACTTATCTGACAAAGGCTTATGTAACCTCAATATTAAAAGAAATTCCAATTAGAAAATGGGCAAAAGATGTGGAGACATTTTATCTAAGAGGATATGCAGATAGAAAATAAGTACAGGAAAAGATGTTCAACATCATGAGCCATTAGCAGAAAGCAAATTAATACCCCAATGAGTTATTTTTGAACACTTAGTCCTTTCCCTAGGCTGGAGTGTTCTAGCCCCAGATATCCACGAGGCTTACAATTTACTTGACTGAGGTCTTTGCTTGAAAGACATCTCCTCTGAAAGGCCTTTGCTACCTCCTCCATGCCCCTCCTCACCACCCACCCATACCCAGTTACTCTTGATTCCCTTGCTTTATTTGCTTCATAGCATTTATCCTCACCTGACATTATATAGTTACTTGTTTACCTGTTTGTTGTCTGTCTCCCCCATTAGAGTAAGTTCCATGAGGGCAGAGGTCTTGTCTTCATCAAGTGTCTGGCACAGAGTAGTCAATTAACAAATACTTTGGATAAATAAACTACAACAGGGACTTCCCTGCCGGTCCAGTGCTTAAAACTTCACCTTCCAATGCAGGGGGTGTTGGTTCGATCCCTGGTTGGGGAGCTAAGATCCCACGTGCCTCACGGCTAAAACACCAAAACATAAAATAGAAGCAATATTGTAACAAAATTCAATAAAGACTTTTTAAAAAATCTCAACTTGCTTTGCAAGAAAACAAATTTTATTAAAAAAATAAAAACCAAAAAACTACAATACAGGACTTCCCTGTGGCGCAATGGTTAAGAATCCACTTGCCAATGCAGGGGACATGGGTTCAAGCCCTGGTCCGGGAAGATCCCACATGCTGCAGAGCAACTAAGCCCGTGCACCACAACTACTGAGCCTGCGCTCTAGAGCCTGTGAGCCACAACTACTGTGCCCACGCGCTGCAACTACTGAATGCTGCACGCCTAGAGCCTGTGCCCCGCAACAAGAGAAGCCACGACAATGAGAAGCCCGCGCACCACAACGAAGAGTAGCCCCCGCTCGCTGCAACTAGAGAAAGCCCACGCGCAGCAACAAAGACCCAATGCAGCCAAAAAAAAAAAAAAAACGACAACACACATTTACATGCTCAGAGGATTTGCTTTCATAGTTCCACCCATGATGTTTTATTCAAATAAACTTCCTGGATTTCAGACCTCATCTGCCTGCAGCCCCCAAAATGCCTTCTTTCAATGCTAAAACCGTTGCCTTGTTCTTAGTTCTCACTTTATCCTCCTCCCAGCTTTGTTAGAAGGATGCCTACCCCCACCTTGTTGATTCCAGCCCCCCATCCCTATCACCAGTGTGACACTTAATACAACGCAGAGTGAAAAAAGAAAGGAAAAGGGCCCTCAGACAAGAATACCAGCAGGTGTTAGAGGAGAGAAGCTATAGCCAGAGCTATGGGACAATCCTGGCACACCGTTGAATACACCCTGGTCTATACTATAACATAAGACTTAGAAGCACCCCAATAAAGGCTGTGGTTGGCTAACTCACCAGGAGTTAGATTTTTAAACTGGTGGATTTTTGCTTGGCAGTGAACATCAACCTAATTAAGAACTTGTCATTCAAACGTAATGAGTCTTTCCATTCCGCCTTATCCATTTTAGCTACTAACTTCAGAGCGTTCTTGGCCTTATTTAAAGGAGTCATAGTTTCCATTTAGATTATGGATCCCAAAGCCACAATGACCCAGCGTTCAGTCTTCTCACAACATGGAGACCACAAATCATTTAAAATTTTTCAATATGAACAAGATTCTGGGGATTGCCTGCACATTCCTTAACTAACAAATACCATGTATGTGAGCAATTGTAGAACAAGAATTTCTACCTTCAAACCTTCTTTTCTTAACATGCATTTTTTAAAAATTCTGAAAAGTACTCTTAAACAATTCTTTATCAAGAAATATAACTTAAATGTCTCTGGCATACTAAATTATTTAACTATTTCTTAGTGGACACTCTTATCCCTTCATTTGCGGAAAAGAACCCTGCTTTATTTCACCCCACCATCCACAAATTACTCATCAATTCTGTTTTCTAAACCTGTAACTGAGACTAGACGATTTTTAGAACTCCTTGAAAAAAGTTAAATATAGCAAGCTGTATGCTAAGAAGAGGTAAGCGTTTCTCCTACTCATTTTGCAATGTTTACTTAAAAAGGAAAAACATAAAATAAAATGTCATTTTTGTAGGGAGGTCCAAGTGGGGAAGAGAAGATGCCCACAGTCTGTACCAACAGTAAGGTCGTTCATAACACGGCTATGTGATGACACACCCTCTTGTGTGCTGGCTTTTCACCTCAAAGTCAACACTAAATATACAGTTACTTAATGTTTCCATCTGAGTTCAGTAATTCTACCTGCAGGTAAATTCAAAATCAAAGTAGTATCTCTGATTCCTCTCTAATAAAAATTACCTTTCTTCCCTCTGAAAAATGTTAGTGTCTTTAACAGTAATATTTAATTGGTATTTGAAAACCAAGGAAAGAAGAAAAAACATTACCACTATTTAGGGGTAATTTAATGATTTTTTTAAATGAATTTACTTATTTATTTTTGGCTGCATTGGATCTTCGTTGCTGCACGCAGGCTTTCTCTAGTTGCAGTGAACAGGGGCTACTCTTCGTTGCGGTGCGCGGGCTTCTCGTTGCAGTGGCTTCTCTTGTTGTGGAGCACGGGCTCCAGTAGTTGTGGCTCGCAGGCTTTAGAGCACAGGCTCAGTAGTTGTGGCACATGGGCTTAGTTGCTCTGCAGCATGTGGGATCTTCCCGGACAAGGGCTCAAACCCGTGTTGCCTGCATTGGCAGGCAGATTCTTAACTACTGCGCCACCAGGGAAGTCCCCAGGAATTTAATGATTTTTGACTTTGAGTTAGTAATTTAATATACACCATTATCAGGTTACTTAACAATGTGAAAGTTAACAAAAAACTGGCTCATCAGTGTTAGGGTAAAACCACTGCTGCATTTGTCTCTTACTCCAAGGTCTACTCTTTTTATTCCACTGCTCTATAGTCTAAGAAAAAAACATTCCCACCTCCAACATAAAAGTTAACAAGAAAACTGGACTTAAAATATGCTTTTTTAGGGACTTCCCTGAGGCATCAGGGTAAGGGTGCTTCAGGAATTGAAAAAGTAATAGGCTAGGAGATTGGAGCTGGGGCAGAGAATAGAAACCCAGTTCAACAGAAGGAAAACATAAGAACAGAAAAGATTCTGCCTCCTCTTGGACAAAATATTCCACATAATCCAGGGACCAATGGACAGGAACTGGAAAGCCATGCTATAATGCACTTAAGTTATCAATTTTTCATCTGCATTGGCAGTAACTTTAATTGCTATAATTATAAACAACCTTTTATAGAAATTATTTTAGCAATAAATTTTGATTGTCAAGATTTAAATCCTAGTCAGAGACTTGCTTTTTAAAGATTATTCCATTGTAGACAAGCACCCATCTGATTTGCATTTTAGTACTAACTTTTTTAGCCTCACACTCATTTCACTAAGAACTTTCTGGGGGTGGTGATAGTAGTGATTATTATTATTTTGACAAAAGTACAGTATACACTAGGACAGCTGTAATTTATTTCAATATCTCTATGCAAATAAATTAATCAGCACAATTCCCTCAGTCTTCAAAGCAACTGTAAAGAAAGTACCATTTTTTTCTCCCATCTATTGCTGCATGCTTTTATTTGGTTACAGTTTTCTCACTACCTATCTCTTTATCGTCGGCAACCTGACTTCTGGTCTCACTATTTCACCAAACTTGCTCTCCTTAAAGCTTTCTTCAGATCCTTCTAGAACTCATCACTTCCTCTGACATTTATGACCACACTCTCATACTTGAATGGCACTGAAAGCTCATATTCCATGGCAACATTCGCTCATAGTCTAATGAGAGAAAAAGGCACCCACTAAAAACAAAGACCAGGAGTGGAAAATACATATGAATGAGTTTAGTTTCAAGTGCTCAGAAGCAGAGCTGAGTCACAGCAGGTACTCAGTTGAGAAGAATTTTTATTTTAAACTGAAAAGCCTTAGAAGTTATTTAAGCCAATGCCCTCATTTTATAGCTGAAGTACGGAAAGTGTGTCAGTTAGGATGACTTTGGTTGCAAATAGTAGACAAGAGCAAGTCAATTTGACTTAATAAGGAAACATACTCTCCTACATAATACGAGGTCCAGACACCTCACTGTAACCCACTGCTGCTCTTGCCTGTAGCACCCTTGGCCACACCACCTTCAGTGTGTTACCTTCAACTTCTGGTTGCGAGCAACAAGGTCTGTCACAGTTTCAGGATATACATCAGAGAAGCTGGGGGAGGAGTGTAAGAGGAAAGGGAAAGTGTGTCTCTTCCTTGAATCTCTTCTCAAAAGCAAAGAAACTTGACCAAGAAACCCTAAGAAGACTTTTCTTTTGCTTCCCCGTTTCTAAAGCAACCACTGGCAAGGAAAACGGGATTCCAAGACTGGTTTGGTTTAAGCCTTGGACTAAGCTTGGGGTAGAAAGAATGCTGAGGCGTCAAGGTTAAATATATTGGCCATAATCAAAATATTATTTGTAGGACTTCCCTGGTGGCACAGTGGTTAAGAATCCGCCTGTCAGTGCAGGAGACACGGGTTCGAGCCCTGGCCCGGGAAGATGCCACATGCCATGGAGCAACTAAGCCCATGTGCCACAACTACTGAGCCTGTGCTCTAGAGCCCACAAGCTACAACTACTGAGCCCGTGTTCCACAACTACTGAAGCCCGTGCACCTAGAGCCCATGCTCCGCAACAAGAGAAGCCACCACAATGAGAATCCCGCGCACCACAAGGAAGAGTAGCCCCCGCTCACCACAACTAGAGAAAGCCCGCGCTTAGCAACTAAGACCCAACACAGGGCTTCCCTGGTGGCGCAGTGGTTGAGAGTCCGCCTGCCGATACAAGGGACACGGGCTCGTGTCCCGGTCCGGGAAGATCCCACGTGCCGCGGAGCGGCTTGGCCCGTGAGCCATGGCCGCTGAGTCTGCGCGTCCGGAGCCTGTGCTCCGCAATGGGGGAGGCCACAACAGTGAGAGGTCCGCGTACCGCAAAAAAAAAAAAAAGATGGATTCAACTCTTCTCTCTTTTGCCACCTTCTCTGGGAAGCTCACATGTTCCTTTTGTAACTATCTTAGGCTTCTGTGGAGGTGGCATAGGGTAACAGTAAGCACTGACTTTACAGCCAAACTGCCGGGGTTCAAATATAGGCCCCCATCACTTGTGGGTGCCATGTTACTTAACCTCATTCCTCATCTATAAAAGGGGAGGATAGTAGAACTCACCTCATAGAGATGTTGTGAGCATTAAATAAGTTACTACACATAAAGTGCTCAGAATCATGCCTGTTACACAGTAAGTCCTCTTTAAGTGTGTGCTGTTATTATTAAGGGGCATCTACTGTTTCCGCCTGCCAATATCCTTTTCCCTTTCTTCTGATAAATGTTTCAGTTTCCCTTTGGAGAACCACCCCTCTGCCATGCCATCCGATCCTGACACAACTCTCAGTCAGTATGAACTGCTCCCGACCCCCATTGGGCAAAGGGTGACCACAAGGCCCAAGGTAGGCCAATCTTGCCTTTTCCCCTGGAATCTGACTCATAAGCAGAATGACTCAAGACAGAAAGCCGTTAAAATTCAGTCTCTCTGGTGTCAGTGCCTTGAAGAGCTTTTCCTGAGTTCTTGCCCCCTACGCCCCTGGAACTGTATAGTCCTTTACAAAATTTGATTAACAGTTCTTCCTTTGATTCTATTAGCTTTCCAATCCCCTTTAATAAATCCTCTTTTTGCTGAAATTAGCCAAGACTGATTTCTGTTGTTTGTGTAACCATTATGTTGAACAAATAGGCCTCCCCAAATTAAATCATGAAGTAACCTTATTTTTCTCTCTCATGTCTCTTTATAGCTATTCATGAGCCTAGCTTCTCTGGCCCCTGCATACACAGCGTATAAGTTAAGACAGTGGCTCAGAAATCAAACATTCTGGGCTCAAATTCTAACTCCAAGCCCTGCTAGCTATGTTACTTAATGTCTTTCTGCCTCAGCTTCCTTATCTGTAAAATGGAATAAAGACACCTATCTCATTGGGTTATTTTAAAACTTAAATGACTTCCCAAATGTAAAATGCCTGGAAGTGTGCTTGGCACACAGTAAGTCCCGAAAAATGTTATAGAGCTGATGGCAGTGGTGTCCAGTGAGATGTCCTTTTTCCTCACAACCTATCACATTAGGCCCTGACCATTCTTGTTTCCACACCTATGCTCATGCTAGCCCTCTTTCCTTTTCTAAATCCTTCAAGACATAACTGAATCAAGCACCACCATTTCCACAAAGCCCACACTGATCTACAAAGACCACATTAACCTGTTACTTCACTTACAGGAATTATAATCTGTAGTAGACACATGAGTCTTGATTTCATATCTTTCTACTGTTTTTTAATTGTACCTGTATCTAAATCATGACTAGAATAAGAAAAGTGTTCCTTGAAGGCAAGAATGACATTTTATATTATTCTATGTCCTTCACATTACTTACTCCAGAGTAAGGCTCATAGTAAGTCCTTAATAATTAACTTTTGAATGGCCCTCTGAGCAGCTAAAAATATTTCCAACCATGATTACTTCTGGGTTTGCATAGCTCCAAGCCCTTAGGCCTATGTTTTAGTACATATGTTGCCAAAGTGAGCACAGGGCCTTTGCTTTTATTAAAGTGTGCATAAGCATACAAAAAAGACAGGGTACAGAACTTTCTTTTTTCTTCCCACACTGGCCCATACACACTGGGCATCCAGTAAATGTCATTAACTAACTACAAAAAAGCTGAAAACTTCAGGAGCTGGAAATTCATTCCGAATATGATAGGAAATTCCAAATGTATCTGTTACTGTTAAGATTGGAAACTATACGGCTGAAAGGCCCTGTTTTGTTTAAAACTTTAAAACTTGGAGATAAGGGAAACGGATACTCACACATTTTTTCTCTTCTAATATTTTTTTTTTCTCAAGAACTGTTGATGAAGGACAAAGTAGAAAAGGTAACTATTGTATCTTTCTATTGTCATGTTTCTGAAGAAATATTCTTTTATTTTTGGAACTCTGCATAACATAAAGTACCCCATCTTCTTTCTCTGGTTTCTCTAACCATGTGAAAAAGTATACGTAGAAATAAAAACATTTCACACTGATGCCCAAGAGTATATCACTTACATATAAAAAGAT
Source organism: Phocoena sinus (assembly GCF_008692025.1). Lineage (NCBI taxonomy): Eukaryota > Metazoa > Chordata > Mammalia > Artiodactyla > Phocoenidae > Phocoena > Phocoena sinus. The sequence continues at coordinate 74,245,873 of NC_045767.1, forward strand.
GGCACTGTTTCAGAGCTATGTGGGCAGTATTTTAGTCATGTGGAAAAGGCAACTGGGAAAGAGAAATTGAGTAAGCCTAGCCTCAACTCCATGTGAAGCTGTCTGTGGGTGCATAAATTGACTCACTTAGCTGACCCTGGGAACAAGTTTATATTACATCCAAATGACACCTCTATAAAATTCCATACTTTTTGGCTTTCGTTGTTTAATGAATATGGTTATTTCAAAGTTAAGAAAAAATTCTTTTTTCTAAATGCTATCCACTATGAATTTTTCAACCAGACTGATTCTTCATTGTTTCCTTTCTACAGGAACAATGTACAAGAGAAAGAAAAGGGAAGAGAAAGAAAAGGATGAGAGAAAAAACTACACATCTTACTTGGATTGTGCGAGACAGCCGGGTGCAACCATGTTCTGATTCTCCTCCTTGGCCTGGAGTGCAGTGAGTTCCACCATGTTAACCATCACATCATTGGTGTGGCCCGGAAGCTGGGGAAGCACTGAAAGGATCTTCTCCACCAAGTTGTCTCCATGATGTCCAACCGCCCCTGTTTAAGCAGACAAGATAATATGAACTCACAAAATGGGAGGAAAAAGAAGCTAAATTAATGTTCTATAATACCCCTTCTATCAAAAACAGTATCCATTTTTAGCTTCTGTTACACAAATCAATAACATAAACCTAACATTCTGCCCTTAGTAACACTAATCAATCTCACAATTACCTACAATATGTATGTCTTGTGTGTTGGACTTAATGGTCCCTGAGAGCAGGCACTGTGTCTGCTCTGGTTACTGCTATAATTCCCGGCACCTAGCATAGTGCCTACACATGGTAGGCATTAATATGTATTTAGTGGATAAATAAATAATAAACATTTGGAAGGTCACGTAAATGGCGTGATAGGATGACACTATCCTGAAAGTTTAGAGCCAAAAGGATTTTCTTTATTTTACTGATGAAGACCTTAAGACCCAGAAAGGCTTAGAGACCTGACCAAGAATAGCAGATCTCCCCTTTGCTAGAAGTTTATCTTCATCATGGCGACCATTTATCTAGTTCACCCTCTACCCACCATGTCTAGCAGGCAACTTGGCAGCTAGTAGGCTCACTAATTATTTGTTAATGAAGGAAAGAACAAATGAATGAATAGTAACAGTTTGCAGTGATAAAACCATTTATACAGTGCTTTCTGTGTACCAGGCACTGCTCTAGGTGCTTTACATATATTAATTCTTTTAATAACAAATGAATTAATAAGCTCAAATTAAAATTCAAGACCAATGACACAGTTTAATGCTTTTTCCATGAGACCAAGTTATCTTTCCAAAAGCCATCAATGCTTGTAAGACATGATTCCAACAACGGGTGCGACTGGCCAAATCAACTTGTTTTGATCCCACCCACTTCAAATCAATTAATATTTTACTTCCTAATGTCTATCTCTATTGTTTTTGCCATGTCATATTAATTGCACAGAAGAACTAGGTAGAAAAGACTAAACCAGAAATCCAAGGAATCATTGTCAGCACCATCGTCTTCTTCGTCACAATAGCTAATATTTACTGAGAGCTTATGACGTACCAGGTATTAACTTCCATACTGTACATTTATTATCCACTTAATTCTTAGAACAACTCTAATAGGTAGGTATTATTATGCTCATTGACAGAGTAGAAGATTCAGTTTAAGTAACTTGCTCACAATTATATATGCTGTAAATTACAGAGCAAGAATTCAAACTCACGAGGCAGAACTCCAAAAACCACGCCATTAAAAAAAAACAAAAAACAATCAGGCCCATAAAAATGACTTAAGACAGAACCAGCATGAGTGCTTCTAATGTGGCTTCCGATGCTAAAGAAAAGAGTTCTAATTCTACCAGTAAAATATTCACTTATTAGGCCTGGAAGGAACCATGTCTTATTTACGTTGTCTATAGTTTATGGTTGTCTCCCCAGCACTCACACTACAAGCTACTCGTTAAATACTTGCTGAATGAATGCCTAGTGAGTATAAGTGGCCCTGAGATCCACAGGGCAGTCAGAAGTCTCTAAGTGGATAATATCTTTAAGCCTGGAAAGAATGGAGATACGACGATTACACCATAGCATCATTTCTCTCTCCACTAGTGACCTCCTCACTTATTTGAAAACTTCCACTCATCACTACAATAACTCTTCTTTGAACCTGGTGCCCAAATTCTGAGCCCTGCCCCCAAGCTATTCTTATTTTTATTTGCCATTCACAGACACATGGTACAGACAAGTAGTCTGTATGTTCTGCCTTTCTTTCCTAACTTCTTTAGCCCCTACAATCTAGCTGTTACTCACTCTTCCTCCCTATGCTAAATGCAGGGGTCTTTGGCAGGTCTCAGTTCATTAAACCTTTGGCAAATTAAAACTGTTGACTAATCCAGTCCTCCTGAAACTCTCCAAATATGAGAAGTCAAGACATGACATGCTTATTTTTCCTTAAGGTTTAATAGCTAATAGTTATTTTTACAGAACCAATGTATCACTTACATCCTTAAAATATTACATACTAACACCCTAAATGTTCAGAAGTAGAGGAGTAGTTTTTTAAAATTATGGCATATTTACTGAAGCAGTTCTCAAATTGTGATTTTTATTTTCTTCTATTTATTTATAGATTCTAAACTTTCTATGGTGAACATATACTCCCGTTGTAATGAAATGAAAAAACATGCTATACACACATATAAATATCCCAAAATTTTACCAAGGGTTATCTTTGAATGGTAGGACTTCGGTTGATGTAAACTCTACCTAAAATTAATTTTTCCCCTGTGTTTTCTGCAAGGAGCACATGAGACTGACCTAAATTAATTAGAAAAATAATTTACACTCTTTCAGAAACTGTTGAAAATATTATATATGAGAATTAACAAAATGCCAAATTTACATGAGCAGGATTACTCAACTTTTTAGGTTTAGTCAAAAGGAATGTGTATTTAACATGTGTGATAATGAAGGATAAAGCAGGTATAGGCTTTCAACTCATGTCCTGCTCTTCCCTGAATACAGTTTGTTGCATGTCCAGCTTTAGAGGGTTCAATATACATTTTTAAAATTTAATTAGTGCCTGTTACATGACTCAAACATAGACTAAGCATTTGGGGCCTCTCAATGTCACAGTAACTTCAGATTCTTCCTCTATGAAATGAATAAAATGCCAAGATTTGTATCACACTTAAATTTTCAGAGAGCTTAATTTTTCCATTATTATAGAAATTTTAAAGTATTATTTAAGACGCTGAAGAGTGGAAGTCAAGCTGAACCCAGTTATTTTTCCCTGTCCAACTGTTAATCTAGCCAAGAGCAATGGAGTCTAGTCTGGCCAGAGAATGGTTTATTTCCCAATGCCTTCTTTTCTAAAGAGGGTATAGGAACAAGAAATTGGATACATGGGCTCTAGTGGTCCCATCCTCCATTAGCACCTTGTGTGATCTGAGACAACTTCCAAAAACGTGGTGCTATTTTACCAAGCTAAAAACTCAGAGTTGGTCCAACCAACACCTAAATATCTTTGAAGCTCAGTATTTGAGATCCTAAATTCAGTCAACTGTTTCAAAGGCTAAACTTTTATAGTTAACAGCACCGGAAAAATAGCCATCCTGTATGACCCTGGGGATCATATGTGAATGTACGTGCCAGTATCATCATCATAAGGCATATAACATCTACACTTGCCTCTACTTATAAGGAATAAAGTAAGAAGCAAGAACTGAGACATCGTCACAAGAGCTCAGTCATACTGTAGTAGGGCTTAAAGATAAAAACACAAGAGCCTTCTCTACATTTCACAAACAGGATATTTTGGGATTATAAACAGTGTCCCTTTGTGTTGAGACAGGGTTACTGGATTCTTGGAATTAGTATATTCAAAAACTCACCTCCTGGGACTTCCCTGGTGGCGCAGTGGTTAAGAATCCGCCTGCCAGTGCAGCGGACGCGGGTTCGAGCCCTGGTCCAGGAAGATCCCACACGCCGTGGAGCAACAAAGCCCGTGCGCCACAACTACTGAGCCTGCCCTCTAGAGCCCACGAGCCACAACTACTGAAGCCCCGCACGCCTAGAGCCTGTGCTCTGCAACAAGAGAAGCCACCGCAATGAGAAGCCCGCACACTGCAATGAAGAGTAGCCCCCGCTTGCTACAACTAGAGAAAGCCACGGGCAGCAACAAAGACCCAACACAGCCAAAAATAAAAATTAATTAATTAAAAAAAAACTACACAATACACAAATCTTAAAAAAAAAAAAAAAAAAACACCTCACCTCCTTTCTGATTCCCCATGACTCTTTCTTATGAATATTTGACCGTCTTTCATTATTTTGAGATGTTTCAGTATTTGATGACATTTCTGTCTTCTAAGAACAGAATATTTCATTATTGCTCCTGATGTTTCCTTCTATGTAGAAGGACAACAATTAGCATAACATTTCTGAACTTGCCTCACCTCCTTCAATCAATCCCTTTTCCCTTGGGTTGTCAGGTTCTACTCATTCTGCCTAGGATAGGTTCTGCCCTTGGAAAGAGGGCACTCTGGTCCACTCCTGATGCTGAGTGGGTAAGCCTTCCAACCCAAGAATTTGGTGTTAGGAATCTCACTTGCCCATAGATGGAAGCCACATTCTTTAAGGTTCACTGTACCCACCATAAAACTGGTATTTGGGCCTCTGCCTGCCAACTCTTTATTCCATATTCAATTTAGAATCTGGATGGTTAAAGGAGCATTAGTTATTAGTTACTCTTTAATACTACCATTTCTAACACTACCTATGGTTGGCTCATATCAGTCAAATCTAGTACAAAGGGGATGTATTAAGGTAGATAATACATACTAGTCAAAAGGCTGTTTCAGTTTGCCATATACCAGGTAGGACTTTGGGGGGATGGAGGCAGGAGAATAATAAGGCAGTACTCGGGGGGACCTTGAAGATGGCGGAAGAGTAAGACGCGGAGATCGCCTTCCTCCCCACGGATACACCAGAAATACATCCACACGTGGAACAACTCCTACAGAACTCCTACTGAAGGCTGGCAGAAGACCTCAGACCTCCCAAAAGGCAAGAAACTCCCCACGTAACTGGGTAGGGCAAAAGAAAAAACAGAGACAAAAGAATAAGGACGGCACCTGCACCAGTGGGAGGGAGCTGTGAAGGAGGAAAAGTTTCCACACACTAGGAAGCCCCTCCGCGGGCGGAGACTGCGGGAGGCAGAGGGGGGAGTTTCGGGACCGCGGAGTAGTGCACAGCGACGGGTGCGGAGGGCAAAGCGGGGAGATTCCTGCACAGACGATCGGTGCCGACCGGCACTCACCAACCCGAGAGGCTTGCTGCTCACCCACCGGGGCGGGCGGGGCTGCGAGCTGAGGCTCGGGTTTTGGTTTTGGACGGAGCTCAGGGAGAGGACTGGGGTTGGCGGCTTGAACATAGCCTGAAGGGGTTAGTGCACCACGACTAGCCGGGAGGGAGTTCGGGGAAAAGCCTGCACCGGCCGAAGAGGCAAGAGACTTTTTCTTCCCTCTTTGTCTCCTGGTGCGCGAGGAGAGGGGTCTAAGAGCGCTGCTTAAAGGAACTCCAGAGACGGGCGCGAGCCGCGGCTAAAAGCGCGAACCCCAGAGACGGGCGCGAGCCGCGGCTGAGGGCGCGAGCCCCCGAGACGGGCGCGAGCCGCGGCTGAAAGCGCAAACCCCAGAGACGGGCGCGAGCCGCGGCTGAGGGCGCGAGCCCCCGAGACGGGCGCGAGCCGCGGCTAAAACCGCGGACCCCAGAGACGGGCGGGAGACGCTAAGGCTGCTGCTGCCGCCACCAAGGGGCCTGTGTGCGAGCACAGGTCACTCTCCACACCCCTCTTCCGCGGAGCCTGTGCAGCCCGCCACTGCCAGGTTCCCGGGATCCAGGGACAACTTCCCCGGGAGTACGCACGGCGGGTCTCAGGCTGGTGCAACATCACGCAGGCCTCTGCCGCAACGTCACGCTGCCTCTGCAGCTGCAGGCCCGCCCCGCACGTAGTGCCCCTCCTACCCCCATCCCCCAACCCCCGGCCTGAGTGAGCCGGAGGCCCCGAATCAGCGGCTCCTTTAACCCCGTCCTGTCTGAGCGAAAAAACAGACGCCCTCCAGCGACCTACACGCAGAGGCAGGGCCAAATCCAAAGCTGAGCTCCTGTGAGCTGTGAGAACAAAGAAGAGAAAGGGAAATCTCTCCCAGCAGCCACAGAAGCAGCGGATTAAAGCTCCACAATCAACTTGATATACCCTGCATCTGTGGAATACCTGAATAGACAAGGAATGATCCCAAATTGAAGAGGTGGAATTTAGGAGCGAGATCTATGATTTTTTTCCCTTTTCCTCTTTTTGTGAATGTGTACGTGTATGCTTCTGTGTGAGATCCTGTCTGTATACTCTTGCTTCCACCATTTGTCCTAGGGCTCTATCCGTCCATGACTTTTTTTTAAAAATTCTTTTTCTTAATAATTAAGTTTAATTGTGATAACTTTATTATACTTTACCTTCGTTCTTTCTTTCTTTCCTTCCTTCCTTCCCTCCTTTAGACAACGAATCACCCCAAATTGAGGAGGTGGTCTCAGGGAGCAGGATTTATGATTTTTTCCCCCTTTACCTCTTTTTGTGAAGGTGTATGTGTATGCTTCTGTGTAAGATTTTCTCTGTATAGCTTTGCTTCCAACATTTGTCCTAAGGTTCTATCCGTCCCTTTTTTTTTTTTTTTCTAAATATTTTTTAATTCAATAACTATATTATACTTTATTTTATTTTTACTGTATCATCTTTCTTTCTGTCTTTTTTCCTTCTTTCCCTCCTTCCTTCCTTCCTCCCTCCCTCCTTTCTTTCCTTCTTTGCTTCTTTCTTCCTTCCTTCCTTTCCTCCTTTCCTTCTTTCTTTACTCATACTTCTACTAATTCTCCCTACTTTTTCTCCCTTTTATTCTGAGCTGTGTGGATGAAAGGCTCTTGGTGCTCCAGCCAGGAGTCACGGCTCTGCCTCTGAGGTAGGAGAGCCAACTTCAGGACACTGGTCAACAAGAGACCTCCCAGCTCCACATAATATTAAACGGTGGAAATCTCCCAGAGACCTCCATCTTAACACCAGCACCCAGCTTCACTCAACGACCAGCAAGCCACAGTGCTGGACAACCTATGCCAAACAACTAGCAAAACAGGAACACAACCCCACCCATTAGCAGAGAGACTGCCTAAAATCATAATAAGGCCACAGACACCCCAAAACACACCACCAGACGTGAACCTGCCCACTAGAGAGACAAGATCCAGCCTCATCCAGCACAACACAGGCACTAGTCCCCTCCACCAGGAAGCCTACACAACCCACTGAAACAACCTTAGCCACTGGAGACAGACATCAAAAACAACGGGAACTACGAAAGTGCAGCCTGCAAAAAGGAGACCCCAAACACAGTAAGATAAGCAAAATGAGAAGACAGAAAAACACACAGCAGATGAAGGAGCAAGATAAAAACCCACCAGACCTAACAAATGAAGAGGAAATAGGCAATCTACCTGAAAAAGAATTCAGAATAATGATAGTAAGGATGATCCGAAATCTTGGAAGTAGAATGGACAAAATGCAAGAAACAGTTAACAAGGACCTACAAGAACTAAAGATGAAACAAGCAACGATGAACAATGCAATAAATGAAATTAAAATCACTCTAGATAGGATCAATAGCAGAATAACTGAGGCAGAAGAACGGATAAGTGACCTGGAAGATAAAGTAGTGGAAATAACTACTGCAGAGCAGAATAAAGAAAAAAGAATGAAAAGAACTGAGGACAGTCTCAGAGACCTCTGGGACAACATGAAACGCACCAACATTCGAATTATAGGGGTTCCAGAAGAAGAAGAAAGAAAGAAAGGGACTGAGAAAATATTTGAAGAGATTATAGTTGAAAACTTCCCTAATATGGGAAAGGAAATAGTTAATCAAGTCCAGGAAGCACAGAGGGTCCCATACAGGATAAATACAAGGAGAAATACGCCAAGACACATATTAATCAAACTGTCAAAAATTAAATACAAAGAAAGCATATTAAAAGCAGCAAGGGAAAAACAACAAATAACACACAAGGGAATCCCCATAAGGTTAACAGCTGATCTCTCAGCAGAAACCCTACAAGCCAGAAGGGAGTGGCAGGACATACTGAAAGTGATGAAGGAGAATAGCCTGCAACCAAGACTACTCTACCCAGCAAGGATCTCATTCACATTTGATGGAGAAATTAAAACCTTTACAGACAAGCAAAAGCTGAGAGAGTTCAGCACCACCAAACCAGCTTTACAACAAATGCTAAAGGAACTTCTCTAGACACGAAACACAAGAGAAGGAAATGACCTATAGTAGCGAACCCAAAACAATATATAAAATGGAAATAGGAACATACATATCGATAATTACCTTAAATGTAAATGGACTAAATGCTCCCACCAAAAGACACAGATTGGCTGAATGGATACAAAAACAAGACCCTTATATATGCTGTCTACAAGAGACCCACTTCAGAACTAGAGACACATACAGACTGAAAGTAAGGGGATGGAAAAAGATATTCCATGCAAATGGAAACCAAAAGAAAGCTGGAGTAGCAATTCTCATATCAGACAAAATAGACTTTAAAATAAGGACTATTAAAAGGGACAAAGAAGGACACTACATAATGATCAAGGGATCGATCCAAGAAGAAGATATAACAATTGTAAATATTTATGCACCCAACATAGGAGCACCTCAATACATAAGGCAAATACTAACAACCATAAAAGGGGAGATCAACAGTAACACATTCATAGTAGGGGACTTTAACACCCCACTTTCACCCATGGACAGATCATCCAAAATGAAAATAAATAAGGAAACACAAGCTTTAAATGATACATTAAACAAGATGGACTTAATTGATATTTATAGGACACTCCATCCAAAAACAACAGAATACACATTTTTCTCAAGTGCTCATGGAACATTCTCCAGGATAGATCATATCTTGGGTCACAAATCAAGCCTTGGTAAATTTAAGAAAACTGAAATTGTATCAAGTATCTTTTCCGACCACAACGCCATGAGACTAGATATCAATTACAGGAAAAGATCTTTAAAAAATACAAACACATGGAGGCTAAACAATACACTACTTAATAATGAAGTGATCACTGAAGAAATCAAAGAGGAAATAAAAAAATACCTAGAAACAAATGACAATGGAGACACAACGACCCAAAACCTATGGGATGCAGCAAAAGCAGTTCTAAGGGGGAAGTTTATAGCAATACAAGCCCACCTTAAGAAGCAGGAAACATCTCGAATAAACAACCTAACCTTGCACCTCAAGCAATTAGAGAAAGAAGAACAAAAAACCCCAAAGCTAGCAGAAGGAAAGAAATCATAAAAATCAGATCAGAAATAAATGAAAAAGAAATGAAGGAAACAATAGCAAAGATCAATAAAACTAAAAGCTGGTTCTTTGAGAAGATAAACAAAATAGATAAACCACTAGCCAGACTCATCAAGAAAAAAAGGGAGAAGACTCAAATCAATAGAATTAGAAATGAAAAAGGAGAAGTAACAACTGACACTGCAGAAATAAAAAAAATCATGAGAGATTACTACAAGCAACTCTATGCCAATAAAATGGACAATCTGGAAGAAATGGACAAATTCTTAGAAATGCACAACCTGCCAAGACTGAATCAGGAAGAAATAGAAAATATGAACAGACCAATCACAAACACTGAAATTGAAACTGTGATTAAAAACCTTCCAACAAACAAAAGCCCAGGACCAGATGGCTTCACAGGTGAATTCTATCAAACGTTTAGAGAAGAGCTAACACCTATCCTTCTCAAACTCTTCCAAAATATAGCAGAGGGAGGAACACTCCCAAATTCCTTCTACGAAGCCACCATCACCTTGATACCAAAACCAGACAAGGATGTCACAAAGAAAGAAAACTACAGGCCAATATCACTGATGAACATAGATGCAAAAATCCTCAACAAAATACTAGCAAACAGAATCCAACAGCACATTAAAAGGATCATACACCATGATCAAGTGGGGTTTATTCCAGGAATGCAAGGATTCTTCAATATACGCAAATCTATCAATGTGATAAACCATATTAACAAATTGAAGGAGAAAAACCATATGATCATCTCAATAGATGCAGAGAAAGCTTTCGACAAAATTCAACACCCATTTATGATAAAAACCCTCCAGAAAGTAGGCATAGAGGGAACTTTCCTAAACATAATAAAAGCCATATATGACAAGCCCACAGCAAATATCATCCTCAATGGTGAAAAACTGAAAGCATTTCCACTAAGATCAGGAACAAGACAAGGTTGCCCACTCTCACCACTCTTATTCAACATAGTTTTGGAAGTTTTAGCCACAGCAATCAGAGAAGAAAAGGAAATAAAAGGAATCCAAATCGGAAAAGAAGAAGTAAAGCTGTCACTGTTTGCAGATGACATGATACTATACACAGAGAATCCTAAAGATGCTACCAGAAAACTACTAGAGCTAATCAATGAATTTGGTAAAGTAGCAGGATACAAAATTAATGCACAGAAATCTCTGGCATTCCTATATACTAATGATGAAAAATCTGAAAGTGAAATCAAGAAAACACTCCCATTTACCATTGCAACAAAAAGAATAAAATATCTAGGAATAAACCTACCTAAGGATACGAAAGACCTGTATGCAGAAAATTATAAGACACTGATGAAAGAAATTAAAGATGATACAAATAGATGGAGAGATATACCATGTTCTTGGATGGGAAGAATCAATATTGTGAAAATGACTCTACTACCCAAAGCAATCTACAGATTCAATGCAATCCCTATCAAACTACCACTGGCATTTTTCACAGAACTAGAACAAAAAATTTCGCAATTTGTATGGAAACACAAAAGACCCCGAATAGCCAAAGCAATCTTGAGAACGAATAAAGGAGCTGGAGGAATAAGGCTCCCTGACTTCAGACTATATTACAAAGCAACAGTAATCAAGACAGTATGGTACTGGCACAAAAACAGAAAGATAGATCAGTGGAACAGGATAGAAAGCCCAGAGATAAACCCACGCACATATGGACACCTTATCTTTGATAAAGGAGGCAGGAATGTACAGTGGAGAAAGGACAGCCTCTTCAATAAATGGTGCTGGGAAAACTGGACAGGTACATGTAAAAGTATGAGATTAGATCACTCCCTAACACCATACACAAAAATAAGCTCAAAATGGATTAAAGACCTAAATGTAAGGCCAGAAACTATCAAACTCTTAGAAGAAAACATAGGAAGAACACTCTATGACATAAATCACAGCAAGATCCTTTCTGACCCACCTCCTAGAGTAATGGAAATAAAAACAAAAATAAACAAATGGGACCTAATGAAACTTCAAAGCTTTTGCACAGCAAAGGAAACCATAACCAAGACCAAAAGACAACCCTCAGAATGGGAGAAAACATTTGCAAATGAAGCAACTGACAAAGGATTAATCTCCAAAATTTACAAGCAGCTCATGCAGCTCAATAACAAAAAAACAAACAACCCCATCCAAAAATGGGCAGAAGACCTAAATAGACATTTCTCCAAAGAAGATATACAGAATGCCAACAAACACATGAAAGAATGCTCAACATCATTAATCATTAGAGAAATGCAAATCAAAACTACAATGAGATATCATCTCACACCAGTCAGAATGGCCATCATCAAAAAATCTAGAAACAATAAATGCTGGAGAGGGTGTGGAGAAAAGGGGACACTCTTGCACTGCTGGTGGGAATGTGAATTGGTTCAGCCACTGTGGAGAACAGTATGGAGGTTCCTTAAAAAACTACAAATAGAATTACCATATGACCCAGCAATCCCACTACTTGGCATATACCCTGAGAAAACCAAAATTCAAAAAGAGTCATGTACCAAAATGTTCATTGCAGCTCTATTTACAATAGCCAGGACATGGAAACAACCTAAGCGCCCATCATCGGATGAATGGATAAAGAAGATGTGGCACATATACACAATGCAATATTACTCAGCCTTAAAAAGAAATGAAATCGAGCTATTTGTAACGAGATGGATAGACCTAGAGTCTGTCATACAGAGTGAAGTAAGTCAGAAAGAAAAAGACAAATACCGTATGCTAACACATATATATGGAATTTAAGGGAAAAAAATGTCATGAAGAACCTAGGGGTAAGATAGGAATAAAGACGCAGACCTACTGGAGAACGGACTTGAGGGTATGGGGAGGGGGAGGGGTGAGTTTTGACAGGGCGAGAGAGAGTCATGGACATATACACACTAACAAACGTAGTAAGGTAGATAGCTGGGGGGAAGCAGCCGCAAGGCACAGGGATATTAGCTCGGTGCTTTGTGACAGCCTGGAAGGGTGGGATGGGGAGAGTGGGAGGGAGGGAGACGCAAGAGGGAAGACATATGGGAACATATGTATATGTATAGCTGATTCACTTTGTTATAAAGCAGAAACTAACACACCATTGTAAAGCAATTATACCCCAATAAAGATGTTAAAAAAAATAAATAAATAAAAAAAATAAGGCAGTACTCATATAGGTTTATTCAGTAAGTAGTTTTCACCACACAGTAATTTTAGATAAAAGTCACATAGCATTCATTATACTGTCCCTAACTTAAATCTTCTCCTACACTCCCTCTTTCTGTGAATGGATTCTGAAATTGCCCAGGCTAGAATACTTGGCATGTCTTCAAATTCTTCTTAACCTTCTACCATTATATCAGTCACCACTCTATTAATTCTCTCACTTAAATACTCAACTACTCCTTTCTTCATCCTTCCTATTACTGACTTGGTATAAAGTCACATCATTTCTTACCTAGATATTATAATAGTCTCCTGATCAATAATCTCCTAGCTGCCAGTATTTCTTGCTTTTATCTCAAGGAGCCCACTGCTCCTAGGCTGGGCTCCTCTATGGGTGCATGGGAGGGTTGAATTTTATGAGAAATATTTTAAGTTTATGCTTTTATCTAGATAATCCACAACTTTGACCAGTTGCTCAAAAAAAAGTTGCTTAATTTCAAAACAGTTAAGAATCACTGGAAAAATAAAAAAAATCACTGCACACCACACAGTATAAGTTAGTTGAGCCGACAGCTATCAATGTTATTCCTCTCTACACACTTTAAGGATACAGCCCAACTGATGAACAAATTAACAAACTGTGCTACATCCATACACCTGAATATTACTCATTAATAAAAAGGAGTGAACTACTGATAGAAGCTACAACATGGATGAATCTAAACCGTATTATGCTAAGTGAAAGAGGCCACTCAAAAGGTTATATACTATATGACTGCATTTATATGACATTCTTGAAAAGATAAAACTCTAGGGACAGGAAATGGTTCCATGGTTGCCAGATATGAGAGTAAGAGGACAGACTGCCTACAAGGGGTACAAAGGGAATTTTTTGGAGTGATGGCACTCCTCTTATACCTTGATTGTGGTGGGTGGTTACACGACTATATGTTGTTTGACAGAACTACACACTATATAGGATGAATGTTGCTATATGTAAATTATACTTTAATAAACTTGACTATTAAAAACAGCAAGCAAAACAATAACAAAAAACCTACCCATCCCCCCTCAGTTCCCACTTTGGAATCAATAAATCCATCCATCACATCATCCACCAGAGAACTCATTCAACAGAAAATCTGTACATGCACTTTGCCTGCCTAAAAACTTATTATGGCTCCTCACCAAGCATGAAATTTAAAGCCTTTATCTTTCCTCATCATCTTTATCACCCTTCCCTCCTGATCTCTTACCTCTCCCTCAGTCATTCATCCCAACCTTAAGCTCTACTAAAAAATTACCTAAAAAGAATTCCCAGAACAACCTATGCTCCTTCTTACATGTTTGCACACATAGGGAGCTTCTAAAAGAATACTGGTTCCAGACTCTGCCCAGACCACTTTTAAAAATCAGACTTTCTGGGGTGGTTCGAATGTGAGACCCACTGGTCTAGAAATGGCCACCCCTTAAGAGAATATTTGTACCTAAACCCTACGAAGGCACATATCATTCATACGTGAATTTGCTAAGCTTTGTGCTTCCTCATAGATCATGAGTTCCTCATAGACAAGAGTCTTAACTGTTTGATCTTTATGCCGTGCACTTCTCAAACTTAACGGCACATTCAGATCACCTGAGGATCTCGTTAAAATTGTGATTCTTAAGCCTGGGGTGAAGCCTGGGATTCTGCATTTTTAATTAGCTTCCAGTTGGGCTTGAGGCTGCCAGTCCCCAGGACACACTGAATAGGGAGGCTTTATGTCACTATCACCTAGCACAGAGCCTGCATATAAAAGTTGCTCAATAAACATTTATGAAATGAATTGAAATCATCCATGTCATTCTTTACACTCCCCTAAGTAACCAAAATTGTAGTGATCTTGCAGGATTATACAGAAAGACTCTTTCACTTACTGCACTTCATTTTTTTTTCTCTAGGTATGACAGAATACAGTTCTTGACAAATGGTTAATTCTAACCAACTCTCACTTACTTTAGTGGCAGATAATAGGTCAGGTAGTAAAATTCTTCTGGGTTACATGTATGGCAAATTACTCTTACACTTATGTTCTTAGTCTTATACTTAGGGGGAAAACATACATTTAAAAGAATAAAACATTAAATCATTTTAAAGGCATATCATTTATTAATACACATATTCCCCATTATGTACCAGGCAGTGTTCTAGGAGCTAGACATGTTAACTTATTTTACCCTCTCAGTCTTCTGGTGGGTACTATTATCCTCATTTCACAGATCAGGAAACTGACTTATGACTAGGGAGGGGCAGAGCTAAGGCTACTGTAACTAGCCACTCATGCCTATTATACAACCTAGATAAGTGGTAGCAGTTACCATATATTGAGGATCTACTGCAATCCCCTTACTCCTTACATATATCATCCTGTATAATGTAAATCTGAGCATGTCATATCACAGCTCAAAACCCTCCAACTTTCCCATCATACTTTGGTTTTTACTCTAAGTCTTTACTTTGCCCTACAATGCATTACTTCTGCCTATCTCTCCAACATTATCTCCTATCACCACCCTCCTTGCTTGCAGGGCAAGCTGAAGGAAGCCACACGAGCCTCCTCAAACATGTCAAGCCTATTCCCACCTCAGGTCCTTTGCACTTGCCATTCCCTGGGTCTTATATGTTCAATACCAAGGCTGTCACATGGCCTGCTTCCTCTCTCCTGTCAATCTCTGCTCAAATGTCACATCCTCAGAGAGGTCTTCCCTAGCTATGCTATCTAAAATGGAGATCCAAGCTTCGCTGGTGGCACACTGGTTAAGAATCTGCCTGCCAACGCAGGGGACACAGGTTTGAGCCCTGGTCCAGGAAGATCCCACATGCCGCGGAGCAACTAAGCCTGTGTGCCAAAACTACTGAGCCTGAGCTCTAGAGCCTGCGAGCCACAACTACTGAGGCCTGCATGCCTAGAGCCCGTGCTCTGCACCAAGAGAAGCCACCGCAATGAGAAGCCTGCACACCGCAACAAAGAGTAGCCCCAGCTCAATGCAACTAGAGAAAGCCCGCGCACAGCAACAAAGACCCAATACAGCCAAAAATAAATAATTTTTTTAAAGCTTAAAAAATAATTAAATAAAATAAAATGGAAACCCTATCACTTTTTAATCTCTTATCTACTGTTTTAGTTATATAATGGATGGATGGATGGATGGATGATTTCATATGTTTCCAACAGCATTTCAAGGTCACTCTTTACCCCTGTTTACAAATGAGAAAACCCTAAAAAGGCTCAATGAGAATCAAACAACAAGTAAGTCACTAAGCTAAGACTTGAAGTTATTATACTGGTCTGGATCTAACACCTGCAATCTAGTCAGAGCCTTAAATGGCTTCTCAATTGTTCCTCATACCTATGCTTATTTTAAACAGTATCCTCTGAACCCTAAAATAGAGATATTAATTGGTTATTTTGCATTTTGTGGAAAATCAGATTGGGGGAGATGGGGGAGGAAAGAATAAGTCACTTCTTTGAATACTAAGGCAGCACCAGAGTCCAACAACTGTGTTTAGTCTTGGAAGGTGCTAGCTTCTAGAGGCCACATCAGCATCATCTCTACTAACCAGGACGATGATAGCCTCACATATGAGAGAGATTATGAGCACAGGCTCTAGAGCAAGCTACCAAGGTTCAAACCCTGACTCTGCCATTTACAAGCTGTGTGATCTTGGGTAAGTTAGTTAACTCCTATATGTCTCCGTTTCCTCATCTGTGAAATGGGGATAATTATAAAAGAATTATTATGAATATTAAAGGAGTTTATATATGTAGATTGCTGAGAAAAGTAGTATGCTCTCAAATGTTAGCCACTATTAATAGTCTCAAATTTCAAGACTTTAACAAAATAATATACAATCACACCTTAAAGCAAATATAAATGCACAAGTATACCATAATCCCAGGATTAAGAACCGCCCATTGGATTGGGAGTTAACCTTTAACTGACTAAATTTAATTTAAAAGTTTACATGAAACTAAAATTCAGGAGAATTGAACCAAGAAAGGAAATTTATTTCCCAGAGTTACCGCCACCTCCTATCTTTTGATCTTGAACTTGTAGACTATCAACAAAGCTCTCTAGTCGATCTCAAGAGCCAGAAAG
Source organism: Phocoena sinus (assembly GCF_008692025.1). Taxonomy (NCBI): domain Eukaryota; kingdom Metazoa; phylum Chordata; class Mammalia; order Artiodactyla; family Phocoenidae; genus Phocoena; species Phocoena sinus. The sequence continues at coordinate 74,262,657 of NC_045767.1, forward strand.
AATGGAAAGAAAACCAGACTCAAACTTTTCGAGATTCATAAATCACATCTACCCTTTTAATTGTCCCTTGAAACAAATTAGAAGCCAGAACAGTCTGTAGAATGCTGTATTTAAATCCCCTATGCAAACATGCCTGAAGCAGTCTGCAGAGACACAAGCTCCTGTGTGGGCTAGACATGGTAGAAGTATGCCAAAATCGTAGCGACAGACACTGGTGGCCATTTACTTCTCAAACAATTGCAACAAACTTTCTCTATTTTTCAGCCCTGAGAGCTTATCAACTGCTTCAAGGGAGCAAGGAACTTGTCTATCTTGTTCACCACTGTTTCCCTAGACCTGGAACAACGCTTGGCACATAGTAGGCACTCAATAAATGTTTACTGAAAAAACAAACCCCAACTATTAGATAAAGCGATATTACTTTCAGCAAAGATGATGACAAAAAGAGAAATTTCTCAAAATTGTAAGCATGATATTAACACTGCCGTATATTTATGAACTATTGGAGGTTATTTTTGGTAGTGTCAGTTTTACATCCAAGAATATATACATAGGCATATAAATCTTCTAATGGTAAATTATCAAAAATGGCATCCAAAATATTTAACAACAAATAACAAATTAATATACTAGGTATATAAATTAACATCTAAATAAAAAACTAAAAATGTATTTCCCTTTGGCCGCTATATTAAAACTGCTGGAGCCCCCCTGGTGGCGCAGTGGTTGAGAGTCCGCCTGCCGATGCAGGGGACACGGGTTCCCACATGCCACGGAGCGGCTGGTCCCGTGAGCCATGGCCGCTGAGCCCGCGCGTCCAGAGCCTGTGCTCCGAAACGGGAGAGGCCACAACAGTGAGAGGTCCGCGTACAGAAAAAACTGCTGTCACCTAATTTAAATTGAAATTCAAACCATTCAAGTCATTCCGATCATTTCCAATTACCTTTTGACTTTTAGAAACTGTTGGTGTAATCATCTATATGCTACAGCTATCCCTGGCTAAACAATGCCCCACATTCTGTCTAAACCACAATATGATGCAAGAAACCACACCGGTATATGTATAGCTGATTCACTTTGCTGTACAGCAGAAACTAGTATAGCATTTTTAATCAACTGTACTCCACTAAAAATTTAAAAAAAGAAAGAAAAGAAACGACGCCAATTTTTTTTTTTTTTTCTTTTCAGAACGCGGACCTCTCACTGCCGCGGCCTCTCCCGTTGCGGGGCACAGGCTCCGGACGCGCAGGCCCAGCGGCCACGGTCCACGGGCCCAGCCGCTCCGCAGCACGTGGGATCCTCCCGGACCGGGGCACGAACCCGCGTCCCCTGCATCGGCAGGCGGACTCTCAACCACCGCGCCACCAGGGAAGCCCCACGCCAAATTCTTGTAACAAGTCATGAGCTCCCCAGCTCCTTATGCTTGTTGCATCCAGGAAAGATCAGTAAAAATATTGAGCATGGTGATCGGGTATGTTCCTGGACGCCAGAGCCTGGATCAAGGTTGGAAAGCACCCGCGCCAAAAATAGTGCCACCAACACCACCTACCCTACCACCCCGTCCAATTTTGGGCCACTCTGGAGCAGAGGAGAAGTGCTGCGTCTCTACAACCATCACTACCAGCATGAGTTCCCTCTGCTGCCTCAACACCCCTGGGGGTCAGCTGCATCCACACCACAATGCTCCTAAGCCCTATCACTCGCCTCCACCAGGCAACAGTAACAGGTAATTCTCAACAAGTAGAGAATTTCCCTTTACTGGCTAGTACAGAAGTACTTTAGTATTTAAAAAACGGGTTTGACAATACAGCTACGCACCAACTGAAAACCAGCCCTGAGGATTACCAATGTGGAATAATAACACTATGTTGAAACATTTTTGAAATAAATGAACCATTAAACTGACCATCTGGAAGATAGTATGGAGGGTTATCCAAAAGGTATCCATTAAAAAAACTTCAATTTATAAGTTATCAGGACATAGTAACAAACTTGCTCCAATTAGTATCTATCCTCCAAAATCTACCCTCCACCAGCCAGATATAATTTAGATCCCTTCTGAAGGAGAGAATGTCATAATTTAAAAATGGGAAGTAGATCATGGACCTTCTCTTGGCTACACCATGCCAAAGCTTACTGGTTTCAGAGGGGACCACAAATCAAACTCTTTCCATGCACCAGTAGAGAGGTAGATAGTTGCGCCCCAGGGACACCCCTTTATGCCACCCACCCTGGCTTCCCTTTATCTCCTATCCCACCAGGCCACTGCTGCTGCCACCCACCACCTCATGCAGGCACCTCTCCCCACTCAGGAGATCTCACCCAACTTGAGCTCCCTCACCCAGGCCTGGTAGTGCTCTCCTCCCTGCATGGACACCTATCTTGCTTAGCCCCACCTAGATGCTTTTCCACTGAATTATTCAGTAAAGTAGGAAGGAAGCAGAGTCCTTATAATTTTAAATGTACTTGGGAAATACCTCAAGGAACTTTTGGGAGGTTCACTCCCATTGCTTTATCATCAGCTTGCATAGTTCTCTTGGCATTCTACTGAAAACAACACTTTCATGGTTCCTCCTAAGCCCTGGACAAAGTAAATGAATTTTTCTTTCTCTTTACCTGTTGCCTTGAATCTACCCAGAGAGACCTCCCATTTGCTCCCTTTGAACAATGCCCCTTTTAACATTAAATATCCTTTTACATGGTCTCATGTACCTAAAATGTCTTCTCCCACACCAGTTTGCTTAATGAGTACCATCACCAATTTAAAGCACACCCTGGAAGCCCACCTACTGGCAGAAGGATCCTAAACAAATACAAAGAAAGTGAGCACTTAACTCTGACAATTCACAAAACAAAAGATGCTGACCTCAGACACTAACAGAAATATTGGAGCAATCCTGTCACATCTGGCCTACTTAATGTTTCTGCTTTTCTTTTTTCCAGTAAAGAAGAACTTCAGAGCCTCAATTTTTTATTCTTGAAATGATAGATAATACTTAATTCACCTAATTTGTTGAGATCAAATAAGGTAATGTGGAAGTGATTTTTATCCATTAAATAATCACATAAATATGATTAGTTAATATTATTATTTCCTTTCTCAAATACTACTGTGGGCCCAAATTGTCAAATTTTAGAATATTCAGAAAATGTGTGCCCCGCTGCATTTGTGAATGACTAGTGATGCAACTCAGGAATCTCAGAAGTATTTTCAATCAGAAAAAATAAGTATACTAACCTCAATGAAAGTCTAGTTGGCAGCAACCTTTAATTCACCTGTTCATTCATCCATTCATTCAATAAATATTTACTGAATACCTACTATTTTCAAGGCACTCTTCTGAGTGCTAGTTAATAAACAGTAAACAAAATAGAGCCCCTCCCTTCACGAGCTTCCGTTCAAACTGACAATCAATTAGCATGTTAGGTAGTGGTAAAGACTATGACAAATAAAGCAGGGTAAGGGGTTAGACAGCGTCTAAAGAGAGTGGTCAGGGAAGGCTTGTCTGAGGAGGAGACATGTGAGTGGAGATTCGAAGGAAGTGAGCGACAAAACCATGTAGACACCTGAAGGAAGAGCATTCCAGGCTGAGCTGCACAAGAACATGAAAGGCCCTGGGGCTGGGACATACTTCGCATGTTGAGAAATGGCAAGGTGGCCAGCATGCCAGGAGAGCAGTGTGTGTGGGGAGATCAATAAGGGATGAGGTGGGATAGGTACACACAGGCAGATGACGTATGGCCTTGGAAACCGTGCTAAGGAACTTAGATTTGATAGTGGGTGTGATGGGAGGGTTGTGAGCAAGCAAATACCATGTCGCCAGTTTTATGTTTTGATGGGATTACACAAGAAACTGCATGATCTGTATGTCTTCTGTACTTCAATATTTGTATTTTTTTTAACTATTTACATCCTCTACTCTGTTGTGACAAATGCTTCTTTCAGACTGAGTAAAATGGATTCTGATAATTGAATATTGGATTTGGTGACATGGAGGCCACCAGTGATCTTGACAAAGGAAGTTTCTGAGGAGTACTGAGAGGCAAACAGCCTAATTGAAATCAAGGGAAAATTGAAGCAGATGATTATAGAGACAGCAAGTACAAATTTCTAAGTTTGCTAAAAATGGAGCAAAAATGATACTGAGCCTGAGAGGTCAAGAAAGGAGATGTTCCATTCTGTGTGTATTTTGATGGGGAAAACCTAGTAGAAAAGACTTTTTAAACAAAAAATGATCATCTAGGAAAGGGGAGGGTATTTGAAAGAAGTAAACCTATGAGAGAAGTGAAAAAGGAAAAGATCTAGTCTGCAAAGGAGGAAAAGTTGGCACTAGATAGTAGCAGGAACAGTACATCTTTTAATATGAAGGAAGGAAAGAAAAATATGTGGGGTACAGAGGTAAAAAGGTTGGTAGACTTAGTGATAAGAAGATACAGTTTTCTGGTGGCTTATATAAAAGCAAGAAAGCTGAGGGGGCGAACATGGGGAGGGAAATCTGGAGGCTTGAAGCGAGACAAAGTATAAAATAATTGTGCTGAATGGCAACTTTGTCTTCCTAGCGCCCTTATTTTCTAAATCATTCTTGACTACTTCGTATAGTAAGCTTTTAGAGGACAAGAAGCTACACTTACCTTGTTTTTTTCTGTATTTAGAAGAGTCATATACAAGGAAGAGATGCATAATATATAAAGGAGTAGTTGCTATGATGCTGGATGGCCAGGACATTAAAGTTTGCCTAACTGGAGTCTTTGGGCGGGGGGGACACAAAAATATGTGACCTTGATTAATTATGAAACAATATGTCACATTTTGGGCAAAAAGAAATAGAAGCATAAGCAGTATGTACCACCCACTCAAAAACTCAACAAGCATATACTCACTCATCAGGTGTTTTTAATCCTCTAAGAGTTCAGGGGTGTTACAATGATTACTTTTATTTAAATCACACTGACAGGCTGAGCACCTGGTTACTTCAGTCACATAATTAAGCTTACATCTCAGTACTACCAGTTAGCTTACTTTCTATTTTATGATCTGAAAATGAATCTTATAAGGTCAAAAATTCAAATGCACCTGTTGTGGTTTTTTTAACTTCATTTGACATTTTTTTTTTAACCTACTGAAGGGAATGCTTGCCAAAGTCAGTTTCCTGATTATTCTCCCTGAACTTGGGTGTGGCCAGCCTACACTACCAGCAGCATTACATCTACCCAATTAGAGAACAATAAAGTTGACCTTTGAAAATAAATGCACATGTCAAATATCAGAAAATGTTTTTTCTTCACCTATTTTTAAGAGTAACATTTGTTACTTATGTGTATAAATATTATTAAAATTTGGGATTACCCAATCTTCAATAGAATGAGAGCTAAGAATAAATGAACGTTTGAAAATATTTTCACCAGAAAATGAGACTAAATACAATTGTACATATTTTCTACAATTCTGTTTAGCCTCATTTTCTGGTGAAATTTAAGTTCAGCCTCATTTATTAACACTCATGTAAAGAAACTTGAAAGTCAACTAAGTGTAATATTTTCGTGTTTTGTGGTACAGGTTACCTCCACTTGTTCATCTGTTAATACTTCTCCAACAACTTAAAGCTTTCTTATGAAGGATTGTTGTGAATACTGATATCTGCACATGTCTAAAAGGTTCCCAGGTGGACAGTTCTCCTCCATGTCAGCATAAGGCTGGTTTTCCAATCTCTGGGCTAGATGCAGTTCTTGTTTTAAAAGGCAGTGCACGCTGAGGATGTATTTACCCAAGATAGCATTTAACAAATTTGCTGATTTGCTTGTCTGTATCCCCCCTCTAGACGATAAACTGTGGGATCAGGGACTGTGTCCATCTAGCTCTTCTTTGACTTCTCAACCTGACACATAGTTAGAGGTCAATAAAATATATGTTGAATCAATGAAAGTCCCAGCACTTTGGAAAGCGGTTATGAAGCCTTCCACAGCAAACGCCACTTACCTGTGAGATCCAGAGTTCTATCCACAAAGACCACTGATGCCCTGCCTGTGGCGGTCTTCCTCCTGTTCTTGGCGGGAGCAAAATTGGCCAGATCTGCAGCGATGATCCGACTGAGGGAACCTACAGCAAAACACTCCTCCCGTACCCCTAAATGCTCACACAGGGAACTGAGGCCGGACACCAGGCACCTAATCGTCAGCAGCAGCTCAGGGGTTAGGGTAGTGGCATCCACCTCAGCCAGGTTTCCCAGCCTCCTCTTGTCCGATCGGGCACGGTTGAGGATATGCACATCCTGGGGTAATAGTGGGAAAAGGGAAGCAAAAGCGGGAGTCAAGGCAAGGTGGGGAGCAGCACATGCGAGTAACAACGGGACGTGCAGCACCTCAGCCGTGTAGTTCATGTTGCCCATCCACTCACACAGCTTCTCCTCCAGTTGCTCGAACACTGGCTGCTGCCCTTCCAGCTCAGCCGCCGCCGCCGGCGGCACGTGATTAGCCGTGAGGTGGACTGCGTGATTCACAGCCGTGACCACCACACAATACTGGAAGTGACTGCGGCAGATGATGTCCCGTAGGGTCTCCACGGTCCGGCCTTTCAGCAGGCAACTCAACACAAACACCGCTTTGGGCTGCTCGGCTCCGCCAGCAACTGCGGCGGGCTCGAACTCCCTCAGGTAACACGCAGAGTTCCCCACCGCCTCCAGCAGCCGTGAGGACCCGCAGCCCCAGTGCAGGCTCTCGGCGCAGGCGGCGTCCAGGTAGACCACGGCCCGTTTCACTTTGGCCAGGACCTGCTCCCAGGCTTGCTGGGTGAAGGTCAGCACGCCTGGGGTGCTCATGGTGGGGATTCGCAGACTCAGGGCACCGAGCGCAGGAACTTCTCTCAGAACTCACAGCTTCCGGGAATTGGGCTGCCGGAGACATTGACAGTCAACACAGTACACGTGGGACGGCCTCCGACTCATCCAGTGTGGGCGCATAGTAATGACGTTACGGAGCGTGATTGGCTAGCGGGGAGACGTCGCGGAAGAATAGTGAGGGCTGGGAATAAACGGGCGGGGCTCCGAGGCTCCCGGGTGCCTCGAAAGTTCGGGGAAGTGGAAAGGAGCTGCCCAAGAAGGAGCTGAGGGATTTTCTTTTCGTCTCCCTCTCTGCTCGGATTATCTTCGCTGCTCCTTGAGAAATCTCAGGAATGATAAATCCTAATTCTAAATATGATATTTTCCTTGGATCTGAACGCATTTCTTTAAAAGTGATGTGTTGCCCAGCAAAACTAAGAGCAGCCAGAGAAGATAAAAACAACCAACTGCTGTGTGATGTTTCTTAGTTTATACATTACTATCACATACATTATTGGACACAAACCTCTAACAGACATAACGGTTTCTCTTTCACTTTCTCCATCTTCCTTCCCTCATCTCATTGGCACTAAATCTTGATCCACTTCAAAAATCTAGAATCCAGCCCTTTCTCCTCATCTATCCTTCCTCTCACTGCCTTAATCCACCGTCTTCGGTCAACTGAACAATAGCAGTGACCCTCCCCCCGCCATCATTTCCCAGTTTTCCATCTCTTCTCCCTTCCATTCAGTTTGCTTCCTAGTACACTAAGCTTGTTCAACTATTTTTCTGCTTAAAATCCTCTCCTGGCCCAGTTGCCTACAGAATACAGCCAGATGCGTCATAATGGCACCAAAAGCCTTCATGATTTCTCTATTTCTCTCCAGCTATCCCAGCTTAGAACATTAAACAGCTGCACAATGAAGTCAACAGATTGATCCCAGAATGTTTTACAGGTTCAGTTCATTCAATCACTATTTATAAAGCACTTATTAAGTGTAATCACTGAGTTAGGCTCCAAAATACAGTGGTTAATAAGATATATTACCTGATCCATGAAAAATTTACACCTCTGCTAAGTACTTGCCATATCTGGCGTAAGTTTTAACATACCTGTTTTCCTTAACATATCTGTTCTGCTAGATGGTGCGCTAGAAGCTTGGTATCCCCAACACTAGAAAATAACAGGTATTCAATAAATGTTTGTTGAATAAATGCTCTGTTCATATCAGTAAAATAAATAATATATTCAACCAACTTTTAATGGACATGTACAATATTCCAGACACCGTGTTGGACACTGAGGATATAAATAGAAGTAAGCCACAGTCTTGCCTTCAGAAGAATCTGAAATAAAAGAACCCACACATGTAAAGCAAGCAAATGCAATAAAACATTACAGAAGCAATGTTTTTAATTTTTTGTTTGTTTGTTTGTTTTGCTGCACCATGCAGCATGCAGGATCTTAGTTCCCCAACCAGGGGTCGAACCCCTGGACCAGAGCCCCCTACATTGGGAGCACAGAGTCTTAACCCCTGGACCTCCAGTGAAGTCCCAGAGCAACGTTTTTTTAAAAAAAAATGTTCAAGAGTTACAAAGTGGGAAAAATAAACTCTGACTAAGTGAAGCAAAAAGGGAAGCGGTCAGAAGAAGTTTCATATAGGACATAAGTTTTGAGTTGCCTTCAAAGAAAACCAGGTGTTCACCAGGTGTACAGGATGGGGAGGAGCATTCCTGGCAGCAGAGCAAAGAGTGCAGCATGGGGCTTCCCTGGTGGCGCAGTGGTTGAAAGTCTGCCTGCCGATGCAGGGGACACAGGTTCGTGCCCCGGTCCGGGAGGATCTCACATGCCGCGGAGCAGCTGGGCCCGTGAGCCATGGCCGCTGAGCCTGCACGTCCGGAGCCTGTGCTCCACAACGGCAGAGGCCACAACAGTGAGAGGCCTGCGTACCGCAAAAAAGAAAAAAAAAAAAAAGAGTGCAGCATGAACAAAGGTATAGAAGTATAAAACCTTACAGCATGTTCTCTGGAGCTGCAAATGGTTTAGTATAACTTGAATGTACTGTTTGAAGAGAGGCCCATGAAGAAATAGGAGCTAGGAACTAGAAAAGCAAGGGGCAAGTTTCAAAAAGAATAGAGTGGTCAACAGTAGTGAGTGACAGAAAAGGGAAAAGTGAGATGGAATCTGAAAAAAAAAAAGTTGGCAGAATATGAAATTAGGTTCAAAGAAAGTAACTTGGCCCCTAAAATTCAAGGAGGGAACAGTTCTAGGATATAATGAGATCCATAATGTGGCCCTAAATGCAGACTGCTGATGTGGATGAATGAAGATTGTTGAATAGTTAGATTCTAGGAGATCAAAAAACAGATGAGCAGAATGTGCAAGTTACTTGTTATGATGCCAAGTGGTAAAGGAACGGAAGACTCTGTACCAGGCCCCAACATCATCTGTGAATAAGGGGAAATGAAGAGAGAGAGGCAGAGGTGGTTAATAAGGAGGTATGCACTGGCAAGGAGGAGGATTTTCAAAAGAAAGTGGCACCATAACAGTCTGGTAGTGGCCCACCAGAGCAAAGGAAATGGCAATACTTCCTCCAGGCTCCATAGTGCAACTGGGTGAAGAAAAATGGTGGGTCTACAGTAGAGAAGGATGAGGATGATGTGCTGTCCCTGGAGGGAAGTTAGATTTCAGTTTCAGTGAATGAGTAGAGACATCTCTGCTAAAATACTGAGAATGTGGGACATGTATATATAATGGAACAAAGTTAGGGACTGAGAGTTAGATACAGAGTTGGAATTCAGGCCTGAAGAAACTGGGAGGGGATAAGCATAGAGTATGTAAGGGAATGACACTTAAAGAGTTGACAAAAAGTGACTCAGAATGAGGAAATGTGGGGGACTGCATAAAGTTTGGCAATACACAACCTGTACAGCTACATACCACCCAAAGGGCTGCCAGATCATGAAGGGGCTTACAGGTCACGTGGTAGGAAGTTTGGATTTTATTTTATGTGTAACAGGAAACTATTGAAGGGCTTGTGTTACTTGAATTGCAGTGGAGATGGAGAGAAGTAGACAGTGGAGATGGAGAGAAGTAGACAGATTTGGGATATATTTTGTAGGAAGAAGTAACAGGTCTTGCTAATGGATTTTTATAGGCGTGAGAGGGACTCAAGAGGGAAAGAGGGGAATCAAGGATGATTCCTTAGGTTTTGGCTGAACAACTGGTTGGATGGTGGTTATTCATAATATGACGGAGAAGCTTGGGAGAGAATGGAAGTGGGATAGGACAGGTTTGGAAAGGGAATTCACAAGTTCTGTTTTGGGCATAAGTTTGAGATGCCTATTAAATACCCAAGAGAGGCATCAGGTGAAGCATCTGAGTGAGCAGCTTGTCCTGAGCTTAATGATAAATTAAGAATGCAGACAGAAAATTGAGAGTCATGGATATATATCACATAGACAGTATTAAAAGTCATGGGGTTGGATGAAATAACCTTGGGGGACAGGGTAGACAGAAAAGAGAAGAAAACCCAGGAAAAATTTGATTTCTTCATCTCAGACATCATGGCAGAGTTAGATGAATTCTTGCTAAAATTGCATGCTTAAGACCATCAGATGTACCTTATTTAAATGTGATTTGTACTTTTCTGCTCAAAATAGCTAGCAATTATTTTCTATTCTCATAAAATCAAGCCTATCTCCATCTCATTTCTAAGTCCTCTCTGTTCATGATCAACACTTAAGGATTTACTAAGCACTTCCCATTTGCTTGATATTGTAAGAGAGAATCTGGTGAACAAAAAAATTTTGTTTTCACCCTTAAAGAATGTGAAGTTTACATAGCAGTGTAGATGTGAATAGATGATACAATTGCCAGAAACAACTAGCAACATAGAATTTAGTGTTAACATATATCAGAATGCAGAGGAAGATGGATAATTGAGGCTTAATTCCTTGTTGTGGTACCTAGAGACAAAGGAAAACTCTACACATGTGCAGTTTCTCAGGATGTTCAAAGGACAAAAGGCCTAAACCATAACATATGTTGAAGAAAATAATCAATAAACAATTTATAATAGCATAGAAAAGAGTTTTATTTGCCAGACGGAGGACTATAGACTGGAAGACAGCCTCTCAGATAATTCTGAGGAACTGCTCCGGAGAAGCATACTCTTCAGCACAGTTTTATGTCTTATCAGAAGAAAGAACATCAAACAAGTCAGGGATACATTCTTACGTGGTTTCAAAAAAGAGAAAAAAGATAGCAGGTACACAGCGAATAGTATGGCCTTGGCACCTGGAAAGTTAGTCTTATCATTGAAGGAGTACCAGCTCTGGTGTCCCAGGAAAGGAGGCATTTAATATTATTTATTTACTTACTTATTTACTTATTACTTTTTGGCTGCATGGCATGAGGGATCTTAGTTCACGGGTCATCAAACCCACGCCCCTGGCAGTGGAAGCGCAAAGTCTTAACCCCTGGACCACCAGGGAAGTCCCTAATCTTTATTTTTAACATGGACATTCTTTACTTCTGGTCAACGTGCCCTTTTCTTTCATAATTAAAGAAGAGGTACAAAGTATGTTTCATTGGCCACAAACAGGCTAGTTAGCATAAAATTCAAGTTAACTCACAGATAAGCCAGAATGACTTCCCCCTACCTCAATATATGAAAACTCCTTTTACCAGTCACCTCTAATTTGTCAAATGCTTTCACGTTTGAAACTTCATTTTACCTTTGTTATCCTTCAAAGAAGTGGGTATAAAATGCTATTTTAATATATCAATTTACTGATAAGGAAAGTGAGGAACATTGAAATGACATAACTAAAGCTGGCAGTGAATAGTATAGTCGAGCCTAAATGCCATATCTATTCAAAACACATCTATGTGTACTTACTATCTACTAAATACTGAGCAAGGCACCTTTATTTGATCTTTACCTCCTCTCATCATTTTAATCATCATCTACCGAGCATTCCCTTTCAGTACTTCTCAGAGATAGATACATTAAAACTGTTGCTTTGTTGTTTTCGGCTTTTTTTTTTTTTTTTTTTTTTTGCCAAGAACCAGCAGATCTCTCTCACACACACACCAACACAGACACACACACACAGACACACACACACACACAATGGAAAACAAATATCAGAATATATGGAGTATCGTAGTTTGATAAGGTCATAATTTTATATAATATCTTCAAGCTACCTGTCTTTGAAGTCTCCCCTGGTGGGAGATAAAGATACCTTTAACTAAGGAAGTCTATCCAGGCAAAGAACTCAGTTTGGAAGCAAGTAAGGAAGAGGTTTTTTAAGAGTGGTTATTAGTGATTTATGGGCTTCTCTGATTGTGAAAATCTTCATTTTCAAAGCTTAGCTCAAGTGCTACCTCCACCATGAAGGCAATTCTGATGTATCAATTATTATTCATCAGTTCTTCAGTTTAAGTAATGCCTTGAAAGACAAGCTCATTTCAGGCAGCTGAAAGAAGAGGCTCTTCAGCAAAAGGCAGTTGGTTCTCCCATGAAACCATCATTACAGACTCATAGAATGATAAATAGAAACATAAACAGACAGGACTGTGAGTGAGTGCCTTATGACACTCTCGAGCAGAATGTAAAATTTTCACTTTGTTACTGTCAGCAGAGGCCAAGAAGATCTCCTAAGTGCTAGGCAACACACCAGGAATTAGAACGACACATAAGAAGATGCCCTGTTTGAGGGAGGATTTGGTGACGTCTTAGGGAAACAGATATGTAGTCAAATAATTACTATATGATGTGATAGACACATGCCACGGAATCAGCATACTGTTCAGAAAGGAATGATTAGCTCTGCACTACCCACTCCAGAATAACTCTAATCTCATCTACATATCCTCTCTCCCTCACTCCACTCCAGCTACATTTGGGGTTCTTTGAATGCTCCAAGTACGCTTCTGCCTCAGGGTTTTTGCACTTCCTATTCTCTCCACCTGATAGGGCTTCTCCCAGAAATCCACAACGGTTTACTTCTCTCCATTCAGGTCTCTACTTTTGAACCACCTCATTAGAGTGGCTTTCCCCGACCACTTGATACAGAATTGCATCCTATCCCTCTTCATCACTTTGCTCGGGGTCCCCCTTTCCTGCTTACCCTACTTTATAACCCTTATGACTATCTGACATACTGTACATTTATATGTTTATTGTCTGTCTCCCTTTCATTAGAATGAAAACTTCACAGGAGGAAGGACTTTGTTTTACTCATTGCTGAATCTACATAGTTTAGAAGAGTCCTTGGCACTTGGTAGGCCCTGCGTAAGTATTTATAGAATAAATAAAGAAATGGGGTTCAGGAAAGATTTCAAAAGTTGACTATATCTCAACAGACTTTAGAAATACACAAGGGATTATCTATCCCCTTCAGATAAGGGAGGCTGAGAATAGCAATACAGGAATGTTCAAAGGTTAGGGAGATTAAAACCACATGATTTGTTTAAATAGCATGAGATGGTGTGGCATTGGTGGTTTAAAAACACTTTGTGCTTCTATTAGGACCCACCTTTCCCTTGTAGGTGAGTTAATTGTTTACCACCCTTCTGCCTTTCTCAATAAATTGAGAGCTCTCAAGGGCAGGGGCTGTGCTTTACTCATACTTTTATTTCTTAAGTTCTTAAACAGCAGATATTCAATAATTGTTAAATAAATAAATGAAAAAATATGATGAAGCACTTAAAAAATGAACATAGTTTGACATACACAAATATGGAAAGGACCTCCAAGACAGTGCTGAGAAAAAAAAGAAACAACCAAACCAACCAATCAAATAAACAAATCTACACAATTATACATACAATATTGTACCCCTTAAGACTCATTAATTTCAGGTCCTTTCACGAAAACAATACACGTGTAGCAAATATGTATAAAATTTCATAATGCTGCACATGAAACAGAAAAACAAGGGCTACTTCTGGAAAGGAGGGTAGTGGATGAGAAGGTCTTTGACTTTTTGACAAAGAGAATGCATTATTCATTTTTTAGTTTGGCTTTTGTTTACTGTTAAAATTAATTTTTCAGGAAAGTGGGCATGAATTATGATTTCTTCTTTAATGAGAAACAGGGACTGATAAGGCGATTATGGATCAAGCCTGATACAAGTAAAGAATGAAACAAGGCCTTCCGGAAGATTTTAAAAAAACAAAACGAGAAAGAAAGCATCACACGCAGTAAATAACGACGGTGCACTCTCCAACAAAAGCAATACAGGTTATCAGAAAGAACGTTGGGGGAGGGGAATCGTAGCCTACGTAAAACGTCACGGGAGAAAGCCACGCTAAAAGGCAAGCGAGATCCCGTGGAGGCGGGGTCAACTACGGTGCGCAGGCGCAACCAGGCTCAGGTGGCCGCCGCCGCGGAAGCGAAGCCACCTAGAGACTCCGCGCTGCTTGGGTGCTGCTGCGCGTGCGCGGGCGCGGGCGGAGCGGCGCCGGAGTCGTGTTCTTTGCCGCCTCCGCCGCCGGGGCCACCTACCCCGGATTTGAGTCTCGCGCCTTCTTCGTTCGCTCGCCGGCGGGTTCGCGCCCCTGTCGAGACCCCGGGCAGCGAGGCTGGGGAAGGGTTGGAGGGGGCTGTTGATCGCCGCCTTTAAGTTGTGCTCGGGGCGGCCATGTCGGCCGGCGAGGTCGAGCGCCTAGTGTCGGAGCTGAGCGGCGGGACCGGAGGGGATGAGGAGGAAGAGTGGCTCTATGGCGGTACGGAACTTCCTGTCCCTTTTTTCTCTCCCGGGTTCTCTCAGGCCTCCCTTTCCGGCCCGCAAAAGGCCGGCGTCCTGGGGCCCTCTCACCGCCGCCTGGGGCCTCTTGCATGGAGCCTCATGCGGCCTGACTTAGGCCGAGCTCGGCGTGCGCGTCCCCCGCCCCCCTTGCCTCCTCCCGCCCAGCCCACGCCCCCAACACGCACCCACCAGGTGGCGGCTGGGACCCCGCTGGGCAGGGGGCTAGGGGCCGGGCCCCCAGCCTCGCCGTCCACTCCGCCCGGGCTTCTCGGCCGCCTCGCCTCTGTGCTCTTTTCCTCTTGTTTTCTTATATCGATTCTAAGCTGTGTTGGTGTGTCTCTTCTTGCCCCTTGACTGTGGGATGCCCTTCCTGTGCCAGGAACAGTCATTCTGTAATAATAGCTAAATAAAGTTGATGCTGTAAAACTAACGTCTTGTTTCTTGATGGTCAGTTTGTATGGACTGCACCTGCAAGGGTACCTCCTTGTGTGAAAGTCGTGCTTTAAAAATAATTAATTAAAAGAGAGAGAGAGAAAGAAAGAGATGGAATACATTATGGCCCATAAAGAAAACCCCGAATGTCTCCTGTATTAAGGTGAAGTTTTTCTTTTTTAAGAGACTGCGTTTTAACCCACATAGAAGTACCTCATGTCCCTTAGGCTTATGGTTTTCAGTATCACCTCGTGTATAGCTTTTTCATAAAATAAGTTTACTGCATCTTTTACTTCCCCCTTGAAAGGGACATCTGGCTTTTAACTTCCATGAAGTCACAGTCCCTTCTTGTCTGTTGCCGGTACCAGATTTGAAAGTTAATGTTTGTTCCTTGCCTAAAATGCGTATTCTTGATTGTCTTTAGGATAGTTTAGTAAAAGTGCACGTTTGGGCACCACGCAGCTCCTTGATAATGTGACTTCGACAAACTTTGATTTTGATAAACTTGTAAAATACTTTGGTGGCAAGATTTAGCATTCGTAGTACTGTTTGAAATGTAAATGTATAGGGTTTCTTTTACAAAGGTCTAGAAATCTGTAATACTTCTTAAGTTTATTTTTATAGAAGTAAAGTCTGACTTTTTTTATTTATTTTTCATAAAAGACATATCTTGTTAAGTCATTATAAGGTGATCTAACTTTGGATGTGCTTATAGGCCCATGGGACGTGCATGTGCACAGTGATTTGGCAAAGGACCTAGGTTAGTGCTTGTGATGATCACTTCAGATTTTCATAATACTGGTTTCTTTAAGAGTGGTTTGTTTGTTAATTTTATTTATTTATTTATGTATTTTTTTTGGTAGATGAAAATGAAGTTGAAAGGCCAGAAGAAGAAAATGCCAGGTTAGTGAAATTTCTTGTTGATGCTTTTGCAGATTGCGAGGTACGGTGCTTCTGTCGGCAGATTGTCAGAATTATTTTGTTATAATCATTGGTTTGATTACATTTTGACAAAGATAGCAAGACACTGAGTCCTTTATAGTTTATTACTATTTCAGGACGTAGTCTTATACCAATTCTGTTTATTTGCTAGTAGCCCAGGGGACAAAATGTTTTTGAAGTAAGGGTTTGGATATTTTTCACTATTGAGTAACTTTGTACTCTTAAATGAGCTCAATAGTGGAGTATACAGTATAACCATCAGACTACTAAGAAAAAAAGTTTTAACTTAAAAATTTTTTTTAAATAAAGAATTCCTTGAGTAACTACTTTTACAACTTAATATTTTTGATGGTGTAATGCATTGTGGTTATAATTTCAATGTTTCATATTTATTTAAAATTCGAAGTGGAATTAATGAATTTGTTATAAGATTGATTGCCTTTGTTAGATTACTAGAAAGGTCTGAGTATCATTTACAGAACATATCAGGGAGCCAGAAACTTATTCTAAATTTCAGAATCGCTCATGGGTACAAGTACATGGATATGCTGACATCACTGACCAGATGCCTTAGTGTCTTATAGTGGGGGAGGCGTGATTACAAAAAGGACTTTTAAAGAATATTTGGGTTTAAAAAGAGGGGAGGAAACGACTTCACACCCACTAGGATGGCTGTAATCAAAAAGACAGATAGTTAACAGGTGCTTGTGAAGATACGGAGAAATTGGAACCCTTATACACTGATGGTAAGATTGTAAAATGGTGCAACTATTATGGAAAACAGTCTGATAGTTCCTCTAAAGGTTAAACGTAGAGCTACCATATATAGCAGCATTATTCATAATAGCCAAAAAATGGAAATAACCCAAGTGTCCATCAAATGGATAGATTTAGAAAAGTGGTATATCCATACAGTGAAATACTATTTGGCAGTAAACAGAAATGAAGTACTGATATGTGTTACAACATGGATGAACCTTGAAAACATGCTAAATGAAAGAAGCCGGTCACAAAGAACTACATTTTGTGTTTCTTATTATATTAGATGTACACAATAGGTACATCCAAAGAGACAGAAAGTAGTAGTTACCAGGACAGGGGAAAATGGAGAGCGACTACAAATATATAAGGTTTCTTTGTGGGGTGATGAAAATGTTCTGGAATTAGATAGATACATACATACATACACCATTCTGTAAATATACTTAACCTTTCAGTAGTACACTTCAAATGAGTGGATTGTGTGGTACATGAATTGTATCTCAAAGCTGTTATTTTTTAAAAAGTTAATGGAGGGAAGAAGTGAGAAGTGGAAACAGCTCAGGGGGTGCTGAGATTATTGTTCCTTGCTTAAAAATACCCCTATAGGACTTCCCTGGTGGCGCAGTGGTTGAGAGTCTGCCTGCCGATGCAGGGGACGTGGGTTCGTGCCCCGGTCCGGGAAGATCCCACATGCCGTGGAGCGGCTGGCCCGTGAGCCATGGCCGCTGAGCCTGCGTGTCCGGAGCCTGTGCTCCGCAACGGGAGAGGCCACAACAGTGAGAGGCCCTTGTACTGCAAAAAAAAAAAAAAAAAACAAAACCCTATGTTGGAAGAATTTTTTTGTTTTTATTTATTTATTTATTTTATTCATTGCTGTATCATCTGAAATCTTGTCATTTAGGGTTTTTTGGTTTTTGGTTTTTTGTTTTTGTCCGCCTTTGGTGGCATGCAGAACATCCCCCTGGGATCGAACCCCCACCCCCTGCAGTGGAAGCTTGGAGTCTTAACCACTGGACCACTAGGGAAACCCTTGTCATTTAGTTTTGAAATGGATATATCCAACCCAGTTCCAAACCCTACTTTTAGTTAACCACAGAGTTGGGATTTGTGTAGTTTAATAGTTATGAAAGTAATATTTCTTCATACTCTGATTTTTCAGTTGATCAAGAAATTAATGATAACAATCAGATATACATTTTTGTGAACTAATTTTTATTTTACTTTGTTAATATTCTTGGCTATAATTCTTGAAGCTTATTTTCTGATTAAATATTCCTTAATTCCTCAATACACAGCTTGATTAAATTGATTGGAGAGGAACCCTTCTCCCTTCCCTATCACTGTCAAAATGTCTTCATATTCCTTATTAACATTTTATTTGGAAAGCTATTAAGTTTATTTCATCCAAAGGAAAAGATCTACCCTTAAAATGTTATTTTTCTAGATAAAGCTTATAATTTTATCATGTTTCTAGTGTTTTAATGGTGATAGAGAATTAAAACTTTCAAAAGTCTATTGGGGAAGAGAGCTCTGCCAAACCTGTGTTCTACTATCCAGTGCAGTACCTACTTCGTTGCCCTAACTGAGCCGAGTCTTTGCTATTAGTTTTCCCCAGCTTCTTTGTGATTGGCCCATTGTTAAAACTGTTCTTAGCCATTGCACTGTGCTGTCTCTGATTGTCTTGTTTTATTTCAAAGTTGTGGCAAAACATACTGTTTTGTGACATAAAGAACAAGCTCAACTTACATCTGAGAAATGCACTGAATAATTATAATTGCATTTTTTGGGGGGGAGGGTCAAGCATTAGAACTATGAAAATTTAACAGATAAGTTTTCAGGTTTTGTCCTTCATTTTGCTTTGTTTGGAGATTGTGTTACAGAATACCACTATAGAGATTAAATTGGTTTATATAGAAACTACTTGACAAAAAGTGAAGTTTAGAAGAGATTAGCAGAAACCCAGTGAAAACAGCTTTGCACTATATCAACATCTGGACATTTTCCCTAGAAATGCTACTAAATAATTGTCAGTTGCCTTGTATTTCAATTTCTTCATCTATAAAATGAGGTTAATGGTTAATTCCCACTTTCAAAATCATAATTATTAAAAATATAAGGAACCATTTGCACCGTGGTACTAGAAGTTTTATTTCATGGTTAATGGCCACATGCTTGAGTCTCTTGAGAATAAGTGTTTATTGTTATATGTCAATTTTGTTGTAACAGGGCAAATTCAAGTATTAACTGGCTTTAAAAAAGTAATTATTTTTTAATGCATCAAAATTAGGTCTGGACCTCCTTAGTGTCAAATTGGAAGGCAGTCTTTACATGAAAGTAAACTTTTTTTTAAATCTTAAAATTTGTTTTTTATACAACAAAGGACATATATCCAATAAGACAGATGAAACAGAAAACTAGGAAGAAGCATGTGTGTTAACTCAGTACTGAGTTAACGTCATCATACTGCACATCTGAGTTCCTTGGGCACCAGGGAAAAGAGGAAACTGTGTGTTACATAGCCCTTGGCAATTCCTAGGGTACCTTGAAGTTCAGTGTAGTTTTAGGATAAATAAAATTGATCAAGTATGATGCATATTTTAAAAATGTAAAAACTCAAATTATACCCCACCGTCAAGTTGCAAATTTGGCCTCGTTAACAAATTGTGGAGGCAATTCCATTCTACTTCCAGTGTTGAGTGTACACGTTTTATGTAGGGCATTAGGAATAGCAGAATAGGACAGGCAGTTTTTACCATCTTTTTTCGTCTCTGGTGGAGACAGTAATTTCAGGAAACTATCAGACATAGATTAAAAATACTAGCATGCTCCGTCTGTACTTCAGAAAAGTAATACCAGTTGTGTACTTATTTTTGTTGTTATAGTGCTAACCCTCCATCGGGAATTGAAGATGAAACTCCTGAAAATGGCGTACCTAAACCGGTAACATAAGGCTTTGAGATCTGGTTACTTATCTGTTTAAAATCTTTATCAATAGCTTCCCGTTCACTTAGGAAGAAAACCAGAATTTAACATGACTGCCAATATTTTGCATAATCGGGCCCCTTTTATATCTCCTGTGTCATCTGGTGCCGTCAAAAAAGTGTAACCATGAGAAGAAATAGTGGGAGGAGAGTTCAGATGAAATGGGGCATGTGCAAAGGCTTGATGTTTGTTGCTACCAAGGTCAATTGACCACTGGGTGAGCCTGGTTTTCAAAGCAGACATTGAGTTTTTCAACTCAAGTTTTTTAGCAAAAATTATTTTTTATATAAATGACAGTCTGACCTCATGCCTGTTAAAAGTGATATTTTGGGGGGTGAACAAATCATCGGTCCCATGAGTATTTTAACGTTTTAATCTTGTAAAAAGAAGGAAATTCTTATTCTGCAAGCTTGAACTTGTATACAAAAAAGTATTTAGCCTTGGTGATCTACTTTTTAAATTTACTATTATGTGACTAAGCACAGAACAGCCTTTTAGAGCCAAAATAAAGCTTTCACAAATGTCCCTACTTTTACTCATAGAAACAAAGTATTCCCTCAGTCATTTGCACGCAGGACCTTTTCTATGTGTACATGAATGTCAAGAATAAGTGAGCTGCTTTTTAACTATTTGGTGCTTTTAACGGTGACACTGTGACCCTTAAAATTAGTTGTTTTCCCTTTACCTTCATGTTCTTTTTGCTAAGAATTCCTCAAATATTTTAAAAATATCTTCTAGGTATTTTAGTACATTGCCTTAGATCCTTTGTGCAAGAGGAGCAGTTATAAATAGTAGGAAAAAATACATGTGTTATTTACAAACAGACAATGTTGAAAAAAGGGTTTACTTCACATTCTTATCCCTTTTTATCATTGCAAAACATCAAAGTTGTAAATGAGTTGAAGTAGGTAGTAGAACTTTTTCTCTAGAATTAGCTCAAAAAATGCAAAATGGTTACCTTTTCAGTTATTTATATCAGACGTTGAAATGGATTATTGAGTGTATTTTGTGGTTGTTTATGTTGATATAGAAAGTGACAGAGACTGAAGACGATAGTGATAGCGACAGTGATGATGATGAGGATGATGTTCATGTCACTATAGGAGACATTAAAACGGGAGCACCACAGTATGGGTAAGTTATTTTTAAGTAACAACTGTGTGCTTAAATCAAAGGTAGTGTGTCTATATCAAACAATTGGTGGTTGATTCCAATGTTATTACATTTTTTCATCTTACCATGATATGAAAGAACTCGTTAAAATTTCACGTGATGAGTTGCTAAGACAGTAGGTAAAAGCTGTTGACATAAGAAAAAAATACTTGTAACTATCTTTGGTGATGGATGTTAACTAAACTTATTGTAATCATTTTGGCAGTTTATATATATATCAAATCATTATGTTGTTTACCTAAAATTAATACAGTGTTATATATCAAGTATCAATATATCTCATGACTAAAAGGAATTTCACCATGAAAATATTTTTTTCTTAAACATAAAGTTAATTAGGTAAAGTTACATGGAAGCAGCAGTTTTTGATTCCTGAAATTGAAATGTTTTTACAAATGAATTGAGTGATACAGATTTTTTTTTTTTGGGGTGGTGCACAGGCCTCTCACTGTTGTGGCCTCTCCCATTGTGGAGCACAGGCTCCGGACGCGCAGGCTCAGCAGCCATGGCTCACGGGCCCAGCCGCTCCACGGCATGTGATATCCTCCCAGACTGGGGCTCGAACCTGCGTCCCCTGCATCGGCAGGCGGACTCTCAACCACTGTGCCACAAGGGAAGCCCCAGATTTTTTTGTTTGTTTGTTTGTTTATTTGGCTGCGTTAGGTCTTAGTTGTGGCACGCGGAATCTTCGTTGAGGCGCATGGGCTCTTCATTGCAGTACGCGGGCTTCTCTAGTTGCATCATGCGGGCTTAGTAGCAGTGCGCGGGCTTAGTTGCCCTGTGGCATGTGGGATCTTAGTTCCCCTACCAGGGATACAACCTGAATCCCTTGCATTGGAAGGCAGATTCTTAACCACTGGACCACCAGGGAAGTCCCCAGATTCTTCAAGTAGAATTAGAAAACCTTAATTTGCTGTTTACATCTATATTGTTCTTACATTTTATTACTTATCCAGACTTCAGTTTAGGTTTTTAATTTTTTTTGTCTGATAAAAACAATATCAAAAGTATTTCTTTTTGCTTTTCATAGTGTATTTTTCAAGTGGTTAATTATCCTGTATGCTATTTATGCCAATAGGTTGTCTCAAAGTTTATAGTCTGTAAAGCTGGATCAAGTGAATGGCCTGTCATTGACTCATTGAGCACATAAAGAATCTTACAGAAAGATTGGAAGGGAATAAAGTACATATTGTGATTTTGTTATGGTGGTAAAATATGAGTTGACGTTTTCTCTATCCTTTTCAGATTGGATGTATGATGTGGTACTAGTGCGTTGGGAATATAAAGTAAACTTTTCATTAATTGCACTATAGTTCATTAAGTAGCCTTATCTGAAATGAACCAATATATACATAAATCCTTTTGAATTTTTTATTTCTTCAGTAGAGAAATTTTTTCAAAAGTTATTTCAAGGAGCTTAAAGGTAATTCAGTTGTCATAATCAGTTTTGCATTATAATAATGACTGCTGATGTAATTTTAAGACCCTAGCAACTTTTTTAGGGAGCAGGTTTGAGAAGAGACTAAATTATTCAAGTTAGGATAACTCTTGATGTTCTCCTCATCCCCAGTTAAAGTAAATAATTAGTGTTGAGCTATGATATTAGTAAGCCTTTATGCTAATAGGCTTTTATCCATCTGCATTATGCAGAAGGAACACTAACATAATACTATAATAATCAATTGCATATTTAGTAAATACTTATATTTAATATAAAATTATTTGTATTTTCAAGTACAGAACAATTAAAGCAAATGGTGATTACTTTTTATTAATATGACCAATTTTGGGGTGGGACTTGCATGCAAATATTAAATACATATAGACTCCCATAGTACTTTATCTGAACTTTATTTCTTATAACAAAATTTCCGGTTTCATGGATTGAATTATGTTTGCACATGTTTATTACCTTTAGATTCTAAATTCTTTGAGTGGTTTATGAATTTTCCTATTCCTTACATTGCCTTAAATATAGTAAGTAGTAAGTGTTTATTCACTAAATTGACTGCGTGTTAAAAACACAATTGTCTTTGAACTTTTTTTTCTCAACATTGATTACGAAAATTTTCGAACACTCGAAGTTTAAGGAACTGATGTGAACACCCATTTATTTACTCATCACCTGGATTATACAATTTACATTTTGCTGTGTTTGCTTTATCACCTATCTATCTACCTACCTGCCTATCTCCATGCCTCCACCCACTCATCAATCCATCTTTTTTATTTTGTATTTCTTTTTTAAAATTATTTATTTATTTATTTAGTTGTGCTGGGTCTTAGTTGCGGCTTGCCGGCTTCTTAGTTGCGGCACATGGGCTCCTTAGTTGTGGGATGCAACGACTTAGTTGAGGCTTGCATGTGGGATCTAGTTCCCTGACCAGGGATCGAACTAGGGCCCCCTGCATTGGGAGCGTGGAGTCTTAACCATTGTGCCTCCAGAGAAGTCCCCTTATTTTGTATTTTTTATGCATTTCAAAGTAAGTTACAGATCTTTCTGAAGCGTATAAAGCTTGTTTAACCTTAATATCTCAAGATATATCCATTGATAAGTGAAAGAAAGCCAGGGAGAAAATAAAATTTGATGAATATTTACTTTGTGCACAGCATTTCAGAGGCAAATTTAAAGAGCAAATTGTTTTCAAGGAACAATACTAAATTGGTTTATTATAAGCTGTTAGAAGGTAAAGACTAGAATTTCTTTTAAGTGACATACTTTTGTTACAGAGTTTATTGTATCTGTAAGTAAGGTATGAGGAAAATCAAATCTTAGGGTAGGAATAACTTACCTTGTATAGAGGAGTGGTTTCTTAGCTGTATCTTTGAAATTCAGCCGCTCATTCATTAACACTTTTCAAAGGCAGTTTGTTTGGCACTCTAATAATTGATGATGGGAATATCAATTGTCCTTATTTATCAAAAGTAGTGAGGGAGATAGACGTGTGAGCAGATACTTTCCTTGCAGTGTAAGTGCTTGAATAGAAACATGTACAGGGTGATTGGAAAGCTTTGAGAGGACAGTTGCTAAAAGTGCATGTGTTGAAGAGAAGATCCTAGAGGAGGTAATATATGAATTTTTTTGAATAATTGTCGAGACAGAAGGAAGAGGACTGATGATTTTGGCAGAGGAAACTACTTAGATGTAGTGGAAGCATGACTTAGACGAACCACAAGACTGGAGGATAAGGTAGATGAGAGAGGATGCTTGAAACCACAGAAGAGGGGAGTTAGGATGTTTTTGCCGTGCTATCATGGAACCCTTAAAGGTTTTTAGGCAGGTCACATTGTTTGAAAATATAACTCTAGCAGTAGTAGTTGAGATGGACTAGATAGAACTTAGTTAATAGATTTGAAGTAATCATCCAGATGGGATGATAGTCGAAACTAAACCAGCAGCAGTAATATAGGGATAGATGGAAGAATTCAATATATTTGAGTGAATAATAAATGGAAATAACATGGGTAATGGGTTGGTTGTAGATGGAAAGGGAGACAAAGGATTCAGTGACTTGGAGCTTTCTAGAGTAGTTCAGTGTCTGTATATAACAGTGTATTACCATATATGGGTGAGGTGGGAGGAGCAGGTTAAGATAAAATTTTTTGATACATTTATTTTTAAGTTTTTGTAGACATCCAAGTATATAGGATCTAGCCCCTAGAGAAGCCTGAGACCTCATGGTGGGTGCTATTGAACGGTGGTATCAGATTTACTTAAGCGCAGCTTTCCAGACAGCTGAGGTTCTTTACACACAATGAATGTGAAGGCTTGGAGGCATTAAAAAAGAAAAGTAATGTTTTAAAGGTCAGAATGGGGAAGGAAGGAAAGTAGCTGGGTGGGAAGCAAAGAAGTTCATTTAATGAACTATGGTAAGCCTTTTATAAATACTGTTTTGGTTTATCCTTTAGCAGTTCTGTAGGAGGACCATTTGGAGACAGTCCTTGGTTTTTGTATATTGACTTTCGAACAGCTAGGACTTTTGTACATCATATATAGATACCTCAAAGTGCTTTGGCTGTGCTGAATTTAGCTTGTTGAAATGTAAGCATCATGCGGCAGGAAGCATATTTGTCCAGCTCCTCATCCTCTCTCCTTGGCTTAGAACTATATGTGATGTGTTGCTGGTGCTTAAGCACTTATTAGAGAATTAGTCAATGAGATGATTAAACCTTTCAAGTTGGTAATGATAGTACAACTTGACAGTGACAGTTTATTTTAGGCTCCTTCATCTTGCATTTATAGTAGTGGATCTTTATACAATTATTTGAATATTTTATTGAATATCCTTATTTTTTTAAGCAGAATAACCTAGGTCTCATAAATTTAATACATTGGAGGCAAAAGATGGAAATTGTTAGGCAGACCAGAAGCAGTGAGTTTTCACAAGTCCAGTTGAATGACTGGGAGGCAAGGAAGTGAAAACAAGGCATGTGAACTATTCTTCCCTTTCCAGCCAAATTTCTCGAAAGTTTGTTAGAGTGGGGTATTGAGTTAATCGCGGGTAGGTTTTTGAGATGGAAAATTAGTGAGACTTTTAAAAAATATTTTTTTATCTTCTATTAAGCAAGTGACAGGCTTTTTAAATTAGTTTAAAACATTTTCTAAAATGTTTGAGTTAGTGTCAGTCTATCTAGTTAATATGTGTATATAATTTATGTGTACATATTGAATATATTCTGCTTTTGTTTACTTTAAGCATCTCAGGATAATTTTTTTGATTTTGCTTTTAGGAGTTACGGTACAGCACCTGTAAATCTTAACATCAAGACAGGAGGAAGAGTTTATGGAACTACAGGTAAAATTTGTATTTGCAGTTGCATCAATAGAAAATAGGGCATATATCTGAATAGGTCATGAATAGATTTTAATAGCTATTACAGCTCAATTAAAAAGAGCAGTTTTTGACCATATATCATAGAATGGGCACTTTTCTATAAATGGCTAGATAATGAATAGTTTAGGCTGTGTGGGTCACATAGGGTTCCTGTCGTGTGGGGGGGGCGGTTTTTTGTTGTTGCCGTTGTTTTTTGGTTCTACAACCCTTTCTTACAGTTCACAGACTGTACAAAGACAATGATTTAAAACATGGAAATTAACTTCTTGGTACAGGAATCCCTTATTATAAAAAAGTCTCTAATCTCTCTATTTTATCTTATAGCTACACCATAAACTTTGACCTCACTTTTTATTTGTGGTAACCATTACTACTCTGTTTGGAATCTTGGCCGTATTTAGTGCTAATAGTAGTAAAAAGGTGTCATTGTTTTCTGTTTGTCTCTGGTATCTCTCAGCTTCTTATTAATATAGTTCCTTCACCATTTTGTAATTTTCTAAAGTAGGAACGAAAGTCAAAGGAGTAGATCTTGATGCACCTGGAAGCATTAATGGGGTGCCCCTTTTGGAGGTAGATTTGGATTCTTTTGAAGATAAACCATGGCGTAAACCTGGTAAGATTATTGTGGATTATATCAGTTTCAAAAGATTTTTAGTCTAAACTATTATTAGAAAAGGTTTTTTTTAGCATCAGTTTAGAATATTATTTTTTAAATGTAATTTTCATTATCTTAAGCACATGAGTAATAACCTGTATTATTAAATCTTACAGGTGGCCTAGCATTGTATAAAAGTAGACTTGCATATTGTTTTATTATAATGCCAATTCTTTTTTTTTAACATCTTTATTGGAGTATAATTGCTTTGCGATGGTGTGTTTCTCCTTTATAACAAAGTGCATCAGTTATACATATACATATGTCCCCATATCTCTTCCCTCTTGCATCTCCCTCCCTCTCACCCTCCCTATCCCAACCCTCTAGGTGGTCACAAAGCACGAGCTGATCTCCCTGCGCTATGCGGCTGCTTCGCACTAGCTAGCTAAGTTACGTTTGGTAGTGTATATATGTCCATGCCACTCTCTCACTTTGTCCCAGCTTACCCTATAATGCCATTTCTAAAGGGGGTAATTTTGATCAAAAATTTATATAGTCCTGTTGCTTTATGGTAGTAATTGGGAGAATTGGTAAAATTAGATGAGACTAATAGAACTCTAAATTTATTTTTACAGTTTATTATATTTTATGTGCTGCATAAAAATAGAATTGAAATATTCGTATACTAAAAGTGTGTTTTATCTTTAGGTGCTGATCTTTCTGATTATTTTAATTATGGGTTTAATGAAGATACCTGGAAAGCTTACTGTGAAAAACAAAAGAGGATACGAATGGGACTGGAAGTTATACCAGTTACCTCTACTACAAATAAAATTACGGTAATTAGTAAATATTCCAAAATACCCCAGCCTTTTCTACCATCCCAGTTTTACTCCCTAAATACATCAGTTTTTCCCTATAAAGGTGGTTAAATGCTATATGATAGTTTAAAAATTCCATTTTACCTTGTTTGTTTTTTTTCCCTTCCTTCCCTTTCACAGTTTCATATTAATGATTATCTGATGTTTTTAGTTTCAATTCACAGACTAGCCACAGCTGGTTTGTCTTTATGTGGCCTATCAATTAAAAGTTATGTGGTATCTTAATGGGGAATATGTTATTTAACTTAGGCCGAAGACTGTACTATGGAAGTTACACCAGGTGCAGAGATCCAAGATGGCAGATTCAATCTTTTTAAGGTGAATTTTAGTAAATTATCCTTGGTTGCTCTCATTTTTTGTTCTTGAGTCTGCTCCCATACCACTACTCGAGGGACAAGATTAAAGTGGAAATAGCTACCTTTTTTCCAAACCTTCAGCTTCCTGGTGACTTACAAATTTGCTGATTGTTGTTTTATCTCCACTTTTGCAAGCATGTGAATTATAGCCTATTATACTAACAAATGCAAAGTAAAACTATTCTTGCTATATGTTGTGATTTTATTTTGAGTCAAGTGTGTGTTTGCTTGTAGGATATAAAAGTTCATGCCAACAGGCTAAGCACTCATTGTAGATCCCGCTATAATCTTTATCAGAATTGGAGACTTATTTGTCCTAATTTTCTGTTAAAAAATGGTAAGGTAGATGACATACTGCTTATTATCTGTATGAGACTGAAATCATTGGTGTAATGTCTTCTGCAGTTTAAGATGGCTCAGGAATCTTAGGTGTTCTTTGCCAGTCGCCAAGAAAGACTCAACAAAATTAGGGTAAAGTCATTGATTTTTTAAATTAATATTAAAAGGAGCAGGTTTAATGAGGGACTTGCAGGTTGATACGACTTGGGTATCAAGTCTGACTTCTGGCTTCTCCATTCCATAGGATCAGTCCCAAGAATAATAATATATTTTCATACTTGTGTGATACACAGCAGCCTACAAACTTTTTTCAAAATCTGATTGTAAACTCTTCTTCCTTTACCTTAATTCTTAATTCTTGATTCTTGTATTGAGTGACACTGGGATGAAGACTGGGAGTGACTTTTAGATTGGGTTACATACCCAGGGAACTTTTGTGGGCAGGAACTTCTCTGTGTCCCGTTTGGGGCTACAGCCCAGTCCACCAAAATACTGCCTTATGCAATGCATGTGCTATATCCGCAGATGTAGCCGCTCTGCTGGACACAGTTCTGTATAGAGAATTTAATTTTAATTTACATCCTACTTTGGGTAAGTATTTGGTTCTTGTTCTGCTGTAAATATTTTGAAAGTGTGTGATGATGTCTATCTTATTTTAAATGGTCATCAAGTTCTTTTTGGTGATATCTACTTATTGAGACATTGAATATATTGTTTTTCATGATTGCAATGAATAGTTAGAAAAGTTATCTTGATGAGGAAATAGTTTGTTTGCAATGGTGCTTATAATTTTCTTCTAACAGAAATGAGAACTGCCTTTTTAAACTGCCAGCTTCTCTATGCTTTGTCTTTTTGCAGTAAACTTCTAAAACTAAAGGATAAAAAGAAACTGTTAGGGTCTGGTCTCTTATTGAAGGTAGCCACTGTGAATAAGTTACATACATAGTCTACTGAAAAATTATTTTGAAGTTTCTTTTGATCATGTGAGAGGATGTCATTGTTCAATTCTGATTTATTTAATTCTGAATGAATAAGGACTTGAATTTAACAGGTATAGTCAAATTAGTTAAGAAATCAGCTTTATTGGATCAGAGAGTTATTTCTGGAGAAGAACAGAAGACTTGGCTTTGTAGAGTGTGGTTTAATTTTAGAAAGCCTAGAAACCAGAAAGATGAATTGGAGGAATTACTCCCTGTTAGTGATCAGGAGAGTGACTTATAGTAACAGTATTCTGGCAGCAGTGTATGGTGTGGTTGGATGAAGTCCAAGCTCTTGTCCACTTATCTACCATTTGAACTATAATTATTAGGATTGGTGAGAAAGAGATAGAAGGAAAAAAGCTTGCCCAGCTTTCTTGATGTATCTGAGTACCTTCAGTGTGCCCAGCACTGTGCTAGATGCTACAGTAAAAGAGGGTCTTTGTATTCAAGGAGCTCATGATCTGAATGATGTGTACATGTGAACTAATAACCATGATGTATTGTGACAAGTGTTAATGTTGTATTGATAAAATGCAGTAGGGAGTTCAGAGGAGAGATTGGGTTATCCTGCATTGCAGAGTCTAGAAGGATTCAAATGGGATGTGATAAGTGAAAAATGAGTGAGTTTTCATTAGTAGGAGACAGAGGAGTATAGAACATTGTAGGCAGAGAGAGCAATGTGAACAAAACCAGATAGCATTAAAGGAGAGTTGGGGTAGATGAGACATAGAGGAGAGAAGCCTGGAAATGGTAGAAATGATGAGAAAGATCTTAATCTAAAACTAGCTTGCAGACATATGTATGGGCAGTAGGAAGCCATTTGAAAGTTTTTGGGTAGGAGAATAGTATGAGCAAATCTGGTTTTTAGAAAAAGAACTGGTACCAGGGTAAGCTATAGAATGTAAGAGGGAAAAAGGGAGACAGAGACTAGAATGGGAGCTGTTGGAGTACTATAGGTATGAAATGAAGAAAGACCCAGACTGATACTGGTGGATGGACAAAGGAACAAATTTAAGAATCAAAATTTTAAGTTATTTTCATATCTACTACAAAGATATTTTTTCATCCTTAGTCAAGTGAGAGGCAACTCATCAGCATCTTTAAAGTAATTTTTTTTTTTACTTTTTATTAAGTAAATTTTCAAACATTCTAACAGGTAGAATAGTACAAGTGAACTGCCATGTGTTTATTATGGAAGTGTCTCAAGTGACTTATCAACATTTTAACATTCTTAAAGTCTTTTGATATACTTTAATATAAAAGATTTTTAATATATTTTTTAGCAAAATGAAAGATGAAATTTAATAAGTATAAAAATAAAATCACTCAATTGGGTACAAAAGCAGTTGTATAACTACATAATTTGGGGTTAGGGCAAGAGAGGAGTGACTAGTGAGAATGGGTGCACACCTGCATAGATGTTTTTTTTCCTCTGTGGAAGCATGTATGAGTTTTGTCACTAGTGTTGTGAATTTCATAAGCATGTGTCTTGGTCTGTTATCAGTCATTGTACCAAGCTTTCATTTGTACCTTTTTAATCTGGAAGTACATATCCTTCATTTCTGGGATCTTTTCTTACTTTGTTATTATTATTATTATTATTTTTACTTTTTCTCTGCTTTCATCTGCCTTTTGGACCTCTTATTCAAAAATTAGACCTCCTTATGCTGGTTCCTTTAATTTTCTTAGTTTTTCTCTTCTCCTTTCTCTTTGTTTTCCATTATCTGGGAGATTTCTTCAGCCTCAGAATGCTTCTGTTCACTTTTTCATTTCTGCTATTGTATTTTTGAATATCCAAGAAGATTTTCCTTCAGTATTTAACTTTAACCTATTCGTATTCATGCATGCAGTAATGCAGTATTTTTTCCTCCCTCTATCTTTCAGAAGATCTTAATGTTAGATTGTTTCTGTTAGGTTTTCTTTTTGTGCATGGTCTGTTTTCTACAAGTTCATCTTTAAGTTTGTTGTTTTGGGCTTCTGACTTTGACTTTTCTCAAGTATTTGTTGATCCTTGCCCATTATTAACTGGGCCGCTGAAAAGGTGATTGGAAGCTCTGTGCATGTGGGTAGAACTTGTTGACTGTAGGCTTTACTGTAGGGCTAAGTTTTTCTCACAGTCTCCGATGTCAGTATCTTTATCTTTGTTTTACTTTTTGTTTTTTCTTTTTGTGATAATCTGAGTTTTCAGAGAAGGCATTCTAGTATCCTGCCTAGAGGGTTTATATTTATATTTGGCTGCTTGAAATGTTCTGGGAGCTAGAGTTGTCAATTCCTGAATCTTTGTGGGTCTTGCTGTGAAAATCAGTATGTCTTTGCTTTCTCATTGCTGACTTAGGATTCAGATTCTTTGGTCTGCTCAGTTACTATTTTTTTGTCTGCCTTCAAAGTCCTAACTTCTGTTGCCTTCCCAGTCTTTTTGTTCTTGTGGGTTGAAACAAAATTGTAATAAATAATTTATGTGATTTTCTATTTTTTCTTTTTTCATCTTAACATGTAAATGTTTTCCTAGGTTATTAAAGTTTTTTGATAAATAACACTTTATAAATAGTTGCATAATCCATTATTTGGGTGTTTCACAGTAATTTCTTTTTAGATATTATTTTGTAGTATTAAACTTTTATAAATAATGCTGTGAAGGGCAGTTGAAGGAAGTTTTACAAAATAATTAAGTTTCAGCAAATTTGAGTAAAAATATGATAATTTGTTTTTATAAAATAAGTCATAATATCTTACAGTCATTTCTTAAAATATTAGATCATGTGGAAAAAATAATCTCATTATGTTGTGATTAAACAAGTTTTGAGTCTGTAATGCTGAGTGCAACATCTGAAGACAAAGTGATAATGATAATGCAGGTTGATTAGGAGGGTTGCTAAAATGGTGAAGATTTTCAGAATTGTTTACTATAATAAGTATATTATGAAGAAATTAACAAGAAAGGAAAACTAAGTTAGGAAACACAAGCAAGTTTTACATGTTTGAAAATGTATCTTGTCTTCCTGATACCTTTTCTCACTTTTTCCCCTATTGTAAATACTCTTTAATTTGTAATCTCTTGCCCCTCTTTCTACCTCTTTCCAACCCTTCTCCCTTCCTCCTTCCCAATTTTTATTATTTATTTGTTTACTTACGTGTTTGTTTATTTTTAAGATTTAACATTATCTTTATTACTTTCTTTGAATTGCCTTTCCAGAGATATTCATCTTTATGTAGTTTTTGACAGAATAACATTAATACCCCACGTTTATAAAGTGGTTTCCCATTATCTCACCTGGTCATCACAAGAGCTTGATGAGATAGACTGAGTAGTTGTTACTGGTATTTGATAATAGGGATAGAAGGATTAAAGACTTTCTCAAAGCCTCAAGAGCAGAGACTAGAATCCAGGCCTTCTGGTGCCCAGTAGAGCTCCCTTTCTGTGAGACCAGATTTGCTGCTCTGCTCCAGTACTAGGGTTCCAGTTGCTCTCCAGATCCCAACTTTTAATTGAGCATTGTCTATGCCAGGAAGTGTCTTAGGCTTGGGTGGAGAGGGGAGGTAAGCATTATAGACATAGACTTTGTGGTCTTAAGAGTTTATCTGACTTAATGGGAAAGATAGGTAGTAATTAGATTATCATGCCAAAAATTATATAAACTCCATGTTCTATGAAAGACTTTAAAGAAGTGACATTTAAAGCTGAATCCCAAAGCCAATCAAATAGCAAATATATTTGAGCACTCATTACATGCCAGGCAGTGTATTTAGGCACTTAGGATACAGATTTGTATCCTTCCATGTCTTCAGAGATCCTATGTTATAGTGGCAGCAGGCAGACAATAAACATAAAATAAGAGGACTTAAGATAATGTGAGAAATTTTATGAATAAAATGCAAAATGTTATGATAGAGATAATATGATAGAGATTGGGATTGGCCACTTCAAGGAGACATTTGAACAATACTTGAGCCATGATGATCTTTTAAAGCAGAATGAACATCTAGTGCAAAAGCCCTCATAAAGGAGGAACTTATCTGTTAAAAAGAACAAGAAGAAAGGCCATTGTGACTGGGCGTAGTTAAGATAAGTTGGGGAGGAATAGAGGAAAACAAAGTTGGAGAGGTAGGCAGGGCCCATACCATAAATCCTTGTAGGCCGTGATAAGTTTAGGTTTTATTTTGTTTGCATCGGAAAGTTATTGGAGAATTTTTTTTTTTTTTTTTTTTTGCTGTACACGGGCCTCTCACTGTTGTGGCCTCTCCCGTTGCGGAGCACAGGCTCCGGACGCGCAGGCTCAGCGGCCATGGCTCATGGGCCCAGCCGCTCCGCGGCATGTGGGATCTTCCCGGACCAGGGCACGAACCCATGTGCCCTGCATTGGCAGGCGGACTCTCAACCACTGCGCCATCAGGGAAGCCCCTATTGGAGAATTTTGAGCAGGGGAGAGACATGAGCTGATTTATATTTTTAATAAGATTGCTTTGGCTGTGTACAGAGGACGGATTTTAGAGAGGTAAGGTCAAAGCAGAGACACAGTGTAATAGAACAAATGAGATGTGGTGGTGGGTTTGACCTGAGTTTTAGGAGTGGACAGAATGGTAAGTGGTTGAATTTGGTATATATTGTCAAGGTAAAGTTGACATTGATTGTTCATATGTATTGGATCATTGCTAGTTTTGTTTCTGTTTTTATTTTCTTGAGCAACTTGGTGCCATTTATTCATAGGAAGAAGACTTGGGGAGGATCAGATTGGGGGATAGCGGGAAATCAGTAGCTTTATTTTGGCCATGTAAGTTTGAGATGCTTAGAAGACATGTGAGAAGCTGGGTGTAAATTATTAGAGCTCAGGGGAACAGTTGAGACCGTAGTGTCAACTCTGAGTATTCCTGACATCCCCAGGAAGAATAGTGCATTTCTTCTTCTGTGTTCTCATAGTATCTTTTATCCCAGGGATATTTTTTTTCATAACAGTTGTTGTATTGCTTTGGTGGTTTGTGCCTGTCTTTTCCCACAGTCTGGAATTTTGTTGTATTTCTCTGTGGTCTCAGTTTCCAGTACATAATAGGTAGTCAATAAATGTTTGATGAATAAATCATGTTTATTTCCCCTGTCACCACATTGGGTCAGTTTTACCTGTCAGATGTCTAACAAATCTGTTTCTTTCTTTCTCTCATCAGTGTCTTAGTGCTGATCCTTATCATCCCTCATATAATTAGTATAAACATTAATACCTTATTTGAAAATGAGTTCCACATAATGTTTATCTGAGAGGTAGATGGTTTCTGGAATTGAATCAGTGGTTTGAATGTATCAGAGTCAAGGTGTCTGAATTCTCTTGGCCTTTGCCTCATAGGGAAGGAGAGTGATGCTGAATTTAGACTGAACAGGGACAGTAGAATTTAAATAGGGCCTAAGATATAGTGATGTTATGTAAGTATAGGGCAACTTGAACTTTATTTAAATTTAATAAATTAATGACGATTTTTAAGATAGGAAGGTGAGTATAAAAGCAAAAGAGCATAAAGAAGATTTTCACCAGTCTAAAGGAATATGACTGGACCGTACTTCAGAGGATCTGACAGGAGCACAAAGGATGGGCAAATATGGGAGAAATTATGAAGTAAGTAGATAACTGGTTTGAAAGTGAACGTAAAGAGTGAGAAGAGGGATTAAGGAGACAGATGACTGACGTCAGGCTTCTGGGTATACTGAATTCTTCAAGGCCTTTCTTGAACTCTGAAACATGGAGTCTTAACTGAGTATCTTGGACTTATTTATAATGATCTGAGGGAATTTATGAAAGTCCTTAAGAGTTATAGTTTATTGGACTTTTAAGTGACATTAATTTGAACTTTTTACTAGTTGGGAACATTTTGGTCCCATAATCCATCTTTGGTGCCTTTCACCTAATGCTGTTCTAAAATAAGTTTAATTTTATTATATACTGGGCAGCGAAGCACTCTTCATATTTAATTTCAAATGAAATGTTATGAATTTATTTTAACATCTTTACTGTATTAGGTTTGAGTGTTCCATTGAATTAAACAAGCTAATAACCCTTTTTTTTAAGGTACAGCAGGGAAGAACTGGAAATTCAGAGAAGGAAACAGCGCTTCCATCTACAAAAGCTGAGTTTACTTCTCCTCCTTCTTTGTTCAAGACTGGACTCCCACCAAGCAGGTTAGTGAGATATTGATGATTCAGTTTATTGAAGGCATCGGTATCTTCACCTTTAGTGCTATATGAAGTATAAAAACTCTGAATGATATACCACAAAACTGGAACATTCTACTTGGTTTTAGTACAAAATGAATTCTTTGTGAAAAACTCTTCTGGGTGCTATTTCATCTAAAAAAAATCTAGGTAAGCAAGAAATGAACAGTGGAATATAGTTATATGTATATATAAAGAAACAACAGTCTCACATTCAGGACAGGTGGTGACAGCAAAGGTTGCACTGTTTTCTGTGCTTATTATTCTTACATAAAGAATTATTGAACTTCCTAAATCTGGATATACTGGCCTAAAGATGTTTCACTGATTTTAGTAAAAGAGGTTGTAGAAATTTCAGCCTGAGAAATTTTTCAAATTAAAACCATTTTCTTTTCTTTCTTTGGTTTGTTGTGATAATACCTAACTTTGAGTTCTACAGGGTACCAACTGTAAGAGGCAAAGATGTTGGCAAATGTCCTTTTAACTTAAACATAACAAGTGATTAGCCCATTACCAGGAAAATGGTAAAGGATAAGCCAAGACTAGGGAAGTTTTATGTCAGCAGTTTAATCTTGGGTTAAAGATGACTTAAACCAGTTATTTCTCTGAGCCTGAAACAAGTCAGTAACTCAACTATTACGAGTTCTCAGCCAGATCATTTACCTTTTGTGTTACTTACTTAAATTTAATTTATGTAGTTTCCTGATTTTGTCATTCTGATATTTCATACTATATGAATGCAGAAAGAAAACTTGTAATTTAGCCCTAAAATAAAGATTTTTGAAACTTTCAGCCAAAATTCAATATCGTAAAGCCATCTCAGATTTTGACTGTCTCTTCTTAACAATTTCTAGTCATGCATGTATACACTACCAAATGTAAAATAGGTAGCGAGTGGAAAGCAGCTGCATAGCACAGGGAGATCAGCTTGGTGCTTTGTGACCACATAGAGGGATGGGATAGGGACGGTGGAAGGGAGACGTAAGAGGGAGGGGATATGGGGATATATGTATACATATAGCTGATTCACTTTGTTATACAGCAGAAACTATAATACAGCATTGTAAAGCAATTATACTCCAATAAAGATGTTTAAAAAAAAAACATAAGGGGAAAAATGACTAAAACAAAAAACAGAAAAACAATTGCTAGTCATGGACTTTTCCAAATAAGGTTTTTTAAACCAAATGCAATCTCATAAAAGTGTTTGTCTAAGAAGTTATGATAGCTGAGGAATATTGATTCTTTTAATTTGTAGTATTCTCTTTTTTTTTTCATATTTTAAAAGAGGCCAACCTTCATTCATTGAGTTTATGGTGTTCTACATTCTAGAATGATATTAAGAGCTTGGACTCTAGAGCCAGACTTCTGGCTCAAATTCTAGCTCTGTTACTTACTAGCTGTGAATTACACTAGCTGTGTATTACTAGCTGGTGTGTATTGGGCACATCGCCCAATCTTCTTGTTCTTTCATTTCTTAATCTATAAAATACAGTAATAATACTACATAATACCCTCACTGGATAGTTATGTATATTAAATGGATTAATTTATGTAAGGTGTTTAGCACAGTGGTACATACATAATAAATATTCTATGGATGTTTGTTATTATCATAATTAAACTAATTGAACTTTTAAAAATCAATAGCAGTTTTTCTGTGTTTTGCCCACTTCCACCTCCTCCCCTCTTTTTTAAAAATTTGGGCCAGATTATGTAGGACATTGTGCCATTATATAAGTGTTTTGGCTTTCCCTGTAAGTGAATATATGGGGAGTCACCATCAGATTTTGAGCAGAGGAATGAAATAATCTGATTTAGGTTTTTAAAGTCTCAATTTAACTGCTTTATTAAGCTCAGACTACAGAGGAATTAAGGGCAGTAATGGGGAGGCCAGTTAGGAGGCTATAACAGTTATCTAGACAAGAAATAATGGTAACTTAGACCACGGTGGTAGTGGTGCAGATGGTGAGACGCAGTCAGATACTGGACACATTTCAAAAGACACAAAAGATCTTTTATATCTGAGGCAGAAAAGACTATAGGAGGAATGATTTTTGGAGGGAGGAGACCAAAAGTTCAGTTTCGAACCTGATAAAATTGAGATGCCTACTAGTTATACAAGTGGAATATTTGCATGGGAAGTGGATAAATAGATCTGGAGTAAGGGGAAAGGTATGGACTGGAGGTACAAATCTGGGAGTGATCAGTGTTTAAATAGTACTTAAATGAATCTGTGAAATTGAATTAGATTGTAAATGAGGTAAGTATTACTAGAGAAGTAGTAAGAAGACAGAGCCTTGAGGCACTTCCATGCAGGTCAGAAAAATAAGGATGGAACAGTAAGAGGAGACAAGTAGAGAAAAATGACTAATGAAATAGGAAAACCCAGTGTATATCTTGAAAAGGGTGTGTTTCAAAATAGGAAGAGTGTTTTAACTATCAAATAATATTGATTGGCCAAGAAGAAGAGGACTGGGAATGACTTGGATTTTAAATGCAAAGGTTGTGGTGATTCTGACCAGGACGTTTTCAGTGGTATAAGGTGAAGATTTAAAAAAAGACTTTGTGGAATGGATTCAAGAGAGAATAGGAGGAAAGGAATTAGAATGAACAATTTTTTGAGTTTTTTTCTTTTTTTTTTCTTTTCTCTCTTTTGAGGGGGCAGAGAAATGGGACAGTATCTGGAGGGAAATGTGGGGTCAGGAGGAGGGTTTTTTGCCAAAATGAAAGAAATTACAGCATGTTTTTATATTTATGAGAATGAGTTACTAGAGGGGAAAATTGATGATGCAAGAATTGAGAAGGGACAGTTGTTAGAGCAGTGTCCTTAAGAAGGTCAGAGGGGGTGGGATGCAATATGCAAGAGGAGGATTTAGCCTTAAAGAGAAGCATGGGCAATTCACTCATTGTAATAGGAGGAAGGGCAGGTGAAGGTAGGTGGGTGGTTAATGGTGATGGAAACAACTGAAAGTTCTCTTTCTGATTGCTTCAGTTTTTCCCAGCAGCATAGAATGCAGACTTATCTGGTGAAAGTGAGAATAGTGCAAGAGGGTGTTGAATGTTTGAGAGGAGAGGAGAAGGTCTGAAATAGTTATTTAGAAGTGTGTGGATAAACCTGGGGGAAAGGAGCAGGATTGCTAGGCAGTTACCTGGAGGGAAGTGTGGGGTGAAGAGATGGCTTTTCTTTTCCAGGTGGGAGAAATCACAGCATTTTTATATGCTGATGGGAATGAGCAGAGTGAAAAATTTATGACACGGGGAGAGACTGTACATTTCCAACTTTTCTTGAGGTTAGTGGCCAGAGGTTGAAAATGAAACAAGTCAGCTTGTTTGGGTGTGTTTGTCTTTCCCTTGTCAGGTATTCATGTGTTCATGAAGAGTAGCTAGAGTTGGATTTAGCAGGGGTTGAAGTTATACCAGGCAAATATGCCCAACGGAGAGAGGGGCAAGGAAGGTGAGAGTGTACTTGAGAGAGTGATTATAATGATGGATCATGGATCTAAGGAGAGATGAAGGAGAGATGGATAAGGAGTGATGGGAGGACACCGGTGGATAAGGCACAGTAAGAAGGAAGTAAAAAAAAAAAAATGACAGAAATTAGCAGATTCATCACTTATGCTGAAAAGAATGGATAATTACCACCACAGTTTGTAGAAACAGACGCAGCATGTTAATACTGTCACTTTGGGATGCAGAGAACAGTACTCATTGCTCATTAGGAAAGTTTGTTTTCTGGACTCATCTTCGCTTGATCAAAAGGATACTTCTCAGCCACTGTGAAGTATTTCCCTAAATAAATATCTGTGTTTTATTCTTTATATTTATAAAGTATTTCCATTTTAGTCTTTGTATTTATGGAAATTAGGTGTTTTTAAAAGTAAAATTTTATTGACTTTAGGGAGAAGACAGTAATGTCATGTAAGTCATAATAGAGACTACAGCAAATATTTAGCAGTAATGAAGTGTACTACTGACCTAATCACCGTATTCCTGTTGTTTAAAATCTTAGATTGCCATATTAACATATAAATGGCTACTGGTATGTTTGCAAAGAAAAAAAATTTTTAATGCTTCTTTGTACTTTATCAGTAGGAATGTTGGATTTCTAACTTTCTGTACCGCCCAGCAAATTGTTAATATTTGATGTATCAGAATGTTTTTTTAATCTTTAAAAGTTTTCATATAGATCAATAAGCAGAATATTACCATTACTACCAGAAGCCCCTCTTGTGCCCCCTTCATTTATTGTTTTCATTTTTTAATGTTTTATTTTGAAAAAAATTCAAACTTAGAAAGAGTTGCAAGAAAAGTATTAAAGTCTATACACTGTTCACTCAGATTCACCAGTTATTAACATTTTGCCATATTTGCTTTATAATTTCTCAAAAATATTTTTTTCCTGAACCATTTGAATGCTGATTGTAGACATTGTGCCCTTTTACCCCTGAATACTTAAGCATATATTTCCTAAGAACAAAGACATTGTGTTCCGTAATTATAGGAAACAGTTAATCAATGTCAGAACATCTCATAATGAATCAGTACTTTAATATATACAAGCCATAAATTTTGCTGATTATTTCAATAATATCTTTCATGGCAGTTCTTTTCTTTCCTCCTTGATTTAGGATTTAGTCCAGGATTATTCATTACAATTAACTCCTTTATCTCTTTATTCTTTTTTGATCTGGGACAGCTTCTTGAACATTCTTTGTATTTGTTGACATTGACTTGAAGAGTACAGTCTGGTTATTTTGTAAATCATCCTTCAGTCTGGGTTTGCTTGATGTTCCCACGTTATTAGATTCAGGCTTTGCTTTGGGGGCAGGAATACTACATAAGTAATGTGGTGTTCTCAGTGAATCAGCTTGTAGGTACATGATGTCAGTTTGTCCCGTTTTTAGTGGTGATAACTTTAATTACTTAGTCGTGGTGGTGTCCTTTGCGTTTCTGCAAAGTTACTGTATAAATAAGTAATCTGTGAGGAGACTGCATAAATATTCCGTTTGTCTTTGAACTTTCCATGAATTTTAATGTCCGTTTTTGATTTAGTCAATTATTACTGTAATGACTGAAAATAGTCATTGTCTAACTCTGTTATTCCTGTTACATTTATTAGTTGGCATTCTACTTTAAAAATGAGCTTTTCCACCTCCCTCACCTACTTATTTATTGTTAGACTCATTAATTTTTATTTTATGTGTGAGAGAGTTTGTGTGTGTGGCTTATAAATGGGGTATGTAAACTATATATATACACATACACACACACACACGTATATGTATACACACATATATATGTACTGTAATTCATATTGATGCTCAAATTGTTCCAGATTTGGTCCATGGGAGCCTCTTCAGACTGGCTCCTCTGACCTTTTGACATGTCCCCATCATCTTTTTTTGAGGATTTCTTTATTTTCTGATGTTTCAGTCTTATGTTGTACTTTCCCTGCCCCTTCCCTAGAAGGCAGCCATTTCTTGAAGGAATCCTGATGCTTTTTAGTGGGAAATGGTAATTAGAAACCACGGTCTTGGCAGTAGTTACGCTCATTGCTGTTGGGGTGTCACTATTTCTAGGTCTTTTCAGCACTCAGCTAGGAAAAAGCAAGCAATTTTAATGTGAAATTGCCATATATATGTTATTTTTATAAAATTTTAATCATATAGTCATGTTTCTTCTACTTCTAGCTTGACACCACAGGTTCTACTCCTCTTTCCCTATTTTGTATTGCATCTTCCTTTTTCCCACAGTGAGAACCTAGTTCCAGCAAGTTCAATATATACACTCATTTGCTTAATACTGAAATACACACAAAATAGATTAGAACTGTGCACCTACCATTACAAAAAACAAACCTATTAAATAGAGTTCAAGATTTCTTTCAATTTTTCTTTTTCTTAGATTGAGGGTATAATAGTCAAAATATTGTGTTCAAAAATTTCCTTCAGAGTGGTTATATGTATTAGTCACTTAAAAGATAATTTGATCCATTGTTTCTGTTTCTTTTCAGTATTAGCATTTCTTTTCCTCCATGCTTATTGACTTACTTTCTACATATCTAGAACATTTAACATAGTTCCAAAGGCAAGACTATGCAAAAGTATACTCAGATTAGTCATTCTTTTTGCAATTTTTTTCACTCCTGTCAATAAACAATTTCATTTCATCTAGTTACTGGCTTGTTCTTCCTGTGTTGTTTTTTTTTTTTTACATAAATAAGCAGCTACATAAACATGTTTTTCCTGTTACTTTGAAAGAGTGTCTTATTACTCCTTTAAAGGATTGGCAAGAGTGTATATAGGTGAACACCAGGGATAAAATTAACTCTTTTTAGAATTTTACTTTGAAAGACTTTAATTATTCTGAAATTGAATTTTAATGAAATATATATTTAATATAGGCTTTTATGAAACACAGAATGTTGCTGTTAACTGGTTACACTAACAATATTTATTTCTATTATTGAAGAATTAGGGAAAGAAATACCAACATTTCAAATAAGGTTTTATGAAACTGCAGAAATTAATGTTATTAATTTGTAAAAGCACTGAAATTTATTTCTGGATAATATATATAACCTGAAGTAAGCCTTTGGTTCTTTTCTCATTTCTGCATTTTGACATCATACTGTCTATGTTGAGAAGTATTTCTAAAAATATTCTAGAATTAATAAAATGTTGATAACAAAGACATCTATATTTGAATACCACTAGCAGTCTTAGTTCCACAACAAGTATTTCATATAACTTGAAGAGAATGATACTATCAGAACATGCTAAAGGACTTTAGAAAAAGCATGTCAAGGAAAAAAGAAACAGAACAAGGGGGGTCAGAGACAACAGTATGTAAGAAAAAACATAGAAAATTTATCTCACCAGAAACAGCACCTCTTCTCAGTCTCAGACAAGTACTGCCTCCAAAAAAGCCAATTCAAGCGTTGGGAAGTGGCAGGATCAATATGGGAGGGCCGAATCACCTGATCTAAGGTAAGGCTATTTTTAAACATTGGATACTCCTGATGTTTAGGTCATCAGTGTTGTTTTATCTCATTAGAAAGATAATAAATTTTGACTAGGCTGTACCATTTTCCCCCCTGAATTACACTGTTTCAGTATAGAATTGAGGGTTTTTACACTTACCTTATGAATCAGCCCTTATCACCTCATGTCTCGCCCCTTGTCTCTCTAGCTTTTTATAACATAAATTGCCTGGAACCATGCTAATGGGTGCTCAATAAATGTTTTCCTTCCCTTTGCTGCAGGTTTAATTTTCCTTTCTCATATCATACCCTATTCAAAAACCCCTGGGTGCTTTTCAGTATCTGGAATAAAAGTTAGCTCTCTGAGCCGGTCTTTAGGACCTATAAAATTGGACGCCATTGAATCTTTCCAATCTTTATTTTCCAACTACAGTGCATAAACCTGCCATTCTATTAAGTGGGTCTAGGAAGTACTATCTCTCTTATTGTTGCTATGCTTTTTATTCATAATCCACCCTCCATAGAATTTTGGTTTGTGTTCTAAATCTTAAATTTACAAAGCATACAAACCTTGGATGGATATTGTAAACTGAGCCTGTGAAAATGGGAATAATAATTTCTATCCTAAGTGATGTAATGAGAAGCAAGTGTGTTAGGGTATGAAAATGTATTGCCAACAAT
This sequence comes from Phocoena sinus, assembly GCF_008692025.1. NCBI lineage: Eukaryota > Metazoa > Chordata > Mammalia > Artiodactyla > Phocoenidae > Phocoena > Phocoena sinus. The sequence goes on from NC_045767.1 coordinate 74,305,372, forward strand.
AAGCAGTTATACTTTGCTTGACTATATAATCTAAGCAGTTATACTTTGCTTGACTAGAAATACAGACTAAGATACCTTCTTAATTTATCGTTTGAAGTTTTAAATAAGGTAATAGTATATGGGAGTGTGTTTTGTTTGTTTTTGTTGGTAAAGAATTTAAAGCTTTCTTCCTGGGCAGCTTGATGCTGTATTAATGTGTGTTTTGTTTTTTATGTATTTATTGTATTTTATTTTTGGCTGCGCTGGGTCTTCGTTGCTACGTGGGCTTTCTCTAGTTGTGGTGAGCACGGGCTACTCTTTGTTGCAGTGCGCGGGCTTCTCATTGCGGTGGCTTCTCTTGTTGCGAAGCTTGGGCTCTAGGTGCGCTGGCTTCAGTAGTTGTGGCTCGCGGGCTCTAGAGTGCAGGCTCGGTAGTTGTGGTGCACAGCCTTAGTTGCTCCCTGGCATGTGGGATCTTCCCGAAACAGGGCTCGAACCCGTGTCCCCTGCATTGGCAGGCAGATGCTTAACCACTACGCCACCAGGGAAGTCCCATGCTGCTATTACTTTAACATCTGAAATTTCTTTTATATAAACCAGTTGACTTACAATTTTTAGCTTAAAATAGTTATGCTTTTGATATAACAGCTTATTTCTTGAAATAAATTGGCCATTTTATAAGGAAAATATTAGTTTTTAAATCTGAAAGTGATACATTTCAGTACTTAGACTATATAACTTCCCCCTCGCTACCCGCCCCCCCGCCCCCTGTGCCCCAAAAGATGGTTTGGTAACTCAGAAAACCCCCTATTCTGATTTTGTGATTAGTCTCAGGGAGTATAGGTAGTAGGAAATTTGACACTGTATTTTCAGTGTGTATTTTGTGCTTTTGAAAATTAAAAATTAAAAAGAAAAAACAACTGTAGATGAAAGCTACATACACTTTCTTATAGCATAAGATAAAAAATGAGATTCCAGCTCTTGTAATTAATGTAACTGAGAAATGGGGAGTTTTTTTAAAGCATTCCTTAAGCCTCTTTGTAAAGAACGATTAAATGATGGTTGAGATCCTTTTCATAAATTACTGTATTTGGAGACCCAGACTTTTCTCACCCTGTTACTCTTAATTTATATATTATAGTGTTTTTAAATCTTTAAGCTAACTGTAGTATATAACAATAACATTTTATTGGTGCAAGTTTGTTTTGTACAGACTTGTAACTCTTGTAAAGCGAATTAGTGAGAAGAATGAAGTAGTTTAAATGAACACAGAAAATTGGAATAGGCAGTATGGATGATTGCTATAACCTTACGCCAGTGTCCAATTTATTTCTGTATTTTATTTTCATTTTACAATCTTAAACTATGCTCCTTTTAGATAATTAGTTGCAAATTCTAGGTTGTTTTATTAAGCTTGTTTTCCAATATCAGAATACTTTTAAACTAACCCAGACTCTTGAAGAATAGTAAAAATTGCTTTACAATGTATAATCACTAAAATATTTAAACCTGCTCGCATTTTTTATAATAGACAAACAAAACTTAAAAGTGGATGTTAAATGAACATTAAATCTAAGGTTGACTCCCTCATTTGTTCTTGCTGCTTACTATGTGTCTTGATGAAATCGTTTACTGAAAAAACGTACCTGTACTTCATAGCATTTGAGCACTCTGCATGCATGTTGCTATATTGTGTAGCTTGTAAGATTTTATGTGATTGGACATGTGAAGGCCTTTTTTTAAAAATTACCTGTAGAAACATATCTTTTCCTATCAGTGATACATTTAAAAAATGCAACTAAGCATAAATATGGCTGGTAAAGCTTTATTCCAAGCTCTGCACAAAAGTAAGTAAACTTGGCTGCCCTAATAAACACAATTTATGTCCTCCAGTGAGTCACATTTTAGCATATTTCACCTTTAAGTATTCAAGGTTTTTTGTTTGTTTTTAATATAGCTTAACAAGTAACGTGACATTTTAAAAATTCAGGACCCAGAAAATTAGCATGGAAAACATTCTGTGGGCAGGAGGGGGTTTGGAGTTGGTCATACCCAAGCCTGAATATTGACGTTGGCGTGGTACTTCACAAAGGAGCCTCTTTCCACATCTGTGAAAATGAAACTGATTGGACTTACACCTTACTTTCAGTGTACTTACGGATGAAATAATTTTTAAGCCTGTGAAACGCTATTGCAGGGCACCCACTAAAGTGTTAGTTCCCCTTGGATCTCTGCTCCCATCATAGGCTTTACCAGTCTCTTTGAATATGGTGTGATAAGAAATTACATGTCCTGAAGACAGTTTTTTAATTCTGTGATTTTTTGGGGGGGGATGTGTATCACTTTTCTAGACAGAATTCTTTTTTATTAAGTCTCCACTTGAAAAATAGAATATAAGTATAGAAGCAGTACTGTCAGTCCGCAGAACTCAAAAGATCAATATGAAAATATGTATGTAATGAAATCTTTACCATAATGGTTAAACCTTTTTAGATATGACTTTAAATTTATTGAGTAATAAAAACATTAATTTTTATTAACTACTTTAAGTTCTTATAAGTCTCTTCTTTGGGCATGCCATTAGTTGTAGTCCTCGACTTTAGCTCTGTATTGGAGTTACATGGCGAGCTACAAAAAATATTGATGCTTAGGCCTGAGAGACTCAGATTTAACTATTTGCTGTGCACTCTGGGCATTGGGGGTCTTAAACGCTCTCTAGATGATTCTGATGTGCAGGCAAAGTTGAGAACCCCTAATCCATTAGTGGGGTGTGAAGTAAATTTGCTGGTCTCAGCCACCAAATATTTCTTGGTTTTATTTTTGTCTTTTTCCTGTGTTATTTGTAAATATTAATAAAATCATATTTGATATTCATGTTCTTTTTCCTTTATAGTAAATGTAAGTAAGTACTGTTTTATGAAACATTTGTTTTTTTTTATATAATGTATATACTGGATTGCTTTGCAAAATGTGTTTCCTAAATAACTGTTTTGTGGTTTAAAAAGTTTAAAAACTACTGTACTCTATCACTTAAGATGGACTCAGAGGAGAAACTTTTTTCTTTTTACTTTCATCTTTAAAATGGGAATAATAATAGTTGCTACCTCTTAGGATTATTATGAGGAGTAAATCTATATAAAGTGCTTAGAACAGTGCTTTCCTAGCACCATAGTAGGTGTTCAATAAATACTAGCAATTGTTATTACCAAGAAAAGTAATCTTCAGAGCTAGTGCTTTGTTTTTCTCTTAATGCACATTAAAGACTTTTGTTATGAAGACTGTCCTTTATTTTGGCTGGTAAAAAATAAGCTCAGAGATAAATTTGTGGCCAAAGAGTAATAACTAACCTTTTATCTGTTTTCCCTTGTTTCTGATTTTGTTACTCTTAGGATTTCTATTGTATCTATGTAAGCAGCTCTCATACCCTTTCTGGAACATTAGAATCCTCAAAATATGTCATTTTAATTTAATTCCACTAAAATTTCAGAGATGTTTTCATATTCATCTGTGCTAGGAGGACAGGTCGAGGTTCTTGTGAATATTCACTGCCTGTATTAAACTGTAGATTAATGAAACTGTAGCTGTCCACTGTGGTTAGTTGCTCTCTCTTTCAGCTTTTTACTCTATGATTGAGTCCAATATAGAGAAGAGAATCTTGATAACTGCGTTAGCTGTCTGCCTTATTGAACAGTTTGTAAACCCAGATAAACCTGTGCTATGTAGAAATCCAAGTTACAGTAGATCCTCATGGTGAAGCTCTACTAAATTTTTTTATTCATTGAAATAGAAAGTGGTACATCAGAAACTTTAATAATAATATGGTTCAATATTGTTTTCCATAATGTGACATCAGAATTGATGTTTAATTATTCACCTGTGTTAAATATTAAGTGATTTTTGTTACTTTGGTACATATGTGTCTGTTGTAAAATATTTCTAACAAAATTTCTGATTAAGGTAAATCAATTTGTGTGGTAAAAATGCTTGGGCAAGGGGCTGTTACTATTATGGACATGTAAGGAATTGCAATTTTCTAGACTCCCTCTAGTGATATACATTTATTAAGGCTAATTTCTCATTTGTATGTTTTTATTTTATTTATTTTTAAAAATATTTATTTATTTATGGCTGTGTTGGGTCTTCATTGCTGTGTGCAGGCTTTCTCCAGTTGGCGGTGAGCGGGGGGCCACTCCTCGCTGCGGTGCATGGGCCTCTCATTGTCGTGGCCTCTCGTTGCGAAGCATGGGCTCCAGGCGTGCAGGCCTCAGCAGTTGTGGCACGTGGGCTCAGCAGTTGTGGCTTGTGGGCGCCAGACCTCAGGCTCAGCAGTTGTGGCACACGGGCCCAGTTGCTCCGTGGCATGTGGGATCCTCCTGGGCCAGGGCTCGAACCCATGCCCCCTGCATTGGCAGGCAGATTCTTAACCACTTCACCACCAGGGAAGTCCTGTATGTTTTAGAAACATAATATTTGCCATTTTGACTCTTTAGTGATAGAGCAATCCATTTAAAGCTGAAAAAGGTAATCAGACATCTCTGAACATATCGAAGATAAACTTTAATAAATGAGTACTCCCATGTGTCCCAGAATTTTTGAAAACATAAGTCCTTAGAAATCCATGGTCAAAGGTTATAGAATCTTTCCCCTTTTGCTACTTTTAACAATTCAGAGAACTTATAATCCAAGTTGCAAATCCAAACAAATTTGTGAGAATTTGTTCTTGATGGGAATAAATTTAAGAAGATGGAGAGGGGAGAATCCAGCGATTGAGAATAGAAGAGAATGGAAAAGAAAATAGTAGGGTAGAAATAAGGATTTTTACTATGAAGTTTAGGTAGTAATAAATGGTGAGGGAAATCCTGGTTTCAGAATATACACCTTTATCGTTTGGGCTGTTGGATCTGAGATGTGAGCTGATGGCACGTGCTTTGATATGAAATTATAGTGGTCATAGCTTTGTAAGTATTTTAAGTTTTAGGCAAAAATTAGAGCAATATTTGTTTTGTCAGAAATATTTCAATTTTTCTAATGTGTGACTGTTAGGATAGTTTCCCAGCTGCACTGAAGGGTACAAGTTAAGTAAAATCACTTTTGATCTTTGAGATCATGAGGGAACCTAGGGGGTCAATGACCTAGGCATAAAATCAGAAAGGCTTGAACATTTTTTAAATGTATTAACAGAAATCTTAAGTGGCAGGATAGTAAGCAGGAATTAACTATGTAGTTGAAGACATTTCAAATGCCATTATAGGCTTTTTGTAGGTCTGTCTTCTTGTTTTTGTGAGCATAAAATTATTTATGGGGCTTTTCAAGGTTTACTTGAAACATACCTTCAGTAGTTCTTGATTTCCAAAAGTCTTAAGTTTTTCAAAGGCTGCTTATCTTGCTAGAAGGCAGCATGGCTCAAGGGAAGGGGTCTGAGGCTTTGGAATCAGGAAGACTCAGGTGTGAAAGTTAGTTTTGCCATGTAATTATTACTGAGGTCAGTGACATCACTCTGGCTCTAGCTTTATCATCTCTAACAAGTATATATTAATTTTTTAAGTTAAGGGTTATTATGAGGTTTAGGTATAGAATGTAATCATTCAATAATTGGTAGCTGCTGTTATTAGTCATTTTAGGAACCTAACTGTAGTGACCTGAAGGATCTATGGTACTTTGATTGTTTTACTTCTGTAAAATTTTAAAAACAGAATTGTTCAGAACTGAAATATAGATGAAGAGAAATTCATCTAATTTGCATCCACTTTTCATTGCCAATTCCTACAAGTGACTTCTGTATCTTGTTAAGCATATATTTTTTTATAAAGTTCTTAGCTACGCGTAAAAATGGCTTTTAACGTTATTTTATTTTCTTTTATTGTTAGATTTTCCTATTGAATTTGCAGCATTATTTTGTGATAGACTGTTTTTCCATATACTCACAAACTTTAATCGTTGTAAATACAATTGGAGGTGGGGCTGGCATTTAAATATTTGAATTTTTCTAACTAAAGGCAAGTTATCAAGAATGAAAAAGTGGTTCCCTATTTATTTTTTCTAATTCTCAGAATAAATCACTAAGGAACATAACCTTTATGTATCAAAATGAGCATTATTTCTTTTCAAGCCGTTTTGAGGAATTTTTAAGATTTCTGTAATAGAACTATGATATGTGTTACCATTATAGTGGCCAAAAATTTTTATTTCCATTTGTTTAACATTTGCTACTGATTCAGTTCCACAAAAATAAATTCACTTGGAGACTATTAAAAAAATAGTAAATTTTGAAGAAAACCTACAAAAATACTTAAAATTTAGCATTATGATCATTGTTTGGTGTGTTGGTCTTAGCTAATTAATAAAATTTAGTTTTTATGACTATGCAAAGTAGTGAGATCTAAGTGAAGTTTTTTCAATATGTGTTGTGATCTGATTTTATTTTAAATTACATTGCAAAGGGTTTTAGCCTTTATTTCTCACCTAATATTTGTGTTATTGTCCAAACATCTAATTAGGTGAAACTGAAATGATTCAATTTTTATGTTACAGGAGATTACCTGGGGCAATTGATGTTATTGGTCAGACTATAACTATCAGCCGAGTAGAAGGAAGGCGACGGGCAAATGAAAACAGCAACATACAGGTTTAGTATTTTAAAAGTTATTATTTTTTTTAAATGAAGGATTATATCTGTGTTCTAATTTAATGTATTCATTCATAGCACTATGCTATATGTAAGGTGATTTAGGTACTACAAAGGGGATTTAAAATGTGGAATCAATCACCATGTTATTACAAAAGCTGTTCCATTTAAAATTTATAACCTTTGGATCTTTTTCAGTAAGATATTTTTTTCCTTGCTATAAATGTGATATATAGGCTCATTGGACTAAAAAAGGAAAATATGGGAAAAGTTTAAAGAAGAAAATAAAACCGTCGATAGTTCTGCCATCTAAAGATAACCACTCTTAACATTTTGGTACATCTCTTCCTCGTCACTGAGCAAGATTGGGATAGATACTACTATGGTTATATTTTTGTGTATCCTTTTTTTTTCCATATAAAATTATCATTTGCATTTTCCCATATTCTTAAAAATATTTAACACCTCCTCATGATAGATTTATTGTATGGCTATACCATAATTTATTTAATGTGACATTTCTGGGTGAAGTAGATCTCTTTGTTTTTCAAGTGAAAGAATGAAAGAAGATGAGTTATTAGCTTGTATAATTCAAGTTTGAACTTTGAGTAATGGAGACTTTCAGCTATTAGCTTGACCTCACTTTTTTTCATTATTTATTTTCTTTCTCTGAGTACTTTAAAAGATGTCCAGTGTTTTGATTCTTTATTACCTTTAGTAAATTATGTAAATGTTCTTTTTAGCACCTTTTAAGGTAAATTATTTCTAGAATGGAAGATAATCCTCTTTTTTACCCCCACCATTAAAATGTCATGCTTTCTTAAAATAATACTGCTTTCTACTTTAAAAACTAGCTTATCAGCATAAGCCTTACAAAAATTACTGTACTTAAATGTAGGAAAAGTTAATGAAAGATTATGTTTAAATGATATGCTTTAGCCAGCAAGGATTTGAAAAGTATACATTAAATATATAAAATCATGTTGCCTGTTTCTTCTAGTTTTCTCAAACATGTTTGCACATCAGAATCCCTTAGGGAACTTGTCAAAAATTCAAATTTCTAGGCGCCACTCTCCTGTAGGTTCGGTTTCTGTCCCTTACCTGTTCACATAGATCAGTATTTTGTAAATACTTTTTAAGTATAAACCCTTGTTCTTAAAGTTACAAGGCTTACATGAAGAAGTTTTTTATGTATCTGGCTGCCTGTTAGTTGCACCCTATTGATGCATGCCTTATAGTCTCTTACTTTGCAACCTGATAATGACAGGCCTTGGTACAGTGAATATCTGGTTCTATTGCCATGTTAATTTCTTAATGCTAGTATCTATGACTAATGATTATATTGCCTTAATTTGAATACTTTAAATTTGGTTGAGTAACAAAGATAATACTCATTACATTTTATTTATGAAGTACTTAATTGTCTCGTTTAGAATATTTTTAGAACAATTATTCCTTAAGAATTTTATTTGTAATGATTCAGTTTTGTCTAGGCTTTGAATGTGAACATTTAAAAAAGTGTGTTTGAGAGTGAATACTCACATCTGTATAATATACACACACATCACACACATAGAAAAATTACTCCTGCTTCCCCAGAATATATGTAAGTGAATAAAACTTATTTCTTAGATTAAATGAGATTCATTTACTGAGTTTAATCTTAGATAAGAACATTTATTCATCTTTTTAATTAACTATGCTCTAATTTTAGGTCCTTTCTGAAAGATCTGCTACTGAAGTAGACAACAATTTTAGCAAACCACCGCCATTTTTCCCTCCAGGAGCTCCTCCCACTCACCTTCCACCTCCTCCATTTCTTCCACCTCCTCCCACTGTCAGCACTGCTCCACCTCTGATTCCACCACCAGGTAAATAGTAAATAAGACATTTGATTTTGCAAGAAAAATAACCTATGAGTGTTTTTAAAATTTTGAATTTAACAATTAAAGTATGTATTTGAAAATAGCATCTTCATTGATTGCACTACATTAAAAGTAATAGAATATGAAATTGATTATGTAAAATCTTCAGTAGATTCACACTGAAACAGATGTATATGTGTCTTACTTTTTCAGTAAAGCAAAGAAGCAATGTACTAAAATAGGGAAGAATGGACAGACACTAAAATTGTGATCCAAAAATATGATAGTGATCCCCAAATTAAAGTTGCTAGTTGTGTATGTATAAATTCACATTGAATCATATTAACTTGTTTTGAAAAAAAATTTAAAGATACTTTCAGAATGGTGTAGGTCAAAAAAATTACATCCTGTGAAGGGATTGAAATGAAAATCTCAGTCTGTCTGGTCATCTTTCTTTGTATACTGGTTTCCTTTTAGGAGACTGTTTCTGGGTGCCAGGTATCTGATATTTACCTCTACTGCACAAGAGAGAAAATTAATGTCATTTTTTATCATATTCTTAGTCACTTTTGGTTATTTATTAAAAACTAGATCAGTGACAGTAGAAAAAAATTCACAAATAATTACCATATTTTATACTTTCATCCTTTTGTCTGAAGACCTTTGTTATTTTATTCATGATAGGCTTTCAATATTTATATCCCTTAATCAATTTTTAATGAAACTAACAGGATTGATTGAGATAATAATTACTTTCTTCCTAGGGAGAATGCCAGTAGTAAATGTTAAAAATTAGCTCCTGGTCCTAACCAGAACTACATGCGCTACATATGTTAAAATTTGCTTTCTATTAATAAAATCAGTTTAGGGCTTCCCTGGTGGCGCAGTGGTTGAGAGTCCGCCTGCCGATGCAAGGGACACGGGTTCGTGCCCCGGTCCGCGAAGATCTCACATGCCGCAGAGCGGCTGGGCCCGTGAGCCATGGCCGCTGAGCCTGTGCGTCCGGAACCTGTGCTTCGCAACGGGAGAGGCCACAACAGTGAGAGGCCCGCGTACCGCAAAAAAAAAAAAAAAAAATCAGTTTATACTAGAGAGGCTTGTCCACTCACTTTGAATTTGCAAGAGAGTTGTCTTTGTTTTAAGCGGTGGGGATTGTAATTAGAATACAGAAGCACTTAAAGGGTGTGACTAATCCTTACCTGTAATACTCATCCTGGCCTCGAAAATTCACCTACTGCATTAGCCCCACAAGCACAATGCCTTTGATTTTCTTCTGAGATTACTTCTGCTTTCAAAAAGGATAATTATGAAACCTGACTACGGCTTTAGGGAACCTGTTTTCTCAAAAATAGAGGAAAGAGAAGAGTGGAGAGGTTACTCAAGAGAACATTATTTCTAAAGTTCAGTGAGTTTCTTGTTCCAACAATAAATTGCTTGTTCTGAATCCGAACCCATTCAGAAGTTGTGCCTGGATCTGTGACTCTTGAATCTTCAATGTGGTGAGAATTAACTAAATGAAAAGAGAAAGTAATGAGGACTTAGTGATCCATAAATGAGTCCTTTGCCCTATGAAAAAGATAAAATGTAGAAATAGTTAATTTTGAACGTATTTGATTTAATGAGACTAAAAGATGATCAATGTATGTGATAACAGTCTTTACACTACATTGCTTTGTAATCTTATTTAAGCTTTACCAGCTACTAAAGGTGATTTAAAAGAATTTTATTTACTAGCTACTATAGTGTATTCCCAGATGGCTAACATATTTCAACACTTGCTATTTATTAAAGTAAGTGAGAGAGAGGCGGTGTGAACTAATGATAAAAAAATAAATACTTCCCTGGTGTAAGAATATTTAGAAGCCCTGTAGGATATTGATAGGCAATGGCATTATCTGGATGTGTGTTCTTTTTCAAAATGGCAAAATCATTCCATTTCTTTGCCGTATAACCTTTGTTTATAAGGATGACAAATCTTTTAATTATGTTTAGCTTATCTATGACATTATACTGTAGAGTACCAGTGATTATTGCTTAAGCTGTCTATTTAATATTAATTTTCAGCTACATGCTTTCCATATTTTAAACACCTGTCCAGATTTCCTTTGATGCTTATCCTTAGAGAACATTTCCATGTCATCCTGTCAGCATTGAAGGAATACAAATTCAGATGAATTCTAATGCTGGTTAAGCAGTACCTATCTGTGGTATATTTGCTGGGGGTGGTAGTGAGGGAAAGATACCAATTCATATTGAAACCAAATATTTGTAAGTTGAGACTATCTGGATTACTCCTTATTTTACTAGATTGTGAGCTGTTGGAGAGAGCATAGGCTGTGTATTTCCATTTATGTTTCCTGCAGCGCTAATCACAGAGGTCTTGTGTATACTTGACATTCCCTTAATATGTTAGCTAATTGAGTTAACAGGATATTTATGTATCCATAACACCAAAGGGATTATCAGATTGACAGTTGGTACAGGCACTTATTAATCAGAATGAGCACGGGCTTTAAACTACAGTATGGCTGCATAGATATATATACGTATACCAGATGAATGTAGGCCTTGATTAAAGCCACATTTTCAGTTACCATTTACCACAGAGTCACATGATTACAGTATATTCTGTATAGTTTGCTGTAATTTAGATCACCTTAAGAAGCATAAGCAACTAATGAACGAAAGCTGTGGTTCAGGAGTCTTTTTGTAAGTACTGCCTTAAAAAACACTCCATTTGTCTTTGAGAAACCTTGGGTTTTCTTTTTGCTTCCTTGAGAAATAATTAAAGGAAAAATGAAGAAAAATCTTTGGAGAATTAATTTGAACATTTTAATGTTGCATTTGTTAACATTAGCTTTCAAATGCTTAAGTTTCTAAGACTGTAGTTCTGTATATGGTGGAACAAATATAATAATGATGTATTATGCCCTTAATTTGGGATGTTATCCAGATTTGCTTGGAATAGTCCTATTATATGTTTTGTCCCAGGTTAATTATTACTATTCACTCTCAGAAGCGCCCTGGTGTGGAGGATTAAATTTATGGTCAGCTCTTGGAGGTTTACAGATGTGGCTTCTTGCATGAGTGGACAGTTACTCCTTAGCAACAGTGAATTGATAGAGACCGCTTCATTCAAGGAACTTTTACTGTCAGGTAGTTAACAGAAAAGAAGAGGGTGTGTTGCTTCCTCTCCCCCTCAAATACACATACATCTAGAACATACATGAAAGTGACAGAGAGGCCAAAATCATATTTCTGGCCACAATGGATTTGTACGGAGAGCAGAGGAGGTTTTGTTTTGGAGAGTACAACAAACATGTAAGGTCCTAAGTGAATGTTGTGAGTTCTGGATTAGCTTTTTTAAATGAAAAAGTATTTAATATGGTTCCTTGCCACCATACTAACAGTAGCTTGAAAACAAACACTGGTTATTCAAGATCTTCCTTAATTTTCAGAAAATCTATTATTTTCATTTTCTAGTGAACCAGAAAATTAGATTATTAGATAATCTAAAATTAGATTATTTTCCTGTTAGCAGTATGGTTTCTAGCACAGAGGCTATCAGACGTTTTGGTTACAGACCCCTTTATACTCTTTAAAATTACTGTAGACCCCAGAGAGCTTTTATTTATGTGTGTTATATCAATTTTTTTATTAGAAATTAAAATATTATATATATATATTTTTATTTTTTGCGGTACACGGGCCTCTCACTGTTGTGGCCTCTCCCGTTGCGGAGCACAGGCTCCGGACGCACAGGCTCAGCGGCCATGGCTCATGGGCCCAGCCGCTCCGCGGCATGTGGGATCTTCCCGGACCGGGGCATGAACCTGTGTCCCCTGCATCGGCAGGCGGACTGTTAACCACTGCGCCACGAGGGGAGCCCTAAAATATTATATTTAAAATATTATTTTGAGAGTATGCATAATAATCCCATTACATATTAAGATAATATTTTTATGAAAAATTATTTTTTCCAGAATGACAACATTTAGTGCAAACAGTGGCCTTGTTTTACACTTTTGCAAATCTCTTTACTATGTGGCTTACTAGAAAAAAACCGGATTCTCCTATTTGCTTCCACATTAAATCTATTGTGATTTCACATGTCATGTAGCCTCTGGAAAACTTCATTGTATACTTGTAAGAGAATGAGCATGAAAATGGCAAATAACAGCCTAGTGTTTATGAAAGGAGTTTTGACCTTGCAGATTCCTAGAAGGGCTTTTGGGACGCCCAGGAAGCTCCAGATAACACTTTGAGAACTGCTGCTTTGCCAGAAGCTTGGCCTGTATTCGATGAATATTTTCTGCATCCTTGAGGAAGTACAATTTTGTCCCTTTATGTGAGAAGCTGTTTTGTGAATATAACATTTATTAAGCTGATTTTATAGTTCCATGAAGATTTTTGGTCTTACACAGCAAATCCACATATTAACTGATGCTGTTTGCCAAAAATGTAAGCATTTTAAAAATGTAGTTTCTAGAAATACCTTTTGAAAAATAATTTCTTGAAGTTTTTGAGAACTGTACTCGTTTTCTATTTTGTTGTGTTTTTCTGTATTTTTTTTAAAAAACCAAGAGTCTGTCAGTGTTTTCAGTAAACTCAAAGTAGGGTGTAATGCTAATTATCTGTAACAAATAGTATTTTTTGGCACAATTAAGTAAAATTTAAGTTTTAATAGAAAATAAAAGCTCCTTCAGGATGTTGATATTTTTAAATGTCTTTTTTCCCCATGGATGCTCCCTTTATAATTAGAATTTAATTATGGTTTAATATTTGCCTTTTGTTTGTGCTACTCTTCCAGTCACTTTGCCATTAGATGTGAGCTTGTAGAGATTAATTCCTTTACAAGTTATTTGTAAAAATATTGATATTTCTATCAGAGACGTTTTTATTTGTCTAACATAGAATTTTTGTTTTCCATAGGCTTTTAGATTATAATAGGATTAAGAGATCTTAATAAAGATAAAATAGTTCACCCATTTTATAGTTAATGTAAAATTATCTTTTTTACTTTTAGGTGTGGAGTATGCTGATAACTATTTTTGTTGCTTTAACTTTAGTGACCATATCACCTTCTAACATTTTTTCTTTAAAATTACTTCCATTCCTTTTTGCACCTTTGTGATTAATTACTTTATTAAGAAATAGTTTTATATTAGTCTACATCCTGTTTTTTTTAAAAGGGTACATGGTAGATGATGTATGTGTATATATAGTATTTAAAATATTGATACATAGAAAAGCATGTGGTGGAAGGTAATATTTAAAGATTTTTATAAAACTTTTTGTACTCAGTTTTTTTGTGCAGAGTTTACTTACGAGCTTGATGACTTGACAGTGGAAATTGGTGAGACATGAGGAAAGTGATCAGGCTATCAATTTGTAACATGCTAGTGTTGATGAAATTTGTCATTTACAAGTGAGAAATAGGAAGCATAGTTCACATAGTTCTTTGCTGTGCTTTTTTCTTTCATTTGAACTGAATAGAGAAATGATAGGTAGTAACTATATGTATTAGCTCTTGCTCCATAACAAATTACTGTAGAACATAGTGGCTTAAAACAACATACATTTATTATTGAACAGTGTTTGTGGGTTAGGAATGTGGGGACAGCTTAGCTGGTCCTCTGCTTCAAGTTCTCTCAGAGGCTTTGAGATGGTCATCTCAAAGGCTTGACTAAGAAAAGATTTCTGTTCAAGTTCACTGACCTCTTTGTTGAAAAGATTCACTTCCTCTCCAACAAGGTAGCTGGCTTCATCAGAGCGTGAATGCTGAGAACACAGTAGAGGAAACCAGCAAAATAGAAGTCACTCTCTTTTGTAACCTAGTCACGGAAGTGACATCCCATCATTTTTGCTGTATTTCGCCTGTTAGAAATAAGTCATTATATCTAGACCACACTCAAGGGGAGGATATAAATACCAGAGGTATAAAAAGACATGAATACCAGAAGGCAGGGATCAATGGAAGCCATGTCAGAGATTGCTATCACCTAACTCTTTTTTGCCATAGCTATATAAAATAATGATACGATACATTGAGAATGCGTTCATAGATAATTTTTATTCATTTATCTTTTGAGTACAGAGCCTCTATTAACTTTGTGGGAGTTTTTGAAATATAGATGAGTTCCTTTTGATATGATGTTTTGCTGGTCTGCTGTCTTTCTGTTTCTTTGCATCAATTCCTTCAGTCCCTAAATAGGATTTTAGGTCCCCCCCCCACCCCTATGCTTCTTTACATTTACAAGTACTTACTACATACTGGAATTAGTTAAATCCTATTCTCTTTCTTTTAAAGATGCCAGATAGTATAGGCTGTCATACAGCTGTACTGTTTTACTTAAGAATGTCACATGCTTTGTTTGTTTCATAAAAATTTGAAATGGAATTTATGTTACGTGTTTTGAATATTGAGGTGCTCAGCAATGCAATTAATAGAGAAGTTTGGATGTAATCCAGTGATTTCAGAGTATGGTCTCTGGTCAGCAGCATCATCATCTCCTTGTTTGGGATGCAAATTCTCTGCCTCACTCCAGACCTACTGAATCAGAAATTCTAGGGGCGGGGCCCAGCAGTCTGTGTTTTAACAAATTCTTGAGGTGATTCTGATGGCCACTGAAGTTTCAAAACCACTAATCTATTCATTCCCTTTAGAACTTGAATATTACTTTTCCAAAAACTTTTGGCCTGTAATAGAAATCTTGCTTTTACTATTGTGTGCAAAACTTTCCAGGAAAACAAACATTTTTTCCCTACTCATTTTACAGATAAAGGATACAAAAAAGAAACACAGTGCGTGCTTTGTGTATTTCAAGCCTGTTGGCTGGGCAGCATGTATGTTGGCCAGGAAAGGTGGGATTGTTGAGGGAGACAGGACGGGGAATTTTGAGATGCATTTTCTTTTTCATTACACTGTTTCTTTTGTTAACAAAAGTCAAATACCAAGCGGTGATTATTTTAGATGAAAATTGTGTTGGTTTAACATTATATCACATATTAAATTTTCTTAGTAGCATTTTGAAAATACATTTGCTAATTGTCAAAGAATGGATTGTATAATGTTTCATCAACTTTTAAGTTCTGTTTCAGTGAACACTTACCAATAAAGATTTGCATTGAATTATCTTAGATGAAATATGGGTCTCACAAGAAGGACCCTTTATAAGTTCTCATGCCAGCTTTCTGATGTGTAGATACTGTTTGGAAAGACATCTATATCTGTCTATGTTGCATAATTTTTGTGTTCTTAATTCTTTTCAGTTGATTTTTAAAAAATCTGTCCTATGATACTACTGTAGTAAGATTAAAATTTAAAGCAAAATGTTTGTAATTTTAACTACCTTCGTAGCATACTTAATAGTTTGGTTATATTCTTTTATTTTTATGTTTTGTGAAAGTTTGATAAATGTTTTTGAGGACTAAATTTTGAGAGGTCTGACTAGTATTTTCTTACTTCACATGAATTCATATTGTAGTTAGCTGAAGTGATGCATGTTGCTTGTGTATTGACTTAGGTAAAGTTATTAGGATTACAGAGTGGGTTGCTGAAGTTGGTATGGTTTTTTATCTTACACACCTAGGACAATAGTCATTCATTTAAATAGTCATGTATTCAAATGTGAAAACTAGGTCACATAGTGAAGTACAGTAGTGCTCTAAAAATATCTATACTGTTCTAAAGAAAATCAAGTAATAGTAGACATTAAGAACGTTTAATATGCTCTGCCTTCCTTGATTTCCCATTTAGTTTGGTGTCTGGGACTCTGCTAGTTTGTATTGTTTGCTGGATTCTTTTAGCTTAGTAATATAGGAAGCAGCAAGGTACCTCAGGATGGATGAGAATTACCATGAAGTGTAGCTCATTTTAGTAGACTTGTGGATGCCTAATGATTTTTGAAACATGATAGCTGTCTTATATATCTTTTTCAATCTTCTTGGTTTTTGTAAGTTTAGCTTATCCTTTTATTGCACGGGTGGTTAAATAAGGTGCTTCATTCTCCATTTTAAGGCCATTTGCTGCTTTAAGATCTTTTTGTATAAACCTCTTATTCTGGTAAAACATGCACAGAAAAAGTTTAAATAAATTATTGGCAGATGTTTCATTGACAAGCAAACACTTGAAAGCAGTTTTTTTCATTATTTTTTCCTATGCATTTAGTTAATGAATTAGATTACTTTTTCCTCTTTGGGAATAGTTTTGATGCAGTTTTTAAGATTGGATTTAGTAAACCATTCTGACTTTGTTGAAGTTACTATGGTATAAAATTTTCCTTGAAAAAGTTATTTGTTTTTTAAAGTTTTCTACTTAGAAATGTCATTTTTCTTCAAACAAGAAACTTATAATTTGCATGACACATAAATTTTAAATTAGGGTTTATAGGCACATTTGACCAATGTAAATTGAGAATGTTTATACATAGCTTATTTCTTAAAGTTTTAATGTGTGCCAATGAGTGAGAGTCACTCAAATTAGTATTTACTGACTTCTATAGAAGTAGACTTAGTGTGCCCTAGGGGTTTATATATATGAATTGGCTATACCCCCATCCTCCCACAAGTCAAGGGAAGTAATAACCTTTCCACACTCCTGTCAACAACAGTAAAACAATTCACACTAACACTTGAACCTCCCTCGTAGCTTTACTAAAGTGAATATCCATCATCTTCCAAGTTACCTTGCACTACCTGCAGTATTTAAGAGCCCATTGATCACTTTCCCTATTAAACTGTTAAAATAACAAGATCAGATGTTGATTATCAAACTTAGTGTTAATTTCATGGAGTTTGATATTTGTGTATGCACAAGTGTGCTTTTTTAACTGATGTCTCACTTTGTTTGTGATCACAACTAGTGGGGGAAACCTTGTTATGAAGTTGTTAGACTGGGATTTCATCAGGAAGTCTGACGTTACATTTGAATTGTTGGTCCTCTGCAAGAAAACAGAATGCTGCTTTTGACGGAATAAGCCAGGACAATGAGGCGAGGGGTTTTATTTCAAGGTTTTCTTTGGTGATGGCATAAATACATAACAGGTTATGAAATCCAATTACTATATTAAATTTCATCACTTGTTTTTTAGGTATTCCAATAACTGTACCACCTCCAGGTAAAACTTTTTTTTCATGTTTTCTCCATCATTGTTAATAAACATGAAATTTCAAGCTTACAGTTACAGGAGGGACAGTGTTGATGTGGTTAGAATGTGGAATAGGCTATTGGGATTTCAAGGTCCTATTTTCAGCTCTGCCTTTGCTTCATTCGAGTTTTGATTAAGATATTTAGTTTTCTTATACTTGTCTTACCCATTTCTGTAGAAATAGACATTCTGAGAAATTTTTTACCATATCAATTTATTAAAGAAAACAGGATAGAATTAAAAATAAAATTTTAATTAAAAATTGTTTTTTCAGACCAATGAATTTTTTATGTATGATGAAGTGACTGCAAGAGAAGAGAAAGGTCATTTATCTTGACTTTATCATGGTTTCTAATTTTTTTATTTTTACCCTGCTGGCATAACTCAATGTTGTGAGAAAGTATGTTCTGAACCACACAGATAGGTTGACAGCTGGACAGATGGTTGTTCATAGAGCAATGATTAAATTGTTCATTGTTGTAAGGATATGATCAATAGGAGTTTATATGTGGCCCAGTGTTTTTTACATTTTTTTTTCAGTTCTTTTTAAATTTTTTTATTTTTTGGTAGTGTGATACAAATATGATAGCAAGTGTATTTACTGAGTTCAGTATTAAAAGTCAAGAAGTATAAAGAGAATGAGAGGTGACAATGCTTGGAAGGGTGGGTCTAAGTTCAAAATGACCTTGATAAACAGAAAATAGTGGAGTTTAGATAGCATAGGATAGTATACATATTTAGATGTGGGATAGAGAGTCACTGATTATGTATGAATATGGCTGAAAAAGACTTACTAGGAAAAGTCATAAAGGAATCATTGGTGTGTCTTTATAGGTTAAAAAGAAGTGATTGTAAGGCTATATAAAGTAGGATTGTGACTCTAGGACTAATGTAGTGATTGCTAAATTTTACACTGCTAAGATGCTTAATAGAGGAGAACCTAAAAACTGGACACAGTGAAGATGAGCATGGTGAATTTGAAACAGCTTGAAGCAGGGCTAAAAATGGATTTAAATGGACTTTTGAGAACGGTTAGGAGAACTGGGGTTCATTTTTACCTAGAATACTAAAAAGGAGGCTTAGTGGAAGTGTTTTCAAACATGTATTTCCATGGATTGCTTTTTGTCCTCATGCAGATCAGCATATGAATTGTAGTGAGAGAGATTCGAATTATATAATTTAATGTGCTTCCTAATAGGGTTATTAAAGCTTGGCAGGAATTGGTGTCATAGGAATTGGTATCATAAGTTGTAGAATCTTCAAGTCTTGTTGGGATATTTTATTGCCTATCTGAATTTGAAAGTGCAGAGTAGATTTAACTGTTAAGGTCCCTTGTAGCCATACTCTGTGGTATTTCATTTAGGTTTTGTGAATTATTCAGAATGCAGACCTCATGATATAAAGGTGCAAATTATTTCATTTCTAAACTAATTTAAAAACTACATTATGTGCTTTTCTTTATAAATTAGTTCTTTAGGGTTGTACTATTTAAAACGTATTTTATGATGGATGTTCTCAGCCTTAAGCATTTATATATTTACTGGTAAGATTTTATTTATAAATTATACATTTTAAGGAAATTTATATACATCTAAACTCTCAAAATATTTTTTGAAAGAGGTAAATGCTATTTTATTTGCTTTTCTTCTAAAATACTTAAAATATATCTGGTGGCAACACTACTACTGTTTTATATATGGAAAAGGTAAGGCATTGAGATTAACTTTCTCACACTCACAAAATGGGCTGTGTGTGGTGCTGAAAATAAGACCGGGTGTCCTGACTCCCAGTTTGTGCTCTGTGTATTAGACCAGACTGTTCATTTAAAGTTATATTCCTCCAAAAATCTGTTCATAAATTTAAGCTCCATTTTTTTTCTGTCCATTATAACATAGAGAAGCACGTTATATCCCCAGAGAAATTTAGTGACACACAGCAGCCTTAACTCTCGGCATTAAGTGTACATTCTGTTAACTTTTTTTATCTTATGATTGAATGTTTCAGGTTTTCCTCCTCCACCAGGCGCTCCACCTCCGTCTCTTATACCAACAATAGAAAGGTAATCAGTATGGATACTGTAAACTTTTTTATCATTGATAGGCTTCTGACAGAAGAATCATATGTATCTTGGTAATATTTTCAAAGGTTTAATTTTATAAACAATAGTACCTGCCTTTTAATTCATAAGTCTAGATCTGTACTAGTTACTTTTATATAAGATGTTGGACCTGTAGCCTAATAACAAAACAGGACAAAGAAAACTAAATGATAGTATTTTGAAATACCTTGCTTTGATTTACGATACTCTTATTAAAGAAACCCCTAGATTGTAAAAACTTGGCTGTAGTCCAGTTTTGTGGGATGTACAAACAGATGACTAGTAATCATGAATAATGCATATCTGTTTTAGGATTAAGTAAGGATAACTATTTTCAGGGACCACAGTAAAGCAAAGCTGCCTTATTCCTTGCTACCCAGTGCAACTCAGCTTCCACAAAGGAAGATTGGATCCCTTCTGCGTGGCAGTAGCCTTATTTTTTATACCCTGCGTTTATGGTTTATGTTATTTGGAATGCTGTGGTAAAGAACATTTACCTCATGGATGGCAATACCATGTTTAACCCCATAGGTTTTGGAATCACACTAACCTGGTTCAAATTTGGCTTCAGAATTTCCCAGCTTTGTGTTCTTAGGCAAGGTTCAAAACTATTCATTGAGACTCAGATTCCTCTTTTACCAAATGGGGGGTTGATAGAGTTGTGAAGATTAAAACAGCTAGTGAATATAAAGCATCAGCACCATTCTTTGCAGATAGAAATAACTAATAAATGGTAGCCATTATTATTTCCTCTTAAGTGGCAAATAAACTCTATAAAAAATACTGTATTTCTGAAAAAGTGATTTAAACTATATATAAAGAAAAATTGTGAGAACTTTACATCAGTAACATCAAACCAAGCATATGATTTTCAAACGAAATGATAAACCTCGGTGAAGTGTGACTTGTGAGACCATAGGATTTAATTTTAAGTTCTCGTTAAATATATATTTGTTTTCACAATCAAAATGTTAAAAAGTAGTATTTGTTGATTCTATCAGTAGCACTGAATTTCTGATTTTTAATTATTAAAGTCAGTTTTTTAAGGCAAAATTTTAACTAAAGTCTGAAATACTTTGTTAGCCTCGAAGTTTCTGTTACTTATTGTGAGTCAGGCTGAATTGATTGGATTACTCATGTTAATACTAACAAGCTCTATTTTCTTTACAAGTAGGTGTTAGGTTTTGAGGTTAAACAGCCTGTGTTTTTAAGTATTAAAAAATAGTTACAGAATTACAGGTACCATTATATGGTGGTTAAATAAAAGTCATAATTTTGCCCTATGTTTTGCATTTGCACCAAATTATTAAAATTCAGAACTTCCTTGCAACACATAAAAATATATTTTTCTTCGACAGTGGACATTCCTCTGGTTATGATAGTCGTTCTGCACGTGCTTTTCCATATGGCAATGGTAAGTGTTACTTTTTAATTGCCCAGATTCAGTTTGAATCAGTAAAGTACTTAAGTACTTTTAAAACAATAGAAACATACTTCCATGGTTTAAAGTACTATCTTACAGAGCAATTAAAAAATATTTACTACAGGAATAACTAGGTCTTACATATATTCCAGATTACTTAACAGAATACTTTTCATTTCTTTACCAGCCATATTTTTAAAAATTAACAAATGGTGACACAACGGGGATATTTGTCCCTTGCCTTTTCCCAAAAGGATTTAGGATTTGTCACCAAATTGTCGATCTTCACTGTCCATAATCTTTTTTGTTTCTTAACTCACGGTATCTGACTAACCTCTTTCTCATCTTTCCCCCTCACTGGTTTATCTTTTCTTCTAGATCATTTGGCAGGTTCTTTTTCATGTTCACTCTTGACAACTTTATCCCTTCTAAGGCCTTCTGATACCACTTTCTGCTTAGATTTCTTGATCCGTTCGTTTATTTTAAAAGAGCTGTGCATTGTACTAGGTTTTAAGGATACAGTAAACTAGACATAGGTTTGCTTGCCTTCAACAAATTATAAGCTAGTGAGGAAACAACCAGGTGACAGAAGAGGGTATCATAGGAGCATGATGGAGGGGTCTCCCACTCCACTGGAGTGGGGTGTAGATGATTTGGGGTTCAAATCATGTTCAGAAACATGGGGGTGTGAGAGAGTGTGGTAGGCTTTATGAACTGAATGAAGTGTGGTGTGGTTGGAGAGTAGAGAATATGATGAACATCTAGAGATGAGATAAGAAATGGTGTGGGGCGTTACAGCCATGCTGTAGAGTTTAGACCTTAGTCAGAGGGCTGTGAGGAGCCATTTAGTTTTATGCTGATTTGCATAATTGTTAGGTTTACATTTGAAAAGCGTCCATTCTGGCTACTTACTGTGAGGAAATTGGGGATTTGTAGGGTGGGAGAAAGGTGGGAAGGGCAGAGATGCCTGCTTGATTGGGAGAACAAGAAGCTGTTAGAGTAATCCAGGGGAAGAAATTTATAGTCCTGAATTCAGCGGATACCATGGGGGATGGAGAAAATTAGTGGTTCCAAAGGCATTTAAGGAGTAGAATTTGTAAGTCTTGGTGAGAGATCAGCTATTTGTGTCAGTCATATACTTTCAGTTAACCTTGTAGGTATCTGTGTCAGGGTTTTGTACTGTCCTTCAGACCCACCTTGTTCAAAGCCACATATTCCATTCATTCACATCAAAAGGTAGTCTTTCTGTTATTTGTTTCAGTGGTTATGTCACATTTTTTCCCCTGGGCTCCCAGGAAGTCATACTCTTTGGGTTGGAATCTTGCTTCCCCCTCTCATTATTTATGTGACTTTTGTAGATCTTTAACCATTAAATGGAGAGCATAATTCTTCCTCGTAAGATCAGAGAGAATACACTGAAGCATGTTAGTCCTGCCATTTAATAGACACTCAAATATTAGCTGTTATTTTTCTGATTATCCCCATCTCCAACAAGCTCCAAGTTCCTTCCCTTTTCTGCACTTGGAGGCGGTTATTTTTCACATCTGTTAATTGAAGTTTGAATATAAAGGACTCAGCACAGTACCTGTAATATGTACATACTCGATAAGCATTACTTATAAAATTAATTAAAATTTATTTTTACCTTTTTTATGGCACTTAACATTTTCTGCTTTGTCATTAAATTCCTGTGTATTTGTTTCAGTACAGATGTACTTGAGGAATAGCCCATATCAGAAAGAATAAGACTTTATTCTTGAGATTACCTGCGCAGTTTCCTTGTGGAAGATTTCATTTTTTTAAAAACTGGCTAATTAAGCATTTAACTTTTTCTCAAAGTAATACCTGCACATTTTTAATAAAAAAGCAAGAGTTTTCTGCTCACTCTTTACCACCCCCTCAGAGATGAGCGGTTTTCCCCCCTTTAATGAGGATGTCTTTAGTACTAACAATGATAAAGCATAGCACAAGAATTAAATAAAGTTAGGTTTCTTTATTCCAGTCAAACAAAGCCTTGGAATGAAGATGATAAATACTACTTCCTCTTTATTGGTAATTCTGTTTTACCTTTGTTTATTTTAGAATTTTGTAGTTCATCCTCAAACACTACTAAACTAAGCTGTAGATGGAAAACAATGATTTTTCTTGATGTGCATATTAAGATTGTGCTTATAAAGCAATACCTAGTTTAAAAGTAATCTTTGCAGGAATATTGAAGAACTGCAGAGACAGACATTTTTAATGGTTTTTAGTTCTTTTGATGGTCTGCATGGCATTTCTACATAGGCTTATCACCCTATTTCTTGATTATATAACTTTAGATACCATCTGTTATCTTCTTAGTGTGATGGATGTATATTTTACTCACTTACCATCATTACTCCTCTCCTATTCCCCTGAAGTGAAATTATATTACTCTCTTTCTTCCTCTTTTTATTTATATACCTACCCTCTGTTTCATGTACCATCAGTCTCTACTACTGTGTGTCTTTCCAAGCCTTCACCTCTTTTTCCACCTCTGCCTCCCTGCTTTGATCAGCTATACTTCTAACATTCTGTCTTGTAACCAAAATTATCTGTGCCCTGACAAATACTTTATTCTAAAAGCTAAACAATAAACCATAGTCACATTATTATGCCTGTGTAAATATTCTGTACTATAGCGATAATTATACTCAAGCCCCTCAAAGAAGAAATTTTCTATGGCAAATACATTAAAAGTATCATTTTTTTTAACACTTCATCAACTGTGCAGAGTCATACCACATTTTAATTGGGTTCATATTTGAACCATGAGTTTCTCTACCTCAAGTATACAAAGATATTCTTTAATACATTTTTCCCCAAAAAAAGTTTTCAAATTTCTTTTTCCTGTGTAAGTTCTTAAGCCATCTGGAATTAATTTTTGCCTACGTTATGAAGTAAAGATGTAATGGTCCCAGTGTTACTTGTTTATCCTTCCTGAGGGATCTACAGTGTCATCTCTCCATTCGTGTATCAAGTTTCCCTGCATGCATGGATCTGTTTCTTACCTTTCTAGATTGTTCATTTGGTTAATTTAACTGTCCCTGTGCTAATAATGCCACACTACCTTAATTTTGAGTTCTCTAGTAAATCTGATACCTGGTTCAGCAAAATCTATCTACCTTATTCTGCTTCAGAAGTATTTTGGGGCCATTGCTCTTACATATCTATTTTAGAATCAACTTTGCAAGTTCCATGAAAAACTCTGTTGATTTTTTTTTTTTTTTTTTTTTTGCGGTACGCGGGCCTCTCACTGTTGTGGCCTCTCCCGTTGCGGAGCACAGGCTCCGGACGCGCAGGCTCAGCAGCCATGGCTCATGGGCCCAGCCGCTCCGCGGCATGTGGGATCTTCCTGGACCGGGGCACGAACCCGTGTCCCCTGCATCGGCAGGCGGACTCTCAACCACTGCGCCACCAGGGAAGCCCTCTGTTGATTTTTATTAATAATTAACGCTTATATTATGCATACAGTATGACAAACACTGTTAATTCATGTAATCCTCACAGTCTTATAAAGCAGGCATAGTGTTACGACCCTCATTTTATGGACTAGGGAATTTAAGAACAGCCAGATTAAGGCCATTTTCCCAATGTCACACATTAAGTGGCAGAGGTAGGCTTTGAAACCTTGTAGCCTTGCTCCAGAGTCCTTTCTCTTAACTATACCATGTTATTTGTTACATTGATGCTCTAGAACAGTTTGTAGGAGTTCATACCTTACAACATTGTGATAATGTATGAACAAGTACTCTCCATTTAGGGAGGTGTTCTTTAATGTGTTTCAGCTGAGTGCTATAATTGTCTCCATACACTTGCACATCTTTGGTTAGGTTTAGTCATAGGTACCTATTTTTTGTTCTTATAAATGGTATATTCATTTAAACTCCATGTACTGTTTGTGTTTGCTTGTATTTAGAAATAATTGGTTTTTGTTTTATTTATATGTATATATGTTGATCAATATATATGTTGACCTTGTAGCCTGTTACCTGTTGAACTCTCACTATAATTTGTCTGTGAATTCTCTTCAGACAGTATCATCTGTAGTTCCTTCCGTTTCAGATTCTTATTCCTCACCTCCCTCCGCCCCCAACCCCCTTTTTTTGGTCTTATTGTTCTGGCTAGGATCTCCATATAATATTGAAGTACTGAAAGTGGAGTTCTTGTCTGGGGATACCCCCCCTTTTTTTTTTAAAGGAAATGCTTTTATATTTATACTGCTAGATTTTTACTCTTAGGTTTTTGATAAAACCCTATGTCAGTATAAGGAAAATCTCTTCTTGCTTTCCAAGGGCTTTTAAACTGAACAGATATTGAGCTTTATCAGATGCTTTCTGAGTTGATCATGCTGTTTTCCTTCTCTGTTAAATGTGGCAGATTTCTAAATTTTTCTAATATTGAGCCACCTTTTATTTGCTGAGGTAAACCTAACTTGGTCATGATTGATTTTACCTTTTTATTTTTAAAAATAAACACTGACTTATTTAGGATTTTGACAACTAAGTTCATATGTAAGATTGTTCTGTGATTCTCCTTTATTTGTACTGTCCTTAACTGGTTTTAGTATTAAGGTTATACAAGCCACATGGGATAAGTTAGGCAATAATCTTTTTTTCCTATTCTCTGGAAGTTTGTATATTATTAGAGTGATCTGTAGTAAAAGTCACCTGTAAAAGCCATCTGGTCTTGTGGGAAGGTCTTGAATTACGGATTTAATGTCTTTAATAATTATGGTACTAGTCAAGATTTCTTTTCACTCTTGAGTTACTTAATGTGTTGGTCTAAAGTGTATAATATTCTCTGTATTGTTTAATCTCTGCAACATCTGTAGTTGTAGTCCCTTATTGGTTCTGATAATTTTTATGAGGTCTCTTTTTTCTTAATCCTGTCAGAAGATTATCATGTTCTATTCATCTAGTCTTTAAAAACCAACTTTTAGCTTTGTTTATTGTATGGTAGTTTTCTAGTTACTTGATTTCTCCTTTTATCTTTATTATCTCCCTTCTGTTAGATTATTCTGTTTTTTCCTAGGTTCATAAGTTGAAAGCTTAATTCATTCACTTTCCATCTTTTCTAATGTAGTGTTTTTTAAGATTAATTTCCCTCTAGAACAGTTTTCATTTCTAGACTTTTGATATATTGTGTTTTTGTTTATGTTCGGTTTTTAAATTATTTTAAATTTATGTCTTTTCTGACCCCTGAGTTATCAGAAGTGTGTTTTAAATTTG
The DNA here is from genome assembly GCF_008692025.1 of Phocoena sinus. NCBI lineage: Eukaryota > Metazoa > Chordata > Mammalia > Artiodactyla > Phocoenidae > Phocoena > Phocoena sinus. The sequence continues at coordinate 74,331,763 of NC_045767.1, forward strand.
ATATATATGGAGATTATTTTCCCATAATTTAAAATTTTTACTTCTAATTTAAATTGTATGGTGGTCGGAGAACATGGTGTCTGAAAGTACATAGTATATTTTTATAAATGTTTCATATGGGTGAGAAGAAGGAGTATTCTTTACCTGCCCTGGGCAGTATTCTATGTTATGTCCATTAAATCAACTTTGTTAGCGGTATTTTGCTCGGTCCTCATATATCTATAGTGATTTTTTTGTTTGCTTGAAGTGTCAGTAATTGAAAGGGTATTTTAATCTCCCATGATCATGGTGGATTTTTCTATTTCTGCCTGTATTCTGTTAGTTTTTACTCTGTAAAAAGTAAGGTGTTAGATATTTGGAAGTTTAATTTGTTCTGTCTTCTTGGTCAGTTTTGCATCCTCCACCTTCAAGTAGTCATCCTTTCTTCCCCGAGTAATCCTTTTTGTATGAGTCTGCTTTAATACAACTACTCATATGGAAATTGGGGGATATTAGTGTTTTATTTTATTACTATTTTATTAGTATTTTATTTTATTTTATTAGTATTTTCCTTTTTTTCCTCCCATTCTTTTACTTTCAACCATTTTGTGTGTTTTTTATGTCTCTTATCTTCAGCATTTAGGTAGAATTTTTTAAAGTACAAATCAATAATCTCTGTCACTTAACAGATTAATTAATTCAGTGTCTTTTGTATTGTGATTTTTGAGCTATTCACACTTGTCTCCCGTACCCCCATTCTTTCTAGTTCTGTTTTGAATTGACTGAATTTTTCAGGTTCTATTTTTCCCTACATTGTTTTGAAATAATATACTTATTTCTGTTTTTTAGTGGTTACTCTTGAAATGTAATATGCATATATCTGGTAGAAGTTTTTTTTGGTGAACTCTGTTGTTTATAACTTTCGCTTATTTTTGTTTATGAATGCCTTTGTTTTAATCTTATTCTTGAAATATAATTTTGAGTACATATTTCTAGGTTGATTGTTACTTTCTTTCAGCACTTTGAAGATGTCCTTATGTATTCTGGTTTATATTTTTGATGTATTGGGAAGTTTGTGGTGTATCTAATTCTCATTTGCTGTTCACCTTGCAAAATGAAGAGTCTTTATATGTTAGATCTTTAAGGTTTGTTTCTGGGTATTTACCCAGACTGTGGGTATTCACCATATGTTATTTCTCTATTCTATATATAAAATAAATTTTTTTTAATCTAGTGAAGCATTTTTGTGGGATGTTTACTTTTTTTGGTCTTCTTTGTTTTTTAGGTACCATAACTTTTGTTTTTAATTATTATTATTTTTTCTCTGTAGTTGCCTTTCCCCACCTTCCTGGTTCTGCTCCTTCATGGCCTAGTCTTGTGGACACCAGCAAGCAATGGGACTATTACTCAAGAAGAGAGAAAGACCGAGACAGAGACAGAGACAGAGACCGAGAACGAGATCGTGATCGAGACAGAGAAAGAGAACGCACCAGAGAGAGAGAGAGGGAGCGTGATCATAGTCCCACGCCGAGTGTTTTCAACAGGTATGTTCAGCGTGCAGTAATTCGTACACCTGTATTTTATATGCACTTTAGAATTTATATTCAGTGCCAGGATGGAAGATCCACTACAATTGGGAAAGGATTGCTTGAAGAGTAGTTAGGATAGCCATTTTAAAAGCATCAAGGCTGTTTATTCATAAGGACTTCCCACCACCTAAAGCAGCAGTCTTCAAATTTGTTTGTTCATTTCTTCCTTAAAACAATTTTGAAAACGTCATACCCCCTCACATATTTTTATCTTGGCATCAAAAATTTTTCACCTTAAGTATAAATAGTTGGCTATATAGATATACTTTCCAGTCTGTTACAACTCTCACAATTTTAAAATAAAGTTATCATTACTCTATTAAATATATCCATTGGATTAAGAATACTATAGTGATTTGCTGAACATCATTATCCATTTTAAAAAAATATATAAACAAGCTCTGTAACCCTTGGAAATTCTGCCTTTCTTTTTGTGCTTGAATTCTTACTTCTGAGCCACGTCCCCCAAATAATTTTATTCTAATGGAAAATATTTTTTTTCTTGAAAAAGTTTTTTTAATTGATCCATCCTATCAATCTTCCCTGCAACATACCTATGTAAGTTAAAATGTATTAAAAAATTAATGACCATAAGATTAAGTATTTAAAATTTTTTTGATTTTAGTTATTTATTTTTATATATAAATATAATACAAATTCTGAAAAATAATTTAACATAACTACATTCTTTAATGTGATGGAAGAGCTTCTTCCCATCCCTAAATAATATTTGTATCCATGAATGAATGTTACTACTGTTAGGGGAAAAAAGGCTTTGCCATTAATTATATTTCTTTCTTTCTTTCTTTCTTTTTTTTTTAATATATAGATGTAAGCATTGAGAAACCTTGTTCACATAAAATATGTAAATAAGAATTGATGGAATTTTGTTGCGGTTCTGTCACTAAGTTATTTGAGCACTTTAAGATTTAGCGATATGTCAAAATTACACAACTAACCTGTCATCAAGTTATTTTTAAGAATCTATTAGCTCATGGCTCAGTTTTCTTAAAAGCAGATAATTGGAAACCACCTGATTGTTACTTGGTGAAATTGTTTTCTACGACTGCTACAATAAAAGTACCATAAACTGGTTAGCCTAGAACAACAGAAATTTACTCTCACAGGTCTGGAGGCTAGAGGTCTGATACCAAGGTGGCAGCAGGTTTAGTTCCTTTTTGTAGGCTTTGAGAGAATTTGTTCCCCGCCTCTCTTGTAACTTCTGGTGGTTGTTAGCAATCCTTGGTATCCCTTGGTTTGTAGATGATGCTTCACTCCAGTCTGTGTCTGTCTTCACACAGCATTCTCCTCTCTGTGTCTGTGTACAAATTTCCCTATTTTTATAAGGATAACAGTCTTTGGATTAGGGTGCAGCCAGATCCAGTCTGACCTCATCTTGCCTTGATGATTACATCTGCAAAGACCCTGTTTCCAAAGTCTTTAGTTTTCTCAGTTTCTTGGAAGAACACCAAAAGGGCTTTACCAAGACTTATCAGAAGACTACCAATTATACTTAATACTCTTTATTTTAGAGGTACCCTGTTCAACTTAATATGCTTAGAAAGGGTTAGGAAAATGGAAATATATCTTTTCCAAAATGTCTGTAAAAATGAAACACCTTTATGTGTATTTGATATTTATTTTCATGCAAACCTGGAGCTGCAAATTTCCCCCATTCCATTTATGGGAAATAGCTACCAAATAACTTAATTGGTAAAAGACAGCTTCTGTTGTCAAGCCAGCCAGCCACATCACACCCAATTTCTATGGGAGAAAAGTCTGACTTCATTTTTCTGTTCAGTTAAATGAGTTAATCCATATTTCCTATCTAAGTCTAAGATAAAATAGTCACAGAATTCAAAATAAGGTGCTGCCTCCCCAGCACTTTGTTTTGCTTTCCTTCAGAAGGAATTTTTGGTTTTGTTTTTTTTACTAGTTCAGGGAAAATTCTTATGACTCCACACTACTCTACACGATATCTGACGTTAGAACATCCCAGGACACAGGCCAAAATATTCCATTTCTTACTTCATACTTTGTAGCGGACAGATGTATAAGAGAGAAAGGCCTAAAGCCCTATAGAAGCTTTATGGTTCTTTGAATAAAATAGGTCTTACTGACACTAATATTTTAAATTAGATCTTCTTGATGCCATGAAGGTTTTTATACCCTGAGCCAATAATGTACTATAGTAAAATTGGTGAAAAGAATGCCTTTCTTTTGTAAAAGGCCAGGAACGTGATGGAGGAGAGGTTAGCCAGAGAAGTGGCCTATGTGTTACCTGCAGGTGTATCATTAGGCAGTTCATGTTCAGGAAAGAATAAATATGGAAGTTGGGGACCTAGAAGTTGATTCCCTAAAACTTTCTGTGCCATTGGAAAGAAATCATTTATTGCTAGCATAAAGAATAAAGTCAGAATTCTTTTTATGATCCGTAAGTCACAAATTCAGTGCACCTTTCTATATTTTAACCCTGGTTCTCTCCCAAGGCAATATACTGCATGCTCTAGCTACACTGAACTACTTGCTCTTCTGGAAAGCCTCATAGTTTAGCACTTCCCTTCTTCATGTTATTCCTGTCCTCTCTGCCTCACAAACTTTTACTGATTCTTCAAGGTTCAGCTCATATTTGTCTTCTGTGAGCAGCTCTGAACCTGAAAGAAAGAATTAATTATTCCTTCACATGCTCCCTAAGCATATTGTGTATTTTCTTTAAAGCATATCTTTCTCTTTCAGGGTGTTGACTATCATTTTTCATCTCTGTATCCTCAGCACTTTGTACAGTAATGCCTGGAACATAATGAATGTGTCAGTGAATAAAATGACTTAACATGTATCAGGGAGGAGGGTGAATACAATAGAGAAAAAACAGTCTTGAAAACTGTCGGTGAAACTGTGTTAGCCAGATAGGTTTTGAAATGGATAAAAATCAACCTTTATATCAAAGCGTTAATTTGGGCATCTTTCTAATTAACATATCCATTTAGGTACCTTCACAATGTAGAATGAAATAAGTTAAAGATAACTTTTTTTTGTTATCAGCTATTTTTATGGATAAGATAAATGTAAGGTACACAGTTTTCTGATTTTGCTGGATGAGATGAAGTAATATATCAGTTCAAGATGTGAGCATATGCTTGATTCAGACAGCATTTGTTTTGTTAGATGTGATCATGTAATCATATACTTCTTAATCCAGAAAGGTCCTTAGGGGTTATCCAGTCTAAATTTTGATTTGTCAGATGAGGAAATGGAAGCATAGAGAAATTTAAAGCAACACTAGAGCCATACTGTCTACTGGAAATATGGTTGAGATATTACTTAAAATCCTTTCTAGTCTTGAAATTAGGTAGTTTAAAAATTCTATTATTTTTCATTTGTTTTTATTACTCTTTCTGTACTTGGGGGGTGGTGGGGAACCAGATTCATTCTTTCATTCATGTAACTGACATTTTTTTTTAACATCTTTATTGGAGTACAGTTGCTTTACAATGGTGTGTTAGTTTCTGCTGTATAACAAAGTGAATCAGCTATACATATACATATATCCCCATATCTCCTCCCTCTTGCGTCTCCCTCCCACCCTCCCTATCCCACCACTCTAGGTGGACACAAAGCACTGAGCTGATCTCCCTGTGCTATGTGGCTGCTTCCCACTAGGTAGCTATTTTACATTTGGTAGTGTGTATGTGTCCGTGCCACTCTCTCACGTAACTGACGATTTTGAGTCCCTGTTATGTACCAGGCACAGAGTTGTGTGCTGAGGATACAGAATTACTCATACACTGTCGTTATAGATTTAGCCATATAATATTGTCACGATATCTAGGACTGGTTAGAAGTTTAAAACTTTATGTAAAAAAAAGTGCAAGAAGAAACTCCATAGGATTTATTAATCTTTTTCCTTCCTGTAGCTCCTAATAATATGACTTACACACTGTAGGCACCTGGTAACATTTTATTGACTAAATAAGTAAAGGTATGGTACATACATGCATGTTTGTGTGTATGTGTGTGTGTTGAAGTGTATGTTTCGAGTTTGTATGGTGGGACATGTGCTGTTAATAACTTCAGTCACATAAGTGCATGAATTCTGTTAAGTTCAAGGGCATTACTTTCTGGGAAGTTGAGTTGTTTCTAATGTAGTTAAAATTAATATATTTGAGATAGTATTGTTATCTCTAGAATGTACATGTTCACAAGGTAAGGAGCTTAATGCAGAACTTCATAGGAAAGAAGTCTGAAATGAATTGCTTTGCTAGAGCTCGTAACTTTCCTTTGCATAAATAATAGTGTTTATAAAATTCTTTGTCCGTTTCAAACACGCTCATGCACAAATGCTACTTAATTTTTATTGAAGCTAAAAGTGTTAATCGTTAAACCATATTTGATTTTCATGTTGCTAGCTGTAGGGCATCAGGAGTAATGTTTACTTAAATCTGACTAAAAGTTCAAGGCCAGAGAGGGAAAAAAAGGTGGAAGAATTTTGTGTTGTTCTGAATTATCCCAGGAATAAAGTGTTCTCTGGAAAATCCAAATGAAGTATAAGTAAAGGCCTTTTTTTTTTTCTCAAGACTGAGATTTCAGCAATATGGCATGTAGTATGTGTTGTTACAAATTACAGAGTCATTGTTTTGAAAATTACAGACCAGTTTCAACATCTGTTTTTTAGGCCGCTTAATTGTGGGCCAGAGAGAAGGCTGGTCATTCTAGGGTGTTTGAAATGAGCTCTAATGATTTCCAGGCTCAGAGAAACCTTTGTGCTGCAGCTGCTTATCAGAGAAGCGGTCTTTATATTTTGTGTACGAGACCAAATCTTCCACCATCTGTAGGAAGGGTCCCATCAGATGGCTGCCTTCAGAGTCTTAAAGGCCTCAGAGCTAACAAGAATTGGTGTGAGGGTGAGAGGGAAAAAACAGGGTTACAAAGGATGAATTATGAGATAATTGACCTTAGTTATTTTTAGGTAAATCCAGTTGGAATCATTACAAAGAACCTCATTTTTAAAGAGGATAATATTAATGCTAATATTCGTTTGTCATGAGTTTATTCTCCTTTAGAAACTTTATTAGAAACAGTCACCTTTACAGAAAGCGTTCTGCTTCTGAAAATTTTAACATTAAATTTAATGAAGATGGTGAGCCTGCCTGTTAGTGGCCATTTGAGGGCCTGCTCTTGTTGCAAACACTTTATAAATGTTATTGCCAGTTCTACAACAATCCTGAAGAAGACTGTTGCCAGTTTTACAGATGAGAAAACTGAGTGTTCACAGAGGTTAAGTAACTTACCCTGGGTCATACACTTAGGAAATAACAGTCAGGACGTGTTCCTGGGCCTGCTCTGCACGCACTCTTCCTGCTACTCCACACTGCCTGTCATGGTGCATTGCCTTTCTGATGACACGCTTCCACCTTCCCAGTACCAAGTACACATTTATGATTAGAAAAAAAATCGTGTTTGTGTATGTATATATGTGTCCGTGTGTGTGTGTATGTGTGTGTGTGTATCATCCATATATATATGCATATATGAATACTCTTTAAAATAACATTAAAAATGTATCACAGGCAATAATAACTTGGTCAGCAATATGACTTGGCTTTAGGTGTCGCACTCCTGAATTATCACTTTTGCTAAGAGACCACAGTTAGGCTTTGTTTTTATATGGCTTATACTTTCACCTGAGTCTGTCTCCTGTTATTCTCTCTCCGATTCCTTAACATCTTGAGGCTATGTACAAATTCTAATTTAATAATTTGTATAAAACATATATTTCTAGAAACCAAAGCTCTTTAGTACACAGTGTTCTAAAAGATATTTTATTCATTCTAAGAGAGTTTACTGACATTAGGATGTAGAAAATGTTGACTTCTATGCTGAACAAAAAGAAAAAATAGACTTGAAGGATTACGAGAAAAACAGAAGTATGTCTCCATTTTCACGAAAGGACATGGAGAGACAGGTCTAAGGAGGTAAAGATGACTACCATCAGTCCCAGTTTCACTAGTCCGTTCTCTCCAAAATCAGAAAATGGAGGCAGAGCTTAATATGGATTTGAAGTTGTTCCCATGGTCCCCTCCCTCCAGCTTCCTCCTCCTCACTCCACCCCCCAACCCGCCTCCCTCACCACACAGACAGCGTTAAGTTATTGGGATGTCAGAATTCAGGTGTGTCCATAGGCAATTTTCTGCCTGCATTTTGTGTGGATATTGTGGAAATTGCTTTTTTTTTCAGTCTGCTTTTTTTTTTCAGTCTCTTTCAGTTTTTGCAGTTTTTTTTCAGTATAATACTTTATTATCAGCGCCACTTTTCGAACAGGATTTGCTCACTTCGTGTTTCTTTGTCACATTTTGGTGATTCTCACAATATTTCAGACCAGCAAAACGTTGACTTGCTGAAGACTCAGGTGATGGTTAGCATGTTTTAGCAATAAAGTATTCTTAATTAAGGCATGTACATTGATTTTTTAGACATAATGCTATTGTACACTTAACGGACTACAGTATAGTGTAAACAACTTTTATATGCATTGCGAAATCCAAATTTCGTGGACCTGCTTTATTGTGATATTTATTTTATTGGTCTGAAACTGAACCTACGGTTCATATCATTGAGGTATGCCTGTATTCATAAATTTGCACATCTACTAAGAATGCCAATATATGGCAGTTTACAATTGCCTGCTTTCTAATTTGCACTGGAAAATGGAAGTTGCTTTGATGTCACTCTGTTCTTAATGTTTATACCACTTCATTAGATGAATATATACTTTATGTGATTCAAAAACTTAAGAACCTTTATCTACTTGGACTATGTCGTCATAAGCCAAATATTTTTAATATATTTTTAGAATCTTAACTGTGTGCCTAAGATTTTATAACTATCATTAAGAATTTTGGTTGGAAATCTGAGATATACAAACATGCTTTTAAGTCTAAAAAGTAAAATGAAGCCGCTGATTAAAATTTAAATCAGTTACAGCTCCCAGATTTTGAAGAAAAACAGCATTTATATAAAATTTCTACCCTATAACAACTGTGAAAGCACAGAACTTGGCCCTTTAACATAATGTGTAATCATTATATATTTTGTATTCTTGTATTAGATCTAGTACTAATTTGGGAGCAGCATTGTTTTCCTCTCAAATATATACTTTGCACCTATTCTGTGTAAGATGCTAACATTAGGACTTCTGGTTTGGACTCAGGTCACGTCTTTTGTAGCTTGAAGTCATTCAGGATCAACAATCCAGTTGTCAAGAAAACTTGTTTCTATTCTGATTTCAGTGATGAAGAACGATACAGATACAGGGAGTATGCAGAAAGAGGCTATGAGCGCCACAGAGCAAGTCGGGAGAAAGAAGAACGACACAGAGAAAGACGACACAGAGAGAAAGAAGAAACCAGACACAAGTCCTCTCGAAGGTTTGCTCTTTAATAGTGGATCATTTTGAAGCCAAGAGAAATTGATTTGATTTCAGGAAGTAAAAGCAAACATTTCTAAGTAACCACTAGAGCATTATATGTGTTCCTAATTGGAAGACTATAGTTGGTTCCTTATAGGTTTCAACAAAGATATTGAAATCTAACCAGATTATAATGCCCATAAGCCAAAATCAGCATGGAATAAAAAATATGAGAATTAGACTTACTACATTATCTTGGATGGGGGGGGGGGATTTCTCATATGAATCAGTTTTTAGTAGTAATTGTTATTAAACAAACTGATGTTCAGTTTAATCAAAGAAAATTCAGGGCCTTGTAGTCCCCCCCACCAAAAAAAAAAACCAGCATTAAATTTTAATGCCTATTGTTTGCCTAAAATCAGCTCTAGGAAGTATTTCCTGTTCTGATCTAGTGCTTCAGTTTCTAATTTGTAATTAGTCTTTTAGAATGAAGTATATGGGCCCTAGTGGCCCTCTTGGCATAGTGGGCAGTGTGTCGGTCTCATAATCTAATGTATATGGTCCTTAGGGTTCTAGGAAAATATTAATGAAGGTGAGCATTAAATGTAAATATAATATCAGCATAAAGGTCACATAAAAAATGATTACTCCCCAAAATGTGTTTGAGAAAAAGTAAGTATTAGATTATTTAAAACCCACTGTTATACCGAGAATTTACCTAAAGTAGGTTGATCCGTCACTACTTAAACATTTTTAATACACCTTTCTTTTTTCTCTTTTTTCTTTAGTAATAGTAGACGTCGCCATGAAAGTGAAGAAGGAGACAGTCATAGGAGACACAAGCACAAAAAATCCAAAAGAAGCAAAGAAGGAAAAGAAGCTGGCAGCGAGCCTGCCCCTGAACAGGAGAGCACCGAAGCTCCACCTGCAGAATAGGCATGGTTATGGCCTTTTGTGTACAGTAGTGCCAGAAATAGATACTATAAATCTTATTTTTCTGGATAATGTTTAAGAAATTTGCCTTTAATCTTGTTCTTTAAGTATGAAAAGTTAACTTTTTTCTTCTAAAATAAAAGAGTGAATTTTTCATGTTAAGTTAAAAATCTTCGTCTTGTAATATTTAAAAAATAGACAGTAATGACTGTATCGAAGAAAGTAATGTGAATGAGTCACTCAGCAGGGAATTTAAAGAGCTATGTTTAGCTGTGTACATAATATCTGATTCCCTCTTGGCCAGTTTCCTTGAGTTAATCAAATACCAGTCTCTTAAGAAGTTGCACTGCAAAATGCATCAAAAGGCACCTCTGAGTCTTGAGATTAAAACTAGTCTTTTATCACTGCTGTGGCACTGTTGCTTTGCATATTAAAGAACTCATACAGTTTTGATACTGAAACTTTTTTTTTTTTTTTTTTTGCGGTACGCGGGCCTCTCACTGTTGTGGCCTCTCCCGTTGCGGAGCACAGGCTCCAGACGCGCAGGCTCAGCGGCCATGGCTCACGGGCCCAGCCGCTCCGCGGCATGTGGGATCTTCCCGGACTGGGGCACGAACCCGTGTGCCCTGCATCGGCAGGCGGACTCTCAACCACTGCGCCACCAGGGAAGCCTGATACTACAACTTTTTGATAGCAGGTTTCAGTGTTCTAAATTTGGGTTCATGGTGAAACTAAAGGGGAACTTTCCTATCCAGAGTAATAAAATCTAATGGCATTTGGGTGACCTCTGAAATAACTTGCCCTAAACGTAGTTTCTGGCAGGCACATGGACAAAATACTCGTCACTGTGACAAAAATTTGAATTGCCTCAAAGCCATCTTTTATGAGCTAGGTCAAGCTGGTTTGGCCTTTCTTGATGGTTCTTCCAAGACTCATTGGTTGAGCAGCACGTAGAGTTTGTATACAGTTACTAGCTATACTGTGAATAAAAATAAATAAGCTTTAGATTAGTCATTTCCCATTACATTTAAGAAAGTACAAGTTTATATAATTCTGTGAACATTTTTAGGGATAGCCCTTAGAAGGTATTTGCCAGTGATGGTAGCAACATGGTTTTGAAAGAATGAATTACTAGGAACTTTTAAATAGTGATAATAGAAATGAACTTAGTATCACATACTAAGAGACAGCTATATAATTTTTGAAAAATATTTATTTCTCATTTGATGAACATTTTTCAGCAATGCACTTTTAAAATCCTCTGTCTGGAAATTGTTTTTAAAATGTCCATAATGTACCCTTTGCAGACCTCAGCATATACCAGATTTTAATTTAACTGTATGATTTGAATTCAGTGGGGGCATACAAACCATGTCAGCTGTTTAAGAGCTTTTTATTGAATAGAAAAATATAAACTTAAAGTTCTAGAGTAATGAGAAATGCTCCACACTGAATAAAAACTATTAGTAATGTTTCTATTTTGAGAATTATATTTCCTGAGGTGTAATTGGCTTTTCATTAGATCCTACTTTTCCTGACATTATATTTTTACATTGTAGCCTTCAAATACAAAAATCGATAAGATAAATACATTGTTTCAACTTAGCTTATTTGTGATTTCCTGTTTTTCTATGACCCATCATTGATTCTATAAAAAAGTGCCGGGCCAAGAAGCAATGGTGAGAGTAATTTTTCCTTTAAGTTCTTTTAGCATCCTTGCCAAGCAAGCATGTATCATTCCTGATGTACTTCTGCCATTGACAGCAAGAAGAATATCACCACATCTAAAAAAAATAAAGGTACATGATTAACATTTTGAGCCACAGCTGAAGTTAATGCAAGTTTTTTTTGGTGGTCCTAGTTTTTGCTCCATCTGTCAGTTTTAATTATGTTATCAGTACTTCTAATTAAGGTTCTCCCTCACTTAAATTCTTCAAATTCTGTTGTTCAGCTTGTTTTAGAAAGAATGCTAAAAGTATCGGAAGTTGCTGTATGGGACCAAGAGTAACAAATCATTTTGGATTTCTTAGAAATGGAATGCTGCATAAATGTTTTAAATTTCTTACCAATAAAAAAAGATATAATAGGTGCCTTATTTCACATGGGGCCAGGCTTTTTGCACGTATAAAACACAATCTTTGGATATAAGTTTTTTGTTAAGTAGTCATTATTATTACCTGATTCTTCCATCGTTGTATGCTGGTGTTCCTTCAACAATGGATTTGATAAAAAAAGGTTTGTTCCCACTGTATTCTTCATAACCTCCTACAATGCAGAAGCCCAGACTTCCAGCTGTGTTTCTTCGCAGTATAACATCTTTACAGTTGTACAGGTACCTGAAATAGAACGAAATCAACGTAAATGCGCAGTTAATTCGAACTCATAGTAATTACTGTGATTCATCTCCCGTTCCCTTTATTGGCATTATTTTTTTAGGCTTAATAGCACTGGATGGGTCTCATTCAAAATTGTGTCATAGCCCAGTTACATTTCTGCTTTTAGCTGGCTCTTTTTTTTTTTTTTTTTTCCCCCGGTATGCAGCCCTCTCACTTTTGTGGCCTCTCCCGTCGCAGAGCACAGGCTCCGGACGCGCAGCCTCAGCGGCCATGGCTCACGGGCCCAGCCGCTCCGCGGCATGTGGGATCTTCCCGGACCGGGGCACGAACCCGTGTCCCCTGCGTCGGCAGGCAGATTCTCAACCACTGCGCCACCAGGGAAGCCCTAGCTGGCTTTTTCTAATTTTTCTAAAAATTTTTCTAATTTCTAATTTTTCTCTTTTCTAAAGCTAACCACCCTTTTAAAAGTGACACCATCTATTACGTTCTGTTTATATGTCTACTGGGAAAGAATCATTTCTGGCTTAAAGATTTAATTTCTCAACTTATATTAAAGTTATGCCTAAATCTTTACTGATGAACCACATTCAAGCATACTTACAGTTATATTTTTATTTCCTTATGGATGTAAATAATTTTTAATGAAGGAAAAATTCTTTGGTTAATATCTCAGTGGAAGAAATTTAAATGTAACCCTAATTAATTCATTGGCTGAAGTTCTGACTTTTGAAAGATACCAGTTTGTACATAGTTTTACATGTTTAATAGGTTATATAGAAGCATGCAGGCAACGTAATATACTGTATGGAGATTGAGGTGCATTTAAAGATTGTAAGAATGATTCATACTGAAGGAGAAAAACCTGGCAGTAAACTGAATAGCAAGTTATAACAGGAATGGGAGGAAGACCACAGGTCTTTTGTAAATGGGTAGAACCCTCAGCTAAAACAGAAAATTTGATTGAGGAAGCTGTTCCTTTTATTATTCAGTGGCAGTTGGATCAGTGTTAACATAGGTGCAGGCTAAGTACAAAACTGTGTTACAGTTATGACAGAGGTATGTCAGGAGCTGGATTTGACTCCAAAATCCCCCAAGTCCAGGCACTGGTTTGAAAGACAATTAGCATTTTCAGTGTTGGTAAAAGTCAAGATTTGGTGATTTTGTTTATAAACTGTACCTTGAAATACTAATTTTTTTGAAAAACCAATAAAACGTCTCTTGAGAAATGTTCTGGTGATGAAGCTGGTCATTACATTTGTTACTGACCTTGCTAATCAATGTAACATGACTTCTTTCATGGCATTTCGACTCCCATTTGAAGTAACACAAGCTTTGGGTTTGTCTGGTGGGTAACTTTAAAATGTAGTGCTAAAATGCAACTCAATTTTGTTTTGTATCTGTTGTCATACATATATATCATTTACAATAATTTCTTTTGCTGAAATTATTGCTGAAAAATAATTCATTAAATGAAACAACCATATTTTTATTATAAAATATTCATTTGCTGTATTTCACAGTAATACTTGATGTTAGTAAATTCATCCTGTAGGAGCTGTGGTGTGTTTGATACCACATTTACACAGTGGCTCACTGACTGCTCATGTTCAAAGCAGGTAATTGTTCCCCAGACACTAGAGCATTATGTTCCCACCTATGCCCAGTGTTTGGAGGAGAGCTGGTGGGCGCTTCTTACCCAAGGTTATGATTAAATATGTCTTAACGTTCTTTAAAACATATAAATGGGTACATGGAGCAATACTCGAAACTTAAGTATTTCTCACCCTTTTGACCATTGGGTTTTTTCATTAATTATCACTTTGGACCTTGACTCTTAATATTTTATTCCATGTGGACAAGCTATAAAAATAATCATCTAAAATTTTTATGTTACCAGTACAAAAATTTCAACATAACATTAATGAGTCATTCTCATTTTCTTACAAGCATATGGTGACATTTTCCAGAGGACATGTGGTAAGTGATCTGGCAGGACACTGAATGCAGAAGTAGATATGAGAGTCCAGTTATCTTCTATTAAGCCAAACATTAAAGAGGTTTGCAAAAATCATTACACTGCCACTCTTGTAATTTTTAAAAATACTGCTTCTTATAAAAGGTGTTATTTATGTTAATATATAAAGGATTATTTTAAATGATTTAATAAATAAAATTATTCAGATTAATTTATAAGGTAATATATTAGTAGGTATAACCTATATAAGCAAAAGCTCTTGGGGATCATCAATAATCTAAATAAGTGTAGGGGTCTTGAAAAAAAACTTTGGGAATTGCTGCTGTAGACATGTTTATCAAACTTGATGTTCCACTGGTATCTCAACCTCAGCATGTCCAAAACAACTAATATCTCCTCATTCTTCCTTACTGTGTAAAATAATTACATGAATGGCCCAAGTCATCACCCTTCCCCGGTATCATCCGTGCCACTTATTGTATAATTTTGTGGTGCCCCCCTCCGATTCTGGATTCAGCCATAAGATCATCAGTGGGACGTTGGCCAGAGCCAGCCAAACCTAGACACAGGAGCATGGCCAACCAAGATTAGCAGAGCCACCTAAACGACCCAGAAAGGACTGCAAATGCATGAGGGAGCCAGCCAAGATCAATCACGCCTAGGCCTGGATCAGCTGAAGCTGATCTGTGTCTGATGTTCCCTGCGGAATGGGCATTCTGCACATCAGAGAGGCCGCTCACTGTGGGCCCAGGGCTCTGCAGGCTTGGCCTGCACGCTCCAGATGTGGGCAGCCTCACTTCCGTCTTCCCTCTTCGACTTTCACTTTCTGCTACTGAGGTTTTGTGGCTAGTTTGTTACATAGCATGATTGTGAAAAGTAACTGATATTCTTAACTCTCCTAGTTTGGTTATGTCCTCCAGCTAGATGAAACATACCACCATTCACTCCAGTGTATTTTCTAGGTTCCCAAAGCACCCTGTGCCTACATAATATTTTAATTATAAGTTCTTTAATTCATAATTTTTAATAATTTACTATGACATGTTGTTGCTTACTGTATTATGAAGGCCATGAGGGCTATTCCTAGAACCTACTCTTGATTATTTCATTCAACAAATGCCTGCTAAGCAGAGCCATTTAAAGACCTACAGAGACACTAGGTATTCCTGTGGAGGCTCCACCCACTATTACAACAAACACATTAAAAGTGCATTCATATCCCACCATAAATATAGGTGAGTTTGGGACAATTATAAAAGACTAATTTCGCTCCTTAAATGACTTTGCCAGGAGCTACTCATTTGATTCTGGATTGACTGTGACTTATTAGCAAACATCACACAGGGATGGTAACGGTGGGAGGTGCGGAGGAGAATGGCAAGAAATTTAAGGCCTAAGAGGCTAAGCAAAGAAGAAAAATACATACTGTGCTGCTGGGTGCACGACACATCCACTGAATGATAGAAACCTGAGGCATTTACACTCCTGCAGAACTTGTTTATGGTAAAGAGAGAAACGGTAAGACTCAAATTATAAAAGCTAAATATAGGCTTCACATCCTCCTAAAGGATGCTCACCAAACACTGCATAGTGGTTAAGATCCCAACCAGGCAGCCTGGTTCAAATCCCAGTTCTGCATATTAACTAGCATGTTACCTCGGGCAAGTTACTAAACCACTCTGTGCTTCAGTCTCCTATCTTTAAAGTGGGGATAATATTAGTACCTAGATCATAGGACTGAGGTGAGCTTTAAATGAGTGAAAAATGCAAAGAACATGGAAAGCTCTTAGCAGAGTGCCTGGCACACAGAAAAGGTTCTATCAGTATGAGCTACTGTTGCAGTTGTTATTTCTATTCCGGGTTTGGATGTACTTGACAGTGTCCCTGTCCTATAGTTAAAATGTAAAAGTTTTTGACTTAAAAAAAAAAAAAAAAAAAACAACCCATGATATTTGCCTCCCTGCTCTTCGATACAGACAATCCTCATCAAAATGCTTTATGAAGTTCAGGAAAGTGAAAGGTTAAATACTTAGGCAAGAGAAGAAATGAGTTAATGTGTATCACTATCATACTAGTCCGGACGAGAGCATGTTTTCAAAGACTTCCAGATGTGGAGTGTGGGCCCTGAGAGCCAACAGTGAATAAAGCAGAAGGTCTTCAGTGTTTTCTGAATCCCCTCCAAGTGAATTGCATCTGATCATTTATATAGCTTAGAGCCCATGTCTGGAGCTACTGCCCAGGGGTGTACAAAAGGCATCCCTGATAAGGGTGAGACATATTTGCATTGTCCTTCATAACCTACTTTTACTCTCTGCTACTGTTTATTATATCTGACACCCACTGGGGTTCAGCATACTAATGGTACCCTCTTCATATACATTCATTCTACGTGTTGGACTGCACTTGAGGACATGATCACAATGTCCTAGAAAAGAGATTGTTTCTAGACCTGCTGACATATCACTTTTCTTCACTGGTAGGGAATATTAGGTAAGTGGCTGGATCATACTTTAGGGCAAATAGTTTTCCCTCAAAATCTGTTAAGCAAAAGGGGAAAAGGTTTGACTGGGTAAATGTATAACTTGGAGGGAAATGTCTTCTTTGTGAATTAAAAAAATATATACTATTTGCAGCCTAAATCTCTAGTGGTTCCGGCAGGCAAGTAACTTTTGCTAAGGCCTGAAACTCTTAGGACATCACTAATGCCAAATGACTAGAGACATTTATGCCCATGGTATTGCATCAGTGAGGGAGAACCTGGCACCTTTGGGGCTCTATGCAGTCAAGATCAGAAATGCCAGCCTGCAAGATGGCCCTGGTTCCTTCCTTTTATTATAAACCTCCAGCAAACAGCCACTCCAGGAAAAATTTAGCTCAAAGGTTAAAAAATGAACCAGAGACACATATAAAAGAAAAGGCGGAGAGTAACAGTAAAAACAGTAACAGACAAAAACCACTCACCAGAAAAATGCTGCCACAGAAATGAAATGCTGCTAGAGAAAAGGAAATTTATAACCAACCCTATTCCTGTGAATTTAAAATACTTCTGAAACAATGGCTCTGTAAAAGAGATCAAGGCAGAGATATAAGATTTCAAGGGGAGATATAAGACAAGAGGAGAAGAAATGGGCCGAGAAGAAATGGGCCGAGAAGAAAGACGTAGAAGGGAAAAATAACACAGAAAGGAAAGTGAGTACAAAGGCAAAGATGTACTACTGAAAACACAGTAAGGGTTATGAAGGACAGATCAAAACAAGCAAAGAAAGCAGAATGAAAGTAAATAGAATTGAAAAGGATTCAAGAGAAAATGAAAGATATAAAACAAAAAGAGGTAACATACATATCTGGACTCCCTGAAAAGAAGACGCCAAATAACAACATTTATCTTGAACATTAGGTAGAAAGACCAAGCCACATAGAGAAGGAAAGAAATGAGACAGGCCTCACTTCTCCACATCACCACTCAGTGCAAGTCAGTGATGCAATGCCTACGGAATCCAAAAAGAGGTGATCAGATAGTTTTATAACCAGGTAACCTATCACAGGGTTGTACAGATATAGCATGATTTCTTTAACCAGTTCCTATTGGTAGTGGACACAACAACAGTGCAATGAACACCACTGTACCTTCCTTATGAATTCATTTTGCAACATTGCTTATGAAAGATGAAAACAACCTAAGTGTCCACTACCAAATTAGGTCTCGACAATACTATCAGGACTGGCTGAATCAATATGGTACTTCTATACAAGAGAATACTATTGGCCATAGAAAAGAACGAGGAAGCTTGATGTGTACTGATGTGAAATGATACCCAAAGTATATTCTTAGATTAAAAAAAAATTATGGTACATCATAGTGTGTATGTTACCATTGTATGTGTGTGTGTACATATATACCTAGACTGGGGGTCAGCAAACTACAGCCCAGCCCAACACCCAATTTTATAAATAAACAGGCATGCCCATTCATCTATGTATTGACTGTCTATATGGCTGCTTTCACACCACAACAGCAGAAATGAATAGTGGCAACAGAGACAGCATGACCCTCCAAATCTGCACTCTCTGGCCCTTTTCAGAAAAAGTTTACCAACCTCTGACATAGACACTCCCTGGAAAATTACACAAGTCATTGGTAACTGTGGCCTCTGTTGAGCGGATCTGAGGGGCCAAGGGTGGAAGACTCACTTTCACTCTCTCTCTACCCTTTGGTGCCCTCTGAACGTTCACTGTGCTTATTACTACGAGGAGAGGAGGGGATGAAGGAAACTAAGAATTGCCAGGGGGACTGCAAACCAGTGTTGTCTTTGCTGGCTTCACACTTTCTATTCTTCTAAAGGAAATGAGCAAAATCCAGATTGGACTTCTGATAAGATCAGGGAAGTGCTGTGCCCAAAGTCAAGGGCAAAGGTAGAGGGAGAGAAAGCCATTCACTTGGTTGTACGCTAAGTAAAACACATCTCACGTTTGTTCTGTCTTTACATGAATGAATGGCAAGGAACTCTGTTTTATAAGACAAGTAGCTTTCAAGCACAAAAAATGTTTTTAAATGATCCATTTTAATAGATTGAAGTTTCAGAAACTTTTTTTTCCATACGATTTTAGTTAAAGTAACATTCTCTTCTTCCACCCAGGAAGAAAATTTAAAAAAAAAATTTTTTAAACGCAATGCTCAGTTTTTAACTTCAGATGTACTCATTTAAAAAATATTTTATCAACTAGTGAAGGCTAAAAAGGGAATCTCAGTGTGTATTTGAGGTAGGGATGTTTTTTAAAACCTCATTTAAAGTTAAGAGACAGAGAGAGAGAGACCAACCTATCTCCACCCTCGAGAAAAATGTACTAAAACCAAACATCCTACTTTCATTCATTTAATCCTCTGCTAGCATACCATCATCAGTGACTCTAATGTTGAACATTTAAGTCATGCATTTGGAATTATTAAGGCAATCCTTTGAAGGCCAAGAGCTTACGCTCTGATGCAGGTGAGCAAACCCCAAATTATTTGTCCTTCGAATATTTGGTTTCTGTATCTAGCCATTTAGCAAGGCTGCCCTCAAATCCTTTCCTGAACTTTCCGAAACATTTATCTGGCTCCCCTCTAAGGCTCTAGTTACATCTCACTGAGATGACAAACTAGTTGCTTCCTGAAGGTTTACACCAGGACTTTTCAAGAGTAGGAACAAGGGAGAGGTGATCTGAGGCCCTCAATCAACACAGGACCCAGCAACTGGGCAAAGGCAAACTGTGCTGCTCCGTTGCTCTGGGTTTAGCTGGGGCCACCGGAGAGCTGGAGGCGTGAAGCCACAGACTGGTTTTACCTCCATGCAAGTTCCTAGGCCCGCCACTAGCCAATTGAGAAAAGCTGACCTTGCCCTGCTCCAGAGTGTGTGAAAACAGCGCCCTCTCTCTGTCGCACATACAACCCACACAATCGAACATGGCAGCCCTACGACCTCCTCGCCACGAAGGCCAAACAGCGTTTCCACACCCAGGCTTTCGTCCCTGCCCAAGAATTGCTGCAGTTTCAGTTACCAAAAGGAACACAAATTCTTTCAAATAGACCCACAACCAAGCCTGGGTCTCGTTAACATGTCAGTGCCCTGAATCAGCCCAAGAGAGTGAAACAGTGGTCTAAGAGCTATCATCGTTTCCTCCCACACCTCCCCAAGGATGTCACGCTGGGACTCACCGTGGTAACTCCAGCCACATGACCCAGGAGGGGGACCGGTTGCCAGGTGGGGCCGTGTCTTTGTGGTTGAAGTCCAGCGCTGCTGGGCTGCTGCCTTCTTCCTGGGGCTCACATTCTCTGACTTCCAAAGCTTTAAGTACCACCGAAGAGGATGTGCTTTTCAATAAAGCAACCGCCTCGCTCCGGCTGACCTCTGTGAGTTCAATCCCGTTCACATTCAACAGAACGTCACCTAGTGACCGGAGAAGCAGAAGCCATTCTTAGTAAGAGTGCAAACTGGAAAAGGCAAAGGGGCAGGGACTGACTGGGACGCGGGTACGTGGAGAGGGCAAGGGGCACTTCCTTGGCCTCACGTCAACATGCGGCTGGGTTTTCACACATCAAATCGCGAAAGTGCACATGTGCCAAGGCGCCGGTAAATCACGTGGGGGGGATTCTAACGCACACCTCTTGGTATTTGGCTCTTGCCTTAAAAAGGGGGAGAGGGAGGGAAGGAGGAAAGAAGAAAGGAAGGAAGGAAGGAAAGAAGAGAGGGAGGGAGGGAGGTACCTCCATTTCCTATCTTTTTATCTCCCTCCTGTCTTTCTGCCTCCTTTGAATATCAACTTTCTCGCACAAAATAACCGTAGCAAAAGGACAGGAGGAGAAAGGTGGGAAAGGCCTTGAGTTCATCCTGAACCCCAGAGAAGCACCGTTAGGTTGGCTGACTGAAGCCCTTCACACATGCCATCCCCCTGTGGCCCCTCAGGCTGAGCAACTGAACCTCAAAAACTTCACATTTTATTTCTTGAATCTGAACACCCTGAAAGGGCATATCGGCTCAACCATCAGCTACCCATCCATGGGAACTGACAATACTATCAAAGACACAAATTGGACATCTCTTTCCTTCACTCTAAGGAGCCCAAGTCACATAAGATTAAAGTAGTGAAACACTCTTCATCAATGGGAAAGTACCTGGCTTGGTATTTTCACTTAATAAATATTCACTGAATCAAAATCTATCAAATTATTTCTCCTATCCAACCCATAAATGGAACGATTCATGAACAGTTTCGTCACTGGATCAATCCACCAAAGAATTACTTAGAATGAATGGAGCCAAATTATGCCGTTTAATCAAGGCAACTTGCTCATAACTGTAGCCCTTCCCTATTAATTCTTGGCATTGTTTGCAGATACTCACTTTACCAGCAAGCAAGGTGGCCCACATCAACCCACATGAACGAAGAGGGGTGAAACCCGGTCCAGGAACTATACTCAAACCAATCATGGTCAATGGGTCACAGATGCCCTGGCCAGATCACCCTCACATTCTCTCGTTAATTCTGGAAACAGTTACCTAACCCAGTAAGCCGCTAATTCCTTTTAACACTCTACTGCCCCAGTACCTTAAGTCTCTTTACTTTTTACCTGTTTTTATTCTTCCATCTCTGCTTATGACTCCTCCGGGCTCAACACTGATGACGTAGATGGGCAAATTCCACTCCCTATGTGATGCTCCCCCTGCAACGGTCATGCCGAGTGATTCACTGGGGTCTTTTTGGACACTTACCACCTTCTCATGACAAGTGACCGCAGGGTGGAGGGGCTGAGGGCACAGACAGAAAAACAAATATAGCACATTTGTTCGTAAGCGGCTTTGCATTTCTTACATACAAAAAACTACCAAGATTGCATAAATATATGATGGTGGTTCTTGGTCGTACATAGAGAGAAGGAGGGAGAGAGAGGCAGAGAACTCCTCACTTGGTCCTCACTCTCAACAGGGTTACATTGCCCCAAATTCCTTAGGCTGACTCAGAGAAAATTTATATTCCAAATGGGAGAAGTAAAAAATGGGAAGAGGAATAGGTTGGAGACCACTGGAGAAATATTAAGTATACAAAGTGAACTGCACCCAAAATTTTTCAGGTGATCCATTTACTACTGATACACTGAGTCAACATTTCGTAAAACTCTCGTCATGCATGAATATCAGGAAGTTTTTCTAGGTTCAAATGTAACCATATTTAAATTAAATAGTTCCAGTTTAATTTACGCAGGTAATCAATTACAGAAATCCTCAAAGAACAATAATGAATTTCCTAGATATTATACTCTAAAATCTCACCAATATCTAGGTTGGCCCCCAGCTGACAACTTTACTCTTACTTTAGCAGTCCTAAATAATGTGCAGTTATAGCCTTTAATTTGATTACATAAAACATAATATATACATTATATAATACACAATGTAGACCAACTTTTCAAAAGCAAATTAATTGTGATTTGATTCAACAACACTAGATTAAAAACATTGAAGCCACATTCAACATTATCTTGAAGCAATAAGAGTAGGTCAAGGGTACTGCTTTATCAATGAATATGTATCAATATATATTTTTCAAAAAAGTTATTCTCCTTCCTGCTTGGGCAGTGACCTAGGAGACTAGACGGGCATTTGCTCTGCAAATAAATACTTATAACACTTGATCAAACCTCAAAGAAGTTTATGGTTCAAAACATAGCTTATAGTTCTAGCTAAAGAAAGAAAATTTAAAAACACATCTGACAAAAATAACCAAGCTACAGAACAAAATATAAGTATACTACCTTTCATTTTTTTTAAAAAAAAGGAGGGAAATAAGAATTTGTACTGATACTTGCATTTTCATAAAGAAATTCTGGAAGAAAAAGTGGCTTCATGGGGGTGGAGGGGAAAACTGGGCAGATCAGGGAAGGGTGAGAAACTTAATATATACTTGCCATTTTTTGAACCCTGTGAATATATTATCTATGCAACAAATCAAATGAATTATAATCAAACTTCTGTAAATTTGATGGTGGACATCATACAGAACTAATGCTTGCATGTACAGAATCAATTTTTAATGCTTCATTATGGAGCAAGATAAGCCTAGGATTTTTGTGCATTTATTATCTGATGATTTCCTATGGTTTTAAATAACCCAGGTCTGTTTTAATGGCCTTATTGTATACAGTAATGCCCTGTGACTGTATCCCTAGCCCTGAACATTGTGTTTAACACATCGATGATGATAAGTACATGTTTGTCGACTAAATGGATGGATGAATTGCAAATTGCCACATTGTTTTTGATAGTAATAGAATAATAAATTGGAAATTAAGATTATAGCAAGGTATATGTTACAATTAGTACTTGTAAGGTCTGGGTTGTGTTTATATAAACCTTAGAACTTTGAAGTGCCCTGAGGAGATTGGTTATCAGATGAGGACTGTAAAACTAAAATGGGGCTTTCTTCAGAGAAAAGTTTCAAAACAAGACAAGCAAGTAACAGTATGAACATAGTGGTCCTAGCATTCCAGCTGAGGCAAAGGAGTAGACTTGGAGGGGATCTCAAGATCTGTCCTTAGTACATGACTTTTCCTTTTTAAAAAGCAATTAGATTCAGAATGTCTCTTCCTTTAACCACAAATATCTCTCAAAAGATCTTGGGCTTCCCTGGTGGCACAGTGGTTGAGAGTCCGCCTGCTGATGCAGGGGACACGGGTTCGTGCCCCGGTCCGGGAAGATCCCACATGACGCAGAGCAGCTGGGCCCGTGAGCCATGGCCGCTGAGCCTGCGCGTCCGGAGCCTGTGCTCCGCAACGGGAGATGCCACAACAGTTAAAAAAAAAAAAAAAAAAAATCCCAGTTTGGAGATGCAGGCAGTTCTGAAATGCCCCCAACTCAGGGCAAATCTCTAAACCCAGAGACTCCAACAGGCTGCCCTGCTGCTTCAGCTTGTTCCTGGGGATATTCATAAGACATTTATTCCCTGTGCTCTCAAAGAAGGGCTTAACTCCATTATTTCTAGGGGGCCTGGGGTATTGTAGGGGAAGTTAGTCGACCTCTCAAGGTGATGCCTTATACACATATGGAATGCTCTGGAAAATAAGGACATCTTTTATGATGTAAATACACACACACACACACACACACTTTATCTCTTCTTTAACAGCTGCCTAGTATTTCATTGTGTGAATATGCCATATCCACCATTAATGACCTTTTGGGTTTTTTACAGTCTTTCACAAAATTAAACAGTGTCACTGTGAATATCCTTAGACACACATATCTTGTGCACTTGTGTAAATATTTCTTCAGGCTAATGTCCTAGAAGTATAACTGCTAAATCAAAGAGCCTGAGCATTTAACATTTTGATAGATATTGATAAATTACCTTTGAAACAGCTCTATCATTTATAATCTCAACAATACGCTGTGAAAATGCTAATTTCCCACAATTCATCCAATACTGGGTTTTAGCAATACAATATATTTATAACGTTTACCCAGGTGAAAAAAATTCCAATAATTTAATTGCCTTTCTAGTAGAAAGTTTGAACATCGTTTGTTGCTATTTGGGTTCTATATAATTTTTTTTAATTAATTAATTAATTTTTGGCTGTGTTGGGTCTTCGTTTCTGTGCGAGGGCTTTCTCTAGTTGCGGTGAGCTGGGGCCACTCTTCATCGCGGTGCACGGACCTCAGTGTCGCGGCCTCTCTTGTTGCGGAGCACAAGCTCCAGACGCACAGGCTCAGTAGTTGTGGCGCACGGGCCTAGTTGCTCGGCGGCACATGGGATCTTCCCAGACCAGGGCTCGAACCCGTGTCCCCTGCATAGGCAGGCAGATTCTCAACCACTGCGCCACCAGGGAAGCGCTACTGGGGTTCTAATAGTAATAAGCGAGAGATTTTATAACACTGTAATCATTCCAGGTTCCTCTGACTTCATCTATAAAATGGGTCAGAATGCCCACATACGGCAAACCTGTGGCTAAAAGAAATGCAGTTAAATGGAAGATACGGCTTTTATCTGAGAATACTTTGGTTAAAAAATGTGTTATTAAATTCATGTGAAAGCAGCAAAATGACATATCCTATGAAATATTCCAGAAGTTCCATTGGCTTCTCTCCTGCCACTCCAGTTAATAGGGAGTGTTACTGAGGCCTTAATTATTTTGTCATGAATAAATATTGCCTGAATAATGTACAGACTGGCCAGATACTCCTTTAGGAAAAGAAAAAATTATTTGTTGTTTACTTCCATGTGTCAGGCCAGGCAAACCGAGGCTCACCATTAAAAAAAATTTGATCAATGAATCACAACTGGCAGGAGAAAGATTGAGTGCTGAAACCTAGAGTGTCTGACCCTAAATCCTTGCTCTCCCCTGTACACCGCTCTGCTTTTTAGAGGTACCATCTAAACACGTGATATAAATTAATCTATCAAGTTTCAGGTGATGGTCAGAAAAACACACATGAAAGAATTACCCAATTATTCCAGAAAGAATTTGTCTCACTGAATAGAGAACTCAAACAAACCAACTTTAACGCTGTCAAATAAAATACATGACATATAAGATTTGAATGCTGAAAGCTATGTCCTCCTGGCTGCAGAGATGTGCTGTCTATGCTTTCAGATACAAGTCCCTGGAGACAGAGTCTTTCCATCACACCTTCTCAGTGCTTACCAAGCAGTCTTGCTGCACTGAGCCCAGGGATGTTTTGTCGAGCAGGTACAGGCTCAGCACGAATGTCTGGGCTACCCCAAATCAAGGCGTCCTGTGCCTCTGACAGCCACTCAGTTCCCCACCAGAGAGAGATCCATGTTAGGGACAGAAAAACCCAAGTCATCATCCCTTGACCCCCGAACCCTTCACACCCAGAGTTGCCTAACTTTGGTTGGGAGAAGAAGAGCTACATACGACAGAGATCTTCTTTTCCACCCGTGTTCTGTCCCCACCCCCTTCCCTACTGTGGAGACCTTAGAATATTCCCTAATGTTTAAAAACATGATTTTTTATGACACAGTTCAAACTGATTAAAAAGTATCATGGGCACCTGTATGCTCATCATTCAGCTCTTAAAATACGTTATGGAATGTTTGCTTTGGATTTTTAAAAGAAAACATTTCAGACGTATAATAAAAGTATAAAGGTGAACATAATGACCTACCCGTGCACTCTGCAATGCAGCATCAGAAATCCAGGTTCTGTGTGCAGCTCAAGTCCCTCTGTGATTCTCCTCTGGTCACGTTCCCTCTCCTCTCCCGCAGAGGTAACCACACTCCTAAATTTGATGCCTGTCATTCTGTAACTTTTCAACTGGCTGAAAACTTCTCTGTCTCACAAATCTTGGTTTGCCTTCTTTGGTATTTCTTTGAATCATTTAAGCTCCTACTTTCAAAAAGCCATGTTGCTTCCTAAATAAAACTTTAGTAGGATCATAAAAAACTAAATCATCAAATGTCTATGTGTCTTAGTTTAATTTTAAATATGCCAGTGTGTGTGTGTGTGTGTGTGTGTGTGTGTGTGTGTGTGTGTGTACATTTCAGAAGGCAGATAGCACTATACATTAAAATGAAAATAATTACAATTTCCCACTAGGCCAGTCTGTTATATATGTTTTCCAGGAACTGGACACATGACAGGAGGTTGCAGCAAAAATTTTATCAGATTACTCAGGCTGTTTCCATGATTCATGATGTTTAGGCGGAAGGGATTATAAAGCCCACAGTGCTGGTGGAAACTGCATTCTTAGTGGTGTAATGAACCAGAATATAATATGGTCTAGTTAACTCAACTATAATTGGATTAAAACTTTAATTAATTGAGCTAATAAGTTAGTTTTCCATTAATAAACACCATTGGTTTAATTTAAACACTAATGGTATTTATTAGCAAAAAGACACCAGGGAGTCCTTATCCGTAAAAGTTTTTAGCAGGAGGTACTTGGTTTTTCTAGATTGTTTATTGTAAATAAACCTGAAATTTATGGATTTATGGGGCATGGCTGTCTGGCTGGCTGGAGAAAGGAGAGGTGGTATAGCTTTGTAGGCTGTGCAGTTAACAGTATATAAAGCAGAGGTATTCCGAAATCAAAAATTTGAGTACTGTTTCTGTATCCACTGCTCAAAAACTCAAAGTCATGAGTTATTCCAAACTGAAACACAGCCTTATGTAGAATGTAGGCATTCCTTAATCTCTGTTGCAAGAAGAATGGGCTACCTATAAGATTTTAGTGACAAGTGATTTAATGAAACCAGGTCCCAGGAGGAATGATGGCTAGAAACTCATTGCCATCAAAACAGGATGCCAAGCCAAGGCTACAGGACTCTGAATTTGCACTAAACAAGGTTTGTGTTGCTTAGATACCCATCCAAATGGAGAGGTTACAGTATTGCCTCTAATAAAAGCCATGACAGAAGTACATATTGCGCTGAGTCACTTCACTTAAAGATAGGCTACACTTTGCTGTCCTGAAGGAGGCATTCTGCCTAGAGATGCATTCCGCTTCATCCACAGTGTTTTAAAATTTTTCTGGAATTTAACGCCAGAAGGACATATGCTCTCTGGTTTGTCCCAATCCCACCACTCCCTAATGTTACATGAACTTCAAGTGTTTTTATTATCTTCCCGGGTCCTTCTTGCAAAAACAAACTTACTAAAGGGGAATCATTAATTTTCAGGCAGACTGGGAACTTCAAAAACTAGAAGCCAAGAAAACCTCTTGTTTCATTTCAAAGTGAATGGGAGCAGTCCTTAAACAAAATACCTGTTGGAAAAACATGACATCCATCTGGCTTAGGCTAGAAATTAGGTCCCCATATGAGGTCTGGTTTTCAAGATCAGGTTTCAAAACTCTCACGCACCTTCCTCTCTCCTGCTTGGATGAAAGACACCTGTTATCTCACCAGTTCTCAAAGATGGGATTTGGGGCTTTCCATTTTACAAGACAAGTCAAATAGTGTTTAAGTGATGAAGTACAGAGGTGACACTTAAAAATGTTCAAGTACGCAGCCTTCCCAAGAAAGAGCTCCCTGCAGGAGCTGTGGACATACCCTGGCTGGGCCTCACCTTGGGAGTGTTGCTCCTGTCCCCTGGCCCTGGGGACCGGCTGCCGCTGCTGTTCCAGCCAGCTTCCTGAAAGATGTCAGGACTCTGCTGCCGATGCTGGCGGGACATGACGAGGTGAATGCGCCTTTCACTGGCCTGTGTGATAAGACACAGGTGTTAGCCACTCTGAGCTTCCATTCAAAGCACCCAGCACCAGTGGCTTACCAAGATATGAGTTTGGTTTAACTTTTATGAAAAAAAATTATTTCTAGTATTTTCCATGGCCATGCCCGCTTTGTAATTTAGCAAGAACTTGAGTTATTTCCTTTATCCCTAAATCGGGTAATGAACATCGCTTCAAGGGAAAAACTAGGGAAGGTTTGACTCATTCAACAGTCTCTGAAAAGACACTGTTGGACATTGCTAATTTATGTTTAATGAATGGGCTCCACTGCACACAAGCCATGTCTGTAGGACTTTCCAGCTAGAACAGAATGTACAGCGTAAAGTGGTAGCCCAGCCCAAATCCCAGGTCAAAGGTCTAAGACACAGGTAAACAATAAAGAAAAAGAAATAGAGTTGGTGGCAGCAACACCACCACTGCAGGAAGAGGAATCCTGTGTCTGACAGTTTCAAACATTTGGGCATTGGAAAGGATGAGCGTTTCAGAAATCTGAGGATGACGGCAGGTTATAATGCAGCCTGATTAAACGCCTTTCCCTTGATCCTTTTTTATGTGACAGCCACTAATTGTGATGACTAGTCCTCTCTGCTATGTACCCTGACACTTGGACAGAGCATTGCAAATAGCAAATGCACTGATTATTAGGAAGGTTCATTCCACACCATAAATTTACGTGTTGGCTCTCTGCCACAGATGAGTTTCACTTGTGTCTGAGAGTGTGGGTCATTATTCCAGAACTGCTGACTATTGAGGTTCTAGATCTGCAGGCCAGATAGACTAGACCTTGGACCTGTGAAACGTCCAGAACAAGGCTCCCTGATGGTCCAAGATGAAGTAGTCTGCTGATCTCCCTGTCACTTGAGTAAAAGCTGACCGTGGCTAAGTCATGACTAGATTTGATTAGAAACCAGGAGAGGCTAGGCTTGAGGACAAGGAAGGCGGAGAAGAGAGGAATAAGTTCTAGGAGTTCCCCTCTACGTCTCATCCCCAGATGGCTCAGCATCACAGCACAGATGGACAGCGGCCTGCCTGCCCTCTTGCTTCACAGGCACGGATGTCATACCATGGACAAGTCAGGTCGTGAAAGGAGGCCATGGAAAGTCCACGCTCTTCTCCCTGGGCTCAGACAGTGGGAGTGGAGATATTCGCTTCCTGCCTCTCTGCAGCTTCCTTCCCATGACCCATAACTCACTCCCACTCTCCAGAACAGGGACCTTGTCTTAAAACCGTAAGCAATAAGAACCCGCTAATAGATCAAATCCCCACAGTTGTCCAGCCCAAACCTTCATGACTTTACATTCTTATATTAATGTCTCTTCTCGGCGATCTCTTGAAGAAGCTTAGGGGTCATCAGTTGGGTGGCTATACATTAGATGAATGTTTAAAAACACCTGCCGAAGTGCAGTGTCTATTGTAAACATCCTGGTGGATGGTGGGCCAGGAGAGTTGACTCATTTCACATAAATGTAGGAAACCCTACAAAGAAAGTCTAAGTCCTTCACATCATCACCTCTGCTGCCCTGCCCAGTCATCACTTACATACCCTTCCTCTGCTCATTTGCCTATCTTGAATTCCCTGGTGTCTCTCATCACATATAAAGCCTGTGTCATAACAGGATAAAAATAACAAGCCCAGGAAACAATAATGAAGTAAGCTGACATGAAGAACTATGGTATTAACCAACTAAACTGAGTTCTTGGAAGAATATTTTGTAATAACTGTCTCTTTCTTTGTACCGTAGGCCTCACTTATCCAAATGAGGTTATCTCATTTGGAACTTTCTGAAGGAAAAATTACTAAAAGATAAGAAGTGGCAAACATTCAAGTCAAAACGTCAACTGCTGAGCCCAGATGTGTTCCTTATCTTCAGGGAAACTCCGACGTTTTGAAGGATCTCGGTGGTGCGGTGGGTTTTTGTCCAGGTCCACATGTTGTACCATGTTCATTCGGGACCAGCAGCAGTGGCAGGCCCAACCAGCTCATGATAATTGAGAAAATCTGAGACTTTTGCATACTGAATCAACTTGCTAGGCAAAATCCCAAATGCCAAGAAGTAGCCTAAGAGCTATTTAATTCACATTTTCCAGCACGAATTTCTCACTGGATTTTCTAATGCTGACTTTGGCGGGAATAGCCCTGGTATCAACTTACTTGGAAATAAATTCCCTGCAAGGCTGGATCCCCAGCTCTTACCAGCCACCTTATAAATTGCTCTCAGAGATTCAATTTGGTGCTTTCTTACCAAGCATTTGAAGTTGAAGGTGGAAAATGGGCTAATGTGTTTATCCTGGCTCTAATTCTCAGCAACAGCTGGATTCAGTGTCAAGAAATGGCCCTTAGCACCAGATAGCCTTTCTTTCCACTGGTGTGAATGTGGGGTGAGTGTGAGAAGAGGGGAGTCACAGAAAGACTGAATGAAGGAGAGAATGGCAGGAACTTGTTTATTTCATACATAATCTGTGCCAGGAAGATGGGGGCAGCAGGCCTGTCATTTAAATAACAAACCTCAGGACTTCCCTGATGGTCCAGTGGTAAAGAATCCGCCTTCCAATGCAAGGGACACGGGTTCTATCCCTGGTCGGGGAACTAAGATCCCACACACCATGGGGCACCTAAGCCCGCAGGCCACTACTACTGAGCTCGCGTGCCTCAACTAGAGAGCCTGTGTGCTGCGAACTGCAGAGCCCACGCGCTCTGGAGCCCATGTGCCACAACTACAGAGTCCAAGTGTCCTAGAGCCCACATACCACAACTAGAGAAGAGAAAACCCACACGCCACAACTAGAGAGAAGCCCGCGCGCTGCAACAAAAGATTCTGCATGCCTCAGTGAAGATCCCGCATGGCACAACTAAGACCGACGCAGCCAAAAAATAAACAAAAATAAATTAAAAAAAAATAACAGAAACTCAAAGGAAGAGGGAGCACAGCATCTTTCTTGCATTTCTTGGGATGTTATAATTTGGGCAAAAGGACTGTTTAACAACTGTGAGTCTTTCAAGTGGCAGACCAGGCTGGAGGTAAATCCTTTTTACTTTTTCCTCTCCTCTCTTCTCTTCTCTCCCTTTAACATTCTAGATCTAGACAAATTCTGGACACAGTGGTTACCAGTTGCACAGCCTGGCTGCTGTATCATTTTCTTTCTACTCTAAGAGCCCAAGCATTAACTCCCTCTTCTCCTTTCCTTGGCTAGGGGGAAGGGATTCTGATGGCCTCTGTGTTCTCCCCTGTGGACCTCCGCTTGTTGGCAGGTCTCTTCTACAAACATTCTGTCCCTGTGGCTGACAGGTGCCTGCTCTGGACCAGCCACTGCACTAAGAGCCTTGGGAACATGGCTCCTGCCCTCAGAGAGCTTGTCCTACTTCAGGGAGAGTCAGAAGCAGGGGTCAGGAAAAAGATATGGGTAGCACACAAAGGAGTCTCCTGAGGTGGGACCAATTGCTTCTAGCTGAAAAAAACAGGACAAATCTCATATTCAGAGAAAACCAGAGGGCTAAAACCGAGTAGCATTTCTCATGGAAAGGCTTGTCTTTGTTTTGTTTGATGACTTTCTCTCTGCGCTTTTGAGATTTGACTCAAAACTGCCTATGATGTTTATAGGATGGGAGTAAGCAGAGGTCACGGAAGGCAGCCATAGGCCGGCAGCCTCACTTCTATTTAGCCCATTTCAAAATAATACGATCCCATCTCTTACAGCTGGAAGGAAGAGTCTGAGAGCGCTACACTAATGCCTCACAGGGCAAGCATCTTCCATCGCGTTCACCTTGGAAATGGCTCTTTTCTCTACAAAATCCACTATGGTTCATAAGAACTGCAGGATGCAACATGGACCAGAAGCTTCACAGAGAGATGTAAATCAAAGATGCCACTGCACAAGGGGCCAGGAGAGGCATTTTACAGAGCTGTGCTTTGGAGCCCAGTGAGACTTTGTACTGACCCAGTGTTGCATGGGTCCATGCGGTGGCTGTTTAGCCAGTAATAACTAGGGCAGAGTAAGAGTTGATAGAGTACCTGTACTTCAAGGTGTGACGTAGCCAATTCATTTGTGAAGGAAGATTGGAGTTAAACCAAATGTACTCTAGCATTTGCTGCTTTTTAACCGTATATATATATATATATATATATATATATATATATATATATATATATGCATATGCTTAAAAAAAACATTTGGTAAACTGTAATTCATGTGGGTTTGGTCACGGCATTGATATATTAGCTTCATAAAATATCAAGTTAAGAGCTACCACACTCGTGCCCCCTCAATGCCACAGGGTATAGTTCTACACAAACACATAAAACAGAGGACTCCAAACTGACTGTTGGGCATTGAGACTGTGCTGCCCTCAGCAGACAGACCATGTACATGGCCCCCTTTATGACACAGTATAGACCCGCTTGACTGGAGGTCCCTCTTCTTACAGAGGTAAGAGCTGTAGTTGGATTTATAATAATAAGCTATTTACAGAGTTCGTCTCTACTTAGTGCTCCAGCCATTAGCATCAGAGGTCTTTTTTTTCACAAATAATTATAGTTTTATTTTTTATTTCCAAAGATACTATAGTATATAATAGAATGTTACATGTCACGTGCAAGATGCAATAACTCTTCCTATTCCTTCAAAGGAATATCCCAGCCATAGGTCACTCTGTGGGAAGATTGAAAAAAATTGCTGCTATATAACTCTTCCCATGGCATTATAGTTTCTATCCTCAAGAGGTCATAGACTCCACTGTATTTGATAGAATCTGGGTCTAAGACTGGCTCAGGTCTGGAATCTGAGAGAGGGATTGTGATTTTTCAATACCAGCTATAAGCCAAGAGAATTAACTGTTAAACTATGAAAAGCAATAAGAGTTTGGTTATTTTACTGAATAAAACACCAACACTAACAATCAGCGATTTTCTTATATATCTATCTTTTTCAAGGTAACAGTAGTGTTTTTTTTAATTACACACATCTATAAACCTAATAAATAGATTTTCTCTATTTTTTTTTAATACAGCAGGCTCTTATTAGTCATCCATTTTATACACATCAGTGTATACATGTCAATCCCAATCTCCCAACTCATACCACCACCACGATCCTCCCCCAACCCGCCACTTTCCCCCTTGGTGTCCATACGTTTGTTCTCTACATCTGTGTCTCGATTTCTGCCCTGCAAAGCGGTTCATCTGTACAATTTTTCTAGGTTCCACATATATGCGTTAATACATGATATTTTTCTCTGACTTACTTCACTCTGTATAACAGTCTCTAGATCCATCCACATCTCAACAAATGACCCAATTTCGTTCCTTTTTATGGCTGAGTAATATTCCATTGCATATATGTACCACATCTCCTTTATATATTTGTCTGTCACTGGGCATTTAGGTTGCTTCCATGACCTGGCTATTTTAAGTAGTGCTGCAATGAACATTGGGGTGCATGTGTCTTTTTGAATTGTGGTTTTCTCTGGGTATATGTCCAGTAGTGGGATTGCTAGACCATATGGTAATTCTATTTTTAATTCTTAAAGGAACCTCCATACTGTTCTCCATAGTGGCTGAATCAGTTTACATTCCCACCAACAGTGCAAGAGGGTTCCCTTTTCTCCACACCCTCACCAGCAGTTGTTGTTTGTAGATTTTCTGATGGTGCCCATTCTAACTGGTTTTGATTTGCATTTCTCTAATAATTAGTGATGTTGAGCAGCTTTTCATGTGCATCTTGGCCATCTGTATGTCTTCTTTGGAGAAATGTCTATTTAGGTCTTCTGCCCGTTTTTGGATTGGGTGGTTTGTTTTTTTAATATTGAGCTGCATGAGCTGTTTATATATTTTGGAGATAAATCCTATGTCCGTCGATTCGTTTGCAAATATTTTCTCCCATTCTGAGGGTTGTCTTTTCATCTTGTTTATGGTTTCCTTTGCTGTGCAAAAGCTTTGAAGTTTCATTAGGTCCCATTTGTTTATTTTTGTTTCTATTTCCATTACTCAAGGAGGTGGATCAACATAGAGCTTGCCTTGATTTATGTCAAAGAGTGTTCTTCCTATGTCTTCCTCTAAGAGTTTTATAGTGTCCCGTCTTACATTTAGGTCTCTAATCCATTTTGAGTTTATTTTTGTGTATGGTGTTAGGGAGTGTTCTAATTTCTTTCTTTTATATGTAGTTGTCCAGTTTTCCCAGCACCACTTAGTGAAGAGACTGTCTTTTCTCCATTGTATATACTTGCCTCCTTTGTCATAGATTAGTTGACCATAGGTGTGTGGGTTTACCTCTGGGCTTTCTATCTTGTTTCATTGATCTATGTTTCTGTTTTTGTGCCAGTACCATAGTGTCTTGATTACTGTAGCTTTGTAGTATAGTCTGAAGTCAGGGAGTCTGATTCCTCCAGCTCCATTTTTTTCCCTCAAGACTGCTTTGGCTATTCGGGGTCTTTTGTGTCTCCATACAAATTTTAAGATTTTTTGTTCTAGCTCCGTAAAAAATGCCATTGGTAATTTGATAGGGACTGCATTGAATCTGTAGATTGCTTTGGGTAGTATAGTCATCTTCACAATATTGATTCTTCCAATCCAAGAACATGCTATATCTCTCCATCTGTTGGTATCATCTTTAATTTCTTTCATCAGTGTCTTATAATTTTCTGCATACAGGTCTTTTGTCTCCTTAGGTAGGTTTATTCCTAGGTATTTTATTCTTTTTGTTGCAGTGGTAAATGGGAGTGTTTCCTTAATTTCTCTTTCTGATCTTTCGTTGTTAGTGTATAGGAATGCAAGGGATTTCTGTGCATTAAGTTTGTATCCTGCAACTTTACCAAATTCATTGATTAGCTCTAGTAGTTTTCTGGTGGCATCTTTAGGATTCTCTATGTATAGTATCATGTCATCTGCAAACAGTGACAGTTTTACTTCTTCTTTTCCCATCTGTATTCTTTTTATTTCTTTTTCTTCTCTGATTGCCATGGCTAGGACTTCCCAAACTATGTTGAATAATAGCAGTGACAGTGGACATCCTTGTCTTGTTCCCGATCTTAGAGGAAATGCTTTCATGTTTTCCCCATTGAGAATGATGTTTGCTGTGGGTCTGTCATATATGGCCTTTATTATGTTGAGGTAGGTTCCCTCTATGCTCACTTTCTGGAGAGTTTTTTTTTTTTTTTATCATAAATGGGTGTTGAATTTTGTCAAAAGTTTTTCTGCATCTATTGAGATGATCATATGGTTTTTATGCTTCAATTTGTTACTATGGTGTATCACATTGATAGATTTGCATATACTGAAGAATCCTTGCATTCCTGGGATAAATCCCACTTGATCATAGAATATGATCCTTTTAATGTGTTGTTGGATTCTGTTTGCCAGTATTTTGTTGAGGATTTTTGCATCTATATTCATCAGTGATATTGGGCTGTAATTTTCTTTTTTTGTAGTATCTTTGGTTTTCGTATCAGGCTGATGGTGGCCTAACAGAATGAGTTTGGGAGTGTTCGTTCCCCTGCAATGTTTTGGAAGAGTTTGAGAAGGATGTGTGTTAGCTCTTCTCTAAATGTTTGATAGAATTCACCTGTGAAGCCATCTGGTCCTGGACTTTTCTTTGTTGGAAGATTTTTAATCACAGTTTCACTTTCATTTCTTACGATTGGTCTGTTCATATTTTCTATTTCATCCTGGTTCAGTCTTGGAATGTTATACCTTTCTAAGAATTTGTCCATTTCTTCCAAGTTGTCCATTTTACTGGCATACAGTTGCTTGTAGTAGTCTCTTAGGATGCTTTGTATTTCTGCTGTGTCTGTTGTAACTTCTCCTTTTCCATTTCTCATTTTATTGATTTGAGTCTGCTCCCTGTTTTTGTTGATGAGTCTGGCTAATGGTTTATCAATTTTGTTTATCTTCTCATAGAACGAGCTTTTAGTTTTACTGATCTTTGCTATTGTTTTCTTTGTTTCTATTTCATTTATTTCTGCTCTGATCTTTATGATTTCTTTTCTTCTGCTAACTTTGGGTTTTGTTTGTTCTTCTTTCTCTAGTTCCTTTAGGTGTAAGGTTAGATTATTTGAGATTTTTCTTGTTTCTTGAGGTAGGTTTGTATAGCTATAAACTTCCCGCTTAGAACTGCTTTTGCTGCATCCCATAGGTTTTGGATTGTTGTGCTTTCATTGTCAGTTGTCTCTAGGTATGTTTTGATTTCCTCTTTGATTTCTTCAGTGATCTCTTGGTTATTTAGTAACATAGTGTTTAGCCTCCATGTGTTTGTGTTTTTTACGTTTTTTTCCCTGTAATTCATTTCTAATCTCATAGCATCGTGGTCAGAAAAGTTGCTTGATATGATTTCAATTTTCTTAAATTTACTGAGGCTTCATTTGTGACCCAAGATGTGATCTATCCTGGAGAATGTTCCGTGCACACTTAAGAAAGTGTAATCTGCTGTTTTTTGGATGGAATATCCTATAAATATCAATTAAATCTATCTGGTCTATTGTGTCATTTAAAGCTTCTGTTTCCTTATTTATTTTCATTTTGGATGATCTGTCCATTGGTGTGAGGTGTTAAAGTCCCCCACTATTATTGTGTTACTGTCGATTTCCTCTTTTATAGCTGTTAGCAGTTGCCTTATATATTGAGATGCTCCTATGTTGGGTGCATATATACTTATAATTGTTATATCTTCTACTTGGATTGATCCCTTGATCATTATGTAGTGTCCTTCCTTGTCTCTTGTAACATTCTTTAAAGTCTATTTTATCTGATATGAATATTGCTACTCCAGCTTTCTTTTGATTACCATTTGCATGGAATATCTTTTTCTATCCCCTCACTTTCTGTCTGTACATGTCCCTAGGTCTGAAGTGGGTCTCTTGTTGACAGCATATATATGGGTCTTGTTTTTGTATCCATTCAGCCAGCCTGTGTCTTTTGTTTGGAGCATTTAATCCATTCACGTTTAAGGTAATTATCGATATGTACGTTCCTATGACCATTTTCTGAACTGTTTTGGGTTTGTTTTTGTAGGTCCTTTTCTTCTCTTGTGTTTCCCACTTAGAGAAGTTCCTTTAGCATTTGTTGTACAGCTGGTTTGGTGGTGCTGAATTCTCTTAGCTTTTGCTTGTCTGTAAAGCTTTTGATTTCTCCATCGAATCTGAATGAGATCCTTGCTGGGTAGAGTAATCTTGGTTGTAGGTTCTTCCCTTTCAGCACTTTAAGTATATCATGCCACTCCCTTCTGGATTGTAGTGTTTCTGCTGAGAAATCAGCTGTTAACCTTATGGCAGTTCCCTTTTATGTTATTTGTCATTTTTCCCTGACTGTTTTCAATAATTTTTGTTTGTCTTTAATTTTTGCCAATTTGATGACTGTGTGTCTTGGCGTGTTTCTCCTTGGGTTTATCCTGTATGGGACTTGCTGCACTTCTTGGACTTGGGTGGCTATTTCCTTTCCCACGTTAGGGAAGTTTTCAACTATAATCTCTTCAAATATTTTCTCAGCTCCTTTCTCTCTCTCTCCTCCTTCTGGGACGACTATAATGTGAATGTTGGTGCATTTAAAGTTGTCTCAGAGGTCTCTTAGGCTGTCTTCATTTCTTTTCATTCTTTTTTCTTTATTCTGTTCTGCAGCAGTGAATTCCACCATTCTGTCTTCCAGGTCACTTATCCGTTCT
The DNA here is from genome assembly GCF_008692025.1 of Phocoena sinus. Classification (NCBI taxonomy): domain Eukaryota; kingdom Metazoa; phylum Chordata; class Mammalia; order Artiodactyla; family Phocoenidae; genus Phocoena; species Phocoena sinus. The sequence goes on from NC_045767.1 coordinate 74,369,349, forward strand.
TCTGCCTCAGTTATTCTGCTATTGATTCCTTCTAGTGTAATTTTCATTTCAGTTATTTTACTGTTCATCTCTGTTTGTTTGTTCTTTAATTCTTCTAGGTCTTTGTTAAACATTCCTTGCATCTTCTCGATCTTTGCCTCCATTCTTTTTCCGAGGTCGTGGATCATCTTCACTATCATTATTCTGAACTCTTTTTCTGGAAGGTTTCCTATCTCCACTTCATTTAGTTGTTTTTGTGGGGTTTTATCTTGTTTCTTCATCTGGTACATAGCCCTCTGCCTTTTCATCTTGTCTATCTTTCTGTGAATGTGGTTTTTGTTCCACAGGCTGCAGGACTGCAGTTCTTCTTGCTTCTGCTGTCTGCCCTCTGGTGGATGAGGCTATCTAAGAGGCTTGTGCAGGTTTCCTGATGGGAGGGACTGGTGGTGGGTAGAGCCGGGTGTTGCTCTGGTGGGCAGAGCTCAGTAAAACTTTAATCCACTTGACTGCTGATGGGTGGGGCTGGGTTCCCTCCCTATTGGTTGTTTGGCCTGAGGCAACCCAACACTGGAGCCTGCCTGGGCTCTTTGGTGAGGCTAATGGTAGACTCTGGGAGGGCTCACGCCAAAGAGTACTTCCCAGAACTTCTGCTGCCAGTGTCCTTGTCCGCACGGTGAGCCACAGCCACCCCCCGCCTCTGCAGGAGACCCTCCAACACTAGCAGGTAAGTCTGGTTCAGTCTCCCCTGGGGTCACTGCTCCTTCCGCTGGGTCCCGACACACACACTACTTTGTGTGTGCCCTCCAAGACTGGAGTCTCTGTTTCCCCCAGTCTTGTCGAAGTCCTGCAATCAAATCCTACTAGCCTTCAAAGTCTGATTCTCTAGGAATTCCTCCTCCCATGCCGGACCCCCAGGTTGGGAAGCCTGATGTGGGGCTCAGAACCTTCACTCCAGTGGATGGACTTCTGTGGTATAAGTGTTCTCCAGTCTGTGAGTCACCCACCCAGCAGTTATGGGATTTGATTTTGTTGTGATTGCAAAATCACCCCTCCTACCGTCTCATTGTGGCTTCTCCTTTGTCTTTGGATGTGGGGTATTTTTTTTGGTGAGTTCCAGTGTCTTCTTGTCAATGACTGTCCAGCAGCTAGCTGTGATTCTGGTGTTCTCACAAGAGGGAGTGAGAGCATGTCCTTCTACTCTGCCATCTTGGTTCAGGCCTTAGCATCAGAGGTCTTAATGACCATTTCTTTAAAAAAATTCATCCTGCATCCGCATTCTCCACTGGCTTCTTTTCCAAGGATCCCAGAGTGAGACAGCCTAGCTTTAACTGTGGGGATGGTTCTTCCTGAACCTTTGGGGGCTGCCCCACTTTAGCTCCCCTTCCAGCTGGGGCTCAAGTATCATTTTCAGTTCATCTATCTTGTGCTCACCAAGCCCCGGGGAACTGTGGAGCACTGGTTGCACACAGCCAGGAAGCCACAGCTACGGAAGAGATGGCAGACATCATCTAATCCAACATTTCCTCTGTAGTTTGTGCTTTAATTCCACTCCAAAATCCTTGCCGTGTTGTCACCCAGCTCATGCTTCAGTGCCTCCAATGACAAGGAACTCACTGTGTCCCAAGGCAGTGCAGCACTAATAAGCAAGTTTTTTAGACAGCACTAATTAGCAAGTTTGTCCTTAGGTTGAGTTTAAATTTGTCTTTCCCTTGCTTGCCCATTGGTTCTAGTCATGCCCTCTCGGGCAACCCCAAATCAATTTCCATGCGACAAGCCTATTTGAAAATAGCTCTCATTGCCCTCCCTGATCTCTTTTCCTTTCCAGGTCAACTATTCCTAGCTTCTTCACTATTTAACATGTTTTCAAGTCCCCACAAAAACTTGATGAACTCTTGATGACTCGCTGTAAAAAAGCTGAGTTGGGTGTGCGTATGAGATTTGGACCTAGAAGACAAATCCTGGTCTGACCATCAGAGCAGGGACTTTTTTTGGATGGACCAGCTGCACCTGGGACCTCACTGATGGAGTTCCCATTTTGCCATTTCACTTGTGCACAGGGATTGTCTCTGTGTTCTGTGGAGCCAAGAACTCCATAGATGTCTGTCTTCATTATTACTGCATAACTCAAAGATGACAGGGAAGCTCCCAAGACGCTGCTGTGAAACACATCACAGCAGTGCAACCTGGCTCTGAGATCACATGTGGCACACGGACCCTACCTGGCAATACAGACAACAGGAGGCATCTGAACAGGGTTACCCACTGATATGCTAGAAAAATAACAAAGTTGTCAGCCATTCCTGTTGACATGGCAACATACTGCACAATGAGGTACAGAAACAAAACCCTTGCCTAACGGTCCTGCCAGTGAGCAAGAGAACATTTGAGAAACAGAAATCTCTCTCACTAAAAGGAAATCCTCCTGCACTGTTGGTGGGAATGTGAGTCAGTGCAGCCACTGTGGAAAACAGTATGGAGGTTCCACAAAAAACTAAAAATAGAATTACCATATGATCCAGTAATGCCACTCCTGGGCATATATCCAGACAAATCTGTAATTCAGAAAGATATATACACCCCTATGTCCATAGCAGCACTATTCACAATAGCCAAGACATGGAAGCAACCTAAGGGTCCATCGACAGATGAATGGATAAACAAGATGTGGTATATATATACAATGGAATATTATTCAGCCATAAAAAAATGAAATAATGCCATTTGCAGCAACACGGATGGACCTAGAGATGATCATACTAAGTGAAGTCAGACACAGAAAGACAAATATCACATGATATCACTTATATGCGGAATCAAAAATATGACACAAATAAACTTATCTACAAAACAGAAACAGACTCACAGACACAGAAAACAGACTTGTGGCTGCCAAGGGGGAGGGGGTACGGGGGAGTTTGGGATTAGCAGATGGAAACTATTATATATAGAATGGATAAACAACAAGGTTCTGCTGTATAGCCCAGGGAACTATATTCATTATCTTGTGATAAACCATAATGGAAGAGAATGTGAAAAAAAAAATATATATGTATAACTAAATCACTTTGCTGTACAGCAGAAATTAACACAACATTGTAAATCAACTATACTTGAATTTAAAAAGTTAAAAAAAAAAAAAAAAGTCTCACTAAGCAATAAGTTAGGGCTCCAGAATTACAACTCTAGGATGAGCTGATGGTGTGCTTTTTGTTGCTAGTCCCTATAAAATGAGCTTAGTGAAAGCAAATCTGGTGTGTGTTGACTTGCTCACCACTGAGACTTTAGCACCTGGCATACACAGAGCCTGGTACATTCTGAAAAGAACTGTATCTTCTCTGGAGAGGCGGCAGCTACTTTAGTGAGTTAAGGGTGACCAGAATCTGGCAAAGGAAAAGGGAAATTAAGGAGGGTTTGAGGAAAAGTGCTGAATGGGACCTTAGGATTTGACAAGGGTAGAAAAGAAGATTTGAGACAGCAATTTGATCTATTTTTCCCACTAGACTTTAGCTCCAGGTACATCTTTATGTTCCCAGAAGCATATCTTATAAGTGCTAAGAAATTAACGGTGACAGTCTGACTTATACAGGGTCGTACAGATGTCAGTGACAAGCTCAAAATAAGAAATTAATTCCTGAGTAAGCAGAATGACCTAAGTTCTCAAACACCATTTCTTTTATGGTATCTGGAAGTTACTCTGATTCTGTTCCGTGGTAAAAACAGAACAAAATCATGTAGGGGAATATGAGAGTTGGAGAAGGGTAGTGAAGTTTCAAGATCTCCTAATATTTGGAGTGTAGCTGGGCAGGAGATTCACTCATAAAATTCTGAGTCGAAAGGCTGAACAGTTTTGCAAGTCGTGCTTTAATCATGAATGCATGGAGTTTGGAGCCCTATATAAAAATCATTTGGACTCTTAGAATTCAGCTCAAGAGAATGTTTTTGAAATTTAAAAAAAAACTGTTTAGTCTTATGTGCATTAAATTTACTACCATACTGCATTAAGAAAATTTGTTTAGATAGGAATTTGATTTTATATTAGCTGTGCTAGTCTATTAAAAAATAAAACACACACACACAGAACTGTCAGGTCTTATTTCTTGGCCATTCTTACTGGCTCCAGGGGACAAAAGTTCTGTCCCAGAACTCATGAGCTGGAATCACGTATTTAGAACAAAGGTAGGCAACGGAGTAGTCCATTATTTAATTTCTGGCTCTGTCTAAAGGCCTATCACATTCTTTTAAAAAGTCTGAAGAAGCTGCTTGTCAATTGTTCTTTGGTGAAGTAACTTCTCATTTAAATATTAATTCACGTGAGGGGAAAAAAATCACACGGGCCAGCATTAACGAAAACCCATCGTATCACAACCTCTGCAAATGGCTTTGAATTATTTCAACTTCTGCATCAAGTCTGGGAAGCTGGCTAAGAAAAAAAGGCACAAAAAAGAGATACTCAAATTGGAAATCCGTCGTTGCTTTCTTCATTTATTAACTGTATATATTTGAACTCCTAAATATGAATTCACTGATCCATAACTGCAGGTACATGAGAGCATCTCAAAACAGGCATAGCTCTCAGCAGAAATCATTCTCATATTGAATATTGTGTAGATATATGTGGAACCGCCCAGGTTTGGGATGTTGAAATGCCTTTTTCCCCCCTAGGGTCTCAAACCTTTGGCCCATATATCTTTGTTCTATTATTTTAGGTATGACACCAGACAGTTCAACAACTCTCGTAGAGAGATTTTAGTCAAAAAGCTTAAATTGACAAGGGAGAAATATAAAGTTGTACTAAGTTGCTAAATAAGGCAATCGCTCCATAATTGAAGCTTCTGTCTCCATCGCGTTTGTCTCTGAGAGGAGTGCGACTCTCCATCTGTCTAACTCTGGAGCCTGGCCCTTAGGGCTGCTGCTGAGGAAGCCAAGGTTAGGGCTCCACATATGTAAAGCTGGTCAAATTTAAAACAGTTGTGGCTTCTCTGTAATAACTTTTCCCTGAAATAATGTAACCAAAAGGCAGAATGTGTGGGACTGTGGGAGAAAACATGACCAAAAGGACATGTTGTTTGGGAATTTCTTTGTAAGGCAAATATGATTCATGCAGTGGACACACAAGGCCAATGCAGCCAAGGATTGGTTGGAAATTTGAGTCTCAGCTTTTGAAGGGCATTTAGTTTAATCGCCCCAGCTTGGTGTGTGTTACGAGTATCTCATAAATAAAATTCATGCTTGAGATCGCTTAACTGAGTTTGCCCAGCATTCTCAACTAGTTTTGCCCGAGCTTGTTTTTTTTTTTTTTTCTCCCTCCTCTTCCTCTGCCTATAAAGCACACTGGCTTTGTTTGGTAAGCAGAAGAATCTTTTAGGAAATTCCACTGTTAGGCAAGATTTAATTTCATAAATTCACTTTCTCAGGGAAAAAATAGTTTCCTCTTCTGTTACTAATCTACAAAAGTAGAATGTCATATGTAATCAAGAGTTTTCCGAGTGACGTGAGTAAGGGAGTTTTTCTTTTTTTTCTTTTTTTTTTTTTTTGGGAGTTTTTCTTTCACCTACTGGGAAGGATAGCTGGCAGGTCGTCTTCAGAATGTGAGCTGTACTGACTGACCTGCAGAGGGAGTTGACAAGTGTTAACAGGGAAAAAAAAAACTGATGATCACCCAAGACCATCATTTCTGCTTTTTAAGGAGAAAAAAATCATGCGTAGAGGACGGTTTCTTCACAAAGAAAAAACCAAGGGCTTTTCCTTTTCCATGGGTTAATATTTTCAAAAACATTGTCTATATCCTGTTCTCACCCATTGGCACATACAGGCTACATCACCTGCTCAGTGCTGACTTAATTGTATTTGAAGAGAGGTGGGAATGTATTCCAAGCTCCAAGAGGCCAGGACTGTGTCAGTCTTGTTCACCGTTGTACTACACACCTCTTGGCACTTAGAAGGTGCTCAACCAATAATAACTGAGCAAATTCAAGGTGACAAAAAGTAGAGTTCTACCTTGGGGACAAATAATGTAAAAGTGGATTTGGTGCTTGTTCTTCAGTAAATGGTTTGACAAAAAATATCCCTATGAGATGGAATTAATGTGTGAATTATAGATAATTATACATTTTTATAATTTGACTAAACTTATTCATTCAAATATTTATTGAGTGCCTATTACTGCCAGGCATATCTCTAAGTGCTTGAGATATAATACTCTACTGTACTATACTATGCTAGATTGGCAGGTAATAATACAATAATTTGTTGGTAGAAGATAAAGAAGATTAGGGACTTCCCTGGTGGTCCAGTGGTTAAGACTTAGCACTTCCAATGCAGCGGGCATGGGTTCGATCCCTGGTTGGGGAACTAAGATCTCACAAGCCGCGTGGCATGGCCCAAAAAAGAAGATCAAGAAGATTAGGGGATACAGAATTGAGAATTGAGGGTGGGAGATGCCACTTTAAGTGGGATTGTCAGCGAAGGTGTCTCTGAGGAGGTGACATGTGAGGAGAGACCTGAGTGAAGTGTAGGAGTTATATAGACATGTGTAAGAGTCTTTTGATCAGAGGGACAGCAAGAACATCAGCCTTAAGTTGAGAAAGTTCTTAAAAATGTTTGAGGAATAGCAAGAAGGCAGTGTGACTGAGCATGGTTAAACAAGGGGGAGAATACGAGAAATCCCCGCCACCCCCCCCCCACCCCCCCCACCCCCCCCGCTTAAGATGAGGTTGCAGAGACAACTAAAGATCAGATTAGCATGGCTTTGCAGGCCACTGTAAGGATTTGGAATTTTAATCTGAGTGCCTTGGGAAGCGTCAGAGAGCTGAGGGCAAGAAAGCGACATGGTGGAATTGACTCTGTAAAGTGGCCATTCTAACTGCTGAGTCGAGAGAGAGGTGAGCAGCATGGAATATGGAAGCAAGGAGACCAGTTAAGAGGTTCTTGCAGTGGCCTAGACCAAAGATAATGGTGGCCTGGCTGATCCAAGCCATGGAGTTGGTGAGAGATGAATTGTAGGCTGGGGATGGAGAAGAGTAAAGATTCTTTTTGGTCCAAGTAACTGAGAAAATGGTGGTGCCATTTCTAGAGATGAGGAAAGACGGAGGGGAAGAGCAGGTCTGGAAAGGGGTGGAGCGGGGAGAAGTCAAGGGTTCACTTTTGGACATTAAATTTGAGATGCCTTTTAGACAGCCACATGGAGATACCAAGTAGGCAGCTGTCTATGCAAGTGTGGTGTTCAAAGAAGTTGGAGCTGGGCATGTGAACTTGGGAATAGACGGCATAAACTCCAGAAGGGAAACGTCTCTTGTAACTCTGGTTTTGTGCTCCCCCGGCTCCACAGGGCGTGACCTCAGGCCCCATAGGGCAGATGGACGGCCATCAGGTTAAGAGTCACCTTGGAACTGGGGCACCATGAAAAGTCCCAGCTTGGGGACCAAAGCACCACATGTCCTTCCTGTCCTGGTGGATGGAGGAAGCAGGGTAAGCCCCCTTGCACCCTCTGCCTCAGGCTTTCCACCTTTAAAATGACAATAATTTCATCCGCTGCTTGGTTCTCCTCAGAAAAGAGGGATAAGATACCACACATACGACAGTGAAGAGAGTTGCCGACACCTGGAAGAGCTCCATGACTGGAACCCAAGGGTAGGGAGATTTGTTTGTACTGAGATGATCAAGTCCTTGAGAGTAGGCTCTGTCTTCTGAATGTCATCCTCCATGGAACTTGGTACAAGGACCAGTCAGCTACTGCTGCTGACTCTGTCTATACTTGAAGAATTAATACTTCATTCACTAAGTGGAAGCTGATGTGATGTGTCAGATAACTGCAAACGCATCTTAAGACAAGGCCTCTGGTCTTGCCCCGCTCCTATCAGCTCTCCACTAACTCTAGAGAGATCTCGCTAGAAAGTCATGTCACTTCCTTTCTTAAACCCTTCCAATGACACCTCATGGCCTTGGGGGTAAGGTCTGAGCTCCTTATCATGGCCTGTAAAACTCTACATGATCTGGCCCTTGCCTACCACTCTTGCCTTATCTATTGCTGCTTTTAAAATGTATACCACTCTCAAGGTGTTAACCATTTCCCTAACTGGCTTTTGGGGAAACATTCTTTTGTGTTGTGTCTCCTTAGAATGACCCTCTCTGCCTCATGCACCTAGAGAACTTCTGCTGATCCATCAAAACCCCAGTTCAAGATTTTCCTCCTCTGTGAAGAATTTCTAGACCCCATCTCAGTAAAAAAAAAAAAAAAAAAAAAAAAATCTCTCCTTTGTCTACACCAGCACTATACTTAATTTCACCATTACACACTGTCATACCACATGGCAGTCATTTAGAAAAAGTCCACCTCCTCTACTAGACTGTGGACTCCTTTGGGAGACCAGCCTAAGAGGTCATCATCTCCCTGTTCTCTGAACCTAATCCAGGGCTAGGCAAGCAGCAAAAACTTAATTCATTTTGGCTAAATGAAGTGGATTAAAGGGTTAGAATACAAGAGCCCAGAACAAAGCCTGTCTCTCTAGGAATAAAGCTGGAAGCTCAGAGAACATTAGAAAAACTCATGATGAAAAATAAACAACCCAATCAAAAAATGGGCAGAAGATATAAATAGACATTTCTCCAAAGAAGACATACAGATGGCAAACAGGAACATGAAAACATGTTCAACCTCACTAATTATTAGAGAAAATGCAAATCAAAACTACAATGAGCTATCACCTCACATCAGTCAGAATGGCCATCAGCAAAAAGTCTACAAATAATAAATGCTGGAGAGGGTGTGGAGAAAAGGGAACCCTCCTATATATACTGTTGGTGGAAATGAAAGTTGGTAAAGCCACTATGGAGAAGAGTGTGGAGGTTTCTTAAACTAAACACAGAGTTGCCATATGATCCTACAATCCCATGCCTGGGCATATATCTGGAGAGAACTATAATTCTAAAAGATACGTGCACCCCAATATTCATTGCAGCACTGTTTACAATAGCCAAGACACAGAAGCAACCTAAGTACCCATCGACACAGGAATGGATAAAGAAGAGGTGGTACATTTTTTACAATGGAATATTACTCAGCCATAAAAAATGGGAAAAAAGTCATTTGCAGCAACGTGGATGGATCTAGAGATTATCATACTAAGTGAAGTAAGTCAGACGGAGAAAGACAAATATCATGATATCACTTATATGTGAAATCTAAAAAAAAAAAGATACAAATAAACCTATTTACAAAACAGAAATAGATCCACAAACATAGAAAAGAAACTTATGGTTACCAAAGGGGAAGGTGGGAGAGGGACAAATTAGGAGTTTGGGATTGACATATACACACTACTATATATAAAATACATAACCAACAAGGACCTGCTGTATGGCACAGGGAACTACACTCAATATTTTGTAATAACCTATAAGGAAAAAGAATCTGAAAAAGAACTATACATATATATGTAAAACTGAATCACTTTGTTGTATACCTGAAACACAACATTGTAAATCAACTATAGTTCAATGAAAAACAACAACAAAAAGAAAAACTCATGGTGACCCAGCCAAAGTCAACAGGATGCATGCTGGGGCTTGGTAACATCGCGCCTGTCAGGAGAGTGAATTAGTTTGAACTAATGTCAGGCTATCGTGAGCTCTATTTGCCTGACTAATGATAATTTGTATGCCTCTCCTATAGGGGGACTTCCTTAGGTTCATATTTGAGTTCCCTTGGGCTTTCGAAGGGGGCCGGACTTAGCCATGGAGACAGGGCTCAGCCTTAGCCAATCCTACAGTGGTTTCTTGTCCACAGGATCCCTGGAGGGCACATGGCACAGCTTCTTACAGGAGTTGGTACAACCAGATGTCTTGGAAGTGTCCAGAACACATCTAAGTGAGCCCTGGGTCTATGCCTATCATACTAGGTACAGGGATGACACAACCCCGCTGACCTTGAGTGACCTTAACCTGGTGAGGTTGCAACACCTCGCCCAATGTGTTTACCTGCAGTCAGGGCTGGATGACTGGCAACACCGACGGAACGGCCACGACCCCAAGACACACCATGTGCTGCAGTAATATTCCTCCCTGGCCCTCCACCCTCAGCTCCTCGAAAGGGAGACACTGTATGTCACACGGGGTAGTAAGAGGGTAGGTGGGTCAGGGTGATGAGTGTCCCTAATCACGATGGCAACTGCTGACTGGGATCTTGTAATGACCCGTGACCCACCTGAATCAGATGAGCTGCACTTTCCGGGCTGCCGTACCGAAGGTCATGTCCATTGATGGCTAACACACGATCGTTCTCCTCCAGCTGACCGTGTCGGTCTGCCACGCCACCATCCAGAACGTTGGAAATAAACACCCCAGGCTCGTCCACCTTGCGCACCAGTTTTATTCCGAGCTGCTCCTCCGGGCTGCTTTTGTTGAGGATCACGTGGAAACTGTCATCCCGGGGCCCGGAGGTGTCCAGGGGCTGCCCATCAGTCCTGCTCCGGAACTTCTGCTCCCGCAGCACCGTCAGCCACAGCACCTGGCAGGGCTGCCTCAGGAGGTGCAGGGCATAGTTGTGCCGTACGTTGCCGATGTCCATCCCGTTGACCTAGGGCAAGGGGACCTCAGAATCTGCAGCGACCGAGCCGTCCACTCCACCGGCCACAACCCTGCCCCAAAGGCCCAGCCCACAGACTCACTGGGGCCCTTCCTGAAGGACCACTCTGCTCTATCACCTTCTTCTCCGTCCAAATACCCCCATCTTCCAACAGGACTCGTATCCCGGTTTCCTTGAGTATTAGCTGCACACCTTTTCAACTCTCTCTCAGCAGACACCATCTTTCTTCAGTCTTGTCCTTACACAGGCCCTTGAATTTATTTATATAGTCCTAACCCTCCTTTCTGTTGCTTGCTAAACTTATTTTTCAGCTGAAGGGGGGAGGAAAAGGAAGAAAAAGTGGGAAAAGGCAAAAGAAGAAAAGAAAATTTCTGATTAATGATTATATTAAACTGCTGTTTAAATCAAACTGAGTTGGCATTTTCTTTCCAAAAATCTCCAGATGAATTTTTCTCCCTGGATCACCTGTACTGGAACTTCCAGGCCCCACTACTGTGTGTGTGTGTGTGTGTGTGTGTGTGTGTGTGTGTGTGAGAGAGAGAGAGAGAGAGAAGGAGGGAGGGAGAGAATGTGTGTGTACATGAAAATATTTGAGTGTTGGCAAGTGTGTGAGTGTCTGTGTGTGTGTGTCAAGTCTCCAGGTGTTCACCTACAAGGTCTTTTGCCCATGTTCTCAGCAAAGGAGAGAAAAAAAATCTCTACAGTTTCAAACAAACTGATGTGAATGGAAGCTTCTAGGCTCTTTTATTGAAAGGCTGGATCACGTTATCAGGCTGCTTAAATGTCCTCCAGCTTAGGCCACTCATTTGTGCCTCACTAATGATCTTCAGGGCTGATGCTGCATGGGGCTTTCTGGTTTTAATTACTCTAGGCAGGCCCAGCCTGAAGGCTTCAGATCTCAGTGCTGGTCACTGCCTGGGAAGAAAATAATTTCACAGCAGCAGTACACTCTGTGCTTAAGGAAGGAGGCCTCACAGAAGAGAAACAACCTTCTTGAATTTCTACGGTTTGGTAAGATTTCCTGTACTTGCAGCCAACAGTTCGAAGAATCTTGGAATGAGATTTCACGGGCCTGCCTGCAGCGTGCCATCGCTAGTCCTCCGTTGCATCTCCAGCGATGGACGGAGGCTCCCTCGTGCTCGGACAAGGCTCATCACCTCTGTCCAAGCACAGGTGGGCTCAAAGACCTGGCTCTGCTCTGACACCTTATCCCGGGTCTGGTTTTCTCCATCACACTGAGGCCAAAAGAAAGTCAGGGTCGCCTGCTAAATACCCCTGGCAGCTCTTTTGCTTGCAAGTGCCAGGTGAAGGTCACAAGAATCAAAAAGGTTTTCCTTATGCAACCGTTCCAGGCAGCCTAGTTTCCGCAGAACTGGGAGGAAGCCATGCAGAGTGTCGCTGATTGCACGGCTGACCGTCCCTTGAGGTTGACGGGCCCTGCCTCATACTCCACCTCGGAGGCCAGTGAGAACATCAGTGTTTCTACAATAACTGCTTTAAGTTCTTTCTCCTCTTATTCCAAACAATAAGAATTTCTTTGCCAGAGAAACAGCGCATGATGTATCAGGAGCTGGCCCCTCAGCAACCCAGAAGGGATGGGATGAAACTGTCATCTGAGTATCAGACAGGAAATATATGACCAAGGCAGGGATTTTTTTCTTATCACTTTTGGCACATGTTGGACTTCTGTCTGATAAACAACTCTTCCTTTATCCTTTCTCTTCTTCTGAAAATTCCTCCCTAGCATCCGTCCCCTCAGTCAAGCCTCAGAGGACAGTAATGCCCAACGTGTTCTCTTCCACCACCTGTCTCCCCTGGAATGTCTGTGGGTTGGCAGAATAGCTTAGGGATGTGTGTGTGTGTGTGTGTGTGTGTGTGTGTGTGTGTGTGTGTGTGTGTGTGTGTGAAGGGCCATTAAGCTATAGGAAATTTACTTTAGAGGGGTGTGTGAATGTAAGTGATTAGGTAAAATATAAAATGTTCCATTTATCTGCCCTAAAAACAATTTAAGAAGATATAGGCTTCGGTTTTATATTGTTTTATGTTAGTGCTACTTAAAGTGGGAGGAAAGGGTGAGAGGAAGAGAGAGGAGGGAGGAGGAAAAGGAAGAGAGAAGAATGCAGAGGTAGAGAAAACGGAGGGGGAAGATAGCAGAAGGCAGAGGAAGGAGGGGAACACAGAGACAAAATGATACAGGGTCTTCCCTGGTGGCACAGTGGTTGAGAGTCCGCCTGCCGATGCAGGGGACACGGGTTCGTGACCTGGTCCGGGAGGATCCCACGTGCCGTGGAGCGGCTGGGCCCGTGAGCCATGGCCGCTGAGCCTGCGCGTCTGGAGCCTGTGCTCCGCAGCGGGAGAGGCCACAACAGTGAGAGGCCCGCGTACCGCAAAAAAAAAAAAAAAAAAGATACATGATACAGAGACAGTATTTATATAGAGAGAAAGAGATCAAAAGAACAAGAATGGGAATTCCCTGGTGGTCCGGTGGTTAGGATTCCACACTGCCCCTGCAGGGGGCACCTGGTCGGGGAACTAAGATCCCGCATGCTGTGTGGCAGGGCCAAAAAAAAAAAAAAATACAAGAAAGACAGAAGGGTTAGGGACCTATCTCAGATTACAAATCTTGTATGAAGAGCCATATCAACATAAGAACTACGGAAAGTGACAGCTCCACAAGTGCTTTACCCCTGCGTCCATCCATGCATCCGTCCGTCCATCCATCCATCCATCCATCCATCCATCCACCCATCCATCCATCCACCCATCCACCCAGCCACCCAATGATTTGCTCTGAAGTGACTTTTGCTAAGACCCTCTTCATGGCTCCACAGCCGTGGTCTCTACCTTTAGGATGATGTCTCCTGGCAGTAGCCGGCCGTCTCTGGCAATCACCCCATCACGATAAATGTGCTGGATGATGATATGGATCAGCGGGGTTTCATTGCCTCCCACAAGCCTAATGGAGAGGCTTTCATTGGGATCCGCTCGATTGATCTTGACTCTGGTAATTTCACCATATGGAATCAGGTGATACAACCTTGGAAAGACTAAAATGGACAGAGACAATATTTATTTAAGACACCCCCCCCAATGGACGTTTCCAGCCACTCCTTTTCTTGCCAAACTTTGGTTCCAGCCAAACTAAACTACTCATTGTTCCTTGTACATGTTTTCCATCTTCCTGCCTCTGTGCCAGCATAAGTTTCTCTGCCTGGAATGTTTTCCATTCTAGGCCTAAACCCAACTTTTCCTTCAAGGCCTGCATGAAATGATCCCTCTTCCAATTAAACTCTACCCTGATCCCTTTCCCCCTGCTCTCTCTAAACTTCCCATTTCCCATAAAGCTTTATTTCTCATGGCACCGAGCCTTCTATTATTATTATTACCATTATTATTCATGCCCATTTCTTATACCCACCACTGGCCTCTAAGATCCTTGAGGACATAATTTCTGGCTGTTTTGTAGTTCTGTGCACAGATCTCTGTACACAGGAGACTTCAGCCTATGTTTACTGAATGAAGAGGAATGAACGAACAATCATTATGGAATGGGCTGCAGTTTGATCACTTATTAATCAAGGGGCAAAACAGAACAACCCTGGTTCTGCTCTCTTTGATCATTTTGAAGATCTCTTCCTGGGAGGGCCTGCTTTTCAGGCTTAGTGAATCAGTCCTCGCTACGCTGTTGTCAGTAAAGGGAAGTCAAATGGCCTAATTCATGATCAAGGAAAGAGGCCCAGGCCCAGCTGGTGGCATCAAGAGGTTCGTGTCCCTGATCCGCTTGTACGGCTGGATTCAGAGCCAAAAGGAGATTCAGAGACCCAGGCTGGTGTTTCCAAACTTTACCTTTTCACTGAGGACTCTTTCCCCTTGAAATCTGTCACGGGTCCCCCGCCCTGCTGGGCCCACACACAGAAATTGCTTCTCAGGCTGTGTAGTTTGACAGTGACAGACCTTTGTTTCACAAGGGAGGATGCGTGAGCTCGGAGAGGAGAAGTGGCACGACTGGCTGGAGGTGGTAGTTAGGTGGTGGTCCTCAGAGCCAGGTCAGAACCCGGGGCTCCTGATGACGCTCCTGTCACCTTCCTCAGAGTCCCCTGAAGCCAGGGGTCCACAGCCGGCAACGGGTCCACAGGGGACTTGGTCTACAGACCCACAGCCAGCAGCAACGACTGGCGCTGTTCTCCACCTCGGTTGGAATAGAAGCCTACAGGGGGGGACACCAGGAAATGCCGGCCACGGAACACCTAGTTTGACGGGAGCTGCAGCTCCTCCCCAGTTGCTTGAGGCTCCAGTTAGGACGTTGAGAGCACTGATGCTTTTGTCTCCTGTAGCCGCTGACAGCTGCCTCTGCCCTATGATTCTCCCTTAATTATGTCATCGGGAAAGATCAAAACTGCAGGCCTGGTTCTACATAAAACACTCTTTCTGACTGTTTTCAAAACCCATGACCTTAATGCATTTTCCCTAATGAACTATGAATTCATGAATGAGTACTCAACTCTAGGAACAATACAGCAAGAATTAAAATTATTTCTAAGTATTGCAGAACATGATAAACAAAGCAATTTAGCTGCCAGAGGAAGCTGGAGACGTTGTAAACGTGGGTCTTTACCCCCCACTGGGAGTTAATTTAATGTAAACAATTGGGCTTTGCTGTAAGGCTGTGGGCAGCAGCCTTCATCTGTCAGCTCCTGGTGCTAACAGTGCTTGGGTGACCGAGTTCAATTAACGTTTAAACTATCTTGATTACCTTAAGTAGGCTCTATCCACAAGTATTTGTTGGAACAGGTCTGGTGACAAGGAAAGGGAAGTCCTTTAAAAAAATCATTTTGAGCAAAGAAAGATTTGGAAATTATCATCAAAGCTGCTGGTTTTCTCTCTCCTCCCTCTCCCTTTTACTCTTTTCCCAACAGATTTACAAAAACCATGCTCCCAGATCTAACTAATCAAGGATGGTTGATAGTCTGAAAGGACATACCCAGTCACACTTGGAAATGTTAATTAGAGCTACAATGATGAGACCCTAGTGACCTCCCCTTTGAGAGTTAAAGTAATTTTTAAACTGCCAAACTAGTGCTGGTCTGAAAAGAAAGTTTTTCAATATTGTGTCCTTACTTAAGGACTAAGGGATATAGTATCATTTACCAAGTGTTTATTATATGCTGGCCATTGAGCTAAGCAATTTGCATGACACTTTGTTGTTCGTTTAGTCCTCACAGCAACCCTTTGAACTAGATTATTATCACCCCTGTTTTTCTGGATGATGAAATACTAAAGCTTAGAGAAGTCAAGTAACCTGGCCAGGTCACACAGCTAAGTAGCGAAGCCAGTCTCTTTACTGATATGAAAAGGATGGATAAACCATGGGCGTTCACCATACTAACCGCGGGTTACTTACTGAAGCAATGAGATCCTAAGGCCCTTTTTAAAAGCTTTGTTGCCTCACAAATCCTGTACCAGCCTCACTGAGTCATAATACCTCACCCCACTGTGGAGTAATAGCTTCCTGGAGCACCTGAGGAAATCCATCCTCTCCTGCTTGAAGCCCCTGCACACATAACACAGATGCCATCTTCATCTTCCTGAAACACAGCTTCCATCCTGCTATACTTCTACGCAAAAGCTTTCAGGTGTGTTCACTGCCCCAAGTCGAGACTCCTAAATGGCATCCAGGACCCTTCTAATCTGGCCTTAACCTCATCTCCCACTACCTTCCAACACACAGTCAAGATCCCCATGCCCATCCAGGTCATAACCGCTCCTTAAACATGGATTACACTGTCCCACTGGGAAGTGATGTACCTCTCTTGACAGCTGTCATTTTCGTTTATTTATATCTCACTCTTTCTGGTATTTTATTTTTTTAGTCTTGAATGAACTTCTTGAAACCAGGAGCTGGATTTTATAATCTTTATATAAAAGTACAGAACTTACCTATATAAACAGCTCATATAACTCAATTAAAAAAAAAAAAAAAACCTGAGTAAAAAATGGGCAGAAGTCATGAAAAGGCATTTTTCCAAAGAGGATGTACAGATATGGCCAACAGGCACATGAAAAGATGCTCAACATCGCTAATCACCTCACACCTGTCAGAATGGCCATCATCAAAAAGTCTTCAAGGGCTTCCCTGGTGGCGCAGCGGTTGAGAGTCCGCCTGCCCACGCAGGGGACACGGGTTCATGCCCCGGTCCGGGAGGATCCCACATGCCGCAGAGCGGCTGGGCCCGTGAGCCACGGCCGCTGGGCCTGCGTGTCCGGAGCCTGTGCTCCGCAACGGGAGAGGCCACAGCAGTGAGAGGCCCATGTACTGCAGGGAAAAAAAAAAAAAAAAGTCTTCAAATAACAAATGAGGGCGAGGATGTGGAGAAAAGGGAACCCTAGTACACTGTTGGTAGGAATGTAAATTGATGCAGCCACTATAGAAAACAGTATGGAGGTTTTTCAAATAACTAAAAATAGAACTACCATATCATCCAGTAATTCCATTCCTGGGTATATATCCAAAGAAAACAAAAGCATTAATCTGAAAAGATACATGCACCTCAGTGTTCATAGCTGCATTATTTACCAAGACAGGTTGCTTCCATAGCTTGGCTAAGTGTCCATCAACAGATGAATAGATAAAGAAGATGTGGTATGTATACAACGGAATACTACTCAGCCATAAACAAGAATGAAATTCTGCTGTTTGCAATGATGTAGATGGACCTGGAGGGTATTATGTTAAGTGAAATAAGTCAGACAGAAAAAGACAAATATTGTATGTTATCACTTACATGTGGAATCTAGAAAATAAAAACAGAAACAGATTCACAGATATAGAGATCAAACTGGTGGTTACCAGTGGGGAGAGGGAAGAGGAGAGGAACAAAATGGGGTAGGGGATCAAGAGGTACAAACGACTATGTATAAAATAAATAAGCTACAAGGATATATTGTACAGCACAGGGAATATAGCCAATATTTTATAATAACTATAAATGAAGTATAATCTATAAAAATATTGAATCACTATGTGGTACATCTGAAGCTAACATAATATTGTAAATCAACAGTACTTCAGTAAAAAAAAAAAGTACAGAGCCTAGGCCAATGTCTTACACATAGTAATCTCTTATTTTAAAAGTTTCTGCAATAAACATGCAAATCAATCTTATTCAGGTAGGAGAAAACTTTACATGGAATGGAATTAAGGAGCCTTTAATAAGGGGGGAGGACCGGCAGAAAGGAAGTTATAATCCTTTTACTCATTGCAGAAACATTCAGCAAAAACTATTATGTGCCAGATATTGCGCTTGGACTTGAGAACACAAAGACTTAGATAAAGAGCCCCTGGCCCCATTGGTACAGTTACAATGAAAGGTGACATTGCTATAACAGAGATACAGGTGCTTTGAGAACACAAAGGAGAGAGGACTGAGGGAGTCAAGGAGGGCTCCCAGGAGGAGGCAAAGCCTATGCTGAGCCTGGAAAGAGGAATTAGGATGCCAGCTGAAGGGGCGTGAGAGTACAGGACGGACAACAACATGGAAGTGAGAGAGACACAGTATTTATACGACAGCAATAAGTTCAGAGTAGTCAGAGCATGTAGCGTGTGTACAGGGTGAGAGGGGATAAGCAGGGGTCTTATACGACTGCTCGCAAGTTCTCTGAGAACGTGATAAAGACGGTGGTTTCGGATTTACCTCCCAACCTCGAAGGAGTGGAGGGTGCTTAATCCAGTGAGTAAACGAGTGGGCTCTGTAGCCAGAGGACCCAAGTTAAAATCCTAGGTCTGCCATTTTCCAGCTGGGTGACTTTGGACTAGCTACCCAATCTCTCAGAGTCTAAGTTTCTTCTGTAAAATGAGAATCACGATCACTGTCCTTAGCGCTGTGACCTTTAAATGACTTAGAGCACTACCTGGCACCCAGGAAAGCTCAAAAAAAAACTTAAGCTACTATTATTACTGCTGTAAAGGTTTAATATTAGATGAAAAGAAAGGACAGGACAGTATTTTCTCAGCTCCATTTATACTGGGGAAAACACATAGGATCTTAGATCCAGAAACTTCCTCTGCATAGATTCTAGAACCACATTAACCTGGATTCAAAGTTTAGAAGGGTAATTTGGGGCAAGCTAAGTAACCTCCTGGTGTCTCAGTTTCCTCATCTGTAAAACACGGATAATAGTAGTAGCTACTTCAAAGAGTTGTTGAGGATTAAATGAGTTAATGCATGGAAAACACTCAGAACCACACATCACACAAAGTGGTAATAAGAATAAATACCTACATAGTACTTACTATGTGCCAGGCACTGTTCTAAATGTTCTTCACTTAACTGTATTATTCTTGGGACTTCCCTGGTGGCGCAGTGGTTAAGAATCTGCCTGCCAGTGCAGGGGACACAGGTTCAATCCCTGGTCCGGGAAGATCCCACAGGCTGCGGAGCAACTAAGCCCACGAGCCACAACTGCTGAGCCTGCATGCCACAACTACTGAAGCCCACGCACCTAGAGCCTGTGTACCGCAACGAAGAGTAGCCCTCGCTCGCCACAACTAGAGAAAGCCCACGCGTAGCAACGAAGACACAACGTAGACACACTGCAGACAAAAATAAATAAATAAATTGAGGCATAATTCAGTTAAAAAAAAAAAAACTGTATTATTCTTTATATGCACTAAGCTAGCATCTGAAGGTAAGTGTTCCAAGACCTTTTCCCTCAATCTATGTAAGAAGAGAACAATAATTTCTGCCTTTGGTTACTTATGCAAGAAGAGGCTAATCAAGGTAAGAAATATTTATGCCCTTGGGAAGAGGGGTGTCATAGAAAGCGGGGGGTGGGGGCGGTCTGGCTGTCATCACGCCTGGAGTCATCATTCTGGAAGCCCAGCCTTACTGGGAGGCCACTTACCATCAGGGGCAGTGGTGTTTTCAGAATTCTCTCTGCCCCGCTCAGCTTGGTTGACAACTGTACTTCCACACTTTGTCCTTCGAAGAACACTCAAGGCTCGGTTTATTTTTTTAAAAGATCTGCTTCTGATGGTGGATCGCTCAAAGGGCCGTGCTGAGGACAAGAGAGAAGGGAGGGAGAGTAGCTACGCATTCACAGAAGTCCTCTTTTATGGACGCGGCTGGTAAGACACGCACAACACATCGTGAACGGTGATTACTTCTAGGCAGTGGGATGATAGAATTTGCTTAGGCTGTATATTCTCAGTTTTCTACAATGCAATACGGATGGTTTATTTAAAATCTGCTTGGTTTTTTTCCTGGGCTGGATGGAATATAACAGCACTTTTCTCGAGCCACCTGGATGGGAAGGTAGGGACACCGAGGGAGTGATGAATCACTAGGTCTAACTTCAACCCCTTTTCGCCAGGTCAGATTACACACATTTCTAATGATCTCAGGTCCTCGCGGTCTCATTTCACTCTGGAGAACTGGATGTTGGGTTGCTGCCCAAAACTACCAGAGCGTTTTTGCCTTAAAAAAACGTTTCTATAACTTTCCAGAGAGGGCAATCCCAAGGCCAAGGAGCCCATTCCCAGACAACCACCCCCTTTGACTCACCCCTTGTTCGGTTGCTCCGGCCAGAGTCCAGGGGGCTGTCTGGCTGACCGTCCTCTGCTGTGGACACGTAGGCAGGGTTGTCTAGGCCAGGCTCGTCTGTCATTAAGGAGATGGTGGCAGCTGCAGAAACCTCTGGGGAGAGTTCTGTTGCTGTGAGGCTGGCACAGCCGTCTGGACAGCCATCCTGAGAGTGCCTCTTCCTGTCTTTGGTGAGGCCGTAGTGGGAGGCACCTTTGCAGCTGCAACAAAACCAGCAGGAGGTCAGAGAAGGCTTCGCGCATCGTTCAACCAGGGCTCTTCAAGTCCACGTGCTTGCCATCCTTGGAAATTGACTTACTCACCCCTGGTTCCTCTCCCTTCTCACATGGACGTAAGTAAGTATACACTTGCCAACCAAATGAATGAATGACTTGAAAGAACAATTTTTAAAAGATGTCTACAGCATTCTGTTAAAGCACTCTCTACACTGGCCCCTGGAATGCAAATTACGAGAGCTGTTACGGGGTCTACAAGACTAGGGCTTGAGGCTGGCAGTCTTCAACTATTTGGATGTAATTCCTTCTTGCTGGTGTTTATTTTGACCATGAAAGTCCTTAGTCACCCTCTCAGTCCCTTCTTTTGGGTTTAGTTCCCAAACCACTGACCATAAATACAAAGCTCCTCCCAGATTCCATATTTAACTGTCCATGGAAACAGAAATGCCCTCACTAGAAAGCCACAGGAGTTGGTTCAGCTTCACATTCTCTAGAGGCAGACTTGCTGGTTTCCAGTCTCCACCTCTGGGGTGGTCTGAGTGGCCAGGACCAGGGGCTCGGGGCTCCCATGTGCTAAAAGTTTTCATGTCTTTTAACATTGGGAAGGTAAAACAACATTCGTGGTCTTTAAAAAACAGGTCTATATCCATTCACCACGCATGTTAAAGAGCAAGCGTAAGGGCCAGGACACCGAGGTCTGAGCCCATCTAAGTCCATATTTTGCTATGGATGCACTTCCATTGTCACTGGGCAAGTCGTCTCAGCTCTTAGGTCGGGTTTTGATCCGCAAATGGTGAGGATTTAACTCTCATTCACTGTGGTGAGGAACTGCCGCAGACAGCCAAACCACCTTCCCAGTGGTTATGAAGGCAAAAATCAAATGGGCGAGTCCCTTTAAGAAGTGGCCATTTGCATATAATGGATGTTAATTTATAAATTATTTTTACCAACTCAATACAGAAAACCTTATATGGCTGAGCTATTTTAAATAATGCTTTGACAGCCTGTTTGGAGCGGTGCTTATGAATGGAATCAAACAGCAGTCTGCAGTTGATATGCACTTGATTTATATGGCCTACAGAACCACATCTATGGTTTTTGTCTGGATGGGAATCCTTGCTCTGAAATTTACCTAGCTGTGTGATCTGGGACAATTTTGTTAACCTGGTTAAACTTTCTAATCTGCACATACATCTTGGGTTGCTGTAAGGTCTGGCTGACATTAAGTCTTGTCAAGAGCTTAGTTCTATATATCTTGCCAGATATATAGAGAATTCTCAACAGACTGTAGCTACTTCCATAATTCAACCATTCTAAGATGCCTGTTTTGTCACATTTTAACTTCTCTGAGATTGGGATGCGTGGGTGACTGACGGGGTCCCACAGCTTCAGGTCGCCAAGCTGCAGTCATGACACAAATGCCATTGTCCAAGGAAACATGGTCACAGGTGTCCATCTCGTCCCTTCCATTGAGTTGCCTCCACTCTTGGTACTATGCCATTGAGTTTAATTGCTCTTCAGTGTCTTAGAAAAGATTACATTATGATTAAGCATTGCAGTGAAAAGTTACTGTATATATGGAAAGTCTCAGAAACGGAGCAGTGGTGTGTAAATTTGATACTGGTGGTAAATATTTGTCTTTAGAAAGAGAGCAGCAATTCCTGATTTTCTTGCAAAGAGACAAGCAAATGCTTTATTTGCTTAGCAAGAAAGATACCCCCAAGGAGATGAAAAGTGATGTCACACTTTGTTACTGAGATCATCCTAAAGGACAGGCCTAGTTCATGCCAAACAGTACAACTATAGGGCAGGAGAGGTCGCCATATGTGTCTGAATGGATTTCAAAGTCTGATCTGACCAACCCATGCATTGCAGGGATATCTTTAAAGGTGCTTTGGAATGATTTAACCAGTGGCAGTTTTAAAATTTTCTTGTTAGGGGACTTCCCTGGTGGTACAATGGATGAGACTCCATGCTTCCAAGGCAGGTGGCACGGGTTCGATCCCTGGTGAGGGAACTAGATCCCACATGCATGCTGCCGCAACTACGAGTTCGCATGCCACAACTAAGAAACCCTGAAGCCACAACTAAGGAGCCTGCAAGCCACAACCAAGACCCGGAGGAACCAAACAAATAAGTTAAAAAAAAAAAAAGAAAGAATATTTTTTTTCTTGTTGGTACATAAAATATGATGCTTCTTATAATCAATGATGATGATTTGATGAAATGTGTGTGTTTTTTGTGTGTGTGTGTGTGTGTGTGCATGTGTGTGTGTGTGTGATACACGGGCCTCTCACTGTTGTGGCCTCTCTTGCGGAGCACAGGCTCCGGACGCACAGGCTCAGCGGCCATGGCTCACGGGCCCAGCCGCTCCGCGGCATGTGGGATCTTCCCGGACCGGGGCACGAACCCGTATCCCCTGCATCGGCAGGCGGACTCTCAACCACGGCGCCACCAGGGAAGCCCTGAAATGTGGTTTCAATATTAGTAGAAAAGGACTCTGATTTTACAACCCTACATCCTTATCTTATAGAACATGAAACAGGCCCCCGGTTTCTAATGCTAGTTTTTCCCTCACTGAAAGAGTACAAGCTCCCTGCTTGAATTGGTGAGGTTTCACTGTTCTGATTAGCTACTTTGGCTTTGAATTGTTCTGCTTAAAAATAGCAAAGTGGTTGATATGAGAAACTCAAAAATTGGAAGAAACATTGTGTGATGGAAAAAATGAAAGCCAGCGTGCATTTGAGCAGCTCCAAGGTCATAAACACGCGAGTGGAACACTTCTCTGTAAGCCAGCAGTATCGGGTTAACAACGCATGGTTAGGAAGTTCCTAGGCTATTTCGTTGGACTGGAAACAGTATTTCTTTTCTTGGGGCAGCAATGCCCTTGACCATGTGCCCTGCCAGAGCAGGAAATGAATTTTCCAATTGGACAAATGGCTGGCAAAGGCACAAGCCATGGCTTTCTGAGGGGACACAGCATATCCCAGTGGAAAAAAAAGTAGCATCTCGTTCTGCTGCCACATCTGCGAGAAGAATTAAGGTATTTAAACGTCTCTGAACCCCAAGACTACGCCATTAAGAAGCCATTTCTGTTTCAAATCCTTGGGGTTCCAAAGACACAGTTTAGTCCAGGAAAGGAAAACCTCATAAAATGACTTAGAAGCCTCCCCTCTGGCCTCGTATCCCAGACATCCTTACAGTATCTGGGGAGGGTAGATTTAAACATTCAGACTCATAAACCTTGTATAAAAATGGTCTGCTAAAGAGGCTCATACTTGTGCCATGTTGCTTGTTTCAGCTTCTTGGCTTAGCTTGAATCTGAGGCACGGGGTGATCTATGAAGGTAGCAGCTTGTACTTACTAATTATCTCTTTTGTGTTGACTAATCCTGGGGCCTCTTGATTTACAGGCACAAGTGAGGGGAGGAGGGGAAAAGAGCTGATTAGCCTTGGCCAGTACAGGAACATATGCTGAACCCTGGGTTGTGTTCAAAGCAAGCAGGATTTATTCGCCCTTTAGTTATCCCCGAGCACTAAGTACTCTCAGGTGGTGATGGGCGACGGCCATGAACTTGAAGGATGCACACAAGAAACATGGAAAACCATTTTTCAACCACTTTGGATATGCTAACTGTTCAAAGCAACTCTGACGACCAGTTTTGTTAATAACAGAGTTGAGATCCTGAGCTCCTATATCAAAGTGAGTAGAGGCAAATCTGTCTTAATATAAGAATGCTGACACTGGGTGGGGTGCCATGGAATTTTTGTCTTTTTTGCAAGGATAGGCGGGGGGTGGGGGGGAAGTAAGAAGAGAAAATGATCCTCCTTGCAAAAATTCCTGAGTCCATGAGTTCACTACTAATGGGGGTTGACCTGAAGCAGGATGGACCCCCGGCATACTTCACAGAGGCTCTGAGGGGCTCAGAGCTCGGCCAACTGGGTGGCACAAGCTAGTTTGCAGGGGAGGGCTCGTTTTGTTTCTTTTCTTTTCTTTTCTTTTAAGGTTATTTTTTTTTTTTGTAAGTCTATTGAATTTGTTACAATATTGCTTCTGTTTTATGTTTTGGTTCTTTGGCGCCAAGGCATGTGGGATCTTAGCTCCTGGACCAGGGGATCGAACCCACACCCCCTCCATTGGAAGGCAAGGTATTAACCACTGGCCCACCATGGAAGTCCCGGGGAGGGCTCCTTTCTGATGACAGAAGAATAAAAGTGGTCCACGACAAACTGAGCCTCAATATACTCATTATAACAGTCTGGGTAACGACACAACCTCCCCTTTAGCCTTCTAACTTCCTTTGCATTCTTTCTTTCGCAGTTCGCTTCTGAATTAGGTAAACATGGAGTCTACTCTCATACTGAGTTCACTAATTGCCCAGTCTGCTCTTACTTGAAACCAGGGCTTGCAAATTCATATGCTAATCAGGCCAGGTGGGGGACTGTGTGGAGCGGTGCTGTTCCATTTCAAGGGTGCAGCAACCTCTACAGACCTTCACTGAGTGTTGCCTCAAGAAGACCAGCCCAAGAGCCACTAATCGAGAAATGGAAGTTATCCAGATTGGAAAGGAAAAGTGAAACTGTCACTCTTTGCAATGACATGATATTATATATAGAAACCTTCAAAGACCCCACCAAAAAAACTGTTAGAATAAATGAATGCAGTAAAGTTGCAGGATACAAAAGCAATACACAAATATTTATTGCATTTCGATACACTAACAAAGAACTGTCAGAAAGAGAAATTGAGAAAATAATCCCGTGTACAACTGCATGAAAAATACCTAGGGATAAATTTGACCAAGGAAGTGAAAGATCTGTACACTGAAAACTATAAGACATTGATGAAAGAAACGGAAGATGACACAAATAAATGGGAAAATATTGTGTGTTCATGGACTGGAAAATATTGTTAAAATGTCCATACTACCCAAAGCAATCTGCAGATTCAATGCAAACCCTATCAAAATTCCAACGGCGTTTCTCATAGAAATACAACAAACAATCCTAACATTTGTATAGAACCACAAAAGACCCCAGATAGACAAAGCAATCTTAAGAAAGAAGAACAAAGCTGGATGCATCACGCTCCTTGATTTAAATCTATATTACAAAACTATAGTTATCAAAATAGTATGGTATTGGCAAAAAGCCAGATGTAGATAGATGGAACAGAGTCCAGAAATACACCCACACATGTATGGTTAATTAATTTATGACAAAGGAGTCAAGAATATACAATGGGGAAAGGACAGTCTCTTCAGTAAATGGTGTTGGGAAAACTAGACAGCCACATGCAAAAGAATGAAACTGGACCCCCATCTGACACCATACACAAAAGTTAACTCAAACAGATTAAAGACTTAAATGTATGACCTGAAACCATAAAATTCCTAAAAGAAAAACAGATGGTAAGCTCCTTGATATTGGTCTTATAGATGATTTTTTTGAATCTGACACCAAAAGCAAAAAAAAGCAAAAATAAACAAATAAACTAAAAAGCTTCTGCACCACAAAGGAAACTATCAACAAAATGAAAAGTCAACTACTGAATGGGAAAAAATTATTTGCAAATCGTATCTAATAAGAAGTTAATATCCAAAATATATAAAGAACCCACACAGTTCAATAGCAAAAAAGTAATACGATTAAAAAAAAAGGAATATCTGAATAGACATTTTTCCACAGAAGACACACAGATGGTCAACAGGTACACGAAAAGATGCTCAACATCACTCTCCAATCAGGGGAACACAAATCAAAACCACAATGAGATACCACCTCACACCTGTTAGAATGGCTATTGTCAAAGAGACAAGAGGTTACAAGCGTTGGTGAGGATGTGGAGAAAAGGTGAGGATGTTCCTACTGCTGGTAGGAACATAAATTGGTGCAGCCACTATGGAAAATGATATGGAAGTTCCTCAAAAAATTCAAAATAGAACTGCCATATGATCCATCATTTCCACTTGGTATTTATCTGAAGAAATCGAAAATGCTAACTGGAAAAGATATATGCACCCCCACGTTCACTGCAGTATTACTTACAATAGTCAAGGCATGGAAACAACCTAAGTGTCCTCTGATGGCTAAATAATGAAAACGTGGTGTGTGTATATATATATATATATATATATATATATATATATATACACACATACATACATATACCACGGAATATTATTTGGTCATGAAAAAGAATGAAATCTTGCCACTTGCAACAACACGGATGGACCTTAAAGGCCCTGCATCACCTGCTGCAGGAAGAGGTGATCACTGTCAGAGAGCGGCAGGCTCTCCTTCGTGTCCTCAGACAAGGCACCTGGGAGACGGGCCATCGGGAGCCTCAAGGAACCACAGCGCTCTGGCTCAGAGAAAGTCTGTGTCAGGGTGCTGGTGACCCTGGGGGCTGAGGGTGGGCCTCGGCCATGTGTGCCTGGCTCCCAACTCCATCTCCAGGGCCTCCACCCTGGCCCTCCTGACACCATGCCTCCAGGGCTTCGCAACACACCCTAGCCCATCTCCCTGTTCCCAGTCTTTCCCTTCCTCCCCACCATCCAATCCATCCTAACCACAAACATACCAACACAATTTCTTTTTGCTCGAAAACTTCCCATGGAAATATTTCCCAGTGCTTACCAGGTCAAGTCCCAACTCCCCAGGCTGACATCCCAGGCCATCCCTGAGCCGTATTGATCATAGCCTCACCACAGGGTCTGGCAACACAGAAGGGGGCTGGGAAGAGCTAACATCTATTGGTCTACTGCGTACTACTCGTTATGCTTCACATACGTGGTCTTCTTAAACCCTCCCAGTGGTCCCAGCTGTCAAGTCAGTTAAACCACCTCCACTTTGCTGATGAGGGTGCGGAAACTTGGGTAAGGCTTTCCTCCCTTCTACCTATCGGAGTGGAGCTGGGATTTGAATCCAGGCTGTGAGGTCATGCTTTCTCCCCTCCCATGGCCTGGCCTCCAGCCCAGAGCATCCCCTGCACTCCAGACTCCTACATCAAACTGCTCATGCCACATCTTCACTCCCATGTCCAACAGGCATCTCAAACCTCACACATCCAAACACCCCAAGCTTCCCTGCTCTTCCCACCTCTTCCGTTTTATCTCACAACCTGCTTGTTGTTCAAACCAAAAACCCCAGAGTCAGCCCTGATTCCTTTCTTTTTCTCGACACTCCAAGTATAATCAAGCAAGATCTATCCAGGATCTAACGCCTTCTCATCACGTCCACCGCCACGGCCCTAGTCCAAGCCACCATAATCAAAGCCTGGGTTATTGCAATGGCCTCCTGAGAGGTCTTCCTGCTTCTACACTCTCTGCCCTGCCCCGTCCCCATCTATTCTCAACACAGCTGCGGTGTGATCCTTTTAAAGTGGCTCTCCATGTTACTAAAACACAAGGTCCTCACGATGGCCCACAAGGCCCTGTATTCTGTCCCTGTTACTTGTACCCTCACCTCCATCCCCCGCTCATCTGGCCTCCTGCTGGTCCTCACACTTGCCCAGCACGCTCCTGCTTCAGGGGCCTTGCTGTCTCTCCATGGCCCCCTCCACCCCTCTCCGCAACACTCGCTCCAGATTCCTGTCTGGTCAGCTCCCTCATCTCCATCAGGTCCGTGATTGAAGTCTACCTTCCCTGAGTACCCATCTTAAAACAGCAGCTTTTTCCCTGGCACGTCTTAACCCTACTTATTTTTTCTACTTCCTCCTCCCTGCTCATTTTTTCTCTATAGAGTACAAACTCCAAATGGGGTGGGGGTGGGGGGAGTCTAGTTCCATAATTAAGCCAATAGAACCAAACTTTGAAAACTGTCCCTTTAGGATCAAGAAGGCTTCATCATATTGGTGGCTTGGGAAAGAGGAAGGCTCATGGATTCCCATGTCCCTCCTGGCTGACGGTCAAGACACACCAGCCCTGCCTCAGCTGCCCAGTCAGCTCTGGGTACATCTTGCTCTGCGGGGCTGGAGGGGGCTGGAGGGGATTGGAGAGAAGGGACAAAGTGTTGCTCACCTGGTGCCTTTCAGAGGGTCCACATACCATCTAGATTTCCTAGAGCAGGCACTCAGCAAACGTTTACTGAATTGAGCTGAAGTCCCCTTTTGGGTGTTCTGTCTATTGAAATGACCAAACTGGGAATTGATGATTCACCCCCCACAGTCCTGCTAACACGTAATTGTGGTTGGTTGTGATACCCATGCCAGGCTCCCTTTTTCCCTCAGCCCTGCATCACCCGACTCGAGATGAGAAAAGGGAGAGGAAAGAGGGAAAAGTGAGACTTTTTAAAAATTCTTCTTTTTTCACATACTTCCCTGATAACTTTAATAGGATTTTATTGGGTCTGGGTTGTAAAACTATTATGTATAGAGGAGGAATAAACAGTTGCCGTATACCTTCTTTTGATGGATTAAGCTGCTACAACAGGATGGGTGATTTTGAAATACTTTGGTTTTTTCATTCAATGAGCACATAAGGAGGACCCCCAGACAAAGAGGGTACAGTGATGTGGAACAAGCTCAGGCTTTCAAGTTTAAAACATCTGGGTGTGAATCCTAGGTCTGCCATTACCAGTCTGCAACTTTGAACAAATTCCATGATTCCTCTGAGCCTCATTTTCCAGATGTAAAATGGGCCCAAGGTTCATTTACAGTGAGATTTAAAGATTCATGCCAAGTCCCTAACGGTACCTGGAATACAGTAGCAACTCAATAAGCAGTAATCAACCTAATTATTGTATATCAAGCATAATGTTAGACACTATGGATGCAAAGAAACATACTATACAGTGTATGCATGCGAGGAGACTGACGTGAAAACAGAAAACTGCCATGCCACGTTATCAGAGAGATGGAGGTATGAGCCAAGTGTTGGGAGAGCTCAGAGAAAGGGGCCACTCACTCTGCTTGGGGTAATCAAGGAAGGCTTCCCAGAAGAGGTGACATCTGAGCTGAGTCTAGGAAAATGAGTGACATTGGTCTGACAGACTAGGTGTGAGCGTCACATTTAAAGACCTGAAGGATGCAAGTGCACGGTAGATGCCAGGTTTACTGAGTTCGGTGCAGACTTTATCTCAAGGGGTAAAGTAGAAATGGAGAAAGTACAGAGCTGAAGTGAGACCAAAGAGGAGGACAGATGCTGGGGGTGGTGCTGGAGGCCGCCTGACTACCCGTCTGTTGCCGCTTCTGGGGTTCAGCACGGCTAAAGCCATGCCCGTGGGCACAGGAGACAAGTGGGCATTGAGAAATCGGATGCCAACACGGGAGAGTGTAGGGGAGAGCAGGAGGGACGAAGGGGACAACAGAAAGCTCTAAGTCACCTCCTCACGGAGGCTCCGTGACTGTCGCTTAAAGGATCGTCTCTCCCACCAGCGCCCACTTTCACTTCCCAACACTTAACATCTTTGGAAATGATTCTGTGTGTTTACTTACTTATCTTTTTTGAAACACAGGCCCAGCGGCCATGGCTCACGGGCCCAGCCGCTCTGCGGCATGTGGGATCTTCCCGGACCGGGGCACGAACCCGTGTCCCCTGCATCGGCAGGCGGACTCTCAACCACTGCGCCACCAGTAAGTAAGTAAGGAAGGAAGGAAGGAAAGAAGCCCTACTTACTTCTCTTTTAAATCACTGTCTCCCCCCAACAGTAAAAGTCCAACGTGTTTTGCTCACCACTAAATCCTCGACACTGCACACAGCGCTCACAGACACGGGGTCAGCCATGTGTCAGAGCAGCCTGAGAGATTCTGGGAACAGCTGTGTTTCTTTCTTGCTCCCTTTATTAGATGCTTTCTGTTTATGCTTTTAATTGTGCTCGCCTAGATACGTTTTATTCCCTTTGATAGATTTTATTGAGGTATAATTGACCTGTAACATTATATTAGTTTGAGGTGTACACCATAATGATTCGATATTTTTATACATTGTAAAATAGTCGCCACAGTAAGTCTAGTTAACATTCACAGTTAAAGTTTTTTCCCTTGTGAGGAAAACTTTTAAGATCTACTCTCTTAGCAACCTTCAAATATGCTGTGCCGATTATTAACTGTAGTTTCCATGCTGTATAATACATCCCCATGACTTACTCTATAACTGGAAGTTCATACCTTTGGGCCCCCTTCACCCCTGCCTCTGGTAACCAATCTATTCTCTGCATCTGTGATTTTTTTTTTTTTTTTTTTTAAGATTCCACATATAAGAGAGATCATACAGTACTTGTCTTTCTCTGACTTATTTTACTTAGCATAATGCCCTATGCTATGTTTTTTCTAGCTCCTTTTATTAGATGATTTCTGTTTATACTTTTAATCATGCCGACCCAGATATGTTTTCATTGTTGCAGGCTGTCTTGATTCTTTTTTTGGAGGAAGACAGGCTATGTTTTTTAAATACGTGATAATATTTCATGACTTTTTAAATGCAAAACACTAGAAATCTTTATTATGTTTAAGATAAAAATAAACGCATCAGTCATCTTCTTCCAAAACAGATGCATTTGAGCTCTCCAAGCCCACACTCCAGCAGGAACCACCCTTGCTAATTAAGTCCTGATCACTTTACTTGGAAAAGACTCAACACTAACACAACTTCTAATAATACGACTGCCCTGGTTTTCAGGCAGCCAGGTCCTAAGTACCAGAACCCTTTGGGGAATTTTCTGAGTTCAGATTGGATAACTGTATTCTATATTTCACTCACTATACCTGCAGCTTCTGAACTAATCTCTCTTTAGTTTAAGGATATTAAGTAAAGTAATTCTTCCTTGTTTGGATTACTTTTTCTCCTTTTGGTTAAAATTCATGTACCCTGGGATCGAATGATACATGGCCACTCATGAAGCTACCAGAAGCCATACATTAAAAAAAACGTCATTAGCACTTGTGTGTACTCATGGGTGAAGCAAACATCGGTTAGTAAGTAAAACGGTCATCAGCTGGGCAAGCCCACCATCCGGGAGTCAGCTTAGGCCCTGAGTATGAACTTGAGTGAAAGGCCCTCACCCTGCAGAACTGAGGGACTTCTTACATCACCACGAACCGTGCTCTCCTTCCTCTCTTTAGCCCCATTCTCCTGCCTCCAAACCAGGGGGAAAACATCCCCAGAAATTCCAACCGCCCCTGCCTCGCTTGTTAATGAATCCCAGAAAGGGAAATTTAAAACAAACTGGAAAGCGATGTGGAAGCGCAGATCAAACTTTGGGCAGCTGGAACCCCAGTCCCTTGGGCCTGGTGAGGTGGGGTGAGGGGCAGGGTGCTCTTACAGCAGAATTAGCTCCACAAACAAACGGTCCAATGACAACTAAGCCAGCACATGTGACTCAGTTTACCAAACATGCCGACGTGTCCCTGTGGGACTGACGACCCGGTGCTGTACAGGCTGCGCAGTGTCTATTTTATTTTGGGGGAGGCAGGGAAAAGCGGATACTCTTTCACCTAATGTTAACAGCTCTCCTTTATTTTTTTCTGTCAGTTTGCAGAGGTAGGTCTGTCAGACAACCCGTGGCTTCATCTTTTTATCCTTCAAATCTCAACTCTCATATTAATAACAACTTATAATTACAGCCAGCACTTACTGTACACTTACTACGGAACAGGCACTATTCTATGTGCTTTATGCATATTAATTCATTCGGTCCTCACATCATCCCAATGAGGAAGATCCCTATCGCCACTTTGCTAATAAGCAATTAAGGCACAGAGAGGTTAAGTAACTTTCCCAAAGTCACACAGCTGGTAAGTGGAGGGGCTGGGATTTGAAGCCAAAGCAGACAGGCTTTTGGTTGAGGCGTGTACCTCGGAACTGTACTCTGGTGGCTGATGATCTGGAGGCGACGGCAACGTAGCAGGCAGGGAAAAGGCAAGGAACATGAGAAGGTTCTTTATAACCACATACTCTTCACTACAGCTATCGTTCACTGCCAGCTACTGCGTGGCTGCTATGAGAAATACAAATAGCGTGAGCTGGCAAGTGTGGCCTGTTCTAATCAAGTCGGCATCTTCAGGCCTGCAGCTGACAGCCGTGAGCTTTGAGCTGCTTGCGTCTTTGCTTCTGCCCTGTCAACAGGGCCATTTGTCAGCAGAGCACACTTGGTGGGCCGGTAGTGGAGGGAGGCAGCTGCACGGCCCCCACGTGCCCTGAGGTTCGCTGTCTCCCTGCCGTTCTTCCTCTCCAAGCACAACCCAATTACCTGCGAAGAGGTGCAGCTCCAAGCCTCCTAAGAGGCAGCTGCTTAAAACGATCTCCACCCGGTGGGTGCCTAACTTCTTGTGATTTACTTCTTCCTCCTCTAGAGGGAGCTCTTTAGTCCAGGTATTCAGATACTCAAATACACAGCATTTGTGGTGGAAACAGTTTATCAGGGGAAAAGAGGCAGACGTATCCGTCCCATGCCACCTAGGAGTGCATCATCTCCTGTCCTAGTAATAACAAGTCATAATAGTAATCACCTGAGCTGTTACTTATTCCATGTTTGGTCTTTATCACCAGGCGTAGTAGCGGGGCTTGTGCTATCAAACACTGCCCCAACTGGCTTATATTATCCCCATTTTACAGAGCGGGAAAACGAGGCTCAGAGAGGTTAAGTAATTTATCCAAGATGACACAGCACTAAGGCAAAGGGGCTGAAAATTAAACATAGCTCTGTCTGGGATTTTGTTGCTGATTTAAACCGTGTGTAACTATCAAGTTATCTTGGTCCTTAACATGGGTCAGGCGGTTTTAGGCACTTTCCCCTCTGTTCATTCAATCCTTACAACCACCTAATGAGGTAGACGTAATTATCATGCCCACTTTGAAGATGTGGAAATGTAATACAAGGGTTCACTTGCCCAGGGTCACACAACACCTAGGGTGATTGGCCGTCCCAGCTTGCCTTTGACTGGGTTCCTGAGATGTAGGACTTTCAGTTTTAAACCCAGGCCAGTCGCAGGCAAACCAGGATGGGCTGGTCACCTTATAAGGAGCAGAAACAGAGTTTAAAGTCAGAGTCATGACTCCAAGGAACATGCTCTTCACCATGTACTCTATGACATTTGTTCCCTTTTATTTGGCCCAAAGTTTTAATAGAAACAAATGAGTGAGGTGGGAGCTTTTGTGGTTTCAGGTGCCTCCCAGTGTGTGCTCAGATGACACCCTCTCAGCAGGGCCTCCAAAAGGCCACCCCCAAACCGCTGCTTCAGCTCAGCCTCACAGCAGCCCTGGCAGGTCCAAAACACACAATTCCAGGGCTTTTCAGCAACTAGAAGAATCGACTCCCCTGTTTAATTAGGAAGACCCACACTGATAGGCAGGAGTGCCTGATAAATACCCGTGCTGCTCCCTGGGGTGAGCCTAAGAATCCCAAAGCCCAAACCAGATGTGAAGTTGACAGTGGTTAATGAGGGATGGTCAAGGGATCGGGCACCGTCCACTTGCCAGGTCAATTCCTCACAGAGGTGTCACAATAGTTATCCATTCTGTGAGTCTCCAGCATCTTTGGGGTCACGGAGTTATTCTCCTGGACGTTTGGGGGGAGGGGGAGCAGACAATTCCCATACCATAGATGATTGGAATTTTCCATCAACTGTCCATGGATGAGAGGATGAGAGGGAGAGAGGGAGAGAGGGAGAGAGAGAGGGAGGGAGGGAGGGAGGGGCAGGGCGGGGGGGGGGGGGGAGGTTTTCTTTTCGGCTAACATTTAGGTTCATGCAATTCTTGGTTCCATTCAGAATTATCATCTTTACTTTTTTTTTTCCCGTTGCGGAGCACAGGCTCCAGACGCACAGGCCCAGCAGCCATGGCTCACGGGCCCAGCTGTTCCACGGCACGTGGGACCCTCGTGGACCGGGGCACGAACCCGTGTTCCCCGCATCGGCAGGCGGACTCTCAACCACTGCGCCACCAGGGAAGCCCTATCATCTTTACTTTTAAAACGCTTAGAAATGACCAAAGTCCAGCTTCTCATGTTTTGCAAACTGGGCTATGGATCAACTGTGCTTTCTATATCAGGGTTGAGTAGGACATGTTTTTAGGGGAATGGGAAAGGGTGGATTTCACGGTGGTGAGGGTTTCTAAATATCGGAACTGACCGCCCAGTGAGGTTTTCCGACCAACTCTGAAAGCAGCCTAGGCTTCCAGCTGCCTGGGATGAGTCTTTGAGGGCCCCAAATTTCTGTGACGTCTGCAAAACCCTGGGGGCTGTTCAAAGGTGACAGCTTGGCATGGGGATGGGGGAGGGGTGGGAGAAGGTAGCAGGGCATTCGAGTGGAAATCACTTCCAGATGACATTTTAAAGCGTTTCCTTCTTTCCTCAAAGTGCCCTCCATTCCAGCCCTTAGGATAATTACGAAATGCTCCAGTTTTTCCAAGCGCTTTTTGGGCTGGGTGTCCGGAGCCCTCCTGGATGCACTTTACACGACTCTCAGGTACTGAGAAAGTGGGTTCCTCCTCACTCTGTGTTTGAGCATATGTCATGCGAAGATATTCGGCTCTTTCGTGCCAAATCTTTTTGCATGAAACAAAACTCCTATTTTTCCAGGTAGCTTCTATTTGCTAAATGAGCTGCTTCTCCCTTGCAATATATTGAAAGGAAACAACCTGACTTCTGTGAATCATATTTCATTTCCCCAAAATTGTGTTATGCAAATGGCGGAGGGAGCAGATGCAGGAAATCCTGACTCTCTTATTTACTTATTGGATAGTAGAACACCTCTTTCTCCCTCTCTCTTGCCAGGCCTACTTTTCGGCTACGGCTCTGCCCGATTTCTTTGGTGTAGCACATAGTCACTGCACTCGACAAGGCTTCTGCAGTGGAGCACGTCTGCAAACTGTCCCTCCTCATACGCAATGACCTCCACCACGGGCCTCTCACTTGGATCTGTTTGAACGGTGGTCACTCCGACTCATTTTATCCAATGATAAATCTAATCTCACGTCTCATTTCTCCGTGGACGCTTCATAGTAATCTCTCTGTTCTCTGAACTCATTCCTTCCTTCCACAAATATCCGAGTGGCTTCCAAACGTAAGCTCCAAGGCTAGGTGATCCTAAGACTCTGCCCTCTAGGAGTTAGTGATCTAGCACAGAAACGAGACAGGCAGATGACCACACATGGTCTCAACCACACCTGCTTAACCCCAGGACTCAGTGTTTCATTACATGTTGACGGACTCTGGTTACGTCTCTTTGACTAGATTGCAAACCCCCTGAGACCATGTCTCCTGTATCCTCCACCATGCATACACAGTTGAGGGCATGATAGATATTCATGAAATACT
Source organism: Phocoena sinus (assembly GCF_008692025.1). NCBI lineage: Eukaryota > Metazoa > Chordata > Mammalia > Artiodactyla > Phocoenidae > Phocoena > Phocoena sinus. Next base: position 74,404,978 of record NC_045767.1, read on the forward strand.
TCTTAGTTTTATTAGAATCAAATAGAAATAGTCCCTTTCTTAAATTTCAAAAGCAATAGAGGTTCAGAGAAGAAATTTTTGAAAATATAGAAGAAAAGAAAAAACCCATAATTCTACCCCCAAAGAAAATTCTTGCTAGTCTGTTAGTATTTATTCTTCTAATCTTTTTTCTAATCTCTTTTTAATACATAGACACACATAGACATGTTTATGCTTGTGTTTCTTCCATAACTGGACCAAATGCACATTCTTAAGCCATTTGAGATTAGTAAATAAATCTATTATCAGTGTATGGACATGCTTGTTCCCCTATCCAGTGGTTCTTAACCTTATGAACAGAATCACCTGGGAAGATTTTTTTAAAAATCCAGCCTATCAGGTACTTTAGACAAATTAAATGAGAATCTCTGAGTGGGTCTACCATACATCAGTGTTTTGTAAAGCTCCCTGGTTGACATCTCAACCAGATGTCAACTGGTTGAGAACCACTACCAATCCTTTCCATCTCACTGATTATTTTAACTGATTGAGTTACAGAATCTGCTTAGGACTGCCCATCGGCCAATCACTGCTGTGTGAATTCTTGAAATCATGCATTTCTCACTCTTGATGTCTGAATGACCAGGTTTCCCGGCTTCTAGGGTACCACTGAGTTATTTCCCTCACTCCTCCCAGAAGGCTGTGCTGGGAACCATCTTAGGAGATAATGTCTGGGGTAGTGGGAACTGGGTGTACAGCTCCCTCAGGGAAAGAGGTGGGGTGGAATAGGGTTTCTTTCCCTGCTACGGCATCATCTGGACTTGCAAAAGGGGTCACACTGCCATTTACTCCACTGGAGAGCATCCACTTAACCCTGACCTTCCACAGGGCATGGGCTGGGCCGGGGGCGTGGGAGTGCGTAGGGGGTGGTGGCTACAACGTGCTGCACAGATCAGTGTTTCATCTAAAATGCAACTAGTTGAATTCTCACCGTGTTCTTTGCATGATATACTTAAGATATAATCAGGCAAACAACCCATCAAGAGGTGGCCGGCATGATCACAGCATATCCCCAAAACTTACATATAGCTCGAAGGGTAAATCGAAAGTCCACCTCAATAAACACAGTGATGGATTTTTATGGCTTAAAATAAGCCACGTTAAAGTTTTCCCTATTATCCTAGATGGTTAAAACTTTTTTTTTTTTTTTTTACGGTACCCGGGCCTCTCACTGCTGTGGCCTCTCCCGTTGCGGAGCACAGGCTCCGGACGCGCAGGCTCAGCGGCCATGGCTCACGGGCCCAGCCGCTCCACGGCATGTGGGATCTTCCCGGACCGGGGCACGAACCCGTGTCCCCTGCATCGGCAGGCGGACTCTCAACCACTGCGCCACCAGGGAAGCCCGGTTAAAACCTTTTAATAGAACATATTGGGTTCTCTTTCAGCTCTAACTTCTATAAGCCTAAAATAATAAATCCCTATTGGGAGCTACGCTGAGTGCTTGATATATGGTAGGCTCTCAATGAACACTTGTTAAGTGATGATGCAGGAAGATTTTAATAATTAGATTCCTGATTCCAACAACCTACGTAAAAATGTCACTCTGTTCCTGGTTTGATAGTCTCATTTAAAATTGAAATAACTTTAACAATACTCCTAACTTTTCCATCATCCCATTTATTTCCACACACTCTTTTAAAAATCTTCCCAGGTGATTCTACGGTTCATCCAAGGTTAACAGCCACTGGATAGGGGAACAGGCATGTTGATACACTGATAGTAGGGTTCTTTCCACACCCCTTCTCCCACTCTCCTTTCTTTTACACACACACACAGCTTATAAGATCCTTGAAGTGGGTAAATGTCTTAAGGTACTATTTACCAACCATGTGTTCTTAATGATTTCCAATCAGCAGAGTTTAGGGTTTGCATCCTGTTAAACGTTCTGTCTGTACCATGACCCTTCAACACTTCAGTGTTTGGTTTCGACCATTACTACCCTGACTGAATCCTAAATGTGGCAATAGCCCCGACTTTCTATCACTTGTGAGCTCAGAAGTTGCCTTTTTGGTTTCAATCCATTTGATTCGTTTTCCTTTTACTTCTCTAGGAATTCAACAATCCCCAGGGAAGGGATAGCACAGGAAGGGAAAAGAAAAAGAACGTAAGGGAAACCTAAATTTTGGCCGCTTGCCAACCATCTAATTGATGACTCAACCTGTTCACGACTAGAATCTATCATTGGAGAACTGCACTGAAATCAACGGGGGTCAGTTTAATCTGTCCAATTATTCCACAGGGAGTAAACAGAGTTCCAGATTTATTAGGACTTCCAAGTTGTTCAATCCAGCTTTTAACCATCTGCCAACACTGGGAGTTGGAAATAGGGAAGTCAAGTCACAGAACGTTATATAAGACCACAGGAACTCACGTCTTTATAGGATGGAATTTGGTGCCAACATCCTTTGGATCTGAACTCTTAGATATTTTAAACTTTTATTAAGATGTTAGGCATTTCATCTGTTATGAGTTGTTATTATCATATAAAAATTGCACAGATCTCCAAGTAGATTAAGTAACAGGATCCTCTGGAAATCTTCCAAGGAAAGACCAAGCTAGGCATGGGTTTAGGTTCCTAAGAATAAGTAAAGGATTGTTATAGACAAAGAATATTATATTTTGGTCTTTGAAAATGAGTATCTCAAGCTGTATAATGAGCTTTCAAGTATGAATATGCACATCTCATGTAAAATTAGATAGTGGTCTATTAGAAGGAAACCACGGATTTTCTGGTTCATACGTGAACTTGGAAGTATAGTTTTGGCCTCTTCAAATGAAGACAGGCCCAGACACATTGCAGAAATCACTCTGGATTCAGGTAGTTTCACACACTCTTTTCCAGTTGTCCTAAAATACCCGCTGAGGGCTCCATTTACGCTGTTCCCCCATCTTCCTGCTTGCCTGTCAGTGACAGAGGATTTGGGTATTTAAGGATTTCATTAATTATAATACTTAGAACTGATTTTCAGAAGAAAACTTTTTCTATTAACTTGTCATCTGGCTGGTCGGCCTATTCTTAAATTGACCATCAATTGGATTACATAAAACTGACATTTTGGATAAGAGCCTTTGTTCTCCCAGAAAACCAGGAGATCTGGCTCACTAACATCTGTTCTCTTAACGTCAATAGCGTCGATGTGTTTTGGAAGATATGGTTTGATAAGAAACACTCCCAATGTTTAAACTAAAGTGGGCTTTCCCCCACTGCCCCCGTTTTAAAATTATAGTCAACAAAGCTTTCATTGGACCTTGGTAGCACTATGGTCATTATCTTGTTGAAATTTTTGCGGTGATTTGAAGAGCTAGTGATGGAAAGTGAGGTTTCCTGTCCCAGGAATAACCAACGAGCCAGGTTGGAAGCAGGACTCAGCTGGGCGGACATTTGTTGAGCCCTGTACTACTCTTTCATACGTGGTATCTTTCACATTTACTGGGCAGCCTACGTACTGTTGGGTCTCCATTTCATAGATGGGGAAACAGATTCAGAGACACTAAGTCACTCACCCAAGATCACACACAAGAAGACCACGATGATTTTCCTGGAAGTCATTCAATTCTAACAACTGGTAAATGGCAGATCAAGAAATGAAAAACGGGTCCATATGAATTCAAGCCCATATCTTACTATCGGTCAACATTACCTCTAGAACTAATCCAATACCTGGGAAGTTTACTGCATTTCCTAAGGTTTAGGGGAAACACACACAGTTGGGCAGTTTGGATCCTGCACAAAGGTGCCCAAGCGAGGGCTTGGTGGGGGGGGGGGGGGTCAACATCCAGCTAGTGCTTTGCCTCCCAAGCCAAATGCCAGCAGAGGACTCATCTGTCAAGAGGTAGGGGCCCGTTTTGTAAAAATAAAATAAAATAAAATAAAAAGTCTCTGTCCACTTGCGAAGGGGTTGCTTTATTCTAATTTGCACATGATCTAAAGGAGGTTTAGTGTGGAGGGAATCTTAGAGTGCACAGGTGGGAATTTCTGCTTGATTTGGAAGCTTCCAGAAAGCTCTCGTGTGTAGCACAGACAGTAGTCATCTATATTTTGCAGCCTCTGCAGCCGCAGGGCCTTCACATACTCTCATGCTTTTCTTTCACTCTCATATAGAGCTCCGAGAGCCCCTCGATGTGGGCTATGGGCCCTCCTTGTTACGGATTTTTGAAAACGAATGAAAGGCTCTGCCATTTGCCCAAAGTCATAGAGCTGGTAAACCAAGAGGATTTAAACATGTCTTTTCCCACCTCCTTCCTTCTAGTTTTTCAGTTCTATGCTTTCAGCCTAGCTTATCTAGCTAACCACACATAAAGATTCTTGCTTTCTTGTCTGCAATTTCAGCTCTATTTTGATCTCAGCAAATCTCAGAAATATGTCTGTCCCTTAGTCTACAAAGTTGACTGGCCATCACCACCATAAGGAAAGAACTGTCAGTCAGGCTGGTGACTAGAAATAGCTCAAGTTTAAGATTTCTTAAAGGTAGAGACTCAGTCACAGAAGGTTCTTGAATCAAAAATGTGGTGGTGTTGGTGCAGCCATTATGGAAAACAGCATGGACGTTCCTCAACAAACTAAAAATAGAATTGCCATATGATCCAGCAATTCCACTCCCGGGCATATACCCAGACAAAACTATAATTGGAAATGATACATGCATCCCTATGTTCATAGCAGCACTATCTACAATAGCCAAGACATGAAAACAACCTAAATGTCCATCAACAGATGAATGGATAAAGATGTGGTACATGTACACAATGGAATATCACTCAGACATAAAAAAGAATGAAACAACTTTCAGCAACACGGATGGACCTAGAGATTATCATACGAAGTGAAGTAAGTCAGGGAAAGACAAATACCATATGATATCACTTGTATGTAGAATCTAAAATGACATGAATGAACATATCTACGAAACAGAAACAGACACAGATAACAGACTTGTGGTTGCCAAGGGGGGTGGGAGCGTGGAGGATGGAAGGATTGGGAGTTTGAGATTAGCAACACAAACTATTACATATAGATTAGATAAACAACAAGGTCTTACTGTGTAGCACAGGGAACTATATTCAATGGAAAAGAATATGAAAGAATATGAAAGATATGAAAGGATATGAAAGGATATGAAAGGATATGAAAAAGAATATATGTATAACTGAGTCACTTTGCTCTACAGCAGAAATTAACACAACATTGTAAATCAACTATACTTCAGTAAAATTAAACAAACAAACAAACAAACAAAAACGTGGTGGTGAATGCTATTATCCTGGGGCTGAAATAGCGCCTTCCTTTCAGGGAGAGGACTCAGAAGGCCAGGAAGGGGGTGTCCCTGGGGGAAGGCACTGGCAAGCTGGGCTGATTGTTAAAATAATGAGGCTCTTTGTTCGCTCAATCACATTTTTAGGAAATACCACCTGATCAGTGCTAGCATGTACCCTGTCATTTAATAAAAAATGGGCAAAGGGGTAATTTGCAAATTGGACTTTGCAGATTGCCAGCGTCTATCTAATTACTGTTTAACCAAAATAATCGCTTGGTTACGGGTATTCAATTTTTTAAAAATACAGGCTATTTGTTTAGAAACGGCCTAAAAGAAAATTATATGTTTTGGAACTTCTTAGAAAGAAAAAAATGTAATAAAGATTCCAGGATACTTTAAGTCACATTCAACAAGAAACCTCTTCTAATCAATGATGATATAAACAAAAAAACTTAATCACTGGACACATTCCTACGTGTCCATTCTTACGTTTACGTTAGAAATTCAATTTGGGAAATTTGTACATGTCGATGTAAGATGATGACTGGTTACTGTGTAAGTGACACACAACTTCTGAACTTTTTCCACAACCCTGAATTCTCATGTCTGAATTACCAGTGAGTCAATCCACCCACGCCTGGCACCCACTGGGGAAATCAACAAGTGTAACTTCATATTAGAATGGCAATTTCTGGAAGAAATCTTGAAGTCCAACGAAAACTGTTGGCCAAGCATCTAGTAAAGGTACAGAACAAACTACACCCCCCTTTGCAGTCACAGCCATAAGAGGCTCTCCCTCCAGTAGCCAAATGGCTACCACCTCAGTGCCTCTCTATCTGCTCTAGTCTCTGCTTGCTTAGCCTCTACTAGGCTTCTGAGGGTAAAAGTATTCCCCCTTTTCTTTTGAAACTTTGTAACCTTTGGCATTTATTAGTTGTGAATTCCTCAGTCTCTCCACTTAAACTGTGAGTATCTTAATGATAGAGGGTCTTAAAATCTTTATATACTCAGCAGCTAGCTCCATGGAAGGCTCACAACGTTTGTAGAATGAATTAAAATGTAGAGCAAAGTCCTCTTTGTAAGGTATACACTCAGAGAGTAGTAGAAAGTAATAGAATATGAAGTAATAGCAAATGAAGCCTAAATGAGGGGTAGGGAATGCATGAATTAGAGACCAAATACGCGCTGGGTCAAATAAAGTTTCAGACTCCCCGACCATCCCTCCCCTCCCCCCACCAAAAAAACCCCCCAAAAAACCCAAGGGGGAAAAAGAAAACAAAAAAACAACCCAAGCTTGTGTTTATAGACCTTAGTTGCAACTAAAATATATCGCTAGGAATTTATAGAAATTCAGTTCTATATTCTCAGCACCAGGTCAACTTCTTCATTGCATCGTTATAAACTGAGATACAACTATATCCATTCACTGAAACTACTTCTACATATTCAATGAAGTAGCTGACTTCCAGGTTTGTACCTTGAACTGTGCAAATAAGCTTTTTTTTTTTTTTTGAAGTCAAAGGTTGTTTCATTATCCATTGTAACTAACTTTCTTCTATTTTAGGAATTTATCCATTTAAGTGTTTTCCTAATTTGGTGTGGTACTCACTATCTGATAGCTTCAGAATCCTTGAGAAGGGGTCTGCCTGATTCCCCGCACCCAGAATCAGCGTGTGCGTGCGCGCGCACACACGCGCGTGCGCACACACACACACACACACACACACACACACCTGGTTCAGCTCTGTTGTTATAAAGGTCTTCAGCCCCAGGGCATCCCTGGCTCCATTTTGCAGGCACAGCCCAGTCCCTTTTCAAACTCTTCATTATGCCCAGGAAATGCTTTGATGCTTCTGGACACTTCCTGGCCTTCACCTCCTTGGGCACTGTCCCCATCACTCAGCCAAGCCTGAATTCTAGCTCCTCACTGGATCGGTAAAACCCACGCCCACAGATCCAACAGCAGAAGGTGGAGAGTGCAGCAGGGGGTCGCAGCAGGGAAAGGCAGTGCTGGGGCTGACAGCTCGTGGACTCTGAAGACAAAGACCTTGTGAAAGCTACCCTCACTGAGAGATTCAGATCTTCGCCCCAAATCAAAGAGCAAGCAGAGGGATTCTAATCCCATTACACAGGCAAAATGCCTCCAGCAATTAGATGATGATGATTGTGGTCTGATATAATCTACTTCTTTCATTCATTCATTCAACCCCCAAAATATTAATTTTGAACCTACTACGTTCCAGTTTCTGGGAATAAAGTTTTAAGTTTTCTAAGTTTACCTAAACTTAAGTGCCCATGTTCAATTAATTGTCTTTCTAATTTGTCTTCTGAGATGCCTTAGAATCTTGCCTAACGTTGTTGCCTAACCCTTTGTGTCTGTTTTCCCTTTGAGAATGGCTCCTCCATTTGAAGGGACTTCAAGCAATCAGTCATGTAGGCTAACCCGGGCATGATATGGAAAAGATTTAAAAATCTAGCGTGAGGTTCTGGCAGATCCTGAGTTCACTTCCTCCCAGAGACACACTGAATCTATAGCTACAGTTTGGAACAATCTCTATGGAAAAAAGACGAAGAACTAGCTGAGTGACTCCTGCACTGGGAGCAGATCAGAGGGAAACCGCACGGAAGGAGGAGAGAGAGGCTGAGACACAAGCTCGCCATAAGCTCCATCCCTGGCACAGCGTCCCACAACCAGGAGGGAACTCAAATCCGGAGCTTCTCCCTGAAAACCCCACCTCAGGCACCCAGTCTTTTAAGACCTGCACCTGAAAGATGAGTCCCTCCAAACACCCGGCTTTGAAAACCAGCGGGGTGCACGTGCATGAGACCCATGAGGACGTAGCAAACTGAGAAACGACCCTAAAAGGGCTCTCAAGACTGGAATCACCCACCCCAGGGCACAACACAGAAGCAGCTCTTTGAAAAGCACCCAGACTTTAGGGGAAAGACGTTCATTTGCTAATGTCAAAGCAGTGTCCGCCGGAGGGGCAGGGGCTTGCTGGGATACTCTCCAGGAATAGAGGCTGGTGGATGCCAGCCACACGCTCTCCCTCTGCCTTGCTAAAGCCTGCGGGTGCCATTGTTTCCTGGTGGGGGCCACACTCCAGACCGCCAGTATCAGCTGGAGGGTAGCTTCTATGTACACATCGGGTGCTGCGTTTACGCAGCTGCCGCCCAGGGGACGTCCGTTGACTGGCCGGCTCTGAGGCCAGGGGAGCTTGCCTCCCCCTGTGTCCCACGGGATTGCAACGACTGGAGGGAGAGATCTTGGCAGGTCACGCCACGGCACTGCCCAGACCAGACTGAAACACACCTCCAGTCTTTCTGAGAAAAGCGCCTATTGCTTGCCCAGGAGCTCGGCTTAGTACAGCCTCTGGTCTGGCAAACTTCTAAGAGGTACGGAGGTGCACTCAGGGAATGGAGGCTGGGGATGCAATCTTTGCACCCTCCACCTGCCTGCCTCCAGCTCAGCAACATCTTCTAGAGATGGGCTTATACCCTGGTCTGGCACCCCGAGTTTTAGTGGCTGGGGCCAGGGGGACACCTCTACATCACCTGGGTCTGGTGGCCTGCGAGGCTGATTCTTGTGGGTCCCACAGGACGGTAACCACGGAGAAAAAGTTCTGAAACCGCTGCTACCCTCAGGGCACGGCAACAGACCCAGGAGCTCATTCTCCTGAAAGAGGCCCGTTAGCTTATCATCTTAGCTGCAGCCTGAGGGGCGGGCATCGAATTAAAAACACATCTGAGGGCTGACTGTAATCCCTTCCAGAGACCTGGGAGGATGGGCACCATCTTCACGGCTCTCCAGAGCACCAGTATCACTTGGAGGGGAGTTCTTACAGGCCTGGTACCTCAATTTTTACATCTGGTGCCCTGATATTTTGCGACTGCCACCCAGGGAATATCCATTGATCTTCTGGCTCTAGTAGCCAGAAGGCCTTACAGTGCTGGGTCCCATGGGACAGTAACCATCAGAGATAGCTCTTGGCAGGCTGCCACCCCCGGGCACTGCGCAGACCGCAGACTGAAACACACCCCCAGCCTTTCTATGAAAGAGGAATACTTGCTAGTCCTGGAGCTTTGGCCTGAGGGGCCAGCTTCAGATTCGGCACACACCTAGGAGCCTACAGAGGTGCTCTCAGGGGGAATAGATGCTGGGGGACACCGTCTTTGCGCTCTCCCTCTGCCTCGCCATAGCTCACTGGTATCTTACAGAAAGCAGCTTATACGCACATCTGGAGCCTCACTTTTTGCAGCTGCACTCAGGAGACACCTCCAGATCACTTGGCTCTGGTGGTCTGCAGGATTGTATATATTTGTTTACTTTAACAGCTTCTGCTCGAAGCTCTGGCTTCCAATGAACCTGAATCTAGACGCTGACTAAGATCCTTCTCGTTGAAGCACTGACAGGTCTTGGCATACCCCCAACTACGGGGAGCTATTAAAAATAAAATAGGCCGTTGGACAATCAGAAAGATTTGAGAGACAACCAAGAGCTCAGGCAGTGCTGAATGATGAGGTTGATCTCCTACATGAGCCCACTCCTTCAAGACTGGGACAGGTGGCTGTTTCATCAAGTCTTAGAAACAACAGAGAGAGTCAAGCAAAAGGAAGAAACAGAGGAATACGTTCCAAATGAAAGAGCAAGACAAAACCTCAGAAAAAAACTTAATGAAATAGAATTCAAAGTAATGGTCATAAAGATGTTCACTGAACTTGGGAGACGAATAGATGAACACAGTGAGAATTTCAACAGAGATAGAAAATCTAAGAAAGGACCAAATAGAAGTCATGGAGGTGAAAAATATAATAACAATAAAAACAAAAAACCCACTAGAGGGGTTCAACATTAGACTAGATGAAACAAAAGAAAAGATCGGTGAACCCAAAGACAGGGCAGTGAAACCAACCTAATCAGAGCAACAACAAGAAAAAAGAAGGAAAAAAAGTGAAGATAGCTTAGGGACTTAGGGGATAACATCAAGCAGACTAACATTTTCATTATAGGGGTCTCAGAAGGAGAAGACAGAGAGAAAGGGGTAGAAACTTATTTGAAGACATAATGGCTGAAAGCTTCCCTAACCTGGGGAATGAAACAGACATCCAGATCCAGGAAGCCCAGAGAGTTCCAAATAAGAAGAACCACAGAGACCCACACCAAGGCTTCTTATAATTAAAATGTCAAAATTTAAAGACGAGGAGGGAGGAACTTCCCTGGTGGCACAGCAGTTAAGAATCCGCCTTCCAATGCAGGGGACATGGGTTTGATCCCTGGTCTGGTAAGATCCCACATGCCATGGAGCAACTAAGCCCATGAGCCACAACTACTGAGCCCACGCACCACAACTACTGAAGCCTGCGTGCCCTAGAGCCTATGTGCTGCAAATACCGAGCCCACATGCCTCAACTACTGAAGCCCATGCACTCTACGGCCTGTGTGCCGCAACTACTGAGCCTGTATGCTGCAACCATTGAAGCCCGTGCACCTAGAGCCCGTGCTCTGCAACAAGAGAGGCCACCGCAATGAGAAGCCCATGCACTGCAATGAAGAGGAGCCCCTACTCACCACAACTAGAGAAAGTCCCTGTGCAGCAACAAAGACCCAATGCAGCCAAAAAAAAAAAAAAAAAGACAAGGAGAGAATCTTGAAAGCAGCAAGAGAAAAACAACTGTTACATACAAGGAAACCCTCATAAGACTATCAGGAGACTTTTCAGCAGAAACTTTGCTGGCCAGAAGGGAGTGGCACAATATAGTCAAAATGCTGAAAGAAAAAAATGCCAAGAATACTCTACCCAGCAAAGTTCTCATTCAGAATTGAAAGTGATGTGTTTTCTAAACAAGCAAAAGCTAAAGGAGTTCATCACTACTACACTGGCCTTGCAGGAAATGTTAAATGGACTTCTTTAAGTTGAAAAGAAAATGTGCTAATTAGTCACAAGAAACATATGAAAGTATAAATCTCACTAGTAAAGGTAAATATATAGTATAGGTAGTGGGTTAATCACTTGTAAAGCTAATATGAAGGTTAACACAAAAAAGTAGGAAAAATAATAACTATAATTATTAGTTAAGGAATACGCAAGATAAAAAAGATGTGAAATGTGACATCAAAACTGTGAAGGGAGGGGAAGAGTAAGATGTAGAGCTCTAGAATGTGTTCGAACTTAAGTTTTATCAACTTAAAAGAAACTGTTATAAATATGTTTTTATATGTAAGTCTCACAGTAACCCCAAAGCAAGATCCCATGGTAGATACTCAAAAGGTAATGAGAAAGAAATCTAAGCATAACATTAAGGAAAGTGATCAAACTACAAAGGAAGAGAGTAATAGAAGAAAAGTAATTGCAAAACAATTAACAAAATGGCAGTTAGTACATACCTATCAATAACTACTCTAAATGTAACGGGATTAAATGTTCCAATCAAAAGACAGTGGTTGAATGGATAAAAAGAACAAGACCCATCTACATGCTTCTTGCAAGAAATCCACTTCAAATGTAAGGACACACAGAGACTGAAAGTGAAGGTACGGAAAAAAATATTCCATGCAAATGGAAACCAATGGAAAGCTGAGGTAGCTATATTTATACCAGAAAAAACACACTTTAAAACAAAGACTGTAAAAAGTGTCAAAGAAGGGTACTAAACAATGATAAAGGGGTCAATCCAACAACAGGATATAACATTTGTAAATATCTAGGCATCCAGAATAGGAGCACCTAAATAGATAAAGAAATATTAAGAAACCTAAAGGGAGGAATAGACAGCAATGCAATATATAGTAGGGGGCTTTAGTACTGCACTTACCTCAATGGATAGCTCATCCAGAGAGAAAACTAATAAGGAAACACTGGCCTTAAATGACACATTAGACCAGATGGGCTTAGACATATACAGAATGTTCCATCCAAAAGCAACAGAATACCCATTCTTCTCAAGTGCACATGGAACATTTTCCAGGATAAGTCATGTGTTAGGCAACAAGTCTTAGTAAATTAAGACTGGAATCATATTAAGCACCTTTTCTGACCACAATGGTATGAAACTAGAAATCAATTATGAGAAGAAAACTGGAAAATTCACAAATATGTGGAGATTAAACAAATGCTACTGAACAACCACTGGGTCGAAGAAAAAATCAAAAGAGAAATTTAAAAAATATCGAGACAAATGAAAATGGAAGTACAACATACCAAAACTTACGTAATGCAGCAAAAGTAGTTCTGTGAGGGAAGTTCACAGCAATAAATGCCTAGCCTCAAATAACAAACAAACAAAATCTCAAATAAATAACTTAACTTTACACCTCAAGAAACTAGAAAAATTAAGAACAAATGAAGCCCAAAGTTAGTAGAAGGAAGGAAATATCAAAGACCATAGTGGAAATAAAATAGTAACTAAAAGGACAATAGAAAATATGAAACTAAGAGCCAGTTCTTTGAAATGATGAAAAAAATAGACCAATAGTAAGGAGACTAAATCAGTAATCAAAAGTCTCCCAAAAAACTGAAGTCCAGGACCAGATAGCTTCACTAGTGAGTTCTACCAAATAGTCAAAGAATTAATAGCAATCCTTCTCAAATTCTTCCCAAAAATAGAAGAGGAGGGAGTACTTCAAAACTCATTTTACAAGGCCAGCATTACTCTGAAAGCAAAACCAGACAAGGCAAGGAAGACACAAGGAAAGAAAGTTACAGGCCAATATTCCTAATGAACATAGATGCAAATATCCTCAAAATATTAGCAAACCGAATTTGACAATACATTAAAAGGATCATTCACCATGATCCAGTGGGATTTATTCCAGGGATGCAAGGATGGTTCAACATCTGCAAAATCAATGTGACATGTCGTATTGACAAAAATGAAGGATAAAAATCATATGATCATCTTAATAGATGCAGAAAAGGCATTTGACAAAGTTCAACATCCATTTATCATTAAAAAAACCTCAAAGTGATATAGAAAGAATGTACCTCAACATAATAAAAGGGCATATATGACAAGCCCACAGCTAACTTCATACTCAATGGTGAAAAGCTGAAAGCTTTTCCTCTAAGATCAGAAACAAGAAAAGGAAGCCCCACTCTCACCACTTTCATTCAGAACAGTATTGGAAGTCCTAACTAGATCAAGTAGACAAGTAAAAGAAGTAAAAGACATCCAAACTGGAAGGGAAGAAGTAAAACTGTGACTATTTGCAGAGGATATATATAACATAAATGTTATATATATACATATATCTATATAAAATCCTAAAGGCTCCACCAAATAAACTTTGTTAGAATAAACAAATGAAGTAAAGATGCAGAATACAAAATCAATATACAAAAATCTGTTGCATATCTATACACTACTAATTTCTCTTTCAGACAGTTCATTAAAAAAAAAATCCCATTTACATTTACATGAAAAAGAATACCTAGGAATAAATTTAACCAATGAACTGAAAGATCTGTACACTGAAAACTATAAGAGATTGATGAAAAACATTGAAGACAACACAAATAAATGGAAACATATTCCATGCTCATGGATTGGAAGAATATTGTTAAAATGTCCATACTACCCAAAGCAATCTACATATTCAATGCAATCCCTATCAAAATTCCAATGGCATTTTTCACAGAAAGAATCCTAAAATTTGTATAGCACCACAAAGACCCTGAATAGCCAAAATAATCTTGAGGAAGAAAAAGGCTGAAAGCATCATGCACCCCGATTTCAAACTATATTATAAAGCCATAGTAATCAAAACAGTATGCTCCTGGCATAAAATCAGACACATAGGTCAATGGAACAAAGTCCAGAAATAAACCCACATGTATGTGATCAATTAATTTATGACAAAGGAGCCAAGACTATACCACGGGGAAAGGACAATCTCTTCAATAAATGGTGTCAGGAAAACTGGACAGCACGTGCAAAAGAATGAAACCGAGACACCATATTACACCATACACAAAAAATAACTCAAAATGGATTAAAGACTTGAAACCATAAAACTCATAGAAGAAAACATAGGGAACAAGTTCCTTGACACTGGTTTTGGTGACGATTTTTTGAATCTGACACCAAAAGCAAAAGCAGCAAAAGCAAAATTAAACAAGTGGGGCTACATCAAACTAAAAAACTTCTGCACAACAAAGGAAACCATTAACAAAATATCCTACTGAATGGGAGAAAATATTTGCAAATCGTATATCTGATAAAGGGTTAATAGCCCAAATATATAAATAACATATAACTCAATAGCAAAAAACAAACAACGTGAAAATAGAAGATCTGAAAACACATTTTTCCAAAGAAGATACACAGATGGCCAATATATACATGAAAAGATGCTCAACATCATGCTCTAAATTGTCAGGTAAATGCAAATCAAAACCACGAGATATCACATCACACCTGTTAGAATAGCTATAATCAGGCTTCCCTAGCGCTGCAGTGGTTAAGAATCTGGAGACACGGGTTCAAGCCCTAGTCTAGGAAGATCCCACATGCCGTGGAGCAACTAAGCCCATGTGCCGCAACTACTGAGCCTGCGCTCTAGAGCCCATGCTCTGCAACAAGAGAAGCCACTGCAGTGAGAAGCCAGTGCACCACAACAAAGAGTAGCCCCGCTTGCCACAACTAGAGAAAGCCCAGGAGCAGCAACAAAGACCCAACGCAGCCAAAATAAATAAATAAAATTAACTAACAACAACAAAAAAGACTAGTGATTATCAAAAAAGACAAGAGATAAGTGTTGGCAAGGATGTGGAGAAAGGGAAACACTTGCGCACTGTTGGTGGGAATATAAATTGGTGAAGCCACTATGAAAAACAATATGGAGGATCCTCAAAGAATTAAAATTAGAACTACCATATAATCAGACTCTAATTCTGGGTGTATATCCGAACAAAAACTAACTTGAAAAGGTATATGCACCCCCATGTTCACTGCAGCATTATTTACAATAGCCAAGGTGTGAACACAACCTATGTGTCCATCAATAGATGAACGAATTAAGAAAATGTGATATATATACACACAATGGAATATTATTCAGCCATGAAAAAGAATGAAATCTTGCCATTTGCAACAAACGGATAGACCTTGCAGGCATTATGCTAAGCGAAATAAATTACAGTGAAAGACAAATATCATATGATCCCATATGTGTAATTAAAAAAGAAAACCAAGCTCAGAGAACAGATTGACAGTTGCCAGAGGCAGGCTTGGGTGGGGTAGCACATGTGGGCAAAATGAGTGAAGGGGTCTGTCAAAAGGTACAGACTTCCAGTTATAAAATAAATAAGTACAGCACAGTGACTATAGTTAATACTGTATATTTGAAAGTTGCTAACAGAATAAACCTTACAAGTTCTCACCACAAGAACAAAGTTGGATGACTATGCATGGAGTTAGATGTTAACATTATATTAGCTTCAGGTATACAGCGTATGATTCTATGTTTGTAAACACTGAAAAATGACTGTCACAATAAGTCTAGTTATATGTCAATTATATCTTAATTTTAAAAAATAAATAAAAAGCAAGAACAGCCTACACAGCAACCAGTGAGAATAGATCATTGACCAATACGAACTGAAGCCAGCCTATACGGACTGGTGGACCGTAACTACCCTGGCACCACCTTTCTTGGAGGAGGGAAGGGCAAGGCATGTGATCTAACTTACCAATCAGGGTACCCATAGCTAAATGGATCGTGTCCAAGATGGAGATGTGACTCCCATCAGATCAATCCAAATTGGGACTCTGCATTTCAGTTGGTAGGAAGAGGCTGCCTGTGAAAGAAGCCACACTAGGTGAAAGCAGAGCGTGAGACGGTGAGAGAGAACCTTCCTGATGAAGGCATGGAGACCCAAGATCCAGTGATGCCTGATGTCTTCAGTATGAGCCGTCCTATTTTTGCTTGTTTGACATCTACAGCTAAAGAGTTCTGACCAACACACACACACACACACACACACACACACACACATATGTGAAAACAGAGGTCAACACAACACAATTAAGGCAGGAGAGGTGGGTGGGGAGAGAGAATGAAAAAACCTAAAACGCCAAAACTTAGGCGATGAACTGACACAGTCTAGGAGATAGGGGTGCTGGAGTTGGATTGAGAAACCCAA
This sequence comes from Phocoena sinus, assembly GCF_008692025.1. Lineage (NCBI taxonomy): Eukaryota > Metazoa > Chordata > Mammalia > Artiodactyla > Phocoenidae > Phocoena > Phocoena sinus. The sequence continues at coordinate 74,421,413 of NC_045767.1, forward strand.
CAGCTACTTTGCCCCATACGCACTGATTCATGAAACAGAACAGAATCTGCCCAGGGTTGGGGAGGAAGAGAGAATTTTTCCATGCCCCTGTCTTCTCCCTGGTCCAGAGACAGAGACCAAGAGACGTTATTCCAACTGAAAAAGAGGATGGCACAGGTGCTGATTTTTGAGGCAACCAATCTCCTAGAATCACATTCACACATTTCTACATTCATGTGGAGACTGAGATTCCCAGGAAACAAGAGAACAAAGGGAGAAGGGACAACATGTACTTAGCCAGTGAAACAGAAGAAAAAAATTGTTCAATCTCACTTGTAATTAAAGTATAATATTATAATTAAAGAAACAACAGGAGATAGTATTTTCATGTATCAAATTGGCATTGATAATATCCAAAGTACTGGGCAAAGTGTTTAAAGTGAAGCACTTTGATAAAAGCTTATAGCAGGAACTTAAATTTTTAGAAAGCAACTTGGCATACGTATCATACTTTTACAATCTCCTACTTTGAATAAGTAATTCTACTCCTCTAAGACTTCAGTCTAAAAAAATAGGGATTTATATTAAAGGATGTTCATCACAGATTACCTAGGAGAGTTAAAATTTGAAAATTTAAATATATGGCTAAGTAAATGTCCCTATGTCTAGAGAATAGTTCAATCAATTATGACATGCCAAAAGACAGAATACTAGGCAGCCAGTGAAAAACATTTTGTTGAGGTATTTCTGGGTAAATTTATTTATTTCTAGGTAAAATTACATAATGTCTGGAATGTGTTTAAAAATATTCCAGCAAAGAAAAGTGGGGGGGCAGGGATGAAATAAAATTGCAAAATGTGGATAATTGTTAAAACTGGGAGATGTTCACGTAAGAGTTCATTAAACTATTCTCTCTACTTCTGCATATGTTTGAAAAACTCTACCTTACAAACTTAAAATCATAGTTTTAAAGAATAGCAAATAAAATAGAAACCTGACTCAATTATGAATAAACATTAGGAAGTAGAATATTAAATAAGAAGTGCAAGATAGAAAATTGCTTATTCATAGTTTCTAACCTTTTCAAATATTTTAATATATATTTTATATTTAAATATAAATATATATAAATACATAAAATATACTAATATATATATTTGAAAAGGTTAGAAACTATATGAATATATATTTTAAAATATATAGTATAAGCTTAATTTCATTCAAGTCTTTTTCTCCATGCATAGTTAAGAGCATAGAGCCGTTCAAAAGAAAAATCAATGAAAGCCACATAGGTAATTTAAAATTTTCTAGTCACCCTATTTTATAATGGAAGATTTTTAAAAACAAGTGAAATTTTAACATCTTTTAACCCAGTATATAATATTATCATTTCAACATCAATAGAAAAATTATGAGGTAATTTACTTTTTTTTCTCATACTAAATCCCTGAAATTGACTCTTTTACGTCTACAGCTTATCTGGACTTGGAAGTGCTACATTTCCAGTGCCCAATAGCCACCCGAGGCTGGTGGCTATCATAACGGCAGTACAGAACTAGCCCCTTTAAGCCTCTCTCCCTTCGTACTGGACTCCTGGGTAGTCTAATTGCACACTAGATAAATCAGCTAGGACTATGCTGCTCTAACCCCTAGCCTGTTCTCTTAGAAGACTGACACACCACGCTCAAGTACACCCGGCCCTGTCAGACAATGATAAGGAGTCCTCAGGGCCCATGTACTTGACCAGGTAGAAGCCCAGCTTCCCTTCCTTCCTTTCTTATTTCTTCTTCTTTCTCTCGCCAAGGTCCTGGCAGGAAATGATTATGCCTCTCTGACAGGCCTCCAAGAGACCTTGTTCATGTTCTTCTCTCTCTCTTTCTCTCTGTTACTCTCTTCCATTTTCTCTTTTGCACAAAAACATGCATGTACCTATGCCGTATGGACTGAGTTTTGTCCCTAAAACTTTTATGATAAAGTCCTAACCCCCAGTACCTCAATATGACACTATTTGGAGATGGGGGTCTTTAAATAGGTAACTGAGGTTAAATGAGGTCATCAGAGGAGGCTCTAATCTGACTGGTGTCCTTAAGGAAAATTAGGACACAGAGGGTAGAAAGGGAGGGCCACATGAAGCCACAGGGAGGAGATGGCCATCTACAAGCCAAGGAGAGAGGCCCAGAACAGATCATTCCCTCATGGCCCTCAGAAGAAAACAACCCTGCTGACACCTTAATCATAGACTCCTACCCCGAGAACTGTGAGAAACTACATTTCTGTTGTTTCAGCTCCCCAGCCTGTGATACTTTGTTATGGCAGCCCAAGCAAACTAATACACACTGCATGCAACTTCAGCCTTCTCTTTCCTCTAGTAAGCTAAGTTCAGTTGGCATTGGTTGAAGAATTTTTCTCTACTTCTGTCTAGAGAGGAAGTGCTGTGGACATGAGGCAGGGAAAGAACACTTTATGGGCAACAGAATTCTGTGATTTGCAGAAAAATGGGTCAGAAATTAAGATATGCCACCTGTCCTTTTTCTGCACCAGCTTGCTGTGTTCTCTAAAGCAAACCACTTAATTTTCCAGGGACTCAGTCTTCTCATCTGTAAAGTGAAGGCTTGAATTAGATCATTTCTCTTGCCCCGAATAATCTTAACATTCCACAGCTCAGCCTGGCTCAGACACGAGTCTGTCTCCTATTCTACACCCACAGCTTCCTGGATGAGGCACAGAGAAACAGACAGTGGTTAGGACAATATTTAGCTTTCAAAATGTTTTTAGTATAAATTATTTTAGCTTGAAGCTGGTTGTTTGCTTTTGCCTGCTCAGATGCTTCCCGGCTATGTAAACATATAAGCTTGGGGAGAATGTAAAGGGAGGTGAATGAACTTGCGATCACTGTGTAAACTGTGAATGAGCATTAAACGTGAGACTGAAATGCCTCACGTTTGTGATACGTTTGAACCACGCTGCTGGTAAACCACGATTTCTGCACTTCATTTTTCTTGACATGGGACCATAACGAACCCTTGGAGTTCTAAGAGGGAACTTAGGACTTGTCCTGTCACATCACCATCTTGGTGATGTATTTATTTCTCTCTCTTCAGGGATGCTTAGGAGACACAGTGTGGCCTCTTTGAGGATTAGAGACCACCTTCTGCCTCGGTTGTTCTTTTTTCTGGAAAGGAGTTAAAGGCCTCTGGTGTTATAAGAAATATCCGAGTCACGGGCGGACACCAAAGCATCTATTCCAGCCTTCCAATGAGAAACAAATAAAGGCAACATTATTTCTAAATATAACTGCAATGGCTTAAGTTCTTCAGAAAAGGTGGACCGGGACTTCCTTGGTGGCACAGTGGTTAAGAATCTGCCTGCTAATGCAGGGAACACCAGTTCGAGCCCTGGTCCGGGAAGATCCCACATGCCACGGAGCAACGGAGCCTGTGCACCACAACTACTGAGCCTGCACTCTAGAGCCTGTGAGCCACAACTACTGAAGCCCGTGCATCTAAAGCCCGTGCTCCTCAACAAAGAGAGGCCACTGCAGTGAGAAGCCCATGCACCGCAACGAAGAGTAGCCCCTGCTCGCCGCAACTAGAGAAAGCCCGCGCGCAGCAACGAAGACCCAACGCAGCCAAAAATAAATAAATTTATATTAAAAAAAAAAAAGGCGGACCAAGGACACCAATGCCATCAATATAAGCAGTGTCCTCTTCGAGAAAGCACCTGTTGACACGAGGCCACCGGCTACAACATAAAGCCTCAAGGAAACCCACAGACCAGAAACCCTTGTGTTGCCAACTGCAACCAGGCTTAAACAAAATGCTCGCTTTTGGTAGAGAGCCCCACAGAAGGCCTTCCCGCCTTGAATGCACCAGCTCGGCCAGAGCACAGCACTTATAGTCACCATAGGAAATTCTCCTCGTGCCAGTTGTAAAATAACATCCCCAATACGACTGTTTGGAGAGGAAGTTCCAACCACAAGAGACAGACTAAACAGCTGAATTCCTGAAAGCATCCAAGTCATTCACGCTAGAGCAAAGGCGTCAGATTCGCCTTTGCTGGTGCCCAGCTTGTGCTGGGCTGCAGGCTGATGGGTCTCTGCTGAGCCTACCTCACCTGCCCATGAATCCAGGTCCAGCCTTCCGTCAGGGAAGGCTCCAGGCTGCCCCAGGAGTTGCTAGCAAGCATCATCTGCTCTAGATATTTCCCCCTCCAGAAGCCAGCGACATCGATGCTCTTTTCTCCCTTTGGGTCCAAAGATCCCATCAGGGGAGCCTATTTATTGTTTTCCTGGCTTATACAACAACAGCAGGGACATTCCCCCGGAAAGGGCTCTGGTTTTAAGCACATATGCTCCCTGGATGCAGAGAGGGCCACTCAGCAGCACAGAGCAGGATTCTGTTTATTTAGTTAATTGCCTCTGGGCAGCAGAGCTGGCCTGGCCTGGGAAGGGGAGAACCAGGCTTTACCTTCTATTAAGACTGTAGTAATCCTCTAGGTGACCGTGGAAGCGGGGGCTGAAGGACACGGGGTGTTGAAGAGAAGAAGAGGCCCCGTAAGTCACATGCAGCAACTCGATTTGCCTGAGAAGCATGTTAAAAAGAGAATCCTGGGCTCCAATCTTCCATTGGGAATTAGAATCCCAAAGACGGTAGTTCTCAGCCAGGGACTCTCTTGCCCCCCAAGAGACATTTGAAAATGCCTAAAGACATTTTTGGTTGTCACAGCTGGGGAGGGTGCTAGCGGCATCTAGTGGGTTGGGGCCAGGACTGCTGCTAAGTATCTTACAATGCACAGGACAGTACCCAACGGCAAATCATCCAGCCTAAACATCAATACTCCAAGGCTGAGAAACCTCGCTGTGTGGGTTAGAGGGGTGCCAAGTACCTGTGTTTTTCAATAAACTCTGCAGGTGATTCCAATGTACTGAGGTTTGCGAACTTCTACCCACGTGTTGTCAACTAGCTGACAACATCAGGTTGTCAGGGCAGTGAGGGTGGGTTGAGGTAGACGTGGAATACACTCAAATCAGTAGCACTGAAGACAGTCACAACATACTTTACAAATTTATTCCACATAAGACCCATGGGAGACTTTAACAGGACTTACAATGGGACCGTGGGCATGAGTAAACATAGGGTCCGGTTACCCCGAGCAGAAAAGCAAGGGAATGCTGAGCAGCTGTCCCTCTGAAACATCAGCCTCACTGCCAATTTTCCCATCATCATAGCTTTCTTGGCTTAATTGACTCTTCAAGAGTTTGCAAGTCCTCTTTGGCAGTGTGCTATGCTTCTGGGTAGGGCCGTATCTTCAACCTTAAGTGTCATAAGTGGACCGTGGGGAGAACAGGAGTTACATCTAAGGCTTGTATTTTAGTTATTTGTCGTGCCACAGAAGGCTAAGGGAAAGATGTGAAAAAGTTCAGGAGAAACATCTCAACTATCTTTTAGTGCTCGGGAGTACCACACTGAGAGTCAAATGATTTCCGCTCTACTTTCTCTCTCTCTTCAGCAGCCATACACTTGGGCCAAGCTGCTATCTCTGGGGGCCCTGGTGTCCTTGCCCAAGATAATGCTTGACCTGTCTAACTCGCTGAACTGCTGTAAGGATCACTGAGAGAAGGTCTGAGAAAGGACCTCTTAAAAAATTAAAATGAGGACTTCCTTGGTGGTCCAGTGTTTAGGACTCAGTGCTTTCACTGCCATGGCCCCAGGTTCAATCCCTGGCTGCGGAACTAAAATCCCACAAGCCGCGTGGAGGGACCAAAAAAAAATTTTTAGATGGAAAGAAGTGATTGTGCTTGTGGGTGGAAGGAATGAAACCAGTAGTGGTAACCTGTTGTAAAATGGAAATGTTTTTCTGTTAAGTCATGGAGTTGAGATGATGGAAGGTGCTTATCATTTTCTTGGAATAATTATGATTCCTCATGGCTGTAAAGAAGCCGAAGAGAAATAGAAGCAGACTTTTCTTTCTGCATCATAATTTGAAGGTTTAGACTTTTTTTTTTAAGGAACACAAAGAATATAATCAAAGTCATATGAGACCCACCAATATTTCCATTACAAGCTAAGCCTGTTTAATTAGGCTCTGTAGACCCCGAAAACAACTGAGACCAGGCTTTGTTGTTTTGTTGCTTAAGGCAGGATTCTTTCTCCTTTTTGCAAATTCTACTACAATTGTTGTCTTCCTCCTGAAATATTATTTCCGTGACGTAAAACTTGCATCCTGATATGGCCAGAAATGAAATATCTCCCCTCCATCCAGGATAGCAAACTATTTTACTCTGTTTTCCTACAAGGGCACATGAGAAATCAATTCAGTAAAATCAACTGGCTCACTACATTGTAATGAAACTGAACAGTATTTTTAGTTTTAGTTTTACCATTCTATTCTATTAGTGAATATTTTAAAACACCACGTTAACGTTCCCAAAGGTAAACATTATTATAAAAAATGTGTTACTCCCTTGATATAGATTGGAATGAAATGAGGGATGACAAAAGCCAGGGAAATGTGAGTTGGTTCAATGGTCAGCCACACCTCCCTGAATCAGCTCCCCAGCCCCAGCACTGTATGGACGCCAAGTAAATAAATACTTCCCAGGCAGTCTCCCCTTCCTGCTACATCAATCTCATTTCCCCTGTGATATCTCATTCATCTATTTGCTCAGATCATGAGCACAAGGGGTTGGGACTATCTTTACTCCTACGTTTGGTAGAGCATCTAATAACTTGATAAAGGCACCAGCACCCCCATTTTGCAGAAGGGTAACCTCAAATACTGGAGTATTAGACTTAGTCAAGGCCAGTACTTCTGAGAGGTTTTCAGGGACCGCGCCAGTGTAAGCCTTGTGGGTTAATCACTTGACCCTGACCTGAAGTCTTTCCACCTGCTTTTAATAAGTAACTGTCTTACCATTGTTTAGTTAGTTATTCCACATAACATGGTTTTCCTTATTTGACCACGAGGAAATAGGTAGGGAATAACTAAGGCCATTTCTACATAAATGCGATGCCCTCTGTGAATATACCTCCTCTAGTCTCAAGTTCAAGTCAAACAGACTCTCGTGGGAATCTCATGGGAAATGCCTAACAGGATTTCCTCCTTTAACTGAAACCACTCATCACCCAGCGGAGATGAAGAGATTCTCACTGCGCCCCTCCTCTGGAAGACGATCCTAACACAAATGGTACGGCCCCTGAGGTTGCCCCCGAGGAACTGTTACTTTGGCAGACAAGCACAAAATGTTCATAGCAAAGTATCTAGCAATGTCCCTGAATGGAAGGGTGCCTAGACCAAAAGCAACTCCTGACCTAAAACGGTTTCCCCTTTCTCCTCCACCTTTGTCCTAGAACTCAGTGTGTTCTATAACTGTGCTCTATCAAAACTTGCTTAGCAGTGTCCATGTACCAACTCCGGATTAGATCTCAGGCCGCGACATTCCTAGTCTAGTGCTTCTGTTCTCACGTCGCTTATTTACAAAGAGTTTTAGATACTGAAGTGACACAGCTTCCTTGGATGAATGCTCTAAATGCCTCTCAAGAGACTTTGATTGCACTGAGGAAGCGCGAAGTGTTCACGAGAAATTTCTCCTTTGTTTTTCTGTAATTAGCCAGCTCTCTTCCTCTTCTTGATTCTCTACCTAATGATGCATTAAACCTGGGTGAACGACAACACAAAAGATGTGGGAGACTGCATTTATTACACCATGATGCAAATATCAGCATCAGGGTGGAATTTCTGCTCCAACCCCAGGAGCATTACTTTCTCTGCTGGTAGCAGATTCTAAGTATGGCTAACATGGTTTCAGCAGCGATCACTCCCTGGTTACTCAGGAAAATTTACCCTTTCGTTTGATTGCTTTAGTTCTAGCCTAAGCTGGTCATTAGCACGCCACTAGTGAAAAGACTCACCTCTAGGTCTGTTCCCTTTGCATTTTAGGGTGGCAGTGGGGAGGGTACATTGATTTTCCTGTGAAAAGTGATTTGCCTTAAACTGTGCGAAAAAGATATGTATTAAAAGGCAGCCACCTGCGTGAACACCTGGCACTTTTTATGCAAACACCCAGCAAATCATAAAAGAATTGTGAGAATGCCTATAAATGCTTCGAAATGGTAAACAACACCCTTGAAGTTCTATGTGTACAATAGCCGTAGGTTCCTCCTTTCTTAATTGAATGAATCTTTTGTCTGCGGGCCAATTTCTCATCCTATGTCCAGTCCTACTCCTGGGTGGACAAGGGAGGGAGGGAGGCTGTGGTGTTTCTATCAGTTGGTAGCCAAGACGCTGGTTCTTTGGAAAGCGTTGATTCGTGTTATTCCTTTTAGAGGAGGGCAACGTGCTCATGCACAGATGCACACACGTCGTGAGACGTTACAAAGGATTGGGATGTGGCCACTTGTCAGGCTCCGTTAGTATCTTCTCACTCCCTCCACCTTCTCTAACCCAACTTTGCACCCAGCCACCAGGCTCTGCCGTCAGCCTCATGAGACTCAGTGATGCCCAAGCCCCTCAGCAGAGGGCAGCCCTGGCGCCTTCCTTTGCGTTGCCTCCCCGTCTGACAGGAGTCCCAGCAAACCACATCCTATCACACAGCCAAGGCAGAGAAGGTCTTTGCCATTGCAAATGGAAAGAGCTCTCCATGAGTAGCACTCCTTCCCCATAAAAATACACACTCTGGTCCATCCAGTTCCTTCTTTTCAGGGACTGATCTGAGACAGTATTCTAAGGCTGGGTGGAGCTCGGCCACTGTCAGTCACTGCTTCTCTATTCTCATTCAGAATGTGAAATGTTAGGGGACCCAAAGTATGTAATGAAATTTGCACAGCAATTGGTTTCAATCAGCCACTGGCTAAATATAAATGTCTCATAAAAACCAAGAAACAACCCACAATCACAAAAAAGCCCACTCCCAAGCCCATTACCCAGAACAGAGAGGAATCGAAAGTGAGTAATACACAGGGCCCTCAGGGTGAGCGCCTGGATGGCTCCTGGGGCTGGGACACTACGGTGTCTGGGCTTTATCTGCACCCCTTCCTACTAGCCTGGCCACAAACCCACTATGATGAGTGAGACCTCGCCTTCAAGCCTAAGAGCCAGGATCAGCAGTGACAGAAAAACACCTTTGGCACCACCATCTTTTGCTATTTAGAACAGCTCGTCTTTACGGTTCTGCTGCATTTGGGGCTCCTAACTCCAGGTGAAATGCAGGAAAGAGACACACACATAACTGGAGGTGGGGTAGGAGATCAGAACGCCTACGCTTCTTTGCTGAATGGATTAGGGTTCATCTCTGGAAAACCACTAAATTACAAATTTGGTCCCATTAATCTGAGTTAAGTCTTACATTTTAGAAAAGCAGTCAATCCGCTTGCTCTGCCAGACGGCTTAAGCCCACTATCATGGCATGTGTTTGGATAAAAGCTCTTCCCCATGTAGCCCAAGTCTTGCTGGATTCATCTGCAAAATTCAAAAGCTGTGAGCGAAAGAGACTTCAAATTCGCAGGTGTACAGCTCACTGGGGACATGACACGAGATTCAAAATGCAGGTGTCATTAGTGTCTAGTCTCATATTTTCACATGGCCAGGAAAGGCCAAACATGAACACACCGGAACAAGGGCTGTTTTTTTTGGGGGGGGGCAGGGAGAGAGGCGGGGTGGGGGGAGGAAAAAAGGTAACTGATAGACCCTCAATAGGGACAACATGTCCTACACCTTCTGGAAGCAATCAGAGGGAGTAAGCCAAACAGCCGACTGACATTCGTGCACTTTCACCTGCCCGACTCCCAGAGAGCCGACTGGCTGAAGGGGCTCCAGGAGGAGGATGAAATCAACTTGGTCCCACTGAAAGCGGGGTCAGTTCCGAGGGCTTAATCTATTTCAATTCTTTTTTCTGCTTTAAATAAGGTAGATTTCCTGCCTAAAATCGGATCAGCCGTGTAACCATCCTGCTTCATCTAAGGAGCCCACACGGGTGAAGGGCTCCCTCTGGCACAAATGGGGCCACAAGGACCCTCTGCCAGGTGAAGCTGCCCAAGGCTAGACCTGAGCTACAGAGATGTCCCGCTGTTCCCTTCCCAGAAGGTCCGCAGCAATATCTCCTACCCTTCTGGCCCTCTAATCACGCAGAGTCTCAAGAAGTGGGAACATTATTTTACCTCCTGTCCATAAGATGTACATAGATATTTACCCACGAGTTATGTCTGGGCTGATAAATGCTCACATGCTCCTTAGTTCTTCTTTTAAAAAATGACTCGTTTCAGTATAAGATTTTAGAACTTCGGTAAGTAATATTTTTTAATTTTTATTGTTTTTTAAAGGTGAAAGCAAGTTTATTTAGAGAGATACAAATTCTGCAGGCAGAATGCAGACTGTCTCAGGTGAAAGTGGCCCTGAGGTGGAGGCGTGGTTAGTTTGGGGCTCGGTAAGTAATATTTTAGAACTTTGACATTTTTCTTCTAGTAGCAGGAACAAGATTATACAAACATTCTTTCATTTGCAGAAACTGATTCAGCTCTCACTTGTTTGCTCTAACCACTGCTCTGATCCCTTTAGAGGGTGTGTATACAGAAGCCTCCAAGTACCAGGACTTCTGTTATCTAAAACTGATGCTATCAAAGACATTGTTTACTGCATGTTTTAAGAGTAAAATTTGCTTTCAGAGGACAGTGACAACAGCTTCTTGTAAGCTGCAGGGGAATCCACCACTGCATTAGCGGTAGTTAGTGTTAATTTCTGCTGTCCTTGCATGGATCATTCATGACAAAGGTTGACTTGGCCACAGTTAAAACTGGAAGTTTACTCTTTTGAGTTGTTCCAGTTCTGTTTGCTCAGGCTACTAATCAATACCAAATCCAATGCACTTAAATAAAATAAAATGGCACAGCAACTACACTGTTCTTGCCAACAGCTTCAAATGGCAATGCAGCTTCACTTAAATGTACTCCGACACCAACCTCCAAGTCAAGTGCTACACCAGCTTGCAAAGCTCATTAAGAAGAAGGATTGGGACTTCCCTGGTGGCACAGTGGTTAAGAATCCGCCTGCCAATTCAGGGGACACGGGTTCGAGCCCTGGTCCGGGAAGATCCACATGCCGTGGAACAACTAAGCCCACGTGCCACAACTACTGAGCCTGAGCTCTAGAGCCCATGAGCAACAACTACTGAAGCCCGCGCACCTAGAGCCCGTGCTCCGCAACAAGAGAAGCCACCGCAATGAAAAGCACACCCACCGAAACGAAGAGCAGCCCCTGCTCGCCGCAACTAGAGAAAGCTCGTGGGGCAGCAATGAAGACCCAACACAGCCAAAAATAAATTAATTAATTTTAAAAAAAGAAGGATTATTGCATCAAGAACAGAGCTTTCTGTTAGAGTCATCATTGGCAGAGAGTTGTTACAGATTTAAGTGTCCTTGCTTATTGGGGTCAAACATTTGTCTTTAGTAAAATAAAGGCATTGGAATAGATTCTAAAAATAACTGGCAGGAATGTGTTCTATGACTTGAGGCTTCTCCGGTGGCTGGGTGGAGGTATCGACCAAGTCAGGACACAGAATAAACTTCAGCAAAATGCTCTCTAAAATCATTTGACTTGGCAAGGTCGTGTTAAAAAAAAAAAAAAAAAGAGGCTGGGTTGAATACAATGATTTCTCGGAGGAAAAGAGTGAAAAACCAGTGCCAAATTATTCGCATGGTGGAAAGTTCTACACTTTGGGAAGATGAGACTTGGTTTCTAAAAAGCTGATCAGCATATTCCATTGCTTTTTTTTCTGAAAGAAATTTATAGTTCATAATTCTTTAATTCCACTCTCTATATCAAGTGGAAAAAGAGGACATCTATTCAGATGTGTGTCAGAAACTCTTAGGATCACCAAACAGTTCTGAATACTTAAGACAAGAACAGTAAGATGCTCAGACAATGGACATTATTAAGCTCAACAGAGAAGAATACACATAAGTTGAAACAGGAGGATTTAACACTTAGCAATAGCTCAGCTCACCCTGAGTCATAAAAAAATTAGGCCAAGAAGCTTGAAAGAACACAGATCTATGTTTTTAAAACACGCAAACACTGAAATGAAAATGTTAACACGTGAAATGCTAAACTCCTTAAAAAATATCTTTATAAGTATAAATAAAAATCTGAAGAATTAAACTAACACAGAGAAGTTTTGACAAGAAAAAATTAGATACAGGAATATTTGGCAAATACACACACACATAAATCAGCTGCTCTGGATGACATATACCCCCGGGGAATAAAAGAATTTGACTAACATGCTTACTGAACAATGGTGCAGTTAAGATGAATAATTATTTCTGAAAAATTACCTTGCACACAGGGGGATGTCAGAAGATTGGAAAAAGACCAACAACATGTGATAGTGATGTAGAAAGAAAACAGGAGGAAAGGGCAGTGAAAAATTAGTGTATGATATATGCAATTGCTGGTTTAAAAGCTGTGGAATAAACATTACGGAGGCAAAATGTAAAAGGTTCAGAACACCAGGGGTGAGTAAACAAAACAATCTGCATTTAGAGGACCGCAGATGAGCGGTCTGAGATTATGTTGCAGACTTTAATACAGTTCTTGTAGTTAAGAATGTAAAGGGATGGGGAAGGGGGCATTAAGGTGAACATGCGGTGTCTCGGGAAAGATTTTATTTCCACTATGAGTCTAAAGATTCAGAAGGGGGGCTGAAAATGGACAGAAATTTCAAACAAAGAAGGTATTAAGCCCAGTCATAGGGACGTGTTTCAGAAGGTGTCTTAACAATCCACCATCACATCAGTCTCAATCGTTACCCTGATGGATGACCCGAGATGGGGTGTCACAAAATTTATGGATGACACCCAGGTGGAGAGAGCCACAGAAGATGGGAGACAGGTGGAAGAAAAAGAAATAAACTAGGTTAGGTTAGACACAGACACATCTGCAAATGGAGAGAATCCACTGAAGACAATGATATGAACAAGCTGGAGAAAGAGAGAAAACGGGATGAGAAAATTAACCATGAATTCACACCAAACAAGAATGGGGGTATGTGGAGAGGGAGGTCATTGGCATATAGTTCCAATGTAAACTATATTCAGAGCATGAGACCCAGAGTAAGAGTTTAACTAGGTACAAATCCCTCCCCCACCCTCGTTCAGGAATAATCCAGCAAAGAAAGATGAAAGCAGAAGCAGCAGGAAGTTACAGCGCCCAGCCTGCCCAGATGCCAGCTCTTTTTCCGTGGGTATCACTGGCTACTCACAGGAACCCTGTGCTGTAGGACTCACCATTCCCATTTCACAGATGAGACAACCGAGGCCAAAGAGGTTAAGGCCACATAAGGAGACGGAGAACTAGAAAGTGTCAGATCTAGGGTTTGCAAACAGCACAGCCTGACTCCAAAGCCCACGCTCGTCCCAACATCAGATGCCCTCACAGCTCCCTCCCTCACTGCCTTCTGGTTTCTGCTCAAGTGCCTCTTCCTTTATGTAAGAGAGTCTTCCTTATAGCAATAAACCAGGGCAAAGAGATGCTGTTTTATTTCACAACACTTATTTCTATTTGATATGCTATTTATTTTCTTGCTTTCTGCCCTCTCACTGGAATATATGTTTATCACACAATCCTCAGTCTCGAACATGCCTGCTATTTCATAGGCACTCAATAAATATTTGTTATTAAATTATACGCTTCCCAGAAATGAATGCTTCCTTTTCCTTACCTAAATGCACACTAATTCATCTACCACCGGTTGCCTAGTTTGGAAAATTAAAACCAAAAAAACCCCACACTTATAAAACAAAACGCTGAACAGAGAATGAGAACTTCTAAGAAGTGGGAAATGTCTTGCTGGATTCTTCCAGAATATTAATTTATGTCTACTGTGCCAAGCAGTCAGTCTGTTTCTGTAAGGTACTGTTTTCATGAATAGAAATTCCCTGCTTTTGTTAAATAAAGAATCTGAAGGCAAACCAAATCATTGGATTCCTTGGAGGTCCACATGCCTTGATCTAACTCTGTCAACCAAACCAAGGAACTAAGGGGAGATGGACCTGTGTGCAGAGAAACTGAGTGAAAGGTGAGAAAAATCAACTCATTGACCGGATGCTTTCTTTACTGATGCCAAGCAGCTGAATGGGGGATTAAAAAACAAACAAATAATTGACCACATTTCCCACAGAATAGCCTATATTGTCTGGTTCTTTTGTAACTAAAGAAACAATGCCTGAGTTACAAAGAATGCTTTTTCATAGTCTCCTTTACCCTCAACCGTCCTGTATTTGAGTCCTAGATACCATTCCCATCCAGTTGCTATTTGGACTTTTAAATTCTCTGAAGCTAACTATAAGTGTTTGGGGCCTTTCAGGGAGAATCAGTACCTCTCAGGGGTGGAATCGTTTTTTTGTGATGTTAAAAGGAATTATAATTCCCTGATGGAGTTGGGCTGCTATCCTGAGTAGAATCCAAGGAGATCAAAAGAGGGGAACCTCCTCAGGGAGAAGACTTTAGAACTCAGACACTGACACCACCACCCAATATCACCACGTGGGTATCTTTTATAAAATAGAAAAATACGCAGGGAGCAAAGAAAGGAAGTTGGCTCGTAGAGTAGCAAAGACGGAAGCGTAAGAAGAGCTCACATTGGTCATTAATGCTCACGTGGCAGGCATGGTACTGGAGCTGCATGTGATCTCACTTAGTCCTCCATAAGGCCGATCTCGGAGGTTAGGGCAGCTAAGACACACACTTAGCAAGTGACAGGTCCGGGGTTTGTCTGGCTCTCTGGAGTCCACACTCATGACCATAATGCCACATGACTTGCACATCCCTGATGACACTTCCGACCTTCACAGGGTTTGTCACGTGGGGTGGGGAGTGAGGGTGGAGGGAGCTTCTACTTTTGATGGTGCCCAGATGTTTTTCTATAAAAACTGCAGCAGCATCTTGGAGGGAAGGGTTATTCCAAATGCATTTGCAACAGAATCCCTTTGATCCTCTTTAATCTATCGTCAATTAGCTCATGAGGCCAAAAAACATTTTTGGCTGACCACTTTAAAGAACGTCTTTGGGACCACTTGTAGTCAGCCCCCTTATGCCTACTTCAGTGGAAAAAAAAATAGTTGTACATGCTAGAAAGTCTTCAGCATAATTTCAACTGGCCAGAGAAACTACCCAAATATTTCACCCAGAAAAGTTTCATCTATAAAGCAGTTTACTTTTTGGGTTCAGAATCCATCTCAGTCCCCCAGCCTGGCTCTAGTGAACTGTAAAGGCCTGGAACAACCTGAGACACACCCCAGCAATGCCATCTCCATGGCAGCAAAGGGAGATGCAGAGGGAAAGCAGCCCTGGTCCTAGAATCAGGATGCCTGCCTTCCAGGATGGCTGGATCATCTTGGGGAACTTCCTTAATCTCAATGATGCTTAGTTGTCTCATCAATGAGATGGGGATTCACTACATTTGCTATGAGGTTCAAATGAGGTAGTTTACCATCACCATGGCTAATGTTTACAGTGTCCTTGCAGTGCTCCAAGCATCTACTAAGTGCTTCATGTGTATATTTAATTTTTACCCCATGGGGAAGGTACCATCATTAAAAACTGATTTAAGGATGAGAAACTTGGGGCCCGGCTTAAGTTGAGCAATTAATCTATCCAAAGTTACACAGCTGGTAAGTGATGCGCTAGAACTTGAACTCAGATCTGAGTGACTTCTGAAGCCACGGTTTTAATTGTAACTGCTTCATGATTGGGCTCCGCCTCTCTGCTGCCACCACTTGTATGTGAAAGCCTTGGAATTATATGAAAATCCTTGGATTGCCACTTTCCAGTATGAAGCTTTATTATTGTCAAATGGCCTCAGGTTGCATTTGTACAAAATTGATCAAGGAAGTCCCACGATAGGCCTCTCTGAGCATGCCCAGGTGGTCATATACCCTCAGAGGACACTCACTCCCTTAAAGGCAATGTGTGGTCCCATGCATCATTATATCACATCTACGCCATTGCTTTGCCCAAAGCTGTTAAAATTTTAACAACTAACTCCAGTTTTATTGTTTCCTGAGGAAACATTAGAATAATGAATGCATTAGCACCGTTTCCCCAAAAATGTCATGACTTGTTCGAGGTCACACAGCTTGTTACTGGTAGGACTGAGTTATTTGGTGAATTACTATACCTCAGTTTCTTCTACAAAATGGGCAGACTGGGCTGGATCATCTCCACAGCCCCCTTTGGCTCGAAAAAAACCCATGGCTCTGGGCCACGGACTCCACCAGCCAAGAGACATGCTGGATCCAGCATTCCTGTGCAAACTGGGGAAGGGGGAAGATGGGTAGGAAAGAGGAAAAGAGAAGTAGGAGCTGCAATGTCAAGGTAACAAGGAGCTAAGTGGTGAGGAATGACTGCAGGGAGGAAGCGTGGAAGATGGTCCAAAGAGAAGGACCCACCACGGAAGCGGAGCTGTGTAGGAGGCGGGGCCCTCATGCACTGACAGATGGCTCAGGTGCCTCCCCAGGCTTCACCCAGGAATGCTAGTCACCCCTTTCTCAGCTCAGGTAAGGCACTTACCTACCTCTTCAGTGAGGGAGGGAAGAAGGGAGGGAATGTATGGTTTCAGCAACTCCACTTCCTTGACCTTAGCCCATCCCTGCTCACAGTGGATGAAGTTTAGTTATTATCAAATGTCATTAAATCGAAGACTCCATCTATTGTAGGTGCACCATTATTTTACAGAAATAGAAAAAAGAAGCACTTCCCATTTTCCTTGCATAGTGCCACTTACAAGATGCAGCCTACTCTCATACCAAGAATTATCTTAGAATTGATGAGTTGTTCTAATAACTACTGCTATTACTACTAATAAAGCCCATAATTTAAGGGTTTGCTATGTACCAGGAACTGTACTAAATGCTTTATTTAACTGCATTCAATACTCACAATCTGTGAGAGAGGTGTTACTACCCTCATTTATAGATGAGAAAAAGCTCAGAGAGGCTAAGTAACTTGCCCAAGGTTGCTCAGCTGGCAGAGACTGAATAGGAAGCTGAGTCAGCCTGACTCCCGAGCATGTGCCTTTAATCACCAAGTTATCTCACCTCCAACCTTCAAGTGGTGGGCCACTGGATTACGGGTAGAACTGCCAATGAAGGAAGAGGGTGGGGAAGGGGCCACAGGTACTCCCTTGGCCCACTGATCATCAAGAAAGCTCTGGATAGGCCGGAATTAAACACAGGAGCAGTGGGCTTAGAGGGGCACCAGAGCTCCCAGAGCTAGTTCTATAGGGGACTAAAAGAGAAAGAGAAATAAGAAGGGGGAGGGACACAGACAGACGGTTGGTATCTCAGTGCTGTCACAGGAACGGGGGTTACTCTAAGACCTATGATTATACCTCAAGGCATGCATGAGCCCTTCCAAGAACCTGACCAGGGACCTAGCGAGTGTGAATTCATGATTCTGTTTGTTTGAAGAGGACTGCTCTAAATGCTTCAGTTTTCTGTGTGAACACCAAGGGGGGAAAGCGGGGTGGGTGGTGGTGGTGGGATGAATTGGGAGACCGGGACTGACATATGTACACTAATATGTATAAAATAGATAACTAATAAGAACCTGCTGTATAAATAAATAAATTAAATTAAAAAAAATAAATGCTTCAGTTTTCATAACCCTGGAGCCTCCCCTTGACCCACTCTTGGGGTTTATGAAAGCAGGTGCAGTTCGGGGTAGAGGAAGCTGGAAGAGAGTGGGGTCCACATGGGCCAGGCAAAAGAAGGAACGATGGTCAAGAAGGGGGAAAGTAACTAGGAGAAAAGATGTCTGATTCTCTCGCCTGCAAGTTTTCGTTGGCTCGCAGATAAAGGCCATTTCCTGCCCTTCCAAGGCCAATCCCACAGACTGGCAGTGGGAAATTTCCTGTTTACTTTAACGAAGGGGTTGTGTTCTGATGCCAACCAGTCCGGAGAGCCTGTTCCTCCACGGTGGTCTCCAAAGTGATGACACCCGTGAGGAATGTGGGGAGGCTGGAACAGAACTCTCATGTAGAATTTCCTGATCCTTTAACAAGATTTTTGTAAGTCTTATAATGGATATAACAGTACATCTGCATAATTTATAAATACTCATACGTATGACAGGCATATGAACAAATTTCTTGAGACGGGTCTGTGATGAAAAAAATTGGGAGATTATCACCTTAGGGAAAAGATATTTCCCCATCCTCTTTAAGTTCCCTCTCTTAAAGCTTCTGGGTGACAAGGTCATCAGAAACACCCATCTTGGTTAAATGGTTCAGTGCTTTGGACCGTGTCTTCCTTCCATTTCCTTCAATTTGATAGGAAATTAAAATAATTGCTGTATTTTTCTTTTTCAGCTACTCACCCAGTATTGGGAGTTTTCCAAACTTATACTCCTCAGAATTTACCACAAGAACACCTTTGTTTCCACGGAGTCTGGAGGGGGAAGGGAGGAGGACTTCCGATAATGGCAACCAGCTGTAATGTGTAAAGTTTATTTAGCTCACGGCTGCAAACGAACTATAAAAAGTTATGAGGCAAAAGGGAAAATTTGAACTGGCTGCATATTCGATATTAAGGAATTATGGTTGTTTTGGTGTGATATTAGTATTATGGCTACATTTCTCAGGAATCTTTATCCTTTAGAGGTAAATACTAAAACGTTTCGTGTTAAGCAGATGAAGTATGATGCTTGAGATTTGCTTCAAAGGAGGATATAGAGGAAAACAGATATCCATGAATTGTTAATTACTGGAGGTGGCTATTAGGGTACATGGGGATTCCTTATTCTCTACTTTTGTGCTGAGATTTATCATAAAATAAAAAAATCACCAAACATGAAGCAATCAGTGAGGCCTGATATAAAAAAAAAAAAAAAAAATCCCCACTGTCTTTCATCCACCTGACGTAATCAGGTGACACCAAGAAAGACACAATTTGCCAAGCACTGAAGTGGTACCTGGAAGCCCTCGGGTTTTGCCTTTTAGACCGGAAAGCAAATGGTTTGGGACTGGTGGTGCGTTTCTGCTGGCAAAAGAGAACTTGTTAATTCTCAAGGAGAAAAATAAGACCATTAAGCAGGATCACTATATGCTCTTTGGACAAAGAATCATTACAAAGCACCATTTTGATGAGTGAAGTATAAATAAATCAAGAACATGCAGCTTCAATTTCCTTCCAAATACACAAGTTGCAGATTTAAGGGAAAATGCCCTATTAGACCTGTGTGGAGCTGCCACGCTTTGAAAGACATTGAGAGTCACTGAACCCAGATGGGCCCTGGCTTTGCTCCTCTCCATTGGAGTAGGATTTCTCCACCTCACTCCATTTCCTCTGTAAACTCTCTCTCCTTCCTTCTAAGTCCTAATCTAAACTCAACTTCAGATTCTCAAAACATACGATGAGAAAAATCCAGAGATCAGCAGTTGTTGTTTTTTTTTTCCCCTTTTCAATTTTGATGAAAAAGAAACAATTTCTTTGAGACTCAACTTGGAAAGCGTTTCCTGGCAAACCCATAGAATTCGCCCTATTGGTTTAAACTTGGAAAGTGTTGGGAGTCGTTAACAGTGCAAATGAAGTGGGGAGGAAAAGGATGCTGAGGTCATCCCACCGCACTCCTCTCCCTCAACCCTCTTCCAACTCATTCACACAAGAAAGAATCCAACGGCAACAATCTAGATATGCCTTGTGCCCTTAAAAAAAGATGCCTGCCGGGCTTCCGTGGTTGGGAGTCCGCCTGCCGATGCAGGGGACATGGATTTGTGCCCCGGGCCGGGAAGATCCCACATGCCGCGGAGCGGCTGGGCCCGTGAGCCATGGCCGCTGAGGCTGCGCGTCAGAAACCTGTTGCTCCGCAACGGGAGAGGCCACGACAGCGAGAGGCCCGCGTACCGCAAAAACAAAAAAGAGGCCTCCCCAGACTGTGTAGTTCATGGCCAAGTCTAGCTGAAGCCAGCAGGGAGGAGGCCAGTGCCGTTGCATGACCTTTACCTAGAGGAGGGGAAATGGAGAAGTCGGACCAGGGCAAACCATCTCCTCATTTGAAAGCCCAGAATGCCCAGCTGGGTGTGATTTAAGACTTTTTGGCCCGTGAACCCCAACAAAGACAGTGGAATTTGTCAGAGGTGTGTTTTACAGGTTGCTTCAAGGAAGTTCTGCCAGAGAGGCTATGGGTGGTTGGGCTCCTTGGACCCGAGACATGTGTCCCAGGAACGACACACACAGGGCTGCCTCATAACTCCTGCTGCACTTAGCAGTTTCTCCAGGAGACATTTTTCCACAACCTTAAATGACTCAAGTTGCAAAACTGGAGTTGTTCATTTTAATTTCCCGAGCACAAAACTCTAGGGGGAATAAACCTTCCCTCCTTAGAGCTACTATCTCTACAGGAGTCAGGGGAGAGAGTGTAATTTTTGTCTCCAGATACGGGCATGGATACTGTTCATAGTGATGCCGGTTCCCACCCAAGAATATTTGACTGTAAGCTAGAAAGAGAGCCAGCATGCCCTGGCTTTCTGAGAAGCCACACAGCTACAGCAATAGCACCAGTTTCAGGGACCTCTCATCCCCCAGCGACCACACCTAGCTGTCTTACCGATACCTTCATCTCTAAAACAAAGGACAGTTACCTACTTTGAGAAACAGGGCTCCAACTTACTGTATGCCTACTCAGAACTCACTCAAACTTTACACCATGGGCATGAACACAGCATCTACCAATATAGGACACAAAGTAAGAAGTCTTTTCAGGGGCTGTAGGAGCTAGAAATGTGAAAGGCTAGGGAAAGATGACAAAACTTTCAATTTTCTGTAAATGGCTCTTGAGAGTAGGGGCTGGACCATAAAATGCATCTCACCACCCCACCAAACTCTGAGGTTTTTCCCTGGGATTTTTGCTAAACAAAATATTTAAACAAACGTTACAAAAGCCATGGGTAGATCACTGAGTACAGAAGCAGCCATCTCAGTTACTCATGCCCGGTGCTGCTTTCTGCAAAACCGGAGATAAGGCCAGCTTGCCAAGGAATTAGCCAAGACATGAAGCAAATCCATTTCATTTAGTTCAACTTAAGCTTACACCGCGCAGAAGCTGGGTGTACAGAAATTAACATCTCTCAAAAAGCTCTCCTTCTAAGGACTCACCAGGCAGAGGAGACGGACAGGAACGCTGCTGGTGAAACACAGCAGAGGAGACGCAGAGGAGACGCACAGAGATGATTTTCCATGGCGGGGGGGAGTCAGAGTGAGTCGACATCTGAACTGGATCTAAAGGTTCTTAAATTATGGTGCCCGTAAGGATCACCTGGGGAGCTTGTTAAGAATGAAAATAGGGGCTTCCCTGGTGGCGCAGTGGTTGAGAGTCCGCCTGCCGATGCAGGGGACGCGGGTTCGTGCCCCGGTCCGGGAAGATCCCACATGCCGCGAAGCGGCTAGGCCCGTGAGCCATGGCCGCTGAGCCTGCGCGTCCGGAGCCTGTGCTCCGCAACGGGAGAGGCCACAGCAGTGAGAGGCCCGCGTACCTCAAAAAAAAAAAAGAGGCCCGCGTACCGCAAAAAAAAAAAAAAAGAATGAAAATAGGATGGGCTCCATAAGAATCACCTGGGGAACTTAAGCATGAAAATGGATGCACCCTCCCCTGCCAAGATTTTTGTTTTAGTGAATTGATTTAGAGCCCAAACATCTGCATTTTAAAAGACAAACCAGGCCCTCGGTTCTTCTGTGGGGGGGGGGGGTCCTCAGAACCGACGCTGTTCCAAGGACTTCATTCACCTGTAAGTCTTGTCACGCGTGAGGCTGTAAATAGACCCAGAACGATGAGAAGGCTGGATCCGTGCTCAGGTCCACGAGACTCAAAGTCTATTTCATAAATTTGCTTGGGGGTCTAGGAAGTTCAAAAAGAGTTTGTGGGAGTCCGGCGGGTGAGGGCTTGTAGAAGAAAGCATTGCCCTTGATCCTTATGGCATGTTTTTTGTAGACCCCAGGAGCAGTCCTAGACTCCCTGTCCCCTAACCTCTGACTGGGACTCCTTTACACCAAATACTCTGGTTTTAGGCTTCTTCCATGGAATTCACTCTCCTCTGGGTCATGGCAACAGGTGTCCATGGAAATGTTTAAAGAAGCAGCTGCCCAGGGTCATAAACTCTTGGCCCTCAAGGCCAAACCAGGCAGAAGCGATCTGCTGGATTGGACATGGTGTTTTTGTTTTATTTTGGGTTTAAATACCTTTAGACATTATATATATATATGTATTTTCTCAGCAGTTGTTCAGAGGCCTCACCTCTTCCTGTGGTCTTATACCCGAATGAGTCACATATTCAGATAACTCCTGCCTGGTTCCCGTAGGCATTTGAGTTTGAGACCTCTAGGTGTGACCTCTTACGTTTGAATCCGTTTACTGGATTAGCTCCAGTTTTCCAGTGGGGCCCTGAGGGAACAGGACTCAGCCTGAGAGAGCCTTAGTGTCAGAGAGAAAGGAAAATCCAGGAGGAGCTCTGCGGCTGGAAGCTTGGGACACAGGGCCAGCCTCACCGAAGGTCCGGATGCCAAAGCTCAGACGAGGGTGGCAGGGGGAAGCCTGGCTTCTCACGCTTCCCAATGAGTCCCCTCCACCTTTGAGATCCCAGTGGTCTACGGTAGCACCTCATCACCCGACGGCCCCCGCTCTGAGAATGGTACCACGCACGGCTCTCAGTTGTTTTCCAAACCTTTGCTGACCAACCAAAGGGTTAGCCAACTCCTAACCCTTTTTACCAGTGCAACTGACCCTGCCTGAAACTGCTTTCTCCCTCCAGTTCTGACTCTGCCTAATTCCTCCCTAATTACTTCAAGATCCCCCTCAAACCCCCAACTTCTCCCCAAGCTTTCCCTGATCAATTTCACCGAAATGCACAATCTCCACCTCCTCTCAACCGGTTACCTGCCCTACTGTTTAAAAGACTTACCCTCTTATGCCTTGGATCATTGTTTATATTTCTTATCTGCATAAATGTTGTCTTCTCAATTAGATCCTCAGCTCCTAGAGGGTGGGTAGTGTGACTAATTTTTTATTGCCCGTATTCCTTCCAGCACCTGCCACAGTACCCGCCATGTGTCATTAATTCACCAATTAGTTCATGAGCATCAGGTAACAGCTGCGCAGGGTTCTCTTATAAAGCATCCCTAGCAACTGGAAACTTCCAAGAAAGTTCTGTCAAATCAGTATGGGAACATGGTCTTTGCAGTTTTCTGGCGTCACGCTTCCTGGATTGCTTCACATTTCAGAAAGAATGGGCAGCTTGCGTTCGCTCAGTTGTTCAACAGAAAAGTTGCCTTTGATTCATGTATGTGCAGAAAAGAAAACTGTAAGCCAGTATGAAGAGCCTTCCTTTAATTAGGCTATAAAACAGAAAGTAACTCAATGGAAAGGCTCCTCATTAGCACCTGTCATGGGTTGAATGGTGGCCCCCAAGAGATATGCTACCCAGAAACTGTGAATGTGACCCTACTTGGATAAAGAGTCTTACAGATGCAATTAAGCTAAGGCTCTCAAGATGAGATCATCCTCGATTATCCAGGTGGGCCCTAAATCCAGTGACAAGTGTCCTTATAAAAAGAGAAGAAGAAAAAAAAAAAAAAAAAAAAGAGAAGAAGATGTAGAATTAGAGAGCACACACAGTGGAAGACCATGTGAAGACGGAGGCAGAGACTGGAGGGATGCAGCCACAAGCCGAGGAATGCCTGGAGCCACCAGAAGCTGGAAGAGGCAAGGAAGGATTCTCCCCTACAGCCTTCACAGGGTGTGGCCCTATTGACCCCTTGATTTCAAACTTCTAGCCTCCAGAACTGTGAGAGAATAAGTGTGTGTTGTTTTGTGTATGTAGTGGTTACAACAGCCCTAGGAAACTAATACAGCAACTAACAAGGATAGCAGATGGGGGCTGGGGGTGGAGGTGGAGGGGTGCAAGTGACAAGGGTGGGGAGGAATGCTTTTTGGCACTAGATTTTATAGGTACCTTCGGCATCCATCAAGAGAGAGGAAAGGGCCTTTTCACCATCCCAACTAATTCTGCCATTGTATATTTTTCTAGAAAAGCTTCCACAATGTCATTATCACCCCGGAGATGCTCACTATTCAGGCTTAAGCTAGATACTTTCTCTTTGAACCTTCTTATCCAAGGTGGACTGGGGTAACATTCCAATAAGGTAGGACCAGGAAATCCTGAAATGAAGGCTCCTCAAAATGAATGACGTGCCTCCAAAGACCCAGGTCATTCATTCTTTTCTCTACTTATGGAGCATTTATTGAGCATCTACTGTGCTGGGCAAATTGGTTAGTCTGTCTAACTGTAACAGAGGCACTGGTTATATCTAAACATGTGGGGGTCTCTATCTCAATCTGACCAGTCAAGCTTTTCTAGCCTGGGCTCTTTGGACTCTGTTTATAGAGTCCTCTTCATTTGCCCACTGACTCTGATTTATACACAAGCCAACTCTTGCTATTTTTACCTGTCTGGTGAGTAAGGAGAACTACATTTTTGTAAGTTCTGCAAACACTGAGGCACACACAGCAGCACCTTTCACCTGATTGCTAGAAGCTGTTCACATCAGTCTGCAATCCTCTTTCAAAGCTTATTAACAAAAAAGAACCAGAAACATATCACTCTAAAGGTTGGAGACATGAGTCATTTCCCCTTACAAAATGCACATAGGTCATGGTGGAAAATGTCTTTCTTTTTTAGATAGAGATGCATAATGAAATATTTAGAGGTAAAATGTTATGATGACTGCAATCTACTCCAAACCACTTCTGTAAAAGAAATAAAACAAATGAGGCAAAAGTGACAAAATGTTAATCATTAAATCTAGGTGACATGAATATGGGTGTTCACTGCAGCGTTCTTTCTGCTTTCCCATGTATAAAAATTATCAAAAATAAAAACAAAATGGATGTAGAGTTTTTTTAACCTATAGAGCTATCTTGCCCCTGTACTGATACTCTTTGTGTTTGCAGGTATGGAGACCGACTGTCTCAAAAAAGGATGCTATCTGCTCATAACTAGAAATGCCTGATAGAGACTGCACATCTGTGCATGCAGCCTCTGTTCTTAACTGTTCTTTGGTTCTATTTATGGAAGGAAGAGAAGACACATCTATTGAGAAAAAGCAGAGTACCAAAAAAGAGAAAGCAGTGTTGGCACAGAAGCAGGGAAAAAAATGCCTTGTTGGGAAAGCACTGCATCAATAAGATGGTGGTTTTTTTGTTAAGTCACAGACAGCTAAGCACGCTGCTTTAAACTGCCGGCAGTGTGTTTTGTCCAAGTGCGTCCAGTGCATGTGGAATTTATTCCTCTAAACCGACATACCAGCCAAGAAACGGACTCGGGTCCCACCCCCGACCATACCCAATACACAAACACAGGCAGGCACGGTGAGAGGGGGACTCACAGTTCTGAGTACAGGAAGTGTAGGTTGCCCACACTGTCAGTGTAGTTGGCAGGGCTGAGCCAAGGCAGGACCAGCAACAGAAGCGCCTTCATTTTCCGATTAGAGGGCAGCTTTTTCCCCAGCCACCTTCTGTCTGTCAGCTGCAGGTGCCCAGCCCAGCCCAGTCCCTTTAAACAACCCTTGCCATGTTCCCACAATCAGTAGATCATAGAGAATCAGACTTAGAGCCCTTAGCTGGAGCTGTGTTGATAAATCATGGGCTCATAAGAGGATTGTGTGCTCTGATTCTCAGATGGGGAGAAGTGAGAACAGAGGGACCCACCGTGGTTGGCGAGAGGGCTTAGGCTGAGAGCAGGCAGCAGGGAAAGGGACCTGGGAAAGGGACCTGCCCCTCCTACAGGATGCCGACTGGTTCTTGGGAAGCAGCTGGTACATCTACATCACTGGCTGGGAGCAGATGGGCTGGAAGCTAATCTGTGTTGGAAGAGGGCATGAACATGGCATATTCAGAGCCCACCGTGTGAATAAGCAAATACTCAGAAGCTGTCCTCCAGCTTGTTGGAGGAAGACACTGGATGAAATCAGCGTTTTTGGAACACAGCTTGGAGCTCTGAGCTCAATGTGAATCTTTGGATACTGTGACACAGGAATGTTAAAGTGAACCAACTCCACCTATACACGTATATTTAGAATATGCATTTAAGGTATTTTACCTGTTGCTGTCCTGACTACACTGACAGAGGCAAGAGAAGTGATGGTTTCCTTGTTAAGTTGCAAACTGTCCCTATGTCAGAATAGGTGCTGTCATTCTCTCTGAGACTAATAAAGAGCCTTGACAGAGAGACATAAAGTTCTGTCCAAACAGTGTATATAGGCTCCTGATCTGTAAGAACAAGTCACTCCATTCATCCTGAATAACCCCTGAATAACTGAATTAGGCTCTGATACTAACTGTCGGATTCTGGGCATTTCATTGAAGCCCTGAGCTTCAGTCATCTCATCTTTGAAATGGAGCTAATAATGCCTTACCTACCTGGCTCTGTAGAGGCTGGGCCATAACATCTCTTCCAGCACTGAGATCTGTGATTCTAGACTGTACTGTCTATCTTAACACTAGGGCTACTTTGCATGCCTAAGCTCTGGAATGCCACAGAAGCCCCAGACTCCTCTCCTTCTAGCTCATATTATATTTACGAACATTAAAATCCATTTTGCTAACTGAAGGCCTAAACCTTAATAGAAATGGCTCAAAGGGATGAATGGATAAAGAAGATATGGCACATATATACAATGGAATATTACTCAGCCATAAAAAGAAACGAAACTGAGTTATTTGTAGTGAGGTGGATGGACCTAGAGTCTGTCCTACAGAGTGAAGTAAGTCAGAAAGAGAAAGACAAATACCGTATGCTAACACATATATATGGAATCTAAGAAAAAAGAAAATGTCATGAAGAACCTAGGGGTAAGACGGGAATAAAGACACAGACCTACTAGAGAATGGACTTGAGGATATGGGGAGGGGGAAGGGTAAGTTGTGACAAAGTGAGACAGTGGCATGGACATATATACACTACCAAATGTAAAATAGGTAGCTAGTGGGAAGCAGCCGCATAGCACAGGGAGATCAGCTCAGTGCTTTGTGACCAGCTAGAGGGGTGGGATAGGAGGGTGGGAGGGAGGGAGACGCAAGAGGGAAGAGATATGGGAACATATATATATGTATAACTGAGTCACTTTGTTATGAAGCAGAAACTAACACACCATTGTAAAGCAATTATAGTCCAATAAAGATAAAAAAAGAAAAAAGAAATGGCTCAAAGGGATAGTTACATTAATGACAACCAAGCAATTACAGCAAACTCCACTTCACAGGAAGAAGACCAGACAAAAATCTCTGGGATGAGACCAAGTGCAATAAACAGTGTAGTCAGAGGGAATTTGGCATCAGAGATCTGCATTCACCCAAGGCAGGGCTGAAAGAGTTAACTACGGTAGACCCTGAGAATGTACAGATTTAACTCCGAAACATTAGATCTGAGATAAAAAACCTTGAGAAAGCATGGCATCTATTAATTTATAATTTTTTGAGGTCCTAATTTGAATTCCATTCTCTTTGTCTGGTATGCACGAGTGAGTCAGATCCAGTGAAGAGCCATAAAAAGGAAATTAGGTTTGGAATTCAGATGCTGTAGTCAAACAAGCTTGAGTCTGAACCTTAGCTCTGCCACGAATGAGCTGTGTGACACTGGCATGTTGCTTAACCTCTCTGAACTTCCATATCCTCCTCTGTAGAGGAAAGACGATGACAGTATGCTTAACTCACAGTGTTGTTATGAAGGTGGAATGAGATAATGCCTGTAAGAACAAAGGACTCAATGAGTGTTAGCTACTGTTATAAATGCTGTTATTAACAGCCACTAGTAATAGTGGATGATTCTAGCTGGCAGCTAGCTCAGCATCTATTTCCAAGAGGCTTTGCTATTCTGGTCCTGACCTTTCTTTCCTCCTGCTCTATTAGGGATGTGGCATGTTACAGTCTTTTCCTGAATATATAGTTTCAGAGTCCTGGGACATCTCTTCTTGAATGTCCAAGATCTACTGTATGGAGCATAACTCATAAGCAACATCATGTATAACACATGCTGTGGGCTTCAGAGTGTACTGGATTGTATTTCTGATAACCTTGGTAAGGTCAGATTGCTTCTCCAAGTCTTTGTGAGAAAAGAAGGATGTCTGCCTTTCACCTCCTTGTATTTCCATAGGATAAGATGCATTAATGGATATGATGCAATATAAAAATGAAGGTATTGTTTTTTGTCGTTGCTACTGTCGCTCTTGCAGAAACTGCAGGTTTCTTATCCGATATCTAATTTCCTCTTCTTCCTTTTAACAGCACCCGGGTTTTGTTCGTGGTGGTGATGCACTTCGCCTCTCCTATAGATAGGCAGCCATGTAACATGATACTAGCCAATGAGGTATAAGAAGAAATGACTGGGTTAGGCATCCCAGAAAGCTCTTTAAAGGAGGGAGTCTCACTTTGTACATTGCATTTTGCCCTTCCTGCCTGGTTCTTTCCGCATGGAACTTGGACGTGATGACGGATTTTGAACAGCCATCTTGCGGCCACGAGGTGACAAACTTGAGGATGAATGCTAATCGAAAATCAGGAGCCTGGATTCCTGACGGCATCATGGCAACATCATACTAGTTGTGGGCTTCCTAGCCCCTGACTTTGTGTTAAATGAGAACAAGAAGACTTTTACATAGTTAGAACAATATAACCTGAATTTTTTATTACCTGCCATCAGATGTAATCCTACCTAATACAATCTTTTGCAAATAAAATCCTACCTTCAAATGCTCATGGATTGCTGTGTAGCTTCCTTGCTAGTAAACAGTCCTAACCCTAATCATTGGGCCCAGGCTCTGCCTGCCTGAGTCCTATTTATCCTTAAATGTCAGCTCAGACATCACCCATCACCAATCACCTCCTGTTTTCCTGTCTCTTTTCTCTTCACTAGACAGGGAATTCGTTGAGGGCAGGAGTTCTACTGGTCCTGTTCTCTATTGTATCCTCACCACAGTGCCTAGAATGCAGTAGATGCTCAATAAATACTTGTTGACTGAAAGAGAATTCAACTCCATTTTTTGGACCAATCTTTCTTGATCAGAGGCAAATTAGCAAAAAAGGACTTCATACTTTATGAGAGTGATGGCAGAGATTGAGCATGTATATGGATGGATAATAAAATGTCCAAGAAGAAAGGGAAAAGGTAAGGAAGATTTCTGGAAATAAGTGCCCAGGAGCCTGTGGTTTCTTTAAAGAATTGCTTGGAGCGTAATCTGATGGGCACTCAATGGTTCTCTCAGACAGTAACGCAAAGGCATTGCCCCATCTCTTTTGTGCCCAGGAGAGCTAAAAGAGCAGCCCTCAGCCAGGTAGGGCCAGGAGAAAATTGAGTTCAGGGTTAGAAAGTCACATGAGGGATGTATGTCAAACACAGTTAGGTGGAGATGTTGACCCAGGCTGAAACGGCCAACAAGATTTGTCACCTGCCCACCTTTCCGTAGGGTAATACTCCCCAGACCTTCACTCTGGCAGTAAAATCTTCCCTGCCCTGTACGCAGCTAGCTGAGCCTGTGTTTATGGAACACACTCCAGAAAAGGGCCCCTGATAGAAGAAAAGGTCAGGAGAGGTTCCAGGGTAGGCCTTTGGGGAAGAAACTTCCAGGACATTGGGCTTAAAGTTAATCAAGAAAATAACCCTAGAGAACCTTCAGTCAGGTGTGCTAATGCCATCACGTTTTCATTCAGGGATGTTTTCAAAACACTGAACAATGAGCTCTTTATTCGTGCCAGTAAATGCTGAAGGAGGGTCAACTTCACTATCTCCCATTTTTATTATCTTCCATGAGACAGAAACTCAAGAGCAACGTGACTTGTCCCATGAAACAATTCAATGTGTATGTGTTTTCAAATTCTCTCTTTTACCTTTCAAAGGTCATTTTCTCAGAGGCAGAAATCATGGCTTATATGGATTTTCCTTTCATTCTGGGCCTGGCCTGTTGTGGATCCTTGATAAATATTATATATGCAGGTGATCATACTGCATAAAGCTGTAGCCTTGAGGCTAAGATAACTCCCACTCAGGATCAAGGAAGGAAAAGCTTCGCCTCCACGTGCCCTCTCACTGCTGGTCTGGGTCAAGAGAGATGCATTGAATTGACCCTCTACTGTGCCCTCACCATGTCCACTGCCAACGTCCCTTGGTTGGGGAGGCTGCCATTTGACTCAACAAGCCCATCGCCCTTGTGGGCGTTCTTTAGAGTAGACCCATGTGACAGGAGTCTGCTAGCATCTAAGAGGGCAGAAGTCAACAGAATTATCCAGAAAATTCCAAACATTAGCTCACACGCTCAGATCTACTTCCACAGAAGAACCCTCTAGTCTGAAGTCAGAAATAGTTGTCCATGTCATTGCTGGTCCAGCCAGCCATGCACGCTCACAGTTGGTCCTACACGTTTGACTTCAGGATTTACATTCAACCCAGGGTCTGAAGTAGTAGGATAACAATGTTTACAAATGACATGAAATCTGCAGAAAAACAGCCAGCATCCCTGGCTCAAATCTACTGTTATTATTAGCATGATCCTATGGACAGGCCATGAACAGAGACCTTGGGAAAACAGTTCTCGAATACATGTTGTTTTCTAAAGGGACAATGGAAACATTCTAAATGTGATTCATTTCTGCAAGAGCTTAGTATTCAAGGAGCCAACTGATATAAATACCCATTGTACAGGTGGAGAAACCTACATGCGGAGTTTCTCATGAAGCCCTGAACTGTTAGCTCTCTAGGACCCCCTGGAAGGGCGTGTGTGGGTCCACATCAGTCTCCCAGTGGTTCTCAACCAGAATTACAGTGAAGTTCTCCATTCTAGGTCGATTCTCAGCCTGCCTAGTTTATATTCATTGAAGCGCCATCAGCCAAAGAATTTTTTTTTTTTTTTTTTTTTAGCTGTACCGCATTGCATGCGGGATCTTAATTCTCTGATCAGGGATCAAACCCATGTCCCCTTCAGTGGAAGCCCAGAGTCTTAACCACCGGACCACCAGGGAAGTCCGAAAGAATATTTTTTTTTAACTCATTACATTTTAAATACTGAAACCAAGAATGCAAAAATGATAAATAAATCTGTCTTCTAGTACAAACATAAGACCACACTCACACACAAGCAGCCACCAGCCTGGAGGCGTCATATAGGAATGTAAGGCAAACACTTGCCTTCTGGTAACCTCTGAGTTTTCCTAGTTTAAGGGACTCCAGAGGTAACTAAGTAACTACTTAATTACTGTTGTATTAAGTAACTACTTAATCTAACCTCTCTTCTAAGGGGAGGAAGAGGTAGTCTACCGGCCCAGTCACAGGCCCAAGGCCCAAGAGGGCTCTAGAGTCAGGCTCTGGATTAGCTCCAAATTCTGAATCCTGGCTAATGCTCAGGAAGCCTGAGGGAAGGAAGTATATATTAAGCATTTGATGACTAACAAATATATATATATATATATATATATATATATATATATATATATATATTTTTTTTTTTTTTGCAGTATGTGGGCCTCTCACTGCTGTGGCCTCTCCCGTCGCGGAGCACAGGCTCCGGACGCGCAGGCTCAGCGGCCATGGCTCACGGGCCCAGCTGCTCCGCGGCACGTGGGATCTTCCCGGACCGGGACACGAACCCGCATCCCCTGCATCGGCAGGCGGACTCTCAACCACTGCGTCACCAGGGAAGCCCAAATATAACATATTTTTGGAAATGTTGGTTTCAACCTACTTAGGAAGCCCAAGTGTGGAGAGACTCACAGCAAGCATGGGGCCCAACACCTCCCCTCCATGAGAGTTTCCTCATCATCGAGGGTGCTGAGGGGGCCTGTGAAGAACTCTGAGGCCGCAGCTCAGAGAGATGATTTCAACTAGCTTTGGGTTCTTTCCTCACTGTTGCCTTTCACATGTGCATCTCGTTATCAGCTGAGTGTTCAGCAGGTCTTTTCCCCAGGCTTCCCTGAGGTGTGTGGGTCACACGGCCTGCGTGGGCAGGGGAACGAAATTTCCACTCTGGGCAGCTGAGGTGCACTTGTGTCATCTCTCTCCTGCGCCCCAGAGCGCCCCCCCGCCGCCACACTGCCTCTTCCCAGCCCTTCCCCTGCACCACCCCTGCTCCGGCCTTGCTCTCAGATCCAGGTGCTATCTTATCCCAACTTTTAGGGATATTCTTGGCCCCAAATCAGTTCTTGATCAGGGGCTGAGGAAGGACCGCTATGTCTCCACTTTCTCTCCAGAGAGTGCTCCTATTTCTTTCCTTGTCTCTCTCCTCTCTACCCTTCCCCCTGCAAAACTCCAGCGGTGGGCAGAATAATGACCACCATCCGCCCCAAAGATGTCCACCTACTCATCCTCAGAACATGTGAATATGTTACCTCACATGGCAAAAGGGATTTGCTGATGTGACTAAGTTAAATCTTTTTTTTTTGTTCGTTTTGCGGTACGCGGGCCTCTCACTGTTGTGGCCTCTCCCATTGCAGAGCACAGGCTCCGGATGCACAGGCTCAGCGGCCATGGCTCACAGACCCACCGGCTCCGCGGCATGTGGAATCTTCCCAGACCAGGGCACGAACTCATGTCCCCTGCATCGGCAGGCGGACTCTCAACCACTGCACTACCAGGGAAGCCCTAAGTTAAATCTTGAGACGAGGAAAGGAGCCTGAATTATCCAGGTGGATTCACTGACTGGATCCCAGTGTCCTTATACAAGAAAGGCAGGAGGATTAGTCACAGAAAGAGATGTGATGATGGAAGGAGAGGAGAGAGACAGAGAGAAAGAAGGGAAAGGTGGGAGAAGAAAGAGAGAGATTTTACGCTGTTGGCTTTGAAGATGGAGAAAGAGGCCACAGGCCAAGGAATGCAGGTGGCCTCTGGAAGCTGGAGGCCATAAGGAAAGGGATTCTCCTCAAGAGCCAAAAGGAACTAACCTCTCAACACCTTGATGTTAGTGAGACCCGTGCTGGACTTTGAATGCTCAGAACTGGAAGATAACACACTTGCACTGTTTTAAGCCACAAAGTTTGTGATCATTTGTTAGAACAGCAATAGGAAACGAATACACCTCCCAAAACAAATATATAGACGGCAAACGTCGGGAACACAGGAAGGTGGGAGGGCGGCCTACCAGAGCCTTTCTCTTCCTCATCTCCTCACTTCTCCTACCCAGTGTCACCTCAGTCTTGGCTCTGGTCCCCATCAGCATCTGTCTGCATCTAACCTCTGACCCCAGACCAACTCCCCCTCCAGACAATGCCTCTCCTACCTGGGTAAAACTTGCAGCAAAGGTCACACACAGACTCCCTTACCCCTTCTCCTCTGGCCACACTGCCTTCCAGGCAATCAGAGAAGAGCCACATCCTAGTTTACACACCAACAATCACAGAGGGTCAGAGGCAGCCCAGAAACCTGAGATAGATGCATTTGGTGCAACATCTTAGGGGAGAAAAGTGAATTCACTGACGTAATTATACGGAAAACATGTGTGAAGCATTACACCCAGGCCATTGCTTTGGACGCAAACTTCCATGTCAGAGATTCTGTGTGTGCCCAAAGACAAAGACTCAGATTCATGACTTAAGGAATGTGACCTTTAAAAAAAACACCTGCACCTGCCTCTTGCCCTTGTTACAACAGGAACCAAGATAAATACCAGCCTCCAAATTTCCTCTTACAAAATAACTGTGGTATTATTGTTCACGCTTTATTAAGCACCTTAAACGCTCTAAGAGAGTAACTCCTATACCCAAGACCCAGGGGTGCCCCTGGGCCGTCCACACGAGGAACATTCAGGAGCATGACAATGTGAGTGGACGAAGTAAGAGGTGGACAGGTGGAGTGGGTGATGTTGGCCACCATCAGGAGCAGTCAGACCAATGTTCTACCACCAGTGTGTGTACCTTGGCTGAAAAATTTGCAGAACAAATCGCTTGAAGGACAAAAGGTTTCCAAATTTCTCCTTTTAAGAACTTAGTTGAAAATACCTCACATCTCCTCAAAGGAGAGTTGGATGTTGCCAATTCTCGTACACAGAAAATTCTAAGAATCATGAGCCAAAGTGGGGGACATTTTCTCCTTTACATAAAAAGAGAAGCAGGGCTTCCCTGGGGGCGCAGGGGTTGAGAGTCCGCCTGCCGATGCAGGGGACGCGGGTTCGTGCCCCGGTCAGGGAAGATCCCACATGCCGTGGAGCAACTATGCCTGTGCACCACAACTACTGAGCCTGGGGTCTAGAGCCCATAAGCCACAACTACTGACCCACGTGCCACAACTACTGAAGTCCACATGCCTACAGCCCGTGTTCCAAAGCAAGAGAAGCCACTGCAATAAGAAGCCCACGCACCGCAACGAAGAGTGCCTCCACTTGGGGCAGACAGCAGAAGGAAGAAGAACTACAATCCTGCAGCCCATGGAACAAAAACCACATTCACAGAAAGATAGACAAGATGAAAAGGCAGAGGGCTATGTACCAGATGAAGGAACAAGATAAAACCCCAGAAAAAAAACTAAATGAAGTGGAGATAGGAAAACTTCCAGAAAAAAGAATTCAGAATAATGATAGTGAAGATGATCTAGGACTTTGGGAAAAAAATGGAGGCGAAGATTGAGAAGATGCAAGAAATGTTTAATAAAGATCTAGAAGAATTAAAGAACAAACAAACAGAGATGAACAACACAATAACTGAAATGAAAAATACACTAGAAGTAATCAATAGCAGAATAACTGAGGCAAGAAGAACGGATAAGTGACCTGGAAGACAGAATGGTGGAATTCACTGCTGCAGAACAGAATAAAGAAAAAAGAATGAAAAGAAATGAAGACAGCCTAAAAGACCTCTGGGACAGCATTGAACACAACAATATTTGCATTATAGGAGTCCCAGAAGGAGAAGAGACAGAGAAAGGACCCGAGAAAATATTTGAAGAGACTATACTTGAAAAGTTCCCTAACATGGCAAAGGAAATAGCCACTCAAGTCCAGGAAATGCAGAGAGTCCCATACAGGATAAACCCAAGGAGAAACACACCGAGACACATAGTAATCAAACTGGCAAAAATTAAAGACAAAGGAAAATTATTGAAAGCAGCAAGGGAAAAAAGACAAATAACATACATGGGAACTCCCATGAGGTTAACAGCTGATTTCTCAGCAGAAACTCTACAAGCCAGAAGGGAGTGGCATGATATACTTAAAGAGATGAAAGGGAAGAACCTACAACCAAGATTACTCTACCTGGCAAGGAACTCATTCAGATTCGATGGAGAAATCAAAAGCTTTACAGACAAGCAAAAGCTAAGAGAATTCAGCACCACCAAACCAGCTGTACAACAAATGCTAAAGGAACTTCTTTAAGTGGGAAACACAAGCAGAAGAAAAGGACCTACAAAAACAAACCCAAAACAATTAAGAAAAGGGTAATAGGAACATATATATCGATACTTACCTTAAATGTGAATGGATTAAATGCTCCAAACAAACGACACAGGCTCGCTGAATGGATACAAAAACAAGACCCATATATATGCTGTCTACAAGAGTCCCACTTCAGACCTAGGGACACATTCAGACTGAAAGTGAGGGGATGGAAAAAGATATTCCGTGCAAATGGAAATCCAAAGAAAGCTGGAGTACCAATACTCATATCAGATAAAATAGACTTTAAAATAAAGAATGTTACAAGAGACAAAGAAAGACACTACATAATGATCAAGGGATCAATCCAAGAAGAAGCTATAACAATTATAAGTATATATGCACCCAACATAGGAGCACCTCAATACATAAGGCAACTGCTAACAGCTATAAAAGAGAAAATCGACAGTAACACAATACTACTGGGGGACTTTCACAGCTCACTTACACCAATG
The DNA here is from genome assembly GCF_008692025.1 of Phocoena sinus. Classification (NCBI taxonomy): domain Eukaryota; kingdom Metazoa; phylum Chordata; class Mammalia; order Artiodactyla; family Phocoenidae; genus Phocoena; species Phocoena sinus. The sequence continues at coordinate 74,457,291 of NC_045767.1, forward strand.
GACAGATCATCCAAACAGAAAATTAATAAGGAAAGACAAGCTTTAAGTGACACAATAGACCAGATAGATTTAATTGATATTTATAGGACATTCCATCCAAAAACAGCAGATTACACTTTCTTCTCAAGTGTGCATGGAACATTCTCCAGGATAGATCACATCTTGGGTCACAAGTCAAGCCTCAGTACGTTTAAGAAAATCATATCAAGCATCTTTTCTGACCACAACGCTATGAGATTAGAAATCAATTACAGTGAAAAAAAGGTAAAAAACACAAACACATGGAGGCTAAACAATACGTTACTAAATAACCAAGAGATCACTGAAGAAATCAAAGAGGAAATAAAAAAATACCTAGAGACAAGTGATAATGAAAAGACAACAATCCAAAACCTATGGGATACAGCAAAAGCAGTTCTAAGAGGGAAGTTTACAGCTATACAATCCTACCTCAAGAAACAAGAGAAGTCTCAAATAAACAATCTAACCTTACACCTAAAGGAACTAGAGAAAGAAGAACAAACAAAACCCAAAGTTAGCAGAAGGAAAGAAATCATAAAGATCAGAGCAGAAATAAATGAAATAGAAACAAAGAAAACAATAGCAAAGCCAATAAAACTAAAAGCTGGTTCTTTGAGAAGATAAACCATTAGCCAGACTCATCAAGAAAAAGAGGGAGAGGACTCAAATCAATAAAATTAGAAATGAAAAAGGAGAAGTTTCAACAGACACAGTAGAAATACAAAGCATCCTAAGAGACTACTAGAAGCAACTCTATGCCTATAAAGTGGACAACCTGGAAGAAATGGACAAATTCTTCGAAGGGTATAACTTTCCAAGACTGAACCAAGAAGAAATAGAAAATATGAACAGACCAAACACAAGTAATGAAATTGAAAGTGTGATTAAAAATCTTCCAACAAACAAAAGTCCAGACCAGATAGCTTCACAGGTGAATTCTATCAAACGGTTAGAGAAGAGCTAACACCTATCCTTCTCAAACCCTTCCAAAAGATTGCAGAGGAAGGAACACTCCCAAACTCATTCTATGAGGCCACCATCACCCTGATACCAAAACCAGACAAAGGTACTACAAAAAAAGAAAATTATAGACCAAAATCACTGATAATATGGATGCAAAAATCCTCAACAAAATACTAGCAAACAGAATCCAACGATGCATTAAAATGGTCATACACCATGATCAAGTGGAATTTATCCCAGGGATGCAAGGATTCTTCATATACGCAAATCAATCAATGTGATATACCATACTAACAAATTGAAGAAGAAAAACCATATGCCCATCTCAATAGATGCAGAAAAAGCTTTTGAAAAAATTTAACACCATTTATGATAAAAACTCTCCAGAAAGTGGGCATAGAGAGAAACTACCTCAACATAAATAAAGGGCATATACCACAAACCTACAGCAAACATCATTTTCAATGGTGAAAAACTGAAAGCATTTCCTCTAAGATCAGGAAAAAGACAAGGATGTCCACTCTCGCCACTATTATTCAACATAGTTTTGGAAGTCCTAGCCATGGCAATCAGAGAAGAAAAAGAAATAAAAGGAATACACATTGGAAAGGAAGAAGTAAAACTGTCACTGTTTGCAGATGACATGATACTATACATAGAGAATCCTAAAGATGCCACCAGAAAACTACTAGAGTTAATCAATGAATTTGGTAAAGTTGCAGTATTCAAACTTAATGCACAGAAATCTCTTGCATTCCTATACAATAATGATGAAAAATCTGAAAGAGAAATTAAGGAAACGCTCCCATTTACCACTGCAACAAAAAGAATAAAATACCTAGGAATAAACCTACCTAGGGAGACAAAAGACCTGTATGCAGAAAACTATAAGACACTGATGAAAGAAATTAAAGATGATGCCAACGATGGAGAGATATACCATGTTCTTGGATTGGAAGAATCAACATTGTGAAAATGACTATACTACGCAAAGCAATCTACAGATTCAATGCAATCCCTATCAAATTACCGATGGCATTTTTTACAGAACTAGAACAAAAAATCTTTAAATTTGTATGGAGACACAAAAGACCCCGAACAGCCAAAGCAGTCTTGAGGGAAGAAAACGGAGCTGGAGGAATCAGACTCCCTGACTTCAGACTATACTACAAAGCCAGAGTAATCAAGACAATATGGTACTGGCACAAAAACAGAAATATAGATCAATGGAACAGGATAGAAAGCCTAGAGATAAACCCACACACATATGGTCAACTAATCTATGACAAAGGAGGCAAGGATATACAATGGAGAAAAGACAGTCTCTTCAATAAGTGGTGCTGGGAAAACTGGACAGCTACATGTAAAAGAATGAAATTAGAACACTCCTTAACACCATACACAAAAATAAACTCAAAATGGATTAAAGACATAAATGTAAGACCAGATACTATGAAACTCTTAGAGGAAAACATAGGAAGAACACTCTTTGACATAAATCACAGCAAGATCTTTTTTGACTCACCTTCTAGAGTAATGGAAATAAGAACAGAAATAAACAAATGGGACCTAATGAAACGTCAAAGCTTTTGCACAGCAAAGGAAACCATAAACGAGACAAAAAGACAACCATCAGAATGGGAGAAAATATTTGCAAATGTATCAATGGACATAGGATTAATCTCCAAAATATATAAACAGCTCATGCAGCTCAATATTAAAAAACCAAACCACTCAATCCAAAAATGTGCAGAAGACCTAAATAGACCTTTCTCCAAAGAAGACATACAGATGGCCAAGAGGCACATGAAAAGCTGCTCAATATCACTAATTATTAGAGAAATGCAAATCAAAGCTACAATGAGGTATCACCTCACACCAGTTAGAATGGGCATCATCAGAAAATCTACAAACAACAAATGCTGGAGAGGGTGTGGAGAAAAGGGAACCCTCTTACTCTGTTGGTGGGAATGTAAATTGATACAGCCACTATGGAGAACAGTATGGAGGTTCCTTAAAAAACTAAAAATAGAATTACCATATGACCCAGCAATCCCACTACTGGGCATATACCCAGAGAAAACCATAATTCAAAAAGACACATGCACCCCAATGTTCATTACAATAGCCAGGTCATGGAAGCAACCTAAATGCCCATCGGCAGACGAATGGATAAAGAAGAGGTGGTACATATATACAATGGAATATTACTCAGCCACAAAAAGGAACGAAATTGGGTCATTTGGAGAGACGTGGATGACTCTAGAGACTGTCATACAGAGTGAAGTAAGTCAGAAAGCGAAAAACAAATATCGCATATTAATGCATATATGTGGAATCTGGAAAAATGGTACAGATGAACCCGTTTGCAGGGCAGAAACTGAGACACAGATGTAGAGAACAAACGTATGGAAACCAAGGGGGGGAAGCAGCAGGGGTGGTGGTGGTGGTGGTGAGATGAATTGGGAGATTGGGATTGACATGTATAGCCTGATGTGTATAAGATGGACGACTAATAAGAACCTGCTGTATAAAAAAATAAATAAAAGAAAATTTTTAAAAAAGAGTAGCCCCTGCTCACCACAACTAGAGAAAGCCCGCACGCAGCAATGAAGACCCAGCACAGCCAATAAATAAATAAATAAATAATATAAATAAATTTAACAACAACAAAAAAGGTAAGCCATTGCCCTCCAGGGAATCTTTTTGGGGATCAGGAGCCTCAGAGAAAGCTGCCCATCAGATTTTCCAGTATCTTTCACATTTCAAATGGACACAAATGAACTAAGCCAATCACAAAAGTACAGGCGTTGAATGACGCTTCTTATATGAGGTTCCTAGAGCAGTCAAATTCATGGAGACAGAAACTATTGTAGAATGGCGATTGCCAGCGGCTGGAGAGGAGGGAATGGGAGTTTTTTTGTGTTTGTTTGTGTGTTTGTTTTAATGGGTATGAAGTTTTCGTTCTAGAGGATGAAAAGAGTTCTGGAGATGGATGGATGGTAGTGGTGGACGCAGAATTATATGAATATACGTAATGCCACTGAACTGTATACCGAAAATGGTAAATTTTATGTGATGTATATTTTAACAAAAAACCCCAGTCCTATTAACGCACACACGCAACTCACAGCCCACAACTCTACCACCTACTGTTTCCTCACCCTGAACCACAGCCATTAATACCTAAGACCTTTCTTATTTTGAATGACTCCTTCCATCGGTTGCAGAGCAGAAGGCAGAGAAACAGGCATCTCGGGAAGCAGCCGGGCCCTGGAACACCCCACCCTTCCAGCGGCCGCCCTGAGGGCGGGGCTTCACTGGATTGGCCGAGGAGAAGCCCCTCCCTACCTCATTTGAAAGTGATGGTCAAGGTCGCAGCGCTGCAGGACCTGTGCGCAGTGCTCTGTGAACGGGCAGGTCACCAGCAGCTTGTTGAGGAGCTTGTTGACCAGGATGCTCGATTTCTTGCAGTGCTGCAGGATCACAGGCTTGCGATCCACAGGGCAGAAGTCCTTCTCCACCAGGAAGTTGGTGAGGCAGAGTGTGCAGTAGGTGTGTCCGCAGGGAGTGTCCAGAGGGTCCAGCAGGGCTTGCAGGCAGATGTGGCAAATGAGGTCATCGTCCACTTCTTCCGTGTAGGTGTAGAAGTGGTTTTCCTCAGGGGGGTGGGCTTGGCCGCACACCACACACAGGGGGGCAGGGATGGCGTCTGGGTCCTCAGCAGGGTCCAGCTGGTTCATGGTTGACTGGGAGGGGGCAGGGCAGTGTGACAGGAAACCGACCCAGGAAAATGATGTATCCTCCGGAGAGAATCAAGATCTTCTAGGAGCCATCCACAAACCTAAAAGAGAACAAGACTGCTCATCTTGGTTATGGATGGGAGGCGGTGCTGCCAGGGGACAGAACTGCGCCGTGACTCAGAAGGCCAGGGCTGAGTGCCCACTCAGGTGACTGACATGACCTGGGGCCAGCAGCCTTGCCTCCTTATGCCTCAGTTATCCCAGCAGGAATAATATTTCCCTTTAACGTCCTCATGTTGGTGTAGCGAAAATTACCGGGGTAAGATCTGGGAAATGTCCAGAAATACACCCTATGAAATGTAATTTGTTAATAAAATAGCCCAGTGATTTATAAAATTCTGTCAGAGCAGGACAAGAAGAAAACCAGTTAACGCTCTGACGGCTTTCTCGTATCTGTCTTCCCTACCGTCCTCCAAAACTCAGAAAATATAGGACCTCAGAGTCTTCAGCTAAATCATCTGAGAAGAAATGAGAGCTCTTTGGGCAGTTGTATTTTTATGATGACGAAAGCATTGTTTTCTTCTGTATGTCTTTCATTTACTCAGTCATGTAGTGGTAAAGTGGCTTCTGGAGCCACACTGCCTGGGCCAATCCCACCACCACTGTGCGCCAATGATTTAAGCCTCTGTTTCCATGTCTGTAAAGTGGGGATAATAACAGACTACCTCAGAGGGTTGTTGTGACGATTAAATGAGATATGAGGCATAAAGCTCTTAGAATTATGCCTGGAATATAGTAAGTGCCCAATAAATATGAATTATTCTTACATGTATTTGTTACTGAAGTCCTTCTGTCTCCAGTCTAGCTCAGTTGGCCTGGAAACTGAAAGCTATAGTTCCTCTAAGGGGTCTTTTTTTTTTTTTGCGGTACGCGGGCCTCTCACCGTTGTGGCCTCTCCGGCCGCAGAGCACAAGCTCCGGACGCGCAGGCTCAGCGGCCATGGCTCACGGGCCCAGCCACTCCGCGGCATGTGGGATCTTCCCGGACTGGGGCACGAACCCACGTCCCCTGCATTGGCAGGTGGACTCTCAACCACTGCGCCACCAGGGAAGCCCTAAGGGGTCTTTTTGCTTTGTTCTCCTAGTTGTCTTTCATTCAATTATATATATATATTTTCAAACTAGCAGAATACTCTCACACTATGTATTTTCCTTTAGTATCAGAGTTTAAAATGGAGTTTTCAACATCTAGGAAGTCTCCTGATCAGTCAATAAACATACTTTTTGGTCTTCAGTCCTTTTTGTTAATGAGCTGCAGTAATGTGAGATGAGTAACAATGATAATCATAAACATCTCTGTTTTCAAAAAACATTTTTTGAGCGCCAACCTTGAGCTAGGTAATGAGCTAGCTATGGGGGAGACTTTCAAGAGAGCTTTAAAGGACATGCCTGCCCTCATGGAGTCCCCAGGCCGGAGGAGGTGGACATGAACACAGTAATGAGAAGCCCGGGTAAGCAGTGCAAACAGAGGTCAGCGCTAGGGGACTCTGGGTCAACGCTCATGACAACAAAGAATCCCGCAATACCCCAGCCCCCAACTCAACTTTCTTCTTTTCTGAAAGTAAATAAAATAACTTTAAGCTTGCCACAGGAAAATAAGGACACATGAATAACCTAACAGGAAACTAGCCACGTTTGGAAACAGCACAGCAGTCATAAACTGCCTTGCAGTTTTTTCTTTTTCTTTTCAAATAAAGTCCGAGGTTGTTTGTACAAACATAGCCTTATCTCCAAAAGAAAATACATTGACTTCAACCTTTCACTGAGTCAGCTTCGTGTTTACATTTCTGTGCTGCAGTAATATGGCTTGAAGAACGCTCTGGTCAAGAGGTAGAAGTAAAGTACCTGAAGGTGAAACATTTAGAAATCATAGCATTTTATTTAGCATCAGAAGAGACCACAGGCAGCTAAGGTAGAGGGTGCAGGAGGGGGTGAAGTTGTTTCTAGTCAAATTTCATGGAAACCTACACAGCTGCTCTTTGTCGTCAAGGCTGATAGAAGGTACTGGAACCACACAGGAAATGCTTTAAGTGGCATGAAAAACGGTTGAAAAATAAACATGAAAATGGAAATGGGCCACCCAAAGGTTATCATCTGCTATAGGAAAAGAAGTTCACATATTTTGAACTAAAGCTCTAGATATTTAGACCTGGAAGAGTTGGGTCAAATACTCTCACGTGTTCTTTCTTGTTGTGCAGTACTGGAGACTGCTAGGAATGCAGGTGATAGCTCTGGTTGGACAAGTGGAAAAAAAAACAACGTCCCATTTCTAGGCCATTCCCTTGTTGGTGAAAAGGTGGAGTTGGACCAGAGCTTTGGTTTTCACTCTGCTCTGGAAGGGGTGTCAGTTGCCTCAGGGTCTTCCAGGGAACGGAAGGGGGATGGTGGGCTGTGTCCACTTTTCCACTCCACCCAGACCCAGCTCCGCTTTTATTTCACACGTTAGATTCCTCATAATATTTGGTTCAAAGCACCGTGGCTTAAGTTAAAAAAAAAAAAAAAAAAGGCAAACCATCAGACTAGATACTATGAAATCCCTTTCAGAAATAGAGTTCTATGTAGCTGTGCTAATAAAGTGGAGGTGTTTTATTTTGGGGTGGTTGGCTTCTGGGAAAATCTTTTTTTTTTTTTCTTTATAACAGCTTTTTGAGTATGCCAGGCACCATGTACCAAGTACTATGCTGGGGCCTTATATATATTATGTTATTTAATCCTTACAAATCCCCAGGGATTTTGTTTTGTTTTTAATTTAACAGATGAGGAAACTGAGGTGCAGTAGGTAAGTAACTTGTCAGTTGCACAAGAAAAGAAACAAACCAGCAAGGGCTCCTGACTCCTTACTGCTCTTCACCATTTTGCCACTTTTCTCCCAGCATCTTTTTTTGATTATGACCAGTGAGAATCCCAAAATGTAACTAACTAAATAAAAGAGCCCCAGGAAATGAGAAGGTGAAAAATCTCTTTAGGCCACATCGCAGATGGGTTTTCCCAAGATCTCTGAATAAAAAGATTCTTTGACTTTACTGAGTGTTAAAATGCCTGACACAGGATGAGTGAATTGGGGCGAGCAAAAACGGCAGGTTTTAGCTCCAACGCTAATTTGTTTTTGTTTTCTTTTTTTTTTATCTGAGACCAATTTGAAGTCCCTAGCAATGGTCCCTATGAGAAAACCAGATTCTTCACGTAATATTAATGTAAACACTGCTGTATATATTTTTCAACTTCGCTTTAGACTAAATAAAGCCTATATGAATAGACACAGATTAAAAGAGCACTGGCTGACAGTTTGGGCTCTAAAGAAAGAACTAGGTATACTTTAAAAAAATATGATTCATATAATTTACCTGACGTTTCTTATTTCCAGTTTACATCTTATAAGCATGTATGATGTATTATGTTTTGAGACATATATGTGCCTTACTGATGAACTGGGAGGAAATTATCAAAAATCATTAAGGCTTAAAAGGTAAACTCTTTTCTCCCCTAAAAGTGAGCGAGAGGGCCTATCCATCTGCATCAGTCAATGTGTCAGCTGTCAGCACCCTGATCCTGGCTGGGGTAAGGCACGAGAGCTGCAGGGTGGCTTTTTTGCAGTTTGGAGTGAAAAAGAGCAGGAAGTAGATTGCCTCCTTGGGTGTGTGGTTTGGGGTGGAACTCTTATTCTGCCTTGATACAATGCTCTTGTGACTTAGGAACCATTTTTTCCTCCTTCTCCTCTTATGTGGGGGTGGAAGAGACACCCGAGGGACTTTTATAGAGATGTGTAGTCCACCAATGTCACGCCAGGAAGTGCCAGGGAAAATAACAAAATCTCCATTTCTGTTTGTCCTTAATCGCTGCTTCCTTTCCCACTGGTTTATCTTGCCTGAAATCTGTCCAGAACTTTTTCTACCTAACTTTCAAATTCTAAACGTTTGTGGCTTGTCAACAAAGATACATTTCATAGCAAATGTGAATCAGCACCATCCCCAGCCAAGAGGGTCGTTAGAGGTCATAGGTACACTGTCGCCTGAGCTGGAAAATTCAACAGACTGAAGACTTAATATCCTTAAGAACAGGCTTCAGGAGGGAGATTAAGAGGTATAAACTTCCAGCTACAAAATGAAGGTGTCAGGGGGTGAAATAATATAGTCAATAATAATGTGTAGTATCTTCATATGGTGACATATCCTAACTAGATTATCGTGGTGAACATCTTGTAATGTCTAGAAATATCAAGTCACTATGCAGTGTACCAGGAGCTAACATGGTGCTGTAGGTCAATCATACTTCAACAAATTCAGAGAAAAAGAGGTCAGATTTATGGTTACCAGAGTGGGGGGAAGGGGGGGTGGGTCAAGGTGGTCAAAAGATACAAATTTCCAGTTATAGGATAAATACGCACTAGGGATGTAATGTACGACATGATTAATAAAGTCAACACTGCCATATGTTATATATTAGAGAGTAAATCCTAAGAATTCTCATCACAAGGAAAACAATTTTTTCCTTTATTTTATATCTATATGAGACGATGAATGCTCACTAAACTTACTGTGGTAATCATTTCATGATGCATGTATGTCAAATTATAATGCTGTATACTTTATACAGTACTGTATGTCCATTACATCTCAATAAAACTGGATGATAAAAAAGCACACGCACAAAAGAACAGCCTTTGGGATATAGCCTATTTGGAAGTAGAAAAACATTTGTATGAGATAACCTATCAGAACAATGGGGTCCCTGGTGGCTACTGTCCCACTAAGTTTCCTTTAAATGCACACTGCCTTTATAGAAAATGGTTATCTGACGTAGTCAGGATAATCCATATACTCCACTTTGGAAAGGTGCTATAAACATGTCATCTGGCAGGCTGCACTGACAATTTCACATTTTCCTTCTACTGAAAGGTCAAGACATGACTCTAAAGCATCTCTTGAATAGTTGCATGAGTCACACGTGCTATTCAAACAATAGTAACGGGACCTCATAATATTAAAAAGAATGTATCCTTGTAGTCAAATGGCAGTGTGTCTCGCATTGGTACTTTACCCTTGACAAACACGAATCATGGTAGCCAGAAACTTTTTGGGTTGAAAGGGAGCCTTGAGAGATGGTCCTTAGATGAAATAGCCTTTATTACTTTATAAAATAGATCATTCTTCCTTTGGATACCTCTAATCTCCTAGGGAGGGAAAGTCCATATATTGACCAAAAATTTGCCTCCCTGGAACTCACCCACCCCCTCATGGGTGCCATTTAGAATATGTCTAATTCCTTAAATCCCTCAATTATATGAAGACAGCCCCCAAGCCCTCCCCTAGGTTCAGTAGCCTTAGGGTGCATCTGACATTCCTTCAGGTTTCCTTCAGACTCCAAAAGGCTGACCACACTCTCCTGCAAGCTCCCAACTTAACAGTGTCCTCCCTACAAGGTATGGATAGCAACCAGGACAGAATGAAGCGGGAATGAACCAACTGCTCCCACAGCCAAAGACTGCATCTGCTTTCTTGGTGGCGATACACGCCCCGGCTGTTGCTGCAGTCCTGTCGGGGCTGAGCACAGGACACTGCCCTGAGGCCTGAAGGAATCTATTAGCAATTCTTGGCCACAGAGGGAAAAAAAAAATGAAGGGTAATAAAGTAGAGAAGTAAATACTTTTAAAAGCAAAAGCAAGGGCTAGGAACAGTTTAGAATATGCAAAGATATTTAGTGGCATTAGTTAGACTGATATAAACAGCATAAAGTCCTTAATGGCTAAACAGTTCCAGTATTAGAATTCTCAGTGTATAATCTGATCTGAAGAACGGATGGTATTTGGGGAATTCGGAGCTCTCCCATTTGTCTGCAAGCATTCCTTTATTTTGACAACTCTTGTTGTCCTAAAATATCCTGACATATGTAACACAAAAGAAATGGAAATCATTGAAAGAAATGGTAAATCCGAGATAATTTTTCCTATGCAGGGCATAAACATTGATGACCCTTCACTGAAATTCACTAATAAATGAAAAAATTAAAATAGTGGCAGGCCAAGGGCAGCTGACGGAGGGGTGGGCGATGGGATGAACTAGAAATCCTGAAGCTCCACATGCTCTTTGAGAAGGAAAGTGTGTGAGGAGGCTTATTAGTCAGGCACCTTGGACCATTAGCTCTCCCCTTATCTGTCAGAAAGCCTTGCTTCTGGAAAATTCCTACTTAGCCTATGACAAACAGTGTCAGAAAAAAATCCACTGAAGACATTCCTAAATAACAGATACTTTTATCCTATCAGCACTACGTGGTCCGTGTTGCAGCCTAAGGCAAAAGGAAATGTGAGTACTGATATACATGTTTTTGTGTATTTTTTTTAATGGTTAATTTTTCCCCAGATCATTAAGACAGTTGAAAAAATGTGGGAAACACGAAAAGTATGTATATTAAATGTACAACGTTATTTTAAGTTTAAATATTTTACTTATACTAAAACCAAAATTTTTTCCCCATAGTTTCATTTTCCTGGCTTTAAAGGAAGCAAACCCATCAATACTATTTTCAAAATCTACCTCTTTGCCTATCTGATTTTCAGTTGAGGAAATTGACTTTTTTTTTTTTTTTTTTTTTTTTTACGCGGGCCTCTCACTGCCATGCCCTCTCCCGTTGCGGAGCACAGGCTCTGGACGCGCAGGCTCAGCGGCCATGGCTCACGGGCCCAGCCGCTCCGCGGCATGTGGGATCTTCCCGGACCGGGGCACGAACCCGTGTCCCCTGCATCGGCAGGCGGACTCTCAACCACTGCGCCACCAGGGAAGCCCGAAATTGGCATGTTTGACAAAGTGATAATCTTAAATAACCTTTAGATAACTTGAGCTACCAATCCTTGTCTTTATTTAAATTCTGATCACCATGGATTTTTTTGCATTAATTTTGGTTTTTAAAAATAATACATTAAAATATTATCTATAGGGATTACTAAGTATTTTTTGGTGCCCCCTTAAAATCTGCACCCTAAGGTGAACGCCGCATTTGCCCCACCTACTCATGGCCCTGTCACTGTTATTTTTAGAGACTCAGGTAGAGAGAGTAGGGTGTTGAGGCTGTGGTTAGGACCCAGATCAGCTTCCAACACCTCCTGTGGGCCTCAATCTTTTCCTTGCACCGGCCCTGGTTCCCAGCCAGGTGCAACGGCAAAAGTGGAGAACTACAACCTTGTCACAGGTGTGCCACTAAATTTTAACCAAGGTCTAAATTGACTGCTCTGATTGTTATACTTGATAGAGGCCACCAGGTGAGCCATTTGCTGAAGGGCTCACGAGGCAAGAGGAAGAACTGGCTTCAAATGAGAGGAAGAAAGTGTAACCTACAGCCAGGTCCCCAAAATGATCACAAAACTATTGGATCCTGAAAGAGCTTTGTTCTGTGAGTGTATAAGAGAGCCCAGTCAAGTGATAGAAACCGTCCTCTAGAGCAAGGACACTGTGGCTATACAAACAGCATGAGACTCTGCTCTACTGTAGTCAGTGTGCTTCATAATTTTTGCTGACTTATTTAATGTTCCAAATCTTTGAATCCCTTCAACCAACCTTAATGTTTTACAGTGTGTCTCAAACACGTAAAGACTTAGAATCCCTTAGTCTTTCCCTTCAAGAAACTATGCTTGTGGGGTTGGGGGGGAGGGATAAACTAGGAGGTTGGGATTAACATATACACACTACTATATATAAAATAAATAACCAACAAGGATCTACTGTATAGCACAGGGAACTATATTTAATATTTTCTAATAACCTATAAGGGAAGAGAATCTGAAGAAGAATATATATATTACTGAATCGCTGTGCTGTACACCTGAAACCAACACGATATTGTAAATCAACTATCCTTCAATTAAATTTTTTTTTTTAATCCAAGATGAATTAGCCATTCAAACAAAACTGAGCTTAAGGTTTTCCTGTTGTTGATGATACTTTAAAATCTGGATGAAGCTGCGCAGGGCAGAAAGGCTGCAGAGTTGGTTTGAAACTGGTCACTAAAGCCACACCTCAGTTCAGAGATCACAGTCACAGTCACAAACACCATCTGGGACCATGAAGACCAGAAATACACCCACAGAGGAATAGGGTGGACTAGTGCCAATAAATTCTTCACATCAGTGGCCTCGTCTCTCTTTCTAAAATGATTATCCAGCAGGCATGTTTGTCTAACCACTGCCATAGCTCTGGCTTCAACTCCTAAATTAGATTATTGGGGGAAAGTAATTGCCAAAGTTAGGGCAAACTCTATCTTCCTCTATTAAACAAAGTAAATTTACAGTTACATTTTGAATTATAGATAAATTATGTGAGACTGGGAGATATCAAAGTGCCATCAGTTTTTTTATAAATACCAACTGGTGGCGCAGTGGTTGAGAGTCCGCCTGCCGATGCAGGGGACGCGGGTTCGTGCCCCGGTCCGGGAAGATCCCACATGCCGCGGAGTGGCTGGGCCCGTGAGCCATGGCCGCTGAGCCTGCGCGTCCGGAGCCTGTGCTACGCAACGGGAGAGGCCACAACAGTGAGAGGCCCGCGTACCGCAAAAAAAAAAAAAAAAAACAACTGTGAACTAAGGTGTATAAGAGGATGAAGAAATGCTCTGTGGGCTATTCCTTAGCTTATAGACACCTATGTAATAGGGAGAAGTTAGTGCTTTAGTGACCTGAATAAAAATAGTCACACATGGGATAAAAACTGTCTTTGAGCCAAGAGCCTAGGTTGGAAGTGGAGGCTGGGAAGGCAGGGGCGCCATATGCATTGCAGAGGGCAGACAGAGGGAACAGAGGGAGGGCAGGTGCGTATGAGCTGCCGCAAAGGTCAAGGTGAGCTCTGCTCCTACTTAATATCTAAATCAGTGTTCTCGGAGAGAGCAAGCAATTCATTAACGCAGTCTGTGAATGACACTAGTCTGCATAGGGTTGCCAACACTAGAAAAGACAGAAAAAAATATATATAAATGGTCTTTAAAGAAGCTGAAATGTGGTCAGGAAATGAAAGAACTGAACTAAAAGGAGACAATGTAATATATCTGGAGTCAATAACTGAGAACATAGATGTTCAGGAAGTGGGAAAAACAAAGGAAGTGTTAAGTGAGAAGAGTCCCGGGTGGCAAGCCAATCAGATGCAAGTTTTAGAAGTTAGTGATGGACTTTCCCAAGCCCGAGGAGCTTTGCCTCTCTTGACAGATTTTACCGTCTTTCCCCTGGGGTGTCACGGCACCACCTTTAAAACTTGGGTTTGTTTGTAGGAACTCTGGCCCAGAAGAGACATCCTTCCAGTTCCTGGTCTACCAACACGGTGAACTGGGGCAGACACCCCGCCAACAACAAAAATGAAAGTAGAGTATTTTGCACTGACCAAGGGCTCTGTTCATGCAGCTATTTGCTATAGGGTCCTGGGCAGTACTGATGGCAGAGGAGAAACATGGTAAAGAAGCAGGCTGGCCTTCTTCCACTCAAGGCTGAAACACATACTCGGGAAACGCTTATGGTTTTTTTAAACAGATAACCAAGCTTTAAGGAAGGAAGGACAAGGTGGAGGAAGGTATTTGAATTCTCAACATTTTTCTACTGTTTCAATTCTACAGGTGTTCACGTATCATCTATTACCTGCCTGACATGTGTCTGCATTTCTGTGGGAGTTCCCACAGCAATTCAACTTCATCCTCAATGAGTTTAAGTCTATTATGAAAATGGAGCTTACGTATAGGAAAAAAAAAAAAAAGTTAAAACACTGCAAGAGAATCCACAATGAGTATGGTCCTCCAAAATAGAAGCCAGGGACGCAAGCGCGGAGGGAAAGGAGCAAGAGGGCAGCGTAGTCTGGCCCAGAAGAGTCAAGGAAAATTCATGGAACAGATGGTCCTCAGGGAGGATCATGAAAGATAAATGGGATTTGGGCAAGTGGGAAGAAATCCAGGTGGGAGGAAGAACCTGAGCAAATTCCTCAATCAAGGAAGAGGAATCCACTCGCTGGTGTCTGATGTTCCCAGATGACGATCTGTATTTGAGATTTTAAAATCATTTAGAAGTCACAGGATTTTGAGTTGGGTAATGATGTTGGATTCTCACCAAGTGCAAGAAGCCTCTTTACAACATCCCAGACAGAGGACCTACCAGCTTCTGTTTGAAACACCTCCAGTGATGGGGAGCACATCAGTTTGCCAACTGAATGCTTCCCTCTTGTTAGTATGACCTTTGGCTCTTGTTACGCCTTTCAGTGTAACATAGATCACATTCATTCCCTCTAACCATGACAGCCCCCCAAATTAAAGACAGCATTGTGGTTTCTCTCTTGTCTTTTTGTCTCTGGTTCTTCCAGTTGTCTTCCTGGGTAGTCCAGGTAGTGGTCAAGTGTCCACCCAGGATGCCCTCTAGTTTGTTAAGGTCCCTTTGAAAACATGGCTCCTGGAAGTGAAAATTTGTGGTTTGGGCTCAGGGTTCAGTGGAATAATCACTTCCTCAACCAGGATATTACTTGTCTATCAAAGCAACCTAAAATGACCTTTACTGATTTGCTTTTGTAGATAAATTACACTATTGACTAAAAACATTCAGTAGGTCTTTAGAATATAAAACACTTAACTATTGTACTTTGAACATAGGAATAAATAATGGTAGTGGTGAAGGCTGCCAATTCTAACTCTCCTTGCTGGATTCTGCACAATATTTCAGCCTCTAAGTGGAGAAGGAATTTCTCTATAAGTAGTGGGAGGGGTCTCTGTGAAGGAATGTCCCCCCAAAAGATATACCCATATCCTAACCCCCAGAACTTGTGAATGTGACTTTATTAGAAAAAGTCTTTGATGATGTAATTAAGTTAAAGATCTTGAAATGAGATCATCCTGGATTATCTGATTTATCCTAAATCCAATGACAAGTATCTTTTTAGGAGACAGAAGAAAAGACACAGATACAGAGGAGAGGGTGATGTGAAGACAGAGATAGAGACTGAAGGGATGCAGCCATAAGCCTGGAACACCTGGAGGCACCAGAAGCTGGAAGAGGCAAAGAAGGATTCTTTCCTGGAGCTTCCAGAGGAAGCAAGGCTCTGCCAACACCTTGATTTCAAACTTCTGGCCTCCAGAACTGTGAGAAAATAAATCTGTGCTGTTTTAAGATGCCAAGTTTCATTCGTTACAGCAGCAATATGAAATGAATACAGGGTCTCTGTATTTCCAGCGGTATTCCCCAGGAATGGGGTACATATTCCGCAGGATCCTCTCCAACGCTTGTCTACACGGTTTAGGGTTTAGGGACAACATGCTGAGTGGCAGCCACTTAGATAGCTACATACTTAGAGATAGCAGTTCTGCCCTGGCATAAAAACCTAATAATTTTCTTTTAATCCATTACTAAGTTAGAACACAGATGTCTTCAGAGATGACTGTTAAACCAAATTTGCTAGGGCCCCAAAGGGGAAAAAAGACTACAGGTAGAATAGCTGAATTTGTATGTGTGCTGTGGAAGACATAATACAAGCATAATGATAATAATTAATGAGGCGTTTGAAAACACCAAATGACTCATGTATTAACATGAGTATGCAGAAGCCTAAGCGCTCAGCGTACTATTCAAACAGGCCATGTGACTGACCGAAGGAGTCATGAGCAAGTTATGTAAATCATCTCAACAAACAGCAAGGACATATTTAGTCCTCACCATCATATGTGTGCTGTTGTCATGCTCTGCGCCAAGAGGCTGCTAAAGAAAATTCCCGGAGAGTTTCCACTCTGCTGTTGGTGAAGTCTTTTATGTCCTTGTGACAAATGCATCAAAGACAAGAAGCGACTAAGAGTCATTGGAAAATAATGGTGGAATTTAAGTCCACACATTTCAAGTCACATACTGGTGATACTAAAAAAAAAAAGTCTCTGGTTAAATGGGACAGAACCTAACAGTGGTTCAATCTACCATGTCAAGGAGCATGGCCCCCTGGAACAGGAGGGAGAAGTTCTTCTAGAAAGGCAGACACAGAAGGGCAGGGGTGAAGAGAACAGGAATAGAGCGATAAGCACAGAAACCGCAAATCTCAAATTTGGAGGTCATCTTGTCTACCTTCTACCTGAATCCCAGGAATCCCTTCTCCCCTCTCCTTTTAGAATATAATATAAAATAAAACATAATGATTATTACTATTTAATGAGCAGCTCACTACGTGCAAGATACTATGCTGGGTACTTTTCATGCATTTTCTCATGTAATCTTTAGAATGATCCTATGAGATCAGTGATTAAAGAAACACAAATCTACTTTGGCACTCATTCATTCAGCAAACACGTACCCGGTACTAAATATACCAAGAAACAATCACCTTCAGTGGCAGGGAACTCAGTGCCCTAAAAGGCAAACTACTGGATTTTTGGACAACTCGAATTTTTAGAAAGTTCTTCCTTATATTGATCTGAAATGTATCTGTGGGTAACTAAGCAACAGGTCACTGTGGTGTCCTCATGTCCCTTAGAACAAAATAAGAGGGAAAGATGGATGTGAAAAGTTTATAGGGGACAACCAACATTTTCTGTTTTTGATTTCGGCTCAGTGCAGTCTTTGCGCTTTGCAATTTGTATGGCTTTCATGTAAACATTTATTCTTTGGAGATAATAGATGGTTAAATCCTATTAACCCAGAAAGAGTGATGTAGTCTTCCTTCCAAACGGTTTTGAAAAGCCCTTGATACTTTGGAGGCCCTGTCAGAGGACAATAAATTTGCCACCCACGTAAAAGTGAGTCTATGTGTTGCCAGCACAGAAATATCAAGAATGGTTATGTACCCCCAGGGAGTCCACGGATACTGAGACAATGAGGAGGACACATTTTAGAGCATCTCTCATATGTCCCCTCTTGGTAGCATCTTACGAAAACGGTCTTTTAAGTAGTCAGAATCCTAGCAGACCCTATTTCTCCACTTTAAGTGAGGAATTCAAATCTAAAAAGGAGACACTGCAAGCCAGGAAGCCAGGAGTCACTGCTCCAGGAAAACCCACTGTTTGTTTACATCGCAGAATTCTACTGCCCACAGTTCTGCAAAGGTTCAGGCATTTCAACTGGCAGTTCCCCTCTCCTGGAAGTCCAAGATAAACAAGATAATCTTTGTTAATCAGGTTCTCCTTTTAAGCCTTTGGGGGCCTTTTGGGAAGTCTGTTTTGCTCAGAGAATCTTTGGTTCTCAAGTTACTATTGTTTCCATCATTATCATATCCAAACTGTAGCATGACCTTAGAAGTCTAGCTGTATCCAATATAATAATTGTTTCCTATAATAATATACGATTTAACATTTATTGAGTTCTTACTATATACCAGGCACCTTATATAAAACCATTTCAGTTATTCCTCGTGACAGCACTGGGTTTGGTAAGTATTCTGTTTTCCAGATGATGAAACTGAGACAAAGAGATGTTAAATTGCTTCTTTAGTTTAGTAATGACATGGCAGGACTGGTTCTCTAATCCAGATCTGACTGATTTTACCCATGGTGCCTTCCTTTCAAGAAAATGATACTAGTAATAGCTGACATTGTGCCTGGGACTATTCTAAGCACTTTGTACCTTTCAACTCATTTCAAACTTCACAATAAGCCTATTTTACAGCTGAGGTAAAGTGAGGTTAAATAACCCATCCCAGGTCACGAGGCTAGTAGGCGGTGGAGCTGGGTTTTGAACCAAGGGAGTCTGGTGGCTGAGACCGGGCCACTCTTCTAAAGCAGTAGCACCATTCCACCTAGAATTCAATAAATAAGACTAATATTTCCTAGGGAGGCATTGCCCACTCCCCTGCAGTCAACCTGACCTACCCACCTAGGTGTGCAGCCCATCCAGCTTCTGTTATGGGGCCCAGGGGCGTGTGAAGCACACCATGTTAGCATCCCTTTTGCGGGGAAAAGGTAAACAAGGAAACTGTTGGAAAGGGAGGTTGAGGTGCTTCTCCAGGTTCCCCTAAGCAAGCTAGCAGTCGGATCAAGGTTTTGAACCCCTGGTCTCAACCCACTAAGCCGTTACCTTGCTCTTGAATGGTGAATAGGTGCCTTATCTTTTCAGGATGGGGTGACACCTGGAGAAGGTCCCAGGGCCCTGGGAACATGCCTGCCCTCATGCAATGGCTGCAGGTCATCA
Source organism: Phocoena sinus (assembly GCF_008692025.1). NCBI lineage: Eukaryota > Metazoa > Chordata > Mammalia > Artiodactyla > Phocoenidae > Phocoena > Phocoena sinus. Next base: position 74,476,184 of record NC_045767.1, read on the forward strand.
AAGGACACACGATAGTCCATTGAGGGAATTCTCATATCCAAAAGACCTACAAGTCCCCCTTCTTCAGTCCAGGGCAGACTCCTCCTCCCAGCGACCTGGCCCTGCAGCTCACCAGGCTGTGGCCAAGGGTGTTTATCTGCAAGCCTGGAGGAGACCAAGCACCAATCTGCCCTGCAGATAGCACAATTGAAGGCAGCGAGGGCTGCCTGCCACGTCAGATTACAGCAAATGACTGCAGGACCTTTCCCCCAAAGGCCTGCAAAGGACCACATTTTGTGGGACTGTTGTGGGATGAGAGCCTTGAGGAGGGAGAAGGCAGGAGTAACAGCGGCAGACAGCAGCTCCTAAACCCTGCCTGGACGGTCAGTGGAGACCAATCTGCCTGGCCTGTTTAATGACACAGTTTAAGCATTTCCCTGCCTCCTGCCCGTTTCCTTTCTCTGCACTGTGCACATTGGTGTTAATTACTTACAATTAATAACCATAACAAGAACTATCAGGGCCCCTAACAACTGCAATCACATTAGACCTTTCATCTCGGTAAGGCCAGACTATCTCTTCCAAGCAACCCAGATAAATACCTTAAAGAAGGATGTATATAGATGCTCTCTATATGTTACCTCATGTACTTCTCAGGACCACTTTATATTGTAGGGATTATTAGCTCTTGTTTTACTGATGAAGAAACTGAGGCTCAGAGAAGTAATATAAGGAAGATGTGAATGAAAGAGACTATACATTTTGCAATCAAGCCTTTTTGCCACTTAACCAAGGGATGGAGTTACTACAGGAAGGGAACCACTGTGGGTCTTTTCATCCCTTTGGACAAAACTCATGTATACATTATCCAAGACACCAACTGCATTCTGGATCACTGTGAATTCCAGTCTCTGTAATTTTTTCCCTTTCTTATATCTGGGGGTGTAGGGACTTCCCTGGTGGTGCAGTGGTTAGGAATCCGCCTGCCAATGCAGGGGACACGGGTTCGAGCCCTGGCCTGGGAGGATCCCACATGCCTCGGGACAACTAAGCCCGTGTGCCACAACTACTGAGCCCACGTGCCACAACTACTGAAGCCAGTGCGCCTAGAGCCCGTGCTCTGCAACAAGAGAAGAAACCGCAATGAGAAGCCCACACACTGCAAGGAAGAGTAGTCCCTGCTTGCCGCAACTAGAGAAAGCCCGCACGCAGCAACGACGACCCAACACAGCCAAAAATAAATAAGTAAATAAATAAATTTATATCTGTGGGTGTAGTGTCCTTAGCTTTTTTCCTTTAATAGCCAGGGGCTCTGACATATAGTGATGTCACTATATGGTTTAACCATACATGAACTACTATGCAAAGAACTAACAAACCATGGCCAACAGAGGAAAGGCAATCTTGTCGAGAGGTTTGTGACTTTAAAGACACAATTTTATCCGGAAGATTCAGGATCTAAGGGATCTTTTTCTCTCTACTGCTGACAAAACTCAGAATTAAGTGAGCACACTGGTGAGGGACAAGCAGCCGTTACCACCCCAGCACAAGGTTCAGGGGAAAAGGACAGACTCGAAGGTCACTTGAAGAGCTATATAAGCCTCTGAGGAGTAAGAGAAACTGGCAACAAGCACGGAGCTGAGTCTCGGGGGAGAAGCAACTGTCTGAGACAACAGCGTTCTCAGTTTGTTTCAATCTATACTTCTGGAGAACTGCCATGCACTTTGAATTTCTGCGTGGAGGAATATGAGTAGTCACAGGAATAGGAATATTCCTAACGTATTATTCCCTTGCTAACTGAAATCTCAGAAAAGTAGCCCATGAAGGAATGCAGAATGAAGTGCCTCCCTCACAGGTTGAGTTTTCTCCCCCCTTTTTCCAGCTCTTCCCAGCAGGGAACTGGGTTTGGTGATGGCTTCTTTCCCCCTCACAACAGAACTGAGTGCAGAGTGTGGCTGGCTATTGGGCTGTTAAGAACAGAAGTAGCAACAGGCTGTGTGGTCAGGATTAGGAAAGCAAAAATGGATCCTAGAGGTAAAATTACTTAAAAAAGAAAGGTCCTGGCAGAACAATCTCCTAGGTATATTTGCTAAGGAAAGAAACAGAGAAAAAAATGGAAGAGTTCCAAAAAAATTACAAATCAGACCTGAATTTATATTCTTGTAAACACTGAGGAAATCATCTTTACTTTAACCAAAGGTCAGCAGGCAGGCGCTCAGGGTCTGAATGTAAACAATTCTAATCCAGACTGCAAAGTGGTTTTAAAAAGAACAAAGAAAAGAGTAGACTTTTTTAGAGAAGAAAGAAGGAAGAACACTGGAGCGCAGGGCTGCTGAGTAAGGGCAACAGAGCTTACCTGTTGGCGGAACAGACTTTCAGGAGAAAAAAAATTGAGGTCATCTCACAGGTTTAGACGGAAATTGCCTCTGGTGAACGCAGAAGGTAAGACAAAATAAGGCAACTCTGAATTCAGCCCCCTCCCAACACGGGCTGAACAGGTCTGCATCTTTGAGTTAAGTTTCAAAAAAAGTCCCCACTCCACTTCAGAGTTTAAAAAAATAATAATTAGTTCAACTTCCCAGACAAGCAGAGGCAGGATTAATGATTAAGAGAAACAAAAAGGATTAAATATCTGGACTGGGAGAAAGTTCCGGTGTCACCAAAATGTCAACGGCATCTCTTTTCCTTTCAAAAAGGGCTTCTCCCGCTGGGTCAAACACCCGGGGCTAAACCATTCAGTTTATATTTTTCATTCAAATTCTTCCTTCAGATCCATCAGGGGCCAGTGGTCTAAATGCCCGGAGAGAAAAATGGAGGGTTTCAGCTCACCTTTTCGAGTGCTGCCTGGGGCTCTCAAAGCAGCAACAACCCTGCAGCTCTCTCGCCTTGTGGGTTAATCCAGCAGCTCCTTGGGCCACCTGAGCAGGACCGGCCTCCACCGGTCATATAGGTGCCTTGAGGAAGGAGGAAGGCACTGGTCGGTGGAGACCAGGAAATGCGTGACATCACGGGAGCCTCGACAGATAAAACATTGTTGGGACCTTAGCTATTGAAACAGTCAGGTAGGTCCCGCCCACCTGTCATTTACCTGAATACCTGCGAGCAGGTAGGTGGCGTCTCTGCGTGGACAAATGAATCAGAGCAATTTGCCCTATGGAATTTACTTTCTTTCCTGAGCACAGCGCTTGTCCAGCTCCGTGGACAGATCTAAATTTATACGCCTGGTTGCTTCCTCAGTCCCCTCCTCCCACCCTCCCAATAGTTGCCTACAAAAGAGTTAAAAAGAAAGTTTATTTACTTTTTTTCATTTTCAAAGCTTTATTTTTAAAAATTGAAGTATAGCTGATTTACAATATTATATTAGTTTCAGGTGTACGACCTGCATATTGAATCAGGTGTAGTGATTCAATATTTTTATAGATTATATTCCATTTAAAGTTATTACAAAATAATGGCTATACTTCCCTGTGCTGTACGATATATCTTTTTTGCTTATTTATTTTTTACATAGTATTAGTTTGTACCTCTTAATCCCCTACCCGTATCTTGCCTCTCCCCACTTCCCTCTCCCCACCAGTAGCCACTAGTTTGTTCTCTATGAGTCTGTTTCTGTTTTGTTATGTATATACAGAAACAGACTGCTTTATCTTTTAGATTCCACATATAAGTGATAACAGGATCTTTAAACACAAAACAGACAGTCATTTAATGAGCATAAAAGGGAAGTGTGTGAAGATTGACTGCTTGGAATATATCAGATTTATCCCCAAATTGCCTTTCTTAATGGCATCCATTTGGATCCCAAGTGCTTCTCTGTTCCAATAAAATAAATGAGAGGTGACATTTCAAATTCATTTAAAAAAAATCTAAATATGATGATTGTTAGCAGTTTCAGAGTCAAGTTTTCAAACACTTGACTTTCAAACACTTTCACACTCTCCCCCTCCCAGCATTTCATCCCATATTCAGGTGTTTGTAAAACTTCCATCACTCCTACCTCCCTGACCTGGCAGAGTCACATGGAGGTTACAGTTCACTGCTGGCCTGCAATTAGGAGCAATTTAAATGATTCAGATTCGAATGATTGTACAGTAATAAGGTGGCTTTGTCAGCTGGTGAGAGCCCGGAAGGAGCAGTTGGGATTATTTCTGTCCCAAGTGTGGTGTGTGTGACCCTGGGCAAGTCACTGTGTTGCTTCAGCTTTTCAAGTAGGAAAAGATTGGAACACTACAATTCATCTGGTGTCACAGCGACCGCTGTGAGCTATCGCGACTGACTGTTAAACCCTTTCATCTTTCAGATGAAAGGCATCTTTCAGAGGACTGTAAACAGCTTCCATCACTGTATTTAAATGTCGTGTATTTCTGTGGCCCCCGTCCAGTATCTCTGGACAATTTATCTACTCTCTGGAATGTACTACCTGGGGAAATCGTGGGTTCTCCCTCCCGGGAGGATAGCCTGCTTACCCAGAGATACACTATTTTTTTTCCTTGAAGAAAAAAAAAAAAGTTGAAATCCCGGCTTTTCCCCCCTACTCTAGCTCCCTTTTCTCTTGATACTGGAAACGCTTTGGTTCCATAGTTCTAACACTGTCCTTCTTCAGAGGTTTTTGGATTGGTTGGTTGGTGTTTTGGCTGGGGGGAGGGGTGGAGGAAGAAGGATAAGTGGGAGGGGGAGGGGAGGGAAGGGGGAGGGGAGGGAATGGGGAGGGAGGGGGAGGGGAGGGGAGGGGAGGGGAGGGGGAGGAGGAGGGGAGGGGAGGGGGAGGAGGAGGGGAGGGGAGGGGAGGGGGAGGAGGAGGGGAGGGGAGGGGAGGGGAGGGGAGGGGGAGGAGGAGGGGAGGGGAGGGGGAGGAGGAGGGGAGGGGAGGGGAGGGGGAGGAGGAGGGGAGGGGAGGGGAGGGGGAGGAGGAGGGGAGGGGAGGGGAGGGGGAGGAGGAGGGGAGGGGAGGGGAAGGGGAGGGGGAGGAGGAGGGGAGGGGAGGGGAAGGGGAGGGGAGGGGAGGGGAGGGGAGGGGAGGGGGAGGGGAGGGGAGGGGAGGAGGAGGGGAGGGGAGGGGAGGGGAGGAGGAGGGAGAGAGGAGGAAGGTGTTGATTCCATTCTCTTGGCCTCCACATTGACTGGGTGTCGCCAGTCATTTGATACCTTGTAAAACAACCAGGGAGGGAAGGAGGAGAAATTCTAGTCAAGGGCTGGGGTGCAGGGCGGGTTCTGGATACTTCATTTGCAAAAGAGCTGGCTTCTCGCCCCAGCCGTCCCAGAGTGCTCTAGACTACCTGCCCCACCTGGGAACTGGGTGCACTTTGTAGAGAACTGAAGCTTAAAAAACAAAACAAAACAAAAAAACCCATTCACGTTTTTATCCAGTAGAAACTGTGGTAGGTGTGGCTACTACTTTATTATTAACAACGACAACAAAATAAGACTAAGGCATCAAAACCTACTTGCCGGTGTTTCCGGAATAAGTACCGGCCCGACAGCAGGAGGGCCAGCCCGGCCGCAGGCCTGGTGAGTCATCAGAAGGCCTGCGTACAGTTGCCTTCCGTGTGTGTCAATCACCTTTGAAGGGTGCCAGGCCCCACCGGGGAGGGGGAGAAAATCACAGACTTAGGGAGGGTTGACGGGGAACACGGTTTCTGAGTGAAAGAATTTGCAGGAAGTGACAGCGCAGAAAGCGTTTTCTAAAGCCATCGAGGTGATGGGGCTTCGCTTGCTGTATTCAGAGACACAGCCTTCTGCTCCTGTGGTTTGATGAATAAAAATTGAGAACAGAAGTGGAACCATGAGTGGAGCTTACTCCCAGAAACGGTGTATAAAAGGAAAGGAGGGCTTCCCTGGTGGCGCAGTGGTTGAGAGTCCGCCTGCCGATGCAGGGGACACGGGTTCGTGCCTCGGTCCGGGAGGATCCCACATGCCGCGGAGCGGCTGGGCCCGTGAGCCATGGCCGCTGAGCCTGCGCGTCCGGAGCCTGTGCTCCGCAACGGGAGAGGCCACAGCAGTGAGAGGCCCGCGTACCGCCAAAAAAAAAAAAACAAAAAAACAAAAAAAAAAAGGAAAGGAAAAAGTAGATGTATCTCACATAATAAGCCCCTCGACTTGGTACTCCTGGATTCAGAATAATCTTTAAAGATTAAAAATATCAATATGGGCTTCATCATTCCATTGGGGCTGTTGCATTATTTATGGAAATGCTATTTCTAAAGTACTGGTGAAAAGATATACACAATAATCATAAGAAACAAACACTGAATAAGCGCTTAGCTGGTGCTACTTAGTGTTGTAAGCACTTTGTACCACAATCCTATGTCAGGCACTATTACTATTTGCATAGACGCTGGAAAACCGAGGCCTAGAGACGCTGAGTACTCACTGAAAGCCAGCCCAGCCAGCAAATGGCAGGGCCAGAGCAGTTTAACCCGCTGGGAAAAAATGGGGAAGGGTTCTGGTTTCATGCTTCCTGGACAACTTCCTGGACACTAATCAAAGTTCTTACCCATCCTCTCTTCAGAAGGAAGTGTCTTGTAGAAGTAGCCCTGGGAAGTGTAGTTTCTGGGAAGGACTGTCTCCAATTGCAAATGAATTATTAATCTGGTTTATACACTGAGTATGTAAATATAGAACATATAGACATATGGATACATTTATACATATATTTATGAGAAAACACACCAGGAAATCCAGCATCCCTGGGTGCATCCTCAGGGTGCATCATCCTTTTGGAGTCTGTCAAACCAACCCCAAGCAAGGAAGGCCAACTTGAGGGGCCCCTCCAGAATGATCGGTTGTAACTCTCTATGACATCATTTATGGTTATTTCTCTCTAAAACTTCAACAGTCAATCCCTTTAAAATCTGCAAATGTTATCAGAAGGGTCATAAGAGCATAGAACTACATACTACTGGATTATATGGACAACATAAAATTAAGTTCCAATACAACCACTACCAAGTTAGATGGTTTGGACCACGCTTGGCAAATACTAGACACACGCCTCTCAGTTTCCTCCTCCCATATCACTCTCACTGTCATTGCTAGAAGGCCGTGGTGCCCTTGAGCTCAGAGGTAACCTTGGAATCTTCAAGACCCAAGTCCAAGCACCATAGCAATTTCTATCCTTGGTTTGAGAGTAAATGGGAGGGATAATCAGGAAAGGAAAAGATCGGTGTTGGCTGGTGTCATTAGGCAAGATTTCATGGAGAATGGAACATGAATCAAACCTTTTAGGATTTGGAGAGATAGCTGAGAAGGGCACACAAATCCAGACAGGACAGCAGGTAGAGGCAGGGACGATCCCAACTTGTGTGTGTTGGGGAGGAAGGTATGAGAAGGGGATGAGGGAAAGGACAAGACCATGAAAAGTGCACCTTGTTGGGGTAAAGAGGAGCCATCCTGTGCTTGGTTTGGATGGGTAAGGTGGGCCAGATGATAAAGAGCCTTAAGAGCTCACCCTTCACGTCTTTACATTACTGCTGGAGACTTCTCTCATGATGATTAAACCGCGAAAGGAAGAAAGACAGAAAGAGGGAGAAAGAAAGACAGGAAGGAAGAAAGGAAAAGAAAGGAAGGAGGGAGGGAGGGAAGGAAGGGAGGAAGGAAGAGAAAGAAATTCAGCATCTAGGGCATGGGTCATTTATTAAGAGCGACCGTATTTTTGGCGTTGAGCTAAACTTCTACGATATGCCATTTCGGCTACCATGTGATCATCTCACTCTTTAGAAGCAAGCTTCCTTTGCCATCAACATATCCTGTAAACTTTGTTCTCTGGAGACACAGGTGGAACACATTAGAAAGCTCTCTGAACTCAAGGCTGGGCCTGTCCTAGTTAGCCAGCCAGCTCACTTGGGCTTTTTCATTAGTCTGAATTCTTTTATGTATCTTGACAGGGAAATCTATGGGTGGGGGGGGGGGGGGGAAAGGAGGTCTGTTTTCAAAGCTCTTTCCTTCTAGATCACTACAATGAAGGTTGGCATTCTCAAGGATTCTTCCTGGCAATGAACTATTGCTAAGACCGTACCTCAAGATTCGTCAGAACTACTTTAGCCCCTCTTTGCTTCCTTTTTCTTCCCCTACAGCATATTTGTAGAGTTGTCTGAGACGCCTGAATGCCACCACAAAAGTGAACATATTCCATCTGATTTTAATAAAAGGCATCTCTTTAGCTGAAAGTATCTAGCATTATGAGATGGAATTGCTGTACATATTGTGTCATGTTGGCCTCAGTTTCTTTTTTGAGCTAGCTTAGCTCCAAATCTTTTAATGGATAATTACAAGTACTTAGCAAGGTACAAGTAGGCAGAACCCAGAGGGCAGTTACGGAAAATAATAGTGATAATCACAGATATCAGCTGATGGGATAGATGCCGTCTGGTTCTATGTATGTGGAAGAGATTGCATTTCTCTCACAAACTCACAGCCCATGTGTTATCTGGCTTGCAGATGAGCTTCTAGGCTACTCGATGGATGTACAGTTTGGGAGTACTCTCTGGGTTGTCTGCTTTTGGCGAGAGAGGGAGTACATTGGTCACTGGAGGTGGCACATCACATTTTGTGATGGTTTCCTACACAGACCTGCGGCCAGCACGGCACATTCTTCTTTAGTAGAAAAAAGAAAAAAAGACATCATTATTGCTCTCTCTGTAAATGTCACAAGGCCTATATTCCACAAATGTGAATATCTATGCTTTTATGACTCTATCCTTGCATAAACCAGGTGGGTTAGTCAATTTTGGGGCTGCTGGTTGTTGCTATTTTGAAGGTTTTCGTATCTTTCTTGGTTCCATCATATATAGCTACTATAACTGACCCAATACCATGTGTCAAAGGTGTAAAATGTCTCTTCTCCTTTTGAACTTTGGCCTCATCCTGGGAGCTTTCATGTCCTTGTAGACAACCCCTCTACATCCTTGACCTTGTCAACTCTAAGGACATTTATCACTACTCCTCTTAAGGTGCCCATTTTCGGGGCCACCCCTTGGATCTTCTTATCATGCAGAAATCTTCAATTTCAAGAAAAAAATCTGAGGATGCTGCTCCCTCCTATATTCTTTTAGCCATTCAGATTTTCCACTCCCCTACCCAAATTCTACCTTCCTCTTTGAATTGATTGTGACCCCTGGTTCTTGACTCCTAGAGGCTGTCCAAGAATATTGTTCCCTACTGTTTTCACTTCAAGCCTGTCTGGTCCAGATCCCACTTCCTTGCCTGCATCCTCAACTTCCTAATGGCCTGGCAGAACCAGGGTGCCAGGCTTCTCTCTTTCTATAAGCACGATGGTTGGTGCCACTATATGTGTACGCTCTGCAACGCCAGCTGCGCTAGTCAAGTCTCCTCGGCAATCCTGGCCTGTGACTCTTCTCTGCAGCCATCCCACCTTCAGTTCATTTGCCTTTGCTGGTACACTAGGCTTTTCATGACCTGGTCCCTGCCTGCCAATCATACCTCATCAACACCTCCACATCCTTTCCACCCACAGAATACCACCCACGCCCCAGCCCCCATGCCCTGGTAACACTGTGTTAGAAGGACTGCCCCCCCATACCCCCATTTCCGCAGGAGAGTGGTTTCCAAAGCAAACTCCGACCATGCTTCGCCCTTCACTCATTCTGCCCCTGCAAGTCCATCGCTGGAAAAATGGGGGAAAAAACACAGGCAAGCTTGGCTTCTCTCCTCCCCTTTCTGTCTTGGGAATGAGCCCGAGTTTTCCTCTGCAGCTCCACCTGCTGAGTCTTCCCCAGGCAGGCTTCTGTTTGAGAAGCTGCCGTGCCCAGATCTGCTCAGGCTGGGTGCCTTCAAGCTCTGTTTTCCCTTGTTCCAGGCCTCGTTCTCCAATTTAGCTATTACCATTTGAAAGGCGATATTTTGGCCTCCATAATTACTCCTTTGAATTTTTCTCCAATTATTCCAAACTTAGGAGAGTCACTGTTCGTTGGGGTCCCCTTGGATATCCCAAAAAACCTGAGTGTGGTTCCCATAACAACCAGGGTCTCTCACTGCTAGGCTCTTACCCACGCAGCACCATCTTAACAGTTCTTGTTCATTTACCAACGCCTGGATTGATGTTATGCACTTTTATATATTCTCCTACAGAATCCTGGCAGAAACCCCATGAGCTAGCTCTGCTTAGCAGATGAAGAAGCTGAGTCTCTGAGTGGTAAAGTAACTTGTCCAACATGCCCAGCAGGTCACAGGCAAACCTGACACTCAGGTATTTCTCCTCCTTCAGCCTGGGTAACTCCTTCTCCCTCTTCGTGTCTCAGCACAGATGCCACCTCCTTTATAGAATCTCCCCTGGCTTTCCGACACCCGCACCTGTGCTGTGCTCTCCTTACGCCCTACTCCAGCAGTTATTGTGCTGATTGTAATTTATTACAGACAATCCGCTCTCTAGACAGTCAGCTAGTGAACACGACTTTTCATAGACCTTCAGGACGTAGCCCAGTGCCTGGAAGGAACACAGCCCCGTGCCTTCAATAAATATTAGTTAAAAGAACTAAAGATGACTATAAAACAAGGGAAAGAATGAGGGAAGGGGGGGAATTCCCATTGTTAGGTTAAATTTGGAAGTATCCCTCCTTCCTTTTCCCAGGAGTCTGGGCTTGTAGACTTTGGGAAGGGAACTAACTTTATTACATTTAATTTTCACGGTAATACTACATTCTAGACATTCATTCTTCATTCATTCACTTATTCAAAGAAAATTGTTAAACACTCTTAAGGATGAGAAGAATCTCTGTTTTCAGGAACTCATAATCGATGGAGAAGCAGAGTTACAGACAAAGGATTAAAGCACAGGTGGAAATTACCGGGTGCTTGTGCAATTGCAGGAAAGAGGAAGGTCAGCTTGTTTCTTCTCATGGAAAGGCTTTAAGTTGTTAAAGAGTTCTGCCCAAGTTCACCCAGCTAGTAAATGATGGCGCTGACACTGGGGGTGCAGATCTGCTTACTTTAGAGCCTGTAGCTTTCCCAGGCTCCACATAGCCTCACCTTGGCCCTTAGGCAAGAAGGGGGCTCATGGGAACGGGGACTTGCCCTGCTTCTAGATTCTGTGTGCGTCACTCCAGAGAACCTGAGGCTTCTTACGCCCTAACAATTTTCACGAATTCAGAGGTGCGTTCTCTGAGTGGGTAGAAAAACCAACAACTTCTCAAATGTGGTCTCAGAGTTTCCTGAGAAAGTTGAAAGTTCATAATACCTAGTAACACACGGTGACTCACAGATACACACACAAAATGGCCCAGTAAGGGATGGAGTGGAAAAGGCAAAAGCAAGAAGGGAATCACATTGCTGGTTCCTTCGGGTGTGATTAGTACAGAAGAAGCTAACTTTCTAGATAGGGATGTGTGTTCCTTCCCACTGAACTTTTGCTTCCATCCAAGAGAGGGCATGTTCTCAAAAACGGGGATCATTGCCAAGAATCCTGTCCTTCAGTTCTCCTAAGTCAAAGAATAGAAGAAAGGATATCAGGAAAACCACTCACCATTAATGTGGAGACAGCTCTCGGTCTGATTCTGACTACCAGAGTCTCAGCAAAGGGAAGTTCGTTTGTCTGTTCTCAGATTATGAGCAGGTGAAGATGTTCCTTCTCAGCTTGGACAATGAACCTGGATGGCTGCCTCTCTTTTCAGCCCTTCTTAGAGCTGAATTTCCCTGGGCACCTGCCACAACTCCATGATGAGGTGCCTGGAGTAAACAAGGGCGCTTCCTGGTGGTCGTGAAGCCACAGCAAGGTGGAGCATTGAACATGGATTCCGATGATGTGGATGAAGGCATCTCCGTGGCCAGTTCTGGTAACTCTGGCTCCAGGAGCTGCCAGCTCCTCCCAAGTTCAGTGTGGAAGCTGCTCTTGCAGTCGAAGTTTAGATTATCACCGAGTGATGAATACTTTCCCCTCCTACTCACCCTCGCCAATTATGAGAATGTGGGGTTGTTGCCATCATAAGCCTTTCCTGGAGTCCCCCATTACTGGGTGGCTCAACTAATCCTGCATTGGAAATGTTGACCTCAACTGCAACCAAGGTGCCAAAGTGCAGACAGCAGAAGCTCATTCTCCCTGGGGTATGAGACTGTCTGAAAGATGCCTGCATCTTATTTTCAAATCCCTTCAGCTCAGTTCAATGAACATTTGCAGAGAGTTAAGAGCTAGAAGCAGTGTTATAAACCGGCCCGGGGAATAGAGGCCCCAGATCTCCAAGTTCTCTGTTTGTACTGCCTTAATTGAGGCTTTGTCAATATCAGCACTGGCCATCAGCCTAGGGCGGCTAGGCTGGTCTTTTCAGCTCAGCCTGTCCCCCTGAAGTGGCATGGTCCACGTGGCAAGGGAGAGGCTGGCCTTCAGTCCTTTCTCCCACTTTCTCTGAGTCGCCCCAGGAGGTGGACGGAAGTATGGCTTTGACAAGTCCTGCCACGGGTGTATTCCCACCTCTGTGTTGGGTGACTCTCACTAAAGTGTCTCCCCAGGGTGGGCAGTCCTTTTGCATTATTTGGCTGCACCTGGATCAGTACTGTTCATGTTCCATCCACCTACCTATAAACTCGCAGCTGTGACTATGGAGTGTGTGGGGCAGCAAGCCAGGTGTACCTCAGGATGCGCACCAGGTCTTAGTTGTGGCAGGCAGGCTCCTTAGTTGTGGCTCACAGGCTCCTTAGTTGTGGCATGCGAACTCTCAGTTGCAGCACGCATGTGGGATCTAGTTCCCTGACCAGGGATCGAACCCGGGCCCCCTGCATTGGAAGCTCAGGGTCTTATCCACTGTGACACCAGGGAAGTCCCTGCTTTTCTTCAATGTCATATAGCTGTGCAGTTTTGGCAGCGGGGACAGCAGTCATGCTGGGCATGTCCCCTCCTCATCTCTGCCTCAAGGGGATGCTGCACACACCAACTCCTTTGAACCTGAAGGTGGAAGAAGACCTGTGAGTCTTCTGATCTACCCTCTACCCGTCTGAAGGTAGCATCGTCTCCAGAATAAAGGAACCAGGAACCACATGCCAGAGGTCAGCAGCAGGTCAGTCCCAAGCGCTAGTCATCTCAAAGCCAAACGTTCTAAACTGATTGCCATTATTTCTCCCTGCCCCCATGCCCTCTCCTACAAATCTCCTTGTTGTATAGAAACTGTATACTACCTACCCTCTTCATCCGTGCTTAAATGGAAAGAGGAACATAGAAAGAGTAATCAGGGTCTGTCAATGCGCATGCCCAAAGTAACGGAAATGAAGTAACCCTCTGTAATGATCCAAGGATGGATTGACCCAAATGCAACAAGAGAGCTCTGCTGTCTATGATCCTGACACCACCATTAGGAGTTAGTCTGGGTCCTGTGAGAAGCAGATGCCAGGATGAGGTTAGGCACGCAAGGACTTAATTAGGGAAGATACCTGTGTGAGCGACAACAGGACAGGAGCTGAGAAAGGTTGGGAAAGCACATGGAAAAGCTTAATCATGTGTTTGTTGAATGAATGGGTGGATGGATGGATGGATGGATGGATGAATGGATGAATGAATGGGCAAAGTATAGTTTGGAAAGGGGAGGAGAAAGGAAGCATCTGGGTACAGAACGATGTGAATTAGCAGAGTTGCTATTAAGTTATAGGCAGGGTAGATATTCAGCTGGGGCTGTACTGGGTGTTTACTCCTGACATCTCCTCCGATTGTTCAGGTCTATTCAGACTGGTTGATGCCTGTGCTGTACTGATTGCTAAATATTTTGAAAATCATCCCTAGTTACATGGACTGTCATATTGCCTAGAATATCTGGTGATGTTTTCACAAACGGAAAGTTACTTATTTCTGATGGCCATTCCACCGCAACATGGGGCCACCACACATGCTAGGAATTCTCGCAGATGGTGGTGGTGCCATCATCAGGGGAGCCACCCAAATCCATTTGCTGTTCTGTGACTCTGATGGAGGGCAATTTATCAAATTGAGGCTATGTCCATTCCAAGTTTCTGAGGAGCTGCTGCTTTTTGCTCTACTCTCCCTAGGAAAGAATTCATATTACTTTTCCCCCCCTGCCCCAGTAAAAATACACCAGCAACCAACGCTGGTGAACTTCTTTGTTCTCTTATAAGCACAGGACGGCCTCCTCAGACTGGAGAGTATTTGAAGAAAAAATAAACTGAGACCAAGTGAAATGTGACCTGTTATTAAAGTTTTTATTCTCACAACATGCTGAAGTAATGGGAATACTTGAGGGGCAAACTGATGAAATGTCTAGACTTAAAAGCCAGGTGGACAAGAAGAAGAACTGGCAGATCCCATGAGGATGTGGGAGCTGGAGACAGGGAGGAACAAGAGAAGGGAACTCAGGAACCCCCGGAGATTGTACCAAGGACTCTGAACTCTCATGGGCGGTGGTATTGGGGTTTAGGCCAAGTTTAACTAGCGCTCCAAAGAGTATATAAGGGGGTACACCTGGTATCTGGGGTGTACTTAGGTTAGCTGGACTTGTTGTTTCTCCTCTCCCGTTGTGGAGCACAGGCTCCGGATGCGCAGGCTCAGCGGCCATGGCTCACGGGCCCAGCCGCTCCGCGGCATGTGGGATCTTCCCGGACCGGGGCACGAACCCGTGTCCCCTGCATCGGCAGGCGGACTCTCATCCACTGCGCCACCAGCGAAGCCCTGGATTTGTTGTTTCTTGTAACCAGAAATGAATTATGAATATCAGTCCAAAGTCAGAGACAGACTAATTTGGCCTTCATATAATTCTCCAAGACTGAAAATCTGTGCCCATGTCTGGGATGGGGCTGAACCACTTGGGTGGGAATAGCAGGTCACAGGTCACCAAGAAAAGAGCAATGCAGGAGCAGGAAACTGGAAAAGATGACGCTTTGGAGGTATAGAATTCTGAGGGAAGTGACATGCTTTCTTACATGCATTTAAACTCCCCTTCCAGAGTAATAGAGTGGTTTCATTTTCTGACACAGGGCACAAGCTCTCTTTCTCTCAGAGTTCTAGTCATTGCTTCTCTCCTGCGTGGTAATGCCTTCACCCACCCACCGAAACACACACTGTCAGTAGCCCTGAGCCTGCACTGTCCCTCTGCTCACCTGGGAAATGGCCCCTTTTCATAAGCTGTTTTCAATGACTGGATTTGTCTACAGCATCTGTTTGCCACCCAGATTGATACAGTGGTCCAGAGTCACACACAGCCCTCTTCTTTCCTCTGTACCAAAGGTCTGCAGGAAAGAATAGCTAAAAATCCCTGCCTTTTTGTGGCAGGTGGAGACAGAAATGAGTTTAGGGCTGGGCAGCAGAAAACTCAAGGAATTCAGATTGCAGATATCCCAGCTCAGATATTGATCAAACTTGTGAAGATTAGGACAAAGAAAAAGCTTAAAAAATAAAATCAAACCAATCATAAACGAATTGGAGAGAAGACGTAGAATTAAGCATATCCACCATCATGAAGAACATGACATTTCCTCGTCACTCCATTAAAACTGCACACCCTCAGCCAAGGTACCAATGAGGTCCTGTGGCCAGATCCATGCCGATTCTCAGTCCTCATCTATGACTTCCCTTTCACTCTACTCCAGCCACACTGGCTTCCTGGCTTTTCCTCGTACACAGCAAGCATACCTCCACCTTACAACTTGGTATTGGCTGTTCTTCCTGCTTGGAACACTTCCAGGTTCCAGGTGTCCACATGGCCTGCTTCCTCCCTCCTTTAATTCAGACTCAAATGTCACCATCTCAGTGGGGTCTATCATGACCACTCTATTTATAATGACAAACTCCTCCCCCTTGTACTCCCAATCTTACGTACCCTGCCTTACTTTTTTCCACATCATTATCACTTCTAACATGTTATGTTAATTGCTTATTTATTATGTGTATTGTTTATTGTCTGTCTCCTCCCATAAAATTTCTTGAGATCAGGGATCTTTGTTTTTTACACCAATGCCCAGATATAGTCTAAGAAATAGTAGGCGCTCAATAAATATTTGTGGCATAAGTAAATTTCAGAGGCTTTCAAACACAAAGTTTAACTAAATGCTGTTAATATGACGAAACAAGGGCAAGAAAAGAGGCAAATGAAACGATACAAAGACCTGAAGTAGCGTATTAACGTCAGCAAAGGTGAAATTTAAGTTTAAAATCACTAAACAGGACCAAAAAAAGATATTCCATTATGATAAAAGATACTTTTTATAAAGAAGGTATAACAGTCGTAATCCCATTTGCATCAAACACCAAAGTATGCATCAAACGTTAAACATCTAACTATAAACCAAGCACTTTAGAAATATAACAACAACTTGATTTTTAAAAAACAGTTCTGGTGGATAACTTTAGGATGCCATTAGAATGACCTTGGAATTGTGAACAGAAAATCAGACAAGACAGAAGAGATGCGCAAAAATAACGCAAGGTAATGTAACGATCTATAAGAGTTGTTGAAAGGATCTATAAATACTTCAGAATAGAATCAAGTAACAAAAAGATGAACAGGCTGTAAACAAGTGCTAAAATCACCTCTCTCTCTTCACATACTCATCAGAGAATTAAGGGAGAATCCAAGGAACCTGGATCACAAGATCACTGCAAGACTTGGAGTCTCCCTTAGCCTAGTGAAGTGGAAGCTGCCGGGTCAGTTATGGTCTATGACCAGAACTTGTATAGCATAACTTCTCCCATATTCTAATGGTAGAAAGAGTCACAAGGCCACCCAGATTCAAAGGGATGAGAAAATACTTTCTATATCATGATGGGAAGTGTCAAGGTCACACTGAAGAGCATGTGGGATGGGAATTGTGGTGTGGTACCCATTTTGGAAAATACAATCTACTACAACAGATAATTGGAATATTTAAAAAGAAATTTTAATATATTTTCTTTACAATTTACCATGCAGTTGAACATGTTAAAAAATTTAATAAGTTAAGTTATAAAAGTACCCTAAGGGGCTTCCCTGGTGGCACAGTGGTTGAGAGTCCGCCTGCCGATGCAGGGGACACAGGTTCGTGCCCCGGTCCGGGAAGATCCCACATGCCGCGGAGTGGCTGGGCCCGTGAGCCATGGCCACTGAGCCTGCGCGTCCGGAGCCTGTGCTCCGCAACGGGAGAGGCCACACCAGTGAGAGGCCCGCATACCGCCAAAAAAAAAAAAAAAAAAAAAAAAAAAAAAGTATGCTAAGAAGGGATTATATATGTGTGTGTGTGTGTATATATATATATATATTTTTGCTAGATTTATAAATTAAATAATAATGTTTGTAAATTACACTTAAAATCTAAGTAGGTGGATTCTTCTTAGAATATAAAAAACTGGAAAGAACATCACTCACACCCTAAGAAAAAGCAGAATAATCTACAAAATCATAACTCTTCTGGGGTCCATTAGTGATCTGAAGTTGTAGGGCAACCAGCTAGCCTGAAATCTAAGAGAAGATAGGCACTTCCAAGGAAAAACATATGAGTAATAGCTAATCTGAAGCAGCGCATGGGAAGAAGGCAGATCTGCCGTGAAAGCAAGTAAGAAAAATTCAGCTAAAATCTGTAGTAAATTTCTATAGTCAAGTTTGGGCTATCATGAGAGTACAGACACCCTGGGAGTCACAGGTAAATAGAGGAGTCATACCTAATCAGAGGCTCTTCTCCACAGACCTCCTGAGAAAGACTGATGCAGGGTAGAAGGTGGGAGAAATGCTTCCTCATGGATCAGGCCTGTGGAAGGAAGATAAGGAAGATCAGACTTCTCGTCAGAAAGGAATAAAGCCTAAGGCAATGGGGGAACATCTTTAAAATGCTGGAAGGGAAAAACTGTCAACCCCAAATTCTACACCCGGTGAAAGAGCCTTGCAAATATGAAGTGAAATTTAGACTTTTTCAGATAAACAAAGACCTAGATCATTTATTACTAACAGCCATGAACTACAAGAAATCTTAAAGGGATTTCTTTAGGGGGAAGGAACATGATTTGAGACAGAAACTTGGATTAACACAAAAAATGAATGGCACTGGAAATTGTAAGGATGAATGGACTGTGGAAGTCAGTACACTTAACATCATTTTGGGAGCACATCTGTAATCCAGTGTGATTATAACAGGCTATTTAATTTGCCTGAACTGCTCTGAAGGAAATTCAGCATTCTAAAGTATAATGAGAATGGTTATTTATGTACTATTTTGGGGAAAAGGCAACTTAGTTAAGGAAGAATGAGATTGGGACTAAGTTTCTTAAAGGGCAAAGAAATTGTAATTTGTGTGGTCAAATGTTAAAAAAAAAAAAGTAATGGAGATAAGAAAAATTCAAGGAAGTAAAATGAGCATTGAAAACCTAAAGAAAAAAAGGATTACATTTAAAAATCTATCACTTTAATAATTTAAAGCTTAAATTAAAAGAAAATAGTACCAGAATAATGTTCTGACACACGAGCCATCCTCAAAAACACCAGAAAACTTATACTAACCCAATATATCTATTTGACTGTATTGGACAATTCTGGAGAAAGAAGGAAATAAGGGCATAGATGAATTGACTCATTCTTTTTGTTTACAAACAATTAATTATATAGCATTTGGTATGTGCTAATTTCTATTCTAAGTACTTTATGAATATTAAATAATTTAATCCTCACAAAGACCCTATGAGGTAGATACTACGATTTACATCTTACAAATGTGGTCAAGGTCACATGGTAAGTTCAAGATTGAAAATAAACATATTTTCCCTAAAGTCTTTGCTTTTAATCTCTGTGCCATACTGCTTCCCAATACAATAATTGAACAAAACCCTACATTTCAAATAAAGATAATTTTCATTACTTTTTATATGCCTGCAGAACATTTATAAAGACTGATCATGTAGCTGGTGACCAAAAACTGTCTACTTGAAAATTAAGAAATACTTAGAAAATATTTGGCTTAAAGAAGAATCAAAAGGGAAATTACCAACCATCTTGAAAGCTATGAAAAGGCAAGGCAACCTTTGTAAAATACTCTAAGACTCTATGAAATTATACTAGAAAAATTTTACAACCAAAAGCCCTTCCTTGTGAAAGAATAAATATGAGAAGTAAAGAAACTAAATCCACATTCTAAGAAATTAGAAAAAGAACAATAAAGAGTGATTATAAGGGTAAAATCTTAATATAATAGAAAGGAAAAAAGTAGTTGAATACATAAATAAATTTTAAATCTTGTTGTATTAAAAATCTATACACTTGATAAACAACCTAATTTTTTAAAAGGAGAAAAAGCAAAATTATAAAAGATCAGGAAGTAGAAAGAACAGATATTAAAGTGACTAAACATATTAAAAGAAAATATAATTTGAACCTTTATGGCAACAAATTTGAAAACTGGAAAAAACATTGGAAAGGAAGAGGAAAAATGATCTATTTTTGCAGATGATATGATTGTAAACCTAGAAAGCCCAAAGGCATCTGGTAAAAATCCCCTAGAATTAAGCAGAGAATTTTGTAAAGTAGATGGATCCAAAAATATGCCAAAAAAAAAAAATCATTAGCTTTTCTCTACTCTAGCAATAAAATAGGAATGGAAAAAAATCATTTAAAATCAACCCCTATGGAATATTTGGCTATAACAAAAGAAGGAAATAACAAAATCATACTAAAATATGTAAAAGGAGAAACGGAAAGACATGCCATATTCTTGGATGAGAAAACTCAATGCCATAAAAATGTTCCCTCAAATTGTGTATGGATTTCATGAAAACTCACGATAAGGTGGGTATTTTGGTTGTTTTTGGCAATTGCATAAAGTGATCTTAAAGTTTCTAGAAAAAAGTTAAATACTAAAGAAAAGCTAAGTAATTTTAGAAAAGTAAAAATGGGGCAGAGACTTCCTCACCGGTTATTAGAACTCTGTAGAAAGCCACTGTATTCAGATAAGTACCTTATTTGATCCCAGTTTGATTGCACATCCAAGGATATAGTACAAATATATGAGTAAAAAGATAAAGCAAAGCTTTTGCGAGAAAATCTAGTAGATTATATGTACTATATTGTGCAGGAAAACTTCCCTGATCAAAACTGAGAAGTCAAAAGCTACGAGAGAAAAGATAGGCATATTTAACTCTAAAATTATAACTTTTAAAGCAAAGATATCATAAAAATATCATTGACCATAATAGGTTTGCAGAAATACATATCATGCAGATAGTATATTTAATTTTTATAATATACAAATATTTATTATAATTTGACAAGAGAAACAAGAACAAACCAGGGGACTTCCCTGGTGGTCCAGTGGTTAAGACTCCATGCTCCCAATGCAGGGGGCCCAGGTTGGATCCCTGGTCAGGGAACTAGATCCTGCATGCTGCAACTAAAAGATCCTGAATGCCGCAACAAACATCCCGAAGGTGCCTCATGCAGCAATTAAGACTCAGTGCAGCCAAATAAATAAATAAATATTTTTTAAAAAAGAACAAACCAGTAGGAAAATGGACAAAGTCTGTGAATGGGCAGTTCACAGAAAAGCAAATCCAAATGTCCGAGAAACAAGGAAAGACCCTCAAATTCACCCAAAGTGAGGGGAATGCAAATTAACAACGAGATATCATTTTATACCTACCAAATTGTCTAAAATTTAAAAGATCTGAAACACTTCTTGCTGGCTGGGTTGTAGGAAAGGGATCACTTTCACGGTCAGAATGAAAAATGCTACAGCCTCTTGGGGAAGCAGTATGGCGATATCTACTTCAAATTTAAAATACATATACTTTTTAGGCCAGAAATCTTTTTCCTGGGAAACTCTCCAATAGAAATAAGGTCACTAGAACATAAGGGTTCATATAAAGTGTTTTTTTGGAAGGAGGAGGGAGTTGTTTTATTTTGTTTTTTTCAAATTGTCTGTGAAAGCTACAATGTTTCAAGCAATAGGGAATGGCTGAATAAACTATGGCGTAGCCTGTGATAGAACAACACGGCCGTCAAGAAGAATGACATAGAGTTCTGCTAATTGACAGGAGGAATTTCAGAAGGTATTGTTGACTGAGTAAAGCACAGTGCAGAAAAAAAAGGGTAATATTTTCCTATTTTTGTAAAACAAACGATGATCAGAAAGCACCTGTGTGTGCATCTTTATATGATTATATAGCCATGGGTAAAAATAGGAAAGATACATATTAGATTATTAATAAGGGTTATCTGGTTAGGTGGTGGGTTGGGAATTGATATGCTTGTAAGAGAAGAGGAGGCACCAAGCCTAAAAAAAGGAAAACAAACAAAAAGACCACCCACACATGACCACACACATGTACCTATGTTTAAATCCCTCACATACATGCATTTGTGAAAATGTATGAATGTGTATTGTTCAGACATAAAGAGCTCACCCGGCCAGTTCAAAGGACTCTGCCTCCCAGATAACTTTTTCCTTTCTAGGAACATTTGCTATTCCATTTGTACCCCTGTACCAAAACATTCCCCAGGTAAGAATTTCTGATTCTGGGATTCCCATTCTTAATTCTAAGACCTACCCTCCCATTGCATAGTGTTTCATCTCAGAAACAGCGCTCAGAAGGGCTCCAACTTCCTTCTAGAAATGAATATATTTTGGCCTTTCTACCTCTGTCCCTTCTTATCCATACTTCCTTCTGTGAAATGACTCCCAGGTTAACCTTTGTAAGTAAAGCAAATCACACCATTTGGGGCAGCTTCTCTAGGGGGGGTCGGGTCACGGTTCTTCTCTCCCCACAACAGAGAAGCCAGAAGGTGAAGGTACCTGGAGAATGACCAGTTGCTCTTTAGGTCATAAGTCCAAGAACTTTAAAGTTGTCTAAGTTGTGAACTTCTTCAGAATCAAATATGAGGTAAACTATAAGAAGACAAGAAAACGAACCCGAGATACCATTGGTCAGCCCACGCTGCTGACCGCGCCCTCGGTGTTTACAGAATGTTTACTAGTTTCACATTCCGTGCTCACATCCACCTGCTTCCCTCCGCCTCCTTGTGGTGGAACAATTTCCTTCACTTCAAAGGAAGCTCCAGGTGCAGGGAGGACCCAAGGGGTGTGCCCCGCCCCCCTCAGAATCTGGCTCCTCTTCTTAATGAAACATCTCCTCCCTTCATCTTATCCCAAGATGACTTTTGGAGCTATTCCTCAATTCACTCATCCGCTTTTGAACTCCGAGAGCGAGAAAGAAATGTAGTTTTCTTTTTTCCTCAAGTCACTGACCCTAGCTGTGTCATGACATTTCAAACTGATTAACTGCAGAAACAGGAGGGATAATTACACATGTCACTGAAGAGAAAATGACACAAGTCAAAGGAAGGCGAATAGGCTGTGGGAGATTAGTTTTAAGCCATAAGTTTTGGGATGGTTTGTTAATGCAGAATTAGTTAACTGATGCTGTGTCCAACCCCTTTGCCATATGATATGCTTCTCCCAATAAGAATTAGGGACCATTTCTCCACCCCTGTGTATCTGCCCGCACTGGCCTTGGCATGCTGTGGGAGTTTCAGAGCCTAGGCATTGAGGGACTTTGCAGCCTCCACTCTTGCCCTCCTGGAACCCTGAGATACACAGGCTGTAAAGAAGCTCAGGCAAGTCTACTGGTGAATGAGAGACCTTTGGAAGAGAATGGAGGCTCTCACGAGCGGCCAGCACTGACTCCCAGACATGGGAGTGAGGCCATCTTGGACCTTCCAGCTGAGGGCAGCCTCCCGAGTGATCCCAGGCAAAATCTACAGAGAAGTAGCTCAACCAAGCCCCAGAATTAGGAGAAATAATAAACGGTTGTTGGTTTAGTCACTGAGTTTTGAAGTGGTGTATCATACAGCAATAGCTGGTTAATAGAGTGGCTTGGATGTTTTAACTGAGTACGTATATTTTCTTTCTCTATTCTAGTGTTTCATGTATAACAGGGCTCCTTTTTCATTTTTTTCCCTAGAAATCTGGGAAAACACATTCTCTGCATGGACACAACTAACTCCTAAATACCATGTATTTAATAGTTCCTGGGAGATAGAAGATTGCAAAGGCAGGCACTACATCTTATATCTACTCTTCAGTATCCCATACCCAGGATAGCATGGCTGGTGGGAGGTTAGCACATGTTGACCAAATTAAGTGTCTCCTGGGACACCTGTTGCTGCTTTCATCTCATTTTCTTAATACCCGCATGTGTCACAAAACGAATAGTGACTTGTTGTTGATTTGCTTTAGCTGGCCAGCTCTGCAGATGTTCCCTTGTTGCCTCACTTTTCCACATAGAAAGCTCTCAAAGATCCCAGCATGGAAGAAGAGAGCCTCTCTCCGCTTGTGGAGGAACTGATCTCATTGGTCAAGAGTGTCCTGATTATAGTACTACTATTGGCAGGAGCGGCAGAAGCAGCAGCTAATGTCTATTGATACCTTATCAATATGCCAGTCATCACGCTATTCACTTGACGTGAATTAACTAATTCAGTTAATCAGTAATCTATCATTTCCATAAGGCAACTGAGGCACAGATGGGCTAATTTATCTGCCGAAGCTAGCACGGTTACATGGCAGAGCCTTAGTGCTTAGCAAACACTCTTGACTCTTCGTGGCTAATTGTATAGTTACAGCTGAAAGGTTTAAACTAAGGAATATTAAACATAGTCATTTATAAAAGTTATCTAACAAGAAATCACCTACAAATGACAATCTCCAAAGCTTTTAAACATCACTGTACTTCTCATTAGTCAAGAAACAAGTATTACTGAGAGTATGTGTCTGTGTGTGTACACAGAAGGTTATAAAACATATAAACAAATACAAAAAATAACGTCATATAAGAATCTTGGCTTTAAAGGCATTTACACTATTTTGAAGAGAGCAGACTTATACGATGAAATGGCCAAAGAATAAGACAAGATACAACTGAAAAAAGAGCAAAGTCGTTCTGAGACCTCACCTCTTGCAGGGAAGAATCTGAGTCATATTTCAAATCTCCCTTTCACCTCGTAGCAAAACCACAGCTTTCATGTTTGGACGTCACGGCACTAAAAGATGGTTCAATAGCCCAGACTAACCTGTGTTAGCAACTAGAGTAATCTCCAGAAAAGAAAATTTACTTTGGGATTTAAGATGATCAAAATTGATTACTTTTCAAGAAGTTTAGCAACTCAAAGCTGAAAACACAGCTGGGGAAACACTTGAATGTGGGTCCATAAAAACTCCAGAGAAAAATCCATGCTTCTGCCTCATGACGTGGATACTACACAACATACATGAGCCTATGGGGAAGCAGTTAATATTTTTACACAACCTTGTCGGTGAAGAGAAGAGAAAAATGTAGAGAGACATGCCCACCCACATCTTTGATGTGTGTAATGTAAATATCTTTCTTGTTTTATTGAAGTAAAGGCTAAAGGATTACGTTAAGTCCACCTAGTAAATTGTAACATGGGGATATTATAACCAAACTTGTAAAAATCTGATTTATCTTCTCAAAATTTAGTGCCAATAAAATTATTTTTGTTGGGTGAAAAATAACTGTTCTATTTTTTGACCAGCAGTTAATAGAATTGAGGCCAATTTTCTCTATATAGGATTATTTTGACTTTTCTGTCCCTGGAAAGATAGGCCTCTATATATTAACAATGATTATCTCTGGTAGTATGATTAGGAATTGTTGGTTATTTACTTCTCTTTGCTTTTCATTATTTTTGAAATTTCTCAAAA
This sequence comes from Phocoena sinus, assembly GCF_008692025.1. Classification (NCBI taxonomy): domain Eukaryota; kingdom Metazoa; phylum Chordata; class Mammalia; order Artiodactyla; family Phocoenidae; genus Phocoena; species Phocoena sinus. Next base: position 74,500,781 of record NC_045767.1, read on the forward strand.
TAGCATATATTGTTTTTATAACAAAAAGATATTGATTTTTTTAAAAGCAATCAACCTACCTAATTTCCTTACTGATAGACATTTCTACAGTATTCAAATAATTTGCCCTTAACTACTTTGCCTACCAAATGAATCCTTGTCTTCATTTTATTTAAAACAATTTTCCAAGGAGGATGGACCTAGAATCTGTCATACAGAGTGAAGTAAGTAAAAAAAACAAATACCGTACGTTAATGCTTATATGTGGAATTAAAAAAAACGGTACTGATGAACCCAGTGGCAGGGCAGGAATAAAGACGCAGACGTCGAGAAGGGACTTGAGGACACGGGAAGGGGGAAGGGTAAGCTGGGACGAAGTGAGAGAGTGGCATGGACATATATACACTACCAAATGTAAAATAGATAGCTAGTGGCAAGCAGCTGCATAGCACAAGGGAGATCAGCCCAGTGTTTTGTGACCACCTAGAGGGGTGGGATAGGGAGGGTGGGAGGGAGACGCAAGAGGGAGGGGATATGGGGATATATGTACACGTATAGCTGATTCACTTTGTTGTACAGTAGAAACTAACACAACATTGTAAAGCATTTATACTCCAATAAAGATGTGGAAAACACAAATTTTCCCTTCCAGAAGAATTCTTATGACCAATTTTCACTGATACCTAGAAATTTATGCCAAGGCTAAAAAAACTTTGACACAGGACTTGAGCCTTGGAAAAAAATTACTGTGAGGAGGAAAGAAATTATGCCTTAAAATTTTTTTTTCAGATGACTTGCTGTGTAGTTCATTAGCAAGAGACACAAGAAGTATTTTCTAAAATAACGGTCCAGAACTTTGCTCTTTGAGATAACAAGCCTCTGTTTTTGCAGGTGGCCTTCTACTCAAAGAACAAAAACTGGAAGCATCCATTGAATTGCCCTGTTTACATGTGTTGAGTCATGCTAATGGAAGAGAGCTAATCAAGCGCTGGGTACAAAGCCCTTTATGTAAAGGAAAAGGACCAGCTTCAGATTCACTAACCCCAGATGCAAACACTCTCATGTGTCTCTACAAAGACTCCAACCTACTGAGGAGGACCCTGGAGGCAGATCAGGCCAATAGAAGGATCATGTGAGCCACATACAGAATTTTAGATTTTCTAGTGGCCACATTTTAAGTAAAAATAAACAGATAAGTAAATTTTAACCACTATATTTTATTTAACTAAATATATCCAAAATAGTATCACTTCAGTATTAGAAAGGTATTTAGATAATGTACATTCTTTTTTTAAAAACAGTCTTTGAATTGCAGTGTATATTACACTTACAGCACAGCTCACTTTGGACTAGCCACATTTCATAGTGGCTGCCTTACTGGACAGTGCAGCTCTAAGATGAAAATGTTATTCTCACCAAGTAGGATTACAGGGTCTTAAGTAATTTTTTTACATTGAGATATAATTCACACACTGAAATTCATCCTTCTAAGGGTACAATTCAGTGGTCTTTAGTATCATCACAAGACTGTTTATCACCACTTTTTATCACCACAATCTAATTCCAGAACATTTTCATCATCCCCAAAAGGAATTCCATACCATTATCAGTCACTCCCAATTCTCTTCTTTCCCTAGCCCCAGCAACTACTAACCTACATTCTGTCTCTATGGATTTGCCCCTTTTGGACATTTTATATAAATGGACTCATTTATATGTGGCCTTCTGTATCAGACTTCTTTCACTTAGCATGATATTTTCAAGTTTTATCCATGTTGTAGCGTGTATCAGTACGTCACTTCTTTTTAAGGTTGAATGCTATTCCCTTGTATGGGTATATACCACTTTTTTTTTTTTTTTTTTTTTTTGCGATAAGTGGGCCTCTCACTGTTGTGGCCTCTCCCGTTGCGGAGCACAGGCCCCGGACGCGCAGGCTCGGCGGCCATGGCTCACGGGCCCAGCCGCTCCGCGGCATGTGGGATCTTCCCGGACCGGGGCACGAACCCGCGTCCCCTGCATCGGCAGGCGGACTCTCAACCACTGCGCCACCAGGGAAGCCCTCCACATTTTAACTATTCATCAATTGATGGGACTTTGGGTTCTTTCCACATTTTGGCTACTATGAACAATGCTGTTATGAACATTCATGTAAAAGTTTTTGTGAGAACATATGTTTTCAGTCCTACTGAGTATATACCTAGGAATGGAATTGCTGGGTCAAATGGTAACACTGTGTTAAACTTTTTAAGGAAAAACTTATTAAACCGTTAAACTGTTTTCCAAAGTGTTCGCACCATTTTATGTTCCCACCAGCGGTGTATGAAGTTTCCAGTTTCACCACTGTTTGTTATTGTCTGTCTTTTTTATTATAGCCACTTTTTAACAAATGTGGAGTCAGCTAGTGTTTCACAGATTAAAAAATATTAAAACTGTGCTTACAAAAATGCAACAGGGGCTATGATATTCCTACAGATTTCAGAAATTAGCGATTAGGCTCACATTTGCCAAGTTTACCTGTAAAGAAACACATTGCAGCTTTGTTACAAAGCTGTTTTGTTCTCTCTGTGCCATCAGCCATTGAGGTGAGTTCTTTTAGCAACAACAATTAATACTTATCAGCAATTCCCCAGTGTTTTATATATATATATATTAGCTCGTTAAATCCTCACATTGGCCCTAGGGGGTAGGTGTTATAATTACCACCTTCATTTTATGGCGAGCGTTCTGAGGTCTGGGAGGTTAACTAATTCCCCAAGATTCCACAGCTTAGGGTCCATGCTTTTAAGCCATTAACTTACTTTATCTCATTTGTTAACACTGCTTGGTAGGAAGTAATCACAGCTGCGTCAGCATCACCTGTGAACATGTTAAAGCACAAACTCTAGGGCTCCAGCCCAGAATTACCGCATCACAAACTCTGAGAGTGGGATCCACCAATTTCTGTCTTAACAAGCCTTCCGTCATTTTTATGTATGCGAACATTTGAAAACCACTGCTCTACAGCAAGAACATCATAGGATCACAGTTTATGGACAAACCCCTATAAGTCAGATACAGTGGCAGGTGTTAGATGCATTCGGTCTTGAGGCTTCAACACTGAAAAGGACATTACTGTCCTTCTAATGCTTAGAGTCAAGTGAATTTGATAGATGGTTGGCTCAGCACTACCTTACAGTGTGATTGGCTCTAAATTCAGGTATGCACGTGACACTCCGCCCAGGGAAGGGTGAGAAAACTTCCCGGAGGAAATGCCTTATTGAGCCTCCAATAAACTTAGAAAGCCGGCATCAGTTTCAAGTCATTCAAGTCTATTTGTTACTTCTGTGACTTTCCGGAGAGAGCATGACCTTCAAAATACTTTTGACTTTCCAAATTCTAGAGCATGACCTTCAAAATACTTTACTAACCGGCTCCTACTTCTTTCCCTACTTCATCTGCTCTGTAGCTCCTTGCTACTCAAAGCTGGGGGGCGGGGGCGGGGGCGGGGGGCACAGCGCGCTGACATCACCTGGGAACTTGTCAGCAATGCAGAATTTCAGAGCTCACTCCTGACCTACAGAATCAGAATCTGCATTTGTAAAAGAACCCCAGGTGATCTGCATACATACTGGAGTTTCAGAAGTACAGTTCCAGCTACTGGGAAGGACCGAGCCATTCTCCAGAACTGCCCCGCTATAACCTTCGTGCAGCACCGTCTGTCCAGAATGCCCTTCCCTCCTTTGGCTTCTCTGACCCCCAGAGAAGTTGGACATCCTTTCATGACAGCACCCGGACCGCAGGTTGTTTATTTACCTGTCCTCAGTACTAGACTGAGAGCATCTCAAGGTCAGGGAGATCATTTTATTTTCCTCTGCAATTTGCAGGGATTTGGGACTTACTTGCCGCGTTGCACATAATGGGTGCTCAGTCAATGTTCCTTTGATGAAACAACGTGTGGATGAATGAGATGTGACAAGTACTCAATGTAGACACCACATCTTGGGTGAATTTACCTCGGGGCTTATACTCCCCTCTGTCACGGTCACATAATTCTGGTCAGTTTTCTGGTTCGTAAGCATCAGAGAGAACCAGACAGAAACTTAGGGCAACAGGGGACTGGGAAGTGGCCAAGAGTTCAAAGAGAAAATCCAGTTTCTCCTTTTGAAAAGATTGCTTTATGATTTCTCATTATATTTTGATTTACCAGATCCCACCTCAAAAGACAGAGACCGGGACCTGACAGGAAGTGAGCTCGGGGCTGAGAGCTGGATTCTGAATATGGTCCTGATGCGGGGTGAATCACTTTGGTCCTTTCATTTCACCTCCGTGGGCTCTGTCTCCTCGTTAATAGGTGAGGGAGTTGGACTAAGCAGTCCCTTAGGTTTCCCCCCACCCCATCACAGATCGCTTTAAACACTAAAGTTCTAATATTTGTCAGATATTAATGTAATCTAATGGAGGCAACTTTGGGAAATTAAGGTTTTATGTGAACAGGCCTCTGGAGGATAACCAGTTTACAGAATCTCTTTCATAGGCAAGTAACACTAAGCAATATGCTTCCCTTATTTCCATAGACATTTTAAAAAACATGGGATATTGTATTTTAAGGTTTTCATGAGAAGGAAACTGTTGAATGGAACGTGCTTCAGAAAGATGTAGGCGTGTCATAAGCCAGGAAGAGTGGATTTTGATCGAGAAAGTTGGCATTTGCAATAAACACAACTTTGTTCTGAGTGATTAAGTACTTTAGAAACCCCATTGATGCCTCAAAGAGTGCATCGATTAGAAAATACTGACAATCTTCACAACACTAGCCTTGCATGTTAAGGCCCCGGTGTCGCGGGAGGGAACAGTGAAGCCCTGTTGGCACACACTGGGCGGCTCTCACACATGGAGACCGTCAACCTGGCCGGGCTGGGGAGACTAGGGCTCCCCTTGTTTCCCTATCACTCCCCCACCCAAGGGCTGGCAAAGGACCATTATCTCTCATTCTGACATCGGAAGAGAGAATCTGAATGCCAGGAAGGAAGTTTTCCAAATCGGTATAAAAACAAAATCCTCTTATTACAACAGGATACAGTAAAGAAAACAAAGAACGATGCTCATGAGAGGGAGAAGGTTTAAAAGTATAAACAAAACATTTCTGAGAAAACGAAAAATTTCTGAGAAAACCAAATACCCCTAACGCACTGCAGTTGCTTGTATCTGCTGGGGAAAAACAGCATCTCTGGAGAGATGAGAGAATGAGTAGGGCTGATACATATGTTGCCAGAAAGATCGCTCACCTTTGTCTATGTCACAGGACTTTAAAATCTAACTTCAGTAACTGGAAGTCAATGGCATTTTCTTTCACAATTCCATTTCCCTTAGAAGTAGACCATTACTCTTTGGGAGGGAAGTTTTCATGAGTTTTGCCCAGAAATGAATATGGCTGTACAAGAAAGGTGGAAAGAGCTTGTCTTTTCATTAACCAGAGATTAAGGAAAATGGTATGTGGTAGTATTTAGTCATAAAGAGCTCTAATAACTTATCCTAGCTGGGGCTGGAAGAGATTTCAAAATAGTGAAAGGAGCATGCAGTATGGCTAGAATACATCCAAGTCCGCCACTGGGAACTGCTTGACTAAAATGATGGCTAACTTCATCTCCTTTACTCCAGGGGATGGAAGGGGAAAGAGGTTTGACTCCACAGAACATGAATGAAAATGAGTCAAGAGCCATTCTTACACAAACCGTATGTGCCTCTCAGATATTTGTCAAGAGTACTGTGACTAAATGGTAGGAAGAGGGTTAGGATAGAATAAAATACCATTTCAACCACTTGAATTCTCAACTGAAGTAACATGGATGTGTTTCATTTCTGCTAGAGCTACAGAGAATGTGTAACTATCCAGAGATTTATATGTAGTCCTCCTAGAATCTTCACACAAACAGCCCGATGAGGTAGGTCTATATTATTGATCCCATTTTATAGAAGAGTTTAATAGCTTGCCCACGTCTGCTCGGCTAATGAGTAGCAAAGGTAGAATGTAAACACGGGTCTGTTTGCACCTGGAGCTCAAGTTCTACGCTTTGAACTTCTTTTAGTTTAAATGACAACCTTGCACTGAAAAATCTGTTACATTTCTAGGTAGTTACTCCTTAAAGGAATATAGGTTTTCCTGCTTTCCAAGTTACTTTCGTAACCTATGCTCTTATCGCTGTCCTTTCTGCTTGCCTCTGAGAAGCAGACTCTCAGTCTCTCCTTTTCTTGAGGCTCTTCAGGGTCACCTTCTTACTGGCTGTCTCCTCTCAATACACTCATGCTCCAGTTTCCCTTGTTTTGAATAATTCTTTACTTGACTCTTTTGTACCTTCTAATAATTACTCTAGTTCTCTCCTTTCCTCAACAAGTGGTCTCTTTTGCTGAGACTTCCTGGCTCTCACTGCCCACCCCCGACTCTGCTGCAGTTACATCCTCACGGGCACCTGTGATCTCTAACCACCAAACCCGAAGGCCTTTCCTTGTTGTCGTTCACCTTGACCTTTCTGCAGCATTTGGTCCTGCAGATCATCCACTGCTTGGAGAGCTGCTTGTGCACATTAGACACACAAAAATTTAATAAATGATTGGTTAAAAATATACTCAAGATGTTCTAATTCTTAAATACAATGTATATATGATTAAAAACAAGAAAAAAAAATTTTACATGTAAACGTCCTTCTACATTTTTAAAGAATTTATAAGGGGCTTCCCTGGTGGCGCAGCGGTTGAGAGTCCGCCTGCCGATGCAGGGGACACGGGTTTGAGCCCCGGTCCGGGAAGATCCCACATGCCGTGAAGCGGCTGGGCCCGTGAGCCATGGCCGCTAAGCCCGCGCGTCCGGAGCCCGTGCTCCGCAACGGGAGAGGCCACAACAGTGAGAGGCCCGCAACAGTGAGAGGCCCGCGTACCGCAAACAAAACAACGAACAAACAAAAAGAACAAAAACAAACAAAAGGAATTCATAAGAAAATGATTCTAGTTAAGGAAACTGCCCAACATTTCAACAACAGCCCTCTTTTGCAGAGTAAGGAATAAATTCAATAGTATTTAAAAAGATTTACATATATTTGATTAATATTTTAAAAATTATAGGTATATAACATGTAAAAATTAACTCAAAATGGATCATTGGCATGGTGACTGCAGTTAAAAATACTGTATTATACATTTGAAAGCCGCTAAGAGAGTGGATATTAAAAGTTCTTACCACAACTTTTTTTAATTAAAAAAAAGTTTTTATTGGAGTGTGGTTGCTTTGCGATGTTGTGTTGGTTTCTGCTGTATGGCACGGTGGATCAGCCACACGTATACATATATCCTCTCTTCCCTGGATTTAATGGTAATGTTTTAGTGTATGTCTATTCGAGCTATTTATAAAAGCAATATATTCATAAAAATTTTTTAAATTAGATAATACCGTAATCCTATTTTCTAATCTGCCTCTTTAACGTAATAAATTTTGTGACTACTTCTTTAAAAAAAAGTTCTTACCACATTAAGAAAATTTTATAACAGACTTCCCTGGTGACACAGTGGTTAAAGAATCTGCTGCCAATGCAGGGGACACGGGTTTGAGCCCTGGTCCGGGAGGATCCCACATGCCACAGAGCAACTAAACCCATGTGCCACAACTACGGAGCTCAAGTGCCACAATTCCTGAAGCCCACACGCCTAGAGCCCATGCTCTGCAACAAGAGAAACCGCCGTAATAAGAAACCCTCACACTGCAACGAAGAGTAGCCCCTGCTCGCCGCCAACTAGAGAAAACCCACGTGCGGCCAAAATTAAATAAATAAATTTATAAAAAAGAAAATTTTCTAACTATATGTAGTGATGGATATCACCTTAACTCGATGGTATGATTTTGCAATATACACATATATCAAATCATTATGTTGTATATCTAAAACGAGTACAATGTTATATGTCAATTATACTTCAATTTTAAAAGAAGGATCATTGACTTAAATGCAAGAGCAAAAGCTAAAACTCTTAGAATAAAACATGAGTCAATCTTCATGAATTGAAGATTGAATTAGGCAATGATTTCTCAGATATAACACATAAGAAGAAACAACAAAAGAATAAATTGGTCTTCATCAAAATTAAAAAACTTTTGTGCTCCAAAGGACACCATCAAGAAGATGAAAAGAGAAGCCATGCAACAAGAGAAAATATTTGCAAAGCATATATCAGATAAGGAACTTATCTTCAGAATACATAAAAACTTTCCAGGTTCGCCTCAATTTCTGTGCTTGAGCAATAACGTGGAAATAATTTTAAAAAGAATATATAAGGAACTATTACAACACAACAACAAAAAGACAAGCAAGCCAGTTGAAAACAGGGCAAATGATTCGAATAGACATCTCTCCACGGAAGATATACAAATGGTCAAAAAGTACACGAAAAGATGTTCAGCGTCACAAATTTTTAGGGAAATAAAAATCAAAATCATGAGGTACCACTTCACACCCAGTAGGATAGCTGAAATAAAAAAGACAGACAGGGCTTCCCTGGTGGCGCAGTGGTTGAGAATCTGCCTGCCGATGCAGGGGACACGGGTTCGAGCCCTGGTCTGGGAAGATCCCACATGCCGCAGAGCAACTGGGCCCGTGAGCCACAAGTACTGAGCCTGCGCGTCTGGAGCTTGTGCTCCACAACAAGAGAGGCTGCGATAGTGAGTGGCCCCCGCTCGCCACAACTAGAGAAAGCCCGCGAAAAGAAACGAAGACCCAACACAGCCAAAAAAAAAAATAAATATATAAATAAAAAAAAAAAAAAAAAAAAAAAAAAGACAGACAAATGTTGGCCTACAATAAGGTATCATTTCACACCCATTAGGATGGTTATTATTTAAAAAAAGCAAAACAGAAAAAAAGTCAACCCAGGATATGGAGAAATTAGAACCCTTGTGCATTGCTGACGAGAATGTAAAATTGTGCAGCTACTATGGAAAACAGTATGGTAGTTCCTCAAAAAAAAATTAAACATTGAATTACCACATGATCCAGCAATCTCACTTCTGGGTATGTATCAAAAAGAATTGAAAGCAGGGACTCAAACAGATATTTGTACACCATGTTTAGAGCAGCATTATACAGCATAGCCAAAAGGTTAAAGTAACTCAAGTGTCCATCAATGGATGAATGGATAAACAAAATGTGGTGTATACACACAATGGAATACTACTCAGCCTTAAAAATGAAGGAAATTCTGACCCATGCTATGACATAGATGAACCTCGAAGACATAAGGCTAAGTGAAATAGGCCAGTCACAAAAGGACAAATACTGTGTGATTCCACTTATATGAAGTATCTAAAGTAGTCAAATTCATAGAGACAGAAAGTAGAATGGTGGCTGCGAGGGGCTTAGGGAGAGAGGAATGGAAAATTATTGTTTAATGGGTGGAGATTTTCATGTTGGGTAGATGAAAAAGTTCTGGAGATGGATGGTGGTGATGGTTATACAGCAAGTGAATGTACTTAATGCCACTGAACTACTTAAATATGGCAAAAACAAAACAAAACCAACGAAGCAAACAAAAAAACAAATGTTGGCAAGGATACAAACATAAAACCAATATCGGCAAGGATATGGAGAAGCTGGAAACCTCATACATTGCTGAGTTTTTAAAATGGTACAATCGGGACTTCCCTTGTGGAGTAGTGGTTAAGAATCCACCTGCCAATGCAGAGGACACAGGTTTGAGCCCCGGTCCGGGAAGATCCCACATGCTGCAGAGCAACTAAGCCCGTGCACCACAACTACTGAGCCTGTGCTCTAGAGCCCGTGAGCCACAACTACTGAGCCCGGGCGCCTAGAGCCCGTGCCCTGCAACAAGAGAAGCTACTGCAATGAGAAGCCTGCGCACCGCGAGGAAGAGTAGCCCCTGCTCGCCGCAACTAGAGAAAGCTCATGAGCAGCAACAAAGACCCAACACAGCCAAAAATAAAATAAGTAAATGAGTTAATTAAAATGGTACAATCACTTCTGAGTTTGGTAGTTCCTCAAAATGTTAAACAGAGATGCCATATTACACAGCAATTCCACTCCTAGATAATATATATCCCTAAAAAAATTAAAAATATATGTCCATATAAAATATGTACACAAATGTTCACAGCAACATTCATTCTTCATAATAGCCAAAAAATGGAAACAGCTCAAATTTCCATGAACCGATGAATGGATAAACAAAATGTGGTATATCCATATAATGGAATTTTACTCACCAATAAAAAGGAATTTTACTCACCAATAAAAAGGAATGAAGTACATGCTACAACACGGATGAATCTTGAAAACGTTATGCTAAGTGAAAGAAGCTCGACACAAAAGGCCCCATATCATATGATTCCATTTTAAAGAAATGTCCAGAATACTCAAGTCCATAGAGATAGAAAATAGGCTAGAAGTTTTCAGGGGCTGGACAGAGCGGGGAATGGAGAGGGACGTGACTGGGTCTGGGTTTCATTTCCGGGTGACGAAGATGTTCTGAAATTTGATAGTGTTGGTGGTTGCACAACCTGGTAAATGAATCGTACAGTTTAAAGGGATGAATTTTGTAGTATGTGAATTATAACTCAGTAAAGCTTTTTCAGAAGAAAAAATAAGTAGGGATTAGCTACCTGCAAGCTAGTGTTCATTTCCTCATTCATTCATTTACCAAATATTTGTGGCACATCCCTTGAGCGAGGGATTGTGTTAGGCACTGGGCCTAACGGCATTTGGAAAAAGATTCATGGTGACCAAATTGGAAGGGCACCAAGAGTCATATGGACAGGTGACAATATTGGGAGTTAGCCAATACAGAGAATCACATCGCTTCTCAGTCAAAAATCATTTCTTTACATTCTTTTTTTTATCATAAATAGACAAACCAAGGAAGGAAAACAAGCTCTTCTTCAGCTCTTTTGTGATCCAAAGAAAGCTCCATGGTGTCTGAGGGGCTTCGGAAAAGAGCTTTATAATCATAAAAAACAGACTTGAATTTTGATTTTGAAATCTAATAAAAAACACACCATATGCCCATCTTTGCCAAGAGCCTGAAATGAAAAGTGAAGCTAGGAGAGCAGCAAGTGGTCTGGAGGCCTGGACCTTCATTCCTCACACATCATTGACAAAAAACACTGTATATAGTAAGTGGCCAAGGAGCTGAGGCCAGCTTGGTTGGACAAGAACGGATGTGAAAGTGCCACCTGCTCCAACATGTCTCCTTCTTGTCCCCTCAACCGCATTTGCCCCAGGTACATTCATAGGTTTTAATGGGGCTGTGTGGCATGGGACAGTTCGCACCCAGACTTCGTCTCTTAGGCCAGTGGTGTCTTCGGGGAGAAGGAACGCTTACCTAGTGTAAGAAGACTCCCCTAGATGGTGTGAAGAGGGAGGACCGGGTTTGGAGTTATTGATTACCTATTAACTCTCTTATCACTGTCCTTGAAGTTATAGAGTGGTCCTCAGGCTGTATTTATCGTCTGTCCTACCGTGAACGGCTCATTAACATTTATAAGAAAAGCCCAATCAAGTTTTGTTAAACTGATTCTAACAGAGTTGAGCAATCTTGTTGAAAGTTTAATTTGCTCCCAAATAACTTGGTTGACTCTCACATTACTTCCATAAGAATTCCTACGGATGGTGAGCTCTTATGTTGAAAAGAACTCAGTTACAAACAACTCCATCAAAAAAAATGAGATTTTTTTTTTTTTTGCTTTGTATTGATTTTTTCCTTTGACTCCAATAAAATGATATAATCCCAAAATAAATGCTCCCAACCTAAAGAAAATTCAAACATTAAAGGAATCAAATAATTGTTGGCTGTATGGAAGCAAAGTAATTTATTTCTCTTTCTAAAATGTGCCAATGGGTAAGTCGGTCTTGAGTTACCACCCCTCTGAAGATGGATGCCGTAATCTGCTCAAATAGAATGCTCTGAGCAACATGGATGGGCTTGGAGGGCATTATGTTAAGTGAAATAAGTCAGACAGAGAAAGACAAATACTGTATGATCTTACTTACGTGTGGAATCTAAAAAGTACAACAAACTAGTGAGTATAACAAAAAAGAGGCAGACTCACAGATACAGAGAACAAACTAGTGGTTACCAGTGGGGCCGGGGGTGGGCAATATAGGGGTGGAGAGTGGGAGGTACAAACGATTGGGTGTAAGCTAGGCTTAAGGATGCAGTGTACAGCACAGGGAATATAGCCAATATTTTGTAATAACTGTAAATGGAAAATAACGTTTAAAATTGTGTAAAAATGAAACAATGCACAAACTCTTAAAAATAAAAAACCTAAAATTGTCAAGAAATGTAATGCTCTGAGTTGATCCGGAACCTGTTAAAGGCTCCACTGCCATTGCTGCCCTGCTGAAGGATCCGAAAGTGGTTTTTAGGGAGCCTGCGCCCTCCTAATTAGCCAGTCCTCCTTCTGCACTTCCCACGGGAGGATTCCAGGTGGGGTTCAAGGGGAGTGCTCAGCTCCTCTGGGTCAAGTGGACCCAGGATTTACATAATTCCAACTTCACAAGCCTTTGAGGGAAACCGCATCTAGGAAGCAACGAAAAGAGAAGACTGTGGGTGTCAAGTTCACAATGCTCCAATCTGAGGGCATTTTTCTTTAGCGCCCCTTCACGATTTCAAGTGGGAGTGAAAATTAAATTCACTGGGAACAGAATCACCTCCAGGATTTCCATTAGGCAAAGCCTGGAGGCAGCCTTTTGGTTGGAAGGATGGCGCAAGTACAGACTTCTTGAAGCTGAATGCACGGGGCAAGGGCGCAGGTTTAGGATGTTTGTTTGGGCTGACTAGGGGGCTACCTGAGATGGGAGGGGTGGGGAAGCCCCCTCCTCCCTGCCTCCAGCCATCCCTTGGTGCACCCGCAAATGAAACAGGACTGGAAGCTGCCCTTGGAAGCCAGAATAATGGCCACCAGGAAACAGACCAAGCTCACACCACCTCTAGCAAAGGGACAGAGTTTCAGTGTTAAGAGCTGGCTCTGGCTCCTTCCGGTCTGTGTTGGCCCATCCTTTCAAATATGTCCAAGGCAGTGCCAAAGCGTGGCTTCTCTCCCAGACCTGGAAAGAAAGAGTGTTGTAAAAGATGCAGTGTGCCTTCCAAATGGCCCATCTGCACACAGGCTGCAGCCCAGCCCAAGGGTGCTCTGAACCAGGAGCAAAGCCTTTTGCAACCGAACGGAACCAGAGGTCAGAGACAGGCTCAGACCTGGGAGGGGAGGAAAAAGACACCCACTTCCCTTTTCTGCTCAATCTTTGGGGTGATCAGGGTGGTGGTGGTTAGTCTGTGCCTATTCCCAACAGATCTCAGCTGGACAACACCGAGGCCAACACCCCTGGCTTGGATGGAGTCTTTTGTTTTGTTTTACGTGACAGAGAGACACCACGGTTTGATTTTTTTAAATGAATGATACCATTTTGAACAAAGGAAAAAAAAAAGATCCTCTCTACGTATCCACAATAAAGACCACACATGTATCTATTTTTCCCATTACAACAAAACACTCCTCTAGCGAAAAGCCAAAATCTACACAATGTACTGATACTGGTTTTTTCTATTATGTTTCATTGCTTGGGGGGAAAAAACCTTCAATCATCTGTGGAAATATGAGTATTTTTCCACAAAAATAATTTCTTGCTTAAAAAAAAAAAAAAAAAGAAAAAGGGTAACAGCACCGTGTGAGTTTTCTCTGGACCTGAGCTCTATAATGTTTCAGGAGCTCTTGCTTAGAACATAGGCTTTTAAATTAATAGCAAGGAATTAAAACATCCTGTCACCAGAACAGGGTGCTTACACAATCGACCCTCATTATTTGTGGATCCCATACTTGCGGATTCCTCTAGTTACCAAATGTATCTATAGCCCCCGATTCAATGCTTGTGGTGCTTTCACGGTCATCCGTGGACACGCTCAGACACGTGTGCCTTCTGTCATCAGCTCTCATACTGTAAACGTGTCCTTTTCATGGTCTGTTTAATGCCACATTTTTTTTTTTGCATTTTTGTGCTTTCCATTGTTGATTTCACTGTTTAAAATGGCCCCCAAACATAGTGCTGAAGTGCTGTCCAGTGTTCCTGAGTATAACAGGCAGTGATGTGCCTTGCAGAGAACATAGGTGTGTTAGATAAGCTTCATTCAGGCTCGAGTTATGGTGCTATTGGTCATGAGTTCAATGTTAATGAATCAATGCTATACATTAAGGAGTCTATAAACAGAAACGCGTATAAAACAAGGTTATATATTGATTGACTGCTGAGAATGTGTCCAGAAGCTTTCAGGAAGCTAACCCTATATTTCTCCTGGGAACAATGTTCGGTATTTGCTGATTCAGTGTTTGCAGTGACTTTATGGAATATAGCTACTGGGAATATGGAGAATCAACTGTATCACTTTTAGAAGTTGGAGGTGCAAATCAGGATAGGACATGAGCCTACCTGGATGGGTCAGGGCCTACCAGGATGCAGAGGCCAGTTCGAGCAGGCCAGTCCAGGTAAGCCAGTGAGGGGAACTAGGTGAGAACTTTGCAGTGAGGCCCACTGGGCTAGAAGTGCAGTACTATGGACTGGGTCAGTATGGAGAATTGGGGGAGGGGGTGGGGGGAGGGGGGCAGAGGCCCGTGAATGTGAGGGATGCAGCCACTTGGAAACAATTTCAGTACCCAATGGCTGGTTTTCACGGGGTCTGTATATCCAGTGGGGGTGAACGTTCAGGAGCCGGGTGGGATAATATAGGCGCCTGAACAATCTTGATTGGGTAAATTAATTCTGGGCCTGATCTCAGGTACAATAATCCCTTTCTCCTCGCACCATTTTTGGGATGATTCTCCTGGGGACCTCCAACAGAAAACTTCTAACAGAAAGCTTTCCAACAGGAAGACCTGAAGACACAAAAAGATTCCCGAAAAATCTAGTTTTACTTTATATTTGATAGGAAATCTAATCAAACTGGCTGTTGGCTGTCAGATTAAAAGTGAGAGTTTCTTCTTTCACTTCTGTTGTTACTGTCCACGCAGGCCTCTCTTCTTTTCATTAGGACTCTGATCCTAACACAGTTCCAAACCACCCTATCCTGACATGCTTCCCCATGGCACAATTCAAAAAAATCCCCCAACTTTCCACGTTGGCTGCACATTTGAAGCTTCTGGGGAGCTTTAAAAAACCCTGATGTCAGACCCCCACTTAAGACCAATTAGATCAGAATTTCTGGGGGATGGGACCTGAGCATGGGTATTTTTTTCAGTGCCCGTGTGATTCTAATATATTGGCCCCAAGTGACTGAGGTACGCCTGGTACAGTGATTCTCAATCCTGCCTGCAATCAGAATCACTCTGGGACTTAAAATAAATCTCAGGTGAATTGATTCGGAACCCCCTTGCAGGTAGAGAAAGCCTGGGCACTGGTATGTATATTTTAAAGCCCTTGAGAATCCCTGGCTTAGTGAGATGCCATAGTTATCACATGTTTGAAGTAAAATCTGCTAGAGAAAAGCAAGGAAGAGAGAGTGCAGAAAGTGCTGGTGATAAATATGAATGTGGTGACATATTTGAATGTGATAAATATATGAATATAGTGAAAGTGAAATCAGCATTGGGTACCTTCAAAGATCCTGATCCTCTGATTCTTCTAATCCATTGAATCTTCACCTGTGAGGGGAGGCAAGTGGGCCATTGAGGGGACCAGGGGGAGTTGGGAGGGGCAGATCTAGGGCCATATTATCCAGGAACTGCCCCAGTGTGAGGTCTACTACCTTCAGTTTGGCTGCTGCAGTTGGCCAGGCCTTTGGAACTGACACTGGCACTCAGCATGGGTCTCCAGTGACCACTGGGGCAGTGGTTTCTTCTCTTCAGGGCCCCCTTCTCTTACACAGCTGCTCCCCTGAGATGTTACACCCCCCCATACCCCTCTCTACCCTGGCCAGGAGGGACGGCCCACACACAATGACTGACTAGCAGGGGTGTTGGAGTCTGACTCCCTTGCCTCAAGGTGGGATGAATTCTGAAGGGTAATCCATGTTCTCTGTCAGATCAGGCTAAAGCTAGAGTAACTGTGGCTCTATCTTTGCTTACAATTTCGCTGCCCTATCCTGCTTCCCTCACTCCCCTTCTCCTGAGAGCCCTTCCTCGAGAAATCCTTTGTACAAGAATCCTTGTCTCAGGCTCTGCCTCTAGATAACCTGTCTTATGACAATAGTGATTAGATAGTATGTGGGTGATGGGGAGGTTGGGGCAGAAAGAATATGAACTTGGGAGTCAGATATGTCTGGGTTTAGCCCCAATGTTATTACTTCTTAGCTGCAAGAATCCATCAAGTTACCTGGAAGCTATGATCCTCTGTTTCTTCTCTTTACAATGTGGGATGGCCACACATCCCTTGCAAGGATGTTGTGAGGATGACATTAAATGCAACAAGAGAATGGATGTGAATGTCCATGGCACATAGTAGGGATCCAGTAATGTCAAGTTTTCTTACCTCCTGGAACCTTCCTGCCATCTCCCTCTAAACTTGGTTCTCCACTGTTCTCTTTGGACCCCATGCACGATGATTTTCTTAGTCTCTCCATTCTCTTTCTCTTTCTTTCCTTCTATACCTTCCTTTTACTATCTCCCTTTCCCAGGGTTTCTCACCTCATTTTTTTTGTAGTGCTTTCCACTTCCTCCAGCCATGACAGACTAAGAAAGATATACAGTAATATCCAGAAATACAGATCCTTGTACTGTGGGCCATGGCCAGGGAAGCTGCAGTGAAGTTATCCGTTTTTGCCAGCTCAGCAGAATTAGGCTGCGTTCAGTTTTATCAACAGGACTCAGGAGGCTGGTTTGTGGCTTTTTCTGAGATAGTGTTTAGCCAGGAAAGGATACGCTATTTTCCTTGTAAGATGAAAATAAGGCCATTAAAAGCCAATTACACTAGTGCTTGACATAAAGAACCCTCATCAACGTCAGTCTTCAATTTCTGGGCCAAACAGTGGAGCAGAGGGAGCTGATCTCCACAGCCAGGACTCGAGACAAGAGTTTACTGGCTCAGCCACAAACTAGTTGTGGGACTTTGGGGAGATTGCATAACCTCCTTAGGGCCTAGTTTTCTCCATCACCAGGAAGGTTCTATAGCAAAATACGTGCCAGCTACTCCACAAGGGACCTCCTAGAATTCATAATATGTTTTTTGGGGGAAGCACTGGAATCCTGTGCAGAAACTGATTGGAAACAATATATTTTGGTACAAATATTCTTGTGAATAACATTATGAAACCACTGCAATTCAACTCTCCAGGGCATGGAGTATATGGTAAGTCATGTCTGCCTTGATAACACTCTCCAGTGAAGAGGGTGGGAAATCTGAAAGTCACACATTAGCCCTGAGCGCCCAATACCAGCTGCTCAAGTGGATTTTTATAATAATATTTATTATCATAAGTCTAATGGAACAGTCTGAGCTAAGCAATATTCTGTGCCCGCCCAACTACTTTTTTTCTCCTTCTGGCATCAGCACTCCCTTTCCCCTGGGGATCTCCGTCTCCACCCCTTGGCCCTAGTGGGGCTGTGATCATGGCGTCTCATTGCCCGACCGGCTCACCCCGCCCCCCTTGCAGGACGGGTGGGCACAGGACCCAGCCTCTGCTGAGCACAATCCACTTCTCTCTGGTCACAGGCATTGGTCCAAGGGGTAGACGGTTCATCAAGTCAATCGGAATCCTTCCCCAGCAGTTTGGAATAAGAGGGAGAAGGACAGCATCCTCCGCCTTTTTGAAAACAAGCTGTAAGGAGGAGGCCTGCCATCCATCTTTCCTGTCACATGGGGTGGGGGCGGACAGAATTCTACCAACACACTCGGAAGCACGAGAGATGTGCAGAGGCCAGACGTGGAGAGAGAAGAGAACACGGACATTCTTTGAACCAGATCCCCCCCTCTGGACTTCCCAATTAGGTGAGCCAATGAAATCTCTCTTTTTCTTTAGTTGGTTTGAACTGAGGTTATGTTACATAACTCACTACGAAGTTAAAAATTCTAATTTTAAAAATATAAACTTCCATTCAGATAGATGTCCTCCTTCCTCAAGTATCTTATAGTAAAGAATGTATGTGATTGGAATAGAAAGAGTCCATTCAGTGTTAATATATGCAATTACAATTGACCCTTGAATAACGTGGGTTTGAACAGTGCGGTTCTACTTACATGCCCCTAACCCCCAGATTATTCAAGGGTCAACTGTATTTCAATATTATTATAAAGAGAAGTAGAATCAATATCTTGGTGTAAGTTATATATGATTTAATGTAAAAAAAAAAGTCTCTTGGGAAGTAGGGGCATAATTTGATCAATATTCTCTCCAACACAAAACCCAGCCATCTTATAATGGGCTTTTACTACTTTTTCCAACATAGGATGTTTTAGGGCGTCGTGAGCTTGGGAAGGCTGCAACACAGAGAACACTTTGCCCATCCTTTTTCATCAGTGCACTTCTAGGTGGGCACAGATTTTAGGTCTCTTAGTCAAAGGTGTACTCTCTGCTCAGAATATTAAAGCACAACCAAGACATGGGAAAGGGCAAAGCAGTCGTCTTGAATCTTGGGTCTCCCGGGTTTTAGTCTAGTACTTTTACTATCAGGGGTGCTGTGTCCGTTTAATTCAAGTTTATATCTCTCACATCTGTTTCGCATGCACACGCATATATGTGAAAGCACTTCTTGTCCTAACTGTGATGGGGAAGATATTTAAGGCTGTAAATATTTACTAAGTGTATGTAAAACAGCAGTGTGGGCTGCTACGGCCAATGAAGGAGAATTACAGCACTGGGGCCCCACTTCCGGCTCCCCTGCTAATTCCTGTGTGACCTTGGGCAGGCCAATTAAAAACTGTTCTTGCACTGCATTTAAGCAAAGGAGATGCTAATATTTATTGGCCAGCTCTCCAGAAGCAATAACCTCTGAGGACAATACCTGCTATTCAGAACACAAATCGAAGAGGTATCTCATTGGGCCCGCACTTCTATTACTTTTTCTCTCTCTCTTTTTCTTTTTTTTTTTTCCTCTCTCTTTTTTTAAGGGAGGAGGAGTGGTGGGGCAAAAGGGATGTATCCTTGACAGGCTTGCGAAAGACAAAACTTCATTGTCTCAAAAAAATTAGCGAGCATCTGCTTCTGCGCGTCACTGTGTGGTAAGAAGACAACCATGTGAATAAAGTAGCCGGTTTTGCAATTCCCCTCAGAGAAGGTGGTAGGAAAAGTGGATGGCAGGGCGATTGTCACCACATCTCAGGGACACTGCTTGGCCCTTCTTGCCCCTTCGAATAGAATAGCAGGGCTTTGAGACAGGATTTGGGTGTTAAGGTGATTCTGTTCCTAACTCTTGTGACTTTAACAGAAATCATCTCTCCTTTGAGCGCCAGGTTTTGATACTAGAAACATGGAAATGATAATGCTTATATTTAGGTGTGTTGAAACAGTTATACACAAGCACCTAACAAAATGGCAATTAGAAGCAGCCCTGGTTTTCTACCCCCTTCCATTTATTCATTTACTTTGATAATATTTGACAATAGGACAGCATATCCCTATATTTTGTTCCCAGGGAGGAAATGCTCCTGTCCTACACACACAACCAGCGGATCCCATCATAGTCTATGTTTAGACTCCAGAGAAATGTCTTGGATTTATATTGTTCCTTTATATCAAGGAACGAACCAACATGTATAAAGAAACCAGGCCAAGATCTGTTGTTTAAAACTTCTGTTTGGAGTGAAGGTGTTATAAGCTTTCTCTTATACACAGGATCTAGGTAACCTTTCTCCCATCCACCCCCTCCAAAAAAAAAAGCAATTTAGGTAATAACCTGGATGACCTACATGGAAGAATCTTGGGTTGTACTAATAACTTAGGACTGAATTATTGCCTCAATTTTTTCACATCCCTTTTACCACTGAGACAACAGAACATATGCAAAAGAAGTTTTATGAGTGGAAATCCAATTTCCACTGGCAAAGCATCTCATAATGCAAATGGGAGGATCCCAATGATCAAGTCCCACGTAACCCACATTTGCAATATCAGAGACATGGAGAAAGGAATGTTCTGGCCTCCAAAGAACTCGTGTTTTGCTTTTCCCAAAGCAGTAGTTCTCAAACTCTTTTTGGAATCTATTTCCAATGACAGAAACATTTCATGATCCACTAAACTAATCTGTTTGTACCAACCACTGCACGAAAAATATAGTCGTAGAAGATCGTGGGTGCAACTTTCATGAAATTTCCTGAGCAATTTCAAAAGTAGAGGACTGATCTATTCCAGGAGCAAGAAAATACTCCCAGTCCTGATAATAATCCCCTAATTTGCAAGTGCCTTGCACTGTTCATATCCTTTCACACTCTATTTACTTTTTCACATCAACCCTGTGAAGCTGTGGCATCGCCCGGTCCTCAAGATAACATGAGGTAGGTATAATTATTCTCGTATTTCATCACTTCTAAGATGGCAAAGGGTGGAATATGCACCTTTGTTTTATGTACCACCCAGAAAGAAAACAGTGTGTTGCCTGTTAAACGATGACACACAATCAACTGTAAAACAAAACAAAACAAAAAGACCATGCAGTTTCAGATATGTTAAGATGTGAAAGAATGAGTGTCTCAGAACTGATGAACACTGGACTTCCCCTTTTACAGAGGAGGAAACGTATGCCTAGTTCAAGGTCAGGCTGCTGATGGAGACTGAAGCCTGAAGCAGCACACTCAAACTCAGACCTTCTGACCTGAAACCAATGTTTGAAGTTTTAAAGAGAAGTCTAGAAAGGTCGAGAATGTTTGTAACATTCTTTTGTTAACATTTCTAATTGTTGGTGCTCCTTTGGAGATTTAGACGTTAGAAAACAAGCCAGATTTTTGGGAAGGGGAGGAAACAGCCCCTGACAGAGGGTGGTGGCTGGGGCAGTGGCAGAGCAGCCAGGAGAGCTCAGCAGGAATTAACTCCCCTGCAGAGATGTCCTTCTCCCTCTGGAGTGCTTCCTTGGCTGTGGAACAAGCTGACTTGATTGTAGAGGAAGCACAGGGCTCCATATCAGCTTCTTGACCTTTTAGCCTTCTCTTTAAAAAGTCAGTAAAAGAAACATGAGGAGGGAGAAGAGGAGGAGTAGAGAAAATGAGTCTGTGGTCTTAGTGCTTTTCTGCTGAGAAGAGAGCACTGACAAGCATATCGAGCACATGCTTATTTGCTAACAAATGAGGGGCACAAGTGATTTCTTTTAAGCCTTGAGGTGAAATTGATGATAAAGAGCCACCAGTTACAGAGGGACCACCCTGCATCCATAACTCTGAAAAACACATCAGCTTAGGGGGAACTGTTGTCAATGGTGGAAACAACCACGGAGACTGTGCCATTATAGAAATACTGCGCCTCGCTGGTTTGCAAAAGAAATCTCCCCAACTTAGTGGAGGAAGTGGAGGGCCTTGGAAGGCGGTTTGTTTCCTTGTGGCCAGTGACTGATTTTCCACCAAATGTGCATTGGCTAATTCTCACAAGAGTATTTAGAATGAAGGGAGGGTTTCAGGTTCGACTCACATGAGCTGCTTTTCTTTGGACAGTCTTTGTTTCCTCCCGTCTGGTCGGCAGTCCTTCCGGGACCTTCCTCAATCCCTGGCGGGGGCTGAGACCCAGTCCTTGTTTGGGATGAAAAGGTATTGGAAGGCCGGCTGCTCTAATTGGAGTTTGCACCTGCAGACCCCAGCCTCGGAGGCGGCTGGGCTCTGATGCCGCTGTGTGTGTGTGTGTGTGTGTGTGTGTGTGTGTGTGCGTGCGTGTGCGCGCGTGCGTGCGTGCGTGTGTGTGTGTGTGTGTGCGCGCGCGTTTGATTTTCTCAATGAACACTGGGACACTGCACGGTTTTTTGGCCTAAGTAGGCTGGAGAGGATCCAAGCTGCTCAGCCACTTTCTCCACTCTGGTGGGGAGGGATCCTCTTTTCTCTCCTGTCTAAGAAGGAGGGATTTTCAGCCCTGCGAGTGTATCCAGTGTATTCTGATCTAATCTCTTCTGGCCCCAAGAGAACTTACCCCGATAAAAGGTGCCCTTCAGCTACTATGAGAGGGTGTCACAGCCGGGCTTTCACCCACCCAGAAGCTGCTGCATTTTTTATGAGTTTCTCACACTTGACTCTAGTAACACAATCCAGGCAGCGCTCAAGAACGATGGCTACAGCCTCTGTGCTCAGCCCGAGGAGAGGGAGATGGAAAAACTGCCCAGGAAGATTTCACTAATGACTGTGCCTCTGTCACCCTCACAGCACCCTAGTGCCTGAGCTCCATCCTGATGCACATATTTAATGTGTACAATCTGATCAGTTTTGGCATCCAGACATGCCCACGAAATCATCACCACCGTTGACTGAATAAAACGCACAACCTAAAAGTTGAGAATTATGTTTTACTTGGCGGACAAAACTGAGGACTTAAGCCCAGAAGGTAGCCTCTCAGGTAGCTCTGAGGGACTGCTCCGCAGGGGTAAGGGAGGGCCCAGAACATATAGAAGTTTTGCAACAAAAACTGGGTAGTCGGAACATCAAAAGATTACAATTAATTGAAGAAAACCTGACATCTCAAGTTAATACATTTAGCACCTTGTATGAGAAGATGCAAGATTCTGGGCTCATTGAAATCATTCCTTTGATATGCACCTTAACTATCTAGGGCCTGGATCTTGCTTTTCTCCATCCTGAATGCCCTCAGGATGTACTGTTTGTGGGGGCTGCAGTGGCTGCTCACTGGATGGTCGCAACATCCTTTGTTTACTGATACGGCAGGTGACACTCTTCGTCCACACCACAGTTGAGATAACAAACATGTCCATCACCTCCCAAAGTTCCCTTATGCTCCTTTATAATCCCTCCTCTAGCTCGTCCCTCCACTCCACATCCCCAGGCAACCATAAATTTGCTTCCTAGAACTACAGATTATTTGCATTTTCTAGAATCCTATATAAATGGAATCAGACAGAATGTTCTTTTGTCTGGCTTCTTCCACTCAGCAAAATACTTTTGAGATTCATTCATATTGTATGTATGCATAGTTTGTTCCTTTTTACTGCTGAGTACTTTTCCATGGTGGTCTGTCCATTCATTCACCTGTTGATGGGCATCTGGGTTGTTCCTAGCTTGGGGTGATTACAAATAAAGCTGCTGTGAATATAGGTGCGCAAGACTTTGTGTGGATATAAGCCTTCATTTTTTTTTTTTTTTTTTTTTTTGCAGCACGCGGGCCTCTCACTGTTGTGGCCTCTCCCGTTGCGGAGCACAGGCTCCGGACGTGCAGGCTCAGCGGCCATGGCTCACGGGCCCCCCGGCTCCGCGGCATGTGGGATCTTCCCGGACCGGGGCACGAACCCGTGTCCCCTGCATCGGCAGGCAGACTCTCAACCACTGCGCCACCAGAGAAGCTCATAAGCCTTCATTTTTTGGTAAATTCTGAGGAGTGCAAAGGCTGGATCGTATGGCAGGTATATGTTCAACTTTTTAAGAAACTGTCAGACTGTTGTCCAAAGTGGTTGTACCATTTTTTTTCCCACAAGTAGCTGCAGTTCCGATATGCTTTCCGACATTCGGTACGGTCATCCTTTCTAGGTTTAGCTATCCTAAAATGTACGTAATGGTGTCTCAATCTGGTTTCCCCTAATGACTAATAATGCTGTGCATCTTTCCATGTGTTTACTTGTTATCTGTAAATCTTCTTTTGGCAAAGTGACTGTCCAAATCTTTTGACCATTTCTTAAATTGGCTTGTCTATTTTCTCGTGATTGAGCTTTGAGAGGTCATTATACATTCTCCCAGGGATATTTTTTATTTAAAGAATTATCCTGGAATGTAAGACATCGCGTAGACAGTTTTCATGGAATTTTCAGCACCAAGAGCCCATGCGGAACAATTTGGGGGCCCAAGGCCTTCTAGCCCCTGGAGATCACTCTCCCTACGTGTCTTGCTCTGCCTTATAATGATGAAAGCAGGCTATGTCAGAAGTTAAGACAGGCCTGGGCCATGCCCACTTTTTGAGGCTCTTGAGATATTTAAAATAAAAGAAATTCCAAAATAGACATGTGAAAAGCGTGATATATTTTAAATGTATATGTTGAACAAATTAGTGCTTTTGACCACGTGCAAAAATTCAGCATGTATATAACATGGGAGAGGATGTCAAAATTTTAAATTTGAGGTCCAGTGTGGGGCCTGAGACAAAGGACTCTGGTGTCCCACTGGCCACCTTGTGATAAGCCATGAGAGCCCAGCACCAGCCTGGGCACTTCCCGCATACCCCGTATACCCTAAAGTCATATCTGGCATGATCACTCTTTAGTCACTTATGCTTGGGATTAAATGAATGCCACAGAGGTGGCTACGGAAGAAAGGACCATTTCCCAGCTAGACACAAATTTCCTGCCAGAATGGTGACACTGGGAAGGTTAATCATGGCCATCAGGGCCTTTCGGAGGGACCCCCCCCTTGCTCCACCCACATGCCAGCCTATGGGGCCCGAGGCTTCCTTTGGGTGATTAGTCTTGGCCTTTTCCACTTAGCTTGAGGTCAGAATGGCAGGGTGACTAGGAATGGGGTCGCTTCGCCTGAAGAATTCCCAGAGGCCTCCCAGCCAGACCCACAGAAACTCCTGCCCTCTGGGGAATTTCGCCATCACCTCTGGAACTTTAATCTCCTTTCACCTCTCGTTGTATCAAGTGCGGTGGTTCTCCGTATGGGGTGGTTCTGCCCTCCAGGGGACATTTGGCAACTTCTGGAGACATTGTTGATTGTCAAAACTGGGGAGATGTTACTGGCATCTAGTGAGCAGAAGCCAGGGATGCTGCTAAATATGCTACAAGACAGCTCTCCACCTCCAAGAAATATCCAGCCCTAAATGCCAGTGTTGGCGAGGTTGGGAAACCTCAATCTTGATGATTTAATCAGGTGTCAATCAGAGCGAACAGAGAAAATGACTGATGTAGATTCTGAAAAAGCGGTTCTTTGTCCATTAAGCAGACAAGCACCACAGTATGGACGTAGAGAGTTGATCAGGAAGCTTGAGGGGTCGTGAAGGGTGGGCTACCCAAGACCTCTCACCCTCTCACCACCTTCCTCTGCCTTCCCTTCTGCCTCCTCTTAAGAGCTTTGAAGTATAACAGACCTGGTTTCAAACCCAGTCCTGCTGCTTGGTGACTTTGGGCATGTTACTTAACCTCCTTAAACCTCAGTTTTTCTACCTGAAAAATGGAAATTATCATAGTACCTTTCAGAATCATGCGAATTAAACAAGACAAGCCAAGCCATGTAAAGAGTTTTATGGTGTCTGGCACATGAGAAGAGCTCAGTAAGTGACCGATTATTATGATTTCACAAGTTGAGCACCTGCTGAACTCAACGCACCTTTTCCAGGTGCTTCCTGGCCACTCAGTGCACGTTGGTGACAAGTTTTTATTAGTCTACAAAGCATTTACTCTAAAAGTCTTAGTAATGATAACGCTTACCCTTCAGAAACAAAGCCCGATGGGTGTGTTGGGGGCACTGTATTTTGAACCTCACTTTAGTGGTAAAAGAAATGAATGAAAAATGATTTAAGTTAAAACAGTGTAGTCTTAGCACTGTTTACAATAGCGAAGACGTGGAAGCAACCAAAATGTCCATTGACAGAGGAATGGATAAAGAAGATGTGGTACATATACACAATGGGACATTACTCAGCCATAAAAAAAGAACGAAGTCATGCCATTTGCAGCAACATAGATGGACCTAGAGATTATCGTACTAAGTGAAGTAAGTCAGACAGAGAAAGACAAATATCATGTGATATCACTTATATGGGGAATCTAAAATATGACACAAATGAACTTATTTATAAAACAGAATCAGACTCACAGACATAGAAAACAAACTTATGGTTACCAAAGGGGAGATGTGGTAGGGGGAGGGATAAATTAGGAGGTTGGGATTAACATATACACACTACTATATATAAAATAGATAATCAACAAGGACCTACTGTATAGCACAGGGAACTCTACTCAATATTCTGTAATAACCTATAAGAGAAAAGAATCTGAAAAAGAATGGATATACATATATGTATAACAACCACTTTGCTGTACACCTGAAATTAACACAACTTTGTAAATCAACTACACCCCAATATAAAATAAAAATTAAAAAAAACACAACAATGTAGTCTATATTGAGGTATTTATGCATGTGTGTAGATGTAAGCCTAAATATTTGTTTATGGTCCATGGAAAGAAATTTACAAAATGAAGTTTGTCAGAAACACAGCACTAGCTGGGACTCTTGGAGCAAATCCTTGGGAACTCTTGGGCTGTCCCGTTCCAGGACGGAGCAGGATTCCATGTCAAGTGACTTGGATAACATCTCACGTGGGGTCAGTTACTTTGGCACCAGAAGGGCCTCTTTGCCAGATGGCCAAGCAGAGACTGTGAGGCTCGAGCCAGACTGAGCTCAGGGTGTTTCTGGAAGGTCATTGTTGCAAACCCAGAAAACCAGTTCTGTGAGGTTGGCTCAAAGGGGATATTTAGTCAGAGTAACAGAGAGGTATGGTAATGGAGTGGAGGAAGTCTGGGTAAGGATTATAACCAGCACAGTCAAAAGGCTCTTCTCAGTTTTCAAAAGAGTGAGGGAGAAGTAATGCTTGGCCCTGGCCCTCAGACAATGCCTCGATTCTTGCCAACTGCAGGAGAGTGAGCCCACAAAATCGCCAGTGAGCCAGGAGATAATCCCGGTGACAAGCACTCAGCCAGGCAGCCCCCGGGGCCAAAAAATAAGGGCAGAAAATTTGGTTTAACTATATTTCTGCCTGTGTGTTTTCTCATGGGGGCGGGGGGACACCTTTAAAAACATAGGTATGCCCTGTACTTGGGGCGTACACAATGGAGCTAACACAAAGCAAGAATCCTTTGGGCTCCTTTGGCAAGGGAACCCTTAGGAAGCTTTGGACACTGAAGCCATGAAAGAACTGCCTAGGAACATTCTAGAAGACCGGCTAGATTTCCCAGTGTTTGGTCACCAGCCTAGGAGTGTGGCAGAGGCTTCCTGTGCAGGGGGTGAATGAATAGATGTAGGAACTTCCTTCCCTCACGTGGGCTGGTCTCAGTAGTAAGCAGTCAGGATGTGTAACCATTAGCATTTCCCCGCTGGGCTAGTCCATAAAAAGAAAGAGATTTACTTAAGTCAAAAGGTTCAAGGACCACAGAAATTGCCTTTTGGTAATAGGAGTGGCTGTCACTGAGGAATGCCACAAAGAACTGTTAATTCTACTCTTTACTTTCACTCTGTCTAACCAGTTGAGAGAAGATAGATTTATGGAAGGAAGGGAGTTTGAGTGACAGGCATTCTGTCCATTCTTCTGATACTCTGTGAATTGAAATCAGCAGGAGCAGAGGCCTGCATGGCATTATCTTGACCTTTCATGTAACAATGTTCTCGTGAGAGACGCCCTCATCTCTTACCTCTAGACACCAGGGAGAAAAGGGAAAACAGCAGGCATTTTTGCATGGCCAGTGCTTCTGTTAGTGTCTCGACAAAAGGGTTTTGAATGAATGATTGATCAGTGGGAAATACCATACTTCTGTGAATGTGTTGGTGAAGATATTGATCACTATATCACTCACAGTTCCCTTTATAAAGTCTGATGTGGTCAATTTCTACTCCAAGTTTAGGTGAGGAAAGCTTTGTACCTATAAAGGAATGGCTTTCTTTCTTCCTTTCTGAAAATGAGGATGATGTCATTGGACATATCTCCCTTTTGCTCTAGTTGCCAGGAAGTTCAGGTTTAAATCTGATGCCCAGCTCTACCAATGATGAAGACTCTTGTGGCATGCACACTTGATTCTTATTTCCTCTGCTCTTGTTATCCTAATCTTATTTACATTTTCCCTGTTCCTAATTTAAATTCTTCATTATATTTCCCGTCATTGTATGTTCTTAGTCTCAGTTGCCTCTAATTGCCAGGCAGGTAGCAGTAAATGACTGAAGTAAGTGGGGTAATAGGGCATGGAGTGGACTGTGGCAAACAGAGAGAGGTCCTTCCTGGCCATTCTACTCAAATAGCATTGTCCCCTTCCCCCATTGTCAATCTCTAGCCCCTAACCGTGATTATTCATAGCATTTATCATTTTCTGCAATTATCTGATTTATCTGTTTACTCTCTCTTACCAATGCTGTATCCCTAGCACCCACAACAGTGCCTGACACAGAACTGTCACCCGATCCACATCTGCCAGGTGAGTGAATCAAGGCATGAAAGTGGGACCGGTGTGGCTAGGTTTTTACCACATTTTAACAGAATTTGAAATTTGGATTTTATATGAAATCTCCTGGTTTTTAGATGTTGGTGGCAAGTATAAAAAATTAAAAACCGTCTGCTGGCCAGAAACGGGCCACGTTAGCGTGAGCCACTGTTCTACTTTGCATTTGCCAGCTGTAGCCACAAGTTTCTCTGTGGGATGAAGTAGAACACAAATAAATAAAAACCCGCATCTATTTTATGGTTAATGAAGCACCATTGCCCTCTAGTATTTCATTATTGTTCTAGTTTTACATATGAGGAAATTAAAGCCCCTGAGGGCATAAAGTGAACCGGTGAGCTTAGAGGCAGGGCTCCTCCGGGGTCAGAGGTGGCCTCCTGGTCAGATATTCAGGAACGAGGGAGGAAGAGCCCCTTCTTGTGTCAGTTCCTCTTTTCTTCCTGTTCCAGAACCAGGGGCTGGGTAGATGCTTCTCCCAACACAGGCTATGACCTCTAATTCAGAGTCAGCCTCATGCTGGGTCTGTTTCTCTGCCTTTCAGTGCAGAAGGGACCATCAGTGTAGATGTTTCTTAAACTCCTTTCACATACCTGGCTCCCCTGTCACCAGTCAAGAAATATAAGCTTAAAATGTTTTAGGAGTGTGTGCGCGCACACACACACACACACACACACACACACAATTGAATAACCAAACACACCTTGCAGTGCCTCTTTCATTTCTGCATCTTCAATAGGCTGTTGATCTTATTTGTTTTAGGAGACAGTCTCCTTATATCATTGGTAGAGTTGTAGGTTCTTTGTGATCTAGCAGACAATACCTCATTTTTGAGAGCATGCCCAAGTTCTGACCAAGACTTATTTTCTTATGTATTTACCTTCCCAGAGAAAAGCTTTAAAATAAAATGCCAGTATTGAAATTTAGGTCTCTAACATTTTTAGGAAACTCTGAGATGTGGAAAATTCTCTAAAAATAATAGGACTTTTTTCCTTCTACAAGTTCGCCTAACCATTTTTTCCAGAATCCCTTTGTTAAGGAAAATAAGCCAGACTTTATTGGCATTTCTTAATTATTATTTTAAATTGTGGTAAAATATACATAGTATAAAACTGACCATTTTCACCATTTCTAAGGGTACATACGGCTCAGGGGCATTTAGCACACTCACATTACTGGGCAACGATCAGCACCATGCATCTCTAGATCTCTTTTCCTCTCTCCAACCTGAAACTCTGTACCCATTAAACAAAAACTTCTCATTCCCTCCTGCCCCCTGGCAACCACTATTCCACTTTCTGTCTCTATGAATTTGACTACTCTATGTACGTCATATGAGTGGAATCATACAGTATTTGTCCCATTGTGATTGGTTTATTTCACTTAATATATAATGTCCTCAACGTTCATCCACCTGTGGTATGTGTCAGAATTCCCTTCCTTTTCAAGTTTGAATAGTATTCCATTGTATGTTTATACCCCACTCTATTCATTCATCTGTCCATGGACATCTGGGTTTCTTCCATCCCTTGGCAATTGTGAATAATGCTTCTAT
This sequence comes from Phocoena sinus, assembly GCF_008692025.1. Lineage (NCBI taxonomy): Eukaryota > Metazoa > Chordata > Mammalia > Artiodactyla > Phocoenidae > Phocoena > Phocoena sinus. Next base: position 74,530,606 of record NC_045767.1, read on the forward strand.
GAACAAGGGTATACACATATCTGTTTGGGTTCCTGTTTTCAATTATTCCGGGTATATACCCAGAAATGGAAGTGCTGGTTCATACTGTAGTACTATTTTAAGTTTCTGAGGAATCACCATACCAATTGCCCATTTTCCACACTGGTTGCACCATGGTGCATTCCTACCAACAGCGCACAAGGGTTCCAATTTTTCTGCATCCTCGCTGACACTTGTTATTTTGCGGATTTTTTTTTTTTTTTTTGATAGCAGACATTCTAAGAGTTGTGAGGTGGTATTTCCTTTTCCTTGTGGTTTTGATTTGCATCTCCTAATAATTAGTGACACTGAGCATCTTTTCATGTGCTTATTTGCAATTTGAATATCTTCTTTGGAGAAATGTCTGTTTTGCCCATTTAAAAATTGGGTTGTTTTTACTGTTGAGTTGTAGAAGTTCTTTATATAGTCTTCGTATTAATTCCTTATCAAGTATATGCCTTGCAAATATTATTCCCATGCCATGGGTTGCCTTGTCACTCTGTTGATTGTGTCTTTTGTTGCTTAGAAGCTTTAAAGTATGATGAACTACTGACATTTCTGAGCTTCCACTTTTGGATGCTGAGCATCTTTTCATGTGCTTTTTGGCCATCTGTATGTCTTCTTGGAGAAATGTCTATCTAGATCTTCTGCCCATTTTTTGCTTGGGTTGTTTGTTTTTTTCATATTGAACTGCATGAGCTCTTTATATATTTGGAGATTAACCCTTCCTCCATTGATTCATTTGCAAATATTTTCTCCCATCCTGAGGGTTGTCTTTTCATCTTGTTTATAGTTTCCTTTGCTGGACAAAACCTTTTAAGTTTCATTAGGTCTCATTTGTTTATTTTTGGTTTTATTTCCATTACTCTAGGAGGTGGGTGAAAAAAGTTCTTGCTGTGAATTATGTCAAAGAGTGTTCTTCCTATGTTTTCCTCTAAGAGTTTTATAGTGTCCCGTCCTACATTTAGGTCTCTAATCCATTTTGCGTTTATTTTTGTGTGTGGTGGTAGGGAGTGTTCTGATTTCATTCTTTTACAGGTAGCTGTCCAGTTTTCCTAGCACCACTTATTGAAGAGGCTGTCTTTTCAGGTATATCCTTGCCTCCTTTGTCATAGATTAGTTGACCGTAGGTGCATGGATTTATCTCTGGGCTTTCTAAACTGTTCCATTGATCTATATTTCTGTTTTTGTGCCAGTACCATAGTGTCTTGATTACTGTAGCTTTGTAGTATAGTCTGAAGTCAGGGAGTCTGATTCTGCCAGCTCTGTTTTTTCCTGCAAGATTGTTTTGGCTATTTGGGGTCTTTTGTGTTTCCATACAAATTTAAAGATTTTTTTGTTCTAGTTCTGTAAAAAAAAATGCCATTGGTAATTTGATACGGATTGCATTGAATCTGTAGATTGCTTAGGGTAGTATAGTCATTTTCACAATATTGATTATTCCAATCCAAGAACATGGTGTATCTCTCCATCTGTTTGTGCCATCTTTGATTTCTTTCATCATGGTCTTATAGTTTTCTGAATACAGGTCTTTTACCTCCTTAGGTAGGTTTATTCCCAGGTATGTTATTCTTTTTGTTGCAATGGTGAATGGGATTGTTTCCTTAATTTCTATTTCTGATCTTTCGTTGTTAGTGTATCGGAATGCAAGAGATTTCTGTGCATTAATTTTGTATACTGCAATTTTACCAAATTCATTGATTAGCTCTAGTAGTTTTCTGGTGGCATCTTTAGGATTCTCTATGTATAGTATCATGTCATCTGCAAACAGTGACAGTTTTACTTCTTCTTTTCCAATTTGGATTCCTTTTATTTCTTTTTCTTTTCTGATTGCTGTGCCTTGGACTTCCAAAACTATGCTGAATAATAGTGGCGAGAGTGGACATCCTTACCTTATTCCTGATCTTAAAGGAAATGCTTTCAGGTTTTCACCATTGAGAATGATGTTTCTTGTGGGTTTGTTCTATATGGCCTTTATTATGCTGAGGTAGATTCTCTCTATCCCCACATTCTGGAGAGTTTTTATCATAAATGGGTATTGAATTTTGTCAAAAGCTTTTTCTGCATCTATTGAGATGATCATATGGTTTTTATTCTTCAATTTGTTAATATGGTGTATCACATTGATTGATTTGCATATACTGAAGAATCCTTGCATCCCTGGGATAAATCCCACTTGATCATGGTGTATCATCCGTTTAATGTGTTATTGGATTCTGTTTGCTAGTATTTTGTTGAGGATTTTTGCATCTATATTCATCAGTGATACTGAACTATAATTTTCTTTTTTTGTAGTATCTTTGTCTGGTTTTCGTGTCAGGGTGATAGTGGCCTCACAGAATGAGTTTGGGAGTGTTCCTTCCTCTGCAATTTTTTGGAAGAGTTTGAGAAGGATGTGTGTTAGCTCTTCTCTAAATGTTTGATAGAATTCACCTGTGAAGCCATCTGGTCCTGGACTTCTGTTTGTTGGAAGATTTTTAATCACAGTTTCAATTTCATTACTTGTGATTTGTCTGTTCATATTTTCTATTTCTTCCTGGTTCAGTCTTGGAAGGTTATACATTTCTAAGAATTTGTCCATTTCTTCCAGGTTGTCCATTTTATTGGCATAGAGTTGCTTGTAGTAGTCTCTTAGGATGCTTTGTATTTCTGCAGTATCCATTGTAACTTCTCCTTTTTCATTTCTAACATTATTGATTTGAGTCCTCTCCCTCTTTTTCTTGATGAGTTTGACTAAAAGTTTGTCAATTTTGTTTATCTTCTCAAAGAACTGCTGTTAGTTTTATTGACTTTGCTATTGTTTTCTTTGTTTCTATTTCATTTATTTCTGCTCTGATCTTTATGATTGCTGTCCTTCTACTAACTTTGGGTTTTGTTTGTTCTTCTTTCTCTAGTTTCTTTAGGTGTAAGGTTAGATTGTTTATTTGAGATTTTTCTTGTTTATTGAGGTAGGATTGTGTTGCTATAAACTTCCCTCTTAGAACTGCTTTTGCTGCATCCCATAGGTTTTGGATGGTCGTGTTTTCATTGTCATTTGTCTGTAAGTATTTTTTGATTACCTCCTTGATTTCTTCAGTGATCTCTTGGTTATTTAGTAACGTATTGTTTAGCCTCCATGTGTTTGTGTTTTTTATGGTTTTCTTTCCTGGAATTCGTTTCTAATCTCATAGCATTGTGGTCCAAAAACATGCTTGACATGATTTCAATTTTCTTAAATTTACCGAAGTTTGATTTGTGACCCAAGATGTGATCTATCCTGGAGAATGTTCTGTGTGCGCTTGCGAAGAAAGTGTAATCTGCTGTTTTGGGATGGAATGTCCTATAAATGTCAATGAAATCTCTCTGGTCTACTGTGTCATTTAAAGCTTGTGTTTCCTTATTAATTTTCTGTCTGGATGATCTATCCATTCGTGTAAGTGAGGTGTTACAGTGCCCCACTATTATTTTTTTTCCCACTATTATTGTGTTACTGTCAATTTCCTCTTTTATAGCTCTTAGCATTTGCCTTATGCATTGAGGTGCTCCTATGTTGGATCCATATATATTTATAATTGTTATATCTTCTTCTTGGATTGATCCCTTGATCATTATGTATTGTCCTTCCTTGTCTCTCATAACATTCTTTGTTTTAAAGTCCATTTTATCTGATATGAGTATTGCTACTCCAGCTTTCTTTTGATTGCCATTTGCATGGAATATCTTTTTCCATCCCCTCACTTTCAGTCTGAATGTGTCCCTAGGTCTGAAGTGGGTCTCTTGTAGACAGCATATATATGGGTCTTGTTTTTGTATCCATTCAGCGAGCCTGTGTCATTTGGTTGGAGTATTTAATCCATTCACATTTAAGGTAATTATAGATATGTGTGTTCCTATTACCCTTTTCTTAATTGTTTTGGGTTTGTTTTTGTAGGTCCTTTTCTTCTCTTGTGTTTCCCACTTAGAGAAGTTCCTTTAGCATTTGTTGTAGAGCTGGTTTGGTGGTGCTGAGTTCTCTTAGCTTTGGCTTGTCTGTAAAGGTTTTAATTTCTCTGTCGAATCTGAATGAGATCCTTGCTGGTAGAATCTTGGTTGTAGGTTCTTCCCTTTCATCACTTTAAATATATTGTGCCACTCCCTTCTGGCTTGTAAAGTTTCTGCTGAGAAATCAGCTAAACTTATGGGAGTTCCTTTATATGTTATTTGTTGTTTTTCCCTTGTTGCTTTTAATAATTTTTCTTTGTCTTTAATTTTTGCCAATTTGATTACTATGTGTCTTGGCCTGTCTCTCCTTGGGTTTATCCTGCCTGGGACTCTGCGCTTCCTGTACTTGGGTGGTTATTTCCTTTCCCATGTTAGGGAAGTTTTCGACCATAATCTCTTCAAATATGTTCTCAGGTCCTTTCTCTCTCTCTTCTCCTTCTGGGACCCCCATGATGTGAATGTTGTTGCATTTAATGTTGTCCCAGAGGTCTCAGGCTGTCTTTGTTTCTTTTCATTCTTTTTTCCTTATTCTGTTCTGTGGCAGTGAATTCCACCATTGTGTCTTCCAGGTCACTTATCCATTCTTCTGCCTCAGTTATTCTGCTATTGATTCCTTCTAGTGTAGTTTTCATTTCAGTTATTGTATTGTTAATCTCTGTTTGTTTGTTTTTTAATTCTTCTAGGTCTTTGTTAAACATTTCTTACATTTTCTTGATTTTTACCTCCATTTTTTTCCCAAGGTCCTGGATCATCTTCACTATCATTATTCTGAATTCTTTTTCTGGACGGTTGCCTATTTCCACTTCATTTAACTGCTTTTCTGGGGTTTTATCTTGTTCTTTCATCTGGTACATAGTTCTCTGCCTTTTCATTTTGTCTGTCTTTCTGTGAATGGGGTTTTCATTCCACAGGCTGCAGGATTGTAGTTCTTCTTGCTTCTGCTGTCTTCCCTCTCTGTTATATGCTTTTTATATGCTATGCATTTTTCTGTGCACTATGTAAAATCACTAATTTAATCATTACGTCAATCCCATGATGTAAGTATGATTATAATCTCCAGTTTTACAGTGAAAGAAACTGTGACACAAAATAGTCACTTGCCTAAGATCACACAACTAGTAAGTGGCAGAGTCAGGATTTGAACTGAGAAAGTTGGGCTCCAGAGCCTCATGTCCTAAAGTCTAAAACCCAACCGTGTTAATAAAGATGCAGACATAGAGGTTGGACCTGAGGACACAGGGAGGGGGAAGGGTAAGCTGGGAAGAAGTTAGAGAGTGGCACTGACATATATACACTTCCAAATGTAAAATAGATAGCTAGTGGGAAACAGCCACATAGCACAGGGAGATCAGTTCGGTGCTTTGTGACCACCTAGAGGGGTGGGATAGGGAGGATGGGAGGGAGACGCAAGAGGGAGGGGATATGGGGATATATGTACACGTATAGCTGATTCACTTTGTTATATAGCAGAAACTAACACAACCATGTAAAGCAATTATACTCCAATAAAGGTGTTGAAAAAAAAATCCAACCATGTTAACCTGGCATGTGTGACACACCTCCACCAACCTGCACCTGTCTTTTCAGCCCTCCCTTTGCCTCTGGCCCTTCCACACACCTTTCCCTATGCCTTCCTTCCTGCCCTGCCTTACTTTATTAATCTCTGCCCATTCAGGGTTCCCCTCGGGCATCTTCTCTCTGCCCACCCCATCTAGGTTAGGTGTCCTCTAGGTTAGGTTCAAGCTGTTCAGACAGCTCACGTTGCTGCACAGATTTGTAACTGTCTGACTCTTGTGTGCATCTCACGGTGGACTGAGAGTTCCCTGAGGGCTGAGACCAAGGGTTTAAATCTCTATGTCCCAACCTAGCCAAGTACCTGGTTTCGAGTAAGTGCTTACTGCCTAGTTTAAAATAAATAAATAAGGCAGAGCCCAGACTAGGACTCAGAATAGAAAAAGGAGCAGTGATTGCCCAAATAGTAGTTTTAAGCCTGGAAATGTTGTTGGTACCCTGAGTAGACAGTGAGCAGCCCATGTCCGTATAGACTGGAACAGTGTTGAATGGAATAGAGTCAGTAGTGTGAACCTCATGCCTTCAGTCCTGGTACTGGGGACATATGCCCAATTTGTATGGAAGAGACTGCTCCCCACAAAGCAAAGACAGTGACAACACATACTTGCACAAATGCTCACCATGGGTCACAGAATGACTTTTTTGAGTTTTTCAAAAATGTTAAAAGTGAATGAACATCTTCTTTGCATTCCCTTCTCTTCCTAAATAATTCAGTCCTTAAAGCTATTATGTGGGCTGAGTAAGGCAGTCACCTTTGTGGGGGGTGGAGGAGATATGGTGGCCCAGACAAGGTAAGGAGATCAGCCACAGAGAAGGGCTGACCCGCACAAGGGCCAGAGCCCGGATGGGCAGTATCAGAATCCAAGTGGGATGAGGAGGGCAACTGTGTGGGGAAGGGGGCAGTGGTCATGATAGCAGTTGGTTACATTCAGGGGATTGATCAAATAAGCAAGTGTATCAAGGATAATGGAAATCAGGCTCCATAAGTGTTAGAGAAGGAACTTACAATATGGAAAGGGAGAAAGCTAGGATGAACCCTGTGGTGCTGGATTGGAATTGGAAGTACCAGAGTGAATTTATGGTTTTCAGTATATATGGATCATCTACGGAAATAATATAGATGTATACATACACACACTAGCTCTGTCCACTGAAAGAGTCAGGGAACAGCAATACCTAAGTTAGCAGTGAGCACACCGAGCAGTGAGAATTGGGATTCTAAATAATCCGACACATAGCGGAACCCGAGCTCCTTGGAGAAACAGCTAATTTTAAAGCTGGAACATGTCATTGTAACAGGAAGTAAAGAAGTGTTCAAATGATGATGGGAACATGTCAGAGGGGCACATTGACAGTTTGGGAACGAGATATTTAAATAATTTCAAGGTCCTTTTCTGACAACACTTATTAGTTAAAAAAAAGGAAGAAGGGTAACTTTCCAGGGGAGTACCCTAGCAGACACCACTTTAATCAAGTGATCTCAGTGAAATTTAAAATCATCTGCCACCTGATAGGATGCAATGGGAAGAACACAGCCTCACTTCTGTGATATTCTTGCCCAAGTTGTAGAACTTGAATCTAGACGTGAGTAAATTCAGACAAACCCCAAGAGAGGAACGTTCTACAGAATAACTAGCCTGTATTTTTTAAAAGTGTCAAGGTCATGAAAGTGAAAGAAACACCGAGGAAAGGTTGCATATTGGAGCAGACTAAGGAGATGTGACAACTAAATGCAGTGCTTGATTCGAAAGTACTCTTTTTGCTCTCAAGGCTATTAGTGGGACAACTGACAAAAACTTTTGATCTGAGGATCCAATGACAATTAATGAAAACTTACTGGGGTCTGAGGATTAGCTAATAGTAATGTATCAGCATGAAGTTCCTGATTCTGTGGTTGTGTAGGAGAATGGCCTTGTTTATGGGAAATGCACACTAAAGTATTTGGGGAAAATGAGGCATCATTTTGGCAGCTTATTCTCAAAGGGTTCGGGAAAAATATAGTACAAAATTCTTTGTAGTATACGTGCAACTTTTCTGTAAGTTTGAGATTTTTCAAAATAATCTATATCTATACCTATATCTACACCTACATGTAGTGGATATCTTAGGTTGGAATTATAAGGTTTTTCAGACTTGCCAGGACACAGGTACCCAGAGGCTGCTTTGGGAGGATAAACCTTGGGGTGGCTGCCCCAAGAGTAGAATCAGGGTATGTCTGCTTCATGTTGGTTCTCTGCTGAGGTGTAGGAGATGGGCATTCTCACCCCACTCATGTAGTAAAGAAAGGACAGATTACTGAATAATAGACAGAGAGAACACAGTATCTATAGGGCTGATCACGCCAGCCAGTTCACTTATCTGATGATGGGCTCCCTGCCACAACCAAGGAAGTAGAAACATTGAGGGCCCGTTTGTCCTCTGGGGAAGTCTGTGGGATAACTAAGGCCCAGTTCTTTAGTGTCTATCTGGAATGTGGATTGTGCGGGGGATCCCATGTTCATCTGAGGCTTGGTCTAAAACGCTGATAATAACCACCACTACCTATTGGGCACCTTCTAAGGGTCAGAAACTGGGATAGGTGGCTCATGTGTTCTTCCTATAATCATCACAATGGTTCTTCTTTTAAAGTAGTGTCCCCGTCTTATAGATGAGGAAATAAAGCTTGGAAAGGCTTAGTAACAGGCTCATTGTTATGGGTTGAGTTGTATCCTCCCAGATGCATATGCTGAAGCCCCATATCTCAGAATGTGGCTGGATTGGGAGATAGGGCCCTGAAAGAGGTGATTAAGTTACAAAGAGGTCCTTAGGGCGGACCCTAATCCGACTGATTGGTGTCCTTATAAGAAAAGAAAACTTTGGACATGCAGAGGGACACCGAGGGTACAGGTGCACAGAGGAACGACCCTGCAAGGACACAGCAAAAAGGTGGCTGTCTGCAAGCCAAGGAGAGTAGCCTAACCCTGATGTTGGATTTCTAGGCTCCAGAACGATGACAAAATACGTTTCTGCTGTTTAAGCCACGCGGGCTGTGGTATTTTGTTATGGCAGCCTGAGCAGACTGGCATGGTTATGCTAGGCATCTGGTGGAGATGAAGCTGCCATTCAAAATCAAATCCGTGTAGCTCTGTTCTATGTCACCTTCCTACACACAGGGCCTCTGCTGTGAAAATTCTTCCCACTTCCTCCAATAGGCCGCCCAGGACAACCATCCAAAATCTCACAGACTGAGCAGATCCCTCCTCTGCCGTCCCACAGCCCTTACTATGCGGCATGTAGTTAGTGGCACACAACTAACGCACAGCACTGTGATCAAATTGAGAGTGGGGCTCCCTTCATCTGTATCCCCAGCATCTCCCATGGAGCCAGGCACATGGTATTTAAATAGTTAGTATGTATTGAGCACCTAGGTGCCAGCAAAGATTTTACATGCATTATCTCATTGAAACCTGAAGACAACTCCTTGAGGTAGGTATCACCATTATTCCCATTTTACATATCAAAAAACTGAGGTCAGAGGGGTTAACTGAGTTACCCCAGGACATAGAGCTAGTAGGTGGTGGAACCAGGATTCATGTCCAGATGGTCTAATTCCCCGGTCCGTGCTCTTCATCCCCTGCCCTGCTGTCGCAGTCTTGCTGTAAATGCCCACTCCCTCCCTACCTGGGGGGCTGTGCTGATCCGAAATGCTCTCCCTCAGTACAAGTCCCTACTTTATGCTAAGCCCAAGCGTGAAGCTCCCCTCCGGTGGAGAGTCTTCTCACACACAACGTCCTGTCTCGGGCCCCACTCTGTACTCCTTCAGCACCTCCTGGGCATACGGTCTGCACCACGCCCTGACATGTGACCCAGAGCTGGGCACTGGGGCCATCAGTTATCGACATTTGTTGAACTGGCATCCATGCCCAGGGATGGAAGTAAACAGGGATACGTAACACGGTGGCATAGTCCTGGATACTGTGACTCTCCACATCTGGATTATCCAGGAGAGTTCCAATTGCTAAAATTCCATCCTCTCATCAGATCGTTTGCCAGAATATGTGGCAGAGAATGTAGTCTGGTATTTGGTTTAGAAAGTAGAGTCACCATTCTACTGAAAAGAGGCAGGAGTGGAGACAAGATGAGCTGTCTGCCACTCACCTTCCTACGTGCTGCTGGGCAAATCACAATTTCTCTGGACCTAAGTGTCTCCGAGGATAAAATTGCAGTGGCAATGCCCATTTCTCCGGTAGAAATGGGACAAAACCTGTGAATGTGTTTTGAATACTGATGAAGAATAATGTTATATAAACCCAGTCACCATTAGTGGGATTACTTACGTTTCTACTGACCTGTTTGGCCAGTGAAAAACGAAATAAAAAAGTAGTTTTTATTTTTGAAAGTAAAGGAAGAGGTGTCCATGAAGAATGCAGAAAAAAAATCAAACATAAAGAGAGCAAACGTCCTGAGGCCTTTCTAGAGTGCTTTGAAAAAGACAGAACTAGATATTTCTAGGTTCTTCTCAACAAGTTGGGGTGTGCGTGCGTGCGTGCGTGTGTGTGTGTGTGTGTAGTGGGCTGGGTGGAGGCTGGGCTGCGGTAGTCAGGGGCAAACTTTTCCCCAGTTGCCTGAGATACCACCCTCGGGAGGAAGCAGGCCTCTTACCTTTGCTGCATTGTGGATCAGTTTCCAGCCGTGTGAGGCCTCTGGGTAAAGTCCATTTGGGAGCTCAGTTTTTCTGACTCAGCAGTAGCCCAGGAAAATTTCCCTTCTCTTTCCTGTGCCCCGTCTTCCAGACACGCACGAGAAGCACTCTGCCTTGGAGTTAATCAGCTCGTCCTGTGCCCCTGCTGCAGGCTTTGCCCAGAGTTGATGCATCAACCTGAGAGCAGCCTCTGGGGAGCTTCCAGGGAGAGCGGCCGCCGCAGAGCAGCCACTCAGGGGCATCAACGACAAGTCTGTTCTGGTTTGGATGGGGCCGAGGCTCCCTCCAACTTCCTTTTGCTCGCGCCAAAGCCAGGATCCTTTTGTTCACCTTTAGGGCTGCCAAGTCAGGACTACCACACCCCTGGATGTTGTTTTCCTGCAGGCAATGGGAAAATGAGCTTGGAGCCAGGGAAGGGAAATCAACAAGGAAATAAACACAGGGTCACTGCCCCTCCATGTTCTCACCAGACTGGGACATCATTATGCTGGGACCACTTCCTAAAGAGGCAGGAGCTGGCCGCTGCCCGGACGGACCTCAGAGTCCCAGGCATCTTTTAATTTTTATATATGTAAAGAAGTGTGCATTTATATCAGAAGCGTGAGATCTGTATCAGACAACTCAAGCAATCCTGACCACTCCAACGTCTTGCCAAATCTTTCAAAGATTTTCCATAGGCAGCCTCTCTTGTAACCGAACACTGGCAAACTTTTGTAGACAAAGGAAAAGAAGGAGCAAGTTTACGACTGACACTAGCTAAGACTTTTAAAGAAAGATATCCTCTAAAGATACAGGATTATTGTTTACATAAAGATTTCTTCTACTTCCTCTTCAACATCACAGTCATCATCGATAGCATCATCTTTGCTAGCATTTACTGAGAACTTACTGTCCACCAGCTCCTGTGCTAATGACCTCACCTGTGTTAGTTCATATAATTCTTTTTTTTTTTTTTTTTTTTTTGCGGTACGCGGGCCTCTCACTGCTGTGGCCTCTCCCGTTGCGGAGCACAGGCTCAGCGGCCATGGCTCACGGGCCCCGCCGATCCGCATCATGTGGGATTCTCCCAGACCAGGGCACGAGCCCGTGTCCCCCGCATCGGCAGGCGGACTCTCAACCACTGTGCCACCAGGGAAGCCCAGTTCGTATAATTCTTGACATAATACTGTCATTCTCATTCCCGTTTTGTAGATGAAGAAAATGAAGATTAGAGAGATTAAGTCACTCCTGCAAAGTGACCCAGCTAGTTAAAAATGTAGAAATTGCCTTTCTGGAAGGATGCTCTTCTGAGCCTTGCTTTTCCCAACAGTCAGCTTAAGCACTTCTGTGGACTGACAGCTCCAGTGATGGCCAAAGAGTTGCTTAAACAAACTCTTAGGGCTGGGAATAGAATTCTAAACAGAAACATGGCTCATTGGTTAGCTAAGTGGTCTCTCCCTGGAGTTATGAACTGGTGCTACCTTTATGTAACTTGTACATAGGACACACCTAGCCCAGAGCCTTCTCTTCTCTTTAATCCAAGGGTGTGCTGCTGACTGCTGTCACGCGGCTCTCCACTGTGATTCTGATTTACCCACAAGGAAGTGCCCTGTAAATCTCTTGGCCTCTGTGTGTGCTTCAGTTATGACCTGATCACAAATTTGTCTTTTTGACTTTAGAAGCCTAACAGTTACAGGCTTCTTTTAATCAATAATCCAGGGGATGAACGATTCTAAGTTCCAGCCTGGAAACTTCTGCTTGATGAGAAGAAATCATCAAGTGTATTTTCAGTCCTCAGGTCCTACTGCAACTTTTTTTTTTTTTTTTTGGCCTCATCTTTACTTCCAACTGTTAGCATGTAGCTCTCCTACATGTGCAGTTACCCAGGGCAGCTGGCTGCTGGTCAAATGAAAGTAAAACCTTTTATTAGGAGACAGGGAGATGCCTCCCAGCAAAGTCCAAGTTGTCCATTTTTGTAAATATATGACTTGCAACATCAGGGTAGCTGTTTGCCCTTGGGATGCTTGCATTTGGTTTGGTGGAGCTTGGGAGTACTTTGCTCTGGGTCCACATACGCCTTTAAACTTGAGGCTGGTCAGCTTTTCATTCTCAACAGAAACTAAAGACTTATTTACTGGATTTATGGCAATAAAAAAAAGAAGACTGGAAAGGGGCCGGGCATTTAGTTTAGATGTCATTTCATTTTTCTTTCCCAGTGGTTTACAACTAAACACAGTGTCCAGATATGTTTATAGAATCTGGTCTTGGAGTTCTTTGATGAGAAGAGGCAATTTATAACAGTCAAATGGGCCTTTCAACCTTATCGTATGAAATGAAAACCAAAATATTGGAAAGGAGCTGATGTAATGAAGGCTTTCATGTCCCTCATCTGCTTCACAGCTTTTCACCACCAGGGGATAAAGACAGTAGATTTGGGAACTGTCAGACACTTTGGGGGGGCTTCCATTAAGAAAGGTAAGTAAGGTAGATGGATTTTATTTCTCCTTCCTCTCCTTTGAGCATCTAGATCAGTACTGATTGAACTGGTTCCAAGAGTTGAGTCCATTCTGGGATAAACAATAAACACACAAACCTCCAAAAACATTTTTTTTGCATGGTCATGTAACCAAGGCAGCTGACTATTGGAAACAGAGAGAAGTCACAGATGAAAAACAGGACGTATTAATTTAGCTTTACAAATATGCCCTTTCCAAAGCCAGAATTACTCACTCCCTGGCAGCTCACGGCATGGGGACCTGGGTCTACTCAAACTCCATGGCTTTAGAATGTCCTTTCCATGTGGTGTGGGATGTTCCAGATGAATGACAGGCTCCAACTCAGCAGAAACCTCTAGATGAAATTTAAATCCTCATGTATTTTAATCATCATGGGAAAGCAAACGCAACTTTGCCATGCAAGGAAAAATTGTCCATTTTTAGAGTGTCCCACAAAAGTAACATGCCCAGTTATATGCAGAGAAAATGTCCTCATTTTGGGGGCATTTTGAAGGAGGGATATTAAATCTGAGCTATGTAAAATGCTAGAGGAGCGATTTCAGTATTATTTTTATTTTATTTTTTATTGAAGTATAGTTGTTTTAGTTTCAGGTGATAGTTTTACAGCAAAGTGATTCAGTTTTATATATATATATATGTATATATATATATATATATATATATATATATACATATATATATATATATACTCTTTTTCAGATTCTTTTCCCATATAGGTTATTACAAAATATTAAGTATAGTTCCTGTGCTATACAATGGGCCCTTGTTAATTTTATATATAGTAGTGTGTATATATTACTCCCAAATTCCTAATTTATCCCTCCCCCCCGTATTTCAGTATTCTGTGATCAAGATATCAGAACCTGAGCAAGTTTTCTCTCAGGCTTGTTTTTACTCTTATAAGATGCTTAGGGTGAACATGGATTTATCAAAATAGGAGGTAGAAAACGGTTTCCTTAAACCATTATGTATTGCTTTTCTTTTCCTCGTCTAAGCACATAACTGATAGTTTGCCCACCCGTGCCCACAAATGGGAGAGGCAGTGAGGAGTCGGAAGCTCCACCCAGACGCTTTAAATCCCATCTCTGTGCCAACAACTCCCATATTTGTATCTCTGGCTCAGACCTCTTTTCTGAGTTTCCTACCGTGTTCTCAGAGTCTCACTACCATCTCCAACTCCACGCCTCCGAAATCAGTTCTTCATCTCTTCTTGTTTCCGTGTCAGCTAATGGTCCTTTCAAACACCCAAGTGCTGCAGCCTCTCCCTCCGGTCCCACATCCAATCCATGAGTCCGTTCTGACAATTCCACCTCGCAAACTGATATCAACGGCAACCACCGCTTCTATTTCCACTACCACAATTGCCGACCCACCTTCAGCTCTCACCTGGATTACTGAGTTGTCTCCTAGCTGGTCTTCCTGCTGCCCTCCTCGCCTCCAGTCCCTCTACCAAGTCTATACTCCACATTCCAGCCAGAGCAGACTTTTTCAAAAGTAATTCAGATGATGCCATTAACCTATCTAAAAGCATCAAGGCTTTCTAGCACAATAAGGAGGAAACATAAAATCCCCGACTTGGCCTGCTAGCCTTGGCATAATTGGATCCCCTCTCACCTCTCCAATGTTACCTCGGTGACACTAGCTTGGCTTCAGTTTCTTGAACTCTCCCAGCTTTTCTCCATCTCACAGCTTTGCTATTCCTGGGCCGGCTTGTACTGATCTCCACCCGCCATCCTTAGCTCCCCTGCCAAAATCATACAAACTAACTCTCTTCCTGCCTCTTTTTCATCTTTCAGGTCTCGGCTCAAATGTCATTTCCTAGAGACATACTCGCCCCACACCCATTTCCTTGGTAGTACTTGCTGTGATTTGTAAGTATATTATTTATTTGCCTATTTGCTTAATATAGAACTTATATAATTTACCCTCCTACACCCACCCCTCTACCTACAACTAGGTTTCCTTCCATGAAAGCAGGAACTGTGTCTATTTTGTTCACAGCTACCTGTCCAGGGCCTGGTACCTACCAGGTTCCAGGGTTTTTTTAAGTTGAATGAAGGGATGAGTAATTGAAAAAAAATTGATTTTCTCTCAATTCAGATCACTTAAGGAAGAGTTTCTTAAATAGTTGTCGAGAGGTACTTACTTGTCCTTATTCATAGGCAGATACAGTTTTCCCTGTGGAGATGTAGAGAATCTAACCAAGTTCTCCCTTCCAAGGAACTACTTGCTATTGCTTCTGGGAGTGCCACCCTGCAGCCCAGGGAAACGTGGGGGCAGGAGAGGTGGGTGGACTGGTATGGACCCAGCACTAATGTATTTCTGCCTTTCCGTGTTGGATTTTGTAATTCATTCCCCACGAAAACAGTAAGGCAGAGCAGAGACTATACTGCTATAAAAACTTTGGGGGACCAGCTCTGGGAAACCAAACACCATTTAGATTTAGAACATCAGTTTATAGGGGAAAATGTGTTCCAAATTCTAACAGCCAACATACCAAAAAACCCCCCAAAATGAAAAACCAAACCTCTCAGAACAAAAATTCTTTCTAAGCGGGAGCGGCCCGTTTTGTGTTTCATATGAATTCTCAAGTATACGGTGACTCATCACCAGCCATATCCTCCCTGACTGCTCATCTTAATTCGGTTCCTAGTGAGCACGTGTTGGATGGCATCGGGGAGGCCCATGAGATAATTTATTCACACAGGCGTTGTGTTTATTTGGGTTGAGGCACAGCCAGGAAACATTTATTTTCCTGTCCATATTTCAGAAGGAACTTCCTACTCATTCCCCAGGAAGGAGCAAACTGGAACCACACTTCCAGGCACCTCCCTAGCTCCCATCTTGCTGCTCCCAGCAAGGAGAAGTAATGACCAATCTCACTGGTGAAACAGGGTGAGCAGGTCCTTCCCCGGGCCCCCTACGCGAGGTCCTAGGCTGCACTGAAAAGCAAGGGCCTCTTTCCCTTTGCCACTTGGATTTTGTCTGGTGAGTTTCGGACGAAGGGAGGGTGTGCCTGTGTGGCCCTTGTCTCCCTGTTATAGACAGGCCATGTGGGGACGCCAGGCCTGAGGACACCAGCCTCTGCTTTCTTGCTTCAATTTTCTTCCCTCTCACTGGTTAGAGGAGTCAGACTCTTGTGGGTCTTATAGTTCAGGGAAGGTGGCAGGAAGCTCTGCATTGGTCTCCGTCCAGCTCCTCAGAACGCAGATGCTGTATTAAGAGTCCCCCTTGCTCTAGATTTCTGCCCTCAACCAGGAGACACCTGCTTCCCCCCAACGTCGGTAATTTGTGTTTGTATTTTAACTTGTTTCTTTCATAAACATCTTTTCTATACCTATGTATAAAATGCACACAAAAATAAATCTCACACTGGAGTTAGAAACTGTGTAAATCAGGTGTTTGCCTTGTCTCCAATACCAGTGGTAAAATGAAGTCTTTCTATAGCCTAGGTTTTTCAACAAAACCCAGGAAAACTCCCTGAAGAATTTTATATTAAGTGGCTTTAGGGACTTCGCTGGTGGTGCAGTGGTTAAGAATCCGCCTGCCAATGCAGGGTACACGGGTTCGAGCCCCGGTCCGGGAAGATCCCACATGCCGTGGAGCAACTAAGCCTGTGCACCACAACTACTGAGCCCGCGTGCCACAGCTACTGAAGCCTGCGTGCCTAGAGCCCGTGCTCTGCAACAAGAGAAGCCACCGCAGTGAGAAGCCCACGCACTGCAGCGAAGAGTAGCCCCCGCTCACTGCAACTACAGAAAGCCCGCGCGCAGCAACGAAAACCCAACACAGCCAAAAAAGAGGAAAAAAAAAAAAAGCCGCTTTGCCCTTGAGTCAGCCCAAACAAATTCACACAGCCATGAGTCCCATCTCCATACCTAGGATTCCTGTTCTACATTTTCGTCATCCATGTAATAATAGGTTTACCATGCTTTGCTCACAAATCAGTATCATGTCATTGAAGGGAACAGGCCTAGAAGGATGTAGGGGATTGCTCAAAACCACAGTGAGTCTTGGTGCTGGGCACACAAATCAGATATCCAGCACTCAAACCTGCATGCCAGGAACCCCAAATTAGTTCACAGGGGCTGCAGTTTCTCCTAACAGGTTACTGGGAAAACTGTTTGCAAGCTCTGGGGAAAGGCTGTCTTTTTCATATTTATACACATTAGGTGCCCCAGATTACTGTCTTGAAGGGGACTGGGGGGCAGAGGTAGGGCAATAAAGAAAAATAAAACGAGTTGTTACACCAAGAAAAATCCAGTTTTCTTTGCAATGTCTCTAAGTTTTTAATCAGAGTAGGAAGAACACATCGATTTGAACTCTTCCACTAAGTCAAAAATATTAGAAATTCTGAGCAGTCTGCTTATGAGCTCCACAAAAGATGTCTTTACACATATATTTCTTTATGCTTTAAATTTAAAAAAAATTTTTAATTGAAGTATAGTTGATTTACAGTGTTCTGTTAGTTTCTTGTTAGATGCTTTTTTTTTTTTTTTTTTAACGTTAAGGATATTTCCCTTTGAGGTGAAACTGCCTCTTTCAGGACTGTGTGAAATGTCATGAGACGAAATATTGTACATTCTGGGACAGTCATAGAGAAGAGGACCAAACTGTAATCTATTAGGCAAAGACTATAGTCTCCTCTAGAATTTTGTTTCCAGCCCTGAGGATACTGTAAATACTTAATAAATAATAAATAAATATCACAATAATAACTACTGTGAATGAAAATAATAATGTAAGGGGAACTCAGATTTCTTACAATCCAGAAAGAAATTCATGGAGTTATCTCAGACTTTAGAAAAAAATATCCCAAGATTTTATGACACTTATCTCTATTTTCAGGGGACAAAAGGCTTTAGATTCCTTATTTTGAAAAGGCCTGGTCAACTGCACTGATGAATTGATTGAGTCGGTTGATTTTTAAAACCACATTGCAATGAAAAAGCGATTGGAAAACATAAACGCATTTTGTCTTTAAATGTGATGTTCTCGAAACTGGTTCAGAACAGCTGGATCCCATTTTGTGTTTGTTTTTTCAAACAGATTCTTAGTGCTCTAAACTCGATCCAGCTGTATGTACTAATTGCATTTTGGTGACTAGGTTGGATGTTGTCTTTTCGGGAAAACCTCATTTAAAAAGAAAACGGATGCTTAAATCTCATTGTTGTCTTATTACTGTAGTCTCGATGCTATCCTTGGTCAGAGAGCCTTCATCTCCGTACACCAAGCCTGTGCTGATGTTCTGAGGGCATGCAGCACAGTTATTAGGACTGAAATGTCCAGAGCAATCATGCCAGAGGGCTGCTGAAGACTCTTAAATGGATTTGTGCCTCTTTCCCCAGCCCAGTTACTCATATTCATGTGTACATACAAATGCTTTGAATATCAAGAGAAATTAGTTTTGTTTAAAAAATTATAGAAGTAAAACATTCTTAGAGAAAAAACTCAAACAAGTCTGAAGAAAAAAGGGCCTCAACTAAAAAATATGTCTTTCTGCCTCTTAGTGCCCCACATCAACAACACACACAAACACACACACCCTTATTCCCAGCCTCTAGGGATAATCATTAGATAGATAGACAATATTTATCTTTGTGTTGTATATGTGTATATTTATGTGTGTGTGTACACA
Organism: Phocoena sinus; assembly: GCF_008692025.1. Taxonomy (NCBI): domain Eukaryota; kingdom Metazoa; phylum Chordata; class Mammalia; order Artiodactyla; family Phocoenidae; genus Phocoena; species Phocoena sinus. The sequence continues at coordinate 74,548,970 of NC_045767.1, forward strand.
CACACACACAGGGGTCATAAATTATTTGCATCTCTTATTATCTAATGCTGTGTAACAAATCACTCCAATATTTTGTGGCTTAAAAGAACTCTAATCATTTACTATCTCTCAGCTTCTATGGACCAGGAATTAGGGAGAGGCTTGACCAAGTGATTCCAGGTTCTGGGGGGCTGAGGGTTCTCGTGAGGTTGTAGTCACGTGTTGGGTGGGGCTGCAGTTGTTTGAAGATCTGACTGGGGCGGGAAGATTCGCTTCCACCGTGGCTCACTCCCACAGCTGACATATTGGTGCCGGCTGCTGGCAGGAGGCCTCATTTCCTCTTCATGTGGGCCTCTTCACAGGCTGCTTGAATTTCCTCATGAAATAACATCTGACTTCCCCCATAGGGAGAGGTCCAAGAGAGCAAGGTGGAAGGTGCAAGGTGTGGTATGATCTAGCCTCAGAAGTTCTGTTATCACACAGTTGGTTCAGGTTCAATAAGGGAGGGACTATACAGAGGCATGGATCTCAGGAAGTGAGGATGACCTGGGGCATTTTGGATGGCGGCTTTGAGACAGCAACTCCCATTAAGAGGTGACGGCTATTTCTCCACTGCTTTATTCTGGTCTAGCTTTGCAACTTGCTTTGACCAATAGAAACTGGGGGAAATAACATTGTCAGGGTCCGGATTTCCTTCTTCTGCTCTCACCCTCTTGGACTGCTGCCGCTATGTGAACAGCCTGGACTAGCCTCCTTGAGGATGAGAGAACAGGAAGAGAGAGGGGCCAGGTGGAGGGACCTGTCCCCGTCACCTCTGCTTAGGCCTCAGATATATGAGTGAGCACAGCCAACACCACATACGGCAGAGACAAGCTGTCCTAGCTGAGCCCAACTCAAATTGCCAAATCACAGAATAATGAATAAATATTGTTGTTTTAAGGCACTAAAGCTTTTGGGATGGTTTGTTAAACAGCAGTAGAAAACTGATACAATAGGATAAACAACAGTCCGTACTTTGTTGTTTTTAAACCCTACGATATATGGTAGGCATCCTTTCATGTCAGTACATAAAGATCTTCCTTGTGTTTTAAAAAATGTTCCAATATAGAAATTTCATAATATGGAAATGCCACAGTTATTTAACATATTTACTATTAATGGACATTTAGGTTGTTAAAAATGTTTTGCTGAGGCAGGCAATGCTTTATGAACTTTATTTCTTGCTTACATTCACAGAAGTGGAATTGCTGGGTCAAGATAATTATGTAGTTAAATATTTCATGTGTCAAATTGCACTTCAGAAATTTTATGCCGATTTCCATCCCACTTAACAGGGTATCAAATTTTAAAGGAAAATCTTAATAGCTACTTTCCGTCCTCTTCCTGAATTTGCCCTAGTTTGAAGCCAGGAGATTGAGAAACAGAGCTGACATGAGGTATAGGGCTGTGTGAAACTAGTACTTGCTTTAAGCTGTAGTGAGAACAGACCAAGGAGTCAGACACACGAGCAATGTGAGAGAGGAGTGGACGGAATCTTGGAGGAGGTTGGCACCTCCCATAGGACCCAAAGACACTTTTTCTATCTCTGAGAGCTTTTTTGGAAATAAGTTTAATAGACACGGCTGCCAACTAAAGGCTTTTAAAAGTATATGACAATATTAAGCATTAAGTCTGAAGAATTAAAGACAGCCACCGCGGTTAGGGTCCTATAAAAATTTAACATTACAGCAGCTTAAATCCGACATGTCTGTCAAAGTTTCAGCCAGAGCATCTGGATGAACCCCAGGCCCCAGGAGACCCTCTGTGATTCTAGCAAATAGCCATGATGCCTAACAGGCGGCATATGGCAGATACTATAAAGGGCTTTTTAAAATCATTATTATTGGAGTAAAATTGCTTTACAATATTGTGTTGGTTTCTGCTATACAATGAAGTGAGTCAGCTATATGTATACCTATATCCCCTCCCTCTTGGACCTCCCTCCCACCCCTCACCCCCCATCCCACCCATCTAGGTCGTCACAGAGCATGGAGCTGAGCTCCCTGTGCTATATAGCAGGTTCCCACTAGCTAGCTATTTTACACATGGTAGTGTATTTTTGTCAAACCTAATCTCCCAATTCGTCCCACCCTCCCCTTCCCACCCCCACCCCCGTGTCCACATGTCCGTTCTCTATGTCTCTATTCCTGACCTACAAATTGGTTCATCTGTACCATTTTTCTAGATTCCACATATACGCATTAAGATACGATATTTGTTTTTCTCAAAGGGCTTTACATGTATCATTGAATTTACTTCACACAGCAGAGGAAGAAACTAAGGCACTGAGTAACTAAGTATCAATAACTTGCTCAAGTTTATAGTGGTATTAAGTGGAAGAACTGGCATTCTCCCAGAGGTTCTGATCATATCAACTTCTGCATGGTCAACCTGTTGGCTGCCATCCTTCCTTCCTGGAAGAGGCTGGAGATGTGTTCGCTTCCTGCCTCCCTTGCAGCTAGAATGTGTGATCCAGTATTGACCAATGGGACCTTAGGAGATGTCAGCTGAGGGACTTCTGGGGAAGACTTTCCCTCCTAATAAAAGAAGATGCCTGGAAAGAAATCTCTGTCTCTCTCTCTTTTTCATTGTCTCTCTCTTCCAGATATTGTGGGGTATAAATGTGTTGCCTAGAATGTGGCAGCCTTTTTGCACCTACACTGCCAACCTTGAAGATGTCAGAGTGGAGAGAGGAAAACAGCTTCCATCCTTAATGATGCTGTTGATCTGCTGATCCAACCCTGTCCTTGCCCACCTACCCCTCAAATTCTTGTTTTGTGAGATTACTAAATTCCTTTCTATCTAAAGCCACTTTTCTTTTTTTTCTTTTTTTTTTTTTTTGCTGTACGCGGGCCTCTCACTGTTGTGGCCTCTCCCGTTGCGGAGCACAGGCTCCGGACGCGCAGGCTCAGCGGCCATGGGTCACGGGCCCAGCCGCTCCGCGGCATGTGGGATCTTCCTGGACCGGGGCACGAACCCACGTCCCCTGCATCGGCAGGCGGACTCTCAACCACTGTGCCACCAGGGAAGCCCTAAAGCCACTTTTAATGGAGGTATTCTGTTACTTGCAGCTGAAAGCAACTGAACTAAAACATTACTCCGTTATGCTGTCTCCCAGAAAATGTAATAATTGTAACCCAGGTATTTTTAAATTGTATTTTAAACAAAACTAAGAAATCTTGAAAGAAGAATCCAGAGCACAGCTTCCATAAATAATCATGGAACTCCTGCTTGATTCTACTGTTTTTGCTACAAACACAGGAAAGGTTATTAATGACAAGTTTCAACATTTTAAAATGACTCATTAGTGACAAGTACAAAGGGAAAAAGCTAATTCATTTTTTAAGTGATGGAAAATCCTAGTTTTAAAAAGTGCTCTCCGGGCTTCCCTGGTGGCGCAGTGGTTGAGAGTCCGCCTGCCGATGCCGGGGACACGGGATCGTGCCCCGGTCCGGGAAGATCCCACTTGCCACGGAGCGGCTGGGCCCGTGAGCCATGGCCGCTGAGACTGCACGTCCGGAGTCTGTGCTCCGCAACGGGAGGGGCCACAACAGTGAGAGGCCCGCGTAACACACACACACACACAAAAAATGCTCTCCAACGTAACTGGCTGTGCAAAGGCCAAGAGAATCAGAAATATTAATTGGAAGTGTCCCCACTGTGGACCAGGAAACTTATATTCTGCCCTGCCCTTTTACCATGACCAGTATTCAAATTTTTATATAATTATTCATCAAGAAATGGTCATCTATATTGGGAAAGTTTAAAAATTCAAAATGGCTCCAATTTCTGCTAGTCTCCACTAGAAAACAGAATCTCTGTTGTTCTAGAAAACAGAATTCTCTGATGTTCTAAGAAAGGATATTATTTACGGGAATGAAATCTTGAAAGCAGTTTTGATGGCAAACAAAAAAATTTTTGCTTCAGATTGTACTGCCCTCCATGGTAATCTCACTGCAGGTAAATTAGTAGGGGATTAACATGGCAAACTTCACACCATCTGGTGAACCGCCAATAATGGCTGAGGTGATTGTTGGGAGGGGGGTAGTTTAGGATGGATAGTGGTGGAGGGAGAGGCTGAGTAACTGTTGCTGCCCTGAGACCACTGCCACCATAGGAGCAGTGGTTTGTCCTGCTAACCTCCCTCTTCTCAGTTTTCCCTCAGGAAGAGAGGCCAGTGGGAAATGTGGAGGAGCTGCTTCCTGAACCGGTGTGGAGAAGTGGAGCTTTGTGGTGGCACAGAGGTGCACGTTGTGGTTGCATTGTGTGCCCCCCTCCACCATTCAAGTGTTGAAGTTCTAATCCTCAGTATCTCAGAATGTGACCATACTTAGAGACAGCGTCTTTGCAGAGGTAACTGAGTTAAAATGAAGTCATTATCCAAGATGAGCCCTAATCCAGTGACTAGAGTCCTCATTAAAAGGGGAACTGTGATCACAGAAACACACAGAGAAAGACAATGTGGGGACATAGGGAGAAGATGCCATTACAAGCCGAGGAGAGAGGCCTGCCACACCTCCTTCCCTCGTGGCCCTCAGAAGAAACCAACTCTGCTGACACCTTGATCTCTGACTTCTAGCCTCCAGAACTAGGAGGAAATAAATTTCAGTTGTACCAGCCCCCCAGACTGTGGTATTTGTTATAGCAGCCCTAGCAGACCCATACATTGCACTGTTCAGATCTCCCTCAAGAGAACCTGCCATGGGGAGCACTGTGTACCGACAACCCCCTGTTCCCACCATCAGATCCACGGCAGCATTCACACCAAGGCCACGCTGCCTGGGCCACTCCCTGCTGATGACTGAGCAGTGGGGGGCACTGGAACTGGGCTTTCCTGCCCAACTTGGGATCCTCTAATGGGTTGCCATTGCTCAAGCCTTCTTATCAGCCTGGCAGAGACTTTCTCTGAACCTCACTGTAGGCTGAAGCTCTTCCTACTGAATCCTCCTTCCATGTAGCTCTTCTTTCAGAGGTTTTACACTTTAATTGTGCTGTCTAAGCCTCTCTCCACCTTCTTCAGCAACTTCCTACTTTATTCTTCATAGACTATATATATATATATATCATAGAGACATACATAGGTATACATCATAGAGATATATTCTTCCTATCTATCTATCTAATTTTCAACCATCCAAGTCTTTTTACTGTTAAATAAGTTTAAAAGCTTCCCAGCTAGTGTATATGGAACATCATAATTCATCAAAAGCCAAATACAAATGGAAGTTGACAAAGAGTTGAGAAAACATCTCAGCATATCATTTTCTGAGCTTATTGACTTCACGAATTTCCTTTAAATAAGAAAATCGACAGCTTGCCAAGGGAATGGTAACACATATTGGCATATTATTGGTAGAAGTTAGTGTTAAGTACTTGGAGGCAGGAGAATGGGCCAGCTAAACCTTACAGGGTGGGACATTTCTGTTTCTATTTACCATATCGATAAAGAGCAAACTCAGCATCTCAGTGAATTTGACCCTTAAATAAGACAAAGAGTTATCTCTTAAATGCTAGGAAGGACTTATCAAGCAAATCAAAGAACTCGAATCTCTGTCTCTACAGCATTGAAGGAGGGGAAGTTTCCAGCTAGCTTCATGTTAATTTTAGAATTGCCGAGCTCAGGACATGCAGCCAACCAAAGTCACGCACACATTGTGGGTAAACAATGCCACGCCAGCTGCTTTGGACCAGGCCAAACATATGGAGGGTGAAAACAAACAAGATTTCCTCCCAAACATTTGCTTATTATTCTTTACAATCTTTGTTCTTGGAGAAGAAAAATGAGATTGGTTAGAATTTTGGATCCATGTGTTGTTTGCTTGCTTATTTATTTTTAAGTCTCTTTATTAGTTTTCTCCCATTAAAAATTAAAAGCATCCCCATGAAAGAAAAAAATCTCAACAACCAGGGTTTCCCCGGTGGTGCAGTGGTTAAGAATCCACCTGCCAATGCAGGGGACACGGGTTTGAGCCCTGGTCCGGGAAGACCCCACATGTCGCACAGCAACTAAGCCCGTGCACCACAACTACTGAGCCTGTGTTCTAGAGCCCACTAGCCGTAACTACTGAGCCCGTGGACCACAACTACTGAAGCCTGCGTGCCTAGAGCCCGTGCCCTGCAACAAGAGAAGCCACCGCAATGAGAAGCCCGCGCACCGCAACGAGTAGCCCCTGCTCACTACAACTAGAGAAAGCCCCCACAAAGCCACAAAGACCCAACCCAGCCAAAAAAAAAAAAAAAAATCTCAGCAGCCCAGAGGCAGATAAGGGAACAAATGAAAGCCCCTCAGTGTCTCCTTCCCCATCTCCTATTCTCCTTCTGCCCCGTGGCCGTCCCATCCCACTTGTAGAGGAATAGTCCCCCTCTGAGTCCCACTGTTAGTCATTGAGTGTGCCTCCTTCTAAACTTTTTCCTGTGCACGTGAAAGGAAAGTAGACTCTTTCCAGAGAAAAATTCATTGCCCATTTTTTTGAGGTAACCAATATTTTTTGTTACCACTCTCAAACAACTCAGAAAGATGAACACAGGAGAAGGTCCAAGCTCAGGAGCTTCCTGTCTGTGTGCCTCCAGAGACTCCTATACCTAATTGAATTAACATAAATTTACATAGTCACATGTGGCTGGCGGCTACTTGTGGGACAACACAGACCTAAGAACGACACAGACCTAAGAAAGTGATCTTTCTCCAACGAAGAAATTCGTCAAAACGAAGAAATTTCCCAATTCGTCAAAAATGGAAGGAATCTGATCCAGGTCCCCCAGCTCCCTCTACCTGGTCTCTTTTTCAAGTGATCCGGCCCTGATCCATTACATAATTTGGACTCTGAAAACTACAACCTTTAGATATAGGTGATGAATTTTTTAAAAAGCCACACTCGTTGGAAGTCAAAGTAGAGAGGAAGAATGGGGTTGGTCCCCAGTGCTGTTTTCCTCTTGAGATAAAGTAATATATGAACTGTCCGTAACCACACGTTGGGAAATTGATGAAGTCTATTTCTGTGCCTTTATTAGGACAATCACATAAATAAATCCTGTTAGATGTTCACATGTTTACTGTTAAGAGGCCCGCAAAGACGGAAATCCCCAGCCTGCCTTCATTCTCCAGGCCAAATTTAATTGGCCTCACTCTAAAATACTCAGGGGCATTTTGATTCCTACCTGTTTTGATTCTTGTCTACTTCCTGGTCCTCACCGTGGAGTAGTCATCATCTTTCTTCTTGGATTCCGATTTGGGAAAACCTCACTCGTTTTCCCTATTTGTTTTCTGAGCTTCTTATGCTAGATCCTGGCTAATCACAATTAGCTGTAAACTGCTCAATGAGCAAATAGTGGAAAAGTTTGAAGGTGATGCTGCGTGGGGACATGAAATGTCAGACAGCCCGTGCTTGGAACCAGAAAGGGTATGATGTGTGACTGGTATAACCTAGACACACTCTCAAATTCAAAACCGGGTTTCTATCTTATTTTCTTCTATTTCTTCTCAAACTGTTTTTGTGGCCAGAGGATATTACTTTATACACAGAGTCATTTTGAAACTTCCAAGCATCCCTGAGGCAACAATCACATTTGAAGCTAGTGGATACATGTGTGGTTTCTGTTTCCCAAGTAACAATGAAAAATGGAAAAAAAAACAACTCATTTTTTCCGATTTAAAAATAATTCTGGGGCTTCCCTGGTGGCGCAGTGGTTGAGAGTCCGCCTGCCGAGGCAGGGGACGTGGGTTCATGCCCCGGTCTGGGAAGATCCCACGTGCCGCGGAGCGGCTGGTCCCGTGAGCCGTGGCCGCTGAGCCTGTGCGTCCGAGCCTGTGCTCCGCAACGGGAGAGGCCACGACGGTGAGAGGCCCGCGTACCACAAAAAAAATAAAATAAAATAAAAATTAAAAAAATAAGAATTCTGGCTTATTATTTTTAAAAGTACAGAAAGTAGAAAAAGGAAATTCAAAAGCACCAAACCTTTCCACTCTAATCACAACTAGTAGCATTTTTTATGAATATTATTTTAGACATTTTTTTCTGTATGTATACACAAATATATAACTCCTTTCTTAGGCTTGCAACGTCTGGAAGGTTATGAAGGCAGAACTCAGTTCCATAAAGAGAGTAATCATATGGGTCCAGAACATGGTTCAAAATGTTGCCTTTCCCCTGGAATCGCATTTCGGGCAAACAGAGCCATCTCAGGTGGGAACCTGGCCCGAGCATCTTCTCTAGTCTACTTTCCTCTTCTCCCCATCCCCACACAATTCCCAAGCCCCTGCTTGTTTCCAGAGGGCTCAGATCCACTCTGGAGGGTTAGGGTCTTATCCTGCCTCATCCTGAAAGAGCTCTTCTTCCTGTGCAGGGAAGGGCATGAGCCTTAGAGTTGCAAGGAGAGATCAGCTTTGAGGGCCAGCACTCACCATCACATTCATCTTGACGGCCAAACCTCTGTCCACCTAAATGCTTCTGTCTCACGCTCTTGCACCATTCTGTGCTGGAAAGCTGTACAAAGAAGAGGGGGATGTGACTTATTCTAGCACTTAAGGATAAGAAGAGACATCAGTAAAACCTGAATTCCATTGCAATCTTTTGGCAGTCAGGCCAGACTCCTGCCCAGGAATTCCCCTTTTAAGCCTGGATGTTTTCATCTATAAAATGGGGCTAGTGATATTCACTTCACAGGGCTGTTTGGAAGGTAGAATGAGATACACGTAGCAATTTACATAAGGCCAAGAGTAAGGCAGACCCCTAGATTCCTGGCTCACTGTTCTCCAAGAGTCCCTACAAAGTATCAGCACTTGGAGGATCTAAGATCTGGTCCTTAGCTTTGCATGTCCAGAATTTGTATTATTATTATTATTTATTTTTGCAGTACCCGGGTCTCTCACTGTTGTGGCCTCTCCCGTTGCGGAGCACAGGCTCCGGACACACAGGCTCAGCGACCATGGCTCATGGGCCCAGCTGCTCCGCGGCATGTGGGATCTTCCCAGACCGGGGCACGAACCCGTGTCCCCTGCATCGGCAGGCGGACTCCCAACCACTGCGCCACCAGGGAAGCCCCAGAATTTGTATTATTAGTTCATCTAGATAGGGCCATGGGGTAGGACAAGCTGTTGTGCATAATTTAATTACTCTATGGTTTTTTTTTTTTAGTTGAATTCTCACAGAGTAATCTTACTAAGTTCTTTGGGAGATGATGCAATTTACATAACATACTGAAAACATGAAGCTTGGCTTAGAAAAGGTGCCATAATGTTCCATACACTTTCTTTCATCTTCCCAGTCAAAGGGTAAATCCTAATGAGAATAGGAAATGGGAAAACTCAGCAGGTTATTTTTCTAAACAGCCTCATGACCCTGGGGCAAGTTGTTTATTCTTTGGACCTCAGTTTCCTCATTTGGAAAATGAGCAGCTATCTCTAAGTTGCTTTCCAGACCTCAGACTCTTTTATGTCTATATTCGACAGGATCTAGAACAGCATTGGAGCAAAGATAGCTCTCAATAAATACTTGTTGATTGAAATGGGGCCAAGGTAACAAGATACATTTTTAGCTGTTCCATGAGTGCCAGAACAAAGTGTTCCCACAAAGTCATGGAAGAATAAAAGGTTAAATGGAGGGCTTTTGGGAAACCTTAAAGCAAGAGGGGAGAGTCCTCCAAAGCAGAACTTGGCTAGATTACCATAGAAGAAATAGCAGGAAATTGCACAATTTTGGAGTAACCAGATTAAAAATGCTAACGAAAGGAGACATTCCACTTTCAAGAGACAGGAAACAGGAGACGAGAGGCAGTTCTTGCTCAGAGTGAAACAGTATAGAAAGTCAACTGGGGCTTCCCTGGTGGCGCAGTGGTTGAGAGTCCGCCTGCCAATGCAGGGGACATGGGTTCGTGCCCCGGTCCGGGAGGATCCCACATACCGCGGAAAGGCTGGGCCCGTGAGCCACGGCCGCTGGGCCTGCGCGTCCGGAGCCTGTGCTCCGCAACGGGAGAGGCCACAGGAGTGAGAGGCCTGCGTACCGCAAAAAAAAAAAAAAAAAAAAAAAAAAAAAAAAAGAAAGTCAACTGGCTCTAAATGTCTTCTCCCCGTCAAATGGTCTGCTCTTCTTGGAGAGATTTAAATATAGGACAAAGGGTTATCACTCCCACCAGCGGACAAAGTGCGCTAATGTTTCCAATCTCAGTTCTCTTCCTTGACCCTGCCTTCTCCCCTAATTACCCTTACATTGCTAGTTGCCTCATCCCCTTCCATATTTTATCTCCTCATACCCAAAGAGAAAGACAACTTTTGGTTTAATGATGCTTCCATGTCTTCTATGGATGCCATAAAGAAGCCTTCAGTTCTAAGGATGTACCAGGCTTCTCCCATGTTGCACTGAGTGAAACCAATACTCTGGGGAAACCAGAGGGGTACAAAAGGGAAATGGAGACAGAAGGGACAAATGGAGATGCTGTATGATTACACCAGACAACAGAACCTTTCCAAATGTGGCTGAGACTACTGGTCGTCTCCTAACATCTATTCTTCCCTCCTGAGTAGAAATTTAAACCAGGTACATGGAAGTTTCACTAAAGCATCTATTTCCCTGCATGCTTTGCAGTTAGGTTTGACCATGTGATTAGGATCTGGCCAATGGGATTTGAGTGGAAGTGATGCGTTTGAATTTCTCACTATGCCCTTAAAGAGAGGGCTTGTGCCCTTCCCTTTTTTCCTTTTCTGCTTTCTGGCTGAGATGTGGATATTGTGGTGGGAGCTAGAACAGCTATGTTGGGCCATGTTATGGATGAATTATTTCCTCCCAAAATTCATATGTTGAAGTCCTAACTCCCAACGTGACTGTATTTGGAGACAGCCTTTAAGGAGGTAACTGAGGTTAAATGAGGTCATAAGGGTGAGGCCCTAATCCAATAAGGCTGGTTCCCTTATAAGAAGAGGAAGAGACCCCAGGTATATGCACACACGCAGAAAAAAGTTCATGTGAGGACACAGAAAAAAGGCAGCTACCAGCAAGTAAGGAAGAGAGGCCTTACTAGAAACCAACCATGTTGGAACCTTGATCTTGAACTTCCAGCCTCCAGAACTGTGAGAAAATAAATTTCTGTTGTGTCCCCCAGTATGTGGTATTTTGTTATGGCAGCCCTATCAGACTAATACAGGTCATGAGATAAAAGTCATATGTTGAGGACAACAGGACAATAAGATTAGGAGGAGCCTGGGTTCATGGTGGTTGTGAAGCTGTTATACCAGCCCTGGATCACCTTCCTGGTTTTCTATATGAGAAAGCACAAACTTCTGTGAAATCACTGTTGTTTGGGGGTCTTTATTAAGGCATCAAAGCTTGTATCCAAACTAATACAGTAACACTCCTAGGTAAAGAAGGATTGGTGGTCAAAGTGAAACATTCCTATGTTGTATGTTTGTAATTCGTTATAGTGTTTAACTGTATAGTAATGTCAGATAATAATTCATCCATAGTGAAGAAATCATTTCAAACATATCTTTTTTGTCTTGCAACCTGATTGAGATCCCTAACTGGATATTGACTGAAAACAACTATTTGAAACAAGATGATATCAACTAAATATATGTTCTCCTAACTGCTGTCCCTACAGGGATGTTCTGGTACATCTTTGTAGTTACCCTGCCCTGCCATTTTCCATTAGATAGAAAAGGAGATGGCACTGGGGATTCAGGATGGTCCCTAGAAAAAGGCTAGGTACCCATGGTGTCTGTGATACTTCTGACTTGTAGACTCATGAACCCTCAAGAAATTAAGCAGAGATGAAAATTATGATCTATAATTGTTATCATCAGAAATGTCACAAAAAGAATTTATTATTATGGAAAGGATTTTGTGGTAAGCTTAAATTCATTATACTGGTTGGTTATCATGTTAAAAAAAACTCAGAGTTTAAGTCAGTTCCTCTCTTTGCTTAGACTATGTAGACACAGACTCTAAAAGTTATGCCTTAAACTTTCTTAAAAGCAACAAAGTTAATCGTCTTGTAATAACTTTGCAGAGTTGATAGAAGGGATATGTTGAGATAATTTGTTTTCGTGTATGGAAGCCTCTGCTATAACATGATTCTGAAGAATGGCTTGGCGGCCTGTGAAATCTTTATAGAGTGCACATGTGTGTATACAATACACTTACAGACTCCGTACGCTAGTTGTCTTCCACCTCTCAAAAGTCCTCTTCAGAACCGAAGCTACCTCTGCATTTGCTTATTTCCTGTGACATTTGCTAGTTCTCTGCATCTGGCCCAGTATCTTTCCTCTAGGTTTACAATAACCATCCCACCCGTTAAGGCTATATAGACAGCAACCTCCCTCCAACGCTTAATTCCGCTCTTTGAGTGTATGGCACTATTTTTGCTGAGTATTTTTAAGGATTCACAAAGTCAAGTACAAACTTTTAATTTGTCATTCTTGAAGTGTGAAAACCTGACCTCTGATATAGAGGCCGTCTCCTATCATTCCATCTCAAGTAAGTTCCATCTCTTCAGCTTTTTAAAAACATACAGTTATTGAGCATCCATTATGTGCCAGATGTCATATTAGCTTCTTCTGCATACACTGTCACAGTGAATACTCACAGAGCAGCCTCTGTTGATATTGTCTATCCAATATCACATACTCCCTTCTTCCTTGTTTACAGAACCTAGATTTTGTTTGCTGAGGAAATGGACTTGCTTTCCCACTTTCCCTTGCTGCTAGAGGTGACCTTGTGACCAGCTGGCTAATGAATGTAAATAGAAGTATAGTGATGGTGGGAGATTAGCTCAAGATGGCGGAGTAGATGGACACAGGCTCACCCCCTTCTGAAGAAAACACCCAAATCACAACTAACTAACAACCATCGACAAAAAAAACGCTGGCACCTACCAAAAAAGGATATCCTACGTCCAAAGACAAAGAGGAGGCCACAGCGAGACGGTAGGAGGGGCACAATCGTCATCGACTCAATCCCATACCCACCAGGTGGAAAACAGTTATACCACAGAAGTTATCCCACAGGAGTGAAAGTTCTGAGCCCCACGTCAAGCTTCCCAGCCTGGAGGTCCAGCAACGAGAGGAGGAGTCCCCAGAGAATCTAACTTTGAAGGCTAGCTTTGTCATAGGAGTTCCACAGGACTGGGGGGAACAGAGACTCCACTCTTGGAGGGCTCACACGAAGTCTTGTGCATTCCAGGACCCAGGGGAAAAAAGCAGTGACCCCATAAGTGATGGGCCAGACCTAGCTGGTAGTATTGAAGGGTCTCCTGCGGAGGCAGGGAGCAGCTGGGGCTCACTGTGGGGATAAGGACACTGGCAGCAGCAGTTCTGGGAAGTACCCATTGGTGTGAGCCCTCTCGGAGGCCACCAAGCAGGCTGTAGGCTCCAGTGCTGGGTCACCTCAGGCCAAACAACCAACAGGGTGGGAACACAGCCCCACCTATCAGTGGACAAGCAGATTAAAGTTTTACTGAGTACAGCCCTGCCCACCAGAGGGACAAGATCTACCTTTGTCCACCACTTATACAATGTTATATGTCATTTATATCTCAATAAAACTAGGGAAAACAAAACCAAAACAAAAAACAATGGCTTTTTTTCCCCTTGCTTTTTTGTATCTCATTATTTTTCATCGACTGCCAGGCATTGTGTCCGAAGAACAGGAGAGATAAGTAGTATTCAATCCCAGAAGTGGGCATGCCTCTTCTTCTGTCAGGGCATTATTTTGGGGGAACTGAGTCAATGTACTCGGTGGTTGAGCTGGATCGGGGTTTACTGTTGCTGTCGTTACCTTCAGTGCATCACACACTTCACATTCTTCCAGTGGTACCCTGTCTTACCTTCTGCTTAGTGAGAGGGCTTGGGCACCAGAGTAACGTTTTCTGAATGTCTGCTCCATCCTCAGATTTCAGCAGTCACGATGAAAGGGTTCTCCTTCTCTGTTTCTGCTGCTCTTCCTGCAGTGGACTTGTTGCAGTGGTGCCTGTTACTTGGTGCTAAGCTTCTGATCTGGGGCAGGAGGGGATTCTCAACTCTCCTGGTCCAGCCTCAATCTTAGGCAGGTACTGTGCACTTGGCCTTGCAGGGAGGGCCTCTCCCCATTCCTGCTATTCCCCTCCCCGCCCCCCATGGCAGCAAAACTCTGTCTCATATTGGTGTATACTGTTGGACAGGAGATATTTTTCTGTCCCTTCCCCAGCAGTAGTAGACCTCTGCTTTGTATTGACAAGATCCAGGCACCAAGAGATTTTCTTGCCCCTTCTCCAGGGAAGATGATTTTTGCTTCTATCCTTCCCCTAGAAGCAGTGGATCTCTGCCTGCTTCCTGGGGGGCAGGAAGCAGGCTTTTATATACCTCCTGCAAAGGCAGATGGGTTTTCCCTCTACCCCTCCCCAGGGAGCTCTGGAGGTGAGATTTTTTGCTGTATTTCCCCTAGCAGCATAAGGCTTTTGCTTTGAATGACAGAAAGGTTGGGGAAGCATGCAGTGGTTTTTACCTGTTTGCAATGGCATCTAATTATTTCCTACACACCTGGGCTACTGAGGGGTGCTCTCTCTGGTCCCCTGTCCTGCCTTCAACTCCTTTGAATACCTGTTAGATGCTCATGGAGAAGAGCTTGAGTGAAAACTCACCTTGTGTCTATAGGTCCCAGTTATACTGTACTGGTACACCAGCCAAGTTAGGCCTTTAGGAATTTGCTAAAATTTTAGCTTGTTTCTTCCAACTCTCTTCTATGGCAGCCACCTCTTCTCCCTGAGTCTTGCCGAAAGTGGAACAGTCTGTGTATCTTGTTTCTCCTAGGATAATCTTGTCACTTCTTTGAATTCCATTTCTTTGGTTGCCTTGAGACGTCAGTTCTCTGACAGACTTAAGAAAAGTTATGATGTTATAGATGTTCCAGATTTTTCTCATTGTTCGTATGGGAGCAATGTACTCTTATGGTTTTCTACATCCTAAGTAGAAATGGAACTTTGAGAAATTTATCAGTTTTAAATTTAAAATTTGTCTCAAATCTGACCACCTGAGGGGGACCTTCAAGACGGTGGAAGAGTAAGAAGTGGAGATTACCTTTCTCCCACAAATACATCAAAAATACATCTACATGTGGAACAACTCCTACAGAACACCTACTGAACGCTGGCAGGAGACCTCAGACTTCCCCAAAGGCAAGTAACTCCCCACGTACCTGCGTAGGGCAAAAGAAAAAAGAAAAAACAGAGACAAAAGAATAGGGACGGTACGTGCACCAGTGGGAGGGAGCTGTGAAGGAGGAAAAGTTTCCACACACTAGGAAGCCCCTTCACTGGCGGAGATGGGAAGCTTCAGAGCCACGGAGGAGAGCGCAGCAACAGGGGTGCGGAGGGCAAAGCGGAGAGATTCCCGCACAGAGGATCGGTGCTGACCGGCACTCACCAGCCCACGAGGCTTGTCTGCTCACCCCCCGGGATGGGCGTGGGCCGGGAGCTGAGGCTCGGGCTTCGGTCAGATCCCAGGGAGAGGACTGGGGTTGGCTGAGTGAACACAGCCTGAAGGGGGATAGTGCGCCACAGCCAGCTGGGAGGGAGTCCGGGAAAAAGTCTGGAGCTGCCGAAGAGGCAAGAGACCATTGTTTCAGGGTGCATGAGGAAAGGGGATTCAGAGCACCGCCTAAACGAGCTCCAGAGACGGGCGCGAGCCACGGCTATCAGCGTGGACCCCAGAGACGGGCATGAGATGCTAAGGCTGCTGCTGCCGCCACCAAGAATCGCGTGTGCAAGCACAGGTCACTGTCCACACCTCCCCTCCCGGGAGCCTGTGCAGCCCGCCACTGCCAGGGTCCCGGGATCCAGGGACAACTTCCCCAGGACAACGCACAGCGTGCCTCAGGCTGGAAACGTCACGCTGGCCTCTGCCGCTGCAGGCTCGCCCCGCATCTGTACCCCTCCCTCCCCCCCGGCCTGCGTGAGCCAGAATCCCTGAAGCAGCTGTTCCTTTAACCCTGTCCTGTCTGAGCGAACAGCAGACACCCTCAGGCGACCTACACGCAGAGGCGGGTCCAAATCCAAAGCTGAACCCCGGGAGCTGTGCGAACAAAGAAGAGAAAGGGAAATCTCTCCCATCAGCTTCAGGAGCAGCGGATTAAAGCTCCACAGTCAACTTGATGTACCCTGCATCTGTGGAATACCTGAATAGACAACGAATCAGCCCAAAATTGAGGCAGTGGACTTTGGGAGCAACTGTAGACTTCAGGTTTGCTGTCTGTGACTGACTTGTTTCTAATTTTTATGTTTATCTTAGTATAGATTTTAGCGCTTGTTATCATTGGTGGATTTGTTTATTGGTTTAGTTGCTCTCTTCTTCTTTTTCTCTATTAACTTTTTAAAAATTTTAATAACTAAAAAATTTTTTTTAATTATTTTATTTATTTTTTTTTCTTTCTTTTTCTCTCCCTTTTCTTCTGAGCCAAGTGGCTGACAGGGTCTTCATGCTCTGTCCTGGTATCAGGTCTGAGCCTCTGAGGTGGGAGAGCCAAGTTCAGGACATTGGACCACCAGAGACGTCCCAGCCCCACGTAATACCAACCAGTGAGAGCTCTCCCAGAGACCTCCGTCCCAACGCTAAGACCCAGCTCCACCCAGCTGCCAGCAAGTTCCAGTGCTGGATGCCCCATGCCAAACAACTAGCAAGACAGGAATACAGCCCCACCCATTAGCAGAGAGGCTGCCTAAAATCAAAATAAGTTCACAGACACCCCAAAACACACCACCAGATGCAGTCCCCCCCCACCAGAAAGACAAGATCCAGCCCCACCCACCAGAATACAGGTACCAGTCCCTTTTACCAGGAAGCCTACAAAACCCACTGAAACAACCTTACTCACTGGGAGCAGACACCAAAAACAACAGGAACTATGAACCTGCAACCTGCGAAAAGGAGACCCCAAATACAGTAAGTTAAGCAAAATGAGAAGACAGAGAAATATGCAGCAGATGAAGGAGCAAGGTAAAACCCACCAGAACAAACAAATGAAAAGGAAATAGGCATTCCACCTGAAAAAGAATTCAGAGTAATGACAGTAAAGATGATCCAAAATCTTGTAAATAGAATGGAGAAAATACAAGAAACGTTTAACAAGGACCTAAAAGAACTAAAGAGCAAACAAACAATGATGAAGAACACAATAAATGAAATTCAAAATTCTCTAGAAGGAATCAATAGCAGAATAACTGAGGCAGAACAATGGAAAAGTGACCGGGAAGACAAACAGTGGAAATAATTACCTCAGAGCAGAATAAAGAAAAAAGAATGAAAAGAATTGAGGACAGTCTCAGAGACCTCTGGGACAACATTAAACACACAAACATTTGAATTATAGGGGTCCCAGAAAAAGAGGAGAAAAAGAAAGGGACTGAGAAAATATTTGAAGAGATTGTAGTTGAAAACTTCCCTAACATGGGAAATGAAATAGTCAATCAAGTCCAGGAAGTGCAGAGTCCCATACAGGATAAACCCAAGGAGAAACACGTCAAGACACATATTAACCAAACTATCAAAAATTAAATACAAAGAAAAAATATTAAAAGCAGCAAAGGAAAAGCAACAAATAACATACAAGGGACTCCCCATAAGGTTAACAGCTGATCTTTCAGCAGAAATTCCGCAAGCCAGAAGGGACTGGCAGGACATATTTAAAGTGATGAAAGGGAAAACCTACAACCAAGATTACTCTATCCAGCAACGATCTCATTCAGATTTGACAGAGAAACTAAAACATTTACAGACAAGCAAAACCTAGGAGAATTCAGCACCACCAAACCAGCTTTACAACAAATGCTAAAGGAACTTCTCTAGGCAGGAAACACAAGAGAAGGAAAAGACCTACAAAAACAAACCCAAAACAATTAAGAAAATGGTAATAGGAACATGCATATCAGTAACTACCTTAGGGCTTCCCTGGTGGCGCAGTGGTTGGGAGTCTGCCTGCCGATGCAGGGGACACGGGTTTGTGCCCTGGTCTGGGAAGATCCCACATGCCGCGGAGTGGCTGGGCCCGTGAGCCATGGCTGCTGAGCCTGCATGTCCGGAGCCTGTACTCCGCAGCGGGAGAGGCCACAGCAGTGAGGGGCCCACGTACCGCAAAAAGAAAAAAACAAAAAAAAAAAAACTACCTTAAATGTAAATGGATTAAATGCTCCAACCAAAAGAAACAGACTGGTTGAATGGATACAAAAACAAGACCCACATATATGCTGTCTACAAGAGACCAACTTTTGACCTAGGGACACATACAGACTGAAAGTGAGGGGACGAAAAAAAATATTCCATGAAAATGGAAATCAAAAGAGATCTGGAGTAGATCTCTCCAGTCTCTCATATCAGACAAAATAGACTAAAAAAAGACTACTGTAAGAGACAAAGAAGGACACTACATAATGATCAAGGGATCAATCCAAGAAGAAGATATAATTATAGATATTTATGCACCCAACATAGGAACACCTCAATACATAAGTCAAATACTAACAGTCATAAAAGGGGAAATCGACAGTAACACAATAATAGTAGGGGACTTTAGCACCCCACTTTCACTAATAGACAGATCATCCAAAATGAAAATAAATAAGGAAACACAAGCTTTAAATGACACATTAAACAAGATGGACTTAATTGATATTTATAGGACATTCCATCCAAAAACAACAGAATACACTTTCTTCTCAAGTGCTCATGGAACATTTTCCAGGATAGATCATATCTTGGGTAACAAATCAAGCCTTGGTAAATTTAAGAAAATTGAAATCATATCAAATATCTTTTCTGACCATAACGCTATGAGACTAGATATCAATTACAGGAAAAAAAAAAAAACCTGTAAAAAGTACAAACACATGGAGGCTAAATAATACACTACTAAATAACCAAGAGATCACTGAAGAAATCAAAGAGGAAATCAAAAAATACCTAGAAACAAATGACAATGAAAACACAACGACCCAAAACCTATGAGATGCAGCAAAAGCAGTTCTAAGAGGGAAGTTTATAGCAATACAATCCTACCTCAAGAAACATCTCAAATAAACAACCTAGTCTTACACCTAAAGCAAGTAGAGAAAGAAGAACAAAACCCCCCCCAAAATTAGAGAAAGAAAGAAATCATAAAGATCAGATCAGAAATAAATGAAAAAGACATGAAAGAAACAATAGCAAAGATCAGTAAAACTAAAAGCTGGTTCTTTCAGAAGATAAACAAAATTGATAAACCACTAGCCAGAGGCATCAAGAAAAAAAGGGAGAAGACTCAAATCAACAGAATTAGAAATGAAAAAGAACTAACAACTGACACTGCAGAAATACACACGATCATGAGAGATTACTACAAGCAACTCTATGCCAATAAAATGGACAACCTGGAAGAAATGGACAAATTCTTAGAAAAGCACAACCTTCCGAGACTGAACCAGGAAGAAATAGAAAATATAAACAGACCAATCACAAGCACTGAAATTGAAACTGTGATTAAAAATTTTCCAACAAACAAAAGCCCAGGACCAGATGCCTTCACAGGTGAAATGTATCAAACATCTAGAGAAGAGCTAACACCTATCCTTCTCAAACTCTTCAAATACACAGAGCAAGGAACACTCCCAAACTCATTCTATGAGGCCACCATCACCCTGATACCAAAACAAGACAAAGATGTCACAAAAAAAGAAAACTATAGACCAATAACACTGATGAACATAGGTGTACAAATCCTCAATAAAATACTAACAAACAGAATCCAGCAGCACACTGAAAGGATCATACACCATGATTAAGTGGAGTTTATCACAGGAATGCAAGGATTCTTCAATATATGCAAATCAATCAATGTGATACACCATATTAACAAACTGAAGGATAAAAACCATATGATCATCTCAATAGATGCAGAAAAAGCTTTTGATAAAATTCAACACCGATTTATGATAAAAACTTGCCAGAAAGTAGGCACAGAGGGAACTTACCTCAACATAATAAAGACCATATATGACAAACCCACAGGCAACATTGTTCTCAGTGGTGAAAAACTGAAACCATTTCCTCTAAAATCAGGAACAATACAAGGATGGCCACTCTCACCACTATTATTCAACATAGTTTTGGAAGTTTTAGCCACAGCAATCAGAGAAGAAAAAGAAATATAAGGAATCCAAATCAGAAAAGAAGATGTAAAACTGTCACTGTTTGCAGATAACATGATACTATACATAGAGAATTCTAAAGGTGCTACCAGAAAACTACTAGAGCTAATCAATGAATTTCATAAAGTAGCAGGATACAAAATTAATGCACAGAAATCTCTTGAGTTCCTATACACTAATGATGAAAAATCTGAAAGAGAAATTAAGGAAACACTCTCATTTACCATTGCAACAAAACAAATAAAATACCTAGGAATAAACCTGCCTAAAGAGACAAATGAGCTGTATGCAGAAAACTATAAGACACTGATGAAAGAAATTAAAGATGATACAAACAGATGGAGAGATATACCATGTTCTTGGATTGGAAGAATCAACATTGTGAAAATGACTGTACTGCCCAAAGCAATCTACTGATTCAGTGCAATCTCTGTCAAACAACCAATGACATTTTTTACAGAACTAGCACAAAAAATTTCACAATTTGTATGGAAACACAAAAGACCCTGAAGAGCCAGAGCAATACTGAGAAAGAAAAACAGAGCTGGAGGAATCAGGCTCCCTGAATTCAGACTATACTACAAAGCAATCAAGACAGTCTGGTACTGGCCCCAAACCGAAATATAGATCAATAGAACAGGATAGAAAGCCCAGAGATAAACCCATGCACATATGGTCACCTTATTTTTGATAAAGCAGGCAAGAATATACAACGGAGAAAAGTAGCCTCTTCAATAAGTGGTGCTGGGAAAACTGGACAGCTCCATGTAAAAGAATGAAATTAGAACACTCCCTAACACCATACACAAAAATAAACTCAGAATGGATTAAAGACCTAAATGTAAGGTCAGACACTATAAAACTCTTAGAGGAAAACAGGCAGAACACTCTATGACATAAATCACAGCAAGACCTTTTTTGATCCACCTCCTAGAGTAATGGAAATAAAAACAAAAATAAACAAATGGGACCTAATGAAACTTCAAAGCTTTTGCACAGCAAAGGAAACCATAAACAAGACCAAAAGATAATCCTCAGAATGGGAGAAAATATTTGCAAATGAAGCAACTGACAAAGGATTAATCTCCAAAATTTACAAGCAGCTCATGCAGCTCAATATCAAAAAAACAAACAACCCAATCCAAAAACGGACAGAAGACCTAAATAGACATTTCTCCAAAGAAGATATACAGATCGCCAACAAACACATGAAAGAATGCTCAACATCATTAATTATTAGAGAAATGCAAATCAAAACTACAATGAGATATCATCTTACACTGGTCAGAATGGCCATCATCAAAAAATCTACAAACAATAAATGCTGGAGAGGGTGTGGAGAAAAGGGAACCCTCTTGCACTGTTGGTGGGAATGTAAGTTGATACAGCCACTGTGGAGTACAGTATGGAGGTTCCTTAAAAAACTAAAAATAGGGCTTCCCTGGTGACGCAGTGGTTGAGAGTCCGCCTGCTGATGCAGGGGACACGGGTTCGTGCCCCGGTCTGGGAAGATCTCACATGCCGCGGAGCGGCTATGCCCATGAGCCATGGCCGCTGAGGCTGTGCATCTGGAGCCTGTGCTCCGCAACGGGAGAGGCCACAACAGTGAGAGGCCCGCGTACCGCCAAAAAAAAAAAAAAAACAAAGAAAACTAAAGAACTAAAAAAAACTAAACCCTGAGAAAACCATAATTCAAAAAGAGTCATGTACCAAAATATTCATTGCAGCTCTATTTACAATAGCGAGGACATGGAAGCAACCTAAGTGTCCATGAAGAGATGAATGGATAAAGAAGATGTGGCACATAGATACAGTGGAATATTAGTCAGCCATAAAAAGAAATGAAATTGAGTTATGTGTAGTGAGGTGTATGGACGTAGAGTGTGTCGTACAGAGTGAAGTAAGTCAGAAAGAGAAAAGCAAATACCGTATGCCAGCACATATATATGGAATCTAAAAACAGAAAATGGTTCTGAAGAACCTAGGGGGAGGACGGGAATAAAGACGCAGACCTGCTAGAGAATGGACTTAAGGACATGGGGCGGGGAGGGTAAGGTGGGATGAAGTGAGAGAGAGGCATGGACATATATACACTACCAAATGTAAAATAGATAGCTAGTGGGAAGCAGCCGCATAGCACAGGGAGATCAGCTCAGTGCTTTGTGACCACCTGGAGGGGTGGGATAGGGAGGGTGGGAGGGAGACGCAAGAGGGAGGGGATATGGGGATATATGTATAGTTGATTCACTTTGTTATAAAGCAGAAACTAACACACCATTGTAAAGCAATTGTACTCCAATAAAGATGTAAAAAAAAACATCTGGCCACCTCTCTCCGTCTTTACCGCTTCCATTCTGATCTCATCTATCACCATCCTGTGCTCATATTATTACAAAAGCCTTCTAACCAGAATCTCTGCTTTCACCCTTGTTTTTCATGCAGTCTTTTCTCAACGTGTCAGCCAGAGCAATCCTTTTAAAATACACATCAGATCATGACACTTTCCTGCTCAATACACTCCAAAGTTTCCTCACCTAAAATCAAAATTAAAAGTGCCCTCCAAGGCCTTACATGGTCTGTCCTCATTTCCTACTGCTCTCTACCTTGCCCACTGTGCTCCAGCCACTGCCTTCCTGCTGTACCCTGAACATGTTCTAATTTTGAAGGCTTTGCAATGGCTGTGCTGGCTCCCTGAATCTCCCTTCCCCCAGGTCTCTGCATGATTCCCCCCCGCCACCCGCCGTCTCCTTCATCTCTGTGCTCAAATGACTACCCTGACAGACTATTTAAATTTCTGCCCACCCCTTCCCCACAGCACTAATCCTGCCTACTCTGATCTACCTTTTCTCTTTCCGTGTCACATTTATCGCTTTCTAACATATTATGTAATTTACTTATTTATTATCTTTTAATTTATTTTCTCTCTCTGCTAGATTATAAACTCTAAAAGTAGAGGAATTTTTATCTGCCTTTTTTTTTGGATATATCCTAAGTACCTAGAATCACGCTTGAAACATAGTAGAGACTCATATAAATATTTGTTGGATAAATGAATTCATAGCAGGCTTATTTGTGGGTTGAATTGTTGAAGGCAGTCCACGTATCCATCCCTGGGACAGCAGATGACTAAATGTTGATGTTGCGTATCGTAAGATCTGTAACGCAACACAATGTGCAAAACTAAAATGCATATATACAAAAGCACATTATTCATTTTGCAAACACACGTACATACAAAAACACATATAACATGTTAGAATGGATGGTGATGTGGAAGGGAGATAAAAGGTAAGAAGCAAGGAAGAAAGGAAAACGGAAGGAAGGAAAAGAATGGAAGGGACTTCCCAAGGACATCTTATAATAATACATCATGAAATGAGGAATGTGAATCAATTCCACACTAGGCATGGGAGGTTAAAACAATAATGCACTTCAGCTATTTTGCTAACTCAAATTGCTCTTCACCTTCACAAACCAGAACAGAGTGTGTTTTCTGTGATTTCACTCCTCAAGTGGGGAACGTGCAGTTCAGGGTGGGCAAGTGATACAGGAGTTAAGCCTGAGAAGACCTTAGACTGTGATGCTCTGTGCCTTGTTCAGGGGTGTGATGCCCCTTGTCTATCAGGGACTGTCTGTAAGTAAGCATGCAGCTGAGTCAGCCGCCTCTGCAATTAGTTTATTCACATTTTTTAGCTTGTCTCAAGACCCATATGTTTTCTGCCCTTAGCATTCACTGTTTCTCTCCCTCTTATATCTCTTACAAATAAAATGTTTTCAATTCAAAGGCAAAATTCTCATTTAAATTTCCTTTTTGCTGCTTACAAACAATGATGGGATTTTTGAGAGTTTTGAAGTTATCTCCCTACGCAAAACAATGAACAACTGAATATAACAAATCCCAAAGAGGCCAGTTGTAAGAGGCATTAAACAGAAAGCGCTCAGTCCCATGTGGTTCATATAATCTGGAATTTTCCTGGAATAGAGCTTCATGTTTCTCTGAACAGGAGACATAAGAATTTGTTATGAAATTCTCCTCTTCTGACCTGCATGGGACAAACATTTTGTTTCTAATAAAACCAAGCAAGTTCTTATCCTGTCCAACATTTTTTTTTTAATTTATTTATTTTTGGCTGTGTTGTGTCCTTGTTGCTGCGTGTGGGCTTTCTCTAGTTGTGGTGAGCCGGGCCTACTCTTCATTGCGTTGCACGGGCTTCTCATTGCGGTGGCTTCTCTTTGTCGCGGAGCACAGGCTCTGGGGCTTCAGTAGTTGTGGCTCGCGGGCTCCAGAGCGCAGGCTCAGCAGCTGTGGCTCACAGGCTTAGTTGCTCCGCGGCATGTGGGATCCTCCCAGACCAGGGCTTGAACCCGTGTCCCCTGCATTGGCAGGCGGATTCCCAACCATGGCGCCACCAGGGAGGTCCCCTGTCCAACTTTTTGGTGTGTTACTATTTGGCATTATTTTTTTAATATCCAAAAGCCTAAAAGAAATCATCTACCACCTTCCATAAAGAGATACACGAAGGAGAGGCGGTCAGAGAAATGAAGCAAATCTCTGCTATTTAGGAAATGACAGCATGCCCTAGGGCTGGGACTGTATCACCTGTGTATGAAGTTCATTCAAGGCAGACCCACTGGGAGATGGGTCTGTGCTCTGAAAAAGAAACAACCAGGAAAGTCACAGGTGAGCTCTGAGCGTAGATTTGGAAACAGGTTAGGACTGAATCAGAAGACTTTGCCAGTGAAGATGGCGAGAGGAAATAGAACTCATTCACAGAGAACGGGTTGAAAGGTCTCCAGCATTTCTCCTGCATGGTGCTTAGAAAGCAAGACTTCCTGAGGTTTTCAGGATAAATGGGCCAGAAACATATGGATGATATTTTCTCAGAAACTCAGATGTTTTTCACAGTGAAGTGCAAAACTGCTCTGAAAATACACACCGGAGGTTACCCTCAGTCTGCAAACCTTCCAAATGTTTTCTAAGCTATTTTGCTGATGTTCATAACTAAGGGGATTTATAGAGATGACTACTTTCTGAGCTCTGATAATAAATAATAATAAATGGTGGCTTGTCAACCCTCCTAGGCAATTTCCCTGGACTGAGCATGACTGGCCAAGCCCAGAGCCCCACAGCCTGGGAAGAATTTCTAAAAAATGGATGTTATCGCCTCTTCTTCTTCCTGCTCTCATGACCCCCGTTCCCCTCTCTTGTTCTCCAGAAAGGGTGCTGGGTGTACAATTTACAACAGAGGGAGGATTCCTAAAGAGAGAGCAGGTCATTGGTTCGTTCAAAACTTACCTTGTGGGCTTCCCTGGTGGCGCAGTGGTTGAGAGTCCGCCTGCCAACGCAGGGGACGCGGGTTCGTGCCCCGGTCTGGGAAGATCCCACATGCCGCGGAGCGGCTGGGCCCGTGAGCCATGGCCGCTGAGCCTGCGCGTCCGGAGCCTGTTCTCCGCAACAAAAAACTTTCCTCATGAATTTATTTATCCATCCAACAAGTATTTATGGACCACTTCATATGAGCCAGGCACGTTTCCAAGTGCTGGTCATTTCCCCTTCTCTGTGATGAGGATTGTATTCTTTTCCCAGGGCTGCTGTAACAGAGTACCACAGACTGGGTGGCTTAAATGACAGAAATGTATTGTCTCCCAGTTCAGGAGGCTAGAAGTCCGAAATCAGGGTGTTGGCAGGATTGGCTCCTTCTGAGGGCTGTGAGAGAATCTGTTCCATCCCTCTCACCTGGCTTCTGGTGGTTTTCTGGTGATCTTTGGTGTTTTCTGGCTTATAAACATTATCCTGACCTCTGCTTTCATCTTCACAGACATTATGCCTATGTGCACGCCTGTCTCCAAATTTCCCTTTTTATAAGGACACCATTTGTATTAGATTAGAATCCACTCTGATGGCTTCATTTTACCTTGATTACCTCTCTAAAGACCCTATCTCCAACTCAGGGCACATTCTGAGGTACTGGGGGTTAGGACTGCAACATATGAATTTGGGGGACGCAATTTAACCCTTAACGTGGACTAAACGATATCAGACTGGCTGCCTGTGTTTCCCTTTTATCCATCCACCCCCTTTTAGCTACAGAGGTGTAGATCCTTTGCATACCCTGCTCTCCCAAACCTGGGAAGTAGAAAATCTATCCAGAAGGTGCATTTGGACCTAGCGATCTCTTTAGTAGCTTCCTGGAAAGACTGTGATAAAGAATATACCTCCCAATTTGATTCAGAAAACTAATGGGTTATATGGAATTCTCGTTCCTCTTCTAAGATAGGAGACAGAGGCACAAAGCTGGGTGGCAGTATTGCCTCAATGTCCCGGACTACCAGCATTATTTTGCATTGAGTAAAATATGATTTGAATAGAATTCTCTTCCTCTAATCAACGGATCATTATAATTCAGTTTGGGGTTGGGGGGAAGGTGAATTTATCAATACTAACATGTTACCCAAGGGAAAGAAAACTGTTCTAAAATATTATTTTCAGATATCTTCAGCCAGTGCTAAATAGTTGTATTACACTCATATAATCAGGGAATTTTATTTGATTGATATTTTAGTTTTTAGAATCAGGGAGTTTTACACCAAAAAGTAGCTTTAGAAATCGACTAAACATTTAATTAAAGAATCTATGTTTCACTAAGGAGAGAGGTTTACTCAAGATCACAGCCAAGCTAACCCTCACCACGTGCCCGGCGTGTGCTAAGCTCACTCAATAGACATCTGGTTTCTCTGCATGGCTAGTACGTGCTGGAGCTGAGACGGAACACGGGGACCAGACTCCAGAGCAGGATGCATAACCACTGCACAGAAGTTGCTTAGTGGCAGGGCTGGGCTTTGCGGCCAGGCCTCCTGAACGCGGTCCAGCGTTTTTCCACTGTCCCACCCTGCTTCCTATCTTGCCTTTGCTCTATCTACACTCTGCACACAACTGCTAGAACAAATCTCTGACAGGTGCAACCTTAATCATAACTTTTTCTGCTTATACTCCTGCAATCTCTTGCCTACAAAGGGGTGGTACAAATTCCTCACCTGATCTATTGAAGGCCCGTGACAAAAATTTTCAGCCTTGTTTCTGAACGTTCCCTGTGTGCACTGCTAAACTCTTCAGCCAACTTGGCTACAAGCCCTTCTCTATAAGAGGCCTGTCTCTTCTGCCCTTGCCCAGGCTCTTTCCCGGGCCTGGACTTCCCTCCCTCACTTTGTGTTAGAATAGTCTAAATCCTTCCTCTGTGTACTTTTTCTTGCTCTTCTAACAGATGTAACTTTCTGGGTCTGAGGCTGCTGGTTGTCTATCAATATCCATTCCCCTTCTTCTTTTAGAAAAAGAGGCTCTGAGCTTTAACTAGGCACATAGATCCCTGGAAGGAAGATGTTTCCTCGCTTCTCGCATGACTTGGTGTGGCGATGTGATTCGTTCTGGCCAAGGGTCTGGGAGCAGAAGCAAAGTGTGCAGTGATGGTCACAACTGAGAGGACACAGGGACTCCCTTCTCTCTCCTCCTATGGCATGAAATGCAGACCCAGTGGATACGGTGGGCACAATGCCATCTTCAACCATGCAGCTGAAGGCAACACCACAAGTGATGGCACAGCCAAGAATTAAAAGAAGCCTGGTCCCCAATACAATAGAGCTGGCATATCAGTCCAGGGTTGCTACATTTGGACGTTTATGTGTGAGAGAGAAGTATTGCCATCTCGTTTAAACCACTGTTTGGTTTTCGTAATTCTTGGTTCTCTTCATTATAGCAGCCCACCTTTTCTAGATGAATGCATTCTTGCTTCTTCCTCTTGCAGACCTTGGTGTTTTTCCTAGGACATGTCCTCAATTTACCTCTATTTAGAAAACATGGGATTTTAAGTTGGATAGCTCCAGCTTTAATTCTAGCTCCGCCACTTATCAGCTGGGTGACTCTGGGCTAGTGACTTAGCCTCTCTGAGCTTCAGTCTCCTTATTTGTAAACGTGGAGTAACTTTCCACTATTCTGAGCTGCCTCTCCAGGGTGATTTTCATCAGGCGTGGGGACACCGTGAGTCACTGTTCTCCACTATAGGAAAATAACAACCACAGAAACCAAAATGTTCACATCTGCTCCTCAGGCACCCTCTCTCGTGAAGTCAGCTGGAAATGCTAACATATTCTTCAGTTCTCCCTTGGCTGCTGTCTGGGTAGAGCCTCTCCACTCTGTCTGTAGATGTAAGGCTATGATTCACCCTTCTTCTACCCAACTCTTTGCATAAAGAGATTATTATAATTCCAAGGTCACAGCTCATCGTTCATATACACATTGATGCCTAGAGTTACAAGACACTTGAGGGTTGCATGGTCAAATCCTCTCTGTCAAATCAACGGGGTCCCGCAAGGCCCACATTCATCCACAGCCAGCCTCACCAATGATCATCTTGCCTCCACAGAATGGTGTCCACCGTGTCACACGGCAGCTTGTCCTGTTTCTCCACAGCACAATCATAATCGAGTTCTTTTTGATATTTTTATCCTGTGCCGTTTCTGGAAGGCTCATCACTTAGGAATGTTAATTCCCCACACATGGTGGGATATTTGAGGACTGGGCCCAGTAGAAAGTGAATCTAATTCCTTATATACATCCTCAACACTGTCAGTTTGGGAGGAACTTAACTACGATCCTTCTTCCTCTACTACCTCACATATGGTTAGTGTTTTCCAAGTCTTTTTGATCAAGCACCTCTGTCAGTAGAGAATTTTTGAGCATGCATCTCCCAAGATACACATATTTATTATATAATAATAGATGTGCTACTGCGTTAACATATTATGAAATAAGACACATATAAAGCTAGATGTTAAAGGAGATAAGAAATATAGAAGTGGAAGTTCAAATATTTTCTAGCCACATACCAAAGGACCATCTCACCTATCCCTGGACTCCGCGTCTCACTCTTGGGAAGCCTCTAAGCTACACAGGATAATTTTCCTCACCGGTGTGTGAGCTCCGTATGCGGGCAAAGATTCTGTCCGTTTGCTGCTATATCCCATGGTTTAGAACAGTGTTTGGCACACCAGACACACTCAGTAAATGTTTGCTGGATCAGTGAGTGATTCCCAAACCTTTATTTATAACATAAACTCCTCATTTCCAACTGTCTACCAGACAGCTTTACCTGCATCTCCCTAGATACTTTAAAGCCAACACAGGTCAAGCTGAATTCTGTCTTCCTACCACATAATGTCTCCCTCCACCGAAGTGTCGTCTCTCTTTTTTCTCTTCCTACATTACACCTGCACCCATATGGCTAAACTGGCTGGAGTTAAACGCAACCAGCCTGACTAAACTGACCTGAGACCATATTATTCAGCCAAAAGGAAGAAGGAAATCCCGCCATTTACAAGAACATGGGTGGGTCCTGCCGGCATTATGCTAAGTGAAATAAGTCAGAGAAGAACAAATACTGTATGATCTCCTATGTGGAATCTGAAAAAGCCAGACTCCTAGAAACAGTGTAGAGCTACGGAGAGCTGGCGGCAGCGAGAATACTGAAACCTGTGGGTACCTCCTGGCTCCTATCTTTGCACTCTCGGCAACGTGCAGAAGGTGACCAGGACTGGAAAAAAATAGGAAGATACACAGAGTTATGTGAACATAGAATAACAACCTTTTTTTTTTTTTTAAAGGAAACTAGAATATATCCATTTTAAGCCATCCTTCCCCATAGTTGTCTTGTTGCATTATCCACTTAATTTATTGTCAATGATGGCAATAAAAGTTTTTCGAAGTAATGTGGAACTGTCCAGTTTGCAAGTCACATCATAAGATCTTTCATTTAAAAAAATAAGAGAGAGAGTAGAATGGTGGTTGCCAGTGGCTGGGGGAAGGGCTGGGGATGGGAAACACGGGGAGATGTTGGGCAAAGGGTACAAACTTCCAGTTCTAAGATGAACAAGTTCTGGGGATCAGCATGGTGATTACGGTTAACAACTCTGTAGTATATACCTGAAAGTTGCTAAGACAGTAGCTCTTAAATGCTCTCACCACACAAAAAAAGAAATGGTAATCACGTGCTATGATGAAGGTGCTAACTAAGGTTACTGTGGTAATCATTTCAGCATATATAAGTGTATCAAATCAACATGTCCTACACCTTAAACTATAAAATGTCATATGTCAGTTAAATTTCAAAAAGGTTAGAAAACAAAGACCGTATATCTCTTAGGTGAGCACTCTCAACTGCCTGGCAATCCTAATACATCTGCCACCCAACTCGCTCTCTCAGTATAACAGCTAGGGACTTCCCTGGTGGCGCAGTGGTTAAGAATCCGCCTGCCAATGCAGGGGACATGGGTTCGAGCCCTGGTCGGGGAAGATCCCACATGCCGCGGAGCAGCTAAGCCCGTGTGCCACAACTACCAAGCCTGAGTGCCACAACTACTGAAGCCCGTGCGCCTAGAGCCCGTGTTCCACAACAAGAGAAGCCACCACAATGAGAAGCCCGCGCACCGCAAGGAAGAGTAGCCCCCGCTCGCTGCAACTAGAGAAAGTCCGCGTGCAGCAACGAAGACCCAGTGCAGCCAAAAATAAATAAATAAATAAAATAAAAATAAATGAATTAAAAAAAATGTCGCGGCTACTCTTTATACTCCCCCTACCCACCTCTGGCCTCTCAAAATTCCAACATCCCTTCTACTTCCTCACTCTCAGCTTTATTTTCCTTTCCTTTCCTTTATTTTGCTGTACTTTACTCTGCTTTATTTTCCTGAGGAAGTAAAACCAACCAGAGAGGACTCTTCCTGGTAGGACCAGGCACCTGTTCCTCCACGTTCTGCCGTTCCTCCTCTTACAACAGGTGGGATCGTACTTGTTCCTAAGTCCAACCCCTCCACTGTGCACTGCATCCCATCCTCCTGCTTAGTCAAGGGTTTGACTCCTGCAGTTTGCTCCGCTTTCTCCTGTATCATTAGCTTTCTCTTCTCTCTTGGATAATTCCCATCTGTACATAAATATGCTGTGAAAATAAAACAAGATCAAATCCCCTTGACCTCTTGTCTGCATCCGGCTCTCACCTCATCTCTCTGTACTCTTTTAAAGCAAATCATTTTAAAGCATCGTCGATGGGCCTTCTCTTCACTTTCTCACCTCTCAGTCTCCTTGTGTTTCATCACCACCACTTTGCCAAAATAGCTTCTGTCAAGGTTGCCAATCATCTCCGTCTTGCCACATCCAGTGGTCAATTCTCAGGTCTCATTTTACTAGACCTTTCAGCAGCATCTGGCATAGAAACTCACTCCTTCCTTCTGGAAACGAATTTCTTCACTTGGCCTTTGGGACACCACCCTTGATGTTTCTTCTACCAGCATTGTCATCTCCTTCTCAATCTCCTTTACTGGCTGCTTCTTCTCCACTCAACTATTATCATCCTGAGTGAACAAGAATCAGTCCTGGCCCACCTTCTCTTTCTAATCTGTATTCAGTTCCCTTGTGACCTCATTCAATCTCATGACATCAAACACCTTCAAATTTTTATCTCCACCCAAGCCTTCCCCAAGAACTCCAGACCTGTGTGTCTAGCTCTCTTCCCATATTTCCTCCTGGATGTTTAATAGGCTTTCCAAGTGAAGTATGTCTGAAACAAAACCTTTGATTCCCTCCTCCATTGCCTGAAAACCTATTCCTTCCCAACTCTTCTCAACCTCAGTAAAGAGTACCAACATTCACCCATTTTCCCAGGTGAAGAACCTAGGAGTGATCCTTGATTCTGTTTTCAATCCATCAGCAAGTCCTGATTTTTCCACCCTCAAAAAGGCTATAGTTACTTCTCAACACTCTCACTGCTACAACCCAAGTCTCAGCTGCCACTTTCTTTTGCCTTGACTACTGCTTCCATTCATGCATCTCTAAAATTCATTCTAGGGGCTTCCCTGGTGGTGCAGTGGTTGAGAGTCCGCCTGCCGATGCAGGGGACATGGGTTCGTGCCCTGGTCCGGGAAGATCCCACACGCCGCGGAGCGGCTGGGCCCGTGAGCCATGGCCGCTGAGCCTGCGCGTCGGAGCCTGTGCTCCGCAGCGGGAGAGGCCACAACAGTGAGAGGCCCACATACCGCAAAAAAAATAAATAAATAAAATAAAATAAAATGCATTCTATACTTCACAACCAGAATAATTTAACAACAACATCAACAAGAAGAACATAAGGCAAATTATGTCTCTCCCTTACCCAAACCCATCTAATAGCTTCCCATCACATTTCATATGAAATCCACACTCACTGTCATGATGGGCAAAGCTGTGAGAATCTAACCCCTGCTACCCACCTTTTTCCTGTGACTTTACTGAGCTCCAGCCACACTGACCTTCTCACTGTTTGTCAAACAAGCCCCCCTTGTTTCAGTCACAGGATCTTTATGCCCACTCTTCTCTCTGCCTGAATATCTTTCCCTCCAGATCTTCACGTGGCTTTCCTGTGCCCTAATGATTCTTGGAGAATCATTCCTTGTCTCCTGCATAAAATAAACATCATGCTCCATCTTTTTACCATGCTTTATTTTTTGTCATAAGGCTTAACAAAATCTGAAATTCTACTATCTCTTTGTTTACTTATTTACAGACTCTTCCACTTGGGCTTTTCCTATTTTGTTCAAAGCCATACTCCCAGTGCCTAGATTAGTGCCTGGTCCATAGGAGGTTCTCAATAAATAGTCTTTGGATGAATTTATATATTTACCTTAATTACCCAAAAGACACTTGGAAGAGTCATGCTCATCTTTTTCTGCTCAAGTCAGTCCCCTCTCCACACTCCGCCACGGGTCATCAAGTCTTTAGAATCTCCTACTCCAATGTCTCTTAAATCCCTCCTCTTTGTCACACCCGGAGTCACTCTGTAGATCTTTGTCATCTTTCAACAGTTCTACTGAGCAACCTCTGAAGCTGGTCTTCCTAGCTCCCCGCCAACCCAGTTCTTTCCCCATAGGACTTCCAGAGAGGTCTTCTTAAAACATAAATCCCATCATGTCTCTCTTCTTCTTAACAGACTTCAATAGCTCCCCATCACCCAAAGAAGGAAGTCAAAACTCCTTAGCTGGACATGAGCTGGAGTTGGTCCACATTTCCAACCTCATTTCATGCATCCATTTCTCCTATTGTACCCTAACTACCTGTAGGTCCCAAACAGGCATGTTCTTTTGCTTACACTGTTCCCTGTACTTGAGTACCTTTCCCCTTTTCTTCACCTAGCTACTTACTACTTATCCTTTGAGATTAAGTGCAAAGTCACCTCTTTGAGTCAGCCTCCCTGGTTTCTGTATACAGATGAAATGAGTTGTCCGATCAAGAGACCAGAGCTCCTGGAGTCAGCACTGTTTGTTTTTCTAGGGCCAAATTTTACAGGATTTTGTTTCCAGTGGGTACGCTTTGTTTTCTGTTTATCCTAATTGAATGGCCCGTAGGTCACATTCTGTGGACAGTATGGGTGTTTGCATGGGGGCCACCACCACCAAAATCTGATTGTGAAATTGTTTTTAAAATTACCTTTGGGGCTTCCCTGGTGGCGCAGTGGTTGAGAGTCTGCCTGCCGATGCAGGGCACACGGGTTCGTGCCCCGGTCCGGGAAGATCCCACATGCCGCGGAGCAGCTGGGCCCATGAGCCATGGCCGCTGAGCCTGCGTGTCTGGAGCCTGTGCTCCGCAACGGGAGAGGCCACAACAGTGAGAGGTCCGCGTACTGCAAAAAAAAAAAAAAAAATTACCTTTGGACATTTGAAATATGCTTTTTAAAAAGATCAGTAAAAATCACACATTTCTCCAAGGCAGGCTGCC
The DNA here is from genome assembly GCF_008692025.1 of Phocoena sinus. Taxonomy (NCBI): domain Eukaryota; kingdom Metazoa; phylum Chordata; class Mammalia; order Artiodactyla; family Phocoenidae; genus Phocoena; species Phocoena sinus. The sequence continues at coordinate 74,582,916 of NC_045767.1, forward strand.
TTAAGTAATCAAGCCCCCCCCACCCCCACCCCAAGGTGCATCTTAGAATACAGTCAAAACTTGTTTGGAACTTAAGGCAGACCTCGGACTGTCAAAACCCATCTTGCTGGTTCTAATTTAAGGATCAAAAAGGAAAAGGCATTTTTCAAAATATTCCAAAACAGTATTTGGATAAGATCATTGAGAAGGATTCATGAACCTGTGAACTAATTATTTTTAAGAAAGGGGACATACACAGGGAGGTGTCAGGGGAACCGGGTAGTTCATTAAATTCATTATAAAAGTGGGAGGTTACTAAGTGTCCATCGACAGATGAATGGATAAAGAAGATGTGGCACATATATACAATGGAATATTACTCAGCCATAAAAAGAAACAAAATTGAGTTATTTGTAGTGAGGTGGATGGACCTAGAGTCTGTCATACAGAGTGAAGTAAGTCAGAAAGAGAAAATCAAATACTGTATGCCAACACATATATGTGGAATCTAAAAAAAAAGAAAAAAATGGTTCTGAAGAACCTAGGGGCAGGACAGGAATAAAGATGCAGACGTAGAGAATGGACGTGAGGACACGGGGAGGGGTAAGGGTAAGCTGGGACAAAGTGAGAGAGTGACATGGACATATGCGGGAAGCAGCCACATAGCACGGGGAGATCAGCTCAGTGCTTTGTGACCACCTAGAGGGGTGGGATAGGGAGGGTGGGAGGGAGACGCAAGAGGGAGGAGTTATGGGAATATATGTATATGTATAGCTGATTCACTTTGTTATACAGCACAAAAACACACCATTGTAAAGCAGTTATACTCCAATGAAGATGTTAAAAAAAAAAAAAAAAAAAAGGGTGGTTAGATGGCCTCCCAGAGTTGTAAGGCTTCAATGAGATAATGTACTTAAAATACCATGCATCAGGCTTACCACAGAGTGGCACTCAAGAAATGTTTGCCCCACCCTGCCTTTTCCCTTAAATGTCCCCACTATTTGCTGCAGCCCCAAATGTCCTCAAGCCACCTGGCCTCCCAGAAATGACAACATCACTTTTCTGATTTCATAACAAGCAGGGCCACCATATAACATTCGTGGGCTCCTTCCTCATGATAATATCAAAATTAAAATTTTTGATAGAGCTTTAAATACTGCAACATTTTATTTATTTTTTCTTTCAGGCAAAACGTCATCGATTTTTAGAAATCCTACAATTTCCATTTTTTGCTGCTGTGAGATAAAATAAAAACATTTTTTACCCCTGAAAGTTCTTTTTTTTTTTCTTTTTGATTTTAAAAGAAATGAAAACACTTTGGTGGGCCCTAAAAGCATCGTGGGCCTCAGATGCTGTGCCTAATGGGTGAGTGGCTGAGAGAAAGAGAGAAAAGGGAAAGCAGCTTGAAGCTGCATGAGGAAGGGGTCTTGATTCCATGGGAAGTTGTACTCGTCCCTTCCCCTAAATGGGTTTTCCCCACTCCCAGCCCCCTCATCTGCTCTAGAGGGCTGGCATGGGGAGGGATAATATCATCTCTCTGCCTTGAAACTAAAGGAAAAATAAAGAAGCAGCCTGTAATGGGGTCGGTAAGTGTTAGGTAACGTGAACCAGAGCAAAGGCTCATCTAACAAGGAATGAACTCTTCCCAGGCTCGCATACCCAGGCCTTGGTGTAAGTCCTGCCCCTGGGCATCAGGAATGAATGCCCGCAGCCCCTCCAGATGCCCAGGAAGCCACCCACCCGCAGCCCAACCTCAGGGGCCTCATGTCACAGCTCCTGAGAGCCAACTTCTGTGACTGGCAAACCAAACCAAAAGGATGAGCCTGCTCTGGGGGATAGGTGATTCCTGGATCCCTGGGGAGTGCCGGAAGAGATGAACTGCCCACCGAGGGGGACCCTCGAGCCGCTCTCCTGCAGGACTGGGCTCCTCCCAGCATCTCTAGAGAATGTCATGAATAAGTGCTTCAGAGGGAGACGGTATGGACAAAAAGCTTCTGGGACTGAGCTAACTAACCACAGTAGCCTTCTTTTCAACCCTCCCAAAGGTCTCTGAAAATCTCTTATTGCCCTGGAGGATAAGTCTTGGTGACTCGCTAACATTCTTCCTAACTAGGCTCTTTTCCTGGTGTCTGGGGGAGAGAATAGTGAGGAAATAATGGAAATAGATTGTTCTACTAATAACTCATCTTGGCTTTTCATTTCACTTCCTTTGTTTTATTATCAGTTTATTAACAACAGGCATGACATCCAATCATTCATTCATTCATGCAACAAGTGTTCACTGAGGATCTACTATGTTCCAGGCACTGTTCTAGGGATTTGGAATACAGCAGGGAAATAAAGACCCCTACCTTTGTAGGAGCTGATATCCTAGAGGGCAGAAAAGACCAAGAAACAATAACATAACACCGTAGTTTATCATCTCTAAGATTGCAATGATATCAGATGTATCATTATTCTGTGTGCCATGAAAAGAGGACAGAACGTTAATACTCACTGTCAATTATTTTTAAAAATCCTGATTTCATGTATGTTAGAATGTATAAAAATGGTGCAACTTAGAATTGATTACCTATAGTAGATAAATCATATAGTATATTAGGTGATTATGAGAAACAAAAGTGGAGCAGGCAAAGAAGTTTTGGGAGGAGGAGTGGTGACATTGAACAGACTTGAAGGAGATAGGGCTGTTAAATTTTTATGACTATTTTTTATCGCTCTTTTAGGTTTACGATAATATTGAGAGAAAGGTACGGAGATTTCCCATATGCTCCCTGCCCCCCTACACTTGTAGCCTCCCCCATTATCAACATCATTCACCAGAGTGGTACCTTTGTCCCAGGATGAACCAGCATTGATACACCATAATCACTCAAAGTCCACTGTTTACCTTAGGGCTCACTCGTGGTGTTGTCATTCTATAGGCTTGGACAGATATATAATGACATGTATTTATCAATATAATATCATAAAAGGTAGTTTCACCATCCTAAAAATCCTCTGTGGTCCATCTATTCACCCTTCCCCTCCATCCCACCCCGGCAACCACTGATCTTCTTTACTGTCTCCGTAACGTTGCCTTTTCTAGAGTATGTTATAGTTGGAATCATAGAGGATGCAGCCTTTTCAGATTGGCTTCTTTCACTTAGTAATATGCATTTAAGGTTGCTTCATGTCTTTTCATGGCTCGATAGCTCACTTCTTTTTAGCACTGAATAATATTCCATCAACTTTTTTTTAAAACAGCTTTGTTGAGGTATCGTTTACATACCATAAAATTCAATGAATTTAAGTAAATCTACAGCTATGCAAAAATTATCATAATCCAGCTTTAGAACATTTCTTTTTCTTTTTCTTTTTTTTTATTGTGTAGGAACACTTCACATGAGATCTACCCCCAACAGGTTTCATATGTGCTGCACGGTCCTGTGAGCTCCAGGTACTGTTACAAAGCCGATCTCTAGAACATATTCATCTTGTAGAACTAAAACTTTGTACTCATTGAACAGCAATTTCCCATTTCCACCTCTCCTCAGCCTCTGACAACCACTCTCCGCTTCTATGAGTGGAATCACTCAGGCTTTGTCCTTCCGTGACTGGCTTTACTACACTTAGCATATCTTCCAGGTTCAGCCATGTTGTTGCATGTTGTAGGATTGCTTCCTTTTTTGAGTCTGAATAGTATTCCATTGTATGTATATGCCACATTTTCCTTAGCCATTCATCCATCAATGGACATTTAGGTTGTTTCCACATTTTGGCTATTGTCAATAATGCTGCAAAGAACATGGGAATGCTAATATCTCTTTGAGATCCAGATTTCAATTCTTTTGGATAAATAGCCAGAAGTGAGATTGCTGAATCATTTGGTGGTTCTATTTTTAATTCTTTGAGGAACCTCCATACTGTCTTCCATAGTGGCTGCACCATTTTACATTCCCACCAACAAGAGTTCCAATTTCTCCACATTCTTGCCAACACTTAAGGTTTCAAAAATATAATAGCCATGCTAATAGGTGTGAGGCAATATCTCATGATTTTGATGTGCATTTCTCTGATGATTAGTGATGTTGAGCAACACTGGAATAGTGGCTATTTATTGAACAACCATGAGCTCTGTGGGAGCAGAGATCATTTTGTTCATTGTTCTGTCCCCACTGTTAATGAGTCTGAAACGTGTTAGGTACTCAATAAATATTTTTTGAATGAATAAACCACCATGTGCCAGGCACACCACAGATATTATTTCCAAATTCTTATCAAATCAGAGGTAGGCATCAACATCCCCATTTTATGGATAATGAAACTGAGACTTGGAATAATCGCTCAAGATCACATAGTCAGGCAGGGGGAAGATATAGGACCCAAAACATGGATCTCCCTGATGTTAACACACAGACCTTTCCTCTATACTTCACTGGTTTCTCTGCTGCTGGCCATTTTAATATCATTTTAGTGCCCAAAACCAAAGGCAAATTGGGACAGCAGGCAAGCAAGACCCCTGGATAAAAAACCAGACTCACAGAAACCAGAATGAAACCTCCAGGAATAGAAAACCCAGTCTCGGAAATGGGTGTGAATTGCAGAGTTGCAAGCAGGTTGGCTTGTTATCTCAGATCTCAACTTCTAGCTGCCTTCACTTTAAAATAAATTATATCGGTGCGTTAAAACTCCCCACCTCAAAAGAGATGATTATTATAAAAATCTTTTCTCCTCTTCAATGGTTTTAGCTCAATCCGTTAAAACACAACTGTTAAAAATAAACTGACTTTGATACTTTACAACGTGTAAGGCCAAACAACAATGCATGTGGAAATCTACCACAACCTTTCGCAGACTTAGTAGGACCTCCAGTGTATAGAAAAACATCTTGGGTAAAACCCGTTAAGCCAATATTGGCTTAATTCAAAAGTATACCTAATTTGAAACAACTGCTTTTTCCATGGTCAAGTGGGTACCCTATTGTTCTTTAATAAAAACAACAGAAAGTCCAAATTAAAAGTCAATTTCTCCCCTAAGAAAGCTATGTTTCATATTAACAAGGCTCTACTGAAAACCACTCATGCTATGAGCAGGGGTCTCCATCATTACCCCATGGTGGGAGGATTGTGAGTGGTTAGCCAAGGTCCTGAAAGACTTGAAATTTTGCTTTCAAATGTGAGGGAATAATTAAACTTGGTTTGAACAAACCGGCCTTTGGAGCAGTGGAGGCAGAGATCAGAATGTAAGTACCAAAGGCCTTGATCAGGCGAATACCCAGCATGGATCCTATGTACCAGTAGCCATGCTTTTTTTTATTGCGGCAGAATACTCCATTGTGTGACTTTACTTGTACAATGTTTACTTATCCATTTTTGTGGTGATGAACATTGGGTTGCTTTCAGATTTGAAGCAATATAAGTGAAGTATTGGCTACAACCAGGGACTGGGGGAGGAGGAGGTGGTGTTTGTGCTAAGGACTGAACTCTGTTCCCCTAAAATTCATATGTTAAAGCTCTAGCCTCCAAAGTGACTGTATTTGGAGACAGAGCCTTTATAGAAGTAATTAAGGTTAAATGAGCTCCTAAGGGTGGGGCCCTGATCTGATAGGATTAGTGTGCTTGTAAGAAGAGACAACAGAGAGCTCTCTCTCTCAAGATCTCTCTCTTGGTGCACAAAGAAGAGGTCGTGTGAACACACAATGAGAACATGGCCATCTGCAAGCCAGGAAAACAGCTCTCACCAGAACTCAACCATGCTGGAACCCTGAACTCAGACTTCCAGGCTCCAGAACTATGAGAAATGGGTCTCTGTTGTTTACACCGTACAGTCTGGGCTATTTTGTTATGGCAGCCTGAGCAGACTAAGAAGGGTAGATTGGGTGTGAGCAAGTCACTGACTAGACAGGGACACAAAGGAACTTTTCACACAAGGGTGAAGGAAACAGTCTGTATCTTGATCTGACTAGTAGTTACATGGGTAGATACATAGGTAAACAGATTTACCAAACTGTTTCAGGTTTGTACATTTTTATGTATGTAAAGTTTACTTAAACTTCAAAAAGTCCTTCCTAATTCTTAGTCAGTTAAGGCTGCTATAACAAAACACCATAGACTGGGTGGCTTATAAACAATAAAAGTGGATTTCTCACAGTTCTGGAGGCTGGAAGTCTGAGATCAGAGTGCCAATATAAATGTTGTGGGCTCTCTTCTGGGTTGCAGACCTCTTGTATCCTCACATGACAAAGGGACCAGATATCTCTCTGGAGGCCCTTTCATAAGGGCACTAATCTCATTCATGAGGGCTCCACCCTCATGACCTAATCACCTCCCAAAGACCACACCTCCTACTACCATCACTTTGGGAGTTAGGAATTCAACATACAAATTTTGAAGGGACACAACATTCAGATGTTAGTACCAAGGGAATCTGCGTTTCAAAAAGATACCAGTATAGTCCTAATGCCTTTGAGCAAGGCTGGTAGGAGGGAAATTGACATATATTATTTATGTCTGATGTATTTCTATACATATTTGCCTGTGTAATAAATAACACAGGGGATTATACAACTTGCCTTAGATTGAGCAAGTACCAAATGGTCGAGCTGGATTCAGGCCCTGCCCCTTTCCCTAACCACTGCATCTGACAGTAAACCCATTCAGCCAAGGGAATGTGCAGGAAGGACACCCTGAAGCATCCAAGGCCACAGAGTAGGCAGGGAGGCCTGAGGTCAGGAGGGCAACTCTGTGGGACACAGAGCCTGAGTTACCCTCTCTGTGGGACACCCTGCCTGTGCTACCCCATAGGAAGGTAGCTGAAGCAAGGCTGACTGGAAGGAGCAGGCAGTGAGGAAGCACGGCTCCAGGAGAGGAGCTGCAAAACCAGCTGGGCAGCCTGGCCAAGAACAACAGGAAGCTTCCACCACACCCCTGCTCGCTGCAGCCCTGGCCCAGAGACCGGGGTCATTTTCTCCAAAGGGCCTTCTGCAGATGTTACATAAACAAAACCTCCATTGACTCCAGTCTGAACCTGGCCAAAAATAGCCCACGGGCTTTCCCTCAACTCTGCAGTTCACCATCCCTCAAGGTCCCCAGCGTGGATGGGCTTCTTCCCTCCCTGACCCCACGTGCGGACATCACTCTACAGCATCCCCAAGAGTTTTCCCCGGGCAGCAAAAGGCGGGGTCCTTTTGTTTTCCCTGGCAGGCATCCCTCCGCGCTCTAAGACCTTTGATGGCTACTGGGCCAAGGGACACATCTCCCCCCACCAGCGAGGCAGGAAGCAGGTTCTGAGAGACAGCTGGGTTGGCCGGCAGCAGGCATGAGAGGGGCTGGCTCGGTCTCTCTTGGTCTCTCTCTGTCTCTGTCTCTTTCCCCACTCCCCTTCACAGGATGGAGTTTGACTGAGAGCCCAAGAGCAAAGTCTCCAGGTGAGAGCACGAGGTTCCCTCGTCAGGGTTTCTTTTCGAGCTTGCTATAGTGATTGAACCCTCTGCTCCTAACTTTTTCTCTGAGCTCCTGTAAGCGCCCCTGACTCCATTTACACTTCATTTTGCAGAAAACTGTTCCATCTGTGCACATCTGGAGATTCACAGAGCTGTGACATAGCATGGGGTCACCCTGGGCTTTACCACCTCGACACAGGCCCCTGAACTCATGACGCTCTTTCACCCTGGCCCCCTTCGTTGCCCCAGAATCCTAAGTCATAAAAATAACAAAACACCTACAATTAAAAAAAATTTTTTTGTTAAATATTATACTATGTGCCTGATACTATACTAAGCATTTTATGCTGTTTTATTTTATTTCTCGTTGAATAGTCCTATGAGGTCGGTACAATGATCATCTCCAGACTACAGAAGAGCAAACTGTAATTTAGAAATATTATAGGACGTGTCAAAGATGTGGCAGAGGTGGAACGCATACACAAGCCTGTTGGGGTAGTTTTCGTGTCTTAACCACTGCCTCACATGTCCCAGAAAAGTCAGTAGGGGCTTATAGCACCTCTTTTCTACAGTCTTCCTTGTTCAAAGTCTAAGCTACTGTACCTGTTATCGGTGTAATTGATCAATGTTTAATTACACTGTAATTGCTATCAGTGTAATTACATTGATCAAATAATTATCCAACCAATATTTACTGAGGATGTTATGTTCTCTAGGCAAGATGCTATTTGAGTCTACACACAAGCCAAAAAAAGAAAAAAGTATGATGTATAGTATGTGAATATTTAGCCCATATTTCATTAACAGTTGTACTTCAGTTGTGAGGGGGTCTTGCATTTCCTAAGTTGGAGATCCTCAAACCAGGTCTCCAGCCAGGAACTAGCAGGTCCGTCAGCCTGGAGGAGGGAGGGTGGGAAGCATATGGGGAGCTGGGAGGGACCCCACCAGATCCACAGGAAAGGTCCACACTCAGGCCGAGGGACCAGTGCCAGGACATGGAGATCCATCAGGGGACTGATGTAACCCAGGAAACCCGGGCATTCAGAGGAATTTAGTTCAGATTCAGATCCTCTCTACTCTGGCAGCCTCTGTGAGGCTGGCTGCTTCCAGGGTTGCTCTAGGATAACGACAGGACTGAGGCAGCTGTGCCCTTAGACTGAGTCAAAGCCTTAGTTTATATCTAGAAAAAAGCCCTTCCTCTCTGGGTTCCCACAGTTTTATTCTTTATTCATGTTATTCATCCCTCCCTCCCTCCCTGCCTTCCTTCCTCCCTCCCTCCCAGAAACATTTCTTGAGCATCTACTATGTGCTAGTACCAGGGAGACAGAGATCAGTAATGTGTACAACGTGATCAATAGAATGAACACTGCTGTACATTATACCTGAAAGTGGTTAAGAGAGTAGATCCTAAGAGTTCTCATCACAAGGAAAATTTTTTTTCTTTTTTTTGTATCTATATGAGATGATGGGTGTTCACTACACTTATTGTGGTAATCATTTCATGACATATGTAAGTCAAATCATTATGCTGTACACCTTAACCTTACACAGTCCTGTATCTCAATTATATCTCAGTAAAACTAGAAGAAAAAAAAGAAACAAAATATTCATCAACTGCTGAACCCAAGAACAAAGTCTGGTATGTCCATTACAATGGAATATTACAAGCAAAAGGAATGAAATATTAATATATACAACAATATGGAAGAATCTTAAAATCATGATTAGTGAAAAAATCCAGATAAATCTTCTCCCAAGAAGAAATTCTTTTTCTTTTTATTGTATCTTTATGAGATGGTTAAAGTTATCGAAACCTGTCACGGCAATCATTTCACAGTATATGGAAATCAAACCATCATGCTTTACACCTTAATCTTATGCAATGATGTATGCAAATTATTTCTCAATAAAAATGGAACAAAAAAAAAAGCAATGCAATACAATCTTGAATTCCAGGAGTTCAAACTCTAATGGGGGAAGTAGAAAAGAAAAATAGTGGTGACGCAGAATATTAAGGGCAGTGATAGATATCATCACAGGCTGTGAAAGCATGGGGAGGAGTCCAGACTCAGTCTTCTTGCGAGGTGCTGGTGGTGTGTGTGTGTGTGTGTGTGTGTGTGTGTGTGTGTGTGTGTGTGCCCGCCTGTGCCCTCACACAGGGAGGGAGGGTGAGGATATACGGGGCTTCCAGAGGAGATTGTTGGGGACACTTACTTTCTTCTCTTGATGCTTCCTTCCATGTGGACACCTTCACTAGACCACTGCTCCTGGCTTCTTACCACCCCTTTATTCATCTCCCTGGGAGGGAGAGGGATTACTTATCTGATCACTGAGTCCAGGAGTGGGAACTGGGACAGAGTGACTCAGTCATTCTTTGGCGGGGACTGTTCCTTTTGCTCCCCTGTGCTGTAAACTTTACAGAGTCAGGCTTTTGCCAGGAACTTACTCATTGTAACCTTCCCGGCAAAAGCCTAGGAAGTAAGTTCAGCACAGAGGGAGCGATTGGAAAGCCACCTGGCTAATATATTTAAAGCCGTGCTCACCAACCCAGCTTTTATCAGCACTGTCATTATGACCTCCATTTGCCTTATTGGACTCTCTCAAACCCCGACATAGGCAATGCTCACTTGGAGTCTGGGCAGACATGTAGATGTGTGTAGCGGGGTGGACACTCCACTCGGGCTGGGCTGAGAGTAGTCTTCACTCCATGTGCCAAATGAGACCAGGATGACCCCGAGCTCTGTAGAGAGAGGAGACACATTTTCAGCGACTTTCTCTGCCTCATCCCCTGCTTTAGAGCTTCCTGTTACAGGATGAAAGAAGCAGATCAGGACTGTCCTTGCTTAAGAGTCTGTAGCACTTGGACAAAGGTCATGAATGGCCTTTGGTCCAAGCCTGGAACTCCCACTGATGTCCCAGATCAGACTCTTGGAAGAACTGCCTGTCTTCCTTTCAGTCTGCCTTTATTTTGAAAGGGCCCCTTTTGTGAATGTGTTTTGGCTTATTTTTCTGGAACACCTTTGCCCTGTTGTTTCTCATGCTTGTTGACTTCCTGTGGAGCTAAACTTGGAAACATATTTGTTCCTAGAAGAAAATGCTGTAACCATATTAACCTGTACCTCTTGGAAGGCCTGTCAGGATTACTGCCCCCTTTTTCCTCAGATGACAAGTTGTTGAGATGCAGAAGGGCCCAATGCGGCAGACCACCCAAAAAGCATTGGCAAAAACCCAGAGGGTCCCACTTATACACACCCTAGTATTCTCACGTCAGACAATGCCCTTTCCTCACTGTTTCTATCAGCTGGTTCCTCAATTGGTAACTGGGCTGGTTCCTTTCTCCCAGGTTTTATGACACCAAAAACTTCAGAGGGACTAATAGCCCAGTAGAGGGAGCTGTGTTAAACAATTTCCCTGAGTTGAACGTAAAATACTTTCAGTTAGCTGAGCAGGTGGCCCCCGTGGATATTTTGGAAGCTTCGTTTATCAATAGGTGGTTACCTAGTCAAAAGCTCTGAGCCAGAGCAAAGCTTTTGCAAGCCGGTGTCTTGGGGTTTGTGGGCTGCCCTGGATTTTGCATCTTGCTTCCATCAGCAAAACTTGGTTTTGGCTTAACATGACAGTTGCCACAATTCGACAAGCTTGTAGATTCCAGAGGCAGGGCCTGGCTCCAGTGTAGTGAGGGAGATGGGTGATTCCGCTGACTTTGCACTCACACACCGGGCAGGGCTGTTCATGTTCACGGTCTCCGGAGACAGATCCTGCGCCAGAGAAACCTATCACTTAGGAGGTTTGTTAGCGACTGGCTTTGGAGGCAGTGGCTGGGAAGGAGAGACAGTAATAGGAGAATCTTACAGAAATGTTTGGAACGGGTGTTCATCTAACCCATTAGCTCCTTGTGGGGTGTCGGACTGGGCTAAATTCAAATCCTGGGTGGCCCTCGGTAAAGACTTTTATTGAATAAACCTCGGATACGAAGACCATTATGAAATTGGAAAATATCAAGCAAAAGCAATATGTGCGGTGTGTGTGTTTGGATTTATGTAAGAACAGGAATTACCAAAATTGATTGCAGGTCATAAGAGGTAATAATGGCAGAGACAGGAAAGCTGGACAGACTAGCATCTTTGAGGACACACAGTTGCTCACAGTATTTTTAATGAGAAAATCTGTTGGGAAATAAGAAGGAAACAAGGTGGCACATGGGGAGGCTTGACCACGTCTATTAGTTTGTTAGGGCTGACATAACATAATCCCATAGACCTGGTGGTTTAAAAAACAGAAAATAATTGCCTACGGTTCTGGAGGCTAGTAGCCTAAGATCAAAGAGCTAGCAGGCTTGGCTTCCTCTGAGGCCTCTTTCCTTGGCTTGCAGGAGGCCACCCTCTCGCTGCCTCTTGCCATGGTTGTCCCTCTGTGCACTAGCACCCCTGGTCTATTTCTCTCCCTATAAGGACACCGGTCATGTTGGATGAGGACCCACTCTAATGCCCTCATTTAAACTAATTGTCTCTTTAAAGAACTTACAATGACATTCTGAGATACCAGGGGTATCAATGTATGAATATTACAGGGGACCCAGTTCAGCTCCTAACACCATGAATGTCTATGACAAGGAAACTGTACTGATTACTGTAAGTAATGCTAGTTGTTATAACAGATAAATCCTGAAGTCTTAGGGCTTACCACTATAAAAAAAATTATTTTCATCCACATCAAAGTCTGTTTCATTCAGTTAGAGGCGGTGGGGTAGCTGGACAAAGGGCAGTCATTTAGGGACCTAGCAACCATCTTCAACATGCAAGGGACACTTTGGATGAAGAAGTTAGGTGCAAAGCATGGAGAGGGCACACAACTCTTGGTGGCCTTGACCCAGAAGAGACACATCGCTCTCACTACCACTCCATCAGCGAGAGCTAGTCTCACACTCCCACCTGGATGAAAGGGACTGGGAGATGTAGTGTGTATCTAAGCCCAGGAGAGGAAGCAGGTTGGGTGACCACCAAGCCAGTCTCTGCCACAGGAGTGAAGCAAGCCAGTCTCAAGTCTAAAGATGGGCCAGTTGTTTGGGGGAATGGTGACCAGGTACTAGAGAGAGAGTCCAGCAAACATACTGTGGACAGAGGCAGCAAGGGACCCTTCAAGATTCCCAAAGCCAAGATGAACCTTGATCTTGAGAGGAGCTTTCCAACCTTATTCATGTCCTGGCACACGTAGAAAATGATCATTCGTGTACTATGTATGAGACTACAGATGAGGCTATTCAAGGCCAGAGGTGAGAGTTCAAGAGGCTCTAACAACTCCGGGGGGCCACCTGGCCGTTGTGAAGTAATAAACTGGGGGAGAATTACAAAAGAAACCCAGACATGGACATTCATAACCAAGAGAAAATACAATGAAGGACAACAGAACAGAATAGCCTAGAAGTAAACCCACACATATACGGTGAATTAATTTGTGACAAAGGAGCCAAGAATATACAATGGGAAAAGGACAGTTTCCTCAATAAATGATGTTGGGAAAACAGGACAGCCACATGCAAAAGAGTGAAACTGGACTCCTATCTGACACCATACACAAAAGTCAACTCAAAATGGATTAAAGACCTAAATGGAAGGCCAGACACTATCAAACTCTTAGAGGAAAACATAGGCAGAACACTCTATGGCATAAATCACAGCAAGATCCTTTTTGACCCACCTCCTAGAGAAATGGAAATAAAAACAAAAATAAACAAATGGGACCTAATGGAACTTAAAAGGTTTTGTTCAGCAAAGGAAACCATAAACAAGACCAAAAGACAATCCTCAGAATGGGAGAAAATATTCGCAAATGAAGCAACTGACAAAGGATTAATCTCCAAAATTTACAAGCAGCTCATGCAGCTCAATATCAAAAAAACAAACAACCCAATCCAAAAACGGGCAGAAGACCTAAACAGACATTTCTCCAAAGAAGACATACAGACTGCCAACAAACACATGAAAGGATGCTCAACATCACTAATCATTAGAGAAATGCAAATCAAAACTACAGTGAGATATCATCTCACACCGGTCAGAATGGCCATCATCAAAAAAATCTACAAAAAATAAATGCTGGAGAGGGTGTGGAGAAAAGGGAACCCTCTTGCACTGTTGGTGGGAATGTAAATTGATACAGCCACTATGGAGAACAGTATGGAGGTTCCTTAAAAAACTAAAAATAGAACTACCATATGACCCAGCAATCCCACTACTGGGCATTTACCTTGAGAAAACCATAATTCAAAAAGAGTGATGGGGTTTTCCTGGCAGCACAGTGGTTGAGAATCTGCCTGCCTATGCAGGGGACACAGGTTCGAGCCCTGGTCTGGGAAGATCCCACATGCCGCGGAGCAACTAGGCCCGTGAGCCACAACTACTGAGCCTGTGCGTCTGGAGCCTGTGCTCCACAACAAGAGAGGCCACAATAGTGAGAAGCCGGTGCACTGTGATGAAGAGTGGCCCCCGCTTGCCACAACTGGAGAAAGCCCTCGCACAGAAACGAAGACCCAACACAGCCATAAATAAATAAATAATTAATTAAAAAAAAAAAACAGTCATGTACCACAATGTTCATTGCAGCTCTATTTACAATAGCCAGGACATGGAAGCAACCTAAGTGCCCATCATCAGATGAATGGATAAAGAAAATGTGGCACATATATATAATGGAATATTACTCAGCCATAAAAAGAAATGAAATTGAGTTATTTGTAGTGAGGTGGATGGACCTACAGTCTGTCATACAGAGTGCAGTAAGTCAGAAACAGAAAAACAAATACCACATGCTAACACATATATATGGAATCTTAAAAAAAAAAAAAAAGAAAATGGTCAGAAGAACCTAGGGGCAAGACAGGAATAAAGACACAGACCTACTAGAGAATGGACTTGAGGATACGGGGAGGCGGAAGGGTAAGCTGGGACATAGTGAGACAGTGGCATGGACATATATACACTACCAAACGAAGATAGATAGCTAGTGGGAAGCAGCCGCATAGCACAGGGAGATCAGCTGGGTGCTTTGTGACCACCTAGAGGGTGGGAGGGAGGGAGATGCAAGAGGGAAGAGATATGGGAACATATGTATATGTATAACTGCTTCACTTTGTTATAAAGCAGAAACTAACATACCATTGTAAAGCAATTATACTCCAATAAAGATGTTAAAACAAATAAATAACAGTTTATAACTACAAAAAAAAAAAAAAGAAAAGGATTAAAGACTTGAATGTAAGACCTGAAACTGTAAAACTCCTAGAAAAGACCATAGGAGGTAACTCCTTGACGTTTGTTTTGGCAGTGATTTTTTGGATGTGACACCGAAAGCAAAAGCAACAAAAGCAAAAATAAACAAGTGGGACTACATCAAACAAAAAGCTTCTGCACAGCAAAGGAAACCATCCACAAGATAAAAAGGCAACTATTGAATGGGAGAAAATGTTTGCAAATCATCTATCTGATAATGGGTTAATATCCAAAATATGTACAGAACTCATAAACTCGATAGCATAAGAACAATCTAATTTAAAAATGGCCAGAGGAACTGAATAGATATTTCTCTTTTCCTTTTTTTTGAATTTTTAAATTTTTTGGCCACACCGTGCGGCATGCGGGATCTTAGTTCCCTGACCAGGGATCGAACCCATGCCCCCTGCAGTGGAAGCACGGAACCCTAACTACTGGACTATCAGGGAATTCCCTGAATAAACATTTTTCTAAAGAAGACAAACAGATGGCCACTGGATACGTGAAAATGTGCTCAACATCACTAATCAGGGAAATGCAAATCAAAACCACAATGAGTTATTACCTCACACATGTTAGAATGGCTATCACCAAAAAGACAAGAGATAGTAGAGTTGGAGAGGGTGTGGAGAAAAGGGAACCCTTGTGACTGCTGATGGAAATGTAAAATGCTGCAGCCACTATGGAAAACAATATGGAGGTTCCTCAAAAAAAATTAGAAATATAATTACCATATGGTCCAGCAATTCCAATTGTGAGTATATATTTAAAGGGAATGAAAACAGGATATCAAAGAGATATCTACATCCCATGTTCATAGCAGCGCTATTTACAATAGCCAAGACATGGGAGCAACCTACATGTCCACTGACAGATGAATGGGAAAAGAAGATGTGGCACATATATATATATACACACACACACACACAAAATGGAATATTATTCAGCTGTGAGAAAGAAAGAAATCATGCTATTTGCGAATGGATCTTAAGGGCATTATACTAAGTGAAATAAGCCAGACAGACAAAGACAAATACTCCATGGTATCACTTATATGTGGAATCTAAAAAAAACAACAGTCAAGTTCATAGACACAGAGAGTAGAGTAGTGGTTGCCAGAGGTTGGGGGCTTAGGGAAATAGGGAGAGGTTGGTAAAAGGGTGCAAAATTTCAGCTGTAAGATGAACAAGGTTTGAGGATCTAATGTAAAACATGGTGACTATAGTTGAGAACACAGTACTGTATGACTGAATTGTGCTGAGAACATTTACTTAAATGTTCTCAAAACACAAAAAAAGAAAGGATAAATATGTGAGGTGATGGATATGTTAGTTAACTAGATGGGGAGAATCCTTTCACAACACATCACAATGTACACTTAAATACCTTACAGTTTTATTTGTCAATTATACCTTAATAAAGCTGAAATTTTAAAAAAAAGAGAAAGAAAAGAAAAGCACAATGAAGGAGAAGAAAACGGAACATAGGTTCCTGAACATTGAAGATAGGTTCAATGTTAAAAAAAAATGTATACATGCTATCTTTGGTTTGGTTTAAATCACCTCCACTTTCAATTAACAAATATTTAGCTTCATCTATTAATAAAGTCTCAGCTGATGCTTACAAATTATGGAAAAATATAGGTAGATCACATCGCTGCAGAGAGGCTAGAGGCCGATTAAAAAGCTCATATGCTTTTAATGGACTCTCCACTGAAGGAAATAAACTTGCATTCCCGTGATTATCAGAGAATCTTTGCAATGTTATTGACTCTGGACATCTTAGATTACAAATGCCAGGTAACCCTTATAAGTCATTTACAGTGTACTTGGAGATTAAATGGCATTTTTGCCTAAAAACCAGCTCTTTCACAGAAATTATTTTTGCTTCCCATGAAGTTATGAAAAATAAATTGGAGAAAATCTTTTTACTGAGATTTTTAAAGCAAACAAATAGCTTTCAGGATAATATCCAAATCCTTTGTCATTTCCTTCCTCCATTTTCACCAAATATAGGAAAGTTTAACCACACAGGAAGAAGTTGGTGGGTTTGGAAATTTGCTGAATTCTCTTATTTGAATCAATCAACATTAAACACAAGCTGCTGTTTTATGAGCAAGTGAAGGATAAACATAACTTATGTTGAGTGGAGTATAGAAGAGAATTCTCTCTTAGCCCAGAGATCCTGGAACAAAAGAATGATTCCATCAGAAACCCGAAAAGAAGGATATCCTGAGACTGTGTCAGACCAAACCATGTACATATCGAATCCCTGCCCACAAAAATGCAGCCTCAAAAATCGCGGACCGAGCTTCCCTGGTCGCGCAGCGGTTGAGAGTCCGCCTGCGGATGCAGGGGACACGGGTTTGTGCCCCGGTCCAGGAAGATCCCACATGCCGCGGAGCGGCTGGGCCCGTGAGCCATGGCCGCTGAGCCTGCGCGTCCGGAGCCTGTGCTCCGCAACGGGAGGCCACAACAGTGAGAGGCCCGCGTACCGCAAAAAAAAAAAAAAAAGAAATCTAAAAATCGCGAACCCCTGAGGTCTGTGCATCACTGTGGGAGGGGGTGGGGTGTGAGATGATTTTAGGAGGTGTAAAGATAATAATTGTGACATTAATGTATTCCATTTAATGTATGTTAGAAAAAATATATCCTGCAAAATTAAACCATGATTTCATCAATAATGTTACCCAGAATGAAAGTAGACTAACATTTTAAATTATTAGGGAGGCAATTAATAAATAGCACAATTGATCCTCATTATTCATGGATTCTGAATTTGTGAATTCACCTACTTGCTCAAAGTTATCTGTGACCCCAAAGCCAATACTTACAATGCTTCCACAGTCATTTGCAGATGTGCAGAGGGACAAAAACTTGGGTTGCCCAACCCTCAAGTTCTCAGCTGAGATTGGACAGGTGACTCGCTGCCTTCTTTCTTCAGCTCCCACACTGCAAACGTGTCCTTTTCGAGGTCTATTTAGTGCCACTTTTTTGTGCTTCTTCTTGATGATTTTGCTGTTTAAAATGGGATGAAGAGAGAGAGTGGCATGGACATATATACACTACCAAATGTAAAATAGATAGCTAGTGGGAAGCAGCCACATAGCACAGGGAGATCAGCTCCGTGCTTTGTGACCACCTGGAGGGGTGGGAGGGAGACGCAGGAGGGAGGGGATATACATATGCATATAGCTGATTCACTTTGTTATACAGCAGAAACTAACACAACATTGTAAAGCAATTATACTGCAGTAAAGATGTTTAAAAAAAAAAAAAGATTGAAAGAGAACATTAACACACACAAAAATAAAATAAAATGGCCCCCAGGTGCAGTTCTGAAGCGGGTCTAGCGTTCCTGAGCGCTAGAAAGCTGTGATGAGCTTTATGGAGAAAACACAGAAAACACGTGTGTTAGATAAGTTTTGCTCAGGCCTGAATTGTAGTCCTGTTGACTTTGAATTCAACGTCTATGAATCAATAACATATATTTTAAAAGGTGTCTTTAAAAAGAAACACACATCAAGCCAGGTCACGTATTGATCTGTTGGTGACAGTGTTGTGATCAGAGGCTCATAGGAACCTAACCCTTGCATTTCCCCAGGAGCAAAGTTTCACTACTTGCTAATTCAGTGCTAGTTGACTGGTAGTTGTGGCCCACTCGGAGAGGCATCACCTAGATCACCCTTTAAGGAAGGCCTTGCTGCCCAGCTGCAGGGAGTATGGTTAAGAGCCTTCAGCTGGCTACTCCTCTAGGTCCAATCCTACTTCCTCCCCTGTGCTTCACAGGTGCTGATCCCTAGTGCATGTCTCATATCCCAATCTCCATCTCAGCTTCAGTTTCTGAAGAACCCAACCTTATAAGGTGGTTCACAAATTCAGCAAAGTATACATTCCCTAACCAAACTTGGGTCCACTTGCCCAAGCACAGTAAAGCCAACCTACTGGCACTGCGTTATGGTGACGGAAAGTGCAGCATTTATTTCAGGGTACCACGTTAGAGGTCCAGGCAGCTAGTACTTAAAAGACCTGAACTCCCTAATGGCTTTCAGGGAAAGGTTTTTAAAGACGGGGTGAGGGACGGGGGTTGTGGGATGCATGGTCAGCAATCTTCTGATTGGTTGGTGGTGAGGTAATTGGGAATCAACATCATTAACCTCCTGGTTCCAACTGGTCTGGGGTCTACGTGCTCACGGTCAGTATATAGTTAACTCCTCTCACCTGATGGGATCTTAGTCTCTGCAAAACAGCTCACAGGACATGGCTCAGAATACTGCCTATAGCCCTTGAGGAGGAACTAAAGACCCTTGACTTTGTTTAATGGCTCAACTATTATTATTTTTGTCTTGCTTGACTGTTTTCCTTTATTTCTGCATTTTCTCACTTCTCTGATTAAATTTATTATTTGGAACTCAGGGAATGCCTAGGAGGCGAAAGTTTTTCTATGAACAAGAGGCAGGCAGAGGACATGGGGCGGGGGGTGTCTGTCCTGGGAAGGCCTGATAGGGTCCTTCTTGGTTACATATAGAGAGACACTTTGCTAAGACCCTCCCTTCTTCCTCTCCTGCCCTCCACAGATATCAGCCTACTTGCTCTTATCTTCCTGATTCTGGACTCTTGGCCCAAATCCAAACTCAGACACCTACCCCCAGCCCAAGGCCACTGCTTGAGGCTGTGAAGTCTGGGTCCTGGTCAAGGACTTATTTGAGGAGATGTGAGGGAAATGGTGGGGGACTGAAATCCACCTTGTGCTCCCCTCACCAAATCATGGGTCCTGGGAGGAGGGGTGCCTGTCCCTAACTGGCTCCCTGGAGCCCATGGCTGGCAGTGGCCAAGGCTGTCTCCCGGGCCCTACCCTCATGGCCTGCATGCCTCCTCTCCTCTCTCCCTCTGAAGTGAGGCCTTCACCTCTCGCCTCAGAATCTTCCATTGTTCAGGCCCCTCCTAAATTACTGCTCAATTCCTTCTTCCACCAAGAGGAGGAGAGCAGATGACAAAAACAATTCCACTTCCAAGCCTTCCGAAAGCTTTCCCCCTTGAGATTCAGTGCTCATACCAGCAAGCACCCGTGAGAGCTAGCTCACATTTTTATTCCCTCCCAGCCCCTCTAAGTCATATGTGTGTTCTGCAGGCTAAAATAAAGACAGTATAAGTATCTCACTGGGATGTGCTTCCAAATTATAGGGACTTACTGCATGTCAAACACTCTGCTGAGGGCTTCACATATTTTATTCCATTTAATCCTCCTAACACCCTTAAGAGGTGGGTATTAATATTCTCATTTAATAAGGGAGGAAACACAGGCTTAGAGAGGTTAACGAATTTGCCTTGCACCTAGGAACTTGCAGACCAGGATGTCAGAGGCGCTCTTCTCTGACCACAGAACTAGGTGTGATGTCAGGGGACTCGGATTCAGCCTGAGGCAAAAGGTCCTGCTGCCAGAAATAGCAGAAGGACAGCAGGAACCAGGCAGCAGGACTGTCCCTCCCTTTGGAGTGAGGGGAGAACCGTGTTCTCTCTCCCCTTTAAAGGAGGGAAACAGGGAGTGAGAAATTAGGAGTATGGGCTTAACAGATACAAACTACTATACATCAGATAGATAAGCAACAAAGATCTCCTGTATAGCACAGGAAATTATGACCATTATTTTGTAATAAGCTGTAATGGAGTATAATCTGCAAAAATACTGAATCGCTATGCTCTACACCTGAAACTAACACAAAATTGTGAATCAACTATACTTCAATTAAAAAAAAAAAGAAATAAAGAAAAAAAAGGATTCAACTCAAACCTAAAGTTGCACCAGGATGAAGAGCTGAGCATTTGAGTTTGGTTGGCTTCGTTTAACGATGTACTTAATAATCTATCATCACTTAAAGACCGTTTCCTCTACACCTGCATTCAAAACATATCCAGGGTCCAGTGTTTTAAGGAAGAATTACTCAGACCCTCTAATTTGCTCAAATGCAGCCCATTCTGAGCCGTGTCACAGTTTGTGGATGTCAGGGTCTCTCAAAGTCGGGAGGTGGAAACAAGGAGGAGTGAGGCTGATAATTCCTGACTATTTGGTTCTTGAAATTTCAAAGGAGGAGCTGGAACAAGACAGGAGGTTAAAGACTGAGCTGTGGGTTTCAGTTATAATTTATGTCATTTCTTCTGGGAGAAACAAGAAAATTGACAGTGTTTGACAGATTTCTGCTTGCATGTTTTGTCACTCTTTGGAGAGTCTTCAGAAATAAGTTGGCTGTAAATCAACTATACCTCAATTAAAAAATAAAATAAAATTAAAAATTAAAAAAATAAGTGGAATCTCATCCCCAGATTCTTAGGTTGAGCCTTGCTGTGGATCATAGCAATGTGATGGGCAAGGTGACTCTTCTTTTATGTTTCTCCAAGGTTCATCAAGAAGATCAGTCTCTGTTGGTGAATAATCTGATTTATTAGTCCACCCATTGGAGACCCAAACAGGGATGTTAGCGGCATTCCAAGCTTCAACCAGACACCCCAAGCTGTTTGCCCGTCTGGTATGCTAGAAGCCCTGGGGTCATTCTCCTTATAGTTTCTGGGATTCCTGGGCCCTTAGATTTCCGGCCACCATTCGCTGATACCCAGCTCGCTAACTGGCTGTGCTGTGTTTCACAGACTCATCCCACCCAGTACAGGCCCTAGGGAACTGCCTTAACTCTCAAGCATCTTTGCAATCTACATTTATGTGTTTAAAAGAAGAGACTGGAAAGGGCAGCAAAATCAGAACTCGTCTCTAAATATCCTGGAGACTGGAGGTTAAGATTACCAGGTTTAGAGTCAAATGGATCTGGACTGAAATCCTGCTCTATTGCTTATTTGCTGTCTGACCCTGGACAAGTTACTTGACTTCTCTCTAAGCCCCAATTCCTTATCTGTAAAATGCATGTAGTTGTATATGCCTCATCCCACCGTTGGAAGGATGAAGTGAGATTATGCTATTACAGCACTTAAAGGTGGAGAGGCACTTGATACTGGAAGACTGTTAGAAGAGAAATTCAACATATCATCAAAACCTCTCATCCAGAATCCTAAAAACACTAAGTGAAAGGAGCCAGAAAAAAGGCCACATGTAGCCACTTATACAAAATGTATGTCAAGAATAGGAAAATCTATAGAGACCGAAAGTAAATTAGTGATGGCCTAGGGCTGGAGGGTTGCAGAACTGAGACTGAGTGCTAGTGGATATGGCATTTCTTTTGGAGGGGATAACAAAAATGTTCTGGAAATAGATAATAGTGGTGGTTGTAGAAATTGGTGAATATACTAAAACCCACTGAACTGTACACTTTAAAAGGATAAATTTTATATATGTAATTATATCTCAAAAAATGGTTATTTCTTTTTTAAGAGCTATCTTTTATGAGCTAAAACTGTGGATTTTGAAGCTAATTTGTTTCATGGACTCTCTACCTCTTCAGCACTGGAATTAAAATGATCCATCTCATTGGAAGACTGTGTCTCTTTCTAGGTGAATCATTTGTTCTCTGACGATGGCACAATAAATGTCAACCCATTGCAGTTTCAGCTTTTGTGGGAATCAGTAGCACATAGCTCTCTTGTCATTCCATGAAAGGCTGCTGAGCAACCTGAATTCATGGGCAGGAAGAGCCAACGTACCCCCTTAGATGGGGAGGTGCCCTGCATCTCGGCTCATCTGGGAGATGGTCCAGGTGGTAAATGAGATGTTTTCCCTCCATCTGGGAGGGAAAAACAGAGGCAGGAAACAGAAATGTAAGTCTATTGGATTAACTGTGAATATTTGATGTATCATAGCCGTTGGTTCTAACTGAATTTGTGTGTGTGTGTGTGTGTGTGTGTGTGTGTGTGTGTGTTGAAGGGGGGTGAGGGAGGAGGGTGACTTTGCCAAAAGGAAAGAGGGGAGGAGTTTTGGATGAGTCAGTGCCTATTGTGAAACTAGAGTGGATTAATTCTGGAATTTCATTGAGCACGTTCAATGCTTCCAAAATATAATTGAAAAAATACAGTGTTTTCAGATTCACGTCTCAGACAGGGTTGTCAGCACTGCTTAGGGACAATTTCTTTCAGCGGGAGTAAGGTTACAGATTTTGATAAAAATTATTCCTTCACTGTTTAGAATGTCTGAATAGATTTGTGGTCTTTCATTTTGCTTTAAAACATGATTAAATATGTTTTAAAAATCAAAGACTTCTGTCTCATTTTTGAATTTCTTCCAGACTCATAGCTGGTTAATATTATATACACCATGCTGATTTTTTTTTTTTTTTGGTCCTATAATGTCCACTGAGATTCGTTCAAAGAAAAAAAAAAAGGTTTATAAAAGAGAAGGAATCATTTGTATACCACATTAAGATATCAGGAAATTTACCAAAATCTTTATCAGGAACATTTAATTTTAAAAACTCTTTGCTGGAACTTCTAGGCAGAGTATACAGCCAGTGGGAGAAGCTGAGAGAGATCTCAGGGCAGGAAGAGAATCAAAGTGAAGGTAAACCCGAATAGATTTACCTATTACTACCTCCTTGGACTAGCAAGGACACACTCGCTCTTTTATTCCCTTTGTTTTTATTGAGAATGTACTGTATATTCAGAGTTGAGACTGAAGGTCCTACTTGCTGTGCCACGTACTAACAACCTTTAAGAGACTACGTAAGGTATCTTAGCTCAAGATGCTATAGCAAAATAACCATAGACTGGGTGGCTTACACAACAGAAATGTATTTTCCACAATTCTGGAGGCTGGAAAGGGTAAGTTCAAGGTGCCAGCCAATTATGTTCCTGATGACAGCCTTCTTCCTAGTTTGCAGATTATTGTCTTCTTGTTGTATCCTCACATGATACAGAGAGAGAGAGAGAGAGAGAGACAGAGACAGAGACAGAGACAGAGGTTTCAGTCTCTTCCTCTTCTTGTAAGGGCACTAATCCCAACATGGGGGCTCTACCCTCATGACCACATCAAACCTAATCACCTCTCCAAGGCCCCACCTCCAAATAGCATCGCATTTGGGATAAAGGCTTCAACATATGACTTTGGGGAGAACACGAACATTCAATCCACAGCAGGGGAAGGAAAAATACTCCTGCGTGGATGACCTGACTATTTAACAAGCAGAAAATAACAACACCTACCATGTATTGACCATTTAGTATGGACATACCATTTAGTATGTCTGGACACTGTTGGAATTTCATTTATTCTTCACAAAACCCAGTGAGGTCTTTGTGATCCTGTCCAGTTTAGATTTGGTCACAGGTGATAGAAAACTAAAAATAACAGTGGTGTAAACTATAAAAAGTTGATCTTCCTTCTTCCCATATGACAGATACGTTTTTCCAAGTCTCTAAAACTCAAGCTCTTTCTCTATCACTGTTCCATTTTCTTCATCACGTGGCTTCCACATCATCAGCCAAGATGATGATGATCTCTGCTTGAGATCCAGCTCTCAGATCCACATTTTAGCCCATAGGAAGGAGGAACCAAAGAAAGTCTTACCCTTCCCCTGATGGCCCCGTCTAAGAAGTTCCACTTAAGAACCTCCATTTAGTTTCCACGTAATTTTGTCAGATGGCTACATTTGCTGCAAAACAGATTGGGAAATGCAGTCACTGTTTTTGGTGGTCATATATCCAACAAAAAACTGGGGACAGGGGGCTTCCCTGGTGGCGCAGTGGTTGAGAGTCCGCCTGCCGATGCAGGGGACACGGGTTCGTGCCCCGGTCTGGGAAGATCCCACATGCCGTGGAGCGGCTGGGCCCGTGAGCCATGGCTGCTGAGCCTGCGCGTCCGGAGCCTGTGCTCCACAACAGGAGAGGCCACAGCAGTGAGGGGCCCGCGTACTGCAAAAAAAAAAAAAAACTGGGGACAAGTAGCAAACGCTGATACTTTCACTCTCAATTATTTGCAGCAGCCTCTGCAGAAGCTGTTCTTTCTGCCGTTGGTGTGCATCTCATCCGCGCGTCCCTAGGAGCACTGATAATGCACCAGACATGTGGATTTTCTTCTGTGCCTCATCATTAGGCCGAGAATTCCTTGAGGGCATGGATGACTGTCTGGCACTCAAGTCCCAAGTTTCTTTCTTTGTTTTTGCTTTTTCTTTAAATAGATCACTGTCTTTAGCTTAAAAGCAGAAACATAACTGTAGATGTCTGAGAATGTGGATACAGCTTATAATTCTGCACAAGAAACATTCATTGCAAGGGTACTCCAACAACTGATACAGAGGCCTCTTTGAGGAGGTGCTCTTTGAGCTGAGCCCAGAATTAGGGGAAGGAGCCAGTCACACAATGATATCAGAGGGAAGAGCCTTGTAGGCAGAGAGTTCAGCTAGGACAAAGGCTTTAAGTTGAGGCAGGAAGGACCTGGCATTTCCAAGGACAAGAGGAAGAAGTGTGGCTGGAGAGCAGCACTTAAGAGGGAGGGAGGAGGTGCTTCTTTGGGAGCGATGGTAGGAACAGACTACATGCCCAATGTAGACAGCACAGCATGGAGGTTATAAGTGTGGGCTCTGGAATGGGCCACTTGGACACCCATGGTTCTACTACTTACTAGCCGGGAGATCTTGAGTAAGTTACTTAGTCTCTCTGTGCCTTAGTTTTCCCATCTGTAAAATGGCTATAGAATGTATCTTTATAGAGTGGTTACTAGATTTTAATGAGCTATTGTGTGTCAAGCAACATCTGAAACATTGTGAGTACTCACTGGTCCTTTACGCCTTCATACCTGCCTTTCCTAATGTGTGTCCAGCTTCCTGCCACTCCTGTCTTTCCAATATCTTATACCCACATCCAGGCTCCTGTCACCCCACCACTGCATCCCCACCAGCCCCGCTCTCTACGTTCAGTTAGTTGCTTTCTCAGTTAGGATTAGGTCAGATTGTATATAACGGAAAATGTATAGCAGGTGTTAAACAGAGGAAACTTATCTTCCTTTCAAGTAAAAATCCTGAGGTGGGCAGGCCAGGGCTGAGGTGATTGATCTGTGGATATTAGGGACCTTGGTCTTCCCACCTGTCTTCTCTATCGTCTTTGACTCTGGCTTCAGATAGTTACTGGAGTTTCAGCCATCATCACGTCCACATCCCAGAAAGATGAAAGGTGGAAGGGAGAAAGGACAAAAAGGTGTACTCCTTTGAAAACTGTTCCTGAAGCCCTATCCAATAACCTGCTGTCATTACATCGGCCAGAATGATTCACATGGCCACCCAGCCCCAGCTAGAGGGGAGGCTGGCACACTGCACGGGGTTCGATTGCTAAGACCAAATCCTGCCGAGATAGCATCTTCTTTCTCGTTGTCCAGATTCTAACCCAGACTCTCATTCTTTGTCTCCTACGCCACTTCCCGTGGGCTCTCTGCCTAAAGGTTCCTGTCTTCAACCCACTTTACCCATGAGCGGTCTTCTGGATGTTAAGTGGTTCCCATCTGCATCGAGCAGAGCCACAGACCAGTATCTCACAAACTGCATCCAGATGACATAGTTTGATTGACCTTCATGGTATTTTGAAAAATAAGTGAATTGAATTACTTATCAAAATTTAACAAGGCAAAAATCTCTCTAAAATCCTGTGTTTACCTCTTTCAATGGCAGAGGCTCTGAGCCCACACCCCTGAAGAGCAATAATTAGCTGTGGTTGAGTAATCACTCACGGCTTTGGATAGAGTTTGGGATTTCCAGTTTGCCCCAATCCCTACCTACTCTTCCTCTTGCCTCACACCCAGACCACTTCCCTGATTTACATTTCCTGAGCATCCCCTGGCAGCATTTGAGGTTATGGGTCTTGACAGAAAGTCTAAAGTCTAAAACTCCTTGTCTGCTCTTCAAGGCCCTCCTGCGATCTGGCCTTCGCCCTTTCTTCTGGTATAACTTCCCACGAGCCCCATTGTGTGCCCTGTGCCCCAAAC
Organism: Phocoena sinus; assembly: GCF_008692025.1. NCBI lineage: Eukaryota > Metazoa > Chordata > Mammalia > Artiodactyla > Phocoenidae > Phocoena > Phocoena sinus. The sequence continues at coordinate 74,609,490 of NC_045767.1, forward strand.
ACTCCCCACACAGCGCCTCTTGACTGTAAGTTTCATGAGGCCAGAGGCCATGTCTGTTTTGTTCATCAAATTATTGCCAGCCCCTCTAGCAGTGCTTAGCTCATAAAGAATGCTCAATAATTCATTGTTCAATGAAGCAATGAATCAATACTGGCATTTTGCCACTTCCCTGTTTATGTTCATGTTTCCACCCTCTAAAGTGACCTTCTCTTTTATCCACATGATTGGCACTTAACCATCCTTCAGAGTCAAACCCATCTTCTGTGAAGCCTCCACTGACCCACTTGCCAGAAGTAACTTTCTCCTTCTCTGAACTCCTGTTAAACCCTCGTGCTTTTAGGAGTCATGGAGCTCCCAGGCCATAGTTCAAAATCCCCAGGGCTTCTATACTCTGGAAAGACACCAAGTTGGGGAAGACCCAACAGGACTGAGACTCAGTATGCCAGATGACTCCGGTGACTGTGTTTGGGGAGGAGTGAGAAGAAGATTGGAGGCTACTGAAGCAGTCCAAAACAAGAAATGATGGTTACTGTGGCCCAGGGGTTGGCAGGGAGGGTGGAAAAAAGTGAATGGATCTGAGAGATTATTAGCACATAAGAATGTTGGGACTGGATGATATAATGGAAAAAACAGTACAGGCAAAGGAAACGGAGGGTTTCAAAAGTGACGACTTGACTGCTGGCTCGTGCAAGATATGAACAGCACTATCATTCCCTGAAAGAGGAAATAGGTAGGGAGAACCAGGCTTTGGGGGTTTGTTTTGGCCTTGTTGATTTTGAATATCCTTGAGACATTCAACTTGAGATGTCAAGTAAGAGGTTAGGTATATGGGTTTGGATAAACCTCTCTGGGCTGAGGATATAAACTTGAAAATTATCAGAATTTTTAGTTGTTTAAACTCTGGAAATGGTTATGGTTGCTGGACGCTGAGGGAGATAGTATGGAATAGAAGGAGACAACAGGGCTCATGGCCAAGTCTTGGGAAGCCGACACTTAATAGCCAAGAAGAAATTGAGCCTACAAAGCAGATAGAGAGGGAGTGCCCAAAGACCTAGGAGCAAACCAGGTAAGGATTGTATTGGAAAGCCAAGGAAGAGAGTGTCTCAAGGTGGAAGGAGTGATATGCTGGTGAGAGGTTAAGAAAGATGGGAACTGAAAGAGACCATTGATGTAGCATTGTGTGTGTCATGGGTGACCTCTGAAGGAGCCATTTAGAAGATTGCTGGGCCTGGTAGGAGAAAGCCTACTGGAGAGTGTTGGTTGGGAGATGAGGAAAGGCAGACAGTGAGCACAGCTGTGGTACCCTAGGACAATGATGGATAAGTGATGTGGACATTAAGGTTATCCCTGGATATGGCTGAAAGTATCTATGGGATTCAGTGATATGGAGATCATGGGTGTCCTTAGGAAGAGGCAGCCACTGTGGAAGGGTATTAGGGTTGGAAGAGAGGTTAGGGGAGTTGAGGATGGGAAGAGAAGGAAATAGAGACTGTGAAGTCGATGTGGCCTCATAGTGAAAACCGACTTCCCTCCGTTTTGTCTCTCTGCCTCCACCTGCATAAGTGCTTAATGGGAGCCTCATTAACTCATCTGCCTCCCCCAGCAAAAGAATGGACAGATGGCGGCAAGGAAGAGGAGATACAGTGTATGAAGAAATCCTTCAGCCTTTCTCTGTATCCCAAAGACAGTTAGTGCATTGGATTTTTGTTGTTGTTGTTATAAACCATACCCCCTATATTGGGTTTTCTCATTTGTGTGTGTGTTTAAATGATTTTAATGTCAAACCTGAGACCTGCTGCTGATTTAGAGTTCAAAAGACTCTCCCCCGTAGTCCAGGGACATCCCTGTGTGGTTTCTAAGAAAGACGAGGAGTTCAAAAATTGAAGGCACTGTCATGCGTAAAAAGAAAATGAATTCAGTGTGCAAGGCGGGAGGGACAGACAGTAGAGCACGCAGCTGGGCTCTGGGATTCCATCCATCAGAAGTGAGACAGAGAGACAGTGCTTGAAACTTCACACTTGCATTAGAGGACAGGGTATTCAGATGACACAGATGGTGGTGAAAATGCAAAAACGGAAAAGGTTTAACAACTGATTTTTTTTTTCATCAGTCATTGAACCTGTACTCTAATGGCTAAGTACCTAACCCAATTTTCAAAACTCCATTGAATTTTAGGCAGCTAGATATTTACAGCAAAAGATAAAAAAATGGAAAAATTTAATTGATCATCTGAGCTTTAGAGAAGCCTTGCGATTTAATTCCATCACTCCTCTGGACTTGTAACTGTCCCACAGCAACATAAGGTGAGCCGTGAATGTAATTTAAAATTTTCCATTAGCCTATGTTAAAAAATTTAAAAGAAACAGGTGAGATCATTTTAAGAATTTTTTTATCCTAATATATCCAAAATAGTATCATTTAAATATATAATCAATATGCAAATATACTAATGGGATATTGTCAGTTCTTAAGTTCACGCTAAGTCTTAGAGCACATTCAGGTCTCACGAGCCACATTTCAAGCGCTCAGTAGCCACACGTGGCTAGGGCTACCCTACTGGAAAATGCCAAGCCTCTAAACAATCATTAAAGAATCATGTACAAAGAAAACCCATCTAGTTGGAAAATAGGGAATATTTACGGAGTACCAACTATGTGATGGCCACTGGGTTGACAATTTTACTTACATCACATCATTTGCTCATCATCATAATTCTGCCACATAGATAACATTATCCTGTCTCTATGGAGGGGGAAACTGAGTGATTAAATAAATTGTGCTTCACTAAGAAGCATCAAGGTCACGTTTTAAACTCAAGCCTGTGCTTTTCTTTAACACACAACCTTTGACAACATAAATAATCAATTATAAATAGACACTTCTCCAAAGAAGACATACAGATGGTCAAAAGACACATGAAAAGATGCTCAACAGGACTTCCCTGGTGGCACAGTGGTTAAGAATCTGCCTGCCAATGCAGGGGACACGGGTTCAAGCCTTGGTCTGGGAAGATCCCACATGCCGTGGAGCAGCTAAGCCCACGAGTCACAACTACTGCAGGCCGTGCGCCTAGAGCCCGTGCTCCACAACAAGAGAAGCCACCGCAACAAGAAGCCCACGCTCCACAACAAAGAGTAGCCCACGTTCGCCGCAACTAGAGAAAGTCTGTGTGCAGCAACAAAGACCCAACCCAGCCAAAAATAAATAAAATATTAAAAGATGCCCAACATTGCTAATTATTAGAGAAATGCGAATCAAAACTACAACGAGGTATCACCTCACACTGGTCAGAATGGCCATCATCAAAAATTCTACAAACAATAAATGCTGGAGAGAGTGTGGAGAAAAAGGGACCCTCCTACACTGTTGGTGGGATTGGTAAATTGGTACAGACACTGTGGAGAACAGTATGGAGATTCTTTAAAAATCTAAAAATAGAGCTACCATATGACCCAGAAATCCCACTTCTGGACATATACCTGGAGAAAACCGTAATTCGAAAAGATACATGCACCCCAATGTTCGCTGCAGCACTATTTACAATAGCCAAGACATGGAAGCAGCTTAAGTGTCCATCAACAGATGAATGGATAAAGAAGATGTGAGATATATATATATATATATATATATATATATATATATATATATAATGGAATGTTACTCAGCTATAAAAAAGAACGAAATAATGCCATTTGCAGCAACATGGATGGACCTAGAGATCGTCATACTAAGTGACGTAAGCCAGACAGAGAAAGACAAATACCGTATGATGTCACTAAGGCCACCAAATATTTAACACTCCAGAGAGCAACAAGAAAGGAAAGGGACACCTCATCAAATCCAAATTCTTATTAAATAATAGATGTTAACCCACCTGAGAGCACCTTCCTCATATAATAAGCATTACAGAGGAAAAAAAGAAGTACACAAAATTACCTGGCCCTGACCCACCTTTGCATGCTCTGCCCTCCTCATTTTCTCTCACAGGAAACTTCCTGACTCCCATTTGGGCACCCCCTGTTCCCTCTGGCTGGAAGATTCTCCCTTCGCCTCTCTGAGCAATTAACTCTTTCTCATCCTTCAAGGCCTACCTTTGAAAGGTCACTTCCTACAGGAAGCCCTCCCTGACACCCCAGGGAAAACGGATCATTTTGCCTTCAGGCATTCACAGCATCTTTCTGTCAGAGCCCTTATTACACATTTATTCCTAAATCTGTTTCCCACAGAGTGTGAGCTCCCAGAAGCAAGGAGAGTACCTTATTCAATATTTGCTGAGTAAGTGTCTAACTCAGCTATCAGCTAGGGTCACCTGGGCCTTTAAACTCTAGATAAGGTGGATCCAATTCCAATTGCACAGATTAAGGAAACCTAAAGCACTTCCCAAGGGTTCTCCAAATTTGGGGAGAAGTTCTTATAGACTTCTGATTAATTGAGTTCTCATGTCCTGACTTCATCAAAATTCACTCTGCTCGGGCTTCCCTGGTTGCGCAGTGGTTGAGAGTCCGCCTGCCGATGCAGGGGACACGGGTTCATGCCCCGGTCTGGGAGGATCCCACATGCCGTGAAGCAGCTGGGCCCGTGAGCCATGGCCGCTGAGCCTGCACGTCCGGAGCCTGTGCTCCACAACGGGAGAGGCCACAACAGTGAGAGGCCCGCGTACCGCAAAAAAAAAAAAAAAAAAAAATCACTCTGCTCTATGTCTTAGAGCTAGTTCTTCAATTCTGTTCTGGCATAAGCCCCTATATAACATACAGCTTCTTCTCTGACTCTCCCCACCCCAAAAGCAACCATGAAAACAAGGCATTTTCCTAAAGACCAAGTGATCACAGAGAGGGAGGGGTGACATTGCATACAGTTGAGCAAACAACTTAAAATCATGTTTTAGATCTTTCTGCAACCCTGCTTTTGCTCTGCATAGCAGAGTTGAGTCGTTTCCACAGAGCCAAAAATATTTACTGTCTGGCCCTTTACAGAAAAAGTTTGCTGACCCCAATCTAAGACATTTGCAATGTGGGGTTTAAGAAAAGAACAGATTTTGAAGTCCAACAGTCCTGATCCAAGCAGTGGGCATGTCACTTTCTCAGTGTGGCCTTGGACTAGTTACTTCACCTCTAAGGCTAGTTTTCTCATTTATAAAATAGGGTTAGTGTATATCTCACCAAGCTGTTGTCACGCTTCAGTGAGCCCACAGGTAAAACACTCAGTACGGTGCTGGACACACACACAAATACTATTTTCCTCTCTTCTCTTTTTCCGTCCACATAGCAATTGATTGTAAAATAATGGTACATTCATCTGGTTTTCAGTAATTCCTGAACAAAATCGATTGCTGTTTAGATAATATCAAGGCAAGCAGACTATGACACACAAAGGATTTAGAGATTCTCTTAAAATGAGCTTCAAGAGCATTGCTAACTTTGCATGTTGCTCTTTTGTTTATAAGTGGCATAAAACCAAGGAAAAGTGGCTTTCTAAAAAACAATATTTATTGGTTCACATAACTAAAAATTCCTGGTTGGATCTTTGTATATGGTGGGTCCAGACACTCCAACCCTGCCATCAGGAATCTGTGTTCTCTGTCCTCTTCCTGGCAAGGCCTTCCTTTGAGTGGTTTCATTCTCAGGCAGGCTCTCCCCACGCAGTGGCAGATGTCCAGGAGAGCCATAGACTGTTAGCTCAGCACAGGGGTTCACAAACGATAGCCCTTGAGTCAAAACCCACCTGAGGCCTGTGAGCTAAGGAGAATGTTTGCATTTTCAAGAGCTGTAAAAAATGCAAAGAAGACTATGTGACAGTCAGAAAACATGGCTGGCAAAGCTGAAAATAATTATTATCTGGACCTTTACAAAAAGAGTTTGCCAACGACAGGGCAGCTCCAGTACAAAAAGAGCTATTCTTGTCTGTTGTTTCCAGTAAAAGGTCCAAGACTGCCTTCCTGGGACCACTTGTTCCCCTGTACAGCATTCTGAAAATTTTTCCATCTGTCTCCGATGTCAGCCAGAATTGAATCAAGTGCTTCCCTGGTTCTCCCTTCAGCTGCCCTTAAGTTTGTAAACTTGCTCCTTTCTCAAAGTTCTATTTAGCGCAATCTGCTTAGTCTTTTGGATGGTTTCTTTTTAGTTATTTATTTATTTTTAACATCTTTACTGGAGTATAATTGCTTTACAATGGCGTGTTAGTTTCTGCTTTATAACAAAGTGGCACGGACATACATACACTACCAAATGTAAGACTGATGGTTTCTTTTTTCTCACTACTTCTTTCTTACCTGTAACCACTTTATATGCTCTTATTTTGTAGTCTCTATCTGAGATCCGGTTTTGGAAAGATTGATACTTCTATTGCTCTGCCTGCTGGCATTGGCTCATGCATTTGGTGTTTTTAAACATCCTGGATTGTGAATTCATTTCATCTAGTGTTTTATCCACAGGAACCCTGGGGCTCTAGGTTTGAGGATGTCTCTCTAGTAAGGCTTCTCCTCTGCTTTTGCCAGGAACTTTGGGAGCACCTAAGAGCTGTCTCTAAGCTAATTTAAATATCCAGGAGCCATATGGGAAGTTCACCATTGAAGCCCAAAGCTAGTGAGGGCGGGACTGGGGTTTCAAATTTTTCCCCCCACTGAGCGCTCACTCCAAGAAACGTGAGCTTGCCTGTCATTTCCTTTGGTCTTTTGGGGGCCTTTTTTTCTCCTTATCCTTTCACTAGGAGTAAGAACTTTACATGGGAGATTGAGGTTTCCTGCTGTCCCAGAGTAACCTCTAAATCCCCAACTCCTCAGTTTCTGAGATCATCAAATCCCCCCAGGTAGCCCCAGCTTCAGTTTGCAGATTGCAAGCTGGTTTTCAGTTCCCATTTCATTTTCGGTCCCTGGAATTTCCTCTTCTCTCTTTTGAGCCCATTTTGACATTTAAAGGGATGCTAGCTCTATTTTATATGGCCTTTCCAGGTGTCTCATAGCAGGAGGGCTTTATGTAATGCAATCCACCACGTTGCCGGAAATAGAAAGCCCGTTAGGCCCTGTGTAAGACTCTGGCAGCATCACGTACCACCTGCAGACATCTTCCTCTGCCACTGTTTCAGCCCCTAGAATAGCACCTCGTGAGGTGCTCACAAGAGGTTCGCTGCAGGTGATCATGTGAGTGAGTTACCAGGAGAGCACAGCAGAGGCTGCCGATACAGTGTTTCCCGTGTAGGTACTCGATACCCTCCTATGTAGGGGAGCAGCGCCGTGGTGGGGTGGGGGGAGTTCTCTGAGCACAAGCTCTAGAATCAGATTGACTAGATTCAAGCTCGAGTTCTTCTGCCTCCAAGATGGGTAAACTTGGGCAAGCCATGTAACCTCTCTGCACCTTCATTTCCCAACGTGTGAAGCAGGAATAAGATAGAACTAACTCCAGGGAGGTGCTGAGAGCATTAGATGAAGCAGCGTACACAAAGGGCCCAGCACACAGTATCCCTCCACAAGTATCTCTGTCTCTGGGCCTTTGTTAGTTTAAGGGAAAGGCCCTGCGCTGGGGAGGCTCTTCTCTAAGCTCTCACACAACAGACCAGCATGGAGGGATAGCTCATCAGGGTTGTCCTGCCCCTTCCCAGAAGTAAAAACTAGAAGGAGGATGAAAAAAAAAAAAACCCTGAGGTCATCACCTTTGTAACTGAAGAGGTTTTGACCCAGTCCTCAGGAAAAATAAATAAATAAATAACATTCTAAAAGAGTCCCTTGGAGAGGGAAGAGATATAGGGATAGATGTATATGTATAGCTGATTCACTTTGTTATACAGCAGCAACTAACACACCGTTGTAAAGCAAGTATACCCCAGTAAAGATGTTAAAAAAAAATAGTCCCTTTGAAAATGTAGAATTGGGCGAGGATTACCTAAAGTTTGTGTGCATTGATCTAAAAATGAAACTCCACTGTAATAAACCATAATGGAAAAGAATGTGAAAAGAAATATATATATATATGTATAACTGAATCACTTTGCTGTACACCAGAAACTAACACAGCATTGTAAATCAACTATACTTCAATAAAAAATTTAAAAAGAAAAAGAAAAATGGGGGCTTCCCTGGTGGCGCAGTGGTTGAGAGTCCGCCTGCCGATGCAGGGGACGCGGGTTCGTGCCCCGGTCCAGGAAGACCCTACAGGCCACGGAGCGGCTGGGCCCGTGAGCCATGGCCGCTGAGCCTGTGCGTCCGAGCCTGTGCTCCGCAACGGGAGAGGCCACAACAGTGAGAGGCCCGCGTAACACAAAAAAAAAAAAAAAAAAAGAAAAATGAAACTCCACAGAAGGGTCTCAAGGGGTTCTCAAGCACAGAGATGTCAGCCTCATTTAGGGAGGCTGTGGGGAGAATCAGCAAAGCACGTGGGCCTTCCAGCAGGCGGGGGTGGGGCTGCGGGGAGGCAGAGGTCTCTTAACCTCTACCACTTTGGATCTCTACACCACCCTCCATCTGCCTCTTATCTAACGCCCAAGTGTCAGTATTGAAGTGCCACACAAATTCCTTAGAAACATTCACTCTCAAAAGGAGAACAGGGCTTCCCTGGTGGCGCAGTGGTTGAGAGTCCGCCTGCCGATGCAGGGGACGCGGGTTCGTGCCCCGGTCTGGGAGGATCCCACATGCCGCGGAGCGGCTGGGCCCGTGAGCCATGGCCGCTTAGCCTGCGCGTCCGGAGCCTGTCCTCCGCAACGGGAGAGGCCACAACAGTGAGAGGCCCGCGTAACGCATAAAAAAAAAAAAAAAAAAAAAAAAAAAAAAAAAAAAAGGAGAACAAAAGACCATCAGAAGCTCCTAAGCATTTTCAAGGGATAGTTGAGCTGATGCAAAATGCAAAAAAAAAAAAAAAAATCTGTAAAATATAAATACATTTCTGCTACAGATTAGAATCAGCATTGTTGAAAATATTTTTTTTGAAGTATTTTCAAAACATTTGGCTACAAGAGCAGTGATTTGTCAAAAAAATATTTCCGAATGGGTCATTTGGCACTGCCTGGCAGGAGTGTGTAGATTAGGAAGTGGTCCTCAGGCTGTTTCCTCCTGAGAAGTGGTTTGACCCACTGGGAAATGTGTTTCTCACTCAACAAGTGCTTATTCAGCAGTCTGAGAGGCGTAGAGAGGTGATAATGGCCACATATCAGAAGCAATCTTTCTAATTTTTTTTTAAGGTTGCCAACATTTGTAGGAGCACCTACCTATGAGCCTTGAACAAAATTTTGTAAGATTCAGTTAAATTCAGATTAAAAACTTGCTACAAAGTTAATCTGTGATTTTTACAGTTAAAATCCTTTTTTCTTTTCCTGCTGTATGTTTTGGGGGCACAAGTAGAAAACACTTCACACAAATTATTGTTATCTGTGTTGTTCCTATACAGCCCATTAAATCTTTTTTTTTTTTTTAAGTTTATTTATTTATTTTTGGCTGTGTTGGGTCTTTGTTGCTGCACGCAGGCTTTTCTCTAGTTGCGGTGAGCGGGGGCTACTCTTGGTTGCGGTGCATGGGCTTCTCATTGCAGTGGCTTCTCTTGTTGTGGAGCATGGGCTCTAGGCATGTGGGCTTCAGTAACTGTGGCACGTGTGCTTCAGTAGTTGTGCCACGCGGGCTTAGTTGCTCCGTGGCATGTGGGATCTTCTCGGACCAGGGTTCGAACCCGTGTCCCCTGCATTGGCAGGCAGATTCTTAACCACTGCGCCACCAGGGAAGTCCCCCATTAAATCTTTTCATTATTATTTGTTTCTTTTCAGTATGCTGATGTCTCCACATTGTGACAACTTCAAATGATGCCCGTTTTGCCACCTGCTGAGCAGGGCAGAACTAGAATCTCTAGACTGAAGTTCAGGAAAGCGCATTTTGCCTTGATACACAGAGATAACTACTAACTCTGAGAGGTGTCCATTCGTTGAATCCACTTGGCTTTGCCCAGCAGTGAGTTCCCATCACAGAGAGCAGGAGAAGCCATTATCAGGAATGCTGTAGGAGGATTTCTTAGTTGGGTGTGGGATTAAAAACATAAGATCCTAAGTCTATTCCAATCTTAAGATTCTATGATCTCATCTTTTAAAAATAATATTTGCATAGGACTTCAAAGTGTTCGATAAACCTCACATGATCTCACTGATTTTTTTTTTAAGTAATGGAGATCACTTCTTTCTGACTTTATAAGTGTAAGTGAATATAAATAATACAGACATCTGAAAAAAGATGGCTGAATTAAGGCAAAGTAGAGATTCTCCTCCCTTGATATCTAGTATATGAACAAAAGTAATGAAAACCAACAAGAAAAGGAAATTAGCAGTGGCAAGGAAATGGGTACAAATAAGGAAGTGATGTCATGTACTTCAAAAAGGAGAGGACAAGGAAAGAAAGGGGAGCTTTTAGAGGAGTAGAGGTTCTAACCCTGTGCTCACCCTGGAAACCGTGAATTATCAAAAATCTTGAGCATTTTTATTAAAACCTCCAAATCTGGTAAGAAACAAACTAGCTGGCTATATTGGATTATAGAACAGATTAATAAGAATATGAATTCAAAGTACTGGGGACCAAAGGGAAAATGATAAAACAAGACAAATATCTGGAAAAAAAATGGACATTTTGATTCTATAGAAACAAATCAAAGACCAAAACAGCATTCTTATGGAACTAATAAATAAATAAATATAGCAAAAAGCTGAATAGACACAGCTCAAAATAAAATTACAGACAGAAAAAAATGCTTGAGATAAACACAGTGAACGTATGTGAAAAGCACAAAGCAATCTGAGCCTGTTTGTTATTCCTAAAGTAGAGAATCCACAAATAGGACCGACTAAATACGCAAATATATAAAATAAGAAAATTTCTCTGATACATGAAGAAATGAATCTGCAGACTGAAAGCGCACAGCAGGACCCAGGAAAGGAGATACTGAATAACAGAGACACAGCCTTTTTAATTTATTGAACATCAAGGCCTTAAAGGAAAAAAAAATAAAAGTCCTTTGGCATACTGACATAAAAAGTAAGGGAAGCCAACTGGGTTGGCCTCTAACTTTGATAATCAATATTCAATGCCAGAATATAATGAAGCACCAGCTAGAACTTCTGAGGGAAATTGTGACTCAAGAGTATTTCACCCATCCAAGAGGAGTTCTAGTATAAAAGCCAGAGACAAATATTCTGACACAGAAAAGGAGAAGAGAAGACACACCCATGGGTCTTTTTTTTTTTTTTTTTTTTTTTTTTTTTTTTTTGCGGTACGCGGGCCTCTGACTGTTGTGGCCTCTCCCGTTGCGGAGCACAGGCTCCGGACACGCAGGCTCAGCGGCCATGGCTCACGGGCCCAGCTGGTCCGCGGCATGTGGGATCCTCCCGGACCGGGGCACGAACCCGCGTCCCCTGCATCGGCAGGCGGACTCTCAACCACTGCGCCACCAGGGGAGCCCCATGGGACTTTCTTGAAACAACTATTCAGTGATGAGCCTCAGTCAATTTAAAGATGAGGCAAAATAAAGTATTTGGGAAGGGACAAGCTGGGATAAAACGGACGAATCATGAATATATAATTCACTTAAATACCGAACTGTTGATATGAAACAATTATGGGAGTAATGTTTCCACAACAGAATGTGAATGTTGCAAACTATGATACTGTAAAAACAGTAGCAGAGTCAGCACTGAGAGGTGAGGGGTGGTGAGATGGGAGGAAGTGCATCTTTCATATACACGGGTCATTCCGTACTGTTTAAAATTGAAAACTGTTCTTAAAAAATAACGATTACAACATCTTAACATTTTTCATAATTTCTTTTCTTAACCTTATTTCCCCAAGAGGCTATTTTAAGGAAATAATAACCTTTGTGGTAAAGATACACTTAACGAAAGGGCAGCAATTCCTTTAGTTTTACTTTAGTTTTACTTTTCTAATGTTTAATTCAAGTAATGTTAAATCTATTGTTTTATCAAAAATAGCATGTGTAAAATGCTCACATTTCTGTAAAAATATTTCTTCCTCTTTAGGTCTGTGTCTTCCAGTCTCTTTTTAGCATACCTTCCCCTCTCCTCTCTTCTCCCTTCCAAATAGTACCCTGATTTTCATTTAGATATCCATCTCTCCACCAGAAAATGTATGTCCTTCAGGGGACTCTGAACCCAGCTCCAGCTCTGGGGTGGATAATTACCAGGATAATCCCATTTCTCCTCATCTCAGGGAGCTCAGAACAAAGGCAACCAGAACGTGGCACAGTCCTGCCACAGAATCTGGAATGGGCTGTGACCCAGCTAAGTAAGGCCAACGTAACTTGAGGGAAGGTTTTCTGGGGACTTCTGGGGAAAAAGTTACCCTAGTTTTTACAGTACACCCACCACGCTCACCATGGGAGGTTCCTTCTCTCCCTGTGGACTTGGTGTGGGAAGGTGCAAAGCCTAGAACATCTACAGCCATTTTTACCACAAGTGAAGCCAGCCTGAGGCTTACGCCTCCACAGACAGAGGGTAGAGTCACAGAAGAATGAAGCTGGATCAGACTACCCTGTCTCTGAACATCGATTAGGGCAATCAACATATTTCCATATGAGTTAAACCAATTTGAATCAGATTTTATATATTTTTTGGAAAGGAAAACATCGTAATTGATACATCTGCTTAGAAAGATGTGAAATATCATTCATCGAATGATAATTACTTGGGGTTATTATAAACATGTACATTTCTCCATTGCTTAAATACTTCATAATGAGCATGTTTCATTTTTACAAACACAGAATAGTCATTCTTCTTGGATATTAAATTATTAAACATAAAAGCCATATATATTCATTAAAAAAAAATCCAGACACTTTCACTACCAAGTGCCCCAAATAGAATTAAGGAGAAAGAATGTTCTCTGATCAGAAAATATAATAAAAATGATTTAAAAAACTGTTAACATCTTTATTATGCTAAGCATTTTATATGTATTATCTCATTTAATTTTCAAAACACACCTACAAAGCAGGTGACATTATTGTCTCCATTTTATAGAGAAAGAAATATCTTTTTCATCTTTCTGTGATTGCCTGAATTTCCTTTGAAAAGAGACAAAGTCTTTAATAACATGATTAAACATCAAAAGTTTATAACATGCGTGTGATGGAGAAAATTAATATGTACACATGAGTTACTCAAAATGTAAATGCAGGTAAGAGATGTTTTCCTGGTTTGCTCGGCATGGGCTAGATTGGAAGTCCCCAGGCTTCTGGAAGTTGGGGGTTGCTGGGCTTTCTCAACTTGTAAAAACGAAGTCCCAGATCTCTCTCTCTGAGAGCACTACCTCCTAAAATTGGACCTGTGGTATTTTTAATAATCTGCCTTATTCAATGTTGTCTCTCTAGCACTCATCACAGTACCTGGTACATAACGGGTGCTCAATGAATGCTTGAAGGAGGAAAGAAAGGAAAGGAAAGGAAAGAAGGAAGGAAGGAAGGGGGGAAGGGGGGAAGGGAGGGAAAGAAAGAAGCAGGAGGGAGGGAGGGTTGGAGAGAGGAAGGAAGAAAGAAGCAAAGAAGGAAGGAGGGAGGGAGGAATTATTTTCAGCTTCACTTCTGATCCACCCACCTGTACCTTTCTACAAGTTGACGGTGCCTTAGGACGAACATGGTCTTCCGCTTTCTCCTTTTTCTCTTCCTACTGGTGGGAAGACACATGATGGCAGGAGCTCAAACAGCCATCTTGGGCCATGAGAGCATGAAAGAGAGGCTACATTTTGAGGATGACAAAGTAACAAGATAGAATCCTAGTTAAGCCACTATTACAGCCTGGACTGCCTTCCAGACTTCTGCATGGAGGAATAAAAAAAGTCTATATTGTTTCAGTTGCTGCATTTTGGGTAGAAATAGCAGCCTGATTCTTGACTAGTTGAGTCAAGTATGGACACATTCTAATAGAAACCAAAGTTACTGGGGTGGTAAAATCATTGCCATTTCCTTAATTCAGTTCTTTATTTTATTTTTTTTTTAAATATTAGATTTCTAGAAACTAGTTTGAGGGAATTTATTGGATCATATGATTTAAAACTCCAGGGGATTTGGGGCCCTAGGTATAGTTAGATCCAAGGATTAAATAATGTCTGTAGAACTCAATCCCTCTCTCTATCTCTTGGCCCATCTTTTCTCTGTATTGAGCTGCTTCCCAAGCAGGACCTCTCTATGATGTGAAGGCTGAAGTTCCTGGCTCACAGTATGCTTAGAGAGAGCAGTTTCAGTGGGGAAAAAACAAACAAACAAACATACTCTTATCCCCAGAGTTCCCATAAAATCCTCATGGTTCACTCTCATTGGACTCTCATTAGATCATGTGCCCATCACTGTGGCCAGTGATTCAGGCCTGGGACATGCGCCCACCCCTGGAGCTGGGCATAGTTCACCTCTACCTGAGCCAGGTGCACTGAGAGTGGGAAAGGTGAGGTTTCCCATAAAAGCTCCAGGTGCTCTTCCCAGAAAGAGGGGAATGAATACAGGCAGGCAACAGCTGCAGACGTCTACTATAATTTATTCCTTGATTTAACAAATATTTATTGAAGCACCAAGAATGGTGCCTGATCTTATCTTAGGCAATGGGCATGCAGACTGAAGAAGACAGACAAAAATCCCTGATCTCCCAGAAGGTCCTCACATTCAAGAATGATGAAGCAGGGCTTCCCTGGTGGCGCAGTGGTTGAGAGTCCGCCTGCCAATGCAGGGGACACGGGTTCGTGCCCCGGTCCGGGAAGATCCCAGATGCCTCAGACCGGCTGGGCCCGTGAGCCATGGCCGCTGAGCCTGCGCATCCAGAGCCTGTGCTCCGCAACGGGAGAGGCCACAACAGTGAGAGGCCCGTGTACTGCAAAAAAAACAAAACGAAAAAACAAAACAAAAAAACCCCACACAGTTGACTCGGGGCCCACTTCTTTAAAAAAAAAAAAAAGAATGATGAAGCAGTTTCTTGTGTCCTCTTAAAAAGCTTATGTGTACCTTCTTCTGGGAATACTACCAAACTTACCAGGGGCTCTAGAATAATCTTTAGGTCCATGAAGACGCAATTGGGGCTTTTAAATCACAGAGAGGGGACGTGCAAATGCTAGGTGGAATTTTCCTTGTGAAGATGAGAGGAACAAAGAGAGGAGCCATGAGAAAATAAAGGAAATACCCCCAACAGTTTATAGGTGGAGTCTGGGCATTTTCAGGTGACGTCACCTCATTCCAAGGAGAACTCAGTTATTCTTTTTTTCTCCTATCCTAATCTTACTGCAGAGTTTAAAGGGCTGGAATAAATATTAGTCTGACATATGGGCACCAATTAGGCTTTTATAGGTCCAGGAAATAAAATACTAACTTCTACAGTTGTTTTGAGTGAAAATTGCCAAGTAATTTGTCTGCTGGAGAAGTATGGAAGCAGTTGCCGTGGCTTCCTGTTTTGCACACTGTCTCCCTCCATGCCAGCTTGTTGTCTCATCAAATTTATTTTCAATGGCGGTAGGACATACGCTTGTAATTTTAGGAATGGAGGCACTTGAGATAAGGTGGAACTTGTCACTGGAAAATGAGCTCCAGTGAAGCTGTTTCCTGGCTTCATATTTCAAGATATGTCGGTTATCCTTCCAAAAGTGCCTGAATCAACAAAATTGATTCAGAGCTTTGTGCAAACGTGGGACACAGGCCCAGGCCATATTTTAAATGACACGTAAACATTTGCTTTGTACCCTGTCTCCTCAGCTCTGGTCCTCTTCTCCCCCACCCAGCTGCCACGTCACAACTTGGCCGATACTGCCAACCATACGGTTTTTATTTATGTAAACAAATATCTGGTGAAGAAAGAAAATGGAAATAATCAAATTTTGGTGGTGTTTGGGGGCTGGAGGTGGCAGTGGGGGAAGAGTTGAGAAAAGATCAGCAATGCATTTCATTGTCCTGCGATAGTCACTAGGGTGTTTGGGGACCTTTTACATCCTCGCCAAAAGCAAAACAAAGGGGCAGGCTTGACAGAGGTGAAGAAAGTTTTTGTGCATACCCTTTGATTCAGCTTCTTAAAACCAAAGTGTCTCTTGTAGATGTGCTTACAAGTTATTTTCTCTCTCTGAGAATCAGTTTTCTTTATCTGTGAAATGGGATTAATAACACATAGCTTCTAGGGTATGGTCCTATGTAAAGCACCAAGCATGCTGGCAGGCACAGAGGGAGTGCTTAGGACAAGGTAGTCCCTCAACACACACACACAAACCCCCAATGTCATATTTATGGCGTTGTTTATGTCACATTTAGAGAGTTGGTCATAAAGCCTGGGGCTACAATCTTTCCATATACAGGTGACCCAACCTGCTATGTCTCTAGACTCAACTCAGGAGCCATCCGGGGCATTTGAGTGACAGGATTGTTCAGAGAAACCCACTTCAAACCTAGACAAAGACGGCTCTCCTTGATGGCTGAAGCATCTGTATCCCAGCCCCCAACAGGCCATTTAGATAACAGAGGCAAGTCTGAGATGGGAAATAGCTGATAGCAGCCCAGAAATAGAGCAGGTCTGAGGTGGAATAAAAGCCCTCTGTTGCCCATCAGTGTCAGTGGCACCTCCGTGTGAAAGGTGCTGGGAGCTTCCCATATAAGGCAGAAGATGGCTCTCCAGGAGACAAAGGGCGGGGTATGGAAAACTGCTGAACTGGAGCAGGTCTTTGCTCAGGTCATCAGTATGACATAGACCCTGGAAGAAACCTTCCGACTGTCGCATTACCCAAAGAAACCGAGGCTCACAAAGGTTGAATGAATTACGCGAGATCATTTCCTTAGATGGAGGCAAAACTAAGAAGGAGAACTCGGGTCTCCTGCCTCTCAACCTGTCAGTGCCTTCTCCTTGTTTCCTGGGGTCATCCGACCTTGTTGGAGCTTGAGAGTGATTATTCTGGGCAGAATCCAGAATGGAGGAGAGGGAAGGCCCCGTGAAGCAGGGAACTGCCAAAGAAGAAAGAGAAGGAAGCTTCTTTTTTTAAAAAGGCAGGAGAGTGAGAAGAAGAGAAAGGAATGCATTTTTAAATATAAAATTGATACAGGCTTACAAAAATGAGCATTGTATAAAATAAAAAGTTAAAATCTCACGCCACTTGTCAAGTACAGCCTCCCACATCCTGCTCCCCAGAGGCAAAAACTGAGTTTTTCTATACATTTATATGTATATTTTTTTGGTTGACCACAGATGAGATTATACAATAAATATCATTCAGCAATTTACTTTTTTGACTTAATAATATATTCTATTCATCTTTCCATGTCGATGCTTCTAGATCTACCTCAATGTTTTCTGTTGTTGTTTTTTTTTTTTTTTTTGCGATACGCGGGCCTCTCACTGTTGTGGCCTCTCCTGCTGCGGAGCACAGGCTCTGGACGCGTAGGCTCAGCTGCCACGGCTCACAGGCTCAGCCGCATGTGGGATCTTCCCGGACCGGGGCACGAACCTGTGTCCCCTGCATCGGCAGGTGGACTCTCAACCACTGCGCCACCAGGGAAGCCCTACCTCAATGTTTTAAGTGGCCCTACAGTGTCATCACATCGGTGAAAAGTGATTTACTTAATGAGTTCTCTAATGATGGGCATTCAGATGGCTTCCAACATTTTTCTCACTAATACAAACAAGCCAGCAAAAAGCATCTTGTTCAAATACTCCTATCCACCTGTATGAGCATATCTCTCATATATATTTTAAATTAGGTCAAAGAACATACACATTTTAATTTTGATAGATTTGCCTAACTTTCAAAGACTGAATCAATTTGTATTTCCATCAAGAGTGTAGGCCACTTCCCCTTTTTCTACACCCTCATCAGCACTGGATAGCATCCATCTTCCTGTTATTTTCCTTGTGCTCTTTTCAGGCATATTCTTGACTCTGAGTAGAGTCAAGCATCCATTTATATTGTGAATAGCTCTTTGTAATTATTTTTGTGTAACATGCTTGTTTTAATCTTTCCCCCCCACTTTTCTGTTTGGTTTTCAACCTTTTCTTGTTGGATTATAGCAGGATTTTTTTGTAAATTAAATAAATTAATCTTTGAGATATAGGTGGCAGTTATATGTTCCCGTTTATTTTTCGTCTCTTGGCTTTCTGTGTTTGTTTTTCTGTTTAAAATGTTTGTGTGGTCAAATCTACTCTTTAGACCTTTTGAGTCTCATGTCTTGTTTGAAAGAGCTTCACTGTTTCAGAGGATAAAATTCTACCATTATTCTAAAGTTTTTATGGATTTTCTACATATTGCAAATAAAAGACCAAAATGGAATTTATTTTAGGTGTGATGCAGGGCCTCAGCCTCCTCTTTCTCCCTTTCTCTCTCTCTCTCTCTCTCTCTCTCTTTCTCTCTTTTTCCTCTCTTTCTTCTTTTCCCCAGATCACTAGCTTATTGTATGAACACTATTGATTGACTAACTGATTTGTTCTTTGACCACTTATATAAAATGCCACTGTTTCCATAAATCAAATTACTCCTCATACTTGGGTTTTTTCTCTGGGCTCTATTTCATTCCACTGATTATTCTCTTCACCTATGTACCAGCAGGATTCTGTTTCAAATACTGTAGATTTATAATACCTCTTTAGTTTCTATGAAGGCTAATCTCTCCATAACTCTTTAATAAAATGAAGGTTTTTTGTGTTTTTTTGTTTTCAAAGGACACTTGGTTATGCTCCAAAGAAAGGACATGGTATTTTATTTTACAAAACCCATTATCATACATATCCTTCAGGTTTTAGGTCAGCAAAATCTTACGATGTATATATGCTTTTTCCTCCTAGGTCATTATATGTTCCAGACCGCTGGGCACACTGAGATTTGATCCTAGTTAATGTTTTAGTGACAACAAGGGGTATCTGTGGTGGGTCCTGAATGAGCCTCCCCTTGCAAGCCTTCTGTCCCGGGTGAGGTCACCACAGGGCTTTCAATCAAAGGAAGGCTCGTCCCCTCCGACACAGGAGGATGAGCTACTTGTACTAGCAAGGGAGGCTCAGAGTGACATGGGGCTGCTGGAGTGTCAGTTCCAACATAATCTCCCCCTTCCAGCTTTCAGTGTCTCATTCTTTTCCGATCAATTCCCTGACTTTCACATGAAAAACTTGGCAAGGCTGTGAATTCAACTGACATTGCAATTCTGCAACCCTCCCAATTACATTTTATTTGATTTTTAGCAATATGAGACTGTGGCTATAATAAATAAAAGATTCTTTTAGGGCTGCCATGGAAACTTTCTGGCTCTCAGATCATGACTTGAGCTGAGATTGAAAGAACGTTAGCTGTTTGTAGATGCTCCAGTGCCCTCAGGAGAATCCATCCAGCACCACAGTCCTTGCTTCCATTTGTATGTCATCACAGCCACCCAGTTTGATTAATTGTGAAGCCACCAAATGCCATGAATTATTAGGATCCATTTCCCCTTGGCAAAGAGCTGATCATTGCACTCAAGCTCAGATAGAGAGAGAAAGATTAATTATGGGGAATTGGCTCATGGGATTATGGAGGCTAAGAAGTTCCCTGATTGTCTGCAAGCTGGAGACCCAGGAGAGCAGTGAGGCAGGGGAAAAAGGAACAGATTCCTCCTTCCTCCACCTTTTGTTATATTCAGGTCCTCAATGGGTTGGACGATGTCCACCCACATTGTGGAGGGCAATCCACCTCACTAAATCTAACCATTCAAATGCTAATCTCATTCAGAAACACCTTCACAGACACATCCAGATATACTGTTTAATCTGGGCACCCACTGCCCAGTCAAGATGACATCAAATTAACCATCACACCCCTTCAATCTGGTGCTTGATTTTCTCCACATATTGGAATTTGAAATCTACAACATCAGCATCTCTTGGTGCTCAGGTTTATGATTTGTTTGCAAGGAAAACTTCCAGAATTGATGACCTCTTTGTGGAAAAAGACAGAATAAAAGAAGATAAGTCTAAACAAGGAGACCAGAGCGTGGGATGCAGGTGAGAGTCTGTTTCCTTGAGCACTAACACGAAACCAGCAGCTTGTAAATAAGATTTTGAGCTGAAGTCATAATGTCCCTGGAACGTCATGAGTGGGATGATGAACATGAAATGTTCCCCTCTGTTCCTATGATGAGAAATATATCTCTTAGTTAAGATTCTGTAGCAAAATTCAAGACACCAACTAAAGGATTATGCCTATCCTGAGGATAAATCAGTGCCTACCACTAATACAATGGATCTTAAAATATGTCCCCAGACCATCAGTGTCAACATCACTTGGGAACTTATTAGAAATGCAAATTCTCAGATCCCACCCCAGACTTACTAAATCAGAGACCCCAGCAATGCGTGTTTTAACAAACCCCAGATGATTTTGAGAATCACAAGTTTACACAGACCTGAAATCAAGTCCCTGCTTCTCCATTTATAAATCGGTGTGACTTTGGCAAGACTTTTAAGCCCAGCCGCAGTTCTCCCATGTGTCAGCTGGACCTTGACCGTAGCTACCTGATAGGATTGTTATGAAAGTTAAATAATAAAATAAGTGTACAGAGCTTAGAAAAGAGTCTGTCACAGAGCATTCAAAAACTGTGGGTTTTTTGGAGCCATCTCTTCGGGCTGTCATGAGGATTAAAAGGGACTATGTTATTAAAGTTTAGTATAGTAAACACCAGGCACATAATAAACAGTCTGTGCTCAATAATGCTGGCCAGTAGTAGTATCAGTGGTGGTGGTAGTAGCAATTATACCTAACACCTGTATTGTATTTAGCTTTACTAGGCATGTTTGTGAACCTTGTACATACTGCATTTTAATACTTAAAACGACCCAATTAAGCATAATTTTCACCGCTTTTGAGATGAGGACATCACGGTACAGAAGCGTTAAGTTTCTCCATCAAGACTGTATAGCTATTAAGTGATGGGACAAGGATCCACAACCATGTTGTCTAGTCCAGAGTCTGTGTGCTTAAGCACTAATCTGGGAAGATATGGAAGAAATGCTGGGAGAGGGAGAGGGGAGAGGGGAGGGGAGAGGGGAAGACAGAGGACCGGAGGAGAGAGAAGATACCATTTTATATTTATTCCATTTTCTAAAAATGGAATCCATCTTCTTGCACAATTTGCAGCCAAAGAAATGATGAATAATGTTGCCTCCAGCCTGAGGTGGTTCCAAGGAAGGGAAGAAAAATGTTTAGTAGGAGCCCCCAGGGGCAGGGGGTTGGCCAGCTCTGCGTTTACATCTTTTTCACTGGTAACGATCTGGGAAACAGAAAAACATTACCTGTCAGTATCACTGGAGCTGGTGCTACAGGGAAGGGCCCCACAGGACACATGAAATGTTCTGATAGAGAGAATTCAGAAATCCTGGCCCACTTGGGCCAAGACAAGAAAAATAGAAAAATAGATATAGAAAAATAGAAAAATAATCCAAATTGCACTCGGGAGAGGAGACGGGAGAGGCAGGGAAGGCACAGGTCTTTAGGTCAACAGTCCTGCTGTGACAGGAAAACCAATACTCCCCAAAGAGCCAAGGCCACAGTAGGGGGAAATTGGAGAGGTAGTGCCCCCAAAGTGGAGAAAGGGAACCCCTTTCCTCCTTCCTTTGCAGCCTGCAAGGGCACACCTGGAAGGTGGCCTTATGTAGTTGCAGGGAGAATTCGAAGATAACTCCAGTTTCTAAAGATACTCAGGGAAGAGCAACCACAAAAGACTGAGGAAGAGAAGAAAGGAATTTTCAGATGTGAGAAATCTAATTAGGTTGGTAATGACTGGAGAGCAGTGAGATTCATTTACTAGTACATGAAAAGGAGAGTTTCAATTCAGTTGATCTGGTATTTATTACATGTCTACTATTTGCTAATTACTGTCTAGGTTCTGGTGAAGTAGAAACAAATGAAACCCAGCCCTGCCCTGAGAAGTTCCTAGTTCAATCAATGCAGGAGGAAAATTGTAATTAGATAATACATGCAGTGTAAAAAAGGGCCATTAAAAAGATATCCCGAGAACACAAAGGAGGGATATATAACACAGTCCAGGCCCAGAAGGGAGCAGGTATCAGGGAAGACTTCCTGGAGGAGGTAGTGCTTGAGTTGAGTCTTAAAAGATAAGGAATATATCAAGTAATATGCCTTTGGCTGCATGTAACAAAAAATCTAAACTCAACTGCCTCACAAGTTGGGGGAACTTATTATACTACATAATATAGAGTCTAGAGACTGTCAAGGACCAAGATTCTTTCCATGTCTCTCTTTCTCCCGCCTCAACATGTTAGCTGTGTTCCCAAACCACCATCCCTCATGGTCATAAAATGGCTGCAGAAATTCCAGACATCACATCTGGACATACACATGTCAAGAAGGAGGTAAGGGTCCTTCGCTTTCTGTCTTTCTTTGAAGGAAGTAAATCCTTCACAGAAGCCTGACCTACACACTTTCCCTTATGTTTCACTGTCCAGAATGGCTATTCATCCCCACACCTAATCCAAAAAAAGGAAAAAAAACACCATAATTAGGGGAAAAAGGGATTAAAAAAACCCATAATTAACTTAGTCCATTAGGGATCCACCACCCAAGAGAAGAGTAGTTACCTAAACAAAGGCAATAAGGGCTCAGATTGCAACGGATGCTGTATAAACTGCATTTATAGGGCAGGTGTTTACAGCAACCCCGTTTTTCCTCTAACAGTTTTATTTTGGTATAATTGACATATTTAAACTTTCACATACTTACAGTAAACAATTTGATATGATTTGACACATGTATGCACTTGTGAAAGATCACCACAATCAATATAATGAACATAACCAGTACCCCTAAAAGTTTTCTCCTGTCCTTCTTTTGCAATCCCCCCTCAGGGCCCCTTCCTACCCACTCCTTGCCCCTAGGCAACCACTAATCGACTTTCCATCCCTACAGATTAGTTCATATTTTCTAGAATTTTAGAATTTTCTATAATTTTCAATAATCATGCAAAGTGTACTCTTTTTTTTTCTGGCTGCTTCCAATCAGCAAAATGATTTTGAAATTCACCTATGACTTGTGTGTATCACGTGTTCATTCCTTTTTATTGCTCAGTAGTATTCCATTGTATGGATAAACTGCAATTTGTTTACCCATTCATCTGTTAATGGACATTTGGGTTGTTTCCAGTTTGGGCTATTACAAGTAAAACTGCCAGGAACCTTTGTGTAGAGGCTTTTATTTCTCTTGAATACATTTCTAGGAAGATAACAACCAGATCATGTGGTAGGTATATGTTTAACTTTTTAAGAAACTGTCATACTGTTTTCCACAGCAGTTGTACCATTTTATATTCCTGCCAATGGTGTTTGAGCATTCCAGTTGCTCCACATCTTCACCAACACTTGATAATCTTTCTAATGTTACACATCCTCATAGAGGTCAACAACTCTTTCTATAATAAATACTTTGTAACACCCCCTGTATTATCCAGAAATAAAATTTGTTATTATACCTACCCGTAATGAGTAATTACACAAATGCCAACACAATGCCCTAACTGTAAAGTGAAAGAGAAACTTAAAAAATTTTTTCTAATAAAATAATGTGTGTTTCAGTATGTAAATAGGTGGGCATAAACTAGAAGCCATAATTAAGTAGTCAAATGCTCACACATGCATGTGGAGTCACTGTGAGGGCTCCAATGCAAACGCAGATCAATGGAGGTGTGGCATTTGGAAACCCAAACCCCATAAGCGACACTGCCCTCAGTGATGTGATTTACCAAAATGGTGAACAACTTTACCTAAATTTCCAGACAAATCAAAGTGTATTCTTTGTTTTGTTGCCTAGGAAATGCATTTGTGTAAAATTTAATATTTATTAAAACTATGGAAAAATTGCTTTGTACTTACTTATAAAGTTAGATCCTAGGCTCGGATGCAAAGAGATTTAATTTTTTATGTACCTGAATGTCCAGTGGGTGTTAGAAAGCCATGTGGGCAAGATCTTTGATTATATTCTGCATTAAAAAAAGAATCTAAAAAGGACATTATTGGTACAACTTGGGAGATTTATAAATATGGACTGTAAATTATTAATGTAAAATAGAATTGTATCAGTGTTAGATTTCCTGAGTATATAATCTGCATTTATGTAATAGAATGTCCTTGTTATTAGAAAAGTTAAGGTGAAATATTTAGGGGTAAAGTATTACGATGTCTGTAATTAAATCTCACATGATTCAGCCAAGGAGAGAGAAAGAGATTTTCTTATGTATACACGGAGAAAATAATAAAGCAAGAGTGCCAAAATATTACCAGTTGGAGAATATAAATGAAAGGTACCCAGGTGTTCTTTGAAATATTCTTGCATCTTTTCTGTAGGTGTGAATACAGTCAGCCCTCAGTATCTGTGGGTTCCACATCTGCAGATTCAACCAACCATGGATCAAAAATATTTGGGAAAAAATTCCAGAAATTTCCAAAAAGCAAAACTTGAATTTGCCTTATACCTGTAACTTTAGCATTTACATTGTATTAGATATTATAAGCGATCTAGAGATAAAGGATACAGGAAGATGTGGCTAGGTTATACGCAAATACTACATCATTTTATATAAGGGACTTGAGCATCTGTGGGTTTTGGTATCCACAGGGGTCCTGGAACCAATGCTCCATGGATGCTGAGAGACAAATGTATTTTCCAAAATAAAAAGCTGAAGAAGGGGGAAAGCTTTTTGTTGGCTGCAGAGCTTAAAGAAAGCAAAGCTATGCAGTATGGGGGATAATTCTTTGCCATGTGAGGCAGCTGTATGCTTTGCAGAGCATCTAGCCCTTCCTGAGCTTCAATCTACTGAATGCTGATAACAATCCTAAAGGTTGTGGAGTCCACAAGTGCCCCCACCACATTTCTATTAAGAGAGAAAGAGACAGAGCAAACCTGCTCTTGGTACCTCTCCATCACTGGAGGGGACGCTGGGTAATGATGGGCACTGGGTCAGGGGTCAGAAGAATTCGTAGCCTTTTAGAGCTAAACAGAAATGATCTCATTTGTCAAAGAAGAGTTCGTGGACCAGCAGTGCCAGCTTACCCTGGGTGGGGGGGGAGAGGGGAGCCTGATTGAAATGCACAATCTCAGCTCCTACCCCACTACCCCGCCCCACCTCCAAACTGACGAATCAGAATCTGTGTTTGATGTTACTGCGCGTTCAAATTTCAGAAGCACTGCTTTGGACTGAGGATGTTAAGCCGTGGTGTCTGAGCACATCCCTGGCGTGGCGTGGGCCTGGGGACGGGGTCACCTTCGTTCCTGCTACAACCAGAGGCTCAGCTCCTTGGGCTTCCACTTAAGCTTTGGGTTGAGGAACAAGCTAGACAGCTAAAAACATTTGAAAGCCACCCCCCAGCTCTCATTTTACCAATGAAGAAACAGAGGCCCCTGGAAGTGATGGGACTTGCCAGCACACACTGGATCCATAGATTAGAGTCAGGACTCAAATCCAGTCCCCCGACCCTGAGCACAGGGCTCTTCCCACAGTGCTCTCGGCTTGTTTTCCTCAAATAAGTCCAGTAAGAAGCTGGACTGGGTGACCGCGGCTGTCACTGAGCACCGGCAGACCGCAGCCGAGCCCACTCCCCACTAGAGGCTGGGCCGCAGACCCCTGCAGCATAACCCACCCCGCTGGCCTGACAGACTGACCACCTTTATTTTCCACAGTGCCCACTTGCAGACGTCTGGGCCATCAGCGAATACTTGGCACGTTGGCTCAGAGCACTAAGACTTTTGTTGGAGACCCTCCAATACTGCCACCAATCAGCCCCCCCATCCCTGCCCTAAGTCCCTGCAGGTCAAAAGAAACAGTTTTCCTTCTAATCTAAACTGAGTTAGCTCTGGGATCTGAGATTCATTTGTTGCATTTCTTAACAGCAAAAGAGAAGGCTGTCACGGTGGATGAGCCTCCCAATTGTTTTACCTCCCAAGGGCTGTCTGAGACATTTTGCCTGCACAGGCCTTTACAAATTATCATCTGCGCCTTAGGCAAAGCCGTCTTTATTAACTCATGATCTGAGGCATTGTTAATTTATTACTCTGCTTTGTGTAGTGACTTGTCTTAAAAAGGCCCACAATTAATCACATCTCCCAGCTCCAAGAGTCTCAGTTTAACTTCCTTTTATGTTTTTACTCCTATGCACGAGTTTGAAACGTTGAAACGACCCTAAAGCACATATGAAATCTCAAATTGGGTTTTTGCATGTTCGAAAAGTGGAGCAAAAGCAATGTAAAAGAAAATATTTTCCTCTCACTGGGGAAGCTTATGACCAAGTTTTATTTATTCAGATACAGTCTTTCCTCCTCAGAATTGGACGTATGCCCCCGAGGAAAGGCACACTAACCAGCCACTCAGACTAAGTCAGTAAACGGGCTGATCCAGTTTTCCTGTTCCAGCTGACTGATAACACAAACGAAACAAAAGCATGAAAGCTAAAGGGCAAAGCGGGAACTGACTGCTTTTTGCTTTTATGTTTTCCGTTATTGTTTACTAACTTGAGGCAGAGAAACCAGGGAAAAGTCCGCTCCTATTTCTACCTTAAATGAGTTTTTCAATTGTATATTCTTGGAACTGGCTCTGGAGAGATCAATGATCAATCTTGAGATTATCCAAATTAGCTCAAATAAAAATTGTGCGGATTGATCAGCCGCTACTGCCTGGTAACTGGGTCCAAGAATCTCACTGTTGGGCCACAACATGTGCATTTACTCTTTTTATGAGTCCTTTGTCTCAGATTCACACACGGGAGGCTGAAAGCCCAAGAGCACCGATGTTTGGGCTTCACCTCTCATTGAAATCCTGGTTGCCCCATGCGACGGGCTGAATTGTGTTCCCCTGAAATTCATACGCCGAAGCAACCCCCAGTACTTTAGAATGTGACTGTATTTGAAGATAGGGTCTTAAAAGAGGTAACTAAGTGAAACCGAGGTTGTTAGGGTGGACCCCAATCCAATATGACTGGCAACCTTATTAAAAGAGGAAAATTGGACACAGACATGTACAGAGAAAGACCATGTGAAGACACAGGGAGGAGATGGCCATCTATAAGGGAAGGAGAGAGGCCTCAGAAGAAACTAATCCTTCTGACACCTTGATCTTGGACTTCCAGCCTCCAGAACTGTGAGAACATAAATTTCTGTTGCTTAAGCCACTCAGTCTGGGGTACTTTGTTACGGCAGCTGTAGGAAACTAATACACTCAACTTTCATTCAGGTCTTAAGGTTACTATTTAAGCTAAAAAAAAATAATACACTGGACTGTAAAAGTGACAAATGTTTGTAGTGAGTAGAAATCACCTGTGAAGAGAATTTGGAAATCTTGGAAAACTCATAGCCATCAGGTAGGCAGATTCTTGCCAGGGACTTGGTAACTGACCAGCTGGAAGTCATACTCTTAAAATGAGCTTCTCCTGTTATAGGAGAGGAAGGGACAGATTATGCATGAGCTGGAGAGGCTTCTCTGAGTTTCTTACCCAGGGGAGCTGACGTAGCCCCATGCACATGCTTCCTGGTACAAGAAATGTGGTCTGAAGATTTGAATGAAAGTATATATGTATCTCAATCACTAAGTGAATTAAGATAATTAACATAAGCTACTTCAAAACTTTAGGGTCTTTATATGAAAAAGTTTGATGTGTCTTTACGGTAAAAACTGATGTGGAGACTTCCCTGGTGGCTCAGTGATTAAGAATCTGCCTGCCAATGCAGGGGACACAGATTCAATCCCTGGACCGGGAAGATCCCACATGTCGTAGAGCAACTAAGCCTGTGCACCACAACAACTGAGCCTGCAAGCCACAACTACTGAGCCCACGTGCCACAATTACTGAAGCCAGCGCACCTAGAGCCCATGCTCCGCAACAAGAGAAGTCACTGCAACGAGAAGCCTGTGCACCCAACAAAGAGTAGCCCCTGCTCGCTGCAACTAGAGAAAGCCCACGTGCAGCAACAAAGACCCAAAGCAGTCAAAAAAAAAGATGTGGCTCAGCAGGAGTTCTCCTCGATTCAGGGATCCAGGATCCCTCCATCCTATGATGCCGCCATGTTAACACGGGGCTTTCAAGACAAATACTGTGTGATATCACTTCTATGTGGAATCCAGAAAATACAACAAATTAATGAATATAACATAAAAAAGCAGACTCAGATATAGAGAACAACATAGTGGTGACCAGTGGGGAGAGGGAAGGGGGGAGGGGCGGTATAGAGGGAGAGGATTAAGAGGTACAAACTATTAGGTATAAAATAAACTACAAGGATATATTGTACAACATGGGGGAAAGAGCGATATTTTATGACTATAAATGGAGTATAACCTTTAACAATTGTGAATCACTATATTATATACCTGTAACATATAATATTGTACAGCAACTATATTTCAGTAAAAAAATAAATAAAATTTTAAAAACGAGCCTTTCAAGATCACCATGGCAGGGGGAGAGAAAGAGAGCATACAACCCAGCTTTTAACTACCGAAACCCAATGTGACAATATGCTTATGACCCATTTGTTCCAACTAACATCAAGGGTAGCTGGGAAATGTAGGGGAGCACATAGAATGTTTGCTGAGCTATGAGGGTCTCTGTCACATTTTTTGAACTTTCATTATGTACTAGCTATAGCGCTAAGAACTTTACATATAGTGTCTTGCTTCATTCTTTTTTAAATAAATGTGGAAACTGAGACTTAAGAGCTTAAGTTGCCCAAGGTCAAATAAAAGTAAGTGGTAGAACTCACATGGGAATTCAGATATGTCTGTTTCCAGAAGTCCATAGCCCTAGGCTATACTGATGGGAAATTTTTTTACTAAAAATCTCAAAGCCCTTATCTTTACTTTTATTTGTCTTCTGAATCACTCTGAAAACTGAGGGGGGAAATGAAAGGTTAAAATCCTGAAGTATGATGTCTGCACCATTCAAATTATCTGAGTGACTTGAAGATATGGAGACTTGGGTTTAAGATTGGTGATACTCTTATATCAAGTGCAGCATTTTATTTTTAATGTGAAAAACTTTCACTGAGATAGTATTTCCTCATCTGCTTTGCTTTATTTTAAAAGGAAGATGTTCAGATGTTTCAAACACTTTCGACAGATTGTTCCCAAAGTGTCAAAGAAACGAATAATGAAGTAAGATGATGGCACACAGCTTACAGGGTTGAAATTTCATGTACACCCCCAGAAAAAGAGATGCTGCCCTCAAGATAACCTGTGACTCATAAACTAAGAACTGTGTAATGCTGAATAGTCAAAAAAGGCCTGAAAACATACCAGAGCAGGGAAAGGTCACTGGCCCCAAACAAATCACACTCACCAGAACGTTGATCAGACCCATGTCTTCTTCATGGCTGAAGTGAATTCTCTTTGCCTATTTGAGTTGTGATGGAATATCATTTTTAAATCATTGGTCATCTTTAAAATATTGTCTTTGGTTTTGGCCCCAAACCCACTCACCCATTTGGTTTGAACACCCAATAACTTCAGTAACTCAGTGACTTTATTTTTTTTTAATTATTAAGAGACACATTTATATGGCTCAAAACAATACTCTGACCTGTGAGACTTGCCCTTAATTTGACCTCGTCTCCAAGAACCTTACTGGAGACAATAGGAAAACCTCAAATGTTCAGACTAATTATATAGTGGGGGAGGATAGACCAGATGAAGTTAGTGGAAAGTCTGAGTTGTAAAAGATTTTAAGAAATACCATCTTATTTTTTTCTAAGCTAGATTCAGAATCAACGTGTTGTTAATAAGAGGCCAATGGACAGATACTCCCAATATTGCTTCCTGCACTGGTGCCAGTCAGTGGCTTAGGGCCCTGTTTTCACTGGTTTGAAGCAAAAAGAGAAAAGCAAGAATTGTGTAGTAATTTGTTCATGGGTTTAAATTTATTCAGCTTTCAAATTCTGAGGTTATTTAATTCTTAGTGTTTTTATTTTAATTTTATTTATTTTTTTATACAGCAGGTTCTTATTAGTTATCCACTTTATACACATCAGTGTATACATATCAATCCCAATCTCCCAATTCATCCCACCACACCCACCCCGCCACCACCACTTTCCCCCCTTGGTGTCCATACATTTGTTCTCTACATCTGTGTCTCAATTTCTGCCCTGCAAACCGGTTCATCTGTACCATTTTTCTAGATTCTACACATATGCGTTAATATACGATATTTGTTTTTCTCTTTCTGACTTATTTTACTCTGTATGACAGTCTCTAGATACATCCACATCTCAAAAAATGACCCAATTTCATTCCTTTTTATGGCTGAGTAATAATCCATTGTATACAGGTACCACATCTTCTTCATCCATTCATCTGTCGATGAGCATTTAGGTTGCTTCCATGACCTGGCTATTGTAAATAGTGCTGCAATGAACACTGTGGTACATGACTATTTTTGAATTATGGTTTTCTCTAGGTATATGTCCAGTAGTGGGATTGCTGGGTCATTTGGTAATTCTATTTTTAGTTTTTTAAGGAACTTCCATACCGTTCTCCATAGTGGCTGTATCAATTTACATTCCCACCAACAGTGCAAGAGGGTTCCCTTTTCTCCACACCCTCTCCAGCATTTGCTGTTTGTAGATTTTCTGATGATACCCATTCTAACTGGTGTGAGGTGATACCTCATTGTAGTTTTGATTGGCATTTCTCTAATAATTAGCTTTTCATGTGCTTCTTGGCCATCTGTATGTCTTCTTTTGAGAAATGCCTGTTTAGGTCTTCTGCCCATTTTTGGATTGGGTTGTTTGTTTTTTTAATATTGAACTGCATGAGCTGTTTATATACTTTGGAGATTAATCCTTTGTCCATTGATTCGTTTGCAAATATTTTCTCCCATTCTGAGGGTTGTCTTTTCCCTTTTTTTGTAGTTTCCTTTGCTTTGTAAAAGCTTTTAAGTTTCATTAGGTCCCATTTGCTTATTTTTGTTTTCACTTCCATTACTCTAGGAGGTGGGTCAAAAAAGATCTTGCTGTGATTTATGTCAAAGAGTGTTCTTCCTATGTTTTCCTCTAAGAGTTTTATAGTGTATGGCCTTACATTTAGGTCTCTAACCTATTTTGAGTTTATTTTGTGTATGGTATTAGGAAGTGTTCTAATTTCATTCTTTTACATGTAGCTGTCCAGTCTTCCCAGCACCATTAATTGAAGAGACTGTCTTTTCTCCATTGAAAACCTTGCCTCTTTTGTCATAGATTAGTTGACCATAGGTGAATGGGTTTATCTCTGGGCTTTCTATCCTATTCCATTGATCTATATTTCTGTTTTTGTGCCAGTACCATATTGTCTTGATTACTGTAGCTTTGTAGTATAGTCTGAAGTCAGGAAGTCTGAGTCCTCCAGCTCCGTTTTTTCTCTCAAGACAGCTTTGGCTATTTGGGGTCTTTTGCTCCTCCATACAAATTTTAAGATTTTTTTGTTCTAGTTCTGTAAAAAATGCCATTGGTAATTTGATAGGGATTGCACTGAATCTGTAGATTGCTTTGGGTAGTATAGTCATTATCACAATGTTGATTCTTCCAATCCAAGAACATGGTATATCTCTCCATCGCTGGCATCATCTTTAATTTCTTTCATCAGTGTCTTATAATTTTCTGCATACAGGTCTTTTGTCTCCTTAGGCAGGTTTATTCCTAGGTATTTTATTCTTTTTGTTGCAGTGGTAAATGAGAGTGTTTCCTTAATTTCTCTTTCAGATTTTTCATCATTAGTGTATAGGAATGCAAGAGATTTCTGTGCATTAATTTTGTATACTGCAACTTTACCACATTCATTGACTAGCTCTAGTAGTTTTCTGATGGCATCTTTAGGTTTCTCTATGTATAGCATCATGTCATCTGCAAACAGTGACAGTTTTATATCTTCTTTTCCAATTTGTATTCCTTTTATTTCTTTTTCTTCTCTGATTGCTGTGGCTAGGACTTCCAAAACTATGTTAAATAATAGTGGCGAGAGTGGCCATCCTTGTATTGTTCCTGATCTTAGAGGAAATGCTTTCATCTTTTCACCATTCAGAATGATGTTTGCTGTGGGTTTGTCATATATGGCCTTTATTATGTTGAGGTAGGCTCCCTCTATCCCCACTTTCTGGAGAGTTTTTATCATAAATGGGTGTTGAATTTTGCCAAAAGCTTTTTCTGCATCTATTGAGACGATCATACGGTTTTTATTCTTCACTTTATTAATATGGTGTATCACACTGATTGATTTGGATTTATTGAAGAATCCTTGCATTCCTGGGATAAATCTCACTTGATCATGGTGTATGATCCTTTTAATGTGTTGTTGATTCTGTTTGCTAGTATTTTGTTGAGGATTTTTACATCTATATTTATCACTGACTTTGGTCTGTAATTTTCTTTTTTTGTAGTATCTTTGTCTGGTTGTTGGTATCAGGGTAATGGTGGCCTCATAGAATGAGTTTGGGTGCTTTCCTTCCTCTGCAATTTTTTGGAAGAGTTTGAGAAGGATAGGTGATCTCTTCTCTAAATATTTGATATAATTCACCTGTGAAGCCATCTGGTCCTGGACTTTTGTTTGTTGGAAGATTTTTAATCACAGTTTCAATTTCATTACTTGTGATTGGTCTGTTCATATTTTCTATTTCTTCCTGATTCAGTCTTGGAAGGTTATACTTTTCTAAGAGTTTGTCCATTTCTTCCACATTGTCCATTTTATTGACATAGAGTTGCTTGTAGTAGTCTCTTAGGATGCTTTGTATTTCTGCGGCGTCTGTTGTAACTTCTCCTTTTTCATTTCTAATTTTATTGATTTGAGTCCTCTCCCTCTTTTTCTTGATGAGTCTGGCTAATGGTTTATCAATTTTGTTTATCTTCTCAAAGGACCAGCTTTTAGTTTTATTGATCTTTGCTACGGTTTTCCTTGTTTCTATTTCATTTATTTCTGCTCTGGTCTTTATGATTTCTTTCCTTCTGCTAACTTTGGGGTTTGTTTGTTCTTCTTTCTCTAGTTCCTTTAGGTGTAAGGTTAGATTGCTTATTTCAGATTTCCCTTGTTTCCTGAGGGAGGATTGTATTGCTATTAACGTCCCTCTTAGAATTGCTTTTGCTGCATCCCATAGGTTTTGGATCATCGTGTTTTCATTGTCATTTGTCTCTAGGTATTATTTGATTTCCTCTTAGATTTTTTCAGTGATCTCTTGGTTATTTAAGAACGTATTGTTTAGCCTCCACGTGTCTGTGTTTTTTACATTTTTTTCCCTGTAATTGATTTCTAATCTCATAGCATTGTGGTCGGAAAAGATGCTTGATATGATTTCAATTTTCTTAAATTTACTGAGGCTTGATTTGTGACCCAAGATGTGATCTATCCTGGAGAATGTTCCGTGTGCACTTGAGAAGAAAATGTAATCTGCTGTTTTTGGATGGAATATCCTATAAATATCAATTAAATCTACCCAGTCTATTGTGTCATTTAAAGCTTGTGTTTCCTTATTAATTTTCTGTTTGGATGATCTGTCCATTGGTGTAAGTGGGATGTTAAAATCCCACACTATTTTTGTGTTACTGTCAATTTCCTCTTTTATAGCTGTTAGCAGTTGCCTTATGTATTGAGGTGCTCCTATGTTGGGTGCATATATATTTATAATTGTTATATCTTCTTCTTGGGTTGATCCCTTGATCATTATGTAATGTCCTTCCTTGCCTCTTGTAACATTCTTTATTTTGAAGTCTATTTTATCAGATATGAGTATTGCTATTCCAGCTTTCTTTTGATTTCCATTTGCATGGAATATCTTTTTCCATCCCCTCACTTTCTGTCTGAATGTGTCCCTAGGTCTGAAGTGGGTCTCTTGTAGACAGCATATATATGAGTCTTGTTTTTGTATCCCTCAGCGAACCTGTGTCTTTTGGTTGGAGCATTTAATCCATTCATGTTTAAGGTAATGATCAATATGTATGCTCCTATTACCCTTTTCTTAATTGTTCTGGGTTTGTTTTTGTAGGTCCTTTTCTTCTCTTGGGTTTCCCACTTGGAGAAGTTCCTGTAGCATTTGTTGTAGAGCTGGTTTGGTGGTGCCAAATTCTCTTGGCTGTTGCTTGTCTGCAAAGCTTTTGATTTCTCCATCAAATTTGAATGAGATCCTTGCTGGGTAGAGTAATCTTGGTTGTAGCTTCTTCCTTTTCATCACTTTAAATATGTCATGCCACTCCCTTCTGGCTTGTAGAGTTTCTGCTGAGAAATCAACTGTTAACCTCATGGGAGTTCCCTTGTATGTTATTTTCATTTTTCCCTTGCTGCTTTCAATAATTTTTCTTTGTCTTTAATTTTTGCCAACTTGATTACTATGTGTCTTGGCACGTTTATCCTTGAGTTTATCCTGTATGGGACTCTCCGAGCTCCTGGACTTGAGCGGCTATTTCCTTTCCCATGTTAAGGAAGATTTCAACTATAATCTCTTCAAATACTTTCTCGAGTCCTTTCCCTCTCTCTCCTCCTTCTGGAACCCCTATGATGTGAATGTTGTTGCATTTAATGTTGTCTCAGAGGTCTCTTAGACTGTCTTCATATCTTTTCATTCTTTTTTCTTTATTCTGTTCCACAGCAGTGAATTCCACCATTCTGTCTTCCAGGTCACTCATCCGTTCTTCTGCTTCAGTTATTCTGCTATTGATTCTTTCTAGTGTATATTTCATTTCAGTTATTGTATTGTTCATCTCTGTTTCTTTGTTCTTTAATTCTTCTGGGTCTTTGTTAAGCATTTCTTGCATCTTCTAGATCGTTGCCTCCATTCTTTTTTCAGGTCCTGGATCATCTTCACTATCATTATTCTGAATTATTTTTCTGTAAGGTTGCCTATCTCCACTTCATTTACTTGTTTTTCTGGGGTTTTATCTTGTTCCTTTATCTGGTACATAGTCCTCTGTCTTTTCCTCTTGTCTATCTTTCTGTGAATGTGGTTTTTGTTCCACAGGCTGCAGGATTCTGTTTTTATTTTTAAATTATTTTTTCTTTCAAGAAATGATGATGGAATAGGCTTTAAAAAAATAAAGAACTTGTTCATTTAGCAAAACAAAGACTTGATACCCCTTTGTCTTACTCCCAAATATTTTTAGACTTTTACTCATCTGTAAAATCTAGCAATGTTGGCCTCAGTGTCTTTAGAGACCTATCTTTCTTAATGAACAAGTAACAGGTTGGTAAATATCTGGATATCAATCATCTCTTTAGCCACAGAGTCAGTAGAGTGCAGTGTTTGAGAGCCTGGACTTCACAATCAGTCAGACTTCAATTTCAACCTTGGTTGTACCACTAACAACAGTAAGATCTTGGGCAAGTCACAGAACATCTCTAGACCTCTGTGTCCTCATTTGTAAAATGGGGATAATAACAGCACAATATCTATTTCTTATAGTTAATATGAGAAAGAAATGAGAAAGTGAATGTGAAGGAATTAGTACATAGTAAACAATCAATGAACATAATAATTATTATTAACATTATTAATAAATAAATGAGTGCTTGAAACATGGACTCTTAGCAAGAGTTTGGATTGCACTCTTCCATATATTATGAATTTGCCACACAAACCGTGTCTTCTGGGATGTTTCCAAAATGAATTGGTTTGGGGCTTCCCTGGTGGCGCAGTGGTTGGGAGTCCGCCTGCCGATGCAGGGGACGCGGGTTCGTGACCCGGTCCGGGAAGATCCCACGTGCCGCGGAGCGGCTGGGCCCGTGAGCCATGGCCGCTGAGCCTGCGCGTCCAGAGCCTGTGCTCCACAACGGGAGAGGCCACAGCAGTGAGAGGCCGGCGTATCACAAAAAAAAAAAAAAAAAAAAATGAATTGGTTTGGCCCCTGTTAAATGAGCCCAGCTTTCAGATTATAGCGTATTAAGTGTTGAGACCTTTTTACCTGATTCTCCCCCCTCCAAGAACAAAGGGAAGAAAGTCATCTCTGCTCTCTCCCCACTCCTCATCTTGGACTCCCTGGCACCAAATGCCTTGGCCGCCATGCTGCCTTGCATGCCCCTCATGTCTTTTAGTTTCCACAGAGACACTAGAACAACCAAAGACAGACAGTGGTGGCTGCCCTCTGGGCTCCTATCACAGCCACACACAGACTCTCAAGGGAGCTTAAAGACAATGTCTCTCTGACCTTTTCATTTTATCCACGAGGTAACTACAGTGGAGGATGTCAAAGTGACATAGCTGTAAAGTTAGGGAGGAAAAGAGTCAAGGCTGAGTGCATGTGCAAAGTCATTAATTCTTCCTCTCTAAATAGCACACTGTATGACCATAATAACTTCCTTCATGGGGCTAAGGCATTTTGCACATATATGTACCTGTCCATCACCAAACATTGAAGCAGAGTTAACTTGGGGATCTAGCTGAATTGTGTCAAGCATTCATCACCATCTACCATGCTGACCCCCTCCCTGCCTCTCATCTGGCATCTCTTTCTGTCTCCTCCCAAACACCCAGTGCCCTCAGATCATGCTATTCCAGTCCCCTGTTATCTGTTCTCATAGCACCTTGTATTTCTCTTTCCCAGATGTTATCACAATTCAAATTTTACTTCTCCCCTTCCAGACTCTAAACTCTCAGAGTGGCTCAGTCTGTTTTTGCTCAACATTGTATCCCAGCTTTTGGTATGATTCCTAGAACATCACAGGCCTTCAGTAAATATCTGTTAAATGAATGGATAGAGGGAGGGAGGGATGAAGCGATGGATATATGGTTGGATGGATGGATGGGGTACCCAGACTACTATCATCCCCTGGAACTCTAAAATTAGGATCTTTCACTACTTCCTGTCCCATCAAAATGCATCGCCTTGTTTTCCATGTTTATATCTCCTTGCTCTCTGAGTCTTTTTAATTTTTTAGACACATCTGAATAAATGCTCTCCAGAGCAAAGCACATGCATTTTAACAGGAGCCCTGGTCAAAACAAAATGCCTGAGGAATAACTCTAATAGAGAGACTCCAGGCCTTGTGGACATGGGGAAGAGTAAGAGATTGAGTCACAAGTCTCTTTGGTAACCTCTAATTCAGCAATTCTTGTAAAGAAGTGACTCAGGTAAATCATGGAGTTGGCATAGTGAATGGTTAAGAGCCTGGACCTGGACTCTGACTCTACCACTCGGTGGCTGCGTAACTTTGGGCACATTACTTAACTTTTCTGTATCTCAGCTTCCTGCTCTGTAAAACTGAGATGATACTATTCAGCGCATGGTGTTATGGTGAGAATTAAATAGGACATTCTATCCAGAACACTTAGACTAGTACCTGGCCTGCCTCAATAAACATTAGCTATTGTTTTATATGAACTCATGCCTTGTTTTTCCCATTTTTTTTTCACAAAGAAACCATAAGCTCTTTTTTTAAAAAAAATTATTTATTTTATTTATTTATTTTTGGCTGCATTGGGTCTTTGCTGCTGCACGCAGGCCTTCTCTAGCTGCGGTGAGAGGTGGCTACTCTTCGTTGCGGTGTGCGGGCTTCTCACTGTGGTGGCCTCTCTCATTTCAGAGCACGGGCTCTAGGTGCGCAGGCTTCAGTAGTTGTGGCGCACGGGCCCAGTTGCCCCATGGCATGCAGGATCTTCCCGGACCAGGGCTCGAACCCGTGTCCCTTGCATTAGCAGGCGGATTCCCAGCCACTGTGCCACCAGGGAAGCCCTCATGCCTTGTTTTCCGCCCCAGATAAAACGACTGTGTTGATCACACGCTTCCTCTATCAGATTTCACCATCTGTCTCAAAATCCAAGCCAAAGTTTGACTTGCCATCACTGAGAAAGCTCACAGGACTTTGTCTTTGCTTGCAGGCCTGTGCAGAACAGCATTCCAGGTGGCCCTGGTGGACAATATGATGTCCCCATGGCGTGGTGATTTTAGAGGGCAATCTCCACGTGGAAGCATAAATTCTGGAATGCATGCTTTTATAAAAAGTCAGCTGTACAAAGGAGGTGGGCTCTGCTTAGCTGAGATCATGTCTCGGGAGCCCAGATGTAGCAGATGAGGACACACAGACCCCGTGTTCTTTCCAGGTTTTGGGTGCGGAGCCCTGTTCCCAAGGCAACAGTGGCATCAGACCTCTGTCTAATGGCCCTGGATCCCTGGTGACCTTTACCTTTGGCCTCTCCCCCTGCTGATAAGCCTCTCGCAGGGCCTCTTGGTAACGTTCCCATTTCAGTGTGTTTACATTTATGACAAAGGCACATCTCATTATTAATGGAGGCTCGGGGCGAACGAGCAGCTGCTGTTTCTCACTGTGCTTTACAGACTTCAGAAGCCTCCATTAAACTCCTTGGACAAAAGTGTCCGAGGGGCCTCGGCTCACACACCACTCACCCCATCCCCCAAGTCCTTGTTTACATGGAAAGTGAAAGAAAACGGAGAGCAGCCAAAAAAGGTGAAATTCAAGGAACCAGATGCTGCCGCTTGGATTAAAAGCCATACATCCCCTTTCCCGCTTTTACTGAAGCCTGGCTGCCCTTGAAACCTAGAGAGAGAATTTCTCATAAACTGGTGGGCCTGCAAATAAAGGAAAGGAATGTGGCCACATCCCAAATTTCCAGGGACAGTGATCTCAGACCTTTTCCAAAAAAGCTCTGTGTGAAATAAGCCAATCACAGAAAGACAAATACTGCATGACTCTACTTATATAAGGTACAGAGAACAGTCAAAATCACAGACACAGAAAGTTGAATGGGGGTTGCCAGGGGCTGGGAGTATAGAGGAGATGGGGAATGTTGTTTAATGGGTAGAGTTGTTAAACATTTTTTTAATTTTTAAAACGTTGGTCACACCATGTGGCTTGCGGGATCTTAGTTCCCCAGCCAGAGATGGAACCTGCGCCCTCAGCAGTGAAAGCGCCGAGTCCTAACCATTGGATCGCCAGGGAATTTCCAGAGTTTCAGTTTTACGAAATAAAAAGAATTCTGGAAATGGAAGGTGGTGATGGCTGGACAACATTATGAAAGGTTAATACCACTGAACTGTACACTAAAAATGGTTAAGATGGTAAATTTTATGTGCATTTTACTACAATTAAATATATCTATATACATATATATTTATATATAATTATATAAGTTATAAATATATACTTATATACATTTATATATAGTATAAGGTGTGTGTGTATGCGTGTGCGTGTGTGTGTGTGTGTGTGTGTGTGTGTGTGTATATATTCTGCTTCTTGGAGAGCAACTTGCATTAATTCAGAGCCAAGGACATGACGTGTGGAAGTAGCTTCCCTTCCAAGCCGTTTAGAAATACTTGTCCAACCTTAACTTTGCCTGGGACTGGCTTGAAGAACAGATGACATTAAAGTGGCTCTGGGCTGGCCACACGGAGGAAGGTTCAGGAAAACCTTGTGGAGTTAGCCTGTTGCAAAAGTGTGGAGAAGGTGAGGTTGGTCTTTCCCTCATCTCCCATTTCTTATATTTTCCCTAATTTTATCTGGCTTTTAGTCTCTTTCTGACTTTCTTTCATCCTAGAGCAAGATTTGCCACCTCCTTGAAAATAAAACTGTTTTTGGTCCTTGCACCTGGTAGACACTTGTTAAATATTAGTTGAATGAATAAACTATTTCCCCCTGATAGTACTGATTATTTGTAAAATCCATTTACTCTTTCCAAACCTCTTTCATTTCTGTTACTTCACTGTGTCCTCCAAACACCAGTCTCAGACTTGCCACCCCTGGGAACTTGGCATGAGGGCCATTAGTATTGCCTTTTATCAGGTGAGAAAAACCAAGATGCGCTTGGTCAAGGTCACGTGGACAGTATTTGGAGGTGCAGGCTTAGTATCAGTGCCCCTGGCTGGTTTCTCAGTGTCCTTTGCACACAGCCAGGATGTTTCACTCTCAGGAGAATAGCTGGCATTTATCAAACAGGTATTATGGGGTCTTCCCTGGTGGCGCAGTGGTTGAGAGTCCGCCTGCCGATGCAGGGAACACGGGTTCGTGCCCTGGTCCGGGAAGATCCCACATGCCGCGGAGCGCCTGGGCCCGTGAGCCATGGCCGCTAAGCCTGCGCTTCCGGAGCCTGTGCTCCGCAACGGGAGAGGCCACAACAGTGAGAGGCCCGTGTACGGCAAAAAACAAACAAACAAAACCCCCAAAAAACAGGTATTATGTGCCAGGCACCATGCTGAGAGCCTTATGTGTGTTACCTTCTCTGATCCCACCGTAACCCTCCGGGTAGCTATTATTATTATTATCCCCATTTTACAGAGGTGTAAAATAAGGTATGGTGTGGGGTGGTAGAGGGAAAGTCACATAGTTAGTAAATGGTGCAGCTAGGATGGGACCCCAAGATGTCTGGCTTAAATCCATGCGCTTAAATACTATAAAGTTACTGTCGTAAGACGAAAGTGATGTAATATTACCCTGCAAGGAAATTTTCTCAAGGAAAACTAGAGAAAGAGGGAATGGTAATCAAAAGGATGACTTCCTAAAGGAGGACCCTCAGGTAGCTGGGGACCAAAGGAAGCATATGGGGCTAAAAAGGACTCTATCTCTGGGAGTTCCTAGTCTTTGAAATCTATTCAAGTGGAATAGATTTTGTAGGAAAACTCCCAAATATATTCTGGTTTAAAGGGAAATTCTAGATTGTTGCCCCAATTTTTACTGATCCCGGTTAATCTTTCACGTTGCCCAAGGGAATCATTTTCAATACAGAGTCTCTTTTTATTCTCAGGCCCAGAGGATTTCACTACTTGTATCCAAATCATGTCTCCACTCTTTTGATTCTGTTCTAATTATGAAAGAGAGGATGATATTGATCTTTTGATCCTATCTTCCTGCCTAATGATACTACAGTCCATAGAAGGGCTTAGCTAAAAATAAATAGAATAATATTCTCACAATGAGTATTTAAAGAATTGCAATTACTTTCCCTCATAATATGGTAGGTATAATGCTTATTATTATCAAAAGTAACTTTGGAGTGGATATAATTTTAATATTTAAGAAAAAGGAAAAAGAATATTTCCTGTATTTGTCAGTACTTTTAAGGTAACAAATGAAAGAAACTCAAATAAAACCACCTTAAATAATGAAGTAAATGGGTTCATATAACTAGGAAATTTAGAAATCAAGAGGGCCTGAGGATCCTTTGAGACTCAAATGAGGTCATTTGCTCTCTCTCCCTCTCTGTCCCCACTGCTGGTCTTTGCTTTTCTTGGTATTTGGGCCTCAGTTCCCCCCGTAATGATTGAACTTCTGCCATGAAGAGGAACACGGCCTCTTACAGCTTCGAGCATAATCTCTCCCAATGAAAATTTCCAGAGGAAACAGAGAGGTTTTCTCTCTGAGCATTTAAATATGCAATCCAAGAAAGGACCCTAAATGGTTCTTGTTTGGTCAAATGCTTAATGCTTAATGCTGGGCCAGTTCCTGTGGCCATGGAGAGGCTTGAGATTGGCCAGGTTATCAAACACATGCTCACTTCCACGGTCAAGATGTGAGTGCTGTGCTTAACTGCCTTTCTAGATCCTCTGGGAGAGGGAGTGGGTGCAGTGCCCCAGGGGGTGTTAGAAGATGTAAATAGAAATTAGTCAGTGTCATATGGGCCATTCTGTGGCCCTGGCAGAGCATAGACTGCAGTGAAGGTCAACTCCAATCTAGCCTTAATCGTTTGAGCTAAATAGGGGATTTGGGCTAGAAATAGGAAAATTACATTATGGTCCAGAACCTACTCTCCCAATGATACACACAAAAAAGTCACATACACAAACACCTACTGACTGAGTGCCTACAATATACTAGAAAGACACACAACGTTGTGTTTAGTGAAGAACAGACTCTATAGATGATCAAATGTGTGACTGGATGAGCTACTGCCCCCTTCTTATGTCCTAGTCTTTAGTGGGAATAAAGGTATCAGGAACACACCTCATAGGAACATAAATGTGTTCATATATGTAAAGCAATCGGTGTACTCCCTGCCTGGCTCACAGTAAATCCTATCTAGTTGTTTGGTACTTTTTAGCACTACTATTAATATTAGTATTAGTATTACGTGACCTTTGGCAAGTTGCCTCACATCTCTGTGCTTCAGACTGCCTCGCCATAAAATGGGAGTGCTACACCTATTTTCAAGTGTGAGGTATAGGTAAAAACAACACATACAGAGCACAGGATATTGCAAACAAACAAGGCTGGCCATCTTCAGGTGGGAAATGTCCTTGCTTCACAACTCCTGGCCCCGTTCCTGCGCCCTGACCATGGAGACAGAACCAGGACCCAATGGGAGAGAGAGCCCTGCGGTTTACCCCTCTCCAGTGAGTGTAATCCCGTGTTACTTTTTTTTTTTTTAACATCTTTATTGGAGTATAATTGCTTTACAATGGTGTGTTAGTTTCTGCTTTATAACAAAGTGAATAAGTTATACATATACATATGTTCCCATATCTCTTCCCTCTTGTGTCTCCCTCCCTCCCACCCTCCCTATCCCACCCCTCTAGGTGGTCACAAAGCACCGAGCTGATCTCCCTGTGCCATGCGGCTGCTTCCCACTAGCTATCTATTTTACATTTAGTAGTTTATATATGTCCACGCCACTCTCTCACTTTGTCCCAGCTTACCCTTCCCCCTCCCCGTGTCCTCAAGTCCATTCTCTAGTAGCTCTGTGTCTTTATTCCCATCTTACCCCTAGGTTCTTCATGACATTTTTTTTTCTCAGATTCCATATATATGTGTTAGCATATTTGTCTTTCTCCTTCTGACTTACTTCACTCTGTATGACAGACTCTAGGCCACCATCACCCTGATACCAAAACCAGACAAAGACGTCACAAAGAAAGAAAACTACAGGCCAATATCACTGATGAACATAGATGCAAAAATCCTCAACAAAATACTAGCAAACAGAATCCGACAGCACATTAAAAGGATCATACACCATGATCAAGTGGGGTTTATCCCAGGAATGCAAAGATTCTTCAATATACGCAAATCAATCAACGTGATACACCATATTAACAAATTGAAGGAGAGAAACCATATGATCATCTCCATAGATGCAGAGGAAGCTTTCGACAAAATTCAACACCCATTTATGATAAAAACCCTGCAGAAAGTAGGCATAGAGGGAACTTTCCTCAACGTAATAAAGGCCATATATGACAAACCCACAGCCAACATCGTCCTCAATGAAACCGTGTTACTTCTGAATATTCAGTCGCTAGAAGAACCCCTTTGGTCGTTCCCCGACTACAAACAGTTTTAACATTTGATCTAAGTAAATTAGCAACACTAGTATACATTTGATAGTGAAAGAGAAAAGACAATTTCTCACCATTTAAATGATCGTTGACTCCTCTCTTTTCGTGCTTCATGCTTCCTGTTCCGATCCATAGACGCTCGTTGGAAATTTTAGCCTTAAAAATGACAATAAATACTGACTAAATCATAGGCCATGAGAACTGGGGAGAAGTTAACACTATGATAACAATTAAGGTGGTCCCTGAGCAAAGGCTGAAAATGTTAAAAGTTGTTTGAGAGTGGATTCCCAGTTGTGTCCTATGTATACCAGGAGCTGGTCCTATGCCAGCTTGGTCTTCCATAATTTCTGGTGGAACTTTATCACTTTGCTTTCTTTCTGATGGCAAGTTACTCTTAAATCTCTTTTCCCGGAAACAGAATCTTGTTTTAAGTTCTCTTAGAATCTGAAAGTAGGCAAAATAATACTTGGATAAAATGTAACACTTTAGAAAGTTTTGCCTGGGCCAACATTATTTCCTTGTGGAGTTTTTTTGGTTTTCCAACTTAAACACCTATTTATTAGTAACAATGCAGGGCAATACAGCGGACTCTTGGCGTTGGAAATGGGGAATGTTGGATTTAGGGTTTTGTTTTTTCTTGTTTCAACAGCTTTATTGAGGTATAATTGACATATAATAAACTGTACGCATTTAAAGTGTCAACTTGGATAAGATTTGACATATGTATACACCTGTGAAACCATCACCACAATCAAGAAAAAGAAGATATAAGTCACCCCATGTCTCTTTCCCCTTCCTCTAGAATACGTGCAATTTTTCTAGGGTAAAGGAGAACACTATTTATTTATCATTAGAAGCAAAGATTTTTAATACATATGGGGAACCTGGGCAGGGGAGCTGGGAATGGGATGACAACTCCATTACAAAGCTGACTTTTAGAATTGTAAGAGGAACTAATTACCCCATTATGGAGACTCTCTGCTTTCCTAGCTGCAGGTCTGCTAACTATGAAAAAGGCTTTGGGGGCACGACTGTCCTTCAGGGATTTCTAAACACTCCATAAACTAGGCTCATCCAACCTGATGGGGCTGTCTGAGGCCTTATTATAAACAGATGGGAAAGAAAGTATATCGACTGTCTGTGACCTTTTTGGAGTCACTTAGAAAGACACCAGTGAAGGGGATGGTCATGGAGATGAAGTCCCTTGATTTCTGAAGCTGAATTCAACCCACAGGATCCAACAGGCCCAGTTAAAGCTCAAGACATACACTTAGAAACTAACCTAAAAGAAAAAAAAAAAAAAGATAAGACCGAAGGAAACATTCATCCTCTTCTGACTCACTGCAGCTTCTGAGCTGGATCCCCCAGTGAAGGGTTGAAGAATTATGAAACGGTTTGGCTGGGTGGGAAGGAGTGTTCACCAGATTGTCTTGCAACGTTCAGTGCAGGAAATTATCCATCAGGTGGGAGAGGATAACCCTGCAATTCCATCCAGATGAGGCATGATCAGAGCCATGAAGGGTCGACATTGAAAAGTGAAACAAAACCAAATGAAATCAAAGGAGATGAGTTGAGGTT
The DNA here is from genome assembly GCF_008692025.1 of Phocoena sinus. Lineage (NCBI taxonomy): Eukaryota > Metazoa > Chordata > Mammalia > Artiodactyla > Phocoenidae > Phocoena > Phocoena sinus. The sequence continues at coordinate 74,654,239 of NC_045767.1, forward strand.
AGAGTGAGGGATTGGGAAGGATAGACGCCTTGGAAAGCATGTCAGTTCTGAATACTCCTGGACCTCAGAAATATTTGTATTATTCCCTCTCAGAGCTCTGATTCACATCTCTCAAATTCCTTGGAAGTCCAGGCCTAAGGGGAGGGGCAAAGGGAACATCTATTGTTCAGGGGATGAGGGGTGTAATGTGTAATTGCTCAGATTCATTCAATATGACCGAACCTAAATAAACACACAGCTTTATCAGTTAGAGATGAAAGGGTCTGACCAGCTCTGAGCCTCTTTCCCTACAAGCATAGGAGTACCAAAAGGGAATCTTATCAAGGGGTTTTAGAATCCAGAAGGAGATACGAACAAGCAGACTTAAAACATACACAAGGTAGGATCTGGGGACAAATTGAGCTGACTTGAACTCCCTTTGTGTTTCCTTCCATTTTTCTTTTTCTCTTGTAAAAGCTGATAAACGTCTGCGTGCAATGACAGTACAGAATCCAAGAAACGTTATATTTCTAAAGTAAAAGGAAAACCGGCCCTGGCGTATGTGAAAAGCCCCTTCTCCTTCACATTGGCATAGTGAGCAAGGCTTCGTTAAGCCTTGGACTGGCTTGTCAAGGCATAAAGATCAAAATCCCCTGGTGTTGGCCAGGCTCACTTATTCCTGCTTCGGGGGCTCCCCCAGGGCAGCAGAGCCGGGCACAGACACCCGCCATGAAATTAGAAGCTGCCCTGAGCAGGGCAGATGGGTGTTTCAGTTCTGTCTTCCCAAGAGATTTGTAGGGACACCCCAGAAAGGAGGCAGAAGTATCTGTCTCTCTCCCAGCTGGGAGGGGATGCCTAAGGTCCCTGAAAGGTCCCTGTTCAACTAGGCAGTTTACCATTCCTCAGTCTTTTCTTTCTTTTTTAATGTTACAAGCTTCATTTGTGTTCATTTAAGATAAATGAGAAAGTACAAACGGGCCAAAAAGAAGAAAACCACCGTTAACACTTTCTTAAATATTCTTCCAAAGCTTTCCACAGAAAACCAAATGACAGATAACACTAAACTACTTTTTTTTTATAATTTACTTGTTTCTCCCACTATAATGAACATGTCAGAGTATGTTTAATTAATTCCCCTGTATTAGACAGTCTGGTTGTTTCCAGTATTTTATTCTTATAAACAACCCGTAGCCTTAAATCTTTGTGCAAATTCCTTATTTCCTTAGGATAAATTCCTAGGTGTTGGGTCAAAACTGTGCACATCGTGAGGCTTCTTAGAATGGTTGTTTCCAAACTGCAACCTCCCACTCACCCACCTTCCACGCCAAGTTTTATCAATCCTCAGTCCCATCTATTCTACCCCTGGCTAACTCTGGGTAGCGTCACTGTCACTTTTCTCTTCTGCTAATCTGATTGTGTAAAAGTGGTGTCTCTTTGTTTCAATTTGCATTTCTTTAATTACTAGTAAAATGAATTTTTTTCATATGTGTATTATCTATTTGTTTTTCTTTCATAAACTTGCTATTCATGCCCTTAGTGCATTTTTCTATTGTGGTACAGTATTCCTCTTTTTCTTCATAAGAACCCTTTATATGTAAAAGATATTCTTTATCAGCTTTTTTTTTTTTTTTTTTTTTTTGCGGTACGCGGGCCTCTCACTGCTGTGGCCTCTCCCGTTGCGGAGCACAGGCTCAGCGGCCATGGCTCACGGGCCCCGCCGATCCGCGGCATGTGGGATCCTCCCGGACCGGGACACGTACCCACGTCCCCTGCATCGGCAGGCGGACTCCCAACCCCTGCGTCACCAGGGAAGCCCTCTTTATCAGCTTTTAATACAAGTTACATATTTCTTTAAAGTTTGTCGTTGGCCCTTTAGCTTTTTAATAGTGTTTTGCCATATACTTAAAATCTTTTTCAGATTTTAATACAAAGGTTTCTGCCTTGGAATCATGCTTACAAAATTCTCCATTTATCTCTGCTCTCTGAGGGAAGATGGAGGCTTTTAGACAATGCTTCATCAAACCTCCATGGCTATCCTTTATGCATTTTTAAACAAAAAGAACAGAGGCAGTGAATAGATGCAGTGAGACTTAAATTACAGTGGAATAAAATTCCATATATTTTTGCTTACCAGAGTTGGCTTGCTTTTGCTAATTTATCACAGAGCATGAAAAGCCCAGCAGAGCCCCCAAAGAGAGAATAATGCCCAAAGGCAGGCTGCTTCTTCATTTGAATGCTCAGATTCATTTGGAACCCTGTTTCTTTTGGGGGTAGTTCTTAGCAGGCACACTCACCTTACCTCGCACTCCTTTCTCACCCCTGAGCACCTTATGTGTTCAACGGTCAGTTTGTTAAACTTTTTGGAGTTCTGCCTCTAAAGCAGGGCCAAGGCAAGAGCTCTTTGTTAAGGGAGTGTTTCCCAGAGACTTGCTTAGGACTCAAAAGTGATCGATCCATGGGGTTAGGAGAGGGGTGAGGGGGTGGAGTTCCCTACTCAGCATCACCATCTTTCCAAAGCCTCAGAAACAATTGACTTCTCTGTACTCCCTGGGTGTACATGTGCTTTGCACATGAGAAATTCATTTTACCTAAAGGGGATTATTTCCTACAGCAGGGTAATAGCCAACAGGAAAACCTCACCAATATATTATCTAGAAATCCACTCTGTTATTTGACACAAGTCTCAGCGCCTAGAGTACATCTCAGTTTTGTGCCTGCCCAGCACCTATTCTCTCTCCTTGGGTTGATGGAACTTTGATCCCCTTTGAAGAATCTTACTGCCCTCATGCTCCAAATATGTAATTTGAGGATGGAGGTGCTGAGACCAGCCCCTGACACTATATAGACATACCAGTCAGACCTAGACAATCAGAGCATTTCATTCCCCTTGGCTACAGTGATTGGTTCAAGAATGGGCACATGACCCAAGCTAGACCAATAAAATTCAATTCTTAGACTTTCATTGATATTATTAGGAAAGAGACAAGTTCTTTTCACTAGGGATGCTGAGCAAATAGGTTGTGAGCCTGGACTTCAGTCTCCTCCTTGCCCAGTCATGGGAGGAGCCTGTCTAAATGAAACCTGCTCAGAGGAAAGCAGAAATAGAAAGTGGCTGAGTCCTGAATACTGCCGTAAGCCCCTAGACTGACCCATGCCTAAAATTGGAATCCCCCTAAACTGTTTCCTGAGCCAGTAAACCCTCTTTTTTGCTCAAGTCCATTGAGGTGAGAGTTTCATCACCTGAGCAATATTTCTGAAAATAGCAACTTCGTATTAGCTCTAGACACCTTGGCAATAAAGGCAAGTTTAAAAGGAGTTGATCTGAGAGTCTAGATTGTAGCCCTACCACCACTAATTACTTTCAAATTCTTGGGCTAGTGGCTTTATCTGCATGGGCTCACTCTTCTCATCTAAAAGAGGTTGTTGGAAGAAAGAAACTCTAAATATCTCTCCGAGGGCCATAAGTCTTGGCTCTGTGATAACACTGTGTCAACACTTCAAGTTAATCTGAGATTCTGTTCCCAACTGCCACCTCCATACCCAATGACAAATGACACTGATTTATTTTAAAAGTTGAAAACCAAATCATAAGGACTACATATGCTTTAAGGGACTAGCAGATAGAACAAGACTATCTCTAAAACATTACTAGGATGTAGATTTCTCCAGAACTATGTTAATGAAGTGAGTAATATACTAATACATTAACTCTTGTAACTATTGTACAGATTGGTAATAAATATTTTGCTTTTAAAAGGTCTACTGTTCCAGTTTTGCTGAGCTAAAGTAAACAAAGATCCTAGTATGTCAACAGATGACACAAGTGTTCAGAAATGATGCTGTCTGATCCAAGTAGATGAACAGAGAAAACAGGAAGAGAATCCAGCAAGGAACCAGAACCTGTGCCATCGACGTCAGGCGTGAGTGAAATTGCAGCTCGCCCTCCGTCTCTTATTGCTGACGATCCTTCAGTTCTACCATCTCCCACCTCCTCTCCCTCCTCCAGTCAGTAACTCTTCTGGCCTCTTCACTCGATGCCAGTCCCTGTATGCCAGCTGTTGTACTTCACTACTGTACTTTCCAAGGTACTGTACTGTAAGATTAAAAATGTTTTCTTTAGTTTTTGCGTGTGTTTGTTTTTTATGTATTATTTGTGTGAAAAGTATTATAAACCTATTACAGTACAGTACTATATAGCTGATTGTGTTAGTTGGGTACCTAGGCTAACTTTGCTGGACTTATGAACAAATTGGACTTATGAACGCACTCTCAGAACGGAACTCGTTCATATGTAGGGGACTTACTGTAGCGGCTTCTTGCTGATGCCTTTTCCTGCATGGACTCATTATCCCGTGTTTAACTCTCAGCATCTCTCTCTACCATACAGCCAATCCCCTGCTTTGAATTCCTTCTGTTGTAAATACTTGAGGAGGTGTCTGTTTTCCTGCAGAAACCTGACTGATTCACATAGCAGGCCTTCCTACCACAGGGCCTTTGCTTATTCTCTAACTGTGCCTCCTCATCCCCAAGGCCTACTGTAAGTCATCCTTTAAGACTTTGTTCTACCATCACTTCCTCTTTGAAACTGTCCCGGTTTTCCACCCACTTCTTCCTGAAGAATGAATTGTGTATCCCTCTTCTATCACATCTCTCTCATAATAAGCGGTTTATTCTTGGAAACCAGTATAGACTTAATTTTCTTAAGAGCAAGTACATTGTTGTATGAAATGTGGTATCACAGACCTATCACATAGAAGAAGTAAGTGTTTATTAAATGAATGACGGAATGCAGAACTAAAGAAACACTTTTCAAATCCAGATAAAAATAATTGCATACTGTCCTTGTGGCAGACACTATAAGTTACCCACACAGTATCACATCTCCTTTTTTCTTGACAACAGAACCATAGCTCTGTTTGGAGCAGCAATGTTTCCAGCCTCCCTTGCGGCTCAAGGTGGCCACGTGACAGGTCTATCCAGTGAAACAAGTGAAGGCTGCCAGGGAGGTTTCTGGAAAAGCTTTGCTCTCCTAATAAAAGGGAAAAGTCATAGCCCATACTACTCTTTCTTCCCATCCTATTTTTTCTGTGCCTTGAATGTTGATGTGATATCCGGAGCTACTGCAGCTAACGTGAAACTATGAGCGTGAGGGAAGCAATAAGCATGAGGGTGAAAAAAACCCAACACATGTAAGATAGCAAAGCAAAGGATAGAAAGAATATGGGTCTCATGGCATCACTGGATTTCTTGATACAGGAGGAAAGTTAATTCTTCCTTTTAAGCTATTGTTCTTTCAATTTTATATCACTTGCAGTCAAATCCATTTCTAATGGATAGAATCTGCCATTCAGGAATAGTCTACTATTGTTCACTTTTATCATCCCAGATAAGGATGGCACAGTCACAATTAGATGATCCAATACCAGTGACTAATATGGAGAGTCCAAAGAAAAAACAGTAGATTAATGGGTACGGTGGTTAATTTTTTGTGTCCAACTGGACTAGGCCATGGTATCCAGCTATTTGGTCAAACACCAATCTAGATGTTGCTGTGAATGTATTTTTTAGACGAAATTAACATTTAAACCAGTAGGCTTTGTGTAAAGCAGCTAATCCTCCATAATGTGGATGGGTCTCATCCAATCAGTTGAAGGCCTTAAGAGAGAAAGGCTGAGTTCCCCAAGGAAGAGAGAATTCTGCCTGTAGACTGACTTTGGACTTGAGATGCAAAATGAACTCTTCCCTGGGTTTCTAGCCTGTGGCCTGCCTTATAGATTTCAGACTTGCCAGCCCCCATAATTACAGGAGCTAATTCCTTAAAATCAATCAATTTCTCACATATATATATGAAACAGAACCATGTATCCTATTGGTTCTGTTTCTCCAGAGAACCATGACTAATATATTGTGTATATAGAAGCTCAGGGAAGGAATAAACTTTAAAAAAAATATATTTATTTTTTGCATGCGTCAGGTCTTAGTTGCAGCATGTGGGAATCTTCATTGTGGTACGCGGGCTTCTCTCTAGTTGTGACACGTGGGCTCAGTAGTTGCGGCACACAGGCTTAGTTGCCCTGCAGCATGTGAGATCTTTTTTCCCCGACCAGTGATCAAACCAGCATCTCCTGCATTGCAAGACGGATTCTTAACCACTGGACCACCAGGGAAGTCCCAAGAATAAACTCTTAGTGGGAAACAAAGACCCTTGAGATATATACCTCAGTGGAAACCTTTCAGAATTTTTCATTCCAGATTTTGTTGAGCATGTTTATAATTTTTGTGTGTGTGTGTGATTTTTGGATAAAGAAAAACTTGATTTATTCCACTTTCTCTTTTGATCAGAGAGTAGTCTACGTTCCTTCCAGGATCAATTTCATTAATCTTCAGCCTTCTTCTTTTCCTCTCTGTGAAGTCGGATCTCTTAGAACCTGGCCCAGTGGCCAGTATCTTCAAGAGCCAGTTTTCTACCAAGTGTAGATGGGAGTCTCCTGGCCCTGGGGATTGTATCTATGATCTCATTCTATCACCCATGGGGATTCTTTGCTGTTGTCAGAGTTAAAGCTGTAGCCCTGTCTTCTGCTGCTTGGAATGAAAGGCTATGGGATGAGGAGAACCTATCAACATGAGTGAATTATTTATGAAATCAGGTTTTGGCATTTTCATTTCTGAGCATCTTGCTGGGCTGGATTGCTGGAAAATGACAGCACTTTTGAGTACTGAGATGAGAGCCATATTGAAGCACAGATGCTAGTCTGGTTCTCACCTGTTCTTTACTAATGGCGGCAAACTCTGAGACAGGCTGGGCTCAGGCAGAATCAGGCAGTGCCAGGATCTGACTCCGTCTTCCAGGTCTGCTTTACGTCCTGTAGCCAGTTAATCCCTTCAATGAGTCCTTTCCCTTGGGGCCCACCATTGCCATCTCTTCCTCTCCTGATAGAGGGAGAGAAGACAGAAAACCCCTTTCTCTCTTAGATACCTCCCAGAGCCTCCTTTATGCAGATGGCTAATCTAATCAGAAAACTGTGAGTCTCTTTAAACTTTCATCTAGCAGGAGTCGGCAAACCATGGCCCTTGGGCCAAACCCAGAGACCACAGGTAGCCTACAAAACCTAGCTTATTTACTCTCTGGCCCTTAAGTTTGCTGACCCCTCTGGATTCTAGAGGAGAGAAGCCTTTAGCAATGGGCATTACAGGCATGAGTGAGGGGTGGAGCAATTTTGTGGTGTGAGGCTTGGGCCAGCTTTGTTTAAAAACAAAAATAAAGATGCAAAGAGAAGTCCTTGAAAGATTGCGGTTTAGCAACTTGTCCACAGGAAACGGATGCACTGTTGATAGACTTCTGTGACTGGGAGAAGCCTAGTGTCTTGATTACCACGGATTCTATTGAAAAGGAAACACTAGGTGTTTCTGTTAATTATACATACTTACCAGGTACTGCCCAGATCACTTTTCACACATTTATCCCACTTAATCTCCACAACAACTCCATGAGGAAGATGTAGTTCCTAACCCCGGTTTGTGGATAAGTAAGACAAATCATACATATCAAATCGGTCCAGGATACACAGCAGGTTAGAGGAAGGACGCAGGCTCGGATTCATGACTGTCACCTTACATACCACCACCCTATGTTGCTTTCCGGTTCTGACCAACGTAGTGCGGCAGGTTTTCCTTCCACATTCCATTGGAAGGCTCTTGATTCTTGAACATGCTTGCCCCTGCTTCTCTGCCCTTCTGTTTCCCATCCTCTGGCCCATCTTCTCCAGCCTACTTCCTCTCCTAAACTGGGTCCTGGCACGGGAGTGGAGAGAGGCGCAGGCAGGGCGGTCATTTAACTGTATTATGCAACCGTGTAATAGACCCCAGTCCTTCAGGAAGTTTGACAAACTAGAATATGTGTTTAGATTTCTAAACTCGGAGACATTTCAGAGCAAAGAGGATCAGGCTGTGTCCTCCAGATGGTTACAAATGGTTTCACTCTTCTGTGTACGATAGGGATGCAGCTGCCACTGGAACACAGCTGTTTACAGAGTCTGTGCAGGGGAGTATGCAGGGAATGTCAGAGCTGTGGGCTGGCTTCTTTATCCCTGAGGAAGGGAGAGCAGCCTGGCTTGCAAGTTTCTGATGTGAGAACATGCCCGTTTGTTTCAAGAAGAATTTATTGAAGAGTTGCAGAGGGTTCAAGGCTCCCACCCCGCATGATGCAAGCTTGGGTACAGTGTGACAGTGGGTATGTATTAGTTTCCCGTGGCTGCCATAACAAGTTACCATGAACTGGATTGGTTAAAACAACAGAGGTATATTCTCTTATGGTTCTGGAGAGAAACACAGAAACCCAAAATCAAGGTGTCAGCAGGGCCACACTCCTTCTGGAGGCTCTAGGGAACAGTCCGTTCTTTGCCTCTTCCAGCTTCTGTGGCTGATGGCTTTCCTTGATTCATGGCTGTGTCACTCCAATCTCTGCCTCTATGGTCACAATCACTCCCTCTTCTGTCTTCTCTTCTGTGTGTCTCTTATGAGGACACTCGTCACTGGACTGAGGACCTATACAGATAATCCAGGATGATCTCCTCATCTTAAGATCTCTAAATTAATTACATCTGCAAAGACCTCTTCTTCCAAAGAAGGTAACGTTCACAGGTTCTGGAGATTAGGACATGAACATAAAGTTTTTTGGGTCCACCATTCAGTCCACTGTGGGTGTGTACTAGCGTGAGAGAGAGGAAAAGAGAGAGGCGAGGGCATGGAAGAAACCAGTTGCCTACCCTAGGATCCCAGCAACGATTCAGCCAGCTCCAGGCCTTAATCCCATTTTTTAGTCATGGGGAAATGTATCATTTCCAGTTTGCAATTAGCGGTGAGTATCATAGACACAGTACTCAAACAGTGTAGGTGTTTATGTAATGAGAGTTAAGAGATAGACATCTTAAGACCATTGTGCTGCTCTGTCATCGTCTGGGACACTTCTGCTCCTTGTCTCCCCATCCAGCCTTAGTGCAAGGTTTCCATACTTAGATGACCACATGGTTCAGCCAGGCTGCTGAAGCTTCAGCCATCACATCTACCTTTTAGGCAGGAAGAAGGAGGAAGATTAGGAAGGGCAAAGTGGTATATGCTTTGTGACTCGGCTCACTTAAAGAGCTTCACAGAGGGTACACCTAGTGCTTACATCTCATTGGTCAGAACAGGATGGGCCATAGCTGTGAAGGAAACAAGGAAAATTGTGTGTGTGTATATGTGTGTGTGTGTGTGTTTAATCTAGGCACACTGCTATGTTGAATAAAATGAAGGGTCAATTACTAAGGAAGAAGGAGAGACTGGCTATTGGGTGGGCAACCAGGGCTCCATACCATGGGGGCCTTGTAAGCACACAAGTCTTAGCACTCATATGACAGAGGCAGAAGCAGAGAACACTGTCACCTCCTCTCACTTGTATTAATAATAAAAGTAGCTAACATTTGCTGAGGGGTCCCCAGCACTGGGCTTTTTTCCTCCCAAGTTCATTAAACTTTACCACAACCCTCTGAGATTGGTCCTATTGCACTGTTCCCATTTACAGATGAGAAAACTGAGGCTCAGTTAGAGCAAGTAATTTGCCAAGGATCACATGACTGGAAAGTGGCAGAGCCAGGATTGAACCAGATACGCCCGTCGCATGGCCCAGGTTCCACGATGGCTGCCCCACCTGGCTGGGCTGCTCTGAGACCTTGAGGAGGCTGGAGGGGAGGGCTTAGGTCACCCCTGTGGGATAGTAACTGAGGGAGCACGGCTGCAGAGCTGCCTCATCTTTCTTATTTATTTTCGGCTGCACTGTACAGCATGTGGGATCTTAGTTCCCCCTACCAGCGATCAAACCCGCGCCCCTGCATTGGAAGCGTGGAGTCCTAACCACTGAACCACCAGGGAAGTCCCTTGCCTTTCTTTTTGCTACATTAACTAGGTGTGCAATACTGACTTGGCGACGATCGGTGTTACATGTTACTGCTCCTTTAAAAATATTTTTCTTAATGGTACAGATGAACCTGTTTGCAAGGCACAGATGTAGAGAACAAACGTATGGACACCAAGGGGGGGACGTGGGGGTGGGATGAACTGGGAGATTGGGATTGACCTATATGCACTAATATGTATAAAATAGGTAACTAATGAGAACTTGCTGTAGAGCACAGGGAACTCCACTTCGCCGTACAGTAGAAACTAACACAACATTGTAAAACAACTATACCCCAATAAAAAAAAAATTCTTAATCTTCCCACTTCCTACTTACCCCATAGCCTCCTATGTTCATATATAGGATTATATATGAATTATATTATATAGAGAGAGATGTACGTGTATAGGAAATATTTGAGTTAACACTTTGCTGATTCCTGACTGATTGAACGCGTGGGGTGGCAGGGGGACCCTGCTCGACAGAGCTAACTCCCCGAGCACGAAGCCTCTGATCCTTCTCTACCTGAACATTCTGTCCACTTTCCTACCTCCAGGACTTTGTACCTACCAGCTCCTTTTTTTGTTTTTGTTTTTGCGGTACGCGGGCCTCTCACTGTTGTGGCCCCTCCCGTCGTGGCGCACAGGCTCCGGACGCGCAGGCTCAGCGGCCATGGCTCACGGGCCCAGCCGCTCCGCGGCATGTGGGATCTTCCCGGACCGGGGGCACGGAACCCGTGTCCCCTGCATCGGCAGGCGGACTCTCAACCACTGCGCCACCAGGGAAGCCCTCAGCTCCTTTTTCGGAATGCTCTCCTTTCTCTCTCTCTCTCATCGTAAGTGTAAGATGCTTCCTCTAAGACCCCAGATCAAGTGTCCTTTTATCACCATGTCTTCCTTCTCTGACTGCCCTTGTTGACAGCTCTCTCCTCTCCTGTCCCCTGCCCTCCCCTGTCCCTTTCTCTCTCTCGACCCCTGTCCATTCTCAACACCTCTTTTTGGTACCACTCGCTTGGCCTGGGCCCACATGGGGTGGCACATATTTTAAGCCGTATGTTTTCTGAAGGCCAGTGGTGCATCTCATGCTTTTCATGTCCCCTGAGTCCCCCACACGCCAGCCCTTCATGCCCACCTCTCTCCGAAGCCTGTGATGTGGTCACAATGCCTTATAGCACTGGTTCAGCGAGTTACACGCTCACTGAAGAGCTCTTATGCGCTCTCACGTGTTGCGTGCACATGTTTGTGTGACAATCCTGTTTATGTAGCCAAGATACAGAGAGAAAGGGAAGGGAAGTGGTCACACAAGGCAGGAGCAGATGCAACGTGTTTCTTGATGGGGTTTTTCCTTTGCTCCTGGGTTCCCTTACAACCCCCAGCTGCCGGCAGCACTCTGCAGATGGGGCTCTGCCAGAGTCGAGAAAACAACCCAGGCTTGCTCGGCCACTGTGTTTTTAGCCCACCCTGGGGTGGTTCACCCCACCCCAGGAAGAACTTACACTAACAACCCATGTACTTGCATTGGTGGGACTGTTTATAAGCAGTAAGCTCTCCTGGATCTGATCTGGACTCAGCACCAATGAGACTACATCCTCAGCCGGGAGGAGAAGGCAGGGTCAGTGCCCAGGAGACGCCAGCTGGACAACATCTCTGCCCCAGCTCTCAGCATCCCTGATGGCCCAGCTTCTTGACTTTCTGAGTCTCACTGTCACCTAGAATAACGACTCCATCCAATTGGAACTCCAGGTGCCTTAGGAAGGACATGAGGCTGATGGTAGGACAGGGCCCACCACACTGTACCTCCCTGGCTTTCCTGATGATGCCCAGGGAGGTGAAGCTTTATGCCCACGGTGGGTTCGCTGCCTCTCCTTACCTTTGCTTTCTGCCCAGGGCTTCTGAACTGGCTTCACCAATCGGTATCGAGAGGAGCAGGCTCTCTGTTGTGTGTCCATTGTGAACCCATACATAGGCCCCCTGAATTCACAGTGACATCAGCTCCATTGAGAGTGACTGCATTTAACAGATTATGGGGAAAACTCCAAATTCCACCCCATTCAGTCTTCTCAAGGATAAGACAGAGAGCTGGTGTTATACTGAAGTATGCCCTGAGATATTTCTTTATCCTCTGAATGCTCCTGGCAACTCAGCCCATGAATCAGACGCGTAGTCACGTTCCATAAATGGGATAAGCGCCTAGTAGGAAAGTCAATGACCATTTACTGGACACAACGATGTAAGGCACACATCTAGATTCCGGGCCTCGGGAGCACCTGAGATCTCCTCCTCTCCATCAGATGCCCACCAAGTCCCATACTAAGTTACCACGTCTTGCAGACTGTTCCTTTGCAGAACCTATCCCTGTCTTCCCAGGCCCGTCATCCCCACCACTCCAGGTGAGGCATTTATCTGCTCGCACCTGGATGGATGAAGAAGTTGGAGGCAACAGTGCAATTTGTCTTCACTCTACCTTAAAATCCCTGTCCTTACACCCTCCCCTCTCCTCCTATCTTTATCTCATCCACCTCTTTGCTTCGCCCAATTTCTCCTCTCTCTCTCCCTCTCGGAATAACCTACATCAAGTGCACAAATCTTACCTGTAGAGTGCCATAAATTTGTACATACGTGCACACCTGTTCTATCCCCACCCAGTCAAGATACAGAACATTTCCAGCCCCCCAAGCTGACTCCTTCGTGGCCCTTCCCAGCCAGCACCCCCATCAAGGGCAACCACTATTCTGACCTCTATCACCATAGACTAGTTATGCCGATTTTTGAGCTTCATATAAATGCAGTCACACAAGAGGAATTCTTTTGTGTCTGTTCTATTTCAACTTTGTGCTTCTCTCACTCAGCATTGAGTCTGTGAGATTCATCCACGTTGTTCATAAAATACCAGTATTCTAGCTTTCCTTTGCTGTGTAGCATTCCATATGAATGAACACGCTGCAGTTCCCTTAGCCACTCCCCCATTGATGGACGTTTGAGTTTCCAGTTTGGGGCTATTCCAAATACAGCTGCTGTGAACATCCTGGTCCAAGTCTGCTCGTTCCTTAGGCCCTTCTCTCTGCGAGTTTCCAATCCCTTGCTTTCCGCTGTTTCTTCACCTCAGCCTACACACATGGCCAGAACTCTGAACTCTTCTAACTTACAAGGAAGAAAGAAAAGAGTTTTTTTTTTTTTAAAAATTCTTCTTCCGACCAGAGTCCACCTATTCACCACTCCTCCCATTTCCTTCCTATGTCCCCGCATGTCCTCCCGGAGGCGAGGCTGACCCCTGTTGGTTCCATGTCTGAGGTGTCCACTTAGGGTGCAGCACCTCGTGGGGCTAACCCTGACTTTCCTCCGTCTCGTGGCCCCTCCTCCTATCACGCTTACAAATGCAGGCATATCTCCTCCCCTGGAGCTTGTGATAAAATGGCACCTAGGATGCTTTCTGTCCTCTCATCTCTCTGCCTGCAGACCCAATCCTGCCCTCCCAGACTGACTTTTTTTTTTTTTTTTTTACATCTTTATTGCAGTATAATTGCTTTACAATGGTGTGTTAGTTTCTGCTTTATAACAAAGTGAATCAGCTATACATATACATATATCCCCATATCTCCTCCCTCTTGCGTCTCCCTCCCACCCTCCCTATCCCACCCCTCTAGGTGGTCACAAAGCACCGAGCTGATCTCCCTGTGCTATGCGGCTGCTTCCCACTAGCTATCTACCTTATGTTTGGTAGTGTATATATGTCCATGCCACTCTCTCACTCTGTCACAGCTTACCCTTCCCCCCAGACTGACTTCTAATATCACTAGTATTACCTCCTCCATTCCCCCAGCTGGGAGTAATCCTCCATGCCCGTGCCGTTTGTCATGTAAGCCTCTTTCATGGCATTGACCATCTCGTCTGCCTCGCCTTACTGTTACTTGGGAGTACGTCACATTACCTGCCTGGGCCTGGAATCTCTGGATGTACGACCTGTGTCTGCGTCATCTCTGATTTCTCCCAACACCAAACACTGATAAGGCTTATAACTAAATGAACGATATTATTCATTTCTTATTTATTATTAATAAATTATTAAGTGGCTTATTCTTAAGTTACTTGCTACCTGTCCCTATATTATGAAGATTCTATCTCTGAAACACATATGAAAAGTTTACAGCTTTTAAACCTTAAAGAACAAGGTGAGGAAATCTATCGTGTATTTGTGTGCGGTTGTCAGAACTTTCAGGCTGGGGTGGCCTTGAGTTGGCAAGCACGTCAGTGCCTGACTGTCTGGGGGCCTTGGGGGGGCCACTCAGGCCATGAGAGGGCAGACTGCTCTCGAATCAGATGGTTTCAAAGATCCTTTAGCCCTGAGTCAACCTCACTGAGGACTGGAATACTCAGAAGCGAGCAGGAGAGGGAAGGGCTCGCAGGCATTTAACAGACCCCACGGCTGACTGCCGCTAACTCAGCCTTGTAGAATTTCTTTCTGATGCCTCCCAGTCTACTTTTTATCCCAATATTTTCACTACTTGATGACAGCTGGGTTTTCTGTCTGATTTCTGTCTGTGCGCACCAGGGTGTGATCAGAAGAAACCAACTTTATCCTCCAGTTTTCCTCTTAGTCTTGAAATGCAACCAGTCTAACTAAACCCACATTTACCAAAAGTAAGGTGGGTATGACATCACTTTTGGACGCCAAACACTTAAGTTTTTCACCCTAGAATATGTCTGTCGGACTCTGCCCAGCAGCCAGGGGAATGATGCCCTGTAGGGGAACACGGCCTTCTTTGTAACACTCATGCCCAGGCAGTTTTGTTCCCTCGGTGGGCTGTCCTTAAGAGATGGGCTGGGAAATTATCTTCTCCTTTCCAGTGACCACTATCAAAAGGGCAGTGTTCTCAGTTTCCCCGGGACTAACATTTCAGAAGAAATGCTAGTTCAATGACTTCTTAGTGTTACATTTTAATCCAGAAATATTTATCTAGTGGTCTGAATATCAACCTTTGTTTTTATCCTCAAGGGGAAAAGAGAAGACGGCAAAACTTGCTCAAGTGGCAGTCTCCAAGTTGGGGCTGGTAATTATGAAACACTGACATTTTCTGGGAGGAAAAAATATGACTGGCTGTTTGAAAATACACAGACCTTATTTTTTAGAGCAGTTTTAGGCTCATAGCAAAGTTTAGTGGAAAATACAGAGTTACTGTATACTCCCATCCCCCCCGCATATGCCCCCATTATCAACTTCCCGACCAGAGTGGTACCATTTGTTACAACTGATGAACCTACGTGACACATCATAATCACTCCAAGTTCATAGGTTAAATTAGGGTTCGCTCTTGGTGTTGCACATTCTGTGGGTTTTGACAAATGTATGATGATATGCATCCACCATTATAGTATCAGACAGAGTGGTTTTACTGCCCCCCAAATTCTCTGCACTCCACCTACTCAACCCCTCTCCCCCAACCCCTGGCAACCACTGATCTTTTTGTTGTCTCCATAGTTTTGCATTTTCCAGAATGTCATATATTTCAAATCATATAATATGTAGCCTTTTAGTGGCTTCTTTCACTTACTAATACACATTTAGAGTTCCTCCATGTCTTTATGTTCTTTGATAGCTTATTTCTTTTTAGCATTGAGTAATATTTCATTGTCTGGTTGTAGCACTGTTTATCCATTCACCTACTAAAGGATGTGTTGTTTGCTTCAAAGTATTGGCAATTATGACTGAAGCTGCTATAAAAATTTGTATTCAGGCCTTTGTGTAGACAAGTCTTCAACTCGGTTGGGTAAATGAAAATGATTTTTTTTGCATTTATTTATTTTAAACATCTTTATTGGAGTATCATTGCTTTACAATGGTGTGTTAGTTTCTGCTGTATGACAAAGTGAATCAGCCATACATACACATATATCCCCACATCCCCTCCCTCTTGCCTCTCCCTCCCACCCTCCCTATCCCTCCCCTCTAGGCGGTCACAAAGCACCGAGCTGATCTCCCTGTGCTACGCGGCTGCTTCCCACTAGCTGTCTGTTTTACGCTTGGTAGTGTATATAAGTCCATACCGCTCTCTCACTTCGTCCCAGCTTACCCTTCCCCCTGCCCGCATCCACACGTCCATTCTCTGCATCTGTGTCTTTATTCCTGCCCTGCCCTAGGTGCAGCAGAACCAGAAAATGATTATTTTTTGAAACAATCCTGACAGCCACCCTTTCTGACTCCCATCATACGCACAAAGCTTCACCACCATTTGCGGGATTCTGTACTCCATAGAGGACTGTTCTCCGTGCTATAGCGGAGGATGCGGAGAAGAATAGGTGTTTCTGTCCTTATTTCATGGTATGAAAGGGAAGGGCAACATGTAAACTCACTGAGAAACATGATAGCATGTAGTTTGTGCTAAGAGAGAAACTCTACAATGGCGAAGTGGAAGTTAAATAAAAGCTAAATAATTAAGCACACCTATAGCAACAGAGAAAGAAAGAATAAGAAAAGGTGAAAGTCAGTACATATTTCCCTAATATTTGGATTTACACTGTAAAGCAACTGCAGTTGTCTTTACATCTCCCACTGCTTTCAGTGTCTCTCCCTCCCCTCAGCCTCCTCAGTCCAGTGGGGACACAGTGTGGGTCCCCAAGCAGCAAAGAGTAAAAATGGCTGCATGTACCCCTTCACATGGAGGAGTTGATGAACTTATGTCTAAATGAATGTATTGCCTCTGTGCTTGGTTGAATGATGGCCCCCAAAAGATATGTCCATATCCTAATCCCTAGAACATGTGAATGTTACCTTACTTGGGAAAAGGATCTTGCAGATGCAATTAAGTTAAGGCTCTTAAAATGAGGAGATCATCCTGGATTATCTGGATGGGTGCTAAATCCAGTGATAAGTGTCCAATTAAGAGACACACAGAAGAGAAGACAGACAGAAGAGGAGGAGGTGATGTGACCAGAGAGGCAGCGATTGGGATGATGTGACCCCAATCAAGGAAAACCTACAGCCACCAGAAGCTGGAAGAGGCAAAGAACAGACAGTCCCTAGAGCCTCCAGGGGAAGTGTGGTCCTCCGGACACCTTGATTTCACGTTTCTGGCTTCCAGAACTATAAAAGAATAAATTTCTGGGACTTCCCTGGTGGCTCAGGAATTAAGACTCCACACTCCCAATGCAGGTGGCCTGGGTTTGATCCTTGGTGAGGGAACTAGATCCCACATGCATGCCGCAACTAAGAGTTTGTATGCCACAACTAAGGAGCCCACGTGCCACAGCTAAGGAGCCTGCCTGCCACAACTACGACCCAGCGAAACCAAATAAATAAATAAATAAACAAACAAATTAAAAAGAGAGTAAATCCTAAGGGTTCTCATCAGAAGGAAAAAAAATTAAAAAATAATAAATTTCTGCTGTTTTAAACCACCCAGTTTGAAGTAATTTGTTACAGCAACCGCAAGGAACTAATACATCCTCCTAAGGTCATTTTTACTTTAACAAACACAGTCTATTGATTGATAATATTGTTTTAGACATTATCAGTCTTTTTGGCCATCCAACTTCTGAATCCCTTCCACGTTTAGCAGTGTATCAGATGCATCACGTACGATATAGTTTCATTTCAGATTACTTGTCTGTAAAGTTCTAGCCTTTCACATTTTGTTGAAGACCTGGGTGAGCTCGGGAAGTTATACTCACTCTATTCTTTTACACCTGCCCTGCCTTGTTCCATTAACTGAACACTCCTTGAGTTCAGGAATCAATTTCCCACAAATTTTTTCAGCACACAACAAATACTGGGTGTGCACTTAGTACCATTTGACCATAAAACAGAAAGTCCACATGGCCTCCATGAATTAAAGAGGCCAACAATTGCTCTTAGAAATATAAATTTCTAATAAATCCCCCTTTTCCCAGCCTTTCCCTTTCCCATATATACTCTGTACTATAGCCAGAATTACTTTTCTAATACGTAAATGTAATGATTCTTAAATATTTTCATTGGCTCTCCATTGTAGAAAGGCTAGAGTTGAAAGCCACTTGGAAGGGACAAAACAAGGAGGAAAGGACTTCACAATCTGGCTTCAAACTTCCTTTTAGGTTAATCTGTCATCTTTCCACCCTCAAATTCTGCAGGCCTCAAGGGCATCACATTCTTTCAGTCTTCAACTTGAGCCAAACTGGGATACTCAACAACCCCCAACATGCTAGCCTCTTCACCTGCAGCACACCATTTCTCCTCCCTCTATTGTATCATTAATTGTAGCAGAGACAATAATTTACGAATACCAAACTATTTCAATTTCTTCCTGGACACATTGGAAGATTACATTTTTCCAGTTCCACTGTATCTTGATGGCGTCATATGTCTAGTTCTGGCCAATGGTATCCTTGTGGATGTGATGTGGGTCACTTCCTGATCTGGCTTCTAAAATGTCCTGTGGGATTCTGCATGCTCTGTCTCTCCCATCATCTGATGGCTGGATGTGGAAGACTTCAAGATCTCATAGGACTGTGGGATGAAAGATCCAGAGTCCCAGAATCACCATATGGAAGCCCACATACCCAATATTCAATTAGAAGTGAGAAAAAAAATGTTGTGTTGTGTTAATCACTGAGATGGGATTGTTTGTTACAGCATTATCTTATCCTGACTAATCCATTCATTCTTGAACAGCAGCTAAGTAACAATTTCCATTAGTTTTTATGAGTTGCCCTTAACACTCCTTTCCAGGTATTTTCATAAGCCTTTGTTGGTGTTTTTGTTTTCTTAACAAAAACTTTAATGTTATTTTTAATGATAGGATTAATAGACTAATATCATAGACTGCTTGGAAAGCAGTTTTTTAAAATTACTCATAAACCCATCACTTTAGCAATAACTTTTATAGTTTTTGCATAATTCCTTTCTGTCTTTAGTACACACGTATTTTTCACACATATTTCTTTTCTTTTGAATTTTATTTTATTTATTATATGTTTTATACAACACGTTCTTATCACTTATCTATTTTATACATATTAGTGTATACATGTCAATCCCAATCTCCCAGTTCATCCCACCACCACCCCACCCCCACCACATTCCCCTCTTGGTGTCCGTATGTTTGTTCTCTACATCTTTGTCTCTATTTCTGTACCATTTTTCTAGATTCCACATATATGTGTTAATATATGATATTTGTTTTCCTCTTTCTGACTTACTTCACTCTGTATGACAGTCTCTAGGTCCATCCACGCCTCTACAAATGACCCATTTTCGTTCCTTTCTATGGCTAATATCCCACTGTATATATGCACCACATCTTCTTTATCCATTCATCTGTCGATGGGCATTTAGGTTGCCTCCTTGACCTGGCTATTGTAAATAGTGCCGCAATGAACACTGGGCTGCATGTGTCTTTTCGAATTATGGTTTTCTCTGGGTATATGCCCAGTAGTGGGATTGCTGGGTCATATGGTAATTCTATTTTTAGTTTTTTAAGGAACCTCCATACTGTTCTCCATAGTGGCTGTAACAATTTACATTCCCACCAACAGTGCAAGAGGGTTCCCTTTTCTCCACACCCTCTCCAGCATTTGTTGTTTGTAGATTTTCTGATGATGCCCATTCTAACTGGTGTGAGGTGATACCTCATTGCAGTTTTGATTTGCATTTCTCTAATAATTAGTGATGTTGAGCAGCTTTTCATGTGTTTTTTGGCCATCTGTATGTCTTCTTTGGAAAAATGTCTATTTAGATGTTCTGTCCATTTTTTGATTGCATTGTTTGTTTTTTTAAATACTGAGCTGCATGAGCTGTTTATATATTTTGGAGATTAATCCTTTGTCTGTTGGCTCATGTGCAAATATTTTCTCCCATTCTGAGGGTTGTCTTTTTGTCTGGTTTATGGTTTCCTTTGCTGTGCAAAAGCTTTGAAGTTTCATTAGTTCTCATTGTTTATTTTTGTTTTTATTTCCATTACTCTAGGGTGTGGGTCAAAAAAGATCTTGTTGTGATTTCTGTCAAACTATTCTTCTTATGTTTTCCTCTAAGAGTTTTATAGTGTCTGCTCTTACATTTAGGTATTTAATCCATTTGGAGTTTATGTTTGTGTATGGTGTTAGGGAGCGATCTAACATCATTCTTTTATGAAATTTTTCCCAGTTTTCCCAGCACCACTTATGGAAGAGACTGTCTTTTCTCCATTGTATATCCTTGCCTCCTTTGTCATAGATTAGTTGACCATAGGTGCGTGGGTTATCACTGTGCTTTCCATCCTGTTCCATTGATCTGTATTTCTGTTTTTGTGCCAGTACCATATTGTCTTGATTACTGTAGCTTTGTAGTATAGTCTGAAGTCAGGGAGTCTGATTCCTCCAGCTCCGTTTTTTTCCCTTAGGATTGCTTTAGCTATTTGGGGTCTTTTCTGTTTCCATACAAATTTTAAGTTTTTTTGTTCTAGTTCTGTAAAAAAAAAAAAAAAAAATGCCACTGGTAATTTGATAGGATTGCACTAAATCTGTAGATTGCTTTGGGTAGTATAGTCACTTTCACAATATTGATTCTTCCAATCCAAGAACATGGTGCATCTCTCCAACTGTTTGTGTCATCTTTGATTTCTTTCATCAGTGTCTTATAGTTTTCTGCATACAGGTCTTTTACCTCCTTAGGTAAGTTTATTCCTAGGTATTTTATTCTTTTTGTTGCAATAGGGAATGGAATTGTTTCCCTATTTTCTCTTTCTGATCTTTCACTGTTAGTGTATAGGAATGCAAGAGATTTCTGTGCATTAATTTTGTATCCTGCAACTTTACCAAATTCATTGATTAGCTCCAGTAGTTTTCTGGTAGCATCTTTAGGATTCTCTATGTATAGTATCATGTATCTGCAAACAGAGACAGTTTTACTTCTTCTTTTCCAATTTGCATTCCTTTTATTTCTTTTTCTTCTCTGATTGCCATGGCTAGGACTTCCAAAACTATGTTGAGTAATAGTGGCGAGAGTGGACATCCTTGTATTGTTCCTGATCTTAGAGGAAATACTTTCAGTTTTTCACCATTGAGAATGATGTTTGCTCTGGGTTTGTCTTATATGGCCTTCATTACGTAGAGGTAGGTTCCCTCTATACCCACTTTTTGCAGAGTTTTTATCATAAATGAGTGTAGAATTTTGTCAAAAGCTTTTTCTGCGTCTATTGAGATGATCATATGGTTTTTATTCTTCAATTTGTTAATATGGTGTACCACAATGATTGATTTGCGTTATTGAAGAATCCTTGCATCCCTGGGATAAATCTCACTTGATCATGGTGTGTGATCCTTTTAATGTGTTATTGTATTCTGTTTGCTAGTATTTTGTTGAGGATTTTTGCATCTATATTCATCAGTGATATTGGTCTGTAATTTTCTTTTTTGTAGTATCTCTGTCTGGTTTTGGTATCAGGGTGCTGGTGGCCTCATAGAATGAGTTTGGGAGTGTTCATTCCTCTAAAATTTTGGGGAAGAGCTTGAGAAGGATGGGTGTTAGCTCTTCTCTAAATGTTTGAGAGAATTCACCTGTGAAGGCTTCTGGTCCTGGACTTTTGTCTGTTGGAAGATTTTTTTTTTTTTTTTTGCGGTACGTGGGCCTCTCACTGTTGTGGCCTCTCCCGTTGCAGAGCACAGGCTCCGGATGCACAGGCTCAGCAGCCATGGCTCATGGGTCTAGCCGCTCTGCGGCATGTGGGATCTTCCCAGACCAGGGCACGAACCCATGTCCCCTGCATTTGCAGACAGACTCTTAACCACTGTGTCACCAAGGGAGCCCTGTTGGAAGATTTTTAATCACAGTTTCAATTTCATTACTTGTGATTGGTCTGTTCATATTTTCTATTTCTTCCTGATTCAGTCTTGGAAGCTATACCTTTCTAAGAATTTCTTCCACGTTCTCCATTTTATTGGCATAGAGTTGCTTGTAGTAGTCTCTTAGGATGCTTTGTATTTCTGTGTTGTCCATTGTAACTTCTCCTTTTTCATTTCTAATTTTATTGATTTGAGTAGTCTCCCTCTTTTTTTGATGAGTCTGGCTAAATGTTGACCAGTTTTGTTTATCTTCTCAAAGAGACAGCTTTTAGTTTTCTTGACCTTTGCTATTGTTTTTTTGCTTCTATTTCATTTATTTCTGCTCTGATCTTTATGATTTATTTCCTTCTACTAACTTGGGGTTTTGTTTGTTCTTCTTTCTCTAGTTCCTTTAGGTGTAAGGTTAGATTCTTTATTTGAGATTTTTCTTGTTTCCTGAGGTAGGACTGTGTTGCTATAAACTTCCCTTTTAGAACTGCTTTTGCTGCATCCCTTAGGTTTTGGATCATCGTGTTTTCATTGTCATTTGTCTCTAGGTATTTTTTGATTTCCTCTTAGATTTCTTCAGTGATCTCTTGGTTATTTAGTAACGTATTGTTTAGCCTTCATGTGTTTCTGTTTTTCACGGTTATTTTTCCTGTAATTTCTTTCTAATCTCATTGCATTGTGGTTGGAAAAGATGCTTGATATGATTTCAATTTTCTTAAATTTACCGAGGCTTGATTCATGACCCAAGATGTTGTCTACCCTGGAGAATGTTCTGTGCATACTTGAGAAAAAAGTGTAATCTGCCGTTTTTGGAATGTTCTATAAATATCAATGAAATCTATCTGTTCTATTGTGTCATTTAAAGCTTGTGTTAACTTATTAATTTTCTGCCTGTATGATATGTCCATTGGTGTAAGTGAGGTGTTAAATTCCTCCACTATTATTGTGTTACTGTCAATTTCCTCTTTTATAGCTGTTAACATTTGCCTTATGTATTGAGGTGTTCCTATGTTGGGTGCATATATATTTATAATTGTTATATCTTCTTGTTGGATAGATCTCTTGATGATTATGTTTTGTCCTTCCTTGTCTCTTTTAACATTCTTTAAGTCTATTTTATCTGATATGAGTATCACTACTCCAGCTTTCTTTTGATTTCCATTTGCATGGAATATCTTTTTCCATCCCCTCACTTTCAGTCTGTATGTTTCCCTAGGTCTGAAGTGGGTCTCTTATAGACAGCCTATATATGGGTCTTGTTTTTGTATCCATTCAGCAAGACTGTGTCTTTTGGTTGGAGCATTTAATCCATTCACATTTAAGGTAATGATCGATATGTATGTTCCCATTACCATTTTCTTAATTGTTTTGGGCTTGTTATTGTAGGTCTTTCCCTTCTCTTGTGTTTCCCACTTAGAGAAGTTCATTTAGCATTTGTTGTAGAGCTGGTTTGGTGGTGCTGAATTCTCTTAGCTTTTGCTTGTCTGTAAAGCTTTTCATTTCTCCCTTGAATCTGAATGAGACCCTTGCTGGGTAGAGTAACCTTGGTTGTAGGCTCTTCCCTTTCATCACTTTAAATATATCATGCCACTCCCTTCTGGCTTCTAGAGTTTCCGCTGAGAAATCAGTTAACCTTAAGGGAGTTCCCTTGTATGTTATTTGTCATTTTTCCCTTGTTGCTGTTAATAATTTTTCTTTGTTTTAATTTTTGTCAATTTGATTACTATGTGTCTTGGCATGTTTCTCCTTGGGTTTATCCTGCCTGGGACTCTCTGCATATCCTGGACTTGGGTGGTTATTTCCTTTCCCATGTTAGGGAAGTTTTCGACTATAATCTCTTCAGGTATTTTCTGGGGTCCTTTCTCTCTCTCTTCTCCTTCTGGGACTCCTATAATACAAACTTTGGTGCATTTAATGTTGTCGCAGAGGTCTCTTAGGCTGTCTTCATTTATTTTCATTCTTTTTTCTTTATTCTGTTCTGCAGCAGTG
The DNA here is from genome assembly GCF_008692025.1 of Phocoena sinus. Lineage (NCBI taxonomy): Eukaryota > Metazoa > Chordata > Mammalia > Artiodactyla > Phocoenidae > Phocoena > Phocoena sinus. Next base: position 74,677,916 of record NC_045767.1, read on the forward strand.
AATTCCACCATTCTGTCTTCCAGGTCACTTATCCATTCTTCTGCCTCAATTATTCTGCTATTGATTCCTTGTAGTGTATTTTTTACTTCAGGTATTGTATTGTTCATCTCTATTTTTTTGTTCTTTAATTCTTATAAGTGTTTGTTCTTTGATTCTTCTAGGTCTTTGTTAAACATTTCTTGCATCTTCTCGATTTTTACCTCCATTCTTTTTCCGAGGTCCTGGATCATCTTCACTATCATTATTCTGAATTCGTTTTCTGGAAGGTTGCTTATCTCCACTTCATTTAGTTGTTTTTCTGGTGTTTTAACTTGTTCCTTCATCTGGTATATAGACCTCTGTCTTTTCGTTTTGTCTGTCCTTCTATGAATGTGGTTTTCGTTCCACAGGCTACAGGATTGTAGTTCTTCTTGCCTCTGCTGTCTGCCCTCTGGTGGGTGAGACTATCTAAGAGGCTTGTGCTAGCTTCCTGATGGGAGGGACTGGTGGTGGGTAGAGCTGGGTGTTGCTCTGTTGGGAAGAGCTCAGTAAAACTTTAATCTGCTTGTCTATTGCTGGGTGGGGCTGGGTTCCCTCCCTATTGGTTGTTTGGCCTGAGGCAACCCAGCATTGGAGCCTACCCGGCTCTTTGGTGGGGCTAATGGCAGATTCTGGGAGGGCTCATGCCAAGGATTACTTCCCAGAACTTCTGCTGCCAGTGTCCTTGTCCCCATGGTGAGCCACAGCCACCCCCTGCCTCTGCAGGAGACCCTCCAACACTAGCAGGTAGGTCTGGTTCAGTATCTTATGGGGTCACTGCTCCTTCGCCTGGGTCCCAGTGCACACACTACTTTGTGTGTTTCCTCCAAGAGTGGAGTCTCTGTTTCCTTCAGTGCTGTCAAAGTCCTGCAATCAAATCCCACTAGCCTTCAAAGTCTGATTCTCTAGAAATTCCTGCTCCCATTACCGGATTCCCAGGTTGGGAAGCCTGACATGTGGCTCAGAACCTTCACTCCAGTGGGTGGACTTCTGTGGTATTAATGTTCTCCAGTTTGTAACTCACCCAACCAGCAGTTATGGGATTTGATTTTATTGTAATTGCGCCTCTCATACCATCTCATTGCAGCTTCTCCTTTATCTTTGGATGTGGGGTATCTTTTTTGGTGAGTTCCAGTGTCTTCTTGTTGATGACTGTTCAGCAGTTAGTTGTGATTCTGGTGCTCTCACAAGGAGTGAAGCACATCCTTCTACTCCACCATCTTGAAACAATCTCACACACAGCATATTTCTAAAATGTAATCTTTATTCCTGTCTCACTCCAAAAATTATTATAAGGCAGAGATATATATATAATTTTGTATCTCACATTTTTTCTTCATATAACAACATAAGCATTTTTCTACGTTGAGAGATTCCTCAGAACCATCACCTTTAATGAGTGTATAATATTGCATTAAATGGGTTGGCTGTAATTAACTTCATTATTGCTCTGTTTTGGGGCATTTGACTGTTTTTATTTTTATTATAGATAAAAATATGGTGAATATCCTCAAAATATAGCTTTTCATATTTTGGTCCATTTTCCTAGGATAGACTCTCAGGAGTGAATTTACTGGTGTGAATATTTTTATTGGCTTAATGCAGTCGGCCTTCCCATCCATGGATTCCACCAACTGCAGATCTAAAATATTCAGAAAAAAACATCCAGAAACTTCCAAAAAGCAAAACTTGAATTTGTTGCACTCTGGCATCTATTTACACAGCCTTTACATTTGTATTAAGTAACCTAGGGATGACTTAAAGTCTACAGGAGACTGTGCATAGGTTGTATGTAAATACTACACCATTTTTTATAAGGCACTTGACCATCCCTGAATTTGGGTATCTGTGGGGGTCTTGCAACCAATTCCCCCATGGATACTAAGGGATGACAGTGTTTTTTTCTAAATTGCTTTCTAGAAATTGTTGTACTAATGTATGGTGCCAAGAGCAAAGTGCACAATGCTCATCTTCCTGCATCCTCTCATAGATTATTTATACTATCTTTAACTTAATTAAAGAAAGATTGAACTTATTTGTATTTTAATTTACTTATTACTAATTGAGTTAAACTTTTCTCTGTATGATTATTTACCCCTATTTTCAATTTGGTTAATTTTCTGTTTGGGTCTTTATAGAGTTGTCTATTTTTAACTATTGATTCGTTTCTTGCTTGTGTTTACAACATACTTAGTAAAGGTGTCAATCCTGTGTCATGTTCAAATTTATAACTGTTCAAATTTATTCATTCGACAAACATTTATTGAGCACCACTTTGTGTCAGGCAATATCTAGGTACTGTGGACACATCAGTGGACAAATCAGATAAAATTATGCCTGTCTTCATGTTTCATCTCTCTCATTGGACAGTAATTGTAGGCTTAATTTATTATCCCTTCCAAATATACTGTGAGTAGCTAGAGGTTAGGGATGAGATTATAGCTTATTTATTTTGATTTCTCCATTGCCTTTCATCACATGTATGAGACATGGAAGATGCTCAATGCTGGTTTGTGCATAGAGACAGAGGCCTACAGGGCAAAATGTTCAAACTATGTTTCCAGCTTCCTAACATCTGAGCTCATTTTAGCTTAATGTTTTGCATGCACTATAATAAAAACTGGTCTCTCTACTGCCACCAGCCTAAGAAGGATGCTGACTCCATGATTATCAACCATAACTGCCCATCAGAATTACCAGGAAAATTTAAAAAACAAAAACAAACCACCTCATTTCCAGTACCCACTCCTAGACTAACTAAGTCCAAATCTCCCATATTTTTTAAAGCTCCCCAGTGATTTTAATGTGCAGCCAGGACCAGAAACCACAGAAGAGGCTAAGATGTTTGAAGGAGGATCAAGTGAGAGGAACTGGAAGGTATTTCTTCTAGGCGGAAGGAAACAGAGCTGCTTGAGTTCTTTGCTTCTCCTTCCCTTTTCTATGTATGTAAATAGCATCCATTCATCCAGGTCCACCCTTTACAGAGAGTGACCATGATGTGGAAAAGTCCAGAGCCAACATTTGATGGAAAGGATTATTCACTTTAGACACTCAGTGTAATCCTGAAAGCTACACTCAGATAGAAGCTCTGTGAGAGCAAGGACTTTGTTCTGCTCACTTTGTGTCCCCAGAGCCTAGTGCCACGTCTTTGGGGATGCTTGTTACAGCACCTAGCCAGCCTGACTAATCTACTCCTTGAACCTTCTGTGACACCTTTCCCAATTCTCCCAGGAATAAATGAAACACATCAAGAAAGTACTGTTAGCCTCCACCATTCCCAGAGACAGGAGAAAATGCTGTGACCCGTTTGTCAGGCACTGGCTAGGACTTCCCTTACTGCAGTTACTTTTGGCCATCTGTTACTAGCGGGTGGCAGTGCAGGTGGAGTTCCTGCAAGGCTGGCAGCAGAAGCAAGTATAGCAGCCCTGCACTACTAGGAGGCTGATCTCACACCAGCTACTGTCAGAGAGGAAATGAGAGCTTTCTGGATGGCCCCACTTAATTCAAAAGTGGTTTAGAATGGGGTCTATTTTAAATGGACCATCTGGTATAAATTCACATACTAAAAAGGGATAAATACAAAATCATCTCGTCCTCCTCAGAAACATCAAAGTCTTGGCCGTAGTCTTTTCTTCCACCCCTAGAAAATGTAAATGCCAAAGCAAACCTCTTTTGTTCTCCTTCCTCAGAAATGTTCAGACCAGGAGGCCTCATCATAAGTTTGGAAAAAAGCAATTTCTCATGATACCTGGAAATATTATTTTTCTAAGTCTGTGAGCAGTTTACAAGAAAACAGAATGATTACCAGTTGCTTAGTCAACACTCACTGGAAATTAAATCTGATAACATAACTGTAATACGCAAATGACGGGCACTTTGGAATTCTCTGGTATTTGTGCTTGGGATGAGTTTTCCACAGCCTGTTTCTCTACCATGTAGTAAATGGAAATAGCTCTTAAAGTTTTTGAAAAACTCAACCATGAGAAGACAACAGTATAGGGATGTGTTGGGCAATCAAGAGGTTATTTTGTTGTTTGACCTCCATATAGAGATGTTTGTCACTGTTGGTATCTTTCCCCTGGGGAATCGTCTCTTGAAATCAAGAAGAAACTCATCTCTTGAACAGGTTGGAGAGAAGTCAGACGGCATCTCATTTCTATTTCAGAAAGACCAGAATCCTTTCCAGTTTGTGCAACAACCTTGCCCAAAACACTGAGGTCACGTCTTAGTTTCTCCAGGAGAAAGAGTTGCCCAAAAAAAGCCACCATCCTGTCCACTTTCGTTTCAAGTACTTTCTATACTCCCTATGATGTGAGAGGTCAAGTAAAGAGAGTGACCTTCAGTTCCTGGTCAGACATGATGAGCTGTATTCCCCAAATGCTCATGTTCTGATTCGCAAGCTTTAGAGGCAAAGGAAGTTCAGCTCTTCCCCAAGCCTGAAAGTATCGTGCAGAACTTTAGGCCATGAGAGGACATAAGACCTAAATAGACATTTCTCCAGAGAAGACATACAGATGGACAAGAGGCACATGGAAACATGCTAACATCACTAATCATTAGAGAAATGCAAATCAAAACTACAATGAGGTATCACCTCACACCAGTCAGAATGGCCATCATGAAAAAATCTACAAAGTATAAATGCTGGAGTGGGTGTGGAGAAAAGGCAACACTCCTACCCTGTTGGTGGGAATGTAAATTGGTACAACCACTACGGAGAACAGTATGGAGATTCCTTAAATAACTAAAAATAGAGCTACAATATCATCCAGCAATCCCACTCCTGGACTTATATCCAGAGAAAACCATAATTTGAAAAGATACATGTATCCCATGTATCTTTTCAGCAGCACGATTTCATTGCAGCACTATTTATGATAGCTAGGACATGCAAGCCTCTGAAATGTTCATCAACAGAGGAATGGATAAAGAAGATGTGGCACATATATACAATGGAATATTACTCAGCCATGAAAAAGAATGAAATAATGCCATCTGCAGTGACATGGATGGACCTAAAGATTGTCATACTCAGTGAAGTAAGCCAGACAGAGAAAGACAAATATCATGTAATATCGCTTATATGTGGAATCTAAAATGTGACACAAATAGAGTCACAGATGTAGAAAACAAACTTATGGTTACCAAGGGGTGGGGGGTGGATAAACTGGGAGATTGGGATTGATATATACACGCTGCTATATATAAAATAGACAACTAATAAGAACCTACTGTATGGCACAGGGAACTCTACTCAATACTCTGTAATGACCTATATGGGAACAGAATCTAAAAAGAGTGGATATATGTATATGTCTAACTGATTCACTCTGCTGTACAGCAGAAGCTAATACAACATTGTAAATCAACTATACTCCAATAAAAATTAATTAAAAAGAAAGAACTTTAGGTCATTAGGAGATCTAAGAATTCCTCCATTATAGCCCAGAATCAGTTGATGTCTTCCAATACACCTCAAGTAAATGTCAAGGTTTGCCGAGTGAATCGAAAGACATTTAAAAGTGGCATTTTGGTGGAACATGATAGGAAGTAGTAAATAGCTTTAGGGAAGAGGCAAACTTATCTTGGATTTATGGGTCTTGCAAATATTTATGCAAGGTGCTAAAAAGTAGCATCTCTCCTTCTTAAAATTATTGGCCAAAGTGGGCTTATGCTTTTACTTTGTAAGTAAATATTGCTGCGACATCCTAAACAGATTTATTAGGCTTGTCACCAACAGCCAAATATTTATGTAAGCTCCACGGGTTGAAAAGGTAATTTAAGGAGACTGTTTTAACCACAGCATTGTAAATGTTTAAGGTAACATCCTGTCTCTTTGAAACCATCCCACCTAGCCATATCATCATATTTATAATAAAAAGACAACTTGTTCAAAGTGATGCATTATTTCCTGCTGTCCAGAGTGAGGCTTCTGTCTTTCTAATACAGCCAAGCAGAAAAAAAGAAATGATTTCAGAGAGATCCTTCTATGCAATACCTGGGAGGAAGCCACTGAAAATGTTACTAGTGGGAGTTGGGGGAGAGAAAATGTAACTGTTGTAGCAGATGCAAACACAGGCATACCTCAGAGATATTGAGGGTTCGGTTCCAGATCACCACAATAAAAAGAGTATCCCAATAAAGCATGTCACACGATTTTTTTTCATTTCCCAGTGCATATAAAAGATGTGCTTACACTATACTAAGGGTGCAATATCATTATGTCTAAAAAAATGATATATATACCTTAATTAAAAGATACTTTATTGCTAAAAAATGCTAACCATCATCTAACAGCACAGGGCTGCCACAAACCTTCAATTTGTAAAAACAAAAACAAACAAAGAAACAGAGTATGTGAGAAGCGCAATAAAGCAAAGTGCTAATAAAATGAGTTATGCCTTTAAAAGGGAATAGTTTTATTCATTTATTTATTTTTGGTTGCGTTGAATCTTTGTTGCTGCGTGCGGGCTTTCTCTAGTTGCGGCGAGCAGGGACTACTCTTCATTGCTGTGCGTGGGCTTCTCATTGCGGTGGCTTCTCTTGTTGCAGAGCACGGGCTCTAGGCGCGCGGGCTTCAGTAGGTGTCGCTCCCAGGCTCTAGAGCACAGACTCAGTAATTGTGGTGCACAGGCTTAGTTGCTCCGCGGCATGTGGGATCTTCCCCCATCAGGGCTCGAACCCGTGTCCCCTGCATTGGCAGGCGGATTCTTAACCACTGCACCATCAGGGAAGCCCTGAAAGGGAATCGTTTTTTTTTGTTGTTTGTTTTTAATTTTATTTATTTATTTTTGGCTGTGTTGGGTCTTCGTTTCTGTGCGAGGGCTCTCTCTAGTTGTGGCAAGTGGGGGCCACTCTTCATCGTGGTGCGCGGGCCTCTCACTATTGCGGCCTCTCTTGTTGCAGAACACAGGCTCCAGACGCGCAGGCTCAGTAATTGTGGCTCGCGGGCCCAGCCGCTCCGCGGCATATGGGATCTTCCCAGACCAGGGCTTGAACCCGTGTCCCCTGCATTGGCAGGCAGATTCTCAACCACTGCGCCACCAGGGAAGCCCAAGGGAACTGTTTTTTAAAATGCAATTAGACCTTGCTAAGAATACACAGATATATTTACTAGTTGTATTCATTTTTCAATCTATTTTCCTTTAAAATACCTCAATAACTACTGATAAGATTTGGTCCCAAGTCTGGTCTGATTATCAGAATAAGCTCTGTGTGTGTGTGTGTGTGTGTGACTCGCTGAGTGAATTCTGGGCTTTGCTAAGCTCTGACCAGTCTCATTTGCTTGTGGTCCTATTGGCCTCAATATCAGACTATGATATATCATTTAGGACTCTTTCAATTGCTCATGAAAGAAACCAAACTCAACTAGCTTAAACTACACAGGCCACGCATTTGCTTACCTAATGGAAAGGTCCAGGAGAACACCTGCAGGCACAGTTGGATTCGGGTGCTCAGAGTCGTTGCTAAAATCCTTTGCTCTGCTTTCCTTTGTACTGACTTCACTCTCAGGCAGGTTTTAGTTTTGTGGTGGCCAAGATGAGCCCCAGAAGCTCCAGAAATTTTTTTTCTACCAGCAAAACTATGGACAGAGATTTAGTTCAGACTGGGATACACGGCTGTTCACAACCATCATCGTGACTTCACGTGCCTTCCTTTGGAAACAGGGGTAGCTTATGGAAGTGGGGTCAGCTGTGAAGTGACCCCATAGATTGAAAGAGAAAAAGGTGTGTCTCCTGGAAAAAAATCTGAGTGAAGCAGCAAAAGCTGGAGTTTGCTGAATGAGTAAAAATGATGGATACCTTTCATAGTGATGTACAATCCCAAGAAACTCATTTTCAGATTCTAAAGATGACGCAAAGATATACGTGCTGAACAGGTATCTAGAGACCAGAAGCTACCTGCAAAACTGGTAGTTGGCGACATGCCGAGAAATTAAGAGGATGGGGGAGATAAAAAAAAAATAGTTCATCTGTGTAGAAGTTTACTAAATGCCCATCACTAAGAATTTCGCCAGATCTGCTCAAATTGGCTAGCATCCCAGTATCGACTAACCTAACGGCATAGTTAAGGATTAAGACAGTTTATCCCAAACACAGGCCCTGTTTCACCTGAGGTGCTTATAAAAATGCAGAATCCTGGGGCACAGACCTCCTTATCACGCCGTCTGGGAATAGGATATCAGCATTTTCACATGCTCTTTAAGAAATTTTTAATAAACTGTCTTACATGGTAAAATCTGGGGATTTTACACCATGGGGTGAAGGTTTCCATTTAACTCCATTTGTTGTCTTCTCAGCACCTGGTTAGCTGACATATTGTTGTTGCCACATGCACAAGAAACAACGGTCCCAGGTTATGACTAGAGTACAGATGGAGTGTTTTCGATAATAGAATTAGTGAAGTAAATTGAATTAACTCCAATTCTTCATCTCCAGAGACACATCCTTGCCTTAACCTCATATCGGCAGAGAATACTTCCCCACGTCTTGACTTCGAGTTTGCCCATATATCTTACTTTGGCCAATGGAATGTGGACAGACGCAACAGTACCTAGTTCTCAATCTGGGCCTTAAGAGACCTTCTGTATCTCCAATTGCCCTCTCACATTTTTGCCAAAGCACTGAGAGGAGTTTCCCCTGGGTAGTTGCCACCTTTCATTCCAGGCCCAAAGTGAACATATTTGGAGCAGAGCTCCCCAGAGAAGTCTGGCTGGACCCACAGCTTGAAGCAGAGCCTCCCAGACACACCAAACTTAGATCAGCCAAGCTCACGGATAGACTCATGAGAAGAAGCGATTGCTGTTGTAAGTCACTGAGTTTAGGGTGGTTTCTTAAGCAGCATTGTGTAGTAACAGAGCTAACCAGTACAGTCAGGGGCTATAAATATCTTTGGGGGATTGGTTTGGTTTGTTTGGGGTTGACTCCTACCTGAATTGAGGAAAGCAATTTGGAGAATAAGCAGTGGCAATTTCAATAGGAGGGATCTTTCGGGGTGACAGGTGGCCCTAGCTTCATGGAAATCCAGAGAGATGAAGGTGAAACTTGTGTTCATTGTTAAGTACCATTATCGTAAACAGCAAATATTGAGGGCACTTACTGTACGCCCAGGGCTGGAGGAAACTGAGAGGTGTATAGTAGGACCAGGGCTCTAGAAAAGCTATGATCCCACTGCAGGACCAAACCTGGGATGGAGGGGCTGAGACCACCCCCTGACACTATACAGATATAGGAGTAAGACCTAGCCAATCAGAGCATTTCACTCCCCTTGGCTACAGTGATTAGTTCAAGGATGGGCACATGACCCAAGCTAGACCAATAAAACTCAATTCCTAGACTTTCATTGATATTATTAGGAAAAAGATAAGTTCCTTTCACTAAGGATGCTTAGCAGACAGGTTGTGAGCCTGGACTGCGGTCTCCTCTTTGCTCCATCAGGGGAGAAGCTGTCTGAATGCAATTCCATCTGAACTGACTCAGACTGGCTAGATTTCTTTCAGGGCACACTGATTGAGATGTAAGAACTTTAAAGTGAAAAGATTCTTCCTGATCCTACCCACCACCCTAGTATTTACACCCAACAGCCCTTCATCACAGAAGTTTCCAAGCCCCAGAGCTGAGTGGATCGACTTGGAGTTAGTGACAGTCCCTCACTAGTGGCTCGCAAGGGTTTCAGGAGGGCAAAGCTGAAAGCTCACTTGATGCAGTAGCTCTAATTGAAATCCATTTCCTTCCTGATGTCTCTACTCTTACATTATGGTTGAGACTGCCACCCAGAACCTCTATATAATTTGCGGGGCTCAGTGCAAAATGAAAATTCAGGGCCCATTGAAAACTTACTCAGAATTTCAAGACAGTAACCACAGAACATTAAACCTGGTGTGGACTCTTCTGAGTGTGGGAGCCATTGCGACTTTTCGGGTGTCACACACAGGAAGCCAGCCCCCCTGCCACCTGGAGGGTAGTCCCCATCACCAATGTCTACCAGTGTTAAAGGAAGCACCGGCGAAGGGTCCAATCCTGGGTGGAATCAGAAGATGATCCCCAGACATTCATTCAACATTCATGGTACCAACCATCTCCAAACCGCCCATCAGGCAAAGTGGTTAAATCAAGTGAGGGCCAACCCCAAGGAGAAATCAGCTGCCTTCTCCTGCCCAGCCCAGCCCGGGGGCTGAAGGAAAAGGGCGGGCACAGCAGTGACCGGGACCCTTTCTGGGATCCCAGCACCCCCCCACCAGCTGGGCCTTTCCCAGCAATCATTCTGAAATTATTTGTCCGTGAGCCCCCAAAGGACTTCAGATAAAACTCTGACTTGCTTGTGGGTTGGAGCGATCGCAGGTGTACCACAGAAGTTGTACCAGAGGAGCACAGCATCTTCGCTGCTGCACGTGGACAGCATTTCAGGACAGCCTAGAAATGCTCAAGCCAGACTCCGCCGAGGTAAGATGAGGCCCTGATGCTGCAGCAACTCCAGGGGCTCCCAACGCAGAGCAACTGCCCAGCACGTGCAGACATTTGGCCAACAGACCCTCCTTTGAAGTCCAGGCAAAACTGGGCAAACTTTCCTGCCTGGAACATGTGGCTGTCAGTGGGAGGAAGGGTAGCGTGGAGGCCCCAGCTCTCCTCCCCCAAGGTTTAGGAGCCGGCACTTCCTTTCCTACAGAGTGAGAGCTTCTGTTGTCCACACAGAGCTCAAAGGCTAACCTACTCCTCGTCGTCTTTAAAAAACTCAGCACAAAGCTTAAGGCCCAGGTGAAAGTGCCCACTCTGTGCGCTCCTGATTTCCCTTGAAAGAAATAAGAAAAGGGATGATGTAGTGACGGGTGGAGAGAGTCTAAATCAGTGGTTCGTTCTCGAAGTGTGGTCCCCAGACCAGCAGCATCAGTAACCTGGTAACCGGTTAGAAATGCAAATTCCAGGCCCCACCCCAGATCGGCTAACTCAGAAATCTGGAAGGCAGGGACCAGTAACAGTTTAATAAGCCCTCCAGGTGATTCTCAGGGTGACCCTCATCGCCTAAAACCATCGCACCACTCATTTTCAACAATAAGCATTTTAAGAATGATCCCGATGCTAATAACCAACATTTATTCAACACTTCTGTTTGCCAGGTACAGTGCTAAGTGCTTTTACATGCACGATTACCTTTATAAGCCACACAGTTTCGGTGTTTTGTCATAGCAGGCTGCCCTGAAACAATCGGAGATCCCTAAAATAATGCTGCCAGGTCTTTATGGGATGCAGTTGGGATATAGTATGTTCAAGATCAGCATCTGTATCAGATTGACACGCACCACACACAGCAACTGTGCTGGGCTCTGGGCATCTTTGACTAAACACGCCGATACAGGACCACAGTCCAGTGTGACACAATGGAAAATAGGCCATAACTGAAGTATGCAAGCAGCCTCTGCTTATGCTGACAGCTGACATTGATTGAGGACTTGCCGTGTGCCAGGCCCCGTTCTAAACACATCATGGATTGTTATCCTAACTGAACAGAAGAGGAAATGGGAATGTATATCAGTTAATGCGTGTCTTGTTTGCTCCAGGTTACACGGCTGGTAACTGATGGTACCAGAAATCAAACTCAGGCAGTCTGGCTCCAGAGTCTGGGGCCCTTAACCACAACACTACCTCCTCTTTAATGGGATCTGAAATGGAGTTTGGCTGCAGAGAGAAGTGTGCCCCGAGTCCCCCTGACTCCTCCATCAGCCACCAACAGAAACCAGATCTAAAAGGAGCCACAGAAGTTCACCCAGCTTGACCCTTAGCCACAACCCAGAGAAGATGTTATTATCAATAGATGAAATAACTAAGGTGCTTAGGTTAAAAAACAAAAAACAAAAAAGCATACAAAATATAAAATAGCGTACAAAAAGCAAAAAAAATAACAAAAAAAATAAATGGCTGAATCACCGAGCGTTTATGACACGTGTGCTCAGTTTGGTGGGAGTCTAGTGGGCCATAAATCAGAAAAGGCCTGGGTGGATTACTGGGGCCTCCTCACTGGACTGTGTTTGTACCATCCCAGGGCTGGAGCCGCAGCTCTGTATGAGGCTGGTCGGACCACACGGAACTCCCGGGGCCTGGCACGCTGCTTGTTTGCTGGTGGTTTTGCTAAAGGCCGGCCCAGTCCAGCGGGCGGCTGGGAGGCCTCTCCTATTCACATCCAGCCCCTGCCCCTGCCCCCACGCAGCTGGGCTCAAGACTGCTGCCAACATCCTGCCTGACACCCTCCACAAGCAAGAAGGGCTTTAGGGAAATGGCCCTTGGGGCCCTTGCTGGGTTATGGGGACCTCTGCAGAGAGAAGCCAGGTCAGAAATGAACCAGAGGACCAGCCCTCAGCAGCATTTCTGCAGAGAGCATGTGCGCCTGGTCCTTCTCTTGTTCAGCACAAAGTAAAAAGACTTGCGGGGACTCCGTGGTAGGGTACTTCATGCAACCCACAACCTATGTTCCCTGAAATCTGGGGAGACTGGGACTTCCCTGGTGGCACAGTGGTTAAGAATCCGCCCACCAATGCAGGGGACATGAGCTCGAGCCCTGGTCCGGGAAGATCCCACATGCCGCGGAGCAACTAAGCCCGTGCACCACAACTACTGAGCCCACATGCCACAACTACTGAAGCCCACGTGCCTAGAGCCTGTGCTCCTCAACAAGAGAAGCCACTGCAATGAGAAGCCCACGCACCACAAGGAAGAGTAGCCTCCGCTCGCCACAACTAGAGAAAGCCAGCGTGCAGCAATGAAGACCCAACGCAGCCAATAACTAACTAAATAAAATAAAACTATTATATAAAAAGAAAGAAATTTGGGGAGACTGGTATTCTCACCTAAAAGGTCTAAAAGCCAGTGTCGGGTGGAGTAGCAGCTTGCCTAAGAAAGGTCAGTGCTTGCCGGGTTTGGGATGGGAGGGGGCGATGTTGCCTTCACGTCTCCTGAGCCAAGTGTGGACCCTGAGGAAGGGAGCTGGTGGTGGGTCATCTCTGAAGGGATATTGCACAAGACAGCCTCCCGGAGGGATGAGGTGACCCCAACAGAGCACCAACCAGAAGCCAAAGACTGGGGCAGGGGGCAACTGTAGCCAGTCAAAGCAGACATTACCTAAGAGGAGCCTCAGATGTGAAATCCTCAGTGCTGGGGGCCCAAGGAACCCAAGGAAGTGTAAGCTTTGGGGCACACAGCACGTAAAGGGCCATGACGCTAAATGGCACTGACAACTTGGCCCTGGTCCTCTAATTCACCTAATCCCACCCCCACTCCATCCTGACCCTAGAGAGCAAAACAACACCTAGAAGAAGAGGAGGTCTAGTGAGGAAGGGAGAAAAAAATTACTGTATCCTTGTCCACTGCAGTCCCATTGCCTGAGGCAGGTCAGAACTAGAGGAAGAGAAAACGTTCTCATTGGATGAGAGTTCAGAGTTTATTGGATGAGATTGGCCTTTTAATATTTGAAATTGACCAAAAAAGCTATGGGATCTGCCTGAGATTTTACCCAATGTGTAGTAAAGAATATCTCACGTCTTCAGAGTATCTGAAGGGAAATGGTGAGAAAGGAAAAGGTTGCTTTCTAGGTAGAATTTTTGAAGTTCAATTCATTCATTTATACCTATTCATATATTATACACACGCATCTCTCTTTGTGTATATATTCATAAGGATGTCCAGAAAAGGCAGATTGGTGCTATATGATTCAAAGATGGTACAGCATTATAATAGGAGTGATGGGAGTTTCGTAGGAGACAGTCTGGTCAACAAAGTGTAAAGCAAATGCCAAGGATATGTCTTGGATTCTTGGAGAGACAGCATGACCATATGTCAAGAATTTGTCACTGAAAAGTCAACGCATGACAAGTACACAGAAGATGATGGGGAGAAGGATGGTATTTGGGAAAAGGTACCCAGGCTGAAAACTCAGTGTGGTCAATGCAGCATCAAGTGTCCACTTTGTAACAGCAGATCAATTATTTCATGTCTTTTAGTGGGCATTTTGTGGGCACTCACAATGTGCTTAGAACCATCAGGATATATGGGTAGTTTTTTTTTTGTTTTTTTTTTTTTTTTTTTGCAGTACGAGGGCCTCTCACCGTTGTGGCCTCTCCCGTTGCGGAGCACAGGCTCCAGACGCGCAGGCTCAGCAGCCATGGCTCACGGGCCCAGCCGCTCCGCGGCATGTGGGATCCTCCCGGACCAGGGCACGAACCCGTATCCCCTGCATAGGCAGGTGGACTCTCAACCACTACGCCACCAGGGAAGCCCTTGGTAGTCTTTTAAATAATAAGCATTTCCATCACCTAAGTGGAATTTCTTACACTCTTGACTCATAATATAATCAGGTTACCTTCTCTTAAAAGACCCTACCCTTCACAGAGTAGATGTCATAGAACCCTAATTTTCTAATAGAGTCACTATTTTAACAAAGTGGGAAGATGTGTGTGATGTGGTAAAACCAGTGTTACCATCTACGGAGGAGCAGCAGACTAGCAGATCTGTACTGGATGGCAGATGTTTCTTCACTTTGGTACTCAGGGATCACTTGAGAAAAAATGTTAGCATCCAGCTCTTAAAATACTGTATACATTTTAGATCAAATATGTTTGACTAAACACTGTCTTAGAAGAGAGGAAAATCTACTGATTAAAGAATGTCTCGGCGTGATGCCTTTAAGAGGAAAATCCCAACATGTTTTTGTTTTATTTATTTATTTATTTATGGTTGCGTTGAGTCTTCGTTGCTGCGCGCCGGCTTTCTCTAGTTGCGGCGAGCGGGGGCTACTCTTCGTTGTAGTGCGCGGGCCTCTCATTGCGGTGGCTTCTCTTGTTGCGGAGCACGGGCTCTAGGTGCACAAGCTTCAGTAGTTGTGGCTCACGGGCTCAGTAGTTGTGGCGCACGGGCTATAGTTGCTCCGCGACAGGTGGGATCTTCCCAGACCAGGGCTCAAACCCGTGTCCGCTGCACTGGCAGGCGGATTCTTAACCATTGTGTCACCAGGGAAGTCCCCCAACAGGTTTTAACTAAATTCACAGATAGCACCATCCATTACTTATTCATTTCTCTGTGGGAAATCACAGCAGAGTCAAACCTTACATCCTCTCATTTGACATCAGTTGAATTAAAATGTTTTGAACACTCACAGGTGATGCAGCCCTGGATGAGCTCATGGTGATATCAAGAGCTGGTACAGCATTCACCAGGTGCTAGAAACCAACCTGTTTTGGTCTGGCAGGAAAAGTAACGTCTGGACTGCAAGTGAATCCTCTTGCTGTGTGTCGTCCTCTCCTCATTATCATAGCGCACATGTAGTCCTAACCCAGAAGCAATTTTTAAAAATTGCCCTTTAGAACGGAGGGAGCTCTGGGCTGGGAGGCAGAAACCCCGGTGTTTGTAATGTCTCTGCTGCTGAATAGCTGTGTGACCCTGAAAAAGTAACAGACAGAACCAAGGTTTCTGGTGCGTGAATTCCTCAAGCAAATGTGCATTTGTCACCTGCCGTGCAGGCCCTGTGCTAGCTCTGTGGAGCTGGCTTCCATCTCTCATCTTCTTGTAGTCTTTCTGACGCCCTATGTATCCAGGCACCTCTGGACCGGAGAGATATGGCTGTAATCTCATCACACACGCAGAGCAAACAAACATGGGCATGGGTGTTTGTGGCAGAGACTGCCAATTGTTCTTCAGTATCTATTCTCCTGTTCTTTCATTGCATAGAATCCTTGACTTTCACTTGGGCACAAGGCCGCCCCTTCCCTCCTCCTTGGTAGCAGCAAAGTTCTGGCCAGTGGGATGTGAGTGGAAGTGATGTGTGCAACTTCTGAATTATGCCCTGAAAAATAAGAGGGCATGCCCTCCCGTTCCTTTTTCCCTCTTCCTGCTGGCTGGGATGCAAGCAAGGCGGTCAGTCATCTTGTACCATGTGGATGGGAAGGATAGCAGAGAAACAAGATGGAAGAAGCCTGGTACCCTGTATTTCCACCCTAAAACATAGTGGCTTAAGTAACAAACATTTATGATCTCACAGTTCCTCTGGGTCAGGAATCTGGGTACAGCTTTGCGAGATCCTCTGGCTCAGGGTCCCTCCCAAGGCTGCAGCCGAGGTGTTGGCCAGGGCTGCTGTATCTCAGGGCTCAACTGAGGTGGGATCCACGTCCAAGCTCACTTAAGTGGTTGTTGGCAGCCGTCAGGTCCCAGCTGACTGTTGACCTCTGACGTCAGTTTCTCACTCTGTGGGCCTCTCCATGGGGCAGCTCACAACAAGGCAGATGGCTTGCCCCAGAGTAAGCAAGAGACAGAGAGAGAGCCAGCAAAATGGAAGGCAGTCCTTTTGTACCCCAGTCTCAGAAGCGACACCCCATCACCGCTGCCACACACTGTTTGTTAGAAGGGAATCACAGGATCCAGCCTCCATTCAAGGGGAAGTGATTACACCAGGGCATGAAGACCTGGAGGAGAGAGGGTCACCAAGAGCCGTTTTAGAGGCTGCCTGCCATGGATCCTGACACCGTGGAGTTGCCCTCTCCTTGCTGGTCTGTTTATGCTACAACCATGAGGGGAGGTTAAATAAACGTTCATCTTCTTTAAGGCAGGGTGTACGTTAGAGTAGCCACACCTGTATTCTACTTGGTAGTATTTGTTTCATTCTAGGAAACATTATTCCAATTAATGAAGACCCTGCAGTAGCCATTTTCTGGAATAACTGCCCAACTAAATCCTTTTCTTGGAAAATTTCCCCCTTTCTCCACCTCCGCCCCACCTCTCCTTTCTGGGAACTTCTGTGACCGCTTTTGTAACAAATAACTTCAGTCCTCCCTGGCTTCATCTAATTGGAGAAAGTTTAAATAGCTGAACTAATGGGCCAACTCTGTCCCGCAGGCATTTAGAATCGAGATCCAGAGACCCTGGTCGGTGCCCTGGAGAACCGGGCATCACGTGAAGCTAGGACAGGGTCTGTACGTACATGGGAAATCGAGAAAGCCAGTTGCAGAGAGAGAAGGAAGGAAGAGGCAGATGTGCAGAGAGAAGCCTTCAGAGTGGCTCAGCTCAAGCCTTCCTGACCAGGCACTGCCGAAGCCCGGCTCTGCCCCCAACCCAAGCGTGGGCGATGCCTCTGTACCATTCCAAAAATATGTCCTCACCTCCCCCCACCCTTTTCTTTTACTTAAACTAGTCTGAGGGATCTTCAGGTCTTTGAAACTAAACAATACCTGACTACAAAAGGCCCTTCGTTTTTTGTGAGTTTTCAACACCTAACCTTGACATTGTCTCAGACAGCCCATGGCATCCTCAACACTCACCTCTACTTCCTCCCTGAAAAAATAATGCAGTCTTGCTGGAAAACACTGGGGTGGAGTCAACAGAGCCGACTCGGAAAGAATAGCGCCAGGGAGGGCACTGTATCTACATGTCTGTGATCCGATTCATTACTTAGCTGGAGGTCAGAAAAGGAGATGTTTTAGTTGCGCGGCGACGCAAAGGACTAAAGAAATCATCTTCTCTTGCCTTAACCTTCTGTGTGCTCACATGCTGCTGGTCTAGACCAAAACCCAGTTAATCCGCGTCCTTGTTACTGAGTCGTTAGAAAGACCCCCCACTCTGAGCTCACTCACACATCCTTCAAAGCCTCTCGGGTTCCTTTTGAGTTCCCTAATGGCTCTCTAAGAAGCAGTCTCTGCTCTGAGACAGCGTCTCTCTCCACACGTCCTCTCAACATGTTACTCTCCGTCTGAAATTTTTACTGCAGAATTCAGGCCAGGGTGCTGCAGATGGGTTGTATTTCTTTAGTGGAATTCTGCACGCCCCTTCCTGAATCACACTCTGCATTCCTTTGATGCGTCCTCTGAGCTGAAGGGTCACTGGGCAGCAAAGCTATTGGTTGCACAGCCCCTGGAGGGCTTGTACCCAGCCTTATCCTAGCAGCTGACCCTCTTGTGTGGAAGGAGGCAAAGTAGGATATAGTAAACAGGAAGGCAGCAAGCCCTACTTGGCCTGGAGAGCAGGAAACATCAGGGACCACGCTCAGCCCTGGGCCCAGATCACAAGCTTCTGAGTTTGCTACGCCTCCCAGGCCGGTTCAAAGATCGTTCCAGCAGCTTGGGGCTGTCAGTGCCGCAGGAAGAATTTGTCCTAAGATGCCACCTCAACAATTTCACGGTTTCTGAGCCTGGTGTGATAGGTGGATAAACAGATGGATGAGAGGAGGAGAAGGTGGAGTTAGAGGGAGCAGTGAGGGACAGGCTTACCCCCTGCCACCTTATTGTAAACTGTTACTGACTCCACACACACACCCGCTCCGGTACTCCCAACTTTCCCTCACCGAGCTGTATTTCTCTATTTCTACAACCTCTAACATACTTTATTTCTATCATCTGTCTTTCCGTTCTAGAATCAGCTCCCAATGAGGGCAGGGATCTTTGTTTGTACCCTGATAATTCCTATGAGCCTGCATAGTGCCTGGTACAAAACAGGGTCTCAACAAATATTTATTGAATGAATGAATGGATGGATGGATGGATGGATGGATGAGTGAGTCAATTTCCCTAGGGTTGCTTTTAACAATTTTCTTACTACATGTCTTTTACTCTTCTCCTCCTGTTCTCCAAACTGGGAATGCCCTCTTCCAAGCCAACCAATCATAATCTGATTCATCTTCCACGGGCCAGCTCCAGTTCCACTTCTGCAGTATGGCAGAAGAGCCAGGCTTCCAGAGTTCAAATCTCCAGTCTACTGCTTGCTCACGGTGGAAACTTGATTAAGTTACTTCATATCTCTAAGCCTTAGTTTTCTTATCTAATGGGATTGCTGTGAAGATGAAGTAATACAATTTCTGAAATATGCTTAATTAACACACCTCTGCTACTGCACCCCAGCTGGGTACCTTCTCTTCCTCCTTTGAAGACCCATATTACATTAAGTCTCTCTTAAGAACTTGTCACATTTTCTCTTATATTCTAGTTGTCTTTATATATATAGTACTTTCCTTAACAGAAGGGATCTTCTCAACATAGCTAATCATCTGGGAAACGCAAATCAAAACCACAATGAGATATCACCTCACACCTGTCAGAATGGCCATCATCAAAAAAGAACACAAATGACAAATGTTGGCCAGGATGTGGAGAAAAGGGAACCCTCGTACACTGTTGGTAAGAATGTAAATTGGTGCAGCCAGTGTGGAAAACCGTATAGAGGTTTCTCAAAAAACTATAAACAGAACTACCATATGATTCCTGGGTATATATTCCTGGGTATATATCCAAAAAAACCAAAGTCACTAATTCGAAAAGATACATGTACCCCAATGTTCACTGCAGCATTATTTACAATAGGCAAGATATGGAAGCAACCTGAGTGTCCATCAACAGATGAATGGATAAAGAATATGTGGTATATATACACAATGGAATACTACACAACCATAAAAACGAATGAAATTTTGCCATTTACAGCAACGCGGATGGACTTGGAGGGCATTATGCTAAGTTAAGTAAGTCAGACAAAGAAAGATACCGTATATTATCACTTATATGTTGAATCTAAAAAATACAACACACTGGTGAATATAACAAAAGAGAAGCAGCTCACAGGTATAGAAAACAAACTAGTGGTTACCAGTGGGGAGAGGGAAGGAGGAGAAGGGCAATATAGGGGTATGGGGATTAAGAGGTATAAGCTATTGGGTATAAAATAAGCTACAAGGATATATGGTATAGCCTGGGGAATATAGCCAATATTTTATAATTACTGTGAATGGAGTACAGCCTTTAAAAATTGTGAAACACTATATAGTACACCTGTAACTTATAAAATATGGTATATCAACTATACGTCATCTAAAAAATAAAAATAAATGAAAGAAAGGGGCAAAAAAAAAGAAGGGTCCTTCTGACACAGTACTTTGCAACTATATACTCTTAAACACCCTCCTTGAGTATTTATAAATGCAGCAAAGAAGTACCTAAGTCCAGGAACGAACATTGCCGGGAAGAAAGAGAGAGGATGAGATCAGTACTCAGAGGCTGAGTAATATTCCACTGTATACATGTGCCACATCTTCTTTATCCATTCCTGTGTCGATGGACACTTAGGTTGCTTCCATATCTTGGCTATTGTAAATAGTGCTGTAGTGAACGTTGGGGTGCATGTATCTCTCTCAATTCGTGTTTTTCGGATAAATACCCAGGAGTGGAATTGTTGGGTCATATGGTAGCCCCTTATCTGGCAGGGCTTGGAGGATGGGATATCGTGATGCAGAAACACATGATCAAAAACCATTTACCCAGCACAGACATTGCACACCATGAGCCGCAACTCCATACAAGTTTCTGAGTGAGAGCTCGTGAAGAGGAATGGACCATCTCCTGTGCATCAGAAGCCCTCAGGAGTGAAAGTCAGCCTCAGACTTGAGGCAGCAAAGCCTTGTCTTCTGAAGAAAAGGACCTGCCCCTTGCTGTTACAGAAACCCCTGGAAAGTCGCTCATGATAAACACTGGTATGTTTCTGCAACCTGGCTTTCTTCCCTTCAGAGGTTCCTGAACTGGTGGCAATTAACAGATCTGGGGAAGCCAAGAAAATGCACTGTGAGTATAAACAGCCTGACAGGACATTTACACAGCAGCAATCAGAGCAGAGCACTCCTTCCGCGGTGTGCCAGAGGCCAGCAGCGGAGATTCTGAGAGCAAGACGCCCATCTTTTCTCTTCTTTCTGAGATGGACTTCTTCTGTCCATTACAAGAGAGCCTGGTTGAGTTCTGGGAAGGATGAGTGACTGGGTGGGATTGCAGGGACAGCGGCAGATGGAGGAAAGTTTACCCACTCCCACTCAGGACCACCAAAGCTCTTTTATAGGAAACAGAAGGGAAGTCACAGTCTAACTTCTTTTCCAGCTTTATTTAGGTATAATTGACAATCCCCAGCCCCTAGTAACCATCATTCCACTCTCTGCTTCTATGAGTTGGACTATTTTAGATTTCACATATAAGTGGAATCATGCAGTATCTGTCTTTCTGTGTCTGGCTTATTTCATGTAGCATAATGTCCTCCGGGTTCATCCACCTCGTTGCAAGTGGCAGGATTTCCTTTTCTTTAAGCTGAGTAACATTCCTTTATATATATATATATATATATCTATATCAAGAAAATGTTTATATATATATATATATATATATATGGGATATATTTATCCACTCATCCATTGACATTTAGGTTGTTTCCATGTTTCCACATCTTGGTTATTGTGAATAATGTTGATTTGAACATGGGAGTGTAGATTAATTATCCAGGAAATGCCAGTAAAACCGCAATGAGATATCATCTCACATCTGCTAGGATGGCTGTAATTGGAAAGACAAAAGATAACAAGTGTTGGAAAGGATATGGAAAAAGGGGGACCCTCATGCACTCTTGGAGGGAATGTAAATTGATACTTTTGAAAGCTGAAGGAGCCAACCTGAGTTCACCGTTCTATCCATGGTCAGGATTCAATGATTAGAACTTTATCTTCAATATCCTCCTTGCCTGTGTGCCAGGCTAGCAGGATCCTTTGTCTTGGAAAAGGTTTATAAGGGTCTCAGAGTACATACATGTGAGTGTATGCCTGAAAGACAGGCAGCCTTGAGATCCAGCAGTGGCTTTGCCATCTACTGAGAGAAGACTATCAATCTATCAGACCTGGGCGAGTGACTGACCCCCTAAGCTTTGCTTTCTCTGCCTCTGAAATGGGAAGAAAGTTAATACCTTCCTCACTGGGATTGTCCTTAGGAATAATAAAGCAATAAGCCGATTCCAGGCTGCCAAATGCCCTCAACGAAGTGTGGTTCCTTTGATTATTACTAAAAGATGAAACCTATGTTCTGGGTTGGAGAGAAAGGGGCCCTCATGTCAAAGAAGGGAGAAGAGCTGGCTTTTAGAATCTGCGTGGAAGGCGTGTCTTGAAGCCATATATCCGGCTTTCCAAATTGAAGAGGAGATTACAACTTTTCAGTAGGGGTGATGAATAGGTTCACTGTGTTGATTGTGGAGTTGTATACATATGTCAAAACATATCAAATTATATACTTTCAGTGTGTACAGTTTATTGCATTTCAGTTGCATCTCAGTAAAGCAGTTAAAATGGAAAAGAATTCACTTGGAGAACAGCAACAAAAAAAGACCATAATAATGATTTTCAGGCAGGTGATTATAAGTGGATGGGCATACCGGTACATGAAAGCCCCAGTATAAACAACACTGTTCACACGTGATTATTCCTGGCAATTTTTTCTTAAAACCCCTCCTTTCTCTTCCCCTTCATCTATCCATATCCTTCATCTTTAAGCCCCAGTTTAAGTCCTACCTTCTCTCAGAGGCCTTCTCAGGCCGCTCCACGTCATCATAGTTGAACCCACCTATGAGCGTCTTAACCTATACACACTCTAACTTCTCAAATCGTGCCCGTGACTCCTCATGCGCTCTCGTTCTATTATTTAAATCATCGTTTAACTTCATATGTGTCTGTGATGCTTTTGAAGGAGACACATCTTTTGTGTCCATGAACACTTAGTGCTTGGTAAATATTTCCTTATTGAATGATGACATTTAGAGTTCTACCTCCTAGGCTTGACTCTGATTGCCATGAACTGTAAGGAATGATCTCCAGTCTTCCACTGGATAGAAATTTTACGGTATCTATTATTACTTGACTAAGGAGGCCATCAGCTACATTCTGATTGTCTATCATTTGTTGTCATACAAGGAATCTGTTTTAATTGTATTGACTGTATTCGTCCATAATGGCTTTTCAGACAAAACTAATGGCTCTCAGACTTGAGAAAACTGACCCCCAGAAAAGCCTAGTTTGATTGCATCAGAGTTTCAAAGACTTGTTCCAGCCCCATCTCCATGTGAGCAGTTCAGTTCTCAATGGTAGTCAAGCCGGGGGCCTGGAACACAGGGTGCCTGGGAGCAGCTCCCCAACGACAGCCCTGATCTGATTCCATTATCCTAAGCCCTTTCCTTTTCTGTTTGTTTGTTTTGGGCTCTCCTGGAAGTCTAATGGAGTCAGATACCACGTCTCCCAGAAGAGGAATGACATTTATAACCCCCTTCTGCTGCTGTAAATGGAGGGGTTATCTAGCTCTTTCCCCGATCAGCGGTCCCTGCCATCTCAGGCGGCCTCTCAGACTGGTGCCCTTGGAGTCAACTCCAAGGCTGGTGGTTTCGGCAGCCAGGGAGCCTCAGACCTGAGCAGCAGGCCCACGGTTGAGAGTTAGCAGGACAGCTCTAAGTAGCCTCTTCCTGTTTCAGAGGGTTGCTGGCAGGTTTCTGCAAACCTGCAGCTTATTTATGTCTTTAACGTTGGGCTCCTGGCCACTGCTCACTGCAGGACTAGATGGAGCTCTGGTTAACATTAGGCCAATCCTCCCACCCCGGCTGCCATCTGAATGAGGAAGGATGGGCCCATCGTGTTCAGTGCCTGCCAAGGAAGCAAAGTGACTGGAGATTGCCGCGGGGATGCACCCTTAGGAGTGGCGAGGAGGGATTTGTTTCTCTGGTATCTAATGGAAGACAGAGAGCAACTTTTTGGGTAGGAACTAAAAAATACGGGAATATTCAGGAGAGAATGTTCTTTCCCCAAAACAGTCTCTATGGTTCTATTTTTCCTTTAAATAATAATTTACTGCTGAATTAATTGTTGGCTTAGCATTTCCTAAACTGGGATCTATGGTGTCAATAGATATTTCTTTTTAAAAATGTAGAAAAAAGTTGGGGAAATAAAGATCTGGAGAATAAGGGCTCTAGGACCAACCATAGGAAGTGGTAAATGTTACAGCGGTCACGGAAAAGCGATGTCCAAGGCAGGCCTGATGCAGACCAGGCAGAAAGGAGGTGTGTTCCAGGCAAAAGGGGTCAATGAACAATAAAAGGAAAATGCTTAGGGAGAAAAGAGAGATCTCTGGCTTGGAGAGTTCGGTGCAGACTAATTTTTACTGGAGTAATTCCAGGGACGTTTTCTCCCTTCCCATCACTTTCAGGAGACATTGCAAGCAGCCTACTTGTGGCCGACCCTGTTGTTTGCCTCTCCTAGAGCTCATACTTGCACACGCATGCAAGTGTGCATACATACAACCACACACAAACACATGCTTCTTCTTGGTTCTGTCTAGGTGCCCCATCTCCAAGTTGTCAAGGAAAGGAACACCTCATCCCAGAAGATGAACATTGGTTAGTTTAAGCTAATTATAGTAATTTCTTCCCTGTTGCCGGGGACTGGTTGGGCACGACCACGTAACACAAGTCTGACAAATGGAGCCTGAGGGGTGGCCCTTTCAGGGCTTCTGGAAAGATTTTTCTCCATAATAAGAAGAGACAGACACATGGAAAGAAACACCCCCTTCTTTGCTGGGTGTGGATTTTCTGTGTGACATATCAGGAGCTACCACAAGCATCATGCAGCTTGGCAGGAGATGGGGAGAGGGCTGTAGACATTCTGGGAATGGCAGAACAGCGGGATGTAAAGGACCTGGATCCTTGATGACACAGTCAAATAGCCAAATGGACCCTGGAACCACTCTTCCCCTGGACATGGCGCTAAGTGAGATAGATATAAAGTCCAGTCTGCTTAGGCCACGGGTAGTTGAGTCTTCGGTTCCTTGCAGCTAGATGTTTCATGTTAAGAGCTTTTCCCCTTCACGGAACACATCTAACAACTTGACCATTAGGCCACCCACCTGATTCCTTGGCCAAACTCTTCACTTAGTCCCATCAGAATGTAAAATTTGGTCCTCCAGGCTGCCCCTGGCCAATGCCTTCCTCTGCGTCTCCCCCTCTCTGCTTCCTCTCCTTTGGGGGTGTCCTGGCTCTCACCCTCACCAACTCCAATCACCATGGGTTACCTCGTATCTATTGATGGTTCAGAACACAGGTTTTATAGTCAAACAGACTTGAGTTTTAACCCTGGCTCTACCACTTGTTCGTTGTAGTCCTCATAAAAGTAATTCAACTTCCCTGAAGTGTTGTTTCCTCAACTGTAAAACAGGAAAAATATCTCATCTCATAGGTCTATTTTAAGAATTCTATGAGATGATAATGAAAAGAGCTTAACAGTACCTTACATACAGTAAGTGGTCTGTAAGTCATAGTCTTAACAATGTTAATGATTATTTTAATTAAAATTGATAATTGCTTTAGACTAACTAAGGCTACCTGATTCAGATTGGATCGTTCAAACGGCAATAGGGCATTGTTGCTACCAAATGCAGTGTAGCAGCAAGGGAAGGTAATAATAACTAATCTGGGTATCTTGCCTTATAATCTGATATTTTACCAAACGTATTTTAATGTTTGTTTACTCCCCCAAAGAATCTTTTAAATATCGGTATCATTCCCACTTTGCTGAAGCAAATGAAGTTAAGAGAGCCTAAGTTCATGCCTCGGCTAACATAATTGGTGATTGAAATATAAATCTTAACAAACTCCAAAATACATTCTCTTTCCACCACACCGCCCTACACATTCGCATCCATCTAGCTGCTATAGTCAATTGCTCTCGGCTCCTGAACTTTCGTGACTGGATTCTAATACGTCCTAGATGGGTTGGTTGCTTTCTGTATAGAAACTTTCATGTTAATATTTCTTGAAAACGTTCAGTGGTTCTGAGAATGTTTCTGTGGTGGGGGGGGGGGGAGGAGGAGAACTATGGCAAACAGCCCAGTGTTCTAGCATCCTCTGTGGAAGGCTGGGTTTGCCACTGCGCTTTGTATAAGCAGCTCCTGTTTTGGGCAATAATTTGTGTATTCGCTGTACTTCTTAGCCTTTCTTTGTTCCCCCAGGAGGTGAGACTTTGTGAAAAGCAGTCTCTAATGAGGTTTACGTGACTAGGAGTGGACATTGCTGCTAAAACTGTTTACCATCTACTGAGTGTCAACAGGACCCACTGTGTGGCTGTAAAGAGATGCTTGTTCAAACAGAGAAGGACAGAAAAAGAGAGAGAGAGAGGTAGGAAATTTTCTATCCAGGGAAAATAGGGATGGGTTAGAAACTAGGGAAGGAAATCTTTTGGAAATTCATTGCCAAAGAAACAACTTAATATAATGCTTGGTTTAATGGCTTGGGAATGTGTATAAAGCCCATTTTTAACTGGTATTCTTGTAGATGACAGTCTAAATTGTTCTCACTCAAAAAACACCCACGTATTTTGGACACCTTTTGTTATCTTCCTTCTTTTCTAGGGTCTACCAGGGTCAACCCAAAGTGGGAACTTAAATATGAAGGGCTGAGTTTCTTTGGGTTTTCTGTTGTGTTTTGCAGCATTCGAATAGAGACTTGAGATGATTACTGGTCAGGGATCTTTAGAAGAGAGGCTCTAGCTTTGAGTGGGAGTTGTACTGAATTACCATTTGAACACTATCTGGCTCCAAAACTTAACTGTGTAAGCATTGAGTTATTCTACTGTTCCGTGCATCTGGAGTAACAGTCTCCTGGTATATCTTTTGGGTTCATTCTACTTTTGTAAAGTTCAGAGTAAGAGTATGGCCTCTCTGAGATACATTATTCTTTAGGGAAGATCTTGGTCTAGGTCTGGGTTTCGCTACAGGCAAAAATTTGAGTGCCAGTTGTTTATTTAGTGGGTGACCATGGGAAGCACTTGTAAGGAAGTGTAGTAGTAGGACAGGAAACAGAAGGAAGCCAATGAAGGGTACATTTCAGAGCCAGTTAGCAGGGTGGGCAACTGGAATTCATGCCTGCTGGGGTGCTCTGGGAGATAGTGTAGAACATGCCTCAGAGTTATCCCAACTGAAGGATTAGGAAGCTGGGGAATTTACCCACCAATAACATCCCCAATCTGCCACTGATTCAACGGTGATTCCTAAGGGAATCCAGTATTAAACTCTGGTATTAATACCAGATTGTACACAAGCTCCCCTGTGTACAAGTGGAGCTTGATCCTGCCATCAGGTAGAAAGTCTTCAGGAACAGAGCTGTTGATGTTCGCAGCAAGCAGCCTTGGGTGTGTAGAGGCGAATGCCAAGGGAACCAGCAAGTGGTGTGTGCTAGATTATTGTCTTTGTGGTTCTCAAATTTTGAAATTTCTTTCTCCTGATTCTAGGCACTGGTCTTTTTCATGACCTTCAAGAGTGAAGAGGGGAAGGTGAAAGGTGGAAATAGCTTTGTATTCCACGACCACATCTGTTCCTGATGCTACAGCTCTAGTCAGCTCCTTGATAACGGAGCATAACTTAGAAGCACACGGTGAAAACTCCATCTGTTGTGTTTGTGGATCGAGATAAATTGGATTATGCATGTGAATTAGTGAAATGTTAATTTTTGAATATGCTGTCTTAAAAATCTGTTGCTGCAGAATCTCTGAATGGATTATTGTTTCTTTAACATATTAGAACAACCCTTTGTTGTACTGTGTGTGTGTGTGTTTCCCCAACTAGATAAGCTCTTCGAGGATCTAGTACAATGTTGAGTATATGATGCTGTTTAAATATTTAACAAAAAATTTATTATTATTATGCACCTGTTATGGAGTACATTCTAGGAAAGAGGTTTCGGTTATGAGGACAGTCCTTACCAGTGAAGAAGGCAGGCTCAACGCAGTTAAGACAAATAGTAAGGAGCAGAGAGAAATTTCAGTGAATATTTCTTTCTCCTGGCAGAAAGGTTACAAGATCCTGTTGGGGATTTCAACTGAAGATGTTGGATTGAACGCATGCCTCAATGTCTAGTCCCTCCTGAAATTCCACTAAAATAACAGTAAAAGGTTTTTCAAAAAAGGCGTACACATATAAAAACAAAGAATTCCAGAGAGGATACAATAGCAACGAAATTTTGGAAGTCGGAAGGCAGATGCCTGCATAGTTACTGATTATCTCAACAAAGATAAATCTTAAGTGAGGGAAGTGGAGACACAATTTATAGTGAAGAACCCACAAAAGTCTTAGGAATTGGGGGTACTTGTATAAGCTGGGGGAGAGGTAAGCTTACAAGAGGTGGTATTGAGTAAAAGTCTATTTAAGAAGCACCGAGACCCTTCATATCCCTTCTCTCCCATGGATCCAGGTGACAGACTCCCCCGCCACCCTAGAAGAAGAAAGAGGGTTGGTGTTTGGAAAAGATAAATCATAGTCTCTGGACTGGAGGACACCAGACACAGCTGAGGGTGGAGATGGTGTAATAAAAGTAGGATTAAATGAATACTTAGTGAATGTTGAAACTCAAACATTCTTCTCCTTCTACTTGGCTCTCAAAACACTGGAAATCAGGTTTATATCCTCTACGCAGAAAATTAACAAAGCCTTCTTACTGGAATCTGATCAACTCACAAGAAAAGACCTAAAGATCTTAGGGTTCTGCAGAAAATGACTTGTTCAGCTCACCCTACCATGAAGCTCACAGTCAATAACCCCACTGACTCAGAGTTTCCAATCAGCTTTTGAGCGTCCCGTTTTTAAATATGAGCATCTAGCCAAGCCAGACATATTAGGGGAAAATCTCAATTATAAAAGATTAGGAACAAAACCAATACACAGAGGAAAATAACTTGGAGGCAGAGAAAAACTGAAAAAAAAACCTACAATATATTTGGGAAAAAAGATATTGCAGCCATAAAAGAGAAGCAGGAGACTATTTAAATGAAGAATATTCAGGTACTCCCCTGGTGGCACAGTGGTTAAGAATCCGCCTGCCAATGTAGGGGACACAGGTTCGAACCCTGGTCCGGGAAGATCCCACATGCCTCAGAGCAACTAAGCCCGTGCGCCACAACTACTGAGCCTGCGCTCTAGAGCCTGCATGCCACAACTACTGAGCCCATGTGCCACAACTACTGAAGCCCATGCGCCTAGAGGCTGCGCTCCGCAACAAGAGAAGCCACCACAATGAGAAGCCCGCACACCGCAAGGAAGAACAGACCCCACTCACAACAACTAGAGAAAGCCTGCACGTAGTAACGAAGACCCAACGCAGCCAAAAATAAATTAATTAATTAATTTTAAAATAATAAAATAATAAATAAATGAAGAGTATTCAGAACAAAGAAGAGGTCTCAGAAATTAAAAACAAGATAGCAGAAATGTAAAAACTCAGAAGAAAGATAAATAAAGAACAAAATGAAAAAGAGAACCAGTTTGCAGGGCAGAAATAGAGATACAGATGTGGAGAAAAAAACGTATGGACACCAAGGGGGGAAAGCCGCAGTGGGGGGTGGTGGTGGGGGTGGTGGGGGTGGTGGTGGGATGAATTGGGAGATTGGGATTGACATGTATACACTGATGTGTATAAAATTGATGACTAATAAGAACCTGCTGTATAAAAAAAAAATAAAATTAAATTTAAAAAATTTTTTTAAATGAAAAAGAGAAGGAAAACAGGAAAGGACAGATAAGGTGATGACAGAGAACCATTCCAGCATCTCCAACATCTGAATAAAAAGCATTCCAGGGGACTTCCCTGGTGGCACAGTGGTTGAGAGTCCGCCTGCCGATGCAAGGGACACGGGTTCGTGCCCCAGTCTGGGAAGATCCCACATGTCACGGAGCGGCTAGGCTTGTGAGCCATGGCCCCTGGGCCTGCACGTCCGGAGCCTGTGCTCCGCAACGGGAGTGGCCACGACAGTGAGAGGCCCACGTACTGCCAAAAATTTCCCAGAACTCAAGTATATGTTTCCAGAGTGAAAAAGAATCATTGTGACCTTTAGAACACGTGTCTAGAAGACATCGCTGGTACCTTGTCCGGATCCCCTGTATGGGGCCAGCACATCCAACTGTTGGCCACTCTGGGCTCACAGCCCCCTTCTCTGGGGAACTGCCCTCAGCCAAAGGGCAGCCGTGTCTCCAGGGAGGTTCCACCCACCACTCCAGCTCCTGCACAGGAGAGGTCACACCAATGACTGATGGGAAATGTCTAGAGTCTTGTCCCGAAAGGGGAACCAACTCTGGTCCAATCTGTGCTCCAGAGCAGAGCAGGGTATCAGGCCAAACTAGCTTTCAGCCAAACCACATCCTTAGCTCTTTCCCCAGAACCATCCTCCTTCCCTCATTTACCTTCTCCTGAGATTAATCCCTCAATTAGTCACACGCACTCAAAACCCTGTCTCAATCTCAGTTTCTAGGAAACCCAACCTAAGGTGATAGAAGACAAAGAGGATTCTAAAAGCTTCCAGAGTAAAAAGCAGGGATTATACAAAATCTCAAAAATCAGAATGGCATTGGCTTTCTCAGCACAGGAAGCTGAAAGACAAGGGAGCAATTCCTTAAAAGTTCTGAAGGAAAATGATTTCCAATATAGGATCGGATGTTGAGTACCCAAGATAATGAAGGGGAAGAGGAAATCAAAGGATTTTGGATTTTCAGACCCCAAGATCTCCAAAAGTCTATCTCATTTTCATTCTTTCTCAGAGATACCTCACCAAAACAAGGAAGTAAACCCAGGAAGAGGCAGACATAAAATGCAGGAAATAGAAGACCCAACGAAAAGGAGAGGCGAAGAGAAAGTCCAGGAAAATGATGA
The DNA here is from genome assembly GCF_008692025.1 of Phocoena sinus. Taxonomy (NCBI): domain Eukaryota; kingdom Metazoa; phylum Chordata; class Mammalia; order Artiodactyla; family Phocoenidae; genus Phocoena; species Phocoena sinus. The sequence continues at coordinate 74,708,422 of NC_045767.1, forward strand.
AGGAGGATCCCAAGATGACAGCTGTGAACAGGCCTACAGGGCAGGCTCCAAGAGGGACCTCTTCAGAGCATATAAAATTAATAGACTCTCTAATGTATGTGAAGATACGGAAAGAGATACACAGTTGGGGGACTGTTAAAGAATATGGTAATGACAATTGCACAGAAAACGAAGCACATGTAAAAACAAAGCCATTATTAACTTTAGGACAACAAATGTTTGTGCCGGGAAGGTAATCATACGTGACTCAGGTATGGAGTTTACGAAGTCATCAAGTGCTACATATCAATCTAACCAAAATTATAAAAGACAGGGGACAAAAAAAGTCTCTGTGTAGCAGACTTGGGTGGCGGATGGGAAAGAAGGATAAATCCTCATCTTCCATAGTTGGAAGTCAATAGATGATGTTTAACACTGAAAAATCAAGAACTGCAGTTGAACCGTGTTAAGGATAAAGACCACAAGAAAGGCCAAAGGGGTTGAAAGCAGGGGCTTCGGAGGAGTGGTAAATGGATGGGGAGAGGCTGCTGTGTTTTCTGAAAGCTCTGTAGGTGCATTTGATTCTTTAAATGCTGTGCGGTATAACCTTGAGTTTTAAAACTACTTTAAAAATTAAAATGCCTCCAGGGATAGACACCGGGGGACACAAACTAGATTGTTGGATTAAATGCTGCGAGAAGGGCAGTTTTGATCAGTTGCTGGCGTGGAGCCTGGGTTGAGGAAATATTTTTCTCGAGGGACCTAAAATGCTGAGAGAAAAAGCTGACTCTGGCCCAGAGAGTGGAAGTAGAGTGATGACATGTGAGGGGCCTAAGAGCTCCCTGACCCCAGGGTCGGAGCTGGAGCCTGCTGGTTGGGAGGAAATTGGGAAGAGTCCATCGTATTATGACGGGCTTCCACAGCTTGTGAACTCCGGAGTCGTCACACTAAGATTAAAGCCAAATTAGAGTCCCCACTTGCTTGTTTTCAGGACAACAGTCCTCACCCACTTCAAAGTCCCCTCAGCTCACTGGGGGAGTCTTCAAAGGCGTTTTCACACAGGCTCACAAATCTGCCAGCTACAGTCAACACACCTAGGCCACGGTGGTACTCCCTTCTGGCCCCTCACTCTCCTGCCCAGGTTGTCCAGAGGTTCATCCTGTCACTGAGTCTCACTCAGCACTAAATATGGAGGCCGTGGTCCTAAGCTCTCTCGCACCGGATTAGATGTCAGTATACTCTTGACCAGGTACCCAGGGTGAGGCTGGTTGTCATGGCAATAGCTTGGAAGGGGGCTAAAGGTAAAGCACGGATGCAAATCTCAAACCTGACTTTTGGAGGCACCTTCCTGTCTTCCCAGGAGATGGCCAAGGGAGTTATCCCGAAGGTGATAAATGTGGGAGACCCACTGGGGGAGGCTCATGTCTCGTAGTGCATCCTTCGAGAATACTCAGGGTAGGAAGAGAATTGCCTAGCCGATCAACATAACTTCTCAATTGAAATAAGACCACTGGCTAAACATCAATATATATATATATAATTATATCCATTGGATTAACCAGAGGAATTACCAGAAGATTCATTTAAGTGGTGAATTCCTCTTTCTTTAGAAAATGAATCAATTTACCTCAGGGTGATGGACACACCTATTCTGAGTCTGTAAATCTGAGTAAACCAGTAACAGGCTCACAGCTACTGCTCCCAAGGGCCTGGACAGAACTTTACAGAACTGGTTCCTAGAGACCTGAGTTCCTTTTTTACCTTAGTGAAAACCGAGACTCAGAGAGGTTAAGCGACATGCCCAAGTCACACAGCGAGTAAACAGCAAGTCTACACATTCCAAGTCTGGATATCTTTTGGCTCAAATGATCTGCCCTTGCAAGTGAGGCAACCATCTTTACAAAGATGTAAAGTTGAACATATTCCCACATATTCCTAAATCTATTATCATAGTTCTTGTGGGAGTCTGACAGCCATGGATTACTCAACTCAGACCTCAGATGCTGATATAAACCAGCAGCCCCAGACCCCTGCCTGCCTTAGAATCTTCTACCGTAAGTAAGAGGCAGTGGATGGGCAGGCGCGAGCAGGCACAACAAAGAACGATGAACCCAGCAGGCTGCCTGGCTTCCTGCACAGAGAGCAGATGAAGAGCTCTGGTAGGGGAGCTTAAACGTGACCTCTTTGGCCAGGGCAGCTCATCAAGACTGATGGCCAATGGATTCCACGGCCAACATTAAATTACCAAATGACACCTGAGAGGTTCAATCTCTTTTTGCCCTCAAGTAACCCACCACCTCTCTGCAAGCCTCCTAGTCTCCTCCACCCACTCACATTTAGGTCTCTCCTCTCTGACAGCAGACCTATCTCACTTCTCATTGCCCTAATCTGACAACAGATCAAAGATGTCAAATACCTTCCATTCCTTTCTCCCCAAGTTACTTTTGTAGCCCTCCACTTAAACACCTCTCTCGTGGGCAGGCCGGCCCTGGGATTCCATACAGAGCGGACCTGCCTTACGCTTTGTCCAACCACTAAACAGGTTCAGGAAAGTTTTTGAGCATGGGATCCAAGGTCTCTAGAAGAGACATCAACCATAATAGTGGGAGCCTTGGAACCATCCATGAGGCCTGTCTTGCAACCATATAAGAATTAGTCCTGAGAAAGCCTCCATACCCTTAGGCTGATTTCTTTTATAAAGAGTAAATGAAAATAATGAAACATCGTACGATTGAGGAAATGAGAGGAAACTGTTTGTGGACCTATACAGAGAGACTCCATACTCGTGGCGATTTGGGAGCCTTTAGAGGAATCACCCCCCTTATTAAAACAAAACCCAGACCCTCTAAAGTCTAACACTGGCAGCAAAAGCCCCAAGAGGGGAAGGCGAAATGACCCACTAGTGCCGCTAAGTACAGCGTCAAGGTTAGAATTCACGTTCTGGAATCTGACATATTTAGATTCCAATCCCGGCTCAACTTCAGCACTGTGTAGGGTTATGAGGGAAATTATCTAAGTCTCTTGAGCCTCAACTTCATCATTAGTAAAATCAGTTAATAACGTCTTCACGAACTAGGGCATGTGAAGCATGCACGCAGTGTCAGCTCAAGGCAAGCAGTCACTGGATGTCAACTGGTGTTATTGGGACAGGGTCATCTTCTGCTTAGGGTCTGATCACTGTTACTGATGCCACCTCCACAGTAATTCCCAAGAGAGTGGTAATTCTCCCTCCTTTAGTGATTTACAGTGGGTTGTTTTCCCTGTGAACATATGTGTATATGTGTGTGTGTATACACACAGAGAAATATATTTACACGGTTGCAATCTACAAAGTGGTAGAGCTAAGATTTGAACCTGTATCTGACTCCAGAGCCACTATGAAGACTCAGGGATATTACGTTCAGAAAACCCAAGTGCCAACCACACCAAAAGGAGAGAGGATCCTCCTTCCCTTCTCCCCACCTCCCTATTCACTTCCTCCCACCCTCCTTCCAAACAAAGAAGGATATTCTGATAACATGAATGGTGAGAGACCAAGGCATCTGTTAGGTCACTGTGACTAGTAAGCATGGTTGGTCCACCATCTTCCACTCGCTCTCTTGCTCCTGCCTTTTCTCCTCAAGCAGTTCGGTGTACAAGTCAAGCTGGCACCTACTCTGCTCCTTCAACTTCCTTCGTCTATGAGTCTGGACAGAGAGCAGAGGGAATGTGAGTGGCTGAAGATGTTAGCTGAGACAGTGAACTTTCCTAAAGTGCCTTTCTGATTGACTGTAATCACATTCAGGAGATCAGGTAAAGTTTATCAATTGCAGATTTGGTCTGGTTATTTCTGATACAGGCTGATGGGGCATCAGTCCAATTAGCACACAAGTTTGACAAGGTCTAAAATTCCAAATCAACATTCTAGCCCTCCTAGTTGTGCTGTACATGCTGGGACTACAGAGACTATAACTACTGACACAAACGGAAATATCTCACCTAAATTATCCTTCTACCTTAACTACCCATCTGTGACGGTTAATTTTATGTGTCAACTTGACTAGGTCATGGGGGAACCCGGATATTTGGTTAAACATCATTTCTGGGTGTGTCTGTGAGAGTTTTCCAGATGAGATTAATACTTGAATCAGCAAGGACTTCCCTGGTGGTCCAGTGGGTAAGATTCCATGCTCCCAATGCAGGGGGCCCGGGTTGGATCCCTGGTTGGGAAACTGATCCCACATGCCACAACTAACAGTTCACATGCTGCAACTAAAGATCCCACGTGCAGCAACTAAGACCCAGTGCAGCCAAAATAAATAAATAATATTTTAAAAAAATATTTGAATCCACAGACTGGGTAAAGTAAATGGCCCTCCACAATGTGGGTAGGCACCATCCAATCCTTTGAGAGGCTGAATAGTACAAAAAGGTGGAGGAAGGGAAGATTTGCTCTCTGCCTGACTCCTTGAGCTGAGGCATTGGTCTTCTCCTGCTCTGGGATTGGTTCTCAGGCCTTTGGACCCAGACTGGAACTATGGCACCACTTTTCCTGGGTCTCCAACTTGCAGACAACAAATCATAAGACTTCACAGCCTCCATAGCTGGGTAAACCAATTCCTTAAAATAAATCTCACATACGTGTGTGTGTGAACACACATATACATATCTTTTATTGGTTCTTTCTCTGGAGAATCCTGACTAATACACCATCTGATCTTTAACTCCTCTAAAAGCTACTCAAGAGTGGAAACTGTATCCTTTACTAATTCCATCTCTTTGAAGCCTGGAAGAACACACAACTCTTGCACAGACTTACTTTACTTACTGCCCTTTATGGATTTCTGTGATAGGATGATATTTATAAATCATATCATAGAGTAGTTAAATGTTAAAGATGTTATCCCATGAATCAATATCAATTCCAAGTGAATAGAAATTTAATATAAAAATCCCAGCCACCAACTAATGAAGAAAATGTAATATTTTTCAAAATTCTAAGTAATTTTCTAAGCATAGAAGACAAAAGACAAAATTCTAAGCATAGAAGTAAAAGAAGAGGGAATTCCCTGGCAGTTCAGTGGTTAGGACTCTGTGCTTTCACTGCCGAGGGCACAGGTTCAATACCTGGTTGGGGAAGTAAGATCCCGCGAGCGTCACGGTGCAGCCAAAAAGAAAAAAATTCTATAAAAAAAATAGAAGTAATAGAAGAAATAATAAGGGAAGGGAAGAGATTGATTGGTTTCACTACATTTCAGAATTTAGAACTGAAGATAAAAAGTAATTGTAAAGGCTAAGATAAACAGATGTTGAAAGTATGCTTGAGAAAGAGTTAAAAAAATTTCAATCCTGAGCTGATAAAAATAGACAACAAAACCCCTAAGACACTGGTAAAGAAAATTACCTGGACAAAAATTCCCAAAAGAAAAATTTTAAAACTTGTTTGCAAATATTTATAGCCACTTTATTCATAGCTGTCCAAAGAGGAAACAACCCATCTGGCTAATGGATCAACAAATTGTGATACATTCGTACAATAGAATACCAAACTGCTAGATAAAGGAACAACCACTGATATGCGGAACAACACGCTGTGACAGAAGCCAGACACAAAAGAACCATACAGGGGCTTCCCTGGTGGCGCAGTGGTTGAGAGTCCGCCTGCCGATGCAGGGAACACGGGTTCGTGCCCCGGTCCGGGAGGATCTCACATGCCGCGGAGCGGCTGGGCCCGTGAGCCATGGCCGCTGAGCCTGCACGTCTGGAGCCTGTGCTCCGCAACGGGAGAGGCCACAGAGGTGAGAAGCCCGCATACCGCCAAAAAAAAAGAACCACACATACTTTATGATTCCATGTATGTGACATTCTGGAAAAAGAAAAACTATAGGAACAGACAACAGATTAGAGGATGCCAAGGGCTGGAGGTCTGAGGAGAAGATTGTCTACAAAGAGAACTTTTGGGGGTGGTGAAGAAAATATTTTATATCTTGATTGAGATGAGGGGGGTACATGATTATAAAAATTTGCCAAAAACAATACATCTGAACATGATAAATTTTACAAATATAACTGATAATATCCAACTCTGGTTAGGTTTCAAATAATCTAGTATTCTCTTATAGTAACGTTGGTGATGTAAATTGGAATGACTTTTTGGAAATCATTCTTGAAATATGTATCAAGAGTCATAAAATGTTTACTCTTTGACTTGGCAATACGATTTACAGGAATGTATGCCAAGAAAATTCTGCAAAATGGCTTGAACAATCATGTTCATGGAATAATTTATTGAAAACTTTAAACAATTAGAGAAACTCAGTTTCCAATAGTGGGGGAATGGCTCATTGAATTATTATGGAAAATTTTATAGTAGTACTATGCAATAATTAAAATGATTGTTATAAAATCTATCCAGCTACATATACATATGAAAGTACGTATATGATGTAACATTACTGAAGAGAGCCAAATACAGAGTTAGGTGTGCATTCTAGAAAGGCAGAAAGTACAGTGGTTAAGAGCATAGATTCCATAGTCAAACTGACTAGGTTCATGTCCCAGCCCTGCCACCTATCTGCTGTGACCTTGGGTAACTTACTTAACCTCTCTGATGCTCGATTTCCTCATTTGTAGAGTAGGAAAAATAATAATAGCTTCCTCAAAGATTTTTTCTAAGGGTTAAATAAGTTACTATCACATAAAACTCATACTAAATTACTTGGCACAGAGTAAGAACTTTATATAAGTATTTGCTGTGCTGTTTTATCTCTGCAAATGCAAAAGTGCTGGACAAAAATAACACAACAGTATCATTCTGGTGTATGTGGTTGTGGAAGTGTTACATTAGGATGGTTAAGACTGTGGGAACTTTTGACTATTTTTTCCATTTTTGCATTTTAAAAAATCATTTTGATTTTTAAAGGCTTGTGTAGATCTCACAACAGATTTACATATATATTTCATTAAATGGACATTTTTTCAGATTTTTTTTTTTTTGGCTTCCTGTTAATGGATTTCCAAGTGATGGTGTGACTAAGGAGCTAAAGGGATACATACACCAGTGATCCATGTAAATGCCATTGAAAGAGAGACTCTGAAAACTAGGAAACATCACAAAATGGTTTGAAGGTAATCATATCCATGGAAATACGAATTACAGATTATTGATTATGTTAAACAATTAGAAGAAGCCCAATTTCCAATAGCAGGAAAATGATGAATTAAGTTACAAGATAGCTACCCAGAGGAATATTATCAATAATTTAAATTATGATTGAAAAGATTATATAACGACCTATACACACGGAAATGTGTAGGAACAGAAGTCTAGGGGAGAAAGTTGAATCTTTTTGTCTTGAAACAAAGCTTAAGATGAATGGGGGAGGGATGGATTCCTCTCTCTGGGGTCTCTATGCTCCTCAGTTTCTTGGAATTTCTTATTCTGGTATTGGAGGTAGGTAGTGCCTTCCAAAGCAGCCAATACTACAGCTCTGCTTTTATCTGTGGAGCCGGCTTCCATGTAAGATATATGCTGGGTGGACACAGGGCAGGACAAGCCTACCTTGGCGCCTTCTGCCTGTGTGTTCCGGGCAGCGCTGAGAGCCAAGCCTGGACTCGAAACAAGTCTGGGGAAATTTATGCTGACACTTGGTTCCACATCTGGAAATGCTGAGGGTCAGTTATGATTCTTAGCATTGTGGTCATTTTCTTCAGCAAAACTTCAACATACCTCGCAGTCAAGCGTCCTTCTTTCCAGACGCCCTGGGCCTTCCAGCGACCAACTCTCCGAAAAAGGAATGGGTTTACAGGTTCAGGCCACAAGGTGAAATTTTCCAGTGTTTTCGGCTGGAAAAATCCAGACCTGTGTAGATCTGCTACCTGTTAGGTTCTGGTCACATATTTTAAATAATACTCCCTTGTTTAAATAGACCATTTGAAAAAATATTTTCTTCCAAGACTTTGCATGTCTTTTAAGAACCGATTAAACTTGACAATTTAAATCTTGTGTCTTAGACCTGCCTAAGGGAAAATTACGAAAAAGAAACAAATGGACTTTTGGTAAAGTTAGAAGACCAATGGAAAATAGAAGTAACTTAAAGGAACTTTTTATCATTATTTTACATGAAAGAAAATGGTCAGCTGAAGCAAATAGAAGTGTCTACTTCACAGTTTGAAGAGAATTGTACTTATACCTTGTCCCATCTTTTGCTTCACGGTTTGCATAATTCGTCTTTCAGCAGAGGGAAAAAATGTTGTTTATTTACGCCTTGACCTAGACAGAGGGAAGGGACTTCAGTGGGAAGATTTTAACATCATGAAGTACTTTGTCGATCAATAAACTGCTTTTCAAAAGTGCTGTATTATTACCCACCCCCCTTATTTTTTCAATGTCATAATTATTTTTAGGGCCAGTTGCAGGCTTCACTCTGCTAAAACCACTTCTGGGAGGGCTCTCAGCCCTTATCCCAAGCACAACGCCACTCTATTAGGTCTCTGCACAGATGTTCGTTCATATGGATCCTGACTCAGCTGTGTGTGTGTGTGTGTGTGTGTGTGTGTGTGTGTTAGTAGTGGCAAGGGTTACTCTTAATCTGGGTTTTTCTGGAACATGGAGAGCACAAAGTGATCCTCTTCATTACTCTGCGCCAATAAGATGGTCCCGATATCACGGGCGACACAAACCCCCTATCCACCGTCCACCCAAATGGGAAGCCGGTGGGGTTTTGATTCACCGTGGCCATGGAAATTGGACCACCCCTGAGAAAAGCACAGACAGGTTGTGCGGGGTCACGAGATCCTCACCAGATATAGACATGCAGGCCTCATGCTCCTTGACATGGCAGGAGTCAGGAAAGCTTTGAAAATCTGCTTTGGCCTAAAGTGCATCTGACGTTAGGCAAGGAGACACATTGTAAAGCTAAACGTCTTACCAGGCACCCTAATGTGGCATGTCCTTAGACACGGTGTGCTCCATCAAAGAGGCAGCCTAACAGAGAGATTAAAAACAGGGACTTGGGAGCCTGCCGGCCTGGATCTGGACCCTGCTCTGCCACTTCTGAGCTGGGGAACCTTGGGCCAATTACTTAACCTCTCTGTTTATTTTTCTGTAAAGGGTGATGTTAATTGTACCTACTTCATAGAGATGGCAGGAGGACCCTCATTTGCAAAGTGCTTAAACCTATACCTGGTCGCTGTTACATCAATGTATGCTGAATAAAATGAATAGATGTGCAGAAACGATTTCATTTCTGGTGCCACCTCTTTTCATCCAGGGATTCTGTTTCATTTAAAAACAGTACTAGAAGTTTTCTTGCTTGTCTGAGATCTTTTATCTTTGTCTTTCAAATTAAATTTATTCAGGTGGGGACAACTTTGCCTTTGGAAGCAGAAACATTGAACAGAGATCATGCATTCATTACATGAAGAATCTGGGTTAAGATATGAATTCAACACTCAACTGTAAGGGCTTGAGAGAGTTTCTTAAGTTTTCTGAACTCATTTATTCATTAGCAAGTTGGGGATAATATGAATCTCTTAGGATTATGAAATTAATATAAGTTATTGTGGAAAGTACTTGGCAGATAGTCTGGTGGTGGAAAAAATATTCTCTTCCTGATAAGATTCAGCCTTTTATCTTTGTGCTTTAGCCCGCCTGCATTTAACTGATTCTCTTACAATTTTCGAAAGCCTGGTCAAGTATTCATAGCAGATTTGGGGGTGATTTTCTGATGTAAACAGTTGAATCTTTCTATTCCTTGAGTATTTTTACTATTAATATTTTTATTAAATCGTGTGTTTATCTGTTCATTTAATCTGAATCACCCCCTTCTGATGATATCGGTAAGATCCAAAGAGCTGGTGAAAATTATATGGATTAATAAGAATATTTTGAGAAAGTACCTTTCAGGAAACTACTCTGGCTCGTGGTTGTGGCTCTTTTAAGATCTTTCAACAAACGTGTCCTAGGAATTCTCTCACATTTTGGTTGTTTTCAAAACTTCATATCCTTAGGCAGAGGTCACCCAGTGCAGCTTGCCTTTTTCAACAGGATTTTTTTTTTGAAAGATGAGCTTTTTAAGAGAGAGTTTTCTATATCTTATTTTCAATTAAAAATTAAGATGTGTCAAAGTTACCCAGGATTTTCAGCTGCCCAACATTTGTCTCACGTATGTTCTTTCTTAACAAAGATTTTTTTTCTCCCCAATGTCAAGTTTAAGATCCCAAATCCTCCTTTAAAATCTATTTCAAATTTTGAGCAAGTTACTCTCCATGGGGTTTGCTGACGCAGGGGCGCCTGTATTTGTTTTGACAAAGGAATGGCCGTTCCCCAAGTCCTGTTCCTTCATTCTCTGAATGTTTCCCTGGAGAATTCAGCAAACCGACAAACTGTCTCTCCTGGAGAGAAGAATCCAGTAGCCCTTAGTGTGTTTGCCACTCTGTGCTTCTGTCACAGATACACATGCAAATCACAAGCTGCGGAGGGGGGACGGCTGGGATCCCGCAACCCTAGAGGCAGCTCTCAGCCACAGAGACACGATGTCTTTTCTCCAAACAGCTTACAATCGGCCCTGTGCTTCACGTTGCTCCACCAAAAAATTAAAAGGTCTCTGTGGTCCCGCAGGCTAGGAGAATCTTAGAAAAACATTTTAAAGTATGTTGCAAATCGTGTTCCTTTCTCAGAGTCACAATGCATATTAGCATATTCAATTTCTCAGTAAAGAAATTCAACTTCACCTCAGGCTACCCGGAGTTGTTTAACCTGGAACCCCATTTTTCAATATTATCTCATGAAAAGCTAAGAACTTGGGGTTCCATGGAAGGTACCCTGGAAAATACTCTTTTACATCAAAAATGCACACATAAAATTAGGAGTTTGGGATTAAGAGATACACACCACCATATATAAAATAGATAAAAAACAATGACCTACTGTATAGTACAGGGAACTATATTCAATATCTTATAATAACCTATAATGGAGAAGAATTATAGATAGATAGATGAATCTTGTTCAATAGCTCCCATCTCTCTCTCTCTCTTTTTTTTTTTTTTTAAAGATGACTTTTAAATTTATTTATTTGTTTTTCCTGTGTTGGGTCTTCGTTTCTGTGTGAGGGCTTTCTCCAGTTGCGGTGAGCGGGGGCCACTCTTCATCGCAGTGCGCGGGCCTCTCACTGTGTGGCCTCTCCCATTGCGGAGCACAGGCTCCGGACGTGCAGGCTCAGCGGCCATGGCTCACGGGCCCAGCCGCTCCGCGGCATGTGGGATCTTCCCAGACCAGGGCTTGAACCCATGTCCCCTGCATTGGCAGGCAGACTCTCAACCACTGCACCACCAGGGAAGCCCCGCTCCCATCTCTCTTAAAATAAAGGCCAGCCTCTTTAAAAAATATTCCACATGGCTCAGCAAGATACGACTCCTGCCTTCACTCAGATTTCAACTTTTCCTGCCTCACATGTTAGAATATAGTCAATTGCCCCTTGCTCCCAGTTCCCACAATACAGTCTCTGTGACTCCCTCTCCCAAAACTCTCTAGCCCAGGGGTCCCCAACCCCCGGGCCGTGGACCAATACTGGTCCGCAGCCTGTTAGGAACTGGGCCACACAGCAGGAGGTGAGCAGAGGACGAGAGAGGGGAGCTTCATCTGCCGCTCCCCATTGCTCCCCATAGCTCCCCATCACTGGCATTACTGCCTGAACCATCCCCCCCATCCCCCCACACCCGTCCTGTGGAAAAAATTGTCTTCCACAAAACTGTCCCCTGGTGCCAAAATGGTTGGGGACCCCTGCTCTAGCCCATTCCTTTCCCTCACCCAATTTCCCTGCCCCTGCCCCTGCCCCCAGCCCTATGCCTAGCTGCTTCCCCCTCATCTCTTATGTCATGGTCTAGACATCATTTCTTCCAAGAAGCCTTCCCTGACACTTCCACAAAGCTGGCTTGGCTGACCCTTCTCCGGCCTCCCTTAGCAGCTATACTACCCATTTCACAGCATTCCCTGCGCCTCACTATAAGTGAGTCTCTGTATTGATCTGTCTCCCCCATTGGCTGTAAACTCCACAGGGACACGAACTCCCTGCATCACTCCCCACCGTACCACCAGGGCCTGGCTCAGAACCTCTACCGCGGCAGCTGTTCAATAAATACACAGTGAAGGAAAGGATCCGTCAGTGGATCGACCTCAGCCTTGTTGCCAAGTGTAAGGGCAAGATTCTATCACCAGATCCCCACATCTCAAATTCTCATTCCTGAATCTCTCAGATGAATGGCATAATACAATCCAAGACACAGTCTCTCTGAAGCTATCTTCCTCAAACTCTCAGAAGGTGTGAGGCAAGGAGTGAGGACTCCTCTTATTGACAAAATCAAGTACAACCTCCTGTGGTCAGCTCTCCTATGCTGGACTCAGCCAGTTAGGGTTATGCTTCCTCCCATCAGACTTCCTAAATAAATCATCAGATTCAAAACTGTTGAACTGGGCCTATACTCAGCCTTCCCAGAAAACCTGCTTCTTGTTCTCATGACAAATCATGCATGCTCTAGGGCTCTAAGAATCCGCTTATTTTCATTTGTCTCATTGCATAATAAAAGACAGACACACAGAGTCACACGTGAGCTCAATAACACCCTTATTCTCCCCTGTTCTTGTGCAAACAGAACTGAAGCCTTACCCAGCTGCCAAGTTCATATTCTAATAGGATGACACGTAACTATTTCTCTAACGTAATCATGAATCAGTCTGTGTCAGACAGGACTCTTCCCCACAACGCCCTTCCTGGTTGGAAAGCAAAATGTGTAAGCTGGATGGTTTCAGAGGGAAAAAATTGCTTCTGGCTGCAGAATGACTGTAGAGTTGACCAACCACACAGTTTGCATGACCAAGAAAAACATGCAAACACACAAAAACACCCCTATGAGATGAATTACTTGAAATTAGGAGGCCTACATTCCTGCGGCCAGATAGCAAAACTATTTTACCCCCTTAAGACATGATGCTAGAGTTAGTCAGACATTTCCAGGATTTCGCTCTGTGGAAAAATATGTTGACCCCATTGCAGAAAACTGCTCTAAGAGGCGCATGTTGTAAGCATACCCACTGCAGAATAAAGCTTTTCAGTGGTATCGAGGGGAGGCTCTCTCCACAATCCCTGCCACCACTCCAATGACTGGAATTGTGGAAAGAGTTTTAAGACCGTGGAGGGTGGCTCAGAAACAAGATTGTAAAATGACACTCCACCCAATGGTTGGATCCATGACCATATGCTTTACCCTTTTCAATTCTCTAGGATGTCCAAGTCTAGCAAGACAATATACTTCCTTCTGTACTATTGGCTACCCAGCTATCAAAGCTCATTCTTGGCTCTCTGTACCATTGGTGTGTAATACAAATTAAAGGGTGTCAAAGAACGTAGGAGATGACTAGTAGGGAATGTCAGTTTTTAGTCCAGTTTCATGGTTCTTTATTCATATTTCTTTGGTAATAAAATTTCCTCAAAAATATAGTATGTTTCCCATCTATCTGCCTCCAGTCAGTTGCGAATGTCAGTTTTTAGATATGACTCCAAATCCTGATACATTTCTTTGTTCTCTTGCCCTCATGACTCTCTCTTAACTTAATGGCAACCAACTTCAGGCCATCCAGCTTGGGTAGAAAAGCCATATAATCTGACCTTTACTATAAATCTGCATCTTAATAAGACATTGTTTTTCAAAGGGTTTCTCCATCTTATTTCCTACTGCTTGGAGTCTAGAAGCAGATGGCTTTTTAAATCTTTCAGTACCAAAATATCTGAACTCCTTAGATTCATTTTTATTTATATTTCCAAATCAGCAAATCCTTGTCTGAACTCATCTCTTTCTTCTAATAATACATCCGGTCACAAGCAACACACACTATTAACATTCTATCTTCCAAACCTTTTCCTTGAAGTTACAGAATTGGTAGCTACTTGATCTTCCTGCCACATGAGCTCAGGCACAATTTTAACAAATGTGTTTGTCACTGCAAAACTTGGATCACTGTCTTCCAACCTCCAATGTCACTGCCTGCCATCTGACTACTTAAACAACGTCACTTGATTTAATTAGAGTATTTAGTCCACTTATAATTAGTGTAGTTAATGATATATTGGTGTTTTTATTTAGCATCTTACCATTTTTGTTATATGTAACCCATATTTCTTTTGGTCTCTTTTCCTGCCTTTTTTGATTAGTATCTTTTATTATTCCATTTTTCTCTTATGCACATTTTACCTCTCGTTTAGTGCTCACTTACATGTTAAAAAATATTTCCTTAACTTACTATGATCTAAATTACTATTTTTATTAATTCCCATACAATGCCAAAACTTTAGAAAATTTTAACTACATCTATAACCTTCTCAACTTTTGCATTAATGTTGTCCTGCATTTTAATTCTATATATATATACACACATAGAGGGAATATATATAATGATTAATATTATATATAAATATTATATATAATCATATATAAATATATGATTAATATTTAGTCAATATTCATTTATACCTACCCATAGGTGTATAACAACATTTCTGTCGCTCTTTATTTCTTGCAATTCTGAGGTTTCCTCTGCGATCATTTTCCTTCTGTCTTGAGAATTCTCTTTAGAATTTCTCTAATTGAGGTTTGTTGGCAATGAATTCTCTCATTTTTCTTTTCTGAAAATACCCTTTTTTCCCTTGATTTCTGAAGAATATTTTCACTGGGTATAGAATTCTGGGTTGATAGATTTTTCTTTCAGCACTTTAAAGATATCTTTTCATTGTCTTGTAGTCAATTATCAGACTAATTTTTGTTCTTTTGAGGGTAATGTGTGTTTTTTCCTAGCTCTTTTTGAGACTTTTCTCTTTACCTTTAATTTTCAACTGTCTTACTATGATGTATCTATACGTGATTTTCTTTGTATTTATTCTGCTTGGGGTTTGCAAAAATATCCTGAATCTGTGGGTGAATATCTTTCATCAGTTGGGAAATATTCTTAACCATTATGTCTTCAAATATTCTTTTGTCCTATTCTCTCTCTGACCCATTATTTCTCTCTACTCTTTTCCTGGGACTCCAATGACACATACGCCCCACATATCTCAATAATCTTCCCTGCAGTCCCATTCTTTTCTTCTCTCTGTGCTTCTGTTTGGTTATTTTCAATTACCCTGTTCCCATATTTTGCTTTATCTAATTTGCTGTTAAGCCTATCTGATGGGCTCTTACTTAATTCCAGATATTGTTCTTTGCTCTTAGAATTTGATTTTATTCTTTCTTACAGATTCCAATTCTCTGGTGAAATTCTTTTATCATATATCTTTCTCTACCTTTTCCTCTATTTTTAAAACATAGTGGTCACAGTTATTTTAAAGTCCTTGTTGAGACTCCCCTGGTGGTCCAGTGGTTGGGACTCCATGCTTCCAATGAGGGGGGCATGGATTTGATCCCTAGTCGGGGAACTAATATCCCACATGCTGTGTGGCACAGTCAAAAAAAAAATTCTTGTTAGCTAACTTCAACGCATGACTATTTCTATGATCTGTTTTATTTCTTGGTTTTTCTTCTTGTCATCCTCTCTTTTGCCATGGCTAATAATTTTTCTGAATGAATGAAGGACATTGCATATTAAAGGGTGTAGGGGCTTCAGATGATGGCAACTTCTTTCAAAGAGGGTTTCAAAACCCTACGTTCCACTAGGCCAATAAATGTTGTGTTATACCAAAGTCTGTTGTGACTCTTGTAATTTAATATATTTCTTGTTTTCTGCTGATCTATTGGCTTTTCAGCTGAGACCCTGGTATAGTCTACACAGTCCCTCTTCCTGGCAGGTCTTGAACACTAACTTTTGCTTTGCAAGATTGCCAAAATTCTGGGACTTCCCTGGTGCCTCAGGGGATAGGAATCTGCCTGCCAGTTCAGGGGACATGGGTTCGATCCCTGGTCCCAGAAGATCCCACATGCCATGGAGAAAATAAGACCGTGTGTCACAACTACTGAGCCTGCACATCTAGAGCCTGTGCTCCGCAACAAGAGAAGCCCCCACCTGACTAGAGAAAGCCTGTGAGCAGCAACAAAGACCCAACACAGCCAAAAATAAATAACATGAAATCTTAAAAAAAATAATAAAAGAATACATCCTTTGAAAAAACAAAAAGATTGTCAAAATTCTGCTCTGATTCTCAAAGTTTCTTGACCTATGTCTGTGACCTCCCACCCAGTACAGCCCCCAAATTATGCAGAAGTCCTGAGGCAAAAGCTGATCATGTGCTTGAGGCCTTCAATTCTCTTCCAAAAGATGCAACCCTCTTCAGGTATAAACCTGAGATTCTTAGCCTTCAGGTTGAGGCCAGAAATGTCAAATACTCCCAGGGTTAAATCTGATGTGGAAGTCAGTTCACTTCTCTGAAGTCGCCCCTCTCTGGAGTCCTACAGTTCTCTTTGTCTCATCAGCTCTCCATGCCTTCAAATCCTTTAGGAGATCTTGATTAAAATGCAGATTCTCAGGCCATGCTGCCAAAAGATTCTTAAAATGTAAGGCTGATGGGCAAGGTCAAGAAATCTGCCAGATGATTTGATGCAGCTAGACTAGGGATTACGTGTTAAGAAATACTGACCCAGATACTTGCCGATTATTCCCTCATGGTACCATCTCTATTTGGGAATTTACTTTGTACCTTCTGCAATTACTGCTGTGAATTCAGATGCTGTTCTGGCTGTCAGGGCACCTTCTAACACCACCCACAAGAGGCCTCCTCACCATGTACCAGCTACTGCTCCAGACACCAGAGCCCTGAACCACCCAACACAGAGCCTGTTGCTGCATTCCTTGCTTATCCAGTTGCCATCCCACTACCACTGCAGCCAGAAATCTCAGATGCTATCTGCCACATTACACAGGCTCATGGATAATCTCTCCTTTGATTGATGGATGTCAACAAACGCTCAACGTGGCTTTTCTTCTCCCACATGTGACAGGAAAAAAATCTTTAAATGAGGCCCCAGTGCATTTCATCCATGAACTATCATCTGTTTCTCAATGTAAGATTTTATCTGTGACATAGAACAGAGCTTTAGTACTAGAGTATTTTTTTTCTATTCCTGGAATTTTCTTCTAAGTTTCTCCCATGGGTGCCATGGGAAACATATCTCAAATATCTGCAAAAACTTGAGCCCTATCTTCTTTATCCATTCACCTATCATTGGACATTTAGGTTGTTTCCCTGTCCCGGCTACTGTTCATTGCAGCTATCGTGCTGCAATGAACATTGGGATACTCAGCTCAGTACTCTGTGATGACTTAGATGGGTGGGATGGAGCGGGGAGGGAGGTCCAAGAGGGAGGGGATATAGGTGTATATATGGCTGATTCACTTCATGTACAGCAGAAACTAATACAACATTGTAAAGCAATTTTACTCCAATAAAAAACAAATTAAAAAATTTTAAAAAGAGAGAGAGAAAAAAAAAAACAAACTTGAGCCCTGTTGGTAGGAAAGAACTAAACCCACACTAGACTTCTTGATGAGTGAAACAACAAAATATCTTTATCTGTTTGTTACTTCCAGCCAAAAACGTTCTGATTCATGCAAATTTAAGCACACCACAGCAACCATGATGGAAAACAACATCTTGGAGACACACATCCAGAAGTACAGAGCTCATTCTAGTTAGGAAATAATGTGGAAAAAATAATCAAGAGTTGGTGATCTCCAAAGGAGCTCCCTCGTGGCCTAATGGTTAGGATTCTGGGCTTTCACTATCGTGGCCCGGGTTCAATCCCTGGTTGGGGAACTGAGATCCCACAGGCTGCACAGCGTGGTCAAAAAAAAAAAAAGAAAAGAGTTGGTGATCTCCTTAGTGTGGACCTCATTCCAAATGAGCAAACCTATCCCTTGCATCTAAGTGAGGTTTCATGGCTATAGACAGGATTACTTGTAACCATACATCAAATTGTACTAAACACCATCGCCTCCAGATTCCCATGCTGTAGGTAATAGCCTGGGAAGAACCACAGGAGGAATTAGAAAATAAAGAAGGCAAACAGAAGGTCTGCTGGAAGTCAAGTGTTTGAGGCCACATGTGTCTCGTTATGGGTCATGACTCATTAGACCAACTGCTGTTCTCCCTTGCCTCATTTTTTTTTTCCACAGGAGGACAGAGAAATAAAAGCAGGAAAGCTGCTGGAGAATATCCTAACATCCTTTTTTATGGGCTATTTGTTTCTTCTCTTGTATCTATTCATTCTTGGCCAGATGCATTTCTGGTTAGCTCAATACCCATTTACCCTGAAGTGATAAGGCATTGGTGCTTCCTAAATTCTCACCTCAGAAGGTGGAATGTTTGCAATCAGTCCCCTCAAAGAATTCTTTAAAACTCCAGAATCCAGGCTGCTTTGGAATATTACTGAATCCCTCGGGGGATTCTTTATAGATAAAGTACGGCAGAACCTTTCTCTAAAGCGTTGATTTGAATAATTTAGCTTCAAAACCAACAAGGGACTGCCAGAGGAATTTTACTGAGTGGAAGGCCCAAATTCATGTCTACAAAAAGATAATCACTGGGCTTCCCTGGTGGCACAGTGGTAGAGAGTCCGCTTGCCGATGCAGGGGACGCGGGTTCGTGCCCCGGTCTGGGAGGATCCCACATGCCGCGGAGCGGCTGGGCCCGTGAGCCATGGTCACTGAGCCTGCGCGTCCGGAGCCTGTGCTCCGCAATGGGAGAGGCCACAACAGTGAGAGGCCCGTGTACCACAAAAAAAAAAAAAAAAAAAAAGATAATCACTACCATCTGTTAAACATTTTTTATATACCAGGCACTGTGCTAAGCTCTTTACTTGCTCTATCTCTTGTAAACATCACAACAACCCTCTCAGGGTGGTTCTGCTATTCCCATTTTACTGATGAAAACACTGAGATTCAAAGAATTTGGATTACCTAACTCACACAAAACATGCATAAAGTGGACTAGGAAGAAATGAAACAACAGTTTGAAACAACAGTTCAAACACAGTGATAAATGGCAATGAACACAGCACCATTTGGGGCCCCCAAATGAAAGGAGACCTTGCCCCAATTAAGGGAAGCAACTTCTCTTCAACTTCAGTCCCTTTTGCTGTGAGGGTGCCCAGGCCCAGTTTTTCTAAATCTTCAGTCTTTCAAGAGAAAGCAGAAATCCAAATCTTTATGTGAAATTGGAATCTTATTGTTAAATGTTGTCAGCTATTAAAAAGTTTTTCAGCTCTCTGTAGCCAAACAAAATACAGCTGTGGGCTGGATTCAGCTTGTAGGCTGTTTGCAAACTCTGTCCTCTGTCCTGGGGGTCATTTGGGGTTCTTTTGTTCTCTTAAGGAAACATGGCTCCTTCAACCAGAGGCCAGAGAGTTTTAAATTATCGTCAATGGTTCAATACTGAGGCATAGCCATTACCTGCCCACCCACCTGCCCTTAAGAAATACAAAGATCCATGACATTACTCCTGGGACATCCATGCGTAATTTGTGAAATCATTACCCTGTGTGACTTGAGGGATGTGGGTTGACGTAAGGGTGCCCAAGGAAGAAGAAGATACAAGGAAAAAAAGGAAAAATGAGCACCCAGAGAAAGACACCAGGGCACCCTGCTGAGCGCTGCCCACCCCCATCCCTGGCCCCTGTCTGTTTTCACCATTCGGACCCCTGAAGCCTCACGTTCAGAGCCTCAGCCCACCATTCTTCATTTCTGATTTCTCTCCTCTGAGGAGATAAGGACAACCCAAGGCCTCTCGGTGTGTTTTACATCAAAGGCCACTGAAGGGTCCTGACAGCCTGGATGTCAGGGCTGCAAATAAACCATTAATCACTCTGCCATTTCATGGACATACTTTTCCCGGAGGGCACGAACTTTCTCCAGGTCACTAATATAAACCACATCTTCCCTGAGCCAATGGGGGAGGCAGAGGGGGATGTTAGAGGGCAGAGAGCAGGCTCTGTCATTGACACACCATTATTTTCTCTTAACCCTACAGGCCATTGCTATAGTCTTAGCGGATTGTAAATGGTCAATTAAAAAGGAGATGGTTGAAATGAATTAAACAAATGAAGTCACCGTTTCAGGAAACGTGTATACCCCAGAGCAGCTGCTTCCAACTCTCCAAAATTCTCCACCTCTAGGTCAAGTACCAAGAGAGAGGTCACAGGGACATAACAGGACATTAAGGATTTTGCCACTGACCCAAAGCAGAGTGCCTCTGGCAGAGCCCCAGAGTCTGAGTTCCAAGTAGACCCAGGGGAAAGGCATAAAACACCTTTCGAGGACAGTGTCTCCATTGCACAAGAAGTCAGGATCACCTGACCAATGGCGCTAACTTGGCCAATACACCCACTAGAGGCCCAGTCTCCGGTGCAAATTGGTTCATTCGCTGAGCCTCTCCTGGGGCCAGGCACAGTGAAAACACAGGTGAGGTCCCTGCTCTCCCGGCACTGACATTCTCGTTGGGGCAGGCAGCCCATGAACGGACCGGATAAACTTAGGTAGCGATAAAGCTATAAAGAGCATAAAACAGGAAGGTGGTGTCAACAGTGATGGCAGTTTTAGTTTGCGTGGGAAGAGGGGAGCTTTCATTCACTCAGCAGCTAAACAAGGTAGGAGGCCCGGGGGGTTACCAAAGAAATAGGAGTGGTGATTCTGTTTAAGGACCTTATGTGTAGCTGGAGAGGTGAGAGAAGTATGTAAGCGTTCAGAAGAAATTGTGAATATGCAAAAACCTACATGCAAACCTGCAAATACAGGACGTAAAGCCGTGATCAGGGCAAGCGACAGTGAGGAAGGACAGGTGTCTCAAGAAGATGAGACTCAGCAGCTGGGGATAAATTGTGCATCTGGTTGTATCTGGGGGATGGGGGCGTGGGAGGGAAGAGCCTTAGTCCTTAACGCTGAGCCACTGGGAACAGGGTCAAGATTTGGTCCTGGGCTGAGATTCCCAAGCTGAACTGTCAGGCAGAGGAGATAACAAGGTACCAGCCTGAAGTCAGATTTGGGAGGAAGGGCAGAAAGAGACACAATACCACCCTGGCCTCCAAAGCGCTGCCTGCCTCCCCTGGGGTCTTCCACCTCCCCCTCTTGCTGCTGCCATGCTGGCCTCTCGCCCACACTCACCTGGGCTCCACTGGCCCGTGGGGACTTTTGCATCTACCAGTTCCTCTGCTCAGAAAGTGCCTCTTTCAGATCCTCCCATGTCTGCCTCCATCTCGTCAACTAGGTCTTGGCTAAGCCATCCCCTCCTCTGCGAGGCTGTAGCTGATCCTTCCTCCGCAATCTCTCCCCATCCCCTCGCCCTCATATATTCTCTTCAGAGCACTTTACTATCTAGCCTCTTTTATTCCTTTATTTGTTTCCTTGTCTGTGTCTCCTTCTCCCCTCTAGAAAGTAAGTTCGGTTCGAGCAGGAAGTTGTATGCTTTGCTCCGCGTCCCCTCCCACTGTTGAAATGCCCCCTGGTGCAGAGCCAAAGCTGAAGAGACGCTTGTTGCTCGGAAGCTAAGTGCCTACTCTGCCCCCAGAATCAGGCTGGGTTCCTTCCATGATGATGACATCATATGACATCACATTTAATCCTCACGACAGTGCTGGGTGGCAGGTGTTGTCATGCTCACCTTACAGACGAGGAAACTGAGGCCCAGAAAAGCTAACCCACGCAGCATCGCAGGGCTAGTAAACAGCAGTGGAACCCAAGTCTGTCAAACCCTGAAACTCTCCATCCTTTTCTACCTCACTACTTTCTTTCCACAAGGAGAACGGGAAGTAAAATCAGGGACATAAAGGAGCTAAATCAGGTTAAGATTTTCAGACCACAGATAGGAAGGAACCCATGAAGGTCAGTCCAGCTGTCAGGTGAAGACCAGGAACCCCAGGGGTCAAGACCGGCCGAGGTAAGGATGGAACCCCTGGAACAACGCAGGACTGGGGAAGGAGGCTGCCAACAGAAAGAAGAGGGTAGGACCCTTTAATACCGAGCTGAACCAAGAGCCGTAAGCTAAGTACACCCCTGAGTACACCCAGTGCTACTTTCTCCTCCAGAGCTCCAACAAACAGGGGATAAGCAAAGAGTGGGGAAGGGGCACGTTCAACACAGAGTTGGTAAGATTCTGTCATAACTTAAGAACTGTGCACTTATTCTCGGTTCATGTCATTCCTAGTTTTGCGTGTTTAACTCTTTCTATTATAAACTTAGAAGGTAAGAGATGGTGGCTGCTTTCTCAAAAACTCCTTGGCAAAAATAAGAACTGAGAGTCCTTCCTCTTACAGTTTTACTATTTGAAAAATCCAAATGTTTAAGAACCAAGGCACTTTACACCACGGTGTTCCCACCCCCAGTGACAGAGGCCGCACACCGGGGGCTCCTGCGTCAGATTCAGCCCAAATACAGAGGTGTTTGGGTTTGGTCACAGTGGATTTTAACATCCTACGTTAACTGACAATATTTCCAATAGGAGAATTTATGTACAAATCTGGATTTCTGGCCTCTCTTTACAGCTCCAGGGATCTGGCTACACCGGGTGTCCACTCCCTCTGGAACGTGGAGCTGGGTGGTGGCGGCCCCCTGTTGGAGAGGCACGCTGTCATGTGCTCCCCTCCGCCTGCAGTAGGATATCTGGGTAGACTGCTGCGGTCATGGCAAAGGTGTCCATGTCTCTTGGCACCGTGCCCTTTCATTATCATCTTCGTACTCCTATGACTCCGGGCTTGCCCGTGTGACTCTCTCAGTGGGACCAGAGCAAATGTAAGCACAAGCGGAAGCCTGAACAGTG
Organism: Phocoena sinus; assembly: GCF_008692025.1. Classification (NCBI taxonomy): domain Eukaryota; kingdom Metazoa; phylum Chordata; class Mammalia; order Artiodactyla; family Phocoenidae; genus Phocoena; species Phocoena sinus. The sequence goes on from NC_045767.1 coordinate 74,731,170, forward strand.
CTTGCACATGGTGGCTTGTGTCCCTGGCTGCTGAGAACCCTGAGGCCACCGTGTGAACAAAGCAAGCTAGCCCACAGGAGGGGCCGTGAGCAGGCAAACTGAGCGCTCTGGCTGGTAACTCGGGGTTACCCCAGACCGGAAGGCCAAGCTAGACCATCCAGCCCCAGCCGAGCCACCACTGACCACAGTCGCCTGGATGAGCCCAGGGGAGACCAGAGGGAGAAACACCAAGCAGAGCCCAAACCAAGTTCTATTATTAAATCACTGTTGCCTTAAGCCATTAGATGAGGTGCTTTGTTACGCTACCTGATAGCACACCCGCCCTGGGTCTCACTCACTTAACTTAACACCTGCGTTATGAAAGCACTTGGGTCTGTGGCTCCTGCTTTAAGATATCGAAGACCCTTTCCACGGGCATATGTGTACACACACTCACGCACGCTCATTTATAGGTACCCGATTATTAAGTGACAGCAGGGAATTTAAATTGTTCCCTCCAGCCCCCAGGACAGCACCTGGCACACAGCTGGCCCTTAATAAATACCTTTTGAATGAATAAATGAATTCACAGATGTTCCCCTAAGTAACTTAATTTAAGAGGTAGCCTAGAGGTAGCCTAGTGCCAGGAACTTGGCACTAGAGGAATCCCCGAGATCATCTCCAGGTAGCATTAAGGATCCTTGAACCCCCATTGCAGCCAGGCCCCTGGCTTCCCAGACAGCCTGCTGTATCTGCTAAAATACAGCACATGTGAACTGACTCAGTGGGGATTGAGGTTTGACAGCGCTTATAATCACAACCTATTTGTCATTTGCGCTTGGCTTTTCGCTGGCGTTGACGGAGGTCTAGATGGCGAGGTGCTCTCCTACAACAGCCGAGGAGATACAGCGGAGCTGCGGGTGTTAGCTGAAGAACGGCCACCACGAGAGCTGGGTCCTGCTCGCCTACTGAGTGAGCTGTGACTGTTACTTTTCAAGGGATTAAAAAAAGGAATGCCTTGTGAACAAAACACTGGATACTCTGAATCCCCAGACATGAACACACATCATCCTTGCTTGACCAAGAGAGCCTGGTCAGCAGGGGAAACTGCCTCTCTCCTTCTACCATTTTCTGCTCATCGTTTCCTTTTTCAAAAAGAAGAGGTGTTTATTAAGTTAATCAAAGACACTATTCGGGGGAGATGCATAGCAGCCTGGAAACCATGACACTTGGAGAAATGGACAGCAACTCAGAATTGCAAACCTGGAAGTCCTAAATTTTAGTGCAGTTGCTTGCTTCGTAATTACTTCGTGACTGAGCCAGCCAGTCTGTCTAAACCCTAGATCGCGCATCTACAAGACGGGGGAAATGATATCCGCTCTGCCGACTTCGTAGGGGTTTTGAGACGATTAAATGAGAGGACAGAAGTGAAAATGTCATTCAAACGTTAATAAATACAGAATAAAACCTGGTAATGATCCATAGGCACAAATACAGGAAGAGAAATGAAATCTGTGCCAAGCCCTCCTACAAAGACACTATGAACCCATCGGAAGCCGTGGGTGGCAGGGTGGAGCACCAACACCAAACCATCAAGGGAGGAAACAGAGAGGAATCAGGACCAGATCAACAGGCTGGATCAGAAACACACAGATGTGGGGCTGGGGGGGAGCCCAGGCCTTCAAGGGGACCAAGACACAGAGATGCTGGGGGTCAGCCGCAGACGGTCCAGGGCATGGAACCGACAGCTGCCGTTGTGCCTTGCCCAGCCCCCAGGGTTCCTTCCCGGCTTTCCTCTGGAGGAGCTCCCCGCTCCCTCATTGTGTGCGCCATGCCCACAGCCTAACCAAGCGCTTTCCCTGTGGCCGGACCTAGTCCAATCACATTCCACTTGCCGGGAGTAGAAATCTTTACTGGAATGACACAAGGATGGGGAATATTGGGGGTGGATATATTTCTAGAGAGCACCCTGAAAGACCATTCCCGAGTCCAGCTACCGAAATCTGCAAGGCTGCCTTGTTTTCAGTCCTTTCTGAGGCCTAATTGCTCTGATAAATCAACCTTTCCTTGAGTCTATGAACCACCCAGAATCCTTCCAATGTTTTCTCTTTTACTTTTTCTATTTTCTTTTCTTCTTTTTTTTCTCTTAAGTTAACCAGAGTTCAGGACTTCCCTGGTGGCGCAGTGGTTAAGAAACCGCCTGCCAATGCAGGGGACATGGGTTTGAGCCCTGGTCCAGGAAGATCCCACATGCTGCGGAGCAACTAAGCCCGTGCGCCACAACTACTGAGCCTGCGCTCTAGAGCCTGCATGCCACAAATACTAAAGCCCGCGGACCTAGAGCCCATGCTCCACAACAAGAGAAGCCACCGCAATGAGAAGCCCGCACACCGCAGCGAAGAGTAGCCCCCGCTCGATACAACTAGAGAAAGCCCGCACGCAGCAACCAAGACCCAACGCAGCTATAAATAAATAAATTTATTAAACAAACAAACAAACAAAAGTTAACCAAAGTTCATTTCTGCTGCTTATAAGTAAATAAGCAAATGCAAACAATCCAGGCATCTACCTAAGGTCTAGCTACATAGAAGGGGACAGGTGTCTTGCACACCTTATTGCTCTTGGTGATGTTGACCTCCCCTCTCTGGCCTACCCTGCTTGCTTCTGTGAATTTTCTGACACAATCTGAGAAAATTGTTAGGCCCCTGAACAGGGAGTTGTGGAAAGACAAGGGCATAAGGTGAATCCAGGCTTAAAGCCAAGCTGCTACCAGAATCTAAGAACAGAGATGGGGCTAAGCAGTGCCGCTCCCTCATAACTAGTGCAGACCAAATCGTCATTAGCACATCCTGACTAACTTTACACTCCACAACCTCAAGAGAACCTGAGGAAAGCCACAGTGAGAGAAGTGAGGCAGCATGGAGTGTGGCTAAGGGACTGCCAGGGCCCAAAGCCTTGTTCTGCCTCTCAGGAGCAGTGTGACCTTGGAAAAGTTACTTAACCTCTCTGTTCCATTTTTACCCCCTCTCTAAAATGGAAATGATAATAACACATATGCCTATCTCATGGAGCTGTTATGAGAATAAAATATTTTGGTATTTGTAATGTACCTAGGATCATGTGTGGCACCTAGCAAGGGCCGTATAAGGCTTTGTTAAAATAAATAATCAATGTTTCCCCTAAATCAGAGTTGGGAACCTGAGGTGGTTTATTTAGCCTGGAGAGGAAGTCTTTCAAAAAAGACAAGAAAACCTCTCAATAGCAAATATGAACTTTGCCGAGCTAACCACATGCCATTTGACATTGAGAAGAGGATCAAAGGAAATTAGCCAACAGGGCCTTTGGGTCATGGTTGTTTGGGGTCAGTTCTATCAATTGACCCTTATTGATTTTGTTTGAGAAGAGGAGGACAAGACTCCCCCAAGGGTAATGAGGCTTTGGCCCACTGGTCCATGCAATGACAAGCTATCTTAAAACGCAGAGGGGACAGCCCCACCCCCTCAGATTTGGGGACTCCATGCGTTGGTCATTTGTGTGTGTTGCTTGGTAGTCAGGCATACTTATGGGCTCCATCCTTCTCTCTTTTTTGCCATCTCAGCCACTCACTTCCTGCCTCCCCTGATAGTGGGATGCCCTTTTCCCTTGGTGATGGGCACACAGGTGGCAATGTGGGGAGCTGCAGCCCAGCCGCCACGCTGCAGGGGAATCTCCCTGGCTCATGGTTAATGCCTCCTTTTCCAAGGAGCCAATGCTCCAGCCATCACTCAAGGATGGAAAGTCCCTGCCAGCTCAGTCTCTCTGGTTTTTGTTGGCATATTCTAGCCCTCTGCTCAGTGAAGATGGATTGTAGCACGAAGGCCAGAGAAAGGGAACAAAAAGGGGGAATGTCAATGGTGATACGAGAAAGGACAAGTGAATTACTAGAACTAGACTTGCTCTTGGCATCAGCTCCCACTTAATTGTTCCTGTTTGGCTAGAAGTATTTGTGGTTTGGCCTGTCGGCACTTACTTCTTGCTTCTCTGTCTGATGGTTTTCCCTGACCTACTTGCTGAAAGATGCTTGGGCAGAGAATCTTTCTCTCCACTGACTTAGATGCTGAAGTGGGGGATCTGCTGGTGGTAGGACCGTCAGAGGGCTTCCTTTACTCCTGCTTTGTTCCCACTGGGTCTCCAGAACCATCCCATTTCCTGGCACACATGAGCCTCCCTGGCCATGGCCTGCACACCCGGTCAGTCTCAAATTCCCCCATATTCCTCTCTCCAAATATCTTCCATTTGCTCTCCATTCCTGGCCAATGCACATTTCCCAGCCTTTGTTAGGGTTATTTTAAGACCTTCAGAGACCCTAAGTGTTCTTACTTCTGGAGGCTTCACCCCACATCAAAGCAGACATCCTAAGCTGTGTCCACTTCCATCATTGAATATAATTTCCATTTAATGACAGATGAATTGAGTTGCATATGTCTGACATATGATTACTTTTTATAGATATTTAATTAAACATTTTAATTGCAATTTCGCAGCTTTTTATATTTCAGAACCAGAATTTTTTTCAAAAGGAAAACACTTTTCCTGTCCTATGAAAATCTCATAGGCCCTAGATGTTGTGCCTGCAGTAGATTAAATGGTCCTGTTCTTCAACCAAAGGCAGTGGCTGGAAAGCTAACCAATCTCCTATAGTTTGGGAAACTAAGCAGTACATAAGTCCCCCACATACGAACCTTCAAGCTGCGAAATTTCAAAGCTGCGAATATGCCCAGAGAAAGGACGAAGAGAGACAAGAGGAAGAAGAAGTAACTGAAGAACCAAAGAAATTCATGACTCAGGGAATGGAAAGGGGATTTTCTTTACGTGAGGAGGCCCCGTTAGTTTTTGAGACACAGGAGCCAAACGTAGAACGGTACACGAAGGTTGCAACAGCCGTTCACAATGCAAACCAGTGTCACTGTTCAGAATGCAATTCGTCATCTATGATGAGGAAAAAAGAGCTATGACCCAGACATCACTGGATCGTTTTTTCAAGAGGGTAGATAGAATGAATCCAGCAAGGGACCAGAACCTGTGCCATCGACGTCAGGCGTGAGTGAAATTGCAGCTCGCCCTCCGTCTCTTATTGCTGACGATCCTTCAGCTCTACCATCTCCCACCTCCTCTCCCTCCTCCTGTCAGTAACTCTTCTGGCCTCTTCACTCGATGCCAGTCCCTGTATGCCAACTGTTGTACTTCACTACTGTACTTTCCAAGGTTTTCTTTATTTTTTGTGTTTGTTTTTTATGTATTATTTGTGTGAAAAGTATTATAAACCTATTACAGTACAGTACTATATAGACGATTGTGTTAGCTGGGTACCTAGGCTAACTTTGTTGGACTTACGAACAAATTGAACTTATGAACGCACTCTCAGAACAAAACTCTTGTACGTAGGGGACTTACTGCACATTTAGAAATGGTAAATTTGCACTTACCGTGGGATTTTGCTGATCTTAGGGTAAGGAAAACTGTATAGGGAAGAGAATATAACTAATGAGGTAAAGATTACACATCTGATTTTATTATCATCATCAAAGATTATTATCAATCTTAACAACTACCCCTTATAAGTATTTACTGCTTACTAGAGATTTTGTATATATCATCTCAGCTAAACTTATAACCTTACACAATAAATATTATCTACATTTTACTAATGAGACAACTAGGGCTGATGGAGTAATGAGAGGCACAGGTGAATTTGACCCTTGGTCCAAGCGACTTCACAGCACACGTTTTCTGCCTCACCATGCTGTCTGGTACTTTCTTGTACTAAAATCATCAGACAAGGTAGGCCCATATGTACCTGTGATGGTTAATGTTGTGTGCCAGCTTGATGGGGCCGTGAGGTGCCCAGATATTTGGTGGAATGTTATTCAGAATAAGTCTGTGGGAGTGTTTTTGGATGAGATTAACATGTAAATTGATAGACTGAGTAAAGCAGATTGCCTTCCCTAATGTAGGTGGGCCTCATCCAATCAGATGAAGGCCTAGATAGAATTTAAAAGGCTGACCCTCCCCTGAATAAGAGGGAATTCCTCTTACCTAACTACCCTCAAGTTAGGACTTTTTTTTTTTTTCTGCCTTTGGATTTGAACTGAAATATTGGCTTTTGAGTCTGGAGCCTGCTGTCCTTCAGATGGGAATTTACACCATTGGCCCTGTTAGTTCTCAGGACTTCAAACTTGGACTAGAACTGCATATCCGCTCACTTGGGTCCCTGGCTGGCCAATTACTGATCTCGGGATTTGTCAGCCTCCATAATTGCATGAATCTCTTTATTATAGGTTCATTTCTCTGAAGAATTCTGACTAATATGACACCCCAAGCCTTCAGTCTCTCCTCATAACACATTCTACTATAGGACTTCTGCAAACACCATATGTCAGGAAGCAGTATCTGGAGGACAAGGTTTCCAACTGCAGCTCCTTCCTCCTCTCAGGAAAAAAAAAATGAGGCATTAATCATGGTATTATTATTTTATTTTATGTAAAAAAAAAAAGAGAGAGAGTTGCCCAGCCCAAATTTTAGCTGGCAGAATTAGGATAATAGTTTCTACCTAATCCAACAGAAGTGTGAAAAAACAAGGCAGCAAGGGCTAGGGGAAGTGGTAATCATATCTCTCACTTGGGGTTTGGGGCTTATTTTGAGATTTATTGTGTTTATGTTTATGTGAGGAGGATAGGATACTACTGGAAATTACAGGCAGGGCAAACTATCCTTCTCGGGCAGGACTCCACTGCAGACATCCTTACCTGCTTCCAAAATCTATCATCAAAATCAAATATAATGTACGTAGAATAATTATGTAATAGATGAGTTGAGTTGCAATTGACTAGCTGACATATTATTGCTTTTTGATAGATATTTAAATAAATATATTTAATTGTGGCTACTTTCAGTTCTTCTAGTCAAACAGAGGACAGATACATAGCTTAGGGCAGGAGAAACTAGCTCTGTGTGTGTATAATACAGAGACCTGGCTTTGGCAACGTCACACTTCATCCCAGAAATAGCAGGTGTCAGAGCCCCCATTACCACCTGGGTGGAAAGGAAGGCAGTGTTATACGACCCACAGAGGAGAGAGGATTCTGGTCTTCATTCCCAGCTCGCAGCTCTGGCTTAGCACCTAATGTGGCACAGCTTGGTCTGATGACCAGGATTATGCTCATAGTTTTTCTATGCTGAGACCAAAAGACGCTAAAGGCAAAGAAAGGAGGTGTCTTGCCCAAAGACATCCAAGTGATGATGATGATGACGACGAGAAGGAGGAAGAGGACAATTTTACTCACTCCTGCTCCATGTACATGCATATACGATTCCTGACCTTCATAACAATCCTGTGAGGTAGACGTAATCATCCTCCTCTTATGGTTGAGGAAACTCAGGCTAAGAACGATTGATTAATGTGATCCTAGTCACATAGTTTCTCGTGGTTGAGATGAGATTTGAACCCATATCTGCTTAGCTCCAAAGTCTTCATACTACTGTTGGATATGTTTCTTTTTTTCACCCTATATATAAAAATAAACGAGATGGCTAAGCCAATCTGAATTGACTGTCCAGCAGCCAATCTCTCTTCCGTGGAATTGTGGATTACATTACCCCAGAGTTAGTAATTGGTGGAGAAGCGTTTTTCCGAGACTTCTGTTTTTGACTCCAACTGTCATGGTGGTTACCGGAGGCTGACGTAATGCAGCTTTCATTGGTTTGTCAGGGAGCCTTAAAATTACCCTGCACTCCTCTCCAAGATCATGTCTCACGGCCTCCAAATTGAAGACTGGGCCACTTTAGCTCCTACTCGTGTCTTTCCAACACTGCTTTCCAGCACCATTTCTGGCTGGGGAAGGCTATGGTTTTAAATATACTTTTGCATTTTAACTGTCTTGCCCTGTCTGATCAGGCCAAGCTGTGGCCACAATTGTGTATAATTAGTTAACTTCACTCACTGTCTCTTGTGTTTACAGTTCTCTGCCCAATTCCAAGTGACAAATGGCTGTCCAAAGCCATGGGCTTGACCCCAGGTGACCCTGTGTTTGATTGCCTTCATCCCAGTGCACGGGTCAGCACTCAGAGATTCCCATAGCTCTTGCTCAGCTGGTAATTGATTTCCATGTGAATTCATGGGCCAGTTGGCAGAACTGGGCCATTGGGCACATTGACAGCACAGGCAGGAGGCAGCCTAGGGCAGCCACCACTTTAGAGCATGTCACTGGCATATTGACTTCAAATAAAGACCTGTACTTAAGGGGACATTGCCCACCCAGTGCCAGGAAGGTAAAAATGCTTACTAAGGATTCATATCCCAAGGTTCCCAGACTTCTGAAAGCAGAAATTCAATGGGCAATTCCCAAGTAATAGGACAGGAGTTTCCCCAGTTTTCTTTTCAGCCTTTTGTTTGGCTTCTGTGCTAGCTGATGCCAATCAACTGTCAACAAGTGAGGAGTAATGCCTAGGTCACACTTCTGTTTTCCATCTGTTTATTTATGCATCATTAATACCTCCACTTTAAGAGTTGTTAATGTATCAAGACAATGTTTGTTCAAGCTCAGTAAAGTGCAGTGAAGAGGGAAGGGTCCTAGATAAGAAGTTGGAGGGCCGGACCTGGGTCTTAGACCCCCCTCTGCTTCTGATTGGATGTGTACTTCACCTCTGGCCTCAGTTTCTTCATTAGTGAAAGAAGGAGGAGGAGAAGGAGAAGAAGAAAGAGGAGGATGAAATAAAAAGGGAGGGAAGGAGAGAAGAAAGGAAACGAGAGAGGGAGGGAGGGAGGGAAACAGGAAGGAAGAAAAGAAGAAGAAAGAAAGCAGCTGGACTAGATAAATGATTTCAAAATTTCCCTCCAGCTTCCTGCTTTGTGTATTTCAAAGTATGTTATCAGGTGAATAAACATTTTAAATTGTTATGTCCTCTTGATGAATTGAGTCCCTTATCATTATAAAGTGACTTTCTTTATCACTGGAAATATTCTTTGCTCTGAAATTTACTATCAATATAATGATTCCAGCTTTCTTTTGATTAGTGTTAACATGGTATACATTTTTCCAACTTTTTTATTTTTCATCTATTTGTTCTTCATATTTAAACTACGTTTTTTGTAGGAAGTTTATAGTTGGGTCTTTTTTTCCCTCTGCCTTCTAGCTGGGATATTTAAACCATTTACATTTAATGTGATAATTGATATGGTGTTGGATTTAAATCTATCATCCTATCTGTTCTTTGTTTCATTTTTGCTCTTTTTTTTTTTTTTTTTACTTCTTTTGGATTTCATCTTTTTAGCTATAACTCTTTGTTGTGTTATGGTAATTGTTCATTAGAGGTTATAGTATATATCTTCAACTTATCATATTCTACCTTCAAGTGATATTATTCCACTTCACATATAGTATAAAAACCTTACAATAGTATACTTCCATTTCTCCCCTCCCAACTTTTATACTATTGTTGTCATACGTTATGCTTTTACTTATGTTATAATCCCCATGTTAATACATTGTTATTTTTTAAACAATCAATCGTTTCTCTTCTTTTAAATATCTATTTATTTATTTACGTGGCTGCGCTGGGTCTTAGTTATGGCATGTGGGATCTTCGTTGTGGCACGCGGGATCTTTTAGTTGCGACATGCAGGATCTAGTTCCCTGATCAGGGATTGAACCCAGGCCCTCTGCATTGGGAGCATGGAGTCTTAACCACTGTAGCACCAGGGAAGTTTCCAATTGTTTCTTAAAGAGATTTAAACAAGAAAAAAATCCCTATATATTAATATTTACTTATGTAGTTGCCATTATCAGTGCTCTTCATTCTTTTGTGTATATCCTTTTTCCACTTGGTACCATTTTCCTTCTGCCTGAAGGACTTCCTTTAACATTTCTTGTAGTGCCAGGACTGCTGCTCCTAAATTCCTTCAGTTTTGTAATTCTTAGAAAGAATATCTGCTGTCATTCTTACCTATGCTTCTCAGTACATAATGTTTTTTTTCCTCTGGCTTTTTAGAATGTTTTTTCTTTAACACTGGTTTTGAATAATTTGATTATGATGTTACTTGGTCTAGTTTTCTTCATGTTTCTTCATGTTTCTTGGGTTAACTGGTCTTCTTGGATCTGTGGGTTAATAGTTTTTGTCAAATTTGAGACATTTTCAGCCACTGTTTACTCAAATATCTTTTATTTTCCCCCCCTCTTTCTTTTGGGGACTCCATTTACACATATATTAGGCTTCTTGAAGTTTTCCCACAGATCTTTGATGATTATTTCATTTTTAAAAATTATTTTATCTTTCAGTGTTTTATTGTGGATAGTTTCTATTGCTATGTCTTCAGGTTCACAAACGTTTTCTTCTGAAACATCTAATCTGCTATTAATCCCAGTGTATTTTTAGCATTTATGGTAATTTTCATCTCTAAATGTTCTATTTGAGTCTCTTATACCATCCACGTCTTTAACTTTTGAACACATGTTCTATGTTATAATTACTATCTTAATATCCTTGACTGTTCATTCTAACATTTTTATCAGTCCTGGGTCAATTGCAGTTGACTGATTTCTCTCTCCCCATTATGGGTCATATTTTTATGCTTTTTTGCATGGCTGATAATTTTTGTTTAGATGAGAGTCATTGCAAATTTTACCCTGTTGGGTGCTGAATATTTTTATACTCCTATAAATATCTTGAGCTTGTTTGGGGGCACATTTAAGTCAGATGGAAAGAGTTTGATCTTTTGGGTTCTTGCTTTAAGATTTTTTAGCTAGGGGCAGAGATTGCTCATTTTAGAACTAATTATTTCCCACTTTGAAGGCAAGAGTCTTCTGTGTACTAAAGAACTCACAAAGCTCAAAGAAAACCATCCAATTTAAAAAAGAGAAAAACATTGAACAATTGAGCAGACACTTCTCTTATCTATCAATCTATACAAATGGCAAAAAGGCAGATAAAAATGTTCCCAACATCATTAGTTATTAGGGAAATGCAAATTAAAATCACAATGAGATGCCCCTACACACCTATTAGAACGGCTAAAAATTTTTTTAAACTGACTATATCAACTGTTGGTGAGGATGCAGAAGAATAAGAACTCTCTTATACTGCTGGTGGGGATGTAAAATGGCACAACCACTTTGCAAAACGGTTTGGCCGTTTCTTAACAAGTTAACCATATATCTACCATATGATCTAGCCATTCTACTCCTAAGTAATTACTCAGAAGAAACGAATGAGTGCATATATCCCACAAAAGTTTATACATGAATGTTCAAAGGAGTTTCGTTTGTAACAGCCCCAAACTGGAAACCACCCAATGTCCATCAACAAGTGAATAAACAACCTGTGGTTAGCTATACAGTGAAATACTACCCAGCAATAAAAAGGAATGAACTATAGATACACTCTGCAACTTGAATGGATTGCAAAATAATTACGCTGAGTGAAAGAAACCAGACAAAATAAGAATACGTACTGTATGATTTCATTTATATCATATTCATGAATATGCAAACTACTGTAAAAGAAAACAGATCTATGTTTCCTTGAGGGCCTGAGGATAGGAGGGATCTGGAGGAGGAAGGAGAAATAGGAGAGAGGAATTGCAAAGGAGCACAAGGAAACCTTGGGGGGGAGGCTATGTAGGTGTTATTTTGATAGTAATGATGATTTTAGAGGCGCATACATATGCCCAAACTTACCAAATTGTATACTTTAAACATGTGGAGTTTACGGTATTTCAGTTATATCTCAATAAAGCTGTCAAAAAAAAAAAGAAAACCACAAGCAGTGACTTAAAGTGGGCTTCCACTGTCCAAATTTAGGACAACCTGTGCAGGAAAAGAAATAGTAATGGCATTGGATAGAATAAAAAAAAATTATTCATGAGTCCATAGCGACATCCAAAAAGAGAGAAAGAGAGAAAAAGAGAAGTAGGAGGAAGCAAATGTGATGGAGGCTCTTCTTTACAAAAGAATGTCAGCCAACAAACAGAAAGAATGATGAAATAAGAAAATCACTATTTGTCTACTCCCAGTTTAATAATGGATTCAGGTAAGGAGGAACGATAGATGCCAAAATATGGGGTGAAGTCAGCTCTATAAATATTAGCCTACTCATCAAGATAAGATTAAATTACACTCAAGTATTCTGCTTTTAAAAGCAGGAAAGTATGTATTGCTTCAGCTCTGCTTTAATTGCTCCTCAAACAATTTGTCTGTTTGTTATTACTGATTCACTAACACAATTGCTTGATTCATGCCTGAATTCCCACTAGACTGTATGTACCAAGAAAGAGAGGATCTGGTCCTTATTTGCTCATCAGACTTTAACAGGGTACCTGGTAAGAGCTAGTTAACTACTTCTGAAATGAATGAGTGAGTGAATGAATGAAGACAACAGACTTATAGTCAACACCATTTTAACTGAACTGCCCTGTGTTACAGCTAGCTATTAGCTGCCCTTGTAAATGCCATGAGGGCAAAAACCTGGCCTATTCTTGTCATAGATTTAGCTACAACCCCTAGAACAGCACCTGGCACATAGTATGCTTTCAGTAAATATTTGCTGAACTAACAACTTAGAATGGGTATCTCCATCAGACTGTAAACTTTGTGAGGGCAAAGACAATCTTTGAAATCCTTCTTTGAAATCCTTCCACAACAAGCACAGAGCTCTGCACATAGTAGGGGCTCAGTAAATACGTGAGAAGGAGCAAATGAATGAATGATGAACAGTTGAATTCCATCCATACTTTCTTACTAAACTGAGTAAAGACCACAAACATTCAAAGGAGAAGCTGCTCAGGGAAGGTGGAAGTGGAAAGGGCTTTGGGAGACAGCACTGACAGCAGTGTGGATGGAAGGTCAAGCTGGTTGGGGTCCAGCCTGCTGGCAGAGGAGTGGGCCCCTGAGAGCCCCACCTGCCGTGGTCCCTTCCTCTCTGCAGCCCCTAGAGCTGGACGCATTCTGACTTTGCCAGGAAAGTGCCATCCACAAACTCCCACTTCCCCTCCAGAGAGTCCACGGTCAAGTGTTTCGTATTTGGCAGCCGGGCTGACTGAGCCAGCAAAGGCTCCAGGAGGAGGGCTCTGTGGAGTTCGGCAAGCAGGGGGTCACCTTTACTTAGTCTGTGAAAGGAAACAGTCTAGAAGAAGAAAGACCATCATCCAGAGAGTCATCAACAGCCCAGGATTCTTTCTGGAGATTTGAATTTGAAAGTGGAGGTTTCATTAAAACACCAACCAAATTTAAAGAAAAAAAATGAAGCAGAGAAATCCAAGCTAACCTTTCTGCTAATGATCTTATAATTTAAGGGAGTATTACGCTCTGAAATGGGGCCTTGTCTGAGAGAATCACAGAACTGTATTGTTCGTATGCCCTGTGATTTGTTTTGGACACAGCGCTGCCTGCCACTGCATCTCAAATCTCATTAGAGCAAGTGCTGCTGGAACAAGAAACTTGTCTACAATCAGAACTACAGACAAAGGTTCACTCATTTAAGTTACACTTTCAACAACTAAATTCCAGTATGGTGAAAGCATTCTTTACCCAGAGTTTATAGTACTGAGTTTGAACTCATCCAAGCTCTTAAGTTCAGAGCTTCCAACAAAAGGAAAAGGCAACCTACCACAATCCTTCATTCCCACCTGCAACCCTGTGGGAGAGCCCTGACAGACTAAGAAAAACTCCAGTTTGATTCAGGCTGGATCGGAGTCGATTACTAAGCCACCCAAAGAGAGCAGCAGTTCCTACTCTATTAGATCACTGAAGAGAAAAAAAAATGCCTTATCCCCTTGCTACCCAAACTGTAGATCTTGAACCAGCAGCATCAGTATCAGCTCAGAATTTTTAGAAATGAAAATCTTTGTGACCTTAGATTAGGCAATTGTTGCTTAGATATAACACTAAGAGCACAAGCTACAAAAGGAAAAGTGGATAAAGGAGATATCATCAAATTTATGCTTCAAAGGACACTATCAAGAAAATGAAAAGATAACCTCCAAAATGAGAGAAAATATTTGCAAATCATATATCTGATAAGGATCTAATATCCAGAATATATAAAGAACACTTACAACTCAACAATGAAAATACAGGGAAGTTCCCTGGTGGCCTAGTGGTTAGGATTCTGGGATTTCATTGCTGTGGCCCAGATTCGATCCCTGGTGGGAGAACTGAGATCCTGCAAGCCACACAGTGCAATCAAAAAAAAACAAAACAAAAACAAAAACAGTAAAAAGACAATGAATGTTTTTAATGTGCAAAGGATTTAAATAGACGTTTCTCTAAAGAAGATATATAAATGGCCAAATAAGCACATGAAAAGATGCTCAACATCATTAGTCATTAGGGAAATGCAAGTCAAAACCACAGTGAAATGCCATTTCGCACCCACTGGAATGGCTATCACACACACACAAATAATCAGACAATAACGAGAGTTAACAAGGACGTGGAGAAAGTGGAACTCTCACGCATTGCTGGTGGGGATGTAAAATGGTGCGGCCACTTTATAAACTAGCTTGGGAGTTCCTCAGAAAGGTAAACATAGAGTTACCATATGGCCCAGCAATTCCACTCCTAGGTATATAGCCACCAGAATTGAAAACATATGTACACACAACTTGTACACAGAGATTCATATTAGCATTATTTATTATAGCCAAAAAGTGGAAACAATCCATTTGTTCATTAATTAATGGATAGAAAAACAAAATGTAGAATGGAGTCAGCCATCAAAAGGAATGAAGTACTGATACATGATGCAATATTCATGAACCTTGAAAACATTACGCTTAGTGAAGGAAGCCTGACACAAAAGGCAGCGTGTTGGACCATTCAACTTACATGAAATGTCCAGAATAGGCAAAAATCCACAGAGACAGAAAGTAGTTTAGAGTTAGTCAGAGACTGGAGGGAGGGGAAGCAGGGAGGAACTACCAACGGGTACAAGGTTTCTCTTTGGTGTGAGGAAGATGTTCTGGAATTAGACGGTAGTGATGGTCACAAACTGTGTGGATATACTAAAAATCACTCAATGCTACACTTTAAGTGGTGAATTTTATGGTAGGTTAATTATATCAGAATAAAAATTAAATAAAAAGAAAGAAAATGTAGGCCCCAACTCAGACTCCCTGCATTACTATCTATATTTTAACAAGATCCTCATATAATATGAATGCACATTAATGTTTGAGAAGCACTCCTCTAGCACACTGGATCCCATACGTGGCTAAAATTTGGAATCACCCAGGGAGATTTCAAAACTGCTCCATGGCCTGGTAAGTTGTCTTTCTGTGTCTTATCTGCCCAACTCACATACAAGCCCATGAGATGTGTGGGGTGGACCTCATGGCCCTTGATGGTTAGCACTATTTACAAGACATCTCTCGGTTCTCAAGCACACTTATTGCTTCATTTAAGAGCAAGGACTCTGGGCCAGGTTACCTCATTCAAATTGTAGCTGTGCCACTGATTAGCAGTGAAACCTTGAACAAATGACTTATCTTCTCATGCCTCAGTTTTCTCATTTGTAAAATGGGGATAATAATACAGCTACTTCATATAGGAATAAATTACTTCATATATATAAAGCACTTAGAATAATACCTGGTATAGAGTAAGTATTATGTATATGTATTAGATATTATATAAGCAAATATCCTTTTATAAAATATTTATTGTATGGTATGTTATTATACATTGTATATTATTATTATGTATATAATACTAGCAACTATGGAACCCTGACCATGTGTGCAGGCACCGAGCTTGTGTTTTACATTATTTTATACAATTATCCCAATTATTCTAAAAGATAGGAATTCATTCAGCAAATAGTTATTAAGCATCTGTCAACCATACACCTGACCCAGATGTGAAACTGAAGTCAGTTCAGGTTGCTATAACACAATACCACAGACCGGTGGTATTATAAATAACAGAAATTTCTTTCTTACAGTTCTAGAGGCTGGGAATTCCAAGATCGAGGCATTGGCATGTTTGGTGTCTAGCGAAGGCTCACTTCCTGCTCCATAGACATAGATGGCGGCCTTCTTGCTGTGTCCTGACATGATGGAAGGGGTGAGGGAGACTCTGTGGAGTCTCTGTTATAAGGGCACTAATCCCATCATGAGGGCTCCACCCTCATGATCTAATCCCCTCCCAAAGACCCCACCTCCTAATAGCATCAAGTTTGAGGTTAAGATTTCAACATAGGGATTCTGAGGGGACAGGAACATTCAGTCCATAGCACCGGGGAAGTTAAGAGACCCACCCAGGGTCACAGAGCGTATGAGCAGGGAAGCCCAGCCTGACTCCAGAATTTTGGTTCTTGCCTATCACCTTCTGTGGCCTCCCTTCAAAAGCATACAACTTGGTAGGAGAAATGCAAAGACAAGTGGCCAACTGGGTACAGGCACGTGCGGGAAGGAGGCCTGGGGATGCCCAGCAAGGACATTTGGGGTGGCCCTGTGTGTGGCACTAACAGAGATTGGTGCACTGTGGGGGGAGGAGGGGCAGGCAGAGGGTCTGCTGTGATCACGCTCCTTCTTTCAGTGCATGAAACCCCTCCGGGAACACAAAGGCGAGTGTGCAGTCTTCTCTATGAGCCGGGCAGACGCCCGTGTTCCAGAAGGCCCCGTGTCATGAACAGGACAGCAGCAGCTCCCACGGTCAGTGCCGGCCTCAGCTCCCAGGACACACAGAGCTTGTCGCCCGGTCTGCCAACGCCTCAACCACCGAAGCAGAGCCACAAAGCCTCACCTAAGCTCCCACCTCCCCCCGATTGGTCTGCCTCTTTTCTTGGGGACTTTATGCTTTAATGCTGCTGAATGCAGAAGAAAAGAGAAATTTGAACACAACCCAAAATGACTGTGAACAAGTTGCCCAAATTCGCCATTGTCCCATGTCCTCACAGAACCCCCAACCTCAACTGCAGATCACCTCAAACTGCCAGAAGTTCTCTCTGTCCCTTTCCAAAAGCCTGAAAAACAAAGTCCCTCATGGACTCGACTCCTGCCATTATTCAAACACAAGCGATGTTTAAATAATCACTGTTCGTCTATATTCGGATTTCAAAGTGGACTTCCCCCCCATCCAGATGTTACAGCTTATGTGACTGTCTTCGTTCAGAGAAACAGTGCGGAGGACCCAGCCTCTGGGACACTTTTCTATAACTCACCACTCGGCTGTTCTCTTTCCAAAAAAAAAAAAAACCAAGGACTGTTTTTGATGTAAAACACTAGTTCGTTTCGGAACTGTGGCATTTCTCCTTGCTAAACTTTCTCCTCACTTACCTTGCCCAGCCAAAAGGCTCTCTCCTAATGGAATTGCTGGAACCACTTACCCTCCATTAAAATGCTAATCTGTTTCAGAGGGGAGGGAAGAGAGAGAGAGATAACTGAGTGGGTAAATGGACTCAGAAAGAATGAAAGATTGTGAAGACATCCCCGTGTGCGTGTGTGTGTGTGTGCGCGCACACGCGCGTGTGTTTGGGGGCATGGTAGGCAGAGAGTAGGCAGGGAGATCAGAATCATATTTTGGCAGCATTTTCACAAAACAAGGAATCACCAGTCTAGCTACTTGATTAAATCATAATCACGTTGGGTTTGATCTAATCTTGACTTTAAGAGTTTTGCATGGGCACCAGGATTGGAAGTCAATGGGACATGGGTCTATGTATGACTCTCTTTCTTAAGTTTGTTATGATTAGATCAACT
Organism: Phocoena sinus; assembly: GCF_008692025.1. Classification (NCBI taxonomy): domain Eukaryota; kingdom Metazoa; phylum Chordata; class Mammalia; order Artiodactyla; family Phocoenidae; genus Phocoena; species Phocoena sinus. The sequence goes on from NC_045767.1 coordinate 74,748,880, forward strand.
ATGGGCTTTTATAAAAATAAAAATTTTCAAGTAAGCACTAATCAACTCACCACATTAAGGTAGTGACTCTTTCGGTCCTCATGTCCTTTCCACGCTGTTAAACATATTGCCTGGATATGCTCTATCTGATCTGATTCCAGAACACCCAGTCAAGCCTGGGTGCAGGAGTTGGTGGTTTGGGGGGCAGGGGAAGAGCAGTCAGGTAGAAAACTCATCAAGTCAAAATACCTGTGTTCGTAGCCTGGCTTCATCAGTCACCAGCCTTTATCATTGGAACAAATCACATAACTTCCATGAGTAGAGGCTTTCTTCTTCTCTAAAGGGAGTATAACACGCCTAATTTGTAGGGAAGATGAGTGATAATATGTAAAAAGTATAGTTATTTTTATAATCTATAATTTTCCCTGGTTAGTGTTTAATTGAGGTATACAGACCATTTGCTTTCTTCTTGTTTCACCTAGCCATGCTGTTAAATGCACACGCACAGTCTTTCCACAAATGTTTGTACTATAGAGTAGCATTCTTGCATCACAGATCAAAAGACTAAAATAAATTTTCTTCCTAAAAGTAATAGAAGGCACAGCCATTGCTCTGACAGAGAGCAGCTGCATAAAAGAATAATGGACACAACAATGACAATGACTTTTTTTTTAACATCTTTATTGGAGTATAATTGCTTTACAATGGTGTGCTAGTTTGTGCTGTATAACAAAGTGGATCAGCTATATGCGTATGTATATCCCCTCCCTCTTGCATCTCCCTCCCACCCTCCCTATCCCACCCCTCTAGGTGGTCACAAAGCAGGGATCTCCCTGTGCTATGCAACTGCTTCCCACTAGCTATCTATTTTACATTTGGTAGTGTATATATGTCAATGTTACTCTCTCATTTCGTCCCAGCTTACCCTTCCCTCTCCCTGTGTCCTCAAGTCCATTCTCTATGTCTGTGTCTTTGTTCCTGTCCAGCCCCTAGGTTCATCAGAACCCTTTTTTTTATTTAGATTCCATATACATGTGTTAGCATTATGGGATTTGTTTTTCTCTTTCTGACTTCCTTCACTCTGTACGACAGACTCTAGGTCCACCAACCTCACTACAAATAACTCAGTTTTCTTCCTTTCTATGGCTGAGTAATATTCCATTGTATATACATGCCACATCTTCTTTAACTATTCATCTGTCAGTGGACACTTAGGTTGCTTCCATGTCCTGGCTATTGTAAATAGTGCTGCAGTGAACATTGTGGTACATGACTCTTTTTGAATTATGGTTTTCTCAGGGTATATGTCCAGTAGTGGGATTGCTGGGTCCTATGGTAGTTTTATTTTTAGTTTTTTAGGGAACCTCCATACTGTTCTCCATAGTGGCCGTATCCATTTACATTCCCACCAACAACAGTGCAAGAGGGCTCCCTTTTCTCCACACCCTCTCCAGCATTTATTGTTTGTAGATTTTTTGATGATGGCCATTCTGACCGGTGGGAGATGATAGCTCATTGTAGCTTTGATTCGCATTTCTCTAATTATTAGTGATGTTGAGCATGTTTTCATGTGTTTGTTGGCAATCTGTGTATCTTCTTTGGAGAGATGTCTATTTAGGTCTTCTGCCCATTTTTGGATTGGGTTATTTGTTCTTTTGATATTGAGCTGCATGAGCTGCTTGTATAGTTTGAAGATTAATCCTTTGTCAGTTGTCTCATTTGCAAATATTTTCTCCCATTCTGAGGGTTGTCTTTTCACCTTGTTTATTGCTTCCTTTGTTGTGCAAAAGGTTTTAAGTTTCATTAGGTCCCATCCCATTTATTTATTTTTGTTTTTATTTCCATTTCTCTAGGAGGTGGGTCAAAAAGGATCTTGTTGTGATTTATATCAAAGAGTGTTCTTCCTATGTTTTCCTCTAAGAGTTTGATAGTGTCTGGCCTTACATTTAGGTCTTTGATCCATTTTGAGTTTATTTTTGTGTATGGTGTTAGGAAGTGTTCTAATTTCATTCTTTTACATATAGCTGTTCAGTTTTCCCAGCACCACTTATTGAAGAGGCTGTCTTTTCTCCATTGTATACTCTTGCCTCCTTTATCAAAGATAAGGTAACCATATGTGCATGGGTTTATCTCTGGGCTTTCTATCCTGTTCCATTGATCTATATTTCTGTTTTTGTGCCAGTACTATACTGTCTTATTACTGTAGCTTTGTAGTATGGTCTAAAGTGAGGGAGCCTGATTCCTCCAGATCTGTTTCTCTTTCTCAAGATTGCTTTGGCTATTCAGGGTCTTTTGTGTTTCCATACAAATTGTAAATTTTTTGTTCTAGTTCTGTGAAAAATGTCATTGGTAGTTTGATAGGGATTGCACTGAATCTGTAGATTGCTTTGGGTAGTAGAGTCATTTTCACAATGTTGATTCTTCCAATCCAAGAACATGGTATATCTCTCCATCTGTTGGAATCATCTTTAATTTCTTTCATCAGTATCTTATAGTTTTCTTCATACAGGTCTTTTGTCTCCTTAGGCAGGTTTATTCCTAGGTATTTTACTCTTTTTGTTGCAACAATAAATGGGAGTGTTTTCTTAATTTCTCTTTCAGATTTTTCATCATTAGTGTATAGGAATACAAGAGATTTCTGAGCATTAATTTCAGTATCCTGCTACTTTACCAAATTCATTGATTAGCTGTAGTAGTTTTCTGGTAGCACCTTTAGGATTCTCTATGTATAGTATCATCTCATCAGCAAACAGTGACAGGTTTACTTCTTCTTTTCCAATTTGGATTCCTTTTATTTCTTTTTCTCCTCTGATTGCTGTGGCTAAAACTTCCAAAACTATGTTGAATAAAAGTGGTGAGTGGGCATCCTTGTCTTGTTCCTGATCTTAGAGGAAATGCTTTCAGTTTTTCACCATTGAAAACGATGTTGGCGGTGGGTTTGTCATATATGGCCTTTATTATGTTGAGGTATGTTCCCTCTATGCCTACTTTCTGGAGAGTTTTTATCACAAATAGGTGTTGAATTTTGTTGAATGCTATTTCTGCATCTATTGAGATGATCATATGGTTTTTATTCTTCAGTTTGTTAACATGGTGTATCACATTGATTGTTTTGCATATATTGAAGAATCCTTGCATTCCTGGGATAAACCCCACTTGATCATGGTGTATGATCCTTTCAATGTGCTGTTGGATTCTATTTGCTAGTATTCTGTTGAGGATTTTTGCATCTATGTTCATCAGAGACGTTGGCCTGTAGTTTCCTTTTTTTTTGACATCTTTGTCTGGTTTTGGTATCAGGGTGATGGTGGCCTTTTAGAATCAGTTTGGGAGCATTCCTCCCTCTGCTATATTTTGGAAGAGTTGGAGAAGGATAGGTGTTAACTCTTCTCTAAATGTTTGATAGAATTCACCTGTGAAGCCATCTGGTCCTGTGCTTTTGTTTGTTGGAAGATTTTTAATCACAGTTTCAATTTCAGTGCTTGTGATTGGTCTGTTTATATTTTCTATTTCTTCCTGGTTCAGTCTCAGAAGGTTGTGCATTTCTAAGAATTTGTCAGTTTCTTCCAGGTTGTCCATTTTATTGGCCTACAGTTGCTTGTAGTAATCTCTCATGATCCTTTGTATTTCTGCAGTGTCAATTGTTACTTCTCCTTTTTCATTTCTAATTCTGTTGATTTAAGTCTTCTCCCTTTTCTTCTTGATGAGTCTGGCTAATGGTTTATCAATTTTGTTTATCTTCTCAAAGAACCAGCTTTTAGTTTTATTGATCTTTGCTATCATTTCCTTCATTTCTTTTTTATTTATTTCTAATGTGATCTTTATGATTTCTTTCTTTCTGTTAACTTTGGGGGGGTTGTTCTTCTTTCTCTAATTGCTTTAGGTATAAGGTTAGGTTTTTTATTTGAGATGTTTCTTGTTTCTTGAGGTAGGATTGTATTGCTATAAACTTCACTCTTAGAACTGTTTTTGCTGCATCCCATAGGTTTTGGTTCGTCGTGTTTTCATTGTCATTTGTTTCTAGGTATTTTTGATTTCCTCTTTGATTTCTTCAGTGACCTATTGGTTATTTAGTAGTGTACTGTTTAGCCTCCATGTGTTTGTATGTTTTACAGTTTTTTTCCTGTAATTGATATCTAGTCTCATAGCATTGTGGTCAGAAAAGATACTTGATACGATTTCAATTTTCTTAAATTTACCAAGGCTTGATTTGTGACCCAAGATATGATTTATCCTGGAGAATGTTCCATGAGCATTGAGAAGAAAGTGTATTCTGTTGTTTTTGGATGGAATGTCCTATAAATATCAATTAAGTCCATTTTGTTTAATGTATCATTTAAAGCTTGTGTTTCCTTACTTATTTTCATTTTGGATGATCTGTCCATTGGTGAAAGTGGGATGTTAAAGTCCCCTATTATGATTGTGTTACTGTTGATTTCCCCTCTTATGACTGTTAGCATTTGTCTTATGTATTGAGGTGCTCCTATGTTGGGTGCATAAATATTTACAATTGTTATATATTCTTCTTGGATTGATCCCTTGATCATTATGTAGTGTCCTTCTTTGTCTCTTGTAATAGTCTTTATTTTAAAGTCTATTTTGTCTGATATGAGAATTGCTACTCCAGTTTTCTTTTGATTTCCATTTGCATGGACTATCTTTTTCCATCCGCTCACTTTCAGTCTGTACGTGTCCCTAGGTCTGAAGTATGTCTCTTGTAAACAGCATATATATGGGTCTTGTATTTTTATCCATTCAGCCAGTCTATGTCTTTTGGTGGGAGCATTTAATCCATTTACATTTAAGGTAATTATCGATATGTATGTTCCTGTTACCATTTTCTTAATTGTTTTGGATTTTTTTTTATAGGTCTTTTCCTTCTCTTGTGCTTCCTGCCTAGAGAAGTTCCTTTAGCATTTGTTATAAAACTGGTTTGGTGGTGTTGAATTCTCTCAGCTTTTGCTTATCTGTAAAGGTTTTAATTTCTCCATCAAATCTGAATGAGATCCTTGCTGGATAGAGTAATCTTGGTTGTTGGTTGTTCCCTTTCATCACTTTAAATATGTCCTGCCAGTCCCTTCTGGCTTGCAGAGTTTCTGCTGAAAGATCAGCTGTTAACCTCATGGGGATTCCCTTGTATGTTATTTGTTGCTTTTCCCTTGCTGTTTTTAATATTTTTTCTTTGTATTTAATTTTTGATTAATATGTGTCTTGGCATGTTTCTCTTTGGGTTTATCCTGTATGGGACTCTCTGTGCTTCCTGGACTTGATTGACTATTTCATTTCCCATGTTAGGGAAGTTTTTGACTATAATCTCTTCAAATATTTTCTCAGACCCTTTCTTTTTCTCTTCCTCTTCTGGGGCCCCTATAATTCAAATGTTAGTGCGTTTAATGTTCCAGAGGTCTCTGAGACTGTCCTCAATTCTTTTCATTCTTTTTTCTTTTTCTGCTCCTTGGTAGGTATTTCCACCATTTTATCTTCCAACTCACTTATCTGCTCTTCTGCCTCAGTTATTCTGCTATTGATTCCTTCTAGAGTATTTTTAATTTCAGTAATTGTATTGTTCATCACTGTTTGTTTGCTCTTTAGTTCTTCTAGATCCTTGTTAAATGTTTCTTGTATTTTCTCCATTCCGTTTCTGAGATTCTGGATCATCTTTACTATCTTTACTTTGAATTCTTTTCCAGGTAGGTTGCCTATTTCGTCTTCATTTATTTGGTCTTGTAGGTTTTTACCTTGCTCCTTCGTCTGTAACATATTTTTTTGTTGTTTCATTTTTCTTTTGATGGGTGATGCTGTACTCCTCTCTTACTGGTTGTTTGGCCTGAGACCTCTAGCGCTGGAGTTTGCAGGCAGTTGGATAGAGCCGGTTCTTGGTGCTGAGATGAGGATCTCCGGGAAGCCTCATTCCGATTAATATTCCCTGGGGTCTAAGGTTCCCTGTTAGTCCAGTGGTTTGGACTCAGAGCTCCCGCCACAGGAGCTCGGGCCAACATCTGGCCTGGGAACCAAGATCCCGCAAGCTGGATTCTTGCTGGGGGTTCCTCCCATTCCCTTAGGTATCCGTGGTCCCCCACCGGTGCCTGGTAGGTGCCCTAGTTGTGCGAAGACACGAATTCCACGTCCTCCTAGTATGCCATCTTAACTCCCCACCACCGATAATGACTTTTCTTAGGCATTGAACTAAGCACCCTTCAAGCCGCACAGCAGAATTTCCCAACTGTGGCACTATTGACACTGGGGCCAGATCCTTCCTCATTGTGCCTTCCATCCCGTGCCTTGTAGGATATGTATCAGCTTCCCTGGCCTCTCCCAGCTAGCTGCCAGTGGCGACCAGTCCACTCCACCCCACTTGTGATGTGGCCTCAAAAATGTCTCCTGATGTTGCCAAATATCTGCTGGGGGGTGAAATCATCCCCCATTGAGAACCACTGGCTTAGAGCATTTAATATTCACAATGAACAGGTGAGGCTGGGACGACTGATATTCCCATCTTAGAAGTGAAGAGGCTGAGCGTCTGTGCAGCTAAGTGAGGGAACCAGACAAGCCTATACCTGCTCCACCCACAAAACTGGAGAAGAGTCGCTTGGACCATCTCCAGTCTCATTTGTAGAGGCCTGGGGAGGTGGGGGAGGGACAAGAGGAAGAGCAACATGTGCTTTCAGGAAAGGGGACAACTGCTTCCTTCCCATGTCCACCATGGAGACAGACACGTCCTGCCCAACCTGGGGCAGCCAGTGAAGCCAGGTGGGACCAAGGCGGAGTAGGTGTCCCGGGAGCCACGATGAGAGAACGCTTCACGGAAAGATTGGCAACTGTGTCTACTGCTGCCCATCACCTGATTTCAGGAAACTTAGCTCAGAGATCTGGCCAGTGAGGAGGCCACAGGTGACCCTGCAAAGTTAGTCAAGAGTTTCTAACAATTTGTATTAATATATTATGAAATCCATGTATATGCTATTATTATTTTCGATTAAAAAATAAACCTTCATAGGAAGACCATGTTTATCCCCATGAAAAGCATTTCTAATTCCAATTATGGTATAAAATAGAGCAGCACCTTGCGATGAATGCTCTGCAAAAGAGGATCATAGATTCTGGGCCCCCCTCCTCCTTTGGAACAAGTTTGAGATCCTGGGAACAGTGACTTAGTGCGAGATAGACATTTGCCTGAGGGAAGAACTGGTCTCCGCTTCCCACACAAAAAGGGGCACAGCCATCGCTCCAGAACCAGACCAGGATGTGAAGGCCTAACATAAACCATTGTCCATGCCCAATGGCCACCAGTACAGAGGATTCAAAGGCAGGACTGCCCTGGAAAATTCCAAATGTGCGACAGCCGAGGCCCACCTTCCATAAATGCAAGGGGAGAACTGTTCACTCGAGCCAAATATAAAACACATGATAATGGTAAAAATGTTTGTTTTTCCCTTATTAAATTGTGAGGTAACTTCCTTTCTGACTGCATGATTAAACTCGGAATTGCAGCAAATTTTTGAGATTTGTGATGCAAACTGTCCCCTGTAATAAATGGTGGCATAAAATGAGCTGTGGGTAAAATGGCATAAGGAAAACTGTTGACCTTGGATCCCCTGCCGATTGCTGCCTGGAACACAGAGCGCATCCACAGTAACATTGTTACCATTACATTTAGTACGTTCAAGGGGTCCTAAGTGACTCCCTGGGAGTAGCAGTTAACTACCTTTGGGTGTTTTCTATTTTCTCTCTCTGTTTTTTTTTTATGCCAAAATTTTTACTCTGAAAATCCCTGTTCCCGCTAACTGAAAAGTAACAGTCTTTCTGAGGAAAGAAAGGCAACGTTCAAAACGAATTCTTCGCTGCTATCACTTTACCAACTCTGCTTCCAGTTGGAGTAGCCTGAGGTAGACAACCCTAGGGGAGCCAGTTGCCCACAATCTCCTATTCATTCTCCAGCTTTCTCTCCATCGTCACCCCTCTCCCATCAAAGAACAACCCTACTCGTCCCTCCCGTTTTGTTTCCAGCGTTGTCGGAGTGGTGTATAGTTTATGAGGTGCTTTGGCAAACAGGGTTTCCCACAAGTTAGGAGACCTAAGCCACTTCCTTTGACTGAGGCTGCCAGCATACTCAAAATGAAGGGGGAAAAGACCAAAAGAAAGTTATAAAAAATTATGGAGCTGTTAAAACGTTCCTACTGGGCAACTATTACTTTTAATGTGCATACACAAATGCCGTTCAATGCAACACAACTGCATCTCATTGGCAGTGTAGGTACATACATGTGTGTGTATAATTTTCAAAAATATAAATTTGAGACAATTTGTGACCGTGAGGCCAAAGGGCTTCCTTGGTTCCTCTCCTCACCCCATTCGTCTACCCACTCAGCCCAGCTCACGTCTACAGGATGGTTGCTCTTCTCAATAAGTCTTTATGCAGAGGAAGAGTGTGTATGCATAGTTTTCCACTTGATAAAGAAGGACACTAAAGCCTGGAAGGTTGGGTGAGACTCCTGAGATTGCAAAGCTGAGTGGTGAGCAAGGAATCGAACCTAGGTCTTCGTACTCCAAAATCACAGTTCTTTCTACTATGGGGCCTTCCGTCGTCTTCCAAAATGCTTTCCCCAAGTAATGAGAATTCACTATGGTTCTCTTCTTTAGAAAGAGGCAGATAGCACCCAGTGGCACATAATTAAAGAATAAACGTGCGTAAGCTGCGTGGTAATGGAGGAAGTTCAAATGGGGGTAGAGGAGGAAGACAGTCTCAGTCCCAGGACGGCAGCTCCCCCAAGACCAGCAACCTGCTCTGTTCTGAGCTTCATAAACTCTGTACTGCGCTGTCTCCCAGGCCATCTGAGCATAGTAAGAGTTCATTCATCCAGCCAACATTTATTGTGTGGACCATGTGCTGGGTGCTGGGTGCTGGGTGCTGGGCAGCAGGCTGCTAAGATGACTCAGGAATTCTTTCTGACCTCCAGGTACCCGAGGCTCATAGAAGCGACATGGAAGAGACAGCAGGTACCCACAGGATACACTGGGCCATCAGGCAATAATTTCAAACTAATTCCAACAATAGAAACTGTTTGAATTTTTTTAAATTCCATAAAATAGACTTCTATACAAACACTGGTAGAATTGTAGGTCTTTTTTTTAAATTCAGGCATAATTGACATATAACATTATCTTGGTTTCAGATGTCTAACGTAATAATTCAATACTCGTACATATTGCAAAATGATCACCACAGTAAGTCTAGTTAACATGCATCACCACGCACAGTTACACAGTTTTTTTCTTGTGGTGAGAACTTTTAAGATCTGTCTACTCTCTTAGCAGCTGTATATACAATACAGTTTATTAACTATAGTCCCCATGCTGTACATTACATCCCCAGGACTCCTTTATTTTATACCTCCAAGTTTGTACCTTTTGGCCTCCTTCACCCTTTTTGCCCACCTCCCTCCTCCACAACAACTGTAAGGTTTTATTAAAAAGATGAGTCCAAGTATTTTTAAGTGACTAACACATGTTTAAAATGGAATGTAGAATATGTTCTCTATGTAGATCTAAAATATAGATAATCTAAATACGGAAGGAAATACACCAAAATATTAGCAGAAGTTGTCTCTGAGTGGTGGGATTATGCATGGTTTTAATGGATTTCTAATTTGAGTTTATCTATGTTTTCAAATTTAATAAAAAAACATGTTTTACTCTTGGAATAAGTAAAGACACAGTAACGATCAGTTTGGCTACATCTGCAAAGAATGTCACAAATCACAAAGGAACGCTTATTGTAATGTCCAGCAAAAAGAATCAGTAAGGAAATTATGTAAACAGTATGCTCTCTACTTCATATTTTAAAACAATAATAAAAAGGGGGATAAAGCAAACCCTGAAGGACTGGAAGGTAATATGCTAAAATGTGACAGATGTTGTCTTTGGAGAGTAGTTTTTTATCTCCATTTTCATGCCTTTTTTTCAAGTTTTCTACAATAAGCATGAATGGCTTACATGGTGTTAGAAGTTAAACAGTAAGTGATTAAGCAGAAATGAACTACAGGGGGCTTCCCTGGTGGCACAGTGGTTAAGAATCCGCCTGACCATGGACCTATATACAACTACCAAACGTAAAATAGATAGCTAGTGGGAAGCAGCCGCATAGCACAGGGAGATCAGCTCGGTGCTTTGTGACCAACTGGAGGGGGGGGATAGGGAGGGTGGGAGGGAGGGAGACGCAAGAGGGAAGAGATATGGGGACATATGTATATGTATAACTGATTCACTTTGTTATAAAGCAGAAACTAACACACCATTGTAAAGCAATTATACTCCAATAAAGATGTTAAAAAAAAAAAAAAAAGAATCCGCCTGACAATGCAGGGGACACGGGTTCGAGCCCTGGTCCGGGAAGATCTCACATGCCGCAGAGCAACTAAGCCCGTGCGCCACAACTACTGAGCCTGCACTCTAGAGCCCACTAGCCACAACTACTGAGTCCACGTGCCACAACTACTGAGCCCGTGCGCCTAGAGCCCGTGCTCTGCAGCAAGAGAAGCCACAGAAATGAGTAGCCTGAGCACCGCAAGGAAGAGCCGACCCCGCTTGCCAAAACTAGAGAAAGCCCGTGGGCAGCAATGAAGACCCAATGCAGCCAAAAATAAATTTTAAAAATAATAAAAAATAATAGATAAATTAAAAAAAGAAATGAACTACAGGACTACAGGAGTGAGGAAAAGGTTAGAGTGGATATTGATGGTTCTGAGAAGTGTAAGAGGCCACCCCAGGGTGACAATATTTTGGCCTCTGACTACCACAAAAAGTGGACTTTTCCACCCAAAAGAGATTAAAATACCCTCCCCATTACCAGAACACACCAAAAATGTTATTTTAAAATTATCTTGGCAGAGGTGAGAGACCTAAGAATGCAAAGATACAGAATGAGTCAGCCAAGGCAGAGAGACAGCTGTAGCAGCACAGCCATTTCTACTCAACTGCTAAGGCAAAGATTTGATAGCCTTTAGCATAGCATGGTGAGGCAAACCACGCCTTCCAAAGAAAACACTTGCTAAACACTTGGTACTTGAAGATTGTATTCTCAAGAAATGTAAAGTCGAAGAACTTTCTACAATGAGCATTTAAAACCCTGATATTAGATGAAGGCCTCCTAATGGTACTATATGGCCTGATGCAAAATGCCATCTACATGTGTGTCCCCAAAACGGACTAAAACTAAAACTAGCTTAATCCAGGCTGGCCCAGATTAGTTTTTTGGAGGATCTGTTTTTCCCTAGGGAGGAGCAAATAGAGCTGGTACATCCTCTAAATGTCAATGATTTTCAACAAAACTGTTGTCAACTTCATAAAGTTCTTGACTTAAAGAACCCCCTCGAAAATAGTTACGGTTGCTGTGCTTAGGGGCACCCTACCTGCCAATCATCGTCTAAGTTCTGATGCCAAAGTGAACAAAACCAAATCGAATAAGAGTTACCAACTATTTTTAATTTGTGCCAAGCCCTTTACAAATATTTTTTATTTTATTCCCAAAACAATTGAATGAGGTAGGAAACATTATAAATCCTATTTTACAGACAAACAGAGGCTTTAAAAGATTAAGTAATTTGCCCAAAGTTACTCAGCTAATAAGTGAGAAAACTAGAACTTGAATCCAATCTCTGTGACCCGCAATGCCCAGATTTTAACCACCCAACTTTGTTATAAGGAATTTTTAAAATCTGTAACTCTCTACAGAATTTAGTCTTAAGATTATTTCTGTCTGAATATACTACATGTTGTACATGATTAATCTTTATTATTGGGAAAAAATTAAATCCATATCAAAGATGTTACCTACAGTACCATAAGGATGTATTAATTTTTAGGCACTTTATACAAATTAACTCATTTAATCATCATAACAGTCACGTAAAATCCGACTATTATCCCCATTCACAGATGAGAAAACTGAGGTGCATAGACATCAAAATCATACAGGAAGAGGCAGAGCAAGGATTTGAACCCAGGTCTGATTCTTGAACGCATGCTCTTAAGAGATACTCTACAGTTGGTATCATATAGTCACGCAAGCAAAGATATGACCCACTGAGTGAGTGGTGAAAATATTTTCTCAACCCATCATTAAACTAAGTGCTCTATGGGCAACAGGTTAATGGTTCACTGATATCCACCTATCTTTCCAAAACCTAGTATGGGCAGAAGGCCACACACAGGATGTCGTCGTGTGTGAGTGTTTCGGTAGCTTATTCAGGTTGAAGGCATAGGCAATGAACTACCATGCCATCTCCAAATCCTGTCTCCTCCTTACTGAATTTTCTTTTAAAAAATTCCATTTGTCTATCCACTCCGTCGAAAACAATTTTTTTTTTTTTGTCTTGAGTGCAAAGCATCACCAGGAAGATAACAATTTAAAGAGAAATGAGAGTAAGAGATCCCATGGTTCACCTTACTGAAGTGAAAAAGCAAAATTACATGGGACTTTGGCAGTTGTCTCAGACAGCGAGTGATTCCTCAGTAAGAGAAGAGGCCCAAGCCAGCCAGGGAATGAATGATCACTGAGAACCAGAACTCTATCCACTCAGAAAATCTTCCTTCGTCTGCCCTGAGCATCCAGGACAGACATCAGTGGATCTCACTGTCCCTTCAGTTTGCCAGACTAAGACCTGTCATGAAAACTCCTTACAATTACTCTTTACATTTTTGCTTTCTTGATGATTCTATCACATGGTGACAAACTCATTTAAATTGACCTCTGTAATAAAACAAAAAATTTTGAAACTATAATACTTCAAAGTTGGAGGAAATTTAAATTGTCATCTTGATACCATTTCACCCATTTGAATATCAAAACACGGAAACTGACAAAGATACAAGGACACACATGTTCGTAGTTTGTTGGCAGGAACTTGAATTGCTGCACAATTTTGGAAATGAATCTGGTAGTATCTTTTCAAATTAAAAACATATATTTTCTTTCATCCAGCATTTCCACTTCTGGAAATCTATCTGTTAGAAATAAATCTACTCAGTATATAAGGATATACGTGTAACATTTGTACTATGTGGTATTAAGCAGCAGTGCAAAAAGAAAGAGTGAGATCCACATCTATTTATCTAAAGAAATGTCTACAATGCATTTATTAGGTGAGAAAAACAGGATGGGGAAAAATAGATATGGTCTGAGGAGGGAGGGAGGGAGAGGGAGATAGAGGGGGAAAAGACTAGGTAAAATGAAAATTTGAGAAAAATACTATAATCTAAAGCCAAACGTAGACTAGAAAATACTCCCTAATTCCCCGTGTGTAAAGTGATACAGTAACAGTACTTGTCTCAGAGGGTTATTGTAACAATCAAATGAATTAATGTATTTAAAGAGCTTAGGACAGAGCCTGGCACATACTAGTAGTAAATGACTGTTTTTGTTATTTTACAATTCTATCTATAATAGAGAGTAGAATGGTGGTTGCCAGTCGCTGGGGGTGGGATGGGGGGATGGGGGGGACTGGGGAGATGTTGGTCAAAGAGCACAAACTTCTAGTTATAAGATAAATAGGTTCTAGGGACCTAATGTACTGCATGGTGACTGTAGTTAACACTACCGTATTAAACAGTTGAAAGCTGCTAAGGTAGTAATTCTTAAATGTTATCACCACCATAAACAAAAAAAAAAGGTAATTACTTAAGGTGATGGAGGTATTAACTAACCTCATTGTGGTAATCATTTCACAATATATATGTGTCTCAATGGATCTGGTTATACACCTTAAACTTACATATGTTATATGTCAATTACATCTCAATAAAGTTTTTAAAAAACAAGCACTAAATTAATTAAATTAAATTCTATCTGTAATATTATTACAAAGATACACATATTATATGCACATAAAGATAAACGTGATAGAAGATAATATGGACACATGAAACATTGCTTTGCTCAAATGATAGGATTTTTTTTTTTTTTTTTTTAACCCTAGTTCTCCAACCAGGGATTGAACCTGCACCCCTTGCATTGGAAGCACGGAATATTAACCACTGGACCACCAGGGAAGTCCCTGGAACTTTTTTTTTTTTTTTTTTTGCGGAACGCGGGCCTCTCACCGTTGTGGCCTCTCCCGTTGCGGAGTACAGGCTCCGGACGCGCAGGCTCAGCGGCCATGGCTCACGGGCCTAGCCGCTCCGCGGCATGTGGGATCTTCCCGGACCGGGGGACGAACCCGTGTCCCCTGCATCGGCAGGCGGACTCTCAACCACTGCGCCACCAGGGAAGCCCTGGAACTTTCTTTTAATGTTGCTTTTGCCATACTGTTGGGGATGGGGAAAGTGAGTTCATCTCTAACTGAGTCTCCTTACCCGAAGGCAGAACTACATCTCCTCCGTGAAGGCAAAGGGGTATGTTTACCAACCCTATTTTTTCTAACTGCCATCAAATAACTGCCTTAAGTGTTGTATTTCCAAAGTTTAATCCACAGTAGAATGCTTTCCTTTGACTACAGTGACCACCTATTTAGAATCTAACATGGAAACACTTTTTATGACAAAGGAGTTTTGAAAACTCTTGCAAAAAGGCATAAAAGTTAAATCACAGTTATTTATGCTTTTAATAAATAAATGCCATTTATCGAAAAGAATTAATTTTCATAAAATCAGAACTGTGTTGGACAGCCAAGATAAAGACTGACCATCTGTCTGGGCAAATCCTCCCTGCAGTGCTCACACTGTCGTCGCAGTGGAAGCACTGAGTGTTACCCTTTTCATAAATCTCCATATATTTGAGGACACCATTCAACTTTATTTTAAACGGAGTGGCCACATTCTGCTGGCTATGGCCCAATCCCTCCAGAGACCAGCCGAGAACATAAAACTTTGGAAAAGAGCCTGGAGGATGCCAAGTCTAGAGAAGGATCCTGAGACTTGTGTGTCATGTTCCTATAAACGTAAATCACTATCTCCACTGGCTCTCCAGTCGAGAGCCCAGCTCCATCTGTTCCCCTCTCAGAGGGATTTTCAAATTCTGAAGAGCAGAAGGCACTAAAGAGTTAAGAGCATTTCTTTGCTGCTGGAAGAACTGGCTCTAGAACCAGAAAGGTTCAATTATAAATCTTTGGCAACACAGTTTTTTCTACGTCATTTTCCTCTGGGAGTAGATAAGGAACAGCTGGATGTTTGGATAGAAAAACCACTGGAAAAACTTGAGTTGGTTAACAACTTTTCCCAAACCTTCACTCAGCCGACTCCTTGCCGTTCTGGTCTCAGCTCCACTGTCACCACCTTGGAGTCTCTTTCCCTGATGCTCAACCTCACGCCCTCCTCTTAAACATATCACCTTCTTTCTCTGTGGCACTTATCACTATCGGGAATTATTTATTTGCTTATTATCTCTCTTCCCACCAAAATATTGAGCACAGAGGTTTTGTCTGGCTTTTCACTGCCGTGTCCCCGGTGCCTGAAACAGTGCTGGCGCATAGTAGGTGCTTGATGTTTAAATTTGTTGAGTGAATTGAACATGAGTGAATAACCATTGTGCATTTCCGCTTCTATTTTCCTTCCAATGTTTCTTTAATGAGCGTGGATTTCGTTTCTCATAATCGTAACAATGTTTATTCTTTTAAAAGAAAACATCTGCCTACCTGAATTCAAACTCCACTTTAAATACTTAGGACGTCTAATTAGTGTAGGCTCTTACGGGTTCTGGAAGATGGGGATTTTGTCTGACTCATTTCTGTGTCCTCAGCATCCAGCATAGAGCCTGACTCAGAGTGGACACTCAACGAGCAGATGACTGTGTATTGATCATGGACCTGACACTATGCTCGTCGTTTTCCTACTCAAGATCTTTCCCATCTCATCATCCCAACAGTCCCATGTAGTTGGATTGTAATCCACATTTTACAGGTGAAATAACTGAGGCTTAGTAACTTCAAGTTTAAAAACTTGCTAGTAAGCAGCAGAGCTAGTCTTCAAATCCAGGTCTGGAAAGTCCCCTAACAGCTGCACCTTCCAATCTCCCAAATTTCCCTAATACAAGGTCACTCAGCAAAAGTTTTCCCTTTTAGGAGGGGCAGCGAAATCAATGGTGTTTTGTTCCTATAATCTACGTGCTCTAATTTTGGCCAGATTGCCATCATATCCAGGACAGGACCAGGCACAGAGCAGGTGTTCAATTAATACTCGTTGGGTGGGTGGATGGGTGGGAGGGATGAAGGGAGGGAGGGCTTCTCAGAAGACCATCAAGGAAAAAAAGGCCAAAAGTCCTTTGCCTTATGAGGTGGATGACCTTGGCAATGTGGAATCAGAGAAATAGCTTCCTGCCTCTGTGACAAATGCTCTTGGCATCTCCAATGCCTTTCCCTGACAGAGGAGCATTCCACCACACCTGTAGGCATATCAGCATTTCTACCTGGCATTAGTAATCCCTAAAGGAGGTTCAAACCCTGAATGGTTTGACACTGTGACCTGCTGGGGAGAGAATGGGGAGGGAAGGGACAGAGAAACACCGAATCTGGTGTGAAAATTCCCTCTCTCCCACCTCTGGTTCTGTTGTCATACTAAGGAATACGTTTTAAGATCAGACTCTAAAAGCCTGTGGCTGCCTTTGCTTGGATCCAAGATAGGATCAATGTGTGTGGGGAGAGAAATCATTAGTAAACTACTTTCTCTGATGCCTGTGAAAACTACAGGTTTGCTCTCCTTAGAAAAGGCATCTTATTTGAAGTGGCGTGGAAATTCGTTGTTCAACTGCCTGTTTTCTCTGCAGGTCTGAGCTGGTAGGGATCAAGTCTGTTTTATTTAATTGCTGTAGAGCCAGCTTTGCCACAGAGCCTAGACACACAGGAGCCATGCAAGCGTATTTGTTAATTATGCATCTGATATATATTAATTGAATGCAGATCAACAGTCCGCTATTTGCGATTCCAAACTCCAAAAAGCCCTGAAAAGGACGGCAAGCTTCTTTGATAGGGACTCCTGACCTAAATAGACATGAAGCTATTCAAAGTCTTTATTGATCTCCCTTAATGTGAATATTCGTATATTCTGCACCTTTCACTGCGGATCTGCAAATGTGTTTGATGATAGGATGCCACCCTTGACCCTTGGGGTGTTACATAACTTCGCGGATTGGACCCCGTGACCTTTCTAAAATGTGAAAATTCTGAATTCCCAAAACACTTGGACCCCAACGGGTTTCAGATAAAGGGTTTGGGATGTGTATCTGTTTGGATGTGTATGAGGCATTGTTGTAGAGGCTGAGAATACAATGGTGGGTGGAATAAAATCAAGGTCCTTGCTGTCATGGAGTTTGCTTTCCAGCTAGCCAAGCAATAACACAGAAGCAAACAAGATCATTTCTGAAGGAGACAGGTGTTCTGGAAAAACTCCGTCAGGAAGGAGAATGGGATAGAGATGTAATGGAGTACCAGAGAACTCTTCACTAAGGAGAATTAAATGAAGAGAAGGAAGCAGTTGTGAGATCTGATCAGGCACCAACACCAGTTCATTCTGAGAACAGGGACCAGTAGACCATGCTTGTTCCTACCTCAGGACCTTTGCACTTGCTCTCTCTTCTGTCAGGAAGAAACAAGTCACTTAACTCTCTTGAGCCTTGGTTTTCTCACCTGTGTTTTGCTCAGGGTTGCACATGTCTATAAAGTGGCAGGGTTGGCACAAGAACAAAGGGTTTATGATTGAGAGTCACATTTGCAGCTGAGAAGGGAAACAGCCATCTTGAGAGGTTTTGAGGACTAGGTAGAAGTCCTCTGTGAACTATTATAACGTGCCACAATAGCTGACGTGACAGCACAGAGATCTCTCCCTTCCTGGCAGTGAAGACTCAGATCTGGGCAGCATCTCCCTGAGCCACAAATGTGGACCATTCCACAGAAAGCTTAAGGCCTGGCTAGTCTGTCTGTGAATTGCTCCTTGCAAGTCTTGCACTCCCTCCACATGGGGCTTGTTTATCTCCAAAGATAAACAAACATGGCATGGGCACCCCAGAGAACCCTCATCTCCAGCAACGGTGATGTCAATGCAAAATACTCTTTCATAGGAACCAGCACCCAGCTCACCGCAGACGAGGTCTCCCCAGACAAAGGGGTTGCTAGTGAGTATCCAGTCTTAAATTGTTCTGTTGTTATTATTGCTGTTATTGTTGCTTTTCCCTCGGTCTTCTTGCTTAAGAGAAAGTAGGGGCTGCTATAGGGGCAATGCTTCCGTCTGGAACTAATGCGCCTTTGTTGTGGACAAGCTCTGAGTGGAGGACTGCCGTGTACCCAGTGATAAAAATGGGCAGAGGCCAGGCAGGATGTGAAGAGCATGACCAATCACCAAGGAGGGGTTTATGGTCTTGTCCATTTTATTGTGCCATAATATCCCTCTTTTCAGCTTTAGATGTCAGCAACTGGTGACAACCTTAATGGCTGATGAGTGGAGGAGACAGCCGTGGGTCCCACAGCTTAGCTCTCCCCGAAACTGGGATGGGTCACCCTTCCTTGGCCGGCTTCTCGATCCCAAGTGAGCAAATTGGAGAATATCGGGTAAGCCTGGACAGTAACCCAAGGGGATCCGCCAGGTTCCTCTTGTCTGAGTAAGGCTTTTCCCCCCCATTTTAAAGAACTGTTGATCTGACAAAGGGAAGAGAGGATTTATAGAGTAACGGCAACTGTATGGAAGAATGGCTAAAACATTAAGGTCTCCTCCTTTGTCTTCTATAATTTTGCATCAGCTTCTACCAGGGTAGAGATTGTATTCTAAATTGTTCTAGTCTCTTCACTCTCTTTAATAAGACCTGTAAAAATGAACATGCTGTCTTGTGTGCCTAGAAAGGACTTGTCAGTGTCTCTTTTGTGCTTCTGTCCACTCTTGTTTGATATTCTTAGTACTTTCACCCTGATGAGTTTAGAAATGTCTCAGCGGAGTAGTTGCCATTTATGAAAGACTCCACGGCTTACAGAACACTTTCATATGTATTGTCTTATGGAAGGCTCTGAAAAATAAACTACTAATACCTTTGTAAAGAGCCTTCCTTAGTTCGCAAAATAGTTACTGGGCCCTCCTTTGCAATGACTGCATTTCCCACACTTGTTCTGACTTTGTTGACTTAAGTTCAAAGTCAAGCTAGCAAATCTGTTTTGTCAGACGGGAAGCTGGCAGCTAATGGTTCAGGGAGGCTCCGTGCCCAGCTCACTGTGTTCCCCCATGCCCAGAAGAATCTGCTGTCTTCCCGAGAAGTTAGCAGCATTGCGTTTCATGTATTTATTTAATGCTGCAATGGCTTAAGCCAGTCTGCGGGGAAAACCCTTGAACACTGGGACCTGAGGGACAAAAGGGATTCCCAGACCAGCTCTAAATCAGCCCATTCCAACTAAACAGTCGTTACACTTTATAGGTGCCTGCTTGTCCTTTATTATTTTGGACTACCAGGCTGGGCCTGGAAGTGTGGTACCTCCAGTGCCCTCGCAGAGCAGCGGCTGGCAGCCCAGCCCTGCTGCTTCAGTGTTGGAGGCGGCAGTTGCAGGGGAAATACGGTAACTCACCGGTCCACAGCAGCACTTCCGGGAAGAGCCCCTGGGATGCCGCCTTTGGGACACTATTAGCGAGCACGTAGCAGCCTTGCCCAGTTGGGGCTGCTGATGATTGAAATGTGTTCAGACTGTGGCCAGAGAAGAGGTGTGGGGAGGAAAAGAGGCGAGAGGAGTCTTTAATGAGGATGCTTGCTCTCCTCTTGAATATCTCCTGGGACAGGTTGCCAAACACCAGTCTGTTACTCAAATGAGGGAAAATAACATTCTTTAGTTTCTGTTTCCAGTTTGCTTCATGAACACTGTAAACTGGCTTGTCTCCTAATCTTACCCCCACGGCTCATCTCTATTACCAAATCATCCCATCCTTGAGAAAGATCTCTGACAAGTAGAGTGCTATTATAAACGCAAAAAACCAGTATTCAGTATTTCATTCACATTGCCAATAAAGAAACTTACAAGGATATTATAAAAGAAACATCCCCTTAGCTTTTGAAGCAAATGTACATTTTCTTGTTAATAAACATTTCCTTCCCTCTAATCAGCCTGTGTTGGACACAAGGACTAAGAATGCGTATTTCCTAAAGAAAGCATGTAAAGCCAGTACTGCTTTTCTCTTAAGTAGCATTCATTTAAATGATGTGCTCTATAATCGATCCCCAGGGACTCTAGAATTGTCTGTAATTTGTCCCTTTTCTTTTTCCTCATTGGATAATAATTTTTCAGAATGAAATCTTTTGGTGTCAGTATTTTCAAAATGTTTCAACACATTAACCATTCCTAAGCAGGTTACTGTGGAGCTCTATACAATTAAGTTACTAAAGATCTGAGTTCCAGATTCCAGCTCCGTGTATCTGAATGGAAGCTCTCATATAGATGAAGCATTCTGACCACCACCCGGCTGAAAATTCCCCACTTGCGTCTGACTGATTCTAGACACCTGGGCATAAGCCAATGTAAATGCTTCCTCAAATACCTTTAGCAGAAAGAAACCAACTAAATAGATGTTTCCTGACTTTGTTCTTCGATGACTATATTCTTACTCTTATATATACTTTACCCCTGATAATTTAGAGATCTGCCATTGTTGAGAGGATATCACGGATGAGAAGTGTCCTAACATTGCTTTTGTAAAGGTAACATCCTGGCTTGATGAGACAGGAATTGGCAATAGCATCTTTGCAGGGCTTTCCAAAGAGCAAGAGGAATGGAAAAAGTTCCCTGGGACCCATTCCCCGACTGCTCCATTTGCGCCGATAATGACTTTACCTCACCATGTTTTCCAAATGACCCATCAAAGCACAAGTTCCCTTAGGAGCACAATGGAGCTGAATATCTGTCCCCAGAACTCTCTTGGGAAATGAAGGACCCAAAGTTGCTGGAACTCGGGCTAAAATTTAAGAACAAAGAGATGGGGTGCGGACTGCAAACTCGATTTCCTTGAGTTAGAATCCACAATTAAATCTTCCCTTTCCCATCAGAACACATCTCTCCTATGCACCTTGATGCCTGGTTGCATACACAACAGATGTACAGACACAGTAGATGATTAATTGATGGACTGAGACCTCAGCAATATGACTTTTAAAGCTTTCAGACCAAATGCAGTAATCTGCATTTGGGCACCGAGCCAAGAGGACTCTAAACCATCTTCCTAAACAGTGCGCCTGGCCCTTCTTCTTTACCCCTGGTGCTCTCAGCAGCCCCTCGAAATACATATGCACTCTCACAAGAAAGAAGTGACTGTCAAGTGTGCTTCAACCAAGAAAGGAGGTCATAGAAATTTTTAATTTCTACATATGCCTCTGAAAAATGTATAAGTTGTTCCACAAACAGAAATGCTCTTCCTTGCCAGGACTGCTTCAGTCGGTTCAAGCTCTCTGGCAATATATTCAGTTCACGAGGTCCCTTCCTTCCTATCTCCCACGACACACTTACAAGAACATCATAACCAAATTATCTGAGAAGAATTTCTCAGGCCACTCAGACAAAGCCGTCTCTTCCAAGCGAGGGGTTACCCAATGGGAGAGGGAATCTTGCTCCGTTCCTGCTGACACGTCGCTTTCTGCCTGGGTTTTATCTTTAGCTCCCTAGTAATCCAAACGGAGCAGGGAAACCTCAAACAATAGAGCCTCTTTTCTGCTCTACACCCACGATTTTGGGTCAGCACGGAACAACCATTATTAAATGGTTTTTGGTGCAAAGCAGTGGCCTTGGGTAAGCTAAAATGTTTGCGACACCAAAATAAAGATGTTCCAGGCTGCTAAAACCTCAGAGGCACGCAGGGAGCAACTAAAATGAAATTCAACTCCAAGGTTTACTCAGCCTGACTTTAACTCTTGTCTGACTGCTACACACTCATCCAGAAGAATCGGCAGAAACCCCGGGTGGACAAAAGAGGGCAGTGTTCGCTGTGTCTTTCTTTCTGGCTCTTTGCTCTGTATGGAAATGCAACTGAGCCAACAGAAAACTATGCCCAGCATTTCATAACACAGGAAGTGGGGAAGTAGATTAGATATTGGACTCTGCAGTCACCACAGAATGAGCAGTACGTTTGTAAAAATCCTTTTTTTTTTTCCCCTCCGACCCATGGAGAGCTTTTTTGGTCTGGTTTTTTATTCAGATGGACTAAACGTCTCAAAGAAAATAAAGGAAGAGGTCCATCTTTTTCAAACTCTAACATCTCATAAAGGCTCATTGAGTTCCAACCCTTCCTTCTGCAGACGAGGACCAGGTCTGGACGTTTATCATTTGCTTCTCTTTGTGTTCAGATTTTATTATCAGCATGTGGGGAAAGGGAGTCGGATTTTCCTCCCGGAGGTACTGAGAGGATTTTCAGTCACTTCAAAATAAGACTCCTGTATGCCCTGTGCGTAAAGAAACTAGGACCTAACAAGGGAATCCTGTCTCCTGCCCGGGATGGCAGCTTATTGGGTTGGACTAGATTTACATTTTGGAGAAAGAGTTTTCATAGACATGCTATTTTACCTAATAAAGGATTACAACCTGAGCATTCAAAAATGCACATTTTACCAACATATCCACCTATTTTTTAACTATATGTATATCTACTGTCTTCTCTTTTGATAAGAAAGTACTCTTTAATCCCAGATTAATTCACTCCTTTCTATGCACATTTTTGAACTCCT
Organism: Phocoena sinus; assembly: GCF_008692025.1. Classification (NCBI taxonomy): domain Eukaryota; kingdom Metazoa; phylum Chordata; class Mammalia; order Artiodactyla; family Phocoenidae; genus Phocoena; species Phocoena sinus. The sequence goes on from NC_045767.1 coordinate 74,771,522, forward strand.
GACGTGTGTAAGCCTCTGTGTTGGACACACAAAGGTGAAAAGGACACTGTTCTAGCCCTTAAGAGACTAAAGGCTAAAATCAGGTTAGAAGAATCAGATGAGGCCATAAATAACCATGAAACAAGGCAGAATGGAGTTCATCTAGAAGAAAAATACAAACAAATAGCAAAAGGAGAGGTTGTATTCATCTGGAGTGGAAGGCTGAAGGGAAACCTCAATAAACGAAAGAGCCTTTACATGGGACCCTGAAGAATAGGTAGGTTTCCCAAGGCAGATGAATGGATGGTCAGTGAAGAGAAACCCAGGACTGAGCAAAAGGCAGGTTGGCAGAAGGGGCTGGGGCCAGTCCCTAGTAGCCAACAGCCCGTTGCTATTGCTTGTAGAAAGAAGAGGTAAAAGAAGAGGCTGGAAATGCTAGCTAAAGCCACACCGTGGAGAGCTTCAGCATTAGGCTGGTGGACTTGATTCCAAAAGGCAATAATAGGAAACCATTGGAGGTTTGAGGCGAGCAGGACCAGGATTAGAGTTAATTTTAGGAAAATTAGCCTGACGTGGAGAAGGAGAGGGGATTCAAGGAGGGTAGCAGGAAGTGAGGAGACCAGTTAAGGCACTATTACTGCAGAAACACATGGGATGAAATGCTGTGGTAGCCAGTGCAAAAGGAAAGAAGGGGACAGTGGCCTTAAAGGTTTGGCAGCAACGTACCTACTGAGCGGGGAAGGCAGGGCAGCAGGCAGGGGGCCAGAGTGAGTTCGCAGTGAAAGTGTCGTTCGTAGAGGCACAGAGGGAAGGTGGAGAAGCTGGTCTGGGGGAAGGTGATCCTGGCTTGGGCCTGGGTGTACTGACTTGGAGACTCCTACAAAATATCAATATCGAGATGTCCAAGGGATGGCTGAAAACCAGGACGGGTTCTCAGAGACAGGTCAAAAGAACAGCACAGGGCTTCCCTGGTGGCGCAGTGGTTGAGAGTCCGCCTGCCGCTGCAGGGGACGCGGGTTCGTGCCCCGGTCCGGGAGGATCCCACATGCCGCGGAGCGGCTGGGCCCGTGAGCCATGGCCGCTGAGCCTGCGAGTCCGGAGTCTGTGCTCCGCAACGGGAGAGGCCACAACAGTGAGAGGCCCGCGTACAGCATAAAAAGAAAAAAAAAAAAAAAAAAAAAAAGAACAGCACATTCCAGGTTGAAGTAGACCAAGGTGATGGCTGAAGATTGCCATTCTAGAAGGTTCCACCCTCTTGATACCCCAAACTGTGGTCTAAGGCAGTTTGCAGACCTCTCTCAAGGTGCTGTTGATTTGGGAATGTTGCGTTCTTGCATCTCTTTTGGTTTCTACTTGTCTTGTTATTGGTATACAGTATCCTAAGGAAGCCCAGTTTATAAAAGGATTAACGTGAAACGCAAATTAGTCTTGGAAAAAGGGAAGGAAATTCTTATTTTCTTTACAAAAGGATTATTCAGATAGAAAATGCTTTAGCAATGAATCCCATTAAAAGGCTCTGAAGGCATTTTAAAACTATAATCAGGCCCGTATATAATCAATTTAAACACAGCCTTCTAGGCAAACCTTCGTTTAAAAGCGAGGTATATTCTAGTGATTCACACAGCCTTGCAGCTTCATTCCTGGGGCAAATTGAAACAATGGTATTGGAAATGAAGATGGGACATTAGGAGGCAGTATGGTACGATGGAAAGATCTGGAATCAGGTTTAGACCTGGCTTTGCCCCTTATTAGCTTTGTGAACACAAACATAAGAAAATAGAACATTCTGGGCTTCCCTGGTGGCGCAGTGGTTGAGAGTCCGCCTGTCGATGCAGGGGACGCGGGTTCGTGCCCCGGTCCGGGAAGATCCCACATGCCGCGGAGTGGCTGGGCCCGTGAGCCATGGCCGCTGAGCCTGCGCGTCTGGAGCCTGTGTTCTGCAACGGGAGAGGCCACAGCAGTGAGAGGCCCGCGTACCGCAAAAAAAAAAAAAAGAAAATAGAACGTTCTGCCCAAAGTGAGCATTACACAAGGCAATTCGTGTGAAATTGCTTTGCACAGTTCCTGGCACAGAGGGGCTGCTTAATAAAGAGCTGAGGCCTCCTTGTGTAGTCCAGTTGGAAAGCTCTCTTGTACCAAAATGAGTGCCTCCCCTCTGTCTCCTTCGCATCTTTGTGGAGTGACATGGGACACACCATCTCCCCCAGGGCCATGATTCTTCTTCAGAGCTTTGTGCTCTTGTAAGTATTTTTGGTTTGGGGGTTTGGGGTTTTTTAAATCAATAACATGGAATGTAGGTCCTGCCCTTAACTAGAGGACAAGCGCTTCAGACCTGAACCAGAGGCGTTACCTCTAGGAGCTCAGAACTCCAAATGGCGCCAGACCCTTGTTTCCATACTCCGGGACCAGATGAAGGGGCCCTTCCTCGCTCCATCTTCTCTTGGCCTCCAGGAAAGAGTCAGACAATCCTCAAAATTTTGACTTAATACTAAGTGATAACAGTCTGCATAGCACTATTCTGGATCCTAGATTACATGTGCTTTCAAGAGCAATATTTTCTTTGAACCCCATGACAAGGCTTTGAGAAACTAACAAGGCACAGCCTGAGTGGATCACATCCCCGCTCCACTGCTCATTAGCCACGTGGCCCCGGGCAGTCACTTACTCTCTCTGTGCCTCAGTGTTGCCTCTGTAAAGCAGAGCTAATGGAAGTATCGCCCACGCATCAGTTATCACAGACCTTAAGGAACATAACTGTGAAAGCTTCTAGGTCAGGGCCTGCGACACAGCAAGTACACACTCTAAAACTGCACTGTTACCCACACTCTCCCCGGGAGAAAACCGAGGCTCCATACGGTTAAGCACCAGCTCGATATTACACACCTTCAATGCCAAAGCTGGAGCTTAAACCCAGAACTCTTGAAAAATACAACCAGGGCTTCCCTGGTGGCGGCAGTGGTTGAGAATCTGCCTGCCAATGCAGGGGACACGGGTTCGAGCCCTGGTCAGGGAAGATCCCACATGCCGTGGAGCGGCTGGGCCCGTGAGCCACAACTACTGAGCCTGCGCGTCTGGAGCCTGTGCTCTGCAACAAGAGAGGCCGCGATAGTGAGAGGGCCGCGCACGGCGATGAAGAGTGGCCCCGGCTTGCCACAACTAGAGAAAGCCCTCGCACAAAAACCAAGACCCAACACAGCAAAAATAAATTAATTAATTAATAAACTCCTACCCCCAACATCTAAAAAAAAAGAAAAGGGAAACCTTAAAAAAAAAAAATTCAACCCACATCAAGATTAAAAAAAAAAAAATACAACCACACATAATTTGATCAAGAGAAAGCAAAATAAAGGGCTTTCTGTTCCCTCTCTTTCACTGAGAATTTCCCTGCTGGAGCTACCTCTGTCCCACTCATCCCCTTCCTTCCCTTCTTGCCCCCCCCCAAAAGGTTAAAGGTCGAGTTTTGTAGAAAAGTTGTGTATTGGGATCAGTCTCAGATATACCGTGCTCCTACCTCTGAGCCAGTCCATTCTGTGGGGCTCACTCATCTTCAGTCGAATTCTCTGATAACCCCATTATTTCCAATTATCTGTTTGGCAAATACTAATTGAGTCAGCATCCTGCTAGGCGCTGGATGAAAGGATATGGCTCCAACCCATTGGGTGACACTTAGGAGAATCACTGTTTACCAGAAACAACTGAGTCACCAGAGGAAATTATGGAATGTTCTCCTCTTTAAAAATAGGACGGTTTCTTAATCAGCGGCCTGTCTGGCTAACTTATCTGGAAGACAAGAAAGAAAAGGCCTGGGAGAGATTCATATCAAGCCGGGGGAGGTTTGTTCTTTGCAATTTGACTAACAGCTCGGAGCAGAGCTGAGCCGTCCCCTCCTCCTTCTCTAGGGTGCCTTCTAGGAAGACACCGCATAACAAGGTGGTGAAGAGCCCAAGCCCCAGTGAGCTGAAAGTGCTCTGCATCCCAGCTCTGCCACTTACCACAGTGCAGTCTTGGGCAAGTTACTGAGCTCTCTCAATCACAGCTTCCTTCTGAGATTCCTCACGTGAGGCATAAAGAGATGGGTATGCAAAAGGCTTACTGTGAGGCTTGACACACAGTAGATGCTCAGTGGATGGTGACTTACAGTGTCATCACAGGGCAAAGGCATACTGTCCTCCATGGTTGGGGGAGGCGTGTACCTACACAGGCCAAGGCTTCTTAGACTTGCTTCTCAAGGGGGCTGCAGTCTGCTCCAACAGCAGAAAAGCCGGAGCCAGGTTTGTGGCTAAGTGGTGGGCCAGCCTGTCTGCCTCCAGCCTGGCACCCAGACACTAATGTCATCAAGTGGCCAAGCCACCGTCCTTTACAAAAGCCTCTACCTTGTCTCCCTGCTTGCGTCCTGGGCCCCTCCTGTCTAGTGCTTTTTCTTCCCTTTTATGATGTAACCACATTATCATGAGAACTTGTAGTTTATTCATTTCCACATATGTATAATATTTTTATATTCACAATTTACTTATTTATTTACTATTGTGAAGTTCTTGATATTACGAACAGAGCTGCCGGCTAGACACACTCAATTTGTCAAGGGTATAGACTTGTAGGAGCTAAATTATCAAGATATACAATATGTGCGTATTCAGTGTTATTAGGTAATGATTTATAGTTTTATTATCAAATTTTTGCCAGTCTGGTGGGTATGAACTAATAGCTCATCACGGTTTTAGTTTGCGTGTCTAGGAGCAATAGTGTGATTAGGTATCATTTTATGTGTATTTATTTTTTAATACATCTAACTCAGCCATGCACGTACATATTTTCAGACCACAGGATGGATTCATCTTATTTATTGAACTTTCTACCTTATCCCTCAGCTTTCTAACTCACTGGGAACCCACATTTGCAAATGTACTCAACGCCCAGCACGTGCCAGACTCGATTGTGTCTACCCAAGTCTTCACTCACTGCTTCTACAAGAGTCACGTTGCTTGAATGGAATTTTGTTTTCAGTGTATATCACTCAGTTTGTTTTTTAGGGCTTTGCTCTTTATTTTCCTTCTCATTGATATTTTACTACATTTTCCCTCTTTGTCTTATTTCTCCACTCCCCACCTAACCATTGCCTCCTGACAGACCGAGCTCCAGATTTAAACATCTTCATGTGGATAGAATGTGGAGTCTGTGTCTACACAGGCAAAGTGGGGAGCTGAGGCAACTATCTTTTTTTTACCTTTTGACCCCCTTCATCCATTTCTCTCATCCCCCCACACCTGGCGTCTGGCAACCGCCAGTCTGTTCTGTATCTATGAGCTTGGTTATATTTATATAACCATTTATATATTATATATCATAATATTATATTATAATAAACTTAGTCACTTAACCTAAGGGTCAATTGTCTCATCAGTATAATGGAGGTCATAATGCATACACTGCTTGTATAATAAGACAGTTGTGAGGATCCAGTGAAGTAATGGAGATGTGCAACAGAGATGCTGAGTCCTCCCTCAGTAGCCAATCTTCCCTTCTTCCACTCTAATACAATTGTGAGCTGGGCACATCCTTCCTTCCAGTAAAAGACTACACTTCCCAGCCTCCCTTGCAGCTAGAGGGGACCATGTGACTTAATTCTGGCTAATGGGATGTGAGCTAAAGTGATATGGCAATTTCAAGGTCTTACCCTTAGAGAGAGGGATGTGCCCTCCTCCCCTTTCCCTTTCCTGAGCATTGGAAGCAGAGAAGGTAATGAGCCATCTCAGGCCATTCAGAGGAAGGCACAAAGTGGGCTCTTAAACGCTTACGTAGCAAAGCCAGTGTACCAGTTTAGAGTTGTGTATGAGAGGGAAATAACATTTTTTTAAGCCACTTATTTGGGGCATATCCTGATTCATCCATTGGTACAAAGAGCATTTATTGAGTACCTATCACGTGCCAGGCAAATATTAGGTGCTGAGACAGATGCAAAACGTAGTTCCTTTCCTTAGAGAACCAGAGGGGCTGACATGGCATATACAAGTCATCACAACATAAGGTAGTACGAGCTCTAATGAGGGAAAGACAGGGTGCTATGGGACTCCAGAGGATGCTTTGTAAGCTCTACAACTCACTATATTTTCATTTATTCAAGTGTTTACTGAACACCTATTATGGGCTAGGCACGGCTCTAGATTTGGGGAGCACAAGAGTGGACAGGCAGACGAGGTCCCAGCTCTCAAGTAGTTTACATGCCTTATAAACAAACCCTTTTTATACCTAATAAATAAGATAATGTCTAAGAGGGTTAAGTGCTATAGAGACCATAAAGCGGGATATTTAATAGAGTGTAACAGGTTTGTTGAGGAGGAGTGCCTACTTTAGACCGGGTGGTCTTGGAAATCCCAGTGACATTCAAGCTGGGATCAGAGTGACACAGAAACTGGAAGAAGAGCATTTGGGGCAGAGGGCAGAGGCGAGTGCAGACGCAAAAGCCCTGCGGTGGGATGAGGGTCAGTGTGGCTGGAGTGACTGAGTGCGCAGGCAGACAAAATCAGGGGGGCGGCCTGGCCAGACAGTTGCCTCGTCAGCCACAGTGAGGGGATTGAACTTTTCCCTGAGGTTGGAAGCCTCTGCAGCCTCTTTAAGAAGGGAGACTGGCACGACTGATTCATGGTTTAAATGGTCCTTCTGGCCGCTCTGTGGGGACAGTGTGGGGAAGTCACAGCTGCACGCCGGGTTGGAGAGCCGGTGACCCGGATGAGGCTGGCAGCAGCGGGAAGGAGAAGCGGGTAGATTTGGCATCTGTCTGGGAAGCAGGGTTGGCAGAACTTGCTGCTAGAATGGACGGAGGTGTGTGAGAATAAGAATAATCAAAACACAACTCTGAAACGTTTGGTTTGAGCGGCTGTGATGAAGATAGGAAAGGAGAGAGACATGTTTGGGCTGGGGATTGGATCACGAGTTCTGATTCCTATGCAATGGAAGTTATTGGCAGCCATCGCAAAGACTTTGGCTTTCGTCCAAATGAGCTGGAGAGCCTCTGGCAGACTTTGCCACTCCTCGCCCCAGCCCTGCCAGCTCTCTCCACCCAGCAACCAAAGTCCTGACCGCGTGACCTACACCATCCGGCTCCCATCACCTCCCTGACCTCCCCCAGCGGGGCGCCTCCTTGCTCACTGGTGGCCGTCTTCTTTCTCGACACTTCCAGCCCTGATCCTGCCTCAGGGCCCCTGTCCCTGTCTCTCTCAGCACGATCTGCTTGTCCCCCAGACACTCACCTACGTCTCCCCCTCACCTCTTTCAAATCATTCTCCAAATGTCACTTCCTCAAGGAAATCAATCCTGGTCACACCACCCTTTGGAAAATTGCAAAACTCCACTCTTACCCTCTGGCCAACATACCCCGTCCCTCTCTCAGCAGATTTATTTTTCTCCAAAGTACTTACCACCTTCTAATAAACGAACATCTTTCCAACTTATTTACGTACTGTCCATCCCCTCCCACTTGAATATAAACTTCACGAGGACAGGGATTTTCTCTGCTTTGTTCACTGCTGTATCCCCAGAGGGTAGAACGGTACCTAGCACATAGTAGGAGTTCCAAAAATATTTGCTGTGTCAATTAAAGTGCCTTATGTTATCTCTCTCTCTTAGGGAATTATTATTTCAATATATATTTGTTTTTAGTAGGAGGTAAGGAAGAGGAAATCTGTGTTCAGGTCCCATCCTGAGTTGATGGCTAGTTCCCCACGTAAATGAGAACAATTGGTCATTTCTACTATCACCCCATTTTACAGTTGGGAAAACTGAGGCTTAGTGAGATTCTAATTTTTCTAATTCCATGCACTGGCCTGGTTAAGTTATTCAGCCAAACCAGTGTACCTGAGCAGGACTCGGCATGTTTTTTTCACACTCACACCCACTTATAATGCAACAGTGAGGGGAGATTAGATCTTGTATGAGCACAGATTTGAAAAGCCCTGGCATTCATGAAAATTAAAACTGTGAGTAACCTCTGTGTGGGATGCTGAGGAGACAAGGAATCTTCTAGTCATCAGTACAGGACCCTGGTCTTTGGTTTGCTTCTTTGACATTTATTAAGAGCTTACTACTTTCTGCCCACCAAGGTCATGTGACTTATCTGTACTGTTAAACTTCATTGTAATAAAATGAGAGGGAGGAGGGAAAAAAAAAGGATCTTACTGCTTTCTTTAAAAAAAAAAAAAATAGCACAAAAAATATACACAAATATTCATAGCATCACTATTAATAACAGGCAAAAGGTAGAAACCACCCTAATGTCCATCAACAGATGAATGGATAAATAAATTATGGTGCCTAAATGCAATTGAATATCATTCAGCCATAAAGCAGAATGAAGTCACGATAACTGCTACAACATGGATGAACTTCAAAAACATGCTGAGTGAAAGGAGCCAGACACAAAAGGTCACATATTGTATGATTCCACTGATAGGAAATGCCCCTAAATCCATAGAGACAGAAAGCAAATTGGTGGTTGCCAGGGGCTGGAAGGCCTGACTGCTTAAAGAGTATGCACTTGATCTGGGGCGAGGAGAGTGTTTTCGAAGTAGACGTGGTGGTTACATGCCATTGTGAGTGTCCTAAATGCCACTGAATTGTTTGCTTTAAAATGGTTAATTGTATCCTGTGTGAATTTCAACTCCATTTTCTGGGAAAAATCACATGCATCAATTTGTTCACGTCATCTTTAGGAACGCCCTACAAATTAGGTACTAATGCTATTATTCCCGTGAGAGACCCAAGCCTAGAGAGGGTAAGGGACCTGGTCAGGGTCACACAGATGTCAGACCTGAAGCCGGGGGTTGGATGACTCCAAAGCCTTGGCTCAGAGTCAGGGCGTGGACCCTGGGAGAGCAGAGGGCTGGCTGGGGTGTGCGGGGGGGAGGGTTGCCAAAGGAGAGAAGCACCGCGCAGAGGCAGGGTCCAAGCAGAAGGGCTCTGGGGTCTCTCTAGGGTCCCGACTAACACCAGCAAAACCCAGCGTCTTGAACCTTTTGGCTCCAGCTAATTCTGCCCTCTGGTCTGACTGTGCTCCCCGGGCTTCTCTGTTCCTCTGAACTCCCTGCATCAGGAAAAGGCCAAGAGCCATGACTAAGGGGTGGGATGCGGGGACGGGCAGGGGTCGAATGAGGAATCAGAGGACCACACAGACACTGGACCAAAGGCCCTAATTCCCATCTCTCTCCTCTTCCTTAAAATGTCTGTAAGTCCTTGACTCAGCGACAGAGCCCTTGAGTGACTCGAATATCAACATATTTTGAAAGAAGAGCATATTTTAGGGAGTTCCGTCTCAGAAGATTTGAATAGGGTGTTATTCAGCTTGTGGGGGGAGCAGGGGTGGCTGGTGGGTGGGGAGAGAAGGAAGGATGGAAGTAAATGTGGCAGAATGACACGATAATAGGGCTAATGATTTCAACATTTAAAAGTTGAACGGCTCGGGCTTCCCTGGTGGCGCAGTGGTTGAGAGGCCGCCTGCCGATGCAGGGGACACGGCTTCGTGCCCCGGTCCGGGAAGATCCCACATGCCGTGGAGCGGCTGGGCCCGTGAGCCATGGCCGCTGAGCCTGCGCATCCAGAGCCTGTGCTCCGCAGCGGGAGAGGCCACAGCAGTGAGAAGCCCGCGTAACGCATAAAAAAAAAAAAAAAAGTTCTTAGTGAACACGAGAGACAAGCTCCAGCAGAAGGCTCCTAAAATAGCCCCTTTGCCGGTTTCTGGGCTTTTGAGCTGCTTCTGTTTGGTTCCTCTTCAAAGCTTGTTAGCACCTCCCATTGTGGGGACTTCGGCCACCTTAGCAGAGTGACGAGTCCAGGCTCCAGGGGGCCGAACCCCAGCCAGGGCTCGGGCTCTGGACAATTTGTGAGTTTGTTTATAGCAGTGGGGGTGAGCAGGGCAGAGAAGGTAGAAGACCCCTGTAAACCCTCTGTTTTTTTTTTTTTTTCTTGCTGACGTTTTGTTGATGCCATAACCAAAGTCCTCGATTATAATTTCCTCGGCAACCCCTTCAAAAAGCAAAAGACCGACATGTAGGACAGAAACGAGTCATGGTGACTTGTGAACTCAGAAGGGCCAAGGTCCTACCAGAGATCAGCAGGGACTCAGTCCGTCCCTCTATCGGACTAGCAGATGCCTCTCCTGGGAGCCTGCCTGGGGAGTGGCTTTTCCTTTTAGAAAATCAGTAAGCTCTGGTCCACAAAATTGCTAAAGGGCCTTACAGGAAGCAACGTGTCTCCACTGACACCAACCAGCCCAAGGCAGCCACGTGCCCCAACCGCATGGACTTGCATTTGGGCTCCAGCACAGCAGGGATGGACACTCAGTCAAGAGACCTGCGAACAGGGGTAACTACGTGTTTGCCCCAGGAAAGGACACACCCAATATTTCTGGCTGAGACAGTTGGATCGCTCCCACTGTCCCACTCATTCACACCAAGGAAGAGGAGGCTGGAAGGTTTGAATATGCAAAGACTCCAATTGTCTTATCCTCAATCAGCTTAATTAAGAGGTTGTGCTGTGAAGATCAAACAGGCCCAAGGGACTGTTTACAAATTCATCAGCTGCCCAGGTTTGCAGGTCCCCTTGGCTAGCTCGGATCGTGGTGGTGTTACTATTGGTTTTGAAACACTAAAGATTAATTTAATAAGTTACTAAAGTCACATCTGGGGGGGAAATTACATTCAGCTGTATGAGATAAAGACCACTGCAGAGGTATTTGCTCCCGACGGCCTCTGTGCTTTTTCTTTTGAAGGGTCCTCTTGTGCCGGGTGTTTTAAATATAGTAATAAAATATGAGAATAAAATAGTTCTTGGGTGGAAAAAAAGATGAAAAGAATTGAAATGAAATGGAACGCCAACAGATGTGTGTGTGTAAGAAACTAAAATGGGGAATGCGGACAAGCAGATAATAAATGAGGAAACAGTCCTCTAGATGTTGTTAGTGTCTCCAGAAGTTTTCCCTTCAACCTTCAACTGAACTACGCAGCGTAGTGGCTAAAAGTTCAGGCTTTGCAGGCAGAATGTCTAGTTTCAAGTTCTTACTCTGCCACTTATGAGCTGTGTGACTTTGGGTAAATACCTGACCTCTCTGTGTTTTAATTGTCTCCTCAGTGAGTGAGGTACCCAGCCAACAGAGGGTACATGACATTTCCATTGTTTGCAAAATATAAAAAATAACAAATGAAACATTTCTAGATAGAAAGGTTTTCCCCTAGAAAAACCTAAAGTACCTACCTCAGTGGGTCCTGTCAGCTGTTAAGTACATACTGAGTGCTACCTGCCAGGAAGAGGTAACTGCTTCAGATACATTTGGACTGGAATATCAAAATATCCACTGTGTGGTTCTAACCTCTTCTGTGACCATTTAGGTGGTAATTGCTTTTCTAGACAATTGCATTTTCTGTCCCCAGAACTGCCACAGGAAGGTCTGCACAGATTTCAGTGAAGATGATACACTCAAAAAGGCTTTCGGGGCTTCCCTGGTGGCGCAGTGGTTGAGAGTCTGCCTGCCAATGCAGGGGACACGGGTTCGAGCCCTGGTCCAGGAAGATCCCCCATGCCGCCGAGCAACTAAGCCCATGCACCACAACAACTGAGCCTGTGCTCCAGAGCCCGCGAGCCACAACTACTGAGCCCGCGTGCCACAACTACTGAAGCCTGTGTGCCTAGAGCCCGTGCTCTGCAACAAGAGGAGCCACCACAGTGAGAACCCCGCACACCACAACCAAGAGTAGTTGCTCATAGCAACTAGAGAAAGCCCACGCAAAGCAATGAAAACCCAATGCAGCCAAAAATAAAATAAATTTATTAAAAAAAAAAAAAAAAAGGCTTTCAGTGGCCCACTATTAGTTCTTGAGCCCCAGCAGGAAGGAGCCCACATAAAACCTGAGAGTAGTAACAGTAACAGCGATTTCTACTCTTTTTGAGGGCCCTAATTCATGCCACTGCGCTAGGTATCTTCTACACATGCCTCTAATCTTATCAGCTTCAGGAGGCAGATGCTATTAGCCCTATTTAACAGACGAGGAAATGGGCCCAGAGTTGCTAAGTGTCGCCAGGTGCCTGAATCTGGTTCCAGCCAGACCCATCTGGCTCCAGACTCAGCATTCCTGGGGGGTGTCCAGGCAGCTCTTGGTCCTTTTCCCTATAATTTCTGAGACCAAAAGCAATCCATTTCAGGATCTTATCATGTGTCAGAAAGTTCTTCTCAAGATCTATTATAAATCTCATCTGCTATAATGTACATTTCTCCCTCACCTCTCCCTGCCTATCTGACACTCCTCTCCCCGCCGACTGTGGTGATTTCATAGGGTGTTCACCTAACCCGATGCTTCTCCAGCAGAGGAGTTTTGCCTCTGCCCCAGGGACATTGGGCCACATCTGGAGATATTTTGGGAGTCACAACTGAGGGAGGAGATATGCTACTGGCACCAAGGGGGCAGGGGCCAGATAGGATGTTAGGCATCCATCAGTGCACAGGACAGCCTTCACAACCAAGAGCTATGCAACTCAAACCATGCCAAGGCTGAGAAACCCTGAAAACAGAACTCTTGCTTTCTGTGGCCCAAATCCATTGTTCTCTCTGTAAAAGGCGCCATCACTCACAAGCTGCTCGGACCCCAAGCCTAAGAGTTTGCCTTGATTTGTCCCTTTTTCTCATTCCTTTTTCACATAAATTTTAGCCATCACTATTAGGAAAAGAATTAATACCATGATATTCAACTCATATTTCAACCTTCGTGATGGTTGCATTAATTTATTAAAATGTCCATTCGTCAACAAATGATTATGGGGAGACCACCAAACAGCCAACCACCACATTGGCTTTCCCTGGAACCTTGTAAAGTCTCCTAACTTTGTAAACTCACACACAAATAGTTCAGCAATATTGGGCAATTCACGTAAAGTGTTTAAGAGATTTTGCAAAAACACCAAATGAAGAAAAGTTTAAAGTTAAAACGAACATCTAATGGCATAAAGTGAAAAGACAGCCAACCAAAGGGAATTCGAGACGGTTCAATGCCAGATCTTTGCTGTGACTCTGCATCCACCCAGGCAGTGTGGGGTGTTGGAGCCAGACTCCATCCTTGCCCTCAGGTTAATTGTAGTCTATTGGGAGGAGGAGAGATTTTCATTTCAACAAACTCTCAGAAATCGTTAAGTCCAGTTGAGTGCTGCCTGCCCCTTGACCTCTCAGAAGACCTTCACCTCTCCCGAAAGCGCCAAGCTGTTCAAATCTACAGAGACGCCCCTGTCTGACCACAAAGGTCATGTCACTAGAAGGAAACCAAGGGCTTCAGAGACACAGCTTTCCTTTTTCTGAGAAAGGCATGGAGCTGTTCTATCCTGCACCTCATCCATTGGGCTTAGCTGCTCCCAGAAATCCACTGGGAAGCGTTTTTAAGTGGCCACCTCAAAAAGGAAACACAAATAGGCTTGAGGCCATTAGACAGGCCATCCCAGGAAATGATTCAAGGCACAGTCCTGCCTTCCAGGCCCAGAGTAATGGATCCAGTGGTACCAAGATGGTGACAGGGATCACTTCCATACCGAACCCACACTGGAAGACCCTGGGAAGGGTGTCACAGGGGCCAGACCTCAAACCAGGCTCTGGGAACCCTTGTGATGCTGCCCCCAGGGAGTGAGCTAGGTCTAGGACAGGCCTAAACATTTTTCTTCCATGCTGCAGATGTGGAGTTCTGGGTTAGAATCCCAGGTTAAGTTACTTTGGGCAGGTCACAAAACCCCGTCAGCCTCATCTTCCTCACTGGTAAAATGAGGATAGTAATACCTACTTCAGAGTTCTTACAAGGATTAAATGAGCTACTACATGTAAAGCACTTACAATCGTACCTTCTGTCGTGGTCCGAACGCGGACTGGAAAAGAATTTCCAGACACAAGGCAGAATGTAAAGAAGATGGAACTTGTTAGAGGGAAGGGTCACTGCCAGAACAGCAGGCTGACTTCCTAGCAGTCTGGGAGAGTCGAGCCTGAACATGTGCTATTGATCTGTTTTTATAGCCAGAAAACAAAAGAATGGTCCAAGGTGAAATTTTCGTTTACTGATTGGTCCTTCTATAGGGTGGGAGTGGGACAGGGCATATGCCTTTCCTTATTTGGGACAGGTCCCGTTGCCCGGGTGGAATGTCGTAACCATTGCACCATGGTGTGGAGGGTGATTAAGAGTCTGGTAGGGGGTGTAACGCTGAAACTTTTCAGGCAGGGTCATCCTTTGTCCATGAAGCATCACTGCCCCTGGAGCACCACACCTTCTATAAGTATTGATATTATGTATCATTTTATGATTACCATTATTATTATTATAGCTTTTAGCACAGAGCCTGGCACATAACACTCAGCCAATATTAACCATTATGACTTAGGCCTAGGGTAGACGTGAAAATCTTAGGCGATCTTGTAAAACCCTGAGATGCTAGGATTCATCAACAGGCTTTGTATAGTCACTAGAAAGAAAGAGACATAGGGAAAAACAAAAGTTCGTATTTCACAAGGAGTAATAAAGTTGCCAAGTACCGTGCAAGGTACTGAAGACATCTTGGTGAATTAAAGCAAGCTTCTGCTTTCTTAGTGGTTCTTAGTAATTGTAGGGTCACACACCCCCTCTGAAAACTTAACTAATTGTATTGCCCTTTAATGATGAGACAAAGAAGATGTCCCAGTTCTTGGCAATGTTTTGCCTTGCCCCTGGTTGCATAGATAGTTGAATCGTACCCAGACAGCCAACTGGGAGTGAACCATGAACTTCATCTGGCCTGGCCACCACTCCCACCTTCCCCAGTGCTTATCTAGTCCCAAGCAAAGGCTTTGATAAAGGTGGGAGTGTGCGCTAGACCTGCCAAGGGTCACAGTTAGATTTCGACAGGATGAGAAGAAAGATAAGAGCTATGCCCTGTGCTCCTTGTTTTTTTGGTTTCTTTTGAGAGGAGTGCCCAAGATAGCTGGAGAGAGACATGTGACAGGGGATCTCTACTGTAACTTCTGCCCAACACCGTCCCTCCATCCCGGGCCGCGCCCGTGCAGCATGTCAAACCCGCGCCCCCTGCATCGGAAGCTCAGAGTCTTAACCACTGGACTGCCAGGGAAGTCCCTGTGGCTCCCTTTTTGATTATAAAATTCCTTTTTCTTATTGAGCCAATTCCAAATGTTCCCCGAGACCATAGTCTCTGGAGTTTACCCCCTGCCTGCCTGTGGACCTTGCTCAGCATCACTTTTCCAACCTACATCTGGCTCAGAGAGGTGGTGGCACCAAGCTGAGTTGAGGGCAGGTGGGGCATCTCTCCTCATCCAGGTCCAGGTAGTGAGAGAGTTCTGGGCCTGAACAGTCACCCTTGGCCGCTGGCACCGAACCAGCTTGTTGGAGCTGAAGACGGACCACAGGCCAGCCTCGCAGACAGTACGGTTTGGCGGCCACTGCTCTGAACCATCTCGCCTGACCCTCCAGGCCCCTCACAGCCTGCTGCCACCCCAGCCTGTCGCCAAGCACTTGCCACCCTCCCCCACCCCCACCAGGCTTTCGCCCTCCTCACCTTTGCCCATGGTGTGCCCTCCACCGGAAAAGCCCTGCTCTGTCCTCCAAATGTTAGTATCTGCTAAGCTTTCCAGACCGAACTGGATCCTTGTCTTTGCCTTGAGGCACTCATTTACTGTCTGTACTTCCCTCTCCCCGGGGGACCCAGTACACTGTCCTCTCCTGTGCTCCTCCCTGAAGTTCCTGGAAGGCTGGAAATGGGCTTGATTGCCTTTTGTCATTTCTGATACCTGGGAGGCTCTCGATAAATGTGGAATGAATGGGTAACTGACTGAATAAATAAATGACACCATTCTTAACTTGCTAACGAACGTGACTCTTCTATAGGGTCACAGGAAGGTATTAGAGATCATTTTCCCCAGCCCAGTTCTACTTCTTACTAGTTGTGTGGCCTTGGGTAAGTTACTTAACCTCTCTGTGCCTCAGCTTCTTCATCTGGAAAATGTGGATAATAGAATGATATATCTGTTTCATAGGGTGGCCATGGCCATCAAATGTTAGTGTATATAAGGTCCTTAAACAGTGCCTGGCGTATAATTAAGTGCTAGTGAACGCCAGAGTTTATCGCTATCATCGCAATGACACCACGGACACCTGGCCCAGAGGCGCACCCCTGCAGTGAGGCTGGCTGCTGATGGCCCCAACTCTCCCCTTTCTTTGGAGACCTGCCCTCAGCCTCGCCCAGATGGTTACTCTTTGACTCCCCAATGCCCAAGCCGTCCCCTATACTCACAGTCAATGCCTGGCTGACGTGGGCTACGAAAGCCGGCCCGACCTCAAGGTAGGGTGGACTTCAAGTTGCAGTCTGTGCTCCAGAGTCCCCAGGAGAGCAGACTGAGCTGGAATCCATCTGGACATATTCCCCTTTCCTGTCCTGCCTCCTCACCCCCTTCTCCTGGGGGGCCTCCCGTAACTCACACACACAAGAATCTCCGTCTCAGGCTCCGTTTCCAGGGACCCTGAGCTACACATCGTCACCACCGTCATCACCAGAGAAGAGGAGACAGACGCAGGGGGGTGGCCTGACTGATCCAAGACCAAGGTTAGAATCAGCTGGAGGTCAGGCAGTGCCTGGGAGTTAGTTATTTTAGAGGAGTGCAGGTTTCTGAGTCTCCAAGGAGTCTTTGGTAAGAAACAACGGAATGAATTCACTAACAGTCAGCCAGAAAATCAACAAAAACCTGCGGTACCTGAGGTCGGTGCAGAAAGTCACAGCCTTTGGGGTGGTGACCGAGGACAAGGCAGCCTCAGTTGAAACCAGACATCTGGGGATGAGAGCCACGGGGTCCAGGCCAACGGGAGCCCTTCAGGCCAGCACAGCCGACGGGGGTGGCAAAATGGGAGCAAGTCCACAGTCCCGCTAGCCTTGGCCTTCCTGCAGATACACCTGTGCACACGTACCTCCCCTCACAGCTCTGTTGAGCACGTGAGCCCTCCAGCGAGCACGCTTCAATGGCCTCCCAGCCCAGCTGAAAGTCATCTCCACTTGATGACCCCGTAGCAGCTACCACACTAGACCATGAGGGCTTTGAGGGCAGAGTTCAGGAGGTGGATCTTTGCCCTACCCCACAGGGGAACTGCAGTGAGAGAAAATAAAGAGAGAAATCACAAACATTTGCTGTTGGGCAGCCGTGAGGGATCACTCTCATGCTTTTCCTTATGAGTGAAGGCTGGGAACAGTCCTTTATCATCATGGTCACAGAGCTGCTGTAACCTACAAAGCCAGATTCAAGTCCAAGCTAAAACAGACTAGGAAAAAGGAAAATATACTCCAGGTGAGGAGTTTAAAGACATCTGATATAATTAGATGGATATTCTGATGGGAAACGGGCTGACAGGAAAGCTTTGCAGAGCCTGGTGCAGAAGTTATTTTTTTATGTAAAAGGAATTTTTTTTCCTAATTATAAAAGTAACACATAGTTGTGAAAAATTCAAAGAAAACAGAAGTGTATAAAACAGACAATATTAGTGCCCAATTCCCTCCCACCCTCAGCAATACCTACTATTGGGAGTTTGATTATTCTTCCAGACATTTTTAAATCGACCGATTAGATGGTTTCATGCTAAAAAGACTTTGTTTTTTGGCTGTGCCAGTTGAGGGATCTCAGCTCCCCAAATAGGGATTGAACCTGTGCCCTCAGCAGTGAAAGCGCCCAGTTCTAACTGCTGGACCTCCAGGGAATTCCCTAGAAAGACTTCTTATTCGTAGATTAATAGGTCAGTCAAGAGTTTTGATGCACAGGGACTGATTCTAGAATATGTGGTGCATTACACTGCATTTTGGGGGACATATACTTTTGTGAGGCAAGTTGTTTTTAAACTCAATTACAATTTAATACTGGGCCATATAATAAAAAAAATTATAGAAACAAGAATGCAAAGTACTACAATAAGTTAAAAGATATCTAATGATTGTTTTAAAATAGGTATTGTTCTAATTACAGAAGAAATACATGTTTATTATAATTAGGAGAAGGGAGTCCATAATAGCACAAGGAACAAAAGTTTCCCACAAAATTGCATTCTCCCAATAACCACAGTTTATATGTCACTATTTTTCTTTCTGTCATTTTTCTAGTCTTGTGCACTTATAAATTTTTTAAAACAAAACTGAGTTCATAGTCTTCTGGAACGAGCTTTTTTCACTCAATATCAGATTGTGAATTGGGGCGGGGGAGGCCTGAGCAGTTGTTGTATACTTCATGACCTAGCCTGCGACTGATAATCCATCAGTATTTGTTTCCTAAGGAGAATCTTCTACGATAATAGGGTATATACCCAAACAATCTTCCCCCACCCAAATCTCTTCATCCCTTGATATTTTATCATCTCCTCCCCCCTTTTGTTTTTTTTCCCCAGCTCCTTTTGTAAGTAGTTGTGGAGCTGTGTTATCTTGGGAAGGCCCCAAGTTCCCTTTTCCCCGTCTCCCCAGGCCTTCGTTGAAGAGCATTTTAGCGACACTTCCAGGTGCTGTTTCAATGAAGTGCAGAGACAAGCGTTTACTGTGTGCACCTGGGCGTTTTGTATAAATCCAGCACTGTCCTGTTTTCTCCCGGACATCGTCTCATCACGTTTCAGAGAGACTCTTCTGTTTCTGATGGATCTCTAGCTTCTCGGGAGTGACTCCTGATACGTTGGTTCTGAATTTCTGTCACACCCCCAGCTGCCCTCCAGTTTCTGACAAATCTAGTATTATTCTTTGACCCAGAACAGCCAAATCAGTGGAAATCCACCTGGTGATCAGCGGAGCCACTAAATAATGCAGCTAGAGGGCGCTCACATCCTCACAATTCTGAGGAATAAGGAGATTTCAAAGACATTTCCCGTTAGTACTCAAACTCGAGAAGCTTACAGACTTGGGGGAAGGGAGAGCAATATACTTGGTCACATAAGATAACCGATAAGAAATTGTAATATATTCATTTACCAATAAAACTAACATATGATGAGTACAGCATGTCAGGTGCTGTTCTACCTAAGCCCTTAACTCTTCTCCCAGGACTCCTGAGACACATACAAAACAATCAAACCCTCCCTTTTCAGGTGAGGCACTCAGAGATTTTGTAATTTTCCCAAGGTCACAAGGGCAGAGGTGAAAATGAAACCCAGGCAGCTAGCTCCAAAGCCCACACTTACTCATTATGAACTGGCTGAAAAAGAAAGGCATTTGAGGAGGGACGTCAAATTAACATTGGTTATCCCTGGGAGCAAGAAGTATTAGGAGGGAATTCCCTGGCAGTCCAGTGGTTAGGACTCTGTGCTTCTACTACAGAGGGCATGGGTTCGACCCCTTGAACTAAGATAGGGGAACTAAAATCCTACAAGCCGTGCGGCATGGCCAAAAATAAAAAACAAAATTAGTATTAGGAGACCATATTATTCACTTTCTACACAAAGCTCTGCATTGCTGAAAATTATTTCCCATACATAAACTATTATGGTTACCTTTAAAATTCACTAACTACAGGGAACTCTACTCAATACTCTGTAATGACCTATATGGGAAAAGAATCTTTAAGAGTGGATATAGGTGTATTTATAACTGATTCACTTTGCTGTACACCTGAAACTAATACAATATTATAGATCAACTATACTCCAATAAAACTTTTAAAATAAAATAATAATAAAATAAAATTCAATAACTGTTACAAGAATAAGAAGAAATTGCTCAACTGTGGTCAAGGCAGATTCAGGTTACGTGGGTCTGAAGCTCGTACATGGAGGACAGACTCTAAGAAAAAGAATTCAAAACAGGAATACAAAATTAGGTATGAAAGTGGAATGTATTTTGATTGAAAAAATCATTATAAATTACAAATTTTTAGAAGGTGACAAATACTGTAAATATAATAAAACTGTGAAAAATTACATAGTATACTTCTGTTATACTTTTTCCTATTTTTGGGGTTGTATACCCTGTATGATCATCTCTTCATGGACAATAATTCTGTAATATCATTTTCATGGAGGGAAGAGAAAGTGATTCAAGTGCATTATGAAATGCCATTATATTGGATTGAGCTACATAACTGTTTAATCAAATAACCCTTAAACTAGGTGCAATAACTTATAGATGGATATGCATGGGAGTTTTGTCACAGGAGCACTTAGGTTGCTTTGCTGTGATTTTAGAGCTTTCGAATGTCATTTTTTCTTTTTTTTTTTTCTGAAATTGCCAGGCTTCATCAGGACAAGGCGTTGCAGATATGCAAAGATTGGTCCAGTGGGGATCAGTTGAGATCCCCATCGGTTTTTATGTTGGGAGGCATAAAAATTCAATTTGGCATGCATAAAAATCCTACTTCACGGTTTACAGTATTGCTACCATTTTGTGCCCTGCTAACACAAGAATTCCGGTCAATTCTACTTTGCATTGATTCCCATTTTAAAAGCATGGTAGTAGGGTATGTTATAATCGTGTACACTGCATTATTGAGTATTTTCCTGAAGGTAATTTCTGTTTTGATTAGTCGTCAATGAGAATCAAATATTCCACTTATAATTTTCTACATCTGAGGATTCAAAGAACATTCCTCAGACTAGCGTTTGTTTCTGCGCATTTTGACTCTTCTTCTTCGTTTCCAGTGGTAGGCGCAGTGGGACACGCTGATATTGCAATAGGACCCGTGATGCCAGATAAGTATGTACCAAGGATATCGGGAGTATTCCTGGAAGCCATTCTTACATGAGAATAGATAACACGGAAATAACTGTGAACCACATGAATAGATCCATTGAACCCAAAACAAATAAATCTCCAACTCAGCTTCTCCTTAGTCGGAGTCCCCAAAATGCTAAGGGCCTCTCCATCAACACATAACTCCTGGGGGTAGAACTAAGGGAGGGGGAAGCTGAGCAGAAGAAGACAATATCCTTAGCCCATTGCAGTTAAAATACTGAATATCTTACATTTGCAATGTTATCAGAAGCATATGACCACATGAACCCAAGCGTTATTAGAAGTTCTAAAGCCTAAGCTTCTTTCACTTTACAATAACTCTGCCCTAACTGTGGTGAAGATGGTAATTGCAGCAAGAGCTGAGATCATGGGTAAATCAGTGTGAACTGAAGTTGTCAAGAAAATCCTCCTGTTCGAATATTACTCAGCCATAAAAGGAAATTAAATTGAGTTATTTATAGTGAGGTGGATGGACCTAGAGACTGTCATACAGAGTGAAGTAAGTCAGAAAGAGAAAAACAAATACCATATGCTAACAATATATATATATATATGGAATCTAAAAAAAAATGTTTATGAAGAACCTAGGGGCAGGACAGGAATAAAGATGCAGACGTAGAGAATGGACTTGAGGACACAGGGAGGGGGAAGGGTAAGCTGTGACAAAGTGAGAGAGTGGCATGGACATATATACACTACCAAATGTAAAATAGCTAGCTAGTGGGAAGCAGCCACATAGCACAGGGAGATCAGCTCGGTGCTTTGTGACCACCTAGAGGGGTGGGATAGGGAAGGTGGGAGGGAGGGAGACGCAAGAGGGAGGGGATATGGGAACATATGTATATGTATAGCTGATTCACTTTGTTATAAAGCAGAAACTGACACACCATTGTAAAGCAATTATACTCCAATCAAGATGTTAATAAATAAAGAAAGAAAAGAAAATCCTCCTGTTCGAGGCAGGCACTGAGCTACACCTTGAACCACTGGTAGAATTCACTAGACAGAGGAGCAGGAAGGACGGAAGCTACAAGTTTCTGCAGTCTCCCCAAAAGTAGACACACATATATGTGGATGTAAAATGTGTTCTTGTGCCAATGAAAACATTTTTTTCGTCACTGGCTTAGAGCTACCTAGTAAGAGCCAATGGCAATACATTTCCACATCACTTAAGAATGAGACTTGAATTTTCTTCCCAGCCCCGCCTCATCCCAACCAGCAAATAATCATTCCCAAGCCAGGACCAACCAGCGCTGCAGGCATTCGGCCCCTTGTGTCTACCATCCGCCTTTCCTCCAACACAGGGATCCCAGAGCACCGGGTTTACGCTCCAGGCAAAGGGGAGGGGAGGAGAGAGGAACTGGCCAGAGACCGTGTTCTGCGTAGACACAGGAGGCGAAGCCTGCTGAATGCCTGTGCAGCCAGTGTGGGGAAGGAAGACCCAGGTCCAACTCTCATTCCCCTTTCTGTTCAATATTTTCTGTGCCATTCCACCTCTGGAGAATTCGCAGTGTGTCCTTTTCCCAAATACCACATCACTCTGGAACTCATCTGGGTTTGTTCCCAGGTCAGCCCCAGTGCCACGGCACTGGTGACGGTTCACTTGTGATAAAGCAGCCACCCTGCTGATCAACTAGTTCAGTGTGGAGCCTGAGTGGGTCTCTGAAGACTGGCACGTGGAAGGGAGAAAGTTAAGGAACAGTTATCAAGTGTCAGGGTAAATTCGTTTCAGGATACAGTTTAAAGTAGGAATCTCAAGTGCTTTTTCCCTAATTTTAATCTTTGTATACAAGACCATTTACTGAGTAATTCTTGCTTTCCCTTCGTGATGCTCACATAATCCTTTATTTAATTATTATATATTTTTAGATCTAGGTCCAGTTCTCTAGCCAGTTTCACTGACCTACATCTTTATCGTGCTAAAATCACACTGCTTTAACCTGCGGGGCTAGATCCTTATTACCTAAATCCCACCTCCTTCCCCCTCACCCCTTTCCACCTCTCCTGTCCCTCTTTACTGGGCAGGGGGTAGGGGGGCGTTGGGTATATAAGAAAAAAAGCTATAATCTCTATCCTCCCTTCAGGAGCTTGCGTTCTATGTAGGAAAAGAATATTTATGCCCTTGGAATAAGGGTAGTACTCACATTCAGTGCTCAAAATGGCTTGTTGAAATAATAAGTTCAAATACGATGGAAAAGTAACACCAACTAGCTTCTCTATAAACTACTCACTGCTCTATAAAAATGGTTCCAATTACCCCAACACACATACAAATCTCTACAGTTACATAATCTTGTTCTTGTTTTTCAGATTGACCTGATTCAAATTGTGTAAAGTAAAACTCACTGTGGTAACCTCACCCAAGTTACTTAGAAATGAAGAGCCAGTCATTTGAACCATTGCCTTTATTTTATTTTGGAGGGAAAAAAAAAAGGGGGGGGGCAGGAATATGGTCAGAAAAACAGTTTATAGAAATTTGCAGGCATAGAGGAGGGAACAATTGGAACGTGGAGAATATTCTTCCATCAGCACTTTGCTGGTTTAGAAGCACAAGCATGTATTCTGTATTATCAGATCACTTATGAACTTACTATATTTGGCAGTTCCAGAGATGTACAGATTTGATTTAAGAAGACAAGTCTTCCCTCACCCTTTTGCAAATCAGGAGGTAAGATAGGCACACACAAAAATAGTTTATTCCAATCAAATTTTTCTGATTTTTAAAATTCTAAAATTAAGATGTTTCCCAGTTACCCAAGATTAATTCTGGACCTTCAGAATTTTTAACAAGAATACTCGGCCTCTCCATTAGTTGTGATATAAACTGATCTGTCTCTGGCCCTAGCCCATCCATGCCACCTTATTTAGCGTGGAGCCTTCTTGGGGTCTGAGGAGCTGCGTGCAGACAGAGGGTAGCTGAGGTGTCTCCAGAGCTTTCAGAGTCCTGGATAGCTCTCTAAAGCTGGGGTGCGTGACTGCTACAAATAGTGCCTGCTCCCAACCAGTGTGTCTTGAACGTTGGGATGTATCAGAATCTACTGACTCAGGCAGTCCTGGAGTGGAGCCCACACAGGCAGACTTCTAACAGGGTTCCTAAGAGAGCGATGCCCCCAAGGCTGGGAAGCCCCAGCTAGCCTAGAGTTTCCACCAAAGCAGAGGTCCTCTTTATTCACCCTTGTGTCTGGGACTTGGCACAGTGACATGCATGTAGTAAGCACTTAATAAAGATTTACCGAATTGATCATACCTGGTACTAAATTCCAACTGGATTAAACATTTTTTAACATTTTTTTTACAGAAAAGAAATCACTGAAATAGCTTCCAAATGCCATAAAACTGAAAAAAAAAATCTGAAGTTGATTTGAAAGAAAATACGTGAAAAATTTTCACAGTGATCATTGATTGCTAAATATTTAGTTGGTGTGAGGAATCACTAAAAATAATATTCTCCCATGATGGCTAAAGCAAAAACACTTCACTGTTTCACAAAAGCCAGAGGCAGCAGGGAAAAAAAAGTGTTCTGACAATAGTCAGACTTTATGATACAGCATACTTAAAAAGAAAATCCACCTTGAAATTTAAGCACCTGTAGTTCTTTCTTGGCTTATCTTCCTTATTCCGCCCCACCCCCACCCCGGCTCTTTCTCCTTTTTGGCTTCTGTTCTCTCTGCCTGTCTCTCTCTGGCATCCTCTGCAGGTGTCACTCTCTCTCATCTTCTCGGGTGGTGCGGCTCAGGCTAGGACCGTTGAAAGAGCAGATAGAACAAATCCAGGGAGACTTCCGAAGGATCTGGAACTGGAGTGTGCGTAGGCTTTAGCTTTGCACGGCGTAGCTGGGGAGACACCCTAGGGTAGTAATGTGTAAACATTTAAATGTCCTTAGGAAACTTGCTGTTTAAACAGGAGTTCTCTATTAGCTTCAACCAATTCAACAAAGGTTCACGGACATAGCTGTGATGGGTAAGGACGGAGTCTGCTGGCAGACTATCTGGTTTCCAATCCCAGCTCCAAAACTTACTGCTGGTGTGACCTTGGACAACGTATCCCTCCTCTGTGCCTCAGTTTCCTCATCTGGAAAATGGGGACAACAAAAGAGTTGATGTGAAAATTTGACAATGGTCTGGTGGCCTACAAGTGTTTTTGGCCATCACTGCTCTTCTTTTAAAACTAAATGAAAACAAGAGATTATAATTTAGTTGGGGGCAGTGGACAGGATAATATAAACAACTCGTACTGATTTTTCTTTCCTATAAATCTGATTATTTTGGGTTTTATTTTTTAAGTAGGACATAGCTTCCATATATGGAAGAAGTATTTACTGAGGCACTCTGCCAAGTGCTTTACCTAGCTGTGGTAAGTAATCCTCACACAACTCTGAGACAGATATCATCACCGCAATTTTGCAGAGGAGGAAGCTAAGGCTGAGAAGGGTTAATTCACTTGCCCTAGATCCCACAGCCATCAGTAGTAAGCGGCTGAGCAAAGATCTGAGTTCAAGTCTCACTCCAATTCATAAGCCCTTTTGCTACACCATGAATTACCAAACCATGGTTAATGGGAGTCTAAACCCACAGATAAAGCTTTGTTGACCTGCAGAATAAAGCATTTCCCTGCCAGCCCCATACAGCCCCACCCAGCTGACTCACCAAGAAGCTGAAAAGGCAGCTTCACTAGAGAAGGTCACAAAAACATGAGAAATCTTGACTGTCAGGGGCCACATTGTCCTTCAAGCTTCCAGGCTAAGTGATCAGACTCTGGAGGGATTAGGTAATCTTTGGCAAAGGGATTCCGGTTGCTGGGATTCACAGGAACCTCTGGGATTCAGTGTTTATTGTGTACTTACCAGGCTCCCTAAGATACCTTCCTGGAGTTCCTATTTTCTAGCCAGTGATGAGAATGGATTTGAGGCTAATTCATCCATTTACCAAGTGATACAGCCTAAAGTGTTCTGCCAGGTAGACACCATCCCGATTTTTTCTCCCCACTAGGTATTCAGCAATGGGCAAGAGTTTGAGGTCTCGTCCATCTTGGCTCACAAGGTCCCATTCCCCAGAAGGCTTCCAGAGAGCTCTGGGAAAGAGGGACTGTTCCATGACTTTCGGCAGCTCACTTGTAGCCAGATTTGGATAATGTCCAAGATCTTATAACTGATCTCCTCCTCTTCTTTTTTGGATGTCATCAACCAAGGGGTGTTTAGGAATGTGTTAATAATTCCCAGGAGAAATTGGCCAGGATTACCTACTCATGACTAATGAAGCTGTCATCCACCATTCCTTCCCACTGTTTCTTAATGCCGCCCAAAGACTGCTTTATGAAGATGGATAGTATTATAACGCTGCACCCAAGAAACTGGCACTATGTCAATGGAAACAGAGGCCAGTTTATTTTGCATGCCACTCTATTTTTCATTATACTTCACAATAACTTGTTATTAAATGAAAATGAATTTGCCATTAGGGACTAGAGACTATTTAATAACTGTTCAGCAATGTTTCATGAATTTTTTTTTTTTGTAACTCATGCAGCCACCACATGAATAAGTGTCACGTTGGATTAGGTGAGGTTGGATTTTCTAGAACAATCTTAAACGTTTCGTGGAAATCGGTCATTAAAACATGTGGCTTGAAGCTTGGATTGCAAGATTCTGACTTTGAACTGGCCATCTTAAAAACAGAAAGAGTGAGGTAGACTTGTCGTCTTAAGTACTCCCAGAAAATGACACAGAGTGAAAATAGGACGGGGCATTTATACGCAAGCACAGTGTTTTCCCCATAGAGGGCAAGGAGGCTTTCTGGAGAGCAGTCTCTCCAGCCACCCTCTCCAAATAGCGTGCAGCGGTCAGGATAGTCAATGTTATTCTGCAATAACAAATAAACTTCCAAGATTTATTTATCAGTGGCTCAAAATGACGAAAGCCTGTTTCTTGCTTGTACTGTGTGTCCGTTACAGGGCTATATGTCTGTCATGCATTATCTTGCAAGATAGATGATGAAGCACCCACTCTCTGAAATGGTGGCAGAGATTAAAAAAAGAGCCCTGGAGGGTCTCAATAGCAATTAAAAGCTTGACCTTGGGACTTCCCTGATGGTCCAATGGGTCCACCTTCCCAATGCAGGGGGTCTGGGGTCGATCCCTCGCTGGGGAACTAGATCCCGCATGCATGGTGCAACTAAAGATCCCGTTTGCCGCAACTAAGACCCGGAACAGCCAAAATAAATAAAATAAATAAATATATTTTTTAAAAAGCTTGACCTTGAATTTATCACATGGTACCAACTAACCCCAAGGGGTGAGAGGGAACCAAGAATTACAACCTTACTAGGTGCTCAAAAGGCAGAAATAGCATATCTGGTGATCAGCCCTCATAAGTACTAATGTGAGATCAAAATGAGGATTCATTCAATCACTTGAAGGCCTGAATAGAACAGAAAGTAAGAGAGAATTCTTCCTGCCTAACAGTCTTTGAACCAGGGCATTGGCTCTTTCCCTGTCTTCAGACTCAAACCGAAATGTTACCTTTTCCCAGGTCTCCCGTTTATGGTGAAAATGTGCATACTCTCTGACCCAGCAAATGCCCTTGTGGGCTGGGAAGTGCCTGGTGCCAAGCACAGTGTCCGGTGGACCGAATGAAAGAAGGCATTGAGGAATGTGAGATTTAAAGCTACAATACCCCAGATCCGTCACTCACACGTTGACCTTGGGCAAGTGACTCCATCCTCAGTTTCTTCATCTGTAAAATGAGTGGTAGTACCTCACAGCGCTGTCAGGAAGATGAAATAGAATAGTTCATGTATAGCACAGTGTCTGGCACATGGTAAGCACTGAATGAATCGTGGCAATTATCTGTTATTACACCTCAAAGCTGGCTGGGTTCCTCTTTCTGCAGAGTGGACAGATTGATTACTTAAGATTACTTAGGCCAGAGGCTGGAAAGGAAGGTTCAGTCATTTGGATCATGGCATCTACATCAATGACTCCTTGTACTTTTTGCTGACAGCAAATAGCCCTTACGTACCTCAAAAAATTTTGGGACCCCTCCAAACATAATAATTATATATTTCTAAATCCTTGATTGAAAAAACACATGAAACCAAAAAGCCTCTCTACATTCAGTCACACTTTAAATGTATTTTATTGGCCTCAACGCCATCCACCAGCATCTTGAAAATAGTAGGGCATTGGATGTGTGGGACAGAGCCTTTGTTTCATCTAGAGACAATGTTAGGTGGACACCAGGGTTCAAGACCCACAGCCTTAACTCCAGGCCCATCTGGGGGTCTGGGGCTCAGTGGGATGAAAATACTGATTTGGCTAAGTAACCGTGCAGATCAGAGAAAACACCCACCTGTTCCTCCCCGGGAGCTTGAAGTCGTTGTACATGCTTCTCACGTTCCAGGGATGCGGCCCACCCAGGCCGATGTGCTGCCCCCGCAGACTTCCCTGGGCATCTCCCTCCCCTTGAGGGGCTGCCCCTCCATGAATGACGGTCCTCTCCTCAGCTCTTGTCTATACTCCAGTATGAATACATGACTAGTAATTGTCATGTCATTCTCAAAACTCTATTTCTGGATGCATTTGCCAGAAAGATAAAAAACCTAATGAGACCACACAGAAGCAGAAGCTGGAGAACTAGACATCTGGTCATCCCCGCAGGAAGGGACTGTTATGAGATGGAATGGCCAGAGCTGTGATTCTGGTTGTGTCCCAAAGCCCAGGGAGACCCATCTGGAGAAAGACTGTGGTGCTCTATGCCTATGAGACTTTAATTCCATCATCTCCTGGGGATAATCCCCATGGGAAGGAAGGACTCACTAGAGAAAGTAAGACAAAGCCAGCAGCAAGTTCACAGTCCCGCATGTGAGCTGTTTCCTTCTTCTAGAAGCTAAGGCAAAATTGGCTTTCCAGTAGCTCTAAAAGAAGTCACTTCTAGAATCTGATGTCTGTGAAGGGAGGCCGAGAAGTTGATTGTCCCACGTCCCTGATGTGCAACCATGCCAATCACGAAGACCACCAATGCTCCAAACATGTAAAAGGTGTGGAGCTCAGAGTGATCGATTACGGAGATCCTCATATGTATAGCACACATGAAAACGAGCAGGACGAAACAACTCTTCTTGGCCACCACTCATTCATTCACTCATTCATTCAGCCAACAAATATTTATCAAACCCCTACAGTGTATCACACACTGTAGGCAAGGTGCTTTACTTTTGAACAAGTAAAACAGGCAAGACCTGTCCTCATGGAGCTGATTGTCTACTAGATTATTATTCAAATAATCACACAAACAAATGCAAAATCGCAAAAGTGACAAATGACACAAAAGAGAGGTACGTGGTGCTCGAGAGAGCCATAATTCAGGGTGTCAGCTGATGAGGGAGGACAGGGAAGGCTTCCTGGGGAACAAATGCACGAGTGAAGAGGAAAGGAAAGAGGTTCCAGGCAGGAAACAGCCTGAGCAAAGGCCCAGGGGTGGGAAGAGGTCTCATGAGGAGATTTTTGACCTTCTCTACCCCGAAATCAGATAAATAGGCAATAGTATTTTCCTTTTTGCTCTTTCATGGTTTCATGTTTTACTTCTTTTAACCTCTCTAGAAAAAATTCTGATGCATGATGGTGAGAACATCACTAAGAACTTCTGTTGGTTCCCTCACCGATTTGAAATACCTCCTCCCCTTGTATCTGCTTCTAGCTTTCTTTTCCGTGTCATTGGTTTCTTTACAGGCAAAATGATACTCTTTTCATTATTGAGAATTCTTGCAGTGCAGACTCCACATACCCCTCAGTCTCCTTTTTTGGAAAAACAAAAATATAAAAACAGCAAATTGCAGAGAATAATATAATACCACCTGCCACAGATTATTAACGGATATTAACATTTTAACATAGCTGCTTCAGGCGTGTGTCTTAGGAAAAGGTATAAAATGTAACAGATTGATTCCAAGTCCCTGGCCCACTCCCCTTCCTCCCTGCTTAGAAGTAACCACAGCACGAATTGGACATGGAACCTTCCAGTCCATGTTTTAAACCTTTAACTTCATATACATCTACCCATAAGTAAAATGTCATATTGTTTCGTGGGTTTTCACTTATTTATTCTTCCAAGTGAATTTTAGAACCATCTTGTCACAATGCCTGTAGACTCCTTTTATAAAATTTATATTGGAGATGCATTAAAGGGATTTATTACTTTGGAGAGAATTGACATCTTTACATTATTAGTTTTTCCCTCTAGGGACAAAGTATATCTTTCATTTATTCAAGCCTCTGTTATATCTGTTTGTAAAATATTGTTATTTCCTTCTTGTAGGTTTAGCATATTTCTTCTTGTTTCCAGGTAATGACTTGTGTTCCTGTTGAGAATAGGATTTTATTTTTGTATTATAATTGCTAATTCATTCTTACTGGTATAAAAGAAAGCAGTTTATTTGAAAAATACTTATTTTGTAACTGGCCATATCACTGGATTCTTACATCGAATACTGTAGTTTTTCCAAATGATTCTTTTGTGTTTTCTTTGTAGATAATTACATAGTATATATAATGCTAGAGATTTGTAAATAACGAAAATTTTGTCTGTTTCCTGCTGACAGTTATACTCCATTTTATTTTTTCTTCTCTCAATGAATTAGCTGGGACTTGTAGAAAAATGTTAAATTATGATGGTGATAGGAGGAATCCTCATCTCATTCATGATCTTAAGAGGATTACCTCTAATACTGTACTTTTTTTATAGAGTGTTGACTGTTACTTGAGACAGCGTTTATCATGCTTTTTCTTTTACAATAATGAGAGGTTTCTTGTTTGTTTGTTTTGTTTCGTTTTCCCAGTCTCTGTATATTTACAAAGCAGAGTGCTTTTAAAAAAATGAAACTCACTACATGTTTGGTAACGTTTTGCAAATTTGAAGGTTCAACCGTCATCGGCATGCATTTTGGTCATTTGTATTGGGAAGAGCATTAGACTGGTTCTAGTTCAGGCTTTGCAATTAGTTTATGGTTTCATTGTGGGCACGGTCCTCTTACTTCTCTGAGCCTCAGTTTCTTCCCTGTAAAATGGGGAGAGATAAAATTATTTCTAATCAACTTGTTAATAGTTTAAGCCCTATTTTAATAATATCTCTTTTTTTGTTTGTTTTAGTCAAACAATTTTACAAAGTCATCCATACCCCATAATTTGACAAGGCTGAACAAGATTAAAAATTTAGGCTGAATACACAGAAAACTGAAAATTCAAGAGATCAGACTGTAAACCTGCTAAAGTTTTGAAACTAATAACCACTACTTATTGAGTATTTACTATGCCCCAGGAATAGTGTTTTACTTGTAACATAGGCTTATTCGTTGCTTATAACAACCCTACGAAGTAGGTAAAATCATTATTCCCATTCTACAGATGAGGAAACTGAGGCATAGCGTGGCGGGAACGCCATAGATTAGCTCACTCAACATCCATTCCAGTCTCCTTCTGATGTACCTTCCTTCCTGTATTACATAGCCTGGAAAGCTAAAGTCCACGTTTCCCAGATTCCCTTGCAAATAAGATTCTGGATATGATTTAGCTTCCATCAATCAGCTGCATAGGCTTAAGACTTGATTTTGAAACACAGTTAAGCAGGAAAAGAGGCAGCACGCAAGGCTATGTTTTGCAGATCATTGTAGGCATATGAGGCTTTGGTGCCTACAGTTCTGGGAGTGGCTTCCTGATCCCCAGATCACAGTCAAGATAGGGGGTCCTGGACCCAGTGGCTGGGATAGCAACTTCCTGAATCTCCCCACTGGGGCAGAGAAGTTAGTTCCCTCCACAGGCCAGTTCTACAGTACCCTCCTAGAAGCCATTCCCAGAGGCCAGTCTGTGGCCACTCCTCCAGCCCTTCCAGCAATGTTGTTTTTTTTTTAATTGGGGTATAGTTGTTTTACGATGTTGTGTTAGTTTCTACTGTACAGAGAAGTGGAGCTCTCTGTGCTATACAGCAGGTTCTTATTAGTTATCTATTTTATACGTATTACTGTGTATATGTCAATCCCCTTCCAGAAATGTTGTAGGCACCTAGTTCCCTCATTAAATCCCTTTCTGCTTAGGGCAACTAAAGTGGTCTCTATTATCTGCACTTAAACTCGAATCATTATGAGTGGTGTAATCTTTCTCTTCTCAGGTGCCCCCTTCAGCTAAACAGGAGAAGCCACATAGCATAAGGGACCGGGCATTGAATTTAGATCAGGTGACCTGGCTTCTAGTTCCACCCCTTTTATTTAATAGCTACATGGCTCTGAGCAAGTTCCTTTATACTTCTGTGTCTCAGTTTTCTTACCTTTGACATGAGAGAATACAGTGTCTCTTCTGGCTCTAACATCCTGTGATTATCATTGACCCGGAAGAACATTAAACACTCATGATGCAGATTGCGGCTCAGCAGTTCACAGTAAGCCAATTACAGACCTGAAACTAGCAAGTCCCTTCCCCCAGGCTCGGATCTTCCTTGGTTTAACCCATTTGGCAGAATGCTCCATGCTGGGCCTGGGATGCAGAGCCATCCACCGAGAGGGACTTGAACCACGGAGGCAGGGAGGGTGTAACACCAGCAGGATGTAGCTGCATTAGGAAGCTGCTGAGCTGGCAAGCTGGGGGTTACAAAGCCTGGGGTTACTAGAGATCAGGCCAAGCAAAAGGTCAGGAAACTGGAAAATCAGGACAGGACCCCGGAGAATTCTAAGGGCAGAGGTCAGTCACAAGGCAGGGGCAGAAGCCAGGAAGTCTAGCCTGAGGCCAAGGAGTCCACGGTGCATAAAACTGTGGTCCAAGTGAGGAGACAAAGATTTCAGAGTCCAGGTTGAAAGGTAGGATGAGAGTCCTCATCTGCCCTCCACCTGCCTGTTCAAATTCAGCTAACTCAAAGGCTTGCACAGTGTGGAAGCTCAGAAATAGTTGTTGCATCAGATTGACTTAAACTTGGTCTTGGAACAGATGTTTCCAGCCCCAGTGATAAGCAGGAAGTGTTTTCATAAGTGAGCAAATCAGCTGCATTTCGGGAGAATGGCTCTGGCTGACTGAGGACAAAGTACTGAAGTCAATTGAATTCTGGCAAATTGTCTGGGGGGTTGGGGGAGTGTGGGAAGGGAGCTGGACAGGGTGGCCTTTGAGCCATAGAAAAGTGGACTTCCAGTGTCCCACCATACTTCAGGGAGAATGAAGACACACTAACATTAGAGTTTGCCTTAAGAGTTTGCTCTCTGTGTGTTTATAATTCTTCTCCATCCCCTCTAGCCCGTATCTACTCTCTAAATACTACCCTTTCTAAATCTGCTCTCAGATAGGTCCTTTCCAGCAAAGAAGCTGATAAATCCGTAAGATACAAATGACTCCACTAATCATTTGTTTCCCTTCCCGGAGGTTGTTGCTTTTTAGTAGGCAAACTAATAGTGATGCATTTATAACATCAGGGAAGTATTGTGGAACAGGAACCAGGGTAATGAGATCTCACCCTGAAGGATATACAGATGATCTTCATTTTTCGTGGATTCTGTATTTGTGACTTCACCTACCCACTAAAATTCACTTGTCACACCCAAATCAATAATTGGCAGGGATTCTGTGGTCATTGACAGATATGCAGAGGGCTGAAAAATGAGTCCCACCGAGATCACAGTAAAACCAGCTCTGCTTTCCTGTTTTAGCTCCCAGGCTGTAACAAGGGTCCTTTTCATAATCTATGTATTGATAGTTCCATGTTTTTTGTCCTGATGTGCTTTTCTTGGTGATTTCACTGTTTCATGGCCCCCAAACATGTTGTTGAAGCGCTGCCTAGTGTTCCTAAGCGCCGGAAGGCTGTGACACGCCTTGAGGAGAAAACACGTGTGTTAGACAAGCTTCCTTCAGTCATGAGTTATGGTGCCGTCAGCCATGAGTTCAGTGTGAATGAGTCAACAATAGATACATTAAGTAAGGTGTCTTTAAATGGAAACACATAAAACAAGGTTATGTATTGCTTGATTGATGAAAACCTTGTGACCAGAGGCCCCAAGGAAGCTAACTCTGTATTTCCGCAGGAACAACAGTTCAGAATTTGCTACTTCATTGCTCACAGTGACTTTCTGGAGCATAACTACCGCGAATAATGAGAGCGGGCTGTACTTGGTCTATCTCCAAACACTTCCTCATCCTGTCAGTATTACTAGGAGATGCTTACAGGGATCTCCTGCACGATTATTGCAAAGAATTACAATGAAAATATTTGGAAACGTTTTTCAAGATCTTAACCTTTTCACAGGCATCACCTAAAATTCTCATTGACAAGCCATGAATGTGATGGCCCACTTAGGACTGGATGTGCTGTTCCAGAAACTGAGATAAAAAGAAATTCTGCCTGAATTTTTTACTGTCCTACAGACTTGCGGGATCCCCCGCCCCCAATAGATTCTTGATGTGAGTGTAAAAGTCTTGAAAGAGACTCCTGAGTGATAAATAATGTCACTACAAGTGTTCACATAGTTTCCACATGAAATCCTAAGGAGAAAGGTGGGTCCAGGGCACAGACAGGTGGACAGCGGTTTACAAGGGACTCCTTACTCCCGCTCAGGCAGAGGGTAGAGGGTCTGATTTTGTCACCTACAGAGGGGAATCTTTATTTGGCACTTAGTCTGTTTCTGACCCTTCCAGAATTATCCTGACTGGAATGGGATCCAAATCACACTCTGGAAAGAATAAATTCAAAGGATACCGGGAGACGGCTGCTAATATAGATGCCCGGTAGAGAGTCCTAATTCCTAGGGCACACAGCCTAAGACAGGAAGCCTGTTTGTTTTTAAGCAGTGATACCAGGTAATTCACTTTCCAAAGCTGTTTAAGCATATTGTGGGGCTTTGAGGGCCTCAAACGTTAGCTGAATTTTGCTCTCCTGGAAGGAAAGGCATTTCAAGATGACATGGAGTCTCTTTTCTCTGCATTTCTCTTTCAGTTAAGTTGTGGTGAATTTCTTCTCGCTGCATTGAAATTCGTGGGACAAAAAGAAGGCGTCCCTCCCCAACATTCACGGCTCTTAAATGCCACAGTTCTGAGCTCTGCATCCCAGACACGCATTTCTCATAGAAAAGAACTGAAAGGCCTCTTGGTGTGACCTTCCCCGGCCCAGGGGCCCTGAAGCCCAGCCTCCCTCAGGGCCTTCGCGAGCCGCCCAGGCAGCTCGGAGCACAGCAGTGTGTGTGGCTGAGTCCAGGGAGGAATTTGTGACTGCGGACTGGGGTCAAACGCCTTCCGGTTTTCTACTTAGTGACACGCTTTCTCACACAGAGGTCGAGGGTTGAGGCCTCACAAATGATCCTTCGAGATGAGCTGCTAGAAATGTTTTCTCAACAAGAGTCCTTTTCTTTTCCCTTGAGAGTTTGAACCTCAGACCTTTCAATCCCTCGGCAGAAGCTATAAACCACAAATGTGCTGCATGTTGAAAGATGTGAGAGGGACGGGGACTTTGGTCTTCGCCTCAGCCGACGGCTCAGCCGACGGCTTGGGCAGCCGGCCCGTGCTGGTGGGGAAAGAAGAGGGGAACCGCTTCCTCCACCGCCATGAGGACTCCATCAGCTTGGGCTTGCATCCTCAGCAGACCCGCTGCGGACCTCAGGCTGGCCCCAGGCGTGCGTGCCCCTCTCGGCATGCTTGCCACTGGCCCGCTCCCGTAACGCGTCCTCTGAGAAGCCTGTCCGAGAAGTCTCCTTTGGCCTGTTGCTGTGACACCAAAAACCCCAGCTGCTGCTCCACGGGGAAATGGGGGAGCTAGCACAGCTATAAAGCGATGGGTGGACCAGGAGGGCGGCCACACTTGTGCTTGACCCCAGAGCCAACAGGTGTAGATTCCGGAGGATTTACCACGGTGCAGATTGCCTTCATTCTTTCTTTTCTTTTTAAATTGTTTTTGCAAATATTAGCAAGTGTTAAAATGTAGTGTGTGTGTGTGTGTGTGTGTGTGTGTGTGTGTGTGTGTGTGTTTTGGGGTTGGGGTTTTCTTTATTTTGGAAAAGAGAAAAGCCTGGACAGAGTGCAGGAGGGCAAGTGGAGGTGATGGTGAAGCCAGGTGTCCAGCTGAGCAGGGGAGGGCAATTCCTGTCCTGGGGTAGCTTTCTCCTGATTGGCTCTGGCTGGGGAGGGGGGCGATGGGGTGTGGGGGGATGGGCACAAGTGGGTGAGAGTGGGAAGCAAAAAGCCAGTGCAGGTCCTGAGCCAGTGTCACAAACTCTGTGTTGCTGGATCCGAAGCACCGACCCAGGTCTCTCTCCCCACACCTGGGTCTCTGCGTTGACCGCTCCCCAACTTGCCTTTGCCCCCATCCCCACCCAGCTCTCTGCTTTTTGCACCCCCCAGGAAGAGCTGCAGGGTCTCGTTAAGCTTCCTGATACCTGAAGTTCTCTCCTCACAGCTTCTGTCTTTAATATTTTCTCTCAAAATGCAAATGTCCTCAGGGTGGGACGGCATTTTAAAAATTGTGATTATGGAGATCACGTTATCCAAACACCAAATCAGCATATTTTACAAAGCACTTTTCCTATGTTTTGTTTTGTTTTTGCGGTACGCGGGCCTCTCATTGTCGTGGCCTCTCCCGTTGCAGAGGCTCTGTACGTGCAGGCTCAGCGGCCATGGCTCACGGGCCCAGCCGCTCCGTGGCATGTGGGATCTTCCCGGACTGGGGCACGAACCCGCGTCCCCTGCATTGGCAGGCGGACTCTCAACCACTGCGCCACCAGGGAAGCCCCTCCTATCTTTTTTTTATTCAATAAATTTTCTTCTAGAAGTTTTTTCTATTATCAAAGCAAGTCATAAATGTCGTAAAAAATGTTTTTAAGTAAAACAAAACTATACAAGGAAATCTACCCCTCCCCGCTATCATCCCCTCCCATCTACTTTGTAGGAAGGATAGCCATGGCTTAGTGTGTGGTGCATCCTTCCAGGTGTTTCTCTGTGTGCGCATACATGTGTGTACGCATGTGTTGTCTTCAACAAAAATGCATTCCACTTTACATACTTCGTTGATACAAGTATCCCTCACTTTTCAAAAGTTCACTTTATGCCACAGATCTTTTACATTAGCACTTAGTTTCCACAACTGAAAGAAATCTGAAGAAGATTTCAGTTTTACAAAAAAAAGAGGAAAAGCGAAAAGAGCATTCAGCACTGGTTTTGCAGCAGACATTACAGAGGCAGCCACAGCCAGCAGAGAGAGTGGACCCGCCAAGCTCCTTCCTGGGAAATATACTCAGCATCTCAGCATCAGCCACCATAGCTTTGAACTGTGTCTGTGAGCATCTGTGCTTCATCTCAATTGATTCCATGCATCTGTTAGCAAGACGCGTCCTCAGGTAATTGCTTCTTCACTTTAGGCCATTTCAGCTTAGGAAAGGTTTCATAGGAGCCTCTGCTTTCAGATAGTGGGGGAAACCTGTATTTGATTTTTTTCACTCACTGCATTGGAAACATCTTTCCAGGAAGAACTTTTTTTATCTTTTTATTTTCCTTTGGCCGCACTGTGCAGCACGTGGCATCTTAGTTCTCCAGCCAGGGATCGAACCCACTCCCCCTGCCTTGGAAGCACGGAGTCTTAAGCACCGGACCGCCACGGAAATCCAGGAAGAACATGTTTTAGTCTATTACTATCACATGAAAAATCCTCAAAAGTTAAATTTCACTTAATATAGATTTTACAGATCACCATTGTTTGTGTTATTGTTCTTGATGTTTATCAAAGAGAATAAAATTACAGGAAGTCAGGGATTTTCTAGGGCACTTTCTGCTGTGATGGAAACATTTGGTATCACTTTCCAATATGGTAGCTACCACTGAGCTCTTGAAATGGCCCTAGTGCTACTGAGGAAATGAATGTTTAACTTACTTAGAATTACTTAGATGCTAAATTAAATAGCTACATGTGGCCCGTGGCTACTGTATAGGACGGTGCATTTCTAGAAAATTTAGGATGAACCCATCATCTGCTCCTAGACGAGTTGTATAGAGGAAGAAACTTTGAAGCCAGACTTCCTGGATTTGAACCCCAATTCCTTCCACGTACCAGCAGTGTGACTTTGCACACTTCACTCAACCTCTCTGGGCCTCAGTTTGCTCATCTGTACA
Organism: Phocoena sinus; assembly: GCF_008692025.1. Classification (NCBI taxonomy): domain Eukaryota; kingdom Metazoa; phylum Chordata; class Mammalia; order Artiodactyla; family Phocoenidae; genus Phocoena; species Phocoena sinus. The sequence goes on from NC_045767.1 coordinate 74,809,352, forward strand.
ATGAGGGTAATCACAGAAATACCTTATTGTGTTGCTATGAGGATTCAGTGAGTTAATACTTCTAAAGCAGTTGAACAAGTGCTGGAGCATATAATAAGTGCTCAGTAAATATTAGATATATCATTCTTCCCTAAGAATACAAATGGAAGGGGAAAAAATACTTGAGGAGGGGAGGAGACTGGAGAGAGGAACTTTTGAGTGAATAAAAGAGGCGCTTATTCCCGCAGGAAAGGTGAGTCAACAGTGCAAATAAACCACCTAGGCCTCTTAGTCTGCTGAGACCTGCCTTCAGTGAGAAGAGAGTGAGCAAAAAGTGTGGTCTGGAAAGTGGACTCCTTCAACCACTTACTGAATTCCTCTTTTCCCCAGAGGGCTCCTCCCCGTGGAGCTGCTATGAGCCCTCTGCTCAGCTTGAACGCCCTCCCCCCTCCTCCCCGACCTGGGGCCTGGAGAGACAGAGCCCCGCTCCATGCCTGCCGCCCTGTGGCCTGAGCCTCTGAGCCCAGGTGGCTGCACAGGCTTCCCGGGGCCTGCAGGCAAACAGTGGGCACAGTGTTCCCAGCCCCAGGGAAGTCCCAAAGCAAGTCTTTTTCTCTCAGACCGTTTAAGAGTTTATGGAGGCGCTTCCCTGGTGGTGCAGAGGTTAGGAACCCACCTGCCAATGCAGGGGACATGGGTTTGAGCCCTGGTCCGGGAAGATCCCACATGCCGCGGAGCAACAAAGCCCGTGAGCCACAACTATTGAAGCCCGCGCGCCTAGAGACCGTGCTCTGCAACAAGAGAAGCCACAGCAGTGAGAAGCCCACGCACCACAACGAAGAGTAGCCTCCGCTCACGCAACTAGAGAAAGCCCGCGTGCAGCAACAAAGACCCAAAGCGGCCAAAAATAATAAATTAATAAAGAATAATAATGATTATTAAAAAAAAAGTTTATGGATCCATTTGGATTGTTAGTCCTTCCCGCCTACACACACACACACACACACACACACACACACACACACACACACCCATGTCCAGAATGCCTGGAATGTGTCTCTCTAGTTATTGCCACCTCCTGAAGCACCACTGCAGGCAGCAAGATCAATTGCCCTACGTGTCTCTCTAACCCCTGCATAGCGCAGGATTCATGGATGGATGGATGGATGAATGACAGATAACTGAGTGAGTCCCTGAAAACTTTCTAAAATATACGTTCTCTGAACATTAACCTTCTTCTACATTATGAATAGGATCTTAAAATGAGGATTCAATTATCATCAGCCTTGAGTCAGTGTGGATTATAAAGAATGCCAGAAAACACACCCTTGTTTCGGGAAAAGGTACCACCACCAGCCTGGCCAGAAGGACTCCTGAGTTCAAGTTCCAACTCTGCCTTCCAGCATAGAGCAGCCACTTCCTTTTTGGTAAAAGATGGGAGAGATACAGATGACCTCCAAGATGCCTCAAAACTCACAAATCCTACGCCGCCTGGGCTCCCCAGGTAAGACGGCAGGCATAGACCCATCTGGCCACGATTTTCCCAGCCAGGAGGCCACTGGGCAGCCTTTCTCAAGTGTGGCAGGATAATGCTGTTCTTGCTGTCGCCTCTAAAACGACCAGTTATCCCAGGGGCAGAACGGAAAGGTCCATAGCAGTTGTCTTTAGAGAAGCCAAGCCCATCCCTCCAAACACGAGTTACAGCTCCGATCACCTCAGTGGCTTTTGAGGGGGGATTTCCATTCATAAACCCCATTCAGAGGCTCTTTGGAAGCCTTCTGTCCTGGTGCAATGAAGCAGGCTGCCTCTTTTACCACCAAATGTCCAAAGGGAAATGACATTCACCAAGAATTTGGACAAACTTTTTTAGAAGAAGAAACTGTGTGAAAATTGCACAGATCCTTGTTACTTAAAGCATTTGAGAAGAAAACTGCAGGAAGTGGTAGATTCAGGACATAAAGGACATCATTTGCCTGCCTTATTATCTCATTTTTCAGTGGAGCTGACAGGACAGCTGCCTGTTATTACAGGGCACACCAGGAAGTGTTTAGCTGCCAAACAGAAAAGAACGAGCGAGGGATTAGCAGCCCTGTTCATGCCACACAAATAGAATTCTTGCACCTGGTAGTCATGCAGTTAGATTTATCATCGTCGTAGGGTATGTTACTTAAATCCCATTTACAAAGAAACAAAAGCAACCCAAAAAGGCGCCTTAATGTCATTGTAATTATGATCAGTATTAGTAACCATTTTGCAGCTTTTAGTCTAGATTAAATTAATTGGTGGCGGTTTTCATTTAATTGCTCTAATCTTTCATTTTGTTTCTGTAATGTTGTAAATTCACTCTTCCGTGTTGCAAATCAAATGCATGCTTAAAAATGAAAGATCGATAACAGTTTAATCCTCCAGAAGGCTGCTATCATTAATGATGTTGTGTAACAATAGCGATCTCTTTGCAAGGTGGTAGATCACCTACAGAAGTGACATTTCAGAGAGAGTCAGTAATCTGCTTCTCAGCTTCATTTTCTAATGCCAGGTGGTGGGGCTGGGGTATGGGGAGCCAGCTCCTTGAGCGGATAGCACAGCAGAGATCCTGAGTGCAGGGCCAGAGAGGCTGCTGGTGGACAACAGAGGCCCTAAATGGTCTGCTTGTTCCCACGAGAGTGAATTCACTTCCCTCATGACAGGCCCCAGCGAGGAATCCAGCAGGAGGAAAAAAATTAGTCTTGGCTCCTGTGAAAACTACCCTTTAGTATGCATGAATCTTTGAATTAATAAAAAAGCTAACCCCTCATGGAGGCTTGTTGCTTAGGATTAGGGTAGAAACTTGAGATGGTTAGATTTTCATTCCTCTTCTGGCAACTCCTAGGGCCTCTCTGTGCCTACCAACCCTTGATATCAAGAGGAATGAGGCCAAGTCGGGCCCTGTAGGAACTCCTCATAATCTGAGAGCAGCCACCCTGCCTGGAGAGCTCGGGAATGTTTAGGTTTTCAAGGGGGTATTAGTTCTCCAGGGGGGCAGGAGTCAGGGGCATTCTGGATGGAGGGGACCATACAAAGGGCACACAAAAGCCCTGAGCGGAAGCTGCTGGATGTAGAGCAGGACTAGTATTCAGGGTGGCTGTGGAGGAGCGAAGGGGGAGAAGGCTGGAGCCAGAGGACAGAGGGGCATGGTCTCTGTCCCCCACATGATGGAGAAGAGTAATATGGCATAGGTGGTATTTGTGAAATTTACTCCTGCAGCATGAATTTTAAGGAAAAGAGGTTGAAGAGGAGAAGACTTAGGAGACTCTTAGGATATTCCAAGTAGGAGATGCGGAGGCTGCATAGCAGAGAGCATGGAGAAGAAATAGGTCCCAGAGAGCTAAAGGGTAAAGCTTTGGCAAGACTCCAATTACCAAGTGGACATAAGGAAGAGGGGCTAGATTGTCTCCTTGGGCATGTGGGTGAAGAGTGGTACCATTAATAAAGATGGGGAATTCAGTAGAAAAATGGATTAGGGAATGAGGGAAGAGTTGATTTGTGCCATTCAGGGTATTGTGGGATATCCATATGGAGGTATCTGCTCTGGAGATGTCTTCAGTACAGAGTATGAGCATTCAGGCACTGTGACCTCGTGTTAAAAGGGAGCTCAGGAAATAGACTTGGTACTTACCCTTAGAGATATTCTGTACTTATCTGAATAGAGAGAGACGTTGAATCCACTGGATTCAATACAGTCACTCAGGGACTATTTGTAGTGAGACTAAATGCAGGCTGAAAACCAGAGTAAAAGAACACCACTTGTCATGGACTGAATGTTTGTGTCTCCTTAAAATTCATATGCTGGAGCTTCATTCCCATTGTGATGATTTTTAGAGTTCAAAATTTGGGGAGGTGATTAGGTCATGAGGATGGAGCCCTCATGAATGAGATTAGTGCCCTTATAAGAAGAGACCTCAGACAGCTCTCTTGCCCCTTCTGCCATGTGAGGACACAGTGAGAAGACAGCTGTCTGTGAACCAGGAAGTGGGCTCTCACCAGACATCAAATCTGCCAATGTCTTTATCTTTTATTTCCCAACCTCCAGAACTATGAGAAATAAGTGCTTGTCCTTTAAGTTACCCAGTCTATGGTATTCTTGTTACAGAAGCCTGAATGGACTCTTTAAATATGGACATAGAAAGAAGAGTCAGCAAGGGAGAGCAGTAGTCAGAAGCCAGGGGAGGATAGAGTTTTCATGAAGAAGGATGCTAGCAACAATGTCATCTACCAGACAGGCCATGTGTTCGTGGGAGTTGACAATGAAGAGGTCATGATCATCCTAGCAAGCAGTGTTCTCTTTTGAGGGGGTGGAGGTGGGGTGCTGGTGGGGAAGAGTCAGGACAATAAGTAGAAGTGCTGAATTGTACTAGGATGAAGAGAGGATAGAGGTTGAGAGTGTTGAGACTATAAATAGAGACTTTTTTGTTTTTTAAGACTGGGATAAGAAGAAACAACCCACAAAGAGATACTTATTAATGGAGGATTTTCTTTCTTTTTTAACAGAGAAAACCTGAACCTACGTATGAGCTATAGGAAGGGAACCAGTTGAGAGAGGTTAGTCAGAGGGAAGAGAGTGTGATGAGTCAGAAGCACAGGTGAAACTGCTGGCCTTTTATTCCTGGTACAAACTACTTTTCTCTGTGGTAAGAAGAGGTAGTGTTGGGAAGAGAGTAGCTGAAGAACTTGGTTAATTGTTTCAAGCTGTATTTGCTTATGCTCTTCTCTCTCCTGGAAGGGCTCCCCTTTGTCCCTCTGCCCCATCGCCTCTAAACCAGAATCTGCATCTTTCAAGGCTCCCTTCCCAGGTTCCCTCCACACACATACCAATTCCCTCCACTGTGGTTTGAACCTTGACTTTTCATCTGTTCTCTTCTCATGGGCTAACGTGCTCTACCTTGTATTGTCAAATCAGGATGTACTCTCACTATCAGAGGTTTGGCTCTTTGAGCGGAGGGACTCTCTCTATATTTTTTAATATAAAATGATTTTCATTTTAGCTTAAATATAATGTATTGGAAAGATAAATCTGCCGTGATCAAAGTCAGATATACAAAATTTGAATGATTTTTGCTAAACAGGGCAAGTTATGTAACTTTTTGGAGTATGCTTTCTTGATCAGTAAAGTGGGAATAATAATAATACCTACTTTTTAGGGTTGTTTCAATCATTTAATGAGATAAGGTATATACAGTGTTTAACACTATGCCTTGCATATAGTAAATGCTTAATAAATAAGATATTATTATTATTAGCAAGTAGATAATCTCTGAGACCTATTCTGGTTAAATTCTATGATTCTCTAAAAAAACAAAAAATGGTTCTGAAGAATCTAGGGGCGGGACAGGAATAAAGACGCAGACATAGAGAATGGACTTGAGGACAAAGGGAGGGGGAAGGGTAAGCTGGGACGAAGTGAGAGAGTGGTATGGACTTATATACACTACCAAATGTAAAATAGATAGCTAGTGGGAAGCAGCCACATAGCACAGGGAGATCAGCTCCGTGCTTTGTGACCAGCTAGAGGGGTGGGATAGGGAGGGTGGGAGGGAGACGCAAGAGGGAGGAGATATGGGGATATATGTATATGTATAGCTGATTCACTTTGTTATAAAGCAGAAACTAACACACCATTGTAAAGCAATTATTCTCCAATAAAGATGTTAAAAAAATTAAAAAATAAATTCTATCATTCTTTCTCCACTAGTACAGGCAGACCTTACCTATAAAATATGCACATGTTTGATAATACACTATAGCCATGAAGTTAGGGTAAAACCTACACTTAAAATTTAAAGTAGGGGGACTTCCCTGGTGGTGCAGTGGTTAAGACTCCATACTCCCAATGCAGGGGGCCCGGGTTCAAGCCCTGATCAGGGAACTAGATCCCACATGCGTGCCACAACTAAGAGTTCACATGCCACAACTAAGGAGCCCACGAGCCACAACTAAGACCTGGCACAACCAAATAAATAAATAAAATAAATAATAATAAAAAAATTAAAGTAGGGGGACTTCCCTGGCAGTTCAGTGGTTAAGACTCCACACTTCAGATGCAGAGGGCATGGGTTCGATCCCTGGTCGGGGAACTAAGATCCCATAAGCCACGTGGCATGGCCAAAGAAATAAAAAATTAAAGTAGGAAAAAAAGTCAGAACCTGAAAAACTGAGAAAGCAACCTTTCCATATACCTTTCTGTAAACATTTCTACTGTAATTAGCAGTATTATAGTTCATTCACTTGTTCACTACACAAATACTTTTTTGAGCACTTATGATGTATGAAATGTTCTGGAAGAAGCCACAGGGAAATACAGGATGAATAAAACGCAAGCTTTGCTCTGAGGTACTCTGGGGTGGGGGAAATAAATAAGTATATACAAATTACAGTAGTATGTGATATAAGAAGGTACCCAAGGAGAAACTAGGAAAAGCTTCAGGAAGAAGGGGGCAGAGGGGGCAACAACAGTGACAATGAATTCTGCACGAAGTACATCGATTTAGAAGCAAAAGCCTTCCAAGGTTGCCTTTCACCATACTGCATTAAGAAAACACATGCTGTTTTCATGGGCTTCCTTCTCTCCTGAGCTACAATTCTTCCAAAAGGTGGGGAAAAGGACAGACCTCTCAACATTGAGCACCCAGTGGGGCTTCAGCCAGTTTCAAGTGACTTTTGTTATGAAGCCAGCTGGATTTATCAAGCCCTCGGGGGCAAAGCGATTGCTGTAGGAAGGGTTGAGGGTGAATCTTTTTTCCTCTTTTTTTTAAATCCTCAGAAGAGCCAACAGAATCAAAGTCTGAAAGAGAGGTGTTTTTGGCAGTCCGTGGAGGCCCAAGGCTTCCTTGAATTTGGATATCTAGCTGGCTCCCTGACATCAGCAGCAGCAGCGAGGCACCCTCATACCCAAGGAAAATACTCCTCAGAATGCCAAGCATCACTTTGAAAACAGAATTTTCCAAATCATTTGCAACTTGTAATACAGGCTTGAGCTCTTGGCTTTTTGAGAAGGAAAAGTGAGCAAACTGTGATTCTAATCAGTGGCGTGGGTCAGTAGACATCATGGAAGAACTTCAGCTTTTGCTTCACTGGCTGGCTTTCGTCTTCTGTTGTCATGGATTCCTGGGTGAGAGGAGGAGGGGACTTGAGACAAATGCTTGGTGGTGGCAGTGACTGCAGGGGGACCACCGTAGGGGCTACGTGTGCAGTCTGTTGGCCAGTTATCTACAGATGGTATATGAAAGTATTTCTCCTGTGAGCTTGAAGGTTATGGCTTTGAAAGTCTTAGCGCAAAAGCAGTGTCCCACACTTACCAAAAAAACATGCCTTTGGCTTTAAAACGGCTTAACTTATCAGATACTGGTGACAATTTAAATTATTTATGTTAACATGAGTTTTTGGTGTCCTTAGTGGAAGCTTTAGAGCATAATGAAGGCTATTTGCAGAGTCCTTGGGGTTTTTAATGAATATGAAATTTATGAAAGGAAGAAATTTTAAGTAATTCTAAAACTGTTTTCCTTAAACCTAAAGTTCAATGTAGAAACCTTATTATTCTATTTATAACTCAAGTAAATTTTAACCATTAGTTTCAAGAGGATTAAAGCTCTGTCAACTAAAGCTGCAGGAATTAAATTCTCCTAAACAGTCTCATTTAAATACTCAATTAATTAAATTCCATTAGAAATTTCAAGCTGCATTATATATTTAATATAGCGGATCTTTTTTAGCACTTCAAATACTTCTAAGCAAAATGTTCTCAAATACTTACATGACTTTGGCAAAATGTAACTAGAGTAATCTCCAGTTCTTTTAAACCAAAATGGTTTAGAACCTTAGTCAATAGGTTTTTAAAGTTCTCTTTATACATTTTAGCTAATAAGTACAAATTACACTCTTTAAATTGGGACTGCAATTCTCTAACAGGTTAAATCCTCCCTTACAAATATTTGAAATACCAAACAACACACATCATCCTCAAGATTATAAAAATCTCTTCCTGAACTTACGCAAAAATGCTAACCCTGTGGATTCGACTTACTTCACTACCTATTTAACTCTAAATCTTAACAGGATTAAAAGTCCCATTAAGAAAACAATTATACCATCCCCAAACAAGTAGAGATCACCACTCTAGTGGAGTGAGTGTTCACACTGGCTGCAGGTTTGGAGCCAAGGCATGAGATTTTATTCTGTGACAATGACAAGCAACACGGTGAACTGTTTTGAGGATGGTGGTCTCTCTCAGCTTCAAGATACATCATCACCTGGTTTATCTATAATTCAGATCCCGCCCATTTGCTCACCACTTTATTGGCTAGAATAGTTTATTTGTTCCTGATTCTATTCTATTCTTTTTTCTTTTTCTTTTTTTTGGGGTGGTGGTGGTGGTGGTGGTGGTGCTGTGCGGCTTATTGGACCTTAGTTCCCTGACCAAGGATTGAACCCAGGCCCTTGGCAGTGAAAGCACCATGTCCTAACCACTGGACCACCAGGGAATTCCCTCCTGATTCTCCTCTGAATGTTTTTCTGTTCTTCCACTTTGACCAGGCCATGACCCTTATAAATATATAAGCGACGTCCGTTAAAATTCTGCACGTTTCCCTTGCCTTGTCTGGCTGTGCCTATCACTTGATCAAAGTGATGGCTCCAAACCAAACTGTTCCTCTTCGAATGACCCACCTTATCTCAAAAGATGAGGGAAGTCTGACATAGGCTTTCTTCATTTTCCCTTTAGGTCCAACTCAGATAGAAGTAGTTTTCTTTGTTCCCAAAGAGCTCCACCCAAGTTCAGACACAGCAGACCAAGTGAAGTGACAAGTGGCTCTCTTTAATAGCACTGCCTCTCAAAATCTGACGTGTATATGAATCACCTGGGATTTCATTCCAGAGCAGACTCTGATGCAATAGGTATGGGCTGAGGCCCAAGATTCTTCATTTCTAGCAACCTCTGGTGATGCTGGTACTGCTGGTCTTCAGAGCACGGTGAATAGAACTTCAACAGTTCATGGTATTTGAGCTGTAGGGTCAATCTGGCCCCCATTTCTATAAATCATGCACAGCAAACATCTAGTTTTCCCTCACTAAAGTCCTTCTGTCATGGGTCCTCAGCTCTTACACACACACACACACACACACACACACACACACACACACAGTCTTCTCTCTGCCCCTTTTCAAACCTGCCTGTGAGAATATAATGCTTTAGCCACTTTAAAAGTACTTGCGGGCTTCCCTGGTGGCACAGTGGTTGAGAGTCCACCTGACGATGCAGGGGACACGGGTTCGTGCCCCGGTCCGGGAAGATCCCACATGCCGCCGAGAGGATGGGCCCGTGAGCCATGGCCACTGAGCCTGCGCGTCCGGAGCCTGTGCTCCGCAACGGGAGAGGCCACAACAGTGAGAGGCCCGCGTACCGCAAAAAAAAAAAAAAAAAAGTACTTGCTATGCAGAGCTGGAAAGACGGCTGTAGAGAGAGAAGACACCTTTTACCGATGTATTAACAATAATAGTTTCCATTTATTGTGTGCTAACAACATGCCAGTCACTAGAACTATTTGTCTCATATAATATAATCCTATGAAAAACGTATTATTATTTACATTTTAAAGGAAGAGGAAATTGAGGCTCAGAAGTTTAAGTAACTTGCCTCAAGTCAAAGAGCTAGTACATGACAGAGCGTGGCAGCTGGTCAGTCTCTGAAGGTCATGCCCCCGGGCTGGCCTTCTGACCAACGTTGACTAACAGAATGACTAAGAGAAGTGACTTCCAAGCTTTGACCTCAGGAAGGCTCGCAGCTTTTGCTCTAGCCTTTTTGGAACACTGCTACTATGTGAACAAAATCAGGTTTGCCTCCTTGGGGATGAGAGACTTCATGGAGAGAAAGGCCCAGTTATCCCAGTCAAACCAGACACATGAAGCCAGTGAGACTATCTGGGACCAGCCACCTCCCAGCCGATCTGCCAGCTGACTACGGACATGGAAGTAAGGCCAGCCAACACCACGTGGGCCACAGATGACCCATCCCAGCTGAGCCCTGCCTAAATTGCCAGCACATAGACTTGTGAGTAAATAAGTAGGTGCTGTTTTAAGCCACTAAAACATGGGGTGGTCGGGACTTCCCCGGTCGTCCAGTGGTTAAGACTCTGCCTTCTGGGGCAGACGTGGGTTCAATCCCTGGTCAGGGAACCAAGATCCCGCATGACATGGTGTGGCCAGAAATTTTTAAATAAATAAATAAAACATGGGGTGGTTTGTCATGCAACAATAGAACACTGAGGCAAGATGTGAATTCCAAGGATGTCTGATTCTAAACCTCTTCTGAGCCCAAAGCCATGACCCTCCAAACCCTAACTTGATGCTCCATGACTGGTTTGGGACCTGCTTGTTCCTCTCTGAGTTTCAGCTCTAAGTCTAGTCACTCCTGATTTTCCTGTGCCCCCTCCACCCCCCACCCTTGAGTTGACTGCCTTACCTTCTTTCCCTAGGGTTCCAGTCCCCCTTCCAGACTGCCCTTTCTGCTCTCCTTTGAGCTATCTTCTTGGTAATCTTTATGTGAGGTCCAAGTGCTTGTCCTCCTTTGACTCCCTAGGCCAGTGTTTAAATTTTAGTGAGCTTAAAAATCTTCGGAAGGTTTTGTTAAAAATGCAGATTCTGGTCCAGGCAATCTAGGATAGGACCTGAGATGCTGCATTCCACATAAGTCCCCAGAGGATGCTGATGCTGCTTGCCCAAGGATCACACTTTGAGTAACAAGGCTCTAGGCTACTCTGTGAAGCAACTATCTCCTGCTCCCCCATTCACATAAATAATTATGATCATAGCTGATGCGGGTCATGGCTAGACTCTTCAGCCCAATAAGGAGCCTCAGCTGTGCACTTACCAGTGACCTTCTCTCCTGAACACAGAGAAATGTGAAGTCATGTGTCACTACGAACTCATCATGCTTAACCCAGGGAACAATGTAAAAGACAAGAAAGAATAAAATATAAAAATTCCATTTTCAAGGCATTCACTCAATGTAAGTATTTACCAAGCACCTATGCCAAACACTGTATGATAATATCTAGATAGGAAGACCTATCCTCTTTTGGGGACCTGGACTAGCTAAACAAATACCATTTTATAATGAAACTTTCTTTCTTTAATCACCAGTCTCTTTAATTTGTTGAAGCCTGTGGGCTTTAACTATAATGCTGGCTGATGCAATATGACTGTAATACAGCAACTGGAGTGTAGGAGCCAATGTTGTGTTTGAAATATAATAGTTAGCGTTTAGTTGTCTGTATGTAGTGGAATGATGTGTCTTTAAATGTGTGTACCTGGGCAGACCAACCCCTTTCTTAATAAGATCAGAGACACACACAGGTGACCCTGTAAATAAGGCCAGATAGTTGTCTTATTTGAGCCCCTTCAGTCTTTCTTTAGAGAGACCAGTCTCCCAAAAGAGCATGCCCTGGGGCTCCCTACATAGATGCTGCCACACACTGTTTGGCATAGGTATTTAGAAAATATTTGTTGTATTATTGAGTGAATGCCTTAAAAAATGAAATCTTTATCTTATATCCCTTTTCCTCTTTTACCTGCTGAGGCCTCCTAAGACGAGTGCTATCTCTCCCCTGACTACATAAAGGACCTAGTTTCCCTAGGGGCCAGTCAGATGCAAGGACAACCCCATCTTCCTCTGGCATGGAGTGCTGAACTGTAATTCTTCTCTCTCCAGCCGGGGACCCACCTCCTTTCTTTTCCTCTAGGCTTCTTTCTGAGGAAGCTGAATGGGATTAAACCTTGCTTTGGGTTACCCATCCTTGGGTTTGCAGTGCAAAGGCCTACTTCTGGAACTCTAAACCTTTAGTTAGCTTAAGATAGGTAGGCCGTGAAGAAGCAAAGTGTGAGACGGACACAGTCCCTCCCTTCTCGATAGCCTAGTGAGAGATCAAGACAAGTACATGGACACTAAAGAGATACACACTACAACGGGGAACATACGGTGTTACCATAGGAGCGCTTAGGAAGGACACCCACCCCAGGCTTGGGAATGGGGGTGGTGATGGAAACAGGAAAGACTTTCCTAAAATGATGTCACCTGAGCTGGGTATTAAAGAATGAGTAACACTGAGCTAAGCAAAAAGAATGGGAAGGGTAGCAAGGGCACCTGGAGGAGAATAACCATTGTGTAAAAGAAGTTCAAACAAATCATAGAATCAAACTCAAATACAAGTGTCAATGCAATTGTAGGTGTGGATAGAAGAAACTCAGTAGCACAACCTGGGCTGAAGATAGATTTGAGGATGTCCCTGGGGCCTTTTTATTTTAAACTAGTTATGTCTTATCACTGCTTACAGAAAATATAATAGAAAATGCAAAACATTCTATTTCTTAGTATTTGGAGTTTTGCTCCATTCTTTACAATTTTGCTCACTACCAGAAAGTGAACTCCATATTGGAAAGCTTCCCTGGAGAATATGTGGTAATTGAACAAAGCTGGGCTGACCTTTCCCTTTGCTGCACAAAGAAAGGATTTGCTAAGATAATGAATAGAGTAACCAAAAGCAGGGGATGTATTTAATCCACTTCAAGGACACTTTTTTTTTCAACATTTTATAAGCGCACTATGCGCAAATGATGCTATGTATTAAGTTAAAAATCAGCCTCATCTAGTCATCAAAGCAAGTCGTGGCTTAACATCTACCGGGAAACACTCAGGCGTTATAAAAATGAACTTGAATTTAATTACATAATGCAGTATTTCATAAGTACTTTCGTTAAAACTTTGTATGAATTCAGCCTGATCTCCTTCTAACTTATCTGACCTATGAGGTTTCACCAAATTTGATAGATGCTTAAATGTCTGTGATTGATTTGTATTTTTCTTAGCCTTGAATATGGGAAAAAGACTTTCTAAATTCTTCTAATATTATCAGTTTAAGCAGGACTATAATCAAAATAAGTTCATTTATTAATACAAAATCTAGGTCCAGACTCTTTATCCAACACTCTTACAGAAAATTTATTAGTAAAACAATTTTTTAAAGTTCAGCAATGAGTATCAACGCATCATAAAATGTTGAGTTCAAAAGTAGCTAAGAAAATTTTCAAACTCAAAGTCCTCTCTTTATACTGAAATAACGAATGTCCAGAGAGATGAAGCGATTGCCCGTAAATCCACAACTTAGTTAAAATGCCAGTATAGGTTAACCTTCTCTTGTCTGCAATTCTGAAATCTCATAGGCTCTTAAAGACAAAAGTTATTTGCTTTGTTATTTTAGTGCCAAAACTTATCGAACAGCAAAGTCTGGCCTGAGCTTACATGAGGCTACGTATACCACTTAATATGAATATTCATATATTTCACTGAAGAAATACAAGTGTATTTGATTATGAAAAGACTTCCAAGACCTCCACGGAGATGTAAATGCACTAGATAACCTTTCTCCAATCTGAAGAATTCTGGATTATGAAACATATCTGGCCTCAAAGGTTTTAGATAAGATATTATGGACTCCTAACAACAGCTATTTATTGTTGAGTACCTGATTTGCGCCAGAGACTGTCCTAAGATTTTAGATGCATTTTCATAATCTTAATTGGACACATTCCATTCTGACCCCACCTCCCATTTTTCCAGATCACTCCTTCTAGTACCCCTATTCCTCCAATCCTTCTAAACTATGGGGATTTCTAATCCATTTGATCCTTCCCTCTTTTTACTTGAGGTCCTATCTTCTCTGCTTACTTGGCTTAGATTCTCTGGTCATTATCAAGTTGTACTTACTCACTTCAGAACCCTTGAAGTCCCTTGCCTCTTTCTCACTTTGTCGCACTTGCTTAGCAAAACCACCACCCTGGCAAAACCCAGCTCCTTGCCTGTACCAGAACAGCTGAGTGTGCCTGGTAAAAGACTCAACTGCTGATTGGCCTCATTTTGAGTCTGTGATCATTAACCATTAAGTGGGCCCTTACTGCTGCCTGGTATTTGTCATATGTTCCCCCAGTCCATTCACTCTCCTGTTCTCCCAGAGGACAAGTTCATACCTTCCTCTCTCCCCTTTGTCTCAGCTGATTACTTTGCTTCCTACTTCTCTAAGACATTTGAGAGAACCAGAGAAAACCCCCAGAGACTTCCACAGCCACATCTACCCACCTACCGACAGCTGCATGCCTGTTCTCTGCCTCTTTGCCTGTTACCATAGAAGAATTCAATTCTCTGTGCGTCCACATAGACACAGTTACTTTTCTGCCCCTCCAAGCCACTGTAGCTGCTTTTCCTTTTTTTTTTTTTTTGATTTATAACAACATGAATTTATTATCTCGATGTTCAGGAAGACTGAAATCAGTTCCACTGGGCTAACGTCAAGAAGTTGGCAGGGCTTGTTCTTTCATAACTAGAATCTGTTTCCTTGACTTTTTCAGCTTCTACTGGCCACCAACATTTCTTGGCTTGTGGCCCCTTCTTCTGTCTTCAAAGTGCATCACAGTAGCTTCTTTATTCTTTGCTCTCAAACATACCTGGCGCACTCCGGCCCTCTGGCCTTTGTACTGGCTTCCCTTTGCCGAGACCATTCTGTCTCTAGATACCCAGAGGGCTTACACCCTAACCACTCTAATTTTTTGCTCAAGCATCACCTTCTCAAAGAGACCCACTCTATCTACCCTTGTCTACCCTCTATAAAATTGCAAGCCACTCCCACCCTCCCATATCCCCCAACACTGCCTTTGGATCTCTTACCCTGCACTACTATTCTCTTAGCACATAGAACTTCTAACATATCATATGTTTATTTTACTATGTTTATGGTTTTTGTTTGCCTTCCATTCCCCTACCCTCGCTAGACAACAAGGATCACAAAGTCAAAGACCTTTATTCTGTTCATATATCCCAAACATGTTGAATTACATCCACCACAAATAAACCACCATCCAGTGCCACAGCATTGTATTATGTCCCATTGGGGTACTTGACAGTTTGGTAGCTTTGATCTAAGATCAGAGGCTACCCATTTACTTTCTTACTCCAGAAGGAAACAGGCTGAAAGCCAGTCAAAGGGATTGGTTTTCATTCATGTATCCACTCATTCATTCAACGTGTATTTGTTGAGCACCAACGTACTGAGTCTACACTGAGTGAGGATTTTTGATTTGGATGCAGCCAGTAAGCCCAATTTCTCCCTTGATCCCTAACGGAAAAAAAATGCCCCCATCATTTTTGGAACTAAATTCACAGATGAAAGATGATCTTTTCTCTAGCTGCATCAGAACTAATGGCCCTGCCCTCAGCCTAGGAAGAGCCCCCTGTCTTAGCCCCTGACCTGGGGCCTCCTTTCCAAGGAAAGTGAAAAGGCTAGTCTGTGGGGACCAGGCCCAGTGCATCTGCTGAGTTACATGGCTGATGGCTTGCTCATTCTGAATAGCCTGGGCTGGAATTTGGAAGGAATGTGTGCAGTGCTCAATATGAAGCTCAGTTTGGCTTCAGGGACCATTTTAATTAAATTATCTCTAGGAGAAACACTCAAGCTGTTTAAGCCTAAACAATAGGTACTTGTTCTCATTCCTAATAGGAGCCGCATTGTGCAGAGTTCTCTTGGTGAGCTGAGGACAATATACCACCAGATATTTAAGGCTGGCCCTGTCCTCTTGTTCCTTCTCCCCATTCTCTGCTGCTCTCTCCTCATGTGGAGTGCAGGGGCTTTCAGAGAAGAGGGATGCAGACCCTGTGAGATGTACATGTCTGGACTCTACATAAATGCACTCTAGTGTTTGACATTGACTTCCTTAGCTCATCTATGTTTTGCATTTCAGTTGTGGACAAGTCATACTGCCTTGCTCTACATGGTCTGCATTTCCAGGAAAAAGGGTCCCATTCTTAGTGACCCTTGCTGTTCCCCTGAAGGAAGAGGTGTCGCTATTTTTCTCTTACATTCTCCCCTGCCCCATTTTCTCCTACTGGTCCCTTGTTTTCAAGAATTCCAGGTTAACTTTTCTTTTAAAATAATACATACCGTGCCTCATTGCAAAACAAACAAAACACAAACAAAAAAAGATTTCATCTGGCTCATTTGTTCTATTCTGTTCTTTTTAAAATTGCAGTGCGGGGAAGTAAAGTAAATCAACATCTCCCCTACCTCAATCTCTAACAGCCAGCCATGCCCCATAGCCTTGTCACTTAGAAAAAGGAGTGTGGGAAGCTGGTGGGGGGGGGTGGTCCCTGTACCCTCCAAATTCACTCTTCAGAGCTGTGTATTATCTTTCAGGGTGCATCTCTTCGTAGAAAAGCCTTGGTATTGTGGGCTTCTTATTCCAATCATAAGTGAGGATGTTTAAGGCCTTTCTGTGCCGTACTAATAAGCCCTCCTCCCCGAGCCTTCCCTCTTAGAGCTTGATTTACTCTCAGCAGAGCCGTAAATGGCCTCTTCTTTGGTGTCTCTCCCAGAACCCAGTGGACACTGGATGTGGCACACAGCAGGAGCCCTAAAGGCAGTAGACTGATTGACAATGGCAGCATTAAGCGTCACAGGGGCTGGATTTGCTGGAATAAATGTAAAATAGTGACCAGAGCTTGTCAAGTTAGCTTCACACAATAATACAACCAGTGTTGGAAGAGATGGCCAAAGCTCAGGCCATGGCCTAAACAGGTCCCATTCAGCTTTCACTATCCCAAGTTATTATTTAGCAAGTAGGACTTGGTCAGCAGTATCAGTAGTTAAGTTCACTATTCTTGAACTAAAGTGAAAAGTAATAAATGACACTCAGGATTATTTTAAACCTGTGTTTTGTATATTCTAATTCATGGGCAAATATTAGAGAAAAGAAGGTAAAAAGGCTTATCTTCCATTGTTACTTAAAGGAATAAAAAATTTTTGTTGTAATTAAAATCTCATGACTAATTGTTAAAATCTGTTTCTTTCTTTCTTTCTTTTCTTTTCTGGGATGACCCATTCCCAACCTATTTGGTTAAAAACTATTGCATTGTTTCGAACATATGGTAAAATTCAAACTCTTTTCAAAATCATTTGTTTACAGATAACAATCAAGTGGGTAGATCAAAAGCAACTGACCAATTTTTAAAGTTTTCCTAATCTGTCTTGGTACCATTTATTTTTGTACCCTAACGTTGTTGACTAGAACACTATCAACATCTACAGGTAAGGAAGCAGAGACCTAGTAAAAGTTAAACAGCAAAAATGAACATGGTAACAGATTAGATTGAGACAACCCTAAATTCATGAACTGCTAGCTTTTATTTTAGCCCATGAGCTGTTTCCTAAGATTAACTATCTAGGATACAAAAGAGTTTCCATATTTAAAAACAAATTTTGACTAAGGGAAAAGAGATGAGGTAAATAAGAGTAGTAATCAGACTCTGTTTTCCACCTTTAAACGCTTAGTAAAGTTTACTGGGCACACACACATCCTTAAAATAGGAAATACATTTAAATTAAGACTAAATTTCATTGTTTCACTCACTTGAAAAATTAAAAAAAAACAATTTGGAGAAATATAAACATTATTCTGTGTTTGGAAAAGAGAATTGCACCCTTGGGACTATCCTCTAACCTCTGCTTTAGACAAACACGAAAAGGATAGAAATGTTTATGCTGCCCTTCTGTGTTGTTCCTCATAGGATTGTCTATGTGTGGTCTAAAATCAGAGACTTAATGTATTTTCAAAGTAGACTCAAGCCTTTGTCTCATCTCTCTTTACATCACATAATACTATGTTACCTTTCACCAGCTACATCAGGGAAGTATATATGTTTATTTAAATCAAGCCAAATACTCAAGTATGTGGGAGATTTCTATGACACTGTCTCTATTTTTTGTTTTGGCCTATATTGATGATTTACTGATGAGCTTCTTTACTGATGTTTATTCAAAGACACTATCATCCTTCTTTTCATTCTAAAGGAGTTTGGAGACTATTATTTTTTAACAGTGTAGGTGAAAAGAGTGACGAACCTTCTCAAAGAAATGAGGTAATGAAACAGAGACACAGATGTAGAGAACAAACATATGGACACCAAAGGGGGAAAGCAGGGGGTGGGATGAACTGGGAGATTGGGATTGACATATATACACTAATACGTATAAAATGGATAACTAATAAGAACCTGCTGTATAGCACAGGGAACTCTAAAAAAGCAAAGCAAAACAAAACAAAACCAAAAAATTCCTGGGGATTAAGGTGTGAATATCTTTAAGGACCATTATTCTGCCTATCACAGGTTCTGACCTTAGGTTCTCAGGCAAAGCGGGGATGCAGACCCAGTTCCAGGTTAAAAAAAAAAGAAAGAAAGAAAAAGAAATGAGGTAATGAAGCCGTGAACACACAGAGCCACAGGAGAAATAAGGCGCGTTTTCCTAGGGTCAAAGTTGTGGGGGTGAAATTTAGTTTGATATTAAAACAAATATGGTTATATATTTATGTATTCAACAAATTTATTGAGTACTTATCATGTGACAGGCAATGTTCTTAGTGCTGGGAATATAGTGGTAAGGGCCCCAATTTGTGGGGCTGGTACCCTAATAGAAGACATACCAAATGACAAAACTATGAATAAGATCAACACAGACAGTGAAAAGCACAGTCAAGAGAATACAGTAGGATACTGACTGGGTAGAGGTGCTAATTCAGACTGGATGGTTGGGAAAGGTTTCACTGATGAATGGACACTTGTGCTGAGACCTGAATGACAGGAGTTAGTCATTCCAGGCAGAGGCAACACTGAACCAAAGACCCCAAAGGAGGACTACACTTTGTCCTTTTGAGTAAGACCGTTCAGCAGTGGGATTGCAGTGGGTGAGACTGGGTGCTGGGTGGTAGGAAATATCAAAAGGTAGGCAAGAGCCAGATTAGGAAGGAAGCTAAAGAACAGTTAAGAGTGTATCATAGGGCTTCCCTGGTGGCGCAGTGGTTGAGAGTCCGCCTGCCGATGCAGGGGATGCGGGTTTGTGCCCTGGTCCGGGAAGATCCCACATGCCGTGGAGCGGCTGCTCCCATGAGCCATGGCCGCTGAGCCTGCGCGTCCGGAGCCTGTGCTCCGCAACAGGAGAGGCCACAGCAGTGAGAGGCCCGCATATCGCAAAAAAAAAAAAAAAAAAAAAAAAAAGTGTATCATAATAATTCAGATAAGAACTGACAGAAGATAATGGAAGCTTAGACACAAGTGAAAGCAATGGATACAGAGATAAATGTATTGAGGATGTATTCTTAAGGGAGAGTATGGAGAGTATGGGAAATGGAGGGAAACTGACAACGGCTGGGTTCTTGTCTTGAATACCTGAGTGAAAGGAGGGGCCATATACTGAGGTTAGGAAGAATGAAAAAATAAGTTTTCACAGGGAGAAAACCAAGAAAACCAAGAAGTGTGAAATGCCCATTTGTCATTCAAGGAGAGAAGTGTAAAGTCGGCATCTAGATATCTAAATTTATAGCTCAGTTGAAAGGTCAGAGCTGGCAACATAAATTTGCCTACAGATGGTATCTAAAGCATGGGATTAGATGAGACTGGGTAGAAAAAGAGAAGAGCTAAAGTTAAGTCCTGGACCTGAGCCCTGGAGCACTCCAGCATTTAAAGGTGAAGAGGAGGAGCTGAAGCCAATGGATGGAACAAGGAGCAAAAACCTGGGGGAGCATGCTGTCAGGGAAGACAAGAGGAGGGGGCGTATGAAGAGGATGCAGTGGTCAACTGAGTACATGCTTTTTTTTTTTTGCGGCACGCGGGCCTCTCTCACTGTTGTGGCCTCTCCCGTTGCAGAGCACAGGCTCCGGACGCACAGGCTCAGCAGCCATGGCTCACAGGCCCAACCACTCCGCGGCATGTGGGATCTTCCCGGACCGGGGCACGAACCCGTGTCCCCTGCATCGGCAGGCGGACTCTCAACCACCGCGCCACCAGGGAAGCCCTGAGTCAATGCTTTTACATAGAGGAGTGACTACTGATTTGGCAAAGTGGAAATGTGTGGTACTCTTGACAAGAGAAGCTTCAGGGGAGTGGGTAACCAAAACCTAGTAAGGGTCAGTAGAGGTAAGCTGAAATGTGAGGAAATTTTTGAGAAGCTTTCTGTGAGGTGTGAGAGACATGGCAGAAGGAAATATGAGGTCCAGGGAGGGTATTATTTTGTTTAAAGATAGGAGGTAAAAGAGAATGTTCGTATGCTGACGGAAAGATCCAGTAGTAAGAGAAGGTTGGTGTTGAACATTTGAAGTGGGAAGTGAAGGTATGACAAAGTAATTTTGGAGAGTAAGAGAACAAACATATATGTGAACTATGGTAAGATATTTGGGTGGTGACTATTTGACATTTGTGATAATAAACTGAAAATGAAATTAGCACTGGTGGTAGGTTTTTCTCCAGCCCCATTCAGTTGTTAGGTGCAAGCACAGAGTAGGGGGATAGCTGTGTTTAAAACAAATTGAGACTCCCAGCTGACTGTGACAGAGGGAGAGGAGCTGAAGGAGTTGATGTAATTACAAAGCAGCAATCGCTAATGATAGGCTTTGATAAATTCAATTCCCAGTGCAATACAAGATGAGTGTTTATTAAATGTTTGATGTATGACACAGGTCTGGAATCAAGCTTTATTTATCACTTTCTAGAAGAACAAGTTACTTATCTTCAGCTTAAGTTTCCTTTGCAGAATAGACATACTAACCTTTATGTCCAGAATTTCCTTATAACTTTTGCAACGTGCCTAAAATAGGACCTGGCATTGAGTAACCACTCAATATATTCTAGTTTCAGTTCTGCTTCCCAAACAGAATTTCTTTTCTCCTCCTCCTTCAGTTATTCAACAACCATTTCTTCAACACTTACTGTGTGCCAGGCATTGCACTTAGTGCTAGAGATAAGACAACAAGACTAACGGGTTTCATGGTATATAATGGAACACAGATATTATACAAATAACTACACTTGGTAAATAAAGTTCAGCCATGAGAAACACTATAAAGGTCAGCCAGTGTTATACTTACATAAAATGGAGATGTTGGAATGGTTATATTTTTAAATTTTTAAACCTTTATAAAAATGTTCAGAGGGCTTCCCTGGTAGAGCAGTGGTTGAGAGTCCGCCTGCCGATGCAGGGGACGCGGGTTCGTGCCCCGGTCCAGGAAGATCCCACATGCCGCAGAGTGGCTAGGCCCGTGAGCCATGGCCGCTGAGCCTGCGCGTCCGGAGCCTGTGCTCCGCAACGGGAGAGGCCACAAAAGTGAGAGGCCCGTGTACCACACACACAAAAAAAGTTCAGAGAATCTGTTGTTAGAAGTTTAACATTCTGGGGACTTCCCTGGTGGTGCAGTAGTTAAGAATCCACCTGCCAATGCAGGGGACACAGGTTCGATCCCTGGTCTGGGAAGACCCCACATGCCACGGAGCAACGAAGCCCATGCACCACAACTACTAAGCCTGCACTCTAGAGCCCGTGAGTTACAACTACTGAGCCCGCGTGCCACAACTACTGAAGCCCACGTGCCTAGAGCCCGTGCTCCGCAAGAGAAGCCACCACAATGAGAAGCCTGCAAACCACATTCTTAGAGTAGCCCCTCTCGCCACAACTAGAGAAAGCCCGTGCACAGCAACGAAGACCCAACGCAGCCCAAAATAAATTTTTAAAAAAGTTTAACATTCTGATCTACACTTTTTGAGTATGAAAAATACTAACTCAAAGTAAAACTCTAAAACATAAGAAAAGTCTACTCACATAGAAAAGGAGCAGGCCAATAGGGTAGGTCGAAAATAGACCAAACTAAACTAGGGTCCACTAAATGCTTCAGAGTAACATAAAGGAGTGACTACTGGGTCAGAATGCATTTGAGAGTTGGGTTCAATATTACAATTCCTTAGGAAATAGTTTTTAAGCTTTAAGTTTATGATAGGCATTATGCTGAGTGATGAGAAGAGGAAAGCAGCCCCCTGGCATCTGGGAACTGGCTTGTTACTATCAGCCAGGTCTTGGTATTCTCTTGTTGAATATAAATTTAATCTCACAGAACATCAATATCAGGCAAGGTCACTCTGTGACCCTGATGAAATAAGACAAACAGGCGAGACCTCTTCATAATTGTGTCTAAGCACAGATAAAAAGCTAAGTCACACTGCAAAGCACAAAATACCAAATATCCCCCCTTCTACCTAAAACTAGGTGACTGCTGCTTCTTTACCAATTACAGCTTTAACTTCCCTTCATTCTTCCCACCATCTAAACAAGATGCATTAAGATACCCAATCATAAAATGATCCCACTTCCTGAGAGGATGCAATCCAGACCAAACTCTTGCTTGAACTCTTCCAAATCACCAAACACGAGCCCAAATCTTATAAGGTCTTTTCAGCACCGTCTGATTGTAACAGCTCCACCGATACGCCACTGTGTGTGCTCTAGTTTCAACAATTAACCCAATTTTGTTCATCTTCTCATGTGTTCCTGGTAATCTTAGGTTGGGTGGCATTGTCAATAGAATATACACATTACATTATTTAATCCTCACAGCCATTTCTTGAAACAGGTGCTATTATAAGTCTATTTTACAAATGAGAAAACAGAGGCACAAAAAACTGTTGAGTAATATTTCCAAGGTCAAATAGCCAGAAAGTGGCAGAGCCAGAATTACAGTCCGGGTTTGACTCCAGAGATTCCTTGATAATGTCCCAGGTAATTATCCAGAATTGTCAGAAGGTTAGTCTTTCTGTTAAACAAAAGTCAATTCTGTTTTTCTACACCTTTATTCCTTTCATCTTACCTATTATTTGGTC
Organism: Phocoena sinus; assembly: GCF_008692025.1. Classification (NCBI taxonomy): domain Eukaryota; kingdom Metazoa; phylum Chordata; class Mammalia; order Artiodactyla; family Phocoenidae; genus Phocoena; species Phocoena sinus. The sequence continues at coordinate 74,832,096 of NC_045767.1, forward strand.
TTATTGTTAAAATAGTGAGTTCTTCAATGAGAGATCTGATCGGGTCCAAACACCTTCTAAAAATCCTTCAATAGCTTCAGGATAGAGTAAAAAATTTCAGCATGGTACACATGCCCTTTCTCCCTTTTCTGGCCTTATCTCTTGATGTTTTCCCATAATTCATTAACTTAAGAGATAATTACTATATACCAGATAGCCTTTCCCTATTTTCCAGTCATGCAGAACCCTTTTTTTTTTTTTTTTTTTTTTTTTGCGGTACGCGGGCCTCTCACTGTTGTGGCCTCTCCCGTTGCGGAGCACAGGCTCCGGACGCGCAGGCTCAGCGGCCATGGCTCACGGGCCCAGCCGCTCCGCGGCACGTGGTATCTTCCCGGACCGGGGCACGAACCCACGTCCCCTGCATCGGCAGGCGGACTCTCAACCACTGCGCCACCAGGGAAGCCCCAGAACCCATTTTTTAATGCAACTTATTTATATCCCTCTCTGCCTTTGCACCTGTTCATTTTCAACTGATCCTTCAAAATCATCGTGACTATCTCCTGAGGACTTCATTGACCTTCTCACCCAATATAAAATTTATTGCTTCTTTGTAGCCCCACCATACCACGTAATTCCCTTGATTATTGGCCCGTATTATACCACATTACATGTTTATTCCTCCCATCTAAACTCTTCAGAAGTAGAGTGGTATTATTTCCCTTGATAGCCTTTGTACTTGGCATAATGCCGGGAAACAGGCCAAGCTTAACACATATTCTTTACACCCTTCCCTAACCAAACCAGTTTAGAGTATGGCACTATTAAGGAGAACAAGTCAAATGTCTCCAATTTCATTCGTAACATATGTTTAGCTCTGTTATCTGGCACTAAAGAAATCTACATTAATGATTTAGTAATCTGCACATTACCCATGATGGTGGACAACTGGTATTCAGACTATTTTCCTAGATCTATTGTGGACTGGAAGATATTAACTGGATTATTTTTCTCACCCAGGAACAGAAGTTCAACAGGTCTTTAGGTTACGTTACAGCAGTGTCATCTCTTGGAACTAAACATATATTTTTTATAGAAGTTTTCATCTGCTATTCCAGGATTAGCAGTTAACATGATTTGGGAACATAGTGCGGAAATAAATCTCTTTGATAACTAAAAGGAAAATAAATACTAACAAAAATAAAACCAAAAAGACTCACCACAGAACAGTCACTTTGTGGAAGCCAACTGGAGAGAATAGAAACTAGCTACCACTCAGTGGAGAAAGGACAGCCTCTTCAATAAGTGGTGCTGGGAAAACTGGACAGCTACATGTAAAAGTATGAGATTAGATCACTCCCTAACACCATACACAAAAATCAGTTCAAAATGGATTAAAGACCTAAATGTAAGGCCAGAAACTATCAAACTCTTGGAGGAAACCATAGGCAGAACACTCTATGACATAAATCACAGCAAGATCCTTTTTGACCCACCTCCTACAGAAATGGAAATAAAAACAAAAATAAACAAATGGGACCTAATGAAACTTAAAAGCTTTTGCACAGCAAAGGAAACCATAAACAAGACCAAAAGACAACCCTCAGAATGGGAGAAAATATTTGCAAATGAAGCAACTGACAAAGGATTAATCTCCAAAATTTACAAGCAGCTCATGCAGCTCAATAACAAAAAAACAAACAACCCCATCCAAAAATGGGCAGAAGACCTAAACAGACATTTCTCCAAAGAAGATATACAGACTGCCAACAAACACATGAAAGAATGCTCAACATCATTAATCATTAGAGAAATGCAAATCAAAACTACAATGAGATATCATCTCACACCAGTCAGAATGGCCATCATCAAAAAATCTAGAAACAATAAATGCTGGAGAGGGTGTGGAGAAAAGGGAACACTCTTGCACTGCTGGTGGGAATGTGAATTGGTACAGCCACTATGCAGAACAGTATGGAGTTTCCTTAAAAAACTACAAATAGAACTACCATATGACCCAGCAATCCCACTACTGGGCATATACCCTGAGAGAACCATAATTCAAAAAGAGTCATGTACCAAAATGTTCATTGCAGCTCTATTTACAATAGCCCGGAGATGGAAACAACCTAAGTGTCCAACATTGGATGACTGGATAAAGAAGATATGGCACATATATACAATGGAATATTACTCAGCCATAAAAAGAAATGAAATTGAGCTATTTGTAATGAGGTGGATGTACCTAGAGTCTGTCATATAGAGTGAAGTATGTCAGAAAGAGAAAGACAAATACCGTATGCTAACACATATATATGGAATTTAAGAAAAAAAAATGTCATGAAGAACCTAGGGCTAAGACAGGAATAAAGACACAGACCTACTAGAGAATGGACTTGAGGATATGGGGAGGGGGAAGGGTAAGCTGTGACAAAGTGAGAGAGTGGCATGGACATATATACACTACCAAACGTAAAACAGCTAGCTAGTGGGAAGCAGCCACATAGCACAGGGAGATCAGCTCGGTGCTTTGTGACCACCTAGAGGGGTGGGATAGGGAGGGTGGGAGGGAGGGAGACGCAAGAGGGAAGAGATATGGGAACATATGTATATGTATAACAATCATTTCATTATAAAGCAGAAAGTAACACCCCATTGTAAAGCAATTATACTCCAATACAGATGTAAAAAAAAAAAAGAAACTAGCTACCACTGTCTTTTGTACCTTCTGAATTTTGAATTGATGCAAAAAAATTGATAGAAGTATTCTTTAAAGCTAAAGTTGTAACTGTTGAAAGTAATGAAAATAAAGTCATATAGCTAGTATGAAATAATTAAGAGGCAAGTTATTTATCTACTTAAATGTGATGGACAATCCTATGAAGAAAAGTGTGTATTAACAGGGCAGCTTATAAACGTAGATTTTAAAAGTTGAGCTGGATTCCTTTTTATTGAAGGGAAAAAGATTACCATCATCTATTTTTAAATTGTAAAGAATAAAATTGGGGTCAAAACATATGCTTAAAGTGGCACTAAAATGACAATAAATTTTAAAAATTTGTTTTCCCCTTTTGTTTTTAAGAGATATCTTTGAAATGCCATTTTGTGAGTAAACAGATTTGCTATAATAGTAAATTCTATCTTGTTTGAAATATATTTGACATTCTCTTTATTTCTACAGTATTTGTTTTAAAAACTTATTACATCTAGAAGTTTCAAGAAGTTCAAAGTCTTAAACACTCTCTTGTGAAGAAAGCAAAATAACCTTTTTGTAAAAAATTAAACTCAAATTTTGAAATCTAAGCATTATTTCAAGGCAGAACTACCACTGACTTTCTATCTCTGGCCAATACTTTGAATTATTTAAAAGCAAACATCATTTTTCTTTTAAGCTATTTAAATATTACCCCAAAAGCATACTTAAATTTTAACATACTATTTAAGAATCTAGGTTTCAACATTGCTAACTCCTGTGCTTCATCTTATTTAATTAAAAACATTCTCCAGTTGATTGTGAATGGTTTAATAAATTTCATTTGTGATCTTGATACAAATTCATTTCAAGAATGCAATTTTGATGAGTAAATCAGGGTAGTTCAATGGGGAAACAAAGGAGATAACCAAGAAATTGTTTGTAGTTACACTTCCATGTTTGAAAATGTGGCATTTAAAAATAATAGCACATTTGCAGCATAGTTATAGGGACTCCATACTGCTAGCAGAAGTGTAAGAAAAGTAACTGTCAAGAGTTCAGAAAAAAAAAAAAAAAAAAAAAAAAAAAAAGAGTTCAGTAATCCTGCAATATCAATATTCTTCACAAATGGCTGGTTCCTTGAGAACTCCAGAACTATGTAAGTTTCTGAGAGTGCTCCAAACATTCAATAAATGAAAAAACACATTCATAAAAGTAGTAAACATTTTGTGATTTTTAAAGTATATTTTACAATTTTCCTTTATCAAAAATATATCTAAAGCTAATTTTGTTTTTAAGCTGCTAAAAATTTCAAACTGCGCAAGAACACGTTCTTAAATGAGAGGTTCTGGTCGAAGGGCTTTCAGTCATTAAAAAATTTTAGACATTGTAACTTCCTGCAGTTGAACAGCTAACACACTTGAAATTCATGATACACTACTTTACTCTCAGAAAATAATCTTCTTCAATCATGGCCTAAAGCCACAATGTCATTATTATTGATGCCAATAACTAAAAATAGGCCTTTCCTGTGTTTTTTCAGGCACCTGCTTGTCAATTACTCTCAACTGGCAGCCTGCTGGACAGACAGCTCCCTTGAGCACAGTTCTTAGTTCCAACATTTCAATTCATTACATAGTTAGCCACCATTTCCTCTGTAATCCTTTCAGATTCTTTGTAATTTCACACTTTCCCAAAGCATAAATTTCCCAAAAACATATTTGAAAGAATGGCAACTGGAGTTGAACTCTATCCTATCTAGTGAAAGTTCATCATCAAATATTACGTTTTCATATTGTCATTCACTATCAAGAGAGTTGATTTCTATTCATGTGGATGCAGAACTAGAATGGCAAGTCTGTGGAGAACTGGTTTACTACATAGCTGAGCAATGATGCTCAGAGTACCCTTCATTATCCCAAAGAAGCATTTATTACATAAGGGAACATTACACAGAGCTTACGTGCATAGATCCATAGATAACGTAAAGTACGGCTCACTGAAATTAATGTTACTACACATTACAGTTAGCTTACACTTTAAAATAAAAAGGGAAATTAATGGTAAGGAAACAGAATATAGTTAACATTACATTATTCATCATTTGCTTGGAAAATGCAATGAGAACACACATGCACACAAATCGGTATTAGTAGACCTGCCTTTGTAATTTAAAATGTTAATGAAATGTAAATTTTTTCTGTGCAAAATGCATGAATGTTCACCTCTAGGCTGCATTGTGTCCAACCTTGCTGGAGTCCTTTTTGAATTTTATTAGTACCAAAAGCCCGTCATTGTCCATTTCTCTTCTATCTCACCACCACCAAGGAAAATACTTCTGACAATCACAAATAGAACGGTGGCAGTAAAACATAAAATAATTTTAACTTAGAAAACAACACACCCCTTGCATTTTTTTGTAAGGAAATCAAGTTTTTGGGTTCCAAGCTATTCATCATGAAGAGAATGTGCTTAATCTGATGTGAAGTTGGCTACCCAGCAGTCTAGTCAGGCTGTAGAATGTTTAACTCAGGGTCTGGTAGGCTGCCAGCCAGCCATTCTAAATGTTTTCACACGGACCAGCGATAAATAATTAAATGTTTAAGTCACAGTTCTCAGGTTGGACAGTAGATAGAGCTAGAATTTCACCACTTAGCGAAATAAGCAATTTTGGGTTGTTTCTCTTCAACAATTTGCCTTTAGGTGCTCTAGACATAGGTGATAGTCTTTCAGTTGCAAAGAATCAATCTTGATAACACTTTCTGGATTTCAAATGACAGCTTTTAGGATTTTAAAAAAATTGCTAAGTTTGCAAAAAGGAAGATTCTATTTATAGTATTTAATGCAGGAAAGACTCCCCCCCCCACACACACACACACATAAGCTCTGTCACTAACAATCTGTGAGCACAGATAAATGACAAATTCCTTAGGTCATTATAAGGTTAGAATGGGGAAGAACGATGTCATCATAATTGAGAAAAATCTTTCAAAATATACATATTCTACTTTCCTCCCAATTCTAATGGGGGTGGTAGGGGGTGGGACAGTACAGACAAGTGTATTTGAAAAAAACACAACAAAAAAACTCCCCAGTTGATTCCAAGGCACATCCCCATTGGGTACCACTGGGGTTTCTTCCAGCTCTGAGATTCTCTTTTTAAAAATGTGTGTGGTCTCTATAACTAAAGAGCAAGACCCTGTGCTGACAGAATTGGAAAAGAAGTTAGTGCTTTCCTACACACATACTTTCTGCAAGGCTCTCCTAGTGCAGATTGTCGATGGGTTTGATAGTATTTAAACACTCACCATGTATTTATAGATCATCTAACTCATCTTTGCTCTAAACAGTAGATATAAGAAATATTGGTCAATCTGGGCAGAATGGTTGACTTCTTACACTTACATTCTTTTACAAAAATACCTTCCAGCAGGTATAGAATGCTATAAACAGAAAACTATGAAGAGCTGGTTTTTCAGGGCTCATAAATCTTAGAATGCCTCTGGTAAACTTTACCTATCTTTGCAAAATAGCTTCATTAGTTTTTGTTACATGTTTGATGCTCAGAGTAAAATTATACTGCTTATGCTTTATGTACACAAACAGGTTTGCCTACCTCGTCAGGTCAGTCTTTCCAAGCATAAGCTTGAAGTAATTTAAGTCAGTTTCAATAGATTAAATTCCAATTTGGAAAAAAAAAAAAAGCTCTCAATATATAGTACAGAAATATTTGTGTTACTTGTCTCATTACCTTTTACCTATAATACAATTCTTAAATTTAAGATTATACCATGGAAGAATGGTATCATTAATATAGAAATTGACAAATACAGCCAAAAATACCAGGTTGAAAATATAAATTCATCCCTATATTTTTCAAGTTTAGTCTTTAAGCTGTAGTTAATTTTAAAAGCTTTAAAAAAGTTACAGGGAAAAAAAACCCAGAAGTACAGTACACGAAGATTTGGGGATAGATGACAAAAATTCTTACCACATTTAGTCTGAAAACTGGGATTTTAACCATGAAGCACAGTAGCTGACAAGTATCTTTTGGAGAAAAAAACCTACTGAGGAGACACTATAAATACAGAAATTAAAGATTTCCTTTTCAGATGTTTTTATAAATTTCTTATTTCCCACTGGTAGCAGAACGCCTCTGCAATTTATGCTTTTTGACCAGATCACACAACATTAAAGGACTGATAATTTAGACTTTTATTTTGCTGAAGTGATTAAATTATTTTGACAGAAACAAGTCATTTTTCACCTCTCAATAATGCAGGCTTGTTCTTTTAACACTTGAGATGCTTTCCTTGTGATCAATTCTTAATTTCTTCAGACTTGTGTAGTCATTTTTTTCATAGTTTCGAATATATTGACATTTCTAATTTAAAATGTCTAAAAAATTTTCAGGTTATACCCGTGCAGTATTTGTGCTTTGAATTAAAAGACCAACAGAACAAAACCATATGGGTTAACACCAGACTGAACAATGTAAACCACTAAAAGGTATGACTGTGCCACAAAGGTATTCTTTGGCACCTTCAGATACTACACTGTAAGTAAATCACTGAGTCAAGACATGTCAAGTTGGATTCTCCTTCCATTCACAGCAGAACATTTGAGTTTTTTAAGAAGATGGTCTTTGGAGTCTAGAATATGACACAAAGTAAGAAGCATATAACTAAAACCTTAAATTTAATCTAGTTAACATCCTTCTCACCTAGAGACATACCAACAATACTTGAATATGCTGGTCCTCACAATCATCCATAAGGCTTCCTTTAAAGGATAACTTAAGGTCATAATGTATAGGAAGTCTAGCCTCAGTCATGCTCTAGGACGGGCTCAAAGAGAGATTTGGGGGTGATACAGAATAATCTCTTTGCCACCTCAGAAGAGTTTCTCACTTTTTAAATGGCCCTATATTAGTCAATGAGGTAATCTATGGTATGCCAGCTTGGGCTCCAAAAAGTGGGTGGTCTTTGCAGAGGGAGGTGCTCACTCACTCTACCTATGGCCGGAGCCAGTTCCTGCAGCTGGACCAAAGGCAGCCCACAGACTACACTCAGCACATTTCTTCATTTCTCACTTGAGTGCCCTTCTTTAGTTCCCTTTCAACTGCCCACTTTATATCGGCTTCATTACACCACCGCTCCATTTGTAATGTAAATTGGGAAACTCGGGGAAGTTTTTCTTTTGGCCTTGTCTATGGAAGAATACGGAGAGGTATTCAAAACGTATTAACACAAATCAATGGCACCAATAAAAGCAAAATCTCCTTAGCAACATAATCTTGATTGCAAAAGGAGAACTGAGAGCATTTAGCAGAACAGTGGCCCACATGGAATACGCATTTGTCTGGAAGAATCCAGCACAAAGCCTAAAAGAGAGATTTTGAAAAAATCCAAAATTAACTCACAGGGAACAGTTACTCTTTTTTTCAAAAGTACACAATTGGCTACATTAAATCTATCATGTGCTTTTGGCTCAGCAACATTGTATCACACCACTTTGCAAACTGAAATTACAACACCATGCATGCTTCACATGAGTTACAGGGTGTTTTTTGTTTGTTTTGTTTTTTTGGACTTTTTTTTTCCTTCGTTGATTTCTTTAGTAAAGCAAACAAAAAAGTCTCAAGAAATATTCATCTCACACACAATGTAAAGAAAACTGAATGGCTATCTAACAATATCTAAGACTGTAGGTACAAAAGGTTGGGCTATCTTTTGGGCTTTCTGTGATGGATTCTAAGATAGTAACTAATGCAAGCAGTAATGGCATTTTTGCTTAGGTCTCCACCTGTGAAAAGGGAAACTTAATTTGCTTCTGAGAACCCTTGCATTTTTCTGGTCAGGATGAAAAGAAAAATAAGTAAAGGAATAAAAACTCAGAAAATAAGAAATCAATTCTTTTAAAACTACAATATTGAGATGATTCAAGGAAACAAAAAAAAATTATCCACAAACAAAATTTCCCTTAGTTTTTAAATGTTTCAAATAGACTCAATTGTCATTTTGCATTTTAACTATAACAATCCAGGTGATGGAGTTTTAAAAGCATCTCTATTGCCTACTGCAAAAATGTCTTAGTGTTAAAAGCATCTCTACTGCCTACTGCAGAAATGTCTTAGTGAATTTCTTAGTTATAATGTCTTAGTTATAATTACTTTATCTTAGAATTGTGTGTGTATACATGCACACACATACACTTTTTTCCATATATATGGAACTGTTTTTTTTAAAGGTTTGCACTGGAACCTGGGTCAGTCAAGTAACATGAAAAAAATAAAAGTCTGTACGACAAATAGTCATTTGATACAATGCAACAGATAAACTTTAGCTAAATGCTAAATGTGTATATTTACAGGAATAGTGATTAGAATTATCTGCCTCCCCCTAAAAACTGAAAAACCAATGCTAAACCTTAATAGCTGTATTGGCTTTAAAAATTTTGGGACAACTTAAATAAGATCTTTGGAGGAAAAAAAAGGTAATATGTAAGTTGTATTTTTTCCTCTTCTTTGTTCCAACTCTAAAGCAAGTTCATGAACACAATATAAAATTTTCTTTAATAAGTTTATTGCTCATAGTTCCTAAACTCATATTCATAATGTTAAATATTTTATTCCCAGATATTTGTAAAGGTCATGTCTACAGAAGAAATATGTGTATGTATATTCCTTCACATGGTCATTTCAACGGACATTATTAAGTTTGGTCAATTTCTTTTAAAGTGATTTGATCTCTAAACTCCAGACTCCCTTTTCCAACTTCACCTAAATTGGCTTAAAATTTTATTTGACATATTATAGTCTTTAGAGACCAAATACTGTGAATTAGCCCATATTTCAGTTTTGAGCATGTAATCGTGTTGAAGTCATGTGTTACAACAGACTCACTTAACAACAATAAAAACTCAACTAGGCAAAGCAAGCAAGCAAAGTAAAAGTTAGAAACAAAACAAAAAATCCTGTAGCTCAAATTAGGTCTCCATTTGTTTACTAGAAAAACCATGTCAGTGAAGGTTTAATTTTGCAAGACTAAATATACTGCAACCTACACTGGAACAAAAACTAAGCCACCTTAAATACAGATTTCCTCACAATTATAAAAGCCAACAAATTTTTATCTGACCATAAGAAAAATCTCATCTTAACAGATGATATTCGTTTGACAATGGCTTTAATTTCTCAATAATGAAAGAAAAATATAATACACACCTTTAAAATTCAACTGCGTATTTTACCAAAATTGTATTCATTTTATTTTAATGTTACTAGACTTAGCTGAATGTAATTAGAATTACCTGAAAGCATAATTAATAGGGACCTCTTGGGTCTGCATAACTGCTCACCCATCAAAAATTTCTGAATTATTGATATTTTATTTGTAAACTATTCCATGCTCATCAAGGACATAGGAACAAATTCCTAAAATCCTTTATTTGGTACTTTTTTAAATTGTCACACTTAAATTATAAAAAGTAAATAGAAGAATACTGTATTCAAGGTAGCCTCCTATCTTCTCAAAGGACATTATATAGCACAGGAAAACTCTATCTAGAACAATATTTTTCTTTTAGAAAATAATTTCCATTGTAATACATAAAGAAAGCTGTGTGCAGTTCTTGACCATTGCATAACTTTACCCTTTGTAAACCAAACTGTAGGATAACAATGCAGTTATTTCTCTCCAACAGTAGATTTCAGCATATTGCTTTCCAAATCATGTCTACCTTGCTTTCCACTGCCAGTTTTACAATGCTTAACTCTTCTGAGAGGTCAAAATGTCACTAGCTCTACCAAATGTAAAAAGAAAGTGACTTTAAAGGGCTTCAATAACTACAGTTAAAACAAACTCCTGTCTATGAAGACTTCATGGTAATGCAATGAGATTGAAGTAATTACCTAGTTAAACTGCTATTGGAAAAAAAGGAAGAGATGGTGGTCTTTTATTTAGTACAAAAGGTTTCTTGAGGAACTAGAATGTGCTTTTCTTCTAAAACATTTTAAATCGATATAGCATTTATATTGAGAAGAACTGGAACCAGTTTTACTAAATTAAGAACCAGTAGGAAAAATAATGATAGAAAAATCCGCAATTTGAGGGTACATCATGGTCCAGTAGAGGAGAGCAGCCAGAACACCAACCTGTTACTTATCTTCTCTTGAAGGCTGGTTGACATTATGGTTCTTTAAAAAAAAAAAAAGGAATAGATAGCTTATCTGCCAAAATTAAGTATTACCTGGTATAGTTAGTTCACTGAACTATTTCTGAGATAAAGAGCTAAGAAAGCAATATACTGTCTATTTTTCATGAGGAGAAAAAAGTCAATTCTCAAATTCAGAGCACCGTGTTTATGAAGTAAATGTTAAAAAACAAACCAAAAGAAAGGCGTAATTTTATTTTAATATTGGAGGTGTAACTATATTTTAAAAGGTCTTATTAGAAACTTTTCTCAAATATTATACTTAATGTTTACCTGACTTTTTAAACAAGCAAAGCATTACTATAAGTATATATAGGAAGTACTCACTCTCTTTCATTTTAAAAGCAAAATTTGATAATAACTCAAGTTTCTGCCGATATTGTAAATAAGTCAGAAAAGCTACTCAGCCATTACTATTAAACATCTAGCTACTTAACTTCTATATAGGACTTAATAACAGCAAAATAAATGATTAAAAAATATGAGGTAGTCATAGTATCCTCCTTTTGTGGAAATGAAAAGCAAAGATGCCAAGTAACTTGATGATCTTGCAGAATATCAGAAATCAATTCAAAATCAGGATCAGCAATCTGAATTTCCGTTTTCATTACTGTCTATTAAGGCTACAAACAACCTCTGTTGTTTCAATTTACCATGGGGAGGTGGCAGGGGTAGGGGGGCTATTGCTCCCTAGAACAGAAACAAGTACCCAAAATTATGACTAATAATGTAAACAATATTTAAGTTTCTTCTAAATTACTATCTAAAAATCTTTGTAAAAGTACAGACAAGGTAACTCAAGATTTAAAGACAAATCTCCTTCAAATCTCAACTTATATAAAAGGTATGATCCTAAAAACAACATAAAGTTGGCTATTATATCCATGGAAAATTAAGAGTTATTTATTTTAAAAAGGGTATTTATTTAAACACAAATTATTATGGGATAACCAATAGTTTGGTTTGGGATTGGTCTGGAGCCTATTCTTTCCACCTTAATACTAACATAAATCAGCTTTCTTCAGAAATAGTGGTTTGAGAAGCCCCATATGCAACCATTCTATTACTCCCTTCCTGGAAAGTCCAGATTGATAGGGTCTATTGAAAAGCAAAACACCAATCGTACCACTGCACCAATTGGAAATTTAAGTTAAAAAATTCCCTTTTAAAAATGCAAGTACCACTTTAGCAGAATTCAGTGTGTCAGCCATTCATCACTTAATGTGACTGACTCACTTTAACTGGCTTTCTAAACACCTAGCTAAGAGTGCCAAAAAATTAACAATCTTACTGGGAGCTTTGGGGAAGGAAGATAGAAAGGCAATTCTGAACTATGTCCATGCCTGGGTGAAGACTCTGGACATCAGGAGGGCAGCAAAAGGACCCACAGTACTTCAGTGGGATAGGAGAAGGAAAGAGAGTCCAGGACTAGATGCTGGAATTCAGTCAAAGACAGTTTCAAACACAAGGTACTTATGATTTAGTACTACTGACCAAGAGCTGAGCCAAAGCAAATATTTACAGTGAAACATCAGGCAAGCAGCTAATGGTTATAACTGTGAAGCAAATACCATAAAACTTGAAACAGTCTATATACAAAATATTAAACCAGTGTAGTCTGAACTCATGCAACTATGAATCCAACTGTACATGTTACTATTTAATATCATTTTTTATAACCAAGATTGATATGGAATGCTGTCAAGATTTTATATACCGTTAGCCTGTGTCTATTAACATAAAGAAGCAATCAGAAGCTCTCTACATACAACACTGAAAATACAACCATGGAGAAAGTTGTTACAAAACTAGTTTCTCTAGTAAGAAAAGGATATCATTGTTTACTAGTATTCAAGCTTGAACACTTGTTGATTTCAGGCCAAAATTACATGTTTATATTTTAAATGGATGAAACCTAGTCATTAAAAAGTCTTAAAAAATCATCTGATGACCATTTGATATAGGTGAAGTTGTGAGAGAGGGGCATATATACCTTAAAAGCTAAATGTGTCACTTCAGTTTTACTGTAGTCATTCGGTTTTGGACTATATATTTTAACTTAGGTATATAAAAGTCATGTACTAAAATATAATAAAGTTTGCAAAGTACATTATTGGATAAAGGAATGTTTCTACAAAGGGACACTGGACTAATTGTAAAATGCCAGTAATATATGAACAAAGATCATAAGTAAAATCTAAACATTAGATTTTCTGCTAATACCTTTCCTTGGCCAGTTTTACAAGTACTATGGTTCATGTCTCACAAACTTTAAGTCAGAAAACAGACACTAAAGATCATCATTTAAAACACTTTCTTTGGACTAATGTTCATATAACACAGGCATCTCTGACATTCCTAATTTCCAGTAACATGGGCACTTAAATCACGATTCAAGAAAAGGTAAACCAGAGGGCTTACACTGGGGGGTACTAAGGAAAACCCAAGCGTGAAAATCTAACTCCTCAAAGCGTCACTGGCTTATGGTAATGCCACATACTAAGCACTGACAGCTCTTTTCTATATATTCATTAGAAGCATGAGTGCCCACTTCTAGGGACTCCTTAAGCAACCGACATGTTGATACTTCTCAATAAAATTAGGAAAGTTTTAAAAAATCCTACACTTAACATTATCAAGCATGAAAACTATCTTACTGTTAACAATATTCTTATGGGAATATAATAATGTCAAAATTACAATTTATAGAAGAATAATAGGAGAAAAAATTATGCCTAAATAGGTATAGTTCTTCCTATAAAGCTGATTAATATGGTGCTTTACAAAATTTTAGATTTGGAAAACTGTGCTGCATAGTCTACACAGTCATCATATTTTTCTGCTCTTTCGGAATCCTGAGGCAGAATTAGCATTCTCCATACAATAATCTGTCACAGGGAAACCACAGAGGAATACTAGAGCTTCCGAACAGCATTACCTTTTAATCTGCACTACTTTAAGGTGATAGGACACACCCAAGACACAAGGTAAATAAAGTGAGAAGTGTATGAATCCTTGTACTTTGAGCTTTTCATAGGAAAAGTGTTATATAAATTCAAGTTGGTGTTTTGGGAGGCAAAGGAAACAAATAAATCTCACACCAAAAAAAAAAAAAAAAAAAAATCCTAGTTTTTAAGACAGTTCCTAATATCCAATATAGGATATAAGATACTGGCATTCAACTATCCAAATTTACATAGAATAGTAGTACTTTGGAGAAATATAAATAAATACTTTTTAAAAATACAGGTATATAAATTAATGAAACTGGTATTTAAAAGATTTAATACAAGGAAAAAAAGTATTATATCGTGGTACCAATTCTTAATACAAATTAAGCATAGTTTATATAATTTCAAAAGTTATTCACATTATTGCTCGATACCACAGTTGTACGGAACAAGTTCTTGACACACACAAAATTTGTATAATTTCAGGTTTATAAAAACAAAAATTTATACATAGGCCATTTAGAAATTTAGAAAGTTTTAAAATGCATGGAGATATGTACAACCAAAAGGTGAAAAAAATGTATGTCTGTACATATTTGAAAGAAACAAACTGATCTGACTCAAACTTGTATGTCACACTCCCAATCAAAAAAGTATACATAACTGGACTGAAAGCAAACTAGTGGACTAAAACGGTACTAAATATGCCCTTCGTTTCTTAGTAATAATCTGTTTTAAATATTAATGGGGTATTAAACACCAGCTTACTTTAATTCTACAACTTTTGCTTTCTTTCAAAAACTTTTCAGAAACACATATCCATTCTACAATTGTGTTAGACTGGGACAAATATTTTCCTTAGAAATTTTTTAAAGGAGTATTTCTATACTTTTGTATACAAGATTTGATAAACAATAAAAAATAACCCAAATAAGGCCATTATTAATATCATCTTGATCAAAAATATACAGATTGTAATGCTACTATATTTTGTGATCCTGAGCTCTAGTAACCATTAGATGCATGCATACCATTCAGGGATTTGTCTATTCTAATGAAAATAATTTAATCCTGCCTTACTACTTTTGAAGACAGAAATACCTTCAAAACTTTTTGATACGTCTTCATAATGTTACAGATATTTCTGCTGTAAACAGAGCATTAGGAATTGTATGAGAAAATATGTTAGGGTTCAAAAAGCTATGAAAGAAAATTTACTATTTTAAAATAATGACAATAAATTTAAAAAGCAAGAAAAATAATACAAAGAGGGTGCTTGCTAGAACAGATAAGTAGAGCCTTACAAAGGTCTTTTTCTATATTAAGGAATTAATAAATAAAGGACTGTGTGTACCTTGGTGGTAAAATAAAAAAGGCTGGCCACTTTTTATGCTAAGTTCAAATGTATTTTTTTGATAATACAAAAAAGTAATCCTTGAAAATCAGAATACATAACATAAAAGAGCACAATAACTTAAGTATTAAACATCTGTATGAAATAACTGTTGCAAAGTCTGACAAAAATGCACACTTAGAACATGCGGTTATTTAAAAAAACAAAAACGGAAAAAAACACCACACGATTCTGTAGAACCAATGTTATGTCACCACCAGGAGAGCACCAAGCAAGGCACCATTGGAAAGACAACATACTTGGAAAGTCTCTATAAATAAAGTAAATGCTAATCTGGTCGAAAAATCGGTGTCTTTGGTAAAAATTCTATGAGGATGACCTGTAGAAGGAGAAAAAAAAGTTTTAAAAAGATTTTTTAAAAATTTTATCTTAAAAAAACTTCAGTTATATTCCATCACTTAAAATGATTTTGATAGTGCCTCTGACAGACAGAAGGAGAGTGCATGCATGAATGAATGAGAAAAGGAAGCTACCATTTACTGAGAACTAACTACATACCAAATGTTTCACACTATATGGATCTATTTAATCCCAACAATTTTCTGCGAAGCAAGTATTGTCATACTCTTTTTATAGATGAGAAAACTGATGATCCGAGAAGTGTAACACCATGGATTGTGGAGTCAGTATTTGAACAAAGGACTGTCTTAACTCCAAAGCTTTGCCCTTTCTACTGCCCTATGGTGGCTGTAGCTGACCCAATATTCACTTCCTCAGGCCTCCTCCCTTTTACCTAGAGTTGTTCTCATTTTATTGTACCAGGATACGTGATCTCTAGAAAAAGAGTTGGTCGTCTTTCTCTTAATTTTTTTAAAAACAGTCTTTTCTTTTTAGGTTAGCAAAATTAAAGGTTAAAATTTGTTCCAAAAGACTTTTTACAAGAAAACTAAAGGAAAATCAACAAGTACAAAACACAGTAACACAGAAAGACACAAGTTGACCAGAGCTGATTTTTATTCTAAACTTGGAACTGTCTTAAATTACAATCAATTCTTCCTCTTGTTCCAACTCTTTATGGAATAGATGCTAAATGATGAACTCCTCACTCTTTTTCAGAAACTGTGTCTTGATATGACCTCCAGGTTTGGATACTCTTCTACATTTAGCCATCTGGGCCAGAAACCTTCATTTTCACTCTTCAGTTCTGGCTTTTGATCTGTCTCAATAAAGAAGGTATTTCTATACGTGGCTCCAAAACATTCCTCTCCTAGTTGACTTATCCTTTGGTGCCTCCTGGGCCACTCTCCTGACCTGTTATTTGCCTACAAAATGTTTATTAGCTTCCTATCCAGCTTCTTTATTTGAGCTAGATTCCTCTGTTTCTCAGTTTCCTCATCTATAAAATAAAGGGATTGGAGAGATGACAAGATTCTTTGTAGCTCTAAAATTTGATGATTAAATTACATTTTACAGTATATACTACATAATGAATAATAAAAGCTATTTTTGACTATACTTGAATTATTACTAGTTTTTAAAGAATATATCTTACAAACTTTTCCCTTCAGAAGCCACACATAAAAATTAACCACTCATCTCATTTCTTCTAGATCATACTGCTCTGCCATATCTCAATAAAAAAAAGTTGGTATTTTTCATAGATTTACTCCAATATTCAAAATATAATCGAGGAGAATTACTTCCCTTTAACTAACAAATGAAATTTCTGTAAGTTAAATAAAATCTGAGGTCAAATAGATATATATGGTAGATTATTCACTATCTTAACTTTTCAAAACTATTTTTAGGGGGTTTTTTAAATTATGTTTTTCCCCCATTCAACTATCACAAACATATACATATACATACACATATACACACACACTCTCTCTCTCCAAGAAAACTTAGAAAAATACATTTTTTAAGCAATTTTTTTTAAACTACTCTTCTTAGTAGAGTGTTTATCTAAAAATTTATGATAATTAAAGGGAACTATTTTACAAACACAGCACATAAGTTCAGAATGTTTTGGAAGGTTAAATTATTTTGTTTTAATTAATAATAGATCATAAACATGAATATAATACGCATATTTTATGAATGAATGACATACTTATAGTTCTATCTGGAAATAACCATATTGGGAATAACTTTTATGTTTTGCTTTCCAAAGTAAATTTAGAAATGTGCAAAATAAATAAATAAAAAGCTCCATTTTAAGCTTAGTGTTTGGGTTTATAAATATAGCAAATATTCTTTTCACAAAATCCTTTAAATCTCTTACATATCCATCCCTCCTCGCAAAATACATAAACACTCTCACCATCTATGATGAAAATATAAGACTAGCATATTCATAGGTCAATCTCAAAACAAGTTATTTGAATGTGCTTTTATTATTATAAAGAAGTATCGAGTGCCTTTTTATCATCATAAATTAACATGCTTAATATAATAGATAATGATAAAATCTACATTATTTGGTTCACTGAATAGAGATATTCTATGAAAGAAGAGACATTTTAAAGATATCTTTTATGTTCAAGGCTAGAAATGGGATTTGATTGTGTGCTAATGAAAGAGAAAATGCTACAGAGAAAAAAATTTTATGATAATTTCCAACTATTTCCAGTATCTAAGCACTGTTTTCATCCATCTTTTATACACACATACACACACACACACACACACAAATCTATGATGTCTATACTGTTTCAAAGAATAGACAAAATTTGTCAGAAATGATGTGTAAGATAGTTAACTCTTCCTCAGGTCTTTTTATTTTTGTATATTACCTTTCCATATTTTAAATAAAACACCCAAGCTCGAGGGAGAATAAAGATTCATAATTTTCTATAGTATTCTGAACTTTTCAAAAGGAGAAAAACTGTTCAAGTAAATCAAGCAGTCAGTAAATTAAATCCCATTCTAAGCTCTAAAATTCATTGTATATACATGCCCATTAGACATCGTTTAAAGAATAAACACAGGATGAGCAACATCTCATCTCCTGTTTACTTTTAAGATAATTTTTACAAAATAATATTCCAATAACACTTTAAAAGACTCTTTAAAGGCCACTGAGGTATGGGCAGTTAAAATCTATAAAGGCTAAAGGTTTCTTAAGCTCCAGCGGCTTGACTGAAAGGTTTTCTTCCATACTTGGAAATCTGATTAGCATTATATAAAAAAGCCATATCTGACTTGCTGCGTAACCAAAGTTGTGGTTATTCTTTATACAGCATCTAAAATTTCACACTCCATCAACACATGTTCAGCCTATTTTATCTTGGCAATTAATTTATTATTTTTCAGAACACAGTGAAGCCTTGTTTTCAAGTCATTCATAACTTTATAAATCAGTCTTGCACATGAAACCATGCATCTGTGAACCGTAGAAAATCCTTGCACTCAGGAGATTAAGCTCCTGACACCTTTGCTGATTAATAATCATGGAAAGAATAAGATCAGAAGCAAAATAAATGATCATTTAATAGAGAAACTCACAAAACAGCCCTTTAACTTACATATTCCATCATGTTATTCGTTTCACATTTCCTTTTGCTCAGTCTCCAGTGCAAGCACAGCTAGACAAGAAGGAGAGTAAAAGAAGAAAAATGAGCTCTATTTTATTGCAGCACACAGACTAACCCATTTGTCCACCTTTCATATTTTTAGTTCAACAAAAGCATCTGTTTCCATACTGTGCAATTCAGACCCCAACGGGACGAAGCTGCTCCCTGTGGTACTCACCTTGTGGTATAACCTATTGTTTTCCCATTCTAATAACTTCTCAATCGATCTTCGTGTCTGGAAGACAAATGAGAAAAAAGTTTACTCTTGACTGGTCTTAGAAAAACTTTGTTTTGCAGCTGCTTTTTGTGTGAAAAGGAAAGAGGTATAAGACAGTGACTGAGTATAGGGTGGTCTATAACGCTATCAATATTCAAGCACTAACTTGTAGCCTGAACAGAAATAGTACTTTGTTTTGATAAAGATATGGTTTTGTTTTTTGACATTGTATTTTTTAACTGTTTCGAACTTACTAGCCTCTGATTAAAACTATCAAAGTCTAAACAGCTAATGTTATCTACCAAATGACACAAATTTAAATCCCCATTTCTTTCAAAAATATTGTAATACTTAAGTAGTAAAACAAGAATACCTTAATATATATATTTTAAAACAAAGGTTATTTACACATTAGTTAACGAAAAGGGCCTTTATAGTAAATTTTAAAAGGAAATAATTAAAGGTTAAAAAAAATCAATTTGCTAACAAATCAAACTAATTTTTACCTCATACTTAAACATAATGTCCAAATTTAAAAGCTAGTTTATTATTCCACAGATAAAGATTTTCCAACAGAGGCAAAACTGCATTTAAACCAATCATTTTTGTTGGTTTTCAAACAAAACTGGTTTTACTTGAAAATCAAACTATTCAATACTACTGTTAAAGGAATCAACTAAGAAATTTATATTTAAGACCACTTGATTTTTGCAATATATACTATGCAGCATGAAATGTTTCTTGCTTAGGAGGAAAAAAGGGGAGGATAATTCATGGTGCCAGGTGTTAGGATGAGACTGACACAGCTGCAGGTGCAAACAGGACAGTGCTGCCACAAGAAGCAACTGCAACTTGCTGCAGCTGCAGCTTCCTTGCAAGGAAAGGAAAAAAGCATACAGCTCCATTAATGTGGCACAACTAAATAAGTACTAATCATCAAATATGAAAATCTTCATGTCAAACAAGGATGAGCTAGGTGAAAAACTGTTAGGATCAGCTGGTTTTGAATACTTGAATGTTACATAATAAAATGTTTAATATTTAAAGTACCTACTATAATCTAGTTACCATATTACCTCTTAGCATGTTAAACATGCTAAAGACACACCACAGTCACAGAGGTGCCAATTATAATTCATAACTACTACTTACTGCCTTACATTTTCTAAGCTTATGTCATAAAAATCAGAAAATCAACTAACTCCCTGGATAATAATATGCCAATGACTAATTTATTACATTACTTTTTTTGAACAGTTTTTTGGCAAGAATTTTAAAGGAAAAAAGTGCCCTTGTTAACAATGATCAGCAAACCTCACTTGTTTCTTTGTAAAGATAGCCTTTTAGAGGCAGCTCTCCTTTTAAATGAAAATAGGGCAGCAGTTATGGTCACACTTTTTGTTAATTTAGTTGCCAGTCAGCCCCAAATCAAAAGAAAATAAGGCTGCAGAGTGTAATTAACATTCAGTTCAGTCGTTTTGTCCCTTGTCTAGCCCCCAAGCTTTGTTAAAATTGCCATCTGAATGCTGAAGGCTGTAGGGAAATCGATTTGATTCTAATCGCACCATGAAAAGAACATGATCTAACTGCTTTCAGCCCTCCGTAAATCTGTACTAGGTCTTTAGCACAATGCAACTTCCAATTTAAAAAGCACTGAATGTCTCGTCAATGACTTTGTGAAGAAAAAAGAACAAGGAGCAGACATAAAAATTCCAATAGTTGTTTAAGCATTAAAGTTCATTTGCATCACAGCGAACCTGAAAAGGGCTGACCTCTCAAACCGCCTCTCAGGTCTATGAAGTTGTAGCCTTGACAAGCTCACATTGACAGAGCTCATTGACTCTGAAAGGCTACTCTATCAATGGTGAAAAATGGCAATAGGTTCTACTCTGAGCAGGCATCTGCCTGCCCACCCGCTGCTAAACCAATGGCAAAACCGATTCAAAACCTGAATCTACCTTGTAATCTTCCTTTCTAGGACCTTTTAATAATAGATTAAGATTACTATACAATCTGAGGTTTTACTTTTTACTGATGGTTTAAAAAGGGGGCAGGGGGTATGAAAGAAGTAAGGTGGGGAGAACAAGCTTTCCAAGTCTCTTGTTTCATATTAATGTATAAAAATTAAAAGTTTGACATTACAATCTGCAAATATTCATTACTCACAGAAAAAAGGGCAGTTACCACAATCATCGTTTCATCACAAATTTAAACCCATACTATATTATAACAAGAACACATCTCATTATGAATGGATCTCATGGTGTATATGATACATACACACACACATAAATTTAGAAACTTAAATACTTACTTTAAATAAATCAACTACCAGTATTTGAATAAAAGGTAATTATAAAGTATGAACCTTAAATTCCAAAATATTCATGTAGGAATTCTGAATTTATCCTTTGCCTCTAATTGGAAGTTTAATGACAAGGTTTGATGATATAATAATTATATCTTACAATATTTAAGAATTCTAAACCAAACAAACGGTGGTATGCCATATTCTAAGTAAGCATCTAAATATAAAATATTTTTACACACTTCACAGTCTGGAGTAATAGCTGTGAATTAGCACCATCTAATCTTGCTATGAGACTTCTTTCCTGCTTGACAGGTGAAAAAAAAGCACTTGCACGTGCAGCTTAATTAATCATTGCACTTGACATCTCAATGATTTACAGTGAGGAGCAGGTGAGAACATACAAAACCAGAAAGGAACCCTTCATCTGAGTGGAACATTTCTAGCACACTAAGGTGACAAGTATATAGATTGTAACAGTCATTAAAAAAAAAAGAAAAGAAAGAAAAGAAACTGTGCCACAAATTATTTGTTAGTAACAACAAAAGCTCAAATTAAATGGGGGGAAAAAAAGCTTTAACTACTGAGAATGTTTAATACTTTGCAATTATTTTAGTTAACAAAATCAAAATATATTTTCACAATTAAATACAATACCAATTTGGCAGATATTGAAAAAATATGACACTTCAGCATTTATAAAAGCTATTTAAAGCCTTTAAACATGAAAAGAAAGTACCTTATTATTGCAGTAATCTAGAAATAAAAGTTAAGAGTTTATGTCCACAGGGTGGTCAGATAGCTATTTCTAATGAAATATAAGATTTAACATTGCCAAACTCTGTAATTACTACTGGACGAACAAACTTAACCATATAAAAATCTGTCCTTGATTTTTAAAGTTGGTATCGATCACCAAATTCAACATAAATTAAAGCAAACTAATATGCATCAGAAAAAAAACAGTACGTATAAGGTCTGTCAACATGAAGTACCAAAATAAAATATCATCTTTCGGTATTCTAGGCCAGTGGATCTAAAAATAAGTCATCTTAATTTTCTTAAAAGAATTTGGTGCTTGTGAAAAGCACCAGACTGACAGTCATGGGAACTAAAAATCTTCTATTTAACTGAAAGAACAGGGGAAAGGGCAGTGCAGGCTTCAGTGCAAGCTTCCCTACAGTGGGCCTTAATCCTTTTCAGTGCTCACACCCTGGGGGCGAGAGGACAGGTTAGTGGTTCTTAACCAATGAATCCTCAGTCCTTCTGCATAAGATGATCAATAAGAAATCTAATTTTATCATGGATTCTTATCCTTAATTAAAAGGACCAAGACCATCAACTCATACCATGTAATCAAAACAAGTTTTTTATGAGAATAACATGTCAACTAACCTGGTTGGAAAAAGGACTGCTCCAAGCATCTGGACTCCTACCCATCTCCCTCATCACAGAGCTCTCACTTTAACTTTTTTTTTTACACATTTCCTCATTTCAGCACCTTGCTAATTATATTTTTCTCACTGGTGAACTAGTTCTGATATAGCTGTTCAGCAATGTTAAAGTAAAAAATAATAGAGGTTTAAAAACATCATTACAATTACAAATAGACTTATTTATTAAATAGACTCAACTTGAGTAGTAAGTAGTAAAACAGGAGGATAGAAATTTTGGCTTCTACTCCTTTGGTTCCTTTACATTTTGGGCAGAATTGTGGAAATAAGTCAAAACATGCCAACTGCAAAAGAGGTAAAATAGCCTGGATAATTCACATAAAAGGCTAATTAAATAATGATGTATCAACAATTAATATTAGGTATGATATAGCCTTATCAATTTCCAAAGAAGCATCTAGAGTAAGATTACAATAGAAAAATACATATGAAACACCTAGATAAAGTTAAGTTACTGCAATTGAAAATCAGGATTTCCTGAAAATTCAAATTTGACTTATTATTAGAAGAAACATTTTTGTAATTTTTTTCTAATATCATACTTTCTAAGGAATATGTTATTATTCCCTATAAACAAATTATGTGCCACTAGATATAAATAAGTCTTTCAGAACAGCAAGAAATCATTTAGAAAATCTTCAATGTATTACTTCTCTACTTTGTTACCACTATTACTTAACAGCATACTCATTACCAACGATTCATTTACTCACAATCAATTGTTTGAAAAAACGGTTTTTCAAAGAAGTAGTTTTCTAGAACTTGCTAATAAAATCAATAGAAATTTCATAGATTTTAAAGTACTTAAAACCAAAGGAAAAACGTTTAATGTGGAAGCTGTAACAAAATTTCTCTGAATTTTTCTCAAAGAAATGGCATTCTTATCAGTCTTTAGAACATAAGATGCTAAGATATGTTAACAAAATGTATAAATAGGGTAGCTCACTAATAACTATTTGTAAAAGTTCAACTACTTAAAATTAAAGCTTATTTGAACAGGATTTATTCATAACATCACAATGTTCAATGTCTTATTTAAAACAAGTTTTAGTTTTAAACTCCTAAGTTTATAATGCATTAATTAAGCTTTAGCTAGAATAATGCTTTGAATGTATTCATAATTTTTTAAACTTTTAAGTATTTTCAAATAAAAACTATACTTATCTTTTGACATCTGTGCAAATTCAAATCATTAAAATAAGTGAAACAATAATGTTCTTAGTTATAAGTCATTAGAAAGAAACCATACAAAATTTTAAATAATTATTTTAACTTAAGAGAAAATTACTTGATTCACCTCTGACTGTTCTGGATTAATATAAATCTTATACTGCAGTTATGTGCAGAAAATTAAATGGCATATCTCAGTATTATGATACATGAAAACTCTATATTCACCAAAAGACAAACTAGAATATGATTAGATTCCTCAAAAGAGTTTTAAACAAATTCCCTTCCTGTACCTAAAGGCTGCTTTTAAAAATTTTATGTGAATATTAACTTTTAAGTAACCTAGATAAACTAAATATCCACTAAAGTATATTCAGAACAAGCCTTTTCATACTGTTTGTTAAAAGTACTCTTTTTAGATGAAGATAAACTAAACAACTGCAAATATTTTGTGTATCAAAAATGCCCTTTTAACTTAGTACTGAGCAGTGACTTACAGGTACTAATCTTAAACAAGGTATGCTTAAATACAATTTAATCAAGAGTATATGACTAGGGCTTCCCTGGTGGCGCAGTGGTTAAGAATCCGCCTGCGAATGCAGGGGGCACGGGTTCGAGCCCTGGTCCGGGAAGATCCCACATGCCTCGGAGCAACTAAGCCTGTGCACCACAACTACCGAGCCTGCGCTCTAGAGCCCGCGAGCCACAACTACTGAAGCCCGAGAGCCTACAGCCCGTGCTCCACAACAAGAGAAGCCACCGCAGTGAGAAGCCCTCACACCCCAATTAAGAGTAGCCCCCGCTCACCGCAACTAGAGAAAGCCCGTGTGCAACAAGAAGACCCAACACAGCCAAAAATAAATAAATAAATTTATATTTAAAAAAAGAGTGTATGACTAGGCTTGTGGTTCTTAACTTTTTAAGGTTATTCTGACTACCTTGTGAATGATGAAAAAAGCATTTATGCACCAATATGTAAAATGTTGCACACAATTTTAAGGGGTTATCCACAAACCTCTGGTAACTTTTCAGAAAATACTGATAACATCAAAAAACAAACTGAGTTTCAATTGACAGCAGAAAATTAGAAAAATTATTCATAAGACAAATGAATTTCACTAAGCTAATAGAGTCAAATGTATTACTATCAGGGATTTTTTAAATCTATATAACTACACAAGGAAGAATCACTGGCTAGAACCAACAGGTGGGGTTAAAAAAAAATTACTGATTAATTATAATGGATAACTGGAGAAACAGAAACAAAAAGGAGTAAGGAATAGTATTTGTTGATCCTCACTTTGGATGTGACCCCATGCCATGTGTCTTCCCTTTGTTACCTTATTTAATCTTCACAATAAACCTAGAAGGCAGCTTGTATAACTTTTATTTTACATATGAAAACTGTGTCTTAGTGGGGTTAAGAAACTTAAAGCTACCCTAGGAAATGGTGGAGCTGCGATTTGAAACCGGGATTGTATGGCTTTCAACATCATGCTCTCTCCATTATTCAACAAACTATGAATTTGTAAAGAATTTGTAACTTGTTGAATAACATGTCTATGACACGCAAGGTATCTTAAGCCACTAACTAGGCTATCGGCCTTGAACAGCCAACTTAATCTAAAACTAAATTTTCTCCAGCTCTAAGGTCTAGAAGTACTCATTCTACTTTATTCTTAAGTCTCAATGAGATTTATCCAAAATGTATTTTGTTTTTGTTTATATCTTGCTTTGTGCAACAAAACATGAATTGAGGTATATTATTATTTTATAGATTAAGTACACAGGCTTAAAGAAGTTAAATAGTTTGCCCAAGGTCACACAACCAGTAAGGGTAATGACAGGATTCAAACTCAGATCTCTGAACTTTAAACCCAACATTCTTTTTACTTGGGATCAGCAAGCATAACTATTTTTACTTGCAACTGAATTAAGAGACATCAATTTATAAATCCTCCCAATCAAGGCAGAAACATAAAATGAATACAATGTCCTTAAAATACGATTTCAATTCCAAACACGAAGAAATTTCAAACAAAATGTTAAAAAACAAGATAGTGATAATCACACCATTCTTTCCTTCCCAACATGCAAAGAACAGCATAATCTTTATGTAAAGCCAAGGTAACTAGAGACTTATATTTCTGTGTAGGATGTCAAACTCAAGCCAACACTCCCATCACAAACAGAAATGGATAAACTGAAGCAGAAAACAAACCCATTATTTTTAAAACAGCAGAAAATTCTGGAAGCAACAAGGACTAGATGAAATAAAATCCAGAGAAGGAAAGAGCCCTTTCTAAATCATTTGATGATTATGTACTGGCCATTTTCTTTCTTTGTTGATTAGAGAGGTCAGCTGAGGATTAGGCTTGGCACCAGTGGGACTCTACTAGGGAAAAGGGAAATCAACAGTTTTTGTAGGTTGTACAGCCTGGCCCAATGGACTAGAAATTAGATGTACCCTAAAATGCAAAGCCAGTTTTCCCTAGAGACACTACTGAGTTCTGGGGCAGCATGGAAGGATGGGGGACCAAGACAAAAAGGCAGAGAAAAATTACTCATAGTCTCCTAGTATTTAGGAGACAAAATTCTGCTAGATGGAGGAGGATCTGCAACAAACTCATGATTGGTCTCCCCCTCAAAACACCTGAACCTGCATAAGATGGAAAGCTAAACTCAAAATATCCAAAGGATACAACCTCCTGAGGAGAGGAGACAAAGACCTGCCAGGCCTCAATCAAAAGTCTGAAAGGGTCATACCCAAGAAATAGAAAACCAGAGATGGACTGAATCTACTAAACTTGCAACCCAGCCCAACCCACCTCAATCTCTCATTAGATCAAAGTGATCGTTCTCCTCAAGCTATCTGCCTAATACAGAACAGATGGGACCCTTGATTTTGGAAGATTTTTTCTGGAGTTTCTACTTCATTCTGTTTATAACATCTAGCATA
The DNA here is from genome assembly GCF_008692025.1 of Phocoena sinus. Lineage (NCBI taxonomy): Eukaryota > Metazoa > Chordata > Mammalia > Artiodactyla > Phocoenidae > Phocoena > Phocoena sinus. Next base: position 74,858,966 of record NC_045767.1, read on the forward strand.
AAATTTAAAACTTTAAGAGTCAGGAAAAAATGACCAATAATCAAAAGAAAAAACCCACAGAAACAGATCCACAGATAATCCAAGTATTGGTATTAGCTGACAGGAATTTAAATTAACTATGATTAGTATGTTCAATTAAATAGAGGGAAAAGATGGACAAAATGGGTGAAAAGATGAAGAATTTCAAAAGAGGACTAGCCTCTATAAAAACATCAAATGGACCTTCTAGAACTGAAAAGTACACTATCTGAAATTAAGAACTCATGGCATGGGGTAACAGCAGACTGGACACTGAAGAAGGTGAGCAAATCTTTCTATAAACCACCACACCAATACTATGTACTAAATATTCAGAGGGAACTGAATGTCAGCCAGCTCTAGGCAAAACACATTTTAAAGGAGTCTAACACATCTTTAAAGTCCCAGTGCCATCTCTGCACATTTAAGACTCAAAGTTTACACTTCTTTCTTGCATATCTTCTTTCATAATGAGAATTTAATTTAGTAACATGTTTTTACTCCAGCTAAAAACAAATCATCAGTGCCATTCACACTAACGGAAGTAATTTATTTAGTTTATGTAAGAATCAGTTTTCTAAGTTTCACGCCTAAAGTATTCTTTAAAATGAAACAGCAATAAATATATTCTTCTGGTCCTAAGAAATTTTTTACATGAAATCCCTTTTCCACAGCAATTGAAGATTTGAAAGAGGTTAAACCTATTTATCCTTATAATGTGGGAGATACTAAAGAAGAGGCAAGAAACTGCAAACTGAACACTTAAGGATAGATGGGTGTTAGAATACCCGACTCTACCTTCAGTGCGAGTCCCTGTCCCCCCTACTTTGCATTAACTCCTTACGTGACATTCTCAGTCTCTCTAAGAGTAAATACACAAGTTTTAAGGAAGGGTGTAATATTATAAAAAGAAAAAACTTTACCAGAAATAATGTGTACTTATTATATAGGGAGTGAGACCCTGATAATTTTTCAAAGACAGGGATGTTGATTTTTATTTTTATAAAAGTAAAATAGAAGCAAAAGCAATATATCAACCCTTAGTTGTCCAACTGGAACTTTGTATAAAATCTGATTAAAATATACTGTTTTCCTGCATCTTTACCTCCTTTATGGCCTCCTTCCTTTACTGTTAGTTTGTATTTTCAAGAAATACAAATTTGTTTATGGGCTTCCCTGGTGGTGCAGTGGTTGGGAGTCCGCCTGCCGATGCAGGGGACACGGGTTCGTGGCCCGGTCCGGGAAGATCCCACATGCCGCGGAGCAGCTGGGCCCATGAGCCATGGCCGCTGAGCCTGCGCATCCGGAGCCTGTGCTCCGCAACGGGAGAGGCCACAGCAGTGAGAGGCCCACGTACCACCAAAAAAAAAAAGAAATACAAATTTGTTTAAATATTAGGGAAAAAATAATTGGAAAGCTAAATCTGCTGAAAAACTAAAGTACTGCAAAAGCTAATATAAAATGCTTGAACACTGTTACCATTTATAAATCAACTGGATAAACTTATAACACTCAATGGGCCTGAATCTCCTATCTTGTGAAATAATGATCTTTTAAGTTTCTTCCAAACCTCTAAAATGCCCCTGCTTCCGGGTATAAAATTAAATTATGATTAGTAATAAAAAACAGCTTGATTTTGTATCCTTATCAAAGAGTGAAAAAAAAGCATATCTGAGGCTTTAAGCCTGGGGTTCAAATTATGGCCTAGCTTTGTAGACTCTGGGATCTCAAACAGATTACTTAACTTCTGAGCCTCAGTTTTCTCATCCTTAAAATAGGAATAATATGAATGCCTACTCTTGGAATTTGGGGAAGATTGAATGACACAGTACAAGTAAATTGATTAACTCAGTGACCCTGGCATAAAGTGAACACTCAAGATTAGAAGAGAACATTTGGGTTTTGCGATATATATGTGTATCAGATCATCATGTTGTACACTTTAAACTTATACAATGTTATGTGTCAATTACATCTCAGTAAAGCTGGGGGTGGGGGAAGAATGCATGGGGTAGATTTTACATTAAATGTTCTTGTCACACCTACACACACAAAAAAAGAGGGAGGAAAGGAGTCAATTATTAGAGGTGATGGTTGGGTTTACAGCACCGCTTATAATGTTGGTTTCACAGATGTATACTTATCTTGAACATATGAAAGCCCTTATAAATATGTTATATTTATAGAAATAAAGCAATTGGATAGCATTCATTAAAAAAAGTTAGCACTGGTTTTCCTATACTTTCAATTAATAATAATGATTGTCATAAGACTACATTTAACTCATCATCTCCTTTGTTTACCAGAAACTTTTCAAGATCGCCCTTCACTAAAATTTCATTATGATGTTTTTAAGTTTGTTTTGCTTTCATTACCTGAAACATGTTAGCATTTTTCTTTATCTAATTCTTCATCCAAATGTTCACTGACATTCTCATCTTATGATTCAGAGTTACTGAATACAAATGCTCAAATCCCAAACAGAGTAAATTAGAGTTCTAAAAGTTTTGGGTAACTTTTAATACTGTTAGTATAACTGAGTAAGTATACTTTAAATTCCTCTCATATACAAATATTTGCAGCTCTTTGGTTATGACTGTCCTAGGTTCACTTTCCCTTGTCTTACAAGGCTGCATTCTCACTCAAAACCCTCTACTCTTGACCTCTTCCATTTGCATTTTCCACCCCTTCTATACCCCAACCAAAGTAACTCACAATTATTGGATAACTAAACTTGAGGTTGAGAGAAAAGATATCTAGAAGTAAATCTAAGCATAATACAACTTAAAGTAAAAGAAATACAGTTAAATGAGATACAGGCCTTTTTTTTTTTAATCAAAGTTTCAAAACTAAATAGCAATTATCCAAAAAAAACTCAGAGAAGCCAAAAAAGTAAAAGGAAAACTAAAAAAAAAAAAAAAGAAAGAAAGAAAATATTTTACTAAAATGTTAAATCTTTAGATTTGAAATAAAAATCAATATTGAGAACTTCTTTACTTAGAGCTTGGAAATAGCAATGTTTTGTAGACCTACACAGCTCAATTTTCAAAGGATTACAGATTTTTAGGGCTGGAGAGTACCTAGAGAGATCAGTCAGCCTCTCTTCTTCTGAGATTAAAAGAAAAAGAAGATGTGGGGGGGATGGTGGTGAAAGTCCAGTCTCAGAGAGGTTTTAAGCGACTCTCTCAAAGTCACTCAGCTTCAAACACTGATTTACTATTGTTTATACTTTATCACACTGCTCCTGCAGGGAAAAAAAAATGTTATTTACTCTAAAAGACAAGATGCTTTTATTTACTTAGGAATCTTATTTTGAATAGTGAGGACTATATCTTCTGAAATGTTACGTTCTTACTACTCAAGAATTTCAAAAGCCAAAAGGTACATTCATTCAGCAAATACTTATTGAACATAAAGTAGACGAGAGGCACTGTGAGAGGCACTGGGGATATAGTAGTTAGCAAGACAGACACTGGGAAGAATAATAATAATAGCAACTGCCGTTAACTAAGCACACACTATAGCCAAAATACTATACTAAGTACTCTACATGCACTTGCTCTAATTTTTAAAACAACACTGCAAAGAAGAGATTAACGCCATCTTAGAGAGGTAAAAACTGAGGTTTAGAGAGAGTGAACTGATCAGTCATTCTGAGTAAGTACCACTTTCCAAACCAGTTCCTCTAGCACCAAAGTGCAGGTCCCAGCTACCACATGTTGCAGCCTATTTCCCTATTCCTAAAGAAATGATTCCCTGATACAGGACGACATACAAATAAAAGTATAAAGGGAATGGAAATATACACTATTTACAACAAATCCATACAGAGAGCACTTTTAGAAAGCCACACAATTTTGGTCATCATATGTAAGAGAGAGATTAAAGCACTAAAAAAAGGAGGTAAGACAACTCATAAGATTAAGAAATTGGTGTATAAACATTCTAAAACTTAAAGAGTTCTTCAGTCAGAAAGGATAATGGCTGAGAGCATATATAAAAAAAGTCTATAAAACCACTAAATGTGGGATATTTTATATATATATGCAAAATCTTAGAAGACTGAAACTAATAGTTACTTTAGGATGGAAAACAAGCTAAAACAAAAAATACTGTAACACAATGTACAGTAAAATTATGAAACTTGTTTCCTCAATAAATAAGCCAGGCTGAAAGAAAAACAAGTCATAAAGAGTTCACTTACTTAGACATCAATTTTCAAAACTATAATATTACAATTAAGGCACAATCAAAAAGCAAAGTATAATCACAAGTATCAACGAAAATAAGCTTTTGCAAAGTAAAGGTCATAAGATCCATTTAATGAAGCTGAAGCATTTTATTTGCTTGTAAGCTCCTCAAGCTCTTACAAAGAACAGCAAAAGGCTGAGGTTTTCTGCTTTATTGTCTTCCAAGCACTTATCACTATCTGTAATTACCTCATTGCTTTCTGTCTACTTTTTAAGTCTACAAGAGGAAACATATAACCTCTAAACAGTATCTAAACAGCATCTTAAACAGTACCAAGCCCACAGTGCAGCTTTAGAAATATTAATTGAATTAATAATAAGTAACTTCCAGAGAATGGCATACTAGCAGCATACAGAAGTGGTAGCTAAAACCAGCAATTTCATAAGACACATATGCTTATATTCTAAGAGTATCAACTTTATTCAATAAGTCATTTTAAACATTTTCTATTAAAACAAATATATGTTATGTAATAGAATGTAAAATTCAGATGAGTGCCTGAGATGTAACATAAGACTTCAAACATATTTTGTGATTACAGGTGGCTACTTCATATTTCTAGACCCTAAGGACATATATTTATTGTCTTTTGTTATTAGAGCTACTTCATGAAAAACATGACAAGTACTTACAAACTTAAACTATCTCTGCACTCATCTAGCCAATTCTCCAAATAGACTACGTGCTCTTTGAGTATAGCGTTAATATAAATCTTTCAATCCGCAGCACAGTAGTTATTTGTCAAAACACTTCTATAAAAAGAGGACATTCAGACTTCCATTTTCAGCGACGATGCAGCAATAGGCACCAGATTTACCCTCTGGCCTGAAACCACCAAAACAAACAAACAAAAACCCAAAATACCCCTCAAAGCATATGAAACTGTTTTCAAGACAATGGACAACAGACAAGGAAAGACCAGAATTCCTGGGAGACAGAGACAAATGAGAAAGGCCCTATGCTTTCCCATGATTACTGATGTCAGAGAGCTTCCAGGCCACAGTGAATGGAGCGAGAGCCCAGACAAAGCCTGGCAACTCCGAGTTAAGGAGACTGAGCTGAGAATCCGAGGAAACCAAGGCAGCTAGAAGCCACAGAACAGAGTACCAGAGAGGAAAGTGCTGCAAAGAACTCCAAAGATCTGCAGATAGTCTCTACTGAGTATTAAGGTGAGTGCTGAGCAGCACATGTGGGTAAGGAAACTACCAAAGGCAGAGCAAAGAACTACTAGAAAGGATTACAGGAAGAGTATCCCAAACTGACAAATATCCAGCACAAAGCCTCTTTCCATGAGCCAGACTGGAGAACATCACAATTAACAAGCTACTGAGTAAAGTAACCAGGAAGGTCTTGCCTCACTAGTGCTCAGCCCTAGACTAAACACTGCTCTGGTTCCTCGAGAAGTTAAGCGCAAACTGTGATATATATGCACAATGGGATATTATTCAACCATAAAAAAGAATGGAGAATTGATACACATTACAACACAGAGGAACCTTGATGAGTGCTCCTAACATTTAAGGAAGAAATAATGCATATTCTGCACAAACTCATCCAGAAAACTGAAGAGGAGGGAACACTTCCCAACTCATTTTGTGAGGCTATCACTACCCCAATGCCAAAATCAGACATTATGAGAAAAGACTACAGAAAAATATCCCTCATGAACACAGATATAAGACTTCTAAACAAACTTATAGTCTATCAAATCCAACAAAAATATTAAAAGAAAAATAGACACGACCAAGTGAGGTTCATTCCAGGAATGCAAGGTTGGTTTAACATCCAAAAATCCAATCAATTCCACATATTTCTAAACTAAAAACGAAAAACCATATAACCACTCTAAAGAAGCAGAAAAGGTATCTGACAAAATCCACCATCTATTCCTGATAAAAACTCTCCACAAACTAGTAGAATAAAACTTACTCAGATGATAAAGGACATCTACAAAACCCTGTCATTAATATGATATGGAATGATGAAAGTGAGAATGCATGCCCCCTAATATCAGGAGCAAGACAAGGACATATGTTCTCACTGCTTCTAATCAGTGTTTTTCTGGAGATTCTAGTCAGTGCAGTTAGAAATAAATAAACAAATTAAATCCAAAGCAAGAAGAAATAGTAAAAATAAGAGCAAAAAGCAGTGAAATTGAAAACAGAAAAATAGAGAAAATCAGGCCTAAAGGAGTCCACTCTCATCACTCCTATTCAACATTTTACTGGAAATCCTACTCAGTGAAAAAAGAGAGAAAGAAATAAAAGGTATACAGATTAGAAATCAAGAAATAAAACAACATGGTTATCCATGTAGAAAATCCCATAGAATGTACAAAAACATTCCTGGAATATAATAATATCACAGGACACAATGTCAATATACAAAAATCAATTGTATTTTTTATGTACCAGCAATGAACAACTGGAAATCAAAAATTTTAAAATACCATTAATAGCACCAAAACCAAAGAAATAAGTACATATAAAGCTAACAAAATATGTGCGTGATCTGTATGCTATGCAAAAAATTACAAAATACTGATGAAAAAGAAATCAAAGAAGACCTAAATAAATAGAGAGGTATGCCACATTAATGGTTTAGAAGACTTGTTGTTAAGATGTCTATTTTCTCCATATTGATCTATAATTTCAATCCATCAAAATCCCAGCATATTTTTTTAGACACAACAATCTGATTCTAAAACATATATGAAAAATGAAAGAAATTAGAATAGCCAAAACAATCCTGAAAAAGAAGAATGAAGTTTGGAAGACTTGCCCTACCTGATTTCCACACTTACTATGAAGCTATAAGGTACTAAACTATATATATATATATATATATATACACACACACACACACACATATATATATGTATACATATATACACGCACAATAGATACTATATATACATATATATAGATGTATCTTGTATATAGTACTTTATAGTTTTATAGTAGGTACTACAGTACTATAGCATATATATATACTATATAGCTATAAAATATTATAAATAAGACCACATGGTATTGAAATCAAGATGGACACATAGAAGTCAATAGAACAGAACAGAGTCCAGAAATAGATCCACAAAAATATGGTTGATTGGCTTTTGACAATGTACCCATACAATGGCAATTTAATGGAAAAAGGATAGTCTTTTCAACAAATCATCCTGGAAAACTTGAAGTCATATGCAAAAAATGAACTTTGATCTACTCACACCTGTACAAATACTGACTCAAAATGGGTGACAGACCTAAAAGTAAAATGTAGAAGAGATCACAGGAGAAAAATGTTGTGACCCTAATTTACGCAAAGAATTCTTAGATATGACACCAAATGCACAATCAATTTTTTAAAAATTAACAAATTGGACTTAAGCAAAATAAAAAACTTTTGCTCTGCCAAAGACAATAAGAGAATGAAAAGACAATTACAGACTGCAAAAATATATTTGCAAGTTATATATCTGACAAGGGATGTCCTTCAATTGGTGAATGGATAAACAAATTGTGATACATCCATACAATAGAATGCTACTCAGCAATAAAAAAGAATAAACTATTGATACATGAAACAAAATAGATGACTCTAAAATGCACTACCTGAATGAAAGAAGCCAGATTCAAGTGGCTATATACACTGTATACTTCCATTCATACAATATTCTAGAAAAGGCAGAACCATAGGGAAAGAGAACAGATCAGTGTTGCCAGGGTTTAAAAACTGAAGAGGGTGTGACTGCAGTGGGACAGAAAAAGGAAGTTTTTTGAAGTGAAAGAACTGTAATGTATCTTGATTGTGGCAGTAGTTACACAACTCTATGCATTTGTCAAAAATCATAGAACTGTACATCAAAAAGAGAAAATTTTACTGTATATTAAATAATTTTCAAAAATAGGCTAAGGTAATTTTTTTAAAAGGAAAAGGCAGACTTCCCTGGTGGCACACTGGTTGAGAATCCGCCTGCCAGTGCAGGGGACACGGGTTCAAGCCCTGGTCCAGGAAGATCCCACATGCCCCGGAGAAACTAAGCCTGTGCACTACAACTACTGAGCCTACTATAGAGCCCGCGAGCCACAACTACTGAGCCCACACACTTAGAGCCCATGCTCGGCAACAAGAGAAGCCACCGCAACGAGAAGTCCGTGCACCACAACGAAGAGTAGTCCCCGCTCGCTGCAACTAGAGAAAGCCTACACATGGCAATGAAGACCCAACGCAGCCAAAAAATAAATAAATTTTTTAAAAAATTAAAAGGAAAAGGCAATTTGGAAGATCTAAAAATAATAACGATAGGACAGATTAAAAACCAGGTCTCTGGAACATGGCCAGGTCATAAAAAGGATCACTCATTTGGGGATGGGTTTCAAAGACAAGGCAGAAATCTAGTTATTCAAACTATTAAGTAATGTTAGGAAGGTGAAAACGCTAAGCTGCATATGGAGTATGCCTTTGGTCCTGATTTGCCTTAGAGTGAGACAATTCTAACCGTATAAGACGATTCCACATCACAAACGAGGACAAAGCAGAGGTTCAGAGGGGTTCAGAGGCTGGCAATCAGGCTGGGTTTTAGCTTTTATTTATACTAGTACCTCTAAATCAAGGGTTCTTAACATAGAATACCTAGATAGAATTCCAGCAGTCTGTGAAAGTGGACAGAACAAAAATTCATCTCTAATTTCACTAACCTCTAACTGAAATGTAGTATATTTCCTTAGGCTATGAATGCATGCAACTAACTGTGGTAGTTTAAATAGGACCTGTATATTTATCACTCACAGAAATCACAGATTTTTCCTATAACATCATACTACCATGAGTCCCCTGCTATCTTACTTTGCATGCATTAATAAATATTTATAAATCACACATTTGAGGGGTTTCAGTATTTTAATAACTATGTAATTGGTTTCCTGAATAATCCAATGTATTTGAAAACACATTTAAGATACATTAAACCTTTCGAAACACAAATAAAACATTATTCTAAGAAAGGGTTCATAGGCTTCCCCAAACTATCAAAGGGGTCTATGATAAATAAAAGGTTAAAAATCCCTGCTCCAAATCATCCTGCCCCCATTTTACAAAGCACCCCTTTTTTCAGGGCCTCTAATACTCTTCATACATGCATGAAGGGTCCCTCTCTCCAATTATATAATAGATTAAACCCTCGACAGGGAAATGCACAGTTTTTTAAGCAGTAGTCAAATTTTTTATGCCCACTGGACAGTAGAGTCCATAAAAAATTAAATCATATAAGTACAAGAAAGACCTTATACGTAATAATACACAGTTGAATGAAGTGTACTTTCTGAAACTACAGACTGAAATAACCTAAAAAAGTCAATCTACCTTATGTCTCAAATAAGAAGGAATTTAATGAAAGCATCTGAAATACGATCTTCTTACTAAGAATTCACGGAGAAGGGTAGGAAGTTTACTTTTGTTTTCTAAATCCTACACTGTGTGCACATTGCAATGTCTTGTTTACTCATTTAAAAAGTAAAAAACAGAATCTCAAAACCTCAAAAAAATAAAAATAACTAGATCACAAAGGTTTCTACAGTAATAAAACTCTCTGATTCCTTGGGTTAAATAACAGCAAATGGCCAACCAAGTAAGATATAGCAGTCACTTAAACAATGGAAATGCCCAAACAGTAGGAGGGAGTGAGAGGCTCTAAACTGTAAGAGCTACAAATTCAACTGTGGATGCAGGTACAACCATATTTTTTTTTCCTTTTAATCTATGGTAGGAAGATGATCTGGTGAGAACTATGGGGGCGGGGGGAAGAAATATTCTTGGAATATAAAAAAGTAAATATTACAGTAAATATTACAATAGTAATTTTATTATGAAGGCAATATCTACTTCCTATTAATAAAATGCACTAGTTAAATATTTTTCCAGTAGAAATATACATCTTATTATGTAAAACAAAAAAGGACAAATAAAATTTGCTTTTCCATATTTCCTATCATTCGATGACAAAATGAAATGTAGCCACACAAAACTATACATTCAATTTCAATGTAATAGTATTTCATTTTTATACATTTAATTACCACAATTTTTTAAAGCTTTTTAACAAAAACATAACACATTCAATCTATACTAATTTGCCTTATCTCTACCCACATCTTGAAAATTTTTTATTATAAGCGGTCAAAATTATTACACTTTAGATCATTTTTTCAGATTACAGGATTACTATGTACTCATCACAGGAAACTTGTAAAATAACAAAAAAAATTTCTTTGAATAAAAAAAAGAAAACAGAATTCCCCATAATTTCACCAAATAAAAATAAGCACTATTACCATTTTATTTCTTCTATGGGTACTATCTTACATTTCAGTAATAATGCTATTAATCAACATATATTAGACTCTTGCTCTGAGCTGTTCAACTAAAAGCTTTACAAACACTATTTTATTTTATCCTTACAACAGTCCTATTCAAGTAAGGAGGTAAATATTGCCATTTTACAAATATGTCAACTACAGTTTAAAGAGGTTAGGAAGGGACTTTCCTGGTGGCGCAGTGGTTAAGAATCCACCTGCCAATGCAGGGGACATGGGTTCGAGCCCTGGTCCGGGAAGATCCCGCATGCCACAGAGCAACTAAGCCCATGCGCCACAACTACTGAGCCTGCGCTCTAGAGCCCGTGCGCCACAACTACTGAGCCTGTGCTCTAGAGCCTGCGTGCCACAACTACTGAAGCCTGCGTGCCTAAAGCCCATGCTCTGCAACAAGAGAAAGCCACCACAATGAGAAGCCCGAGCTTCACAACAAAGAGTAGCCCCAGCTCACCACGACTAGAGAAAGCCTGCACACAGCAACAAAGACCCAATGCAGCAATAAATAAACAAACAAACAAATAAATAAACAGGTTAGGAAACATGCCTAGAAGGTCAGAGATAAGTGGCAGACCTGAACCCAAATTTTCAATTACCACCATGAATGTATACATAGAGAACGCTATATTCTACCCTAACGTAATGTCCTATGTCATAAAAATTATAATTTTCAGATTGCTATTTAATATAACAGCATGTGGACGTAACTTAATCACTCCTCTATTGGATCAAGTTATTTCTGTATAGTATTCAGAATAGTGTGACGCATTCAATACAAAAAATAAAAACTAGGTAAATGCAAGATTTGGCTTGTCAACTTCTATATTTAAATTAAAATATATAATTCAACTTACTCTTTTACTGAGGCAAATAACTGGCCACATACTGCAGCCTAGTGTGCAGCAGCAACAAAGGCAGCCACAAAGTAGCCAACGTACATTAACAGGAAGGTTCTTCTTAAGACAACTGTTAACTCTGTTGATGCTGGCTTTAAATTCTTCAGGAGCTACCTAAAGAAAAATTTTAAGAAATAACAACACTGCAGTATTAATGTCAATAAACATGTCTCATTAGCATAAATTTTTCTAATTTGTTAGGAAAAGACTTTAGTTTTTAGGCATATAAATAATACCTAAATAATTGACACTCACTTTTCCAGTTAATGAAGAAGGGAATTCTGATTCAAATTTGTTGCTCAGTCCAAATCTATTTTTTAAAAAAAGAAAAATATGTCATTACATGTCATTGTTGCAACAAATACACCATTTAACTTAATCAAATGTCAAGTAAATAGAGTGCAACTTTATACACAGAATAACAATGGAAGTTTGAGACACACTGTCATCAGCAATTTATGAAATGTAACAAGCAATTTTAGCAGCTGAATCAAAACTTTTATACAAGAGGCTGAGAATATACAAAGACATGACTTCTTTGGAGCTATCTTTGTGAGCCAAATAGTACTGTGGAAAACAACACAACTATCCAATTCTGTCAAAATTACTAAGATTCTTCCAATTAAGTAACAGGAAGCTAAAATCTCTGCTATTAATTACTCTTTAGGTCAAGAGCATTTCGTTAACTCTCAAAAAAGGGATAACATGTCTAAGAACGCAAATTACATTTTCTGAGATCAGCATATCTACACTGCTATTACAGCTACAGAATGTCAAAAACACCTGGAACAAAACAGCTACTTCAACTTTCAAATACCAAGACATTTGCTACACATACCCCCAAAGAAATGAAACCAAGGTAGTGCATTTTAACATCTTTAAGCTTTTAAGTGTCTTTAAAGATCATGAGGATTGACTGGGCACTTGACTATTTCTTTGCATAAGTTAGTGGGAAAGAATAAAACATTCATAGACAACATTGGTAATAGCAGACTGCACCCTGGAAATAAAATTGAGATGCTTACATATGATGACTTTTAGTGGACCCTGGAGCCAAATTTTCTTTCTGGTTATATTGAGATATACTTGACATTTAACACTGCATTAATTTAAGGTGTACAACCTAATGATCTGATACATGCATGCATCGTGAAATGATTACCACAGTAAGTTTAGTTCACATCCATCACCTCACTGTTACATTTTTTTTTTCCTGTGAAGAAAATGCTTAAAATTCACTCTCTTAGCAACACTTGAACACACAATACTGCATCTTGGGTAGCTGGCACTGGTAAGAGGGATCCCCTAAGATACTCTGTATGAAACAGCTGGCCAGGTCAAGGGTTTCTAACTCAACCATCGGTGGAGCTAGAGAGAGAAGTCAAATAAGGTAGGCTGTGTGCAGTCAATAAGGAGTGGTGGAGACCAGCCAAGCAGAGGTATACAATTTGTGTGTGTGTGAATGTAATGAGTCAGATCCAGCTGATTACTGTCACACTAGAATGCACACCCACCTTTGACAGGTTGTATTTTTCTTCTTCTAAGAGGAGATGGAAAACCAGATTTCTCTGCAAAATTTCCCTTTATAATATTGTGCAAGTCAATCACAACACTTCTGTGGGTCAGGTTGTCGTTTGCATCATGATCTAGACTTCCTTACATGTAGATGGTGGCACCTGAGACCATTTTGTCATCATCTTAAAGTACTTTCAAAAATTACTTAATAGCAGCATTGAAATAACATCAATATGTCTTTATAAACAATGAATACTATTTATGAAAAAAGTTTTGACACTAAACGTAAATCGGCAACCATTACTGTTTAATATAATTCTGGCATTGGTGATATTCTCTTTCTAAGACGCTGAGCTAAACCTGTTTTTTCTGTGGGGGCCTCAGAGCAATGTGGTTCTACTTGAAAATGCCCCTACAGATAACTCACCTACAGCTGTAAAGGCCCTAGCATGAGGAAGAGGTATGCAGTACTCGCTGACAGTTCTATGAGGTCTCTAGATAATGGACTCCCTTTTCATCTATTTGCCTTAGAGGAGATACCATTCAACAAATGTTTATAGAATACTGGACCTTCTAGATTATACACTTCCATCTCTTGTGTTATCTCCCTTGGTCTGAAGATCTTCTCCTTCAAGCAACAGGTTTCATTTCAACCATGTTTATTATTGCAATTAACCATCTCCTTCCAACTGGTCCTCAAATTTTTTTAGAAAAGCAACAACCAGATACCTCCAAGTCTCCTAGAGATAAGTATCCTCCCCTTCCACCTTTAGCCATTAAATATTTGGAACAGATTATTTTATCAAATACCTATAGTTTGCCAGTAATATGCTAATTTAGAGGGAGCAATCCAGTATGAGTATAAACCTTAATTTCCTTTCTTTTCCAAGCCTGGATACTTCCTTATAATAAGGCTGAGTGTTGATGCTTTGCCCAGGGAGCACTACCAGCTAATTGCCCGGCTGTTCCTGCAAGCCAGGGCTCCTTGTAAGTCAGGCTAGTAGTTATTCTTCTGAGTAAGAACTAGCAGTTCCAAGGACATTCTTTAGGCACTCTCCTCTTCAGTCATAATTTTGTTGTGTCTTAACAACAGACAGTAATCCTTTCTCTTTCTTCACCTCACCCCCAAAAGAATGACATGGTTCACAATAGATGGGAGTGCTTAGCTTTGCCACCAGCCTTCCCTTCTTCCTTCTTTTCTCCCTTCCTTTATTTATTTATGGCTGCGTTGGGTCTTCGGTGCTGTGCGGGGGCTTTCTTTAGTTGCAGCGAGCGGGGGCTACTCTTTGTTGCGGTGCGAGGGCGTCTCACTGCGGTGACTTCTCTTGTTGTGGAGCATGGGCTCTAGCTGTGCGGGCTTCAGTACTTGTGGCTCGCGGGCTCTAGAGCACAGCCTCAGTAGTTGTGGCGCACGGGCTCATCTGCTCCATGGCACGTGGGCTCTTCCCAGACCAGGGCTCAAACCTGTGTCCCCTGCATTGGCAGGTGGATTCTTAACCACTGCGCCACCAAGGAAGCCCCATTTCCCCTCACTTTTCTTTCCCACCTGCTCAACAAGACTACCTGTAAAGAGGGGCAAGAAGATGCTGCTGTTGAAGGCCTTGGAGTCTCCCCAGCCCACAGGAGCAAACCCCAACTGCAATCTGCTTTCACTTTAAAAATGTTTAAAGACATTTAATATTCAAATCAAGTACTTCATGATTACAGGCAGATTGAGCCATGATACCCAGGCACCCTTTCCTCATTTCCATTTGGAATATAGTACTCTACTATATTCAAACATTTGGGTGAACAAGGGGTGTTCAAACATTTGGTGTCAGGACTTCTTTGGTCTCTTAAATCCTTGAGGACCTCAGTGAGCTTAAGCTTATGTGATTTATATTTATCACTATTTCAGATTATACATTAGAACTGAGATATCTAAAACATTTAAAATTTTTATTCATAAACGAGCCCAAAATGCTCATTTTTACGCTAACAAAAATGTTTTTATGAGAAATATTTTTCAAAACAAAAAACTTTAGTGAGATTTTCTCACATCTCTTTAATGTCAGACAATGGAAGACAGCTGAATTCTCACATCTCTTTCTGCATTCAATCTGTAGTGATATGCTCTTTTGGTTAATGTTTATAAAGAAAATTGAGTTTCACCAGATATGTAGTTGGAAAATTGTATCTATTCTTTGATACTATAACAAAACTTGCTAAGTGCTACCTTATTAAGGATTTCTCGTAAGGAGGAAACAAGCTTTATCAATGAACTCTGAATACTCTGTTCAATTAAAATCCACTGTATATCTTGCATTTTAAATGGATTTTTTTTTTCTTACCCATACCTGATTTTATAACTTCATATATTTGCCCCTTGGAAAATACTGGTAGATTGAGTTATGCAGATTTCCAAACGTTGACACACTTCATCGTGTGATATCAGAATCATCACATTCATTAATATATGACCACTGATCTCATCGTAAGCATTGAGAAGCTGTCAAGCTCACAGAGGCTGATGTAAGTTTTCCCAAATTCCAATTTTCATCTGAAAGCTGGAATTATTGACAACAAATGCTATCAGTTGTTTTACTTGAAGTGATAGTCTTGCTTTACTTAAAAAAAATAGGGGCTTCCCTGGTGGTGCAGTGGTTGAGTGTCTGCCTGCCGATGCAGGGGACACGGGTTTGTGCCCCGGTCCGGGAGGATCCCACATGCCGCGGAGCGGCTGGGCCCGTGAGCCATGGCCGCTGAGCCTGCGCGTCCGGAGCCTGTGCTCCGCAACGGGAGAGGCCACAACAGTGAGAGGCCCACGTACCGCAAAAAATAAATAAATAAATAAATAAATAAATAAGAGGCTGAATGATAACTAACCAACAAAACAAAAAAAATGGTTAATTTGAGCTACCACCTATACCTTAAAACTAACTTCAAAGCATATTATTTTAATATATAGAATGGATAAACAACAAGGTCCTACTGTATAGCAAAGGGAATTATATTCAATATCCTGTGATAAACCATAATGGAAAAAATATGAAAAAGAATGTATATATATGTATAACTGAATCTCTTTGCTGTATAGCAGAAATTAACAAAACATTGTAAATCAACTATACTTCAATAAAATAAATTTTTTAAAAAATAGATGACTTTTTTCCTAGCTTTGAATGTTACTAATGGAGATAGGCAATGGCTGTGGATTTTAATAGGTGTCCTTGGTATGCATAAGCAATAAAAGTAGGAGAAGGAAAAATACAGGGAAAAGTTGGAAAGGGGAAGTAGAAGGAAAGAGGGAGAGAAGAAATGAAGAAGAAAGCGAGGGCTGGAAAAGTGCTACCAACAACTGTCTTATCTACCATTCAATACCTATTAACTGTCAGTCCATTAGATGCCTGAAAAATGTAGACATGTACATCTACATCTATTCCTATGAAAGGCCTTGTCCTTAATCACTCTTAAAATACGGCTTTAGAAGTGATAAACGATTTAAACTATTTTCAAAGAATGACATATATGACAAGAAGATAAAACACATTAAACAACCTATTTTACCTATTACAAGTCTACTAGTACTTGGAGAAAAAGAGAAATTCATTCAAATCAAACTATTGAGCACCTTCTATGTAACATTTCATGATCACAAAGTCCTACAACAGAAGGCTTATATAGCTTTAAAAAAATTTTTTTAAGAAAGAAAGCATGGGACTTCCCTGGCAGTCCAGTGGTTAAGACTCCGCGCTCCCAATGCAGGGGGCACGGGTTCAATCCCTGGTCAGGGAATTAGGATCCCGCATGCCACACAGTGCGGCAAAAAAAAAAAAAAAACAAGAAAAAGAAAGGAAGCAAGCAGGTAAGAAGCCAATTTTTACTTTATTTATTTATTTTTTTTTTTGCGAGATCTTAGTTTGCCGACCGGGGACTGAACATGGGCCCTCAGCAGTGAAAGTGCAGAGTGCTAACCACTGGACCGCCAGGGAATTCCCCCAATTTTTACTTTTATATAAACTGAGGTAATTTTCAAAGCTCTTACACCTGGTAAAGCTCAGCAAAGGGACTGCAACTTTACACCTAAATCTAAATGGAATCTTGAAATAGGCTTGTTTTACTCACTTACTTCCATTTCACTGTCACCTCGTTCCTAAATCTATAGCCAAAATTCAAAGAGTAAACTAATCTGTTACCCTGCACTCTCGTCTTCATCTAATTCAGAACTTCCCTTTCCTGATAGATTCTTCCCCTTCCAAACCTCTTTTAATATTTAACTTTGGAACCCCTGATTTATTGATCTGCTACCTGGATACCTATTTATATCTTCTCTTTAAAAAAAATTTTTTTTTCTTCACTTTAACCAAAAATCCTGTTGAAATGACACTCTTTCCTTAGAAATTCTCAACTATAGCTCATTCCCTGGAGTTCATCTTCCAGACTCCATCTTCCATGTCCTCATAATACTTGACTATATTCTCTCTTGCACAGTCCTTATCATATCTCATTATAATTATGTCATAAGCCTAACTCCCTACCCTGACAGTCAATGAGTTGGTTATAGGTAGGCACAATATCTTAATAATCTTTATATCCTAAATGTCTGGTCCAACGCCTGATAAATATTCATGAAATATTTGCTAAATAATTTCCAAGCAAGAAGAAATGTCTACATTCCACTACCTCCTCATTGCAAAATTCCACACCACTGCTCTCTCTTCCTCTGATGCACACGATTTCCACATTGTTCCAAGCCCAACCGTCATTTTCAGCCTTCCAGGTCGCTCCCTCTGTGCTGGGGGTCCCCAAGGCCACCCTCAGATTTGATGATTCACTAGGAGGACTCACAGGGCTCAGCATACAGTCCTGTGAGTATAAATCTATACTCACAGCTAGATTTACTACAGCAAAAGGATACAAAGCAAAATCAGCAATGGGATAAGGCATATGGGGTGAAATCCAGAGGAAACCAGAAGCAAGCGTGCAAGAGTCTGTTCTCAGTGAAGAACACAGGATGTGCTTAATTCCTCCTGCAACTAGTTTTCACAACATGTGTATAATGTTTTCTACCAGGAAAGGTCATTAGAGAGTCAGTGCCAAAGCTTTTACCATGGACTAGTCACGTAGGCCCCCTCTACTTAGCATGTACCAAAATTCCAGACTCCCAGAAGGAAAGCAGGTGTTCAGTATACACCATACTGTTTGTACAAACAGTTTAGGCACAGTGAGCCATTCTTATCAATTCTGGGCATACTGGGAATGCTTCCAAAGTCCAAGTTCTCAGACAACCAACCAAAAGCCGACACAGCAAGCAAGGCTTTTTAAGGATAGCAGTCTCAAGTCTGCTGTGCTCTTTTTGGCACAACTTCACACTCTCTAATGACACAGACATTCACATCACAGTTTTTTCTTTCTACAAGAACTCTTGTCTTCATCCCAAATAATTCAGTACTCAGCACCAAAACCTAACGGATTAACTGACCTCACCTATTCTGAGGAAATTCACCTCTATTTAATTCAACAACCCACGCCATCATCTGGAACTGTATCACCTCTGAAATTCTGAACTGTAAATTTCTCCTCTTACCACTACCATCAATCATTTCATTTCTCCCACCCTTATCAAATTTGCTTTTTTGTCTCTGGTTGTAACCTACTCCTTACCACTCCTCCTTGCTTTTCTACTCCAAATCTGCTCCCTATGACTCCACTTCCTCCTTTATCTGCCAGAACTACATAATCAATCATTTAACCATACTCCAACAAAACCCTTTATTTTCTGCACCTCTAGAGTGTCTCTTGTCAATTCAATTTAATCGAAATGTTTACTTTCTTCACTTCAATTCCCACTGCCTGGAGCTACAATAGAAAAAAATCATACAAATTATTTCTAACTTCAGTTAGATTAATGCTATAGCAATCTTCATTCATTCCTAATCAACTCCCTTTTCCATACTTCACAATTGCTCCTCTATGTGCTCAGCCTTATCCTCCCAACCCACTTTTTTGCAGATAACCATGGTTCCTCCAACCAGAGGAAAAAAGATCAAGAACATAAACTGCTTTGCCTTCTCTCCCTTTCATTTTTAGATTTACCTATGTTTTCAGTATCTTTACCATCTTTCTCAATGGAGGCAAACTAATCATTTGCTCCTGGTTGCATCTCCTTCAGTCTCCTCTGCAATCCACTCGTTTCTCCCTCTCTCTGGCTCCTTACACATAGCTTACAATCCTGCATAAGTCTACCCAGCCTGAGAATCTGAACCCCTATTTTCTTCTCCCTCAAGGTATGATGGCATCCATCTCTTCTCCTTCCTCATCCAGTGTCTTGAAAGAGTCTTCCCACATTCACCTCTTTATCTCACCTCCCATTCATTACTCAAACCACTACAATCCAGGGTTTAATTCACATTTCTTTACAGATGAGACTGCTCTCAACAGAACAGCTGAAAACACTCTCTTCAGTGAGTCCCACTTAATATAGCATGCTTTCTCCTAGCAAAGAGCTTGAGTACCAGAGTGGCAAATCTTTTACTTGTTATTGGCTACAGCAAATACCTCCTTTGCTGTGCCAACCAAAAAATACTGTCAGATAAAGTTTTAACAAAACCATCCTTTTTTATTAAATGGATAAGAAAAGCCACACACTTCATGTTTGTTAATATAACTACAAAATATCATCTTTGATGGTTTTTATGTGACATAAGTTACTTAATTTTGATACTACCTTAGTTCCAGTTTGGGGGGTGGTGGTGCTGGTTTTGTTTTTTTAAGTTTGGCGGGAGGTGGGGTTTGTTAGCAATGAAAATGAGAGGTATGTTTCAGTTTAACTGGACAGCATTATAAATTACTCCTTTTATCCATTATGTTCCTTCAAGTTTAAAGTTTTAAAATATAATAATAATAATTTAGTTTATTCTAAGTCAAAGTACAGTTGGCCCTGGACAGTAATGGAAAGGCCAAATTTCTTAAAATAATAATTCGATATGCTGGAAAGAAGAGTAATGGGTAGGAAGCTGAACTCCCTTCAAACCTAATAACCTAACATTCTGTTAAGCCAAAAGACTAGAAGTAGCACTTAATAATTTTAAAAGGTATAATTCAAGACGGGTGGCATCTTAGTTATCTACAAAGGCTAATAAATGAAATTTAAAAAAACACTTTATGTTGGCAAGAAGGTCTTAAGATGGAAAATATCATGTACTGTCGGTGGAACTATAAATTATTACAACCATTCCAGAAATCAATTTGGCATTAAAAATATTTATACCTTTGGCACAGTAATTTCTCCTTTAGGGATCCTGCCTAAAAAATAATCTGAAATGTGAATAAAAATATATGCATAAACAAGCTCCCTGAAACTTTATTCACAATAGAGAAGAATAAAATAATGGGAATGTTAAGTAAATTACAGTATCTCAGCATAATATTAAACTATTAAAAATGAAGTTTGCAAACTAATAACATGGAAAGTACATATAATATACTGTTAAATAAAAAGAAAATACAAAAACATACATGTAACATATGATCTAGAATGTAAAGGAAAAAAACTTATAAAATGAAAGACCCTTCAAGCGCACAATTTGATAGTATGTAAAAAGAGTCTTAAAAAAAGTTCATACCTTTTGACCTAATAATTCTACTTCTAGAAATGTATTAGAAGAAAATAATTACAGTGGCACAGATATGTTCACGAATAATCAAGTATTCTGCAGTGCTATTTTGGTGAGGGAGTATTAAAGACATTTTGTTTCATTTGTTGTTTCTTAAAATAGGACTGTTTTTCAGCAGATGTACAGTAATTGCTATGCAAACACATTTTATAATATACAATAACATCAATATAATTTTTTTTCTACTTGAATCTTTTATTTGGCATTAACTAGGTATGTTATCATAAGTAAACAAGTTTGGGGTTCACTAATCAATAGCTTTCCTGAATGCATTTCAACCTTTTCTGTAGTTCTAGTCTACATAATCCCAGACTTTTTTTTAACTTCGATTTTTAATTTTTCTGTGTTCCTTGTATCTCCTCATATTAATGTCTCTGAGAATTCACTAATGCATTGTTATTTCGAATTTTGTCTTTTAAATACAGAAGTACAAGAACCTGATTTCTTCAACTTTGTTTTGTGCTATGTTTATTTTCCTTGTTTCTGAGTTGCAGTGCTATTTTTAACAGTGAAGGTTTTAAAACAATAGAAAGACTAAAACTGTATGAAATTAATTATGATATACCAATTTGAAAGATACTACACAGCTCAAAACCATGTACACTAGAGAGTAGCCTGTTACTCTGCGTGCCTGACTAGGAGCTCCCTAAGCTCTGGTGAATTAGACCACAAACAGGCATCTGCTTTAAGAACAGCTAATTCCTGGGCTGGCTAGCAGCATATGGGATGGCAGGGCCTACCCAACTTGGACAACATTAACTAACTCAATCTGATCCTTTCTTGAGGTATCTGAATAAGAGACAATAGCTGGCAACATGAAGCTTAAGCGGAAGCGGAGATATAGTAAAGTCATGGATAAGTAGAGGTTAAAAAGAATTTTAAAAAAAAAGAATAAGCTGAAGCCAACAGTAAGCAGAAACTATGAGACAGAGGCAAAAAGGAGTCTGCCAGTTCACGACTGCAAGAGCAGAAGCTAGAACTGAAAGAAGGTAAGTCGCTGTGACAGACCACTAGACCAAAGGACACTTGCTGCTGAGAAAAATGACAGAATAACTTCATCACCAGAGCTGCACTCAATTATCCAAAATAGTAATATTCCAGTCTCCTTGAAGTCTGGCTATACAATGGCAAAGTTTCCTGTCTTTAGTCTCCATGCATTCTTCCAAAAAAGTGCACTGTTTAAGGCCCCCTGGGTGGTTCTGTTCTTTGAAATCTAACAGAGCCTAATGTTTCAGACTATGTAAGAACCTGTAATAATATTGGCAAATGTTCCCGATGTGTTAAATGAAAAATGCAGAGTACAAAATACTTTATAAGTATGGTCTCAATTTTTAATGAAAATATTTATATATACACAGAAAAACAGAAAAAGTTTATCCATCAAAATATTAATAGTGGCTAACCCTAGGCAAAAATATTACGGGTGACATTTCATTTTCATAATTTCATGTTTTCCAAATTTTCAAAAATTACATATATTAGTATTTTAAACTAAACAAAATATTTTAATAAGGACTAGGAACAAACACACCAAAATATTAAATGACCTTTTCCTCTTGGTGATTATAGATGGTTTATTTTCTGCTTCACTGGGAAGTACTACTTTCCAATTTTTAATAATCTTTATGTTTTTCATTATAATTAGAAAAAGCATTAAACCTGAAGAAAAAGTAGATGATTAAAGGAGTTTTGTTTTTACTTTTAACTCAGCCTAAGGAAATATATGTGCAATTGACATGCCTAGATTTCAAGATAATTCTACTAGTTTTAAAGTATATTTTAGAGTATATTTTAAGGATTTTTAAAGTATATTTAAATATATATTAAGTATACTGTAAAGAATTTTAAAATTAAATAGAAAAAAATAATTCCTAATTCCACAACAGAATCTCAGAATCTGAGAGCTAGAAAGGACCACAACTATCATTTATCCAAACATTTAATTTTACAGATGAAGAAATTGATGCATAAAAGGCAAACAGCTTGGGTCTCATAGCTAATTAATATGTAGGATCTAGGCTAGAGCCTTATTCTCCTGAACCCAAGCCCGGGGCAATTTCTACTACAGGACAATGCCTCTAATAACTTCCTCTGTAAGCATAGAAAATGTTTATCTCCTTGAACTGGAAACTCTAAATTGAGAAAATATTTGAGAATTGGAGGGAAAAAACTTTTTCCATCAAACAGAAATTATAAAACTAACACATAACAAATGTTAAAATTCTCATACGGATCTAGGGGGGAAAAATCCGTTTTTGAGCTTTTCACGTTTGTATCTAAAATCCCAAAACGTATAGGATTTTGTTATAAGTGTTTCTGTTGATGAATAATATAGAGAATGCTTAAGTTTGTTGCTCTGGTTCAATAAAATAAAAGCAATTAAGTAAACAATACCCTGGAGCCAGACTGCCTTGATAGAAATCTTGATACTGCCTTTTCTAGATGTGTCACTTTGAGCAAGTTTACCTTTTCTGAGCCTCAGTTTCCCTATTTATATACCAGGGATAATAATCACCCCTAACTCATTAAATGAGTTCATATACATAAAGCACCAACAGTGCACAGTATAAACTCTGTATGTTTAACTGCTTTCATTATTATAAAACAATGTAAATGTATGCTTAGTTTTTATTATGGTTATCATCCTTCTAATAAAGTTGACAACATTATCATTTAATGTCCACTACAGATAACGCTAAATTAGAGAATGCCCAGATCTCAATGACTTCACAAATATCCTCTTCAAATAGCTTAGCAAATAGAATAGCCGATGATAAAACTGGCTACTGTTAACTGTCAAAGATATTCCAACTTTCTGCCAACCTCTTCAAGGTCAGGGGTAATGTGGAGGAAACAGGGTACATAGAGAGGTGCTGGGTTCAGGCAAAATTAAACAGTTGTAGCCATCATGGGCAAGCATGAGGCCAGGAATCCAGGCAGGTGAGACAAAGTTTGAAAAGCGCAAAGAAGTTGCTGTGGTGAAAATATAAGAGCAACACAATGGAGAGACAGAATGCCTGAATTCTAACCCTGGTTCAGGTATGAACTAGGTATATTATCTCAACAAAGCAAATCTACCTTTTGGTTTTATTTGCCTCGGGTAAGACAACATGCTTCTGAGGATCATTTATGGCCCAAAAGTCAAATGCAGTCTCAAAGTTTTTAAGAAAAAAAAAAAAAAAAAAAGGCAATATTTTCTAGGTTCACATTTTATAGGTGGAACAGCTGCTGTAAAAAAGCAAGAAAGTTTTAAACATATATTCTTGTCAAAAAAGTTTGAGAGTTTTCCTCTTTGCAAGAGAAGGTTGTCTAAAGTTTGTACTCTACCAAGCCTGGCTCACCTCACGTTCTGACAGAGGAAGCACTATGAAAAAAGAGAAAGCACAGAGTAAGAGGAAGTAGAGGAGTTTTAATTTTAAGTAGAAAGTAGGGTAGGATGCATTAAGATAATTGTGAAAGATCTGAAGGTGAAGGAATTAGCCATTTGGGTATCTGGAGGGGAATATTCCAGAAAGTGGAACCAGCCAGTGCAAAGCCCTAACCAGAAGTGTGCCTAGAATAACTCGGGGAATGGAAAGGAGGCTTGTGTGCCTAGACTGGGGTAAACAAGTGAAAGAATGGTAGAAGGCAGAGAAATGGGCCAGATCAGGTAGGGTCTTACAGGCCATTAAAAGGAACTTTAATTCTGAAGATGGGGAGCTTCAGAGAGTCTTGATACAGAAAAGAGATGTGATCTGACTTATGTTTTAAAAGAATCACTGTGGCAGATGTACCAAAGAGACTGTAAAGGTTGAGAGGCAAAGGTGGGAGCAGGGGGAAGAAAAGTATTGAGTTACAAGGCAGAAGAGAGAATGATAACTCACACCAGCAGTACAGATGGTAAAAAGTGGTCAGATTTTGGATATATTTTGAAGACGGAGCCAAGAGATTGATTTCTTGACAGATTATAGGCAGTGAAAGAGAAACGGGGACATCAAGAATGTGTCACAGATTTTTTAGTCTAAGCAAATAGGATGCCAGGTCTGTCATCAACTGAAAATGGGAAGGCTGCACTTGAAGCTGATTTGGGGGGAAGATTATAAATTCAGTTTTGGATATTTTGAACTCTGAGACACTTGACCTGTACAAATCTATAGACTAAGAGAATTTTATCTTCCTGTCGATATGACAACACATATGAACTAGAAATTTCAGATTCAACCTGAACACATGGGTTATGCAAATGGCAAGTGAAGACAACACTTATTTCCTAATGCTGAACTCTGAGCTCAATGGAATCAGCTTTTTCGCTATTTTGGGAGATGAAGCCATAACCATAGACGAAATTAACAGATTTCAATGCATAAAAATCACGGTTTAAATTCATCTGGCTGCCTTAATACACATCTGAATATCAATGTGGCTCATGGAAGGATAGAACTGAAAGTGTACTATATTTACCCAGAAGATACAGAACCCCTGGAGTTGGAGACATATATATGTCTCATAATATAACTCTAAAAATTTTAACTGTGTGACCAAATTCTGTACATTTGGGTTCAACCAGCTCTGTGAAAGTATTATCTCATCCATAAACTAGTGAAATCAAAAATTTATTTAAATCATGTATTACAATCAGTCTATCATAACCTCATAATTATACACAGTTCTATAATATTCTAGCATTAGAATTTTACTAATTTTCAATTATTAAGCTATTTTCAAGTATTAAGAGACGATTACATATAAAGCAATAAAGTTACGTAAATGTATACTGATTAAACTTCATGGTATTAACGTCTGATGATTTAGAGATTCAACTAATCCAACTCAACTACTTTACATTACCTGTACCAGACCAAGGAAAAAAGACCTTATATATCTAATTTATATATATTGTAGAATATTCTTCATATTTATATAAATACTATGAGCAATACAATGATAAATTATGTTCATTTAAGAAATAATATACAGTTGAATTGGTTTATAGTACAGACTACCAACATATCAATTTCAAGTAACATTTATAATTGAATAGTTTAGAAAGGGCAGAGAAAGAAGGCTGGATACACAGGAACTCCTTCACTGCACTAATCAAGGACTCCATTGTAATTATCAATACAATGCAAGATCAAAGAGAATAAAACAAGATGCTCTTGCAGGAAGCATACAGACAGACAAGACAGACAAATAGAGATACACAGAAACATTCACTTCTTATCAATCAAAAGAACAAAGGTAAGTTAACACAAAGTCCAACCAACTCTACCCTAAGTAAACTTCACTTACTAGATGTAGGATGGAAAAGAGCTCAAGAAGAAAATCATTTTTCCAGATCTTTGAGAAAATTTCAATCCTTATGTAGACAATTCAGTTTTAAGTGTAAGCATGTAAAAAGCACAGTGTTTTCCTCCTAATGAACAGATCATTGTCAAACATCACACATCTTGTAGCTTCAAAATCCACGATCTTGTGGGAAAGCCCCTCTCCACTTCTGCAACATGCTGTTCTCTTGGCATACTAGCTGCCATGTGGCAGCAGAACAGGAAATGTAGGTATGTCATCAAGACAGTCTCCAGTCAACAGTAAGGGCAGCCACAGTTCTTTGACCTCACCCTCCACAAAGCCAAAACAAAAACCAAAAACAAAACAAAAAATACCACAATTGGGGAATGAGATGGCAAAAGGGGCCAATGCAAGTTCTGCCATACCTCATAGGAAAGTTGCTAAATTTGATGGTTTACAGTTAGAACTGAAATACCTCCTTTATCTGAAGTCCATCACCCTAGACCAGGCCACTATCATTTCATCTTTACTGTTCCAAGAGCTCCTAACTACTCTTCCTAGTTTCACTCTAATCTCTCTGCAATCCTTTCTGGCCCCTACCTGAGCTCGCCAATCTCATTTCAAGAAACTATCTCCTTTGTTTCCTACATTCTAGCCACAATACAGTAGTATCCTTTCAGTTCCTCAGGGAAGCCGAACTTATTTTGCTGTTCTCCAGACTTGCAATGCTCTTCACAGGACGCTTTCACCCTTCCTAAATGTTTCCTTCTCAGAGGGGTTCTCCCTAATCACATTATTTTCTATCAGAGACTCTAATGGTCTCCTTCACAGCAATTTTCTCAGACATAATTTGTCTATTAGTTGTAAGCTCCAGGAGGGCAGAGAACTATGCATGTTTCATTCGTAACTATATACCCAGAGCCTCACATGACATTTAGCATAAAATTTAATAAATACTTGTTAAATTACTTATCAGGAAACCTCAATAAGACAGTTGATAATGATTAGTC
This sequence comes from Phocoena sinus, assembly GCF_008692025.1. Lineage (NCBI taxonomy): Eukaryota > Metazoa > Chordata > Mammalia > Artiodactyla > Phocoenidae > Phocoena > Phocoena sinus. Next base: position 74,885,947 of record NC_045767.1, read on the forward strand.
AAAAATACTCTGAGCAAACAAGTATCTTAAAACCCAAGTATTAAAATTCAAGCATCTAAGTCTAGCACTCAGAACCAACTTCTCTTACTTTTACACATAGCTCTAATAAGGTTGGTTGTCTCATTTCCAACCTACAGCTGATCAATTAGAAAGAAAAGAAGAATGTAAACAGAAAGCAAAATCTCTCACATGTGAAATTCAAAAGAAAGTGCCATTTAGAGAAGATCCTCAAACCCCAAAATACCTCAACAGCCTCGAAGAACATCACTGTGTACCAATCTGTTAGTATCTTCTTTTGATTAGATGTTTCCCCTACTCAATCAGATAATTCTGATTTATGCTCAGGATCTTGCTTTAAAGCAGGAAAGCATATGTCACATTTTAGACTGATTTCCAAGAAAACGGTAAAGATTAACCAAAAAATATGCATGAAGGGATAAATATCAAAATATATGGTAATCATTTGCTGAATGCCTACTATGGGTCCAGGTAATCAGATAAATTATTTCTGACTGTCACACCTAATCTCTGAGGTAGATATCCCTTTTTCAGATGAGAAAACTAAAGTTCAGAAAGGTTAATGGTTACAGTTAGGAAGTTTCTGAGAACTGAAATCAATCTGCCTGACATCCAAGACCACACTCTTTCCACAGTACCATCTATTGTTTTCCAAATGCATCTGATATAAGAATCACCCAAGGTCTTATTAAAAATAAAAATTCCTAGTCTTCCCCTAAAGATTCTGATTGGGGATGTCTTGGGTAAGAACTCGAAATGTGTATTTTTTTAAATGTCCTTAGTGACTCTGATAATCAGGCAAGTTTAAAAAATATTGTACTGGGATTAAGCTAGACTGTATGAACACGGAAACACTGGTAAAAGATCTGATTTTACAAGTGGATTCTGAAACAAATTATGAAAAGTCACCAACAAATCTTACACAGAAGATACTGGAGTAAGGATACCTAACAGCATCTGTTGCTGTTATATTTTAAAGCTTAATTTTATTGTGAATGAAATCTTAAGTAGCTTTATAACAGATTTGAAAGCTAAGCCAGACATAGATACTAGAGAGACTTAAAAGATTCCCTTCTGAGTATATAGTTAGTCTAATGTCCTAGGTGTTTAACCTGCTAGGAATATAAACTCAAGTTGGAATTCAAGAGCAGCTCTCATATAACATTTTTAGAGTAATGTTATTTAGAATAATCATATTTAGTATGTGATTATTTACCATCGTAAATAATTTCATATCATTTATGTCCCACCATTTAGTTCCTATATTCCACTTAGCTAGACACATAAAAAAATCTTAAGTACTGGTTAATTTCACATCTGTTGGCACGCAGAAATTCCACATTGAACTGTTTGGATTGGAATATCATGTGAATTTCAAATTCAAATACAGTAAAATTTTGAAACTTCAGTTTACTACCATATTTCTCATTTCTTCAAGAAAGTTTACCCACTGAGAATTTTTGGCAGTTAATCCAGTTAAAACATTTAGCATTTTTTCTTCTTCATATTATCAGAGATACATTCAATGCTATGTTCTAAATCAAACTAATTTCCTCTCAAATTATACGGAGTAAGAAAATTCTCTAGGAAAAAAGTATCTACTTTAAGTTGACAATTTCCTCACATTCACCACACTTTGTTTTTTAAGAAAAGAATCAGCCTGCCCTGTGAATCATGTGGAGCAAACAGAAGCCCAGACTTGGGCATCAACCCCTATTCTTCTTTGCCTTTGGTATCCTGGCTTCTCAATTCCCTGGCATTCTTATTTTATTGTTATTTTAAAATGATAGGTATATGACATGGGAATTAATTTCCTTTTATTCCTATTTACATTGCTCGTATTTTCTTCCTCTCCTCTTAGGCAATCAATTAAATGTATTTAACATGCATCTTTTCATTTGTATGTGTTTTTACAAAAATGAATATGTTTGTGCATGGATTTTTAATAAATGAATATATACATTACAAAAAAAAAAAAAAGAGAAGCCAGAGAATTTCCTGGCGGTCCAGTGGTTAAGACTCTGTGCTTTCACTGCCGAGGGCACAGGTTCAATCCCTGGTCAGGGAACTAAGCTCCTGCAAGCCGCACAGCACGGCCAATAAATAAATCAATGAAATAAGACTGGCCACTTATCTTATAAATGTGATTTCATAAGTGTTCTATTGTAAAATATTGTTTGCCTTCATTGGTAGGTACAGAAAGAAGAAGAAAACAGTTATTCCTTTGACAATTCTAACAAGATCCAAAGATGTATGCAATCACCTCATTTATTTAGAGAACATTTCAGGACCTATAACATTCCAGACACTATATGAAGCAATGGAGAAATAAAAACCAAGAAGCATAATTCCTACCCTCAAAGAACTATCCAGCTTTGTGCAGAAATATCAATAAGATCTTCAAAAATCTCCAAACAAAAAATTTAATCTTTAAAAATGGAATAATTATGTCGGGTGGAAGAAAGGAGGTGGGAGTTATAAAATTTAAAACAAACTGTTAAACTAAAGTGAATCTGTTATTTGGGCAAATCATGTTCAGGTCTCTTGTTGCTAACCACAGCATCTAGAAGCAGTCTTGGTCCAATACATTTCAAGACAATTTTTTTTTAACTCTACCATCTGAAAGGTCAGTATACACTAAAGTGTTCCTGTGATGTCTCCTATGCAAAGATCCTATTGTATCCCAAAGTGTTCCTATATTTTTTCAAGTCACATTTCTAAATCTTTCAATTTTCACAGCTTAACTGAGATGAAGACAAAGAGAGTGATGTCCCACAGCCATTGATAAAAACTGGTAAAGGATGAGGAATTATTTGTGGACATGACAGGAAGATTATACCTCAGAAGAAAGTACCCGAAGACACAATAATTTAGTGAAATTAGAAACAAACCCCAGTAAAATAAGTTGGCTCTATGACTGGGCTTATGTTAGAAGTCAAAGATTATACATGCCCTATGAAAGTTCCAAGTTTGATTCTGATATAGGAGGGCATGAAATGAGACAGGAACTAATGTCAGTTATAATAATAGTTTAGATAGGAAATACTGGCCTAAAACCAGTTTTAAATTCTAATTTTTATATTAACACATCACTATCATCATTGTGAAAAATCAAATTCTTCAACAAATGATCATTATATTTTACACAAATTTATTCTAAGGGGCAAAGAACGCCATAATTTAAAAATATTAACAAATTTGGCCAATACCACCTAATAAGTTAATCAGTTTTTTCCCCTCACCTTCATTACATAATAATACACACACACACACACACACACACACACACACACACACACACACAAACAGGAAATCTACTTTTAATTGAAGTGGGAGTTCAAGCCTTTTAAATTACATGTACATAAACATTATGCAATAACAGTAACTTATCATTTCCCTCTCTTCCTTCAAATGCCACTTTCCTCAAAATATGCTTCTGCACAAGATTTCTTCCTGTTGGAGCTGCCACCCTGTTTCATATTGCTACATGCAAATCCAAAAATGAAGGAAATTATTATACTCATCTAGAAGAATATCAAGAAAGAATACTGATCTTTTTTTTTTTTTTGGCGGTACGTGGGCCTCTCACTGTTGTGGCCTCTCCCGTTGCGGAGCACAGGCTCCGGACGCGCAGGCCCAGCGGCCATGGCTCACGGGCCCAGCCGCTCCGCGGCATGTGGGATCTTCCCGGACCAGGGCATGAACCCGTGTCCCCTGCATCGGCAGGCGGACTCTCAACCACTGCGCCACCAGGGAAGCCCAAGAATACTGATCTTAATGGAGGTACACAGCTTAAGCCTGATTTGGGGTCAACATGAAAATATTTTATTAGAAACTACATTAAAGCAGGCTTTGTTTAGGCAAATTATACATTTTAAATACTTATGTTCCCAAAATCTGATTATGCCACAAAACTAACCAAGACCTGCCTGTGTAGTAGAAAATGGAAGGTGACTTAATTTCTCACGTCACTATAATGACGTGCCAAATTACATCATATGAGAATATAGTGATGTCTAAAATGAGAGTAATATTATAATACGATGTAGTAAATCATAGGGGGAAAAAAGAGTAGAAATATTCAACTATAAGGGTCTACTCAAAAGTGAAATCTGTGAAAAACACATATGGATGGCTCTGTGTCTTTTCAGATTGATCTGTATTACAGATGATTCTATACATTACACTATAATTGCCTTTCAAGGGAAAAGGGCTCTGAACAGTTCCTTAGTTTAAATAAATGGGTAGGGGGTAGGGCAGCTGCAGTGATAAGCTTAACCAGTCTTATTATAACTATTTTAATAGCTCTTCCCATTTATACTTAAGATTTTTTTTTTGATGTGGACCATTGTTCAAGTCTTTATTGAATTTGTCACAATATTGCTTCTATTTTATATTTTGGTTTTTTGGCCGCAGGGCATATGGGATCTTAGCTCCCCAACCAGGGATCAAACCCACACCCCCTGCATTGGAAGGCAAAGTCTTAACCACTGGACCGCCAGAGAAGTCCCCCCATTTGTACTTAAAGGCAAGAAAAACTGAATATGCTCAACAGCTATAGCAACCCATAAACACCAATTTCAGAAACTTTATAGGTGTTAACTGGGTTCCTATTGGCACAGTAAGCCTGTGAATTATATATGACAGAGTCATGTAAAAAAAGTTTTGCATTACTGTTACTATATTTATATATGGCACCACAAAACAGGATTAGGTTTTCAATGCAGAAAGATTCTTATTAATCCTCACTGAAATATTTCACACAATAATTTAACCTCATACAAATTGTCTAGAAATGGAAAAACAAGACTAAAGTGAATCACTATTAGGTTTGAAAACGGCAGTTCGGATTTCTTAGTACTGTGCTTTACTCCTATGTTTCTCAAAGTGGAACACGGTGTGTGTGAATGATAATAAAGGCTAATATCTATTGAGCACATTACCATACAATGTGATGAATTCTTTGCATGTATTTTCTCAATTAATCCTTAATAATTTTAACAGTGAGGGACTATAACTATCCCCATCTTAAATGAAGAGTCTTAGATGTAAATAATTTACCCAAAAAGTGGCAGAGGATAGATCTGAACCCAGAGCCTGGAACCAAGGTAACAGGAAAGAAAGGGAAGTTGCTGAGGGAGATCGCAGAAAAATTAACTCCCCTCGTAGAAAGGCATACTGTTTACTGGTGGCATATAGTTCCTCTTATGCTCTGGAATAGTGGTTTTCAATCCTGGGTACATATTTGAATCACCTGTGGAACTTTTTAAACAAGCTATGCAAGCCTGGGACACTCACTGAGATAACTGGCTTTCAACTGGGGCACAGACAAGGCTTTTATTTTTTTAAAGCTCCCCAGGTGATTCTAATGGGCAACTAACGTTGAGAACCACTACTAATTCTCTCCACTCTGTTAACCTCTCTAAGCAGCCAACTAAAATCAAATTTACTAATCACCTATTTGGTTCTGAGCACTTCGCCTATTATATTTTCCATCATGCCCAAGAAAGTACTTAGCTTTTCTTTCCTTTTAACAGAGGAAACATTATAACTATAGTTGCACCTTTTTAAATAAAGTATTGCCAGCTTTTTTTTTTTTGACAAGAGGAATGTAAGGGGCAGGGTGGGCAGACAACATGATAAAGTTTGAAAACTCTTCTTTAAGCACTCCTTAGGTTTAAAAGAATGTAAAAAGGTCCTAATAGTCAAACAAAACTTAAATGGCAGGCTCTGAAGACTTAAAAATTTCTGTGATATGTGTTAAAAAAAAGATTTAATATCCCACTATATTTGGTTATATTCCTTAATTCTGCTGGTGATAACAGTTAAAATACTAAGTAACTGTTATTGTGGTGATAAATTCCATTGTCTTCTCATGGCACTGTGACAGCACTTAGGCAGCATTTTCACCCTGGTTAAGTCACCTGAATATAAACTAACAGGTGCTAAAGAAATCAAAGCATTACATAAGCACACCCAAACAACAATATGGCTGGTCACATCATGTATTGAGAAATGCAAGGGTTTTTGCTGACGATCTTATATGAAAAGTCTTACTGTTTCACTGAAAGTTATTCACTGCAAGACCGACTCACCCTAAACCAAAAATATAATGAAAAGTGTTCCAGACAGTCTCAGACTTGCTGGCCCTTTTATTTTACTAAAAGGGTGAAGTGGGGAGATATCTGACAAGCATGAAGTTTGACCTAGGATTTGAACAGAGATCTAAAATGAAAAACAGTATAAATACTTCAAGTTGTACAAAACTCTGGACTTCTCAGAGAAACATTACAAAACTTCCTGCTTCCAGACAGCTCATTATTTGGTTCAAGTCTTCACATTCCTTTATTAGTCATGACCTTTCAGAAAGCTCTCCTTCCTTATTGTTTGAATAATATTGCGCTTTTAAAATGTTGCCAGTTGGACTTACAGGAACCCTTATCATATGAAGAAGCCATCCCAGAGTTCATGCCCAAAGGAGGGACTTAGATTACTGAGAACCCTCAGTAACCTGAGCGGTGTGTGCCCATCACAGATTTTTTAAAGTATGTGTAAGCGTACATCGTTCTGCATCTTAAATATATATGTTCATCTATACTTTTTATCATATACAATTACAGGAACTTGCACTAGTTCCGCAGAAACTGACTCTGCAAGAAACTGGGAAGACCTGTGGGTGTGTGAAATACACAAGGACAGGGAACCACTCATTACCGATCGTCACTGGGGTCTCACCCGGCCCAGATCTGGCCTCTGAGCCATATGTCACTAGGCTCAAAGGCACAGACGAGGAGACAGAAGCACAGGGTAACTGGATGAGAAAACAGGGGGAGACACCTCAGAAACGCGTATTTCCACCCCAAAGCTGAAGGGGTGGCCGGAAGGGCAGACCCTGAAGAATAACGTTCCTTCTGGGATCCGTCAAGGCGCCCAGGCCCGAAGGGCCTACTAAGAGGGGTGCGGTGGGAGGGAGGGCAGCGTCTGTCCCCACTTCAGAGACCGAAACCAATGAAAATAAAGCAAGTTTTCACTTCCTGGTCGCCTACTCCTCCCGCAGGCCTCCGACACCAGACGCACACCGGGGCGGGAGGGCCCCCGCGGAGTAAGGGGCCCGCCCCAGCCCTGCACCTCCCGTCCTCGCCCTCGCCCTCCTCCGGGCCTTACACGGTGACGTGACCGGAGCCGCGGACCACCACCGGGTCCGGCGAGTACTTGAGCAGCTGCTCCTCCAAGGCCCGCTCCTCGTCCTCCTCCTCCTCATAGATCTCGTCGAAATCCGCCATCCTGAGCCTCCGAGGCCCCCTGCCCGAAGGGGCCTGTCCAGAGGCTGAGGCCGGGATACGGGCTGGCAAGGCGGCGGAGGCTGAAGGGAGTCGCTGCCGCGGGCTCCGAGGCCGCGGAGTTCACTCCGGGCTGTCTCGGCGTCGGCTACAGAGGAGATGGGGTCCCGGCCGTCGCCGCCGCCATTACCGTCAGCAATAACAACAACACAATGTCAACATCCGCCCAAGAGCCGACACCTCCACCAGCGCCGCCGCCGCCACCGCCTCCGCCGCCGTCGCCGCCGCCGCAGCAGCAACTCAGGCAACCACAGCAACAGCCTGCGCCTCCTGCAGCGGGAGCACCGGGCTACGGCATCGCGAGACTTCCCGGGAGGGCGGGCAGGCGAGCGGGCGCGCGAGCACGCGGGCTGGATGGCGGGAGCGCGCACGTGAGGCCTCGCTACCTCCCCCAGGTCGCTTTCGTTCCTCCACTTCCACTCGCCGACGGCTCCTCGGACACGCGCTCCCGCAGGCGCGGCACCGCCCCCCAGCAGAGGGGTCGCGGACCCACAGAGGGGAGTGTCTCTGGGAGCTGGTGGCGTTGACCCCGACTCAAAGAACAGATCTCTGAGTGTCCAGTGGGGCACTTAGTTCCCCAGAGTAATGTCTAACCGAAACAACAAAAAATAAAAACCCTGGTTGGAATAGAGAATTTATTGTGTATGTGGTTGCCAGTTTATCTAACAATCGAATCTCACTTTTCGTCAGTTTTTTTAGTCTGTGATGAGAACCAGAGTCTGTACTTTTCCAATTTGAGGAACCCAACAGACACACTGCAAATATTTTTTGTCCACTATAATACAGGATTTTTCAAAACATATCTAAAATCAAACATCTTGTCCCATTATCCCCTTAAATATAGTCCAGTAGATGAGGCCAATTATGCTGATTTTTTTTCCTACAAGAAAACTCATTTTAGTCATGCCATGAAGCAAAATTGACAAATTCTCTGGATTCCAGATTAGAAGAAGCATTTTCCTGCCCCAGCTTCCTCACCAGCTATAACCTCTTTTCTCCCTTAAGAACTTAGGAAATCCCTAAGTTCTTAAGCTCCTCCCAGGAAAGGAAAAGTGAAGGAAGGAGAGGGGAGGTACCGTTTAATGGATTCCCCTTACCAGTCTAGACTACCAGTAAAGGCTTACGGTTCACATTGGGCACTTGGCTTCATGGTCAAGAACCTGCCCAGGCAAATAGTTCAGGGGCAGGAGTAGGCTCCTGAGAGAGTCCAGGACAAGGAACATACACTGTGTGGGCAGGAAAGGGTAGTCATACCCAGTGCCGGTGAGAATATTCTCCAAGTACAGTGTTCACTTCTACCAGTTTAGGTGGGTCGTTGTTAAAGTTGAGAAAGTGCAAGGGAGAGCAATTAGGACCGTGAGTGAGAAATGCCAAAGAACCTCCTGCTGGTAACGGCTGAAGAAAATGAGCATAATTAGCCAAGAAAAGATGAAGGAAAAACATAGTAGATAGTATCAGACTTGCTATGTATCTCTCCTGAGTACATTTATGCATTCGACAAACATTTACTGAGCTCCAACCATGTGGCAGGCACTGTGGGGTGAGTGTGTGTGTGTGTGTGTGTGTGTGTGTGTGTGTGTAATGAGGTACAGTTCCTGCCTTCCAGTAGCTTATTTATCACTAAGGCAAGCAATCATAATCCTGTCGAGTGCTCCCAGAGGAGTATCAGAGGGCGGTAATAGAGCACACAGGAGGCAGCTTGGTTTGGTGATTAACTGCCTGCCTGACTGCCTGTCTTTGAATCTCAGCTCTGCTACTTACAATGTGACACTGGACAAGTCATTTAACTTCTCTGTTCCTCATGTGTAAGTTGAGGATAATAATAGTACTACCCCACTGGGCTGCTCTGCAGATTAAACAGACTACTACATGTGAAGTGCATAGAAGAAAGCCTGGCACACAGTAAATATTGAGTGGCAATAGGAGATCTCTAAGGCCCCATCCGACTAATCAACTCTATGAGGATCAGCACAACTGTTTTGCATTATGTAATGCTTTACTGTTTATGAAGCACATACATATCATTTAATATTCCCCAAGAACTCTGTGAGGTAATCTAGGATGTAATTGATTCCTGAGCTTCAGAGATGCTATGTGACTGCCCTACAGCCAAATGGCTATCTAAGAGTCAAACACAGGGCTTCAATTCAGTGCACTGGGTAGGCCAAGCTCCTGAATTTCTTTCTTGGCAGGAACTAGGAGGCCAAGTGGCTGCGCTCAGTTAAAGGAATGGCTGCAGATGGGAGGGTGAGAAAAGGGAACCAGAGGAAGAAAGGTCAGTATGTTCCAGACATGGCCCACACCCTGTGTGCCGTGACCGAGAATTCACCTTTCTGTAGAAATAATGGCAAAGATAAGGGGCTGGTGCCCCAAAGTTTCTAAATCATCACACGAGGGCAGGGGAAGTCACCCACGGCCCTTTAAATCTCCAGCACTTTCCATAGCTCCTGCTTCAGAGAAGGAGCTCAATAAATGCTTTCTGAATTGAGATATATTGTTACTGGCGCTATTTCCAGAACATCATGAGTTAATTAGGCTTTTGAGGACTGTGCGAATCTCACCCTTATCTTAACACTGGTTCTGTGTGGGAGAAATGTTCTTATTCTAAGATCTATCCAACAGAGAGAACTTTGTAACTCCCACTGCCTCGGTGTAAGGCGGGGGCTACCTTATTTTTGCTCCTCCTATTTCACGCTTCTTTTTCCTGTTCTGAAAACCCTGTCACAGCCAGCAAAAGGGTGTAGGACCTGGGAACAAGGCCGAGAGGGTAAAGGGAAGATGAGTCAAACATTTCCCTGATGATGGTTGACATCATAATCCCAAACTCCATTTCCAGCCCTCCAGGGTCCAGCTTCCTGTCACACTCCTTTTCCAGTCTCTTTCTGGGGACAAATCTCCCTTCTCAGTATCTTTTCCCTCAGCTTTCAGGTGCTCTCCTGCGCTCTGTAGTATGGACTCCCCTCCATTTGAGCTCCCCTTTACATTCCTGCTTCACACACTTTCACATGTACCCTCACACCAAAAGGCTCAAAACCAAACAGGAAGATGCCTCAGAGGCCTCGTGAGGCAGCAAATCTACAGTTGCTTTTAAGGCAAATATCCCTAGATTTGAAAACTTCCAAGTTCTGTCATTACCTAGCTGAGTGGCCTTGGGTAGTTTCAACTTTCTAAGCTTCCTTTTCTTCATCCTGAAATGGGACCTATGTCATGGGGTTATCAAGGGTCAAATGAGATAATGCATGTGCTATGAGGTGAATCGTGTCTCCCCAAAATTTATATACAGAAGCCCTAACCCCCAAGGGGACGGTATTTGGAGATAGGGCCTTTGGGAGGTAATTAGGTTTAGATGAGATCATGAGGCTGGGGTCCTCAGGACAGGATTAGTGTCCTTGTAAGAAGTCACCAGAGAGCTTACTCTCCCCACCACCCTTGCCTTGGTGTGAGGACACAGAAGGAAGACTTCCACCTGCAAGCCAGGCAGCTGGTTCTCACCAGGAACCAAACTGGTGAACACTTTGATCTTTCTGCAGACTTCCAGTGTCTCCAGAACTTGTGAGAAATACATTTCTGTCGTTTAAGCCAACCAGTCTATGGTATCTTGTTACAGCAGCCCGAGCTAAGAGAGCATGTAAACCCTCATTTGTTCACTCATTCATTCATTAAACAAATATGCACTGAATTACTCCCGTGTGCCATACTCTGCACCAGGAACTAGGGTTTAGCAATAAGGTAGTGAATGAAACACAGTCCCTGCCTTCATGAAGCATAAAGTCCATGGGGGAAGGGTGACAGACAACTATAAAAATAATTAACTATCAGAGTTGTGATCAATCCTGTGGAGAAGTACAGGGGACCATGGGAGCTAATGGACCTAACTTATCCTGAGAAATCAGGAATTCTCCTCTGGGGAAATGACATTTAAGATAATGAGCTAAGCAAAAGTATGAGGGTGAGGAAATAGAAAAGATGAGAAAGTTCTAAGGCAGTGAAAATGGCATGTTTGTCTTAGTTTGGGCTGCTGTCACAGAATACCACAGACTAGGTGGCTTATGAACAACAGAGATTTATTCATCCGCCCTCATGACCTAATCGTCTACCAAAGGCCCCACCTCCTGATACCATCACATTGGGGGGTAAGATTTCAACATAGGAATTTGAGGAGAACACAAACATTCAGTCTATAGCAATACTTAAAGACTCTGAGGCAGAAAAGCACTTGACCCAAATCAGGTAAAAACCAAAGTGTGGTTGAACCATAGCAAGGAAGGCAGAGCCAAAATGCAATGGGATAAAAGAGGTTGAGAGAAACTTGAAGGCCTTGATAAAGAGCCAGAAGTTCATCCTAAAAGTAAGGAAGATACACTGAGGATGTGAAGCCAAGCCATGACATTATCAGATGTGCATTTTAAAATCCACAAATGGGAGACCAGTAGTCCAACTTACCCAGCATGTATACCCTACTTCTTTTGGAAACAGCATTCATCCTTCCCTCTCTGGACAGTTTGTGGTAAACCATATCTCCCCTACTCTCAGTACAGATGATTGGGTTAAGCTGGGCACATCCCCAATTCCAAGAGTGTGCATATGACCTAGGGTGTCAAGTCAGAGAGCATGGGATACCTTGGGGCAGAGTGATTGGTTTGAACAGATACATGATTCAGACAGAACCAATGAGATTCAATACCAGAACTTTTAACATAACTATTGGGAAGAGGGGGATCTCTTTTTCTATGGATCTACTAGGAACCATGTCGCTCTTACAGTAGTAGAAACAGTCTAAGAATGATGCCAACACTGGGGGAAGCAGAACCAAGGAATGAAGCAGACATGACTTTTCCTGATGACCATGTCCTGAGTCCCCTGAGTTCAGCTACTCCTAAAAATTTCCCTGGTTTGTAGGAGAGAATAATGGATTTAGTGGACACCCAGTGGAGATGCCCAGTAGAACATAGTTAGATAGACAGGGATATTAGACAGACAGATGGATAGATATGTGGGTAGATGAATGAAGAAACAGATAAGACAGGGAGAAGAGAGAATGAGGAGAGGGAGAGGCTCAAAAGATAAGTCTTGGCAGGAAATAAAAACATTTGGGACCCATCAACTCATAGATGGTAAAGGTAGCCATAGAAGTGCCCTAGATGGCTCAAAAGCCAAGAGGTGAGGTCCCTGGGAGAGAGTGAGAAGATAAGACGATGTAGGGTGAAGGAATTACAGTGAGTAGAGATGGAGACAGGAGGAAGGACTGACAAAGGAAATTGAGAGAAACTAGTCAAAGTGGTGAGAGGCAAACTCAGAGAGTGTGGTGTTACAAGTAAAGGGAGAGAAAAAAGTAAAAGAAGGAGGTAGTAGCTGCTCATGTGAGATGCTGCAGAGATAATGTAAGAAACCAGTGTCCACTGTATTAAGGAGAACAGCAGATCCTGAGGAAGGACTCAATTTCTACAACCAGCAATTTGATAGAGACAACACAGAACCCCTTGATTAAATATAACCATTAAAAAAAAACAGTAATAAAGGGGAGCATAACTCCCCACTCCTTAAGTGTGGACCATACATAGAGACTTCCTTCCAAAGCAAAGGGGGGAAGACTAACTTTACAGTGGTGACACCTGACAAACACTGCAGCCAGCCAATCAAAGTCAACATCATGCTGACCATAAATTATGTTGATAGTATGTACCTTTGTTATGATATGATGACAATGGCACTTAACCTTTCTGATCTTCCTCCCCAAAACCCGTAAGCCCATTCTAATCATAAGAAAAACATTAGACAAATTCCAGTAGCGATGCATCCTACAAAATACCTTAACAGTACTCCTGAAGACTGCCTAGGTCATCAAGAACAAGGAAACTCTGAGAAACTCTCACAGCCAAGAGGAGCCTAAGAAGACGTAACAGCTAAAGGCAATGTGGCATCCTGGATGGGATTTTGGAACAGAAAACGGAACTTAGGTTAAAAACTAAGAAAATCTGAATAAACTATGGACTTTCGTTAATAATAATGTATCGATGTTGGTTCATTAATTTTAGCAAACATACTGTAACACGTTAATAACAGAGAAAACTTGCATGCAGTAGTGTAGGGAACATTCTGTATTATCTTCTCAATTCTCCTTAAAGTCTAAAACATCTCTTAAAAAATAAAGCCTAAGTTTTAAAAATTAGTAATATAGTAAATACTGAATTTAAAAGAGAGACAGAGAAAGCTTTTTAGTGCCAGAAGCAAAGATGAAGCTTTAAGCTTGAGTGATAGACTCATAGACTACATCATGGGGCTGGGAGGGGAAGGGTTGGGGGAATTACTGGACCAGAAGTAGGTCCCAGCAGCTAAAGGCAGGAGTTTCAATATGCTGTGATAGGAAACCTGGCCCTGGGCAGGTTCAAGGCAGGACTATGGCATCTAACAAGCAAGGGCAGCAAGACAGAAACCAGAAAAACTCTGCCCATGGGCAAAGGAAGCAACATGGAAAACTTTTCTCATGGAATCCTGGGCTGAGAAGATAAAGATCTCTGGTGAAAAATCAAAGGCCCAGGCCTACACCTTGCTTAACTGCCATATCCAAATTTACACCAAACTTGTAATACAGGAATGGCTGACCTAAGACATTAGTTGAGGGAGGAATCATTTCTAGCATATGATTTTCAAAAAAGGCAAATGGGTTGGGATCTAGCATACAGTGCCTGGAACCTCACAGAAGATGTTAGCTATTTTTCTTTTCTTTTTTATTTTCTTTTTTAAATAGATTTTATTTATTTATTTATTGGCTGCGTTGTGTCTTCTGTGGCTGTGCACGGGCTCTCTCTAGTTGCAGGGGGCTTCTCATTGCGGTGGCTTATGGAGCACAGGCTCCAGGCACGCAGGCTTCAGTAGTTGTGTCACACGGGCTCAGTAGTTGTGGTGCACGGGCTTAGTTGCTCCGCGGCATGTGGGATCTTCCCGGACCAGGGCTGGAACCCATGTCCCCTGCATTAGCAGGTGGATGCTTAACCACTGCGCCACCAGGGAAGCCCCAGCTATTTTTCTTCTTATTACTCTATCTCTGTTACTATCTAAGAAGAGTGATAGGGACAATAAAACTAACATATGATTTTGTATGTTCTAGAGCCTAATTTATTAATATTTGGATAGGGTAGATGTGGTATTAGGGAACGTGGCCTTAGGAGCAGAAATGTTTGGTGCCAGCCATCAGTACCATCTTCCTAGGTGAGAGGAAGAATTTTAAATTGCATCAGGAGCATTTTAAATTGTCTGGAGAAATTCAAATTTCTTGGTTCTCTGGGAAAACAAATAAAATGTCTTACTTAGTCTTTACTCATAGGTATAATTCCCAAAAAGAAGTTAATCTTCTCAACCCACACTGATGATTAGCACTTTTTTTTAAATTTATGTATTTTATTTATTTATTTTTGGCTGCGTTGGGTCTTTGTTGTTGTGCGCGGGCTTTCTCTAGTTGAATTGAGCAGGGGCTACTCTTCATTGTGGTGCACAGGCTTCTCATTGCGGTGGCTTCTCTTGCTGCGGAGCACAGGCTCTAGGCACGCAGGCTTCAGTAGTTGCGGCACAAGGGCTTAGTTGCTCCGCGGCATGTGGATCTTCCTGGACCGGGGCTCGAACCTGTGTCCCCTGCAATGGCAGGCGGATTCTTAACCACTGCGCCATCAGGGAAGCCCCCCCCACACTGATAATTTTTAAAATCTTTTTTAACATAAAATTGACACTATGTGTCCCAATCTTAGAGTTTGTGGTGCTCAGAGTATTACTAGTGAAAAATAGCACTGCTGCTCCAGTGCCCTAGGATTAAGGAAAGGTCGTGTGCAATACAAGTGTGTGAAAGGCCTTTGGGGAGCACCAGTTATCCTCTTCTGCTTCCACAGTCATCTGAACAACTGTGGTGACTGAGGAAGAGAGAAAGAAGGTGATCTAAACTAGAGTGGGAGCTTCCTGAGGGCAGACGCTATTCTACTTAGGAAAAGAAACAAATGCTTATATAGTATTCCAGACACTATTCTAAGCACTTTGCATATATCAACACATTTAGCCTCACAAACATCCCTATAACATAGGTACCATTTTCATTCCTATTTTACACATATGCAAACTGAGGCAAAAGGAAATTAAAGTAACTTGGCCCAAGGCCACACAACTAGGAAATGGTAGAATCAGGATTTGAGCCTAAACAGTATGTTTCCTCACCCCATGATCTTACCACTATGCTCTCCAGTTTTAAACACCAGCAGAGAAATATTCAGATCACTTCCATCTTCCCAACACCTACAACGGTGCCTAGTATACAGTTAGTGCTTTTGAAATATTAGATGACTACAGATATGAACTCATTGCTTTCATTGTTCTTTGATCATTTCACACTGTATATACATATTTAGTTCAATGTCTCCAAGTATTTTTATAATAAATCTGTAAAATCCATATGGATTTTCCTAGATTACCCTAGAATAATATCTACAGGTGCTCACCTGATTTAAACCAATGCTGTAAATATAACATATAATTTGTACTGGGTTTTCCTCACTGCCATCTTTTTTTTTTTTTTTTTTTTTGCGGTACGTGGACCTCTCACTGTTGGGGCCCCTCCCGTTGCGGAGCACAGGCTCCGGACGCGCAGGCTCAGCGGCCATGGCTCACGGGCCTAGCTGCTCCGTGGCATGTGGAATCTTCCCGGACCGGGACACGAACCCGTGTCCCCTGCATCGGCAGGCGGACTCTCAACCACTGCGTCACCAGGGAAGCCCCTCACTGCCATCTTTTAAATTCACAAATGTCTAGAGACTACTCCTAAAATCATAGGCTCATAAGATCAGAACGAAGCCCAGAAGTCATCTTGTCCACACTAACCTCCAAAACCATGCTTCAGTCTAAATCATGTGGTGCTTCCTTCTCTATTGAACATCTTTGATAATTATATTAAATATCTGTAACCATACTGAGCATAGGCAAAAATGCTGTATTATGTTCTTCCACAGCTCTTAAAGACTGGATTCTTTAAGGTCTGGGACTGTGTCTTTGCTATTTTTTTATTCCAAGCCCTTTAATATTGCCTGGAATTCAAGAGTCATTCAATATATCTTCGTCCATTAATTCTCTTTCCAATCTCTGGGGAGACATAAATCAAGTTTACTCTTTCTTCTATGTGACAGTCCTTCAAATAAGTGAAGATATCTCCACCCAAAATTTTTTCTTTGAGCTAAACATGCCCACTTACTTCAATCATTTTTCCTTCAAGAAGGTAGTTTCAAGTTCCTGACTCTTTTCAGAGGCTGTATATGCCTCTTATCAGCTTTGTTGGGTCAATAGCCATTTTATTATTTGGGGCTCAGAATCAGAAATAGTGTGATTTGACTAGTATGATAGCCAGCCTCCAGGCTGATCCCTAATGAGCCTCATCATCTGGTATTCACACCCTCCTATAGTCCGAGAAACTGAGGCCTCCCACCACTCCTATGAGTGAGCCATCCTAGTCAAGCCTTCAGATGGCGGCAACTCCAGCTAACATCCTGACTGCAACAGTATGAGAGGTATACCCTGAGAAAACCAAAATTCAAAAAGAGTCATGTACCAAAATGTTCATTGCAGCTCTATTTACAATAGCCAGGACATGGAAGCAACCTAAGTGTCCATCAACAGATGAATGGATAAAGAAGATGTGGCACATATATACAATGGAATATTACTCAGCCATAAAAAGAAACAAAACTGAGCTATTTGTAATGAGGTGGATAGACCTAGAGTCTGTCATACAGAGTGAAGTAAGTCAGAAAGAGAAAGACAAATACCGTATGCTAACACATATATATGGGATTTAAGGGAAAAAAATGTCATGAAGAACCTAGGGGTAAGACAGGAATAAAGACACAGACCTACTGGAGAATGGACTTGAGGATATGGGGAGGGGGAAGGGTGAGTTGTGACAGGGCGAGAGAGAGGCATGGACTAACATAAGGTAGATAGCTAGTGGGAAGCAGCCGCATAGCACAGGGAGATCAGCTCGGTGCTTTGTGACCGCCTGGAGGGGTGGGATAGGGAGGGTGGGAGGGAGGGAGACGCAAGAGGGAAGAGATATGGGAACATATGTATATGTATAACTGATTCACTTTGTTATAAAGCAGAAACTAACACACCATTGTAAAGCAATTATACCTCAATAAAGATGTTAAAAAAAAAAAGATCAGCATTTAAGAACATCTCTTTGCACTTAGACTACATAACAGTGGGTATAAAGATACTTCTTAAAACTTGGAGAGATCTTGATCAAAGGGATGCATATTTTATCCTGTCTAGGACTTTGGCTAACAGCCATCAACTGTCAAGATCAGCATTTCCCAATGTTTTACCCTGAGAAAATCTAGTCCTGTGAAATGCTTCTAGAGAAAAACAAAGGGAGAAGATAAGTGTTTTCCTCTTCCTTTCTTCCTTCCTTCCTTCCTTCAAAGCTGAATTCAAACTGTCTCAATAAGTAGACATCTGTTGACTTCTAGAGGTGGGGCAGGCAAGGTACAATGTGATCAGGCCTCAAGCTCCATTTCTGGATTCTGTTTATATCTGTGTGTTATATTCTTCCTCTTCTCTGCAAAATGACTGCAGCACATCCAGCCCTCATATATACACATCACACTCTCCAGAGCATGAGAGAGGATCAGTGTTCTTAAACTCCACCACCCCGCCCCCCCACCACCAAAAGTTCTGAGACTTGCTTTTATTGGATCCTCTCAGGTCACAGGCTGTTTACCAAGCCAATCATTACGCAAGGGATAACATATACTGATTGGCTTACCCTAGATCATATTTCCCTCTTTGGAGCCATAGATAGTATCAGCTTCCCTGGAATTCCAAGGCTGAAACAACAACACTACCAATGCTGTAGAAATAACTAACTGCTGTCCACTATAAATATATTTGAAAAATATTGACTTATACCTACTTCTTAATTCAAGTATAATCTTGAAAATGAAGAAGACTCCAAACCTGGAGAATAAGCATTAAGAAGAGACCAGTCCCATGAGATTTATCAGCATACCCCTAAAACTTAATATAAGGAACTGTTAGAACGTAAGCCCCATTAGGAGAAAACTTTACCTGTTTTCTTTTCCCTGGTGCCATGAAGACTGCTTGACATACAGTAAGCGCTCAAAAAATATTTGTTGAGTTAATGAAGGAACTGGTTTTTGAATCCAGGTTCTGCTCTTTACTAATCACGTGACCTCAGACAAATTAACCTCTCTGAACTTCAGTTTCCTCATCCGTAAAATGAGGATGATATCCTCTTCGCTCAGTCAAATGTAATAACATGGCAAAATGCTTATTCTGGCATAGCAGACACAATAAATGACAGTTATTATCATTATTATTCTCATCACCTAAGAAACTTCAAATTGACTTAGTTGAATAGTTCATTTAACTCAACCATCTCTCTAGATGATGCTGAGGGCTAGTCTATATGATATTGCTCTTGAAAGATTAGCATCTGCATAAACAGGTCCTGAGAAATTATGCCCCAGTATATACTATGTAGAGATAAAACTTATAGTTACTATATATGTAAACACTGAGGAATTTTAGATTTGTGTTTTCACCATTAGGAAGAAAAAGGTAGAAAAACAGGGTAGAAGCACTTTAAGTGGGGAAAGATGTCAGTAGGAAGCCCCAGACATGGAGCTCTGTGTGCTGTGGACCACAAACAGGCCTGCCTGCTTAAAGCAGAGATGTTGGTCCAGAATGTACTAGGATGGGGGCAATTAGATAGGTAACGAGGTGATGGATGGAAAATAAATTAAAAGTTATAGCTGATGATAAATGGTGATAATGTATATGCATTGATTTACCATTTCTCCCTGCTTTTTCCATCTACCTGGGGTCTCAAAGGTGAGCAACCTTCTTTCTGGAGGTGGATATGACAGACCATTTTGCAAGCACTTGAAGTCGTTCACGAAACACAAACATCTTGTGACCCGCAGCAGTCCCTTAGGATTGTGACTCACACTGCAAATCTGAGCAATGCTGTTGCTTAGGACCAAGCCAGAAACATCTGACTGCCCTACTTGATGAGTCCTTGGCATGCTAAGTTGGCAATAGGCCCTTCAAAGTCGTATCAATCAGAAAATGTCTAAGGTCTACATGGAAAAGGAAGTCTTTTGGAAAGGAAACAAGGCAGGGTATCTGAATACTACATTAAAATTTCCCTACTTCACTCTGTTTCTAGTAGATGGGTTAGGATGAAGAAAGAGTGCTCAGGCCAACTTTCTAAGGCACCTGGTTGGCTAAAGGAGGCTATTTCGAACTCTAAGCCCAAATTCCCACCAAGCCACCTTCCAATCTTGATTTGGTTTTCCAAATCTACTGCATTCCAGTCCCATTGTCAAGTGGTAAGGACTTGATTACCACTAGATAGACTGACCAAGAGATTATACAGTTCCTGAGAGCAGGGAAGTGAGACTCTGGAACAGAGTCAGCTTTCAACAAACATGTTAAATACTATGTGCCAATTACTCTGGTGGGCACTATACCCATCAGACCTTGAGGCCTTTCCTGATCACCGTCCTAACCATCACCTCAACCCTCAGTAATTTCATCTTATCTTAATGCTGCAACTGTTATTTGAATACAGTTTAAATACTGTAGACTGATGCCATTTATTTATTTTTGGCTGCATTGGGTCTTCGTTGCTGCGCACGAGCTTTCTCTAGTCGCGGCGAGTGGGGGTTACGGGGGCTACTCTTGGTTGCGTGCATGGGCTTCTCATTGCGGTGGCTTCTCCTGTTGCAGAGCACGGGCTCTAGGCGCGGGGGCTTCAGTAGTTGTGGCACGTGGGCTCAGTAGCTGTGGCTCACAGGCTCTAGAGCACAGGCTCAGTAGTTGTGGCGCACAGGATTAGTTGCTCCGTGGCACGTGGGATCTTCCCGGACCAGGGCTCGAACCCGTGTGCCCTGCATTGGCAGGCAGATTCTTAACCACTGCGCCACCAGAGAAGTCCAACTGATGCCATTTTTACTTCCAGCCCCAATTTCTCTTAAGTTCAGATCCATTTTTCCAACTACTACTATACATAAAAAATTTCTCCTTGACTGTTACCAAAGTACTTACAACTCAAAATGTTTAAAACCAAATACTTTTTCTTCTTCCTCTTCCACCCACTCCATCCACAAGCCCACCTGAAATAACGAAAAACTGCTTATCTTCCATCTGTAACCACTATGTTTGTTAATACCACCATCATTAACACAGATACCTGAGCTAGAAATCCAAATTCCCCACTGACTCATTTCTCTTTCTGTACCCACATCCCATCTAATTAGTAACCAAGGACTGTTGGTGCTCTCTTCCAAATGACTCTTGAACTTATCCTCCCTTCTCCTTTCCTGCCACCACTGATTAATGTGACCCTCTTCATCTCAGGACTGGACTTTAAGACTTTAACTGCCTCTGGTTTCTCTCTTTTCCAATCATTCCTTTACAATGATTACAATATAATCACTGCAATTTTCTGCTTAGCACCTTCAATGACTGTCCATCTAATATAGAGGTATCTCATAGTACTTCACTTGCCACTCAGACCATTTGCTTTCTAGCGCTCAGCAGCCCTTGCTGTTTCTCCCTGCTGCGTGCAGCCATTCCACCTCCACATAACAGACATCCACCTTCTAGGCCTGTGCTCACTAGCAGACCTTTGGCCTAAAAGTCTCTTCTCTCACTGCTGTTGTGGTGATGTTGTGTTGTTTTGAAGCTGACCATGTCCTACAAACAGTTCAAGGCCCAATCCCAGAATCCCTGATGCCAGCTAGAAGAAAGAATGGCTCTCTTCTCCATGGTTTCATAGATTGTTGCATTCCATTAGAATTCATCAAGGGTTGTGGTTAGATTCTGGCCATCTTTGTTACCCTAGCACCTAGCACAAGTAGGCACTCAGTAAATAATGGTGAATTGAACTGAACTGAATTTTAATAGCAACTGTAGCTCTACTTCCAGAAGTTCCTCTAGCAATATGGCCTAGACCTTATATTTAAAATTGGCCATTATTCTGACATGCTTCGCTTGTGTTTACAACTAAATACACCAAGAGTCCTGTCTGGGTAGGGGTCATTCTCTGGCCAATATAAATGGTATTGTGCTCTTTATTAGTTACGCTGTTTGGAACTCCATTAACTTGCCTGATCTCAGAAAAAGCACAGGTAAAAAGCCTCTTTTAGAACAGCAACGATGCAGTTAATTTTGGCTGCCGTTGTTCCTTTCTGAACTATGCCTTCTGCATTCATAATTAACATCTCTGTTGCCGTAGAGCACCTGGAACTGAAAAACAGTGTATAACTGAGACATGTATTAAATTCTAAATGGAGATGGCATGGCGATAATCTGTGAATAACCAAACATTGAATTAATATTTCAATAAACAATTAAATTGTTCTTTTCCTTTTCTTGTCTCGAAATGTTTTAATTTTCCCCATTCACATAAAAAAGTAACAATTTATGCCATTCAAGGGATAACAAAGAAGCAACTCTCATTCACTACATGTGAACATCTTTGAGGAAAAAGTACTATCTTTAAAAATTTGTTCAGAATTGGTAATTTTATATTTACATCTATTTTCTGAATCACATTACTTTTTCTTTTACTGATTTTAGAGTTCGATATAATTAATTGTTGCTCTAACACCAGTTATTGATGAATGGCTATTGAGGTATCAATGCTCTCAAAAGGAGATGTCAATTTTTCATAATATCTGGGAAGACAGTGGTGCTGTGTATGCCCAGAGAATGAGGGACATTGTCTTGCTAAATCAGTTTGCAGTCAATGAGCTCATCAGCTAAATCTGATGGACTGACAGAGAAACCAAACATGAGGAAGGAACTATAATACACTGACTAAGACAGTATGTTGGTTTGCCCAGAGCAAGTCAGACAAGGTAGGGCATCCAGCCAAGTCCAGAGATTCGGGGCAGACTCCAAATGAGCTCGAGCTAACAAGACAATATCTCTTGTTTTCAACCCTGTGCAAATTATGAACACAAGAGGATGTGGCCATTGTGTTATGTTCCCCCAAGCACCACTCATTTAGCTGGGGCTTGGGCAGCTACATAATACTAAAGACAGACAGTAGACGGAGGACCCCAACCTTCATCCTGGGGCCAGATTTTAGAGGGACCCACAGTGAACCAGTAACCTATTAGTTCTCCTCATTGAGCCAAGTGTCTCCCACCCAAAAAGACACTCTGATTTAGAGCCTAGTCCTGGATCTGATTTGGACAAGTCCTTTAACCTGTGAATACCTCATTGTGGAAATAACTGTTGGGGGAAAAAAAAAAAAAATCCTGTCCAGCTTATATTAATTGTGAGATCCAATGACACAACATATTTAAGACATATTTACAACATATTCTTTGTAAACTCCAAAATGCTGCGTAGAGGTAAGATAGTTGTGGTTAGGCATCTACCCAGAACACTGGCATTCTTCTTTCAATCCTGTACTTAGTACTGATTGAGCACCTACTGTTCTCAGTGACCCCAACAGACATAAATATCCTCCAGGAGCTTTCGGTCTAGCAGGGAGATTCTGACAATAAACACACAAACACAGTACACATTATACATTATAGAGTATGCCGGAAAATGATAAGTGCTATGGGAGAACAAAACAGAGCATGGTGAGGGGGTTGGGCGTACAGAGGGCACAGTAGGGGCTTTGGTATTTTTAAAATAGTGAGAAAATGACATTTGAGGGAAGACCAGAAGGTGAGGAAGTGAGCTTGTGGGGAAGAATTCTCACCAGAGGGGAAGGCCAGTGCAAGAGAGAGCCAGACAAGCAAGGAAAGTAGAGCAAGTGCGTAGGTCAATAGGAGAAGAGGGGGTCAGAGAGATAGACACGGCCAGATCGTGGAGGGCCTTTTTGGCCATTGTAATATATTCGGTTTTTGCTCTGACATGATCTGACTTCTGTTTTTAGAGGATCTTCTAGCTGCTGGGTTGAGAACAGACTACAGAGGCAAGTATAGGAGAAAAAAGCCCAGTCAGGAGACTAGACTGTGATGTGGACCAGTGTGACAGTGGTGGGAGTGTTGAGAGTGGTCAAGTTCTGGATTTTTTTTTTTTGCGGTACGTGGGCCTCTCACAGTTGTGGTCTCTCCTGTTGCGGAGCACAAGCTCTGCACGCGCAGGATCAGCGGCCATGGCTCACGGGCCCAGCCGCTCCGCGGCATGTGGGATCTTCCCGGACCGGGGCACGAACCCGTGTCCCCTGCATCGGCAGGCAGACGCTCAACCACTGCACCACCAGGGAAGCCCAAGTTCTGGATATTTTTAAAGGTAGAGCCATCAGGACTTTCCAATGGAGTAAATGTACAGAGGGAAAGAGAGGAGTCAGGAAGAGTCCAAAAGTTTGGTTCTGACTCACCAGAAGATAGAGCTGCCAGCAACAGAGATGTCTCCAAATGGAAGGGAGCTGGAACTCCCTTTTTCCCTCCGAGTTGCAGGAATTCTTCCTGCAAATGTAAAATTGTGGATAAAATTGTGACTAATTGGTGACTGCTAAAGGGACTGACCATCTCCCAGGACGTCAGTTTCTCTGGCTATAATATGAGATGGGCCAGCAAGATAATGGCAAAATTCCTTTTCAGCTGCTAAATTTGAGAACCTAGATGTTGCAAACAATTCTCGCACTTTTCAAGATTTCTTTCTGTTTTATTTCTCTTGAAAAAAGTAAGGAAATTCAATCTTTGAACATGATCTTTTTGGCTTAAAATAAAATTATTTTGTGATCCTAGTTAGAACATCAAAAAAAATAAAAGAATCTTAATAAGACAGCCTTCTTTTAAAAAAAAATTATGTCCTGCAATTGTTTATACAGTATCTTGTTCCAGGGAGGCACATGGCTAATCAGGAAACATATTTCCTATGTCATATTTCATCGGAAACCTTGCTCACAAGTTTAAATTACAGCACGCATTTTGTGTCACTGTGAAAATATTCCCTTTCACTTTAATGGTACCTGAGTGGACTCAAAATGCTTCTAAGGCTGCATGAAAGAACATTTGGCTCCTGTAGATTCTCGTTGTCTTCCCTCAATACTTTTCCATTTCCTCTTGACAACAGCACTATTGATACCATTGGTTCAGGAGAAGTCACTAGAGAAGAATGAAGACCAAGTATCTGATACTCACAGCCTGATTCTAGAGAGGAATGCAGTATAAACATACACAGATTAATTTAATTTAAATCCATGGATAATCTCTTAAACTTGTAGCCCACAAACACAGCATCTCCCCTTCTCCCACATTCCATCAGGCCTGGGGAACACCATCATCGCCATCATCATGGTTTGTATATATTGAGGGCTAACCATGCACCAGGCATTTTCCCACGGTTGTCATAGCAACTCATTTAACACCCACAGCCACCCTATGAGAAGAGTCATTATTATTTTCATTGTCAAAGGAGGGGAGATTCACACCCAGGACCTCCTAACCCTATGCCCAAGCTCAATAGTGCAGTGAAAGGGTTGAGGCTGGGATGGAGCAGAATGCACACACACTTACTTCAGTGCATTGTCTCATTGCTATCATTGTCTGTCTTATAAGCCCTTCTGCTGGAGGGCACAGGCCAAAATTTATGTTTGTATCATCACCATTTGGCAAAGTAGTTACCCATGAACAGAAAGCCCTGTGAAAACTCCACGATGAGTGAGACCTAAGCTATCTTGTTCTCCTGGTTTCCCCAGCGGCCTAAAGCAGAGCCTGGCATACTGTAGGCACTCCATAAATGCTCACTGAGAAAATGGATGGAAAGACGATCCAGATGGGAGTGAAAAAAACTGGCGGCAGAAAAGAAGGGGACTCCAGGAGCCATTGCTCCAGAGCCCCGCCCGCTTAGCACGTCCACCTTTAAACGTGAGGTTCCCTCCTCCCACCCCCACCCCTCCCTCACTCTGAGGTCGCAGGTTCCAAGGCTCCATGCAGACAGAGGAGCTTGCCCTGCGGTGGATGCCCACTGCGTAAGCAGGAGCGAGCAGCCAAGAGGCCCGGCCCGCGGGAGAAGCCACGCCCCGCGCACCCACCCCACGCACGCACGCGCTCTCAAATGCCAACTTCTCTCTCTCACACACACACACACACATATATACACGCCCTCTTCCACATCCACACTCGTACTCAAACGTGCACACTCCCCAGTCACACCCTTCACAGACACCCTGGCAGGCCCGCACACACACCTGCTTCCACAAACGCACACACTCATGGGACCCCACGCTTCTCACACACTCACATTCACACGTCCTCTCACACACTCAGCCTAATTCTCACATTCATATATCCACACACTCCTATAGTCACACGCACACTGATGCTTACAACCCCCCAAACTCCTAAACACCTACTCTTCACTTTTACACTTACACACACGCTACTCATATTCACACTCTTCACCTCTTCACACACTTGCTGATATACACATTCACATCATACACACCCTCCCGCACGCACTCATTCTCACGCTCACGCACGCTCACCCCCTCACTGTCTCACACGCTCTTGCGCACACACAGAATCGCACTCGGTTCCCCCGCCCTGCACTCACGCTCGCGCTTGCGCATCTGCCACGGCGAGGCCGCTGAGCGGAGCGTGAATGCCGCCGGTGTGCTTGGAGTTTGGGGGCTGTTGCTGATGGAACCGTTTTCAGGCTGTGGGTTCAATGAGATCTCTTAGAGCCGCTGCGTTTTCCAGTAAGATATGCTAGGCAGGGACAGGGGGAGACCGAGACCCAGAGAGGGCGACAGACACAGGTAGGTGTAGGTTGCAGTTCTCCCGCGGTGGCAGCCAGAACGCCGGGAAGGGGCAAGGCACGCGGTGAGCGCGGCAAAATCTCAGAGCCTATTTACCCCCAACTAGGGATTGGCCTCGCGGGCCTCTTGCAACTTCTGCCTCCGTCGGCTTCACCCAGACCTGGAGAGAGGATTGACTGAGCACGGATTTCGGACAGCCCCTGGCAGAGCAGCCCTGTTCCCGTGCTCAGTCCCTGTGACCTACAGGACATAGCTCAGGAAGCTGTGGGCTAGGGTGAAAAGGGGGACAGGGTCAGCATTAGAAAGTCCTCAGTTTGAATTCTCCCTCTGCCATTTCTAAGCTGTGTGGCCTTGAACAAGTTGCATAACCTCTCTGAGCCTCATTTTTCCTATCTGTAAAATGAGGGATTAGTCATTCAATAAATACTTATTCCACTCCTAATATATGTCACCTCTGAGCTGGATGTTTTATATACACTGGCGAATAAACAAAACAGACCCAGTTTCTGCCCAGTGCAGCTTGCAGTCAACTGGGGGAGGTACTCAACCAGCACTGAAATAAACCTGCAGACATACATAATTGATTATGAGGAAGGCTTTTGAAGTAAAAGAGTAAGATTTTTTTACACCTGCCCAAATGTCTTTCAACACTTACTATGTTCTGGGAGCAAGTGAATAAAAAGAGTCACATTCCCTATCTCATCCCAATTCCAGTCTGCCTTTTCTGTCATATGGGCCACATTAGACTGGCCTTTGCTATCTTTAATATATAGGAAAACCACATTAACCAAGGAGTGGACAATAAACAAATGAGAAATAATAAAAGTACCTACCTCACAGGGTCATTGCTAGAAATAAATGATGCATTAAAGGCTTAACTCATAGCTGGGCACATGGTAGGTGCTCCACTACTATATATAAAGTAGATAACTAATAAGGACCTACTGTGTAGCAGAGGGAACTCTACTCAATACTCTGTAATGACCTATATGGGAAAAGAATCTAAAAAGCAGTGGATATATATATACACATATATAACTGATTCACTTTGCTGTACACCTGAAACTAACACAACATTGTAAATCGACTACACTCCAATAAAAATTGTTTCTAAAAAACACAGTAGGTGCTCAATAAATGCTAGATATTTTTAGGAGACAGTATCGCCTAGTGCCTAAAACTTCAGGCTTCCGCATTCTACAGACAGGATCTGAATCCTGGCTGTGTCATCTCTAGCTCTGTGACCTCAGATAAGCCTTTGAACTTCCATAAGACTCGGGATTCTCATCAGAGAAACAACCATAAAAATAGTGCTTTATCTGGTAGGGCAGTTATGCAAATTAAATGAGGTTTTGTGGGCAAAGGCTCCTGGTTAAGGGCAAGGCGCACAATGAGAGCTCGGGAAATGATGGCTATGAGGATTCTCATACCCTCCTGTTGCCTCCCCTGTAAACCAAGTCAGCAAAGCTGGAAGGTTTCTCCAGGCCAAAAGAGTCTTGAAATCTGGAGCTCAGTCCCAAGTGGGGACTAGCAGGATGGAGCTCGAGGCCTTTGACCTGGATGGGGAACAGGAGGTGGCGAGGCTCTCCGGCCAGGCCCAGGTTGACGGTACGCCCAGAAACCGAGGGCCAGAGAAACGCCCGGATGGGTGGCTCTAGGATGCGGACGCCAGGCTGCGGAGGAGCCTTTGCCAGGGGCGGAGAAGGGATTGGGCAGAGGCTCCGGCTCCCTGGTTACTCATTAGGAAACCCGGGGCTCTGGTACCTCATTCCCAAGCCTCAGGACCCATGGAGCTGCAGGTCGCAGATAATAACAAAAACAAGAGACGCCACAAGCTCTTACCAAGCACCAGGCCAGGTGCTAGGCAGTGCTTAATTCTTCTACCCTCATTTATCTAGATTCGAGAGCTGTGTGCATTTTTCCTAGTTCGCAGATGCGGAAACTGAGATTCTTCTACCAGTCTCCCCGGCCTCGTTTCAGTTTTTGCAGTTAGCCAAGAGAAACTCTTCTCGGCTTTTGTGCGCACCCTTCGGTGTCCCGACACATTCCCCATCCCCTCCCCGCAACCCCGTCCCAGGCCGAGGCTACCCGGTTGTCTGGCAGGTCACTTCAGCCTTCGGCTTTATCCACTCCCAGAGCCTTGAGGGCTTTACTTTCATATTCACACGACTTTTTGTGATTCACCAGATCTGAGTTGACTTGTCGATTCTTTTGATGTACAGGAAGCACCCAGGGGGACGGGTCTTGTGCAAGGGAACTCCCTGGCACCAAACTTGGCATATAGTAGGCACTCATTACACACTTTCAACAACTATCAATTGTTGAATGAGGCTCAGAGGGGTTATTATCTTGGATAAATGAGGGTAGAATTTGTTATTTCTCAACTCTCACCACCTTCAGGACCACATAGAAAGTGACCCATGCTTTTTGTTTTTAAGTTGTGTTCTGGCCACACACCATTAAATCAAAATCTCTAGGGCATCCGTACTCTCCAGGAGATTTTTGTAGATGACCGAGGTTGAACACCAGAAAGGCCAGATTGCTAAAAATTATAAAGGTTCGCTCTCTTTTTTGTAACAATTTTTTTATATATAAAAAATTGTCTTGAATCCTATTACTAAGCAGCTATTTCAGCAAACTTAGGCCAAGGGAAGTGGAGAATTGGTGCTAATTCAGCCCTCCCCTTACACTCCCAGCTACCTGATTCTAACCCAAAACCACCAACTTTGAAAAACGTAGATTTTTTTAAAAATGGCAAGCGCCGAGAGAGAATGGGAGAAGGAGGGCGGTGCAGCATTTGCTTCAATTATCCGGGTAATTGTTCCCCACCTCAGACCATTGTTAGTAAAGTGAAACAATATTCTATTGGATACAGTCTCGGCCTTTTCAGGCTTGCTCCCTGCAGTGCCTAGCACACGCTGGGCACTGAGTTGGTGCTCAATAAATTTTATTCTGATGACAGAGAGGAGCTTTAAGGGTGGGGTAGGGATGCCTTGTTAGGCTTAAGGATTTGGGACTGGGCGAATATTAATTAAGGGGAAGGGGGGAGCAGAAAGGCTGTGTGGTGGGGACTGGGTGCCATCAAAACTCTGTTCAGAAGGCTGTTCCTGAAATTCTCAGCCAAGCTCCTCACTTCTTTCCCAGAACCTTCCCCCCCCCTTCCTCTCTGAGGGCCGAATTGAACTCTTGTGCCTGTGGTGAGCACAAAGGCGAATTCAGGTTTCTCAAAGGCCCGTCGGTTCTGAATAAACACTGGGGAGAAGCAAGATCATTTCTCGGTGGTGGCTGAGCCCAAGGCCCGCAGCCTGCCCTCTCCATGGACCGGCCTCCCCCGACCATGGATTAAAAGTAACAGTACTGGGGCAGCTGAAGGGGAAGCCAGGACCTGAGTCCCTCACCGCTCAGCCAGCGCAGAAATGTGAGGGCTGACTCCCAACTGCCCCTCTTTCATCCCGACTCGCGCTTTTTCAAGAGTTTGGGTTCCCTAAGAGTGTGTATTTGCTAATTGCAGCCTTGGCTTTAATGAGAGTCTTTTAACTCCCCCAAGCCCGTTTGTAGGTTACAGCCTTATCTGGGGACCCCGTTTTCCACCCTGGCTACATATCCTGTGAACAATTGCCTCTCTGGCTCCTGAAAAGAGAGCGAGCGCCCCATTTCTGCTGAATGCACGTCTCGGTTCATCCAAAGCTGGCGGGCTTTTGACGGCCACAATGCAAGTTACGCCCAAAGAGTGTCTCTTTGGTCATATCGACAATGCTTGGCTTCACGTTTGCAAGTTAAACGGGCAGAACCCCAGCTGAAACTCCCACGCCAGACACTGGGACATTTCCCTCCACCCTGATCTGAGCAGAACTGGGGAATGGGTCTGAGCAGCGGGAGGAAAGAATGCGAGCGGGAAAACAGTCCTGATTCTCAGCCACCATCTAGAGGAAGGGAGGGGCTGGAGGGGAAGGACCATTTTCTCTGGTATTTTTCTCTCTTACTTAAATATTCTTTTCATTTTGCTTTGTTGGCAGCTTTACCCAAACAACAACAAAAATCAAATGAGAGCATTTTCTCCTTGTCTTCACCTAGGTAGCTGCTTTCCTCCAGCCCCTGAAAATGTGACTCCTTCATAAAATCGAAATTTATGATTATTCAAATGTTGGGGACTGTGAAAAAAGAGGAAGAAAGAGAGAAAATTAATATTGCAGCTGTTCTTCTGATTAATGAGAGATAATTGCTCATGAAAAGTCACCCCTGTGGCATTTTGTTGTCTCCTGGATCTTTGTTCTTTTCCACTATTATTGAGGACTTTCTTGAAGACTAAGCAGTTCTTTTCAATTTTTGGGTATTCAGAAAGGGTTGCCTGGTTACAGAGAATGGGGAAATCTCTGGCTATATCGGGTAAGATGTGCCACAGACAGCAATATCACAATGCCACTCAGAGAAAAGGATGGATACAAGTTAACGATGCGCTTTCAATAAAACATTCATAGACTTGTTCACGCTTTGATAATGACCTCATTAAAGGGAGCTGGGGGCAAGTAAGTCCTGTCTCCTGTTTGTGTTCGGCTAACAAAACCCAGCTTTGAGATCATTCATTGCTTTGGAAACTAATATGAAATCAATGTAAGAGGAGCAAATAAATCCAAGGCGGCCCCGCCAACTCCCGGCTGTCCCGCCCTGCTCGCGGTCTCCTCTGTTTGGGGCGGGAGAACCGTGTGGGCAAATGCTGCAACTGAGAGGGAAAAAATGGACTTGGGGTGGAGGGGGCGAAGCTTTAGGGGGAGCAGAGGGAGGGGCAAAGTAAGACTTCGAGCCAGAGAAAAACAGTAAGCACATCAATGGGTCAGAACTCTAGGGTTGCGGAATAAGTAAGGTTTAGTCCACGCCCTTTATTTCCCTGTTTTTGCCTGTGAAAAGAAACAGGAAGAGAGAGAAGGAAGAGGAAAATGTGCGGTTCAGATCCGGTGTGATCCCAGATGGGGGAAAGTACTGGGAGACTTTCTGAAAGGTATATCCAAGAATTCGAATCTCAAGGTTGGGCTGCGAGGAGACTGCTCATCCAGACTCAAGCTGGAGAGTCCAGAGGCAAGAAGGTGGTGCCTCTGAACTGCTTTGATTTTTTTTTCCTCAGTTGAGGGTAAGGGTGGGGTGTCCTGACTGGGCAAGGCTGGGGGATGGTGGGGACAATTCCTGTTACCTTCACATTTGTGACATCATAAAAGACAAAGCAAAGCCATCTCTGTCATCCCCAGCAAAAGGGGGAAAAAAATCAAAGGATTCCCCCCCCCTTTAAAAGAACTAATTTTCTCCTTGAATTATGAAAGTAATGGCTTAGGTAACAGCCTGTACTCTGTACCCAACTGCTTAATACCGAATAAATCCTTCCACGTGGCTCCCCAAGTCGTGGCAATTAGAGCTCATTATAGGCTCATAAGAGCTCTCATTTCAGGGATTACTTAATGGACGATGAAATTTTATCGGACAGAATCACTGAGAAATAAAATTGGGTGTTAGCGGGGGCACCATGGGGGCACGCCGATGGTGTGCCCAGGGTCCCTTTCTGCTCCGAATGGGTTGGAGGCGCTGCAGTCCTGGGGGAGGGCAGGTCTGGGCAGGGCCAGCCGCAAAGCTGTCCACAGGGTCATTGGGCAGGGGAACGATGGCAAGGCACATGGGGTTGGGGAGCTTCTGAAGACGGGGCTGGAGTGAAGGAAAGGGGGAGGGGGGTGGGGAGAGAGACTGAGAGATCCAAAGAGAACTGAAGAGAAGAGTCTCAGAAGAGACTCCAATGTGGAACGTGACCCCAAAATACTTGCTCTTGGTGGGCTCAAGCAGTTAACCCAGTATCCTAATAGACAAATTTCTTGGTCATGGTCTGCTTTCAGCCTCAGTCTGGCCCCAAGCCGCTACTCCTCTCGCAGCCCTAAGTAACCCTACGGGCCTCTCACTTTTCTCAAAATTCACCAGCACACCAACCGGAGGTTTCTGTAGGCAGACATAAATCGAGTTAGATGCTCAAGCATCATAATTAGGATTCTCTAAAATAAAAGGATCCTCACATAAGCACAGCTCCCAGCACATTAGCATAGAAGTTCTTCCCAAGAGCAGAACTAGAACCACTGCAGGTCAAAGTGAATAAATACATATAAATATATATTATATAAAATTTTAAGTGAAATGTATATATACACTTGCAAAGTCAACAGGGAAATCAAGGCACCTGTTTGGACAATTTAGGCCTATACAAACATCCTGCCATTAAGCACCTCCCAATGGTTGAGCTCCCAGTTTTCTT
The DNA here is from genome assembly GCF_008692025.1 of Phocoena sinus. Lineage (NCBI taxonomy): Eukaryota > Metazoa > Chordata > Mammalia > Artiodactyla > Phocoenidae > Phocoena > Phocoena sinus. The sequence continues at coordinate 74,918,375 of NC_045767.1, forward strand.
TCTGAGGCTGGAATGATTCGGGAACTGCCCGGATTCTCCCATTGTGAGCGAGGGCAGGCTGGGCCAGGCAGGCTGGGTTGAGGCTGAGCGCCTGCGATGGCTGCAGCAGCAAACCTTGTGGTACAAAAGTAGTTACAGCTGAGCTGCCCTGCGTTAAGCCCTGAGACTCCTTAATTGTTGTCACAAGATGTTGGATTAGCACATTTCTGGAATAGCTGTCTGTTTACACTCTGGAGACCCACCGTCCACTAACCGCTTTCTAATTGAATTCTAATCACATTCAAATAGCTCAATAACCAGCCTCAGCTGCAATTCATAAAACTTTAATTGCCATCCATAAATCCTGGGCTCCCCAGAGCGGGGTCGTCCCTACAACCCAATTACACTTCTCTAGCAGGCAAGAGAGACGGTCACAGAGATGGAAAGGGGGAAGGAGAGAGGACAGAGAGACAGCCATGTCACCAGCTGAGAAGCGGATACTCCCCTAGGATTTGGGCCCTTGGTTCTCACAGGTGGAGGGAGTCCCGTCCCCAAGTTTCTCAGCACCCTTGTTATCTCAGGCCTGAAGTTTGCTGTTCGGGGGAAAGGATTGGACTTGTAGCTGTTGCTCACCCTCCCTGCTCCAGCCAGATTTTCCACAAGGAAAAAGAAGAGAAAGCTGTCACTTCTGCAGCCTTGCTTCCCCAGAAAGATCAATAGCCCTTAGGTGGGCAGCCACCCTCTCTCACCAGCCACTGGTGCACCAGTCTTCCACCGCCACTCAGAGAGGTTTCCTTTACCAAGCCACTTCTCCCATCCTGAGGCAGGATTCACTGAGCGACTCAATTCCCTTCAAAACCTTTATGGGCTTTAAAAGGCGTGCATAGGGGAGAGAACTTCCTGGTTAGCTGCCTAAGCAGGAGGTAGCAGGACTCAGAACGAAGGCTGCCCTCAACCCCTGCCCAGTCTCCGGAAGGGCCGGGATTTGGTCCTCTCCCCAAAGTCCTTGAGATGGAGTTTGTAGGACTGGTCTGCAAATGCAGCAGTGGGACCGCTCGGAGAAAGACAAGAGCGTACCTTCAATGTCTCTCTTTGCCAAGGGGGGTGGTTTCAGGTTAGAAAGAGGCACAAGGAAGGGTCGTTGATCTGAGTGGCCCCAGAAGGCCCCAAGTGCAAAGGCATTTTAGAACTTCCCAAGCATCAGAATGAAAAGCTCCACTTCTGAGCTGGGAGGCCTCTCTGCTATGCCCCCCGGATCCCTCACCAGCCAACCACCTGAATGACCTTGGCCAGTTCCAAAGCTAGGGGACTCTGTGTGTGAGTGAGTGTGTGTGTGTGTGTGTGTGTGTGTGTCCGTCCGTGTCCCAAGCTGCGCTCCGGGACTGGGTCCCTGCCAGCCCACCGCCACACAATCCTGTTCTAAACCGTAGGCTTCACACTAGGCCGTGACTTATCCGCGGCTGGCACAGAAGAGCAAGGAGCACTAGGCATTCCTATTAGAAAGGCCTCAAAGTCCCCACCTGGTGCGATCTGTGGCCGGAAGCGAGGAAGAGTTGGGCTGGGGCCCAGGCTAGGGAGAGGGGTGGGATGGAGGATGCAGCTCTGCGATTTCTCGGGAAAGCGTGGAGAAAGAAGGGGAGGAGGCCGGCCTCCCCGCGAAATTAACAAAACCTACACTTTACAAAGTCTCCCCCATCCCCCTCCTCCGAATTCTTCCCCGCCGCGCACCCGCCCCTCCTCGCCGCTTCTGTTGTGACTCGGGCAGCCTATCCCGAGGGTGGGGAGCTGCCGAGGAGCCTGAGACGAGCGGTACTCCGCAGCATCACGTGTCGGGGTGGGGGCTATAAAATCCCGGAGCCTGGGCGTCGGGCGGGGGACGTGAGGACCAGCCCTCTCCAGGGACCCCTTTGTTCGCAGCCCAGACGCCGACACCTCCGCGTCCCCAAGGGCTTGACCGCCTGCGTTCGCGCCGCGCCTGGGGCAGAGCTCAGGACAGGAGAGGGGAGGGGGCGCCACGGCCGGCCGGGCCCTCCAGCCACCCACCCCTCGCGACATGTCGCGCTCCTTCTATGTCGACTCGCTCATCATCAAGGACTCCTCACGGCCCGCGCCCTCGCTTCCTGAGCCGCACCCCGGGCCAGATTTCTTCATCCCGCTGGGCATGCCATCCCCGTTGGTGATGTCCGTGTCCGGGACGGGCTGCCCGTCCCGCAAGAGCGGTGCGTTCTGCGTTTGCCCGCTCTGCGTCACTTCGCACCTGCACTCCCCTCGGGGGCCCGCGAGCTCCAGCTGCGGGAGCGCAGGGACCGGGAGTGCCGGGGCCGGGGGTGGCGGGGCGGCGGCAGCCGCCGGGGCGTTGCCCCTGCTCAAGAGTCAGTTCTCTTCGGGTCCTGGGGACGCACAATTCTGCCCGCGTGTGAGCCACGCGCACCATCACCACCACCCTCCGCAGCACCACCATCACCACCACCAGCCCCAGCAGCCCGGCTCGGCTGCAGCGGCGGCGGCCGCGGCGGCCTTGGGGCACCCGCAGCACCACGCACCTGTCTGCACCGCCACCACCTACAACGTGGCGGACCCGCGGAGATTCCACTGCCTCACCATGGGTAGGGCCGGGTTTCTGGGCACCTACGCGCTGTGCCTTCCTTGCCCGCTCCCGGGAGCAAACTTTCCGCCTTCAGGGGATGAAGTGGGATCCTGGGGGCGGGGTAGGGAGGGAGGAGGGGCTTTTAGTATAACTGTGGAGTCGTCCCCAGAAGTTCCACGAAGGTGGGAGTTAGCCTTCTCAGCCTCTCCAAGCAGCCTGGTGAGCTTCACTCCCGGTATCTGGTGCCCGAGTCTTGCATAACATTGGGGCCTTTGGGACTTCGAACTTGAGGGCTGAGAAATCGGAGGTTAACTGACTGAGGTCCGGGGTCGGTGTATTTGTACTTAAGTGTGGCATTCCGGCGTCGAGGCTGGCTGGGTCATTGCTTTGGGCTAAGCCTGCCTGCCTTTCCGCTAGGCTTGAAGGGAGACGACCGGACAATGCAACCCCTCCCCCGCCCCCCACTTTAATCCTCTGACTTTACGTCCCGAACATCAAAGGCCTTCACTTGCTTTGGGCGTCCCTGTCCTTCCCGGTTAAGTAACGATGTGTCTTGAAATGAGAAAGAGTAAGAGATGGATACAGGTATTTGGTTGAGCTTCACGGGTGAGTCCCTGCGAGGCATCCTTTCCAAGGGATGGCACGTGGGGTGGGAGCGCCTCCCCACATCCACCCCCGAGAATTACCTCTCTGCCCTCTCTTGGCCCATCTGCAGGGGGTTCGGAGGCCAGCCAGGTACCCAATGGCAAGAGGATGAGGACGGCGTTCACTAGCACGCAGCTCCTGGAGCTGGAGCGGGAATTCTCTTCCAATATGTACTTGTCTCGACTCCGGAGGATCGAGATCGCCACGTACCTGAACCTGTCAGAGAAGCAGGTGAAAATCTGGTTTCAGAACCGCAGGGTGAAGCATAAGAAGGAAGGGAAGGGCACACAGAGGAACAGCCACACGGGCTGCAAGTGCGTCGGCAGCCAGGCGCACTACGCGCGCTCAGAGGACGAGGACTCCTTGTCGCCGGTCTCGGCCAACGATGACAAGGAGATTTCCCCATTATGAGGGAGGGCTGCCCCACCTCTCCCTACACGCTCCCGTAATCCCTCCCCCACCCCCTACACACACACAACGCGACGCGGCAGGCACCCAGGGGCCAAAATCCTTGGCCTTTCGGTTGTTCTGCCTGGAGAAGGTGGAGACAGGTATTCCCGGGGGCTTACATGACGGGCCTGACACTTCTGTCTCCTACTTGATCTATTTGTTTGGGACTCCACTCGCAGTTATAGATCATTTTTTTAAAATGTAAATAATCTAGATTCAACTAAGTCTCGTCATATAACAAAGAAAAAAGGGTTGGTTTAAGTTTAAAACTGTATGTGGGTTTTTGAAAGCGCATGTCATTTCCCTTTCCCTGTCTTTCAGAACCTGATAAGAACACGGGGTTTCTTGATTCTTTTTGTTTTGTTTTGTTTTTAATGAAAGTACTGAATTGCAAATAACTTAGAAAATTAAACCCTGTAGGTCTTGCTTTCTGAAAATTTGCCTGGGGAGAGTTTAAAATCCAAGTCACTGGAAGTCTCCTTGTGAATAGTTTTATATAAAATTTATATTTATATTTATTTAAATAAATGAAACAAAATCAAGGTTTTAAATTTGTGATGTTTGCTTTCTCCATCTTCCCCCATCTTTCTCTCCCCCTTATGGACAGGGAATAAAAGTGTCTGAGAATTTAGAGCAAAGTAATGACTATAACTTGGTAATGTGGGTCTCTTGGTTGAGGGAGTTTGTGGCTCTATAGGATTTCTGTGTCACCGAAATTTCTGCCAAGAAGACACCTTCCGTCATGATGCTGTCTACCAGGTAGTACTCCCCATTCTTAAAATAGCTCAATTCCTCACAATTGACAGGATACATCACTCCATTTAGAGTGACACTGACAATTAATGACAGGCAAACCTTTAAATTTATTTAGCAGGAGAGGGTGAAAATCCCTTACCTAGTATTTATTTTCTGTATCAGTCCCTCCTCCCTTTCTTTCCTTCTTCATCTCTCTCAGTACTAAAACCTGAATTATGTAAAGGAATCTGAATAGTAGGAATTGTTTTAGGAAGGGCAACAATTCATCAAACAGGTTTGAAGCAAACACATGCAAAGTTACAAATGATGCTACAAGTGACTAGAAACAATACCGTTTTTCCAAGTTTGTCTAGCTAAGAAATTAGCTGGTTTCCACCACTGCTGAGAAAACAAAAGTTCAGGAATAGGGAATTATTTTGTCCAAAGACTTATATTCTCACTTTTCCAAAACAGCTCACAGGTGCCTTCGGACTTCTGGGTTTTTTCTCTGGTCTCCCTAACTTTAACCTAAATTAGTTCCTTTCTAGTCCCTCTCTTCCCATCACCTTGCAGAGTGCATTCGCGCAATCCTGGCCCTGGAGAAGACTTACTTTGGCTTTGCCCTCAGCAAGGCAACCTGGCTCTCTCTTTAGCACAGCTAGGTTCTGTTCTTTAAGGGAGAGAGTGAAGCTGGAAACATGGAAACTAGGAGATCTCATTCCCTGCAATCTCATTCCCTGCAAGCTGAGTTCCACAAACACCCGCTGGGGTTGTTTTTGATTATTTTCTCTAAAGATGCCACCTAAAAAGTCCAAGCCATAGGAACTGTTTACAACACACATACTCACACTTCTTTAGGTCTGATTTACTTTAGGTCTGTAGGAACTGAAACCTCACCAGGTGGGGTTAGGCTCTAGTATGGGTTTCCCCGCCCAGACACTCCCTCACTCTCACTCCCTCTCTCTCTCTCCCTCTCTCTCTCTGTCTCTCTCTCCCTCTCTCTCTCTCTCTCTCTCTCTCTCTCTCTCTCTCTCTCTCTCTCTCTCTCTCTCTCTCTGTCTCTCTCTGTCTCTGTCTCTGTCTCTGTCTCTGTCTCTCTCTCTCTCTCTCTCTCTCTCTCTCACACACACACACATAGACACTCCTGAGGCCCGTCGTCATCTCTCATTCTGGTGCTGGCCAGGGCAGGCAGGGGAGAGGAGAGGCTGGACGGTGCGTACTGAATAGGGAGCTGCCGCCGCTTTGTGCAGTGACCTGGGCCCGATCCTGTGCAGCAGTCACAGACATCTGACTTGCTCCTGGCCCCGGGCCTGGGAGGCTCAGGCTCTGGATGGCCCTCTCTCTTTCACACACAAGCAGAGCTTTGGGCCCCCTCGCCCTGCCCACCGCGAAGGAGAAGGGGCGCTGACCACTGCCTTTTCCAAAGATTCCGTCTCCCTCCTTCCCAATAAACAGGCGTCTCCGGGCACCGGTACAGGGCTGGGAGGAAGGGAGTTTCGTAGCACAAAGAACTGGCAGCTAAGGAAGAATTCCTTCACAGGAAATAACAAGAAGGCCAAAGAGCCCCTGCCCAAAGCGAAGCCTCATCTGAGAGGTGGACAGGCAACCCCGTCCCCTACCCATCCACTCTCAGCCCGGCCACTCTGTCGTCCCGCACTCGGGCCTGGCCCTCCCCAAGTCCCTGCCCAGTAGGGACCAGAGCATCTGCACGTCTCCTCGCTACCCGCACCCAGGCCCTGCGCCCAGAGTGCTGAGCCACCCGCTTGCCACACCGATGCTGCACTCGCCCAGCTCTATGGCCCGGCAACGGAGATGCGGGGCCAGCCCTCCGTGCCTGGTTTGGGGTTGGCTGCTCGGTACCTTTCCTTCCTGTCTTCAGGGAAATTCCTTAGGGAAGAGAGGAGAAACAGTGAATCCTGCACCAGAGGCAAAAAGATTGAGGCAAAGACGCTGGACATTCTCCAAAGAAACGTTCTCCAGTGAATCTTCTTGTCACTTTCAGAGTGAACCATGAAGTCTCCTTGTCTCCTATTTTACACGTCCCCAACGCCCACCCCCCCCAAAAAAAATCAGTTGATGTTTTTGAAGATTGGGAATAAGGTTTTGGGAATCTGTCTGATTTTAAAGGCCCACAGTTTCATCTTAGGGTAAGAACACCTAAGCCAACACTCAGATGTACAAATATTCTGTTAAACAATCTTGATATCAAACACTCTAAGAGAAGTGTTCCCAGATTTATTAAAAGAGGAATGTTTAAGATGTGTGGAGTCACGCTTGACTATTTCTATCTGGGAAGCACTAGATGCTAGTTTTTCAATACGCCCCACTTGAAACACAGAACTCTGTTCCTCCAAAACATGGCCTCTTAGGGGCCTATACCCACATGATGGAAAGAGAGAAAGAGAATAAAAATGAGAATTAAAAATCAGGACCTTGCTCCATTAGGAGAAAAGAAGTGAGCAGCAGGAACCATTAGCATGGATGAATCCACCTCTTTAAACAGGAAAAGAGCTGGGGGCTGGGGAGGATGGACAGCGGGAAGAATAACCTCCTGCCATTGTGCCCTGACCCAGTCCAGAATTCCCAGCAAAGAGGAGGAGCAGAGACCTTTCCCCTTCACCCTCCCACTCAGTGACCAACCCAAGCCCAAGGCCAAGGGTCTAACAATGACGGTGGCACACAGCAAGGCTTCTTTTTTTTTTTTTGGCGGTACGCGGGCCTCCCACTGCTGTGGCCTCTCCCGTTGCGGAGCACAGGCTCCGGACGCGCAGGCTCAGTAGCCATGGCTCACAGGCCCAGCCACTCCGCGGCATGTGGGATCTCCCCGGACCGGGGCACGAACCGGTGTCCCCTGCATTGGCAGGCAGACTCTCAACCACTGCGCCACCAGGGAAGCCCCAGCAAGGCTTCTTGATTGCAAACCATGCCCAGGGCAGAAGGGACCCAGCAGCCCATCCCTGGGGTGTTCATGGCCCCAGGTGATAAGAGACCCTGGTGATGGTAGATCCCACCTCCTCTCCTAATTCTGAAGTGGCCATCATAGTTTACTGCCCCCTCCCAACCCCCCACCATATCCCCCCCCCAAGGATATCCATAGATATTTTAGGAGAAACAAAAAGTTGGGGCTGTGAAGTCTTTGACTTTCTGGCTTCCTCCTCCTTCCCCTCACCCCCACTCCTCACCACTGCTGCCCAGTTACATCTAATCAGGATTAGAAATGCAGTTTGCTTGGCCCACCCTGACTGTGATCAGAGAATTGCCAGAAGGGTGATTGTTCTAACTCAAAGTGGTCACAGAGGGCAACAGGGTCTGTGTGTGTATGTGCATGTACACAAGTGTGTGTGTGGACTCTTGGTGGTGTTAATGTATGTGGGAAGAAAAGAGTTATTTTCACTAGAATTTTTTTCTTATTTTTTTGCTTCGCACTTCTATCTTTCGTGCAGTTTCCACTCATTTTTCATGGCACTGCTTGGGAGATTTCTTTGAGGGAGGCAGGAAGAGGCTCAGAGTTGGGCTAGGGGAAGGAGCAAAAAGCTGAACCTCAGGGAAGACTGTAGTGAGCTCTGGGTAAGATCTCAGGTCCAGGCTTAAGGGTGTAAGAGAGACGGAGAATGACACTTCCAATAGAACCTATTTGCTAGAGGAAATTGGGTTTAAAGGAGCAATCACTGCTTTAAAAGGAGCTCCTCCCATCCTCTCCAAACACAGCCTAAAGCTGTCCTAGACATGAATGCAGCTCAGTGCATCAAAGCAATTGTTCCTATTTTCATTATTCACAGGGAATCTTTGAATGTACCTGTTAAGGTGACAGACCTCTTAAAAGGGAACATTTTTTTCCATGCAATTAAATGGTGCATTTACTAGGCTTCTATTAACATAATTTAATATAAATCTATTTTATAAATCTTTAGGCTCACATTACCGAAAACTGAGCATCTCTGAAAAAAAAATACCTATGTCTCTTCCCTAAATTAGATGGAATAGAATCCAAAAACTTGCTATTCTAAGCCAGCTGGAAATATTAAAAGTAGAGGAATTTTTTGTATTGTCTTTTGTTAATGGTGGAGGTATGAAGAAAAGAGTCAGCTTGTCTCACAGAAGATGAGAAATTCCACGGGAAGGCAGGGCTTCTCACCCAAGGGCCTGGCACTTGGAGAGGTTAACACAGGCTAGAACTGGAACAGGAGCTTAAAGAGATCTCTTAGGAACAGAGATGAATCAGAGCTCAGATGAAAAAACAACAACCAACCCTGACTCATATGTGGAAGCAAGTTTCTTCTGTTTGGGGAGAGAAAAATCCAAAGCCTGTGAGCTCTCACAGTCCCATAAGCTATTCTACATGGAGGTAGATATGCTTGTCTGTTCCCGTAGCTGGACTCCTTGTTCTCAAGTGCACCCTCCAAAAGCTTGGGCAACCCATTGTCTCTGAAAAGGTGTTTTGTCTGCCCTTATATTGATGTCGCTGCCTGCCCTTCTGCACTAGGCATTGCATTTCTTCAAGCAGAGCCCTATGTTTTCCTGAACCCTTGTCCTACCTTTGTTGAGTCTTCCAAATCCTAAACCCAGGAAGGCCCCAGGGGCTCCTCTGAGTGAATCCTGACAGATCGGAAGTGTGTGCTGTGTGCTTAGGAAAGTAACTAGTTTCAGATTAATGAAGCAGTGACAATTTCAATCTGCTTAAAGGCGGAGGTTGGCACTGCCCAGGCCTGAGCGTGGGGAGCTCGCCAGGCTGGGCTTTATATTGTCCGCTTTTCTGAAGAGCAGACAAAGATGGATAGAGAGACATTGAAAAGCAGGGGGCGTATTTCAAACAGCCCCATAAAGAGGGCTGTCACTTTAAGACAAGAACCATAGTGCTTTGATGACTTTGTATTAGCTGCCCCATTTCAAATAAGGAACTCAAGTCTCTAGTGAGAGGGAGGAAAAAGAAGACTGTGAGAGGGAGAGGGAGAGTGAGAGGGAGAAGGAGGGGGGTGGAGGGAGAGGGAGGGAGAGAGAGAGAGAGAGAGAGAGAGAGAGAGAGAGAGAGAGAGAGAGAGAGAGAGAGAGAGAGAGAGAGAGAGAGATTACAGAGAATGTGGTGATATTTAGCCTGTGTGAGCACTGCAGCGGGACTAATTCTTAGGCAACTATTTGGTTTCTGAAGTTCAGGGAGAAACAACCCACAGCAGGTGCAGAGAAAAAAGGCAGGTGGGAGCTACTCCTTATGGGAAAGAGCTCCCTGCCCCATGCACAACAGCCGGCTCCGAGGAGTTAAAGCCAGCTTGGCCTCAGTTGGCTGGGAAGGGCTGGAGAGGGATGCACAGCTCTACCGGCCCCAGACCGCTGAGGATTATAATGGAAATTTTTGAGAGCTTGAAAGAGAAATAATAGGAAGGAGGGGGACGGCAGGCTTTTGGAGTCCACCTTCACAAAGCCTAATTTAAATTGTTTGGGGTCAAGCAGCAGCAAGCCACCTCCCCCCTTTCCTCCTTAATTAATTAATGACCACGATTAATTATTAGGGTCTTGCATCTCAAGACTTCAAAACACCTTCCCCCCCGGGGTGATGAGTTGCTTGAGCCAGGCACGTGGTTCTAACTTGAGAAGAAAGTTGAAAGTTGGCAGTGTAGTCTGTGTCTCTATTATCTGCTTCCCTCTAGGTCTCTGCCTCTGCTTTTTTTCTGTCTCTCCTACTCTTCCTGCCTTGGTGTGTCTCTGTCTCTGTCTCTCTAATCTTTCCCCTCTTTGTTCTCCAGGCTGATCTCCCCATCCTCCTCCAATATCCCTTGGCCCTGGCTCAACCCTCCCAACTCTAGGACCCCAGCTGTCCCGGGAGAGGGGAGGATGCCCGTGAGGCCCTCACCCAGGGCACCGGCCGGCAGCTCCGAATCTCACCGCGTCCTCAGTGGCGGGAAGTGAGTGGGCAGCAGTGTTCACCGGCTGGATCAGGAGTTATTGACAGTTTAGATTTTTTTTTCCCTGCCAAAGAAATCTTTTCTTTTTTTTTAAGGGACCGGAGGACCAGGAGCGGGAAAGCGCTTCGGCTTTGAAGGCCGGCGGAAGGGCTCCCGCGACAGTGGCGCTGGAAGAAGAAGCATGTAGTCAGTTTCATTAGGCACTATTTGAACCTTGCAACCTGTGGTAATTTCTGGGGCAAGCTGAAGAGGGGGGATTATGTAGGAGGGACACAAGGAAATTAGCGAACGGTTAATTTAACTCGTTTTCTGCTAGACTTTTCGATACATTCCTAATTGACTGAGGGGCAGGTGAAGCTCCCGCCCCATGCAGGCTCATTCACGGTGGGAATAAATGGTTCTTTTTCAACTCACACTGCTCACAATATATCATCAGGGAAAAGACATGCAATGAATATGTTGATTTTTTTATTATTATTAATGGACTTACACCCTGCCACGCAGGTGTGAGGGTAAAAACCTATACTGCAATGAGATAAGATTAACAATGGAATTAGAATTTTATTAGCTTTATATGTCACATAGACCTGGATCCAAACTGTCAAAACAAGCAACAAGAAAAGATATTCGGAAGGCAGCCCTGCCACTCAACCAGGAGAAATGGAACAGCGTCGATCCAAATCACGATCAGCTCCAGTTCCTTCAGTACCTCCCTTGGGCCTTCTGCCGGAGGCAAGAGGGGGAGGCCTCGCTTAGGTGACCGCCTCGGTTCTTGACCCGCAGGTAGTAGCTGAAAACACCACTTGAGCTCGGAGGCCCGGCCTAGAGCAGGCCCCAGCCCTGGGTAGGGGGCCCGTGATGACCCGAGGCTGCCGAGAGGTCAGCGGAGGGGCCGGGCCACCGCGGCCTACGGGCCGCAGGCTTCGCATCCTCTAAATCAGCTGCAGGCGCTGGCCGCGACCCGAGGGAATGGAGAAGAGTCGGAATGCGGGACTGGAGGTGGAGTAGGGCGTCCATAGAAAGCCGCACTGAGTTTTGTTACCCGGGGGCCACTGCTACCTGGGTCTCGCAGGCGCAGAGGTGCCCTATGCAAATGGTTCACTATTAGGCGAGAAAGAAATACTTCAAATGGCCCTTTGTAACCTTCTATAGAAAATCGAGGTACTCTGCATGACAAAGCACAATTAAGCTTTCTATTCAGGAGTTCTGCAGCTGGTAGCCCATTGGGAAAGTGGGAGGAAACGCGAATATATTAATAGTGTGGCAAAAGTTTTTTGTGTGTGTGTCCTTTTCTGGGTCGGGGCTGGGGAGGGGCGGTGGGTGGACCCAGAGGGGAAGGAAGCTCCGCCTTGGATCCTTGCCACCTGTCTAACCTCGTCTCTGCCCAAGTGGAGAGCCCTGCTTGTCTGGCAGCCCGGACATTCTGAATGGTCTCGGCGACCCCCGGCGAGCAGACCAGGGCTGGGCGGACCCTACAGGCACCAGCACCTGGACGGGACGGGACGCCTGCCCCAGCCTAGCCTCCTCGTTCCCGGAAAGCTGAGCTGAGACCCGGCGCCGGGCTGTTCTTGGTCCCCCGCGCAGGAGGGAGGCTCCCAGACCCGGTGCTTCGCCCAGACGCCAGGGTGGGTGGTGCACCCGGGAGCACAGCAGGAGGATGTTGGAGCTGGGAAAGAGACACGGGAAGAGCAGAGCCGGATTTTCCGTTCAGCTCTAATTTTCTCCCATAGTTGAGGTTCACTTCCTAATCGTTCACTTTTACAGACCTCGAGGAGAATTTCTTGCTTCTTAGTAAAGAAGGGCTCTTAACCAACTGTGCTGGTTATTCTCCATATGCCGGTCTAGATCCATCTCCACCTTCCTCTGGCCTGGTGGTTGCCAGAAGACACTGGCCACTGTGGACTGTACTACATCTTCTATTAACTGCATCACCTGCAGTCTCTTGCCTCCGACTTGCATTTGGGTTTGGTGAATGAGTGGCACTGCAAATAACCGGGCAACCTGATGAGAGAATCTGAGGTACACTGATTGTTTCTGGGGCAGTTGCTGCTCCTTTCCAGAAATTCCCTTTCTCTCTGAGAGCCTCTTTTCCAAGGCTCCAGCTCTCAGTCAGGCTCCTCCTGCACCTTCATGGAAAAAGGTGAAAATGCCTTCTGGCTTCTACTAGTCCTCTCTACTAGTCCCATCAAATTCTTGTTGGTTCTCTCAGCCCGGCACACATCTCTGCAAGTAGTCATTTTGTTGAAAACTTTCTTTAAAAATCCCCACTCGGGCTTCCCTGGTGGCGCAGTGGTTGAGAGTCCGTCTGCCGATGCAGGGGACACGGGTTTGTGCCCCGGTCCGGGAAGATCCCACATGCCGCGGAGCGGCTGGGCCCGTGAGCCATGGCCGCTGAGCCTGCACGTCCGCAGCCTGTGCTCCGCAACGGGAGAGGCCACAACAGTGAGAGGCCCGCATACCGCAAAAAAAAAAAAAAATCCCCGCTCAGATCAGTTGCCGAGTGGCTGACCAGCCATGTTATGCTTGAGTCAGTCTCTTCTATAACAGTCAGGTCAACTGTCTCCTCACTTTTGCTGGGATGTCTCCCATGAGAGAAGTTGTCCCAGCCCATTCCATTTTCAACAGCTTTGACCACTAGGAATACTTACTTGTGTTGTATCTTCCTTTGTAATTTCTATCCATGAGTTCTACCTAGTTCTTTCCTCATGGACTTCTAGGTGTCTGCCTTCTTCCCTATTCTCAACTGTGATGTCCTTGATGACAGCAACTGCATCTGTCATCTCTGCATCCTCAGCACTCATCACAATACCTAGTACATAGTAGATGCCCAGTAAATACTAGCTAGATCAATGCATCATTCTGCTTCCAAGACTCCACCAGTTGCCTCAAACATGGAGGCTAGAAACAACTATATTTCATTGTAGCTGTATATAAATATATGTAATAAACATATATTCCCTGGTGGCACAGTGGTGAAGAATCTGCCTGCCAATGCAGGGGACACGGGTTTGAGCCCTGGTCCGGGAAGATCCCACATGCCACGGAGCAACTAAGCCCGTGCATTACTACTACTGAGCCTGTGCTCTAGAGCCCGTGTACCACAACTATTGAGCCTGCGTGCTGCAACTACTGAAGCCTGCGCGCCTATAGCCCGTGCTCCACAACAAGAGAAGCCACCGCAATGAGGAGCCTGCGCACCGCAACAAAGAGTAGTCCCCGCCCACCGCAACTAGAGAAAGCCTGTGTGCAGCAACGAAGACCCAATGCAGCCAAAAATTAAGATAAATAAAATAAATTTAAAAAAATGTATATATACATAGGCTAAATATCCTATGTATAGAATAAATATCCTATATAGAGGATAATTATAGATAGGATATAGAGAAGGTTCTGGAATCAGTCTGCATGCTCTACCATTTACTAGCAGTGTGACCTTGAGCAACCCACTTAACCTCTCTAACTTCTATTTTCCTCATTTGTAAAATGGGGATAATTAATAGTACTTCCCTCATAGGGTGATGAGGACTAAATAAGGAAATACACATGAAGATATACAGATATTTAGTTAACTTAGATAAGGTCTAACTGAAAAAGTAACTTTTAAATAAAGACCTGAAGAGAATATGAAGAACTGACCCTGTGCTTGCTGGGTCAAGAGAATTCTAGTGGTAAAGAATTCCAAGCAAAGGCCAAGGTGGGAAGATGCCTGAAATAGTTGGGAAACAATGAAGAGGCAGAGTGACTAGAGTAGAGTGAGTGAGTGTGTGTGAGGGGGGAAGAGGGATGATGGGGTAGGGCTTGTAGGTCAGAGTAAGGGCTTTGGCTTTTATTTTTAGTTAACTGGGAAGCTCTTGTGGGATTTTGAGCAGAGAAGTGATATGCTGTAACTTATGACTAATCTGGATGAATTTGGCTGCTATGTTGAGAGAAGCCAGGAAGATAAGATACTATTAAATACAGCCAGGTAAGAGATGACGCTGGCCTGGACCAGGGTGGAAGTAATGGGAATGGGGAGAAGTGTTGAATTCTTGGGTTTGATTTGGTAGAGTTGCCAGGATTTGCTAACAAACTGAAACTGAGGAGTAAGAGAAAGAAAAGGGTCAAGGATGACACCAAGGTCTTTACCCCAAGCATTGAAAAGAAAAATGTTGCCATTAAGAAGACTATAGGGGACTTCCCTGGTGGCACAGTGGTTAAGAATCCACCTGCCTGCTTTGTGACAGCCTGGAGGGGTGGGATGGGGAGAGTGGGAGGGAGGGAGACGCAAGAGGGAAGACATATGGGAACATATGTATATGTATAGCTGATTCACTTTGTTATAAAGCAGAAACTAACACACCATTGTAAAGCAATTATACCCCAATAAAGATGTTTAAAAAAAAAAAAAAAAAATCCACCTGCCAACGCAGGAGACACGGGTTTGAGCCCTGGTCCGGGAAGATCCCACATGCCGCAGAGCAACTAAGCCTGTGCGCCACAACTACTGAGCCCACGAGCCACAACTACTGAGCCCATGTGCCACAACTACTGAAGCCTGCACGCCTAGAGCCTGTGCTCCACAGAAAGAGAAGCCACCGCTGCAATGAGAAGCCCGCACACCGCAACGAAGAGTAGCCCCCGCTCGCCGCAACTAGAGAAAGCCCGCGTGCAGCAACAAAGACCCAATGCAGCCAAAAATGAATAATAAATAAATAAATTTATTTTTTTTTTAAAAAAGAAGACTGTAGGAGGAGCAATTTTAGTATATATTAAGTTTGAGATGACAATTACACATCAAAGTGGGGATATCATGAAGGCAATTGAAAAAATAATTCTGAAGTTCTGAAGTGAGAGCAAGCCTTGAGAAGTAAGTAAAGGAGTCATGAATGTAACGATGGTATTAAAATCATGTGACAAGGTGAGCGCATAAGGTAGTGGTACATAGTAAAAGGGGAAGGAACCCAAGGACTTAGCACTGGAGAACTCTAAAATTTAAAAGCATTGAAAACAAGTCTTGGAGATGAGAAAGAATGAACACAGAGGAAAACAATGAGGTGAGTAGTATGACTGACCCAGCATATGGCCTGGAGAGAATTTCCTGAACTCAGGGAGGGTAACCCAAGCAAAGGCCAGCAGTCTCCCTGAGTTGAGGAGACAGAATGAGAAGCAGAGGAAACCAAGGTGCCTAGAATTCATAGGACACAGTACTTATTCAATAGCAAACTGCTCAGAAAGAAAGCTCTAGAAATCTACAGAGGTTTCCCCTCTAGTTTTCAGCTGAGTATTCATCAGTACTTACACATGAAGAACCTACCTGGGGGTAGAGAAAGAACACCACAAAGAAGCAGGCTGAAAAATTTATGACCTCACACATGCCTGGTAAGACTTTGTGTCCTCTCTGGCCAGAAAGAAAAGACCTCCTAACATACACGGGGCTTTTCATTCAAATAGACTACTCAGAAAGGTACTGCCTCAGTAGCAGAGCAAAATTAGCTCTAAAGACTACTCAGGTCCCACCTAACAAAGCTTAAAAGCAAGTTTCAAAAGGATCAAACTGTTTCCAAGTAACCTAACTGCATCCAAAACAGCTCAAAAATATTTAAAGGAATTAAAAAAAAAACCTAGCATCCTAGAAGGTATAATTCATAATAATAAATTATGAGGTATGCAATCAAAACACACCGGGCATGAAAAGAAGCAGCAAAGTATGACAATGAGAAGAAAAATCAATCAATATAAAGACACAGAAATGACACATATGGTAGAATTCTGACAAAGACTTTCAAACAATTATTATATTTTTAAATCCCCTCCATTTATTCATGAAGGCAGAGGAAAGTATGAACATAATAAGGAGAGATCTGCAAGTTATTTAAAAAAAAAAGATCTGAATCAATTAAGAAATACAGTGTGTGAGATGAAAAACACCAGATGTGATTAACGACAGTTAGACGCTGCAAATAAAAGATTAGTGACCTTATCTTTTAGATGCAGAGCAACTAAGCCCATGAGCCACAACTACTGATCCTGTGCTCTAGAGCCCGCGAGCCACAACTACTGAGCCCAGGTGCCACAACTACTGAAGCCCCGCGCCTAGAGCCCATGCTCTGCAACAAGAGAAGCCACCACAATGAGAAGCCCGTGCACCACAACCAAGAGTAGCCCCCACTTGACACAACTAGAGAAAGCCCGCGCACAGCAACAGAGGCCCAACACAGCCAAAGATAAAAAGGTTAAAAATTAAAAAAGAGTTTGCATGCCACAACTAAGACCCAGCGCAACCCAGTAAATAAATAAATAAATATTTAAAAAAAGATTAGTGACCTTAAAGACATAGCCATAGAAACTATCCAAAACAAAATATAGTGAGATAAGAGACTGAAAAGAAAAGAATAGAGCATCAGTGAGCTGTAACACAACATTGAGTGACCTATACACACATGTTCCTGGAGTTCCAGAAGGAGAAGAAAGACAGATGAAGGGACAGAGCAATCACTGACAATTTTTTTTCAAATTTGATGTAAACTATAAACCTACATATCCAAGGAGTTCGACAAACTCCAAACAGCAGAAACATGTGCCCCAAGGCACATCATAATTATAATAAGAAGAAAATCTTAAAAACATCTAGAGAAAAAAGATACTATGTGCAAAGGAACAAAGATGAGGATGATAGTAGATTTGTCGTCAGAAAGAATGCAAGCCAGGGACTTCCCTGGCGATCCACTGGTTAAGACTCCCTGCTTCCACTGCAGGGGGCATGGGTTCGCATGCCACAAGGTGCCCCCCCCCCAAAAAAAATGCAAGCCAGAAGACAGTGACTTCTGTCTTTAAACTACTGAAAGAATAAAACAGTCAATCAGAATTCTAAACTCAGCAAAAATAATTTTTTTCTTTGGTTGCCTATGCTTTTGGCACTATATGCAAAAAATCATTGCCAAATCCAATGTTATGGAGCTTTCCTCCTATGTTTTTTTCTAAGAGTTTTACAGTTTAAGCTCCGATGTTTGGGTCTTTAATCCATTTTGAGTTTATTTTAAAAATAATTTTTAAGTTTTAATTGAAAAAACACATCTCATGGGCTCCCCTGGTGGCGCAGAGGTTAAGAATCTGCCTGCCAATGCAGGGGCCACAGGTTCGTGCCCTGGTCCAGGAAGATCCCACATGCCTTGGAGCAACTAAATTCATGTGCAATAACTACTGAGCCTGCGCTCTAGAGCCTGCAAGCCACAAGTACTGAAGCTCACACGCCACAACTACTGAAGCTCACCTGCCACCACTACTGAAGCCCGCACGCCTAGAGCCCGTGCTCAGCAACAAGAGAAGCCACCGCAATGAGAAGCCCGCACACCACAATGAAGAATATCTCCCGCTCACCTCAACTAGAGATAGCCTGTGTGCAGCAACGAAGACCCAACGCAGCCAAAAATAATTAAATTAAATAAATAAATTTATTTAAAAAAAAGAAAAACCACATCTCATAAAATGTACTATCTTAACTATTTTAAAGTAAGCAGTTCAGTAGTGTAAAATATATTTGCATTATTGTGAAACAGAGCTCCAGAATTTGTTGTCTTGCGGAACTTGGTAACCACCATTCTACTTTCTATTTCAGTGAATTTGACTACTTTAGATAACTCATGTGAGTGGAATCATATAGTAATTGTTGTTTTGTGTCTGGCTTATTTCATGGGGCATAATGATTTCTAGGTTCATCCATGTTGTAGCATGTGACTGCATTTCCTTTTTTTTAAGGTTGCATAGTATGTAGGGCGCGGCCGGATAGCCATTACGCATGCACTAAGTATGCCGCTAGGGCGTATGCACCTAATATGCTAATCAGGTTTTGAAGCAGTGGCCTATCCAAAGTCCGGCTTGCGAAATGCGATAACCATACGGACGAATCAGGGACTTACACGAGTCCTTAAGCCCTTATATAAGCAGACAGGCTCGAGCGTACGGGGTCTTCCTTCCATCCGCCCGAAACCAAGCTGTACTCCAATAAAGTGTGATGCGAGAAGAATCTAGTGTGTGGTGATTCGTCATTCTGCTGGTCAGAAGCGGCTCGCCGCAATAGTATTTCATTGTGCTTATATACCATATTTTATTTCATCCATTGATGGACATTTGGGTTGCTTCCACATCTTTGCTATTGTGAATAGTACTGCTATGAATGTGGGTGTAAAAATATCTCTTTGAGATCTTGCTTTCAATTATTTTGGATTATACCCAAGAGTGGGATTGCTGGATCATATGGTAGCACTATTTTTAATTTTTTGAGGAACCACTGTACTGTTTTCTGTAATGGTTGTACCATTTTACAGTCCCACCAACAATGCACAAGGTCCAACTTCTCCACATCCCTGCCAACACTTGTTAGTTTCGGTGGCTTTTTTTTTTTGGTAGTAGCTATCATAATAGTGTAAAGTAGTATCTCAGTGTGATTTTGATTTGCATTTCTCTGGTGATTAGTAATGTTGAACATCTTTTCATATTCTTTTTGGCCATTTGTATATCTTCTTTGGAGAAGTATCTACTCAAGTCCTTTGACCATTTATTTTCTAATTGGGCTATTTGATTTTTTTGTTGTTTAGTTGTAGGAGTTCTTTATATATTCTGGATATTAGCCCCTTATCAGATATATGATTTGTAAATATTTTCTCCCATTCCTTAGGTTGTCTTTCACTCTGTTGATTCTGTCCTTTGATGCACAAAAGTTTTAAAATTTGATTTGTCCCATCTGTATTTTTTTCTCTTGTTGCTTGTGCTTTTGGTGTCATATCCAAGAAATCATTGCCAAATTCAATGTCATGAAGATTTTCCTCTATGGTTTCCTGTAGGAGTTTTATATTTTTAGGTCATACATTTAGGTCTTTATTCCATTTAGAGTTAATGTTTGTTTACGGTGTAAGGTAAGGGTCTAACTTTGTTCTTTTGCATATGAATATCCAGTTTTCTGAACTGGATATCCTGTTGAAGAGACTATCCTTTCCCCATTGAATACTCTTGACACCCTTGTTGAAAATCATTTGAAATTTGTTTCTGGGTCATCTATTTTATTCCACTGGTCTGTATGTCTGTCTGTATGCCACTACCACTCTTCTGAGTACCACAGATTTGTAGTTGTTTTACAATCAGGAAGTGTGAGACCTCCAACTTTATTTTTCACTTTCAATATTGTTTTCGCTATCTGGGTCTATTCATATGAATTTTAGGATAAATTTTCTGTTTCTGTAAAAAATATCATTGGGATTTTGATAGGGGTCACATTGAATCTGTAGACTGTTTTGATTAGTATAGACATCTTAACAATACTAAGTCTTCCAATCCAGGAACATGGGATGCTGCTCCATTTATTTGTATTGTTAATTTCTTTCAGCAACATTTTGTAGTTTTCAGTACACAAGCTTTTTGGGAGGCTGTGTTAAACAGCAAAATCACCAATCCTGCCTTGAATTCCCTGGAGGTTCAGTGGTTAGGACTCCACGCTTTCACTGTGGAGTCCCTGATGGGGGACTCAGTCCCTGGTGGGGGAACTAAGATCCCACAAGCCACATGTTACAGCCAAAAAAAAAAAAGTTTTAAATAAATAAATAGATAAGGATTATGTTAGTAAATGTGAAAGTGCAGCTCAAAGAGTCCAAAAACGTATCTTTAAAGAAATCATATTTTTTTAAATGCCTGGAAATACAGTCGCCCAAATATTGAGATAATGCTTACTGAGATGAAGTTTTAGAAATGTGAATTAGTATGTGTAAAACTGCTTTCTAAAACAGTAAAGAACTACAAAACTAATCGCAAAGAATAAGAATAATCACAAAATAATTTCGGCTCTTATGACCTGTTTGGAATGATTAGTCTAGAAGACACCAGAAGAAAAATTGTTCTTTTTTTAACCAAAGTATAGCTGATATACAATGTTGTGTTAATTTCTGCTGCACAGCAAAGTGATTGTTACACATACATTATTTTTTATATTCTTTTCCATTATGGTTTATCACAGATATTGAATATAGTTCCCTGTGCTGTACAGTAGGACTTTGATGTTTATCCATTCTATATATAATAGTTTGCATCTGCTAATCCTCAAATCCCAGTCCATCCCTCCCCCACCCCCTTGACAACCACAAGTCTGTTCTCTATGTCTGTGAGTCTGTTTCTGTTTCATAGATAAGTTCATTTGTGTCATATTTTAGATTCCACATATAAGGATATCATATGGTATTTGTCTTTCTCTTTCTGACTTACTTCACTTAGTGTGATAATCTCTAGGTCCATCCATGTTGCTGCAAATGGCATTATTTCATTCTTTTTTATGGCTGAGTAGTATTCCACTGTATATATGTATCACATCTTCTTTATGCATTCATCTGTTGATGGACATTTAGGTTGTTTCCATGTCTTGGCTACTGTGAATAGTGCTGCTATGAACATAGGGGTGCATGTATCTTTTTGAATTATAGTTTTGTCCAGATGTATGCCCAGGAGTGGGATTGCTGGATCATATGGCAACTTCATTTTTAGTTTTTTGAGCAACCTCCACACTGTTTCCCACAGGGGCTGCACCAACTTACATTCCCACAAATACTGTAGGAGGGTTCCCTTTTCTCTACACCCTCCCCAGCACTTGTTATTTGTGGACTCTTTAATGATGGCCATTCTGACCAGTGTGAGGTGGTACCTCATTGTATTTTTGATTTGCATTTCTCTAATAATTAGTGATTTTGAGCATTTTTTCATGTGCCTGTTGGCCATCAGTATGTCTTCTTTGGAGAAATGTCTGTTTAGGTCTTCCCATTTTCTGATTGGGTTGTTTTTGTTTTGTTTTGTGGCCTCTCCTGTTGCGGAGTACAGGCTCCGGACGCACAGGCTCAGTGGCCATGGCTCACAGGCCCAGCCGCTCCGTGGCATGTGGGATCATCCCGGACCGGGGCACGAACCCGTGTCCCTTGCATCGGCAGGCGGACTCTCAACCACTGCACCACCAGGGAAGCCCAGGTTGTTTGTTTTTTGAGTGTTAAGTTGTATGAACTGTTTGTATATTTTGGAAATTAAGCCCTTGTCAGTCTCATTATTTGCAAATAGAAAAATTGTTATTTGATTAGGTTTTGAGTAGCATAAGAACTAGTTCACTTTCAGAATGCATTCTTGGTCAGTGTCAGGATTACTTTTAATAACTATTTTTGAATTTAAGCTTCCTTCCCCAGGGCATATGGAGACATTCAAGACATGGATATATACAAAATGCTTGAATGTTTTTGTTTTTTAAAAACACTTTCCTCCATGTTTTAAGCTTTATAGCACCAAACAATTTCTTTTTAATTGTTTTGATTTCCTAGGCTTTCTTTATGAAGTTGAAGTTGGTAAATATCTTTCTCAATAGCCCAAAGCACACTGGATCAGGTCTGATCTTAGAAATAGCCATGTCTTTGCCAAAATTCCTTTCTAAACTTCTGTGCCTAATAAAAAAATTTTAGTATGCTAGAAACAGAAAGAAATTGTTTAACATTAATAAACATTTGTCAGAAACTAATGGCAAATGTCTTACTAATTTGTGAAACTGTCACACTATCCCCATTAAAATAGGGAACAAGAAAATCTGCCCACTCTAATCATTTTACTTAATGATCTTTTTGTTGGTTCTAGCAAGCTGTAAGGAAAGAAGTGAATCAAGAGCTATCAGTGTGGGACTCCCCTGGTGGTGCAGTGGTTAAGAATCTGCCTGCCAATGCAGGGAACACGGGTTCAAGCCCTGGTCGGGGAAGATCCCACATGCCCGAGCAACTAAGCCCATGCGCCACAACTACTGAGCCTGCACTCTAGAGCCCACGAACCACAACTGCTAAGCCCACGTGCCACAAGTACTGGCCTGCCTGCTGCAACTACTGAAACCCGTGCACCTAGAGCCAGTGCTCCGCAACAAGAGAAGCCACTGCAATGAGAAGCCCGTGCACCACAACGCTTGCTGCAACTAGAGAAAGCCTGTGCGCAGCAACGAAAACCCAACATAGCCAAAAAAAAAAAAAAGAAAAGAAAAAAAAGAAAATAGCTGGGGCTTCCCTGGTGGCTCAGTGGTTGAGAGTCCGCCTGCCGATGCAGGGGACACGGGTTTGTGCCCCGGTCCGGGAAGATCCCACATGCCGCGGAGCGGCTGGGCCCGTGAGCCATGGCCGCTGAGCCTACGCGTCCGGAGCCTGTGTTCCGCAACGGGAGAGGCCACAACAGTGAGAGGCCCATGTACCGAAAAAAAAAAAAAAAAAAAGAAAATAGCTAATTGCATATTATAATTTATATTAGAATATAAATATACAACATAATACAATGTAATTAATTGTATTATTGATTTATATTTTATTAATTATATAATATAGTATTATATGTAATAATGATATATTATGTTTATTATATATGTGTGTACGTATACACACACACACACACACACACAAAGAGCTAAACTGTTACTCAGAAACATAGGAAAGGTTTCTAAACTTTTGAACTTATGAAGTTCAGCAACCCAATAGCGTTTCTCAAAAAATCCTATTCAAGGACTTCCAGGGTGGCGCAGTGGTTGAGAGTCCGCCTGCCAACGCAGGGGACACGGGTTCAAGCCCTGGTCCAGGAGGATCCCACATGCCGCGGAGCAACTGTGCCCGTGTGCCACGACTGCTGAGCCTGCGCTCTGGAACCCGCAAGCCACAACTGCTGAAGCCCACATGCCTGGAGCCCATGCTCCGCAGCAAGAGAAGCCCCCGCGATGAGAAGCCCATGCACCACAAGGAAGAGTAGCGCCCGCTCACCACTAGAGAGGGCCCGCAGGCAGCAATGAAGACCCAACACAGCCATAAATAAATAAATAAAAATATTAAAAAAAAAAATCCTATTCAATACGCAGAGTATGTACTTTCAGTCTACTGAGAAATTCACAAACCTGTAGGAAATTGTACACATGAAACCTAAATCACAGGAAGTACACAGTCACAATGTGTAAAATGTATAGCTTAAAAGATTATACATTTTATTTTAATTGTTCTTTGGGAAATAGTTCACTCTCAATAATGTATGAATTTTTGTTTTAATCTGTCAGCTTCTGAGGAAGGGAGTGTAAGAGGACATAGTTTTTAAAGTGTATTCTATAACCCCTAGAAATTTTTGATCATAGGGCTTAAAAACAGACCATATTTATAGAACTGAAATGCGGAATTAAAAAAAATAAAAGTGGTTTATGTGGGCCTAAGTGGATTTTGAATTTACAGACCATTTTGTTCTTTAATAGACCTTGAATTTAAAAATGAAGAAATAGAATAATATCTTTTTTCTTTGTATTGCTTTTGAAGCAATCAAATGAAATTGTATCTTCCTCAGACCTCTCCTAAAGCTACATATACAATTTTATAGGCTATATTTGAAAATAAGCCTCACTTTCAATATTATCAAGAACTCCAAAGCTTTCCCCCTTCTTTGAGATGGAACTGGTGCATGAAAAGAGTGCTGAACTAGAAGATAAGGGCCTACCTGGGTTTTAGCTCTGACTCCTTTTTTCTATGAGCTGTGTGCCAATTGTTTAACCTCTCTGATCTGTAAAGAAATCTGTTTTCTTTATCTGTAAAGTTGAGAGTGGTGGAGATTAAATGAGATAACATATGTACAGTGTTTGCAAGCTATAAAACACTGCCAACATTGAATTATGAGGCAGTTTTTCCAAATCCTAATAGCTGTGAGAAGAATGAAAATAGAAGACAAAATTTTTACATTATCTGTTTTATGCAATGAACAGGAAGATGGCCAGTATGGTGAAGGATGTCGAGCTCTTAGTCTTCAGAGGTGTGGTTGAAGGAACTAAGGCTATTAATCTGAAGAGCCAAATACTCAGGGTGTAGGGAAGAAGAATTAGTATTTATAGCCTGCCCCGTGGAAGTCCTGCTGTAGTATTTGCCTTTCAACAACATCATATTTTTTTAATATCTGTTTCATCCAGACATGAGTTATCACCTCCCCTCACCCATTTTCCTCTCATCATAACATTCCCTTAATCTAAAACTCAGAAAAGGCAAATGAGCTTCAGATGAGCTCTTCGCTGACTTTCCTGTGCTTATAGAATCCTTTCAATCCAGAAGAGGGGTAGGTAGCATTTGGACGTAGTCTCGAAACAAAAGTCAACACGCATATCGTGGGGGAAATCTGAAGAAAATGGAAATGCAACAGGAGGACAACAGACAGAAGTTTAACCTTTGAGGCACATGTGGACTGGAAGGTATTGAGTGGCAGGTCTGGACGTCCAGAAGATGATGCCTCACCACAAGAGATATGGGAAGCTGATGTCTACTTAGAAAATTGCTCAGGAATGCACAAATTAAGATTGATGTTTGGAGCTCCAGTTTCCATACTTCCTATTGTTTCTCTTTTCTCATAATAACCATTCTATCTTTCTACCTCTTTTATTCAATCAAGTAAGACAGAGAGTTTAATGAGTTTTGATTTTTCCCAGTCAGGAAGACCTGTCAATATTTCATAGGTAAGCAGAAAGAGGCAGTAAAAGAGCTCTATTAAAATGTTTTAGTCACTTCTGAAGATCCAAAGACAGGTTCTATTTTGCAAAGCTTTATTCTCTTTTTATGAATTCCTCTCTCTGCTGATTTTTTTTTGTGATTACTCAGAGATCAAGCAGCTCATACAATGTATGTGAGTCGGATTTATTGAGACAGCAGGGTAGCCTGTTGGCTTGTCTTTTTTTTTTTTTTTTGCGGTACGTGGGCCTCTCACCGCCGTGGCCTCTATCATTGCGGAGCACAGGCTCCGGATGCACAGGCTCAGCGGCCATGGCTCACGGGCCCAGCCGCTCCGCGCCATGTGGGATCTTCCCAGGCCGGGGCACGAACCCGTGTCCCCTGCATCGGCAGGCGGACTCTCAACCACTGCGCCACCAGGGAAGCCCTTGGCTTGTTTTCATAGCTGCCAAGCTGCAATTAAATTGCCAAAAATTTTCAGCTGGCTACCTATTTACAGTATAACCAAGTGGTTGCTGGTATCAAACTATTTGTGAATACAGGATTTTTGCACATTTCTTTGGCTAAAACGGCATCATTAAAAAAAAGGAAACCTACAAAATAGTTGAGGTTTTCTCAGAGACATGAAGATTTAATCTGAGTTGTGATTTTTTGGCATAATAAAGAGTGAAGCAAAGTTTGTGAGAGATTTGAGCTATTTCATTGTGTTAATCAACAGCTATGTATATGATTATAGTAACATCACCATCTCGATGGCTGTGGCTTACACTAAACAGAAAATACTACATTTAATTTGTATAATTAAGAGTTTGCTGTTCTGAGTGCTCATTTTTAAAAAGAAGTGATTTTTTTCAGCTTTATTAAAGTATAATTGACAAAACTGTGTATACTTAAAGTGAGCAACGTGATGATTTCCTCCCTCTTTCATCTATTTATACTCACAAGTGTACCAGGGAAAGGCTTTGCTCTGAATGCAGTGGGGTAGATGTGAACAACTGGGTGAGTGAATTGTTACCTTGTCTACATATTCTAAATTGAGTAACTATGGTTCCTAGTCCTCACAGCCAAGTGGTGAGAAAGCCATTCTCAGTTATGTTTTGGGGAATTTCCCCCTCTTCTTTGGGTCTTCTAAAAATCCAGGTTGGAGGAGTGGTCTTTTCCCTGTCTAGCAAATGGGGAGAGGCCAAGGCTTTAGCTGTAAGTGTTGGGCTTCATGTCTGCAGCTGTTTTCTGCTCCATGATTCTGCTACCCAGAACAGTTCCTCCTGTCTGTTGGACACAAATGCTTTGGGCAGGCTCAGAGACACCACTCCTGTGGGCCTCTCCACTGACCACTGCCTCAGCCACAGTGACCCTCACTGCTGTTCCCAAGGCTGGGATGGTCAAGGAACACCTTACTGAGATGTAGTCATTAAAATATGTCCTGGCACTTCCCTGGTGGCACAGTGGTTAAGAATCCGCCTGCCAATGCAGGGGACACGGGTTCGAGCCCTGGTCCGGGAAGATCTCACATGTCAGGAGCAACTAAGCCCGTGAGCCACAACTACTGAGCCTGCACTCTAGAGCCCGCGATCCACAACTACTGAGCCTGCGTGCCACAACTACTGAAGCCCTCGCGCCTAGAGCCTGTGCTCCACAACAAGAGAAGCCACCGCAATGAGAAGCCTGCGCACCACAACAAAGAGCAGCCCCCGCTCACCACAACTAGAGAAAGCCCATGCGCAGCAATGAAGACCCAACACAGCAATAAATAAATAAATAAATTAATTAATTAAAGGTTAAAAAAAAAAGAATATGTCCTGAAGGAGGTCTGATAGAAAAGCATTCCAGGCAGGGGGTAGAGCCAGAAGCCATGAGGCAGGAGCTTGCCCAGAGTGTTTGAAGAGCAGCAAGGAGGCCAGGGTGGGCACAGCAGAGAAGTGCTGGGGTCGGGGGAGTAGTAAAGGTGAGATCAGAGCAGTGTAGGGCCCTGGAGGCTACTGTAAGGACTTCAGTGTTTATTCTGAGTAAGATGGGGAACCACTGAAGTGTTTTGAGGATCAGTCCGGCCGTGTGGAGAACAGCTTGTTTGGCTTCCTAATGTCCACTGCCAATCTTGCCTCCACACACCTGTTTGGGGATTGTAGCACTTGTATTGTGCACAGAGGACTGTTTCCGTTGGATGCTGCTTCAGTTATATTCCTTGTAACTATGCCTCAAATGATGTGTCACTTGGAAAGTGAATGAAGATGGCACTACTGATTCACCTACCGATCAGTCAAATAAACATATAGTTATAAACTCTGGAAAGTTTCTATCAAGAAAAATCAAATGACTGAGAGCCCAGAATTGCCAGCAACCATCAGGCTACCAGGAGCTGGGAGGGGCAACAAATGATTCTTCCCTCAAGACTTTGGAGGGAGCAAGATCCTGCCAACACCTTTCAGATTTCTGGCCTCCAGAAGTGTGATTCTCTCTCTCTCTCTCTCTCTCTCTCTCTCTCTCTCTCTCTCTCTCTCTCTCTCTCTCTTTCTCTCTCTCTCTCTCACGCACACACACACACAGACATACACACAAAGTGTGATGCTTTGACAGTATACGATGGGAAAAGAGACCTTGGGTTAATACTGTGTGGAGGTATCTTTGAACAATTTCTGAAATATGCGAGGAGTTAAATAGTGTGAATGGGGACAGGAGAGTAGGTTTTACAGATAGAACAGTATATACAAAGGCTCTAGAAAGGGAGAAGCAAGGTGTATTCCATTAAATGAAAGAAGGTCAGTGTGGGGAACACCAAGGTGGGGAGAGTGACAGGAGTTGAGTATGAAGAAGTACACCATGTAAGCAATTTTGGTTTTATGATTTGGACTTAACTCTTTAAACACTATCTTAGTCTATTCAGGCTGCTATAACAAAAATACCACAGACGGGCTTATAAACAACCAAAATTTATTTCTCACAGTTCTGGAGGCTGGAAATCTGAGATCAGGGTGTTGGCATGCTCATGTGAGGGTCCTCTTCTGGGTTGCAGACTTCTTGTATCCTCACAGGGCAGAAGGGGCCAGGGACTCTCTGGGGCCTCTTTCATAAGAATATTAATTCCATTTATGAGAGTTTTGCTCTCATGACCTAACCACTTCCCAAAGATCCTACCTCCTAATTACCATCACCTTGGGAGTTAAGATTTCAACACATGAATTTTGGGGTTGGGGGGCACAAACATTCGGACAATAACAGTCACTAAATCTGTAAGCATGTTTCCTGATCACCTGACATAAACAGAGATTATCGATCAAACCATATTAGGGGGTATCTCATTGTTGGCTTATCAGCCAATAGATTTTGGGTTTTTTCTTATCCTGGCAGTATCTAGACTTTCCTTTGGGGAACCCACTCTTCCTCATTGGAGTAGTCAGTGCTTTGGGTAGTATGGACCCTACTTCTAGTTCTAAGAGTAGGCTTCGATTGTCATAAGTCAATCAATTTTTTTTTTGAAACTTCAAGGAGGTCCCTGGTAAGTGTCATCTCTTCTCTGCCTTGGTTTTGAACAACTTGAAAAACAAAGCAAAGAGTAAATATGAAGGTCCCAAATAGCACTTTTATTGTCAAAGAGGCATATGTCTCATGTCTGCTAACCAGGTGGACTTACTAATACTCAACCCCAAATGATGCAACTCAGGTCATGAAGGACTTTGACAGGTCCAGCAACACAGAATAACAAAAGAGAACTTCTGATTTTTGAGGGGAAGTCTACTCCCAAAAGGAAGGCAGAGCTGAATAGAGTATTCTCAGTCTTTATAAAATTACCATATCAGATGAGTGGATCTGTCTTCCCAGAAGCAGAGAGAGGCTGGAGTTACATTAATTGAAGCAACATCAGGAGTGGGAAAGAAGCATTCTCCATAACAAGCACCATTTCATCCCTCTTGCGACAGTGATTGTTTTAGGGAAGGATAGTAACCCAGGCTTAAGCCAATCAACCCACAGGAGTTCCATAGCTTCCAATGGCAGTTTTTACAGAAATAAGACAAACAATATTAAAATTTGTATGCAACTACAGAGGACCCTGAATAGCCAAAGCAATATTGAGAAAGAACAAAGCTGGAGGCATCACTGATTTCAAGCTATATTACAAAGCTATAGTAATCAAAATGATATGGTATTGGCATAAAAACAGACAAATAGATCAATGGAACAGAACAGAATGTCTAGAAATAAGCCATGCATATATGGTTAGTTACTTTACAACAAAGGAGCCAAGAATATACACTGGGGAAAGGACAGTCTCTTCAACAAATGGTGTTGGGAAAACTGGACAGCCACATGCAAAAGAATGAAACTGGACCACAATCTTAAACTATACACAGAAGTTAACTCAAAATGGGTTAAAGGCTTGCATGTCAGACCTGAAACTATAAAACTCTTAGAAAAAAACACAGTGGATAAGCTCCTTGACATTAGTCTTTGCACTGATTTTTGGGGTTTGATACCAAAGTAAAAGCAACAAAAGCAAAAATAAATAAGTAGTACCACATCAAGCTAAAAAGCTCTGCACAGCAAAGGAAACAATCAACAAAATGCAAAGATAACCTACCAAATGTGAGAAAATATTTGCAAATCATATAACTGATAAGGGGTTAATATCCAAAGTATATAAAGAACTCATACAACACAGTAGCATAAAACTAAACAATCCACTTTAAAATTGGGCAGAGGATCTGAATAGATGTTTTTTCCAAAGAAGACAAACAGATGACCAACAGGTACACTGTAAAAGGTACACTGAAATTATACCTTTTAATTGGACCAACAGGTACATTAAAAAGGTGCTCAAAAAAAAAAAAAGGTGCTCAAATCACTAGTCATCAGGGAAATGCAAATCAAAATCACAATAAGATATCATCTCACACCTTTAGAATGGCTATTATCAAAACGAGAAGAAATAACAAGCTTTGGACAGGATGTGGAGAAAAGGAGAACTTCGTGTACTGTTGGTGGGAATGGAAATTGGTGCAGCCACTATGGAAAATAATACGGTGATTCCTCAAAAAATTAAAAATGGGGCTTCCCTGGTGGCGCAGTGGTTGAGAGTCCGCCTGCCGATGCAGGGGACACGGGTTCGTGCCCCGGTCCGGGAAGATCCCACATGCCGCGGAGTGGCTGGCCCGTGAGCCATGGCTGCTGAGCCTGCGCGTCCGGAGCCTGTGCTCCGCAAACAGTGAGAGGCCCGCATAGCGCAAAAAAAAAAAAAAAAAAAAAAAAAAAAAAAAAAAAAAAAAAAAAAATTAAAAATGGAACTACCATATGATCTAGCAATTCCCCTCCTGGGTATTTCTCTGAAAAAAAAATGAGAACACTAACTTGAAAAGATATTTGCACTCCCATGTACATTGCTGCATTATTTACAAGAGCCAAGGTATGGAAACAAGCTAACTGTCCATGGATGGATGTGTGGATACAGGTTGATACACATACACACACACACACACACACACACACACACACACACACAGGGGAATATTATTCAGCCATGAAGAAGAAGGAAATCCAACCAGTTGGGACCACATGGATGGACCTTGAGGGCATTATGCTAACTGAAATAAGTCAGACAGAGAAAGAAAAATACCTATGATCTCACTTACAAGTAGAATCTAAAATAAACAAACAACCAAAACACAACAATAACAATTGAGCTCCAAGATAAAATAACACATTGGTGGTTGCTAGAGGTGAGGAATGGGGCAGTGAGCAAAATGGGTAAAGGGGGTCAAAATGTATAAACTTCCAGTTATAAAATAAATATAAACTTGGGAATGTAATGTACAGTATGGTGACTATAGTTAATAATATTGTATTGCATATCTGAAAGTTGCTAAGACAGTAAATCTTTAAAAAGTTCTCATCACAACAAATTTTGTAACTATATATGGTGACAGGTGTTGACTTATGGTTATGATTTTGCATATATACAAATATCAAATCATTCTGCTGTACACCTGTAACTAATATAATGTTAAACGTCAAATATAGCTCTATTTTAAAAAAGAAGAAGAAAGAAATTCTTTAGCCTCATAGATTGGTCAGGATTGCACCAATCAGAGGGAGGTGCAAGGGTTTGCTACTGAAGAGGGGCCTTTAGAGAGAAGACCTCTGTAATCACTTTGCTTCCATGAGGGATGTAAGCCTGAGAATGAGCTGTGAAAATCAGAGAAATACAAAGTTGGAACCCTGATCAAAATTAGTCTGAAATGTTCCCTGGGCTTTTTCAGTTACACAAGTCAATAAATTATCTTTATCACTTAAGCCAGTTTGAATTAGATTTTCTGTTACTACAATACAACCCAAATTATCCTAATCAATACACATATATCTCAACTCTTTTTTCAAAGACTCAAATCTCATCACCTCTAAGTTTTCTATAATTGATCCTCTTGTTGACACTTGTTTTCTGACAGTTCAGCATTACCTAGTGTATACTATAATTTTTGCACTTACTTATAACATTATTAGTGTTTTCATCATATATTCTTTTTTTCTTTCAATCTATTTGCATACTTATATTTAAAGTGTGTTTCTTATGAACAGCATATAGTTGGGTCTTTGCTTTGTTAAAATCTAGTCTGACAATTTCTACTGCAGTGTTAGGCCA
Organism: Phocoena sinus; assembly: GCF_008692025.1. Lineage (NCBI taxonomy): Eukaryota > Metazoa > Chordata > Mammalia > Artiodactyla > Phocoenidae > Phocoena > Phocoena sinus. Next base: position 74,949,779 of record NC_045767.1, read on the forward strand.
TTTATATTGAATTAGCAACTGGTATGATTGGTTCAATCGTTGCTATTTTTTTTTTTTTAAATCTCATCTGTGGATTTCCCTGGTGGTCTAGTGCAGGGGTCCCCAACCCCCAGGCTGAGGAAGGGTACTGGTCCACGGCCTGTTAGGAAACGGGCTGCACAGCAGGAGGTGAGTGGCAGGCAAGTGAGCGAAGCTTCATCTGCTGCTCCCCATTGCTCGCATTACCGCCTGAACCATCCCCCCCATCCCCCCAGTCCGTGGAAAAATTGTCTTCCACGAAACCGGTCCCTCATGCCAAAAATGTTGGGGACTACCAGCCTAGTGGTTAGGATTTGGCACTTTCACTGCCATGGCCTGGGTTCAGACCCTGGTCAAGGAACTGAGATCCACGCAGCATGGCCAAAAAACCAGAAACCAAAACCCACCCCACCCCCCATAAAACCCCCCAAAAACAACCCTCCTTGTTCTTTGTTCTTCTTTTTCTACCTTTTAAAAAATAATTATTTCATTTTATTTCCCCTATTGGCTTTCTAGTAATACCTCCTGGCATTTTGTTTTTAGTGGTTACTAAAGTTTGCAATACTCATCCTTAACTTATCCTTATTACACTATTTCATAAGCAATGTAAGAACCTTACTATAGTATAGTTCCACTTCTTACCCTTCTGCCATTGTGCTATTGTTTTTATGTATTTTTCTCATCTATTATAACACATTTCATTATATCTGCTTTTAACAGTCAATAGTCTTCTAAAGAAAAAAATTAAAAATATATTTGTTCACATCTGTGCCCTTTCTGATGGCCTTCATTATTTTCTACAGATCCAGGCTTCTATCTGGAGTCATTTCCCTTCAGCATGAAAAACTTTCTTTAGTGTTTCTCCATAGTGCAGGTTTTCAAGGGACAAATTCTCTGTTTCTGTTTTTATTTTGCTCTCATTTTAAAAGGATTTTTCACAGGGTATAGAATTCTAGCTTGACAGGTTTCTGGGTTTGTTGATGTTGTCTTCCAGATGTCATTCTATTGTTTTCTGGCTTCCATTTTTTTCTGATGAGAAGTCAACCAACATTCATAGTTCTGTCTTCATAAACATCATTGTTCCTTTGGCCCAACCTGGCTGCTTTTAATATGTGTCTAGGTATAATTTTCTTTTTATTTATCTAGCTTAGTGTTTACTAAGATTCTTGGATATACGGGTTGATTTATTTCACCAATTTTGGAAAATTCTTGGCTGTTATCTCTTCAAATATTTCTTTTGCCCCAGTCTCTCCTCTATTTTTAGATTCCAGCTACATATATGCTAGATTACTAAATATTGTCCCGTAGGTTTCTGACTCTTTGTTCTGTTTTTCTTTTTCCCTCAATATTTTATTCTTTATTCAGTTTGTATAATTTCTAATGACCTATCTTGGGGTTCACTAATTCCTTTCTCCTGTGATATATGTCTGTCATTAAGCTCATCCAATGAATTCTGCATTTTAGATATTGTATTTTTTCTTTTTAGAGTTTTCTGCTGAAATTCTCCATCTACTTGCTCATTTTGTCTATCTTTTATCCAAGTATTCTAACATATTTGTAATAGTTATTTTAAAATTCTTGTCTACTAATTCTAACACCTGGGTTACCTGTGGGTCTGCTTTTAATATTTTTCTCGATTATGAGTCATATTTTCTTCCTTTTTCACATATCTTGTCACTTTTTAGACACTTTGTGTGTATTTGTTTACAACTAATATTTGCTCCCAGAAAAGGCAATCCCCTTTCCTCTATCAGGAAGCTAGGTTAAGAGGCTGATTTCTTCAGTCTAATCGAAGTTTGGGGTTGCCTCTTCAGTTAGTTTCAGTTCAATTCACTTCTGACATTAAATACCTTTTTAAAAATTGAGGTATATTGACATACAACATTATATTAGCTTCAGGCGTACAACATAATGATTTGATATTTGCATACACTGCAAAATGATCACTACAGTAAGTCTAGTTAACATCTGTCACCATACATAGTTATAGTTTTTTTTTCTCTTGTGGTATTAAATATCTTGAGCATGATCAGTCCTTCTTCTTCTTCTCCTTCTTTTCCTGAAAGAATCCTAAAATTCAGATCCTTCTGCAAAATTTCCCAATATTTCATTTTAGCAAATAATTCGAAATTCTTTTAAAGTGTAGTACAGTCCTAACAAGATATCTGTTAGGTTAATTCAGCCCATGGGCCACCAGTTCTGTCTGCAATGTGGTCCAACTTCCCCATATTAGATAAAAAAGCTAAGGTCCAAAGCACTTAACCTTAGATCAGCAAAGACGACTTTCTGAAGTAAAAATTTTTTTTAAACTTTTTAATTCTTAGAAGTTAAAATTTTAAAAATTTGGTTGCCGGTTTACTATGAGGCCTTTTCATCAGAGATTTTGCAGATATAAAATATAAAAACTATTCATCCAATCACATGTGGCACAGTGGATTAGCTTTGCAGGGGAGTTATTTTAAGTGTAGATTTTCCACTGTGAAGACAATATATTAATAGTAGTTCCAGATAGTTAAGGAGAGATAAATAAAACTCTCAAATATACCAGTTTTTATCCCACAGCCATATATCCATTTTGTCTTGTATTCCCTGAGAAACATAACTATTTTGCCCCTACAACTGACATCTGTGCGCATGGGATCTGCCAGAGAATAAGATTATTAATATATATTCCTAGAAAAAATTTGTTGTATTTCAAATGGACTTAATCCGCCTGCCAATGCAGGGGGCATGGGTTCGGTCCCTGGTCTAGGAAGATCCCACATGTCGCAACAAAGAGTGGCCCCGCTCGCCACAACTAGAGAGAGCCCGCACTCAGCAAGGAAGACCCAATGCAGCCAAAAATAAATAAATTAAATTTAAAAAAGACTTTGATATGAAGAGATTTTTAAAAATTTATTTTACTTATTTATTTTTGGCTGCATTGGGTCTTCCTTGCTGAGCAACGGGTTGCGGCGAGCGGGGGCCACTCTTCGTTGTGGTGCACGGGCTTCTCATTACAGTGGCTTCTCTTGTTGCAGAGCATGGGCTCTAGGCACACGGGCTTCAGTAGTTGTGGAGTGTGGGCTCAGCTGCTCTGCTGTATGTGGGATCTTTCTGGAACTGGGCTTGAACCTGTGTTCCCTGAATCGGCAGATGGATTCACAAGGGAAGTCCTCAAAGTCTTATTTGCTATTTAGAGACCTATTTGTTCAGCTGCCTACCTGAATGGCATGGCAAAGAAAGGACAATCAGTATCTCTCCCTGCAAACCGTTTTAATATTCCTGTTTCTCTAGACAAAGTTTCTCTAAGTAAACATGATTATGCGTTCTGGGGTGCTGTAATTTGTAAGTCTTATATTCCTTACATATATTCCTCATATTCCTCTACACACACGTATATATACACTCATCCCTTCCTTACATCCCACATGCACAGAACCACAATTATGTTACTGACCGAAATGAATGTATTTTATGATGTATTTATTTCTCTCTCCAAGCTCTGAGAGAAAAACTAGAAGCCAGTGGCCACTAAGAACTCATTTCTTGCCAAGCAGCTACTGGCATTTGTTCAAAACATATTCATAGAGTTGCCAGGATATCAACTTGGGAAGTAGATTAAAATCAGTACCATCTTTTTCATCCCCCAGCAATTTTACATTTCAATGCCTCCACTGAATTCTTCAGGAATAATCCACAGGACTCAGATTTTTCAAATTTAACTTGCAGGCTAGAAGTTTGAATGTTAGGGGTGTCAAACTATTGGAAGGTTTGACTAAACCCCTTTTCCTGCAGGCATTCCCTAAGATTCTGTCCTTTTCTTGTTCTTCACTCTTCCTCAGAGCTCTCACTTCTCCCATGGGATCAGTCATCCCTTCTATAAGGATAATTTGCAGATCTAACACCTTTTTTTGTGTGTGGTAAAATATACACAACATAAATTCACCACGTTAACCATTTTTTCAGTGTTTCATTCAGTGGTATTACACACATCCAAACTGTTGTGCAATCATCACCGCCATTCAACTCCAGAACTTTTTTGTCTTCCCAAATTGAAACTCTTTACCCATTAAATAATTATTCTTCGTTCTCCCCTCCCCCCAGCCCCTGGCAACCACCATTCTACTTTCCACCTCTATGATTTTGATTGCTCTAGGAACCTCATGTATGTGGAATCATACGGTATTTGTCCTTTTGTGACTAGCTTATTTCACTTAGCATAATGTCTCCAAGGTTCATTCATGTTGTAATATGTATCAGAATTTTATTCCTTTTTAAAGCTGAATAATATATACATATATATATATGTTTGGCTACTCCACGCGGCATACAAGATCTTAGTTCCCCGACCAGGGATCAAACCCGTGTCCCCTGCAGTAGTCCTAACTCCCTTGCACGGAGTTCTAACCACTGGACCACCAGGGAATTCCCAACTTTTCATCCATTTTTAGCATTACTACCTAAACTTAGGCCCTTAATATTTCTAATTATATAGTAATATCTTTAATTAAATAATCAATTAGCAAACTCCATTAAATACGCTATAGTGTTTTCCTGCCCCAATGTCTTAACTCTGCCATTGTCTATGCTTGGGGAACCCTTCTTTCCTCTGCATCTCTCACCATCTGCTCTAGACACCTTCTGCATGCTCCAGCACACACTAACTTCTCCCTTTCCTGGATCCTTTTAGCAATTATTAGAAAGCTCTCTTTTAGTCCTTAGCAAATAGCTGTTTGGGAATTATTTGTCCATCTTGGAGATTGTCCACCTTGGAGGACAAGGACTACATTGTTACTTATCCATTCTATAGTGACCGAGTATCTATTATATTTTTGGCTCTGGGCAAGGGTTACAAACGAGCATGCGGCATGTTCCCTGCTTTTAAGATGCTCACGTTTTAGTGGAGATGTAACGCAAAAGCAAATCATTATAATTCAACATGGAAAAGGCTTTAGAAAATCCATGGGCAGGAAAGGAATGGCTAACTTTACCTAGAGGAACTAGAAAGAAGGCTTATTTTTCTTGACATTTCCACAATGACAAATGACCCGCTAAAAATCACAGAAGTTCCTCATAGGTGATAGATAATTCACGATTTTCACAACTGATTTTTCTGTCTCTCTAGAATCCACTAGCCTTTTCATACTTTTGCCTACAGGGTCTAGATGTGTATGTTTTAAACTACTAGTTGTTAGGGAAAATAGTCTGAGCCTAAGGAATTGGAATGGGAACTCTCACTAACAATTCCACTTTACGATGGATACAAATAACTGCCCCTCCACTGAAGACAGTGCTCCAGGGGGCAGGGAAGTATCAGAATACAGGGTCTTCTTCTCAGAAGCCTGGATGGTTGACGGGAGAGGGGTGATTTGGAGAGTAATACAGGTGGCAGCACTCAGTTCTCAAGAGAAGGCAGGGTAAAAATTTGAAAGATTGTCTTTTTTTTTTTTTCCTTCAGGAATTCCAAAAATATTTTCTGGAGACAAAGATGTAATAATAGCAGATAACCTTATCCACTTGCTGACTGTTTTTTCATTTGTTTGTTTTATCCTTAGCACCTATCAGGCATCTGGCACATAATAGACCCTCAAATGCTGCTATAGAAATTCCAAAAATCATACTGCTTGAGTTCACTACAAATTCAGAGAATCTAACCCAATCTTTTAGATCTACTGTTTATTATCTTTTTCCATTTTCCTAAGTTACCTTAATTAAGTGCTGTTGAGTTCAGATTCTCAACTATAATATACTCCATATAAAATTATAAAGTACTGATCTAACTTTGCCCTGATTCTAGGGCCTTCTTTAGCTGTGATGGATTATGTCATTTCTGATGGGGGTAGGAAACTGATAAAGAGCTATCGTCACCTCACTTCTCATGAGGCTCATACCCCAAAGCCTACTCAGTACAGCTTGTTTCATGACTTAAAGAAGGAAAAACCCTTTCCTGCCTCTGAGGGAAAAAGTAGGCTTGAAGATCTGCCCCTATTGGGATGCCATCCCAGCTCATTAATGTTGTGCCTCCTGATGGTCCTCACCTATAAGTTCTATTAAATGTGAGGTTGTTCATGTCTTCTTCCATCCACCCATCCAACAATCACTTGTTGAAAGTCTACATGAGGGGCTCTGGATAAATCACACAAATGGTGTTTACCTTTATGGAGCTGATAATCCAGTGAAGGACACAGACAAAATGAAGTCACAAAAAAATATATTAGAATCTGTGATAAGTTCTATGAAGAAAGCACAGACGTCAGTGATAGAGAAAATTTTTTAAAAAGGATCCTCTGAGTTTGCTCAAAGAAGGGCTTTCCAAGGAGGTGACTTTTCAGTTGATAGAAAAATGAGACATTTAAATTGATGGAAAGATTTAAGTTGATAGAAGATGGAAATCTTCCTTCGAGTAGAGGGAAGATTGTCCCAGGGAAGACAGAGCAGTGTGTGTGTGAGGGTCCTGGGGCGGAGGGGCTGATAGAAAGGGGAGCTACAGAGCACAAACCCCATCTAAGGGGCAGTATGCCATGGTAGTTAAACAGTACAGACTCTAGTACTAGACGGCCTGGCTTCAAGTTCCAATTTGGCCTCTGACTAATGTTGTGACCTCATGTAAGTTGCAAGTTCCATGCCTCAGTTTCCTTATCTCTAAGACGGAGATTTAAAATACTATCTATCTGGCAGGATTTCAAGAGAAGTCATACATGCAGATTTTTATATAAAACTTCCCAATTTTTAAATTTTGTCCATCATTTCAGGCAGCTTTGTCATCCCAGCTTCCCTTCAACCTGGAACTCAGGGTTTGTGATGGGCCCACTTTGTTGCCTTCTCTTCCTTTTCCCCACTGTCTCTCCAATAGACAATTTGGGTACTGAGTTCCCTTACATTTACTTACGGGATTATTCAGATTGAAGTCTGTCTTCCTTGCTTACCATCAACTGTGCAAAGTCAGGGTCCAAAACTGGTTTTGCATAGCATTATATCCCAGAGTCTAACACAATACCAGGCACTCAGCACGTTCTCAACATATATTTATTGTATAAATGGATGATACTGACATGCTTTTTCTATTCTGCCTTGTCCTCCTTTGTCTCTTCTCCTTTCCATTTTTCTCCCAGTTCCTCTTCTTTCTTGTCTTCCTCAAATTCTTAATCTAATCTCTTTACCTGGCAAGAGATATTTTCCCTTTCCTTGTTAACGTATTTTGAAGCAAAGGACTACTGTTTTTCCCTGTAAATTTTTGTCCTCATTTTCAAATGGGTGGTCATATAATGCTGTTCCCCCCCACCCAAAAAAAAAAACAGCTTCAGCAAATGGAGTCATGAGGTAGATGTATAACACTTCGAAACACAGTAATATTGAAAAAAATTATCAGGGGAAAAAGAGAAGAACTCTACTTTCATCTGGAAAAAAGACAGTGGGAAATAGTTTTCAAATGTTTTGATATTCTGTCTCTCAATAGTTGATAAATATATTTTCCTTTGGAGACTGTTTGCCTGTGAAATATTTTCATGTTTCAAATTTGTTTTGGTTGTTCAGCTTATGTAACCTACTGAAGCAGAAATTAAGTTAGAAAATTCTTGTCAGGGTTAGATATGGCAGTATGAACACCAAGAAGTAAAGTGACCTGACAACATTCGTTAGAGAAACAAAAAACAAATGAAACTATGGAAAACTCTAGAAAAGCCCAAACTTCCCTTCTGGGGATCATTAACCCTGAGGAATTAATGGAAGTGAAAGCTTGCTTTGTCCCACATTGCCAAGTTTTTAAACCTTTTACCTTACTTATAATACTGGACTACTCCCCACTCTTTTATACTGCTAGGGCATACATTTAAAGCAGTTTCCTGGCATTTTCTGTCTGTCAAAATATGGAGAAAGCAGAATGTAGCAGAAGCAGTAGTCATCTGAGTTCCCTTGAGTTTTGGCCCCACCAACAACTAGTGTGTGCCCTTGGGCATGTCACTCACTGCTCCAGCCTCAGCTCCTCAACCAGCAAGAAGAGATAGAACAAATGATCATGAAGCCATTGTTCAGCTGTAATAGTCAACTCCATGATTCTTTTCCCTTATTTCCTTTTCAGTTTTGTTCTTTATGATGGGCTTACAAAAGACACCGCAAAAGAGAAGATGTGAAGTCACAGTTGATAAACACAACTTTCTCCTTTCTGGATTTGTTGGGCATCTAATGATTCCTTGGTTCAAAAAAAATTCTCTGCTTTTTGTGTTTCCTCACAACAAAAGAGCAGTTAACAACCAGGCTGGGTCATAAAAGTGCCCATCCTGCTCGGTGGAGGGAAATCCTTTTGTGCAGCAGGGACAGAATTGCTGGCTGACAGGCAAAGGCACTGCAGGGGATGCCTGGACATTGCTGCCCATATTAACCAACTGCTTAGACCTTTACTGCATACTACATGGGCAGCAAGTGGCTGCCTTTCACTCTGCTTTGCTGTCAAATCATATCAATGTATGTGTACCAAACTTCTAGAAAATAGCTTGTACAGTATGGGGAATATAGTGACGTCAAAGGCACTGTCCCTCCCTAGTGAGATTTGGATGGGCATAGAGAAATGTGCTCTTCCTCTTTGAGGTGTGCAGCTTGTCCTCCCTTTTTTTCCCCTCTTGTTTCTTTTTTGGTTGGACCCCCAGAAAACTCTAACTAAAATTTAAAATTGCCCTTAGCAAAATGGGGAACTCCACTGGTTTTTAACACTGAAGAGTTCAGGCATAGCTGGATTTCAGGTCCCAAATGATATCACCAGAGTCTAGTCCTTCTCTTGGCTAGACTTTTCCCTATGTTGACCTTGCTGTCAAACAGGCTCTTATTGGAAAGGTGAAGGCCAGCAGAGCAGCCAGCCTAATCTTCACAGCTTGCGTTTAGCAGCACAGAGAGAGAGTACCCATTGGCTGGTCCCTTCAACAAAAGTTGTGGGATTGGCTCAGAGTCAAGCTGATGGGTGGAGTGCCAACCCTGAACCAGTCACAGTGGCTGGGGAGCGAGGTGGAGGGCAGGGTTGCTTTGGTTGGCCGGGTCTTTCTTAAAGGTCAACCCCATCCATCTCAGTTGCAGGGACTGAGAGTAGTGGGGGAAAGATAGTACGTCCAGAGAGAAAGAAGGGACACTGTCTCTCCAAGAAGAGTGAAATAATGCTGGACCGGCTAAGAGAACCAAGATTCACGTTATCCCACAATATGAACCTCTTCATTGAGAATAATAAATGAGGGAATTCCCTGGCTGTTCAGTGGTTAGGACTCTACGCTCTCACTGCCTAGGGCCCAGGTTCACTCCCTGGTAGGTGAACTAAGATCCCACAAGCTATGTAGCATGGCCAATAAAAAAATAAAAAATCTTAAAAAAAAAGAATAATAAGTGAAGGAGGACTAGGCAAGCAGAGGGGACTAGGAGGTCAACCAGGTATAGGTTGGATACTCAACTAACCCAGGATTGTCTTGTTCTAAGTATTGATTGGACCAAGTACCACATCTACTGTCCACTTCTCTCGTTATTGTCGTCATATCACAAGTTAGAATTCTTACAAATCCTTAGGAAAGCTGCTCCTTACGTGAGTACACAGAGTTTTAGTACACTATTGTTTCAATGTTGAAAAGGGTTTCTTTCTTTCTTCTTTCATTGCATTTTGGCTTTTCATAGTGTGCAATTTTGCTGCATTTATAATCATTACGTGCTTTGTTTTGGGAGAATGCATTTTGTCATAAAAGCTTTTCATACAACTAGAGGAATGATCAGCCTCACTATCAATATTCCAGCACAACCTGTTTTTTTTCTCCCCGGGAATATTTAAAATAACTTGCAAAACTCAGATGTATAGCAATTGAAAAAGAAAACTGAAACCAATTTGATTCTCTTAATTGAGAAATAATTAATTTCTGCATGACAATATTAGATTCTATAAAAGAGACTCCATGTATTCCTCTCCCTTTTCCTTTCACAAAGTTATCATTTAACTCTAGCTTTGTTTGTGATATAATAATGTAGAGCTTGTGCACAAAGTGAGACTAAACTAACACAGAGGCTTCTCTTATAAATAGAAAAAAATGAATGCTTTTTTTAATTTAAAAGAAACTGTATTTAAAATGCAATTTTTGGAAAATATAATAAAGTCAAATATAAATATTGTGAACAGATGTTTCTTAAGAAACTTCTGAAATGAATAGTCACCATCTGGAACCATTTACAATGAGAAGAAGGTAAGCATGCACCTGTTCCTTCTTTAAAAAGATGTAATCTGCGTACCAAATTATAAACAAGTATGGCAGTCTCCGTAAAAAGGCAATACTCAATTTGCCAAACTGTTTAGAAAAATATTGATAAGAATGTAGATGGTGCTTCTAAAAAGCTTAGTCTGTTTTCAGATTTCTTTGCTTACTTGTAATTTTTAAAAGATAAAACTCTTCAAAAGTGGGTGCATATTCTACATTTTTTTTCATGTTCTACCTTTTTAAAGACATGCACAAAACCTGAATGGACACTGCTACTTTCACTACCACCACCATCACTCAAGATGTCTATTTGCCCCAGACCACAATTTAGATACTCCACAACATTAATTGAACCTATAATCCTTGCAGCCTTGATAGATTGATTGCATTAGTGGCTCCCTTAATGGTTTTCTATATCCACATCCTTCACAAGGTGCTACTGCAGCAACTTGCACCAAGAGGTGGAGTCTTTTTCCCCATCCTTTGAAGCAGGGCTGAACTTGTGACTTGCTTTGGCCAACAGAATGCAGAAGGGACAGCATACTAGTTCCAAGCCTAGACCTCCAGAGCCTTTGTATAATTTGATCTTCTCTCCCAGAGCCCTGCCACAGCCTTGTGAATAAGCCTGAGTTAGCCTGTTGGAGGACGAGACACCACATGGAGGAGAGTCCAGTTATCCCTGTGAAGGCCATTCTAGAACAGCTTTGAGCCAACCAACTCCCCAACATGTGAGAAAGCCAGCCAAGATCAGCAGAGCTGCCTATGTCACATGTCCTTCGCCTTTTGCCTATGTGAGAGTTTTGATTTCTCCATGACTAATGAATGACAGGGGGTGATGCGAGTTGCTAAAGGATTTTAAGAGCTTCTGGCTGCTGTCCTTTTATCTCCTTGAACTACAGGGAGGTAGGTACAAGTTGCAGGGATATAGTTCAAAAAAGAAGATGTTGGAACTTATAGGTAGATTTTGATATGCAGATTGGAGGCTCCAAATAAGTGAAATAGGAAAAAACACACTGAGTGAATGTAAGAATATGGTTAACTTACCGAAGAGAATAATCTACTTTTAATAATTTCAGCATATTTTTGAATATAATTATAAATGAAGCTAATCTCTGTTGAAATCCATTCTTCCTACAAGTGAATTCTTCTTATTTCAGCAGTTGGTTCCACATGCTATATGTTCTTTTAAAATATTTAATTAATGGGAATTCCCTGGCAGTCCTGTGGTTGGGACTCGGCACTTTCACTGCTGTGGGCCTGGGTTTGATCCCTGGTCGGAGAACGAAGATCCCACAGCCAAAAAACCTCCAAAAAGCAATCAAAGGTTATTTTTTGTATTTGTGATGATTATTTATTGGTTACTTCCCTGGCATTCATCTTCCACTTTTCCTCTAACCTTACTCCAAAATTTCATTCTCCCAGTCATGTGATTTAGGTGGGAATAACCTTACTACAAATTCCAGAGAGTGGCTGATTGTCTTATGTCCCATGGTCACTTGTGATGGTTTTGGGGTGAAGAACACAGTCAAAGCCAACAAAATGCAAGGACTTCTGATGTGGAGAAGCTTCCCTATTTCCCTGCTTGGTGTGAGATCTGGAATTATGGAAATTATTTTTCTATAAGGAGAGGAATTTTAGAGTTGCCACAAAAAGGAGCCTAAGGATGAAAGCTACACCATAGAAAGCAGATAAGAGAGATAGAGAGGAAAAAATGGGTCCTTGGAAACACTGTTTGAGGGGCTGGATACAGCTTTGCCTGAAGTTAACATTGCCTCTGGAGATTTGTCCCTGGCAAAGCCCGTTAACATTTCCCAGGGAATAAAAATAGAATCTGAGTAAAAAAGTCGAAACTTTTTTCTCTTTGCACCTTGTCTAGTTTCACTTACTCACAGGGGGCCACACGCAGAGGCTTTGCACATGGCACTTTAGACCAGAGTTCTTAGTGTGAAACAGCTGCACCAGACACCTCAGCTTGGGGACTGTGTACAGAAGCACCAAAGGAAACCTTGATTCAAGATGGCAGCGGCCGACCATGTGCAGAGACACTGCGCCCCATCTGGAGCCTGAGCTGCACAGCTGCGCCTGCCCTACAAGAACTCCGCCCCCTCCCCTACCCGCTAATGAGATCCCCATAAAGCAGCCCTGTCGGCAGCCTGTTGGGGAGCATGGACTCTAGAGTTCAAGCTCACACCTCTTTATCCTCTGATCAAAGAATAAAGCTTTCTTTTGCTTCTGAACCACAACTGCCACCACCGCACCAGGGCTTCTGCCCTCCTCACAACTCCAGGGGTCAACAGTAGCCTTCTCCATAGTCACTTCTGGTTTGGTAAAGGACAGTGGGCAGCCCCGTAAGCCTATAGGCAAGATTGGGAAAAGGTCCAGGTAATGAGGCCGCCTGACAAAGGGAACGAGGACACTCATTCAGCAAGTTCAGGAAAGGACACTGGGGATGCCTGAGTGCAGAACTGTCCCAAGGTAGGTAAGTGAACAGTGACTGAATTTCTCTTCCACTTAGCACTATTCTATCTGAAGTGAGCTAGGGAGCCCTGTGAGCCACTTGTGAGACCAGGAATCCCTGCTGTCAGGAAGCCCCCTGAGCTGCTGGCAAGAAGAGGGAACACCATACTGCCCGACTCCTATTCTTATTCCTCCAAGCTCCTTCCCCCTCTGCTTGTGAGGTGAACCTTGGGCAATTCTTCATCCACCTAAGTCCCCTGGGCTCTCCTCCCAGCGTCGGCACAAAACATCAACTGCTCCAGCAATCTGGTGACTACCCCGCGGAAATCCCTCATATTCTTGACCTCACCCTGTGGGAGATCTGAAAATTCCCCCTTTTGGTCAAAAGGAGGAGAGAGAGGCCCCTGCCTTAAATAGCTGTGCCACTCCATAATAGACCAAATGGGCAAGGAACCACAGTGGCTCAGCTGCTCTGGCCCTAAGGCATCCATCTAACCTCCTGTGGGACATTCTGACTGAGGAAGGACTAACTGTCTCAAGCAGGGGCTGTAGAAATTCAAAGGCAGACCCCCAGTTATATCAGAGTCCACACCACTTGGACACCTCAGATTTGGATCTTTTGAGGAATCCATGAACAGTTTGGTGCTGGTTCCAAATTTCCCAAACTGGAAATCTTATTTGGGTCAAATCTTGTGGCATTTGCATGCCAACAAATCACTACAACTGCTCCCCTTGGTACTTGAAAACAAATCCAAAACAGAACATCTAAGGTATGGGGAACCCATTAGGGTGCGTCCTGTAGAACTGGAAGTTTTTCGGGTATCATTCCCTGACCCCCAAACATTTAATCTTGCTATGTAATGCAGCCTGGCCCCAATACCAGCTGGGAGATGGGGGAAGTTGGCCCATCAGTTGGTCTCTAAATTACACTATTTTACAATCGGACCTGCTATGCCAGAGACAAAAGAAATGGGGTGAAATTCCCTATACCCAGTTTTTTATGGCCTTATATCCAAACAAAGGCCTTCATAAGTGATGTGGGCTCTCTTCCACTCAGGTGATACTAGTCCCTGACCCTCCCCCTGAGGACATTGATCTCTTCCCTAACCTTCCTCCTACTTCTCCCTCCCTACCCTTTTCCTTCATATGTCCAGATTTGGGCCATAAACCCCCTCCATACCAGGCTCCTCCCCCAGAACCCAGTCCAGCACGTACAGGAAGCAGGACTAATAACCAGCCAAGGTCCAACACCTGCTCGAAAAAGTATTCCCTTTGAGTCAGGTTCCCAATGGAGGAGAGCTCATCCAAGTATATGTCCCATTTACCACTTTTGATCTGTATAACTGGAAAAATCATAGTAAGGGGTTGAGGGAAGATCCAGAAGCACTCCTGAATCTGATTAGGGGAATCTTTCAGATCCATGACCCCACCTGGAATGACATCCAGAGTCTCTTCAATGTACCCCCAACAGGGGAAGAAAAGGCAAAAGAGAACAGAACAATGCAGGTCATGCTATTTTCAAACCAGGGAATCAAGCAGTCTCAGATAATGAACCCAACTTGGACCATTGAGACAATGGAGAATGGGGTGGAAGACAAAGGCTGACCCATTATAAAAATATGATCCTAAAGGGAATCCAGGCAGAAGGAAAGAAACCTGTCAATTGGGATAAGAGAAAGGAAGTCAATCAGATGTCAATGGAAAACCCTTCAGCATTCCAAGAGCACTTCAGGGACTGCCCCAGAATCTATATAACCACAGACCCCGAGTCATTGGAAGGGAATGCAATCCTGAGGTCATAGTTCATTTCCCAAAGTGCCCCTGACATTAGGTATAAACTTCAGAAACTGGAAATAGAACTGTTGTTGAAACCAAGTTTGTGTGCCCCATGCACAGTGAGACCAAACTATCTGAAACATCAGAGTTTGGAGCAGAGACAGGCTTATTACAAGGGGCAAGCAAGGAGAACGGGTGACTCATGCTCAAAAAGCCTGAACTCCCTGATGGTTTTGGAGGGAGAGTTGGCAAAATTGGGGGGAGCGGGGAGGCTACAGGGGGTGTGACCTTCCTCTGACTTGGTGGTGAGATAATAGGGTGGTGCTCCAGGAATCTCAATCATCAGGCTTCTAGTTCCAACCAGTCTGGGGTCCATGTGCTTATGCTTCGCCTGAAGTTACCTTCCTCCACCTGGGTGTGGGGGTGTGTCTTAGATCCTATAGAATAAGTCAGAGATTTGTATCATATTGTTATATATATCCCTTGAGGAGGAACCAGGACCCTGCCCCATCACTGCACTATTGTTTCCTGACTGCCTTTCCTTTGCTTCTGTATTCTTCCACTCCTCTAATTAGTACACTGCTTGAATCTGCCCTTTGGAACTCAGAGAAGGAAGCCTTTTTCCACCACAAGGAATGGGGGACACAGAAAGGCTTTTGTACCTGGGAGGGCCCCACAGGGTCCTGCTTGGTTTCAGAACCAGATACCCCTAACTCTCACCTGCCTATTAGGTGTTTAACAACCGAGATATAAAGGAGGAAATGTCAGAGGATAAAAAGGTCTGAAGGCAAGCCCTCCTACTGGCTGTTGCCCTCCAATATCAACTGGTCGGTACGGGAATCTGGACTAACTGTCTGCCCACAGAGACTCAACTCTAGTGGGTGATCCCCAGCACCCACCAAGGGATAATAAGCCAAGGAAACTAGGACTCAATCAGTGCACCATATGTAAATAAGAGGGACACTAGAAGAGAGAATGCTCTCATACATAGCACCTGTCATGGGAATGGAAATGGCAGATCTTGGCCATTACCCTTGAAGGAAGATGGTCCAAATAGACGAAGAATGACAGGGCCAGAGGGCTCCTAAGCTGGCACTCCAGCTGACCCCTGAGGAGCCCTGGCTGACACTGGATATAAGGGGAAAGCCTGTCAAATTCTTAGTTGACACCAGTGCCACCTACTCGGTTCTGAACACCAGATCAGACAAACTTGGTCACAAGAGTTGTAAAATTATGTTGGTATCAGAGAAGGCCCAAGAACAGGCATTCACAGAGCCATCAGAATGCAAACTGGATGAACACACTCTTACCCATTCCTTCCTCTACAGTCCTGAATGCACTATGCCCCCGTCAGGAAGGGATATCTTACATAAGTTGAGATCTACTATCCACCTAATGGGAGACAAACTGGAGATTGGTGACCCCCTAGACAAAGGGCACAAGATGATAATGTTAACCTCCCCAGACAGAGCAAATCAACCTCTCTGGGATAAATTCCAAGGTTTGGGCCCGGAGACAGGTGGGATGAGCAATAGGAGCCAGTTCTGTGATAGTCCCTCTAAAACCCTGACATACATGGCCCAATAGAAAATAGCACCCTTGGGGACTTCCCTGGTGGTGCAGTGGTTAAGAATCTGCCTGCCAATGCAGGGAACACAGGTTCGAGCCCTGGTCCGGGAAGATCTCACATGCTGCGGAGCAACTAAGCCTGTGGGCCACAGCTACTGAGCCTGCGCTCTAGAGCCCATGAGCCACAACTACTGAGCCCATGTGCCACAACTACTGAGGCCCCTGTGCCTAGAGCCTGTGCTCCGCAACAAGAGAAGGCACAGCAATGAGAAGCCTGTGCACTGCAATGAAGAGTAGCCCCCGCTGGCCGCAACTAGAGAAAGCTGCGTGCAGCAACGAAGACCCAATGCAGCCAATAAATAAATTAATTAATTAATTTTATTTAAAATAAATTTATTTAAAAATTTATTTATTAAAAAAATTAATTTATTTAAAAAGAAAATAGTACCCTCTCCACTGGGAGACCTTATTGGGCATTCATTGCCCCTGTTATACAGGGCCTAATCGACCAGGGTCTTATTACAGCCATGCCTGTAATACCCCATTCTCCTCATAAACCCAATGGAGAATATCAGATAGTACGGGACCTTAGAGCAGTCAATGAAGCTGTTAGGGAACTGTTGACCGGAACCGCCTGCCTTGGCCAGGCGTGATGATAACCACTTGCATGAGTTGTCTCACAACAGGATGTCCTGATAAGGAACATGGTGCTGCTGCTGAAAACTAACCAGGAGAATTCAGGAGGGGCCAGAAAGAGGAAGGAGACGCCAGACCATAATATGTCCTACCAACCTCCCAAAATCCTTTGTGCTGGAATCCATCTTGGCTGAGAGATGCACGCGCCATCAGGAAGGACACTGAGTCAGAGCAAATACGGGCCAAGCAAGATGACTGCCAGAGACAACCTGGAAACTAGCCCCATTACCATAAAACCTGAGACTGCGAGCCATGTGGCAGAGCAGCTCTCCTGGGTTCCCTTACCCTACTACTCCATACCCTACTACGCCCAGGCACTCCTTCCCAATAAAGTCTTTGGCTTTGTCAGTACGTGTGTCTCCTTGGACAATTCATTTCCAATTGTTAGACAAGAGCCTGCTCTAGGGCCCTGGAAGGGGCCCCCTCCCTGCAAAAAAAGCCACCAAGGATATACGTTCAGTGGTTTCTAAACCCTACACCCTGCTGGCCACTCTACTGTCTACCAGGACCTGGTATTCTGTATTAAATTTAAAAGATGCCTTCTTCTGTATTCCATTAGCCCCAGAGTCACAAGAAATTTTTGCTTTTGAGTGGCAGGATCCAAACACGCAATAAAAACAACAAAAATTCCTGCCCCAAGTGTTCAAAAATTCCCTCACCATCTTTGGGGAAACTTCAGCTAAAGACCTGAAAGATCCGTATCTGAGGGAGAGAACCTTCCTCCATTATGTAGACAACATTCTGATTGCCAGCCCTACTAAGGTGGCCTCTGATAAAAATACTGTAGCCACCCTGAACCTCTTAGCTGATAAAGGATATAAGGTGTCCAAGAAAAAGGCTCGAATATCAGAAACTAGGGTGATCTACCTAGATTTCATTCTCACAGGTCAGAGAAGCCTACCTCAGGAAAGGAAAGAAGGGAGGCTGGCTCATCAAGGAACTCACTATGGTTAGGAAGCCCTATATAACTGGTTAGTTGAGGTCATGGTAACTCCTAGCATGAAAAGTATAGTCAGCTGGGTAGTTGAGTCCTGCCCCATCTGCAATGAATGACCCCAACACCAAACCCCCCAGAGGTCCCCAAATAAGGCCCATTCAGGCCAGAAGGACATATCCTGGGGAAGATTGACTAATTGATTTCACTGTCACACTGAGAGTACCAGGCAATTTCAGATACCTCTTGGTGCTAGCGGACACATTTTCAGGGTTCTAGCAGCGTTCCCTGCTAGAACTGAAACGGCAGCTGAAATGGCTGAAGTACTACTAAAAGAGATAATCCCCAGGTTTAGGCTTTCAGGATTCTACAAAGTGATAATGCATTCATGTCTCAAGTGAATAAAAAGGGATAACAAGTGCACTGGGCATAAAATGGATCTTGCACTCAGCCTGGAGATTCCTATCAGTGGGGGAAAGTAGAGAGATTCGATAAGAACTTAGCCAAGCTATGCCTGGAGACTCAAGAAAATTGGATAAGGTTACTCCCTGCTCAGCAGTTAGCCCCAAGGAATAAGTCAAAGTTAAGTGCGTTTGAACTTCTGTATGGTAGACCCATCCCCCAAGCCTGAGAAAAGGGACACCTCGGCCCCCTTGAAATAGAACAACTCAAGTATCCCCTCCAGGTAGGAGAAACGTGAAGGCTCTTATGGAATATGGTAACCAGGTGCTGCCACCCCTTCTGGCCAGAAGATTGGGTGAACCTACAACCTGGAAAACCAGCAGCTGGCAAGATAGGCTCACTCCTAAGTGGAACGGAGCTCACTTGCTGACCCAGACCACCTACTCTCCCCTGAAGTGGTAAGGGATCCCTCCGTGGGTAGATCACATTCGAGTGAGAAGGGCCCCCGAGCCCCAAACTCTGGAAAGACAGCCTGGGGCAACAGACCCCCTTGACTACTTGTGTGAACCTCTCTCTGATCTAAAGCTTCTCTTCTGAAAAGCAAGAAAAGTTGGTCCCAGAAGACCAATTGCAGGAATCATTGCACTCAAAGGGGTGCTAGTAACCTTGGCTGGGGGAGCAGTGTCACCATAAAAAAAGGTAACAGCCACCATGATGACGGCGGCTAATGTGACCAGTCTCAACTTGAAGCTATGACAAAAGTCCACTGACTCACTGACCAGTAAGATCCTGGATAACCAAATTGCCGTAGATTATCCGTTAGCTCAGGGGCCTCAGACCAGCACCATTCTGTGACACAGCAGGAGGTGAGCGGCGGACGAGCAAGCTTCATCTGCCACTCCCCATCTCTCGCAGCATTACCGCCTGAACTGTCCCTCCCACCCACCCCCGACCCCCTTCCCGACCCCCATCAGTGAAAAGACTGTCTTCCATGAAACCGGCCCCTGGTGCCAAAAAGGTTGGGGACCGCTGCGTTAGCTGACAGGGAGGGGCCTGTGCACTGGCCAAAACTTCCGGCTGTTTTAAAGTTGGTGCACGTGGTCTGCTTGGCGAAAGCGCAGACTACCGGGAAAAGCAACTTGGCTGCAGAAACTAGGCAGCCCAATCTGGCCGAACAAATGTGGAGCGATATAAAACAGGCCCTCCCCAGCGTCACTCGGTTTCTCCCTTTCCTGGACCCCTCAACGACCATTATTCTCTGTTAGTATGTGGGCCATGCATCCTAAATTGTCTGGTGTCCTTTGTCTCCAAAGATTAGACAAGTGGTGGCTCAGGGATACAGAACAGTCAGGGCTGAGACCTAGTGACAACCAAACATATCAAAGGCAACGGGGAGAAGTTCTGCTCCTCCAACCAGGTTAAGACAGCGCCCCAAATCAGCAGGAGGCAATTACAGAAGACAGACCTGCGCCCCTCAGCGCCCCTCCGGAATGAGAGCAGGACAAAAGACACAGGAGGGATTCGTCACCGGCAAAGCCCACTAACAATTCCCCGGAAGTACAAATAGAACGCGGATCATAAAACAAAGTCTAACCTTTTTATCCTTTCCTTTGTGCTTAGTCTAGTTTCACTTGCTCACAGGGTGCCGTGTATAGAAGCCTCGCACCTGGCACTTCCGACCAGAGTTCCTAGTGTGAAACGGTGACACCCACACCTCAGCTCCACGGGTCTTGCGCAGCTGCACTCGATACCTTGATTCAAGATGGCGGCTGGGGGACCGTGTGCAGAGATGCTGCGCCTGCCCCGCGAGAACTCCGACCCCTCCTCCTCCCCGCTGACAAGATCCCTGTAAAGCAGCCCCACCGCTGACTGTTGGCGGACAGTGTGGACTCCAGAGCAGGAGCTCGCACCTCTCCATTCTTTGATCCAAGAATAAAACGTTTCCTTTTCTTCTGAACCAAACTTGGTCTCATTCTATTGGTGCCAGCAACACGGGGCAGGAGGATCCTTGTTGGGGTCCAATTCGGGAGGCTCAATAACATTTTCACTTACGTGACTAATAAATCCCTGTTCTTATTTAAGCCAAAATGAGTGTTCTCTTCACTTGCAGCTGAAAGATCATTGACTGATACAACTTTTATCTCTTATTTTCTAGCTTTGCTTCAAGCTCCCTAATTCAGAATCTTTCTTCATTCTTAGACTATTACAATAGCCTCTTAACTACCCTCCCTACTTCCACTCTGTGTCCCTGTGATCTATATATTTTGTTACTGGATTAATTAATATCTTTTAGGCATAGCTATAATTATATCCTCTTGCCCCCAATTGCAATGATTCCCCGGTGTCTACTGCATTAAAAACAAACATCTTTTAACATTCTAGGCCTAGTCAGTGTGTGTCAATGGTACTCCTTAAGGCTTCCTGTGACCTCCGTTCCATGTTGGTAAGTACAGAAGACATTTGTTATTCTTTTTCTTATTTGACAGCTCAGTAGCGTTTAGCATTGTTTACTGCTCTATCCTAAGACATTTCTTTTTCTCTGTTTCTGTGATACAGCGCTCTCCTCTTTTGGTCTTCTCCATCTACTCAATCTTTAACTGTTGGAGCTTTTCCAGGTTGTATTGTAGGATTATTGCTCTTCTCAGTACATACACACTTGCTAGTCATCTCATCAACTTCCATGACTTAAAATTCCTTTTAAATCCAATGACTCCTAAATCTAAGCCTTCAACCAGACTTCACAGTTTCAGACCCCAGCATCCGCTTGCCCATTGGAATCTTCACCTCAAACCCACCACTTTCTCCTCAAACCTGCACCTCCTCCAGGGCTCCTACCCCCATGAATAGTCATCACCTTTGATCTAGGGGCTCAAGCCAGAAATTTGGCAGTTATGCTCGGCTATTCCATCTCCTTAACCCTTCAAATGTAATCAAACACCAGATCCTGCCAGTTCTAACTGCTAAGCATCTCTCTCTGTTCCCTACCCTCATCCTCTAGTACAAGCCAAAATTACCTGTCCCCTGGACTGCTAAACTAGTCTTCTAACTGGTTTCCCTTCTTTTACTCTGGGTGCTTTCTTCTCTCTCTCCACTTGAGTTGTCTTTGAAAAATACAAAATATGATCATGTCACTTCCATGCATACAACCTCTCACTGACTTCCCAATGTCCTGAGACTCAAGTCCAAATTCATACCATGGCCCACAAGGATCTGATGAGCCAGCCCCTGCCTACCTCGCCAACCTCATCTTGGGGCCATTCTCCTTTTCTTTCCCTCTGCTCACCACACTTTTCTTTGTCCTTAGGCTCCACTGAGGCTGTTTTCTGTACCAGCGATATCCTCATCCTTCTTTCTGCTGCCTCAACCCAAGGGCCCCAGCACAGGCATCCTTCTCTAATGACCCCAAATTGTCGGCAAACTTCTTCCTATCCCAAATTGCACGGCACCTCCCTTTTTCTAAGGATCATCACAGTTGTAAAGACCTGTTCAATATCTGTCTACTGTCCTGGGCCCTAAGCTCCATTAGAGGGGTGGCTGTGTCTGTTTTGTAACCTTTGCCTCTAAAACTTTATTTTCCATTGAAAAGAAAATGAAAAAAAAAACATTTCTTTTTACAATTTTCATGTTTACGTAAACATAAAGAATTAGAAGTAAGCTTAAAAGGAAGGTAAATGTTTTGCATAAAATAAATTTCTTAAAATATATACCTACCTTGTAAAATAAAGAAGTGTATACAGATGTCCTTTTTAAAAGAATATTTAAAACCCATTATTTAAATAAGTCTCTTACAAGGCAGTAAATTTGGGAAAGCAAAGAAGTAAAAACCCTCAAACCTCTCAAACATATTTCTATTTTTGTGCCTATTTGTTACAGTGGAGGGAATTGCAGACAAAAAAAGTTAGATAGGTGACGTAAATAGAGAGGCAATTGCTAACTACAATGAGACAAGTTAAAAATTTGAATTATAAACGTTGACTAATTGTCATTACCTGTGGTTTCTTTTGATAAGACCCTTTTAAATGTAGTCTAAATTTTAGTTTAATGCACTTAAAAATAAAATTTATGCCACTTAGCAAAAGAAAATGTAGGCTGATTGTTACTTCAGCCTTTGTATTTGGGGTAAATGAATTAGAATCTTTCAGCACCTAAGCTTTTCTTAGGTGGTAAACTAAGATTCTTGGAAATCTTTATTAACTCTTTTTAGCAACATGAGCATTGTGCAAAAAGCTATGGTTTGAAAGCTGTGCTGTAGAGAGAATGGGAGAGATCAGAACACAAACTGATTTTCATTCTCTTGACTCACTTGGTAAACAGTTATTCACCATGTCAGTCGGTTATCAGAGCTTTGGAATCTGTGTCAAATACAGATGATCATTTTTTAAATTAGTATATTATAACTGCATTTAAAGCCAAAAATATGCTAAACATAATTTTAGGTATTTTGTCAACTTAATGATAATAATTGAGACTATTCATAACACTATGTTAAGTGCCCTGCATACATTACATGGTTTAAGCCTCACAACAGTCCTAGGTGATAGGTATTATTATTCACCATTCCCTTTTTACAGTGGAGGCATTTGAGTTTCAGAGAGGTTAAGTAACTTGCTCACAGTCACACAGCTAGGGGGAGCTAAAATTACAAGCCATGTTTTCTGACTTTAAAGACAGTAGATTTAGCCACAGTGGTGTATTGACACTCGTCAGATTATGACTTTGAATGTTACTATTGTGGTGGGCATGGCAATGATGATACCAATTTCTGATTATGCAATAATGAAAAGTTTAATTTGATACCATATTTATTTTTTTAAATTTCCCACAGCATATATTTTTTCTCATAAAGAAAAAGTTTCTGCAATCAAAAAAACATTTCTTGGGGGCTTCCCTGGTGGCGCAGTGGTTGAGAGTCTGCCTGCCGATGAAGGGGACACGGGTTCGTGCCCCGGTCCGGGAAGATCCCACATGCCGCGGAGCGGCTGGGCCCGTGAGCCATGGCCGCTGAGCCTGCGCCTCTGGAGCTTGCGCTCCGCAACGGGAGAGACCACAACAGCGAGAGGCCGGCGTACCAAAAAAAAAAAAACATTTCTTGGGCTTCCCTGGTGGCGCAGTGGTTGAGAGCCCGCCTGCCGATGCAGGGGACGCGGGTTCGTGCCCCGGTCCGGGAGGATCCCACATGCTGCAGAGCGGCTGGCCCCGTGAGCCATGGCCGCTGAGCCTGCGCTTCCGGAGCCTGTGCTCCGCAATGGGAGAGGCCACAACAGTGAGAGGCCCGCCTACCGCAAAAAAAACCAACAGCAACATTTCTTTCTTCCAGGAAAGGAGAGGACTTATCTCAGGATAATTGATGACTATCAGTTTGATTTCCAAACACTTCTAAAATAATTTGAATTCTATTTATGTAGATAAGCCCTACCCATCTATCTCCCTATCAGTTATCTCCCTGTCAGATATTCTGTCCAGATATCCTGGAAGTCAGGGTGTCAGTCTGATGGGAAGAGCTCCACAGAGCACAGTGGAGATCTGCCCTGGGGAAGATTAACTAGACAATTTACGCATAGAATTGGGAAGCCAAGAGTCCAACTGACTGCAACAGTTGTTGAGTACCTATCATGTGCCAGCCACTGTGCTCTCTACTTTTATCTGGTTTTCCATCTTCTCGCTGCCCTTTCCCTGAACCCCTAGCCTCCTGTGCTAGAGTCTGGGGTTCTGCTGAAACACATGTGAATGTCACTTTTTCCCTACCTATACCCAAAGACACATAATTAGGCTCCTATTGGCAGTAGAAATGGAGGCAGGCAGGCCAGTTTCTAGGCCCAGCTCTCAGTAGAAGGGTCATTAAATGGGTTTCCATTACCCTACTCCACCCCCACACCTTGCCCCAGGCCTGTGATCACCCTGGATTACACCTCAGGACAGAAGTAGATGGTGTGAGCGAGGGAAGAGGTATTCACAGGTTACAGAGATCCAGAGAGAAAATTCCTAAGCAGCAGCTAGGAGAAATACTAAAAGTAGTGAGTGCTTGGAAATTTGTGACCTGCCATACTCTACATTTGTAACCACCAGCCCAAGCAAGGTAATATTACTGCATTTAACAGAGAAGGAAACTGAGACTCAGACAGGTTGTCATATCCATGGTCTTGCAAGTACTGCGGAACTGGGATTTAAGACCTAAAGTGTGTCTCACTTGGACACCACACTCAACTGCAGATCTGTGAAGGTGCATGAAGGCTGTCATCCAGGAACTCCTTGCTTGTTAGAGACCCAGGATTAAGCAGCTACAAGCCCAACCCTGAGTGCTGAGACAAGCATGGCATTTGACCCTCTGCCTTTCAGGAAAATATAGTCTCAATTCCTCTGGGATTCAGTCCAACAATTTTTCCTGCTCTTGGTTACATTTCTAAGTCTCTTCTTTCCACTTATTTACAGATTTGTTTTCTTTTTTTAAATTTTATTTATTTCATTTATTTTATTTTTGGCTGTGTTGGGTCTTTGTTGCTGCACGAAGGCTTTCTCTAGTTGCAGCGAGCAGGGGCTACTCTTCATTGCGGTGCGTGGGCTTCTCATTGTGGTAGCTTCTCTTGTTGTGGAGCATGGGCTCTAGGCACGTGGGCTTCAGTAGTTGTGGCATGTGGGCTTCAGTAGTTGTGGCTCATGGGCTCTAGAGCTCAGGCTCAGTAGTTGTGGCGCACAGGCTTAGTTGCTCCGCGGCATGTGGGATCTTCCTGCACCAGGGATTGAACCCATGTCCCCCGCATTGGCAGGCGGATTCTTAACCACTGCACCACAAGGGAAGCCCAGATTTGTTTTCTTCATCTTGAAATAAAAATCAAAAATCTTTCCTTGACCTTGCTCCTCTTTCAAGCATACACCTTATCTTTCTGTTCTTTATTGCCCAACCTCTTAAAAGTGGTCTACACCAGGGAAGGGGGAATAAGAAGTTATTGTTTAATGGGTATAGAGTTTCAGTTTTACAAGATGAAAAGAGTTATGAAGATGTGTGGTGGAGATGGCTGACAGTGTGAATATATTTAATATCACCGGACTGTGCACTTTACAATGGTTAAGATGATAAATTTTACGTTATGTGTGTTTTCCCACAAAAAGGAAAAAGTGGTCTGCACCACCTGGTACTGCCAAGATGAACAGCTGAGGTTTCCTGGGAGATAGGACTTTCAGTGCTAAAACTGGGAGAGTCCTAGGCAACCAGGACAGTTAGTGACCCTGTGCTGGCACCACTCTCATTCATTCCTCACTCTGGGCTTTGTTCACATTTAACCTTGGGAATCTGCTTTTCTCCTTCTCCATCCACTGAAATGGACACTAACAGCCTAACCCAGTGGTCTTTTTTTTTTTTTTTTTTTAGTTCTGCAGCGTTTGACTGGTGAATTTCTCCTTGAAATGCCTTCTTTTTTCTTTCTTTAATCTCAGTAGCCCACTACTTATGATTTTCTTTCTCCTAATAGCTCCTCTCCATCTCTCTCATTGACTCTTTCTTCTACTATCAAATTCAGGTCTCAGACCACGTGAGTTCATGCAGGTCTGGGTTCAAGTTCTAGTCTTTATCTGTGAGCTCCATGAGCACAAGTTGCTTAATCCTCCTGAATCTCAGCTTTCTGTTCTGTAACGTAGACCAGACCTGCCTACTAGTTACTTACGGTGTAGGGGAAGGATTGGGAAAGGAATATTTAGAACGTTTAAGGAAGTTCTTGGCAGAAAGTAAGCTCTCAATAAAAGGAAGTATCGTTATTACTTCATTGTCTTTTGGAGCTTTGACTTTCATTTCTACGCAGCTCATTAAACTGCTGCTTCAGTTACTCTTTCTAGTTCTATGACCATATTCCAGTTGCCACCTTTACCAGGCTGTCTTCCAGGTCTATCAATAAAAAATATTTAAGACCAAAGCCAACATCTTCCCCTCAAACCAACTGTGAGATACAGTGTCTCTTCCCGCTTCCAGGATTCCCAGGGATCCAGGTTCAAACACCCCTGGCTGTTTTTGCCTCATCCTTCTCCCCCCTCACCCACATCTGTCAGTTCCAAAGCTGATTAATTCTATCTGAGACACATTTCACAAGTGTTTCTCCTTTTGATTCCCAGTGTCATCACTGGGCCCCTACCTCCCATCTTAGTACCTCATTAGCTTTCAGCTGGACTGTTTCGACAGCCTCTTAACCGACTCCTCAACCTACCAAGATACTTTGTGCCAGTTTCTGCCTGAATGATTTTCCTAATGCAAAACTCTAAAAGACCTTCAGACGCAAAGGAAGTATAACCCGAGACTAAAGTTTCAAGCCTTTCCAAACTGGCAGAAGAAAAAGAGTATGAAATGACCAAAATCTACAGGTGGCCATGGGAGTGTGACTGAAGTAGGAGAGAGACAAAATTATTACGGATGAAGAGATTAAGAAAATGAGAGGGCAGGATATTGGCAGGAATATTGTAGATACTGAAACCAGAAAGTATCAGTATTATGAAAGTACTACATAAAACCCTCAATGTGTGTATAGTCAATTAAATTGGGGAGGGAGCACTTTGCAGAGACACCCTGAGAGGAATGTTTAGACTAGAGCATTGCTCTTAGAATATATTTCCATGTTGTATAGTCTAGATCAGAGGTCAGCAAATTTTTGCTGTAAAGGACTGGGTAGTAAATACCTTAGCCTTTTGGTTCACACAGTCTCTGTTGAGACTGCTCAACTCTGCCATTGCAGCCATAGACAATACAGATATGAATGAGCACGGCTGTGTTCCAATAAAACATTGTTTATGAAAACAGGCTGAGGGACTTCCCTGGTGGCGCAGTGGTTAAGAATCCGGCTGCCAATGCAGGGGACACGGGTTCGAGCCCTGGTCCTGGAAGATCCCACATGCCGTGGAGCACCTAAGCCTGTGCACCACAATTACCGAGCCCGCACTGTAGAGCCTGCGAGCCACAACTACTGAACCCGCGAGCCACAACTACTGAAGCCCGCACGCCTGGAGCCCGTGCTCTGCAACAAGACAAGCCGCCGCGATGAAAAGCCTGCGCACCTCAACAAAGAGTAGCCCCCGCTCGCCGCAACTAGAGAGAGCCCGCTCGCAGCAACAAAGACCCAGTGCAGCCAAAAAGAAATAAAATAAATAAATGCATTAAAAAAAAGAAGTTATGTTAAGTCAAAAAAAAATGTAAGAATTATGCAAGGTTAATTTTAATAATATATTTTATTTAACACAATATATCCGAAGTATCATTATCTGCATAATGAACACTAAAAAGTCTTGAGTAATTTTACATTCTTGTTTTCAGACTGAGTCTTCTAAATCTCATGTATTTGTAGCACATCTCAATTCCACTAAGCCATGTTTCAAGAGCTCAATTGTTACATGTGGCTGGTGGCTACTGTACTGGACAACACAGATCTGGATTTTTTCTAGCTTACTTAAGATCTCAAACTAAATGAGAACTGGGGAGATGGCATGCAGGATCTTAGTTCCCTGATGGGGGACCAAACTCATGCCCCCTGCATTGGGAGCTCTGAGGCTTAACCACTGGACAGCCAGGAAAGTCCCAAGACTTTACTAAATTGGTATCGAACAGTTTGCTTTCAGTCTCTAAAGCCTGTTCTTTTTTGGTAGTGAGATATTATTTGTTTTTAGCAAAGTTGAGTTGGCTTTAGTGGAGTATCAGTTAAGATAGGCTATGTCATGCTATGATAACAAGCAGTCCCAGTGGCTTAAAATAAGCAAGCAAGGTGGATTATAACACAACTTAACCAAGCATTTAAGCAAAATGTCCAATGTGGGTCAGTCATACCATGAGTCAGCTTCAGGGAGCCTCCACCTTGACACTTGATTCAAGGTCTCAAGGACAGGAAAGGAGCTTGACTTTTAAATATATATGTTTGGAAGTATAACGTATTACTCTTGTTCACATTTCATTCACCCAAGCAAGTCACATGGCCACTTCTAACTTCAAGGATGGTAGGAAAGTGAAATCTTACCTTGTGCTTAAAGACTGGGAACTTGTGTGATTAGCTCTAATGTCTATCACAAGCTGGCAACCTGCAGACTTCCCCAAGTGTGAAGAATTGAGAAATAATCAACATGAAATAGGTGACAACTCTATGTCAGGCACAGATGCTTCAGCATTTATGACTTTGGAAGCGGAGCGGGAGGTCATTTGACTAAACAACTCATAATCAGTTTGAAGGAAATGTGGAAAGTTTGTGCCGTATTGCCGGAGTATTCATCATGTTCCACTAGGATGGAACCTTCTGGAAAGATTTCCTTTAAATTTGCAGTACTGGGAGCCAGTAAGATGGCAATGGAATCCAAAACAGAAGGCAATTTAACTCTTTCCCACACCTGATATCTGAAACTCACACATTGGAAAACTAGGGTCAGGAACTTTTCAATAAATAATGCTGGGATAATTGGTTATTCAAATGTGTAGGGGAGGGGAAGTAGACTCCTATATCACCCCATATTCAAATGTCAGTTCTGACTAGATTAAAGACCAAAGCAAAACACTAAAACTTTTACAAGAAAATATTTTTAAAAATCTTTATGAGTCCAGGGTTGGGAAGGATGTATTAAGATACAAAATGCACACACCATTTATCCATTAATTAATTTATTCATTCATTTAACAAATATTTACTGAGAATCTACTAGATGCCAGGCGCTGATCTAGGCACTGAGAACAAGAAGAGGATAAGACAGACAATTCTTCATCCCGGAGAACTTAGATTCCAGTGGGACCATAGAGGCAGAGAATAATACATTAAATCACATGAAAATGGAAATGCTTCTAAAGGACAAAAGATGTCACCAACAAAATGACAATGCTAGGAGAAGATACTTGCAATGCACATAACCAAAAAGAATTAGTATCTGGAATATATAGAAACCCTTCCTAATCAAAAAGAAAAAGACAGACAACCCAATGGAAGAATGAGCAAATGATATAGAAAAAGAAAGCTGAATAGTCAATAAACATGAAGAGATTTTCAGCATAATTTATAACAACAGAAATGCAAATTACACAATCACAAGATACCATTTAATGTATAGAAGATAGCAAAAATCACGTCTAACAATATGTGTTAGCCAGGTTTGGACCAGTAGGACTGCTTATGAGAGGCTGGAGAGAGTGCAAATAAATATGACTGTTTTGGAGAGCAATTTGGCAATTTATATGAAGGCTAAAAATATTCCTACCCTCCCACCCAGTAATTCTACTTCTTGGTACATACCCCAGTGAATTTTTGCACATGGGCTCAAGGGAACAAGCAATGTTTATTGCAGTACAGTTTATGATTGCAAAGAAACAAAGACGGATGAAATATCCACCAATAGGAAATTAAATAAAGAAATCCACTGTGAGATGTTCACTCTGTGGAATAGCATTCAGCAGTGAAAATGAATGACCTTGGGCTGCCATCAAAATGGATAAATTTCAAAAACACCATTTTGAGTAAGAAAACCCAAACTGAAAATGAAACCAAACACCATGATAGTGTGATTTAAGATAAGACTATGTTATAAAGTTCTAAAGTTGGCAGAACAGTACTAAATCTTGTTTATGAATATAAATTCAGATTAGAAAAGGATGAAAACATACACATCCATGAAAATATTAAATCTCAGTGTAGGGGAGGGGAGACAAAGGAAATGGGAGAGAAGAGGGGTCTGCAGTTAATTACAGCTGTTTCAAAACAATCAGAATGTTACGGAAAAATACTAAAATCATAATACAAACATTTTAAAATGTGAATCATTTAAGAATAAGTGGTTGATCTCGAATCCACTTTCCATGAGCCCAAGTAGGGAGCAGGCACAGGGGAATATTTGAGGGTGATGTAAAAGTTCCACAGCTCAGTTGCGGTGGCGGTATAACCGTATAACTTTACTAAAAATCTTCGGACTGTTCACTTACAATGGACGACTTTTGTGGGATGCATATTATATACCTCAAGAAAACTGTTAGAATCTACATATCTGAAAGGACTCTTTCCAGCGTGGTTCTAAGGCTGATTCTTGTTGGAATGACTTTCAATAGCTTGTTTTTCTGTGTTTCATGTAGGCTTATGCCCAAGAACGCCTTTGGAAATTCAGCTTACACTAGTCAATCATATGTATATGTGCATGATATTAGCATTTAACAGTAACTAACATGTTTGGATTTCCATGGATGTTTTGCAATGATTTCATAAAGTGAGAATTTATGAGATAGTGAGTTTCAGATCACACTTTTATTACAGTTAGTGTAAAACTTAAGAAGAGGGATGATTAAGCTTCATTGAAACTAGGACTATTAGATGATTAGCCTTTCAACCAGTAAAATCTCCATATTAATGAAAACAATTTTACCCTTTATTGAAACTTACTAAAAATCTTTGAGATTTGGGAAACCAATAAAAATCCATCTGAAAG
Source organism: Phocoena sinus (assembly GCF_008692025.1). Classification (NCBI taxonomy): domain Eukaryota; kingdom Metazoa; phylum Chordata; class Mammalia; order Artiodactyla; family Phocoenidae; genus Phocoena; species Phocoena sinus. The sequence continues at coordinate 74,980,244 of NC_045767.1, forward strand.
TTTCTTTTAAAAAAAAAAAAGTGGCTGATGACTTCTAACCCATCAGACACATATACTTCCGAGTGTACTTTCTATAAACAAGAACATTTCCCCACATAACCGCAATACGACATTGCTATTATCTCATTCATCTTCAGACCCCATTCAGGTTTGGCCACTTATATCAAAAGGATTTGATTCAGAATCTAGCATTGCATTTAGTTGTTGTGTCTTTTTACTCAACTTCCTCAGTCTTTTGTTGACTTTTATGACCCTTTTGCTTTTGCAGATTTCAGGTCAGTTATATTGTAAAATGTCCTTTCATTTAAAATTTTCTGATATTTCCTTGTGATTAGATTGTACATCTTTGGCAGGAATATCACAAAAGTGATGCTGTGCTCTGCTCATTGTATATCAGATGGTGACAATTTCAATTTGTCCCACTACTAATGATGTTCATTTTGATCACATGATTACAGGGGTGTCTGCCAGCCTTCTCCACTGTAAAGGTACTCTCTTCTTTATAATTAATAGCTGTGTAAATATACCATTTCTCTTCAAACTCTTGTTATTCATTTATTTATTTATATCTATATGGGCTCGTGATTCCTGTTTCAGTAAATAGATTATAATTTGTTACTATTATTATTTAATTTTATATCCAAATCGTGCTCGCACTGACCATTGGGAGCCCATTCGAGCTCACATCTGGTCTTTTAACAGGTTCGCATCACTGTTTATGCACTTTCTTAGTTTCTGGCCCAAGATATCCCAGGCTCATCGTGTGCTATCTTTCTTAGTCCTAGCTCTGGAATCAGCCAGTTCTCCAAGGAGCCTCCATTCTTTTTAGTGGAGAATAGTATTTAGAAGTCAAGATCTGAGCACTAGATGTGCTCATCGTTATTGAAGTGTGACGGCTCCCAGCAGACAGAGCTAGGGAATATACATATATACATGTATATACACATATTTATATCTGTATTTATTTTTTGTTGTTGATCTATGCATATGGAAAAACATATGTTCTCACCAACACAACTAATTCCAGGCCAACACCACAGAATTTATTCTAGTTTTCTCCCTTTCCATAGAAACCTGGCTCCTATCATGCTTATTATATTTGTTCCTTTGATCATTTCCTTGGAATATAGCTCATCTCCCATCTCTTCCATTACACTACCCCATCCCCCCCCCCCTCCCTCCCCGTGCAGAAGCCTTCCTCTCCTGTTTGGGCTCTGACTTCCCATGCCAGAGGCTGACCCTCTGCATGAATACCCTCCTCACCCCTCCTAGGCCCTGACATTCCATACCCGTCGCTTCGTGTGGCATCGCGTGTATCTGTTGTGCTCACAGGCTTTGCTTCTCCATGTTGGATCACTGTGGCTCCCTCTCTCCCAGCCATGGTCTGTCAACTTAAAAGGAGAGAGGAGGGGAGGAGAAGGGAGGGAGGGGGTAGCAAGGATGGGAAGGGGAAGGAAGTGGGAGAAAAAAAGAAGGAAGGGGGCTTTCCTGGTGGCACAGTGGTTGAGAGTCCGCCTGCCGATGCAGGGGACACGGGTTCGCGGCCTGGTCCGGGAAGAACCCACATGCCACGGAGCGGCTGGGCCCGTGAGCCATGGCCGCTGAGCCTGCACGTCCGGAGCCTGTGCTCCGCAACGGGAGAGGCCACAACAGTGAGAGGCCCGCGTACTGCAAAAAAGAAAAAAAATGGTGTCTGGGGACTGGTACGCTGCTCTGACCTTGACGTCCTGAAATCTCTAGAGGAATGCAGAGAGAAGACCAGAATGAAATGGCAGAATGGTGGCAGGCAGAGCTACTAGAAAGCCTCCTACAAAACAGGAGAACTTCTGTGTGGGGAGGAAGAGTGCAAGTGCTTGGATTCCATTAGAAAAACTGCATGTGTGTTTCTGGAGCTTCCCCAAAACAGGCCGGCTCCTTTCCAGTCCTGGTCGCAGTTCCTGAGCCTGAGTCACTGGTGGGGACTGGCGGCTGCTCCAAAAACCCCGCCTTTGGCCCCTCAGGGTGCAGACCCCGCCAGCTCCCTGGGAGTCCTGTCTTCTGTCATCTGTGTGGAGATTCGACAGTCCCTGGGACCCTTGTAAACTAAATCACGGTGGAAGAGGAAAGATAAGGAACAGATGTGATCATCGCAATCTGAAAAACAAAACAAAGGAAAACAAACAGTTTTCTCCACTGGCCAATACGAATAGGGCTCAAGCCAGCTTTCTATATGGAGTCTGACTTCCTGGCACAAGCACTCGGAGTGCGCAGTGAGTGTCCTCAGCACAGAAAAGATCAGGCTCTCTTCCGTGTTTCCTTTGAAGGTATATGTTTTTAGAGCAGCCATTTTGATTTGAAAATGTGTCAGGTTGACGCCCTCTCCCCAGGAGCCTCAAAGACCGTTTCTTTAAAATGTGAATTTCCCAGCAATATATTTACCAGTTTTTTTTTAAAGTACATTTAACTTGGAATTTTCCATAATAGTTGCAAGTGGTTTTTTTTGTTTTGTTTTGTTTTAATGAACTTTTTAGTGCAGCCATGTGGAAAATATTATTCTTTGTATTTCCTCTGCTAGAAGACTTCAGATTGCATTTTCCTTTAGGCTAATGGTGTTGCTTGCTGTTGGTGGCTGGAAAGCCACCTTGATTGGTGGCCTTGAGAATTTTCTAGAGGCCAGGGTGAGGCCTGGACACCACTGCCAGGTGGTCTGAGAACAGGGTGTTCAGAAGCCAACTCTCAGCATTCGGGTCTGGAATCATTTCTCAGTGCAGTGCAGCTTGTTACACGGGACTGTTTTCCTTCCAATGTATGAACTGGGATTTTTGGCTGCGTTGTGCTCATTAAGAAAACCCACGTCACTTGTCACAAGTGTAAAAATAATGTTTCAAATGTTCCTGGAAAACTTTCAGCTGGTTCATGTCCATTCCTAGGTCCTCCCTGCAATTTTCCCTATTCCTCCCCTCCCAAGATGTGGAGCAGAGTTATATCTGATGTAGAATGATTGCAGTGTTTCAGCCAGGTAATGGATGAAGTCATTGATGTAGATGACTGGCTGACTCTGTAAAGTTCTACAGGAATGGGTTGAGGGGGGTTCCTGGGCTGGGTTTCTGTTAGTGTGGCCAAGAAATAAGATTTATAACAACCCCTCAAGGACTTAATACCCTTTTGCAGACATGTTCCCCATGGAGTTTATTAAATATAGAGGCTTATTCTAAAGCAAAGAACTCGATGGGTATAAAAGTACCCATCGGGGGCTTCCCTGGTGGCGCAGTGGTTGAGTCCACCTGCCGATGCAGGGGACGCGGGTTCGTTCCCCGGTCCGGGAAGATCCCACATGCCGCCGAGAGGATGGGCCCGTGAGCCATGGCCGCTGAGCCTGCGCATCCGGAGCCTGTGCTCCGCAACGGGAGAGGCCACAACAGTGAAAGGCCCGCGCACCGAAAAAAAATAAAATTAAAAAAGAAAAAGTACCCATCGAACGTACGAGGTTTTTTGGGGGAAAAAAACTAGTCTTTATTTCCAAACATTTATCCAGGGCAGGATTTTACCTAATAAAACTCGATACAAATGTAATTTTTCTGATGCTGGTTGAGCCTATTCATTTTAATTTCTAATTACAACAGAAAATATCTAGTGAGATCCTTCTCCATATAGACAACACTGCTTATGAACACCCCCAGTTGAGGACTTTGAAACTGTTCCATGTTCCTTAAGATATTTTCAGCTGTTTTTGTCTCTTCTATATTTATTTTGTGAAAAAATCTAGCACTGGTATTAAAACAATGGCACAATGACATACTAACCCTTGGGGATCAAGGAGAGTATTAACTTGCATTCAAAATAATATGACTCCTAAGAGAGTAAAAAGACAAGCCACAGATTTGGAGAAATGCTTTGCACAACACATATTTGGTAAAGGACTTGTATCCAAAATATACAGAGAAAATTTAAAACTCAGCAATAAAAAAAAAACCAAACAATCCAATTAAAAAATTGGCAAGATCTGGGCAGCAACCAAAGAAGATAAGCAGATGGAATAAACATATGAAAAGGTGCTTAACATCTATGCCATTAGGGAATTACAAATGGAAACAATAATGAGATATCACTCTATACTTCTTAGAGTGATGAAAATGCAAAAAACTGAAAACACCAAATGCTAGCAAGGGTGTGGCACAACAGGAGCTCTCATTCATTGCTGGTGGGAATGCAAAATGGTACAGCCGCTTTGGAAGACGGCTTGGCAGTCTCTTACGAAGCTGAACATAGTCTTAGCATATGATCCAGCAATCATGTTCCTAGGTATTTATCCAAATGAAAACTTATGTCCACACAAAACCTGAACATAAATGTTTATAGCAGCTTTATTCATAATTGTTTGGAAACAGCCAAGGTATCTTTTGATAGGCAAATGAATAAACAAACTGTGGTATATCACACAATGGAATATTTTTCAGTGATAAAAATGAGCTATCAACTCATGAAAAGACGTGGAAGAAACTCAAATGTGTATTTCTAAGTGAAAGTAGCCAGTCTGTAAAGGCTACTCTGTCATTTCAACGATATGATATTCAGGAAGAGGCAAAACAATAAAAAGAACAATGGTTGCCATGGGTTGGGGTACAGGGGTAGGGAGGAATGAATAGGTGAGGCAAAAAAAGAGGATTTTTAGGCTGGTGAAACTATTCTGAATGATACGGTAATGGATACTATAATGATACTAAATGCACACATGGCACTGTGCATTTGTCAAAACCCATAGAATTGTATAACACAAAGAGTGAATAGTAATATAAACTTTGGCCCTTATTAATAATGATATATAAATATTGGTTCATCAACCATAACAAATGTATCATGCTAATGCAAGATGGTAACGATAGGAGAAACTGTGTGTGTGTGAGAGGGGTGTATGGGAACTCTGTATTATCTGCTCAATTTTTCTGTAAACCTAAAACTGTTCTAAAAAGTAGTCTGTTAATTAAAAACAAAAACAGCAATAATATGACTAGAAATGATCAGTTTTCATCATAAAGGAAAACTTTGTCTTCTGCTATATCTTATTTCTGTGCTGGTTACTGGAGGGCCCTTGTCTATCTTGTTTACCACTGAACCCCCATGGCACATAGTAGGTGCTCAGTAAAGACTGTTGGATGAATATGCTTACAGAAGTTTAGCTAATAAAACTCTACTCTCATGTCTTTATGCTCTGTTTGAACAGATAAACCTTGACCAAATGCAAACCATTGTAATAATGTGTATGGAACATCCAATGTGAGCTAACATTTTTCTAGACCCCTGACATGTAGTAATTAATTTATTCCTAATAACTACCCCATGAAATAGGTACTTGTTTTTACAGGTGAGGAAACTGGAACACAGAGAGTTTAAGTAATTTGTCCAAAGTTATAGGAGCAGTAAGTGATAGAATCAGGATTTGAACTCTGAAAGTAGCTCTGGAGGCCACACTCTTTTGACAACTCTGCTAAAATAGGAGCTGTGGGAATAAGATGTAGCAGCAAATAATCTCCTCCCTTAAGGAGATTTCAATCCATTAGGACAGCCAGGCATGAAGACTACAAACAATAACAGAGGGCTGACCTCTTTCTTTCACAATGCTCACTCAGGCCAAGTCCTACTGGCACATCAGGCTGATGGTTTCTTGATCTATGTCCTGGGCTCAGTTTTCTTATTACACTTCATCACATTCAACATGGAAGAACTATCGACATTACTTACTAATTGTTTCCTCTGTGTTTGTCTCCCCCCAGTTAGACTCAAACTCCTTGAGGTCAGGAATAACTTCTTATACTTTGCTCTCTACCTGCACAGTAGGTGATTAATAAATACTTTCAGATTGATTAACTGTTGGGAGAATGCTCAGTGAGTGAGGGAAGAAATTTTAAGTCCAAGTTTCAGTAAAAATAGAGCTCAAAAGTTATTGTGTGTATGCCGTGCGCCACAACTACTGAGCCTGTGCTCTAGAGCCCGCGAGCCACAGCTACTGTGCCCACGTGCCACAACTACTGAAGCCCGCGTGTCTAGAGCCCATGCTCCGCAGCAAGAGAAGTCATCGCAATCGGAAGCCTGCGCACCGCAACGAAGAGTAGCCTCTGCTGGCCACAACTAGAGAAAGCCCCGCACGCAGCAACGAAGACCAATGCAGCCAAAAATAAATAAATAAATTTATTTTTTAAAAAAGTTATTGTGTGCGTGTGTTTGCTTGTTTTCCAGGACCTCTGGTGGCAAATTTCTACTTCATTTACATTTGAATAACTGTGATGGTCATAGTGTTTGATATTAGCCATATCTTTGATAGCCCATTAGAGGGCAAAGTGCTTCAGTAAACCATCAGCATACAGATAGAGAGGAACTCACCTTGGATCCCTGGAATTGGAGATTTTTCATTTTAGCCTGATACTGTCCCAGACTGTGTGACTGGGGCAGATCACTGAACATCTCTGAGCCTCAGTTTTCCATCCACTACATGAAACTACCTCTACTTACGCTGCCTACCTCTCATGGTTTTTTTTTTTATCAAATGAGGCTTTGGTAAATGAAAGAGCAGGGTATTACATAATTTGAAAGAGAGAAGGTGGTGGGAAAGAATAGTGATGAAATATTTTTGTGATTCATTTTATTATAGTCTGCATCAGAGGCTTATTGTTTGAAATAGGGCAGCATAAAAATACTTCCGCTTGCTGTTTTAGAATATATGAAAACTTCTAGAAGAGGGTTTTGATCATCTGAGTCAAGCTGAAGGACATCAAGTACATACCCTTTTTTTCTTTCTTAATAAATTACCCTCTAATGGGTTTGACGTATTCACCATCATTCTGCTGTTGTGGGATTATACCATTGTAGTGAGAATTCAGTGTATGCTTGCCACTAATGGCTGTAATTTTAGTAGGATGTCTCCTACTAGGGGAAAACATTTACACAAGGACTGAACCATCATTCCTACCAAATGTCCTACCAGTTGGTCAGTGGCCAGGTAAAGACCAACGGCAAGCTAGTGTTGATTACTCATCCGCATTCTATCTCATGTTTGTTGACAGCCATCAGAGCACCTTATAGTCATAGGTAGGTGACAGGAACAATTATCAGGTTACTCAGAAAGTTTTTTCCAAGAAGCCTCAGTGAATCTCTTACAGAACTTTAAAGATACACTATGATGGGGCTTCCCTGGTGGCGCAGTGGTTGAGAGTCCACCTGCCGATGCAGGGGACATGGGTTCGTGCCCCGGTCCGGGAAGATCCCACATGCTGCGGAGCGACTGGGCCCATGAGCCATGGCCGCTGAGCCTGCGCGTCCGGAGCCTGTGCTCCGCAACAGGAGAGGCCACAACAGTGAGAGGCCCACGTACAGCAAAAAAAAAAAAAAAGATACACTATGATGGCATCCTGACTGCCCTCATCTTTGGAACCAGAAATCAGCATACAACAAAAGGCTCTGAGAGCTAGATGCGGGATTAATTAGAAGGTACGGAATGGTTGCATCAAGGATAGAGCGCCCTGCCACCTTATGTTCTCCTCCTCCATCACCTCCCATGGATACTGCTACTGGACCCTATCTGAAGGTATGAAGGCAGCCGGGCAGAGGGCTCATCCACTGTCCAACCACCACCATTTCTTCTGTCCACATCCAGGGAATAGGAAGCAGATCAGCCTTGGAAGACGCGCCATAGGCAAGATCCACCAGCATGTAGATTGTTGAGAATAGCCAGGTTCGAGGGACACTTGGCCAGTCCCTTCCCTCTGTCTCCTCAGCAAGGAGAAGGAAGCCTCATACTTAGGAGCCATTCTGATGTTTAAATATGCTTACTATCATGAAATCTTTTGGAGCAAAGCCCAGGTGGAGATTGAGCCTGTGTGTGTGTGTGTGTGTGTGTGTGTGCTCCCAGCCTAAGGAGAGAGGCTTCAGAAAACCCCTTTGCAGTTTGGGAGAGACACTTTGGCCCTTGGGAGACAGTTTGGCAGACAATTTAATTGTCTGAGGGTTTGGATTCAAAGCAAGCTATGGGAGCAGGGGGAGTAGGAGGGGAGAAGAAAATATGTGTGAGGAAGGATGTGTTTCTGTGAGCTTGCAACTGCCAGAAGCACACTGACACTAAGCTCTGGACTCATTCTGCAGGTGCGACTATAGAGAGAAAGGAACTTCGGTGGGGACAGTACCCAGGACAGGAGCTGGAATAGCAGACTCGTCTGGGACCAAGTTCTAGGCCCCCTCACCCAGGCAAGATGCCATTTCAGATCAGGCCACCATCCATTTTTGAGCCTTTGGTTAGTTCCTTCAAGGCAGCCCAGATGTCCCCCTGGACATTTACAGCCTCAGGAGACATTTAAGGGGCAGGGGTTGGGGAGGGGGGGCCGTTGGGGACTAGGTTACTTTATCTTTCCAGGCCTCATTTTCATTATTTGAAAAATAAAAATTCTACTTAATAATCTGTTGGGGGTTTCCCTGGTGGCGCAGTGGTTAAGAATCCGCCTGCAAATTCAGGGGACACGGGTTCGAGCCCTGGTCCGGGAAGATCCAACATGCCGCGGAGCAACTAAGCCCATGCACCACAACTACTGAGCCTGCGCTCTAGAGCCCACGAGCCACAACTACTGAGCCTGTGGGCCACAACTACTGAAGCCCACGCGCCTAGAGCCCGTGCTCGGCAACAAGAGAAGCCACTGCAATGAGAAGCCCGCGCACCGCAACGAAGAGTAGCCCCCACTCGCTGCAACTAGAGAAAGCCCGCGTGCAGCAATGAAGACCCAATGCAGCCAAAAATAAATAAATAAATAAAATTTAAAAAATATCTGTTGTGGGGGTTTAAATAAAATAACATGTGTAAAACATCTAGCATAGCGACTAACATGTAGTAAGAGTTCCATAATTACCAGGTTTTTATTGTTTCACATGATACTTCTAGTAGAGTAGTTTGCATATCGGCAAGTCACTCCCGTTAGATTATAAGTCCCTTGGGGGCAGACTCTGAGTCTATTTATCTTTGTCTTTTTTTAGGAACTAAGAGCTCCTTGAAAGCAGGGACCTTTTCTTATTCTTGTAGATATCTGTTCCTTAGCAAAGGGCCTGGCACATGGTAAACAATGTAGAAACAATGTTTTTGAGTGAATGAGTGAATGAATGAATGCATGAGTGAGTGAAAACCACAGTAAAGTGAAGAGAATGGAAATCTGAGAGTGGGGTGTGATTCCGTATGTCTGTTATTTTTGCTTGAAATTAATTCTCAGCTCTCCTCTGCTGGGATCCTGGCTGACATACATTTGCTGGGGCTGACTGGATTATATAATTGCCATTTTCTGTCTCTAACTACTGTGATTATGACTCAAGTAGTGGATATATTTATGGTGCTACGTAAATAATAATTATTTTAATTATGGTTTGACCTGTACAATATATTCTAACAACATAGCTGACTGTGCATTTGTGTATGTGCACTCTTGAGAGTGGTGGAAAAATCTCCTATTATGAAAGTACAAAGGAATCTCCCCTCTATGCACATGGTAATTTTAGAATTATAACATGGAGATGTACAATACCACTGTAATTATAGCAAGTTTGCAGAAAGAAATGGCTTTGAAATAGTATATAATTTGTGTTGTATTTAGGTAATATAAAATTTAATGTTATTGACAATATTTTATTTTTGATGCCAGGAAAAATTAGTAATGGTGATTTTTCAGGCTCCCTTTAAGAGTAGGAAAGTGCCTTGTGATTTAAGTGTGATTTAAGCAACATAATCTGTGTACAATGCTTAGCCAAGTGCCTGGCATGTGGTAAGTGCTCAGTATTAGGTGTCCACTTGGCAAAAGCATACACCTAAGTAAGCATTCTATGTAAATGATGAGCTGTATGCTTTTTTTTTTTTTTTTGGCCATGCCACACAGCATGCAGGATCTTAGTTCTCTGACCAGGCGTCAGACCCATGCCCCCACTGCAGTCAAAGCACGGAATCCTAACCACTGGACCGCCAGGGAAGTCCTGTATGCATTTTTTAAATGACCTACACAAAGAACTCAGGTTTTATCCACAAGGCACCTGGGAGAACTTTATCAATTGCAGCAACATTATTTTTTGCACTTGAAATGCACACAGGACCATCTTAGACACTGGAGGGGGTGGAGAATGGTTGGGACCCATGGGTAGGGTACAAAGACGAACAGCAGAGTATTTGCTTCTGAGGAACGTACAATGAAGAGACAAGACACTCATGGAATAATAGTAGAACTCTTACTGAGCCCTTACTACATGCCGGGCACTGTTCTAGGTGCTCTGCTTATACTACTCCATTTAATCTTCACACAGAAGGGGAAACTGAGGCACAGGAAAATTAAGTAAGGTGTCACAGATAGCAAGCAGCAACTGATTCCATTCTAAGCTGTCTGACCCCAGAATCTGCTCTCATGACCCTACACTAAATTGCCCCCTCTAAGGGCATGCAAATAGCAGTAATACAAGTATCAACTTTAGGGAGGGGTAAGAAAACCCACTGTGGGAAAATTCCAGCCAAGAGATTGGGAATGTTTCTCCAAGGACTGGCATTTGAGCTGAATTTTGGAAGACTGGGGGAAAGGAATGTCAAAAGAGAGAACAGCTTCCTAGAGACTTCGACAGCGACCCCCATTCTGGGGTAAACTTTTGTAACCCTTAGTACCTTTTATTGCAATAGCCTGTTTAGCTGTCTCCTCCCTTGTTAAACATAAGCTCTTTGAGGACAGAGACCTGTCTGGACATCTTTTTATCCTGAGCACCTTGGAGACCCTCAGGTTTTACTGATATGATCTCCCACCAAGTTTTTTTTCCCCCTGAAATAAGATATTTTACACAACAAAATGACTACATTTAATTTAAAATACCATATGACCTACAGAAATGCCTGTTTACATAGTGCTAAGATATGTTGAACAGCAGTTCATTATTTGAAACATACTTTTGTGGGTAAATCAGTAGGATTACTGGAGCCAAAGTAAACCTTTTAAATGTACATGCCATGGAGGATAAATGCCTTCCAATTATCTGGCAAGTTAATTTTAAATGAAAATGACAATAAATCCTTCTCTTGTTCTCATTTGAATACTCTGTACTTTCTATTCTACTCATATCTGGCGGGTGCTCAGCCTCTCCCGTCCAGTAGGAAATCTATAGTAGTGGTTGTCAGATGGGTGCTATTTGATGGAATAGACAATAGAGGGAAATCAGGTTAGCACAAGAGAGACCGAACATACTTAAGAAATGCACAAAATTACCAACTTATAGTAATTAATGTATTTTCAAAATTCTTGCCAGGAATACTACTTTTCACAGTATCAAATTCTGTCCCCATTGTTATTGAAATGTTATTGAAATATCTGAAGGATATTCTTTCTTACACTAAAGTTACTGGCTTTAGGATCTGAGCCAGCTGATCCCTAATGCTTGCACCACTCCCTAGGAATGACTGAAGCCCTTAAGAAAAGGGCATTCCCTCTTGGAAGATATTAAGATGCTTCCTGGGGATAGGAAGGACTATTTGATTCTTTTAAAAATTTCACTTACTGGGGGACTTCCCTGCTGGCGCAGTGGTTAAGAATCCGCCTGCCAATGCAGGGGACATGGGTTCGAGCCCTGGTCCGGGCAGATCCCACATGCCACGGAGCAACTAAGCCCAAGTGCCACAACTACTGAGCCTGCCCTCTGGAGCCCGTGTGCCACAACTACTGAAGGCCACGCGCCTAGAGCCCGTGGTACACAACAAGAGAAGCCACCCCAATGAGAAGCCCATGCACCTCAACGAAGGGTAGCCCCCGCTCACCGCAACTAGAGGAAGCCTGCACACAGCAACGAAGACCCAACGCAGCCATAAATAAATAAATTTTTAAAAAATTTCGCTTACTGGAATACCCACACCTTCCCCCAAGGACTAGGTCTTTTACCCTTCTTTATAGGTAAACTGTCTTTTTCTGGAGACTCCTCACTCGTGGACAAGCTCTGGGCTGCTTGTCTAAGTGTTGCTGGTTCATCCCTCAAACCCTCTCCCTGTCCACGTCTGGCCACGTTTTTGCCACACACCCAGGAAAATATTCCTTCCTTGAGTGGATGTCAAAACTCCACACCCAAAGACGATATTAAACATTATTTTACTTATAGTCTAAAATAGACTGGAGTCATTCACTCGTTTTTTTCAGTTAACATTTGATGAGTGCCCGGTCTGCCAGGCATAGGGGCTATAGAGTGGGTTATGAAGCAGACAGACTCACAGTCTTCATGGACTTTACAATCAGACCAAAACAAGGGGGCGAGGGAGAGAGAAATATGTAACTACAAACTGCTTTAATCACTATGCAATTAGTTCTGTGAAGGGAAAAACAGGAGGGAGGGGTCAGGGACCTCTTACGGACAGACTTTAAATCTGAGATATGAAGGGTTGGAAGGAAGGCTTGTGACGAGGGCGGGATGCAGTGAAATTCTGAAGGCTGAGGGAGCTGTATGCAGGTCCAGAGTGGGAAGCAGCTTAATAGATTTTAAGAAGGAAAAGGCTAGTGTAAAAAGAGAGAAAGAGAGCGACATGCAGTGACATTGGAGGGGTACACAGGGCCATATTTAGGAGTCTGGGTTTTGTTTTAAATCCAGTGAGAAGCCAGGGACTTCCCTGGTGATCCAGTGGTTAGGACTCCACGTTTCCACTGCAGGGGGCACAGGTTCGATCCCTGGTTGGGGAACTAAGATCCCACATGCCGTGTGGCACAGCCAAAAAAAGAAAAAGAAAATTCAATGAGAAGCCATGGAAGGCCATTAAGTAGGAAGTGACACTGGTCAGATTTATGAAAGGGCACACTGCCCATGGCTAAAATTAAAAAGACAGGTAAAATCAGGAGTTGGCAAGGATACAAGGCAAATGGAGTGCTCACATCTTGCTAGGGAGAGCATAAACGGATACAACTACTTGGAAAATCGGCAGCATCTACTAAAGCGCTCGCACCCCACCACCCAGGAATTCCACTTCTAGGTATATTCTTGACAGACATGCGTACATAGGCTCACCAAGAATCAGGCATGAGAATGTCCGTAGCAGTTTTATTCTTGATAGCTAAAAACTGGAAACTACTCAAGTATCCATCAACAGTAGAACGGGTAAATAAATCGTGGTGAGTTCATAAAATGGAATACTTCCCAGAAATGAGAATAAACAAACTACGACTGCAAGCAACAACATGGATGAATTTCATTAACAAAATGTTGAGTGAAAGAAGCCAGACACGGAAGAGAACACACTGTATTATTCTATTTATATGAAGTTTTAAAGCAGGCAAAACCCATCTATGATGTTGGCAGTTAGGACATGGGTACATTTGGTAGGCGGGTAGCATGGAAAGCGTGTGAAGGGATTTCTGAGATACTGATCATAAATGTGTTTGTTTTATGTAAAATCACTGTCACACATTTTATGTAGAATCGCTGAGTTATACAGTATGGTTTGTGTTCTTTTTGTATATATATTTTTCATTTGCATAAAAAAGAATTTACATTTCCCAAAAAAAGAATTTACATTTCCAAAGGAGCACCCTGACTGCTATTTGGGGAATGAATTGACAGTAGGCAAGAGTAGGTGTAGAGAAGCAATTGGAAGGTGATGACTGGTGAGAGGAATCTCATGGGAATAGGTGGATATGGTGGAGATAGAGAGGAATGAACAGGTTTGAGACACTCTTGGAAGGAAAAATCAATAAAACCTGCTAATGGCCTGAATATGGGGGATAAAGGAGAAGAAAGAACAAAGTAAACTCCTAGATTTGGGACCTGGGCAACTGAATGGCTGGTGGTGTCGTTGCCTGAGATGGGAAAGACTAGGGGAGAATCAAGTTTGGGTGAAAATCTATAGCTTGTGAATCAGGACTTCCCACCACCTCTGTTGGTGCAAGGCTGATCCCCAGGGAAATGGAGAAGGTCAAAATGACTCAGAACATCTACACCCTTGCCAGCCCTGAACTCTCAAGAAAGAAAAAGGAGGAACATTTCCATTCGGAATGAGATACTCTCTTCCTAGGAGTCCATAGCCTCTCCAATTTCTTCCCACCCCTGTAGCTCTGGATCAACAAGCAAGCTTTTGCCACCAGGAAGGCCGCAAAGATATCTTTAACATTATTCTCTCTTGGCCGGAAAGTAGAAAATCTCCAGCTCTTCTCCTTAGGTCATAGATAGTTGAAATCAAAGAAAAATCTTTTAGTTGGAAAAAAAGGAAAGGAGCCCAAATACCAACCAGAGAACACAAGAGGGAAGAAAAAGTAAATGAGTGTTTTCTGAGTTGTCCAGGTTTGACCCAAACAACAGGATGTTGAAAGCAGCTGGGTGCAGGCAGGGGTGTCCAGGGCAGGGCTGGGAATGTGATCAAGGGCTCTATGGTGGGCTTCGTAGGCAGTGCCAAGGATTCTGGAACTGGATCTTATAGTACTGGAGGACTACTGAAAAGCTTTGCGGGGGTCACAGCCAGATTTGCACTGTAAGTGGTTGTGAAGGGCATCAAATAAGCTAGCATATTCAGAAACACTTTTGGAAGGTGTAAAATGGCATTTAAAATGGAATAGAGAGAGTTCCCTGGCGGTCCAGTGGTTGGGACTTTGCCTTCCAATGCAGGGGGTGTGGGTTCGATCCCTGGTCAGGAAACTAAGGTCCCACATGCCTCGCGGCCAAAAGAACATAAAACAGAAGCAATATTGTAACAAATTCAATAAAGACTTTAAAAATGGTCCACATCGGGCTTCCCTGGTAGCGAAGTGGTTGAGAATCTGCCTGCCAATGCAGGGGACACGGGTTCGAGCCCTGGTCTGGGAAGATCCCACATGCCGCGGAGCAACTGGCCCCGTGAGCCACAACTACCGAGCCTGCGCGTCTGGAGCCTGTGCTCTGCAACAAGAGAGGCTACGATAGTGAGAGGCCCGTGCACCACGATGAAGAGTGGCACCCGCTTGCCACAACTAGAGAAAGCCCTCGCACAGAAACGAAGACCCAACACAGTCAAAAATAAATATAAAAATAAATCAATTAATTAAAAAAAAAAAGTGGTCCACATCAAAAAAAAAAAAAAAAGGAACAAGGCTTCCCTGGTGGCGCAGTGGTTGAGAGTCCGCCTGTCGACGCAGGGGACACGGGTTCGTGCCCCGGTCCGGGAAGATCTCACATGCCACGGAGCGGCTGGGCCCGTGAGCCATGGCTGCTGAGCCTGCGCGTCTGGAACCTGTGCTCCGCAACGGGAGAGGCCACAACAGTGAGAGACCCGCGTACCACGCACACAAAAAAAAGGAACAGAAAAACTGAAATGAAAGAAAAGTGACCTATATTTCCAGTGGTTTGTCAGGATTTTGAAAGTTTAGGATAACTGAAATATTTCTTTTTCATCCAACCTTCAGGTATTATGTAGACTTGAGGCATTTATCCTCTGAACGGTATGTGTGGTTGTAATAAGTTTGAGCTTTAGAATGAGACTTGTATGGTCATGGAGAAGGCTGTGCGTTTTAACCAGTCATCTTGGCAGGTCACTGTGCTCAAAGACCAAGGATTACGCAGCACCTAATCAGACAAGCTCTTTCTCTGTCTTCCAGGTATGGTAGGGGCAGGGAATTCTTGAGTGGCCAATTCTACTTTCTCAAGTTTTATTGGTGGCTTAGGGGAAAGCACCCAGTACTCATGCAGATAAGATAACCACTATTTGAAGTGTAAGCCTGCAGTTTTAAATTGTCTTCTATTTGGAAATACATTCGATCTCATTTGAAGGCCAGGGTGAAACTTAAATATTCAAGTATCTAGCTATAGACAATTCCTTCATTAAGTGTGCAGAAGAAATGTTTGATGTACCTTTCTACCTGCAATAATAGACTAGTTTAGTAGGCTAGGTATTAGGTTAAACCATGTTAATTGCTGATGTCCAACCATTTTTAGACCTATAGAAACAGCAGCTACAAATGGTAGAGTTGTCAACCTAATACAGATTCTGTCACTGGCAAATTTAGGTGACCCACAGGAAACTTCGATGAAATTTATATTAGCTATTCCTTTTGTGTGTGTGTGTGTGATCGTTTGGTGTGTCTCTATCTCAAGGAGTGTTGAAATACGTCTTAAAACAAACTTACTTCCATGTGCTTTTACAAATAAAATCATGTCATTGCACCCTTATTTAGTAGAAGATGGGTTAGTGGTAGAGAATTAAATTCAAAGATTGGAAGTCGGGTGCGGGGAGTGGTGGTGGTGGGGTGGGATGAATTGGGAGATTAGGATTGACATGTATACACTAATATGTATGAAATAGGTAACTAATAAGAACCTGCTGTATAAAAAAACAAAATAAAATTCAAAATAAAAGAAAGATTGGAAGTCATCACAACCATGCCTGAATTTGACTAGAATGGAAATAGGTATTGGGTCTGAATTATTAAGATTCTTCTTAAAGATGTGTGCATGTGTCAGTCAAGTGTTATTTGGGTCTATGGTAACATGACAACATAAAAACATGAGTCTCTTAGCTGGATATATCACTGTGGTTCAATTGACCTTAATGCTCCCAAGTTACATAATGGGGCTAAACTACAGTAATAATATCAGGTTTTTCACAGGGCTGCCATGGAAAATTATTTGAGAAGAAATATTTCCCATGTTGCCTGTTGATTTTAGAGTACTATCTCCATGGGAGAGCCTCAGAAAGTTAAATCTTGTAGCTCCACGATGCAGGACAGTCTGTCAAAATACTGTACTGTTTTTGTGGTGCTAAATGAAGAACTTACTATGACATTCCTTGCCAGCAGCTAAGGTTTTTGTTTCAGTGTTTGAGAATGCTAGCAATCGATGCAGACTCAACATTACGAGGCAGTGATATTTGTTACAGGAGCCCATTTGGGACATTTTAATTTGAGTTGAACTTAAGTTCAGGTCCTGAGTTGTCTCTTTGAAGTCCCTAGGGGCTGTCAGATTTCAAATCTGCTAGAGTTGCTCACAAAGGCAAGGGGTGCCCGTCCCTGCCTCTGATGGGGTACATGGCCTCCCCTCTCCCCAGCCTCTATGCCTGTGCTTAAGCCATTCCCTCTGCAAAGAACACATCTCTCGCCTTTCTTCCCGGGTTATTTCTACTTACTCTTCAAGACTTAGTTCAGGAAGAAAAAATAAATAAATAAAGACTTAGCTCAGACACAGCCAGGGGAAGTCTTCCCTAACCTCTGGTTTGGTAAAGCGCCCCGATTCTGTGCTTTCATGGCCTTATATTTGCACCTCTATGTTATCGCTGACCTTTTTATAGAAATTACCTGTCTACGTAGCACAGAGCCTGACACTTGGTTGGGGATGGAAACTGGCTGTAGTTTTAATTGCATCGTCCTCCCCTCCCCCTTGTACTGACACACAAACCTTAGTGTTCTAGGGATGACTCCAGACAGGGTCAGTCCTTCTGGTGGAACCTTAGTTTATTGAGGGCTGGACTGGAACTGAAGCGGTTTCTAGGGGTGACTGGGGAGTCTTGGGGGAAGGGAGAGGCCCTGACCTGGTTTCTCTCCAGAACATTTGGGAACACTTGGCTTGGTTTCAGGCACTAATTATGAACTCACCCAGAGTGGACTGAGATTCTGAGCTGGCCTCTTGCGCCCTCTGGTGGTATCAAATCACAGCTGAGCAGAGCTAGAACTCAACCAACTGGTTGGGTTTTCTCCAAGCAGGAATCATCATTAACTATTCAGACATCTACCACGCAGTGAAGTCATTTCATAAATACGCTTAGAGAGCAATAAAATAATTAACCAAATGCACACACGATCAGGAATTTGGAACCTCTTGTGGGATCCTTGAAGGGCCTTGGGTTTTTTATTTTGTAGCACAAACTCTAACAGGCTGTACGCACCCAGGGGATAATCGAAAATGTGCCTTAATCAAAGGCAATCACTCTGTCATTGTCAGCCTGTGAAACATTAGCTAAGGGGGCTGGATGACACTATATGTGTCTTATCTCCCCAAGACAACTCCACCCCCAGGATGACTGAAGCACCAGCTTTGGGGCTGTCATGAGGTCACGAGAGTCTCGATTACATTCAAATATCACGATAACCAATCCCAGGGGAAACAAATTCTCTCTCTCTCTCTCTCTCTCTCTTTGGCTGCGCGGTATGGCTTGTGGGATCTTAGTTCCCAGGCCAGGGATGGAACCCATGCCCCCCGCAGTGGAAGCACAGAGTCCTAACCACCGTACCGCCAGGGAATTCTCCAAATTGTCTCTGTTGAACAAGGACAGTTCGTCAGTTGAGTGTGTTCAATCATTTTGTGATTCAATCTCAGAATACTACAGTTCCTTTAGGGGCACTCAAAACTCATTTCTAGAAACAGGAGAGTGTGATTTGCTATCTTCGTAACTGCCCCAAACATACACTTCTTGTGGGATCTAACTTTCAGAATGACTTAAAAATAATAGCAGAATATAGCTACTTTCTTCAGAATTGCTCGCAGTTTTATTTATTTATTTTATTTTATTTATTTTTGGCTGCATCGGGTCTTCGTTGCTGCGCGCGGGCTTTCTCTAGTGGTGGCGAGTGGGGGCTGCTCTTCGTCGCGGTGCGTGGGCTTCTCATTGCGATGGCTTCTCTTGTTGCGGAGCACGGGCTCTAGACGCCCAGGATTCAGTAGCTGTGGCTCGTGGGCTCTAGAATGCAGGCTCAGTAGTTGTGGTACACGGGCTTAGTTGCTCTGAGGCATGTGGAATCTTCCTGGACCAGGGCTCGAACCCGTGTCGCCTGCATTGGCAGGCGGATTCTTAACCACTGCGCCACCAGGGAAGCCCTTGCATGAAGTTTTTTGTTTTGAATTTTATTTTATTTATTTAGTTATACAGCAGGTTCTTATTAGTTATCTATTTTACACATATTAGTGTATATGTGTCAATCCCAATCTCCCAATTCATCCCACCGCCACCACCACCCACCCCCGCTTTTCCCCCTTGGTGTCCATACGTTTGTTCTCTACATCTGTGTCTCTATTTCTGCCCTGCAAACCAGTTCATCTGTACCATTTTTCTAGGTTCCACACATATGGCACGAAGTTTTAAATAGCACCTTCTCAGGGAAGATCCTTTGAGGCACTGGACCAGCTGAGGCTTCCTAGGATAGCCTCACACAGCCCCAGATGATGGCAGAGCACTTTAATCAGGGCCTGGTTTGTTTTTGGTCTGTCTCCCCCCAACAAAAGCTAAGCCCCGCAGTGCAGAGATCTTGTTTGTTTCTCCACCATGGTTCCACAGAGTCTAGCACAGTGCCTGGCACAGGTGGGGCTGAACGAACGTTTGTCAGCTGACTGATGCAATCCAGTGGGGTAAATGCTGAGGAGACAGGCCACAGAGGAAAACTGATTTTGATTCTTATTTAAGGCTATGAAGGACTCCCTTCCCTCAAATTTTGAGCAGAAAAAGTATATGATTCAAGACTCAGTGATAGCTGGATTGGAGGCTTGAGTTAGCACCCAGAGGTCGATGTACATTTGTAGCTGTGTTAGGGCAGGGAGAGGAGAAACTCAGAGTTCTCTCATTCAGTTCCTGAATCAGTCAGGAATCGTCATCTCCTTGCCTCGTGGGGCTGCATTTCTCTGCCAAGAGCCTGGTGGAAGTTGGCCTAAACTCCGTGGATGGTTTACCTGCAGGATCGTTTTATGACCTCGAAATGTGGGCATGAAGTTTACCCTGAAGGCATATTTTTAAAGCATGAAAAATCGAACAAGGATGTAAATATGTTGAGGATCTGAAAGTGGCAAAGAGAGGAGGCCAGAAATGTACAGACTGTAAGAATATATGCAGGGTAAGAACAAGGATATCACGAAAACTGAAACCACGAGACCAGGAGAAAGAAGATGAAAAGAGAGCTAACGTGTCCTTCCTTTTGTCTTCTTCCTGTTTCCTTTTGTGTCACTAACTATCCAAAGACAAATTAAGTTGAACAAGCAGCGCTTCTGAATGAGTGTTTTAAAACACATGCGCGCGCACACACACACACACACACACACTTAGAATTCCACAGGAACGTCGTAAAGAGCACGTCGCAGGGAGACATCCAGTCTTGGTAGGCTTAATGGGGATGTCATGCAGCTGTGTGTGTGTTTTCAGCCCTCCTCTCCCCAGACAGCTTTCATTTTTTAGTGAGGGTAGTTGTATTTGTAGTTAGAACGAGCAAACCCTTTCTGACTTCGTTAGTTAGGATCAAGCTTGGCTGCAAGTCACAGAAAAATTCAAAAGAAGAGACTTAACAAGATAGAATTGTATCTCTGCTACATTTCCCAGAAGACAATAGGTAGTTTATAAGGGGTTGTTTGGAGCTTCCTGGGTCCGGGACCTTCCATTTTACTGCATTACAGGGTGTAGTTTCCATTTTCAAGGTTGCCTCATAGTCTAAAATTGCTGCTGAAGCTCCAGTCATCACCTGTTTTCCATCCAGCAAAAAGATCAGATTGAAAACGATATGCCCTTTATTATTAAGGACACTTCTTGACAGTTGCACCCACAACTTCTGCTTACATCCTATTGGCCAGAACTTTTCTTCATGACCACATCTAGCTTCAAGAGAGACTGTGAAAGGAAGATTTTGTCCCAAGAAGCAAAACAAAACAAAAAAACCAAAATAACAACAACAGTGACCCAGAGGCTCAATTACTGAGTAGGAGGGGAGAATGATTACTGGAGGACAATACGCAATCTTGGTCACTGGAATCATACATATTTTTTTGTCTCTGAAAGTGAGCCCTGCCTTAAGTTCTCCAGTGCCTGCCAAAGACTGCAAGTGGGGGGTACAGAGCTAGCACTGAGTATCCTTAGGACAAGAATCTGGCTTCAACCTCACTCCGTGATCTGAAATCCAAATGTGGATACAAATATGGATATAAATATTTAAGAGTATGAAAAAAACAAAGGTTAGTTATTGTCTAAATGGAAAAGTATCTCTTCAGTTTGGGGGTAGTTTTTGCAGTTAATTTACATAATTCTGTTTATTACTATTAAAATGTTCTGCCTATTTATTCATGTTAGAAAACCTTGTAAAATAATGATTATTATTGATTTGTATTCCAAAAATTTCAATTGCAAATAAATTCTCATACTTGTCTAAAAAAAAAGAGTGGGCTTCCCTGGTGGCGCAGTGGTTGAGAGTCCGCCTGCCAATGCAGGGGACACGGGTTCGTGCCCCGGTCCGGGAGGATCCCATGTGCTGCGGAGTGGCTGGGCCCGTGAACCATGGCCGCTGAGCCTGTGCGTCCAGAGCCTGTGCTCCGCAACGGGAGAGGCCACAACAGTGAGAGGCCCGCGTACTGCAAAAAAAAAAAAAGAAGAAGAATATGAGTGAGGGAAAAAATAATCTAGTATTGCCACTCATATACAATTAAAGCTTTCATGTTTTCATAGAATGTTTATAATCACTCATAAATATAAAATCACCTGATATGTCTGGCCACATTTTATAATGTTGAACTTAGATGGTAAGCATAGATAGCTCTTTAAATTCGACCAAAGCCCGTCATATGGATTCAGAGACAAGAGCTGAACATTCGGGAGATAAAGATTCCTAGCTGTTTCTCAGCATCTTCTTTGCTCACTGGAAAATGCTAGAGTTACTCAAGATTCTGTTCTGGATTTTCTCCTCATTTTAATCCTTCCCTGCCTAAGTTTTTTTCAAATGTATCAGGTTGAAGAGTGGACTCCATTTTCCTTCCCAAATTTGTGTTCCTTTTGTCCCCCAGCTGTGTCAACAGCACCAGCTATGGCCTAAGGTAAGGACTCCACTCTCTCTCACAGCTCACATTCAACTTCCCTCTCTCCGGATTCACTTTCTCCATATTCCCTGCCCTCAGCCCCAGGCCAGGGAAGCACCCACTCCCGCTAGATTACAGTGGTAGCCTCCCTGCCTCTTGGCATCCTCCAGGCTAATCTTGCCTAAAATTCAACTCTGCTCCCGTCCTGCCCCTCCTTAAATCAATTCTAGTATCTCCATAGAATTCAGTCCAGATTCTTAACATGGCCTGGAAGGCCTCCAGGATCTGACTTCTTTCTAGCTCCTCCCCGTGTGGACCTTTACAAGTTCCAAACTTCTTTCACTGCTGATGGCCTCCTGCTGTCTCTCATCTCCAAGCCCATGCTTGGAGACTCACAAGAGTCTTGCTGAACTAGATTCTTATTCCTTTTAGCTTCACAGAGAAGATGCCCCTTCCCTCTAAGAAGTCTTCTCCAACCTCCAAGTTGGGGTTAGGCTCCTCCTATGTGCTCTGACATCACTGGGCACCCCAACATTCGCTTACAGCACTATATTCCAACTTTATGTTTTATTGATTATTTGCTCAACTAACTCTATGCAGGCAGGGCTGTCTCCTCAACCCTTGACATGGAGTCTTGGGCATTTCTGACTCTGTAAGTATTTATTATATTGAATTGGATAAAGATAAGCTCCTCTCCAGCCAGGCTGGAGATCCCAGTTGTACACATTCTGGAGAGTTCGGGGGTGGGGGGGGTGTGTGTGCGTTCTGTGGCCCACGATTCAAGAGGTCTGCCTTCTCTAGTCATCTTCTTCATTACAGTTTCATGAAAAAATGAGTGTTATTCTAATGGGGGCTCTCTCATTGCAGCAGTGAGTCTGCAATGGGGAGGGGGCACTGGTGGCTAGACAAGAAAATTGTAGCAAGTCCCTCAAGGCAAGGACCATATCCATTCTGTTTACTATTGTAACCCTAATGCCTAATATAGAGCCAGACACAAGGCATATGCTCAATAAATGTTTCTTGACTCAATCAACTCTCTCTCTCTTTTCTTTTGGCTGCACGGCTTGGATTTTAGTTCCCCGAGCAGGGATTGAACCTGGGCCCACGGCAGTGAAAGTGCTGAGTCCTAACCACTGGACCACCAAGGAATTCCGTGAACCAATTCTCTCTAGCTGAGAGGAAACTCTGATTGGCACATGCCATAAGTTTTTTTTTAAACTCCCTTTTTAAAATTTAAAAATTTTATTTTATATTATAGTTTATTTACAATGTTGTGTTAGTTTCAGGTGTGCCTTAAGTTTTTTATTTATTTATTTTTTGCAGTATGTGGGCCTCTCACTGTTGTGGCCTCTCCCGTTGCAGAGCACAGGCTCCAGACGCACAGGCTCAGCGGCCACGGCTCACGGGCCCAGCTGCTCTGTGGCATGTGTGATCTTCCCGGACCGGGGCACGAACCCACCTCCCCTGCATCGGCAGACGGACTCTCAACCACTGCGCCACCAGGGAAGCCCTGCCTTAAAGTTTTTGATGAATTGAAAAATGGGAAAAGAAATGCTTCCAAAATCAAGGTTGGGGGAAGTCTGGTGGGGGAGGGTGGCTGTCTGAGAGATGCATGCATGGGACACCTTGCCCTACCAAGTGCATCCTCTCAAAGTCCGGGCATCTGGTGCACAAGACACCCCAGAGGCTCCCTCACAGGTCCTCACCCCGAGGCTAAGGCCTCAACTTCTCTTTTTCCTGACTTTCTTACAGACCCTCTTGTTGGTGATGCCAGGCCTGTCTTCTCATTTCAGTTGGTTTTTCTACTCCTTCCTGGCTCCCCCCCTTGCGTTCTTGCCTAGGCCCCCTTTTTTGAGAGGGCCTGAAACATTGGGGGTTAATAGTTGGGAACCAAGATGCCCCTGACCCACCCTTAATTGAGAATATGAACTAGAAAACTAGACTGGCCTTCACCCAGCTCTGGAGGCCAATCCAGGGGAAGCAGAGAACTGGAGGTGACTGTGACAGTGACTGTGCCTGTGGAAAAGCCTGAAGAAAGATGAGAAAGAGAAAATTTATCTAGTGCCTTCCTGGGCTCTTATACTTCATTTCATTTAACCTTCCCAACAATCTGGGGGTGTAATGCAGACATTATGTCCATTCATACAGATGAGACTGAGGCTCAGAGACATGACCTATCTTCACCAGATCACACTGTACCTGCTATCTGTTAGGCAGATCCTGGCACTGCTGTGTACAAATTGCTTAACCCCTCTGATTTCGTTTGCTCCTGTTAAACGGGGGTAATCATGCACAACACACGGGGTTGTCTCGGGGATTAAATAATACCCTGATCAAATAATGTGGCTCATATTCAAACTTAGGTACTATAATTAATGTAGTTGTGGAACCCAGTTTCCACTGGCTTTCCCCTGAACAACGTTTCAGCTGGAAGCTTTTTGCTTTGCTTTGCTTTTTTTTTTTTTTTTAAATAACATCACTGGGCCTTGCTGTACTCCTGGGACTTCCAGAGGACAAGGCCCTTTCTTCAGTCAAGCTGACCTAAACAGAGCCAGCCCTCCTTCCCCTCCCAAGCCACAGCTGTGTGTTGGAAAGCTGGATGCTGAGGCCCCTAATAAAGAGCAGACCTCCCAATCTCCTCTATCCGTCCCTCTCCCCTCACACGGGCTTCAAATTAAAAGTAACTAAAAGCTAAGGCCTAAGAGGAGGAGAGGGGAGTAGGAGGTACAGAAACATCCCTAGATTGAGGAAGTGGGGCTCTCTCCCTAGGAAAAGGGTGTCCATAAATCCAGATCCAGGAGTCTAGTCCTACCACATCTTTCCCAACTCCACAGTGTCTGGTCCTCAGGTCAGTAAGCAGGCTGAAGTGTTAGGGACCCTAGCAGAGGGTGCCTCTGGTCTCCAGCCACGGGGAACTGCTTTCTACGTCTCTCGGGAGAGAAATCTCTGCAGAGAGAGCAAGGAACCCAGAAGAGACGCTGCACCCTTAGCCAGCCACTGGGAAGAAGAGGAGGTGTGCTAGGGGCCCCAGAGAGAACTGTCACCCCAAGTTACACAGGCCAGTCTGGACCCTCTTTCTCCTCCCTTTCTAAGACTTGGGCCTCTCTGTGTTCTGAGCGTGCAGAGAGAGGCTCGCAGCAAGCTTCCAAGCCTCAGCCGGGGCAGACCCGAGGCAAGGGCGGGGTTCCCGGCGCTCTGCGGGGACTCCACACATCTGTGCACCACGTCCACAAGCCTCCTCCGAGCCTTCCCGACGAAGGTCCCTTCGGTGGGCCCACGGAGGCGTCTCTTCCAGGCCCAATCAAGAATTGAAGGGGGTGGGAAAAGAGACAGAGCCTTTTTTCCCTCCCAACCATCAAACGGCCCTTCATTTTCGATTCAAAAAGCCAGAAATGTGCCCCCCTCATCAATTTCATTTGAAAAACCAGTTGCAGGTTGGTGTAAATGTGGTTTTCGTTAACTAACGGCTTTGATAACTGCTGCAACCAAAGGTCTCCTAAAGCCGAAGGACCTTCTGAATTCTCCGCGGAAAGTAGAATTGGGGGGTGGAGCTGGAGAGGAGAGGAGGAGTAAAGGAGAAACAAAAAGCCAACTCAGCGGGGAACGCCCACGAAAGCCGAAGGTGTGACGCCCTGAGCTGCGGCAGCGGTCTCCCAGGGGTGGGGTGGGGTGGGGACCGAAAGCGCGAGCCCGGGAAGCAGGGCAGGGGGAGATTTTGTTTTTGTTCTCAGGAACCATTTCGAGTTGGTTGTAAAAACTTTGTGGAGTCCTCTTTTTGATGGCTGGCTCTGCTACATCTTTTGCTTCCACTTTCACAGTCGCTTGAGCGCCTAGATGCGCAAGGTCACGCCAGAAACACCGCACTCCCCAAACTTCCCACTTGGCTCAACTCCCGAGTTGGGCCTCCTTCCCAGAGGGTCGCAGCTGCCCAGACTCCGGGTTTGGGGAGAAAACCCTCATTCTTAACCCCATGATGATCCCTCAAGGGAAAAGCACAAGAGGTTGAAAATCAAAATCCGGGTGCAGGCTGAGACCTTCGCTCAGCTGCCCAAGCCGGCGAGGGTCACTCCTCGGGGCGCACAGGGTGGCCCCGTCACCCGCGATGCCCCAGGCAGAAGCCGACGATTAGAGACCCCTCCGTCCGCCTCGGCCAGGAGGCGCTTCTTGCCCGCTGCGGCTCCAGGACCACCCAGGACACCGGGCATCGGGGGAGCAATCTGGAGGATCTTAGAACAACACGGGGAGAGCGAAACTCGGCTCGCCCCACCTCCCAGCGACGCCCGGGCTGACTGACGGGCGCAGCCCCGACCTCTCCAAGCCTCTGGCCAGCGGCGGAGGGCGGACAGCAAGATTCAAACCCGCCTATGAGCAGTGGGAGGGGCAGCTGGGCAGGACTCGTCTTAAGGAACGAACCGCCCCTTCCCGAGGACCTCCAGCCCCGAGGTCGCTCCTGACCACTGGGTTTATTTTGCTTTTGCTGGAGAGGCAGATGGTTACCCTCTCTCCATCTTTGCTCGGCCCAGACTCGGCGAAAACTTCTCCCAACCATTTGCTTCTCTGCGCCACCCCCCACCGGTGCTCTATGCCGGGAGTCTGCTCCGCAGGCCTTTAAACCGTCTGGAATGTCACACATGGAAACCTTTAGCAAATGTTTGTTAATGATCATAACAAAGGCATCATTCAAATTAGGCAGGTAATTACTACCAGAAGGACAACGGAGTGCTTACTGGCTCATCCATTCTCTCTGCTTTAAACTCGCGAGGAGTTATGGTCCGAAGACACCCTCCGCCCAGTCCGTTTTTCGGGCCCCTTTAAGCTTCTCTGAAATGAACTGTGAAGTTACCATTTGTGGGCGGGGAGTGCTGGGGCCCTGCGTTCGGGAGATCCCGGCGTGACCGGTCTGGCAATCTCTTAGCAGCAAAGCAGGCCTTCCTGGGTAGGCCCTGCTCCCTGCCTCGCTTCCTACCCTCTTGGGTACTTGGTATAAAAACTTAGATCTCAGCTTGACTTTTTTAATTGCATGAAAGCCAGCACCCGCGTTCCCCCTATTATTCCGCACTCCAATTTTTTTTTTGGGGGGCGGTGTCTTTAGTTCCCGTTCGTTATCTACAAACATTACGGTATCCTGTTAGCATTCCGAACAAGGGGCTGTTCATATATTCGCCTTCAATGATTTCCTGAAGGAACATGTGGAAGTAATAGTGAGCAGGGCAGTCACCCGAACCGAAGATGCAGGAGAGGCGGTTGCGCAGAAGGGCTGGGGGTATAGGGCCCCTAGCCCAGCCTCAGGCGTCTTCCCCTGCCTGACATCCCAGGAACAGGTCCCAGTTCAATACAGCACCCCTTGGAGTACTTCTCTGGGACCATCCCCTGCAGGCTGTCCCGCGTCCATCCTCTGGATGAGGTAAAGGTGATGGCTGTCTCACGTTCCAGCCTAAACCAGGCCGCGCTGGCCGTTCTCAGGAGTGTGTGTGTTGTGTGTGGGGAGTGAGGGTGGGGGAGGGATGAGCCCCTCCACCCAGCAAGAGAATTCAAAATTAGAGAAGGCGGGTAAGGTGAACTCGCTCCCTTCCCCCGCCCTCGCTCGGCAGCCCCACTCCGCCCAGGTCTGGTTCCTGGAGCGTCAGCGCCCCCTTTCCTTCGCGAGCAGGATCGCTTTCTCCCGGCGTTGTCTCTTGCCTCGCGCCCCCGGCAAAGGGTTTGGGGCTCCGTTCTCAAACCCCAGGGCACAGGTAAGGTCCGACCTAGGCGGCGGGAGGGAGCGCAGGGAGAGTCAAATTGCACACCCACCCCCCCACACACACCCCGCCCCCCCCCACCCCCGAGCGCGGAGGTGACAGGCTGTTTGTAGAGGATTCCCCAGACGCTCAAGCCTGAGCCTTTTTGTGTGCGTGATAGAAGCCAGGACAACCTCGCCCAGATAACCACGAAAACAAAGACATGACAAGATAAGTGCTCCAAGGGAGTAAAGGTCGTTCTGTCGGAGAACGTTCCAAACCTATGCAGACCCTCGACTCTTTGTACCCTCCTTCAAACCCGTTTTCAAACAAAACCAAACAAAACCAAAGCAAACCAAAAAACACCCATCATCTTCTTATTAGACTCAACAGTTTGCCTAATCCCATTAAAGGATTAGCAACTGCACGGCACTTTCCCTAAAAGACCCCAGGTTCAAAACGACGCAAGCGCTCGGAGATCTCTCCTGACGGCCCCAATTATAGTCGGGCTAGGAATTCCTACAGAAGGGCCACTTCTCGATTCCAGATTTATATCCTCTCTGGGCATTAACTACAATTTAACGTGTTCTTTTTCTTCCTTTCAAAGAAAATACAAAGCAACATAGCTGCGTAGGAAAATGTCCCCCAGATCAGGAGGCAAACTCATTCTGGAAATGATGGGCTGTTTGTATCTTCGCGAACCCCTTCCCCGGCAGAGCATCCACACCACCCCCTTCCATCCCCCCCACCCCATCTGGTCTGTTTCTCCCCGCCCCCCAGTTGTTGTCGAAGTCTGGAGGTTGGGGCTGGACCCCCTGATTGCGTAAGAGCGAAAAGTGAAGGCGCAATCTGGAGGCTGGAAGATTCAGGGCGCACGGAGTTCGAGGGAAACTCTTATTTTGAAGAGGCCGAGGGGAGGGGGGGCCTTCATTTCCTGACAGCTATTTACTTAGAGCAAATGATTAGTTTTAGAAGGATGGACTATAACATTGAATCAATTACAAAACGCGGTTTTTGAGCCCATTACGGTTGGAGCTAGAGTGAGAGAAACAGAGGAGGGGACTACAGGAGAGGACTGAAGGCCGTGGACACATTTTTTGCTCCATATGTAGGATTTTCATTGCGAATTGACATAGGAGGAGAAGGTAAGGGAGGAGAAAAAGGATTTTTGTTTCTAAGAGAAGTCCCTAATCAGGCCCTTTGGGCTACAAGAAGTGAAGTAACTTCACTTAGTTTGGGCGATCAGAAAAAAAGAAAAAAATTGGAGTTGAATTCTAGTTGTGTGTCCAGAGAGTAATTTATTTTGAATAAACTTCACTTGGAGGAAAGATAACTATAGAGTTCGAAAGTCTAGGCATTTAAAAAAAACCACATTTTCCAGACCTATTTTTAAAAGCAGTGTTTTTCTAACAACTCTATGGCCTCCCAAAGAAATTGTTTAAGGTTACATTTTTGAGGTTTCTTTTGGGATTGGGGGTGGTGTTCCTGTATACTGGAACTAGCACCTAGTAATGCTGGGAGTTGGGGCAGAGGTGTTTGCCCTCTTCCTGGCATTGGGTCCTGGAAGGCGACAGGTTTTTAACGAGTATTTTCATTCCTCGCCCGCAGTTTGGCGCGACAGCGCTGTAGCGGGTGGTGTGGAGCGCGGCCGGTGGACCGAGGGAGGTGGGGAGAGAAGAGCGCGGAGCGGGGCGCGGAAGGGGTTGAGGGGAGGGGAGGCGTGAAAGGCTCGGCTGGAGAGGGCCGGACCTTGGGTGCCCGCTGGGTGCACATGGCGCCGACCCAGGGCGCGTAATTACTGGACGACGCTGCGCCCGGTGCGAGCCGGGGCCAGACTCACCACAACCTTGGCGGCTTCGAGACAAGCAGAGGGGGCGCGGATTTGAGCGAGGTTTGGGGAGCTCCTCGGAGGTTTGTGGGATCAGTGAAGTGCAAGGGAGAGCGGGCGCGAGTCCCGCAGTGCGCTCTGGTTGCGCGCTCTAGCGCGGGGGCGACGGCGGCCAGGGCAGGCAGGCAGGCGGTCTGGAGTAATGACAAACACATTTGGCCCCGAGTGAAGAAGTCATCGTCGCCTCGCATTCCAGCAACTGGGATTTGAGGAATTTCGAACTGCGCTCCAAGGGGCCCTCATTGTGCGCGGTGGTCCCCACCCCCACCAATCTCTGCGCGCCCCCTTCCTCGGTCGAACCGTTTATGCAAAGCCCGGGGCTCTGCTCCTGCCCAGTCCCGACCGCAGGAAGGAAAGAAGGAAGGTCGCCAAAAAAGTGGAGAACTTCTTGTGGGGGAAGTTAGGGACAACTCGTAACGGAGAAACTTGGTTCCCAGGTAAGACAGGAAGATGGGAGGCGAAATACCTCCCTCGGGGCACCCGGGCCCTGCACCCCCCTCGCATGCCCCTTTCCGCGCGGGGATGCGTGGCACTCGCCGCCCGTGCTTCACCCCTCTCCAGTGTCCCTGTTTCTATTCCACTCCCTGCGCCGGCCAGAGTCTCTGCCTGCCTCGGAGTTCTCTCCTCGCGCCCCTCCTTCTTCCACCGTCTATCCCCATGGAAATCGGCTTTTATACGTGAGATTAACTTCTCCAGGCAGCGCCAGGGGAGCGGGCGGCGTCCACTTGGCTCGGAAACAACTGGGATCAGCGGTTCAGGTCGGAAAGGGTCTCGGCCAGCTGAGAGTGAGAGGGAGTGTGGCTTGACCCGAGCACCGCTGTCTGAGGGGGCCAGGAACCCCGGCCGCCTGGCCAGGTGTGAAGGAGCTGCCAGTAGCCTGGCCAAGCGTCTCAGCCGTGGAGGAAGCGAGGGGCTGTCGGTTCGCTGTCTCTCCCGCCGCCAGAGCGGCCCCCCACCCCCGCCCTTTGCTCCCCCAGCCCACCTCCAAGGGTGAGAGGCAGATTGGGGCTGGAGAGGGAGCGTGAATGACGCTTATCAGGTCCGGACTGCCCCGCGCCCGGCCCGGCCGCCTGGAAAAGCCCCTGGCTTCGCTGTGTGGGAAATGGCTTTTTGGCTCCGCAACCGAATTGCTCAACGTTTTGGACCGCCTCGCCTCGCCGCGGTCGCCTTCGAACAGAACTAGGCAGGTTTTTAGAGCAGGGAGAGACATCTGGGGCAAACGGGGCACGACAACCAGCCGCACAGCTCACGGGACTAACACCCCAGAGACCGGCGAGCCCCGGGGCCGCTGGAGGGGAGGAAGGGGCCCCCGGGACGTGAGCACCTCATTTGTTTCCGCTCTGGCTCTGGTTTTAACATTCCCTCCCATCCCCAATCTCCACCTCCATCTGACCGACCCAGGCTCTGGTACTGCTGCTTTGCTCCCCTTTCGTCTTTTCTTTCTCTCTTGCCTTTCTCCTCTTCACAGTCCTTACGGTAAAGGGGGCCCTTCCTCCACTCTCCGACAGGCGAGGGCCCGACCAGCCTCACTGACACCCTAGTGAGTCCCTGCTTCGGGCTCTTGGACAGTCTTGCTTTTGGTTTGACCCAAGTGTAGCTGGACTCCAGGATTGGAGTCCCAAGAGCGAGGGGTGGTGGCGAGTGGGAGATAGACGAGGTGGGAGAAGGCACCAGGAAGGAGCCCTCAGCTGCCCCTCGGCCCTTGCACCAGCCTTTAGACCGAGAGGGACTCGAAACGGAGCCTTGGCTCCCGGCCCCAGGGCCGCTTTCCTCCGGGGGCACGGACTGGGGAGGGGTGTAGGGGGAGGGGCATCGGGCCGGGCTTCCCAGCTGCAAACGCGTCTGGCGCCGAGGCGGGCCCGTTTTGTGCCTCCTGGGGACCGGCCGTGGGCGGCGCGCAGTGCCGGAACGCATCCTGGGGACGTGGTGACCGGCGCCTTCCTGCAGACCCCGGTGGGTGGGACTCCCTCTGGCCTCCGGGGAGCTACGATAGGGTTACATGTTGTTGATGGAAAAGTGGCAATTCATGGGGGAAAGCTAAAAGCTTGCTCGGTCGCCGAAAGGCACGGCTCTCAGCCTCCCTTGCGTCTGGTCTTACGGGGTCCGCGCGCAGCATCAGCCAGCGGGGTACGCGAGGCGGGGGGTAAGGTTTGTGGTCTTGCCTCGAGCGCGGGAGGCAGAGTCGAGGCAAATTGCTTTTCCCCACAACACTCTAGTCCGGGCTCTGCCGGTGTTTGTCTTTTGCTGTAGTGGCTTGGTGGCATTTCCTTTTGTTTTAAACTGAACAGTGAGCCAGGGATCCGTTGGAAAAGTAGATTGTAGGGGATGGACGACCTCGGAATCAGGGTGCTTCCTTCCCCGCCTATAGCAGTCTTCCCCTTCCCCGCGAAAGGGGAGCGAGAGGCGCAGGCGGCGCTTGTGTGCTCAGGGCAGCCGCGGCTGAGCGAGCGTCGGGCAAGGGGGGACACTGGGGAAAGGCTGGGTTCTTAAAAGCGCAGGAGGCGCTCCTGCGCAGCCACGGCGGCCTTCTCTGCGAGCAGCTGTCCGCGGCCGTGGCGCTTTCCGGCCCATAGGAGGCGCTAGCGTGCGACTGTAACCCTAAACCCACCCGGTCCTTCTCCCTCCACCCCGTCCGGCCCCCTCTCAGGTCTCAGCCGAAAACAATGCAAACGTCTAGCGTCGTGCCTGGGGCGCAGCGGCGGACGCGGGCGCTAGACCTGGGAGCGAGCGGTCGTTGCCCCAAGCGCCGGGGTGGCTGAGCTGACGAGGACGTGGACCAGCGGGAGGGGGAGCGGCCCGCTGGGTGTTCGTGTGGGCGTGGCGGGGCCGGAGGCCGGACTGTGCCAGCGCGGAACCACCCCGGCGAAGGTGGGCGAGCAGCGGTCCCCGCTGCGCTGTCGGGGACCCGGAGCCAGAGCGGCCGGCCGGAGCGAGGAGCTAGCCGGGTAAGATTCTCGGGGCTACCGCGCCCTCTAGCGGGCGTCCGGCTCGCAATCCGGCTCTCCGCCAGCCTCCGGCGGTCCCCGCAGCCGCCGGGTCGGAGCGCAGCGCTGAGACCCAGGGGAAGACTAACCTCGGTCACCTTACCCCCTTCTGGAGGCCTCAGATTGACGCCTCGCAGGCAGTTTGTGTGCCGGATGGCGCTGGGTGGGCGAGAGGGGCGGAGGTCTCCGGGTTTGGGGATAAGGGTAGGAGCGTCATAGTAATTGCATGTGGGAGAAGCGGAGGATGTAAAATCCTGGGCGCTCTTGGGTGGGGGTCGGTGTCAAGCCCCTCGAAAGTTCTCCTGCCGCGCAGGCGGCCTCTTGCTGTTTGTTTTACGACCCTGCGTTATTGTGCAATGGGAGCAGTCGTTTCCAATCAGCCCGTAGTTCCCGGGCTGCGCGGCCGTCGCGGCCCCCGCCGGGGGCTTTACGAGGGGTGACAATGGCATGCGAACAGATTGGGCAGCGCGGGCCCGGCCACGGCGTCGGGACCCCCACCTAGCGCTGCCCAGGTGGTCTCCCTCCCCTGAGCGGGCGGAAACTGCAAGGTGGGGAGAGCGTTGGCGAAACAAAACCCAGAACCGCCCGACCTCCTCCCGAGTGGCTTTTCCTGCTGAACTTTCTAAACCTTTGCGACCTGGGATGGCAGCGCCATTTTCCTAGCTCCCGAAGCTCAGTCTCCCCGGCCGACCCTCTGGCAGGGGTGATGGTGATGGTGATGGTGATGGTGGTGATGTCTGGCCTTCAGCGAATTCTCTTGGGGCCCCGCGGAACTTTAAGCCATTTCGCAGGCAGTTACCCTATTCCTGTTTCTATTCTGCGGGCTTTGAGCTGAGGTCACCACGAAACCTAAATGTACAACCCAATAAAATAAGAGATTGGAAGTTAAGATTTGGGACATTTTGGCACAGAACTTGTAGCAGCATCTAAGCCGGACTGCCTGTCCCTTGGACCAATACTGCCACCTGCTGGTTTTACTTGAGAACTGCAACGACTGGGCTTCGCGGATATTCTAAGCGAGTCGTGGCACCAGGAAGATGCATTTTCCACCCGGTAGGACCAAGTTTTCTTATTCTGTGAAGTTGCAAGAATCATTGGGCTGACAACATTTATTTTATTGACTTCTGGGTAGTCTTTCGCCTTAGTTGTTAATCCTTTGTATTTACCGAATGAGCAAAGTGCTGACCTACCACATCTGATTATCAGAACAGACCTGTGAAGAAGATAGGTGGGTTATTTTCATTTCCTTTTACAGTGAAGCCCTAGTGTTGGGGACTTGGTGAGATCAAGTATACTACAAGCTGCTACACCTAAGGTTGTCCCATTAGGTGTCACACCAGTTTGGTGACAATCAAAAGGAAGTTGACATTGTAGTCTTCTGTGGTTAAATATCTGGTGCAGGAGAGCAGAAAGGTTTATGAGCTCAGACGGTCCCATAAAATGTTCCCATGTAAAAATGTTCCAGCCCCCGCCCATCACTGGAATGTCTAATGGAACTCAAGGAGATAAAAACAGTAAAACAGGCTCTGGTGAGGTGCAGATCCCAGTAAACACACCCTCGCTGAAGTTGCCACCAGGGTAGACCAGCATTTGGATTGCCTGGGCTGAAGTTACAAGAACATTTGTCGCCGGGAAAAAGCAGCCCGTGTAATTTTCACAGTTAGAATTAACTGAAGAGAGCTGAAATTAACTGAACCTCGGAAATCTGAATCTTGAGGTCGTCAGTGACTTTTGGGACTGTGAGAGAGTCTTCTGTGGCTTCTAATCATGCCAGGGTGGGGTGAAATTCAGTATTCAGTGGCTCTGCAGCGGGATGCATTGTGCAGCTGGTGATCCGGAAGCCAGCTCTCTGGCTTTGTGAGACGAATGCCATGCTCTCTCTTCTGGAAATAGTGCCCTTGCATTGCTTGCCCTGTGTTTACTCTCTAGCTTAGCATGTTGTTTTTGACTGTAGAGTCATAGTTAATGGCTCTTTGCTTCTGTTTGCAGGGACAGAGATGGCAACCTGTTAAAGAGAAAGAATAGTGGCTGCAAACAGATTTGTTTCTCTGTTTACATGACTGTATATATTGGTTCAACTTGAAACAGTCTTGATAACTACACCAGGCTTCACCACATGCGAGTTCAGATTCAGTTCTCCACTATGCAGGTGGTACAGGGCCAGTCAAGTGGCCTCTGGGGCCTCTGGTCTCAGTAAGTAGAAGCTGCAGTAGCCCCTCTGATGTCCCTTTCATCTAAAACATTTTTGGAGCCTGCAGAAAAAGAGGCAGTATGAAAACTAACAGCTGCAGTTTCTGAAGCCCTTTCAATTACACTATAGAATTTAGTCTTTATAATAATGCAGTAAGGCAAGCCAGCGAGTCAGGTGTTAGTCTTGGTTTACAGAAGAGACTGAGGTTCAGAGAGGTGGCCTAGGTGTCAGATGTGGGATCAAAGCCTGCTCTAATGCCATTTCTATCATATCTTCTGAGAGAAGGAATGAAGGACCAGAGAATGGGGGGTGGGAGGAGAGACCACACTCATTTGTCTGAGAGTGAACACGGAAGAGATCTCTTTTCTCCAGTCGTTTCTCTAACCTGTGGCAACGAGTTGTGAGTATAGAGGATTGAGACTGAAGTCCAGCACACAGCTGGCGTGAGAGAAATGATTATGATTTAAAAAAATGTTTTTTGGATGAACTCCATCGTTCGTCCTTGCAAAGTGGTTTATTCTTGCTGACTCATAACATGCTGTGTTTCCCTGAATCTGTAACCTCAGTTACTTATATTTGCATGTCCGACTTTTGGAGGAGCTCTAGGATAGGGATTACCGATTAAGGATGATCATTTACTCCCAGAGTAGAAAAGCACTGGAAATAGCAACATGATTCCTAGAGATTCTCACTCCAGGGCCAATAGGAAGGGAAGCCTCCGTTCTTTCCAGTTGTTTTCTATTACCTCCCTGTAGGGCTAACAGTCTGCAATTATTCACGAGTAAATTGTCTGAGTTACAGACGAGTAATGACACGAAACTTCACAAATATGCCTCGATTTCTAGCCAGGGAACCACTCTTATCAGAGAAGGGAGGTTGAAATCATAAGTAAACACATGTTGATTTTCAGTATTTGTATCATTATCGCTTGCTCCGAGGCCCTGTTTTCATTGCCCACTTTGTATGGGCAATGTAAGTAATCCTCCCTGGCATCGGGTCCCCCATATCTGGATGCACAGAAGGAAACATGGTGGGGCCTGGCCGGGGCAAAACGCTCGTCAGAGCCTGCGCTGTAAAAGCAGTGAGCCCCTCTCTTAAGCTTGGGAATGCTTTAAAGATGCATCATTGGCAAGCCCAGCTGAAGGAATGCAGGATATAAATGTGATAAAACCCAAGACATCAGGCTGGCTCTGGAGGGCTCCTTTGAAGTTTGCTAAGTGGATTATCAGTGGGAGGTTGATATTTATATGTACAAACACACAGGCCCGTTACTGCTAATTGTGGTAAGTCCGTCTTTGCAGCCCGGCTCTGGGGCCCGCTGTGCCCGTCACCGCAGCAGCGAGGAGACCCTGCATCCCTGGGCACACGCCAGGATCCTTGGAAGGCATCAGCCAGCTAGCATTGTGCAAATTGCATTTGGGTTCACAGCACATTGTACTGCTCTCACTGTGGCAGAGAGCAGAGGAGGAAAGCAGGGCCCCGGTTTGCATTAGGAAATAGCTGGGGGTGGAGGGAGCACAGAAGGTTGAAACACTGACCTTCCCTTGAGAGAGAACATATGGTGGATTGCAGAGAGCGTGGTTTTTGCATTACACAGACGCGGTGTTACAATCCTGGCTTTACCACCGACAGTGTGATTTTGGGTCATTTGCTAAACCTCTCTGAGCCTCAAGCGGCACTTTTTAAAATCAGATATTTCACAGGGTTATTATTAACAAACATGGCATACACATGACAACTTTGGCTTCATAAATATTGGTTTCTCGTTCCTGCTTTGGAGAAAACAGAATTATCATTTTTTTTCCTGTCCAGCCCACTCACTGCTACCAGCATTCCATGGTTCACTCTGTCTTTCTTCCTCCTCCATTTAACTGGTAGAATTTAATAGAGCAGAAATCTGATGTCTGCAGGTAGACCAGTTGCCACTTCCAAGCAAGAATACATGATGAAGCTCTCATGCTCCACCAAAAATTACTAGGCTATTATCAACTGGATCCTCTGCAACCAAAAAAAAAAGAAAACAAGGGCTAAACACAGGCATACATGAATTTCTTCTTTTGTTTTGTTTTTTAGACAGCTTACTCAGGAATCATGTACACACATCAAAGTCAGTGATGGAACAAATCAAGTCCCATGAACTCATTTCCATTGCATGAGTTGGGGTTTTGAGCAACCCAGAGACCCAGTACCTCCCAGGCCAAGGCTTAGGTGATTTTTATGGGTCATCTTAAAGCTTGCGCCCCTGCCCAGGCCCCTCAGCGGAGCCTCTTTAATTGAAACTTGGGTGCTTAGCAGCCCCAATACCTGGAAGCTCATCGTGGTCGACTTCAGGAAGATCACTTTCTCAGTGACTTCATGTGGGAAGTGAAGCGGGAGATAATAAAATTTGTGAGGTGTGCATGGAAAGAAAAGGATAAAGGAGGGGGGCCTTTTCAGAGGGTGGACCAGAATGGATTTTTCAGTGGTTTTACTGCAGGGCAATATGGGTCCTGCTTTTCATTTTTCCCTCCGTTAATTTTCCTTATCCCCCCCTTTCTTGCCCACTGCTTTTCCCTGTTTTCTCTTAGGGACGTTCAGTTTCAGTCTCTCTCTGTCTCTACTTCTCTTCCATTCCCTAGAATTTGTTGCAGGAAATCAGGGTGGAGAACTTGGCTTTTGCAGGTACAGGTACCTGTGTGAGAACGAATCATCCATTAAATTTTATCCCGTGGTTTACTGCATCCCTGAAACACAAGAATTTAGCCACACTTTTCTCTCGCACTTCCTCTCCCTTTTTCACTTCCTTTACGGATCCTCTTTCCATGCCTGTGCCCTCGGCTTTTCTGTGCCTTGTTTAGCTTGACTGTGAATGTAGCAGGTCCTGGGAGAACTTGGGCTGGGGGCCCAGGCCTGAGCCTGGTACAGGCCTGCCTATGACATCCTCTAAGTGACACTGGGTTAGTGCAACTTGTAAAAACGTCTATACCAGAATGGCTCTTAAGTATTAAGATATTCGTTGGCAGCTTAAGCATCTTTTCCCAAAAGTTGCCGAGGATGTGACCAAGTATTTTCTGTTAGCGAAACACGAAGCCAATGACAACGCATTTTGAGTGAAAACAGCTCAAGTTTAGCAGTTGAGTAAATACATGTTTATTTGTTTTTCACAATCTTAATTTAAATGGTTTAAGAGGAACCGTTCTTCTGTGCTTTTGGACATATTCCAAGACAATAAAGTCAGACTTTTTGGAATTTGAAAGCTGCAGACAATCAGAAAGGGTTTGGGCTTCAGATGGCTCCTGTCATGATCTCGGGGCCGCACAAGGCCATCTGATTTTTGCTTCTTAGGCATCTTACCGTTTTAACTGTGAATCTTAAAACCCAGGATGTTGTTGACTAAAATGATGCTGTTAACATAAAATTGATGACTAATAAGAACCTGCTGTATAAAAAAAATAATAAAATTAAATTTAAAAATAAATAAAAAGACAATTTAGTAACTAAAAAACGAAAAAAAAAAACATTTTCCATAGTGCAAAGCGCAAAGAGAACTAGGCTCATGGGATGTTTCATTGACTAACATTGTTTCTGTTTGACTTTTGACTTTTTCAGTTTTCCAGAACTATGGGGACTTCCCATTGGGCACTCCTGGTCTTAGGCTGTCTCGTCACAGGTATGGATCACAGGCCTATCTGAGTTCATTGTCCTAGGGGAAATCTTTTTTTCCCCTAAGTTCTGTGCTCTGCAGGTATATGACCTATACTGTGCATACTGCAAACAGTCCAAAAGAGTAAAGAGAAGTAGAAACCTATGGGACATTATCTAGAATGACCACAAACCTTCAGTTCTCTCTGCTGTATTGCACTAATTCCAGTTCAAAAAAGAATGTTCTTTATGTGTGTAATCATGGCGTTGAAATATTGTTAGGAATAATAGTCTAAATTTGCCCACCGCCCTCCTCCATCTCCTGGGACATGGGTTTCCAGTAGGAGTGGATTAGGGGAATTCAAGAATGCTCAAAGGGAAAACATAATGGAAAAATCTCATCTAGAAAATCATACCTGTCTAAAGTTATACCTGTCTTAGGTGGAAGATGCTTTAATTGCTACAAAATCTTAGAATCACCTTTGGCCTTGAAATTGAATTAATAGACTGACTTTTGGGGAAGCTTAGTAACTCTTTTCCAACAGGAGGGATGCCACTGGGGCCATTTGTTGAAATATTTATTGGACTTTCTTAGTTTTCATCCAGATATTTATAAATTGCAGGTGTTCACCATGACACCAGTGTTTTTCTAATCTGAGGAGTTAACTTAAGTCTATTAGTCTCTTTAGGTCGTATCTAGATGGATATGGTAGAACTAAGCACTGTCAGTGATTTAAGAGTTCTGAAGTCCACTCAGTATTCCCCACCTGCAGGATAGTGACCCAGGTGTACTTACCACTTCCCTGTTAACAAAGCTGATCCATCACAGTGGACAGATACTGAAGTCGGGTGGGATTCCCACACCAGGCTCAGAGGGAAGTTAGAGAACATTAATGAATAATTAATTAAGTCATAATATCTCTTCTACCAGTTTTATAGACAGAGGAAGCAGCTAGACTGACATTTTAGGTTCTAAGATGAACTTAAGCGTTTTTGCTCTTGGGCTTGACTATTCTTTTTGAATTGAAATCCACATCCTCCTGCTTTGGTTTCTGGAAGTCATTAGCGAGGAGGCACGCCAGAGGGTAGAGAGGAACGGAAGACGCGTACGTCTTGAGCACGAATCTGCCTTGTGTCTTTACTGTCTGCGTTCCCTGTCCACAGTAAAGAACGCATGTGTGCTTGAGCTTATGCTATCTTGGGATATTTCATGGTCACACATAAGAGTCTAAAATATGGAGCCGGAGTCAGACGTCCTCTATCCATTGGAGTGTTTGGAGGGGTGAATCCAGGGGCGCTTAGCGGGACTATTGAGGCCTTAGGAGCATTTGCTGCTCTCAGCAGATGCGGTGCTGTTATAACGGGGGGCCTTTCACGGGCACCCAGGCTAGCGGATTTTTGCGTAGAAATGGTCATTGTTCATAGAAGCTGCTCTGGGTGAGAC
Source organism: Phocoena sinus (assembly GCF_008692025.1). Classification (NCBI taxonomy): domain Eukaryota; kingdom Metazoa; phylum Chordata; class Mammalia; order Artiodactyla; family Phocoenidae; genus Phocoena; species Phocoena sinus. The sequence goes on from NC_045767.1 coordinate 75,019,809, forward strand.
CGTCCTTTTGGCCTGCATCCTGTTCAGAGCATGTTTCCTTTTACAGGGCCAAGCCTCATCCTCTGCCAGCTTTCATTACCCTCCATCCTGCCCAGTGAAAACGAGAGGATTGTGCAGCTGAACTCATCCTTTTCTCTGAGATGCTTCGGGGAGAGTGAAGTGAGCTGGCAGTACCCCATGTCTGAAGAAGAGAACCCCAATGTGGAAATCAGAGACGAGGAGAACAACAGTGGCCTTTTTGTGACGGTGCTGGAAGTGGTCAGTGCCTCGGCGGCCCACACAGGGCTGTACACTTGCTACTACAACCACACGCAGTTGGAAGAAAGCGAGATCGAGGGCAGACGCATTTACATCTATGTGCCAGGTGAGTTGCCTGGGTCCCCTGGACCAAGCTTATCGTCGTCCCGTCTCTCCTGTTGATTGCATGAGAGTTTTTTTATAAGTATAAAAATTATAAATTTTCTTCGGAGAAAATTTGAAAACTATAGGCGAACACACCAACTTAAATCAAGATCATGGGTCATGCCAGCATCTAGAAATATTCACTGTTAATATTTTGGAACTGGATTAAGTCTTGAGAATCGTTGTCATTGTGGCGTTTTTTTATTGGCATTGTGCAGAATGAAATGTACTCATTTCTCTTCAGTTTGATCGAGGTCAACCAATATTCACCGTGTATGCTTTGTGTGACAGGCACTGCTAAGTGCTGGGGCCACAGAGTAATTAGGTAGGCCTTATCGTGGACTTGCCCATAGTCATTAGAATAGTTTCCAAATAACCATGCTATTTCTTAAATTCAATAAAACATATACAGGTGTACCTCGGAGATGTTACAGGTTTAGCTCCTGACCCCCTCAATTAAAGCCAATATCACAGTAAAGCAAGTCACACACATTTTTTTTTTTTGATTTTCCAGTGGATATAAAAGTTATGTTTGAATTATACGGCAGCCTATTAGGTGTGCAATAGCCTTATGTCTTAAGAAAACAACGTACGTACTGTAGGTTTAAAATATTTTATCACTGGAAACACCATCATCTGAGCCTTCAGTGAGTTGTAATCTTTTTGCAATAGTTACGTCAAATATCACTGATCACAGATCACTGTAACAAAGATAATAACAATGAAAACGTTTGAAATATTAACAAGAATTACTAATATGTGAGACAGAGACACGGACTGAGGGAATGCTGTTGGAAAAAATGACACTGATAGATTTTCTTTTTCTTTTTTCTTTTTTTTTTTGCGGTACGCGGGCCTCTCACTGTTGTGGCCTCTCCCGTTGCGGAGCACAGGCTCCGGACGCACAGGCTCAGCGGCCATGGCTCACGGGCCCAGCCGCTCCGCGGCACGTGGTATCTTCCCGGACCGCGGCACGAACCCGCGTTCCCTGCATCGGCAGGCGGACTCTCAACCACTGCGCCACCAGGGAAGCCCCTGATAGATTTTCTTTCTTTTTTTTTTTTTTAACATCTTTATTGGGGTATAATTGCTTTACAATGGTGTGTTAGTTTCTGCTTTATAACAAAGTGAATCAGCTATACATATACATATGCTCCCATGTGTCTTCCCTCTTGCGTCTCCCTCCCTCCCACTCTCCCCATCCCACCCCACCAGGCTGTCCCAAAGCCCCGAGCTAATATCCCTGTGCCCTGCGGCTGCTTCCCCCTAGCTATCTACCTTACTACGTTTGTTAGTGTGTATATGTCCTGATAGATTTTCTTGATGCAACGTTGCGTTGCCACAAACCTTCGATTTGTAAAAACTTCAGTATCTGCGAAGCACAATAAAGCAAAGTGCAATACACCGAGGTGTGCCTCTATTTACTCTTGATGAGTTAGAATAGATTTTTTTCTTTTTAATAAAAATTCAGGTTGATGTTGTCTCTTATCCTCCAAGAAACACATGCCAGGATAGGAGTAAGGTGGGATTAAGTATGTAAGGGTTTTACTAGGAGAGAGGCTTATGAGAGAAAATGGGGAGGAATCCAGCAGAGGCTGGGAGACCTGTCTGCCTGCATTGTAAGTGTGACCCTGAATGAAGGAGAGTGGGAAGGAAGGTGAGGTAGATGAGTCCTAGACCTCTGGGCAAAGAAAGTTGGGGAGTCCTCCAGCCTAAGGAACCCCTGTTCCACACAGTCATTGTCTGGAAGCATCTCTGGAGGGCATGGCCTAGGGTTGTGATGGATTTCAGAGCCAGGCCCCGTTGCTGGAGGAAGGTGTGGTGCTTTCCCACAGCAGCCACCCTAATTAACTAGCCTTAGCCGTGAGCTTGAGATGCATTTGGTCTGCCACCCTCCTAGCATTGCCTGGGTACTCCTTTGTAATGATCTATGTCCATATCTGTACCTATATCTATATCTGTACCTGTATCTATATCTGTATCTGTATATATTGGCTTCTTCCAAGGACAGTTGTTAAAAGAAGGACCACCATGTTATTTAAACATTGCATAGGTAACACATGATGGTAGGGGAGACTTGCATTTTAAAGGAAGCTCTGGCTGATGTGTAATGGATATCAAACTGTATATTTTAACCTGAAATTAACTTGCAGCTTTGTTTGCTGGAATCTTTGCTAACAGAGTTCAAGAATTTGGAACTCTAAACACAAATTCAAGTCATGGCAATTGTAATATATAGATGGGTGAATTAAAGAGGAATACAGCCAGAGTAGTTAGTTTCAAATAAACATATAAACCACTTACAGCTCTTGCCAGCCGTGTCATTTTAGCAGAGGTAGAGTAAGGGGGTTTCAGAAGTGTACCTTCATACCTTTCTGTCTTTTCAAGTTTTTAAAATTGGCTCCTTTTCCTGCCTTCTGTTAACTGTGGGTGCTCCATGGATCTAGACCCTCTTCACTTCTGTTCTGACGCTCTCTCTTATCTGTATCAGCCTCCCTTCCTACCAATCAAAAAAAATTGTTTCAAAAAGAGTAGGTATTTAGAATGTCACCTGTCATTCCCACCATAAATACCAACCCCCCCCCCCCGCTCCTGTTGTGAAGGCAATGGTAGGAAGGTAGGTTTGTTAAAGGTCCCTGGGTCTTAGAGTTTTGATCTGCCTAAGATCGCCCAAAGCTTCTTCTTTTTTTTTTTTTTTTTGTCTGCGCTGTGCAGCTTCTGGAATTTTAGTTCCCTGACCAGGGATTGAACCCTGGGCCCTTGGCAGTGAGAGTGCGGAGTTCTAACCACTGGACCACCAGGGAACTCCCAGTCCAAAGGTTCTTCTTGTTCCTCCCTTGCCCTAGCACAAACATCATCTGGGTAGGCCCTGCATTGTCAGAGATCTTGTTTGCTATTATGAAGAGTTGCACATCCTTTGCGAAACTGATGCTTGAGACTCTCAGTCCTTCTTACTATAGTAGCTTAAGTAGCTGGTTTTCTTTTGAAAAGGAAATTCTCAAGCTATGGGATTATACATTTTATTTATTATTTGAGAGTCATTTTTTTGATAGGTAGGTTTCTGTACTACTTTTCAATAATACTGACTATAGGCCATAAGCATTGTCAAAAGCATTGCATAATTTAAAAATTATAAGTATTTTCTCATGTTTTGAACAGACCTGATTATTTTGTTGTCCATTTTTTGTTGTTTTTAGTAGTTGTTTAAATTTTTACCTCAATTCCTGACTAACATTTATATTTATCATCAGTATTTTTTTTTTTTTTGCGGTATGCACGCTTCTCACTGCTGTGGTCTCTCCCGTTGCGGAAGCACAGGCTCCGGATGCGCAGGCTCAGCGGCCATGGCTCACGGGCCCAGCCGCTCCGCGGCATGTGGGATCTTCCCGGACCGGGGCACGAACCTGTGTCCTCTGCATCGGCAGGTGGACTCGCAACCACTGCGCCACCAGGGAAGCCCTAGCATCAGTATTTTTTATGAGGGTATAGGCAATTTGGTATTGTTCATACTTTAAGAAGTATGAACCTTCTAGCTTTTATGATGATTAATGTCAGTGGGGTGACTTTTATATATATGTGTGAAGGTAAAATTGATACCTTTGAATTTGATTAATGGCAAAGGAATAATTTTTCTGCATATATGTGTAAAGATGAAATTAATCCCTAACATGTTTTTCTTTCTTTTTCAAACCTCAGACCCAGATGTAGCCTTCGTACCTCTAGGAATGACAGATTACTTGGTCATCGTGGAGGACGATGATTCTGCCATCATCCCTTGTCGAACGACTGATCCTGAGACACCAGTGATTTTACTCAGCAGTGACGGGGTGGTGCACGCCTCCTATGACAGCAGACAAGGCTTTAATGGAACCTTCACTGTCGGACCCTATATCTGCGAGGCCACCGTCAGGGGGAAGAAGTTCCAGACCATCCCATTCAATGTTTATGCTTTAAAAGGTACTTGTGCCCTCTCCCTCCTCCTTCTTTTTTTTTTTGCGGTACGCGGGCCTCTCACTGCTGCGGCCTCTCCCGTTGCGGAGCACAGGCTCCGGACGCGCAGGCTCAGCGGCCATGGCTCATGGGCCCAGCCGCTCCGCGGCATGTGGGATCTTCCTGGACCGGGGCACGAACCCGTGTCCCCTGCGTCGGCAGGCGGACTCTCAACCACTGCACCACCAGGGAAGCCCCCTCCTTCTTAAAATAAGAGTTACAGGCAAAACAGTCAGATGCATGTAGCTTTTTTTTTTCCTTGATCTTAGTCCCTGGTGATGGGAGACCCCAAATTCTGATACGGGAACTTAGGATCCCACCTTTACCGTACAATGTTAAGCTGACTTCTGTGGCTGTAACAGTACGAAGCTTAGCAATACCAAAGGCAAAAGCTTTCCTACCCCTGGAAGATTTTGTGTTTCATCAGTTGACTTCAAAATACTCTAAGGAATGCTTTTCTTGCATAAGCCTCTTACCGTTTGGTCACATTCCTGACTACAAAGGCCCTAACAACAAACACACACCTGTGAGGGTTGGACCCCTAGGTTAATTTTAGTAACTTAAGAAAAGTGATTTTGATTTTGAGAAAAGCTGGCGGTTGTCGACTTCATCCCTTTGATGCGAGTGGTTAATGCAAATGGGAAAGTATAAACCACGCTTGGGGCAACAGATTTATCGAACACTTACGTGTAGGTGTGGTGTTAGCAAGAGTGTGCTATTTAACTTCTGTGAAGGGCTCATTTTATGCCCAGCTCTGTGCTAGGTTCTCGAAGTGCTGAGAATACCTGGGGAGCGGAGTGGGAGAGGAGAATGAGTGATGGGGTGAGAACTAGTGCCTATAGGGGAGTGCAGGTCAGTAAAGGCGGCTGCAGTCGTAATTAACCCAAATTAACCCAAATGCTTGTGGATTCAAATGTGGTCTTCTGTTTAATCGGAGTTTATTTTTACTATTGTTATTGTTCTGCGTGTGTGTGTGTGTGTGTGTGTGTGTGTGTGCGCGTGCGTGTCTTATTTTGTGCCAAATTAGGTATGTCAACGCAAATCAAGGTTTCTGAGATTTTCAATATTTTGTCTTGATCAAGGTGGTTTGCAAATTATTGTTCAGGGTCATCTTAAAAAAGCCCAAACCTTATAAGATCCTCACTATACTGTGGATATTTAGGTCCTTGTGTTTGTTCTTTTTTTAAATAGCAACATCAGAACTTGATCTGGAAATGGAAGCTCTTAAAACTGTCTATAAGGCAGGGGAATCGATTGTGGTCACCTGCGCTGTCTTTAACAATGAGGTTGTGGACCTTCAGTGGACTTACCCTGGACAAGTGGTAGGTACCCTCACGGCCCCTGGTGGCATGGAATGGAGTACAGGAGGGGTCCAAAGACCCGTCGCTGATGGGGCACGACATTGACCTCCTCTAGACCCCAGCTTCCCATCTCTAAGCTGCTCACTGACCAGATGGCTTCATGGCTCTTGGAGCAATGGGAGAGTCTGAGATGATGACAGCTGGACAGAATGCATAGATATTTCACACTGAGCCCTTTTTCTCATAAGTATGAAAGAAACCGGAAGGTTCTAAGGCTACAAGATAACAACCAAAAAAATTAAAAAGAGAATGGATTTTAAAATTTGCTGATTGCTGAGAGAGTCATGAATTCTCCTTTTCTTGGCTCTCATGCCTTTGGGTTTTGAGGCATTTGATAATGTTGGTTGCCTGCCCCCTTCTATTTCTGCTTTGTGGACACCCATGACACTTCTGCCTCCTGCATGCTTAGGCTTTCTTTGCATGGTTTTCTTCAGTGAACAGGCATAACTCGAGTCATTCAACAAAGATTTAATGATGTTTGCCAAATCCCAAGCACTCTGTTAAAAGCTGGCCCATGTACAGAAAGAGGGAGAAGGAGGGAGGAATGGAGATGGAAGCGGGGAAGGGGAGCCACCGTGCCATCTCTGATCCCTGGGGATTTACACATAGGGTCTCATTCATTCTGTTTTTTTTTTTTTTTAATTGAAGTATAGTTAATTTACAATGTGGTGTTAGTTTCGTGTACATTAAACGGATTCAGTTATACATACATATATTCTTTTTCAGATTCTTTTCCATTATAGGTTATTAAAAGATATTGAGTATAGTTCCCTGTGCTATACAGTAGGTCCTTGTTGTTTTCCTGTTTTATATATAGCGGTGCGTATATGTTAATCCCGGGTCTCATTCATTCTAATGCATTGTGGTAAGTGTATATGAACCATTGTGAAAGGCTATGATGGTCCCACGCAGAAACAATTAACAAGTATTGAATGTAGGGGCCTCATGGAGAACAAAAAACATATATGTATATATATGCTTTTTTGTCCCCTTCACTCCTAGTTTGGAAATTTCGGCTCCTTGCTCTTTTTTTGGCATTTTATAGTGTCTCTTCTTTTATCCATTTCTCTCCCCCATGCTTTTGCTGCCCCTTTCCTTTCTCTCCAGGGCATCTGATTGGAAGTTGGGCATTTTCACATATTGCCTTATAAACCTCATGTATTGAAGAGACATTCATAGACCTATATATATATATCTTCACTGAAATGTAAAGCTATCTGACTTTTCTGTTCATACCTGATTGCCTTTAATCCTTAAAACAGAAACATTTCATTTATTGGAGATAAATTTTTTTTCCCCTCGAAACCAAACTATGTGCTGTTTGGCCCCAAATATATAATCGAAGTATTGGTTTATGAATCATATTTTTGTTTGATATCAAAAATAACGTAGGCTTATTGTTGTAACTTCATAAAATTTAGAGAAACAGAGGAAAAGTCACTTCCCAGAACACCCCCATTATAATTTGAGGGAGATAAATCCTTTAAATACTTTATAAATGTAATAATTAATAGCTACTCTACTTTAAATAGTACCTTGTTATGTATTTTTCCTGCGGCAGTAGAGCACAGACACCTTCCTATGTCATTAAATATCTTTTTAAAACAGGATTTTCAAAGGAGTGAGCTTGAAAAAACCCTTTTTTTCAATTAGACTTTATTTTTTAGGGCAGTTTTAAGTTCACAGCAAAATTGAGGGGAAAGTACCGAGATTTCTCACATAGCTCCTGGGCTCACACGAGAGCAGCCTCCCCCATAACATCCCCACAAGGGTGGTACACTTGTTACAGTCTGCCAACCCATACCGGTGCGTCGTTATCTCCCAGAGTCCGTAGCCTACGTGAGGCTTCACTCTTAGGAGCTAGCTTGTTAAAGTCGGTTTTCCTCCCCTTTTTCTGTAGAAAGGCAAAGGCATCACAATGCTGGAGGAGACCAAGGTCCCGTCCATCAAGTTGGTGTACACTCTGATGGTCCCTGAGGCCACGGTGAAAGATAGTGGAGATTACGAATGTGCTGCCCGCCAGGCCACCAAGGAGGTCAAAGAAATGAAGAAAGTCACCATCTCTGTGCATGGTACATTCTGCTATCCAAAATGTCCACCGGCTGTGCTGCTCGGGGATCCACTATGCAGTAATCGTTGTTTAACGGAAACTTTTCCCTGTACAGAGAAAGGGTTTATTGAAATCAAACCCAACTTCAGCCCGTTGGAAGCCGTCAACCTGCATGAAGTCAAACATTTTGTGGTGGACGTGCAGGCCTACCCCCCTCCCAGGATAGCCTGGCTCAAGGACAACCTGACTCTGATTGAGAATCTCACGGAGATCACCACTGACATAGAAAAGATTCAGGAAATAAGGTAAAGAAACACCCTTCCTGAGTATGCCTTTTCTTTTTATTGTGTGTGTATTCCTAGATAGACTGAGGATTGTGCGTGTCTTACAACCCAAACCAAGGGTCCATATAGAAAATTTAGCGGTCAGAAATAGGAGATAGTGGAAATCAAGTACCTCTTCCGATAACATTGCAATGCGATGATAGTATGTTGGTAAGTTTATGATCAAACGAGAGAAAGAAGAACTGAAAATCTCTGCTCCCAATGAAAGATACGTTCCTGGATTCAGCAAGGGATGGAGGAAAGAAAGTAAAATTGGACCCACTTGTATGGTGATTACAGTTCCAGGGCAATTAGCACATAAACCTACATGAAACAAAACGTTGCTGGCTTAATTTGAAACGCATTTGCCCCAGTGAGGCCTCCAGGGGAAATAAGAGTAGTGTCTGGTTAAATGTGGTTAGGAGAAGATATACAGTGAATAGTTTAAATCCCTGCCCTCTCAGGAGTCGGGAGACTGCTGTCATCTCTTAACCAGTGGTGGAGTTTTGGGTAAGTCACCCTTCAGCCTCAGTTTTCCCATCTATAATGTAGGGTTAATAATACCTCGTGTCCTTCAAGGCAAGGAACTGGACCAGATGATATTTTGAGGTCTCTTGCTGTTTTAAGCTCTGATTAGAATTTAGGAGTAGAAGGTACCTCTTGAAGAGCTCAGCTAATCCAGTCCTGCACCTTTGTCAGAAACCATCCCAGGGAGACACAGTCCTCTATTTCAAGGCTTCAGGGAAGAAGAGAAGACAGAACCCCTCTCTCATCAGTTCGCTTAACCTCAGGATTTGCTTTCTTCTTTCTGAACTAAATTCCATGTGTAATTGAGAAGCAACATCTGGGAAAATGGACGTGGAAACCTCTGTGGAACAGTGATGGAAAAAGAAGTGGGATACTGAATCTGGAAGGCTTTCTGATGACACGAAATGGAGGTGCACAAAGAGGTGGGCAGTGCCCAACTTCCCACTAGGCTGTGAGGCCAGAGAGGAATAGGGTGATCCTGGCACAGCCAACACTTGAGGCACCCGTCTGAGCGCTGTCTGCGAGCTATAGTCAATAGCGACGGCCAGGTAGCGGTCGTCAGCTGAGTGGTCCAGGAGAGCGGCCTGTTCAGGTGCTTCGAGAGTTCCTCCAGCACATCTGATCCCCATGAAGGGCAAGGGAACATAGGATGCATATGATGGAGGGGTGTCTGGCTTACTTAAAACTAGTGGATCCGGCTTCCCTGGTGGCACAGTGGTTAAGAATCCGCCTGCCAATGCAGGGATACGGGTTCAAGCCCTGGTCTGGGAAGATCCCACATGCTGCGGAGCAGCTAAGCCCGTGAGCCACAACTACTGAGCCTGCGCTCTAGAACCTGCAAGCCACAACTACTGAACCCGTGTGCCTAGAGCCCGTGCTCTGCAACAAGAGAAGCCACCGCAATGAGAAGCCTGCGCACCGCAATGAAGAGTAGCCCCTGCCCGCCGCAACTAGAGAAAGCCCACGCATAGCAATGGAGACCCAACAGAGCCAAAAATAAATAAATAAATAAAACCAAAAAAACAAACAAACTAGTGGATCCACCAGCTTCCTTGGCTGAACAAGTGCAGAAAATGAACGACAAAAGACTGTCTGGTCATTGGCAGCCAGGGTTGCTAAGGGGACTCTAAGGAAGTCCATTCCAGAGTGTGTCCAGTGTGGTGTGGCAGAGGGAAAGCCAGCCCAGCATGCTCCCGTCACAGGTCCCAGCACCTGGCGTCTTGGGCTAGAAGACTCTACATTAGCAGGGTATTTTGGAGCCTCTGAAATGCTTTCCTATAGATTATTTCATGTAATTAATTCTCAAAATGACACTTGCATACAGCTTTCCAATGCTACACATAAGGAACCTGAGGCATGGAGAGGTTCAGTCATGCCCCAGATCTCCTCCCTTCATGACCAGTGCTCTTCCTCTCACTCCACCTTCCTTTCACTCACAGTTCCACACTGTACTGTTTTTTTTTTTTAATTATAAATTTGTTTATTTTTATTTTTGGCTGTGTTGGGTCTTTGTTGCTGTGCACGGGCTTTCTCTAGTTGTGGCGAGCGGGGACTGCCCTTCGTTGTAGAGCACGGGCTCTAGGCGCGAGGGCTCAGCAGTTGTGGCTCGTGGGCTCTAGAGCGCAGGCTCAGTAGTTGCGGCGCACAGGCTTAGTTGCTCTGTGGCATGTGGGATCTTCCCAGACCAGGGCTCGAACCCATGTCCCCTGCCTTGGCAGGCAGGTTCTTAACCATTGCGCCACCAGGGAAGCCTATCACGCTGTGCTGTTTTGTTAATGACAGTCAAATGGGCCATTCCTTTATAGATGCACGCACACACACGTGCACGCACACACACACTCGTGGCCAAATGTCATTTATTGTACGTGTAAGAAACCTTTTGGAGAAACTTCCCATTAGTGAAGTATGAAGGACTATGTTTCTCTAATTTATTTATTTTTTAAGATGAATCCTGTGCTTTAAAATCATTCAAGCCTAAAGACAGTGCATTGTAAGAAAGCTTATTCCACTCCTGTCCTCGTGTTCCTCCGTACCCCCTCCTCTCCACCCACAGGGGAATACTTTTGTTAGTTTTGTTAGGTTCTTATGAAACCTTCCAGAGTTTCTTAAAGCAAATACAAGCAAGCAGGAATTTTATACCCTAGTGACCTCTTCGTATTGATACAGAGACAGTGTCCTCATTCTTTCTTCCAAGGATGTTCCATTGTTTGGCTAATCACTCAAATGATGAATATTTAGGGGAAGCAAGTATTTCTTTAGAAGGTAAAAATCAAGGGTTTAAAAAAAAAAAAGGAAAGTTGGTGGGTTTATTCCCATTTAGAAGTCTGGCCTTAGCAGAGCTGACTGCTCTTGTAGCCACATAAGCCATTGCTCATCTCAGGTTGTCCCGTCTTATGTTTAAGAATTAAGTGTCTATGACTCAGACCTTCAGTGCGTAGAAAGTGTATCAAAAATCCCAGAAAAGCGATGATACGGACAAGAGAAAAAGATGTTTTTACTTTTTTACAAAAAACAAAATTCGAATTGAATATGGTTATTACTTAATGATTAGAATTTATTTGGCTACAACTTGCTGAAACAAAGTCCTTTACTTTTAAGGTATCGAAGCAAATTAAAGCTGATCCGAGCTAAGGAAGAAGACAGCGGCCATTATACTATTGTAGTTCAAAATGAAGACGATGTGAAGAGCTATACTTTTGAACTCTTAACTCAAGGTATGTAAGGGCCGTATAAAGATAACGCCAGCTCAGTGGATGCGTGACTGAGAGTCTCCCGAGGAGAGCCTGGCACTTTTCCCCCAGGTCGTGGAGGGAAAAGCAGCCCTTTTAGGGGAGAAGCAGGGACTGTAGATGTCACATGTCAGGGATAGCTTTGTTGGACTTACAAATCCACATAATTCTGGGAGGTTCCAGGCTAGTCTGGAATAATTTGGGAATTCCTAGGCTCCACTAGCTTCCTTACCATCTGCTTCTCAATGTGGTCTGGGAAGAGTGACATGATGTTTTTTGGTCTGGATGACCTTAGATTGTTCCAGAGTGTTTGGCCTTTTTGCTTTGCTTTCCTTGTAGACCTCGTACAGTGGCCCTTCCCAGAAAGGAGTGCCCAAGTCTTTACATCCTGGTTCAGAACCTACTCACCTACCTTGGGCCACATACTATCTTGGGTGGGCTCATTTGACCCTCACAGTCAATCTATGATACAAGTATCGGCATATTTCTAAATTATTTGATCCCAGGTTGAAAAAACATCTTCAAAACCTAATAATACCCCATAGACGCACTTTGGTAAATGCTGCTTTAGATTTTACCATTTAGATGAATCCATTAGATGATTCCCAAGCTATAATATAATTTTAAGAGCCTTCTTGCCTTTCAAGCCAAATAACCACAGGGACTTTTTGCTTTCTTCACTGAGGATTTAAAACACCACGGGGCATAAATGCCAAATCACTGAAAATGTGACCATGCTCTCACCCAAGTGGGTCTGTCTAAACTGGAGTGTTACTGTGCTCATGACTCAGTGGCTGCTTGATTTGTGGGTTTGAATGTCACGCGGACAAGTTCTGAACTCTTGGAATTCCACTTCGTAATTCCCAGAAGTTCTGGGACACGAACCATTCAATTCTGATTTCTTTTCACCTCTTGCAGTTCCGTCATCCATTCTGGACTTGGTCGACGACCACCATGGCTCTAATGGGGGCCAGACAGTGAGATGCACAGCTGAAGGAACCCCTCTTCCTGATATTGAGTGGATGATTTGCAAGGATATTAAGAAGTATGGAAATCACACATTCCCTTTCCATTTGTGGTCAGAATGTTTCTTCCTTGGGACAAAGGACCTCAAGTGCATTTTACTTCTTTTGCTGGCCCTTTTTTTTGTGTTTGTGATTCTTAGTTGGCCTAAGTCTCATAAACTACAAGATAGGGTTCCGAACACGGAACACACGCGTGTGTGTGCGTGCAGGCGTGCATGCACGCAGGTGCACTTCTGTGTTCTTGAGTAGCTGTAAGAAGGTCGACAGCTTTCAGCAGATCCTCAAAGGGTCTCTAATCTGAAAAGAGCATGAATCTAAAGGACTGCTGTAAGAGGATTTTTACTACCCTGGCCCACAGTTTCATCTCACATTTCATCTGTGGGGAATGTTATTTGGTGGTTAGACTGGCACGTGAAAATAAATGAAGGTACTGCCCAGGTGACTTCTCACTACCTGCTCTGTGGCGGGAGTTAAGGTACCCGTCCCTCCTTCAGCCCCCATCCCTCACCCCTCTCCGACGGGCACGTGAGCAGCACGTTTGCACTCCCACCTGTAGTGACTGCTGTGCTCAGAAGCCTCACTGCTTCTCCTGGAGACGGAGACTCCTAGACCTACGCCCCCCGCAGGCCACAAGGCAGCAGACTTGGATCCAGACTGGAGCTGGTCTCGAGGTCTAACCCTAGTGACACCTGAGGGCGTCCTCACAGTGTGGGTGGAGAGAAGGGAGGACAGCAGGCCTTTTCGGAGGGGTGGGACGTTGGGATAGTTAAACATTCTTGAAGTCCAGGTTGCTCATGGGTTCAAGGCTTGGGATGGGTAGTTCTATTGGATTGAACTTGTTTATCTCTGCCTTGTCCTCATAACCAGTTAACTTTTAAATACCCACATGTAGCTTATTCTCTCTTGGAGAACAAGGTGTTGAATGTTAATCTGCACATAAAATAAGAAAATCGACCTGTAGCCCCCCAAATGCAGACAAAGTCAGGGCTGCTTGCCGTCTTAGATGATTCTCACTGCTCCACCCACCCCCATGACTCCCCGTAATTGGCTCTATACCTATACCCTTTTTCTCCATCTCCAGATGTAATAACGAAACTTCATGGACGATTTTGGCCAACAATGTCTCAAACATCATCACGGAGGTCCACCCCCGAGACAGGAGCATGGTGGAGGGCCAAGTGACATTCGCCAAAGTGGAGGAGACCATTGCAGTACGATGCCTGGCTAAGAATCTCCTCGGGGTGGAGAGCCGAGAGCTGAAGTTGGTGGCTCCCAGTGAGTAGCTCGTGGGTCAGGACAACGCTAAGTCAGCAGCCGAGCCCCTCCTCTCTCAAGCGGAACTTTGAATCCCAGATGGGGTCCCGTAGGAATGAAGGTCCCTCGGTGGAAATGCAGCTCCGGATGCTCTTAACGGGCCTTCTCTGGGCATCTCTGTGGGAGCCCTTTCTTTCAGATTCAAATCCCAAACCGCATTGTGCAGAGGCCCCTCGGCATTTTGCTTGTCTAACCGTATAGCTACCCAGTCTCTTTGAGCGTATGGGGATGGAGGATGGGGAAGAAGGGTCTTCCTCCTTGTTGCTCTTCATAACAGTTGGGACAGGTTGAATTCTTAAAAAAAAAAAAAAAAAAATCAATGAAGCCAAAAGCAATATAAGTAAACTGCAACCTTTCAAAATAACTGAACTTGATTTTCTGAACTTACGTTCTAAACTTATGCTACTAATGGTAGCTCTCAATCTCACTTATTAATATTTATATTCCAATTCATATTTTGTCCAGAAGGTTAATGTTGGAGGACCTTTGGGGAAAGTATTTTGTTCCCAACTGAATTTTGTCCCTTTCCCTTCTAAGGGAAGAGCTGGAGTAGTTTCATGCGTGTAGATAACTGAGAGATGGTCTTGCCCATCCCCCAAATAAGCCTGGCAGCTCTTATGCTTCTCCACCAGTAGTGAAAGACTTCTGGCCCAGAAACAGCCACCCTGCCTTCCTGCCCTCCCGCGTGTTTGTGCAAGTTCTCCACCGTGCCTCTCTCTCTCTCTCTCTGTCTCTCGTCCTCTAGCTCTGCGTTCTGAACTCACGGTGGCGGCCGCAGTCCTGGTGTTGTTGGTGATTGTAATCATCTCACTCATTGTCCTGGTTGTCATTTGGAAACAGGTAGATATTTTTTTTAAAGAACTACAACTATTTGAAACCAATAAGAACAAGAAGAAGAGCAACCTAGTTCAGGGCTTGGCACAGAGAAGGAGCTCAGTAACAACATGATGAGTGAACGTTATTGAATCCTACTGTGTCCAGTCATTCTGCTGCTGCGGTTAAGCTTTGGTACATTCGGACGTTGGTAATTCACCGGTTACCTGTCCTGGTCATTTATAGAAACCAAGGTATGAAATTCGTTGGAGGGTCATTGAATCAATCAGCCCCGATGGACATGAATATATTTATGTGGACCCGATGCAACTGCCTTATGACTCGAGATGGGAGTTTCCAAGAGATGGACTAGTGCTTGGTAAGCTCCTACTGGGGTGATCTCCCAAGACTCCCTTTGATTTGTACGCAACTTTACTCTTTACAGGCCTGTGGAGGAATAAAGGATCTGCGCTTGTGCTTAGTAAAAGCTAAGCATTAGAAATTGGCTTTCAGAAATAGTTTTCTCTCTTGAAAATGAGTTAATTGAATCACAGCAATGATTTGTTTTTACCTCCTTCCCTAGCAAGTTACGGTTAAAGAACATTTTACAAAGGGAGAAGAGAATATGAGGCGGCCTGCCAAAGATACCCATCAAAGTGGCTTTGCTTTGGAAATGACACCAATGGAAAACGAGATGAAGTTCTACAACTAAAAAGGAACAGATGAGAAATGAATGAGGACAATCGGAAAATATATTTTGACTCAGTACATTCTGAGGATTATTAGATACTTCTTTAAAATACAGAATATAAAAATATAGGTTCCTTTTAAAACAAATATGTAAAAATCGTCAAGCCAGCTTATCATAGACTTTTCAAATATTTCAATCTTGGGCTGAGACCAAGAACATGAAGCTTTAGTCCAAGGGAATTTTTTTTGGTTTTTTTAAAATCACATTCTGAATGAATGAAAACAGGACAAAGACAAATGAAAGTTAGAGCTAGAGGTTGTGTCATCATGACTATTCTAACAGTATGTACTTCAGAGATGCCAGAGGCAACATTATCCACTTGTCTCATTCCAAAATACAGCCAAGTTAGGTCTTCTTACAGAGTTACTTAAACTGAAATCAAACAAGACACCCTATTCACATACCTATACCTGGGAACGAAGCTTTCTTTATTATATTTTCTCCCCTGTTTTACAGAAAGGGATGAGGAGCTCAGGGAAGTTCAAAAGTAATAAAATATGGAGAAAAAGGGCAACATCCCTAACGTACCAAGAGGCAGTCCTGTGTCTCTCTGCTTCTGTGTATTGTCAAGTTGCTAGGGAAGCAGTACCTTTCCAGGAACAGTTTCCAGCCGTGCAGACATGCCGTCACAGGCAGTGTTGGCTGTTAGTGCCCTTTTATGAGCCGAGTCTTTCCCTGGCTTGGCAGAAACATCTGTTTTAGACTGTGAGCTCTTTTAAGAGTGGGGACCAGAGCTTCCATTTCATTTTGTATCTCCCAGCGTGCGGCAAAGTGTTGTGCTCCTAGGGCATGTTTAGCCTTTGCCCTTCCTAGTCTTTCTAAGAAACAGGCAGCAAGGGAGCCAGCCCGAAGTTGTCTTCATCACCGCTTAGAATCCGTGATGTCTTGAATACTGAAGTATTGCCAGTGGATAAAGGCTTATTGATGCAAAAGATGGCCCTGTTTGTGTGCGGAAAACAGAAGGGTAGAGAACCAGGAGGTTTGGGCCAGAGCCACAGAAAGCAAGTGCCACAGAGCCCACGATTTGGCCCGGTTCTCCAGCTGGTAGACAGAGTGCTCACACCAGCGAGGGCTACACCCTCCTTCTTCCCGCCTGTGTTTTCCTTTCCTTTGCAAATGTTATTTGACAAAAGCAGTTATACTAATTTCCTTCCCTGTGGGCTCAGTTCTGGTTCTGACATGATGACTTGGAGGAATCATTATGCTTCCTCCATATGGGAGAAACACCACCCAGCTGTGTACCCATGAGCGCTGGCCGCGGTAAATGAAGCTGATGAGATGCCTGATTCTGCATGTGTTGATGGTGCTGGTTGCCCACAGGTCGTATCCTGGGCTCTGGTGCATTTGGGAAAGTGGTTGAAGGAACTGCCTATGGATTAAGTCGGTCCCAACCTGTCATGAAAGTAGCAGTGAAGATGCTAAAACGTAAGTGCCCCTTTCTGAGGATTTTTTGAACATGGAGATATTAAGTAAATTGCTCAAAATCACACAGCCAGTAAATGCCAAGTTTAGGACTAGATCTTGGTTCTTTTGATTCTAGGATTTGTGCATATTTAGACTCTTTTGTCAGTTAGTTTTATTTAGATTGTTCTTGTTGCCTATATGTTGGAAAACCAAGAGTTATTTTTAGTGGCTTCTTTTTACCCTGAAGACTAGGGATTAGTTATTAGCATCTAGACCGAGTCACTGTTTCTCTTTTAGACTGTTGTTAAATAAAATGATGTCCAGTCGTAGGATTAGCCATGTTTGGGGCTTTTTCTGGGAAGTAAATAGTTTAGTTGAACCGATACGTGATCTATTTCTTCAATAGCCACAGCCAGATCCAGTGAAAAACAAGCCCTCATGTCCGAACTGAAGATAATGACCCACCTGGGGCCGCACTTAAACATTGTGAACTTGCTGGGAGCCTGCACCAAGTCAGGTAGGCTTGCTCACCTGAGAGTGAGGATTTTCCTAGAACACTACGGTTGTGAAGACTGTCTAGGCTGTTAAATTCCCAAACATGCCAGCAAATATAAGTCCCTTCCTTGAATGGAGTTGTTGACTAGATTCTATTGAGGGAAGCTCACTGTTCTTGAGCAGCGTCTCTTACCAGTGTAGACACAGTGTAATTCATGGCTCTTCTGTTCCTCACTTTCATGCTCACCTCCGACTGGTTTTGGACCCCACAGGCCCCATTTACATCATCACTGAGTACTGCTTCTATGGGGATTTGGTCAACTATTTGCATAAGAATAGAGACAGCTTCTTGAGCCGCCACCCAGAGAAGCCAAAGAAAGAGCTGGACATTTTTGGATTGAACCCTGCTGACGAAAGCACACGAAGGTAGGTGCGAAGAGAGACGCTGTTGTGAATCGTCGTCTTATGAGCTTCACCAGTGGAGAGAACCCATGTCCTGATAGAGACCGTGTCTGCAGATTCAGTGCCAGGAGGTAGCAAGACTTAGAGTCAACTACCAGGCTCCATCATCCTGTAACATGGTGCTGAGAGATACCTGATGTCTGCAGATGTTTTGAACCAGGATGTCATGTTGGGGATAGGTTTGCTGATAGGTTTGAATGAGAGTGAGGGTTGGAATAGTTCTGGGAACCAGTTTGCTGTTTATGTGTGTTCTACTTAAGACCTCTAAATGCATCTCTGGCCAGGGATGCCCCAGTACTCATACCTTGTGAGAAACTTCTAAGTTTGAGATACTGGTCCTTGCTGAACCCTGTGCCTCTCAGTCAAGCCAATGAAGTGACGATCCCCACTGCAGAAGTCTAAAGTGGCTAAAAAGATCTCTGTAGATACAAAGTTCTGTAAGATCAGAAAGGACGTGAGTTCACTTCATATTAATTTACGCAATGGACACCAAATTGGTGCTAAAATTATTGAGTAGCAGGATTTGTCTGCCCAAGCCACTTGGTCATGTGGTGCCGGTCTGTGGCCCGTGAACTGAAAAACAGAATAAAGACAGACACAGCTGAGTTGAGATGGTCCATGTGTTTGTGTGATCATTGATTGATGCTCATCCCCCCGACTAGACCACCCTCGTGAAGGGCATGGGTGGTTGTGCTTTTGTTCCCTGTGCCGCCCCCACGGCCACCGCTGCCTCGCACGTGGTGGGTACCTAGTTGTCATCTACTGAATGTCGGGCGATCACTGCAGAGGACAGCCCAGTTAAGGTTTCTTTTTCTGTTTTTACAGTTACGTTATTTTATCTTTTGAAAACAACGGTGACTACATGGACATGAAGCAAGCTGACACGACACAGTATGTCCCCATGCTGGAAAGGAAAGAGGTTTCTAAGTACTCAGACATCCAGAGAGCGCTGTATGATCGCCCAGCCTCATATAAGAAGAAATCCATGTTAGGTAAAGGTGTCTTTGCTTATGCTTTGGGTGTTGTGATCTTCCAGTGGTTTAATATGATACCTAAAATACTCAGAAGATGCTGAGCAGGCCTGGTAAGTAGGACTGCCAGGCCCCATGCTTCCTAACTGCAGATCTGCACACCTGAGTCTATGACATGTTTTTGAAGGTCTGTGGCCTGTGAATTGAAAAAAGAAAAAGAATAAAGATAGACCTAATGTAATAAATTTTTCAGACTTTAAATGTAATTATTTTATTTTATTAATTTTATCTTTCTGTCCAGTTTTATTGAGATATAATTGAGATACAGGACTGTGGTAAGTTTAAGGTGTACAGCATAATGATTTGACTTACAAACGTCGTGAAATGATCACCACAGTGAGTGTAGTGAACATCCATCACCTCACACAGATGCAAAATAAAAGAAAAAGTTTTCCTTGTGATGAGAATTCTTAGTATTTACTCTCTTAACTTTCATATATAATATCCAGCAGTGTTAATTATATCGATCATGTTGTACATTATATCCCTGTAATGTACATTATAAAATGTAGTCATTTTAAAGAATTGTTTATTCTGACATAGTGATATGCATTTTTTTGGTGTTAGCATGACTGTTTTTTTTTTCTTCTTCAAATGAAAGTATGGTGGTAGTTGATGTTTTCTCTCAGTACCCTTACTTGGACCAATTAAAAGCTGGCAATCTTATATTGGTTCCTAATATATTTTTTAAATTTAATTATATAAATCTCTAATATCTGTGAGTCCAATAGCCCTTGTTTTTAGCTTTGCTAATATCCAGTTTGTGTTAGAAACTGGAAAGTGGACAATTTGAGGTTATATTTTCTGACAAGGGTGTTGGGTTTTTCTACTGAATGTCGTTTGAAGGAAGATCCGTTTGTTTTCAAAGCAGATGAACATGTGGCAGGGTTGAACTGATCTGTAAACTCCAGGGAGCCTAGCTGATGCCCATAGCAGATGGACCACCCCACATCTGCTGGGGGGTGGTCCTTCCAGGCTTCTACTCTCATCACAGGCTTGGCGTGGGGAGGAGGCTGCTAGATAGATCTGATGATGCCTTGTTCCATAATCTTGTATTACTGAGACCTCCCGTTGGTCCCTGCAAAAAGGTGTTGAGCTGTCATGGAAATTGTCTTGAAAATCATTAATGTACTCTGGATGCTTTCAGGGTTCTTAAGTGAAAGGTACAGTCATTAAAAAAAGAATGTGCTTGTTCTGCAAAGCGCAGTACAGAATAATATTTTCCACTCCTGCAGCTCCAAGGTCCATTCACATCTCATTGCCAACTGGGTAAACTTCCAAGCCCTTTTAAAAGATTAGCCAGTGAGACTTGTCGGAACCAGTCCTTCCTCTCCCCTCCTGGATTGTTAAAAATAGTTTACGTTGCTTCCCAGGCTGGACGTGGCTCTAGATGTCAGGGGAACCTGATTCATGCTCAACCCAGGCCCAGTTGGCAGGCAGACCATTGCTTTCTGGCTGGAAAAACGTGAAGGGCTGCAGCTACTCTTCACATGCCTGAACCTTTTCAAAAAGTGCTGAGAACTGCTGGCCTAGATTGCCTCCTTCCTCGAAAACCCTGGGACCCTTCCAGAGGGGACCAACTGGGGAAAGTGGACAAGTTACAAAGAAAGGGAACTACGCGCAAAGTCTTTGGCACTGACCTTTAAGATCGCTACCTCTAGTTGGACTGGTGGCTAATTTTATTCACAAAGTAAGCCAAGTACTATGAAGGTGGCTTTAGAAAGAAAAAAAAAGAATTCCTAGAAGCTGCTTTTTCAAAGAGCCCTCGTGTACATTCCTCACGGAAGATTTGCGTGTGTGTGTGTGTGTGTGTGTGTGTGTGTTTAAAGTGGCTGAGGTGATTTGCTAACTAAGATTGAAAAAAGAAATTTGGGAGGCAAACAACAAAGTATGTGTGAGAACCCACGATACTGGTCCTTATGGAATCATATATACTTATATATATATACTTAAACCAGGTATATGTTTCTACAGATGTACTTCTTTTTAAAGAGAGCACTTTTGCATATTTTACACACCCCCCTGTGAGGTTTAGAAACTATAACAAAATGATCTTAAGTGTGTTCTTTGGACAAGCCTCCGCAGTCTGCCGAGTGGCCCAGCCCTTCGGGAGTATCAAGGTGCGTGATGTTTCATGCTGTCCGCCAGCACCAACACACTTAATTCCTTTCCTGCAGACTCAGAAGTCAAAAACCTCCTTTCGGATGATAACTCAGAAGGCCTTACTTTGTTGGATTTGTTGAGCTTTACCTATCAAGTTGCCCGAGGAATGGAGTTTTTGGCTTCAAAAAATGTAAGTGTATTCGGGGGACAGAGACTTCTTTAGACCCAGGCCACAGATCTGAGCAAGGTGAGCGTGGAAGGGAGATCGTGGAGAAGCCTGTAGCGATGGCTGCTTCTCTCTTCCTCATCCCCAAAGCAGAGCGGGGCATCCAACAGGATCAGGTGTCTACTTTTCTCCAGAGCGTTGTCCCTCTCGGGAGGGACTGGGATGAGAGCCTGAGAGAGGGGAGCTCTTTATGCCAGGACAGCCTCCCTGAGGCTGTGTGCCAGGCAGCTCCAAGCGCCCCCGTGAAGTGGCCAGTCTTGCAGGGGTGATGCTGTCTAGCGCAGGTGGACTGACACTCCCCGTCATTTCTTCCCTTTCTGCGCAGTGTGTCCACCGGGACCTGGCCGCTCGCAATGTCCTCCTGGCGCAAGGGAAAATCGTGAAGATCTGTGACTTTGGCCTGGCCAGAGACATCATGCATGATTCGAACTACGTGTCAAAAGGCAGCGTACGTGCTCTCACCTTGTTTGGCGTGCTCGCCCTCCCTCACTTGCATCTCTGAAAGCAGGTGTTGCTTCCAGCCATTCAGTGCCCCAGATTTTTAACACGGAGTCCATGACATTCATGAACGGGCTCCAGGGGTCAGTATGAAAAGCACAGGCTCTACAGACAGACTCCCTGGGTGTGAGCACCATCTCCAGCACCTACTAGTGTGGGAACTTGGGGCAAGTTACTTGGCCATTCTGTACCTCGGTTTCCCCGTCTGTATCAGGGAAGTGACATTAGTACCTGTCTCCTGAGTCGCTGCGGAGTATTAGATCACTGGATTCATGTGAAATTATTGGGACAGTGCCTGGCACGTACAAAGCAGCCCGTAAGTGTTAGTCATTAATACATAAGTTGTGCATTTATTTCCAAGGAGAGCACCTCTTTTATCAAATTTTCAAATGGTGTCTACGACCCCTAAAATGTTAAAACCATTTGAGTTAATACATCTTAGAGGCACAGTTTCCTTAAAGACAGTCGTTCTGTCCTACACTTGAACCTTCTCCCCACTATTTCTTATAGTTCAAAGATGTAATTGGCTCTCGGGTCACTAGGTCTGGTCTTAATTTTGTTCCTAGGAAGACCTGAAAATAGGGGACAGGTCCATTCAGGGCTCACGCTTTTGGGGTAGAAATTCAGGATTAAATATCTTGGCATGTTATTCCTTGGAAGGGTGTAAGAGGCAGCAGTGACCATCCATCATTCATTAGATACGTATTGAGCACCCACTAGGTGGCAGGCACTCTTCTGAGTGCCGAGAGTACAGAAGTGAACTAAAGAGATACTCCTGTGGGGCAAGGTTGCCAGTGCAAGCTATTAGCCCAGAGAGGGCCCCTTTCTATTCCTGCTGCTGTAGATCACAGCTGCATATGCTGGGTTTAACGTCCTCCCCGCTTCCCTGCAGACCTTTCTCCCGGTGAAGTGGATGGCTCCTGAGAGCATCTTCGACAACCTCTACACCACACTGAGTGACGTCTGGTCTTACGGCATTCTGCTCTGGGAGATCTTTTCCCTCGGTATGGGCCTGACATCTCTGCTTGTTTGGGTTGTTCTGGAACAACACTGGAAGGGAGATGCTGTGTTTTCCAAGCTCCAGGATGTAAACAATGTTAAGATACCTAGTGTGGGTCAGGTGCACTGCAGCCGATTCACATGTTGTGCACTTACGACGGCTAGTGTGTTTCCGAGCAGACCGAGAAGGGGTCTTGGGGAACTGTGCCCTCACCCCTGGCCTTTGCCCCCCTTCTCCTCTGAGCTACATCAGAGGGACTGTCTCCTACTGGAAATCCTCCTGATGACATTCACTCACCCGCTGCTTCTTTACCTTGGACTTTGGGTTAAGTGGGTTCACCGGTGGGGATTCGCCCTCCCTCACCTCATGGCGATGGACACTCAGTGAAAGCAGTGCAGTGAGGGAAGGGGAATGGTGACTCCCTTCCTGGTCATCATTCTGGAGGAGAGAAACCTTCTAGTCATTCAGTAAGTCAGGTACCGGTTACTGAAGAACACAGGTGCCCCGAGCTACCAGGTGAGGGCCCTGCGACGGGGTGATTCACGCCCCTGACTTCCAGATAGTTCTCCTGGGGAGATGAAACTTACACATTTAATGATAAGCTGTGTGGTCCTGATTTAAAATTGTAATGGAAGCTCGGAGAACAGAGGAGTCCTGGAGTAGTTTTGGAAGGAAACTAAACTTGACCTGGCCTTGGCCACAAAAATGGGAAATGTTTCATGAATCCACTATTGTCCTGATGTGACAGTAAAGGGCTTTCCCTGCCTGTTCTCCTTTTTCGACCCTAGTTCATCCCTCCATAGATGTCACTGTGGGTCACCCAAGTGTGTGGCTTAACTGAGTCTCGTATTCTGTGACAAACAGAGAATTATCTAGACATTTCAAGACTGCTGCCTTAATTATGTGAACATTTCTGATGGAAATGACTTTCCACTGGGCAAGGCTGTGAAATCAAGCAGATGGTAACACTTAATTTCTTTGGAAGAACCGCTACTTCAAGGCGGGGATCCCCAAACATTTTCTAAAGGTGCCAAGTGTTCCAACAGTGTACCACACACTCGTCAGTCCTGGTCATTTTCTTCTTGGGTCCTCAGGTGGTACACCCTACCCTGGCATGATGGTGGATTCTACTTTCTACAATAAGATCAAGAGTGGGTACCGGATGGCCAAGCCTGACCACGCCACCAGTGAAGTGTGAGCCCCCCTTGCTATCCCGTGGGCCTGTGTTCGTGCCTGGTGGGTCTATGGGGGTAGGGGGTGCCCTGACGTTCCTCCCTGTGCCCACTGTGAGTCCTGTGCTTCTCCAGCTATGAGATCATGGTGAAGTGCTGGAACAGTGAGCCAGAGAAGAGACCCTCCTTTTACCACCTGAGTGAGATTGTGGAGAATCTGCTGCCCGGACAATATAAAAAGGTTTGTCTGAGCCTCTTGAGATGGGTGAGTGGAAAGGAATGGGCAAAGGGAGGAGACAGCAGCTGGTCATTGCACAGGAAAGCAGTACTGTTCAACACCACGTTAAAGGAGCATTTTCAAAGGAGGAAAAAGATTGTGTGATCCAGTGGCCGGGGCTTCAGGGAGCGCTCCCTGGGCCCTTGGTAGCAATGATGAGTAGAAACCCTCCTCTTCCTGCACGGCTCCCTTTCATCCTGAGTGTGCAACACCTGTAAGCACTTCATTCTCCATATGTTTGAGTATCTGAAGCCTCTGTGCAGTTAGAAGTCTCAGAGCATCCACAGCCATTAAATCGCTAATTTGAATGCACTTAAATCCATGCGAAATTGGCTTTTACCAGCCGACTGGAAGGAACAACCTCAGCTGTTATCTGTGGCTCCAGCTGGTTTTTTTGTGGAATAGGAAGCATTGTTCAAAGGAGCAAATGTAATTTCATGGAACCAAGCAGGATACAGTGACGCAACAAATTTTTGCTGAGATGCTGAGAAGGAAACCCAGACACACTTGTGTAACAAACTCAGTTTCTCAGATTCAGTCACCATGTAGGTTTTCCATACTTATTGCTTCTCTTCCTTCTTCTCGAGGAAGAGCAGTGTTAGCTGAACTGGAAGTTAAATACTTTTGTTTCTCGATTATCTCACTGCCCTTTACAACTGCCATAAGTGAGGCAGAAGGAAGGAAGGAAATTAACGATAGGAGAGTCAGAGACACTCTGGTTGGTGAAATTGTGTTGATGGGAACAGACTGGAACTATTGTTGAAAATGGGGTCTTTTTTAGATCAATGGTCCCTAAGTTTTGAATTACATTTCTCCAGTGTTTGGGGATTAGGAAGACTTCTGGTGTGGTGCTCCCAGTGGAAGCCCTGTTCACCTCTTATTGGGACCCATCCAAGCCCTGGAGAGGCTGTGTGATGCGGACCAGAAGGGTCCATGCTAGTCCCAGAGAAGGGAGTGTGTGCGTTTGGGGACACAGTTGTAGCTACTGACTGAGAAGGGGTTCTTGGTATCTCAAGACCTACCAGCAGGAGATCTCTGCCACGGGTGGCCCTTTCTTCGTGTTACACATCTCTGGGGAACAGTTTACACCTGACTCTCCTTCAGTTGTCAACAGTTAAAAAATAGTAAGCTCTGAGCATCTGTGTCCTTTTTTGCAGTTCTATCGGTAACCCTTGAGTAACTATGTGAAATGAACATTTGCAGAGTTATGAAAAGATCCACCTGGACTTCCTGAAGAGTGACCATCCCGCCGTGGCACGTATGCGCGTGGACTCCGACAATGCGTACATTGGCGTCACCTACAAAAACGAGGAGGACAAGCTGAAGGACTGGGAGGGTGGCCTTGACGAGCAGAGGCTGAGCGCAGACAGTGGCTACATCATCCCTCTGCCTGACATTGACCCTGTTCCTGAAGAGGAAGACTTGGGCAAAAGGAACAGACACAGGTAGACACGAGACCTCAGCTTCCCGCCGAGCTCTCTCCCCTCCCCTCCCCCAGTGCACCTGAAGGCGAGGAGCCATTGCCCCATTGTGAGGCCCTCCTGGTGCTGAATCTGTCCTGGGGGAGCCAGTGGCAGAACCCCCAGGGGTCTGTTTAGTTTTGAAAATGCTTCCCAGATGATTCTTTAAATTTTTTTTTTTTTTTTTTTTTAGTTTGCTCAGATATAGTTGGCTTACAATATTATGTTAGTGTCAAGTGTACAACATAGTAGTTTGATATTTTTATAGATTATACACCATATAAAGTTATTATAAATTATAGATTATTTCCCTATATGTGCTGTATATTACATCCCTGTGATTTATTTATTTTATAACTGGTAGTTTGTACCTTTTAATCCCATTCACCTACTTTGCCCCTCTCCCCTCTGGTAACCACTAGTTTGTTCTCTGTGAGTCTGTTTTTGTTTTGTTTGTTAATTTGTTTTGTTTTTTTAGTTTCCACATATACATGAAAACATACAGTATCTGTCTCTGACTCATTTCACTAAGTATAACACCCTCCAGGTCCATTCACGTTGTCACAAATGGCAAGATTTCATTCTTTTTTATGGCTGAGTATTTCGTTGTGTATATATACCGTATCTTCCTTATCCATTCGTCGGTTGATGGGCACTTAGGTTGCTTCCATATCATGGCTATTGTAAATAATGCTGCTAAGAACACTGGGGTGCACGTATCTTTCTGAATTAGCGTTTTCATCTTCTTTGGATAAATACCGAGAAGTGGAACTGCCGCGTCGTATGGTAATTCTATTTTTAATTTTTTGAGGAACCTCCATGTTGTTTTCCATAGTGGTTGCACCAATTTACATTCCCACTAACAATGTACTAGGGTTTTCTTTTTTCCACATCCTCACCACCACTTGTTATTTCTTGTCTTTTTGATGATGGCCATTCTGACAGGCATGAGATGATACCTCATTGTGGTTTTGATTTTCATTTCCCTGATGATTAGTGATGTTGAGCATCTTTTCATGTGCCTGTTGACCATCTGTATGCCTCCTTTGGAAAAATGCCTATTCAGGTCCTCTGCCCAATTTTTAATTGGATTGTTTGGGGTTTTTTGATTTTGAGTTGTATGAGTTCTTTATGTATTTTGGTTATTAATCCCTTATCAGACGTATTGTTTGCAAATAGCTTCTCTCATTCAGTAGGTTCCCTTTTCATTTTGTTATTGGTTTCCTTTACTGTGCAAAAGGTTTGATCAGGTCCCATTTGTTTATTTTTGTTGTTGTTGCTCTTGGCTGAGGAGACAGGTCCAAAAATATTGCTTAGACCAATGTCAAAGAGTGTACTGCCTATATTTGCTCCCTGGAGCTGGTGGAGGTCTGGGGCAGGAAGGGACATGTTTCCCTGATGGAGAACCTTTGACCTAAGTCCTCAAGTAATTTGATCAAACTGACACAGCAACTATGATTACTGAAATAATATAAGCCTCTCTTGCTGATTTTTTCTTTTCTTTTTTGGCCCCACAGCGTGTGGGTGGGATCTTGTGGGATCTTAGTTCCCCGACCAGGGATCTAACCCACATCCCCTGCAGTGGAAGCTTGGAGTCTTAACCACTGGACCACCAGAGAAATCCTTCTTGCTGTGTTCTTATTTAGTTTCTTAATTCAGACCGAGGAGAAAGTTGAGAGGCGGGCTGTACTGGGCTATTTGACGCTACATCGGTGGTTTCATTTATTCATTCATTCATTCATGCTACGTTGGGTCTTTGTTGGTGCGCCTGGGATTTCTCTAATTGTGGAGAGCAGGGGCTACTCTTCATTGTGGTGCGTGGGCTTCTCATTGCGGTGGCTTCTCTTGTTGCAGAGCACGGGTTCTAGGCGTGCGGGTTTCAGCAGTTGTGGCACACGGGCTTAGCTGCTCTGCGGCACGTGGGATCTTCCCCACCCAGGGCTCAAACCCACGTTCCCAGCATTGGCAGGCGGATTCTTAACCACTGCGCCACCAGGGAAGTCCCCATCAGCGGTTTTAAACCCTGGCTGCAAGTTGGAACCACCTGGGGAGATTTGATAACTACTGCTATACAAGCCTCACCCAGGCCACCAAATGATAATCTCTGGGAGTGAGGCACAAGCAGTCTCTGGCTGATTTGTTCTTTCTTTCTTTCTAACTTTGTATTATGGAAGATTTCTAACGTGCATAATTCAAACAGTGTAGTGAACTGTCAGGTACCCACCACTCAACTTCAGTGTTGATGAACCCATGACCTGTCTGCTTGCATAGCCATATCTACTCCTCCTCTACCACTTCCCTCTGGATTATTTTGAAGCAGATCCTAGACATCATATCATTTCATCCATAATATTTCAGCATACATCTCAAAAGGATAAGGGCTCTATTTTAAAAAATAACTATAGTTATTAAAAATAACTGCAGTACCATTATTTCACCCCCCAAATGGACAATAAATAGTTAAAAGCATCAGATTTCCAGTCAGTGTTCAAATTTCCTTGATTCTCTCATAAATATTATTTTACATTTAGTTTGTTCTGTTCAAGACCCAAATAAGGGTCACACATTGACTTTGGTTGATAGAGCTCTACAAGTTCATTCTGCCTCTTTTAGCCCCCTTGCATATTGTTTGTGTAAATATCAGAGCATTTGCCTGTAGAGTTCCCACATTCAGAATTTTGCTGCTTGCATTACTGTTGTGAGTTTTATCATATGCTTCTGTCTCCTATATTTGTTGGAAATTGGTAGTTAGTCTAGAGGCTTGATCTGACTCAGTAGGTTTTTGGTAAGTGTGCTTCAAAGATGATGCTGTGTACAGGAGGTACATGCTGTACCGTTGTCTCTTTCTGTGACAAGAGCAGCCACTGGTGATCATACCTAGACCCGTTAATTTACTACCAATGTGATGCTAATGCACAGCCAGCACTAGGACCATTGGTTTGTATGGTCCAGGGGGAGGGGCCATGCCCCACTTCCTTGCTCTCTTTGCATAACCCTTGGACAGAGGCAGGAGAAGGTAGGTGGTGATAGTGGCCCCAGGTTCAAGGTCCAAGTTGCTTATGAGTTTCTCTCTTTCTCTCTTCATTCAGGATATTGCTGTCTCTTTCTCATTCAGTTGAATACATATGAATATTTAGGCAGAAGTACATGACATTATTATTTTGGAGGCTTATAACTGTGACCTCTCTCAACCAATTTAGGTATAAGATATAGACAGCCCTTGTTTATGTGTATGCACCAGGTAATTTTAAAAATATAGGTTTTGTTTGTTTGTTTTTGTGATGAGATTTAGAGATGGGGAAAAGTGGGCTGTCTGACTTACCTTTCTATTTATCCTCTGCTCAGAACAATTTTTAAATGTGTTTATGTTCCTTTAGTAAACAGTGTTTCTCCAAGTTTTGGGTAGTTTTTGTAGAACTTCTTGGGGGTGGGAAGAAGGTTGAACAGTGGGTCTTGGAGCGCTCACTATACCCCAGATTTGTCATCCATTTGGTTACTTTGTGTTTGAGGGCCCTGAATATTTCAACTGTAAAAAAGGGTTCTGCTTCTAAATAAAGTTAGAAAATCACTTTGGGATAAATAACATAAGAAAGGTGCCAAGAACTGTTCTAGGGGTACAGAAGCCTGGACTTCAGAATTTGACATGTATTCCACAGAGAGAGCAATTCTAGTTGGTAGGTAGTTGTTGTATTAGAAAACTGGGACTTCTGTAAGGGTGATACATTTGGCTTTCTCTGAATCACACAAAATATGTCCCAAATGATTACACTAGGTCAGCGAGACTGTGGCCCTGACAGGTGGGCTGAGATGGTGAGTGTCTTAGCTTGTGCTGCCTTAACACAGTACCACAGACTAAGGGGCTTAAACAATAGGAATTTCTCACAGTTCTGGAAGCTGGAAATTCAAGATCAAGGTGTTGGCAGGTTTGGTTTCTCCCAAGGCCTCTCTCCTTGGCTTGCACATGGCCACCTTCTTGCTGTGTCCTCACATGGGCTTTTTCTGTGTGTGCATCTCTGGTGTCTCTTCTTATAAGGATATAAGGACACCAATCCTACTGGGCTAGGGCCCCATCCTTATGACTTCATTTAACCTTAACTACCTCCTTAAAGGCCCTGTCTCCACATTTTTCACATTGGGGGTTGGGGCTTCAACATATGAATTTGGTGGGATACAATTCAGCCCATAAAAGATGGGGGATTCCAGATCTGGGATGCTCTGGGTCTAGGCAGGCAGGAGTGAGCATGGTGGTCTTGTGGAACACCCTCCTCAGGCTCAGGATGCTTGGCCTTGGGAGGCGAGTGGGCCTGAGAAAGAAAGGGCCTTGCTGTAGAGGACTTGGGGATGCTAGGTCAGAGCCTATCAGGAGTCAGGTCCTGGGCTACAAGATGAGCACTGTGGCTTGGGAACCAGAAATAAGCCCAGTCATCAGCATTAGGAACCCCCGTCCGTGAAGCCTGATGAGCAGCAAGGATGATGTGGTGCTGAGTCTTGGTGGAAGCTAGCTTCTTCTGTGCCCACAGTCCAGCCATTGGCCAAGGTCCCAGGAACTGGGTTTGGCCTCTTGGGGAGAGAGGCTGCCAGGACTAGATGGTTATTAAGACCAGCCAAGTGGACTAGGATTCACAGTGAGGCTTTAGGACCAGGGTATAAGTGGGGAGGGAAGGTGGAGTACAGACTAGGAACTGAGCAAAAGCTCAGTCTTAAGGAAGGGCCCAATCTGGAGGGTTATGAAGGGGAACTCAGTCCAGTAGCCCCATAGGTTCTAAGAGCTCTCTGGGCCACAGGGGCCCCACGGTGGAGGGTAGCAGACTGTTTCCCATGGGCTTCTATTGGCCAGGCTTGGTTCTCTGCTTGGAAACTGATATGGAAAGGAGGGGAGAGAGCCTCTTTTTTGGTATGCATGTGTGAGACTCTGTCACGTGGCCACCCAGCTGATGGTATGGTTTCTATGCCGTGTGTGTAGCATGGTGCTACAGCCTCGCCATGAGGAGGTGAAGCTGTGGTCCTGCCTATCAGCAGGTGATAATCTGCTTGGAGCTAAAAGAGATACATGAAAATTTAGCAACACCGGGCAGGATAACAGTAAGAGAGTAAGAGTTCAGAGAAGGGAAGACAGGCAATAGTGACAGTCTGGAGACGCTAGAGAATATTTTCTAAAAATTTTTGTGAAAAATTTTAAGTGTCCAGAAAAATTGTAAGAATATATCTACCACTTAGATTTAGCTGTTGTTAACACTGTATCACATTTGCTTTACCTATATATTATATATATAATATACATACATATGGTAGGTGTTGTGTGTATCACAAACACACACTCATACTTTTTTTTCTCGCTAAGTCACCTGAAACAAAATCGTTTGAAATTCCAGCACACATCTCCTAAGAATAAGGAGACCCTCCTACATAACCATAATAGCATGACCACACATGAGAAAATTGACAACTATTCCTTGATATCATCTACTATCCGGGCCCTATTCAAATTCAGAGTTGGGATAACAGCAACAATAATCATAACTAACATTTATCGAGCACTTATTATGTGCTAGGTACTCTGCCCAGTGCTGTATGGTTATTGCCTTACTGCTGTATTTAATCTCCCTAACAAACTGGAATATTGTCAGGCACTGTTGTCACCTTATTTTATAGGCAAGGGAACAAGTTCAGGAGGTTAAGGGACTTGTGTGAAGTCCCACAGCTGGTAAGTGGTGGACCATTCCAGATCTAAGGCTGTCTGACTCTAGAACTCCCTTCTCAGACGCTACTCTAGTAAGTAAAGAGCCTTCACCTGGGCCTTTAGGACTCAAGGGGGGATTGGATGTAAGAGGAGGGGAAGGAGGGCATTCCTGGGGCGTGGGGTGAAATCCTGAGATCACAGTTTGGACGTTCAGGAGCTTTCAGGGCTAGCAAGTGACTGACCCGGCTGCACTTTGCCCCAATTTCATCCCTCTGCTTTTTCTTCCCCAGGCCTTTTGATCGGGCATTGCTTCTTTTCTCTTCCACTGGGGTTGAGTAGGGAAAACAGAAATTGTCATAGCTTGTTAGCAACTTTGATGGAAGATCTGGCAGAAGAGAAGGGAAGCTGAAGTGTGGAGATGACCTGTGGATCTGGGTTTTCCATAAGGCCCACTGCAGTGTGATGGGGGCTGCGTCTGGCTTGGTGGCAAAATCTTGCCCAGCTGGGTAGCCTGGGTTTGAATGCCAAAGGATGTTGCAGAAAGAGCTCCTTTGCCTTTGGGGGGCCACCTTGGAAATGCCCCCATGGTCTAGTTGGTCTGACTGTGATCTTTTCTATTCTTTCCCCTCTCCAGCTCGCAGACCTCTGAAGAGAGTGCCATTGAGACAGGTTCCAGCAGTTCTACCTTCATCAAGAGAGAGGATGAGACCATCGAGGACATCGACATGATGGACGACATTGGCATAGACTCCTCGGACCTGGTGGAAGACAGCTTCCTGTAACTGGCAGATTCGGAGGGGACCTTCCACTCCTGGAACCAACTTGGATCCTTTTAAGAAAACCACTTTACTGCAATGCAAAGTTTGAGGGGAGGACTTGGATGATGTGTAAAGAGAAGTTCCCAGCCAAGGGCCTCAGGGAGCCTTCTAAATACGAATGAATGGGATATTCTGAAATGAACTTTTTTGTTGTGGCCTCTGGCAATGCTTCAGTAGCATCTCATTGGCATGTGAAGTATGGAGGTAGCTGGACAAGGAAATAACGGGCCACAGGAGACAAACTTTGCGATTCAGGGGCATTGGTGAGATTCCAACGTACACAACTTTTACTGCAGCAAAACTCCAGCATTGTAATTATGTAAATAACTCTAACCAAGGATTTGATTTGTGTTAACTATCTTCTCTGGACTTCTGGAGAGACCACTCAGTCCACCCATGTACTTCACGCTTGAAACCTGGTATCAGCTGCTGTTGGACTTTCTTATGAAGTACATGCAAAACCACTTTTGAACCTTAAAAGGTACTGGTACTATAGCATTTTACATTTTTTTTTTTTTTAGTGTTGAGGAGATAAAAGATAATAATTAACCAACTTTGTTTATTAGATTTGGGTCATTTATAAGCCCGACAACTCATTTTCATATTGTAATCTACGTTTATAATCATGCTACTGTTATAAGTAACACTAAATGTGTAATATGTAACACGTTTTCCCTACAGAAAAAGCACAATTTAAAAAAAATCCTTACTAAGTAGGTGACAAGTTTGACAGTTTTTGACATTTATATTAAATAACATGTTTCTCTATAAAATATGGTTATAGCTTTAGTGGATTAAATTTAGTTGAACATAGAGAACAAAGTAAGAGTAGTGTCTTCCAGCAAGTCAGAGTTTTTAACTATGTACTGAATAGTTTCCTAATCCATTGTACTAAAAGCAATTAACTGCCCTTTGAAGTAATGCGATTTGGAATAAATAAACAAAACCCCTAAATCCTAAATGTTCTCAATATTAAGGCATGAGTCTCTGCCTAATGTGACTTCTCATATTATTACCCAGCGGAAGAAGTAGTCATCAGCAAAAAGACTGGATTTGCAGAGATTTTTTTTTCATGCCTGGTGATAATTCTGGTGGATCTCAACACATAGATATTTTTAATTCTGCGAACCCTGAAAAAGTCAGAAGGATGCCCTGAACAGGAGCCCCCTTCCTTACCCCCAGGAGAAATAGTTTGGAACTCTGAGACAATAAAGGCATTGTTCAGTGAAGGCTGTGTGTGCCATAGCCTGGATCCTCGGTCCCCATATGTAACTGGCAACCAGAATCATGAGATTCTATGTCCCCATCCGAGAGATTCTGAATTAATTAGGTCTGGGGGAGCAGAGACCTGTATTTTTATAAACATTCTGGCTGTTCTGATCAGCCGGATTTGGGGAACACCGGCGCAGATGACAGGAAGTTGCCATGGGAAAAAAAATAATTTGAAATAGAAATCAACCATGTAGGAAGCCTCCATCTGAATCTTTGGCTCTGGGTCAGTGACATTTAACGCCATATATCTGGTAATTAATTAATTAATTTAATATCACAGTCTTAGCTGAGACTGAGTAAGCCAAGTCTTGGTTTAGTAGATCTCACTGCATGGGGAACTGAACCCCCTCCCCACCAGTTTCCCGCCAAAAGGCATGTACAAAAATGATGCAAGTCAGTGTACCAAGTCTCTGTATGACCAGGTCACTATTTTGGTGAAAAAATTGTTAAGTTTTACTGATATTTTGGGGTTAGAGGGGAGGACAGATTGTCACATCCATCCAGATTGTCAAACCGGTTGTTGTGGGTTCATTGGCATTCTGTGCGATACCACTTAATTGCTAACACCATATGAATGAAACATGGGCTGTGATTACTGCAATCACTGTGCGTACTCGTGGCAGGTGATGCTTTGGAAGATGTAGAAGCAATAACAAGGTACTTGACTACCTACTGGTGTAATCTCAATGCAAGCCCCACCTTTTTCATGGTAAGTGTGAAGACTGAGCCAGATTGGCCAATTTAAAAAGAAAACCTGACTAGGTTCTGTAGAGCCAATTAGACTTGAAATACGTTTGTGTTTCTAGGATCACAGCTCAAGCACTCTGTTTATCGCTCCCTGTTTATCGTACAGCCTCCTTCTGTTGGTGCTTTGCATTTTGATGTCCTTTGAGTCCTGCATGACATCATGAGGCTGGATGAGAATTCTCAGACCAGCAGGATCTAGTCCTGACGAATGCTGTCACCTGAGTTTGTATGTGGCTGCATTTTTTTCCCTCTCTCTCTTAAATAGTGTTTTCAGTGTGTGACAGATTTGTTTCCTTTCTGGCCTCCTGCAAAGACCCCAGATGAAAATTTGTCAATCCTTCCTGCTTTCTATTTTTATGAAGACAATCAAAGTTGGCCTGAGAAACACAATTTGTGACTTTTTAAACGATTGATGATGTCCTTAAAATGTGGTCTGCCAATCTGTACAAAATGGTCCTATTTTTGTGAAGAGGGACGTGAGATAAAATGATGTTATACATCAATATGTATATATGTATTTCTATATAGACTTGGAGAATACTGCCAAAACATTTATGACAAGCTGTATCACTGCCTTTGTTTATATTTTTTTAACTGTGATATTCCCCACAGGCACATTAACTGTTGCACTTTTGAATGTCCAAAATTTATATTTTAGAAATAATAAAGAGAAAAATACGTAAATGTTCCCAAAACGGTGGTGTGGTGAATGTTGGAGAACTAACTCGATAGGAAGAGTCTACCGGTACAATTGTATTACAAATTGCCCCGTTCATGTTTTTGTTTTAAAACGTGTAAATGAAGATCTTTATATTTCAATAAATGAGATATATATATAATTTTAAATTATGCTAAGGTTTTAGCATTTTTGTCTTTAGTTTAACCACAAACTAAACCAACCCTGTTTAATTTACTTTAGTGACATTCTAGTAGGACTCTGTATTATGGGTTTAATGAAACCAATAGAAAATTCTAGTTTCAAACATAATTTGAGGTCGTTTGTTCTCAGAACCAGCATTTGGCTTAAAGATGACTGGCACCTAGCTCATCTTTGATCCTGTCTATTGTTTGTTATAGTAGCATTTTGTGCATTTTCCCCTGCACAAGGAATACAAGACTGCATTTACTCTGGACCCGGTTCAAACATTGTTCAAGTACGTAAAATAAAAGGTTAAAGTCTTTTTTCACCGTATCTTCTTCCCTGTCCCTGTCCCATTTCCCAGAGGAAGAACTGCATCTTTTTTGTGTGTTCTTTTATCCTTTCAGCCCCCTTTTTGTTCATCTGCTTATATACATATATACACATCTCTACTTTGCTTTATATTTTACCTAAATGGGATTGTACTTTATGTAATGCTTTATAATGTGCTTTGTTCTTTCTTTTTAATAGACTTAATTTTTTTTAGAGCAGTTTTAAGTTCATAGCAAAATCGAGCAAAGGTACAGAGATTTCCCTCATACGCCCCCGTACATGCACCGCCTCTCCCATTATCACCATCCCCCACAGAGTGGTACCTTTGTTAAGACTGAGGAACCTACATTGACACATCATTATCACCAGAGTCCACAGTGTTTTTTCTCTTTAAGTGCTATCTTTTAGAGATCTCTGTCACAAGCATACATAGGTAAACCTTCCTAATTTTTTATCAGCTGCATAGTATCCTATTGTGTAAATATACCATAATTTATGCAATCTCGTTCCTGTAGATTTATGGTTTCCAATCCTTTGCTATTAAAATGACTTCACGGACTTCCCTGGTGGCGCAGTGTTTAAGAATCCTCCTGCCAATGCAGGGGACACGGGTTTGAGCCCCGGTCTGGGAAGATCCCACATGCCGCAGAGCAACTAAGCCCGTGCACCACAACTACTGAGCCTGCGCTCTAGAGCCCGTGAGCACAACTACTGGGCCTGTATGCCACAACTCCTGAAGCCTGCGTGCCTAGAGCCCGTGCTCTGCAACAAGAGAAGCCGCCGCAATGAGAGGCCCGTGCACCGCAACGAAGAGTAGCCCCTGCTCACTGCAACTGGAGAAAGCCCGCGCACAGCAACAAAGGCCCAACGCAGCCAAAAATAAATAAAATAAAATAAATAAAATAGAGGGAGGGGCTTCCCTGGTGGCGCAGTGGTTGAGAGTCCGCCTGCCGACGCAGGGGGCACGGGTTTGTGCCCTGGTCTGGGAAGATCCCACATGCCGCAGAGCGGCTGGGCCCGTGAGCCGTGGCTGCTGAGCCTGCGCGTCCGGAGCCTGTGCTCCGCAACGGGAGAGGCCACAACAGTGAGAGGCCCGCATACCGCAAAAAAAAAAAAAAAAAAAATAGAGGGAGGAGCTTCAAGATGGCGGAAGAGTAAGATATGGAGATCACCTTCCTCTCCACAAATACATCAGAAATACATCTGCATGTGGAACAACTCCTACAGAACACCTACTGAATGCTGGCGGAAGACCTCAGACCTCCCAAAAGGCAAGAAACTCCCCACGTACCTGGGTAGGGCAAAAGAAAAAACAGAGACAAAAGAATAGGGATGGGACCCACACCAGTGGGAGGAAGCTGTGAAGGAAGAAAGGTTTCCACACACTAGGAAGCCCCTTCGCGGGTGGAGACGGCGGGTGGTGGAGGTGGGAAGCTTCGGGGCCGCAGAGGAGAGCGCAGCCACAGGGGTGCGGGGGGCAAAGCGGAGAGATTCCCGCACAGAGGATCGGTGCTGACCGGCACTCACCAGCCCGAGAGGCTTGTCTGCTCACCCGCCGCGGCGGGCGGGGCTGGGAGCTGAGGCTCGGCTTCGGTCAGAGCGCTGGGAGGGGTTGGCGGCATGAACACAGCCTGAAGGGGTTAGTGCGCCACGGCTAGCCGGGAGGGAGTCCGGGAAAAAGTCTCGAGCTGCCGAAGAGGCAAGAAACTGTTTCTTCCCTCTTTGTTTCCTGGTGCGCGAGGAGAGGGGATTAAGAGCGCCGCTTAAAGGAGCTCCAGAGACAGGCGCGAGTCGCGGCTAAAAGCGCGGACCCCAGAGACGGGCATGAGACGCTAAGGCTGCTGCTGCCGCCACCAGGAGGCCTGTGTGCGAGCACAGGTTACCATCCACACCCCCCTTACGGGGAGCCTGTGCAGCCCGCCACTGCCAGGGTCCCGGGATCCAGGGACAACTTCCCCGGGAGAACGCACAGCGCACCTCAGGCTGGTGCAACGTCACGCCGGCCTCTGTTGCCGCAGGCCTGCCCCGCACTCCGTGCCCCTCCCTCCCCCCGGCCTGAGTGAGCCAGAGCCCGCGAAGCAGCTGTTCCTTTAACCCTGTCGTGTCTGAGCGAAGAACAGACGCCCTCAGGCGACCTATACCCAGAGGCAGGGCCAAATCCAAAGCTGAACCCCTGGAGCTGTGCAAACAAAGAAGAGAAAGGGAAATCTCTCCCAGCAGCCTCAGGAGCAGCGGATTAAAGCTCCACAATCAACTTGATGTACCCTGCATCTGTGGAATACATGAAACAGACAACGAATCATCCCAAATTGAGGAGGTGGACTTTGGGAGCAACAATATATATATATTTTTCCCTTTTTCTCTTTTTGTGAGTGTGTATGTGTATGCTTCTGTGTGAGATTTTGTCTGTATAGCTTTGCTTCCACCATTTGTCCCAGGGTTCTATCCGTCCGTTTTTTGTTTTTTTGTTTTTTTAAAATATTTTTTTCTTAATAATTATTTTTTTATTTTAATAACTTTATTTTATTTTACCTTACTTTATTTATTTCTTTCCTTCCTTCCGTCCTTCCTTCCTCCCTCCCTCTCTCCCTCCCTCCTTTCTTTCTTCTTTCTTTCTAATTTTTCTCCCTTTTATTCTGAGCCGTGTGCATGAAAGGCTCTTGGTGCTGCAGCCAGGAGTCAGTGCTGTGCCTCTGAGGTGCAAAAGCGAACTTCAGGACACTGGTCCACAAGAGACCTCCCAACTCCACATAATATCAAATGGCGAAAATCTCCCAGAGATCTCCATCTCAACACCAGCAGCAAGCTTCACTCAACGACCAACACGCTACAGTGCTGGACACCCTATGCCAAACAACTAGCAAGACAGGAACACAACCCAACCCATTAGCAGAGAGGCTGACTAAAATCATAATAAGTCCACGGACACCCCCAAACACACCACCAGACCTGGACCTGCCCACCAGAGAGACAAGATCCAGCCTCATCCACCAGAGCACAGGCACTAGTCCCCTCCACCAGGAAGCCTACACAACCCACTGAACCAACTTTAGCCACTGGGGACAGACACCAAAAACAACGGGAACTACGAACCTGCAGCCTGCAAAAAGGAGACCCCAAACACAGTAAGATAAGCCAAATGGGAAGACAGAAAAACACACAGCAGGTGAAGGAGCAAGATAAAAACCCACCACACCTAACAAATGAAGAGGAAATAGGCAGTCTACTTG
Source organism: Phocoena sinus (assembly GCF_008692025.1). NCBI lineage: Eukaryota > Metazoa > Chordata > Mammalia > Artiodactyla > Phocoenidae > Phocoena > Phocoena sinus. The sequence continues at coordinate 75,058,162 of NC_045767.1, forward strand.
AAAAAGAATTCAGAATAACGATAGTAAAGATGATCCAAAATCTTGGAAATAGAATAGACAAAATGCAAGAAACATTTAACAAGGACCTAGAAGAACTAAAAATGAAAAAAGCAATGATGAACAACACAATAAATGAAATTAAAAATACTCTACATGGGATCAATAGCAGAATAACTGAGGCGGAAGAACGGATAAGTGACCTGGAAGATAAAATAGTGGAAATAACTACTTCAGAACAGAATAAAGAAAAAAGAATGAAAAGAATTGAGGACAGTCTCAGAGACCTCTGGGACAATATTAAACGCACCAACATTCGATTTATAGGGGTTCCAGAAGAAGAAGAGAAAAAGAAAGGGACTGAGAAAATATTTGAAGAGATTATGGTTGAAAACTTCCCTAATATGGGAAAGGAAATAGTCACTCAAGTCCAGGAAGCACAGAGAGTCCCATACAGGATAAATCCAAGGAGAAATACGCCAAGACACATATTAATCAAACTGTCAAAAACTAAATACAAAGAAAACATATTAAAAGCAGCAAGGGAAAAACAACAAATAACACACAGGGAATCCCCATAAGGTTAACAGCTGATCTTTCAGCAGAAACTCTGCAAGCCAGAAGGGACTGGCAGGACATATTTAAAGTGATGAAGGAGAAAAACCTGCAACCAAGATTACTCTACCCAGCAAGGATCTCATTCAGATTTGATGGAGAAATTAAAACCTTTACAGACAAGCAAAAGCTGAGAGAGTTCAGCACCACCAAACCAGCTTTACAACGACTGCTAAAGGAACTTCTCTAGGCAAGAAACACAAGAGAAGGAAAAGACCTACAATAACGAACCCAAAACAATTAAGAAAATGGGAATAGGCACATACATATCCATAATTACCTTAAATGTAAATAGACTAAATGCTCCCACCAAAAGACACAGATTGGCTGATTGGATACAAAAACAAGACCCATATATATGCTGTCTACAAGAGACCCACTGCAGACCTAGAGACACATACAGACTGAAAGTAAGGGGATGGCAAAAGATATTCCATGCAAATGGAAACCAAAAGAAAGCTGGAGTAGCAATTCTCATATCAGACAAAATAGACTTTAAAATAAAGACTATTACAAGAGACAAAGAAGAACACTACATGATGATCAAGGGATCGATCCAAGAAGAAGACATAACAATTGTAAATATTTATGCACCCAACATAGGAGCACCTCAATACATAAGGCAAATACTAACAGCCATAAAAGGGGAAATTGACAGTAACACATTCATAGTAGGGGACTTTAACACCCCACTTTCACCAATGGACAGATCATCCAAAATGAAAATAAGGATACACAAGCTTTAAATGATACATTAAACAAGATGGACTTAATTGATATTTATAGGACATTCCATCCAAAAACAACAGAATACACACTTTTCTCAAGTGCTCATGGAACATTCTCCGGGATAGATCATATCTTGGGTCACAAATCAAGCCTTGGTAAATTTAAGAAAATTGAAATTGTATCAAGTATCTTTTCCAACCACAATGCTATGAGACTAGATATCAATTACAGGAAAAGATCTGTAAAAAATACAAATACATGGAGACTAAACAATACACTATTTAATAACGAAGTGATCACTGAAGAAATCAAAGAGGAAATCAAAAAATACCTAGAAACAAATGACAGTGGAGACACGACGACCCAAAACCTATGGGATGCAGCAAAAGCAGTTCTAAGAAGGACGTTTATAGCAATACAGTCCTACCTTAAGAAACAGGAAACATCTCGAATAAACAACCTAACCTTGCACCTAAAGCAATTAGAGAAAGAAGAACAAAAAACCCCCAAAGTTAGCAGAAGGAAGGAAATCATAAAGATCAGATGAGAAATAAATGAAAAAGAAATAAAGGAAATGATAGCAAAGATCAATAAAACTAAAAGCTGGTTCTTTGAGAAGATAAACAAAATTTATAAACCATTAGCCAGACCCATCAAGAGAAAAAGGGAGAAGACTCAAATCAATAGAATTAGAAATGAAAAAGAAGTAACAACTGACACTGCAGAAATACAAAAGATCCTGAGAGATTACTACAAGCAACTCTATGCCAATAAAATGGACAACCTGGAAGAAATGGACAAATTCTTAGAAATGCACCACCTTCCAAGACGGAATCAGGAAGAAATAGAAAATATGAACAGACCAATCACAAGCACTGAAATTGAAACTGTGATTAAAAATCTTCCAACAAACAAAAGCCCAGGACCAGATGGCTTCACAGGCGAATTCTATCAAACATTTAGAGACTGGCTAACACCTATCCTTCTCAAACTCTTCAAAAATATAGCAGAGGGAGGACCACTCCCAAACTCATTCTACGAGGCCACCATCACCCTGATACCAAAACCAGACAAGTTTGTCACAAAGAAAGAAAACTACAGGGCAATATCACTGATGAGCATAGATGCAAAAATCCTCAACAAGATACTAGCAAACAGAATCCAACAGCACATTAAAAGGATCATACACCATGATCAAGTGGGGTTTATTCCAGGAATGCAAGGATTTTCAATATATGCAAATCAATCAATGTGATACACCATATTAAAAAATTGAAGGAGAAAAACCACATGATCATCTCAATAGATGCAGAGAAAGCTTTTCACAAAATTCAACACCCATTTATGATAAAAAAACCCTGCAGAAAGTAGGCATAGATGGAAGTTTCCTCAACATAAGACCATATATGACAAACCCACAACCAACATTGTCCTCAATGGTGAAAAACTGAAAGCATTTCCACTAAGATCAGGAACAAGACAAGGATGCCCAATCACCACTTTTATTCAACATAGTTTTGGAAGTTTTAGCCACAGCAATCAGAGAAGAAAAGGAAATAAAAGGAATCCAAAACGGAAAAGAAGAAGTAAAGCTGTCACTGTTTGCAGATGAAATGATCCTGTACATAGAGAATCCTAAAGATGCTACCAGAAAACTACTAGAGCTAATCAATGGATTTGGTAAAGTAGCAGGATACAAATTTAATGCACAGAAATCTCTGGCATTCCTATACACTAATGATGAAAAATCTGCAAGTGAAATCAAGAAAACACTCCCATTTACCATTGCAACAAAAAGAATAAAATATCTAGGAATAAACCTACCTAAGGAGACAAAAGACCTGTATGCAGAAAATTATAAGACACTGATGAAAGAAATTAAAGATGATACAAATAGATAGAGAGATATCCCATGTTCTTGGATTGGAAGAATCAACATTGTGAAAATGACTCTACTACCCAAAGCAATCTACAGATTCAATGCACCCCCTATCAAACTACCACTGGCATTTTTCACAGAACTAGAACAAAAAATGTCACAATTTGTATGGAAACACAAAAGACCCCGAATAGCCAAAGCAATCTTGAGAACGAAAAACGGAGCTGGAGGAATCAGGCTCCCTGACTTCAGACTATACTACAAAGCTACAGTAATCAAGACACTATGGTACTTGCACAAAAACAGAAAGATAGATCAATCGAACAGGATAGAAAGCCCAGAGATAAACCCACGCACATATGGTCACCTTATCTTTGATAAAGGAGGCAGGAATGTACAGTGGAGAAAGGACAGCCTCTTCAATAAGTGGTGCTGGGAAAACTGGACATCTACATGTAAAAGTATGAGGTTAGAACACTCCCTAACACCATACACAAAAATAAGCTCAAAATGGATTAAAGACCTAAATGTAAGGCCAGACACTATCAAACTCTTAGAGGAAAACATAGGCAGAACACTCTATGACATAAATCACAGCAAGATCTTTTTTGACCCACCTCCTAGAGAAATGGAAATAAAACCAAAAATAAACAAATGGGACCTAATGAAACTTCAAAGCTTTTGCACAGCAAAGGAAACCATAATCAAGACCAAAAGACAACCCTCAGAATGGGAGAAAATATTTGCAAATGAAGCCACTGACAAAGGATTAATCTCCAAAATTTATAAGCAGCTCATGCAGCTCAATAACAAAAAAACAAACAACCCAATCCAAAAATGGGCAGAAGACCTAAATAGACATTTCTCCAAAGAAGATATGCAGACTGCCAACAAACACATGAAAGAATGCTTAACATCATTAATCATTAGAGAAATGCAAATCAAAACTACAATGAGATATCATCTCACACCAGTCAGAATGGTCATCATCAAAAAATCTAGAAACAATAAATGCTGGAGAGGGTGTGGAGAAAAGGGAACACTTTTTTTTTTTTTTTCGCGGTATGCAGGCCTCTCACTGCTGTGGCCTCTCCCATTGTGGAGCACAGGCTCTGGACGCGCAGGCTCAGCGGCCATGGCTCACGGGCCCAGCCGCTCTGCGTCACGTGGGACCCTCCCGGAACGGGGCACGAACCCGCGTCCCCTGCATCAGCAGGCGGACTGTCAACCACTGCGCCACCGGGGAAGCCCCGAAAAGGGAACACTCTTGCATTGCTGCTGGGAATGTGAATTGGTTCAGCCACTATGGAGAACAGTATGGAGGTTCCTTTAAAAACTACACATAGAACTACCATATGACCCAGCAATCCCACTACTGGGCATATACCCTGAGAAAACCATAATTCAAAAAGAGTCATGTACCAAAATGTTCATTGCAGCTCTATTTACAATAGCCCGGAGATGGAAACAACCTAAGTGCCCATCATCGGATGAATGGATAAAGAAGATGTGGCACATATATACAATGGAATATTACTCAGCCATAAAAAGAAACGAAATTGAGCTATTTGTAATGAGGTGGATAGACCTAGAGTCTGTCATACAGAGTGAAGTAAGTCAGAAAGAGAAAGACAAATACTGTATGCTAACACGTATATATGGAATTGAAGAAAAAAAATGTCATGAAGAACCTAGGGGTAAGACAGGAATAAAGACACAGACCTACTGGAGAACGGACTTGAGGATATGGGGAGGGGGAAGGGTGAGCTGTGACAGTGCGAGAGAGAGTCATGGACATATACACACTAACAAACGTAAGGTAGATAGCTAGTGGGAAGCAGCCGCATAGCACAGGGAGATCAGCTGTGTGCTTTGTGACCGCCTGGAGGGGTGGGATAGGGAGGGTGGGAGGGAGGGAGACGCAAGAGGGAAGAGATATGGGAACATGTGTATATGTATAACTGATTCACTTTGTTACAAAGTAGAAACTAACACACCATTGTAAAGCAATTATACCCCAATAAAGATGTTAAAAAAAAAAAAGAGTCATGTACCAAAATGTTCATTGCAGCTCTATTTACAATAGCCCAGAGATGGAAACAACCTAAGTGTCCATCATCGGATGAATGGATAAAGAAGATATGGCACATATACACAATGGAATATTACTCAGCCATAAAAAGAAACGAAATTGAGCTATTTGTAATGAGGTGGATGGACCTAGAGTCTGTCATACAGAGTGAAGTAAGTCAGAAAGAGAAAGACAAATACCGTATGCTAACACATATATATGGAATTTAAGAGAAAACAAAATGTCATGAAGAACCTAGGAGTAAGACAGGAATAAAGACACAGACCTACTAGAGAATGGACTTGAGGATATGGGGATGGGGAAAGGTAAGCTGTGACAAAGTGAGAGAGTGGCGTGGACATATATAAACTACCAAACATAAAATAGATAGCTAGTGGGAAGCAGCCGCATGGCACAGGGAGATCAGCTCGGTGCTTTGTGACTGCCTGGAGGGGTGGGATAGGGAGGGTGGGAGGGAGGGAGATGCAAGAGGGAAGAGATATGGGAATATATGTATATGTATAACTGATTCACTTTGTTATAAAGCAGAAACTAACACACCATTGTAGAGCAATTATAGTCCAATAAAGATGTTTAAAAAATGTTAAAAATAAATAAAATAAATTTTAAAACATGCAAAATGACTTCCTGAACGTCCTTGCACATACATCCTTGTGCACATACAGAAGTGTTTTGTTAGGACAAATTCGTAGAAATAAATTGCTAGGCCAAAAGGTGTGCAGAAGTAAACTGATATTGAGCCCATGTCTTCAGATATAATTGTCACAGTAAATTCTTGAACGTCTGCATGTGAATCGTCTGCTTTGCTAATTACTTGCAGTTTTACAGGGTTTCCTCTGCCTCACAGTGTTCGCTGATGTGACGTGTGGGAGGATGTGGGGCTTTGGGCTCTGAAGCATGCCAAATCAAAAGACTTTAGGAAGTAATAAAAAGATACAATTCGTCTTATTTTCAATTCATGGATAATGCAGGTTGATTATGTTGTTCATTGGAATATAGCCTCCTATTCCAAAGTAACTCCTTATTGCCCGTGTTCAGGTAGGTTGCAGATTAAAGCACGCCTCCTTGGAGTTGAAGCTGAATGAAGTTTGGCTGCAGGTTGGATATTGGCTCAGCCTCTGTTCCAGCCCCAGGAAGAAGTTAGATCATCAGAAACAATAATCCTACTGATTAAACAATAGCTGCCTAATCTAGCATCAAATCAGTGCTCCAAGCCCTGCCGAGAGATCTTTTTGTTCTCCTTTTTTAATGTATAATTCTACCTCTTAATTTAATGCAGGCAATTCTCCTACTTTATGCAGTCATGATAATAAAAATGATTTTTTACTGTTGGAAGGTTTTAAAACTTTTTCAAAGATCCTTTTCATGTTTACTTATTTTGAATCTTACAGTAACACTGAGGCAGGGAAGACTTTTTATAGCTGAGGAAACCACATGATTTCTAAAAATCATACAACAGTAATGAGAGCACTGGGATTAGAAATTCCAAATATACTAATTCCGGTGTTGTTTGCACTACAACACACCATGGAAAAGCAAGAGTTACTGGGAAATGTCAGTATTCAGAAATAGGTTGCTTTGCTTCTTGAAATATTTCAAAAGACGAGTGATGGACTAGCCAGCCTATAGAACTGTTTTATGCATTTGTATAAGAACAACCTCTTTTCAGGCTGTACTACAGTTCTAATAATGGACATTATGATTTTAATAGCTATGTGCTTCATAAAATGCAGCTAAGGGAAATAGCTTAGACTATCTGAAACCATCATAAACTAGGCAATTTTCCCTGGGATAACAGGGCGATAGAAATGCTTTATTATCTCTGACTCTAAATACATATAAGGATTAAGTCCAACCACACATTGTTACAGCAAAATTAATATACTGTGTTTATAACAGACACAATTTTTTCACCCTCATCATTAAAATATATGTGAAAATATAAATGTGGCATTAATTAGCAGATTCCAACATTCTGTTCCACCCAGTTACATAAATAGCACCCGTGTTCTAAAGAATAATGGCTGTATCCTCCCAAATGTATTCATACATGGGTAATGTTTCCATCACCCACATTCTTGTCTACATTTAAAGCGATGGAGACGTCAAGGACACATGGTCTCACGTGGCCAGGGAAGCATATTTGCTCACTGTTTCTGGTTTATAAGCTAATTGGAATTTTAAAGAGATTTGCCACATTATCCTGGCAGATGGTATTTTGCTTTATCATTATTCATGGGTATTAATGACTTCCCTCTGGAGCATGTGTATCCTGTCGATTTTGAATTTCATTACATTTCATGCTGACTGCTCCAAACAGAATCAGATCCAGTATTTTCGGTGTGGCGCATAAGCTGCCGATTGTTTGGTTGGTTAAAATTTTAGGCTTGATTAGGAATTAAGTAACTCTTTGAAATGAAGAAAACCTTTTTCTTCTCTGTTCTGAGGATTACGTTGCATTTCTTTTTATTTATTTTTTTTTTTTTTTTTTTTTTTTTTGCGGTACGCGGGCCTCTCACTGCTGTGGCTTCTCCCATTGCAGAGCACAGGCTCCGGAGGCACAGGCTCAGCGGCCATGGCTCACGGACCCAGCTGCTCCGCGGCATGTGGGATCTTCCCGGACCGGGGCATCGGCAGGCGGACTCTCAACCACTGCGCCACCAGGGAAGCCCGTTGCATTTCTTATTTTGTTGAACTCCTACAGGATAGCGTGTGATATCTGGTATATATGAAGACAATTCCAGAATGGATGCGTCTTTCATTAGCCTGAGATAATTAGACATCCTTTCTTTGTAGAAAGGTTGGGGTTTCCTTCCTAAATGGAGAAAATGTGTGAGAACATGATGGAATAATCCGGATCCAGAAAGTCATTTTTTACTTAATTCCTTCAACAAATACATATTAGAGAACAGCCTTTTCTTTGTTTCCTTGATCTCTGGGATGCTTACGCCTAAATGAGGCAGCTGGCAGACCTGATTCCAACGAGCTAATTACCTGAGGGGAATGGTATGGGACAGTAGAGCAGCACAGAGCCGAGAACTGCAGTAGGTGGAGGCCACAGTCCCTACTTGGGGGTAACAAAGAGCCAGAGGAGTAGGGTGTAGATGGAACCTCCTGATAAAAAGAAAGCTTTTCTGCAACCAGAGGACACGTGTTGTTGGAAAGTTCGAGAATGGGAGCTGGGGCTAGCTAGGGTAGCCAGACCTGGTGGCCTCACTTCCTGCAATCCCCTTGCTGGATTCCAGACACCATGGCCCCCTTCACACCCATCCTCCCAAACTTTCAAGAATGATTGTATTTTAACTAACCCAACATTGTAAATCAATTGCACGCCAATAAAAATTAAACCAAAACAAAACACAACGTAGGGGTTCAAGGTGGCAAAAAAAAAAAGAGAATGATTGTATTTTGGTGCTGCCATTCAGCTGCTATCATAACTCCTTTTGCAACCAGAGTGAGACTATAGTGATGGTAGAGTCTAAAAAATGTGGATGGTGAGGTGATATCATGACCATATGGTAAGGTCATGACTTTCTAGTTATGATTTTGGAAACAAGGATCCTTCCAAACTGAAATATAAAGTGATATTTTGGCATACTTTTCTAAAAAGACACTTATTTAGTCATTGTTCAACAACCATTTTCCGTGTATGTTAAGTCCTAAGGATACTAATAGCACTAACATTCAGTGAACATTGTGGTTAATCGAATTATACTTTGGAACTCTATTCCTCCCCCTCAGCCTCATAGGAGCAGATATTCTCCCTTCATTGATGTTGGACTTGACTGTGTGACTGTCTTTGACTAACAGGATGTTATCAGACATGATACAGTAGATACTTGAAGGTTGCCTTTGTTGAAGGACATATGCTCTTGACAATATTGAGTCTTCCAATCTGTAAACATGCTATATCTCTTCATTTACTTAGGTCTTCTCTTTTTTTTTTTTTCGTTACGCGGGCCTCTCACTGTTGTGGCCCCTCCCGTTGCAGAGAACAGGCTCCAGACGCGCAGGCTCAGCGGCCATGGCTCACGGGCCCAGCCGCTCCGCGGCATGTGGGATCTTCCCAGACCGGGGAACGAACCCGCGTCCCCTGCGTCCGCAGGCGGACTCTCGACCACTGCACCACCAGGGAAGCCCAACAAATGCATTCTAAAGTGATGCAACCCTTTTGGAACAAATGAAAAATTTCTATGGGAATGCTTGTAATTCCCATCTTTAATATACTTTCTTCACTGGGTTTCCAAGACATTAACCTCTCTTGGTTTTCCTCCTGCGTTACTGGTGGCTTTTTTTTTTTTTTTTATTATCAGTTTCTTCTCTTCTCCTGGCCTCTATTTGTGTTGGAGTGCCCTAAGGCTAAGTCTTTGAATTTCATTTTTTTGATCTCATCTGTCCTCATGGCTTCAAATAGCATCTATACGCTGGAAGCTCCTAATTGTATGTTTCTAGCCGAGTCCTCTCTTCTGAACTACAGATTCATGTGTCCAATTACCTGCTCAACATCTTCCTTTGGACATCAGAGTTGACCTCTTAACTTCAAAGCTTGACTCCTACTTCTTCCCTCAATCTGATCTAGCCTCAAGCTCCCTCATCTCTGTTAATGGCAACTCTATAATCTTCCAGTTGCTCATACCCCAAATCTCGGAGTCATCCTTGACAATTCTTTTTCTCACACTCTGCATCTAATCTGTTAAGACTTTGGTTCTACCTTAAGCATCTCCAAGATGTGTTTAGAATCTGACCACTTCTCACTACCTCTATTGCTACCACCCTGGGCCAAGCCACCGTCACCCTTTGCCTGGACTACTGCAGTAGCATTCTGAAACGTCTACCTTACTTTGCTCTTTCCCCTTCTACAACAGACTTTTCAAAGCAGCAGCCAGAGTGATCCTTTTAAAATGAAGTCGGATCATGGTCACCCCTTTGCTCAAAATCCTGCAGTGACTCCCTATTTTACTCAAAGTAAAACATAAAGTGTTTCAAATAGCTGTCAAAGCCCTTCAAGATCCAGCCTCTGGCATCTCCCATTCTCTCCTTTGCTTACTCCCTTCCAACCTCACTGGCTTCATTGCTGTTTCTAGAACACAGGAAGGATACACCCATGTTATGACCTTTGGGCTGGTTGTTCCCTTTGCCTGGAATGCTCCTCCTCTTGCTATGTTTGGATAATTGTCTCACGTCACGTGTCTGCTCAACTTCACCTTTTCCATGGGGCTGACCCTGACTGCCCTATTTAATATTGACCTCAGCTCCATCCACCACCCCACCCATGCTGCCTCTGCTCCCAGCACTTACCCTGCTATACTCCCCCCATCCCCCAACTTGTAACCTTCTAACGCACTGTATAGTTTATCCACGAGCTCATGGTTATTTTCTATCTCCGATGCTAGAAACTAAGCTACACGATGGCAGGATTTGTATCTGTTTTTTTCACGATGTATCCCTGGTGCCTAGAATAGTGCCTGGTCCAGAGTAAGTGTTTAGTAAGTATTTGGTGCAGGATTGAATGAATCCCCATCCACAGAGGGAGGAGTTGCACGAGGCTTTAGGGCAGCAGACAAATGGAGAAAGCAACACTTAAGTTGGAGGTCAAATTCAACATTGACCTAAAGCTCCTACCTATGTATGTCGATCGAAAACGCCTATGACATAATGGCTGTGCTCTTCTCTAATGAAAAAAGGGACAACAAACATGATAGTGAATGTGTGGGAAGTTTTTTAGCAGGGACACATCTGAAAAGTGCTGAAAAAGTGTTTAAATAGAGTTTCTCTTGAATCCAGAAAACTCAAACCCTCCATTGAAACTATTTGCCACCATAACATCCTTTTTAGACTTATGGGAAGAATTACATTCTTATTTTTATTTTTTAATTTTTTTGGCTGCGTTGGGTCATTGTTGCTGCGCGCCGGCTTTCTCCAGTTGCGGCGAGCGGGGGCTACTCTTCGTTGGGGTGCGCGGGCTTCTCACTGCAGTGGCTTCTCTTGTTGCGGAGCACGGGCTCTAGAGCTCAGGCTCAGTAGTTGTGGCGCACAGGCTTAGTTGCTCTGCGGCATGTGGGATCTTCCTGCACCAGGGCTTGAACCCATGTCCCCTGCATTGGCAGGTGAATTCTTAACCACTGTGCCACCAGGGAAGTCCTACATTCTTATTTTAAATAAAACCCAGAGTTTTGCTGGCAACCTGTCCAAGCCTGGAGTGAAGCAAAAGCAAGAACCAGAGGCGGAGGAATTTCTCATCCTGAACACTATTGGAATTAAGTACGTGGGTGGTCTTGGGTGGTGGCTATTTTCATAAGAAATACACTTATGTATTTGTAGACCTCGAGGTGAATTTCTCAGAAACACTGACTTTTACCTCACCAAGACTGAGAATTTGTTCCACTTCTGGAATGAATAAGCAAACATTGTTTAGTCTCAATTCCTCTTCAAATTCAGGACTCTGGTTAGGTTTCGATGGGGGCTACTTGGCAAAGAACCCAGTCCATCCATAGAGGCGTGCTTCAGCATGGAGTACAGCACACAATAGTCTGCATTATGATTATGCTACAGCTGAGGGCTAGCCACTTGATAGAGCTCCTCTATGTTAATGACACTACAATAGAGATTATTTATTCTTGTGGTTGTACTGAAGGGTAGGGACCAGGGGGCTCTCACAGAGCCCGGAATTCGACTGCCTCCTTAAATTTTGCACCCTAGGCATCTCACTTGCCTTACCCTTGTCGTCGTGGTCCTGCTGTAATCTGTTCCCATTCTGAACCAATTGGAGTTGGCATTAGATGCTCCAGGAAATCTAGAATTTCTTCATGCTGACTTCCCTTAAATAGTGTCACCGTTTTGATTCTGATGGTCTCTGGCCTTGGACAAACCTTTCCTTGTTAGCGTCTTGAAATTATGGAGAGCTCTCTGTGGAAACTGTTATTTTTTGGAATAAATAATACCATTTGCTGCTGGAAAAGAGTATTTTCCTCCTATTTCCCTCTTTCCTCCCAAAAGATTGTCTTTCCTTTTCCCACAAACATCATTTATTCCATTTCTGTTGCTAAATCATTGTGTTTTTGATAACAATAATTAAGAATCTGGTGGAAAGTTTTTATAAACTAGGTTGATCCTTGAACATTGCAAGGGTTAGGGGCACAGACCCTCAGCCCAGCTGAAAATCTGCATGTAACTTATAACTGATCCTCTATATCCGAGGTTCCTCTATATCCACAGTTCCACATCCACAGATTCAACCAACCTTGGATCATGTAGGGCTGTAATATTTACTACTGGAAAAAATCTGCATATAAGTGGACCCCTGAACTTCAAACCCATGTTATTCCAGGTTCAACATTATTTATTTTAGATGAGCAAAGGAATATTCAAAGAATGTAGTAATGTCTAGAATTACAAAGGAAGAGGTGTGATTTGTGACCAGGTCTATTTTATAAAGGGGACAGAGAGGTTAATGCCATTGAAAGAAGATTTTTATTACTTACATTTCCTGAGAGGAGAGAGCACACGCCGTGCCATGAAGGGGCATATGGGGAAGTACCAGAGTCGGTCAGGAGGCAGAAGGAAAAGGGAAAAGTATAGGTACAACCTTATTAGATTTTCTGCCAGAAAGGCAAGGCAGATTAGACACTTTGGGATTGGCTAGTTTGAATAATTCCAGCAAGTTTTGGGGCTTAGGGGTTGTCCCGAGATGTCTGGCCCTGGGTTGATATATGACAGGGGAAATACTGACTTGGTGTTAGTGAGATAAAGGAGGTGGTTGGAGGTATGGGTTTGAGATTGGTTGGAGAGTTTGTAATATGACTTCTGTGCACCTGAGAAAGCTGGATAGCAGGGGAGATGTAAACAAATTTGGTCATTAGTTTGGCCCTGTGATTAATGAATGCCAAATAGACAAATACAGTCCAAGAAAATACAGTTAGAACAAAACGGTATCAGAGCAGAAACTTGACTCCAGATATAAAGCTCTTTCCATGAAACCATCCAAACTCATCAAATTCTCCCTCTTCCGGCCTCTACATCCCTTACCCCACTCCAAACCTCCTAGTTTGCAACATTAGTTCATCAACCACTCAGTTGCTTTAGTTGGAAACCTGACCCATCTGCTACATCCTTCAATTCTACTCTTGAATATCTCTTCAATTGGTCCTTTTCTTTCTCACTGCCTACTGCCCTTGCCTTGGGTCAGGCTGTCTCGACTTCTCAGTCTCATAATCCTATACCCACACCCAACTAGCTTCATCCTGTTTCCAGAATGATCACTCGTAAATGACAGATTTGATTACATTACTTCCTTGCTTACATCCTACATGCCTCCCTATCTCCTTCATATTTCTCAGTAGAATACAAAGGATCTTTCATGATTTGACCTTTGCTCTTCTCCTAGCTGTCTATCCTACAAAACTATGATATTGTGTCCATCTACTGACCTGAGCCACAATCCTAGGGCTGGTGCATAATAGGATCTTATTAAATGTTTGGAGAATGAAGATATAGATAGATAGATAGATAGATGATAGATGGAGAGAGAGAGACAAAGACAGAGACAGAGAGAGAACGATTGAAATTCTTAACCAAATTGGTTCTCTTAAAGAATTGAGTTTTATTGGTATGCAGGAATGGACTCATTGCTAGTTTTATTTTGGTTACTGTTAACTTTTTCTTAAAAGATCTGTAAGGTTCTTGTGCCTAGGGTAGGGAGTATAATGCATCCAGGGTATCAGAGTCTTACAGTTCAAATCTCTTGCAGTTAAGAACCAGGCCTGGAATAGAGGCACTGTCCCGCAGATTGTTTTAAGTACCACAAGGGGATGCTAGAGAGCAACAGAAACTCGAAAGAAACTTCTTTAAAATGTCCCCTTTTGGCCACATCCTCATTTCCTTGGTCTTGGTAGGAAGTAAGATGTTTTCTTCCATTTGGGGTTACATTTACTTAGTGGATATGGCTCTGCTGTGGATTACCCATATCTGTCTGCTTGTAATAATTTCCTTTATACCAATCCCTCAAAGAGCTTTATCCGTCTTCCCTGCTGTGCGGAGCGACTCCTAATATGCTTTCCTAGTCCTCAACTTCTTTTTTTTTTTTTAATATTTATTTAATTTTTGGCTACATTGGGTCTTAGTTGTGGTTAGTGGGATCTTCGCTGCAGTGAGCGGGCTCCTCGTTGTGCGGTGTGGGCTTCTCTCTAGTTGTGGTCTGCGTGCTCAGTAGTTGCGGCATGCAGGCTTAGTTGCCCCGCGACATGTGGGAATCTTAGTTCCCCGACCAGGGATTGAACCTGCGTCCCCTGAATTGCAAGGTGGATTCTTAACCACTGGACCACCAGGGAAGTCCCTGACCTCAACTTCTTGAATGCAATCTAAATCAATCTGGTTTTCAGAGGAAAGGAATAATGTTGGCTCATGTATCTACCACGGAACCAGCTAGCAGAGCAAGCATCTTTGTATCAATTGCTAAAAGTTGCCTCTTCTGAATGAACAAATTATGAAAAGTGCCGCTGCTTCCAGGGTGACCCGACCTGACCCCATGGTAGACTTTGGGAGCTAAGTTTTGGCTGGATTTCAACCCTCACCCCTTTGGCCAGGCAACCTGGAGACAGAATTCCAGAAGAATTAGCAGACCAAAGGGAACCGAGAATAACATGAGGTTTAGGTACATTTTTTTTTTTTGGCTGCACCACATGGCATGTGGGATCTTAGGTCCCTGGCCAGGGATTGAACCCACACCCCCTGCAGTGGAAGCACGGAGTCTTAACCACTGGACAGCCAAGGCAGTCCCCTATATACATATTTTTAAAAATTATTTTCTGGAAATTTTGCGAGGGAACTTTGTACAGAAGGAGTGTGCATCCCATGCCTGGAGACACCTGGACTTTCCTAGTTGTCTGAAATGTCTGAAATAGGTCTTAATCACAATGAGCACTATTTCTGTATTTCTTTTCTGTATGTGGAATTAACATTCCCTTGTGACTCAAAGATGCTCAGTTACTGAGTCCCAAGGGGAGGTGTTTCGGATGATCTGCTTTGGTTGTTGCACTGTCAGTTCAACACGTTGTAGGAAACATGGAAATTTTCCCTGATGTTATATGAAAGAGCATTTTCATGCACCAGCCTAGCCTGATTTATTCTTTCCTGTGCATTCTTACAGTCTCCTTCTTGAATTCACTGTCTTGTCTGATTATCACAAGAACCGTCTATCAGTTAGATTACATTTGACTGCATGCATCACAAAATCGAAATATCAGTAGCTTAGGTTCATTTCTAATTTCACATCAAAGCAGCCTGGAAGTCACCTAGGCTAGTATAGTAGCTCCACAGGCATCAGAGACCCAGAAACTATCTTCCTGTCCATTCCTCCACCCTTTATGTGTGGCTTTCATCTTTATAATTACCTCATGGTCTAAGATGGCCACCGGAGCCCCAGCCATCAGGCCCGAGTTCCAGGGAGAAAATAAAGGAAGGTGAAAGAGCAAAAGGTACTTGCCTCCTTGCTGAGTCAACCCCCTTAGGAGTCTTATTCCACAACTTCCATTTGTATCCCATTAGCCATTCCTATCTGCAAAGGAAGCTGGGAAATGTTTTCTAGCTGGGCACACTGAGACTCTTGACAATATAGGAGTTTGTTATATAGGGAGAATGGATATGGGGTAGGCAACTAGCAGCCTCTACCACATATGAGAATTCAATCTGTTGCCCAGGACAATACTGAGATTAGAAAACAAAATGCAAGAGGAGTTACACACGGAGAGTTGCTGCATTGTCTTCATACAGTCACCGAATGCCTATCTATTCAGTGGCTGCTGGGTGGAGTCAATCCCTCCTCCTGTCTTATCTTGAACCCACCTAGCTTCACTTACCATCAGTATATTCTCTATTTCCAGTGCTGTCCTCTCTCCTGGGCTCCAGATTCACATAGACAATTACCAATTTGATAGCTCCTCCTGGAAGACACACAGGACCCTCAAATTCAAGAGGTCCCCAAATGAGCCTGGACATCTGCTCCTCCTCCAGTGTCCATGTACCAGATGCTCAAGCCCCAGACCTGCATGTCACCTGGACTCCTTCTCCTGGCTCCCTACACTCTCCATGTTCTGCTTCGCAAGTCACTCCTGAATCCTCCCTCCACTCCATCTCCGCGACCATCTATAAGGTCATCCCGCATCACCTCTCACCTGGACAGCGGCCACAGCCTCTTGACTGGTCTAGCCTTGTCCATTCTTCCCTCTCTCCAATACATGCTACAAACAAGAGCCAGATAAGTTATTATTAAAAAACCCCACCAGCCCAATTATGTCACTCCATACCTTCCTGCCAATCGATGGCTTCTTGTTGCCCTTAGGGAGGAGTCAATAACAAGGACTAAAAGGCCCTGAGTGATCTGGCCTCTGCCCACATCACTTTGCATCACTCTCCCCTTTGTTCCGGCCCAGCCTCATTTGTCTTGCTGATGAACTAAGCTCTTTCCCATTTCAGACATCGGCACGGGCGGTTCTCACTGCCTGGAATGCTCTCTCCTTGGACCTCTACCTCTTCATTTAGTGAATCGCCATGAATTATTTGAGGTCTCAGACCCACGCACTCCAAAACCATGCCAGATGCTCACTGTATGTGTCCTTTGAAGCCTTCATCCACTTTCTAATTACCTGCTCAATTGTAAGTTCCTTGAAGGTAGGCCCCCTCTGTCTTTTTCCTTCCTGTTCTCCTGTGCCTGGTGCAGCACTTAGCACATATTCATTCGATGACACAATCCTTCATTCATTTACTCATTAACTCAGAAGTATTTGTCGATCTTCCTGTCCTCATTTACAGTTCAGTGGTGGGGAAAGACTTAGCAAAATAATAAGTACCCAAATAGTTACTTCATAAGACTTCTGATCAGAGCTGCAAGTAGAAAGATAGGGCATTATGAATATATGTAAAAGGGGGCTCCAACCTTGTCTTGGAGGGACAAGGAAAAGTGAGTTTTCTATCAAGGACATAAATGGGAATTTTTTTTTTTTTTTTTTTTGCGGTACGCGGGCCTCTCACTGTTGTGGCCTCTCCCGTTGTGGAGCACAGGCTCCGGACGCGCAGGCTCAGCGGCCATGGCTCACGGGCCCAGCCACTCCGCGGCATGTGGGATCTTCGCGGACCAGGGCACGAACCCGCGTCCCCTGCATCGGCAGGTGGACTCTCAGCCACTGCGCCACCAGGGAAGCCCAATGGGAATGTTTTTGCCATGTCAACTTCAACCCCTCTCTGCATCCCCATCCCTAGCCTTACACTGGACCAACAAATATAAACCCAGTGCGAGACAAGTTCAGCTGAAACCTTTTTTAACCCATCAGTTTCCATACTCTATCTTCTCAAAGCTTCTGATTTCAGAAAAATAATCCAGGAATTTTCCGCTAATTCCTCTGCCTCTCCCTCCACCATTTTCCTGCCCATTTTTCTACCATCAGACACTCTCTTCCATCTTAGGCTGGTTCTGCTTTTATTGGAACCTGTGTAGAACAAGGCTCCATTATACCAAGCTAAACATGCCCCCCTATTCATCATGCCCTAGGTTCCTGAATTGGGTCACCTTGGGTAAGTGAGATTGTGGCGGCTCTTATGAGTTTGTAGTCTGTGATGGCCCCAGGATAATGAACAAGAGGGGCTTAGAGATGGCAGGGGGTCCTAGGGGACTGGACTTAAAGCCCTCTCTCTCTCTAAGTAAAAACAGCAGTTTGTAAAAATGCTTTTATTCAAGTTTATATAAAATTGAAGAAATATATACATCATGAAAGAATAAGAACATCAAGGAGGGTTTGATGGCAGGTCTGATGAAGGTTATAGGGTGGTTAACCGCCAACGAATTCTCCACACCAGCCATCCTTTGACATCAGCTGTTGCTTACAACCTACTGACATCCTTGAGATGCGATGAGCCTTTGTTGGCAGCCAAGCACTGCTGTGTCTTAGAAAGTCAGCGCACAAGCAACGATAAAGCTCCTGGCTGGAATTTAGAGGTCAGAGACTTCATTTTGTGCGTTTTAATCTTTGGACACCCAGATTTCTCGTGGGCAAAGCTCCACCTCCCTTATGCACAGGGTACAAATTTCATGTGAAATCTTTGGGCAGGGGTCTGGGGGAGCCCACCCAGACCCAGACCCAGACCCATGCTCCTCACCTGAGTGGGTAAGGAATCCCCAAGACCTTTGGAGAATGCTTGACTTCCTATCCAAGCAGCAAGTTGGCCACAAGGGGGAAGCATCACACAGAGATAGCGCTCTGGTTGGACCTGTTCTTTGTTCTGCCTTTCCTATTGTCATCCACAAAAGGAGGGCAGGTGAGCCGCACTGCAGGAGGCTGCTGTTCAGCCGTGACCATGCCTTCCTGTGGTCTTATCCCGGCCATACAGTGAATGGACACTCAGTGAATAGTAATTTACATTCATGAATATGCAGGGTTTAATTTATTAATGAAATTTAAGCAAATCCCTGAAAAAGATAAGTGGCAAATTTGTAGATTCCGAAGAGTCATCCTGTGCTGAAAACTGGGAGTCAGAGGATCTGGTTCCAGGGCTGACCCGGCCGCGCACTCACTGGTTGTGTGCTTCCAGTCACGTCTCTTAACCTCACCTTTCATATGGTCTCCAGAGGCTCTTTCTGTCTGTATTGCAGGGCTGATGTGAGGATGAAGCAGGAGAGCCTGGGCGCCAGCACTTAGAAAAATGGTAAAGCAGGGTTGGAAATCTACTAGCGCTACACTTTAGGTGAGTAAAGAAAATGCAGCTGGTTAGATCTCTATACTGATGTGATTTTTCTGAGGTGGGCAGTGCGTGTGTGTGTGTGTGTGTGTGTGTGTGTGTGTGTGCGCGTCAGTGCGTGTGACTCCATTTGGTGCAACTGAATCGAAATCTTAGCTCGATTTAATCATTTAGACCATCTCTTCAGACTAGGGTGCCAGCTGTCCTGGCTCACCAGGATTTTCCCAGTTTTAAAACTCAAAGTCCCGTGCCTGGGAATCCCCCTCTGTCCCAGGATAATGAGGACCCAGTGTCTTTGGGACACTTGCTCAGGCTTCCAATCCCCTCTCTTCTCCAGGAAGACACTGCTGGAATGGGGAAGACGGTTCACCTGATTCAGAGCAGTGAAGAGGAGCCCGGGCCTTTGGATCCCTGTGGAATTCTCTGGATCCTGTTTTGAGGGTCACGGGACTGGACAGCTTCAGAGACTGTTTGGGTTCCCGCTACAGCTCTCATTTGGGGCCTTTGATCCCCAAGTCTCCATCTACTCCACTCCTGAAGCTTTGTCCTCAGGCCAGGTCCCCAGCCCTCGATGCTCCTGCAGATAGGAACCAAATGGGCCAGGACCTTGATCGTGGACTCCCAGCCTCCAGAGCCGTGAGAAGTAAATGTCTGTTGATTAACGCCCCTACCCTGGCCCCGGAGCTGAGACCCTGCCCAAAGCCTTTCAGTGCTGCCCTGCAGTCCACCCCAAACTTCACGGCAGCTCATCTGTTTTGTGTGTGTCGGGGGGTGGTGGCCCTGCTTCCTGGGTGCTGGGCCCAGCAGATGGGCGTGATACTCACAGAGCAGAGGCCACCAGAGGCATTGGGACAGGCAGCTTCACAGCCTTCCAGCCCCGGAGACTTGGTCCAGGAGCTCAGGCCATGCCTGCCTGCAGCCTGGTGTGCAAAAGGGCCTGACTCCTGGAACGTGTTCTTTGTCTCCCCTTCACCATAGGCCTGGGCACTTCTGGTCACCTGCTTACCATGGGGAGGACTTGGGGAGCCAGAAGTGCGGCCTCAGGCTCACTCGATTATCCCCTCTTCCGTAAGGCCCATCACTGCCCTTGTCATATTAGAAGTGACAGCATCAGGTGTGGACTTTTCCCAGAAGCTTGAAACTCCTCCCACGGGGTGCCAGGGGAAGTGTGCGCTAGCCCAGATGTTTTCAGTCTTCCTCATTCATATTTGGGGTTCTGTCCCGGGGTGGGAAGGACTCTAAGATGACCCCAGGATTCCCAGCCTTTGGTGTACTCACCCTCCTAGTATTCAATAAAGCACTAACCTAGGTGCTGCTGCGGAGGAGATTTTGCAGATTTATTGACCTTAAGAGAGGGAGACTACCCAGGTGAGCCAGAGCTACTCACATGAGCCCTTTAACCAGATCTGGAGGTCGGAGACAGAGGAGTCAGAGAGATTGGAAGCATGAGACACATGGCAAGGAGCCAAGGGCAGCCTTTAGTTGCTGAGAGTCATGCCTGGGTGACAGCTAGCAAGACAACGGGACCCCAGTCCTACAGATGCGAGGAAAGGAATTCTACTAACGACTGGAATGAGCTTGGAAGCAGATTTTTCCCTAGTTGATCCTCCAGGTAGAAATACAGCCAGCTGACACCTTGACTTCTGCCCCGTGAGACCCTGAGCTGAGGACTGGCTAAAACATGCTGGGCTCCTGACCCATGGAAACTAAGATAATAAATTTATATTGTTTTAAGCCACTAAGTTTGTGGTAATTTGTTACCCAGCATAGAAAACAAATACAATGCCGCTACTTAGGGAAAGGGTTCGAAGATGGAGAGGGCAAGCATCCTTTTATCTTCCTTCCTCCTCAACCCTTTCCTCCCTTTTCTTCCCTACAGTTCTTCCAATTGGCAGGGGCAGGCTTTTCCTGCCTTAGAACAGCCAGGTCTGTGGCCTTACTGCCACGTGAGAAGGGCTATCTTCTCTACTGTTCTGAGAAAATCTATGATCCGAAACTCTAGACGTGAAGTGATTCCTGCTCTGAATGTTCTAGAATGATTTGGAACTGGAGACACCCAAAGGTTAATATGGTGGCTTACCATCCCCCAAGTATTGTTCCATTATATGCTACAAAGATGCAAACATTATATGTGCCTGCAGTAAATGGTGAAAGGCTGGTGTTGATTCTGAACAACGAGCAAACCAATTTTTACCCTTTACCATTTTCCGAAGAGGTCTTCAGCCCTGCTCAAAGTGGCTGGTTCTTTATTTTCTCTTCCACGTTAATTTATTTCACAAATGTTTTCTCAACTCCCTGATATGCTCAGTGCTATCGTGGCTTGAAATACCCGGTGGCAACACAGATTTAGTATTGGCGAATCATCTACCCATTTTCAAAAATTTATGTCCATCACTGGGGGCACTCAGCAATGTGCCAGGGTCTATTAGAAGTGACAGGATCAAAGTAGTGCTTTATAATGGAGGGTCAGTTTTATTTGGAGATTAAGAGAATAAGCTAAGTGTTTTCAATATGTCATTTAAAACGTATTTTTAATATCTAAAAGAAATAGCGGTAAGTTTTGGAGGAGCGTGGAGCATATGTATGAATCTTGAAGACAAAAACAAGCAATTTCAAAGCATTTATAGACTCATTTTAGGCTGTGACTCCGGACTCTGGGGGCCATGTGACTATTCTATTCTACTATTGGCAACCCACTGGAAGATGGTTTTGGAAGACCGTTGCCCATCCGTATGGAGAAAAGGAAAGGGGAGGGAGAAAGGAGGAGGAGGTACCACCTAGGAGTTTATGGGAAGACTGAAGAATTGGTGGTGGTGAAGTTGGTCCATTGCCGTCGAAGGAGCACTGAAGACCAAGGGCTGGTGAAAGTCATAGACTCAAACGTTAAAAGCCAAAACTTTAGCTATGGGTTATTTTGTTTGTTTGTTTTCTAAGTTTATTTTATTCAAGTAGAGTTGATTTACAATGTTGTGTTAATTTCTGCTGTACAGCAAAGTGATTCAGTTATACATATATATACATTCTGTGGGCTGTTTATAGCTGTATAAATGAAACTATGCTTTTTTGGGGATACATTTTTTGGGTACATTTGGTATATTTCCAGATATTCAACCAGAGGCACATTCCCTCAGAGAGGGTCAGGATTTTTAATTTGGAAAGCACAGAGAAATAAGGAGTTAAAGTTAAGGATTTTTTAAAAATATTTATTTGGCTGTGCTGGGTCTTAGTAGCGGCACGTGGGATCTTTAGTTGAGGCATGTGGGCTCTTAGTTACAGCAAGCAGGATCTAGTTCCCTGACCAGGGATCAAACCTGGTCCCCTGATTGGGAGCATGGAGTCTTAACCACTGGCCACCAGGGAAGCCCCCAAAGTTGAGGATCTGGTGGCCAAAATAGACTCTTAATGCCTGATTTGGGAAAGTCACACATTGAATTGCAAGAGCCAGGCCCTTGAGAGAAAAAATAACATATTTTCCCGAATTCCAAAAGTCTTTAAGTATTCAGTACTGGGGCTTGGAGGACTGAGCATATATATATATATATATATATATATATATATTTTTTTTTTTTCCCCTATAACTACAGAGCTAGGAGAATGTAGGCTATGACCAATTCAATTTCCTGCCACATAGCAAGGCAATTTCAGACTTTCTGAACTGGGAAGTGTTTGCGGGGAGAGGAGAGAAGAGAGTAAGACAAAGCAAAGGACCCTGGGAAAGTGGGTGATGGACTCTCTGTGGGCAGGTTTGGGGGTGAGAAGACAGAGGAAGTTTTACCCCATATCCTGTGGGGAGGGGAGCTTGTCAAATTGCCTATACAATAAAAGGGTTAAATTAAATCTTTGAATTCTGTGAGCTCTTCCAGGTCTGAAATTCTATGATTCTAAATCTTCTTATGCAGATTGGGTGGGTATTTCAAAAATCCAGATTATCAGCTTTGCTGGAATTTTCTGAGTTTCTTCTGATTGTGAAATATCTGTCATATTGGGGTTATGGGGATTACAGAGAGGTATGAGGTAGGGATCACAATTCCTCTGCTCCCAGCTCCCTTTTCTATCATGAACTGAGGTGTGGGTTGTCAGCCCCACGGACCTTTATGGGGACTCAGTCTCATGAGCCTTCAGATTTTCTTCTTTGTACTTAGAGAGTAATTCCAGGAAGCAAAACAGTGACCAGTGGGAAATAAAAATTCCCAGTGAGGAGACCCATAGGAACTGTTGATCACCTCTTCATCTTATGCTTCATTTTTTTTTTTTTAAAGAGCTGAGATACAGTTTATATATCATACACATTCATCCATTTAAAGTGTACAACTCAATGGTGTGTTAGTTTCTGCTTTATAACAAAGTGAAAGCAATTATACGCCAATAAAGATGTTAAAAAAAAAAGTGTACAACTCGATGGTTGTTAGTATGTTTACAGATACGTGCAGACATCACCACAGTTAATTTTAGAACATTTTCATCACCCCAGCACGAAGCCCCATATTCCTTAGCTCTCATCCCCCTTCCTCACCAGAGTCTTCTTCTCTCAGCCGTGGCAACCACTGATCCGTTCTCTGCCTCTATAGATTTCCGTTCTGGACATTTCATACTTAAGAAATCATATAATATGTGGTCTTTTGTGACTAGCTTCTTTCACTTATGACGTCTTCAAGGTTCATCCGTGTTGTAACATATGTCAGAACTTTATTCCTTTAGATGACAAAATAATGCATTGTATTTTTTAATTGAAGTATAGTTGATTTACAATACTGTGTTAGTTGCAGGTGTACAGCAAAGTGATTCAGTTATACATTTTTTTTCCCGATTCTTTTCCATTATAGCTTATTACAAGATGTTGAATACCATTCCCTATGCTATACAGTAAATCCTTCTTGTTTATTTTATATATAGTGGTGCATAATCCCATGCATTGATATGCCATATCTTATTTATCCATTTTTCAGATGATGGACATTTGGATTGTTTCCACCTATACTTCATTTTGTGTGTCCTTCAGTGTCTGTGGTTCTACTACTAGGCTCCTAACAATGAGACCTATTTTCCTTTCCTAAAAACGTAAGTGGACTAGGAAAACCTGATGTGTCTGGGATTCAGACAAATCAAGTTCCATACGTGTCAAGTGGTGCATCAAGATGGTGCGCAGGAAAGAACTTCAGAGATGTCCAGGGTCTCATGTTCCCTCAGAGGTGATCAGCCTCAGGAGACTTGACTTACAACTACCCAACTTACTAGCCCAAACCAGCAAACCACCTGATAAGTCAGGAGTTATTTTATAAATTTACAATGCCTCCAGACAGACCTGGAATCAGGAGTTGGCTGGTTTATACATGATCTCCCTGTAGGAAAGGCTACATGAGAAGTCAGATTACTACCAGAAGGTTGCCTTGTGAGTACCGCTGCAGGTACAGGGGACTGGCTCTAAGGAATTGACATGTAAGCCATAATAGCTGGACAACTTTGATAAGTGTCTGATAGGCATTCTTCCGGGCAGGGCATGGTTTCTCAGCGGTGCTGGATAAATACTGACCAACTTTTGTTGTTTTCACCATCTTCTTCTCATTCCAAGCTGAACACTAGCTTTCTATGTATATTGAGATTTTATAATGTAATTATTTAAAACAGTAATATCCAAACGTTTTTTATTGTGCACCCCTATGATTAAAACTTTTTGAGTGCAAACTCTATATATGTTTATTTATTTATAAAGTATATACATGTACTACTACCAATTTGTATATTAAAATGGAGATTTATTTATTTCTCTAAATTAAATTGAATCTAAATTGAAATAGTAATTTTTTTTCCTATACCCCAAATTGTCTTGTCTTCTCCACTTAAAGAATACTGTTTTAGAATTTTTTGTTTTTGTGTTAAATCCATCCCAGACTTAAAGTTACACTTTAATCATCTGGTTTTTTACTTGGGTTGACTTTCATTTGTACTGACCTTACAAATCTATCTTTTAAAGTAGGTTATTTAGATGAGATCAGAAAGGCTGCTTTATCTGTTTTATATTGATTCCATTACTTTCCATTTTAGGTGAGGTGACATTTTCTATTCATTTCCCAAAATTCCAGGGGGCAGCCTACTGCAGCCTTCTAATCACAGACTAAATTCTTACAGAGGAGCTAATGTTCTGCACTTAGGCTTCTCTGAGAAGAGAAATGGTGGAGATGAGTGTCTGGGGGTGTCACTCCTAGCAGGAATGTGGGTTGATGGCACCAAGATGGTGAAATTGGGGTTAGTAATAGAACTTGGGAATTGGCAAGAATCATTGCGCGGCAAAGCTCTTAGAAGCAGGCACGGCGCTCTGCCTGCCTAACTATGCCCGCTAATGTAGTGATTGAACTGTAGAGATGTCAGAGGAACTAAAGTGAAGCTGGAACCCCAGAGCAGAGAACATGATAATTCCAGAAAATTCTTTGGTCATAATTGAGAGACACCAGGAAACTAGGATTTGGGTACCCTGGAGAGAACACTTGGGGCTCCAAATAAAGGATTTGCTGGGTTCCAGATGAAAAGGAATCTACTTCCTGAGAGACAGGATTGCTAAAAGATAGAATTCTGTCCTTGGACTACGTCAGTGGTTCTTTACATTGGTTGCAAATTGGAATCACCCGAGGAGCTGTTAAAATTACTGATGCCTGGGCTTCCCTGGTGGAGCAGTGGTTGGGAGCCCGCCTGCCGATGCAGGGGACACGGGTTCGTGCCCCGGTTCGGGAGGATCCCACGTGCCGCGGAGCGGCTGGGCCCGTGAGCCGTGGCCTCTGAGCGTCCGGAGCCTGTGCTCCGCAGCGGGAGAGGCCACAACAGTGAGAGGCCTGCGTACCGCAAAAAAAAAAAAAAAAAGTGAAAATTACTGATGCCTGAGTCTCTCCAGCCCCGCCTTGTCCCCCCCACCCCCACCCCCACCCCGGCCCAGAGATTCTGACTTCATTTGTCTGGGTTGAGGCTTGGCCACTGGAACTTTTTTAAAACAACTTCAGCTGATTCCAATGTGCAAACAAGGTTGGGAACCATTGGACTAGAGGGAAGAAGAACGAAGTGACCTCAGGAGATACAGGAGGAAGCTTGGAGGGAAGAGAACAGCCTAAGTCATCCTAGAAGGGTGAACCGCAGAGCCTTCTGTGACCTCATTCCCCAGGCCCCCATCGACATTGTGAACAGGGTATTCGGAAAGAGAAGGCAAGGGGGAAAGGCTGGGATTTCTATGGCACCTCAGGAAGGTGGCCATGGAACCTTCTGTTTGGGGGCTACCGTCAGTCTTGGTTATAACAGTAGCTGTGACCCCGTAACTCCTTTGCGACGACAGTGCAGGACACAGAGAAAGTGCTCCATAAGTGGCATCTCTTATTGCATCCTTTTCCTTCTCAGTCCTTTCTGGGCCTCTCTGCACGGGTGTTCTCTGGCCTAACATCTTATTTCCCTTCAATTCCACCATTTTGCAGGCATGGGAAGGAAGGCAAGAGAATGGCTTCCTCTGACCTAGAAATACCTGGGAGAATCTGGTATACGGTCTTCGGCAGGCATGAGAGTGAATGTTCTACAGCTGCAGTTCCCAAAATGAATTCCTTAGATGCTGCTTCCTGAAGATGTTCTCCTCTGTGTCCACGCAAGCTTGGGAAACGCGGCGAGCTTCAGTGCCCTCGTTGAGATTCACGCTGCCCCTCAGGAGAGAAAATGCCCTGAGATCTTCCGCAGAAAGAGACCTGTTTGTTTTTCTTTAACTCTCGTGTCCCAACTCATCTGGCCGTGGAATTGTTTTTTTCTGCTCAGTACATTAACATCTTGCCTCTTTCTCATGACACACTTTTGGGAAACTGCCCCAGAAACTACAATCGGTGGCTTCATTCACAAAGAACAAAGAAGGCAGCTGCATCCTGTACACACGAAATGGGGCAAGCACCCCAGTTGGGCCCTGGCCTCTCACTGAAACTGTGCCCTTTTCCACCGCTCTACCACCCCCTTCCTGTTGCCATGGCAATGCCCCTGGAGAGTTAGGACCAGGCTCTCTATTTCTTTCCTACACCCGCCTTTGTGTCTAGAAGAGCGCTGAACACGCAGTAGGTGATGTTTTGAAACATTGATTGATGGAGAGTTGGGGGGGTTCATTTGGACCATCTGCAGGTGGGCTGGGGAGGAAGAGACAGCATCCCATGGTTTGCATCTATATATCTGGTAGAAGAGCCAGCCAAGAGGGTGGGAGAGTGCAGGTCTGGGAACTCACATAGCCTTGGCGTTGCCTGGTTTTTTGTTGTGTTTTGTTTGTTTAAAGCTGGATCACAAATATTTCACAAATTAGGGATGACGAAGGGCACATCCAAAAAAGAAAATATTTTGATTTCTTGGTATGTTTGGTTCAGGGGTGAATTTTTCTTTCAGTAAAATTTCTGGTCACGTTGCTTGCTAGGATGTTGTTTTTGTAATAAATAATTTTCTTTTAAGTCTGTGAAGAAAAGGATGTCCTACTTTCTCCTCTGTCTCTAACTGGTGACCGTATTTTCAAAGACCCAAACCAGGACACAGCCTGATTGACACACAGCCTCACAGAATATTTGAAGTAGGGGGTCTGACAGGACCGAGTATTTGTGTGTGTGTGTGTGTGTGTGTGTGTGTGTTTAGATTTATTTTTTATTGAGGTGACATTGGCTTATAACATTATATGAGTTTCACGTGTACAGCATTATATTTCTACTTCTGTATGCCCTACAGCACGCTCACCACCGAAAATTTAGTTTCCATCCGTCACCATATAGTGATTCCCTTTACCCAGTTGGCTCTCCACCCCGTGCCCCAACAGAGGGTACTCTGGTAGCCACTACTTATGAGTAGCATCATTTCTAAACCATAGAGTCAGTGAGGCCAATGTTGGTTTCCATTGATGAAACCTGGGTACTATCCACATATTTTCTAAATTCATGTCCACATTTAAAATTTTATTTATTGCCGCAAAGAGCAGCCTTCCCAGAGAGGGGGAAAAAAAATCCAGAAATTCTATTCAGTGTCTAAGTACATGAAAGACCCAGTTATCTCCAGTTTGCTCTGCTGCCGCAGCCTGACCTTGGGCACTCTATGAATGAAAGGTTTGTGGGCATCTGCCTGATGCAAGCCAAGTGCCTGGGAAAGCCTCACACTACTGTTTCTGTCTCCCAGCCGGCCGAGAAGGCTTCCCAGGGTCTGCAAGTACCGGTTCTTCAGGCGTGAGCACTGGCGGAGGATTATAATTTAAATCAGCTGGTTCTTACTTTCTTAAGTGTGAAAAAAAGGCCAGTGATTAGGAGTGCGTGCATGTGTGCGTGTGATGGGCTAGCATTTGTGGAGAATCTGCTGTGGGCTGAGAACTGTACCTATGAGATATATAAACTGATGTCTGCTTATTGATCTCTGTACCTAATAGATAGATATCAATTTATATATCTCTATCTATTGATATGTACATATTTATAGGTAAATATAAACCATTTCATGTATGTCAGCCATATAGCTATATATATTTATTTCATATATGTATCTGAATATATATCAATATATATCAAATATGTATCAATATATCTATATCCATCATTTAATTTTATTTTTATGACTTTGTTTTAGTACGAATAAGGAGAAAAGGAAATGGAAGCTGAAAGTGGGTAAATACATAATATGAACGACATAGGTCAGCCTGTAAATCTCAGCTTATTCGTATTCAGCTCTGACTCCTTTAAAGAGACACTTGGGGCTTCCCTGGTGGTGCAGTGGTTAAGAATCTGCCTGCCAATGAAGGGGACGCGGGTTCGAGCCCTGGTCCGGGAAGATCTCACATGCAGCAGAGCAACTAAACCCATGCTCCACAACTACTGAGCCTGCGCTCTAGAGTCCACGAGCCACAGCTACTGAAGCCCGCGTGCCTTAGAGCCCGTGCTCCGCAACAAGAGAAGCCACCGCAATGAGAAGCCCGCGCACCGCAACGAAGAGTAGCCCCCGCTCACCGCAACTAGAGAAAGCCCGTTCGCAGCAACGAAGACCCAACGCAGCCAAAAATAAATTAAAATAAAAATAAAAAAATAAAGAGATGCCTGTTTCTTTAACCTTGGTCATGGCCAGGGGGCATGTTTAAACCTCTGATAGGAGAGCATTTTCATGAATGAGAAATATAAGTCTCCCCATCTGCCTGCCTAGGGCCCACATTCCAAGTGGGATGATCAATACAGCACCTACCTCTTCTTGCATGATTTTACAGCAGGATCTACCTCTTGGAGAAAGGACCACAAGACCGTAGACTGGAGACGCCAACAGGACACAAACAGTATTAGAATAGGCGTGTAAAACGCAAAAGCTACTTTTTGTATGTAACAACATAAAAATTCTTATTTCCCTAAGTCAGTTGGAAGAAGCATCACATCAAACAAATTAAGACTGTAAGATGAGAGTGGGATGAATTGGGAGATTAGGACTGACATATATACACTACCATGGGTAAAACAGCTAGCTATTTTAGCTAGTGGGAAGCTGCTGTATAGCACAGGGAGCTCAGCTTGGTGCTCTGTGATGACCTAGATGGGTGGGATGGGGGGTGGAGGGAGGTCCGAGAGGGAGGGGATATATGTATACATATAGCTGATTCGCTTCGTTGTACAGCAGAGACTAACACAACATTGTAAAGCAATTATACTCCAATTAAAAAAAAAAAGACTGTAAGATGAAAGGCTAGGGGCCTTGGATTGTATTGATTTCTGAAAGAATGGCTGGTTAGCACAAAGGAATGAATAATTAATGAAATTTCAGTGTCCACGCTCAAGAGTCTAGGCTAGCACTGTCCAGTAGGAATATAATGAGAGATGCAAATGTGAGCCACATATGTAATTTTAAATTTGCTAGTAGCCACGTCGAAAAAGTAAAAAGAACCAGGTGAAATTAATTTTGACAATGTTATTTAACCTAATATATCTAAAATATTATCACTTCAACATATACTAAATTGTTAATAAGATATTTTACATACCAAGCCTCAGAAATCTGGTATCTTATACTTACAATATATCTCAGTTCTGACTAACCACATTTTAAGTGCCCAGTAGCTACATGTGGTTGGTGGCTACATACTGGAAATCAGATTCAGACCATTAAATAAACCTAACCTAGTAGTTATAAGGCTGAAAAAAAAAATGGAAGCCATCTAAATATTTGACAATGCTGCATAAACAATCATCCATCTATACAATGGAATCTTAGGTATTCATTAAAAATAATGTTATAGAAGAGAATTTATATAAAATGTGTTCAAGAGATAGCGGGAGCTAGAGTCTAAATAACACTTAATTTTTTGCCAGAAAGACACTTTGTCTATTTTAGATGAAGTAAACTGAATAATATACAAACATCAATTCTCGCCAACAGAGTTAATTGGACAATTACATTTAAGTCAAAGTCATTAATAAATGTGGATCCTGATAATTCAACATATGACCTGAGAATATTATCTATGCTACTTTTCACTCTAATTTCACCTAAAACAATAACTATACTTTATTTTATTTTATTTTTTTTTCCGGTACGCGGGCCTCTCACCGTTGTGGCCTCTCCCGCCGCAGAGCACAGGCTCCGGACGCGCAGGCTCAGCGGCCATGGCTCACGGGCCCAGCCGCTCCGCGGCATGTGGGATCTTCCCGGACCAGGGCACGAACCCGAGTCCCCTGCATCAGCAGGTGGACTCTCAACCACTGCGCCACCAGGGAAGCCCAATAACTATACTTTATTTGTGTCCATGATCATAAATTAATAACACCTCAAAAAATTCAAATTCCATCTAGATAGAGCAATCGCAAGTGTTAAATAACTCTTTAAAGACGGCGTGCTCTAAAGGGGAGCAGAGAAATGGAGCCGAAGTGAAAGAGGGATGTTGGGGCGACACAGGTTTGTTCATTATTTGTTTCTTTGTTTCAGATGGGAGAGATTACAGTATGTTTGCTTACTGATGGCATGGGGGGAACAATTGATAAGAAGTGAATTTCAGAGTGAACCTTTGAGCTGGTGAAAGGAAGTTGGATAGAGTGTAGAATGGAGACAGTGGCGTTAGGACCAGACAGTTCATCCTCTGTACCAGGGAAGGCAAAGCATGTGGGCACACGTGTGGGGCTGGGAGATGGCGGGGGAGAATGAAGAGGTTCTCTTCTTATTGCTTCAACTTGCTTGGTGAAATAGGAAGCAAACGTTGCTGTATCCCGAAGGAGTTACTCCAAGGTGCTACACATGTTTCTCTCCATTAAGTGGGAATTACGGGCATTTTAAATGATCTTCTTTTTGCTTTTGTAGTTTTGATTTCTAACAAGTGTGTAATATTATATATCTTTTCTTAGTAGTAGGTGTCATCTCCCAGTGCCCTCCTTTCCTGCTGCTCATAAAGGTGATCCTAACCAGTCCTGCCATTTACCCATTACATGTCCTTGAAGGAGTTACTTGTGTCTTGGGTTCTTCATTAGTAAAATGGGGGATGTTGATGTCTGTGCTATTTAATCCACTGGGTTGGAAGAGTATTAAATGAGAAAATGTAAGCAAAAATACTTTGAAAAAGCATCAGCAAGGCATGGATATAAAATGTTCTTGCTGTGGTTATTTCTGGTCTTGATAGGGAAGTATGAGGCAGGGGCGGGATCTAAGAATAGGACGGAATCATCAATTCACCTCTCACAAGCTACAAAATAGTTTTAAGAGCAAAAACTACTTTTCTGATTCAGACAGTGCTGCATTCTTTTGTTAAGCTTCTGATTAAAAGCTTTATGCTAAACTCTGGAAAACAAAATATGAAACACGTTTCCTTTGCTGTTACATTAGGTTAACTTGATTATTTGACGCTCTAAGCTAAACTGTTTCCTACTGAGACACGTTTTTCTTTTTTTGGCTTCAGATACATTAATTGTGACATTTACCCACATTTTTGCATTTGTATTCAAAACCACCCAGAGAATATATAACCATGATTATTCTTTTGTTATTTCTTTTCAAATTACTGTAATTGCATTGTTAGATATGCTTCAGCACATGGGTCCTGCTGGTTTGTCATCATTAGATACCTTCATAGAGCTCTACTAAATAAAAAAATTACAAGATGAAGATAAAACGACTTATTTAAGGCACTTTGCATGAATTAAGTAATGATAGTGGAGTCACATAACTCTTCCTCAAGTATAATTCTGAACTGCTTTTGTGTCTCCTGGCATTTGAATATTTCATTGTCAGCCTCAAGGATTATAAGATGAAAAGACAATACAGAGTTTTTGCTGTTGTACAATGTGTAGACTATTAAAGATAAACGCTCGTTAATCTTTGCTTTCAACTTATTTACGTCTCCTCCTTTTCTATTGTTAGTGTAACCCCAGCTTTAAAGACCATTTTGAAAAATGAGAAAAACACAACCATCTCATCATCTGAATGTAACCATTTCGTATTCTCGGTCCATCTTTGTTCTTTCACATATACAGCCATCCATGGTTGCAATATAAATTGCAAGGTAAATTGTATGTATACAATTTTGAATATGAATTTGTGGAGTTGTATCTAAAAGAGTGTTTCTCAGGTACAGAATAATTGCCCAAGTTATGTCAAAACTTGATTGTGTTAGAAAAATACTGAGATCAGGAGACCTTGTGGGGAGGAAAACCCTCTGGATGGGGGGTCAGGAGCGAGATCTGATGTGGTTGTGGTAGAGGTCTTCTCAGATGATCCTTGATTAAAATTTTGAGCATTTTTAGCTCCTATTTTGATGAAAATCCTATGATTTACGCTGTCTCAAAACCATTTCAACAACATAACGTTTTTCGCAATTGCTGTCGCTTATTTCACACACCACCATGTTTCCAGTTTGTGGTAGGTTGATTGCAAATGTGACCCCAACGTTTTACCCCTCCTTGTATCCTCACCCTTTGCAATGTGACTTTGCAACTACTCCCGTTAAGAAATACAATCTGTTCACCATCCCTGGAATCTGGGCTGTGCTCCTGTTATACTTTGGCCAGCGGGATGCAGCAGAAGTAATGGTGTGTCAATTCCGAGCTTAGGGCTCAGAGCTTGTCCTCAGAGATTGTGTGCACATCCACAATAGCCTGCACCAGCCTGCCGGAGGATGAGAGACCATGTGGATTAGGGCCAAGTCAGCCCAGCAGAGGCTCAGCCCCCAGCCAACCACCAGCTGACCACAGATGCATGGGTGAGCCTGGTCAAGATGAGCTGAGCAGGCCCAGGTGAGCAGATCTGCTCAGCTGAGAACTCATACATGGTTGCTCTTTTAAGCCACTAAGTTGTAGGGTGATTTATTGTACAGACTTAGTTTGGTAATACATAAGTGATACAAAGTTCTATCACATTTTGACACTTGGCAAATTCTATTGGATAATGTTTCCCCTCGAGTTTCTGTTGTCACAGTAAGTTAATATTGGAGTGGGAGGCTATAGAGAGGACACATGCTTGGCTTCCATTGCCATTACCCATCTTCCACGAAAGGCCAAGGATTGGTAGAGACTATAGATTGACTGAGAAGTACTTTGAATCCCCATTGAATGCTTGAGCTCAGACAATCTACCTTAGGGCTTTCATGCTTCTTTCTTCAATGGGCTGAATGTGAAGGAGGACTCCTGTTATTTTTTCCCTTTTTTAATGAATCCATCAAGCCTATAATCTCTTCTCAACAGATTTTCAAGTGAGCAGGAAACTGAAAAAGATAAATGAAAGTTGGAGTGGTATTGTTAAAGGAGAAATGGTCTCTGTAACTACAGGTACCATCTAATTAACCTCAGAATCAGGCAAGGACCCTGAGAATAGAAGTGCCCAATTCACAACTAACTCAACCACCTGAAATTTAAGCAATTCATCCTTTTGTAGGGGAGGTGCTGCGGCTGCTGTTGTTATTTATTTTCATTCTAATTTTAAATGATTTAGGGTATAGATGTACCTTCATTCAGATGCAGTATTTCCCAGTACAGTGTGCGTGTGACAGACTCCTTCTATGGAGTTACGTCACTGATGGGCTCAGGTATCTCACAGGTCAAGTGAGTTCCCAGACAGCAGTAACCCCTCAGCAAACAGCCAGTCTTGTCCTCTGTATGGCATTGAGTTCCTGATTTCTTATTAATATGCTCTGATAAGGGGGTCGATTTAATCTATTTGAGGAAGAGGGAGAAAGAACTAAATCTGTCTTCCTCCATCTTTTAAACATTCATTGTACACGTTCCACGGTAAAAACGGCACATACGATTACTATCATTTTTATTTTTAATTAGAAAAAATATTTCTGCTCGTTTCACACATCTTATTGTACAGGAAACAGTCTTACATACGTATCTGGAATAATGTACCATTGCACACTTTGTTTAAAGGCAAAGCACCACAGGTAAAGCTATCAGCTGTCCAGGGCTCTCACCTGATGGGATCTTCTTTCCTGATTTTACATTAATTTCTGAAAGTCAGAAATGTCATCTCCCAAAAAATGTTAAGGGGTTTGTAAAAAATAATTACTTTATTCAATATGATAGCTGTAGAAATGGAGTACTGTGCTCGGCCCCGGGCGTCCCCGGGAGTCCCGACCAGCAGGACAAATCCTTGTGAGTCCGAGGAGGAACCTGTAGGGGTTGAAAAGAGAAGAAGGGGCAGGAGACGCGAAAGAATGGAGGCAAGACAAAATCCTGATCAAGCCTCAAACTTTTATTGCTGCAGTAGCTGTATTTATACAGTACAGAGAAAGGGGGGCGGGATCCAGAATAAGGGAAGTATTTGGCAAATTATCATTGGTGCTGCGTGCGCGGGCTTTCGTTTTAGGCGCGGGCTTTTGTTTTTAGGCGCGGGCTTTTATCTCATTAAGCAGGAAGAGAAGCAGGATGTCGGCCATCTTCTAATGGCGAAAACTTCTTGGCTCCCAACATCTCCTCCCTTTTTATTTCTTTTAAGGAGGTGGGCATTAACCGAGTGAGGGAGTAGTGACCTGAATCCTCCCGTGGACAATGTATGTGTGTCCACCATTGCTGGCTCTTGGTATCTTTTGGGGAGGAGAGGCAGAGCCAAGAATAATCTTAGATACTGAAGCCAAAAACAATGTTTAGATACCAACCTCTTTCATAATTCAGGTATACTCACAGGGAATAACAGAGATTACCTTATGTATAAAGGTTTTCCCTTGTGCATGCTTTGCTGTCACACTCAACTCGGTACCCATACCCTCCCATCAAAGAGGGGGGTAGGCATGTCTCTGTCTCATGCCGCTCCAGTGGAGGGGCAGCCAGAATCATCTTTTGGTTCTGCTTCAGGTTAAATTCTGAGGCAAGTGTGGAGGGGGTTCAGCCTGGCTGACAATCAGCAAAGATGACAGGATCAGGGTCACAACGGATAGTCCTTGTTGTCTTTGTCGTCTTTTCAATGCCAAGAGGATCTCCATCTTTTTCTGAAAAGGAAAAGAAATACAATCTCAGGGAAAAGGGCCCTGGATAATTTTCATTATTTCATAGAATTTATAGCTTTAATAAGACGCTCGGGCAGCCAACGTCTGGGTGAGGGGAACTTGTCCAGATTTTTGAGGAACAAACCGAATCGCCCCTTGGTTCGGTTCCAAGGAAGGGGCCAGGGGCTGGCCCCGTGAAAAGTTTCCCTGTTTTTTGGGGAGTAGTTGGCCATTTATGTCCGTTTTTGAATAACATTCCGAAGACCAATGTTTGCCTCTTTTACAGCGAGGACAAACGGTGGTGGGAGGAGCTCGGGATTGATGTTGGGGTTGTTGTGGGTTAGCCTTTGATGACTGTCCTTGTCTATATAGTGGACAATCCCGGGCAAAGTGTCCAGGTTGTTTGCAATTATAGCAAGTTTTTTGTTGTTTGTCTAGGGCGGATGTGTCTTCAATAAAATCTTTTAGGGCGGCTCCTATTGCAAGACCAACAAAATGGGAGGGACCAATTCCGGAACACAATTTAATATAATCAGCAAGGCTACCACCACGATGAGCCCGAAGGGCAGCCTGGCAGGCCGGATTAGCATTTTCATAAGCTAAATGTTTAACAAAGGCGTTATCAGTTTCACTGTCGCCCACCAGACGTTCGGTGGCGTCCGTGAGGCGGCTAATAAACTCACAATAAGGCTCTTCTGGTCCCTGGCGAATTTTCGCCAAGGAAGTTGTGGCCGAACCCTTAGGCGGAAGGCGGCGCCAGGCCTTAAGGCCAGCATTTTGTATTTGAGCCAACAGACCAGGGGGAAAAGCAGCCTGAGCCTCACTGGAATCATAGGGGCTGCTTTAAGAATTGTTTCTCCGGTCTCAACAACCTTTTGGATATCGGGGTCAAAAAAATGACCCATAAGAATCTCTCTAATTAAATTCCAATATGAAAATGCAGTCACAGGTACTTTAGAAGGCCCAAAAGTCTTATAATAATCATTTAAACAATCTCCTACACGATTCCAACATTTTTTATCTATCGTCCCTTCTTGTGGGAACCATGGGCAAACATCAGACAAAAATATAAAAAAAAATCACGCAAATCTTTTTTTCTAGCCTTAATCTTTCGCATCTTGAGGGAATCCTCGATCCCCTGAAGAAAGAGTTCGTGGGAACTCAATTCCTGTCCCATTTTTAAGCTCCACTTACCTTACTCTCTACCGGTCACAACTGCCGAAGGGCGGCTAGTCCTCCGGGGACCTAATCGAGCCGCACTTTCGAGTTCACTCTCGCGGCGGCTCAGTGGGTGCCTGGCCAGGCGTTCGTAAGCGTGCTACCTCCGTTAGGATCCGTTCCTCGGGCCCCACGTTGGGCGCCAATTGTGCTCGGCCCCGGGCGTCCCCGGGAGTCCCGACCAGCAGGACAAATCCTTGTGAGTCCGAGGAGGAACCTGTAGGGGTTGAAAAGAGAAGAAGGGGCAGGAGACGCGAAAGAATGGAGGCAAGACAAAATCCTGATCAAGCCTCAAACTTTTATTGCTGCAGTAGCTGTATTTATACAGTACAGAGAAAGGGGGGCGGGATCCAGAATAAGGGAAGTATTTGGCAAATTATCATTGGTGCTGCGTGCGCGGGCTTTCGTTTTAGGCGCGGGCTTTTGTTTTTAGGCGCGGGCTTTTATCTCATTAAGCAGGAAGAGAAGCAGGATGTCGGCCATCTTCTAATGGCGAAAACTTCTTGGCTCCCAACAGAGTACATTTTCTTTAAGAAACGAAAAACGAAGAAGAAAATGCCAGGTAACATCACCGGCACATCAATATAGACCAGCAGAAAAGATTCTGTTGTAAGCCTGTCTCCTTGATACCAAGAAGACATTCTAGTCCAAGCTTTTAATATGCTTACTGTGTTTTCACTAGATGCTTCTTTTCTGTTGCTTTTCATTCATCCTTTTCCATATTTCAAATCAGAGCATTGGTATAGCCTTTAAAACTTCATTAACAGGAGCAAATCCAGTCTCCATTGATTTATTCTCAAAAGGCACTCTCACCCATCAGATTGCCCGGCAGTTTCATTCTCATGAATACTCTAGCCATGAGAAAACTCAACAGAACACAGATGAATCCAGTGAATACAAGAAGGAGTCTGGGGCTTCCCTGGTGGTGCAGTGGTTAAGAACCCACCTGCCAATGCAGGGGACACGGGTTCGAGCCCTGGGCCGGGAAGATCCCACATGCTGCAGAGCAACTGAGCCAGTGCGCCACAACTACTGAGCCTGTGCTCTAGAGCCCGTGAGCCACAACTACTGACCCCTGCGCCTAGACCCCGTGCTCCGCAACGAGAGGAGCCACGGCAATGTGAAGCCCATGCACCGCAAAGACGAGTAGCCCCCGCTCACCGCAATTAGAGACAGCCCACGTGCAGCAACGAAGACTCAACGCAGCCAAAAATCATAAATAAGTAAATAAATTTATATTTTAAAAAAAGTATTAAAAAAAGAAGTCTATTTAGTTTTGGAGTGTTTGGTGCCTTGGATCAGTCGAGGATTATGAAACCCAAACCTCCCACTGTAGACAGAAAGCTGGATGTGAGTCCTTCATACTATATCGTCCATTTACTCCCTAGGCCAAGAAAGCTGTGGGCCTCTGCTGCCCGTGCTCATCAGTCACAGAGCCAACACTTGAGGTTCGACGGTAACGTCATAAATTGTTCCTCCAGCGTTGAGGAAGTAAGACACCACCACCAGAGCACACACCATCATGGTCAATGGCAACGTGCACCCAGGGTGGCTTCATCAGCCTCGGACTGGGTTATTCGAACACTAAGAAGAGGACTCGGTACAAAGCCTCCGTGTTGGTCATGGCAGGGGAGGCATTCCACAATTATTTTTTAAATTATTTAAAAAATTTGTTTTATTCAAGTATAGTTGATTTACAATGTTGTGTTAATTTATGCTGGATAGCAAAGTGATTCAGTTATACATATACATAATCTTTCATATTCTTTTCCGTTATTTTTTTTTTTTTTTGTGGCCTCTCCCGTTGCGGAGCACAGGCTCCGGATGCGCAGGCCCAGCGGCCATGGCTCATGGGCCCAGCCGCTCCACGGCATGTGGGATCTTCCCGGACCGGGGCACGAACCCGCGTCCCCTGCATCGGCAGGCGGACTCTCAACCACTGCGCCACCAGGGAAGCCCCCCTGCAACGATTTTTTGACTTTCAAGCATGTTCCTCTGAAACCGAAATCTGAGTGCCATCCATCACCGTTGATTTGTGCTAATGCCTATCAGTACCTTTTCTTCTTTCCACTTTTCTTTCAGAGTGTACAATAAATTATATTCAAACGGCAGTCATGGAGGAAACTTTCCTTTCCTCCTTCATCAACAACGCTGATCGATGGGCGCGAAAGCCCCTGGCAAGCAGCATCTGCTCTAACTCAAGGATCCCGGCCCGAGCAGAGGATGAAATTAACAGACACAGAGCAGTTTTGCTGCTCAACGTTTGTGCAAGTCTGGTACATGCACACGTCATTAGCAACTCTATTTGAGAAGCAGGATCAAGGAGGTGAGCAGGAGAGGGGATCTCATTAAAGAGATATTCAAGGAAGAGGAAATTCAGAGCATTTAGGTAAAGCTTCATGGCTAAAATAGATGAACAAATAGCCGGGTAAGTTTGGGAGGCGTTGACAGACAATTTACATAACTTTGCCTCTGCATCTTCCAGAACAGAGTCATGTTAGGCTGCCTATTTTACTTACCCCGTAGGCTAGAACGAAGCCTTTATGAGGGCAAAGATTTTGCTGTCCTGTTCATTGCTGTAATCCGGGCTTGTAGCATGTAAAATTAAATACTCATGGAATGAGTTAATGTATACTTGCTCAAAGCTTACCTCGACCTGAGCTAGGCAGATAAGGTCTGGCATGCTCAGCAGGAATCAAAGCAATATGCGTGCCAGAAGAATGGTAACTTCTAACTAAAACTGATTGTTAATTAAAGTGTATGGAATCAGTGGTAAAATATTAGTGGAATGCCTCTCGTGCGCCCACCATTATTCTAGGCAACAGAGGAGATACGGTAGAAGCACAACACAAGGAAGATTGTGATTGGCCAGGCATGCTCTGAGTTCATTACTAAAGGCTTGCTATTGGCCAGGCGTGTTCTAAGTTCATTACTAGCATTAGCATATTCAATTCTGTCAACACCATCTACGGGGTAGGTTGGTAAAGTACAAGTGTGATCATCTCTCCGTTTGACATACAAGGCAACTAGTATCAGGTCAATTTAGTAACTTGCCCAGAGTTCTAGGCTGGCAAATGTGGAGCTGGGATTCCCCCCACCAAGCTCTTTACTGCCATCCTCTGTGTTCTCAGCCCGTTAGGAACTTACCCTTCATTTGAGGACACAAAAGGAACATATATGAAGCAGGGAACAACTAAATCTTAAACTCTGTGGCCCTGGCAGCAAAAGGGAGAGGAGTAAGTGTAGACTGGAGTTTTGAGAGAGAACTTCTGGAAGGGGGCTGTACTAGATCTGTCTGGAATTCATCATTGGTTTGTCTGTATATCCATGTCTCCATCCTCCCATCTACTCATCCACTCAATCTTCCCATACACTCACCTAACAAACATTTTCTGAGCTCCAACTACGTGCCAGGCCCTGAGCACTGCAGTGGTGGATTTTGTGCCGAAGCAGTCATACGTTAGCAGTCTTAGCTTCTCTGCCTGGGAGGGCTAAGATGAAACCACACACATGCACCAACAGAGGGTCTCCTCTAGGCGGGACCTGAGAATGTGCATACCTTTAGTACTGCAATCCCGCCTGCTGGAATTTACCTGTGGTGAAGTGACCTGTGCACAAGGGTATTCTCTGCTGTACTGTTTTCAACAAGAAAGTATTAGGAATAGTCCCACGTTCATCAAAAGGGGACTGCTTAAATAAAACATGAGAGTACACCCAAAGAGATTACTAAGCAGCCGTAAATAGAAGTGAGGAAGCTAAAATGAGAATATCTTTAAGACATTTAAGTGAAAAATATCATAGAGCATATGTACAGTGGGCTACCATTTAGGTAAAAGATGGGGAATATAAACATACTTGGTAGGATATCTATAAAATATCTCTGGAAAGATACACCAGACACTGATCACATCTGTGGCTTTCAGTGGAGGGAGCAGGTAGTTGAATGGCAGGAGAGATTTTCACTGGATACCATGTTATATATTTTGAATTTTGAACCTTGTAAACGTATTGCCTATATTCCCCTACAAAACACTCTTTTTCTTTCAAAAATTCATGCATCCAGACCCAAGTATTAGTGGTGTATCTATGAGTGCCAGAGTTTTAATTTTGGTCCCCTGAATCTTTTGAGGCACCGAGAATGGAATCTTAGGTGCCAGGATGGAGTGACATCTGGAACCCACAGCAGCATGACTCGTACCTGAAGTGCTGTGACGTTTGGTTTCTGTCCTTGGCTGGCCCGGAAGTGCCTTGGCTGGCATTTCCTCTTCCTTGGCCGAGGGGCTTCTCCCCAGACCTTGGGTTTGCAATTTGCAAGACGGTGGTCAGGGTGGGCCTCACTGAGAAAGTGACATTTATTCAAGGCTTGAAGTCAATGAGGGAATGAGTCCCGAGGGTATTGGAGGAGGGATTCCAGAAGGATGGAATAGCAAGGTCAAAGAATTGGAGGCAGGAGTATGCCGGGCAAGGTGGCAGGTGTGCCTAGAATGGAGTAAACAAGAGGGAGGGAAGAGCTGAAGACAAAGGAGTAAGTGGCAGTCTGTGTGGGGCTGAGGGAGGTGTGGACGGGAGGTCTTCCTCTCCCTTCCTTGAG
The DNA here is from genome assembly GCF_008692025.1 of Phocoena sinus. Taxonomy (NCBI): domain Eukaryota; kingdom Metazoa; phylum Chordata; class Mammalia; order Artiodactyla; family Phocoenidae; genus Phocoena; species Phocoena sinus. Next base: position 75,099,416 of record NC_045767.1, read on the forward strand.
ATTTGACATCCAGACACTGCCTGTTTGTCCATCTCATGTCCCAGTTCTGCCAACTTGCTGCTGCCTGGTTCCTGAGACCCAGTCCCTGTCCTGCACTCAGATCTGGTTTTGGTTTCACGGCCTCATACCCAGTCCTGATGGCCAGTCCAGGGACCTGGTCTCTCCCAGGTTGGGGAATGGAGCCCGAATTCCAGTTTGCACTGGAAGTGCAGCCAGTTCAGTCCCCACAGGGACTATGGGCACCGTGAGGACAGACAGGAGCAAGGAATGCAGAGACTCATCTTGCAACCCCTGTGCTACGCTGGGCTTCCTCATAATTCTCAAATGGCACACCTTTACCTCGGGTACCCTTGGACTTGGATCCCTCATCCTCGGTCACTCCTTCCCCACCTTGCGTGAATCAATTCCTATTTCACTCAGATGAGTCTCAAATGCCCTGCACCTCCGAGAGGCCTTCCCTGACCTCCTGATGTAAGGCAACACCTCCTGTCCCCCCAATCCCCTTACTTGCCTGAATGTTTTCAATACACATATGGAGGTGTTTGTTGTCTGTCTCTCTCTGCTTGAATACCAGCGTGGGTGCAGTTAGGACTTTATCTAGAACCCCCAAACCTGTGGGGGGTTTGGCTTCCTGGTCCTTGCCTCAGTGAGTGAGTCTGGTTCCTGATTTTGGTCCCTCCCAGTCATCCCTGTCCCACTGGAGAACCAGGCTCTGCCCAGGCTGGAATGGGGAGTCCTAGGAATTAGGAGGAGACGTACCATCAGCTAGAATGGTATTAGGGCATCCCAGGAGCACCATGCCCTAACTCCGTTCCCTATCCTGGAGCAGAAACACACAGAAATGAGGAGAGAGCGTCCTCCAACATTTTACAGGAAGAAAACACAGGGTCCTTTTACTTGCTCAGAATTGCATTTCCCTTGATCTTAGCAGAGCTTTAAGAGGAGTGTGAAGTGCTCATAATTTTAAGGGTCACGGTTGTCATGACGTGACAATCTACTTTTGTTCTTACTGATTCTTTGTTCTTGAGAAGCAGCTTTGTTGCTAGTAGACTGGGGTTCAAGTTCTGGCTCTGGCATTGGGAAAATCAAGCCTTTCTGGGCCTGTTTCCTCATCAACAGTGGGCTGGGAGGTGCGTAGGAATGAGGGGTAACGTCTACCTCCCTCCGTTAGCAGATGGAGTACGGTCTTTGGTACGTAGTACGTGCTTATTTAATGTTCAGCCCTCTCCTCCTTCCTCAGCCCTCCTCCACATCCCCCACCATGAAAGATCCTTTCCATGTACTTAGTGGTCCAATATTGCCTGCAAGCTGTGAGGACTTGAAAATGCAGCACATGATCTCTGAGTTCATCATTTATTATGCCACTGGATGTTCCACATCCTGGTCACAGGTCTAACATCTGTAAGAGCTGATCAGTTAACATTTTGTTGTTGTTGTTGCTGATGGAATCACACTACATCTTGGTCAGTCTTTTCACACATGCATAGGTAAGTTAGTCAGGGTATTGGCTCAGCTGCTACAACAAAAATACCTGCAAATGCTGTAGCTTCAATAGGATAGGAGCTTGTGTCTATATTACATAATAATCTAGAAACAAGTGGTAGGTCTAGGTCAGAGGCTCTGGGCTAGGAGGGCATCCAGAGACCTAGGTTCCTTCTCTCTTGTTGCTCTGCAAGTCCCTAGCGTGGTGTTTTTGTCCACACGATCAAAGCTAGAGCAACACCACTCTATCCGCATCCTGGTCAGAGAGAAGGAGGCGGGAGAGGAAGTCCACAGTGAGTTCATTTCTTTTAGGGAAATTGCACTCCAGTTCCTTTGGAAATGTGGTCACATGGCCACGCTTGGCTGCAAGGGTGCTTGGGAACTGTTACTTCTACCTCCATGGCCGTGGGCTCTGCTAAAACTTGATAACTGGGGATCTATTATCAAAAGGAAGAAGAGGAGAGTGGATTTGGGGAACAGCAGTCTCAACACTCCTGGTCTGAAGGGAACCAGGCAAGAATGTGGCTGGCTAGGTTGGGGCAAGACCATGACCACTGGAAAAAGGCAACTGCTGACAGAGGTGGGTTTTAGGTAAATAGTGGGTATGCATTTCCCCCCTCCCATTTAAAAAAATGTCGTCCAACAAAACTGAAGGTAAACGATTGCATGCCCATACTGTGTTTGTAAGGGTTTCATACCATTCTGATCAGTCCAGCGGGTTGCTTTAGAACCCATTGGAAGTTTTTTGAAACTCAGAACCAAGGTTTTACCTCAAGTCATGAGGCTTTTGTGACCCTTGATGATCTTTAGGGTCAGTGCAGAAACAGAAAGCTGGTGTGGCCCATGGGCTCCTTGGATGGTACCTGTGGTCACAGGCACAGCATCTCGACTAAGATACCAGGGCTTGTCACTTGTCACTTCACTTTTCCTCCAGCATCCATGCTTCAGTCTCCATTTCCATTAACAAGGGCCAGAAGAAGCAGAAGGCCACAGAATTTGGGGGAGAGGATCACTCTTAACGGTTGTTAAGTTCTCCGCCAATGTCAACTGCAGCTGCATTGTGACAGATTTACCTCCAGGATCACAGACTGAGCTGAAGTAGACAGAGCAGATAGGAAAATTAGCTCACGTTTGTATTATTATTATGGAGTTGAAAGAGGCATTTTACATCAATTCACTCTTCTGGTCCTCTCATTTGGGGTGGATTATTATGTTGTTATTTCTATTCTTTCCAGTTGTCAGATGAAGCAACTGAAATGCAAAGAGATTATGGGTATTATTCAAGGACACCTAGATGGTAGGTGGTAAAGACCCATGAGGCTAAGTAAGATTGATTTAAAAAATTAAATCAGGACATGTCTGTTGAAAGAATGGGTAAATACGGATAATAAGTATGGTCATGTCAGAAAACTTTGGACTCTGTCATAATAGTGAAGAGAACTCTCGTGGGCACTTCAGTGAATGTTCCACTTCCTCCTGATTTGTACTAGGGAATGGTACCAGCACTACAGACAAGTGCTCTGTGTCTAACTTGTCACATTTCTTGGCCACTCTCTAGTTGATAAAGCCGTTTCACACACATCAGCAGGCCTGTAAACTCACCAAGGATTGGGCCTGAGTGTTATTTCCCTCTGTGGCCACTGCAGGGCCTTGCACATAGTAGGTACCTTCTGAATTTCCATGGGAGGAGTGCTCTCATTGGTTCCCAGGACAGCTCAGGAGGGTAAGCAGGACAGATGATGTCCCCGTAGAAAAGGCCCCGAGACTGAGGCTCGGGGTGGCTGAGGGACAGGCCGAGTGTCCCAGAGCTAAGAAGCAGTGCTGGGACAGTGGTTTCCAGGTTTCTGACCCCCATGTTTCTTGCATTGCCCCACACCCAGATCAGCCCTTTAGCTCCCTTCTCTCTGGATCCGAAGCACTCACTTACAGGCACTTCATAGGGCCATCTAAGTATCATTTTTCTCTCAGAAGAAGCCTCAGTCTTTTATTCAAGAAATAAATTCAGAACTTGAGACAATTGGTCTGGTTCTTGATCCCTTTCAGTAAATGTGGAAACGCATCCTTTAGAAAATGCAATTCCTGCTCTTGAAAATACAAGTGGGCTTTCTTCCCCAACATCCTTGCTACAAAGAATTTGGCCACAGTTCTATTTTATCGCTGATTTTTCTGAAAAATGAACAGGACAAGAAAAACTTCCTTCAGAGTCCTCAAGGCCTGACCTTGTCCTTTGTCTCCCAAACCCAAACCTTCTTCTCTTTGCACAGTTGGGCTGAACTAAATTCTATCCTCTGGAGATGACCTCCATTTCTGATTCCCATTGACCCTAAGATTCACTACCCAATTTGCACCTCAGACCTGATCCTCTTGTTCTTCAAGTCCCTCTCTTGACGAATGGCATCATTTATAAGTAAAAATCCCAGGAGACACCTCCCCTTCCTCCTATGGCAGGCAGATTGTATAATGGCCCCCAGTGATCCCACCTCCTGCTGTTCCCACTCTGGTGTAATCCCCTCTCTGAGTGTGGGCAGGAGCTGTGATTTGCTCCTAACAGACAGAATGTGGCAAAGGTGATGGGGTGTCCCTGCTGTGATTAGTGTACATAAGGCTGTGGCTTCTGTCCTGCTAGAAGTCTTTCTCTCACTGACTTTAATAAAGCCAGCTGTTACGTTGGGGAGGCCCACATGGCAAGGAGCCGAGGGCAGCCTCTAACCAATAGCCAGCAAGGAACTGAGGCCCTCAACCCAACTGAATTCTGTCGCTAACCACACGAGCTTGGAAGTGGATCCTTCTTCAGTCGAGCCTTTAGGTGAGATCCCAGCCCTGACCGACAAGCTGACTGCAGCCTAATGAGATGCCTTGAAGCAGAGGCCCCAACTAGGCCACACCTGGATTCCTGACTGATAGAAAATGCAAGATAATAAGTGTGTGTTGTTTTCAAGCCACTACATTGGTGATAATTTGTTACACAGACGTTGATAAGTAATCCACTTCATGATATCTAATTGGGCACTGAGTTCTACTGACTCTTCCTGTCAGAGTTCTTGAATTTCTGTGTTCTTCCATACTTCTGTGGCCTTTGCTTTGTGTCAGTCCTCATCGGCCTTGTTTGGATAAAACCATTGCCTCCTGTGTCGGGCAGGGTACCACAGGAGCCAGAGGCAGTCTTCGAGGGTCTAACTGAAGAGCGACGTGGACAGGTTAGGAGCACCCAGGGACTGGCGACAGCATAATGCCATTATCACCCCAGACTTAAAGGGGCAAGGGGAGCCAGTGGTGGTGCCATGTCAGGTGGAAGCTGACGTGGAAAACGGGTTGTCTAGCCAGAGCTGTGGCTTTAGTTAGAGAGAACACAGCAGCTGCCAGATGGTGGGAAGGCAAGGGGAAGAGGTAAATAGGTACCCCAGCTTCTCCCTCGTCCTGTCCTCTAGTCTCTCCTGTCTCCCACGGGGCAAATTCATTCAGAAGCCAGATTGGTCTTCTGCCCTTGGACTGGGACTTACGCCATCAGTTTCCCTGGTTCTCAGGCCTCTGACTCAGACTGAATTATACCACCAGCTTTCCTGGGTCTCCAGCTTGCAGATGGCAGATTGCAGGACTTCTCAGCCTCCATAATTATGAAAGCCAGTTCCTCATGATAAATCATTCTCTCTCTGCCTCTCCCCATATTTCATACACACACACACATACACATATACATACACACTCATATATATATACCATCCGGGAGACTTAGCACTTTGACTTGGTATGTATGTTTACTGGTTGTTTCCTTTTGCTCTCAAGAGCAGAGACTTTGGTTTATTTACCTTTTTATCCCCAGGGTCCAGAACAAATAGAAGTCCAGTTGTTCCTGGCATCAGAGCAAGCTCCGTGGTGTAGAAAGCCCTCACTTGGGTGGAGCCACAAAGAGGTGGAGGTGGACAGCAAGCTGAAGCTAGGATGTGGCGAGGGTGGGCCAGCTGTGGGTCCACTACACCTGGCCTCCTGGACTAGGAGAGAAAGACAGCATGAAATCTTTGTTTCCCATTTAAAAATACCTGCTCCTGGGGGTCAGTCGGCTTCTTTGAGGCAGGCTCGTCGAATATTTTTGGAAGATTACAAAGAGAGTCGGGACTTTTAGTCATTAGCTTTTTTTTTTGTTTTTTTTTTTTGCGGTACGCGGGCCTCTCACTGTTGTGGCCTCTCCCGTTGCGGGGCACAGGCTCCGGACGTGCAGGCTCAGCGGCCATGGCTCACGGGCCCAGCCGCTCCGCGGCATGTGGGATCTTCCCGGACCGGGGCACGAACCCGTGTCCCCTGCATCGGCAGGCGGACTCAACCACTGCGCCACCAGGGAAGCCCTAGTCATTAGTTTTAATTACTGTGGATACTCCCGCCTTAAAAAGGGTCCTGTTTTGGACAATGAATTAATTGATCGCACTACCCCTAGAAAATGGCTGTGACTGCGTCCACCCCACAGCCATCATAAACAGCCGAGTTTTCTGTGTCCACCTCCGTCTTGATCGGGGAAGGACCGGGACTACGGTATGCTGGGAGCTCCTCTCTTGCCTCTTGGCACAGGACAGCTGGACACACAGAGGGCCGGGAGGGGCCCTCATCCCACTCAACAAGCTGCAGCCTTCCTCCCTGCCCTCCCTGCCCTCCCTGCCCGCACTGCCCTCCACTTGTCTAGCTTTCAGTGCATCCTCACTTCCCAGGTTCCAGTCCAAATTCCTCTGGGACTAGAGGCTGCCCCAGCTCCCCAATCAGCTGGGACCTTGACCTTTCCATCTCTTCCAGCCCCTTTTCCCTAGAGCTGGACCCAGCTCCCTGATCCTCCTTTGACCTATGCCAGATAGGATGCACTCACATTTTTTACCAAGAGGCCCACTCCGTGCCCCACACGCTTGGCTCAGATGCTTTGAGTCCCAGCATGACACTGGACTTGAGTTCATCCCCCCGCTTGGCCTTGGGGCCGGGCTGCTGGACCTTCTCTGGAAAACTTTGCCCTCTACTATTTCAGAGGCTTTGCTCTTGTTTCCATCTGGAGCAGGTCCTGTAATTCCCAGTGTCCTCTGTGACCAAGACTGTCTGGATTATAACAAGATTTGGCACAGAGTGTGCTGAAATAAATGAGAAAAACCGGAAGGGCCAGGAAGGATGAGTTCCGTGAGATTCATTCATCTGTTCATTCATTCATAACTTTGCTCGAACATCGTTGAAATATCTAGCAACGCAGTTCCAGACGCACAGTAGGCATGTAGTGTTTGTGGGATTGTACAGACAGGAGACACATACAGGGCTTCTGACAGCCAGATGGGTGAGAGTGAGGGTTCAGCGACCCTAATTCCTCCTCCACTCAGCTCAGGGTGTGGATTCCCCTCACGAGTCAGGAAGGATGGGGTATGCATTGTATCGATACTTAGTGCATCAGCTACATGACTCTGGGGATGATAATAATGTTGAGATCTGTTTTTGCTCTGGCTTCGAGTTTCCATGAAGCAGGTAACCCTGGCCTCTTTCCCCGGCGCGCTCCATACCTGGCTGTTCACATGAAGGATCTGTTCAGCTCTGCTCTGAGTTTCATGGGGCCAGGCCTCTGGAGGAGATTCTGTGATGATCCGGTGCTGCTTGGCACTGGGCGGTGCATTTAATTCTGGGGAAGTCTAAGCTCTAAGCTGTGTTCTCCCTTAACAGCTATATTATAATAGAGAACACTCGATCTCCATTTTCCATGGATACCTATGTCGACCTATCAATTAGTTCTCAACTTCAGTGGGAAAGAGGGATATTAATTACTGGGCCTTTTCAAAGCCCACCAAGTAGGTCCAATTTCATAGGGTTGGTGTGAGGATTAAATGAATCTTTAAAGTAGACTTGGCACCTAGTGAGAGCTCAAAAATGTTAGCTATTGTTATTATCAGTATTATTATTAGTATTGCTATTATTAGTTATTACTGTGGAATAATAATAGTAGCAGGAACCTGATTCCTCACAATACCTAGTCGAGAGGGAAAGAGAACACTATTAAATATGCATTTCAAGCATTGACAAATAATGTTGTGAACAAGGGAAAGACAAGTGGACAGAAACGCACACTGCAAAGTGGGAATTGAGAGAAAGGAAGTGAGCCCTATGGGATCAGTTGCACCAACATCTAGAGAGGCCCATATGACTTCCCTGAAAGAAGGTTCAGAGCTGGCCTCTGAGTGGAGTCCTGGGCAACTTCACACAGGTCGGCTCCTCCCGGGAGCACATCCTGAGAAACATTCTCCCATCGCTGCGGGCAGGAGTGCCACACCCACTGTCCTCTGGAAGGCCAGGAACAAGGAGGGGTTCAGTTTCTTGCCTTTTTCCCATTTCTCACTCCCGGAGAGAAAATGAAGAGGAGAATGCAAGCCAGAGACCTCAAACCATATTACGCCTGGGGCTGCCTGCGTCTGAGGGGAGGGCCATCAATGCAGACTCCATCGATTGTGCATTAAAACTTGCAATGATGGGCAGGTTAATCTATTCCTATTATTTATAGTTAAACTTGATTGAGTACCTACTGTGTAGGTACCTCAGCTCACTCAGTTTAAGTGTTAACTTGCCCAGGGAATATCTCTAAGGAAGATACCAGTAACTCCTCAGAAGCTTAGAGAGAATCTCCTTTTCTTCCCAGTTATCTTAAAATCCAACAGTTGGGCGATTTATTAAGCATTTTAAATTTATCATTGGGTGCTTCTTACAACTTGCCTGAGGGTGGCAACATTTACAGGGATCTCCCTCATTTCCCAATGGTTCCCCAAATGCGCACTGTGACTTTTGTTTTCATTTTGAAGGAACTCAGAAATGTAATCGTCTTAAGGGGAGTGCAAATGGTTGAGATAGATATTAAGGAAATGTAAATGTTCCATTTTACATTATTAACGAGGACAGCTAAAGAGCCGTGCTGGCAGCAGGCACAACTTTTAGAGTCTCTTAAGTATGTCTGTGCCACCAACAGCAGGTGAAGGGCAGAGTGGGCCCCCCAGCGCTGTATGTCTATTCCTAGGGCATCCCGGCCTCACACTTGCTCCCAGGGATCCAGGAAGGAGCAATATCAAAGGGGATCCCCTTCCTCGGCCCCATTCGTTTCTCTGACGCTCCGACTATGGGGAAGATGGTTGAGGTGGGGGGATATTTGACTCCAACAGCCAGATAACCAGAGGCTGGGACTGCTTTTGGGCACTGGAGCTCTAGGAGTATGGCGGGGTGGAGTTGGATGGCGGAGACCCTAATAAGCCTGACATACAAATATGTTCAGAAGTACTAAGTGAGAAAAAAATCAAGATGCAAAACTGCATGTGCAGTATGATAACAATAAAAGTCACCACTTATTGAGTTTTTACTGTGGGTCAAGCATTGTGTTAGGTACTTTTCCTGCATTATCCCAGATAATCCGAACCATACTCCAAGGAGGTAGGAGGTGTATTTATTATTTCTAAGATGAGAAAAATGAGGCTTGAGGAAATTAAATTACTTGCCGTTATAGACTGAATGTTTGTGTCTTCCAAAATTCATATGTTGAAACCTAATCCCTAATGTGATGGTATTTAGAGGTGGGGCTTCTGGGAAGTAATTAGATCACGAGGGCAGAGCCCTTATGAAAGAGAGTAGTTGCCCTTACAGAACCCTAGAGAGTTCCCTGTCCCTTTCACCATGTGAGGACAAAACAAAAAGAGGTCTATGAATCAGGAAGGGAGGTGTCTCACCAGACACTGAATCTACCAGAGCCTTGATCTTGGACTTCCCAGCCTCCAGAAGTATAAGAAAGTTCTGTTGTCCAAGCCACCCGATCTCTGGTATTCTGTTATAGCAACCTGAATGGACTAAAATGCTTGCTCAAGGTCACATGCAAAGCTGAGATTCAAGCTCTGATTACCGTAGTCTATAATCACGTGACTCGGCTTCCGGGAAGATGGCGGAAGAGTAAGACGCGGAGATTACCTTCCTCCCCACAGATACACCAGAAATGCATCTACATGTGGAACAACTCCTACAAAACACCTACTGAACGCTGGCAGAAGACCTCAGACCTCCCAAAAGGCAAGAAACTCCCCGCGTACCTGGGTAAGGCAAAAGTAAAAAGAATAAACAGAGACAAAAGGATAGGGATGGTACCTGCACCAGTGGGAGGGAGCCGTGAAGGAGGAAAGGTCCCCACACACTAGGAAACCCCTTCGCGGGCGGAGACTGCGGGTGGCGGAGCCGGGGGGAGCTTCGGTGCCGCGGAGGAGAGCGCAGCCACAGGGGTGCGGAGGGCAAAGCGGAGAGACTCCCGCACAGAGGATCAGGGCCGACCGGCACTCACCAGCCCGAGAGGCCTGTCTGCTCACCCGCCGGGGCGGGCGGGGCTGGGAGCTGGGGCTTCGGTCGGAGCGCCGGGAGAGGACTGGGGTTGGCGGCGTGAACACAGCCTGAAGGGGGCTAGTGCGCCACGGCTAGCCGGGAGGGAGTCCGGGAAAAGGTCTGGACCTGCCGAAGAGGCAAGAGACTTTTTCTTGCCTCTTTGTTTCCTGGTGCGCGAGGAGAGGGGATTAAGAGCGCCGCTTAAAGGAGCTCCAGAGACGGGCCCGAGCCCGCGGGCTAAAAGCGCGGACCCCAGAGACGGGCATGAGACGCTAAGGCTGCTGCTGCCGCCACCAGGAGGCCTGTGTGCGAGCACAAGGCACTATCCACACCTCCCTTCTGGGGAGCCTGTGCAGCCCACCACTGCCAGGGTCCCGGGATCCAGGGACAAGTTCCCTGGGAGAACGCACGGCGTGCCTCAGGCTGGTGCAACGTCATGCCGGCCTCTGCCGCCGCAGGCCCGCCCCGCACTCCGTGCCCCTCCCTCCCCCCCCCCCCCCCCCCGGCCTGAGTGAGCCGGAACCTCCGAATCAGCGGCTCCTTTAACCCCGTCCTGTCTGAGCGGAGAACAGACGCCCTCCGGCGACCTGCACGCAGAGGCGGGGCCAAATCCAAAGCTGAGCCCCGGGAGCTGTGAGAACAAAGAAGAGAAAGGGAAATCTCTCCCAGCAGCCTCAGAAGCAGCGGATTAAAGCCCCGCAATCAACTTGATGTACCCTGCATCTGTGGAATACATGAATAGACAACGAATCATCCCAAATTAAGGAGGTGGACTTTGAGAGCAATATTTATGATTTTTTTCCCCTTTTCCTCTTTCTGTGAGTGTGTATGTGTATGCTTCTGTGTGAGATTTTGTCTGTGTAGCTTTGCTTCCTCCATTTGTTCTAGGGTTCTATCCATCCGTTTTTTTAAAAAAATATTTTTCTTAATAATTATTTTTTATTTTAATAACTTTATTTTATTTTACTTTACTTCTTTCTTTCTTTTTTTCCTTCCTTGCCTCCTTCCTTCCTTCCTCCCTCCCTCCCTCCTTCCTTTCTTTCTTTCTACTTCTACTAATTCTTTCTTTCTACTTTATCTCCCTTTTATTCTGATCCATGTGCATGAAAGGCTCTTGGTGCTGCAGCCAGGAGTCAGTGCTGTGCCTCTGAGGTGGGAGAGCCAACTTCAGGACACTGGTCCACAGGAGACCTCCCAGCTCCACATAATATCAAACGGCAAAAATCTCCCAGAGATCTCCGTCTCAACACGAGCAGCCAGCTTCACTCAACGACGAGCAAGCTACAGTGCTGGACACCCTATGCCAAACAACTAGCAAGACAGGAACACAACCCCACCTATTAGCAGAGAGACTGCCTAAAATCATAGTAAGTCCACAGACACCCCAAAACACACCAACAGATGTGGACTCGCCCACGAGAAAGACAAGATCCAGCCTTATCCACCAGAACACAGGCACTAGTCCCCTCCACCAGGAAGCCTACACAACCCACTGAACCAACCTTAGCCACTGGGGACAGACACCAAAAACAATGGGAACTGCAAACCTGAAGCCTGCTAAAAGGAGACCCCAAACACAGTAAGATAAGCAAAATGAGAAGGCAGAAAAACACACAGCAGATAAAGGAGCAAGATAAAAACCCATCAGACATAACAAATGAAGAGGAAATAGGCAGTCTACCTGAAAAGAATTCAGAATAATGATAGTAAAGAGGACCCAAAATCTTGGAAATAGAATAGACAAAATGCAAGCAACATTTAACAAGGATATAGAAGAACTAAAGATGAAACAAGCAATGATGAACAACACAATAAATGAAATTAAAAATACTGTAGATGGGATCAATAGCAGAATAACTGAGGCAGAAGAACAGATAAGTGACCTGGAAGATAAAATAGTGGAAATAACTACTGCAGAGCAGAATAAAGAAAAAAGAATGAAAAGAACTGAGGACAGTCTCAGAGACCTCTGGGACAACATTAAACACACCAACATTCGAATTATAGGGGTTCCAGAAGAAGAAGAGAAAAAGAAAGGGGCTGAGAAAATATTTGAAGAGATTATGGTTGAAAACTTCCCTAATATGGGAAAGGAAATAGTTAATCAAGTCCAGGAAGCACAGAGAGTCCCATACAGGATAAATCCAAGGAGAAATACACCAAGACACATATTAATCAAACTGTCAAAAATTAAATACAAAGAAAACGTATTAAAAGCAGCAAGGGAGGGCTTCCCTGGTGGCACAGTGGTTGAGAGTCCTCCTGCCAATGCAGGGGACGTGGGTTCGTGCCCTGGTCTGGGAAGATACCACATGCGGCAGAGCGGCTGGGCCCATGAGCCATGACCGCTGAGCCTGTGCGTCTGGAGCCTGTGCTCCACAACGGGAGAGGCCACAACAGTGAGAGGCCCGTGTACCGCAGGGGAAAAAAAAAAAAAAAGCAGCAAGGGAAAAAACAACAAATAACACACAGGGAATCCCCATAAGGTTAACAGCTGATCTTTCAGCAGAAACTCTGCAAGCCAGAAAGGACTGGCAGGGCATATTTAAAGTGATGAAGGAGAAAAACCTGCAACCAAGATTACTCTACCCAGCAAGGATCTCATTCAGATTTGATGGAGAAATTAAAACCTTTACAGATAAGCAAAAGCTGAGAGAGTTCAGCATCACCAAACCAGCTTTAAAACAGCTGCTAAAGGAACTTCTCTAGGCAACAAACACAAGAGAAGGAAAAAACCTACAATAACGAACCCAAAACAATTAAGAAAATGGGAATAGGAACATACATATCAATAATTATCTTAAATGTAAATGGACTAAATGCTCCCACCAAAAGACACAGATTGGCTGAATGGATACAAAAACAAGACCCATATATATGCTGTCTACAAGAGACCCACTTCAGACCTAGAGACACATACAGACTGAAAGTAAGGGGATGGCAAAAGATATTCCATGCAAATGGAAACCAAAAGAAAGCTGGAGTAGCAATTCTCATATCAGACAAAATAGACTTTAAAATAAAGACTATTACAAGAGACAAAGAAGGACACTACATAAAGATCAAGGGATCGATCCAAGAAGAAGATATAACAATTGTAAATATTTATGCACCCAACATAGGAGCACCTCAATACATAAGGCAAATGCTAACAGCCATAAAAGGGGAAATCGACAGTAACACATTCATAGTAGGGGACTTTAACACCCCACTGTCACCAATGGACAGATCATCCAAAATGAAAATAAGTAAGGAAACACAAGCTTTAAATGATACATTAAACAAGATGGACTTAATTGATATTTATAGGACATTCCATCCAAAAACAACAGAATACACATTTTTCTCAAGTGCTCATGGAACATTCTCCAGGATAGATCATATCTTGGGTCACAAATCAAGCTTTGGTAAATTTAAGAAAATTGAAATTGTATCAAGTATCTTTTCCAACCACAACGCTATGAGACTAGATATCAATTACAGGAAAAGATCTGTAAAAAATACAGACACACAGAGGCTAAACAATACACTACTTAATAACGAAGTGATCGCTGAAGAAATCAAAGGGGAAATCAAAAAATACCTAGAAACAAATGACAGTGGAGACACGACGACCCAAAACCTATGGGATGCAGCAAAAGCAGTTCTAAGAGGGAAGTTTATAGCAATACAATCCTACCTTAAGAAACAGGAAACATCTCGAATAAACAACCTAACCTTGCACCTAAAGCAATTAGAGAAAGAAGAACAAAAAAACTCCAAAGTTAGCAGAAGGAAAGAAATCATAAAAATCAGATCAGAAATAAATGAAAATGAAATGAAGGAAATGATAGCAAAGATCAATAAAACTAAAAGCTGGTTCTTTGAGAAGATAAACAAAATTGATAAGCCAGACTCATCAAGAAAAAAAGGGAGAAGACTCAAATCAGTAGAATTAGAAATGAAAAAGGAGAAGTAACAACTGACACTGCAGAAATACAAAAGATCATGAGAGATTACTACAAGCAACTCTATGCCAATAAAATGGACAACCTGGAAGAAATGGACAAATTCTTAGAAATGCACAACCTTCCAAGACTGAATTAGGAAGAAATAGAAAATATGAACAGACCAATCACAAGCACTGAAATTGAAACTGTGATTAAAAATCTTCCAACAAACAAAAGCCCAGGACCAGATGGCTTCACAGGCGAATTCTATCAAACATTTAGAGAAGGGCTAACACCCATCCTTCTCAAACTCTTCCAAAATATAGCAGAGGGAGGACCACTCCCAAACTCATTCTACGAGGCCACCATCACCTTGATACCAAAACCAGACAAGGATGCAACAAAGAAAGAAAACTACAGGCCAATATCACTGATGAGCATAGATGCAAAAATCCTCAACAAGATACTAGCAAGCAGAATCCAACAGCACATTAAAAGGATCATACACCATGATCAAGTGGGGTTTATTCCAGGAATGCAAGGATTCTTCAATATACGCAAATCAATCAACGTGATACACCATATCAACAAATTGAAGGAGAAAAACATATGATCATCTCAATAAATGAACAGAAAGCTTTTGACAAAATGCAACACCCATTTATGATAAAAACCCTGCAGAATGTAGGCATAGACAGAACTTTCTTCAACATAATGAAGGCCATATATGACAAACCCACAGCCAACATCATCCTCAATGGTGAAAAACTGAAAGCATTTCCACTAAGATCAGGAACAAGACAAGGTTACCGACTCTGACCACTCTTATTCAACATAGTTTTGGAAGTTTTAGCCACAGCAATCAGAGAAGAAAAGGAAATAAAAGGAATCCAAATCGGAAAAGAAGAAGTAAAGCTGTCACTGTTTGCAGATGACACGATACTATGCATAGAGAATCCTGAAGATGCTACCAGAAAACTACTAGAGCTAATCAATGAATTTGGTAAAGTAGCAGGATACAAAATTAATACACGGAAATCTCTGGCATTCCTATACACTAATGATGAAAAATCTGAAAGTGAAATCAAGAAAACACTCCCATTTACCATTGCAACAAAAAGAATAAAATATCTAGGAATAAACCTACCTAAGGAGACAAAAGACCTGTATACAGAAAATTATAAGACACTGATGAAAGAAATTAAAGATGATACAAATAGATGGAGAGATATCCCATGTTCTTAGATTGGAAGAATCAACATTGTGAAAATGACTCTACTACCCAAAGCAAGCTACAGATTCAATGCAACCCCTATCAAACTACCACTGGCATTTTTCACAGAACTAGAACAAAAAATGTCACAATTTGTATGGAAACACAAAAGACCCCGAATAGCCAAAGCAATCTGGAGAACGAAAAACGGAGCTGGAGGAATCAGGCTCCCTGACTTCAGACTATATACTACAAAGCTACAGTAATCAAGACAGTATGTTACTGGCACAAAAACAGAAAGATAGATCAATGGAACAGGGTAGAAAGCCCAGAGATAAACCGATGCACATATGGTCACCTTATCTTTGATAAAGGAGGCAGGAATGTACAGTGGAGAAAGGACAGCCTCTTCAATAAGTGGTGCTGGGAAAACTGGACAGCTACGTGTAAAAGTATGAGATTAGAACACTCCCTAACACCATACACAAAAATAAGCTCAAAATGGATTAAAGACCTAAATGTAAGGCCAGAAACTATCAAACTCTTAGAGGAAAACATAGGCAGAACACTCTATGACATAAATCACAGCAAGATCCTTTTTTGACCCACTTCCTAGAGAAATGGAAATAAAAGCAAAAATAAACAAATGGGACCTAGTGAAACTTCAAAGCTTTTGCACAGCAAAGGAAACCATAAATAAGACCAAAAGACAACCCTCAGAATGGGAGAAAATATTTGCAAATGAAGCCACTGACAAAGGATTAATCTCCAAAATTTCTAAGCAGCTCATGCAGCTCAATAACAAAAAAGCAAAGAACCCAATCCAAAAATGGGCAGAAGACCTAAATAGACATTTCTCCAAAGAAGATATACAGACTGCCAACAAACACATGAAAGAATGCTCAACATCATTAATCATTAGAGAAATGCAAATCAAAACTACAATGAGATATCATCTCACACCAGTCAGAATGGCCGTCATCAAAATATCTAGAAACAATAAATGCTGGAGAGGGTGTGGAGAAAAGGGAACACTCTTGCACTGCTGGTGGGAATGTGAATTGGTATAGCCACTATGGAGAACAGTATGGAGGTTCCTTAAAAAACTACAAATAGAACTACCATATGACCCAGCAATCCCACTACTGGGCATATACCCTGAGAAAACCATAATACAAAGAAGTCATGTACCAAAATGTTCATTGCAGCTCTATTTACAATAGCCAGGAGATGGAAACAACATAAGTGTCCATCATTGGATGAATGGATAAAGAAGATGTGGCACATATATACAATGGAATATTACTCAGCCATAAAAAGAAATGAAATTGAGCTATTTGTAATGAGGTGGATAGACCTAGAGTCTGTCATACAGAGTGAAGTAAGTCAGAAAGAGAAAGACAAATACCGTATGCTAACACATATATATGGAATTTAAGAAAAAAAAATGTCATGAATAACCAGGGGAAAGACAGGAATAAAGACACAGACCTACTAGAGAATGGACTTAAGGATATGGGGAGCGGAAAGGGTAAGCTGTCACAAAGCGAGAGAGAGGCATGGACATATATACACTACCAAACGTAAGGTAGATAGCTAGTGGGAAGCAGCCGCATAGCACAGGGAGATCAGCTGTGTGCTTTGTGACCTCCTGGAGGGGTGGGATGGGGAGGGTGGGAGGGAGGGAGACGCAAGAGGGAAGAGATATGGGAACATATGTATATGTATAACTGATTCACTTTGTTATGAAGCAGAAACGAACACACCATTGTAAAGCGATTATACTCCAATAAAGATGTAAAAAAAAATTTAAAAAAATATAATCACATGTGCTAAAATATACATGTGCTCAAAGAGATAGAGGGATATGTGAAAGGATACATAACACAACGTTCATGGTAGTTAATTCAGGATGATAGGATAACAATTTTAATCTTCTTCTTTTTGCCTATTTATATATTCTAATTTATCTTAAGTGAACAGGTATTCTCCCTTTTTCCTTCCTTCTTTCGTTCCTTCCTTCTTCCTTTCTTTCTTTTTCTCTCTTTTTTTTCTTTCCTTCATTCACTTGTTCAACAAATATTTGTGGAAGGCTCTCTGCATTCCAGGCACTGTTCTAGATTGGGAACAAAACTAACAAAAATCCTTGTTCTCATAGAGCTTATGTTCTAATAGAGGGGACAGACAGACAATGAATCACATAAATAAGTACACAGTAAATTTGACTGTAATCATGCAATGGATAAAAATAAAACAGGGAAGGGACATAAGGAGTGCCAGGGCAGGGGACTGTGATTGCAATTTCAAAGAGGGTGAGTCAATGTTGGCCTCAATGAGAATATGACATTTGGGCAAAGACTTGAGAGTGATGAAGGAGACAGGCAGTTAGAGAAGTGGGGAAAAGTGTTCTAGGCAGAGCGGAGATGAGCAGAGGCCTGGAGACAAGAATATACCCGGAGGACTCAAGGACAAACAGAGAGGCCCGGGTGGCTGGAGTAGAGTAAGAGATGGGCAGAGAAGAGGAGATTAGGTCAGAGATGTATCAGGGGCAGTAAGGATCTGCAGGCTGCTGGGAAGACTTGGACTTTTCTGAGCAAAATGGAGTATATAGAGGGTAAGTGTTTTTGGCGGTGAGGTGGCATGATCTGACTTATTTTCACAGGATAACTCTGGTTCCTGCGTGGAGAATAGTTATGGGGAAATAGGCAATCACAGAAGCAGACAGAACAGTTAAGAGGCTACTGAAATAACCCAGGCCAGAGAGCTAGTGGCTTGGACTAGGGAAAGGCTTCACCTATGCGCTGTTGATATTTTAGGCTGGATAATTTGTTGTGAGGCCTGTCCTGTGCTTTGAGGGGTGTTTAGCAGCATCCCTGGCCTCTACCTACTAGATGCCAGTAGTACCCTCTTCATTGTGGCAGCTGAAAGTGCCTCCAGATGTTGCCAGATAGCCACTGGGAGGTGAAATTAGCAAGTGTGGTTTGACAACCTCTGGACCAGGGTGATAGCCATGGAGGTGTGAGAAGCCATCAGATTCAGGATTTGTTGGGTTTAGTCAGAGAGAGAGGAGTCACAGCTGACTCCAGGGTTGTGGCCTGAGCAGCTGGAGGGATGGAGCTGCCATTGACTGAGATGGAGGAAGACCATCAGTGAAACAATTTTGAAGGCAGGGCTGTCTGGAGTTCACATGAGAGGTCCGGACTGGATTGAAGTACATGTAATACTCATTGCTTATATAATTTTAGAAGGGGCAGAAAGGAGTTGATGGTTAAGATCATGGAGGTATTAATCGTGTGACAATGGCCACAGGGAAGGAAGCATTTCAAGGGGTCTGGGGACGTTGTGGTCATAGACTTATTCTGGGAGGTCAAGCATTCTCCGATTGGAGACTTAAGAGTCACATGTATCATATCTCAGTGAGGATTAGTGGTTACTCTGCACTTTAGGTTCTTTCTGTTAGGAGAGGTCACCAATGTATCTCTGAAACTTTAGGACCAAAGCAATGACTGTGGCCACACCTCTACTCCCCACAGCCTTGGATCAATATTGAATTATTTACTATCGTACTTTTGCTTTAATTATTCAATGTTTGGTTTTACCCCAGCAAAGAGAGCAGCATGGTTTGGAGAAGAACCTGGCACCTGAATACCTTGCATATCTGATTTATCAAACTGAAAAAAAATCCATTCTCTCTGGTTACAAAAATTCCATTGTGCTGTACCAACAATTCGTTGGCCACAGCCTGAGCTGAAAAGTATTTGCTAAAGTACAGCTATATATAGAAACTGCTTATCTGTCTGAAGATATAAACAACTACAGGAAGTTTGGAATATGTCGCTAGGAATGTTCTCTTGGTTTCCTCGTCACAGAGTTTCTTGCCATTCTGTAGGGAATGTGTTGCTTTCTATTTGGTATGTGGTTTCTGCTGCTCCCTTCTTCCTAAACTTTCAGCAGACGCTCTTCCTACGTCACTGCTGAAGAAACTGCTTAAAAAAAAATGGCGCCCTGTTTTCCAATGAGTGTGCAGATTTTGCAAGGTCTAGGAAGACAATAAAATCTCTCTATTTCAGAAAGTAGGTGGCAGTGGGGATGAGTCAGGAGGGAGAGAGAGGAAAAGCCCTGACTTTAAATTAATGAAAATTCTGAGCTAAAGCATTTTGTTTTCGGCTTCCCTGGTGGCGCAGTGGTTGAGAGTCCACCTGCCGATGCAGGGGACACGGGTTCCTGCCCCGGTCCGGGAAGATCCCACATGCCGCGGAGCGACTGGGCCCGTGAGCCATGGCCGCTGAGCCTGCGCGTCCGGAGCCTGTGCTCCGCAAAAGGAGGGGCCACAACAGTGAGAGGCCCCCGTACCACAAAAAAAAAAAAAAAAAAAAAAAAGAATTTTGTCTTCACTTTATTTCTTTTAAGTAAATATAATAACAAAAACTAAACTGATAAAAATTCTTTAAGTAGAAGTCCTGCTGGAATACTCTTTAATAAGCGTGCGAATGTGTACACATTCTCACATATATAATGTGCACATATATATAATGTGTGCACATATACAGTGTGTGCACATTATTGCTAAAGTGCTTTTGAAAAACATTCTGCAAAGAGAATTTTTCTGAGAGTGTCTATGTTATTAACTAAATTGGTACATGGAAAAACCGCAATTTCACAAAGTCTGTGTTAGTGGGTTACAATCAGTGATGGTGATTTTCCCTCGGTGTTACAAGGCTTGCCCACTTGTCTAATTGAGGTGATCCCTGTGACAGGGGATGATATTTTAAACATAAATTAAGGTTAAGAATAATAGAAATAATTAATCATAAAGGGTTTTTTAAACTTTTTTTTCAAATTTATGCTATAGGTCCATTAAATCATACATTTATTTTACCTTCTTAAATTCAGATAAACTAAGCATTGCTCTGCTTTTTGTTTTTTTCATCTGATCAAAGAAACACAGGTAGAATTGCTTACATTGTATTCAGGGTCTAAGAACTGAGGTCTTCACTTCCTTACCACATCCTTAGCAAAACCACTGCCTAGATGGCTTCCTAATTCCCCCAAACCACATCTTTATGGACATTTAGGAGACTTGTAGAATCTGTGCAATAGAACTTTCTGCAATGACGGAAATGGTCTACATCTGTTTTGTCCAATGGTAGCCACCAGCCATATGTGGCTGTTGAGCCCATGAAATGTGACTAGTGTTGATGAACTAAATTTTTAATTTTAATTCATTTTAATCTTAATAGCTACATGTAGCTAGTGACTACTCTACTACACAGCACAGATTCTAGGCAGTGTACTAAAGAAATAGAATTCTATATAAATGTAACATCATCCTTTCCCTCTTTCTTCTCCTCTCCATCTCTGCCATCCTTCCATCCTTCCTTCCTTAAACATGCTATGATTACCTACCACATGCAGGCTCTGTGCTTGGTACCAGAGAGTAGATATTAAAGTGATTTCTCTGCCCTCAAGGAATTAACAAAGGTCGGGATGACAGTGACAGGTTGTAGGAAGAACAGGTGTATAGTCAGAATCCAATAAGCATGCAGGTGTGGTTCTCTTCTTCAACTATATCTACATCACAGGTACCCATTTTTGCTAAATGTTATTTTTTTTAATGTTGAATATTCATCAAAATATTCATCAAAAGTAGCCCAGTGAGGTTTATCAAGAAAACTAAGTGAAAGATGGATGACTTTGAGATCTTAGGAATGTGGAATAAAGAAACAGACATGGGAACAAGAGGCACTAGGGATTAGTCAGGGAGAGAAGGGGAAGGGGAGACTCTGGCTAGAGGCATAATGTAGTGGTTTCATTATTTATTTATTTATTTATGTATTTATTTTTGGCTGTGTTGGATCTTCGTTGCTGTGCACGGGCTTTCTCTAGTTGTGGCGAGTGGTGGCTACTCTTTGTTGCGGTGTGTGGGCTTCTCATTGCAGTGGCTTCACTTGTTGCAGAGCACAGGCTCTAGAGTACAGGCTCAGTAGTTGTGGTGCACGGGCTTAGTTGCTCCGCGGCATATGGGATCTTCCCGGACCAGGGCTCGAACCCGTGTCCCCTGCATTGGCAGGTGGATTCTTAACCACTGTGCCACCAGGGAAGCCCAATGTAGTGGTTTTAAATGAGTGAGGATGGAGAAGACCAGGGAAGAACTGGTGCAGGAGGCTTCAGAGCATGAGGATGGAAGAATCTGGAGAAAAGCATGAGTGCCTGGGTCACAGTTTGTCTTGGCTTAGGAATTAAGCCTAGAAACCTAGTCAGGAAGGTCTTTGGCTCTTCTGTATACACTGTCACCAGAAGAGTGTTCTGATTGGACCCAGAATAGCCAGGAAATAAAATAGAAGCTAATGACATGTTGGCCCGCCAGGCAGAAGAAAGCTTGGGTCATGTTCGTGATTGTCCCTGGAATGTACTGTGGGCTCCAACTGTGATTAACTATATATATATAGTCCCTGCCTCAGGACTTCCAGTGCTGTCCTTGTTCTTTATGCTCCAATGGCTGTCTGAGTGTGACGTTTCCAATGAGTCATCTCTGAAGAGGACAAGCAAACGATTCTGCTTTGAGCACACATTTATGGAATGAGGGAATAAAAAGAAAAGACCTGGATTCCTGCGACTAACTAAGTTAAAGATTACACCACCCAGTACTTGAGCAATGGTTATGAAAGAGGTGGAGGGCCTAAGTCAACAGATGTCCTGTTGAAGTTTTGCTGGAAACCAAGGGTTCTAGTCATCATTCATTCATTGTATTCCACATCCATGTATTCATTCAACTAACATCTGTTTAATATCTTTACTATGCCAGTAACATGGACACGGTAGGGAAGAAGACTTATGATATATTGGGGGAGATAGATGTTAAGCAAATAATTATAAAATCTAAAATAATTGATTTAAATTTTTAATGTCAGCTCTGAAGAAAAGTTACAGGGTACATTATAGAGAAATTGGATCTAATCTGGGAATCATGGAAGGATCGCTGAGGAGGTGACATGTTAGTTGAATAGTTGCTCAGGCCAGGTTGGAGAACAAGGCTTTTTAAGCAGAGGAAACAATGCACTGTGCTCTTTCTTCTTAGCCCCTTTTGTGACTGGCATTATGTAGCCATTTCTTTAATTATTTGTTTACAATTCTGTCTCCTCATCTAGACTGCCCCAGGAGATCAGGAACTGCATTGGTCTTGGTCACTGCAGCACCTTCAATGTCCAGCCCAGTGCCTGGCACATATCAGGTACAGTAAAAATTTATTATCTATAAAAATTTATTATTATAAATAAATAAAAATTTATTATCTATAAAACATGTATCACTTGTATAGAAGCTCAGAAGTAAGAAGGGATTTGGAGCATTTAAGAATCTGAAAGGAGGCTGGTGTGGGAAAGCATACAGTGAGGGATGGAGAGGTTCAGATAGGGATATAGAAGTTATTCTGGGCCCTGTAGGCTATGTGAAGGATTTGGGGACTCTGTCCAAAGACAAGTTGGGAAACTATAGAAAGGTATTAAGTAAAGAAGTGATGCAATCAGATTGCACTTTAAAAATATTTGTCTGCTTGCTGTATGAGGAATAGATTGGAAGGGAGCAAGGGTGGACACAGCAAGATTAATTAGGATGCTTATGTAGTGGCTCAGATGAAACATGATGGTGTCTTGGACTATGGAGATGGAAAGAGAAATGGATGGATACAAGAGATCAACTAAAAAGACAAATATCCTGATTGAAAAATGGTCAAATGATCTAAATAGACATTTCTTCAAAGAAAATATGCAAATGGCCAATAAGCACATGAAAAGATGCTCAACATCATTAGCCATCAGGGCTATGCAAATCAAAACCACAATGAGATACCACTTCACAAACACTGGGCTAGCTAGAATAAAAAAGACAAATAATAACATGTATTCATGATTATATGGAGAAATTAGAACCCTCATGCACTGCTGATGAGAATGTAAAATGGTACAGTCACTTTGGAAAGTAGTCTGGCAGTTCCTCAAAAGGTTAAATATGGAATTCAATATTACCCAGAAATTTCAATCCTAAGTACAAAGTCAAGAGAAATGAAAACATGTCCACACAAAAAGCTGTACACACATGTTCATAACTACATTATTCATAATAGTCAAAAGCGGTAATAGCTCAAATGTCCATCAACTGATGAATGGATAAATAAAATATGGTGGAATAAGAGTTTTCTACCATATTCCCCCCACAGAACACTGATTTGGACAATCAACAGGTGAGAGAGACTTTGGAAGCCCAGGAGTCCGGCAAAGAAGTTCCAGCACATCAAGATGCAAGGATGGTTCAACATTCACAAATCAATAAATGTAATACACCACATTAGTATAATGAAATATAAAAATCATATGATCATCTCAATAGATGTAGAAAAAACATTTTAAAAACCCAACATTATTTCATGTTAAAAACTCACATGGTGGGCTTCCCTGGTGGCACAGTGGTTGAGAGTCCACCTGCCGATGCAAGGGACACGGATCCGTGCCCCGGTCTGGGAAGATCCCACATGCTGCGGAGCGGCTGGGCCCGTGAGCCATGGCTGCTGAGCCTGTGCGCATCCGGAGCCTGTGCTCCGCAACGGGAGAGGCCACAGCAGTGAGAGGCCTGCGTACCGAAAAAAAAAAAAACAAAAACAAAACTCACATGGTAACAATAGTTAATACAATTTTATTGAATATTGAAAGATGCTAAGAGATTAAATCTTAAAAGTTCTCATCACAAGAAAAAATTTGTAAGTATGTATGTTAGCTAGACTTATTGTGGCGATCATTTCACAGTATATACATATATGTTGTTCACCTGAAACCAATAAAATGTTAAATGTCAATTGGATCTCAAAAAAGAAGACTCAAAAAATTGGGTATAGAAGGAACATACCTGAACATTATAAAGACCATATATGACAAACTCACAGCTAACACCATACTCAACAGTGACAGGTTGAAAGCTTTTTCTTTAAGATCGGGAACAAGGCAAGGGTACTCATTCTCATCACTCCTTTTCAATATAGTACTGGAAGCCCCTAACCAAAGCAATTAGGCAAGAACAAGTAACAAAAGGCATCCAAATCAGAAAGGAAGAAGTAAAATTGTCTCTGTTTTCAGATGATATGATCTTATAGATAGAAAATCATTGATTCCACACACATCCAAAAAAAAAAAAAAAAAGCCAAAACCAAAAACCTGTTAGAATTAATCAACAAATTCAATAAACTTTCAGGATACAAAATCAACATACAAGAATCAGTTGTATTACTATACACTAACAATGAAATATTTTAAAAAGTAATACAGAAAAGAATTCCAATAGCTTCAAGAACAATAAAAAACTTAGGAATAGATTTAACCAGTGAGGTGAAAGTTCTCTACACTGAAACTATACAACTTCAATTAAAGTAATTGAATAAGACATGATTAAATGGAAAGATATCCCATTTTCATGGATCAGAAGAATCAATATTGTTAAAAATGTCCATACTAAAAATGTCCATACTACCCAAAGCTATCTATAGATTCAGTCCAATCCTCATCAAAATTCTAATGCCATTTTTCACAGGAATAGAAAAAAACATCCTAAAACTCATATAGAACCACGAAAGAACCTGAAGAGCCAAAGCAATCCTGAGAAAGAAGAACAAAGCTGGAGACAATACATGTCCAGATTTCAAACTATATCACGAAGCTATAGTAATCAAAACGTATGGTATTGACTTTAAAATATACAAATAAACCTATGGAACAGAATTGAGAGCCCATGCATATATGATCAACCAATAGTTGACAAGGGAGCCAAGAATCCTCAATGGGGAAAGGATAGTCTTTTCAATAAATGGTGTTTGGAAAACTGGATATCCACATGTGAAAGAATGAAATTGAACCTCTGTCTTGTACCACTCACAAAATTAACTCTTAATGACTTAAATGCAAGAACTAAAACTAAAACTCCTGGAAGAAAGAAAACATAGGGGAAAAATCTCCTTGACATTGGTCTTGGCAATGATCTTTGGATATAACACCAAAAGCACAAGCAACAAAAGCAAAAATCAGCAAGTGGGATTACATCCAGCTAAAAACCTTCTGCCCAGCAAAAGAAACAATCAACAAAATGAAAGACAACTTGCACAGAAAATATTTTCAAACCATCTCTCTGATATGAGCTTAATATCCAAAATATATAAGGAATTCATACAACTTGATCGCAAAAACCCCCAAATAATCCAATTGAAAAATGGGCAGAGGACATGAATAGACATTTTTCCAAAGAAGATTATGTACATGAAAAGATGCTTAACATCGCTAATCATCTGGGAAATGCGAGTCAAAAACACAATGAGGTATCACCTCACACCAGTTATAATGACTATCATCAAAAAGATAAGAGATAATAAGTCTTGGCCAGGTTGTGGAGAAAAGGCAGCCCTTGTGCACTGTTATTTGGAATATAATTGGCATAGCCACAATGGGAAATATTTTGAAGTTTCCTCAAAAAATTGAAAATAGAACTAGCATATCACCCAGCAATCCCACCTCTGGATATATATATCCAAGGAAAAAAGATATATATCCAAGGAAATGAAATCACTATCTGGAATAGCTATTTGCATCCCCATGTTCATTGCAGCATTAATTACAATAGCCAAGATATGGAAACCATCTTAGTGTTCACTGACAGATGAATGGATAAGGAAAATGTGGTATATAGATGTATATGTGGAATACCATAAAAAAGAAGAAAATCCTGCCATTTTGACAGCATGGATCAACCTTGAGGGCATTATGCTCAGTGACATAAGTCAGACTGAGAAAAACAAGTACTATATGATCTCACTTATATGTGGAATCTAAAAAAGAAAATGACAACAGGAGAGAAGGACACAGGAAGCAGAGGTGGGAAAGCATAGAAGAGAAAATGAAAGTAATAAATCCAAATGCTTTGAAAGTTGTCTCTAAGAGCCCCAGGAAAGTGTACCCTCACATGAAGCCTGTAGTTTGGGCACAGAAGTTGAGGTTGTGAGGAAATCCCAGTAATAGCTACAGCTTGGTTATTTAAACTATCGTTCACTGAGGGGAACAATTTCGAGCTTTCCTGGAAGCACTTCAACTTTAAAGACACTCTTATCTGCCACGCCATTAGGGGAACCAGCATGGCAGCCACTAGATTCACTTAATAGACTTTTGTATAACATTTATCAACATCCATATAGCAGCAATACCATACAGAAATGCCAGCAGGGATGTACAAAGCATGGAACTAGTGAGAGTGAGATCAATGGGAAGCATCAAGGAGTTGAAGGCTCTTGATATGTATTAAATAATAATAGCTTCCCCCAGGGTCCCCATGACATGGCAGATGAGAGGGTCTTTAAAGTTTAACTGCCCCCACCGGAGAAGCTAGACAGTTTCATCCCCAGGGCGAACAATCAGAGAAGGGACAAAAACACTCTTAGGCGGGCTCATAGATTAAAGAGACATGTCTACCTATGAGTGGCATATGTGATAGGTTTGCATTGGTTAATCCCTTTTCTGTCCTGAGGCCTGGGGATGCTCTGTGATGTTTACATGACTTGAGAGAGGGAAGAGTTAGAGGCTCCCAGAGAAAAGCAGCAGGAATTGGCTAAGTCAGCCCATGTCTGGATGCGTAAGTGTTGGACTCAAGGGTGAGTTATCAGGGGGCCATACTTGACCATAGATCCAGACCACATTCTCAATGGCTTTAGTGGTGATAGGGTGATATTCTGATCTCCATCTGCTCAAATAAGGTCACTATCTGAATATGGATGGAAAGCATGGGTGTTATTTCTTGGGCTTCCTAAAACCCCACTATCTGTTGCGAGAACCCGGAACCATGAGATATTGACAAGGTTAAGCATTTGGAGAGCAAAGTAACAGTTGGAAAGTGAGGTTTCTGAAGTTGTATTGCTTTGGGTAGGTGCAAGCCTTAGGCTTAGTAAGTGGGATTTCTACCCGGGTGGGGCATTTGCTCCTATGGAAACTATTCACAGGGAGTGGCTGGTTTTGTTCTGACATGGGTCTTAATGGCCACTTGCTTTTTCAACCTCACGGTGCTGAGCGCTGCCACTTGACTTGAAGCTTCGCATGCACTGCTTGGCATAGGCCCTGGTTTGTGGGCAAGGCTGTGTCAGAGATTAGGTCATTTTAAGCATGAGCGGGCAGGACAATATTTGCTGCTTTTATTGCATTTCTCAGCTGTGTCTACAGGCAGAGTATTCAAACTGAAGAAAAGAAAAAAGCTGTTTCATGCATGCCATAGAACACTAAGATATGACGTAATGGCTTAAATTGTTAGTGTCAGACCCAGGAAACAATGTGACAGAAGACACCCCCAAATCTAACTGCCTTCGGGTCCCCAGGAGGCAACTGGAGGTGTAACTTACAACTGTCTGGCTTGTCAATTGGTTCCTAACATGTGATTTCATACTGACTCTGGACTTGTTGATTATATAAGCTCTGACCATGGCTTTAGATGGCTTCACCATAAGCTGATAGGTTTTGTTGATAAGCAGACCAAAAAAAAAAAAAAAAGGAAGAATAAAGAACCCTCATTATAAAGAGAATACGCCATCCTCTTGAGATGAGGCAGAGAAACAATTAAATAACACTATTGCACACTCAAAGTCCAAGAGGGCAATGAAAAGGACCCATGTCTGGAACTTTCTGTCTCTAGAAATCAGATTGCTCTGAAAATTAAGGAAGAACTAGAGTGGCATGAAAAATATGCCTCCTTCTTACCACCAGGACAGGAATATAGGTGGAATGAGAGTGAAACACAGGAGAGCAGGTTGATAAAGCTGGAGGAAGAGAAAGCTTTCCTTAGGAGGAAGGGTGCTATATTTCAGATACAGAAAGAAAGATAACCCAGAAGCCTAAGCTAGAGAAACAGGAAGGGGAGATGCATATAGGTGTGCTGACTCTTAACAAGGAGTTAGGAAGAAGGAGATGCTTCAGTTGTCATAAAATCTGAAGACATGGATCGGAGATCAATGAAATCTAACAGATGAAGAGAGGCAAGAGAAGTGTCCAGAATGGCTTCTCCAGAAGGAGCTAAAATGTAGAAAAACTGGGAGGAAGCAGTCTCTTAGAGATGTTGATAGAACCCACAGTAAGAGCAATCAGGGAGCCAACCTTGCAAATTGAGACAACTATCCAAAGTCATTATATAATATGGGGAGGAGAGCTGACTAGAAGCATCAACATAAAACATCATAGTATTATTGGGTGTGCACCCATGATTAATGCAAAGAAGCGTGCAGACTGTACCTGTTACCTGGGGATTCTTGACCAATAAATTTCTAGAATTACAACATTAAAGGAAGACCTAGCAAAGATGGGACTTACCTAAGGGAGGCAGACAAGCGTGGTTTAGATGTTAGTCTGATAGGTCTCCTGCGTCACTCCCTGAGTAGGTCGCCCATCCCTACTCAGGGAGTGACAATGGCCAGATTTGAACAATAATTGTTTTTGCCAGTCTTACAACTCGCTAACTTTATGTGTCTCACCTTGAAAGACCAGATGTGAGAAATTTGTTAGAAAACATAGTAGGGGCCATGCAAGAGAGGAAGGAAGGAAGGAGGACACTTGAATCCTGCAAATATGCTAGGTCTTCTCAGGGAAGAGGAAAGGGGAACTGCTCCAAAAGTAGGTTAAACTGTTAGAAATTCACTTCTCTGAGAGGAGCAGGGGAATAGTAGAGGGAAATGGAACATGGTGTGTGTCCCTTGGCTTCAAGTAAGGACAGAGCAGGGAGCTATGGTCCTTGAAGCCTGGAACCATTAAAGTTTGAGGAAAACTGCATCCTGGGAAGCATGCAGCAGAGGTTTGGATCCTCACTCACTGCCCCAGGGCACAGGTTCTGGATTCAGCTATGGCATGTTCAATTCAGGGATCTGCCAACGGTAGTTCTTCACTGGAAATAAACGCGAAGGTGAGGGGGACAGCTCCTCAGGAAGCAGGTTTTACCAGCCTCAGCAATTCTGATTGTCTTCTAGATGATTGAAGCACCATGGTGACCCAGTATTAACTGACTACTCACAGTTCCAGGAGAATCTGGGGCCAGTGTCCTACCCTCTGTTCATGATGGAGATGTCGACACACAGGACTCAAAGAGAAATGGACGCAAACAATATTCCTTTTTCTCCTCAGATATCAAGTCTCTGCTATGGTCTTTGGCAATATCACACACTAATTCTAGAAACCTACTTTTTCCTGGAATAGCTCAGAGTGCTTTTGTTTTTTAATTTTGTGGGTATAAAGCTAGTGTTATAATAATTATATGTCTTATTAAATCTCTGGATTCTTTAGAAAGATGACATTCAGGAGAGACTTTGAGCCTTGAAGAAACTATATCCATCCCAATGAGAGGAAGATACAAGATAGTTGTAGAAAGAATTGGAACTGCCTCCCACCACACCCACTTTTTTTTTTTTTTTTTTTTTTTGCATTAAGAACTCTGATTTCAGCTCGAAAATTTTGGACTTTGGGCTCACAAGGACAACTTGTTTTGCTTTAAAGATGGATTACTTTGGATTTTAATCTGCAGGAGGATTTAGTCCTTGGACTTATATTTCTCCCCAAGAGTTTGGTAATAAAAAGACATTTTTATTATTGGAATATCTTTACATTGTCAATACATCTAATTTCCGAACCTTGGATGAGCTGTATTGCATGACATGTTTTGCTATGGGAAATAGAAGAGAGTGAATTTTCAGCCTTCGATTGATGCACTATTTGATCCTTGGTTCAGGTACTGGTTAGATCCATTTGTGAACTTTCTGGTGGCAAAATCTGTACTCCCACCTACAGATGCAGAGGATCCACTAAGGAACGATGGCAAGTAGTACCATTGAGGTAGACCTCAGGAAAGTGGAAAAGGACTTTCACCAGGACACAGTGTGTTCCTCCTCCCATGCCTCTGCTCTGGAAACTTCCACTGAGTAACTTTCCTGGCTCTTCTCTGTCCTATGTGAGTGGTGAATTTGGAGCAGGATCAGTTTCCTTCAGCTTCTCTCTCTTGGGCTCTACCTGCCTGCAGAGAGGGCACACTCTGGAATGGATGCCCAGCTACAAACTAAGTGTAGTGGGGCAGGCCCTGTCCAGCAGGGGATGCCGTGTGGTCCAGCACTAATTATGGCTGATGGGTTAGTTGAATTCAAAGAAGCAGAATCAGTTAGTTCATTTGGCAGACATGGGGTCATATCCTCCAAAATTGCTTTTGATCAGCGATCTCCATCTGTCTGACTTTTGTGTCTACCCATTAGTTCTCTTTTCTACAGAAAAATCATAGTGTGTACATTGCAGTATTGACTCTTGCAGATTCGGCTCTGACTCATCAAGGAGAAGAACATGGAGATTACAGTGAAGGAGACATTTCCAAGGTTGTATCCAGCCCAGAGGTTCTTGGTGGCAGTAGAGGCAACCCTGATGACTAAAAGAAATTCAAGACTCTCATTCTAGAACCGGTAAGCATAAGACACATGTGATATTGTGATTTATAATAAGAAATATGTAATTGGTCTTCGTCCCCATTTCTGGCACAGAAATCCTTGGAATTTCACTTGAAGAGAGTGATAAATGTCTTCTTATTATGTTAATGAAACGACTTTTGGAAGGCACCTAAGGATAGGAGCTGGTTGCCAGGAGAACCAACCAAAGTGACTGGAGGGTTGGAACTTTCATTCCCACCTCCCTGACCTCTGGGGAGAAGAAAGGAGCTGGAGGTTGAATTGATTGCCAATGGCTGATGATATAATCAACCATGCCTATGTAATGAAGTCTCCATAAAAACCCCAAAGAGACCCTTTGACCTATGGGGGATCAGAGCTGTCATGGTGGCATCTCCAGACTCTGAGTTTCCAGGGAAACACGATGAAATGACTCCCATTCCCACTCCTAATTTTGAGCAAAATGCACGTAGAAAACCCCCAAATTCTTCATTTTGTAATTGTCTTACAAAGTCTACTTTTTATGCCAATCTCCATACTTCCTTTCAGCAAAATTGATTAAGAGAACATTCATTTCTTGTGTAGGCTGTCTTGCGGACTGTATATGCCCTCAGGCTAGGTTATTCTAATTTTGACTAAACTGAGAAGATTGGAATCTGGGAAGGAGAATGATATACCTCCAGGTGCCCACTCCAAATATTTGTTCCTTACTGTACAACTAGGAGATAGTATGTTCTCTCCCCCAACATGTATATGTGCTGCCCACGTCCCCTCCCCAACTCAGTCTTAGGGTAGGTGGGACATTCTAGTCAGGTCCTGCAAAGATGCTCTTTGTCAGAAATGCCACATCCCACACTGTGTGCTATTTCTGTTCTGCTCTGTAATGGGGTTATTTCTCTATAACAGGGTGATTTCCCTGAGAAAAAAAAAGCTTTTCTGGACCCAGGACGTACACAGGATCCAGCACTGGGCTGTTGCTGTGGGCTGAATTGTGTCCCCTCAAATTCACATATTGAAGCCCTAACCTCCCAATGTGATGGTATTTGGAGATGGAGCCTTTGGGAGATAATTAGGTTTAGATGAGGTCATGAGGGTGGGGCCTGCATCTTAGGATTAGTGCCCTTATAATAAGAGGAAGAGACACAAGAGCTCATTTTCTATCCTGCCATGTACAAGCCGGGAAGAGAGGTCTCACCAGAAAACGACCATGCTGGCACCCTGATCTCTGACTTCCAGCCTCCAGAACAGTAAGAAAATACATTTCTGTTGTTTAATCCACCAAGTCTATGGCACTTTTCTGTGACAGGTCTGGAAATCTAATATGGTCCCTCATCCAAGTACGGTTGTCCCCTGAACAGCACGAGTTTGAATTGTGCAGGTCCACTTATATGCAGATTTTCTCAACAGTAAATACTATAGTCCTACATGATTCATGGGCTACAGAGGGCCTTCTGTAAGATGCTCAGATTTTCAACTGTGTGGAGGGTCTGCACCCCAAACTTGAGTTGTTCAAGGGTCAGTTGTACTTCTGAAGCCCAAGCACATTCCTGTTATTGGAGTTCATGAGACAACACATTAGCCTGATGATAAATTCTTATTTTATCCCAAGCTATTTTGAGTTGGGTTTTATCACTTGCAACCAAAGGAGTCTTGATTAATACAGTACTGATAAACAAGAAGGATCCAATCAGTAAAGGAAGGAGGGAAAACACATTCTGAAAGTGCAGAGGCACAGAAGACCAAGGATGGCTGGCATGTGGGGCTTGAGGAGCAGGCAGGAGCCAGGTCACAGAGGGTCTTTTACACTATAGCATGAGATCTCTGAGGTAGGTAAGCACTCACTGAAGTAGCCTAAGCAGGAAATGAGATGATCATATTCAGATTTTTGAAAAATAACTGACCCCAGGAGGATGTAAACTGGGAGGAAATAAGTTAGAATGCAATACAGGATTCTACATGAGAAATGATGATGCCTGAACTAAGAGTCTAACCATAGGGAGATGGCCAGATTCAAGGGCACTATTAGAAGGCAAAGCTGACAGGTCTTGGTGACCATTTAGTGCTCAAAGGTGAGAGGCAGGGAGAAATCAAGGGCGACTCCCAAGTGTCTTGCTCAGGTGATGAACGGTGCTGCCTATCGTGGGACAGAAGCTGCAGACAGAGGGCAGGTTTGAGAAGTAGATGAGATGGTCTTGGTTTGGCATGTGTACCTTGAGGAGCACTTTGGGGACTTTTGCTACGAAGTTGTTCAGTATAACATATGAGGCTGCAGCTGTGGAAAAGTCCAGGCTGGAGGGTAACCATGGGCACAATGAGACTGTCCAGAGGGAGGAGGGAGGAGAACAAGAATGAGAAAGAGGAGCCTTAGATGAGACAGAGAAGAGGCGGCCACGGGGAGGAGGAAAAACAAGAAATAGAGGTTTCAATGGGGAGGAGTTGTTCAGAAGTGCCAAGGACAGCAACAGAGCAAGCCAAGTAAGGATGGAGGAGTTTCCACTGGCTGTCAGAGGACCGCTGGTGACCTTGGAGAGGTAGACCCCTTTCACGGAGCACAGAAGGGTGAGGCAGCAGGGGTCCAGGTATCATGGGTTGAGGGATAAACAGGGGAGTGGGGTCTTGGGATAAGACAATGGCAGAAGTGAACGTGGACAGCTCCTTGGAGAAATTTGGTTGTCAAGGGAAGGAAGGAGATGGGGGCTAGAAGGCTGTTCATATGCTGAAAGAACATTTGTTTGTTTGTTTGCTTAGCCAAGAGTATTTCAGCATATTTTTAACCTGAGAAGATAAAATTTGTATAGAGTATTTGAATGCAAGAGGACGAGGATGATGATAAATAACTTATAAATAATTATTGCACACTTGCTAAGTGCCACACAGTTGGTGAACACGACACACAGGGTCTTGAGGATTCTACATGCTAGCAGCTCAAAATTAAGGAGGTGGAGTAGTGAATAGCAGAGGACACGGCAGGGAAAATGAGACTTGTGCAAAGGGAGGAATTCCAAGTTCACTGAGGGGAAGAAGGAAATGATGGATGGGGATACAGGTAACTTCATCAGTGCAACAGCAGGAAGTTGATGGTGCCTCTGCTCTTCTGTGAAGCAGGTGCTGAAGTTATCTGTTGCATGGAGGATGTGATGTGCAAAGTTTGAGAAAGGCAGAGTTGGAATTCTTGAGAGGTGTGGGGTAAGAAGTTGATTAAATGACACAGATCACTAAAGAGACATTTGCAATAACGAGGGCCTGGCTGAAACAAATGACCGTAAATGTGTAATGTCCCAAACTCATGAAGTCATTTGATTTTCTCCAGCAGAGCCTCCTTACCTGGTACAGGCTCTGAGAAGGGGGGCCACTGACTTGCTGTGTGCTTGTGTTCCTAAGTTCACTCATTTTAATCACCACCTCGCTGGTTCAATGGTGGATGCCTAGAATTTGGCATTGAGGATTTGGCAAGCAAGACCAGGGTCCAGGGAAGAGAGTGCTGTGATGGACTAGCAACGCCTCCAGGGTTTTTGTTTTTGGAGGCAAGAATGTCACATTTATGGTGACTCTGATCCAAGTGACCCCATATCGTTTTTCCAGCTGAAAAAACGATAATGCGTGTGTCAGGACCCCTGACGACATTGATGCCCTGTGAGCTTACTATTACCATGCAGCTTGGGTAATATTTTGAGATATTAATTGAGGGGTTTGTTTTTCTTGATCTACTGTCCCCTTTTTCTTTTTTCCTGTTTAAGCAAGTAGCAGGCCCTGTGCTCACCATCTTGGGGGACATGTGTGTCTAGCAGGAGAACAGATAGCAAGCAGGTCTTTCTGCCTTTGTTTTCCAAAAGCCTAAATCCTTGGAGTAAGTGGATTGGCCTGTAAAGACAAAGCATCTTGGCCAGAAGAAGGGGAAAAACTAAATGTGTTAGTTTCCTAGGACCGCCGTAACAAAGTTCCCAAACGTAAGTGAATTGAAATAGTAAAAATTTACTGTCTCACGTTTCTAGAAGCTAGGAGTCCAAAATTAAGGTGTCAGAAGGGCCAGGTTCTCCCTGGTAGCTCTAGGGAAGAAGGCCTCTTCCAGCTTCTGGTGTTTGCTGGAATGCTTGGAATTTCTTAGCTTAGGGACGTATGACTCCAGTCATGTGACTGTTTCCTACCTGTGTGTCTTCACATAGTCTTCCTAGTGTGCATGTCCATCTCTGTTTCCAAATCTCCCCTTCTTATAAGAAGTCATATTGGACTAGGGCCCACCCTAATTACCTAATTTTAACTTCATTCCCTCTGTCAAGACCTATCTCTAAATAAGGTTACATTCTAAGGTACTTAGAGTTAGGATTTCCACGTACCTTTACGTGGGGGACACAATTCAACCGAAAACACTGGGGTACCATCCTCCAGCTCTGTACTGATTGGCTTTCTGGCATAGTGGAAAGGGTAGCAATAAGATCCAAGAGAGAAGGGCTTCAATGATGGGGCATCCAGTTAGAAAGACCATGGGCCCTCCAGGAGCTGGGGTGGCCAGGTCAACAGGGCCACCTTAATGCCCATCTGTGTGGACTGAGTGCCTTCTCCATGGACCCCCATGTGCCCTGAAACCCTGGAGCACAAACATGGTGGAGAGGGTGCTTATCTCACAAAGAAATGAGGGTTATCCTTGACAGTTATGACAGATAATTTAAAATGTTATGTTTCTTATACAGTTAAGCTTGTGAACCAAGATTTATGCCCACCGCACCTGTCGTTGACATGCCCCCCAGCAGAGCTGTCATTACTGCCTGTACCTCTTTTCACCCAGGCTCTCAATAAGCCAGATACTGATCTTGCCAGCAGCTATGTTTTCTAGGAAATGTTTATCATCGACTACTTGCTTTTTCTCTCCCATACAGATTTTTCTGTTTAATACTGCTAGAATTGATATTGGTATATTCTACACACACAAAAAAAAACCTATTGCATTTTTAAAAGAAACGGAGGGTGAACCCTAGAAAACAATCTGCCTGGTCACTTTATCTCTTTCTTTTTCTTTCTCTTCTTTTTTCAAAGAGTAAAATCTTTTATTTGATACATACCACAGATAGAGTCAAAGGGAAAAATTATCTATGGAAAAGAATATGATTTCATAATTGGAGAAGGAACTGTGTTCAGAGATGGAAAGCATACAGTAATTTTCTAGAGTGAAAAGCAATTTCCCACAAACACAAGTCATAACTTTTTATCCTGTTCACAATTTTGCAGTTTCCATATTTCCCCAGAAGAATAAACCCCAATTTCCTGACCTTGCTTTAAAAGTTAGTTTTGGGAAACCTGCCACTCAGCTGGCCCACAGTCATTGATTTACAGGAGGAAGCCTCATCTTGCAGCAAATCAATAGCTGGGGGTGCCTCAGGCCTTGGTCTCACCCCCTTTTATGTCCAATTGGTTGTGTGGTCTCAGAGGGAAAATAAAATTAGGGCCTCAATTTTGCTTATCTCATCAGAAAATGCAATTAAAAAAAACAAGGATTCATTCTTCTTCAATCATTCTTTTGTCAAATACTGAGTACCTCCTATGAGATGGGCACAGAGCCAGGTGCTGGGGATACAGTGAAGAGGATGGAGCTCCCCATCTGGGAAGACAGGCATACATGTTAAATCAAAACCTTGATAAATGCCAAGAAAGGAGGTACCAGGTGTTATATAAAGGAGTGAAAGGAAAATTTGAGCTTGTCTGAGGTTCAAGGAAGGATTCTAAGGAAGGACCCTTCATGCTGTAATCTGTAGACAAGTAGGAGTTAATCAAGCAAAGGCATAGGGAGTGAGCATTTTAGACAGAGGGTCCAACATATGCAAAACTGTGATGTGTACACTGAACACAGTGTACACAAAAGACTGAAAGATGAGTGCAGAGTGGAGCAACAAGGCTAAGAGGTAGGCATGCAGAGCCTTCCCAGCCATGAGGAGGATTTGGTCTTTATCCCAAAGCAGTGAATGGGAACTGTGGTGCCCATGTGGGGTGTGTGTGTATGTGTGTGTGTGTGTGTGTGTGTGTGTGTGTGTGTGTGTGTGTGTGTGATCATCTATCCACATCATCCCTTGGCAATAGGTGGCACTCATAAAAAGTGAGTCTCCACAAACATAGAAAACAAATTTATGGTTACCAAAGGGGAAATGGGGGGGGGAGGGAGAGAGAAATCAGGAGCTTGAGATTAACAGATACACACTACTATATATAAAATAGATAAACAACAAGGACTTACTGTAGAGCACAGGGAACTGTATTCAATATCTTGTAATAACCTGCAATGGAAAAGAATCTAAAAAAGAAGGGGTATATGTACATGTATAAATGAATCACTTTGCTGTACGTCTGAAACTAACACAACATTTTAAGTCAACTATACTTCAACAAAAAAAGACTCAGATTGATTCAACCTATGAATAAATACTTTAGGGAAAAAAGAGTGAGTCTTTAAAATTCTTTGAGATTCTAATTTTGAAGACAGGTTTTGGTTCGTGAGATCCTCACGTGTGTCCCTTAGTTCACCATCTATCACAGAGAACCAAGACTGAACCGTGATCAGTATATGAGCCCACTGCAGCTACAAGCTTGCCTGTACTGGATGATACCATCTTTATTAAAAATATAGACAAGTAGATAATTACATAGATGATCTGGAAAGATGCACATCGAAATGTCATCTCTGGATTATGGGATTTGTCAGTGAATTTCAATTTTCTTTTTTGGTACATGTCATATTCTCCAAGGTTTGGAGAGTTATTTTTTAAAGAGCTCCCTGAAAATAGAACTGAGAGTAGGTAAGTGTCAGATTCACATACAAGTCACCAGGCACACAGGGCCTTTCTACTTGGGGATTGAGTAGGATGGGATCAGGTTACCATGAGGGCTGGAGCTCCAAAGAAATACAAAGAAAGGAGGGTGCTATGGACTGAATTGTGTCTCCTCCCCCCAGTTCATATGTTGAAGCCCTAACCTCCAGAGTGGCTGTATTTGGAGTAAAGAGGTTATTCAGGTTAAATGAGGACAAAAGGGTGGTCCCTGATCTGATAGGTTTAGTGTTGCTATAAGAACAGACACCAGAGAACTTGCTGTCACTCTGCCATGTGGGGTCACAGCAAAAAGACGGCCATCTACAAGGCTTCTATCTACAAGGAGGTTGGCTCTTGCTAGAAACCGAATCTGCTGACATCTTGAAAGGGCCTCCCTCCCATTGGACTTCTCAGGCGAGTAATAAATGTTATTTAAGCCAGCCGGTCTATGGTATTTTGTTATGGCACCTAAGCTGACTGAGACAAAGAGGGTTAAACTCCATGGTGGCACCCCCTCTGGGAAGACTTCACAGAGAAGGAGAAATGTAAGTTGCACCTTGTTCGATGTCATTACATTTCAAGTTATCTATGTTCTTTTTATGAAGAAAAATCATGTCACCATCCAACCAATAAAACAAAAACCAAAAAAACCAATAGATCCCAGTAAGAAGTACTTAAAGCATAGTAAATGTGTCCTAATGTGTATCCATGTGTAGATAATGCTTAGAGGGACAGAAACACTGGCCCCAAATAAGATTTGAGCCAAGTTCTCTATCCACTGAGACTGAAAGAAACAGGGATTTTGCACTGCACTCTATGCTGAGGGATCTTGGCACCCAGACACCTAGAGGACTTCATTCAGTGAGTAGGGCAACATTACAGGGGTAGCACAGACATAAGAGGGGACTCTTGTCCAGGCAGAAGCAGAGAGCGTCTCAGAGGAAGTGGGGTTAAAACCAAATTCTGAAGAATGGATAGGAGTTCACCAAGTAGATGAGGGGAGAGAGAGAGAGAGAGAGAGAGAGAGAGAGAGAGAGAGAAGAAGAGAGGAGGAAAGAGAAAGGGGTCTCTTACAAGCGCATGAAGGCAGGAACTGTATCTTCTTGTTTTCTGTGCCTGGTACATTAGCTGATGCTAAAAAACAGTTTGTAGAGTGAATGGGTAGAGGGACACGGAGGGCAGAGGAGGCAGTATGTGCAAAGGCACTGGGGCCAGAAGCGGCATAAGATGTTTGAAAAATTCCAAGCTGTCTGATATTGTTGGAGCTGTGGAAAGTGGGGGTGGGGTGGTGTGGAGGGTGGGAGGGAGGCCAGGGAAGAAGGGAGTGGAGCACAGAGGAGACAGGGTTGGAGAGGTCAACAGGGGCTAGGTCATGCAGGGCCTTGTACGTTGCACTTGGAAGTCTGGACTTGGTTCTGTGGGCAATGGCATCATAGATTTGTCGGCAGGTGGCCGAATCAGGGTAGTGACCCAGGTCTCGGGATCCTAGCCCAGGTTCCCCCCATTTCCACCCAACACCTTTCTCTTTACCCACCTTTACCTGTGACTTTGCAGGGAGGTGCCTGCCACCAGAGGCCGGAAGGCAGGGCCAGGCAAGGACATATATCCAGGCAGGTTTTCCAATGTCTGGTCCTCAGACAGAGCTGAAAGTTGTAAGCTGTTTTCTCTTTCTTTTTCCCTCTGCCCCTTTTCCTCAGACCCAGTGTCCCCACTGCTCACTGCGCCGACACCCGTGCAAGCTGCTCTCTGACTGGCACATAGCAGTTTGGGGGTTGATGGGTGAAAAACTGGAGAAGCTCTGAGGCCGGTCCGAGGCAGGGAGGTGAGAGGTACCTGAGAGGTACCATCTGTGACTGTAGGGAGGTTGTGTAGAGCAACAGCCAGGAGAGGAGCTGGCATTCCTGCAGCCCTGGAGGCAGCGGCAGATGCTGAGAAGAGCACGGAAGCCTGGCTGAGAGTGGGAGGCTGTTCTGAAAAAGGCAATACCACATACAGCTTTGTCAAGTACGTTGAGTGAGAAGGAAAGTCTTACCTGTCTGCCTCTGTTCCACCCCCGCCCCCATGCACCAGCCACCATCCATAGCCAGCTTCTGCCTTCACCTTCCGATCCCAGACTGGCAGAAACAGTGATAGGAAAGTTCCCACCATACATGCCCCACACAGTGTGAAAACCCCAGCCCTGTTGCTAGGCCATGTGGTGCCTTCTGCAAACTAGTTAAAGACACCCATTCTCTAGACCCTACAGCTGCCTGCTGTGAACAACCCTTGTCGCCACTTTTGCCTGTCCCCCAGTGCTCTCCAATAAGTCCCCTGTCCAAAGGAGACACTCTCGGGAAATCCCAAGGTCCAAGAATAAAACAAGGCAGGTACATTT
The DNA here is from genome assembly GCF_008692025.1 of Phocoena sinus. Taxonomy (NCBI): domain Eukaryota; kingdom Metazoa; phylum Chordata; class Mammalia; order Artiodactyla; family Phocoenidae; genus Phocoena; species Phocoena sinus. The sequence continues at coordinate 75,139,038 of NC_045767.1, forward strand.
TTAAAGTGCATTTTCAAGACTGTACTTCAGTTACATGTGAAACAGAAGCCCAAATCAAAGATGCTGTAGCCCCTCTCCCTTCATCTCTGTCATGAGTCATCCTGGTATCTGAGCCCCCAGGACGAGGCCCCAGATGCTTCCATGGGACTCATTCTCTGCATGCTACAGATGGTTCTGGCTTTGTACATATTTCATCTGTCTGATTGTGTGTGGTTTGGGGCGAATGAAAGCAAAGTGATTTTTTTGTCTCCAGCTTTGCTTTCAATATTTAGAGACTGTATTTCCACCAGAGCCTCCGAGATGTAACTAAATGCAAACAATCCCTGCCAATGTGCAGTCGAGCCTTCTGCAGGGAGGGGGGCTCGAGGTTGTAGATTCCCATTAGCACATTGACATCTCATCCTCTCTTCTCCCCAATGGGCTCTTGTATGAAGCTGAAATGCCAAGTTCTTTCCCCAGAGAAATGTTTCCCTCCCACAGTACATTTCGATCAGACGTGTCACATGTCCCCAACCGTAACCAACTATCTCTCCACCAGCCTCCTGTATGGTATAACTGACATCAGATGAGCTCATCACATGCAGAAATGCTGGGGCCATAGATCTTTCAAAAGATTAAACGAGGCACCAAATCAGGCACCAAAGTGGGGATTAGAAAGTACGGTGAATGACAGAGACAAAGGCTGTTCAGATTCCCTGCAAGATTAAGAAACTATCAGAAAGGGCCAGACGTTCTGTAATTGGGCCGGGCCTATCTCATTCAGATCTCTGAAGGTGTTTATCAGTCCCTTTGTGTCTCCCAAGGAGATTAAAAAAAGGGCAGTAGAATAGAAATAGTCATTTCGGATATTTTTATTTCCACATATATCTCCTCTGAAGCAGTCAGATCTCATCGTGTCACTATACTGCTTATAATCTGATGGCTCCGGGGCTCACAGAAAATAGCACACATTTCTTAGCATGAAAGACTCCTCCAAACCCATCTCATTGCACTTGCCTTGTCTCCTTGCTGGTTGCTCACTTGTGCTTGAATTATATTTGACTCCTTGGGACTCTCGTGCATCCTAACACCACATGTCTTTGCTTATGCTGTTTGCAATGCCATTCCACAAGTCGTGTCCATGGTCTTCTCCAGCTCATCCTGCAGGAGCTCCCTCCAGGAGAAACTCCCGTGTGGGAGAATTTGTACTTGCACATCTGCCTTACAAAAATCTTCATCAGTTCCCTTATTATAACATTGTCAGATGGTATGGTTACCCTTTGCTCACACATCTGCTCCCTTCCTGGACTCTGAGCTCCCGTCTTGATATCTGAGCCTATTCTTCTTTTTTAAAAAAATTTATTTATTTTATTTTTGGCTGCATTGGGTTGGGTCTTCGTTGCTGCACATGGGCTTTCTGTAGCTGCGGCGAGCGGGGGCTACTCTTCGTTGCGGTGCGCGGGCTTCTCATTGCGGTGGCTTGTCTTGCTGCGGAGCATGGGCTGTAGGCGTGGTGGCTTCAGTAGTTGTGGCACACGGGCCCAGTAGTTGTGGCTCGCGGGCTCTAGAGTGCAGGCTCAGTAGTTGTGGCGCACGGGCTTAGTTGCTCCACAGCATGCGGGATCTTCCTTCCCGGACCAGGGCTTGAACCTGTGTCCCCTGCATTGGCAGGCAGAGTCTTAACCGCTGCACCACCAGGGAAGCTCATGAGCCTATTCTTCTTTGAAACCCTGGCTCTTAGCAGGCGGTCTATGAATATTTGCTGGATTGAATGGAATGGAGTGGAATTACATTTCAAAGAAGAGATGGAATGCCCAATCTGTATGTGACTGGTAAGACCCAGTGGAATGTTCTAGCAGGGTTTAGAGTAGGTTTACATTGTTACATAAGTAACTCTGATGAGGAAATTCATTGCAGAACTCTTAAGGAAACAAAACTATAATATTTTACTTGAATATTTACTTGTATTATTCATTCATCCAACTACTGCTTATTTAAGGTATGCTACAATGTTCTAGATACCAGGGATTCAGCAGTGAACCAAACAGATAAAAACTCCTGCCCTCCTGGGACATATATTTTAGAACTCAGAGTGCAGTGGTTAGGGTAGGCTCTGGATTCAATTTCTAGCTTGGTCACTTACTAGCTGTGTAAAATTACTTAACCTTTCAGTGTCTCAGTTTCCTCATCTGTAAAATGGTGATAGATAATAGTGTCTATGCACAGGGTTGTTGCAGAGATAAATAAGTTAATACACGTTAATACACTTAGAAAAATGCCCAGCGTATAGTATACATCCAACAAGTGTTAGTTATTATTATCGAATAGTTCATTTTACAGCTGAGAAAGCAGAGGTACAGACTCCACATTGGATGGTTGCTCTACTCTCTCACTCAGGTGCCCCCAGAAGAAATCAGCCTGTAAATACCTGTTTTCCCTCTGTCACTTTCCTGGAACTGCCCCCTCCATTCCACTCTGGGTCCTCACCCTTTTCCTTGATTAACACTTACATGTCCTTAAGGTCTTAGTTTAGAATCATTCTGCCTGGAATGTCCACGAATATAGAAATCAGAGCTATTGGAGTAAAATGAAGTCGGGTTCACTGCGGAGTGTCCATCCAGATACATATACTGACATTATATTTAGAGGTGGATTATTCAGAGCTCTCTACCGTGCATCAATCTCATTGCTCAACTTCATGTTCTCCAGAGAGAGCCAATGGGAGATTCTGGGCAGTTTCGGTAGGAACGAAAATCACCTCTCTGAAGTACTCAGCGTAGGGTCCTGTCACTTCCTACCTGTGTGATCTTGAGCAAGTTATCGTTTCTCCCTATCTTAGCTTTATCATCTGAGAAAGGGGAGCTGGTTGCACAGATAACTGCCTATCTAAGTCAAAGTGAGAATTAAATGGGGGCAATTATGCAAAGCCTTCAGTACAGTGCCTGCAGTATAGGAAGCATTCCATAAATAACAACAATTCTTATTCTTATTTTTCAATGAATCGAATTGCCGCCTTATCCAATCACTTGACTCCATGGTATGTTACTTAAATGCCAACTCTGGAAAGGAGCAAGCATTGCAGCAAATATTCTCCTGAATGTGAATTGCTTCCTTAATCATCATAAAGGACTTTGCACAACACACAAATCTAGTGCCTTGTACCCCCAATCCCTTTCTTCTTCCCTTCAATAAACACTTTTTGAGGATATTGGTAGAGATCGGCCAGGTTTCCTGCAGTAACAGTCTCTAAATCTAGTTTAAAACACCGAAGGTTTCTTTCTTGTTCATGCTGTGTGCCCACGGAGGGCTGGCAAGGGAACTCGGCTCACTGAAGTCACTCAGTGACCCTGGGGACCGGGCAGCCATCATCTGAAATATTCTTGTTGTTCGTGGCCAGAGGGAAAAGAGAGAGCCGTGGATGTTTTCAAACCAGCAGATAAGTGCCTCAGCCTGGAAGTGGCCCTCAACACTGTGTCCGCCACTCACTAAGCACCGGTCACCTGCCCACTCACGCCCAAGGGAGCCAGCGGTGCAATTCCAGAAGCGGGGTGGGATCCCAGTGCAATTCCAGGAAGGCCACGTTTGACTAGGATGACAATTCCGAGATACCAACCATGTGCGAAGCACTCCGATGGCCCAGTTGAAGATAGGATGATACGTAAATTGTACCCTTGCTCCTCAGGTGACCTACAATCTGGCAGGAGAGATAAGGGACAGCAGAAGGCAGAATAAGACAGATACTACTTCTGAGCTTCCAGCCGCATTCCACCGAGCCTAGAGGACGAGCAGAGTGATTAATTCTCACAGCACTGCCGGGGACCCAGAAATTCATTACCAGGGGCCTGGCAGGGACTGCAGAGATGTTATCTGGGAGAAGAGAACCGGGGTAGTAATAGCTCATCATTTTTAAAGTTCTAGTGAGGGCTGTCATCATCAACCCCATCATTTATTTAAGCATCTATATGTCTGTGTGATGGGCCAAGCAAGCAGCAGATGTGGTCCTGCCCTCTTGGAGAGCTTGGGAACTAGGGAGCCTCAGGCAGACCGTCCATGGGGGAGGGGCGGGGAATAGGGGGTGGGAATCGGGGATAGGGAATGACACGCACCGGGACATGCTCTCATTCCATCTCACACATGATTCAGCTTTTCAATCATAGTTACTGGGCACTAATTTGGTGGAGAAGACAGGGAAGACGATTGGGGAAACAGAGAAAGATGTGGAAGCCTGGGTCTTACCTTCAAGGTGTTTATGAAGTATTTAGAAAGATAACACTGAGATGCAGGGGAAATAGCACAAAATATAGTAGATGGGACTTCCCTGGCGATCCACTGGTTAAGACTCCACGCTGCCAGTGCAGGGTGCGGGTTCAATCCCTGGTCGGGGAACTAAGGTCCTGCGTGCGGTGCAGGAGCTCTAATATATATATATGAGAGACTAGTGCCTAAATGAGGGATTCAGACCTGTTCTATAGCGTCTGAGGAGAGAAAGAAAGCTCCTCCGGTGAGAGTCTGGGGGCACAAGCAGAGGAGGCAGACTCCCTCTGCCCTGAAGATGGGTACGTTTTTGGTTGATGGGGAAAAGAGACGGCATGGGCAATGGTAAGTGAAAAGTGGTTAGGAAGGACGGTGAAAAGTCCAAGTAGGGTTTCGCCCAAAGAGGGGCTTTGTGTAGATGAGCGGTAGTCAGAAAGGAAGGGAGGCTGCAGGCATGTGGTAGCTTCCAGGGCTGAATTATCCACAGGGCAGTGGGAGTTCTTTGAAAAGACGCAAACTAATATTTATGAAGCATCAACCATTCAAGGTCAAGTTCTGTGTTAGACACCTCACATCTATTAGTGTATTTTATCTTCGCACCAATTTTCAGAGGTTAGCAGGTGTATCGATGAGGGAACAAGCTCAGAGAGCACCTGGGAATAAGGGGCAGGGCTGAGGATCACGCCCGGGACTTCGTGGCATTGAACTCTGTGCCTCTCCTATCACGCTGCCCTGATGATTCATCCAGACAGTGGCGTGGGACTGTCAGGAAGTTACACGGCACGCTAAGATCAAGCAAACTGTGGCAGCAAGAGACATTAGTGGCAGGGAGATTGATAAGGAGGCAATTATGCAAATCAAAATTTGGGTAAGGGCCTGAATTGAGATAATGACGGGGAAATGGGTGTGACCGTGAGCTGAGGGGAAGTCACAAGAAAGTGCCACATTGGGAAGAAAGATGGTGATGTGTAGACACATGAATTTGAAGAAGACAGAGGGCCAGCTTGTTATTTGGTGTTATGAGACCAGATGAATGATGTGTTTATGGATAGATGCACAGACACTGAGGCCTGAGGCAAGCTACTTCACCTCCATAAGCCTCAGTTTCCCCCTCTCTCAGGATTACTGTAAGGGTCAATGAGGGAGAGCATGCAAAACATTGAACAGTGTCCAAGAAGCCATCAGAGCATCTGAGTAGTGGTAGCTGATACTTTATTAGAAAGAGAGGTGTCAGGGTTTACGAGTGTGCCTCCTTTCCCACAGTGAGTTGCCTGGTGGGCTCTGGAAACTGCCTACAGCTTCCATCATGACAATTTGTCTGATTGATTCTCTTGAGTTTGCCCATTTGGACAGTACACCTGCCCTTCTGCATCCCCACATCCATGGGGGTCCACCATGGTTTGGGGGGAGGCTGACCTGCCCTGAAGTGTGGTGAGCTTGGGGTGTCTGGGTCTCCTAAATGAGAAAGAAATGGACCAACCTGCCTAATCCCCTGTGCTTATGGAACTGGCTAAGCCTCTTCTGTACATCACCAAAAGATACTCTCTTTACGTGGAGTCACTGCATGTACTATACCAGGTGAGTGTTTGAGAAAAGAGACCCTCAACCCCAAACCACTATCCCCACAAGGTCACATAAACACTCCCCGTTCTTATCAGACAGCAATGTGCAGAGAGAATTTCATAAACAAACTTGGATGTGCAATGAAAAAAGTCCCCACGCTAGGCAGACAATCAAATTTCTACATCTTAAAAGCCCCGGTGAAATACATACATAGTAACCAGGTTTGTCCTCATGAAAGTCATCCTGCCACCCTCCGGCTCATCCTAAAAAGATCTATATTAAAAGTCAGCGTCATCGTGTCCATAAAAGATTGAAGCAAAAAAATGTAATGTTGAGTGTGATTCTTGCAGAGCCTAAGGCAACCTTAGCACAAGGCAAGGCTCCCAGGAATGCCAGGGTAACCAAAGCCAGCTAGTTATTTAATAAAGTCAAGGAGTACCTGAAACCGTGTACTTGTATGTAACTCATTAGAGACTGAAGGACAATCAGAAAAGCATAGCTGAAGTTTTCACTGTTCTGTTAACACTCTCATCACCCGCCCCCCCAGCCCCAAACAAGTCTTGAGGATCTAAGTATTCCCAGCTTTGATATTTATTTTATCCATACATGCCTGCCTGTTTCATCAAAATCAGACATCAGTTGCCAGTGACGACTCCTGTTGTCACAGTCACCTGGCTTTCTCTCTTGCTTTCTCTGCTTGTCCCCTTCATTAAAGCCAGTTTGAATTTCAGTCCCCAGGCCTGAGAGAGTTCTTGTAATTGGGTAAATTGACACAGAGTGAGTTGGTAACTTCGCTCACGGTGGTTACCTTCTTGACCTCTCAACAGGCCCACCTTGAGAAGAGGTTCAGGGACACCTGCCGTGGGGCCCATCTGTCATGGGCAGAAGCAGATGGCGTGGCCTCATGGGATAACATTTGCAGGATTGTGCAAACAAGTGTAGCGGTTGATGGCGTGATATGGTCCCCGTGGAAGTCCCAGCCTCGTGGAATATAAAAGCTAGAACAAACTGGAGACCTATTTAGTGACAGAGGAAGATACTGGGGCCAAGAGAGTCGCAATGACCTGTCAATCAAAGCTCAACTTCTAAAAGCCTCAATTCCCTCATCTAGGAAATGGTGGGACTGAAATAAGAATGCAATGAGATCACTTGTAAATTCCACATGTAAGGACTTCTCTTCCCTCTAAAGCATCACCTGGTCCTGCCTGCATCCTAGAGCCTGATGCAGAGATGTTAGTATCCCAGGTCCCCCATTGCCTCCTCTTCGGGGGTCATTCAGTGCTACCTACCACCTCTCCTGCATCCCCTTGCTCTTCTTTTCCGTGAGGTAGAGGAGATATCTGTGTGGTAGAGGGTGGGGTCCAGTGAGCCTGGACGGAACCCACGTGCCCCAACTGGGGCCTGTCTGTAATCAGGGAAGACCTGGACCAGCTGCTCTAAGAGGGCATCAAGGTGCTGGCAGCACCCAGCACTCGCTCTCAGGGTCCCTCTTCCACACTCCCCTCCCCCTGACATTTGCTGTGTGCTCTCCTCAAACCAAAAGGCCCCCCTGCCTTCTTCAAACATGAGGAGTGGGCTTGGCAAGGGTAAAAGTGAGTTCGGGGAGGCCAAGTGACATGAGGGGAAGATGGGTGTTTTATTCCTTCAGTGTTGGGGGCTGACTTTTTAGAAAGAGGAGGCCTGTACCTCAGAGCTGCTGATAAGGTCACTTATGCAAATTTCAGTTTCTGCAGTGGCTCAGGTGTGCCACAGATCAGAGCTCACACCAAAGCCCCCCACCTCGTGGCTGAGCCTCCCATCCCCGGTTCCAAGGGCTGAGCTGACTGTTCGTCCCCCTCCTACTTGACCACAGGCAGGGATGAAGCCACATCCTGAGTTCTTGTGCCTCTGTGCTGGCTACAGCCTCATCTCCAGCCTGTAGAAGCAGTGGAGATCTTTCTGGATGAGATACCCTCACACAGCCTAGGTCACATGGGACAGTGAGGGAGACCCTTCTCTTAGCTCCGTCTTAATTTGTAATGATTAACTTAGAACAAGATGGAGAAACAGCCACTGGTCCCTTCATCCCAATCCTTGCAGTGTCCAAGGACTGTGTCACAGGCACAGCTCTCTGGCCCGCAGCCTTTCATCTCGGTCCCAGCTGTGTGGGTCTACACAGTCCAATGGGCACATCAGCTTTGGTTGTGGACTCAAAGCCCCTCCCCTCGGGGCATTTCTGTCAGGTGCTGCCATCAGCCCTGAGATAGGGAAGTGGGAGAGGGTTACACTTTACCCTCTGACTTGCTTGTGGAACCATGGGAAACTCCATAAGGTTTGACTAAAACCCTGGGTTACAGTGAGTAAAAACAGGACAAAATATTTGGATTTGAGATTACCACAGGAAATCTCTGACCCGGAGCTGCCCATAATTCTCCCAACCTGGCTGCTTTCCCAGAGGGTCTCTCTGAGTTATCAGTGGGACCTGGGCTTCCAGAACTAGGACAGGGAGAACTCATAATTTTTCCTTGTCACTTTTGCCCATAATCATCATCACGCTAGCCAGACTGGATTGAGGAAATAAGCCAAGATAAGGGGAGAAAATTAGCGTGGGCCATGAGGCAGGGGTCCATTTTTTTCTTGGGGCATCAGATGGGAACATCATCTTCTCCCTTCAGGAAGCCCTCCACCCTTTTACCTATACATCCTCTCTCACTTCTGACTGTCACAACCTTCCAAGGCATGCTCTAAAGCAGAGAAGAAAAGAAAACTTTACACCAACCTTGAAAGGACTGTAATTCTGAGATTCGAGGAGAGAGTGCCAAGATACCTCTGTTAATTAAACTCATTTTGACTGTAATTTATTCCTTATCCACTTCCTAAGGTGTTATTGACAGCTTCCAACAAAAGATGCAGATATAAGAGAGCAAAAATTCAATCAGAATTCAATGAGACCCTAACATGTGCAAGGTACGGGGTTGAGGGGAGTTCATCTTCGTGCAGAGAGCAGGGGCTTTGGAATAGCTTATAGCTGTGTAATGTGGGCAACTTATTCAATATCTTTGAGTATCAGTTTCCTCTTCTGTAAAACAAAGTTGATAATCACAGCACCTACTTCACAGGACTGTTGTATGGATTTAAGTATATGTGAAGTGAATGTAAAGTACAGTCTCTGACAATTAACTGAGCACTTAATACACAGTAACTACTGCTGTGATTATTTCTGAACCAGGAAAGAAAATGATGGTGGGGACGTTGTCCCTGCTCCATGGGAGAGACAGAGGTGGGGAAGGAGTTGAGGTATTTGGAGAGAAGCACACAGGGTGCCCAGTGAGTAGGGTATGAGCAATAGGAAGAAGGAAGTAGGTAGAAGAAGGATGTAGGTGGGAAGAAGGAAGTAGGTGGGAAGAAGGATGTAGGTGGGAAGAAGGATGTAGGTGGGAAGAAGGAAGTAGGTGGGAAGAAGGACGTAGGTGGGAAGAAGGAAGTAGGCTACCTCAGTACAAGGTCTATCTTTGAATTTATCCTGTCAGCCATGAAAAGCCACTGAAGCCACTTGACAATTTAGAAAGATCATGTTGATAATAATGTCGAGAATGGATTAAAGTAGGAAGAGCCAGGAGGCAGTTATGGACCTGCCGTAAGACATGAGGTAGAGAGAAAATAACATTTTTAGGACCTTCGCAGTGGAGAGGGAAAGTCAGGGACAGAGTCCAAGGCTTCTGGCTTGTGTTATGTGGGATGCTTCACTAGAATGTCAGCTCCATGAAAGCAGGGATCTCGGCTTTATACACTGATGTGTCCCCATCTCTTAGAACAGTGCCTGGCACATAGTAAGTGCTCAATAAGTATTTGTTGAATGAGTGAGTGGACGAGAGTGATATTAACCAAGGAAGGAAACAGGGATTAGCGAGTTTGAGGGTGAAGTTAATGAGTTGATTCTAGGTGTTCTGAATTTAGAGTGACCTCTGGGACCTTCAAGTGAAAATGTCTCAGGTGAAAAATGGAAGTTTGGGCTTGATACTCAGGACAGAAAGCTGGGCTGGAGCAGAGTTTCGGAATCACTGGCCTAGAGAGATGGTTGAGATCATAGAAAGATGAAAGTCAACTTGGGAAAGTCTGTAGAACAGGAAGAGAAAATGGTCAAGAATGGAAACTTGGGTGAAGACTCACACCCGGGAAGGGATGGGTGGATATAGGAGGAAGAGCCCAGGGGATGGAGGAAGGATAAAGACCAGACGCAAAAGCAGGAGACAGTATAGGGTGTTGTTTTACAGACTCTGAGACGTAGCTTCAAGAGAGGAGTAGTCACGCTAGCTGCCACAGAGGGTTTGGGTAGGAAGAGGTCACAGAGGGCTACCTGATCTGGCGGTTGGGTCGTCATCAGCGAGCTTATGAGCTATAGGGATAGATGTTGGCTCTTGGGGACCAACAGAAAGGATTTCTGACCGTTTCACACTTCCTTTTTCCAAATAATCAGCAAATTATTCCAAATTGTTTTAATTAAATGCAAAACCAAATAGGCACATTCGTGCAATACGAAGGAGTGACTTCCAATTTATAATGTCCTTGCCCGGCAATAATGTCACCAATTTAAACATGAGATTAAAAAATAGAAATTTTCAAGTTCTAATAATATTGTTAGCTTTCCCACTTGGCTTCCATGTGATATTTTAGACTATTCCTGTAACTATTAAGAGTGCTCTTATCTACACAATTTGGGAGCAAGTTGTCACCTCAGAGAACTTTAAATTGGGTGTGTGCTTGCCTCTGTGTCTATGAAAACTTCATCTTTCTTAAATGTCATTTTCTGAACTTTAGATATGCAAACTTAGAGTGAAACTCCAAAATGCAATGATTTCTTTTTACAGCCATGATTAGATTTGTCTAAATCATTTGGTCAGCTCAGACAGTTGTATTAAAATTTTTCAAAAAAATGATAGAAACCAGAACATGCTATCTAAAGTATACATCCTCTCCCAATGTTTTGGAAAGCTGATGGCATGTACTTCATATGCAAGGCCCTTGTTCTCAGGACTGTTCCATATGAATAAGCAAGTACATAAACTCGACCTCTCCTAGCTCAGCTCGCTCGGCCGAGGCCTGGCCCTGAGGAAGGTTGCCCAGATTTGCAGCCTCGTGTAGGATTTGATTGATAGGGTGCAGTATTCCTGTTCATATAAATATTTTAAGTTGGAAAAAACCCTTTTGTTATTTTTCCCTCTGCCTAAGAAATACTTCTACGAACGCTTCCCATAACAGAGCCTTCAGTAACTCTGGTTTCAGTAACTCTTCCCCGGGTGACAAGGAAATAGCTTCTTGGCACTGTTGGTTTTCCACAACTGTTTTAAACATGGTGAGAGAAGATGCAGAGCCACACCACTTTAAGGCAGACAGAAAAGATCCTCATTTCCTGTAAACTGTTCATCCTTTCTCCTTGCCATTTCCAGATGTGGGAAAAATTAACAACTGCTTTAATATGGAAGCAAGTATACCCATTATACTATTGACCTCAGAGAGTCCAATTTCTTTGAAAGTTTCTGATTTCCACCCATTGTGTTATGGTGCAACCTGTAATTTGGATTTTTATCCAAGAATTGTTTCTTCTAGGAAGCCTTCTGTGACTAATTCCAGGCCATATGTCTCTTCCTTCCTGTAGTGTGTGTATGTGCACAGGTATGTGAGTACGTGTCCGTGTGTCCGTATGTGTGTGTGACTTGCCTTTCCCCCCTTTATCCTTCTGTGTTATCTTCTTTTTGTTTGTTCAGATATTTGCCTCCCCCATCCCTCTCATTAATCTGCAGAATCCTCCAGAGCAAAGATTGTATCTTCTTTTCCTTTTGTTTTCCAGTTCAAAGTATCTAGCCAGAGATTAGGCATCAGAGAAGCATTTAATCAGCGCTCTTGGAGGAAGGGATGTTAGGACAGAAAACCAGATGCCAGGATCTGGGATGGTACCCCTTCCTCCTGACTAGTACATTTTGCTCCGTGATTCTTATCCTATGCTGCTTCACAGGGGATTCATGAATCCTCTGGAATTGTAGCAAAGTGTTAGTGAAATTGTGCTTGTGTGTGTGTGTATGCCCACTTTTCTGGGGACAAAGTCTTTAGCCGTCATCAGATTCAAAGGGGTCCAAGATCCTCAAAGGCTTGAGGGATGAGCCCTCTCCCTCCCCTTGGTGCTGGCAACTGTATAGTGCAAGGACCCAGTGCTTTTCTAGAACCAGTAAAAGGTCTTCCAGACATGAGGAAGTTTACCATTAAAAGCCTGAGGGATGAGATGGAGTTGGGGAAGAAGTGTTCTGAGTTGGCCAGAGGTAAATTTGGCTGGGAGTCCTAGTAAGCACGGATCCCCCCTCCATGGTTATCAACACGACACAAACATCCAGTGTGTTTGGCATTCATCTTCTTCCTCTCCCCATCCCCAAGCTTTTACTTCTATTGGTTTTGTTTCGTTTTGTTTTGTTTGCGGTACGCGGGCCTCTCACTGTTGTGGCCTCTCGCGTTGTGGAGCACAGGCTCCGGACGCACAGGCTCAGTGGCCATGGCTTACGGTTACGGGCCCAGCCGCTCCGCGGCATGTGGGATCTTCCTGGACCGGGGCACGAACCCGCGGCCCTTGCATCGGCAGGCGGGCTCTCAACCACTGCGCCACCAGGGAAGCCCTTCTACTGGTTTTTGCATGCTGTATCCCAGTTACGAATCCTGATAGCAATGATTTCCTTAATACATTCTGGACGGTGACTGCTGACATGGAAGCAAACCCTTAGGAAGAAAAATTGGAAAAAGGGGAAAAGAAAGAGAAAGATACAAAAATATAAAGACAGACTATTAAACCGGCCCCCAAATATATATAACAATTGCATAGAGAGCCTCCTTTGTCACTTAAAGGGAAAAGAGCTCACTAACCTGGAAACAGAAAGATGAGTGATTTTTAAGTGCATGTTTCAAACAAATTATCTGAGTTCATTAGTACCAGTATTCCTAATGAACACTTAGGACTGGTGTGAATCATGTCTCTGCTGACTCCATTAGGGAACAGATGAGCGAACAGTTGAAGTGGGATCACAGAGAGAGACGCTGAGAGATCTGTGATTTAGAAGGTGGGCAGCTCTCCTCTGAGAGGTTTGAGTGTCCTCTAACTTCACACAAACGGGGCCTCCCAGGCTCAGCTGCAGAGGCAGCCTCTGGTTAAGAGATGCAGAGTCGGGTCCTTCACGGAGACTCGTAGGAAATTTGCACTGGTGGTTCGCTCATTGCCATGGCAACCACTCAAATGCAGAGGGGCACATACATTTGTTCATTTTTACAATTATTCTATTATTTATATTGAGGTATCTCTGAGAGGATGATACATTTCTGGGGAGGAGCCAGAAAAGCTATTCCTGAGACAAAAAAGACAATTAATCACAGGTGCCCCAAAGTGGAAATACATGTTTGCTAATCACTAGGGGCACCATCCCTTCCCACCTAGCCTAAAGGGAAATCTTCAATACACAGTGGGATTTTCTGCTACTCACAAAAGAGGGAAATTGGCAGGTCTCACTTATCAAACCCCGTTTTCAGCAATCGGCAGACATTTCTTCTTCTTTGCCAGATCTGTTTCTTTTTTGATCTGGAGTTTTCTCACGGTGCATGGTTCATTATACTTAATTATCTAGAATATATCACTACATCCAAAAGTAACGTGGCTTTTTGAAAACTCACCTGAGAAAACTTCTTGTTTGACTCTGAAAACGTAATGCAAAATCTAGGCTTAAAATGTAATGAATTTTGTTTTTTGACAAATCTTGCAGAATAAATGAATAAATAAACAAGCAAACACATGAACAATCAAATAAATAAATCCCCAAACCCTTTAATATTTCGTGTGGATAATTTGATATGCTTCTAATTTTTGCTGATTTGATTCCAAGGATTTAGAGTAAAAAGTATAGGAATGGGGGCAGTTCCTGTGGAGAAATAGAGAGTGAGAGAAAATTTCAATCAAGGGTGCAGAGATGTGTGGTCAAAGATATTCCTCTTAGAGCATTATTATTACAAAATTATGTGATAGACATAGCTGCATATATAATAATTTAACACATATAAAATGTAGTGCATATGTAATACATATATACTAGAACTAACTTGAAAGTTCAAAAATGGGAAATTGGTTTAATTATAGTTTATGCAAACAATAGAATATCTGCAGTCATTAGCCAGTAAGAATGATGATGTAGGCAAATTTGTTGACATAGAATAATGCCTATGATGTATTGAGTGTTTAAAAACTAAGAAAGCAAGAACAAAGGGCAGATTTAAAAAATGTGTATTTTATCATCAAATTTTGCTTTCAAAATCTTCTATGTCTACTTTGTATTTATAGAGAAAAAAATTAGAAGTAGCATTGTTGAAAGTTTAATAGTCATTATCTCTGGTGATGGGATTGTGTGTGATCTTTCTTGTTTTTTCCTCTCTTCATAGAACATGAGCAGAATAGTGATATAATTGCAGTTGTATTCTATGATTTATTAATTACCTATTATGTGTCAGAGGGAGTTGAGTAGGGATAGAACATGACTCCATAAGTAGGTGAAACTTACAACCCTGACGTTTTTTACATCATGCCCCATTCAACAGAAATGCAGTTTGCCAGTGTTAAATATGCTCTTTTTTGTGTGTCACACTCCTACTAAGTCTTCTCTTGAGATTCTTCTGAATTCTACACACTTTAAGGATTTTAAAAAGATAGCAGATCATTTGATCTCATTTAAATCAAAGATTTTAGTTCCAATAAGCAAACTACAGATGAAATGAACATATGGGTGACAGAATGGATATAAACGCAATGTCTGAAATTGACAGGAATTAGTATCCAAATCGGAGGAACTCCTAAAACCAAAACAGTAAAGGATGTGAATAGGAAGTGAGAGTTATTTTATCCCAGAGATACCCACAAACAGGTCCATAATGTAACCTGCAGAAGAATATTCCTAGAAGTAATATTATATTTTTTGGAAGTTGCAAGCAACCTAGATATTAATCAGTAGGGTTATAGATATTGTTTACGCAGTAAACAAAAGCTATGCACTAGATGTACAAACAGCAACATGAATAGACCCTAAAAACAGTGTCGAGTAAAAAAATAAGAAAAAAATGAGATCTTTAAGTCAACAGCTCTTGGTAAATTATAAGTGCAAATATAAATAAAATAATACTATGAATTTCACAAGGATATAAGCATGTTTAAAGACATAAATGTATTAGAGTGTATGTCTTTGGGAAAGGGCAATGGGAGAGAGAAGAGAATTGAAAAGAAAAATAAATGGAAAACAGCCTTTCTTTCCATTATTTTCTGAAACAGAAAGTGTGTGTATGAGAATTTCTCAAATCTTAACCAATTCAAAGGCTGAAATGTTGGGTGAAATGATATTTTGGAGGGTAAAAAAGAGTTTCGTATGTGTGAAACCTGGAAATACTCTCACATCTGATATCCAGTTTATTAGTATATCCCTTTGTCTCTTCCTTCAGACTATATACAGAATCTGCCTACTTCTTTTCACCTCCACTTCTACCATCTTAGTATAATTCATTGTCTTCTTTTGCCATAACTCATGCAATTGTCTCCAAACAGGTTTCCTTGCCTCACCAGGCCCCTTACCCAGATGTCCCTGCACCTCACCGCCCCCCCAACCCCCCCGCAAAATCAAATCTCCAAACAGAAGCCAACGTGATGTTCTAAGTGCCTCGTTCAGGTCATGCTACTGTTTAACCAAGAACCCGACAATGGTTTCCCATCTAACAGAATAACGTTTTGTTTTTTTGTTGTTGTTGTTTTTCAAATTTTTTTTTTTTTTTTGGCTGCGCCAGGTGTCATGCGGGACCTTAGCTCCCCGACCAGAGATTGAACTCGCGCCCCCTGCAGTGGAAGACCGGAGTCTTAACCACTGGACCGCCAGGGAAGTCCAATTTTTTGTATACATAGGTCTACAAGGCTCTCCATGACCTAGAACTGCCCCCATCCCCAGCACACCTCTACGACTTCAAATCCCATGTCAGGACCTTTGTATTTGCCACTTCCTCAGCCCAGCCCGGAACCCTAATCCCTGCTCAAGGTCACCTCCTCAGAGCGGTCTTCCCTGATCGCCCTGTCTAAAATAGCAAAGCCACTTTTCTCCTTTCCATCTAACCTCTTTACCTGTTTAATTTTTTTTTTATGACATTAATTATCACACAGCAGAGTATTTGTCACCAGATGCACTTACCCCACTAGAAAGAGAGTGCCTTGAGGATAGGGACATCCTTTGATGTCCGAGTCAGTTTCCAGTGCCCTGAATGAATCACTGAATGAAAGAATGAAGAAAATGAGGTGGAAGAGAGAGAGATAGAGACAGGCAGACAGAGAAAGAGAGAGAAGAGAGACCTGCTCTCTGTTGGAGCCACCATGCTTGAAGTAAGAATGATTCTTTTGGACTAATCCTTCTCTTACTCCTTCCCTTTCTGACTTCCTCCCTGGATTTCTTTCTTTCTTTCTTTTTTAACATCTTTATTGGTGTATAATTGCTTTACCATGGTGTGTTAGTTTCTGCTGTATAACAAAGTGAGTCAGCTTTATATATACATATATCCCCATATCTCCTCCCTCTTGCATCTCACCCTCACCCTCCCTATCCCACCCCTCTAGGTGGTCACAAAGCACTGAACTGATCTCCCTGTGCTATGTGGCTGCTTTCCACTAGCTATCTATTTTACATTTGGTAGTGTATATATGTCCATGCCACTCTCTCACTTTGTCCCAGCTTACCCTTCCCCCTCCCCGTGTCCTCAAGTCCATTCTCTACGTCTGCGTCTTTATTCCTGTCCTCCCCTAGGTTCTTCAGAACCATTTTTTTTTTAGATTCCATATATATGGTATTTGTTTTTCTCTTTCTGACTTGCTTCACTCTGTATGACAGACTCTAGGTCCATCCACCTCACTGCAAATAACTCAATTTCCTTTCATTTTATGGCTGAGTAATATTCCATTGTATATATGTGCCACATCTTCTTTATCCATTCATCTATCAGTGGACACTTAGGTTGCTTCCATGTCCTGGCTATTGTGAATAGAGCTGCAATGGACATTGTGGTACATGACTTTTTGAATTATGGTTTTCTCAGGGCATATGCCCAGTAGTGGGATTGCTGGGTCATATGGTAGTTCTATTTTTAGTTATTTAAGGAACCTCCATACTATTCTGCATAGTGGCTGTATCAATTTACATTCCTACCAACAGTGCAAGAGGGTTCCCTTTTCTCCACACCCTCTCCAGCAAGTATTGTTTGTAGATTTTTTGATGATGGCCATTCTGACTGGTGTGAGGTGATACCTCATTATAGTTTTGATTTGCAGTTCTCTAATGATTCGTGATGTTTAGCGTCCTTTCATGTGTTTGTTGACAATCTGTATGTCTTCTTTGAAGAAATGTCTATTTAGGTCTTCTGCCCATTTTTGGATTGGGTTGTCTGTTTTTTGATATTGAGCTGCATGAGCTGCTTGTAAATTTTGGAGATTAACTCTTTGTCAGTTGCTTCATTTGCAAATATTTTCTCCCATTCTGAGGGTTGTCTTTTCATCTTGTTTATGGTTTCCTTTGTGTGCAAAAGCTTTTAAGTTTCATTAGGTCCCATTTGTTTATTTTTGTTGTTATTTCTATTTCTCTGGGAGGTGGGTCAAAAAGGATCTTGGTGTGATTTATGTCATAGAGTGTTCTGCCTATGTTTTCCTCTAAGAGTTTTATAGTGCCTGGCATTACATTTAGCTCTTTAAGCCATTTTGAGTTTATTTTTGTGTATGGTGCTAGGGAGTGTTCTAATTTCATTCTTTTACAGGTAGCTGTCCAGTTTTCCCAGCACCACTTACCGAAGAGGCTGTCTTTTCTCCGTATATTCTTGCCTCCTTTATCAAAAATAAGGTGACCATATATGCATGGGTTTATCTCTGAGCTTTCTATCCTGTTCCATTGATCTGTCTTTCTGTTTTTGTGCCAGTAATCAAGCCATACTGTCTTGATTACTGTAGCTTTGTAGTATAGTCTGAGGTCAAGGAGTCTGATTCCTCCAGCTCCATTCTTTTCCCTCAAGACTGCTTTGGCTATTCGGAGTCTTTTGTGTCTCCATATAAATTTTAAGATTTTTTGTTCTAGTTCTGTAAAAAATGCCACTGGTAATTTGATAGGGATTGCATTGAATCTGTAGATTGCTTTGGGTAGTATAGTCATTTTCACAATGTTGATTCTTCCAATCCAAGAACATGGTATGTCTCTCCATCTCTTTGTATCATCCTTAATTTCTTTCATCAGTGTCTTATAGTTTTCTGCATACAGGTCTTTTGTCTCCTTAGGTAGGTTTATACCTAGGTATTTTATTCTCTTTGTTGCAGTGGCAAATGGGAGTGTTTCCTTAATTTCTCTTTCAGATTTTTCATCATTAGTGCATAGGAATGCAAGAGATTTCTGTGCATTACTTTTGTATTCTACTACTTTACCAAATTCATTATTTAGCTCTAGTAGTTTTCTGGTAGCATCTTTAGGATTCTCTATGTACAGGATCATTTCATCTGCAAACAGTGACAACGTTACTTCTTCTTTTCCGATTTGGATTCCTTTATTACTTTTTATTTTCTGATTGCTGTGGCTAAAACTTTCAAAACTGTGTTGAATAATAATGGTGAGAGTGGGCAACCTTGTCTTCTTTCTGATCTTAGATGAAATGGTTTCAGTTTTTGACCATTGAGAACGATGTTGGCTGTGGGTTTGTCATATATGGCCTTTATTATATTGAGGAAAGTTCCCTCTATGACTACTTTCTGGAGGGTTTTTATCATAAATTGGCATTGAATTTTGTCAAAATCTTTTTCTGCATCTATTGAGATGATCATATGGTTTTTCTCCTTCATTTTGTTAATATGGTTTATCACATTGATTGATTTGTGTATATTGAAGAATCCTTGCATTCCTGGGATAAACCCCACTTGATCATGGTGTATGATCCTTTTAATGTGCTGTTGGATTCTGTTTGCTAGTATTTTGTTGAGGTTTTTTTGCATCTATGTTCATCAGTGATATTGGCCTGTAGTTTTCTTTCTTTGTGACATCTTTGTCTGGTTTTGGTATCAGGGTGATGGTGGCTTCATAGAATGAGTTTGGGAGTGTTCCTCCCTCTGCTATATTTCGGAAGAGTTTGAGAAGGATAAGTGTTAGCTCTTCTCAAAATGTTTGATTGATCGCCTGTGAAGCCATCTGGTCCTGGGCTTTTGTTTGTTGGAAGATTGTTAATCACAGTTTCAATTTCAGTGCTTGTGATTGGTCTGTTATATTTTCTATTTCTTCCTGGTTCAGTCTCAGAAGGTTGTGCTTTTCTTAGAATTTGTCCATTTCTTCCAGGTTGTCCACTTTATTGGCATATAGTTGCTTGTAGTAATCTCTCATGATCCTTTGTATTTCTGCAGTGTCAGCTGTTACTTCTCTGTTTTCATTTATAATTCTATAGATTTGATCTTCTCCCTTTTTCTATTGATGAGTCTGGCTAATGGTGTATCAATTTTGTTTATCTTCTTAAAGAAGATAAACAGCTTTTGGTATTATTGATCTTTGTTATTGTTTCCTTCATTTCTTTTTCATTTATTTCTGATCTGATCTTTATGATTTCTTTCCTTCTGTTGACTTTGGGGTTTTTTTGCTCTTCTTTCTCTAATTGCTTTAGGTGTAAGGTTAGGTTGTTTATTTGAGATGGGTCTTGTTTCTTGAGGTAGGTTTATATTGCTATAAACTTCACTCTTAGAACTGCTTTTGCTGCATCCCATAAGTTTTGGGTCGTCGTGTTTTCATTGTCATTTATTTCTAGGTATTTTTTGATTTCTTCTCTGATTTCTTCAGTGACCTCTTGGTTATTTAGTAGTGTACTGTTTAGTCTCCATGTGTTGGTATTTTTTACAGATTTTTTTTCCCTGTGATTGATATCTAGTCTCATAATATTGTGGTCAGAAAGGATGCTAGATACAATTTCAATTTTCTTAAATTTACCAAGGCTTGATTTGTGACCCAAGATATGATCTATCCTGGAGAATGTTCCACGAGCACTTGAGAAGAAAGTGTATTCTGTTGTATTTGGATGGAATGCCCTAAAAATATCAATTAAGTCCATCTTGTTTAATGTATCATTTAAAGCTTGTGTTTCCTTATTTATTTTCAGTTTGGATGATCTGTCCATTGGTGAAAGTGGGGTGTTAAAGTCCCCTGCTGTGATTGTGCTACTGTTGATTTCCCCTTTTATGGCTGTTAGCATTTACCTTATGCACTGAGGTGCTCCTATGTTGGGTGCATAAATATTTACAATTGTTATATCTTCTTGGATTGATCCCTTGATCATTATGTAGCGTCCTTGTTTGTCTCTTGTAATAGTCTTTATTTTAAAGTCTATTTTATCTGATATGAGAATTGCTACTCCAGCTTTCTTTTGATTTCCATTTGCATGGAAAATCTTTTTCCATCCCCTCACTTTCAGCCTGTATGTGTCCCTAGGTCTGAAGTGGGTCTCTTGTACACAGCATATATACGGGTCTTGTTTTTTTTAATCCATTCATCCAGTCTATGTCTCTTGGTTGGAGCATTTAATCCATTTACATTTAAGGTAATTATCGATATGTATGTTCCTATTAGCATTTTCTTAATTGTTTTGGGTTTGTTATTGTAGGTCTTTTCCTTCCCGTGTGTTTCCTGCCTAGAGAAGTTCCTTTAGCAGTTGTTGTGAAGCTGATTTAGTGGTGCTGAATCCTCTTAGCTTTTACTTGTCTCTAAATGTTCCCATTTCTCTGTCAAATCTGAATGAGATGCTTCCTGGGTAGAATAATCTTGGTTGTACGTTTGTCCCTTTCATCACTTTAAATATGTCTGCCACACCCTTCTGGCTTGCAGAGTTTCTGATCTCTTTCTGAAAGATCAGCTGTTAACCTTATGGGGATTCCTTTGTATGTTATTTGTTGTTTTTCCCTTGTTGCTTGTAATATTTTTTCTTTGTATTTAATTTTTGATAGTTTGATTAATATGTGTCTTGGCATGTTTCTCCTTGGACTTATCCTGTACTTATCCTGCACTTATCCTGCACTTCCTGGACTTGATTGACTATTTCCTTTCCCATATTAGGGAAGTTTTCAACTATAGTCTCTTCAAATATTTTCTCAGTCCCTTTCTTTTTCTCTTCTTCTGGGACCCCTATAATTCGAATGTTGGTGCATTTAATGTTGTCCCAGAGGTCTTTTAGACTGTCCTCAATTCTTTTCATTCTTTTTTCTTTATTCTGCTCTGTGGTAGTTATTTCCACTATTTTATCTTCCAGGTCACTTATCCATTCTTCTGCCTCAGTTATTCTGCTATTGATTCCTTCTAGAGAATTTTTAATTTCATTTATTGTGTTGTTCATCATTGTTTGTTTGGTCGTTAGTTCTTCTAGGTTCTTGTTAAACGTTTCTTGTATTTTCTCCATTCTATTTCCAAGATTTTGGATCATCTTTACTATCATTATTCTGAATTCTTTTTCAAGTAGACTGCCTATTTCCTCTTCATTTGTTTGGTCTGGTGGGTTTTTATCTTGCTCCTTCATCTGCTGTGTTTTTCTCTGTCTTCTCATTTTGCTTAACTTACTGTGTTTGGGGTCTCCTTTCTGCTGGCTGCAGTTTCATAATTCCTGTTGTTTTTGGTGTCTGCCCCCAGTGGTTAAGGTTGGTTCAGTTGGTTGTGTAGGCTTCCTGGTGGAGGGGGCTGGTGCCTGTGTTCTGGTGGATGAGGCTGGATCTTGTCTTTCTGGTGGGCAGGACCACGTCCGGTGCTTTGTTTTAGGGTGTATGTGACCTTATTAAGATTTTAGGCCACCTCTCTGCTAATGGGTGGGGTTGTGTTCCTGTCTTGCTAGTTGTTTGGCGTAGGGTGTCCAGCACTGTAGCTTGCTGCTCGTTGAGTGGAGCTGGGTCTTAGCGTTGAGATGGAGATCTCTGGGAGAGCTTTCGCCATTTGATATTATGTGGAGCCAGCAGGTCTCTGGTGGACCAATGTTCTGAACTCAGCTCTCCCACCTCAGAGGCACAGGCCTGACACCCGGCCAGAGCACCAAGACCCTGTCAGCCACATAGCTCAGAAGAAAAGGGAGAAAAAAAGAAAGAAAGAAAGAGAAAAATAAATAAATAATTAAAATTTAAAGAATTATTGAAAATTTAAAAATTAAAAAGTAATAGAGAAAAAGAAAGAAAGAAGAGAGCAACCAAACCAAAACACTAATCGACTCTTGATAATATGTGCTAAAAACTATACTTAAAAAAAAAAAAGGACAGACAGAACTGTAGGACTGGTAAAAGCAAAGGTACACAGACAAAATCACACAAAGACGCATACACATACACACTCACAAAAAGAGAAAAAGGAAAAAATATATATATATCTATATATAAAGAAATAAGAAGGAAGAGAGTAACCAAATCAATAAACAAATCTACCAATGATGATGAACTCTAAATACTAAACTAAGGTAAACATGAAACCAGAAACAAATTTGAGGCAGAAAGCAAACCTCAAGTCTACAGTTGCTCCCAGAGTCCACTGCCTCAGTTTTGGGATGATTCGTTGTCTATTCAGGTATTCCAGAGATGCAGGGTACATCAAGTTGATTGTGGAAGTTTAATCTGCTGTTCCTGAGGCTGCTGGGAGAGATTTCCCTTTCTCTTCTTTGTTCGAACAGCTCCCGGGGTTCAGCTTTGGATTTGGCCCTGCCTCTGGTCACCTGAGGGCGTCTTTTGGGAAGTCTGAGGTCTTCTGCCAACGTTTAGTAGGTGTTCTGTAGGAGTTTTTCCACATGTTGATGTATTTCTGTTGTATTTGTGGAGAGGAAGGTGATCTCCACATTTCACTCCTCCTCCATGTTTAAGGTCTCTCCCTCCCTGGCTTTCTTTCAAGTGTGGGTATTGATCGAGAAGTGACTGCAATAGGGAGTGGAGGCTTATTGTGACTCTGTCCAGGAAGTAGCACCTACTGCCTATTTCTACCAACCCTGGGAAGAGCTTGTACATTTGAGGAAGCTAAGTACCTTTTCAAACAGGTATAGACAGCTCTAAAGATAGACATTACATTTCTTTTCTAGTTTAAAAGCATGTCTATTGCAGAACATTTAGAAAAGGCAGATAAGCAAAAAGTAAAAAATACAGATATCCAGTAACTTCAGTATCCTGAGATGACTTCTGGTAATATTTTTATTTATTCCTTTGCAAGTTATTTTTCTCTACATTTTCACTCTGATATGCTCATACCTACCTTAAAAAAACAAGAAGTGGGATTAAAAAAAAGGAAACTTTATAAGAATGGCATTTCACCTCTCTGGTTTTCCTTCCAAAAGAACATAACCCTAGTCAAATCACGAACAAAATATCAGGCAAATCCCAACTGAGGGACATTCTACAAAGTATCTGACCATTAATCCTCGAAACGTTCAAGATCATCAAAAAGAAGGAAAGTTTGAGAAACTGTGACAACCAAGAGGAGCCTGAGGAGACATGATGACAATGTTACATGGGGTCCTGGATGGGATCCTTGAACAGAAAAAGAACATTAGGAGGAAACTGAGGAAATCTGAATAAGACATGAATTAGTTAATAATAAGACATTTATATTAGTTCATTAATTGTGATTGACATACCACAAAAGTGTAAGATATAATTAATAGAGGGAACTGTGAGTGTGTGTGCATCGGGGGGATGGAGTGCATGGGAACCATGTACTATACTCATGATTTTTCTGTAAACCTAAAACTTCCAAAATTAAAAGTTTAGTTTTAAATTGGCATTCGACATACTATACCTGAAATATATTGTGTCCTGCATAAGGGGAAGAAAAGATTGCTCTGGAAATGCGTCCTGTTTAGCAGAATTTTTCATCCCCATTCAGAATAAACCCTCGCTTTCCAATCACTTTTGAGTGAGGCAGGTAGCTAGAGCTTTTTTCTGGGATAGGAACACACACCACCCCCTCCCCAACCCTGAGTTGTGTAATTAGCTTTCTGTCAGGTATAGCCTGAGGATTTACATGTTTTGCCATGTTTAGGTTTCAGCTCAGAGCTCAGTTGTGTTATTTTAAGATCCTTCGCCTTTACAGGAAAAGGGAAACATGGAAAACACATCAATTTTTATAAAACTACATGTCTAACGAAAATAATTTACATGGAAGTGAGCAATCAGACGAGACTTGGAAGTCAGCAGTCCTGTTCAGAGAACTGTCTGCATGGAATTTCCTTGTTTTAAGAAAAGGTTTTTGTAAATCAACTATACTTCAAAAAAAAAAATACTATCATTAAAAAAAAGAAAAGCTTTTTACATAGTCTGTGAAAAGAAGGAGAGTTTCTCTATCAGTTTCTCCTCTGAAAAAGGTAGAAGGGTGAAAAATTGGATCTATTTTGCAATCAATTCAAATAGGGAATTCCTGGGTGGTCCAGTGGTTAAGAGTCTGCCCTTCCAATGCAGGGGGCAAGGGTTTGATCCCTGGTGAGGGAACTAAGATCCCACATGCCACACCGTGCGGCCAGGAAAAACAAAACAAGATATGATAAATAATGCATGTGTATTTATTCTATACATATATGTGATAGAAAGATAAACCAATAGATACAGATATTTTAGAGAGCTCTAACACATAATATGATCTAACACATCTATATACATATTACATGTTAGATCATATTATGTGTTAGAGCTCTCTCTCTCTCACTCTCAAGTATAATACAAATACCTATAAAACAAACACCCCACACTCATCACACAGTTCGAGAGAGAATATTTCAGTATCTTTGAATTCTCCTCTGTAATCCTCACTAATCACATCCCTCATCCTTTCCCTGGAGATAACCACTGTCCTGAATTTTATATTTATTATTCTCTTGTTGTCTTTATAGTTATTACCAGAGAAAAATGTACCTCTAAAGAATATCTTTTTAGTTTTGTGTATTTTTGAGTTTATATAAATGGAATTAGATGGAATGAATGAATACCTCTGTGACTTGTTTATTCACTCAACAGTATGGGCATTTTTAGTGTGTGTTTATTTGTTGTTTAAGTTTTCTTTTCTGTAAAATATCTTTTTATAACTTATATCTGCTTTTCAGTTTTTTTATAGTTTTTTTAAATCGGAGTGTAATTGCTTTACAATGTTGTGTTAGTTTCTGCTGTACAATGAAGTGAATCAGCTATATGTATACCTATATCCCCTCCCTCTTGGACCTCCCTTCCTGTCCCCCACTCCATCTTACCCATCTAGGTCGTCATAGAGCACTGAGCCAAGCTTCCTATGCTTTATAGCATGTTCCCACTAGCTACCTATTTTACACATGGTAGTGTATATATGTCAATCCTAATCTCCCAATTTGTCCCACCCTACCCTTCCCCCACCCACCATGTCCACATGTCTGTTCTCTACATCTGCGTCTCTATTCCTGCCCTGCAAATATGTTCATCTGTACCATTTTTCTAGATTCCACATATATTATCTGCTTTTCTATTGAGTTATCATTTTCTTATGAAATTTTAGGAGTTTTATTTTATTTTATTATTTATTTATTTATGGCTGTGTTGGGTCTTCGTTTCTGTGCGAGGGCTTTCTCCAGTTGTGGCAAGCGGGGACCACTCTTCATCGTGGTGCGCGGGCCTCTCACTATTGCGGCCTCTCTTGTTGCGGAGCACAGGCTCCAGATGCGCAGACTCAGTAGTTGTGGCTCACGGGCCTAGTTGCTCCGCAGCATGTGGGATCTTCCCAGACCAGGGCTCGAACCTCTGTCCCCTGCATTGGCAGGCAGATTCTCAACCACTGCGCCACCAGGGAAGCCCAGGAGTTTAAAAATATTGATATGTACATTCTGGATACTAATCATTTGTTGGTTATATATATGGTAAGTATTTTGTCCTAGTTTTATCTTATGTTTAAACTTTCTTTGTAGTCTTTTGAATAAAGAGCTTTTAATATTAATTTAATCAAATGACAGTTTTCTTTTTAGTAAGTGCTTTTTGTCTTGTTTAAGAAAGTCTTCCCTGCTTCAAAGGTCTTAAGACAGTCTTGCTTATTTTCTTTTTAAAGTTTAAAAAATTCACATTTAGGTGCTTGATCCAACTAGAATTCACTTTTGTGTAAGATGAGAGAAATAGTCCCATTTCATTTTTTGAAAATATTTCTCTGTTGTCTTCTGAGTCTCAATGCTGCCGTTGAGAAGTCAATTTTTTATCTACCTCTCCTTTCTGTATAATACACCTTTTCTCTCTTAAAGGATCTTTTCTTTGTTATTGTGATCTGAATTTTCACCAGCATGGATCTGGTTTGGGTTTCTTTGCTTGTGATTTGGGCTTCCTGAATCTGATCCTTTGTGTCTTTCATCAATTATAGAGAATTCTTGGCTAATATCTCTTTAATTTTACCTCTTCCCCATTGTCTGTATTACTTCCCTCTGATATCTTATTCCATGTATTTTTAGCCTCCTGAGTCTACCTTCTAGGTATCTCAGACCATCATATAGTCAGTCCATGATATAGTGTCTCTACTGCATTCTTGGCAATGCCTTCAGATCTGTTTTCTGGTTCACTAATTCTCTTGTCAATGGTTTCTAATATGATATATACTATGTCCACTAAATCTCTGATTTTATTTAGTATACTTTATTTATTTTTAGAAGTTCTATTTGGCTTTTATTTATACTTCCCTGCTCATTAAAAAAAATCTTTATAATGTGAAAATCTTCAAACATACCAAAGGAAAGAGAATAGTATAGTAAATCCTGATTTATTCACTATCCAGCAACAACAATGAACAATTCATGGCTAATCTTGTTTCCCCTGTATCTCTGCCTACTTCCTCTCCCACTCCAGATAGCAGTGAAGCAAATCCCAGACATCACATCATTTTATCTGTAAGAGTTAAATATGTATCTCTAATAGACAAGGATTCTCCTTTTAAAACAAACAATACCATTCTCTTACCTTCCTAAAAACCCATTGTAATTCCTTAATTTCAAGTATTCCAAGTCTCTCAAAAAATATCTTCTGGTTCCTTGGTCATATTTTTTAACATCCCTTTAATTTCTTTGAATGTAATTAAATACATTTAATTTAAACTCTATATCTAGTTTTTCCAATTCATGTGGTTCTGATATTATTATTATGATGATTTTTTTTTTTTTTTTTGCGGTACGCGGGCCTCTCACTGCTGTGGCCTCTCCCGCTGTGGAGCACAGGCTCCGGACACGCAGGCTCAGCGGCCATGGCTCACGGGCCCAGCCGCTCCGCGGCATGTGGGATCTTCCCGGACCGGGGCACGAACCCGTGTGCCCTGCATCGGCAGGCGGACTCTCAACCACTGTGCCACCAGGGAAGCCCTGATATTATTAATTATTGTTCCTGCTGCTCCTACTCATAGTGGTTTGTTTCCTCGTTGTGTCTGCAATTTTTTTTTTTTTTTTTTTTTTACTGTGAGCTTATGGTCATTGAAAGGTTTCTGTAGAAATTTTTTGAGACTTTGATTAATACCCATTGGAATTAATAATTTCCTCAGAGATTTGTGATTGCTTCTTTAGGCATCTTGGGTCATTACTAACCTGTAATCATTTAAATTCAGTTCTCAGGCTGGGTTTTTCAGGCCACTCAAGTAAGATGAATTTTGACACTAAACCTATATGATGGTCACCTTGTGGTTAGTAATTCTCAGAGAAGCATTTATTTTCCTTTTTACCCAGAGTCAAAGCTGACAGAGGCAAGAGTTTCTACTGGGTTCTTGCTGTGATATTAAATTTCTTTTTCTAGTTTGTCTTCACTGGGGCTGTTGCGTTTTGTAGGACTGGCTCTATGCAAGGATCTCAATTTGCCTTCCTAGCTTGTGTAAATCCCAGGCATTGTCTCCTGTCCCCAGCACATGCTTATATCCTGTTAAAAAATTCTTCACAGCCATGTATTGGCAGATTTCCTGAAGACCAGATTTAACTTTAATGCCCAGTTACTGCTTTGGATTCATAACTTTTTACTATTTTATCCTATGAGTATTTCTTTCATTTTTTTAAACTCAGCTAAGCATTTTAAATTATATTATGGATATTTCATCCAGAATTTTAAGGAGTTCTGTACTGGGATTCCTCAGGATATCCAGTGTACTATCACATTCCCAGAAATAGGATCCAAATTATGCCTTAAGCCTGGCCAGACTCTCCACCTGGAATTAGCCTCCTTCAAAATGTCTCCCAAGTGTACCTGAGACCTTCCCATTCAGGGGGCTGTCTGATGGACTCCTAGGTTCAGATCTTTTACATCCCGCACTTTTCTGTTCTGGCTTCCTCATTGACCATCACACCTCTACTGCTGATGACCCTCATGAGTTCCTCGCTCTGCTTTGGGAAGTTGTCCTTCACTGGACCACCACTGTCACTACCATTTTTGGTCTTTGTCTGAGACACTTTTCTTCCTGTCCTTATTTTATCCCTTGTCCTCAGTTTTCTAAAGCACAGAAGGTATGTGAGAGAGAGTATCATAACACAGAGATCTGCTTACAACTACCACCCGGTGCCAGACCCATCCTCAGGGCTTCTGGGTCACCTACCTCTCTGCATCTCTCAAGCCTGTTGCCATGTGACAACGGCTAGTTTACTTTCCGGTACCTGGGGTCCTGTACTCATGGATGAGGTTTGGAATCCAAGCTAAAATTTATAGTCCTGGAGAGTGGAATTTTCACTCTCCTCTTCCCAGGCCAGGCCCCATCTCCCCAGTCCCTATTCTCCTTTCCAGGAAGGACTGCCTTCCATAGTCCTTGGAAGGAGGAATTTTTTTTTTTCTTTCAGAAAAATCCAGGGAAATAGGGCCTTACCTTATGACCTCCCACTTCCAAGACACCCCAATACTAGTCTGACATTAGTACACTGTCCAACATCTGGACATTTTAGTCTCTAAAATAGGACTTTATCAGTCCTTTTTAGTTTAGACTACACTGAGCCTAGTCCATTTCTTTTTCTGATGCCCTGTACACAATGACTTAGAAAAGAAACATATACAAACTTCTCTAAAGATACATAATACTAAAGAGGTACTGAGCAGTGTGAAGTCATATTTAGAAGGATAACTACTCTTTAAGGGACAAATTGTCTGCAGAGATGCAACTCTCTTTAAGACATCTTCCACATTTACCTGACTAAACAGAACACTACATTTTGAAATTCAGGTTACTTCCCTGCGTTGGGGCTTTTCCCACGAACAATGAGTGGCATATGCCTTAGATTTGCATAATTAATAGTCCCCAAAGTGATGGTTGTTCCAGAAAAAAACAAACAAATAGATGAACAAAAGCAATAACCGACCTCAAAAGTAAACTCAAGTCTTCACCTGGGACCTCCTTCCCCTATAAACACACTTATAAAGTAAAAGCTGCAACTTTTTAAGTTGTAGTTTTCCAACCACTGTACTCATATATTTTCTAATAAGAATCTTTGTTTCATCTAAGATACCCCCTTACATATCTTTCATGATATGCTACAAAGCAATGTCTTACTCTGAGTGGATTCTTATTAAATGTATGTTTATGCCACACGTCAGTGTGAATAATTTCATGCATACTTCTCTTTTCCTACTATGCCATGGAATTGGGGGCTTTGATGGAAGCACCTGAGATCTTTAAATCCCTGCTCTGGCAAACATTGCATGACCTTGGCTAGCTTATTTTCTCTAAGCTTCAGTGTCCTTGTGAAAATATTGCTATATTAAAGAACTTAGCCAACTGTTTCATTGAATATTAATACTCTCCTCTCTTTCCTTCTGCCATGGCTCAGCTTCAAGATGCTAGAGGCCACTCGGCTCTGGGGATGGCCAGGGGAAGCCGGGTCCCAGACCACTCATGCCCACACTTTTTTTTTAATGTTATTATTTTATTTAAAAATTTTTTTATTGAAATATAGTTGATTTACAATGTTGTGTTAGTTTCAGTTGTACAGCAAAGTGATTCAGTTTTATATATATATATATATATATATATATATATATATATATACATACATACATATATATGTGTATATATATATAGGTTCCTTTTTAGACTCTTTTCCATTATAGATTATCGCAAGATATTGCATATAGTTTCCTGTGCTATATAGTAGGTCCTTGTTGGTTATCTATTTCGTGTATAGTAGTGTGTATATTTTAATCCCAAACTTCTAATTAATCCCTCCCCCTCCTTTCCCCTTTGGTAACCATGAGTTTGTTTCCTATGTCTGTGAGACTATTTCTGATTTGTAAATAAGTTCATTTGTATCATTTTTTAAGATTCCACATATAAGCAACTTCATATGATATTTGTCTTTCTCTGTCAGGCTTACTTCACTTAGTATGATAATCTCTAACTAGGTCCATCCATGTTGCTGAAAATGGCATGCCCACACTTCTGAGTTCTATAGATCATTTGTCATTGTACTCTAACACTCCCAATTCAGAAATTCTACTTGGTGTTTCTTCTATACATTCATGAGATGTTCATGAAAACAAGAAAAGGATCAGGGAAGGCTAAAGCTCTATAAATCAGTATTTTTCAAACCATTGGTTTTGACTCATTAGAGAAAGCTGAAATTAATTTCATGGACAACCAACAGTTTGAAAAATTAAATAGTAAAATAGAAAGAAATGTTCATAATAAGAGGAAGTAATATTTAGTGAAAATTTATATAAAATGAGTCACATTGTGTGTCCAGTCTATTCCTTATAGTAGGTTGCAATCAAAAAAGTTTGAGAAGCACTTCTTTAAATTGTTCTGATACAGTCAAAATTCCTTTTAAATTCTGCAAAAATAAAGTAACAAAGGTGAATATTCCCAGATAAACAATAATAGCATGTGCCATGTAGCAGTTTGATTGTGTCCCAGTTCTTCACTCCTCTGTGTCTACATTCTTTCCTGAGAAACTTGTTGTGTGTTCCCATTCTGACCCTGCACTCAGTCATGTGACTTGATTTGGCCAATAAGATATTAGCAAATGAAATGCAGGAAAAGAACTCATGAAATTGAGCTTGCACTTACTCTTACCCTTTGCTGTCACCATGAGAACATGTCCAGGCTAGTCTGTTGGAGGATGAAAATCACATGGAGAAGAGTGGAATTGCCCTAGTCTCCCAGCCAAGGCCATCCTGGACCTGCTGACAGCCAGCCAACCACCACACCTTTGAAGGAGCCCAGAGAAGACCAGAAGAACCACCCAGCCGAGCCCAGCCCAAATTGGCCAACATGCCTACTCATGAGTTAAATAAATGTGTATTTTTATATGCAAGGAGTTGTTTGTTATGGAACATTATTGTGGCAATAGATACTTGATATACCCCATTGGGAGATCTTAGTCAATAATAAGATTCACAATAATAATAATCATTACAATAAAATAGGCACCAATTTTTCAAAGACCATCTCATTAGGTAATTTCAAAAAATGCTTCTCATCTTCATATTTCACATTGCAGTGGGTGCCACAAATGGACTTTTACTTAGGAAAAGGCTTACTCAATTGCTTTAATAGAAGACAAGATGGCAGAAGAAGTATTCCTGTCCAAAGCTATTCAACCAGGTTCTGTTACCGAGAGAGCTGGATTCAGCCACTCAAGAATTCTCTTTATCAGGGCGACCAAAGGTTGCAGACCTCACCCATTTTCCAAAATAAAAACCCCAGTTCCTGCCCATTCTTCTGGATCTACCTCAATTTTCATAAAAGTTCCTGTGAGATGTTGGTTTGAATAATTAGAAATGACATTTTGCTTGCAAGCAAAACAGAGGCCCTTTCCTCAGGAAACCACAATGACATGAATATCCTCAGAGTGCATATTGTCCTCCAAATAACCTGATTTGTTTTCCCTAAATTTGCATTTTCATTTGATCATTAAAGGTGAGTTCGCCCAAGACGAAAAGACAACCCTCAGAATGCGAGAAAATATTTGCAAATGAAGCAACTGACAAAGGATTAATCTCCAAAATTTACAAGCAGCTCATGCAGCTCAATATCAAAAAAACAAACAACCCAATCCAAAAATGGGCAGCGGACCTAAATAGACATTTCTCCAAAGAAGATATACAGACTGCCAACAAACACACGAATGAATGCTCAACATCACTAGTCGTTAGAGAAATGCAAATCAAAACTACAATGAGATATCATCTCACACCAGTCAGAATGGCCATCATCAAAAAATCTACCAACCATAAATGCTGGAGAGGGTGTGGAGAAAAGGGAACACTCTTGCATTGCTGCTGGGAATGTGAATTGATACAACCACTATGGAGAACAGTATGGAGGTTTCTTAAAAAACTAACAGTAGAACTACCATATGACCCAGCAATCCCACTACTGGGCATATACCCTGAGAAAATCATAATTCAAAAAAAGTCATGTACCAAAATGTTCACTGCAGCTCTATTTACAATAGCCAGGACATGGAAGCAACCTAAGTGTCCATCAACAGATGAATAGATAAAGAAGAGGTGGCACATATATACAATGCAATATTACTCAGCCATAAAAAGAAACGAAATTGAGTTATTTGTAGTGAGGTTGATGAACCTAGAGTCTGTCATACAGAGTGAAGTTAAGTCAGAAAGAGAAAAACAAATACCGTACGCTAACACATATATATGGAATCTAAGAAAAAAAATGTTCATGAAGAACCTAGGGGCAAGACAAGAATAAAGACACAGACCTACTAGAGAATGTACTTGAGGATATGGGGAGGGGAAGGGTAAGCTGGGATGAAGTGAGAGAGTGGCATGGACATATATACACTACCAAATGTGAAGTAGATAGCTAGTGGGAAGCAGCCACATAGCACAGGGAGATCAGCTCAGTGCTTTGTGACCACCTAGAGGGGTAGGAGGGAGGGAGACACAAGAGGGAAGAGATATGGGAACATATGTATATGTATAACTGATTCACTTTGTTATAAAGCAGAAACTAACACGCCATTGTAAAGCAGTTATACTCCAATAAAGACGTTAAAAAAAAAAAAAAAAAAGATGAGTTTGCCTTTGTAACAGGAGACCTGTGATTCCCTTGACTAGTCTAGTTTGTCCTGTTGGCTATCACAGCAAGATCCTGGGGTCATTTGCTCATGGAACATTCAGTTTGCAGGGACTACCAGTCATCTAACAAAAGATGCCCCTAAGAAAGAGTGCTCAGCCCAGCCATCAGTGAGAGCATAAGGAGTGGCAAAGTGGCAGTGAGATTGGAGTGGGGGAGTTTTGAGGTTCTTTTACAGACCCCATATCAATAGGTTAAGAAAATATCAATTGCCCATGCTAAAGAATTGGATGTATGTATATTGACGGGGAGAGAATGGAACACAGGGCAAAATCCTTCAAAGCCATCCCCTGGCACCAGCAAACTTTCATCAGTTAGACAGACCTGATAATTTTGGATTTAAAAACCCCAAATACCCTGTATCCTATTGATAATGGGGCTAGTAAGAAGTGACTTCACACATATCTCAAATATAAGTGTCTAGCAATGGCTTATGATCTTGAAAGAAGGCAAATTTATCTGGGCATCTTTGATGTGCTGGGCTGCATGCAGGGTACTGGTAAGCTACAGACAAGTGAGACCCAATCCCTGCCATCAAAGAGGACCTACTCTGCAATTGCTTGATGTGTTCATCTCTGTGACCCCAGGGAAGGGGTCAATATTTTAGCTCTTTGAGGACTTAATTTCAATAGCACACTGAGGTTTTACTCATCCCTTACAAAATTTTCTCTGATTCTTTGACAGCTCGGTTATCATTTGTGTCTTCTGACGCTTTACTTTGAGTTATTTTGGAGTTTGCATTCGGTACAGATAGGTATCCAATACAAAATCTTCATTAAATGAATGTAGCAACAGTCATGTTTTTTAAATGTCTCAAAATGAGTGGTCAGTTGGTTTGGCAGAATTCACAGGAAAGAAGTGCATGTTTTGGTATGCACACACACCAAAATGCTTACCAAAATCTCATCTAATACATATTTTTAAGAACATAAATACTTTTTCGGCTAATGATCTTAGGTTGACTTGAATCAAATTCGACTTACATTTCTTGCAGTGCTTAAAGCTTGGTTTGAAACTTAAATACTTGGGTTCAAAATATTTCAGCTTTTAACTAAAATCCTTTGGATTCCATCAAAATGGTAGATTAAGTATGCTTACTCCAATCCCCTGCCTCACAAAGTGGACCTGCAAATCTATTTTAGTGAATGTTTTACATAAGCCCTTTCTTGAGAAATGGTTAATAAGTAACTTTAAGATAATCTGTTTTAGTTAGAAAAACAAAACATTTCTGAGTGCATTTAAAGTAAGATTTGTTTTATTAAGGGTATTTTTCATTACCCTTGGAATCATGTAAATTATACAGACATGAAATTGTTTAAAACAATAATTTTGCCCTACTGGTGCACTTAAGTGTTTTTTTTTTTCTTTCATATGTTACTTATCACATGTCTTTATGTGTTAAGAATTTATTATTTTTATGAAATAAGAATCTTTATAAGAGAGCCCATTTTTACATTATCACCAATATTTGTAATAACAGAATGATACATACATCATTTAGTTTTGTTTAGGGTTAGATTCTTTTTACTCTAAATGACTGTAATTATTCTACCTAAAAGAGCTCATAAAGGCTTTTAAAATTAATCTGTATCAATATCCCCTGACTATAGATATAATTCATCATCAGGTATTCTAAGACCGTCTTCTACTTTCAGGAAGACCAATGGGATGGGTGATCATGTAGCATAATTTAGTTATAGTATTGTAGAGCTGGAAAGAACTCAACATAATCTAAGTCCATTTTACACAGGCAATGATTTGGCTTATAAAGTTTAAGTGATATGTTCACCCTTCTAACCTTACATATAAAGATGATTTCAGAATTGCTGAGCCAGGAGATGGCAGTTGGGGTAAATTATACATAATTATCCCCAGTGAGTTTTTTACCAACCACCTGTCCTCTTCCCAGAATGCAGTACAAGAGCAAAATACCAGGCTGCCTGCAGGAGTTACGGATGGGTAGTAGGGTTGATGTGAAACTATGGTGTGTTCTCCATCACTCATAGAACACACCCGATGCTGAGCGCTTACACCAGAAACCAAAGCAACAGGAAGGAGATGTCCAGGGGGAATAATAAATGACTCCACAGGGGATGACGTGCTGATTTTATTCTTGCAAATATTGACTTAGTTGTATGGCCTGAAGGTTTGTGTCCCCTCAAAATTCATATGTTGAATCCTAGCCTCCAAAGTGATGATATTTGGAGGTGGGAACTTTGGTGGTTAGGTCTTGAGGGTAGAGCCCTCATGAATGGGATTAGTGCTCCTATAAAAGAGACCCCAAAGAGCTCCCTCCCACCTTCCATCCTGTGAGGACGGAAGGGAGAAGAGGGAGAAGAAGGCCTCTGTCTATGAACTAGAGGCCAGACACCAGACACTGAATCTGCTGGCACCTAGATTTTGAACTTTCCAGGCTCTAGAACAGTGAGAAATCAATGTCTGTTGTTCAAGCCATCCAGTCCGTGGTATATTTTGACAGCATCCCAAACAGACTAAGGTACTTATGAATCATACTTTTTGCTAGAACTGACAGATGATAGTTTCTCAGAGTCAGAGGGTTTCACAGCCATCTGTCACCCAAGATCAGATGTATAGAATGACCCAGGCATGTCTAAGGCTTGTGGGTCCCGTTGCTGAGACAATGAAGCATGGACTTGGTAAGGTTCCTGACTCATGATCATTTATGATAACATGGCAAAAGTTGCCTTCAAAGAGGTTGGCAACTATCAAAATTTCCTTGAAGAGGAAATTCCCTATTGAAAATGACCAGTGTTCAGGCGACTAGTTGAATCTGTTTCTTGGGTTTGAGGAGACAGTGAAGACTAGCAGAAAGAACCCGGGCTTTACAGGGAAACAAACCTGGATTTGAACCTTAACTCTACTGCATGGTCGCTGTGTGGCTTATCTGTAAAATGGGGGCAATAAGACTGCTCTTGCAACGTGGTTTTAAGAATTAGATGCTGGTGTATACAAGATCCATAATAAGTGCTCAATGAATGGTAGTTATTAATTTTCCTCCATCCATGTGTAAGAGGACAATAATGGCATAATGATCTCTATTCCTTATTAGATGCCAGGCAAAAACTTTATAAGCTCTCTTTTGAATCTTCATAACAATCCTTAGACCCAGGTAGTATTGATATTTTTCATAAATAAGAAACTTAGATTCAATAAGGTTAAGTAGCATACCAAAGTCACTTGGAAAGTAAGCTGCAGAGACAGGGTTCAAACCCAGATATGTTCCACTTACCACCACTATTCTACACTCTCTCCTCACATCCTTTGAAATCGGGATGCTGATTCTACTCTATGGATGGTCCTTCTTTGCGTGTCTTTTTAGGCTGAAAGAGAAGCCATGATTGACTAAAAACGATTTTAAAAAAATCTCAGAACTAATCCTTTGAAATGCATGTGAGGGGGAAAAGCTCCATATTTCTGCAGTTCTAGTGGAGACCCTCAGAAACCAAGGTGAAACTAGAAAGCAGTGAGACAGATGTTTGACTTTTAGCTTAAACAGTGGAAATTTTAGTGCTCTGTGTTTGTTTTAGAACATACTTTATAGCAGTTGCTGTTGAAATGATGGGAAGATAGAAATCTCTTTTAGCATTTGGAACTTTCTTTTCTCATTTTCTTTGAGTGACAGTGTTATGACTGGCTTCAGAAGATGAAGTTTTTAAGACATTTATGCTAACTTCCAACGTTAGCAGATTTCCTCTAGCTCTGCTGTAGTAAAACTCGGGTAAACAATTTTATTCCATGCCTTCCATTAACAAGGTCAAAAGATTAAAACATACAAGGCCGCGTTCCTTTCAGTCTAACAAAGCATCTAGCTGGGATTACACTTACCGCCTTGGAGTTTTCTTGCTTCTTAAAGACTGTTCTGATTTCCTTCGTTGAAGCTGTCTAGTGACTCTGTTACCTGGACTTGTAGTTGGAGACAGCGGTTGAAGGGGAGCCTGAAGGCTCTTTCTTCTGTGCTGGGGTCCTGCAGGTCCTAGCATGCTAAAGCTTGGGAAATGGCCTTATAGCCTGATTTGTAGACTAGAATGCCAATTGTAGAATTACAAAACCGAATTTGTTACTTTGCTGATTTGTCCTTTTGTCAGTGTTACTATATCTGGAAAGACAAATAACCATCAGTTAATCCATCAGCAAATAGTTTAGGAATGTTTAAAGAGTTCCTGCCATGCTATGGATACCATGGCAGTTACAAGGAAGTGTAATATACTGGAATGAGCACGAGATCCTGGAGAAGAAAGCTCAAGTCTGATGATGGTGATGATAATGACAATGACAATGATGATAGCAGTGGTAACTATCAATTACTGAGCATCTTTCATGTATCAGGATCAAGAGTCTGCCTGTTTCTAAAACTCCTACTCTTTCTAACATGTCCACTTCCCTGTAACTGCCACAGGGCTATAGCATGGTAAATATTCTGTAGGTAACTCGCAGAATAATGTCCCATGGTTAGGAAGTAACAGGGTCAGGGACACTAGTGATATGACATCAGGAGTATAAATTAAGTCCCTTCACCCCTCTAAACCTTATTTTCCTAGGAATAATTATACCTATGAGGTATCAAAAGGTAGTTGTAAGAGGCTTATACAAAGTACCAAGTGCGTGGAAGATGTTTCATAATTGGTAGTAATTATTAATATTATTACTGTTATTAGACATAGCCTTGCCCTCTAAAAAGTCTCCGTGATGTGGAAGGGAGTTTTAAGAGGAATACGGTCAACAGTGGTAAGGGCCAGAGAGAGGCCAAAACTTCAGGATAGTAAGAACGGGTAATAATGTTTTGTTACCGTGGAGTTACTGGAAAAGGAACTCAGGTAGGTCATGAGGCTGGGCCAACTGGAAATTCATACACCTCTTTCCTGCATATAGTGCCCTAGTCAAGGTCATGTGATATTCTGTTTTTCACTAGCTCCACACTGGGACTGCACTAATACTGATTCCCCGTGCCTCACCTCCCTGGTCCTTGAGTGACTACATTTATGTCCCTATGGCAGACTCAGATCCATCATTCCGTTCATCCCATTCTTCTGAAGCTGCCCTCTACGCCATAGCTTCCCTTCTGCCCAGGAGTGGCTGATTATGTTCCCAGGGAAGCTGTCCACAGCCTTAGCCTCGGGGTTTGTAAGTGAATAGAAGACACTAAAAAGTTATAGTCTACTGAAGGCTGCACCAGGAGACTGAAAGGATAGGAACCTTCTTCCTCTGTGACTTGCTGAACTGTAGTTGTCATTAACTTTGTTTTCTAGCTCGTTAACTGCGGATGGAGAGGCGATAAAAAGCTGCTCCATTTTGCAGAGACAATTGTTCCAGCAAATTTCAGTGCTTGCTTTGGTCTTCATTTAGGACAAATTTAAATTTATGTAAACAAAATCTTCCTTCTCCTGAATATTTCATCTTTTCCTTTTTTCCCCTTGATTGCTCTAAGTCTGAATGAGAGCAGCAGTGCACCTCAGGTGCCCTTTTATCGAGGCATCTCAAAGAACTTTGCTGAAAAGCATCTCAGAGGTGATTTTTAACTAATTAATTAACTATTGAGTGGGCCAAAAGATTAGTTCGTTTTTTTTCCGTAAGATGGCTCTAGTAGCACTTATTTGTGTTTAGCTTCATTCAAAACAATTTTGTTAGATTGTATGTGACAGCTGTCATATCAGCGTGCATTTAAAAAAAGACATCAAAATTGGTGAATTTTTGTGTAGCCATTTTAATATTGAAGATGGAAGAAAGAAGCAACATTTTAGGCCTATTAAACTTTACTATTTCAAGAAAGGTAAAACGCAACTGAAACACGCAAAAAAGGTTTGTGCAGTGTATGGAGAAACTGTTGTGACTGATCGAATGTGTCAAAAGTGGTTTGCGAAGTTTCGTGCTGGAGATTTCTCGCTGTGTGATGCTCCATGGTCGGGTAGACCAGTTGAAGTCGATAGCGATCAAATCAAGACATTAATTGAGAACAATCAATGTTATACCACGTGGGAGATAGCAGACATACTCAAAATATCCAAATCAAGCATTGAAAATCATTTGCATCGGCTTGGGTATGTTAATTGCTTTGAAGTTTGGGTTCCACATAAGTTAAGCGAAAAAAGCCTTCTTGACCGTATTTCCACATGTGATCCTCTACTTAAAGGTAATGAAAATGTTCCGTTTTTAAAACAATTTGTGATGGGAGATGAAAAGTGGGTACTGTACAATAATGTGGAATGGAAGAGATCGTGGGGCAAGTGAAATGAACCACCACCAACCACACCAAAGGCCGGTCTTCATCCAAAGAAAGTGATGATGTGTATATGGTGGGATTGGAAGGGAGTTCTCTATTATGAGCTCCTTCCGGAAAACCAAACAAATAATTCCAACAAGTACTGCTCCCAATTAGACCAACTGAAAGCAGCACTCGACGAAAAGCATCCAGAATTAGTCAACAGAAAACTCATAAACTTCCATCAGGATAATGCAAGACCGCATGTTTCTTTGATGACCAGGCAAAAACTGTTACAGCTTGGCTGGAAAGTTCTGATTTATCCACTGTATTCACCAGACATGGCACCTTCGGATTTCCATTTATTTAGGTCTTTACAAAATTCTCTCAATGGAAAAAATTTCAATTCCCTGGAAGACTGTAAAAGGCACCTGGAACAGTTCTTGGCTCAAAAAGATAAAAAGTTTTGGGAAGATGGAATTATGAAGTTGCCTGAAAAATAGCAGAAGGTCGTGGAACAAAAGGGTGAATCCATTGTTCAATAAAGTTCTTGGTGAAAATGAAAAATGTGTCTTTTTTAAAAAAAACGTAAAATACAAAGGTACTTTTTGGCCAACCCAGTAATTAATTATCTTACAGAATTTTTAAAATAGGTAATACATATTTATGGTAAAGTTTTCAAACAGAACAAAAGGGTAAACAGTGAAAAGTATGTCTCCTTTCCTGATTCCCCCCCCCCCACTTTTTTTTTTACAGCATGTTAGTGGCAGGATACAATCCAATCTGAACACAGATGAAATCTGAAGTTTTGTATTATAAAAAATGAATGTTCCTACTTTATCAATGTTGTAAATTTGCAAACTGTGAAATAATGAATTTACTGACAAAGAATGACACCTGTAACTAAATATGCTATGATCAGTGACCACAACAGCAAAAGCCATAGAGAAGGAGAGCAGAGAGAAATAAAGAGAGAGCACATTAAAGGTGGGTGAAGCGCAAGGCCCAGACTCTGACAGGGCTCCTTGAGACCCACTTTGTCATTTCCAAGTTACCGTGTGACCAGCTCATGGAAGTGTGGTACATATATACAATGGAATATTACTCAGCCATAAAAAGGAACGAAATTGGGTCATTTGTAGAGATGTGGATAGACCTAGAGTTTGTCATACAGAATGAAGTAATCCAGAGAGAAAAACAAGTATTGTATATTAACACATATATGTGGAATCTTGAAAAATGGTACAGATGAACCTATTTGCAGGGCAGGAATAGAGATGTAGAGAACGGACATGTGGACATGGTGGGGAAGGGGAGGATGGGATGAATTGGGAGATTAGGTTTGACATAAATACACTACCATGTGTAAAATAGATAGCTAGTGGGAACCTGCTGTATAGCACAGGGAGCTCAGCTCAGTGCTCTGTGACAACCTAGATGGGTGGGAAGGGGGTGGGGTGGGAGGGAAGTCCAAGAGGGAGGAGATATAGGTATACATATAGCTGTTTCACTTCATTGTACAGCAGAAACTAACACAACATTGTAAAGCAATTATACTCCCAAAAAAAAAAAAAAAAAACTCATTAGGGAACTTTGGGGTGAAATGTAACATGGATGCCAGACTCTTCCTCCAATTAACACTTCACGAAAACTACCTCCTTTGTCCACCCCATCAGAATAATTTATAAGGGCAGCCAAGGTCCTCTGCCCTAGCTCTACAAAATAACTTCAAAAATTGTTTAGAGGAAAATAGAAAATCTACATGATCATCTCAAATTTCAAGAAAAGTTTCACATTTCATCCTGGCCATCCTGACATTCTTATTACTTCCTAGCACGAAACTAAAAACAGAAGAATTTGCTTATGATACTCACCCTTAGGTGTTTCTTCCAAATGTCTGTTCCCATTAAAAAAAACCCAAAATCAAACAAAATGAAAACTCTAAAAGTCCAAGGAAAGCCTCAAGAGTATTTCTGTGCCCCCCAGCCTGCTTTAAATTTCCTCATAAGCCTGATTTCCTTGGGTCTACTGGGTTTGGCCCAGAGAAAATACAAACCAATTTCTTCTCATGGCTTTTGTTTTTCATTCACTGCCTAAGAGTATTATGACCAAGACAGTCATTGGAAGTTCAGTTGAGCATCTGAACAAAAGATTTCAGAAGTTAAAATATTTCACACATGGATCATAAATGATAAATTCTACATCTACCCCACTTCCACTCCCTTCATCCTCCTTATATTTTCCAGGCTTTGAAGCGTTTCTCCAATAGAACTAATAAACCAATATGTTATGAACAGATTTAATCTCGGGCCAACCAGAACCAGGATTTCATCATTATGAATTAACTAAATAATAATATAATTAACCATGTCTATTCCAGTGATTATTCTACAGTAGTAAATAAACAATGCAGTATGTATTTGTCAGATCAGTGAGTCTCTCCAATTCTCTGCTCTCTTTTTCATAACTTTTTTTCCTACTTAATTTCTAAATTTACTTAAAATTATGTACCGCAGCAAGTGACTCATCATGGAGAATCTGCCTCTCCAGCAATATGTAGTTCCTGGCATATAAATTTCATTTAAGGATTGATTCTAAGTTCCTTGAGGCCAAGCTCTGTGTCTTACATTATGTTACATCTGCCGTCCCTAATGTGCTATGAGTTAAGGACAACTGAGTGAGTTAGTACATGGAGGAATAGAGGGAACCAGGGGTGGACGAGCGGGTGGATGAGAAGGATGCTATGAAATTTGAATTTGGCGTGTGAAATAAAAGACTCAAAATTTAGGAAGGTCAGGGGCTCCCCTGGTGGCGCAGTGGTTGAGAGTCCGCCTGCCGATGCAGGGGACACGTGTTCGTGCCCCGGTCCGGGAACATCCCACATGCCGCGGAGCGGCTGGGCCCGAGAGCCATGGCCTCTGAGCCTGCACGTCCGGAGCCTGTGCTCCGCAACCGGAGAGGCCACAACAGTGAGAGGCTCGCGTACCGCAAAAAAAAAAAAAAAAAGTTTAGGAAGGTCAAAGGAGTATTATGGACCTCAAAGATAACCATAAAAGGTTAAAGCAGCAGCTGAGAGATAATGCATGCAGATTTCTTAGAAAAGTGAAGACCATAACAAACCACTAGAAGTTTCCAACACTTTTTTAAGTTAGAGGACTAAAACTGTATATTGCTTCTTTCCAGAATTTTCAGTTGTGAAAATTAGTCTACCTTCCAAACATGCTTGGAATACATGAGTTGCCCATCTGCCTTCTTTGCTATTTATTGAGAAAGACTATGCTGAGTCATCGGAAAAGTAATTCTCTCTTGATTTTTCAAGAAAATCCCAGATGTGACCTGCACGTTGATAACAGAGAATTTAGTTTGCTGGCAAGAACCGAATTGGATTTTGGTTGTATTTTTTTAAGTTGGGTTGCTATACTTTCTTCTTTTTTCAAGGACAAATTCAAAAATCTTCTTTCCCCCTGTCCATGACTATTACTCTGATGGGAAACTCCACTAGAATAGAAATATATTTTAGATGGCAAAAAAATCCAACTGACAAATATTTTTTAAAAATCCACCTGTGAGGTCAAAGCACCAAATTCGACTCTAAGAACGTGTTCCTGGAAATGTAGGATTAATCCCCTAATCGCTCAATCAATAATAGTACCTGAGAGAGTCTGAGTGATTATGCACATCACCTGCTGGAAATTAAGTTACTTTGTTTAAAATGACCAGTTCTGTAGTGGAATTTATCACTTGAACCCTGGCATTATTTAAACACCAGACAGCATGATCCAATGCTACAAACTCTCAATCATGTACTACCCTGTATCTATTAGTGTTGCTGGGAAGATGCTTTGCCCTGAAGTAATGATAATAAATTTCAGTTGGTTAATACAAATGATGGGCCTTATTGTTAAAGTAATTTGAGAGTGAGAAAAGGAAATTATTTTTTTTTTTTTTTTTAGGAAATTATTATGAAATATATGTTGTCATATAAATTTGCATTTGGACCAAGCAGTGGGCTCTGGGTGGGAGTTGAGGACACTATTAATAGGTTCTTTTTAACTTGAGTACAATTTGTAAAGCAAAAATTTTGTCCAGGAGATAAACTTCTGAAATAACTCCCAAAGTAAATATAAAATGACCACCACAGGAGCAAGAATGTGATGATATTGAAACTTTTCTTTTGAAATACTTGATAGAATTCAAAGAAAATAACTGCGTCTCAGGGATTTTAGAAAAAAACATGCATATTAAGAAAAACTGGAAGGGAAATAGTCATGTTGGGCTGGTAGTGTTATGCATGTGTTTTGTTCTCTTTTATTCTCCCCAATTTTATAGATTGTTGTAATAAAAAGAAAATGGCTCAATTGTTCTCTTAGTTCCAGGGTTTGATTGATGGAGTCAGAGTGCTCGGGGCATCTGTTTGTTCTCTGTAATGGTCTACTGTTTGCAGAAGCTGTTGTGGGGTTTTTATTAAGACCTGGAGGAAAACAAGAAGGGATGTGTGTGTGTGTGTGTGTGTGTGTACAGTTCTTTCTTATAAAGCTGTCCTTTTTGCTGCGTGAAGGAGTATTTTCGGGCTTCCCTGGTGGCACAGTGGTCAAGAATCTGCCTGCCAATGCAAGGGACATGGTCCGAGCCCTGGTCCAGGAAGATCCCACATGCCACGGAGCAACTAAGCCCGTGCACCACAAGTACTGAGCCTGCG
The DNA here is from genome assembly GCF_008692025.1 of Phocoena sinus. NCBI lineage: Eukaryota > Metazoa > Chordata > Mammalia > Artiodactyla > Phocoenidae > Phocoena > Phocoena sinus. Next base: position 75,182,839 of record NC_045767.1, read on the forward strand.
CTCTAGAGCCCGCGAGCCACAACTGCTGAGCCCACGTGCCACAACTACTGAAGCCCACGCACCTAGAGCCCTTGCTGCGCAACAAGCCACCACAATGAGAAGCCCGTGCATCGCAACGGAGAGCAGCCCCTGCTCACCACAACTAGAGAAAGCCCGTGCGCAGCAACGAAGACCCAACCCAGCCATAAATAAATAAATAAATGTATTTATTTATTTATTTTAAAAAGAGTATTTTCTTTGTACACATTCTCTTTCTCTCCTTCGATGCCTGTTCTCTAGGACAACTTGATGAAAAAATCTCCAGTCAATGAAAGATCCCCTGGTTTCAAGTAATTATGTTTTCCTATACTACATTATTGTCTCTACATTTGTAAAACTAATATTATATTCTGTAGAAAAGCACATGATTGCTACACCCTTCAGCAAACTTTCTTCATTAAGATAACTTTAAACTTAGTAGGTTTAGATAATTTTCAAGTCACTTGCAAAATACAATAATAATATAGCACTTAGCGTTTGTAAAATCAGTGCTTTACAGTCGTTCTAAGATAATAAATTATGGCCTTATATTTTAAAATAACATTGAGAGAGAAGATAATATTAAACAGTGGATGAAGAAGGGAAATATGTATTCAAGACTTTGCTACTCTTAGTCTCCTAGCAGGTTTTCGACTCAGTTTCCCCATCTGTGCAATGGTCAAAATGTTTCTTCTCTGACTCAGAAAACTGATGTAATAATGCTCTTTCCCAGTTTTGTGCAGGTATTTTTCTTATTTTTTTTTTCTGAACTCTCTGCAAACCACAAGGAAGAATTTTTCATTCTCTCCAAGAACAGGTCCTGCTCTTCTTAACTCATTCTACCATGTATTCTAGCTTAGAGAACAAAAGGTTTCATCCTCCCTTGTCCTGGGATTCACAGACATGGACCTACATGCAATCAGAGAGCCCTTAAGCTGCTGAGAGAATTCTTTTCAGTAAATCGTGATGCTCACTAAAGCCAGAGGAACCAACCAAAGCCACTGTCTCGGGCACTCAGTCTTTCCGCACGAGAGCTCCTTGCTGGCACTAGGCTGAATTGCTCTCTCTCAATAATATTCCATGCACCAAAATGTCTCTGGAGAACCTTTAGCTTATTGTCATCTGTGGAAAATAGGAAGCCTGCACAGAGCTTTCTAAATTCCTAATTCATTTGGCAGGATCTTGAAACAAGTCATAGCCGAGGGCAGAAATAGTGGAAAATGAACCCCAGGCTAACTTATGAAATATGTGAGCTTGCAGTCACCTTGACATCCAGTTTCTTTATGGTCTGTCTTTTTGATTCTCCAATATTTTCCCTTAAGCATCTTGATGTGATTTTGCAGTTGTTGTTCACAATAAAATGTAGGGATTTCAGGGTATCGACTTCCTTTCCTTCAAGGATATGGCAACAGAAACCCAGGGACTTCTTTGTTCTAGCTGTAGGACAGAGAAAAAATTCTGCTGGTCTCTGAAATATCAGGTGAGGAGTTAGAAGGCAGGCTGTGGGGGGTGGGAGGCTTGGGCACTGGATGAGAAGAAGGGAACACTGTCCAAAGGGGCCATGCAGCCTGGGAGGGGTGCTTTCAGGAAGAGCTTGTAAACAGGATCCAGAGAAGAATTGTCTATATTTAAACACAAAATGGAACTAGGAGAGGTAAAACAGTGCTTGAAGATTTGGTTGAGGGCTGGGGCTGAGTTTTTTAAGCTTGGGGCAGTATTAAATTCTTAACGACCTCATAGGTCATTAGGTGCTGGAGAGGCCAACACTCCATATTTTCTCCATTAAAAGTGGGCAAACCAGATCCATTTCTGCCAACATGAAACATATGGGGGAGCAGATACTAATCTTGTAATTATCCAGATCGATAATAGTTATAAATTAAGAAAAGTACCATGAATGACAGAAAACTGCAAGGAGCTCAAGGAATATACACAAATCTCACATACAGCTGCTGCAGTTGTGGATCACTAAGAGATTTCCTTAAGGTGGAGACATTTGGGCAGAGATCAGTAGGTTCTCCTGGTAATGAGAAACATCTCTGTGAGCTGCAGAGAGAGGCAGAGTCCTCATGAGACGGCCTCAGAGGGGTGATTCTGGGATGAGGAAAGAGTGTTGGAGAGAAGCTTTTCTCATGGATTGTGGGTTCCTGAGCACTGGGTGGGAGCATCTGGGAGGGGAGGAAATCATGGGAGGCTGAGTGAAGGCCTCATCTACTCCCGCCCCTTCCCTTACAAGGGGTTGATGAAGTAATCCATTCTCCAAATTTGCTGCATTGTTCCAAAGTGGATCTGGAATTTCCATCTCTTGACATTTGCTCAGCCTGACCTTTTGTCAGGAAGAACTAGAAACCCTTAAAAGTAGCTGTGAATATCCAGAGGAGGCTTTTTTTTTTTAAACAACTTTATTGGAGTAAAATTGCTTTACATTGTTTTGTTAGTTTCTGCTGTATAACAAAGTGAATCAGCTATACATATACATATATTCCCGTATCTCCTCCCTCTTGCATCTCCCCCCCACCCTCCCTATCCCACCCCTCTAGGTGGTCACAGAGCACCGAGCTGATCTCCCTGTGCTAGGCCGCTGCTTCCCACTAGCTATCTATCTTATATTTGGTAGTGTATATATGTTCATGCCACTCTCTCACTTTGTCCCAGCTTACCCTTCCCCCTCCCCGTGTCCTCAAGTCCATTCTCTACATCTGCGTCTTTATTCCTGTCCTGCCCCTAGGTTCTTCAGAACCATTTTTTTTTAGATTCCATATATATGGTATTTGTTTTTCTCTTTCTGACTTGCTTCACTCTGTATGACAGACTCTAGGTCCATCCACCTCACTACAAATAACTCAATTTCGTTTCTTTTTATGGCTGAGTAATATTCCATTGTATATATGTGCCACATCTTCTTTATCCATTCATCTATCAGTGGACACTTAGGTTGCTTCCATGTCCTGGCTACTCCAGCTTTCTTTTGAGTTCCATTAGCATGGAATATCTTTTTCCATCCCTTCACTTTCAGTCTGTATGTGTCCCTAGGTCTGAAGTGGGCCTCTTGTAGACAGCATATATACAGGTCTTGTTTTTGTATCCATTCAACCAGTCTATGTCTCTTGGTTGGAACATTTAATCCATTTACATTTAAGGTAATTATCGATATGTATGTTCCTATTACCATTTTCTTAATTGTTTTGGGTTTGTTATTGTAGGTCTTTTCCTTCCCGTGTGTTTCCTGCCTAGAGAAGTTCCTTTAGCATTTGTTGTAAAGGTGGTTTGGTGGTGCTGAATTCTCTTAGCTTTTGCTTGTAAAGGTTTTAATTTCTCTGTCGAACCTGAATGAGATAGAGTGGGATAGAGTGGCTGCTGCCTCCTGCTGCCAGAAAAGAGAGCAAGTGAGAGTTCAATTTGGGGATGAAAAACCTCTCACTTAGAAAGATGAATCTCAGATTGTCCCAGCCACTCAGATGGAAGGCATTTCTTGGTTTGGCAGTCTGGAAGTTTTCTGCTTTATCTCATTTTCAAAGAAGTACCGAGTCCTGCTCTGTCCAAAATGGTAGTCACTAGGCACGTGTGGCTCTTGAATGCTTGAAATGTGTGTGGTCCAAATTGCAATGTGCTGTAGGTACAAAATACACACACTGGAGTTCAAAGACTTAGTATGAAGAAAAGCATGGAAAAGATCTTACTCATATTTTTAATTGATTACTCAGTGAAATGATGATGTCCTAGATATACTGGCTTCAATGAAAGCCATTATCAAAATTAATTTCTCTTCTTTCTTTTTCCTTTTCTTAGATGTGGTTCCTAGGAAGTTTAGAATGACCTGTTCATATTTGTGCCTCATACTAGATTTCCACTGGACAGCCCTGGTCTAGTCAGACAGACCATCACCTTCTCCGTTTCATCTCTCCTTCCAGAGATCACAACTTTACCCCACCACAGCAGCAGAGCTCAGAAGATCAGTAGTGGAAGAGAAGTACCACCTGATTCTGTATTCATTTCAATATGCGGCATTCTCCTTACCTCAGCAATCTGAGACAGAGTGAAAAAATACGCGTGGCCTGTCTAAACCCTAGGCTTTAATATCTGCTTCCTTGAAGTTCCTGTTGATAGAGGGAGGGATTGGCTGCTCTTCTGTCTGCTCCCCTGAGCTCTTCATCTGCCTGGCATCCCAGACACTTGTGCATTGAGAATTGTTCCTGCTGGCTCCGCTGCTCACAGATGTAGCTTTGGGAAAGGACCTGCAACAGTTCTCAGAGCATCAGGGAAAAAGGCGGCATCGGGCCAGAATTTTTTCCTTCCAAATGCAGTGTTTATAAATGCAGCTGCAAAGCGCTGGCTTCCCCTCGGCACAGAGCCCGTACACTTGCCACCTCTGTTTTCCTTGAGACTGGAAGAGGCCTCTCCCGGGGGAATCTGCATTTTAAGATGGAATTCTTCAAAGGCTTGCGGTGTACAGAGGAAAAAAAAAAGAGGCACTAAATGAGGTAATTTCAACTTGATGGCAGACAGTGAGGACAATTTTGCCCCCTACTCCCTCTCCTTGTCAAGTCAACCCCAAGGAAACATCTCGAGTTAATCTTAAAATGACCTATTGGAAATGGATTTGGAGGAGAATTCTAAAGATATAGAGGGATTTGGGTTAAGAGAGAGTAGATGAGATCCTGAGAGTAATAGGTAGCATTTATTAAGTCTTTTCATGGGCCAAGCCCTACTGGAAGCATTAATTCACCCAATCTTCATAACAGTCCTATAAGGTGAATACAACTGTTACTTCCATTTTACAGAAGTGTAAATTGAGGCAAGGCGTCGTTATATCCGTTGCTTAAAGTCATAGGCTGATAAACAGAGACTGCTGAGGGCCTAACTCCAGAGCCCATGCCTGGAGCCTATATACGTCCCTGTCTCTCACGTGGGAAGGGAGGGCAGAAGAAGTGAGCGAGCTTGGCTTCATCTATCTGCTAAAAGCAAGTTTAATCTTCCCTCATATAAGTTCCAAAAGTTTATGAGCCTGCAGACATTTCTGTAGCCTCTGAAATATTCATGATCCTTGCTACACTTTTTTTTTTTTTTTTTTTTTTTTGCGGTACGCGGGCCTCTCACTGCTGTGACCTCTCCCATTGCAGAGCACAGGCACCGGACGCGCAGGCTCAGCGGCCATGGCTCACGGGCGCAGCTGCTCCGCGGCATGCGGGATCCTCCCGGACTGGGGCACGAACCCGCGTTCCCCGCATCGGCAGGCGGACTCTCAACCACTGCGCCACCAGGGAAGCCCTGATCCTTGCTACACTTAATGCAAGGGCTCGGATTGCCTCGGCTCCCCTCAGCAGTGATGGAGAGCATATTGCGAGGCAGATAATTTCCTATCTGTGATACTTAAAACTGAAGCCCTCTAAAATGTAAGTTTCTTGAGGGAGGGGTTTTTCTGATTTGTCAGTGTGTTCTCAGTTCCCAGGACAGTGTCTGGCTTGTAGTCGGTGTTCACTAAACTACAACTAACACTTTCCTTCCAGTCCTACTTGAGTAGAAATGAAGAAGAGTTAATACCATTCCTGTTCCAAAGAAGTAAGGGGACAGTTACTCAACAGAAAATCATGGTAATATATTTATCATCTCTTATATAATCTTTTAAATTCTTTTCACCCCAGAAACTTTAATTACTAATGGGCAAATGTTTCTCTAATTCTTTGGACGTAATTCCGGTGTCACAGTCAAATAATTGGACTTGTAAATTTTAACCAGAATAACTCCAAGCAAGTAAACAAACTAAATAATGCAAACGTTCCTATTTAACAGACTTTCTTGGATTAAAAAGAAATATTTTTGGTAACCGATCATTTCAGAGAACGCACTATCTTCTATTCATTGCATTTATCCCTCCTCGAAAAGTATAAAACAAGTGTTCATTTTTTGTGAGTCAGAATCGCACCATGTATAAATAATTGGTTTTCAGTGATGCACGCAAAAAACATCAGACTTTGTTTTAAGTGTAGGAGCAATTGTGGGATATAATTACAGAGTGTGCAGTTCATCACCCTTTTGCTCATTAGTAGCTAAGGACCCTCTAAATGGATGTTCATTGTTTCTTGGGAGTCAAATCTGGCAGGTCAAATCCAAAGAAGATAATATTCCCTGGTAGTCAAATAGTTTCAAAAGCAAATCAATTGCAACATTTAGAATAGCGGTCTACCCCAAACCCAAATCCCAATTTGATTAGTAGTACTTCAAAAGAAGTATTTATTACAGAGGTATAAAATATGCTACGTAAAGCTTACCTCTTCTGATTCGACCCCTCCTCTTTCGATTTCAGTGGGCAGTAGGCAAAAAGTGCACATTGACTTTGGTTTCAGCGGTCGGGGATGGGCGAGAAAAGCTTTCTTACATAACTAGTGTGTATGTTTGTGTGGGCCTACTCACAACCATTCCTGGCATCGCTGCAAAATTCATAGTGATTTCTTCGTTTTGCAGATTTTGCAAACTTTGGCTTACATTTATAATTCTAAACTGCAATTAAAATTCTGTGGCTTTGGGCCCTGGCCTCCCTCTGGGTTAACCTGCAAAGATGAGGGAATGAGTGGGTCCTTATAAACGTATAAGCTAGCCAGCTTGGCTTCAAATGCCAGCTTTGGAAGTGAAAGTACATAGGCTCAAAAGCCCTTGGGCACCACCTGCCACACTTGTTATATTATTTACTGCTGTGGCTGCCCCTGTCTTCACCTCTAAACGAATGCAACTCGTAAGCTGTTCCAGAGAGTGGGAACAACCTGTGACCGTGTTCAAAGGCCAGAGAGAGATGGCACATTTGAGGAGCTGAGAGTAGGATGCAAACAATGGAGCATTGTTTGCGTGTGAAGATGAGGCTGGAGTAGCAGTCGCGGTGAGATCCTGGAGAGTTGGACATAACATACACCCCCACGTCCCAATCGATGGCATCATTTGGAAGACCAATGCCCACTCAAAACTCGAACTCCAATTTGATTGGTGCTCAGAAAGAAATGTTAACAATAAGTATCCAAAATATACTATGTAGAGCTTACCTCATTTCATTGGCCCTTGCCCTTCTATTTTAGTGGGTAGCATAGGCTAAAGGGGCATACTGGATGAGGTTGAAACTTTATTCTGAAGGCTAAGGCCATTTGTTGAAATTTTTTAAAGATGAAAACAACAAAATTAGATTTTAATTTTAGAAAAGACAAAAACCATTCTAAAGATGTGGTAATGGAAAGGCAAAGAGAGAGAGACAGAGACAGAGACAGAAGAGAGATGGATGGATAGGTCTTTAAGATGTAGAATTAACAGTCTTTGATGACCTGATGAAGGGGGTGAGTTTAGGGTGACACCCAGGTTCCCAGGTCAGGTAACTTGAAGGATGATGGTGCCATTGATCAAAATAGGTATTATTAACTATTATAGTTATTATTAAGGCACAAATATGGGTGAGAGGATAGAGACTTAAGGAGATAATGTAGGACTGCCCTGGTGGCGCAGTGGTTAAGAATCCGCCTGCCAATGCAGGGGACGTGGGTTCGAGCCCTGGTCCGGGAAGATCCCACATGCCACGGAGCAGCTAAGCCTGCGTACCACAACTACTGAGCCTGTGCTCTAGAGCCTGCGAGCCACAACTACTGAAGCCCGCGCGCCTAGAACCCGTGCTCCGCAACAAGAGAAGCCACTGCAATGAGAAGCCCACACACTGCAACGAAGAGCAGCCCCTGCTCGCCGCGACTAGAGAAAACCCACACGCAGCAAAGAAGACCCAATGCAGCCAAAAATACATGAAAAAATTTATTAAAAAAAAAGATATTGTAGCTCTATATTTTCCTGTAGCATGTAACTCTAATGTGCACAGCTGAATGAGGAAAACCAACAACAACATCATTAAAAACAGCAAAGGGATGTCCACGTCCCACCCCCCAGAGGCTCTGATTTAAGTAGTTAGGCACTGTTTGTTTGTTTGTTTTTTCTCATGATAGAAAAACACAACATGAAATTTACACTTTTAACAGATCTTTAAAGGTACAGTACAGTATTTTTTAACTATCTGTACATTGTCTACATCTCTAGAACTTTTTCATTTTACGTGACTGAAACACGATACTCATTGAGTAGCAACTCTTCGTTTCTCCCTCCTAGTCCTTGGCAAGCACCATTCTACTTTCCGCTACTGTGAGTTTTGTGAGTTTGACTACTTTGGTTATCTCATATAAGTTGAATCATGCAGTATTTGTCTCTCTATGACTGGCCTATTTTACTTAGCATCATGTCCTCAAGTTGTATCCATGTTGTAGTATGACAGGCTTTCCTTCTTTGTTAAAGCTGAATAATATTCCATTGTATGAATATACCACATCTTCTGTATCTATTCGTCTGTTGATGAACTTTTATGTTGGTTCCACATCTTGGCTATGGTGAACAATGCTGCAGTGAACACTGAGTGTAAATGTCTCTTCGAGATCCCAGTTTCTTCTGGATGAATACCTAGATGTGGGATGGTTGGATCATACTGTAGTTCTATTTTTCACTTTTTGAGGAACATCCATACTATTTTCCACGATGGCTACGCCATTTTACATTTCCTCCAACAGTGCTCAACCAGGTATAGAGAGTTAGTCCCCGACTATATATTCATTCATTCATGAAACACTTCTTGAGTTCACCCTAGGTGTCAGTGCCTTTCTGGGCCCTCTAGTTTTATTGTTTCCAGTCTACTAGCCCTGTGAAGTAGGTATTATTGTACCCATTTTACAGATAAATGAGTGGCAAAGAATGGTACAACAGAGTCACCCAGTTAAGAAGTGACTAGAACATCAGTTCCATAAAGGCAGGGATCTTTGCCCTGTCCACTGCTGTATCCATAATCCCAGGACACTGTCTGGTATTGGAAGCACTCAAAATATATTTGTGGAAGAGGCTGAGCTGGAGATTGGATGTGGTTCTGTTAGCTGTGTCTGGATCTGCTGCTCTCCCCTCATACCTAGGTGCTCTCAGCTCGACCTCTCCTTGCCTTCCCCCTCTTAATTCAGAGGAAGCAGTGCGCCCCCACCCCGCCCTAGGCAGCTTTGCGTGACTGCATCTTATTTTGTGAGGCTGTGAGGGATGCATCCGACTGGGTCCTTGAGCGCTTTGTGGAGAGGGCATTTATTCATCCAGGAAATATGCATTTACATGCTAAAATCTGGTTGCTCTGGAAGGTTAGATGAATACAGTATCTATTGTGTATCTGCAGGGAGCTAAATATGTCAAATTCAGCAGTATTTAACAAAAAACTATGTCACGGTAGTAACAGAGTAACAATCAAGAAATGGTTTCAGTGAAACCATTTCAGAATGCCCTATATTGACAAAGCTATTTTTAACTTCATCTCTTAATCGAAATTACTTTCACTTGTATTTTAACAATCTTTGCACTATTAAATGACACTCTGTTTCCAAAATATGCCTGATAAAATAAAAACACGAACTTGTTTCTGCAGCTTAAATGTGAAAGCTTTCAGGAAAAAAAAAAAAGCAATGGAATATATGTCCCGTTTTCTATAATTTTTATTTTATCATTTTAAGAGTACTCAGATGAGGATTTGAGAAATCTTCGTGTCACTCTCTTAATAAAGCCACAGTGAGCACTTAATGCTGCTTCCACTTCCCACACACAAACTTTCTAATTATAAAAGGACCTTTTCAGACTTATTCAGGGCATATAATCTTATTTGCAGCTCCTAATTGGAGGGCTGTGTTTGTTGAAAAGAACAGAAGTCTTCAGTCATTTAGAACAAAGCTGGCTCATCAACCCCTGTGGGAAGAAAAGAACTATTTATTTTATCCGTTAATCCCAAATACAAACACAATAAAGCTGTCTTTTCTAATAGTGACCTATTTCATGTTAAATTGGGATAAAGCTAGCTTTGCTCAATAAGACTATTGTGGTCAACAAAAAAAGTCAATCTTATTAGGATTCCCACTGAATACCTTCCAATAATTTATCCTTTAAAATGCTGAGCCCAAATCCCAGTTGAATTCTTTATGTTGTCTGACACAAAATGCAAATATGGAAGGGAAATAACCTCAACTTGTGAGCCCCATCTAGTGACAGGGAAGTAAATTGCTGTTCAAAAACCTGGTCTGTAATTATCCCCTACCTTTAATCTGATTTTTAAATGTTTCTATCTGTGCCCAAACCCTTATGTTTTAGTTTCTCTCTGTTTTTTTTTTTTTTTTGCCTATACTTTTATTTCTGAGAATAGATAATTTTTTATACCAAGCAATTTTTTTCTTTTTTGTAATTAAAGTATAGTTGATTTACTAGACTTTTCCTGATAACTTAAATTTCAGTTTTAAAAAAGTTAACGTTGCTGAAAATTAGCCACATTTCCTCATTCATAGTTGAATTTCAAAATGTGGGCAGCCATAGGGACTTCCCTGGTGGTCCAGGGGCTTAGTCTCCATGTTTCCAATGCAGGGGGTCAGGGGACTCGATCCTGTATGCCGCAATGACGACACCGTGTGCTGCAACTAAGACCCGATGCAGCCAAATAAATTAATAAAATAAATATAAAAAAATAAAATAAAATGTGGGCAGCCATATTCCTTGAATAGCACTACACAGCATTTATATATTAAACTGTTTGATGTAAATAATATTATTCATTTATCAAATGTATTTAATCAAAGACTCCAAAGGTTCTTTATGCATAAGAACTTTAGAGGAATTAGACTGGGTCATAGAAAAATCCAGTGAGACATCTAAGGACATTAAAGCTTTCAAAGCTTACTTATTTGGGCAATATCTACATTTGACAATTATAGTGGCTCAGAGGTCAGTTCCTTTTAGCTGACTACATTAGAAGTTAATTTTGGTGTGTCTGCATTCCATGCTTCTGCATTTGTTGACTTTTACTATCACAATAACAAACATGTCAAAAAACAGAATAAGGCTACAGCAGGGATCAACTCCAGTCATACACGGGAAATGCTTCTGTTAATGATTCTGCCTTATAAATGCAAACTTTCTTTGTTCCCAGAAAAAACAAGTTGATAATAGCCATATGTCATTTTTAAATGAAATAGAACATATTCCTCAATTTATCTACACTTGAGTTATTTTCAAAACTATCTTTCCACTAGCCTATGTGCCCAAACACCAGAAGCAGACCTAGGCATAGGAGGTTTCTGGGTTATGGAGGAAAGAACCAAGGACTCAAGTTCAAGTCCTAACATTACCCTTCACTGGCTGCATGACCTTGGGCTAGTCTTACCTCCCAGGAAGTTCCCATGAGCTCAGACTATGAAGCAGATGATGTCTGCTTCTCCACTTCCCAGCTGCTAGACTTTAGACAAAATACTTCTCAAAGCCTTGATTTCCTTAATGTGTGTCACTATATTTACTCCATAAAGTTGTTATGAGGAATTGATGGAGTAAAGCGTGTGAGGTGCTGAGCTCAGGGTCTGGCACATGACAGAGTGCTCAGTAAGTATTATTATCACTTACAAAATGGAGGGACAAGCGTCCACCTCTCAAGACTGTTGGGAAGACCCAACGAGATGACATTTGGGAATGTGTTGGTCAACTCTACGGCACTCTGTAAATGTTATGGATTAGAACAAACCTAGTAGGACACTCAGAGAAGGGCTAAGAGAGAAGGAAGGAGGTTGTAATTGGAGAACATGGGGCTTTCATAGATCAGCGCAAGCTCTATGGGCTGAACAGCATTTTTGTAGGTTTGGTGATTTGTACTGTTGGCTTCCATTCTGTTGGGGGATGCAAATTCCTGAAGAGAATGGAATGATCAAGTTTGAAGGGGAATTATGTAATTTGATTTCCTCATTCTATTGAGGAAACTAATGCCCCTTTCTTCTACAGAGCTCTTTGAGCACTTGAAATGTTTTAGGAATTTTAAATGCTTTGTTTAATGTCTGGCTTTACTTCTGGATGGTAAGTGCCATGAGGACAGGGGCCATGGCTGTTTGATTCCCACTATACTCTTGGCCATGGCTCAGGGTCCAGCACAGTGTCTGGTTCATTGTCTACACATGGTAATTGCTGACAAGCTCAGAGATGTCACATAGCAAGGAAATTGAGAGCACGCACTCTGCAGGGAGGAAAAACTGGGTACAAATTTGACCTCTCTGATTTACATCCTGTGTGACCTTGGGCAAGTTACTTAGCTTCTCTGATCCTCAGTTTCCTTATCTGTAAAACAGGACTAATAATGACAAAGCCTATTTCATAGGGTAGTTGCAGAGATTAATGAGCTAATTCATGTCTAGTGCCTAAAACCATGTATCAATAACTATTAATTTTTCTAAACCAAGATACAGTCGACCAAGATAAAGTCTCTCAGAGGGAGTTCTGGGACAAGACTCCTACCTAGGTCTTGCTCGTTATTTTTATTCCTCCAATATTCCTCAACCCCTCTGCCCAGACCACTTTCTAAAACCATTCAATCTAATCAGATAAAAATAGCAAGACAAAATAAAGTATTGGGCAATTCACTTAGAGGTGCTGCAGTCTCTCAAAATACTAGCAGCAAGTTTCAGGAACTCATTTGAATGGTGGTAAAGGGCTTATTATTGCTAATAACCTCCCAAAGTCTAAAGCACAGAGCTGAACAGAGCATTTTATATTTTGCTCTACCAGTTGGTCCTTAAGGGTTTGATGATCAGATACAGGCATGGCTGGATTATGAAAATGGCATGTTTAAAAATATCTCTGCGACTCACTCCTAGATGACTTTTAGCAAGTGAACTAACTGTTAGCCTCCTGGAAGATTACATGTCAAGATAATTAACTCTCTGTCACATGGACTCTCTATGTTTCAAATCTCATTCTCCTTTCTTTCCTATGTCTCTTAGTTGACACATCTCATTATTACTTTATGCCCGAGTTCTTCAATTTCTTGTCTGTGCGCACATAAACCATCTCCTTTTCATGACTTATCACACCTAACACTCAACTCACACTATTTTGATGTTATATTTTACAATTCTCTGTGTATCCAAATATCATAGAAAACAAAGATCAAGTTAGCCAGGTAAAGCACATATAGGAGCATTGCCTAAGATAACCCATCCTCCTAGCTCTCCTCGCTCTTCAGAAGCCCCTGTGCCACAGAGAAAGTAAAATACACAGTTTCCCATTTCATTTCATGACCAGAGGACTGTGAATTTCTACTTTCATTGTCTAACGTTGGAGTCTGTGAGATTTTCCATTTCATTATTCTCTACGACCTGGACTTGGCCTTATGCAACTGGAGAATAACTTTCTCTTTTCTATTATAAATGGAGCCAATGAAAAGCTAGACTAAAAAAGAAAAAGCTGGAATGGGGAATTATCCAAAGGAACCACACAATTATAGAAATTTCTGGCTGGAAGAATGTTGAAAGGCCACCTGTAGTTGTTCACCTTCACGATCGCATTACTGACTGGGAGCTGCGGTGGCTACTGCTGCCCAGCGTTTCGAGAGAGTGTCTTACCAACATCACTAGCTCGGGAAAAGAGCAAAACTCAAAATTCCGAAGTACAGTCTTTATTGAACGTGTATCACTTTCGCACCATCGTAAAGTTGAAAATTTGTCAAGTTGAGCCATCGTTAAGTCGGGACGTCTGTACAGATATCCCTCAGGCAGGAAAGCGAGCCTACTTCACCACCCAGCCCTTTCCCTGCCCATGACCTTCGGGGTTTGCTTCTCTGCTGTTGCCACGAGTTGATTAATTGTGGAAATTCCAGAATTTCCTGAAAATTGTCTTGAACTGAACCAGTGTCTGAGGTAGAAGAAAAGAGGACCAGGAACGTTTTCCTTCTTTCCTTTGCCAGCATCACGGCACCATTCTTTAGACGCTGACTACTTCCTCACCCACACCCACCTTCACAGCTCAGAAAAGGGGGAATAACATCGAAGACCTATCTAACAGCTTTAGCTTCACGCTTGACTCCATCCCAAATCCAGCTCCCCTCAAAATTCTAAGGAAGGGCTAAGAGTTTTCTAAGATCTATTCAGACCCAGGAATTGTTCCCCAAAGACCTAAAAGAGGCAGGAAATGTCCTGTACCCCACTCCCACCTGCGACCATGAGCGTAGGTCCTTAATTAACTTATTTTCGACATGCATCTATCTTAGGTTTTTCAACCCAGCAATCCGTCCATTGAACGTTAGGTGATCTGGCAATACGTGTAATGAAAAGAGCACGAGTTTGGGGGTCAGGCCAACCTTGGTCCGATGCTCCACTATTTCACTTACTGTAGCAGGACTTTGGTCAAGTTGCTTAACTCTAAGTTTCAGGTTTCTTGTGTGTAAAATGGAGCTAAAACCAACTTCAGACTTTGATATGAGGATTAAAGAAAGAGCTAACATGGATTGGGGGTTTGGGGTTAGCAGATGCAAACTAGTATATACAGCATGGATAAACAACAAGGTCCTGCTGTATAGCACAGAGAACTATATTCAATAGTCTGTGATACACCAGAATGGAAAAGAATATGAAAAAGAATGTATGTATAACTGAATCACTTTGCTGTATAGCAGAAATTAACACATCACTGTAAATAAGTATACTTCAATTTTTTTTTAAATTAAAAAACAGAAGAAAGGGTTAGCATATGGAAAGCACCCAGCACAGTGCCTGGCATAAGCTAATTGCTTCAAACCAATTTCTCTCCTCCACCGGCTATAGGGACGGAGCTATCCAGCACCATGAGCTTCCGTCGGCTTCATCACTGAAACGGAGCTGCCTTAACAGCAACCCTCAGCGGGACTGTTAATAGCAGAGACAGTGAGTATAATTATAAGGGTCTTCACCACGTACTTGTGCTGTGCCTGGATTGTGCTGGAATCTGAGAACAGAAAGGCAGGAGGACTCATGGTCCCATCTCATGGCACCCTACAACACAGAAGCAGCGGTGGCACATGTGAGGTCCTTTCATGAGTACCTCAGCCCGGAGTCATATCAGGACTGGAAAGATTTCGGAAGGCCTAATCACCAAGAAGATCATGGTGCTGCCACCCCGATATATAATTAAAAATAAAAGCAGTACTAAACCGTAATTAAGTGTAGAGAAGCAGAGCAACTTTCTGATACTTTTCCCACTGCGATGACAGTCCTAGTACTTCTTTTGAAAGATCAGTTTTCAGAAAAGTTTTTAGAACGATGTTTTGGGGGTGCCCTCATTTCGTAGGTAACTAGTCTGCTGGTAGCATAACACAGCATGACCCCAGAGGCTCTCCCCATGTTCAGTGACTGCATCACAAGGCAGGCCGAGAGCACAGAAGCCAGGGGTCTCAATAATTCACAAACTACTTGACAAATCCCACAAAGAATGGAGAGGTGATTGTACATTTTGAGACGGGTTCAAATCAACATTTAAAAAAAAGTAAATTGAAACCCTCTCCAAACATATGGGTGGATTGGGATGGACTTTTCACAAACGGGACAATAGAAAGGTCATATTTAGGTAAGCAAGTTGTAGAATCAATTACATATTATGCCTTAAAAGATGACCTCACCACTGAACTGCACCATCTGGACCTGTTACAATAGAGACAAATTGCCAGGAATGATGGTGACAGGAGATATTCACCAGGATGCGAAGGCGCTGTTCTTTCTTTGTTTTTTGCTTTCTTTAAATGGAAGACGTTCTCTCTGAAGGATACAGTCCCACTCGCAGGCCAAGTCTGCAGTACCTGGTGAGGCTTACCTGGAGATCTAGCTAACAACCCTCACATTTGGAGCCACTCACCTTTACACCACAAATCAAACAGAGAAGCACCAGGAAAGGCCCAGAAACCCTGACAGAGAACTTTTTCAAGCAGAGATGAAACCAATTTACATAGCCACTGTAAACAGTTAATAAAATCCATTTTACATTCCATCTACTTAGATTTCCATTACATCCTGTTCTGTTTCAAACACACATTTTTCTTTTGGATTGTTAGGCAATAAAAAGTCAAGCCATTTATCAAGCAGTGTCTTAGAATTTCTTTCAAATGTTTGACCATTTTCAGGAAATACTGTGGCTTCTATAATTAATCTCCCAGCAGAAAGCTGTTTCAGAAAGACGCCGGTACAGCGGAAAGAAAAGTCTTTTCTTTATGAGAGTTTTTTGGTTCTTGTGAGTGGAAATGTTCAGAAACAGATGCTGGTGGTATTGTCACATACTGCAAACTGTCCATTTCAGATAAAGAGGGAAGAAAACAACGGAGTATGGATTCCTTCTCCCAAAACCGTCCTGTGACAGAGCTGTTGTTAAATGGGCCGCACAGGCAACTCAGTGTTGGGCTAAGCTGAGAGTCACTCTTCAAAGCAAGGCTGGGTTTCCACAGTTCTTACACCTGACGGAAACAGAAGTAACGTGAGGAGTCCCTCTCCACACCCCCACCCCCCTTGTCTTTAGTAATATCAGCTACATTTTCCATGTCTCAGGCCTAGTTCTATTCATTTTACACATATTCACTCACTGAATCCTCACACCAACCCTCTGAGGAGGGTACTGATATGATACAGTTTTCAGATTAGAAAATTGATGCTAGGGACTCCCCTGGTGGTCCAGCGGTTAAGACTCTGCACTTCCGATGCAGGGGGCACAGGTTCAATCCCTGGTCGGGGAACTAGGATCCCACATGCCAAGGGGCATGGCAAAAAAAAAAAAGAAAGAAGAAAAAGAAAATTGATGCCAGGGCAGACTCCCTGAGGAGTGAGTCCAGTAGCGAAATCCAGGCAACCTGGCTGAGCCCAGCCTCACAGTGTAGCCGCTGCAGGCAGTAGGATGTACCATTTTCAATTCTCACCATCTCCTTTGTGCTGGCACACAGTAGGGCCATTCAGTCATCTCATTCTCCATGGAAATGGAGGCACGTGGGTGCTACGTGGTTTGCCAAAAGTCTTGTACAAGACAGGAGCTCAGGCTCCTTGACTTTTAGGCCAACTTTTCCTACTTTATAGCCTTCTTCCTCTTCATGTAAAAAAATAAAAACAGCAAAGCCAAAGCTCTTGCTTTACTTCTTTCTATGATGTGTCCTCCTGTGTCCCAGGAAAGGGCAGGAGGCCTTGTTGGCCTGTCATACCGAGCAGAGCAAACCTCACTCTGGGCTTAGGTTCTGCCCAAAGTATCCATGGCTCTGCTCCTCGAAGGCAAATACGTGGTTTGTTTGACCTCCCACCTGAATTGAAGGTTTTGAAATGACTTAATCTCACCCTCAGACAGATTAATAATAAATATTAAGAAGTGCTCCCAACTTTAGGGTATGCAAGGGATCAAGAAAACAATTCGGGAAACCAGAGAATCTGGATGATCTCCAGGGTAATGTTCTGGTTTCCTCCAAGAAACTTGATGGCAAGATCATCTTTACTTCTTCAGTGCTGAGTTTACATTTTTGTTTGTTTCATTTTAGCTTTTATTTATTTATTATTATTTTTTTTTTTTGCGGTACGCGGGCCTCTCACTGTTGTGGCCTCTCCCGTTGTGGAGCACAGGCTCCGGACGCGCAGGCTCAGCGGCCATGGCTCACGGGCCCAGCCGCTCCGCAGCGTGTGGGATCTTCCCGGACCGGGGCACGAACCCGTGTCCCCTGCATCAGCAGGCGGACTCTCAACCACTGTGCCACCAGGGAAGTCCCCATTTTAGCTTTTTTTAAATTTAATTTTTATTTTATATTGGGGTATGGTTGACTTACAATGTTGTGTTAGTTTCAGGTGTACAGCAAAATGGTTCAGTTAGACATATACATATTCCATTCTTTTTCAGATTCTTTTCCCATATAGGTTATTACAGAATATTGAGGAGAGTTCTCTGTGCTATACAATAGGTCCTTGCTGATGATCTATTTTATGTATAGTAATGTGTTTATGTTAATCTCAACCTCCTATTTTACGCTTCTCCTCCTCATTTTGGCTTTTAAACAGAGTTATGCTGGGGGCTCAGGTGGCTTCTGTGGGCCAATCTGACCCCCAGATCAACCTCAGTCTGAAGACATTTAGGCATCATTTCATCTGCATGGCAACCTGATGCACTTACCAGGGTGTTTTCTTCCCACAAGAGGGGAAAGCTTGGTTGTGATGAAACCACAGGCAATGCAGTGCACAGGTAGGACTCAGCCTCTAACACTGTCACGTGTGAAACAGACAGTCAGCCTCATGCACGGAAAACCTTGAGTCACGTGAATGCCATCTGTATTTATTAGAGTACAGGAAACAGGAAGAGAGGGCTCATGCCAAACGGGTATTTAGGAGAGTTTTATAAAGGGAGCATTTTACAAAGATGGGGGCAGGGTGAGATAGGGGTAGGGGGTTACGAGGTACAAACTACTATGTATAAAATAAACTACGAGGATGTATTGGACAGCACAGGGAATACAGCCAATATTTTATAATAACTACAAATGGAGTATAATCTATAAAAATTTTGAATCACTATGTTGTACACCTGAAACTAAAATAATATTTTAAATCAACTATACCACTATTTAAAAAGTCATAAACTCTCAAGAAATATGGGAAAATATGAACAATGGCAGGTTAAGTGAAGAAGCAGGAAAAACAATTATTCATATGTCATGTTTATGACTGTTAAATATGTTGACTATTAACGGAAAAACAAAAATTATAAGAGTTGTGTTTAGGTTATGGGTATTTTTCTCTTTTTTGCTAAACTTCTAATGGTATTATTCCATTTTTATAATGCAAAAATAAAAGACTTTTTAAGGAGTTAAAAAAAAAAGAAAGATGGGGGCAGGGTTTAGAGAGACAACACAAGATATGGTGCAGTATCCCAGGGCTAGCACCCGCAGGGAGCCATCACCCCTAGATTTAAAGGGAACCAGAAAGAGAGCTGCATGGGGAGAGCCATGTGACAGCAGCTGTGACTTCTTAGAGGGACACAGAAACCCACGGTGAACCCAGACACAGGGGGAGATGGGGGACTAGACACTCCAACTGCAGCTATCCTGCCCATTGACCAAACCCAACCGGAGAGCAAGGTAGCCTAACAGATGCAGTCCATGGGGGAGAGCCTGCCAGGGCCCAGTGCAGGGACGGGGGCAGAGGGAAGATACCCAGCTCACCATCTCATTAAGTTTCTGAGGTACAATAACATGAGCACACCCTCCTGCTGTGACATGAGTAGTTTAATAAAGAATTAATTAGGTAAAAATACCCTCTGCCTACATGGAATTAAGTGGCTAATTTTATGCCAATGGCAGAAATTAGCATTGTAAATTCCTCATTGTGTTTTATGAGTCAGAACTGGATGCACCTAAGAGTCTTAGGAATATGAACCTCAAAACAGGTCCTCTGATAACTTGGAGAGGAGAGCCAGTGGAAATCTGCTCCTGCCACGACCATGGCCACAATTGAACAGGAATGTAGGTTTAAGAAAGAGGGTCATTGGAAGTTGAAATTATTGACGTAAAATCTCTTGGAGGCACCCATTGCATTGAGAGGCCATATTTTAATGGAGTTAATAAAGCCTGTTTTTTTTGTCTTACCTTGTTTTGTCTGGCTTCCTTTAGCAGTTTAGGTAGAAGACGAACCAGAAGGAGGGAAGATGGGGAAATCTGGAGAAGCATCCTGGGGTACTTTAGAGATGCCCAAAGTCAATTAGGCTACCCAGGGATCACGGTGAACCAGGGTCCCAATCACTTGGCTGGGGTCTCTCTTATCGGAGAGCATTTGGTGTTTGGATAACAGCATGATGATGTGGTGTTTCAAGCAAAGGCTTTGGAGTCCAGCTATTAGCTGGGTCACCTTGAGTGAGTTAGATAACCTATAGAAGCCTCAGTTTCTTGCTTAATGAAATGGGGACAATACCTATTTCTTCTAGGTTTGTTTTGTGAATTAAATGAGATCATGTATTTAAAATACTTGAAACAGTATCTAGCACATAACTGGTGTTCAATAAGTAGCATATATGTGTCTAGAAATGTATTCACATATATAGACACACATATGCATATCTATTTGTAACTAGAACCATTTGGCCTTCATAAAGGGTGGGAGCGATCATGATTGGTCATAGGGGCCCATTGGCCATGAGAATGCAGCATGACATGAGGCTCTTCCTTTTTCTTCCTCTTTCTAGCGGCCCCTCTCCAAAAACGTACATACTTAAGTTAGCTCTCTCCTTTCAGCTGTGTCCCCAAATTCTTCCTGACCCTATATCCTGAGACACATATATCCATAAATGTACCTTAGAGATTGTTCTCTTTTAAAAATTCTGATTGCGTAATTAACATATACTTACTAAGTTAATTGTAAGTTTTTCAGTATTTAAGATATCATAGCAAAGTCTTAGATGCTCCAACTCTTCCGCTGTCTTCTCTCATCTCACAAACTGCTTTATGGTGAAAGTGATGGTTTTTCTAAAGTTCTGGTATGATTTGGGAGCAGAGGTCATAAAATTCTGTTTGTTACACTTTAATTTGACCAGAATGGAACTAAAGATTTCAGTTTAGTGGCTGTATTTGTTTATTTCACTTATTACTGACTGGAAGGTGCACCTTAGCCTCTCCATGAATGCTGGTTTAAAAATGTTATGTATTTTTAATATTTTTAAGGGATTTTAAAATGTGTTGCCTTAGGTGATTAATGCAAATGCAAAAGGTTCCACAATTCCAATTACTCCTTGCTGTTTTGCAGTGATCCTTTAACAATCCAAGCCTAGTGGATGAATGCATGAACCTTTCTAGCCTCCAGGGAAGAAGCTGGAATGACAATTTAAAAACACCCAACGTAATTTTCCACTACCAACCTTATTTTCTTTCCCTATAATGGTGAAAAAAGACCTCTGGAGTGATTTTTGTATTTGTTGTATTCTATAAGTTCTTGCAAATTTTTGACACCTTTGAAACTATGAGGCCTTATCTGGAATACCCTCCTTTGATTATTACATTATGTAATCAATACATTTATTATTAGCAATATTACTTTAACACCTGAGTCTTTTTTTTCATTTTTATTTTATTTTTACTATAGATGCTGTCATCAGCTGTGGTATTTTTTAATATAAAATTTTGAAAGGTTACACTCCACTTACAGTTATTACAAAATATTGGCTATATTCTCTACGTTGTACAACACATCCTTGTAGCCTACTGTACACCCAATACACTCCTTCCTTGTTTGTTAGACCACTTGCAGTTTACACTTTCCCTCTTCCTCTCCTTCGTATGCAACAGGACTTCACCTGTGTGGGTCAATTTCCTCTCCCTGCACTGAGCCATTTCAGAATTAGATCTGAACATTTCCAATGTCTGCATTTGGAAGGCTGCTTACAGCTCAGCCCGTTCTCATGGACGGTGTGAGGGTATTAAATGGAAGTCCCCTATGTCAAAATTGGATTCTAGAATCCAATTTTTTCCTGCTCCCTGTCTCCCTTCATCACTCAGGTCTTTTGATTCAACAACTCTCTCTAGCCATATTTTCTTTAATGGCAAAATGTGATTGAATAGGAATCAAATAACTCGGATGGAGTCTCAAGTCTCCCATCTACATCCCTGTGTCTATTTATGCATGTGTGTCTTGAGTACGTGCTTTGTGTGAAGCAATTTACACTTAATCCACACAGCAATCCTCCAAGACAGATACTAGGATGGAGACTTTTTCGGTGAGAGACAGCTTAGAGGGTTTAAATGATTCATTGAACTGGGTTTAAATAATTAACCTGAGTTAGTACTAGTGGACCTCAAATTAAAACACAGCTTTACCGGACTCTAGAGTGTGTGCTTTTAACTACTACATCATACTGAAAATCTAAAAAACTTAAGTCACTTGGCTTTTTGGTGCCTGTCCTGGGTTCATCGAGAAGCAGTGATAGAGAATGCAAGAGTCTAGAGGCTGGATTTGAAATCGGTCTCCTTCACTTACCGGTTGTGTGACATTGGACAAGTTACTTTGCTTTGCTTTGGTTTCCTCAACTGTGAAAGTACCTAGGGCTGACACACAGTAGATGCTCTTTAAAAGCAGCAATAATAAAAGCAGTTCAATAAATGTTAGCAAGTATTGTTATTATTGCCTCATTCGCCCCAAATAGATCTGATGTAGTGTCTACTCTGAGTGATTGCTCTAATGATTCTCGTTGAGCCCTTGAAAGTCTAAAGTTCTCTGGTTGTATATTGTCGATCAAATCTACTTCTTATTCCTCAGCCTAGAACACGATGGTAGAAGAAGGCTTGGGGAAGCTTGCTTGGGTGTAGAGACTAGGCATGGTATTGAAACGGCAGGAGTGATAAGTCTTGCCCTTCATCGGCTGCAAAAAGTGTGTGGTTATGTGGATAAGACCAGGAGGGAGAACTAAGAAATTTGGCTATCAACCTGTGCTGCAGGCTTGTTATCGACACTTGGGTAATTAACATAATCTAAAACTAACATAATCTAAAGCTTAAGCTCGTTATCCTTTCTAGGGAGAGGAGGATACCATATCTATGCAACCTAATTTCAGAGAAAGATTAGGAAGCAGAAGAAGTTAAAAATTGAGAGGATAATAATAGCTTTATATCTTTATATCACCAATGGACTCTCCTCTAGGGAGCAGGAAATGGATAGGGCCAAGCCAGATAGGTAATTACTAGGGAATGAATAAACGGATATCTGGCAATCAGTAGGATGCTTACTACCGTCAAGGAGTTGCCCTTGACATCATGCAAAGAGACATAAAGAACAAAGTCCTGCCTTAAAGGGGATGTGATTTACTTAGTCAGCAAGATATAAAACGATAACTAATAATACAGGAGTTTCTATACTGGGTGAGTGGTGCAATCCAAAAGGCTAGAGGGCAAATTTTCCCATTATAAACACCTGCTGCACCATTTAATTAAGTGTGGCTTTTATATTACAGGATTTGGTTGGACTACTTTGCTCTCAATCTTCAACAGTGTGTAAACATTTAAGTAGAATTCTTAAGATTTAACCTAAACTCATTTTTAAAAGTTAATTTCAGCTCCTCTGGGGGGTGGGGGTCAGAGACATCTCTGAGAGGCTATCAGAAGCTCTGAAGCATCTCCCAGAAATCTGCACAAAAACTTCCAAGTCTGCGTATAATTGTAGAAGGTTGACAGATCCCCTAAAATCCACGCATGAACCCCTAGCATGAGCAACTGTGTTATAGACGCTCAGTTACCCATAGTTTCCCAAATCTTACCAGTTCTCAGTGACTTTTTTTGGTTAGCTTTGGCTGTTTTAAATAATGCTATAGTCATGATTCTTGGAATTAAAATATCTTTTTAAAAAACCAAAAAACCTCAAACTGATTTTATACACAGTAAGGCAGGAATTGCTATTTGTCCCCCAGTATCTATCATAGGCTTCTTCCATAGAAATGGAATTTTTAACTGGGCAGAACAAAATGAAGGCCACATTGTCCATCCTCTCCAGGTGTTACCACGTCCCTAAGGTCTAGCCAATCGCTGTAGATGGAAGTGTTGTAAAGCCCCCTCTGAACCCTCCTCAACAAACAACTCAAGGGTGCCCTTTTCTTCCTTTTTATCTCTTCCCCCGTCCAGCTGCTTGGAACATGGATCTGATGGCTGAAATGGGCTGTGGGACAAGGGATACCTCCAGGGGACCACAGATCTGAAAGAAGGAAGGAGCCTGGATCTTCAAGGAGCAGGGAGGGGAACCATCACAGTGGTCTTGAATATTGTCTTCTGAACTTTGACATAAGAGGGAACTAAACTTCCCCATTTAAGTTGCTGCTGTTTTTCTATTTTTTCTATTACTTGTAGCTAAACCTAATTCTAACTTACAGATACAATCCCTAGCACTTTAAAGCTGTTGTCATCTTGCCTCCTGACATCTTTGCTGCTAATGAGAAGAAAAATCTGTCTTTCCGGTAGCTTTTAAGATTACCTTTGTATGTTTTGCAGTTTCTCTTCATTGTATATAGGTACAGATTTGTTTTCACCTATCCTGTTATGTCTTGGTGTTCCTGATTGCCCATGTCGCTTTATTCAGTCATGAGAAATTCTCACCCTACACCTCTTTAAATATTGTGCCTCCATGTTTCCTCTAGCTCCTCTGAAACTCTTATTCAAAATTTGTTGGAGCCTCCCAATCAAGATTTCATGTGTCGGGCTTCCCTGGTGGTGCAGTGGTTAAGAATCCGCCTGCCAATGCAGGGGACACGGCTTCGAGCCCTGGTCCAGGAAGATCCACATGCCGCAGAGCAACTAAGCCCGTGCGCCACAACTACTGTGCCTGTGCTCTAGAGCCCTCAAGCCACAACTACTGAGCCCATGTGCCACAACTACTGAAGCCTGCGCGCCTAGAGCCTGTGCTCTGCAACAAGAGAAACCACTGCAATGAGAAGCCCACGCACCACAACGAAGAGTAGTCCCCGTGAACCACAACTAGAGAAAAGCCCACGCACAGCAACAAAGACCCAACGCAGCCAAAAATAAATAAATAAATATATTAAAAAAAAAAGATTTCATGTGTCACAACTGCACTTTTAATCTTTTAAAAATCTCTACATTGCATGCCACTCTTTAACTTTATCTTATAAATACCCTTTTTGATGGTGAACAAACTGGTGTTTATTTCATCCTTTGGATTTTTCATTACATTTTTCCCCCTGGAATTTCCTATAGACAGCATATAGTTGAATTTTGGGTTTTTTTAACCCCTTCTGATAATCCCTATCTTTTAATTAGTGTATCTAGACCATTCACATTTAAAGTGATTATTGATATAGTTACATTAATACCAACCATGTTTCTAACTCTTTTCTATTTGTTGCATTGTTCTTTCTTGTTTTTTCCCCCCTCTTTTCCTTCCTTCTTTGGTTTTAATTGAGCTGTTTATATGATTTAATTTTACCTCCTCTCTTAGCCTATCAATTCTGATGATTGCACTGTCTCTTTAGACTTTGATTTTTCTTACCTTTTACTGTGTCTTGCAATGTTTTGTTGAAAGATATACATGATGTATCTGGTAGTAGGAACTAAGGTAAGTAAGACTTTGGTGTGAAGTTGTATATTAATCTGGCTAAAAGTTGGGCTCTGTTTAATGTTTTCTGTAGCTACAGAGTTCAGAGTTTTCAAATTACTCTAGTCTCCTTGTTTTTGGTTTCTTTCTTGGTTTCTCTAAGAAGTTCTTCTCATAGAGAGTCTTTGTCTAACAGCTCTTTCAACTGTAATCCACTGTTATTATATTGGAGCCTTGTGGATGTGGTGGGAAGGTGAGGGAGAGACAAAGTGTTCTATAATCTTATTTAATCAAACTCTCTTTTAGTGGGCTATGTCCCTGAGCTGAGACCTTCACAACTGTTTCTCAGCCTTTTTCCCTCTCTTAGGTGAAACAAGAGGGCTAGAAGGGGATGAAATAGGAAAGATGTCCTTTCCCCAACTGGGATAAGGCTCTGACACATTCTTATCCCTGGAAAATAGGCATTTGTTGTGGAAAAAAGCTCTGCGTGTATTTCATAAGGTTTACTCTTTCCTTCCTTCTGCTCAAGCCACAAAGAGATATTTCTCAGATCATGACTATAAGAATATGGTGGGGCTCCTGGAGGAAAAATCCATGAAACTGATTCCTGAGAGTAGATCCCCAGGAGTTCCTCACCCTCATGCTAGTCTATAATCAGTTTCCCAGTAATTCATCAGAATTGCTATTCGAATATTGCTACCAGGTTATGGCTCCAGTATCTTCTACTACAGATAATCAGATCGCTGCTGTGACTCTCTGAATTCACCTCTCTAGTTCTCTGATCAGTTCATGAAAAGTTGCTGATTTTCAGTCTGTTCAGCTTTTTGTTGTTATAAGGACAGGAGTGATGACTTCCAAGCTCTGTTCATGTCAGAACTGAGACCGAAAGTCCTTTGGGGGATTTCTATTAATTCATGCATTCTGTATATTTTTATTATTGTCGTTGTATTATTATTATTGTTGTTATTATTTCTTTCTGTCTCATGACTTTTGGTTCTTTTTTATGGACGCCATTCCTTACTCTATTTCTCAGATGTCTTTAAATATGCTTACAGAGTCATTTTCCATTTGAATAATAGGTACCAGTGAAAGAACAGTCAACTAATTTTCAGGGCTAAATTGATCTTTTGATTCTTATGTTGTTAGCTAGCTTCCTTAGATTTCTTTTTCCTTCTGTGTTTTAGAATTTTGATTTATAAGTGCATCTTGAGCAGAAGGGTTTTGTTTTATTTTGTTTCTTTCTCTGTATTTTGTGGATGTCTCAATCAGACCCCTTAGATTCTTGATTAGAAACTCTGCATTCTGTTGGAGACTCAGGGTGCCTGTCCTCTGGAGGTTGAAGATAGCGTCCATGCACTCACCCGCTCTAGCAGGCAGCAGCAGGCAGCTGGTTCTGCTTCCTACCTCTTCCCTAGGCATGGAGCTTTATACTAGCTCCATATATATTTCAGCTCCATATATAATCCAGGTGGTGGGAGCAGACCTTCTGCTCTGCTTCCTGCTTTGTGCTTCTGATTCATGCAGAAGTTTACCTTGTTTTGGAATGAGGGTTGTATCTGTTTTATTTTTCTCTTTTAAAACTTGATCTAACATTTATTTGGAGTCGATCAGGGCCTAAGAGCATGAATTTACAATACCCTCTGGCCCAGAAGACATGTTCCATGTATCTTAGCAACAACTCTATGAAATATACAAAGTCAGGCTTTATATACCCATTTTACGAGTGCAAAGAGAGTGTAACAGGTGCTCAGTGGCAGGGCTAGAACTGGTGAGTAGGCATCCCGAGTGTGTCTCCAACAGGTGGTATTCATAATTATAGCAAACCCGCCATGTTCATAGCTCACAATATTTTCTTGCTTACTGCGTTTGGAATCTGGGCTGTAATGGAGAAATTCTACAATGGGTAGGCCAAATGTCCCATTTACAACTTAATCACAAGGTGCTTCTACTTTAGAACCAGTGGTTTCTGCCTGCAGGTTTCTGAGCTATTGGCCGAGCTTCCTAATGCTCTTTCAGTGTATCCATTCCTTTATGTGCTCTACGCAGAGACACTTATGCAGATTTCATATCCTTCTCCTCAGTCTTCAATCACACAGACAGTTTTTTAAAGACTTCAAATCCACTCCACTCGGGCTCTCCCTCTCCCTCTAATCTGATATCTTTGTCAGATTTCATCACCTAGAGATTGGAGCCCCTGTGGGTTCATGGGGGAGGGAGGGGGGAGAAAAGTGTTTATGTTTATGCTTCTCTTGATTTTTATGGCCATCATTACCCAAAGCCGTGTGAAATTGAGGGAAACATATTTGGCCTGAACCCTGGAGCCATCTGTTCAACCTGCTCAAGATATCGTGGTTGACTGTTTACTAAATAGACTCCCCTGAGTGGCAGCCTGAAGGCTGAGGCTGGGGCTTCTGTTAATCGTTAGGCATTTAACAAACAGTTGGGACTCTTGCTGGCTTTGCTATCACTGCTTTCAGAAGCAACGTTCTGTACCCTGTCATCAGCCACAGAGCAAGAGATGGGCTCTCTAGTGTGCTGACTGTGAGCATTTCCAGCAGGCTTGGGCTGCCACGCCCAAGCAGTGGTGGTCATGTCATTCTGCAGGAGATGTGACATGTGTGCTTTTGTTGTTGACTTTATCTTTGCCAACACACGTGGGTGTCTAACGTTGGCTGGGAAGCTGGGCTCTAGGGTGGAGTGAAGGTTTCACATTGTTGACAATTTAATGCTTGGAGAGATATGTGCTCTGGTAAGGTCTCTCTCTTGAGACTTTTGCCCTTTCTCTAATCCTCTGCATAAACACTGCCTTGAAATCTGTTTATGAAGTATCTGCAAAGGCACGTGAAACTGTTGGTAAACAGTCGTGGTGAATAAAGATTGACTCATGGTCAGATTTCTGAGCCTGAGTTTATTTTTGATGGGATTTACTGTCTGGTGCAAATCTTTGTGAAGCTGCAAACAGAGGCTGAACCTCTCTGCCTAATTCTTGGGGCAGATTAGAGTTCATGACAGAAATGGCAATTAGCGAATGGATATGAAAACCTTCTCCCAAAGTCTCCGTATTCTAAATAGGAATCTCTACTAGTTGAAAGTATAAAAAAGAGGAAAATAATCATGAAGAGACAGGAAGGTAGAGAGAGCCAAGGCAGTCCATACTTTTGGTTAAAGAGGGAAGAAGAAAATTTGGAGGCAAGAAAGTCTCAGATCTAGTAGAGTGTGGAGCTGGCTGGTTCGGCTAAGAGCAGTTTGTGTTTCTTTCTTTTCAGCTTTGTTTTCGGGAAGATGAGGTTGGTGGCTTCAAACAACTATGAAGATGATAACTTGATCTAGACTGATGATGGGTGGGGAAGGTCTCCATGAGAAAGTGTGGACTAAGCTGGGATCTGAAGGATTGGTAGGAGTTTAACCTGGTGAGCGGAAGTGAGTGATGGAGGAGGTTTAAGCAGAGAGAGGAAAACATATGGTAGCCCTGTATCATGTAGGAACACATGTACTTTTTTTTTTTTTTGCGGAACGCGGGCCTCTCACCGTTGTGGCCTCTCCCGTTGCGGAGCACAGGCTCTGGACGCGCAGGCTCAGCGGCCACGGCTCACGGGCCCAGCCACTCCGCGGCATGTGGGATCTTCCCGGACCAGGACACGAACCCGTGTCCCCTGCATCGGCAGGCGGACTCTGAACCACTGCACCACCAGGGAAGCCCGGAACACGTGTACTTTTAAGAAAATTAATGATGGGCTGTAGAGCTGGGGAGCAAGGGGCAGGCGTTGTGACATGCAATGAGCTGTGTTAATTCATTTATATTAATCTAAGAGTAATAGAGAGCTATTGGGTCAGATTTTTGCTTTCTCTAAAAAAAAAAATTCACTTTGGCTACAACATGGAGAACTGATTAGAGGGGAAGAGAGAAGATAGGGACACAAGTTAGAGGCTGTTATTGCATATTCCAGGTGAGAGGAATCCTGCACGAGGCTCATGGCAGAAGTGACGAGGATAAGGGGGTGTATTTAGGAGATGTTTAAGATAGAAAACTGAAGAGACCTGATGATATGTTAAATATAAGGATAGCAAGAAGGGGGGAGCTTGTCAAGGATGACCCCAAGAGTTTTTACCTTGGAGATTTAATTGATAATGGCTCTGCTTACTAAGACTGAGAACCAGAAGTGGGACAAAATCCATGAGTTTGCATTTGGATATGTGGAGTCAAAGTACCTTTTCAACATGTATAATGTAGGTCTCTAGTAGATCCTTTGGATATACAGATTTGGAGCAGCACAAGCTATCTGCATCTAGGTGGTAACTGAAGCCACGATCGTAATGAGATCCTAAGGGAAGAGTTCTACAGAAGGAGAAGAGGAGAGGGCCCAAGCGGTACCTTGAGAATGGAAATATTTTGATGACTCAGTAGGGGAGAATGAACCTGCAAAGGAGTGAGGGAGTAAGTAGTCAGGGAGGAAAACCAAGAAAGATGAGACTGGGGGTGAAAAAGGGGATCTTGTTAGGGGAATGAAAATGCTCTAAACTGATTTATGATGATGGTTATATCACTTGGTAAAGTTACTAAAAAGCATTGAACTGGACACTTAAAATAGATGATCTTTATGACATACAAAATATACCTCAATAACACTATTAAACAACAGCAACAAGAGAGTGTGGAACTAAAGAAAAGAAAGGATGAGTCTTTCAAGAAACAAGGGATCTACATTTGCACATCATTTGTCACCCAAAGGCCAGAGCTACATTAGGGTTCACCCTCGGTGTTGTGCATTGTGTGGGTTTTGACAAATGGATAATGACGTGTATCCACCATTGTAATATCATGCAGAATTGTTTCACTGCCCTAAAAATCCTCTATGCTCTGCCTATTCATCCCTCCCTCCCCCCAACCCCTGGAAACTACCAATCTTCTACTGTCTCCATAGTTTTGCCTTTTCCAGATTATCATATAGTTGGAATCATACAGTATGAGCCTTTTCAGACTGACTTATTTCAGTTAATAATATGTATTTAAGTTTCCTCTGTGTCTTTTCATGGCTCGATTGCTCTTGTATTTTTTGTTTGTTTGTTTTGTTTTAGCAATGAATAATATTTCATTTTCTGGATATACCAGTTTATTTATCCACTTACCTACTGAAAGATATCTTGGTTGCTTCCAGGTTTGGCAATTATGAATAAAGCTGCTGTTAAAAAAAAAAAAGAGAGAGAAGCAAGGAATGGTTATGCGTATTGAATGTTGATACATATAGTAAGAAAAGGACTGATGTTCACTAACAAATTGAGAACTTTTTTTTTTGCGGTACGCAGGCCTCTCACTGTTGTGGCCTCTCCCGTTGTGGAGCACAGGCTCCGGACGCGCAGGCTCAGCGGCCGTGGCTCACGGGCCCAGCCGCTCCGCGGCATGTGAGATCTTCGCGGACCGGGGCGTGAACCCGTGTCCCCTGCGTCAGCAGGTGGACTCTCAACCACTGCGCCACCAGGGAAGCCCCAAATTGAGAACTTTAAACAGATATGTAATGCAAAAACAATGGTCCAAATATTGGATAAGGTAATACTGTAAAAATACTGACCTATATTTTGAAACGATATCTTCAAGATTAGTGAGAAGATGCACAAGAATCGGTCCCTCCTTGTTCTCAAATAGAGCCTAAATAGAGATGTTTGTTATTCCCTCTGCATGACATGACAACTAGGAAATGGATTCTGACAAGGCAATTCTATTATAATCGGAATATCTGTGTTAAGAATTAGGCCCCATATGTGATCAAACAATATATTTACTCTAGAAGTCCAAGACATTCAGAGAATACTATAAAACTCTTCTTAAATGATCAGATGGTTACAAAGGAATTATGTGTCAAATAAAATCATCTTCATAAACACATGATCAGTACCTCGTCCAGCATATGGCTTAGAGCAGGTGTTCAATAAATATTTGTTGTGACCCAAACTCAGAAGTTAGAAAAGTGAGAGTGTTTATGAATCATTATTTAAATCTATAATACAAATTACTACAGTAGCAAAACTCAGACGAGCACAATATCATATCAAAATAAAAGACCAAATCCATGTGGGTAATTTACAAGCTTTCTCCATTTAGAAAGAGTTCACTAGCTCTTCCTTAGTTCTTACTGATTTTTCACTTGATTACCCAAATCAGTTTAAACTGCTCAGCTAAAATATACACGTAAATAAATCCTTCTTTTACCACAGCCATCTTTTGGGATTTATTTTTGCGACGAATATTGTCTTATTTCACTTATTATCTTTTATTGGAGCCATTAGCCTGAAGATGACATTTATTCCATTTTGATTCCCTGTCCTAACCAATAAATGCCTCTGACTTCTAAATTAGGACACATTCAAGAAAACATGAACCAAAGGCTTTTTTCAGCTCAGCTTCTTAATGTAGGTGGCTTCGGAAGGCTGTTGACATGTGATTGCCAATCCAAATTTTTAATGAAACATTTCAACTGAGTTTAAATGACTTTTCTAAACTACTTTTTAGGAATTGCTTAACTCAGGTCATTCGATGTTTACTAAATTTCCTGAACTCATACTTACAATAGCAACCCAATGTTATTCTCTGAGAACAGGAAATCAGGGAGCAGAACCACAGTTGATGGAGATATTTCTGAAGGAGGAAGTTGGCGAGTACAGAGATGACCCAGAAATGACCAGTTTTTGACAGAATTTTAGATAAGAATCCATCTGTGTGGCTTGATTGTGGTGTACTGTTAGATCGGACTTCTTTAATATGTCTTCCCTACCAACACATCTGTTTCTACTAGCTGTAATTCATAATGTTAGAATAATCAACAATATCGGAGAAGTATTTGGGCTATGCAGCATTCATACAAAATTAGGACATCTGCTCTTCACCCTGTTGACCAAAATTCTCCATTCAGTGACACTAGAGAAGGTTGGTAGCTCTCTCGTGGGTTCATACACTTCTGTTCTCACAAGTCCAGTTGTCTGTTTACCAAGAGTCCACTGTCTCTGTACTTGTCATTGCCATTATGTAATAAATTTATATATATATAAATAATTACACAAT
This sequence comes from Phocoena sinus, assembly GCF_008692025.1. Lineage (NCBI taxonomy): Eukaryota > Metazoa > Chordata > Mammalia > Artiodactyla > Phocoenidae > Phocoena > Phocoena sinus. The sequence continues at coordinate 75,214,807 of NC_045767.1, forward strand.
AAGACAACATATCAGAGAGAAAACAATATTTCTATGAAAACTAGGCTGAATGCTTTGGAAGACTAAGATGAGTTGCCCTAAAGTGCTGTTGGATGAGGTGTGAACAAGGCAACTGTAAAGACTGGGTGGGAGGATATTACAAAAGTATAGTTTCTGTTTAAGGTTTCTGTCCTTGGTCCTCACTTCACTTAAAAAAGTCAAAACTGGAAAGAGTGTGCAATGCAATATGGACCCATTTATATAAGAAATTCAACAGGGACTTCCCAGGTGGCACAGTGGTTAAGAATCCGCCTGCCGATGCGGGGGACACGGGTTCTAGTCCTTGTCTGAGAAGATCCCACATGCTGTGGAGCAACTAAGCCCGTGCGCCACAACTACTGAGCCTGCACTCTAGAGCCTGCGAGCCACAACCACTGAGCCCGAGAGCCACAACTACTTAAGCCCATGTGCCTAGAGCCCATGCTCTGCAACAAGAGAAGTCACTGCAATGAGAAGCCTGTGCACTGCAAGGAAGAGTAACCCCCGCTCGCCACAACTATAGAAAGCCCGCATGCAGCAATGAGGACCCAATACAGCCAAAGATAAATAAATTAATTAATTAATTTTAAAAAAATAAATTCAACATGGAACACTAATCACAAGACAAGGTCTGGAGCTAAAATCAAAAGGTTGGTGAAATAACACCCATTTATATGTTTTAAATTCAAATAAAATGCTTAAGGCATGTAAAAGTAATTTTCCATAACTCTTCACTTTCACCAATATTTTTGATGAACCAATTAATAATAGGGTAAGAGGACTTCAACTATTGTGATTTTCCCAAGGCACCGTCTATTTCCTCTAAAATACCCTCCCTCACTCCCCATGTGTATTTCCCCCTAGTTCTCTCTCCCTCTCTGTTTTCCTTAACTCTTATTCATCTTTCAAGTCCTATGACTCCAACTCCAGCTCAAACACTAACTCTTCCTGTTCCTTTTTTTTTCTTATTGAAAATTTATTTTAATCTCTAAGTACTGTTGTTAGTTTGAATTGCTCACAGAAATCTATTCCACCCAACAGGGAAATGTAAAGTGCTTCTAGCAGTGCAAACACAGTTGGAATGACCTATTCAAAGGTTTCCCACTAGAGTCTGCAGAAAATGTAAATGTAATAAAATCACAAATCTGATGTTTCCATGTTTTGGACCACAGGAGATTTTCAAAATTGCTTTGATTTTTAAAACCCATCAAATGTTTTTTCAGTTTGAGATTATCCTCAATCTCAGCATCTCTGTGCTGAGTCTATCACTTTAGGACTATACTTAATGCAGAGTTTGTATTGTAGTCTATTAATTTATTTAACACACTTCATTATCTTTAGGTCCCTTTGGGGTCAGTCTCCATTGGTTGTCCTTTTCTCTTGAGAATGTTTCACATTTTCCTGTTTCTTCATATGTCAAGTAATTTTGTTGGGTCATATCCTGGACATTGTGAATGTTATATTGTGGTGACTCTGGATTATGCTATATTCCTCTAAAGAGTATTTACTTTGTTTTAGCAGATACTTTAATTAGCTGCATTCAACATGCAAACTCTGTCTTTTGGGCAGCAACTCAAATCTCAGTTCAGTTCTTTCATCCTTCGTCTGTCTGCAATCTACATGACACATGCACTGTTCAAGGGTCAGACAGAGATTCAGGCAGAGTTTATGCACAGAATTTGCATCCTCTCTCTCTGATTCTTTTCCTTTTCATGATCCCCCTCTCACTCACCAGTAAATTTTTTTAAATAGAATTTTAACCATTCCACCCCTCATGGCACATTAAGTCTAAAAGCCAGTAAAATAGGAAACTCACCCAGTGTTGTTTCCTTCTTCCAAGTGTCAATTCCTTTCTAGAAGCTTCCTACTCTTGTTCACTCTCCAGTTCCTTCAAGTAGTTGGGGTTTTTCTTTGTTTGTTTGGTTTTTTGTTTTTTTTTTAAATTTTATCCAGAGTTGATAGTTGTTATCTGTGAGAGAATTGGTCTGCTAGGAGCTTATGCATCCTACCAGAAGCAGAAGCATCTTAGTATCTTTGTATTTCTATGTCTAAATAATGTCTGACACATTGTATAGGCCCCCAGGAGACATTTTGTGTTGGACAGAATTAAATAGAAGTGCATTGCTAAAAAGATCAAATACATTAAAGGCAAGGGGAAATGAAAGCTTGTTCTCATTAGTTCATATTGATTTTTTAAAAAATAATACCTAGAAGGCATAAAGATCTTAATCAAGGGGAGTTGAAAATAGGAGCAGCGAGTTCCTGTGATGGCCGGACGTGGCATTAGCCAGGAAGCCACTATAAAGGCAGGCTCAGGGCTATGGCATCCACAGGGTCAAGAAGCATCTGGGAGAGTTTTTACCTTGTCCAACCTGGACACGATTCTACCAACAGAGTGAGCTTCCCTAGCTCCTGGAGTTACTAAGCCTCAGAGCAAACATCTGCCTCATGAGAAATCCCCTTGAAAAATCTGTTAAAGTTAGTTTAGACAATAACAGAGTCACAATTGGCTAAAAGACGATAAACAGAACAGCACAATAAATAGCAATTACTCGCCAGGGAGGTGTCTGCAGGGGTGTGAGGGGCTGGGGCCCTCATTTACTAGCCCCAGCTGGGGCTGGGCCTTTTCTCATTTACTATCTTTATTAATGAGCTGCAAGGGGTGTAAGCAGCTTGCTAATGAAGTGGCAGCCAGGCCTGCAGTGGGAGCCACCGGCGTTGCAAAGAGAATAACAACCAAGCTGATATAACAAGGGTAGGACACCAGGCAGAAAATTCAGAGGCATGAGATTCAGCAGGGAGGGAATATTGTAACTGTCATGAGAAGAAAAATCAGAAGTGCAGCTTTCTGATGGCAGGGAGTAGAGACAAATGCCAAGAAACAAATACCTGGAAAGAATCTGAAAATGTAAGGCTGAAACATGGCAACTGACAGATGGCACTTGTGGGGTGAAATTCGATAACAACTGCTTCCCTCCTTCTGACTTTGCAGATTATAAATGTCATTGAGGTGTGAAAGGACCAGGGAGGTCCTCAAGACCCCAGGAAGAGGGAAAGCTCTGCTCCCTGCGATGCCTCCACGTTCCCGTGGTTCTCTGCACTGCTGGTGCAGTGCAGAGACTGGCCCAGGTCTAGCTTGGCAGCCCCTTCCTGGTCCTGGTCCACAGGGAGAGACATCACAGCGGGTAAATATGGGAACCCAAATACAGGACATTAGAATCCCTGACTATCCCATGCAAAGAATTATCTTCCACCCAGAGTCATCTGTGCATTTAATGAACTTCACAGCTCTTAGATCTATCAAAGAGGATCTTGTTTATTCATTTATTTACTTATTGTCTGTCTTCCCCACAAGAACATGAGGTCCCACAGAGACAGAGGCTACATTTGTTGTGTTCACCTCTACAGTGTTTATGCTGAGGACAGTGCCTGGCTCAGAATCATCAGGAAACAAATCTTTGCTGAACGAACAATTGAAGAAATGAATCCTGTCCTAGGCGCTCATTTTACAAAGGAGGAAACAGAGTCACAAAGGGACACAGTGACTTGAGTGTAGTCACACGGGGGAGGCTGAGCCTGGCCTGGTGCCCAGTTCTACTGACTCTCAGCACCATTTTCGGGCCTCACCTCCTTCAGGGCTTCAACCCAAAGGCAGTTTCTCAGGAGGCCTTCCCCGGCTGCCCTGTGGAGAGAAAACTCCACCCCCTCCACCAGCCAACACTCCACCCTCTTCTCCTGGCTCTGTTTTACTCTTCCCCTAACCCATGAGCGCTTATCATCACTCTTTGTGTTTTATCTTGTTCACTGTATGTCCCTCCTTGTAGAACACAGGCTGCATGAGAGCAGGCATTTTGGTCTGTTGTGTTCATTGATGTATCCCCAACATCCAGCACAATCCCCAACACAGAGTAGATAATAAGCATTTGCTGCTGAGCATTGAATAGGCAAGACTATGGCCCTCAGCCATTAGGGACACGTTAGGACCCAGTTTCCACAAGTCGGATGCAACTCAAATGAGGGGCTAGTAGAGACAGAACTTTAAAACTAAACTTGTGTTCCTAGTACCTTTGGCCAAGTTTGCCAACTCTCCATTTTCCCATCTACAAAACGGGATTACATGATGATTAAACGATACCCTTTCTGTAGACCCTTCAGCATGTGTCTGTTACATAGTAGGTGCTCAATAAACCCGATTTCTCCCCTGCTCTTAAACTGTCCCTGTGAGGATCCACAATAGGGTCCTTGGATCTAAGAATCCGAAGAAAAAGTGGAAAGCCCCTTGAAATGAGTGCTGAGGAGGTAGAAACATGAGCAGTGTGGGGCATGCTGGGGGACCAGTGAGACGGCACCTTCTGGCTCCCCTTCACTGTCTGCCCCAGCCTTGACGTCTGCGTTGTGCACACTTCACTCTGAGGGCAGAAGACAAGCTGTTAATCAAAGCAAAGAAAAAGCCCTGACAGGCTGGGATCTTCCCACTGTTCTGGGAGCATGTGCAAAGGGGCTGTAGGTCAGGAGGCGGGGCTCCCGAGAAAGTGAGGGAGTGAGGCGGAGGGAGTTAAGGACAGGCTGCTTCCTTGTCTTCCTGATTAGAGGCGGATGCTGTCACGTGACCAGGTGAAGTGCCCGCTGAAAGGGCCAGTGGGGAGCTTCAGGGACCCTACGTGTGCGCTGTTTTCTCCCCGGGGCTCTGCCAATTGCCCTGACTTTCAGCTTTATTTGATTCCTCTGAGTACAGCCGAGTCACAGGAAGAGAGCAGTTGCCTGTGAAAGCACAAGGCGGGTGTTGGACCCCCTAACCCCCCCTCACCCCACTCTGCAGGCCCCAGATCACCTGCTCCCACTAGGGCACCCTTGGGAGGGAGTATATGCATAGTAGTTAGAGCACTGGCTTCTTATTCCATCTCTGTCAGTTACTAGTTGGGGCAGGTCACTTAGCTTACCTAAGTTCAGTTTTCCCGTCTGTAAAATAGGCATACTAACAGTAGCTATTTCACGGCGTTGCTAAGGATTTTAAGCGAGATGATCCATGTAAAGTGTCTGACCCTGGGCCAGTGCTCAGTAAAGGTGAGCTACTGCCATTGTTGCTGCTGCTGCTGGAGTACAGCAGTGGAAGACACAGACGAAATGCCTGCCCCCATGCAGCCTACATTCTACAGGGAACGGCAAGTAACGAGGCAGATAAAAACATAGAGCACATGGTAGTCATGGTAAGTGCTCAGGAAGGAAACAGCCGGGAAGGGTGTGTGGAGATTGGCTGGTGGAGGGGGTGGAGTTTTCTCTCCACAGGGTGGCCGGGGAAGGCCTCCTGAGAAGGTGCCTTTGGGTTGAAGCCCTGAAGGAGGTGAGGCCCGAGAATGGTGCTGAGAGTCAGTAGAACTGGGCGCCAGGCCAGGCTCAGCCTCCCCCGTGTGAGTACACTCAAGTCACTGTGTCCCTTTGTGACTCCGTTTCCCCCTTTGTAAAATGAGCGCCTAGGACAGGATTCATTTCTTCCATCGTTCGTTCAGCAAAGATTTGTTTCCTGATTATTGTCAGTCAGGGCCAGCCCTAGACATGGATGTTGCAGAGGGGAACACTACAGACGAGGCCCCTGTCCTCATGGGACCTCATGTCCTTGTGGGGAAAGCAGACAACATATGAATGAATAAGGGAGCACGATCATCTTTGATAGACCTAAGAAGTATGAAGCGAATAGAAAACATAAAACGACCGTGGGTGGGATGTCATTCCTCGTGCAGCATAATCAGGGGTCCTGATGTCCCGTGTTCCTCGTCCTGCTACCTACCTGCCTGTGACATCTCCCCCAGGCAGGCTCTGTCCTGTCGGGCCATGTGGTCTCCAGATCAAGAGAAAATACTCAAGAGCTGACAAGTCCCAACCATCCTGTGCAGGAGATGAGACGTGGGCTTGCGGTTTCTTTCCAAAGACGTCCTAACTGAGGATGAAAACTGGTGAACTCGGCCGACGGACAGCCTGCAGGTGCACAAAGTATTCTGGCGCCCTGAGAACACTCAGCTCACAGGAGAGCAAGCAGCAGCTTGCAGGGGATGACAGGCATACACTTTCCACCTCTGCTACCTTTGCAAACAAGTTATTAGCAGTTTTACATTTTCCCTTAGGGGAATCAGTGCTGGTTGACCTTGGCGCCTTTCTGGCACTAAGCCATCTAGTCCTGCTTATAGCTCCGTAGCTAAAGAAGGAAGAAAGGAAGAAAAGAAGGGAGGGAGGGAGAAAGAAAGGGAAGGACGGAGGTAGGGAAGGAGAAAGGAAAGAGAGAAGGAATAAAAATGCTACCTCAAAGACTTGTTACAAAACAGACTGAAACTCACCTTAATGATCACCAACAGTGAGTGGGTTCTTTGGGATCACATGTCTCCAAAGGCTTTCGTTACATTTTCTGGAACTTCTGCTTCTTGAAGAGATTCAGAGGGAAAAGTGCATGGGTGTGTTAGCACATTAAGGAAGGGGTCTAAGCTTTCTTCACCATAATAATCTGCCCTTTTATTTCACTTCCTCCAGGGTTAATGGAAATTAAGTTTCAAGGGATTCAAGGCTTTCATGTCACAGGTGGAGAAACTAGTTCACAGCCCAGAAAATAATGGCAGGTTGTATGTTAGGTTCAACACCGAGCTCCCTCATTTTCATCTGGCAAATCAAATTTCTTAATAATAACAACAATAGCTCACATAAGTTGAGGCACAGATCTGAACCCTTACACACATCATCTCTCTTAACTTGAATAACCTTGATCCCTGCAGGGAGTCACTGTACCAGCGTTTGCTTTGACTGAGTAGGTGGGTTTGCCTAATTCTGGAATTCAGTATCAAGAAGCCTGCCTATGTGAACTACATTCTCCAATGTCAGTTTTCTCAATAAAGGTTATAAAGTTTTCCAGGCTGCTTTGCTCCTTTGTCTTATGTCTCAGTGGGTTCCGCACTTGGTCAGGGAAGAGAAGTACTGGTCAGTGGGCTGAGTACTTCTCTCAGTGTGTGCCTGTCAGTGGGCTGTCCCAGACCCCCAGAGGAGCCTATTTCATACAGCCGCCTTCTGCACCCACACACACAGCCTGTAGGTTTGTTGCATCCTTTTCTCCATCACAGCAAACATTGCGTGTACCGTTATGACATTCCTGAAAACAGACCCTGGGCAGGCATTGGCCTGCCCGGCCAACAGACAGAAAGTGAGGCCCACCAGCAGTCAGAGTTCACCATGGATGGGAGTCTAGACCTTCTACTTAGGAGAAAGCAGAGCTCAGAACCCACTGAGTCCACGGTTCCCTTGCATAGGGCCCATCATCCCTGCTGCAGCTGACCGGAGCTGGGTGGGTACCCAGCCCAGGAGGAGCCCGTCTATAGATGTGTGTGAGGGCTGGCACTAGAGCAACAGGGGCAATGTCATTGTTAAAAATGAGCACAGTGACTACTGCTCATCAGCCATTTCCTATGTACCAGGCATTGGGCTAAGTGCTTAACGCTCGTTATCTTATTTAGCCCTCCCGTGTCAACTAAGTATTAGTATTACCATTGTATAGATGTGGATATGAAATCACACAGAGGTGGAGATAACTTGGCCAGAACACAGAGAGAGAGGAGAGACAGAAAGAGAGAGAGGTGTAGTTCAAAAGTACAGTTGACCTTTGAACAACACGGGGGTTAGGGGCATCGCCGATCCCCCCAGTTGAAAATCCACGTATAACTTTACGGTCACCCCTCTGTATCCATGGTTCCTCTGCACCAGCAGATGTAGCCAACCATGGATCATGTAGTACTAGAGTATGTATTTATTGAAAAAAATCCGCTTTTAAGAGGGTCCACGTCGTTCCAACCTGCATTCTTCAAGGGTCACCTGTAAGATACAACACTGTGACCATCAGCGTGAGCTTAGGAACTAAAATGCCTGCATTTGAATTTGTTACACTTGGCTCCGGTCTTTGGCACATGTAACCTAGGCCAATAACGGTACCCACCTCAAAGGATTGGTACGAAGTTTAGACGGGTTAAACTTGTAAAGAGCTTAGAAAAGTGCCTGGCGCCTAATATTGGGTTGGCCAAAAGTTCGTTCGGGTTTTTCTGTTCCATCTCACAGAAAACACCCAAACACACTTATTTGGCCAGCCTATATATATGTTCAGTAAATATTAACAATTAACACCATTGTTTTTTCTTACCCACAAATAGCTCTGTGATATCATGTAATTGTCAAAGTTGTCAAATGAAAACTAATTTTCGTAGGATGGCTATTATTATTAATATTTTAATACCTCATAGGCACATGGGGGATGAACAACGTTTCCTTCCATGAAGAAGGAGCTCCACGTATGTTACACTAGGGTTGCCTGTCTACTCACTTACTCTTCCCTTTTTGTTCAATGTTTTTTGAAAACCTTATCTGTGGCAAGTAATTTTCCTAAGTATTGGGAACAGAGCAGTGAACAAGTTGCTGCAGAAAAAAATTTGTAGAAAAAAAAATCCCCGCCCTCATGGAACCTCTATGCAAATGAATGATATGTTTCCTGCACGTTCTGATTTCACTCAGTATCTTGATGACCTTCTTCTGTCCTTCTGCTGAATCTGGATCTGGGCACTGTCCTCTTGTCACAACCTCACAGCCACAAGGGCTACACTGGAAAAGACGTGCAAGGAATGACTTCATCTGATTGGTCCGTTTGGGAGGTGATGCTTGGGGCCCAGCTCCCGTCTCTTCTGCAGGGCACACATGCTTCCGTGCTCCTCCATGCTTGAGAAAGTTTTAGAGGGGCCACATCTGTGGTCATCCAGGCCCGTCTACGACTAGGTAGGCTGATTTGCCTCATTCTGGATCAAGAACCCGACTGCTTGCGTATGTAATCCACATTCTCCGATATCAGCTTTGTCAGTGAAAAAAGATGACTTTGTTTCCCGGCTGCCTTATACTTTTGTCTGACTTTTTAAATGGCTCAGAGGTTGATCACGGAAGAGGAGCGATGTTTACTGAGCTCTCGCGAGGGCCCACGGGGGCTTCCTTGGTACCGCTCCCTTCTTAACACACAGCAGGCACTATTTAATACACAGCTAATCTGTAACTTCATATCCAACATCAGTCAAGGATTGACAAATGTTTATTATAAAGTAACTGGCAAGAAAATCTCTCTTCTCTAGAGGAGAACACTGAAGGATTTAATTTACTGAGCCTGGCATAAATGTGTCAGGGGGTCAAAGGCATACTTAACAACTTGAGTGGGTGTTTTCTGTTGCTTGTTTACAGTGAGTGCTAAGCATTACTCAACAGTTAATGATAGACATTAAATTGTGATTATACATTAATTATAATGTATAGGTATTTAAGCATACTTGTTTTATATGTATACACACCACTTACGGTCATTCCTAGTTCAAGGTTTTTGGTTTTTTTTTTTAAGAAGATGTTGGGAGTAAGAGTTTATTAATTAATTAATTTATTTATGGCTGTGTTGGGTCTTCGTTTCTGTGCGAGGGCTTTCTCTAGTTGTGGCAAGCGGGGGCCACTCTTCATCGCGGTGCGCGGGCCTCTCACTGTCGCGGCCTCTCTTGTTGCAGAGCACAGGATCCAGACGCGCAGGCTCAGTAGTTGTGGCTTACGGGCCCAGTCGCTCCGCGGCATGTGGGATCTTCGCAGACCGGGGCACGAACCCACGTCCCCTGCATCGGCAGGCGGACTCTCAACCACTGCGCCACCAGGGAAGCCCTCCTAGTTCAAGTTTTATAACACTCAGGGAATCGTGGCTTAGCTCAAGAGGGCATGAGCAATGTTTCAACTTCTAAAACTCAATTAACGTCAATTCACTTCAATTTGAAAAAGACAAGATCATCTACATGGCACATTGGTGGTGGGGTGATGGGATGGAGTAGAAAAATTAAAATTGTGTCCAAAAAGCAAAGGGAAATCTAATCTTCAAAACTGGAGGTTTTGACTCCTTGATCTGACCTTCAAGATCGTTTCCATCCATATTTCTACAAATCTTGAAATTTCATGGTTGTCTTTTTAGCCACACCAAACAAGGTAAGTTTTTCTTACAAACTAGCTGCTTTCATCCCGCATAGAATCACACGTTTACAGGCAGCAAAAATGAACACTGAACAGCTACCCTTAAAATTCTTAAGACTTTAACAGTCACACAAATACTTTTGTATCTGTGTTGCCCAACATTTTTTTTGAAAGGAAAGATTGGTTTAAAAGCACATACTCCTTTAGTTAATTCAGAGAATTAAGTACAGTCACTTTGGTTACAATGTGACTCATAGTTTGCCAGACTTCAGTTTGTGTCCCACAAGTCCTACCATTAGCTATCCCCACCTCCTCCTCCCATGCTCTCTTCAGGGTCACCTTTCTCCCCAGCCCTCCTTCAACATTCCCTTCTTCAACTTGAGGTATCTGGTCAGACCTGCTGGTCCAACCCTGAAGCCCTCTGTGTAGCGTGCTATGATCAGACTTTTTTAAGAAAACAATAATTTTCTTCAAGCTAATGGAGGTGATGGTAGTGACAAGATAGAGCTATTTGTTTGTGTGTTTCCTTTATTCAACAAATCTTGTCTAACCCCCAGTGTATTGTAGAAAATATGATAAGGGCTGACGATGTAAGAATGATCAAGGCACTCTCCAGTGCGCTTGCACTCTCCAGGTCCTGAAGGTGCTCAGAAATGAGATAAGGATCAGTAGTGTCTGGGAGACTTGCTACCACTTCCTCCTGTGCCCAAGGCAAACATTCATAATCAATCACGGCACTTCTTCCCCCTTTGAACTTAGATTCAACGTCACAGTCCATTTCAACCCAGTGCTCTAAGAAACCACCATCAATGAATTGGATCCAAGATCTGAGACCCAGTGAAGTGTATTTACCATTTCCAAAGTCAGACCAGAGATAGAGAGTGGGAATGGATTGGGGAGGAATAATAGATTATCCCAGGCAGACTCTTTTGGGCAAGATCTGGTTAAATCGGGCTCCTTGATTCGGGGAACCTGACGTGTAAGCCTTAGAATAGTCAGTTCTCATCATACCAGGCACCATGCTAAGTGATTTCATGCAACATCTCACGTGACCCTCATAACAAGCTTATGAGGTCAGTACTGCCATTATCTCGAGTTTGAAGAAAAGTTATGCACAGCAAGGCTACCCAATGCACCCCAAGTCTCACAACTAGAGTGATAAAGTAGGTGGATGCAAAGTCCAGCTAACTCAAGGGCAACACAAGTTCCAAAGTGAAGTGTGAGCCACTGGGACATCTCAAGCTTCTCTATCTATACGTTTATTTTTCATCCAAAAACAAAGCAAAACATGTATTATGTGGATTGTCACTGGCACCCTCAGTCTGAATGTCAAATGGTTACTTGTCACACATAGCATGGAAGACACCCTGCAGGCGGAGAGCAGGTCTCCAAGGCAGAGGGTTGGCCGTGGTGCCCTCTTTCTTCCACCTTCTTCAGCCAGGGAGAGCGGCTGCTGTTCACACATGCCTGGTTACCATGTTATCCTAGACAGTAGTATCAGCAAACCTTTCCATTGAGATGGATGACACTATTTTGAAACACCCAGAGATTCACAGGTTATCTTATGGAAAAGTTCTGAATAGCCTTGTCAAACTTAGAGATGAGTTCCACATTTTTCTTTTATAAGCACAAAGTGTTTCATATTTCAGACCTTTACTCTGATGACAAATAGAGATTTGTGAAAAAATAAACACACTTCCTCTGTCCCCTCAAGGTAAAGGTAACATTTTAACAAGTAGGAAAGTCTTTCTAAAGAAACTTATGTATGAAAAGAGCACTTGGAAACGGTTTGAACTTTTGTCTGTTGGTACAAACAGTGTAAATGTGCCACGTGTCAGCACTCTTTAAAAAGTTGGAAATATAAATTTTAACCTGTTTAAAGAGCTTCCAAACAAAGAGTTTCCGTGGATTTTGAGCTGTTTAGGGGAGCCCTGTTTCCTGACAGACTCTCACGATGGCTCCCTGAGCTGCCTGGGGTGACCCTAACACTGCATTGTCCCAGCCCAGCTCAGTGTGGTCCCTGGCCACACTCTCCCCACCTGCCACCTAGGCTAAGAGGCTGGCTGCCCTTCCCTTCCATCAGCACAGCTAAGCCAGGTGTCAACAGAGGAATCAGGAAGAGTTAATGTAATCCCCTCACAGTTTAAAGCTAGGGGAAAGATTATCTAGAGGCTCAAGGGTTGCGTGGAGCTGTTCGAACGTGAGCAGGCACACCGTCTGGAATGGGAATCGTTTTCCCCCTCCCTCCTCTTTCACCTCGGCCTCCCAGGAGTCCACGCCTGCCACCCCAAGGCTTGTCTTCAGGCCTGACGACAGCAGGTACTCATTCGGCAGGCAACTGGCAAAACTGACTTTCTACCTGGAAGCCTTTCTTTAATCTGTGTCCTTGGCGTCAGTTTGGTTGGCCTTTGAGTGTCTCTGTGCAGTCAGTGACGGAGTACCTGAGCATTCAGGACTCCTCAGAGGCGTTGATTAACCTTCCAGTCTGTAAATACCTCCTCTGTTACATCAATTGTTTTCCCTCTGGTTCCAGGACTTGTCCTCAGGTTACAGGTACCCTATCCCAAGGCCTGGCCTTTCTTGACCCTGGCTTCCTCACCAATCTGGTTTTTTCCCTTCCCACTTCTTTATCCAATCTCAGAAGAACCTTAGGTTAAAATGGAATTGTTCTTGGGGATGGTGGCAGGTGACTTAAAAGCAGGACGAGCTTTTTCTCTTTCTCTTTTAAAAACAAATTCCTAGAGAATAAGCAGACCAAATCTCAGGGGATAGAAGCCAGAAGAGATGTTATGGCTGCGGCTGGAGGGGTACGGTCTGCAGTGGGCAGGGAGAAACCTTCAAGGGTCATAGAAATGTTCTTTCACTTGATCTGGGTCATCATAACACAGGGGTACCTACGTTAAATATTCATTGAGCTGTACGCTCAAGATGTGTGTACTTTAAGGTATGAGAATGACATCAAATTCTAAAAGGAGAGCAAAATTACAACTAGCTACGCTCTTCAGGGTGTGGGTGTTGAGAAGCTGGTAAGGTGCTCCGACGGGGAGGCACCAGAGCCGTCAGCGGTCGAGCAGACACTCTACTCCCTCCTGGATACACGCCCCCCTCCCCCCCCCCCACCGCAAAGGTTTGCTGGGCTCCGTGGAAGTCACTGGATGGACTGATCTAAGGCTGACCCTGAGCAGATCCCAGAATTTTAAAAATCCATCCTCAACACTACTGCAAAACAGACACAATGCCCAGTGCTCTGCATGCATTATGTCATTTAATCCCCACAGTAATCCCGTGATGGGTGGTGTTACCCTCATTACACAGAGAAGGAACCTGAGCCCCCGGGGCTGGCTGGGTGGTCCGGGGTCACACAGCACATGGTGTAACAAGCCCATGCCCTCATCACAATCCTGCAGCATTAGTCTCTCAATTAGAATGTCCTGGTGGACAATTTTCTTTCTTTTGATCCAAAATGTGACTGTTTTTCTTTGCTAGGTGGGCATTTCATTCCTTACTCTATATTGTGATAACAGAAAAGTGACATATTGATTGACCCAGGGGGTGGGTTCCCTGAGGAACCTTGCTCTGGGGACTTGGCCCTCCCACTCCTCACCAATGAGGAAAAATGGAATTTTAAAAGTCTCTAATTTAGGGCTTCCCTGTTGGCGCGGTGGTTGAGAGTCCGCCTGCCGATGCAGGGGACGCGGGTTCGTGTCCCGGTCCGGGAAGGTCCCACATGCCGCGGAGCGGCTGGGCCCGTGAGCCATGGCCGCTGAGCCTGCGCGTCCGGAGCCTGTGCTCCGCAACGGGAGAGGCCACAGCAGTGAGAGGCCCGCGTACCGCAAAAAAAAAAAAAAAAAAAAGTCTCTAATTTAGTGCCCAAGAAAGGAGTCTTGGGCCCAGTGGTCCCCCTCCAGTTCTCTGCAGTGGTTGGCAGCCAGCACCTGAGATATTATATTTCCTCAGCATTTCTGCTCTCTCAGGAGGGGGCACTTTAACTTTTTAAAGGTATAAGTGAATAGGGGTAAATCCAAACCTTCTCAGAGTAATCTACGTTGGCGTCTTTACGTAGCAGCTTTTTAAGACCCCAGTGCTTTTGGTGTTTTGGTTTCTGGCACACACACCGGCAACGTCCATCCTGTTCTCCCACTGAGTAGAGTGTGATGCTTTGAATTGTCAGGGGCCCTACGGTATACTGTGTAGGGCACAGCTGTGGAATCTTAGAGCCTGTTCTATATCCTGTTTTGCCCCTTAGTATTCTCAAGTCCTTAAGCAAATTACTTGACCTCTCTGAGCCACATTTCCCTCCTTTGTAAAATGAAGGTGGTTACTGGATTAAACACTAGCACCAGTAACAATACAGTCACTCCCTCCTTATCCTCAGGGGATTGGCCCCAGGAGTCCCCAGCATATACCCAAATTCTCAGATGCTCAAGTCCCAAGTTGGCCCCCTGTATCTGTGATTCCACAACCAAGGAGGATTCAACCAACGTGGATCTTGTAGTACTGTATGTATTTATTGAAAACATCTACCTATAAGTGAACCAGCACAGTTCAAACTCGTGTTGTTCAAGCATCAACAGTACATTTAATCGGGCCTGTTCTATGTGCCAGGCACTTTTCATACCTGGACTCACTTACAACATTCTTACAGCAGCCATATGAACTCAGAACCACTGTTATCCCCTGTTCAGAGATTAATAAATTGAGACGCAGGCCGCAATTACGTGGCAGAGTCAGGATTTAATTTGGTCTGCCTGATCCAGAGCCTAATGTCTTAACTGCCACACTTCTTCTATTCCCACCTCAAAGTGTCGCTGGCAGGCATTTTTTTTTTTTTTTTTTGCGGTACGTGGGTCTCTCACTGTTGTGGCCTCTCCCATTGCGGAGCACAGGCTCCGGACGCGCAGGCCCAGCGGCCATGGCTCATGGGCCCAGCCACTCCGCGGCATGTGGGATCCTCCCGGACCGGGGCACGAACCCGTGTCCCCTGCATCGGCAGGCGGACTCTCAACCACTGCGCCACCAGGGAAGCCCTGGCAGGCATTTTTAATATTCGTGGCAGCACTTTGTAGACAATTAAGCAAAATAAAAATATTAATACCATTATTATTATTCTAACTACATGCAAGGAGAATGAGAAATGAGACACAGTCCATGCCTTTGAGAAACTTATAGTCTCAAAGATTCCAAATCACACACACACACACCAAAATATAAACTAAAAAAGCCCAACTGTGTCAAGCACACAACCAACAAAAATTGTGAAGGGAAATAGTACACATGCCCAGGGGATGCTGGAATCTCTAGAACGTCTGGAGCCCGATGGCACTCATGTGAAAATATCTCCCAGGAGTGTTTTGCAGTCTGAGTAAAGGTGAGAGAAGCATTCCAGGTGGGGAATGGCCTGTTACATTTCAGGGGAACCTGGGGTTGGAGCCAACAACGCAGGCTGCCTGGGTAAGGAAGGGCACACAAGTCAGGTGTGGGGCTTAGTAAGAAGCAGCACAGAGGTGAGAGAGGTGCTTGCCAGGGGCCTATGAAGCCACATTATCTAAGGGCCTAATTGGATCTGCAACACTGTAGTGAACCACCATGGGTGTCTGACCAGAGACGTGATGGGATTCAAAGCGCATCAGAGGAAGGCACGCCAAAAAGGCTGGTGAAGGAATACGGCCCAAGGCAAGGAGTGTGTCGCTGATAATTCAGGGACAAGGAGGACACGCTTCCGGAGAGGAAGAATCCGTGATGGTTTGGGGAACTATGAAAGAGGAAGAATCTCCGCATGGGAACCCGGCCCCTTGGAGGCTGGACAGTACAACACTCCTGCTGCCCTGGTGTAGCAAGCATACCATGCACGAACGTGCCTAACTAGACTTACTGAGGGACAGAATGCGTACACGATGCAAATGAAAACGGAGTCAAGAATTAGATTCATAGTCACTATCGACTACTGAGGGACCAGGACACCGGAGGTACCATCGATGATTTTGTGACACTGAAGATTTGACATTCAGGAAAGCAATGATCTTGGGTAAATTTGGAAGTGGTGTATGATATATATGGGGATTCTTCGTCTAGAAACAAGATGTGAGGTTCAGAAAATGTGAGGAGTCAGGACTGGATGTCTTTTGTGGACAGGGGGGGTATCAGCTAAGATTCTGATTTTCAAGCAACAGCAACTTGCTCTAGCTGATTTATACAGAAATTGATTTACTGAAATGAGAGTTCCTAATTCACAGAGTCACCGGGGAGTTGGGGCACCAGGCAAAGAACACCCGTTACCATCACTTAGATCCCTCACCCTATGGGTAGGCGCGTTGGCGTCCCCATCAGCACCTCTGGAACTACCGCCCCGGTGGACAGGTCATTACAGCCATCTGCTCTACCCCAGGAAGAACCCTTCACTCTCCTTGATTTTTGTGTCAGAGAACCCCAGACGCTGCGTCTAATGGACAGAACCTAGGTCGTTACCGCACTCAAGCATCAAGAGAAGCCTAGAGAGCATTGGAAGCTCTCACAGGCTGACTGCGGTGAGGAAGGTGAATTCAGAGACCGCCGTGCCGGGATCTACCACCCCCCGTCTGCCGCACCCCCCGAGGCCTGGCTTCACCCACTGAGAGTGTAGATGGGTGCTGATGTGGTAGACCCACTCCTCCATTCTTTCAGACTATCTCCCTTCAGCCCCATTCAATACCTGTAATTAAGAGTCATCTGTTTACATTAAGAGACTCTTCCAGTTTAAAATATAAATACCTCTGGAAAGAAACACACTTCACTTTGCTGTCATTATAAACCTTTCATGTACTAACTTACAGGGCTGGGGGTTAAAGGCTGGCCTAGGAGCTTGGCAGAAAGCTGGACCAAATATAAACTCTTGCAAAGATTTGTAGCCAGTCCTCCCTCGCTTAGGGACCCCTGCCCCCTCTGCTACCAAGTTTTTTTCACTCATGTGCCCTCAATACCCTGATCAATTTGTCATGACACATCCAATAGGGTAAGTGTTTTAATGAGATAGAAATGAGAGTGGAAAGAAAAGGAGATTCATTTTTTTGTATTGCTCCTCCTATGTGCGATGCCGTGAGGATGGGGCTTGAATTCCCATTTCACAGATGGTGAAAATGGAGCTGGGGAATGTGACTTACCCAAGGCCACACAGCTGGAACAGTGCAGAGATAGGTTTCAAAACCAGTACTATTGGTCTTGGAAGCCTGATAGCTCCCCCTGCACTATGTTATCTCCCCACGAAAGGAGAGGGGACCTGAGTGCCAAAGAGTAGGGGAAATGTGCACCTTGGTCCAATGGGTTAAAGGAATGGAATACGTTCTTGGGATGTTCCAGGACTGCCCCGGCATAAATGTGCTGGGTTTCTCTGGAAGAGGGTATGCAGGAATGAGGGAGAGAGAAAGCCACGGAAAACCAACTCCTAATTTACGACTTTACTGGCACCCAAGATGCTCTTTGTCAGGCATCTTCTGGTTGCAAATAACAGAAACCCAACTCAACTGGCCTAACAAGAAATGGAAATCGTTGGGTACTGGGCATGGAAAACATTCTAGGAGTTCTCTCAACCTCTCTCCACCGCTCAGCTCAGCTTTCCTCTGTCTGCTTCAGTCCCAGGCAGCCTGTCCCTCTGTGGTGGCAGAGGTGGCCAGTTACAGTTCTAGACTGATGTCTCACCAGCTAATTACTCCCTGCCCCACCAGCTGAAACAGCAGGTCTCAAGGGGCTGTGCCCTAATTGTGAGGGCCTTGAGTTCACACCTGCCTCTGCAACCAAGGCTTCATCAGCCTCATCTCCATCACAGAGCCTGAGAATGGTTCCCCAAAGGAATGCCAAAGTGCTGGCACCATAAGAAGGGATGCTGGAGAGGCCAAGCCCCTGATATCCACTAGAATGTAAGCTTCATATAGACAGGGAGTTGATTTTTGTCTTGTTTTAAATTTGCTTTGTTTACTGCTGTATCCCCAGGGCTTCAAACAGGGCCGAGCACGTGCTAGGCACACTCAAAAAACACTTGTTGAATAAATGATGACATAAATGAACAAATGTCCTACAGACCATGATGTCTGGGATGCCAGGAAATGGGAGAGTGGGCACGCCGTGCTGACGGATGCATGTAGAGAGCAGAATCTCTTGTCCTTTAGATGAGTCATGTGTCATTGAACGAAGGTCACTCACTACAATGTTGGCGTTCAGAGCATGTCAATCACTCAGTTGAATGATGCCCTGGAACACCAGGCTCTGATAAGAGCAGCTTTCCAGTCTGGTTGCTCACAATCCACCTTGCACGAAGGATGCTGTGTCTCTTTTTCTTTCAGGGCTGTGTCTACAAGACAGATGTACCCTATGCATTGCTGCCCTTTCTCCCCACATTCCCCCCGTGAGGTGGAAAGCCAGTGTGGTGATACCTGCTCCCTTAGAATTCACGGCACTGGGCTGGTGGGAGCCTGGGGGGTGGAATTCCAGAATAACCACTAAATTGCTGTTAATCGGTCTTACATTCTCTCTCAATATGCTACCCCATTCAGCCACTATGGAGAACAGTATGGAGGTTCCTTAAAAAACTACAAATAGAATTACCATATGACCCAGCAATCCCACTACTGGGCATATACCCTGAGAAAACCAAAATTCAAAAAGAGTCATGTACCAAAATGTTCATTGCAGCTCTATTTACAATAGCCCGGAGATGGAAAGAACCTAAGCGCCCATCATCGGACGAATGGATAAAGAAGATGTGGCACATATACACAATGGAATATTACTCAGCCTTAAAAAGAAATGAAATTGAGTTATTTGTAATGAGATGGATAGACCTAGAGTCTGTCATACAGAGTGAAGTGGGTCAGAAAGAAAAAGACAAATACCGTATGCTAACACATATATATGGAATTTAAGGAAAAAAATGTCATGAAGAACCTAGGGATAAGACAGGAATAGAGGCGCAGACCTACTGGAGAACGGACTTGAGGATATGGGGAGGGGGAACGGTGAGTTTTGACAGGGCGAGAGAGAGTCATGGACATATACACACTAACAAACGTAGTAAGGTAGATAGCTAGGGGGAAGCAGCCGCAAGGCACAGGGATATTAGCTCGGGGCTTTGGGACAGCCTGGAGGGGTGGGATGGGGAGAGTGGGAGGGAGGGAGACGCAAGAGGGAAGACACATGGGAGCATATGTATATGTATAGCTGATTCACTTTGTTATAAAGCAGAAACTAACACACTATTGTAAAGCAATTATACCCCAATAAAGATGTTAAAAAAAAAAAAAAATGCTACCCCAGTGCCTTAAAGTGTGTTTTGGGGAGCACATGTGCCTTAATCCCCCAAATTACCCCCCTCCACTTTCATTAGTACCATTTGATTTTCCCTGGCATGTTGGAACAATGGGGCTTTTGGAATTAATGAGAATGTGCTCAGTCAACTTGTTTCAGCCAAACTTGAATTTGTCTGAAAAATGACTGCAGAGACATTGGATCTGGAAACACTTTCAGAGACAAAAACAAAAACAACCCTCAGAATAGTCACTGCAGTAAACTCCCTGGTTAATATGCGCCCAATGTATTTCGCCATTGTGGAAAGGGAGCTTAATTTGCTGTAACATGATGTAGCTATTAGCGTTTGTTTCCCCTCCTCCTCGCCCTCTTCTTTCTAGTTAATTTGGAGTGGAGATAAATCTTAAAAACAGACTAATGGGGGCTTCCCTGGTGGCGCAGTGGTTGAGAATCCGCCTGCTGATGCAGGGTACACGGATTCGTGCCCCGGTCCGGGAAGATCCCACATGCCGCGGAGAGGCTGGGCCCGTGAGCCATGGCCACTGAGCCTGCGCGTCCGGAGCCTGCGCTCTGCAACGGGAGAGACCACAACAGTGAGAGGCCCGGGTACCGAAAAAAAAAAAAAAAAAAAAAAAAAACCAGACTAAGACGGCACAGCAGGGGCTCTGAAAAGTCATTTGGGTTTTGCTTCCACAGTGCCCCTTTGCTGTTTTCTGGGCAATTATAACTAATGTAAGAAGATAAAGTGTTATGAAGTGACTCATGAATAGCACAGATCCTGTTGGATGCGTGGAATACTTAGCTCCTGACGAGGGCTTCCTTGGGCACCAGTGGGAGTTGAAACAATCTCTGTGGCCCCAGTAACTGTCCTGAATACGACAGAAGGGTAGGTAAGAGACCCACACTCAGTGGGCTGTCAACTCTTTAACTCTTACAGCATTCCGGAGGAGTAGACAAGCTTCTGGACTGTCAGCTCCTAAGCTGGAAACAAAGGCTCCAGGAGTTGAGCAATTTCCCTCAGGCAACTCGTCTGAGTCAGTGACAGAAGCTGAGGTTCATCGTCTACAAAAACATGACAGTGTTCACAGCGCTAACCTCCACATCCCTCCCTTAGTATTGAGGTTTTGATCCCTGGCATTTTTCTCCCTTGATCCAGGCAGTCACGTCTACTGTTGCTTTTGTCTGCTATTATTACTACTCTCCTTCTGACATTCACATGCCTTTAGCCATCCCATATTTCATTGACTCTAGATGCCATCCATTATAAGATGAACCACTATTTTATGTAATGCCGAAAAAGAAGAAACACTGCCAATTAAAGATGACATGACATTGATCATGATTTCAGAGATGTTAAAATATGGGGGGAAAAAAGTATCTTACAATCTGTAAAATGTAGTATGTTAATTGTCTGCTCGGATTCAGAACGTCTTCTTTTTTTTTTTTTTTGCAGTACCCGGGCCTCTCACTGTTGTGGCCTCTCCCGTTGCGGAGCACAGGCTCCGGACACACAGGCCCAGCGGCCATGGCTCACGGGCCCAGCCGTTCCACGGCATGTGGGATCCTCCCGGACTGGGACACGAACCCGTGTCCCCTGCATCAGCAGGCGGATTCTCAACCACTGCGCCACCAAGGGAGCCCCAGAATGTCTTCTTTTCTTCAAGTAATGGGTTTGGGGAAGCAGTTCTTCCTCCCCTCCAACCCTGGGGGTCCTACTGTGAGTTGCCTCTCATGTACTCTGCTCCTCTGGCTACAGAACGAGAGCATGAAACCCAAATGGGGCAGAGCAGGGGACCCTTGCTGGGATTATCTAAAATAAGTAAGGCAGTGCTTACTTATTTTAAATAAGTGTCTCTGGTGACAAAGAAGACATGGGCCCTGGAAGTTTGGGCAGGCAATGTGCCAGAGTGGGAGAAGCATGGTTTGAGAAAATGAGCCAATCATAGGAGGAGCAGCTGAAACAGAGATGGAAGAGAGTCTCAACAGGGTTGAGTTCTTTGAATGCATTTGTCCCTGAGACCGGGTGCAATAGCACCAGTAAATTGCCCTTCTGCTCAATCAGGAGTGGGTTTTTGTCCCTTGCTACAAGAAGCCTCTTTTTCAAGACACCAAGAGAGCAGCTAAACCAGCAGTATCACTCCCTCTCTCCTTTAGGCTTACTCACCTTGAACCCACTGTGATGTGAAGACAGCGGGCAGAAATGACAGCATCCCCTGCTTGTATCTTGGGAGTCAAGCTACTGACTCCTACTACCAAGGGCTATGAACACTAGGGTCCTGCCTGCTTCTTCACCAAGAAACTAGACTTTTGTTTGTTGGCTGGTTTTTTTGAATTGTATTTTTTTTCTATACAGCAGGTTGTCATTAGTTATCTATTTTACGCATATTGGTTTTTTTTTTTTTTAACACTGATTTTCAATTTTTAAGAGAAAACCAAAATACCTCTGACTGGGAGGAGGGGCTAGGGAGAGGTCAAGGAAAAGAGCAAATATATCCTAGGAACAAGCAAAGAACTAAAAATAAGAACAACGATCTGATTTTTCTCTCTTAAAGTCCCTTCGGCTGACAATGCATTCCTGACTCCTTTTTCAAAACCTGGCTGGTGGAAGGGGTAGGTGTGGTTTGAAAATTAAGAATGAACTTCTTGGGAATTGTAGAATTTAAAATGTGGGTAAACAAAGCCCAACAGAACCCAGAGTTGTGCACAGACAGTGATACTTCCAGGTTTCTGAGTTTTGCTAATGAATACTTTCCAAAAACTTTTCTATATAAACTTGTATAAATCAGCAGGGAGCTATGCTAATCCACTTACCCTGTTTCAACCCTTCAGTTGTTCCCAGAACCTCTGATTTTCTATTGCAGAGAAAGGCAAGTGGAAAATTGTTTTTGAGGTTTCTTTTGTGCAATAGTAATCTTGGGCCGTCCCCACCTTGCTGTGTCCTCGCATGCACCTTGTAAATTGATTCCAAACTGCTCCCTTATTCAAAAACCCAATTCCCTTGGAAACCAGAAAGAAAATGAATAGTGGTAAAAGCCCATTTTATTAGTATTAAGATCAAAATCTTCATTACACAAATATGTTTGTCCTTCGGTGCCTTTCAAGTCAGAAATATTCATTATGAATTGGTGTTAACCTCACATTTCTGTAATATTTTCCATCCAGACGGATCTCAAAGTTGTAGAGTTGTCTAAGTCTTAATGACAAAAAAGAAAAAAATACTTCCTTCTCCCACATCCAAGAATTTCATTACCCTTTTTCCCCCCTTTTTTTGTAGTAACACTTCTTTTTTTTTTTTTTTTTTTTTTTTTTTAAACATCTTTATTGGGGTATAATTGCTTTACAATGGTGTGTTAGTTTCTGCTTTATAACAAAGTGAATCAGCTATACATATACATATGTTCCCATATGTCTTCCCTCTTGCGTCTCCCTCCCTCCCACTCTCCCCATCCCACCCCTCCAGGCTGTCCCAAAGCCCCGAGCTAATATCCCTGTGCCTTGCGGCTGCTTCCCCCTAGCTATCTACCTTACTACGTTTGTTAGTGTGTATATGTCCATGACTTTCTCTCGCCCTGTCAAAACTCACCCTGTAGTAACACTTCTTTATAGTTTTCTGAAGGTTTATTAACTTTTTACGGGGAGAAACATTGAATGGAGGTAATATTCTTACCTTATGGACCTTTGATCAGAGCTTTCCCCCCAAAGAATGCCTTTTGTTGGAAAATACTGAATGAGCGAAAAGTATAGCCTTCCACGAAGAGATCATTTAAGTTTTATGCTTACATTGAGCCTGTCGGGAAGTGCAGCACTGCCTGCTTTCTTTCTAGAGGGGGGAAAAAAGAAAAGAAGTTTGAAACATAATCACCACATATCACCAGCTTTTGAAGTTATCTGAACAAGGACTGTTATTAATCTGATTCATTAGTGAAAACACTCCCTCCACTACAATCTGAGCAAGAAATGCTTAAATGCCTTTGAGATTTCTGCAGTATCACCTTTCTCCATCTCTGTCTCCTTCCACCTGGAGTCACTGAAGCCCTCCACAGGCCACCTCATTCTGTGACAGTGTCGTGTCTGATATAATTTGCAGAGTCAGTTACCCTCATTCCCTCCTCGTTTCAGCTTTTGCCTGTGAGGTTGGGACGGAATTCATCCAGTGGCTGGTATGCCCCCATGGGCCCCTGAGTGGCAGAGTGTCCCAGGCCCCCCTTTTGGGTGTGGACTAGAGGCCTGGTCTGCTCCATCCTCCTCCAAGTCCCCGTTAGGACATCAGCCTCTAACCACCTGACTCTGGTTCTTAACAGTCTCCCAGTGTAATCTCTTGAACACCTGTTTTTCTTGCCTTCACATCATCTCTTTTCCCTTCCTCTGATGTCAGACATTCATTTAAATTTTGGTAAGGTATTCCCTGCCATGTTCATAGTTCCTGTGGTCTGGATAGGTGTGACACTTTAGCCCCAGCCCTAGCAGTTAACACACAGCCCAAACCCGGCCAGCTGGTGTATCTAATGCTTCGGCCATGGTGACTGGTTCAGAGACGAGCATGTGATACAAGTTGGTCCAATGAGAATCAGTGCTGAGAGCTGGATTAAAATTGTTGGCTAGGAGAAGCCCTTTCCACTACACCATTTCTCAGCTATGACTCTATTGATATATTAGTCCAGATAATTCTGGACGGGATGGGGGGGTGTTGTCCGATCCCTTCTAAGATGTTTAACAGCATCCCTGGCCCGAACTCGCTGGTTGCTAATAGCAACTCCCCCATCTCCAGTCGTGATAACCCAAAATGTCTCCTGGGGGAGACAAATGCCTCCGGGGGGAGAGGGGAACAAAATTACCCACAGTTGAGAACCACTGCACTAGGTTGAAACTGTGAGATGTGTGCCTGGAAGTGCTGGGGGACTTTATGTGAAGAAAATATGCCTGATGGTGATGCCAATATATAGGAAGGTAGAGCCAAGAGAGTACACAGACCAAGACCAAATGACATTCTTTATTTTCCTAAGTTTTTCTGTGCTCCTGTACATTAAGCCAGTCCCACTCCTTTTTGGGACTGAGAGCAGGGTGAAAATGTCTGCTTTCACCACTTCTGTTCAACGTTGTACTATGTAGGCCCTAGCCAGGGCCATCATGCAAGTACTACAAATAAAAGACACAGAGGTTGGAAAGAAAAAACAAGCTGTCTTTATTTGCCTATATACAATCTTCTAGATAGAAAATTCTAAGAAATCTACTTTTAAAAACCCTATTAGAACTAATAAGTAAGTTTATAGTAAGGTTGCAAGATAAAAATCAATATACAGATTTCAACTGTATTTCTAGACGCTAGCAATGAGTGATTATACACTGTAATTTAAAACCAATACTATTTAGAACAGCATCAGAACTATGAAATTCTTACAGATAAATTTCACAAAATACGTGTAAGACCTATAACCTGAAAGTCAAAGGAGAGATATACTAGAGTAATAGTCACAAGAATAAAATTTGTTAAGATGTCAAATCTGTCCAAGTTAGCCTATAGGTTCAGTGCGTCCTAACCCAAAGCTCAACAGGCTTTCTCAATAGAAATTGACAAGCCAATTCTAAAGTGTATGTGGAAATGCAAATATCCTATAATACCCAAAACAATTTTACAGAAAAAAAAGAAACAAGTTCTTACACTAGAATACTTACACTACTTGATTCAATACCTATTATAAAGCTACAGTAATAAAGACAGTCTGGTATTGGCATAAATATAGATAAATAAAGATATAGTATAGAGTACAGAAATGTACCCAAACCTATATGGCTAATTGATTTGTTTACAAAGGTGTCAAGAAAATTCAAGGGGAAAAGACAATCTTTTCAAAAAATGGTCTAAGAACAATTGGCTATCCATATTCCACCCCCTCTGCAAAATAGAATCTCATTTATTATCTAACATTGTATACAAAAATTATCTCAAAATGGATCATAGATCTAAATGTAAAATATAACACTATAACATTCTGGAAGAAAGAATAAGAGAAAGGCTTGGTGATCTGGGGTTAGGCAAACAATTTTTAAAATAGGACTCAAAGAGCAGGAAGCATAAAAGAAAAAAGTTCTAAATTTTATGCCATTAAAGATGTTACTCTTTAAAAGACACCATTAATAAAATGAATATTTTTGGAGACTATATTTTCAAAACCATGTCTGCTAAAAGGCTTGTATTTCAGAATATATTTTAAAAAATTATTTCAACTCAACAAACAGAAGATAAGCTACCAAGTAAAAAACTGGCAACTGATTTGAAATGAGATTTCATCAAAAAAAATATATGGATGGCAAACAAATACACGAAAAGACGCTCAACATCGTTAACCATTAGGGAAATACAACTTAAAACCAAAAGGCGTACCGCAATATACCTACCAGAATGACTAACATTAAAAAGACTGACAATACCAACTGTTAGCAAGGGTGTAGAGCAAATGTAACTCTCATTTATTGTTGCTGGGAATACAAAATAATACAGCCATGTTGAAAAAAGTTGGCAACTTCTTAAAAACTAGGTGATTACCATATGACCTAGCAATTCCATTTCTATGTATTAGCCCAAGAGAAATGAAAACATAAATCCATACAAATACTTACGTGTGAATGTTCTTTTCAGCTTTATTAATAAGATCACCAAACCAGAAATAAGCCAAGTGTCCATCAACACATGAATGAATAAATAACTTGTGGCATATCCATACCATAGAAATGGTATTTAGCAATAAAAAGGAATGATACATGGTTTAATATTGCATTATGCTAAGTTTAAAAAGCACAAAAGACTATCTGCTCTATGATTCTATTTATATAATATTCTAGGCAAATCAAAATTCTGGTAACATAAAGCAGGTCAGTGGTTGCCAGGACTCAATGGGTTGGGAAGGAGATTGACCTCAAAGGGCCACGAGGCAATATTTGGAGTAATGAAAATGTTCTGTATCTATTTTGGTGGTAGTTACATGACTGCCGCATTTGTCGAAACTCATCCAATTGTACATCTAAAATAGATGCGTTTTATCATATGTAATTCTATCCCAGTAAAGCTGCCTTCAAAACCCAAGGCATCTACATCTGTATTGTGTGAAAGTAAGAATGCTGTAAGCCAAGGTCAGCAAACTTCTTCTGTAAAGGACTGAACAGTAAATATTTTAGCTTTTGCGTGTGTATAGTCTCTGCCACAACTACTCAACTCTGCCTTTGTAGGGCCAAAGCAAGTACAGACAATAGGTAAATGAATGGCTGTGGCAGCGTTTCAATAAAACTTTATTTAAGACACTGAAATTTACATTTCATATCATTTCCATATGTCATGAAATATTATTCTTCCTCTAATTTCTTCCCCCAAACCATTTACAAATGTAAAAACTATTCTTAGCTAGCAGGCCATACAAAGGCAGGTGGCAGACCAGATTTGACCCACAGGCTGTAGTTTGCCAACTCCTTCTATAAACATATGTTAGTAAAAATACAACAATCATCATGACTATATCAAAGAGATGATGATGCAGGTGAAATTTCTAATATTCCATTCATGTTTACATGTTAGAGATCTGTGTAGACTAGAAGTAACAAGCTCTATATTTTATGTATTCTTCAATAGTACATATTTGTTTGCTATATTAATATATTTTTAAATTTATTTTATTATTTTTTATTTTATTTTTGGCTGTGTTGGGTCTTCGTTGCTGCGCGCGGGCTTTCTCTAGTTGTGGCGAGCGGGGGCTACTCTTTGTTGCGGTGCGCTGTCTTCTCATTGTGTTGGCTTCTCTTGTGGCTCGCGGGCTCTAGAGCGCAGGCTTGGTAGTTGTGGTGCATGGGCGTAGTTGCTCCATGGCATGTGGGATCTTCTCGGACCAGGGCTCAAACCCACCCGTGTCCCCTGCATTGGCAGGCAGATTCTTAACCACTGCACCACCAGGGAAACCCTGCTGTATTAATATTACTCCAAAGTAGTGGGCTTAAAAAAATCAAGGCTTATTTTATTAAATAAGTTCAGCTTTCAAAACTTAGGACATATATATAAATTCATTTTCCCTTGTAAAAAATTTTAATACGTTTAAATTATATTTAAAAGCTTTAATTAGGACCTCCCTGGTGGCATAGTGGTTAGGAATCCACCTGTCAATGCAGGGGACACAGGTTTGAGCCCTGGTCTGAGAAGATCCCACATGCCGTGGAGCAACTAAGCCCGTGCACCACAACTACTGAACCTGCACTCTAGAGCCCACGAGCCACAACTACTGAGCCCACACACCACAACTACTGAAGCCCACGCGCCTAGAGCCCGTGCTCCACAACAAGAGAAGCCATTGCAGTAAGAAGCCTGCACACTGCAACGAAGAGTAACCCCCCACTCGCTGCAACAATGCCTGCGTGAGGCAACAAAGACCCAACGCAGCCAAAAAAAAAAAAAAAAAAAACACCTTTAATTAATACTCAGTCCAAACCCTATACTTCTACTCCCATTTTCCCTCTCTGCCTTCTGTCTAATTCCTAAGGTGACAGCAGGGACTTTGCACTTGCTATACTGTCTGGAATGTTCTTCCCCCACATGACATTACTTCCTGTAGGTTTCTGCTCAAAAGTCCTCTTATTACTAAAGAACTTCAATAACAAGCTGCTCTCTTAGTCCTTTTACTCTCCTTTCCTTTTTCTCCTTAGCACTTACTGTCATTTGCCACATTTGCAACTTTACTTGTTTTTTTGCTTATTTTCTGTCTTTTCTCACTAGAATAAGCTCCACGAAGGTGAAGACTTTGCATTTGTCCATACCGTGTAATCCCAGTGCTTAAAGGGTGTCTGGCAAATAGTTGGTGCTTGATAATTTGCTGAGTGAATAATCTGTGAATACACAAAAGAGGACATCTTTCTGGGGAACATCGTCCAGCAACTGCCGTACAGTGAGCAAAAATTATGCTGAGAATCACTGTCTTGAGACATCCAATGATGGTGGGAGAAAACACCAATTCACACCAGCCAGGCGGCCCTGCCACTCAGGAAGGCAGGCAAATCTCACTAAGGGATCCAGGTGCGACAGACCCCTGAGAACCCCTAAAGGAAACATCTTTCCTTTGGGAAGTACATCTCACAAGGTTTTGAGCAATTTCTATAATGGAGAACTTCATTAACCACGTCTTCTGCTGAAAAAGTAATGACCACCTCTTTTCCTTTTCCTTAGCTTAATTAAACTCCTTTCTAACATTTTCTTGTTGAAATGCTGGTAAATGTAAAGGGCAGATTCTTTATTAGGAGAGTATTTCCTAGGTTTCAGAGAGGAGGTCTGAGTGAAGAGTGTGCTTGATTTCCAGAAGGCAATTCAAGCCTCCTGAGTCACAGATGCCCACAGCACAAGGGTTATAATACAGCATATTTCTTTACAAAGCCCGTTTCGATGTCTCAGAGCTGCAGTGTCAAACTGTAGAAATCTATGCCTTTGAAGTTCTTGACATATAATGTTGACATTTTCAGACTCTCAGCTCTATGATGAAAGATTAGAATGATGGTGGTGAACAAGAATGACCTATAGAAAGACGTGTTCTGAAGTGGTAAAAACAGTTTTTTTTTTAATGGATGGAGAATTTTTCGTTTAAATTATGAGTTGACTATGAAGGAAAAGAAAGAGAGAAACTAGATCAAAAAAACCTACAAACTGGCTTTAATTTTCTTTACAAAATCTTACAGGAACTCACAAATACAAACTTTGAACAAACTTGTGTTTGAAACATCTTCCTGTCTTGCCAAACAGTTGAAAATATTTTCATGGGAAGAATAGGGTCCATATTTTTCTAATACTTAAGAATTTTGTCCAAACGAATCTGGTGTTGACACGTAAAAATTAGAGCTTGACTAAGTTTGAATTCAGATACTGTTCTCTAAATATTTGTTGGGATAAATTGGGAATTTAGGATTAACAGATACACACTACTATATATAAAATAGATAAACAAGGACCTACTGTACAGCACAGGGAACGTACTCAATACCTTGTGATAACCTATGATGGAAAAGAATCTGAAAAAGAATATATACACATATATATCTGAATCACTTTGCTATACACCTGAAACTAACACAATATTGTAAATCAACTATTATACTTCAATAAAAAATAAATAAAAATTAAAATTAAAAAAAATACTTGTTCTGACTCTTGGCCTTGAAGGAGGACATTGAGTTCTGTCTCTCTGTTATGTACGATATTTACTTGACTCTAAGACACACTTTTTTGCATTTTAACATTTTGAAATCAGAATATCTTATAATGCATGGTGTCTCCTGATTATACTTGTCAGCAATTTTTCTTTCTTTGTGGTATGCAAAATAATATTGAATCTCACACTTGATATCATCTTAGATTCCATGAAATTAAATATACATGAAGCTTTTTTTCTTTTTATTCTATTCCCAATCAGGGACCATTTCTCCCTCCCAACTCTGGCCTCCCACCCCTTGATTCCTTATGAAGCTTACAGCAAAGCCCAACACAAAAGAAAGACTTAAGACTATTAAGTATTAATAGTAGACTCTCTGGCTTCATGACAATGGTTCTTTTGTGATCATTAAGGCTCAGAACTTCTAAATGGATACATTTTATCTTATATTTTCAGAACCTATACTTTTATAACTCACAGGAACAAAGTTATTATTAGCAAGCACCTGTTTAGTATGAGTTGCTGTGAATGTCTCAACCTCAATATAATTTCTTCCTTTTCTTGGTTTTCTTTTCTTTCAGTAGCCAGATTCCTTACCTACTGATTGCTTAGATAGTAAGTCTGAATTTAATCCAGGATTTCGTTTAGGAAATTATATAATATTTATGCCACATTTTACACATGTCCGGCAACTACTTCTCCTGCAAGGAACATCACACCGATTAAATGTTAAGGGTGGTGAGCTGGGAGCACCTTGCTTCTGGATCAGGCCCCCAGAGTGTAGGTCAGATCTCCTGGGAAGGGTATGAGCTCTGGAGCCAGAGACCTGAGTTTGAATCCTGCCTGTGCCACTTGCTAACTGTGTGATCTTATATGCAAAATGGGAACAAGAATATATATCCTGCAAGGTTATTGTAAACATTGGATGTGCGGAAAGTGTTTGACAGTAGGAGGGGCTTGAGAAATGGTCTTGGGGAATGTCCTGTCCCCAAATCTGATGTATCTCTGTCCATCGAAGACTGTCTCCTTCCTGTTCCTTGGCGTTTCTTTGTGATGCAAAGCAAATCCACCGGCCAAAGCAGCCAAACCTTCTCCAATCTAGAACATTTTGTGAGCAGTCCCAGTGCTCTGCTTGCCCTTCACCTCTCTTGCAGTGCAGATTGCTTGGGTAGTAAATGCAATGAGCTGGGCATTTTACTTTCTCAAGCGCTGGGTGAGTGCACTCAAACATCACTTCAAAATCACCCTGCGGGGCTTCCCTGGTGGCGCAGTGGTTGAGAGTCCGCCTGCTGATGCAGGGGACACGGGTTCGTGCCCCGGTCCGGGAAGATCCCACATGCCGCGGAGCGGCTGGGCCCGTGAGCCATGGCCGCTGAGCCTGCGCGTCCGGAGCCTGTGCTCCGCAACGGGAGAGGCCACAACAGTGAGAGGCCTGCGTACCACAAAAAAAAAAAAAAAAAAAAAAAAAAAATCACCCTGCGTTTTCTTCCTCAGTATTCCACTTGGGCCTCTGTTTACATGATTACCACATCTTCCTTCCAAATTGCACCCTAACTTCCATTCTGTTTCTTTGCACTGTTACAATTTCCAGATTACAGTGATTTCTTTCCAGTGTGCTTAATATTGAGTAAATCAATAGAGCGATACTATTTTCCATCAATTTGATCTGAAGTGAATTGAATCTTTTTTCATTTGAGATGGGGAAGTTGTTGTGTAAGGCCACAGAGAAAACAATGATGACTATAGCGTGCTGGTCTGTGTCATCCTCAACTCAACAATATCTTTTCACTTTGACCTTTGCTGCCGTCACTTTAGATTCTAATTCCTAGTGTTCATCTCACTTTGAGGGCCGCTCACTTCACCAAAATCAAAAGGAAAGGAGAAATGGGCAACTAAATATTTGTCTTTTCTTAGTAATATTAAAATAACCACAATCCGTGGAAGAAAATATCTTTCTGCTTGTTTCAATGCAATGTAATTACAGATCTTAAATTTAAATCCAAGTCATCCTGTCTCAAATAATATATTCAGTCCAACTGCATATATTTCCTCCTTTTGGGTCCTTTTGGGAAAATGTGACATATACAGCCAAGGTTTAAAACTGTTGTCAGAAAATCAGCTTGTAACGAGTAAGTCTGGACTTTCAGAAGGCTGCTGGCATACAACTTCCTGCTCTCCTGATACTTAAACATACAAAAAGGCCAAAGATAATTTTGATTGAAAAATCAAAACAAAAATATTCTCTTGGAAATGAATCACGCTTTGACTGAATTCAATGGCCCTGTACCCACAGCCAGTGTTTTCTGCCTTTGGTGGACTCTCTGGCCACACAGTAAGGTGCTTGACCCCAGGTTTCTGGCCTTGTAACTAGAATGAGACGGTGGCAGAGTCGAGGGCAGAGGTCAGGGGCCAGTCATCCACACTACATCTTTCTCTCCCTGCTTCTTTCTGAACAGGTGGTTCCCATCAATAAGTCTTTGCTTTGCTCTCTGAAAGACCTGAATCCCCACTTGCATTCACTTATTCATCTACTTCATTCCAAGAAAACAGGCCATATGGTATTTGTGTTTACAATGATTCTTTGCTGTTTCCAGATCGAGCCTAGGCTCATAAAGTAAGCCTTACTATTGTAAGTGCAAAGGTCAAGTGTTATGGCTCTGCTTAGCAACTTCTGCATAATGAAATTGGAGCCCAGAAGGAAAGCAGAGTCTGGACCAGATGAAACACCGATTAATGGATGGTGTGTAAAGGACACATTTAATACCATACACAGACACTCCTTCTTGATGATAACATGAGGAGCAGCTTCCCCTCCCTATTGGCATTCACCATGAGGATAGATTCTACCTACTTCGGATCTACTGAATCTTTTCATCTATACACACATACGCACCACGAATCACACCGGGCGCCTCCCGTGCTGCGTCAAATGCCCCACCCCTAGACGCTCAAATTCATAGCTGGCCTTTTCTTCCCAAAACACTAATCCCGAACCTCTGCTCCTGGAGATATTTGCCAGGCTGGTTATTGCTTCTTTACTTCAACTGATCATTCAAAACTCACCACCATCCCCAGTCTGCCTGTGTTCTGCTCAACAAAATCCACAGGGCAGTTTGTGAGACCTATTCCCATTTTAACAGGGAAGAAACTTGTGTATCAAAAAAGTACATTAGGAGATGTGACTTCTGGCCTAGAGGGCTCATCTAAATGGTTAAGTCCTGTTAAATCATTCATTCATTTACTCATGCATCTATCATATATGTTTTGAGAGCCTACTGTGTGCCAGGTATTGTTTCAGCTATGAGAATACAGCAGTGAACCAGGTAGTCACGTGCCATGCTCCATGAAGATTATAGTTGCATGGTGGGGGGGGGGGGCAGTCAAAAGCAAATACACAAAGAAACAAGAACATTTTAGATTTTATCATGATTCCCACTATGAATAAAACCAAACAAACCAATGTAGTAAAAAAGGAGTGGGAATTACTTTTTTCAAAATTTTTTTTTAAATGAACATTAGTAAAGAAAATAATTTTTGTCCCCATTTGTGTGTGTTTGTGTCTGTGTGTGTGTGTGTAGTGATAGCACTTAATATCTACTCTCTTAGCCAGCTTTAAGTCTACATTACTGTATCATTAACCATAGTCATCATGTTATACGTTAGATCCCCAGAACGTATTCATCTTATAACTGGAAGTTTGTATTCTTTTACCAGTATCTCCCCATTTCTCCAACCCCCCAACCTCTGGCAACTATTGCTCTACTCTCTGGTTCTGAGCAAAACTTTTTTAGATTCCACATATAGATGAGATTGTAAAGTATTTGTCTTTATGCGCCTGGCTTATTTCACTTAGCATAATGTCCTCAGGTTCGCCCATGTTGTGGCAAAAGCCAGGATTTCCATCTTTTTTATGGCTGAATAATACTCCATTGTATGTATATACATTTTTTTTATCCATTCATCCATTGATGGACACAGATTATTTCCATATCTTGGCTATTATGAATATTACTGCAATGAACATGGGAACACAGATATCTCTTTCATATACTGTTTTCATTGTTTTGAATATATACCCAGAAGTGGAATTGCTGGATGATATGGTATGTCTATTTTTAATTTTTTGAGGAAACTCCATACTATTTTCCATAATGGTTCTACCAGTTTACATTCCCATTAAGAGTGTACAAATATTCCCTTTTCTCCACCTCCCTGGTAAACATTCATCTCTTGCCTTTTTGATAAAAGCTAACCTAACAGGTTGAAGTGATATCTCATTGTGGTTTCAATTTGCATTTCCCTGATGATTAGTGATGTTGAGCACCTTTTCATATACCTGTTGGCCATTTGTATGTCTTCTTTGGAAAAATGTATATTTAGATCCTTTGCCCATTTTTTAGTGAGGTTGTTTTTATGGCTATTGAGTTGTATGAGTTCCTGATATATTTTGGATATTAACTCCTTATCATGTATATGATTTGCAAATACTTTCTCCCATTTGTTATGTTGCTTTTTCACTCTGTAGATCGTTTTCTTTGCAGTACAGAAACTTTTTAGTTTGATGTAGTCTCACTTGCTCAATTTTGCTTTTGTTGCTTCTGCTTTTAATGTCATATTCAAAAAAATCCTTGCTAAGACCAGTGTCAAGGAGCTTTCTCTTATGTTTTCTTTCAAGAGTTTTATGGTTTCAAGTCTTATATTCAAGTCTTTAATCAATTTTCAGTTAAGTTTTGTGAGTGAGGTACAGTAAGCGTCCAATTTCATTCTTTTACACGTGGATATCCAGTTTTCCTAATACATTTATTAAAGAGACTATCCTTTCCCCATTGCATATTCTTGGTGCCTTTGTTGAAGATTAATTGATGATATATGTGTGACTTTTTTCTAGGCTCTCTATTCTGTTCCATTGATCTATGTGTCTGTTGCTATTTCAGTACCATAGTGTTTGATTTCTATAGCTTTTATATATATTGTAATATATTTTAAAATCAGGACATGTGATGCCTCCAGTTTTTTCTTCTTTCTCAAGTTTGCTTGGCTATTTGGGGTCTTTTGTAGATCCTTAGGAATTTTAGGTATTTTTCCTATTTCGGTGGAAAATGTCATTGGAATTTTTATAGGTATTACATTTAATCTGTATCTTGTTTTGGGTAGTATGGACATTTTAACAATATTAATTCTTACAATCATGAACACAGAATCTCTTCCTATTTATTTTTGTCTTCAATTTCTTGGATCAATGTCTTTTTATTTAAAATCCATTTAGCCTCTCTTTGCCTTTTGATTACAGAATTTGATCCATTTACATTTAAAGTAATTATTGATAGGTAAGATCTTACTATGATCATTTTGCTAATTGTTTTCTGATTGTTTTGTAGTTCCTTTACTCCTTTCTTTCTCTTTGCTAACTTTTTGTGATTTGTTAATTTTTTGTAGTGCTATGTTTTGATTCCTTTCTCTATATCTTTTTTTGTATCTTCTATAGGTTTTTGCTTTGTGGTTACTATAAGGTTTACATAAGTTATGTAGTCATTTTAAGCTGACAACAACTTAAATGCAATCTCATACGAAAACTGTATACTTTTAATTCTCTCCCTGCCACATTTTATGCTATTGATGGCACATTTTACATCTTTTTGTATTGTGTACCTATTAACACATTATTGTAGCTATAATTATTTTTAATACACTTGTCTTTTAACTTTTATATTAGACTTAGAAGTGATTTATATGCCACCATTACAATTTTAGAGTATTCTAAATTTGACTTTATATTTACTGCTACTGGTGATTTTTATACTTTAATGTTTTCATATGTTTGTTTAGCAGTCTTTCATTTCAACTTGGAAAACCCCCATTAGCATTTCTTGTAGGGAAGGTCTAGTGGTGATGGACTTCCTCAGCTTCTATTTTGGGAATGTCTTTATCTATTCTTCAATCTTTGAAGGACAGCTTTGCTGCATATAATATTCTTCATTGTCAGATATTTTTTCTTTCAGCACTTTGAATATATCACACCACTCCCTCCTGATCTGCAAGATTTCTGCTGAGAAATATGCTAATAACTTCATGGGAGTTCCCTTATTAAGAGCAAGTCTCTTTCTTTTGCTGCTTTCAAAATTCTCTCTTTGTCTTTGACTTTTGACAGTTTGATTATATTGTACTAGGGTAATCTTCTTTAGGTTGCTCTTACTTGGGGTCCTTTGAGCTTTTTGTATCTGGATGATTATATACCTCATAAGAGCTGGGAAGTTTTCATCTATTATTCCTTTAAATAAAATTTCTGCTCCCTTTTCTGTCTCTTCTCCTTCTCAACTCACATAATGTGTATATTTGTTTGCTTGATGGTGTCCTATAGGTTTTGAATGCTTTATCCATCTTTTTTCATT
This sequence comes from Phocoena sinus, assembly GCF_008692025.1. Classification (NCBI taxonomy): domain Eukaryota; kingdom Metazoa; phylum Chordata; class Mammalia; order Artiodactyla; family Phocoenidae; genus Phocoena; species Phocoena sinus. Next base: position 75,250,661 of record NC_045767.1, read on the forward strand.
CCTTTTGTTGCTCCTTTCTTAGTCTGTTAGGTCTGCTATAACAAAATACCACAGACAGGGTGGCTTAGTAACAACAGAAATTTATTTCTCACAGTTCTGGAGGCAGAAAGTCTGAGATCAGGGTTCCAGCATGATTGAATGAGGTCTGTCTTCTGGGTTTCAGACTTCTCACTGTGTCTTCACATGATAGAAGGTGCTAAGGAGTATGTTGGGATCTCTTTTATAAGAACTTTAATCCTGTTCAAGAGGGCTCCACCCTCATGACCTAATCACTTCCAAAAGCCCCACCTCATAATACTATTACATTGGGCATTAGGATTCAACATATGAATTTGAGAGGTATACATTCAGACTATTGTGTTCCTCTAGCTGATTAATTTCAAATGACCTGTTTTTGAGTTTGCTGATTCTTTCTTCTGCATGATTGAGTCTGCTTTTGAAGTTCTCTATTGAATTTTTCAGTGCTGTCTTCAGCTCCAAGATTTCTATTTCATTCTGTTTTACAGTTTTTATTTCTTAATTAAACTTCTCATTTTGTTCATGCATTGTTTTCCCGATTTTGTTTAGTTATCTATCCATGTTCTCTTTCATCTCATTGAGCTTCTTTAATATGATTATCTTGAATTCTTTGTCAAGTGATTCGTAGATCTCTATTCCTTTGGGGTTGATTACTATAGCTTTATTAGTTCCTTTGGTAGTGTCAGGTTTGCCAGATTCTCTATAATTCATGTAGCCTTGCATTTCTGTGCCTTTGAAGGAACAAACACCTCTTCTAGTCTTTATAGACTGGTTTCACAGGTAAAGACCTTCTATTGTTGGATCTCCAGGCTGAGGGATTGCCTTTGGGCTTGCAGTCGAGCAGGGTTGAAGCTAAGTCCCATGGCTGCTGCCAGGTCTGTAGTGAGGTCTGAAGTTTGCGGATCTGTTACCAGGAGCTCAGGCAGGTGTGGATTCTGTCTGGCATCTGGATGGATGGGATGGCTTCTAGGACCTTGGCCAGGAGGGCTGGCACTGGGACAAAAGTCATCTTCAAGTCTGTAGAGAGTAGGCCTGTTACCAGGTGTACAAGTGGGTATGGCTCTTGTTGGGTCCCCTGAAGAACACCAGGAAAGTCACTGGGTAGGTTGCTGGGCAGGTAGAATCAGCCTTGGACTACAGCTGAGAGGGGCTGGAACAGAATCATGGGGATGCTTCATGATCCACAGCTGGAGTAGAGGTCTTCAGGCCTGCCTCCAGAGGCACAGACAGACGCGCCCCTTGCCAAGTAGGCAAGACCACTCCTGGGCCATGGCTAAGAGGGGCTGGAACCAAGTTACAGGGCTGTTTCAAGATCCTCAGTTGGACCAGGAGCACAGAGAGGCATGACTCCCTCTGAGTCTCCAGGCAGGCAAGACTGCTGCCAGAGCAAGGCTGTGAGGAGCTAGAGCCAGTATGGGGCCATGTCAAGATCAGCAGTCTCACAGCAGGCCTACCTCTGAGGGCACAGCTAGGTGTGTTTCCCTCTGGGTCCCTGTGCAGACAGGATCACTGAAAGTGGCTGTGAAGAGCTGGAGCTAGGTTACAGGGCTGCTTCAAAATCTGCCAAACCAAGTTTGGCAGACCTATCTTTGGGGGGCATGGATGCATGTGTGTCTCCTTGCAGGTTGCTGGGTGGGAAGGAGTATTCCCAGCTAATCAACAGACAAACCAGTGTCCACAGAACCTTGGAGGGCTGGACCAGGCTCTTCCTGGACACACATCTTCTTCCACCCAGAACCTTCCTATTCATCACTATTATGCTCCTTGCCAGTGGGTGACCCTTGCCTCATCATGCTGTTATAAAGAGATATTTTCCAAGTTTACTCCTCTCCTTCCCTTCCCTTCCCTTCCCTCCTTCCCTCCCTTCCTTTCTTCCTTCCCTTCCTCCCCTCCCCTCCTACCTTCCTTCCTTCCTTTTTCTTTTTCCTCATTACTAACCATCCCAAATCTGGTTTCTATGCTGTCTTCTGGATTCACCAGTTACCTAATGCTTTTTTTCTCTGCATCTAAAAAACACATCTAACTCTTTGCATTCCCATTTCTCCCTCTGCCCGAAGTATGAATTGAAGTCAGATTCAGAACCCTTCTGTTCAAAGCCTATAGCTTTTTCACTGATAGACTTGACCCATGATTCTAAGTGTGTTGTCATCTCCCAGTGACGGTTAGTCCCTACCCTTTGCAGAGTGCTGAGGGCCAAAAGCTGTTAAGCAATGTATACACATTATTGCATTGAAACCTCACCTACCCTAGGAGGTGGGTACTCTTATTAGTCCCTTTTTGCAGATGTGGAAAAGAGACTCAGATAAGCCCAAGAGCACACAACTAGTAAGAGCCAGAGGTGGGGTTCAAATTCAGGGACTGAGACTGCAAAAGCCCAGCTCTAACCTCTGGGTTATTCCAGTCAGACCCTGTTAGAACATGGATGAGCCCTTTCCTGTATTCTTGTATTTTTGCACTGCAGTATTCCATCAAGATCCATGTCAAGTTTGATTTCTATTACTTTTGTTTGTATTCTCTCTCCTAAATTGGTTTAATCTCTAAATCCCTGTTATTACATTCCTTCCACTTACAACTCTGGTTTTTCTAAATATGCCTAATATCATGTCATAATTAAGGTCTTAACCCTAGCTCACATGCTCAAATCCTGAAAGCATCAAAGCAAAGTTGCCTGAGGCAGAAACAAAGAAATGAAAATGTATTATTAGCATTTCAGCAATGTATTGGGAGCTCCCACAAAGAACCAAAAGCTGTGTGGTGCATACAAAGACATCACCCTGTTCTCTAGATGGGGTCTGCAGATGACCCTGCTTTTAAAAAGGGATGTTGTGTTCTCATCGTAAATTTATCCAGAGGTCACTGCTGAGAGATGACTGCTCTTACAGATTGCTCCTGTCTGGGAGCCTTCTGTCGAGGGAATGTCAGGAGGTATTTTAAGCTCACAGCGGAGGTAGGTTTTTAGCCACAATTCTGTAGGCCTTCTCCCAGTGACAACTCTAAGAGTGTCCTCAGGAAAAGGTCACTGGTTAGCATGTCTTCTGCAGGCAAGTCTACAGGAAAGAATAAGCCTTGAAGTTTTCTCTAAATGTCACCCAACCCCTGACCTAGTTGAAAACCCCATAGCTGCAGGCCTTGGGCCAAGGACTTGCAGAGCACTGGAGGCCATCTCCAATAACACTCTTGGTAGAGGAAAGGTCTCAGCTGTCATGGAAGGCCCTTGGAGGGAGGTTGGGGAGGAGCCAATCCCCGGGCAAGATGACCTGTGCTCCCTTGGAATGGAATGCCCAAGGATATCTGTTAACCACCTTGACCTTGCTCAGCTCTCTCCATGCTGTATGAGCATGATTGCATTTGAGTCCATCACCATATTCATTCATCCTTCCTTCTTACCTTCCAGTAATCAATTTCATTTCACAAATATTTGTTGACTGTCTGATATAAACAAGCACTGTGCTAAGAACGTGAGGTACATGTGATGAACACAGTACTGTGGTTCCAGCCGTGGCTGAGAGAGAAAAACAACAAACAAGTGAATGTCTAAGTGGGTCATTATAATTAGAAGTATATTTACTAGGAAGTTAATAAAACATAAGCTTTGGGGTAAGTTTTGGGGTCTCTGGTTTGCACAGGCCTCTTCCAAGGCCCCAAGAGGCTGTGAGTATGGGGTGGGGGTGGGACACAGGCTAGCAATTTATGCATAAGCTCACATGTTTTTGTAAAGTTTGCAAAAGTAATATATTTTTGCATTCTCTTTCTTAAAGAAGGCTCCCCAAATGTATAACCTTCAGCCTGATTGCAATGTAAAGAGCTGTGCATAGATTACCACCTACACACAGAAGCAAAAACTGCATTCTGGCCTTTCCTGGAAAAGTAAATGTGAGACATGCCTGCCATTGCTGTAAACAAACCTGTTCTCATTTGCCTATTTTCTCTCACACTTGCTTCAGGTTTTCTTGTATGCAAATTAACACTGATAACACTCAGCCTGGGGTGACAGTGGAACTCCTCTATCATTCAAAAGTGGAATTTAAAAGTAACCACGTGAGCAACTCATTGTGAATTGAACATCTACCTGTTTAGCCTCTGCAGGCCTTACCACAGAGAGAAAACAGGGAGGGTTAAAAAAGGTAAGGATGATTGGAAAGCAGCATTAATATTCTTCTGAGAACGAGGACCTGAGTGGGGTCTTACATTGAAAGTACAGCTGCAAGAAAGCCATAGAATCGGGACCCTGCAAAGAGTCAGAGCTGACTCTGGGGTTATGGCTGCAGGGAATTATGGGAGATTTCAGCAGGACCAGCAGGCTGGCAGGCAGTGATCATCACAGCATAGATGGAGATATTCTCATCCGCTCTCCAGCATGAAAACTAGCTATGATCTGGAAACATGGGCTTGGAACTTTTAACCCATTTTACTTAAACATTTTCTGAGGGAGCTTAGGTGAGTTGGGCAGAGGTGCTTCAGTAGTAAAGAGCTGCTTTCTACTAGAGAACCATCATTTCCCCAAGGGAAAAAAAAAGGGGGACCACAATAGGCGATGAGCAATGTTATGGGCTGAATCGTGTTCCATGCCCCCCAAATTCATATGTTGAAGTCCTAACTCCCTAGTACCTCAGAATGTGACTGAATTTGGAGATAGGGTCTTTAAAGAGGGTTAAGTGAGGTCATTAGGTGGACCCTAACCCAATAGTTCTGGTGTCCTTATAAGAAGAAGAGATTTGGACACAGCCGAGTACAGAGGGAAGGCAATGTGAAGATACAGGTAGAAGACAGCCAGCTACACACCTAGGAGAGAAGACTCAGAAGAAACCAACCTGCCAGCAACTTGATCATGGACTTCTAGCCTCCAGCAAAGTGAGAAAATAAATTTCTATTTTTTCAGTTCCCCAGTCTGTGGTACTCTGTTATGGCAGCCCTAGCAGACTCATACAGGCTGCAACTGGCTTCGACACTCACTCTGTCCATCCAGTGATACTGGAGTCGAGTCCTGGATGAGTCCAGACAAAAGAGTTTCTTTCCTGGTACCTCTACTCTGTGTGTACACTGAACATTGCAGTTTTGCCTTAAAATGGCAAAACCCCACAATTTACCAATATGACTTTTTGTGACAGTGAAACCAGTCAGAGGAAATACTTCATGCCAACAATATAGATTTCCTATTATGAATAGAGAAACTTGAGGACAGGAAGTTCCAAGGACTTGATTGACAGATAGACAGACAGATGTATACTGTATATGAAATAGGTATATTTTTCCCATTTTGTTAATAATATGATTAAATAATGTAGAAATTTAGAAAACGCAGAAAAATAGGAAGAAAAGCAAATAATGTACAGTCGCACCAGCCACATATAACTATAGTTAACAGCTTGGCATGTGTCTTTCCAGGAAGTAGGGAAAAAGAAAAACCTCTCTCAAAATTTCCAGTATCAAAAGAAAGCAACTTTAGCATTTTGCTGTAATTCCTCACAGATTTTTTGCCTTGTGTTTGTTATAGAAGTTTGTGATTGTTCAAAATACATTGATCTGAAAGCAGAGTGAATATTCTGGAAACTGATGGAATGAAAGACTCAAGCATTTGTACTATCTTTCCTATGTAAACTATAATTTAAGGTAAGCAAACAGCTGAAGAGGAAAAGTTCTTTTTTATAGAAGCATCCCTGCTAATAAATATAGATGGAATGACAGAACTAGAAAATCATCAGGTTTTGCCTAGGTTAGGCAAAGAATTCTTATATGGGAGATGAAAAATACAAAACATAAAAGAAAAAAATTGATCAGTTATAAACATTTGCTATTCCAAAGATACTTTAATAAAATGGAAATGTGAGCCCTAGACTGAGGGAAATTGTTTGTAAAATATATATCTGATAAAGGACTAGTATCTAAAATATATAAAGAACTCTTATAACTCAATAAGACAACTAAAATGGAAAATAACTATAAATGGAGTATAACCTTTAAAAATTGTGAATCACTGTGTTGTATACCTGAAACTTATATGATATTGTAAATCAACTATACCACAATTAAAAATAAATAAATAAAAATGCTTTAGATGGATGAAAACTTGGACACATCACTAAAGAAGATTTAGACACATACACATATATGTGTATATGAAAAACAAATAAACACATAAAAATGCTCAACTTCATTAATAATTAGAGTCGTGAGACTTAAAATCATAATGTGATAGCATTACATATCCACAATAATAACTAAAATTAAAAAGACTACAATACTGAATGTTAGCAAGGATGGCAAGCAGTGGGAACTCTCAGCCATGCTGCTCAGAATGTACAACCACCTTATGAAGTAAATTGGCCTTTTCTTATAAAATAAAATATATACCTACCAAATGACCCAGTAGTTCCTCTTCCAGGTATTTACTCAAGAGAAAATGAAAGCACATGTCAGAGAGAGATTTGTATGCAAATTATTATAGTAGCTTTATTCCTAATAGCTCAAACTGTTAGCAATCTAAATGTCAATCATCAGATGAATAGAAAATAAATTGATATACCCATACAACAAAATACAGCTCAGCAATAAAAATAAATAAACTGGGCTTCCCTGGTGGCGCAGTGGTTGAGAGTCCGCCTGCCGATGCAGGGGACACGGGTTCGTGCCCCGGTCTGGGAGGATCCCACATGCCGCGGAGCGGCTGGGCCCGTGAGCCATGGCCGCTGAGCCTGCGCGTCCGGAGCCTGTCCTCCGCAACGGGAGAGGCCACAGCAGTGAGAGGCCCGCGTAACGCATAAAAAAAAAAAAAAAAAATAAATAAATAAATAAATAAATAAACTACTGATACACACAATAACATGGCTGAATCTTAACACATTCTGCTAAGTGAAAGAAGCCAGACAGAAAAGACTACAATTATGATGGTATTTATATGAAATTCTACAAGAGGAAAACACTAGTGAAATAAAACAGATCAGTCACTTTTAGGGGCCAAGAGTGAGGAAAGTGGTTATTGATTGCAAAGAGGCCTAAGGAGAGTCTTTTTGGTGATAGGAATATTCTATAACTTGATCATGGAGCTGTATATATTTATATACTTGGGGTACCATATATACTGTGGTGCTGGATATCCACATGTGATGTTGTATACTGTATACATTGGCCAACACTCATTGAACTGTGTACTTTAAATGGTTGAAATCTGCTGTATGTATATTGTACTTCAAGAAAGCTTCTCTGTCACACCACTTTTCATAGCCTTACTAAAGGGATCAAACCCAAGTCTGTTCAAGTCTCCAGATCCAGCTGCCAGTTTTTAGGAAACTTAGAGGAGAGAAGAAGACGCTGAGCTACACCATGAGTATACAATCAACACAATCCACACTCTGGGACACTCGGCAGGCCACACAGCCCAGGTTCTTTAACAGGTAAATTATAAGGAAAAGAAAATAGTAGAGAGGAAGCTTGTAGATTAAAAAAGACTTAGTGACAATTCAAGTTTTAGAAAATCGGGAAGGCTGAACTCTGGTGTCTTGGTTGATGAGACCGTAAGAAACATCAGGAAGTGATTATTATAAAAATCAGGAGAGTGATTACAGCTGGAGGGTATTATGGGCTGAATTGTGCCATCTTCCTCCCCCACCAAATGCATATGTTGAAGTCCTAACACCCTGTACCTCAGAATGTGACTGCATTTGGAAAAAGAGCCTTTAAAGAGGTAATTAAGGTTAAATAAGGTCTTTAAGGTCTTTAGGGTGGACCCTAATCCAATATGTCCTTATAAGAAGAGGAAATTCGGGCACAGACACCCACATGCACAGGGGAATGATCATGTGAGGGCACAGCAAGAAGGCAGCTGTCTGCAAGCTAGGAAGAGAGGCATTAGAGGGAACCAACTTTGCCAGCACCTTGGTCTTGGACTTCTAGCCTCCAGAACTGTGAGGGGACACATTTGTGTTGTTTAAGCCACTCATTCTGTGGCAGCCCTGGCAAACTAATCCAGAGGGAGACAAGGGCTTGTGGGTGGATGGAGCACAGATGGGGTCACTGACAAAGTTCAATTTCTTATTCTAAGTGGTGGTTACAAGGGTGTCTGCCTTATAATAATTCCTAATCTCTATATTTGTTTTGTGCAGTTTTCTGTGCCTGTCTTTTATTTCATAATAAAAAAGTTGAAAACAAAAATGGAAACAAAGATTAGTTGGAAACAAAGATTATCTAGGCAACAGGTGAGGCTGGTTTGGACTGGGGTGGTGGTAGAGAATTTGGTGAGAAGTGGGCCGATTCCTGATACATTTTCTAGAATAGGAGGATGCAGGAGAGATAGAGTCTAAAAGAACTGCCATGGAAGGTAGGAGGGTGAAGGTTTAGATGAACTGGTTGTGATCTGGAAATTGTTAAAACTGGGTGATGGGAACATGGGAGTTTATAACATTGTTCTATCTACTTTTATATATGCTTCAAATCTTTCATGCTACAAAATAAAACAAGGGAAAATGACAGTAAGAAACCAAAAAAAAGTTGCTTTACCATTATTTTCCATAAGTTGTGCCTATTTAGTATTTCAGTTGTCACTTTTTATCTTAGTCTGTTTTTTTCACATGCATTTCTGCTCTTGTTTTGTAGAGTTTCTTTGCATCCCATTGAAGATCCTCAATGAGTTTTTAAAATGTTCCTCTGATTCTCATAAATCATTTTCGAAGATCTGCTATCCCTCTGAGCCTTTAGCATAATCTTTTATTTTCTTCTTCAGTATTATTTTTATAGGCCTATGTGCCCTACTTTTTTTTAGGTTTCATCTTCAAATGTGCGGACCCCTGTCCAGACTGTGTTTTCCAAAAGGACCAGGTATGAGGACAGTCATTGGTTCCATTCCCTATTCACCTGGATACTGAATCTCCTTCTCAGAGCTGCAGTTCAAGGGCATGTTTGTTCAAATGATTCGCAGGCCAATTCCTGGTGTCTGTTATTTGGGCTTTTTTTAGAGCAGCCAAACCTATATCCCAACTAACACACTTGAATAATTACATGCTTTTTTGTTCTTATTTTAGCATCTTAGGTCTTGTAATCTCTTATAATCTGCATAATCCTTCCCTGATATGTACTTGGAGACCCCAGATAAGGAAATCTCTTTTTTTTTAACCCTGGTGGTGGCACACAATTCTGAAATTGAGCAATAGGATGGGGCATTGTCCATTTCATCACATGATTGCAGAGTTCTTAGGTTGCTACTGTGGGTAGCCCATAAAATGCATCTAGGATAGGTAGCTCAGGACACTATGTCCCCAGCATCCCCCATGCAGGCAAAATCATGCCCCTCACCAGACATTTTAAAACTTGCTTGTAGACATTCTATCTCTTAAGCCTGTGCTTTACCCAGGAGCCTGGAGCCATGAGGATTTCCCCAGTCTGTTAAAAATAGTTGCACTTGTCCTAAGATTTTGACAACAGTCTAATCAAAACTTCGGTCCTACCACGAGGTACTACTTCACATCTACTAGATTGGCTATAATAATAATAAAAAAATGTTGGTGAGCATGTGGAGAAGTGGGAACCTTTGTGCATTGCTGGTGGGGAAAGTAAAATGGTGCACCTGCTATGGGAACCAGTTTGGAGACTCCTCAAAAAGTTACATGGAGAATTACCATATGATTAGCAATTTTACTCCTAGGAATGTATACAAGAGAATTGAAAGCAGACACTCAAACAGATATTTGTACCCGCATGTCCATAGCAGCTTCATTCATAATAGCTAAAAGGTGGAAACAACCCAAGTGTCTATCAACAGATGAGTGGATAAACAAATGTGTGAACTGTATATGCACACAATGGAATACTAGTCAACCATGAAAAGGAATGAAATTTTAATATACGTTACCATACGGGTGGGCCACTATGCTTAGTGAAATAAGCCAGATACAGAAGGACGAATACTGCATGATTCCACTTATACAAGGTACCTAGAATAGACAAAATCATAGAGACAGAAAGTAGAATAGAGGTTACCAGGAGCTAGTGGGGAAGGTGATGATGGGCAGTTACTGTTTAGTGGATACAGAGTTTATATTGGAGATGATGAAAAAGTTTCGGGCGTAGATAGTGGCAAAGGTTATATAACATTATAAGTGTATGAAATACCAGTGAATTGTATGCTTAAAATTGGTCAGTGATAAAAAATTATTAGGTATATTTTACCACAACAAAAGATATATCTCTTTAAAACAAAGACAAACCTCACCCAGAAAATTTTATGATGCCAATGACTGCCACAAACTCCTTCATTATTGCCCCCAGAAACAGGGCACACAGATACACTTTGTGCAGTGCATGACCTATATAACCTTACACGATATCCCTGATCTCCTTCCCATATAAAAGTAGTGAAAACCATGGCTTCATCCAATCTGATTTTTTTAGGGGGGGAGGGGGGAGGGGGAGGGATACATTTCTTGGTAAGATGGCACAGTCTTTCCTAAACTCAAGTAAAATATATACAAAGAGGCAGGAAAAGTTGAAATCTTACAACCCCCAAAATCAGAATTGGAATTTAATCTATTGTAAGAATCTACACAAAAATCCTCATCTACAAGGCCAAGGGAACTGGACTGAAAAACACAATAGCAGACCACACCTTGAAGCAGAGAAAGATCCACTGTGGAACAGGGTCTGCATCTCGTACAACCACAGCGGGCACATTCACGTCATAGTCTACAAGACCAGGCCACTGAGCCATGTGGCTAAATGTAGCAGCCACGTTGTGGAAGACACATACGAACGATCCCTACCTCCCCCTTAGCTCCCGGTTACGCTCAATTCAGAAACACAAATCCTATCCTCACCAGAAATGCCAGAGCCATCTCCCTTTTACTTGGATGCTGGTTTTTGAGACCGCCAGACAATCGTTTTCTTCCCCAACCCATACAGCTCCTCCCTCTTCAGATACTGCAGTTCTCTAAAAGCAAATGAGCAGAAAGCAGGAGCTTGGAGGAGGGAAGGGAGGAAATAGGCTGTGACAATTGTATCTTTGGACCTGTAAGTTAAATGAAAAGTTAAAGCAAAATTCTATGTGGGGAGAAGAAAAAAGTGACCCGAAGCATACTAGGGATTATAATTTTTGACCTACTGCATCTCTTCAATGTCTCAGGAGAGTTAAGTAGTGAGAGTGAGACAAAAATCCCATTTCAGCCTTGCAGAACCTCAAGAGATGAGAGTAGAGGTGATATTAAAAATATTTAACAACTTGGGGGGGCTTTCCTGGTGGCGCAGTGGTTGAGAGTCCGCCTGCCGATGCAGGGGACGCGGGTTCGTGCCCCGATCCGGGAAAATCCCACATGCCGCGGAGCGGCTGGGCCCGTGAGCCATGGCCGATGAGCCTGCGCGTCCGGCGCCTGTGCTCCGCAATTGGAGAGGCCACAACAGTGAGAGGCCAGTGTACCGCAAAAAAAAAAAAAAAAAAAAAAAAAAATATATATATATATATATATATATATATATATATATATAAAATTATTTATTTAACAACTGGTATGGCAAGGGCATGAATCATGCAGAAGGTATGCTAGCCATTACACAATATAACTTTGCCAGTGATACTATAGTATAGTTTGGGCGAGAGCTTCTTAGGCACTCAGAACTGGTGTAGGAAGTCTCTTCTGGTTGGCATTCACAGCGCCCTGATTGATGGGAACTTGATGCAAGTTACCTGAGTACCTATATTTCAGTCCTTGTTCTAGCCTACTCTTTAGCCTATGTCTTGCCCCAGTGATTCCTTTCCTTGGTGTGACAGAGATGGCTTGTTATCACACAATCCATTCTTCCTTTCCTCTGTGGTTTAGAAGTAATAGAAGTTGGGAATCTAGTCATCCAGCTAAGGACTACATTTCCCAGCCTTCTTTGCAGCTATGTGTGGCCATGTGACTAGATCACCACCAATGGGATGTGAGCCAAAGTCATGCCCTTAAAAAAAGGAGTGGACTGTGCCCCCCTCTCATCTCATTCTACCATCTCAGTGCCTGGAGTGTGGACCTGGCTTGAAAGCCGAGATAGTCATCTTACCCAGAGGAAGGAATCCAGGGAAGGAAATGCAGAACAATTCTAGAAAGAACTTTGTTCTCTGAAGATTGTGGAGCTACTCTATCCTTCCCCAGTGGTTTCTTCTCTCGCCCCATATACCACCATTACACCATCAACTGTTCAACTCTCCTGAAGTGCAGCAAGGGAACCTCAACATATAAACTCTATACCAATCAGGTAGACACACACGACACTCTATTTGGCAAAGATGAACCTTCACGTGCATATGGATCACCTGAAGATCTTGTTAAAATACATAGTCTATTTCAGTAGATCTGAGCTGGAGCCTGAAATTCAGCATTTCTAACAAGCTGTGATGCTGCCATTGCTGGTCCAACCACACTTTGAGAAGTGAGGGTCTAAAGCACTGATCCTGGTTACTGAGTGGTTCCTGCCCTCGCTCTACTTTGTCTCCACGGTTGTCCAGGTCTTTGAACCAGGGTGCCTCTACCCTTCCATTACCCCTCCTGCCCAAGGCCTGTCAAACAAAACGATCCTTTCTGATGTGGCACCTGGTCTTATACTGGCTTTAAGGCCAGGCTCTCCTGCAGAGTGAAGGGCATGTCCAGACGTGTGGCCCCAGAAAGTAGGTAGTCCTAGAGCAGGCAGGTAGCATCAGAGGAGTTACTCTCAGGTTAGAGTCGTTATTCAAATGCCCCTTTCTCCATGAGGTCTTCCCTTTCCTGGACATTTTCTCTAAATCTACAACCCCACCCGGCATTCCTCGTGTTATTCCACCCCTCCCCCACCCTTAAAGACCTTATTACCATCTAACATACTACGTATTTTATGTGTTTATTTTATTTATTTCCTCTCTCCTCCCACTGGAATGTAAGCTACCACCTGTATTTCTTTAGAGGATGAATGACAGACAGGTGATGCTCAGTAAACAGAGAAATGGGGCTCAACAGAGGTGGCTGCAGGGAGGATGGATGGGAGATGGAACTGCTGTCTTTGTGGAGTACCAGGCAGGGTGCCAAGGCAGGTGGGTCCTCGGACACCTCAGATAACACAGTGATCTTGTATATAAGACCAGATCTCAAAAAATCCACCTCCTATCCCCCTGCCACTGTTAATCCTTCTTTGTGGAATCTCACTTGTGATAGCCATCATCCACCTTGCAACGCCGGAGGGTGGATATTACTGCTCCCGTTTGACAGATGAGGATAGAGGCTTAGAGAATGTAAATATTTATTCAAGAAACAGAGATGGGATCTAAATCCAATTCTATTTAATTTCAAAGACATGAAGGTTTCGATGTGGGAGTTCTAGAGTAAAGCTGGGTCTGCCAGTGAAGGTCAAATGGCTCCAGCTTTCGGGGAAAAAAAGGATGAAGAGGCTGCGAGCAGGCAGGCAGTGCGTGTATCTTCCTGGGTTCTCTACCCCAGGGATCCTATTTTCATCTCTCTTCTGACTACTGGACTTGGGCCCCTCTTCCCACCAACTCCTTCCTTATGTGAAACAGATTATTCTAATGATGCCACCAACCTAACCACCTTCAACTCTTCACAATTCTGTCTCCCAGAAATGCCAGACCACCGGGCCCACAGTCCCCTCTCCTTCCACAGCCTTGCCCGGGAGGGACAGCAATGAAGCAGGGGCCAAGAAAGCACACACACCACCATCCCTCAAACTCACTGCCCAATACATTAGGGGACACCCCTTAGTCCATAATCACTCCAGATGTCAGCAGACATGCGACACAGCCAAAAGCATGGCCAGTGCTCTTCTGAGGAACATAATTTTGTCACTTTTCACTTCCATTCAATTGCACGAGCATTTGCTGAGTGCCTGCCAGCGAGCCTGTTCAGGAGTCCCACCTCCGGGGTGTGTGTGGGGGGTGATGGGAGGAGGGCATCCTTAAAGCTGAGGGAAGGATTTCTAGCTTCTGCTTTGCTCCCTGCCCCCAGGCGGTTATTAAAGCTGGCACATGTCCTCAAACAGAACCCGCACCCATGACCTGGCCCTTCTGACCAGCGAGATCTGCCTCCATTATTAAAGCTTCCCTGCAATGACAGTGATGGGGACAGCCCCGGATAACTTCAGCCTCCCTCTTCCTGTGAGTGACACAAAATCTTGCCCCGTATTTAGAAAGTGTCCTTCTCCGGCAAACTTCAGTAGCCTGTGAGACATAATCTCATTCATTCTCCCAACAGCCTGGTGAGGCTGAGAGGGAGCGGGTATCCTTTGTCAACCCTGCTTGCCTTGTTTCTAGAGGAGAGAACTGAGACTCAGAAGAATTAAGCTCCATCTGAGTCTGCGAGAGAGCCAGTAATAAAACCCAAGTTTCCTGACCCCTGCCCACCAGCTGCCCATTCATCCCTTCCTGATAGCCTGAGCACAAGGGGGTTTTTTTCTATTTCTACCCATGAGGACTTAACAAAAAGGTTAGTTTTGTGAATCTGTGCTTCTTTGCAGAATAGAACAGGTGAGCCAGCCTAAATAAAAGACAGAAGAGAATTCAGGATTTAAAATAAATGAGAAGCAGGGAGAAGACAGGGTGGGCAGGTGGATGAGTGCAGTGGGATGGGCTTCAAAGCTTCGAATTGCTGAGATCTCTGTGGATCTCAGGTAACACCTGAGAGCAGAGGTGTGTGCTCTACGGTGGGCGTGAAACACAATGAATGGTGGTCCATGACTCACACGCAAAGATTAATGCCTCATTTATGTTTCAGGCTTCATCGGTTTTTGAAATATTCAAAACAAAGGCAGATGGCTGTGGTTTATGGTTCTGCCTTCTCAGATATGGCTGCTCAGACGCCCAGGTTGTTGATAAATAAGGAACAGGGCATGGCTCTGAATAGAATGATAACAGCCAACACTTATCCATCGCTTACTCTGAGGCAGATATAACTATTTATGTGATTTATATTCAAGCCTCCCAACAGTCCTATGAGGTCATATTATTATCCCCAATTTACTTTTGAGAAGATTGAGGCTTAAGGAATATGGCTAATGGGCCCAATATGCTTTGCCCTCTAACATTCCCAGAGCTGTTGAAATGGTTCTGCAAGGAAAGACTGACTAATTCATACAGCAAGGAGTTCCATGATGGACACTGGAATTTTTTATTCCCAATAATGCAAGTGAAATGGCGGGATGAAAAGTCAATACAGTCACGGATGTGGAAAACAAACTTATGGTTACCAAGAGATAAGGGGGAGGGATAAATTGGGAGATTGGGACTGACATGTACATACCACTATATATAAAATAGGTAACTAATAATAACCTGCTGGGAACAGGGAACTCTACTCAATACTCTGTAATGACCTACATGGGCAAAGAATCTAAAAAAACAAAAATAAAGTGGATATATGTATATGTGTAACTGATTCACTTTAAAAAAGAAAAAAAGAGGGGGAGGTATCTTTGATTACAAAGAATTCAATTACAAAGACCTTCTTGAAGATATTCTATTCTAGAGATCTTTTAAAAATCTTTTAACTTAGAAAGTAAATGGAAAAATATGGATAGACGAGATCCTGAAGGAATGCTAATGGCTAATGAGAATATGAAACATTGTTAAACCTCCAGTAATCAGGGAACCACAAATTAAAACAATAGCAGAATACCATTTTTCTCTGTAGAATTAGGAAAAAGAAAAGACAATGTCCATTGATTGGGGAGATGCTGTTGATGCATATGTAAATTGGTTAAGACCACGGAAGACAGTTTGATGTTTTTCTCAAAATTAAAGGTGAATACCATTTGGCTATCTGCTATGGGCTGATGTTTCTGTCTCCAAAATTGATATGTTGAAACTTCACCCCCAAGGTGATAATATTAGGCGATGGGACCTTTAGGAGGTCATAAGGGCAAAATCCTCATGAATGGGATTAGTACCCTTTTAATAAGAGACCCCAGAGAGCTAGATAGCCCCTTCCACCACGTGAGGTTATTACAAAAAGATTTTTATGAGGCAGTGAGTCCTTACCAGAGACCAGATCTGCTGGTACCATGATCTTGGACTTTCAGCCTCCAGAACTATGAGAAATAAATGTTTGTTGTTATCAACCACTCAGTTTATGGTATTTTTGTTATAGCATACCCAAACAGACTAAGACACCAGCAGTTTCTCTTCTGGGCACCTATTCTATAGAAATACGCACCTCGTACTCAGAGATGGATAGAAAGGATGTTCATTGCAGCATTTTATTTAATAGTGAAAAATTAGGGGCAACCTAAATGCCCAGTAGGGGAGTACGTTAGTCAGACTACATTAGCGTATGCTGTGGTTAAAAAGAAAAATCAGTGGGTTAATGTAGCCAAGGGTAAGTTCTTACTCATTGCAAGGTTTGCTCTGCATCCAGGCAGTGCCTGGGGCCACTTCCCTTCATGCTGAGATGCAGCAGTCCAGGCTGCCTTGCTCTTGTGACTCCACCATCTCAACAGGAGGCCTTCTCCATTGTCGCAGGGGATGGAGTGCCAAAGGGTGCACAACTGCAATTAAATACTTCAGCTCAGCAGTGACACAGGGCACTTCCACTCTCCACCAGAGTTAGTCATGTGGCTCCAGGTAACTATAACGAGGAACAAGTGTAATCCATTCACACATTCAGAGGAGAAAAACACTGGATGGGGTGAGCACTAAAAGTCTCCACACCAGGGAGTGGCTAAATGGGATATCCATGCTGGGGACTATTATGCAGCCATTAAAAAGCATTAAGTGGATCTAGATTTAGCAATAAGGGAAGATCTTCAAGCTTCAAGACTTTAAAAAGCAAACGCCTTAAACAATTTGGTCTCATTTATGTTAAAAAAAAAGAAGAATGTTTGTATACATTTACATGTGTGCAAATGCATAGCAAAAAATCTATCTAGAAAGATACATCAAAGTAGTGACGAGTTCTGAGGAAAAGAGCTGGATTGGAGAAAGGACCCAGATGGAAAGTGTCTTTCAACTTTCACTGTATATTTTTCTACACTGTTCATCTCTTTTACAGTGAGATTGTATTCGAATGTTTATTATAGATTTAAATTGTTTTTATACTCTAAAAAGGGTAAACATATCTGAGAACCTCTTCTCTCTAGGAGCTCTGGAAAAAGCTTCCAGAAAATGTTTTTCCCAAAATGCAAATATATCAGTTTGAGCCAATTAGTTACCTGTAGGTTGCTGCCATAGCCAGAGGCCCTTAGGCATAAAGGGTACTTTGAAAAATCATTGTCTTAGGTCTATTCCCTGGAAACAGATTCTGACACTGAGATTTCTTGGCAATTGTTTGATAGGGACTGTGCTCAGTCCCGTGAGGGATGACAGAAGCAAGATTGTACAGTTGCGTGTGGTTCTGTCACGCAGTCACAATGCTGGCCTTAATCAATCGTACTGGTGACTCAGGCCCTTCAGAATTATTCTGAATTAAGGCCAAGTGTTCCCTCTCCACTTACCAGACATCCACCGGCCCCTCCCCATTGGGGCTGCCCAGGGTGGCAGCGTGACAGTGGCGAAGGGCATCCCAGGGAGGTATTGAGCTGAGATCTCTCAGCCACCAACACTTCCAGCAACTGGGGAAATGAGGGGCCCCTCACAAGGATCCCACTAGCAACACACACCTAACTTTACCTAGAACCATGGTTTAACTAATAGCATAACAAGAGCTTGACCTGGGGGACAGGAATCTGGGTCTTACCTAGAATAGTACCTAGCATTAGTAGACACTCAGTGAATATATTGAATGAATGAACAGTGTCAGCCTTGGCCCAGGTTTTTAGAATCCTAAGGGGCCTATAAAGTGGTTCAGGGTCCAGGATCCCCTAAGGCTGAATCTCCATGCAATGCAGAAACAAATCAGGTTGATTCTGGGCCTCAGACTCTCTGGACTTCACCCCGTTGGTTCCCATTAATTGCAAAGGGATAGAAGGGGTACCTGGAGGCTTCGGGGAGGCTGATACCCCAGACTGTGGATCATCCACGCTGTGAGTTTCTCCTCCTTCTCTTACCTTCCATCTGCCCCACCTGATCCCTTCTCTGCACTTTCTTCTAAGGGCATCCAGATGGAGAGGGAGGAAAGAAAGCTCTAGACAGATGATTTGCTGCTAGAGGGAGGCCCTGGAGAAAATATTACAGTCATAGAGGGGAGAGCTGGGGTGCCTAAAAGCACCTTGAAATACGTTCTGTAATTGTTTCATAAGACCCCAACTGATTATTGGTTAGAATGGGTTGAAGCCCTTGGAATGTTCTAGAGCGGTGCATCTCAAATTTCAATGTGCATACAAATAATCTCACTGTCTTGTTAAGATGCAGGTTCTGATTCAGAAGGTCTGGAGTAAGGCCCAAGATTCTGTGTGATGATGCCCGTGTTACTGGTCCACGGCCCATACCTGGAGTAGCTGAGGCTTTAGAGAAAGAGATTATAGATTTGTCACTGATTTAGAGTCAACATTATACATCACCACGTGGCACTTCGAGCCTGCTGGGCACTGTGCTAAGTGCTTTGAACACTCTTCCTCACTCAGTTTTCAAAGAGCCCTCTAAATGGCTATTATTGAAGATAATTCCCATTTTACAGCAGGGAGAATTGAGGCTCAGAGCGATTAAACAACCAGCTAGCATGTGGGGAAGCCAGCCTTCCAACCCAGGTCCGTCAGAGCCCGGGTCCCGAGTTCCTAGCCACTCCATAGAAGAGCATAGCTTTGAGGCACCTTTTTCTGTGGTTATGTTTTCTGTAAGTCCTCGGCCGTGGCCCTGGCTTGCTGAGAAGGGAAAGGCACATGAGTCCTCTAACAGAAGCATCAAGACTTTGCGTCTCATCCAGAGTGGGAGGTGATGCTGACTTACCCAGCGGCTAATCTCCGCAGATCTGCCGCTGGTGCTTAGCTGCTCCGCCTGGTACCTCGAGCACCGAGCAGCATCCTGGAGCGGAAGGCACGGACCGTGCGGAACCACCCCGCCGCTCCTGGCCGCCAAGCCGAGTCAGCAGCGGGGGCGCAGCGCCAGAACCTGGGGGCGCCACCTCCGCAGCTTCCCGGCTCAGCTGCGCTCTCAGTTCACACGCAGCCGCTGCGCCCGCCTTCCCCGAGCTCAGCTGAAATATTGCTTAGCTCAGCGTGGAAGTGCAACCTAAATTCACCCCTTGGGCCAGGAGACACTTCCTCGCCAGATGCTCTTCCCCAACCAGAGCATGGGTAATGGGAGGTGACAGGCTGAGCGCGGGAACCTGGGGCGGGAGGTTGAGCCGCTGCCAGCTGAGCGCGCTTCTCCCAGAAAGGCCCAGACAGTGAAGACGTGGAACTGCGTTCCTGCACTTCTGGACGATGACAGTCGCGGTACAGGGCCACGGCTGCACGGGGCAGGGGGCGGGGAGGGGGAGCAAGGCATTCAAGGATTTCACTTATTTTCAAGCCCAAGTGCTCCACTTTTTTTAGATTTGGGGGGTTCCTGTCGCTGTGGGTAGCTCCTATTCCTTGGGGGTCCCAGCCTCATTATGAGCCCACTGTGGCAAATCTTGATAAAGCTATGGGAATTTTCCTGGGATTCAACACAAATTGAGGTGTCCAAAAATACATAATTTCTAGGCAAAGTGTTTTCCCATTTAGCCCCCAGTCCACGTGGCACCTTTGTGAGAATTAGAAGTACCTCTCCTGGAGCAACGCAACACATGGGAGCAAGACAGGCACGTGGAAGAGGACACAGCCAGACACAGGAGTTCTGGCTCGGTGAGCAGAGCATGGCCTGGCTTTCAGCATCCATTTGCCCCATTCAGTTGGTGCCCCTTGTTCAGTGAACGACACATATGACCATACCAGATGACCAATCTTCCTTTCCTCCTTCCTTCTTTCTTTCATCTATTGTTTATTGAATACATCTTCTGTGTTCTCTGCTTGCTGGCTTTTCCCTCCACCCTCCCCACTGTGTAGCTAATGCAAATCTAAAGATAAATAAGATACGGTCCCTGACTTCAGGAGGCTTGCAGTCTAGTAGGGGAGGCAGCCATGTAAACAGATAAATCGCTAGGATTTTGATATTTAGGACTGAATAATTTATATGCGGCTACAGTAAGGGACTCAGGGACTTCCCTGGTGGCACAGTGGTTAAGACTCCACACTCCCAATGCAGGGGGCTGGGGTTCGATCCCTGGTCAGGGAACTAGATCCTGCATGCATGCCACAACTAAGAGTTCGCATGCCACAACTAAGGAGCCTGCGAGCCACAGCTAAGGAGCCCATGTGCTGCAACTAAGACCTGGAGCAACCAAATAAATATTTTTAAAAATAATAATAAAGTCAGGGAATCAGGCTGACTCATACCAGGACTAAAAGCCTAGGAACTTATTTCCTCAAGACCAATGCATAGTGGTGGGAGGTCTTGGAAGTACAACTTGAAAACATTTGGTGTCTAGAATCCTGACTTCTCTCTAAGAGACGTGGACAGTGTTAACAGAGAGGAAGCCTTTGCTCTGTGAACACCTTGATGGGTCTGCAACAGCATGACTGGGAGAAGGCTGAATTGCTCTGCTATTTGGGAGAGGGGGATTTTAAACAGGTTGAGGACACTGGGAAATAGGGGAGGAGAAAGAATGACAGAACTCTCCATGGAAGAGAGGCCAACAGAAAAAATTCATGAAGGATAAATTTTCAAGTTATATCTGCTGTGGCGGATGCAATTAAAATCTTTACTATATAACCCTCCCCTTCAAAAATAAATACCACATCATTACAGTCCACTCATAATATGGAACTGCCTGGGGTAAGAGGAGGAGACCAAGGAGGACTCTGGATCCTTTTAAGTTGTCATGAGTCAAAACCATAGTTGCTAGAGGCAAAGAAGACCATGAGAATATTAATCTATGAGCATTCACACAATTACTGGGAAATTTCTCAGAAATCAATTCCTTCGATTTCTCAGGCCACTAATTGGGGATTCAAGGCAATTTCAGGCAGCTCTTGAGGAGCAACTGATATCTATCTAGGTTGTCAACACAGGGTCATGTTCAAATGCGTCCAGCCAGGAGGGTAAAGGGGTGAAGCGGACTGGGTGTGAGGCAGCAGGGAGTGGTGGAGACTGTGGTAAGAGGGCAGGTTCCACTGGAAGCAGACAACGGCCACCCAGCTCCAGCCAAGCGTTGCCTTGCAAGAAAGCAACGCCAGTGCTGTCAGATAGTCCACATTTTAAGGGAAAGCCAGAAATGTAGGTGCTTGAGAAAAACCACAACTAAAAAAAAGTTAACTAATTCAGAAAATATTTTTACACTTCAGGGGTCAAATAAATAATGTCTTAAGCTGTATATGGTTTCTAATTTAGAAGACAGAGAAATACAGAGGCAAGATCAATTTTGGGGGCCAGTAATTAAATGAATGGTGTTAGTCAGTGAGCCATGATAGAAGGAGCTCTGGCCCAGAAATCCTAAATTCAGGGTTCCAGGCTCTGCTCTGCTACTAATTGTCTGTGTGGCCTCAACAAAATAATTTACAAACTCCAAGCCTTAGTTTCTTTATCCGTGAAATGAAGGCATTACATTTGATGCTCTTTTAGAGTTGGAATTCCCATTATGGAGGGGGCAGAATGAAAAATAAGCCCTGGGTGTGTTTCCAAAAGTATTGAATTCATCGACATTATTGTGTGTCTGCACGGGTGCATTGCATTGATCATGGGATTCTTGCTTACTCTGAAAAAGTAAGCGTAAACTCCAAAAGCACCTTAATTATTTTGCCTGCCTGAGAACAATGCTTTCTAAGAAGTGGGAGAAGAGCCTCCACTGTGGGGGGTGGTGTTACCGACACTACCAGCAGGTGAGTTCCAGGGTCTGTCGGCGACGATAAGAGTGCTGGCGTATTTCCTATTCAGACTGACATGGCTCCGAGGTAGAAACCTAACTGATGTTTGTTCAATAATAGCAAGATATGTCACAGCATCTTTTGTCAGCTTAGAGTAAAACCCTGGGGAAAATATGTTGCAGACAGGTGCAGATGTTTGGAGATGAAAAGATGTTTCCCTGAAAACGCCTGAGGTGTGGTCTGCTGCTCTGCCCGTTGGCAAACCTCCTTTTCCGGCACTAGGACCCTCCACTGGATTCCCCCATCCCCGAGGCCGCCTGGGACAAGCAGAGTCGCAGCTAGTCCTTCGAGTTTTATCTGGAACCTCAGGGATTTGGGGGTGGGAAGGAGGTTGAGAAGCAGCAGCAGAGAACGGGTGGGTAAGAGAAGATTCAGAACCCTGAGATTTGAGTAATTTTAGGAGGCAGTGCTGTTTATGGAACATTTCATTCTTGATAGCTACTGTCACATTCTAGTCATTAGGCTGCATTTACTCGTGGGTTGTAGAAATTACTTCCCATGGGAAACAAAAGCAATTCCTTTTTTTCAAAGGGTGCTTTGTTTTCTAGGAGAAGAAACGAAAACATACGATGGTGCAGCCAACTATAGCCTACATGGCCTGCTAGGTCAGTCCTGGTTCAAGTTCATTACTCAGCATGACCAGATAAATAAGTAAGCAAGAAATAATAATGATGATAATAATAATAGGTGCATTGCACCTATTATGAAGGTGCACTTATTGAGCACCTTCTGTTTGCCAAGCTCTGAGCTGAGCATTTACATACGTAATTCAATTAATCCCTAAAGATACCCTGGGCACTCTCATTAGCCCCATTTTACAGATGAGGAAACTGAGGCTCAAAGAAGCTAAATACGTTGGCTCAGATGAACACAACTGGGGACTCAAACCTGATCCGTCTGACTCTGAAGGCCATTCTTGTAACTACCTACCCCTGAATACACTACATTTGTCATTCCGGAAATAAAAACTCTCCCAGCAAATACTATAGGAATAAGGAGTGAATGAAACAAGCAGGAGGGCACAAAACAGACAGCGGCATCTCTGAAACTGGAGTCACCCACGTGAATCCCAGCTTTAATGTATTACATCCATTAGGTGGCACCTGCTTCCCTTCTGTGCTCCAGGTGTGGGCATCCAGCGCTTCACATATCTGCAAAGTGAAATGAGATGGCACTGCTGTAGGGGGAAATGTGAGCTGCAGTTCCTGCTCCCTGCCTCCTCGGCCAGGCCAGCCGAATCCCATCCTTGCCTTGTTGGCATTTATATAAGGCCTCTAGCTGTAGCGCCAATAGACTGTCCCCCACTGCCCTGGGTATTCTCATTTTGATTAGTTACAGTGAAGCCATAATAACTGGCTTCATTCTTTCCCCTTCACACCTGATAGAACGCCAGGAGCTCCCTGGGCCCTTCCTGCCCTGTGGTCTAGCATCAAGCCAAGATCAATCCCACCTGAGCAATAATGACGAATTAAATCCTTTCGTCCTTCATATCCCATTTTTCAGCTTGCAAAGAGTTTTCAAACACAGTTCGCAGTGACATCATTAGCCAATGGGAGATGAGTGAAAAGTCTAATGTGTCCCCGCCCGCAGCACACCAAGAGCTTCTCTCATTTCTCAGGAGACCAGGGCATGTGGAAAGGTTTGGGTTTGGGGCTCTGATGCTAGGAGCGAGGAGAGAGTGCCCAACCCCCAGCTCCTTTGATGTTAGGAAAGAGTTTATCAAAGAATAGAAGGCCAAGGGCTTAGTGCCACTGGTGACGTGGCATCTTCAGTTGGGTGTCTCCACCGAGGTGTCCCCTACCTTCAAGGTGGTTGAGGATTTAAGTTTATTCTTTGGAGAAGCCAGCAGCCTGCGTCAGAGGGCACAGAGCAGGGGCCTCCTGGCCCTCTCGGTCCTGCCTGTCCCCTCCCAATGCTGGACCCCTCTCCGTTTGCCAGTAGCTCTAGGGGACATGTTTTTCATTGGCCAACAGTGTCTCCCCACGCTCAGCACATGGGACCCTTCCAGCCCCCGGATTCCAAGCCAGTTCCTAAATCGGACACTGTTTCATAGTTACGTGAAAGAAGAGAAACTTTCTAATTTAAAACCATACAGAGTGTGACATATTGTTTAGCCAAGCACATTAGTGAGCTCCAAGCTTTGGAGTCGGCAAGAGAAGCCAGACTTAAGTTTGGAGATAGGGGCTGGAGGAGATGAATTGTTCCGTAAGACGATTCCCAGAAAATCTTTCCATGCTACTGAAAGCCAAGAAGAGTGAGGGGCTTGAGGCATGAATTACAGTGGGAAACAGATGCTGAGTTGGCAGAAATGGCCAAGGTGGTTCGCAGAAACGGAAGTCCAATACTTAACTTTTAGTTTTCAGGGCTGTGCTGTGAAGTCCTTCTGACCCCCAGAGTCAGCAGGGTCTGAGTTATTCACATATGAGGGAAGTGAGTTGTTCTGTGCAAAAAGTAAGGAAAAAGAGGCGTTTCACGACTGGAAGCAGAGGAGAACCAAGGAGTGAGGTGTAAGGAGGACAAAGTTTGAATGCAACCAAGTTTCTTTCCATGAGAAAATAATCCACAAGGAACTGCAGAACCCTTCTGGGCATGGGATGGGGGAGCATGAGATAGCAGAGTAATGGTGATACCTGGGGGACATTCACCAATCCTGTACAGAAGCCAGGGCAAGTGGCAAGTAGTATATCCCCATTGTTGTTTTCTTTTTTTTGGCTGTGTTGGGTCTCCGTTGCTGCGCGCGGGCTTTCTCTAGTCATGGGGAACGGGGGCCACTCCTCGTTGCGGTGGCTTCTCTTGTTGCGGAGCACGGGCCCTAGAGCTCGCGGGCTTCAGTAGTTGTGGTGTGCAAGCTCGGTAGTTGTGGCGCATGGGCTTAGTTGCTCCACGGCGTGTGGGATCTTCCCGGACCGTGTCCCCTGCATTGGCAGGCGGACTCTTAACCACTGCACCACCAGGGAAGTCCCAGTATATCCCCATTTGACAGATGAGAAAACCAAGATCCAGATAAGTTACAATATCTGCCCAATGTCACACATCTAGCAAGTGGGGAAGTCCAGATTACGATGCTCCATGTGCTATTTCTAGTTGAAAAATTCCTCACCGTTATTTGCCAACTAAAAGGCAACCAGAAAAAAATAATCAAAAGTAAATGAGCACCTTCTATATACTTTGTTATAACTCATTACATCATCAGCCTTCTCCTCACTGTGTTATTCTGCTCTAAACGTTACCATCAGTGACACTTAGAGCAGAAGGAAGGGAAGGGTCATGTTCAATGCAAGAGCTGTCACTGGGGCAGACCAGCTAGGTCGAACATCACAGCAGCGAACACTGAGGCGTGGGCAAGGGATGGGAGTCTTAGCGAAGCCAGTGGAGAATGTGCCCCAACCATGCCCAAGTTGAGCTCCACGGGACAGGGAGTCCTTACAGACCCTGTGCTGTGCGTGTCCGGGAGATGGGGGCAGAGATGCCCACCCCTCTGCATTTTCTTCCTCTGCAGAAATCCTACCAAGGTTCTTCCACTTTGGCACAGTGTTCCATCTGACAACCTGCCCAGAGAATGAAACCTTCTTTCTGCCTTGTGACCTTCTCCTCCATGGACTGTTTCCTTCACTCTGAAGACGCGTGATTTGGGCAGTTTGCATAACCTTTCACACACCCCACCGCCTTCACCCCACCCCTGCCCTGGCTGAGCTCTTTGTGGGCACTTACTGGGTAATTGTTGGTTGGTTCCTTGATGTTTTTGCCACGAAACTTGTGATTCTCACATGATTCTGAATAAGAAACAGGCTGAACACGCGTCATCTATTATTTGCAAGTGGCCTCGTGCATTTCTTCCAGTGCATGCTCTAGTAAGTAATCCTGGTGCTTTCTCCTGATGGCTGCTGTCCCTGGAACTGTCCCTGATGGCTGCTGTCCCTGAGGCTGTCACCTAACGACTTCATTCCCAGAGGCTGTCCCTGATTGCCTCTGTCCCTAGGGCCACTTCCAGAACTCTGCCCAGTGCTGAGAAAGAGAAGAGCAGTGAAGCCATAGAATTCTAGGATAGAGAAGCAAAGGTCCTCTGCTGGTGTAGGACTCAGTGGTCAGCTGATCATATCTCTCTGTTTGTCTGGGATGCTCCCACTTAATTCTGTTGTAATTATTAATCTTTTCCAATCTCAAAATGTCCTGGTGTGGGTGATAAATTATATATGATCACCCAACTTCAGTGATCATCTAAAGTGATTTTTAAGCTTTCACTTAGCCTGGAGGACCTTTTCTTCAGTTACTCCCAATGCCAATGTGTAAAACAGAAAAAAAGGGAAGCCGTTCTGGCTGAAGGGAGTGGGTGAAGGGAGGCTGAACCACCCCCATCTACCCAACACACACCACCGCCCCCCATCACTGTCCCACCCACCTGCTGTGGCAGCCCTCCCCTCAGCCAATGGGAGTCTTGAAGCTCAATGCATCACCTGTGAAACCCACTACTTTAATTTTAAGATGAGGGAACTGAGGCCAATGGAGAGGTAACGGGATTACGTAAGGCCAAACCACTTGGTAATGGAAGAGCCCAAGCTAGAAATTCATAGTGGTATCTCCACCATGCCAAGTCTCCTTCCAGTTTGCCAAATGGTCTTAAAACTAAGTGGCTATATTCCCAATTTTGTGCTAGCTTTTCATGGTAAATTTTTTCATGATATGTATATATATTTACTGTATCATTTCTATGTATATTTGCTACACATATATTTATATATGTATGTCAAGGATGTATCTCCTATAACATTTATGTGAAATTTCCATCATGGGGAAAGTGGTAAGGAGTTAAAAATCACCTAATTGACACTTGAGAAGGCCACAGGGCACAAGGGAATTGCTCTGTGCTAAGTTGACTCAGTGTGAATTGTGTATGTATTATTAAAGTAAACAGTGCTTGGGGACAAATGCCTTTTCTAGAGACTGTATCCTTGCAACCATTTGGATGGGCTTCATTAATCCCAAGAAGCAGACCTCAAAAAGTCAAACAGGAAGCGGGACTCCTGCTGTTGTATAAAATAAACACTCCGTCCCTCCCCCCAGCGCAGAGCTCTCCTTTTGTCTGAGGGCTTCATTCAGAACAACAGTTGGCAAATCTAAACGGAAACAGTGCCCTATCTTGGAAGCACAGCTTCTCCAAGCCCCTAGTTGTTTAAAGAGCTGCCCGCCTTCCCCTCTCTCTTCTGCTCCCACCTGCCAGCAGGTAGTTTCCACTTGAGCCCTGTACAGGAAAAGCCCTGTACTGCATACAAATCAGAAAGCAATGCGACCATTTTATGGCCTAAGGAAGGCCCGCGGGAGGCCAACTCACATGGTAGGCATCCTGCATGTGGCAGCTTCTGCGGGGAGGGCAGGTTGTGTTCTTTTATTTTAACCTTGCTTTAGTTTGACCCAGGCACTGCCTGTTTCTCAGGGGAACAAGAGCCTCTAACTCTGGCCCACATGGACGAATTTGTCCACAGGCAGAAAGCAATCATTTCCCTCTCCTTGGGCAGAAGAGAAACAGCCTGACAAGGTGGGGCTGAGTGCGGGCTTGCCTCGCCCTTCTCACCAGTTGACTCAGAGTATTTGCATAGCTGGGATTCTGAGGAAACACTAAAGTCCGTCAGAGCACAGGCTCTGGGTAATCTAGGCAAAGTATGTTTCCCTGTTCTGAGGCAGAGAGCACCAACGGGCTGACATTAGAAACAACATAGTAGGGGCTTCCCTGGTGGCGCAGTGGTTGAGAGTCCGCCTGCCAATGCAGGGGATACGGGTTCATGCCCTGGTCCAGGAGGATCCCACATGCCGCAGAGCGGCTAGGCCCGTGAGCCGTGGCCGCTAAGCCTGCGCGTCCAAAAAAAAGGAACAACATAGTAGACATAAAATCTGATATTTCTTAAAACCTTACTCTGGGCTTGTTTCTCTGATTCAAGCCTCACAAAACCCCTTTTGGGTGGTAACTGTGATGATCCCGTTTCAGAGAGGCAGAAACAGGATTTGATAAAGATGAAAGGACTTCCCCAGTCACTCAGCAAGGGAGTGGTAAACGAGGGTTTGAACCTGTGCAGTCCAGCCCCAGAGCCTGCCTCTTACCAACCAAACCCAGGAAGCACCCAAGCTTGGGCTGAGGCTGCCCAAACCTCTGTGTGTTCACAGATCACAGGGGGCTCTTGTCAAAAATGCGTGTTCTGATTCAGGAGTCCTGGGATGCGCCAGACACTCTGCATTTCTAAAAAGCTTCCAGGCAATGCCAATGCTGTCGCCGGACGGGAGGATTCTAGGGATGCCCTCAACAAACGTTTTCTGTAAAGAGCCCGACGGGAAGTAGTTGAGGCTTCGTGGACCAGGGACAATCTCCGGTGCCTATTCTTCTTTTTCTTTTTAATCTGGTACAAGCTTTAGAAAAGAACACGCTCCTCAGCTCTTGGCTCATGGGCTGCATCTGCCCGGGCAGCGGTGCACCGTTCCCTGACCTAGAGCAGAGCGGGTAGAGTGGCCAGGCCCACAGCCCGTCATCTCCGGTCAGTGGGTACGAGCTGCAGTCCGGATCTTCAATTAGGTAGGGCCGTCGGGGCAGTAAGATCCCAGACAGGCTGCCTCCACAGGGGCCACTTTTGGTGACAGAGAGGAAGGAGGCTGACCTACACCCGAAGGGATCTGTCGGGACGATGAGGGGTCTGGACTCCCGGGTGTGCAGAGAGGGCTGGAGCATAGGGGTCTGCGGGCTCGGGGAACAGAGGGGGTGGGCATTGCCGCACACACTGCTGAGCCCTTTACCTCTGGCGAAGCAGGAGCAGAAGGTTATCAAAGGGGCTCCAGCGATGGGTGGAAGGATAAAGCCCTTCAACTCGGAGTCTAAGATCCTATGATGCCAACGTGCGAGGCTAGCCTGATGCTGTAGTGAGATAATCCGCACACACATGGTCTGATTCTCTTGGGGTTTATCAGCAACCACGACACAGAGCAGCTGCTGAGTTCACCCCGATGACCCCTTATCTCTTGGCCCAGCCAGGGGACTGGGGCTGAAATTCCCCCGCTGCCCTGGAGGAAAGGGGACATCGCCCCAAGCTCCAGGCTCCAAAGTAGTGAGTGAGGAGCCCCTACTCAAGAGTCTTCTCCAGGCGCTGGGGACCCTGTTCCTTTTTCATCTTTCTGAGAACTTCAAAATGAGCTGAAGTCATCTTACTTCCAGGAATTCATTCTCTAAAATAATTATGAATATGAATAAAGACTTTGCCCCTCCTCAGGTGCAAAGGGTGGAGTAATTCATAGCCTCTCAGTCCTTCAAGGCTTCTCTCTGGTTTTCTTTGATCTATTCCCCCTCCTTTCTTTCATTCCCCTTCCTTTGACATAGGCTGTTGTGTGTAAAGTGCATCTTTTTGTTTGCCCGGATCCTTGCAAAATGTGTATTGTTTTGTAGGCATATATATATATATTTCACTTACTTAACCACTCTTTGTACATAACTTCTTCTGTTTCTGGCTTTTTCACGCACCACCGTGTTTGAAAGATCCAACCTGTAGCTACATGTAACAGGATCTGTTCCTTCTAACATCTGCATAAACTCGATTCTGCAGGGACGCTCTCCCACGTTACCTCCAATTTCTTCTCATCACACACAGCACTGTGATGAAAACCTTATGCATCTTTCTTTACGGACGTGGGTAAGAAATTCTGCTTGATTGCTCTCCAGGGGGGAAATCGCTGGGCTGTCGGGTATGTGAATACCTAATTTGACTTTATCTCGGCGGATGACTCTGGAGGAAAGCAGCACCAGCCCATCCTCCCACCGGCAGTAGAGCAGGGTCTTATCCCTTCATCTCTCCCACCACTTGCCATTAACGGCCTTCTCATTTTTCTAGTCTAATACTTATGAAGGGAGACCCCATTGTCACTTCAGTTTGTGCTTCTCTGGTGTCTCCTGAGTTTGAGCATTTCTGCATATGCTTATTGGTCTTCGGATTTTTTTGTTTGTTTGCTGTTAACTGTCTGTTGCTGCTCTTCATCTACCTTCCCCATGCTACCGCTTACTTTCATCTCGATTTGCAGGAGTCCCTGGAACATTCTAGAATCTAGATATCAGTCATTTGTGAGTTTCAGGCATTGCTGATATCTTCTCCCAGTCTGTCTGTGCCTTGCTTATGGTATCTTTTGTTGAACGGAAAGTTTTAAAATGAATATAATTGAGTATATTAATTTTTTACCTCATGGTTTATACTTTTTTCCAGTTTTACACACAAGGTCCATCTATAATCCCAGGACACAAGATTTTATCTTATTGTGTGATTTTACATGTCACGTTTAGGTCATGATATCACCTGGAGTTTACCCTTGAGTGCAGTCAGAGGAGAGGTACTAGTAATTTTTTCTTCTCAGTTTTCCCAATAGCGTCTCATCTACCCAGCAAACCTCCCTTTTCTTTTTCATTTGTGGTGCCACTTTGTCACATATTAAGTTCCCATGTGTCCCTAGGTCTATCTCTGAGCTGGTAGCAAAGATTTAGTATCCGTGATATTCACTGTAACATTGTTTTTAATAAAAATGCGAACAACCCTGACGTGCAACAGTTGAGAATTGATGCAATCCATCACAGTTCATCTCTACAAGTAGACTTCCATGCAGGGGTTAAAACTGATATAACAAAAGGCTGCACAATGCCACGGATAGCTGTGTTTTATTGCTGACTGGAAACGGCAGATTCCAAAATAACATATAATGAGGGATCTTAAGTATGTAATAAACCATGTGTATGCATGTCTATAACTGGTAAACACTCAAATAGTATTGGTGGTTCTTTATGGACAATAGGATTCTGATAACAGAGTGAAGGAGGGGGCTGAGTGAGAGAACATTAGAAGAACCTGGCTTACCGGTGGAGTCACATTCCCAGCTGCAAAGCCCTATAGCTATCTAGCATCAGTGATAAGGAAAGTAGGTAGCTGGCTAGGGAGACCGGAACTTCTCCAACTTTAAGGTGCACATCAATTACCCAGGATCTTGTTAAACTTCAGATTCAGTGGATGGGGAGGGACCTGAGATTCTGCATCTCTAACAAGCTCCCAGAGGATGCTGAGGCTCCGGGACCTCACTTCGGGTAGCAAGACCCTCCAAAGCCGATTCAGTTCTGCTTCTGGACAAGGCGCTGAGCTGGACAAGGACCCAGCAGCCTTTGCAGGTTACTTAGACGACATGACCAAGACTGGAGAGTTTAGTTTATGTGCTGGTGTATGTTGTTTTGAGGTTGTTGGTTTTGGAGGGGCCAGAACATGGAGGTGCGTATGTAAGAATTGAAATATGACCTTGATCATCAGTAAATATGGACCAGCAGACATCCCCTTGTCCTTCCCCTTCCCACAGTTGGATTTAGCCACCAATCTCCTCTCAGCAGTAAGGCCTGAGGTTGAGATAGGAAAGCAGGTGAGAGCCATCTGGCCC
This sequence comes from Phocoena sinus, assembly GCF_008692025.1. Classification (NCBI taxonomy): domain Eukaryota; kingdom Metazoa; phylum Chordata; class Mammalia; order Artiodactyla; family Phocoenidae; genus Phocoena; species Phocoena sinus. The sequence goes on from NC_045767.1 coordinate 75,281,924, forward strand.
CAGGCATGCAGCCGGTCCCATGGACAGGGCTCACCTGGATAAGGCGAGGGTCACCCCTAAGTCCCCTCAGGGAAGTGTCCCCTGAATGGAGAATTTGAAGAGCACAAGCTTCAAGGCGAGGTCCCAATTATTGCTGAGAAAGAGTCAGGGACCTGTATCCACCCCAGATGGCTAGAAAGCCCCTCCTCCTTCGCTGCCCCTTCGGTCCTGCTGCTGCTTTCCAGCCCTGATAACCTGTTTTATAGGCGACCACAATTATATCTCCCTTACCAAACTGCTCCAAATAACCAGTACAAGCAGATACTTCGTACTAGGCCCGGTGATTTTAACCGGCATTGTAGACAAAGGGAACTCACACAATAAATATCTGTTGGCTGATTGTCAGCTCAGTGTACAGACTCTACAAAGCCTCCTACAACTTTTCCATTGTGTTCTTACTCGTGAGCATTTACAGCCCGGTCTTCAGCATATACAAATCCCTGCTATCATGACTATTCAACTAAATTTCACATTTCATATGTGCCATGTACCAGGCACAGGTACTTTCACATTTGTTATATCACCTCATCCCTAGAACAATCCTGGAAGCTAGTTATTACAATGAAAATATCAAGGTTCAGAGAGGTTAGGTAACTTGCCTAAAGTAACACAGGTTGTAAATGAGAAATCTCCAATGAGGGGAAGGAAGAAAAGAAGGTGACAAGTGGATTGTTGAATATGTTGAAGAGTTTGTCTTGAATGGAGTTCTTGACTCAGAGCGAAGGCAAAGCTCTGAGGGGTAATGTGTTCCTGTGCTCCTAACTAGAATAGACCTCCAGTGATGTTTCCTAGGCTATGGGAGGCCCTGTTGGTTTCCTAAGTTATGGAAAGTCATGACTACCTCCTCCTTGATAACAGATTCCGGTTTTGTTCAAGTGGCAATGCATATAGCCCCAGGGGATAAACATCACTGATCTAAGCTAGACATGGCAATCTCCTTCCTCTTTACCAGTGATTAACTGTGGGCATCAGACCAGACAGGAGATGAACAAGAAGATCTATGGGGACTTCTTGGAAAGTCTTCCTGTCTGATAAGATAGAGATCCATAAAGAGAAAATCCCTTTCCCACAACCAACCTTCCTTCCTTCCTGCTTAGGCTGGTGTATTATGAAGATGTGATACTTTGCACTTAGGCAGCCATCTTGTAACCATGAGGAGAAATGTAGCCTAACACACGGAGGATGGCAGAGCTACAGATGGAAAGAGGCTGGGGTCCCTGATGATCTTTTTGAACAACTGAACAGCCCTGGAACCTCTACCTCCAGACTTCTTAAAATGTGAGATAATGAAGCACCTTTATAATTCAGCCTGACTTGTTGGTCAGATATTCTGTTACTTGCAGGCAAAAGCATTGTAAGGATACAAGGGCCTTCACTCAGCTTCCTTTCTGGTTAGAGGCTAAGCATTTCCACACAGATCGCTCTGTCTTAGATTGATGTCTCGGCCTAGAATTGCTCTTCATCTGGTCTCCTCAATATCTTCCACCAGGGCTTCTTCGTGTTGGCAATTGGTTCAGTCTAGCATTGGCTACAAATCAGGGAAGAGTCTTCATTATTCTACAATGGGTAGTCAGTCTACTCTTCTACTTTTTTTCATCTTTGTAAAACTCAGCCCACCTCTTTACGGAAGGACGACCAACATATTACATATTAGAGTATTCTGCTTTTGACAATATACTTACTTCTAGCAGTGTGGTTTATATTTTCATATTACTAATTAGTGCCCTTTCACTTCAGCTTGAGGAACTCTTTCAGCATTTCTTGTAAAGCAGATCTAGTTGTGATGAGTTCCCTCAGCTTGTGTTTGCCTGGGAGAATCTTTACCTCTCTTTCATTTCTGAAGGACAAGTTTGCCTTGTGTGGCCCTTGGAGGGTGCTTCCAGGCTTTTCCACCACCTGAAGGTTGCTGGGATCCTCACTGGTGCTTCCAAGTCCAGTGGCTAGGGACCAGGGCAGGCAGTGGTGGCGGGCAGAGCTGCTGGGTGCGCACACACTCAGCTGGGGAGGCCAGCTGCAGGAGCCTGTGTAATGGCAGGGGCTGGTTGCAGACACACACGTAGTGGTAAGAGCTAGGGCCAGCTGTGGGCATACTAGTAGCTCTGGGGGCCCTGGCCGTCAGCATGCCCTTCTGTAGGTGCAGGGTCTTACCTGGGCACATGCATGGCAGCAGAGGCCATAGACAGGAGTTGGGCAGGTGCAGAGCTACCAGGGCTGGTTTTAGGAGCACCCAGGGGTGCAGGTCAGTGACAGAAGTCAGGGCCTGATCCAGGCCCACAAGCAGCTGTGCGAGCGCTGGCTGTCAGCGTGTACGCCTGGGGCTTCAGGGTCTCACGGGGGCATGTGCTTGGAGGTGGAGGTCAGTGGTGGGGTCAGGCTGGGGGTGTGCAGGTGCTGGAGGGACTAGCTCTGTGTGTGCACACAGCAGTGGGAGGCAACCGCAGGAGTCTGGGCTGGTGTCTTACACTTGCCTAGCCACAGCGGGATAAGTGGGGAGGGACTCAAAGGGCTGACATCTGTGAGTGCAAAATCCTGTGGTGGGAAGACCTCAGCGGCCAGATCTGCAGGGGTTCTAGAGTGGCTGTGCATGGCAAAAGCTGCTGGCGTCCTTTGCGGCGCAGGCCACTGGAGCCATGGTTGCTTCCACTGCGTGGCTGATACTCGTAATCTCTGCTCTTCTTCCTTGTTCCTGGTTATTTCCATACGTCTGAGCTTTACGCCTCTGGGGGAAGGGGTGAAACTGAAATGAGCCCTCGTGCAGGTTCCTGGAAGGCTAGGGAAGCTGGTTGCTCACCTCACTCTCTCTTTCCCAGCGATGAGAACTCTTTCTAGCTGGGAATTTCATTACTGAAGCCGAACAGTGCGGGCCTGAGGGATGGGATGATGCAGGCAAGATGAAGCTGGTCTTCTTTCCCTTTTTGTGCAGTTATTCTCAGGTGTTTTGTTCTGCCGTGTTGCTGAAGTTCCTTAAGTGGAATCCTGAGCTCTCCCAAAGCTATTTTTGTTCATGGATACCTGGTATAGCTGGTGATCTTTGTAGGGGAACAGAGGCTGGGGTCTCCTACTCCACCATTTTGGTCAGAAATGCCCTTAAATGGATATGCCTTGCATTCCATCTGATGTGGAGAGGCCTTGTGATGTAGTGGGAAAGATCAGAGACTCCAAGCCAGGCTCCCTGGGTGCGAATCCAGGCACTTGTGTGACCTTGGATACAAATTCAACATCTTAGTGTAGCTTTCCCTAGGAGCAGACCCTGAAATAGCCATTTGAGTGCAAGTAGTTTATTTGGAGGTGATTCTGGAAAATATGCATAGGGGAGCGGGAAAGTGAGGTGGGGAAGGGAAAAAGGTCAACAAGTGTTTGCTACTTAGCAAGTTTCCACTGTGAAGAGCTGGAGTATAAGCCCTCCAGGGACACCGTGGCACACATGCCTCTGAGTTATCACACTCAAGGGGCCAGGGAGCCAGGGGAGTTATATACTGACTCCTGTCAGTCATTGGTTGAGGGCTGCTTTCAGGGGACAATAATTTCCCAGCACACCTGACATACTACATGTAGACAGAGAAAGCTCTCGGAACAGCGATGGTAGCAGCTGGAACTTGGCCTGGCAAGGGCTGAAATGGTGAAGGCTGAAGGGATACAGGGGGGATCCCACAGTATCTGCTACATTTACTTTTCTCATCTTTAAAGTGGGACAATGATAGTATCTACCTCCTAGGCTTATTGGGAGGTTTACGTAAGTTAACAGAGGAAAGTGCTTCGATCAGAGCCTGGCATAGAGTAAGCACCCCTTAAGTGTTAGCTGTTTTCATCTGAAGTTCTTTGCCTCTCTGTGATGTAAAAGCGTCTTTCCTACCGTACACCTCAGAAATGTTTAGTGAAGTTTGTTAAACTTACGAATGCTTAGGGAGAAGAGGGGCTTGTGGGACAAGAGGAGGGTCTCACATTCACCCCAGGTCCCTGCTGCACAGAGGTAGTCCACATGGAAGCAGTGGTCACGGGGAGAGGGGGTCAAGGCTGTAGACCCTCAGCTGGTAGTTTGCTCACACTCTGGAGGGCTATGGGTTTCTGCGGGGCATGGATTTGGGAATTCGAACCCAGCTCTTCTATATCTCAAAGGCCATGGAGGCTGCAGCTGCCATCTGGGTTAGGTACTAGATTGCAAGCTTCCTGAAGGCAAGGACTCTGCGTTCATCGCTGGATTCTCCCTGCTTCTCTCCTGGCTTGGGGTAGATGCTCGATAATTGAGTATTGAGTAGAAAAGCATGAAAAGAGCTCAGAAAAGCAGGAAGCGCTTGTTTTCCTCTACAATCTTGGGTGAGGGACAGCATGCCCATATGCAACCCCTCCGCTAGGGGCCCACTTGTCTCCCCTGCCTCTCAGCCAACAGACCCAGGAAGTAACCTGTGTCTGACCCCGGTGTGGGTGAGCTCTCCGCTCTCCATGGCATCACTTAGAATACAACGGACAAGCTGTATGTGTTTATACAAACACATACATTTTAAATGGGCTCCCACTTCTTCCTGAAAGGAATGCAAAAACTCTGTTGGAACCGAAAACATTTTATAATTATGTATCGCCAGTTAGTGAGGGAACACAAAGTGCTCAGCAGATCTGATCTCATGAGTCCTCTCAACAGCCCCAAGGGAAGAAGTTGGCAAGAGTACTTATCCTCCCTGGACTGAGGTTCAGGAGGCCAAGTGACATGTGCCAGAGCCACCAAGAGGGTGCTCCAGGGAGCCAGGGTAATGGCAAGGGAATGGAAAATTCAAGAGAAAGTACAAGGACTCCATCCTGTACCGTGGACCAAGGGGTGTTGCAAGGGGGTGGCCCTGTCCATGCTCACCACAGCATTACAGAGAGAGCAAAACCTAGATATGGCCCAATGTACAGGACCTGATAGATGGATTACGGTACAAACAATGAGATACCATTTAGCCATTCAAAAGGATCTGTGTGTTCTGACATGGAAAGTTGTTCAAGCTATTTAAATGAAAAATGCAAGTTGCAAAATAATATATATGATATAATCTCTGATACTATAAAACAGATATTGTATAATATTAAGGGAAAAGTCTAAAAGAATGTACACCAAACTATATATGAAATATGATTATATATGTCTTTGTGTGTACATATTTTCAAGGAAGGTCTAGAAGAATGTGTAACAATGGTCATCAATACAGGTTGAATTAAAATTACTTTTACCTTCCTAATCACATTTGTTACATGTTGAATTTTTTTGCAATGTGCATGTTTTTCTCAGGGAATCAAGTCAAAATTTTCTAAAAACCAGAAAAAAGGGAAATCCCTTATGTCACCTGGAAAGTATTAAAAATAGAAAATAAAACTATTAAAATGTGCTCACATTGTTTTCTTTCGTTAAAAAAAAAGCACCAGGAGTGTTTTCCTTGATGTGAAGAATTTGGAAAAATTCCACTAGAGTTCCTATTTACTTCCTACTGTGTAGTGAAATTTGGATCATATACTCTATTTTGTAAACATATGGCCCTGAATCTGCAAAACCAAAATACAGAACTGAAATCTTTCCTTTTCCTTAATGTTTTTTTCCATGAGACAGGCCTGACTGTTTAGCACACTGGATAACAAACTTTAGCAGAAGAGCAAACAACCCCACCCCAAGAAGGGATTCAAAATGTCAACAACTTGACATGTTCATGAGCTCTTAGACAATAGACATGAACTGTGTTATGTCATTGAACTTTAAAAACTCAGATCGTTGTGTTTCACAACAAAGCAAATGTACTGAACACAACTGAACTGTACACTTGAAAAGGGTTAAGGTGGTGAATTTTATGCTATGTGTTTCTTATTACAATAAAAATGCAAAAAACCCAAACCAAAACTCAGTTGGCTGAGGTCTAAGATACAGTGTAGGGTAAAGAAAGGAGAGGGTGAGGTCAAGTAGGCCTGGTTAAAGTTTCAGGTCTTGAAATCAGACCTTGGACAGGTTGCACTCCTTCCTTTGGTTCTTGTCCACGTGTCTGAGTGGCTATCACTTGCCTGGCACAGGAGAAGGTACAGATACAGTGACTAGCAGGGCGGGAGGCATACCTGCCCTGGTGCAGTGACTTAACCTCTCAGCCACAAGTGCCCACCTGAAAGTAGGGAAGAATAAGACATAGGCCCCCGCATGCTTCGTTAGAAGCTGGGAATGTACTACCAAGGCCAGAACCTGTCTGTAGGGACCCTAGAATCTCATGGGAGACAGACAAATGGACCAATATCTGAATTCAGATCATCTTCCCCTTCAGGACAGGGTCTGTCCACAGCCTGTTGCCCTTCCAGCTTCTCAGCCACTTGTAAAGGACAAGAACTGGAAAGGCAAGGTTGGGTGTCCTCATCCTCCCTTACCAGTGCGGTTGGATGAAGTCCTTATGGTTTAGGATGAAAACCATGATGGTGGGCTTCCCTGGTGGCGCCGTGGTTGAGAGTCCGCCTGCCGATGCAGGGGACGCGGGTTCGTGCCCCGGTCTGGGAAGATCCCACATGCCGCAGAGCAGCTGATGGGCCCGTAAGCCATGGCCGCTGGGCCTGCGCATCCGGAGCCTGTGCTCCGCAATGGGAGAGGCCACAACAGTGAGAGGCCCGCGTACCGCAAAAAAAAAAAAAAAAAAAAAAAACCATGATGGTCACATGGAATCTCCTGTGAGTTCACAGGGGAGGCCCATCGGGTAATGACGGTGGGAATGAAAGGAGCGGAGCGGGAGGGAGTTAACAGTGCGTCAGGCACTACGCTGGGCACGTTTATTATCTCCACATGCCCTCATGACCACAGTTGGGATGACATGACATTGACGGGGAAGGCTGCCGTTTCCGGCATTGTCTTGAGTGCTTTGTCTCTATTGACTCATTGAATGCCCACAATGACACTATGAGGGAGGCACTTTCATTATTCGTTTTTTTTACAAATAAGGGAACTGAGGTGCGGGGAGAGTTAGCTAGCTAGTAAGTGGTGGAGCTGAGAGTATAACCCAGGTAATTAAAATGTAGAGCAGAGGAGCTTAACCATTATATCCTATTCTTCTTCTTCACACGTTACGGATAAGGAAACCACGGCTCAACAAGGTTTAGTGGTCTGTGCAAGAGCCCGTGCAGAGAGCTAGGTTTGGCATCACAATTGCTGACTTCAAAGCCTATACTCTGTAAACCATGACACTCTCTTGCAATGCCGCAGGCAGTGAAAATCTCCAGAATAACGAGGGCTAACCTGAGGCCTGTGGCTGATGGGCAGAGCTGCGGAACCAGCCCTACTCTGCGGCTGGCTCCCCGGGCTGCAGGGATGGGGGCATAAGGCTCCCTTGGCTTTCTGCCCAGGGCAGATGGACTCCTCCACCACCATCTGGGAGCGTCCTCACTCCTAGTACCCGCTCCCGTATATGGATATTCATGCATTCATTCAACGAATATTTATTGAACTATTTGTCAGGCCCTGTTCTAGGTGCTGGGGATCAAGTAGTGAGCCAAACCGTCAAAAATGGTTTTGTGGGCTTCCCTGGTGGCCGGTGCAGGGGACGCGGGCTCGTGCCCCGGTCCGGGAAGATCCCACATGCCGCGGAGCGGCTGGGCCCGTGAGCCATGGCCGCTGAGCCTGCGCATCTGGAGCCTGTGCTCCGCAACGGGAGAGGCCACAGCAGTGAGAGGCCCCAACAGTGAGAGGCCCGCGAACCGCAAAAAAAAAAAAAAAAATGGTTTTGTACTTGGGCCCCAGAAGCCGTGTTCTTGTCTCCTTCCTCTTCCCCATCCTTAGGTGCTAGGAATGAACTGCTCTGTAAGTCACTGACAGGGTCCATCTGCAGGAGTCAGCTAGCCCATACGGTGCTTCGTGCACATTAAAGTAAGGTGCCCCCTCTGGGTACATGGAGTATCACAGGCCCCCAGCAAGGAGAGTGGAAGGTGGGCTAGATTTCAGCCCCCATCAAACCTCTAGTCCAGGCATCTTGGGGCAGGGCACAATGTATGGCAGGGCAGGTAGCAGCCCCCTCTCCTCCCCTCCGAGAGAAGTGTTCCTGATGCCCAAGATCAATGCCCTCAGTTCCCACATGACCTCATCTCCCACCTGCTTAGCCAGGGTCCCATCCACTCCAACTTATGTAAGCGGGGCCCTGTAGGCCTTCAGCTCTTCATTAATCACCCACTGCAAGACCCGTCAGACTCACCTTGTTCACCTCCCTGGACCCCTTCCTCTTCCTCCTCCCACCTGTCAGCTGCTGGGATCTCTCCCTCCCAGTGTGCTCTGCACTTCCCTGAACCCAGTGTCCAGCCATCCTGGATGTGCTTATCACACATCCAAGAGCCGTTCTGACAATGGGGCCATCGTGATGTGTGCCAACCCCTCACCTTTGTAAACAAAAGGCACTACACACCTGTTCAACAGCAGAATTGTATAAACACGTAACTATCAGGATGATGTCTTCATTCCCAACTCCATTCTGATGTTGGATGGAGATGCTGTGTAAATACTAGAAAGTTGTTTAGGGGTAGCACTCAAAATATAGAAGAGATATAATCTTCAAAGGTGAAAAGTTATGGTTTTAAAAATCTATTTTTACGTAACCCATGATTGGATAATTCACCTGCTCAACCCCTATGTATCCTCAGGTCACTTCTTCCTGGTAGCTTTCTCAGATCGCCTCCCCTTCACCACCCCTGCCTCTGGTTGGGTGCCCTCCTCTGTGTACCTTCCAGAACACCAGATCTTGCCCATCTAGCAATCATCATATGAACTGTAATTGCTCATTTGCTGCCGTACCATTCCCCCAGTGGACTGTAGGTTCTGTGAGAACGAGGACTGAGTCTTGCTCACCTTTATATCCTCAGCACCTAGCACAGAACCTAGCAAGAACTCAGTAAATGTTTGGGAGCTAAATAAAAGGTATGTATTTGTATGGGAGAAAATTGGCTTCGATACCAAGCTAGACTTTTCCCCAATAATGGAAACCCTGCCTTATTCTGCCAAGAGTGAATGAAATGGGAAGCTATGGTCTGTCCCAAGACAAACCCTCATAAATCAGAAATGAGTATCCCATGGGGCAATTCCATTTGTTTGTTCGTGTATTCATTCATTTATTCATTCACTCACTCATCGTAGGCATTTATTGAACACTTTTGTGTTTCCAGGCACTGGGGATCCTATAGGGGAAAAGGTAGGCAAAGCTCCTGCCCTCATGGAGCTTATCCTCTAGTGGGAGTGGGAGGGCTTGGGACAGGGAGGGTGGGCACAGAGGGAAGACAGACCACAAGCTTTTCCCTAGTTGGTAACGTAAACTACAGTGAAACATCGTTACTTAGAATGCCTTTCATTCGCCCTAGCTACTTCAGAACAGTGCAATGGTTAACTTGTCAAGCAGTGGCATCAGACAGCTTAGAAGCAAGTTCTTAATCTATGACTTACTAGTTAGTTTGGGCAAACTACATGACCTTTCCAAGCCTCGGTTTCCTCATGGGGTGATGATGGTAACATCCCATCATCACCCACCATCTTCATGGCTGGCTGAGAGCAGGACCGGTAAATGTCAGCAATGACCCTTCCTCACCGATGAAGCAGTTTGGGAGAAGGTCCCTGGACACCAATTCGTATGCACTATGATATGAAATAATAATATGAAAGCATTATTTTAATTCCTCACTTTCATTGGCTCATGCCAAGCTTTGCTAGGGGGTAACTCGCTTAATTTAGCCCTCTGGGTTGTGCAATATTTGCGTTTGATCTTTGAGTCCAGGCTCAGTTCCCAGAGGCCCCTGAGCAGATAAAGATGTTGTCCATAGGCTTTAAGCAGGAACGTAGAACAGGCAGTGGTGTGAATATAGCACGAAAGACTCTGTTTGGGTTCTGGCCGTTGAAATTATAGCCCAAATGACTATCTTGGAAATCCTGGAGCTAATTTCCCTTTATTACTGAACTTGAAATTGCTAGGTTAAATAAAAGCAGATTTTAATCAACTGCATTATAAACAAAAGGCACAGATGGCAGGGAAAGATTGACTGATAACAGCAAAGTCCCCTAGAAACTCTGAAACACCCCTGGGGGTGGGGACTGCTAAAGACTATGGCTCCCTGCTTTGTTTTACTCTTGCATTTATGAATTCCAGGAACTCCTTTCCTGGAAGTAAATAGCTACCATCAACAGGATATTAGTGGGTGAATGTCCTTTGAAGCCACAGAGGAAAAAACTGTCAATTAAGGTCTGAATAGGTTAAGGGGGGCAATTGGCTGTCCACAGGGTATGCAGCAGCCCCTCATCCTGCCAGGAAGGGACATCAGTGTTTAAATGAAGGAGGGGAACACAAGTGGGATAACAGAGGGGGCAATCAGAGAGAATGTTGAGGGCAGTTTAAATAAATCATTTACCAGGAGATTCTAAATTCGCCTCACTTCTCTTAATCCTTCTCTCATGCAAAGCACACACAGATACACACATGCCTTAGACTCAAATAAGAACTTCCACATACTCCGTGTTGAATCATGATTCCGTGTCACCCTAACACCGTGGCCACCGTCCTTTGGTCTTGACTCAACAAGGCCAATCATATTCCTAAATCCTGACCCTAAGCTTTAAGCAGAGTGGACTGGCCTCAGGTGAACCAAGAGAGCTCTTTCCCGGGAGTTTAAAGCTACAACTAGGAAAGTAAGTCATTTGTGTGTTGGAATGCTTGAGTACTTGAAGGCATACGTCGGATATTTCAAAGTTAGGAAGGTGGACCTAGGTGAAAATGAGTCCCAGATGAAAAGACCTAAATGAATGCTAGGGCTTGGATAAATCGGATCGTGTACACTATCCAAAAATGGATGGCTCAATAAAATCAAATATTCCAAAGCGCTTGTTTCCTTTAACTCCTGTGTATCAGAGAAAGGATAATACACAGCAGTCCCTGGTTCTCAAAGTGTGGCCCCAGGACCCTGGAGCAGGAGCCAAGACCTTTTCAGGGGATCTACAGAGTCAACGCTGCTTTCGTAATAATACTAGAGTACTGTTTGCTTTTTTCACTCTTATTTTCTTGTGAGTATACAGTGGAGTTTTCTGGAGGCTACATGGCATGTGATATCACAACAGACTGGATGAAGAAGCAAATATGAGAATCCAGCTGTCTTCAGCCAGATATCAGAGATTTGCAAAAACTGTAGAGCAATGTGACTTCTTCTCATTACATTTATTTTTTAGTTTCTTAAAATAGTTATTTTCATCAAAATTGTATTTATGGTAACACACATGTTTATTATTACTATTCCTCAACTGATGAATAAGTATTTTTAAGTTTTTCATTTTAAACTTCTAAAATAGCAAATACTCACAGACATATCAACACAAGTCAACGCATATCAACCAAAGCCCTTCGGCGTCTGTAATAATTTTTAAGAGTGTGAAGACATCCTGAGACCAAACAATCTGAGAACCTCTGTGTAGAAGACTTGAAGGTGTGGCAATGCCTTTTTCCAGCATTAGAAACAATGTGTAATAAGCCCAAATATTGGTCTTTAATCACCATCGGCCAGACATGGCAAAGAAGGACATTTAAAAGGGAAATAGGAAAATACCATGGAGAGAGTTTCTTATATCAGAGGCTATGCTGCAAGCCCAGACAACACGCCCTTCACACAGGCAAGAGAGTGCCCCGGATCACAAACGATGGGCTTGGGGAAAGCTTGTTTTCTGATGGTTCCTGGGCAATTGAAGATGACGCTGCATCAGGGCTCAGGCTAATAGCCTCTTTCTGCCTGGACGAGTCCTTTCCTGCTCAGGAGAGATGCACTGCCGAGTGGGGAGGAAGAGGAGTTTCTCTTCTGCAGGCCTGGGGACATGACTTTCCTGGGAGACACAGGCTAATACCAGGCCCTACACAACAGACCCCTAATTTAACAGCCTTGGGCATCACTGGTAATCAGACCTGAACCCACTCGGTGTTTAAAAAATAAGTAATAATAATAGCAATAGTTCTGTTGTAACCTTGCACATTTGCAGGGGAGCTCTCCCAGCTGTGGAGAGACACAGCACTGCGACTCCACAGGTCAAGCAGAAACCAGGTACCACATTGTATAGGGACAGGCTGAGCTCTCAGCTAATACCTTGGACCCTGGTCTGGTGCCAGCTGGATGGCACACAGAAATGGGACCCTGGTCCAGCCAGGGGCTTCTGGTTCCAGCTCGGTGTTTGGAGACTGCAAACTTCTTTGGTCCTTTGCCCTGCCCCCAGCCCTTCCAAGGTGAGCCGCTGGAGCTTCCTTATTAGAGAAATAAAACAAATGTCCGATCGATACCTCAGGAAACCCCTCAAGGGGCGTAAAACGGATCAATAGCCTAGATTTGATTAGGCTTTTTTATTTCTCATAATGGTAACAAACGATTCACTTTGATGGTTTAGAAAAATAAAATGAAGATTTTTTTCAGGCATTGTGCACACTTGCATGTGGATTAGCCAATCCAGGAAATGATTGAGGGAGCGGGGAAATGGACTTGGGGCTAGTCATTTTGTTAATGAAGTAATTAATTGCTGTATTTATGTTCCAGCTTCTTAGAAGAATTTAAGGTAGCTTATAAAAATACACAACAAAGTAATTGAAACGGAGGAAATAAACAGATTACTTGTCAAATACCCTGAACTCCCAGATTTAATGAAAATTAAGGAAAAGGAAGACTGGGGGGTTTTCAATGGAGGAAGGCATTTAGTTCCAACAATCGCCAACATTTCTGTGGAATCACAAAGCGGATCCAGAAACTTTTGTGAAAATGGAAAAGAGTTAACCTACAATAAGTGAACATGTTTACACACATGACTGTCTAGATTTCTGTTGGAGTCTTAACAGCATAGTCTTGTAAAGATACCCTCATATACTTTAAACATTAATTTTAAATTCAAAGAAAAGAAAATAAATAAATAGATGAGGCAATCAGGCCAAGGAGATAATAATGTTAGAAAATAAGAGAAAACTAGGATTAAGGTCAGTGGATAAACCAGTTGGAGATGGAAGGCTACAGTTTCACCTTGAGCTTTCTAGCACCCAACACAAGGAAAAAAAACACAATAAGCCAAATATTTCTCGAAGTTCATTAAATAAAACCAGATCATCTTCAAGGGAGGATGTTCAGCTGTTTAATGTGAAGAATTTTTTCCCTGAATTGATTGAATGACCTTTGTTCCTGAATGATCGGAGGTGGTTCAACAACTTAGTAAACTTAGTAAAGCATGAAAATAGTTATCCAGCCAACGGGAAGTCATCAGATTTGGGTAAATGTTTTCCTTCTACTTTCTATCTGGCAATATTAGTAACACTAATCCTCTACCTCCAAATAAAATCTGGTGAAAAGGAAATGCCTCTGAGAAAAGGAAAATAAAATATTTACTAGAACTAATATTGAGAACTTAAGAGCCATGAAAGTTAGAGTTCAAGTTCTGGCTCTGACTTGCTTGTTGTGCTATCCTAGACATGTTATGTAATCTCTCTGAGTCTTGTTTCATCTTCTATAAAATGGTAACTATAATAATACCTACCTCATAGGGCGCTATGAGGATTAAGTAATGCCTATAAAACATTTACCAGAGTGCCTTGTCTATAGTAAGCACTCAATAAACATCAGATTACGACCAAAGAACTTCTGCTATACAAACTCATCAAATGTTCACCATAACTGTTAATTATGCCATTTGTTAAGATGGAGTTTATTATTACCTTATTCTGTGGACTGAGATAGAGATGCAATTTGCCTAACATACACAGAAACATTTGGTGAAGTGAAGGATTATCTATCTGATCCAAATAAATGAGCTACTCTGAAGACCCTGTGATTCCACCATTAGATATTTCTTCTTTTGCATTAATCTGTTTTTAAATGTGAATAATAAGCCATGAGTGGTAGCACATTCAGAGTTTATGGTTTTATTGGGGAAAGGAGATGTGGGATGCTCACGACAGTCCACACATATAACTAGAATATAGTAATCTTATTGTGCTTTCGTTGTATCTTTTAAATAATTAACTTCTATCAATGACAAGGTTAATTGTTATTCATTTACAGAGGTGATATCCAATTTCTTTTTTCAATAATGAGTTTTAGAGTTGGTTGAGTTGAAGAAGAAAGAAATGCAACTGGTGAATGGATATGGCAAAAATCACAGTGGCCGTGTCTAGATATCTGTGGTTTGGAAACTGCTACACTGCCGGGTAAAGTATATACTCTTGGACCTGTCTTGTGAGGCCTTCTCTGCTATGGCCACTGCTTAAGTTTCCAGTGTCTTTTCTCAAAATTCCCTATACTCCAGTTACATAGAAGTACTTGCCATTTCCCCGGGTGGGGTTGGGGCACAGCTCTTTTTGTCTATATAATCTAGTTCTACTTATTGGAATGTTCTTTCCTTCCTCACCAACTCAACAAGTTGGTGAAATTCCTTCAAGCCCACTCTGCAAAACCTTTCCAGACACCACTGGTGACAGCCCCGTTCAGCCATAACCAAAATAAACAGAGTAAATTCCGCATTCATTTGTGCTGCTTGATCTAAGGACAGCCTCACCAGAGTATGACGTCTTCTGGGGACCGTGCTCTGTGGGTGCTTATGACTAATGTATAGTCTCACTGTTAAGTGCAGGGTTTTATAAGTATTTATATCATCAAGCTTGTAATTGTGTTTTTCAAGTCTTCTGTATCTTTTACAATTTGTGTACTCTTATTCATCTACCAGTATATAAAAATCTACAATTATTATGCTGAGTTTGTAAATTTCTCCTTATAGTTTGACATGTTTGATTTCTATGTTTTCATGGCATATTATTCAGTGCCTACAAGTTCACAATTGTGGCATCTTTTGGGTTGGTTGTAACCATATCCTGTGTACCTCTGCTTCCCACAGTTAGCTGGATACTGAATCAAGAACGGAATTTGATCAAAATTAGTACTCCATTAGAGGTTCAGAAAGCCTGTGGTCAAGAAAAAAGAGAGCACATCTGCTGGTGACAGAGCTCTATCCCCTTTAGAAGTTATAGGCTAGAACCCAGGGCCACCCAGCTTTCCAAGGGCCTATGGAGGTGGGGAGCCTATAAAAAAGTAATGGCTCCCTAATATGTAAAGAAAAACTACAAAACCAAAATTTATAAGTATTTATTATCTTCAATGCTAGTTAAATTTAATATTTATAAAATGTCATTATAAACTGAAAACAATCTATAGAGTAGATTTTCTTACTTTACCAGAATTCCCAAGGATAAACAATGATTTGCCAAAAACTCATAAGCAATTGTAAATTAAATGTTTTAAAAATAATAAGTAATTTGATAAGCAAAGTTATATTTTAAAATTTTAATATATTTGGGGCAAAAAGATGTAGAAAATACATGGCACTATGAGAGTCTTAAAATGGCTCAGGTTAAGGGGATCTCAGAGACATCTTGAAGGAAATGAATTTAAATGGAGCCCTAAAGAATGGTTAGGTTTTTAACCAAAGCAGTCAAAGAGGAAGAGGGCATTTTGCACAGAGATAATAGCGATAGCACAGAGGCCAAAATGCACACTAAGATTTAAAGGACAGAGAGGAATTTCGTTGGGGGGAGGGGATGGGGGCTGAAACCCTCAAACCCTGAAAGGCCTTGAATGCCTTGACAGGAGGTTGAAAATTCTCTATTTGAAATGCGGGGAACAAAGGACAGCTCCAGATTTGGAGATGCCTCCCAGGATCATTACTCACTAGAAACACGCTCTAAGGTTTCTCTTCCCAAAGTGAATTTGTTTTCCTCTTGGTCTGGGCCATCTGGCTTCCGACAAGGAATACAGTAGTTAGGAATAAAGAGGCCAAGAGGCCAGAATGTTCTATTGCTCCCCACTTCCCTCCCTGACAGGGCTGCCCCCCTAACGCCTACACAACCATCCATTAACACACAATTAATCCCCTGGCTTTTTCAAAGCCTGGACCTCCCACCTTTCCCACCCCTTGGCAATTAAAGTCCTGCCAGTTAAAAGGCCAGAGAGAACAGGTGTGTTTCACACTCGGTTTCACTTTCCTGCAAGGTGCCAGATGGGTAGCCCCAAAGACCACAGACGTCTTTATTCATTTAACAGTATCCATTGGAAGCCAGCAGTATCTCGGCCTGTTGGTAACCTCAGTGGGTGCAGGAAGGGTAGGGAACCTCATTGCTCCTGCTAATTCCTCTACTTCAGGGCTTGGCTTAATGGGCGGAGCCCCACCTGGGAAGGTAGCTTCCTGAGGGCACTGCTCTGCCCTAGGCATCCATCCATTCATTCAGTCATTCAGTCAGTCAACACCATCCACTGATCCAGGAGGAGCCACCACTCTGCTATTATGTGGGAGATTCAAAATGGGTAAGAGGGAATTCCCTGGTGGTCCAGTGGGTAAGACTCTGCGCTCCCAATGCAGGGCGCACGGGTTCGATCCCTGGTCAGGGAACTAGATCCTGCAGGCATGCTGCAACTGAAGATCCTGCATGCTGCAACCAAGACCCCATGTGCCACAACTAAGACCCAGAGGAGCCGAAATAAGTAAACAAATAAATAAATATTCAAAACGGGTAAGAAATGGTGAGAGATTACAGCCTAGCAGAGGAAAAAGTAAGCTTATATAGTTCTTATTGTATGTCCAGTTTTGCTCTACACCCTGTACAAATATTAACTCATTTAATCCATGTAACAACCTTATTAAGAAAATAGATATTACCATTATCCCTATTTTACAAATGTGAAAACAGGTATTAAAAGTTTAAGTAACTTTCCCAAGTTCACCCAACTTGCCAACAGTTCAGAGATACTAAATGATAGAAATGAACCTTGGATCAGGGAACCTACTCCAGGATCCAAGTTCTTAACTGGATGGAGACCTGTGAGAGACATATTTGGAAATTAATTCTGTGAAGCCCAGATCTCAGGTAGCCACAAGTGTACCCTAGCCCAACCCCAAATGATCATCATCCCCCCAAAGTAAACCAAAGGCCCAAATCAGGGATATCCTGGCTGCAGGGATGAATGGGGGCTGAGATCTATCCTGCCTCTGATCAAGGCTCAGCTGTATCAGCCAGGGGAGGAGAAGCCTTGTAGCAATTGTTTGTTTTTAAAGTGGCCCATTTTCTAATTCATGCAAAGACACCGTATGTGCCACCCCTATGCTGCATGCAAACAGGCCTTAGATTGAAAGACCAGGATATGACCAAAAGCTTCTCTTGGGAGTTGAGATAATAAACCACTGTTGCCTAACAACTTCTCTGGCTTGAGCTGACCTCCTCCTCCAAGCCAGCTAATCCCAGCTTCATTACCGAGTTTGGGTTTCACTGTTCATCAGAAGAGCAATGCCCCAAACAAAGAGGAATGGCTAACTCTGAGGAAGGGGGCTTTGTCAGGAGTCAGCGTAGGCAGACACCTGGGGAGGCAGCACCGCATCCTTAGGAAGGATAAACGAAGGCTTCTGAGTAAGGTAGGAAGGACTTACTGGGAAATGTAAAGGGGACAAGGATCTAGGGGATGACAATCAAGTCTCCCCATGATTCTTTGAAGAGGTAATCAGAAAAAAAAAGTTGTCAAAGCAGCAAAGTGTTATAGAGTAATAATAGTTCTCAACCCTCTTGGTCTGTTCAGGCTGCTGTAAAAGAATACCATAGACTGGGTGGTTTCATAAACAACAGACATTTATTTCTCACAGTCTGGAGGCTGCGAAATCCAAGATCGAGGCACAGCAGATTGAGTGTCTGGGAGAGCCAGAATCATGGTTCACTGACAGCCAGACTGAGTGTCTGGGAGAGCCAGAATCATGGTTCTCTGACAGTCATCTTCTCTCTGTGTCCTCACATGGTGGAAGAGGCAAGGGAGCTCTCTGGGGCCTGTTCTATGAGGGCACTAATGCCATTCGTGAGGGCTCCACCCTCATGACCTAATCACCTCTCAAAGACCCCCACCTCCTAATACTATCACAGTGGGTATTAGGCTTCAACCTATGAATTTTCAGGGAAGGAGGGACATAAACATTCAGTTTATAGCAGACCCAAAGTCTGTTTTTAATACAAGTACCATGTAACTCTTCCTCTATTACCTTGAAATGAAATGTATGGCTAATATAACCACCCTCATACATAATTTATTTTTAAAAAATCAATGTAATATGAGGGTAATAAAAGGAGAGTAATTTATAACAAACTAACATATATTTCAGTCACAAATGCTTAGGCATGACCACACCAAGATGTAGTGATGTCTGTCAGGGCTGTATCTTCACAAAGAAGCACTGTGAATGCATGATCACAGACGCTGACTAATTCAGCTGAGATGTGTTGGCAACTTGTATACCATGAGGGTATCACCACTGGTGACATAATCTTTGAAAATGGTGAAATTACATGGGACTGCCCTATGCATTGCCAGTGGTCAGGAGCACAGGTGCCAGCCTGGACTTGCGATTGGTGTCTGAAGTCTTGTGGGTCTGAGCGCTTCACCTATGGGGTCTGTGCCCTCTGGGCAGTAAGTGTCAGTGAAATGCATGACACCAAGAACTAAAGAATTGTTTGGTGTGCCAGCACTGCATCAGCAGTGGTGTGAGGAGGGGTGTAGAGAGGAAATAGTGGTTTATTTAAACATGAGAATACAGGCATACCTCGTTTTATTGCACTTCTTTTTATTGTACTTCATAAGTAGTACATTTTTTTAAAAAAAAATTTTTACATTTTTACATTAAATTTTTTTTTTTAATTTTTTACATTTTACATTAAATTTTTAAAAAAAATTTTTACATTTTTTAAAAATTTTTTTACATTTTTTTTACATTTTTTTAAAAAAAATTTTTACATTTTTTTACAAATTGAAGGTTTGTGGCAGTCCCCGGTTGATCAAGTCTGTTGGCACCATTTTTCCAACAGCGTTATCTTTTAAAGTATGTACTTGGGTTTTTTTTTTTTATTATTAATTAGTTAATTCTTTTGGCCACACCACACAGCTTGTGGGATCTTAGTTCCCCAGCCAAGGATCCAACCCATGCCCCCTGCAGTAGATACGTGGAGTCCTAACTACTGGACCGCCAGGGAATTCCTGTACTTGTTTTTTTAGACACAATGATATTGCACTCTCATTGGACTACAGTACAGTATAAATATAATTTTTATAGGCACTGGGAAACCAAAAAACTCATGTGACATTTTACTGTGATATTCGCTTTATTGCAGTGATCTAGAACTGAGCACACAATACCTCAGAGGTTTGCCGTAATAAATTACAGTAAAAAATAAAGAATAAAAAAACACAAGATAAGTAGACAAAGATACGTTTAATTTGTACTTGCTGTTAAACTGCATGGAGGAAATAGAGATCCTAGTTTCCAGTGGGCAAGGTTCCTCAACTCTCCCACCATGTCACAAGGAACGAGATTTCTAGTACTTTGTCACATGTGCAACACTCACAAGATAACACACACAGATATACTCATGTAGCTTTTATACACTGAGGGCTTCCACAGTTCTGTGTCAAGAGGAATTAAGAGCCTCTGGGCTACAGAGTTGTGGCCTAGCTGCCCTGGGGGAACAGGAAAGCAGAAACACAACTGGCTCAGAAGGAAGAAAAATATTCTGTCTCCCTTGCACCTTGGGAGGCTTGGGACAGAAGATGGTGAGGGAAGAATGTGGGTTCGTAGTAGAAGAAAAGTTCCAGCCCCCCCTAAGAGGCCTTTCCAGGTGTCTTCTCCACTCCCAGGTAGAACTGACCACTCCTCTTTTTGCCACACATTATGCAGAGCAGTGTCCCGATGCTCTGTTACACTTCTTTTTTCATATGTCTGGATCTTCATACCAAGTTATGAGGCATTTGGAGGCAGAGGCTCTGTTTTTGTTTTTTTCTTTATTTTAACCCCAGAATTTTGATGAGAACCTGGAAGGAGGAGAGTAGGTATCCAACAGAATTTTATTGAATGAATAGAAGGAAGGAAGGAATGGAGAGAGGGAAGGAGAGAGCCAGATCAGACACTTCTCTGTAGCCTGTCTGTCTCAACCCCCCTAGGTTTTCCAACACAAAAAAAAGAGGTTTACCAGCAGCAGCAGTCTGACTAATGAGCTCAGAGGCAAGAAGTAAGAAAGAATGATGGACAGATGATGACGGACAGATGATGACAGATGATAGATAGATAGATAGACAGATAGAAAGAAAGATAGATGATATGGTCCATTCAGTTGCTATTGTTAGAGATGCTCTCAGCAGTGAATAAGTCTCTCATTCTGCAATTAGAAGTAAAAGGGTTTAAAATGCAAATTCCTGGATAAAATACACATGGACGGGCTTCCCTGGTGGCGCAGTGGTTGAGAGTCCGCCTGCCGATGCAGGGGACACGGGTTCGTGCCCCGGTCCGGGAAGATCCCACATGCCGCGGAGCGGCTGGGCCCGTGAGCCGTGGCTGCTGAGCCTGCGTGTCCGGAGCCTGTGCTCCGCGACGGGAGAGGCCACAACAGTGAGAGGCCCGCATACCGCAAAAAAAAAAAAAAAAAAAAAAAATGCACATGGACATGACAGAGTTTTAAGCAAAGTGTGAAGGATGATATTGGATTTTGAAAGAACATGGGACAGTCTGTTGGTGGGAGAGGATGCTTCTGAAGAGGCAGTGATCTCAAAAAGGGACCCAGGCCCCCAGGGCCAAACTCTGCAAAGTCCACCCTCCTCTGTGCCCACAGGTGCTGGCTGCCAGCCCGGCTGGTTGTGCTATGCCACCCTGAGGGCCCCTTTCTAAGCCTACCTCTGCAGGCTGCTGCTCCCAGCAGAAAATATACTGTTCATGAGGCATTTTAAAGCAATTACTTAAAAAGACAGCAACACGTGACCCTGGGAAGGCTGCGTAAGCCCCAGCATGTAGGAATCTTGAGATAAGCTTTCCATTTTCCTGAGCACTGCTCAAGCGCTGCCTAGAAGATTGTGTTTGAGCCCTGTAATTAAAGAGGGAAGAGGAGGACTGCAAGAGGTTCCGAGAAGAATTGTGAGGATATTAAAGGGTAGGAAACAATAAAGCTTACGGGAAAAAAAAGAAGTTGAAAGAACTGGGATTATTTAGACTGAAGGACAGAGGGTCAAGGAGCAGAATAACAATGATCCTCAAACACACCCATTCTGGTGTCTGAGAACAGGGCTAATTCCTCCCTGATAAAATAACCATTTGGGGCCCAGCTGCTCTCTCTGTACGGACTTGTTAGCAAAGAAGACAGAACTCAACAAAAGAAAGAGTTGAGTGGTCAGGCGGTCACAGGATGCCTGACTGGCCTGGATCTTGGTCATGTGCCCTTGGCAGGGTCTAGGGACCCAGGGTGAGCATGAAGCCTGGGAGGAGGTACAGTTCTTTGTGGACAGTATAAAAGCCCAACAGCATTAGTAAAAACCTTACTGTGGGACTTCCCTGGTGGCGCAGTGGTTAAGAATCCGCCTGCCAGGGCTTCCCTGGTGGCGCAGTGGTTGGGAATCCGCCTGCCAATGCAGGGGACACGGGTTCAAGCCCTGGTCCGGGAAGATCCCACATGCCGCGGAGCAACGAAGCCCGTGCGCCACAACTACTGAAGCCTGCGTGCCTACAGCCCACGAGCCGCAGCTGGAGAAAGCCCGCGCGCAGCAACGGGAATGCAATGCAGCCAAAAATAAATAAATAAAATAAATAATAAATTTAAAAAAAAAAAAAAAAAAAAAGAATCCGCCTGCCAGTGCAGGGGACACGGGTTCAAGCCCTCGTCTGGGAAGATCCCGCATGCTGCGGAGCCATTAAGCCCGTGTGCCACAATTACTGAGCTTGCGCTCTAGAGCCCGCGAGTCGCTACTACTGAAGGCCATGTGCCACACCTACTGAAGCCCGCGCTCCTAGAGCCCGTGCTCTGCAACAAGAGAAGCCACCGCAATGAGAAGCCCGTGCACCGCAACGAAGAGTAGCCCCCACTCACCGCAGCTACAGAAAGCCCGTGTGCAGCAATGATGACCCAACGCAGCCAAGAATAAATACATAAATAAATACATAAATAAATAAAAACCTCAGTGTGAGCTTAAGAAATAATCCGCCCCCAACCAGGTTTATTTATCCGTTAAAAAAGTTTATTTTCCCTCTGTAAAAATAATATACACTGTTAAAGGAAACCATTTGCTTCCTAAATAAAAGCAAGTCCAGATCTTCGGAGTTGTCAATTGAAGGAGAACTCTGTGTGTGTGTGTGTTTGTGTGTGTGTGTGTGTGTGACAGAGAGACAGAGAGAGAAGTGGAGGTGTAAGTGCTGTAGGGGGTTGGAGGGTAGCTAGGATATTAAAATGACGCTTTCCTAAGGTCTTGGGACCTTATCATCTGGAAACTTGATTTACACACAATCCATGTTTACAAAGTCATGGTTTCCTGGTCTTCAACCTGGGACCCCTGCAGAGATGCCCTCCTGTGTGTATCCTGCTCCAGCTATGGGGAGTGAGGAAGTTGCCAGTCCCTGTAATAACATCAAGCCTCCATGCTACCGATGGCGTTAAATAGAGATTCTCAGGATGGGAGTCGGCCATCCATCCCTTCCCAGATCTCTTTCCCAATTCTCCCACCATTTCCAACCTTAGAGAACCAGGAATCAACTCTATTAAAGAAGCAGACAAATATCAAAATTACCGAGGAATAAAAGTGGGGAAACCTTCCCTGGCCCACAATACACAGACATTCATAATAGCATGTGTGTATATGATTTTGCAATTTTTTCACCTATTTTAATTAAGTTATTCTAATTGCAATGGTTTGTACAGTACAGAATCCATTTTTATAAATATGTATGTATATGCATACTTACGTTAAAAAGACTGGGAGGAATTAAAGCAACATACAACTATGGTTATCTCTAGATGTGGAATTATAACTTATTTTATTCGTGACGTTGTCATTATTTGTATCCTCCAAATGAATGAATGTATTTCACTTTCATAAAAAGAAGAAAGACATTATTGCACAGCTATAACATAACCCTTTCCCGTATCATTATGAACTCTGTGACCACACCATTTCTAATGGCTTTTTGGTCAAGGGGGTGTTCAATATTTCACTTAATCATTCCTCCCCCCACTGCTGCAGTTAGACTGTTTCAAATAAAAGGACATATTCTCAGTAAGATCATTTGCATCAGGTAGATTCCCAAAGGTGAAGTTACCAAATTAAATGGTTTGAATACTGTTAAATATACCCACTTTCTCTAATGACAAACAGGCTCTGCTTCTGATTCCCACTTTTTAAGCTCATATATATTTTTTTATCTTCTGCTGGATTTGGGGCTCGCCTGCTCTTGTTGTCCCTGCCTTCCTGTGCTATTGAGCCCTGTAGTCCTTCTGTCTTCATTTCTCTCCCCAGTTCCCTTGCAGATACCTTGAGGCACCCAGTGTTATGGTTTTTCCGTGGGCATGCTTCCTTCCAGCTCCTGCCAAGGAGATGACACTATTATTAGCTCCCAAACTTCCATTTCCATCTTCTTGAAATTTAGGACACAAGGAAGAAGTAATAAGCGTGCTAAAGTGTCAGGACCGTGGCATCTGCCCTGAGGGGTTGTCACAAACAATAAATGCCTACTCTGCTAACACCATGAATAGCCTCAAAAAAATGAATAAACCTAGGGTCATTTACACACTTTTGATGATATTTCTTTGATGCCTTGAATACAGTATATTGTTTCCCATGCCTATCTAGATAGGCAGCCATGAAAGACGGTGGGTTATTTTTAAGTTTCTGCATTGCATGTGATTTACAGACTTACAGACGTAAACACTCTACTTCCTGCGTTCACGTGTTGCCTGA
This sequence comes from Phocoena sinus, assembly GCF_008692025.1. Taxonomy (NCBI): domain Eukaryota; kingdom Metazoa; phylum Chordata; class Mammalia; order Artiodactyla; family Phocoenidae; genus Phocoena; species Phocoena sinus. The sequence goes on from NC_045767.1 coordinate 75,305,717, forward strand.
AAAAATCAGCCAAACTGCTCCAATGTGAATGTAAGCATTAGGACCCTGACAAATAGATTTCCCACTGCTGAACATTCGTGATCTGGGCCAGGGGGTCCCTGACTTTTTTAGAGTTGTGTTATTGCTCGTTTTATGTAATAACACCCATTCTTTGCATTCCCCATCTTCATCTCACAGCCTATCGTGCCTTTATTACTTTGGTCACATTCATAGAATCTCAGAGCTATTAAAGACTTTTTAAAAATTGAGATGAAATTCGTATGACATGAACGAACAATTCAATGACATGCAGTGCGTTCACAATATGCAATGCATATTGTGATGCAATCACCATCCCATCTAGCTCCAAACTTTTTTTTTGTTTTTTCTTTGCGGTACGCGGACCTCTCACTGTTGTGGCCTCTCCCGCTGCGGAGCACAGGCTCCGGACGCGCAGGCTCAGCGGCCATGGCTCACGGGCCCAGCCGCTCCGCGGCACGTGGGATCTTCCCGGACCGGGGCACGAACCCGTGTCCCCTGCATCGGCAGGTGGACTCTCAACCACTGCACCACCAGGGAAGCCCTCCAAACATTTTTATCACCCCAAAGGAAACCCTATACTTATTAAGCTGTTATTCCACCTTATTTCCTTCCCCAAGCTCCTGGCATTTACCAATCTGCTTTCTGTCTTTACGGATCTGACTCTTTTGGATAATTCATATAAATGGAATTATGCAATATGTGACCTTTGTCATGCTTTTTTCACTTAACATAATATTTTTGAGGTTCATCCATGTATCAGTACTTCATTCCTTTTCATGGTTGAATACATCCATGTATCAGTACTTCATTCCTTTCCATGGTTGAATAATATTCCATTGTATACATATACCACAATTTGTTTGTCCATTGTATACATGTACCCTTATTTGCTGTTAAGGGATGAATATCCTTTAGTAGATATTGGGTTGCTTCCACCTTCTGACTGCTGTGATTAATGCTGCTATGAACATGTGTGTACACATAGTCAAGTACCTGTTTTTAATTCTTTGGGCTATATACCTAGGAGTAGAATTGCTGGGTCATATGGTGATTCTCTGTTTAACTTTTTGAGGAACGGCCAAACTGTTTTCCATAGGAGCAGAACCACTTTACATTCCTACCAAATGTACAAGAGTTCCAATTCCTCCATATTCTCACCGACATTTGCTTCCTTTTTCAAATTATTATTATTATGGCCATCCTAGTAGATGTGAAGTGGTATCTCATTGTGGGTTTTTTGTGTTGTTTTTTTTTTTGGCTGTGTTCAGTCTTCATTGCTGCACGCGGGCTTTCTCTAGTTGCAGAGAGCGGGGGCTACTCTTTGCTGTGTGCAGGCTTCTCATTGCGGTGGCTTCTCTTGTTGCGAGCACAGGCTCTAGACACACGGGCTTCAGTAGTTGAGGAGCGCGGGCTCAGTAGTTGCGGCTCGCGGGGTCTAGAGCACAGGCTCAGTAGTTGTGGTACAAGGGCTTAGTTGCTCCGTGACATGTGCAATCTTCCTGGACCAGGGCTCAAACCCGTGTCCCCTGCATTGGCAGGTGGATTCTTAACCACTGAGCCACCAGGAAAGTCCCTCTCATTGTGGTTTCTTTTTTTTTTTTTTTAAACATCTTTATTGGAGTATAATCGCTTTACAATGGTGTGTTAGTTTCTGCTTTATAACAAAGTGAATCAGTTATACATATACATATGTTCCCATATCTCTTCCCTCTTGCATCTCTCTCCCTCCCGCCCTCCCTATCCCACCCCTCTAGGTGGTCACAAAGCACCGAGCTGATCTCCCTGTGCTATGTGGCTGCTTCCCACTAGCTATCTATTTTACGTTTGGTAGTGTATATATGTCCATGCCACTGTCTCACTTTGTCACAGCTTACCCTTCCCCCTCCCCATATCCTCAAGTCCATGCTCTAGTAGGTCTATGTTTTTATTCCCATCTTGCCCCTAGGTTTTTCATGACCTTTTTTTTTCCTTAGATTCCATATATATGTGTTAGCATACGGTATTTCTTTTTCTCTTTCTGACTTACATCACTCTGTGTGACAGACTCTAGGTCCATCCACCTCATTACAAATAACTCAGTTTCGTTTCTTTTTATGGCTGAGTAATATTCCATTGTATATATGTGCCACATCTTCTTTATCCATTCATCTGTTGATGGACACTTAGGTTGCTTCCATGTCCTGGCTATTGTAAATAGAGCTGCAATGAACATTTTGGTACATGACTCTTTTTGAATTCTGGTTTTCTCAGTGTATATGCCTAGAAGTGGGATTGCTGGGTCGTATGGTAGTTCTATTTTTAGTTTTTTAAGGAACCTCCATACTGTTCTCCATAGTGACTGTATCAATTTACATTCCCACCAACAGTGTAAGAGTGTTGCCTTTTCTCCACACCCTCTCCAGCATCTATTGTTTCTAGATTTTTTGATGATGGCCATTCCGACCGGTGTGAGATGATATCTCATTGTGGTTTTGATTTGCATTGCCTTAATGACTAATCACACTGAGGATATTTTCATGTGCTTATTGGCCAATTGTATATCCTCTTTGAAGTACTGGCCATCCAAGTCCTTTGTTCATTTTTTTTTTTTTTTTTATGCGTTACGCGGGCCTCTCACTGTTGTGGCCTCTCCCGTTGCGGAGGACAGGCTCCGGACGCGCAGGCTCAGCGGCCATGGCTCACGGGCCCAGCCGCTCCGCGGCATGTGGGATCCTCCCAGACCGGGGCACGAACCCGTGTCCCCTGCATCGGCAGGCGGACTCTCAACCACTGCGCCACCAGGGAAGCCCCTCTTTGTTCATTTTTGATTTGGATTATTTATTTGTTGTTGAGTTCTCAGAAGATCTCAGTGGGACTCAGGTCCAGCTGCCTACAGTAGTGTCCAGCTCAATAACATCTTTGTGTTGTCTTCCCTCTCCCTGGGACACCATTTCCAGTCCCCTACTCTTATTTACTGGGATCATTTCCCAAAATAAATTTTCTTCATGAAAGCCCTTGTCTACTTTCTGGAGGAAATTCAGGCTAGGTCATGCCTCAGGATAGGCACTGTTATTATCCCCATTTTACAGATGAGGAAACAAAGGTTCAGATAGTTTAGAAAACTTCTCTTTGGTGCATAGCTGGTAAATGGCAAAGCAAAGAATTATGCCTCTCTGATTTCAGATTACTGTTACACTCTCCTCTCTCCAATTCTGATTGGTATTTATGTCCTTCTCATTGTCCCACTATCTCAGGAGCCAAGTCTCTACAAACTCATCCCAAGTCCAAAGATGTCTCTTTGTGTCCAGCTCCACCCACCTCTTCTACCTTCTGCGGGATGTATTTCCCAACTTCAGAAGGACCAAATCCAAATGTCTCCTCATGTTGCCTGGTAACATTACTAATGGCTAACATTTATCAAGCTCTGCCTAGGTACAAAGCTCTGTTCCAAGTCTATTACATGTAGCAGCTCACTTAATTCTCACCACAACCCTATGAAGTAGGCACTGCTATTATTCCACCTTACCAGTGAGGAAACTGAGACACATGGAAGGCAAGTAACTTGCCAAAGACACACCCTTTTAAGAAAGGGATCCAGTCTTATCAGGCTGGCAGTATGACTAGAGCCTGTGCTCTTAGCTATTGCCTTCAGGAGAATGAAGATGATTGAAGTTGGCTGACTAAAGTAAATAGTGGGTATCGTGGCAAACTGGGGAGCACATGCTACTAGGAGGGGAGTGGGGATGAGGAAGCAATAAGCTACTCTGCTGCAGTTGATGGTTGCCCTGAGGCAATTCCAGTCTTCTAATTTTTTATGGAATCCAAAAATTCAGATTTTTAGATAAAATCTTCTAATTTGTTTAAGATTATTGACTTATTCATATTTAAATTACTCTGTTCGGGGATTTCCCTGATGGCGCAGTGGTTGGGAATCTGCCTGCCAGTGCAGGGGACACGGGTTTGAGCCCTGGTCCGGGAAGATCCCACATGCGGTGGAGCAACTAAGTCCGTGTGCCACAACTACTGAAGCCCCCGCGCCTAGAGCCCATACTCCACGACAAGAGAAGCCACCGCAATGAGAAACCCACGCATCGCAGCGAGGAGTGGCCCCCACCTTGCTGCAACTGGAGAAGACCTGTGTGCAACAACAAAGACACAACGCAGACAAAAAATAATTTTAAAAATACTGTTTTAAAAAATTAATTAATTAATTAAGTTAATTACCCTGTTCAAGCTAAACCAAATAGGTATATTAATCAGAGTTAGCCTTCTAGGTCCCAGTTTGCAAACTCTGCTTAGCTATTTGAAATTTGACACTTTGAGTTCGTCTTTCCACAAAATGTATTATCATCGTCACAGAGGACTGGCAATGGAGTCCCTAACTTCTGGAAAAGAAAAGATTAATCAGGAAGAGTGATCTAGTGGGATCACTTTAATTGTCATAAACCACCTGGAACAACTGCTTCTATTATAAGCAACCAACTGGGTATTGCATTTTGATGGAATATTTGGTCACAGAGACTGATGCTGGCTTATGCACCTCTAAGTTTTTAGTAATGGAACAAAGGTCAAGTATTCTATACTAGTTATAAATCTAGTCTTTATATTGTATATTTTGTAATACAATATTTTATTCTGATTGAAAAAGGCAATATAGAAAATGTGAAAAATACGAAAAACGGTTAAGAATATAATAATCATTCATAATCCTGCTCAGAGAAAATATCAACATTTATGTATGTTGCCTCCCAGTCTTTTTTTTTTCTAGAAATAGAAAAATTCTTATACATAGGTCTTAAAGGAATTTGAGGCTCTTAAAGAATTTGAATATAGTATGATATAGACTCAAACTGAAGAAGTTCAATTCTGCCTGGTTCAAAGCCACTTAAAGTGATTTTCATGTTTTCACATTATTGTAGTATAAGCATTTTCAGATTGCTTGAAGTGGCATATTTTTTCCTGTCTTCTTCCTTGCTTTTCAGTTTTCTAACATTGCTTTTTTAGCATTAAATTAACTTTTCATACATATTTTTAAGTTATAATAAATTTTGTGAGCTTCTTTCGAGGATTTCTTGACAACCATAAGTTATACTTGTGCTTATGCAAAATAAAAGTAATTCAGAAAGAGTCCAGGACTGGGAATCCCATCCATGGGCTATAATAAAAGTGTTTGAGACACGGTGGGAAGGGGAGGGAGGTGGGATGAATTGGGAGATTGGGAGTGACATAAATACACTACCACATGTAAAACAGACAGCTAGTGGGAACCTGCTGTATAGCGCAGGGAACTCAGCTTCGTGCTCTGCGGTGACCTAGATGGGTGGGACTGGGGGGGCGGGGTGTTGGGAGAGAGGCCCAAGACAGAAGAGATATATGTATACATATAGCTGATTCACTTCATTGTACGACAGAAACTAACACAACATTGTAAAGCAACTCTACCCCAATTTTTTTTAAGTTAAAAAAAAATTTTTTTTAAAGTGTTTGATTGAAGATTTCTTCCAGTGTGTAAAAGCACTGGAAGAAAGTACAGCACTTTATGAAGCTATATTCATCCTCTCCAGCCACCTGGATATCACAAGTATTGATGAGGTAATAACTAATCTACTAAATAAGAAGCTTTGCATTAAATGCTGGTCTTGTTACCTTAATCCATTTCCTTCTTTCTCCTTCCTAACAGACTTTTGGGGATTCCCTGGTGGTCCAGTGGTTAGGATTTTGAGTTTCCACTGAAGGGGGCACCGGTTCGATCCCTGGTCCAGGAAGATCCCACAAGCCCTTGTGGCACAGCCAAAAAAAAAAGACCCTAATTTTTGATCAGACACCCACCTGATCAAATAATCCTATTTATTCTAAGTCAATCTTCTGTTGACTACTGTTGATCTAGGGATAGGTGTGAGATCTACAGTGGCCCAATCAGATGGAAGGGGAGATTTTATTCCAGGGCTCTCTCTCCTGCTGTACCCAAACAAGGGAACAAGAAGGCCACTAGCAATGAAATTGCAACCAAGAGTTAAATCACCTTAGGCTAAAGCTGAAGCAGAAGACAGCAGCAGAAACAGGTACAGAGTCTACGTCCTTGGGATTACATGGAGCTTCAGGGCTTAAGGCATCTGAGGTCTGTGCAACTGTGGACTCCCAGTTCTGCAAGATGACACCTTTCCTTTTTGTTTTCGTCAATTTTGCATCAGTATTTTTCTGTTACTCGCAGCCAAAAGCATCCTAACTGGTACAAGCTCTATAAAGCTCAGTTTGTTTCCAAGCTTCAAGATGCTTGGTTCTATTGGTTCTATATTACCCAGAATTTAGATGAACCCAAACTGTTCTATATTTTTTCTATTGGTATAAAAAAGCAAATCATGATAGAGGGCATACTAAGAACTTAGTTTTAAGAAATTCACCACCAACAGGGTGAATTTTACAGCAGGGTAAACTATAGCTCAATAAACCTGACTTTAAAAAACAAAATAGGGCTTCCCTGGTGGTGCAGTGGTTGAGAGTCCGCCTACCAATGCAGGGGACACGGGTTCATGCCCCGGTCCGGGAGGATCCCACATGCCGCAGAGCAGCTGGGCCCATGAGCCATGGCCGCTGAGCCTGCACGTCCAGAGCCTGTGCTCCGCAACGGGAGAGGCCACAACAGTGAGAGGCCCGCGTACCGCAAAAAAAAAAAAAAAAAAGTTTTAAAATATCACCACCAACAAAGATTTCTACCAGTTACGTGTATGTTTAACTACTCAATAATGGCGTCACGCTCTTTATCTTTCAGTTCTGCCATCCTTGGTATGCTTGATTCAGCCTCTGGGGTTGGGACAAGACCTATACTCCCCAAAGCAAGGGAAATTGAGCAAACGAAAGCCTCTACTAGCTAGGGTGATTGGGGAGGGAAGGAATGACTTTCATGTAGGCAATGGAGGGTGTTTACCACAATCTTGAGTTTATTGTACATTCACTCCAATAAATCTTCTATGCCTACATCTTCAATAACATTGAATATAATTACGTTATGACTATTATTGCCATCAAGCAAAAATTTCAAAACACATATTAGAAATTAAGGGAGTCATGCACTTAAAAGAGGAAGGGTGTAAAATCATGGAATCCCAGAAAATCATATGGACTTTTTTGTTACATATCAAAGAGCTGACACATACCAAGCTTAGAGTCATCTAAAATCCTGAGGTTTTTTTCAGTGAAGCTTATTATTAATTCATGACTCTTTTCAAATCTTTGTTTAACCATTTCGAAGCTCCTAATGTCTCTTAATGAGATGAATTAGTTAATTAATTAATTAGCATTTGTGACTCCTTAAATTACCCAGAGCACAGACAAAATGTTATTTATTTAGATTCGTTTATATAAACTAAGAATAAACCTGCAAGGAACACGGCCAAACCTCAAAAACACGATGCTGAGTGAAAGAAGTCTGACACAAGAGAGTATGTTCTGTATGAATCCAATCTTTGAAGTTCAAGGACAGACAAAATTAATTTATGATGATGGCAATCAGAACAGTGGTGAGGCAGGAGAGACTGCGGAGGGGCAAAGAAGTTTTCTGTAAAGATGGAAATATTTTGTGTTTTATCCTGGGTGGTGGTTAATGGTTGTATATAATCACTGAAAGTCATCAAACTGAACATTAAGATCTCTGTATTTTAATTGATATTAATAATAGTTCAATAAAAGCATTAAAAATAAAAAATAAATGTGCAGACTCAGGAACTACCTGAACAGCCATCAAGAGATGACACAAATCATGGCACATATATACACTGAAATAATACTCAGCTTTAAAAAGAATGAGACAGGTCCATTAGCACTGAAATAGGATGATCTCCAAGGTAAGTCTTTAAGTTAAAAAAAAAGTAAGATCTGGACTGTCATGTAGAATCTATGGTCATTTTTGTATGTTTGTACATGTGTAGAAATAACTCTGGAGGGACACATGCGGCACCAGGAGCAGTGGTTGTCTCTAGGGAGAGAAGCAGTAGGAGGAAGGTGAGTATTGGGAGTGAAAGAGGGTATGGAGAGACCGAGTTTTCACTGTACGTATATTCTTGGATGGAAAAAACAACATTAATGTATTATTTGGGGGTACAGTTTGGTTATAATTACATGGGCTTAAATTACTGGCACAGAGCATTGTTGGCTGTTACAATAACCCTTAAATAGTGGCAGCCAGATGTAAGACAGATAGGCTGGCATTTTCTGTTGGGTTGTGTTCGTGTCAGCCCTGCCATGGAAATTTTTTTTTTTTTTCCCCCCCGCGGGAAATTTTTTTTTTTTTTTTTTTTTTTTTTTGCGGTACGCGGGCACAGGCTCCAGATGCGCAGGCTCAGCGGCCATGGCTCACGGGCCCAGCTGCTCCACGGCACAAACCCACGTCCCCTGCATCAGCAGGCGGACGCTCAACCACTGCGCCACCAGGGAAGCCCCCCCCTTTTTTTTTTAAACATCTTTATTGGAGTATAACTGCTTTGCAATGGTGTGTTAGTTTCTGCCGTATAACAAAGTGAATTAGCTATACATATACATATATCCCCACATCTCCTCTCTCTTGCGTCTCCCTCCCACCCTCCCTATCCCACCCCTCTAGGTGGTCACAAAGCACCGAGCTGATCTCCCTGTGCCATGAAGCTGCTTTGCCATGGAACTGTTGATTGCTACTGTGTCCAGAGCTGAAGGAATCTTTTCTTCGTCATTTGCCGGGTGGTGTAAGTATCATTTCAGGTAAAAGTTATTGGCCTCCTGGTGATCCCTCCTGGGGTCATTTTCTGGGGTGAAGAGCTGACCTTGACTGTTGCTTCTGGATCAGGGTATGTGTTCATAAGGACTCACTTCATTGTATATTTTTGAACTATTAAAATATGTTACCATGTGCATCTATATTGCCCACTTAAATAAATTAAATCGAAAAGAGTAAAGATACAGAGCAAGAGTTAAAAACAGGCCAAAACTACTTGCAGTAATTAAGATGATCTATATATGCACGATCCCGTGATGAACCATAATGGAAAAGAATGTGAAAAAGAATGTATATATATGTATAACTGCATCACTTTGCTGTACAGCAGAAATTAACACAACGTTGTCAAACAACTATACTTCAATTAAAAAAAAAAAAAGATGATCCAGACACTGACATGGAGTGAATCTTATCCACTGGGCCTGCCAATCAGCCTTCCTGGGGACTGATACACCACTACCTAACTGCACCTCTCAAGTGGCACGCATTGTATCATCCTTGAGATCTTGATTCACTTTCTCTAAGCATAAGGTTTATCTTCATGCCTAGACTATAAGTAACCTAGAGAGTAGGTACCGAGTCTTATACTTTGGGGGGGGGGGGAGAACCTACCCATCCCTCACAAACAGCTGGCAGCTAGAGAAATATTGAATCATTAAAGTAAGTAATAAGTGTGAAGGCTCTGTTTATCTCAACACCTAAAGTCATTGCTAATTATCATGTGAGACTGTAATGACCCCAAAGAGGTTCTAACCAGCTATTTTTTGATTTTTTACTTTTATATTTCAATATTATATTGATACGACTCACTTAAAAAAATATATTGTCCCCAAAATTTGTGAGTAAAATATGTGTAACTCAAATCCTATTTTAAAGTGTTCTGGGAGCTTATTATTTAAAATGGTTTACCTTGCTGGAGTTTTAAAAATAGATATAATACTCCCATCAGTAACATTGTAATATTTTTGTGAGATGAATAATCACAGTATAATTAATCTATTCCCTAAATTTAAAAGTCTAGGTCATATATTTCCTCTGGCAAGCCTCCACCGTGCTTGGATTAACACCAAAATGACTTTTTTCCTGGGTCATAAAAGTAAACCCTAAATTACTCTCCCTTTTTATTTTTATTGTTGAACGAGGGTGAACGCAGTTATTAAAGGGGAAAGGAGACAGGATAATAAAAGACAAAGGCATTACCTAGAATATTGGAAAAACGGAGACCCAGAAGCTTTGGATGACAATGAGGGGAAGAGAAAGATTGTCCCTGGGAGAAAAGAGGTCACTTACCCAGGAAGCAGTGGATGCAGGTGGCCTGGGTGGGGAGGACTGCGGCAGGGGGGCAAGGAGAGATCTGCAATGAACAGGCTTCTGAATCTAAAGGTTGAAAGAAGCGGGAACCGGTGAGAAGTTTGAGAGTCGCGCTAGGTCGGGGCTGAGCTAATTGTTTCTTTCTGAATATTGAAAGGCAATCTTGAGCTTGAGGTTTTCTCAAATAGGGCTCATCTTTATGTAGAAAACCACAGTGGTCTCATGGAGGTGGAGAGCCCCAGTACAGTCTCTGCCCAGAACAAATATAACACTGCTGTGAAGTTCGCCACCTAGGAGTCGGCTCTTTGGTGACTTTGTTTTTGTTTGGTTTTTTTTTAAGAAGACGTTGGGGGTAGGAGTTTATTAATTTATGTATTTATCTTTGCTGTGTTGGGTCTTCGTCTCTGTGTGAGGGTCCTCCCCAGCCGCGGCAAGCGGGGGCCGCTCCTCATCACGGTGCGCGGGCCTCTCACTGTCGTGGCCTCTCTTGCTGCGGAGCACAGGCTCCAGACGCGCAGGCTTCATTAGTTGTGGCTCACAGGCCCAGCCGCTCCGCGGCATGTGGGATCCTCCCAGACCAGGGCTCGAACCCGTGTCCCCTGCATTAGCAGGCAGACTCTCAACCACTGCGCCACCAGGGAAGCCCTGTTTTGTTTTTAAAGGCAGGTTTCTGCTTGTTTCCTATTTGTTTACTGCTCGTGTGCCTTGGAGAACTGTTCTGAAGCACAGGGACAAACCATTTTCTGGACCCCTGTGACTGCTCCTAAGGAGATAGCTTCCCCAAGATGGGACCCATCTCCCCCTCACAAAGCCAGCCGCCCCCCTCCATCTTGCTCTGTGGTACTGATGCAGGGTCAGGGGACAGGGAGAGGCAGGGTCACTACTACTTATTTGCTTTGTTCATTGTCTTTCCTCACCGTCTGCCCCATGTGGGCAGGATTGCTCTCTGTCTCGTACACCACTGCACAAACCCCAGCACCTAACGCGGTGTCTGGTTCAGAGCGCTCACTCTAAATATTTGTCGAAGAAACGAATGAATTGGTTGCAGGCCTACCTTCTTGCGCTCAGATAGGAATGGCAGGTTTCAGGGAATGAGAAGAGGGAGAGTATCAAGTACATGCTGGGTTCTTTACATAAGATATCTATCTCAATGTCGGGAGTTGGCTTCTAAGCCAATTTCGTCATTCAACAGTCACGGTTCTTCTGGTAAGAATTAGCTGCCTCTGGCCATTGAGGTGGGTAAAAGTCATCAATTCCCTCTTCTCCAACCTCCCCCAGTAAGGTGGTATGTTTCAATGAAAGCGTGTCCTTGACCAGCCTTTTGTTAAAGTATAAACACTGATTGGCAGGCAGGCACAGAAACAGCCGTACGCCCTGGTCTTGTAAGTGCAGAGAAGCCCTATTCCTCATCCGCAGCCTTCTGACTGCACCTTGCATGGGAAGCTCACTTGTAGCCTGTCCATAGCATTCTGACTGGTGGATTAGCCAACCTTCCAAATGCATCTCAGGACAGAGCCCTCTGTTAACAGAGAGGCGGATGCAAGAGCAAACAGCTCAGGATGGAGATGCAACTCTGAAAGTATGAGGATACTTACTCTTCCTTCAGGTAAGGGCAGTGGGGCTTGCTAAAACTCTCTAGCCAAACTCATACCTTAAACAACACTCATGTCACCAATGGAAAAAAATGTGGTACATCCGTATACCAGTTCATGAACCTTCTGGTGTGTATTTTCTTAATGATACTTGAAATTCTTAAACTGCCACCTCTGCGGTGGGGACTCCTAATTAGATGAATTCATTAGATTAATTTAAATGCTAAATCACCACCCCCTTTTCCCTTGCTTCCTCCCCCTGTGCACACACATTTGCAGGGAAGATTAATTTACAGGTACACATAGGTTTAGCCCGAGGTACCGCAGGTTACCACATAGACCATGCAATTCCCGAAAATTTTCTGGAGTGAAAGTAAGAAGAGCAAATGCTTATAAAGTGCTAATTACACGCTCAGGATCTGTACATATTTGACCTTTGCAACAATTCCACTATGATTACCCTGATTTTACAGATAAGGAAGCTGAGGCCCAGAGAAGAAGGGACACCTCCCAGCTCACGCTGCTGAGATGCGATCAGGGCCAAGGTCAAACTCACCGTGGAGTTTCAGAGCCCATGCGCTTAACCGCTCTATCCTGCTGCATCTCCTTCCGATAATCAGAATTATTGGAATATTACCGGTGTTCAGAGTCCCCAGCGTTTCCTTCTCCCTTTTATGCTGTGAAAGAAAAAGTGTTAGCTGACAACCGTTGTAGAAGTTTCAGGCACGGAGCTACAGTTTGAGCAAATTCGTGCATGGGCGCCGACTCTGGAGTGTAAAACTATCCTATAGATCACGTTCCTTTTCATCCCAAATGAAAGTTTGATTCCTGAGCCTCCAAAGAAGAAATAATATTCAGGCAATTCCTTTACTATATTTTAAAATTTAAAATATCGATGAAAACCTCAGCTAAAATGTTAATATTTGGTATATTTGGAAAGTAACAACTCTGAGGCAGCTTTTTACTTTTTCATGCTGAAATTAGCTACCAGGAAACATCACTAAGACTCTTCAAGTGACTCACAACTGCTGAGGAGATAAGAACGTGGGCTTTGGATTCAGCGAGACTGGGTTGGAAGCCCAGCTCCATCACTAAATGTATGTCTTTGTGCATCTTCACCTCTAAGCCTCAGCTCCTTATTTATGAGATGGGAGTAATGCGCGTATGTGTGCCTAGCCCATAACAGACCATAAAGTATAGCAATCATTATTAGAAGATTAATCATTCAGGGGGATTAGCATTTAGTTGAGGCTCCTGAGGACAAACAGCCTCCAAGTCACAAAAGAAAGAAGGATCGCCCTGACTTTTCAAATTGCTCTCCCTGGAAAGCCACTCACCACCTTGCTTAGAGTCTAAATATTTTGAGAACTCTGGTTATTGGTATATATATATAATCACTCAGCTTGGCTGGGTTGGTTGCCCTTGCTTGGGGCAAGTTCTGTGTAACCTGCTTTACGTAATCATACAGGATGAGCCAAACTCAGGTTGTTCTCTTTGGCTGAGCCTCCCACCTCATGTGAAGATGTCATTTGAAATAGCTAAAGGGCTGCTTTGCGGATGTAAGGGCAGAACTAGAAGCAGCAGGTAGGAATTTTCCCATCATGGATATGAACTCAATGGAATGTGAAGTAGTTATCTCCCTGTCACTGGAAGCATTCAAGGAAGCTTACTAATTACAAGATAGGTGGAAAGAATATTCTTTCTTTAGACAGAACATGGGACTGAACAGTAAAGATAAGAAGAGTAATAAAAATCATGGCTTTCAAACATTGAAGTGCTAGATGCTTCACATATTTTAATTTATTTAATTCTCATAGGAATCTTTTCCATCTTTTATAGTAGTAGCCCTTTTGCATATCACTAAACCAAAGTTCAGAAAGGTTAAATTATTTAACAAATCTCTCACAGCTTGAATAATTAACACTGGGATTTGAATCCAGAAGTATGCTATTATTTTATAGTTTCAGATGTCTAAAACCTGCTTGTTATAAGGTCATCCGTGAGAACAATGAAGCTGTATACTGAAGATCGAAAATTGACATCTGCAGTGGTGAATGACAGGTATCATCTAATACCAGCCTCGGCATTCGAGTTACATTTTTATTTTGTTTTCGGCGCATAGAATTGTAAATGGTGTGGTGTTTTCACTGTCCTCTTAGATCTCTCTGGATACTCTTCAGCTGGACTAATTCAGAATTTAGAGAGACGATCAGGACATTTTGTTTGAAGTCTGAATAATGAACGGTATCTAACAGCCACGTGCCTGCCTTATCACATTACAGAAGTCAGACTAGAAATCCACAAAGCTTCCAGAAACTGCTAAAACAATCTATGATCTGATATAATCATCACATGGCAGTGACTCACTCAGTAAATTCTCTGAGAGGCACTGGAACATACTGGTTAGGAGCATAAGCTTTGAAGTAGCCCAGCACCACTTCCACTATGACCCTGAGCAAGATTCTTCAGCTCTTTCAGCCTCAATTTTACAAACGAGGATTGTCAAGAACAAACCAAGCCAATCTGGTTGTTTACAGTTACGAAGTTCTTGCCAGTAGGCAGAGGTAAGCTCCAACAGGGAGAAGCAGGTCTCTCCCACAGCATCCTGGACACAGAAAATACGTTATAATACCACATTCTGCAACATACAAGCACTAATTAAATAGCCATTCCGTGTTATTTTATGAAAGGCCAGGGAAGTGCTAACTCTCTGTCCTTTTAGACACTTTGAAAGCACCTTGTGTGAAAGTTTCACTTCGGGCAGGTGCAGCAGTTATTCCAGCAGCTTTGCTCAGCTAACCGTCCGGTCAGTCAGTTGACATCATCTTCCATTAAATGCTACATTTAGAAGAAATCAGAATCTTAAACACAGGGTTCGAAGGGCGTAGGCTATTGTGCTAGCTAGGTTCTTATTTCCTACTCATTCAAGGGCAGCAGCACCTATTCATTATTTCTAGCCAGTTCATTCATTCTTGAAAACTATTCATTTCTCCGATGAAATGTCATTTCTAACATCCATTATGCTAATTAGAAAACCTTCTGGTGTTGTTCAGAAATAATGACAGTGGAGTCTGAGTTTTGGATTAGAGTCTTTAAAATGCTAACTAACCCCCTGGATTATATAGTTTCTTTTTAGGGAACTGCAAATGTTAACTAATGTCCCCACGATAGAGATTAAAGTTAATACACACTACACTGAAGAATTTTAAAGTGAATGACAGATAATATAGTGGTGGTAAAAACACCCTCACAGAAACGTTTGTGAGAATTAATGACAGCTAATATATATTGAATGCTTACTATGTGCCAAGTACTATACTCAATAGTTTATGTGCATCTTCTCATTTAGTTATCATAAAAACATTGTGAGGAAGACATTATTAAATGACTTATGATTAAATAATCAAATAAATCGTCAAATAGTTATTAGTCAATTGGCTACTAGTTAGCATTATTCCTAGTGCATCCTATGCATATTATAAATGGTAACTATTCTTACGTTGCAGGTCTGATTATTGTGTTATCTTACAACACATTATTGCATCGACGCTCTCTGATGTGTTAAATTTGGTATATTGCATATTGGGATGGATGTGTAGGGTTTGTTTTTTTTTTGATGTGTAGTTTTTTAAAGTCTCAGCTTTTTAAATGTTTAATAATACTTTAAAAATGAGGTTTGAATCATTCATGGATTCCTTGAAGCTTTTCCCTCCCTTAGATCCCAGTTTGATGACATTGGCCTAAATGAGGAGCCACTATTCAGGGTTCATCCTAGTGTTACGCCTCTGTGATTCTATTACCACTAAGGGCAAAAATCCAAGATCTGTTGAAGTCCAAACTTCCAACCAATGAACAAAATCCAGCTAGTCTTTTTTTTTTTTGTGGTACGCGAGCCTCTCACTGTTGTGGCCTCTCCCGTTGAGGAGTACAGGCTCCGGACGCGCAGGCTCAGCGGCCATGGCTCACGGGCCCAGCCGCTCCGCAGCATGTGGGATCTTCCCGGACCGGGGCACGAACCCGTGTCCCCCGCATCGGCAGGCAGGGGAAGCCCCCAGCTAGTCTTTATTTCAAATTACAATCAATGTAAAGACCATGATGAATAAGAGGAGTCATTAGGATTGTCACTCACAGTTTTCTTCTCATTGAATAAACATGATTATTTCCAGTTTGCTAGTCATCCCTCTTTCATTCTCTCTCTCTTTCTATGCGTTGTGGGTTCCTGTCTTTAAACATTAGAGCGGTTTCATAAAGTTTTATGATCTATACTTTTCAAAGAGTCATATGCTCCTGACTCACAAGACTAGCCAAAGTATCAAGATGAGAAGGAGGTGCCTCGCCATAGGGCTTCTAATTGCAGATCAGAAGCTTCCAGGTTTGAGGCCAATACTTTCAGTAGCCTCCTGATGGGCTGTGTTGTCTTCTCTGCATTTTTTTTTTTTCTGGAACTGGAAGTCATAATTCTTCCCTTCTGGAATCAGAGTGGGCCACTAAAGTAACAGCAACGAGTGAAGCCAAGAGAAATAACTTCCTTCAGGGGAATGTAGACATCAGTGTAAAAAGAAAAAAATAAAGGATAACTTCAAAAAAGCCACAGAATGTGAACTTTCCCCAAAGTGGAAGCATGTGACAAAATTTTTAAAAGGTCTGGCTTTATAGCTGGGTCTCTGGAGGGAATGAAAAGCTAAAAGGCATGGACATAATGACAAACTGACTAGATACAGAAGACACAGAGACGGCAAAACGCCGAAGGCAACCAGCACATCCAAAAAGAAAAGCTAATTCAAAACCGGAGAGAGAATTACCTAGATTAAAAGAGCAAGCACCCTTTTTAAATTTTCAGAGGAAGGTTATAAAAATCACTTAATTTAAAATAAAATGTACCTTTTGATACAAACCCTGAAGCCAAAGAACGTACTATAATTAATTTTAGATCAACTTTTGAATGAAGAGGAATATTTCGCATCTGTTTGTCAAATTTGCAAACATAACAAGAGATTAATGACCCCGAAACCCAATAAAGTCATTACCAAGCTAATAAAGACAATCAGAGCCGAGATTCACATTTAGTCAACCCAAAGATGGAAAAGACTGAATGAGCTAAATGAAGTCAGAAGGTGGATTAAAAAGCTAAAAATTAAAAAAAAAAAACCACTCATTAATGGAGAAATTAAGAAAACTGCTACCAACTTCTGCCATTTTCTGTCACCTCAGGCCATCTCTGATCTCCCCTCTTGTCTATTGACTGCCTAACTTCGATTACAAGGCACTGAGGAGGACCCATCTCGTGTCTCCATTCCATGTTGACCATCTCCTTGGCATTAAATGGAGTATATTCTGTGGTTCATTAGTTCATTCATCCAGCAAATGATTACTAAATGCATATTGAGAGCAAAGCATTGATTTGAGTTTGTTAATTATACAAAGATTAGAAGATAGGACCCATGCCCTTGGAGGAGTTAACAGTCCGGTGAGGGACACACACATAAAAGTAATTACAATATAATACACATACGTACATAAAAATAATTGCAACTCAGAGGACCTTTGAGAAAGGTTCATTGTGAGCCAAGGGAAGGAGGCTGAGGTCACCTGGGGAGGAGGTCGAGCTTCAGCTGAGCCGAGCGTCAATGGCTGAGAAGCTGTTTTCTGTGAGGATCGCTATGAACTGCCCAAAGCCTATTGGGTCATAGGCGACCCTTTTAATTCACTTTGCTAAATAATCCCTGCTGAAGAAGTCTGAGGCTTTAGTTACTTTCTCAGTCTTACAACTACCAAAAAAGCATCAGAAAAAAAATCTGCCAAACATACGGCATTTAAAAAGAAATACCCATTAACAAGGAAGCACAAAGCAGTTCCTGTCTGTCAGTTATACGATGTGGCAGCTCTGTCCTTTCGGGTGCTTTGTGTGCTCAGACCACCACTTACCTGACAAATTCAGTTCAGCTATAGACAGAACCACATTCCAGAGACAGGATTCTGTTAGCCTTAAGTTGGCATCAAGCAGCCATAAATCCTCCTAAACCAATGGCTGGACTTGGGACCATTTAGGAATTCAGGTTCAAGGACCATCCCTACAAATGCAAGCTATAGGTCTCCTAATTCTTATATTCTGCATCCTGGAGTGAAAAGCGTCTCTAAAATATTTTGGCCATTCCACATTTACCACCTTCAATTTCACCATGAAAGTTCATTTTAAATATTCATCTTGCTATTTAAGAGGCCATCAGTTTCACCAACGGGGGGGAAAAACGCTGGCCATTGACAACGCTACCTTGCACATCCTCAGGTGTTGATCAAGATCTAGCTAACGAGGGGCACTGTGGTAAACTCTGTAGAGCTGCACTGTCCAATATGGTAGCCACTAGCCACCTGTGGCTGTGGACGCTTCAGCTAGGCCAAAGTGAGATATTCTATAAGTGTAAGATACCCGCCAAAATTGGAAGACCTTAGTACAAACAAACTAAATAAAATAAAGGAGCTCATTAATAATTTTATATGTGAAAATAATATTTTATATATATTGGGTTAAGTAAAATACATTATAAGAATTAATTTCACCTGTTTCTTAACATTTTAAAAGTGACTGTTAGCAAAGCTCATTCTAAGTATGTGGCTTACGTTACATTTCTATTGGACAGAACTGCTCTAGGATATATGGAATCCGAAGTAGAAGGCTTGCTGGTATTCCTGGGACTGTGCATTTCTGGTGAAAATGCCAGTAGCCTGACATAAAGTGGTATACAACTTACCTGAGTGGCATGTCCATAACATCAAACTGTATATGCTAAAGTGTTTTAAAATAGATTTATTTATTTACTTGTTGATTGCCTCACGAGACAGATAAAAGCTGTACTGACATGGGGATTTATATTCTCTCTGGGGTAGACAGAAAGTAAAGACATAAATAACAAAAAAATCAGAAAACCGTTAAGAATTGTACAGAAAGTTCAAATGGGGTGGTGTGTGGTAAAGAGTGATTGCGCAGCTACTTTAAACTGGATAATCAGAGAAGTCCTCTCTGAGGAAATGACATTTAAAATCATATCTGAATGACATGAAGGAGGCAGACATGCAAACATGGGTCTGGGTGGGAAGGCGGTGGGGAAGAGGGTTGCTCAGGCCAGGGAAATAGCTAATGCACACATTCCAACGTGGGGTAGGCTTGGCTTGAGGAGAAAGCAAATAAAGATATTATTAAGCCCACGGTATACAGTAAGATCTCCTAGGGAGAGAATGTAGGAGGAAAAGGAGAAGGGGCCAGCTTCAAGCCCTGGAGAGCTCCTCCATTTAGAGACTGAATGGAGGAGACATCCACAAAAGGGAAAAAGAATCAAGGAATTCAAACAAAAAACTGAGAGAGTGTGGTGTCACTGAGGCCAAGAGCTGAGGCCGTTTCAAGAAGAGCAAGTAGCTGTACAGAAAGTGTATTACTGAATGGTCAGATGACTACTGCTTTCTACCACACGTGGTCATTCAGCATTTTGCAAAAGCAGTCTCTGCTGGGCATTGGGAGTGGAATCCATCGAGAATAGGTTGAGGAGAGGTTGTGAGACGAAAGCTCTAGTCGGCCCTTTTAAGCTGTTTTCCTGTGACAAGAGAGAGCCATGTTGGGTGTGAGGAACAGTAGAGACGGCTGAATGTAGGTAACCTTGAGCGTGTTACTGCTGAAAGGAGGAGGGAGCAAAAGTAGATGGACAAGGTCAAATGGCTAAAGGCATCTTGTGCTATAACAAAGGGAAGGGAAACTACTGGAGGGTTCTGAACAGAGGAGCATACCGATCAAATATAAGTGGAAAGGGGAAGAGGATGAAGCACAGTAGGGGGTTTGGATTATAAGAGGAGGCGTCTTCCATATACATTCTCCCCATTGTTGGGTTCTACAGATCTCATGGCAAGTTCTCAAGGAAGGTTGTTAAGGAGAGTTAGCAGTGCAGAAATCCTTAGTAGAGAAAGGCCAATTCACCTAAAGTCAATTCACCAAAATTCAATTTGCTGACTGATCCATTCACTTAATTTGCCAAACTTTTCTATTAACCACAAAGTTTTCATGGAATGCACAGACAGCTAATTTGCTGAAAGTCAAATTGCTAAAATTAAACTGCTGAATGGCCAGCTCACCCAAGTATCAATTCACAGCAACTCTATATTATCAAGTTTATAGTATAAATGGAAAAATGGGCAAAGGGCGTGGAGAGGCAGTTCACAGAAGGGAAAGCCCTACTGGTTACAAAGTGTATACAGAGATGTCCAACCTCACTAATAATCAAAGCAGTGAAAACTTTTAAAACACTGAGATTCTACTTTACATACACCGGGATGACAAATACTGCACAGGAAGATAACACCAAATATTGGCAATTGACACAAGTTGGAATCTCCAAATAACAAACTCGGCTTAAATTTAGCGTGCAAGACATTTATTGGGAAGTGCTCATAGGATCAACATCTGTGGAGGGAGGTAGAGAGGAGACAGGAGACATGAGTTGCATTGCTGTCCCAAAGAAAGCCTCAGCCAGCCCCACGGGGAGCACTAAAGCTGGGCTCACCCCTCAGAGTTGACCCAGCCAGGGTGTAAGAGATTTATATCCCCTCAGTTGGGCGATGGCTCACTGGTAGTTTTTTCCAGCTGAGAACATTCCTAAAAGGGCTGACGGCCAAAGATCCTCTTCCAGCACTCTTCCCAGTAGCTGGAGGATTAAATTCCTCATTCCTGAAGGGGGATCTGAAAGTCCTGCAAGTGTAGGGTTGGATGTTGTCTTTATTTTTAAATATTAAAATTTGGTTCATAATGGATTTCTTGCATTAATTTTGATTGTTAAAAATATTGCATTAAAATATTATCTTAAATAGTGCTGCTGTGAAAATTGGGGTGCATGTGTCTTTTTGAATTAGAATTTTCATCTTTTCCAGATATATGCCCAGGAGCGGGATTGCTGGATCATACAGTAGCTCTATTTTCTGTTTAAGGAAACTCCATACTGTTTTCCATAGTGGCTGCACTAATTTACATTCCCACCAACAGTGTAGGAGGGTTCCCTTTTCTCCACACCCTCTCCAGCATTTATTATTTGTAGACTTTTTGATGATGGCATTATGACCAGTGGGAGGTGATACCTCGTTGTGGTTTTGATTTGCATTTTTCTAATAATTAATGATGTTGAGCATCTTTTCATGTGCCTGTTGGCCGTCTGTATGTCTTCTTTGGAGAAGTCACAATAGCCAAGACATGGAAACAACCCAGGCGTCCATCAACAGATAGTTGGCTTAAGAAGACAATGGAATATTAGTCATAAAAAAGTATACAACATTGTCACATTTGCAGCAACACGGATGGACCTAGAGAATATTATACTTAGTGAAGTAAGTCAGACAGAGAAAGACAAATATTACATGATATCACTTACATGTAGATCTAAAAAATAATACAAATGAATCTATATATACAAAACAGAAACAGATTCACAGACAGAAAACAAACATGGTTACCAAAGGGAAAAGGTGGGGGGAGGAATAAATTAAGAGTTTGGGATTAACAGACACAAACTACTATTCACAAAATAGATAAGCAACAAGGATTTACTGTATAACACAAGGAACTATATTCAATATCTCATAATAACCTGTAATGGAAAATTATCTGGGAAAATTTATGTATAAAACTGAATCATGTGACTTCCCTGGTGGGGCAGTGGTTAAGAATCTGCCTGCCAACGCAGGAGACACGGGTTTGAGCCCTGGTCTGGGAAGATCCTACACGCCGTGGAGCAACTAAGCCCGTGAGCCACAACTACTGAGCCTGTGTGCCACAACTACTGAAGCCCACGCTCCTAGAGCCCATGCTCCACAACAAGAGAAGCCACAGCAATGAGAAGCCCGTGCACCTCAAGGAAGAGTAACCCCTGCTCACCGCAACTACAGAAAACCCGCGGTGCACAGCAACGAAGACCCAGCGCAGCCAAAAATAAATAATAAAGTAATTAATTTTTTAAAAAATTGAATCACTTTGCTGTATACCTGAAACCAACACAATATTGTAAATCAACTATAGTTCAATTAAAAAATATTATCTTATTACTAAGTTTGTTGGCACTCCCTTAAATTTTCCCTCCATTTCCCAGCCCTGCCTCTGGTGATTGTCTAAACTGGT
Organism: Phocoena sinus; assembly: GCF_008692025.1. Classification (NCBI taxonomy): domain Eukaryota; kingdom Metazoa; phylum Chordata; class Mammalia; order Artiodactyla; family Phocoenidae; genus Phocoena; species Phocoena sinus. Next base: position 75,327,513 of record NC_045767.1, read on the forward strand.
TAGCCATTCAGGGAAACAAAGCTGACAATACTTAGTGACATTACATGTGCTTATGCCCTGTGATGTAGCAATCGGCCTCTTGGTGTATACTCCAGAAAAATTGTCTCATTCTTCAGTAAGGGCATGTGTATAAGGATGTGCATCAGAAAATTGTTTCTGGTAGAGGAGATCTGGAGACAACCTAGAGGTCCATTGCTGGGGTATGGATAGTGAAATGGTCTGGCTGCATCCTATAGAATACGAAGCAGAAGTTGGATGCAGTGAACTGAATATACAAAGATCAACATGGATAGATCTTTAAAACAGAGTAAGAAACGGAAGGATATTTATAGCACAATTCTATGTGTGTAAATCAAAAGCAAACATACAAAACACTAGTGAGGATCCACGCATTTTAAGGACATAGAGCGAACACATTAGAGAGAGTCCCCACAGAGGCAGTGAATGGGAGTGGAGACTGGAGATGAAGAGGGAATATATAAAATATAATAAAACATGAGAAGGACCTTGTATGCGTCAATTGACGACAATGTTTTATAAAGTAAGGAGAATATCAACTCAATTTGCTAACCTGCAAGGATCAAAATATAAGAAGACAATTAATTTTAAATTTTAATGGCAAATTATGGTACATTAAATGGTTTCAAATGCCTTTAAGGATTGCCAGCTTTTCGTTAAAGCTATAGTGCAGACTTGGTTTTTGGCGTGCCACAGCTGGTTCACCCCAACTGTTTAGAAACAGATTTGTCAGTCCAACTCAACTGAATTTCAATTTTGTATGTGTCTCACATTTCAGACACTATCCCTTCTCAAGGACTTAAAATATAGGCAAAATATTTATTTGAACTAGCTGATTTACAAATCTGTGAATTAAGAGACATACTAAAGACAGTGAACTGAAATAAAATGTACTGAAATAGCAAAACCTGTCCTACCATTCACAAAATTCTTGTCATCCAAAATACATTCAATCTAACTTGAAATGCCTATAAAATTCTCATTACCCATAGTCATTGACCTAAAATATAGAAAAATCTGGAATATAGTGAACTTTGGTCACAAAGATACAGTTATACTTGAACTAAAATTAAGTTAAAAGTAAACCAAAGTAAAACTTCAAACTCATCAACTGATGTTTCATGAAAATCTTTTAAACCTGCTAAAAATAATTCCATCCAAAAAATTAATGTACGCATTATGAACAATGAAAAGAAAAAGGTACATTGATAAACAAGGCAAATTTGTTTGAAAATCTGGCTCATCATGTAGAGATTTGCTCTTCAGTGAATTGACCCCGAGTATAAGGGACTAATTAATCATTTCCTCTTTCCTCTTCAAGTCAGCCTTTGACATTCATCAGAACTGTGGGCGCCTGGATCAAAATGCTGGGGGTGGGATTTGGGGAGGGGCCATGAGATTGGCCCTAGATCAGCTCATCTTCAAGGACAGTCCCAACCACCACGTGCCAGAATTTCAATACATCCCCATCTCCCGGAACCTGACTGCAGGAAACCAAGTGGAAAAAATTAACCTTGGGCTGAATCCAGTCCACTTGCAGCTGCAGCCCAAATGGCCTTTTTAAAAGCACATGTTTGATCACGCCACTCCCCAGCTTAAACCATTTCAAGGACTCAGGATCAAGTTCAACGGCATCTCAGGACTTACAAGGTCCCTCAAAGTGCGCCTGCCTCTCCAACCTAAGCTGAAGCCCCTTCCTTCTCCCCACTCCGCTGTTCCCTTTGCTCGGGCTGTACTTAGCTCTTAGTATTTCCTAGGCATTCCATGGCTGCTGGGCTTTTCTTTACCCATGCTGTTCCCTCTGCCAGAAACACTCTCTTCCTATACCTCCCACCCCGACATGCCTGCACTGCTAATCTTCCATCCCCACATGCCTGCTAGCTAACGTTTATGGCTCCTGTTAGACATGACTTTTTTCAGGAAGACTGAAATGAAGAAGACCGCAACCAGTACTGCAGTAATGGGGTATAATTACATTTATGTACATCTTGTAAGCAGAAACACTCATTGCCCTTTATTCCAGGCTCGCTTTTCAAGAATGTTTGTATAGCAAACAACCTAAGAAGATAGAGATAGTGACTCCCTGCAAATCAAAGAGCAGGTACACTTGTTGCGCATTTGAAAACATTCGAGGGACTTCCCTGGCGGTCCAGTGGTTAAGACTTCTGCGCTTCCACTGCAGGGGGCACAGGTTCCATCCCTGATCGGGGAACTAAGATCCCACAAGATGCGTGGCGTGGCAAAAAATAAATAAATAAATAGAAATTTTAAAAAATAAATAAAACATTTGAGTCCCCTAAGTTCAGGGCTCCTCTCCTGTAAGGTAACCCACTCACTATGTGTGCCTGCAATGATCTGAGCTTAGCCATGTTGCCCCCATAGGACCTGGAGATAAGAAAAACTGACACAAACATGTTGTTCCTACAACTTGCTTAGCAATGAGTAATCAAGTCCTTTGTCTCTAACCCGGGAGTCTTATGACTTCTGCCCACACCCATGAAACTGACATGCTAACACCTTGACTTGCAAGGAGGATAAAAAGAAATCCCTTTTCAGTTCTTGAAAGTAATATACCAATGTTAATATCCTGATTTAGGTGATTGTACTGTAGTTTAATAGCATTATGCCCTTGATTGTAGAAAATACTAAAGTATTTAGGGGTGATGAGTCACCACGTGGGAAAGTTACTATTGAGGAACAAAAAAAGGCTTTATACTGTACTTGTGACTTTTCTGTATGTTCGAGATTGTTTCAATTTTTTTTTAAAGATTGATCAGTGGGTTCAGGTGATATTAGCCTGATCCATTCAATAGAATTTCCCCATCAACTTTTTTTTTTAACTAGACTATTTTTTAGAGACATTTTGAGTTCACAGCAAAATTGAGCAGAAGGTATAGATTTCCCATATATTTCCTGCCTCCACATACACACAGCCTCCTCCACTACCAACATACCGCACCAGAGTGGTGCATATGTTACCATCAATTGACCTAAATCAACACATCATTATCACCCAAAGCCCATGGTTTACATTAGGGTTCACTCTTGGTGTTATATATTCTGTGGGTTTGGATGAATGTATTACATGTATCCACCATTAGAGTATCATACAGCTTAGTTTTACTGCCCCCAAATTCTCTATGTTCTGCTTCTGTATCCCTTACTTTCCTATAACCCCCTGGCAACCACTGATCTTTTTACTATATCCATAGTTTTATCTTTTAAAGAATGTCATATAGTTGGACTCATACAGTATGTAGCCTTTTCAGACTGGTTTCTCTCACTTGGTAGTATGCATTTAAGCTTCCACTATGTCTTTTCATAGCTTGATAGTTCATTTCTTTTTAGCTCTAAACAATATCCCATTGTCTGGATGTACCACCGTTTATTTATCTGTTCACCTACTGAAGGACGTCTTCGTTGCTTCAAGTTTTGGCAATTATGAGTAAAGCAGGTTTAAACATCCAAGTGTAGGTTTTTGTGTAGACATAATTTTTCAGTTCACTTGGGTAAATACCAAGGAGTGCAATTGTTGGATCATATGGTAAGAGTATATGTAGTTTTAAAAGAAATGCCACTGTCTTCCAAAGTGGCTGTACCACTTTTCATTCCCACCAGCCATTAATGAGAGTTCCTATTGCTCCACATCCTTGCCAGCAGTTGATGTTGTCAGTGTTTTGGATTTTGGCCATTCTAACAGGTAAGCAGTGGTAACTCATTGTTTTAATTTGCAATTTCCTAATGATGTATAATGTTGAGCATCTTTTCATATGCTTGTTTTCCATCTGTACATCTTTGATAAGGTATCTGTTCATCCTAAAAGCCATTCCATTTCCACAAATACGTTGGCCAGATTCAACAAAAGAGTTGTTTCTCTTCCTCTCAAGAAATTGACTTATATTTCTAATACTACAGAGTGAGAATTTATTGTTGTTAAGTTTGTCCCCAGATGTTGCTCTTGCCTACATGATGTAATTGCCATTTTCTCTTCGTCCTAAATTCTTAGATTCTCCTGGAGTGCACTCTGTTCCAGAATCAGAACAGAGTCTTTTGCCCATTTTTTTAATCGAGTTGTTCATTATCAATAAGATAAGTTGAGTTTTAAGAGTTTAAGTGTTGAGTTTTGAGGTTTAAGTTGAGTTTTGAGGTTTAGGGTTCTTTGTATATTTTGGGTAACAGTCCTTTATTAGACATATCTTTGCAAATATTTTCTCCTGGCCTGTGGCATGTATTCTTATTCTCTTGACCATTAACTTTTTACTTAATGGTTTTGGCATCCATTGAAGATTATTGCCTAGACTCATTATTTCATCAGAGATTCCCAAAGACTCATTATTTCATTAGAGGTTCCCAAAATGATGATTTTCTAATTCAATTATCCCTTCTGAATTTATTAGCTGTAATTTTTACACAAGGAAGAATTTTTCCTCATCAGGTATTTGGTTGCTCTAAAATTAAATTTATACAGGAAAAGCAGAAAAACTGCCTGACTTTGTCCCTTTATTTTCAAAGTTCTGATCTGTTGCCTTAGGGAATGACCAAAGAATTTTGATTTTGATTGTTTATTTGCTTCAGATGGGCTCATCATTTTTACGCATTTAATGTTTTCAATTCATTGCAGTCATTTTTCCCTTTGATATTCAAATTTCCCATCTCACATCAGTGAAAGCCCCTTCAAGATTAATCAAGTGGGGCTCCCCTGGTGGCTCAGTGTTTAAGAATCGGCCTGCCAATGCAGGGGACATGGGTTCGAGCTCTGGTTCAGGAAGATCCACATGCCGCGAAGAAACTAAACCCGTGCACCACAACTACTGAGCCTGTGCTCTAGAGCCCGCGAGCCACAACTACTGAAGCCCGCGTGCCTAGAGCCCGTGCTCCGCAACAGGAGAAGCCACGGAAATGAGAAGCTAGCGCACTAAAACGAAGAGTAGACCCTGCTCGCCGCAGCTAGAGAAAGCCCACACTCAGCAACAAAGATCCAACGCAGCCAAAAATAGATAAATATAAAAATAAATAAATTTATTTTAAAAAGATTAATCGTGTCTTTTTGTCATGATTTTATTAGTTTTTTATTGCTTCCTTGCTTTGGGCACAGTAAGATATTACAGGTTCATCTCGGACATTTCTTGCCCAGCTCTGAAATCAGCCATTTCTCTAAGAAGCACTGATACCCTTTAGTAGGGAACTGGTGTTTACAGGTGGAAAGAGCTACAGGTGTCTGTTGCTACTGAGTTGTCATTAATTCCTGCCTTTTCAGTGGGCAGAGCTAAGACATATGCATTAAATCATGAATCCATGCTGATACCTACAAGGTTTATATAACTTCTTTGATTTTATCCTTTTTCCCACATACTGAAAACCCTGGTTCCTAACAATCTTAATACAATTATTTATTTATCTTATACTACACAATACAATACTTATACTACAAGTATACTATAATGGTTTCAGAATAACAGTACTTTAGAAAACACTAGGTCTACAGATGCAGTTAAATATTTCTTCTTGGTTCTTATCTGTCCTTAGAATAGATTTCACTAGGGACGTACAGTCAACGTATTGGATTGTATCATCGCTTGTTACGGACATCAGCAGCCTTGTTTTGCCCAGTACTGAGGGGTTTCCCCAGATCCATGCTAAAACCTGGTCACACCAGGAGGATTGCTCACCCTACTCGGAGTAATACTCCACTTTTAATGATTAGCCACCAACTTGACATAGAGTTAAGCTCATTTGTTTCAGGTCATTGTCAATAGTTGAAGAATTCTTTTTTTAATTTATTTTTTAACATAAAACATTTACATTGTTCCAAAGCCAAAATCATATGATGAGCCACATTCAGAGAAGTGCTGTTTCCATGTCAATCTCCTTCATTTTATTCTCTCTCTCCCCTTAGAAGTATCATTTTCATTAGGTTTCTTGTTTATTTGTTTATTCGACCACTATTTCTTTTTTGAAAACCTAAGCAAGCACATAATATAGTGATATCTCCCTTTCTTACACAAAAGATAACATTCTATACACACGATTTTCATATACCATTTTTAAAAGTTTCCCCCGATTGGCATCGAATCTAGAAGTGCAAAGCCATATACCTAAATAATCACACTTGTCATCCTCAGAACGACCCTAAATCTAAAATTCCAGAATTGGGGAAGAAAATCCAACAAGCCAGGGACTGAATGATATAAATAAGGCAGGTTAACTGGGATAGAAAATGCCACATTTTTTCTCCTCACCAGACCCCTAGCATTACCTACTCAACCTCAAACAGCTTTTTAAAATTATTGCTGAGCTCAGACCTAGGGTGTGTTGGAATTTAATATAATGATGAGTCTTAGATGGCGAGAGGAATTGCTTTCAGCTTCCAGCTGCTGAGGATGGTAAACGGGTGATGAGAGGGAAGCAGGAAGGGCCCTCTCGTGTGGTCCCGTGTTGGGGCACCAGCGCCCAAAGGGAAAGGCACAGGGATTGCTTAGCCTTCTGCTGTGACGGGGCCCATGTCAGAAGCACGTGTGAGCTGCTTGCTTGGCTGTGTGAGATTCCACACTGGAGCTCTTTGTATGGTGTATACACAGGAGCATAACAAGTGAAAGATTTTAGGGTCTGGAAGAGGAGTCATGGATGAGATCCAATGATTTCCTTGAGCGGAAAAGAAGAACAGGCTCCCATTTTTTTAATTTGTGAGGAGCCATGCTCACCTCCTTGCAGATTGGGCCCTGCAGCCCGCAGGCTGAGCACAGGCCAACTGTGGCTGTCAGTGTTCTAGGCAGGGCTGGCATGATCTGTGGGCCTAATTGGTGGCTGTCAACCTGGTGTAACTTAAGGACAGCCGCAAGCTTCTCCTGCCCTCTCAGATTTCCTTCCTAACAGGCCCTTTGGAAAGGACACAGTCTTCTGAGCTCTTTTTGACAATAAAAGGAGGATCTCATCTCTTGAAGGTCGCTCTTTAAATGCACTTTTGCCTGTAGGGAGAAGGAGATATGGAAGCTCTCACCAAATCCAGTAGGAAATTCAGATTCATGTGTAGAGGTGGAGGAGTAAAATGGTTAGAGCAAAGCCCCTGAAGATTGACTGCATGGTTTTGAATCCTAGCTCCACAATCGTCTTTAGGGACCCTGGGCATTTTTTTTTTTTTTCCTGTGCTTTGGTCTCTCACTTGCAAAAACAGAAAAAAACAAGAGCTTTTCCTAACTTAGAACGTTGCCATGCTCCTACAGCGGGTTGAAATGTGGCCCGCAAAAGATGTCCACTGAAACCTCAGAATGTGGTCTTTTTTGGAATAAGGGTCTTTGCAGATGCAATTAAGTTAAGGATCTAGAGACGAGATCATCCAGATTTAGGGTTGGCCCTAAGTATAATGACCAGTGTCCTTATAAAAGGAAAGAGAGGGAGATTAGAGACGCAGAGAGACAAAGGGAAAGCTCTGTGAAGACGGAATTAGAGACTGGACTGATGCATCTACAAGCCAAGGAATGAACGCCATGGATTGCCAGCAACCACCAGGAGCTAAGAGAGAAGCGTGGAAGGGAAACTCCCCCTGAGACTCCAGAAGAAAACAGCCCTGCCGATACCTTGATTTCTGTCCTCCAGAGCTATGAAAAAATAAATTTCTGTCATTTCAAGCCAAGCTGACAGTAATTTGTTATGGTAGCCCTAGGAAACCAATACAGAGCCTAAGAGCAACAAATCCTGGGAAGCAGTTCACAGAGCGAAAGCTCAGGAAATGCTAGCGCGGATTTCTTAGCTCAGTTGAAACAAAGCAAAATCGGCTAACAGGATACATCAACTGGATGATAGCGGTGGGAACAAAACAAGGACCAGGCAGGGAAGAGACGCTTGGATCACCCATTCATTATCCACTGCTGCTCAAGTATGCAAAGGAGAATACGAGCTGATTCTCGGCTTTGAGGAACTTGTTATCTAATGGACAAAAAGTCTCACTACGGTGTGGCTTTCATCGACGTACTGGTGACTCTCAAATGTTTATCTCTAGTACAGACTTGTTGATTGATCAACTCCAGAATTATGGGATCCTGTGAAGCTGGGTTGGAGCGTCCCATCCTCACTTTCCAGCTGGGAAACTTGGGTAAATAATTCAACATCCATGAATCTCAGTCTCCTCAGGTCTTAAAATAGGCTGAGGAATATCTGCTTCTCAGGTTTTTAAATGAGAACACCTATTTAGGGCACCCCGCTGGGTGCTTGACACGTGGAAGTGTTCAGAAACAGTCATCCCTCTGACTATCCCTATGCAAATTCTTACAGGATAACCAATAGGAGCTTCAAACTCAACACAGCCCTAAGTGACCTCCTTTAGGAACTTCTCCCTTCAAACCCTGCCCTTGAGCTTCCCTGGTGGCGCAGTGGTTGAGAGTCCGCCTGCAGATGCAGGGGACGTGGGTTCGTGTCCCGGTCCGGGAAGATCCCACATGCCGCGGAGCAGCTAGTCTCGTGAGCCGTGGCCGCTGAGCCTGCGCGTCCGGAGCCTGTGCTCCGCAACGGGAGAGGCCACAACAGTGAGAGGCCCGCATACAGAAAAAAAAGAAAAAAAAAAAAAAAGAAACCCTGCCCTGGCCCTTAATTTCCTGATCCAGTTAATGGCATTGTCACCCTACTGTCTTCCAAATCCAAACTTAGAAATTATCCTCTCCTCTCTTCTCTTTTCTTAGCCCTTGCATCCAGATAACCACAAGATCCTGATGATTTTACCTTCCAACGAGCTCTCACATCTATCTCTTTCTTGCCAGTTTTGCTGTCACTGCCTTCGTTTGGGTGTTTCTCAATGTCCTTCCAGGGGTCTCCTTGCTCTATTCTAACAAGCATATCCCAGCCCCCAGGCCCCAGTTCCTAGTCCTCCTCTGCTTTACCATTGGGCCTATAGTATAGCTACGGTCTTCAAAGCTGATCTTGTTATTCTGCTGTTTTTAATCTTCCCATTGTTCCTGTTAACCTAGATGGCAGAGGTCAGGACCAGCATGCACTCTGAGAACATGGGAACCCTGGGAGAATTAAGAGCTGATGTGTTAAATCCCAGACACTCAGATGCCCAATGAGACAGGAAATAAGGGACAAAAGGTAAGGCAGGGTAGCCAGACTCAGACAGACTCACGGTCACACCTGTCTTCTGCTTGCAGGGCTGAGTCTTGAATTAGTTGTAAGGAACGGGGCTGCAGGAAAGTTCAAGCAAGATTATCCTCTCTCTCTGAATCTGGGACTGAGAACCACAGAGTCAGGCTTAAATAAAATGAACAGGGGAATGTTCCAAAATTAGAAAGCTGCTGTGATTTTCCGGATTTGCTGAAGCCTTAGCCGCAACAGCTGTACATGCAATAAGAAGTAAGAAAATACTTTCCTGCCATTCTCCCACCTTCCCTGAGTAGGACACTCCAGTCACAATTCTTTGCAAATACATCACACTGTTTTATGCCTCAGGGCCTTTGCACATGCTACCGTAAGTCCCCCACATACAAACCTTCAAGTTGTGAACTTTCAAAGATGTGAACGTGCATTCCCATGTCCAATCATGTAAGTTAGTTCACATGTCTGGCATACATTGTCACATGTGTGCATCCCGTACAAGTGGTTGTGATTTTGTGTACTTTACTGTATAGTACTGTATAGAGTATCGTAGTACAGTATCTTTATTTCAAGCCCAGGATGTCCGGAAGCAAGCGTAAAACAGCAGATGTAGCTGGTACTGCTATACTTTTCAAGGTACCGTACCGTAAGATTAAAAATGTTTTCTTTATTTTGTGTGTTTGTTTTCTATGTATTATTTGTGTGAAAAGTATTATAAACCCATTACAGTACAGTACTATATAGCCGATTGTGTTAGTTGGGTACCTAGGCTAACTTTGTTGGACTTACGAACAAACTGGACTTATGAATACGCTCTCGGAACTGAACTCGTTCGTATGTAGAGGACTTACTGTATCCATATTTATTTCTTTAATTTGGGACTGTCTATCTCCGTTAGAATGTAAGCTCCAATGAGACCAGGCCTAGAATAGCGCCTGGTACATAGCAGGTGCTCAGTAAACACACAGTGAAAACATGATACTCTTCCTTCTTCTTGGAGTACCCACCCCCTTGTCTGCCTAGGGAATGGCCTATCTATCCTTCAAGACTCAGCTTCTACATGGCCTCGGACAAATCTCCCTGATCCTGCCTCACTCCCCCTCTCCTAACTCACTCCCTCTGTGGACCCTTTGGGTTTCGTCAGTGATCCTCTAGGATTGCATTTGTCCTGCCATTTACGACATCTAAGAGACCATGGACCACAGAAGGCAGGGGGCCAAGTCTTGCTGACAGAGGGCCCCAGTGCCCGCCCAGGGAGAGCCACTGAGCACCATCCATCATGAATGTTTGGGGAACCAGGAAGGGGAGCACCCAGCTCTGCCTGAAGGGTGTGGGGAGGTGAGGTAAGAGAAAGATTGCCAGGAGAGGGGAGGTTGGCAGAAGAGAGATGGGAGATGAGTCTTCAAGGGGGACAAAGGGACATTCCACGAAAGAAAAGACATCCCAAGGTCTACTCTAGGGAGTCTTTTGAGAAAAACGCTACTAAGGACCCCTGAGCTGTCCAACCTGAGTCCAAAAAAAGGGGGTTTAGTGGGTGACATCACTGCCTAAGAAGCAGCATTCTGTGTTTTCCCCCTGAGCCTACAGCCTCCTCAGCAGGGTCCTATTCCCAGCCTGGGTCAGGAGGCAGAACAAGGACGTGCACATTGCTATTCCAGCTGCAGTTTTGCCTGCAAGCTCTCGGAGACCACACAATAGAAGTTTTCAAATAGGAAGTTTCAAGTAGCCACGGTGTAATGAGATCAAGACTGCCAGCATGTAGCATGACAGGAAAAATATCATTTATGGCCGGCTTATGAATCGTATTTGCATAAAACTTATGAACCCAAGAGCGCACACTCCCTACACAGGGAAAATCAACAAGAGCTCTCCTGGCTTTTGTTTTCTCTGGATGGTGGCAGCCTATCAGATGAATAAGTCTTTGTGATGAGAGATTTCTCCAAAGCTGAACAATTCTACTCATAATGGATTCCTAAATACACGAACGCATTCATTCAGACACTTCCTCTACTGCTGCATTGTAGAAATAAAGTCTTTCCGCTTAAACTGTTTTACAACTCTTAAATCCCTGCCCACCCACTGACACACCCTTCATACCCCACCTTCATATCCACCCACCCTTCCAGGCACAGAGCATCACACAGCCTGTACCCAGTGTATCCAGAGTATGTGCATATCTACAGAGGCTGGCCAGGGTGCTGAAAATCGCCTAAAGCCCTCATTCTCCAGGGCTGACCTTGAAACTCACAAGGGCATAGTCCTTCAATCCTTTTAGAGGAAAAACACCCTTAACAGGCTCAGGTGAATTTCTTCCTAGGTAAATTGAAGCAGTTGAATTATACGAAGTTTGAAGTCCGTTCTCCCATTTTAGAATTCTCAATTCCCTTTGCTCCACACTTCTCAACCTCACAACACAGCATAATACAAGCTAGCAAAGAGTAGGCGTAGCGTCTGCTATGTAAGGACCTTCCTGTGCCTTGAGGGGGCACGAGCTTTTCTGCTAAAAACCCCCAAACCTTGGTTTTCCTTGGTCCCAGTTGCTACTGCACTCAAAGAGTCAAATAAATAAAAATGAATTGAAACCGTACTCTGGACATTTAAGATAATGCCCTTTATGAGTGTTTCTAGACCCAATGTGTCTTCAAAGCCCCTTGGTTTGACTGACTAACGGTGTGGACTAAAGGGAGCCAGTATTAAGATGGGGTAACATTTCTGGACCTCAGAGGTGGTTAGGACCACAGCCAACAGCATGGCTCTGGCGGGTTGATGGGGGCCAGGAGGGTGGACTGGAAGGCAAGAGGGTCTCCAGAGAGCTGAGCAGGGAGCCAGGGAAGATGCGTTAGGGCAGAGAGGAGAGTGAGGACCTGAATGTGGGCTCCTCCTGTGCGGGGCTTGCAATACCTCCTGCCCCCAGACAGCAGTATGGTTTAAAACTCCCTAGCCTAGTTGAGGCCAGAACAGGGATTGTAGATTCAAAAGCTTACTAAGGGATGGCGGCATAATCGTGGGAGACCTTGCTCCCCAGGGTGGGGAACAGAGCAGGGAGAGAAGGGGACTGTGTAGAGAGCAGACACCTGGCTCTAGCCAATTGCTGATTTTAACGCACAGGGACTCAGCATCCCAAGGTCCGTCATTTGATGTGAAATTTGCACATTTCAAATATTAGCAACTAAAACAAATTTAGAATATTTTGTGTTCCAGACAAAACACCTCGGTGGGCCGATTTGGAACTCCAGTAGGATTTGTACACAGGCCAGAGTAATCAAAGACATTTCACCAGTGATGGGATATGAGGGCCTGGCCTGGGGAAGGGCTGTCGGGACCTCAGATAATCTGTGAAAGGAAGACAGGTCACCAATGCCAAAATAAACCTCAAAGTGAGGAAGACTAAGAATATTTGGAATAATGGAAAGCTTGGCTTCCTCAGGAAAATTGTATAGTCAGGGTCCGGGGACCCATGCTGTCCCAGTGAAGGGCTATGTTCTACTTTGGTAGAAATAGGACTGAATTGATGCCCTGCCATTAGGCCGTAGTGCTGCTAGGATTGCATCGATCTTCCTGTTTGTACTGTTTGTAACTATGGCCCCATCTTAAGTATTCCTAATTGAAAAACAAAGCCTCAGGAAACCGAAACTTAACCAGCCGCTCTCGCTTCTGTAACTATGCTTGCTGAACCCCCTTTTGCAACCATCCAACCAATCAGACGGTGACTAGTGTCTTTGTTTAAAAGTTAACCAATCAGTGACTAATGTCTTTGTTTAAAAGTTAGCCAATCAGTACCCCCCACCCCTGAAGGTCGCGAGCTTGTTTGTACCTGTCTATAAAAGAGCTGTACTAAACTCCATCGGGACCTCTTAGCGTCACCGGCAACGAGTGCGCGGAGGTCCAGGTTCGAACCTGCAATAAATGACCCTTGCCGTTTGGCTTTGACTCTTGTCTCTGGTGGTCTTGTGGAGGGGTCTCGTGACCGTGGGCATTTCACCAGGATATATATACCTGTGGTCAATACTGTTATCCCAGGAGCCACTTAGGGGGAAAAAAAAAAACAACACACCTCACTTCTGGAAAACATGAAGCTTAAAAGAAATTGCTTCCAATTTATACCAGAAAAAGGAAATGAGGTCAGAAAAAGGTGAGAATAAATCAAAATACTTACATTATAGGAAAAGCTACACCTATCTGTTTCTTGATTGCAGGAAACTGAGCAATGCTTTTCGGAGGCCAGACTGCAAAACACAAACCTGTTTAGCTACGGCTTGATTACAGGCAATTCATGCCCTGAGATTCCCCTCTCACTATAGTTCAAAGTTTGTGTCCTTTAAATGGTGAGCTGATGCTGTTGTATTACTGTGAATGCAGATGGATATTACAAATAAATTGGGCTGGGAAATCAATATTTTTTGAGCACCTACTATGTGCCAGGCCCTCTGGGGATGCTTCAGATATGACAACTGCTTTTGTTACTCATAGCATCTTTATGAGATAGGTCATTTTCATCATCCCCATTTTACAAATGAGGAAACTGAGGCACAGAATTGGAACACGACTTATTCAATGTCAGGGAGCTAATAATAAGTGGAAGAACTGGACTCTAAGCCAATTCAGTATAATAATAACAGCAGCTAATACTTCTTCTCTCCTCTAAGGGATCTCTGAGCTACCTCTGACCTGTAACCTTCCATAATTCACTCCAGCCTGTCTTTAGAGGGCTGTGAAGCTGAAATGAGATGGCACATGTAAGCACTTAACACACTGACCTGCCCAATAAATGCGATTAATAGTTGTTATTATTAATAGAAGTAACTGGATCTGGCATTCAGAAGGCTCTGGTGACTGCAAAGGAGGGAGACAGGAGGGACAGGGACAGATTGCCATGAACTGGGAGGTGGCTGGAGATGAAAAAGAGGAAGCAGCATGTATAGACCGCTCTATGGAAAAGTTTGGTGTTTGAAGTTTGTTTTCAAGAAAGTTGATTTAGCACAACTGCTATGGACTGAATTGTGTACCTCCCAAATTCACGTGTCGAAGTCCTAACTGCCAATATGATAGTATTTGGAGATGGCCTTTGGGAGGTGATTAAGTCATGGGGTGGGGCCCCATGATGGGATTAGTGCCCTCATTGAGAGAAGGTCTCTCTCTTTCCACGGCCAGAGGGCACAGCAAGAAGACGGCCACCTGCAAACCAGGAAGAATGCTCTCACCAGACACTGAATCTGCTGCCAACTTGATCTTGGACTTCTCAGTTTCCAGAACTGTGAGAAATAAATGTCTACTGTTTAAGCCATCCAGGCTATGGTATTTGGTGACAACAGCCTGAGTTGATTAAGACAATGACTGTAAGTGGAAGAGGAGAGGCTGATGCTGCAAAGGACAAAGGTGCTGGTAAATGAAGAACAGCCCCAGGGCCTGGAGGGAAGAGCACCAGGAACCCAGACAAGGTCAGCCCTGGAAAGGGGGAAGGATGTATGGTCCCCTGAAACAGGGGAAAGAAGAAAGTGGGTAGATGACCCTGATATATTTTGATGTGAAAGGAAGAAAATTGAGGGACTAAAGTTTGACCTAATTCCAATGGAAGTGGAGAAAATGTCGTGGCTGACAGGGAGGAGAGAAGGAAAATGCTGGGCGTGGACGAGCTAGAAAAAAGGTGGCATGGCTTCCGTGGGGAACCGTAACCATGGTTCCCTAGATTTTCCAGCACAGCCCTGATTTTAGGATTCTTCCCCATCACCCTCTGTAAGTACATTCATGTGGACACGCATACTTGCCAGATCTTATGCCCAATTTGGGATTCAAAAAAATAGTCCTACCAACCAAGGGTGAATAAAAGTAATGATGAGCAGCCTGAAACAGACATGAGATTAGACTGAGCAAATGTGCACTGGATTCTATCAGTCAGGCTGGGGAACTCTAGCTCCACAGAACAGTCCAGAGAACCAGAAGCAGGGAAGGCTTTGCAAGGGGGACATGGTGGAAAACCAAAAATGATAGGATTCCATGGCAAAGATGAGAAGCAAGGCATTAGGATGGGAGCACCTCTTTCCCTATCCTGACCCAAAGTAAAGAAAGCTTACCTTATACTCAAGATTTCTCAAAATGTATTCCCCTTGGTCAAACAAACTTAGGAAGCACAGTGTATTTTCTCCACAGAGGATTTATATTACAAGTCACTGTGTTAAAGTCTCTGAGAAGTCCTGCAGTAAACAAACTTTGTGTCTGATAGTGAAACACATACATTTTAATGAAACTGATCTTTGGGAAAATACTAGAGGTACTTGGAAGGGCTACTTTAATCATCTACTAAGGGTTGGGGTGGCATTGAGTCGGTAAGGGACCTGCTTAAGAAACAACAGATGGGCCCTAAATGCCTGCTATGAAGAGTGGGACCAGTGAACTGCAGGAGTTTTGTTTTACTGAATGCAATATGCAGGTCTGGGGCCAAGACAAACATTTTCTGGACAAAGAAGAAGAAGCTGGATTTGAATGAGGAAAGGACAGGTAGAAGGACTTCCATGTGTGCCAGGAAAATGGAATCTTGTAAAGAGGTACATCGAGTGGGGATATTTAAGATACCTTTCTATGAGTATGGGGGACAAAGCTTCTTCTTCATTTCTTTCAAGAAAATTTCAGCAAAGGCTGAAAAATAAAATCACAAAATAGCTGCATGTAGTTGAAATTCCCTTTGAAAATGGTAAGGGAGCTGAATGCCACATGGCATGGAGTTGAGATGGCAACGTGTTAAGATGGGGTAGGAGTGATGTCTGTCCAACTGGGTTCTCTCTGTTCAACCCAGTATTTCCCAAACTTATTTGTCCAAGAACCTGTTTTCTTTTCTTATAACACCTATTAACATCTCAGAACTGGCATTCCTCAGATGCAAATTTGGGAACACCTGGTCTTACTCATTCCACTTGCATATAATCTGACTAAAGTAGAAAGTTCTAAGTTGAGAAAGTTCTAAATTTGCCTTCTGGCAGAAATAACCAAGGGTAATATTCAAAATACCTAACAAGTCCAGCATGAGTTCCAATAAATGAGTGGGTAACTGTCAGACCTGAACATTCAAGCTGAATGTCAGCCCTACAAAATTCTATTCTTTTCTTAGGCTACGTTTAATTCTGGCACTGGAATTTAGACTTATCTCTTAATAGAACTGGAAGGAACCTTGGATATCTTATTCTTCAACTACCTCCTTGGATACAAGAGATAATAAATGGCAGGTTGGTGGCATAGTTGGGGCTGAAACCCCAACCCACTAATTATGGGGAATACTAGCAGTTACTCCATGAACTGCAGTGAATAAATCCCTACTAGGAATCCAAGACCCAAATCATCAAATACTGCCCTCTTCCTCTTCACCCACCCTCCTCACCTACCATCTGTTTTGGGGCTACAGTTATGCATAAACCCTGCATTTAGGAGCAAGACCACAGCAGTTGGGCTTTGCTTGGATGTGGAAGAAGGAACTCTTTGGACCTGTGTTAGTTAGGATGGGTTAGGCTGCAGTCATAAATAGACCCATACAGGTTGTGGCTCAGCACAACAGAAGCTTATTTCTTGCTCACGTGATAGTCCAGAATGGTTCCAGTTCTGGGGAGCTGGGGGATGGGGGCAGAAGCTCTTCAGTTATTCAGGAACCTAGGACGTAGGTTCCTACATCACCTTCAGCATGTAGCTTCTGAGGTGGCTCAGGGGTTCTCCATCTCAGTCAGCAGGATGAAGGAGGACGCATGGTAGCATGTGAACTAGATTGGAAGCCACACACATCACTTCTGCTCCACTCCCATTGGCTGGAACTCAGTTCCGTGGCCACGAGAGAGGACGGGAATGAACCGAGGAAAGCGAAGGAAGACATTTTGGTGAGTAGATCCTTTGACCTTCATTTTCCCGTTAACTTATGAAGCATGAGGATTTAAGACATCAGCTTCTCCATCTGTAACTGTGAATAAAATAGAAAGAAATGACAATCAGCTTCACTGGTGTCTTTTTTTCTTTTTAACTTCCTAATGTTTCCGGTAGCCTGGTTTATGTTTAGGACAAAAACTGACAAATGCTGATAGTAATGTAGAGTTCTTCTCCGAATCCTTATATGTTATATGTCCTAATCCTTAGGACAAAAACTGACAAATGCTGATAGTAACGTAGAGTTCTTCTCCGAATCCTTATATCCTGATCGCCCTCCCTCCTTCCCCTCCATTCTATGAATGAAAGAGAAGTGTTGGATACTAGAAAGCCTATTGATCTAACAGACAGAAGATTTAGGTTCAAACCCTTCCACTTCCTAGCTGTATGACCTAGGGCAAGTCCATTAGCCTTTTGGAGCCCCAGTGTTCTTTAATTATAAATTAAAAATTTACATAGGAGCTCCACCGAGATATCTAGTCCCAGAAAGTGTAAGAGTCTCCTCCATCAGTTCCCATATACATTCATATTAGGGTCCTTCTTGGAGGATTCATTTCAGGAATGGATTGGCATTGTTCACATAGGTTGACAAGTGCTCTATTTTGGGGCTGGGGGGGATGGAAGGCTAACCCAAAGATACCATCGAAGTGTCACACTTGAATGGGGCCATTTTAGTGAGTCATCTGTCTCTCCTTGAAAGTAGAGAACAATTTTTCCATAAACTTGGTTTTGTTTTTTGCCATTTCTAAGCCCCTGGTAGTCTGTCTAAATTTATAGTCATTTTGTGTTTGAGTCAGTCCTTAAATTAAGATACAATGCAGGGGACTTCCCTGGCGGTCCAGTGGTTAAGACTCCGTGCTCCCAATGCAGGGGGCCTGGGTTCAACCCCTGGTCAGGGAACTAGACCCTGCATGCATACAGCAACTAAGAGTCTGCATGCCGTAACTAAGACCTGGCGCAGCCAAATAGATAAATATTTTTTTAGAAAAGATACAATGCAGAACATAGACTTGGAGAACTGGAGTATGCACAGAAAAATCAGTGAAACTCATAATATGTCATGAACTTGGGGCACATTTTTATTTTCCAAGATACATCAAGCTTCAGGATAAATTTTTTTGTACTTGTAGTATCAGTGATCCTGATGGTAATGATGACAATGATGATGATTTTGCATTAAGGATATAGCACTGATTTAATAGGAATACAAATAAGGGTGGTGGTTGGATAGAGACGGTTGTGGTTAGACTTGTCAAAGGGGAAAATTATGAAAAGATACATGCACCCCAACGTTCAGAACGGTACTAAGTACAACAGGCAAGACATGGAAGCAACCTAAATGTCCATCAACAGATGAATGGATGATGAAGATGTGGTACATATATATACAATGGAATGTTACTCAGCCATAAAAAAGAACAAAATAATGCCACTTGCAGCAACATGGATGGACTTGGAGAGCATTATGCTAGGTGAAATAAGACATACAGAGAAAGATAAATACTGTATGCTATTGCTTATGCGTGGAATCTAAAAACTACAACAAACTAGTGAATATAACAAAAAAGAAGACTCACAGTTGTAGAGAACAAACAAGTGGTTACCAGTGGGGAGGAGGGAGGGGCAATATGCAGGGTGGGAGGCACAAACTATAAGGTGTAAGATAGGCTCAAGGATGTAGTGTACAACACAGGGAATATAGCCAATATTTTCTAATAACTGTAAATGGAAAGTAACTTCAAAAATTGTATAAAAATTAAAATAGTTTTTTTTTTTTTTTTTTTTTATGCGTTACGCGGGCCTCTCACTGCTGTGGCCTCTCCCGTTGCGGAGGACAGGCTCCGGACGCGCAGGCTCAGCGGCCATGGCTCACGGGCCCAGCCGCTCCGCGGCATGTGGGATCCTCCCAGACCGGGGCACGAACCCGCGTCCCCTGCATCGGCAGGCGGACTCTCAACCACTGCGCCACCAGGGAAGCCCTAAAATAGTTTTTAAAAAGAGGAAAATTATGAGCAAAATAGTAGAAAGGCAGAAATAGACATAGTTTACTAAAAGACAGTGGAAATTGATTTGGTTAATGAACACTTCTTTTTTTAAATTAATTAATTAATTAATTAATTTTATTTTTGGCTGTGTTGTGTCTTCGTTGCTGCACATGGGCTTTCTCTTGTTGCGGAGAGCGGGGGCTACTTTTCATTGCAGTGCGTGGGTTTCTCATTGCGGTGGCTTCTCTTGTTGCAGAGCACGGGTTTCAGTAGTTGTGGCATATGGGCTCAGTAGTCGTGGCGCACGGGCTTAGTTGCTCTGTAGCATGTGGGATCTTCCCGGACTAGGGCTCAAACCTATTTCCCCTGCATTGGCAGGCAGATTCTTAACCACTGCACCACCAGGGAAGTCCCTGAACACTACTTTGGTAGAAGGAGCAGACAAGAGGAGGGAGAGAAGCTCAAGAGAGGCAAAGCAAGAAAACCGACAAGGGCAGAGGAGACAAGGGTCAACCGGCATTTAGAATCCATTTCTATTGCCTCCTAGTATATATGTGCACAGCAGAAGCTAGAAAACAAAACACGACATTCCTCAGACATTTTCCCTCCCTCCGAAAGTGGGGTTGTGGATGTAAACTGGGTTCTACCAACAAGGGCCAGCCTGCTCTGAGTATGCAACCTGTGTGAGCAAGGTCCCCTTGCTCAGCAGGGCTCCAGGTTGAGTTTAATGCTCTGCTGTCAAGGTCTGGAAATCCTGAATAATTTTAGCTTTGAATTTGTGTTTTATAAGTGAATTCCAACGGGACAACAGAGCACGTGTGTGAGCAGAGGAGATACACACAGATGTGGGTGTCTGTTACTGTTCCTTGCTGCCCATTCCCATGTAGCTTTAGGGGGACCCCATGAACAAAGAATCTACGTAGGAGGACATTTCCCCCTCCTCCAAGTCCCTGGCAGCCACTAAACTACTTTCTACCTCTATGGACTTACCTATCCTGGATAGTTCATATACAAAACTCAAAATGAGTACCCAGTAAGGACATTACCTACACAACTGAATAAGCAGGGCTTTCCACTTAGGCAGAACTTCCTTGAATACAGAAAGAAGGTAGAGACATTTTAAGATACATGAAGCACCAATGTACCCTTATCATATCGTTTCTTTGCATATTTTTTACTTGCCTAGAATTAGGCAACCACTTATGCTGAAAATGAGGGAAAGGGAAGCTATGGTAACCCATAGTTCCTTTTCTTTCTGCCTGTCCTTTCTCACAGTAAGCCGAAGGCACAGAGTATTGGTGGAATGTGTACATGTCAAAAAGTGAAATAAAAACAGTTGAGTTAGGGAATTCCCTGGTGGTCCAGTGGTTAAGACTCCGTGCTTCCACTGCAAGGGCCACGGGTTCAATCCCTGGTCGGGGAACTAAGATCCCACATGCTGCGGCACGGCTTTAAAAAAAAACAAAACACTTGAGTTAGTTATGTACAGTGTTTCCATTGCTCTGATAAGAATAAAATATATATGCATATAGAAGCTATAAAATACAAATTGTGTGATTTTGGTGATTCTACATGAAAATTAAAGTCTTTTATATTTGTATTTGAAACTGGCATGGCACAATGTAAAGATGAATGGTAAAACTCATGCTAGTAAAATTTTAACTTCTTCTCTCTGAGAAAGACATGAAATAGCAAATAAAAAACGCAAGTCAAGAGAGAGACTGCAGAAGAAAGGGAAAACCTTTTTATTTTAGTACCTGGAACAGTACTTTTCTTCCTTCTTTTGAACAACAGTACTTTTCTTCCTTCTTTCCTGCGTTTTCAATTGCACTGGGCCCCATATATTACGGAGCAGGCCCTGTCCGTCAGTTTGATTTCCTCATGTGAGATCTGGGAGGCAAGATAGTGTGGACGCCATCTTCCTTCATCGCCACTGCTTTCCACGCAATTGCCACTGCCTGACGCAGCCATGGCTCATGGTTTATGCTACTTTCATCACAAGATGAAAACAATAAGAATCCTAGAGTAAGGTTTAAATCAGGTAGGGTTCCTTCCCTATTTCAAAGGTAATTCAGGGTTTTGAGTCTAATACTATTCTTGAATTAATTTTCATTTTTATCGAGGTAATCCTTTTATATAATTGAACATTTCAAATAACATATGATTTTTTAAATTGAGTTGTAATTTGCATACCATAAAATTCACCTTTTCAAACAGTACCTTTCTGGAATTTTTAGTATAGGCACAAGGTTAGGCAAACATCACCACTATCTAATTCTGTAATATTTCCATCACCCCCAAAAGAAACCCTGTACCTCCTGGCAGTCGCTCCACATTGCTCCCTCCCTTAAGCCCCTGGCAACCACTCATCTCCTTTCTGCCTCTGTGGATTTGCCAATTCTGGATATTTCATATAAATGAACCCATACACTATGGTCTTTTGGGTCTGACTTCTTTCACATAGCATAATGTGTTCAAGGCTCGTCTTAGTGTCATCAGCTATCAATACTTCGTTCCTTTTTCTGGCTGAATAATATTCCACGACATGGATATGCCATGTTTTGATTATCTATTCATCCACCGAAGTATAAAGTTTAAATGAAAAGAGTAATCCCTTGCTCCGGTCTTTCCTTCTCCTCACTCTTACTCCCCAAAGGAAGCCACTTTCTACTCTTGTCATTTCTCCTGGTCTGTACCTCCCTGTTTCCACATATCCTCTTTATACTGTTATTTATTTGTAATTTTAAGATATTTATTATATTCCTACTTGGGAAGATGTGTCACTCTGACACCTCCACACTGACCTATTTTTTCTTCTTCCTTTCTCTGTCACTCTGACACCTCCACACTGACCTATTTTTTCTTCTTCCTTTCTCTTAATACAGTTATATGGACAATTTTTGGTTAAATCAGTATGTATTTAGTGGCCAGATTATTGTGACCATGTAAAATACTGTTCACTGCTGAGTCAAGAATTATACCATTATCACTTCTACTTTTCAGAGCCAGGAGAGTCATGTCTCTTCCTGATCTCCACATGCTGGGCTGCCACAGGCTCAGGCTTGCACCACTTCTTTTCTCTCTTTATACTCACTTTCTAGCCACCCTCCTGGCTTTCAATATTATCCAAATGCTTATGACTCTCAAATTTATATTGCCAGGCTCATCTTCATTTGCATTCCAGACACATGTCATCCATTGCTGACTTGACATTTCCACTTGGATGTACCATATACTTAACTCGTCCAAAACAGAACCCCGACCTCCTTTCCTCTGGAGCCACAAAATTCCCCATTTCAGGAAATGGCGCTTCCATTCTTCCAGTTGGTTAGGCTCCAAACCTTGGAATTATCCCTGTCTCTTTTTTTCCCCTTTCATACCCTCTATCCAATCCACAGAAAATTTGGTCAACTCTTCTTCAAAATATATAAAAAATCCAACCACTTATCATGCCCTACTCTTGCCATCCCAAGTCCAGGACACCATCAACTCTCACCTACACTATGGCAACAACCTCCTGACTGGTCTCCCTACTGCAATCCTTGCCCCCAGATAGTTACCGTCCACACAGGAGCCGGAATCATCCTTTTAAAATGTGAGTCATGTCATGTCACTCCTCTGCTCTAATCTCTCCAATGGTTTTCTGTCTCACTCAGATAAAATGTGCTGTAAGATCTGGCTCTGCTGTGTCTTTGACCTCACCTCCTTCCACTCTTCCCCAACTTACTCTGTTCCATCAACATCGGCTTCCTGGCCACACATGGAACACGTTAAGTGCATTCTAGCCTCAGGGCCTTTGCACTTGCTGTTGCCCCACGCAGAATGCTTTTCTCCCATATAGCAGCATGGCTGTCTTCCTTACTTCTCTAATGTCTTACCTGCTCAAATGTCACCTTATTGGGGTGGCTATTCCATTAGCCTGTATAAATCAACCCCCTACTGTGACTCTCTCTATACTCCTAATCTTGCTTCATTTCTCCTCCAATATTATCTCCAGTATTAGTATCACCTGGCACATTATATATTTGCTTATTGTCTGCTGTCTTCCCCTGGAAGGCAGGCATTGTCTGTTGTATGTACTACTGTATATCCAGTGTCTAGAATGCACCTGAAATACAGTCAGCACTAGAATACAGTAAATATTTGATGACTGAATGAATTAATTTAAAAGTGTCAATAAATGCATGTATTCGATCTACAGGTTGAATCTGGAAGCAGAATTTCATATTCTGCACTTAAAAATTCTATGTAGTTTCCCCTCATAAATGCCTCCCTGGTTCGTAGGACTCTGTGTTTATGTGTCATTCTCTTCCACAGCCTGAAGCTCCTCAGAAGAATTCACAGTGCCTGGCACAGAAGAGACCCTCAAATGTCCGTGGGACTCTAAGATCTCAGCGATTTAAAGAACTAATGGGTATGGCTGCTCATAAAGGTAACATGTGGCTCATCCTCCAGATACATTTAAGGAGTGAACCCAATACATCTGAGATGGAGAATTCTCCAACCTCATCCATCCATTCATCCAGGTATTCATTCAAGCATTCAATCTGATATGTATTGAGCACCTTCTCTGCGAAAGTCTCTAGTTCCTACAACTTTCTATTGTATCTAAATGACCTGCCCTCCCCCATTACTGGTCGAAATGTTATTTCTTGTTCTGACCTCAGTGAAGCTGGAGAACAGCTGGGTACCAGCATCTGTCTAATCACCCTTCATCCCTTGGCAACTATTAAGACATGCCAGGATGCTCTTTGCTGAGGCCTCTCAAATTTAAAATGGGGACACTCGCTATTCAAAATAGAGAGACTTGACATTTGAATACTTGCCCCTCCTTTTTCCTGCCTGAGAGAAATGCCTGGTTGTTGACTTTCGGGGTCAGGCATAGGCAGCCCACCCTTCTGTAGGGCTGGTGTTTGGTTTGGCGGATTGATTTCATAGACAATGGGCACATTTTCATAAGTCATCACAGCAGGAAGTACCCACCTCCTTGGAAGCAATGTGTGACAGCATGAGAGAAGAGGGGTCATACTTTCTGTATGGAACTTGAATTCTATTCAGCTGGTATGGAGCAATTTTTTAAATGTGGGCATAGAGATGAGGCCAAATTGAAAACCAGACCCCCAAGTCTAGCAGGGGGGCTATTTTGTAGTCAGGTCTTTAGAAGTTCTCTACAAAGTCATTGGGCTCGCGGTACATCCTTCCAAACTCCCTGCTTTAGTTGCAATGAAAAGGTGTCCTTGGAGTGAGTTTCCTGAAACTCTGCTGTGTTATGTAAATAAACTTGTTTTATAATCAAGTGGTGTGGGGTTTTTACTGTAGGGCCTTGTTTTTAGGTCAGAGGTCAAGAAAGCAGGGCAAGCACCAATCAACATTATTGTTTTGCAACAATTACTCACTGTTTTTGTTATCTTCTAAAAGGAGACCATTTGCAGGGTAAAGGGATGTTTTACTGCAAGAAACAAGAGGCAAAAATTCATTCTTAAAAAAATCCAAAAGCTGAACCTAATTCTTTTATATTAAGAGGGAATTCTTTGAAGCTCTCCTGTTGTATTTTAAATGATTCCGTTTACACAGATAGCTACGCATATACATACAATTTGTTTCACAACCAGCTTTTGGTTTTTGTTTTTTGCTGCCTGGTTCAGAGCCATTGTGTAAAAGACTATCATTTGTACGTGAGACATTAGTAGGGGAAATGGGCTCGTCTGCCTAGAAAGGTGGAGGGTGGGGGGGTGTCAGTATAAAAAACTGACTCCAGAGTGCATTTGCCTGTGAAAGGACCTATTCAGCCGTAGTGAGGTGGAGTTGCAGCCCTGGGCCACACTGTTGGGAAGTGTTCCTGGACCCGCAGGTGGGGTAGGCCTGGGGCTGGTTCCTGGTACAGCTCCTGGCTTTGACTAGGTTCCTTTTGTTTTCCTCTGGGAGGTTGGCTCTGCAGTCCAGAAACCTGCTTGTGGCTGGTTCTCCTGCCAGGTGCTTCCGTCCTTGGAAAGGTACGGGCCATGAACACAGGGCCAGCTCAGTTAGGACACACAGTTTGTAATTTAACGGATACATTTCTCTAGATATGCACAGCCTTCCTTCAGAAGTATTCTTTCCCCTTGACCTCATCCCTAGAAGTTACTTTCTTTTGCTCTAAGACATTTTCAGAATCCCGTGTTTATTAGCCTAACTTCCCAGCTCTTATTCTGTTCCCCGTCTTACCGGAAAGTCCCAGATCAGAGCTTTCCACCCACCTGGTGCCCTCAGCCTCCATGGGAGCTACATCCTCTTCACAAGGATGGAAGCAGGTTGGGGAGTCTTCTGGATTGAGTCCCTCAAAGCTCCTATGCAGTCAAGTCACCCATTGGTACCGGGCTAAATAAGCACTGTTTTTGATGGTAGATAAATTCAGGAATAGATAGAAAAGAAGCAAGTTTCAGGGAGTTAAGTAACAGACGACTACAAATTTCTTTCTTAATTCTACCATCAACTCCCTGTGTGACCTTGAGTTTCTAAGATGTATCATAAATGCAGAGAACCTCAGATAACTTCCCAGGGCTATTTTGATCAATACATATTAATTGGCTAAGGAATGCGGTGATTACAAATGATTTTGTAAATGCAAAGCTTTATACATACTAAGTAATTTTTCTGCATGACTTACTAATGACTGGACTAAAAGCTACAGAAGGAAGTCCACATTGTCTCTATAATAATATATATACATATAAGATAAGATATGTAATAATATCTTGTATAATAATAAGAGCTAACAAATATGAAGCCTTTATGTCCCAGGAGCAGAGCTTAGGTTACCTCGTATAATTTCCCCAACAACGCTTACAGGTCAATATTTTCATTTTCCCCATTTTAGAGATGAGGGCACTGAGGCACAAAGGGGTTAAATAATTCCCCAAAGTCTTGCAGACAGAAAGGGCCAGAGCTTCAACAATTCATTTTCATAATTGCTCTTCTCCACTCTGCTGTAATGCCCCACCTAGATCTGGAAGTCTCTTAAACTACTGCAGAAAAGTTTGGTAATTGTGTTTAATTAAAATCTTCATTCCATCAGATGAAATCATGAATACCTGTTGAACGATTATTTTGGTAGTTACACATCTTAAACCATTTAATTCTCACTTCAACCCTAAGAAATTGGTACTTATTCCCTGTATATGGATTAAGCACAAAGATGTTAAGAAACTTGTCCATGGTCACAGTTAGCAAGTGGCAGAGGCTGGCTTTGAACCTTGGGTAATCTGGATCCAGAGTTTGTGCTCTTTACCCATAAGTAACCCAACCAATGACCAAGAGTGTAGAGCAACATGTAGAATCCCGTCCCTGTCTCAAGGAGTGGACTTGACCAATAAACTAACTGTGTGATTTTGGACCGCAGTTTCTTCATCTGTAAAATGGACGTTCTCCAAAGACCCTGCCAGCTCTGTAGTTCTGTACTTTAACAAGTCTGCATTTCTTTTTCTTTTTTTTTAATATTTATTTATTCATTTATTTAGGCTACGCTGGGTCTTAGTAGCAGCACGTGGGATCTTCACTGAGGCATGAAGGATCCTTTGTTGCAGCATGAGGGATCTTTAGTTGCGACATGAGGACTTCTTAGTTGCGGCATGCATGTGGGATCTAGTTCCCTGAGCAGGGATCGAACCCAGACCCCCTGCATTGGGAGTGCATAGTCTTACCTACTGGACCACAAGGGAAGTCCCAAGTCTGCATTTCTTAACAGGAGTCTGGAGAGCAATCTTTGCAGCTTCAGGAACAAGTGGGTAGCAAACATCGCAATTGTAGGAATTTGAGAAGACAAAGTCTACACAAGTTTGGTGCTTCCTGCAGGAGCCATGGGATGCTTGAAACCAGAGGTGTTAGTAAGACTTCCAGGAGGTAAAACCTCTTGGCAAGAGAACAGTGTTGCGTTCCCAGGAGAAGTGAGAGCTGGTGAGGGCTTTAGAGGTGTGGTACAGAGGGGCCGTGGAGGACTCACCTAGAGTAGAAGGTAGGAAAATGGTTAAAACAAGAAGAAGAAGAAATAAAAGTGTTTTGTGAAGTTGGATGTGATATTGGGAAAGGAAGAGAAGTTGCAATGTTATCATTCATGAAATGCAAATCTTATAGTAAGGGCAGCACATAAAGATAGAGCATAAGGGCTTTGGAATGGGACAGACGTGGGTTTGATCCCACTTCTGCCACATTTTAGCGTGATCTAAGTGCCTTAATTTTCTCCTTGGTAGAATAGGGGTCACATAACACGGAGCAAAGACTCAATAAATGCTACTTTCCATTCCAACCAGCCAGGATTGCTTCTCTCCCGTCCCCACCCTCACCCCAGACCTAAGAAAGTCAAAAGCCAATGAACTCTTAGCAGTGATGCAAAGCTTTGATCTTAAAAGAGGAATGAAGACATCACATCCACCCCTGTTTTTCCTTTCAAATTGCACTAGGCTCCCCAAAGAGCTTCACCCTGAGCTCCAAGAGGAAGGGATGGGAAGACAGGGATGAGTAGCAAAAAAGCAACCCGAGATTAGAGGAGACCAGCTTGCACCAGAAAGGTAAACCCGGGGAGTCTACTAAGAAAAGACGTAATAGTAGTTCCTCCCTCCTGGGTCCTGTTTCCCCACTTGCACCCGGGGTAGGGCCTGTGGTGGCCAACAGCTGACTGGCTCCACTGGAGAGGGGGCTGTCAGAGGAGCAGCCTCCATCATCCTTCTGTCCAGGGTCCTCACAACAGAAGAAAGAGCAGCCTTGACGTTACTCAAAGGGACGAGTGGGATGAGGCAAGAGTGTCACATACATAGATGCAAAAAGGCAACTTGGAGAGAGTGGAAGAGCCTCCCTGTATTAGTTTCCTACTGCTGCTGTAACAAATCATCACAAATGATGGTTTAAAACAACACGGACAATTATCTTACAGTTCTGGAGGTCAGAAATCTAAAATGGCTGGGAAGGCCAGCTGTCGTTCTGGAAGCTCTAGGGGAAAACTCATTTCTTTGCCTTTTCCAGCTTCTAGAAGCTTCCTGTGTTTCTTGACTTCTAGTTTTAGATTAGTTCCCATCTCTGCTTCTATCTTCACATCTTCTTCTTGGACGCTGACCCTCCTGCCTCCCTCTTGTAAGGACCCCTGTGACGACATTGGGCCCACCTGCATAATCCAGGATCTCGCCCCACCTCAAGAGCCTTAATGTAATCACATCTGCAAAGTCCCTTTTGCCTTGGAACGTAACATCTTCACAGGATCCAGGGATTAGACATCTTTGGAGCAGGCCATTATTCAGTCTGCCACACTATCTAAAATTTGGTAACCAGAAATCTGATTTATCTCCTTATTCAATTTGTAATCTCAAAACAACTCACTTCACTCTAAACCTTGCTGTCTCCATCTGTAAGAAGGAAGTGACCCTATTTTTCTTGATTCCTTTTGGGCTCGTTGGGGTCATCTACGTAGGCTGTCCACTCTTGTGCCTCGTGTGGTGTAAGGGAATGGTAAATGTTGGATCGTCTCCCTCTTCTCTAGCACGCAACGGATAGGCATTATAGGGTTAGAGGCTGGGAGGAGGCACTTGGACCCTTGGGAGCTGTCACAGGTGGAATTCCTGGGAAAACAGACGTTGAGACTGAGATTTGTATGCGGGACGTTTATCGGTGGGTGGTCTCAGGATCAGCACCTGTGGGGTGTGTGGGAAGTAGAACTGGGGAAGTTGGGCTGTGATAACGATGCAACAAAGGCCTCAACCTACCCAATGGGGAGCTCAGAGATGACTCATATTAGGCTGAGGGGCTGAGCTTCTATATCCCTGCAGGTAGTCATTATACGAGGGTTGCCTGGGGAGGGGCATGACATTGGCCTAGGAGGCTTTCTCCCACTGAGGGTACCCCGGGAAGAGAACACATCAGCAGCCAGTGCTTCCAGAAGCTGGAGGAACGTGTGCCCCAGTTCTGCAGCAGGCACCTGGGGAATGTCCCCTGGTATCCACTATAGCAGCTAACCTTTCTGTCTTATTGAGCGAAGACCAGAGAGAAAACAGACCATAAGGGTCTTGACAGGCTGTATAGTGCACAGGCTCAGAGGCTCAGAGCTTGTGCTCTCAGGCAGGTAAGTCTGACTTCATATCTCATTTCTACTTCTTCCCGATGTGATTTGGGGATGTCACTGTACCTCTCTGTGTCTCTGCTTCCTCATCTCTAAATTAGAGGGTAATAGTATTAATCTTAGAATTGTCGTAAGGATTAAACAGATAGTCAGTGTACAATTCTCAGCAGTGCCTGACATCTGATGGGTCCCATACATGGTAGATTTTGTGGTTAATAATATTCTCACAACTCCTTTCCTACTTTATCTTTTCAACCCAAACCCAAGAGTTTAACATGTGAGCTGGAAAGGAAAGGGAAGAATCCTACAAGAATACCCATCGTGATTTGAGACACATGTCACTAAAGCCGGCGGTGGAGGGCAGAGATTGGGGCTTAGAGAGTGGGAAGAGGGGTGTTAGGAGCACACACCGGGAGCCAGGCTGCCTAAGTGAGACTCCATGCCACTCACAAACTGGCCGGATGACCTTGGAGGGTCATTGTGGGAATTAAATGACATCATGAAAGTAAAGCTCTTAGGACACTGCCTGACACGTGGTAGGTACCTTGTATGTTTGCCATTATTATTCTTAGGCTACAATGTATCCACAAAGGCAATATTAAGGGAAGAGGCCCTTGATTTAGACCTTGCAGGTTTCTCAAGAAGTTTAAATCACTTGGGTATCCAGACTGAATTTCTGAAGTTGGCTACAAACTCTGTCTCTTCTGTTACTAGATTAAACCTCCAGTAGCACCAGTTCCCTGGCTTAAGTGTTTAATCATTTACAGCTGTCACCAGGTTGTCAAAGAGGGTGATGCTACCTTTAGTCTGAGCTGGGACTGGATGAAGAAAAGGGGCTTAGGTAAAATTACTCCAGGGATCAGCTATAGGGATTGGTGTTCTTTGAGAATCCTGGACCTCCCTTCAAGGTAAAATAAGGGTTGGTAAGAGAGACTAAACCTTTTATGCATTTTATGTCTTCTTCTTAGTTCCTTTTTTACCTGGAATGTTAAAACCTGAGGAACTTCAAACACCCCAACGCTTACGTATCTGCCACTTTCTCTTATGTTGATGTTCTCCAACTTTCTTTCTCCCCAGTCCAAACCCATGCTGGAAAGGGTTACAGAAGATGTGACTGATGAGAATAAAACTGGGACTACACTACTGAATCTGGAGACAGAGAGGGGGGCTTTACCTCCTTGCAGAGGGTCCAGGCTCCAGACTGAGAGCTCCTGCCCCATCCCCCACTCTCCTCTCCTTGCTCCTCTCTCTGCGTCAAAAATATCAGATATTTACTTTGATTTTCCTTTTCAAATGTGCTTGATTTTCAAGCCCACCTCGTGGGGTTCCTACCACACAGAATAATAAAAATAAGCCACAGGAATCCCAAGTCACGGAGCCAGTTTGTTGGACTCATTTAATCTTTCTCCAAGATTAACTCATTAATTTTATTTAGTTAAGAGTCACAGGAATGTTTCCCCTGCAACTATGGTGTCAAATTTTTTTTTTAAGCAAGTTGAAAAAAAAAAGCAAAGTACGCAATAAAACAAACATGCAAAATATTTTGATAAGAGGGGCGCGATCATGCTGTCTGTATCTTTCAGAATCTGAAAAACTCCTAGTGATCCAAGTTTTTGGCATTAAGGGAGATACTTAGCAGACAGGATCACGCCCCTGATTTTTAACTTTGTGGACTTAAACTCAGTGAAAGTCAGTTCACAGAGTTATTATTACTAGGCTGGAATGGACTGTCCATTTCCTGTACTGGCTTTTCATATCAGAAGGCAGAGTTGACCTTAAATCTTGTCATTTTTATTTCCCAGAAAGAAAAAATGAGAAGAATAGGCAAACAGAGAGAGTCATGGGACTTGAAGGGAAAGCCCCCAATCAAAATGTGTCTGAAATCTATGCCCTACTTTCTACCGCCAATGCTGCTCTCCTAGGGCAGTCTACTGTTACCTCTAACCGAGACTATTACTTACAATGGCCTCCTAATTTATTTTCCTGTATCCATGCTTGCCTGACTCCTGTGTGTTTTTCCCACACACAATGGCCAAGGTGATTTTCTAAAAGTTTAAATCAAATTATGTCACTCCCCTGACTAAAAGTCTATACTAATTTCCCTTGCACTTCATGTAAACCCAAAATTCTTTCTGTGAATACATGGCCCTGCTTGTCCTTGCAGGCTCAACCCACTATTTTCTAGCCCCACTAGACTTCACTTCCTTAAGTAAGATCTTTCAGGCCTCAGGACCTTTGCACATGCTGTTTCCTTTATTTAGAAAGCTTCCCTCCATCCTATTCCCTTCTTTCAAGGGACTCTCTCTTCTCCTCCCTTAGACCTCACCTTAAATGTCACTTCTTCAGGCAGAAATTTCCAGACTATTCTATTTAAACTAGGCTTCTCATTCTGGTCATTAGTCTCTGTTTTAGTCTTTACATAGTATTTATCATGATTTGGCATTATTTATTATTATTTATTTTTCCTTTTTTCTGGTTTATTTTCTGCTTCGTGCACTTGCGTGTAGAGGGCTAAAAGCATGTTTTTCTTATTCACCGTTGTATTCTTTCTGTCCAGCCGGGCAATTGGCACAAAGTAGGAACTCAACAAGTATCTGTTATATCAAGAAATACTTTATTCGGATAGGAGGTTTTTTAGAAGGCTGCATTTTCAGGACTTCCCTGGTGGTCCAGTGGCTAAGACTCCACACTCTCTATGCAGGGGGCCCAGGTTTCAATCACTGGTCAGGGAACTAAATCCCACGTGCTGCAACTAAGACCCGGCTCAGCCAAATAAATAAATATATTTTTTAAAAGACTGCATTTTCCATGAAGTAGTCTGCTTTTAAAAGTTTAATTTTATTAAACTCTATATGACATGCTGAAGTGTCTGTTAAAATCATCTAGCTATAAATTTCACTGAGATTGTTTTCATCCCCTTGTTTGTTTCTCATGTTTTCATCCGCTTGTTTCTCATGCTTTCTTGTCCTTTGTGGATTTTATGAATATGAATGTTTGCTAGAATGTAAGCATCACTTTGCCGGTTTTGTTCACTGCTGCATCTCCGGTATCTAGAACAGTGCATGGCACATAGTAGGCATTATAAATAAATAAATATATATATATATATATATATATATATATATATATAAATAAACAGATGGGACCTCGTTAAACTTCAAAGCTTTTGCACAGTGAAGGAAACCATACACAAGACGAAAAGACAACCCTCAGAATGGGAGAAAATATTTACAAATGAA
Organism: Phocoena sinus; assembly: GCF_008692025.1. Taxonomy (NCBI): domain Eukaryota; kingdom Metazoa; phylum Chordata; class Mammalia; order Artiodactyla; family Phocoenidae; genus Phocoena; species Phocoena sinus. Next base: position 75,359,816 of record NC_045767.1, read on the forward strand.
AAAACAGACAAAGGATTAATCTCCAAAATACACAAACAGCTCATGGAGCTCAATATCAAAAAAGCAAACAGTTCAATTAAAAAATGGGTGGATCTAAATAGACATTTCACCTAAGTGTGGGATTTTAAAACTAGGTAAATACAGAATTACACCAGAAAACCCATCAGGAATGAAGAATCAACTCGGAATATTTGTACAAGATTGAGATGCGTTAGGTCTGATTGGTCCTTCAGAGATTCATTCAAGGCACTCTGCCAGTGGTGCAGTAGGTTAGTGGCTGGAATAGAAATCTATTACTATTCTTAAGATTTTCTTTGTTGTTAAATTCTGGGCATGGTATAAGAAGCTAGATGGATTTCTTCCTCTTAGGACCAAGGTAAATCAGCTTATAAAAATTATTCAAGGACACCATGTCCCCAAAGAAAGGAGGAAACAAGAATAGGCATTATTTAAATCTTGCCTGGGCCATAAGCCTTGACAGTTGGCAAGCAGCCAGTGCCTGGACAAGTCCAAGTGCTTACTGTATTGATAGACGATGAGTTAGCAGTAGCAGAGGATCGCCATCACCATCACCATCACCATCACCATCACCATCATCACCATCACCATCAATATCATCATCATCACCGATGAAATCTGAGTTTTTAATCTAGGCATTTGAAAACAAGTGAAGCCTCCATACAATGTAAGCAATCGTCTGAGCTTGATATAAAGAGGTTCAAGTTACATTTGATCAGGAAATACTTTGGCTCTGTCTGCAATCAGGGTCAAAAGAAAAAAGAAAAGGGATTTACTAGATCTAGAAATGAGTTATTGGCCTAAGCAAATCTGGACTGATTTCAAAATGATAATTTATGATAAGCATTTTGCTTTTAGAATTTTATTTTTTGCCTCTATTCCCTTATTGTTTTGGTCACTGTAGGAAAAAATAGGACTGATGAGGGTAAAAACATCTAAGTACCGCAGAGTTTGATTTAGCCTAGCAATTAGATACATTTTTACAAGTGCCAATAATTGTCCCCTAAAATAAACTGTAATGCTATGAAAATGGATGTCACAGTCAAAAATTACTCATCTATTTTGAAATCTAATTCATAACATCTACTTAAATATTTACAGATTATAGTAAAAAAATAAGAGCTATTAAAATTATAAAATGTGTAAGTATAACTTATGAGGAATTTATCATTCGTGATTTAATTAAGTAGTTCATTGCAGCTGTTCAGGTTCATTCTTGAACAAAAATATCCTGCATCCAGCAATACTACTGAAAACCAAAAGTTTTATCACAACAGAGTTAGTTTTCTTTCTCCTTTTTTTTTTTCTTTTCTAAAACTGTGAAAAAAAACCCCAAGAATCTAGGAAGTTGGAAGCTTTGTAAAACGTGGTAAAAATTAACGGAAGAGTAGCAGTGCTCCATGTTCAAGACCAGAGCCTTGGAATGGGATTCATCTGTAAGTCCTGATATGGCCCATGTTGGCTCCCCAGCTTACAGCAGCTGAGCTTTAGAATCGTTGAGAATCACTGATGGGGCTTACTAAAAATATACATGGGCCTGGAACCTCAGATTGTTAAATTCTAGGTTAGACCCTGGAAATCTATAGTTCATAATGTTCCTCAGATGTATCTGCTGATCTGCCATATTAAGAAAGTGCTAGTCTAGTTCCAGGGGATTTGAGAGATAGTAGAGGAACCTGAAATGGATCCATCATCCTGTTATCCATCAAATTCAAGCGAGCTTGGAGCCTGTGTTCTGAACTAGGCAAGAGCCCTCCAGGCTAGTTCGGTCCTTACATTCCAATGTCTCAGATTCCAGTGCTGAATCCAAGGTGAATGATGATAAGGGGATTGGCAATTAGCAGGCTTGGGGTCTAGTCTTCTTTGCTTCCAACCAGCTGTGTGAAATCAATCTCACTTGCAGCATATCCATCTATAAAACGAAGGAGTTGGGCTAAATGGTCCCTAAGACGCAGACTGCAAACTGGTGGCCTCAGGCCACATCCAGCCTGCAGACTGATTTCTCTAGGACCTACATGGTGCTTGAAAATGAATGTCAATTCGTTTCCCAGTAGGGAAATCGCCCCCTTCCCCCGCCCAGATCTAGATTTTCAGTTTCTCTTGGAAAATGGGAAATTCTGGGCAACAATGAGCCCCTCATTCTTACCCAACAAGTGTTGCGTGGTAGGGTAGGTTTGTTCCTTTTTAAAGAACCTTGAGGACCTTCCCTGGTGGTCCAGTGGTAAAGAATCCACCTTACAATGTAGGGGATGCAGGTTCGATCCCTGGTCAGGGAACTAAGATTCCACATGCCGCAGGGCAACTAAGCTCGTGTGCCACAACTACTGAGCTCGCACGCCTCAACTAGAGTCCGCGTGCCACAAACTACAGAGCCCACGCGCTCTGGAGCCTGCGCGTCACAAATAGAGAAGAGAAAACCCAAACGCCACAACTAGAGAGAAGCCTGAGCGCAACAAAAGATCCCGCATGCCTCAACGAAGATCCTGCGTGCTGCAACTAGGACTCAACACGGCCAAAAATAAAATAAATAAATAATAAATAAATCTTTAAAGAAAAAGAAAAGGGCCACAAGCTCTTATATTCCAACGGTAATCACATTTCCTACCCACCAGCCTACTCATACATTTATGTTTCTGCTTGGTGCCTGCAGAGCTTGGAGCTGTTGATTCTTGCCCCAAGGTCATTCTCAAGACTAACATCCTTTGTCTCTAGATAGCATCATAAGGGTGGGTCCTTTAACCAGGCCTGTGTCTAACTGGCACCTCAGCAGCTGTTCAGTCCTCCTTAAAGTTTGAGTCAGGAAAGCAACTTCAGCTGTTCCTTTATCAGGGCCCAGGGAGTCTTTAAGAAAGAAGCAAGAGAGTAGGAGCTTGAAAGAATGTGGTGACTGCTTCTTCAGAAAGGATCCAAAAAGCTGAAGTTTCTATGTTTACAAATTCCCAAGTACAGTATACCCAAGTGGGCCTTATTTAGGCCAAATGTTTGTATCACTGGTTATGTGCTGTTCCACCAATTGCTAAACTGCCAGGTTTTTGCAAATTATAATGAAAATTGTATGGCACTGAGTCCAAAATCCTTGTACCAATATAATAATTGCTGTATGACTAGAATTACTGAAAGGAAGTGGCTTTTCTGGGAAAACAAAAGTGGGAAAAGTTCTTTTTTGCTTTTTCAGAAGCCTCTTCAGCCTGAAGGTGGGATAATTGGGGTTGAGGGACTTGGGAAATACTACTGAACTGATATAAACCTGATTGTGATTTAATCAGATCTCAGTTATTGGAGGGATTGACCTATTCAGGACATGTTTTTCACACCACTTCCTCTTAAACACCTTGCTCAAAACACCAAATGCAAAGAGTGGCCAGTGTAGATACTATTCTCAGCTTCCCCAGGCAAATTAGTGCCAAAAGCACACTCTCTATGGTCACTTGATTAAAATCAAACATTTCTTGGTTCCCAGTTATGGGCATAATTCTATGTTATAAAAGATGGATAAAATTTGAGCCCAGAAGCTAGGGTATGTTACAAATATCTATGCAAGTGACAAAAATACCCATTAGATGTTTTGAAGGATTCTACTGTTGAGAAAGGAACAACGTGCTATGGGAATGGGAGGACGGTATCATTTAGGTTGGGCCTGGAAGGCTGGGATGAATTGGATGGTGAAATGACAAGGAGCATTTAGGCAAAGAGCCTGACAATAGCACATGTGTTTGAAGAAGCTTGCATGGTCTGCTATGACTAGAATTAAAGCTTCTTGGATGATGAGAGAAATAAAAAAGCATGAGAACTGGCAAGAAATAAGGCTAAATTACAGCCAGATTGAGAAGTGTTTTGAATGTCATATTAAAGCATTGGAGCATTTTTTTTAGGTAAGAGTGATACTCATTGAGGGTTTTTGAGATAGACATTGAAATTAGCATATTTTTATTTTAGAAAAATCACTCTCTCTGCAGAGTGCAGCATGGATTGGAGAGGTGGCGTGGGGGAGAGACAAAATTATTTTGAGGTTTCTAACTTAGATTTGTTATTATTTTCTTCCTGAAATGTAAAAGGTAAAATATTTATTGATTTAGATTTTGTTCAGTGATGCGGTTTAATGTTAGCTTAATATTAGAGTAAGAGACCTCCCTGGAAATTGAATTATTTTGTTAAAATAAAGGATATATATTATTTTATTCTAATATATATATTTTTAATTGAAGTATAGTTGATTTACAATATTATATTAATTTCAGATGTACAACATAGTGATTCGGTATTTTTACAGATTATATTCCGGTAAAAGTTATTACACGAAAATGCTTATAATTCCCTGTGCTATACAGTATATCCTTGCTGCTTATCTATTTTATACATAGTAACTTGTATCTCTTAATCCCATACCCCTAATTTGTCCCTCCCGGCTTCCCTCTCCCCTTTGGTAACTACTAGTTTGTTTTCTAAGTCTGTGAGTCTGTTTCTGTTTTGCATATATGTTCATTTGTATTATTTTTTAGATTCCACATGTAAGTGATATCATACAGTATTTGTCTTTCTCTGTCTGACTTGTTTCACTAAGCATAATATTCTCTAGGTCCATCCATGCTGCTGCAACTGGCAGAATTTCATTCTTTTTTATGGCTAGTATTCCATGGTATATGTACACCACCTCTTCTTTATCCATTCATCTGTTGATTGTCACTTAGTTTGCTTCCATATCTTGGCTACTGTAAATAGTGCTGCTATGAACACTGGGGTGCATGTATCTTTTCAAATTAGTGTTTTTGTCTTTTTCTGGATATATACCCAGACGTGGGATTGCTGGATCATATGGTAGTTCTATTTTTAGTGTTTTGAGGAATCTCCATGCTGTTTTCCATAGTGGCTGTATCAATTTACATATTCTAATATACTCTTTCATTAAAAAGTAGTGTAACTAAAAAAAATAACCACAATTCATTTATTTAAGGATTTCCCCCTCCTCTTTATGAATTTCCTAGGGTCTTTTCTTCTTCCTCCCCTTTTTCTTTTTCACCGATTCTAAGCAATTTTGCAGTACTTTGGAGTATAAAGTCTGGGCATTGAACCAGGGATGGTAATGTTTCAGATACAGGTTAGGGGTCTGAATGATCTTCGAGATCCCTGTTCTCTCCTGCTACAGATAGCTGAGAGTGTGATAAGACATATGGGATGGAAACTATCAAGTCAAATATGGAAATAAGCCAATAAATAAGAAATCTAATCATGACAACAAGTAGGAACGCAAAAGAAACATAACCCACTGAGAAGGAGAAAAAACATAACACACATACTAATATTTCTAGTATGTTTTACATTGGTCCATTAAATATGGAACCTGTTTCAGCCTCATGGAAAATGGGTGATTTTCAGTAGAGTCCGCCAATGAGAGGCCTTTGGGGATTTTGAAGGAAAAAGGAAGGCCTTACGTATAAAATACAATTACAACCATGTGAAGTATCTTCTTGCTGGGTCTGGTACTATTGAACTGCACTGAAACATAATTAAAAGTTCAATTCTTGTAAAATATGGGAAATGACAGCTGATAAGGACTATAAGGCTGTTTCCTGAATTTCATATAACTTGGGAAATATTCTGCCCACTGAGATGCAAGGCTGAAGAAAAATTCCATAGAATGAGGAAAGGCCGAACTTAATATTTCATTATTTTGCTATTACTTTTATTATTTTGGAGAACTATTCACAAACTGCTTTGTGAGTATTTTCATTAAATATAATTATTGCTAATTATAAATCCATACTATCTTCATAAAAACAATACAATCTCAGACCGTTTTAGTTGAAAAGAGGACAAAGAACAGTAAGCACACTCACAGAGTTCACACTTTGAGCAAAGCGAAGTCACCTGCCTCCAAGTTCCTACAGGGTTCCAGTGATGGACACAAGGGCCCTATGCAATTCTCTGTTATGTAATCTTAAAATCCACTGCTAATCCAAGATTATCTGCTCCCTTCCCACCAATACACCATGGCCAAGGTTAGGGCCTCCAAAGTCAGACAGGTTTGGGTTGCAGAGCTGCTCTGTTGCTTACCAGCTGTGTGGTCTAGAGTAAGTTAGCTAACTGTCCCATGCCTCAGTTTCCAAATCTGTAAAATGAAGACAATAATCTCTTAGGGTGGTTTTGAGTGTTAAATGAGAAAATTCATCTAAAGCAGGGTTTATCCACCTTGGCACTGTTGACATTTGGGGCTGGATAATTCTTTGTTGTGGGCCAGTGGTCCTGTGCGCTTTCAAATGGTTAGCAGCATCCCTGGCCTCCATCCACTAAATGCCAATATCCTCTCTGTGCTCCCCTCTCCCCCAGACGTGACAATTAAAAATATCTCCAGGCATTTCCAGTGTCCCCTGGTGGGCAAAACCGCCTCCCTCCCCTCAACTAATGATTTTAATAGGATACTCGGCACATAGTGTGTGCTCAGAATACATTAGTTATTATTATCATTTTGTATTGTCGTTAAGGAGCAATCTCTTTGTTTCTTTCTTTGGCCTTGATGAGAAGGTGCAGACAAATGGTCAAATGCATGGAGTAGGAAAGGATGAGCCACAAACCGTATCATCAGTTTCTGACAGTTTTGTTAAACATTGTGATTTCTTTTTTTTTTTTTTTTTTTTTTCTGCCACTAAGGAGAAGATGGTGACCCAACCCTTGGATCCTTCCTGATATTTTCAGATTTTACCAGGCTCCGCAGATGCCCGAATAAAGAGAATGTTGTCACATTACCAAGCCTGCTGCGCAGAAAAGGGAAGATGATAATATGATTAAATCACTTGCCCGCTATTCTACAAGTTGAGCCAAGCCATCTGCAAATGTAATTTCCATGCATTTCTTCACCTCTCACCTTCCACCACCGCTATTACTTAACCCATTGACCCAGATAGCTGCTTATTAACATTTAACACATGTTGAAATGTTAGTGGGCTTTGAACAAAACGTGAACAAGTTTCTGACTTGCTTTTAGCTCTTTGCCCTTGAACCATTACATGAGTAATTCTTAACACCCCTGCTCTGCCATTGCTATAAACATGGCTAGTATTTTTTTTTAAGATGAGAATGAACAATTTATGAAAAGAGTTGCCACCCCCCTGGCATGTAAGCTTTCATTCATTTACTGAATGTTGATGAGCCCCTATTATGCTGGACATTGTGTGCTAAGGTCTCAATGAGCGGACATGGTGGTGGTTTTCTAGTTGCTGTGGTAGGGGAAGCAGGGGAGGGGGGTCCTGGGAGACACAGACAGGTAAATGGGTCATTATAATACATCATAATACAGAGTGAAAAGTGCTAAGACACAGAAGGTGTGTCATCCAACTGAAACACATAGTTGGGCCCCTAACTCAGTCTTCAGGGGTTAGACAAGTTGCCTCTATTCAAACACAAATAAAAAGAAAATTATCCCCACTTCCCTCATAAATAAATAAGTAAGTAAGTAAATCAATAAATTAATCAAGTAAGCAAGTAAGTCACACTGATGATAAAAATACAAAGCTCTGGGGAATTTCCTGGAGGTCCAGTGGTTAAGACACTGCATTTTCACTGCCAGCCCGAGTTCAATCCCTGGTCAGGGGAACTAAGATCCCACAAGCCTCACGGTGCAGCCAAAAAGAAAAAAAAAATACAAAAACTTTGTCTGACTTACTTCACTTAGTACGATAATCTCTAGGTCCATTCAGAAACTAACACAACATTGTAAATCAACTATACTTAAAAAGAAAAAAACCAAAATAACCTCAATCAAGGGGGAACCTGAATGTTGGTGACATCTGAAGTGTGTAGCCCTGGGATATGCAAAATGCAAAAGTATTTGAGTATAGGAATATTTACTATTTATTAAACATAAATATTTCTTAATTCCTAAGTTCCTTCCAGAAACCATTTGATGCAGCTAAATTTGGCAAATAGCAACTTATTTTTTATTTTTTACATGATAAAAGTAATACATGAATTTACTTGAATAAAAGTTCAAAGAGTACAGAAAGAAGCCAACTCCCTTACTTCCTTCCCCCTTCTCCAAAGCTACCTTCCTTGCCTAACATGAACAGTTAACAGTTTGATGTGTATCCTTTCAGAAATGTAGTTCCATATTAGGTGGAACCATGCAAAATTGCTGCTTCCGTTGGTCAAAAATGGTCAAATTATCCGTACCTTCGTAGGATTCCACCTAATATTTAACATGATTTGAGTCATCTTACACGTATTACTCTGTGACCTCCCTTTTTCTTCAACAGCATATCTTTATAAACTCTATGTGAATAAACAGAGGTCAACCTTATTTCTTTGTCACATAACATCTCTAAAAGGATTATGTAAAAATCTTGAGATGACAGATTAAGGCTGATGATGGTAGAGCTGCTGGAAAAGTTACTCATCATTTGCTACCATTTGAAAAATAAACTGCTCGCCTGAGGTCAGCCTGACCAGAGCCCCCGTGCTTTCCAAGGGACCCAGTGTGCATGGTTAAGAAGCTTTTCAGTTTGCAAACAAAAGAACGGCCCATCCCCTCCCCTGTGCCGGGCTGGCTCTTGCTGCCTCATGTAATTTACCTTTCAGCCATCCAGCGTTTTCCGACTGCACTGTGCTGGGCTCCAGGCTGTCTGGGAGAGAGGCTGGCTGGCTCCAAGACCCAGAGCCCGTAGTCTGAAACTCAGACTAAGTTTTTGTGTTAACAACAAATGTTAACTTGGTTTCTGATGACTGCCGGACTCTTAGGCTAGTAGCTGATCCTCCTAGATTGTTGTCTAGTATAATTTTTCATAATTGCTATTTTTCATAATAATGCCCTCAGAGGGCAATTTGAGTGGAAGCAGCCTTGGATTTATGATCAGAAAACTTGCCTTTAAATGTCTGCTCCATTGTTTATTAAAATGGATAGACTTCGGCTAAATCACTTCTCCTCACTGAACCACAGTTCATTTTAATAGCTATAAAATTAAGATAGTAAAAAAGATCTCTCATTTATTGGGTGCTTACTATATGCCAGGCATGGCTTTTAGCACTTTGCATATATTAACTCACAGCCGTGTGAGGTGGCTCTGGCCCTATTTTTACCCCATTTTACAGATGAGGAGACTGAGGTGCTGAGGTTAAATAACTTGCTCAGAGTCACATAGCCAGGGAGTGACAGGAATGAAAGCCAGAGGTGCAATGTTTGAAGAAGCTAAAAGAATATGAGCGGTTTTACCATCTCTTCTTGGCCACCAGCACAAAGAGTTGGTGGGGTTTTATTCCTTTCAGTTATTGCCCCCAAATCAGAGAATCATCAACATTTTGGAGCAGGATGGAACCTCAGAGACTGTCAAGGGTAAACCTCTCAGGTTAAGGGAGAAAGATGCTGGGCCCAGAGCATTTAGGAGACTTGGGCTCAAGCTTGCTGCTGAGTTTGTTGGCAATCTGTAAATCTTCTTTGGAGAAATGTCTATTTAGGTCTTCTGCCCATTTTTGGATTGGGTTGTTTGTTTTTTTGTTATTGAACTGCATGAGCTGCTTGTAAATTTTGGAGATTAATCTTTTGTCAGTTGCTTCATTTGCAAATATTTTCTCCCATTCTGAGGGTTGTCTTTTGGTCTTGTTTATGGTTTCCTTTGCTGTGCAAAAGCTTTGAAGTTTCATTAGGTCCCATTTGTTTATTTTTGTTTTTATTTCCATTTCTCTAGGAGGTGGGTCAAAAAGGATCTTGCTGTGATTTATGTCATAGAGTGTTCTGCCTATGTTTTCCTCTAAGAGTTTGATAGTGTTTGGCCTTACATTTATGTCTTTAATCCATTTTGAGTTTATTTTTGTGTATGGTGTTAGGGAGTGTTCTAATTTCATTCATTTACATGTAGCTGTCCAGTATTCCCAGCACCACTTATTGAAGAGGCTGTCTTTTCTCCACTGTATATTCTTGCCTCCTTTATCAAAGATAAGGTGACCATATGTATACAGATTGCCAACAAACACATGAAAGAATGCTCAACATCATTAATCATTAGAGAAATGCACATCAAAACTACAATGAGATATCATCTCACACCAGTCAGAATGGCCATCATCAAAAAATCTAGAAACAATAAATGCTGGAGAGGGTGTGGAGAAAAGGGAACACTCTTGCAATGCTGGTGGGAATGTAAATTGATACAGCCACTATGGAGAACAGTATGGAGGTTCCTTAAAAAACTACAAATAGAACTACCATACGACTCAGCAATCCCACTACTGGGCATATACCCCGAGAAAACCATAATTCAAAAAGAGTCATGTACCAAAATGTTCATTGCAGCTCTATTTACAATAGCCAGGACATGGAAGCAACCTAAGTGTCCATCAACAGATGAATGGATAAAGAAGATGTGGCACATATATACAATGGAATATTACTCAGCCATAAAAAGAAACGAAATTGAGTTATTTGCAGTGAGGTGGATGGACCTAGAGTCTGTCATACAGAGTGAAGTACGTCAGAAAGAGAAAAACAAATACTGTATGTTAACACATATATATGGAATCTAAGAGAAAAAAAAAAAATGGTCATGAAGTACCTAGGGGCAAGATGGGAATAAAGACACAGACCTACTAGAGCATGGACTTGAGGATACGGGGAGGCGGAAGGGTAAGCTGGGACATAGTGAGAGAGTGTCATGGACATATATACACTACCAAATGTAAAATAGATAGCTAGTGGGAAGCAGCCGCATAGCACAGGGAGATCAGCTCAGTGCTTTGTGACCTAGAGGGGTGGGATAGGGAGGGTGGGAGGGAGGGAGACACAAGAGGGAAGACACATGGGAACATATGTATATGTATAGCTGATTCACTTTGTTATAAAGCAGAAACTAACACACCATTGTAAGGCAATTATACTCCAATAAAGACGTTTAAAAATAAAAATCTTGCTGATGAGCCTTGGAGGCATTAATCTTGCTGCCCACTGCCCTCAGCCATTCCTGTGGTTCATCAACCACTTGGCCAATCTGGCTTTGTCTGTATTCCCATCCACTCCCCACCTCCCAGTGCCCACTGGGTAATTTTGAAGGGACTCTCAGACATCATACATTTCATGATAAATAGTTTAGTATATATCTAAACTATAAGGACTCAATTTTTTTAAAAAATTTTTTTAATACATTAATTTACTTATTTATTTATTTTTGGCTGCGTTGGGTCTTCATTGCTGCGCGCAGGCTTTCTCTAGTTGTGGCGAGTGGGGGCTACTCTTCATTGCCGTGGGTGCCTTCTCATTGCGGTGGCTTCTCTTTTTGCGGAGCACGGGCTCTAGGCGCGTGGGTGGCACGCGGGCTCAGTGGTTGTGGCTCACGGGCTCTAGAGCGCAGGCTCAGTAGTTGTGGCACATGGGCTTAGTTGCTCCGTGGCATGTGGGATCTTCCCAGACCAGGACTCGAACCCGTGTCCCGTGCATTGGCAGGGGAAGTCCCAATTTCAAAAAATATTTATTGAAGTATAGTTGATTTACAATATTGTGTACAGCATAGTGATTTGGGGTTTCTTTCTTTTCTTTTCTTTTTTTTTGCAGTTATATTCCTTTAAAGGTTATTGTAATATGTTGGGTATAATTCCCTGTGCTATTCAGTAAATCTTTGTTGCTTATCTAGTTTAAGTATAGTAGTTTGTATCTGTTAATCCCATATCCCTAATTTATCCCACCTCCTTTTCCCCTTTGGTAGCCATAAGTTTGTTTTCTATGTCTGTGTGTCCTTTTCTGTTTTGCATATAGATTTATTTGTATTATTTTTTAGATTTCAAATGTAAGTGATATCATATACTATTTGTCTTTCTCTGAGTTATTTCACCAAGCATAATATTCTCTAGGTCCATCCATGTTGCTGCAGATGGCAATATTTCATTCTTTTTTATGGCTGAGTAAGGACTCTATTTAAAAAATATATATATATATATATATTTATTTATTTGGCTGCACCAGGTCTTAGTTGCAGCATGTGGACTCTTAGTTGCAGCATGCATGTGGGATCTAGTTCCCTGACCAGGGATCGAACCCTGGGGCCCTTGCATTGGGAGAGCGGAGTCTTAGCCGCTGGACCACCAGGGAAGTCCCAGGACTCTATTTTTAATATTAGCACAATGCTATTACCTTAAAAAAATAATAATCTCATCAAACAACTTGTCAGTGTTCAAATTGCTTGCCCCATTTAACGCACATTTTTTTAACAGTTAGTTTGCAGCAAGCAAGTTTTGAACTTTCAACAAGTACAAGACACTGTGGAAGACACAGAGATGGTGAGAAACAATCCCCACCCTTTGGTTCTGAACAGTTGAGGATGAAGTTGAAAACCTATTATCAACGTGAAACAAACATGCACTCTGTGCAGAGGGAAGCAGTACAGGATGGATGTTTGTTCATTGGCTGCCTGGGTTCAAGCTTACCTCCACCACTTACTAATCAGGCGACTGTAACTAAGTCACTTGACCTATCGGTGCCTTCCTCTCATCTGTAAAATGGGGTGAATGACAGACTGACCTCTAAAGGTTGTTTGGAAAAGAAATGTGTTAATACAAACACTTCAATCAGCACATGAAACATCGTAATTACTCAATAAACATTATCTATTATTATTATATCCTGGAATGGTTATGACCCATTAATAAGTCTTAAAGGCATTTTATAGTAGAAAGGTGGGCAGTTCTGGTTATTATGGCATGAATAATTACAATACACAATAATAATTAGTATGTATGAGGGTGATGATGATGATGATTTTGGCCAGGACTGATTTTTTTTAATGTGCAAGTCAATGAAAATTAATTGACTTTAGGGGCTTCCCTGGTGGTGCAGTGGTTGAGAATCCGCATGCTGATGCAGGGGACACAGGCTCGAGCCCTGGTCCGGGAAGATCCCACATGCCGCGGAGCAACTGAGCCCGTGCGCCACAGCTACTGAGCCTGCACTCTAGAGCCCACGAGCCACAACTACTGAAGCCTGTGCACCTACAGCCACAACAAGAGAAGCCACTGCAATGAGAAGCCTGCGCACCGCAACGAAGACCCAATGCAGCCAAAAATAAATAAATAAAATAAATAAATGTATTTTAAAAAATTAATTGACTTTGTCAATCGCAATTTGCAAGTGCTTTTGAACTTGCATCCTCTCTCTCTCTCTCCCCCTCTCTGGGTTCACACCTCCTTCAAGCTGAGGGCTGAAGGACTCAATCCCTGCAGACACATGTCCAAGGCGTTTCTGTCTTAAAGGGCCCAAGGGATAGAAGGGATCTGATTCCTAATTGAAATGAGGTGGCTGCCAAGAGGTTGCTATAATCTTTATGCTCAGGATAACTATTCATCCTGGAGGGTTTGGTTTATGTCTGTTGTCCCCTTTCACTCCCCAAAGTGTCTCAGACCCCTTCCTCATGCTCGTCCCTACCCCTTCCTGCCCTGTATATACCCTCATCTCCACGGACACTTTAACCACTGAAGACCTGAGGACAAGCCATGAGCAGAGCTACTCTGTCACTGGAAATGGTTTCTGCTACAGCACTGGTGTGACAAGGGCCATGCTCGCATTACTATCCCTTCAATTGTGGAAATAGTTCCTATCAATCAAGAATGAGGGGACTTCCCTGGCGGTCCAGTGGTTACGACTCTGCACTTCCACTGCTGGGGGCACGGGTTCGATTCCTGGTTGGGAACTAAGATCCCGCATGCTGTGTGGCAGGGACAAAAAAAAAACAAGAAAGAATGAGGGGAGTTTGGGATTAATACATATACACTACTATATATAAAATAGGTAAACAACAAAGGACCTACTGTGTAGCACAGGGAACTATACTCCATATCCTGTAATAATATATAATGGAAAAGAATCTGAAAAAAGAATATATATATGTATAACTGAATCACTTTGCTGTACACTTGAAACTAACACAACATTACAAATTAACTATACTTCAATTTAAAAAACAAAGAATGAGGGGTGGGTCCCTAATCTGAGATTATTTAGTTGCAAATTTCAAGAACTGTAAGTAGATTAAACCATTCTGCTCCCTCCCTCCCTCACCAATCAGGAGACCTGATTTACATGTACTCGTTTTTGTGTGTGTTAAATACATTTTTCCTCCCAGTATTTTCCTGACCATTTAATACTTTTAATCGTAAAGCAAGTTTTTCTTCCTTCCTTACTCCTGCAATGTGACTTCTTTATCAGATCCTAAGGAAAACGTCAAAAGGTGAAAAGATCATGGCATTCAGTATGAGATTATGACAGATTTGGATTATACACATTTATGACAATAATAATTCCAGAAAAAGAAGCTGGATTTCATGGAGACTGAATAAGCCCTGGTAAAATAAAAATTATAGGAAAAGACACCCAGTTGCATAGTTCATCCATAATTCCATCTTGCAGACATTCGGTGACTACTGTGTGCATCATGGCTTCGTTTTGGGCAAGCCCTTCAGTGAGATCCACAGTTGAATTACAGCAGTTTCCTCAAAGAATGTATTATTTAGTGGAGAGAGGCTGTGACAAGGTTACGAATAATTCTAATAAAAGGCAATGAAAGATATATGACTTTAAGAGATGCCTGAACAATGTGCTGTGGGGAACACAAATGTGACTCTGAAGTTAGAAATACTCCTAATTCTGGGAAGTAGCATGGATTTAGATAAGAGGCCCTATTGAGTTGTTTTCTGTTTATTCATTTTTGTACAGGGCCCCAGGAGGAGCAAGTGCCGTTAAGTATGATAAAGTAATCTTTTAGTGTCATCTTTTAAGTACTAAAAAAATATATATGTACACATATTTAAGTATTAAATATTAAGTACTAAAATATATGAATATGTATATATTTATATTTACATATAAATGACTCTAGGATTTTAAAACTGACACCTCCCACCCCCCTGCAACTTTTCCCATTTCTCACTGGACTCCTCCCTTCTGTTTTCTAATGTTAATTCCTCCATCTTGACTTTAGATTCTGTCTTTTGTTTTGTTCTGTTTTGCTTTGTTTTTTGTTTTTGCCACGCTGCCCAGTTTCGGGATCTTAGTTCCCAACCAGGGATCTAACCCGGAAGACAGTGAAAGCACTGAGTCCTAACCACTGGACCACCAGGGAATTCCCTAGATTCTGTTTTCATCTCCCCTTCTCAATCATCCTCCCCCACCAGCTGGATCTTCCAAATCTCCCTCTTCTGGTGTTTTTACCTCAGCCTACAAACTGCTCAAGGCTTCCCAATCTCCCTTTGATCCCTTACCCCATCCCCTCCTTTTTCATACCATTCAATTTCTTGAAAACGTACCAAGCAATAAATCTTCGATCCATCCCATCACCTCTAACGTACTGCTCAACCCACTGCAGCCTGAACCCTGGCGTCACAAACTCTGTCTGTGTGTCTGGGTGTGTGTCTGAGCGTAAGAGTATAGATTTAGTCACCAATGACCTCTAGGTTAACTAGGGAGGGGAGTTATCACAGGAATTAAGTGCAGGAGCTATGGAGTCAGCCTCCAAGAGTTCGAATCCTGGTGTAAGTTTAGTGCAAGTTACTTAACTTCCTTGAGCTTCAGTTTCCTCAGCTGTAAAGTAGGGGAGACCGAGAGTACCTACCTGGTAGAGTTATTGTGAGGGTGAAACGGGCTAGTTTATGTAAATAATTTGGAGCTGGCTGAGCGTTGCCAGTTCTTATTATGATAACAAACTGACTGCTGTTTTTCTGTCTTTATCTTATTTGACTTCCCTAAGAGACAGGCAACACCTGAACACTCCCACTCTCCTGAAATCTTCTTGAGCTACAGCCCTCTCTGTGTTTGCCTTTCTGACCCTTGCTTATCAGGATCCTCTGTGGGGTCCTCTTTTTCTGTTTGTCCCTTAAATGTGGGTGCTTCCCTAGGTGCTGACATCAGCCCTCTGTTTTCCTCAAGGGGGACACTCCATCTGAGGTGACCTCATCCAAACCCTCGGCTGCAGCCACCTCCCTATGGCCTGGCCTGTGCTGAGCTCCAGGCCTGGGTGTCTAGCTTGCATGACATCCACGAGCACCTCAAAGCCACCAGGCTCAACTCCACATCCTTCACTTTCCATTAAAAACCTGCTCCTCTGTCTTGCTGGAAGGAAGCACGTTGGAGCTGACATCAGAAATGGGTCTCTCTTTCCACTCATCTTCCACAGTACTGTTGGGGATCGAGGCCTACAGGTCTGCTCAGCATCTCTCTTTTTCACCCCCTCTCACCATTCTCACCTCCACAAACTTAATCCAGTTTACCACTCCTCCTGTGGATCACCACAATAGGCTCCTATTTTCTCAAGTCTGGGCCCCTTTCCATACATCCTTCACTGAGTCTTCCCACTATCTTTTCAAAATGTTAACCTTATCACATCTGGCCCCAGAGTAAAGTCCTTTAGTGACTCTTCATAGCTTCACCCTTCATCAGAGGATGAAGTTCATGATTCCTGGCATGAATAGCTCTTGTTTATCTCTGTCTCGACTCTTCCCTCCCTGTGAGGCCCCGCTTCCTAGCTGTGCTGCACCACTCGTGGTTCACATGCCTCACGCTGGTTCTTGCCTCTAGCCCTTCGCATGCGTGTTTCCTACCTCTCCCTGTTTTGCCTTCCTGTCCTCTGGATGCCTCAGAATCTGCCATCTCTTTGGGGGAGCTTCATGAGGCCACTGTACAACATGATCGAGGTGCTCTTCTGTGTTCAAACATCACCCTGTGCAGAGCTCTGTTAGAGCACCTGTAACCAATTTGACCCCCTTATGTGTCTCTCTTCTTTCTCTGTAAATCCCATGAAGACAGCATCTCTGTCTTGTCTAACTCTGCATTCCCAGCACCAAATAGAGCACATCTGGCACACAGAAGGTGTTCAATCGATACTGAGTGAAAGCTTGAACTAAGAACATACATTATCTTTTTTCATCCTCGCAAACTGTGAGGGTTATCATTAGTACAGAGTCTACTAGTAAGGATCATATACTCATTTCTCCCATTTGATGGACAAAAGACTTTCAAATCGTCACTGGAAAAACAAGGTCTATTAAGGAGCAAACGTGAAAAGGATTATTCCCTCGATGTAGCAATTCCACCTCTAGGAATCTATCCTAAATAGTTAATAGGAGGCAGGGAAGTTTTATTCACCAAGATCTTCATCACTAAGTAATTTACGATAGAAGAAAACTGGAAAAAAATAGAGAAATGATTAAACATCCAGAATTATGGTATATAAATAGGACCGACAACATTATATTAGCATTATATAGTATGTTTCCAAAGAATTTTTAATGATTTGGGACAATGCTTGTGTTATGATTAGTGAAAAAGCTAGAAAGAAAATTAGCAAATATTGTAAAATCAAATCATATAATGAAAAAAAAAAACCCTTAGAATAGGCAGAGAAAAAAGATTTGAAAGAAACACACCAGGGACTTCGCTGGTTGGGAGTCTGCCTGCCAATGCAGGGAGGGGGTTTGAGCCCTGGTCTGGGAGGCTCCCACATGATGCGCCCGTGCGCCACAGCTACTGGAACTGCATTCTGGAGCCCTTGAGCCACAGCTACTGAGACCACGTGCCACAGCTGCTGAGGCCCGAGTGCCTAGAGCCCATGCTTCTGCGTACCGCAATGAAGAGTGGCCCTCGCTCACTGCAATTAGAAAGGGCCTGTGAGCAGCAACGAAGACCCAACATAACGAAAGAAAGAAAGAAAGAAAGAAAGGAAGAAAGGAAGAAAGAAAGAATTGCTTTGCTTGGCTCTGTAAAAAAAAAAAAAAAGGAACATACCAAAATGAACTCTTCAGTAATTATACCTTGGGTGATTTTTGTTTTGTTTTGTTCATTATAATTTTTGGTATTTTCTAAATTTTCTACAATAAGCATCTTTACTTTTAGAATCAGAAATATAAAAAATCTTCAAATTACAGATCTGGGCTGTGTGAGACTATACTGAACATTTTTGGTTCTCTTTGTGAAGCATCATTCCTCCTTCTTCTGTTGAGAGGACCTCGGTTTTTCTTTGAGAACACAGTCCTCTCCATTCCCTCGTGATGTGGATGAAGTGGGCCCCCAACCCAAGCTCCAGGGATGGGCATGTGACCCAGGCCTGGCCCATCCTCATGTTCCATCTGTTTGGCTTCAGTGACTGGTTCTAGATGGGCATGTGACTTAAGCCAAATCAGTGCTTCTGCAGGAGATGTTCCTGAGGGCAGAAAAGCTCTGCTTGCATTGGTACTAATGAGCTGTAAGTCTAGAGCTGCATATGAGATCAGGGAAGCAATACAGGAAAGCATTGCTGAAGGATGGAGATGAAAAAGAATGCATGTGTGTTCACACACACACACAAACACACACACACCCCACCTTCGAGTCTGATGACTTTGAGCTCTTAGATCTAGGCAAGTCTGGGACATTATCACCCCTTGACTTTCCAGTTATCTAGGCTAATACATTTTAGGTTTCTTTGTTTGCATAAACTAGTTTGCAACTTCTACAAGTTGCAATCAAGAGCTCTCATTAATACAGTTACGAAAACAATAAAAATACATAAAGTATAATCCATGAAAGGGTCCAGGGCCAATCACAAAACAGAGTACAGAACTGATCCCACAAATCGTACCTGAGATATAAAACATTTCCATTATTGTAAATGTTTCTACTGGACGTGATCTAAAGTATAGTTCATTCCCCTGGAAGTTCGCTCATAGCACCTTCTATATGCCTCCTTTTAGTACACAGCTGGCAGGGGGTACTATTAAAAATAGCTAATAACCCTAAAGCCACAAGGACTGGAAGCTCTCTGTTGTGCCTGTCAGTAAACCTTTAATTGCTGGATCTGGGGAGATTTGGGGTATCTCAAGGGAGGAGTTGGAGTGAGAGGGTACTAAGGTGTTTAGGGAGGTAGGTTTTCTTCCAATCAGTACAGAAAGATTTCAATATTCTACCAACCGATATGGCCAGCCTGGGTATGTACAGGCTGAACACGAGCCCTGTTAACAGATATTATAGTTTCTTATTTGGGTATCTGTTTTTCCTCCTGGAACAAGAATCCCTCTAGGTAGAGACTCTGTCTCACTGATTTTTGTATCGTATGCCTACCTAGGTGCTCATAGGTGTTTTTGAATGGTGAACATGAATGATAGTCCAGCATTGTATAATTCCCTATTGTTTTTTATTTTTTTTCTGATAGACGTTTCCTGCCTAGAATTAAATTGCAATATGGTCTCTTTTCAGCCACTCTTCTGAAGACTTGTTATCCTCTCCAATATCAGTTGATTGAAGAAGAAAATTGTAAATTTTCTTTCAGGCAAAATGTTGATATTTTTAACACATAGTGATTTTTTCCCCCACTACAAATTATTTTAGAAATAAATCAAGATCCTAGAAACTTATGATTGCTTTGCATGGTAGCTTTTATCTCTGTCATTATAAGAAGATGTGGTCTGATGGCCCTGAGCACAGAGCCCTTTAAATTTCAGTTCTCCCACAGCTGTGTGCCTTGAACCATTTGCTAGGACATTGGGGTGTGGGTTCCCTCACTTGACTGTAAGAACTGTGGCAGGACCCACACCTGTCTGTGAACAATGGTCCTCCCAGTGCCTAGCCCATCCTCGTTCACAGTAGACACTTAGATGCTTATTGAATGAATAAATAAAAACATTTAAAGAGAGGCGATCATATATATTGATGAAGTAGTGATAATTTTTAAGTGATTAGCTTTTTTAAAAAATTTATTTATTTTATTTATTTATATTTGGCTGCGTTGGGTTTTCGTGGCTATGCGCGGGCTTTCTAGTTGTGGCAAGCGGGGGCTACTCTTCTTGTGGTGCGCAGGCTTCTCATTGCAGTGGCTTCTCTTATTGCAGAGCAGGGGCTCTAGGCGCGCGTGCTTCAGTAGTTGTGGTTAGTGGGCTCTAGAGCGCAGGCTCAGTAGTTGTGGCGCATGGGCTTAGTTCCTCCGCAGCATGTGGGATTTTCCCTCCAAGTGATTAGCTTTAAAAGTCACTTTTCTTAAACCAATTTAGGTCCTATCAACATCGAACAGGTGAGCTTTCAATATTAAATAAAGGGGGTGGCAGAGAATTGGTTAACTATAAATTTTGGCTGCTACTTTAGAGAAGAGTCTAGGTGTATCTAAATTATTCCATAGCTTTTTCTTACGGGCACTTCCCATTTCTTTTCCATTCTGAAGCTTTCTGGAGAGGTGTTTACTGATTTATTAGAATGCACAGGGAAAGCTCATCATACCTGGGGTCAGTCTTATAATGACTGGGTCTCCCCTCTTTTAGCTGTGTGATCTCGGGCTACTTTTAGAATTGAAATAATATACATATCTGTTCCGCGACCTCACAGAGCTGTTACTGTGAGCATGAAATAGCATTCAGCCTAAGGAGGAACTATAAAACCCTATACAGATACTGTTGTTTCCTTGGGTAAAGCACTTCCTAGGCCGTGAAACTTGGCTTAAGAGGATCATTTTACTATTGTTTTGCCTTGGTACAGGCTAGGGCAGCTAAGAACACAAGAATCCCCGCCCCTGTAACTGTCGTCTGATAGAGAGGCAGAGAAACCCTACAGAAAAAAAAAAAAAAAAAAAAAGGCGCCCAGAGGGCTTCCAGAACAACGACTTTGGCGCAAATGGATTTAAAAACTCGGGTTCCCAGAGTAAACTTCTCAAGGCCCCTTCCCACCCCAAAGCCCCAGTCTCCAGAAAAGTCTCAGCAGGGGCTTGTTGGACAGAGGCCACACCGACCAATAGAAACCAACTGTGATCTTACAGGTTGAGGAGCAGGTGGAGAAACAGAGCATTAATAATTACCCACGCCTGGGCTCAGCTTTTTACCGCGGCGCCTGGCGCCACGCTTGATCCCCCTCGAATAACAGGAATAGAGAAGAATGTCGGGGCCCAATCCCATCGCCCCCCCTCCCCCCCGTTCCTGTCCCCCGCACCACCTTCCACCACTAGCGGCGTCCAGCCTCTTCCCTTGGGAGCGTGCTCGAGGGGCGGAGGCGGACCTTTATTGTCTGGGGAGCACCTGCCAGGTGGCGGGCCGGTCCCCTGATGTGCGCGTGGTGCCCAGCTTCACAAAGCGCGTGGGCAGCGCCACTCTCGTCCGGGAACCGCCTCTGGCAGCCCTACTATATCACAGGAGAGAAGAGGTGGAGAGATGAAGGGGCTCTGGGGTCAGGAGCGGGCGGCGAGGGCTGGTGTGCCCGCTCCCTACCCGCGGGCTCGGTCCCCCGGGATCAGCTAGTCGAAGGAGCAGGGGTCAGACGCCGCAGCCAGGGAGCAAGACCCTGGAGTGGGGGAGGGAGGGAGGGGAGGCGAGGAGGGGCGCGGAGAAGGGGCGTGGCCGGCACGCAGTGGGAGGGCGCTGGGAGGAGGGGCCGCTGCTCGGCGCTCGCAGCTGTGGGGGCCCGGCTTTGCCGCGCTCAGTGCACTTGGGCGAGAGCAGGAACGTGGAACGTAGCTCCGCTCCCAGCGCAGCCACCGCGATGAGAGGCGCTCGCGGCGCCTGGGATTTCCTCTTCGTCCTGGTGCTCCTGCTCCGCGTCCAGACAGGTGGGAGGGCGCTGCGGGCACCCGGACCGCGTCCCCCGGCTCACCCTGTGCCCGCCTAGGGCCCGAACACGTTGGGGTGTGTCGGGAGAGGTGGTTGCCGGCCCTCTGGTGCCGGGGCATTTCAGCCTCCGGGAAGATTTGGGGCGGCCCTGGGACTCTCCTGCGTCCTGCCCTGCTCACCTGCGCAGGGAGCCCCCCTGTCGCTGGTGGTGGGCGCGCTGAGCGGGGGGTCTTCCGGGAATGGGGGCGGCGAGGGGGGCTTAGGCTGAGCGAGGTGAGGCTGAGGGCAGCGGGTTGCGTGCGAGTTTGGGGATGCTTTTGTGCGGAGGGTGAGCGGGCGCAGAGGTGGGCGGCGAGGTGGTTCGCATGCAGCGCGTTAATCTCCGCCGGGCGAGGCGCGACCGCTGCTTCCTTTTGTTAAAAGTTGTGCGTGTGTGACCGGCGCACCGGAGGACCGGCCCGCAGGTTCTCAGCCGCGCGGAGGGCGAAGTTGGACGAGAGCCTTTTCTTTGCTCTGCGGCGGCAGCTTTCCAAACCGCGGCGCTCTTTGTGCCCCAGAGCAGGGGACGGACCCGCTGCCTCTTCTGCTCCAGGCGCCATCCTGGACCCGAGTCGAAGACTGCGTTGTCCTCGGGTCCTCCGGTTATGCCTTTTGCACGGGGAGCGTGCCGCGTGCGGCTCTGTGTCCGCGAACCTGGAGGTGCGGCTCCGGAGACAACTTGGGTAGGGCGTGTGGAAAGCAGCCGCTAGGTTGCAGACTTTTTGCTTTTGTAGATTCTGTGCCCGAGGCTCGCCCCTTTCTGCCGGGTGCCGTTTCTTTCCTGCAACGCGCCTCGGAGCGGCTGAGGGCTGCGTTTGCTGCCTGCTCCCGGGGGAGGCGGGGACGGTGCGCCGGGACCCTGTGGTTCCTGACCCCAGCCGCCACCCACGCACGGCCGGAGTACCCGGCCAGGCTGGCAGGGCTCTGCAAGCCCCTCTACACGGTGTCTGCGACCTGTAATCGCAGGTCCCTGTTTTCTTTGGGAATTTTGAGATTCGCAACACCCCCTCCCATATGATATCTCTACTGAAGGGCTGCCTGAGGTGAGGGGTGGGAGATGGAGTGGAACTTTCTGCAAATCTTACTTACATCTTAAAGCTGTTATGAAAATCGGTTATATCTGCGCGGGAACTTGGGTCTTCAGGTGGAGGAGGATTTGCAGGTTCCTGGAAGCCCTCAGATTCCTGCCGCTTCTCTTTTTCTGGGCGTCGCTGGTGCGCAAGCGAGTGCAGGTCACCCGACTAACCCCTGAAGCCCTGCTTTTTCCCAGGTCATTTTTTTTTTTTTTTTAACCTTTAAGGCTAACTTGATGATGTAAGGATAGAAAGTGAGTCTGAACTGGAATTCAAGGGCTCCAAAGGAAGCATCGCTGTGACTATTGTGGGACTCTATATCTACTGCTGATCAGTTTTCCCATAAAGTCTTAAGATGCAGCCTTCCCCTTCCCGGTCTTATAAGGCATTGTGAGGGCTTTCCTGTGGGGGAAGAGAGGTAGGAGGGATCATGAATGAGTGTCTGGATTCCCGTGGCGGATTTGACTGCCTAAGCTTCAAATTAGACGTTTGGTCCTTTCCATCTTTGTACCTTGACATTTTAATTTCAGTGAAGGGGTGTGCAGTGGACCCGTCGGGCACACAAGAAAGGTAGACTACACATACTATTTCCCAGTTTTTAAATTAAATGAATCCATTGCTCCCTTATTCCTCATAATTAGCCGGCTCCATCAAACAGATTTTTTGGCAAAGGAGATTTTAAGGTCTGGCTCCTGGGGGGCAGTGTGGTGTAGTGACAAAGCCTTGTGCTGCCTTTCTGGGTCTCCTTTTCTCAGCTTCTATTGGCTGTGTGCCGTTGTGCCAGTCCCTTAAATTTGTGGGAGCCCGGGGTCCTCAACAGGGCAGCAAGGGGTCTGCACCATGAAGGATCCTTTGGGTCCCAAATTCTCCTCTTCCAGTGTTATGAGCGTAGACTCTACACTTCTTCTGAACTCTTTCCCTGAATCCTTCCTGCCTCCTTGAAATTCCACTGCCTCCTGGTCACAGTGACCGCTTGGTGGTGTCCTGCTGGTCTGCCTCTGGTTAAAGCAGGGAGATGTGTGTTTCTCCAGTCCAAACATGCTCCCCTACAGTTTCCCTCTGAGGCCTAGGAGGTGCCAACTCTGCAGGACCCTCCTTCATCACCAGGCCCGCCCCGCCCCAGTGTTTACAACTCCTGTGCCCAGCAGGATAAACCTGCAGTGAATACTGAATCCTATCCTACCCTCCCCTCGTTCCTGCAGGTGTGAGGCTAGAGTCATCCCCAGCAGCTGGACACATAACATTCTGAATTACTGTCCTGCTGGAAATAACATGATGGTCTTATAAAAGGGAACCCAGATAATTCATTTATCCACTTTCTGGTGTTTCCCACCCACCCACACATTTTTTTCTTCAGACTTTATAAACCATTCATGCCGTGCTATTGCAACACGTTTTCTAGGGTGCCTCCAATTTCACGTTAGTGCCAGACCCAGTGCTGGGGCCTTTGCCTGCAATTGCCAGTCCTCTCAGCAAGCCCTGGAGGTAGTCTTGTTACCATCCCTACCATTAAAGCTGGAGAAACTGGCTGAGGATAAGCCAGTTCCCAGAATAATCAGGGGTGAAGCCTGAGGTTGGCCCCATATGCCCAGCTGTATTTCCAGTCACATGATTTCTCAGAATCAGTTGTAAAGTGAGATTTATTTGAAACTATTCTATATCATATGCCAGGCATTGTTGGAGGTTCTGGGAACATAGGATGGCCAAGATCATTACTTTCCCATTGTTGGTGAAAAAGACCTAGGTTTCCTGTCATACGATGTCTGAGTTAGTGTTCTCAATTTGAGGGAAGTATCCATTGAAGGGGGAGTCATTCAGTGATAGCTTCCCTGAGGCGTATGTAGGCATTTGACGCTGCGTATGAGGGCTTTAGGTGTTAGCTGTCCTATTCCAGGTAGAGTCCCTCCAAAATGAAGATGCACTATTTCTAACATGATGGTGCAAGTTAGTTGAAATGTTTTTCCATCCCCATTGCAAAAAACTAAAAGTGGTCTTAGCATTATATACTTGTGGGGTACTTGTGAGAGAGAAAAGCCCCAGTGATGGGTGACATCGTTGGCTGTTTACCCTGGACGAGCACCGTGAGATATAATGGCAGCTCAGCACTCCAAGCCTTTCTTTTTCCAAAACAAATGCTCATCAGAAATGTGCCAAGTTATTTTGTGGGCTTCCCTTGGAGCACGTTTCTGTACAGATGTTGTTGTGATGGTTTTTGCTGCTGTTGTTGACGGCCCTTAGAAGTTGCCCTGAGGATTTTGACTCATTTCCTCAAGTCTCCCCCGGCTGATTAAAGAAGGACACCAGGAAATGAGCCGCGGTGTCCTGAGCGGGAATTCTTGAAGCTGGACTGCAGTGCAGGGACCCCTTCAAAGGCAGCGGTCAAGGCTGCAGCGGCATTTTCTCCAGAATGAATTTAGTTTAAACAGCTGATGGGCTAGGGAAGTGCTTAATGTTGCTTCATTCACATACGGGAACTTTTTTAAAAAGGGGACTGAAGGACGTTTGAAGAAATCCTAAGCATGCAAAATTTCACCTGCAGTCTCTGTAACTTGAATAGATATTTTCGTGGCTGCAAATCCAGAGTGAAGAGGGCCTGCAAGGGAGTCACCAGAGGAAAAAGTTTGAATCTAGGCCGAATCCAGTGTAAATCTTTGTTGAAAGCAGAGAGGACTTATGAGGAAGCCTAGCCTGGCAGCTCTTAGTCTCTTGACATTTTGGACCCGAGACAGCCCATCTTTTGACTTCAGACTCTTAATTGCAAACTCATAGCCCTTGCTTGGATGTGTTTCGTTTGGCCCACATGATGCTTTTTTAGAAAACATTGGGGCAGTATTTAAAATATGGAGAATTTATATCAAGATCTAGGTTTCTTTATTCTCTCGAAGAATTGAAAACTCCCCGTCTTTAGATGGGACCTCTGCTCTTTCCATTGCTCTAGACAGTACCACTTTATACTGCCAGCTGGGCTTTTAGGCATTTAGTCTTGGGTCCCGGTGAGCACAGGTGGGACCATGCAGGTACCTAGTGGAAGGAGCACAGGGCTAAGGAATGAAAACAGCCTTGTATTAGTCTGCTGGCTCCATGACCGACAGCTTTGTGACCTCGGAACAAATTGCTTGCTTACCCTTGCTGAGCTTCACTCTTTCATCCTAGTTTTAGCTGTGTGACTTTGGGAAAATTACTTAACCTCTCTGTGCCAGTAAATGTGTGGCTTCATATAAAGTTTTTAGAATGGTACTGCCTGGCACGCTCATGGTATAAGCTCAACACATGTCAAGCTCTGTACATATTTATTATCTGTAAATTAGGAATTATTGCTGTCCCTAAAATGGGAATAATGCCTTCTCTAATATGAGTACTCTAAAGATTAGAAACTGATTCTTGTAAAGATACTTGGCACAGGGTCTGGGATGGCATAGGCAACTAACAAATGAAGAAATTCCATGAGTATGTAGAATCTGACTATTTCTCTTTATAATCCTTGCACGCAGATACCAATAGGTACTAACTTGACAGCTTTTAAAATGAAATAAACTTTAATTTTTGTCTTGAGTTTTACATAGCTTTTGACAAAACAGTTGGGAATCACTAGTGTTAAAGAGTGAACAGATCTTTGACGATTTTTTCCACCGGAGGGGAGAAAAACCCAGAAGATTTTTTTTTTTAACATCTTTATTGGAGTATAATTGCTTTACAATGTTGTGTTAGTTTCTGCTGTATAACAAAGTGAACCAGCTATATGTATACATATATCCGCCGGAAGATTTCTCTAGTGAAAACATTCATACCTTCTAATTTTTCCATTCATCTTATGCTTTAGCCTTAATGCTTACATTTTGGTTATGAAATGCGTTGGTTAGGTATTTTCCGCTGCATACCTTTCTGACAGGTTTTTAAGGCTTTTGCAAACTTTAAAATTTAAGCTAAATTGTTATTCAGGGCATGAGGCATCAGAGTTAAGAGTTTGGGCTCTGAATTTGACAAGTTTGTCCAGCTTGGCCTCTTGCCAGCTCTGTGACCTGGGACGAGACCCTTCACCTCTGCTTAAGCTTCAATTCCTCATCTGTAAAATGGGGATAATGGCATAGGCCTACTGAAAGGAGTAAATTAGATCATGCAGGAAACACACTTTGCATAGCGTCCCTTACAGGGAAGGCACGGGGACTCTACCATCAGGCTGATTTTATGTTTCTTTTTCAGCGTTTGTCTCTTAGGAAAGAAATTTGGAAATGGTTTTAAACCAGATTATATAGAGGGGTTTCTTTTAGTATTAAGATGAAGCTTATCCATTCAATGTCTAGTTTTTTAAAAGGTTCACAGTTAGTGTTAATGCATACTTCTCTCCCTGGTTCTTTGTTTAACCTTATTCACCGGCTGCTTTACACCAAAGGGAATATAGCTTTCTGGATAAAAGTTTAGGAGGGGAAAGTTCTGTCACTGGCCCATTTTCTCAATGAATAAGTAAGTGTAACTTACAGGGGGTCCATGAACCCTATTGCCTTGTAAAGTGGCATTGAAAGCACCTTGAGAAGGGAGGAGCTTTTCCGTGACTATATGAGGCCCTTCCCTAGCTGTGAGGGACCAAGCTGAGCTTGTCCGTTGCCCTGGGCTGGACACACAGCAGCGCTCGGGCAGTACTGGTTTAACTTCTCTCCTGTTCTCCAGCACTTGTACAGAGCTTTGAACTAGTGAATGCTGAGCCAACATTTCAGATTCAGTTTAACAAAGGATGATCAATCCCTATGCCTTGGTCCTTGTAGGGACTATACGTGTGGGCTCTGGGGGTGGGGTAGGAACAGAGTAAGAGCAGAGCCAACAATTCAAAGAGAGAATTGGTGTCGTAAGAAGTGCAAAGTGCCCAGGCCATATTTCACAGGAGAGGAGTTTACATCTTGGTGGGCATGTGATAGAGATCAGGGATCAGTCCACGTGGGAGATAATATTTGACATTAATTTCTAAACTTTAAAAGGGGGTAGAGTGTCTGTAGTTGAGGCTTGTGTTGGAAAAAGCTCCTGAAACAGGGAGCAAGAGATTAAGATCTTATTTGAAGATTTTCAGATCTTTCAGTTGGTGTTAGGACTGGGGGTAGAGAATTGGAGGCTAAGAGGCTGGAAAGGTGGACTCTGATTAGCCTCAAGGAGCATTGGAGGGGGAGGGTATATTCAGTGTTGAGTTTGGTCCAGATTCTGAAAAGAACTTTGAAGTCAAGGCTACGGTAGACTTGACCCAGTAGTGGCCCTCCCAGCTTTGCTAGCTGGTCCAGGGCTGTTCGCTGTACTATTCTGTCCTGTTAAGCGCACTCCCCAACCTGCTCCAAAAACTTGGACATCCCCTTGCTGTGGGCAGCCAAAACTAAGGGAGGGGTGTGTGTGTGTGTGTGTGTGTGTGTGTGTTTAAATTTTAGTAAAATGCACATAACATTAAATTTACCATCTTAACCATTTTTTTGGTGTACAGTTCAGTGGTGTTAATTACATTCACATTGTTGTGTAACCCATATCCAGAACACTTATATCTTGCAAAACCAAAACCCTCTCTACCCGTGAAACACTGAGCCCCTGACAACCATTATTCTACTTTCTGTCTGTATGAGTTTGACACTCTAGGGACCTCATTCCGTATTTGTCTTCGTGACTGCCTTATTTCATTTAGCATACTTGTCCTCAAGGTTTATCTGTGTTACAGCGCATGTCAGAATTTCCTTCCTTTTTAAGGAAGGCAGTGTATGTATATGTACGTGTATATGTATGTACCGACCACATTTTTTTCTCCGTTCGTCCATCGATGAACACTTGTGTTGCCTGCCCCTTTTGGCTATTGTGACGAATGCTGTTATGAACATGGGTGTACAAATATCTAATGGAGAGTTTCTGAGGGGCCTCTGTTAGGATGGTTAGGCCCACGGCTGAGAGCTATGTGTTGGTGGGGAGCTGGGCAGAGGGACCATCGGTCACACTCTTTTTTTTTTTTTGCGGTACGCGGGCCTCTCACTGTTGTGGCCTCTCCCGTTGCAGAGCACAGGCTCCGGACATGCAGCCTCAGCGGCCGTGGCTCACGGGCCCAGCCGCTCCGCGGCATGTGGGATCTTCCCGGACCGGGGCACGAACCCGTGTCCCCTGCATCAGCAGGTGGACTCTCAACCACTGCACCACCAGGGAAGCCCGATCATACTCTTTAGATGGTTAGGTGGTCTCTGGATGAAGGAGTGAGTGCTTGCGTGTTGGGGTGCATGCTCTGGAAAGAAGGGGGAACACTTAAGAGACATGAGGAAGATAAAGGTGGCAGACTTAGTTACTTTGCTTGGCAAATTTACGGGCATCTTGGATGTGCCAGGCACTACGAGATTGTGGGGAAGGGGAACAGGAACTATTGTGGGTGTGGTAACGGAGATCTGGGGGTGCTATGGAGTTCACAGAAATAAAGCCAAGAAGAGGAGCCCGTTTGAAAGAGGCCATATGATGCTGGACTCCGCTATGTTTGTTTATTGATTATTTACAGGCTGCATTTACTTGACAATTTCATGGACACGTTGATAGATATAAACGAAAATCTTCTTAGGGTCATGTCCATGTTAAAAACTAAAGCCCAAAGGTCACAGACCATGGCTCTATAATATTACAGTAGGATTTGGGGATTCTAAAGAATTGTGTGTTGTGTACCTGTCGTGTAATGAAAAGTAAATTTTCATGAAAAGAAGTCGATGGCAGGAAGATAATTCTTCATTTAGTCTCTGCATGAGACTATTTTAAAAGTATGTTTATTGGTTTTCTCAGAGAACAAAATGGATGTTTTAGGCACAGAAGAGGACGTAGAGTTGATTAAAGCTTTGGGAAATAGGCCCTTTGAAGGCAACTTAAAGAACTGGATTTATGAAGCCTGGAGAAGATAACGTAAAGGAAGGTTTAGTGAATGACAGTCTTCAAATATTTGTAGTATGTGAGTGAAGAATGGGACAAAATGAGAATAGTTGAAATTTCCCCAGAAAGAAATTGAGGTTTTTTTTTTTTTTTTTTTTTTTTTTTTAGGGAAAATTCTTTGATTGGAAAAGACTTTATTGTGTTGCCAGAGTTATAGGGCTTTGGCCATAGGTATGAGAAAAGCCAGAAGTAATTGTCATTCTGAAATGGTTAGGTCCTGCCCACCTCAGTTGGCTTGATGACCCCTTAAGGGCCCAGCTGAAATCTTTCTAAATAAAATAACCAGCTGTTTTTCTCTCTTCACTGCCTCGGCTGTGGGCTGGACTGTTTCTTATAAATTCTGGGTAGACTCTAACACGATCCTCACAGTTTTTGGTTATATTGAAAATAGCCGATAAAGAACTCACACCTAAAAAGGGGTTATTGATCGATCTATTGGAGTTGGGGACAGTGGATCTAACCACAGAATGAATTGTGCAGTGCACGATAGCTTAAGCTGAGTGCCAAAATAAGTGCCCAAAACAAGGAAGTTCGAGGTCTGGAGAAATCTATAATCGACCATAATTAGCCCTAACCTAAGAATGACTGTGCTCTGTGATCACCCGACTGACTGTGGATTCTGAGACACAGCCAGCCATGCTGCATGTAGGCTGACAGATCTGTAAGGGTGAAGAAGTCCTTTTCCCTTGATTACTCAGGGATGGACTGTTCAGTCTGGGGTTTACCCAGCACCCTCACTTCCCTTCCCACCTGTCCCTTCCCTTTGGTCATTTTGTGGTCATGGCTCAGTGGCACGTTAGATCAGCCAGTGGTCCAGCAGGGGAAGGTGGTAGAAATGAAATTTCAGTTGGGCAGTCTCTGGTTGATTACATCATTTCACTTGTCCTGTCAACATGCATGATGATTTCTGAGATGTGATCCCTGCCTTCAAGGAGCCTGGGATCTGTGGAAACATAAGTGCTTGGTGTAGATGCTAACATAGTTAAGATTTGTAATAAGATTTAAATACTTGTGCTGGTCCAGAAGCCAGGACACATATTCATTTGCATTGGGTTGGAGGAATGAGCATCATTTTTTGAGTAGAATGGCTGATTCCAAGGAAGATCTGGGACCTGAGTTAAATCTTGAGGAATGGGGCAGGAATTGGTCAAGGTGTGAACAGCAGAAGTAGAGGTTTACAGTCAGCCGAAAGACTCCCATAGAAAAAAATCTGTGTGGAGACTAGCAGAAGATGAGATAGGATAATTTTTAGGGCACCTGGATTTTTCTTCAGTAACTGCAGTGTCTCCTGCGGTACCATATGTGATGAGATTTTTGTATGTGTAATCTGGTCAAGTAGGTGCTTACTCAGAGAAATAACTTTAAAAAACGGAAGAGTATAGGTCTCACTTTTTTTTTAAAAAAGGTCTCACTTTTGCATGATATTACATATATGGTATACACAATGCAAATCCAGAGTAGATCCACGGATGTATACTTTGACTTGCTTTTAAGTCCAGGGCTAATTACCCTCCCCTACCTCCTACTCGCCCCCCACCCCAGCCAAGATCACAGATTTTGTAGGCTCAACATCTGATAGTAGCAAGAGATGATCTTTGAGTCTCTGCTTCTTAACAGATTTTAAATATTTATTAAAATGATAAGTCAGGAATGTAACAGTCTGCATAAATTCACTTGTTCAACCAACCAACCAACCAACCTGGCAACAAATGAAACCCCCAAGCCTGATAAGAGTCCTGAGTGGCTTAGGCCATCTTGGGATTCTGCTGTAGGTTCCCTAGGCCTGCATTTAGAAGGTAATTAAAAGGTAATGAGGGGTGCTGGTCATTGCCCTTCCCAAAGCAGTGAGCCTTGGGGAGGAGGTGGCTGTTTGTGGCGGGCAGAAATCTATCACTTAAGGAAAGAGTGTGAGTGATGGTACTTTCCAGGGAATGCCTTGTTCTTGACCTAATGGATTAAAAAATGATAGGGAAAATGAAAAAAGGAGAAATCCTTACTTTTTTCCTTGTGTCTCTTAAGTTCTTCAGTGAGGCAAAACATCCCACTTCATTTGGGTTTATCCCAGGTGACTCACGTTATTTCAAAGGGTGTTATAAAATTCTTGAAAACAATCAGGGCTGCCAGTAATTTAAATATGATGGCCTATGCAGACTCGTTAGCAGAGGAATTGCTTTGCAGGGTTAGAACAAAGGTGGCGTTGTCACAAAGAACTTTGGAAATTATTTGGTGTCTCTTTTTATTGGAAGGAAGTATTTATAGAAAGGGATCTAATGTAGATGTGACTTCTGAGGAAAACATTTACTAGCGATTTTGTGTGGCATTTGGCTGTTATTCTACTTGGCTAGTGCATGCTTAAAAAAAAAACAAAACTACGGGCTTCCCTGGTGGCGCAGTGGTTGAGAGTCCGCCTGCCGATGCAGGGGACACGGGTTCGTGCCCCGGTCCGGAAAAATCCCACATGCCGCGGAGCGGCTGCGCGTGAGCCATGGCCGCTGAGCCTGCGCGTCCGGAGCCTGTGCTCCGCAACGGGAGAGGCCACAGCAGTGAGAGGCCCGCGTACCTCTAAAAAAAAAAAAACAACAAAAAAAAACTATTGTTTAAAAAATTGAAAGTTATACTACTTGGAAAGACTATGGGTCCGTTATAAAGTGATAAGTTTTTAAGTTTATAAATGTTAAAATGCATTTCCATCCTAATTTTCACAATGTAGATTTCTTTTTTAACGGCTGATGGAAGATTTGCATTTCAAGGAATGGTCTGGTAAAACTGCACGGACTGGTCTTTCGACTTTTCGTCATTGTTAAGTCAAACCAGGATTCTTACTTCAAAAATATGTCATTAGAATCACCACTTGAAAACAGTTAATTGGGATGTTTAAAGGTTTTTCTCCTTATTTTAGTATAGTCAGTATATTTACTACAGGGAAATAGTAGACAAATTTCTAGCTCAAGCAAAATGTATCACTTTCATGAAAAAGAATCCCCCTTTCCAGCTTTTTAAAATAAACTAGCATATGTAGAAGGGTTTATGAATTTTTTAGGAGATCTGAATGTGTAGCCTAATTTCCATTCCAGTCTTTTCAAGGGATAGTATTTTAAATGATCACCTTCGTTTCAGAATGACTGCCTTCCAAGAAGGAGCTGGCCAGGATGCCGAAAGAGCTCAGGTAGTGAGCGGCATGCCATCAGGTGAGGACAAATCCAAGGCAGGTGCAGATGGCTTCTCTCCATTTGGAAAACTTGGAACAGCAACTCTGGGCATAAAGCTGTAGTGCTTAAGATTTACAGTTTCATTCTGTTAGTCCCTTCAGTATCTTTTAAACGGACCCTACACGTACCAGGAATTTATAGATTTGTTCACAAATAATTATTGACGCATTAGGGGGGCGAGTGGTATAGTTGTAAACATACCAGGCAAAAATCCTTGTCCTCTTGGGGCTTATGTTCTAGTGAATTCTTTTTCTTTCATGAGTCCAGGTCCACAAAGAGCCCAGAAGGAAGAAAAAGTCTAGAGTCTCTCAGAGAAAGCGCCTTCATTTAGATTTATTTCAGTTTCTTATTATGGTCAATTAAGGAAGGAAGCAGAGAAAAGCAAGGTTTCTCAGAGGGTTGGGGGACGGGGTTCACAGGGAAGGAGGGACCAGAGGAGGCAAAAATGAAGTTAGGTAGGGGTGGGTTGGGGAAGGGCGTGGGTCGGGGCCGACTCAGGAGGAGCTTTGTGAGATGTTTGTCAGTTGAGTCCTGTCCGCCCCGTCAGTGCCCTTGGAAGGGCTGAGCATCACACGCCAGTCGTCCAGCTTGTCACGGCTCCAGTCTTTGTAACTTCAGCCTCTCCAGCAGGTATGAGGATGTACTGATGAAGGATGTACCGAAGGGGGTGGCAGAAATGTCTGCAACGCCGGGGGAGCACAGATAGGTGTCTTCACTTTCAGGACTTTGTAGAGCCTTGAATGTGCCAAAGTGCATCGTCCATCTGTGGCTTTAGAACCATTTTTCCCAGAATGGACCAGAATGCTTTTTCACAGCCGAGAGAGGATGCTTCAGGGGTCCAGGCTGAATGCTCTCCAGTACGTCTCCAAGCACTGGAGGCTCTGCACCTCCTTTTTTTTTTTTGCGGTACGCGGGCCTCTCACTGTTGTGGCCTCTCCCGTTGCGGAGCACAGGCTCCGGACCCGCAGGCTCAGCCGCGGCATGTGGGATCTTCCCGGACCGGGGCACGAACCCGCGTCCCCTGCATCGGCAGGCGGACTCTCAACCACTGCGCCACCAGGGAAGCCACTGCACCTCCTTTTTAAATTCTTTCATCTGTTTCTTGTCGCAATCTGACCACCTTCAGTTTTTAATAATACCTGTATTTAACTAATGGTACTTTTGAGTCTGACAGAGCGCCATTTAGCCACCGTCTGTTATACTGGGCATGGTGTGTCAACTCCCGTGTTGCTGCAGCCAGCCTGGGTGAGGTGACAGGGTGACTTCATCTGACTTTGCATTTTAGCCTTAGGGTGGCCTTTCAGAGTTCCATGAAGTGATAAGCCCTCCAGCTTCAAATCGGGGACTCCCCCAGATGAGAATTGCCACTGTTGGTGCCCAGAACTGGAAAGTTCCTTCTCTGGCAAGTCTTAGGCCTGGAGTAGGACTTGTGCTGCCTTTAGTATTGATCCTCAGGAAGGAATCCAAGATAAAGACTGTCCAGGGACAGAAAGTGGTACCCTCTTCAGTTATGCACAGGAAGGCATCCACTGACCACAGCTGTGATTGAAGGCATTAAGGTAGATACTCAGGTGCTTGGTACCATGTCAGTTAACAATTTCGATGAAACCAACCTTTAGGTATACAAGTGTGGATGCTTAATTATGAAATCAGTTGCCTTATAGCACTTGGTTTAGATTTGACGAAAGACTATAGTGTTTCTAAGCCAGAGAATTCTTTTTATCTGGTGTCATCATCATTGGTTAGCACCTATTGTTTTGGGTGAGAATTTCAGGGCCTAAATTTAAATAGACCCTGTTTAAGTTTGCTATCAGTTGACTAGGAAAGGATTTAAAGAAAAAGGGGGTTGTCCTGTGACTTCTAGGCTGGGTTATTTGAAAACCTATTAGCAGCCATTTTATTTCAAGATGGAGGAATTGAATCTCACGTTAACTTTAAAAAATATGTAACTTTAAAATACATAGAAATGTAATTATATATATGTTTATCATGGGACCACCTCACACACGGAGAATAGTGAACGAACCCTCATATACCTGTCATCCAGCTTCAGCATTTGGATCAACACGTCTTTCTGCTTCACCTCTACCCACTTCATCCTCCCATTTTTTTTTTGGCCGCCCCACACGGCTTGTGGGATCTTAGTTCCCCGACCAGGGAACAAACCCGGGTCCACAGCAGTGAAGTCCCATGTCTTAACCACTGGACCTCCAGGGAATTCCCTCCACCCTCCCATTATTTTGAAACAAGCGTCATAGAATTGCATCTGTGAACATTTTCAGTATGTAGCTCTAAAATAGAAAAGTTCCCTTCCCTAAACATAACGATAATGCCAATGTCACAGCCTTCCAAAGCAATAAAATTCCACAGTGTCATTGAGTAGCTAGGATTCACATTTCCCTTATTGAAAATAAATATAAAGACATATACGAATATATAAATATTTGATAGACTCTAAGCAAGAGCCATATATAGGCAGTTTGTTGATAGGGCCTTTTAAGTCATTTCTTATCTATAGGTTCTATTCTCCAGTGTTTGTTGAAGAAAACTGAGGATTAGTCCTGTGCAGTTATCCGCAGTCTGAATGCTGCTGGCTGCATTCCTGTGGTGCTGTTGAACATGTTTTCTGTTCCCTGAATTTCCTGTAAATTGGTCATTTAGAGGTATGATCATACTCAGGTTTGATTTCTTTTTTAGTAAGACGACTTAATAGATGGTGTGTTCCTCTATTATTCTCTTTCCATTTTTTGGATATACCGTTGGGTACTTAAAAAGATTTGTGCTTTCTGTTCTGACGGTTGCCTTTATACTTATACCTTTATATGATACCCTTGGTTCGCTCTTCCTGGGGCTCTATTTTCTATTGGTTTCCTTCTGTGAGTAACAATTTAAATTAGCTAGTAGCCTGTTCTTTCCTCTCCCTTTTCTCCCCTACTTGGGATTTGAAGTAATAGCCTTTTACTATAAGGCAGTCAGCAAGCATATTCTACTTTGCAGATACTCTCCCTCCCCTAATTTTTCTGATAACTGCACCAAAACTACTTTATCAGAATATACAGCAATCACATACTCTGCTGTCTCCTTTGTTACCACCATTTAATCTTTTTTTTTTTTTTTTTTTTTTGCTGTACGCGGGCCTCTCACTATCGTGGCCTCTCCCGTTGTGGAGCGCAGGCTCAGCGGCCATGGCTCACGGGCCCAGCCGCTCCGCAGCATGTGGGATCCTCCCGGACCGGGGCACGAACCCGTGTCCCCTGCATCGTCAGGCGGACTCTCAACCACTGCGCCACCAGGGAAGCCCCCACCATTTAATCTTAGTTCCACAAGTAAATGTATGTTTAATGCTTGCCACTAGTTCTTATGTTCTGTCTTTCCTGACATTTTGGTTTTCTGAAGCTCATCCTCTAACAGATACCTCAGGAAGCATTCATGGAAGTGTTTCCTGAATTATGTTCACAACAGCTTGTCTGTAGCCTTCGCTTTTATACTTAAAAGTCAGGTTGTCTGATATAAATCCTTGGCTCATCTTTTCTTTGCTCAAGGATCTTTAATATTTTACTATATTGTCTTTTGCCATAAAAGTGTTGTCAAAGTCTGCTGGCAATCTGATTTTCTTTCCCTCGTATTTAACTTGGTATGTTTGCCTAGATACCCGAAGGCCTGTTTTTTGCCTTTATTCTTTGAAGTCCAGTAATTCTGTAGTGTTAGATGCTCTGGGTTGATTTTTTCAGGGACATACTGTGCTACTTTAGTAAGTACAGTATCCTCCCATATCTGCAAGGGGTTGGTTCCAGGACCTCCACGGCTACCAAAATCCTGGATGCTCAAGTTCCTTATATAAAATGGCACAGTACAGCCGGCTCTCTGTATTGTGGTTGTGGAACCTGCGGACACAGAGAGCTGACTGTAATTTCAAACTTTCTTGTAGTGTAGCTTTTGCTGTTTGTTCTATTCTTCTTCTTGGCTTTTGGAACTCGCATTGTGTGTATGTTAGATCTTCTTTGCCTGTCTTTTTATATTGATCATTTTCTCTCGAATCCTTTTAATGTCTTCATAATTCGTTTCAATTAAAAAATTTTTCTCCTTTCCATCTTCTCCTTCTTTTGAGACATTATTCATTTTATTTGCTCTTGTGTTTTTTTTATTTACCCTTTATTTCTGAAATGAGTTTTTTCTTTCATTTCTAATTCTTATTTCTTTATCTCCATTTTCAAATCTTCCTTTTCTCCAGTTTATTTCTTTTTTTCCTTTTTTTTTTTTTTTAATTGAAGTATAGTTGATTTACAAGGTTGTGTTAGTTTCTGGTGTACAGCAAAGTGATTCAATTACATATATATATTCAATCAGCTCATTTCTGAGTTTTAAAAATTCTGATTTAGGCTGTTCTTTATAGCTTCTTTTCATTTAATTTCTTTTAGCTCATTTTTGAAATATTAGGTTATAGTTTTCATTTTTTTTGTGCCTTTCTGGCATGATTTTATTTTCTATACTAGGGATGTCATTCTATTCCTTATTTTTTCTTTAAATAACGTATTTGGAATTCAACTGCTATTCTTTTCTGTTGTTCGCTATGAGTTTTCGTATACTCTTTTTTTTTTTTTTTTTTTTTTTTTTTTTGCGGTACGAGGGCCTCTCACTGTTGTGGCCTCTCCCGTTGCGGAGCAACAGGCTCCGGACGCGCAGGCTCAGTGGCCATGGCTCACGGACCCAGCCGCTCCGCGGCATGTGGGATCCTCCCACACCGGGGCACGAACCCGTGTCCCCTGCATCGGCAGGCGGACTCTCAACCACTGCGCCACCAGGGAAGCCCTTTCGTATACTCTTATTAGAGCCATTATAGCTTTTCTAGCTTCACAGTTCTAGAGTACCCACTTAATATTGTTTTCACAAAGTGGTGAAAAAAATGGTCTTTACTTTTCTACACCTAAGATCTTACTTTTTTTTAGTCTCTGTTCTCAGCCCCTACTTATCTGAACCTTTCCTTTCCTTTGCCTATTTAACTCATCTTAGATTCATCCTTAGCAGTTTCTCCTTAGTGTGGGGCTTTGACCTAGTTTGTTAGTTCATAGGGATCAGATCTCTCCTACCCCAGAACATTCCAGCCCATTAGAAATACATGGGTCACAATCCCCTCTGTACTTCCTAGGGAAGTTGGAACCTGCAGAGTCCTCTGCCAACTTCTGTGCGTGTCCCCAGATGGCCCTCTGAGCATTGTAGTGTGTACCTAACGGCAGTTCTTGAAGCTGTTGGTAGTTTGTCCCCACCTCCTTCATACATAGGAGGGGGATATACCTTATCACCTGGTTTTGTGGGTAGGGGATACCTTATCACCTGGTTTTCTTGTAGATGCTATCCATAGGGTTTTTGGTTCTGCTCTATTTGTTTTTATGGTTAGGATGAGTTGGGGATATTCAATAATTATGCTTCCACCACCATCTTGCCAGAATCTATATGGACATTTTAACATAAAATTTGTAGACCTTTGGGTCTACCAAGTCAGGATGAAAGTAGCAAAGTCTTGAAACATTAAATCAGTAGTACCTGCCTTTAAAAATAATTTTCTTCCAAAATATAAGAAAGTAGAGAGAAAACTTAATGGTTTTAACTATCTGAAAACTGGCCACTTTATGGGCTACCTAAGCCATATTCTAAGCTCACTGTTTTGTTTTGGTTTTGAATTTTATTAATTTTTTTATACAGCAGGTTCTTATTAGTTACCTATTTTATACATATTATCGTATATATGTCAATCCCACTCTCCCAATTCATCCCACTCTAAGCTTATTGTTTATGACAAAATGTAATAGTTGAAATCCTCTGAGTACCAGGAAGCCCATATCTGAGGAGAAGGTGTAAAGAGTGACACACTTTTGCCATTATTTGTTTGGTTTGATATTCCTTGAGTTCTGAAGGAGATAATGCTATTTTATAGTTTTAAAAGGGTTCAACCACATTTACACTTTTAATAACCATCTAGTAAAGATAAAATCATTACTTAATTAGGTGCATTTTTCTCTTTCAGCCTTTTTTTCCCCCAGTGAAGAATTTGCATATCTCTAATTATAGTCATTTGAAAAAAAAAATGCTGCCAGGACTTGACATAATATTAATTTAGATTTCCAAAAATACTAAATTTCCTTCCTCCAACTTGAGTTTCCTCCAGTTGGCCATTGATTTAAGTTACATACTAAAAGGTGACAATTTTAGAATTGGCCCTTTTTTCCTCCTGTATTTAGGGATAGCCATTATTCTAAAGCCATAGAAGGAAGAAGTAAAACTTTCTCAATGGGTATATTGGAAACTTTTTTTTTTTATTCTGGAAAATAGAGTAAGATCATTTTCAGACATTCCCTCTGGTTTTCTACAGAGATTGAGAAGAAATCATTTCAAAATGGGGCTGGTCATTAAGAATTCTTTGCAAACGGGTAGCAGGCT
Organism: Phocoena sinus; assembly: GCF_008692025.1. Taxonomy (NCBI): domain Eukaryota; kingdom Metazoa; phylum Chordata; class Mammalia; order Artiodactyla; family Phocoenidae; genus Phocoena; species Phocoena sinus. The sequence goes on from NC_045767.1 coordinate 75,399,024, forward strand.
TAATGTATTGCTTGAAGTGAATGTCACCCAAGAAAAATTAAGGGAAAAGTCAACACTCATTAAGCAAATTGACCAGCCAAGTGTTTTGATGAATGTCGCAACAAATTTGAATAAACGAATTTTGTCCATTAGTGTGCTTTTAGACCAATGTGATTGTTCTGGTCTAATTATTTTTTATTTTGTGTATTCAAATGTAGAATGGCTGCAGAATTTACGATTGCAGCAATTATCTGATCAGCAATTTAGAAAATTGGTGAATAGTATCTGACTACTCACCAAGAAATGCCTGGCATTTGATACGGCTGGTGCAGGACCACATACAGTCCAAGGAGAAGCCTGTGCTCTTTTCTCTGGTTCTCACCCACTGCAGATGAGAGCCCAGAGGCCGTCACTGGGTTAGCATGGGCTGTGGACATGGGCTCAGGGCCCTCGGATGTCATGCACCAGATTGAGGTCTGATGTGCTACAGAAGTTGTATTTGCCACCCAGTGTCACTATTCCAGAGTCCTGTAGCTGTGACTGGTGAATTCTGCAACATTTCCCACTTCTCAAGCTTGGGGATTCGAGAAATCTGTGCCCGAGTGGCTGCCAAAGCTTGTCAGGGGGACCCAGTGTGAGGCCGATTTCTAGGTGTAAAAGCCAGGCAGATTTGCTCACTCAAGAAAATCTGTTTTGCAGGTTTGCTTTGAATTCCAAGATACAGATTCTGGTAAAAAAAATTTTTTTTTGCTGCGTTAATGCCACGGGTTTCTCCTGATAGCTGCCTGCCTTGTGGGGGAGGGGATAACTGGTCCTCTACGTGTGGTCCTGGACCACCCGAATGCAAACTCTCCCTTCCCCTCCAGACCAGGGGGCGGGCCCAGCGGTCCCTTTTACCAAGCTGTCCAGGTGATCCTGGTACAGACCAAAGTTTGAGAACCTCCAGTCTTCAATGCAAAAATGATTGGGTTGTGTCACAGCGTTGGGCAGTGATCGTTAAAAAAAATATTAAAGTTCGTGTGACTTCTTGAATGTCAGGCGAGGGTGCAATTCTCAGTTCTCTTTCTGTGGCACTAAAAAGATAGATAGGAGTTTCAGTTGGTCCAGACAGGAAAGCAGACAATTGCAGTACTGTGGGACAGTGCCCTGCAGAGTCTGCAAGGGGCCTTCAGAAAACACGCGTGTACCAGGGGGGAGGGGTGATGGGAAGGCCCCTCTTGGTGATATTTTAAAGGAATAGATGTGATCGTGTCCCTCTCTGACCAAAACCTTTCAGAGACTTCCCAGTGTTCCTGGAATAAAGTCTGTCCTTGTAGATCCCATCCCACGCCTCCAGTGTCTCCTCTTGATCTCCATTTTGCAGATTACCTGCCTCATCCTTCGCTGTCCGTGCTTTCTTCACTCCTTAAGGATGTCCTTGTTCCTCGGAGCTGCAGGAGCCCCTCTGCCCACTGCCAGGGGCACTGTGTTTCTCCCTGGTCTCTTAGTGCACCTCAGACCCCAGCTCGCATGTTTCCTTTGCAGTCCTTTCTGAGCCCCCCAGGGTAGGTCAGGTCAGCGCCCCTTATGTACAGTGCACTTCTCCACACTCTGCACATTGTAATTATATAATTGTATAATTATTGGTTTACAGCTCACCCGTGGAGCTAAATATAAATTCATATAAATTCCACGAGAGACCCTGCCTTGTTTCCCCCCTGCCCAAGGGCCCAGCCCATGGCAAGCATTCGAGAAACATTTTTAGTTGAATGAATGAATGCGGGTGGGAGGCGGGGGGAGGGGCAGTCCCGTTTTTATCCCTAGGACATGCGGGCTGGTGAATGTATGCAATTTTGATGGAGGCGTCACCTAATGAATTCTATTTACGAGAGCATATTTGTCACCATCATCTAATCCTCCTGCTAGAAAAGTGAGTCCCCGTGCACAGTGGCAGAAGAATCTTATGATTTGGTTCTAATTTGGGGTCTGGCCTGTGGACCACCCAGGAGAAGTTCTTGAGTATTATGCTTCCAGGGATATGGGAAAGGAGGGAAATCCTCTGACCTTGGAGATGTTCATGATACCCAGGCCGGAAGCCAGCAGCCCGAGTCGTAAAGGTGGCACCTGCGAAGTTTCCAGGGAAATGACTGTTGTCCCCAGTCCCCTCAGGGCTTCCTGGAAGAGCTGCCCGCTCTGCTCCTAGAAGATGATTTTGGGGCAGCTTCTTTCTCCCCACCCACTTTCAGATCTATTTGGTGGAAGAACAGAGATGCGCTCCTTTGCCTCATTTTGGTCAATTTGTCCTGACCTGGGTAAAGCCAGGGGTTTTCATTCCTATTCTAGAAGGTGACAGCATGGGAGTTACTCCCGGAGGCAACAGCTTCAAGGTGGGGGGCATTTTACCTCCAGACAGAAACTAAGTAAGCCTTACATTGATAATTCATGGAAGGGCTGGCAATGGCACACATGGGTGTAATTTATTAAAATACACGTACTGAGAGCAAGGGCCCAAATTCTTTTTAAAGATGGAGATTTAAGATCTAGAGTGGCTTGCGGGAACCTTGCTTTTGATAGAGAAACTGATAATCTGCTATTTGCCAATTAATTGTTTTTGTTTTACATTTGGGGCTCAGCATACTCTCTTCCTTTTTTTTTTTTTTTTTTTTTTTAATGTACTTGGCCACGTTGGGTCTTCGTTGCTGCACGCTGGCTTTCTCTAGTTGTGGCGAGCGGAGGCTGCTCTTCGTTGCGGTGCGCTGGTTTCTCATTGCGGTGGCTTCTCTTGTTGTGGAGCACGGGCTCTAGGCGCGCGGGCTTCAGTAGTTGTGGCTCGTGGGCTCCAGAGCACAGGCTCAGTAGTTGTGGTGCATGGGCTTAGTTGCTCCGTGGCATGTGGGATCTTCCCGGAGCGGGGCTTGAACCCGTGTCTCCTGCATCGGCAGGCAGATTCTTAACCACTGTGCCACCAGGGAAGCTCCTCAGCATACTCTCTTATACCCAGTGTAAACTCCTGTTAGATTTAGTGAAACATAATAAACACAGTAAGTTTGGGAACAAACATCATAAACACTATTTCTCACTTGCAACCATTTATTGGACATAAGGTAGGTATAGGATTTGGAGATAATGTATGAATCCTGGTGTATCTCACCCCCAATTTATAGATGTCAAAACTCTGAGGCTTGGGCTTCCCTGGTGGCGCAGTGGTTGAGAGTCCGCCTGCCGATGCAGGGGACACGGGCTCATGCCCCGGTCCGGGAAGATCGCACATGCCGCGGAGCGGCTGGGCCCGTGAGCCATGGCCGCTGAGCCTGCGGGTCCGGAGCCTGTGCTCCGCAACGGGAGGGGCCACAACAGTGAGAGGCCCGCGTACCGCAAAAACAAACAAACAAACAAAAAAAAACTCTGAGGCTTGGAGAGGTCAGGTAACTTACCCAAAGTTTCACAACACTCAGCTTGGAATCTGCAAAACGTACACCTTTTCCATTATGTTTCTGTTGCCTCCTGTGCTCATCCAAGCTCAGAAAAAGCACCGTCAATCTCCAGTCTCTGAGCTTGCTTCTAGACTTTAAAATCTTGCTGAATAAAGTTACAGAAGTTGCAAGATGACTACAAAGAACTTCAGGATACCCTTCACTTAGACTCTACAATTAACATTTCCCCACGTTTACTTTGTCCATGTATATACATATTGGCTTTTCTGACCCAATTAAGAGTAAGTTGCTAACATGCTCCCCTGAAAACCCATCTGAGCCTCAGCCTTAGGTTTGATGAGAACACTGAGGCCACCCAGGCTGAGTTCCTTCTTCTGCCCCCCACCTGTGTGCTCTTCCCCCTGGCCTCTAGGCTGGGGCCTGGCTCCAAAGAGGGACACTGAGCTCACTTTTGCCCTCAGCCCTAGTCCCAGTCCTTTAAATTTAATTCAGAGGCTAAAACCCATCCAACTCCCTTTCTGGAAATTGGCTCTCTCCAGCACCTAACAAACAGAACCTCTTCTATGGCAGGGTAACACAGGCAAACAACAGGGGGCTCCCTGTTTCGTGAAAAAGTGGGAGACCAGGGAATCGCCCCAGCTTGTTATCCAGGGCTGCAGCTAAACTGTTTGGCCCCTGCTTAATTCACCTCTCTTTTCAAGACAGTTACCAATTCTGGTAACCTTTTCTCTGTCAACTGCTTCAGATAAAATTGCTTTTTTTGTTTGTTTGTTTGTTTTTAATTAATACTTTTGTTTTTACTTCCTTTGTTTTAAACCAGCCCAGTGGCTATAAAACAACATTTTGAAAGTGGAACAGAAGGAAAAAACATTCTCTCTGCTCCATGTATGGGATGGAGGGGAAAGTACAATTTCCCTTAACTGACAGTTGTATTAAAAGCAGAATTTAGTATATAATCACTAGTAAAATGTATTGATTTACCCATTATGGTGAAAATTAGCTTAAATATCTATTTAAGCCAAGTATTATTCCAAGCATCTTTCAGAACTAGAAAAGCAGAGAGGCCTTTCAAAAATGTAGGTCACCTTTGAAGACAGAGTTTAAAAACTGCCTCAGGAAAACACCTCAAATATCAGGATAAATGGATAAACTAAAATATGATATTTACATACAGTAGAATACTATTCCGCCTTAAAAAAGGAAATTCGGACCCATGCTAACAACACAGATGAACTTTGGAGACGTTAGGCTGAGTTTAATAAGCGAGACACAAAAGGGTAAGTATTGTATGGTCCCACTTACATGTGGTCCCTAGAGTGGTCAGATTATTGAGACAGAAAGTAGCATGGCGGTCACCAGGGGCTGAGGTGAGGAGGTGATGGTGGAATGGGGGAGTTATTCTTGAATAGGTACAGAGTGTCACTCTGGGATGATGAAAAAGCTCTGGGGATGGATAGTAGTGATGGTTGTACTACATTGTGAATGTATTTATTGCCACTCAAAATTTGTATAATTAAAAATGTTTAACATGATTTTATGTTATGTATATTTTACCACCAAAAAATGTTTTTTAAATGCCCCAGTTGGCATATATTTATGTTCGCGAGTATAAAAATATCGACCAATCTCTTGCTTATTGGTGGTACATTTGATGTCATTAGAATGAAAATGCTATAGAATTAGAACCAGAGCTTATGGGTATTGCATATTTTTATTTCTTAAAGTTTTCATTTGCTGCTGACACAAACTCATTTCCCCTCCTGAGCCTGGGAATTGGCATGTTGAGGAATTGTCAATTTCTTGGTTGGAGGAAATGGCATAGTGATTGCAGGCCCACACTCCACCACACATGTCCAGGACAGCGCTAACATGAAGGCAGTTTACGCCTGACAAGTCCTTCTGCAGGTCCTTTCAAGGGTCTAGCTGTTGCCCTCTGTAGAGCGTGCAGCCAGGAGGTCTGCTTGGAGGTGAGACGTGCACGCGTCTGTTTTCCTTGTTACTTGGTAGGTCTGGGGTGAAGCTGGCGTTTGACTAGCGAGGCCGACCTTCCACGCTCTTCTTGCCGTGTTCCTTTTCACTTGGCTCTTTATTGTTCTTCAAGTCAAGGAAGTTAATGTTGAAAGCAGTCAGGAGCTTCCCCATCCCAGCTTCACAGATGGTAAGGGTCTTGTTCTGTTGTTTACTGGATTTCAGTCCTTCTGCTTCTTATCTGCTGCTTATTTCATTAAGTGCTTTACAGAATTCAAAACGTGGAAATCTACGTATTTACAACAGGAGCTGCACTGGGCTGTCAGGAAAAACCCACTGGGAATTAGGACGTTCCTCTTTTCTGCTGCAGGGATGGATCCTCTTACATTATGCTTGTCAAATCCAGACCTCATCTTGACTCCCCAAAGACGCACTTCATAATGGCCATGTGTATCTTTGAGATCAAAAGGGGAAGTCCTGGGGCTTCCCTGGTGGTGCAGTGGTTGAGACTCCGCCTGCTGATGCAGGGGACACGGGTTCGTGCCCCGGTCCGGGAGGATCCCACATGCCGCGGAGCGGCTGGGCCCGTGAGCCATGGTCACTGAGCCTGCGCGTCCAGAGCCTGTGCTCCGCGACGGGAGAGGCCACAACAGTGAGAGGCCCGCGTACCACAAAAGAAAAAGGGGATGTCCTGCTCCCTCAAACATCGGGTTGTATTTTTCTTAGGGTGACTGAGTAGGAAATATAATAAGTAGCCCTATGTAAGCCTTTGCTGCTGGGGATGTATGCATGTCTAGAAGAAGTTTTGCAATATCATAAGCTGAGAAGGATCCTCCTTTCATTGTCGAACGGGTGATACATGCATCTCCACACTTACTGTTCACTTCATAAGATGTAAGAGCCAGGAATCAAGTTCCATGTTTAGGCCCTTATTTAATCCTGTGTTCAAACAGTAGTTTAAAAACAAAGCAGGTGATTAGTTATATTATTTATATCATAAGAGAATCACTGCTATTCATTATTGCCATAAATAGTTGAGTACTTTTTATGTTCAGCCAGTTTTGTTTTTTTTAAAAATAAAGGATTTCTTTATTTTGACCCTATTATGGCCTAACTATTTGATTACAGATCCTAGAATCTTAGGGCTTTTGATGGCCGCTTTTTAGTTTTTCAGCAGAGGAACCAGACGCCTCGAACCTAAGGGACTTGCCCCCAATTTAGAATCCAGAATTTCTCTATGTCCCCACCATTACATTTTTCCTTCACTAACTGCTTCAGAGCAAAAATACAGAGTTACACATTTTATGTAAAACGTACAAATACTAAATAGCAGACACCAAACAGTAATTTTGCTTGTGCCTCCAACCTGAGAAAAGCTTTGACAGATGTCGTACCTTTAGGAGGCATTTATTGGAAGCCTGAATCCTTTCTGCTGAGTCCTCTTAGTAAGTTTCCTCAGAAGAATGCAGAACATCTAACATCTCCTTGATCTTGGGTATGCTTTTCAAACAGCAAAAGCAGCCTGAGGGCAGCTTCTCTTGCCCCCAGATGGCATGCTTGTGAATGGAGAATTGATGGAAAAGAAGGAGTTGAGGGTTCAAGTACAAGGAAGCTCCCGGTTGGGCATCGCTGAGGGATCTGCATGGGGACGTGCTTTAATAGCAGAGAACGAGGCCTGCGTGATTGGCTCAGGGATCACAGTAACAGCCAGAAAATACACATGTTACAGGAAAGGTGTGATCAACACAGGTGATTTATTAGTGCTGGGTTTGTCCATGTGGTTAAGGCAGAAAATAGAGGAGCTGACTCGGCCCCCAGGAGGAAACCGCTCTCAGGAGCGGAGGCCGGAAGGGCCCAAACCACGGGTGAACCCACCCTGGCTGAAAGCCTGCAGAAAGGTGAGCCAGTGTGGGGTGGGAGTTGGGGTGATGTGGCCCAACCCTGCCTCTCCAAAGAAGGGCACCCCTGTTTGCACTGGGGCATCCCTTTCTAGCACCAGGGAGCCTGGTGAATCACACTTGCTCAGATGTCCATGAGAATGTGGGACCCACATGTGGTAGCACGGCTCCTTTGTGCCACAGATGTTTTTCTGAAAAGAGCGTGTTCAAAGAAAGAGGGGCGGGCTTCCCTGGTGGCGCAATGGTTGAGAGTCCGCCTGCCGATGCAGGGGACACGGGTTTGTGCCCCGGTCCGGGAAGATCCCACATTGCTGCAGAGCGGCCGGGCCTGTGAGCCATGGCTGCTGAGAGCCTATGCTCCACAACGGGAGAGGCCCACGTACCACAAAAAAAAAAGAGGGGCTTAAAAATAGTGTTTTTACCCCGCCTCAGTCACCTCATGGCCACATTCATCAGCCCTTGAGGTCAGGCAGTAGCCGCCTAGGCCTCTCCAGCCAGTCTGTGTCGTGGTCTTCTCTGCTAGTCAGTCCTCTGTGTCCCTAAATCCCATTCCTTCCTTCCTTCCTTTGCTGTTCTCCCTGGCTGCCTGCCCCCTTGGATACTCATCCCTGCCCAGCTTTTCATGCGAGACCTCTGGCAGCTTGTGTGTCTTCCATTTCCCCATCAGCCATTGCCTTCCTGCTCACTGACTCAAGGAGTCCTCCTTCCTCCTCCTCCCTCCCTTCCTCCCTCTCCTCGACGTGCAGTCAAGGCTCCTCTTCTCCCACACCCCAGGCCTTCAGTACTGTCAGAGATTCTGGCAGGACTGGGTTCTGGTGTGCAGCCAGGGTTGCAAATGAATGATATAACTTCCGTGACTCTCCATCCCTCCTCCCTACTGCCAGTGACCAATCCTTTGTGCTGAAGACGTTAGGGCTGGTTCTCTGTCCATTTCTGTTCCCCCGCCTGCTGCCATGTCCTCCAAGATTCTAGCATCCTTCTAGAAGTCCCTCCACACCCTCTAGCCTGGAATTTCCTGGTTCTGTCTTACCAGTCGAGTCATCACCATCTCTACCCTACTGTAGCCACCTTGGGCCTTGTCATTTCCCTCTTGGCCCCTCTGTTCTTTGCACTGTCCACTCGCTCCCTGGATGATTTTATGGGCACCTCGGGATACCACCCGCTGTGTGCTGGTGAATATGTCTGTGGCCCTGACCTCCCCTGCCGCGCCCGCGCCCATCAATTTGCAGAAGCTTCCAGCTGCCACCTGCGGACCTAGTCTCCTAGCTGTCTGTGTCTCTGATCCTGTTCTGTCAGTACTATCCTTCACTGCTCCCAGAGGGGTCCCCCCGAGACACACACCAATAGCTCCCCACCTGGGCAGGCTCACCTCCTTACCATGACAAAGACCCTACTGGGTCTCTGGCCTCACACCTTGATGCTGCAGGGATTTTGAGTGACACCTGACTTCTAAGCATGCGTCTTGCTAGTTCTGTGACATTTGCTCCTGTGGTTCCCCCACTCGATAGACCATCTGCGCCTGCAGTCTGGCCAGGTCGCACACATTGTTTAATCTGAGCTCTAGGAATCCTTTCTGACCCCTCTTTTTTTTTAAAATTTATTTATTTTTGGCTGCATTGGGTCTTCGTTGCTGCACATAGGCTTTCTCTAATTGAGGTGAGCGGGGACTACTCTTTGTTGAGGTGCGCGGGCTGCTCATTGTGGTGGTTTCTCTTGTTGCAGAGCACGGGCTCTAGGCACGTGGGCTTCAGTAGTTGTGGCACAAGGGCTAAGTAGTTGTGGCTCATGGGCTCTAGAGCGCAAGCTCAGTAGTTCTGGCACACGGGCTTAGTTGCTCCGTGGCATGTGGGATCTTCCCGGACCAGGGCTCCAACCCATGTCCCTTGCATTGGCGGGGGGATTCTTAACCACTGCACCACCAGGGAAGGCCCTTGACCCCTCTTCTTGCCCACACGCTCCATTGCCCTTTTTTTGTTTGTTTGTTTGCGGTACGCGGGCCTCTCACTGCTGTGGCCTCTCCCGTTGCGGAGCACAGGCTCCGGATGCACAGGCCCAGCGGCCATGGCTCACGGGCCCAGCCGCTCTGCGGCATGTGGGATCCTCCCGGACCGGGGCACGAACCCGTGTCCCCTGCGTCAGCAGGCGGACTCTCAACCATTGCGCCACCAGGGAAGCCCCCCGTTGCCCTTTTTGTCTGCACTTGCTTCGTTGTATGGTCACTATGTGTGTGAGTTCAGCTTCCCCACTGGGCTGTCATGCCCTGCTCTGTATTGCTGGTCCTCCCAGGACACAGGCCCCACCCAGGCCAAACGGTAGGAGCTCAATTACCATTGCATCCATGAAGACACGTTTCTGAAGTGCTGGCTTTGTTACTGAGCCCTCTCTCTTTGCCTCTAATGACTAATGCTCCAGGTTTTCTTTCTCTGTCCTTTGGTTCCCTTCTGTCAATTAGTTCATAATCTTTACACCAACATTGAAATGTGCTCAAGGAGCTGCTTTTTTAAAAAAAGACTGTGCTGCGGGGTGTCTTTGTTATTGATATTTTGTGATTTTTAAACTGACTTTCAAATGGCTGATCATTTTATAATGGTCTATTACCATTGCTCGAAACCCTAAGCTGTCTCAAATATGGAAACAGATTTTGTATAATCACTAAATATCCTGGACCTAATGTAGTACCAAGACCTGGCATGCAGAGAGAAATTTTATTTTTAAAAGCTAAATACAAATTTGCATTGTACCAAGGAATTGGTTTTTTCAGGCCCCGAACTTAGAGGTGTTACAGTGAGAGACTTAAAGGATGGTGAGGAGACTGTGTCAATTACTTATTGTTTATCTCATGTCTAAACCTGAGTAGATTTTAGCTGTGAGTTCTTCTCATTTGAGTACTTTAAACCTCTATGTTATAAGATTAAAGATATATCTGAACTTTTCTGTTACCCAGAAAATCCTTTGGGCAGTGTTCAATTGTGAATTGGAATTCAAGTGATCCATTTAGGACTGTTCTCAAACTTGTCCGTGGAGGTGCATTTAAAGGTTGGAGGTGGTCGGGATTTGGGTGGTGTGTTTGTGAGTATGAAGTCGTGAGGCAGTTCAATTTCTTTGAAAGCTCATGTTTTCCCCCTGAAAAAAATGCATTTGATTTTTTTCTTTCTATTTTATGCTATGTATTATAATTTAAAAGGATGTTTACTGTTATATGTCACTGAGTGAAATTGACCTTCAAGAAGAGTGTTAGCGGGCTTCCCTGGTAGCGCAGTGGCTGAGAGTCCGCCTACCGATGCAGGGGACACGGGTCCGTGCCCCGGTCCGGGAAGATCCCACATGCCGCGGAGCGGCTGCGCCCGTGAGCCATGGCCGCTGAGCCTGCGCATCCGGAGCCTGTGCTCCGCAACGGGAGAGGCCACAACAGTGAGAGGCCCGCGTACCGCAAAAAAAAAAAAAGAAGACTGTTAGCAAACACCGTAGATGAGGAAAGCACTGCTCTGTAAGATGATGTCTCAGATTATCTTCTTAAATCCTGCACCTCTGCATTTCCTATATGTAGTCATTCCTTCGCTGTGCACTTAGCACATGCTGTATTCCTGATGCCCTCTGAGGCTTTGAGGCTAGTGATGGCTACAGACCTTGCTTTGGATTCTGAGAGCTCACAGTTTGGGGGGTTGGGGTGGGTGGGATGGGGTCCTCATAGGATGAGCTTTTCCTCGAATACACATAACAAACACGGGCACATGCAAACACACAGACAAAGACTTCCTGGCTCAGCTCCCACGGCCCCTCCCCCTGGAGCTTTTCATGGTCCTTTTGGGCAGAATGATTGCTGCTTCCTTTGAGTCTTGGGACCTGTTTGTGACCTCTCAGTATTTTCGTTTCATTTGTATTAGATTCGTCTCCTACACAAGGCTGAGTTCCCCATCAGCGTCTCGTTCACTACCATGGTAATAATTATGCAACAGATGCACGTTGACATGAAAGATTTCTTAATGGTTCTGGTGGCGTGGCCTCACCACAGTGGAATGGGGGCCATGCTGGATCCTCCATGGCGTGGCTTCCTCCAATTTGCGTGGGGATCCAGAGTGGATTCACACTCTCCCTGTCGCTGGGCAAGAGCATTTTTAAGGACTTGTGTGGTTTTCACTGAGCTCATACCCCCCACCCCAGCTTTATTCTATTTCCAGTATCATCTACTTGTTTTTAAAGCCTCATGGGTGTTGTGGGCAATTACTGCGATCCTTCCATCTTGATTTTTATCCAGTTTACTCCTATGGGAATATAAAAGTGTGTCAGAAACAGTAGGATATACAAATCATTAGCCCTTTTATTATGAACTGTGGATGAACAGTATGTGAACCAGAGAGGAGCTGAACTACAATGGAGCTTTGAGCTTTGCCTTATTCACAGCTCTACTTCCCCAAAACTAGAATAGGCCTCTCTATGTGGGGTTTCTTCCCTGGCATAATTTTGCCTGGTTCCTTACATTTGTGTCCAAAGAGGAGAAGGTTTTGAAATGGCTTGCTTACTTTTAACCCCAGCTATAAATTCAGTCTTTGCAGCTTTAGACATTTGTGAAGGGTATAAAGACCTTTGGAGGAGAGTTGAGACTCCAGATTGATTAACAGTTGACATGGTCCAACCACTACTGAAGGTGATTGGGGAGCACCCTGTGCTCAAGCCAGTCGCCCTGACGTACACAGGTCATTAAGAAGCTTGTACTGTAGAAGCCCACTCTGGACTCGAGTCTTTTAAGCCACAGATCACACAAAATACAGGTCTACCTTGAATGGTTTATTTCACTTAAGAAAAGAAAGATGGATGGGTTTGTTCTTTTTGACGGAGAAACAGAACTTTCTCTTTGAGTTTGGGTTGACTGATGGGAGTTCTCAGGCAGTCTGAGCTGCTGTCTTCCCCGTACACCACACCCACAATATAAGGCCTGCAGTTTCTAATTTCAGTTTCTTTAAAAGTAGTGCCTGTGGGCTTCCCTGGTGGCGCAGTGGTTGAGAGTCTGCCTGCTGATGCAGGGGACACGGGTTCGTGCCCCGGTCTGGGAAGATCCCACATGCCGCGGAGCAGCTGGGCCCGTGAGCCATGGCCGCTGAGCCTGTGCGTCCGGAGCCTGTGCTCCGCAACGGGAGAGGCCACAACAGTGAGAGGCCCGCATACCGCACAAAAAAAAAAAAAAAGTAGTGCCTGTGAGAGAGTCAGAATGCAGAATATCCCCCCCGCCCGTCTTTGTGAAGTGGAGACCCTCCCCCAGTCTTCTCATGTTTCACCCACATTTAACTTGAAGTACCTGTAGGGTTTTTTCAGTTGAGCCACCTTATAGAGTGTTGCTTGGTTATCAGAGAATCAACAGCTTTCCCCAAACACACACACACATACACACACACTCACACACACTCATTTCATCAATTTTCATAACATGTACTTATATGTAATATAAAATCAAGTCCAACTTCCATAAACAGGTTTGAGAATAAAACCAAAGGACTCAGATGGTGTGAGGAGAAAAGCAAAGATGTACGGGAGAAGAACTCTAGTAGCCCTGAGCGTTCAAGTCTCTTGGGCAGTAGTCAGTGTGGTTTAAAATTTCTAGCTTATTCAGTCCAGAGCCCTAAAAGAGGCTTCTGCTATGAATGGCTACTCTGTATAAGGTAGTAGAGAACTGGGAAGAAAGAGAGCTGGTGTTCAAGCCCTCAAACACAGCTGTGTGGAACAAATAAAAATAATAACAGTGATTAATTTTTTAACGCTGTGATTTAAGATAAACTTGGGGGGCCCACAGAGGCTACTACTAGAGGTCAGAGTGGTCAGATAAGAAAGAGCCCAGGTAGCTGAGAAAATTTGAGGCTTCCCCCGGGCCTTGAAGAATTACTGATTTTTTAAAAAACTTTAGTTTTTAAAAAAATTGTGGTAAAATATACATAATATAAAGCGTACCATTTAAAAGGGTCTAATTCAGTGCCATTAAAGTACATTCACAACCGTCACCATATCCATTTCCAGGACTTTTTTTTTTTTAATCCTCCCAAACAGAAACCCATTAAACAATAACCCTCCATTCCTCCCTAGCCCTTGGTAGCCTCTATCCTACTTTCTGTCTCTATGAATTTGCCTATTCTTGATACCTCATATAAGTGGAATCATACAATATTTATCCTTTTGTGTCTGGCTTATTTCACTTAGCATAATGTTTTCAAAGTTCATCCATATTGTAGCATATGTCAGAATTTCATTCCTTTTTATGGCTGAATAATATTTTGTTTTATGTATATACCACATTTTGTTTATCCACTCATCTGTTGATGGACAACTGGGTTTTTCCACCTTCTGGCTATTGTGAATAATGCAGCTATGAACGTTGGTGTGCAAGTATCTGTTTGCATCCTGATTTCAATTCTTTGGGGTATGGTTGAATTTTACACTAGAAGGAGGTTACAGAGGGTATGTTGGTATTTATCTTGAACTATTGTTAAAATCTTGCATTGTTGACTGTTCATAAGTGCCCTTTTCCTCCCTTATTTGTGCTTCTTGAGAGCAAGGTCTGTTTCCTAGGTCCAGCGCTTAGCAAGGTACCTGGGATAAGTATTTGCTGAATAGGTCCTGGAGTTCCTAGCCCAGAGCCATCGTTCATTATAGTACTTGGTCCCCAGAATGGTGGGTTTTGCCAGCTATCATTTTTTGGGGGGCTCATTAACTAACATGTGTTCAGGAGACAGAAAGCAACTCTTGATATTTTTATTAGCCAAACATAATTAGGGAAGTATATGTTCAAATGCAAAGGGTCCTGATATAGATAAAACCCAATTCAACAAACGTTTGTTGAGAACTTGCTATGTACCAGATATATTTCAAAATGTGTGATTCCAGAGCAATTTCAGAGGTCAGTTGGAATAAATTATTGGTATTGATTTTTTTTTTTTTTTTTTTCCTGTGGTACGCGGGCCTCTCACTGCCGTGGCCTCTCCCGTCGTGGGGCACAGGCTCCGGACACGCAGGCTCAGCGGCCATGGCTCACGGGCCCAGCCGCTCCGCGGCATGTGGGATCTTCCTGGACTGGGGCACAAACCCGTGTCCCCTGCATCGGCAGGCGGACTCTCAACCACTGCGCCACCAGGGAAGCCCCTCCATAATAGTTTTAATGGATGAATTAAGCCACTCCCTTTTCTTAGTGGAGCAGCAGAACAGACAGTTGTGCTCTTTTGGGGATAGGTCGGAAGACTGTTAACATCTGTTACAGGAGCTGGGTGTTCTGGAACCTGTCCTTCCTCCAATCTTTTATATGTTCAGGGATTGAAGGGAATCTTTTTTATAACTATGCTAGGGAGAAAAGTACAATTTAGGATTCTTACCCTGAGGGCCCTAAGACCTTGCAGTAGGTAGAGAAGGTAATATATAGATGTAGACCACTATGGTACAGCAGTTAGAAGCCAAATGGGTGATGGGGCTGAACATGTTAGAGGGATTTAGTGGGGACAGGTGATCACGACCTGGAGTGGTTAGGGAACAAGAGCCATGAAGACTGGGCTTTCCATATGACAAAGAAGTGAATTGGTGGAGTAGCTGTGTCCTGGGGACATGGGCAGAGAGATGGGCATAGCAAGGACTGAAGAGTGTTTGTAGCATCCTTAGCCTAAGGGTCTGTCTGACTGGAGAGGCAGGTTGGGTCCAGAGGAAACAGCTAGAAATTAATCCCGTGAAAATGCTTTGTAAGCCGCACGTGATGTCAGCGTTAGCTGCTGCTGCCTCTGTTAGGGGTTTTGAGGCTGGGAGTGAGGTTGTTGAAAAAGTGGTGTTTTAGGCTGATGGGTCTCAGGGTTATGAGGTTGGATGATTTGGAGGTGGGGTGAGTGGAGGCTGGAGGCATGGAGGTCTTTCAGGAGAGGATGTTCTCTCCATGACATCGTAAGTGGCTAGTCTGGGGTGGGACAGCAGGAGTGGAAAGGCATACAAGGATGTGTGGCAGAGGTTCTGGGGAAAGACTGCTATGATTTTACTGCCAAGGAGGGCGAAGTCAGGCAGAAATCTGTTTGGGAAATGATGGACCCATTCACATCCATAGGAAGTAAGTCAGGACTGATTGGAGGGAAGATAAGAGATTCTGTTTTTAGAATAATTGTCTCGTATTTATTATGTGTTTTCTATGTGCCTGAGCACAATTCTGAGTGCTTTACATAACAGTTTTATGAACAGGCGCTGTTACTTTCAAGATGAGGAAACCGAGGCAGAGACGATTGGTAACTTGCCAAAGGATCACACAGTAAGTGGCAGAGAGCCAGGATGCAAATCTGTACAGTCTTATCTCTAGAGATTATCATACTAACTGAAATAAGTCAGAACGAGAAAGATAAATAAATTCCACTTATATGTGGAATCTAAAGTATGACACAAATGAACTCATCTACGAAACAGAAACAGACTCACGGGCATAGAGAACAGACTTGTGATTGCCAAGGGGAAGGGATGGAGTGGGAGTTTGGGATTAGCAGATGCAACCTATTATATATAGGATGGATAAGCAACAAGGTCCTACCATATAGCACAGGAAACTATAATTTCAACACCCTGTGATAAACCATAATGGAAAAGGATATGAGAAAGAATATATATGTGGATACCTGAATCACTTTGCTTATAGCAGAAATTAACGCAACATTGTAAATCAACTATACTTCAATAAAATAAATTCAAAAAAAATTTAGAAACCTCAAAAAAATGAGTCAAGCTCTTACCTCGGATGCTTTATTGCTTCCCTGTAATAGCCAGCATTTATTACAAACTGCAGTGCTGTGTTAAGCTCCTCGCGTGTATTTATCACATTTGATTTGCATTAGGACTCTGTGAAATGAGGGTATTTCTATCATCATTTTCCAGATGTGGAAACTTGGGCACAGAAAGCTCTAGTGGCCTGCCTTAGGTCACACAGCTAAGCCTTGCCTACGTTGGGGTGGCAGGTCTCCGGAAGTCAACGGTATTTATTCAACCAGGTTGTAGTATCTGCATATGCCCTTAAGACCCACTCATGAGAAGATTGAATTGATTGAAATATATTGCAATATAAATTCTTGAGAATTTTTGGATTCAGTTTACTGTCAATGTCGCTCATATGGACTAGGAAGTACTCCTTTTTTTTTTTTTTTTTTTTTTTTGGGCCGTGCCACGTGGCTTGTGGGATCTTAGTTCCCCGACCAGCAATTGAACCCAGGCCCACAGCAGGGAAAGCACCAAGTCTTAACCACTGGACTGCCAGGGAATTCCCGGAAGTATTCCTTTTTTAAAGGGGATAAATAATTGAAATAATAGCGTCTCCATTTACCGCTGTGCCCATTTTCATTATTTAATGCACTGTATGACTTTAAAAATAATCCTAACCACTTCATTCCCACATTCTGGCTTCTCCATTCAGATGCTCAGTCTAGAGGGCACAGAGTCTCGTCCATAGCACTTCTCATACTGTTGATGCTCAGTAACTTTTTTTTTCTTTAACATCTTCATTGGAGTATAATTGCTTTACAACGTTGTGTTAGTTTTTTGCTGTATAACAAAGAGAATCAGCTAAACGTGTACATATATCCCCATATCTCCTCCCTCTTGCGTCTCCCTCCCACCCTCCCAATCCCACCCCTGTAGGTGGTCACAGAGCACCGAGCTGATCTCCCTGTGCTATGTGGCTGCTTCCCACTAGCTATCTATTTTACATTGGGTAGTATATATAAGTCCATGCCACTCTCTCACTTCATCCCAGCTTACCCTTCCCCATCCCCGTGTCCTCAAGTCCATTCTCTACGTCTGCGTCTTTATTCCTGTCCTGCCCCTAGGTTCCTCAGAACCTTTTTTTTTTTTTTTTTTTTTTAGATTCCATATATATGCGTTAGCATACAGTATTTGTTTTTCTCTTTCTGACTTAACTTCACTCTGTATGACAGACTCTAGGTCCGTCCACCTCACTACAAATAACTCAATTTCGTTTCTTTTCATGGCTGAGTAATATTCCATTGTATATATGTGCCACATCTTCTTTATCCATTCATCTGATGATGCACACTTAGGTTGTTTCCATCTCTGGGCTATTGTAAATAGAGCTGCAATGAACATTGTGGTACATGACTCTTTTTGAATTATGGTTTTCTCAGTGTATATGCCTAATAGTGGGATTGCTGGGTCGTATGGTAGTTCTATTTGTAGTCTTTTAAGGAACCTCCACACCGTTCTCCATAGTGGCTGTATCCATTTACATTCCCACCAACAGTGTGAGAGGGTTCCTTTTTCTCCACACCCTCTCCAGCTGACCTTGTATGTGTACGGGGGGGGGGCACAAATCCCAGGCACATGAACCATTCCCCCCATGATCCTGCAGAAGTAGCTGAAAGCCCCCCAGGGGGCTCTGTTATCCTGGTGCCCCAGCCCATCTCACGCAGGTCATGTGTGAGTCAACCTTTTGTATTTTTCATGGCACTCTAGCCGCTAATGTGCTCTTCCTCTGGCAGTCTCAGATCTTCCTCTTTTCGTCTCAAATCCTTGCTGTGGGTTCTGTGGCTCCTGCCTACCTGAGGACCAGAGCTTTTCACTGGTTTCCGTGAATCTAGTTGACATCTGGTATCTCACTGTGCATGAGTGTCTCCGTGGTATATATCTCTGGTACATGTCTGTCTTTCCTTTCTCCTCTTCTGATATTGTGAAAATCCAGCCCACTTCTTTTTCTTTAGCCTAAAGCTCAACCTTGTATCTTTGTTTCATTATTCTGACATTGAACACTGTGTACTTTAAGCTCTGGAGTGTAAGGACTGTGTGTCCCTTTATGGGGATTTTCTCCCAGCACCTAACAATGCTTTTGTAGATCACAAGTAATGAACAGATACTTGCCTTCATGCTACAGATGCATGTGTGCACAAATGAATGAATGAATTGGCTGCTGTGAATTTTCTAAGGTTCAAGTTTCGTATTCAGAGTCTATAGTTTATATCTTTAAACGTTTCCCATGTAGGAAACCTCTCTGGGCATTAGGTTAATCAGGCTGCAACCCAACATAGGCCAGGAAATCTCATGATCTGATCATTAAAATAAGCTTTTCATTTTCTGCCTTATTATTTGAAACTTAGAGATAGTCCTTTTTTGATGACCATCACCATATAAGGAGAATTGCATAGAAATAACTGAATTCACAAAGTTTTAAGAAAAAGCCAAGTTACTCGTGATCATGTACATTTTGCTTAAAGAGTGACAGCCCAGTAGTTTTTCTTTTAATAGTGTAAGATTTTGTTTTTGTTGTCTCTGGACTGGGTGTCAGCATGTCAGTATCATTGCAATGGCCCATGTTCAGAGTGGAAACTTGACCCCGCTGTGTGTTTAACCCAGCGAAGGCCATGGCATCCAGCAAGTCTTGGCTTGCATACCAAGGGTGACCCTCAGGATTAATTGAGGGTTGCAGAAAATAACTTAATTTTCTAGATGAACTTGAGAAACTTTAAAAAGAAATCTCTGCCCATAAATAGCTGGGCAGCTTTGTCCTATTTTTATTGTCGAGTACACAGAAGATGGAAATCAATATTGGAAGAAATCCTTATTTCGCCTAAGAAAAAGATCGCATTCAACACGATTTTCGTTTTTCTTGGCAGGCTCTTCTCAACCATCTGTGAGTCCAGGGGAACTGTCTCCACCATCCATCCATCCAGCAAAATCAGAGTTAATTGTCAGTGTCGGCGATGAGATTAGGCTGTTATGCACCGACCCAGGATTTGTCAAGTGGACTTTTGAGACTCTGGGTCAATTGAGAGAGAGAACATACCCAGAATGGATCACCAAGAAAGCAGAGGCCACAAATACAGGCAATTACACGTGCACCAATGAAGGCGGCTTGAGCGGTTCCATTTATGTGTTTGTTAGAGGTAAATGCTCAGCTTTCTTTGATGCTATACTTAGAAAACTTTATATCCTGTCCTTAATTAGGGATGACATATAGATGGCTGAGTCATGGATAAAATATTACTGGCTGGGTCTAGGAAGCATAAGACAAAAATTTTTATTGTTAGTTTCCCCCATCTTTTGATACATAGTGGCTTTGGGTATAACTCCAGCTGAAGGTCTGCAAGGCTGTGATACTCTTCCTAATGAGATTACAATATGGTTTAGCCCATTTGTCCTGGTGATGTGAATAAACCCTGAGAATAAATTAGGCCCTTTGGGAAGGCGGCATTTTAATGCCTTGAGATTCCAGATACTCCCACTTAGTAAAAACGTTTCAGGGAACTAAAGGCCTAAACAGACCAAAGCTTCAAATGAATTGACCCACTTTTAGGGAGTAAATTCCAGAAAAATAACTCAGTCGGCTAAGCACCCCCTGTCCTTCCTAGGTTCTTAATAGAAATCAGTTCATTCATTTAAAAAATTGTGACCTCCTAGAAACAAAAGGAAAATGTGATGGTTGGATTTCTGAACCTCATCTCATGTGATGAATGCAGTGATTCATCTGTGTTTGTGCTTTTAATATCCTTGTCCGGAGGAAATTTCCTAGGGGGCTAGGGGCAGGGATAAGGGAGGAGTCTCTTTTTGCTGATGTAAAAACTGAAGCACTTAAAGCTTAGGAGACATACCCACATTATAGGAGGAGAAATAGTTTCAGTTCTAGTCCTGGGTTTGTACCTGGCCTGGGGCTGTCGTTGCAACCTCCTGCATGGTATTGTGGAAGAGGACCGAATAAACTTATCCTAGATTGTGGATCTGAGCCAGCCCTAGAGTCACAGTTCCTCACGGCAACGCTTGGATAAGATTGCCTGCTCTGTCTTCCTTATGTAATTGTTATCAGGGAGACAAAACTGTGCAAATTCTAGTTCTGTCAAGGGTTAGTAAAATTGACTCTCATGTTCTCTGTACAGAAGGTTGCGTGAAACTGATGCTGCCTCTCCTTATCTTTTACTCTTTTACTCTTTCCTGGGTGGGTCGCTGCAAAGAAAGACGCGCGTTGAAAAGCCACGGCTAGCCTCCGGGTCTGGTTCCATAATCGTTGAGCCAACCATGTTCTGTTCTTTGACATTCAAGAAGGTACTCTGTAATTTCCAGGTGGTAATGAAGTATCATTCTGCTTATTAATAGGATGGGTAGACAGCTGAATAAATAGGGAAACTGCTACATTAGCCAAATCAGTCTCACAGGGCTCACAGATTTTCTTGATGGGGGAAGTCATCCCCAATAACTTAGGACTGTACTTAATTATTACCAATTTAAGATGTTTGGATGCTTAAGTAATTTGTCTCAGACAGCAATGAAGGAAATTGGGGCATTGCTGTAGGAACTATGACTCAAGTGACTGAGAAAGAATAGATGGAAAATTAACCAGCTATAGCCTCGAACCGTATTTCAGCCGTTATGAGATAATTTGTTTGCAGAATAACTTAGGCTGGGAGGTGCATAATTTGTTTTGGAAAACTCTTTGAAAATTGGTCAAAATTCTATGATAAGTATATTTCAATCATGTCATTGATTTTTGTGGAACACCGGATTTACAGATGGAAAGGACAATTAAAAAACATCTTAAGTGTAATCTGTTGGCCCAACCCTGTATCCGTATTGTCTTTACACAGTAGAGGCGGCAGCTTGTTGTGTATACAGAATGAGGTTTGTATTTGCACATACGAGATCTCAGTCGACCGGAAGCTTTCCCAGTCCATGCCTGGTGTCCTGGCGTAATTATTAAAGAGTACCCCTTTCAGTCACAAGTATCCTGGTTTGGGCGATCAAGTATTTGCCATAGCATTTCTGAAACTCATAAGCTTCCCGTTTGCCTATCAATTTATTTGATTTCTAGAAGTTCTATTTATACATACCTTTCAAGGAATATGAATAGAGTGAGGCCCACATGTTATTTATACTGTGTGGCCTCCTGATGGTTTTCTAGATTCTATTCAGAAGCTGGAGGATCCTGGAGACTGGGAACTCTGGAAAGAGGCCCATGCAGAGGGGTTAGGGTTTTGTAGGAATGAAAACACTAAAGGACAATTTTATGATGATTCAGTTTTGTTCATTTTCAGTCTTAATTGTACTCTATTGTTACTTATAAGCTGATTGAAATTTATCTTAATGAAGAAAGAATTGTGTGGAAAGTCCCTGTGCTCAGGGTGTTCACCTGGTGGTTCTCAGGAACTTTCTGAAACCCGTGTTGTTACAAACAATGGAGATGCTGGTAATTCTCTCACTTTATAAGGAAAAACATCTGGACCCCTCCAGCTCATTCTCCACATTGATGTACTCTGCACTGTTACTACTGATTATCATCCAGGCTTCAGGCTGACCCATGGGATTCCCATATTCCTTTCTTCTTGGCACATCTTGAGTACTGATAACATGGGTTAGTCCCCTTTTTAAACATTTCTTATTTTTTTCCCTTTCGTCTCATTGAATACCCTCACATGACTCCTAGATCGTGGTCATTTTGCCTCCCTCTAAACCTCTATGGTCTTCTTTTTTTTTTTTTTTTTTTTTGCGGTATGCGGGCCTCTCACTGCTGCCGCCTCTCCTGCTGCGGAGCACAGGCTCCAGACGCGCGGGCTCAGCGGCCGTGGCTCACGGGCCCAGCCGCTCCACGGCACATGGGATCCTCCTGGATCGGGGCACGAACCCGCGTCCCCTGCATCGGCAGGCGGATTCCCAACCACTGCGCCACCACCAGGGAAGCCCTGTATTCTTCTTTTAATTCATAGACTCTTTCCCATGCTTCTCCCTTAGTCTTGGAGGCGTAGAGTACATATTTGACTTTGAAGTCAAGCACACTTGGGGACAAATGAGGCAAGTTATTGTATCACCAGAGGGAAATTATTTCACCTTTCTGAACTAAATAGGTCTTCTTGCTTGTTAAATAGATTTAAAAAAACCCCCAAAACATATGATTAATTCGGAAACTGGTACAACATGGAAGTATATTTGGACACTTTTCAAAAAAATGATAAAGGCTCACACAAAGGTAGAAGTTGTGTCAATTAGATAAGATCAAAACAAATTACAGATTGGACAGGTGGGAAAGTCCTGAACAAGGTATAATTCCACTTTTTCCCACCCTATTAGATACCATCAGGCTGGCTTATTCTTGGCCCAGTTTCTTTGGAGTGTTACCTGCTGTAGAAACAAAGTAACTATTACAATAAAATATTCCCAGAGCTTTAAGAGTTCAAATTGTGGTATCAGTCAGACCTGGCTTTGAGTTCTATCTTGCCATTTCTGGGCTGTGTCACTTAAGGAGAGTTACTGTTTTTGAGACCAGTTTATCGATAAAATGGTGATAATGATAGCACCTGTCGTATAGGGGTGTATTGAGGATTAAATGAGAGTGAGAAGTGTGTAATGGTCCAGGCTTAGTGCCTGACACATGGAAGGTGTTTACTAAGTGTT
This sequence comes from Phocoena sinus, assembly GCF_008692025.1. Classification (NCBI taxonomy): domain Eukaryota; kingdom Metazoa; phylum Chordata; class Mammalia; order Artiodactyla; family Phocoenidae; genus Phocoena; species Phocoena sinus. The sequence goes on from NC_045767.1 coordinate 75,421,660, forward strand.
AACTCTTCTCGGATAAATTTTACTTCTGTTTGCAAAGAATAAAGTCAGCAGCCCTTTGGGCCACTAGGGATTGTTGTTATAAGCGGCAATAGTTTAGATTTTTATAAAATGTTTTCAGTGTCTGTGACCAGCCATTCAAACTACTGATTGTTGATATGCTGTAGATCCTGAGAAGCTTTTCCTGGTTGAGCTTCCCTTGTACGGGAAGGAAGGCAACGACACGCTGGTCCGCTGTCCTCTGACAGACCCAGAGGTGACCAATTACTCCCTCACGGGGTGCGAGGGGAAACCTCTTCCCAAGGACTTGACGTTTGTCGCTGACCCCAAGGCCGGCATCACGATCAGAAACGTGAAGCGCGAGTATCATCGGCTCTGTCTACACTGCTCGGCGAACCAGAAGGGCAAGTCCGTGCTGTCGAAGAAATTCACCCTGAAAGTGAGGGCAGGTACGGGCCCTTGTTTGCTTTCTTCTGGGAGTCGGAGCATCCTTTGATCTAAAAGAAAGACTTCTCTCTTCTCACTGGTCCAACTCAGTATGTCACTCAGGTAGCTTCTTGGATCGTTTCGCCCGGGCTCAAAATAATGCCGGATGCTTGTGAGTACTTTATTTCACAGCCTCCATCCCATGTGTTGGGTCCATGACCACCTCCAGCTGGGTGTGTCTACCAGGGATGGGCATTCAGATGGTCCTGAGGACAGTCGTTAAACCTACTGACATCAGGACATCCCAAAGTTTCATAATTGCACAAACTGTTCCTTCCCAGAGAAACTCATTGGGAAGCCTTAGTTACAGTGAAAAGATTAGCATACAGATTATTCACTCCTTGATTTACTATTGATCTATGAATTGATTCCTCCTCAGCTATTTAATTTTAATACCTTCTCAAACTATTCACAGTCTGAGGAGGAAAGTACCAGCTGACTTTTGGACCTTGTTCTTTTTTTTTTTTTTTTTGGTGGTACGCGGGCCTCTCACTGCTGTGGCCTCTCCCGTTGCGGAGCACAGGCTCCGGACGCGCAGGCTCAGCGGCCATGGCTCACGGGCCTAGCCGCTCCGCGGCATGTGGGATCTTCCCGGACCGGGGCACGAACCCGCGTCCCCTGCATCGGCAGGCGGACTCTCAACCACTGCGCCACCAGGGAAGCCCTGGACCTTGTTCTTAATGTGGCATTATGTAGAATATTTTGATAGCTGGAAGATATCCAGATTTTTGTATTTCAGAGATCATCTAACTCAACACCAGTTGGCATTTAGCTATTGAGTAGTTTTTATTAAGGCTTTTGAAAAAGGATGCTCTTTGGAATTAAGGAAAGTTTGATTATTTAAAACCTGTGATTTTAAGAAGTAAGACGTTATTTTTATAGCGCGTGGGAAAGATGCCTGTTTGGTTAAAAGAAGATAATTAGTTGTTGGTCACATTCTCATGAAACCAGCAAGTCAAATAAAAATAAATGCAGCTTCACTGTGCCAGGGCTTCTACCTATTTCAAAATAGCACTGCTCCGGATTATTATAATCTCAAAGTAGATAGTCTATCTTTTTCACTCGGTGTTAATGAAGTTACTTGAGGGATGTACAATTTAATTGCTGATGTCTTCAAACATACGAGTAATACAGATCGGTTAGTACCATACTTTATATCTTATTTAAAAGACCACAAAGTGAGCTGGGCACAGCTGAGGAAAAATGGTAAGTTAAAACATTATGCTATACTACAGCCAGTTATTTGAGGGCCACGTTTCGTTTTATTCTAGCCATCAGAGCTGTGCCTGTTGTGTCTGTGTCCAAAGCCAGCTATCTTCTCAGGGAAGGGGAAGAATTTGCAGTGATGTGCTTGATAAAAGACGTGTCTAGCTCTGTGGACTCAATGTGGATAAGGGAAAACAGCCAGGTGAGTGGATTGTTTTCTCCGTTAGCCTCAATGTATCATTCTCTCCGTGTGGGAGAGTTGAAGGTTTTTCTTTAAAAGAGTATTTTTTTAAAAAATTATTTTCCTGAAGTAGAGTTGATTTACAATGTTGTGTTAATTTCTGCTGTACAGCAAAGTGATTCAGTTACACATACATATACATTCTTTTACATATTCTAGAAAAGTCTGTTAATTGTCCTGGGGATGGCTCAGCTGGTGTGTCTCTCTGGAGTGTGTACAGATGATGTGTATTTACCCCTTTCATTGCACCATATGTAGATGTGTACATTCATTATGAGTAAAAAAGAAATGTCATTTTGTAAATTTATTTTGAGCAAGTCGTAGAGAAAACTTCAGACTTGTTATTACTCCATGCTGTTTCTTTGAATGACTTTTGTGGGGGAAAAAAAAATTAATGTTTCAGTGAGTAACTACCTTGATTTTTAAAGCTACTATGGCAACTATTCAGGCCAGATTATTTAAAATATTGGGGAAAGTTGCCAGTTTTTTTCCTTCCATATTAAAAACATAAATCAGTGGTCTCAGACGTTAGCCAAGAAGCCCTTCCCTCTGCCGCAGAGAGGCCTGTCCATTTGAGAGATTTCTTTTTGTATGGATCTGATTTCCTCCTTTGAGGCTGCTTACCCGAGATCAGGTTGCTAATGGTTTTCTATTTGTTTTAGTCGCTATTAATAAAATGGTTGTCATCAATCTGAAACATTTGGACACGTTTAGGTTATCATTCATTTAACAAATGCATATTGAATGTCTACTGTATGTCAGATACCGTGTTAGGCATATCTTAAAATTAAATAAATTTTAGCCAGTTATATTTGAAGGTTTTTCTCCCTCTCTAATACTCATATTAATAACAAGGTCTTTAAAATATCTGGTTTCCCTAATATTTTGCCTTAAGATTCCCATTGACTGAGTTTTTTGTTTTTTTTTAAAGACACCAACTGTACTTGAACACTTGTTACTTTTTAAAAATAATTTATTTATTTATTTATTTTTGGCCGCGTTGGGTCTTCGTTTCTGCGCGAGGGCTTTCTCCAGTTGTGGCAAGCGGGGGCCACTCTTCATCGCGGTGCGCGGGCCTCTCACTGTCGCGGTCTCTCTTGTTGCGGAGCACAGGCTCCAGACGCGCAGGCTCAGTAGTTGTGGCTCACGGGCCTAGTTGCTCCGCGGCATGTGGGATCTTCCCAGACCAGGGCTCGAACCGGTGTCGCCTGCATTGGCAGGCAGATTCTCAACCACTGCGCCACCAGGGAAGCCCGTGACTGAGTTTTTAATAATTTTTGTTTGAATGATCTTGGCCAACTAGTTAATTTGCTATCATGGTAGTTTTTCCTGAGTACACACATGCGTATTACATTGGAAGAAAGGAAATAGTGTCTTTTCATCCTCCTCTTCCTCTTCTTCCGCCTCATGCTCTGTATTCAACATTGGCAGTTTCATGCCTGTTTAGAGAATCCTTTGCTAAACAAGTAACTATGGTGATTAGCATAATGCAAACCATTATGATGGCGTTCACGTAGACCTGTGATGGATACCTTGCTAAGTGAAGCCTGCCATTAACAGGAGAAGGGAACCAGTGGGTCAGAGTCCCAAGTCCTATCATAAAACCAATAGCTTACATATGACTTTTTGACTAACCTTATAGAACACAGTCCCATATTAATTGCCTTTCTAGGATCCTTGATTTCAGATGAGAGAACAATTTACGGTGTGTGTAACTGAGCCTCTACATAACTTGAAAATTAGCCTTTTTGAGATGAGAATTAAATTGCCCCAGGCAGTTTTGTTCTGAATCACTTTTTCCCAGGAGTCCTGCATGCCATTCCCAATTAATCCACTGGCGCTGGTAGATAAGCCTGCAGTGTTGGGAACTCTTTGGGGAAATCCCAATGAGCACCTCCAAGGGTTAAGGAAAAGCAAATCACATGCAAACAATATGTAATGTGTGACTTGCAGATGGGGCTCATGGCTGTATGCCAGGGTTCATCCATGAATCTTATTGATATCCTTTGGCTTAATTTGGAATACCTAGCACTGTTATGACACTATCAAATTCTTTTAAAAATCCATAGTATTTGATCTGGATCATTTAGAAAGTTTAATTCACAATGAAATTTAGGGTAAAACAACTCTTGTAGTATTTTTGCAACTGTTTGTTTTAAAACGTAAGAGAGTCTTGGAGTTTATTCAACACTGTGAATCTTGGTTAGCTTTTCTAAGGCTTCTAAACCCTCATATTTTTGCTTGCTTTTATTATGATCTTTGACAGTATCCTAAATTATGGCCTTCGGGTTTGGGTGCTGATGATGTATCAATTATTAACAAACTATTCCTTCTAGCACCAACGTATTCATTGTCTTGTTTAGCTCCCTAAACAGGGACTCCTGGGCTCTTGCAGGAACTAGAAGGAAGATACCGGGAATCTAGAATATAGTCTGTGACCTGTCCATTGTCACTCTGCCTTTGCCGAGGAGAAGTCTGTATGATGGACTGGAAGAGGCCAGAGAAAAATGTCACTTCCCCTTTGTCTCTTCTTAACAATTACTCTTAGGCAGGAAAATGTCAGCTTTCTGCCAATTATTAGAAGAATCTCTTAGAAGGGATTATCTTCAAGTCGACATAGTGCTCCAAACCGGAAAGGCCTTTAAAGACCTTTATTCTCTCATTGCCTTTTAGAAACAAAAGCTGAGACCATAGTGGCATCCTTGACTTGGCCAAGATCTCACAGTTAGTTAACCAAGCAGGTTTCTCTTCTTTTTAATTCCAAAACATTCAACTTTGGCTGTCAGCTTTTATGTATGCTTATTTTAGTGAAAAAAATTTCCAAAAATATAATAACATGAGAAAAAAAGAGAAATAGCTATAATTCTACCACCGTACATTAGCAGCGCTGTGGAGTAGAAATAGAATGTGAGCCTCCTATGTAATTTAAAATTTTCTAGTAGGCACATGACAGAGTAAAAAAATGTAAAATTGATTTTAATATATTTTATTTAACCCAATATATCCAAAATATTTTATCATATAATTAACATTTAAAAAAATTTTTTAACATCTTTATTGGAGTATAATTGCTTTACAATGGTGTGTTAGTTTCTGCTTTATAAGAGTGAATCAGTTATACATATACATATGTTCCCATATCTCTTCCCTCTTGTGTCTCCCTCCCTCCCACCCTCCCTATCCCACCCCTCGTGGTCACAAAGCACGGTGCTGATCTCCCTGTGCTATGCGGCTGCTTCCCACTAGCTATCTGTTTTACGTTTGGTAGTGTCTATATGTCCATGCCACTCTCTCACTTCGTCCCAGTTTACCCTTCCCCCTCCCTGTATCCTCAAGTCCATTCTCTAGTAGGTCTGCATCTTTATTCCCGTCTTACCCCTAGGTTCTTCATGACCTTTTTTTTTCCCCTTAAATTCCATATATATGTGTTAGCATACGGTATTTGTTCTTCTCTTTCCGACTTACTTCACTCTGTATGACAGACTCTAGGTCCATCCACCTCACTGCAAATAACTCAGTTTCGTTTCTTTTTATGGCTAATATTCCATTGTATATATGTGTCACATCCTCTTTATGCATCTGTCAGTGGACATTTAGGTTGCTTCCATGTCCTGGCTATTGTAAATAGAGCTGCAATGAACATTGTGGTACATGACTCTTTTTGAATTATGATTTTCTCAGGGTCTATGCCCAGTAGTGGGATTGCTGGGTCATATGGTAGTTCTATTTTTAGTTTTTTAAGGAACCTCCATACTGTTCTCCATAGTGGCTGCATCAATTTACATTCCCACCAACAGTGCAAGAGGGTTCCCTTTTCTCCACACCCTCTCCAACATGTGTGGTTTGTAGATTGTTTGATGATGGCCATTCTGACTGGTGTGAGATGATATCTCATTGTAGTTTCGATTTGCATTTCTCTAATGATTAGTGATGTTGAGCATTCTTTCATGTGTTTGTTGGCAATCTGTATATCTTCTTTGGAGAAATGTCTTTTTAGGTCTTCTGCCCATTTTTGGATTGGGTTGTTTGTTTTTTTGTTATTGAGCTGCATGAGCTGTTTGTAAATTTTGGAGATTAATCCTTTGTCAATTGCTTCATTTGCAAATATTTTCTCCCATTCTGAGGGTTGTCTTTTCGTCTTGTTTATGGTTTCCTTTGCTGTGCAAAAGCTTTGAAGTTTCATTAGGTCCCATTTGTTTATTTTTGTTTTTATTTCCATTTCTCTAGGAGGTGGGTCAAAAAGGATCTTACTGTGATTTATGTCATACAGTGCTCTGTCTATGTTTTCCTCTAAGAGTTTGATAGTGTCTGGCCTTCCATTTAGGTCTTTACTCTATTTTGAGTTTATTTTTGTGTATGGTGTTAGGGAGTGTTCTAATTTCATTCTTTTTCATGTGGCTGTCCAGTTTTCCCAGCACCACTTAGTGAAGAGGTTGTCTTTCTCCACGGTATATTCCTGCCACCTTTATCAAAGATAAGGTGTCCATATGTGCGTGGGTTTATCTCTGGGCTTTCTATCCTGTTCCATTGATCTATATTTCTGTTTTTGTGCCAGTACCATACTGTCTTGATTACTGTAGCTTTGTAGTATACAGTCTGAAGTCAGGGAGCCTGATACCTCCAGCTCCGTTTCTCTTTCTCAAGATTGCTTTGGCTATTCGGGGTCTTTTCTGTTTCCATACAAATTGTGAAATTTTTTGTTCTGTGAAAAATGCCAGTGGTAGTTTGATAGGGATTGCATTGAATCTGTAGATTGCTTTGGGTAGTACAGTCATTTTCACAGTGTTGATTCTTCCAATCCAAGAACGTGGTATATCTCTCCATCTATTTGTATCATCTTTAATTTCTTTCATCAGTGTCTTATAATTTTCTGCATACAGGTCTTTTGTCTCCTTAGGTAGGTTCAGTCCTAGATATTTTATTCTTTTTGTTGCAGTGGTAAATGGGAGTGTTTTCTTAATTTCACTTTCACATTTTTCATCATTAATGTATAGGAATGCTAGAGATTTCTGTGCATTAATTTTGTATCCTGCTACTTTACCAAATTCGTAACATAAAAATTATTGATGGGATATTTTACACTACTTTTTTCATATTAAGTCTTTAAAATCTGGGACATATTTTATATTTGCAACACAACTCAATTTGGACCTACTACATTTCAAGTGCTCAGTAGTCTCGAGTGGTTAGTCCTTACAAATGCTATATTGCCCACATTTTTTTTTCATGTTTATTTTCTCTCTCCCCTCATGCATATGTATTAACACATGGTTGCTGTCTTAAGGTACACTCATGCTTTTTACATAAAAGAAGCATTTTTCTTATTTTCACATATTCATAATTTTGATACCTGGTATGCATTTAGGTCATCTGCAGTTTTTCACCACAGTAAATATCTTGGACCTTTTGTTTTCTATTGAGTTGCTTCCTTGAGATAAATTTGCTGGAGTTGCTCAGTGGTCTGAACATGCTTCCAAGTTGCTTTCCAGAAGGACCGTTTGGATGTACAGTACTGTCAGAATGGTCTAATGCTAATAGGTTCACCATAGCCTGGCCAGGGAATCACCCTTGATCTTGTTCCATGTCAATATCAGCTCCTGTTTAGTTTCTTTTTTAGTTGCTTCCCTCCCCCCATCCTAATAGGAATGTGTTCATGTTACAGAAAATTTGGAAGATGCAGAAAGCTCTATGCTATTCCTTTTAATCTTTTCAGAGAGTGGTTATAGTTTATATTATGGTTGTTTCCCCATGACGTTTTCCATACAAGAAATCTCTCCATGTCTTATCTGCAGATAAATATTAACGGTGGCATGGTGATATCACAAGAGTAAATGCACAACCTTTTCTCTTCAGCTCATGTGTAAATAATTTGGGATTTTGTCTTATATGTCTTATATACTTTGGAACTCCCTTTAATACTTGCCAAAATTCTGCTGGGTAAGAACTATAGGATGAATTTTCGAGTTAGTCTTAGACACTGTAAGTCTATTTTTATTCATGAAAATAATATAAATGTTAATAAAATAGAACGATTGTTACTAGTGATGTGTTTCCTTTCAACCAGTGGGATGTAGAATAGAAAAAATATATATATAACAGGAAGTATTGATAGGATATAAATATGCTGACTTTTAAAATATCAGTGTCCTGTATTATTTCTTATATAAGAACTTTTAAAATTTGGCACTGTTAAAAACTATTTAGCACTGCAGAGAATTTGGAATTACGTATGCTGTGGTTATTAAGAAATGAATTTTCATTTTTTACAATCATTAGTAATAACTATCTTTCAATATAATCCTGTAATATGAAGTGTTCCAATGACAGACTTGTCATGATGTTTTATTATACTTACTTAAGTAGTGTATAATGAATGCTAATACGGAGAAGTTAATTGCTGCTATTTTTAATTTATCTAGGAAAGATCCTGAATATAAATTTTATGGTAATCTTTGATTTTTTTTTCCCCTCTCCTTCTGAAACCAGCAGACTAAAGAACAGGTGAAGCGGAATAGCTGGCATCAGGGTGACTTCAATTTTCTTCGTCAGGAGAGATTGACTATCAGCTCAGCAAGAGTTAATGATTCTGGCGTGTTCATGTGTTACGCCAATAATACTTTTGGATCAGCAAATGTCACAACAACCTTAGAAGTAGTAGGTAAATATCTCTGGGAATGGATAAATTACTGGCATAGTGAATGAAGAAATTACTAGATAGTTTCCTTTTTACGTTAATGGAATGTTGAACAGATTTTTAGGGTTTTTATTATTACTGAATGAATATATGAAAGAAAATGATCTTTGTAGCCTCTTCCAACTAGAGCACAAAAGCAAATTCTACCAATTTAATAGAGGCAAGTGGAAAGTTGTAACTGTGAAGCTGTTTGAACATGTCATTCTCTGCTTACCTCCCCTACCTCAACAAATACAATGTAGGTTGAGCCTTTCCAGAAACTCTAGTCCTTGCTGAATGACTTGACTTTGGAAATGGATGGAGACTTTTCTCTGTGGAGGAAGACATATGCTTAGAGCTTAATATATTTCTCTGAATCTTTTGTTGAGGTTCCTCAGCCTTTTGGTTTATCGTTTCATGATTCATGGGCTCTTGTCACCCTTTGTAGCAGGAAGGACTGAATTGGCTTCTCCTCCTCAGTACACCCCTGACCTCACCCTGTCCTCCAGCCTTACAGGCTGTAGCATAAACCTTCAGGAAGGCAGCCCACCAGGCATGGGTCATTGATTCTACAGAGCATAAACTGAAACATAGTAACCTGTGCCCTAACCCCATCATATCTGGCATACACAACTGGTTTAGTCTTCCGTGCTTTAGATCTTACTGAATATTTATTTCCCAAGCATCTACTTAATGAGATCAGAGTGTGGTATTTTGAATTACTGAAAATAATAATAATTTAAAAATTACTTTGTTTACACTTTTCTTGTCTTTTTAGTACTGTTTGCATTTAATCTATTTTCTTGTCTTTTTAATGCAACCATATTCTCAGCGCTTGACTTTAAGTACTTGTAGGGTGGTGAAATTCATCATGAGCAATAATAAAATGATGTGATATTTGTTTTCATTTCTCTCCTTTCCCCCATATTTCTTCAATAATTTATGTACCAATGTTAGAGGTCTGCGATTTATGCCACAATAATCTCATACGATTTTGGCGTTTCTGCCCATGTTGTAATGGAAAGTATCTCACCAGACTGAACGTGAAAAAGACACTACTTGCAATTACAGAGCCAGCCCAGAGAAAGGGTACTACTCTGTCCCTAAACATGATTGTGAACCATTTATTAATTTGAATAAAAGGCTATGCTTTTAAAATATTAAACTCCATAAGTGCTAATTTGCTAAGTTGATTAGGGAGCATGTTGATATATCAGCTTCAGCTCCAGAAGGCAATTAGTAAGGATGTTTGGAGCTTACTATTGTATGTAATCAGATTTTTAAAATCCATTCATCAATTTCCAAGAATATAACTGTATAACTGGAAAGACTTGAGGCTGTGAAACCTGAATCTGGCTTTGTACTATTTCAGGAGTGGGTTGGGTTGGGATGGGACGAGATGGGACGAACAGTAAGAGACAAAGAGAAAAGTAATTTCTTTAGGGGCTGGGAGTAGGATTTGGACACAGTGTGGAGTGGCGCAAAAAAGGCTTCCGGGTGGCCCCAACCTGGTTTTGAGTTGGAGCTCTGCCACTTAACTTTCAAATGCACCCCACTTTAACTCTGCCTGCATTTTCTCTTCCAAGGAACATAGCCTCTAACTCCCAAGGCTGTGGAGGGAGAAAGGCCATATATTTTGCAGATGTGCCTGGCACAGTGTTTGCCCTTGATTAAATGTTAATGTCTCGTCAATTTCTTAAATCATCCTCTGTAACAAACCCAGGTGGGGTTCTTTGAGTCTAATAATTCTTACACTTCATGAATTTGAAGCTGTGTCCTATTATAGGACATAAAACTATATTGAGCAAACTGGACTATAGAAAACTCAGGATAACTTTAGTATTTTGTACATGATGATAGGGAGAGAAATCAGTGGAAATATCGTTGTCTGTGGTGTTTGAATATTTTGCATTGTGTGATATCTTTGAATTTATGACCTTGAGTACCTGAAAATTTAATGTAACATTCAGACAAAACATTTATTTCCTCAAAATTAATCTAAATTAGCTTAAAGAATGGCAGGGGTGTACCATTTATGATTCAGGTATTAGAACAAAGTGGTGTTTTAATTTCATTTGGATGATTTTTGATTTTCACCTGAAAAATATTTTTTCCATTGATACAAAGGACAGTTTGACTCCATTTTTAAATTCTGAATCTGTAGAAAACTAAAGGAGAGTCAAATACTCTCACGTCAACCTCATGGGGGCTAACAATATATTTAACCAAACAGTGCCAAAGACAATGGCACTGTTTGGTTAAATGACAATATAAAATGTAATTAATTTTCAAATTCTGAAAAATAAATAGAAGATTAAAACTCTTCCATAATTCCGCTAACTTGATATAAGCTTTTTTAGGATTTGGTATATGGTTATATTTTTATATGCAACAGGATTTTAATTATACATACAATTTAATGTTCTCTCTCTTTCTCACTTAAAGTATGTGGAGACTCTAGGCTGTGCAACAGTAAAGAGACCAGCCTTGGCTTCTTACAGACCTGTATTCACATGTAGGCTCTGCTTTGGGTAGCCAGCTATATGGCTTTCCAGGACTTGATTTCTTTTTCATCTATAATTAGGGGTTACAAGCATTCTCTTTCAGTATTGTTATAAGTTAAATGTTTGTCATAATTATTAAATAAAGTGCATGCTAAAGAACTTAAGGCAGTTCTTGACACATAGTAAGCATTCCATAAATGGAGGCTATAAATATGATATTGGCAATTATTTTATGATGGTCTTTTTCAAGCTCTTCCTTGTATTGTTATTATTATTATTATTATTATTTATTTTTTTTTTTTGCGGTACGCAGGCCTCTCACTGTTGTGGCCTCTCCCGCTGCGGAGCACAGGCTCCAGACGCACAGGCCCAGCGGCCGTGGCTCACGGGCCTAGCCGCTCCGCGGCATGTGGGATCCTCCCGGACCAGGGCACGAACCCATGTCCCCTGCATCGGCAGGCGGACTCTCAACCACTGCGCCACCAGGGAAGCCCTATTATTATTATTATATAATAATTTTTAAGGGCTGCTTTATTTACTTAGCCAGTTCTCTATTTTCTCATTTTTAAAATTATTATGACTAGTGTAAATAGCACTTCTTTTTGCACGTGGCCATCTACCTCACTAAGAAGAGTTCTCTGGATTAAATTGACAAATAGATAATTTTTAAAAATCTATATTGCTAAATGCTTTCCACAAGAGTTGTGCCCATTTACAAAGTGTAATTCAGTGTGCTACTTTAATTACACTTGCAAAATTATTGAGTTTATTTCAGATTAGTTTTGCTGTTTTTCCATAGAGTGGATATACATTATTTTTTAACAGCTTTACTGAGGTTTTGCTACTTTTAATATGTGAAAAGGAATGCCTTATTTAAATTAGTAGTTTATTTTTCCTTCTATAATTTTATGTCCTCTTTTTCCTGTTACCTTAATTAATTTTCCTATATATAGATACTTTTTGAAAATGTTTATGTATTTAGATTTGTCTTTTATGATTTTTATTTCTTTGGTTGCTTCTAAAAAGCCTAGAAAACTCCCCTCGCCCTCCCCTCCGCAAAATTTTGATAGAAGTAAATTCCGTTGTTCAGTTAAAAATATGGTTTAATTATTAAAATGCTGTCCTTGATTCATTTGTGGTATATGATATGATAAGAAGATCCAAGTTTATTTTTCTCTAAATACTAAATGACATTCTTGCAACATTTTTATTAGATATCGGGGCTCTCTTCCCCTTCTTGATTTATGACATCTTCTTATCACATATACAATTATATTGGATCTGGGTATGGGCTAACTATTTAGTCCAAATACTTTTTAGCCTAATAAACATCAGGACTGGTAGTTCTAGAAGACTTATAAGATGGTGATAGATCTTTAACAGACTTGCTTAAGAGACAGAGATAAGAGAATAAACATTTCCAACGTGTGTCCTTTCTCACTTTATGACCGTGATTCTCCAAGAGCAAAGTAAAATGTAATATGGCTAAGTCAAAATTCTTGTCATTGCCAGTTAATACTGGAAATCAGTCAATATCTTTATAGTCCAAAGGTGAAGTTTTTGTTATTTGTCAAGATTTGGGGGATAACAGTTTCTTTCTGTCTCATTCTGCTGTGATTAGATAAAGGATTCATCAATATCTTCCCTATGATGAATACAACAGTATTTGTAAACGATGGCGAGAATGTGGATCTGGTTGTTGAGTATGAGGCATATCCCAAACCTGAACACCGACAGTGGATATATATGAACAGAACTTCCACTGACAAGTGGGAAGATTACCCCAAGTCTGACAATGAAAGTAACATCAGGTAAGAAAAGGGCCTTGTTTGGGGAATTACACGTTCCCCCCACCCCGTCCCCTTGGCTTACCGGATCCTGTTTCTGTGACCCGTCAATGTATGAGAGGACAGCTGATACGGAAGGAAGTTTGGGGCTGCTTCCTGAGTCGTCATCATTTCATTTTGCTGTGTGTTTAGAGCACACAGAAAAGTCCATGCATCAGTTTTCTTGTTTGTAAATTGGAGGATAGTTCTCTCCTAGAGTTCTGAGGATAGTTCAAAGCAGTGACTAGCATATACTAGGGACACATTAAATAATTCTCTTCAGAGAAAGAGAAATGTTAGTGCCTTTAATCATTTTTTTTAAGACTGTAAGAAAACTAAGAATCATTAAGCATCTTTGGGCCAGGCGGTGAACCCAAGTTTCTTTTACATCAGACCTCTCTCTCTCTTTTTTTTTTTAAAATTTTTACTTACTTACTTACTTATTTATTTATGGCTGTGTCAGGTCTTTGTTGCTGCGCGCGGGCTGTCTCTAGTTACGGTGAGCAGGGGCTACTTTTTGTTGCGGTGCATGGGCTTCTCATTGTCGTGGCTTCTCTTGTTGAGGAGCACGGGCTCTAGGCGCACGGGCTTCAGCAGTTGTGTCACATGGGCTCCGTAGTTGTGTCTCGCGGGCTGTAGAGCGCAGGCTACAGTAGTTGTGGTGCACGGGCTTAGTTGCTCTGTGGCATGTGGGATCTTCCTGGACCAGGGCTCGAACCCGTTTCTCCTGCATCGGCAGGCGGATTCTTAACCACTGCGCCACCAGGGAAGCCCCAGACCTCTCATTTGATCCTCAAAACACTTATAATAAAAATAGTAGCAATAGTGACATTTCATGTAAGCTGTGTGTGCTTTTTTCCTGCCATGTGCTGTTCAAAGTCCCTCATGTATATCAACTCAAAAATTTTGGTCCTCACAAATCCGATGAGCAGGCACTCTTACTTCCCTTCTTTCTATAGAAGAGGAATCTGAGACCTAGATGGGTTAATTTGACCAAGAGCCCACAGCTGTTAAGAGGTAGGTGCCTAGATAGAGTTAGTATTTTTTCCTAGTCAGGAGCTCTTGGCTGTTGTAAGAGTGTGGATCAGAAAGGATGCTGTCCTGGGCCTCGGTCTAAGGGTTGGAGGGAAGAGCATGGATTGGGAGGTGTCCAGGCTTCCTCCTTACAGGTGATCGAAGGGCTAGGAAAGAGGCAGGAGCTGAAGATGCTCTCAGGAGTCTGGTTGTGGCAGCCAGGTTGGATGGTAAGAGGCAATACTATTCGAGGGGGAGGGGAGAGGGAGGGGGCAAAGGCAATGAGCTCGGCTTGGGGTTTGTTGAATTTGAGGTTGACTGTGGGATCTTGAGCGGGGATGTTCAGGTAGAATGTATCGTAGGTCGGGTTCCCTGGATGCAGCGCCTGCGGGAGGGATTCACAGGCAAGGTCTTCATTAAAGGAGAGAGAGACCTGGCGGGGAGTTGGGGGGAACAGGGTAGAGAGGGGAAAGGAGAGAAGAAAGGGTGTGGGTGAGCCACAGTCCAGTCCCAGGGACACTCTGGACTGGGGGGGGTAGGACGTGAGCATAGGTCTGTAGAGGAAGGAAGGCATAGGACAGGGAAGTCTGGACTAGAGGTCAGGATTGGTGAGCAGACAGTAAGTAGTTCAGGGGAGCGTGGATTGCCTGGGGAGCACGTGCAGTGTGAGAGGAGAGACTGAACCAGCCACCACGTGTCGAGTCGGTTGTGGGGGTCAAGGGGCACCCAGGGTGCTCCGTCCATGCTGGAGCCCGTGTCAGTAATGCCCCCGATGGTGGTACCGTGTGCTTAGTTATCACAGCCATCTATGATGTCCTTGCTGTGAAACAGAAGGTCGAATAGCACATGCTGCAGAGGACACTGGGAAGAAGCAGCGGCGGCGGGGGGGGGGGGGGGGGGGGGGGGGGGGGGAGGGGAGGAAGGAGGAAAGCCAGGAGACGGTGGTGTCACAAGAAGGAAGGTGAGGGCAGCAGTCACCTTGCCGTGTGACCCTGAAGCATCTGCATGGAGACACCTACGTGGAGATGCCTGCCAGCCTGGCATTTTGCCAGGCAGGTGCCATTAAAGCAGGGCGGGCGAGTTCAGGACACTGATGAGAGGGAGGTTGAACAGAGGACCAGGGCAGAGAAGGATGCGGCTGTGGGGACAGCTCAGGAAGCAGAAGAGGCTGCCATCTCTGTGAGGTTGCCTTTATGCCGAGAGAGCCTTTCCCCACTCTGTATTCTCACACGCCAGGCATCTGTCCCCAATGAAATATATGTGTGTGTTCTTGTTTGTTAACGTGGATCTTGTTAATACTGAATTAAGTGGGGCATATTTTTCCAAAATAAGCATGTACTTCTAGGTAGAAACTGATAAAGCCACACGCCCTGAGGCAGGCCACCCACAGGTGACTGATGGGTTGTCCTTTCTTTGTAGATATGTAAGTGAACTTCATCTAACCAGATTAAAAGGGACCGAAGGAGGCACTTACACATTTCTCGTGTCCAATTCTGATGCGAATTCTTCCGTGACATTTAATGTTTACGTGAACAGTGAGTAGAACGAATGGCTGCTTATCTTTTTTTTTTTTTATTCTTTTAAGTTGTGGCTAGTGTTTGTAACAGCTGCTGCACTGAGTTCATTGTGTACTGGGTCAATAACGTTTCATGATAATTTGACCTTAACAGAGACCTCGTGGTTTGGTGGTTGGAAGGCTGTGTACAAAAACCAATTCCTTGTCCTACATTTCACTAACCACATGACCTTGTAGCTGACGCTCAGATGCTGGGTGTTGCCTTTGAAGTCAACAGAGGAGCCATAGAAGTTAAAAATAGCAAACAGTTTGAGGGAGAATGTATGCTTACTGATTGTTGAAATGGGGAGGCGGAGGTTGAATAGGAGCTAGATTATGGTATTAGGTGGGAAAGAAGTGCTATCAAGCCCTGACAAACAATTTCTGGTTACAACGCTTTCTCTTACGGGTTGGGGTATTCTTTTTTTTTTTTTTTTTTTTTTTTTTTTTTTTCGGTATGCGGGCCTCTCACTGTTGTGGCCTCTCCCGTTGCGGAGCACAGGCTCCAGACGCGCAGGCTCAGCGGCCATGGCTCCCGGGCCCAGCCACTCCGCGGCATGTGGGATCTTCCCGGACCGGGGCACGAACCCGCATCCCCTGCATCGGCAGGCGGACTCTCAACCACTGCGCCACCAGGGAAGCCCACGTTGGGGTATTCTTTGTGTGAGATGAATGCAGTATCGCTCAGCTCAGTGGGTCCCTACTGCGTGTCACGTGGAGGCTGTGGGAGAAGGGAGCAGGTGGTTTAGGGTGGGAGGATGGCAGTGGACGTGGGAACCTGAACACCTGAGCGCTGTGTGGCCCACATCCCACAATGTCTTGGGGCAGCTTCTCTGCACAGAGGCTGATGCCTGGGGCTGTGCTCACCAGCTGGGACTTTTGCCAAGTGTAGGGCCCGCTCTTGGCTCTGCTCTGGGGCCCCCTGCATTTCCCAGGAAGGGTGGCAGGTGCCTGCCACACCACACCAGCCAGGGGACCAGAGGCAGGAGGCCTCCAAAGACACGGAATCTCAAGGGACCCGCCCACAAAATGACCATCGGAATTAGCCATCCGGGGCATGGCAGGGAGGGGCGGGGGGCGTGAGGAGACAACCTGGAACATTCCCTAGAGAGCAGCTTAGTAACAGTTTGTGTGTGTTGGGCTGCAGGATGGGAGCCAATTCCCTGTCCTCCAGGAGCTTATTACTTGCTACATAGAATGATTTTCCATCGTTACTTCACTGATGCAGCCGCTCACTAGCGTGGTGGGGTGGTGAGCGTGATCCCTTTACAAATGAAGACAGGAAGCAGCTAGCAAGTGACACTCAAGACAGGTTTTTGATTGCTAATCTGGAGTCCTTTGTCAATTCCAGCATTTCCAAAATCGAGTTTCCTGAACAAGGTGTTAACATGTATTTAGACAAAGAGCGTCACATCTGCATAAACATTTTTCTTAACTGCAGACCTTCTCGGCATCCTTCATACGCTAACGTGTATTTTGCCTGCCCAGGAGGAGGCATGGAAATGAGCATATATCTCACATTTGTATGACCACAGAACTCTCCTTTTCCAAGGGAAACACGTTAATTAACATCTCAGTTCCCCGGAACAGTTTTGATTATGTGGTATCTCACTGGCCTGCAATTCAAATATCTCTAGATTAATTCAGATGTTAATCAGAAGAGTTTAGTGTATTACACATGGGCAAAACTACCTGCTTACTGTTCAAGTAATTGAAGAGATGAGTGCAGGTAAATCAGTATCCTTGCAAGCGTCATATCCATACTGTCCATACAAAACTTTAGGTGTTCTAGTGCAGTACTTCTCAAACTGTCTGTGGTAAAGGACCTTTTGTATTTTTAATTTCCAATTCCTTCTGGATCAATACTTCTTACAAAATACAGAAAGAACCAGCCACTAGAAAAGTGTGATGGAAAAGAGCAAAGATATATAAAATCCAAGAATGGATTTTTTTATTATTAGATTCAACAGGTACAGTGAAGTCAAATTGCTTAGTCTCGGTTTCTGTGCTTAGGTCCCCAGTACCAGTAGATCATGGACATGGCCTACTCGACAGGCCTCACTTTGAGAAGCTTAGTAGTTGGGAATTTTATAAAATTGTGTCGTTTGCATTTCTCTTTCCCTGGCTTCAAGGTCCAAGGTGCGTTAAGATCTGTCTCTTTCCCCCTTTTTCCTGCTTCCATTTGCCAGTGTGTGTGGTCTACCAGTCAGTCATGAGTCACTGACCTTAGAAAGACATCCCTGAAGTCACCCTTACTTTTCTCAGGGTGACAGAATTGCTACCTTTTTACTTAACCCCCTAATTTGCCATCCGATAGGATCGGTGTTAATGACCTCTGCTGGTGAATTCACGCCTGTTTGAAACTAGAGAGGAAATGGCCTGAACTGTCCCAAATGATCCCTTCTTGGATTCCCTGTTAGCGCAGGAGGCCTTTTCTATTGTATATTCTGGGGCCTGGGTCGCAGATACCTCCCAGCACGTACTGAGCTCCTGCTTCATGGCACTGGGCACACGGATGAGGGTGTGTAGTGTCTGCCCTCGTAGGTTAAGCTCTTCAGGGAGTCTCTTCATTGATGTCAGTTTATTACAAACACTAAGCTGACTATAAAGGCATTTATTTCACTTACCTAACATGTTGGATTTCCTGACCTCCAAATGCTTTGACAGAGGTAGCATTTTTGTGTGAATCTTTTATCTGTTTCTTTCGAAGTATGTCCCGATTGCTCTTCACAGATATAGTTAGCTAATTTCTTTGTTAACTTTATTTTTTGGATTGAAAAAAAAATTCTAGTTGATGTATCATGGGGCAAGATTTTTTTTTAATGTTAAATTTAAAATCAAAAGCTAAAAATAGTTTTAAAATTTAAACTTGGACCAGTTGTGTCTATTTTGACATACCATTTTAGCTGAGCCAAATTACATATGTAGATCTGCTGCATGTTTTATTCTGTAAATAAGCTTAGCCCCAAGGGTGAAAGGAATTGTGCTCTACAAAAACTAGAATGAATAAAAATGAGAATAATAAATGCATGCTATTAGTGTAAGAATTCAGGCTACTTTCACTCAGTGACAGGGATGCATAATTGCTTAATAGATTCAGCTATGAGAAATGCTCAGGAAGATCCTTGATTTTGAAGAGTTAAATGTTTGGTGGTTGAAGAATCCATTTGTTTTGAAAATTCCACATGTAGATTTGAGGATATTGTCCGTGCGTGCGTGCATGTGTGTGTGTGTTTGTGTTCTAATCACTTATGTGTAGCCTTTAAGAGAAATATAAGTACATGTTAAACTTGAAAATGTTTTTTTTTTTTTTTTTTGGCGGTACGCGGGCCTCTCACTGTCGTAGCCTCTCCCGTTGCGGAGCACAGGCTCCGGACGCGCAGGCTCGGCGGCCATGGCTCACGGGCCCAGCCGCTCCGCGGCATGTGGGATCTTCCCGGACCGGGGCACGAACCCGTGTCCCCTGCATCGGCAGGCGGACTCTCAACCACTGTGCCACCAGGGAAGCCCCTTGAAAATGTTTTAATACTGTTTTTAACTTCTCTAACAAGCCATGATTTACGTGGGTCTGGTAAGTAGGCTCACTGACATTAAAGGTGGTTTATAATGGCCAAAAAATGAAACAAAAAAATCAGTGATTTTTTGCATTGAACTTGCATTACTATAATTACTCTTGAATCGCTTATTGAAGGTGTGTACAGAAATCAGATTCTTAGTTCTAAAAAGAAGTTTGATATCTTCGGTGAAAATGGCCATTTGTTTCCCTTTCAGATCAAAATCGGGAGGAAAATAGAGTTCTAAGAACTATAAAACTACCCAAAAGTGCTTTCTTAATAGGCACTACTCTTTCCAAAATTCCTGCAAGTGTTTAGAAAAAGTGACATCACCAAGATTCTGTAGGTAGCCTGTGATAATGGATTAGAAACTTATGGTCTCTTTGGTTACAATAAACGTCATACAGTCAAGGTTTTTATCAGATCCAGGACAAATAAGAGGCCAAACACGTATTTTAACCCTGATTATCCACTTGGCCTTCCTGTCTGTCTCTCTCTCTCTCTCTCTCTCTCTCTCACACACACACACACACACACACACCACATTTTCTTTCTTCATTCATCCACTGAAAGGAATTTAGGTTGTTTCCATACCTCGGCTGTTGTGAATATTACTGCAGTGAACGTGGGAGTACTGATAATCCTTCGAGATAATAGTTTTGTTTCCTTTGAATTTATACCCAGAAGTAGGATTGATGGATCACATGGTAGTTCTATTTTTAATTTCTCGAGAAACGTCCATACTGTTTTCCATAATGGTTATACCAATTTACGTTCCAGCAGGATACAAGAGTTCTCTTTCTCCACATTGTCGCCAACACTTGTTTTCTTGTCTTTTCGATAATAGCCATGCCGACGGGTGTGAGGAGATATCTCATTATGGTTTTGATTGGCCAGTAACTTAAAATGACACTAGTAGCATTATAAAATGTTATCTGGTAGCATTTCCAGATCAGTATTATGAATTTAAAATTTGTAGCAAATGTTATCCGGGAGCCATAAATAGATCCCTCTCCAATCTCAAAGGTCTATCCTTTAATGACAGACCTATCAGTTGAGTGAGAGTATGGTGGTACTGAGGTGGTGGTACAGGAAGGCCATCAGGACAAGTAAGGTCTAGAGAATGAAAGCGCTTGCCTTTCATCTTTGGGATTACACGGAACACAGGTAACGTTAAGCTCGATTGGATATCCAAACAACTGCTGAACTCTACACCAAATTCATTCTCTAAATCACCGATTTCCCTCCATTTATGGCACAGCGTTAACAGGGGGTTGAAACAATTTAAGGAAATGCTAAATACTGTATTATTTCTAAACCACGGCATCATATAATTAACATCCTGTCTGCTGTAAGCGATTATTTATAGATCATACAATATACCCAAATCAGTCAAAGTAATAAATCATCCAGAACGAGGTTTCCTCATGGGAATGTTTCCCTTTGACCACATCTACAGAATCTGAGCTGCTTTTCATGTATTTTTTATTTTGGGTCATAGTTAAATCCAGTTATGGATAGCTAAACTATCCTTCTTCCAGGGAGAAGCCACCC
Source organism: Phocoena sinus (assembly GCF_008692025.1). Classification (NCBI taxonomy): domain Eukaryota; kingdom Metazoa; phylum Chordata; class Mammalia; order Artiodactyla; family Phocoenidae; genus Phocoena; species Phocoena sinus. The sequence continues at coordinate 75,442,270 of NC_045767.1, forward strand.
TAAGTGCAACACTGTGCGAATAAAGCACACGCGCAGCCCACCATTTGCCGTAGGTGAGGGTAGACCTAACAGGACAGCCGTGTAGCTAGATGGCTTTGGACAGTCTGCCAGCCAGCCAGCCAGCCATCTGGGTCATCCACCTGGCTGGAAGTTTCAGTGACTTTATCCAGGGTAAAATAATACCCGGGGTGGCCGTGCCAGTTTGGGGGTTTGGGGCACCTTTCCAGATCCTCATGCGTCAAGAGAACAAAGTTACTAGGACTTTGCCATTCGGGAAGGTGGAAATGTCTTCCTACCTCTTAACCTGTTAGCCTTTCTGTTTCCATTTTTTAAAGATGATAGGGCCTTCCAAACATTTGGGTGTCCAAACCATACTTGCGGTAGAGGCTAAATTACTGCTAACACACCTATCAAGTTTTACTTGAGAAGCTTCCTGTTTAGTGTTTTTCTGATTTTTCTTTTCTTTTTTCCTACTAGGTGGATTCCATTAGACCTACTCCTATACTAAATTACTGGAATTCTTCAACATTAAATAAAACTAGTGCTAAATAGACCTCCTTTCTCTGATTTATTTACTTGCTTTTGAGAGTTTTCTGTAAGGCTACCACAGTAACCAGAATGTAGCCTGGTTTGTGCAAACATTTGTATACATGTGTTTTTAGATTTAAACAATTTTTTCTTATTATAAAAATGTTATGTGAAGGATGGGATAACTTGAAAATACAAATAGGCAAAAATAAGAATCAAACAAGTTTTAATTGTACCTTTTGAAGTTTATTTACATGTTATGGATTACCAGTGCTAATATATCTCTTATATATATCTTTACAGACCATTTTTAAAACTTTTTTTTTTTTTTTGCGGGGGTGGAACAAGAATGAGGTTCTTTTGCTAACCTTGTGTGCTTTGGTGCTGAGCAGTGAATGCATTGTAAGCAATCTTCCATACCATAATATTTCTTCTACAGTATTGCTTTGGTGATCTCACTGCATGGCTATTTCATAATTTCTTTAACCCGTATCTGATACCATTTTGAGACATTGTGGTGTGTGAGGGTGGGACTCTGAAATGATGTGACTGAGTTTTTAAAGAAACCAACCAAATGATTATTTAAAGTTTATAATTACCTTGTTTAATCTCAAATGAGCGACCTCAGCTAAGTGCCTGGAAGTTGATAAGGTTATCACCTGTCATCTTTCATGCTCCTACGTCTTGAACATATGTCATGGCTTGCAGGACAGTTCCAAATTAAGGAATAATTTTCAGATCTTCTTAGTATGGGTAGTTAATCTATGTAAAAATAGTTTCTAATCTTTCTACATTAATTTTTTTATAGGTGATTTGAGATACTTGACGGTATCTAAAGTCTGTTTTTATTTTCTTTTCCTGAACTTGAAATGAGTTTTTGTTCTTAAATTGCTTGGGAGTTATGAGTGTTGTTTTTGATGTGGCACTTTAATATCTCCTTCTTATGAAGAGGATCTCTGTGAATGCAAGAATTGCTATAGACATTTAAATTGGAAGAAAAAAGGAATATCGTGGCAACCTACTTTAGAGATTGATTCTCTTATATTTTGAAAAAATTTAGGAAACGTGTTGGTATCATTTTTCTTTCGTGTCTCATTAGAAAGTTGGTCTGGTGGGGTCTCTTGGTAATTTGGAGATCTGTTTAAACGCTGAACCAATTGGAGGACAGGGTAACCCATCTAGATCGTTAGGCCCTTTGTTGGTGTGATCGAGCCATTATTTCATGTTTATGGTGGAAAAGCAGAAGAGGTTTAGGTTTGGAACCATGTAAGCTTCAGCTAGAATTGACCCTGGACTTGGGATACTCTTTTGTAAAAATAACATGAGTAGTCCCTTTCATATTAGTGGAACTTCTGCTCTATGGAAATGTTCTTCCCAATTGAGCCACATGTGTTCTTACATCAGATTAGCCCCCTTCAGTTACAAATGTATACAGCGTCATCTATAATGTAGTGGAAATTTAAATTAATCCAAGAATAGGTACATAATCTTTCCATGGGCATTGTGTCAGTAATCCTTCTCTTCCACTTCTGAATTATGTGGCAACTTGAATTCACTAGTCATACAGAGTAGAAAAATAGCACTTTATCACATGCCTGCACTCCTTGGCAGCAGGGAGGGTTGCATTGTGATATGTGTACACATCCCCCCTCCCGTCTAGGTCACCCAGCGATGGTTCTCCTGTAAATTGGGCGCAGTGATTCTGGCTGAGGAAAGCTTTCTCCAAGTAGTTTCATCATTTTTTTTTAAAGCTAGCTTTCAGGATAGGGAGATCTTTTTTGATGGCTGTTTAGAATAAGGATTGGCAAACTATAGCCCTCTGGCTAGATTTGACAAGTATTCTGTTTTTGAATGGCCCATAAGCTGAGAATTTCTTTCTTTCTTTCTTTCTTTGGGGTGGTGGGTGGGTGGTAGGAATGGTTGGAAAAAAACAGAAGATTTGTGAGATGTGAAAATAAAAGTCAAATTTCAGTGTGCCTGAATAAGATCTTATTGGAACCCAGCCTTGCACATTTGCTTACATGTCTCTGGCTATGTCTGTGTCAGAATCGAGTATTTGTGAGAGACCTATGGCCTCTAAAATGTAAAATATTACTGTTTCACCTTTTACATTAAAAATTTGCATACCTTTCATTTAGGACATCAGTTCAGTAGGAGAATGATTTTTTTTTTTTTTTTTTAATGATAGACACTCTGCTAAACAGAACTGGATGTAGGACACTATAGTTGAAGTTTTGTTTCGTTTGTTAAACAAATTTCTATTAAAGTACCCATACACCAGTTGCTGGATATCTTTAAGAATGTATAAAACAAAATGTATTTTCTTTAATTTTTTTTTTTTATTGAAGTATAGTTGATTTACAATGTTGTGTTTCTGGTGTACAGCAAAGTGATTGAGTTGTACATACATATATAGTACATATATTCTTTTTCATATTCTTTTCCATTATGGTTTATTACAGGATATTGAATATAGTTCCCTTATAGGACCTTGTTGTTTTATCCATTTTATATATAATTGTTTGTATCCAGAATGTATTTTCAAAATATCTGTTCTGGGGATTTTTTTAAAAAGTATTAAAAAAGCATGATACTCCTTTTATAAGTAAAAGTTAACCTGAGTTTTTTAATACTTCTATTTTAGTTGATTTAAATTCCTTTATTATAATGATATTATGGCAGGAACGTAGATTTGACTCAGACCCAAACCACGATAGTGACAAATGGCTACAAATCATTGCTGTATTGCCATTAAATATCATGGGACCTACAATTGTAAAAACATACTCATCCGTAAGATCCCTCTTCATTTTGTCTTTTGTTGTGTGGACACTTAAGTCTGTGTTCTTTGCTGATTAGAGAGTGTGGGCAGATACGTATTTGTAGCAGGAGTTGGTGGAGGTAGTTAAGTTGAGCCAAGAACTATACTCAGTGCTTCCCCACCAGTTACCTGTGTACCTCCTCCCACCCCCCCCCCCCCCAGCTCTTGTTGTCTGTGCTGTGTTCTTTAAAATTCGATTTGTTCTTGCCTTCCATATGGACATGATGTTGGTGAAAAGGAATATTTTGTAAGATCACATATCTGTGGGGTAAGTCAGCAAATGGTTGGGATTTTTAACTGCATGAGCAGTAAATTCTCAGAAGAGTTATAAGCACTCTGAAATCTGCCTACGAGCTGATCAGTGTTGTCGGAGACGCCAGATGACTGAGGTCCAACGATGCTTTGAAAGGAGACAAGGCTAATTTTTATCTCCACGGGAAATACATAGCTTATACACCTCTTAGGCTTATCTAAACCTCCAACTTGGGAGGAATTAAGGAATGTGTCATTTGGTATACTGCTGATTGCAGAATATCTAAGGAAACATAGCTCAGATTTAACCTGAAGAATTGTAGGGAGTTATGTGTCTTTAAAAGCAAAAGGTATATTTAATGCCTTAGACGGTGCGTTGAGGCACTTACAAAATGGAGATGAGCCCAGATTTTCATTTTTAGGAATCGGAATTATACCTAGCTCATTCTTTATGCATTAAACATTTTTTGTAGTGCAACTTGCCATGTACGGCCCAAACTGTACTCATGTAATTTAGCCTTTTCACAGTGAGGTCTCTTGTCACCAACATTAGGGACAGGGCTGGAATTAGGATGAGGCAGGAGAGATGCCTAGGTTGCCAAATTTAAGGAGGTGCTCACTCAGGGTGCTAACCTGTATTTGTAAGACCTAGAGGGTGAGAGGCTTCTTAAATTCCTCTCCTTAGGTGCTCTTCTTGCCTCACTCTAGTCCCAGCCCTGATAGGGTCGCTTGAAGATTCTCTAAAAAAGCGCTTTGCTGGGTCAGATGCTCAACTTATTAAATCTCTGGAGATGGGGCCCAGGAATGTGCATTTTAACCTCATCTCCTCATGCTTCAAATGCACACTGAAGTTTGAGGAGCCCTCTGAGCTTGGTTTGCCAGCCTAAGGTCCAACAGGACAAAAGCTGCTCTATCAGCCTTAGGTTAGGTTGGGATAGTACCTTAAACATCTGCCTAATTAACCAGCACACAGGAACAAGTAGGTCAGCCTGACCGTACCTTTTGCCAGCCCTGGCCGTTGTACAACTGCTACCAGGTGTCATGCTAGAAGGCTTGGATCTTGTAACCAAAGCTAAATGCAATTGATTATGTAATTTTCAGCTGTTCCAATTTTTTTTTAATTAAAAAATGTCTTATAGGTTTGTTATTAGCTATGTGTTCACTGTAAAAAAAGAAAAAAAATTTAGAAACTAAGTCAAAAGAATGAAATAGAAACTATCCATAACCCTGCTACTCAGAGATAACCACTGTGGACATCATCAGGCATCCTTTCAGCCCTTTCTCCCATACTGAGTGATATTTAATTCCACTAAAAATCCATCATGTAGCGTTAGGAAGAATGAGTGACAAAAGGAAGGTTGGTATGAGGAGATCTGTCTTATGAACTTGATTCCCATTTGAGTCCTATCCAGTTATCTTTACTGTCTATGTGTAGACCTTCCCCTCTCATCATTAATCTCAGTATGCAAAAAAAAAAAAAATCACACAGCCAGGTATATGTGTGGATGTCTTATGTCATGGCCCACTATTGAAAAAATAGTGTACATCCTGCCCCTACACAGGGAAAAAATCACCATCTTCCAGGTCCCTTTTTGTGACTCTGATTGAATTCCTTTGGAGTATGAAGGACTTGTTCCTCTGGGGGGACTTAATCATTCAACAGCTCTTACTGTATGTCTGCCATAGGTCAGACTCTGCTAGGAGTCAGAGATACAGTCAGCGAGACATGGTCCTTGCCCTTGAGAACATACAGTCTGACGGAGGAGCAGACACACCAGGATATTGTATAAGCGCGTCAGGTGCTCTAAAGGGCTTCAGGAGTAGGGAGGCGAGACTAACTTGGCTTTGGAGAGTTGAGGATGGCTTGGAAAAGAAGATGACACTTGAATTGAGTCCAGAGAGACCTGCCGTATGGTGCCTGCAGTCTTCAGCAAATAGCATTCTCCTAAAGTTCCACTGCTTTCTGTGTTACGTCCTACTTTTCAGCCCGATCACACAGTTGCCCATGATAATTAAATGAAACTTGCCAGATGGATGCTTTCGCAAGACGATGGCTTGTCTTCTTGCTCTATTTGTGAAAGCTGGCATTGGATCCAAACTCTCAAGGATGCCCCTACCTTGAGACTGCTTGTGGATTGTTGCTCTTTTGTGTATATTAGCCAAATGGCCTGCGCATCAGCAGGGCCAGGTTGAATGACAGGTGGGTGTGCCATGCATGCAGACACTCTGATCCCTGCCAAGCCATTTGCCTGCAAGGAGGTGAGGTGCTGAGAGGTTGTTCTACAAAGATGTCATTTATCAGCTTATTTCCTTCCTTCGAGGAAATAAGCTTCTGATCCGTCAGTCTTTTCCTCTGACCACGTATATTTTTCCTGTCGGTTGCAGCATAATCAACGTCAAATTCCCAATGCATCGGGTTAAAACACACACGTTACCGTGCTCTCTTGAAGCAGTTTTTAGATATTGAAGAGAATATTTAGAGTGGCAAATACAGTTAACCTAATTGGTAGCAAACTTGATTAACCGAGGAGGGTGGGTACTCTGAATAGAAAAGAGTCACTGAATAAATGAATAACTAATAAATTAGTAATTAATACATTTATTGTTTCGTCTCTGTGAATCGTTCTTGGTTCTTTGTGTGCGCCATCTCATTTAGTTGTCACAGCATCCCTATGAAATGGGTACTCTTTGTTATTCCCCACTGGACACCCGAGGAGACTTGGTGGAAGGCAGAGAACCTCTACGTGTCGGAGCTGGGGTGCAGGTCTGTCTGCCGCACGCGGCAGCCTGTAGCTCTGTGCTCGTGCTTGGCGTCGGCACATGCGATGCTGTACCAGGGATGCAGGATGAGCACATCACCATCCCTGCCATCAGGTGTTTACAGTGGAGCTAACTAATTCTCAAAGGGTTAGAATCCTTCCGGTATATTACCAGTAGAACAATTGTATGTAAATTCATCTTCCGTTCACTTTAGTAGAAATCTCAAGAATTTGCAGTGCTTTAGGGCACCCTTGACTGAACATCAGTTGATGATTATAGTTACACAGAAATGTCAGATGAGGGCATTCCTGCTGATGATACAGTTTACTTTTTCAGTGATTATACTCAGGTTTAGACATACGTATAAATAAAACTCTTGAGCTGGTTTCCTCTTCTCATTTTCTGTTCCTGTTTTGTATTTGAAATAAAAGTCTGGAGTTAAAAGCCCACATTGGGTTTTACTCTTATGTTTTGACTTCTCTGTAAAAGGGTGATTCAGCTCCTTATCGGCACCACACCCACGCCCAGAAAAAGGGGAAACATTCTAGTTCCTGCAATAACTTGAAATGCCCGTGAAAGTTTCAATAATTTGACATCCTGATGGCAGGAAACCTTTAAACCGGATTTCCACCTTTAAGATAGTTGGGAATCCTAGAATCCTGATCAGATGCCGTCTTTCAGGTTCCCCCTCACTGTAAACAGAAACCCTGCCCGGTGGTCCTGCGACCTCAGCCATCCCCAGGACAGGGAGATCTCGGAGACCCCGGCATCCGTAGGATGGACAGTCCACGTGGGGACTGGGCAGCTCTAACCGGGAAAGCCTTTCTTGGTCAGACCCTCACATCTGCCTTCCCTGTGCCTTCCACTCACTGGTTCAGATTCTCGCCTTTGAACAACATGCTCCTCGGTGTCCCCTTTGGCCTCGAGAAAGTTATTGAGGATTCAGAAATAGTGGAGTGAGCCTTGGTGAGGTTTTCCAGCAGTCTGACATAAGGCCACTTCTCTCTCCCTGCAGCAAAGCCAGAAATCCTGACTCGTGACAGGCTCATGAATGGCATGCTGCAGTGTGTAGCAGCAGGATTCCCAGAGCCCACCATTGATTGGTATTTTTGTCCAGGAACCGAGCAGAGGTGAGATGATTATTTTGGGTACTACTTAACATGCATAAGGAAAGGACTGCAATTCACTTGAATTTCAAATATGTTTTCAGATTTTAAAAAAACCAAACTTCGTTTTGATTAATTTTTTTTCCAGCCATGTGGCTTTTTAAAGGACCTAATTGCTATATTTTTCTTGGTAGACATGAATTTTGTTTGCTGAAACACGATTACTGAATGACTTCTCTATTTTGGTGGTTATCTTCTTGGATTTATCATGCAATTTCCACCCTGCAGGTAGATAAAGCAATTTTCCAGGACAGAGTAATTAGATTTCCAGTCTATACACAGGAGGTAATATGTGTGGGAAATGTGGCTGTAGTTATCATGAAAAAAAATTACCTCGGAAGTTAATTGCCAAGTTACCAAAAAGTAATGATCGCAGAATTACCACATACATGCGGCGTTTGGGAGCTATGTGTTTTAAAAAGGTTTTCTCCTTGATTGAGGTGCCCAGGCCCTGAGCAGAGCACATCTGGCATTGAACTTCCTCCCCCTCACAATCCACACTTAAACCTTAAACTGTCCTTTCACATTACCTGGAGATGAAAATGGGGTCAGCATTGCTGTTTTTATCCATCAAATGCTGTTTTACACTCAGGCCAGTGTAACGTCACGATCATTTAAATAGTCAGGATAATAATAGAAATTTCATTTTTCACGGAATAGACCTTTTTTATCAACACCAAGTTGGAAGAGGTCACATAGGATTGTTCTTCTCAGCTGAGTTTTAGTGGAGTGTTTTCTTTGGGGAGTAATAGGGGGTTCAAGACCCCTGGAAAGTATGCCCACAGGGAAAGCAACCACAGTAGTTTTAGACATCTGTTGAGCAAATATTTATGGAGTTCCACCTCTAGGCCAGACATGGGTCTGGTGAACAAAACACCTGAGTCCCATTTGGGAGTTTATATTCTAATGGGCAGAGATGGGCAGAAGATGAAATAAATAACTACCATATGCAGGTGTTAAGTGCTAAGGGGGAAAGTAAAGAGCAAGGTAAGGGAATAGAAAATTGCCAGGCATATGGGGGGGGATAATTTAAAATAGGGTCATCTGAGTCTTTGCCACCTGGAGTCCAGCCCAGCGGCATGATTGTACCTCGAGCCGTAGGGTCCTCACGTCTGGTGTTTGGCGGCTGGCCCTGTCTTCATCCTCATAGACTTTACTGCTTTCCTCCTCCACGCTCTTCCTTTTCAATCCTTCATACGTTCTTTCACCTTTATTTATAAAAGGCTACTGTGTGCCAGGATATGAACCAACCGTCTTATTGAATTCATCTCTGATCCTTTCGATAACCCTCCAAGATGGGTATTACCACCCCAAGTTTGCAGCTGTAGGAACTGAGTCTTGGAGGGTTTAAGTACTAGTCGGAAGTCAACAGAATAGGTGTTTTGAGTCCAGATTTCGAACCCACCTCTCACTCTGAAACCCTCTTTCTTCTTTTCCAAGCGCTTTTCTTGTTCACGGTGCCACAGACGTGCTCATCCGTCACCACGCTCTTCAGTTGTAAAAGGAAATGTCTGATCACAAACCTGACTTAGTTTTAAAAGTATGCCACATCCAATGTGTTTGATCCATTGATTCTTTTTCCTAGAGTAAGTCTGCACTGCTGTTTTTTTCCCGCTAGATGTTCTGTCCCTGTTGGGCCAGTGGATGTGCAGATCCAAAACTCATCTGTGTCACCATTTGGAAAACTAGTGGTTTACAGCTCCATTGATGACAGCGCCTTTAAGCACAATGGCACGGTGGAGTGCAGGGCTTACAACGATGTGGGCAAGAGTTCTGCCTATTTTAACTTTGCATTTAAAGGTAACAGCAAAGGTATATTTCTTTTTAATCCAATTTAAGGGGATGTTTAGGCTCGGCCTGCCACGTCAATCATGATTTTAAGTCCATTCCATCCCTGGCCATGTCATTTCTGGTAATAGTCACATTGCACGTTTGATTGTCATCAAACTTACTCGGTTTCATCCTGTGCTAGTTTGTTAATAAAATGTGTGCAGTAACCACGTACTATATGTATTTTATGCGTGCGTGCACGTATGTATGTGTGTGCATATGTATCTGTATAAAATTAATCGTGTATTTCCAACGGTTTCCATTAGGAAGGGGTAGAGAAAGAAAATAGGAGAACCAGACTTACTTTATATTCAAACAGAAACAGAATTGGGACAATTTAAAGATTTAAATTCAATGAAAAATTATTTAAGTTGTGACTTAAAGTCAGTTATTTTAACAGATTGCCAGACACCATATCACAAAGTTAACATTACCTTTTATAGAATCATGTTAGTGAGCTATTTCTTTACCATCTTTAAAATTTGATTCATGAGTGACCAGCTCTCCTAACATAAGTTGAACGATGCACGTGGACGAATTGATGAATCGGTATGAAGTCAGAAGACAAAGGAACTAGACACCTACATTCTTAGGGCTCGGTTTTTGTTTCTTGAGTTGGCAAAGACGAGTGCCAGAAAGTGGTGTTTGTTCAGTTTTTGAGTAACGAGGGGAAGAATCTTACATTGTTCTTCATCGTAGGTTTTTTTTCAGGTAGTGCAGTGAAAAGAACACTTTAAAAGTGTTTTTCTCGGTTGTGAAAGAAGCTCAATGTTCAGTGTAGAAAATTTGGAAAGTCAGGAAAACATAAAGAAGAAACTATAAAATATCCATAAAGGAAACACTTTAAAGTTCAAGGCAGGAATTTGAAGTGCAAAGTTCACTGAGATGTCGCTTTTCACTGACAAACAGCGTAACGTTATTCTTGTGCTATGGAAATCGCAACTTCTTTTCCACAGTCGTCTGGTTTAAAGCTGGTATTTTAAAAGATTCCTTTGAATAACAAGAATAAGATAATAATCAAAGCAAGGAGCTCAGGTGCAACTGGTTTGACTTCTGCCGTGATGGGCAGTAAGGTGGGAGGTGGGCGAGTTGGGGGCAAGGTGGTCGTGGTGAAGATCCGACCCCACTAACAGGTTGTGATTCCACGTTCCTCCTTCATTTTAGAACAAATCCATGCCCATACCCTGTTCACGCCTTTGCTGATTGGTTTTGTGATCGCAGCTGGTATGATGTGTATCATCGTGATGATTCTTACATACAAATATTTGCAGGTAACCATTTATTTGTTCTCCGCCTTGAACGCTGTAATGGCTGAACCATTAACCATTAAAAGATGATGCCTCTTTCCCTTTCTCCCTCCACCAGAAACCCATGTATGAAGTACAGTGGAAGGTTGTTGAGGAGATAAATGGAAACAATTATGTTTACATAGACCCAACGCAACTTCCTTATGATCACAAATGGGAGTTTCCCAGAAACAGGCTGAGTTTTGGTCAGTATGCAACAGGGGCTTTCCACGTAACCTTTTTGTGTACACATAACAGTGACTTTAGGGAACCCCAGTAGCTTCCTTTATTTTATTCCACCTGAAACAATAAGTGTTTTTTGTGAGATTTCACCACCTTTGATAGATTTGGCATCAAGCACACTTTAAGGAAGTGTATCTAGACAAATTTGTCCCAAATCCTTTATTGGTTCTGAAATGACACAAATAGTCCTTCAGTCCCACCACACCATTGCCACTTACTTCCTTGTCTTCTTTTCTATAGGGAAAACCTTGGGTGCCGGCGCCTTCGGGAAAGTTGTTGAGGCCACTGCATACGGCCTAATTAAGTCAGATGCGGCCATGACTGTTGCTGTGAAGATGCTCAAACGTAAGTTCCTGCAGGCTACTGTGTGTGCTCACCACCAGTGTCCCAGATTTGTCTTTTTTGGGGGAGATATAGTTGTTTTACAACGTTGCGTTAGTTTCTACCATATAGCAAAGAGAAGTAGAGTTCCCTGTGCTATAAGCAGGTTCTCATTAGTTATCTTTCTTTTTTTTTTTTTTTTTTTTGCGGTACACGGGCCTCTCACTGTTGTAGCCTCTCCCGTTGTGGAGCACAGGCTCAGCGGCCACGGCTCACGGGCCCAGCCGCTCCGCGGCATGTGGGATCTTCCCGGACCTGGGCACGAACCCGTGTCCCCTGCAGGCGGCAGGCAGACTCTCAACCACTGCGCCACCAGGGAAGCCCTAGTTATCTATTTTATACATACTAGTGTATATGTGTTAATCCCAATCTCCCAGTTCATCCCAACGCCCCCCCTCCAGATTTGTTTTTTGCTAAAATAAGGTGTTTCTAATTTTAGCAAGTGCCCATTTAACGGAACGCGAAGCCCTAATGTCTGAACTCAAAGTCTTAAGCTACCTCGGTAATCATGTGAATATTGTGAATCTTCTTGGAGCATGCACCATTGGAGGTAAGGCCATGGCTAACCTGACTCTTGTTATGGGTCAAATTATCAAAAGATGGGAGATTTTGATATGGTTTTTGACAATGCTTGATTATAAGCTTCTTGCAAGATTTTGACCCAGGCGGCTAACCTCTTGCTGGATTCCTGCACCCCACCACCCAAGCTATTGTACTTAAGAATGTATATTTCAGGTTTTATCATCATGGGGCAGGACAGCCCAGGACATACCCTAGTTACAGTCGTGTATGTCTCACTGACATTGACCTCTTGAATATCTCGAGAATGTCTCATCTCCTCCAGAAAGCTTTTCTTTTACCTTGTGAGCTTTTATATTTTGCTGGATGACATTTAGCCACTAAAGGGTTAATGTTCATGTACATACCGTCATTAAAAATAGGCCTCTAAGCCTTCCAGCCCTCAAATATACACCAAATGAGCAAACACTTCACTTCTATAAAAAAGAAATTTCCAATTCGGAAGCAGTCATTAGTCCTCTCATCAAGGCTTTCTGTGATGTTGCCAGAAGGCATTTTGGTCAGAAGGAACAAAGATGTGTAAAATGAGCCATTCCTCAAGGTCTGGAGAGATCCACTGTCAAGTTGACAGGGTCATGTAATTTCGTAAAACAGCCCCCATAAATGTTGCTTCACCACATCACAAATTGTTCCTGAGAGATTTCTGCCCGAGTTAATTAGTTGCCTGTTAACTTCAGAGCTACAGTTTTTGAGGCGTTCACAACACCAAAAAAAAAAAAAAAAAAAAAGTTCGACAGATAGGCCCTGGAACACAGGTGATGATGCCCTGTCATTTCAGGGTTTCCCCCACCTCCTAGTCTCAGCTGGTGGTTCTGGTGGTTGGTTTTCCTATTATGCCACAGTTTTTTTTGTTTTGTTTTGTTTTTTGTGCTCATCATCATTTCCATAATAACATTACCAAGAGGCATGGAGCCCCCATTGTAAACAGAAGTGAATCAAAGGATTCATATAGGAGGCTTGATGATAATATAACGGTGAAAGCTATAACTCTTGTCTAAAACCAGCAGTCATGCCTGGCCCCTAATCACTTAGAAATTCAGGTAAAAAGGTTACTCTGCTGCTTTCTGCTAAGCAATGTTAATAGATAGCATTGTACTTGTACTAAGTAGGCTTAGCCTTGAACCTGAGTGTGAATGGCCGTGATGACCCTTGGGTATTTTTATGGGAGGCTGGATGGTCTGTATATCTCGCCTTTTTCTAACCTTTTCTTAAATGCTCGTAGGTCCTACCCTGGTCATTACAGAATATTGTTGCTACGGTGACCTTTTGAATTTTTTGAGAAGAAAGCGTGATTCATTTATTTTCTCAAAGCAGGAAGATCACGCAGAAGCGGCGCTTTATAAAAACCTTCTCCATTCAAAGGAGTCTTCCTGGTAAGACTGATTTACATAAATAGCTGTTGACAGTTCATGGAGTCATGAGGGTTTACAATCAAGGTTGATTCTTTAAAAAAGCGAACCTGAGGTACTTTGAGGTACAAAATCAGAATTATTAAATCATTTAAATGTGATTAACAGTTTAGAAAGTTCAAATAGTGTTTTTAAGGATTGAAATAGTGTTGAACTTAAATTTTTGTTGATTCTTAAAAATGCATCTTTAGTGTTTTTCTAAGCTTTAGTTCTATTCAATTGAATGAATTCTGTACCTATTTCTCTTATCATCGTTCTGTTCTTGTGTGTCATTCTCTTTATACTGTTGAGCCGGGTAGTGTATGCTTTACAGTGAGACACTGTTTATAGGGAAAGTGGGAAAGGCTGCCAAATTGTCACAGTAAATTCCTTGAAAACCTTTAACAGAATGGCAAAGAGCTCCAAACAGCTCTCTGCACATAGGTTTCTCACCATCTACCTCTGAATTATTTCTGTGTACCTTTACCCTTTCTTTTCTTAACTCATGCTCTCAAAGGCACAACTACTCCAGCACATTTTTAAAACTTGTGCCTTCTTTTCATCTCTTTCATCCTTGATACCATTCTGAATTTGAATGATGTGTCAAGGGCTTCAAGTTCCTTTAAGGAAAATTGGTGTAGTTTACAACCAGAATAGAATTCTGTGCCGTGTCTTGCCTTTTCTTTCCAAGTGTTGTTAAGATCTGCCATTTAAGACTTCCTAGATCACCCTGCCCAACAGAAATCCTAGTAATTGTGCCTAATCCCTTATACTTTATATTTCTGCAGTTGTGTGGTGGGTTTCCTCTTTCCTTTTTATTTACTATATCCCCTACATTTTGAGAAGGCAAGACTTGTCTCCTAAACTTAACCCCAGGCCCTCAAGGAGACCTTGGTAAATACTGTTGATAGGCGGTTACCTCCTAAAGTGTTTTTCTATACCTCTGGCTGAAGTTTTAAATCCTAGGTGAAGCTTTTTAATTTTTTTTTCAATCCTGTGAACTTTGAGTAGTGACAAGTGGAAGTAAAATACAGTATAAACCAAACCATCTTTTGTTAGTTTCTCTAGTGCACATCCTCTTTATATGAATAAATGAGCCACTTTGCCTTATTTCTAAAACCTTGGCCCCTTATATATTTTTTAACTTTCTGAAGTAATGGCCTAAGTTGTTCAGTCCTGTGTCGTGTTTTCTGTGCTTTGGGATCCCATATGGGATTGGAACCACCAGCACACTCTGAAGGAGATTGTTGTCATGGTGTTTCTATGCTAATCAGAAGCAGGAAGTACTAGAAATCTTGAAGGCTCTCCAGCCAAATGTTGCAGATTCAAGAGGTCCAGATGGTTCAGAAAATCATCCAAATTATTGGTGTTTATCTGAACCAAACTTGGTTTTTTTAACCCTTCTTCCATCAGTTGCTATATGTTAGTGATCTCTGTCTTCCCCCACGAATAACACATCTCAGAAGCTCTGGTTCTTTGTCTCTTTCATCTTGTCTCTCTTGAGGCTAATTTAGAGAGTTTGAAGTAATGTGGGATAATGGTTTTGGTTCTCTGCTTCTCATTAAATCCCTGGTGTCAAGAGATGGGAAATTTCTGACCTGAGTTCCATCTACAATTGAACACAAAAAAAGGCCATCTAATTCCCGGGGATTGGACCCGAATGTTGAATATTAAAAACTCATATCTTACTGAACAAGATTTTCCTTATTGAAACTTTGGCAATGCTTTCTTTAAATAAAAGCAGCCTCTTCTGTTCAAAAAGGGATGGGGAGGTAGAGCCTGGCCCTTGTGTGCTCCCCCCATTTCCCATTTTATTTAATCATGATTTGATGGATGTTTCATCTCTCCCAGCGGTGATAGCACTAATGAGTACATGGACATGAAACCCGGAGTTTCTTATGTTGTACCAACCAAGGCAGACAAAAGGAGATCTTCGAGAATAGGTGGGTACCTATCAAGCAATAAAAACAACTTCATTGACAGAGGGTTTCTCATACCACTGTGGAATCTAACACCATTCCTGTAGTGACCGGTTCTCCTTTAGGATAGGACCCAATGGCCTAGGATCCAGTGGCAGTGCCAGTGGTCAATGGCAGTTAAGGGTTGCAAGTGGATATTTGGGGTCAGAGCGTGTGTTATTGTATCTGAGCATTTTACTGCATATATGATAACATGCATATCAAAATACATCAAATACATATTTTGCATATAAAAAGTATGAGACTCTTGTATTCATCCACTGTTCTTGTTCCCTGAAGATTTTGTAACTTAGCCCAGGATTGGGAATATTAGCTTTGTGATTCAGTACCTACCTGTCCTTAACACTGGGGAGGTGATTTGCCTGCAAGTTCACATCAGTTCCTTGATTACCAGCCCTTGGAGGTATTGTTGTCACTGTCTTTTACTGTCCTTACTTGAAGGTTTTAATTGCTAGGAAAATCCCTTCTCCTCCTAACAGGTTCATACATAGAAAGAGACGTGACTCCTGCCATCATGGAAGATGATGAGTTGGCCCTAGACCTGGAGGACTTGCTGAGCTTTTCTTACCAGGTGGCAAAGGGCATGGCCTTCCTCGCCTCGAAGAATGTAAGTGAGGGTGATTCTCAGAAGAGTCCTCTCCTTGCCCCCGTGGCCCCCAAGGGGCATTTTAGAGCCATAGTTAGAAGGCAGAGTGTCACTTGAAATGTGGTAACCAAAAGCAGAGGAAATACGGTTTCTTCATGTTCTAACTGCTGTCTCTTCGGAATTCAAGTTCTCATTTATAAGCTTTAACGTGCAAGCCTATCTAAATAAGCTTTCTATGAATATATTTTTTATATGCAATGAATTCATTTAAAACTTGGCTTTTAGGATATAGGAGCTGCTCTTAGAAAATAAAGAGATAATTATTTTGTCAGCCAAAGGAGGGGGTACCTCATGTAGTTGCAGTGCTCAGTGAAGCACATACTTGGGTCTTTTTGAAGTTAGACCTCAAATATTGCATGTATGGTTTACAAAGTGCAGGGGAGTAAGGAATCAAGAGAGAGCGATAAACATTTGATCAGAAGGTTGGGGGTGGGAAGAGAATGATGGAACCAAAACAAGGAACATGGTCTCTGGAAGGGTGAGAGGAATTCCTTAGGAAATGGGACATGCAGAATAGAATGAGGTTACAGAACCTACCCTTAAGTTATCATTGGTGACATTTCCAAACAATTACCAAACTAAAAGAGGATATAGGGTGGCTGAAATAAAGAGCCTCTTCCCTTTGTCCTTAGGAGGTATCAGATTGAAGTTGTAGACATTTTAGAAACTCTTTAAAAGGACATTCAAAGAGAAGCATATAAAATGAGTTTTCCGTTTAAAAAAATGATGGGACTATTTATAATGTATTTTCCTATGAATGAAAGTAGTCCTAAGGAAAAAAAGAAGCATTATTCAAGTTGGTTTTGAAAGTGATTATAGTAATTAAGGTCCTAACAATGTGAAACACAAATTTGAACATCATTCAAAGTGTAATCTAGATACTTATTTTTGGTGCACTGAATAGTTTAAACGTAAAGCAAAAGTATTGGCACTGTGTGACATAAGCAGCATTCTAGTATTAAACATAGCTTTCACTCTTTAAAAGTTTAAAATAAATGTAAATGGTTTTCTTTTGTCTCCCACTCTCCTAATAGTGTATTCATAGAGACCTGGCAGCCAGAAATATCCTCCTTACTCATGGTCGAATCACAAAGATTTGTGATTTTGGTCTAGCCAGAGACATCAAGAATGATTCTAATTATGTGGTCAAAGGAAACGTGAGTACCCACTCTCTCTTGACAGTCCAGTGAAGGATTTTTGTTTCAAGTTTTCTTAAGTATTGCTTTTTAGGATTTTCATAATGCAAATCCTACCTTTGCGGTACCGTGCATTTTAGCAGTCAAATTAAGTGTACTTTAGCAAAATTCCGATAATAGAATTCCTAATTCTAATTGTGTAATTATGAAGCATGTGAAGGAAACAGAAATAGCCTTAATTTTCATTATAGCCTGAGAATAGCAATGAACTTGATTTTGTTCAAGTGAAACAAATGTGGACCTGAAGGTCACAGCAGGAGAATTTTATTTTGAGATTGACATGCTATGTGCAAAAGATAATGTTAAGTCTAAGATAATGTTCAGAGTTAGGTATATAGAATGTTGAATCTTATAATCAAGAGCTTATTAAAGACATTCATAAGGAATAATTGGCTTACGGAACATAGTGATTTTATTTCAAAGTGCTTTCATTGCCAATTTTCATTGTATCATCAGGACAAACCCTCGGCATTAGAATGCAAGTCTTCACATTTTAAAAGTTGGGGAAACTAAAGACAGTGTATTTTAGTGATATTTGTCTGAGATGACCCAGGTCAGTAGAGGCTGAAGCCAGAGCCTACGATTTCTAGAGGAATATCCCATTAGTATGGGAAGCCAATAGTCTTGAACATATATTCTTCTACATCTATTTTCCCAGGCCCATACCTATAGTCCAGAGCTATTCCTGGAGGTAGCTCTTGTGTGCCTTATGATGATGTAATATTTCCTTCTCCCATCACTATGGCATCTCTGTGGGTGGGCTGTACGAGACTTGTTTCTTTGCAGAAATGTTCCTGGATTTACTTCCTGATGATAGCATGCGTTTCTAGTAACTCGCTAAGGCTAGGAGTGTTAATAACACCAAGTCCTCTCCGTCCTGGTACACTATTGGAAGGAAGAATGAAAGGTGGTTCTCTATCCAGGCCTTTGAGTATTGACAGAAGGCTACTGGGTTCTGGACCCAGTCTTGCTGAGTTCGAACCTGGTTCTATCGTTTAGTGGCTGTGTGATATTTGGCAAGGATTACCCCAGCACCTCTGAACCTTGGTTTTTCTCTTGGTAATAATACTGTCACCTGCCTCATGAAGTTGCTGTGAGGATTAAATGAGTTAATATACATAGTAGGGTGTTTAGAATAGTGCCAGGCACACTGTGGCTAATACTTACGTGAGGCACTTATTATTATGGCTAGATGTCTTATTTAGAATCTAAGTAATCATGACAGTGATTCTAAATCATGATTTAGAATCTAAGTAATCATGTCTTATTTAGAATCTAAGTAATCATGACAGGCAGCTTCTTAATAGCCCATTCTTGGCTCGTGACCTTAGTTGGAATTAACAAGGATGGGTCAGGTGGTTAGGTGCCACCAGGCTTCAGATTGTGGACTCCAGCTAAGCCAGTTCTACTAACCAGTCACAGATATCACCCTTCACCAGGCTACTGGGTAAGGAGACCCAATGGGACAAAATTAAAAGCAGGGAAACTCACACAACATGTTATTGGCCCCAAATTTACATCATAGTCATTTGAGACCTCCTCGTTGTGTCAGTTTCTCTGAAAGTTCTTCACACACGTTCTTGGTCGTTTTTGTGCTGTGGCCCCTATCATAGTCTGGTGACACCTGTGGATCCCTTGTCAGAACACTGTTTTAAATGCATAAAATACATAGGATACTGAGAAAAGCCATTAAATGGAAATGAAGTTATTAAAATATTAAAAAGTACCTCTGTGATATCCATTACACGTGCTTCTTTGTTACACAGAATAACATGTTCTAACTGTGGGTCTAACAACTACTGTAATGTCTAAGTGATGAATATAAAACTGTAATGTGAAGGTATCTATGTTACTGTTGGTGACAAAGTCACAGGCACTGCTAAGACCTGGTGCTTTATTGCCTGCATTTATAATTTAAGGAAATGCTCGACTTTAGTTAGTCAACACAAGAATGTAATTTTTTCCCTTCCAAGTTCACAAGCTCCTGAATTCAAGACACATTGTAAATCTCAGGTTAAGGGCCTCTATAAGAGTTTTAGCACAAAATCTGGGAGGGGATACTGGAAAGCACTTTTTTTTTTTCCTACTGACTAAAATAACTTTAAGACCAGAAAAAATTGTCTTCCCAGTTTTCAATCCTAAATGGACTAAGCGAAGGATTGATTGAACTTTTTATGGTAAATTAAGATCCAGGAATTCAGAAATGTCTCTAAGAGGACTAGTCACAGAAAGTTTGGCTCGAGGTTAGCAGGAGGAGTTCAGGATGTGAAGTTCAGCCGTTGAATTTCAACCCCAAATCTGCCACTCACCACCTTGGAATAGTCATAGTCAGCATATCCGCTACTCTCTATCACGTGCTTGCTTGTACAGGGCAAGTTTTCAGACACTAGTGAGTCAGCAGTACCCAGCTAAGCACTGGTACCCATATTATCTCATTTAACCCCCAAGACAACTCATGGAATTTGAAGTATTATTTTTGCTTTACAGAAGAATATCCTGAGGCTTAATTATAGATTAAGTCACATAAGTGACTTTCCCACTGTATTAGTAAGGGATAGTTTTGGTTGCATATGACAGAACACCGCCAAAAAAGTAAAACAAGTATAGGAGTAGCAGGCTGGGCCTGGTATGGAGGTTCCATGATGTACTAGGGGGAGCGAATTCCTCCACCTTTGTTTCTTTTTTTCTTTTTTTTTACCATCCTTGGTGTAGCCCTTATCTTCATGGTCCATGATATGGCCATGAGAGAGCCAGCCAACACATCCAGAAGAGACAAGAAGGAAAAGGCCACAGGGCACATGCCAGCTTCATTTTAAGGAAGTTCTCCTAAAGCTGTCACACAACACTTATATACCTTAGTGGCCAAAACTGAGCCACATGGCTGCACACAGCTGGGAAGGAGCTGGGCCATGCAGTCCTTACCGTGGGAGGCCATGTTTCTATTAAGGGAAGAGGGTAAATAACGTTCAGTGGTAACTAACCTCTGTGTTACACAAGGCCAGTGGTGGAGCCAGGGTTAGAACCCATGTATCTGTGTCTGACATCTGTGCTCCTATCCACCACACTGTACAGACTCAATGTCCCCCTCTTGAAAATGGGGATAGTATACAGTTGAACAATGCAGGGACGAATCTCAGTATAAATTAGAGCCAGCCCTCCGTATCCACGGTTTCTCTGCATTCTTGGATTCGACTCACCGCAGACCGTGTAGAATTTATTATTGAAACATATTCATGTGTAAGTGGACCCATGCAGTTCAAACCCTCGTTGTTCAAGGGTCAGCTGTACTTGTGATCCACCTATTTCAGAGGCAGTCGGGGTCATCTGAGGTTATGTGGGTGGAAGGCCTTCGTGAGATGCCCGTCAAGTTCTCACCTCCACCTCTCAGCAGAAGCAACATTTATAGGAATATATTCTGTTCCGTGTTTTTGTTTTTGTTTTTGTTTTTGAGCTTCGTAATTAACATTGTTGACTCTGTTATGCTTCCATTGCAGGCTCGGCTACCTGTGAAGTGGATGGCACCAGAGAGCATTTTCAACTGTGTGTACACATTTGAAAGTGATGTCTGGTCCTATGGGATTTTTCTGTGGGAGCTGTTCTCTTTAGGTAAAACGAGCCTTGCCCAAGCCTCCTTGATCAGACTTAGAGCATCTTCTTTAAGGTGTTGTCAGCGTCCTGCTTGCGTATTGTTACACTGATTGCAAACTGTTTGTGCCTCAGGAAGCAGCCCCTACCCTGGAATGCCAGTCGATTCTAAATTCTACAAGATGATCAAGGAAGGTTTCCGAATGCTCAGCCCTGAGCACGCACCTGCGGAAATGTAAGGGCCCGGACATTTTTCCTTCAGATAATGTTTCCCCTTTTATTTTCCTTTTTAAAGACAAGCTCAGATGTTGAGGGTTTTCACTAGCACAGTTTGAAATGTCGCTTGGTTCCTTTTTTATGACATCCTGGTCAAAGGTCATTTCTGTAGCTGACTTTCATAACTCTTGTCGCCAAATATACAGAAAGTTTGGGCAGCATCTCCTAGACACAGTTTTAGTTTATGCCCGTGTCATTCACTATGTCCAGTTGCGTAGCCCTGGAATGATTTTTGAAATTGCCGCGTGGCATACACCTGAGGACCAGTTAAGGCCACTGAGGAGTGATAAACGGCCCTCATCTTGCAGGTATGACATCATGAAGACTTGCTGGGATGCTGATCCCCTGAAAAGGCCAACATTTAAGCAGACTGTGCAGCTGATTGAGAAGCAGATTTCAGAGAGCACCAGTCATGTGAGTACTAGCCGGGCAAAGGACCTCTGCTCTCTTGGTTCCAAGCGTGTCCTTCTCAGGCTCTGGGGGTAAGGACTAAGCTACCCACCCCTTCTTTCCTTGGCTTAGGCTGTAAATTGGGCTTTGGGTAGGAAAGTAAAGCAATGGAAACAGTTTCTTTTTACCCAACCCCCCCCAATTCTGGGCCAAGGGCTATGAAATAAGGAGGTGAAAGAGTATAGAGGGCTTGGCACTCAGAAGTGTGGACATAGATGTTTCCATAAGGATTTGCCACATTTCCTCTTCCACCCCAAGTGCTGGTCATGGGGTCGGCATGCGCTCTGCCTCACGTGTCAGGCTATTCAGCCTTTGGAGGGTTGGGGTGATGTGCACTAGAATAAAATCAGAGAAAAGACAGCTTGTTGCTGCAGTAAAATAAACCTTCTGCTCAAGAAAGCATAGCCAGAATGTGGCAGATAGCTGTCATGGCCACAAGCCATAGAGAATGAAGAGTTGTTTGAAGTTGGGAGATCCCTCCCAGTGATTTGAGGAGGGGGGAAATCAAAACTCAAATCCATCATTTGTTTGGCTTTTAAGGAAGAATGAGTGATCCTTACTTTGACTCAGATTTTTTTTAAGCTGCCTTTTCTCTGGTTTGTGTGTTTAGAACTGTCCTTTCTTCAGCATATACCACTGATACTTTTGGGTTGAAGCTTGCTCTTCCGGGTGTCAAAGCACATTTTGAATTAAACAGCGTTTCACACCCAAGAGCCTGGTTCTCAATGGAAGACCCCCGGAAGGACCACCGATTTCTTAGTGACTGACATCAGCCTTTGGATTGGAGTTGGCTGTAGAGATTTATACACCTTTTATAAAAGTTAGATCATTCTCTTTCCCAGATGTGTCCCAGCAGAAAAGCACATTTTGCACCATCACTTCTTAGGTAATCAGACCTTGGGGAAAATGAGGGATAGAACAAAGCTTGTCTTTGGTCAATATGATTTGGTTCTTGGCTCTAAGGTCTTGTAAACCTCCTGGCTTTAGGAGTCTTCCTAAGTTGTGATTCTGAGGCTGCAGACGTGCCCCTTTGTTGCTGTGCTCGTTATGGGGACTGGTGTATTAACTGCGGACTTGTTTTCCTCAGATTTATTCCAACTTAGCGAACTGCAGCCCCCATCGGGAGACCCCCTCGGTGGACCGTTCCGTGCGGATCAACTCGGTGGGCAGCAGCACATCCTCCACGCAGCCTCTGCTTGTCCACGAAGACGTCTGAAGCAGAATGCACATCTGGGGGTCGGTGGGGGGGGCTCCCCGACAAGAACGGCCCCCATTCTTTTGGTTTTCATAATGGTTATTTTGTTTTCCTTCGACTCGAATCCTACTCCAGGGTAATGGACACCCCACTGTACTCCTGTCTTTATGAGCACACTTCAGTGGCCGATGATTTCTGTCATCAGCTACCATTGAGCTGCATATGTTCCCAATAGCAAGCGAGCCCCCGTTAACGGAATAACTTCAGACTTGGAGAAAGGGTGGGTGGGATGGGCTATAGACACCCTGAGTCCTTCCCAGGGCTTCTCCAATTTCTGCCTGAAAAGCATAGTTGACAGTTTATTTGAATACATGGCAGTAGTCACCCTCATTCCTCATAACCATCCGTAATGATACGATGATACAGCAAGATTAGAAACCAAAAGCTCATCCCTTGATGTGGAAAATAGAATGTTATTCAAAGGGCAGAAGCCTATGAGTATCTGGGCTCAAGAAATCTAGTATTTCATGCTGGGAGTGAGACGTAGGCCGTGGAAAAATGCTTTCCAGGCACGAATAAAGACTGCTGGGTGTGAGCCTTTGTGGTCCGGACCTGTTTTCTAAATAGAGTTCACAGTTAGGGAGCTGAATTGGAGAGAAGGCCTCCCCAGCCTGCATTTTGTATATACTCATCTGTAAATTGTACAGATTCACATATTTGAGGGGGGAAACCCACAAGATGTAGTTTCTGGATACGATTCTGGCTTGAGTCTGCTGTGTGTAGGGATAGCTGAAGAGCCAGACAAGTTTGAAGGAAACCGTTAGTGCTTTTTTTTTTTTCTTTTTTAAAGAAAATACATAATTGCCAAGCACAGTCTTAACAGAGATCTCCTTTGTAGCCGATGAACTTGCTCTAGAGATTGTCCAGAACAAGTTGACCAGCTTCAGAATGGCATTGTGTTCAGTGGATTTGATGCCGTTTGAAAAAGTGACCGATTTACTGCATGACTCCGGCAGAAGGGACAAAACAGTACTGTCTCAGTTGGATTCTTCTGTAGCCGGAAATAAACTTTAGATTCAGCCTCCATCACAGACATGTCCTAGACACTGGGCCAGTATCTATATAAGTGTGTGTGTGTGCGTGCACACGTGTGTATGCTTGTAGACAAATATTTTGGGAGTAGTCTTGCCTTGAGCCCAAGAGGGTCCTTCAGTACCCAAGAAGTCGCTTGGCTTTCTTCAGCACAGCTCTTGTTTCACTCCACCTAGCTGTGTAGAGAAGCTTACCAAAGCTTACATAGAGGCATATAGAAAGTGGAGTGTTTAAGTACCTGTTTATTTGCAATCCACCTGCACTTAAGGCACTCTGTTATTTATACTCAACATACTCTACCTGTTCCTTAGACCTTATTAATGCTACTTTCCCACTGAAACATATTTAAATTTTACACTTTAGGCTGTAGCCTGGATATTACTGTTAGAGTTTAACTTTTTTTTTCCTGCCCAACTATAAGAGATCCATGGGTACATGGCAAGGTTTGTGTGTTGTCTCGTGAGATTCAGGTATGCTGCCCTCACGGTTTTCTCCTCCTAGGTCTCTTAGCTTTCATTTAGAGAACTGTGGCCATTTATCTGGAAGTAACCATTTGCACTGGAGTTCTATGCTCTCGCACCTTTCCAAAGGTAACAGGTTGGGGCGTTTTGTTGTCACGTAAGAAGTTGTCGCTGTTTGCCATACTTTGAAAATTTCCTTTGTGTTTCTATTGACTTTGATTATAGTAAGAAAAATGGTTGTTAATTGTAGATGTCTAGGTACTTCAGGGGCACTTCACTGAGAGTTTTGTCTTGGATATTCTTGAAAGTTTATATTTTTATAATTTTTTTTTTTTTTTTTTACATCCCATGTTTCTTTGGCAGTGGCTTAATGTTTGAAATTATTTTGTGGCTTTTTTTGGTAAATATTGAAATGTAGCAATAATGTCTTTTGAATATTCCCAAGCCCATGAGTCCTTGAAAATATTTTTTATATATACAGTAAGTAACTTTATGTGTAAATATGTAAGCGGTGCAAGTTTAAAGGACGTTGATGTTCTATATGTTTTTTCTCTGTAATGTTGTCCAATTGTTCACAGTTCTGAAGAATTCTAATAAAAGTGTAAATATATAAGTCAAGTGGAATTTTTAATTATTTCAAACTCAGGGAAATTAAACTTGAAAGTGTTAAAGTGCATTCACCCTGACATGAGAATGGTTTGTACCTAGTATGCGTAAGATACATGCGAGGCTACCAGATTGCTAGGATTTATATACTTAAAGATTCAACAGGGCTTCCCTGGTGGCGCTGTGGTTGAGAGTCCGCCTGCCGATGCAGGGGACACAGGTTCATGCCCAAGTCTGGGAAGATCCCACATGCCGTGGAGCGGCTGGGCCCGTGAGCCATGGCCGCTGAGCCTGCGTGTCCGGAGCCAGTGCTCCGCAACGGGAGAGGCCACAACTGTGAGAGGCCCGCATACCGCAAAAAAAAAAAAAAAAAAAAAAAAAAAAAGATTCAACAGACATCTGTTAAGAATTTGAATGTGCTGTATTTTCTCATTTTATCTCCACAGCCCAAGGTCTCCATTTACATTGAGAAATAAATGTAGAACACATTGCTGTGATGATTATTAGGTTGATTCATGTGAAATGACCATCCTGGTTAGCAGCAATTTTATGTGGTTCAATCTAATATAACTGGCATGTTTCTTCCTAAAAGAGATTGTCTAAAAATTAATATGAACAGTAAGGTAATTCACAAGGTTGACATGAGGAATCCCAAGAACGTGGTGTGTATATTCTCGTTGGCTTGGATTTTTAACATCCCTTCTGACATGTTCATGTTCCACCCTTTCATCTTTATTCTCACTTGCTTCTGGAACAAAGTGAAGTTCTATCACTTGCTTGGAGGGAGGTGACTTGTGCCTTTTAATTCGGTACTGTCCTGTGGCTGGAGCAACCTTTGTGATCTGCAGGGACTGTCCAGACCGTTGGAACCTGCATAGAGCCTGAGTGTTACTCCAGCTTAAAACAAAGAATCACCCCGAACCACAAAATCCTATTAAAAATGAGTTAAGCACACAAAACACCATGAGTTTTATTTTCTTTTTTGACATGGCATCTACATCTACAGAAGTAACTCCTGGAAGGAGAGGGAAAAGGGGTGAACGGTGAACTGTAATGAAGAAGAACCCTTTTAAAATCAGGAGGGAATGGTGTGGCCAGAAACATCAATAACCAATGAAAAACAGACCCACATTTCAGTCAAGCGTTTCTCCATTATATGATTACTGACAGGAATGAATGCTAATTGACCACAAAACAAAGAAATCCTTTATGAATGGTTTCATTGTCATTTAGACTTTTTCATGTGTGTGTAATCAAGTTAGAAGCAGTCCCTGGCCCTTATATTATTAATGTAGCTGTTACCTTCACTGGCCCAGCTTTTAATCACAAAGTACATGCTTGGTGTCCAGTCTCTCACTGGGTTCCAAGGTGCCAGCCTTGTCTCGACCCCTTACTGCTCTGTGACATTGGGCAGATGAACTCCTGAAATCTCATTTTCCAAAACCGTGGTAACTGCCTCAATGTACTAAAATGAAGCTGTCAGACCACCTTGTTCATATGCCTATTACATAAATAGCATTCAAAACCGGTGACTTTTGGGCTTCCCTGGTGGCGCAGTGGTTGAGAGTCCCCCTGACGATGCAGGGGACACGGGTTCGAGCCCCGGTCCGGGAGGATCCCACATGCCGCGGAGCGGCTGGGCCCGTGAGCCATGGCCGCTGAGCCTGCGCGTCCGGAGTCTGTGCTCTGCAGCGGGAGAGGCCACAACAGTGAGAGGCCCGCGTACCGCAAAAAAAAAAAAAAAAAAAAATGGTGACTTTTGTCATGGCTGATTAGGCTCGTTAGGAAGGAATAAGATGCTCCCGGTTACCCCGCATAGAACTCTACGGTCAAAAATGTGCTTCTACCTGTTGTCTTTCTCTAAAATGCAAACAGTACCATACTAGTTTGCTGGTGAAAATTGACTTTGCTATAGAGATTTCTGTGTTTTATTAAAATCCCAACTTTTTAGCCAGGAATTCAAGGCTCTCTAGTCTTGCTCCAGCCTTCTCTCCACGCTTCTCTCATGTTACCCTCGACTCATAAATATGCCCCACTCTTCTGCTTCCATCCATTCTGACTTTACGTTGTCTCTTCTCTCCCAACAAGCCCCCCACCCTTCAAGACCAGGGAAATTGGAAGTTGCCTTTGAATCCCCATGACATTTGGTACCCATCATTTTTATTGCTCTTACCAATCTGTTCTGCCTGGTACTGTAATTATTTTGATTTTTTGTGTCATCTGCTCCCCACCGATACTATAGTCAGTGTTAAAATTAATTAACATAAAATACCTATATGTGGTGGGTCACTAGTTTCTCTGGTTATCATTCACTTGTTAAAATTAGACACTCCAGAGGTTAAATTGCTCACGAGTTTGCAGGAGGTAAAGACTTGCCCAAGTTTGCTTAGTGGTATGTGAAGTCTCTGCACCTCCGTGTTGGCAAGTACCTGGTCTTCCCATGCTGGCACCTCCCTATCCATGTCCGTGCAGACATCACTCATGTAACACAGCACTCTTTCCCATGGAGATGCCTTAGAAGTCTTAGCATTCTCCAGGAAGCCTGTACTTCGCAATTGGAGTTAGCCTAAGGAGAGACTTACCCGTAACCCTTAAATGATCACTACGTTTCATTGTGCCGATTTCAGAACACTCTTTTCAATTATATGATTATTTAGAACAGTGCCTAGAACAGTACCTGGTCTGTAGCAGACACTCAATACTTGTTGAATGAATGAAGTTTTATGCTTCTCCTTGGAACTTGCCCCCTGGCCTGCCCTCACTGGTTCTCCTCCTCTCTGTTTTCCTCCATCAGCCCTTCAAAGGTCAGAGTTGCACAGAGTCTGGCCCTTCATGTCTTTTCATCTGACATCTCCCATCAAGCCCTAGTCTGTTTCATCTCATCCCTGGGATGTGGCCATCACCTACAAACAGACGATTCCAATTCTGTCTCTAACATTTCTCCCCTTGTATGTACTAGTGTTGCCAGATAAAACAGGACACCCAGTTAAATGTCCCATACAATATTGGCGACACATAGATGCTAAAGATGTATTTGTTGTTTATCTGAAACTCAAATTTAACTGGGTGTCCTGTATTTTGTTTGCTAAATCTAATAACCCTTGTCTAGATTTTGGGAATATTCAAGGTCCAGCATGTGGAAGAAATGAAGAGTTAAAGTGATTGTAAAACACAGAGGAGGAACTTTATTTTAGTGAAGGTCTGTAGGTGGGAAATCTTGTTTTTGCTGTCTAAATTACTTCACCGTCATTCTTGAAAGATATATTCACCGGATATAAAACTCAAGGTTGGCAACTTCAGCATGCTTACTTCTATGCTTTCTTCTGGTTTCCATTGTTGTTGTTGAGAAGCCAGGTCAGTCTATTGTTCTTTTGAAGATAGTTATCTTTTTTTCTTTACTGCTTCTAACATTCTGTCTTTGGTTTCACTATTATATATCTAAGCTCGAATTTCTTTCTGTTTATCTCATTCGAGATTCTTTGGACTCTGAATCTATGGATTGGTGTTTTTCACTGATGCTGGCAAATCCTTAGCCCTTTTAAAATTGCCTCTGCCCATCCTGTTTCAGTTCTCCATCTAGGATTCCAGTTCATTGCATCTTAGAGCCCCTCACTCTGCCCTCCTTGTCTCTTAATCTTTCATATTTTCCTTCTTTTTGTCTTTCTATGCTGCATGCAAGGTAATTTCTGTTTTTCCTGTTATCTGAATCCCCCTTCAGCGCCTGCCTAGGGAGACTTTTTTTTTAGCACCTTTATTGAGGTATAATTAACATACCATGAAATCCACTCATTGTAAGTGTACAATTCAGTGATTTTATTAAATTTATAGAGCTGTGCAACCATCCCCATGATACAGTTTTAGAACATTATCCCAAAATTTTATCTCATGCTTGTTTGCAGTTAATGAGTATTCAAATAATTTAAATGAATTAATTTTCAATAATTCTTGCCTTGTAAGATGACAGCACATCTTTGGCGCTCACAGCACACGCACGCAGTCATTTATGTCTCTGGGATCTTTCTAGATTAGATGTTTTGGTCATATAAAAGTGACAATTGATAGGTTGCCTTGTTTGGATATTATCAGTGATGATGATGACAATGGTGATGGCTACCGGTTGTCGAACGCCTACTCTTTACCTGGACCTACATCGGATGTTGTATGACTGTTAGCATTACTGATGCCATCTTGGGCCCACACAGTTCCTCCTGCTCTTCCACTGTCCCTACCCAGGATTATGCTGTGCGGTAAATCACTTCTTCATTGTTAAGGGCTTTGTAGTTAATAGATATCCTTTACTAATCATTACAACCAGGTGGCCTCTATGCTCTGGTAGTCTCCAAACCATGATGAAATCCTTTGTTGATGTATTCCCGGCGCCCGTGAGACTAGTTACCCATTCATAAATCTTGACTTAGGAATGCACTCCCTGTTTCCAAGCACGTACCCCCATACCCTAGGTTATCTATAAAAGTATCCCAGTGGCCCCTCGGCAGTGTGGAGTGCAGCTGCAAATACCTCTAGATCATTGTCTGCCCAATCCACCCCCTGAGTACGTTACCCTATGATAAACTGATCCGTGGATTGAATGGAGCTGCCTGCCTCATTTTTCGGTCTCAAGATAATTTCTCATTTCGATGGGCATTTTTTCTTCTCCCTGTCCTCCAACAGATGTTTTACACATTTTACCTTATTTAAGCTTCAGAATAACACTAGGAGGTAGGTATGATTTATCTCCGTCTCAAGGTGAGAAAACTGCCTCTGAGAGGCTCGCTGTCTCGCCCTAAACCTCACAGCCATGAGCAGTGGAGTTGAGAGGCAAGCTCTAGTTTGTTTGACCTCTAATCACTATAAACTAGTTGGTATATAGGCAAGCTCCTTATGGTCTTTCTCTGGGTTCTGGATGATGTTTTAGCCATTTCAGTTTACCTTCAAAAATACAAGAAAATGTAGAGAAAGCAAATCAACCATTTTGCTCCCTATTACCAGCTCCTCTAAATGTTGGTGAGAATGGTGGTTGAAGTCGAAGTTAATGTGAGGCTCCAGAATCATCTGTTGATTTCCCAGGTTCATGATCTGCCCCCTCCCTTATGTACCGTGGGACCTTCCTCATATCCTTCAAGAACATTTTTGCCTTTATATTTCAAAGAACAGTCTTGTTCATTCGAGCCTTGGGAGAAAAACAAAATGTTGGGTTTGCAGGAGGGGCTGGGGTCTGAAGTGTAGAGAGAGGCACTAGAGAAAGGGCAAATCAAGAATTGCAGATCAGTGAGAGTGTAGGCGAACATACCACCTTGCCTTTGCTTCAACAGTTGTTATTGTTGCTTATAAATTAAGCTGTCGCCCATATGTCTCCTTCACTGTTGATTCCACTTTTGTTGGTTAAATGCAGCTTTTATGATGTGGGTTCGATGAGGGGTTTAACCTCGCAAGGGCTGGGTCCTCAGGGTAAAGGCTCCTAATTGAAATAAATGTTCTCAAGTGGCTCGCCTAGATGTCTCTGTCCGTCCGTCCGTGGTTGGCTTTGAAGTGTGCATGCTTTTCCGGGCACATCAGCAGGACCCTGGTGTATTTTGTGAGACTGACTTTTTCTTTGTGGTCTGTGGCTTAGCAGCTGCTCTTGTTCTATAGGTAATGAAGAATGAGGACAGGCAAGCACTCTTGTCGTGGTTGCTTGTCTCAGAATGTATTCTAGGGCAGCTGAAAACACTTGTGTTGACACAACAGGCTCCTGGGCCTAAAGGCCAAACATCCCTTAAATGGTATCATTTGCCGCTAATCAGGGTATGCTTTATCCTTGGGAAGTATGTGGTCTAGAAAACTGGTATGGGTAAACTGACTTTCTCCACTGCTTATATCCAAATATTCCAGTTGACTAGGATGTGAAAACAGTTTTTATTGGGTGAGCTAATCAATCAACAACTACTTGGAGCGACTGTTGAGAAGGATCTAGGAACTTCAAACAGGTTGAGTGAAAAAGAATGCTGCTGTTGATTAGTTATGTCTGCCTAGACATTGGTATGGGGAATGCAGTATATGTGCTAACCCATACAGCACCCTTATATAGCTCTAATTATGTTCTAAGTGCTTTATGTACATTAACTAATCTGATCCTCACAATGACCATATGTAATATTTTATAGATGGGGAAACAAAGGCATAGAGAGATCAAGGAGCTTGACCAAGCTCATTAGCTAGTAAATTGCCAAAGCAGGATTTGAATCCAGGGAGTCTAGCATCAGAGTTTAGATTCTGAACCACTGTGTCACACTGCCTCTATTGTCCTATTATAATCAAGTCAGACTACCTGGGTTAGCCTCATTCAGTAAAAGCTTCACATTTTTTCCTGGCATCACATACAAGAAGAGGTCTTCTCCACCATGATACTTACTTACTGGACTTTGTGGGTCTCTATTGCCCTTCCTTCCTCCCAGGATGACCAGGACTTAGATATCTGACCTTGCAAAACGAGATGGCTTTTTTAAACAGACAGTGAGGGCGGAAGTCCCCAGGTGCACACAGCATGTGTGGGTGACAACCACAGGTCCAGGTTAACCCAGGTCTCTGAAATGAATAATGTCTAAAGGTGACAGGAAAAGTTGAAGATAATTGTACCATGGAAGGTATTCCAAGCCCATCACTTGCCCTACCCATGCCTCTGTTTACCACTCAGGTGAGCCTTTTTCCTTTCACATAACCATTTATCAAGCACTAGGCACTTAACTTGCATTATTTCATCTTATCCTTGCAACAGCCCTAGGAGGTAGGACTTCATCTGCATTACACGAGTGAGGAAACTAAGACTCCGGGAGTGTAAGCAAATTTTGTTTGACTCCAAAGTCCTT
The DNA here is from genome assembly GCF_008692025.1 of Phocoena sinus. Taxonomy (NCBI): domain Eukaryota; kingdom Metazoa; phylum Chordata; class Mammalia; order Artiodactyla; family Phocoenidae; genus Phocoena; species Phocoena sinus. The sequence goes on from NC_045767.1 coordinate 75,473,835, forward strand.
CTCAATGGAATCAGAAATTTACAATTTCTTTTGCTGGGGTCGCTGCTGAATCCCCAGTTAGATGGAAATCCCAGTAAGCAAAACATTCAGTGGCAATGGGGTCCCAGGGGCCCGCCTGGCAGGCTCTTACCCTCCCTTTCCCACAGCAAGCCCCCAGACTCTCTAGTCCATCACAGACCACATTTGGGAAACCCCTGAAAGTTCCCTGCAGTCTAGCAGCTTAAAAATCCCGTCCCAACTCTGGACTGGCTGACGATGTCTCCTCCTGCTGGAAGATTTCCTGTCCGAGGGCACTTGGGGAGCATTTCCCAGCCATTAAACAGAGACTCCTCTTTCGACTCAACGGAAAGATACTGGAAAGATACCTTCCTTGTCTGCAAGTTTTCCAGTCTTCTGCAGCACAAAGGCTGTTGTTTTCAAATTAACTGTTACTCTCTCTTTGGTAATCAATGTTAACTCTGATATGGTTCCTTCATAACTTTCTATTTCATACAAATATATCTCTACCTCTATCATCTATCTGTCTCTCATCTCTCTCTCTGTATGTATATTTCTTGTTCTTTAAAGGAATGGGATTATTATATATTCTGCAACTTACATTTTTAATTTCCACTCCAGATCACTACATGTAAATGAAACTTATAATTTCGCATTGCATGGACATACCAAAAGCCTGGCATTTTCAGGTAAGAAACATCACATTAGCTACTGGAAGTTTAAGACCTTATATTTGGGGCCCACTTCTAACAAATGTAGAGGTTGGAATGCATTTGTTTGTTTGGGTTAAAAGCAGAGTCAGGGGGAAGTATGTGATAATAGATTTTAGTCCATTTATTAGATAAAGATAATCCACATGTGAAGGCCTAGAGCAGTGCCAGGTAAGGTGCGTGTGCTCATTAAAGGTTAATTAAATCTGAAAGTATAATATCCTTCAGTAAGGAAAAAAGGGCTGAGAAAGTAGAAGGTATATTAGTGTGCCTGGATTGATTTTTATTCAGTGAATTTTAAAAGGAAGATTATTAGCTTTTCTCGGATGTCTAAAGGAAATTGGAAGAGAAGGAGTTATTTTCCAATTACACATGCATCTACAGTTCATTTGCCTATGATTAAAATAAAGCCAGACTGGAGCTTCCCTGGTGGCACACTGGTTGTGAGTCCGCCTGCTGACGTAGGGGACACGGGTTCGTGCCCCGGTCCGGGAAGATCCCACGTGCCGCGGAGCCATGGCCGCTGGGCCTGCACATCCGGAGCCTGTGCTCCACGACGGGTAAGGCCACAACAGTGAGAGGCCCGCATACCGCAAAAAAAAAATAAAGCCAGACCACACCAGGGTTACGTTAGATATTCACTGCTCAGACAACAATGGGCTATCACTTTCTCTTTGAACTGTTCTCCAATGATTCCAAGTCCCCTACCCCCAAGAATGTCAATCCTTACCCCTGTCTGGGCTGATGAGTAAAGCTTTAGCCCGCTCTTAACCGACGATGAAAACAACTGCATGCCAGGTACTTTCAGGCCATATAACCTCCAACTCCCTGACGTTCTGAATCCATCAAAATCCTAGTTGACGGAAACAGTGCTTATGCACAATTGTCTAAAGAACAATCAGTTCATCTCTCCTCCCGGAGGAAATGCAAGTTCCATCCATGAACATAAGAAGGTTACGTGCACGCACGAGACTATATTGTACCATTGCTGAATCACACTTTGGGATATTCCATCAGCTTCCACCATAGATTAAGGAAATTGTAAAAAGAACATTATTGTGAGTAATGTTTGGCGTTTGGAGTTGAGAAGACCTGAATGTTAATCCCGGCTCTGCCATTTATTAGCTTTAAGGCTTCAGGTGAGTCATGTAATTTCTCTGAGCCTCGGTTGCCTCATTTATTATATAGACATAAGAACAGCTCCTAGCTCACTGGCTGTTTGTAGAATTAAATGAGATAATCCATGTTGTGTTGGCAAGACAGTGCTCAATTCATGGTCTTCCTGGAGCAGCCTTGGCTGAGGGTCTAGACACCTGGAGGGCCTGGCTTTCCATTTCCTCCACCCTGTGGGTCTCAGACAGTCTCCCCACATACGTCCCCAGCCTCCCTGGCAGGTCCCCGCTTGCCTCCCCACCCTTTCAGGGAAAATCTAGCATAATGCCTTCTATGAATCTAGGCTTTAAAAAATGAAGGCTCCAAAAGGGAGGGGATGTTTTCTTCCAGCAGCTTCTGCCTGTCACACAAATTAACCTTCTAACGAATTATACTGCCACATCTGAAAAAGAGTTTTTTGACCTGTCAGGTGTTTTGCAAGTACACAGAATATAACTCAGGGCTTCACTATTTGTCTAATCGGCTGGTCCCAACAAGCAGCAGCACATCAGCTGTGGGCTCCAGAGTGTGCCCTGCCAACCACATGCTCGATAGCACACAGCAACGTCCCCGTCATTGTTTTTAGTGGACTTGTATTGATTACAAAAGAAGCAGGACATAATGGAGGAAACTTCTTCAGATCTGTCAAATCCCAATCCCACCAAAGGCTGCTCAGCACCCAGGTGCCTTCTGCTGGGTTGTTTAAACTCTGTGTGTGTGGGGGGGGGGGGGCCAGGGAGGGTTGGATTCACCATCTTTGAAATGAGATGGTCACAATGTATCAGCGATTTCCAAAATACTCAGTAAACAGGAGGATGGGAGTGGGGGGCACTTTGAGTTCCCACCCTTGGTTTAACCAGAACTACCTGACGTTTATCTGGTCCGTATATCTGGTTAGAAGAAAGATGTCTGCTACCCAAAGCAAGAAAAAGGTTGTAAAAACCACTGGCTTGGTTGATCTCTGGGGTCTGTGATTCTGTGAATGCAGCAGAATCTGCTAAGAAGGGGCAATGACTTTTCTTTTGTGTGTTGTCCCACCCAGGCCCTCTCTTAGATGTGAGCAAATAACAGGTACAGCCCCAGCCATGGCTTCAGAACCCAGACACACAATGTCAGGACTGAACCCTCTGGGATGTGCATGGCTTCCTGGGAAACATAAGTTTTGGCAAAGTGCCTCCTAGCCTGGCTTTGGCGATCCCATCGCTCTCCCTTGCTGGCCTCACCCTCATCCCCAATCTTACCTTGGGCTGCGCAGGTTTGAAGTCGATGAATCCGGTCTCAGACAGGCAACTGTCAGCTTTCTCTCTTGGCTACCTTAGCTGCTGCTTTGGCGTTTCCCTACTAGCCAAGTGAAGCCTGCCATTCTAGAGCCAGAGGCACTAACTTCAAAGTCACAGCAGGTGATATTAATTAATCAATCATTGACTCCCAATTATCCAACAAACATTTTCCGAGGACCTCCCCTGTGGGAGGCTCAGGACTGGGTGCCAGGCATACAGGGATAAACAAAGCGTGGGCATCCCTGGTGGCGCAGTGGTTGAGAGTCCGCCTGCCGATGCAGGGGACACGGGTTCGTGCCCCGGTCCGGGAAGATCCCACATGCCGCGGAGCGGCTGGGCCCGTGAGCCATGGTCGCTGAGCCTGCGCGTCCGGAGCCTGTGCTCCGCAACGGGAGAGGCCACAACAGTGAGAGGCCCGCGTACCACAAAAACAAACAAACAAAACAAACAAAAAACAAAGCATGGATGGTGCCTTCAAGAAACGTCTGGGCTCCTGGAGGAGATGGATCACACGTGTACAACCCATTACCAGGGGATCAGGGTACACACAGTGCCTTGGGAGCACAGAGAAGGGCTCAGTTAGCTTTGCCTGGGGAATTGGAAGGGGAATCATGGTACGTGGAATATAGTAGCTCCTCAGTAAATATGTACTGAATGAGGGGGTGTTTGAGAAGGTGGACTTGCTTAGAATTGAATCCCAGCTCCTTCAGTTCATCAGACATGAGACTTCTGGCAAGTTACGTAACCCCTCTGTGTCTCAGTTTTCTCATCTGAAAAACAATGGGGCTAATAGTACTGACTTCACCTCACAGAGTTGCTATGAGGATTAAATGTCAACACAGGGGAGGTCCTCAAATCAATGTTTGGCACGCAGTCAGTGGGTCAGTGCCGATGACCGTGGGTACTGAACAGGAGTTGTTAGGGTAGAGAAAGGAGGGGAAGATGGGATCCAGATTAAAAACACAGAAGTTCCTTTCAGTAACTCCCAGAGGGAACTTGCTCTTATCAGCATTCAAAAACAAACAAACATGGGCTTCCCTGGTGGCGCAGTGGTTGAGAGTCCGCCTGGCAATGCAAGGGACACGGGTTCGTGCCCGGGTCCGGGAAGATCCCACATGCCGCGGAGCGGCTAGGCCCGTGAGCCATGGCCGCTGAGCCTGCGCGTCCGGAGCCTGTGCTCCGCAACGGGTGAGGCCCGCGTACCAAAAAAACAAACAAAAAACACAAAAATACCTGGCCCAGAATCCACAGTTCCCTGAATTTGCCTTCCCTTCCCCAGCCTCATCCTCTTCCCCAGCTCTCCCTTTCCTTTTCTTTCCTCCTTCACCTCCCTTCCTTCTCTTTTTCCCTTGCTCCATCCTCTTTTCCTTCCCTCTGTCTGATTTTTCTCTCTGCTCCCTCCTCTCCTTCCCTTCAACTCCCTTCAGCCCTCAGATATCTGCTCTTTTCATCCTCCCTTTCTCCCCACCACCCTTCTCCCTGTATCCCTGGTCTTCCTGCCCCTACCCATCCCAGCCCAGCTGGCCCTACAAACATTCTCCAAAGCATGGAAAACCAGACCCTCCTCTGCTCTTCGTCCGTCCCTCTTCCTCTAGCAAGCGGCATCAGAATAGAATGAAGGCAGACCAGAGCAAAGAAATAAATCTTTTTTGTTGTTGTTATTGTTGCCTCTCAGGGAAAAGTAGCCCTGGGTGCCCTTTCTTGCCAGCACAGCCAGGGCTCTCTTGATGACATTTGTAGCTTGGGGTGATCACGGCTTTTGGCCTGCTAACTTTTTACTGTCAAACACTCTAGCAGTTTTCAGGGTTTAAATGGCAGCAATCAACATGGACAGAACCAGCCCTGCTGACACCCTGAGGGGGACAAAGCCTGGCTCCACAGAAAGACACAATTCACGAGTTTACTGCACTCAGAAATTAATGCTCAAGCTTGAAGAGTGATCCCTTCCCACCGAGAAGTCTGGCCTGGGCATCTCCCTTGAGGGGCCTCCCTTTTCTCTATTCTGCAAATGATTCCTGCACATTGGTCATGTGCCTAACACCATTCCAGGCTCTAAGGAGGCAGCACTGACAGGACCGAAGGGAGAGGGGCTCCCTGCTCTGCTGGGATAAATTCGAATGGGTGAGGTAGACCATGAACGAGTAAAAGCATGACTAATAAAACTTGTAGGTAGTTACAAGTGCAATATAGAAAATAAAAGAGAGTAATTAGTAAACGCATCTTGGTGGGGAAGTGTTCGCTTTAAATCGTACAATCAGGAAAGTTCTCCCTGAAAGGGATCCATTGAGCTGAATCTTTAATAACACAAAGGAGCCTCCATGTACACCCGGGGAAAGGCGAGCACCAAAGACTCGAGGTGGGAAGAGTTTGGAGAAAGAGACCCGGAGCGATGAGGTGTAGGGACCTAGTGGAGAGGTGATATGTGATGAAACTGGATAAGCAGGAAACGACCGGGTTTTATCAGACACGTTTACAAGTCCCTTTGTAAGTAACAGTAAGTAACAGAGACGGATTGGACGATTTTACCAGAAAAGGAATTTATTGAAAGGAACTTAGGTAGCCCACAGGATTGTCAAGGACATATGTGGAAAAGGGACAAGAGCAAGGGACAGCAGCTGGACACTGACATTTCTAGCGCTCGTGCTACCATCCCTGTCACTGGACACTTCCACTGGACAGCAGCCAATGCCACTTTGGCTGCCTTCCAGAGAGAGTCCCTGCAGTCACTGAAGCAAGCTTCAGAGAAACAGAACCAATAGGATGTAGGATGTCTATCTATTCTATTCTATTCTAGAATTAAGTCACATGATTATGGAGGCTGAGAAGTGCCAAGATCTACACTTAGCTGGCTGGAGAACCGAGAGGTCCTGTGGCCTAAGTTTCAGTCCAAGTCTCAAGGCAGGAAAAGACTAATCTCCAAGACATTGTCCCAGAGCACGGCATGGAAGAGATGCCTATCATCATGCAAATGACAATATAAAGTAGACATTACAGGTATGATTATATTACAGGTATGATTCAGGAGAGTAGGCAAGGTTGGAGATAGCAATTGGCAGGATGGGCTTGGGAGCCAGACAGCTTTGCTTGGACTTTTGTTTCTGCTAATTACTAGTTGTATGATCCTGAGCAACTTGTATAAGATCTTTGAGCTCCAGTGTCCTCAATTATAAAGCAGGGTTGTATTCGTTTCCTGGGGCTGCATTAGCAAAGTACCACCAAACGGGTGGCTTAAAATAACAGAAATTATTCTCTCACAGTTCTAGAGGTTTGGAGTTAAAAATTAAGGTGGAGGCAAGGCCAGGCTCCGTCTGAAGGCTCTAAGGAAGAATTCTCCCTTGCCTCTTCCTAGCTTCTAGCGGTTGCCAGCAAGCCTTGGCCTTCTCTGGCCTGCAGCTGCGTCACTCTGATCTCTGCCTCTGACATCAAATGGCATTCTCTTCTCCCCTTTCTGTATGTCTCTGTGTCTCTGTGTTCAATCTCCCTATCCTTTCTCCTATAAAAACACCAGTCACACAGACCTACTAGAGAATGGACTTGAGGATACGGGGAGGGGGAAGGGTAAGCTGGGACAAAGTGAGAGAGTGGCATGGACATATATATGCTACCAAACGTAAAATAGATAGCTAGTGGGAAGCAGCCGCATAGCACAGGGAGATCAGCTCGGTGCTTTGTGACCACCTAGAGGGGTGGGATAGGGAGAGTGTGAGGGAGGGAGATGCAAGAGGGAAGAGATATGGGAACATATGTATATGTATAACTGATTCACTTTGTTATAAAGCAGAAACGAACACACCATTGTAAAGCAATTATACTCCAATAAAGATGTTTAATAAAAAATAATAATAATAAAATAGAAAAGTAAATAAAAATTGAACTACCATATAACACAGCAATTCCACTCCTGGGTATAGATCCAGGAAAGAAAAAAAAAAAAAACACCAGTCACTGGGTTGGGGCCACCCTAATCCAGTATGACTTTACCTTGGCTTGATTATGTTTGCAAAGATCTTATTTGCCAAATAAAATCACATTCACAGTTCAGGGGTTAGTAATTCAACATATCTTTTGGTGGGAACACAATTTGTCTCACAACACGGGATACTGTTTTAACTACCTGGTCCATAATAGTTGCTCAATAAATGATTGCTCCTATTCTTTCTGTTCTCTTTGGTATGGACTCCATGGGAAGCTATGGCGATGGGGTAGTTTTGAACATACTGGTGGAAAGCAACAATGACAACACACATGCTTCCTTAGCACGGTAATTCTGGATCCGTAAGAGTTAGGGAAACAAAACTTTTAGAACACTACTGTCTTTGTATTTAATTGTCACTTGGAACCTTTTGCATTGTGCTGGAATTCAGTCGATAAGCATTTGTAAATTAAATACTGGCTGCATTTTATTGTTCTTATATTGTTACATTCTTAGGTTCCCTTTTGGACTTCAGGTAGCATATATTCTCTCTACTTTTCAGCAGTACACTTGGTGCCTAAAACTGGGCTTGGCACATACGTAGCAGCTGCTCAATAATTGAATTAATAAGTGGTGTGAAAAGCTACTCAAGTGTCCCAGACATTACATTTTCTCAGACTTAAGGGATATTAAAAATGACTCGCGAATCGTTGCTAATTCTCCTGGCAGGAGTCTGACAGGGTTACTGGGGACAATTTTTTCATTAACTTTAGCTGTATGGCTGGGATTGGCGTATTTCTCAGTAACATAAATGGAATAGAATGGGCTGTGCAGGATGTTCAGTCGTTGATTTATTCATAATACTTGTAAACTCAGAAACCATGTCAACTAGCATCAGTGCAGTGAAGTTGTCCAATAAGCCAATGTATTTTGAGAACTTTTTATTTGGAAACGACTTTGAATTTGGAGAAAATATGCAAGAATAAGAATAGCATATAGGGAATTCCCTGGCAGTCCAGTGGTTAGCACTCGGCACCTCCACTGTAGGGGTCACGGTTTTGATCCCTGGTCAGGGAACTAAGATCCCGCACGCCAGGCGGCACAGCCCCCCAAAAAAACAGAGAATAGTATATAGTAAAAAAAGAATGGTATATAAAACACAATTAATATACTTGACCTGGATTTACCTATTGTTGATACTTGTCCCATTTGCCATCTATTGGCTCTTCTCTCTCTCTCTCCCTCCCTCCCTCCCTCCCTTTCTCTCTCTCTCTCAGTTGACCTCATACCTTTCATAGTTGGACTCTTTTTGTGTAGGATCAGGGATTGCATTTAGCCATTGTGTCTCCTTGGTCTCCTTTGATCTGGAACATTTCCTCAGCCTTCTTTGTCTTGCATGACACTGATATTTTTTAATAATATAATCCTTCCTCCCCCTTTTTAGTAGATTGTTCCTCATTTGGGGTCTGAGTGACATTTCCCCAAGGTTAGATTCATGGTCGCATTCCAGGCTGGATTGCTGCTGAGTGACGTCATGCTCGTCTCAAGATGCACATCTGAAGGCAGAGGAGAGCCATCTGTCCCGTGCTGGCAAAGCAACTTTTTAAGCAACATTTTTGTTGAAGCATAATATACATACACAAAAGTGCACAAATAATCGATGGACTGCTCAGTTGGAGATCACAAAGTGATTGCACCCATATAGTCACCACCTAGATCATAGTAGAATGTTAGCAGCATCCCAAACCCCATCCTGGGTCTCCTTTCAGTCACTCCTTCCTCTCTCCCCCTTCCCAAAAGGTAATTGCTAACCTGACTTCACATATCATAGATTAGTTTTGCCTATTTTTGTATGTTTACAAAGGGAGTCATATATCTGTTTTGACCCATTTGTCTTGTTTGGCTCAACATCATGTTTGTAAGATTCATCCACATTATTGGTATAGTTGTAGTTCATTCATTTTCACTGCTGTATAATATTCCATTTTACTTTTTGTTTAATTTTTATTGGAGTAGAATTGATTTATGATGCTGTGTTAGTTTCTCCTGTACAGCAAAGTGAGTCAGTTATACATATACATATATCCACTCTTTTTTAGATTCTTTTCCCATATAGGACATTACAGAGAAGAGTTCCCTGTGCTATACAGTAGGTCCTTATTAGTTACCTATTTTATATATAGTAGTATACATTGACATATACAATCCCAATCTCCCAATTTATCCCTCTTCCCTCCCTTTCCCCCCGGTAACCATAAATTTGTTTTCTACATCTATGACTCTATTTCTGCTTTGTAAATAAGTTAATTTGTATCATTATTTTAGATTTCACATATAAGGGATATCATATGATATTTGTCTTTCTCTGTCAGAACACTTAGTATGATATTCTCTAAGTCCATCCATGTTGCTGTATAATATTCCATTTTAAAATACAACACAGTACATCCGTTTTACAATTGATTGACAAATTGAGTTGGCAGTTTGGGGCTATTGATAATAGTACTGCCATGAACAGGTTTGAACATATAGTTTGTTGAAACTAAGCATGTACCTCTGTTGGACACATTCCCAGGAGTGCAATTTCTGCTTCATAGTCTTTGAATACGTTCAGCTTTAGTAGATATTGCCAAACATTTTTTGCAAAGGGGTTATATTTATTTTCACTCACACCAGCAGTGTGTGAGAGTTCCCGTTGCTCCACATCTCACCTAACACTTAGAATTTACTGACTATAGTTTAAAGACTTGGCCAGTCTGGTGCATTCATAACACAACCTCGTTGTGGATTCAATATGCATCTTCCCTACTGAGGACCTTTCCTTAGGCCATTTGGTCATCGACTTTTGTAAGCTTCCTGTCTAAGTCTTTTGTGTATTGTTCTACTGTTTTTTCTGAGATTTTCTTATTGATTGGTAGGAGGTCTATGCAGTCTGGACTAAGTCGTTTGTTGGTTTTCTATATTGCAAATTTCTTCTATTCGGTGGCTGGCCTCTTCACTCACTCCCTTAATGGTATCTTTGGATGAATCAGAGATTCAATGTAGTCTAATATAGTAATTTTTTCCTTTATGGTTATTACTCTTGGTGTTCTGTTTAAGAAATAGTTTCTTCTTTCAAGGCCATGACAATATTTTCATATTTTATCTTCTGGAAACTTTACCTTTTACATTAAAACTAGAATCCACCTGGAATTGATTTTTGTATGTGGTGTAAGAGTCAAGCAGGATTTTCTTCTGTATGGATATTTCATTGTCTTGGCTCCTTTTACTGAAAAGAGAATGCCTTCCCCTCTGCTCTACTTTGCCACTTTTATTGTCAATAAATTATCCATAAATGTATAGATCTACTTCTGTGCTCTCAATTATGTTCCTTCAGTTTATTTGCATATCCTTGTGCAAACATTACATAGTCTTTATTACCAGAGTATGTCTGGATGTCTGATAATCTAAGTTTTCTAAATTTGATCTTCTTTCCAATTTTTCAAGGGGCTATTCTTGACCTTTTGTATTTTCATATAAAATTTAGAATTGGCTTATCAATTTTTAAGGAAATGACCTACGGGAATTTAGATTGGCATTGCATTAAACTTGTAGATCAGTTTGAGGAGATTTACATCTTTATAAAATTGATCTTCTGGTTCATGAAAGTTGGCATATGCTTCAATTTATTTAGGATTTCTTAAATTTCTCTCAGGAACATTTTATAAGTTTCAGAATGTAGGTCTTGAACAGATTTTATTATATTTAGTCCTAGGTATTTGATTGTTTTGATGCTTTTGTAAATGATATTTGAAAAAAATTGTATTTGCTAACTATGACTGGTATATAAAAATATAAATAATTATATTTAGCAATCTTACTAAACTAACTTATTTATAATTTATATGAAGATTTCTTGGGTATGGATACAAATCACATCATCTGTAAAAACTGACAGTTCTATTTCTTGTCTTTCAATTCTTTTACGTTTTATTCCTTTTTATTACATTATTGCATTTATTATATGATATTGGCTAGGACCTTCAGTATAATGTTGAATTGAAGTAATAAAGCGGGCATTCTTATCTTGCTCTTGATTTCAAGGTACAGTTTCTGTAGGATTTTTGTAGCTACCCTTCACCGAATTAAGGAAGTGTACTTTTATTTGTAGTTTGCAAGAGGTTTTTATTTTGTATTAGTGTTCAATTTTGTGAAATGCTTTTTCTGCTTCTTTTCAGATAATTTATATTATTTCTTCCTTTGTTCTATTAATGTAGTAAATTGCATCTATTGACTTTCAAATATTAAATCAACTTTGCGTTCTCGGAATGAACCCAGCTTGGTCCTGATGTATTTTCTTTCTTATATTCAATTTGCTAATAATCGTCTTGGGATTTTGTATCTATGTTTATGAAACACTCTGACCTACATTACAATGCGCTTATTAGGATTTACTATCAAAGTTTTGTTGGTCTAATAAAACAAGTTGGGAAATGCTCCCTTTTTTTCTATTCTCAGGAAGATTTTGTATAAGGTTGATGCTGTTTCTTACTTAAATATCTTAAATATTTGGAAGTATTCACTGGTGAAGCCATCTGGAAGGTTTTAACTACAGAGTCAATGACTTTAACAGATACAGGATTGTTTCGATTTTCCTATTTATTCCAGAATCAGTTTGGGTAGGTTTTGTTTTTCTAGTTGTCATTTATCTAAATTTTTAAGTTTATTGGCAAAAAATTGATCATAATATCCTTTTATTATATTTTCAGTGTCTGTAAGATAAGTGACAATCACTTTTTCATTCTTGATATTGGTTGTTTGAGCATCATCTCTTGTTTTCTTAATCAGTTATCAAGAAGTTTATAAAGTTTTTGGTCTTTTCAAAGATTCAACTTTTAATCTTTCGTATTATATATTGTTTTTCTTTCACTAATTTCTGCTCTTGTCTTTATTATTACCTTTCTTCTACTTTCTTGAGTTTTAATTTGCTCTTCTTTTTCTAATCAAGTCACTTAATTTCCAAACATTTGGGGGTATTTTTGTTATTGATCTCTAGCTTAATTCTTCAGTGGTCAGAAAGCATACTCTATATGATTTCATTCCTTTGAAATTTTTGAACTTTGCTTTGTCGCTCAGTATTTGGATACATTAAATAAATACTCCATGTGCATTTTAAAAATACATGTATTCTACGATTGGGTATAGTGTACATATATGTATGCTTATATGAGTATGTATATATGTACAAATGGTCAACTTAGATCCATTATCCACTTATATATTTATATCTGTTATATTTATAAATTAGATCAATTTTATTAGTGTTGTTCAAATCTTTTATATCTGTATTAATATTTCTGTCTGCTTATTTTATCAATAACTGGGAAGATGTGTTAAAGTCTCCCACTGTCTTTGTGAATCTTTCCATTTCCTCTTTTAGTTGTGTCAGATTCTGCTTTATAAATTTTGAAGGTTTGTTTTTGCTCCTGCAGGCAGTTAGATTAGGGTTGGATCACCTTAATCCAATGAGCTGATTTGAAGCTGGGTCTTTGTGAGCGCTAATCTAGCCCCATTTATCCTTCACAGTTAATATTGTGTAATATTTTTGAATAATTCATATATTCATCAATTTGATAAATATCTCTTGCATGTCTACTATGTGTTAGGCACTACAATAGGTGCTGAATCTTCTGTATTCTTTTAGAGTTATAAACAGCATGCAAATGTTTTTGAGAAGGAATCTCCAGTACCAAGGTGGTTATTTCTTACTTGGTCTCCTGTCTCAGGATTTTCCATCCTACATTCCACTGCCAGAGGAATTGCTATGAAGCCTCTCTTTCTTCTCACCATTTACACACTCAAAAACCTGCCTTTGTTTCCCAGTGCTTGAAGAATAGAAGTCCTTTTTTCCGCAGCTGGGAGGATCTATGAGGGACTACCTTATATCTTCCTCAGAGTCTTAACAAAAAAGTCTTACCCCACGTTTGATCTGAGTCAGTGCCTTGGATTTGATCTTTCCTTGAGAACATTTCTTAATTTCTCAGAACCTTTTTCAGATTGGAAAAACTATTTTGGTATCTCTGTATTTCCTCTAAATTCTGCTTGAAAACTGCACAGTTCCTTCTTTAAACCCTCTCTTCTTACATTACCATTGGCAGCTTGATGAAACAAGTTGACACTTTTTTAACATTCTGCCTGGAAATTTCCTTGACCAACTACTAACTAATTACATACCCTTTCTGTCTTCCCTGTGACAGCGGGTGAGAGTTTTGCCAAACGTTCTGCAACTGCTTAACACGGGTCCCCTTTTCTCTAGGCTCCAGTAAAAATTGTTCTTAGTGTCCATCCAGCCTTTTCTAAAAGTATTCTCAAGGCTCTTCTGGTACCTACCTGCCGTTTGGTTTCAAAGCCACTTATTTTAGGCTTTTGTTATGGAGCATCCCATTGCCGGTAGCAATTTCTATACCTGCTATTTATTGATGCTTAACAAATCACTACACAAATTGGAGGGTAAAAGCAACAATAATTTTTAATTTCTCATGATTCTGGGGGCTGACTTGGCAGTCTTTCTGCTTCACATATAGTGTCAGTTGTGCCCGTAGTCCTGCGGGGTTGATGACTGAAATCTCCAGACTTTGTTCTCTCACATTTCTGGTAACTTGGTAGGGACAGCAGGATGATTGGGTTCTGATGAGATGCTGGGATGGCTGGGCCGTTCTCTCACTCTCCACATACTCTCAGGACCTCTCCCGCTGCACATGGTCCTTCCGGCAGGGTAGCTGGACTGGTTCCAACTGGCTCTTTATTTCTAGTCATTTCATTTATTAAATAAACGGCACTTTATTTCTCATGGCCCCCAGATGCCCTATGAAAACTTTATTGGGTCCCAGGTCATTTGGACATCAGTGAAAAAAGTAACAGGAGAGGAAAATGCAGTCAGCTTTTCTAACCTCTGGCTGGAGATTAATTCTGCAGTTATTAGAGGATTACTTGGGACGTTCCTGGCCGCTCTTGGTTGGTACATTTTCTAAAAGTATTTCTCCTTCCTAAAAGTGAAGGAACAAAGGAGTAGAGGCAAAGGAAATGGGAATCTGTAGAAATGGATTTGTTTGCAACTCTTAGAAAAGGTTTGGTAAAGTAGAGTGGCTATTAAGTAATTGATGTCTTGGTATTTCCTCTGGATTTAAAAATACCCTATATTTATATAGCTCTTATTTTTAAACTAGCAAAGCACTTTATCTTTAGCCTTTTAATATCCCCAAAAGGTCAAAGAAGATGTTTTTGTCTTAATTTTTTTTAAACCATGTTTTCTAGTTTCAGGTGTACAGCAAAGCAATTCAGTTATATATATATATGTATATGTATATATATATACATATTCTTTTTCAGATTCTTTTCCATTATAGGTTATTACCAGATATTGAGTATAGTTCTCTGTGCTATAATATACAGTAGCTCCTTGTTGTCTTTCATTTTAATTTTATACATCTGGTAGAAGAAGATAAGCTAAATAACTTCCCCAACATTATCCAGATAATAAAACCATCCATCTAGTCATCAATTAATTTTTTAAATTATTTATTCTTTCACACATATTTATTGATTACCATTATTTATCAATGATCAATTTCAACTTATATTTCTTGATTACCCAGGTTTCTGGATATACAGTAGTAAGAGACCATTCATGAAGCCTGTATTGTAGTACATGAGCAGAAATTAATCAAATAATTATACATATTCAAATTTGATTATGACATGTAACACATAAAAGGAGCCATGCATGCATGTTTTAGGAATACATGATCTATCTCAGGGGGTCAGAAAAAGCTTTCCTGAGAAGTGACCTTGTGGTAGATGTAGATGGAAAACTAGAAGAACATCCAGGCAAAAGATAGATTGTGTATAAGGCTCCAAGGCAGGAAAGAGCTGTATACCTCTGAGAAATGGAGTGAAAGTCCGTGTGGCCAGAGGTTAGACAGCACAGGCCAGGGAGTCATGGATGTGGCTGATGGGGCAGAAGGAGATCATATTCTAAGGGCCTTTACAGGTTACATGTATGAGCCACATGGCCTTAGGTAAATCCCTTAACCTTCCTAAGTCTCAGTTTTCTTAAAATGGGGATAATTTTCAATATGCTAAAGCTCCAGCCTTGACCTCTCGTCTGGGCTCTAAGTCCTTTAGTGCAACTTGCCATGTTCATTTAGAAATCCAACTGGCACTACAACGCATTTCCAAAACAGAACTGTTGATTCCTGAAGCTGCATCGCCGAAACTTCCTCCTCCTCTATCTTCCCCTATTTCAGGGACTCCGTCCATCACCCACCCAATTGCTCACATCAAAATCTCAGGAGTGGGCTTCCCTGGTGGCGCAGTGGTTGAGAGTCCGCCTGCCGATGCAGGGGACACGGGTTCGTGCCCGGTCCGGGAAGATCCCACGTGCCGCGGAGCGGCTAGGCCCGTGAGCCATGACCGCTGAGCCTGCATGTCCGGAGCCTGTGCTCCACAACGGGAGAGGCCACAGCAGTGACAGGCCCGTGTACCGCACAAAAAAAAAAAAAAAAAAAATCTCAGGAGTTAGCCTCCATTTGTCACCTTCCTCACTTTGCATATAAAATAAGTCTTGTTGGCTCTGATGCCAAAACAAATTCCAAATCCAGCCACTTCTCACCATCTCCCCTGTTCTCACTGTAATCCAAGCCTATGCTTTTCTTCTCATCTGGATGATTGCAATCGTCTCTCAGCCTTCTCCCTGTCTACTCTTACTCTCCTAGAATCCATTATCCACTCAGCAGCCAGAATGTTCTTTTTAAATGTATATTTCCATGTCATCCCTTTACTTGAACACTCCTACAGCTTCCCACTGCATTAAAAACGAAATACAAACTCCCTACCATGACAAATCCCCAGATGAGCTAGTCCCTGCCTGCCCCTCCGCTACTGTCTGGTGCCACTTTGCTCACTATGCCCCAGCCACATTGGCCTCTGCTTCTCACACATGGCAAGCTCGCAGCTGATCTTTATGTTACTGGATCCTTCTCATCGCTTAGTCTTCAGCTAAAAAAATCATGTTCTCAAAGAGGCCTTCTATTCAATCTAAATTAGGCCCTCTCCAGCCTCCTACTGGGTAGTCACTGTCTCATCACCTTTTTAGTTTCTTAATAGCCACCACCATTCTCTGAAATTATCTTATCCATTTACTTATTTCTTTCCGACTCCCAAATATAAGCTCCATGGGAGCAGGACCTCGTCCATCTAATCCTCCTTACCTGGTGTAGGGTCTGGCATGGAGTGGGACCACAATACACAATACAGTGGGAGCGATTTGTTGGGCTAATGAATGAATATGTGAATGAAACCTCCTCACAGGGGCATTACTAGCCCAAGAGCCAGGATCGTTTTGCTTGGACTGCATGTTCTGGGACACACTGAAAGCGGCTAGTTCTTGGATTATGACCAGCATTTTATTAGTGCAGACTCAATTTCAACTTTCAAGGCCCCAAATCCATTGCTTTCAGTATGATTCAGGGACTGTTCTCAACATCATAATCTATTTCAATAAACTCATCAGAGCTGAGATATTCCATCTTGATGTGCGAGTTCCATAAAAATGGGTAACTTGTCTTTCTCTTTCTGACTTACTTCACTCTGTATGACAGACTCTAGGTCTATCCACCTCATTACAAATAGCTCAATTTCGTTTCTTTTTATGGCTGAGTAATATTCCATTGTATATATGTGCCACATCTTGGTAACACATATATACGGAATTTAAGAAAAAAAAATGTCATGAAGAACCTAGGGGTAAGACAGGAATAAAGACACAGACCTACTAGAGACTGGACTTGAGGATATGGGGAGGGGGAAGGGTAAGCTGTGACAAAGTGAGAGAGTGGCATGGACATATATACACTACCAAAGGTAAAATAGATAGCTAGTGGGAAGCAGCTGCATAGCACAGGGAGATCAGCTCGGTGCTTTGTGACCACCTAGAGGGGTGGGATAGGGAGGGTGGGAGGGAGGGAGACGCAAGAGGGAGGGGATATGGGAACATATGTACATGTATAGCTGATTCACTTTGTTATAAAGCAGAAACTAATATACCATTGTAAAGCAATTATACTCCAATAAAGATGTAAAAAAAATAAAAATAAAAAAAATAAACTAAATACAGCTCAAAAAAAAAATGGGTAACTTATACCCATGATCAATTTTTATGTATATTTCAGTTTAAAAACAAATATAAAAGTCCTCAGGAAAACCCTCTCCCACCGAAGGGCGTAACTTTCAAACAATGGCTTAAAATGTCTATTGATTGCCCAATGGATGATTTGTAATCACAGATTACACATTTGGGTAATAGGTCTTTGTGGGCCCTCTGAAATTTGTTTCATTGGGCTAACAGATAATTAGGGCAGACACACCATAACCGCTCCTTTGGAGCAATTAAAGTTTGCGGAATGGATGCCTGGCTCTGCTATTTCACTGGTGCATCCCTCCAGCTCTTATTACAGCCAGAGTAGCAGGGAAGGGTGCAGCCTGGTATTTAAGGAGGGAGCTGTTTTGAACTAAGGTAGATCCTAGCAGCAGCAGCCTGGGTAAAGGGAGGGAGGGAGGGAGGGAGGGAGGTAGAGAGAGAGTTGGTCCTGCGTTCCTGGAGGCCGTCCAAGCCCCACACAGCTGGCCTTGGGCCCAGTGTAAACTGTGGACTGCTTGCCCAGCAGGTGTGGGCCCACCTGAGCTGGATCAGCCTCAGCACATTCTTCTCTAGGCAGGACACACCGTTTTGCAGATTTCAGTTCCAAGTATTTGTTCCCAAGCTGGTGCCGTGTCAACACCACCTTTTCATTTTTCTTTATGACTCCTAGTTTGAGAAATACTTTCAAATACTCAGCCCAAAGTTCTACTCATTGTCCAGGCTCACGAGAAACATCCTGGATTAGAGCCTGGACTCTAGAGTCTGACGATACCGGGTTTTTACCCTGGCTCCGGTGTTTACTAGCTGTGTGACCTTGGGAAATTACTTAAACGCTCTGTAAACCAAGAAGAAGGATATTAGTAGTAGCCAACTTGTAATGGACCCTCGCTCAGTGCCAGGCACCATGCTATTTACATGTATTCTTCTCTCTTAATACACACAAGCAACACTGATTTATTTTAAAATTATCATCTTCATCTTCAAGACGATGGAATGCTTTGGGCATTAAATAACTCGCCAAAGGCCATAAACCTGAGACACAAAAGAGACCGTTCGAGCCAAGGTCTGGCTCACGTGCTTAAACAGTTATGCTCCCCTGCCTCCTAATAGCGCCCTTCTCACTGGATTGTTTTACAAATCTAATAAAGCTCCTGAAGCGCTTAGCACAGAGCTAAAGAAATTTTCAATAAATGCATGTTATTATGATTTGTATTCTTCTTCTTATAGTTTCCTTGTGAAGTTTTCCTTGACTCTTCCTTGACCACTCAGTGGCCCCTTCCTCTGGGTTCCTGTCATCTTGTACCTATTTCCCTCTATCCCATTTGAACTATTCTTTGTTTACCCACCTGTCTGCCCTGCTGGCCTGAAATCTCCTCAAGGCAGGAATTTTGCCTTATTCATTAGCAAGCACAGTGTTAGGTGCAGCGCAGGGGCTCAGGGAAAACATATGGAATAAACAGCAGTGAGAAGATGGACTTTATAATTCATGGACGGTAGCATCTGAGAAGCCCCAGACTCTTGAAAGAGAGCCAGTTTTGGACCTGCGGGCAGGGAATCATGGCTTGGAATAGAGGCAGGCAGAGGTGGGGGGTGATTGGAGGGAAGAATTAACAAGAGATAATGCTGGCCAGGTAGCCAGGCCTCTTAGGCCATGTGCTGGCGTGGATTTTATCTCAAGTGCAGTGGGGAACAGTAGAGGTGCTTGAAGCAGGAGAGCCATGTGATTGGGTAAGTTTCAGAAAGGTTGTGAAGTGTTGAGAATGGATGGGGATGGCGTGGAGCAGAGGCCAGACCAGAGGCAGGGAGCCCACTTAGGAGTCCGCAGTGGCCCAGGCAAGAGATGATGGGAGCCTGGGTCAGGAGAGGTCCTGGAATGAGGTTTCAGGGTGGTAGAAAAGAAAGGGTTGATTCCCAGTGCCCAGCAGACCCTGGGGCTCTTCACAAGCTTTCCCCCCTTTAATACCAGAAAAGAACCCCAAATAGCTATTTGGAACACCACTTGTACTGTAGATTATTTTCTCACCTGTTTCAGAAGCCAAACCATGGGGAATGGAGAACTCTGGATCTAGCCTGTTCTGAGGCACTCTGTTCGACTCAAAATACTGGAAGGTATTAGAGAACTTCTCGAAGGTTCCAAGGATGCTGATGCCCAGGTCACCAGTGTGCTCACTGCTGAGAAGAAGGAAGTCAAAGGAAAACATATATCCTATACTTTGGTCTCCACAGGTGACTTCTACCTACTCTGATCCTTCCCACAGAAGATGACCTCTAGCCATCCTGACATTTTCCCTAACATAGTTACAAATACTACTGCTTTTTCAAATCTAGATCAACAAAAAGGAAGAAGACTTTCATCAAAGCCCCTGAGAAAAGTTTTAGGTTACATTGGACACAGCCCTTCCTTCGCTAAGCATTTAAGAGAGTGATGTCTACCTTAAGGACGGATGAAAACAATATGTGTCACGTACCTGCAGAACTTTTCCATTTTGTTGTCCCTTAAAGTAATCACCAGCCACTCTGATCTTCCAAGGGCATTTGCTCTGTCGATACACATGCCCCTGTGGGTTTCCCTTTGGCTTTGTGCTTTGGAGGAGAAGTCAGTTAGGAAAGAGGACAAAAGGTCAGACAGGAGGTGGTTGAGTTAATGAAGACTAAGTCAGCAACATGAGCCTGTAGGCTCAGTCAAGGGACCAGTTTATTCCTTGGGGCATGAGCTGGGTCAATTTCTCTCCTTACTGAACCTCTGAGTGCCCTGGAGCCCAGTTACAAGCCTTGTAAAAATTGCCCACGTGTTGTCCACATTTGCTTCTTCTGCAAGTTTAGCTTGGTAGGCTGGAGGGAATGCCCTTTGCTTCAAAGAGATGACGCTGGATCTAATGTTTGAAATTTTATAATACGGTTTAATGATCTATGAAGCATTTTGTATACATTACCATATATCTTCTCCCTATAGATCCTGTAACATGGTTATTATGAAGTCCATTCACAGATGAAAAGATTGAGACTTAGAGAAGAGGTTGAATATATTTCCAAAGGTCACATAACAATGAGGTGGTTGAGAAGGAATCAGACTTAAGAGTCAATCAACTAATCAAATATTTCATCGGTACCTAACATGTTCAGACAAGGTCTCAGGCACTAAGAATACAATGGTGATCAAAGACATAAAGAATTTTCCCTCGTGGAGATTACAGTCCAGTTGAGGAGACATTCATTAGACAAAGAAGTACTCAAAAAAATAGAAAATGATCCATATGAATGAGGTCTGAAGGGAAAGCACAGCGTATTAGGAGAAAGCATAGCAAGGATGTAATTTAGATGTGGTGTGTGTCTGTGTGTATGGTGGTGGGGAAGGATGTGTGTATCACTGAAGACCAACTATAACATTTGAGACCTGAGAAACAGGGGGGAAGGAATTGGAAGAAGAGATGGGGTAAGGGATTTCAGCAGGACGTGGCAGCATGTGTAAAGACCCTTAGGCAGGACAAACTTGGTGTGCTTGAAGATCTGAAGAAGGCTGAGTGAGTCGGCTTGGAATGGAGCGAGCCAGGAAAAGAGAGATGTTAAGATGGTATCAGATTATTGGTAGGTTTTGCTGGATCACAGAGAGCATTTAGCCATGGGTTTTATTCTAAATGTGATGAGAAACCATTGGGGGATTTGAAGCAGGGAAGTTGACTTGGTTTTGCACATTAAGGTGATCATTCTAAATGCTCAATCAAAATTAGATTGTAAAAAAAAAAAAGAATTAGATTGTAGAGGACAAGTGTAGAAGCAGGGAGACCAATTACGGGGAGGACGTTGCAACAATCTAGGGGAAAGTTGATGGCCCTATATCTTTTTTTTTTTTTTTTTTTTTTTGCGGTACGCAGGCCTCTCACTGTTGTGACCTCTCCCATTGTGGAGCACAGGCTCCGGACGCGCAGGCTCAGCGACCATGGCTCACGGACCCAGCCGCTCCGCGGCATGTGGTATCTCCCCGGACTGGGGCATGAACCCGTGTCCCCTGCATCGGCAGGCGGACTCTCAACCACTGCGCCACCAGGGAAGCCCCGCCCTATATCTTTAAATCCTGGAATTTTTGGTTATGGTGTGTGCTATTATTGTGATTCTAGAGACCTGGCTGACAGTTGAGAAGGGGTGTCATTTACTACATTTTTAAAATCACCCTTGAGTTTTCTCTACTTACTGGGTGTCGAGGGACAACAAAACCATTGACACATTCAAGGATCAGCAAAGACTGCAACCACACTGTTCCAGGATTAAGAAAACCATCTCTTCATGATCATAAAATGCCATGCAAATGACATTTGGAAAGGAAACTGACTACCAGAACGTTTACTAACTGATCCTCACTCAATAAAGGACACTATCATTTTTACTAGCTTTATGACAATGAACAAGTTACTTAACCTCTCTGAACCTAATTTACATGAACTGTGAAAGAAGGATAAAAGTAGTACTTTTCTCAAAGAATCACATTAGAATGACATTAGGTTAAGAATTAGATCCATATGAAGATTAAATGAGATACTACATGTAAAACAACACAATGCCTAACTGAATAAGCATTCTGCTTTCAATAAATAATAGCTATCATAATTAATAATAATGATGCCTTTAAAGTGTAAATGGAATAAAATTAGGTACCAGCATTACTTCCACGGAATAATTAATTTCTGTCCCCAGGCAAAGTATTGACATATGTAGCTTAACTTATGAAGCATTACATTTCCCATCACCCCAAACTTTTAAAATGCTTTGAAATTCTTGGATGAAAGACATTATGAAAACATAAAATATTATTATTCCAAAGAGAAAGTTTATCCTACAGAGCGAGACTTTCCCTAATGACTATAAGCCATCTTTAGAATAGCCCATTTTATTATCAAACTGAACAGCTGGCAGTATTGAACACAATTACAGATTCTGCTTTAAAAACCAAACATTAATTGGATTTCTGAATGGCATTTGAACTACAGAAAGAGACAATTCTTCTAACTCTAAAACCTACTTCCTTTCAGCATAGCACAGGAGTTTTACATCTTTGAGAGTCTCCTGATGGCTTCAGGTAAGTCTGGAACTGAAGCATTAGATTCTCAGTGGAGGAAGAATGTATCAAATATCAAATGCATGGGGCTGCCATTTATCTCTTTCCAATTCTGCTGAAATGACTGCCCTTTGAAAAATCTGTCTGATGAGAGAGTACTGTAGGGGAAATTCCTGTAAATATCATTGTTTCTAAACTTCAGTGGTCTGACCTTAATCCAAAGACAACTCAGAAGTCCCTATACTTACCTGAACTTCGGTGTGTCACCTGTATGCCTCCTTGACCCACGTGGCTCAGTTTATACAGAGACTTTTATTCAAGGATTTATGAATCAAACAGCCAAAGGTAATCAAGAAGGAAACCAGGCTCTAAATTGTATCTCTTTAAAAAAGAGGTTATGAGGATCTGACTTATAACTGAGCGACACTACTCATCTCCCCTTTTTTCTCCCCTGAGTCTCTTGAACCACATATTACTTTGCATTCCCAGTCACTAACAGCCCCTCTTCCCACAAAATGCTTCTCCGTCTCATTTAGCTTTTTGTCTCTCCCTCAGTATTTATTTATTTATTTATTTATTTATTTATTTATTTATTTTTTGCGGTACGCGGGGCCGCTCACTGTTGTGGCCTCTCCCGTTGCGGAGCACAGGCTCCGGACGCGCAGGCTCAGCGGCCATGGCTCACGGGCCCAGCCGCTCCGCGGCATGTGGGATCTTCCCGGACCAGGGCACGAACCTGCGTCCCCTGCATTGGCAGGCGGATGCTCAACCACTGTGCCACCAGGGAAGCCCTCTCCCTCAGTATCTAGATTAACTTGGTTTCTTTCTCTGCCTTCTTTCCCATAACGTCCAACTTGTCATCTTCTTTTTTTCTTTGCCCATTATCCAGTTCTGTATTATGGATGTCAAGGGATTCAATTGACAGAGGCTAATTCTCCACAGGGGGCCGCAATCTTCCATCTTAATAAGGGCTTGATCTTTGGTCCTGTGATCTGCTGAATATTGCACTGGAATAGAGTGCACTGTGGACAGGGGACTTGGATCATTAGTTTCCTTGTGGATTATATACAGTCCCCTTGTCCTCCATGGGAAGGAATTGAAATGGGACAGGGAAGGAAGGGTGGAGGGCAGTGTGAGGGAAGCTGACTATGTCAATCCCAGTGGAAACTTAGAAATATGGAAGATAGTGTCTGCCATCAGAACTGCTGAGGAAGGAAAAAAATGGAGCAGAGAGAAAGGAGTAGGGGAGAAAAGGGATGATAAAGATTGTAGAGGGTCCCAGGGGCTGGGGCAAGAAGGGGTGAAGAGAAGAAATTAGGTGCAGAGAGAGGTGAGGGACCCTTCCAGAAAATCTACAATCAGCAACTTGACTGCTTCCGACAGCAGTCACTTAATTCATGATCCAGGGAATTGAAAGGATTACAGTACCTTAGGTGATATGTCAGGAGCAGGTGTCTGATGGGAGACTTGAGACTGTGATCAAAAATGTTTCTTGGCTGTTGAATAGTTGAATTAGCCTCCTAGGACTATGGCCCCAAATAATGAGCAGGGATGACACTCTTCTCTGTTATCTACACCCATTTGATTATGCTTCAGAAATACGTCAAAATCTCTTCCCCAGCTCCTGAGACACCAAGCCCAGAATACCTGTTTCTGTGGCTGAGTTATAGAGATTAGGCTGAAGTTTACTTAGACATTGCCTCTCATTCCAAAGGAGGTCAAGACTCCATGACTGACATGTTTTGATGGACTATTGGCATTTTTCTTTTTTAAGGTTGGAAGAAACCTTGGAGATCTTACTAAAAACTTTCTTCCTTTTGTAATACAAATGGAAAATGAGGGTCAGAGTGACAACTTAAAAAAAAATAATCGACTTCTGAGCTTGCGTCCATAGTTCTGCATCTCTGGAAGAGGTAGAATGAACTCTGTGTTGCCTCAAGCTTGATTAACAGGACAGGACTAACGAATAACAGAGGGCAGAGCTCTTCCATTTCTACCCCCAGAACAACGCAGTGACAAGGACAAGTGGGGCAGACCCACTTCACAGATGAGGAAACTGAGTTCAGATGGTTGAAAATGCACAGATAAGAGGGAGAGAGACCTCCTGCTTCAGACAGTCCAGATGAAATGTGGATGCCGCCCTAACAGGCTGCTTCCTTCTTACTTGTGTGAACGGTTTTCTTTACCCGAGTTCCAATCTCTGCGGTGCTGCTGAAATTGAACAGTTCCAAAGTGGAGCCAGTTTGACTCATCAATGCTTAGTTTTAATATTGACCACACAGAGGCCTTCATAGTGTCCTCCAGTCGAGAGAATCACTCAAAGGCAAACTGCACAGTAGAGAGACCATTCAAGAGTCAGGGAGGAGGTGACTGGGAAGGAAAAGAATCTTCCTTCCTGCTTCTTCATACCTTTGGTTGCTTCTTCCCCCAGGGTGGTCCTTTGATGCCTACTTTAGTGAGGGCATCAGGAGGAAGTGCGGTGGTACCACACATTGCCATGCTGCTGGCTGATGGGTAGCCAAATAGGACAAGGCAAATAGCATCCTTCCCCTACTAAAGACCTCTCTTTAATTCGTACTGCCTAAATACCCCACACGCTATATATGAGCTCCAGGAAACCTCAAGAGGGGTCTGGTCTGTATCTCCTCTGATAATATTTTCTGCACATGTGATAGGGTAAAAGCCTTAATAATATATAAACATTCCCAGCATGTTTCTTAGCATCATCCTCCACCAATGAAGAGGATGCTGTCCTTGGCGGCTCAGTTTTTTTCCCTCTCCCGTTACCCCCTCAGGGGACCAGCCCTTACTTTACCGTAGATTGTTCCAAAGCTCCCCAGACTACCCAATGTGGCATTTAAATATTTTCCTTTCCTGACTCTCCAATCGGTCTGCTTCTCCCAAACTCCTTACTTTCTGCTTCAAGTTATCATCCTTTTTTTCCTTTTTTAAATCATTAGGTCAAAATTCACTTTCTTTACTGGACACACACAAATGAGGAAAACTTGGCGACTTTTTCGTCTGTCCCCAGCCAAGCATTGTTTCATGACAGCTCAGCGCTGGTAGTGGGAAGAGCCTCAGAGAGGATCCTCATCCAATAAACCTGGGCTATTGTTTTTGGATCACAGGCTGTGAATTGATTTATTGTTTGAAGTGATGAAAAAGGGTGTTTGGAGACTCAGAGGCGAGTTTCGCTGTGTGGTGATGCCTCTGCGGTCAGGAAACCGTTTTCTAAGCAATTCGGAGCTAGGGAATGTGGGGTTATTTTGGTAGCTGTCAGCAGGAATTGGCTAGAATCTGTATGTTAAATGAATACAAACTGCCTATTTAATTATTTAACAACTAGAACAAACATCCCACTGTTGGCAAGTGAAAAACAGCTAACACTCAAACTCTGTAAAATCCCATCTCATCAGTTCCCATGATGTGATGTGACCCCGCTCACACCACAGTCCTGCCTTCAACCCTCCAGGGCATCTTATCTCGATTTTATTGGAGTTTTTGCTGGAATTGGAGTACAAGTGTCCTTAAGCAAGGAAATGCTGGGGAAATAAGAGAAAGTTAACCTCTAAATGGGTTCCAAGGCAACCACTGTGTTGAAACTTCACTTGGGTTCCACTGGCTGTTTGGTTTGGTTTGTTTCCTTCTGCCTGTGCCAGATTGTTGACATCCTTGTTTTCTGGAAACTGCTGAATTTGAGCAACCAGGGGCAGGAAGTCTCTCCTTAATTTAGGAAGACTACAACAAGAATTCGAACTTGTTATTTTTGAGAAAATAGCTGTGATAGTATGTTGATTTTACTAGTTGCTTAAAAAGACCCTCAAGGTTAATTAGATAGCCATCTAGAAACAGGCTGAGCTAACTAGAATTTGTGTGGCCCGAAGCGTTGAACACTCAGAAACTATTTGATTCTAGCCTCTACCTAGGCAACCCTTTTAATTTACTCTGTGTGTGTGTGTGTGCGTGCGTGTGCACACGTGCATGTGTAAATATAAATAAAACTTGCTTTTGTGATAAAATAAAAATTTTGCCATGTTGTATACACATTTTGAAATTTTGGAACCTAGAAACGCCTGATACGCATTTAATATGAAAAAAACGGCTATTTATAGTCAAGATGAATAGACTAGCTGACATGTCTATCAAAGTGAACAAGAAGGTAGAGGGAAGAGGAGACAAGCAGAGAAACGAAGGGAAGGAGAGAAGAGAGAACAGACCACATCAAAACTAGGAGAGCTCTGGGCACCAGAACTACGCATTGTGCTTCTTGCTAGTATCTTTTTGCAACTTCTAAGGGCAGCAAACAAGCTGGAGGCCTCGTCTGCACGCAGATTTCCATTTTTATAGTACGTCCCATTCTTAGTGTTTAGTAAATTGATTGGGCTTTAACCTCGTTTTCCATGAAGCCCTACCTTTTGATTTGGGCTAAGAATTACGATTTTGCTTTGCGAAACTGGAACTTTGCGGAGAATCTCCTGCCTCATGCATGGTGAAACCCCAGAGCCGGTGGTTTTTATTTCCACATCCTCAGCAGACACAGCGTAGAGACTGTAGTTAACACCTGCTCATCCTGACATCTCAGCTCAAAGACCCCTCCCTCAGGCGGGGCCAGACCCCTCTTCTTATACTGATACATTCTCAGGACCCCTGTGCTTTTGATTTGGAGCATTTACTCCAGACTCTAATTATATATTTAGGTTGCGATTATTTATGTCATGGTTTCTTCCTGGTTAGATCGCAAGTTCCATGAGAGCTGCGGCCATACCTGTATCTCTTACCCTTGTTGAGACAGCAGTTACACAGGTCCTAGGACGTAGTAATTGTTCGCTAAATATTTGTTGAATGAATGCTATACTACTATACATAAGCATGTATGCACATAGTCCTATACTGTAGGAGGCATAAATAGAGTTGACCCTTGAACAATGTGGAGGTTAGGGGCACCAACCCCCCCAAGCAGTTGAAAAGTCTGTGTATAGCTCTTGACTCCCCTCAAACTTAACTACTAATAGCCTTCAGTTGACAGGAAGCCTTACCCAAAAACATAGACAGTCGGTTAACACGTATTTTGTATGTTATACGTATTGTATACCCTATTCTTAAAGTAAGCTAGAGAAAGCAAAACGTTATAAAGGGAACCATAAGGAAGAGAAAATACATTTTCAGTGCTGTACTGTCTTTTTGATACCGTTTACAAGATGAATTGTCTGCCTGTCAGTACCTACATCAATATAGTCTTATATATGCTACAAAACACTGTAGATGCCGTATGTACTATTAACACTACTCGTCAAAATAAAAAGATAATATGAGAAAGAAATTCATATATATTTACAGGTATAACACTCATGCACTGATAACGAAGAAGCAGCAATATGATTGCTTTGTGGTAGCCTAATGTAATCGATGTGATTGCTTCATGGTAGCCTAGCCTACATACTAATGAATGAATCACTATAAAATTTTTATGGCATACAGCATCACAGTCATATTCATCATATAGCATTGAAAACATTGCTACATGTTTTTTTAAAAACTACTTACCAGGGCTTCCCTGGTGGCGCAGTGGTTGAGAATCTGCCTGCCGATGCAGGGGACATGGGTTCGAGCCCTGGTCTGGGAAGATCCCACATGCCACGGAGCAACTGTGCCCGTGAGCCACAACTACTGAGCCTGCGTGTCTGGAGCCTGTGCTATGCAACAAGAGTGTCCACAATAGTGAGAGGCCCGCGCACCGCGATGAAGAGTGGCCCCCACTTGCCGCAACTGGAGAAAGCCCTCACACAGAAACGAAGACACAACACAGCCAAATATAAATAAATAAATAAATAAATAAATAAATAAATAAATAAATAAATAAAAAATTAAAAAAAAAAAAACTACTTACCTGTGATGATAGGCTGATATGCAATTTCTTCAGTTACTAGAGAGAGAGGTATATGCAGGATAATGTAATTCTTTGAAAGCAAAGTCGTAAAACAGTAAGGAAACTAAAATGTTATTCATTTTATATTAAATACCACTCACCTTATGCCTATATAAGGATAGATTAATATCTACATATATTTTATGCATTCATGACATAATCTTTTCTTAAAGTTTTTTGTGTTTTTTTTTGCAGAATGCGGGCCTCTCACTGTTGTGGCCTCTCCCGTTGCGGAGCACAGGCTCCGGACGCACAGGCTCAGCGGCCATGGTTCACGGGCCCAGCCGCTCCGCGGCATGTGGGATCTTCCCGGACCGGGGCACGAACCCACGTCCCCCTGCATCGGCAGGCGGACTCTCGACCACTGCGCCACCAGGGAAGCCCTCTTAAAGTTTTTTGATATGTCTGGGCTATGCATTTCATCTGTGAGTTTGTTCTAATTCTCACGAATCTCCAAAAAAATTTCCAATACATTTATTGAAAGAAAATACATACAAGCGGACTTGCATAGTTCAAACCTGTGTTGTTCAAGGGTAAACTGTGTGTATAATACAGTGTGTATATTCATGGGGTGAATATATAACAGTGTGCATACCACCCCCCTCAACACCCAGTATTTACTTAATCTCCCTGAGCCTCATTTCCTCATTTGTGAAGTGAAAGTTAATGTGATGCTCTTTGCAAACCACAAGTGCTGGACCCATAGAAGAGCTCAGAATCACCTTTCACTTCAGACCCTAGGATAGAGACCCCCATAAATGCCTTACATGCTTCAGGAATGCATTTAAGCATCTCTCAGTCAAGCTCTCTCTCCACCCAAACCAGTCCATCATTCAAATTACTCTAAATTTAGGGTCATTTCCAAACATAGTACATTTCCTGGGCAGTTCCTTCCCTGAAAGACAGCCATGTCCAACCCAAAGTGAGGGCTAATGCTTCTCATCAGCCTAGTTGCATTTCTGTCTCCCTCTTGGTTGCAGTGTGTAAGCTGATTGGGGGCCCATGTGGCCATGTTCATGTCCAAGCTCAGTAGGATGAATTTTTCAAGCGTGATTTGCGAGTCACGCCATCACATGTATCCCGAGTCCAGCTGTGTTGCAGCTGCCGCCTCCCCTGTATCCGTTCGTCTTGCACTTGGATCAAAAGCATGAGTACATTCGCCTGAACTGATTTGGTCTCAGCCCAGCTGTTTGTTCCCCATTGTCCTCAGGATGTTTACAGACCTGCTGTTGTGGCCATTCTTGTTTCATTATCACACTTGGGTCTGAAGAGCATTTTCCCACATGGCCCTAGCCAAAGAGGCAATTTGGCTAGGTCGTTACTGAAACTTCTCTGAGTCATTTATTTCAAACCTTATGATCTAAGTATACAACTGCGTATTTCTACAGTGAAAACAAGAAGAGGGGCTAGGGCTACAGATTTTGTTTGAGACAGGCCATGAGTATCATTTTTGGCCCACTGATCTTATGACGTGATTTGTTTATGACTGTTTGACAAGAGAGCAATTTCAACCGGAGACAAAGCCAGATTAGAGGAAGAAATTCATTCTTCCTCCTCTTATTTGGGTTAATTGGGTAAACATATTTTACCTTCCCAGAAAGTTATTTTGACTGTTCTGAAAACCACTGATGCCTGTCACACGCCAGCAGGTATTTTGTTGGCAGGATCTGTGCTGGCAGAAGAGTGGGCGGGGCAGGGGTGGGCTGTTGGCGTGGAAAGGAGCCTGGTGGTTTGCACTGAGGTTCAAGGGCTGGCTGACCCTCAACTGTGAGAATACGTGTGAGTCACTCACTCTCTCTGGGACTCTATTTCCTCCTATTAATAACAGGCACCATATATTATCGTGTTAAAATCTGCAGTTAAAAATCTGCTTTAGAAGTACAGACTCCCCCCAAAGATCCTGTTTCAGTGTCTGAAGTGGGACCTGAGTCTATATATTTTGCAGTATCACAGCCCATGGCCAGTGTTTCCTGGGGTCTCCCCTACAACCACTGTGAGCTTTCTGATCCAGGATATTTTATACTGTTAATGAGGTGTTCCTTCCTAATAAAGAGTGTGGTTCTGATTTCCCAGTAGCTCAGAACATTAAAAGGTGCAACCCACATGCCCATGACGGGCTGACACTCAGAGTCGCACTCAGGCCAGCATCAAGTGCAGTGGTGAGGACTGGACACGTGGCTGGTTGGAACTGGGATGTGCTGTAAGTATAAGATATGCATCAGGGCTTCCCTGGTGACGCGGTGGTTGAGAGTCCGCCTGCCGATGCAGGGGACACGGGTTCGTGCCCCGGTGCGGGAAGATCCCACGTGCTGCGGAGCAGCTGGGCCCATGAGCCATGGCCTCTGAGCCTGCGCGTCCGGAGCCTGTGCTCCGCAACAGGAGAGGCCACAGCAGTGAGAGGCCCGCGTACACCAAAAAAAAAAAAAAAAAAAAAAAGATATGCATCAGATTTTGAAGATTTAGTATGAAAAAAAGGAATGTAAAATATCCACTTAATCATTGCATCGACTACATGTTGAAATGATAGTATTTGGGATATGATGGGTTAAAGAAAATATATTATTCAAGTTAATTTCACCTGTTTCTTTTTTTAATGTGGCTACTAGAAAATTGAAAAGTCCACCCGTGGCTTGCATGTTTCTATTGGACAGTATTGCTATCTAGCACAAGGCAATTTTTTGAGAACAGCATACCCATGAGGATAGACCATTAACATGGACTATATCATAGTAGCCTTATAAAGCGATCCAGGGTAATTCTGCTGGTCCTGCCCGAACCTCAGCTCCCAGTTTCCATTCTGACTGGTGGAATTACAATGAAGGCTTGAGAAGGCATTGAACAAGCAGGCGACGGGGATACACTGTTTCCTAAGTGAGTAGATGTTCTCCTTAAGGCACGTCTCCTGCCTGGATCCAGCTCTTTTTAAAAATAGAGAAGTTTTACCCATTCCCATTATAGACTCAGATTTTTCCCACTCTCTCAACCCATTCTTCTCATTCTCCACTTCACCCCTCGGTAACCTAACATCAGGCTGTCCCCTTGATGGTATGACAAACATTAAATTAGAATAAAAAATTTCCCAACAATATCCATTATAGGAAAAGATATTGTGAAACTGGGACACTTCTATGTTGTTCGCAGTAGCAAAAATTATAACCCCTTTGGAAACCAATGTGACATCATATTTCAAGAGCTGTATAAATGCTTTTAATCTTTGATTCGGTCTTAAGGAAACATTCAACAGAAGCAAGATAAATGTATAAAGATATTCAAAGCAGCGTTATCTCTACTACAAAATTAGAAGCCATTTAAACACCTAATCATTGAGGAACAGTTAAGAAAAGTTCAGTATAATATTATGCATTCATTCAATTTATAATTATGAAAACTATATAGCAACACAGAAAATTGTTTACAAGATAATGTTAGATTTTATAAAGTAGAACACATAAATTGTATGTAGATTATGATTGCATGCTAACAATTATGCATGCATATGGAAGACGTAGAAGAAATGTGCAAAAATGAAATCTCTGTTAGAGTTATTAAAAAATAAATCAGAGCATTTTAACCAAGGGACTATACTTCTTGTGAGATCCAGAGATGGGCTCCCACAGTGTCCATAAATCAAGTGAAAATATGTAATATTTTGTGTGGCTGTACATAAAATGCATTTTTTGAGAAGTGAAAGCATAACTTCCATTAGATTCCCAGAGGAGTTGAATGATCGATCACTTCCCTCCCAAATTAAGAACCAATGCTTAATGATTGTGCTGTTATTTTATTGTTTTAATAATTAAAAGAAAGCGAGGCATCTCCTCTCCAGGGACTCCCCCAAGGTGAATTCATAAGCGGGCTTGAGGAAGAATGAGAGCCCTTAGATGAGAACAGGTGTAACCCTGGTAGAACTTGTGGGGAGAAATAGGAAACTTTCAGGAACCCCACATATTCCCATTTATAACTGATCTCACCCTCTTCCAGTCCCTCCCATCTCAGGGGCCCAATGCTTCTCCCTGTAAGGACCCTTCCCTTGCCCCTCCTTTTTCCCTACTCCTCACTAATGTTCCAATCAGGTCAACTCACCCAACTTCAGGCCTTTGTAGCCCTCTAATCTCAGAAAGAGTTGCCTGCTAAATGCCCTGCAGGGCTAATGGCTTAGCCTCCTGGGGAATCGTTGCCTTTCAACAGGCGCTTTGAATGAACAACACTTTACCCCAAAGGGGGGTTAGCACAAGAAGGTATCAGACACTAGGGCAGGGCCAGAGACAGATCCATGTGGGGTACTGGCTGCTCTCTATCCCTCAGACCACATCGGGGCCACCTAGCCACCGTTTGAAGGATCCCTGGCATGTGAGGGACATTGTTCCATGAGTCCTAGCATTGTTTTCTCTCCTCTGAGCCAATGAAAGAATATGCTAGTCAGGGCCTTTTTGAAGAACCCCTTAGAGAAAACAAATACCATATGATATCACTTATATGTGGAATCTAAAATACAATGCAAATGAACGTATCTATGAAACAGAAACAGACTCAACAAACATAGAGAACAGACTTGTGGTTGCCAGGGGGAAAGGGGGATGGGGCAGGGAAGGATTGGGAGGTTGGGATTAGTAGACGCAAACTATTATATGTAGAATGGATAAACAAAAAGGTCCTACTGTATAGCACTGGGAACTATATTCAATATCCTGTGATAAACCATAATGGAAAAGGATATGAAAAGAATACATATATGTGTAACTTTGCTGTACAGCAGAAATTAACACAACATTGTAAATCAACTATACCTCAATAAAATAAAATAAAATAAACCTTAAAACAAAAATCCAACAAAGATCTTGGCTTTCCGGCAAGATTCTGGTTGTTCTTTCTTGTCCATGTACCTTGACGGTGTCTGGATTCAGTCACCCTTCACCCCACGCATCCTGTCTTAGTCCAATGCGTCACTGTTGGGTTTTTGCCCTCATTGATGGCTTTGGAGTTGGCAAGAATTTTCTTTTTCTGAGACTCTCACTCCCAACACCCCGTAGAGTCTCCTGGGCTGCCTGGAGCTGCAGCTTTGTCCTAATTCATCAGAGTGAGATTTCTTTCATGTTTTCCAGTTAGTCTATTTGCCTGTAAGAGAGTAGATGTTCTGTAATGGACACCTATAAATGAACTGAAGAAAAAGCAAGAGAAATGAGCATTTCAAGAAAAGTAGCCCAGGAGCTCTCCCCTTGAAGAACTGTCGCCAACTTTACCCAGCGCTCATTTGTTAATGGCCTCACTTCCCAGCATTTCTTTTTCCCCTGACATTTTGGTGAAAGCTTTTTTTTTCCTATTCCAATTTAACATTTACCCCTTCAGCTTTTCTGTCAGACTTATTTTTCCCTGGAAACCTTTACGCTAACCAGATCCAGCAATCATTATTATTATTATTTTCTTCATGTATATATGCCCCTTTCTTTCTAATCACAGATTCACTAGCAGTCTAACTTTCAGGGGAGAGGGCCCCCCAGATCCCAGGCAGTTTTCTCTTGCCCATCTCTGAGCATCTCCCAGGAAGGGCAAGATGATGTTAGACTTTTCTTCAAGACCCATTTCCACGCATCATTGTGGTAAGACGTGGAAAGTTCTTCTTCATGTCTGACAAGTGATGCCGTCTAACTTGATAATCTCCCACCTGATGGCAGTGGGGCTTTGGGAGCTTGTTGTCATCACCTTGAGGACCCTTGATTGTGTGAGAAGCAGTCGCTCTTATTTGTTAAGAGGACAGATTGTAGCAGAAAAATATTGGGGATCAGATCAAACCCCGGCCACTTCTTAGCTGTTATGGCCCTTGAAGAAGAAACCAAGCCTCAGTTTCCTCATCCGAAAAAGGTAACATAATAATGATGGCTGTTTCATAAGTACACACACATTCCATTGTGACAGAGATCAATTGTTGTTACTGAATATCTCTTCTCCTTTTTATCCTCCATAATAGAATCTTGGATTTTCAGCTGGCTTCTTGGCAGTCTGGAACGAATAAAGATTATATTTCCCAGTCTCCATGGCAGCTAAGCTCCATGGGACTAAGTCCTGGCCAAAGAAATGCAAGTGGAAGAGGTGTGGGTAATTTCCTTGAAGTGCCTTTAACTTGAGGGTTTGCACTTCCTTTTAAATTTATTTTTGGCTGTGTTGGGTCTGTTGCTGCGCGCGGGCTTTCTCTAGTTGTGGCGAGCAGGGGCTACTCTTCATTGCCGTGCGTGGGCTTCTCATTGCAGTGGCTTCTCTTGTTGCAGAGCACAGGTTCTGGTGCACGGGCTTCAGTAGTTGTGGCACGCAGGCTCAGTAGTTGTGGCGCACAGGCTTAGTTGCTCGCGGCACGTGGGATCTTGCCGGACCAGGGCTCAAACCCATGTCCCCTGCATTGGCAGGTGGAAACTTAACCACTGCGCCACCAGGGAAGTCACAGGTTTGTACTTTATCCTTTCATCCTTCGTCTTGTATAAAATTGGGATGCAATGGTGGGAGCTCCTGCAGCCATCTTAAACAATGAGGAGACTTAGTGAATGAAATCCACACATGACAATTAAACAAAATAGAAAGAGCTCAAGTCCCTAACATAATAGAGCACCATAACTGCCTTGGATTTTTTGCCTCCAGAAGTTGGCAGGGGAGAGAGAAATACATTTCATCTAAGTATTGTATTATTTTTCTGTTGCTTGCAGTCAAATTTCATCCTAAACAGGACCCTAAACATAAAAACCACTTAGTACATGATAGGTGTCACTTAAGTCATCACCTATGCATTTTTGGAGAAACTCTCCCCAGCCCATCCAACCCCCTCAATATAACAGAACTTGCAGATGCACCTTCTGTGATGCTAACGTTTATTGAGTGTTAACGATGCCCCTGGCAAGATAACAAGTGCCTTACCTGGAATATCTCATTTAAACTTCACAACAAACCCACAAGGTTGGTACTACTTTAAACTTTCATTTTATAGACAAGTATATTAATTTCCTAGGACTGCCATGACAAAACAACACAGACTGGGTACCTTAAACAACAGAAATGAATTTTCTCACAATTCTGGATGCTAGAAGTCCAAGATCAAGGTGTTGAAAGGGTTAGTTTCCTCTTAGGCCTCTGTCTGGCTTACAGGTGGCTACCCACTTGCTGCCTCTTCACGTGGTCTTCCCTCTGTGCCTGCACATCCCTGGTGTCTGTGACTTAATTTCCTGATATTATAAGGGCACCAGTCAGATTGGATTAGGGCTTATTCTAATGGCCTCATTTTCATTGAATCGTCTATGTAAAGGCCCTGTCTCCAAATATAGTCAAATTTGGAGGTACTATGGTTAGAGCTTCAACATATGAATTTGGGGGAACACAATTCAGCCCATAACAATGAGGAAACTGGGTCAGAAGAGAAGTAATTTTCCCCAAAACTACACAGTCAGGAAGTAGCAGAAGTCTGGTTCCTGAGTCCAGGCAATGAAACATGGCACATTCCATGTTTCCATTCCATGTTATCATCTTTAATAAATTTAGCTTGACAATAAGCCCCCAGTTCCCAGAACTCCACACGTTTAATGGTCTAAGTTGCAGTAAATCTATAAACACAGATTTGAGCTTTGTGGGGGTAGCTTTACGTAATCACCCTTCTCCTTTGTCTTAACCCTGGTTGTCACCTGCTAATTGTCCTGGGGGCCTTTAACCCAGGTCACCACCAAGAGCCCCAGTGGCTTCATTCCTCCAGCTCCTGGGGAAATGCACCCCCTGGAGCCCTCTCCCTTCCCCACTAGCCAGTATCCTGAACACAATGCTTTAGGAAGAGACTTAAACACTTCTACAGACATCAAGGAGGAGCCACAAGCTTCTTCCACTCTGCCTAACTATGTCTCCATGTGGGTGACCCTAGAAACCTGTCATAGTCCCAAACCCCAAGTCTCAAATCCTGAGTCATCAGCGGGAGGCAGAGAGTGACCCCAGCCCACGGGTCCTGGATGCTGCCCTATACAATTTCTTCCTCACTCACTCTTGTGGTACTTCTGCAGGCACTTGGCTTCTATCCCACTGCCTGTGCCCATCACATATCATTGCCCTGGAACCTCCTTGAGCACAAGTCTCCCTGGAATCTGTCACTTTCGTTGCCCCAGTTTTCTCCTCTGCCATGTCTTGCTGATCGTAAAAATGGAGAACATAGCTGTTGACTTGGGTGATTAAAAACCAAAGAGAGCTCTTTTTCCAGCTCAATCACAAATATAAGGTTAAATAAAAATAGCTGCTACTAAGTACTTTATACGAATTAACTCAATGACTCTTCACAACAACCCTAAGTTATTTCTCCCCTTCTACAGATAAGGAAACTGTAGCACAGAGAGGTTAGGAAACTTGCCCAAGGCTACACAGCAGGTACAAGGCAGAGCAAGGAGTTAAACCAATGTAGTCTGTCTACAGAACTCATGCTCTTAACCATTACTCCAAGTATCACAATTTAATCTTTTTTTCTCACAAACAGCATGCAGATGTGGCCACATACACATACATTCCGAAGACTGGCCTTGGATGAGTCCAACAGGAACCCATGAACCTAATTTGTCAAAAAGTTTGACAAATACAAGGTTGCATTGTCCATGTACAGTACTTTCTATCCCATAACTGGCAAAGTAAGGGGTGCCCCCAAGGTCTCAGACCATTCCAGCCATTTTCACATGTATCATCTCATTTATCCTTGCAATATTATTTTGAAGTAGGCACTATTATCTCCATTTTACTGTTAAGAAAACTGAGGCTCGGAGAGGTTGAGCAACTTGCCTTGGGTCACACAGCTAATAAAGGGTGGAGGCAAGATTTGGACACAACACTTCAGCACTTTTGATATAATGAGGTGTGCCCAGGTGACAGGCTATGTGACCCCAGCACTCATCTCACTACATCACCACGCTGCCTTCCCACCCTGAATGCCGCTGGAATTCTGAACAGGGCTGCCTAGGAGAAGTGACAGGAAGGGTGCAGAGTCAGCTTAAAGAAAATATGACACTTAGACCTAAAGTCCACATTATTGTATTTATACAAGCGTTCAAAAAAATTCTGAATTCTAAAATAAAACAGAGCTAATCTCCTGAGTCCCAGCTACCACTGCACCTCTCACTTGCCAAAACCCATCCCGTGAAGAAACGTGACATCTCTAAAGTATTTGTGCTTGAAGTCAAATCCATAAAACCTGCATTTACTAAAACCCTTTCTCTGAAAATCTATTAATAATGCACGGCCAGAACTTGCAGACGATGTGATCGTTGTTCTAGGGATTTGAAACCAAAATATCCCATGATGTGGAGGTTTGATTTTTGCCCAGTGATGACATTTTTGATACAATTTTTAAGGAAGGCACATGTTCGTCCATTTGCTGATTCCCCCTGGCTCACAAAGCCAACAATGACTTAAACCCAAATTGCTTTCGATCTTCCCAAGCACCTCATTTTTATCACAAAGGGACCTGCTGCACAAACGATCTGTCATTCAAGTAGGAATACTCATATGTTAGACGTAGTCAGTATAGTTCATGGTGCTAACCCCCTGCTAGCAGTTAAAGAAGCTGAGTTGTGGAGATGGACAGCTGCAGTGAGGTGGGGAATTCTGGGGGATTCCTTAATTTCTTTAAGAAAGCCCAAATACAAGAATTCTAACCAACAAAGCAAGTAAATTAGGAGTGATTTCCTACTGTGTTCCAGTGGTGCTATGGGAGATACAGAGAACTTACATGTAGGAGTTATGGATTCGAAGCCAGATCCAGCTACTTATCAGCTATGAGACCTAGCACAAGTTACTTAACCGCTCTGAACCTCAGTCTCATCCTCTGGGCATATTCAGTACTTATGTCTTAGGCTGCTATGAGGTAACAGATTTCACAATACCTACTATATACCTGGCACAAAATTAATATTGAAAATCTTTTTCAATCTTTTAATCTGAAAGATTAAAATTTTCAGCATTAATTCTGAATTTGAATTTTAAATAATTTTCCACCTAAAAGGGCAAAATCTTAATTTATATGTATTTCTCTAGGAACGTATCAATTAAGCAAAATAAAAAGGGAAATCCTGAAAGTTTATAACAGATAGCAGGAATATCTGAAATCTTATTCTCACTTTCCCCTGTCACTGGGACAACTTGGAGTCAGCCGGCCATGTGTGCTACTTCCTGCCAAAGACTTTTGGGCTGCGGGGTTTGTTCACTACAAAGTAAGCAGACCACCTGTTCCACTCCCTCACCGCGTATTGCCAAGAAGAGAATGTGTGTTGCCCGTGGCCATTGTTTAGTTCTGTTCCATTCAGTTCAATGATTATGGACAAGGCAGTGCCCAAGGCACTGAAGATACAAACATGAAGGAGACATGATCCCTGCCCTTGAGGGGCTCATAGCCTGGTGGGGAGACAGATGGATAAACAGATAATTTTGTGTGAGCTAGTCAACTCTGTGACTGGTGTGTGAACATGGAGAATTATGGGCCTGGGGGAGTTAGGAACAACTTTCTGGAGGAGGTGATGCCTGAGGTAAATCTGGAAGAACACATGTATCTATCTACCCACACACACTTCCACCCATCCACCCATCCATCCACTCACCCATCCACCCACCCACCCATCCATCCACACACCCTTCCACCCACCCACCCATCCATCTACACATCTACCCGTCTACCCACCCACCCATCCAACCACACATCCACCCATCCACACACCCACCCATCCATCCACCCACCCATGCATACATCCACCCACCCACCCACGCATACATCCACCCACCCCCCCACCCATCCATCTATCCATCCTTCCACACAGCCATACCTTTATTCAGCAAATATATGTTAAGTATTTATTCCGTGCCTGACATTGCTCTAAGCATTGTGGTTAGAGTGGTGAACAAGCAGATAAGGTCTCTACTCTTATGGAAATTACATTCTGCTGAAGGGAGACAGAAAATAAATGAGTGAATAATAAATAT
The DNA here is from genome assembly GCF_008692025.1 of Phocoena sinus. NCBI lineage: Eukaryota > Metazoa > Chordata > Mammalia > Artiodactyla > Phocoenidae > Phocoena > Phocoena sinus. Next base: position 75,513,014 of record NC_045767.1, read on the forward strand.
ATAAATATAAATAGCTTCAGGTAGCAAGACAAATGCTAAGAAGAAAACGGGGAGCGCTGCTTCTGATCAGGACATGGAGCTGGAAGAGACTCTTTCAGATAATTTCCCCAGAGGAGGAAAAACTGAGTCAAGACCAGAGCAACAGGAGAGAAGACAAGCCATGCAAAAATCCAGAGTTTAGAGCACTAGGCAGAGGAAATGAGTAAAGTTTCTAAGGTAAGAACTAGCTTGGTCTAATCATAAACAAAACAAAGTTGAAAAAAACCACACCAAAGCCAGTGTGGGGAGGGAGGGGATAGTCTGAGATAAGATCAGATAGGAAGGTCTCTTTGCCTATGAGCCATGGCAAACAGTATCCTCTGTGCAATGGGAGGGTTCAGACCAGGAGAGGAGTGTGATCTGATTTCAGGCTTTTATGATTGCCCAGGAGTCAGCCAGCGGAAGTCCAGAAGCAGGGAGCTTCAGCCAGAGGAGGAGTATGCCCCCTTCCGCGTGCATATTTTCTCTGGTCAGTGTGGCCCCTCTTCTGCCTCTTCCTTCCCTCCTTCCCATCACAACAGTGCTCTTGAGATGGTCATGAGGTCAGGGTACACAATCAGGGGCCTAACAGATGTCACTCCTGGACAGCACTCTACGGATAATCCCTCCTACTTCTAGAAATGCTGGCTCGATTGCTAGACTCCTCGTGTAGCAGCAGTGAGGCCTCATATGTGTATGGTAGTCTGACATTTTTGCAGGGTGTTCACCATCATTATTTGATTTTACCCAGGGAGGTAAAAACATCAGGCGTGTTTTTTCACGCTCACGTGATAGATGAGGAAACTGATGCACAGTTAGGTGAATCAGTGCACACAAGGTCATATACCTAGTTTGGTGGCAGAGGCAAGATTAGAATCTGAGTCCCTGATTCATTCTGTATTGCATCCACAGCGGTTCTCAATGTGGTGCTATTGAAGTTGAGTGGAAGTGAGCAGTTCTTTATTATGCTAGACTGTCCCAGATATTACAGGACATTTTGAATCCCTGGCCCGGGGCAGTAGTATTCATGTGTAAAACCTTGTGACAACTAAAATGCCCCCCACATATTTCCATACACCCCCCGGGGAGGATTAGTAGTGCCCCTGGTGGGGAACAGTGAAGTTTAATCCTCTCTTGTATAGATGGGAAAATGAAGACACCAGAGGCAGAAGGCACTTAGCGGCTGCTCACACATTTGCTGCATGTTATTTAAACAGCTGTCGTTAATACTCTCCTCCAGTCTTATCTGGTAAGCGCAAGGATGCTGACCCATGCACACCATTTATTTATTTAGTCATTTGACAGACAGTTCCTAATTACCTTGTAAGGAAGTGTTCTGTGCTCTAAGCTAAGGATGCAGTGTTGCAGAGGGACATGGCGCTCGTCTTCTCATCACAGGGAAAGCAGGGGTGGAACCCCAGAAGCTAATGAACAATTACAAGGCAAAGAGGTAATTGTCAGGATGCAGTCACCGAGGTGATGGAAGAAATCTAGACGAGGGCACCCAGATTTGGAGGCACGGGAAAGGAGAGATTTTCCAACACCACAGCTGTCCAGAACCAGAGCGTTTTGGAATATAATAAGCTTGCCATTAATGAAGATGTTTAAAGAGAGACAGGTTGAGAAAATGAAAAAGGTTGAAGCAGCCTATGTAAGGTCAATGCCCTTTCCAGTCCTGCAGCCTGGGATGTCCAACATGTCCACAGAAGACCATAAACAGAATGTAATCACATCTGATTTCTGTAATGATAAGTGGCCACGAGGTAACGCCGTGTTAGACTAGGTTATAAAAAGAAAATAATGTTAGAAATAATCTGGTTTTCCCCCAAAGCTCTTTCTACAAATTACCAACTTAAAAAAAGTACCATTTCCACTTGTCCATTCATGTGGGGAGTGTTCAGGACAGGATTGAACATTGAGAGGGGGTTGGTAACCTCCAGCACTGACCGAAAGGGTAGGCTTCTAGGAGGGCAGGGCAAGAGAAAGGTCCTCTATGGAGGGACTTTTAATTGGGCACCAGGCACTTTTTTTCTCTCAGGTAGCTAGGAGAGCCAAGGAGAGCTCCTTAGTGCCAATTTACTCTGGTCTTTGCTGATCTGGAAAGGTTGGCAGCCCAAACGTCAGCAGAGGACTGTTCCTGACAACTCTGTGACAAAGGAGAGAGTCTCGAGGGACCAGGGTGCCCAAGGACCACAAACGTTGTTCTGCCTTCCGGGGGGTGAAGTGTCAGCTTTCAGCAAATGTTCCCTCTGTGCAAGGACAGAAAATGGCATCTAGAGAGCTGCTCTAACTGGGTTAAAAGTCATGTTTGTGCCACTCATGTCAAAAGGACAAGGCTTAGAAAAAGGAATCAGCCATTGGTCAGGGCGATGATTGTGGCTTGCTGATGGCTCAGATTTAAACTTCAAAGGATAAAGCTGTCAGCGTTCGCTTTTCTTGTTGCTTCTGTATTTTCGATTGGAAAATTTTTACTCAAAGCAGACATATGCCAGATACCTATGGGATAATTAAAGAGTAAAATAATGGCCATCAGACTTCAAAAAACAAATCTCTCTTCCCTGCCCATCATTCATCTTCTATTTACCCCCTGTACGCCTCTCCTCCCTTCAACTATTCTCTCCAGTTTTGCTTTAACAAATTCTTTCACCAGTACCAAACTTTATTTATTATCAGCTTGCTTTTGACTGAGGGACGCATTGAGATGAATGGGCTATTCTCTTTGAGGATTTAGATTAATTCATTTTCCATGTTCGATGTTCAACTTAGGATTCCAAACATATCTTGTGGTTGTCAAACTATCCACTGACATCTGGTTCAAATAAAAAACTACAAATAGAACTACCTTATGACCCAGCAATCCCACTACTGGGCATATACCCTGAGAAAACCATACTTCAAAAAGAGTCATGTACCACAATGTTCATTGCAGCTCTATTTACAATAGCCCGGAGATGGAAACAACCTAAGTGTCCAATGTCGGATGAATGGATAAAGAAGATGTAGCACATATATACAATGGAATATTACTCAGCCATAAAAAGAAACAAAATTGAGCCATTTGTAATGAGGTAGATAGACCTAGAGTCTGTCATACAGAGTGAAGTAAGTCAGAAAGAGAAAGACAAATACCATATGCTAACACATATATATGGAATTTGAGGGAAAAAAATGTCATGAAGAACCTAGGGGTAAGACAGGAATAAAGACACAGACCTACTAGAAAATGGACTTGAGGATATGGGGAGGGGGAAGGGTGAGCTGTGACAAAGCGAGAGAGAGGCATGGACATATATACACTACCAAACGTAAGGTGGATAGCTAGTGGGAAGCAGCCGCATAGCACAGGGAGATCAGCTCGGTGCTTTGTGACCACCTAGAGGGGTGGGATAGGGAGGGTGGGAGGGAGGGATATGCAAGAGGGAAGAGATATGGGGACATACGTATATGTATAACTGATTCACTTCGTTATGAAGCAGAAACTAATACACCATTGTATTGCAATTATACTCCAATAAAGATGTAGAAAGAAAAAAAAAACCCATCACATTTAGGAGGAATTTTTGTTCTTGAGAGACCCCTTATTTTCAAGAGTTGGTCTTTGAAACTCTGTCTTCCTGCTTTCACGTCCACCCTCGCCTCCTGTTCTGGACTGCTAGGGTCTTCTGTTATAACGTCCTTTCTTAAATTTTCTCCCTCTGTCCTCTTTTATCTCCTTCTTTGTTTTCCCCAACTTCACCTGAGCTCTACCTGATTTGGCTCAAAAATTTCTTTCTAGCAGGGCCTCTCCTTAGAACATATTAGATTCTGGGGTTCCTTGCACTTTCATGTCAAATATTTCCTTAGTTAACTTTTGCTTAGAAATACATGGTCCCTATAAAAAAAAAAGTAACATTCAGTAAAACATCCCTATAGAAAATGTAACATACAAATAAAAAGGTAAAAATTCCTATAATTTAAAAATCTTTTTCTGTTATATAAGTTTCAGGTGTTCAGCATTGTAGTTCTACTACCCCAGCATTATAATCTTGCTACCCTGAAATGAAAATTCTTAACATCTTGGTGTATTTTCTTCCAAATACATAGGTGTATATGTAATCTATGCAAAAAATATTTATTTCCCTTAACTTAAAAAAATTAGAAAAGAAAGAACACTCCAAGTTCACCGAAATCTAGAAGTTTTGTGGGTGCCTCCATAGAAAACAGGGCAGGGTCTTCAACCAACAGAGCGTGTGATGGCTCTTCAGCACTTGTGGAGAGTTTAGCTCGGTTTTCTAAACACAGATGCCCGGGGCCCACCTGCAGAAGTTTTATTTCAATAAGTCGGGGGTGGAGGCTTAACATCTTGTTTTTTCTTCTGAGATCTTTGTATGATTCTAATGTTAAGCCAGAGTTGAAGACAGCTGGTAGCAAAGGATGACTGTAGGTTCTTACATCAGGATTAATGACCCCTGAAGACACCGTATCAACTGGAGGCTGTGGGAGCTGACAGGTCACCTCTCTGGTTGATGTGGGAACGTGTGGTGGGGATAAGAGGGTACCAGTCCTCAGCCTTCTAGGGGCTAATTGGCTGGAAGACGCTGGCTTATCTTATGCTGTCACTTCACTTCCTCTTCGTCCTCTTTTCGTTTTCCAACACTTGCCAAATACACGAGCTGCGCTCACCTGAGGGCCTTACCTGCCTTCTCTTTACCAGCTGCTGCTTCTTCCTCTACTCTGTTGACCCTCGCTCCCACGCTGATGACAAGTGATCTTCTGGATTGCTGGCCAATGCCTGTGGCCTCTTTTGTCATCTTCCTGAAAGATCACTGGCTCTGTCCTATGGACCACTTTGTGCACTGACTGGATACAACTATAGAGAAATATCAATATATAACTAAGAGGATAGAAGGAACAAAACCTTGATTGATCAGATTCTTCCATTTCCAGAACACTATGGGGTCTATTCAAATTGTAGGAGAGAAAGATAATCATAGGAAAATAATCTGATAACAGGAAACCAAGCAGTCAACCAGTTTCTAGGGTTTCTTAACCTGGAATCCACAGATAGACTTTAGAGGATCTATGAACCACTTGAAACTGAAGGTAAAATGGTGCATGTGTGTGTGCCCGTGTGTGTGTTTTTTCCTTTGGGGAGGGTCGGGATGTTTTCCAAATGGGTCCTAATTCAAGAGAGCCTGAGAATCACTGTTCCAGGGTGTGTGTCTTGCTGTGGGGTTCCTGTATTCCAGCATCATTTCTTGTTTCTCTTTTTCACTGCCCTTCATATCAATCTGGTTTATGTCTTGTCTCCATCTATTCTCCATACTCACTTCCCTAGGCCAGGCCCTCTTCACCTTTCACCTGGAAACTGTGACGTTTCCTGTCTAGACCCCTCCTTTTCTCCTTCCTCCCCACCCTCTTTTCTTGTCTCTTTCCTGTACCAAACATCTCTGCCTCATCCAATACATTCTTGTCACAGCCTAAAGATCCTCTTATAAACTCCAAATCTGATCACAGTCAGTCTCCAGCTTAAACTTGGGCGGCGGGGGAGGGGGGGTGTTCTCAAAGTACCTACAGAATAAAAATCATGCATTCTGTTATGGTATTTAACGTCTCTCATACCCTTCATTAGGAGGTCCCAACTAGCCTCCTAATGTTTTCCTCTATGACTCCACATCGTGACCCAAGCTTCTCCACCTCTGTGCCGCTGTATCTTCTACTCCCTCCACTTGGAATGACCTTTCCTTTACTTCATGTATCCATACTCTATCCAAACATAAAATGGCATCCCTGCCATGATGCTTTCCATAATCCCACTTGTTCTCACTCAGAACTCCAATTGAATTTTCCCTGTACTGGTCTTTCTACTTGCATCATCATGATTTATGTACCTGCTTTAATTTCCATTGAGGATAGGACACACATATGATTTATCTCTGTATCCTCCATAGGCTTTAGTATAATACTTTTGGACTTAATTGGTACTTAATTGGTATAAATGCTTATTTAATATTACTCTGTTTTAGCCAGCTTGGCTTGCCACAGTGAAATACCACAGACTGGGTGGCTTCAACAACAGAAATCTGTGTTCTCACATTTCTGGGGACTAGAAAACCAAGATCAAGGTATCAGAAAATTGAGTTTCTGGTGAGGCCTCTCTTCCTGGCTTGTAGACAGCCACTTTCTTGCTGTGTCCTCTTCTCTATGCTCAGGGAGAGAGAGCTCTGAGGTCTCTTCCTCTCTTTAAATGGGCACTAGCCCTATCGGATTAGGGCCCCACCCTTATGACCTCATTTAACCTTAATTATGCCCCTAATAGCCCTGTCTTCAAAAACAGTTACATGGAGGGAGGCGGGGTTAGGGCTTCAACATATAAATTTTGGAGGGACACAATTCAGTTCATAAAATCCTCTTTGGCCTCCATTTGTATGTCTCTAAAGTACAGGTAGACAATCTCCAGGGTGCACAATTAGGATCCTGAGTCATGGCTTGTTTCTCAATCAACAAATGAGTCAGTGGTGTTTAACGTATGCTCTTTACTAAATCAGGAAAAGAAAAAACACCTGAAATTTTAGTGTATTGTTTTTCAGACTCTAGTCATTTGCATATCACTGTCATAATTTTTGTCATAGTTTTAGAGCAAATGTACAATTGTTTACTTAAAAGCACCTTTAAATTGATTCATGCTTTCACTTAAATATTTTAAAAAATTATCTGTGAAATCATAGATCTAATTATGTTTTTATGACATATATATTACGATTAAAATCATTTGTTCAAAATGTTCAGTACTGCACCCTCCAGAGCCCCACCCTGCTGGGAAAGGTTCTATGTATTTCCAGCCCTACTGAGGTCAGCCTTAGTCATGTGACTGGCTTTGCCTAGTGATATATGGTGCTCCCGAGCAGACAATTTATGAGGCATTTTCTGGACTTGCATGATTCTTTCTTCCTGCCTCAAGACTCAGGGTCTGTGCTTTAACCCGGTCCTGAAATAAAGAAAACATGAGGCATATCTGAAACCAGCTGGCAACTTACATGTATGTGAGTGAGAAATAAATGTTTATTATTCTAAGCCACTGAGATTTTTCTTACAGGTCATTGGTTACCACATCCAAATTTCATCTAAGCTGACTAATCAAATGTCCATTTGTATGTTACCTAGAGTCATTTTACATAATAAGATTTTGGGAACCCGAGACTTCCCTGGTGGTGCGGTGGTTAAGAATCCGCCTGCCAATGCTGGGGACACGGGTTCGAGCCCAGGTCCGGGAAGATCTGACATGCCACAGAGCAACTAAACCCGCAAGCCACAACTACTGAGCCCGTGCACCTAGAGCCCATGCTCCACAACAAGAGAAGCCCGTGCACCACAACAAAAAGTAGCCCCTGCTTGCCACAACTAGAGAAAGCCCGTGTGCAACAATGAAGACCCAATGCAGCCAAAAATAAAATAAATAAATCAATAAAAAAAAAAGATGCTGGGAATCTTATGCCTTTTGAGAAACATTTCTGAGTTTCTGAAAGCTTGAATGAGGAGGCAACTGTAAGGTATCTCTGTGTTTTTTCAAATGACTCAGTGATTTCATCTTATGGGGAAATTATTTGAAAGGAATTTTTACAACCTGTGAATAACCCATATCCTGACAAATTATGGACTACAGCTTTCCTGCCACCCTGGCCCTTGTCCTTGTAGCATCAATAGCTCAGGATGGTGCTTTGTCCGTCACACTTTAAAAATAGCCTTTAGTCTCAAGAAGTGGTGATGGAGACTTGGCACTCAGATGACCTAAAGGCATTTTTTTGTCTCAAATACTCCAGTTTCTCCCACTGACACTTCAAAGACTTCAAAGGCAACTGGACTTTGGGGAGTGCTAGGCCTTTGAAGTGGGCATGGAACGTGTGAGAATGCTTTTCAGGGCTGGGACAGGTGGATGGTTTTTAACAGAAGTGAACTATGGATAAAATAAAAACACAAAGTGTAAAAGTATTTCTTATCTGTCTGTCCCATTACCTAATCTATGCAATCTTATTAAATACAAGTTTTCTGCTATGATAGGAGAATGGCAGTGAAGTAATTAATTAATATTCAGTTTTATAAAAAGCTGCTATGTAAGAACAACAAAATTTTAAAGACTCTCAGTGTCACAAAATAATATATAATTAGGGGATATAGTGAAACCATGGGTCATTCAAAGGTACATCTGAAGGCCCCTCTGGGCCACTGCTGAGAACAACAGCCATCTTTTGGCTTCTGTTCCCCTCCATTTCTCCATGCTGTGGCCTCCAGATAATCATTATCTCCTTTTGCCAAATCAGGGGTCTTCCTTAGCTCTCTTCCTCTTTAACTCCTCGGCTGCTGTGACAGTTAACCACCACCCCCAAACTCCCTCTAACCCAGTCTTCTGTGCAAATCCACTTTCCTGATTCTCCTGTGAACTCCTAGCAAAGTTTTTTGTTCATTTTACCAGCTCACTTCCTTCTTCTTATCTAAGTGGGAATGTTCCTCAAGGTCCTCGGACCCGGTTTTGCTTCAGTTCCGCTCTCTGCGTTGAGAAACTCATCCATCCCTACAATATCATTTTGAGGCTGATGCCTCCAGCCCTGACTAACCCTTTGCCGTCAGGTGACTGGCACCAACTCAGAGGGCATATCTACGGGGAGGTCCTACCATCACTTCAAACTCAATATATACAAAACCTCACCCATCATCAGTCCAGTGTAACCTGCTTTTTCACTATATATTACACTCCCATTTTCCTTGGAATCATCTTTCATTCATTTTTCTTTTTCAGGACCTCTACCCAATCTATTTCCAAGTGAGTTATTTTTTCTTTAAAATGTTTCTTGGATCTTTTTAGTTTCTTCTAATTCAGACTTCCAAAATCCTAGTTCAGACTCTAGCAACCTCACATCCTGCCATCACATATGTAAGATGTCCAACGTGGCAGATGCTTCTGGTTGCCTATTGAGTATCTCTTATCCCCTCTTCCCTTATTAAAAGAGTTCCAGTTAGCTGGGGTGTTGCAATATGCCCAGGTAAGTTATCTCCCCTGTTATCCATGCATCCAGTTCTGCTGATAAGCACTTCTATCAAGTGAGATTTCTGGCAGAGTTATTGTTTTCCTGATAAAAGGTAATACCCAGGGCTTCCCTAGTGGCGCAGTGGTTGAGAGTCCACCTGCCGATGCAGGGGACGTGGGTTTGTGCCGGGAAGATCCCACGTGCCGTGGAGCGGCTGGGCCTGTGAGCCATGGCCGCTGAACCTGTGCGTCTGGAGCCTGTGCTCCGCAACAGGAGAGGCCACAACAGTGAGAGGCCCGCGTACCGCAAAAAAAAAAAAAACGGGTAATACCCAGATGGCACATGCCTTTTACCGCCACTTCCTACCTTCCTTTTTTCCTGGATGGAATGTAGAAGCAATGGCTGTGGTTAAGATACCATATTTTAAGTCAGCTAGGTCAGTTTCAAACCCCATCTCAGATACTTTCTTGTGTTGAGACCTTGGGAAACTTACCTAAACTCTTTAAGCCTCAATTTCATATCTGTAAAATGGGTACAACAATACTACTAGGTTGTGACGATTAAAAGTACCAATATGTTTATAAAGCATTGAATATAGTATATGCAGAGGACCTTGTTACTATCAGTGAGTGGTGGATAGTATTCCGGCTGTTTCCATTTTCTAAACTCCTATTATACTTAGAGTAATTATGGTACATATTTGCATTGTCTTATTTTGTCTTCTGGATTACCTGTCTCCTTGGAGACAAGGAGACTGTGATCAACTTGGGGCCACTGACCATTTTTTCTGCTTGTTTCATCGCCTTTCAATTGCCTTGTCCAGTTCTGGGTGTGGAGTAGGCTCTTAAAAACACTTAGGAATTTAATGACAGATTATATGATAAAGGTGCTAGAAATCAACTCTGAGGACAAACTAAGTATTTGCTGAGGTTAGGAAGACAAGACAGGCTATAAAGATGATCATTTTGCATTGAAAACCATCTTCAAGGGGAAACCTGGATATAAACAGAGAGGATGCTGCAGTGGCAGGCTTCAATTCTTCACTAGGTCCAGACTCAAGCTCTCTTCCCAGCCGCCCCCGCCAACCCCAAATGCTATTTCAACTCTAAAGCACTGCAGAGTGATGCAGATTTTCCTGGAGAAAAACTTCCTAGTCATCCCCTCGAACATCTCAGTCTTTCTCCACCTGTCTCCACCTGTTTCTGGCTTTCTGCTTCTTCTCACATTTCTCCCCCCACAAAAGACTCTGAAAAATCCCCACATAAAGACTGTCGTCTGCCATCCTTTGGAGCACTAGGTCCGCTCCCTGAGCTTGCACACTGCCCTCAGCAAACCAGAGTCCTGCTGGGGAGCCGTCCCTGGAGCTAGCATGCTTGCAAAGGTTATTTATAGTCTTCTTTCTGCCTTATGTGGCCTCATTCCTAGGAACCAGGGCAAACCCCACTTCCTTAACACCACTTCCACCTACCCTACTCCCACTCTATTTTCTACCTTTCTCACCTCCACTCTGCTCCTTTACATCCTTCTGCTTTTGTCTTCTCCCTTTGCTCTAATCACCAGTCTCCATTCTTTCTCTTTCTCGAAGGCCTGGGAGGCGGTATTGAGACAGAGTACAACTGCCTTCAGCCAGGAACAGTGCAAGTGCAGAAGAAAAGGAGCTCCTTGACTCAGCTCGAGTTTCTAATGCCTCTCTCATCAAGGAGGTGGCAGGAAACCGTTCCCTGTATTTGGAGAGGGCTGGGGCTCTATAAATGAGAACACCCAGTTCTGAGTGGAGAGAAAGTTTAACCCAGGATATTCTAACACCTTCATTACCCAAGGTAGGTTGGGACCACAAGCATGGAGATGAATGCGTCCAACGTGTCGTTAGGCTCCCTTGGGATACAGGATCTTATGGCTTGGCCTTATTTTCTTTTAATCAAAATGTATAGACACAGAAGACATTTATTCTGCCATGTGAACCCCCTGGATTTGAAAATGGAAAACAATAAAGGCAAGGCGATGGTGAGAGAAATTGGTGTGGTCATTTTCTCTGTCATTATATCTGATCTTGAAAAAGCCCTGAGTAGATGTCAGGCTCCTCCATCGCTCCATCACGGAGACCCGGGCTGTAGGTATTTCCCATGTGAGGATGAGGAACGGTGGCAGGGCAGGAACCGGGGGCCACTCACATCCCATGACTGAGACACAAGTCTGCAAGGAAATAAACATTCTAATGTAGTGTTTCTAGTACTCGTTCCAACTTTTTCATGAAAAGAAAACCGTCACAGACAATTTATAGATCATTTGGCTTCTCAGTCTGATGTGTTCTGATGGCCCCTTTTCCTCCGCTAACTCACATCTGCCACCACCAGCTATCGTCCCAGAGGCGGTGGTTGTCAGATGGTGTGTGCGCGCGCCTGCGCACATCTATGCATATATGTAATCCTGAAGGTGTACGTTAAGCTCTTGTGATTCTCGGAGCTCCTTTCAATGATGGAGACTTCCTGCCGCCTCGTCTCCCTCCCCTCTTCTCATCCTGCTGCCAAACTGCTATTTTGTGCCTCTGTTGCAACTGGGCCATGTTTTTGACTTTACCAAGAGGAAGCAAGAGGCCTTCGGTGGGAGAGCAAGAGGTTTCCAGTGTTCCCCAAATGCAGATGCTCAGGAAATGGGGTACTCGTGTGGCTTGTGTATAGGGAACTTCTCAGCTACAATACTGTGTCCTGTGTGGGAGGCCCAGCTCACCCTTCACTGTCTCCCAGCCGGCTTGACTCCAAACGTCCCTGGGAATAATTCAACTTCTTATCTAAGGTACGGGCCGGCTTCCTTGAACCACCAACCGCTCGATTGCACAACAAATCGGTTATATAAGAGGATCTTAAGAAAGAATAAAATCATGAGCCCCCCATAACTGTCTCTCTCCAGGCATCAGCCCCAGACTCAAGGAAGGGAGCCCAGCTGGGGCAGTTGGTCCATTTGTAAACAGAAGCTGCAGAGCAGACCGTTGGTTTCTCTGAGTGGAGTTCAGGGGCTACACATCGTCCTCGTGTTTCCTCGACTGCCCCACCCCTCCTCCACCTCTGTCACCCCAAACGCAGGCCCTCATTATCCTGGATGAAAATAGAAGGTTCCTCATCATTGATTTATTTTTAGCACTTGCTCAAACTAATTGGTAGCCCTGCCACCCATACATAATACAGTGATGTGGAAGAAACTGACAGCTATTTAATGACGGATTACATCGCCGAGGACAGAGAACATGAGGCTTACTCTGCAGTGGGTCTTGTTTGACTCTCTGCTGTCCTCTGAGGGTTCATGTTTTCTGATACATTTAGTCTTCAAGGGTTATTAACTGAAAATTACACAACCAGAGCTCAGCAAGGCCAGCCGAGCCCTCTTCCGGCTTCTTCGCTGACCTTCGGTAGTAGGTTCCCCGGTTCTGAGCCTTTAAAGAGAAGGAGACCCAGTGTTGAGAGAAGGAAGGCTGTGTCTTTGACTCCTTTACCTGCCTCGACCCTGTGATGGGAAAGGTAGCAGTGAGGAGTCTGGGAAGACCATGTGTTCTGGAGTCAGACAAGGCTGTAAAGTCTCAGCTTGAACATTCAACATTTATGGGACTTTGGATCAGTGGCTTAAACTTTCAGAACCTCAGTTTCCTCATCTCTCAAAATGGGGAGAATAAGACCTACCCACCAATGCGTTCGGAGGATTGATGCGGAAACACCAGTTATACTGCCTCATATGAGCTTAGATATTCAAAAACAGCTTCTTTCCTTCTTTGAATTTACAGCATCTGCAAGATTCCTTAGGGAGCTATGAATAAAACATGCCAAGCTTTGCACTTCTAATTTGCTTTTTATTAGTGGGTCCATAATATAACATAGACAAGATATCAAGGTAACATACCGGACACCATTGAGAAGACTCTGGAATGCTATTACTGATTATACCTGAAAATGTGCTCAGAAGCTGTACAATCGAGAAGGCCTTCTTTAGGACCCCTCATACACTGTGGGTGGAAGTGAAAATTGGTACAGCCACTGTGGAAAAGGGTATGAGGTTTCCTTAAAAAACTGAAAATAGAGCTACCGTATGATCCAGCAATCCCACTCCTGGGCATATATCCAGAAAAGATGAAAACTCTAATTTGAAAAGATACATGCACCCTGAAGTTCATAGCAGCACTGTTTACAATAGATAAGACATGGAAGCCACCTAAATGTCCATTGACAGATGAATGGATAAAGAAGATGTCGTATATACAATACAAAATATACAATGGAATACTACTACTCAGCCATAAAAAAGAGTGAAATAATGTCATTTGCAGCAGCATGGATGGACCCAGAGATTATCATACTAAGTGAAGTAAGTCAGAGAGAGACAAATACCATATGATATCACTTATATGCGGAATCTAAAATATGACACAAATGAACTTATCTATGAAACAGAAACAGTCTCACAGACATAGAAAACAAACTTATGGTTACCAAAGGGGAAAGGGAGGAGAGAGAGGAATAAATTAGGAGTATGAGAGTAACAGATACAAACAACTATACATAAAATAGATAAGCAACAAGGATTTACTGCATAACACAGGGAACTACATTCAATATCTTGTAATAACCTATAATGGAAAATAATCTGAATATATATATATAACTGAATCACTTTGCTGTATACCTGAAACTAACACAATATTATAAATCAAATATACTTAAATAAAAAAATTTTAAAAAGAGGGCCTCCTCTTGGATCCTAGGTTAAGTGTGTAACCTTGGATAAATTATTTAATATCTCGAAGCCTTAATCTTTTCAATCTCATTGGGATTCATGAGTAATAAATATATTAATATTTATTAATATAAATAAAGTAATAAATGAGTAATAAATAGTACTCATGAGTAATAAATATAATAACAAATATAAAGCTACTAATTAAGTGCTGAAATAGAGCTGGTGCCTCTTCTCTTCATTAAGTATTAATCTTCTAGTTTTGAACTGGAATTAGATATTCATTTATGTAACAAATGTTTATGTGGCAGACATGGTCCTAATTGCTGGGCATCCTATAGTCTAGCTTGGGAGAAAGAAAATAAATTGGCAGATGAAAGTTTATATAATTTTGTTTTAAAAATACAGGATTCCATTAGTCTCATGCTACAGAGCTACTTTTTTTCACTCAACTATATTTCACTTCATGGAAAATTGTCTATGTCCGTATATAAAGAGATTTTCACTCTTTTATATAGCTGCATGTTATTCCAAAGTGTGTGTGTGTATACACATATACACCCCCATTATTTAGCCATTACCTTATTGGTGGCCATTTGTGTTTTCTACCTTTTTTGGGGGGGGAGGGAATTGGAAAAATGATATCCTCATTCTTATATTATTATGTTCATGATAATTTTTATAGATTACATTCTTTTTTATATTCTTAATCTTTAAACTAAATATCATGGGCCCAAAATATTATCAGATATCATGATTTTAATGGGTAATTTATCTTTTCCAGTTGCATTAATTTTTCTTGACTGGTATTTGCCAACAGGTCACCAACGATGTCAGTCCTCAGGAAACATTTTGACAAGGTTTGGTCAAGTGAATTTTTCCCACTTTCCCGTGTATTTCCTCTGGGTGGGAGGAGAGTACCAAGGTGAGTGCAGGTTGCAGAGGGAAGCAGATGGGGCTTTGAATTTCTGGGCTGCTTCTTGATAGGTATGATCATGTACATGGGTTTTTTTTTTTGTTTGTTTTTTTGTGGGGTTTTTTTGCCTCTTCAGGTCTTACTTCTTTGAGGATAAAAATTCCTACCTACTTCTATTCTATTCACTACTATGTGTCATTCATTTAGCGACTCATTGGATGTATCACCTTCAAATCCCTGAAAGTACCCAGAAGTGCTTTCAGAATCTGCTCAGAAGTTTCTCTCTCCCGGTCTCCTCCACTGTAACCTGTGTTCCCTCACGCAGCAGCTTTCCTGGAAGATTTATTCTCTTAATTTAAAAAAAAAAACACCTTCATTTTCAGTTTTAGGTTCACAAAAAATTTGAGCAAAAAGTACAGAGGGTTCCCATGCACATCCTGACCCACACATGCATGGCACCCCGACCCCTACCATTATCAGCATCCCCACCATAGGGGTACCTTTGTGACAATTGATGAGCCTACATGGACACATCACTGTCACCTTAAACCATAGTTTACATTAGGGTTCACTCGAGTGGTGGTGAACATTCTATGGGTTTGGGCAAACATATAAATGACATGTATATATCATTACAGTGTCATACAAAATAGTTTCACTGCCCTAAAAGTCCTCTGTGTTCTGCCTATTCATCCCTCTCTTCCCCCAACCCCTGCCAACAATTGCTCTTTTTACTGTTTCCCTAGTTTTACCTTTTCCAGAATGTCATATAGTTGGAATTATACCGTACGTAGACTTTTCCAACTGGCTTCTTTTACTTATTAGTATGCATTAAGATTCCTCCCTGTCTCTTCTTGGCTTGATAGCTCATTTCTTTTTTAGTGCGAATAATATGCCATTGTCTGTGTGTATCATAGTTTATTTATCCATTCACCTGCCTAAACACATCTTGGTTGCTTCCAAATACTGGCAAATATGAATTAAGATGCAAAAAACATCTGTATGCAGGTTTTTGTGTGGACATAAGTTTTCAACTCATTTGGGTAAATACCAAGGAGCACAATTGCTGTGCCATATGGTAAATTTTGTTCTTTTTTTTTTTTGCGGTACACAGGGCTCTCACTGTTGTGGCCTCTCCCGCTGCGGAGCACAGGCTCCGGACGCGCAGGCTCAGCGGCCATGGCTCACGGGCCCAGCCGCTCCGCGGCATGTGGGATCTTCCCGGACCGGGGCATGAACCCATGTCCCCTGCATCGACAGGCGGACTCTTAACCACTGCGTCACCAGGGAAGCCCAGTATGGTCAATTTTGTAAGAAACTGCCAAACTGTCTTCCAAAGTGGCTGTACCCCTTTGCACCTCCACCAGCAATGAATGAAAGTTCCTATTGCTCCACATCCTTGTCAGCATTTGGCTTTGTCAGTGACTTGGATGTTGACCATTCTGATAGGTATGTATTAATAGTAGTATCTCATTGTTGTCTTAATTTGCATTTCCCTCATGAGGTATAATGCTGAACTCTACTCTTTTAATCTTCTTATTCCATTTTATTGGTTTTTACTTTGGTTTAGTTACTGCATTGACATTCCACTGCAAAATAATAATACTTGCCTCACAGGGTCATTGTGAGGATGCAAGGAAAGAATCTGATAATTTTAAACACAAAGTCTCAGTTTACAGTCTTCATTTCTCTATCTTGCTCAAGTTTGATAAAGCCAGAGCTACAAGTCACATCAGTGGATAGCCAGTGACTATGACTGAGGCTGCAGTTTCAGAGGATAATCGATCTCATATAGATAATTCCTTATGAGCACAGAGAAGGAAACAATTAGCTCTGCTCGGGGAGTTGGACGAGACTTTATGGTGCCTGGAATATAGTATCCCCTCAATAACTATTTATTGAGTGAGAGGATGTTTGAGAAGGTGGATTCTGGTGCCAGACTGCTTGGAATTGAATCCCAGCTCCATCACTTTATCAGATGTGTGACTTTTGGCCAGTTACTTAACCTCTCTGTTTCCCCATCTGAAAAATGGGGCTAATAGCAGCCAAAAGCTGGAAACAACCCAAATGCCCTCAATGGATGAACGGGTAAACAAAAGTGGTATATCTACACAGTGGAACATTACTTAGCCATAAAAAGGAATGAAGTACTGATACATGTCACAACACGCATGAACCTTGAAAGCATTATGATAAGTGAAAGAAGCATGACACAAAAGGTCACATATTACATGATTCTGTTTATATGGAATGCCTAGGATAGGTAAATCCATAAACAGAAAGCAGATTGGTGGTTCCCAGGGGCTAAGAGGAGGGAGTCACGGGGAGTGACTACTTAATGGGTACAGGGTTTTCTTTTGGGTTGTTGAAAACGTTTTGATGAAACAAGATAGAACTGGTGGATGTACAACATTGTGACTGTACTAAAAGCCAATGAATTGTACACTTTGTAGTGGTTAATTGTATCTTAATTGAACTTTACCTCAATAAAAATATTCACTGGATGTGTTAAATAGGAGATTTGGTGCAGCTGAGTAGTAAGTTACTGAGATGGAAAATAAATTTCATTAAATTACCCAGGATGTCACAGAGAGTCGAGATAGGCAAGACAGGTTAAAATACACAGAGACAGAGTGAGGTGTTCCAGAGTTCCAGAAAGAGATAAAAGACAAAATGGGAAGAGGCATATCTGAAGGGAAAAAAACAGAATTTTCCAGAAATATTTGTTGAAAGAGTCCAAACCTCAGATCCAGGAAGCCCAAAAAGTCCCAAGAAGAATAAATAAAAGGAAATTCACACCTAGGCATATTCTAGTAAAACTGTAGAATGCCTAAAGCCAAAAGAAGATCTTAAAGGTGGACAGAAAATAAAAATCACTTCCAAAGCGATGACAATTAGACAGCTGGCTAACGTCTCAACAGTAGTAATAAAAGACAAAAGACAGGAATAAATTATGCAATGTGCTGAAAGAAAAAGTGCTATTAGTGTAGACTTTCAAAGAAAGCAAAAATATCTTTCAATAATGAAGGCAAAATACTATTTTTATTTTTTAATTTTATTTTTTTTTACATCTTTATTGGAGTCTAATTGCTTTACAATGGCGTGTCAGTTTCTGCTCTATAAAATACTATTTTTAGACAAACAAAAATTGAGAGTTTTACCACCAACAGATCTTTGACAAAGAAAATTCTAAAAGATTCACTTCAAGGAAAAAATGTCAGATATTAGTAAATGTTGGGTAAATCTAAATATGATTTGACTGAATAAATCACTAAATCAATGTGTACATTATGTGATTAAATAAAAGGTATAACTAAAATACTTAATATGGTAGCTTTTAAATTGTGGAGAAAGTGATAAGGGCTACAGTGTTCTGAGGTCTTGTATTGACTGGGAGGAAGGTAAAGATATTGATTAAATATGTTAAACTATCTAGAGTAGCCACTAAAAGAAGACTGCCAGCTGTGCCTTATATCCATTGTCCCTTTCTTATGTAATAATGAAACTTTACTTTTTATCCGACCACATGACCGTTTTTCAGCCTTTGAGGCTGCAGTGATTGAGGTACGATGGATTGCGTTTTTATTCCTAAATATAGGGTGTCCCTCCTCGGGGGAGGATTATATTTCCCCACCCTCCTGACATCAGGTTTGTTCTCCTTTGGGAGGATTCTGTTTCCACACTCTGGTGATATCAGTCTTGACCAGGTGATTTGTTTAGCCAATAAACTGTCAGTGCAAGTAAACTATGTCACTTTCTGAGAAGAAGTTTTCAAAACCGTCCTGAAGTTCCACCATCTCTCTTTTCTTTGTGCTACACCCTTAGCAATGCTCCAGAAGGGGACTGCTCCTTCAGCCTGGGCCCAAGAACAGGGAGCCAAAGCTGAAATGGACAGGTAATATGGATGAGAAATAAACTCACTTAGATTTTGCAGTTGTTTGTTACTGTAGTGTAACTTAGCCTAAGGTGAGTGATTCAGAAGTTAATGCCTAGAAATAAAGTGCTACTATCACAACAAAAACAACAAATAAACAAACAAAACAACCTCAAACTTACAGTACATAGTATTGGCTTTCAGAATATGAAGTGGGTACCTAGGAAATGTTAGTGGAAACTAGAAAGATGACAATCCACATTATGTAGTGGCCAATCATTGACCAAAACTTGCCTGTGTTAACTTGAAGTGCAAATTAGGTACCCAATGAACTTATAAGATGAAGCATGTGGGAAAACGAAGTGGTATTCTAAAGTTGAATATTACCATAATGTAACTCAGCCTAAGATGACTAAAAGGGTGACCCATGTGACCAAATATATCAGTGTCACAATAAAGTAAGGAGACTCAACCCTACATTGAAAAGACACAGATCTTCAGAGGAGAGGTTTTTTTTTTTTTTTTTTTTTTTTTTTTTTTTTTTATGCGTTACGCGGGCCTCTCACTGTTGTGGCCTCTCCCGTTGCGGAGGACAGGCTCCGGACGCGCAGGCTCAGCGGCCATGGCTCACGGGCCCAGCCGCTCCGCGGCATGTGGGATCCTCCCAGACCGGGGCACGAACCCGTGTCCCCTGCATCGGCAGGCGGACTCTCAACCACTGCGCCACCAGGGAAGCCCCAGAGGAGAGGTTTTTAAAACTCCAGCTATAGGCTACCAGAGACATATCTAAAACATAAAGACACTGGAGAGACTGAAAATATAAGGGAAGAAAAAGATAGAGCAGGCCCATAAGAGCAAAGGAAAGCTGATATAAATGTCCAATTCCACATTCTTTGACTGCATAGATGCAGCTAGAGCATTCTGAAACTAAGACAAAATTCACTTAAAAACAAACTAGTGTAATTCCAGTTCAAAAATAGTCTCAGAGGCCTTTATGATGGGTTGAATTGTGCCTCTCCAAAATTTTTGTTTAAGTCTAATCCCCAATACTTTAAGATGAGACTGTATTTGGAGAAAGGCTCTTTCAAGAGACAATTAAGTTCAAATGAGGTCATTAGGGTGGGACTTAATCCAAAATGACTGGTGTCCTTATAAGAAGAGGAAATTTGGACACAAAAAAAGACACCAGGTGTGCGTGGACATGGAGGAAAGATCGTACAAGGACACAGGGAGAAATAGTTATCTCCAAACCAAGGAGAGAGGTCTCAAAAGCAACTGACGCTGCTGACACCTTGATCTTGAACTTCTAGCCTCCAGAACTTGGAGAAAATAACTTACTGTTATTTGGGCCATCTTGTCTGTGACTTTGTTTGCGGTACCCAGTTTGTGGTCCTTTGTTATAGCATTCCTAGCAAACTAATAAAGCCTAAAGTAATAGCAATTAATAGTAGTAGTTGCGATCATGTCATACCCTTTATCTTTTCAGGCCAATTTTTTGGAGAATTCCAAACACCAAAAAGGCAGCCACGTGCAATGGGAAAGTCTCTTCTGGCAACTCCTCCCTCACAAAGAGGCTTTTAATAATGGGCCTTGGCAGAGAGGTAAACAGCATCGTGCCCTGGGGCGGGCCTCACCATTGTCCTCCTCTGTGGGTAGTCAAAGAGAGCCAAAGATGCAATGCTGTCCAAGGGAGTGCCATCTGGGAGGACATTTCTAAGGAAAACAGGGGACTCTGCCGCCTGGATTTGCCATTCTGATCCAGTGTAATCGCTAACATTTATAAGAAAAGAAAATCCTCCTTCTTTCACATCGCATTGGGCTGGAGCCGAATGAGATTCTACATGCTGATGGTGTGGGGTCATACCAGCCTCACATTCATCATTTTAGAGAACACTTCTCTCCTACCAGCTCTTGCTGAACATATTGAGATTCCCGAGATAGCATTAGGGGGTGAGAACATTTTTCCTTTAAAGACTTCAGTTCCAGGGCTTGAAATGCTCCCTGGCTTTGTCATTTGTTATTCATATGCATTCATCAAATTGTTCAAATGTTTTTATTTCCTCCTATAAGTGGATTCATTTAGAAAACACTTCGTACCATCTCCAAGCTAATTATTTAATAAAAAAGGTTTCTTTCATTTTTCATCTTCTCGTCTCCCTTCTTTCAACATTGAGGTCATGTTTCCCATCTGAAACTTCAATGTGCGTTAATTTTACATTTTTATAAATTCATACATTGAGGGCATTTTGTTTTGGTCCAGTGTTTTCCCCCCCAGGAAGGGAAAGTTGTATTTATAGGCGCCTATAAATGCAAGGCTTTGTTCTGTCTATCTTTTCTTTCTTCTCACCCCCTCGGGGTGGTGGCTAGAAATCTGAGCAATCCTTGTTTAAAAAAAAAAAAAAAAAGAAAGAAAGAAAGAATGAAAGACAATATGATACAGTTGGTCTCTGTTGATTACTTACGGAGTCTGGTGACTGTGAAAGTGCTGATCAAAGGCACTGGACAATGAAATCCAAGCTTGTGGAGGGAGAGGCTGGAGGGCAAGCAGGATTTAGGAAAGAGCGACAGAGCTTCGCTAGCTTAATCTAATAACTTCTCATACCTTCTTCCTTCCCTTATTTCCTTCCTTCCTCTCTGCTCTTTGGTCTTTCTACTGCTCTCTGTTTTTCTACACTTTGTTTTCTCCTTCCTTCCTTCTTTCCTTCCTTCCTTTTCTCTTTCCTGCAAAGAAGGAAACTATAAGATTGAACCATAGGGTCGGAAATGGTCAAATATTAGCAATTTCACACCCTCAACATATTCCAACAAACAAAATTCAAGATTTAAAACTTTTACATACCAAAAAAAGAGAATAACAGCATTTTAAGAAAATAGAGGTTTTTCCTTATTTGAGAAGGCAACCTGGTTAGGACTGGCTATGGCTTTAACCAGGCCTGAATAGAATCCCAGTTCCACAACCTGCTCTTTGTAAGACTTTGATCAAGTGACTTTGCCTTTCTGAGTCTGTTTCCTCATCTGTAAAGTGGGAATCCTGGTACCTATCTTACAGGATTTTTCTGAAAATTGTAAGCATAAAAGGCATGCCACCTCACAGAGTGAGTGGTCTGACTCACATATGTGTCTTACTTTTATAGCGTGTTTAGATGCTTTGGTGATGAGAAAATGCAAATTAATTCAAAAGCATTACTGAACGCTTGAAGCTTTGGGTCAGTATCTACAGGCTTATTCAGAAATAATTGAGCACGTTGGAATCACTAATTATTAGAGAAATGCAAATCAAAACTACAGTGAGGGGCTTCCCTGGTGGTGCAGTGGTTGAGAGTCCGCCTGCCGATGCAGGGGACGCCGGTTCGTGCCCCGGTCCGGGAAGATCCCTCACGCCGCGGAGCGGCTGGGCCTGTGAGCCATGGCCGCTGAGCCTGCGCGTCCGGAGCCTGTGCTCCGCAGCGGGAGAGGCCACAGCAGTGAGAGGCCTGCGTACCGCAAAAAAATAAACTGCAATGAGGTATCACCTCACACGGGTCAGAATGGCCATCATCAAAAAATCTGGAAACAATAAATGCTAGAGTGGGTGTGGTGAAAAGGGAACCCTCCTGCACTGTTGGCGGGAATGTAAATTGATACAGCCACTATGGAGAACAGTATGGACGTTCCTTACAAAACTAAAAATAGAACTACCATATGCCCCAGCAATCCCACTACTGGGCATATACCCTGAGAAAACCATAATTCAAAAAGAGTCATGTACCACAATGTTCCCTGCAGCTCTATTTAAAATAGCCAGGACTTGGAAACAACCTAAGTGCCCATCGACAGATGAATGGATAAAGAAGATGTGGCACATATATACAATGGAATATGACTCAGCCATGAAAAGAAACGAAATTGAGTCATCTGCAGTGAGGTGGATGGACCCAGAGTCTGTCATACAGAGTGAAGTAAGTCAGAAAGAGAAAAACAAATACCATATGCTAATGCATATATATGGAATCTAAAAAAAAAACCATGGTACTGTTGAACCTAGTGGCAGGGCAGGAATAAAGACATAGACATAGAGAATGGGCTTGAGGACATGGCGGGGGAGGGAGAAGCTGGGGCGAAGTGAGAGTAGCAGTGACATATATACACTACCAAATGTAATGTAGTTAGCTAGTGGGAAGCAGCCGCATAGCACAGGGAGATCAGCTCGGAGCTTTGCGACAACCTAGAGGGGTGGGATAGGGAGGATGGGAGGGAGGCTCAAGAGGGAGGCGATATGGGGATATACGTATGCATATGGCTGATTCACTTTGTTGTACAACAGGAACTAACACAGTATTGTGAAGCAATTATACTCCAGTAAAGATCTATTAAAAAAGAAAGATCGAGCACGTTGGAAATGAAATGTATTACTCGATGACTAGCAAATATAGAGCTGGCAACAAATTTGTGCTCTTACACTTCACGTGTCTTGAGAAAACCATGAATCATTTTTGTGTCACATTCAGTACAGCCCCAAGAAATCAATAAAGAGGGCTGACTGAGAGCACTGTGTTCCCCAGACCATGATCCAGCATCTTCTCTGTAAATGATGGAAGAGGAAACCTTCTTGTACCTTCTGCAGGCCCTGATGGAAGCAGATAAGGTGAACTGATAAAACTTCAGCTGCTGTTTTCAGACTCACATGGAAGACGAAGTTGACTTGGCAGGTTGTCTCAAATTCAGTGATAAGGCCACATTCATGTAAACAAAACAGTTCATCTCCAGGCATGTGGTTGAACATGTAAGGGATTCCCCAATAGTTAATGTCTTTGTTGATAGATCACATGCATGGGGCTGTGGGTCATTGTGTGAAGTGTGCATGTGTGTGTGTGTGTGTGTGTGTGTGTGTGAGGAACATAGTGTCAGGAGTCAAAAGTCAGGATATACTGAAAGGATTTTCCCACAGCTTCAGGAAGTCCTTGGAAACCTCATTTTCCAACAGGATGAAGCTCCCCCTCACTTCCATTGTGCAGTCTAGAAGCTCTTTTGGGAATATATTCCAGGGCACAGGGTAGGGCTTTCTATTTAAATATTGACTTAATTCTGGGATAGTAGCCACCAGGTCCTCAGATCACCACACTGTTGACATCCTGTGGGGCTATAGCAAGAATCTCGCAGTCCTGAAGGAATGAAGGAAGGCCTCATGGCTGCCATTTTAAACACCCAACGAGTCTGGGATGAATGGCCATGAGGGTTGTATATTGAGTATCTGTCTGATTGTGGAGATTATTATCGTTTCTTTACAACTTTGGTTTCAACTACATGCTACTATATAGCTTGCTTTCAAGTAATATGCCTTTAAACGTCTTGAATAATTGTTGACTCACCCTTCATTTTCTCAATCAGTAGGTACTCACATTCTCTTGTAGGTGTCCGAAGGATTTGGGAATTTGAAAAGGAAAATCATATACTTAAGGAAGTTGGGATCCCCTGCCCTAGGCTGGTTGACTGAACTGTCCTGGGATCTCTCTCACCCTGTGTCTGAAGTGACCTGCCATTCAGGCCAGTTTGTCCCAGGGGCACTTTATGAAGTATATTCCACCCTTGCTGGACCATAGTTCTCTAGAGCAGTGGGTAATGAGCCCCCGACCTCCTTCAGCTTCTCATCAGAGATCACCCTCTACAGGACTCACCACAAACCGCACGACACCATTTCCCCTGCTTTGATATGGGGACCTGTTTTTCAAGAAAAGAAAATCATTAGCTTTTGAAATCATGACCCTATCAGAAAAGAAAACAATGTCACATTCCAGCCCACAACTAGTAAAAACTGAGAGGAAAAATGACTAAGCCTGGGTTCTCCAGCCCCCTTCTCCAATGGGTAGCCCAGTCCAGCCCTGAGAAAGCTCTGGATAACACAGCATGTTTCACCGGCTTCACCAAGAGCCTCAGATACCTTCCAGCAGACGCTCCCTGACATGTCACTGCCTTTGCCCTGCCGCAGACTCTCCTCTTGAGGTTCGCGGCTGCCACCATTCTGGAGACAGCTCTTCTCAACTCCAGCTGGAGGGAGGGTGTAAACACACATGGCCTCCCACAGCCCACGCCAGGATCGAGAAATGTTTTGGCCACTAGTCCTCTCTTATTTGTGGTTATTTCTGGTCTCTCATTTTGCAGCCCACACCAAACCCTCCTCCAGGAGGATACCGCCTCACAAGCTGACAGCTCTCAGAGAGGGGGGAGAATGTCTAAACTCAGCAAACCGCCTGTGCTCATTCCTAGACGCAATCCAGGTCATCTAATGAAAAGGTGCACCAAAGCTGGGTTTCTTGGAGCAAACCCTGTGACACGACAGAAAACCTGATCAGCCTGCCCCACCACCTCGCTGGCTGCGTCTCCTGGGCCCTCCCTAGCTTTCTTCCTCCTTTCTCTCTGCCTAAGTTCTTCTTTGCTCTGTTCCTGGTGCCGCTGCCACGGTGACCATCGTTTTGTTGTGGTGGCCCATTGGGTGACCTGAGTTTTGCCCAGGGTAGGGCCTCAGGTTGGCTCTGTTGGGTTCAAAGTGCTGAGGCCGCTGAAGGAAGATTGTCTGGCCACAGTCCACCTGGCAACCATCAAAGACAAATAAACAAGCTGTGCTTATCACTGAGCTGCTTGGTGTAACCAAGCTGTAAACCAGACCCATAACGACCTCCTCAGAGCATCAGGTGGCCCAGGCAAGACCCCCCGCAGTCCTCAGTCTTAACTGCAAATACATGCAGGTGAGTGTTGCCCACCATAGCTTTATCTTGGGGGTGAACGTGATTTCAAAATGTCCTTTTCCTTTTTAAAGTTGGAATGTATGCATACACACACACACACACACACACACACACACACACACACGACCGACAGCAAACAGGCCAACACATAAACAGTGGTTGCCTTTGCTGGTGACTATGGATGTATGGACACTTTTTTTTTACACCTTTATTGGAGTATAATTGCTTTACAATGGTGTGTTAGTTTCTGCTTTATAACAAAGTGAATCAGTTATACATATACATATGTTCCCATATCTCTTCCCTCTTGCGTCTCCCTCCCTCCCACCCTCCCTATCCCACCCCTCCAGGTGGTCACAAAGCACCGAACTGATCTCCCTGTGCTATGCGGCTGCTTCCCACTAGCTATCTACATTACGTTTGGTAGTGTATATATGTCCATGCCACTCTGCCTCTCTCTCGCTTTGTCACAGCTTACCATTCCCCCTCCCCATATCCTCAAGTCCATTCTCTAGTACATCTGTGTCTTTATTCCCGTCTTGCCCCTAGGTTCTTCATGACATTTTTCTTTGTCTGGTTTTATATTTTCCAAAGTTTCTATAATGAGGACTTAATCACTTCTATGATTTTAAAAACATGAACAGATACTTCTATTTTAAAATTTTCGAACATCAAAAATGCTAACTTAGCTGTGGTTGAGGAGGTGGAAAACAAGGGAGCTTAGTTAAGAGTGGGAAAATTCTGAAACAGACTGACAGATATTTAGAACACACTTGTGGTTGTCAAAGCTGGGAGGGGGAAAATAGGGGTATGGGGTTAACAGATACCAACTACTATATATAAAATAGATAAGCAACAAGATATACTGTATAGCACAGGGAACTATGGCCATTATCTTGTAATAACCTATAATGGAATATCATCTGCAAAAATACTGAATCACTATGCTGCATACCTGAAACTAATATAATATTGTGAACCAACTATACTTCAATTAAAAAAAAAAAAGGGTAGGCAAATTCTGATTATATCAGAGCAGAGTAGCCGGGTGAGTCAGAACCCAGTTGCAGCTCCGGTAAATCTTCCCCCCAGCAGAGTCACCTTTGGGCCTCAGCTCCGTGTCCTGTCACAGAGGACACACTCAGGCTTCCTGTAGATTGTTCCCTCCTCTCCTTGTATATGAATTCCTGCAGGATTTCAAACCATGAGGGATGTTGAGGAAGTGCTTTCTCCCACTCGACCCTACCTCACCTCTGCAAACTTTGCCTGAGGGCATGACAATTCTGGAACCCCTGCAGTGAAGGCTGAGGGGATTGTCAGTTATTTTTGGATACACCCTTTGGCTCTTCCTACTTTTCCCCAGAGGTCTCACAGGCGAGTGAGCTGGAGGTAAGGGGGTTTATCACCTCGTGCAGTGCCTCTCTCAAGTTTATGCAACAGAGGACAGATCTCTGTTAACACCTGTGTCCATTTGAACAAAACAACCATCACTCCTAGAAGTCATTTTTTTTGGGGGGCGGGGGGAGCTTAAGTTTTATTTATCATTTAAAAAAATCCATTTTCTCTCTTTTGTTTTCTACTATCACCATATCTCCACTTTGCTACTGGAGTTGTAGACTATTTTATTATTTGTTTTACTTTTCTCCTCAAAAAAATAACGAAAGTTAATGCACCTGTATCATATTGTAGCTCTTCATAATGAATATGAGAGTAGCAAATGTTCACTACATTGAATCTATTATTTTTTTAGGAGTCTTGTCTACACAGTGCCTGAGAGAGTTGACTGAAAAGGCTGGTTGTTTTTGCAATTGGGTAGACACTGTTCTCGCCAGAACATTGTTCACTCCTGGCGAGATAAAGCAGCCATACAGATTGTGTGTTGCAGGTATGTCTGTGATAATAATATTTGAATCATTCACTGTTAATCTGATTGACTTGGCACTTGACTTGACACTGGGGATGGCAAAGCTCTCCCAGGATGCCCTGATCCCTTAATGTAAGCAAAGATACAGGGGAGTACCATTCAAAACACATTTTCAGTCGAAAGGTTAATTTTTTTTTTTTCATTTTAAGAGTTATTTCAGAGAATTTACTCTATCGAATTTGAGGAAGTTAATTTTGAGCTCTGAGAAAGCAGATCCTGTTTTCTTGTCTGCTGGCTTCTAAAATGGTTCTGCCAAAATTTTGCATGCAGATACACTGCAGAGAGATAATAGCGATAGAAGTCTTGAAGCCAAGGATCACTGGGGGAAATGCAAAGCCGCAGGCTTTGTTCTGAGGCAGCATTCTCAGATGCTGAAGTCATCTTCTGTTCACCGGAGGCCCTCACATCTGCGCATCAGTATATGAAATTGGAAGCTAATACGCAGGTATTGATTTCTCTAAGGGTGAGTGTCAATATTTACAATCCCAAGAGGTGGCAACTGATTGAGGCAAAACCAAAGTGGAGCTGGCGACTGCCAAGGTCATGGCTGAGCAATAGTCCTGCTCTTCACAATGCAGGTCGAGGTGCCTGCCTCCAAGTGGTGCCCCGTTACTTAGATGAAAAGCAAAAACTACATTTGGTCCTCTAAACCAGAGGTCCCCAACAGTTTTGGCACCGGGCACCGGTTTCGTGTAAGACAATCCTTCCACGGGACGCAGGGTAGACGGATGGGGGGGGATGCTTCAGGTGGTAATGGGAGCAATGCAGAGCAATGGGGAGTGGCACATCTCACCTCTGGCAGTGCGGCCCAGTTCCTAACAGGGGGTTAGGGACCCCTGCTCTAGACGCTACCAATCTCTATCACCAGGTAATGTGAAACTCTAGATAACTTACTAGATGCCTTCCACCACATAAGCTCAGTCAAATTAAAATCAGCTCTGGAGACAGGGGCTTTTTCAAGCTAATTGCTCAAATCACCTATCTTCCTTCAAGCCACAGATTGTTCCCTCCTCTCCTTGTATATGAAACTGTCTCTGACTAGATCCCAACTCTTAAATCAGATTTCTGTTTCTCCCCTCTCTCCACACCTCCAGCAAACTACTCATTACACCAGGGCAATTCAAAGTTTACAGGTCTGTTTCCCCGGTCGACGTGGGCTTGCTCAGGTAAAGGACCATGCATTACTCCCCTGGGCATTTAAAGCATGACTGCTCTGTTAGTAGTGCAAATCACCATAGCTACTCTAGTAATATCTGTTGCAAGGATAGACAAAATTGGAAGTTCATTTTGGGGTTCAGGGCCTTTTAGAAATCAAGCAAGACCTGGATCATTTCTATATTTGGGGGCAATTAGGGTATTTTAAAAATGAAAAACAAAATCCCAAATTCTCAGTCTGAGCCTCCCTGTGCACACAACACCTGGGTCAAATGTCCCACCTGGCTTTCCTCCCGATGACGTCCTCTTTGGGTTCAGCTGGGATAACTCAGATCATTTCAGCCCTGAGTACCCCACATGCCTCAGGGACACAGAGAATGTAACTCTGCCCCCTGACAGGAAAGAATGGCAGATCTGATGCCAACCAGAAGATGAATGAATGTCAAGATAGACAATGGTAAAATTGTGAGGTAGACTGTTTATATTGGGGGGGGGTTTCCTTCCTCTCTCCTGTTTGAAGTTTTTCCCCCATTCTTGGCCATTCTCCCACTTCACATTCTCCGTTCTTTTCATTCACTGTGTAACTAATTATTGAGTGCAAACATTTTACATCATGATTTAGCATCAACACAAGATTGTGTATACAGAGATGAAACAGATCAACAGGATGAAACCCGTGTCAGCGTCCAAACGTACAGGATGCCTGTCTGTGGCTCGAAGAACATCCTGGAGACCATTGTGGAGCCTTGTTTTAAGAAATGCTGCATCATCAACCCTTTTGATGGCATAGAAGATAATTTTGTGTGGAAAATCATAGATTTTCTTGACCCTGAGTAGAAATTATTTTGGAAAAGTCATACTCTGTACGTGAAGAATGTTTAGGAATACCTTACCTCATGTAGTTCACTTATGATTTCCTTTTTCCGTATGTACAAGAGTTGTTTTTGAGGAAAGTTTGTGTCTAAATGAGGATTCTTTTAATATGCTTAAAATACAAATTCAAAGTCTTGGTCTTTAGCAAATTTATATATATATAATAGCAAATTTATATATATATAATAGCAAATTTATATATATATAATAGCAAATTTATATATATAATAGCAAATTTATATATATAATAGCAAATTTATATATATATAATAGCAAATTTATATATATAATAGCAAATTTATATATATATAATAGCAAATTTATATATATATATAATAGCAAATTTAATTTGCTATTTTCTTAGCAGTATGTAAAATCATGGTGCTTGTATTAGTTTGCCTGGGCTGCCATAACAAAGTACCACAAATGGAGCCACTTAAACAACAGAAATTTGTTTTCTTATAGTTCTGGAGGCTGTCAAAGATCAAGGTGTTGGCAGGCTTGATTTCTTCAGAGGCCTCTCTCCTTGGCTTGTAGATGGTTATCTTCTGCCAATGCTATGGTCTTCTCTCTGTACCTGTCTGTGTCTAAATCCCCTCTTCTTATAAGGACACTAGTCGTATTGGATTAGGGTCCATGCTAATGACCACTTTTTAATTACCTCTTTAAAGACCTTAAATCCAAATACAGTTTAATTTGAGGTGCTGGAGGTTAAGACTTCAATAATGAATTTGGGGAAGAACACAATTCAGCCCATAACACTGCTTTACCATTGATAGCTTCTTAGTTCAATGAATATTAGAGTATAAGCCTCAGAGGATTGTAAGGATATTACATGAGTCCCTGGAGCATAAGAAGCACTATGTGAGCCTTAACTGTTTATTAGTACCTACTTGCCAGGGTGTTTGAGAAAGCTAAACAAGATAGCACTTGCATAGTCCTTAGCACAGGTCCTAGTGTATAGGAAGCACTCCATCAATGTTGACTGCTATCTCACGATTCATTTGGAAGTATTTTCATACCAGTAAAGTTACTGAGAAAAAAATTCACCATATGCTTTAAAAATAGGAAATCTGTTTGTTTTTCTTAAATCTTGGAACTTAAGGATGACATTGAAAACACTAGTGCACAATTAAGGAAGCAAGAGTGGGTAGCCAGGACTTCAGGCATAACGCTTACAAGATTACTGTAATGTGCAAAAGTATTTTGTAATTACCTAATTGTCTGGCACCAACTCAAGTCCTATTTTTTAACCCCTTTGTGTCAAGCCAAAGACATCTCCAGCAGGTGTGACACACTGATGCAAAATGCAGTAAGCGATTATGGCAGAGCTCAGACCACCAATAGCGTCAAGAGATTAATAATTGGAGTAAGAAAGATAAATGTCTTTTATGAATAATTCAGTCTCTCATTAGAAATTAGAAACGTGATAGCCCCAGTACTTGGGAGAGTAAACAGAAATCTACCTTTAATGGGCTATAATTTTAAATACGAGGAGGATGTTGCTAGTTGGCACTTAGATAAGCTTAAAACATACTTCTCAATGAAAAGAAACTCCCTCAAAACGAGATCACCCAATTGAGTCAGGTTTGACATAAATAAAGAGACGAATACATTTCTGATCTGGTTTAACAAGTGATTCTCTTTTTCATCCTGAACAAGATAATTAACTTCTTTATAGATAAACTTATGAAGTTTTTAAGCCACACACATATATTTTATCTCTAAACTAGACATTCCTCCACCAAGCCATACTTTTAGATCGTTTCTTCTATCCCTAACACCCAGAGTTTTTCACCGAATCCACCCTTATCAAAATGTCCCAGCAAACTCTAGAGCTTTCTAATATTGTCAACAAGTCTACTCTGCACTAACAAAAGAAAACTAGTGCAGGTGGTCCTAGGAAGAGTTTGTACATTTTACATCTGGCCTCAGGTGTGCAAAACTCCAACTTTGCCATCAAATGCAAAGGAATGGCTCTAATGATGGAAATTTCCATTCAAGTAAAAGGGAAGGACTTTTTCATAAGTCTTGAGGTTTTTCATCTATTCAAGAAGGATATAGGTCTCTAGTAGAGATAAAGTTGTGCTCATCAAGCCCATTTCATGCTCTTCTTGGGCACATAGCCGAGCTACATTTCCCAACCTCCTCTGCAGTTAGTGTGGCCATGTGACCAAGTCCCGGCCAACGGAATGCATGACACTTCCAGGCCTGGCCCTAAAACTCCCAGAGCCAACCTCCACTCTCTCATCTACCATCTGCCACCTGGTTGGTGATGCAAGCCAGGAGACCTCAGTGCTCAGGGCAACCTTGAGAGAAAAGCACTGAACATGACAGAACCACAGTCTCTAGAAGGAGCCTGGATCCTTACCAACCATATTATACTGTGACATGACTGAGAAATACACTTTTACTGTGTTAAGCCACTGAGATTTAGGGGTTATTTCTTACTGTAGCTGTAGCTTTATTCGCCATGAATATTAGACGTATGGACTTTCCTGAAAGGAATAGTACAAGGATCAACATATGGGTTTGCTTTTCAATTTATTCAACAAGGATTTGTTTCAAGTCCACCATGTAAGAGTTACTCTGCTGGGACCAACTCATGAAGCACCCTGATGATTGAGTTTAAGTCCCTGGACTTTCAATCAAAGCAGGGGTTTGGATGCTGACTTTGTCACTTATCAGCTGTGTAACCTTGATCATGTTACTTAATTTCTCTGTGCTTTAGTTTTCTCACCTGCAGGATGGGGAAATGATAATATCTACTTCATAGGGTTGTCCTGAGAATTAAATGAACAATGTATGTAAAATACTTAGCTCCTTATGTGGTGTATATCTCAATAAAAGTTGACGTCATTGTAAAGTCTGGACAAAGCTCCAATTTTCCAAATTAAACATAACATGCATTACTGTTAATAATCAAATTTATAAGTGCATTCTACTTGTGTAGCCATGAAGCTCAAATCCAATGATAGCTCTGAAAGGGACTGAAGAAATGTGGCCATGAAGACAGACTCCCAGCACTTGCCCTGGTTTGGACAAAGAGGCATACCCTCTGGCGATGCATGCTGGGAAATCACATTTTAGTTGAGGAAAAGTATAAAATTACTGGCAAATTTATTTGCAGATTTGGAAGAAGAAGAGAGAAAGAAAATAGCAGTTACAGGAGGGCTTCCTTCCCTCAGATAGCCCTTAATGATATGTTTTCTCAGCACTCTGGGGCTTTTCCAGTGGGGTGGGTCCATTAAATAAATACATATTTATTTTTCTTTACTTTTTCAAAACCCAGTAATGCAAAGACTTATGTTTATTTAGTATTTTCCTATTTGTTTTCATAGCCAAAATATGTCTGCTGGCCAGGCAGTTCCTTGAGAAGATCCTGTTTCCCTGTCCGGCCCCAGTCAAGAGTTTTTTGGAAGAGAACACAAAATGCCCTTTTAGAGATAGGATTAAATGGGCTGGTATTCAGAGAGTCCATTAACCTGGAGAAGGAGAAAAAAAAAAAACAAACCCCATAAAGCAAAACCAAACCAAACTCTGAATAAATTGGCATTGAAGGACTCCAAGTCCAGAAAAATCTTCTCGAAAAAGTTTATAGTCTATATTTTTTTCTAGGCCCGTTGTCTTGGTTTCCATAATCAATAGTTAATGAACATGAGCTTCTATGATGCAAACAAAGGAACTGAAGAAAATGGGAAATTGTGCTCAAACAGACGGTAGGTGACTTGCTTTAGGGGAGAAGCAAGATCCAGACCAGGGTACAGATCACCCATCTTTGCCTATTCAATGCCCACGGGTTTTGCCAAAAAGGAGAGTTTGAGCAAAAATTCTAGGGCAAAGATTCCAAAAATGAGAAGGCCGCAGCTCCCTAAAAAACAAGCCAGACGAGTAGCTTAATCTATTTTCCATTACAAACTGAAGGGATTGCATTGTCCCAGACATCAAAAAAGGTCAGTGTGAACTTTAAAAACCTTCATTTTATGTGTTCAGTGGTTTGCATAGGACAGAGGACAGAGCCATTTGTGAGAAAGGATCACAATTTTGTGGCTCTAACCTTAAAACTGGAGAAAGATAGGAGCAGCCTCTCGTTAGCACTGCCCCTGATGGTGGTCGGCAACGTTCTGTGCCTTTGTTCTCTGGTACTGGATGCAGAGATGGGTCTGGGAACCAGCTGACCCCACGGGATTAGTTCCCGCAATTTCTGAAAAGTTCTTTTGAGCATTCTTGAGTAAGGTGGACTAATCAAATTTTCTTTTAATTTTTTTTTTTTTTTTTTTTTTTTTTGCGGTACGCGGGCCTCTCACTGTTGTGGCCTCTCCCGTTGCAGAGCACAGGCTCCGGACGTGCAGGCTCAGCGGCCATGGCTCACGGGCCCAGCTGCTCTGCGGCATGTGGGATCTTCCCGGACCGGGGCACGAACCCGTGTCCCCTGCATCGGCAGGTGGACTCTCAACCACTGCGCCACCAGGGAAGCCCTCAAATTTTCTTTTTAATGGCTTTTCGCTTTAAGCAAGACTGTTCTGAAGAAGGAAAATCTGTCTACCATTTGGAGTCAGAAAATTAGCCTTAACAAATGGAGTTAACTGATTACCTTCTGAAACCAGTTTAGCCCAGGTAGTGCCCAGGATTTCTTTAGCAGTCCCAGAACCCCCCAGGAGAAAGGGGATGGCTCAGTTCACATCTAATTTTCCCCATGCCTACGTTCCATGCCTACATTATGGATCTTTGTGGCTGTCTTTGGGAAGTTTAGAACTGAACAAGAGGGGAATTCCCTGGCGGTCCAGTGGTTAAGACCCCGCGCTTCCACTGCAGGACTGCAGGGGGGCACAGTTCCATCCCTCATCGGGGTATGGCCAAAAAAAAAAGAAGAGGTTCTTAAATAAAACATTTCACCTTAAAAAAAACAAAAATCTGAACAACACCTCAGGAAGGTTATACAGCGATAGGAAACTCCAGAACAAATCCTTATCAAGGGGAACTTTCCAGGCCTGAAAGTAACTCTGCCTCAACCAGACTGCCTAGCCACTGCTCTTGGCTGTTCATGGAACTTGAATTCCAATTTAGGAATTGGAATTCAGGAATGGAGAGCTGGGGAGAGACAGCATTGCTAGGGTATTGGTCTGTGTGTTCCCTATATCAACTCAATTTAATCTTTACAATAACCATATGAAGCAGGACAATTATTATCCCATTTTATAAGTGAGGAAATAGGATCAGAGAGTTTGGGTCACTTCCCCAAGGTCACACAGCTAGTAAATGGCAGAGCTGGGATTCAAATCCAGGGAGCATGACTCCAGAGCTTATGAACTTAACCACTAATTATACTATTTCTCTTAAAATCTGAAATTCTTAAGATAAGAAGGAATAATCTCTGATGTTGGAAATGCAGGCAGATCGGTGGGAAGATACTTTTGAGTGATATAGCCTTCTTAGCACTCTTCACAATCCACTTCATGGGAGTCCAGTGATTCCTATAAGACTCTCCCTGGTACGTATCCCCAGGACAGTGCGGCTTCAAGCAATTTCTCCTGGGCCTCACAGGACATCTTCCCTAGGACACCATCATCCTGGCAGATCATGTACAGGGAGGAAGCTTCTCTCAGTCCCTCCAACCCAATAAGAGTATTCACATTTTCCAAGATCCTTGATTACGAGCCTGGATAGAGAATTTGGCTTCTGATTAATAAGCATCCTTGCCTTTATGTCTCTACAGAAAGCACTTGTGCTAATAATTATGATGCTTAATAATGAGATGTCTGTCAAAGGAAGTGAAATGTCAATGGGGAAACAATGACATTGGACCAAGTCTAAATGTCATGCCTTTTAAAGAGTCTTCACCCAAAAGGGTCCTGCCCAAATCACTGGGAATTATAAAAGGTGCTGCAAAGCAGAAATTTTTGTTCTCCTTTTCAGTGGTGATTCCAGGGAGGTTTTCCATGTTTTAGACAAGTCCTGGGCCTGGAAGTGCTCAAGCATCAGGCTGGTAGAGTAACATTGCTGCCAAGTTGAGGACAAATCTGTCTCTCGGTTACCATTAGAACCTTCATTCTTACATTTAGAACCTGACACGTGCCAAACTGCCCAATTGTTCCTCGCCTGTCATTAAAATATGCAGCTAAACACTGGGTTTGAAATACATCATCACAACTGTCCAAACACAAACCCCAGGGTATTCAGGACTCCCAGAGAGGAGCAGGGTGCGGGACTAAAATGATGTAAATTGGCCAAGACCCAAAATGCCATTTAAAATCAAGCACAAAGAAAAATGGTGCTGTGAAAAGCACTGGATTGACAAGCGTAAAGGCGTCAAGGCTTGAGACCCATGTTCTCTGAGCTCCTGAGAGAGCCTGCCCCCTTTTGCCTGGCCTGTGTGGCTCATTCTGAACGGACAGAAACTAAGTCCTGTTTTGGAAGACGCCTGGCCAGAAGTGTGCCAACAGACCAATACCCTAGCAATGCTGCCTCTCCCCAGCTCTCCACTCCTGAAGACCAATTGAACTCCAGTCAAATCAGTCGGGGTGGGGGTGGGGGGGCGGTTGCAGGTGATTGGATGAGGGAGAGCTGGAAGGGGCATTTGGTTATTATAAAAAATAAAAATAGTCATTTTGACTTATCAGTGTAATTTTCCCAGAGAACCTAAAACGTAGAAGCCTTGTGTGCTATAACCCCGCCTATCTGGTCAGGATGCATTAAGTTATACTACAGTAACAAGTAACTCCAAAACCACAGTGGCTTCACCCAACAAAGATTTACTTCCCATCCTACCATCTGTCCATTACAGTTCGGCCAGGAGGCTCCACTCACAATAGTCTTCAGAGACCCAGGTTGATGGAATAGCCACCATCTCCAAAACGCCAGAGGGAAAAAAGCGCTGGAGGGTCTCAGAGTGGCAGCTAAATGATCTGGCATGGAAGTGACACCATCTCACTTGCTAAAAATTCATTGGCCAGAACTAATCATATAGCCCCGCCCAAACACAAGAAGGCCATGATGTGTAATCCTACCACCTGCCATGAATATCACTGTCACCCTAGATCACATCTCTAATCAGCAAAGTTCAAACTCTTGGTTCGAACTTTCCATCCATCATGACTTTAATACAGAAGCAGAGCTCACAGGACCAATCTGGCTGTAGAGTTGATCCAGGGGACCCTTGAGCCTGGAAAAGAGAGTCATCTGGGTTGCTCTATATAGCCTAACACTCTAGCTATCATTGGATATCCCATTCTTACTCCAGAAGATATCAGAATCCCTGCCTTAGTCACAGAATAATGAATTCCCTTGCTCATGTTTTGGGAGTCCTCCAGATTGGAGAGAATTTGGAAACATACCAAGTACTCTGCACCCTTTCTGGCCCAGGTGCCCTTGCATTCTGGGTAGGAGAAAAACAGATCCCTGGAGCAGGGCAGGGCCCCTAGGGAATTACTTTCTGACATTGGTTCCAATCCAGAATTCCTGCCAGAGGTCTATGGTATCAGCAATATCTTCAAACTGCAAGAGAATTCTCCTTTCCCGGGTGTGAATGGCTATTTTTAGAATGTATGCAGATCCTATGATCCATAAAACATACATTCAGTTAAAAAGGGGCACTGAATTCATCCTATCATTACATGTTTTCTCAATTTCAGCACAATTTGGGGGAGGGGTGAGGAGAGAGGGTGGTCCACCAATTTTCTGGGGATGATTTAAAGAAATAAAGAGGTTCTCGCAGTGTTAGAAACCTCCGCTCCCCGACGCAAGAGGGAGGGGATATGGGGATATATGTATGCGTGGAGCTGATTCACTGTGTTATACGGCAGCAACTAACACACCATTGTAAAGCAATTATCCTCCAATAAAGATGTTAAAAAAAAAAAAAAAGAAACCTCTTCTCCCCGATTAGGGTGCTTTGTGAGGGTCCTTTTTTAAGCATTCTCAGACCTTTTTGGTGTAATTTCTGGGCAAAGGAAAGCCATTGGCAAACATTTCAATAACCGTTTCTGAAGCTGAACTTTGTCTTCTAGGAGAATGATCGCACTGGGGGTGGGGTGAGGTAGTAGGGCGGGTAGCATTTTGAGATTACCAGCCTAAGGCTCTGTGTAAATGAAACCCCTGCTTGCTGGAAGGTCGGTGCAGGAGACATTTGGTCAAGGGGCATCCTGAGAAGCACTAAATCAACGATTATAGAGCTGGAAAAGAGGGGATGGTACACACACACCCTCCAGTTCACTGTGATGACTGAACGCCTGTCATCACTTATTCCCGGTGGGTCAGAGTAATCCGTCCACAGTTATACATGGAGGGAGGGAAAGGCAGGTGGACGTCAGGATCATGGCAATATCCCAGCCCACGGTTTTCTGTCATGTTAGCACAGATGATAAACACAATCGTTCGGCCACTTTCATTTGTGGGGTGGCTAGTGGCGGGGCAGAGTAGGGCATCAGAACAGCTCTTTAAGTCCATCTTATTCATATTCCTAGTCAGTGCTCCCCCTCTTCTTGGCAGGATCTCCTGGGAGGACTGAAGGAGGCGTTACTGAGTCGTATATGCCAGCCGCATACGCATCCACCGTCTGGGGAAGACCTCCCTGTTGATCGTCTTTCCCTGTGAAAGTGACAACAGCTCATCACACGAGCTTTGTAGATGAAGCCAGCCTGCTGTACCCGTCACCATGTATAGGGCCAAAGAAAAGGTTCGTCTGCAGAAGGCAATCATTAGTGACCTGAGCCCAAGGGAGCCTCTCTGCTCTGAGGCCATCTCTAAAGTCTGCCCCCTAGAGGCATGCTGGTTTACTCTATCAAATCCCCACCTTGGGGAAACATCAATGGTAGGTGAACACATGAGCCTGTCACTTTAGGCTAGGGTGCTGTCACTGTTCTCGAAAGCTCAGGCACAGGCTATTGTTGGAATTCTGGGCACCAGAGTGGCCGCATATAGCCAATAAGGCCAAAGGAGTGCCTTCCTCTGTTACTCTGAGTCCCCAAGTATCTTTGTAATAAGCTCGTATTAGTTAGTATATGTGACTCTTCCTTTCGTTTCTCTCTTTTAGAGATCTATCAACATTATTTACCAACATAACTGAATCCTTTAATCTTCACGGTACACAATGAGCAAAATGAAATAGAAATTCCATCCTTAGATCATAGCCCCGTTTATTTACACAGTTCTCCAGGCAAAGGCCTGAGTTGGTTGCCATAAGTTCCCCTCCCAGGTCTATCAGGGCTGGGAAGGAGATAAAGTCAGGACATGGGGCTGGTCTACAGGACGTGAGAAAAGTCCAGGACACCACTCTGGGAAAAGTCAGACTTGGGACAAAGGTACAGTCCAAACACCAAATCCAGAGGGCCCGCAAGCTCCGGATCCCAAGGGAAGCATCTGTCACCTGCCCAAGCAATGGAAGCAAGAGGGCCGAAGGCAGACAGAACAGAGGGAAATTAGTTAATGTCCCTGATGCACAGAGCCCGTCCCTTTTCCAGAGGCTCCTTAGAAGCAGCTGAAGATGGAGAAGGGGCTGCTGAAAGGGAAAATGTCTGGACTTCACTTTCTGTGTTTGGTGTAAACTCAAGGGCCTTTCGGAGCCAAAAAATTATTGGAGAGTAAAAGAGCCCTGGCAGCTGAGGGGACTGCTGCTAGCCCTTGCTCAGCAGGCTGTCTTCTGGGAAGATTAGGGTCACGGAGCCCGTCAGCCAGAACCTGTTTCTGAAAGTCCAGGGAGAGTGGTGCGTTACATGCAGACATAACGCGTTGCCATGGCCCTGGGGGACAGTTCTGGAGTCAGAGCCAGGGAGAGGGCAGGGTCTACAGGCAGCCTGAGAAGGTGAACGGGATACCAGGAGCTCATGGAGTGAACCCAGATGAAAAGAAAGGACTCAGGAGGGGGAGGAGGACCGCAGAGCGCCTCCTTGCCAATGAAGCAGCTCCTTGAGGAAGGCCACAGAAGAGCCTAGAGTGGAGCCCACGAAGCTGCATTTTCTGAACAAAATCCCAAGATGATCCTAATGCAGGTGGTGCCGTGAGCCACGTTTTGGCTGATGAGAGGTTTTACAGGACAGAGATGTGTGGCGTCCTGTGGACATAGGAAATACACTTTTCAATCTTCCAATGTTTTGGTAGGCTCTCTGGGGGACAGCAGTTTGCTGGGTTGGAGAAGGGGTGGCACCTGAGCAGACAGCGGGCTAAGCTTGCAGGGCCAGCCTGCCTTCGCGTCGAGGGCCTTGGGTGTACCTCCAGGCCTCTGTGTCCTCTTCTCAGGCACAATGGAAGGGCCTCCGGGCAGGGAGACTGCTGAGAGACCTGTCCTAACGGCAACGCGTGCCAACCACCAGAGAGAGTGGAGCTCTGCACTTGAACTTGACCACGGCCGACTGTGGGAACTTCTATGTTCAGCCTGCTAGCTCAACACACTCCCATGCAGGTTTGCCCTTGGCCTTGCTGAATGTGAATCTGTGAAATGAAGGTCAATGGTATCTTGGTATGAGGACCTGATCCTCTGCCTAAAGGTCTTGCCCTTATACTGTCACAAAGCTTGCCCCATGAGTTGTGACCTCTGTGTTCCTGAAACTGGGGTCTGACTAATTTTTAGGAATCCTAGACATTTTTCCTTTGGGGCTTTGTTTTCATGTTATCTAAAACAAACGTCTTACCAGTTATAAAGATAACACTTTTCTTTTGGAGCACTGATTCCCATTTGAAAGTCTTCTTCTATAGAATAAAACTTGATTTTTTAAAGTCAGTGTTTCTCCAGCTGTGGTCTCCAGAAATATTAGGGGACCTTCAGATACATTCTCTGGGATCTATATGAATGGCCTTTTCTTTTTTCCTATTAAAAGTGAAAACCACCATTTTAGAGCATTGCAATGGAACAGTAGTTTTAAATATAGAATCTAGAAATGAAATTCTCCTTGGCTTTATAATGACATTAGGTGGAAAATCTCCAAGGATGAAGTACATTGTGTGCCAATTCATTTGAATTCCATTCAATTCAACAAGTATTTATTGAGCTGTGGTCCTGATGCTATGGTTGACACTAGGGAATAGAGAGCACTAAAGTTTCTGTTGCTCTTGGTAGAGAATTATTGCCCAATAAGCAATGGGAACATTCTCTCTGGAGGAGTCAGGAAGAGCTTCTCTGAAGGATGAATTCACCAGGATGACTTGCAGAGAGGGAGAGAGAAAGGGGGAGAGCAAGAGGAAGATAGAGAAAGACTGATGTCTGATGCAAGCAACAGCATGAACAAAGACGCAGCCAGGAGCTTAATGTGACCAGGACACAGAGTTTGAGCTCACATAGCATGAGAAGGTAACTAGGCAAGGACCCGTGTGCTGTGCTAAGGAGCTTGGGCTCATTGGCAGAATATGGCAACTCTTCTAGGTTGTAATGCCTTTTGGGGATCTCTCTCCCTGAATGCCTTTATTATTCTGTTTTGTCTGGAAATTTTGAACTCTCTCAAGGGCCACGTTTTACTGGTCTCACACTCCGAGATGTAAAGAAGTAAAAAAAACATATTATCATCTTAGCAATGGTACCAAAATTTCAATTGGAGAGAGAAATAACTGTCTATTTTTGGAAAAATACGTTGATAAAGCCTTAAGGTAAACCCCATACACCTGAGAATTTGTGATTTTATTTATTTTTATTTTATTTTATTTATTTATTTATTTTTTGCGGTACGCGGGCCTCTCACTGTTGTGGCTTCTCCCGTTGCGGAGCACAGGCTCCGGACGCGCAGGCTCAGCGGCCATGGCTCACGGGCCCAGCTGCTCTGCGGCATGTGGGATCTTCCCGGACCGGGGCACGATCCCGTGTCCCCTGCATCGGCAGGCGGACTCTCAACCACTGCGCCACCAGGGAAGCCCAGAATTTGTGATTTTAAATATCAGAAGAGGGGAACTACTTTTTTCATAACTGGGGAGAAAGAATTTGGGGTTTTGGTATAGGTCTCAGTCCAAAAGAGAGCTGTCAAGAAGGGAGGAAAAAGCCATCTGGGGCATGGTGGCAGGATAGCTCCCAACTCAACAAATTTGAGGAAAGTCTTTAAAAACCATAAATGCTGTATGCAAGTGGTGTTTTGTGTTGGGATATTGAGGACAGGCTTGAATTTCAGGGCAGACTTGAACTGGGGTGTAGGATGGAATGTGCACAGCAGAATGTGTTGTGGAGCCTGAAGTAGCCCTAAATACATAAGCTGCTGGGAATATGCAGCTCTTGGAAAGGGCCTTGGTTTCCCCAGGCTATGGTTCTGAACTAGATTTGAAGGGTGTGCTGGTTAATTTTACGTGTCAACTTGGTTAGGCTACGGTGCCCCCAGTTATTCGCTCAAAAATCAGTCTAGATGTCATTGGAAAGATATTTTAGATGTGATTAGCATTTTCAATCTGTAGATTTTGGGTAAAGTAGATTACTCTCAATAATGTGGGTGGGCCTCATCCAATCAGTTGAGGGCCTTAGGAGCAAAGATTGAAGTTTCCAAAGAAGAAGGAATTTTGCCTCAAGACTGCAACATAGAAACCCTGCCTGAGTTTCCCACCTGCTGGCCTGCCCTGCAGATGTTGGACTCAATACTGCAATGTTAACTCTTACCTGAATTTCCAGCCAGCCAGCTTGCCATGTGGATTTCAGATCTGCCAGCCCCCACAATCACATAAGCCAGTTCCCTAAAATCTCTCACTCTCTAGATAGATACATAGAGAGAGAGAGGAGAGAGAGAGGGAGAGAGAATCAATTCTGTTTCTATGGAGAACCCTAATACAGTAAGTTCCCTACATACAAATGAGTTCCATTCCAAGAGCAAGTTTGTAAGTCCAATTTGTTCATAAGTCTAACAAAGTTACTGACTGGAGGAGGGAGAGGAGGTGGGAGATGGTAGAGCTGAAGGATCGTCAGCAATAGGTGATGGAGGGCAAGCTGCAATTTCACTCACGCCTGACATTGATGGCACAGGTTCTGGTTCCTTGCTGGATTCAATTCTATCTATGCTTTTGAAAAAATGATCCAGTGGTGTCTGGGTAGTAGCTCTATTTTTCTCATCATAGATGACACGGGTTGCATTCTGAACGGTTGCTGTAACCTTCGTGTACCGTTCTACGTTCGAGTCCTGTGTCTCAAAAACTAACAGTGCCTCCACAAATAAAGAAAATCCTCTTGCCATTTTCTGCATCGTGAATCTCTTAAGTTCTTCAGTTACTTCTTCTTGTCTTTCTTGGCATTTCTTAGCAGTCAATAC
The DNA here is from genome assembly GCF_008692025.1 of Phocoena sinus. Lineage (NCBI taxonomy): Eukaryota > Metazoa > Chordata > Mammalia > Artiodactyla > Phocoenidae > Phocoena > Phocoena sinus. Next base: position 75,555,422 of record NC_045767.1, read on the forward strand.
ATCACCGCTGCTTTTAAGCTTGCTTCCAGACATCCTGTGCTTGAAATAAAGATATTGTACTACTGTACTCTATACAGTAAAGTACACAAAAGCACAACCACTTGTAGAGGATGCACACATGTGACAATGTACACCAGACACGGGAGCTAACTTATGTGATCGGACATGCGAACGCACGTTTGCATCTTTGAAAGTTCGCAACTTGAAAGTTCATATGTAGGGGACTTACTGTATAAGGGACAAGGAGACCACAAATGGTATCTGGATGACACAGCTCTACAGAGAGCAACAGTACATATTTCCAGATCCTAGGCAGAAGCAAGCGTTTTCTCACAATTTGAGAAAATGCCCAAAGGAATCAAACATGGTTCTTCCTTGGCTCTTAAGATGCTCAGTAAGTGCTCTGTGGCACACATTGCTAGATCTGGACCCAATAGCCATCTCCCTTATTCCTTCCTTGCTGAAAGAATCCTAATTTTGTCTTGATCAGAAATACCTAGCTAAAATACTTGATTTCCCAGCCTCCTTTGCAGCTAGGAGTGGTCACATGACACAGTTACAGCCAATGAGACTTAAAGAAGCCACTGTATTTGGATCTTGAAAAGCTTGGAAAGAATTAGATTTGGCTGGCATGGTCCTTCTCCGATTTGCCCTTTTCTCTTTCCCATTCTTCCTGCCTGGAATACAGATGCAAAGCCTATATAGATGCTACATTAGTCTTCTTGTAATTATGAAGATGAAAGTCACTAAACATGGTAGAGCAGGAAGGTAGATGAACTCTAGGTAGTCAAAGATATCCATGATTAGCTGTATCAGCCCTGGATGACCGACCTCTGGACTTCTTAATATAGGAGAAAAACAAACCTCTTCCTTGTTTATTCCAACCTGGTCAAATTTCCTGCCACATGCAGCTGAATACACCTCTGACTGAGACTGCCGCAATCTCACTCACTGATGGATTCGGCAATGACATCGTTTCCAGATAGCCACTAGGAAATAGAAGAGTGAGGGGCCTGGAAACCTGACTGAATTCCTCTGTAGCCTTTTTCCAAGTAACAAATTAGCTGAACTTAAATGATCACATCAACTCATCACCACCTTGAACAGAACACTGGAGAGGTAAGTTTCTGTGGGTTAGGATTGAGAGTTGAGTGGAGAAGTGTTAAGGATGGCATCACCAGATGCAAATGAGAGAGAGTTAGAGGGTATTTTACACTATAAATGATGGTTTAAAAAAATAAAAACATAGTTTAAAAAATAGGAAATTCACTCCAAATAGTATACATGGATCTATAGTCCAGAAGGTGTTTGGTTTAACCAAAACAGAAATGAATACTCAGGGGTATGACCATCACCCTGTTCATAAATAAAGACTGGTATTCTATTCATCTCCTCCTATATTTTCAGTTCATTTTTTCTCCTTATTCTCTCATTCATTCATTCAATAAACATTTATTAAGTGAATAGGGACTAGGAACACAAAGATGAGTAAGACACACTTCTTGCACCCAAGAGCTCAAAACTGAGTAGACAGAATTGTGAGCAGATAAATAACCAAGTTTGTAAGTGATATAAAAGAGATTAAAAATAAGTCATGAACCACAGGGAGTGCCCAGAGAATTAAGAATGACTCCATATGGCAGGACATATTTAAAGTGATGAAAGGGAAAACCTATAACCAAGATTACTCTACCCAGCAAGGATCTCATTCAGATTTGATGGAGAAACTAAAACCTTTACAGAGTAGCAAAAGCTAAGAGAATTCAGCACCACTAAACCAGCTTTAAAACAAATGCTAAAGGAAATTCTCTAGGCAGGAAACACAAGAGAAGGAAAAGACCTACAATAACAAACCCAAAACAGTTAAGAAAATGGGAATAGGAATATACATATTGATAACTGCCTTAAATGTAAATGGATTAAAAGTTCCAACCAAAAGACATAGACTGGCTGAAGGGATACAAAAACAAGACCCATATATATGCTGTCTACAAGGGACCCACTTCAGACCTAGGGACACATACAGACTGAAAGGGAGGGGATGGAAAAAGATAGTCCATGCAAATGAAAATCAAAAGAAAGCTGGAGTAGCAATTCTCATATCAGACAAAATAGACTTTAAAACAAAGACTATTACAAGAGACAAAGAAGGACACTACCTAATGATCAAGGGGTCAATCCAAGAAGAAGAAGATATAACAATTGTAAATATTTATGCACCCAACATAGGAGCACCTCAATATATAAGGCAAATGCTAACAGTCATAAAAGGGGAAATCAACAGTAACACAAACATAGTAGGGGACTTTAACACCCCACGTTCACCAATGGACAGATCATCCGAAATGAAAATAAATAAGGAAACAGAAGCTTTAAATGATACATGAAACAAGATGGACTTAGTTGATATTTATAGGGCATTCCATCCAAAAACAACAGAATACAATTTCTTCTCATGTGCTCGTGGAACATTCTCCAGGATAGATCATATCTTGGGTCACAAATCAAGCCTTAGTAAATTTAAGAAAATTGAAATCATATCAAGTATCTTTTCCAACCACAATGCTATGAGACTAGGTATCAATTACAGGGGAAAAAATCTGTAAAATATACAAACACATGGAGGCTAAACAGCACACTACCTAATAGCCAAGAGATCACTGAAGAAATTAAAGAGGAAATCAAAAAATACCTAGAAACAAATGACAATGAAAACAAGATGTCCCAAAACCTATGGAATGCAACAAAAGCAGTTCTAAGAGGGAAGTTTATAGCAATACAATCTTACCTCAAGAAACAAGAAACATCTCAAATAAACAACCTAACAGTACACCTAAAGCAATTAGAGAAAGAAGAACAAAAAACCCCAAAGTCAGCAGAAGGAAAGAAATCATAAAGATCAGATCAGAAATAAAAGAAAAAGATATGAAGGAAATAACAAAGATTAATAAAACTAAAAGCTGGTTCTTTGAGAAGATAAAAAATTGATAAACCATTAGACTCATTAAGAAAAAAAGGGAGAAGACTCAAATAAATAGAATTAGAAATGAAAAAGAAGTAACAACTGACACTGCAGTAATACAAAGGATCATGAGAGATTACAGCAAGCAACTATATGCCAATAAAATGGACAACCTGGAAGAAATGGACAAATTCTCAGAAAAGCACAACCTTCAAAGTCTGAACCAGGAAGAAAGAGAAAATATAAACAGACCAATCACAAGCACTGAAATTGAGACTGTGATTAAAAATCTTCCAACAAACAAAAGCCCAGGACCAGAAGGCTTCACAGGCGAATTCTATCAAACATTTAGAGAAGAGTTAACACCTATCCTTCTCCAACTCTTCCAAAATATAGCAGAGGGAGGAACACTCCCAAACTCATTCTACGAGGCCACCATCACCCTGATACCAAAACCAGACAAAGATGACACAAAGAAAGAAAACTACAGGCCAATATCACTGATGAACATAGATGTAAAAATCCTCAATAAAATACTAGCAAACAGAATCCAACAGCACATTAAAAGGATCATACACCATGATCAAGTGGGGTTTATCCCAGGAATGCAAGGATTCTTCAGTATACACAAATCAATCAATGTGATACACCATATTAACAAACTGAAGGAGAAAAACCATATGATCATCTCAGTAGATGCAGAAAAAGGTTTTGACAAAATTCAACACCGATTTATGATAAAAACCCTCCAGAAAGTAGACATAGAGGGAACTTATCTCAACATAATAAAGGCCATATATGACAAACCCACAGCCAACATCGTCCTCAATGGTGAAAAACTGAAATCATTTCCACTAAGATCAGGAACAAGACAAGGTTGCCCACTCTCATCACTATTATTCAACATTGTTTTGGAAGTTTTAGCCACAGCAAACAGAGAAGAAAAAGAAATAAAAGGAATCTAAATTGGAAAAGAAGAAGTAAAGCTGTCACTGTTTGCAGATGACATGATACTATGTATAGAGAATCCTAATGATGCTACCAGAAAACTACCAGAGCTAATCAATGAATTTGGTAAAGTAGCAGGATTCAAAATTAATGCACAGAAATCTCTTGCAGTCCTATACACTAATGATGAAAAATCTGAAACAGAAATTAAGGAAAAACTCCCATTTACCACTGCAACAAAAAGAATAAAATACCTAGGCATAAACCTACCTAAGGAGAAAAAAGACCTGTATGCAGAAAACTATAAGACACTGATGAAAGAAATTAAAGATGACACAAAAAAATGGAGAGATATACCATGTTCTTGGATTGGAAGAATCAACATTGTGAAAATGACTATACTACCCAAAGCAATCTACATATTTAATGCAATCCCTATCAAACTATGAATGTCATTTTTTACAGAACTAGAACAAAAAATTTCACAATTTGTATGGAAACACAGAAGACCCCGAATAGCCAAAGCAATCTTGAGAAAGAAAAACGGAGCTGGAGGAATCAGGCTCCCTGACTTCAGACCATACTACAAAGCTACAGTAATCAAGATAGTATAGTATTGGCACAAAAACAGAAACATAGATCAATGGAACAGGATACAAAGCCCAGAGATAAACCCATGCACTTATGGTCCCCTTATTTTTGATAAAGGAGGAAAGAAAATACAATGGAGAAAAGACAGCCTCTTCAATAAGTGCTGCTGGAAAAACTGGACAGCTACATGTAAAAGAATGAAATTAGAACACTCCCTAACACCATACACAAAATAAACTCAAAATGGATTAAAGACCTAAATGTAAGGCCAGACACTATAAAACTCTTAGAGGAAAACATAGGCAGAACACTCTATGACATAAATCACAGCAAGATCCTTTCTGACCCACTTCCTAGAGAAATGGAAATAAAAACAAAAATAAAAAAATGGGACGTAATGAAACTTAAAAGCTTTCACACAGCAAAGGAAAACATAAACAAGACGAAAAGACAACCCTCAGAATGGGAGAAAATATTTGAAAATAAAGCAACTGACAAAGGATTAATCTCCAAAATTTACAAGCAGCTCATGCAGCTCAATATCAGAAAAACAAACAACCCAATCCAAAAATGGGCAGAAGAGCTAAATAGACATTTCTCCAAAGAAGATATACAGATTGCCAACAAACACATGAAAGAATGCTCAACATCATTAATCATTAGAGAAATGCAAATCAAAACTACAGTGAGGGGCTTCCCTGGTGGCGCAGTGGTTGAGAGTCCGTCTGCCGACGCAGGGGACACGGGTTCGTGCCCCGGTTCGGGAAGATCCCACATGCCACGGAGCAGCTGGGCCCGTGAGCCATGGCCGCTGAGCCTGCGCGTCCGGAGCCTGTGCTCCGCAACGGGAGAGGCCACGACAGTGAGAGGCCCGCGTACCGAAAAAAAAAAAAAAAACTACAGTGAGGTATCACCTCACTCCAGTCAGAATGGCCATCACCAAAAAATCTAGAAACAATAAATGCTGGAGAGGGTGTGTAGAAAAGAGAACCCTCCTGCACTGTTGGTGGGAATGTAAATTGATATAGCCACTATGGAGAACAGTATGGAGGTTCCCTAAAAACTAAAAATAGAACTACCATATGACCCAGCAATCCCACTACTGGGCATATACCCTGAGAAAACCATAATTCAAAAAGAGTCATGTACCACAATGTTCATTGCAGCTCTATTTACAGTAGCCCAGACATGGGAGCAACATAAGTGCCCATCAACAGATGAATGGATAAAGAAGATGTGGTACATATATACAATGGAATATTACTCAGCCATAAAAAGAAATGAAATTGAGTTATTTGTAGTGAGGTGGATGGACCTAGAGTGTGTCATACAGAGTGAAGTAAGTCAGAAAGAGAAAAACAAATACCGTATGCTAACACATATATATGGAATCTAAAAAAAAAAAGGTCATGAAGAACCTAGGGGCAAGACGGGAATAAAGACAGACCTACTACAGAATGGACTTGAGGAGGTGGGGTGGGGAAAGGGTAAGCTGGGACAAAGTTAGAGAGTGGCATGGACATATATACACTACCAAATGTAAGATAGACAGCTAGTGGGAAGCAGCCGCACAGCACAGGGAGATCAGCTCGGTGCTTTGTGACCCCCTAGAGGGGTGGGATAGGGAGGGTGGGAGGGAGACGCAAGAGGGGGGAGATATGGAGATATATGTACATGTATAGCTGATTCACTTTGTTATGAAGCAGAAACTAACACACCATTGTAAAGCAATTATACTCCAATAAAGATGTAAAAAAAAAAATAATGACTCCATAGTGAAAGAGACATTTGAGCTGAGCTTTGAAGTTTAAATAGGAGTTGTGCCGTTCACCATTTCCATTTCCTACATCCCCATGTCCGGAAAGGTAAATATTAAAGGAGATTTAGCACATTCAGATGTCAAAGGAGGCTTCTCTGAGGAAGCTTCCCTTGGTCTGAGATGTGGGTGAGTAAGAGTTGATGAGGAAGGAAGAGAATTCAGAGGGAGCCACAGATGCCGAGACCCTGTGGAAGGTGGAGAATGACAGGCAAAGAAGGGTTGAAATGGAACTCAGATCATAATGTGGAGAGTGGTGTGAGATGAGGTTGGGGAAATTTTTAGGGAGTCAGGATGATACAGTGATAGAACCATGTTAAGGAGGCTTTTCTTTTTTCTTCTTTTTCCTGAAAGCAGTGAGCAGTGATTGAAATGTTTTATGTAATGGACCATGTGACCCTCTTAACTGTTAGCAATCTGAGGCTCTTAGACCGCAGTTTTTCCCCAGGAGCCCTGGGATTCTGAGTTCCCATTGCAACCATTCTGAAGCCAAGCTGTAGTCTCACTGGCGGGACTCACCATAAGTATCAGAATATCTTGCCATCTCCAGTAGCCACATAATTCTTCTCCATAAAAGCAGGCACACTGGCAAACTCTAATAACTGCCAGGTCTAATTCTGAACAGCCGTTGCCCTTTAGACTTGCAAAGGGAGCCCCTTCTGCTCCGGAGGCTGCCCTGTCAGTCTCTGAACGGCATCCTATGAAACCAAGTGTTAGACAAAGCGCCGGCAAAAGATGCAAATAATAGCAGGGGGTAATAATATCTACACATAATACAATCTCTGAAAAGCAGGATCTGGAGCCCAGCAGATACTGCTGCATTGATGGCTGCATTTTATTCATACGCTACTGAATATGTCATTTCCCACAGTTAGGATGTCAGGCTGTGACCTGAATTTCCAAGCATGTTGCTTATACCATCAGCCATTAGCTTGGAGCAAGGTGAGAATTTAAGCAGCAAAGGAGGGCTTGCATATGCAGTGTTTTAGGTAAGGAAGGTGCCTTGGATTTTGGCCCAGCTGAGAAGAAGATGCCTTTCTTTTTTCATTAATATTGTAGGACCCAAGGTCAACTGGAAAAAAGCATGGAAAAAAATGAAATTATGGCTCTGCCTTAAACTGCAAGTAGATCTTTCAGGAGTGCTTTGCTGTACTTTTGGTAAGAGGTAGGGGCAACTACATTCTTTTCCAGAATCCTGCCTAGGAAATGGACATGAATTTTGAAAGCAAACAAAATTCGTTTTATCTTCAAATTTGAAAAGGCTAGACGTCCTATATTCCCCACTCTCTTCATTTTGAAACTGCTTACCTGGCCTTTGCTTTGCCCTGTGGCAAACAAGCCTCTTGAAGACCGAGGCTAGCTTGTGACACTAAGAAGTGAGCATGTAAACAGCTTAAATGCAGTGAGTGGATAAGTCTTTTTTAAAGAACTCAGTTTTGTCATCCAACCAAAAGACAAGCAGAATTTTCTGGACAACACTGAGAAGTGGTGAATCAATGATTCCCCTCCTCTACCACCCACCCCAATCAGAAGACCCACCTTCTCTTCACCTTCCACATTCTAAGCGTCCTTGTACTCTCTCATTCTCCTTACTCTCATCAAAACATTTCCTCAGATGCTTTTGCCCAATGATAGTACTTGGGGATTAAGAATATTTCATTCTTAAGAATTAAAACCATAATTCAAAAAGAGTCATGTACCAAAATGTTCATTGCAGCTCTATTTACAATAGCCCGGAGATGAAAACAACCTAAGTGTCCATCATCGGATGAATGGATAAAGAAGATGTGGCACATAGATACAATGGAATATTACTCAGCCATCAGAAGAAACAAAATTGAGTTATTTGTAGTGAGGTGGATGAACCTAGAGTCTGTCATACAGAGTGAAGTAAGTCAGAAAGAGAAAGACAAATCCCGTATGCTAACACATATATATGGAATTTAAGAAAAAAAATGTCATGAAGAACCTAGGGGTAAGACAGGAATAAAGACACAGACCTACTAGAGAATGGACTTGAGGATATGGTGGGGGTGGAAGGGTAAGCTATGACAAAGCAAGAGAGAGGCATGGACATATATACACTACCAGATGTAAGGTAGATAGCTAGTGGGAAGCAGCTGCATAGCACAGGGAGATCAGCTAGGTGCTTTGTGACCGCCTGGAGGGGTGGGATAGGGAGGGTGGGAGGCAGGGAGACGCAAGAGGGAAGAGATATGGGAACATATGTATAACTGATTCACTTTGTTATAAAGCAGAAACTAACACACCATTGTAAAGCAATTATACCCCAATAAAGATGTTTAAATATATATATATATATATATATATATATATATATACCCTCTCGGGCTTCCCTGGTGGCACAGTGGTTGAGAGTCCACCTGCAGATGCAGGGGACACGGGTTCGTGCCCCGGTCCGGGAGGATCCCACATGCCGCTGAGCGGCTGGGCCCGTGAGCCATGGCCGCTGAGCCTGCGCGTCCGGAGCCTGTGCTCCGCAACGGGAGCCACAACAGTGAGAGGCCCACGTACCGCAAAAACCAAACCAAACCAAAACAAAACAAAAGAATATACCCTCTCAAAGCAGCAGTGGGAACATGGCTTGTTTGCAGGTACAAGTTCTGGAATTTTAGTTATGCCCCTATTGAGCATCTACTATATACACGTAGAGCTGTCTTTTTTACTGTTGCCAGTTGGGCCTCATAATGGGCATATGATTTGTCGTGTTGCATCCTTTCTTTGCAGAATGAGTCCTTCCTATCCCAGAGCAATTGTGCTTAGTCTGTACGGTTTGGGTGGAGTTTCCCTCCCCCTCCCATCCCCCAGGAAAGGACCCGGGCCTGGCCAATCCCAGTAGGTATTCCAAAATCCTTTGCAGTGACTGGCTCAGGGATGAGCACGTGACAGTTGCTGACATTTAGAGATTCTTGATTCTCTTTGCAGCTTTCTGTGCCCTGTTGCAATAAGATTCACTTAATATAGTAATTAGCGTTCTCTTTTGTTCACAAACAAAATTGCAATTGAAAGTGGATGTGCATAAACAAATATTTCCTCATTTCCAGTGACTGATTCGGGAGGATTGTTGCTTACAAATGAAAACTTGACTCAGGTGAGGCTTCCTGGAATGCCACAGGGATTTAAAAGACAAGCCCAATCAATATAAGTTGCTTTAATACAAAAATACACTCTACCCTCCCATCCAAATTACACATTATTTGACCTAATGAAATTCGCACACATGCTATTTGTTTGTGGGGTTTTTTGCTTGTTTTTCTCAAAAAGACTTTTGCTGCTGACAAAACAACCCTGTAAACATCCCTCTTTGGAGTATAGAATCAACTCCCCTTCCACACCGTTTGGGTTATGGAAAACTGTTTATTAGCAAATCCACAATGCCACCATACAAGCAACATTTGTGATTTTTCTCTCCACTTTCAAATTAAAAGGAAAATTGCAACAGTCTACTTATTTTCAATAGTCCTTTCACATTCATTGCTTACCGGACATGATGGGGATAATAATTTAGGGGGAAATGCCTCAGAAATTAGCAAAGTGCTCATAGGTTAAAATGACTGGGCATGGCTGCTGTTGCCAGTTTTGATGTACAGCAAAATAGGCACTGTTTTTGTTTAGAGCAAAGCTTTGTTCCAATTCATGCAATTAACTGAAAACATCATAAGTGGAGGATTATCTATACTTAAATAGTGGGTTCGCCCTCTGGAAAACTTGGGATCAGAAGATTTTAAAACTAGTTAACAGATTTGGAGCAGTACTGGTATTCTAAGTTTGGTTTCATTTCCTGGAAAGACATTTGCTGTGGTGAAAAAAAGGGAAGAAACTTTTGTTGATGCCTCCGTGGGCAGACTGCTGAAGGAGAGATGTTGCATTGGGTAGATGTTATCTGCATGATTGCTAAAGCCCATCCAAGCCCATCCAGCTCTGAGAGTCTATGGGGCTGTGCATTTTCTTTTTACATCCGTGGCAAGCACCCTTGATTATAATTTGCCTTCTCACACAGCTTGCATTTAGGGAAAAGCTGTGCTGGACAGAGGACATGAGGGTATGGTCTTATTTGCAGCAAGTGTATAACATACTTGTTAAGAGTACAAACCCAGTAGTCGGAGGCACCTGGGTCCACATTCTGCCTCTGCTTTTTCACCAGCAGTGTGATCCTAAGCGGTGTCTACACTTCTGAGGCTCTGTTTTTTTAATCTATAAAATGAGGACAATAACGAATGTCTTCCTCACTCAGGTGTAATATGAGTAATGACATAATTCGTGTAAAGTATTTAGAACATACCTTGGAACATGATTCATTTACGCTTGTTATACTATTATTATAAATAAATGAGAAGGCATTCTAATTTAAATATTTCCTTTAAAAAATCTTTTCTAAGGAAAAATCTCAAACACAAAAGCAGAGAATTGTATAACGAAGCCCCAGGTACCCATGACCCATAAGCCATCAACTAATAATGGCCATTTTTGCTTTACTTATGTCCCCGCTTACACCCTTCCTTTGCCACCTACCACACGCAGCAAATTCCAAATATGAATAACTTCATCTGAGATATATATACTTCTTGATTAGAGAGAGTTTGCTTCTAAAAGACCAACCTTCTCTCACTGTGTTGTCAAGTAAGATCCTGGATCATCATAGTTAATTTTCCTAGGTTGACCTTTTCTAGAATGTGTTCCAAAGAACATTTTCCCACAGTGTGTTCATAGGTTTTATGTCAAAAGAACAGAGTTCTCTGGTCAAGTAAATTCTCAAATTGCTGAGTTAAAGAGTGCCATCTTGCTTTATTCTGGGTGCTTTTCAGAACATTGAATAGGCTCTTTCACCACAGTCTCTAAGAAGAGGAGACAATGTGAATCGAATCTTAATCCACTTAACTCTGCAACTACTTTTCCCAGAAGCACCTTGGGGAACAAGTGCTCAGGGACACACTTTGACCAGCACAGAACAAATACCACTTTGTAGCCAGATGGTCTTCTCCAGGTCACAAATTTGCATTTTCTTTGAATTTCTACAGTTTCCATTTGGTGAGTGCAACTGGAAGCCAAAATCTTGAGCTCTAGGACCACTGTCCCCACTACTAAAGGAGAAGTGGGTAGATTCTTCACTTATGTTGACGCACAGGGAAGAACCATTAAAATATACTGAGAAGTGACAGGAGCGTGAATAGAATTGAATTGAATGTGAGATACAAAGTCTTGACCGCCTCCCGAATCCTGAATTCCTAAGCAATAGCAGCTACATAAGAAAAACCCTGTGAACTCGAGGCTCTATATATTTACATAGTCATTGGACTTTAGCATTAGACGGAAATTTGTGTTTAATGACTTAAAGAAGGGGAAAAAATGGGAGACCTGGGAGATCTTGGAAAACTATTGAGCCCAGGTTCCCTCTAAGGAATGCCATCAAGAACACGCATAGCCTATTTTGTCATGGAACGACTCAGCTGTCATGTGTGCCTCTGGAAATCTTACTCTTCAACAGATACTGAGATGGAGCCCTTGGGAGAAAGGAGGAAGTTGTGAGGAGATGTGGTAGACATAACTGGAGTTCACCCATGTCCTGTTCTCCTCTCCTTCTGGGAACTTTAGAGATTGTGCTTCTCAACCCTCTTGCAGTTGAATAGAACAAGTTCACTAGTTCTGGCCAAAACAACCTGAGCTGTAGGCTGAGTTACTGAGAACATAATAGTTATTGTCAGGGTTTAGAGGTCATGGCAGGGAGGAGAGTGGGCATGACTCTAAAGAGGTGCACGAGGAAGAGCTCTTCCTTATGATGGAATAGTTCTGGATTTTTTTTTTTTTTTTTCGGTACGCGGGCCTCTCACCATTGTGGTCTCTCCCGCCGCGGAGCACAGGCTCCGGACGCGCAGGCCCAGTGGCCATGGCTCACGGGCCCAGCCGCTCAGCGGCATGTGGGATCCTCCCGGACCGGGGCACGAACCCGCGTCCTCTGCATCGGCAGGCGGACTCCCAACCTCCGCGCCACCAGGGAAGCCCTAGTTCTGGATTTTGATTGAAGTAGTGGTTACATGAATTTCCACATGTAATACAATGGCATGGACTGTACCCATATTGTACTAATGTCAATCTTCTGGGGTTTGATATTATACTATAGTTATATACGATATAGCAACCGGGAGAAACTGAATGAAGGGTGCATGGCACCTATCTTTGCAACTTCCTGTGAATCTATTATTTCAAAATAAAAGATTTAATAGAAAAAAGGAAATCCTGAGTTTTCTACCAAGACCCTTCAAGTTGGTGGGATGTAAACTCCAATGTCTGTTTCCCCACTTTTGGACAACAGCTAAACCTCTGCTCAGCTTTTACAGACGTCTAGCTGTTGAGTTTTACTCAACCCCTTGGCATCTTCCCCAGGTATCCAGGCCATTCATCGATTTGACGAGAGTTTGTATGCAGACCTGAGAGTTTCCCCTTTCTGCAGGTACCTCCTTTTCAAGATTGCCCCCTCAATTTCCAGTCCTTCTTGTAGCCCCAACGGACACCCCAGACCAGTAAGACTATGCTTTTCTGCTTGAATTCAAGCCACCCTGTAGTTCATAGAATGCAGAGTGCCCTCAGAGGAACTACCAAAGAAATGTAGATCTCACCCATTTTGGTTCCTTTCAAGGACTTCAAGGATTGAAACCCCTCCGAATTCTGTCTGCTTTTGTTCAATCTCTAGTGCCTTCAAATAATTATATACATATATATATATGCATATATTACTATCATATAAATATGTAAATATATATACATATATAGATATAAAACACAGAAAGCATAAAAGCAAATTACAAATTTTAATAGTATCCTATATCTTTAGAGTGTTTTACAGTTTACAAACCACTTTTCGTTTTATACATATCAATCTTGTGAGTTAAAAGGAATATTATTCCACAATATATAACTTTACACAAATTATCCTAGGTCTCCTCATTTTGTGACCATTCTTCTTCAGTATTTTATGAGCATTTCATCCTTTGTGTTCTCCATATACATTTTCGTTCTTGAGAGTTCTCTCATTTTCTGACTATTTTCACTCCACATGTCCCTATGGGTGTTATCACTCACTTTCATAATTTTAACTACCCCTTATGCACTACAAGTCCCAGATTTGCATCTCAAGCCATGACCTCTCACTGGACCCTGACTCATGTATCTAATTAAAATCTCTACTTGGATACACAATGTCTACTTTGGACACCTCAAAGAACATATTCAAAATGCACCAACACTATTATCTTCACCTAAGACCTGACTTTAATTCTGTATTTTCTGTTGCTTGGAATGGTACCACTCTTCTCAGCACTCAAGCTAGAACCATAAAAGTTGTCTCTCACCCTTCAGATTCAACTACCCATTAAGTCCCGCCAACCCTATACCTCATTTATTTCTTGAGTCCTACCTCTCCTCTCCATCCGGCCTCTGCCTTAGTTCAGCACCTCGGGATTTCACATCCAGAAGATTGCAATAGCCTCCTGACTGGTCTCCTCATTTCTGATCTTGCTATGGAATGGGCCAGGGGTTACAGGCCCAAGACAGCAGGCAGCAAGCTCGGACTGTGAGGTCAAAGAGGAACCATGGGGTAAGTGACTCTGGCAATGTGGATTTCCCCCAAATTAGAAACTTAGCGTCAGCAAAGATTAATATGCTCCTTTTCTTCTGGTCTTAGCAGACAGGTTTAGTGTTAAGGGTGCCTTGGGGAGATAGCAGGTAGGCAGACCACACCTCTGATGGCCCCTGTCTTCCCTGAAGTCAGAGAGTAGAGAATCAAATAGGTGTAAATAGAGGTGGATAAAGGGTTCAAGGGATTTCCTGTCTAACTCCAAGCCTCTGCCCTACGAATGGTAGGAAAGTAATAGGTGCAGCCCCAGAATTGTTCTCATCCACCAAAGGCATAAAGTGTGAGAGGAATAGTTTGGGCTCAGATTAGTTACCTAAGAATTCTCAGTGTCTATATGTGGTTCAAACACTTTTGGTTCATGTAAATGTTATTTAGTCATTTGTGTTCATCAAACTTCTTCAAATAATCCTGTTTAAGTGTTTGTCTTCTATTTCAAATAGTCCCAAGAATACAGTGTGTGTGTGTGTGTGTGTGTGTGTGTGTGTGTGTGTGTGTGTGTGGCGGGGGCAGAGGGAAATGCCAAATAACAATGCTCCATGCAACCAGTGTCTTAAAAAACTCCCATAACAAATAGAGCAGTTCCTTCACACTGCCACCCAGCTCCATGTAAAATGCAAATCTGACAAATCTGCTTAAAATATTTCAGTGACTCTTCATCACCTTTATTAAGCCCAGCATCCTTGATGGTCTGTAACTCCCCCATCCCCCAACATGACCTTGCTCCTCCTGTCTCTCAAGCCTTATCTAACTTTTTCCTAGGAATAAGAGTCCTTTCCCATAGTTAACCCCAAATGCTGCACTTGACTGGGGGCTTCATAGGCAAGTCTCCCTGATCCATTCCTGTGCCATCATTATCTAGTATGATGCATGACTCATGCAAGTGTTCAAGAGAGATTTTCTGAACAATTAATCAGGGATCAGCAAACATTTTCTGTAAAGGGCCAGAGAGTAAATATTTTTGGCTTTGCAGGCTTAAGGTCTCTGTTGCAACTACTCAGCTCTGCCATTGTAGCAAGAAAGTAGCCATAGTCACTCACACACACACACACACACACACACACACACACACACAGACACACAGACACACAGACACACAAAGGGCAAGGCTGTGTTCCACTAAAACTTTCTTTACAAAAACAGGTACTGAGCTGGATATAGCCTGCTGACTCCTGAATTAAAGGAATGCATGGATAAATATGCAAATTGGAACCACTTGATTTTGACTCTAAACCTTCCTTTCTAGGAAGGCAGACTTCCCCTGTCCCTCAGCACACCAATTCTTCATAACTTCCTAAAGCAAGGTCCAGGCCAAAGGAGGCTCCAAGTGGATGAAGGACAGGATCTGTTTATTTTCTCATTCAACAGCTTGAATGGAATCTTTTAGATACAGTGTCACTTGAAAGGGTAATAGTGGCAGCTCTCAAAAATTATTAAAGCTGAAATTTACTATCATGCGTATTAAAAACAAGAAAAAACCTTCCTGATGCTCAAGCCTGTGATGCATCGAAGCAAATACCCAGATTTTCCCAACAGAACAAATTCCCATGTAAAATGTATACAAAAGACAATAGAATGAAAAGGTGAGTTTAAGCATTGTTCAGGTATATGTATCGCAGTCATGACTAAGGCTTCTCTGAAGTCCCTGCGGGTGGCCGTGACTGTGATTAACTGAGTAATTGGAAAAGTTGGGCATTCAAAAGAAGGTTCAAGTACTAACTCTGACCCTTATTAGCAGTAGGACACCTCAAATTAAATATGCAACTCCTCAGGGCCTCAATTTTAATATCCATAAATGCGCATAACAATGTCCGTATTCCAGGGTTGTTTTAGGGATTACGGGAGATACCTATTTAAAGCCCGAGAACAGTGCAGGAAACACAGTTATTTGTGCCATGTGCTGTGCTGGGTGTTCTCACATGTCTTATCTCACGTGCCCTCTCATAGCACTGATCACTGCCCGACACTACCTTGTACTTTTATTTACTTACCTGTATACTTTTCCCACTAAAACGTACTATCCACAAGGGCAAGGACCAGCCCTCTTTTTGAACAAAGAGAAAACAGACTTCAGGCTCAGAGCCTTTGGCAGGCAACACCTTTCAGCTAGAGTTTAATGACGTAATGGTTTTCATTTACTTTTATTCCTTACTGTATTCTTTCACTTAGAAAAGCGATACGGAGTTTCTAGTCATGGTTCTAATAAAATTGCCCTTTGAAATTAAATTTATTTGATAAATCCAAATTTGTACATGAATTTATTTAGGTTTGTTTATTTAACAGTTCATTGATTTAAAGAAAAGTATTAAGTAAGTGGTAGTAAAGATGATATGCTCATGACAAAATATATAGATAGCTATTTCTCAAATAGCTAAAGTTGAGGGCTTGCTGGAGCATAAGTTTTCTGAGGTTTTTTCCGGGACTGTCACTATGATCTTGTGCTTTTATAAGGAATGATCTTATCATAAACACAATGATTCAGAGATATACTCCCGCCTTGGGAGACCAAGTTTTGGGTAAGAAAAGACAGTCTGTGACTAGCCCCTGGGCATATTCTCCCTAGCCCAAAGGGAAAGGCTCCAAGCTCTTGTTTTCTTACTTTTTCCCTTGTCTAACTTTGTTCTCCCAGCAAGTTTCTGGTTAGAAACTTTCTAGTCAGACACCAAACATCTTGGAGCCAGACACTACACAAATCAAAACAAAACAATAAGAGTGAGGCATGAAGAAGAAAACAAATGGCAATGGGAAGGGAGTCTGTCAAGATTTCTTCACTTTGCAAGGATCAAATCCCAGGCATGGGGACATCCGAAGGCAGGATTGCATCCCAACATGTGAGGACCCAGTGTTTCTTCATGTCTCCTCCTTTCCTGTTTCCCTTTCCCCAGCCGTTTCCCCCCCTTTTTCTTTTGCTTAAAGGAAGAAATCCAATGCATACTCTGATGAAATCTTTGGGTCTTGTTCAATTCATTTTCAATTACACCAGAGTAGGGTGGAGGGTTGAGGGAAAATACATGCCAATTTCCTCAGCACCATCTTGTTTTCAGTAAACTTCCTGAGTCATGATAGGAGCTGTCCTCATGACAAGATTTCACATTCTGAGAGGATGGTCTTTTACATCAATGCTTTTCGGACTTTAGTGAGAATGTGGATCACCTGGGGATCTTCTGAATCAGTAGCTCTGTGGGGGGAAGGGGGAGGCACAAGAGGGTCTGCATTCTAACTAGCTCCAGTACTGCTGGGGTTGCCTGTGATGCTGATCCATGGACCACAGTGTGAGTATGGAGCTTATATCATCACTGTCATCATACAACACAACATTTACAAGCATCTATCCACACTATGCTCTGACCTAGATGCCGAACTGACATTCATTTCCAAACCAGAAACAGTCTCCTATGTCCTAGGAAAAAATAGAAAGAAGAATAAGATTTTATTTCTGCCCTCAAGAAGCTTCCTGACCATGTCTAAGATCAAAGCCAAAGACATAAAATAGTACTATAATTATGATGTGAGAAAGCCCTTGTAACAAGGGCATAAAGTATATACCAAATTCAACTTAAAATGTATATACTAAAATTCTCTCTCTCTCTCTCGCCCACGAGTCTTAGAAATTAGAGTTACTTCTATTTTGTGCTTCTTTTTTATTTTTTTAAATATCTTTATTGGAGTATAATTGCTCTACAAGGGTGTGTCAGTTTCTGCTGTGTAACAAAGTGAATCAGCTATATGTATACTTATATCCCCATATTTCTAGATCGTGGGTAAGGGGAGCTAGCAAATAATTTAGACAGACCTTGTAAGGGCAAGAATGTAAAGCACTGAAAAAAAAATTTTAATTTAAATTACCCTCAAAAACCTCTTCTCTAGGATCTCCAAAAGGAGGCATCTCCTAAACGGCCGCTGAATTTGGTCACATCTTGAATCCTGTCCTCAATTTTGACGGGCCCCCCGTCCTTATGCATATGTGCGGTAGAAGGCCCAACACTAAGGCCCAATGTTATGCGCTGCCTTGACATCTGGAGCAATAAGGAGGCTCTGAGTGGCCTACCTGCAAGACCCCCTCCCCACTCTTCTCCCGCAAATGAGGGAGGTTCTCGAGCCAAATAACCCTCCTTATGGAGACGCAGTTCCCACTCATGCCTGGGTACTGGGTTTCAGTTCCCTTTCAGCCCACAGAATTATTCAAACCACATGCTCTCATGGGAAGCAGGGGTCTCCTCAACCTCTTGATACTGCAGAGCTTGCCTCGAAGCCCTGGTTCCCTGTGTTCCTGACTGCAACCCCTGTGTGCTCCCTCAGAGGGTGGGTGTCCTCTTCCCCAGGCTGTGAATGTAGGTGTGCTGTAAACTCCTGCTGACCTCATCGGCCACTCCCACAACCCTAGGGCGGGAATCCCTCCCTCAACAATGAAGTGAATAAGAGGCGATTAAAACAATATATGGTTTGGCTTTGAGTGGAATTTCAGTTTGATGCATGTACTGAATGGCAGGCAGGTAGAGTTTGCTGTGCATAACATGGATTTCAGGCGGCTCTGACCTTTTCTTTATTACCATCATTACCTCACAGGCATTCAGGCTTGTGCACGCTCTATTTAAAACTCTTTCGATTGGATATTGGATTTCTACTTCAGTAATCCTTCCACTTATACTGTTCATTGTCTAACACAAAAGTGGAAACATTTTAACCACCCATATATATTACAATTTGTCCTCAAATCAATTTGGATCGTGTTAAACTCAATACCATAAGCATTACTAAAATGCAAACATCATAGAAAAATGTTCATAGCAACGTTGCTCGTAATAGTCCCAAGCAGGAACATCCATCAAAACCCAATGTCTCAACTCAAGTGCCCATCAATAGTAGAGCAAATAAATAAACTAAGGTATATTTATACAGTGGAGTACATTTCAGCAACAAAAATAAACAAACCACAGCCACATGCACTACTTGGATAAATCTCACAAATAGAATATTGTATTAAAGAAACCCAACACCAGAGGACACATATGCACGATTACCTTATATAAAATTTTAAAAGAGTCAAACTAATCTGTGGTATTAGAAGTAATAATAGTGGCTAACTTTGGGGAAGAAGAAGGAGTTAATAATTTGGAGGAGAAATGAGGGAGGGATTATGGAGGTGCATTTAATGTTCAGTTTCTTGACCTGGGTCATGGTTTAATGGGTATGTTCACTTTGTAATAATACATGGTTCTGCACATCATTTTCTCTCTTTTCTGTATGTATGTTATATTTCAATAAAAAGATGGACTATATTAGCAGTTAAAAATCTATATCTTTTCATCCACTAGCAGTTATTTATTGTTTACTACATACTTAATGTGAGGATGAGGTTCCTGTGGTGAACAAGACAGGCATGGGTTCCTATAGTGCATTAGGATAAGAATTAGACACTAAAAATTAATGCTCTGGCTAGTAAGTGATAAACCCCACGAGAGATGTATATACAAACTGTCACAGGAGTTCACAGGAAGGAAGGATCATTTCCAGCTGGGGGAACCAGGGGAGGTTTCATGGAGGAGATAGCACTGCAGCTGGGCCATGAAGGGCAGATAAAATTTAGATAAGGAGACAGGGCAAAAGATAGTGGAGGGAGAGAAAATGGTACCAATGGGATGAGTCTAAGGTGGTAGATGGGGAGGTCAAACGCTTTAGGCTGACCAAAGCACAGGAATGTGGTAGGAAGTGATGGAGAAGGTAGATGGAGTTGAGTTCTGGAAGTCTCTCAGTGTCAGGCTAAAGAGGGCGGCTCCATCCTGCAGACTGTGGGGTTTTAATGAAGGAGAATTAAGCTTCAGGAGATAAGAATAGGCACAATATGGCCATCAGATCATAGATGGGAAAGCCAGCTACGAGGAAGCCAGGTAAGGGACTGTGGCTATAACCCAGAGCTCAGATGTTAAGTGCTTGAATCCACATGCCAAAAGGGTGACAGGGGAGGGGTTGATTAAGCAACTCAAAGGAGCAAATGTGTCAAAAGGGCCTGATGTTTTCATCCCAGCTCCACTACTTCACCGATGTGTACATGTGGGTAAATTGATTACTCTAAGCGTCAGTTTGTCCATCCGTAAAATGGGGCTAACGTAGGGTGGTGCTGAGGATTATGAATATGAATGAACATTAAGTACCTAGTACACAGCTCATAATAGAAACTTGATAAATGGTAGTGGTCGTTATAACTATTATGACCATCCCAGCCAGCCTTAACTCAATTTTCTTTGGGTTTGGTCTAAATTAGATTCCTTTCAGCCAGAGGTAAACACCAACTTTTAAGGGAGCAATCTCCTTGAAACAACTGAAGATCTTTTGAAATTCTTCCCAAACATAGCATATTTAAAAAATAAATAAACAGGGCTTCCCTGGTGGCGCAGTGGTTGAGAGTCCGCCTGCCGATGCAGGGGACACGGGTTCGTGCCCGGGTCCGGGAAGATCCCACATGCCGCGGAGCAGCTGGGCCCGTGAGCCATGGCCGCTGAGCCTGCGTGTCCGGAGCCTGTGCTCCGCAATGGGAGAGGCCACAACAGTGAGAGGCCTGCGTCCCGCAAATAAATAAACATCTGTGTATGTGTGCGTCGATGCCTCACACATTCCCAGCATTAACCAAAATATGATGCCTTTCTAGAAAATGATAACCATGATCGGCTCCTGAGCTGCACTGTTGATCATCGTCCCTCAAGTCTAAACACAGCTTCAAGGTCACGAGTCGCACCAATGATGGCTCATGACTGGAAGAGATGTTTTTTCATGAGGGCATTTTTATTTATTTATTTAACATCAGACACCACTCTGTCTGACTCAAAATGTGGTTAGTGTCTGTAACAAAATCTGTGTAAATAGGTCTCCCATGAGCCATTTGCCAAGATCCTCAGTAACTTCATGCATAATGGAAGCTTATGTAAGTGTGTGTTGTCTCAGGCGGGCGACTTTTCAGAGCTCCTGGAGGTTTCTCTTGTGATTTTTTTTGTTCTCTCTCCTTAGATGTTTGGGTTCTCTGAGCTGTCATCCCGCAGAGATCATTTCAATCCCAGACTGAAAAGCCAGTCCAAAAAAAAAAAGCAGAAAGCGAACATTTATTTTTCCCTTCAGAATTAATTTGTCTGACATGAAACTCACAAAATGGTTGTCAGAAAAACAGACTTAGTTTCACCACATAACGAAGAGTTGGCTGTGCTTTAAAAGGTATCTTGTGAAAATGAAAACTTTAGGCCAAAGGGGTGATTTCCACAAAATATATTCTGTTTACAGGAGTCTCTTATCTTACATTTAAGTCTTACTATACATATTTATGACATTTAGACTCAACTTTAGTTTCGTTTAAACTTGGGTTGAATTTGATATATTCTGTCTCTTATGTGGAGGCTATTTATCTGGTAACCTTATCAAACTAGAATATAAAGAGTAAGCATCCATCACGACTGGACACACAATTCTAACCAGCTTGGGTGTCTGGATTCCCATGTTAGAGAAGATTAGAAGCAAGAGTGAAGCTAGAATTAGATACTTTGACAATTGTAAGCAACGGTGGCTTGACAACCTGCCAGAGAGTGAAATAATACAGAATATCTAAAGCATAAAGCCATGAACACAAAACCAGTAGTTTGGAGCTATTAAATGTAGAGGCAAATCAACACCTACTGACCCTCGAATCACACTGAGAAATGTTTTGAATAGTCATCGTACATACATCACAAAGCCGCTGGACACTTAAAAATGCTTTTCATCCAAAATGTTTTAAACTGATTTCCACTGCTTGCAGGGATAATCTTCCGACATTTAAAATTCGAACTTATGTGTACAGGACTTATTCTTCAATGTCAATGGATAAAAGAGGTGTTAGTATATATTTATACAAATGACAGCAACTATCAGTGCACTTAGTTTAAAAATAAAAATATACTATGAGACCTATTAAAGAATTTTTCCTTTTAGGTCAATTTCCAATGTAGGCCCACACACTGGATTTCAAAAATGACCTCATGAGAGAGAGTGTTTCTTGGAAAATTGCTTGCAAAAGATGCTTTTTAGGAAAAAAAAAATGGCCAAGAGAATTTAAGGCTTCTTCACAATACGAATTAGGTATATTGAAGTCTCTGAAAAGTCCCACAGTAAGGTAACATTCTAATTTTGTTAGACCCTGCACTTCATAACTCATTCAACCAGTGAATCTTTTTTTAATGTAAAAATTATTCTTATTTTACCGTATTCATCTTCCATCAATTGCTCTTTTGGAAATACTGGTCTCTGGCAATGGTTCCCATAGCAGTCAAAGGTCCAGCAGGAAACAGATGATACATTCCAAAGGGTTTAACTGAAGTGAGTTTAATAAAGGGACTATTCTGAGGGATGTGGTCAGAGGTAAGAGAACCAGCAAGAATCCAGGTGTCAGCAATGATGGGAAGCTGTCGTCATCCCACGGGAGGGTGCAAGTGTTACCAAAATGTAGGGAGGGCTGAGGCGGTGGAAGGCGAGCTGGTCCCAGTAGCTGTGGCCAGTGGTGTGCTTCCTGGTAAATGTTTAACAACCTGCTTTTCAGGGAGAAAAAAGCCTGTTTGTAATGTTTGCTGATTTTCATGGTGCAAATCCTCCTGCCATGGCCCATTTCAAGCTACCAACGTGAAGTCAGTGAACGTGGAGTGGCAAGAGATGCAGAAGACACACCTTTACCTAGGATTTCCATCACACAAACACAATAGATGTAAGTAACCTCAAGAGCATCCATAATAGTACAATGACACGAAGCCATGGGTTTTGAGTATTTATTATTTTTAATACAATTTATTTCATTGTAAATGCATATACTTTATTTTTGTTACTGGCTATGTTGAACGACTAGATCACAAAACTACTGAAAATTTAACAAGCCAGCAACAGCAAACTGTTGGCTATAACCGTACATGGAATGGTCACTATCAAAACCAGAACCATGGGGAGGGGTCCTGGGACAAGACACTGGGCTCTCTGATGTCTAAGCAGGGAGCTGAGGGAACTCTGCCTCCGTGAGAGGATCCGGTCTACAGGGGCCAGTCCCAGGGCACAGGACGGGGCAGCAGAGGGCACAGAATGGAGCTGGGGCATGGAGGCAAATGCAGAATAATAAGTGGATTCCTAAATGCGTATGTTTGAGACTCATATACTGGTTGGATGAGTACCTTGAAAAGTACAGGTTGAAGCAAAAATCACTAGATATCTATACATGTTTAATGCTGCTCAGGTGATCCTGATACACAACTAGATTTAGAAAAAGGTATTACACGAATATGGGTCTCAGTATTAACGATGCACAACTGACACAATTGCCTGTTTTTCTCTTTCTTTGAACTCAGCTGTTCTTCACTGACTTGTCCATTTGAGAAAACATCCTCCTAGATTATCTTACCATATCAGGGGTAGTTTTAGGGTTCTAGGTGATTCAGGTAGGAGCGGTACCATAGCCAGAAGCCCAAAGGTTAGAGTGAGGACTGAGGGGAGCTACATAGAGCATCAGGACCCCACCTAAACAGTAAGCAGGGTACAGTGGTCCCCCGGAGCTAAGGAAACAGAGATCAGAAGTTGGGGCAGTTGAAGTGGCTAGAATCTGCAGGACAGGTGTCTTAGCTCGGCGGTCATAACAAAATACCAGAGACTGAAGGGCTTCAACAACAGGAACTGATTTCTCGCAGCTCTAGGAGCTGGAGGTCCAACATCAAGGGACTGGTCGGTTTGGTTTCCCAGTGAGGTCTCTCTTCCTGACTTGTAGACATGGTAGGGAGAGAACACTGCTCTCCCACAATCCATTCTGCAGAGCTTGTAAACCACAGCTTGACTGTGTCCATTCAACAGATATTTCATGAAGACCTACCAAATGCTGGTCACTCTTTGACTCTTCTGCTTAAAATTTTTAAGTGGGTTCTTGTTATTGATGAAGTCCAATGTCTTTGGTACATCCAAGACTACCTCAGATCTGATGCCACTCTCCTTTCTTGTGTTGTCCTTCACCATCACTCCCCTGACTTAAGTCACCTGCTGAGAGCTAGTGGTGCTCTGAAGTTGGGTTATCAATCTGAGCTCCATCACTTACATGGTCATGTGACTTTGGACATGTTTCTTAGCCCCTCAAAGCCACGGTTTCCCTATCTATAATAAAAAGTAATAGTAGAATCTATCTCCTAGGGTTGACTTGAAGATCAAAACTAATCTTGTTCATAAATTACTTAGCCCCGTGCCTGACACATAGGGAAAGTTTATTTTATGATAGCTTTTATCATAATTAACCATGTGGGGCTCCATGAAGGACAGTTAGAGACAGGTAAGTACCTGCCTGTACCCCAACTGTTTTTCAGTACAGCTGAATAACTCAATGCCACTTCAAAACCAATACTCTTTAAATGTTTGTTCAATATTCATTTAGAGGAGACTTTGAGTTCTGCATAGTCTCAGGAGGATGTCTGGTGTTCCTGTCCTGTATATATCTCCCTCAAAAAGGAAATACCCTGCAGCTATCAGCCCCACTCTCCTTAGAAGGCAGTTTATCATCTCTCTAGAACTGAAATTCTCCCTTGGGGATAACTCATTGCCATCCCACTCAACCCAATCATCCTAGGTCCCAGGGCTTTATGAGTTCCTTGGCAAGGGACAGATACAGAGGAATGTACGAGCAGCCTACAGCCAAGTCAGCATTAATGTTCCATCAAGGGGAGCAGGGAGGAGGGCTCCAAAAATCCTTTTCATAAGGCAAATAACCAATGACAACTTTCTTTTACCATATTTGGAATGTAAAATGACAAATTCTTCCTAATTTTTAGAGAAATGCATAAATCAAGCAAGTATGTGTAATAAGGTATTTTCAGACCTTAAATGTTTGCTCTTATGGTGGATATGCAGCTAATGTTTTGGAAGGTCTAACTGTACCTTGCCTAAGAACGACAACAGTAGTAATAGCCTATCAACGGCAGAGTCAGAGTCTACAACCCCACCTCTGGAATGTTCCTGAGGATCTTCCATAAAAAGATGCCCAGGCTATTTCACAGCCCAGGCCTTTGCTCTGCTGCGTCCTCTGTCTACTATATTCTTCCGTGTTCTATCTGTATTAGTTTCCTAGGGCTACCATAACAAATTGCCACAAGCTTGCACGGTTTAAAACAACAGAATTTACTGTCTCACAGTTCTGGAGCCTAGAAGTCCAAAGTTAAGGTTCTGGTGGGGTTAGGTCCTTCTGGAGGCTCTGAGGCTCTGAGAATCCGTACCATGCCTCTTTCCTAGTTTCTGGTGGTTGCCAGCAATCCTCAGCTTTCTTTGACTAGCAAATGTGTCACTCCCGTCTCTGCCTCTGTGTCACATGGCATCCTCCCTGTGTGCTTCTGTGTCCAAACTTCTCTCTTCTTATAAAGACACCAGTCATTGGCTTGGGGTCCACCCTCATTCAGTATGACTTCACTTCAAGTTGATTTTTTTTCGGCAAATACCCTGTAAGAGCACATTCACAGGTACTGGGGCTTAGAGCCAGAACCTGCCTTTTAGGGAAACAATTCAACTCACAACAACCTCCATCTGGCAAACATCTACCTATCTTCAGGACTCAGCTTAATTGTGTCAGAAACTATGGTCTGAACATAATTATTTTAGATACCTGTGCCTCCTTGGTCCCCAAACTGCTTTTTTCTACTGTTGTTCCTGCATCTTTTTTTGTTTGCTTCTTTGTTTGTTTTTTGGCCATACCGCGCAGCTTGTGGGATCTTAGTTCCCCGACCAGGGCCCGGCATTGAAAGCGTAGAGTCCTAATCCCTGGACCACCAGGGGATTCCCTGTTCCTACATCTTGATGGCCAAGTCGGTTATTTCTTTTCCTGTGTTTTCAGTTTAGTATCTTAAGAGTTATATAGGTTTAAAGGTTTTGTAGATTCTGAATACGTACGTTTTCAATCTATTATTTTAACTTGAGCCTTAGTCTCCTATAATTGCATAACAGGTATCTGGGATTGTAATATACTTACATACGTTAGCCCAGAAGGTATTTAAGCACTGACATTCTGAGATTTTGATTAAATAATTAGGCTTGAATTAAAAATATGTATAGGGAGAGGGGAGATGGGGAGTTATTGTTTAATGAGTACAGAGTTTCATCTGGGGATGATAAAAAGTTCTGGAGATGGATAGTAGTGATGGTTGTACAACAATGTGAATGTACTTCATGATACTGAAATGTGCACTTAAAAATGGTTAAATGGTAAATTTGCTTTTTAAAAAATTAGCTTAGGGGCTTCCCTGGTGGCGCAGTGGTTGAGGGTACGCCTGCCGATGTAGGGGACGCGGGTTCGTGCCCCGGTCCGGGAGGATCCCACGTGCAGCGGAGCGCCTGGACCCGTGAGCCGTGGCCGCTGCGCCTGCGCGTCCGGAGCCTGTGCTCTGCAAGGGGAGGGGCCACAGCAGGGAGAGACCCGCGTACCGCAAAAAAAAAAATAGCTTAATGATACCCTCACAGACGAGGCTCCTAATCCTCTCCTCCCTGATAGAATTGGTTACTCTCTTTTTGTGTTCCCTCTAATCCACTGTTCAATTTTCTGTCACCCGAATCCTATAACTCTCTTTGTCCCTGTCAAAATACTCAAGCATCAAAAAATATTTAAGCATCAATATTAAGAGCTTCCTTCTTCCTCTCTCCCCCTCCTTGTCCCACTCCATTCTTCTTAAAAGGCATCTGTATTCGTATTGTAAGTCATTTTGTGCTGGTCAAGGTAATGGGTACAGTAGCAAAATTGACAAGAGTCTGTAGGAGGGGGCTAAATTGATTTACATGAGAAATGGAATGAATCACTCTCAAAGGAAGATAATATATCCAAAAATCAAAAGGAAGATGGGGGGGATCTGAATGCCCCTTGAGATCCAACACACGTCGTATATCTTTCTGAATCACTAGTGAATAACACAGTCCCTGGATCTTGGTAGGTAATTCCTGAATAAAGACTTCAATTTCACAATTTGGGGAACTATTGAAAGATTTTAAAGGTGTGAAAGTGGAGACACAAGACGATTTGTGCTTTAAAAAGATCACTGTTGCAGAAGTCTGGTATTTGTAGAGATATATCCTAAGGATCTAGAACTCTGATTCCTTGCATCTTTCACAAACAAGGTTTTGTTTCAATATCAATTATTTCACCTTTCTGGAGTTCTGAATCTTTAATGAGAAAAATATCAGACAAACCCAAATTCAGGGACAGTCTATAAAATACTTGACCAATACTCCTTAAAACTATCAAAGTCATAAGAAAACAAGGAAAGTTTGAGAAAACTGTCAGAGATTAGAGGAAGCTAAGAAGACAATGACTGTAAGTAATGTGATATCTTGGGTAGAACCCTGGAACAAAAATGAACATCAGGGAAAAACTAGTGAAATCTGAATAAACGTGAAGCTTAGTTAACAGTAATGCACCAACGCTGGTTCCTTAGTAGTGACAAACAGTAATGCACCAACGCTGGTTCCACAGCAAAGTAAAATGTTAACAGTAGGGGAAACTGGGTGAGGGGTATATGAGAACCCTCTGTAACTACCTTTACATTTTGTAAATCTGAAAGTATTCTAAAATTTTAAAGTTTATTTTTAAAAATTTAGGGAAAGACCATTCTATTTTACTCTGTATAAATAAAACTCCACTTTCCTGTCTTATTAAATGCTCTAGAATACTTGACCCTTTATTTAATATTGGAGAATCTTACCTCAAACTCAGGGTCATCATTCTGACTCACGTTGTAGGATCACTTTATAGGATCACATAATTATGGTATGATGCAGAGATCTCTAAATTCTTGAATTTCAAAGACCAGCAAAAGTTCAGATAAAATCTAGGAATCTATCCGTGTTGCATTGTTATTTGTTTCTTCAAATAAGTAAAGTAACTTTTTAGAAAAACCACGATTCTATTATCAGCAACACATTGTAAAAGGATCGTTTTAACACCCCAAAACGGCAGAATGAAAATAAGAATAAAGAAAGCCCTTTTACTTTTTTAGAGTGTGAGGATTTTCTGCATCCTGCCACATGTGACAACATGGATGAACCTTGAGGACATTATGCTAAGTGAAATAAGCCAATCACAGGAGATCAAATATATTGATATAAGGTATTTAAAATAGTCAGACTCATAGAAACTGAAAGTAGAATGGTGGTTGCCAGATGCTGGGAGGAGGGGGAAATGGGCAGTTGCTGTTCAATGAGTATACAGTGTCAGTGTGCAAGGTGAATAAGTTCTAGATTCCTCCTGTACAACACTGTACCTATAGTCAACAGTACTGTAATTAAAATTTTGTTAAGAGGGTAGAGCTCATGTTAAGTGTCCTTACCACAATAAAAAAATGATAAAGAAATAAAAACCCCTTTTAACTGAATATTTTTCTAATGGAAAACTTCTACTTTTTTTTTTTTTTTTTGGCCATATCTTGTGGCATGTAGAATCTTAGTACCCAGACCAGTGCCCGTCTGCTTAGGGAGCGTGGAGTCTTAACCACTGGACTGCCAGGGAAGTCCTGGTCCTTATTTTTCTTAGTTTGCTGCAGACTGGACAAAACTGTTTCTTAGATGTAGACCAGCATTTGGGAACTGCTGGGATAAAGGATGTGACTGAATCTGTACTAGCCCCAGGAAGTCACTGGAAGGGCTCTCTGTTTTGTTTTGTTTTTAATAAATTACTGATATGGGTTTGTTTCCCAATGATTCAGCTCTTTTTTCATTATTTTTTAAAAAAGAGAGATTTTTTTGCAGCCAATAAATGTGCAATTTTCTACTTAGGACATTAAGATCAGAATTCACTGCTGGCTTTACAATTTGCCAATTGTAAGACCTTGATCAATTTGCTTAATCTCTTTAACCCCCTCTTTTTCTCCCTCTGCAAAGTGGGGATCATTGTGCTGTGTAGGCAACCTCGAAGATGGCCCCCAATGGTCCCAGTTCCTGGTATCCTTGCCCTTGTGTAATCCATGCCCCTGGACCGTGGGCTGGACCCAGTGATTCACTTCTAACGAACAGACTATGGTGAAAGTACGGAGAGGTCACTTCCAAGATTAGGTTACAAAGAGACCATGAGAGCTCCCTCTCTCCACTTTCTTGCTGAATCACTGGGAGATAAGTTAGCTGCCATGTTGGGAGCTGCTTGTGGAGAGGACACCATGGCAATCCACTGAGGGAGACCTCAGCTAGGTGAGGAACTGAAGCCTGTCAACAGCCACGTGAGTGAGGTGGGAAGCAGGTCCTCCCCTGCCTTGGATGAAACCACAGCCAAGACCAACAGCAGAACTGCAGCCTCTAGAGAGACCTTGATCCAGAGGTACTCAGTGAAGCCATACCCAGAGTCCTGACCCGCAGAAAGTGTGAGATCATGAATATTTGTTGTTTTAAGCTGCTCAGTGTTGGGGTAATGTGTATATGGCAATAGGTACTAATACAAATGCCTACCTTGCAAAATTGTGAAGAATGATTGAGAAAATGTGCTTAATTAGATTACCTATGCTAATGAGCTAAAACATGTAAAACAAGAAGACAAAGCCTAACTCATAAAAGGCAGCCTATAAATGTTAGTTCCCTCCTCCATTCTCCTCTAAAATGAGAACAATCACACCTGCTCTGTTGTGAAAATGTTTTGAAAACTGTAATGTACTATGGAATTATAATACATGTAATAACGAAAATGTTTTGAAAACTGTAATGTACTGTGGAATTATAATACATGTAATAATGTAAGGTATTATTGTAATAGGAAAGAAAACATTGTTACTTTAAAAGCTGTTGGCAGTTTATACTGGTTGGCCCAGAAGGAGGGCAAAATTCTTAAGAAGAAGCTAGCTTTTTTGTTTGGGAGGAGGAGACCCTAAATAAGCAGGTATGATTATAAGAAAGAAAGGAATTCAATGAAAGCTGGAATTCAAAACAGGAGGTGACCCTGATAATGCGAGATGTCCTGGGAAGCTTCAGCAATCTTGGAGAAGGTGTGGTTTTTCCATAATACACGAGATGGGGTCACATACTATTTAATGTGTATGTTCAAAGAAAGCATTTCTCTAAAAAGGTGGAAGGCTTGGAGGTCCACGGGTAGGAAATACATAGATCACACGACATGTACAGGACTGAAATTTGACCCCAGAATAAAGCTTATACTTGAGCTAGGGGGCAGAATAAAGGTATAAAGTAAATTATTATAGAAACACTCAAGGAAAAAGCTCTTTCTCAAAGCATGGAGGACAATCAGGTTTCTCATAAATGTTTTTCCACTACCTCTTATTTTATTTATTCTTATTAATTCTTATTCTTATTAAGTAATCTTGTTAA
The DNA here is from genome assembly GCF_008692025.1 of Phocoena sinus. Lineage (NCBI taxonomy): Eukaryota > Metazoa > Chordata > Mammalia > Artiodactyla > Phocoenidae > Phocoena > Phocoena sinus. The sequence goes on from NC_045767.1 coordinate 75,585,701, forward strand.
TCTCATTAATTTAAGAGATACAAAGAAGATGTGTTATTTATTAACCAAGGAACTGAGTCAACAGTAAGTTAAAATTTCCCACAAATTATGTTGTTTTAATAAACCCTTGAAGGCTTCCCTGGTGGCCCAGTGGTTGAGAGTCCACCTGCCGATGCAGGGGACACAGGTTCGTGCCCCGGTCTGGGAAGATCCCACATGCCGCGGAGCGACTGGGCCCGTGAGCCATGGCTGCTGAGCCTGCGCGTCCAGAGCCTGTGCTCCGCAACGGGAGAGGCCACAACAGTGAGAGGCCCGCGTACCGCAAAAAAAAAAAAAAAACCTTGTGATTCCTTGGGTATTCTCCTTTTTCTCTTTTTCTTTTTTTGGTATTATTTTTTTTTTTAAATAGAAAACTAAGAATCCAGAGTAGTTCAGAGAATAATCCACCTGTACCCAGCTTGGGCATTGTACTTGCAGTTGTGGCTGTGTCTCTCCTTTATTTCAGTCTTTCATAAGCCACAGGACAAAGTCTAAGCTGCCTGGTGCAACATTCAACGTCCTTCACCATCGGCCTTAGGAACATCTCTCCAACCTCACTTCCCACCCAATCCTTACCCCCGCTACCACATATGCCACTAACACCAAACTGCCTGATTTCTAGAACTCACCTGCTGTTCAGACTTCTCTGCCTATAGTCCACCACCTACTTCATTCTTAAGAACCCAACTCATAGGTCACCTCCACCGGGAAGCATCCTCCATCCCCCATCAGTCCTTCCTCCCAGCCCCTTCTGTCCTGGGCATCTGTTTCCATAACTGCATTATGGTTAAGCGTGTGGGCTGCCTAGAGCCACCGCTCACTAGCTGTGTGAAATTGAACCAGTTATTTAACTCCTGTGTCCCTCAGACTCCTCATTTGTAAAATGAGGACAATAATAGTGCCCATGATGTAGATGTATTGTGAGGATTAAATGGGTTAATCCTTGTAAAGCATTTACAGCAGTGCCTGGTACATAGTAAGTGCTCAATTTTCATTATTTTATTATAATTATTAATTTGCTTATCTTTCTTTTTGCTTATTTGATTCTGAGCTCCTTGGAATTAAGGACAACACAATGTCCAACACATAACAGAAACTGAAGACTATACATTTAATGCTAATGAAAATCGTGTGTGTGCACGCATGTGTATTTTTAAATAGAAACTCCTGTAGCTGTGGATTCCTTGGTGAATTACTTAATAATGCCCAGATTTTGCAAACATGAACTAAATTTGATTTTGTATATTCCATGAGCATCTATTGATAATGATAATAAAATCCTATTTTTGTTTAAAGATAAGCCCCCAAACACTATCCTTGTAGCCCATGGAGAAGCAAACAAGGTACTCCTTGTATTTTCCTCCATGTAAACAAAACACCAAATTTAATTTGCATCTGCATTAAGAAGTTCTTTTTTTTTTTTTTAAAGATTTTCATTAAAAGCAGAATATGACATTTGGGAAGGATAATTAAATGCATCTGAAGCCCAAGAGATAATAAGAGATGAAAATTTTGTAATCAAATCAGTCTAGTTGAATTCCCTCCCCCTCTTTCTAAGTTCAAAAATGACTGTCCTTGGAAGACAGAGTGGGCTCTTCATTTAGAGCATCGCTGGAGGCTTGCAGTGTTCCTGGGAGTCTCCACTCCCTCTTGATGCATGAGGTAGACATTGTTATAGAATTGACCTTGACCCCTAGGAGTAAAGACAGGATTAGGAATATATGATTTCCACCCCCAATTTTTCCTCCACGCCTCCTCACTTCTATCTTAGAGAAACACTCTGGGTTTTCTCCCTCCCTCACTCCCTTTTTCCTTCTTCCCATCTTACCTTCCTCCTTCTCTTTTTCCCATTCTTCCTTTCTTTCTCCCATTCTTCCTTTCTTTCTCCCTTTTTTTTTCCCGACTACTTCTGGAAGAGACTGTTCTGGAAAATCGTTGAACCAGCTAATGGAATGACAGCGTTGCTTAATGGAGGTGTGAAGCCCACAAGCATCCCCAGGAGAGAAGGCCAACCCCCTCCGCTGTCCCTGGCGAACTTCCTCCTCTGTTGGTACCTGTCCCCTCCCACCCCAAGTCAACAATGTCTCCTCACTGGACCCTTCCCTGCTGTTGCCAAAAGGGCTCGTAGCTTCCCAATCTGTAAAAAAAAAAAAAAAACTTTCAATTGCTTTTTTTGCCTCTTCAAACTACCATAGCACTTTTTCTTCTTTTGGAGGCAAATTTCTTGAATATGTCACATACTGCTTTTGTCTTCCTCACTACCTGTTTAGTCCATAACTCCCTAAAATTCACTGCTCTACTAAAACATCTGTCTAGAACAGCTGTTCTTCCATTTTGGGGAGCATTCAATACCCTTTGGAAATCTGGTGGAAGTATAGACCATCTTATCAGGACAAAAAATGTAATTTTTTAAATGTTTATTCCTTTTATTTTATTTTTAAATTTATTTATTTATTTATTTATGGCTGCGTTGGGTCTTCGTTGCGGTGTGCAGGCTTCTCATTGCGGTCGTTTCTCTTGTCGCGGAGCGCAGGCTGTAGGTGCGCGGGCTTCAGTAGTTGTGCCTCGCCAGCTCAGTAGTTGTGGCTTGCAGGCTCTAGAGCACAGGCTCAGTAGTTGTGGAGCATGGGCTTAGTTGCTCCGCGGCATGTGGGATCTTCCCAAACCAGGGCTCTAACCCGTGTCCCCTGCATTGGCTGGTGGATTCTTAACCACTGCGCCACCAGGGAAGCCCCAAAAATGTATTTTTTTACAACAAAATTTTGCATGTAACTTGAGAGATTAATAAACTTCCTGAAGTTTATTCAGGGGAGCCCTTAAGGACCAAAGATTTAGACTCTTTGCTCTAACAGGTCACATTAATCTTTTAATCATCTTCCTTTTCATTCTGGAAAGGGTTAGGGGAAGAGCAAGTACTTTGGGTTCAAACTAAGAGTTGGATTCAAATCCTTCCACTTACTAACGGAATGACCTTGGCCAGGTTACACAGTGTCTCTGACCTTCGATTTCCTAACCTGTAAAATGAGGATGATAATATCCATCTCAAAATTTGTCGTGGGTATTCCATGTAACAACATGTGAAAAACATAGTTTACACCTGTGAGGCACTCAATAAATAAAACTTCTCATTCCTCCTTCAAGAGCCTTATTATGGTGCTTTCTTTCCAGCCTTCTGACTGTCCTTCTTTGTGTCATGCATTGGCTCCACTTTGCCCTGCTGCCCAATCATATTAGATGCTTCCCAAGATCTAGCCATGACCCACCTTACACTCCCACTCTTTTCCTCACTCTCAGTCCTTCGCGTCTTACCTGACCAAATCTCTGCTGCCTGTCTTCCAACCTCCAGCTCTAACTGCAGTGGCATATTTAACTGCGTACCATCTCCTGAAACCCAGTGTCAAGCCAAACTCTCCTCTTCCTTCCAAGATGGCTTCCTCTCTTTGGACTTTTCTGTATTTTTCCATCATTCTCCCAGTCACCCAGACCTCCAGGATCCTCAGCGTGATCTCTACCTCCAACTTCTGGCTCACTTCATATATTAATACAATCAGGCACGAGACTCCCTTCTCGTTATCTTTTGTAGCCATCGCTTTCTTTTCTTTTCTACTGCCACTGTCACCTCACCCTAGAGCTTCACCGCCAGCCTCTCCCTGGTCACTCCTCCTTCCAATCCATCCTAAACAGCACTTTATGTTCTACTTCACCACTGCTTTGTTACCAGCTCCCTGTTGCCTATTGCTCTGAACTCAACTCCTTGATTAGCGAAATTGACCTCAAGCTTTATTAACGTGTTTATGTTCAAGTACTTTTAGAAATAGATACATTTATTCTGTGGAAATACTGATAAAAAACAGAAATCAATTTTAAAAGAGACAATTAAAATAAGTCCATTTAACAACTAACTAATGTCTCTAAAACAATGAAAATAAAATTCTGGTTCTTTGAAAAATTTTAATCACAGACACATATTGTGGTTTGCAGACACTCAGAAGGATGCCAGGTGACATATATATAAAGAAGGACAAACACATAGCCCAATACACCAAACCACTCTCCAGATTAGAACATGTGTTTGGAGGATATTGGAGGAAAAATCTGATTTGAGGCCATTGGCTACTCAGGGAGTGGTACTTCCCTACACAAGGAGAGTTCTGACTTGAAACCTGTGTGCATTCAAAGAGGCACCAAAGAAAGTAGGGGAGTGGAGGGTTTGAATTAATATGGAAATCTAAGCACCCGTTCATGCATTTCATAAAATCTGGGAAGTGCAGCCGTGCTGTTTCTCCTGCAGACCTGACCCAGGTTCTACGACCTCCACGTGACCTTCATGACCACCCAAACGTCTCTGAACTCATAGTAGTTATTAGCTAACCCAGAGACTTCCAAACTTTCCCTGTTCACGGCATCTTGTGTCTCCCAGTTTTTTTTTTGTGGTGTTCCTTGGTCAAAAGAAATACCTAATAGTCTTCATTATTTAGTAGTTATATCCAAAAAATCACGTCCTAACAACTTAGCAGCTGTTTGAAAGAAATAGTGCATACAAACCGAGAGAAAACTGCTCTTTGAAATTTTACTCTTACATAACCATAATTACTTACCATTGTATATACGTGCCTATTGGGCACTGTACAACTTCTCAAACCTTGAAATCAGATCAGACACCGCTGCTCTCTTTGCCTGTTTCACATGGATTTTTGTGCTGTACTTACATTTTTTTATCACAGTACAGTTACGGTGAGAGTCCAGCTTTGCCAAGATATAAGATCAGAGGGATGTAGCATGATCTAATGTTGAAACAATGAACTACTAGTAACTCATATGATGAGCATTACTGTGTTTTTAATTTTTTTCATAAAAATTCAGTGGTGTCCCTGCAAATTCACTGCAGCACCCTGGAGTGCCTCGGTGTACAGTTTGGAGATCTTAAACATAAATCCAGGCTACTCAAAATTTGGTCATGAGGCTTCAGCCTTGGCATTAAGTGGGAACTTATTCCCACCGCCCCCAACCTACAGAATCAGAATGTGCATTTAACAAGATGCCTAAGAGATTTGTGTGCATATAATGGTTTGAGAAGCACAGTTATACACCATTATCGATCCTCAGATCATATCCCGCTAGTCTGAGATGTCCTATATTATTATTTAATATGCTGTTATTTAATCTTTTCTGCACAACTTTCCCAGGTGGATAGTTAGCTAGATGGAGGGCAGAGATGTCATTATGTCTTGCGATGCCCCCCAGGGTCCAGCGTGGAGTACCTTGCATGGAGTAAGGGGCTCCAATATCTGCTGGACGAATGGACCCAATCTCTAGCGCTCCCAGACATCCTAGGTGGAGTCACTTATGCAACAAAATTATTGACAAAGCCAGGTCCCAAAGATACCAACAACTTTCTTAGCAGATGTAGAATGAATTACGGCATTTTAGGATCTTGGGCTTGGTATGGTAATTCTTTAAAAATGGACATATCTCATCATTTGGGTCATGGCAAAAAGAGAATTATTGCCTCCTATTCAGACTGATAGGGAATATAATTATGCTGTAGGGCTATGTAGCGCCAAACTACAGTGACATGACTATATTAAAGTGAAGGCAGAAGAGAAATTGTTAAAAGTTAGGTAGGCTGCCATAAGAAGGAATGAGATTGGGTCATTTGTAGAGATGTGGATGGACCTACAAATGTGGAGACTGTCATACAGAGTGAAGTAAGTCAGAAAGAGAAAAACAAATATCGTATATTAACATGTATATGTGGCATCTAGAAAGATGGTAAGATGAACCTGTTTGCAAGGCAGAAATAGAGACACAGATGTAGAGAACAAACATATGGACACCAAGCGGGGAAGGGGGGGTGGGATGAACTGGGAATTGGGATTGACATATATACACTAATATGTATAAAATAACTAATGAGAACCTACTGTATAGCACAGGCAACTCTACTTAATGCTCTCTGGTGACCTAAATGAGAAGGAAATCCAAAAATGAGGGGATATATGTCTACATACAGCAGAAACTAACACAACGTTGTGAAGCCACTACACCCCAATAAGAATTTTTTTAAAAAGCTTAGGTAGGCTGCACTTCCTGAAAACATAATGCTCTAAATGTTCCAAAGTAATACTGCCATTTATTAATTGTACTCACAAATCATTTGAATGCCAAAATCTGCATGCGTGCAAAATGTCATGGAAAGTGGATTCGATTCTGTTTAAAACAGCTGTCTCCACTACAGCCAAATTGAATGTCCCAAGCTCTTGCGAATAAATTTGAAAGGGAAAGAAAGCAGAAAGGAGTGTTTGCTTTGTCAGAGGGTTCAGGTTTGTCTCAATGCCCCTAGCTACTCTCTACTTTGATTTTTCCTTCAGAGATATTTCTCCCATCGAATGCCCATTGACTCATTGAGACAAAGCACCATGCTGGTGGATGCAAGGTCACTCTGATCTCTCTGCAGCCAACCTGAATCAGTCTCATAACCACGAACCACTTTTCTCACCCCAAACAGCCATGTCATAGATGTGGGAGGGGAGAGAGGGGAACTCAGCTAGTAGCGGAGAATGATGGAATCTTAATAGACCAGTAGGTCATGGAGGCATAAACAGCCACTCCTTAGCAAGCGCTCCTGACTCCAGCTCTCTAACCCCCACCCACGGCAACAATCACTCAGCTGGATTACCACAGCAGGTGCTTACTTGGTGTCTTGGCTTCATTCTCACTCATTAACACAGCCCATCTCCACACGGCCCCCTGACAAATGTTTAAAAACAAAACAAGACAGAAATAGACCACATCATGCTCTTACCCAAAACTGTCCATGGGTCAGAACTGCTCATGACTACTTGAATAAAATCCAAAGCCCTTCCACAGCCAAACAGACCTTACAGGATCTGGCCACCATTCACCTTTCAGACTTCATTCCATTCACTGGGTCTCAGCCATGCTCATCTCCTTATCCCTGGAATACACCAAGCTCCTCACTCTTCAGGGCCTTGCTCCAGCTCTTCTTCTGTCTGGAATGCTCTTACCCTAGGTCTTTGTGTAGATAACTCTTTCTCACCACTCAAGTCTCAGCAAAGAAGGAACCTCATCAGACAAGTTTGCCTGACTGCCCACCCTATATAAACAGTTGCTCCTAGCAAACACATATATCTCTGTATATCACTACCCCATTTCATTTTCTTAAACATTTACCCCATCTGGATGCATACTATTTTTTCATTAATATGCTCGTTTTAGAAATTATGTTCCTCCATAAGAATAAATGCTCAGTGGGATCAGGGATCATATATATTTTATCCACTCCCACATTCCTTGAGCAGAGCCTGACATAAGAGGCACATTGTAAAGGCTTTAGAAATGAACTAGTCTTTCTCTCTTGTTTTCCTAGAATAATTGAGATCCAGAAGAGCTATGGGCATATGTCGCATCATATAGGCAGTTAATGATGAAGCCAAGGACCTAGTCTGGGAGTCTCAGGTTCGCTGCTATTTCTGTTCTGCCTCCTGGCTTTCTTTCAAAGGAAAAGCAATCTCAGCCCGAGTGGCTTAAAAAATTATTCAAAAGAACTTCAGATAACTCTGATTTGGGAATGCCCCATCTTTGGATATGAAACTACCCTGCAAAGTTCATCATCCAAACCCTTCTGTGCAAAGACCTCTTCACCAAACTTCCTAGGGTATTCACATACAAGTCAGTTTATACTTCAAGGTAGAAGTTGCTTTCTTTTAAGTTTCTTCTTCCATTATTAAAATAAATCCGTTGTTGAAATTAACATATCAGATGGAACAACAAAACTGGAAATAACTTAGATCTCTGAAGATAATTTATTCATTAAATTAGAACTTTTAAATATAGGCAAAAGAGAAAATAACTATTATTAAAATGTTCCAACCAAATTGCTGCTTATCTTACACTATGCTAATTAGTAACAGCACCCAAAACTCACTCTTCCACAGCCATCAGAGAAAACTGGAGATTATAGAAAGGCTGTGGGAGGAGGGTGATAGGCGGGGAGGGCGGGGGCTGCTACTAGTCATTAGAAAGGCTGAATAAAAACCATTAAGGTTTTTTCGTGTTTTTTTTTTTTAATTTATTTTTTGGCTGCCTTGGGTCCTCGTTGCTGCGCGTGGGCTTTCTTTAGCTGCTGTTCACGGGGACTACTCTTCGTTGTGGTGCACGGGCTTCTCAGTGCAGTGGCTTCTCTTGTTGTGGAGCACGGCCTCTAGGCACACAGGCTCAGTAGTTGTGGTGCACGGGCTTAGTTGCTCCGTGGCATGTGGGATCTTCCTGGACTAGGGCTTGAACCCGTGTCCCCTGCATTGGCAGGAGGATTCTTAACCACTGCACCACGAGAGAAGCTCAAAACCCATTAAGGTGGGCTCTCCTGGTGGCGCAGTGGTTGAGAGTCCGCCTGCCGATGCAGGGGACATGGGTTCGTGCCCCAGTGCAGGAAGATCCCACATGCCGCAGAGCAGCTGGGCCTGTGAGCCATAGTCGCTGAGCCTGCGCGTCCAGAGCCTGTGCTCCGCACGGGAGAGGCCACAACAGTGAGAGGCCCCCGTACCACAAAAGAAAAACCAAAAAAGCATTAAGGTTTGAGTTCAAAACCATCCTTGGGATTTGTGCCCAGATTGTTAATATTTCTTTCTTCTTCCCACCACCCTGAGGACAGCCCTTTAATATGTGCTTGTTAGGTTTCTCAGGATTAAATCCCCTTCAATCCATTTTCTGCACACAGACAGAATGATCCCAATAAAGCACAAAATATACTAGGTCACATTCTGACTTACAACCCTTCAAAGTCTTCTCATTGCCCTTAGAAAAAATGCAAACTCCTTAGCATGAACTACTGGTCCCATCACAGTCTTACCCCTGCTTGCTTCTCAATTTTATCTTTCTCCTGTATTCTCTGTCTCAGCCACATAAGACTGTATTCAGTATTTCAGTTGACAGCCTTTATAGATGCTGACCCCTTAGCTGGATGCATACTTTTCTTTTAAATGTTGGAAGTATAATATAATATCATATGCTATGGACTGACTTGTGTACTCCCAAAATTCATATGTTGAAGCTCTAACCTCCAGTGTGATTGTATGTGGAAATAGGGCCCTTAGGAGGTAATTAAGGGTAAATGAGGTCATGAGTGTGAGGCCCTAATCAGATAAGATTAGTGTCCTCATAATAAGAGAAACCCAATAGCTCTCTTTCTCTCTTGCTCACTCTCTCTCTCTCTCTCTCCATGTGTGCACATTTAAGTGGTCACTGAGCGCCCAGAAAGATAGATGGTAGCTCCCTACAAGCCAAGAGAAGAAGCTTCGGAATCAAACCTTTCTGGCACCTTGATCTTGGATATCCCACCTTCAGAACCATGAAAAATAAATTTCTCTTGTTTAAGCCCCCCAGTCTATGGTACTTTGTTATGGCAGCCTGAGTTGGCTAATACATTATAGATAATATTTTAAAAATAATAATAATAACAGCAACAATACTGTAGTTTGTGTGTTCTGGGCATTGTGCTAACCATTTTATAATGTAATATCTCACATAATCTTCAAGACAACCCATAATATAGCTATTGTTGTTTCCATTTTATGAATAAAATGAAGTTCAGAAGGTTATACCTTTCTTTTAGCAATGATAAACCTGAAGTCAATAAAGGTTAAAATAACGTGCACAAGTCACGCACACAAGGTGAGTTGAGGCGCAAGAATTGTGACTGGGCCCTGACTGGCTGCATGTCCTTTGCTCCCAATTGCTGTCCCAGTGCCTGCCCAGAGAAGATTAAAACCCTAGTGTCCTATGAAGGACTGCTAAAGGACATCCTTGGAATGTCTTGCCTAAAAATATGTGGTAGCTGCCTCAAGTATCTAAAGACCTGGAGGAGCGATTAATTTGGAAGAGAGACTGGATTTATTTTCTAAGAACTTTTTTTTTTTGGCTACGCCTCACGGCTTGACAGAATCTTGGTTCCCGATCAGGGATTGAACCCAGGCCCTCAGCAGTGAAAGTTCGGAGTCCTAACCACTGGACCGCCAGGGAATTCCCTCCAAGAACTTAAGCAAGGCCATTTGAATCAATGGCAGGAAATTTCTGAAAACAGCTTTCAGCCCAGTAAAACAAAGAATTTTCTAACAGTTCATAGATGAAATGGCTCTCTGGAGACCTGGGTCGCTCTTCATAAGCGGGCTCAAGAAGGAACTGGAAATTAATTCAAGGACAGTATGGAGATGATCAGACAGCAGATGGTGGTTGAACCAGAAGACCTCTGAGGTTCCATCCAGCTCCAGGAATAAATGACCCTTGGTTTTCACAATGGGTGGACTCTTCAGGATCTTATTGTTGGTACAGCCACTTAAGCTGGCAAAACACATGGTCCTAAACCAGCCAGACCTGTTTGGTGAAGATGTGGTTGCACTTTTCTGCCACTTTTATAGCCAGGCTTCCTTTTACTGAATGCCTGAGGGGAGGTACAATGAAGGGTCTATTCTTGTTTGGGAATAAGTAATTGCACTTGTGAGTTGGTAAAGGTCATCCCAGTTATCCAACCTTACTTCATCCTCTTCCCCTGCCCTCCTAAAGCCCAAATGGGATGGTGAGAGACAACGGGGCTCAGGGAGGGAAGTTAAACCTTCCAGCTTCCACCTCTCATAAGCAAAATCATAAATATATTACTTTATAAAAGGAAGTTTTATATTTTACAAAAGGAAGTTTTAGTTGGAAAACTATTGGAGAAGGGCAAAGGGAAACAAATATTTCTAGCTTGCTATAGTTCACTTAGCCAAGTTGGCAGCAGATTTATTCTTTTTCTGGGACTGTTTTTACTTTTCACTGCTTCTTCCCCCCACATTTAATTATACAAATCATCAAGCCCTTGTTCTCCCAATATACTTAAGTAACACTGGATGCTTTCTTTTCATTTTAGACTGACCAACACAGTTCTCAATAAATTAATTCAGCCAATTTGTGTTTTGTTTTAAAGCAATAAATAAATGTCCTGAATGCCTACTCTGTGCCAGGGTCTATGCTAGACTTTGGGAGACAAAAAATGAAGAAACCCTGGCCTCCACCTTGGAGAAAAACCTTACTGAATTTTTTGGGTTGCAAATCATAAAAACCATACTTGAATTAGCTGAAGCAAAAAGGGGCGTCCATTGACTCACATAGCCAAACCACAGAAATGACCAGGATGACATGAACTACAGCCTTGAGTGCTTTCCAGATGTTTCTTCCTGTCTCTTTGCTTGATTTCTGTTTTGGCAACTCCCCATGAAACTGACCCCATAACAATCAAGAGTTCCGGGTTCCACCTTCCTTAATTCACCACCCAAGAGGAAAAAGTTTTTCCATACAGTTGCATGTAAAAATGTCCTAGGAAAGAACTTAATTGGTCCAGCATAGGTCACATGCTGCCAGACACTGGCTACAGGGGCAGAGCCAGCAGCCTTATAAAAAAAAAAGATTTATTAAAGTATAATTGATATACAATTTAATATGTACAATTTGATGAGTCTGGACGTCAGCTACCATTTAAATCTCATATTACAACAGAGGGGTCTGCAAGGGGAGAGAGGGAGGAGCAGTTTCCTAAAACAAAGGGGGTGCTATTCCTTGAATAAAGAATGGCTCCTGTGCAGACAAAGGACCACAAATACACCTCAGGGAGATTTCCAGTTTATAGGGAAGACAGATATTCAAACAAATAATAATAATGCAGTGTTTTATGTGCTTTAATGGAAGTATGTTTAAGAGTAAGGCTGAGGGTCATCAAAGCATGAGAAAGCAATTAATTCTTCCTAGAGGTTTTGGAGGAGCTGGGTTCATGGAAGAACGAGAAAAGATGGGAAAATAGGCCGAAATCAGGTTGTGGTAGGCCTTGTGTACTAAGTTAAGGAGTTTAGACACAATTCAGCGGGCCACAGGATAGGACTTGAGAATTTTATGCAGGGGAGTGGCATAGTACCACTTGGACTGAGACACCCTCCACTGGAACCTGCCCTTTAGGAGACCCAGGTCTGGGCCCCCTACAGACACATCAATTTCCACAAGGCAAGGAGTCCACAGGGCCAGTGGGATGTGTCCACTCACATCCCCACTTCTAGATCACAATCTGAGTGCTCGGGAACTGAAACTCCTTGCCCAAAGAATCCCAAGCCTGCTGTGAGGGTTTGTAAATTGTGCAGGCCTTCATAGGTCTATCCTCTAAGCCCAAGGGGTGGCTGTTTGTTGGGACTATGGGAAAGAACTTGGTTGTGTAAGTTGGGATGTCTGCATGTATGTGAGGCCCTTTATAGAGACACAGCTATGGGGTGGGAAACGAAGAGGTTGGGCAATGGGATGGAAACCTCCATTTTAATTCTTCTTTGGGACCTGCAAATATCAGGGGTGGGCCTGAGTTACCCACTATCAGGTAACCTAGATAACAGTGGGCAGTGAATTTGAGTGGGAAAGAGTAGAAACAAAGAGGAGTGGATGTAGTTGAGAGACATTTCTAAAGTTGGCCTGATAGGATTCAATGACCAATTGAATGTGAGGCATGAGGAGAAAAAAGAATCAATAAAGGTTCCAGTTTCCAGCTTAGGTGACTGCAGTGCCATAATAAAATTAACAGTATAAGAAAAGAAACAGGAGTGGAAAAAAGATAATACTATGATAAAATGATTTTCTTGTGTTTTCACTAAAAATGTGGATTACCAATGTCCCTTTGAGGAGATAGTAATCATCAAAAAATCAAGAAGAAGGAAGGAAATAATAAAGATTATAATGAAACTCAATGAAATAGAGAATAGAAAAACAATAGAGAAAATCAATAAAACCAAAAAGCTGTTTCTTTGAAAACATCAATAAAACTGACAAACCTTTAGCTAGATTGACCAAGAAAAAGAGAGAAAGACTCAAATGACTAAAATCAGAAATAAGAAAGGGAACATTATTACCAATCTTACTGAAAAAAAAGAATTATAAAAAAAATACTATGAGGGAGGGTTAAATTAGGAATTTGAGATGAATGGATATACAACACTACTACATATAAAATAGATTAACAACAAGAATCTATTGTAGAGCACAGAGAACTATATTCAATATCTTGTAATAACCTATAAGGGAAGTGAGCCTGAAAAGTGGTAATTGAATCACTTTGCTGTACACCTGAAACTAACACAACATTGTAAATCAACTATACTTCAATTTAAAAAAAATACTATAAGCAATTGTATGCTAGTACATCAGATTACTCAGATAAAATGGACAAATTCTTAGAAAGACACAAACTACCGTAGCTGACCCAGGAAGAAATAGACAATCTGAATAGATCTATAACAAGTAAAGAAACTGAAGTAGTAATTTTTTAAAAAACTACTTACAAAGAAAATCCCAGACCCAGATGATTTCACTGCTGAATGCTATCAAACATTCAAGAATAATTAATATCAATTCTTCACAAACTTCCAAAAAAAGAGAAAAAAAGGGAACTCGTGTTATGGTTATTTTATGTGTTAAATTGTGCCGTGGGGTGCCCAGATTAAATATTATTTGGGGTGTACCTATGAGGTTGTTTCCGAATTAGATTAGCATTTGAATTGGTGGACTCAGTAGATTGCCCTCCCTAATGTGGGTGGGCATCATCAAATCCATTGCAGGTCTGACTAAAACAAAAGGCAGAGAAAGGAAGAATTCATCTGTTCTTCCTGCTTGCCTGCTTGAGCTGGGACACTAGTCTTTTCCTGCCCGTGGACTAGAATTTATGCCATCAGCTCCCCTGGTTTTCAGGCCTTCAGACTTGGACTAAAATGACACCGTTACCTCACATCATATACAAAATTAATTCAAAATGCATCAAAGACCTAAATATAAGAGCTAAACTGTAAAACTCTTAGAAGGAGATATTGGGATAAATCTTTATGACCTCAGATTTGACAATGGATTTATAGATATGACACTGAAAGCATGAACAATAAAAATAGATAAATTAGACTTCATCAAATTAAAATTTTTGTGCTTCAAAGGACATTATCAAGAAAGTGAAAAGAATGGGAAAGAAATATTTGCAAATCAAATATCTCATAAGGAACATGTATCTATATATAAAGAGCTCATACAACTCAATAATAAAAAAGATAGATAACTCATTGGAAAATGAACTGAATAAACATTTCTCCAAAGAAGATAGATAGACAAATGGCCAGTAAGCATATGAAGATGTTTGACATTATTAGTCATTAGGGAAGTGCAAATCAAACCTACAATGATATATCACTTCACAGCCACTAGAATGGCTAGAATTAGAAAGTCAGATAATAATAAGTATTGACAAGAATCTAGAGAAACCAGAATCCTCATACACTGCTAGTGGGAGCAAAATGATGCAGCCACTTTGGGAGACAGTTGGATAGTTCTTCAAATGGTTAAACATAGAGTGACCACAAGACCTAGCAGTTCCACTCCTAGGTATATACCTAAAAGAAAGAAAACATATGTCCACATATAAACATGTTCACAAATGTTTACAGTCAAACGGTGGAAACATCCCAGATGTCCATCAAATGATAAATAAATAAACAAAATGTGGTTTGCCATCTATACAAAGGAACATTATTCAGCCAAAAAAGAGAATGAAGTACTGATACATGCTATGACATGGACAAACTTTGAAAACATTACACGAAGTGAAAGGAGCCAGACACAAAGGCTACATATTATGTGATTCCATTTAGATGACATGTCCTAATCTATAAAGACAGAAAGTAGATTGGTGGTTGCTTAGGGCTGGATAAGCTGGAAGGACAAAGAGGTGATGGCTAAAGTGTACAGGATTTCTTTTGAAGGTGATGGAATGCTCTAAAATTAACTGTGGTGATGGTTGCACATATCTGTCACTATATTAAAAACCATTGAATTATATACTTTAAATGGGTGAATTGCATGGTATGTGAATTATCCCTCAATAAAATGGTTATTTTTTTTAAAGGCACCTTGAAGGGAAGAGGAAATGAGTAAGTGAGCATTTGGACACATATTTAAAACAAAATGTCCAGATTCCCTTTGGGAAATTGGCAGAGATGTTAAGTTATTCTGCACCTGAATATACAAACAACATTTAGGTATCGAAATTCATAACTACTTAAAAGCTTAAAAATGAAAAGTGCTCCATCCCATCCTATTGCCTATTAAAGGTGTAATTAATCCCCATTCCCTGGCCTCATATCTCCCTGTGGAAATATTCTTCCAGTGTAACACTCCTAGCCTCTCCCATCCCCGACCCCAGTTTAGCAGCAACTTACCTGATCGGTGAATTTGAAAGTGCAACTGAGCATGCTCTCTAGTGCAGCCGGGCCTGTCCACAGAGGCATTTAGTAAGCTCCGTGTGGTAGAGTTTGTCCCTGCAAGGGGTTCAGATCACAACTTGGAGCGAAGTTCAGTTGAAGGGAAAAGGTGTTACAGACCCACGTGGTGGCACACTGTGGTGGTATTAAAACATATCTGCAAATTCTCTGGCATTTTTCCCATCCGGAGACGGAGTCTACGTCCCTTCCTTTTTTTTTTTTTTTTTTTTTTTTATGCGTTACGCGGGCCTCTCACCGTTGTGGCCTCTCCCGTTGCGGAGGACAGGCTCCGGACGCGCAGGCCCAGCGGCCACGGCCCACGGGCCCAGCCGCTCCGCGGCACGCGGGATCCTCCCAGACCGGGGCACGAACCCGTGTCCCCTGCATCGGCAGGCGGACTCCCAACCACTGCGCCACCAGGGAAGCCCCCGTCCCTTCCTTTTGAACCTGGCTAGGAGTTTGCTTAATAAATAGAATGCTGCGGAAGTGGTGCAGCCTGGCTTCTGAGGCTGTTAAAAAAGCCACGTGGCTTCTGTTAGTTTCTCTTGGAACACTTTGGGACCTTTCAGTCACCGCGAAAGAAGGCCAGGGACCCTGAGGTCACCATATGGAGAGAGCATATGGGAGCAGGGGAGAGATGCTGCTCCAGCCACAGCTCCTGGAGGCTTTCCGGCCCAGGTGCCAGACATTCGAACGAATGCGTGCACTCCCCGCCATCATTTGACTGCAACCACGTGAGACACCAGAGTGGAACTCACCTAGATGAGACCAGCCAATTCTCACATCGTGAGCAGATAAATGATTGGTATTATTTTAAGGCACTGATTTAGGGTAGCTTATGATAGGGGAAAAAAAAAAAAAAATCTGGAACACACATATTCTCCAGCCCAGTCTTTACTAGTACTGAAGTTTGATCACCTCTTATTTAACCCCTCTTTCTCATTTCTCAATTGATTCCAAACTCAGGAGGGAAAAATTTATTCAGTGGTCTCCAAAAACTTCAACTTTATCAACCCAATATAAGAATTTCTCCCGCCCCACTCCATGAGCATGGATGGGCTGTAGGTGTATTCGCTCGACTCTCTCTAGTGATCAGAAATGTCTCCCAAAACAGAAGAGCTCTTTCTTAGAATGTTATTTCTTAAGTTTATTGAAAACTCTTTAAAGCAGCACTGAACAAAACTGCTCTATCTTATACATAGACATCTGTCAAACCTTTCACAGCAGACATCTGTTTCTCTAGTTAGTTATCTCAACTGCTTGCAACTTTTCCTCTTATGAGAGCGTCAGATAGTGCAGTGGTCCTCAGACTTGAGTGTGCATGAGAATCGTGTGGAGGGCTTGTCACAGCGTGGGTTCCTGGGTCCCATCCCCAGAGCTGCTGGTTCAGGAGGCCTGGGTGAGGCCAGAGAATTTTCACCTCTAACAAGTTCCCAAGTGCTACTGATGCTGTGATCCAGGAACTACTCTTTGAGAACCACTGAGCTTGAGAAACCAAATGTATAGGACGGTAGAAAGAGTCCTCATGCTGGCTGTGCCATCTTCTAATAAAATACAAACGTCCCTAATAAGACGAAGGTCTCCAGTAAAAACCAAGGCCTCTGCCTATAACACAGTTGTGAGGATCAACCACGATAAAGACAAATAAGTACTCTGCAAACTGTTTGAGGTTATGTAGCTAGGAAATATGGCTTGAAGAGATTTGCTTGTGGATTTCATCTACGTGTTAATATCCTTTTTCAAAGTGACCTGAGAATCAAAGGGAATATGACAGCTGAAGACTGCAGCAGAATCCACTAACCCATTTCCTGTTTGTTTCCTTTACAGGTTCCTGTGCTTTCCAGAAGCTCTTATAACGCAGAAGTAAAAGCAAAGGGGGTAACATGTACTGAGTGCTTTCATGTGCGCACAGAAGAGGCCGTAGTCGGAAAAGAGGAGAGCTGATGCCCGTCTTAGCCGGGACCATTTTTCTGAGTCTCATTTTTATCTGCAGAGAGAGATAACAATAGCCCTACCTCATAAGTTGTTGTGAGGACTAAACAAGTTAATATATGTAAAGCTCTTAGCAAGAGACCCGGCATGTGTTAAGAGATATTGTTGTTACTATTATTTTCTCCCGTTTAAAGATGAGGATTGAGGCTCAGAGAGTTTGAGAAATATACCCCAAACCTCCCGGCCGGAACTTCTCTGCAATCCTGCCTCTCAGTTAAACAGAGGAATTGGGGCAGGAAAGTCAAAATAAAATGTGCACCCACCCCTCAGCCATCATCACCTCTGCCCTGGAAAGACATTGCTAATGGATCACAGCACCCCACTCTGCAGAGCCAAGGCTTCAGGGCTCTCCTGGAGCCCGTGCTGTGCTTGTTGAGGGCTCTGCCTAGAAGCCCATGAGACAAACCTGTTTGGCCACACCAGGAGTGGAAAAACTGAATCTGGGATACTTCTAGAGTGTTATAAAGTGAAAAAGCCAAGCCCAATAATGGAACCCTGGAATGAAAGGCTTAGGCTACCTACCAATAGGGGAAGAATCCTACCACCACCTCCCTCTCCTTCTGGGTTACGTTTCCCTGACCCACAGCCTTCCAGATCTTGGGATGAAGCCAAAGAAGAGAGGGGCAATGTCTACTGCCGTTCTACCTTTGGTCTAGGCCAATGGTTTCTTCATCATTTAAAAACATAGCTTTGTATTTCAAAAGATATGCTTCAATTTTGTCCAAGACAACTTCACATTAAATGCTTCCTGATCAGCAGCAGGAGCTCCATTAAAACCAAATAAAAAAGGAAACATTTTAAGGATCAAAGCAGATGAAACATTATAGAAGCACCACCATCATATTCAAAGGTCCAGTAATTCTACGCTGTGAGTCCCCAATTCTTTATAATGGTGCTAGAAAAATTAATTGTTTAATCATGATGAAGACATGGCTCTAAGTAATATTAATTGATATTGCCTTGGGCCTACATTTTATTCTTCTACCACACTGAGAAGGGAATTATTATGCACAGTGATGGATAATCTTCAAAGAGATATTTTATCATTCTCCCCACCCCCTCTCCAGTATGCACTCACAGGCACTTTCTCTTGCCATTATACCCTGGCTGACTTCACAAGTTCTCGTTCTAGCTAAGAGCTCAGACCAGAGCCAAGTTCTCCTTGAAAGTGACCATGTTTAAAACCATAGCTAATAGATATTCAACTCTTAGCTGTTCCAGGCACAGTCTTGTTTATTTAATAAGCATCTAGTACTTACTGTTCTAAGCACTTCACAAATATTAACTCGCTTAATCCTCACAACAATCCTATCAAATTTTACAGAGGAACAAACCTAGCACAGAAAGGTCAAGTAACTTGCCCGATGTCACACAGCTGGAAAGTGGCACAACCATTACCTTAGGAGCAGGTGTGATGATGCAGCCTAGGGAATGTGAAAAGTTAGGTGTTCACGGTGAAGCTCTGGCTATCTGCTGATGACCTTCGTGCTGGGTGTGAACGATACTCACTTACATGCTTTAACTCGGTTAATCCTAAATTAACCCTAAAAGGTAGGCACTGTCATTTCTTTCCATTTCACAGTTACTAAGAACCAAGACAGAAAGGCTAAGTAACTTGCCATAGCCACACAGCTACTACATGGGATTCCAACCTGGGAGGCAGACTCCAGAGCAGGCACCTGTATCCAGTAGGTTGTATAGGAGGGACTTCTAGCTCTTTTTTTTTTTTTTTTTTTTTTTTTTTTTTTTTTTTTTTTTTTTTTTTTTTTTTTTTTTGTTTTTATTTTTATTTTTTATTTTTATTTTTTTTTAAACATCTTTATTGGGGTATAATTGCTTTACAATGGTGTGTTAGTTTCTGCTTTACAACAAAGTGAATCAGCTATACATATACATATGTTCCCATATGTCTTCCCTCTTGCGTCTCCCTCCCTCCCACTCTCCCCATCCCACCCTTCCAGGCTGTCACAAAGCACCGAGCTAATATCCCTGTGCCTTGCGGCTGCTTCCCCCCAGCTATCTACCTTACTACGTTTGTTAGTGTGTATATGTCCATGACTCTCTCTCGCCCTGTCAAAACTCACCCTTCCCCCTCCCCATATCCTTAAGTCCGTTCTCCAGTAGGTCTGCGTCTTTATTCCTATCTTACCCCTAGGTTCTTCATGACATTTTTTTCCCTTAAATTCCATATATATGTGTTAGCATACGGTATTTGTCTTTTTCTTTCTGACTTACTTCACTCTGTATGACAGATTCTAGGTCTATCCATCTCATTACAAATAGCTCAATTTCATTTCTTTTTAAGGCTGAGTAATATTCCATTGTGTATATGTGCCACATCTTCTTTATCCATTCATCCGATGATGGGCGCTTAGGTTGTTTCCATGTCCTGGCTATTGTAAATAGAGCTGCAATGAACATTTTGGTACATGACTCTCTTTGAATTTTGGTTTTCTCAGGGTATATGCCTAGTAGTGGGATTGCTGGGTCATATGGTAATTCTATTTGTAGTTTTTTAAGGAACCTCCATACTGTTCTCCACAGTGGCTGAACCAATTCACATTCCCACCAGCAGTGCAAGAGTGTCCCCTTTTCTCCACACCCTCTCCAGCATTTATTGTTTCTTGATTTTTTGATGATGGCCATTCTGACTGGTGTGAGATGATATCTCATTGTAGTTTTGATTTGCATTTCTCTAATGATTAATGATGTTGAGCATTCTTTCATGTGTTTGTTGGCATTCTGTATATCTTCTTTGGAGAAATGTCTATTTAGGTCTTCTGCCCATTTTTGGATGGGGTTGTTTGTTTTTTTGTTATTGAGCTGCATGAGCTGCTTGTAAATTTTGGAGATTAATCCTTTGTCATTTGCTTCATTTGCAAATGTTTTCTCCCATTCTGAGGGTTGTCTTTTGGTCTTGGTTATGGTTTCCTTTGCTGTGCAAAAGCTTTGAAGTTTCATTAGGTCCCATTTGTTTATTTTTGTTTTTATTTCCATTACTCTAGGAGGTGGGTCAGAAAGGATCTTGCTGTGATTTATGTCATAGAGTGTTCTTCCTATGTTTTCTTCTAAGAGTTTGATAGTTTCTGGCCTTACATTTAGGTCTTTAATCCATTTTGAGCTTATTTTTGTGTATGGTGTTAGGGAGTGATCTAATCTCATACTTTTACATGTACCTGTCCAGTTTTCCCAGCACCATTTATTGAAGAGGCTGTCCTTTCTCCACTGTACATTCCTGCCTCCTTTATCAAAGATAAGGTGTCCATATGTGCGTGGGTTTATCTCTGGGCTTTCTATCCTGTTCCACTGATCTGTCTTTCTGTTTTTGTGCCAGTACCATACTGTCTTGATTACTGTTGCTTTGTAATATAGTCTGAAGTCAGGGAGCCTTATTCCTCCAGCTCCTTTTTTCGTTCTAAAGATTGCTTTGGCTATTCGGGGTCTTTTGTGTTTCCATACAAATTGCGAAATTTTTTGTTCTAGTTCTGTGAAAAATGCCAGTGGTAGTTTGATAGGGATTGCATTGAATCTGTAGATTGCTTTGGGTAGTAGAGTCATTTTCACAATGTTGATTCTTCCCATCCAAGAACATGGTATATCTCTCCATCTATTTGTATCATCTTTAATTTCTTTCATCAGTGTCTTATAATTTTCTGCATACAGGTCTTTCGTATCCTTAGGTAGGTTTATTCCTAGATATTTTATTCTTTTTGTTGCAATGGTAAATGGGAGTGTTTTCTTGATTTCACTTTCAGATTTTTCATCATTAGTATATAGGAATGCCAGAGATTTCTGTGCATTAATTTTGTATCCTGCTACTTTACCAAATTCATTGATTAGCTCTAGTAGTTTTCTGGTAGCATCTTTAGGATTCTCTATGTATAGTATCATGTCATCTGCAAACAGTGACAGCTTTACTTCTTCTTTTCCGATTTGGATTCCTTTTATTTCCTTTTCTTCTCTGATTGCTGTGGCTAAAACTTCCAAAACTATGTTGAATAAGAGTGGTGAGAGTGGGCAACCTTGTCTTGTTCCTGATCTTAGTGGAAATGCTTTCAGTTTTTCACCATTGAGGATGATGTTTGCTGTGGGCTTGTCATATATGGCTTTTATTATGTTTAGGAAAGTTCCCTCTATGCCTACTTTCTGGAGGGTTTTTATCATAAATGGGTGTTGAATTTTGTCGAAAGCTTTCTCTGCATCTATTGAGATGATCATATGGTTTTTCTCCTTCAATTTGTTAATATAGTTTATCACATTGATAGATTTGCGTATATTGAAGAATCCTTGCATTCCTGGAATAAACCCCACTTGATCATGGTGTATGATCCTTTTAATGTGCTGTTGGATTCTGTTTGCTAGTATTTTGTTGAGGATTTTTGCATCTATGTTCATCAGTGATATTGGCCTGTAGTTTTCTTTCTTTGTGACATCCTTGTCTGGTTTTGGTATCAAGGTGATGGTGGCTTCGTAGAAGGAATTTGGGAGTGTTCCTCCCTCTGCTATATTTTGGAAGAGTTTGAGAAGGATAGGTGTTAGCTCTTCTCTAAACGTTTGATAGAATTCACCTGTGAAGCCATCTGGTCCTGGGCTTTTGTTTGTTGGAAGGTTTTTAATCACAGTTTCAATTTCAGTGCTTGTGATTGGTCTGTTCATATTTTCTATTTCTTCCTGATTCAGTCTTGGCAGGTTGTGCATTTCTAAGAATTTGTCCATTTCTTCCAGATTGTCCATTTTATTGGCATAGAGTTGCTTGTAGTAATCTCTCATGATTTTTTTTATTTCTGCAGTGTCAGTTGTTACTTCTCCTTTTTCATTTCTAATTCTATTGATTTGAGTCTTCTCCCTTTTTTTCTTGATGAGTCTGGCTAGTGGTTTATCTATTTTGTTTATCTTCTCAAAGAACCAGCTTTTAGTTTTATTGATCTTTGCTATTGTTTCCTTCATTTCTTTTTCATTTATTTCTGATCTGATTTTTATGATTTCTTTCCTTCTGCTAGCTTTGGGGTTTTTTTGTTCTTCTTTCTCTAATTGCTTGAGGTGCAAGGTTAGGTTGTTTATTCGAGATGTTTCCTGCTTCTTAAGGTGGGCTTGTATTGCTATAAACTTCCCCCTTAGAACTGCTTTTGCTGCATCCCATAGGTTTTGGGTCGTTGTGTCTCCATTGTCATTTGTTCCTAGGTATTTTTTTATTTCCTCTTTGATTTCTTCAGTGATCACTTCATTATTAAGTAGTGTATTGTTTAGCCTCCATGTGTTTGTATTTTTTACAGATCTTTTCCTGTAATTGATATCTAGTCTCATGGCGTTGTGGTCGGAAAAGATACTTGATACAATTTCAGTTTTCTTAAATTTACCAAGGCTTGATTTGTGACCCAAGATATGATCTATCCTGGAGAATGTTCCATGAGCACTTGAGAAAAATGTGTATTCTGTTGTTTTTGGATGGAGTGTCCTATAAACATCAATTAAGTCCATCTTGTTTAATGTATCATTTAAAGCTTGTGTTTCCTTATTTATTTTCATTTTGGATGATCTGTCCATGGGTGAAAGTGGGGTGTTAAAGTCCCCTACTATGAATGTGTTACTGTTGATCTCCCCTTTTATGGTTGTTAGTATTTGCCTTATGTATTGAGGTGCTCCTATGTTGGGTGCATAAATATTTACAATTGTTATATCTTCTTCTTGGATCGATCCCTTGATCATTATGTAGTGTCCTTCTTTGTCCCTTTTAATAGTCCTTATTTTAAAGTCTATTTTGTCTGATATGAGAATTGCTACTCCAGCTTTCTTTTGGTTTCCATTTGCATGGAATATCTTTTTCCATCCCCTTACTTTCAGTCTGTATGTGTCTCTAGTTCTGAAGTGGGTCTCTTGTAGACAGCATATATAAGGGTCTTGTTTTTGTATCCATTCAGCCAATCTGTGTCTTTTGGTGGGAGCATTTAGTCCATTTACATTTAAGGTAATTATTGATATGTATGTTCCTATTTCCATTTTATATATTGTTTTGGGTTCGCTACTATAGGTCATTTCCTTCTCTTGTGTTTCGTGTCTAGAGAAGTTCCTTTAGCATTTGTTGTAAAGCTGGTTTGGTGGTGCTGAACTCTCTCAGCTTTTGCTTGTCTGTAAAGGTTTTAATTTCTCCATCAAATGTGAATGAGATCCTTGCTGGGTAGAGTAGTCTTGGTTTCAGGCTATTCTCCTTCATCACTTTCAGTATGTCCTGCCACTCCCTTCTGGCTTGTAGGGTTTCTGCTGAGAGATCAGCTGTTAACCTTATGGGGATTCCCTTGTGTGTTATTTGTTGTTTTTCCCTTGCTGCTTTTAATATGCTTTCTTTGTGTTTAATTTTTGACAGTTTGATTAATATGTGTCTTGGCGTGTTTCTCCTTGTATTTATCCTGTATGGGACCCTCTGTGCTTCCTGGACTTGATTAACTATTTCCTTTCCCATATTAGGGAAGTTTTCAACTATAATCTCTTCAAATATTTTCTCAGTCCCTTTCTTTCTTTCTTCTTCTTCTGGAACCCCTATAATTCGAATGTTGGTGCGTTTCATGTTGTCCCAGAGGTCTCTGAGACTGTCCTCAGTTCTTTTCATTCTTTTTTCTTTATTCTGCTCTGCAGTAGTTATTTCCACTACTTTATCTTCCAGGTCACTTATCCGTTCTTCTGCCTCAGTTATTCTGCTATTGATCCTATCTAGAGTGATTTTAATTTCATTTATTGCATTGTTCATCGTTGCTTGTTTCATCTTTAGTTCTTGTAGGTCCTTGTTAACTGTTTCTTGCATTTTGTCCATTCTACTTCCAAGATTTCGGATCATCCTTACTATCATTATTCTGAATTCTTTTTCAGGTAGATTGCCTATTTCCTCTTCATTTGTTAGGTCTGGTGGGTTTTTATCTTGCTCCTTCATCTGCTGTGTGTTTTTCTGTCTTCTCATTTTGCTTATCTTACTGTGTTTGGGGTCTCCTTTTTGCAGGCTGCAGGTTCGTAGTTCCCGTTGTTTTTGATGTCTGTCTCCAGTGGCTAAGGTTGTTTCAGTGGGTTGTGTAGGCTTCCTGGTGGAGGGGACTAGTGCCTGTGTTGTGCTGGATGAGGCTGGATCTTGTCTCTCTAGTGGGCAGGTTCACGTCTGGTGGTGTGTTTTGGGGTGTCTGTGGCCTTATTATGATTTTAGGCAGCCTCTCTGCTAATGGGTGGGGTTGTGTTCCTGTTTTGCTAGTTGTTTGGCATAGGTTGTCCAGCACTGTGGCTTGCTGGTCGTTGAGTGAAGCTGGGTGCTGGTGTTAAGATGGAGGTCTCTGGGAGATTTCCGCTGTTTAATATTATGTGGAGCTGGGAGGTCTCTTGTTGACCAGTGACCTGAAGTTGGCTCTCCTACCTCAGAGGCAGAGCCCTGACTCCTGGCTGGAGCACCAAGAGCCTTTCATCCACACGGCTCAGAATAAAAGGGAGAAAAAGTAGAGAGAATTAGTAGAAGTATGAGGAAAGAAAGAAGGAAAGGAGGAAAGGAAGGAAGGAAGAAAGAAGCAAAGAAGGAAAGAAAGGAGGGAGGGAGGGAGGGAGGGAGGAAGGAAGGAAGGAAGGAGGGAAAGAAGGAAAAAAAGACAGAAAGAAAGATGATACAGTAAAAATAAAATAAAGTATAATATAGTTATTGAATTAAAAAATATTTAGAAAAAAAAAAAGGGACGGATAGAACCTTAGGACAAATGTTGGAAGCAAAGCTATACAGAGAAAATCTTACACAGAAGCATACACATACACCTTCACAAAAAGAGGTAAAGGGGGAAAAATCATAAATCCTGCTCCCTGAGACCACCTCCTCAATTTGGGGTGATTCGTTGTCTAAAGGAGGGAGGGAAGGAAGGAAAGAAAGAACGAAGGTAAAGTATAATAAAGTTATTACAATTAAACTTAATTATTAAGAAAAAGAATTTTTTAAAAAATGTCATGGACGGATAGAGCCCTAGGACAAATGGTGGAAGCTAGAGTATACAGACTAGATGTCACACAGGAGCATACACGTACACCTTCACAAAAAGAGGAAAAGGGAAAAAAATCATAGATTTCGCTCCTAAATTCCACCTCTTCAATTTGGGATCATTCCTTGTCTATTCAGGTATTCCACAGATGCAGGGTATATCAAGTTGATTGTGGAGCTTTAATCCGCTGCTTCTGTGGCTGCTGGGAGAGATTTCCCTTTCTCTTCTTTGTTTTCACAGCTCACAGGAGCTCAGCTTTGGATTTGGCCCTGCCTCTGCGTGTAGGTCGCTGGAGGGCGTCTGTTTTTTCGCTCAGACAGGACGGGGTTAAAGGAGCCGCCGATTCGGGGCCTCCGGCTCACTCAGGCCGGGGGTTGGGGGATGGGGGAAGGAGGGGCACTGCGTGCGGGGCCGGCCTGCGGCGGCAGAGGCAGCGTGACGTTGCGGCAGAGGCCGGCGTGACGTTGCACCAGCCTGAGGCCCGCCGTGCGCTGTCCCGGGGAAGTTGTCCCTGGATCCCGGGAACCTGGCAGTGGCGGGCTGCACAGGCTCCGCGGAAGAGGGGTGTGGAGAGTGACCTGTGCTCGCACACAGGCCCCTTGGTGGCGGCAGCAGCAGCCTTAGCGTCTCCCGCCCGTCTCTGGGGTCCGCGGTTTTAGCCGCGGCTCGCGCCCGTCTCGGGGGCTCGCGCCCTCAGCCGCGGCTCGCGCCCGTCTCTGGGGTTTGCGCTTTCAGCCGCGGCTCGCGCCCGTCTCGGGGGCTCGCGCCCTCAGCCGCGGCTCGCGCCCGTCTCTGGGGTTCGCGCTTTTAGCCGCGGCTCGCGCCCGTCTCTGGAGTTCCTTTAAGCAGCGCTCTTAGACCCCTCTCCTCGCGCACCAGGAGACAAAGAGGGAAGAAAAAGTCTCTTGCCTCTTCGGCCGGTGCAGGCTTTTCCCCGAACTCCCTCCCGGCTAGTTGTGGTGCACTAACCCCTTCAGGCTATGTTCAAGCCGCCAACCCCAGTCCTCTCCCTGAGCTCCGTCCAAAACCAAAACCTTAGCCTCAGCTCGCAGCCCCGCCCGCCCCGGTGGGTGAGCAGCAAGCCTCTCGGGTTGGTGAGTGCTGGTCGGCACCGATCTTCTGTGCAGGAATCTCCCCGCTTTGCCCTCCGCACCCGTCGCTGTGCACTACTCCGCGGTCCCGAAACTCCCCCCTCTGCCTCCCGCAGTCTCCGCCCGCGGAGGGGCTTCCTAGTGTGTGGAAACTTTTCCTCCTTCACAGCTCCCTCCCACTGGTGCAGGTGCCGTCCTTATTCTTTTGTCTCTGTTTTTTCTTTTGCCCTACCCAGTTACGTGGGGAGTTTCTTGCCTTTTGGGAGGTCTGAGGTCTTCTGCCAGCCTTCAGTAGTTCTGTAGGAGTTGTTCCACGTGTGGATGTATTTCTGGTGTATCCGTGGGGAGGAAGGCGATCTCCGCGTCTTACTCTTCCGCCATCTTCAAGGTCCCCCCCTAGCTCTGTTTCTGACGTACTTTGTCTCAGACATAATTCTCCTGTTTTCAGATGGAGTCCTCACAACCACGATTACTGCTGTTTTATCATTTGGTTCCTGAACAGTTTCATTCCATTATCCAAACAGTCACTTCTCAGCTGCTACACCCAGCTGCTCTCAAGGCAAGTCCAGACACAGGAGTGAGTCTGTCTCCCAGTTTAACATCAAGGTGAAGTTCGCATGCAACAGCCAGGACTTAGTCATTGTCACCACCAGGCATTCCTCAGACCACATCATCAAACCTGCTCACTAGAACCACTGTGTCAAGAAACAGACACCTTCGTATCACATGGCTCTTAACCTGGAACTTGCATTACCCTGGCAATTAAATTTTCTTGCTTGCATGTCAGGAACAGTCATCACGGCAGAGTCTGGACCAAAGAATGAAACTAAGTTTAGTTTTACATGGAAAGGTGGGGGAAAGGATTTCAAAACAAAGGGCAGTGGAAACATTAGCTTCTCAGCCTTTTAAGGTATTTAGCATCTGAGGGACGTAGACTTTCTCCAGAGATTTTGGAAACCAAAACACCTGGATTCTAGGGATTCGTGCTAATGGTTATTTTAGAGACATTCTCTCTTTCTCTCAATGTGAGGCAGCTCATTCCTGTTCATTTCCTGATGGAGAGCTCCCAGGACTTGGAAACAAGATGTTTGCGATGGATGCCCTTTATCTTCGGAATCCCTTCCTTCCTGGACTGGCAGAATCTAAATCTCTTGGCCTTCCACAAAGCCTGTTCCAAGGTTTGCCTTTTTAATTGAGCTTCCGCTTAAGAAGACTTAAGACTCTACGTACTTGCTTACTACTGACGCCACCATGAAAGCCGGTCCAACAGTGCTAGGCCCTCACTTTTTTCCCTGACATTTAAATATCCAACTCAACGCGTTTTATTTTCTCAGATCCTAGAAAAAGGCTTTACAGTGATTGGCTTAGGACTTAGTTTTGACTCTCAGGGGAGTTGAACCCATTGTAAGAGGAGAGCACAGATGGAAAGCCTATAGGAGTGGATTCCAAAGGCCAGGCTAAGCCAAATTTTGGCATCAGATGTGAGTTTCAATCTCCGGAACCTCCGGAACCAATGATAAGGCATAAATTAATTCTGAAATATTTTTTAATGTTAATGACTTTAAAGTTGTCGTAAAGAGAGCTGTTTTCCATTACTTTGTCTTGCACAAAAATTGAAATACTGTGTTCTTTGTCAGGATTTGAGTAACCCAACTGACCTGAGATCATTAATTTTTTAGAAAAAAAAAATCGTATAAACACAAACTTTCCAAAAGCAACATATTTAGTAACTAGAAGTTTATTTTCTCCACTGAAATCCGTTTTATTGTGAGTCCCGTTGTCCTAGTAAAACTTGAGTGAGGAAATCAAAATGAATGTTAGAATAGGGGTATGACATTTTGCAGATCCGGCCGGCTCTCATTAACTATTGATTTGCACGTTTCCTCTTGTCGGTCACTGTCTACGAAGCCATCCATCCCTTTTCCTAAGTCCAGTTCCTAACCGGGACTGGGTTTCACGCTCACGCTGCTTTGTCATTATCCTGCTCTCTCCCAGCACCTGTCAAAACCCTGAGATGGCTTTTTAAGCCACTAAGGTCACTTGTGGCCATCCAAGCAGAAGGCAGGAAGACCTCGTGGTGTTTGCAGGGCAGAGTATTCCCTGCATCTTGGCTTCTGGGCTCCTGCTTCCTGCCTGTTCGCCCTTGAAGGAGTCCCATGGGGCCATGAACTGGAGGATGCAGTTTCCAGAACTAGAGGCTATCAAGACTCCAGATCTTGGGTTTTTGATGACCTCTAGGCCCTTATCGTGCTGACGGCGCCCCCATACCCTGCCGCCTTGCCCTCCCTTCCCATTCAGGTGTTTGCAATGGCAGGCTGCTATTTATTTTTATCCCTTTCCCACTTTTGCCAGAAACCAGCGGCTGAAGCTGTGCCAGGCGGTCCTGTTGGTAAACAGTGAGCTCTAACAAAAGGTTTCCTCCTGGAACACCAGCTTCTTTTCTCTGGCTGGTGACTGAGGTGGGAGGGAACTTGGCTATGCCTTCTAGACATTTTTCCTTTGGTAGCTCATCTCCATTCCCCACAGAGGGGCAGGAGAAGGAGAATGGTATGCTGGCTGTGCAGGAGTCCTATTTCTGGTGGTGACCAACAGTCTAACCTTACTCAGCTTACCAAATTCCTGAGGTCAGGCCACCACCTGACTGAGTGCCTGCTCTTAAGGTGGGACCCACTTGACTCCGGGATTCCCTGGTGATGCTCCTTCATCTGCCACAGACACACAAAGTCCAACCTTTAGATCTCTTGCACCTTCCATCAAAATATTTCTTATCTCTGTTCCTGGACTCAGTAAGTGCTCAATAAACACTTTTTGAAAGTTCAGTGAACTCTACTCATTGTTTTCCAGCTTCACTAATCTTCCACTATTCCAGAATTAACGCGTCAACCCAGTAACTGACTTCCTACGTTCTAAGTTCCACGAGAGAAGATGGAGTGCGCTGGAGGCCGAAGATCTGATGGAGATCAGCTTGGCCACTTATGGACCATGTGGCCTTGGCTAGTTTCTTCAGATGCAAGAAGCACCGATCGAGTGACCACGGGCCATGGATTATGCAAGACACAGGAGAGAGAGAAATGAAATGCACGGTGCCTGCCTGCAAGCTGCCGTCTAGGGGGGATGAAGGGCATGGAACACAGCAATATCGGCATAGTGTGATGGAAGTGTGTGATTCTGATATCATGGAGCTATAGTGAAAGGCCAGTCCAGCTGTTAGTGGGAGCAGCAGCCAGGGAAGTCTTCCCAGAGGAAATCACATTTTGGCTAGGTCCAGAATTATGAATCAGTCATTCAAGGAAGGGGAAGAAGTGTACTTCTGGCACAGAGAACAGTATATACAAAGTCAAAAACGGTCAGAGACATACAGACAGCCAAGAGGCACATGAAAAGATTCTCAACACTGCTAATTATTAGAGAAATGCAAATCAAAACTACAATAAGGTAGCATCTCACACTGGTCAGAATGGCCATCATTTAAAAAATCGACAAATAAACGATGGAGAGGGTGTAGAGGAAAGGGAATGCTCTTACACTGTTGTTGGGAATGTAAATTGGTATAGTCACTATGGAAAACAGTATGGAGGTTCCTCAAAAAACAACATAGAATTGCCATGTGACCCAGCAATCCCACTCCTGGGCATGTATCCAGACAGAACTCTAATTCGAAAAGATACATGCACCCCCAATGTTCACAGCAACATTACTTACAATAGCCAAGACAGGGAAGCAACCTAAATGTCCATCAACTGATGAATGGATAAAGAAGAGGTAGCATGTATACACAATGGCATACTACTCAGCCACAAAAAAGAATGGACTACTGCCATTTGCAGCAACATGGATAGACCTAGAGATTTTCATACTAAGTGAAGTAAGTCAGAAAGAGAAAGACAAATACCATATGAGATCACTTATATGTGGAATCCAAAATATGACACAAATGAACTTATCTATGAAACAGAAACAGACACAGAGAACAGACTAGTTGTGCCAAGGGGGAGGGGCTTGGGGAGGGATGGACCAGGAGTCTGGGATGAGCAGATGCAAACTAGTATATATAGGATGGATAAACAACAAGGTCCTGCTGTACAGAACAGGGAACTATATTCAATATCCTGTGATAAAACATAATGGAAAAGAACATGAAAAATAATGTATATATATATATATATATATGTGTGTGTGTGTGTGTGTGTGTGTGTGTGTATATACATATAGATATCTGAATCACTTTTCTGTGTACTAGAAACTAACACAACATTGTAAATCAACTATACTTCAATAAAATAAATCAAAAAAAAAAATGGTCAGAGGTTATCAATGACAGTTCAAAAAAGCTGCAACACATGTTATCATGGCAGAATGGTAGAAGATGAGGCTAGAAGGTGAGGCAAGGGACCTGTGTTTCATTTTTACCCTGAAGATGGTGGGGAGCAAATGAAGGTTTAAAAACAGGAATAAGCTGATCAGACGTGCTTTGGAATACTTACTCTGACTAAGGAAGATAAAGCAGTAGAAGCAGTTAAAATTCATTCATTCCACAAATACTGAGTGGAATCTTCTGTGTAGAAGCAGCTTGCAGCCAAAAGAAAGACTTTGGAGGCCAATATAGGACAGAGGGAATGAAGAGGACATTGACTTGAGAGATGTTTAGGAGGTATAATTCATAAAATTCAGTGACAGCTTAGCTGGGTGAGGGCAGAAGAGAGGAGAAGGGACCTTGGATGACTTTCAGGTTTCTTTCTTGGGCAATTGAATATCCAGTGATGATATTCATATAGTGTTTCTTAATAGAGGTGTTAGTGGCATTTTGGACAGGAAAATTCTTTATGTGTGGGACTCTCTTGTGCATTTAAAAATTTTGGCATCTTTGGCCCAATCCACTAAGCTCCAGTAGCATTTCCTAGTCATTGTGACATCTAAAAAGTGACTCCCTACATTTGCAAATACCCCTTGAGAGCCAGAATGCAGAAGGGAGAATGAATTGGTGCTGGCAAGGAGGAATGAGACCACTTTGGGACATACTCAGTTTGAGGTAATGATTAAAGACTCCATGTCTGCATCCACCCGTGTACCATCATCCCATCGCCTGCAGAACATAGGCAAGTGGAGATGCCAACTTCTCACTGTGGAGACACCTGTGCTTCCCTCACTTGCTGACCACAAATGGGTTCACCAGCTCTGCCACTGAGGAACTGAACTCCTCCAATCAAAAAACATTTGTTTTTCAGAGCAATCAATTATTGTTATCCTTCTTACTGCTTCCTTCTCCGCCTTTCCCACCTCCTGACATTACCAAAAACCCAGAAGTTGTCCAGGACTTAGAAAAGGTGTGGTTCAGCATAGCCTCCAACACACTAGGGAGATGTAGGGAAGGCAGGCTCACTCCCACTCTCATCTTGCCCAATCCTCCATCCTCACTTGGTTCCACAGCTCAGCTCCCGTCACCTTGAGTTTCTTTGTTCTGATGACCCATTAAAATGCCCTTAAGCTTCCCCTCACTCTTTGTCTTAGACGTGATGTGATATTCCCCCCATGGTTCTGGTATCAAAATTGTAAATACCAGGTGCCCCCATCTCCCACTCCAATTATTATAGGACTCACCCATTGACTGATGAAGCCAGGAGCATGAATGTGATTGCCCAGGGAATATGTGTCAGATAAGATGATCCACGGCCAGAACTTTGGTGAACATTCAACATTGAAGGAGGGAGCAGAGGCAGAGGCATCCTAAGAGGACCCAAGAAGTAACCGGCACAGAGTAGGAGGAAAACCAGGAGAAGCCACGAAAGAAAATACCTCATGAAAGAAGGGCTGATCAAATATTAAATATGACAGGGAGCTCAAGTACAGTGAAAACTAGAAATGAGTATTCTGAATACAGCAACCAGGGAGAAACTGGTATCCCTGGTTAATCAGTCAGGCTAGGCTAGGCTATGCTGCTTTAACAAATGACTCCCACATCTCAATGGCTTACAGTAGCAGAGCAAATATTTCTTACTGTCTTTACAGGCCCACTGTGGGTTACTGGCTATTGATATGTTCAAGTAGCCTCTACCCAGGGGGAAAAGAGCAAGGGATCTTAAAGGCTCTGCTTAGAAGCGGTAGTTATCATTTTCACTCACATTCACTGGCCACAGTAAGTCACATAACCAAGCTTGATGTCAATGGAACAAGTATAACCAGAAAGTTGTCTGGTAGGGAGGAGATGATAAAGAGAATTCCCGCGGGAGGGACAAAAACTATTTTTGGGTGATAACATAGTCTACCTCATTTGGCAAAGCAGTTTTGGTCTGGCCCTCAGTTTTTCCTTCTATAAAATGATGAAGGTGATTATATTACCACCCCCATCAGATTGCTGTGGGGCATCAATGACACCGTGTTTGTGAAAAATTACAAAGAAGATAATTTTATCTCTAATTTACCCTATGCACAGTTATTATTATTAATCTCCCCACCCTGTATTATGTCATTTCCCTGTATTCAAAGAGCCATTGCTCCCCTGTACCATTCAAATCAGGATCCGATGCCCTCTACCAACTGGCTGGTTTGGTGTTCATTTCTAAGCATCCCTCTTTACACCTACAAGCTACTCAGACTATTATCTCTGCCACGAGTGCCTTTCTCTTGTCCCCAGACTCATGTCTCTCATCTCCTCATGAGTTCACCTCAAAGCCAGAAAGATACCTTGGATTGAACTAACTTAATTCTAGCACCTCCTCTGTCGCACAGTATGCCCTGTATTATTTGGTCCCAGCTCAGCGTGGTGCGTAAATGTCCAGCAGCGGTTTCCAGTGTTCGTGTGGGTGTGAAATTTTATGAGAAGACTGAGATTGATGGGGTCAGGTTATTGAATGTGGGGTCTGTGCGGGTTATTCTCCCTCTCTGAATCCATTCTTCACATTCTCTGTCTTGTTCCGTGCCCCTGGGAGCTGATGTCCGCAGATGTCAAAACCCAGGATGCCCTGCCATCTGGTTTAGCCAATAGGAGGCACCTGTGCAGAGATGGAAAGGTAGAAGAGAGCCCGGGGTGCTTCTTCTCTCGCCCCCTCACCTGCCTGATCTGATTCTGGCAGCGACGGCCGGGTGAAGTGGATGTAGATCCTGTCGGGCCGGTTCTTCCACTGCTCAAGCTCCAGTAGCACTGTGCCCCCTCCTGCTGCTTCATGTTACGAAGGCTAGCTCATGTCCTATTTTATTGCAAATTTCATAATTAAAACTTGCAGAAGAGAGTGGCAACCACTTCCTCTCCCACCCCCAAGTACATACATTTAAGGCATTTCATTTGTCACTTCTCATCTACATTTACTTCTGGGTCCTTAGAGTCTCCTCTTCAAGGTCAAGTCTGCTAGCTGTGTTGAGAGCCTAGCACGAGGCCCTTCTGATGGCTAAATGAGACCCCTGCCTTCCGAAGAACAGATGCCCTGATTGGAGTGATGGCTCATCTGGTCTGAACAATTTGTCTCTCTGAAAAATTATTGGCTCAAATCAAACTATATAAAAATGCATTCCTATAATCCCAATGCAGAAGACTTAGTGACCCAGGTAGAGTTATCTTAACCTCAAAGATTCTGGATAAAAATGGAAGACAGCATGTTGATTATCCCTGAATTACCATATTAAAACCCTTTTAAAAATTGAACAAAATATGTAAAAGTCCCAAAGAAATGACAGGTTTAGAAGACCTCAGAGGTCACCTGAATTTTCTCATGTTTCTGTAATTCCATTTTGTAAAAAGGTAGGACATCAATTAATCAATCTGTGGTAATAGGAGTTATCTAGGCCTTGCCACTCAGAGTGACCTATGGACCAGCAAGTCAGCATCACACAGGAGCTTGTCAGAAATGCAGAATCTCCATCCCCACCCCGCCAGACCTGCTGGATCCGAATCTGCACATTTAACAGGGTTCCCAGGTGACCCCTTTGCACACTGAAATTGAAGAAGCACTGATCTAAAAGAGTGCTCAAACTATCTGTGCTGAAAGACTAGTTCTTGGTTTCTTCCCCTCTAATCTGCTGTGGACCGATACACTTGAAAATATAATAAGAATAAATTATTAGAATAATGAAATAAAAATGGCAGAGACATATAGAATACAAACCCAAGCTTTTATTATTAGATTCAAAAGACAAGAAATTACTCGGTCAAATTGCTGTGGAAGTCTCTAAATAATGCACTCTAGCTGTTTCTCTGGATTGCCCATCATTGGTCAGTAACGGTTCATGGATGGCAATAGACAGTGGACCACAATTTGCACAGCACTGTTCTAGCTCATTGCCATTTTGCAGATGAGAAAACAAAGGCCCAGACAAACAACAAACTCAAGGTGACACAGTTGGTTAATGAAAGACCCAGTACTGAATTTTACATCTGAAAAACTGTTCCTGATATACTTTATTACTCCTAATGAAAATTTTAAATATTTATTGAGAACTTGATTAAGGCCAGTATAATGTTTTACAAGGATTACCTTGTAGTCACTTCACATCCTTGTCATTGAGATTTTGTCAATGCCCTCATTTTATGGTTGAGGAAACTGAAGTTTAGAGAGGTTAATACCTAGTCCAAGTCTCCTTGGTTAAGTAAGTGATGAAGCTGAGGTTTGAACTCAAGTTTAATCACAAAGTAAACATGCTTGTATTAGTCAGCCTTCTCCAGAGAAACAGAACAAATAGTGTGTGTGTGTGTGTGTGTGTGTGTGTGTGTGTGTAAAGATATTTATTATAAGAAATTGACTCACTCAATTATGCAGGTAGGCAAGTCCCAAGCTCTGCAGGGAGAGTCAAAAACTGAAGACCCAAGAGAACCATGTTTAGTTCCAGTTTGAGTCTGAAGGCCTGAGAACCAAGAGAGCCAATGGTGTAGTTCTATCCAAAGGCTGGCAGGCTCAAGACCCAGAAAGAGTCAATGCTTCACTTTGAGTCCAAAGGCAGGAAAAAAGCTGATGTCCTGTTCAAAGGCAGGCAGGCAGGCAAGAAGAATTCTCTCTTACTCATGGGAGAGTCAGCTTTTTTGGTCTATGCAGGGCTTCGACTGATTGGGTGAGACCCACCCATGTTATCAAGGGTAATCACCTTTACTTAAAATCAATTGATTATAGATATTAACCACATCTACAAAAATACATCCACAGCAACACCTAGATTAGTGTATTTATTTTATGCCATAGCACTTAACACCTTCTAACATATTATATAATTTACTTATTTGTCATGTTACTTAATATATGCCCCTCTTCTTCGAATTTATAAAGGTAAGGGATCTTTCCTCTTCTGTTTTGTTCACTGATGTAGCCCAAATACCTAGAAGAGTGTCTAGCACTCGATAAATATGAATTGAATGAATGAATCCAGATTTTGCCACTTAATAGAAAGGAACAACAAATGGTGAATTATTTCACTTCACTGAACAATTAAAAGCAAGTGAACAAACAAGAATCTATCTCTTGAGATTGTCATAGGACTAAACGAAATAATGTTTGTAAAGTGTCTGGAATTCAGAGAGCATTCAGTAAATGGTATTGTTAATTGTCATCTCCCGTCGTTTATTCAATAAATACTTACAAAGTCCCTACCGTGTGTTGGGTAGTGGGCACTGAAGATAACACAGAGTGTAACAAAGTCCCTGCCCTCTTGGAACTTACTTTCTTGTGTGACTATAGGACCATGAACAAATGTCCTGCCCTAGATAGCTAGTTTCTACAGTTTTGTTACAAACCCATGGCTCTACTTCAAGGTCAGGCTCATGGACAAGGTCTTGCCTCAAGGACTTGATGGGCATCTACTTCAAAGCTCAGCTCTTCTTCACTGTCAAGTCCTTTGCCACACAGACCTTGCCTCTCTGGGCAGTTGGGATACAGCTGGGCCTCGTGATGGGATGACAGATCTGCTACCCTGGAGGGTCAGGGTAATTAGCATCACATCTGAAGCCTCCTCTTCTTCATTCAGGGTAAGTGTGGGCTTATTTCACATGTGACTTTAAGAAAAAACAAAGGAGAAGAAATCACTAGGGTTGGATCGGGGAGAACTTTCCAGGCCAGTCCAGTCTGAATGATGCTGATTCTATTACAACTATGGATGATGATAACTACCGTTACCTACAGAGTGAACAGGCTTTTGATGATTTGTGTAACCCCCTCAACCCAGGGGCAGATGCAGAAGTCTGGGTGTGGGGATGTGGGTGAACCCTGAGGAACTGCTGAGAACAGCCAGGCATCCCCACAGCAGTGGTTCTCAACCTCGGCTTTAGAATCACTTTAGAATCAACTGGAGAGCTTTTAAAATTCCTGATGTTCAGGCTGCAAGTAAATCAGAATCTCTGGGAATGAGATTCAGGCATCAGTCCTTTTTAAAACTTCCTGCGGGCTTCCCTGGTGGCACAGTGGTTGAGAGTCTGCCTGCCGACGCATGGGACACAGGTTCGTGCCCCGGTCCAGGAAGATCCCACATGCCGCGGAGTGGCTAGCCCTGTAAGCCATGGCCGCTGGGCCTGCACGTCCGGAGCCTGTGCTCCGCAAAGGGAGAGGCCACGACAGTGAGAGGCCCGCGTTCCGCAAAAAAAAAAAAACCAACTTCCTGGAACTCCCAATGTGTGGTTGAGATTTAGAGCTACCCCCTTCAAGGCTCTAGTTCCCACTTAGACCAGTGTTTCCAAAACTTTAAGCTGCATCCAAGTCACCCGGCGATCTTGCTAATGGTGCAGACTCTGGTTCAGTAGCTCTGGTGCTGAGAGTCTGCATCTCTAAGAAACTCCCAAGTAGATGCCGAGGCTGTATTTACATTTTCAGCAGCAAGACTCTCGTCATTTCTGATCCAAAGTAGACTCTGGAGGGTAGTTCTAGAACTAATAGAGACGTTTGTATTGACTCTAGAGAGAGTGTGGGATGGCTCCAAAAATTATAAAGAAATGCATTTACCTAAAATCCTTCTTAAACCATACCTACTGCCCTGAGGTCTTAAGCTGGTGTCGTGCTAAAATAGTGCGTGATGATGATTATATGACAGAGATCATATTATATGTGAGTCAAATTATATGTGAATTCAAACCTTGGTTCCACCCATTTGTGTAGTCTTTAGCAAATCACTTATCCTTTGCATGCCTTAATTTCTCCATCTGTAAAATGGGGATGTTAGCAACACCTACTTCATATTCTTGTTGTAAAGATTAAATGTGTTAATACAGTTAAATCACTTAGAACAGTGCTTAGGAAATAGTAAATGCTCTTTAACTGTTAGATTTTGTACTTACTAGAGTAGAATGGTATAGGCTTTGTAATCAAGGCAGACATGGTTTCAGATCCTAGCCTGGCCACATAATTATGTGACACTGAGCAAGGAATTTAGCCCCTCTAAGCCTCGATTTTGTCATCTGCATGTGACAACAATAATGCCTACTCCACAGATTGTTGAAAAGGTCAAAATAATATGTGTAATATATGTACACGGCACATAGTAGGTGTTAGGTTTGAATGTTTGTGTCTCCCCAAGTTCATATTTTGAAATCCTCACCCCCAATGTGATAGTATTAGGAGGTGGGCCTTTGGTCACGAGGGTGGGGCCTTCGTGAATGGGGTTAGTGCTCTTATAAAAGAGACCCCAGGGAGCTCCCTTGCCCCTTCCACTCTGTAAGGACACAATGAGAAGTCTACAGCCCTGAAGAGGGCCTTTACCCCACCAGGCTGGCACTCTGATCTCAGACACCCAGCCTCCAGAACTGTGAGAAGTAAATACCTTTTGTTGATAAGCCCCCCAGCCTGTGGCATGTTGTTACAGCAGCCTAGTGGCTTCAGGCAGTAGGCATCAGTGAGCAGCGGGTGCTGGGGAGGGGTCAGGCCCTGCTAGACTTCAGTCACCCTGTGTGACTAGAAGCAGGGTCACCACCTCTCAGGGTCTCCGTTTCTGCATCACGAAATGTGACAGCAGTGCAGCTGAGAGGAGACATGACTACATGTGAACGTGTTTCATAAACTGCAAAGGGAAAAAATGCAAATACAAGGTTTTAATGTTGTAAAGGTATTTCTCCCCACACCACACCCCAGGAAAAAAGGAAAGGGAGACTGTCATGCTGTGGGACTGCCAGACACTTTCCCCAAGACCGGCTTTCAGTAAAGTGGGAAGCTGAAGCAGGTAACACCTCACTTGCCACTCAAGCTTGATTACACTGTGACAGAAATGTCATCACTCATTGAAAACAAAAAACTCCCTCTTGTCGGTGCCTTGTCGGTGGGACAGTTTCTCTACGACAAAGCTTCTCTCCCACATCACTCTCCTCCCGTGTACAGATTTTGATGGCATCTCTTAGCCAAGGCCCCTCCAAACACATCTCAGAAAGTCCATTAAGGAGGGGGGAGTCTGTGTGCTTAATGGGTTTTGAAAAGCAAATTGGATAATGTGCTCTAGAGGGAACCCCCAGAGGGGGCAAGGTGGCAGGCCACTTGTCTCAGCTAATAAAACCTCCCCCAGCAGCCGTCCCCGCGCCCAGCTCCTACGTGCCATTTGGCACCCATATCTTGAGATCTGCCACTTCTGTTTGTGATCCAGACAGCTACGGCTCACTTCCATGTGGCAACATAAGTGTATTGACATTTATCATTGGATTCCACTTTCCAGAACAGAGAGAGACAGGCCTGGCAGGCACCGAGGGCATACATCGCAGCGGTATCACACCCAGAAGCTGACACTGGGGATTACTTTTCTATTCTGTCACCCTTTGGCACAGACTCTTCTGCTCGGTGCTAATGACAGTCACTGGCTTGTGCTTCAAATAAGGAGAAGAGAAGGTGACTCTGAAATCTCCACACTCCATGCAAGCTCCTCTCTCTCGGACAAGACGATGCAACTTTTGTAAATGCAATTCACATTTCAAAAAACCCCACAAACATGTATATATGTGAGTGCGTGTGTGTGTATACATGTGTATGTATCTACATTTATGTCCATATATATGTGTGTGTATCTATATTTCTACGTATCTATATATCTATATCTATCTCCATATGTTTCTGTTAAAAATACTGTGGCATTATTTGAGCATGTATCTGTGCATGTATCAGCATGTTCCCATATGCAGGTCTGTGTGGATAAACAGCATATAAAAATACAGGTTATTTTCCCATAAACTGTACCCTAGTGCTGCATTAAGCAACAGACTCAGTTTTCCATTATTAGTACTCAGCTTTTTGTTTCCCAGTCCCCACTGAAGGACTAAAAATCTGCCTGAAAGCCAAAATGTTTTGCTTCTCTGTTTAAATTCATTGTAGTCCCATTTGCAAGAGTCTCAAATGAGCTTTTAGCAAAAGAGAAAACATGACTCAACTTTTGGAGCCACTGTAAATACTTTGTAAGCCAGAAACTTCCCCCAAATCACCTCATTTGTTCAGGTGTTACCCCATTGTTCCTAGTCTTTTTTTTTTTCCACCGCACACCATTGTTTTAAAAGTGAGCTTATGGTCAAAACAATGCATCTTCTATAACTGGGATTGTCCAAGAATGAACCTCTCACCCATGTGATCAGGGGTTCTTGTTTGCTGTGACCTCACAGTCAAATAATAAGCCTTGGAAACAGCCAATAAATCATGCTGCCTTGGTGGCGGGATGATGACGACAGCCATGACATTTGGAATCTTCTAGAGAGGAGACCAAGGAGGAAATGTCGGTGGGTGAACAAGAGTTTACTACAGAGAAAGAAAAGAAAAGGACCTTACCGGGGGGAAGAATGGACGTGGGTTTCTGTAATGCCTAGTGTGTCACGAACCATGGAGTCGTTCAACAAATATTATCCGAGTTGAATTGAAAGATCTCTATCAGCCTGAACAAAGGCAAAGATAGAACTCAATTTTCTATTAAGGTTGTACATTTGCAAAGAAAGGATAATGAGGCAGAAGAATCGTTTCCAAATATGCTTGACTTTGGACTGACCTTCTGTCCGCAGATACTGAGGATGAGCTGGCCATAATCTTCCCTGAAACATGAAGACAAATGATGTAGCAACTAAGGGCTGGAAGGAAGTCAGATGCGGTGCCTTGAGCCCAGAGTATTAGTAACTCCCAAGAACAGGTCAGATGGTCCCCAGTCCAGTACTTTTTGACTTGAAACCGTTTTGGCCTCCCTATGCTGTTATATGTCCACGCCTTCTGGTGGCTTAAAAATGGCGGCCAAAACCTTCTTGCCAGAGGTCATCAGTCCACTTAAGTAAGAGAAAAAGCCAAGTGGAAGCAGCTTCATTCTCACCATGGAAACACAAATCAAGGGTCAGAAGAAATCTCCACAAGTCATCCAAAGCAAAGAATTTTTAATGCTAATAGTAAGAGAGATGGTGTGGGGAAATGGACATGATCATATCCCACTGGGAGGAGACTAAACGGGTGAAATATTTCTGGAGGACAGCTCGGCAATGTGCATCAAAAGCCTTCAAATTTTGCATATCTTTTGACCCATCTAGGGTATAATTGACCCAATTATAGAATTTTATTCATAGGAAATAAACAATCATGGCTTTGCACGAAGATATAGCTAAAATGGTGTTCGTCCTGCTGTTGTTTCTAACAGTGAAACATGGAAACAATTTAAATTTTCTGTAACAGGGATTGGATGAATAATTAGTACATAGAGGAACTGAGATCCTAAGCAGTCATTAAGTTGATGCATAAGGATATTAATTAGCAGTGAACTGCCCATGCTATGTAATTCAATTTTTTTTTAAGTTATAAAAGTACACATCCGGTATGATCCCATTTTTGTACAATGCATGTATAGAAGTACATGCACCTGAATACTGAGGGTGGTTATCTCTAGAGGGAGGGATAATGTATGACTCTCATTTTCTTCTTTATATTTGTTTTTAATTTCGAAGTTTTGTATACGCATGTATTATTTTAATTATGTTTTAAATGAGTAAACTGTAAATCACCTGTTCCTGAAAACTTTGTAGCTGATTGCCCTATTCTTTGGGGTGGAGGTAGGCAATTGGGAAGAGGAGAATAAGTAGAGATCAAAGCCACCTTTTAAAATTATTATTATTGTACCTTATATTATTATATACAACATATTATTGTACATAATATGTTGTATATAACACCCTTTCTCCTGCCTAACCACAGTGTCCTTTCTGCCTTTTGTTTCATCTGCTGCTCCTTGTCAGCCTCTTTTGCTGGTTCCCCCTCATCCCCCCCGCCCCGACCAAGATCTTGTAATGCTGGACTATCCCATGGCTCAGTTCTTAGGCCTCTTCTCTTTTCTATCCACACTCACTTTCCTGGCGGTCTCATCCAATCTCATGGCTTTGAATATCATCTCTGTGTTAATACCTCCCCAATTTATATCTCCATCCCTGGTGTCCCACCCCACCCTGAACTCCAGGCTCATAGATCTCCCTCCCCGTTCAGCATCTGTACTTGGATGTCTAACTTAACCCGTCAAAAAGCAAGTTCCTACTCTTAGCTGCCAAATCTGTTTCTCCTCAGCCATCACATCAAATAATGGCAACTCCATTCTTCCAATGGCTCAGGACAAAAACCTTGGTGTCATCCTCAATCCCTCACTTTCTCTTATATTGTGTGTCTCAACCATCAAGAAATCCTGTTCACTCTACCTTCAAAATGTATTCATATTCTGAGCACTTCTTATCCTCCGTGCTGCTATTACCCTGGTACAAGCCACCATTATCTCTTGCCTGGATCCTTGCTAACTGGTGTACCTTGCCTACTTTCAGTCTGTTCTTAATTTAGCAGCCAGAGTGATCTTGCTAGACACACATCAAATTAGGTCATGCCCTTCTCAAAATCCTCCCACAGTTCCTCATTCCTCTCTGAGAGTGGAGCCAAATCCATTACAACGGCTTATAAGGTCCTGGATGATCAGCCCGCCTTCTCTAACCTCATTTCTTTCCTTTCTCCCACTCTATGGCAGTTTTAAAACATGGTCCTCAAATTCTTTGACACTCCTTTTATTTAGAGACCAGGGATCTCTATCTCCTGCTATTGATTTGGCTTCTGTGACTGCTGGGTGCAAGGTTATGTGTGGCAGCTTCTACTTTCTGCCGTTTGGGATACTTACTCGAGTCTAGGAGCCTGTGGAATGTGCCACGTGGAGAGAAACTGAGGCCCCCGTCCAGTAGCCCCTGGTGAGCTCTCAGCTGACAGCCAGCACCTACCTGCCAGCTGTATGAGTGAGCCTTCTTCACAGTCCTTCATTGATTCTCCCCAGCTGATGCCACAGGGAACAGAGACAAGCTGTTCCCACTAAGCCGTGCTCATATTGAAGATGTATAAACAAAAAGACGATTGTTTTTGTGCCATTATGTTTCAAGGTGGTTTGTTATAGAGCCTTAGAGACTCTCTCACTGCAGCAACCTCACTCACCCCATATTCGCCTCTCTCCGTCCTCTTTGCTGTTCCTTGAACACCCAGACATGCTTGTCTCAGGGCCTTTGCACTTACTGTTCCCGTCTACATTGCCATATATACATGGCTCCCTCACTCACCTCCTTTAGATCTGTAATCACTTGTAATCAATCTTTTCAGTAAAACCTTCCCTCGCAAACTGACAAACTACACATACTCCCCCCAGAGCTTCTCCTCTTTCTACTTTATTTTTCCTCCTTGGTGGTCGTCACTGTCTAATAGACTGTATGATTTATTCATTTAGCTTGTTCATTGCACGCCATGGTTTTAAATACCAACTCTATGCTGATTACTCTCTTACACTAGAAGGTAAACTCCGTGAGGATGGGTATCTATGTCTGTTTCACTCCCTGCTGATTCCAATGTGCCTAGAACAGTGTGTCCCACGTGGTCACTCGTCAATTAATATTCGTGGTTCTACCCCAGCCATGTGTGGGTGACCTGTTTCCTCTCAGCTTTTCCCTTCCCTCTCAACTTGTCTCTTCTCTGGGTTCTTTGCCTTCCCTCTCCATGCTCTCCACCTCCCCGCTAGACCAAAGCAGCAGCTTTGCTTAAGTCTCAGACCATTGGAGCCCCTTTGCAGGTTATTCCCCATGCTAGAAGGAGTTTCTCCTTCCTGGGTGGTAGGTACCTCCTTTATATCAGATCCTGTGTTCATTCCACAGTAGGGATTAATTGAAAACTTATTCTTAGCCTCCAAGCTTAGTTTTTGCTAGCAAAAATTAGTAAAATCTTCAGCTCCGACAATAAATTAGCAAGAGCAGGGTGAGTGATGTGCTCTAACAGTCTGTTGCTCTCTAAAAACTAGCCCCAAACTTAGAGGCTTAAACCAGCAATCATTTATTTTGTTCATGAGTGTGCAATTTGAGCCAGGCTAGGCGGGTATAGTTTGCCTCTGCTCTACATGG
Organism: Phocoena sinus; assembly: GCF_008692025.1. NCBI lineage: Eukaryota > Metazoa > Chordata > Mammalia > Artiodactyla > Phocoenidae > Phocoena > Phocoena sinus. Next base: position 75,629,421 of record NC_045767.1, read on the forward strand.
CATCTGCTGGGGAGAATCGATTAGGAGCTGGGAGATCTACTCTCCAGTGTGTACTTTTAGAATTGACAGAATCCATCTCCGTCTCAACAAAATTTGGCTTTCCGAATTTTTTTGTACTTTGCTCTCAAAAAAATTCCAATTTGAAGCTGAGGGGTGAACTCATCCACTTTTCTCAGACTGCATTGGCATATCTCTGTGAGGGAGAGAATGCCATTGGCCAGTGGGTAGGGAACCTCAGGGCAACACGCTTTATGATGAATGAAATATACATCAACTTAATTCTCCAATAATTTATATCTATTGCATTTGATTCATTCATTAGTTCACCTAATATTTTGATTATGAGAACAGGAATTTTGTCAATTGTTGTATGTCCATTTCTTAGAGAGCCTGACATATAAGAGCTTTAACAAATCTTTAGTAAATTAGTTAACAATGATAATAATAGTTAACATCTACTGTAATAGTTAAATCTATTATTATTTTTTTTTTTTTGGCTAGGCACTCTTCATAGCACTTTACCTGAATTACTTGTTTTAAAAACCCTAGAAGATAATATTATTTTTATTACTATTCCTGTTTTACAGATGAGTAAACTGAGGCACAGGGAGGTTAAGAACCTGCTGTAAAATGGAAGAGATGGGATTCACACTCAGGCAGTTCTATATTGATGCTCTTTTCCTAATCCTTACCTATGCACAGGGTGCTGTGCGGACCATATAGGAGAAGAATAGTGACCCAGCTTTGAGGGGTTGAGGAAGGCTTCCCAAGGAGGTGATTTCTAAGCAGATTCCTAAAGGACAAATTGGAATAGAGTCAGACAAACTGACTGCGGAAGGGTTTTCTTGGCAGGATTTGCAAGATCACCTAGAGTTCCAGGCATTATGCTAAGAGCAAGGAAAACAAGGAGAAAGAAAAAAAAAAGCTCCTTCACTGATATTCAGAAATTTCAAACAAATTGTTGAAACAAAGTGTGTTAAGGGCTAATATAGATGTACACAAGATGCTGTGGGGAGATTGAAGAAGCAGGAATTGAACCAAGGGTAATAGTTCAGTGAGGGCTTCCCAGAGGAGGTGGCGTCAGAGCTAAATCTTGAAGGATGAGTAAGAGTTTGCTAGACAAACAAGGAGTTGCGGGGGTATTTCCAGCAGAAGGAAAGACACATGCAGTGAAACGTGAAAGAGCTTCTGGGGCTAAGCAAATATCAAATAGGGTAGGAAGATCATATTTTTCTGTCTTTAATATTTTCAGAAAATGAGGCTGCAGTGTTAACACAGCGTTGCCTCACACCCCTTGTGAGTAGAAAGTTCTGTTTGATGTTGAACCTTCGTTCATCTTCCTGAAACACAGACACGCCCACATATATCCTTGTTCTCCAACCAGGGGTCATATAGGCTCATTGTCCTTGTCATTCATAGGCTAAGCCTTCATACAGGTGGAGATTGCTAATCTAGGTCTCTTGTCTTCCCAGACCGGTGGGATTCTGTTCCCCTTTTTGCCACTTCACTCAATAAGCAAGGAGTGCGTATTGGAAGCCAGCCTGTGCCACTGCAGGGACTAGAGGAGAATTGCAAAGTGTTTTTCCCGCCAACTATCAGCCCGTAAGGTCTGCTTTTCAAACTTCAAATCACAGTGCTACCTGCCAGTCAACGCTCTGATGCCCCTCCATAACGTAGGAGTTGAAGGATCTGTGCATTGGAGTCATACTGACAAGTTATGTGAACTTGGCCAAGTTACTAATCTTTTTGTGCCTTAGTGTCCTCATCTATGAAATGTGATAATATTATTAACCTCATGGGGATTTCATTCTTGAGGATTAAAAGACTTAATGTATGTGTAGAAATTAAGACGACAACTTTGGAAAGAAGTCACAGAAAGCATAGCGTCATGTGGCTTACAGAGAAAGGGGGAATTTGTTGATTTACATGATTGAAAAGTCCAGGGGGTATGCCAATTACAGGAGTAGCTTGATCCAGGGGCTCAAATGTTGTCACCAGAACTTAATCTTTCTCCATCTCTAGCTCTACTCTTATTTTTTTTTAGCTTTGTTCAAGGCTCCATGTGATGTCAAGATGGCAGCCAAGAAGCATAGACCCCATTCTCCTACGATCCAGTCCAACATTTAAATCAAAGTCCTGAGCCTGATACTCATTGATCTGAACACATTAAAATGCTCAATCTTGGGCTTCCCTGGTGGCGCAGTGGTTGAGAGTCCACCTGCCGATATAGGGGACACGGGTTCGTGCCCTGGTCCGGGAAGATCCCACATGCCGCGGAGTGGCTGGGCCCGTGAGTCATGGCCGCTGAGCCTGCGCGTCCGGAGCCTGTACTCCGCAACGGGAGAGGCCACAACAGTGAGAGGCCCCGCATACCGCAAAAAAAAAAAAAAAAAAAAAAAAGCTCAATCTTGAACTGACTCTTAGGCCAGGGAATGAGAATGCTAATTGGCTTATGCCTGGGTCTTGCCCACCCCCTGGAGTTAAGGAGGGGTCTAATCCACCCAAATATCAAGGTCTCAGCTGGAAAAGGGGAAGTTGCCCAGAATAAAATTTCTGTTTTACTGGAAAAATGGAGAACAAAAATTTGGTGGCATAGAATATGTCCGCTACTGTATGTAAAACACCTGGCACAGAGGCTAAGAGAAAAATGCTTAATGCATGATCACCATCACCCTCTTCACCACCACTACCATCAACACAGGGACCAATTTCAGACATGGCTCTTTCAGACAAACATAACACTGTTCTTAAATGAGAGCCTTCCCAGTGCTGAATGGAGAGAAATCTAAGTAGCAGACATTTGTTTTTCGTGGCTGCCAAGAACCTCTGGAACATTCTTCCTACATTTTGATAGTTCCTATACTATGACCCCGGCCTACCTCAAATAGAATCTCTCAAAACTTTATTTTTCCCACTCAACCCATCCTACAACCCTCCAACCCCACCATTCAGTTTCTTCCAATCCTATGCACCCGTGAGAGAATTTGACTTGGAGGTGAGCTGTGGAAACAAGAGGAGCACGGAACACCCGTTTTGCTGTTGCAGATGGTGGGAGCCAACCAGTTGGTTCTAGAGTCAGTGGGAGGCATCACCCTTATCAGGCCAGTTCTTCAGTGTGGCTTGAGGCATTATTCTAAGAGCCTTAGTCCAGAAATATTCCTTTAGCTGTTCCGATGCTGTGAGTGCTGAATATCCCCATACCAAATCCCTTCTTTCTTTTTTGTTTTTTTTAATAAATTTATTTATTTTATTTTTGGCTGTGCTGTGTCTTCGTTGCTGTGCACAGGCTTTCTCTAGTTGTGGCAAGTGGCAGCTACTCTTCGCTGTGGTGCATGGGCTTCTCACTGTGGTGGCTTCTTTTGTTGCGGAGCACAGGCTTCAGTAGTTGTGGCACACAGGCTTCAGTAGTGGTGGCTCGCAGGCTCTAGAGCACAGGCTCAGTAGTTGTGGCTTAGTTGCTCCGCGGCATGTGGGATCTTCCCGGACGAGGGCTCGAACCTGTGTCCCCTGCATTGGCAGGCCGATTCTTAACCACTGCACCACCAGGGAAGCCCCCAAATCCCTTCTTATGTAAAGAAAGTAGAGTGATAGTGTTTCTGCAACTAAGGACACTAACCAATATGCTGCCCAAGAACTCCCACAGCATGTGTACGGCACAGGCTTCATGATAGTTCCCTAAGCCTGGGTCTCATCTTCTCATCAGACTGTTCTCCACGATCCCAGCAGGGTGGCTTGTAAAAGAGTAAACATTCAGAAAAATGCCAGTTTCATGACTGAATAAATGAACTTCTAACTGACCTAAAAGGTCATTTGGGGGAGTACAGACACACTTCATTTTATTGAATTTCACACATACTGCATTTTTTACAAATTAAAAGTTTCTGGCAACTCTTCATTGAACAAATCTATTGGTGCAATTTTTCCAGCAGCATTTTTATTTATTTTATTCTATTTTTCATTAGTTATCCATTTTATACATATTACTATATACATGTTAATTCCAATCTCCCAATTCATCACACCACCCACCCCTCCACTTTCCCTGCTTAGTGTCCATACATTTGTTCTCTACATCTGTGTCTCAATTTCTGCCCTGCAAACTGGTTCATCTGTACCATTTTTCTAGGTTTCACATATATGCGTTAATATACTATATTTGTTTTTCTCTTTCTGACTTACTTTACTCTGTATGAGAGTCTCTAGGTCCATCCACATCTCTACAAATGGCCCAATTTCATTCCTTTTTATGGCTGAGTAATATTCCATTGCATATATGTACCACATCTTCTCTATCCATTCGTCTGTCGATGGGCATTTAGGTTGCTTCCATGACCTGGCTATTGTAAATAGTGCTGCAAAAACACTGCGATGCATGTGTCTTTTTGAATTATGGTTTTCTTTGGTTATATGCCCAGTAGTGGAATTGCTGGGTCATATGGTAATTCTATTTTTAGTTTTCTAAGGAACCTCCATTACTGTTCTCCATAGTGGCTGTAGCAATTTACATTCCCACCAACAGTGCAAGAGAGTTCCCTTTTCTCCACACCCTCTCCAGCATTTGTTTGTAGATTTTCTGACGATGCCCATTCTAACTGGTGTGAGGTGATACCTCATTGAAGTTTTGATTTGCATTTCTCTATTAGTAATGTTGATGAGCTTTTCATATGCTTCTTGGCCATCTGTATGTCTTCTTTGGAGGAATGTCTATTTAGGTCTTCTGCCCATTTTTGGATTGGGTTGTTTGTTTTTTTAATATTTAGCTGCATGAGCTGTTTATATATTTTGGAGATTAATCCTTTGTCCGTTGATTCGTTTGCAAATATTTTCTCCCATTTTGAGGGTTGTCTTTTCGTCTTGTTTATGGTTTCCTTTGCTGTGCAAAAGCTTTGAAGTTTCATTAGGTCCCATTTGTTTATTTTTGTTTTTATTTCCATTACTCTAGGAGGTGGATCAAAAAAGATCTTGCTGTGATTTATGTCAAAGGGTGTTCTTCCTGTGTTTTCCTCTAAGACTTTTATAGTGTCTGCTCTTACACTTAGGTCTCTAAGCCATTTTGAGTTTATTTTTGTGTATGGTGTTAGGGAGTGTTCTAATTTCATCCCTTTACATGTAGCTGTCCAGTTTTCCCAGTGCCACTGAGGCTGTCTTTTCTCCATTGTATATCCTTGCCTCCTTTGTCATAGATTAGTTGACCATATGTGTGTGAGTTTATCTCTGGGCTTTCTAGCCTGTTCCATTGATCTATATTTCTGTTTTTGTGCCAGTACCATATTGTCTTGATTACTGTAGCTTTGTAGTATAGTCTGAAGTCAGGGACTCTGATTCCTCCAGCTCCGTTTTTTCCCTCAAGACTGCTTTGGCTATTCGGGGTCTTTTGTGTCTCCATAAAAATTTTAAGAATTTTTTCTTCTAGTTCTGTAAAAAATGTCATTGGTAATTTGATAGGGATTGCACTGAATCTGTAGATTGCTTTGGGTAGTATAGTCCTTTTCACAATATTGATTCTTCCAATCCAAGAACATGGTATATCTCTCCATCTGTTTGTATCATCTTTAATTTCTTTCATAGTGTCTTATCGTTTTCTGCATACAGGTCTTTTGTCTCCCTAGGTAGGTTTATTCCTAGGTATTTTATTCTTTTTGTTGAATTGGTAAATGGGAGTGTTTCCTTAATTTCTCTTTCAGATTTTTCATCATTAATGTATAGGAATGCAAGAGATTTCTGTGCATTAATTTTGTATCCTGCAACTTTACCAAATTCATTGATTGGCTCTAGTAGTTTTCTGGTGGTATCTTTAGGATTCTCTATGTATAGTATCATGTCATCTGCAAACAGTGACAGTTTTACTTCTTCTTTTCCAATGTGTATTCCTTTTATTTCTTTTTCTTCTCTGATTGCCATGGCCAGGACTTCCAAAACTATGTTGAATAATAGAGGTGAGAGTGGACATCCTTGTCTTGTTCCTGATCTTAGAGGAAATGCTTTCAGTTTTTCACCATTGAGAATGATGTTTGCTGTGGGTTTGTCATATATGGCCTTTATTATGTTGAGGTACATTCCCTGTATGCCCACTTTCTGGAGAGTTTTTATCATAAATTGGCATTGAATTTTGTCAAAAGCTTTTTCTGCATCTATTGAGAGGATCATATGGTTTTTATTCTTCAACTTGTTAATATGGTGTATCACATTGATTTGCATACATTGAAGAATCCTTGCATCCCTGGGATAAATCCCACTTGATCATGGTGTATGTTTCTTTTAATATGTTGTTGGATTCTGTTTGCTATTATTTTGTTGAGGATTTTTGCATCTATATTCATAAGTGATATTGATCTGTAATTTTCTTTTTTTGTAGTATCATTGTCTGGTTTTGGTATCAAGGTGATGGTGGCCTCATAGAATGACTTTGGGAGTGTTCCTTCCCTTCATCAATTGAAAAATGATTTCAATTTTCTTAAATTTAGTGAGGCTTGATTTGTGACCCAAGATGTGATCTATCCTGGAGAATGTTCCATGTGCACTTAAGAAGAAAGTGTAATCTGCTGTTTTCAGATGGAATGTCCTATAAATATCAATTTTTTGGAAGAGTTTGAGAAGGATGGGTGTTAGCTCTTCTCTAAATGTTTGATAGAATTCACCTGTGAAGCCATCTGGTCCTGGACTTTTGTTTGTTGGAAGATTTTTAATCACAGTTTCAACTTCATTACTTGTGATTGGTCTGTTCATATTTTCTGTTTCTCCCTGGTTCAGTCTTGGAAGGTTATACCTTTCTACGAATTTGTCCATTTCTTCCAGGTTGTCCATTTTATTGGCAGAGAGTTGCTTGTTGTCGTCTCTCAGGATGCTTCGTATTTCTGTGGTGTCTGTTGTAACTTCTCTGTTTTCATTTCTAATTTTATTGATTTGAGTCCTCTCCCTCTTTTTCTTGATGAGTCTGGCTAATGGTTTATCACTTGTGTTTATCTCCTCAAAGAACCAGCTTTTAGTTTTCTTGATCTTTTCTATGGTTTTCTTTGTTTCTATTTCATTTTTTTCTGCTCTGATCTTTATGATTTCTTTCCTTATGCTAACTTTTGGTTTTGTTTGTTCTTCTTTCTCTAGCTCCCTTAGGTGTAAGGTTAGATGGTTTATTTGAGATTTTTCTTGTTTCTTGAGGTAGGCTTGTATTGCTATAAACTTCCCTCTTAGAACTGCTTTTGCTGCATCCCATAGGTTTTGGATCATCGTGCTTTCATTGTCATTTGTCTCTAGGTATTTTTTGATTTCCTCTTTGATTTATTCAGTGATCTCTTAGTTATTTAGTAACGTATTGTTTAGCCTCCATGTGTTTGTGTTTTTTACGTTTTTTTCCCTGTAATTCATTTCTAAACTCATAGCGTTGTGGTCAGAAAAGATACTTGATATGATTTCAATTTTCTTAAATTTAGTGAGGCTTGATTTGTGACCCAAGATGTGATCTATCCTGGAGAATGTTCCATGCGCACTTAAGAAGAAAGTGTAATCTGCTGTTTTCAGATGGAATGTCCTATAAATATCAATTAAATCTATCTGGTGTATTGTGTCATTTAAAGCTTGTGTTTCCTTATTAATTTTCTGTTTGGATGATCTGTCCATTGGTGTAAGTGAGGTGTTAAAGTCCGCCACTATTATTGTGTTACTGTCAATTTCCTCTTTTAGAGCTGTTAGCAGTTGCCTTATGTATTGAGGTGCTCCTATGTTGGGTACACATATATTTATAATTATTATATCTTCTTCCTGGATTCATCCCTTGATCATTATGTAGTGTCCTTCCTTGTCTCTATAACATTCTTTATATTAAAGTCTATTTTATCTGATGAGTATTGCTACTCCAGCTTTCTTCTGATTTCCATTTGCATGGAATATCTTTTTCCATCTCCTCACTTTCAGTCTGTATGTGTCCCTAGGTCTGAAGTGGGTCTCTTGTAGACAGCATATATATGGGTCTTGTTTTTGTATCCATTCAGCGAGCCTGTGTCTTTTGGTTGGAGCATTTAATCCATTCACATTTAAGGTAATTATTGACATGTATGTTCCTATTACCATTTTCTGAATTGTTTTGGGTTTGTTTTTGTAGGTCCTTTTCTTCTCTTGTGTTTCCCACTTAGAGAAGTTCCTTTAGCATTTGTTGTAGAACTGGTTTGATGGTGCTGAATGCTCTTAGCTTTTGTTTGTCTGTAAACCTTTTCGTTTCTCCATCGAATCTGAATGAGATCCTTGCCTCTTTGCTGGTTAGAGTAATCTTGGTTATAGGTTCTTCCCTTTCATCACTTTAAATATGTCATGCCTCTCCCTTCTAACTTGTAGAGTTTCTACTGAGAAATCAGCTGTTAACCTTATGGGAGTTCCCTTGTATGTTATTTGTCGTTTTTCCCTTGCTGCTTTCAATAATTTTTCTTTGTCCTCAATTTTTTCCAATTTGATTACTATGTGTCTCAGCATGTTTCTCCTTGGGCTTACCCTGTATAGGAGTCTCTGCGCTTCCTTGACTTGGGTGGCTACTTCCTTTCCCATGTTAGGGAAGTTTTTGACTATAATCTCTTCAAATACTTTCTCGGGTCCTTTCTCTCTCTCTTCTCCTTCTAGGACCCCTATAATGCGAATGTTGTTATGTTTAATGTTGTCCCAGAGGTCTCTTAAGCTGTCTTCATTTCTTTTCATTCTTTTTTCTTTATCCTGTGCCACAGCAGTGAATTCCACCATTCTTTCTTCCAGGTCACTTATCCGTTCTTTTGTCTCAGTTATTCTGCTATTGATTCTTTCTAGAGTATTTTTCATTTCAGTTATTGTATTGTTCATCTCTGTTTGTTTGTTCTTAAATTGTTCTAGGTCTTTGTTAAACATTTCTTGCATCTTCTCGATCTTTGCTCCCATTCTTTTTCCGAGGTACTTCACTATCTTCACTTTCATTATTCTGAATTCTTTTTCTGGAAAGTTGCCTATCTCCACTTCATTTAGTTGTTTTTCTGGAGTTTTATCTTGTTCCTTCATCTGGTACATAGCCCTCTGCCTTTTCATCTTGTCTATCTTTCTGTGAATGTGGTTTTTGTTCCACAGGCTTCAGGATTGTAGTTCTTCTTGCTTCTGCTGTCTGCCCTCTGGTGGATGAGGCTATCTAAGAGGTTTGTGCAAGTTTCCTGATGGGAGGGACTGGTGGTGGATAGAGCTGGCTGTTGCTCTGGTGGGCAGAGCTCAGTAAAACTTTAATCCACTTGTCTGCTGATAGGTGGGGCTGGCTTCCCTCCCTGTTGTTTGTTTGGCCTGAGGCGACCCAACACTGGAGCCTACCCGGGCTCTTTGGTGGGGCTAATGGCAGACTTCAGGAGGCCTCATGCCAAGAAGTACTTCCCAGAACTGCTGCCAGTGTCCTTGTCCTCATGGTGAGACACAGCCACCCCCCCACCTCTGCAGGAGACCCTCCAACACTCGCAGGTAGGTCTGGTTCAGTCTCCTTTGGGGTCACTTCTCCTTCCCCTGGGTCCCGATGCGCACACTACTTTGTGTGTGCCCTCCACGAGTGGAGTCCCTGTTTCCCCCAGTCCTGTTGAAGTCCTGCAATCAAATCCCGCTAGCCTTCAAAGTCTGATTCTCTAGAAATTCCTGCTCCCATTACCGGATTCCCAGGTTGGGAAGCCTGACATGTGGCTCAGAACCTTCACTCCAGTGGCTGGACTTCTGTGGTATAAGTGTTCTCCAGTTTGTGAGTCACCCACCCAGCAGTTATGCGATTTGATTTTATTGTGATTGTGCCTCTCCTACAGTCTCATTGTAGCTTCTCCTTTGTCTTTGGACGTGGGGTATCTTTTTTGGTGAGTTCCAGTGTCTTCCTGTCAATGATTGTTCAGCAGTTAATTGTAATTCTTGTGCTCTCGCAAGAGAGATTGAGAGCACGTCCCTCTACTCTGCCATCTTGAACCAAAAACCTCAACATTTCTAAAATTAAGGTATGTACATTGTTTTTTTAGACAAAATGCTATTGCACACTTAATAGACTACAGTATAGTGTAACTATAACTTTTAAATGCACTGGGAAACAATAAATTCCTATGACTCACTTTTTTGCAAAGTTTGCTTTATTTGGGTGGTTTGGAACCAAACCTGCAATAACTCCAAGTTATGCCTGTATTAGAATCTTAAAGTTTGAAGGGATTGAAATGATTGAGCTCATTCTAGACATTGGACAGATGAGACTGAAGACCCAGAAGGTTAATTTGACTTGAAATGTTGCCCTTATATTTCTGTTGATATTGTTTCCATCAAAACTATCACAAAAATGTGCGTTTAACAACATTATACCATATTTATTAGGATAATATTAATTATTTTTAAGGTTGTAGAATTTTCTTTTGTTCACTATTATTTGAAGCAATTGACATAGACTTTGGACATCTATTTTTCTTTTCATGGAAACTTGGATTATCATGATATTCATCATAATGAGCTTTAACCAGAGACAACATGAAAAGCGAATCTGCCCACTACTGGCTTGTATCAAGGTCCAGCATTAAAAGCGTGGACTCTGTGGCCAGATCGTCTGAATTTGATCATGGCTCTGGTACTTTCTAGCTAGGTAACTACGTGCAAGTTATTTATTCTCTTTCTGCCTCAATTTCCCATGCGATAATGGGACATATTGAAAGTATTTACTTCACAAAATTGCTCATAAAGAATGAAAAGAGTTACTATTTGTAAAGTATTTAGAATGGTGAGTTTTAGTGTATTGTAGGTCCTACCATGGTTTTAATTTTTTTAAAATAAGCTTGCAGTTAACTAAACTCTCAAACCTCTTTCATGTATGTGCCTGCCGACTTGGTCTCCCCCAGTGTAAACTTGTGCAATTGATTTCTTTTTTCCAGCCTAAATGCATGACTTTGCATTTAACCCTGTTGAATTTCTTCCAGTGGCACTGGCTCAGCGGCACTTTATTTCCCTCACTTTCTGCACCCACCCATCCACCCATCCCCGGGTGTAAGTGCTGATAATGAGAGAGGTGGAAAAGAGAAGGGAATGCAGTCTCCTGCACACTAAGCGCGCAGCCTGCAGTCCTCAAGTTCTGCCTGCAACTTAAATTTGGAGCCCAACCAAATTCAAGTGGCTCTAATTACTTTTAAATTAGGCGTTTAGTTAAAATTTGATGAGCACATAAACTTAATAGCTGATCTCCAGCCAACATTACTATCAAACTGCCATCAAAATAAGTCCAGGAGGTTGTTATCCAAAGTACCCCAGTAAAATGAAATGAGCGGGACGATGGTTGTGACAACTGCAAAACTGCCATTTCCACAGGTGGAATTAAGTGTCTGTCCTGTAAATGAATAGAGACACAATTCAGGGAAGCAAGCCATCCAAATGTATCACTTGAATCCTGTTTGGCTGTTCTGACGTCAAAGAAGATAAGAATAAGAATCAACTGGGGAAACGAAAGATGCAGAACTACAAAAATAAACTTGTCATCCCTGACATCTGTGTTTATAAACGCATTATGTTAAACAGCAGAGATTTCCCTACGGCTGGCCAATACCAAGATGGCGTCTTGGGTGTTTACCTTTTCCCATAGCCCCAGTCGTAAGGGCTTTTCTTACTATCTCTTTGCTTCCAGCTTTTGTTTCAGTATCCCTGTAAAGAGTTGGCAGAGAACTAGCTGGGCAACTTCAGAAACATGGTTTATAACCAACCTGCTCCACTCTTTCGCTACAAAAAGTGAGCCTGTGCTAATTGTTCTTTAGTGAAGAAGTAGTTGGTCCACACCCACCCCTCCTCACCCAGGTGGAGATTTTCTTTATCAATAACCCCAGAGCAGGTTTGAATCAAAGAGGTGACACACACAAGAGCCAGATGTTTGGAGGGTAAGAAGGGGAGGTAGGTTCACACAATTGTTCTGCCTTCTTGCTTTCCGCTGAGGTTCTTTCCTGTGGGCTGTAGGACACATCAACAAGCTCTGAGCATGTGCGTGGACAGCCCCAGCCCAGCACCGCAGTGGGAAGCTGCTCACAGGCTGCCTTCCTTTTCCGGTGCAGCTGGTGTTTACAGAAGGACATGATTTGAAAGTTGATTTATTTACTCTGTCGTTTTTTTTTTTTTTAAATGAACGGACATAGATGTCTGTTTGTTGAAACAATTAATAAACTCTAGTGATATTAAAATTTAACAGAAAAACATCCTTGGCTGTCAGGTGGAAATCTAAGGACTGACTTTTGGAAAGTTCATAATGTAACTCAGAGTGAGATCAGAAGATATATATAAATGTATTTTTTGGCTCTGTTTTTAAGAAAACAGCTGATCACTTTCGCTTGTGGAAACCAACGGGCTCTGGTTCCTGCCCCTTCATTTTGTCCTGGTTGTCTGTGGAGACTCAGAGGATGTTGATACGGCACCTCAACTATGGAGGGGAAGAGAACGTGCCAGAAGGTCCTCTTCCTCTTGTGCCAGCTCCTCCTCCCAAGTCTCTTCAAAAGTCAAGGCATCTGGGACTTCCCTGGCGGTCCAGTGGTTAAGACTTTGCCTTCCAATGCAGGGGGTGCAGGTTTGATCCCTGGTTGGGGAGCTAAGATCCCATATGCCTTGCGGCCAGAAAACCAAAACATAAAAACAGAAGCAATATTGCAACAAAATCAATAAAGACTAAAAAAAAAAGTCAAGGCATCTGGGTCCTAAGACATTGCAGTCTGATTGCAGTGAAACAAGGGGCTAGACCAGAAGAGGTGCACTTTCTTCCTTTAAAAAATTTATTCTTTATTTTGAGTGGTAATAGGAACACACACCAATAGATAAAGTTTTAAGGAGTATTCAGTGAAAAATAATTCTCTCTTGCACCCCTGCCCGCCAGCAGCCACCAGTTCCCTTACCAAAGATAATCTTTATTGCCAGTTCCTAGAGTATTCTGCTGGAGACATCTTACGTAGTTACAAACATTCATATATGTATATGCGTCTTAAATACACAAATAATAATGTACAATACACATTGTTCGACACCTTGCTTTTTTCACTTAACAATACATCAAAGGTTTTGTTTTGTTTGATTGTTTTTCGAAAGTGCTATCAGGGAGAAAAGTCATTCTTCATTTCAATGATCTGATTCTGGTTCTGGTTCATTGTACTGATAACAAAGATGCCAAGTTAAACTCTGCCTCAGCCTCAGGTCAACTTGGTCTGGAGAAATAGGAATCATATTTAAAACCCTAAACCTTTAAGCAACAGGAAGTCTGGGGTGGGTAGAAGAGAGAGGGAAGGATGGATTCTGTTTAAAAGAATGCTCTGTGGGACTGACAGTTAAGCAGAGGGACACTTTGAACACAGTCTTGCAAAACGAAAATCCATTGGTTCCTTTCCCTGCTTTCGTAAGTAGGACTCAAACTTACTGGCCATAATTGTTTCATTTTTGCTAGTTAAGGATCTCTAGGAGCAAGATATTGTCAGTATTCTCGATGCAATACAGTTGACCCTTGAACCATGTGGGGTTAGGGACACCAACACCCCGTGCAGTCAAAACTCCACGTGCAGATTTTGACTCCCCGAAAATAACTAGTAATAGCCTAGTGTTGACAGGAGGCCTTACTGATAATATAAACAGTCGATTAATGCATATTTTGTGTGTTATATGTATTATATACTGTATTCTTACAATAAAGTAAGTTACAGAAAAGAAAATGTTATTAAGGAAATTATAAGGAAGAGAAAATACAATTATAGTACTGTTTTATTGATACTGTATGTTTATGTCAAGATGAATTGTCTGTCAGTATCTACATCATTATTGTCTTATATGATACAAACCACTGTAGATGTTTTATATGTATATATATAACACTAGACGTCAAAGATGAAGATAAGGTGAAAAAGAAATTCAGATTTATTTATAGGTATGGTGCTTCATGCGTTGATAACAAAGAAGCAGCAATAGGATTGCTTTATGGTCGCCTAGTGTAATTGATACAATAGCGTCACGGTAGCCTAGCCTATACACTAATGAATTAATCTTTACAAAATTTTTGTGGCATACAGGATTACAGTCACATCCATAATATAGTGTTGGAAACATTGCTCCATTTTTTGAAAAACCACGTACCTATGACGATGGGCTGATAACGCAGTTTCTCCAATTACGAGAGAGGTAGACTGTACAGTAATGGAATTCTTTGAAAGCAAAGTTACAAAACAGTAAGAAAACTAACACCTTAATTTTATACGAAATGTTACTCACCTTATACCTATGTAAGGTTAGACTAGTATCTACATATACTTTATGCATTCATGTCGTACTTAACTTTTTCTTAATATTTTCTATATTTTTAGGGCACACGGCTTGTCTGCGAGTCTTTTCAGATTGTCACAAATCTCCAGAATTGTTCTAACATATTAATTGAAGTAAATCCATGTATAAGTGGATCTGCAGAGTCCAAACCAGTGTTGTTCCAGGGTCAGCTGTACAAGGGAGGTGGAGGTGGAAAGAGACAAGGCTTTGGGATGGAGAAGATCTGGACATTAATACTGTGGCTATAATACCAGGTGCCAACCCAGGCCAATAGCATGGCAAATGCATAACACAAAGAACTCTTTGCTTGGGGCAGACACGCAGAGCTGTCTGGTTCATTGCCACCCATGCTAGAATCGATTTCCTTAGAGCTCTGATTCACAGCTTCCTTTCTGCTTTCCAAGTTATGAACTGGAAAGTTGGAGCTTTGCGAACATCGTGACACTTATTTCCCAGAACTCCCGAAGCTTTTCATGTCTGAACCCAGACCCAGGTGATGTGGCAGCTTCCAGGCAGCTCTAAGCCCCGGAAGCTGGGATCACAGAGAAACGTACAGCCTTACACAACCTAATTTCTTTCATCCTGACTGACAGGATAAGGACAGAAGGAAGAGCAGAGAAATCTAAAGGAGCTTTACAGGCGCTGACATTCTAAGCTTGTGAAAGATAAGCAGGTAACGGAGAGTGGGGGGGTGTGAGGCAGCACACCCAGTGCAGGGGCATAGCTTGAGAGAGACACCAGGGCTGGGGTGGGGGGTGGGAGACACATGTCTACACAGCACAGCCGATGTGAGGGGAAAAGATGTGGAACTGGGTCCTGAATTGCTTATTTGGAAAATTAATTAGTAAGCGGTTAGCGGACCACTGAATGGAATATTAATTTCTCCCAAGGTTATTTGGAACCTAGGCATGGAGGGGAGAGAGAGAGAGACACAGAGAGGCAGGGAGGAGACAGAAAGAAAAGATAGGAACGGAGCGGGGGAGAAGACAGGACCCAAGTGCTTTGCCTCCACCTGCCCCCAAACCCGAGTGGAGCCCAGGGCCTGGCACATTCATAACGAAGGTTCGAGAGTGAGAGAGAAGAGGTGAGGAGGCCTCTATGATGCTACTGAAAGCATCGCCCAGAGACTGGACTGGAACATCTAAAGTTCCCAGCGACTTGTTCGCCGTCTTATTTGGAGAACTACCAGAGACTCTTTCTAACATCAGTCAGCCATCCTTGCCCTATCTCCATCATCTGTCTAGACCTTGTTCTTTCTTGCACTTCCCCTCCTGCAGGCAGAAGAAAGGAAAGTACCTCTGGCTCCCTGGCTCAAAGGCGCTCTCTCTTTGGTTTTCCGGTTTCCTCGCTTGTGAGTCTGTTAGACACTTCCTCTGCGGTTTACCTGTAGTCTGACCTGTGAATCTTTGAGATCATCTCTCTCATGGTCTCTCACTGCAGTGACAGCGCGAGGTTCCCCCCCCCCCCCCGCCGCCCCCTTAGCAAGGCCTGGGGAGCAACTGTTCATCTGGAGCTCTCGGCTGCAGGGCTGCCTTCTCCTGCGCTGTGGGGTGGAGCCTCCTGAAGAAGGAAGAGCACAGAAGGGTGCTCCCTGGGCGAACGCTCCTTGGATACTGGCCAGAATCAAAGCTCGGCTTCTTCCCACCCTTTAAAATGTGGTCGGTACACTACCAAACGTAAATCAGATAGCTAGTGGGAAGAAGCTGCATAGCACAGGGAGATCAGCTCGGTGCTCTGTGACCACCTAGAGGGGTGGGATAAGGAGGGTGGGAGGGAGAGGCAACAGGGAGGAGATATGGGGATATATGTATATGTATAGCTGATTCACTTTGTTATAAAGCAGAAACTAACACACCATTGTAAAGCAATTATACTCCAATAAAGATGTTTTTAAAAATTAATTAATTAAAAAACGAAACAAGTGGTTGGGCTCAGGAGGTCTCGCCCCGTTGTCCAGGCTGCCGCTCAGGAATGGCTCCCTCCGCTGGGCAGTCCAGTCTCCTCCCTGGACCTTTCCAGATCCATTCAGAACTCAGCTGCCGGTGCGGGGATTCAGCATTCTGGGGATGGCATGTTTATTTCGAAACAATCATGAGGCTTGATTTGATGTAGTGAAAGAAATTAGTGCTTGCTGAATACGGCCCAGTTATTACTGCATTAATTCACACAGATCAGCAGCTGACATTGGCTGGAAGGTGGGCATGGGGGCATTTCAATAAGTTTGGCTGAAGAGAGCTGCCTCTCCAGGGCTGCCAAACCCCCTCCCTCACTGCAAGGCGCAGATGATAACTCGTGTTTGGAATGACTTTCACGTCAAGGGTGCATGATGTTATTTTAATGTCAGCTGGAAATGGACAAATTAAAGCATGGTTGGGAGATGTCCCAAAAGTCAGTCATCAAACTGACACCCTTGGAGACCTGCTTTCTCCCAAGCCCATCCTTCAGTGACTCCTCAAAGATGGAAGAAATTGTAACATGCTACCAAGGAGATGTAGCAAGACACCTTCTTGTGGATCATCAAACTTGGTATGTGAATCTGTACCGTGTATAAGCAGTTAAGCATGGTGTCAGCTGTAAGTAACAATAGCTTAAACAAATAAAGGATTATCTGCTTGCTGTTATGGGTTGAATTGTGTCCCCCTCCCCAAAATAATATGTTGAAGCCTTAACTCCTAATACCTCAGAATGTGGCTATATTTGGAGACAGGGCCTTTATACATGTGATTAAATTAAAAGGAATCCCTCAGGATGGGCTCTTGTGTCAAGTCAGCTCTCTCCAGGGAAACAGAACATATATATATATATATATACACACATATATATATGAGAGAGAGAGAAATTTTTTATAAGAAATTGCCTTGCATGATTATGGAAGCTGGCAGGTCCCAAGATGTGCAAGGTTGAGTCAGCAAGTTGGAGGCCCTGGAGAGAAGATGCTTTAGTTCCAGTATGATCTGAGGGCCTGGGAACCAGCAGAGCTGACGGTGTAGCTCCATCCAAAGGCTGACAGGCTTGAGGCTCAGGAAGAGCTCATGTTTCGGCTGGAGTCTAAAGGCAGGAAAAAAACAGAGCCCGGGTTCAAGGAAGGTAGCCAGGCAAGAAGACTTTTCTGTTACTCGGGAGAAGGTCAGCCTTTCTGGTTCTACGTTCCTTCTTTACTGATCACCAGTTCCCAAACAGACTCAACTTCATGCGGTACTTACTACCTCGAAGCCCTCCCACCATTCATTCATTCATTTGTGCACAAAAGACTATTCTAAACGCTTGGCATGCATTATCTTATTTAATCACTGGAGTAGAATGGGGAAAAGAAACAGGAAGTCTCTGCTTTTATATAATCTATTATAGATTAGAGGAGAGAAAATATTCACATTATTACGGTGAAATGTAGTCAGGTTCCTGAGAGGGAAGCTGCCGGGAGGTAGAGGCACCAACAGCAGGGAAATCTAGCCTACTATCTGCTCACCCAAACCCTTCGCATTCTGCAAGGCCTGAGTCAGCCAGCACTCAGCCACACCCAGCAGAATAACTGTGCCTTTGTGTTTTGCTGTACTTAATAATATTAAAGAGCACTTACCTGGTGCTAGGCTTTGAGCTAAATGCTAAGCGCATTGTATCACTGAACCTTTACAACAATCCCATTAAGTGAATTATCCCCCAATTATAGACAAAGAAGCTGAAACTCAGAGACTCATGTGAGCAGATCTTTGCAACAATACCTCCCTCTTCCTGGAGTCCTCGTCCTCCAGATTGTCACCAGACTGCCTCCTTCCTTGGGTCTCAGTTCAAATGTCACCTCCTCCAGGAAGCCTCCCTTGACCAGTCATTCTTAAAGAGCTAGCGCTCTGAGTCACTCTCGCACATCACTCTATTTTCTCACAGCCCCCATCACTCTCCGAAATTATGTTTTTTATTTATGTGTCTCATGCTTAGTGTCTGTCTTCGTCCATTAGAATAAGTTCTATGAGGGTGAGAAAAGTCACCTCCTCTAAGTTGGGCCACTCTAAATCCTTGGCACTTAGAGGGATGCCTGGTACATAGTAGGCCTTCGATTAGTGTTCTCTGGATGAAATCATGAATATACCCAGAGTCATATAACTAGCAAGTGACAGAGTTGAGATTTAGACTTAGATGTGTCTTTCTCCAAAGTCCAGGATTTAATGCCTTTTCTAGACTCCACACTATCCATCTTGCTTTTTTTTTTTTTAATCTTGCTTTAAATTTACTTTTCTGTCCCTGCTACATGGTTCTGAGGGCAATGCGACCACATCCTCTCATAGCCCCTATAAGGACACTGCTTTGCTGTCCAGACACTCAGCCCGTGTTTGCTGAGATGACTAAGTTTCCATGACAACGCCAGAGAAGGAAGAAGGGCTCTGAAGCCCTGTGTGATTTTCCTCCCATCTCCGCCGAGGTTAGCATCACAGACTGAGAAGAGGTCCTCCTCACCCCGACTCAGGCTGGAAGTGTCATCTGCAACCTTGGGAGGCATCACGGCCCCGGGGCTAAGCTGATGGCTCCCCGTGAGCGTGACCGCAGCTTCCCCCGCGAGTGACCCGCAAGCAGGGGCGGAGGCTTCAGCCCAGCCCCCACTTGAGGAGTAAGCACAGGTCAAGTCCTCGAGTTTCTTAGAAGATGCTGGTCTTTCTGGCAGGGAAACTTGCTTGGCCCCTGTTCCCGCGGGCAGGATTCTTCTTGACCAATGAGAGAGGCTGGGCATTTCAGAGGGCAGGCGGTCATCCTCTCACTCGGGGAGCGGACACAGTGCAGCAAAAAGCCTTCCCACCTGAGCCTGCTTCGGCTTTTCCCATTTTCCCCTGAGCTGAAAAAACCGATGGAACCTTAGGAAACTCCCCGTTCCATCTCCTATATCTGTGCCTGTGTAGAGACAGCTAGGAATGAAGCCTTCCTTTGGCGCTTGCAAATCGTTCATTCTGTCGTCATCAGAAAACCCAGCGGAGCAAAGAAGGTAAACTCGGCTGTCTCTGCGGCCACGCTGAAGCCAAGGGCCCTCTTGGAGGCACACAGAGAGGGTGCTTTCACCTCCTCCTGCGTGGGACCAGCCGCAGCTGCAAAAGCTGCCTCTCCTTCCCTGTGCTCGCCGCTCTGCAAGGGGATTTGGAAATAGCACTCCACTTTCCTGGACCGATGGAAAGGGCAGCTGCCTAAAGGGTAGGGCTTGACAGCAGCTAGACAGGACTTCCTCCCTCAAAATAGCTCCCTACTGCCTGAATTTCCTCCAGTAACGTAATCGCCTTGAATCTCACAGAATCGGCCTTTAGGAGAATGCAACTAGAGTGCAAACTCCCTTAGGAAGGCCAATAGTCCACTAGAGAGGAGTTGGCAAACTTCATCTGAAAAGGACCAGATGATAGACATTTTAGGCTTTGTGGACCACACCATCTCCATTGCAACTATCAGCCTCTACAGAGGTCGCCCCAAAGCAGCCCCGGACAGTGTGTAAGCGAATGGGTATGGCTGTGTTCCAGGAAACTCTATTTACCACGCCTGCAGCAGGCTGGACTGGGCCCATGGGCCGTGATCTCCCAGCACAGCATGAAGCTGTAAGTCAGTGACCTTTCCTTGCCATCTCTCTACCGCCAGTGCCTCTCGCATGACGTGCACAGTGACGAGATGCTGAAATATTGTTTGCTGACGTACTTATGAGATAATGAGAGTTCAAGAGAGGCTGTTTGAGAGCCAACATTTCCAGAAGGAGCCTCAATAGGGTAGGGAATATTTAGAGGCTGAGAATTCAGGAGGGCAGGGCTCTAAATTCAAGTTTGTCAACTAAACAGGTCCATTGGTTATAGTCATAAATCTCCAAATGCCGTACCTGGTTGAGAACATCGTGTGCCCCATCTGGGGACCAGTAAAAAGTAAAGACTGGGAGCAATGGAGACAAATAAGAAACCCTGGGCACAGTCACCCTTTCCAGCTTTGGCACTTCTGCTATATCCCTGCCCTCAGGGGTCATCTCGTCATTCCAGAGAGTGAGCCAGAGTCCCACTGTTCTGGCTCAGGTGAACCACTAACGCCCTTTGGTAACAGGTTAGCTGTTATACAAAGCTAGGGCCTCAAGGCAGCGTGCCACTGCCCTCCTTTTCTCCCTCACTGCAGTCACGTCGCTGTGGCGATCGCAGCATCAAAGATCTGCCTGTTGATCTTTTTCAAGGTGGTAGAAGTGACGCTGGTACAGCTGAGCAACGATTTTAGGAGGTGATAATTACCATCACCTTCACTTGGCTGTTTTCTGGACCACCATCTTGGTTTGGTAGAAGACAGAGCACAAAGGCTTGAGTTGTGTGCCGTCATTGTGATTCCAGACCTTTGGGGACTTGGTGTCAGTCAGGATAGGTAAGGTTCTGTTACAATAACAAACAACCTCAAAATTTTAGTTTCTTCACACAACCCAAGTTTATCTCTTCCTCAGGTTACAGGTCCAACACGGTTGTCAGGCAGGCTCTCATTTGTCGTTCAAGGACTCAGATACTCCTGGTTTCACCATGACGCATATCTTTTTGGTCATCTCATCAGGGGAAAGGGGCATGACATATCATGCCCCAGCTTCTAAAGCCTCTGCTCAGAAGTGTCATATCTGCTCACATTTGATTGACCAAACAAGTCACGCGCACACGGAACTCCTAAGAGGGTGGGTAAGTGCAATCCTACCGTGTGCCTGGAGGGATGGCACAATTTGTGAGCTGGCCTAATGACTACTGTAGGACCTGAATAAAGGGTTGGGGGCATCAGCTTGCATGAAGAGTCAAATATCCTTATGGGAGAGCTATATAGCTAGAAGTTGAGTGCTGATACTGAGGAAAACATTCTGAAGGCCCTAGAGAGTGGAGTTAATCTGAATATTCCACATGTGTAGCAGGTGAGAACAAGACTCATTAAGGAAAGGCAGTTGCTGAGAGCCAAGTTGAAGTGGGCTATGGGCTGAAGCAGGTATTAAGGAGAACTCAGGGCTCCACAGTGGGAGAATCGTCACTGCCTTCTTCCAGGAAGAAGCAGCTTTTTAAAAAGTCTGAGATAAATGCAACGTGGTTATCAATAGATTCGGTATAAAACTAAGGGTTAAGCACGGAGGTAGCTCTGAGAGCGGGTAAGACTATGGACATGGGAAAGAGTTCACACGTTCTGATTCAGAAGACAACAAACAGAGTGATGAGGAAGATGCTGGTATGTCTGTCCCATCCTGGTCTACAAGTAACGCCCTCCAGGCAGCAGAGTAGCACCAGTGCCCAAGACAAAACAAACTAGGCGTTATAGCACGGCTAGTACAGTTGCCCAGGCTGGGCACTGTACATCTTGAGTTGTTGCCAATCACACTGTGATTTATGTGAATGGAACACCCAGGAGTTGTCAATGAGCAACATGAAGAATCCTGGGTCGGGCTTCCCTGGTGGTGCAGTGGTTAAGAATCCGCCTGCCAGTGCAGAGGACATGGGTTTGATCCCTGGTCTGGGAAGGTCCCACATGCCACGGAGCAGCTAAGCCCGTGCGCCACATCTGCTGAGCCTGCGCTCTAGAGCCCAAGAGCCACAACTACTGAAGCCCGCGCCCCTAGAGCCCGTGCTCCACAACAAGAGAAGCCACCGCAATGAGAAGCCCGTGCACCACAACTGAGTAGTCCCCGCTCGCCGCTACTAGAGAAAGCTTGTGCGCAGCAAAGAAGACCCAACGCAGCCAAAAATAAATTAATTAAACAAACAAACAAAGAATCCTGGGTAGTAACCCTTTCTCCACTCCCTATTCAAGGCAAGATTTGGACTCTTGCTTTTCCCTTCCCACAACTCCTGACCCCATCAGTGTGGTTTCCTGTTTCTGGCCTTGCCCCCAACCCTCTGAATCTGACGCAGAGCCAGGTTTTCTGGTTTCACCAGTCAGGGCTTACCAGTACCTCCCTTACATGTTCCCCAGGAGTGAGGTCACGAAGGGTGAGTTGAAGGCCATGCAAGGTATGCCAGCCTAGAGGAGAGAGGTAGAGATAGACTACTGTTTGCAGGCACATGGACACACCCACAGAACACCCCAAACCAGGGGGGACTAGGATGAGACTGGGGTTCCCATGAGCAGAGGAAGCAGGGAATTAGGTTTTTGTTCCACTTACTGTCATCCTCCTGGTCCAGTGAGGCTGGCCTGACATGGAAGAACACTCATAACAGACGTATGCTCAGTGCAAAGTAGGTCCTCATTCAATGTTTGTTGAAAAAATAGCACAAATATGTATATTTAAAGAACAGTTCATCTTCCCTCTTTCCATAGTCATAAGAATGATGAGAATTTGGCCACCAGATAAGCTATTGAAATGTGAAAAAGTTAACCAACAAGTGGAGGGAGAGGAGGTGGGTCTTTGTTCTATGGGAAACCAAGGGACCAGCTAGACTTGGACTGATGCCTGGGGACTGTGTCTTCTAGACAAACCATCCCTTGTGAATTGGTCCTTATAATTTCAGTCCTAATATGTTCAGTGGTGGAGTGAGTTTCAGCTCTTTAAATGCTTGTAAAAATACTAGGCAGGGTTAGTGCTAGATCTGGTATTGGCACAAATTTTTTGTTTGTTTCTTTGTTTGTTTGTAACAGAATGCTGAGGATTATTTTATTAACGAACTTGCACGTAGCTCTCTTTTTTTTAAACATCTTTATTACAGTATAATTGCTTTACAGTGGTGGGTCAGTTTCTGCTTTATAACAAAGTGAATCAGTTATACATATACATATGTTCCCATATCTCTTCCCTCTTGCATCTCCCTCCCTCCCACCCTCCCTATCCCAGCCCTCTAGGTGGTCACAAAGCACCGAGCTGATCTCTCTGTGCTATGCGGCTGCTTCCCACTAGCTATCTATTTTATGTTTGGTAGTGCATATATGTCCATGCCTCTCTCTCACTTTGTCCCAGCTTACCCTTCCCCCTCCCCTTATCCTAAAGTCCATTCTCTAGTAGGTCTGCATCTTTATTGCCATCTTGCCCCTAGGTTCTTCTGACCATTTTCTTTTATTTTTTAGATTCCATATATATGTGTTAGCATACGGTATTTTTTTTTCTCTTCTGACTTACTTCACTCTGTATGACAGACTCTAGGTCCATCCACCTCACTACAAATAACTCAGTTTCATTCCTATTTATGGCTGAGTAATATTCCATTGTATATATGTGCCACATCTTCTTTATCCATTCATCTGGCGATGCACACTTAGGTTGCTTCCATGTCCTGGCTATTGTAAATAGAGCTGCAATGAACATTTTGGTACATGTCTCTTTTTGAATTATGGTTTTTTCAGGGTATATGCCCAGTAGTGGGATTGCTGGGTTGTATGGTAGTTCTATTTTTAGTTTTTAAGGAACGTCCATACTGTTCTCCATAGTGGCTGTATCAATTTATATTCCCACCAACAGTGCAAGAGGGTTCCCTTTTCTCCACACCCTCTCCAGCATTTATTGTTTCTAGATTTTTTGATGATGGCCATTCTGACTGGTGTGAGATGATATCTCATTGTAGTTTTGATTTGCATTTCTCTAATGATTAATGATGTTGAACATCCTTTCATATGTTTGTTGGCAATCTGTATATCTTCTTTGGAGAAATGTTTATTTAGGTCTTCTGCCCATTTTTGGATTGGGTTGTTTGTTTTTTTGATATTGAGCTGCATGAGTTGCTTGTATGTTTTGGAGATTAATCCTTTGTCAATTGCTTCATTTTCAAATATTTTCTCCCATTCTGAGGGTTGTCTTTTCGTCTTGTTTATGGTTTCCTTTGCTGTGCAAAAGCTTTGAAGTTTCATTAGGTCCCATTTGTTTATTTTTGGTTTTATTTCCATTTCTCTAGGAGGTGGGTCAAAAAGCATCTTGCTGTGATTTATGTCATAGAGTGTTCTGCCTATGTTTGCTTCTAAGAGTTTGATGGTGTCTGGCCTTACATTTAGGTCTTTAATCGATTTTGAGTTTATTTTTGTGTATGGTGTTAGGGAGAGTTCTAATTTCATTCTTTTACATGTAGCTGTCCAGTTTTCCCATCACCACTTATTGAAGAGGCTGTCTTTTCTCCACTGTATATTCTTGCCTCCTTTATCAAAGATAAGGTGACCATATGTGCATGGGTTTATCTCTGAGCTTTCTATCCTATTCCATTGATCCATATTTCTGTTTTTGTGCCAGTACCATACTGTCTCGATTACTGTAGCTTTGTAGTATAGTCTGAAGTCAGGGAGCCTGATTCCTCCAGCTCCGTTTTTCTTTCTCAAGATTGCTTTAGCTATTCGGGGTCTTTTGTGTTTCCATATAAATTGTGAAATTCTTTGTTCTAGTTCTGTGAAAAATGCCTGGCACAAAATTTTGAAGGTATTATCACCTTGAAAACTAACATCAACTATAAACAGTGTTGCCATAACGATATTAAGCAAATAGAAAATTGCTTAAGTCCTTTTGAGGGAAAGCATACCTCTCCTTAGAGATACCTCTCCTTAGAGAAAGCATACCTCTCCTTAGAGAAAGCATAAATATAAGTGATGATTGAATATGCATGGGTGCGGAATAACCATTTTTCATGAAATCATGATGCTCAGGAAAATAAATACTGAGGCTGAAACCAAGTCAACTTCAGGCAAACATTTGCCTCCAAATGCATGTGTGACCTCGTCTCTGTTGTCCTTCCCCATTTTCTTCCTGACAGAGACACATGTTGAAATGTAGATGGGGTGAAAACTCGACTCATCATCAGTAAGGCTCTTGGCCAATGAATATCTTTCCTCAAATAAACAGAAAACCCTACCTAGAAACAAAAAAGAAAATATGGAAGAGGGGAAAGGGCAGGATAGAGCACAGATCTGACTTGATATTTAGGACATTATCATCCAATGGCTTATTCTCCGCCAAGACATGTACTGGCCATCACAAAACCTATGCTTCACGAAGACTTCCATCAACAAATTTGCATAATGCCTTACTTATATGCATAGCATTCCACATAGCATTGCTTCTGACCAAGGAACTCAGTTCTCAGGGAAAAAAATTGTGACATGGGGTTCATACCATGGGATTCACTGGTCTCACCATGTATCCCATCACTCAGGAGTAGCTGGCCTTATAGAAAGTGAAGTGGCCTGTGGAAGACTCAGTTACAGCTCAGTTTTGAGAGAATAACCTGAAGGTCAGAGTTCTAGTTAATAAGATGCCACATATGCTTTGAATCAGTTACCAATGTGTTTCTCCCAAAGCCAGAACATATAGGTCCAGGATCAAGGGTGGAAGTGGGAGTGGCTTTTCTCACTATGACACCTAATGCCCACTCACAGCATGTTTCGCTTTCTGTCCCTGCAACTTTGGGATCTTCTGGTTCGGAGGTCCAATGTCATAATGGAGAAACGCTTCCACCAGGTGACACAAAACTGCTGCACTGGTTTGGAAGTTGACACTCTGCCAATCGGCCATTTGGGGCTCCCCCTCCTGCTGAACTAGCAAGGGCAGAAGGGGTTTTCTGTGTTGGTGGATCCTGATTATATACTAAGAGACATCAGTTTTCTACAACACAAGACCTTTATCTAGAACCCAAGGGATTCTCCAAGGTACTACGTAGTACATCCACGTTCAGTCGTAAAAGCTAATGAAAAAGATATCATCTATAGCCAGAGCAAGAAGTTACCATTTTTGTATGGAAATTTAAACCTGTTGGGAAAGTGTGTACAGTAGCTGAGTAGGCAAGGGAGTGATCTGTGCTCCAAAGCTACCTTTCTATATTCTGCTCAGTGATGTGAGGGCTGTATGGCTCTTTTGACAGTTGGCACCTGGTTATGTTCTGCCAATAGGGGACACTAGGGATACCAGAAAGCTGGAATTGGAGTAGGGTGAGAACCTGCTGCTCCTACAAACATTGACTCACAGGGACCCTTCACCCTAGCGTTGACAGGGTCCATCCAGTTTCAGCGCTGCCTAAAGCAGCCTCATTGCACCCTCTTACAGGTACAAGCATAACCAAGTCCCTTCCCTGGAGCACCTAGGTTTTGCTAATCCCACCTCCTTCTCTTTGTTTTCTCAGCCCCAAGAGTAGTTGCTACTTTCACCGATAATGACATTGGTTGCTTCGATGGTCCCTTTTTGTTCCTTCAGCCTTCTCACATCTGTGTGATCAATTCTCCACCTTAAATTTCTTCTGTTGAAATTTCAAATGTGTTTTTTGTTTTCCTGCCTGGACCCTGACTGATATCCAGCCTTAGAAGGAAACTCAAGATTATGTGACATTTCAGTTATTATCAGTTTTTTCAGAAAGATTCTTTAGGACACTCAGTTACAAAAAAGAGGCGGGGGGCATTTTTAAGTAAGTTTAATATGGAATTACTATCGTTCAAAGGCCGCTATCCAAAATGGAATGGGAGAAATTCCTGTGAATGCCTGCTGGAAAATAAATTCATTTTATTAAAAGGTCTTCCTCTTTGTATTCAGAGGTTAAATAAATGATAGAATTTATTATTCCACCAAACAATTTCACTTATTTTTGGTAAATTGCACTAAATGTGGTTTAATTACTGTGTCCAGAATAGCATTTCACATCTGTGGCCCCAAAACTATTATTGCTATGGACCGGTGAGACAAAGAAATAGAGCCCTCTTGTGGCCAATCTAAATACTACATCCCCCAGCAGTTCAACATTGATTGTACTAACATCTTGATCTTGGAAATTAACATTTCTGATCTTTGAACAGAAAGATATCATACAGATCCTGCCCTGGGTCGCCAAGAAACAGAAAAGAAGCCTACTATCCAGAGAAATAATGCCCGTGCTTCTTGGCACTACACAAACATAACATAAAAACACTTATAAACTTGTAAACAACGTCATTATTAAATGCCCAATTTTTTAAGTAGTAAGTAGAGGGAATGAGAATAGGTCTGAGATCAAAAGAGATACTTAGATCCCTCACGTGGCAGGGGTCTTAACACAAACCACAGTAATTTCCTTCTGAATTGGTTCTCCACACAAGAAAGGCCCCCGGGCGTCACAGGGAGGAAAACTCAATAAATGTGGCAAGAGTTTGATGTGCGGGTGGAATGTGATGATATGCACATTATTATCTTTTGTGGCAAAGACAAGAGAACCCAGTGAAGAGGAGTGTTAGAGACCTCTCAGGACAAACTGGAGAGAGAGGTGTCATGGAAGCATGGAGCATTTATGCTTGGCAGTTGGATGGCACTGGGTTCAAATGCCATCTTAGCACGTCCTAGCTGTGTGACTTAGGGCAAGTTGTCCAACCTCTCTGATTCTCAGCTTCCCATCTGTACAATGGATATAACAACATCTGCTTCAAGATAATGTATAATGTCATAGTTCAGGGCACATGCTTCAGAGCCAAGCTCCCTGGTTTCAAATCCTGACCCCGCCACTTACTATGTGACCTTAGGCAAGTTATTTCACCTCTCTGTGCCTAAGCCATAAAATGGGTTAAAATAGTTCTGACCTTTCAGGGTTGTTCTGAAGATTAAACGATTCCATATATATATATATATATATATATATATATATATATATATATATATATATATATACACAAAACACTTAGAGAAGGCATCTCAGATGAATTTGCCATCATTACTGCTGTTTAGTGTTTTGGGACTTCCCTGGTCGTCCAGTGGTTGGAACTTCGCCCTCCAATGCAGGGAGTGAGGGTTTGATCCCTGGTCGGGAAGATCCCTGGTCGGGAAGCTAAGATCCCACATGCCTTGCAGCCAAAAAACCAAAACGTGAAACA
Organism: Phocoena sinus; assembly: GCF_008692025.1. NCBI lineage: Eukaryota > Metazoa > Chordata > Mammalia > Artiodactyla > Phocoenidae > Phocoena > Phocoena sinus. The sequence goes on from NC_045767.1 coordinate 75,657,438, forward strand.
GAAGCAATACTGTAACAAATTTAATAAAGACTTTTAAAAAATGGTCCACGTTAAAAAAAAATATTTTTAAAAAAAGTGTCTTAAGATACCTTCCACATGGTCAACACACAATAAATATTAGCTTTATTATTGGCTGTAAATCATCACAGGCAATTTACCTGTTATCTGTTCCCTACCTGCTTCTTTTCCTATTAAGTAGAGTCATGTAAAATTGCCATTTTTAAGGTGAAAAACACCTGAATGCAGTAATTTCTTGGTTTGTTGGAATACGGACCAGTGCTTGTCACCATGTCACTTTGAGGGTTCTTTCCCCCACCTGCGATGATAAGCCCCTGGAGCACAATAAGTGAGCTTAGTCTCCCCAGCTCCTGTTCTAGTCCCTGGGAAGGAGGAAGAGGAAGCGATGATTGGGGTATCTGTACCCATTAGAGCCCGGCCAGGGAAACAGAATCCACCCCAGGTAGTTTTAATAGGGGGAACCTTTATATAGAGAACTAATTACAAAGGTGTTGGAAAAGTTTAAAAGCCACATAGGAGATGTTGAAGCAACCCTGAGATTAGCAACAGCAGGGAGTGGCTACCATCTTGACTACTGGTGGGACGAAAGGCAGAGGGGGCATTGCCAGAGGCAGGGCAGGGCCCCGGCAGGAGAAGAAACGATGCAGGGCTGCCCAACCACTCCCAAAACTGCCCCCATCCAAAGCAGAGAGGAAGGAGGGGCACCTCTCTTCCTTTTGCTCCCTGGTCTCCTGCCAGTACCCTCCCGCCCCGGGCTGAAACTAATCATTCTCCGTTGGCAAAGGGGCACGGAGTTTGCAGGGCCTAGCCACTTGGATACAGAGAAGAGCAGGAAAAAACAGAAACAGATTTGAGAACAGAGAGGCAAATGCCAGTCCGGAGAAGCAGTAGCTGGGAGGAGAAAGAAGGGAAAAGAATGGGCGGTGGCGGGGCCATGACATAAAATCCGGCTGCTGCTGTTTTGTCTCTGGCGCTTCAGCATCTTCTTTTTTTTTTTTTTTTTTTTTTTTTTTTTAATTTATTTATTTATTTTTGGCTGTGTTGGGTCTTCGTTTCTGTGCGAGGGCTTTCTCCAATTGCGGCGAGTGGGGGCCACTCTTCATCGCGGTGCGCGGGCCTCTCACTGTCGCGGCCTCTCTTGTTGAGGAGCACAGGCTCCAGATGCGCAGGCTCAGTAGTTGTGGCTCACGGGCCTAGTTGCTCCGCGGCATGTGGGATCTTCCCAGACCAGGGCTCGAACCCGTGTCCCCTGCATCAGCAGGCAGATTCTCAACCACTGCGCCACCAGGGAAGCCCCCAGCATCTTCTTAATCTAATCAGGGTAGAATCCTGACACTTTGCTGCTCTAGCCAGGTAATTCCAAATAAAAACGGTGGGAACCACAGTAATCTGTCTTTGGTGACTTCATAAGATGGAGAGGGGCACAGGCCACCCAGGCAAGAAACTTCGGGTTGACTTATGACCTCCAGGCAGAGAGGTTAAAAAACCTGCACTGCACGTTCTTCGCCTGCACCCTTTTCTCCTGGTGCCAAGTTCAGGGCCACAGAACTGGACTTCAGGAAGAGACTCCTCATCTTAGAAGTTACGTCCTCCAAAACTATGGAAATAATGGAATGCCATGTGGTAGCCTGGATTGAACGCTGGAACGGAAAGGGGCATTCGTGGAGAAAGTGGGTAAAGTATTCAGACAATAGGACTGTTCATTTCTTATTCATTTATTTATTTTTTATGGCTGTGTTGGGTCCTTGTTGCTGTGCGCAGGCTTTCTTTAGTTGCAGCGAGCGGGGGCTGCTCTTCGTTGCGGTGCGCGGGCTTCTCGTTGTGGTGGCTTCTCTTGTTGCAGAGCACGGGCTCTAGGTGCGCAGGCTTCAGTAGTTCTGGCACGTGGGCTCAGCAGTTGTGGCGCACGGGCTTAGTTGCTCCGCGGCATGTGGGATCTTCCCGGACCAGGGCTCGAACCCGTGTCCCCTGCCTTGGCAGGTGGATTCTTAACCACTGCACCACCAGGGAAGTCAAGGATTGTTAATTTCTTAGTTTAACCAATGTTAATGTCTTAATTTTGACAAATGTACTATGGATACGTTAGATGTTAACATTAGAGGGAGCTGGGTGAAGGGTATATGGGAATGTTCTGTACTATTTTCTTCTGTAGATCTAAATTTATTTTTTTAAAAAAACATTGTTATGACCTCCTCCAGAATGGCTTCTTCCCTTAGCTTCAGCAGGCAGCTCCAGCTAACACAGTGAGGCACCATCAAGGGGAAGCTGACCCCCTCCCCCAACCCCCATAACACCAGTAAACACATCCAGGAGAGTGTCGGAAATCCCATATCTGGGAAAGACTTCTGTAGGACTTTTCATTACTGGTAAAAAGCATGAATTCATAACAGTAGCCTACGCACAAAGAGCATGATTAACTCATGCTGTAACCACCACCATGCTGTTGTTCTCATGGACGGGATTTTTGTTATACCCCCTTCGGCTAAGGCAACGAACTGGGTGATGTTCAAACTTAATGGACAAAGTTCATGCTCTAAACAAGTTCCTAAGTCAAGACCAACCATAGTACTGGGTTATTTATAAATGAACTGCCCTCATATAGACACTCACTCATCTTTTAAAGTTGCCTTAGATAACTTCTAGAAAAAGCAGAGTAAAGCTACACACACACACACACACACACACACACACACACAGCTAGTTTAGGAAGGGGTTTGACTCAACAGCACGGAAGTGCGAATTAACTTTTTTCCATTGTCTTCTATCAAAGTGCCCATTTTCCCACTGGGTGGTGGCTCCCTTTAGCCATCTCAATCCAATTCTATAACTTTTAATTCACTTTTGGTAATTACAACAGTCTCGTTCTGGTTACCAAGACTTCGTTCTGTTCATTTGAAATTTTCAATATTGTATTTAATTCAAAGTTGCCTCCCCTACCCCCGACTCCCAGCCTAGGCTGGTGTGACTAGTCTTGAAGGAGCCTTTCTCCTCTGCCCTCTTTTGAATAGTTACTCCTCTGGCATTGATCTGAGAAGAAAGAGGCAGGGGGTGGGGAAAGTCTCTCTTGAAGACTGGTTATGATAAAGTATACTTACCCCCTTTCTGTAAACTCCTGGCCACTAATGTAGCTTCTAAACTGTAGACTCCTCTGTGGTTACAGATGGAAACGGTGACAGTCCTTAATAAAGAGACACGACTCCATCGACTTCTGATCCACAAATGCTGGCCCTACATCTGCATTCCCCGACAGAATGTGCTTCCATGGTCGTCACTCTAGCAGTTCCTGGCAAGCCTGTGGCCCCCAGTCTTACATACCATCTGCAGCCCTAATCCACAGGCTCAGTACATCTTCGGGGTCCCTCAGGAATGCGCACCTGTGTGGTCTTTGGCCCTTCATCTCTGCCTGGCTATGCCCTGCTCAGACGAGGGAGGTCAGGAAGCGTGGTATCTGCTCCCCAGGACAGGGAATGTCACCCCTTCTGACAGAACTCATAATTCGGTAAGTAATTTGGGGGTTTGCCTTCTCTGAACTTTGGGGACAGGACCCATTCATGCTTGCCCTCCCATCCTCCAGAGGAAGGCAGAGGTGAGGAAATGGCCTCTCTTTCTTGTATTCCCCAAAGGAAGTTTGGCCTCGACCTCCAGCTTACATCTCTCCACAGTATGGGACCTAACTCCAGTCACCCCTGGGAATACAGAGTCTTACACCAAGAATGATCTCTTATTTGAACTTGGCCCTGGAAAACACAGAGGTTTCTCCCGTCAGGAGACCTGTGTGTGGGCTCCAGAGCAGAACAAGATCTCAGCTGGAACCTCCCACCAGACTCCTGGGCACACATGTGTAAATACATTCTCACATGAAACAGCTGCCCTGTCCATAACACTGACCTCTACGGCTCCAAGGACGTATTCTTTGAGATGCACTGTGTGTGCTATAGATCTGTCCCACTTTGACATTCCTTTGAACTTCATGAATTCTTTTTTGCTCTTTTAACACAGTACTAGCAGGGGATTTGAAAGGCAAAAATTAGCGCTGACTGTTTCAAAGCTCCATCCATATAAAATCCAGAGGATGGGGGAGGTGCCTCCCCACGGACCACTCTTTGAGGGAGAGCTGTCCATATCAAAGAACAAAGTACTTGCCCAAACTCATCTCAAACGACAGCTTCACCCTGGCTGTCTGTAGTGTCCCAGGAGGACTTCCTTCATGTCTTTATTCAAGGGCCACTTGTATTGCTGATTTCACAATTCACATCTCCCTGCTTCTCGCTTATGTGCTTAGACAGTGTTGAAAGGTCATTGCTGCCCACACTTCTTTCCCTATGCACTGCTCTTTCGAGGGATGTGACCAGAATAGAGCAACGGGGGCCAAGAGGTGGAAAGGTTCTCTCTAGTTCCATCTAGACAAAATAAATTGTTTACACACTGAATATAATTTGTTTTTAGAAGCACTTGCTGATGCCCAAGTGTAAAATAAGTACCGAGAGATAAAGATGAAGGAGGCGTCGTCCCTGAGTTTCCGGAGCTCAGCAGCTGGCAGGGGAGACAGCTACCTGAGCATGCGGATAACGTGTGTCCAGGGTCCTTGGGGAAGGATTCATCTGTTGTTCTTGGTGCCAAGGTAAGGCTACAGAGGGAGAGTGTCATCGGAGCTGGGGTCCTGAAGGGTAGGAAGCTGAGGGTGGAGGTGGAGGGAGGCTTCAGCTAAACAAGAAACAGAGAGGCAAGAGCTCGTGGCGTGTTTAGTGCTGGCGCTGTCGGGAAGAGCCAGAGCCCCGAGTGCAGATCTGCGGGGGTGACTGCCCTGGTAACCATAGGTCAGTAGATCCTGAAAGATAACCCTGCTGTCTTGTGTCCAGTCCACAGGAGCGTGATTTACTACACTGCAGGATTTGGGGACAGAGGTGCCCACAGCAAGTCTTTGGTGCTCTACTTACTTGCGCTAAACACTTACTCGTTTACCAGGTGGTCCGCTAAGCATGCTACATGCAGCAAACCTCACTGAATCCTTACAAGTACCCTAGGAGTGGGTATGATGTGTCTACGCCCCATTTTACAGAGGAGAAGACAGGTTTAGCAACGTCAGTAATGCTATCAAAATCGTATAGCAAATAAGTAGCAGAGCCAGGTTTTGAGCTCAGGTGAATATGACTCCAAATCTCTTCTTAACTGCCTCTCCTTCCTAAGAGGAATTGTGAGGCACGGAGTTCCATTGATGAATCCGTGTGTGCGATTTATCTCAATTTTATAGCCCAAATCATATTTTGGAGACTCCAGGACTCCAACTAATCAGGATCAGGTAATTTTACCCAGTATCACACAAGGGATTAATTACCTTAAGCTTAGGTAAGGAGCATCTCTCCTAAGAAGATTAAAGTTTTTAATTTGGGAGAATGACAGGAACTTATCCCACACCAGCAGGGGGTCTCCAGGAAGGAGACATGGACATCCCTTAAGGGAGAGCTCCTCCTTTGCCAGGCTCCCCCATTTCTATTCCTCTTGTAGTTTGGTACTCTGGTCCCTCCTGCAAACGCCCCTTTAAAGCAGGTCAGGGCTGATTGAGACTGTGGTATAAGAGAAAAACAGTTAGTTTCCACCTTGTAGAGTTACTAGACAGAGCAGGGAATCTGACTTTGAAAGGCAGGTGTATCCTGTCATCAGAGCTTCATTCACCTTTGAATTCAAGATTTTTGCCCTCAAACAAGGATTTTGATTCTCTTGCCAAGATGATCTTACCTAGAGCTGTTAGTTTTGTTCAATTCAGCTATTTCAAGATAGAATGGTTTACTGAGCAGAGAAGAAAGCTGAGAGTTACAAGGAAAAAAAATCAGCCTCGCTCTTGAATCTTATTTAGAAAACCTCATTCATTCATTCATTCATTCCATACAACAAATTCATATGGAGCACCTCCATGTGCTGGGTTCAGGGGGGTATGATACAGACCTTGATGCTTGCCCTTGAGGAACGTGCACCCTTTGGGATGAGAAACAGGCGAGTAACCAATCACAGCCCACAGTGACAAGAGCTACAATATGTACACACAGTCTTAAAAAGTAAAAAGATGGGGCAACTGCCCAGCAGAGAATGGGGTTGAGGAAATATCAGAGAAGGCTTCTTGGAAACGGTGAAATCTGAGTCCTGAAGAATCAACCTTCAGGAGCGTTTAATTCATGCTTTAAAGTCAATCCTCCTTAAAACCAATAAAACCAAATCATGTGATCATGCACTCACCTGGACAATAATAATATATGCAACATTGGTGGCCAACAGTCCAGATTATGGGCAAATTCACTTTCAAAGCAAAGATCAAAAGGAACAGTCAATACAGCGGAACACACAACAAAATGTACTCCGATGTTAGTTGATGAAGAAAGCTTAAAACTAGTGCTCTTCTAGTACAGCAGTAATTTCAAAGCTAGACACTAGGTGGTGTTCTCAGCACAGTTTGCTATCTTTGACATTGCCTGGAAAGAGCCAGCTAGGGAAGGTTCACTCTTTCCAGGAAAAAGAAAACAAAACAAAACTCTGAATACAGCTATCACGAAAGCGGTTGTATAGGAAGGAATAATACCTTTCATGGTATCTTTTCCCTACAGTGAACAATAAATGTATCTTAGGTTTACAGCAAATGCTTTCTTGTAGACAGTCACATCTACAATAATGTGAACCACTGGAAGAACAGACTCTCCGGACCCTTTCAGACAAGTTGTTTTGTAAAGAAAGCAATGAGTCTGGATAATGGAGCCAGGAATTCATATTCAAGAGTCCCCAGGCAAACTTGACCTATCAGTCAACTTCATAGTCTCCAAGGAGAAGCTTGCAACTTGGGAGAAGTTGTTAGAGAAACGTCAGCACCCAAATCACCAGGTCTGGGCCTTGACACAGAATGCATGCCTCTCCCTCTGTTAATAGAAAAATGCTATCTTAGAGAATAAGAGGTACTATGCAAAGCAGGTTAAGCTTCTTGACTTAAAGGAATTATGAGAATACCAGATGTTAGCAATAAGTCTCAAAGATGACAACGATAAGGGGAAACCTAACCTCTTAAAGCCATCCTCGTAAAATATCAAGAATTTGAGGCTTCCCTGGTGGCGCAGTGGTTGAGAGTCTGCCTGCCGATGCAGGGGACACAGGTTCGTGCCCTGGTCGGGGAAGATCCCGCATGCGACGGAGCAGCTGGGCCCGTGAGCCATGGCCGCTGAGCCTGCGCATCCGGAGCCTGTGCTCCGCAACGGGAGAGGCCACAACAGTGAGAGGTCCGTGTACCGCAACAAAAAAAAAAAAAAAAAAAAAAATCAAGAATCTGATAACACAAGGGAAAAAAGAAAAATGAAGGAAATAATTACAACTGAAAGTATTTTAGGCAAACAGGTAAATTGTAGGGGAGAGGAGTGTAGATCTCATTTATTATATGTAAAAGGAATGTTGAAAACAAGAAATCAGCAAGATGCTAGGCTGAGAATGAAAAAGGAGAAAATGACTTATTCTTGATAATATATTAGGCAAGCAGCTCATTTATACTTGGTTTCCAAACACTTGGCTAAGAACCAGTCCTGATCCATGCCAAGGCTTCACTAATCTGTGAGGAAAACAGACAGCTCCGTCCATCTCTGACACCCATGATGCATCTGCGGGAGCGGATGAGGTGCTGAAGCAGCTGGGGGGGAGGCGTCACGTTAAGGATGGTGGCGTATTAGTCTTGTAGTTGGCATGGGATAATTTTTAACATCTTACATACAATCGAGCGCTCTATTTCTTCAAAGCCAGCTTGGAGTGAACAGTGTTTCTTTCCTGTAATAGTAGAGTCAGTGAATGTTCCTATGGAGTTACTTAAGAAACACTATCCATCCCCACTCTGGTAGTTGCCAGGATCTCTCCAATTCTGCGCGGATTCTGACCCTTGTTCCCTGTATAAGTGCACTACGAAAGGAACCCCTCTAAAGACAGAGCCCCAGAGGTTCTCATACTGAATATCCATATCTATGCTGAAAGGTAGACTGGGAAGGTCTAGGCGTGGACAAGATATTTCTCACCACATCGTGGAAGGAAGAAAAGTCTGTTTAAGGGATCCATGGTTACTCTCCTTTCTGATGTGTGCAGGCATCCCTGAAGGACATTTTGAGACTCTTGGGATCATTGACTTATATTTGGAACTCATGCCAGTTACTATCTGGGTCTCCAATCTTCAACTGTCATATCAGCAGGAGGGTTTTAGATGTAGAAGACTGATAGAGCCTGACAGCACTTGTGCTGGTTTCCATGGTGACATGCTGAGTACTTACTGGTCCTTAAAGACCAACCACATGAATAATTTAAATTATTTATTAAGGGCTGCCTAGCCTAGAATATGGAGATCTGAGTTAAGAAACAATTTAAAGCCTCTGCTTCTGGAACATAAGTGATAGATAGAGATACCTAAAAGGAGGCTTAAAAGTAATACTTAGGAGTGGTTTTCTTTATAGAAAAATCAAAACATACAGAGATTGGCTATAAACATTTATATATCAGAGAATTGTTTCAATGCATTACCTGGAGCTTTACTTTACAAGATTTTCAGGCCCTTTAGGGAAGTGTTTCAGTACATGTACAACCTTATTCATTCTTTTACTGCAACTTAATTCCCTTAACTATGCACCTGTGGGCCTTACTTTACATTTTTAATTCACTTGGAATTATTGTATCTACAGTATACCTTTCAGCCCGAATCTATCTGGCCAGTTTGGGGCCCCTTTGAAACCATGTGGGGTGCCAGCAGCCGTGGATGGTGAATGGTGAGTGCCCTCACCACTGCATGGCATACGTAAACTTGGTCCAGAGGTGTCTTTCCTGTATCCCTCAACACCCTGGCTGAATCCCATGGATCAACTTTGTGCACATCTCTATTCCCAACTGTGCAGAAGCCACTCTGCTTCCGGCACCTGACTAGGTAAACAGGATTCCCAAACGGCTCATCTACCTCTGGCCACCCGGTCTCTACACTCTTCTCCTGTCTGGGCTCTTTCATGGATAGATCTGCCCCAAATGCCCTTCTTTCAAGTATTTCTTCCATAAGCCACCTCCTCAAGGCCAGCCTTGTCTGGTAAGGCCTTGGACCACCCTCTTTGAGGATCACCCTTTAAGACAGCCTCACCAGATACCAACTGGCTCAGCAGGAGGGCCTGGATCAGAGTCACCCCCCATTTTCATTCCTTCCTGCCTCCCTCTCTTCCTTCTTTTGTAAATTCCACATTAGATCTCAAATCCAAATCCTCAGCTCGTGACACATCATCACAATGGATCCATGCAAGGCTTCTTTCCATACCTTTCTGGTACGAAATTATGTATTTCTTGTGAAAAAATAATATTGATGTCTCTATGCAGATATTTTCAATGTACCCAAATCGTATTCACCATATACCTCATTCTGTTTCTCACTTTTTCACTCAGCATTCTGGTTCAAAGATCTCTCCACGTTGCTAAGCATGTATCAAGCCTGGGTTAACCACTGTTTTATAATACTCCCTAGAGAATATCCACGGCAAATGTTTCTCCATTCTCCCAGTGAGGGACCCCAGATGGCCTCCACCTCCCTGAAAAACAATGAACATCTTCATATATGTCCCCTCATGGACCTTTGTCAGACTTTATCTGGCATAGGCACCCAGATATCCAGCCCACAACAAACCTCTGGATTCCTCAGTAGAATGGCTGGGTCACAGGATATATTTAGTCTTAACTTGACCAAATAGGGCAGATGGCTATCCAACCTGGCTGTACCAGTCCACACAGCCACCAGCAGGAATTAAGGATCTTGACATCCCCTACCTCTCCACGACACTCAGCTTGAGCTCTCGCTTTGTAATTTGTGTTAATCTGATGTGAATAAAGTAATAGATTTTTGTTTTAATTTGCATTTATTGCAAAGCTCCGTGAGTCTGAGCATCTCATCACAGACTGGATATCATATTATGTTTTCTCTTCTTATAAATCCAGTGTTTTTTTCCTTTGACTGAATGTCTATTGGAATTCACAAGCTTACTACCTGTTCTCTGCCTGTTATCTTTGTCCATGATTATTTTCATTGAACAGAAAAACTTATTTATGATGTAATCAAATCCATACAATTTAGACTCACGGTTTGTAACTTTGGGGTTTTTGTTGAAGAAGTTTGTTCCCATCTCTGAGTCACAAGGATATTCTCCCTCGTATCTTCTATTAACTTTATGTCTTTGCCCTTTGTATGTTTAGGTTTTAATCTAGCTACAGTCCATCCGTGAACGTGGTGTTAGACAGGAATAGAGTTCTTTCTCTGAGCCCCAATTGTGTTTCATTGGTCTATTTGTTCTTTTATCAGACTTGTACTGTTTTCATTACTATGACTTTGTGGTAAAGCGAACCCCCATTCCCCCATCCTTTGCTCTTCTTTTTCAAAGTTGACTTGGTTACTCATGGATCCTTAAACTTCCTTATCAAATTTACATAAAATTGTTGGGTTTCTAAAAAGAAAAGCTAGCTGGAAGTTCATTGGGATCTCATTGAATTTATGGCTTTCTTTGCCAAGAACTGACCTTTTATTATATTAAGTTATCCCATTCAAGAGTACAGAATAACTCTTCATTTACTTATATCGTATTTATGTCTCTTAATAGAGTTTCACATTTTCTCCACTGAGATTCTAAGTATTCGTTTCTTTTTTTTTTGGCGGTACGCGGGCCTCTCACTGTTGTGGCCTCTCCTGTTGTGGAGCACAGGCTCCGGACGCGCAGGCTCAGCGGCCATGACTCACGGGCCCAGCCGCTCCGCGGCATGTGGGATCTTCCCGGACTGGGGCACGAACCCGCATCCCCTGCATCGGCAGGCGGACTCTCAACCATGGCGCCACCAGGGAAGCCCTAAGTATTCGTTTCTTAATCAAATTGTTTCAATAACAGTTGCTTAGTAACACTTCTAAATTTCTGGTAAGTCTAGCTCCCCCTTGTTGTCTTATTTCTTTTCTCTTCAGAATATTCCAAGTTAGTCTTTAAAAGAAAAAGCTTCCGTATTTATATCTAACCTCCATACAGAATTTATTTTTACAGCTTGATGAATATTCCATAAGATGAATATTACATACTTGTATAACAGAGAGATCACTAAATATTCTTTGATAAATTAATCCCTAGGTACTTTATCACTTTTGCTTCTGTTGTGAAGGGTATCCTATTTAAAAAATATATATTTAGTAAATAGTTGTTACTAGTGTAGAGAAATGCTAGTGATTTTTTTAGTTGTATCTGTCAACCTTGCTGAAGTCTTATCTGTTCTAATAGTTGGTTGATTACTCTAATGGTTTTCTATATAGATGATCTTATCCATGGCAAATGACAATTATTTCTTTCCCCTTCAAATCCTTTTGCCTCTTATTCAATTTCTTTCCTTACAGTGCATTCCTCAGGACGCCCAATATTAAGTTAAACAGTATCAGTGATAGTGAGCATCCTGTCTGGTACCCAGTCTCAGAAGGAATTCCTCTAGAATTTCTCCACCAAACATAATGTTTTCTGTAGATACTTAGCATTTGACCTTTATAAAATAAGGGTATTTCCTTCCAGATCTGATTTTCTAAGAGTTTTTATTTTTAATCATACATAGTTATTAAATTCTATCAGTGCTTTTTCTGGTTCTATTACAGTAATTGTATAGTTTTTCTCTTTTAGTCTATTGATGTGGTAAGTTATATTGATTGATTTTCTGATGTTGAATCATCTTTGCTTTCCTGGAGGTAAAACTTTCTTAATAGTGTCTTATTTTTGTAATATAGATGATGATGATGATGAATAGTTAGACTGGCCTCACTATATATATATATATTTTTTTTTTAATAAATTTATTTATGTATTTTTGGCTGCGTTGGGTCTTCATTGCTACGCGTGGGCTTTCTCTAGTTGCTGCGAGCAGGGGCTGCTCTTTGTTGTGGTACGCAGGCTTCTCATCGCGGTGGCTTCTCTTGTTGCGGAGCACAGGCTCTAGGTGCGCGGGCTTCAGTAGTTGTGGCTCGAGGGCTCTAGAGCACAGGCTCAGTAGTTGTGGTATCCGGGCTTAATTGTTCCACAGCATGTGGAATCTTCCCAGGCCATTGGCAGGCAGATTCTTAACCACTGCACCACCGGGGAAGTCCCTCGCTATATTTTTAAAGACAATTTTTTTTAGAGAAGCTTTGGGTTCACAGCAAAATTGAGCAGAAAGTACAGAGTTTCCACATGCTCTCACCTCCACACATGCATAGCCTCACCCACTATCAACATCCCCCAACGGGGTGGCACATTTGCTACAATTGATGAACATACATTGACATATCTTAATCACCCAAAGTTCATAGTTTAACATTCTGGTTCAATCTTGGCGTACATTCTATGGGTTTGGACAAGTGTATGACATGTATCCATCATTATAGTATCATACAGAGTATTTTCAGTGTTCTAAAAATCCTCTGTGTTCTGCCTATTTATCTCCCCCACCCCACTGCAACCTCTGGCAACCACTGATCCTTTTACTGTCTCATAGTTTAGCCTTTTTCAGAATGTCATAGAGTCGGGATCATATAGTATGCAGCCTTTTCAGATTGGCATCTTTTAGTTAGCAATATACATTTAACGTTCCTCCATGTCTTTTCATGGCTTGATAGGTTTTCTTTTTAGTGCTAAATAATATTCCATTGTCTGCATGTATCAAAATTTATTTATTCATTTACTTTTTGAAGGACGTTTTGGTTGCTTCCAAGTTTTGGCCATTACAAATGAAACAAAATGACAACCTCACACCTAACCCTTTCCCTGATCCCTTAGCTCCCACCACACTGGCCGTGCTGCTCTTTTCAACAGTTCCCACATTAAGACTTTCGCACCAGCAAAAACTCAATAAGGATGTATGAAATCCTTAGTACGTGTCAGGCATTGTATCTGGGGATACAGTGAAAACAACAAAGTTTCTATTTTCATGGAGTTCACATTCTAGAAGATCCTTCCTGCTGTGTAAAAAAATAAATAAAATAAAATTCAAAAAACAACAAAAAAAGATCCTTCCGTGTAGAATGCTCTTCCCCCAGATTCTCACATGGCTCACCCACTCACGTCATTCAGGTACTTGTTCAAATGTCCTTGAAAACGTCTTCCCTGAACATCCCATCTACAGTAGGCTGCCCCCACCACCCTATCAATCTCTATCCTCTGCCCCTTACGTTATTTCCCATCAGTACCTGAAATTTTATCAGTCACTTGTTTCTTTTTTGTTGTTTTTTGTTTTTTTTTTAAAGAAGATGTTGGGGGTAGGAGTTTATTAATTAATTAATTTATTTTTGCTGTGTTGGGTTTTCGTTTCTGTGCGAGGGCTTTCTCTAGTTGTGGCAAGCGGGGGCCACTCTTCATTGCGGTGCGAGGGCCTCTCACTATCGCGGCCTCTCTTGTTGCGAAGCACAGGCTCTAGACGTGCAGGCTCGATAGTTGTGGCTCACGGGCCTACTTGCTCCGTGGCATGTGGGATCCTCTCAGACCAGGGCTCGAACCCGTGTCCCCTGCATTAGCAGGCAGATTCTCAACCACTGCGCCACCAGGGAAGCCCTTAGTCACTTGTTTCTTATTTCCCTTAGAATGGAAGCTTCAAGAAGGCCAGGATTTTGGTTGCCTCAGTCACTGCTATATCCCCAGCTCCTGGAGCACTGCCTGAACCATCGATCAATTATTATTTGTTTAATAAATAAATAATGATCAGTTCACTGAGGATATTTAACATAGACAAGCCTTTCCCTTTGGGAACATTTAACTATGTTTTTCAAGTGTATTTAATAACAGTGAATTCCTCAAAGATATCTAAAGAGAATATCCCTGTCACAATCATGCATCCCCTTAATTTATGGGGATCCTCTCTCTGCAATAAAAATTGGGCTACACGAGGAGACTCCACATATAATTCTGAGCTCTCTTAGCATCACCAAAACCCAGATTGGAAGCACATGCGTGAAAGAGTTAATGAGCCCTTCTCTTTCTGAGATCTTCCACAGCAGATTCATCCACCAGTCTCCCTACTGAAGAGCTGCGCCTTTGAAACTGCAAAGCAAGCACTTGAAAGGGAGCCCTGTCTCTCCTGAATACCCTCAGTGCCGAAGTCTGTGCCGTAAGGGCCCGTCAGGGGTGTTTCCACCTCTGGGCAAAGTTCAGCTGGCTGGAGTTTTTTCAGGTTCTCGCCTATATGCTTCCGAAAGCTCTCTGTAGATAAGCTTGTGAGGGAGAATGAGCTATAATTATAAAATAATGAAAACAATTTTCTGTAGAACTTATGGATATTGTTCTCATGAAGATTGTCTGGCCAGTGAAATGTTTTTCCTTCATTCTGCCAACTTTCTCAGAAATTTAATTAAAACTGGCTTTGACGGTGTGTATCCAAGGGAAACCAATTCCTGGTTTTAACTAAGGAAGAAATGAATACTTAGAGCAGGTTGCTATGATGGACCGATGGACCAGGAGAGCACAAGTAGGGTTTTGAACTGGCTTCATGCCAAACAGAACCGATGGCTTAAAGAATTTGTGGAGAAAGATGTTTCTTTGGAGAAGAGGACATCATGGAAACATCTTATTCAATAGGACTTTTCAAGAGTCACATGTCAAGTGCTCCTTGGAAAGTAATTCCTTGGAAACGTATAGTCATTCTGCTTTAAGCATACAGTTATCTCAATTTCAATTATAATACCGCTCAGATGAATTTTATATGTTTCAATCCAGTAGTACCTGATTCCCTATGCTGTCCTTTGTCTACTGTCCTAGACTACAGTTTTGTTTTGGGAGTAAGAATGCAGCTTGTGTTCAAATTCAACTTGAACAGGTTAAAATTTTCAGTTAGCTGCGTGAAGTTTGGCAAGACACTGAATCGTCCAGTGGCTCAGTTTATTTCGCCATAAAATGGAGATAGCGTTACCTCCCTGTCGGATTGCTGTGAAGAATGGATGTGACCCTATGCGGGAATATTTGCCAACTACAATTTGGTATGAGTCAGGCCAGGACCAAGGTAAGGCCAGTGAGGAGAAAAATTTAGGGGGACTCCCCCAAAAGTCAGCAATCAAAATAAATAATATTTAAATACCATATTTTTAAAAGTCAAACAATGCAAAAAAAAAAAAAAAAAAAAACCCTCGATGAACAAACTATCAAAAACACTAACCCTGGGTATGAAAATGTGAGAGTTATCTGTTTGGTAGAGGCATAAATAAATAACAGTTTATTTGACCAAGAGTCTTTGCCACGTCACACATTTTTAAGACTGTCCTTTCTTTTCAGCAACTGGTTTCAGAGCTGGGCTGCCATCTGCTTTTGCTTCTTCACCGTCTGGTCAGCTGGAAGCTATTCTCAACTTGCTGTCTGCTTGAACTCTTGCTTTCTCTTCCTTGCAGGTACATGGCTGCCTGACCATACTTTCATTCTTCAAGTTCCTCTCTTGTCCTGCAAGGGGTGCTCCGGTTCTTTGAAAAAGTCTTCTTTTAGCTCAAGATTTGGTGTTCTTTAACCTTGGTTTCCTGAGTTAGACTCCTGCGTCAAATGCTGGGTTTTTCCGAGGCTCTCAAGGTGATACAATGACATCAAAAGAAACACTTCTTTACAGTATACTCTCAGGTGAGTTTTCACACGGACTTGCATTCACCGGTCCAGCCAGGTGCCAAGCCCAGGCATACAACCCTCAGATTTTCAGATTTCTTGGAAACACAAAGGCAACCAACATTTAAATATGGATGACATGAAGCAAGTTTAGAAGTTAAGCACGTGTCCCTGACAGAACTTTCTCAAATTCTCTCCTCCCGTGCAAGCGGGGAGTATTCATTGATCTATCATTATCATCATCATCAACAGATCCCTATTTCTACCCCAAAACTATTCTTTATTGCTTACTTACTACGTGCTAACTGCTGTGCATACATTTCTCATCCAATTCTTACAGCATCCTTTTGGGGTAGGAATTATTAGCCAATTCATGGATGAGAAAACACTGTGTTAGGCAATTACAGCTAGCAATAATAGGTTTATTCATTTATTCAACAAATATTTACAAAGTTCTTAACAATGACTGAGGCTCTGTGTTACTATCTTTGGAGGCTAAGAGAGACTGCAGCTGAGTTAAGCAGGAAGGGATTCACAGAAGGATATTGAGTAGCTCACGGAATCCTGGAGGGATCTGGCTATGCCAACAGGGAGAAATCCTAAAGTCATTTCACAGACCCAATCTGGTGAGGAAATTGTTGCCACTGACCCCACCATCATGGGCACTGGAAGATGCCATCAAACACTGCCACCACTGCTGGGCTGCAGCCTCCACCAGAGAGCATCTTTGATATCCTTGCTCCTTTGTATCATTAGCTCTCTGTTTGGGGCATCTGTTTGGAAGAACGTTAAGTCCCATGTCCAAACCCTAACAACAAAGAAGCCTGGGAACATGAGTGCCTGGGGACTTCTGTAGTAGGATGTGGGTTGGGTCTTTAACAAAGACTCAATTCCCAAAATACGGAAAGGAACTTCAGATTCTGGTACAGCCAAAATTATGGCAAGTGACCACTACATGGAACATGGAGTCCTTGCCCTGCAGGCACTTACAAACTAACAGGAGAGAAGATCCACACAAGTGACCACGGTATATAAGATATGCCACTATGGGTTTCCCTGGTGGTGCAGTGGTTGAGAGTCTGCCTGCCGATGCAGGGGACGTGGGTTCGTGCCCCGGTACGGGAAGATCCCACATGCCGCGGAGCGGCTGGGCCCGTGAGCCATGGCCGCTGAGCCTGCGGGTCCGGAGCCTGTGCTCCGCAACGGGAGAGGACACAACGGTGAGAGGCCCATGTACCGCAAAAAAAAAAAAAAAAAAAAAAAAGATATGCCACTAAAATGATGTGGAAAAGAAGTGCTTCTTGAAGAGAAAGGTAGGAGTTCAATTCTGGCTGGAGCTGACAGATTCAAAGACGGGATCACACTTCTGCTGGGTCTTTTTTGTTTGAAATATAGTTGATTTACAATGTTGTGTCAGTTTCAGGTATACAGCAAATATATGGTAAATCCTGGTCGAGGTGTATGGCCATGCTGAAGGGAAAACAATTCACGAGTTTAATTATGAAAGAAGCATCAACTGAGTTTATTTCTCCTTTTAGCACTTGTCCTGGTTATAGTTCCTTATTTGTGTCTATGAAGATTTGAGGAATTAAGTGGGGTCCAGGACATGCTGGCTCAGAAGAAGATGGGAACAATAAGCAAATGCTTCGGGCAGATCCCTAGAGCCCACTGCCTAGATTCACAAAATAAGCAGAGAATATATATATATATATATATATATATATATATTCTTTTTTAGATTCTTTTCCATTATAGCTTATTACAAGATATTGAGTATAGTTCCCTGTGGTATACAGTATGTCCTTGTTGGTTATCTACTCCATATGTGTGTGTGTGTGTGTGTGTATATATAGTAGTGTGTTTTTTTAAATCCCAAACTTTTTTTTTTTTGCAGTACACGGGCCTCTCACTGTTGTGGCCTCTCCCGTTGCGGAGCACAGGCTCCGGACGTGCAGGCTCAGTAGCCATGGCTCACAGGCCCAGCTGCTCCGCGGCATGTGGGATCTTCCCAGACCGGGGCACGAACCCGTGTCCCCTGCATGTGCAGGTGGACTCTCAACCACTGCGTCACCAGGGAAGCCCCCAAACTTCTAATTTATCCCTCTTCCCCTTTGGTAACCATAAGTTTGTGCTCTTTGTCTGTGAGTCTATTTCTGTTTTGTAAATAAGTTCATTTGTATCTGCTGGGTCTTAAATAGTGGTAGAATTTGGAGAGATAACAATGGTGAGTGGATAAAATAGGAAGGACCATTTAAAGAATGAGGCACCCAGGTCCAAAAAAGGTCCAAGTTGTGTTGGCAATGAGGAGTCCTCATACTATGCTGAGTAGGGGAATAGAACAGGAGGTTTATTGCAGAGATCTAGACATGAGGTGATATATCCTGGTCAAGGTACATGGCCATGGTGGGAAAGAAAAAATAAACTCAGGAGTAATTATGAAAGAAGCATCAACTGAGCTTATTTCTCCTTTTAGCACTTGTCCTGGTTGTAATTTCTTAGTTGTGTCTATGATGATTTGGGGTAACACCTGTCTCTTCTATCAGACGGGAGCCTCCATGAGGCAGGAACCATGTCCTCTCTTCCTCCGCATCATATTCCCAGGGCCTTGCACAGTGCCAGCCGCATGGAAGGAGCTCAGGAGATACTTGTTGAGGGGAAGATAGATTGATAAACAGATTGATACATAATTAGAGAACAGGAAATGGAGATAACAAAGATAATTCTGAGGTTTTGGTCATACGGAAGTCTCATAGACATGTTGAATTCGGGGTTCAGAGGGAACACCTTTTTTTTTTTTTTTTTTGCTGTACGCGGGCCTCTCACTGTTGTGGCCTCTCCCGTTGCGGAGCACAGGCTCCAGACCCGCAGGCTCAGCGGCCATGGCTCACGGGCCCAGCCGCTCCGCGGCATGTGGGATCTTCCCGGACCGGGGCACGAACCCATGTCCCCTGCATCGGGAGGCGGACTCTCAACCACTGCGCCACCAGGGAAGCCCAAGAGGGAACACCTTTAAGGGAGTTTTTCAGCCAGCGTTTGGAGATGAGAGAAAAGTGATTTGCAGCCTAACAGAATTAAGCAGGTAAGCTTGTTCTGCATATATGTGCGATGGTTAACACAACTCAAGCATTCATTACAATGATGGAATTCCACATGCAGTGTAGATTGGCTTTGGGGAAAAAAAATCATGTTTGAGTACTATTATTTCACACTATCCATGCCACCGTTCCTATGTTCCCTGGACTGATAGAGTCAGGACAGCACCATGTGGTCTGAGTGGAAAGGCATGTTTCCCTGATGAGCTTCGTCCAGCTGCCCACCCTCCCACGCTCGGAGTGTGAGACGGAATAAGAGTGGGCATCCGATCCAGGTTGGGAGAAGAAAAAGAATGTATGTCAAAGATGCAGCCCTCAAGCCCCACCAGGATATATGTGAGAGTGTTCCTCTGTCTTATGCCATAATTCATATCAAGAGCTGATGAATTTTTCACAGTGAGGCTCTAGTGTGTCCGTCTCGTTTTTTCAGCCTCGAGCTCTTCTGGGGTCAAGTGACCCAAGCAGGGTTTGGTGGCTAATAGGAGTGCAGGATTTAAGGAATTACACAAGTGCTGGAGGGTTTCCATCGAGCTCCCTTGGTAACAGCAGCAAAGTGATAGGAAACATTTTATGAATTAAGCTGCTTTAGCCAGAAAAGAGAGCAGAACTGTTGCTTCCTTACAATTAACTGTTTCTCTCCCAATAATAAGAAAAGTGAATGCTGTATATCTGCTCTGTCTTCCCGAGTTCAATTAGAGATGACAACTGAATCTGGGTTGCAGGGAGCCCAGAAAAAACTAAATTATCCAGGTTAGCAAATAGGGGACATGTTTGAAGAAGGGAAAACCGGATAGTGGACATTTGTGGCTTTGAGCTTCCCAGCAGCTTTGATTTGGGTAACAGAACCCACACCTCCCCTTGGACAGTCACCCCACTCTGGTCCCAGTCTGGGCTA
This sequence comes from Phocoena sinus, assembly GCF_008692025.1. Classification (NCBI taxonomy): domain Eukaryota; kingdom Metazoa; phylum Chordata; class Mammalia; order Artiodactyla; family Phocoenidae; genus Phocoena; species Phocoena sinus. The sequence goes on from NC_045767.1 coordinate 75,677,042, forward strand.
CCAGGGTGGGCATGTAGCCTACAGAGAGTACTGTACCCTTGGCTGGAGAGGTCACTTTAGGGATTGACACATTTCTTACCAAGTCAGTCAGAGAAATCCTTGGGTCTATAGCTATTGTCATTCCCAAGCAGTTTCAGATATGTATGCACCCAGCCTCATAACACAATGATATCAAAAGGGTATTGGAAATTTCTTTGGAAAATGAATCTACCCAACAGCTCTTTGTTCACCCTTTGTAACACTCCTAAACACAAGTATTATGGACTAAATATTTGTGTCCCCCTAATTCACATGTTGAAATCTTAACCCCTGATGGGATGATATTAGGAGTGGGGGCACTTTGGGAAGTGAGTGGGTCATGAGGGTGGAGCTCTTGTGAATGGGATAAGTGCCCTTATAGAAGTGAGAGGAGAGTTTGCTGTCCCTCTGCTCTCTACCATGTGAGGGTACAAGAGGATGGCCATCTGCAGACCAGAAAGAAGGCTCTCACCAGACACTGGTGCCTGGATCTTAACTTCTCAGCCTCCAGAACTGTGAGAAATAAATGTCTATTGTTTAAGCCACCCAGTCTATGGTATTCTGTTACAGATAAGACAACAAGCTACATTGTATGGTAATTATTTGTGTATTTATGTGTCCCCCCTCACTGGGCTATGCACCCAGAGGACCAAGACCATATCTTTTTAAAAATCTTATATTCCTGGAGCACATAGCACAGTGCTCCACACATGAAATCTTTAGATACAGTTATTGAAATGAATCAGCTTTACCTCTGCCCAGGCGTGGGTGATAGACACCCTAAAATGAATGGACATGATGGAAAACTGCTGTTCAGAGAGATTATGCAATCTACCCAAGATGTCACTTCATGGATATATCTTGAAATAGATAACTTTATGAAAATGTTACTTCATTTGCTGAAGCCTTCCATGAGACATATCCTTCAGAACTAAAAGCAAAAAGCTTTGTTTCCGGAAGAAAGGGTAATTTTTTTCCCTAGTGGATAATAACATCTGTGTAAATGACCGTATTTCTTTCTTTGCTTTGGCCATCAGGAAGCTATGAGGCAAATTTACTGCTCAATTACTGTAACTTGGTAAGATTTTTTGGATTCCCTCATCTTCACTCTGCACTTGTTCTAATTTACATATCTCTGACCCTGTTATTCAGTTTTAAGCCTATATTTTATTATATGTATTTCCTATATTATTTGTTGAACAAATTATGGGATATTAATAGCCAATTCTGGCTCAAATAATACAATTTTTTTCAAAGCATAGGGATGCCTGAGACAACAGTGGTGAGTGTCTAGAACAAGGGGATAGTTGCTTTACTCTTACAAAGTGGAATGCTTTGTTTTCCTAAAATGTAACTCCGGTTCTGGAGATGGTACTGGTGGTGAGAGTTCCTTGTTGGGCTTCTGCCCTGATCGGCAATGAATTATTTAACCTTGACAGGTTCTCTTGTCTAATACGGGGTTAGCACTGCTCACTGCACAACTCCATTTGGATTCATGGGTTAACGTTTGAAATCACTTTGACTACGAAAAATTCGGTGTTGTTTCTGTCTTAGTTGCAATACTAATCCTGGTCTCTGTGAAAGATGAGTGTGCTTAAAGTCTTTCTGTTCCACGAAAACGTTTCCCTTCAGAGTCTGCCAAAGTCACCAGAAAAAATAGGTACAGCCGGCCACCAGCAAAAAGGAACCCACGCTGGACTTCTGAATATGACTCAGAGACACCAAACAAGGATCGTAGAAAGGAGGTGGGGAGAGGCAAGAATCTAGGACTTGTGGCACAGGACCATCAAGATTTCCAGGAGAAATTAAGGAAACATCTGCAAGGTCAGAGCAGGAAGTCCAGGGCCGCTTCTCAGAGAGGGAAGTGCCTTCCTTGGGACTGTTTCAGTGGAGCTGAAATGCCACATATCCAGGGCCAGGGAGGCCGGTGGAAGACCGAGGAGTAAACTCCAAGAATGAACAACAGTCCATCAGCTCAAATCCAAGTCTTTCAGCCACACAGAAGGGAGGACCGTCCTGTGGATTTGGGACCCAGTGAACCTTGTTAGCCAGGCCCAGATGTAGCTCAACGTTAACTTCATTACAATAAGGAATCTGTGTTCCGAAAAATCTCCACTGCTTTTGCCTGTGTTCCCGCCCCGGCTTTGCGAGTCATGGCCCTGCAAAGGGCTAATGAAAGGGTAATGCAAACAGGGTTGATTGTGGAGTTATAATCAAACAGTTGGGAAACTTTGCAATTTCGGTGCTTGGAAAATACAAAGTCTATAAAACCTCAGCTAAATAACATATAATTGGCCAGAAAAATACATCCAGGAGGGGCTTAGACTGTTTTGGGTATGAAAGGAATGTTTCCCTCTCGCACCATGGGGGTGTGGTGAGGTAGGACGGGGGTGGGCACTAGACCATTGGGGACTCACTTCAAGTCCTGCCAGTTTGGCAAGAAACATCCTGCTTCCCTGGGTTGGCTCACCCAGCACACAAGCAACCCCTCGCTGCCTGCGGCACACCCTTTCACACCATCCCCCAGAAGACAGCTCACTTTCGGCCGACCCTTTAGCATCTCCAACCTCTGTGACCCTCACACTTTACATCAGTCCAGCATTGTTCAGCCTGACAGATGACCCGGCCTCCTGATTTTCTTTAAATAATAGGAGAACGTTTGCTCTCTGGAAATACCAGGCTGCATCCAAACTTAAAAAAGAAAAATGGGAGAGGAAAGCGTTCAAACAAAACTCTTGGAATGGGGCTCCTGTGGTAACATACCAAATAAAGGAAAACAGGAAAGCAATTGCAATATTAAAAATAGATGACTTCCTGCATGTAAATTCTTCGCTGACCTTGTTGATTGGAGTGTGGTCAGTGTTTGCTGCCTGCCACCTCCTGACTTTGAGTTCGTACCAACAGGCAATTCTCAGGGCTCAGTAATCCTCCGGCCCCATTTTAAAAGCATTTGTTTATACGCCTGCCTCTGGGCATCAAACCTTTTCACCTTGACGCTCAGTGCCTACCAGAGACCAATTCCTTATACCTCATTTCATTCCTATGTGTCTAAGGAGAATTGACTGAATATTGAGGGTACCTCAGAGGACCCTGGAGCGGAGATGTTACCTGTGCATAACACCATGCACCTTGATGATGTCGGCGTCCACCGCCAACGAAGCATGAAATATAATATGGAGAAAATAATGCACCATCCTGCTGGAAAAGCATTCAGTGAATACTCAGTGAACACTCACCACACGCAAGCACTGCTTTATGTACTTGGGACACTCCCATGCCTTTGGTGAGCTTGTATTCTAGTTGGATAAAACAGACAATAAACGATGAGTGCAGTACATAAGTAAATTACATAGTGTATTCTAAGACAGATGTATAGAAAAAAGGAAAAGGAAAGTAGGGTGAGGAGGATATGCAGCAGGTGGGTGGTATTAAATAGGATAGAAAGGACCTTAGTAAGAAGGTGATAGATAAGCCAAGACTCGACGTGAGGCAGGTATCTCGAGAAAGTGTCCAGGCTGACGTGTAGCCCAAGCAAAGGTCCTGAGGCAGGACCATTATGCCTAGTGAACAATAAGACTCGGCTTCTCTCTCTTCCACTGCCAGGGAGGCCTCAGACAAGACAGTTTCTCTCCGGGCGCTGCAGAGGAAATGGCTTTGAAGCAGCAGGAGCAGTGATGAAAATGATTTCAACAGGCGCAGCTCTGGAATCGGGGTGTACATGTGTGAAAAGGCGAGGCCAAAGGTTACAAAAAGGAGCACGTTCCAAGATTCCACTCCCTGACTGGAGAATCAGGGCTGGAATCTCAAGGACACACCTAAAACAAGTCAGCGGGAGACAAGGCGGGTCACTGGGTTGTGACTCCCGGCACAGTTAGGAGTGTGGCCCGGTGCCTTGTGAGGCACTAGCGGAATTTGGCCTTGGATCACAGAATTTTAGGACTGTTCCTTCCCGGTGTGCGTGTCCCCTTGTCCCCTTCTTTGGATCGCTTTGGTCACTGGGATTCTCAACAATTTTTCTGTTCAGGGTCATTTTTGAAATTAGATCTTGCCAAGGGACGATCTGTACCTCTCAGGACTCCCTCTCCTCTCTTATTGTAACAGGAGGGCCTGGGGGGAATTCACACCCACAGTTAAAGATGCATGGGAGTGGCCAGGGCCTGGGAACTCAGGTATTTATCAAAACACTTTTTATTTTCTCCCATAGCCATTAGAGTTCTAGGATGAGAGAGAGATGGAGCTAGAAGCTTGTGTATTTAAAACTCTTCCAGGTTCCCATGGTTCTTAGGAGAAAGTCAACACCCCTTAACAGCCTTCATGCCTCTATAGTCTATCTTTCCGTCCTCCTCCTGGCTTACTGAACACCTGGGCACTTCTCTGAGGGACCCTGCTTCCTATTGCCTCCAAGTATACCTGCTGTCCTGGTATTCTCTTCCAGCCCCCTCTTCACCTGGCTAACGCCTATTCATCCTTCAAGTCCCAGCTAATCAGTCCTTCCCACAGGGAAAGATTTCCTAACCCCCTTACTGGGTTGCGCCACTGTCCTTCCAGAACTTAGCATGGCACTGGTCCATAGTAAGTGCTCAATAAATATTTATGCTTCATAAATTTAGTTAATGAATGAATGAGCAAATGAACAGAAAGAGAAGCTAAAATCAATGTGTATTTTTTTTAAAACTGAGGACCAGGTGGACAAAAGTCCCTGCAACAAAGGAGGGAGAGGAGAATAAAAGAAAATAAATTCTTTAAGGTCTGAAGTGCTTTTGCTTAAGGCAATTTTCAGGCCAGGTCAACAAGGTCACTTGCCAGAAAAAGCAATGGGGATTCGTTCTAGGACATTCATCTTCTGGCTTAGTGTTGAAAGTAACATTGTTAGCCTCCTTCACTGAAACTGAAAATGAGCTGAATCCCCCCACCCCACCCCCCACCCCCCCACCCCCCCACCCCACCCCCTGCGGCAGAGGGGCAGCAGAAGGGCACAGGCAGGAAAGCTAAGCACATCCAGTCTGGAGGGGTAAAGAAACTAAATTACAAGGACATAATTTTAACTTCTTGCTCTGTCTTGATCCAGTGTGGATGACCTTGGGCAAGTCACTTAACTTTTTGAATTACACTCTCATTGTCCAAAAAAACCTCCAAAAAAACAAAAAAACTTGGGGACATTGGGAGAAAAAAAGGATTTTAGCCAAGTTTATGTATGACCAAAGGTCCAACACAATAGTGGTATTATTAATGATCACTGATGCTATCCCCAGCTGTTCCCCAGTATGATTTTATTAGTCCCACTGCTGTTTCCTGATTCGTTTCCATTCAGGAAGCTTTAAAATAATGGTTAGCAGAGGGGCACATTGCAAAAATAAAAATTCTCCCTCTTTTAACTTTTCCATCCACTTTAATCCCACTGCCCATCCTTCCTCTCTCCCCAGCTTCAGCTGGAGACCTGCCATTCCTGTGATCAATCACTCTCTGGGGAGAATCTTACTTGGGGGGAGGGGAGAGGATGGGGGCAGGGGGGTTCTGGCCCAGCATGACTATGGATTGTGATGTCCTTTTGTGGTGCCCTCGAAAACAGAAGTGAGGAAACAGGCCGTCATTTATCATGTGGCTTTGTAATAGTTGCTGAAATGCAAAACAGCCAGGCCATTTTCGAGGTCCCTCCAGTGAAGTACCGAGTCAGCGGTCAGGGGAGGCCAAGTCAGAAAGGGAGGTTCCCTGTGTGGCTTGCCCTTCTGCCAGGGATCTCCCTGTAGTCACAACTTCCTGCTCACTGGTTGAGCCTGCCAGTTGCCCTCTGGAGGGCACACAGCCTCCCGTCTATGTACACTGCCAGGTTGGGGCCTCTTGGGGAAGCTGAAAATTTCCCCATTCTAGCCACTCACATCTCAGTCCTCCCCAAGCCAGGTATGCTATTGGATGCAGGTGCTATAGAGTGGAGCTTTTGGTGTGATGGTGGCTGCTGGCCCTTGGACCAATCACTGTGGCGGAGGAGAGCCAGCATTCTGGTTGGCTAAGCCTAGGTCACCTGCCCAGTCTTGGTTGGGGGTGAGGCAACCTCAGCTATACCCAGACCGCAGTGAAACATGTTTCCAGAGTGAACGAAAGGGAAGTGTGACGGGCACCAGAGCAACCACTGGAATTACACCTCCTATTTCTCTGAATTCCCTCTACCCTGCTAACCCAGCACACCAGCTAGCACCATGCCTTTGCCCAAAGGAGGCTTCCATCAATATAAGTTTTCTGGAAAAAAAAAAAAACACCCACTTGAATCCACAAATGAACACAGGAGAAAAGCCATGCAAAGGCAGAACACCATGGAAGCACTTTTAAAAAGGGACCTTTTCTCCATCAGGTACCCACCTAAGAAGATGCCAAGCCAAGAGAATGACATTGCTAAAATAAAATAGGGGGTGTCCAGCCTCTCAAACCACTTAGCCGCACTCTCTGCTTTTGACCTTTGCTGCTCTTCTCAATGTCACAAAGGCTGCATGTTGCTAAGTCAGGGGCTCCTTTCTCCGGCCTCACTTCTCCTTGAAACCCCTTCTTGCCTTGGCTTCTAGGACATCACACCCACTTTGTTTTCCTCACACCTTACCGGCCTTCCTTCTTGGATTCTCTGGCTGGTTCTCCCCACCCTCCCTTTCTGAATGTTCAGTGCCCAGGGATCAGTCCTTGGACCTCTTCTATCTAAGCTGGTTATCTAGGTGATCTCAGTCAGTTAACGGCTTTACCATCCATGTGCTATGATCCAATGTGTCTGTGTCTAGCCTAAACCCCTTTCCTGAGCCCCAGATCTTATAACTATCTGCCCAGCTGATATTTCTACTTGAATGTTTAATAGAGCTTGCCAACCTATCTCATCTACAACTGAACTCCTGATGGCTCTCCTTCCACTACTACCAAAAAGAAAACCGTTCCTCCCATAATCTAGTCACTCAGGTAAATCCATCGTACTGTTCCTGGTTCCTCTCTTTCTCTTCCTCCACATTTTGTACCTCAGAAAATTCTATACACTCTACCTTAAAATATATTCAAAGTTGGATACCCTCTCTCTTGCTGCCACCCTATTCCTAACAGGTCTTCCTGCTTCTGCCTTTGTCTCCTATCTACACTCATCCTCATGTCTTATTCTCAACACGCGAGACACACTGATCCCACTAACACATCACTCAGATTGTGTCAGTCCTCTGCTCCAGAATTACAGTGGTCTCAGAGTAAAAGCTAAATCCTTGTTATGACCTATGTGGGCCCACGTGATCTACCTCACACTTACTCACTTTACCTCCAGTTAATCAACCCCCTACTCCCTCCACTTCCTTCCTCATATATTCCAGACATGCTTCCACCTCAGGGGCTTTGCACTTGTTCTTCTCTCTTCCTGGAAAGCTCTTCCTCCAAATATCCACACGGTTTCCTCATCAACTCCTTTGAGTAGTTACTTCTTAGACAGGTTTTCCTGTCCAAAATTCAATACCCTCACTGTTCTCGTCCCCCTCCCCTTCTTATTTTTCTCCTTTCATCACTATCTAACATTCATATACATTATATATGCATATTATATATTTTGTTGTTATTGTTTACTATAGTCAGTAGAATGGACTTTCTCTTGAGATCTCCTGAAGGAGGATTCTTACTAAGAATTCTTACTAAGATTCTTTTTTTTTTTTTGAAGATGTTGGGGGTAGGAATTTATTTATTTTTGCTGTATTGGGTCTTCGTTTCTGTGCGAGGGCTTTCTCTAGTTGTGGCAAGCCGGTGCCACTCTTCATCGCGGTGCGCAGGCCTCTCACTATCAGGGCCTCTCGTTGCGGAGCACAGACTCCAGACGCGCAGGCTCAGTAGTTGTGGCTCACGGGCCTAGTTGCTCCGCGGCATGTGGGATCCTCCCAGACCAGGGCTCGAACCCGTGTCCCCTGCATTAGCAGGCAGACTCTCAACCACTGCGCCACCAGGGAAGCCCTCTTACTAAGATTCTTATAAGTCTGTTTCATTGTCCAGAAACTTAGCACACAAATGTAAAGATTTATATAATTCATTCTTTTTTAAAAAACTGAGCTATAATTGGCATATAACATTAATTAGCTCCAGGTATACAGCACAATGATTTGATATTTGTATACATAGCAAAATGCTCAGCGCTGTTATAAGTCTAGTTAACATCCATCATCTTACAGAGTTAAAAAATAATCTTTTTCTTGTGATGAGAACTTTTAAGATCTACTCTCTTAGCAACTTCCAGATATGCAATATATTCAAAATATTCCTATATTCTCTTTACTTATTTTATCTTGTGCATTATGTCTTCTCCCTCTAGATTGTTAGCTCCATGAGGACAGGGCTATTTTTGTTTGTTTTAATCATTAATATCCTCTTAAAACCTACAATAGTGTTTTTTTAAAATTTTTATTGGACTGTAGTCGACCTACAATGTTGTGTTAGTTTCTGCTGTACAGCAAAGCGAATCAGTTATACATATACATATATCCACTCTTTTTAAGATTCTTTTCCCATATAGGTCATTATTGAGAAGAGTTCCCTGTGCTATACAGTAGGTCCTTATTAGTTATCTATTTTATATATAGCAGTGTGTATACGTCAATCCCAATCTCCCAATTTATCCCCCCCACCCCCACCCATGCCACTTTGCCTCCTGGCAACCGTAAGTTCGTTTTCTACATCTGTGACTCTATTTCTGTTTTGTAAATAAGTTCATTCTACAATAGTGTTTTTACATGATAAAGGAAAGTAAACAAAGTAGCCTAATTGTACAACTGAGATCTGAGACCCTTGAAACCCATGTTCTGTATTTGGGCTTAACTTCTAACTACATTCAGTCATTGGGCAGGATGGGTTTCCAAGTCTTGAGGTCCAGTTTTGGTCTGGAGGAAGCCAGGAAGATTTTCTACTCATGTTGTTTACTAGCCCAAAAGTTTTCAATAGCTCCCCATTGCCTTCAGGGATCAAGTTCATCCCGCCGTCATCTGTACCTTTCCAAGTTATCTCCTGCCAAACTGGTCTATCCACTATTTCCCCCAATTGCCTTGAATTTATATTCCTTCTCACTCCCTTCTGTCATCTGCAACACCTTTCTTCATCTCCTCTACCCATCTACGCACACCTACCCCATCCTTCATGACCTCTTTCCTTCCCCACCCGCTGAAATCCAGCTGGTCCTTCAACTCACATCATGCCTCCTTTAGAAGGTCTACAGGTGGAATGAAATGCTCCCTATCTAGTAAGTTTATAGTATTTTTTTCCAACATTATTCCAGCACACTGCACAGTCCCATAGGGGAGTAGTAAAGTGAGGGTCCACAGCACAGAGTATAGAGCCTAAGTGCATTGATTCAAATCCAGATTCTGCTGCTCACTTGTTGTATGACCTTGGGCAAGTAATGTAACCTCTCTGTGCCTCAGTTTCTCTCTCTGTAAAATGAAGACCACAATAGTACCTATCTTATAGAGTTTTATGAGGATTAAGTGCATTAATATGTACAATACTTGGAACGGTGTCTGCTCTGTGTTTGCTGTTACTGTAGCGGTGGTGGTAGTGGTTCTTAACAATCCATCTTCAGTCCATTTGATGTTGGGGGGTTGAAACGTAACAGCTGGATTTCTTTCCAGGTGTTTAAAACACATACCTTAATTTTATTACATAATGAGTATATCCTTTTTTCTTTCTTTCTCAGTTTGAAGGTACAGGTGAGTTAGATCCATTATAGGGAATTCTTGGTACTATAAACAAGTTCACTGATTTTTTTCTGCATACTCAATGTACAACCATAATGCCAGTGTGACACTGAGTTGAATTCAACTCCTATTTATTGAATTAATCCACTATGAGGAACAGAAGGATGAAGACAGAGTCCCTCCCTGGACCACTATCTATAGAACCACTGTCTCTTTGGGAAGATCAATGTATACACAATTAACTTCCCAATAGCTACTCTATGCTCCATACTACGTGGTGCTTTTATTTCTATCTTAAGATTTCAGCTTTCCTCAGCCGCTCACTCACACTTTTTTAAAAATAATTTTGAATCCAGTATGCATTCGTTCATTTGAACCAGTTTCTTGTTTTAATGTGGGAACACATAAGTTGTAATCTATTAGCGTCTACTTAATGAAATTGTTTTTGAAACCCTGCCTGTTAACCTTTAACCTGGAGGCCCGTGCATAGTTTCCTTATTCATTAAATGATTAACTCACTGACCAGAGGCATTCATGAGTTCTTGGCTCAGCCTGTACCTTTCTGGCCTCTTCCAGAGACTGGGGAGGTCCCAGAATGATCTCCCCAGCCTTCTCCTGAGACACATCTCTGGCTGCCCCATTTGTCTTCCCTTTCCTAGCCGTCCCCACGTGCTACTCTTCCACTGCGATCCACTCCCTTTTCCAGGAGGCACATCTGCATCTGGTCCTCATTGTGGTGATTATCCGACTTTGCAGTTACTTTTATAGATGTTTAATCAGGTGTGCAGGTGAAAAGATGAAAAGTGAAGGGCAGATGCTTCTAAATATTTCTTCAGAAAACAAATTCAGCAATATTCAATCTAGTCTCTTGTCTTCCCCAGAGACACTGGCATCAACATCTTCTTGTCCAATAGCAGCCTGAGACACTGATTCCTTGAAGGTGAAGCCTGGAGCTACAGCTTAACACCCGTGAAATTGTTTTTCATGCCTATTAGTATCCTCACCCTCCACTCTGGATAAACAGGCTCAGAAGTGGTTTATATGCCAGGTTGTTTTCCTTCTGAAAGATGATCCTTAAAGTAACTTCAGAAAACAGAAGGGCAACTCTAGAGATAAAAAAAAAAAAAAAAAAGGAAGCCATGAGTATGTTTAAAAGCCTCTCAGTAAGCTAAGATGCTGTAAAATAATCTTCTACCAGTTACTAACTTTAAAGTAATTTAGAACAAGAGGACTTCCAAGAAAAGATGCCTTATGAGGGTAGTATCTTGGGTCATTTTCCTGAAGGTAGTTGAGAGGAAACAAAGTACTCCACAGCCTGACATGGGCCCTTCAGGTTATAAATCACTGAGCATTTTACTCTTGAAAGGGACAAAGAGTTAGCAAACAATGGTATGGAGGAGAAAGGTTGTGGTAATGGCTCATTTTCCTGAAAAATCAACAAGACTGGCCAAGAGAGAATGGTCCTTCCACATTGCTTTGGAAATCCTCGAATAGGGAAGCTTCACCTTGAAGATATCTCTGTAATCCAAGGTCAGGGACTGTGGGCCAGCTTTCCCAAATGTACACAGTGCCCTTGGTCCCAGGCTAACAATGACAAAGGGAAGGAGCCGCACAGAGAAGTTGGATGGAATATTATAAGACACGCTAAAACTCATCTCAGGAAGTTTGGAAGACTACTTTTCCCACTGAGGCCATAACCAAGCTATAATCACAAATATTTTGATGGACAGAGCCCTGCCTTTTATCAGGTACAGATAACCCTGCTTTTCAAGAGTTCACTTTACTCCACCTAGCTCTTACAAAAGACCTACATTAGTACCTGTTTTATCTAACCAAAAGAAATCCGAAGACGTTTCGCTATTACAAAACAAGACAAAAAGTGAAAATAGAGTTCAGCGTTGGTTTGGCAGCAGCCGTTATAGAGGCAGGGTGCACCTGAGCGGAGAGAGTGACACCACCCAGCTCCTTCCCCAGGAACTACACTCAGCATCTAAGCATCAAGCCCCCATAGCTTTGAACTGTGTCTGTGAGCATCTGTGCTTCATCTCCATTTATTTTGTGCATCTGTCAGCAAGACATATCCCAAGGTAACTGCTTCTTCACTTTATGCCATTTCAGCTTAGGAGAAGATTCATAGGAACCTCTGCTTTCAGATAGTAGGGGGAAATTTGAAAATTCCAATAACATGGCTATACCATTTACAAAGGATTAGAGGAATCCACATGATTCCCCAGGCCAAGGACTACCGATGGGCTATGAAGTTCAATCAATGACCACAGTGGGTAAATAAAATAGGAATTTGAGATCACAAACCTCGAGGAGATGAATGAGACAGATGAGGCCTTCATGGGCAGGCAGAGAAGCAGAAGCAGCAGCAGTCTCCATTCATAGGGCTCAGACAAACAAAACTGTGTCAGACAAGATTGAACTACGAGACGATCTGACTGCAGTTTCCAAGGGTCACAGAAAAAGAAGGTGGGAGAATGGGGTTTTTTTGTTTGTTTGTTTTGTTTTTTTGCGGTACGCGGGCCTCTCACTGTTGTGGCCTCTCCCATTGTGGAGCACAGGCTCCGGACGCACAGGCTCAGCGGCCATGGCTCACGGGCCCAGCCGCTCCGCGGCACGTGGGATCTTCCCGGACCGGGGCACGAACCCGTGTCCCCTGCATCGGCAGGCAGACTCTCAACCACTGCGCCGCCAGGGAAGCCCGGGAGAATGGTTTTTGTTGAAGAATGGCTTTCTGGAACTTCATCATAGTGAAAGAGGACCCTATCTAGTTAGTCAGAGCCTATCAGAGACACACCTTTGCAAGCTTAAAACCAACAGTCAGTAAAATGAGGGCCAGGTGCTTGGACCTCAATGAAAGGTACTGGTACAAAGGTGCTCTTTCCTGAAAAAAAGTCTTTGGCTGAGATGCTGACATTAAAGCATAAAAGTACTACTCGGCAATTAAAAGAAAGATAGGGAAAACTAGCTGTGTCAAATGTCTTTATGTCACCTTATTTAATCTCAACAATATTTGAGGTTATAAGAAAGGAAAGAGAGGCTCAGTGAAGCGAAGCGGTTTTACCAATGTTACCTAGCCAGTAAGTTTCTACTCCAAGTGTAAATCTAGAATTGAAAGTTTTTAGAGTCCCTGCTGTTTCCACAACACGCTGCCTCCATATGAGGCAATGGACTCTGTGTGGATGAAAGAGGAAAAAGACCAAGATGACGCTTTTAAGAGGAAAGTCCAAGGCCTTTCTGTTACTGAATAATAAAGTAACCCCTGAAGGATGAATGGGTAAACCATTCTGCATGTCGGGGCTAATAACATCATGTTAATATGTCAGCTTCTGCTGGCTCCAAAGTCCCCATCAGCTGAACATCGGGATCCTACTTTCTCTCCACTCAAGATTCTCTCCCCTTTAGAATCTCTGGGAATCCCCAGGGTGTCGTGGGCACAGCAGACTGAAGCTATCCTTCAGTAACACTGCTGCCCTTCCTCAGGTCTCTGCTGCCTATTCACAACCCTCAGGGCTCTACCTGAGGTAATGACATCTCTCAGCCACCTCCCTAAAGGTGACGGTTACCTGAGCTGCTTCTCTCCTCTCTACTCCAGTTACCTTCTCTGAGTTCTGGGCCTATATATCCAAATGCCTTTCCGACACCTCAGCAGAATGTTCCCAAGATATCTCAAACACAACACATGCAAAAAAGAAATTATCTTCTTCTCCAAAAATCTTCTTTTACTCTTGTGGGCTGAAGTTTGATGAATAAACGACACCAGAACTCACAGTGACTCAAGTCAGAAACCTGGCATCACTGCACCTCTGTCTTTTTCAACCAGACACCAAGTCCATCAGTTCTACCTTCCTAACAACAGTCTATATTTCCTCTCTATTCCCTGAAGGGTGAGAGGGTAAACCAAATGCTCTTGGGCTACATCCTCTTTACTTCCTTCCATGTTTCCTACCAGGATCGCCTTTCCTAAATGCAGATTGTATCAAGTTACCACAGTCCCTACAGTGCAAAGTCCTAAGTTTGGCACTTAAGTCCCTTCATGATTTGGCCCCTACTCATTTCTCCACCAAAATTGGCTAATACACACGTCCTTAACCTATGACTCCAAAACATCATGGAAAGACAATATATACCAGGGCTCAGGATGTAGACCATGAATAGTCGAGTTCCATTTTCCAAGAATAAGGAAGTTAGATTATGCATACTTGATATGTCAAGGAAGAAACAAAGGATGGCTTGCTATTTGAAATAAGCAACACTGTGGGAGATGGAGACTACTGAACTTCAGCCACTCTCTTAATCATGTCTGTTCTGCTGTGTTCTAGCCTCCAACTAATGAGTCATCAAAGAAAATGGCTTTGAAATGAAAATAACTTTATTGAGAATATATAGACGGAATATAGTCTGTGTAAGAAGAATGAATGAATGCAAGAAGCATGACTGGAGGTCAAAAACAAGACTGATGGTTTGAGAAAGAACCAATGGAGACTCAGGAAAAGATGAAAATAATTAACACTGAAAGATAAAAACAGCCTACTGCAGAATCTGGGAGAAATTTCTACTAACTGTAAGGCGAATGGAAGTGTACTGAGAAAACAAAATGGTAGTCTGCTTGTGCTTTCCCTCATGAAACAGAGCGGCCCTAGCAGCCTGAGAGATGGTAGCAAGATACATAGATTCCCTTCCCTTGCTCAGAGACACAGAGTCTGTCTAAACAGAACTTCATACATGGGTGGCTGTCTTTTGAGATGGAGAGAGAACTCTTTCTTACTTCACTCCACACCCAAGTTTCTAGCCCTACTTGTAGACTATTAACTTCCTTAAGACAACATGATGTGTGTGTGTGTGTGTGTGTGTGTGTGTGTGTGTGTAGTAAATGCATCCATATGAGGCTGGTTCATCATAAGTAGAGTAATAAATAGAGTGATAAAGATGTAAGTGGAAACTAAAATGGTCCATGCTAAGAATTATGGTTCTTTTAAGAAGAGGACAAAAGGGAAATATTTTTACAGCACTTAATATTCTAGGCATTAATCCAAGTGCTTTCTATGGTTTAATCAGTGTTTAGAACAACCCTGTATTAGTCAGCATAGTATAAACTATGCTGTGGTAAAAATGAAATAAATAACTCCAAAATCTTCGTAGTTAGCATAACACAAGTTTATTTCTTACTCCTGCAAAGCTGGATTTGAGTAGGCAGAGACTCTCCTCCACCTGGTAACTCCAGAATCTGTGCTTTTAAAAATTATATTATGCAGCCGATCCTTGAACAACATGGGTTTGAACTGCACGGGGCCACTTACATGCAGATATTTTCTTTCAATATGTGCTACAGTACTACACGATCTGTGGTTACGGAGGGCCGACTGTAAAGTTATATGTGGATTTTCAACTGCACGGGGTGGGGCACCCCAACACCTGCATTGTTCAAGGGGCAACTGTATTGCCTCTCAAAAGTAATAGAAATACCAATGATAGTATTAATGATTTGTATCAGAGAAACAAACTGTGGATGGAGATAGAAGATCCTCTCTCGGGACCCCAGAGCCAGGTTACATGAGTACCAGCTGGATCCTGAGGATTGGGAATTAAATGTGCAATCACTTTTCTGTAGACCTGAGAAAGACTCCGCCAGAAGGCTAGTGATCAGCAAGGACAATTGCGGGAAATCCCTGCAGCCCGCTTAGTGACCAACACCCGGTCTAGATACATCTCTCTGACTGAGGATAAGTAGCATGAAAAAAATCAACTCCAGACATACAGGAAAGTATTGAAAATCTAAGATAAAGGGACTAGGAGATTGACAATACAGGAGTCTCTTCTCTAGAGCAGGGTGGGAAACCTTTTTGTAAAGATCCAGATGGTAAGTCTTTTAGGAGTTACAGATTATACCGTTTCTGTCACAATTACCCAACTCTACAGAAGGACACAAAGGCAGCCACAGGCAATACATAAATGAAAGGGTATGGCTGTGTCCTGATAAAATTCTATTTACCAAAACAGACGACGGACCAGATTTGGCCCATGGACTTAGTTTGCCCACCTAACACTTGCTCTCAAAATAAGGAAATTAACAAATATAAGGGATCATTACACATTTGAAAAATATTCAGTTTAGTAGGAATCCAAAAATTAAAAATCTAAACGGTGATGGATATCATCATAACCAGCATGCATGTTAAGTGAAATAAGTCAGACAGAGGAAGACAGGTATAGCTTGATATCGCTTATACGCGGAATTTAAAAAGTCAAACAGATTAGAATGGAGACTACCAGTGGTGGTGGGGGAAATGGGGACATACTGGTCAAAGGATACAAACTTCCAGTTACAGGATGAATACGTTCTGGGGATGTAATCATGGCATGACTACAGTTAACAGCACTATATGGTATACTTGAAAGTGCCTAAGAAAGTAGAGCTTAAATATTTTCACCATGAAAAAGGTAACTATGTGAGATGATAGATGTGTTAACTAATCTTATTGTGGTAATCATTTCAATCATTTCAATATATATGTGCATCAAATCATCACATTGTACACCTTAAACTTATACAACGTTATATATCAATTACACCCCAATTAAGCTGGAAAAATATATACATGCATATATGTGAGCCAATCTTATAAATATGTATTTAAAACTGCAGAAGATAAAGACAGGGTGCAAACCATAAAATGTTAATAGTGAGTTTAGATGTAAGAATATAGGAGGATGCATCTTTGTTTTTTGTATTATTTGGGTTTTTCCATATAAACATTTCATATTCAGAAAAAAAATTTGTAAAATACAAAAGGAAACTCACGGGCTTTTGAGTCAGACCTGCCTTGAATTCTCTGCTACTCACTAGCTGGTGATCTTGGACAAATTGCTTTACATCTTTGCCTCCCAATGTTCTCATTTGAAAAAACAATGGACATCACATTTCCTTCACATGATTTCTTCAAGGATTAAATGAGGGGTGTGTGTGTGTGTGTGTGTGTGTGTGTGTGTGTGTGTGTATGTATACACACACATATAGTATACATATTAAATGAGTGTATATATATATCCCTATCTCTGACCTCCAGGAGAGTTAGCTGTGGTTTCTAGAACCCTACGCTGAAACCTGCATGGCACTCACTGCTCTACAGTGGCATTGTTTGTGTGCCTGTCTCATCCACTAGACTGTAGTACACAAACTGAGGACAGAGATGGTCATGGTCATGGTTTCCTAGGCTCCCAGCAAAGCGTCCGGCACACTATTATAGCTGGGCTCTTATTACAGACACTTTGGTACGTCTTCTTCACTACCACACCGGACACAGCTCCCCTTGGTGCCTTAAGACCCAATTCTTAGCACACGGGACAAAGTGATCTCATGAATCCTGAGTGAGAAGCAACAAGGAGCTGCAGGCAGCACAGACCTGTACGTAATGGGAATGATGGACCGGAGCTGTGGCAACAGAGAGGACCAGGGATGCATAGCAATTGCATAATTTCAATCTACCTCACTTTCTGCCTGTCCTCCCCTCTGTTTCACGTTTCTTGCAATATTGTAAAATGTTTGCCAAAGACTGGGCAGAGATGAGCGTACAAAATCTGTCTACCAATCTCCAAGTTGACTGGTCGCTCTTGCTCTTCATACAATCTTGAATGTAAATCTGTAGTCTCCCTCTTCTTGGCAGTAAGTCGGCAACCCATTCTTGGTAGAACTGTGAACACGATGCCCTTATTAGTAAGGAAATCAGAACAACTACTACGTGCTGAGTGCTTACTCTAAGTCATGTCCTATGCTAAATGTCTTACATACATTATTTCACGTAGTCCTCACAACAAATCTTTGAGATGAACATTACGGTCCCAGTTTTGCAGATGAAGAAGCTAATGGAGTAACTTGCCCAAGGTCCCCCTTTTAAAAAGTGTTATAGTCAGGATTTGAAACATGTCTTTCTCTCCTGTCCAAACTGTACTGCCAAGAATTATGGATATAGGGGACTCACTATAGATCACTCAACAAAAGCTGAGTTAGGGAAGACCCCAATAACGAATTAAATGTCCAAGTATGATGGTAAGTGACTCATCTAAAAGACCAAGGGTCAGTTTGAACTCCTGATAAGTATGCAGCCTTTAAGAGACTTTGGTTATAGGGGTAGCAATCACAGACCTCAAAAGCATGTTGGAAGATGACCCCAATTAACACCACTATGCATACTCAGTTTAGCTGTAATATCAAGTAACCACTACAACATCCTCAAAGCTCCAGGTTCAGTTTTCCAGAGTCACTGATAACAGTTTTGTTTTCAGAACAAACAGGTAGAGTGGGATAAAGATTCCCAGTGGATAGTTAGTCTCTAGCGGTGTCTATGACCCACGTTTTAAGCCCTAGAAATAAACACAGAACACAGAAAGGTCTGTCCATCATGTTGGTTCAGGCAAAGGTAGACCCAATTAGGTGTAACCAACAAAGTGAAGGAAGTTGCTCAGTATACTGATGTGCCTACCTCTATTTCACTACTCATTTTAGTCAGCAACCAACTTCCCTTTTTCCACCCCCAAACTATACATGAGCTGGGTTCGGGGGTGATGCCCTTCCCAATGTTCTCATAACTCCTAGCATTTAACTTACTGCACTATAAAATAATTGTTTCTGTGTCTTCCCATATGAGAATGTAAGCTCTTTGTCTTATTCATTTTTGTAGGTCAGTGTCTAGCACAGTGTCATACACATGGTAAGTTATCAAGAAAGGTTTCTTGAATGGATTCACAAATGGTTGGATGAGTAAGTCAATGGTTAAGCCAGAGGTCCTCTGACTGAAGGCCTGCTTTAGGAGGATGTGCTTGGCTGATCTTTCAGAACATTTTGGCTCCTTCTGTAGCCTTCAGATGAATTACTTAACATCACTGAGGTTCAGTGTTCTTAGTTATAAAATGAAAGCAACGTTACTCATTTCATTAGGTTGTTGTGAAGCTCAAAGTAAGTACATCATGCTGGGTACCTATCCAGGAACCAGACACTGTCCCTTCTCACTTTATGTTCAGTTTGTCTTCTACTGGAAGAAGTTAACCAGTGTTTCACTGGGGTAGCAGCCATGCTATAATGGGGGTAAAATGATAACTTGGCCCTAATAGCTCAAGTGTTTTGAGTCTGAGGGGTTCAGAGGATTTTTATCTGGCGGTGGGTGAGGGGGAGTGATGAGGACTATATCTGTTCCTCAATTCAGCTTATCTTACAATAGAGCTTGTATATTAGAGTATTTAAGAATAGTGCCCAAACTTCCACTTCTCACAATATTACAGAATAAATACCATGAGGAACTTCCTCGGCTTACAACACCTAAAAATGTGTAGATAAAAGATGTTAAAATGCTTACTTGAGCTGTCAGGAAAATGATGGAAATCATCAGAGGCTAAAAATACAAGAAAACACAAATCTTCAGAGGTAACCACCCTGAAGCAATGGGGCCCTGTGGTCATTAACTTATCACTGGTGGCGTAGACTCTTTATTTTAATGGGCCTCAAGCAGGGTTGGGGATACAATGCCTAGGACTTAAACCAGATTAAGACATAAAAAGATCCCTAAATAGTTCAGGACACAAGATCCCTAAATAGTTCAGGACACAGAAGCTGACATTTTTAATGCAAAGGTAAACCAAAAGAAGAAAATCTATCCCACAAAGGAAAATAGTAAAGAAACTTTCTTATCTCAACATTGACTCTGGGTAGAGTCTATCTTGAAAGTTGCTATTTACAAGTGATCCTCATGACGGTTTAGAGCCAAAATCTAGAATTCACACTACCTAAGTGGTCCCTAAATACTCGACTTTGGAATTTAATTTAAAGTGATTCAAGATTCATAATGACTTCCTGGATAAATATTCCTTAAATCAAGGCTTCAAATAGTTCCCTCAGGTAATTATAAACTCACTGAAATATAAAAATTATAAAACACAAGAGGAAACAAGTCATTTGAGGGAGAATAAGCAGAAATAACAAATAGTAAGATTATAGCCACAAAAATGGATGATATTGGAATTATCAATTAAGAAATATAAAATAAGTAGTTTTGATACTCAATAAAAAAAAGAGATTATTTGAGGTATAACAAGGTACTAGATACTTTGAAATATGGTCAGGTGGATTTTAAAAAAGAACCAAATAGAACTTCCGAGTGAAAAAAAAAAAACACATAATAAATGAAACTAGAAACGAAGTGTATAGGTACAGTATTAGATACAATGGAAGATGGAAGAGAATATTAATGAACTGGAAGACAAAACTGAAGCATTACTCAATATTCAGCAGAGGGAAAAAGATATCAAAAAAATAAAACAGAAGTTAAAAGACATTGAGAAGAGATGGTAGCAGTGGAGGTCCAAGCCATGCTGTTGCCCATGGTATGGCAGTGGCTCTGGGGTTTCACTGAGAAGCTCTGCGGTTTCACTGAAAGGCTCCTGACCAGAGGGGCCACTGGGTTGTCATTATAATTTGGAGACAACAGATTGAGAAATGCACAAGCCACTATATAAGTTGCTCTGAATGTTCTTGAAACATGAATAACATGTTTGGAAAATGAACTCAGAGTGGCCTCTGAAAACTCTGGATTGTCAATATGTACAGTGAGTCTCTGGATTGATGTTGGAATTTGACATGAAATTAAGAATAATGGAACAGCTCATTCTCTGGAACATATGAACTTCAGTGTTACCAAAAAGAGATCCAAATTAGATCTGGAACTTGAAAATGAAAACATGGGTGCTCATTTCAACACCTATACCTCCAGAAAGCAGATCATGTATTATGCCAAAGAATTCTCTAAAGATTTGCCAAGAGCTGTAAGCGTTCTTGCTGATATAACACAAAACAGTACATTGGCAGAAGCAGGGACTGAGCACAAGTATAGAATAATCCTTAGATACACGAAATCAAAGCTAATTTACAAGAAGTTGTCTTTTTATTAGCTTCATGTCATAGTTTATCAAATACTGCACTTGGATTAACAATGTGGGGACCAACTGAAAATATCAAATCTATAAGTCATAAAGACTTAGTGGACTATATAACCACACATTATAAGAGGCTAAGAATAGTCCTTGCTATGGCTGGAGGAATCTCCTATAGTGAACAGCTTAAGTTAACAAAGTTTCCTTTTGATGACTTTTTTTTTTTTTCCACACACAAAGGAAAAAGAACAACTCTGGCTCCCTGCAAATTCACAGAAAGTGAGATTTGTTTGAGGAATGACAAGATGCCTTTGACACACCTTGCAAGAGCTGTTGCAGCTGTTGGTTGGGAACATCCTGATACAATCTCTCTCATAGTTGCAAACACACTGACTGGCAACTAGGATTGCCATTTCAGAGGAGGAATGAATTTAACTAGTAAGCCAGCTTGTCTCATCTGATGTGGCAACCTCTGCCATAGCTTCCAGTCTTTCAACACTTGCTACACAGATACAGGATTGTGGGGACTCTATGTGAGTTGTAAACCAGACATTGCTGCAGGCATGCTACATGTTGTTCAAAAAGAATACATGTGACTCTGTATAAGTGTCACTGAAAGTAAAGTAGCACAAAAATTCTTCTAGAAACAAAACATGTTTTTGCAACTCTGAGGTTCAACTCCATGGTGAAGATATTGGTAGGCAAAAGTTATGCTATAATAGAAGAATTCCCATCCCTGACTTGGAAGCAGGAATTGATGCTCTAGATGCTGAGACAGTTCAAAAAGTGTGCGCCAAATATGTTTATGATGAAGGTCTAGCTATCACTGCTGTTGGTTCCACTGAGCAAGATTTTAACTGGACTTGCAGTAACATATGCTGTTTTTGTGATTAAAATGCTCTTAGTCAAAATATCTAGAAATACTTATTAATAAAACTAATCGCGATCTGCAGGTTTTAAGCTATAAATTCTTTTTAAGAAATGAACAGGGCTTCCCTGGTGGCGCAGTGGTTGAGAATCTGCCTGCTAGTGCAGGGGACATGGGTTCGAGCCTTGGTCCGGGAGGATCCCCCACGCTGCAGAGCAACTAAGCCCGTGCGCCACAACTACTGAGCCTATGCTCTAGAGCCCACGAGCCACAACTACTGAAGTCCATGTGCCACAACTACTGAAGCCCACACGCCTAGAGTCTGTGCTCCGCAACAAGAGAAGCCACCACAATGAGAAGCCTGTGCCCCGCAACAAAGAGTAGCCCCTGCTCACTGCAACTAGAGAAAGCCCACGTGCAGCAGTGAAGACCCAATGCAGCCAAAAATTAAATAAATGAATAAATTTAAAAAATCTTAACTTTACAAAAAAAAGAAATGAACAAGTATTTGGAATTAAATATATTTGGAAAAGAAGACATAGGGACTATAGTTAAGATATCTAACATATACCTAATCAGAGTACAAGAAAGAGATAATAGAAAAACTGCAGAATAAGGCAATATTCAAAGAGGTGTTGACTAAGAATTTTCATGAATTTACAGAAACAGAAATCTTCAGATTTAGGAAACCCAGTGAATCCCTATCAGAATAAATAAAAAGAAATACAAGGCTAGATAGATATATTGCAATGATACAGCAGAATACCAAAAGAAGGAGAGGAAGAAAGAAGGGGGGAGGGAGAGAAGAAAGGAGAAAAGGAAGGAAAGAGAATAAAAGAAAAAGAAAGACAATCTTAAAGACAACCAGAGAAAAACACAGATTACTGACAAAGGAACAAATTAGGTTGACATCTGATTTCCCAGTAGGCACTATGAAAATCAGAATATAATGGATTTTTTTTTTTTTTTACTTTTAAAAAAACTTTTAATTTTATATTGGAGTATAGCCAATTAACAATGTTGTGATAGTCTCAGGTGCACAGCAAAGTGACTCAGCCGTACATATATATGTATCCATTCTCCGCCAGATTCCCTTCCCATCCAGGCTGCCACATAACATTGAACAGAGTTCCCTGTGCTATTCAGTAGGTCCTTGTTGGCTATCCATTTTAAATATAGCAGTGTGTACATGTTGATCCCATACTCCCTAACTATCTCTTCCCCTCATCCTTCCCCCACCACCCAGTAACCATAAGTTCGTTCTCTAAGTCTGTGAGTCTGTTTCTGTTTTGTAAATAAGTTCATTTATATCATTTCTTTTTAGATTCCACATGTAAGGGATATCATGTGATATTTCTCTTTCTCTGTATGACTTACTTCACTCAGTATGACAATCTCTAGGTCCATCCATGTTGCTGCAAATGGCATTATTTCATTCTTTTTAATGGCTGAGTAATATTCCATTGTATATATTTATCACATCTTCCTTATCCATTCCTCTGTCAATGGACATTTAGGTTGCTTCCATGTCTTGGCTATTGTAAACAGTGCTGCAACGAACATTGGGGTATATGTATCCTTTTGGACCATGTTTTTCTCCAGATATATGCCCAGGAGTGGGATTGCATCATATGGTAGTTCTATTTTTAGTTTTTTAAGGAACCTCCATACTGAAAGATCAGAAAGAGAAATTCAAGAAACAATGCCATTTACCATTACATCAAAAAGAATAAAATACCTAGGAATAAACCTACCTAATGAGACAAAAGACCTGTACTCTGAGAACTATAAGACACTGATGAAAGAAATCAAAGAAGCCGCAAACAGGTGGAAAGATATATCATGTTTGTGGATTGAAAAAAACCAGTATTGTCAAAATGACTATACTACACAAGGCAGTCTACAGATTCAATGCAATCCCTATTAAATTACCAACGGCATTTTCACAGAACTAGAACAAAAAATCTTAAAATTTGTATGGAGACACAAAAGACCCCAAATAGCCAAAGCAATCTTGAGAAAGAAAAATGGAGCTGGAGGAAATCAAGCTCCCTGACTTCAGACTATAAGACAAAACTATAGTCATCAAAAAAGTTATGGTACTGGCACAAAAATAGAAATATAGATCAGTGGAACAGTATAGGAAGCCCAGATATAAACCCATGCACCTATGGTCAATCTATGACAAAGGAGGCAAGACTACACAATGGTGGAAAGACAGTCTCTTCAATAAATGATGGTGGGAAAACTGGCCAGCTACACGTAAAAAAATGTAATGGATTTTTTTTTTAAAGCAGAGAGGAAATAATCACCAACCTAGAGTGATATTATCATATGACACAGCAATTCCACTCCTGGGAATATATCTGAAAAAAACAAAAATAATAATTCAAAAAGATACATGCACCCCAATGTTCATAGCAGCATTATTTACACTTGCCAAGATATGGAAGCAACTTAAGTGTCCATCAACAGATGAATGGATAAAGTTCACACACACATACACACTATGGAATACTACTCAGCTATAAAAAAGAAAAAAATTGCCATTTGCAGCAACATGGAGGGCACACATTGTACCAATATCAGTTTCCTAGTTTTGACATTGTTCCATAGTTATGTAAGGTATAATCACTGGGGGAAACTGAATGTAGAGTATGTGGCACCTCTCTACTATTTTTGAAACTTCTTGGGACTTTATAATTTTTTCAAACTAAAAAACCTATTAAGCCCTTATTTTGCCAAGTTTTTGGCAGCAAGGATGGACAAAACAGGGCTTTAGAAAATCCTGCCACCTGGATAACTTTATAATCCTTTTGGGAGAATAGGTAAGACTCAAATATATTAAAGATAGAAATAACAACCAAAAAAAGGGTTGTAGATATATGAGTAGTGTTACGGTTACAAAGTCCTTACAGTGCCAAGACCCGAGTATTGAGTCTTTCAAATAACAATTCAAAATGCCAACTGTTGGAAAAACAGCCTTGGTTCAATGTCAAATTCATGCAGTCAAGGTAGAAAGTAGGGTATCCCCAATATTAGACCAAACGGCCTTGCCCCAGAACAGCCCTCAGTTTTCTGCAGAGAAAATCATCTATAATAGATCTTGCCACATACAACATTCATGTGCTAAGTGGCATATCTTTTCCATAGCTGATCACCACTTGCCCACCAGGCCACTTGCCAACCTGTAATAGGGTGTAATAGGGTGTAACCCTGGGCACCAGTCCTGGTCACTAGGCCAGCTGCCCATGTTCTGGGAGGACCTCCACAGACACACAAATTATGCAGACCCTCCCCGACAGAGAGCAATCCATCACTTCTTGAGTACCGTTCCCCTCTTATTTTGGTGAGACTGATGTTACCAAGATCTCATGTTTTCCTTGACACTGAGCCATTAGAGATTTCTGTTCTTTGTTCACCCCTTTCTTTTCGTAACAAATTAAAAGAAATTTATTATGAAATATTCTGTGCCTACCATGGAATATGTGTAATATATGTAAAGTCACTGGCCAACAGAAGATTCCCAACATTAAAAATATGATTATAACTGGCTGTGTCTTCCTCCCCTTTTCCCACCCTCCTGCCTTCCCCTCAAACATAACCACTTTCCTGAATTTTGTGTTATCATCTCTTGCTTTTTAAAAATAGTAGACTACAACGTAGGCATCCCCAAACACTGGTGCTCAGCTGTGTTTGCATTTAGCATATGTGTTTTTGCTAATATGGATTGTGCTTCTTTCTATTAACAGTCTTATACATGTCTCCTAGAGCACATACACAAGAGTTTCCACACTTCCACTTGAAGTGGAATTGCTGGGTCATAGAAATGTGATCTTTATTTGTTTTACATAGTGCCAAGTTGTTTTCCAAAGAAATTGTACTATTTTACAACCCAACAGCAGCATATAAGATTCGGCTTTTCCACATCCTCACCAACACAGTATTATCAGACTTCATTTTTTTTTTCATCTAGTAGATGTAAAATAATATCTCATTATGATTTTTTTTTTTTTTTTGCGGTACGCAGGTCTCTCACTGTTGTGGCCTCTCCCGTTGCGGAGCACAGGCTCCGGACGCGCAGGCTCAGCGGCCATGGCTCACGGGCCCGGCCGCTCCGCGGCATGTGGTATCTTCCCGGACTGGGGCACGAACCTGTGTCCCCTGCATCAGCAGGCGGACTCTCAACCACTGCGCCACCAGGGAAGCCCCATTATGATGATTTTAATGTGCATTTCCCTGATTGTTAAGAAAGTTAAGAATCTTTTGGGAATTTCCTGGAGGTCCAGTGGTTAGGACTTAATGCTTTCAAAGCTGAGGCTTTAGTCACTGGTCGGGGGAACTAAGATCCCACAAGCCATGCGACACGTCAAAAAAAAAAAAGAATCTTTTAATATCTTGAATAGTCATCTATATTTCTTTCTGTGAATTACCTTAGCATGTTTTTTGGATATTTTTTCACTGGGTTGCAGCCATTCTTTGATTATTCTTCATCCTAGTCCTTTGTCAGATGCGGTATCAAGATTTTCTCTGAGTTTGTGGCTTATCTTTATGATATTTTTGGCAAGCAGAAGTTATTAATTTTAATGAAGTGAAATTTATTCATTTTTCCCTTTTTGGTTTGTGCATTTGGTGACTTTCAAGTCCATAGAGAAGGAGGAATTCATTGTGAAAGGGAAAACTTTAAATCTTTTAGAATAAAGTACAGGAGAACATCTTTATGACCTTTGGGTAGAGAAGGATTTCTTAAGACCCCAAAAGTGCTAATCATAAACTATTGCTATGTTAACAAACATTTTTAATGATTGTGAGGATAAGACAGGAGGATAAGCTGAGCTCCAGCCACTGTTGTTTAATTATTTTCCCTGGGGAAAAATATTGCTCTGAGCCACGCTGAAGGGGTGGTTTCAGAACAATAGGCTGTGGGGACAGCCAGGGCCACTGCCTCTGTCCAAATTCCCATCCTTCTCCCCCACGCACTGGCCACCACCTTCCCAGAAGGGAGGCACAGGGACCCAGAGCAGTTTCTTCACCTTTAATTCTTCTTTGTTACTAGAGCTGATGGGGGTCTGTTTCCGCTAATCTTAACTGTGGCAAAATGCTCCAGGATGTCTATTCTTCTGGTTACATATGGAATTTCCTGGACTTCAGTTGATTGCTTGGGATGGGGGCTGATTAGATGCAGCTATTTCCAGGCATCCTTGCTTTTTCTTTCCTGAAAAACCATTGTGTTAGCAACATATTTTTAGGTGGGGCTACATTATTCACATACATTTTCTTTTCTTTTTCACCATACAATTTCAAAGCGTTTTCTTCCAAAAACAACAAAAAAAGAAGTAGCATCAAGGGCTACGTTCAACAGTCCTATTCTTTATAATACTATTTGTGTAGTCCTTGTAATATTGTACTTCTATAATTTTTATCATTTTAAGGCCCATTTTTTTCCCTGTGCAATCTCATGAGG
Source organism: Phocoena sinus (assembly GCF_008692025.1). Classification (NCBI taxonomy): domain Eukaryota; kingdom Metazoa; phylum Chordata; class Mammalia; order Artiodactyla; family Phocoenidae; genus Phocoena; species Phocoena sinus. The sequence continues at coordinate 75,704,001 of NC_045767.1, forward strand.
CTTCCCTCCCCTCTCCCCTCCTTTCCCATACATCTATTTATGGATCATTATCCCCTTCTCCATCAACACCTTCTCAGCTTAGCTGAATGCTCCAGGGAGACTTGGCTGGTGTGAGGCTCTCTCATGATGAATGGGTTTCTTTTCACTCTTCCTAATGGGCTGGCTTCCACTAAGGGCAGCTAATTTCTTTGTAGCTACTTGGAATAGGTAGATTAAGTTACCAGTATTGCCGCTTATCTCATTCTGAAATCAACGATCCAGTTCACAGGATCACCACCTACAAATCTGGGGAAACTGTTACACAGAAGCCCTAGTAATTGATTAGTGGGTACTTCCTGAAATGAATCATTTACAAGACAATGCTTTGGTTCCCAGAGTATTTGTGAGGCAATTAAGACCTAGTGAGTTGCTTATTTGTTGACTGTTGGATAATGGTCACTTTTTCCTGGTGTAATGTCTGAATCTTACCCCCATTTTCTCAGTATTCTGGCCACCAGCTCTTTCTCATTTCTTTGTCCTGTTCTTCTATCTGAAACCATCTCAGGTAGATGCTCGTGAAACAGATGATCTTGAGTTTCCATCTGTCTTGGTTTGGAAGGCACTGCCATGTCATGGATGTTTCGATCCCTGAAGCAAATTGTAGCCAGGATCTGCCTTCTGCCTTGCCTTCGGAGGTTCGACCAATCGTGTCAGAGGAAAAGCGAAGGGGATGCAAGCGTAGAGGACAGAGCGCCCTGCCTCTCCTCCTGAGACCTGGATGGCCCTGGGGCATGCCAACAGAGAATGGCTGCTCTCCAGCCTGAGGGGCTGCTTGGGGCTGGAATCCTTGGTTTTCTATGCATTAGGTATTTATGACTTTGTATATTCCAGGCACGAAATTGCAGATTGTGCCTTAAAATCTGGGTGGACGGGAAGTCAGATAATAATTGCTGTTCTGCACCAGGCACTTTCTGTGAACAAGATGATTCATGCTAAGAGTTTGACTTTCAGCATCATATTTAATCTTAGAAACATTGTGTGTCCTAGATGTGATCACCCACATAAGAAACCCAAGGCTAGGAGAGGTTGGGTATATTTTCTAGGTCATTCAACAAATAAGTGAAGATATTCGATTCAAATATAGATTTATCTAACTCAGTAAGGTGCTTTTAACCACTACACTGTCCTGCCTCCCTCTTGAAAGAAATAAATGATAGGCTAGAATTACACGGTACTAACTAAAAGGAGGTTACAGAAAGGTAGGTTCAGGGTAGGCTGGAGTAGTCAAGGGCTATAAAGCAGAAGGGAGGGGTCCACAGAGAGCATCTAATCCCATGTTTCTCAAACTCTTTTTTTAAAGTTGTGGTAAAAAAAAAAAATGTAACATTAAAAAATATATGGAATGCTTCATGTGTTTGCACAGGCGCCATGTTGGTCTTCTCTGTATCTTTCCAATTTTAGTATATGTACTGCCCGTGAGTACTCTTAAAGTTTTTAACTTACAACCTGTAACATGACATTTATTTTACATTATGACGCAGTAAATGCATGTATTTATAACTGAAACAAAATTGTACTTCACAATACTTGCCCTGTTCTATGCAGTGCACTCCACTTTTCTATTATGCTTTACATCATTCTTTAAAGATAATTCTGGTCATGGCCTCTTAAATAGACCTTATGGACTACAAATGCTGATCTAAAAACCTCAACCGATGGGGACGTTGAGGTCCGGAGATGCGTTGAGTACCTAGTGCGATGTCTTGCAAATATTAATCCCAAGTGTCTTTGCTTTATCTCCTTATGTGACCCAGCACATGCATGTAGCATCTCAGTGGCGGAGCTGGGATAGAATCCAGATTTCCTGATTCCCAGTCCAGGCTTTTTCAGTCAAGGAAAGTTTGTCAAAGGGGAGGGACTCTCCCATGGCAGGGTTTCTTCCCAGGCACTGGTAGAAATAGGAGGAAACAGAGCAGCTGTGGGACACGGACACAGCCGCCACAATGGGTCTAGTCGAATGGCACAGGGTGTTAGAACAAGGCCGTCTAATTCCAAAGCCCATGCTCCTTCTGTGGTTGTCTCTCTTGTTTGCTCAGTAAAATTACCTGGGAGCTCTTCAATAATACTTACGCCCAGGTGACACTTGATTCCAATAATTAAATCCAATGATTTAGGGATGAGGGGTTGCCTAAAAAGCTTCCCCAGGTGATTTTACTAGAGAGATACTGCCTCAATGCAGTGTAGAAGGTATCCCTTAAAACCCTTCCTGCTTATCCTTCAAGCCTCCGCCAAAACTACCACATGTAAACTAGATAGCTAGTGGGAAGCAGCCACATAACACAGGGAGATCAGCTCGGTGCTTTGTGACCACCTAGAGGGGTGGGATAGGGAGGGTGGGAGGGAGATGCGAGAGGAAGGGGATATGGGGATATATGTATATGTATAGCTGATTCACTTCGTGTTACAGCAGAAACTAACACACCATCGTAAGGCAATTATACTCCAATAAAGATGTTTAAAAAAAAAAATGACCCCCTCCCAGGCCCATGGAGTCCCGACTCAAATTCACAATCAAAAAGAAACTGCCTTTTGTATGGATACCAAGGGGGAAAGGGGTGGGTTGGGAGGAATTGGGAGACTGGGATTGACACATATGCATTATTGATACTACGTATAAAATAGACAACTGATGGGAACATACTGTAATAGCACAGGGAACTCTACCTAATGCACTGTGGTAACCTAAATGGGAGGGAAGTCCAAAAGCGACGGGATATCTGTATGTGTACGGCTGATTCATTTTGTTGTGCAGTGGAGGCTAACACAACATTGTAAAGCAACCATATTCCAATAAGAATTTGAAAAAAAAAGTAACTGCCTTTCTTTTCTTGTATCCATCTAGCACTCACAGATCCTCTCATCCTGTGTTTGTCTCCCCTGTTACATGATGCTCTGGACTGAATCCAGAGCTTATGCCTTACTTATCTTTGTATCCAAGTGAGTAACAAATATTTACAGAATGCCCTTTGCTCAGATGGCTCTTCTTCCCCAAACCACCCAGACCTCTGAGATCTACTCTGATTCAGCTGTAACTCCTAATGAGGGTGATGAAAATTCTACCCCCCCCCCCCCCCCCGCCCCGAATCAGTCCTACCTAGGACAAAAAGGGCACTCGCTCTAGGAGCTGCAGAATCCTGACTGGTGAAAACAGATGCTAAAGGCAGTGAGACTGCAGCATCCCTTCTCGTGTGGCTGGGCTTTCTCTCCCACGCATTCCCCTCCAGCCGTCTCCCCCAGATTTTCAGATTTCTGACAAGGCAGTGTGGTCCAGTGTTCAGAACCCTGGACAGGAAGTGGGAAAGACAGACTTCCTGTCCTGATCACGACCGTCAGTGTGTCCTGCAATAGGCCCTCACTTTTCCGTTTTGTTAGCTGGGAGTGACCACGTTCCAAACTCAATTGTCACCCTCTGCCCCCTTTCCCCTTGGGGATTATATAAGAACTCTTATATATGAAAACAAGCTTTGTTCAGGTCCTTGAGCTTTTCTGAGGGCAGCTTTGTATAAATATGATACCTTTTGTTATTGTTTGCAGCCCAGGGGATTTGCGGAAAGAAGTTGAGAGCCAGTGATGCTCGTTTTTATAGGCAGAAAATAGCTGCTGGAAAAACAACCTGGTGTGTAGAGCACAATGTTCTTATCGAGCAGACAGAATTATCTTTCCCAGGCCGTCGTGAACACAAAACACCTGGTGCACACGTTTCCTGCCCCTTCACATATTTTGAAAGAAAGAGACCTTTACTCTGACCTGTCAAGCAGTGATCTTCATGAACTTCTGTCCACAGACCACGACAGTTATCTTGGCTTGCCGCTGTAGAGTTAAATGGTAAACACAGCTGATCGTCACTCATAGGGCATCTTCTCCACATATCACTCAGATCTTATCAGATCCACACATGTGTTTCTTCTTCCTTAAAATACAGCCCCTGGATGGGCTAAGAGTCAGGGCCTTCCTGACACATCCACCCAACACTGAATTGGGTGCTGTTGAGAAGATAGGAAACTTGAAGACTTGATCCTGACCTGGCCATGGATTAAAATCTTTGAAGGGGAAAAGAAATAATAAATCCACTAAAAACATTTAGAGAACCATACAAATCTATTCGTAGTAAGACTCACTCCCTACTTTAAAGACTCAGGTGTTTAAAGAAGGTAGAAATCAGTGTGGAAAAGCTCCCTGGAAGATGAGGATGCAATATACATGGCAGGTGCTCAATAATGTCAGTTAAGTGAACAAAAGAAACTGGAGATGGGCCTTGAATGACAAAAAGCGTTTGAAATGGTGGACAAAGGGGCGAATAACCATACTGGGAAAGCCAGAGTTTAAGGATTGACTTTGGAGTGAAGCTGATTGACCTGGGTATGCCACTCACAAACTGTGATTCTGAGCATGTCACATAAGCTCTCTAGACTTTACTTTCCTCTTCCATTATAAGTCAGTACTAACAATATCTCTATCATAGGTTTGGGGAAGAATTAAATGAGATTAATGTAGGCAAAGTTCTTAGCCCAATGCCGGGCATATGGTAACTGTTAAACGTTTATTTATTATTGTTGTTATTAGTACTAGGGAAAATATAAACAAAGACAGGAATTGCTCAGTCTGAAAATATTTTCCCCTTAATAAAATAATCAGAATACTTGGCATTAAGTGATACTGATGTAAATTTGAGCAGCCAGCGCCTGCCTATTGCAGTGTTGGAAAGAAAATGTATATTTATGCCTCCCTCAAGCTCTGATTTTCTGCCTCTTCCCTTTCTTTCAGCACCCTTCCCCATCCCCACTACCCCCATATCCCCATGGCACCACAGAGAGCCCACAATCTCTCTTCTTTGCCCTCTTCTCCCCGCCAATACCCACCTTCTCTCCTAGCCTGGTGAGAGACTGGTGAGTCATAAGGATGGACATGCAACTGTAGCCTTTCGGGCAATGATGACAGGCTATGGGTTCTGGGGACAGAGATTCCCTTGAATATTTCTTGATGCTATCAAGTCAAATATAGACAGCTAACCACCTCTAACACAAGAAGTGCTCAGCAGGAGAATTTTGAGTTCCTTTACAGATCAAATTTTCAAGAGAGAAAAACTTAGGAATTCTTCATTCTCTTCCTTGAAGAGACATGGATTGGACCACAGCACCATAGCTAAGCCATGATGTCACGGGTCATTAGGGCTGCCGGTAGCTGCACTCAAGAGCCTGATGCAGGCATCTGCTTGTTGAGCTGTGAGCTCCCACTTCTCTCCCTGCCCAGTGTTGACCATCATATTCCTACTGAAATGGTCTTGGTCTCATTCCCAGGTTCATAAGGCTCTCTTGGCTTCAAATTACCTACAGTATAAAAGCCAAACTTCTCATCCTGGCAGATAATCCATCCCCTTCACCTCCATCCACTGCCTTCTTCTCTGTCTTCTCCTCATCTCCTACCGTGATAAACTTCTCCCAAGTGCGCCCCCCAACACCACACGCTTTCAGGTCATTGTCCTTTGATCCGAACCCTTTCCCTAACCTTCACCTAGTCAACTCCTGCTCATTCTACCAGAACCAACTCCAATATCATTTCCAAAGTCAAAACCATCATCTCTTCACCAGCCTTTGGATTCTACAGTTCTTTGTTCTGGGTTGCTTGGACTCCAAACGTTTAGCATATAGTAGATGCTTGAGAAATATTTCTTGAAAGAATAAATGAGTTCTGACTTCAATAACAGCGTTTATTATGACGTATGATAATTGCCCTACTTACTTGTTGGTTTCTTCATAGGCTGTGAATTTCCCAAAAATAAGGTGAAGGGAAATTGTGTCTTTTATATCTGTATTCTAGGACCCTAGTACAGTGACTCATAAAGTAGGCTTTAAGTCGAAGTGTGACGAATTTTAAAATTTCTAATATATTTTTTGCAAAAATATTTTTTTCTCATTAGGCATTCTTTCTTTTATGATTTGGCTACCCTCCTCTCTTAATGTTGAGTTGAGGAAAGGGATAGGGAGATGTTTCCAGAATATAGCTGAGAATATGAAAAGCAGGAAAGCAGGGGAAGCCTGCATTAGGTTAGAGTCTCTGGAATCAGAGGCTGAGTCTCATGCAAGTGCTGTCAGGGACATCTTGTAAAAGAGCGAGGGAAGCAAGACAGGGGCAGGGGCGAAACAAAGCGAGATGTGGATTCGGCTACAGTCCAGCCTCAGCCCAATCCCACGGGAAGTTCCGGGACAAGGGACAAGGATGGCCTCAGAGAGTTACCCCACCTGGAGGCAAAGAGGTTGGGGATTTTATACCCCTGGATTAGTAGTTGGCTGCAACCATGCCAGAGGTAGGGGGACACTTCCCAGGCATTTCTGGGTGGAACAGCTCCTGTGGACCGAGAGTGAGTCTTCAGGGAAGGGTCCAGCTGCAAGCATGGGTCATCAACACTCACAGCAGCTGAGTGACAAGAGAACTAGTCTGGGAAAGGGATCTGAGTAGCACAACAAGAGCTCCTACCATACCCCTACAAATAAAGATGATAGAAAGTGCTTACTCCTAGGAGGATTATGCAAACCTTTATTTAAAACCTATCTCCTACTACTTCATCAACAAGTCTATCTGGACCAGGTGCTCACTCCTTAACAGATTAGAAACAGCAAGATAGAAGAGGGTGCAGAGGCTGTTAAAGGTAAGCGCAGGGCTTCCCTGGTGGCGCAGTGGTTGAGAGTCTGCCTGCTAATGCAGGGGACACGGGTTCGAGCCCTGGTCTGGGAGGATCCCACATGCTGAGGAGCAACTGGGCCCGTGAGCCACGGCTGCTGAGCCTGCGCGTCTGGAGCCTGGCCCCCGCTTGCCACAACTAGAGAAATCCCTCGCGCAGAAACGAAGACCCAACACAGAAAAAAAAAATTAATTAATTAATAAACTCCTACCCCCAACATCTTCAAAAAAAAAGAGAAAACCACAGCTTTAAAAAAACACAGAAAAACAAAAAACCCCCACAGCCTGCTTCCAAAGGCACACCCACATTAAAAGGAAAAAAAAAAAAAAAAGGTAAGTGCACCAATAGAAGCCAAAAAGAAACAGGAACTCCAAAAAGCACAGCAGTGTGGAACCTTGTAGTGTAGTGCCCTGGAGCGTTGTAAATTAAAGTCTAAAAAAACTGAGATTGACAATGATGCCCTAAGTCAACGATGCCCTAAGTTAATGATGCCTTAAACAAGTTGTGTTTTGCATTCTATGTTTAAAAACACGGGGTGATGTGCCACGTCATTTTAAAAGATTTCATTCGAAATTTGGAAGCTTAAGGGATGTGAATAATTACACGGACATTTTATTTTTGCAGATTATCTCCTTCCCTGCCAGCCCCTGAATAAGTGAGGTGTTACTGAACTACATCTTGGAAAACATCTGACCTCCAGGAGCCGTTGAAACTCCTTGGATAGTAGCACAACTTCAGACTTGTTTAAACGTTCTGACAGTTCTGATGCCACCTGGCACATGTGATTACATAATCAGAGCTGATAGAAACCTCTGATCACCACATATACACACAGTCTGGTATAGAGCAAGCTCTAGCCAGGCATCAGACACGTGGGGATCAAGTTCCTCCACTGTCATTAACATCTGTATGACCCTAAACAAGTCATTTGTCTTCTCTGAATCTCAGTGCCTTTGCTGTAAAGGAGAAATAACCATATTTATCATATTACTATTAATATTACATTATACCGATATATGATATGTAGTATGTTATTTTATTATATTAACAATATTATTATGTCTCATCAGCCTGCTATGAGGAGCCAACGAGACAATGTTTGTGAAATTGCTTTGCAAGGGGTGAAAAATAATTAAAATGAAAATGGAGTATTTGGAAAAGTAAATACTCTTTCATTCCTTTCTTCTTTCTGATGCAATTTTTGACAGTTTTGTAAACCCATAAAACTGGCAGAATATACACGGACGCCATCTCCCATCGATTTATTCTGTCCCAGCTCTCCACCACTTGGCCTCCTAGGCCACCCTCCCGGTGGCCAGCCTGTACTCCCATTTCTAGCTCCAGTTTCAGAATGACTGCCTTTGGAGAATGGGGTTTCTCAGGAAGAATATTGCACAATCAGAAAACGCTGATCTGCCAAGGCTGTAACATTTTTTTCCTGGAGCCTTTTCAGGAATGTGTCACAGGAGGTGGGGGAGATGGGCCATGGAACAGAGAGTACTAGGCACCAGCCACCAGGTAATAAAATGTCCAAGCATTCCTTTTCAAAATCTAATGAAGACATCAATCTTCATTAAGTCAAAGGGTCTGGGGTCCACAGCGGTGAGATTCACTGAGCCGCTTCAAAAAGCAGGAGGAACAATGACCAAAATGCAGGCCATAGAGCAAGAGAGTGAATTCTAGAACTCGATGATGTCTGTTTTCAACAAGGGTTGAATTTGCCAATAGCTATTATCACTAAACATGAGCCCTGAGCTGAGTGTGATGCCAGAGCCAGCTTGCACCAAATCAAGAGAGCCAGTTCTTCACGGCTCTTCCCAACCCCATGCTCAGGGATGTCAGGTTGGGAAGCGTGTAATCAACCCAGGTGGCAGTATTTACACCACGGAAACCAGCAGGTGCCAACAATAGGGTCTCCCACTCCCCACCCAGAGAGCCAGCTTACCGGCACAGCATTGCTTAAGCTTGTATCCAAATGTCAACAAAACGTGTGGAATCTTGAAATAGCTTTCAGAAGAGCAATGTTGTTCCTGAATTTCCGTGTGAACCACTGGAGGGAAAAAGTTTGTGTATATAAATATAACAAATCCTTTGCTTTCAGATCCCAAATCACCTTCCTCATATAGCCTCTCTTTTCCTTCAGGCTGAATGCGGAGAGTGGCTACCACTGAACTGAGAAAAACCTGAGTCACCGTTACATCCTTGGCATTGTCCACTTGATTGCTTTTTTCCATGAGTGTTTCCCAGGCTCTAACCTCCATCGGTACAGAGGACTGATGGGACAGCAATTATTCTGCAGGGAGTACACCCTCAGAGCTTGAGGGATCCTGTAGAAAAGCAGGGACAAGATGCTGCTCTCTGCTTGGAGGGAGTTTGCAAAACAGATTGGATTCAACTGAAAGAGGCCAACCTTAGGAGGAGAACATAATTTTCTTCTTTCCATACCAAACCATAGGATTAATGAAGAATCAAGGGGAATAAAAATGCAAACATGCACAATATTCACTTCCACAGACTTTTCTTTCACTAATGTCTTTGTGGCTGTAGCTGGTGATTTGCACCACTCCTTCCCATAACTTACCTAGAGGCTGAAAGGAAAAGGAGTGGGGAAGAAATTAGCATTTACAGAGCACCAACTCACTATCAGGTCCTAGAGTGTCTTATCTAGTTAACACAGCAACCATGCAAGGAAGGTACTATTACTTCCATTTTTTCAGAGAAGGAAAGGTAAGAATTATCTAAGGTTACCCAGCTAATGGGTTTGGGAGCAAGAATTTAAATACTGGTCTCTGACTTTAGATTTTGAGCTCTTTCCACACTTTCTACTACTTTATGGACCCATGGAAAAACAAAGCCCAACTGTGGAACCAGTTCTGGAGACACAGGGGCAGGCTGAGTCTGGTCCCTTGGGGCTGGCCTTCCACAAGGATACACATTGGATTGTCTAATGAGGGAAAGCTAACAGACATTCAGGTGCAGGACTTGCCATTTCTCAGGTGCAGTTTTGAGACAAACACCAATTCTTTGCTGTCATGCTCATTGAAGATGTAAAATAGGAGAAGAGCATGGGAATCAGAGACAAATCCTGGACAAGGTTTCTAAGCATTTTTTTTTCAAGCTCCTCTGTTCTATAGCCTAAGTAGCCAACTACTCCCAACTTAGCCTCAAATTACCACCTATGTTCTTTAAAGAAAAAAAAGAAAAGAATATCTTTTCCAGTAATTTTACACTGGGAGAAATACATGATGGTCTTACCTATAGACTTGGCGTTGGCAATTGTGCATCATTTTGTGTCATATCCCAGGCTAAGGAATGTGACACACTCCCTTTGGTTTCCTGGGATACACCCCAACAAAGGACTTTGTTTTTTCAGGTGTCAGTGATGAATATGTTACTGATGCCCATACTTTAAATTCATAGCATATACCAAGTCACAACTCAGTGAGGTTAACAGACAGTTTTCTTTTTAGATTTTGGATGAAGTGGCAAAGAGATACTCCATTGATTTCTGCACACGACACCTTTACACACTTGAAAACAATAATTTATGCTTCCTCTAAATCTTCTTTTCGCCTGGGCAATGACCTCATTTAATAGGCTTTTTATATTTTGGATTATGCAAATAATAGATATTCAAGAGTTAAATAATGAAAAAATTCTAATGTAAAATGATATAAAATAGGATGTTATTTTCATTGTTAGTGCACATCTTAACAAGAAATGATACCTTAGGAATTTCATGTTACCTCAATTTTTTAAATATACTAAATTTTATATACAGTTTTGTGTAAAGTATTTAAAATTTTTTATTGTGATAACCTAAAGTCTGGCAGGAGAGAAAGAAAGAGAGGGAGAGAGAGAGAGAATTATGTATGTGTTAAGTTATGAATATGCTCAGTTGAAAGTGCCTTTATGACCTCCAGATGGAAAGGTATGCAGTGGATATTTGGGTCTGGAACTCAGGAGGAAAGTTTGGACTATAAGTATAGTTTTGGAATATATCAGTATATAGACGGTAACTGGAGTCGTAAGAATGGATAGGATCATCCAGTAAAAGTACACAGACTGAGAAGAGGATAGGGTCTAGAGCTAAACCCAGAAAATCCCCTACATTTAAAATCCAGGGCTGTTCAGATGTCTAAAACCACCCAAATACTTCCACCACCTCGGGGCCCATTCCAGTGGGATTCTGTCTTCTTCTACCTGCTGGGTAAGTTCTGACCCAGAAAAGAGGCTTCACTGATATTTCAGATCATGTTGGATTCTTTTCTACACCAATGCGAAAGCTGCATCATGGGAGAATTAACATTTTAAAAAAATGGCACGGCAGAACTCACACTTGAAGTTAGGACGTAGGAGCAGTCAAGTGATGCAAATCCAAAGATGACTCAGTTATTAGAATTACCAGACCAGGACTTTAAATCAACTATTGTGATATGTTAAAGAAGTTACTTAAAAATATGGATATAATAGGTAAAAATATGAAGCATTTCAGGAGAACAATTTAAACACTAAAAAATAGAAAATATAAAACTGAAAAATATAATATCTAAGACACTTGGGGCTTATGAGTAGCATTTAGACACTACAGAGGAGAGTGAATGGGGAGATAGAGCAATAGCAGTTGCTCAAATTGAAGGAAAGAAAGAAAAAAGAGAAAAATGAATAGATTATCCATACCATGAATAATATCAAGTTTCTAATGTACATGAATTTGAGTATGAGGGGGAGAGAGATAAGCAGGCAGAAAAACATACTTAAATAACTGAAACTTTCTAAATTTGATGAAAACACCAACCCATGGATCCAAGATATGCAACAATCCCCATGCAAGATAAATACAAAGAAAACCCCTTCTAAACACATGATGGCCAAATTGGTGAAACATAAAGAGAAAGAGAACATCTTAAAAGCAACCAGAAAATAAGACATACATATAGGAACAATGATATGAATGATAGCTGATTTCTCATCAGAAACTATATAAGACAGAAAACATCACAGAAGACAAGACAGAAAACATCTCAGAAGACAATGCAACACCATCTTTAAAGGAAATAAACTGTCACCATAGAATTTTATATCCAACTAAAAACATTCTTCAAAAACGAAGGTAAAATAAGGATATTTTCAGATGAAAGAAGGCTGAGAGAATTTGCTAAAAGCAAATTTATACTACAATAAGTACTAAAGAAAAATTTTCAAACTAAAGAGAAGTGATACCAGATAGAAACTTGGATATACAGAAAGTAAAAAATAATGAAGAAAATAGGTAATGGGCTCTCAGTTTCCAGTCCAGCATGTAAGGAGCTTTAAGAAGTCACCACTCTGTGCTAAAAACTGTAAAAAGCTGAAGAAACTGGAAAATCAACAATTCTTCTTAGACTTCTCTGTCAGAGAAGTGAGGTCAAAGGTCAAACTGTTGCCCCTCGAGTTGGAGAAACAAGTGAATACAGAGAGTCACAACTTATTGGAGCAGAAACTCACAAGTAGGAATTTCTGTGGGAACTACTACCTGGGCAGAAAAACCTGAACTGTAATTGACAAATTGCTGGAGGCTGAGTGTGGACAACTCTGAGAGTTCTCAATGAACAAGTACAATTTGAAACTAAAAACACATTTTCTTGCCTTGTAAAAAGGCATCTATTTGGCTTTTAGTACAAAATAACTCAGAGAAGCAGAGAAAGCCAGTTATTGAAAAAAATTCCCCAACAAATTTTAGTCACAGTCCCTGTCTTTAGCTTGGATTAGAAAACAGGAAACTACAAACCACCTAATATCTGCCCTTTTGAAGAAATCTTATTTAAAGAAAAAAAAATAAAGAGGGAAAATAAAACAGTCCCTGAAATACAGCAGTTGGTTTTTACAGGGCCCTGGAAGCTTGCCTTAATCATTCTGGTGAAATGGAAGACATGTGGTCATTGGAATATGGCCATCTTCTTGTTTTATGCTAGTAATGATTTTCATCTGAAGGGAAGATGATGGCCTGGACACCATTTGATGCCCCTGATGCAATCTGAGACATCAAGGTCAAGTTGCCCCAAGTCTTCCATTCCATATCTTCACTGAACCTCCCCCATATACAGTCTCTTGTCACTGGATGATGAGCGAATAATGGACTCATGAGGGTAGAAAGACACTTCATTGATGGAGCCAGCATGGCTGGGCAGCTTATACAAAATCCTCGTGCTTCTGACATCCCACATAAACACAAACCTGTTGGCCGAGCCAGCTGCTATCTTGCTTCCATCAGATGATCAAGACCACCTCAGAAGAGTCTTTTGAAAGTGGTGCACATTTCTTTTGAAATATCTTATTATTTACATTATCACCCTCCAAAATCAAATACTTTCAGATCTAACAAAATATGTACAAGATCTATATGAGGAAAACTACAAAATTCTGATGAACAAAATCAAAGAAGAACTAAATAAATGGAGAGATATTCCATGTTCATGGATAGGAAAACACTATATTGTCAAGATGTCAGTTCTTCTCAGCTTGATCATAGATTCAATGCGATCCCAATCAAAATCCCAGCGAGTTATTTAATAGATACTGACAGACAAACTGATTCTAAAGTTTACATGGAGAGGCAGAAGACCCAGAATAGCCAACACAATATTAAAGGAGAAGAACAAAGTTGGAGGACGGATACTACCCAACTTTAAGACTTACTGTAAAGCAACAGTAATCAAGATAGTGCAGTATTCACAAAAGAATAGAAAATGGATCAATGGAACAGAATTGAGAGCCTAGAAATAGATTTCCAAAGATATAGTCAACTGTTCTTTGACAAAGGAGAGAAAACAATCCATTGGCGCAAAGACAGTTTCTTTGACAACTGGTGTGGGAACAACTGGATATCCACATGCAAAAAGAAAAAGCTAGACACAGACCTTCACAAAAATTAACCCAAAATGATCACAGACCTAAATGTAAAATGCAAAACTATAAAACTCCTAGATGACAACATAGGAGAAAATCTAGATAACCTTGGGTATGGCAATGACTTTTTACATATAACACCAAAGGCATGATCCATGAAAGAAATTGATAAGCTGGACTTCATTAAAATTATAACCTTCTTCTCTATAAAACACAGTGTCAAAAGCATGAGAAGATAGTCCACAGACTGAGAGAAAATATTTACAAAAGATACATCTGAAAAAGACTGTTATCCAAAATATACAAAGAACTCTTAAAACTCAACGATAAGAAAAAACCCAACATCATTAAAAAATGGGTCAAAGACCTTAACAGATACCTCATTAAAGAAGATATACAAGTGGAAAATAAGCATATGAAAAGATTCTCCATATTGTATGTTATCAGGAAGATGCAAATTAAAACATCAGTAAGATGTCTTCACACCTATTAGAATGACCAAAATCTGAAACACTGACAGCACCAAATACTGACAAGGGTGTGGAGTAACTGGAATGCATACATTTCTGGTTGGAATTCAAAAACAGTACAGTCATCTTGGAAGACAGTTTGCCAGTTTCTCACAAAACTAAACATATCCTTACCACACAATCCAGCAATCATACTCCTTGGTATTTCCCCAAAGGAGTTGAAAACTTACGTCCCACAAGAATCTACACACAGATGTTTATAGTAACTTTACTCATCATTGACAAAACTTGGAAGCAACCAAAGCGTCCTTCAGTGGGTGAATGGACAGATAAACTATGGTACATCCAGACAATGGAATATTATTCAGTACTAAAAAGAAATGAGCTATCAAACTATGAAAAGACATGGAAGAACCTTAAGTGTATATTACTAAGTGAAAGAAGCCAATCTGAAAAGGCTACGTACTGTGTGATTCCAACTATACAACATTCTGGAAACGGCAAAACTGGTGACAGACCAGTGACTGCCAGGGGGAGGGGACACAAGGGATGAACAGGCAAAGCTCACAGGAGTTTTAGAGCAGTTAAAATACTCTGTATGATATTATAATGATGGGTATATGTCATTATACATTTGTTCAAGCCCATAGAATGTACAACACCAAGAATTAACCCTAAGGTAAACTCTAGACTTTGGGTGATTATGATGTGCCAATGTAGATTCATCCTTTGGTAACAGATGTAAAATTTGGTTGAGTGATGTTGGTAATGGGGAGGCTGTGCATGTATGGGGTAGAGGGTATATGGGAAACCTCTGTACCTTCCTCTCAATTGTGATGTGAACCTAAAACTGCTCTAAAAAAATAAAATCTTAAAAAATCTTCAGAGACTCAGTCATAGGGGTGGTCCCACACTGCTGTGAGTTTTACTTCCAAGAGTTTTACCAGGCTTTCATAGTAAACAGTGGAGAAACCTCTCCCAGTGCTTCCAGCAGGGAAGTGGAAAAGGAACCATTTTGAAATAGGCTAGAGTATTCTGTTCTTCTTAACAAGGACTGTGCTCAAGAGAAACTATTTGATCAAAACCCAACTTCCTGGGGTTCTATCAGAGCCTAACATACATGGGGAAAGGGAAATATCTAACTCTAGCCCCTCCAGCCATACTGTCCTACCTAAGGGATGAGTGGGGAATAAAACTCAGAAGCACTGATGAAATTCACTGTCCAGGGCACAGGCTCACCAAAAGACTGCAACCTAATCACAGGATTGTGGAACACTTTCCCTCTTCCCACACCTTACCACCACATTACTAAAGGCATATTTACTGCAGTTCCTTTACACACTACATCATGCCCACCTTTCAACAAAAAATTATAAGGCATACTAAAGGGCAAAAAACTACAGCTTGAAGAGATGGAACAAGCATCAGATCCACAGTCAGATATGACAGGAATGCTGGAATTATCAGACGAGGAATTTAAAAAACTATGATTGGGCTTCCCTGGTGGCGCAGTGGTTGAGAGTCCGCCTGCCGATGCAGGGGACACGGGTTCGTGCCCCAGTCTGGGAAGATCCCACATGCCGCGGAGTGGCTGGGCCCGTGAGCCATGGCCCCTGAGCCTGCGCGTCCAGAGCCTGTGCTCCGCAACGGGAGAGGCCACAGCAGTGAGAGGCCCGCGTACCGCAAAAAAAAAAAAAAAAAATTAATTAATTAAAACTATGATTAATATACTAAGGCTTTAATGGGAAAAGTAGACAACATGCAAGAACAGATGTATGATACAAGCAGAGAGGTAAGAATTCTTGAAACTAATCAAAACAAAATTTTAAAGACAAAAATTTTATAAAAGAAATGAAGAATGCCTTTTGATGGCATTAGTGGACTGAATAGAGCTAAGGAAAGAATCTCTGAGTTTGAGGATATGACAATAGAAACTTCCCAAAGTGGAAAGCAAAGAGAAAAAAAAAAGACTTAAAAAAACAAAACAGAGTATCCAAGAACAGGCATAACTACAAAAGGTATAACATACATAATGGGAATCATGGAAGGAGAAGAGAGAAAGGAAAAGAAGAAATATTTAAAGCAATAAGGACTCAGAATGTTCCCAAGTTAGACATAAAATCATAGATCTAGGAATCTCAGAGAACACCAAGCAGGATAAATTAAAAATAAACATGAAAACAAAAACCACACCTGAGCATATCATATTCAAACTTCATAAACCAAACATAAGCAAAAATTCTTGAAAAAAACATTCATGTATAGAGGAGCAAAGATTAGAATTACATCCAACTTCTCTTCAGAAACCACGTAAGCAAGAAGAAAGTAGAGTGAAATATTTAAAATGTTAATAGAAAAAAAACTACCAACCCAGAATTCTGTACCCTGTGAAATTATCCTTCAAAAGTAAAGGAGAAATAAACACTTTCTCAGAAAAACAAAAATTGAGGGAATTTGTTGCCAGTAGACTCGCCTTGCAAGAAATGTTTAGAAGTTCTTTGGAGAGAAGGAAAATGATATTGGTTAGAAACTCAGATTTACAAAAGGAAAGAGCATCAGATAATTAACAAGTGAAAGTAAAATAAAAACATTTATTTTTCTTATTATTAGTTTATCTAACAGAGAGTTTATTCAAAATAATAATAGCAATAATATGTTCAGTTACGAATGCTTATATACATAAGCATATACACACACATAAGCATACGTATATGCTTATATATAAGTGAAATGAATGACACCAATGATGTAAGGGACAGGAATATTCTGTTATTATACATACATAAAAGCCAGAAGAATACTAAAAAATTAGGAATTAGGAATATTAGGAATATTAAGAATTAGGAATATTCTGTTATTAGGAATAGGGAATATTCTGTTATTATACATACCCAAAAGCCAGAAGAATACTAAAAAATACCCAATTTATCCAAAATAAAACATGTAAGCAAGAACAAACAATCAGATGCAACAATTTGAAAATAAACATAAGATGGTAAGCTTAAACCCACTTGCGTTAGCGTTAAAACATGGTTGCAAATTCTTTGGCATCCACTCCATTAAAAGTTGGAGTCCATCTCTCCTCCCTTGAATCTGGGTAGGCTTGTGAATGCTTTGACCAATGTGACTTTTGAGTCTAGGTCACAAAAGTTCACACAACTTGGGCCTTGTTCACTGGAACACTCGCTTTTGAAACCCTGAACCAATATGTAAAAATTTCAACTACCTTGAGGCTGACATACTAAACCTGCGGCTTAGTCATAAAATGGAATGCTATTCAGTAACATAAAGGAATGAACCACTAATACACAAAACAATATGATCAAAACTTAAAAATATTATGCTGAGAGGAAAAAGCCTTACAAAAAGAGTATGTGCTATACTACTCCATTTATACAAAATTCTAGAATAGGGAAAACTAACCTATGGTAGAAAAAAATCGAACTGTGGTTGACTTTGGTGGGGGTGGGAGTTGGCAGAGATTGATCGGGAAAGGCATGAAACAACTTCCTGAGCCTGATGGTACTGTCCTATATCCTGAAAGAGGTTTGGGTTATACAAGTTTATGAATTGTCAAAATCAGCATATATCCTTAAGATAAATTAAGATTTATTTTGTTTTTATATTATATATCAAAGAAAAAACTGCAAACAAATACTGAACACTACTTAATGTTATGCAAACCGAAATGTTTATAGGGAAGCATACCGATGTCTGCAATTTACTTTGCAATGCAATAAAAAAAGATGCATTAATGGATCGGTAGAGGGATGCATAGGTGAATAGATACACAATAAAGCAAATATAGTTAAACGTTAGTGGTAGACTCTAGGTGGAGGGTGTACAGGTGTTCATTTTAAATTCTCTCAACTATGCTGTAGCTTGACATTTTTCATATTAAAATGCTGGACATGTTTCCAAAAAAGGGGGAGAAAAAATTTTTTTAGAAAAGGGGAAGGGGGACAGGCGGGCAGGGAATGAGTAGTTAGGGAGTTTCTCCTTCTTCTTTGCTGTGATTCTTGCTTTATAGATAGAAGAAATTGTTTCTATAAAAACTGATTAAACAAAGATCCCAGTAGAATGTAATTTTACAGGATATCTATATTAAGTGGTTTTCAAATCCTTCCAGAATCGGTCGGAAATGCCCAGGTTCCTGAAGTTGTAGGAGAGTTCCTTGCCTGAATTTGCCATGGCCTGTTCATGGTTGGTGGCCTGTTTGGGACTGAGCTGGGGATCCCCAAATGCAGCAAGCATTGCTTCCAAAGATGCTCAGACTGAGAGATCTGTTGAGAGGATAAGGTCTCCAAATGGACATCTCAAAGGATCTCATTATTCTAAAACAGCCCAAAGAATGTTTCCTACATGGCACTAAAAGGGATATAAGGGGGAAAAAGTCCCCTGTACTATCAACTCCAGGAAGGCAGAGATCTATGCATCTTGCTCACCATTTTTTCTCCAGCATTTTAGTACAATGTACAGCACAAAGTAAAGCCCGGTTAAATATTTGTTGAACAAATTAATGAATTGAATGTTGTTCCCTCCTACTGGAAATCTTGGAGTAAATTTCAAAATTAATGATCCACACATTTCAACTGTCCTCTCTACTCAGCATCAGTGGAAACAACTTCCAGCAAAGTCTTGCTAAAGTACAGAATTTTATATCTTTGCCAAAACGGTTAATAGGTTTTTCTAGTAAGAGGACAACCAAAATGACAATTACTACTGCTACTATTATTTATTAAGCAAGTGCTATAAAGCTAGGGGCTACGTTAAGCACCTTACCTTGTTGCCAATCCCTGCAATAAGCCTGAAAGGTAAAAATGGGATGAGAAAAACAGTGCTTAGCTAAGATAAATAATTTACCAAATGACATATGCTGCCTGACTCCAAAGCTGACTTACGCCACTTATCACAGTATAAGGTGCACGTGCTCTGTACAGAATAACACATAAATAAATGTAGAAGACCATTATCTAGTTAGGTTGCTTTTCCCCATGTGCATATATGGAGAATCTACTCTTAGCAAACGCCCACTGCACACCATGGTGTGTGTGTATGTGTGTGTGTGTGTGTGTGTGCGCGCGCGCGCGTGTGTGTAGTAACTGCCTAAACAATTAAAAGAAGGAAGGAAGCACATCCTCCCTGGCCTTTGGCCTCTCCCTTCCTCACCCTCTAGTAAATACAAGTCTGTCCAAATCAGAAAGCTCTTCCTACCTCTAGTAGAAATAGTTACGCCAGCATTATTATTCTCTACCCAACAGTTTTTAAAAAAATATCTGTTCTCATGAAAGGATGCTCCTGGGGGTTTGTTGTTTCTCCATGCCCTCAGTGGACACTCCAGAGCCCTGTTCCTTTCTCCAGTGAAGGTCCATTTGAACCCTGGACATGTACAAACGATCCTGCTTTGATTACAACCATTCCTAAATAATAGCACAAGAATAGCACCCATACAGGGACATAGGAACCATAGATCTGGGGAAGAAGCACATCCTGCAGAGAATCAGGAAGTACCAAAGATTTGTCTTCAGTGCAATCCACCATTCCCTGCCAGGGTCCCTCTACTCCATGTTGAAAACCTTCCTACCCAGCTGGAACCTTGTCTAGAAGTGAATATCTACTAATAACATGGGACTGAGTTAGGACATGGAATTTCTAGGCCACAGTCACAATGTCACAACTAGACTCATGTTACACAGGTTCAGTATTAGAAGTCAGAGTTCTACTCCTGAAAACACATCATATCATTAGATATGAAAATTGATCAAAAATAAAAATTAAATTAAATTCCTCTTATATTTTCTTTTTAATATGAGGTATATCATAATTCAGAATACTGCATAAGATTTATACCTACAGTTAAAATAATAATTACATCAATATCCATCTTGATACCCAAATCCCAAAACAGATCCACTTCTGAAAACAATGACCTAATTCAAGAAATTGAATATAGCCAGTATTCCAGGGGCCCCCTCAGGACACTCCCGAATCACATTCTTTATGAAAAATCTTTTTTCACATATTGGAATAGATGGACTGCAGACCTCATCTTTTTTCTGGATAAATCTCCAAATATAAAGCTTGGGTATTCTTCATTGCTGCATGCTGTCTGGAACATTTTCGTTGCACATGTGACTTACAGGAATGTCTTTAAAAAGAAAATGCTGGGTATGCTAACTTCATTCTCTTTTCTCTTTTTTCCTTTTTTTTTCCCTCCTTCATCTCCTTCTTCTTTCCTCCTTAAAGATCACTGGAGACCATCTTTGAGGCTGCCTACCACAACTCATTTGACCCTTCCATGATTTGTGAGAACTATTTAGACCACAAGTCACAGATAAGGAAATGAAAGCACAGAAATGTTAATTACCTTAATGCAACACAGAGAGCTAAGAGATGAGAGATGTGAAAGAAAAATCAAGGAAATCTGGAAGATAGGACAAAAATCTCCAATCTCCAATCCATCTAATAAAAATTCTGGAGAGAATAGAGAGTAGAGAGTAGAAGAGAGGCAATATTCAGAGAGATTATAGATGAGAATTTTCTGGAGATAGAGAAATAAATGAGACTTCAGGTTGAAGGAGCACACAGCGTCCTGAGCAATATAAATAAACATAAATCTACACCTAGGCTCATTGTAGTAAAACTACAAACATTAAATTCAAAAAGAAAAATCTTAAAGCTTCAAAGGAGAAAAACCAATTATATCCAAAGACATGGCAATTAGACAGACAGCAAACGTCTCATCAGCAAAAATAAGTACCAGAAGATAATGAAATAATACATTCACAGTTATGAAGAAACTGTGAAGAAAGAATCGTATAACTGGCTAACCGATCATTCAAGATGGAAGGTGAGATAAAGCCATCTTTAGACTAACAAAGGTCAAGGAAGTTTTTAATTCATCAATCTTCATAGAAAAGAATGTACACAAGAAGAAATTGAAAACAGAAGTGAATGCATAAAGTAATGGTGAACACAATGTTGGTAATATGTTATTAAATCTAAATAAGGATAAAAAATTTTTAAAACGGAAACTAATTTTAGAGAATTTAAATTCCAGTTAACATGAAGATGAAGACTGGGACAGTTTAAAATTAATGCATTCTAAATTCCCATATTATTTGAGAAGAAACTAGAAATAGTGATTAATGTTTTGCTTTGTTCAGAACAGGTGGATTTTTTTATAGAGCATTGGTTTTTTTGTTTTCTTTTGTTTTGTTTTTGCGGTACGCGGGCCCCTCACTGTTGTGGCCTCTCCCGTTGCGGAGTACAGGCTCCGGACACGCAGGCCCAGCGGCCATGGCTCACGGGCCCAGCCACTCCGCGGCACGTGGGATCTTCCCAGACTGGGGCACGAACCTGCGTCCCCTGCATCGGCAGGCGGACTCTCAACCACTGCGCCACCAGGGAAGCCCTAGAGCATTGTTTCTAAGTATACCTTTTACGTGAAACAACTTTCATGTCTTCTAATTTAAAAAATAATATTATCATTTAGGCATTACACGATGAAGCTCAGGCAGGATATACAGCTTTTCAATGCTTCAAAATCTGATGAGATTTTACATTTGTAAAATCAATATACTTTGAATATTTCATACTTGTGCGAAAAGATTTAACTTATATTTTGAAAACTCTATTTCCCCAAAAAAGAAATTAAATGATTACGGGTTGAGAGTTCATTATGAAAACAGTTTAACATTTTGAAAGGCGTAAGTGAAACTTTTACAAGCTATAATCTGGAATGGGAGTCTGAACACCTCAGCTTTCTGTGTGATCCTAGGGAAACCACTTTAACTCTCCGGACACTAGTTTCCACATTGAAAAGTAAGAATTAGATGATCTCCAAGAACCCTTCCAGTAATGTGTTTCTAAAGCATTTACTGTTATAAGTTTACTGTTATTAAGGCTGCTGCCAGTAACATCTTTGTGCAGATAGCCTTCTCTTAACTTTTGTTTAGTTCAGATTAATTCCTCAGTATAAATTTCCCAGGAACAGGATTAGTAGATACAAATATTTTTAAGGCTTTTGATACAATGGACCAGATACATTCTCAAAATTGCTTTCCTAAGGCATTGTACCACTCACATCAGTTGATAAACTGGCAGTAGTTATTAAAGGCTTTAAAAATGATCTTAATCTTAAGTCTGCCACTCCACCTCTAGGAATAGATCTCCAAAAGAAAGAGAAAAGTGACACAATTATGTTTATCAAATTAATATTTTTACATTTATAAATCTTACATATAATATTTTTACATTTATAATGTAAAAAACATGAGAAAAACAATTATCAAACAACAGGGGACTGGTTATTACACATTTAATAATGGAATACTACGTGACCATCAAAAATCAAGATTTAGAAGAGTATTTACTACCATGGGGAAATGTTCACAGTATATTTTCAGTGAAAAAGCAGACTTACAAAATACCATGCATATTATTATCCCATTATATCCTTACGTATCTATCTATGTATATATATGTAAAATATACACACATATATACATAAAATATGTATGTTTTGTATTATTAATATTTGGTTTCTAATCATATATATTCTAAATATACACATATATTCTAAATATATATAACATATATATTTAAAATACGTATGTTAAAACCAAGTAATAATAATGTTATTAGGTAGAAAGTAATGTGACTTTAGTTCCCTGAATTTTAAAAATGTTGTACAAAGAACATATATTAGTTTTGTGACTTGAAAAAAAAGCAGTAAAAAGAAAAATAAAACCAAACAAGTCACTCCAGTTCACCTCATCACTCACAGTGAATGGCTCCCTCATCCAGACTTCATTTTCCTTCATAACAAACCCAGTTTATTCAGGCACACGGTCCTGTGCTTCATGGCAAAGCCATGGGCTTCAGCCATCCCACCCTTGGTTCCCAGGGCTTCCTGACTGATCTAAGGATAATCCCATCCTCCTTGCCAGTGACTGATTCAGAAATGGCCCACTCTGACCAATGAGCCATCAGGTGAAGTCCAGGGTATAAGTGGGGATCATTTGCTTGTCTCTGAGAGACAGCCCCACAATGACATGGTTTCTCCTTTTCTTTCTCACACTGTCACGTCTGGACCAACCACAGCCATCTTGCTTTCTGTGTGACATTGAAACTGCCACTGAAGATCAAAAACCAGAGAGATGGAAATGACCTGGGTCTCTGGTGGCATCGCAGAGCTGCTAGAGCCAGCTCCACCTCCAGACTTGTTGTTATGTGAGGTAATACATTTTCTTATTGTTTAAACCAGTTTTTCTTAACTTTCACTGTGTATCAGAATCTCTAGGGAGTTTAGAAACTACTGATCCTCAGGTTATTCCAAGGTCAAGTCAAGGTCTTCAGGGGCAAACCCATCTGAGTCAGGGTTTTCTGTTCGTTACACCTGAAAGCACTTTGACAGATAAAGACACCTTTGCAGACATCTCCATTGTTGTTTCTCTTAAACTTTCAAGGCAGGGATTTGCTTTGGGGTTTTCTCACATTGATTCCTCCTGGGCTGAGGTCTTTGCCTCTAAAGTGCACCATTACTGACGTCTGTTTCTTGGGGACCTAACAAAACCCATCCAAAGCCTGTTCCATGTGATTTTGCATATTTGTAACACGTTAACGATCAAGGATGTGGATGAACCTACTCAGTCATTCTGAAAAGTGTTTATGTTTTCATTAAATATTTTGTGACAAGTTACCTTTAACAAAAGTTACACTATATTTTAGTAAATGTTGAGTTTAACTATCGAGTGAATACAATATTTGAATATCTTATGTTTTTGGTTGGTACACTGTGGAAGGTATAGGGTGCTAGAATCTTCATACATTCCATTCTTATACATTGCCAATAAGCTTCAAAAATATTTTTCATGCAAGTACATTTATAAAATCACTCTTAGCAAGGAAGCTGTTATAAATAGTACCTGCTCAAAAGAGTTCAACAAGCTCTTGGAAATGAAATCTTCCAGAGCATCAATTCTCAACACAGACCATCAAAAGCACCATATCGGAACACTTGGTGGGTACAGTAGAGGGGGAAGAGAGAGGGGAACACAGGTATCTCGTGAGATACACAGTGAAAAAAAAAAATCACAGCCACAAATAAGAATGACAACTTTCAAACTGACCCACCACTCTACCTAACCAGGCCCTAGGAAAGCAAACTGGTGTGAGGAGGGACAAGCTTACACCTTTCAGGGACTAACGCTTCATAGGGATGGCTGTACAATTAACATGAGCTGCGGGCTACCAATAAAACGTAATAAGCTGGGCCCACACGAGGGCAGGATCCCTGCGGGAACCCAGTCAGGCCCACCACACTAATGGTGGTTTTCGTGCCATTAAACAGCAAGTATGTTAATAATTGTGGTGGTTTATCTCAACACTCCCTGCTGCTTTCAGTGCTTAACTCAAATACAATGTTCATCAGCTTTTGCTAGTAGCAAGAGGGAGAGCTTTATCAGAAAGTGTAAAGATCACTTTGTGATTATTATTTCACCTTGGGGCAAGCCTACCCTAAGTGTCCCCCGCACGGCTCCTGGTGGGACATTATCTTCTGAAGGTCCTGGAAATGAGTACCACAGTATTTAGATTTTCGTCCATGCCTGCCCCACTCCACCACTGCCCCCATACTTTAAAAAAAATTTAATACTGGGCTGACTTAAGTCACACCACATGGCAATTGATAAGACACGGAGTAAGCTGTGTTTTCGTCTCGGCATAGCCTGGCTGACCTGATCCCTCTCTACTCCACTCCCACCTGGTTCTTGCTGGCCACAGAGCCACTTTCTGTCTTGCCATCCTAAGTCTACTGCACAGACTCTGTTATCTGGTGCGCTAAATGCTCAAGGCAGTCATGCTGTCCCCCTGTATGCGCTCAGCACTTTACATACAGTGCGGGGTCCGAGGACGACCATGGAATAAGAATCCCAGCAGGCTGTGGAGGTCGGGAGTGGGCTGAGACTAACTTTCAATAAAGTGCCTGGTAGGAGACCCTCTTGTCACTTCAGAGAAATCAACAAAGCTTCCACTTGGAGTGAATCGGTCTCTAGGAATCTCCCGTCACAAGTCAGTGGGTGGAAGGTGCAGCCAGCATCTTAAAGAGAGCAGTGACATCATTAAGCAGTCACGTCACAATCTGCCTTGGCAGGGAATGCTCACTGGATTCTCAGATCAGACATTGTCAGTGTTCAAATATTTCTGATTGGAAGCTGCATAGAGGAGACCAGAAGAGAAAGAGAATGTCACCTTGAAAAAATGTAGTCTGCCACCCACCCAGCCCTGAGCATCTTATCCTGCCCGGGCACACAAACTCCAGAGAGCCTGACAGTTGGGAGTGCTAGCTGGCCAATGCAAAGGAAAGAGACTTTCCTAGATTCTGCTTAGAAATCCAGAATCTTAATTTGACTTCCTCAGCATCCCACCCCAACTGTTGGTTATTCGCCTGAAAAACCCTGTCTCTATAAAATTTGAAGACACTCAAAGACATAATTACAAGCGTTTTCACCCATTGCTTTGTGCTTGCACCACCTCAAAAAGTTCCCAAACAACATAAAGTTAACTATGACAGAAAAGCCCCATATGAGTTTCTGAAGGTCGGGCTAAATCAGGCTGATAAAGAGAGGGGATAGAGAAGATAATATTGTTATGGGCGCTACCAACGTATTTTTCTAATACATCTTATTTTGGGTTGGTCTTGATACCAGTCGGAGGCTGAGGAATGGCAGATTTCTCCACAAGCCTAGTGGAGAGATGCTTCTAACAGGTCCTAAAATATTTACTTTGAGTTTCAGTGCTTGAATCAGCTTCTGGGATTAAAATCTGGATCCACTATTTCTTACTAACTGTACAATTTTGTACAAATAGGTTAACCTGCCTAGACTTCGGTTTCCTCATCTGTAAATTGGTGATAACGTTAGCACCTAGCTCAGAGGGCTGTTATGAGAACTATATTTGTAACTGCTCAGTACCCTGCCTAGCACAGACTAAGTTCTTGATTTATCGATGACTACTGTTGTTGTGATTATTATTTCTATGAAATCAATGGAAGTAATGCGGAGGTGCCACTGGTACACAAGGTAAGGGCCATTTAGTAGCTATTTGCCCAGAAATGAGACTTACAGTCTCCTTCCTTCTGACAGATGCAGTTTTAATGGCCTTGCCAGGCATCCACCTGACCATTCTGGAGGGGCACTCAACCTTCACCAAGCTCACCTGGCAACCTAGCGCTGTAGTGCCAAACCCTGAGTTAGCGGGAAACGCCGAGCCAGCTGGCTGCCACACTGAGCCTTGACAGGACTTCAAAGCCTCCCTCAGAGGTGACTCTTTAGCCCTCCCAATATTAGGGAAATAAATGGTCCTTCGTGGCTGCGGCTCCCTGGGGTCCTTCCTCCTCAGGAGGCTCGTGGTTGCCGAAGCTGCAGAAAGTTCAGCCTCTTGACCCATCATCGGTCACCATTCTAATGATCTGGCAGGAAAAGATACCTGCCCTCGGTCCCCCTGGGGTGGACTCACAGTAATCTATGAGCCAGCAGAGCACCCCTTCTTAACAGCTAATTGCATCTGTGTAGGGATTACACTTTACATTGTACAGCGTTATGGAAACAAACCCCGGGCTTCCTCAGATTCCCTTAAACAGCTCCTTATCTCGGAGAGGGAGATCCTTATCAGGGCCATATGTTAGAGGGCCTGGACTGTTTCCAAATGACCCCAGGAGGGTCTGGGGCCTAATCAGTCTGCAGGCCCAAAGAGGGGCCTTGAACAGAGTCCCAACCTGAACCAGCTGGGAGGCCAAAGCCAAGGGAGGAGCTTCCTCCCTGCCTTCTGTCCTCCATAAACCTGTCAAAGGCCAAGCTGGGGCCCAGATGACCCACATCAGCTCCTCTGCCCCGGTGACCAGGGCTTCCTGTGCTGACCTTCACGCCACGTGGAGCTCGAGCGAGCAAAGCCCAGGGGATTACTGAGCACCTTATCCAAAGTCAAAGCGAAGCTTTCGCCCTTCCAGGGGTGCTGTAGAAGGAATCTTTTGGTAGTAACACTTGGCTTTCTAACTCACAAGCTAGCTAAGCCCCTCCAACCCCCGAGGGAACCAGCCAACGCTACCGCCTCCCTTTCGCCAGGACGGCAAGGTAGGCCCCAGCCGGAGAAACAACTTGCTTCATACACAATTATTGCAAGGCTTGGGAGATTCCTGCCTTGGCAGACACAGAAAACACTCCTTCCCCTGGGTTACAACAATTTAGTTAAAGACCGAGTCTTAAGGAACTCCTGGGGGAGGCGGGGCCCGCCAAGTGTAAAGAGCAGGAAATGTCTCCCAGCGTGAGGAGCCGGGAGCCAGAAGCCAGAGGGGCCCTGCTGGAGTTTTCCAGCCTGTGACTCACGGGGCCACTTCCCTGCTGAACCCGGCCTGCACTCCGGCTCCTTGGCCACTGTGTCTCAGAGCCTCTTCCTGTCTCCATTCCACCCAGGCCCCTGAACAAAGCAGAAGTCTGGAGTCCACGGCAAACACTGAAGTGTTGTGTATATATTCGGGCGTCATCTGTGGAAGCAGCTATTTTGAAAACAAAAAAGTAACTTCCCTGCCCTCAGAAGAACTTGGTGAGCTCTTAGAAGTGTCTACGTTAACAGTTTGAGACTGAAATCTTGATTATCACCTCTTGCAAAAAGAAAGGAGGACATAGTACATTCTTTTTCATTGATTCATAATAATAGGTAAGGAACTTATTGAGCACTTATGTGCCAGGCAATGTCCTAAGCCCTTTACATCCATTACTTTATTTAACCCTTATGACAACCCCTGTACGGTTGTTATCTCCATTTCATGAATGAGGACACTGAGGCTCAGAGAGGTCAGTAACTTGTACGTGATCACACAGCTAGTATGTGGTAGAGTCAGGATCCAAATCCGTCTGTCTTACTCAAGCACCCAGCTTCTTGGTCTCTAATATTCCGGGCTGAAACAGGACTTGGAGGCCACCTGAGCCAACTGGTACTCTGATCCTTAACTCTTATAACTCCTCTCCAACAACCTTACGGAACAATCTCTACTTACTCCAGGGAAGGGAGACTCTGCGAGGCACAAAGGAAAGAACACGTGATTGGGCATCAGATGACCCAGGGTCTGCCATTCTCATGGTTTGTATCCATTGGTCTAACTGCCCTTTGGCAACACAAAAGAAAGAGCACTTTCCATGGAAGCTTCCTCATATATTAAAAGACAGCCCTTGCATAACCCCTTAAATCTTCTCCAGTCTAACTAGTTCCACACATCTTACAACCATTCTGGTATGTAAGACCATCCCAGTCACCCTCCTGTGGGTGTGCTACAGCTTGTCAAATTATCTCTTAAGTGTGGTTCCAGGAATGGAGAGTCAGAATCAAGTTGGTCTAATCAGCAAGGAGACTGGGGGGACAAATCCCTCCCTTGATCTCCCCATATTCACACAACTTAAAATTTCTTTCACCTCTTTGGAAACTCCAACGTACCCTGAACATGTAGTCAACAAAAGCCCTTAAGGTTTTTTTTTTTTTTGCTCTTGCTGGTACCTAGGAAACCAAGCTAAAATGCCAAAAATCAATTTGCTGAGAGCCAATTGGCTAAAATTCTATTTACCAAATGACTGATTTTATCATTGCATTCCACAGATATTGAGTACCTACTACTGTCCAGACACTGTTCTAGACACTAGAGATAAAGTAGTGAACAAAATAGACAGAAATTCTTGTCTTGATGAAGCTAACATTCTCAGTATAATGGAATTGCTCCAGCCACTTCTGAGTTCTTATTGCTTTGAATGTCATTTCAATAATGCCTCAAATGGCATATGAGACTTCATCTTGCATTTCTAGCAGCAGTTAGTAAGAAAAAGTCAGCATTTCACATCATTGTGATTAGTCTGGATCCCTTGACAGAATTTATATATCAATGGCAAATATATAATACAATTTTATGCTGAAATTGATGATTTTGAATGAATGACTCATTGAAAATGATTAAATGTATTAATGGGAAATGTAAGCCTATGTCCATCAACTTTTGAAGAATTGAACTGTCCATAAAATTCTGTTTTGAAGACAGAGTGAAAACCAGTCCATTACAACTTCACAGAAATCTTCACTACAAATGGCTGTAAACTTTATAGATAATTCTTAAAAGTTTGGTGTTTATTGACAAGTTTAATTTGATGAGCTCATCATTGGGCAAACCGGTCATCTGACAAACTGATTTTTAGCAAATTGATTTTTGGCAAACTGATACTTGTTAACCAATTTAAAGTTATTGCTAAGCCATGGTGCCCCATCCCAAAATTTGTGCAGAAAAACTGAATTAAGTTATTTGAGTCACTGACCAGCGAGCTTTTACTGAATCCTGACTCTATCACACTGCAATCTTCCCAGGCGCTTGTCATCCAGCAATTTGTTCTTCATGCTGAGTCCTTATGCCAGTCTTCAAACCTAGGGAACCAGGGACAGCAGAAAGTACCATTGGAGACCTCCAACCAGTTTGTCAATGGTAAGTTAATTAACAATCTTTGAGAACGATCATTCAACAAGCTATAAACCTAACTTCCCTATCCCCAGCAGCATAAGAAAATAGCTACCTTTATTGAATACTTCCCACTTATCAGGTAGTATGGTGGGTATTTTACATACGTATCTCATTTAATTCTTATCCAGCCAAGGAAAAGAAGGCTCAAAGAGGTAAAGTAACGCGCTCAAGACCATACAGCTAGTAAGTAACACACTTTCTTCCCTCTGGAAATCAGATGTTTATTGTAACACTAAACTTTTACATTTAGTCAAAGTGGATTTAGCTTGTAGATAAAGCTGCCTGAAAGATGGAAATATTTAAGCCAACATATATTAACTAAGACACTTAAAGGTACCAGGTCACCTTCATACGTACCTTTTATTTGGTTGGTTGATTTATCAGATGAGTCAGCTCACTGCCTTCCATCAGGAGAGAGGATCCCATTCTGGTTCCCATCCCAAATAGGAACATGTCCCCAAGGTATAAGTAGACTGGATTCGATCCCTGCATAACCTTGCTTACCGGGGCTTCAAATTTTAACTGCCAGTCTTCACTTGGAACCTGGTGATAATAGCACCTAACACGAGGGCCCATTACAAGGATTTACTGAGGTAAAATGTGAGGAGTGCATAGCTCAATGCCTGGCATATGGCAGACGATCAACAATCAAGGTTATTTCTCTGTCCTTCAGGCTACTCAGGTCTGAGTGACTGCAGAGCTACTTGAAATGTCTATCACCATGAAACAGAGAAACATAATGAAAGTTGAATCCATGATATATATCTATCTAAAAATTCTATTACCATGACTAAACTTGTTCTAATATATATGTCATCCAAAATTAATACTTATTGGTACTTCTTTTTAAAGTGAACATTACTAAGTAATTCTGTAAGACTGGACTCAGGAATAGTTCCTGGCACGACATCCTCTTGTCTTGTTCATCAGTCAGAGAAGGAATAAGCTCTCCTGCACTGCAAAAGACTACAAGAATGAAAGCTGGGCAGAACACTGAAATTTACTGATGAATGAGGTTGATAAAGGAAGAATGAGGATCTTTTTTTTTTTCATGACAGGTCCTCAAGGCAATCTGCCAACCATATTAGACAGGAGCAGGGGGAAAAGGCACAGCAATAGATCATGATCTATTCATGGTGATTGAACTAAAAGAAAATTCTGTCTCTATTGACTTCAAGTATATGCTGCTTAAAAGATTCTCAAGGTGGTTTATACAGGAATACACTTTGATTTGTAAAACAGATGTATTCATGAAATGTTGCATGCTACTTGATAATATTTTGAAATACCCAAGGGGAAGTCATTATACACTTAGAACAATCCCTAATGAAGAACTCCTAGTAAAACTAATGGCAATGGTGGAATTTATTCTTTCCGTACTTTGGATTTTCATCCACTGGAAAAGTTTAAAATGTAGAACAGTAGTATAAAGGTCAAACAATGTTACTTATGACGAAACAAAAGATTCCTTCTGTGTTGCCATAAATGCCTGCCAACATGGAATTCTTCTGGATGCATTAACAGAATCTCCTCTTGCTTTACAAGTGAAATGCAAATTCCTCAAGGTGAGGTGAACCAGACCAAGAAAAGCATTTCCTCAGCCTTCTGTCAGAAGGTTTCTTTTCTCGTTTTTCCCATGGGCATCCTGACTCTGAAGTCAGGTTAAGCGTGGAATCTATACCTACAAGGGTTCTTGAACTCAGATCTTTATTCAAAAATGACTGAACGAAGAATGAGCCAATCATTAGAACTACGCTCAATTTGTTAAAGGGGTACCATAAGGATATGTAGAGAGTTCCGGAATAAGATCGGAGTTCCTCCTCTCTAGGGTTCTGCTGATAACCTGTAACCCAAGCAGCCAAAGAAAACGGTTTTGACCACTGTCTGCTAAGGTGCCTGGCACATAGTAAATGCCTAACAAACATTTGTAGAAACCATCAGTGAGGATCCCTTTATGTCTCCTACATAAAAGGAGGAGATTGCCACCCAATCTACAGTGTGATGCCTATATTTTGCTTTAGGGTCCCGATTAATTCAATGAGTTAATATTAATAAACTCTTTTCAAAAGAGTGTCTGGCACAATGTAGCATTTTTAAAGTACAGTTAAATATAAACAAACAAATAAATATTACTTGCTTAAAGTTTAGTATTAAGGGCTGAATCTTTGGTACCTGATTTCTCTGGAAGGGCCTTGTTTTTCCCCACTATGAGCTGCAGGATTCCTGTCTGCCAGTTTTCTTGTTACCTTGGGGGATGAATGTGGAATGTTGTTGCTCACTATGTCACCAGCCTGAATTCTCTACTTTGCGTCTGGGTTTTCATTTCCATTTCTGTTCTCTCTGTGGCAATGAACGGAATGCTTTCAATCCCCTTTATCAGGATAAGACATTCAGCTTAAAGAGATTCCATGCAAAGCACCAGGCTCCCATGAAACCTCTCCCCATAACAATGGTTCAGAGGGCTCTTGATGAGTCATTTCTTACCCCATATCCTGTGAAGTACACACGGGATCAGAGTCAGCCACTGAGAGTATCCTTCACACCGAAGAACTCAACCCACTTTCCTGGACTTATTCCACACTCTCTGCCCCCCACAAACGTCACTCCCTGAAGAAGGGAGAGGACGGAGAGCAAAGAATGGAATACAACTGGAGCGAAGGACTGCTTTCTTATTCCCTGCCTTTTTTCTATTCCAGTCTATCTAAAAGTTGAGAGCTTCTAGCAATTAAAGTATAGTATGGGGGTATGCTATCACCAGTTACTGGTAAGTACACTGATCATAGGTTCTAAAGTACTCAGAATAAACAAAAGGTGAGACTAACGTAAAAAAACCAAACCATATGTTTTCATTCTTTTATTTTTAAACCAAAAACTATGAGTGAAACTATTGAACTAATGTTGTTCTACAGGTATCAAGTCACATAAAGGTCATATGCTGTGTTGTAAAGAAAATAAAATCTAAGATACAGTTTGATGTCTTCTCATTAACATCCACTCGTCACGTATCTGTCATAGTTTACTGCAATCCTTGTCTTATCAATAGTCTTCCTTAGAATACTTTTTTCCTAACTCAGAGCTCTTATCTCTGAGTCAGACCTCAGCTGAGCCTGGTATGTTCTACCACTTTAGCTCCAGAACTTCAGGCCAACTTACATTTCTCTCTGAGTTGCTCCTCCCAGATTCTTGTAATTCTCTCCATTCTGATCAAAACTAGAGCAAATGGCTTTATTTTACCTTTTTAACCTCTACTACCTAGGAGCATTCTGTAACTTTCCCCCTCCAAAATCAGATTTAATATTGGTTTCACAAAGACTGCCCAGATTTCCACTTATGTCTAAACCCTTACGTGGGAGAGACTCGTGCAGAAAATGCAATTTTATAAAAACAGATTGGAACCCCCTTTGATCTGTGCTCACTCCTTACCTGAAAGCACGGACATGACATGCCTACTATCCCTAAGGGACAAGGGCACACAAATGTGGAAAGATTTATATCAAGAGCTACTCACTGAAAGGCTTAAGCTTTCCGGGTTTGCCTACATTTTACCATGTGGGTGACGAATATCTGAGTGAGAGGTAGAAAGAAAGACATACTAGGGGAGACAGGAAAATGGGTTAACTACAAAGTTATGGATTTGAGATTTTTACTTTTCTTCTTTCATTGAGACAGACATTGATAGGAATAGTTAGTCCAGGGGTAATGAACTTAAACTTCCCACCACTCTCCTCTCTCCTGTGATGTGGCTGAGGAGAAAGGCTGCTGGGGGGAGGGTTCACAGGAGAGGAAGTTTAGTGGAAAGAGAGGAACAGAAGGAGAAGGGACAAAGGGGTTTGAGAAGAGGGAGAAGAACAAAGCAAGCCAAAGGAGAGAATGAGAGAGGTCAGGAGCCAGGGGGAGACAGTTGGCCTCACCTAAAACACCAAATACCTTCAGTGAAAGCCTTGAAAATAAGACCGTGCAAGAAGCACTTTAAAAAGCTACAACGTTCTCTTCAATACAGGGGCAAATGAGGAGAGAAAAGGAGCTAGGAACAGGGGTGTGGAAAACAGAAAAGAGAAGAAGGAGAGGGCCAAACCTCACCTCCTAATTATTCTGCCTGAGGTGCTGAAAGCATTTCTTTATGAAGTGTGAAGTTTCAAATGAATCCAATTTCCTGGCATTGGAAACAGTGCCAGGGGCCGCTTATGAGAGACAAAATCTCTTTTTCCTAAAATGAACAAAATTCCGTTTGTCTATGAGGTCTTCTCCATCTTGAATAACCTAGATTCTTCTGCCACTCATTTACTGGACAACACTGTAACAATGGGAGAGACAAGACCAGGCGTGACCTACAGTTTAACATCTGTCAGAAGACCCTACTCCACTAACTCCAGCCAATGGCCCAATCTGTAAGTGCAGTGCCCGGGAACCACACACACCCGGAGCCACCCTCTTTTCCATCATCAAGTTGTGCAGGATATCTCAGTTGAGATGATAGGGTTTGAAAAATGGTACAGTGTGTATTTCCCCAAGCACAGGGGAAAAGAGGTATATTTAATAAACAATGCTGCCATGATGGACAGCCGCTTGAAGAAAACAAAGCCAGGTCCTTACCTCACTCCATATACAAAAATAAATCCCCAATGGATTTAAATGTAATAAAAGAAGGAAGGCAATTTAGGATTTTGCATTATTTTAGAATTGGGAAGACCTTCATCAATATGATTAAAAAACCTAGAAGACATTAAAAAAAAATAATAGGCGTATCTTTTGATTATATAAACGTTTCAAAATCTCGTATAAAAAAAAAATCCCACGAAGAAAGAGTAGGACCACACTTTGGTGCCAGTGATCTTTGGATAATTCCACTCACTGAATTCAGGCAAAAGTAATCATTTAAAATGGCAATGTTGGATCTGAGGTTCTGACACTGCCAGGATAGAGTAAAGCATTATTGAAAACCATAGATACGTTCCACGCTTCCCTGCACTGCCAGGTCTGGCCACCTGTCTCGGGATCTCTCGCCCCGTGATTTTCACAGTTGGCTGTTCTAACAGGCACAGGGGTTATGAGCGAGCCACAAATACTGTTGGAGTATTTATCAGGTATCTCTCAGTCCATGTTTTAAGAATCTCAGAAGTGCTTGGAATTTAACAAGAGTGCATGTGTGTGTGAATTATTTGTGTAACGAAGGAGGGGGAGAAGCATTTAAGCCAGAAATATTTACCCTCAAAACAGCTGTGATAGTATTTTTTTTTTTTACTAAGAATACATTTATTGGTTTAAAAAGTATATAAACATTTAATGAAGATATCCTTCATAAGAAGAATAAGGGAACAAGTGAAAATAAAGAACAGCCATATGGAAATGATGTCTGAGTCCCCCTCCTCCATTCTAGAAGTGAGAGAAATGATAGGGACAGTGATACAACCTTGCAAAGGGATTACTTCAAGTTTTTCACTTTTTTTTTTTAATAAAATGGCATCAATTGCTAAAAGCTTTATGACCTTTGTTATGCTACATAATACTGATACAAAATGTGATAGTACAAAGTTCATTATATATAATATAAGGTTTTAATATATTACATTTGTTTCTACATAAACAGACTATAAATATATGTGCCATAGCATGTTTTATAGTCATGGTTCCCAGCATCTCACACTATGGTACCAAACGAAAAATACATTTTCTTTTTTAAAAAGGAAAGAACAAGGGCAGAAACCAGTAGAAAGAGCTTTACATGTTAAAAGTCTAAGTAGTACAATAGTTGTGATAACTTTGGCTACAAAGTAATTTTGAAATCTGGCTAATAATTACTCAGAGAGTGAACAAACCAAATCAGCTTTTACTAGGGTGTAGAGGCCAAATGACTAGAATACTGACTGGCTGGGAGGTCAGGAAAATACTGAAGGGAGGGGGAAGGCATGGAGAGGGGAGAAGGAACAAGAGGGTAATATTCTTCCTGAAGCTCGGACACCACAGCTTCATATTGAATCTACTGCATTAAGGCTCAGACATATCACATCAGGACAGACATGTCGGTGTTCATCCAGAAGAAACCAGAAGCTGGTTTACACAGTCAGAAATCTTCAACGCGACAGAGAGGCTGAGTGTCCTTTCTTTGTGGTGTCCTGAATAAAGGATCAGCCTGGGAGACAAGGAGCCAGAGCTGCATCATTTCCTTCCTGGGGCTTGGCCAGGAGACACGTAAGAGTCCGGAAGGAACTCTCATTAGGAGTCGGAAACAGCACAAGGAACTCTCATTTAGCCCAAATGGGAAGAGCACGCAACCTTCTAAAACCAGTCACCTCGTACGAAGCCTTTACGTTTCCTAACAGACCCTATGTCCACCTCCACCGGAGCCAACGCAATGCATGTGCAGGCTCCAGTGCATCCTCAAAGCAAGCCAGCATCTTCCTTTCCATCAATCCATTCCCCACACATAAGACTTGGCTCAGGACCCATCTCCTAAACAAAGCTTCTTAGATGGACTCAGCCCTAAAGGTCTTTCCCATCTTCAACACCTAAAGCACTTCCATTGCCTGGTTTATCTTCTAGTTTTACAAGAGGTGTCAGCTTCCCCGGTACTGCTACTTCTTGGAGGATGAAGCCATTTCTTGAACTTCTTTTGCTGTAACCCCTGGGGTGACCCACATTAGGGGGCATCAGACATGCTTTTTAAATGAATGTTAAAAAGAATAAGGTCAACACCGGGAGAAGACACAAACACATTCTTGGGTCACAAGCATCTTCTCAGGAAATGCCTAGAGGACTGCCTCCCTGCAGTCCGAGGTCCTTGCTTTTGAAATGAAAATCAAATGTGGCTACTTTCTGGTGGTGGAAAGAACAACACTTGAAAATCTGAGCAGCACCTCTCATGTGATTTCCAGGACTGGGGGACGTGGGTGCCCCCTTTTAAACAGGAGGGGAGCTCAGTGTGATCCCAGTGTCAGGCTGGGGAATCTGAGCTGCACTGCCAGCTTGCGGTCCGATCTCTACCAGCTTTAAAAGTTCCGCCTCCTCGCTGGAGTACACAGTGGTGTCCGTGTCATCGGAGTGATACCCCGACTGGTAGCCGCTCGTCTGGTTTGAGCCTTCAGATGCCACAGACTCCTTGCTTTTGCTGGGCATCATTCCACTGCAGAAGAGATGGCAACCAAATGAGTCGGCAGAGAGAAGGGAGTTCTTTTGCATCTTATCCTAACCCCGTTCCCAACCCCGTGTGGGCTGGCATCTTCCTGGAGACACCAGTCCCTCTCCCTCCCACTTGTTCATCAACATAGCAGCCTCACTCAGACAATGTCTATTTTCAGGTACTCGCGTGAATTTGGAGTTTCAGATAAGTCGTCTTATTCAGGTCCAAGTCTTTCAAGCCTGAGATGAGATAAAAGGCAGTTCTCCTGAGTTATGTGAAGGCTCCAACCAGTGGAACCTTTTTATGGCCTTGCAGATTGACAAGTTTGTATACAAGGATAGGAGCCAAAGGGACTCTTTCAGGATGTGGAGCGAAACTGGGATGCTCTGAAAGTCCACTAGTGCTTGCACCACACTGTCAGCTAAG
Source organism: Phocoena sinus (assembly GCF_008692025.1). NCBI lineage: Eukaryota > Metazoa > Chordata > Mammalia > Artiodactyla > Phocoenidae > Phocoena > Phocoena sinus. The sequence continues at coordinate 75,741,173 of NC_045767.1, forward strand.
GGATTACAAGGCCCGTGGGTGGTGTTAATAAAGTTCTTGGGCAACTTTAAACCTTAGGAAGTCGAAGCGTGTGTGTGTAATCAAGCCAGACATGTCAAAAAGTGCTTTTTACTCATCAAAACCACATTCTTTGGAAGGACGGTGGAATCGTGACAGACGGTAATCATGTCCAAGCTTAGAAAAAAAGCTTAAAAAGGCTTTCTGTAGCTTGGTGTAGGCTGTGTGGAGCTTAAGCCATTCTGAAGTGTGGGGTTTTTTTGCCCCCTTAGTAGGTGTTTTACCAAGCTATTCATGTTAAAAACTGCAAAAAAAGGATTTTATTAACTCCGTGTTCATATATGGTTTAAAAGTTATTTCAAATGACGAGATATACATTTTTTCTTTCAATCCAACCTCAGTAAAATGAGCTTAGTGTCTCAGACAATGGCATGGTACCTATTCATTGCTGAACAAATATATTTGAATCAGTGAACGAAACATATGATTGGCTCTCACAGTCTCTCATCCTGGGCCTATGGCAGACAATGAAATGGCACAATGGCACATTTTAATGGGTTTTTTGTTTGTCTGTTTGTTTGTTTTACATGCGCGTCACTCGGTACCAAGGGTGGTCCCGTTTTATCCAACAGTTCGATTACAAGTAGATCAAAGTCTTCTCTATTCTCACCTAGAGTGAACCTGCTAGCAAATAGATAACTACTCCGAATCCCAATATTCTTATAAATACAGAATCTTATTTACTTGTTAAGTTAAAAGCAGGTATATCTACTCAAAACAGCTACGAATTCCTACAGAATCACATGGAAGAAATATTCAAAACCAAATTCAGCATTTTTCCCACAATTAAGTACTTAATAATTCAGCCAAAAAGATTTAAGTATCTTACGCAGATAGATAATGGCTTCTTTATCCATTATATTTCATAAAGACAGGTGTACCCGTTTCTGTTCAAGTTTGAAAATCCTTCAGGGTAGAGTGCACAAAGATTTTAACTATCTCCATAGTTTTAAGGATCACATCCAATGACCTCTGTTTTACTTAGCCAGTACCACACAAACCACTGACCACAGTAAATATGCTCAAAATTCCCCTCGTATTCATAAATTCTCATGAAAACTGACCAAATCCTCTTATTTCAGATTCTTTTTTAGACTTGCCAGGTAATTAGTTTGATTTGTTTCCATTCTTTATTAGTTAGGTTGATGCAAATTTGCCCAACCAAAGAAGACACAAAAAGGGAAAACTCTGCACCTACGCTCAAAGTCCTAGGTTCCTTCCAAAAGTTCCTGTTGAGATTTGTCCTTCTATTTTGGCTGAGCCTTACCTAAAAGATGGGGCTAATTTGCTTCCGTCTTCCAAGGTTTTCAGCTCTTCGGATGCAAGAACCATACCACTGTCCGTCTGGTTGTCCTTTTTAAGAGACAATGAGATGGCCCAGTTGATTGTGTACACTGAACAATTACTTAATTAAACTGATTTCCTAACCCACCTATCAGACAACATTCCCACGTTCTGCAGAGGCAGGTAAAGGTAGCATAGCCAGAAACCGTGCAGGCTATAAAAGGAAGTAACTGCTTCCAAGAAATAGATGCAGGCCTGGAAGAAGAGAGAAATTTAGGAAGAAGAAGCCGAGGAGACCCGTTTCTATCCCTCTTTCACAATGATGCTATGTTCGCTTGAGGGGAATTGGGCATGAAGCTGGATTGTCTTGAACCTTAGACCAGGGGCTTTGCATATGGAAAAACCAAGGGCGCCCAATAAGTTCCATTGCTGTAATGACCCCATCACACATACCCTCAAGGACAGCCTTATAATGAGGCTTCAAGTCTCTAATGCTTAGGTTAATATTTATCTAGCTAATGTTTCACCTTTGGTATTATTTCTAAGACTATTTTTAAAAGATGTGCTTACATCTGGGATTACTTTTACTTCTGGTTCTTCCAACGGGATATCTTCAAATGTTTTTACACTGACAGGCCGGCTCTTTCGCTTACTGTTCTGCAGATACTGACTGCAAAAGAACAAATATTTATGTTTTAGTGGTGGCTGCAGGTTCCACAAGTGATACCTAAGTTCATTATCTTTCAACCGCAAGTTTAATAGCGACCTTCAAACATCCTTTGGGAAAAGAAAAACAAAACAAAAATCTTTCTCTGCTAGCACACACTGAAGGCTTAATTTCCTGTGAAAGTCCATTTAAAAGTATAATATAACTGAGGGGGCATAGATGAGCCCCTTTTCCTTTGAATCGTACTTCTGAGATCCAGGGCTGGACTGAAGACAACAACAGCAGACTCAGCGGTCAGCTGCCTTCTGCTTGGCTTCCTGATTGCCTGTGATTCCTCCACTGAGCTCTCGGCATATTACTGAGTGTTTCACATCTTTCTGGCCACCTCCTAAGCAAGTTTTCTAGACAAGGCCCACAGAACAACCAGTCAATGAAAGATGGGCAGAGGAAACACCTGCAGATCTCACTGAATCTCACCCAGCTCCAGTAAAGGATGCTGAACCCAGCAAGGTCTGGAGACAATCTTCCTCTACATGTAATAGAGGCGCAATGGGTACAGGGGCAGGTGGGCTGAATCTCCTATTGTTAGCCCACAGAGTTGGGGGTGTAGTTCGAGAGTCACAAGGTATTCTATCTATTTCAAAATCTACCACGAACTACACAGACTTGGGAAAGTCACAAATATATTTCTGTGCCCCTACTGCTCCATCTTTAAAATGTACTGGCAAGAGCTTTCCTTTCCTCACTCACAAAGATACCTGGAGGATGAATGGGGTGATCACTGGTGGTTGATAAGGGGGTCTTAGAAAGAATGATGCACCATCAACCAAAGCTTGTTTTCCTCCTTTGAATTCCGAAGGGTACACGTTTCTTTCAGGAGTCCAAAGGATAGGACTTGTCACATCACAACAACACATCACCTGTTCCCTAAGGGTGTTCCTTCCCTACTATGTGACTTTGGGTGAGTCTGATTTTCTGTTAAAACCAGCCCAAGTGGAGAGAAGGAAAGTCCTTTTCATGGGAAGGGACAGCAAATTCACTCTTCACTCTTATCCCAGCATACTTCCCACTTTAGACGGCCTTCTGGATATATTATATATTCCGTGTGTTTTCGGTGATCAAGTGAAGAGAGGACTCATTTGGGCAAAGAAGGATAATGGAAACTAAATCTCCATCCCCTGCCCCAGGAGGCTGGTTCCTCCTCTTACAAAGAAGAGAGAATGGGGTTCACCAATGACATCCTCACTCAGGAAACTCCACAGGAAAGAGGACATGACATAAAGGAGAGAGAAAAGCCTACTTCTCCTAAGTCCAGTCCCTAAAAGTAGTGGTTACCAAAAATTACTGGTACCATAGTCATTCATTCATTCGTTCACTCATTCAGGAATCCTTTATTGAGACTCTCCCACGTGCCAGGCTCTGTGCTAAATGCTCCTCAACCACTGTCTCATGGCATCTCTACAAATGGTACCTCTCTAGGTGGGTATCATTATCCCAACTTCAGATGAGGAACTAAGACACAGAAAGGTTAAGGAACTTGTCCAAAATCACATAACTGGAATATCTGGATTATTATCTTGAGGGCAATGAGCAGTCACTGAAGGATTTTAAGCATGAGATTGACAAAGTCAGATATGCCCTTTAGAAAGATGACTCTGGGTTGAGGAGGGTAAGGCCAGAGGCCATGAGGCCAATCGGGAGGCTGTTACAATTATCTAGGAGAAAGAAGAGCAGCCTGACTAAAGAAAGGTGATGCCCACACGGTCTGTGGACAGATTCCAGAGGTATTTGAGCTGTAATGCAGCTGCCTTAGAGAGGCCAGCTCCTTGATGGCTGAGCCCAATAATAATAAACATTGCTCGGCCCTTCACAGTTGACAAGGCATTTTCATGGGCATCATTGCATCTGCTCTTCACAAAACTACAAAATAGGTTTTCATTATTTCCCATTTGCTAAGGCTTAGGGAGGAAAGAGCTAGAACTGGGGCTCAAACTTAGGTTTCTAGAGCCCACGCAGGGTTGTTTTTGTTTGTTTTTACCTTATTCCACATTGACGCCCTTGGAAAAGCACTAGGAAGGAGAAGGAAGAAGATAGCAGTGAAGTAAAGATTGTCCAAGTCTTTACTGAGCACCTAGTATGCACACAGCCCTGCTCTCTCCCATGTGTACACCGACCATGCGGTGGGGCAGGGGTGGGGGGGGTGGGGGAGGGGGGATAGTGAGGGTGGGAGGGAGGGAGATGCAAGAGGGAGGGGATATGGGGATATATGTACATGTATAGCTGATTCACTTTGTTATACGGCAGAAACGAACACACCACTGTAAAGCAATTATACTCGGATAAAGATGTTAAAAAAAAAATAGACAAAAGGTGCAGAAAGGACAGTTTCATTTCAAGCAGTCTAACATCAGAGCCAAATTCAGGAAAATCTAGCCAGCAGGCTGTCCCAGACATCAATCTACAAGGAGCATTTAAATCATCGCTAGCAATTAACGAAAATGAAAAAAAAAAAAAAAAAAAGCTATGTGCCAGAACCTCTCCCTGGGAGAGAATTGAAAAGAAATCTTTGATAAGCTGCTTGGAGTGGGAGACGAAACTCCCAGGGGAATTGGTGGAGCAACCGCAGATGGTCCCCAAACTGTCCTCCAAGAACGATGAGTCCAATTAAGATGTGTTTTCTTGCAGGAAGCATGCAGACTTGGGGCCAGAGCTGATCCACAGGGGAAGTTAGAGACAAACCTAAGTCTAGACACTAGTGGTCCTTCCTCCTCACCCTTCCCCCACATATCTCTCAGCCCCTTCTCTAAATAAATGCTGAACAAATATTTAAAAAATAGTTTAAAGGGGCAAAAAATCAGGAGGTTGGCTCCCACGGGGATGTCTCTGTCCAGCTCTATTCATAATGCAATGAAATTGAAAATTATGAAGAAGCAAGTGAGAAAGACTCCTTGGCTCTTCTCCTTGACTGGCAACGTGGAAGATAAGGGCACAAGTCCCTTGAGAGGCACCCCAGCCTCACTTCCTCTTCCCCAGGGAAGCAGAACACGAGAGAGCATCCAACTGAAATGTGCTGTGTCCAGATGCCTCGATTCTGCCTCTCCTTTAACCCAGACGATTAAAATGTGAACGTGGTGCCTTAGTTTTAGTAAAGGCAAAAAGGTGGAGGGGGTTGAGTGGGGATGCAGACAAAAGATTCCAATTTCCATTTTAGTTTTCAAATTACAGCTGGATAAAAGGGAAACTGGACTGGAAAGACCAATTCAAAAATCACAGACAGAAAATAGGAGCCAGGCCTGTGTTGGGAGTGTGGTGTCACATTTGTCCACGCCTCTGGGGATACATGTTGGCAGCCCTGTTTCAGATCCAGCATCGCATTTGGCACTTCTCTTACACATATGTGACTTCATTGACTCTCGGCACCACACGCAAAGCGCCTGAGTAAGCCAAGAGGCTGCCGGCTTGGGTCCTCGCCCCACCTGGTCACGGAAGAACCCAAAGAACACAGCTCACCATCAAATGGCTTTCTGATAACACAGAAGGCAACAGTGTTTCAGGAATAATTACCACACCAGAAGGCCAGCTGAACTTGAACGAGGACTTTTTTTTTTTTTTGCGGTACGCGGGCCTCTCACCGCCGTGGCCTCTCCCGTTGCGGAGCACAGGCTCCGGACGCGCAGGCTCAGCGGCCATGGCTCACGGGCCCAGCCGCTCCGCAGCATGTGGGATTCTCCCGGACCGGGGCATAAACCCGTGTCCCCTGCATCGGCAGGCAGACTCTCAACCACTGCGCCACCAGGGAAGCCCGAACGAGGGCTTTTTAAACGTTGGGGTGGAACTATAGGTTTTCATTTCATTCCTCTTTCTCTTTGAGGCCCCCTCCTTGGTATGGGAGAAAACAGCCCTGAGTTAGATATCAGAGGAACTGGATTCATCCCATGTGATTTTAAGCAGCTCACTTAATTGCTATCATTTATTGAGTGTTCTCTAGGTGCCAGGCACTTAGAAACTCATTATACCATGTAATTCTCAAAGTCGTCATTTTTGTACAACACCAGTGTCCTTGCCTGGGTCACGGTGAAAATTTGCCCCAGGTCACAGCTGCGAAGGGCAGACTTGGGAATCCAACCCAGTTCCATGTGACTCTAAAATCTGGATCTTTAACCACAATATTGTATTCTCCCCAGGTAACTGCTCTGACACTCACGTTCAACATCTACATCAAAAGATAATAGTATCTACCTTGCCTAACTCTGGCAAAATCTGGTAAGAAAAAGTTCTTTGAAAAATGCTGAAAGTTCTTGACACAAATGGAATGGACAGCTTATGAGTTGGCTTCTTCCCACTCTGAGCTTTCTTCTCTCCCACGGCAGCGTTCCTGCTGCCCTCCCTGTGCGAGTCCACGGGGCAAACTGTCCTGCGTGACTCCCCACCTGCCATCTGGCAACCCGGCCAAAGGCTAGCACTCCGTGGTCCCCCCTGCTGCCACAGCACACTCAAAGGGGCAGGCTGGGCTCATGCAGCCAGGGGTCTGGTTACAGGAGGAAAACACCCAAGACAAAGCAAAGTGAAGCAGTCCCAGGCTTAGTAAAAGGCAATTTTAATATCATATTGTAGAAACCATACCAACTCTTTCCTTATGCACAGGTGCTGGGAGGGAACAAAAAGAAAGCTGCCTTTAGGACCCTCTACAAATCAGGAAAATACGGCAGTGCATGTGTTTTAAATAAGCCCAGAAGTCCCATTATGCAAATAAAATGCTGAAAATCAGACTTGGGACGGGCTTCTGAAGTTGTGCTGCCCAGTCAAACTCAGGACGCGTCCCCATGGCACACTGTATCCCAGCCAGAGAGGCAAAGGTCTGTTTTCATAAATGCATAGAACTCTTCCTTCCTGAATCTTTCCTAAGCCATATAACTCACATTAATAAAAGAGTACATGGGGATAATTTAAATACAGATGTCTTTGTAAAATTGGTCTCTTTTTCTGGAGATTAACAAACTGTGGCATTCCAGCTATTTGCAGCTGCAGGGCTTAGAATTCTGAAATGAAGAGCTTAGGCAGCAATGTGGACCACAGATGGAAAGAGACTCACCTACCCAGGCGCTCTTCAAGGAGGACCTCTCAGGGCAAAGGGTGAATGTGCAAGTGAAATGCAGCAACTTTATACGATGTCCTTCCTCCATCCCCTTCCCTAAGATGACCTTGAAGCTCCCTCCCCCAGGGGATGTTGACCTTAGACCGTACCTGATTCCTGCTGTGTTGTCATAATGGAATTTGGGGTCACACACTTCCTCTTCCTCCATACAGGAAACAGGTGAGGTAGGCAGAGAGAGTCCCGAATCCTCTTCCATGCTCAAAGTCTCTGATATGGGAAGAACAATGTAGTCTTTGCCATCCTGAAACAATAAACACAGAGTGCTATTGTTATGGCTTCAGTCCTTCAAGAGCCTTTCTATGAAAAACAAAGGCCACTGGGGCTTCTTGTTTATGGGGAATGTAGCTTTCATATCTGAACGTAAAACTTTAAGACAACTTTAAAAATGGCTTGTCAAAAACAAAAGGGCACTCAAAAGCGATGTGTAGATGAAAGTATATTAAAGGATCTAACAAAAAACAAGATGAGTAAGGGGACCACAGAGCACTATGGCTACAATGAAGACAAAACGGGTTGTGGTTACAGATGGAACAACAGAACAGGCAGAGCTCCACAGAGCTGAGAAATCGTTTCTTCACATAGTCCTATCTACACGAGCTGGGTCCTTTAAAGGGCATGTCATCCAATTTTAGTGTCTATGCTTCAAGGCAATGGAAAAACTGATGACAGTCTAAAGAAAAGCAGTAAATGTTCAGGAAAATGGGTCTACTGAGAAAAGGTTGCAGAACTTAACATTATTTCATCAAGAGAAAGAAATAAAGGGCAATTTGATACAGAAATAAAGGGCAATTTGATACCTCTAAATGTTTGGAAGGTTTATCGATAAAAATAGATTTGACCCATTGTCCACCACCTGTTCAAAAGAAAAGCAGGAGGAAATTGACTTCCATTCACTGTAGTAAGAGGTGTTGACTGGAGATTAAGTAACTTTCTAACAGTAAAGGCTACAAGTCTAAAATCCTCCAATGGAAGTTATGAGGGCCTGGGATTTTACAGAGGGAAAAAAAACCCATCAATTTTGCAGGGTTCAGATGTGTTTTTGCTTGAAGAATGTATTTAAAATTCCTTGAAATTCTGTCCACTGTTGATATTCACTTGATCAACTAGGTTTTGGGTTTTTTTTGTTTTTTAGTTTTGTTTGTTGTTTGTTTGCTTTTTTACTTTATAAGAGCCTCTGAAGACACCACAATATATATCAGTAAAAATAAAAGTGATCAGCTCCCAGGTTATGAATTAGGATCTCATCTGTCAAAAAGGTAATTATGACTTTTAGAAAAGCATTACTGCTCAGATCTGGAAGAATATGGCTCCTTGGATTCAGTGGCTGAGAGGACAGTATGGTGGCCATGAGAAGGTCTAGGCAGCAGATGAGCCCTGGACACCTAAGTACTCTCTGTAGAAGCTTCTTGGATGGAGGTCACAAACCTGCTGAGCATTCGCTTGTAACAGATTTCCCAAATGTTCCACCAGCTCTGAAAACGTGGGTCTCTGATTGGGCTCCCCATGCCAGCAGTCAAGCATGGTCTGGTACCTAGAGAAGCAAAACACTGACGTCATTAACCGCCTCTTTCCTCCTGATCTGATGCTGACAATAAGCACTTGAATGAGTAAATATTTATAAAGAGTCCACCATGAGCCAAGATGCTAAAGAGGGATACGGAACTACGTAAAACACAGAACCCTACACTTGGAGCATCAAGTGTGTATCGAAAAGGAAACATCATAAATCAACATCTAGTAAAAACTGACTGGTTAGGGCTTCCCTGGTGGCGCAGTGGTTGAGCGTCCACCTGCCGATGCAGGGGACACGGGTTCTTGTCCCGGTCCGGGAAGATCCCACATGCCACGGAGCGGCTGGGCCCGTGAGCCATGGCCGCTGAGCCTGTGCGTCCGGAGCCTGTGCTCCGCAACGGGAGAGGCCACAACAGTGAGAGGCCTGCGTACCGCAAAAAACAAAAAAACAAAAAAAAAAACCCTGACTGGTTGGTATAGATAAAGTGCTGTCATTTCAAGAAGGATGACTCGGTGCTTAAGATTATCAAGGAAGACTTCAAGGGAGAAGTACAAACTGGGCCATGAAGGAGGTACCTATAATGGAAAGTCTTCTAGGCAGGGAGAATTTTTGTGAGCAAAGGAGGATAGAGAAATACTTGTAAAGTCTTACATTTCGGGTGTGGTATAATCAGGAGCTCTCATTCTAGTTCCTTCTTTCAATCTCCTACAAAATTCCTCATCAATCTTTACTCCAGGATATGGAGAAGCACCTAGAATAAAACAGGAATGGGGCATTGTTATTTCTTTTTAACATCTTTATTGGAGTATAATTGCTTTACAATGTTGTGTTAGTTTCTGCTGTATAACAAAGTGAATCAGCTATACATATACATATGTTTCCATATCTCCTCCCTCTTGCACCTCCCTCCCACCCTCCCTATCCCATCCCTCTAGGTGGTCACAAAGCACGGAGCTGATCTCCCTGTGCTGTGCGGCTGCTTCCCACTAGCTATCTATTTTACATTTGGTAGTGTATATATGTGCATGCCACTCTCTCACTTCGTCCCAGCTCACCCTTCCCCCTCCCTGTGTCCTCAAGTCCACTCTACGTCAGCGTCTTTATTCCTGTCCTGAGGAATGGTGCCTTATTGATTTGATTTTCTCTTGCAGAAAGCCCTGAGCCTGATTCTTCAACACCTTCTTCACATATATATCTTTTGTTCCTTTCTTTCTTTCTTTGCTTTTTTAGGTTTTACAACCCAAAGCTTCCAAGTAAGTTTCATCCGATAAAGGTGGAATACAGGAGAGGGAAAGGTGCACTGGGGTCACTGACTTTTATCATTTTATTTGGAGTATGGATGGAGAGACAAAGAGAAGGGACGTACCTAAGGAAAATATTTCCCAGAGCAGGACACCAAAAGACCACACGTCACTCTGAATTGTGTACACCCTGTCAAAAATTGTTTCCGGGGCCATCCATTTCAAAGGGAGGCGAGCCTACAGGGGTAGAAGACAAGGAATGAGAACCCTACTTATCAAATATCTGAAGGAAAAGCTTCCATTGTCCCTGGACACAGGTCCTGAGGCTTGCTGAGAGGAGTTTGAATTCTGCAACTTAACAGATCACTGGGTGCATCTCTGAAACTTACATCTCCTTTTCTGACATAATCTGGGTCTTTATAAATATCCCGGGCCAAGCCAAAGTCACAGATTTTAACCACATTCTTCTCCGACAAGAGGATGTTTCTCGCTGCCAGGTCCCTGTGGATACACTGCAAAAAGAATCGTGTGCATTAGGACTCAACATAACTGATCTCTTCCACATCTGTTGTGACCTCATGCTTTAAAAAAAAAAGAAAAAAAAAAAAACCCACATCAGAAAACCAACTGATTAACAAGCACTGGGTTAAACATCTTTTATCAACTCTTCCGGAAAAAAGTCTGTAAGTTTCATTGAGGCACACATCTGCTTATTCCATAAACAGTCCCAGACTCTGGAATTAAATAGTTATGTTATAGCATGCTGATGGAGTCATAAATAGACTTCTCTTGGACACAATTAAGAATGTGTTTCTGGTCACATCCACACATCCCTTTTGCCTGGCACCATATACGGTTAAAACGTGTTATTCTAAGGAGGCCCTAGAATGGGGTTTATTTTGAATGAATGCACGGAAATCAGAAACAAGGGGCTCTCCTTGGTTTGGTGCCCTTTGTTGGTTTCTCTATTCCATACGTAACCGAAGCTGGACAAGCTCTGAGAAACAATTCCCAGTGGGGCTCACCCTGCTTTCAAAGCGCTGGCTTATCGTGGAGGTCTGTGAAAGCACTCTCAGCCTCTCACTAGTCAAGGGGATTCTCTGGTACACGAAAAAGGAAAAGCGAATTCTCCTTGGCTTTCCTTCTATTCTTTTCTGTTCCTCAGTTTCTCTCTTCTCTGCATCCCCCTACCTTTATGTAACTTCCTACCCTAAGCAGCTTTAACTCCACCTGACAGATTTATAAGAGAACAAGAGTCTCAGGGAACATTGAGAAATGAATGAAAGGCTTAGATGAGAATTCTTATGTCAGTGGAGGAGTGATGTGTGAGCCAGGCATTACGGACCCCTTACACCTCACATCTGTAGAGCACTTTCCTCTGAACGAGGCACAAGGATGTATTGTACGACACAGGAAATATAGCCAATATTTTGTAATAACTGCAAATGGAGTGTAACCTTTAAAAATTCTATTAAAAAAAATTTTTTTTTTAAAGCACATTGTCTGGCGTGATTGATCAAGACAGGAGACTCCAAAAAACACAGTCCTTCCTACTTTGCCCCGAACCGAAGAGCTTCCTTTTTTAAGCAACCAGGTGGTATTCAAGAAATTCAGCTGGTAGATGCAAGGGAAGTAAAAGGATTCCCCCTCCACCCCTCATTCCCTTCCCCATCAAAGGAACCCTGACTAAATGGCAGGCTCTGGCCTTTAAAAGATAATAAAATAAAATCAGAATCTTCAAGAAGGGCAAAGGGCCTTTCTCTTTGGAAAAATCCTCTAAGATCCCACTTCTCTCCCTTCCCCTTGGAAGAGAGAAGACAAGAGCTCTTGGGCAGAAACCTCGGAGATCCTGAGGCCCTGAAAGCGGTGACAAGCTTTAAACTCCAGAAAAAGGCATGGGTGAGGGATTTCACTCTAATTTAGGAAAAAAACACAAAGTAAAACCTTTAAGTCTTTCTCCCACAGGTAGGCTGCAGCAACTGCATTTTGTCAACTGATAATTTTTCCTGAAACTTAATCTGAATTTTTCTTGTTTAATGTAAAACCATCCATTTTACCCTTTCCGAGGGGTGCCTCCACAGTGTTTACAACCTTTGGAATGTTTGTAACTTGTCAGTATCCACCTCAGCCTTTGTTTGGCCTACTTTTCTAATTTTAGCTCTTTCAATCGTTCTCATCTAAAGCCTGTCCTTCCTGGTTTCTAATTATGCTACTACCAAATACTTTTTGATGGATGGTGATGAATATCAAAGAAATGAAAAACAGACTTGTGCCAAGATATTTGCAAGGCTCAGCCCCTCACCTCTTCTAGGCCATTACTCAAATGCACATTCCCCTAAAGCCTTCCGTGTCCCCTTGGTTTAAAATCAATGTACACAAACACAGAGGCATATGTCCACAGGAACATAACGCTCCTGTATACTCTATAACTCTTTCCTGGTGATTTTTCTCCACAGTACTTACTCCCATCTAGCCTACCAGGCATTTTACTTGTTTATATTGTTTGTTCCACCCACTAGAACATAATCTCTATGAAGGTGGAGAGTTTTGCCTATTTGCTCACACAGTGTCCTTAGCGCTCAGAAGACTGCCTGCATTTAGTAGGTATTTACCACATGAATTAATTTCATGAACTCCTAACACCACTTTAATGAGCAGAAATAGGGCCTCCCAGTAGAGCTCTCTTAACAGTGCTCCAGCAGTGGTGAATGAATCACAGTCCCAAACAAACACCAATGGCTGGCACTGGACACCTCATTTGCAAATCTGTGATGTGAAGAGATACTTTGTCTCACCTTCCGTGATGCCAAAAACTCCATGCCCTTAGCCACTTGGAAGCTGTAACAGATGAGATGCTCCAAGGTCAGGAAGTTCTTGTACACATCTTCAGAAACTGTCAGAAGATGCAGTAGGACAGAGATTGGTATTTCGGCCAGAAACTGTTTATAAGTTTGATAGAGCAATCTTCATTTTAAAAATTGGGAGTTAAATTTCAGGAAATAGAAGCAGACAGAAAATGCTTCTATCTTCTGTAAGTATGCTGAATCCTGGTATATTATTAGCCTTCATCATACCCCTTAGCAAAAATATTGGTTTTTCCATTTTAGCCAAATTGGACGAACAAATCCAGGAGGCAAAATGGAGGAAAAACTGGCATAGATAACAGGGGGGTAAAAGCAGGCTTTTACAAATTTGCTGTTTAAAGTGTTGTGTTTTTTTCATATACCCAGAGGGATAAACAATAGTTTTCATATCAAGAACTCTAAAAATAAAACAACAATATCCAGGGTCATTGAATCTTTTCTCTCCAGGCTTTGTCCTGGGACAAAGGCCAAAGGTCAAACCACAATCTACAATGGCTAACTAAAAATACCAGAAATATATTTACTTCTCTCACTTTTAAACTGAGAAAGGGCTGTAAACACATTAAATCTGGCCTGTGAGGATGCTCTTTCCTTCAAGGATATGAATGAGAGAAGACAGGAACATCGAGAGGAAGATGAATTTACGTAAATTTGTGGTATTTACTTCTGGGCAACTAGTACAAAGAAACACTCAGACGTTAATGAGCACTTCAACATGATCTCTTAACTTCGGTCAGATAAGACAAGACATGGCTTATTTCCTGAAGACAAATACCAGAGCAAATGAAAACTCAGTTGTAATAATAACCTTGTAAGTATTAAAAAGACTAGGAAACTTTTTCTCAGTGACTTTCTATGTTCAGGGCTGGAGGGCTCTCCATGAATAATGAGTGAAACTCTTTCATTTTCCAGATGAAGAAATGGAGGCAAAATTCTGGGCCAATGACCCCTCTCCTCCCACTGACTCCCTCAAGCCCTTGGGTTTCCAGCTCTCTGGCCACCATTTTGTGAGAGAGAGGACGGGGCAGAAGTGGCTCCACTCAGTGTGCACCCAGTTATGTGAGGTCCAGACAACCTCCCCACGCTTTTCTAGACCAAGTTCTAGCCTCACACTGCCTGCTTGGCGTCTATGGGAAAGAAGTCAGTTTTAAGTTCTCTCTGTGGCCTCATGTCCAAGGGAACAGAAGCAGGTTTCTTCCACTACTTCATGATTGAATTCTTCTAAGCTCATGCCTCAAGAAGATCCAAATGTCGGGAAGCCCCATCTCTACCTCCACGGAGCTGTCTCTGCTCCTTCTGAGGGAAGCAGATATACAGTGTGTCCTGAAGCTGGAAGAGGTCCTGAAAGTTAGGCTGGGAACACAGCTCCACTCATAAAGAGCACTAAAATATCACTGGAAGCATAAGTGGATAAAGAAAAGTGTATTGACCAAGACTCTTCTGACGAAATATGGAAGACTTGATAAGCCACTTGGGGTAGAAACAACAGATGCCTACACTGCCTTGGAGAAGGTTGGGTATGATTAACTGAAGGACTTCTGTTGTGCTGGTGAAGCAGACAAGGTGGGACTGAACCGCTGTGGACAATGGGGAGGCTGGATCAAACACCGGAGAGCCTCCTTTGCCCATCCGGAAGATGGCGCTGAGCCTCTCCTGCTGACAAATGTTGAACCAAGACTTGAAGAGCGTTGGTTTGACTGTTTGCCAACTGCTTAGCCCTCCCGGGGACTGAGATTTCTCAGGCTAGCCATGCTCTGCCTCACCACGTAGCCTGCTGCTTATTTAGACCTTCCGCCCCTCACTTTTGGGGAGACTGAATGAAAGCCTCCTAGAAATTTAGGTCTCTTTCAAATATTAGGTAATACTGGATTTTTCCAGGACAAAATTCATTGTAACACCCTGTCACCTCATCTGTTCCTACAAGAGCATGCATTTGGTGCAGAGGAAGCAATGGCAGGTACCTTCCTCTTCCTCCACATCACTGAGGGATTTCTCCTCAACAAATCCGGAGCTGGCTGAGCTCTGGCTACTGGTGATGCTGTCCAAGCGGCGTTTAGGATCCACGGTGATTTCCCCAACGTATTCTTTCCCTTGCCGGAATCGTGCCCCTTTAGTCTATAACGAAACAGATGAACAAACTCCTTGAACACCAGAAAATCTCTCCAATGTAGTTAAACTATAGAAACAATTGTAACTATTAAAAGAAGATGAGAGACATCAATTTCAGGATCATGGAATCTCTGGGCTGAAATTTGGGGCAAGCGTTCTACATAATAGATTTTCTTCCATAAAGCCTGTCTCTTTTCTAGCTTAGAGATAAGGGCCTTGTTACAAGTTTCACTCAGACACACTTCCAACATTAGGGCACTTTTGACACTGGGACTGACACTCCATAGGGCCACATATGGCCAGGGCAGAGACAGAATAATCCAGAGCTGTCCTTCCACCTGTCATTCCCTACCCTTAATCACACCCACCTTCCCCTCCTTGGCATCATCTATAATGGGTCGGTAGATCAGAGTCACAAAAATAAAACATGAGAAGTATGTGTCCTCCAGAAGGTAAAAGAGGAAGTTACAACAGCCAAGAGGTAACATGAAAAGATTCCTCACAATTTCTTTGCAGAATTTTACCAAAAAACTTAACCTGTACCACTTTGAGTTGTTCTCCATTTTACAGCGTGACCACAGTTGTTAGGAAATGACATACCTTGTAGGGGACAAACTCATTTCTCTTGCTCCTTAAGTAAGTTGACAGGTTTCCAAACTTGCAGAATTCCACAATGACCATGAGTGGCCCTGCAGACAGCACAGCATACCAAGAAGAGAAAATGTACTCGTATTTTCACTCGTTTCTCACCAAGTGTTTAAGATATCAATGAGCTAGAAAATATCACAGAAGAGGCTACACCCTTTCACTGGAAGCAGGATCATAGAAATCAGCTGGCTGCAATTCCCTTATATTGTAACTTTTCTTTTTCCAAAAGGCAATTCCACAGAAGATGAACCAAAATTTCAGATGAAAATCCACCCACTTGCTTTTCAACACAATCACCTGAGATGACTCCATTTTAGGGGGCACCACTCTTAAAGTCCTTTGTTTTCAAATTTGGAGGGAAGTTTACTCTTCTCCTCTGAACACCTATTACATAAGTAGCAAACTGTATTATAATGATGTAGCATTTTTTAATTCACGTTCTAGAATAATTTACAGTGTCCATTAAACCTCCATGAAATATATTTATATATAGGAATCTGCCAAAGTTTCCTAAGTTAAGGAAACCAAGGCCATGGGAGTTGGGTGGTTTTCCTCAAATACCAGCAGAAAAGTATATGCCAAAATCCCACAGCCAGAGCCATCTACAGACACTCACCCCCTGGCTTGGTACAGGCACCAAGAAGATTGACCACGTTGAGATGGTGGCCAATATGAATGAGGATCTTGAGTTCAGACATGAGGGCTCGGTGTTCGCTGTGTGTTGCTCCTTCTACAAATATAAACAAAGAGGGAAATCATACATGAGGCATTACCTTAGGAGGATTAACGCCGCACGGTGTGCATCTGTGCGACTTTCCCTCCAGGGGTAGTACAACTGTAACCCAACTGACAGGCTAGCTGCATTAAAAGACAAACATAAATTATATTTTATAATTCTAAATCGAATTCTTTAAGTGCACCCAGAATGTTTGATATTTGAAGGAAGCCACTGTGAGGTCTTTTGCAAAGTGGAGAATACATCTGCAAATGAAATCATGCCCAGATTCTCTCCTTTTACAAAACTGGATTCTCACATATCAGGTTTACTATGCTTCTTAGGGCCTGATTATTTCAGTGCTCCCTCGTAAGGAA
Organism: Phocoena sinus; assembly: GCF_008692025.1. Lineage (NCBI taxonomy): Eukaryota > Metazoa > Chordata > Mammalia > Artiodactyla > Phocoenidae > Phocoena > Phocoena sinus. The sequence goes on from NC_045767.1 coordinate 75,757,803, forward strand.
GCAACACCATGTATTGCTCATGCGTTAGGGGCTATGCTGGAGTTCCCGCCAATCTGTGCCGAGCAGGAGACTTAACAAGGGCCGGCTGGCAAAGCCAGCTGGCACATGAGGCCGATGAGGCTAAGACTGTGAGTTTGATCCTGTACAGACTGGTACACTTCCCTCTAACTCACAGACGTGGTCCACACCTCAGGCCCCGACGAGCCACCTCAAAAGTGCATACTCCTCGGCCACAAGGGAGAAAAGGCAAAAGGAGAGAGATGCCTTCAAAATGCACAAGACCTATTGGCGAAGGGTCAGTAGCACTGTCTCCATCAATGAAAGCACATCAGAATTCTAGCAAAGAGCTTTATACGCGTCACCCCCCCCCGAAATTAAAACGGCAAGACCAGAATTCCATTACGATTAGGCTTGACAGTTGTTTATGAAACTTTTCATTTTAAAAATGTCCCCCTTAATCCTTTTTTTCCCAGCACAACCATTCTTATTTTGCGTATTGCCTTTTATATGTGAGAATCTTTTCCATATTCCAATTCTAGGGAACATGCTGGTTTTTGCATGCTGCTATTTTTACTCATTACATCAAATTTCTTTTTCCGTTTCTTGATGGTCTGTAATTATCTTACTAATGCACTATAGTACACTAAGAAAACAGTTTTGATGTAACCAAGGTATTTTTTTCCTATAGCCGGACTACTAAATATAGTTGTACAAGCTGTGATCTGTGCAAGGGCTCCCAGGCAAGGTGGGGCGGTAGGGGAGCTCAGATCCATCCCAACTTTGCCTGCCAGGCTGTGGACCCTGACATGAGTCTATAAAAGAGGAAATTTTTATCTAGTTTGTACAAAGGCATCGTATAGTCTGGCTGCATGTTTGGCTCGTGGGCCCACCTAGCCACAGAGCCACTGATACAAGCCTTTCATCATGTTTAAAGGTGGGATGAAACAGATAGAGGGATACATCACCATAGAATTTTGCTTTTACCTTTCAACATTTTGACAGCCACTGTCTTGCAGGTTGCTGTCTTGTCAATTCCAAAGGCATCTGCTTCAATCACTTGCCCAAAGGCACCACGGCCAAGAGGCTTACCTAGAGTCAACAACAAAACAGATTTGGACTATTTCACCACCAAAGCGATAGGCAAAGATTCTGACTTGATAGGGTGACCATACATCCCAGTTTATCGTGGACAGTACAGTTGACCCCCTTGTCCTGGCTTAATGATTTAATACCTCTCTCTTTACCCTCTAAATGTCCTGCTTTGGGTGATTATACAGGGACCCTACTTCTAAGTGACTAAAATGGACGATTACTCAAATTCAAGAGATGGGATGCATTTTCTGAACCAGGATCCAACATTTAAATAGACTAGATTTGTCCCCAGCCTAAAAGAGGAAGAGATGGCCTGGCAAACCCAATATCAAATTAATATCACTTGAAAACACACCTAGTTTCAGCCGGTCTCTGGGGAATTCCCATTTGCTGGCATCATAAGGCAGGCGTTCACAGTGCTCATCCAGGGGGAGTTCGTCTGGATCCATGACGATGGATAAGTAGCCCGTCTTCAGTTCCCCTCCACTGGCCTGGAAAGCATTGCTCTTTCCGGTCACACACACCCTGTTGTCTGGCTGTTGTTCTCTGTGCTTGTTATTGTTGTTTATAGAAGCCCCATTCTTGGTGTCTCATTTTCTAAATGGCTCATAGCGTGTGAGAGTAGTCCTATTATAATTCTGCTCCCAGTGTCCCCTCGACCCCCAAATGAGCTCAGAATTTAATTCTTAAATCTTAATTACACTAGACAGTCCAAGCCCATTTCTTCTCTTGTTGCTTCTATCAATTAAAGCCCAGTGGTCTAGCCAAAAGCAAGTGGGTAAGAAGGTTATTGTATAGAAATAAAATTGTGCCTGTTGAGCCAATAACAATGGGAAGAATTAACTCAAAGAACCCCAGTCAGCTTTCATTAATCATGAAAACCAACGTGCAAGGGACGGAAGGGAAATGATTTCGTTACCCGCTTAACGGTCCGTAGAACGATGACAAGAAGTAGCCAGAAGAACATGGCAATCACTGCAGTGCCGACTAGAATAATGACTTCCAAGTTTGTCTTTTCCTGGGCACCTGGAAAGACACAAATGAATGAGCATCAACAACTGGAAACTCATACCTTTTGATATAAAATAACAAAGTTCCACACTAAAGCAAAATCTCAATCTTACCAACTCAGGAAAATTCTAGACAATAATAGTCACAAACCTCTAACTTGAATGGAGTTTATAATATTCTTAATGGATAATTTCAAGTTTGCAAAACGTTGCTCATGAAAACTTCCAACAGTAAAATTCTAAAGTAATTAAGAGAGAAATATTAATGTCCTAAAAGACAAACAGAAAGCATTTGGAAGAAGAGCAGACTTTGATGGGAAAAAAAAGCCAGATCATGTTCTATAGAGAAGAAAAGTATTCTATTTGGGGAAAATAAACGTTTGGTTTTATGCTGTTGGTCTATATTTTGATCTGTATGGAGTTTGCGGAAGGACTGTTTAAGAAAACAAGTAGGGAAATAAATGCAGTCCTTTGGCCAGAGAGCAATTAGTGACTGGGCACCTACGAGATGCTCATCACTTCAGATATGTCATGTTACTCAGTCTTCTCGATAACCCTCAGTTTTCAGATGGAGAAGCAAGCTCAGAGAGGTTAAGCTACTTCATCAAGGGCACACAGAAAGTTGATGGAATGGTCAAGAGTTAAACAAGGTCTGTCCAACACTGGCTAACATTTCACTACCCCATCCTTGTGTGGCAGGAGCCTCAGTGAGGAAAGTGAAAGAGCTGAGGTGAGTGCCTCAGGCGTGGCCTGGCAGTATGAGTTTAAACATACTCAGGAAAGGAAAGAGAAGAGAAAAAGCTGGAGGTCAGCAAGGAAAGCTGCAGATGTTCAGGACTCCAGAGGACAGCTCTGAGTGGGGAAAATTAAGCCCAGAGGAGGCTTTCAACCAAGAGTGATTAGCACAGTGGTGATAAGGAAGCAATTATCACTTAGGCTCTCCCATTGGATGAGTGCAGTGTGAATCAAACTGGGCCACAAGCTGTGAGAGTGGCTCAGGCAGCCTCAAGAAGACGGAAAGACAAGTAATTAATTAGTTAGCAAAATAAGAGTTATAGTTGAGAGACAAGCACCAAGTACGCTTGGAAGTAGATTTTGTTTCTCTGGTGGTCTTACTGAAGGAATTCTCTATTTATACATAGAGATTTAAAAGTCTGTTTGTTCATAGTAAAAAGTTCAAAGATTCAACTGTCTATATAAGTTGGTGCATTAATATTCCCATATGAACATTTGGGAAAGCGGCAGGAGCATTAAATATTTACCTCTTCCTTTCTTAGTATTCTCTTCTGGTGAGAAGTAAATACAATCTCTGTGCCAAGGTTACCTAGTTAGGCCTCTTGGTAACCAGCTGCAGACAGCTAACAGAGCTGAGGCAAAGCATGGGAGAGAACTGGAAGTCTCCCTTAGGATTTTGCCTAAAACATGTAGCACTTTGAAAGTGACAAAACCACCATGTCACTTGAAATCTTTATTTGCAAGTGCAGTTTACAAAATGGTAATAAGCCTATAGATTTGAAAAGAAGTCAAGGTATTGAGATGTAATACTTGGCAACATAGATTTGACAGACTAAAGGAACTAAAATCTAGTCTTTGAGAGACAAATTAGGATGAGTGCATAGAAATCCATCAGTTCCTCCATCTATCACCACCCCTCTCTTTTCCCCTTGCATACCATTCCTTCATCAACATAATACAGTTTCACTGTCCCCTGATGGGTTATTTTTTAAAAGACATAGGAATACACTTTTGAAGATAAAATATTCTGTCACAAATTCACCTTTCCCATCTGAGAAAATGCCAGATTTCACATCATTCCTGCATACACATTTAGATAAGAACCCAAATTTTCTATATCAGAGAAGCAATGGTCTATTGTTCACAAATGAATGTTAATTACCTTTAGTCCAATAAAAACTATGAACCTTTGTGACTATCTAGATAGCACCGACTTTCATGACTAGGCAGCAATTCTACCTAATAAATATAGAGGCATAATTTTCGTAGCAAGTTAATTAAGCCATTCATATGAAGAAAGAATCAGGGAGAGGAGGACATTCCACCCGCCTGGCTAAGAATTTTTCCACAGTGAGAACTGCGGGGATAGAAATGTGATGAGAGCAGAATTAAAATAACATTAATTATGTTTTCTGGTTAAAATAACATATACTTATAGTAGAAAACATACGAAGTACAAAGAATATTAAAACCACCCATAACCCTCCTGCCCAAAGTATGTGAGTATATATAAGATACAAGCTAATTTTTTTTTTTTTTTTTTTTTTTTTTTCAGTACGCGGGCCTCTCACTGCTGTGGCCTCTTCCGTTGCGGAGCACAGGCTCCGGACGTGCAGGCTCAGCGGCCATGGCTCACGGGCCCAGCCGCTCCACAGCATGTGGGATCTTCCCGGACTGGGGCACGAACCCGTGTCCCCTGCATCGGCAGGTGGACTCTCAACCACTGCGCCACCAGGGAAGCCCAGATACAACCTAATTTTTTTTTTTTTTTTTTTGTGGTACGCGGGCCTCTCTAATTTTTAAAAACTACCTGATGGTCTATGAATTCCCACTGACCTTCCACTATGAAAAACGCCTCCACTTTTGCACACCCGAGAACACTGCATGCCTGGCAGGTGTACAGGCCTTCATCCTCCTTCCTCACCCTGCGGATAGTTAGGTTCCGGTTCCCATCTTTTAGCACGATGCCTGAGAAAGGGGGAAATTGATGGTTTTTATTTATGATGTGGTCTGGTAGAGTTTTTCAGGAAAAAAATCTTTTTAATGTAAATGTTTCCCTTTATCTTGGGCTATTATCTAACTCTAAAAAGAGTCATACAGGGTCAACTGCTGTCTCAGCTCCCCTGGCTTCCACGAGAATTCAGCAGGCTCTGAATACTCGGGGTCCGAGTCTATGAGATGAGCCAGACCATGGGCAGTAATATTGCTTTCTGTTCTACCTAAAACAAATCAAGAAACCATATGGATTTTATACTGTATGACACTTCTATGTGGAATCTAAAAAATAAAACAAACTAGTGGATATAACAGAAAAGAAACAGACTCACAGATATAGAGAACAAACTAGTGGTGACCAGTGGGGAGAGGGGACAGGGGAGAGGGAAGCAAGATAGGGGTAGGGGATTAAGAGGTACAAACTACTAAGTATAAAATAAATAAGCTACAAGGATATATTGTACAGCACAGGGGATACAGTCAATATTTTATAACTGTAAATGGAGAATAATCTTTAAAAATTGAGAATCACTATGCTGTCCACCTGCAACTTAAATAATATCGTACATCGATATACCTTAATAAAAATAAATAAATGAGTAAATAAATAATTTTTTTAAGAAAGAAATAATATGGATTTTAGTTAATATCTCTAGGAAGATTTTGCAGCCAAAGAGAGACCGACATGCTCTATTCACCTGAATCTTCCACAAGCGTCTCATTATCTTTAAACCACGTAATCTGTGGAGGGGGATTCCCAGACGCTGTGCAGGAAACTTCGATGGTTTCACCAATACTTGTTGTCTGGTTCTCCAGGTTTCCTGTGATTGTGGGTGCCATGCGCTCTATGCACACGCACACAAAAAAATCATAGGTCATTTAGTTATAAGTTTTGAAGTGGTTTTCATATCAGTAAACTATTAAACCATTTAGTAAACTGTTAATTTACTAAGCCAAAAATACACAGAGGTTGATAACTGGAGCATTGTTCATGGCGTAAAGTTAAATGAAACAAGTCAGTCAGTTCAGACAGATCACTGCATCTCTTTGAACATTCATATTAGTGATTCAAGCTGGTAATCACATCGCAAAATAAAAGTTGTCACCCTTGACTTACCTCCAAATAGATAAATAAATTCTAGCCAGTGACACACAAGAATTCTGCCATGTTTCTCTTGGAAAGTACATAACTTTAGTGTAATTCAACAAAGAATGCCTTATATTTATTTGACACTTTTTACAAAACTCATTTGTCCTATTTCTGTTTTTCACTATCAACCCTATGGTGGGCAGTATTAGCCTTATTTTGCAGATGAAAGGGGTTAAACAACTTACCCCAGTCCTTATAACTAAGTAAACAGTTGAACTCAGAATTTCCTTTACTAAAACACAGACAAAACAATGATAACCTAAGGAAAGTCAAAGATTTTTAAAAAATGAAGCCCATAGGTACTCATTTAAATGTACAGGACAACTTTAGATTTAACCTTTCCTACAAATCATCAGAGTGCTGTCGAACTATCTTGTCCAAACCAACTGAACATCGAAAAGAATCCTTCTGAGAGAATCCACTTCAACATCTAGCAAAATTAGATTACCTCAATGGTGAACTACGCTGGGGCTTCAGCAAATGGACTCTAGTCTATTTCCAAGAATAATTTTTGGAAAACAACTTGGGAGTCCTTAGAGAGCAAACCAGCTCATTGTGAGCATGTATTTCCTGGGCACGGCAAAGCCAGGAACCTCCTTCACATCTCTTTCTGAATTTTTTCACTAGCTTGAAACCAGACTGGTCACCAAGATGAACAGAAAAACCATGATCATATATGGGGTGTGATTTGAAGGGCCTTGGGATGACTTCACTCGAAAACATCTCTTCTTCTGACACCAGAGTCTCAACACTAGCAAAATCTGTCCTAGTGCCTGTTTGAAAATACCTCTTAAAATATGTCAAGGCCTTTGAAAATATTATTCCTCTAAAACTCTGGTATAAATTAGTTTATCTGGGCAGTTTCCCCTTCCCGACAGTTAAAAAAAAAAAAACAGAACACATGCACCCTAGAAACTAGGAAGGGACACTAGGGAGAGGAGAAAATGGAAGGAGATAGCACAGAGAAACTCCCCAAATTTGACTGATTTCCCCAGTGACAGAGCCGTGTCTGCACGGATTTTGTGCAAGGCACGGGGTTAGAGGAGGTGTAGAGAGTGACTTGGTGTGGGACTTACAAAGCTTTCTTGCACTAAAATGCTCATTTCATTGACCGTGAGCTGTACCACAGAGGTACAGGGCACTGAGTGCAGCATCCCTCCCAGAGGCTCTCACAGGTCTTAAACAACCCCATCACCACACTCTTCAGGCAGCAGATGTCTTATCAAGCACGCAGTATGTGCCACTATGTTCTATGCCTGGAGCTCAGCAAGGAGTAAAACAGAAACAACCCCTTTCCTCATGGACACAGAGACCTCACTGTACCCCACAGCCCAGCAGTTGTCTGTATTCTCACTCTGTCCACCACTACGAACTTCCGGCACCCTCCTAGCTCATGGTAGGCATTCACAAGTATGTGTCTATTTAAATAACTGAATGCTCAAGAATGAGGCAGAAACTTCCCTGGTTTAGGGGAATCCCTTGCAGATAATAGTGAGTGACCCCACCATCAGGGCTGGAAAGAATGCGGTTATTTTCTCTTTTTAATACATCACTTCACCACGATTAGCTTCCTTCTGACTTGAGGACTTTCCGCAAGATAAGTGCTCACCCGGTCTACTTCATAAGCTGCTAGAGGACAATCTTCACACAGCCCCTGAAAGCATTACATTTACGGCACCCCAACTGCTTCTGGATGGTCCAGAGTTACCTCCCTACCTAGGACTGTAAGCTGCCTGGCCACGCAATGTCTTTTCTTGGTCTTCCTGTCCTGAGCAAAGCAGATGTAGTCTCCTTGGTCCTGCAAGGATGCATTCTGCAACTCCATGATCAAAATGTCATTTGTGCTATTAGAGATCATCGTGGCGTTCATTCTCCAAAGAGCATCCAAGTTCTTGCAAACAGGTGTGGGCAGCTCTCCCACGTGGATGGGCAGAGCCTGCGGGCCAAGTTTGTACCACGTGAGGTTCTCAAACATAGTTCGGTCCGCGGAGCACCACAGAGACACGCTCTCCTGCTCGGTGGGCTGGGTGCCGGGTTGCAAAGTGATTTCAAAACCCTCTGAAATGTAAAACGCATGCTTAGAAGACAGTGATTTAACTTGGGCAGCACACTGTTGCTTCCTTGCTGCCTTCAGTCTGCGATAAAGCACCAAGAGAGGTGAAGCTCTGGCATTCCCAGACGATGGGATACAAGGAGACAACCAAACTGGACAGTTCCAGATTCAAAATGTATTATTTTGCCAAAATACATTATTTGGAAATGTAAATGAATTCCTCAGATATATATGAAATCTCCACTTTGAGCTCTAAGCACGGTTTTTAAGATTTAACCCCCCCCCAATTCAAAGCAGATAATTATAACTTGGGATTTAAAAAATTAATTCCTCACTAATATATAACACTCACTGACAGGAAAGCTATGTTTATTACAGTGAATTAGCTCAGACTGAAATATTTTATTCCATCCAGTCAGCTAAAGCTGAGCCATGGAATTAAGATGAACAGAGTCGGTAGTATTGGGAAGGCACTGCTCCAATGTCATTACAATTGCCTCCCCAACACCCAACCTTGTCAGCTGTTCAACAGCAAGTGCATAAACGTTGACTGAACCTCGCTAAGCCAGGCACTGTGCTGCACTGTGATGACAAAGACAAAAATACCACGCAGGACTTGAGCTTCAAAAGCACGTGTGAACCCATGCTCCCTCTCCTGTGAAGTCAGATGTACTGATTTCACGTGAGCCCAGGAGCTACCTGAGGAACTCTCCTTTATGAACAAAAGCATCAATTAGCCATCCAACTCCCCTTCCTAAGGCCATGCCACTCATGGGAATGGCCAGGACAACAGAGTATCAGACAGCCCAGCCCCTGGAGAGCACTTACTGGTCACGTGGAAGGAGATAACCCTCTCTCCTCTCCCAGCTTTGTTCACCGCTTCACATTTGTACAAAGCGGATACATTGGCTGCTTGGATAACAAGGGTACTTACAGTCTGTGAAAAAAAACAAATCCCAGGCCATAAACAATGGAGGCTGTGTTTATGCACGTGCATTCAGACTAAAAGTCAGCATCCCCACCACTGCTGCGACCTGCCTACTCCATTCAGACTGCAGCACTGACCGCGCACGCCCAAATCTGTGCAATTATAGTTACACTGGTGCAGCTCACACATCACATAAAACGAGCTTTGGAAACCACGGAATAAAGAATGTGTTTTAATACAACATTACATACCTTGTCTCATTTTCATGTTTATAAAATCAGAATTACCATACGTCCCATGTACAGAGTTAATGACATACGTGTTTTATTTTTCTCTGATACAGTAAGTCAATGATGTTTCTAAAAGTTAATGGTGTTTTCAAACTGACTTAACATGCTAGTATTTTATCATCCAGTTTATTTGATGATCAATCGCCCATATTCCTCACACATTGATATTATTTTACCCTCCTTTCACTCCATCCTTCCATAAAAGAGAGACAGATTTTCAAATTAAAGAACTTCAAACTCACTTTGTTTTTTCCTTCAATTAGGGCAAATTGATTTTTGTTGACTTCGATATTGTTTCCCCCCTGGAAGTCCTCCACGTTTCTCCATTCTTTACAGGTATGTGGGTTTGTCGTTAAGGCAGCTTGGCTATAACAAAGAGGTAACAGGTGATATCGTGACTTAATTTTTCTCTAATTCATATCAATAGCAAGGAAAGGAGTCAGACTTTGGTTATTACGTTCTTAGAACTAACTTCCAATGCACCCTACCACGTTACAAGACTTGGCGCCAATTAAAAATAGGCCTCAGCAATGAAGGAAAAGGTTCTAGGTAGATTCATTCAGGATACAGGAGGGAAGCAGCTATTCTGGGAACAAACCTCCATTCATAAATTGGATCGACAAGACAATTCAAGTTAATTTAGTTCAAAGGAAGGCAAGGAAACTAAGAAGCCATTGGGCTTCTTAATCTCCCTGGGACTGTGGCCTTTGTGTAGGAAATGGTCAGCATCTGAGGAAGAAACTAATAGAGGCCATCTCAAAAACAACAACAGGAAGTGAACTGCTTAGGGTGGTGGTGGGTGACTTGTTGTTTTTTTCCTAAGGATGTCTGGACTTGTGTTAGGACCTGATAAGCCGGGCCTGAGGCTCCGAGGTCCTTGCATCCATCAGCACTTCCCTTGAGATGTACCTTCTCACAGATAAGGAGACTGTGGTATTCACCGGTTGATTGGCATACGGAGAAAAACCAAAGACTGGCAATTAACAAAGTGAGCAAAGAAACTGCATTCAGAGAGATGGACATCAGGGCCAACCTGAAGAGAGAGCTAGCTAATCTCAAAGCAGGATATCCCAAGGAACGACATCTCCTAAAGACGAAAGCACAGAGAAAGACAGAAGGAGATTAAGAGTACCACTTGAGGAATAACCTTCTTAGAGATAGTCTTCTTGGCTTAGAATGGTGTCATATCGTAGCTTGGCTATGTCCATCAACAGAGGAATAGATAAAGAAGATGTGGTACATATATAGAGCGGAATACTACACTGCCATATAAAGAATGAAATAATGCCATTTGCAGCAACATGGATGGACCTAGAGGTTATCATACTAAGTAAGCCAGACGAAAACAAATACTGTATGATATCACTTACGTGTGGAATCTAAAAATAAAACAAATGAATAAATATTTTTTTAAATGCAAAAGAGCAGGAAAAAAAGGATGTGGCCCTACTCACATGGGCTGGTAGGTACACTCTGTTTCCAGCTGCCAGTACCACTGGATGTGACTCGGGGGAGGAACGGCATAGACCGTGCACGTCAGCGTTTGGGAGGTGCCATACTGGTAAGAGTCCACGGGAGAGATCAGAGATTTCTCACCAATCTGGGGTGGGACTGGAGATGGGAAAGACAGCTTTTGAATTGTCAATCAGCTTTGAGGAATGGAAAGTAGAAGTTTTCAGCAATTAAAACCTGTGTTTTTCCAAGCATAGAATTTTTGTCCCCATTTGCTTTTTCAAAGAACATCTAGATTTGGAGACAGGACACCTGACTTCTAGTGATACTCATGATAACAATAATAATAAACTAGTAAGTTGAGTGACTTTGTGCCAGTCTCGCCACCCTGTGCCTCACCTTTTTCTCATCTACATTACGGAGATTGTTCTCCTAATCCTCCCAATTTCACAAGATCAGACAAGGCTCCAGGAAGAAAAGAGTTGTGAATAATACAGTGAGTACATGTATTATGTACTGAGTATTGTTCTAAGTGCTTTACATCAATTAATTCATTTAATCCTCACAGCCACTGCTATTGTCCTCCACTTTACACATGGGAAAAATTAAAAAGTGAAATGACTTGCCCAAGGTCACCCACCATGCCTGCTTCTCCATCTCTCCCTCCTTCTTCCCCTTCCTTCCTTTCTCCCCTCCTCTCTCCCATCCTTTCTTGTTTTCTTCCCTTCCTCCCTCCATTCCTTCCGTGTCTTTTCCTCCTTCTCTCCCTTTTTTCTCTCTTTCTTTTTTAGGCTCCAAAGTCATTAATGTGAAACTATCTTCTCATCACTACCAACCTAAAGCCTCAGATTATAGTTTCAAACCTTGACTTCTTTCTTTATCTTCGTTTTATAGAGCAGGGTAAATGCTAGGGTGAATCAAACATTTAGTGACTTCCTGGATGAATGAGATAGAGTTATTCACTATCCATTTTTACATCTTTATTTCTTGTTCCTTTCCTTCTCCCCACCCTACTTTTCAGCTTCCCAGCTTCTCTATACTCCCCAAACTCCTACACCCAAGTGGCTCCTAAGTCACATTTCTGGAACCTGTTATCTTTAAAATACTCCCCGAAGCTGATGTCCCCGCAAAGAAACGAAGCCAAGCTCAGAAGACATACAGAGCTTGGCAGGATATACAGGGAAGCACCTTAATGTCACATGAGAAGATCCTGAAGTTTTAATCTGCCATGACAGTAGAAAGCACAAAGAATTACAACAGCGAGGCATTTCCCAACCTGTGTTTGGAGCAAGATATTAATGGATGTATGCGGGAGGGGTGCTCTGGTCAAATAAGTTTGTTAAACCTTGGCTACTCTATGTCTCCCACCCACCATTGGAGAATGGCAATATACTACGTCCATCAACTTAGCATCTCCCACATTTATTTGACCATGATGTCCTTTTCCTCCCCACCCGGAGTACTTATTGTAAATAAGTATCTTTCAGTTTGGAAAAATAAAATTCAAACCATTCTTAAATCAAAAACTTAATATCTCCCCCCTTATAGCCTCAGAGTCAGATCCCAGACTCCTGTTGAAAAAAAAATTAAAACACTTCCAACCAGCCAACAGTGTCCACCTGCAAAAGCCTTCTGCATTGGAATCTGCCTGTGCATCACTGATACATCAGCCCCCAAATCAAACTAGTAGCTTCCCACAAAATTCAAGAAGAGTCTTAAACATTTGCATGCCAGGAGCACAATTCAAAGGTACTGCAACTGGAGCCTGATGACTGTCCCTGTGGGCACTCTTATGTCACAGCATTTAGCCATCGGCTGAACCATCTACTTTAGGCTCGAGTTTGACCACCAACTGCTTCATTCGCATGGCCTCTTAAGCAAACGTGTCCAGAGCATACTGCCCCACACCTCACTTCAGCCGCACTGTCCTGGATCATTTTTATACACCAGAGCTACTTATGATGTAAGTGAGGCAGAGACACCAAAGGAATGGTGGCCTGGCTGTTCAGGAGGACATAATCATACTCTTTATAATAGATAAAGAGAAGGAAAACTGAATGGACTCACCATTCACAACCAGAGATACCACGTGGCTCTGTTTCTCCTTTGAAATGGGATTGGTAAGGATGACAGTGTAATTTCCTGTATCTTTTTCACTCACTTCCATAATAGTCAGTACGTGCCCCACTTTAATTGTGTGATTGGACTCAATGGGTCTTCCATTTTTATACCTGTGGGGAAAAACAAATCCCAGAAATGAGTCCAATCTAAGGATTTGCTTTCACGTGGAACAAGGCTTTGCATTTATTTCCAGTCGTTACCATTTTATTTCTGGAGGAGGGTAACCAAGGCACTTCACAGGGACTCTGACACGGTCTCCCACGGTGGCTTCCACCAAAGATTCCATGCCACTACCGAAAGCAACAAAAGGTTTTTCTGGAAGAAAATAAAAATAATTTTTCTCATAAATGGCAACTTCTTATAAACGGCCATTTGGTTTAGTTTTTCATTTCAAGTGAAGAGTCAAAAGACCTTGGAGGTCTGAGTCACTGCTGTTCAGAGAATCCCCATCTCACCCTTCTACAGGTCCCACTCCAGGTTCTCCCTCACCTGTGGTCTCTGCGTTAGCTTTTCTCTCTCCCCCAGTCTGCTCCACAAGTCTACCGAGCACTCAAATCTCACTCAATTCAAGCATTTGCTTCTCTGTGAAGCTTTCCCTACGTCTCCTCTGCTCCCATGACACCCTATACATACCTCCCATGTGCCCCAGGACTCAGTCCTCGGACCTCTTGTCTTTACCAACACCTTCCTCTTGTCAATTACACATTCCTCCTAAATCTATATCTCCTGCCCCTGACTTCCCTGGGTTCTAGGTTAATATATTAAAGTCTCCACTTGGATATTTAGTGGGCATCTCCAAATGAAGCCACCCAACCCTGTGTCCTATTCCTCTTCCTACCTTCCCTATCTCGGTTGAGAAAACTACCGTTCACTCAGTTGCTCATGCTAAAAACGCAAAGGTCATCTTCCGTTCTTTTCCTCTTATATCCCACAGCCAGGGAATCGATAGGCAAACCCTACTGGTTCTATCTTCAAAAATACATCAGAATCAGGTCACTTCTGACCACCTCCACTTCTACCACCCTTGTCTAAGCCACCCACCATCTCTCACCAGGATGACTGCAATTAGCCTTCTAACTAGTCTCTCTACTTCTGCCCTTACTTCCCTAAAGTATTTCACATTAAAATAACCCACACAGTGATCCTATAAAAACATAAGCCAGAGCATGTCTCTCTCTGCTCAAAACCCTTCTATGCATTCCCATATTATAAAATCCAAACCCTTATGAAGGCCTATAAGTTGGATGCCATACAAATTATCATCTAAACTGAGACATTTATGTGAGTGAAAGAGAATAAATGGGAAATTAAGTTATTTTCTCAAAGCCCCACAGAAAGTAACTAAATACAGGTTTCCCCAATTGCAAGGCCCATGCTTACTCAGGGAAGCCTCTCAGCCTTGCGATCAAATGAAAATTTAAAAATGATCTTAGATAATAACCCTCTGCTTATTATAGTGATAATAATAATAGCAACAACAAGTAATATGTAGTGAGCCCTTACTACATCAGCTCATCTCATCTTTAAAGTTGGGATTTGAACCCAAGCTATGCTCTTGACCTCGAGGTCAAATGGCCTTCCTGGCAAGAGCTCAAAAACATCTTCTGAATGAGCAAAATAGGAATCACTAGCTGACCTAAATTTATTTAAATCATCTCACTTTGCAAGGCAGAGCATAATTCCAAAGGAAATCTTAGCTTACCGTGGACCCTGATGAATGTGCTGTTCCTCTTGGTCATGAGTCCACTGGAAGCGGCACAGGTGTACCACCCTTGGTCACTCCGGGTTACACTATCTATAGTCAAGGTGCTCAAAAACTTCTTCATCTCACTCCCAGACTGGGTTTTTAGGTCCCGGTTTACAAGTTTCTTATGCTGATGCTGAAAAAGAGTTTAGTGAACTTCCAAAGTCCAGAATAACATTCCCTGGTATCTTCTAGATACCCATAAAAGTCTTGGCCTTTGGTGAACACTATTTAATGCTAATAATAGATACTTCTGAACTTTTATCATCATGCTGATGACAAATACATTTGGTTTCAGGAGAAATAAATAGAATCAACCGAATCAGGCATTTTCAAACCTCACATAATGGGAATGAGATCAATGTAAACTGCAGAAACCCAAGGAAATATGACCACTGTTTAAGGAGAAGTGTGTCTCATGCCACCTCTTGAAAAGAAATTCCCTTAAAAGGAAAATAGATCAAGGACTTTGGAGAACAGAGAAATAATGCAACCTAGAAAGACATAATCCCCTAAAGAAAACGAATCTTCACAGCCTGGACAGAGTTCTTGGTTTTGCATCTTTTTTTTTCCATGAGTGCTGTATGTCCTATAGTTCTCTTAAAATGTGTGTGTGTGTATGTTAGTGTAAGTTAAGGCCCTTACATTTTATCTGGCCAAAGAGGTCCCTATCTCTCTCAAGCAAACTTCGTTGGAGCTTATTATCAAAGTATTTGGAGGTCTGGCTTTGAATCGTTAGTGTTACCTTCAAAGAAGGGTATTCCCAGTTGAAGTCAATCCCCACATTTAGTTCAGTTCTTGCTGTACAATTTAAGACAAGCTTCTCTCCAACAGACAGCTCAACTCCGTGAGGGGGGCTCAGAACCACATCATAAATCTTGTACCCTGGAGCAAGTACATTGGAAAAACAGAAAGTGAGAGGGAAACCAAAATCTATAACTTGGCACACATTTTTTCAGACATGATGCAACTTCAAAATGTGTCACATCATTTTTCCCTGAGGGCCTCCCCAAACCTTGGTTAACTCCCAGGAAAATGGTCTACAGAGATCCACAAAGCAGCCCTACATGGATCTCAAAGATGTTGTAGCCCAGTGGACAGAAAAGCAGTAAAATCTGAGAGGTCAATAGTCAATGTGGCCGGCTTTAGAAAGCTACCAAACTTTCCATAAAATAGGTATAATTAAAAGACTTGATGCCAAGCAATGCTCTGAACACTGAATTTTCCAAACAATATGCTCCCATAACAGAACTCTTATTCATCCTTGGTCTTGGTAAGGAAGGAGAAAAACCTCAGTTGCACATAGGTTTACTGGGTAGAGAAGAGCGGATGTAGTGAACTGCTTAACAACAAATCTTGAAATAATATATTTCTCAATATCTCTTGTCCTCCAGAATCTTAATATAAGAAGCTAATCTTTATTGTCTGACATTAATGATACAGAAAGGAATTGTCCTCTTACCTACAACCACAACTATGTACATAATAGACTGGTAACTTTCATCATTAATTTTTGCTTCACAGAAGACCATGCCAGCATAGCTGATCATGTAGCTGGGAATAGTGAAGCCTTTCTTGCTGTCCCAGGAAATTCTGTTACCATCAGGAACAAACCTCTTTTCTGGATACCTCTGGGTAGAAAAAGAAATATCAAATATTTAATCAAGTGCTATCCAAAAGTAAAAACCATGAACACTAAAGAATTCATCTTATTTTAAGAATACAAATTGGTTTTATTTCTTGTCGTTTTGACCCTTCCTAAAGTTTCCTTTAAAACTCATTGTTGACTTAATGTTATATAATGCATGTAATATATATATATTTATAATATATATAATGTTATAAACAGGCTACCCATCTTAATACTAGCTTAATATTATGAAAGGGTAAGAGATGAAGAAAGAAGATGTAACTTACTGCACAAAGGGACACATTGAGGTTTGAAATGGTCCCCAGACACGGAATCACCACAGTTTTGTTTTTGTTCTCAGTGATGTACACAACTCCATGTTGGTCGCTGACAGAAGCAATAAACGGAGATCTATAATCTAGAAGAAAATGTAATTCCATTAGTTAATGGCATTTACTGGAAAAGTGGGTCATCTTTCAGGTTCATAAACTCTAACCAGAGAAGTAAACTATTGGGAAAGACATTTCACACTAGGCAAAGGAATCCAGAGGTAGGTCTGCTGGTAAATATCTGGCTCCAAGGTTATGCTACAGGAGGGGGGGTGTGTATGTGTGAAAAATCTGGAAGAGAAATCCCAGAATGAGACTGGCTCCTTTTGCACTGATGATCAAGTAGAGTGTACTCTATAGGTTCCACATTTAAGCAGATTGATCACTACAGTTTTTTCAGAGTGAGGGAGCACACGTCTTCATTTTCATATATATTTTCATATGCACTATACATCTTTCATGTACATAAGTTTTAAAGTAAATTTAAAGTTAAACCTGTATAGTTTACCTACTGAGTTTTTTGATGTTAAAAACTTCATGTTCTCTCTCTTAAGGCAAATAGTGTAACTGTCATGAAAATAGGTTAATGGCTCCCAAAGATTCTTTAAAGTAAAGAAATGACTAACGATTTTTTAATTCAACAATTCAAGACAAAGTTTCACGTGAGTATTTTAAGATTGTGAAGACTAGATATAAGATTCTTTATATAATAATGTAGAATAGTTAAATTGTTTATGTTTCCTGTTTAATTGCATTTAGTTTAAGATTCAGCAATCATTAATATCTTCAATGACAAAAGCCTGAAAAGCCACCATGGCAAAGACTGAGAAAAAAACAAAAGAGATTTTAATGCCATTCAAACACTGTTCGTATGATGTTAACACGCTGCTGGGAAACGACTCCTTTTCCCAGAGATAGAGTTGATGGGTGTGAAGCCATGCCTGAAATCTCAGAGAGATAATGGTTCATGCCACTCTCCCCAACACACCTGACCAAGCATTTTCAGAGCTCTTCAGGATGTTTGGTTCAAGGAAAGAAAGAGTTAATTAAACCAAAGGGGAGAAAAGCAGCTAATTCCCTACAACAGCAGAAGTTTGATTTCCCTCCCAGCTGGACAGCACAGAAAGGCAGCCAATCCAGCCACCACATGCCATAGTCATTATCTTACGAGACCAAGACCCACTTCCCAGCTCCATCCATTGCTGGAGGGAATGGGGTCAGAAGACTAAGGAAGTAAGGTGGGGACCAGAGGGGATATTAAAGGACCATCCATAGGGAATACTTCAATGTTTTCTTTTCCACTGTTAAACTTCATGACCAAAATCTTGGACAACTCACCTCCTAGAACGCCAGGCTTAGACAGGAAGCAGAACTTGATGGTATATTCAGAGACAGGCAGTGTACAAATAAACAGTGCTGGGGATTGCTACTTCTTCATATTACCTACCTTTCATCTGCAGGCTATGAAATATTACATAGCTTGCTTACAGAGCAAGTCTTTGGAAGCTAAATTAACCCCTTGACGTAAGACTAAAGCTATTCAGTAAATCAATTCTATTTCAGTATCCCAAGAAGAGGAAATAAACAAAAGAAACCCAAACAACCACCCATCCTCTCAAAATAAAATATTTACTGTAACTCATGAAATGAATTTTCACATGTCTCCAGGTTTCCTGACTTGGGGAGAAGGAAATAACGAGATATTATGGGAGAGGTTCATCTTGTAGTATTTCCAGACAGCCTGAAAGCAGGAAATCCTTGCAATCTTCTGAGAAAGCCTGATCTCCCAAGACTGCCAGATCAAAAGGAGCCAGAAATTCTCGAAGATCTGGGCCTCGTCTCTTTCAACTTCTGCAGAGGGGAGGAGAGCACAAAATTCTACCTTGGACTGTGCTTATCCTGGGCAAAAGTAATTCTCAAATATTGTGCAATCCAGGAGTGACATACGTTATTCTGATGTGGTCCCCATTCTTCCCTTGCACTGACCATACTGCACTATTGAAACGCAAATGGAGATGTGCAAGTGTGTCTCCCAAAGCTGATGAAATTCCTGTTCTGTAAAAGATGCTTCTGGAAAAAAGTCTAAGCCATCTTCACCTGCTTCAAATTCTCTAGGATGTACAGAGGTATGTAAATGTATAAATAAAATGTCTAAAAAGCTCATCTTTACTGAAAAGAAAAATATTTAGTATATCTAAGCAAAATATTACTATAGACTTATACCCACCCAAGTTATATGATTCATATCTCATTAGTTAAGTCAGGTTTTCTCAAGTTAGCATAAGATTTTTGAAACAGGAAGGAAAGAATAATTCAGATTATAAATGCTAAATACGTGTGACATGGAGTTTACCCTACATGGATGTTAAGTTGGCCTCCACAGTGTAAATCCCAAATTGCAAACTATAGAAAGATGGAGCGTGTCATCCAAGATCTCAGACCACACAAGCAAAGGAAACACTGTCCTCCAAAGGCCTTTTGAGACAGTGACTTTATTTGCACAAGTGTATGGAAATTGTTTTTTATAAAGTGTAAGTGGGAAAAGAAAAGTTCCTATGAACAAAAAAAGCTCCAGAGCCCTTGGCTGACTCCCTGTGCATTCTTGGGGAAATCTCCAAATCTGCTGTAGATAACCTATCTCTCCACAGAAACCTCTCCATAATTCTCCCCTGAATCTTCCTTTTCGAGGATTTCAGGGTTTTTTTTCTCAAACATCAGAAGACTTCTTATAAATCTCCATTGCCAACTGTGAACACAGATTTCCCTTAGAAACAAAGATCAGAACCAAACTAATTGGGCAATAGAGATGTAGCAAGGCCCAAACTGCAGAACAAATCACTGAGTCTTGTACTCAGAGGAGGCCTTGGGAGAGAAGAATTTTGTAGATTCCTGTTGGCAGAGAGCCTTTAGAGCGAGCCTTTGTTGTCCGGATTCTTCTTTGCACCTATTGTATTTTGTAACTGGTAAATTAACGTGGGAAGTGAATTCCATTTAACCACTTACCTTGAACATACACATAGAGGACGGAGGCCATGTCAGTGTCCCGGTAGAAGCACTTGTAGGCTCCAGTATCATTTCCGATCACTTTTGGAATGGTGAGCATCTTACATAAGGCACTGTCACTGCAATCCGTCACCTCCACTCTTTTCTCAGAGCCGCTCTGATTGTTGGGCCAAAGCCAGTCCAAGTCCCTCTGACCCCTGAAAAATTCATCCCAAGCAAGTATTTAAGTGAAATGCCTATGAGGCTGTTTCTAAGAAAATAGAAGGTTTAGTTCTCAAGCTTATACAAACTCCTCAACAGATAGATTCATAGTCTTCTACCAACAATGACAGATTATACGGATAAATGACAAAAAGTCAGAGTCTCAGCTTCAGAAATCACTTATAAGGATTCCCGAGTTTTCTATTACTTATTTTATTCAACCAACAAATATTTATTAAGCATGTGCTATGTGTCAAACGTTGTTAAGACTGGGAATACAGCAGTGAACAAATCAGATAAAAATCATTGCCTTCATGGAACTTGAGTCTAGTTGGAGGAGACAGGCAGTAAAAAAGTAAGTAAACTTCAATAAAGCTGAAACTTTTAAAAAGTAAGTAAAATATGTTGTATAAAAGGTGGTGATAAATACTATGAAGAAAGTCTAGAAGAGGCAAAGAAACAAGTGAAGAGTTCTAGAGGGAGGGGGCTTGGTGAAGTGGGCCATATAGATATCAGGAGGAACAGAGTTTCAGGCAGAGGGAACAGCCAATGTCAAGGCCCTGGGGTGGGTGCCTATCTGGAGTATTCGGGGAATGGCAAGGAAGCCAGAGTAGCTAGAGAAGAGTGGGCAGTCGGGAGAGTAAGAGGTGAGGTTAGGAAGGGAGGGGATGCAAACTGTCTAAGGGCCTCGTAGGACCTTGGAAGGATGGCATTAAAGCACAGATTACTTTCATTGCAGCATTTCTCTACAAAGCCCCAAGGAAGACAGTCAACATCAAGAAGAATGTAACATCACTGACCCTTCTTTAAAGAACTTGAAATTTCCATGGAGTTGCAGTTACATTAATGAAGTTACTTTTAACACACTCCATTGTTTTTCTGGGGACATAAGAGGAGTATATATAGAATCTTGGGGAATTTTAAATAACCTTTGTTGTTAAGGGTGGGTAAGAGGAAAATCTGCTGAGAAATGCATCTTGAAGTAGCAAAGCTAGGCAAACAGCACCTGTTACTATGTTTTTTCCCAAGGGTTGGGTATTGGTGCCCTACCCTTGATAAGGCAACTAGGGTATCCTTTACACTCGGCAAGCTAAAACAGATCTGTGTCACTGTGCTGAACACTTGGCATTCATCAAGCAAAAACAAGGGCAACAAGCTCCCCAAGGTTCTTTGTGGACCATCAGCACTGTTCTCAGGGGGCAAGATCACCTCTACCCACCACTTCTGCCAAAACCACACCGGTCCCAAGAAGCCTCTGGCTCTGTCATGCATAATCACTACATTAAACCCTAAAGTCTTCTACTTTTCTCCCTGAGGTAGGGGCTGGAAAGCAAAATTTAGACGCCTCCTCATCTTGTCAAAGAAGCCTATTTCCCCAGCTAGCAAAAATCAAGAGCATGACTTCTTGCTAGCTGGTGAAAGAGACATGCCAGAACCTCAGGTCAGAGCTTGACATGCACTCAGCGATATTAATGACTGAATATAAAATTGCAACTACAGTCAGAATTTTACCATAAAATAAAGTTCTTGAAAAGTGCTAAACAGATGTCTAAGAGCCATTCTGAGTATAACAAATATGTCCCCAAACTTCAACTCTAAAGATTTCATTTATTCATTCAATATTTATTGAATGTGTATTACATAATATACGCTAGGTGCTATACTGGTTATTAGGGTGTGTGCGTGTGTGTGTGTGTGTGTGTGTGTGTGTGTGTGTGTGTGTGTTGGCAGAGGGTAGTAGGAAAAAAATGCCAGCAAAATTGTACAGAATTTTCCAGAGAAGACCTTCCTCATGTTTTCATTATTACGTTAGCTCTTAGAAACCTCACTACTTATACACAATTATGAAGACTCTATTGTAATTCTGCTGTATGGAAATTATTTTTTCTTTAATAAACAATGATATTTGACACAGGAAATCTGAATCTAAAATGTATCCTTACCTGCAAGTAATTTGAAGCGTTGTGTTAGCCATAATTGTAAGTATGTCTTTTTTTATGCTGAGCCTGGGTGGATCAAGAGAAACGCTAGACAAACCTAGAAACAAATTAAATAAATGAATATCATTGCCACTCAGACCCAATAGGAAACACCTTCCATAAACAATGCACACCCTATACTTTAAAAGACCTCTTCAGCAATTCATTGTGTAAAACTTGTGAATTTACTTTTCACCATTCCCAGTAAAAGTTCACAAGCTGTGTCATAACAGGAAGAATGGGCAGATGGTCATAAACCAACACAACAGTTCTGCAATTCATTGAGCGAGGGTGGAGTTCCTGTTTTCCTGCATTGCCAACTTCAAGGTCTTACAAAAGGATATGGGACATTGAAACCAAATGAACCTTCATCTGATGATCTCACTCCCCTGGGAAAGGACCCACTGACATTTCTTATAAAACATAGGATGCACACATTTGACTAAATTGCTGATTAATGAATACTACTTAGAGAGATGTCTATATAGTTCATCCATGTACTTTGAGGGGGGTGGGAATGTCCATGGCATTGTCTCATTTTCCTTTATCAATTTTCTAGTGCACTTCCTCTGGTAACTGAACTGCCAAGGTTGAAAGACTGTACATTAAAACTAGATGAGAGGAACTGAGGAAAGAAACATGTTCCCATGTCATATAACATGCATATACTTTCCTTCAGAAAACAGAACTTAAAAAGGGTAATGCAGGACTTCCCTGGTAGTTCAGTGGTTAAGAATCTGCCTGCTAGTGCAGGGGACATGAGTTTGATCCCTGCTCTGGGAAGATCCCACATGCCGCGGAGCAACTAAGCCTGTGCACCACAACTACTTAGCCGCCGCTCTAGAGCCCGCGAGCCACCACTACTGAGACCACATGCTTCAGCTACTGAAGCCCGTGCACCTAGAGCCCATGCTCTGCAACAAGAGAAGCCATGGCAGCGAGAAGCCTGTGCACCACAATGAAGAGTAGTCCCTGCTCGCCGCAACTAGAGAAAGCTTGCACACAGCTACGAAGACCCAGCGCAGTCGGAAATAAATAATAAAATTAAAGAAAAAATAAGTTAAAGAAAGGGTAATGCTAATGAATTACAACTGGGGAATCTCAACTTACTGCTCAAAGCGCTGAGCTTGTCCTGACACCAAGCTTGGAACACAGGAAAAGTGTCTACCTAAATATACCATGGGACAGATTCCTTGCCATGGGTCACTCTACAGCAAGAAGACTGAGTTCTCTGCCAACTAAATGCAAAGAACTACCAGGTGTTGATAAAGCATCAGAGAAAGAAAAACTGTCCACCATGTCAGGGTCTTAACTCATATCTAGATCTTCAAAACACCACCTTAAAAAGTGATTGATGCTGGGTAAGCACCCAAGCTTCTTACGATCCTTAACTCACATCCACTAAGAACAAATGACTCTCTAGGCCTAAACTGGGATTGACATTGCTGGGCAAATAAAAGAGTATTAGCAAATATGAAAGAGTATGAGTAAATAGAGTACGAGCAAATATCCAGTGTAAATATGCACAGCATTGAATCTGTGGACCCCAACGTGAACAGCTGCAGGCAGAATGAACAGCTGATGACTCGTGTTCTCATACGCTCACTCAGATGTGGAAAACAGGTTGCTGTAGATTTGTTAATCAATATTAAAAAAATTTTTTTTAACTGGAAATTACTTTATATCAATAAATCTCAGGAACTAACTGGCGTTGGAACTGCCATGGGTTTGGGGCAGTGGTTCTTAAACTTTAGCACGTGTCAGAAGATGCCTAGGCCTACAAATCTGCATTTGTAGGTGACGCGGTCATACATGGTCTACGGGCCACTGTTGGATGGCTATTGGTCTGGGTGGTCATGCTCAGTTAATCAACAGAGCACTTTTCAATATGAAGGAAATAACTGCTCCCAAAGTAGGCAAACAATAAAGCAAAGTGTTCAAAAGCAAAAGAAAAGGCTTCCAATCATGGAGCCCCATTGTGTGTCACAGAAGGAAAATGAAAATAATTCATTTGGATGAGCACAGATATCAAACTTGACTGGGAAACACTAGGTTGAGAAACATGTCAAAAACAGTAACTTAATACAATTCCTATGATGACCCAAATGAGAAAGAACCCATTATTTGGGCACATTCACGTGAGAAAAAAATGGTAGTAAAGACTAAGCTCTAATTAAGCCAAGCTCACCCCACCACAAAAATAAAAGATTCTTGAACCTCTCCTGTAAATCACTGCCACAGATTATCTCACACTCTAGACACACTTTCCAATGTTAAAAAAAAAAAAAGGTTCTCCATTCATAGGGAGCCAAAACAACACCATACTATTCTAGAGACATGTCTCCAACAAAAAACTATTCAACAAGGCTATCAATAATGATAACTTCAAATTCATATACGTAGACCAACACTCAATTTCTTTTTGCTCCAATAAGCTTCATTCATTTTCACTGACAAGTTTGAGCTCTGCTCTTCAGAAAGTTCTAAAGAAATAACTCTAAGAAGTACATATGCTGCTACTCAATAAAAAGCTCTTCTATGTTCAAATTCCATAGCCAAAATTAATTCATTTGTGCACTATTACCCTTCCAGCTCAAAGACAGGAAGGAAAAACAACAGTGCCTCTGTCTCTAGAATTTGATGGCATCAATTATAGCCCAATCCAATTAAGCAAGTCACACACTCCAAAAGGGCAACCTCATCATTATATTCAGGGCAGCCCGATTGCGGTTACTACTGCTGTGCTATGAAACACCCCAGGCTTAAAAGCAACTCACTTCTTTGTGGGATACAGAACAAACCACAAGTTCCAGAGCTTCATTCTCTCACCATAAAGGGGAAGAGACAGGTCCTGTCAGGGACAAATGAGTGTTCCTGGTGGAGCTGGCCTGGATGAACCAAGTCGTTATTCAGAAAATTCAGTAACTATAGACAGATGATCTTGTTACTATACATGTGTGTGGGTGTCTTTAAAAAAAAAAAAAGACATGTGATTCTTTAATTTATAAGGAATTTTCACCTGAATCATTTTACCTTTTCTTCCTTTTCCACCCTCTCCCCTTTCTCACCCTCCAAAGAGTGGAAATCTGTAAATCAACAAACTGGCTACAGGAAAGAGATTAGAGAGAGATGAGAAAGAGAGAGATAAACAGAGAAGGAAAGAGGGATGGGGGAGAGAGAGAATTTATTGCACCAAGGGCATGCGTGTTCCTAATCTTGAAGGAGAGTGAAATTTTAGACGACAAGGAGAGTGGCGAGTGGCGCCCAATCTAGGTACCAAAACCTTCAGAGCAAGTTTTCAGAACATGAACTTCTGACCTGTGCTTACCCGAAAGACCAAAGCGCTTTGAAAGATGTTAAACTGTTTTACATGAGAAGGTGACTATTACTTAGAGACACTTCGGGAAGCTGTCACAGCCCCAGGTCCAAGGCCAATTCCCCTTTCTCTCTGCGAGGAGAGCGGCGTCCTGCACCAGGAAGAAGGAAAAGTTTCCCTCTCCCCTAACCCCACCTTATACATTGGGTGTGTATGTGAGTTCGAACCAAAAGGGAACAGTAGACCGGGTTCCCGGTTCGACCCCTACAGAGGCAGAGCTACGCGCACGCTGCCGTCTGCCGAGCCGGCTCGCGGCCCCCTAAGGGCTTCCTTCCCCGCGTCCTGGCTAGGATGGTGCGCGCAGCCGGACAACGTTTCACCGCCTGTTCCCGCCCGCGGGGGCACCTCCTGCCTGCCAGCCACAGGCGCTTTCCCACTCCCGCCTAAGAGCACGGGTGTATCGGCTCTGCAGGACACGCTCCAGCCCAGGCCCTGTCGGAGGCCAGAATCGCGGAAATGGAACTGGGCTCAGGAGACCACCAACTCGCTGCGTAATCTTAGGCCAGTCACTGAGCTTCAGTTTCCTCTTTGGTAAATGAAAAAACACAGTGTGAAGTCACTTTCACCTCTCCAGCTCTATGACTCCCAGTTAGGTCCGGCCTCCAGGTCCTCTCCGCATCCCTATCTCTCCGCCCGTACCCGACCTCTCCGCTTTCCTCCTAGGGAGTGGGCTCCTTACCTACAGAGGCAGCCCGGGTCTCCACGCAGAGCCACAGAGCAAAGGCCAGCAGCGCCTTGCTCTCCATCCCGCACCTCGCGCCGGGCGCAGTGCCCAGAACTCGACCGGCGGTTCTCTCTCCCTGGTCCTGCTCCCCGAACAAGGCGCGGAGGTGGAATGCGCGCCGCCGCGCAGGGCTCCGACGCTCTCAGGGCGAGGGTGCCCCGGCTTCGGCCGCGGCTGCAGGGGCGTCTGCGGGTGCCAGCAGGAGAGGGTATCCCGACTGCCAGACAGCTTAGGGCTTTCTGTAGCGGGCAAGTGATACCCCGTGCGGGCAGACGAAACGCAACCGTATACCTCCGGCTCTCCCGGGGTCCCGGGATTCAGTGCTGGGTGGGGAGCCAGAGCCGAAACTCTAGAACGCGGGGGCGGGGCTATGCGGGGCGGGGCTTCCCTTCGCAGCCGGCCCCGCCCCTCAGCCGGGTTCTGTGAGTGGACCCGGTGCTTCCCACGCCCACTACATCTCCCCATCTCCCCACTTGCACCGGACTGCGTCTGGCCCGGAGTGGCCCGAGGGTGAACGTTCCGGGCGCAACCACTCCATTTCTGAAAGAAAATGTAGCCCATAACGGGTTCTGAGCCACTCCAAGTTTCAGTCGGTGGCTGCCCTCCCGCCCCGAGATGTTGGGGAGCAACACTGGGAGTGCTGCGAGGGACACTGCGCCCTCAGGAGGAGCGCCAAAGTTTGGGACGGTCTTGGCTCTGCGCGCCTCTGAAGTGGCTGGGGCACAGGCTGAGGATCAGCGGCAGGCTGAAGAAACGAGGCAGAAGCGGATACTGAGCAGAGGCGAATGCAGGATCGCAAACTGTGACTACAGCCAGTATGAGTGTTTTGCTTGGCCAGCACAGCTGTAGTTTAAAAATCTGAAACTGAATGCCTTTAGTCCGAATATTCACTTGCCCAGCTCTCCAAAGTTCCCACTATTTCCTCTTACACCTGACGGCTTCAATTGTTTTTAAGTTACCTGCCTCGCCCCCCAAAGCATTTAAATTTGAGACCCTCCCCCTCTTACCTGGCTTTCACCAAAAACCTACCTCAGGCCTCCGGGGAGCTGGGAGTACCCAGGGCTCTCGAATATCCGCGGCGCGTGTGGGTTTCCTTGAGAAAAGGTTTTGTCCACCGGGTTACCCGACCAGGAGTCCGTCGCTTGACGCTTCCCGGGCATTTTCAGAGCACAGCTTCCAGCCAAGCTCCCCTTAAGCCGCGGGGAAGGAGGCCCGCCGCGGCGGGCTTCCCTGGAGACGCAATGAAGCAAAGCCCAGACCCTGTCTCACTTTGACAATGAGACAATGAGTTACTGGCCAGACGCTGGGCACCCAGAACACTCTGTACCAAACCTCCCAACTCTCTCAGCAGGTGTAGATTCCTTGTGGCTCTGTAGACTCTCTGTTTCCTTTCTAACTACATTTGTTCTTCTTTTTTCTCCATCTGTCCCCACACCTGGGAAGTGACAGATGTCCCCTAACTTCATTAAATGGGATCTTCCAGATCCCTCCGTCTCTTACTTCGCAGGTGCTTTTAAATGACAACTTAAAGGACCATCCTTCAGGGAGATGAAGAGGTACAAATATTTTATTTCTACATCTAGTCCAAACTCCTCCTCCTGAAATACACATTAATGTAAAGTGTTTCTTCTCTTCTCTTTTTTTTTTTTGCGGTATGCGGGCCTCTCACTGTTGTGGCCTCTCCCGTTGCGGAGCACAGGCTCCGGACGCGCAGGCTCAGCGGCCATGGCTCACGGGCCCAGCCGCTCCGCGGCACGTGGGATCTTCCCGGACCGGGGCACGAACCCGTGTCCCCTGCATCGGCAGGCGGACTCTCAACCACTGTGCCACCAGGGAAGCCCTAAAAAATCTTCTTAGTATGAAAAGGTTTAGAATGTAAAGTCCTTCCTTCGGCAGAGGCAGGCATTTTTACCTTTCCTTTTTTCCCAAGCAAATTCTATGCACATATAGGTATATCATGCTCCTCCTTCCACAAAGGGTACCCTTGGTATAAATACTGCTTGAGTGTTGGCTTTTTTCACTTTAAAATATAACTTGGAGGTCATTCTACATCAAACGTTAGGGCTCCATCTTGTTCCTTTTCATCGTGGCATGGTGTTGCACTGTATAGATGCACTAATATTTAATCTAGGAGGTATTCGTCAGGGCCAGGGGTATACTTAAAAGAAACTCCTCTCTTCCTGCAAGTAAACTTAGCAAGGAAAACAGGATGGGCTCTGGCAAAGCTGGATAAGGGGGAGGGAGATGGAACCTGGTTTGGAGCAGGCAGTTTTTCTCCATCTCCATCTCCAAACAATTCTTCTCTCTCAGCTTTATTTACAATTCATGACACTTCCTCTTCCACGTCTCACTTAAGAAGATAGTGTCTCCTCTGAATGCAAACCAGAACCTGCAGGCCCATGGTAATAGCCCCCTTTAGAAGTCTTGGAGGAAATGATGCGTCTTTGATGGCCACAAGACCAGAATTTGGCAGGGTCTCAATGAAATCAGTCTACCACATTCCCTCCCACACAGCACTAAGAAGTACCTTGTGTTCATGAAAAATGACAAAGTCTGGTGGGGTTTTTTTTGTTTTCTTTCTTTCTTTTTTTTTTTTTTTTAAGTCTGTTCCATGTGCAACACCCTCCCATTACCTGGCACTGCTGCAAAGGAGTGATTTGTGAGTTAATCAGACAGTACAGGTAAGATCACCATCTATCAAAGTAGGCAAGTGTGTTCAGTGCCCCGTAAATGGTATTCAGACACCTTTGGGGGTGAAGCAGCCAAGAGTGGTGCTAAGTACACAGGGGCCACACTGGCTGGGCTTGCCTCCCAGGTCTACCGCTTTACTATCCACATGATCTTGACCAACTTACTGGTTGCATATCTATGAAACACAAAATATGATAATAGAACCTTCTCCCTAGGGTTTTTGCAGGAATTGAATGAGTTACTGCACATAAAGCCTGACCCAATACCTAGTAATCACAAGCACCTAGCACATAGTAAGCACCCAGTGCACACTGGGAAACACTGTGCAAAGATTAATTATACTACCTCCTTCATGTTGCTAAGATCTGAATGGTAAATAAGGCTCATTTCTTCAACAACAGCTTCTGGTCCTACTACGTGCTAGATATTACAGGAGAGACTAGGGTTACAGTGGTGAACGTGAGCAGAAATGAGCAGTCCTCACAATAGCTCCACCCAAGGCAAATTTAACTTAATCACAGAGTGCTCTGTATCTCCAGCTGCTTCATCGGGCTTTGTGCACAAAGCATATAAATTGTTCATATCATCAAAGCATACTGCATAAATTACACTCCACAGTGCCAACTTTTGTTCCATTGCCACCAGTATTTTGGACTTCATATCTTAAAAAAGTAAATACGAAGGCTAGCAAAAGGTTAATAACTGAGGAAGTTGGATGACGAGTACATAAAGGTTCATTTTACTATTCTCTCTACAGTTACACATTTAAAATTTTCCATGATTAAAAAAACCTGTTTTAAGTAACTATAATCAAAGTGCTGGCCGGTTTTGTATAATACCATTGACTTTTCCATAGTTGGTCTTGACATTACCTCTGGGAAATGGTTGAAGCAGAGAGGCAAGTGGATGGGAACTTGCACTTTTTACTTCATGTATTTCTATGGCATTTTGTCAAAATGAGAAAGTGTAACTTTGACAAATAAAATATATGGATCAAGATTCAACTCTCCCTTCTAGTGGCTGTTATAGTTTTCAAGTATTGCCATTTGTTGATTACGTATTTGCATGTCACTTTCTCCTGTTTACTTCACTTAATTTGTTTCCAATATTTGTTTATGCTCTAACTTACCAGAGCCCTGACTACCTTGCCAGATGTTGGCTGGATTTCATAGCCCATTGTACTCATGACGATCATGCACTGGGAGATCCTGAGCACCCTTTATCTCTAATTATCCACCTTCCTTACACACCTATGTGTATTTTTCTCTCTGTGTGACTTATTTTTAACTTAAACTTAAAACATTTTTGTATGTTCAAGGAAAAGAAGGTTTTGTTACCACAAAGCCAGGCTCGCCTTGGATGTTTCTATCAGTGTTTGGCTTCATTCATCAAGTCTTACATTCTAATAAATATAAAACGAACTCCCCATTCTTTTGGTGAGACAAATGAAACAGAACTTCATTACTTGCCACCTGCACAGGAAAAATCTCAGTTACTATATAAATGTGCATGCCTATGTACCCTCCCCAAACTCACCCATATAGTTGCTTGCTATATCTCACAAGGATAAATATAACAATTTTGTAAATTTATTTTTGGCTGTGTTGGGTCTTCGTTTCTGTGCGAGGGCTTTCTCTAGTTGTGGCAAGTGGGGGCCACTCTTCATCGCAGTGCACGGGCCTCTCACCGTCGCGGCCTCTCTTGTTGCGGAGCACAGGCTCCAGACGCGCAGGCTCAGTAGTTGTGGCTCACGGGCCCAGTTGCTCCGCGGCATGTGGGATCTTCCCTGACCAGGGCTCGAACCTGTATCCCCTGCATTGGCAGGCAGATTCTCAACCACTGCGCCACCAGGGAAGCCCAAAATACAACAATTTTAAAAAGTGGAAAGCATGCAGGGAATTTAAGTAACCAACTGAAAATCCACATAACACCAGAGAAGGATGTTAGAAAATAATAAAAGTAGCCAACACTCACGGAGCACATTCTGTGAGCAGGCACTGTTCTGAATGCTTCGCTGCATCCTTTGCTTCATCCTTGCAACATCCCATGACGGCAGCAAGCACTGTTAGCAATTCTCCATGAAGAAGAAGAGTGAAGACAAGGAATTGCTTATCCTTAAGTAAATGTTCCTTTGCCTTCCTAAAAGTCTTGCAAAAAAGAAAAAAAAAGTTGTTTTATCTCTTTGCAAACAATCAATGCATAGTTTTCTCACCATTAGTTAATGATTGGTTAAAAATCAAGACACTCTTTGCTTTTTTTTTTATAATAATAATAATAAGTCGATTTTTGGAGCACTTACTATATGCCAGGCATTTTCTTTCGCTTAACTTATTGTAATGTTTACAATAACTCAGTGAAGATATTATAATTATTTTCATATGGGGGTGGGGGATGAGATTTGAAGGTTTAAGTAACTTTTCCAAAGTCCCACAACTAAAAGTAGTGGAATCAGGACTTAAAAGCAGAGAGGTAGTAAACATCCAAGACAGATTCCTCCAAGCATATAGTTTCTTTCTTTCTTTTTTTTTTAAGGGAATAGTTTAATATTTTTATTTAACATGCTTCCCTTCTTTTTTTTTAAACATCTTTATTGGAGTATAATTCAAGCACATAGTTTCTTTTTTTTTTTTTTTTTTGATGGTACGCGGGCCTCTCACTGTTGTGGCCCCTCCCGTTGCGGAGCACAGGCTCCGGACGTGCAGGCTCAGCGACAATGTCTCACGGGCCCAGCCGCTCCACGGCATGTGGGATCTTCCCGGACCGGGGCACGAACCCGTGTCCCCTGCATCGGCAAGCGGACTCTCAACCACTGCGCCACCAGGGAAGCCCCAAGCACATAGTTTCTTGATGAGGACTGGTCTCCTTCAAGGGGTGAGGCTGAGTCAATAGATGCCATTGGCTCCCTCAGCCTCTCTCCATGATGATGGCTTCCATTTTCCTAGGTGGATGGAAGGCCAAGGGTGGCTTAGGAGAATCACTCTGCGACAATCAAGGCAGAATTAAAGGCAGGTAACTAGATCTCCCTCTCCCCCGCCCCAGGAACCCCAGCCCAACTGGATCTTCACCTCCTTACCCCTTCAAAGAGAAGCAGTTGCTCCTATGTACATAATCACTTGGGCATTTGGGGTATTTGTTTTCTGCCATGGATTTTTTTTTTGTCCTTTAGTGTCTTAGAAAACTTTTATTTGACCTTCAATACCCAGCTCAAATGTCCTTCCCAAGTAAAGTTTTAGCTTTTTATTCAACTGCCTTCTTCAATTGAGATCCTCCCAGAAAAAACAGGCAGAGGTTACATCTTACTCGAGCAGGTGGTTGTGTAGAAGGATGGTGGTTAAGGTATAATAAGAATGGTGAAATGCATGATGTTGATGCTTATTTAGTAAAATGTACCCTGTACATTACATACTTATCATGATATGTGTAGTTAAATACAGCTATCATCAAAAATACTGTGGGGTTCAAATGATATGTACTAGCTATGTAAAATGTACCTTACAAATCATTCTTAAATTCACATTTAAATAACAGTCATACACTTAATAAATATATCCAGAGCTATACTGAATTTATACTTTATCCTAGACCAATTAATTTGGACTATTTTGTTATTCACAGAGCCAGGAAATTACTTTCTTTTTCCTATATACACACAGCACTTTTATGATATGATATATGATAATATGACTACGTTTATGTGAATGTTTCTCCCTCAAAAGCAGGAGTTTAGGTCAAATCTATTTTGTATTTTCAATGCCTAGCACAGCCTCTGTGCATCCTCTCTTCTCAATACTTTGATAAAGTTCAAATTATTTTTATTATTTCCATTTCTGCTGTTCTTTGTTTCTTCTTCACTTTTTTCCCCCCTCAGAATCACATGCCTCTTGGGTATCCATCACAATTACCTTTACAGGAAGCAACTTACTGGAATAAATAGAACTATACAACATCAACATAGACACAGAGTGAAAAAGTTCTTAATTTATTAATCAGTGGAGATTGGAGTTTTGTTTTTTTTATTTTGAGTAACAAAGAAAAAGAAAAAGAGGATTTATAAGGTTTGCATGTGCTATACAAAAAATGTGTGTCCCAAATTTTATGTCTGTGCCCTTTGCAGGTTGTAACCATTTTCCAGTGAATTAATGTCATCTCCCCTCTTAAAAGTTTCTCAAGTTTTCAAGGAACTGAACAGTGCAAAAACAAATTCTTTTGTTTCCTAGAGAATTATTATAAGTCACTCATCCCTCACAGAAGAATATATCCACTTCCAGTTTAGGTGTATTAGTATTCAGTGCTTTTCACATTTCTCCAGAATAAAGATAGCATTTTCCACTAGTGTTGCTTCACCAGCAATGACAGCTAATCAATGGGAGCAGAAAAGTTTTATGGTCTTTGTATAGAAATTTAGTTTCCAGAGTTTCCAAAACATTGGTGAGGAGTCCCTTGAGGCACAAATAAAAATTCTCTTTCTGTGTGTTTCTGAACATTCATTTCTCATACGTTACTGCTTTGGTGAACATAATAAAACCAAGCAGAACTCAGCAAAGAACACCTCACACAGAGAGACAGTTTTAAATAAAGTAAAAAATACAACTTCAGATCTAACTGATAATCATCCCAAAATTAGTCAGGCTGGTTATAGGCAGATGAAAGGCCATAAGGGAGTCATTTCATGCATCTGACCACATGATATAAATAGAAGTTCCAGATGTAGAGAAAATGAGTCTTGTAACAAAGCAACACATAGAAAATATTAGACACTAAAATGGTCTTTGGATTGTATACAAAAACACTTAGATTTCCTTATCCTAAGAAATAAGGACCTTGACCTTGCTTCTTCCTAAAGCTACTTGGTTGTTGGTTACTTTTACCATTCCTCATTGTAAAAGTTCTGGAAAGTGGGCTTCCCTGGTGGTGCAGTGGTTGAGAGTCGGCCTGCTGATGCAGGGGACACGGGTTCGTGCCCTGGTCCGGGAGGATCCCACATGCCGTGGAGCGCCTGGGCCCGTGAGCCATGGCCGCTGAGCCTTGCGCGTCTGGAGCCTGTGCTCCGCAACGGGAGAGGCCACAACAGTGAGAGACCTGCGTACAGAAAAAAGAAAAAAAAAAGTTCCGGAAAGAGAGAGGTGACCCCGCATCTTCTCTTCTCAAATACAATAGCTTCTCCTCAGTTTTGACTCTGCCCAGCATCTCCAGCACATCCATTCCATTGTCCACCCCATCCTAAAGCTCTGTCTTTGCTTGATTCTCATTACACTGTACACGCCTACCTCTCCAGCCAATGCCTTTCACTGGCTTAAGCTCCTTTGCTCAACCTTAAACATAGGGAATCTCCAAATCATTCTTGGTCATCATCCTTTTTCCTCTTCCATGACTCTCTCAGGGACCTCATTCCCCCTGTGCCTTCGACTGTCTTCTTTATGGGGATAACATGCAAAGTTGTGCTTTCCAGCTCTGGTTTCTACCCTAGCTCCAGACTCTAACCTCCAGCCCTTCCTGGATATCTGCCTGTGTACATCCCACCAGGCTCTGAAATTCAAAGTGTACAAAACTGAGCACTGTTTCTCTTACTCCTGTACTGCCTCCTGCAGCACCCTCAAGCGCAGTCCTTCCAAGTGCTTATACTCCATACCTTGCAGCTGTGTTACTCCCCTGATGTTTTTCTCCCACCCAAACCAATCTTGTCTACATTCTTTATATCTCTCATATCTATCCCCTATTTTCATTCACCAGACTGCCCTGATTCATGACCATTTTGCCTTTGTCCTGGAATTTTCCAATCCATCCATCACTCTGCTGCCAAAGTTATCTCCCTAAAACACAAGGTTCATCTGTCCTTTATCTTTGACAGTTGGCATTTGCACACAGCATAAAGCCCCAAATCCTAAGCCTAGTGTTCAAAGCTTCATTCCTCGCCTGCTTCCTGTTTTTTCAGCTTATCTTCTAGTATACCATAGACATACTCTATATTCCAGCCATATAGAGTCCACTGGCCACTTCCAAAAAATGCTTTTTACTCTCTCGTCTCCAGGCTTTGCCCAATATATGTTCTCTTTGCTTAGAATGTACTTTATTCCAAGATCTGCCTATAGGAGACTGGCCTCCCTTCAAAACCAGGCCCCAAGAAGTCTCTTCAATCCCTACTGCTGCACCCCTGGCCAACTGAATTACTCGTTCCCTACCTGCAATAGTTAGGATTCCTTGGATTGTAAGCAACAGAAAAAACCAACTCAATCTGGCTTAAATGTATAGGATCATGCTGCTGTAAGTTCTGGGCTGATTTCAGATAGTTTTATCTAGAATCTCAGTGTGTCATCCTGCTATTTTTCTGTATAAGTTTCTCAATTCTGCCCTCAGGCTCACTGTAAAAAAAAAAAAAAAAAAAAAGGCTGTATATCTTCACACCACACTCTCCACAGAAAATCCTTTGCCAGAAGCTCTTGAGAAAAACTGAGGAAGACTCTGTCCTCAGCAAACATTCTCTTGCGTCTCATTTGCTCATCCTTATACCAGTTACTAGGGCAGTATCTTAGTCCATTTAGGCTGCTATAACAAGACACCACAGACTGGGTGGCATACAAACAACAGAAACTTATTTCTCACAATTCTGGAGGCTGGAAGTCTGAGATCAGGGTGCCAGCATGGTTGAGTGAGGGCCCTTTTTGAAGTTGCAGACTTCTTATTGTATCCTCACATGGCAAAAAAGGCTGGGGAGCTCTGTGGGGTCTCTTTTATAACAGCACTGATCTCATTCATGAGGGCTCCACCCTCATGACCTAATCACCTATCAAAGGCTGCATCTACTAATACCATCACCTTCCGGGTTACGATTTCAACATATGAATGTTGGGGGACAAAAACATTTAGACCATAGTAGACAAGAAGGATGCCAGTAAGGTTAGGTTAATCAGAGTCCACACCTGCAATTAGAAGTGGGGTCAATAACTTCAAAACCACATCACTGAAATGCGGAAGGGACTGTTTCTCAAAGAAAAATCTGAAGGTTTTTATAGAAAGTAGGAGGATATGAATGTTAAGGAGACAATCAACTAATGACTACTATATTCCCCATATTCCAAGAATGCATTATTCTATATCTGTTGTAGCTATATGATATCCTGCTTTATATCAAATTTATTTGGTCTGTGTATCTGTCTTCTTCATTATATTGTGAGATTGAGGACCAGTTTAGTGTAGCTTTCATAGCTGTTTTCTCTAACCTTCCAATTAATTGAAGACAAACCTTTTTGGTCTTCTGGAAATATTCCCCTTTCTTCCAATGTTATCATCATAATGTATCATAAAAATAACTAACATTTAATAAATCAGGCCCTGTTGTAAGCACTTTACATGTGTTGACTCCCTTAATCCTCAACACTGTCTTACAAAGTAGGTACTATTATTATCTTCACTTCCTAGATGTGGAAACTAAGGCTCAGAGAGGTTAAGTAACTTGCCCACTGCCATGTAGCTTGCATGTGGTAGAGCCAGGATTTGAGCCAAAGCAGGATGAATCCAAAGCTACACTCTAAAGCAGATTCGTGCTAGTTCATCTCTCAAAAAATACACCTCTTGGTAAAACAGTCACTAAAAAGCTACTGCTTGTCTTTCATCCCTCCCATCCCAAGCATCACTCAATATTGCCAATTCTCCTTTCCTAACACATTTGTTCTTTCTAATTTATTCTTATATTAAACTGACCATCAAGTTCTGACCATCTCTTGGCTCAACTTCTAGAATAATACATTTGAAAATCAATCAATCTCATGTGTTGACCCCAAACTATCCTCCTAGTCTCTACACTCTTCTTCCTGACCTGATCTCCAATATCAAATAGTTACTGTCTTTCACCTCATAATCATGTACCATGAGGAACTGATGTTGGGTCATATTTGGAGTTGCTCCTGACAATGATTCTTATGAGACTGCAAGTCAACTAACTCCTTGATGCTGTCCCTCCCAGGAAACGGAACTCACAGAACTATAGGGGCCCTTAAGAGATTATTCAACTCAGTCTCCTGTCTTTAGTCAACAAGTCATTAGCCACTAAAGACAGGTCTTGATTATTTGCCTCTTGAAGAAGTACTGAAAAGATTCTTCACAACCACACTTAGCAGCACAGAATGTCTTCTAGCATGTGACTGTGGCAGAGTCTTCCCAAGATGTCAACACCATGAGGTCTCACCTCACACTCTGTACCCAGAAACCTGCTAGAGTACCAGAGTCCTGCTCCTTGAGTACAGATGGCAGATTTCTGAGCAATCCCTATTCATTCAGCTAATTATTAATTTACTTTTTAGTAGCAAGTGAATTATGACATATCTATGCGAACACCAGAATTTTAGACTCTCTAAAAGTAGTTGAACTAGATATACTGTTCATGTTTTTATTAGAGGCTTTATTGGACATTTATTAGTCTTATTTATAAATTTATTAAATTATTTTATCCACTTTTTTATTTATTAGATAATTTATTTATTAACAACAAAACAGAGATTCCCAATCCTGACTACACATTAGACTCTCCTGGGTCTGGGGAGCTTTGAAAAAATACTGGTACCTGGAGCCATCGTACATCAATTAAATCAGAATCTCTGCGAGGAAAACCTGACCAACAGATTTTTGGTTTTGCATTCGAATGTGATTCTAATGTGCAGCCAGAGCAGAGAAACATCACGTTAAACTCTTGTTCATGAGAACAGAAAAGATCCTTCTGAAACTTTGAAATGAAGACATTATAGCTTCAGGACTATTTCATGCATCGGGTACTATACTCACAGTGAGATTTCTAAAAAGTATAAGAATATGTGAGAAATTTTAAAAGTATAACTCATAAGAACAAACTTATTCTTAGCAAACTCAATGTTATTAAAAATACTTTTAAATATTTTTCAACCAAAAAAATATGTGAGATGGCAGTACATTTTAATGTGTTCGCCATGATTCAGGGTGAGTCTTCCAAAAGTAAGAGCACCTACAACATAAAAAGATCTTAAAGCCTCCTCCATAGAGTATTTCAAATTTTAATTCAATATTTACAGCTTGAAATGTTCCTAGCTACTGCTGAAGTAAATGTCAAGCAAGTAAAAGAGTCTGAAGTCAACAGTCTGGTAACAACAATTCATTTTGATACAAAGAATTACAGCTTCAAAAAGAAGATAAGCTTTTTATGTGTATTGAGGCAACTCTCCCATTCTTTCTGAGTTATGCCTTTCAATAAATGCTATTCTGAATTAAAGAACTGCCTGGGGGAGGTTGGGAAGGAGGAAGACACCCAAATTGAGTTTCAAGAAAGATGAATTATCTAAATCAGTTTCTCTGATCTAGAAACACTGCTGAATGCAATGCAGTATGTGACATTATCTTTCACCCTTCCTTAGCTCCTAAAATCAAAAGCCAAATTCCAATGAATTGGAGTGACATGTAGCACTAGCTCTTATATTCAGTTACAAGAATTCTTCAGGGTCTAAAAATGAGGACCCCAGACTACAAACATCCCTAAAATTCTTTATGAGCTCGTTTCAAAAAGTTGGAAAATGTCTTTATGTGTATGCTTGTGTACAGAAAACAGACTGAAGATATACACATCAGAATTTAACAGTGGTTATTTGAGAAAAATACGAGGACTTAAATGATCTTCAAGAATCACAGAATACTTTTTACACACATATGCAGAAAAGAAAATTGTTATATATACACTACCAAATGTAAAATAGCTAGGTAGTGGGAAGCAGCTGCTTCTCACAGGGAGACCAGTTCAGTGCTTTGTGACCACCTAGAGGGGTGGGATAGGGAGGGTGGGAGGGAGATGCAAGAGGGAGGGGATATGGGCATATATGTATACATATAGCTGATCCACTCTGTTGTACAGCAGAAACTAACACAACATTGTAAAGCAATTATACTCCAATAAAGATTTTTTTTAATTAATTAATTAAATTAAATTAAAAAAAAAAGAAAAAATTGTTGAAGGGCACACATGAAACTTAAAAACAATTACTCCTGAGGACCAGGATGGAAATGGTAGATAGAAGAGGTTTCATTTATTACTCTATGCTCTTTTATATTTTTTAGTATTTTCATTGATAATTGATCATTTAAAATCATAATTTAAATAATAATAAACATGATATATTTTGGATTTTTAGAAAGCTATTAAAGGCCATCCTCATCCTCTCTAATTTGAAGGTATCTTTATTAACATCTCATTTGCCCAGGTGTGTAAGAGAATATGAACAGAAGTGTTTGCCCTTCTCTCTCCTGCTTAGAGGGCATGGAGTAGTTCTCCTGGAATACTCCGTGTTTCCTCATGGGTTTCATGGTGGTGCCAAAGCAGGAGCTTGACCCCAGAGAAGCCATAACTTATCAATATTAATTCATTTAAAAAGCTCAAATGAATTATATACCTGCTGTGCAAAATGTTTCCTTATACATTATCTCGTTTTCTCTTCAAAATAATCCTATGAGACTTGGAAATTTCAAGTATCTTTGACAGCCCTCATAGTGAGTAAATGGAAGTGCCAGATTTAAATCTACAACTTTCTGGCTTCACAAACCAGTGTCCTACAATGGAAAGAAATTCAAATCGTGAAACAATCAGGAAATTTGAACAGTAAGTGGATATCCATCTAAGTTGGTAACATTTCTGCTGATATAATCCTTCTTAAAACTCTGTAGTTCTACAACTCTTCTTGAGATTCACTCTATTAGTCAAAGTCCACATCCGCAAATCTCTTTGAGGCAAGTGTTTCTCTACCTTGGGCTTCTGCTGAAACTGCTGGAGGACGATGGCTCCCCAGGTATCTTAGAAACTCAATTGTTTGACCAAATAATCCTAAGACAAGACCTTTAATCTTTCTGCTAAACTTTCTGCCTCCAGGATCAAAGATTTTCCTTCTAGCCCTCACTGGCAGGCTTCTCAAATGCCATCATGATTTTGCTAACAACCTCATCAATATTCTTTTTTTTACATATAATTTCTTCCACACATACATACTGTAATAGTTTAAATTTTTTGTATGGAGAAGTTTCAAGATACAGGGTTTGGTCCACATTACTTTTTTTTTTTAATTTTGCATTGATCAATTGCAATTTTTCACTGATGCCTGTTCAACTCTTCAGCATACGTCCTTTCTTCATAATAAGCTCCTAAATAACTATTCCCGTGACTGAAAAGGGGGAAAATCCTTCAAAATATATCCCCCATAACTGTGAAGGGGGAAGAATCTTCAAAATATAATAGGTGATTTTTCACATATATATAAAATAATACCTTACGTGTGAAGGCTGCCATTGTTTTTTTTAATCGATTTCCTATGGAGTAACGTACTGTATTTAGTTTCAAATGGCTTGTTCTAAAGATATTTTCCTCTTCCAGTTTCCCATATTTGTTTGAAGGGGAAGTACAATGATGTAGTGGACGAGTGGGAGCTCTGGCGCCAGATGAACCGAGATTAGAATCTCAGCTCTGCTACGTGGGCAATTTTAACTGTGCTCAGCCCCAATTTTCTTTTTTAAATTTTATTCTATTTAAAAAAAATTTACTGTGGTAAGAACACTGAACATGAGCTTTATCCTCTTCATAGATGCTTTAAGTGTAGAATATAGTATTATTATCTACAGGCACAATGTACAGCAGACCTCTAGAACTTATTCATCCTGCATAACTGAAACTTAATTCTACCAAACATTTAAAGAAGAATTAACACCAATCCTTCTAAATTTTTCCAAAAAAAAAAAATTGTAGAGGAGAGAACATTTCCAAACTTATTTTATTAAGTTAGCATTACTCTGATACTAAAGCCAGACAAAGACACCACAAGAAAAGAAAACTGCAGGCCAATATCCCTGATGAACATTGATGCAAAAATCCTCAACAAAATACTAGGAAACTGAATTCAACAGCACATTAAAAGGATCATACACCATAACCAAGTGGGACTGATCCCTGGGATGCGTGCATGGCTCAACATATGAAAATCAATTAATGTGATACACCACATTAACAGAATGAAGGATGAAAATCACATGATCATCTCTTCAATATCCCTTAGGTTTTCACTAACAAGCTTCTCAAAGTTCTTACAGCCTCTTGCAACTGCTGCACTTGAAAGCCACTCCCACATTTATAAATGTTTATTGTGGCGACACCTCACTTCCAGGTACCAAAACCTGTGCTAGTTTTCTATTGCCACATAACAAATTACTCCAAAGTCTAGTGGCTTCAAACCATAGGCGTTTATTATTGCGGAGTCTTTGTGGTTCAGGAGTGTGGGAGCAGTTTAGCTGGGTCTTTCTAGTTCCAGGTCTCTCGTAAGGTTACAGACAAGATGTCAGCCTGGGATGCAGTCATGTGAAGGCTTGATTAGGGCTGAAAAATCCATCTCTAGTGTGATTCACTTGCATGACTATGGCAGAAGAATTCAGATCCTCATTGAACGTTGGGAGTCTCCATAGGGCTAGGGCTACTTGTGCCCTCAGATGTGGAAGTTGTTTTTCCCAGAGCAAGTGATCCAAGATAGCAAGGTGGAAGCCACAGTGTCTTTTATGACCTAGAACTGGAAGTCATATATGACCATGTCCACAATATCCTATTATACAGTTCAGCCCTATTCACAGTCTGAGGACGTTAATACCCAGGGTTTAAATACAGGAGACAGAGGTCATTGGGGATCATCAAGGATTTGACTGTAATTTCTCTTATTAGTGTTATATAGTTTTCAGCATTCAAATCTTCACCATATTTTGATAGATTTACCCCAAAGTATTTCGTGTTCATTGATGCCACTGTAAGTTCTAATTTCCAATTGTTTTTTTTGCCACTATATAAAAATACAATTATTTTTTGTATTATCCTAGTAACCTGTGCCCTTGTTAGGCTCACATATAAGTTCTAGTAGCTTTTTGGTAGATTCTTTAGGATTTTCTTTGTAGACAATCATGTTTCTGTGAATAAAGACAATTTTATTTCTTCCTTTCTAATCTGTATGCTTTTCATTTGTTGGCTTCTTATATAGGCTACAATCTCCAATATAATGTCAAATAGAAGTGATAAGAGTAGACATCCTTGCCTCAAATCCATGCTTGAGAAGAAAGCAGGCAGTCCCTCATCATTAAGTATGACATTATAAGTTTTGCATAGATTCCTTTTATCAGGCTGAAGAAACTCCTTTCTAGTCCTAACTTATTAGACGTTATTATGAATGTTGAATTTTGTCAAATGCTTTTTCTGAATCTGTTGAGATGATCCTATGGTTGTTCTGGCAAATTGCATTTATTGATTTTTGAATGTTGAACCAAACTTGCATCCCTGGGAGAAACCATACTTGGACATGATATGTTATCTTTTCTATATATAGCTAGATTTGGTTTGATAATAAAATTTTTTTAAATCCATGTTTAGGAGGGATATTGGTCTACAGTTTACTTTCCTTGTAATAACATTTTCTGGTTTTTTTTTAAACCATGGTAAATGATTTAGTTGGGAAGGGTTCCCTTCTCTTCTATTTTTCTGGGCCATATATATTTACAGGTGAAATGATACCATCATCTTGGATTTGCTTAAAAATAATTTGGAATGAAGGGAGGGATGGATGTGAATACAGATAAAATGAGATAGGCCAGGAGTTGATAATTATTGAAGTTTAGCAATCGGTATATTTTCAATATAAAATTGAAAATTTTCAATAATAAAATATTTTCTCTTAGAAATGTGTCCTTTCCACAGCTCTATTCTACTTTCTAGTGAATATGGTAGAGAAAAGGGTGCCCTAAAATTTCACCAAAGAGTAAAGCAGAAGCCCAGATGCTGAGAGTTCCCAAATCGTTTTAAAGACTGTCCTGACCATTAGCATCCAAATGTGTACTAAGAGGAGAGTAGGATAAATCAATTATAGCTTCAGTTTAGATGTAGGATTTATGACAGTCTTAATTTCTTGGCTATTTCTCCAACTTAGCTTTGAAAAATTCTATCCTGCAATGCAATGGTTGTCAAACCTTAATGTGCACGAAAATCACCTGGAGGGCTTCTTAAAACACAGATTGTTTAAGGCAGTGAAACTATTCTATGTGATACTGTAATGGTGGATTCATGTCATATATTTGTCAAAACTCATAGAACGTACACCCCTAAGAATGAACCTAATGTGAACTAGGGACTTTGGGTGATCATGATGTGTCAATGCAGTTTCATCAGCTATAACACATGTACCACTCTGGCAGGGGATGATGTTGAATATAATTAATCCCCCAACTGTAACTATCAATATCTCCCACCAGAGGCTGTAATGGGTGGACAGGGGGTATGTGGGAACTCTCTGTACTTTCTGCCCAGTTTTGAGGTGAACCTAACACTGCTCTAAGAAAATAAAGTCTAATTAAAAATCAACAACAAAGACACAGGTTGTTAGACTCCATCCTCAGAGTTTCTCATGCAGTAGATGTGGGGT
This sequence comes from Phocoena sinus, assembly GCF_008692025.1. Lineage (NCBI taxonomy): Eukaryota > Metazoa > Chordata > Mammalia > Artiodactyla > Phocoenidae > Phocoena > Phocoena sinus. The sequence goes on from NC_045767.1 coordinate 75,800,750, forward strand.
AGAGCCGAAAAATCTGCATGTCTAACAAGTGCCCGGGTGATAATGGTGATGTTGATCCAACAACCATGAGAGAACTTCTGCTTTAATACAAAGCCTCAGATTTCAGAAATTCCAGCTTTCTCACAATTTACATCCTGGATCCAATCCAAATAGAATATTATTTAGTTCACAAGCTACACTGACTCTCAATTCTGTTTGTTTCATTTTGCCAAACTTTGTTTGAATACCAACCATGTACCAGGTCTTCTGCTAGCCTCTGGAGATACAGGACAAGGATACATATTAATGCATTGTCCCTGACACTGAAGGTTTTATAGTCTGATGTCCTTATCTTTAATCCTGTTTATTAATTTTATAGAATATGTTGTTTAATTTTTATCTAAGCTGTTTCATTTGTAGTAGATTATTTTTACATTTATTGTGGTAAATTAAATTAACATTTGAGTTCAGCTGGTAGTATAAAATATTACAGGTTTTTTTTCTACATCTTGGTCTTACAGCCCAAGTGCTCCTAAGCTTCTCCCAGAAGAGACCTTAGAAATCATCTTATTCGTTCACCCACCCCCATTTTACAGTTGAGGAAACAGAAGCCCAGAAAGATGTGACAACTTTCCCAGGGTCACCAAGGTAGTAAGTGACAGAGCTAGAACTAAATCCAAGTCATTGGACTCTGAATATGGTAATCTTCCCATGACATCTGGCCTCATGACTTAAATTCCAACAACAAGGAAAATTATGGATTCCCATATCTAGGAAATAATTCACAAATTTCAGTGGAATTTCATGATTACATTAAATTATTGATGATCTTTGTGAATTAAAGGAGACAATGTGGAGAGAAAAAGAAGAAAGACTGGAGTAGTGGTGGTCATTGTCACGATGGCATTAGTAGTGCAGTAAAGTGTAGCAGTAATAGATGACTTCTTATGTGCTGTGTACTGTGACTTTCTTAGAACATTCACTCTTCTTAATAACCCCATGAGATATGTACAATTATTACGCCCATTTTACAGATGAGGAAACTGAAGCACAAAGAAGTATAGTAGTTTGCCCAAAGAGACATGGCATTTGCACTAAATTCTGTCTAATGGTCTTGAATATAATTAATCCCCCAACTGTAACTAAATTCTGTTAGGAGGAAAATTTAAGTAAGATTTAACCACTGTATAAAGTTTCACAGTTCTTCAAAGCCCCCAATCCCTTTTGGATAGCTTAACAACCTTCCAAGACTGAACCAGGAATAGAAAATACAAACAGACCAATCACAAGCACTGAAATTCAGACTGTGATTAAAAATCTTCCAACAAACAAAAGCCCAGGACCAGATGGCTTCACAGGCAAATTCTATCAAACATTTAGAGAAGAGTTAACACCTATCCTTATCAAACTCTTCCAAAACATAGCAGAGGGAGGAACACTCCCAAACTCATTCTACGAGGCCACCATCACCCTGATACCAAAACCAGACAAAGATGTCACAAAGAAAGAAAACTACAGGCCAATATCACTGATGAAAATAGATGCAAAAATCCTCAACAAAATACTAGCCAACAGAACCTAACAGCACATTAAAAGGATCATACACCATGATCAAGTGGGGTGTATCCCAGGAATGCAAGGATTCTTCAATATAAGCAAATAAATCAACGTGATAAACCATGTTAACAAATTGAAGGAGAAAAACCATATGACCAGCTCAACAGATGCAGAAAAAGATTTTGACAAAGTTAAACACCCATTTAAAAAAAAACCCTCCAGAAAGTAGGCATAGAGGGAACTTGCCTCAACATAATAAAGGCCATATATGACAAACCCACAGCCAACATCATACTCAATGGTGAAAAACTAAGATCAGGAACAAGATAAGGTTGTCCACTCTCACCACTATTATTCAACAAAGTTTTGCAAGTTTTAGCCACAGCAATCAGAGAAGAAAAAGAAAGAAAAGGAATCCAAATCAGAAAAGAAGAAGTACAGCTGTCACTGTTTGCAGATGACATGATACTATACAAAGAAAATCCTAAAGATGCTACCAGAAGACTGCTAGAGCTACTCAATGAATTTGGTAAAGTAGCAGGATACAGAATTAATGCACAGAAATCTCTTGCATTCCTATACACTAATGATGAAAAATCTGAAATAGAAATTAAGGAAACACTCCCATTTACCACTGCAACAAAAAGAAAATAATACCTAGAAATAAACCTACCGAAGAAGACAAAAGACCTGTATGCTGAAAACTGTAAGACACTGATGAAAGAAATTAAAGATGATACAAAGAGATGGAGAGATATACCATGTTCTTGGATTGGAAGAATCAACCTTGTGAAAATGACTATACTACCCAAAGCAATCTACAGATTCATTGCAATCCCTATCAAACTACCAATGAAACTTTTCACAGAACTAGAACAAAAAATTTCACAATTCGTATAGAAACACAAAAGACCCCAAATAGCCAAAGCAATCTTGAGAAACAAAAACAGAGCTGGAGGAATCAGGCTCCCTGACTTCAGACAAAGCTACAGTAATCAAGACAGTATGGTACTGGCACAAAAATAGCAATACAGATCAATGGAACAGGATAGAAAGCCCAGAGATAAACCCACACACATATGGTCACGTTATTTTTGATAAAGGAGGCAAGAATATACAATGGAGAAAAGACAGCCTCTTCAATAAGTGGTGCTGGGAAAACTGGACAGTTACATGTAAAAGAATGAAATTAGAACACTCCCTAACACCATACACAAAAATAAACTCAAAATCGATTAAAGACCTAAATGTAAGGCCAGACACTATAACTCTTAGAGGAAAACATAGGCAGAACACTCTATGACATAAATCACAGCAAGATCCTTTTTGACTCACCTCCTAGAGAAATGGAAATAAGAACAAAGATAAACAAATGGGACCTAATGAAACTTAAAAGGTTTTCACAGCAAAGGAAAACATAAACAAGATGAAAAGACAACCCTCAGAATGGGAGAAAATATTTGCAAATGAAGCAACTGACAAAGGATTAATCTCCAAAATTTACAAGCAGCTCATGTAGCTCAATATCAAAAAAAAACAAACAACCCAATCCAAAAATGGGCAGAAGACCTAAATAGACATTTCTCCAAAGAAGATATACAGATTGCCAACAAACACATGAAAGGATGCTCAACATCACTAATCATTAGAGAAATGCAAATCAAAGCTACAATGAGGTATCACCTCAGACTAGTCAGAATGGCCCTCTTCAAAAAATCTACAAACAATACATGCTGGAGAGGGTGTGGAGAAAAGGGAACCCTCTTGCACTGTTGGTGGGAATGTGAATTGATACAGCCACTATGGAGAACAGTATGGAGGTTCCTTAAAAAACTAAAAATAGAACTACCATATGACCCAGCAATCCCAGTACTGGGCATATACCCTGAGAAAACCATAATTCAAAAAGAGTCATGTACCAAAATGTTCATTGCAGCTCTATTTACAATAGCCCGGAGATGGAAACAACCTAAGTGTCCATCAACAGATGAATGGATAAAGAATATGTGGCACATATATACAATGGAATATTACTCAGCCATGAAAAGAAACAAAATTGAGTTATTTGTAGTGAGGTGGATGGACCTAGAGTCTGTCATACAGAGTGAAGTAAGTCAGAAAGAGAAAAACAAATACCGTATGCTAACATATATATATGTGGAATCTAAAAAAAATAAAAATAAAAAGGTTCTGAAGAACATAGGGGCAGGACAGGAATAAAGACGTAGATGTGGAGAATGGACTTGAGGACACGGGGAGTGGGATGGGTAAGCTGGGACAAAGTGAGAGAGAGGCATGGACATATATACACAACCAAATGTAAAACAGATAGCTAGTGGAAAGCAGTCACATAGCACAGGGAGATCAGCTCAATGCTTTGTGACCACCCCTCGCCAAAAAAATCTCAGTGAGATGGTTGAAAAAAAGAAAATTTAAAATTCTTTCTTCTATGCCTGTTAGATAGAAATTTAACAACTCTATCCATATGAATAGGTCAAATATTAAATAAAAATGTTCTTTCAGCAACTGAAGTTCATAAATGGGTGAATAAGCTTCATTGGAGTGTCAGGTACACACACAGACATAGACACGTACACACACAACACCCTCATTCAATTTCATGTATAAGCAAACATTACCTTATGCCCTTGGGAATTATTTTTAGCAATCTTTAGCCAAACTGGTTTTGCTTGGCAAACTATAACCCCTACAGGTGGCACCTATTCTCTGTGAAGTGTTTCCTTTTCCCAGAACTGAGACTTTGGCACCACGTACCTCCTTACCCTTTTTGACATCTGTTTCTACTTATGTGCCAGCTGAGGCCCCCTGACCTGTGAAAGGAAACAAAACAAAGGTTCATGGTCATTGTCTACCAAAATGCCATGTTTTGGTCCACCCAGACCTTGGAAACACAGATTAGGAAACGGGATGCCAAGCATTGGGCCACCTTACTAAGGGGCTGTGGAAAAAAATATTTCCCTTATTCATCAGATTGTGTTAGATAAAAAAATAAGTCAGGAGTCTAGAGCCTAGAGAAGTCAAATTACAAGTGACTAAGTATCCACTACCATTTCCAAAGCATTGCATATTGCTTCAGAGGTGCTACAAGGGATATAGAGAGGACCGAGCTTGCCTTGAAGGGGTTTATAAGATTACAAGCAAGTCAAAAAACATACCTTAGAAAGTCAATCTGTAAGGCTAAATACACAGCATGTCAAATTTATAAGACAAACAATTAGTATCATAGGCATTTCTTAGAAGGAACAAAAACTGAGAGTTGGAAAGGATAGGAAAACCTCAGCGGTGGTAAGACTCGAAGAAGAAAAAAATTACTTATTTTGTGACCAATGAAATCACTTTCTTTTAAATACTTTACCAGGATAAAAATTACCAAGTCACATCTCTCCTAAGAGCTGAACTAAGTGACACCCAAGAAAATCCTTGTCCATATTTCATAAATATATTTCCTTTTGCTTCTCTTCTTTTCCTACAGTCAGCTTCCAATTATCTGTAGCATTTGAGGATAGAGACTAAAGAGGACAAACCTAGGGACATGTCATACCCTTTATTTTTGCCTTCAGGCTCTGTTTCCAGTTTTCAAAACTTTGCTTTTGAAAACTTAGGTAACAAGAACCAAAGTGTAATGATTTGAAGACATACGTGCACAAGTCTGCAAAGTTGCCTATAACAAGGATATTCATTGCAATGTTAGATGATTAAAAGGTTTTGAAAACAACCTTAATATTCATCAATAAGGATACTGCAAATGGAAAAGATCAAACTGCCAAGCAGTAATGTCTCGTATGATCCCATTTAGTTAAAACAAAAAAGGACATCTGTACCTCATGAATGCCCCTCATACACCAATCATTTCCAGGAGGCAATGTGAGAAACTGTTAACAATGTGATATTTGTGAGAGCAGTAACTGACTTTTATTTTTTTAATATTTTCAGTGCTGGTGGAGTTTTTAAAAGTATATCACATTTATACTTTAAAAATAGTTTAATCTACATGTACATATTGACATTTTTGTTTTTCAAATATTCTTCTTTGTCAATGAATGACCTAGAGATATCCACTCAAAGTGAGGCAGAATGTTAACAGAAGGTTCATAAAAATGAAACATTAGGGCTTCCCTGGTGGCGCAGTGGTTGAGAGTCCGCCTGCCGATGCAGGGGACACAGGTTCATGCCCCGGTCCGGGAAGACCCCACATGCCGCGGAGGGGCTAGGCCTGTGAGCCATGGCCACTGAGCCTGCGCGTCCGGAGCCTGTGTTCCGCAACGGGACAGGCCACAACACTGAGAGGCCCGCGTACCGCAAAAAAAAAAAAAAGAAACATTAGGCATGAAGAATGGTCACTACACACAGATTTTTTTATTTCAGGATATGGGTCATTCCCTTACAGAAAATCAAAATTTCCTCAAGCAATAGATGGATGAATATTTTGACTTTTAGGCACTAATAAATAGTTGAAAACCTCAGAAGCTTGAGTTCCATAGCTGAAAAAAATGTGCTCATAGAACTAACCATAAAATGTGAGAGACTAATGGTTTAAGAAGTGGGAAACATGTTGCTATGATGGTCTCTTAGCTGATGACATTCTGTGACAGCTGCCAGCCTTGAGCAAGATTGAGGAGTCCCAGATGTCCAAGTGGCCTTTCTCCTTTGCCTGCTGGAGATCCGAACAGGGCAGCTGGATGGCCATGAACTCTGTGTGTGGGATGAGGAGCTAAGTGGGAGAGGCTCAGCCCGTTCTGCTGATGCACCGGTTCAGGGAAAGTTAGATGACACAGCCCTTTGCCTTCCTCTTGGCTTGAATAAAATCAGGAAAAGTGGCTTAGACTCAGTACTTTCTCTGCTCTCCTCAGGGTCCACATGTTTCCTGACCCTTGACCTTTTTTTCTGTTCAGGGGCAGTCACCTGCACATGGGCTTAGCTGACGATGACATCCTGCCCATCTCTATGTCCTGGACCCATCATTGTGCTTCATCAGGCTGCCCATGTCTTCTGCGGGTGATTTGCTTCATGTCCAGCCATCATATGACCACACCATCACTTAACTACACCATCACCTAACCATACCACCAAGCTGGGGGTTTTTTTGTTTAAGAGGAACAAAACTTTTTGGAGGATGTCTCTGTAAAACCAACTAGCTAATTAATTTACACAGTTAAACATAACACCCAGGAAATTAGTTGGACCTCCTTAATTTTTAAGAGCATATAATGGCCAAACCTTTGAAGCTGGTGATAAAACATCACTCAACACTGGCTGTTCAATCCTTTCTTTCCTTCTAAATAATGATATACAAATTTGGGGTCTCCAAACACAGGAATGGGTCTGCACTGCATCCATCTGTCTGGTTACACCCTACAGGAAGTAAGATGTGTGTCATAAATCCCCAATCATAATATAGTGGAAAGAACACTGAACTCAGAGTCAGAAAACCTGATTTCAATACCAATTCTGCCACTCACATACTCTGGAAGAAATAAGGGAGAGGATCTTCTTTAGCAAAATAAAGGAGAGGATCACTAACGTTATGGAATGTTTTGTTCCGTGGATCAGTGGCCAGCTAGGGGGATGGATTATACCAGGTTGCTTTTTCTACTCCATCCAGAGATCTACAATCAGGCCATCACACAATGTCCTGGAATGAGACAATTCTCCCTCATTCTGGTAAGGAATCAGAATCAGTTACATTACCCGTCAATTACGCTATTCTCTGAAAATCTCAGTGTGTTTTCATAAATTATATTGTACCTCAATGATGTAAATAGAAAACTGGGTTAATTTTCTCTATTGTGGCTTGAGAACCTTAGTGTGACAGACAGATAGATGGAAGATGGTAGGTAGGTAGATAGATAGAAAGATAGATAAATAGCTGATAGATAAACATAGGTGATGGGACGGTAGGTAATGGAGAGATGGGTAGACAGAATTGAGGTTCTGAGCATGGTCTCTAGAGTCAGGCTACCTTGGTTCAAATTACAGCACCACACCTTTCTGACTGCATCACCGTAAGCAAATTACTTCACCTATCTGTGACTCAGTTAACTTAATGGCAAAATTCAGATAGTAACGATAGTACTTACTTCATCAGGATTAAGATTATTCATGGAAAGTTTTTAGCATATGCTAGACAAATAATGTGCTCCATAAATGTTAACAATTGATATTGTTTAGGAAATAGTGTATATGTTAGTCTTTCACCACCATTCCAACCACCCTCCCTCTAACACACACCCAGAGGTAACCACTGCTAGCAGTTTGGTTTGTGTTTTTCTTTTATATACATAGATATGTGTACACAAACACACATCTTTTGTGTTATCACTTCCAAAAGTGGACTGTACAAAATACATTGTTTTGAGACTTGATTTTTTTGTTGTTTAGCTATATGTCTTGTAGAGCTTTCCCCATACCAGATATAGACAATATCAATACACCAGAATATGTAAATTCATGTCCCTATGGATGGGCATTTAAGTGGTCTCAAATTTCCAGTGGATGTCCTTTAGTATATCTTTTTTCTCATGTATGACTATGTTTGTAAGACAGATTACTCTCTTGCTGAGTCATAAGGTATGTGCACTGAAATGTTTTACATACACTGCTGTTTCATTCCCTAAAAGGACATTATCAATTTATATTCCCATGAACAATTTATGAGCATGTCTGTTTTTCCACACCTTTTCCAACACTGAATATTGTTAATTTTAAAATCTGCCAAAAATAAAATAAAATCTGCCAATCTGGACAGGAATAAAGACACAGACGTAGAGAATGGACTTGAGGACACGGAGAGGGGGAAGGGTAAACTGGGACAAAGTGAGAGAGTGGCATGGACATATATACACTACCAAAGGTAAAATAGCTAGCTAGTGGGAAGCAGCTGCATAGCACAGGGAGATCAGCTCCGTGCTTTGTGACCACCTAGAGGGGTGGGATAGGGAAGGTGGGAGGGAGACACAAGAGGGAGGGGATATGGGGATATATGTATACGTATAGCTGATTCACTTTGTTATAAAGCAGAAACTAACACACCATTGTAAAGCAATTATACTCCAATAAAGATGTTAAAAAAAAAAACCTGTCAATCTGATGGGCAAAATATGGTATTTTATTTTAATTTACAACTCCATGATTAATTTTGAGATTAAGCAGACTTTGTTAAACCTTTATTGTGTTTTACCTTTTCTCTCAATCATTTATCTGAAAACGTTCCCAGTAAGTGTGAACAAGGCACTGTAAACATCCAGCTGGTCACGTGATCACTATCCTGGGTACCCATTTTCTCATGTTAGCACCAAGGAAGGTTAACAAAGAGGAGAGAAGTTTTCTATTAGATAATTGCATCTTTATTCTTTGCTATTTTTTGTATTTTGTTCCTTCTATCATTTGACTTCAAAATCTAAAAACTGAAATTGGTACTATTCTAAAAATGCTATCTTATGAATAGTTTGCTCAATTACGTGGGAAAAATCAAATAAAACCTAAATGTTCCTATCATAGCAAATTTCCTTTAAAATCTCAATGTCAACACTCATTGTTAATGCGAACATGGGGGAAAAGGGTATTCTCAAACAGCGCTGGTAGAAATCCTATGTGCTGCAGTCTTTAAAGGAAGCAGTCTGTTAAACCATCTATTAAAATTTAAAGTATGTGTACCCTTTTGCCCCAGAATTCACTCCTTGGAATCTAACTATAGATATGATAGCACTTGACTGAAAGGTCATATGTACTAGGTCAGTGCTCAGTTTTCAATGTGAATATGAATCTCCTGGGGATCTTGTTAAAATGCAAAATCTAATTCAGTAGGGCAGGCTGGAACCTGAGTGTCTGTATGTCTATAAAGCTCCCTGGCACGCTGCCAGTTCATGGACCACACCTGAGGAGCAAGGATGTTTACTGTAGCACCGTTTATTCAAAAATTAAATTAAAACCAGAAACAATGAATTAAAACCAGAAACAATGAGTGAACATTCATTGATAGGCTCAATAAGTTATAAAACACCCATATCACTGAGTATTCTGCAGACATTTAAAATAAAAATAAAAGTACACTGGTTGATTTGGAGGAAATTCCACAAGCAATGTGCAGAAAAATAGTATAAGATGATCCCATTTTTATAAAATAGTGATCAAAATTCCCTTTGCGTATGTGTGTATATGTAGGATTATATTATCATGGAGAAAACATGAGAGAATTTTTTTTTAGGTTATTAGTATTAATTACCTCGTGAAGGGGATGAAGGTAATGTGAGAAGGAGGCATAAGATAGCATAGAAAAGGGAAAAGAAAATCCAAAAATTTATACTAAATCGTATGTTTAAAATAATATTAATGGAAACTAATGTATATGTATGAGTACATGTGTAAAGAAATTTTAAACATTTAAGATAAAAAAGTTAAATAAAAAATAACAACATTTAACAAAAAAATCAAAATCTAGGTTCTTACCTCCCACTAATTAGCTTTTTGAGTTTGGTCTCCCACTAACAGAGATGACTTAAATATCTCTAGTAATTTCTATGATCCCATCTAGTTCTAAATTCTATGTTTTGGAAAACATTCTGACAGTTCCTCAAAAGGCTAAGCCTAGAGTTACCAGCAATTCCACTTATAGGTATATACTCAGGAGAAATGAAAATGTATGTCCACCCAAAAACTTGTACAAGAATGTTAACAGCAGCATTATTAATAATAGCCAAAAAGTGGAAACATCCCAAATGCCCATGGACTGCTGAACGGATAAAGAAAAAGTGGTTTATCCATGCAATGGACTATCATTCGGCAATGAAAAGGAATGAGGTACTGATACATGCTACCACATGGATGAAAGTTGAAAACATTATGCTAAATGAAAGAAGCCAGTCACAAAGGACCACATATTATATGATTCCATTTATATGAAATGTCCAGAATAGGCAAATCTACAGAGACAGAAAGTAGATTAATAGTTGCCAGGGGCTGGGGTGGAAGGTGGGAGCAGGGAGTGGGGTGGTGGGAAGATTAAGTTGGGGTGGGGAGGGGAGGGTGATGGCTAAAGGGTATGGATTTCCTTGGGGAGAAATAAAACTCTAAAATTGATTGTGGTGATGGTTGCATATATATCTACAAAGATAACTAAAACCCATTGAATTGTACACTTCAGGTGGCTGAATTGTATGGTAAATGAATCATACCTCAATAAAACTGTTTAAAAAATTCTATGACTAAAAATAAATTTTCTAATGTGAAAGAGCAAGTAACTCCCTCCATTTCTTGAGATTGTTCCTAATATTGGACTTTTGACTTTTTCTCCTAGAAAAGTAAAAAAGATCTTAACTTCTACTTTACCAGGAATTTTTATTCATTTTTAATAGTTTCTGGTGCTCATGTCAATCTAATAAAAGGATATAATGGTTCCACTCTACATTAATGCTCACTAACCTTAAATGGACCTTTGCATTCCTACTTTTTCTTTCTCATTCTCCAGGAAACCTTCTCTAAGCTGTCTTTACTTCCTTCGAACCCTTTACTCCAACATTATGGGAAAAAGAAAAGCCATCAGTTGGAATGCCTCATCTCCCATTATCTATCATGTCGACCTACCTACATCTGTTCCTGTCCTATTTTTGTTTCTTCTGACCCCAAAATATCCCTTCTTCTGTGCTTTGGAACCCATCCTTTGCCACTTTCTTAGGACCCCAACACACAATAACCTTTTCTTACTCCACAGAGGTTTCACTGTCCATTCTGCTGCACTGACATTCAGGCTGGTCCCTGGAGTCACTGAAGTTTATGATGCTTGCCTTAAATTAATCGTGTGGTGTATATCCTTCATACTTTCTACACTTATAGAATATAAACTTATTTACCATATTTAAAGCTCTTAATATTCTTTTTTATAAAATAAAAGGGATCACAGAGTTAAGATGTTCTTTTTAGTAGCTATATGGTATTCCATTATATGAATGAGCTATAACTTATTCAAGTATTCCTTGATAGGCATTTGGATTGTCTAGAGCCCCCTGGTAAATAATTTTGCAATATACAACTTTGTAAGTAAATCCATATGTCTGGTGCTTTTGTTTCTTTGGGCTCAATTCATAGTCGTATACTGCTAGGTCATAGCTTATGTCAATTTACGTTTCAATGGGTACAGACATGTTTTAACAATTCCTAGAAAGTTTCAGCAATTCATCTCCCAACAATATATAAGGGTATCCTTCCCCCTAGCTCTGGCCTATATTGAATGCTATCAATATATTTTAAACTCTGATATCAAATATTTTAAACTCTGATCCATTTAATGGGCCAAAACAAAAGGTCATTTCATTGTTACTTGCATTTCTTGAGTACTAGAGAAGTTAAAAACATAGACCTCTGGCAAGATAATATCTCAAAATGTTAGTTTACATGGTTTCCGTGTTCTCTCCCTGGTACCTTTGAACTCTGATGGTTATTTTTCTATCACCCCAGCCCCAAGCCCACTCTAAGCTGCAACAGAGACTCAAAGAAGCCTCAGGCCCAAGTGTAGAACAGGAAGACTTTAATGCGTTTGCTCTCCCAAAGGCTAGATAGGACTCCGGCTTGAAGATGGAAATTGGAGGCAGAAGACCCATCCTAACTAGGGGCAGAGAAAGGGATGGGAAGGATTCCAGGTCACAAAGTAGGAAGGAGAAATATCTTCTGCTCAGAGGACCAGGAAGCAGAGCAGCAGGAAATCACTGCCAGGTAGCTTTTCAGCGTTCACTTTCAACGACTCACTCCCCAGGTACTGACAGCCCTCCACCCAAGAGTCCTGGACTCTCTGAACATAGGATAAGGAATTTTAACATCTTGAAAGGTGATGGGGTGGAAGGTGGGGTGATGGAGAAAAGAAATCAGGGTGGAGGAGGAAGAACTTAAAGGAAAACCTTAGTTCCCTGACCAAAGCAAAACCAAACAGAACTGGGAGTTTCCCTAAAAGCCTATTAGCACCGTACACGTTGCCACTGTTATCTATTTATTTATTGTCCATTTGCATTTTATCGTCTCTGAATTGCCAATCCATATCCTTTTCAACTGGACTTTTCTAAAAATGTCATTTTATAAAACTTCTTTGTAGAGTACAAACACTTTTTCTGTGAAATGTAGTGCAAATATATTTCCTTTTTGGTAACCACTGAACTTTTGATTTTGCTCATGGTATCCTGTCAACAGAAATTTGGGGTTTTGTTTTTAATGTTGTCAGATCAATATTTTTCTTTATTTTTTCTGGAATTTCTATCTTGCTTAAGAAAGTCACTCCAATTTCAAGATTATATAACTGTTTTTCTGCATTTTCTTTTTATAGTGCATGTTATAAAGATGTTATTTTATGCAGTTAGATTTTTAATCCAGCTGGAATTTCAGTCTTTATACTATAGCATAACCCAGGTAATGATCTGATTTTATTGCCTGGGTTCAAATCCTGACTCCACCACTTCTTAGCTGTGTGACTTTGAACCAGTTACTAAACCTCCCTATGTTTCATTTCTTTCATCTACAAATGGGGATAAAAACAGTTTTGATGTCAAAAGGCTGTATTGAGGATTGAGTTAATACATGAAAAGACCTTAGAATAGTATCTGGCACACAGTAAATGCTCACTAAGTGCTAGCTGCTAACTGACCCAGTGGAAAAATCCTGCCACCATTTTTTTTAACACCTTTATTGGAGTATAATTGCTTTACAATGGTGCACTGTTTCTGCTTTATAACAAATTGAATCAGTTATACATATACATATGTTCCCATATCTCTTCCCTCTTACATCTCCCTCCTTGCCACCCTCCCTATCCCACCCCTCCAGGCAGTCACAAAGCACCGAGCTGATCTCCCTGTGCTATGCAGCTGCTTCCCACTAGCTATCGATTTCACATTTGGTAGTGTATATATATGTCCATGCCACTCTCTCATTTCGTCCCAGCTTACCCTTCCCCCTCCCCGTGTGCTGCCATCATTTAAGCAATTTTTTAGTCAAAAAATGCCGCTTTTAGCAATATAAAGTCAGCATATATATTTAGATCTGTTCCAGATTCTCTTGTGTTCCACTGATCTATATATGAATACCATATTGTTGGGTTTTTTTTTTAACATCTTTATTGGAGTATAATTGCTTTACAATGGTGTGTTAGTTTCTGCTTTATAACAAAGTGAATCAGTTATACATATATATATGTCCCCATACCTCCTCCTGCTTGCAGCTCCCTCCCTCCGACCCTCCCTATCCCACCCCTCCAGGCGGTCACAAAGCACAGAGCTGATCTCCCTGTGATATGCGGCTGCTTCCCACTAGCTATCTATTTTACATTTGGTAGTGTATATGTCCATGCCACTCTCTCAGTTTGTCACAGCTTACCCTTCCCCCTCCCCATATCCTCAAGTCCATTCTCTGGTAGGTCTGTGTCTTTCTTCCCGTCTTACCCCTAGGTTCTTCGTGACATTTTTTTTCTTATATTCCATATATATGTGTTAGCATACGGTATTTGTCTTTCTCTGTCTGACTTACTTCACTCTGTATGACAGACTCCAGGTCTATCCACCTCACTACAAATAACTCAATTTCATTTCTTTGTATGGCTGAATAATATTCCATTGTATATATGTGCCACATCTTCTTTATCCATTCATACATTGATGGACACTTAGGCTGCTTCCATGTCCTGGCTATTGTAAATAGAGCTGCAATGAACATTTTGGTACATGACTCTTTTTGAATTATGGTTTTCTCAGGGTATATGCCCAGTGGTGGGATTGCTGGGTCGTATGGTAGTTTTTTTTAGTTTTTTAAGGAACCTCCATACTGTTCTCCATAGTGGCTATATCAATTTACATTCCCACCAACCGTGCAAGAGGGTTCCCTTTTCTCCACACCCTCTCCAGCATTTATTGTTTGTAGATTTTTTGATGATGGCTATTCTGACTAGTGTGAGGTGTACCTCACTGTAGTTTTGATTTGCATTTCTCTAATGATTAGTGATGTTGAGCATTCTTCCATGTGTTTCTTGGCCATCCATATGTCTTCTTTGGAGAAATGTCTATTTAGGTCTTCTGCCCATTTTTGGATTGGGTTGTTTGTTTTTCTGATATTGAGCTGCATGAGCTGCTTGTAAATTTTGGAGATTAATCCTTTGTCAGTTGCCTCATTTGAAAATATTTTCTCCCATTCTGAGGGTTGTCTTTTCGTCTTGTTTATGTTTTCCTTTGCTGTGCAAAACCTTTTAAGTTTCATTAGGTCCCATTTGTTTATTTTTGTTTTTATTTCCATTTTCTAGGAGGTGGGTCAGAAAGGATCTTGCTGTGATTTATGTCACAGAGTGTTCTGCCTATGTTTTCCTCTCAAGAGTTTTATAGTCTCTGGCCTTACATTTAGGTCTTTAATCCATTTTGAGTTTATTTTTGTGTATGGTGTTAGGGAGTGTTCTAATTTCATTCTTTCACTTGCAGTCCAGTTTTCCCAGCACCACTTACTGAAGAGGCTGTCTTTTCTCCATTGTATATTCTTGCCTCCTTTATCAAAAATAACATGACCATATGTGCGTGGGTTTATCTCTCAGCTTTCTATCCTGTTCCATTGATCTATATTTCTGTTTTTGTGCCAGTACCATACTGTCTTGATTACTGTAGCTTTGTCTGAAGTCACGGAGCCTGATTCCTCCAGCTCTATTTTTGTTTCTCAAGATTGCTTTGGCTATTTGGGGTCTTTTGTGTTTCTATACGAATTGTGAAATTTTTTGTTCTAGTTCTGTGAAAAGTGTCATTGGTAGTTTGATAGGGATTGCACTGAATCTGTAGATTGCTTTGGGTAGTATAGTCATTTTCACAAGGTTGATTCTTCCAATCCAAGAACATGGTATATCTCTCCGTCTCTTTGTATCATCTTTAATTTCTTTCATCAGTGTCTTACAGTTTTCAGCATACAGGTCTTTTGTCTCCTTCGGTAGGTTTATTCCTAGGTATTATATTCTTCTTGTTGCAGTGGTAAATGGGAGTGTTTCCTTAATTTCTATTTCAGATTTTTCATCATTAGTGTATAGGAATGCAAGAGATTTCTGTGCATTAATTCTGTATCCTGCTACTTTACCAAATTCATTGATTTGCTCTAGTAGTTTTCTGGTAGAGTCTTTAGGATTTTCTATGTAGAGTATCATGTCATCTGCAAACAGTGACAGCTTCACTTCTTTTCCGATATGGATTCCTTTTCTTTCTTTTTCTTCTCTGATTGCTGTGGCTAAAACTTCCAAAACTTTGTTGAATGGTAGTAGTGAGAGTGGGCAACCTTGTCTTGTTCCTCATCTTAGTGAAAATGGTTTCAGTTTTTCACCATTGAGGACGATGTTGGCTGTGGGTTCGTCATATATGGCCTTTATTATGTTGAGGTAAGTTCCCTCTATGCCTACTTTCTGCAGGGTTTTTATCATAAATGGGTGTTGAATTTTGTCGAAAGCTTTCTCTGCATCTATTGAGATGATCATATGGTTTTTCTCCTTCAATTTGTTAGTATGGTTTATCACGTTGATTGATTTGCATATATTGAAGAATCCTTGCATTCCTGGGATACACCCCACTAGATCATGGTGTATGATCTTTTTAATGTGCTGTTGGATTCTGTTTGCTAGTATTTTGTTGAGGATTTTTGCATCTATTTTCATCAGTGATATTGGCCTGTAGTTTTCTTTCTTTGTGACATCTTTGTCTGGTTTTGGTATCAGGGTGATGGTGGCCTCGTAGAATGAGTTTGGGAGTGTTCCTCCCTCTGCTGTATTTTGGAAGAGTTTGATAAGGATAGGTGTTAACTCTTTTCTAAATGTTTGATAGAATTTGCCTGTGAAGCCATCTCGTCCTGGGCTTTGTTTGCTGGAAGATTTTTAATCACAGTCTGAATTTCAGTGCTTGTGATTGGTCTGTTTATATTTTCTATTTCTTATTGTTTTATTATCGGCTTTACAACAAATTTTAAAATCTGGTGGGGCAAGTCCCTCTCCCTAATCTTCTTTTTCAAAACTTTCTTGGTGATTTTCCATAGTATTTATGTAAATAAACTTTAAAGTAATATTGTCCTAAAATATTCATCTCTACAAACTTAAAATTTTTTAAAAATAATTTTGGAAGGAAGAATAGAACTAAGATACCAGCTTCACCCTGTCTGGAAGGGAACTAGTACCAAACTAGTACAGAACTACTACCAAAAGTGGAGATGAAGTCTATCATGATTTCCTCGAAGGCACTCACAACTTTTGACATAGGATGCAAATTCCAGAAGTTGCTGGGGGGTAGGGGGGCGATCCCATTCATTCATTCATTCAAACAAATTCCACTATTTCGCTATGCATTGCTCCATTACGGAAATCCAAAAGCTTACACACCTGCAAGAGGACATACAGGCAAAACAAGTCACTTAGAGGCAACTGTCACACCAAATTGTCCTTAATCTGGAGAAATGCTAGCTTCTCCCAACACCCTACCCATTCGGAACAACACAAGGATTCGTATGTGTTTACTTTAAACTGTGTTTGGCATGTATGCTTTCTAGGATAAAATAGTTTATCTGGATTTGCAAAATCATTTCCTGTCGTTCCAAGATCAAGCACCATCTTGACTGTAAACATGTATTCTTCTGTCTGCCCGAGCAACTTAGAGGGCACCAATTCAGGTTTCCCTTCCGATCGTGACCAGGAAGAGGCCCAATAAATATTTCAAACATAAAAGGATTGTTATAACAAAGTGGTCTTAAAATCCTCCTGGGTTATCCGAACAGCTTTCCGTTTCATTTTGTTTTCACCTCTACCCCCCTCCTGAAACTGGAAGAGGATTTTTTCCTCGGGATGAAACAGAAGTTTATTCACAGAAGGGATGAGATTAGAAAAGAAAATGAACAACAAAAGCAACCAAAAATAGTGGGACTCTCATAAGTAAAGGTATAGATATGAAGGGGGAGATGTGAAGAAGCCGATCTGACCACAGGCCAGCCTTGGTAATCCCTGTTCAGGATGTACCTCTTGATAGCAAGCAATTCCTGCCTCAATGACAACTCCATGTATTTGTGTTATAAACACAAACCCATCAAAGCATGTATTACACACACCTTACTGTCACATGGCAAATGGTGCCTGGCTTCCAAGATAAGCTTTATGGAGAGTGAAGAGGAAGGGACAAGAGAAAAAGGTGAGAGGCCTAGGGAAAAACACTTCCCTTAATCCTTTGATGTCACCAAAGCAATCAGTGATGAAAGAAGCATCATTCTTACGCCCCTCCCCCATCCCTAGACAGAAACTAGAGGCTAAATATCATCCAAGATGGCTCTCCCTTAAGGAGATGACTTTCTATGGACCTCAAACCAAAACCCAAAGCAAAGGACAGTGGATGCATTGGCTGGTCATAGCTACAAGACATTTCTCCAACTTTATTTCTTCAAAGTTGCTCACAATGAGTGCCATTCTGAACTATTCTAAGAGACTTTATTCTCTTAATCTTCTGTAGATTAAAGAAGGGAAATGCTAACCCCCTTGAAATTGTTACAGAAGCCTGACAGCCCAAGGTAATTTATGAGATAAGGTTTAAATTTACAAAAAGTCTAAGTCGACAGTGGAGTATTTAGCTAAATTAGGGATAACAATATCTGGCCCAATAGAAACAAATCACAGCACAACAAAAGCATCTGGACAATTAATCAAGTCAAAGATACATATTATGTAATTATTTTAGGCTTAGTTCTGTGAAAAACACTGAGTGGAGGGGCTTAGGAAAGAGCCACACAATCTCTCTGCTCTAAGGACTGTCTTTCCTGTTAGAATAATACTTAGGCAATAAATTAAAGTAATATGAGGCAATATACGATTACACTTTTAAAACTATGCAGGAACCATACAGGCAAATAGACTTCCATCAGGGAGAAAATAGTTCTTTGGATTTAACTGCAATGAAATTATAATGTAGAACTCAAGCTACAGGGTCAGTTCTTTAAATTATAAATTATTTTAGTTAAAGTATGCTTCTTTACCTTAAAATACACCTTTGGGCTTTTTCCTCGTCCAAACTATTATGTAGTTGTTTGCAGAAGGATTTTTCTCTCTTTAGAGTTCTCAAGTTTATGTACATATTTAATATATTTAGCTTTATTCAACTATTTGAAAATAACCTAACCTGAAATAGCATAAATAATAAAATTGTATTCTCCCCCTTGAATAAAGTCAGTCTCAGCTTGAACTGTGAAGCCCCCCATTAAACCACTGAATAGTGTTTGATTACAATTCTAAATAAGAATAAATTAGGTATAGGAAATAATTTGGAAACAAAGCCAATTATTCATCATCATAACAGGTATTTTCCATAGTAAAAAATGGAAGGTCAACAGGCAATCATGCAGAAAATGAACTGAACAGTTGAAGATGACATGTCAGTAATATATACCCAACCCTCCCAAAAGCCACTGACAAAATCCTAAAGGAGGCTCACGTGATTCAGACCAGTTGTCCACACTGATCAAATTCTATAGACAGCTCTTTACAACAGGAGTCATTCAATAAATATTTATCAAATTGAACTGAATATTCAAGTCTCCACTTTAAGCAGTTATACCCTAAATCATGAGATGAATCAGAAAGCATGGGGAGGAGTGAATTTGAAATTCATTTAATAAGAGCTAAGGTTTAAAAGACAACCCTCAGAATGGGAGAAAACATTTGCAAATGAAGCAACTGACAAAGGATTAATCTCCAAAATTTACAAGCAGCTCATGCAGCTCAATAACAAAAAAACAAACAACCCCATCCAAAAATGGGCAGAAGACCTAAACAGACATTTCTCCAAAGAAGATATACAGAATGCCAACAAACACATGAAAGAATGCTCAACATCATTAATCATTAGAGAAATGCAAATCAAAACTACAATGAGATATCATCTCACACCAGTCAGAATGGTCATCATCAAAAAATCTATAAACAATAAATGCTGGAGAGGGTGTGGAGAAAAGGGGACACTCTTGCACTGCTGGTGGGAATGTGAAATGGTTCAGCCACTATGGAGAACAGTATGGAGGTTCCTTAAAGAACTACAAATAGAATTACCATATGACCCAGCAATCCCACTACTGGGCATATACCCTGAGAAAACCAAAATTCAAAACGAGTCATGTACCAAAATGTTCATTGCAGCTCTATTTACAATAGCCCGGAGATGGAAACAACCTAAGCGCCCATCATCGGATGAATGGATAAAGAAGATGTGGTACATATATACAATGGAATATTACTCAGCCTTAAAAAGAAATGAAATTGAGCTATTTGTAATGAGATGGATAGACCTAGAGTCTGTCATACAGAGTGAAGTAAGTCAGAAAGAAAAGGACAAATACCGTATGCTAACACATATATATGGAATTTAAGGGAAAAAAATGTCATGAAGAACCTAGGGGTAAGACAGGAATAAAGACGCAGACCTACTGGAGAACGGACTTGAGGATATGGGGAGGGGGAAGGGTGAGTTTTGATAGGGCGAGAGAGAGTCATGGACATATACACACTAACAAACGTAGTAAGGTAGATAGCTGGGGGGAAGCAGCCGCAAGGCACAGGGATATTGGCTCGGTGCTTTGTGACAGCCTGGAAGGGTGGGATGGGGAGAGTGGGAGGGAGGGAGACGCAAGAGGGAAGACATATGGGAACATATGTATATGTATAGCTGATTCACTTTGTTATAAAGCAGAAACTAACACACCATTGTAAAGCAATTATACCCCAATAAAGATGTTTAAAAAAAAAAAAAAGAGCTAAGGTTTATACAATACTTGATCATTCTGAACTTTCACTCAGAAATTGCCTCAGTTGCCCCTAAACAGAACCCTGTGATGTAGCTAAGAGGTTAATGTCAGCCTCACATTAGCAAAGAAGAAACTAAGACTCAGGCAGGTTAAATGACTGCTCACCTGAAGTCGCCCCACAAGCAAAGCAGCTTGCTGACACCAACACCCAAGCTGGCTGAGCTGCAAAAGCAGCCCTGCCTGTGCATATGTAACTCAGTTCATCAGAAGTGCGTACACATGAGATGTTTTTACTTTTTCAAATAACTGCCACCAACTACTCTGTGGACAACCTCCTTTGCCCTTTTCCAGCTGGTAAGTGCCTCCCGTAATCACATCTCAGGCCGATTCCCTAACTTCCCACCCCTTTTTGGTTAATCAACGTCTCATTTCAGTTAGCTCCCTTCCTTCCCAGAGCAGGCAGCCGACGGTGACTCTGGGCATGGAGTTGGCGCGGAGTGGGAGGGCATTCCGTGCACAGCGGTCCCCTTTCGTGGGCCAGCAGGGTTGCGGGTTCCTGGGACCTCGTGGAGGCCTCGGCAGGACCTGCCGAGGGGGGTTTCTGCCTGGGGGCCCCGGGCGGATGTCCCGGAGCCCGGTCTGATCTCGGTGGAGGGTGCCACTGTGGGCCAGGAAACGCGCCTCTCCCACTTGGCTTCTGCGACGCCCAGCAAGCCGGCAGCCTGCGCTCCTCGGCCTCCAGCTCTGGACCCCGCGGCCCTCGTCCGGGATGGAGCCTCCTCCGCACCCCTAGCCTCCCGGTCACCCCTTCCCTCCCCTTCTCCCTGGGCTCTTGCACGCGCTTCCAGGCGGGGCAGAAGATGCCAGTCTCCCCTACTTTCAGACTCCCACGAAATTCAGATCGAGATCTTTTGGAGACGCACTCTCCCCCCAGGGTTTGGGAAGAAGAAACAGCGAAGGAGCACGCCCAACCCCTCCACTGGTCCTCTTTCCCATTTCGCACCGTGCAAGACCCCGGACACCTCCTGGCTGAGTCCCTATACCCGCCCTGGAAGCAACTTTGTCTGCATTACTTCTGAACTCACTAGTACTGATCTTTATCTCCTGTACCCCAGCGCTACCAGGTAACTTCTGAAGGTAGAAAAAGATCTCAGGAAATGTCCCCATACCGACAATATGCTAGTGTGTGTGGACGTGGACGTTGGCTTGAAGTAGAGGTGTTTACCTTTCCCCATTTATCGCTTTAGCTTTGATTCTAGGCTTCACCACGTGCCTTGCACAAAACAGGCTCTCAACAAATTGTTATTTTTTTCCTAATGTATGTGACTCTCATCTAGATGAGTTTTGTAAAACCTGCTTTTAAAGAACTTGACATAATTGCATTCATTTTTTTATACTCTACATTTTTATACCTTTCACTGTGGATGTGAAGTGGCCTTTATAATAGTGAATAAACTTTTGTGACTCTTTAAGTTAAAAATAATTGCATCAGGTGTTATTAAAGTTAGTATAATGTAAACGACAAGTTCCAGGATATGTATACAGTGTTACTCAAATGACAAAGTTACAAGAGCTATTAAAACTTCACTGCAATCACAGTACTGTAAACTTTCACTCCCATAGCCCTTCCTGTGTGTCAGGCTCTGTTCTAAATGTTTTAGGAATGCGAACTCAGTTTTAAGTGTTAAATCACATAGTCATTTAGAATCTTTGGGGATAGACAACCTTAGATCTCCATTTTACAGATGAGAAAACAGAGGCTAAGGTCTCATGGCTAGAAAGAGAACAAGATTTGACTCCAGGGTTTGTACCTCTTAACCACTACACAGTATTGTCTCTCTGACTTTATACTTCTGGAAAATAAAAAAACAACTTCTTACTCGGATTTCTGTCAGCTCTAGTCATAGAACTGCTAGCATTTATGAAAGCTTTACACTTTTACAAAACCACTGCATAAGAGCTTTAAGAGCATCATGTCACTTAACCTCAAATTCTGCTACCCCCAAGCCCACCCACAAGCCAGATGCAACCCCATTTTACAAATGTGAAAACTGCATCTCCAAGATGTTACATTCCTTGGCTAAGGTCAAAACATTAGTAAATGTCAAAGCCAGGCCACAAACCCAGGTTGGCCTGACACCAGAGTCTGTGCTCTAAACCACAACACTTTGGGTCCTATTCAAAGTGAACTAAATTAGGTTTAAACCCAACCCAACATCCAGCCACCTGGAACAATCACCTATGTTATTATCAAGTCAGAGGTTGCAAATGGATGACTTCTGGGTTCCAGGCCCTCTGGTGAAGCGTGTAAGATCCAACAGCTCAGAGCGCATGCTGCACGTGCACAGGACCCTCAGATGGAGCTGAACGGTGACAGCTCCCTTGAATCATGCAAGCAAGTGCTCAGGCCCCACCCAGTCCACTTCACCCAACTCTGCCAGCTTCCTGGCACCTGCAGGCACTTGAGTTCCCAATCCCTAATCTAGAGATGCTCAGGCCAGTGCTGGGTCTCATATGACCATTGCAAACTGGTGCGGAATATGAAATAAATTCTTACAAATTGAGCATAGTTTTCTACCATATAAAGCAGACATTTGGAGTGAGGAAGTTCCAATTTTTATGCCCCCTTGTCATTAGGCCAACTCTATTTCACAATCCCACATCAAGGGTCTAAGAGATGGCTCTTGGCAACAGATGGGTGGCACTAACTCTGTTCTCTCGGGAAAATGATTCTCCTAACATAGGGCTAAAGTCAACCTCCATTTGCACGTGTGGTCTCCGCAGTCTTATGTCTCTCTCTGTAGATTGTCATCATACAGCTACATAATCCTTCCAAGCCTTCTCTTTTCCTCAGGACCTGGAGGGTAAGGATAGGCTGTATTGTCAGCATGATTCATGTGTTAACATGGGGAGGTGCTCATCTGAAAAGAGAAACTTGGCTTCCAGGAGCTCCAGATAAGACATAGGATGTGCTGAGCAAAGGCAAAAGAGGGAGAAGGGACACCTAGTCTCTGCAAACAGAGATCCGCTGAACATGATAAGGCTGGACGGACAGGGGATTTCTACACGAACGCTGGCTATCTGAACACCATGTGGCTGTCAGAAACATATTTGGGAGCAAGGAAAAGAATAATACGATTCCTCATCCTGACACATTTTGGAAACTAGCCAACAGTCTCATCACTGAGATATCTTTCTTTTTTCGACACCAGGAAGATTAACAGAAGAGTCTGACATTTTATTTCTCTAGGCTATAAATCTGTATACGGATAGATTCTTCCTTTCTGGGTACAGAATACTTAGAATTCAAGTTATTACTGACTTAACAACAACAACAAAAGACTTATTTGTTTAGATAACAAACATCCAAGTGGTTCTGGCTGTAAGTGCAGCTGGATTCAGATACTCATATGGTGTCATCAGGAATTAGTATCCATCCCTGGCTCTGCTTTCCTTTATGTTGGATTTCTTCTCTGGCAGGCTCCCCTCCTGTGGTAGCAGGATGACTTCCAGAAGCTCTGGGCATATGTGCTGCCAGTTTAGCAATCCCACGGATTTGAGCAAGAGGCTCAGGCTTGCCTCTGTCTGATCTGGCATTGGTCAAGGGCCAGCCCCAGAATTAGCTACTGTGACCGGAGGGATGTGGTGTTATTGGTTGAAACTGAGTTCCCACCAGAGCCAGGAGGTAGTGCCCTCTCCAACCAAACCATAAGATCAGGGTCAGGGAGATGTGATTTTCCCGCAGAAAGAGATGGACCCTGTGGAGACGAAGGGCACTGGGCAGGCAGACCACAGATGGCCTCGATAGTATTCTTCACTCAGAGCTTGGGGAGGCTTCATTAATTCATTTTCCCCCTGGTCCTTTTTTCAGTAGTGCGTTCCTTAGCTTCTCAGTTGAACCCACAAATAAACCAGAAAAG
Organism: Phocoena sinus; assembly: GCF_008692025.1. NCBI lineage: Eukaryota > Metazoa > Chordata > Mammalia > Artiodactyla > Phocoenidae > Phocoena > Phocoena sinus. The sequence continues at coordinate 75,824,980 of NC_045767.1, forward strand.
TAAAAATTATTATTTTCATTAGATTGCTCCACCAAATACAATAAAACAGGAGCCAGTATATCAACAAAGGAACTCTTTTCATGAGATTTCCTGGCTAGTCTTACAGACCCAGTAGTTATCTCCAGGTAATAATAAGCATCAAAACGTTATGCACCCAAACTCCCACGTATTAATTCTGAGGCTCCACATTACTGGTATAGAGCCAACTCTTAATTATTAAATGCATGGAATATGAGAAACCATGGATAAAACCCTAAGGCTTGCTTTAGCCAACAGATTCAGTCTCTTTCCCAGATAAACCTTCCCCCCAGCTGCAGGGAGCAACTGCGCTAATTTGACTTTCACATCTGGTGGAACTACTCCCACACATACCTAGATAGGTCATACACTCCTCTACACACTTCACAGAGTCTGATTAATTCCTATCAACTTACCCCAAATGCAAAAGGGGAGCATTTTATCATTTTGGCAAAAAGACTCAATTAACCGAGACTCAAAAAGCCAATGGTGAAAATCAAGTCCAAAAGGTGACATTTTAAACTGAATTCCTTCCTGCCCTACCCCCATCTCCAAGTTGGCCAACGTTCTCAACCCTCTTTCCTCCCATCCTCATAACAAAAAAAATCACTTCTTTCTCCTCTGTCTTTAATTATTCGCTAAGTTTCTGTAACCACCGAAGCATAAACAGATCACCGGGGACAGGCTGTAGACAAGAAATGGCAAAGGTAGAAGATAGAACCTTGAAGGCAGGAGGAAGAAGAGAAGCCAGCTGGTCAGAGATGCTGGATGGGCCGTGGAGGGGATTTTCTGAATGGAGGGCAACTCAGAAGGGGCTGCCTGTGGCATCCCACTTAGTGGTCAATTTCATGAAATTCTCACCCCATTCACTCCAACTGCCAGATAACCTCGTTGTAATCTTCAGAAGCCTTCTCCATACTCTGTTTCAGAAATCTCTTGCATGTTGAACCCAGTCTGATTGCTAACAAACTTTCCATTCCTTTTTGAAAAAATTAATTAATTTATTTTTGGCTGTGTTGGGTCTTCACTGCTGCGCGCAGGCTTCCTCTAGTTGCGGTGAGCGGGGGCTACCCTTCATTGCGGTGCGCGGGTTTCTCATTGTCGTGGCTTCTCTTGTTGAGGAGCACGGGCTCTAGGCGCACAGGCTTCAGTAGTTGTGGCACGTGGGCTCAGTAGTTGTGGCGTGCAGGCTCTAGAGCTCAGGCTCAGCAGTTGTGGCTCACAGGGCTTAGTTGCTCCGCAGCATGTGGGATCTTCCCGGGCCAGGGCTCGAACGCGTGTCCCCTGCCTTGGCAGGTGGACCCTTAACCACTGCGCCACCAGGGAAGCCCCCAAACTGTCCACTCTTGATGTTGATTTGTGCTGCTGCCTCAGCTCCCTGCTAACATTGACTCAGGCCTCCTGTGGGCCAGGCACAATGTCAAATGCTGGGCGTGAATTATTTGATTCAGTCCTCACAATACTTCCACAGAATGAGATATTCTTGTTATCCCCACTTTCCAGATGAGGAAATTTGGCTTAACTTGCCCAAGGTTAACCTATTAGTAAGTGGCAGAGCAGTGACATGACACGAAAATGCAGAGAAGAAAGAAGGGACCTAGAAAATCCACATATTGCCTAATCTGTTGTTCCACGATCAGACTATGTTTATGTTTTTAAGTAAAGCTATGATCCTCTTTTTAGAACGCCCACTAAGCAAACACTTGATATAAAAATTGTATAGACTGTATTCATTGATGTAAGGCATGTTAAAACGTGAGGAATAATTAAAACTACAGGGCGGATTGGATGAAGGTGGTCAAAAGGTACAAACTTCCAGTTATAAGTAAATACTAGGGATGTACAATGTGGTTAACATAATATATATATATTATAATGTACAACATGGTTAATATAATTAATACTGCTATATATTATATACTGCTCTTAGCAGAAAATCCTAAGAGTTCTCATCATGAGGAAAAAATTGTTTTTCTTATTCTTTTATTTTGTATCTATATGAGATAATGGATATTCACTAAACTTGTAGCAATTATTTCATGATGTATGTAACTCAAATCATTATGCTGTACATCTTAAACTTATACAGTGCTGTATGTCAATTATATCTCAATAAAACTGGAAGAAAAAATAACTTTAATTCAAATTTTATATAATCTATTCTTTGACCCAGCAATCCCACTTGTAGGAGATAACACTTCAGACAGAAAAGCAAAAGGACATAAAGATATATGTACAGAGGTATTTATTAAGCATTGAAATAACGAAGAAGAAATAAATTGGAAAGGCTGACTAAGCTATGGTCCCTCCATGGCACAGTGCCTGCAAATGTGAGCGGTAGAGTGAGCTGTGTGGGTGACAGAGCCGAACTGACTGAGCTGGGGTCCTGGAGGCACTAATGTTTATGATCCTGGGCAAATCACTCAGCCTCTCAAGGCCTCAGGCTCCTCCCTCTGTTACATGGGAATGAGAAAAGTGGTTACCTCAGAGGTTGTTGTGAGCATTAAAGTTAGTTAATACTTGGAAATGCTTAGAAGAATAAATAGCACATAACAAACTTTGTTAAATGTCAACTATTTTGTAACCATTTTTAAAAAAGAAAAATTCTAAGTGCTAATGTAGAGAATCAAGTAAAAAACAGCAAACTGCATCCCATTCTGTTTAAGAAAGAAGGGGTGTGTGTGTGTGTATAATTACACAGTTAAGAAATGAGAGGAATGTACACCTTGTTTCTTCACAATGTTACCTCAGGGACATGAAATGAGAGAGCTGAAGAAGATACTCTTCTTATATAATTTGTTGAAGTGGTAAGATTATGAATGATTTTTTTTTCTTTATCATCTTTAAATATTTTTCAAAGAAATAAAACGTTACTGTTACTTCAATCTCATGCTCCATTGGAAAGGGACCTTCTCCTTTCCTAGGAACCCCTACAAAACAGACGCTAAGGCTCCTGGTTCTCTAAAGGGTCTGAGGAGCTAGAAAGAAGGGCTCCAGAGCGGTTTGTCAACATGTCACAAAGCCCAGGAAAAGTCATGCATTCGCTGGTAAGAAGGCAGCTTAGCATACCTTAAGCATCGTTTGTCTCTTCTCCTGCCCCAGATTACATTAATTCAGCGCGATCACACGGATTACATCAGGCTGGTGAGGCATTCAGAGGGGTAGTTTTATTTTTTACAAATCACGATTAATTATAGAAAGAAAAACAACTTGGCTTAATAAACGTTGCTAGTCATACAAGGTCTTTCAAAACAGAATTCAGTGGATTAAAAGATGGAAGACCAACAGGCAACAGACCTGCGCTGTCTGCTACCGTTTTTAAGACATTTCAAAAACCTCTAGGACATTTCCTTTACCGAAGCAAATGAAAGCATTCTCTCTTGGCTGTTCCTGACGGATACTAAGAACTCCTTCAAGGCTTCGAGTCAGGCAGCAGTTTTTGCCAGTTAACTATGTGATGGTCTCCAGGTCCAGTGTAACCTTGCCCTAATCTCTCACTTATTTCCACCAGATAGGGAGTAGTCAATAATACACTTCAGCTGAACTGTCCCTCTCTCCGAAGTTACCTATGGCCCCTCTCTCCGCTGTGGCCATGGCCTCAGCCTCTGCCGGTGAAGCCCAGCATGTCTGAATGTTTAGTCATCACTTCAGAGCCACTCTTCCAGGAAAAGCCTATTGTTCCTGCACTTCCTGATCACTTACTTCCTGTCATTTTTTTTCCAAAAGGGAAAGAATAAAGACCCTTCTAAAATCACAGAAGATTCTGCTCAACTTCACAACTGCAGTTTATTGGATTATAATTATTTACTTGATTTGGAGGCATCTAAATATGCCAGTACTAGCCTACCCTACTCAATAGTGTCCCTGAGCCATGGGCAACTTCCACATGAGTCCCTAGTACAAGCGTAGTCACCTTTTCACTCACAAGTCCATGTGGCTTGCAAATTATTTTGCTCCAAGACATCAAAGACAGCTTGTAAGAGTCTCCAGCTTATCAATACTGCCCCATGACCCATTTGATGAAGAAGATAATCAGGTACAGAAAGGGTCAACCTCTCCCCTGGCTGGAGAGGAGGTGGCAGGCACATGAAAACCTGGAAATGCCTCCCCTCCCCTCTGCTCCTGCCCTTCCCTGACTCACACAAAGATAATAACTGGGTCAGAAAACTGAGCTTACTGCCTAGACAGACTGAGTCATTGGGAGGGGGAAAACAAAGAGGTGAGGGCTCAGGAAACCAAGAACCTGGGTTTGAATCCTGGCATGCATACACACACACACACACACACACACAAATGCACACATACATGTACATACACACATGTATACACATACACACACTTGTTTAAGGGCTTGCTGTGTGCCAGGCACTGTGCTATTTATATACACCACCTCAATTAATTTTGACACCCCTCCATAGGGTAGGTACTTTTATTCTCCCAATTTTACATATAAATACACTTGTCCAAGTTCACACAGCTAGTAAGGTAGTTCACTCACGCTAGTCTGACAGCAAAGTTGCACCATTAACCCCTCTATTTGCTGTGTGATTTCTGTGAGTCACCTAACCATGCTGAACCTCAGTGCCCTCATCTGTAAAATGGGAATCATAAAGCCTATAAAATCTGCTTCCATATTGTATTGAGAATTAAATGAATTTATGTATATAAAGTATTCACCACACACAAAGGTTCATTTCTCCTCCTTATCTCAGCTTCAGTTTGCTTCTAGGTAAAATGCTTGTATCACCAGGTTATTGTAAGAATTGAATGAGGAAATATGTGAAAATGCTTTGGAAACGATAATTTGCTACATAAAATTAGTAATCATTATTCTTAGATATATTTTAAACTAAGATACTTGACCAGGTAGTCTAAACTAACCATAGAGTTTGCCAATTATCAGATTGGCAAAGATCCAAATGTTTGATACTACACGTGTTAGGGAGGTAAGGGGCCTGAGCAAACTTATGGGTGTATAAGTTGTCACATCCTCTCAGGAGACAAACTGGCCAACATTTGTCAAAATTAAAAATGTAAATAAATATTATTTGATCTAGCTTATCCAACTGCATCAGTGTGATAATATAAAAGGCTATTTATTATAGCATCATCTGTAAAAAGTGGGCAGAAGAAAACTCGAAACAATCTAAGTGTCCTCCACTTTTGGGCTGAAACATAATGCAAGCTGCAAATGTGAGCCACATATGTTAATTTAAAATTTTCTAGTTGTTACAAAGAAAGTAAAAAGAAACGGGTAAAATGCACTTAAGAATATCCAAAATATTATCACTTCAACATGCAATCAATACAAAAATTATTTATGAGATATTTTTCATGCTCTCTTTCATACGTCTTTAAAATCTGGTGTGTGTTTTACACTTACAGCGCATCTCAGTTTGGACTAGCTACATTTTGTGTGTTCAGTGCAGCTATATACGCATCGGCACATACGGCAGGGTGTCCTTACTGGACATCGCAGGTCCTCAAAAAACTGATAACAGCACAAGAAACTGATAACAACAACAGTTACCTCTGGAAAGAAAACCTCTCTGGGGATGGGGGTAAAAGGGAGAATTAATTTTCACTCTATACCTTTTCACGTTCTCTTAATTTCATGCCTTGTGCATGCATTGCCTTTTCAGAATAAAAAGAGTAAACTAATTTTTACGGCAACTCTTTACAGTAACTTCTTAATCACCTTGGTATACAAATAGAGACAGATGATTCATACAACATGAAGACAATTATCGGCGATGAATGACTCTCCTATTCCCTTTACTCCTGTCATCGTTTAGTAATTTAAAGGATTTAAAGGATCTGTCAGAGAGGTGACAGTAGAGCCACGGCTTGCCACCAGGAGAATGGTGTCAGGCTGGGGAAACATTTCTAAAGTATGGAAATCAGTCAAATTAGAAAGGCGAGGGGGTTGTAACTAAGTTATAGCCAAGTTAAGTGGAATTCACAATGATCCTACCTGGTGGGGATTCTCTCAAACATTCCCACCGTGAGCTCAGAGAAGCCTCACGGCAGGTCACAGAACAGGAAATGGCGGGGTGCACATGAAGGCAAAGACAGGAAGAGGGAACAGGAAGGACAGGTGAAGAAAGATGAGGTTTCCATAAACAGGAAACAACCATATGGCCTCTTTACCTCTTAAATTTTATGTGGAGACAAGCAGAGAACCCCACTCCCAACCAGGAGACAGGACCTGCCTTCTCCCATCTGGATTAATCCTGGTAAATATTCAACTAGACTCAAGTGAAGTAAATAATCTTCCTCCGATTCCTTCACAGTGGGGTAACGTGGGGTTCCTGAGGGAGAAAAAGAGCAAGGTGGATTGGTTGGTTGAAGGGAAGGGGACAATGAATGTGCCATGGAGATTTTATGGAAGTCAGGGGGACATGGGATCCAGGAGAGCAGTACCAAGAAAACAGTTACGGCTGTGCACAAAGATTTACCCACCAGGACATTTATCAAAGCATCGTTCATGATCCGGAAACACTGAAGACAGCCTCAGTGTTTTCATTTGGGGATTATTTGTGATATAAATCAGGGGAAAAGAAAATTATAAAACAATAGGACACTATAATTCCACTCTTAAAAATAATTATACATACACATATATATACACCTACACGCACATGTGACCGGACTGGACGTGTATTTATTAAAATAAAAAGGGAAAAGGTGGGACTCTGGATATTAATTTTTCCTTTTAGCTCACCTGTATTTTCCAGATTTTTCAACAACGAGCACACGTTCATTAGCAATAATATAGAGTGGAGTCAAAAATGTATCTCACAACCATTGGATACACAGAGAAGAGGTAACTTCCTTATTTGATCTGTAACTAACCCATTCTTCTTTACAATAACCACTTATTAGAGGGAAAACATTACCTTTTCATCCTTTCTACTTTAAAACATAGTTCAATTCAGTACATTAAATAGCCCCTCTAATATATTCATTATCCAGTATGGTAGTCACTAGCCACTTGTGGCTATCTAATTTTAAATGTTAATTAGTTCATATTTAAAATTCAGTTCTCCACACAGCTGTATGATTCGATTTCCCTTTGAATTCTTTAAAATAATTCTCAAAAAACTACAAAACAAAGTTTATTTTCACTGCCCTTTACTCAGAAATATTTTAGCTCTCTTCCTAGATATCCTTAGAGATAAAATAATTAAAAGTTGATTTTTATCTTGAATGTGTTGATTTAAAAAATGTAAAAGTACACATACAAAAGAATAAAGACTCAAAGATTATATACAAATAACTTTATGTTAGGGTGTAAGGATTATGAGTGGTACTGTTTCCTATTTCAATAAATTCTCCTTTTATATTGTTAAATTGTTTTTTTACAATAAAAATAATGGCTAAAAATGAAAAATAATTCATTGCCTCAGAGTCACTAGCCACATCTTAAGTGTTTAATAGCCACACGTGGCTCATAGCTACCATATAGGACATTTAGAACAGCCACAGCATTGCAGAATGTTCCATTAGACAGTACCACTCCAGATAATGCTCAGTCTCAGATTTCTGAGCCATTCACCTCCTCCCTGGCTGATAGGGACTGGGTGAGGTCTGGAGGGGGTCTGCATGTGTGGAGAAAGGGATGTGACTTCCCCTCCCCCAGGAGCCAGGTGGCCTGGTGCTGGTCTTCAGTGAGTTCAGGCTACGTCAACTTTGGGGTCCCTCGGCAGCCTTCGGGTTCCCATACAAACATCCCTCCCTCAAATTCCTGGCTTCGGGGCCTTACAGAGGCCAAGTCTCTATTCCTTCCACTGACGTGGTCCTCCAGTCCATAAGCAGGCCTGAGAGGGGTCAAGAGGAGGCCTGCCAACCTCCCACAGCTGACCACCTTCTGAGACCTACTCTGCAGCCTAGGCCCACCAGATTCTCTAGATTGCCTGCCACTCCAGCCTTAGCACCTCAAGAAACTGGGAACCCTATTCCACCAGAAGCCTCCCTCAGATATCAGGTCCGAAGGCCGCCCGGTTTTTCCAGAGTCTGATGCACTGAGGGCCTCTCTCAGGAGACTACAATTGTCCCAGGCTTTGCCCACAAAGCAGGGCAGGGCCCAGCCCTCAGACTCCCTGAAACTACTCTGGCTGCATTTAACACAAATCCTCCGTCAGAAGTTTCAACCCAGAGCAGAGTGGACAGGTTCCTGCTTCTCCTCTCTCTCCCTTTTCTCTCTTGCCCACTTCTCTTCTTCCCATTGCTGCTTGGGGTAGAAAGGAGTGGGATATTCATTTACTACCCAGTGTTATATAGCAGAGTTACTAACCAGGCTTTCTCATCCCTAGTCAAAAAAGCAGGGCCTTTTCCTTTGTGTATTTTAGGGGGAAATGAAGGAATTTAGAAAAGCCCTCCTCAAAACAACGGCTCTCTGTAGGCAGAATGCAATTTTATTTGCCATGTCAGGAGGGATTGTTACTTGCACCTTTGTCTTTGCACTTTATACATAAGATTTCTAATCTCCACACCCTCCCCTCGTGTTTTCCCACCCCACCCACCCAGGCAGATGAATGCCCTGCCTGTCCCACCAGGGTCAAGGTCATTTCTTCAGAAAGATGAATACTAAAAAGCACACGAAGAAGTTCCAAATCATCATACCAGCTACGATGAGGAGGAAAAATGTTCATTAAAATGTTTTATTATGATTGTTGGCTTTGACTAATCAGAAACTGTCTTTAGAGAGGAGGTAATTACCAAGGTCACATTTTTGGATGTAATATGGGAGAGGTCAAAGATGCTTAAAAAAAAAGGATATTAAAGACTTGACACCCCAAATCTTCACCACATTACTAGCTCTGTGACACTGAGTAAGTTGTTTTACCTCTCTTGGCCTCAGTTTCCTCATCCATAAAATGGAAATAATAATCATGCTATCATGCATTATTGTGAGAATTAAATGAGATTGCGTATGTAAAGCACGATGTCTACAACACAGTAGCCATTCAGGAAATATCCCATGATAATCCTACAACTAAAAAGAATAAAGAAAACAACATCAGCAGAGGAAATCTTATAACAAAGAGTAATAGAAATAGCCTAATTCCTGCTTTTTGGCCCAGGATTATGGTCTAAAATGGTGATAAGTGTAACCATTAAAGTAAACTTCAGATATCTCCAGAGAAGGGGAACTCACTACTTCCAAAGGCAACTTATGTTCTTCTTTTGAGTACTGATGGTTCTAATTCTCTTCCTTACATTATGTGTTACTTTCTCTCATTACAACTTTTCCCTCATTTATTCTTAAAAAAAATCCATGATAATTCAAATAACACAGGAGTTTGTAACATAAAGTATTATGAAAGTTTGCAAAGAAAGACGTTAAAGTTCTCCCACTACACTCCGCCAAATTCTACTCTCCAAAGTATCTCCTCTTGACAGTGGTTTTTGCATTCAGCGTACTCAGACGTTTTCTATGTGTACACAAATTTATATATGTGTGCATTTTTATATAAATGGGATAGTCTATACATACTTCTGCCACCAGCATTTTTTTTTTTTTTTTTTTTTATACTTTTTGCTGTGCTGGGTCTTTGTTGCTGCATGGGGGCTTTCTCTAGTTGCAGCGAGTAGGGGCTACTATTCGTTGTGGTGTGCAGTCTTCTCATTGCGGTGGCTTCTTTTATTGCGGAGCATGGGCTTTAGGCGCGCGGGCTTCAGTTGTGGCTCACGGGCTCTAGAGCACAGGCTCAGTAGTTGTAGCACACGGGCTTAGTTGCTCCATGGCATGTGGGATCTTCCCAGACCAGGGCTCAAACCCATGTCCCCCACATAGGCAGGCGGATTCTTAACCACTGCCCCACCAGGGAAGTCCTAGTGACATATTTTTTAAGGAAAAAAAAAAGTATCAGGGAAATAGTACCAAAATTCTAACCAGCACCTACTATGTGCCAGTCACCATACCAGGATTTTGTTTGCCAATTTTATTGAGATATAATTGACATACAGCACTATATAAGTTTAAGGTGTACAGCATAATTATTTAACTTACATACATCATGAAATGATTATCACAATAAGTTTAGTGAACATCCATCATCTCATGTAGATATGTAATTAAAAAAATAGAAAAGAAATTATTTTCCTTGTGATGAGAACTCTTAGGATTTACTTTCTTAATAACTTTCACATATAATGTACAGCAGTGTGAATTACCTTTATCATGTTGTCCATTACATCCTTAAATAAATGGAACCTAATTAAACTTAACAAGCTTTTGTGCAGCAAACGAAACCATAAAAAAGACAAAAAGACAACCCTCAGAATGGGAGAAGATATTTGTAAATGAAGCAACTGACAAAGGATTAATCTCCAAAATATACAAGCAGCACATGCAGCTCAATATCAGAAAAACAAACAAACCAATCAAAAAATGGGCGGAAGACCTAAATAGACATTTCTCCAAAGAAGACGTATAGATGGCCAATAAACACATGAAAAGATGCTCAACATCCCTAATTATTAGAGAAATGGAAATCAAAACCACAGTGAGGTATCACCTCACACCAGTCAGAATGGCCATCATCAAAAAATCTACAAACAATAAATGCTGGAGAGGGTATGGAGAAAAGGGAACCCTCTTACACTGTTGGTGGGAATGTAAATTGATACAGCCACTTTGGAGAAGAGTATGGAGGTTCCCTAAAAAACTAAAAGTAGAACTACCATATGACCCAGCAATTCCACTACTGGGCATATACCCTGAGAAAAACATAGTTCAAAGAGATACATGTACCCCATGTATTTACAGTAGCTAGGACATGGAAGCAACCTAAATGTCCATTGACAGATGAATGGATAAAGAAGATGTGGTACATACATACAATGGACTATTACTTAGCCATAAAAAGGAAAGAAATTAGGTCATTTGTAGTGATGTGGAGGAACCTAGAGTCTGTTATAGCAAGTGAAGCAAGTCAGAAAGAGAAAAACGAATATCGTATATTAACGCATATATATGGAATCTAGAAAAATGGTATTGATGAACCTATTTGTGGGGCAGGAAAAGAGATGCAGACGTAGAGAATGGATTTGTGGACACAGGAGGGGAAGGGGAGGGTGGGACAAATTGAGAGAGTAGCACTGACATGTATATACTACCATGTATAAAATACATAGCTAGTAGAGAGCTGCTGTATAGAACAGGTAGCTCAGCTTGGTGCTCTGTGATGACCTAGAGGGGTGGGATGGCGGGGTGGGAGGGAGACTCAAGAGTTAGGGGATATATGTATACATATAGCTGATTCACTTCACTGTACAGCAGAGACTAACACAACGTTGTAAAGCAATTATACTCCAATAAAAAAATAGAAAATATTTTTTCCTTGTGATGAGAACTCTTAGGATTTACTTTCTTAGTAACTTCCACGTATAATGTACAGCAGTGTTAATTAGTTTTATCATGTTGTCCATTATATCCTTAGTAATTATTCATCTTATAACTGGAAGTTTGTACTTTTTGACTACCTTCATCTAATTCCCCTCCCCACACCCCTGCAACTCTATGTTAATTCCTGGTACACAACATAGTGATACAATATTTCTATACATTTCAAAATTATTACCATGCTATATCTCGTTGTTTTTTTTGTTTGTTTGTTTTTTTTTTGCGGTGCGCGGGCCTCTCACTGTTGTGGCCTCTCCTGTTGCGGAGCACAGGCTCCGGACATGAAGGCTCAGCGGCCACGGCTCACGGGCCCAGCCGCTCCGCGGCATGTGGGATCTTCCCAGACTGGGGCACGAACCTGTGTCCCCTGCATCGGCAGGCAGACTCTCAACCACTGCGCCACCAGGGAAGCCCTCGTTGTCATTTTTCATCATACAAAGATATTACATAATCATTGACTATACTCCCCACACTGTGTATTGCATACCTGTGACTCATTTATTTTGTAATTAAAACTTTATGCCTCTTAATCTCCCTCACCTATTTCTCTCTTCCTCCCATCCTCCTCCCCTCTGGCAACCACCTGTTTGTTCTCTGTAACTCTATCTCTGTTTCTGTTTAATTATTTTTTAAAATAAATTTATTTACTTTATTCATTTATTTTTGGCTGTGATGGGTCTTCATTGCTGCGCTCAGGCTTTCTCTAGTTGCGGCGAGCAGGGGCTACTCTTCGTTGCGGTGCGTGGGCTTCTCACTGCGGTGGCTTCTCTTGTTGCAGAGCACGAACTCTAGGCTCACGGGCTCAGTAGTTGTGGTGCACGGGCTTAGTTGCTCCGAGGCATGTAGGATCCTCCTGGACCAGGGCTCAAACCCGCATCCCCTGCACTGGCAGGTGGATAGTTAACCACTGCACCACCAGGGAAGCCCTGTTTAGTTATGTTTGTTCAGTTGTTTTGTCTTTTTGATTCCACATTTAAGTGAAATCATATAGTATTTATCATTCTCTGTCTGACATTTCACTTATAATATTCTCTAGGCCCACCCATGTTGTTACAAATGGCAAGATTTCATTCCTTTTATGGCTGAGTAATATTCCATTGCATATATATATGTATATATATATATATATATATATATATATATACCACATCTTCATTATCAATCTATCAACTGATGGGCACTTAGGTTGCTTCCATACTTTGGTTAATGTAAATAATACTGCCACGAACATAGGGCTCCATATATCTTTTCAAGTTAGCATTTTTGTTTTCTTCAGGTAAATACCCAGAAGTGGAATTGCTGGATTGTATGGTAGTTCTATTTTAATTTTCTTGAGGAATCCCCACACTGTATTCCATAGGGGCTGTAGAAATTTACATTCCCACCAACAGTGCACAAGGGTTCCCTTTTCTCCACACACACATATTTTTATTCAATTAATATTAATTGAGCATTTACTATAGGTCAGCCACTGTGTTATGTGCTTAGGAGACCATCCCTGTCCTCAAACAGTTCACCAATCGACTGACCAACAAATTGGTGGGCTCAATATTCTCATCCTATTTCAGGATCTATGGGGATACATAGGAGGAAGATACATAGGCAGAAATGGAGCCTCAGAAAAGTATATTTTCCCAAAGTCACAAAATGAGTAAGTAGGAGAGTAGGATTCCGATTCCTTGCCTCACACCCAGGAATCACACAGCAACTGCTCTTCCCTAGCGTAGAGCTTGGCACTAGGAAGCCTTTCTCCTTACTGTTGCCTTGGGGGTGATTTAAACTACAAGGGCATGTTCCATGTATGGATCTCAGGCTGAGTCACATCGCAGCAAACTGGCCGACTGACTACTCAGGTTTCCTTTCCTTGGTGTTTTCTTATCTGTCTCCCACCAATGGCTTAGCTTCTATGGGTGACTGGGGTCAGGAAGTGGCATACAGTCTCTGTTTTTATTCTCTGTGTGGAAATTTTCTAATTATAGGTCACACAGAGAGTTTCCATTCTCCCCCATGGCACTTCACTCTGTTTATGTAACTTAATAAGCTAAGACCCAGAGCTTTCTTTTAAAAAAGACTTAAACCATGAAGCTTTTAATGAGGAATCAAACTCATTCCCTTATCTTTCTGATTAGTGAATAGCCATCGTCTGTTATCTGCTTAGTCTATAGCTGAAATTACGGTCTCCCCTCTGGTCGGGATTTTATAGTCTGATTGCGCCTTAAGCTTCCTGTGTAAGCCATCAAGGGAAGTAAGAACATTAACTACAGCCACCAGCACCACCAAGAAATAGATTCACATACAGTCCTCTAAAACACCAGCCTTCATAGAATAAATAGATGATAGAGCACAGCACCAAGAAACGAGTTATAGTTCAGGATGGATAGACATAGCATGGCATCTGATGCAACTGAAGGTGCCCATTTAAGAGCATAAAGGGGAGTGAGATTTCAAACAATCGTTATGCTTTGGAGAACACATGCTGAAGGCCAGCAACCAGACAGCTTTATTTTAATTATGTGGCCATTTCTTCCCTAATTTAACTGCCTAAAGAGAAATTCTAAAAGTATGCCAGCTCAGTCTAGGATCTACTGGAAACGTATTCAGTAATAGTAACTTTTAGGCAAAACTTTTAGCAACAAATCAGTCCCACAGAACAAAATGAAAAAGAAGATCTCACAAAAACACATTTTTAAGCCAAATTTTTTAAAGTCAAAAAACAACGATGGAGGAAAGATTCTGCTCTCTCCCTGCCAGCAGTGTGTAAACAGAAATCTTTTTTGCAGAACCTCTCAACAATGGAAGCTGAAAAGGAAATATAAAAGAAGTGGGATTTTGGTAGAAGACTCTGACCTTGAAGAGCTACACTAATATTAACTATTATAAAATTAACTTTTTAATTATCCTCTAGGCGCTGCAGAACACACTTAAATGAAGGGAAATGAATTTATGAAAAACGCTGCCAAGTAGGATCAAAGAAGGGGCTTGCTTTTCAGGAAGCAAACAGCACCGAAGCAGGCATGCAGGTCCCAGAAAGACAAGAATTAACTGACCCCAGGAAAGTCACCGAGCTTGGCTGAAGTGGCAACAGTAGCAGTCTTACCACTAAAACTTTTCTTACCTTCCTCCTTGACAAGGTGAGGAGTGGATGAGGTACCATGTGGTATGTTCCTGACACAGAGCCTGGAACAAAAATCGATGTCATCACCATCATCGTTATTGCTATTATTTGGGAATTCCCAAACAATGTTCATTTAGAAGATAATTGAAACCAGATAAACAGACATTTTCCAGCCTTTGGTTTCTTTGCCAATTTTGTTTTAATCCACGTTCCATTTTGATAAATGGAAAAAATATTACCCAGTGTCTCAACCAGAGTTTATTTAGTATGTTCCCCTGTATGGGAATATCCCTAAGAATCCCTGAAGAGTCTATCTTCCAGGCAGGAAATTTTGTTGAGCTTTACTTTTTTGTTGATTATGTAATGAAAAGAATACACATTTTCTATTGTTCCGTATAATACAGAATATTTCATGTATAGAGTCATACACTGCTTTATATATTACTTAATATATTTTCATACTGAACATGTTTTTCCCAAGCATACACAGCTATTTTCTCCCCTCCTCAATGCCCCTCACCAAGCCCTTCATAAAAATCACTGCTTTAGGGCTTCCCTGGTGGCGCAGTGGTTGAGAGTCCACCTGCCGATGCAGGGGACGCGGGTTCGTGCCCCGGTCCGGGAAGATCCCACATGCCGCGGAGCGGCTGGGCCCGTGAGCCATGGCCGCTGAGCCTGCGCGTCCGGAGTCTGTGCTCCGCAATGGGAGAGGCCACAACAGTGAGAGGCCCACATACCGCAAAAAAAAAAAAAAATCACTGCTTTAGAACTTAGCCTAGGAGAATTATTCCATCTGTAATACATATTGCAGAGTGGTTTTCTGAAAGAAGTGGGACTTCAGGAGCTTGCTAAATTCCTGTGAACTGAAGGCAGAAAATATTCAGAAACATAAGGCTAATGTGCAGAAAAGGTGGAGGATTATTATATTGATTATATAGACAGGTTAAAGATAAATAGGATGCTCTTTAGCCCTTCAACAAAATGAAATTGGTCACCCGAGCCACCAAAGCCTTAAGAATGGGTGAATAATAATAATATTCAAGCGAATATTAATAATAGGTGAATCCAAGTATATTTTAATGTCATTGCCAGGTCCACCACCAGCCCACACAGTGCATTTAGGCAAATTAGGAAAGCACACCCATTCCTCAAAGCACTACTTTCACCTTCTGAAAGATCATTGTAAGGTATTGATTTTTTTAAGAACAAGAAACTTAACTCCCATCTACTTTTAAAGTGTCAACGTAAGTTTGCACAACTCTACGATGTCTGTGATGTGAATGATGCTCCATGAAAGGTCCTTTGTTCAGTCTACAACTAAAGCTCAATGACACACAGCTCCCCTGGAATTCACTTGTTTAAGTCATCACCCCAACCATGAGGAGCTGTGTCTGTTTTATGTATGTTCAGTTCATCTAGCTCAGCTCCTGGTACATAGTAGGTTCTCAATATATATATCCATTGAATGAATGATTGAATGAATGAATGAAAGTTCCTCCTTTAATACAAGAGTCTACTACAGAAGTGAAAACTAAGGGGAATGTACATTGGTGCAGCTGCTGTGGAAAGCAGTATGGAGGTTTCTCAAAGAACTAAAAATAGAACTACCATATGACCCAGCAATTCGATTCCTGGGTATATATCCCCCCCAAAATGAAAACACTAATTCAAAAAGATACATGCACCCCAATGTTCATAGCAGCACTATTTACAATAGCCATGCTGTGGAAGCAACCTAAGTGTCCATCAACAGATGAATGGATAAAGAAGATGTGGTATATATATATACAATGGAATATTACTCAGTCATAAAACAGAAGGAAAATTTTCCAATTGCAATAGCGTGGATGGATTTGGAGGGTATTATGCTAAGTGAAATAAGTCAGACAGAGAAAAATAAATACTGTATGATATCACTTAAATGTGAAATCTAAAAAATAAAACAAACTAGTGAATACAACAAAAAAGAAACAGACTCACAGATACAGAGAACAAACTAGTGGTGACCAGTGGGGAGAGGGAAGGGGGAAGGGCAAGATAGGGATGTGGATAAAGAAGTACAAACTATTATGTATAAAATAAATAAGCATATGTTCTATAATACAGAATACAGCCAATATTTTATAAGTATAAATTGAGTATAACCTTTAAAAATTATGAATCACTACATTATACACCTGTAACTTATAAAATATTGTTCATCAACTATACCTCAATTTAAAAAAATCAAAAAAAGTGAAAACTAAGCATGGCTAATGTTCACTGACCACCTTCTCTGTATCAGGCCCTATGCTAAGCACAGACATGCATTCGTAGGAAAACCCTGTGAAGTAGGTACTATTTCTCTCCACACCCGCAAAGGCTTAAAGAGGTTAAGTAACTTACTGATGTCATTCCACTTATAAGTCACAAACCACGCGACCACCATAATCACATTCCTCACGACTCCACTGGCAAGTTGGTCTGGGGTCTGCATTGCCCCAAGCAGCTTCTACACCTGTTGGAAACATAGAGTTCCCTTGTGTGGCCAGTCCAAGGAAGAGGAGGCACCAGAGAATCCAAGGTCTGACTTCCTTTTCTGTCTATAGAGGCAAAACTATCCTCTATATGCAACTCAGGCCAGTAAAGAGGTCACACAATATTCCTGGTCCTGGCCTGTATGCCCAAGACTCACCTTTGAAATCAGTTAGCAGCAATTCCTTCAGCTACAGAATAACAGGCCCTTTTGTCATCTGTGGGTGCAACACCCAGGCCCATAGCACATTCTGAAATTTCCTGGCCACTAGATGGCACCGAAACTCAAATGTCACAAAACTATTTAGAATCCTTCTCCCGCCATATTTTAATTGAGATAACAAAAACAACATAGTAGCAGCATTATTAAGCACTTACTATGCCTCTACAAGCATTATCTCATCTAATTCTCAGAGCAACTCCATGGAGTCGATCCCTTACTAATTCCACATTACAAATGAAGAAACTGAGCTTTAGAGAGGCAACTATCTTGAACAAGGTCCCATGGCTAGAAAGAGTCAGAGCAGGGACTTTAATGTAAGCCACTGGACTTTCCACGGTTCTTACCACTGTTCTGCTTCCTCCCATGCTATCATTGTCCGGACGCTCAGCTGCTGAGCACAGGTTCAATACGACCACAGGTTATTTTGAAACTCCTCTTGGGAAATCCTCTCTCAAGAGGAAGGACGAAAAACCCCATTCAACCCACATACGCACGTCAGGCACAAGCTAAGATTCAAACGGACTGGAGCTGTTTACTCAAGGGCGCAACCTCAAAAGGGCATTATCCTGGTGGTGGGAAAAAAGGGATCCGGCCTGTGGTGCAATGAAGCAAAGTTGGCTGGGTGCCGCTACAGGGTCTCACGTGTTAGAGGAGCCCTGGCAGACGGCCTGAAGGTGAGCCCTGGCTCTCCCTTACCATCACGGGATCTAGAAGAGGTCCTTAGCTACTCCAGCTTTCGTACTAAAAGGGGTAAATGATGCATGTGCTGTCTCCTTTGCCAGGTAAAAATAAAAATGCGTAAAAGTCTTCACGCTTGATGTAGTTCAGTGGTAAGTACAGTATCATTCTAAGCCTTCTCGACTCCTTTTCAGCTAAGCAACCTCTTTTTTGACCTTCCTGAAGCCGGTCTTCTCTTTTCACAACCCAAGTCTGTTTCCAGAAAAGTATTCTTAAAGAACAGGTCTTACCAGATCTGCTCCTGCCACCCCCAGCCACTGATTCTCTCCCCAATTTCAAACACAGTGACCTTCCACCCAGGCCTTCCACCGCCCACTTCCAATCGGCCTCTCCTTCCTCATCTCTCCCACCTTAGGCCCCTCCTTTACTTTATGCGTCAGACAGACTAGATTCTCTGCGATGCTCAAACATGCTCCTGATTTCCCGACCTCTGTGTCTCAGCTGTTCCCTCCACCTGTCTGTGGTTGGCCTTCGATTAGAGCTCGTGATCTTCCTTTAAGGAATGACTCCCCTGGCACTGCACTGGCCAAGAGGTGGACACATGATCCAAGTCATACCTATCAGGCCCTCTTACCTTGAAATTTGTACCTTGAGAGGAGTAACCCAACCCTATAGTGTTGGAGTTGACCCATCCTACAGACCACGCTCTGAAAAAAAGTCGGCCACCAGTCTCCATACATCAATCCACAGTGCCTATTCCCTTAGAGGTTCAGTTTTTATTTTAATTCAGGAGCTACTCCCACAATCCCCAATAGATTCCTCTCTTTTCCTTCCCCCCTTCCCTTTTCAATTAGCCATAGTCCATCTCTGCTGCTTGCAGCCACCAAACAGTCCTTCAAAATTCTGTTCAAATGGCAACTCCTTCATGAAGCCTCATCTCAAGCACATTAGAGCAGTCACTTGTATACATTTTTATTTCCCCTCTAGGTGATTTACTCAGATTCAAGGACTGGGGCTTGTTCATCTTTATATCCCCAAGAGCCCCCAAGTATAGTGCCCAGCACTTTGTCCTTTCTTGGTAAACAGTATTTGTAGACTTGGCTGGCAAGCCATTGAAGGAGCAGAATTTAAAGCAACAGATAGGATTTGGTGGAATTTTAATTCTGTATTCCGTAGTGTTCAAACATGTTGTTAGGTAATTGAATTTGTTTTAATATAGGAATCATCTGTCCGAATTCTACAGCCATTACCACATTTTCCAGAATGCCCAGGGGCTACAGTGAATTTGAAAGTGCTGCTCAGAGATTTCTGACTCTTTGTCCTGTTTCTCTCCCTGCTGAAATGTCAGGCCTCTGGCAGCTGCCACCATCAAATCCCAAACAAGCATGTGAATAACAATGGGAAGTGTGACAATTCCCTAGGGTTTTTGTTTTTTTTTTTTAAACCTTCACAGGAAGAGCTTGACTATGAAGAAATCTATGTTTAGACTGTTGTCTTTTGTATCTAGTTTAGTAAACTGCATTTCAAGGCCCCTAGGATGCAAGTTATACTCATTATATGCAAAAACAATTTCCCCTTCAACATGATTTTCACATCAGAATGATAAAGGGAAATCAAAAAGTAAGAACCATTGTAGTACGAAACGGACCCACAGTTAATATGAGTACAATTAAACTGCTGAAGTATGTGTGTGTGTGTGTGTGTGTGTGTGTGTGTGTGTGTGTATATATATATACTATTTTTATATATAAATACTACAAAGCCAAGCATGATTTTTGCTATCTCTATCATGAAATGGTGTTTCTTCTCTCTTTCCAGATTTGAGACCATTTTGAAGCAAAGGAAGAGGGAGGGAGAAAAGAAGTTGACAACAAGGTTTCTGAGCCAACTGCTCCTTCCCCTCCCCACCAAGAAGTCAGCTATGTAGAAGTCCTGATGGCAGCAGCCATCTAGCAGAAGTGTAGGAAAAGTTTTAGATCTACTGTAAATATTAGATCACTCCTGCCCTAAGTTATGTCTTATCTACTTTCAATAATTACGCTGAACACCCATCACAGCAAGAATGAAAAATCATCACAAAAAAACGATTTCCCAATATACCCATATTTCAAAGGTTGTCCCATAACACAGAAAAGAATAACGTTGAACCTGACCTAAGGTCAGTAGAATCCAAGGACATTATCCACACAAAAGCAAAATGTACAGTCTGGGAAGATGGAGTAGAGATACTTTTCCCTACTCCTCCCATTAACTATATCTAAGAACCCAGACATTATATATAAAACAAATATTAAAAGACTCTGAAAGGTGAAGAGAAGAAGGCAGATTGAGAGGAAGGAAGGAAATAATAAAGATAAGAGTAGAAGTCAATGAAATTAAAAATGGAAAAAACAGTAGAGAAAAACAACAAAACAGAGAGCTAATGCTTTGAAAAGATCAGTAAAATTGACAAACCTCTAGAAAACTAACAAAGAAAAAAGACAGAAGACAAAAAATGCCAATGTAAGTATCAGAAATGATAAAGGGATATCACTACAAACTTTGCAGACATCGAAAGGAGAATAAGGGAAGACTACAAACAACCCTACACACATTTAACCACCTAGACAAAATAGACCAACTCCTTGAAAAACACAAACTACCACAATTCATACAACATGAAAGAGATAATTGGAATAGTATCCACATAACTATTAAGGAAACTGAGTCCACAATTTAAAAACTCCCAACAAAAAAATCTCCAGGCCCAGATGGTTTCACTGGTAGAGAATTCTATCAAACATTTAAAAAGTAATTAATACCAATTCTATAAAACCTCTTCCTAGGAAATAGAAAAGAAGGAAATTCCTCCCAATTCATTTTATAAAGCTAGCATTACTCTGATATCAAAATGAGAAAAAGACAGTACAATAAAAGAAAACTACAGACCACTATCCTTCATGAATAAAAGCAAACATCATTAACAAAATATTAGCAAATAGAATTCAACAATATATACGAAGAATTATACATCATGTCCAAGTGGGGTTTATTCCAGGGATGAAAGCCAGTTCAATACTTGAAAATTCATCAATGTAATCTACCATATTAACAGGCTAAGGAAGAAAAATCACATGATCATACCAATCAATACAAAAAAGCATTTGACAAAATTCAATACACGTTAAACACTCTCAGAAAAATAATAGAGGAAATTCCTCAGCTTGATAAAAAGCATCTATCAAAACTTGCAACTAACATTATACTTAATGGAAAGACAATGCTTTTCCTCTAAGATCAGGAGCAAGGTAGGATGTCCACTCTTAGCACTCTTATTCAACATAGTGCTGGAAGTTGTAGCCAGTGCAGTAAGGCATGAAAAGGAAACAAAGCACATACACACCATAAAGGAAGAAATAAAACTGTCCCTATTTTCATATGACATAATTGTCAACATAGAAAATCCCAAGAAGTCTACAAAAAATATCCCAGACCTAATAAGTGAGTTCAGCAAGGTCACAGAATACAAGATAAGCAAACTAAACTCAATCATACTTCTATATACTAGCAATAAACACACTAAAACGTTAAAAATATAGTTCCATTTACAATCACTCAAATAAAATGAAATGCTTAGGTATAAATATAACAAAAGATGTACAAAACTTCCATCATGAAAACTACACAACACTGATGAAAGAAATTAAAGATCTAAATAGACAGAAAGACACACCATGCTCATGGATTGGGAAACCACTACAGTCAAGATGTCAATTTTTTCCAAATTGATATACTGGTTTAATGAAATTCCTAGCAAAATTCCAGCAAGATTGTTTTGTAAATACAGATTATTTTAAAATCTATATGGAAAGGCAAAGGAACTAGAATAGTTAAAACAATTTTTAGAAAGAATAAAGTGGGAGGTTTAGTCTACCCAATTTCAAGACATGATATAGCTATAGTAATAAAGACTGTGAGGTATTGTCACAGGGACAGACATATAGATCAATGTAGCAGAACAGAGAACCCAGAAATAGATCCACATGAATATGCCCAACTGGTTTTTAACAAAGGTGCAAAAAGTTCAATGGAAGAAAGATAGCCTTTTCAAGATGCTGGATAAATTGGACATCCCAAGGGAAGGGAAGGGAAGGGAAAGAGAAAAGAAAAAAAAATCTTAACCTAAGTCTCATACCTGATATCAAAAAACAACTCCAAGTGGATCATAGACTGAAATGTAAAACATAAAACTTAGGAGAAAAGGGAGGAATCTGATACACAAAAAGTTGACACAGAAAATTAACTACTACTTTGGCATAATGCACCAATATAGCTGCTGAAACTCAGCCATCATGCCTCATTCTAAGAAGCAGGAAGGAGGAAATGGGCAAGGACAAAGGGAGTGTGACAGTTTCTATTTCTCTTAAGGAATTTTCCTGGCAATCCTAACTGATATCTTCTGCTTACAGCTCAGGTGGAAACTGTACTATTTTAATTGGGAAAACCAATTAAAAAGTAACTTGTTGGGAAAAAGTTACTTGTTCCAGATAATCTAGGCCCCAGAGTGACTCTTTATATTTATCCTGCTTGGGGTCCATAGCACTTCTGTATCAGTGGCTTGACATCTTCCATCAGTTTCAGGGAACTCTGATCATTATTTAAATACTGAGTTTGCTCTATTCTCTCTTTCCTCTCCTGACAGTCCAGTCATACACGGGTTACCTCTTTACATTATGTCCCTGTCTCTCTTACATTCAATTTTGTATTTTCTTCTCTTGATTCCTCAGTCCAGATATTTTCTTCTGATCTATATTTTTTGGTTTTGTTTGTTTGTTTTGCTCTAATGTGCTTTTTTAACCCAACGTATTGCATTCTTAATTTCCATTATTGAAATTTTCAGTTGTAAAAATACTGTTTAGCTTTATTTCATGCTTTCCGGTTCTCTATGGAAATTTTCCACCTTGTCATCTTATCTCTTGAACATATCATTTTAAACCCTTTGTCTGCTACCTCAAATATCAGGTTATTTTGTTGGTCTATATTTATTGCCTGGAGTTTTTTCCCCTTGATTTTTTTGTTTTTTGTTTTTTTTTTGTTTTTTTTTTGTTTTTTGTTTTTTTTTTTGCGGTACACGGGTTTCTCACTGTCGTGGCCTCTCCCGCTGCGGAGCACAGGCTCCGGACGCGCAGGCTCAGCGGCCATGGCTCACGGGCGCAGCTGCTCCACGGCACGTGGGATCCTCCCAGACCGGGGCACGAACCCGCGTCCCCTGCATCGGCAGGCGGACTCTCAACCACTGCGCCACCAGGGAAGCCCTCCCCTTGATTTTTGATCATTTGGTTTTGTTTGCTAGTATGTCTGGTAAATTGCCAGACATTGGGGATAAAAACCTATGGAGATAATTTGAGGCTCTGTGTGATATTACAGTCCTCCAGAGATGATTTACTTTGCTTCTGGCAGGTATTCAGAGTAAGAACAGATCACCTTAATCCAACTGATCTGGTGTGATAAAGGATTTTGTTTTTTGTGAAGGCTGTCTATTTCTACTTCATCCTTACTCCTAGGATGCAATCTTTTGGGGATTCCAAATGAAAGCCTGGAATGTTTTGTTTCAAGAGTCCCACCTTCTTGGTAGGCCATAGATTCCAGTATTGTTTCTCCAGCTATAACACTGGTAGAAACTCAGCCTTTTAGCCACCATTTTCTGTTCAGCTTTTTCATGTTTCATCTGCCATTTGTGAATTACCCAATGCCTTAAGAGAGAAACTGGCAACAAAAGTTGGGTTCATTTTTGTGTTTCTCTTCTTTCCAGCATCTTGGCCCCTCAACCTCTGTCTTGGTAACTCTCAGATGTCTTCAAATATTTATTTTTAAAAATTTTATCCATTATTTCTAATTGTTGTCAGTTGAAGAATTAATCAGTTTACCAGAAGCATCCTGATTGATGAATTTTGAATAATTGCCCTAGAATGAATCATAATCTCATAACCTACATTTGTCAAATTGACCCACTGACTGCCAAATCTCCACCTCACTTTGTGCTAAACAGCCTTTCCCTCATGCTGCAAGGTGTTTTAGAACATTGTGACATTTTTTGAGTTAACAGAGAACAAGAGGTATTACATATATGCTAAGTTGGTACGGTACATTAACTCATCTAAATTAATTTTCGAATAAGTCATTTTATCCTAAGTCTGAACTTTCATTTTACTTTGAGTCTGAGAACCCCACTTTGTTCTAGAAACAGAGATGCATACACTTTAGCAATGTGTGAAATATAAAACATTCTGCTGCTTCTAAAATAGCACTCAGATTACTTCATTTATCTAGTCCTTCTCACATGCAAGGCATTGTGCTTTTTGGGTTGTGAGAAAAGATTACAGACCAAAGAACTTTAGATCTGAAAGAAACTCAGAGATCATCTAATCAGACTCATTCATTTTGCAGAACACTTATTTGTCCTGAAACAAGATCTCTCTGGCTTTTTAACTCCTGTTCAATGCTCTTTTCATTGAAAAGATTCCTCTCTATCTCTCTCCCCTTATCCACTATGGACTCAAACTTTTAAAAAGACTTTACTAAATAAAATATAATTCTGAAATGATGATTCACGTAATCCTAATATAAGAAAGGCATATTTTTTCTATCAGGCTTTTTAAAGTTATGAACATAGCTCAAAAAAAAAAAGACCCATTACTGAGGAATTTAACAGTATAAGAAATTGTCTCTTCCTCATGGATGGATCTAGAGACTGTCACACAGAGTGAAGTAAGTCAGAAAGAGAAAAACAAATATCGTATATTAATGCATACATGTGCAATCTGAAAAACTTGGTATAGACGATCTTATTTACAAAGTAGAAATAGAGACACAGATGTAGAGAACAAACATATGGATACCAAGGGGAAAAGGAGGGGTGGGATGAATTGGGAGATTAAGATTGACATATATACACTATTGACACTATGTATAAAGTAGATAACTAATGAGAACCTACTGTATAGCACAGGGAACTCTACTCAATGCTCTATGGTGACTTAATTGAGAAGGAAACCCAAAAAGGAGGGGATATATATATGCGTATAGCTGATTCACTTTGCTGTACAGTATAAACTAACACAATATTGTAAAGCAACTATACTCCAATTAAAAAAAAAAAAAAGAAATTGTCCCCTCCTGCCAGAAGTTTACAATCTCTATGTAGAAAGACATATAAATGAAGGATCATACTCTAAGGCAGAATACATTTACTTTAGATATGTGATATGTGATACACACATAAATCACATTAGTTATGTAACACAATCGTGTATGTGATATATATGATTAAGGTGGTCATGTTATGTCTGTCTCCCATGGTAGATTAGGATCCCCTTGAGGGTAGAAATTCTGGCTTTTCACTGTCAGCCCCAGCTGGAGGTCTGCAACACAGCAAACCGTTAAATAAATGAGATCTTTTAAATCTATACAACTGGTCACAGGAGGATAGAAAATTCTGAACTGAAATCATTGAGTGAAAACATCATGAAGATGCAGGTTGAGGTAGACTTCCGTTAACATCTGAGCCAAAGTGGATAGAATTTAGGTAGCCTGCTATCTGGGGTAGGATGCTGTATTTATTAGTCTCTAATTGCGGCTGAAACCAATGACCACAAACCTAGCGGATTAAAACAACATAAGTTTTTTACAGTTCTGAGGTCAGAAGTCTGAAATGAGTCTTCCAGGGCTAAAATCATTATTTTGGCAGAGTGCTGTTCTTTCTAGAGGCTCTAGGAAAGAACGTTTCCTTGCCTTTTCCATCTTCTAAAGTTCATCTAAGTTCCTTGGTTTGTGGTCCCTTCCTTCCTTCATCTTCAAAGTACATCCCTTGAACCTCTGCTTCTTTCATCACTTCTCCTTTTTCTGCCTTTGATCCTCTTGCTTCCCTCTTATAAGGACCATTGTGATGACACTGGGTACAGATGGATAATCCAGGATCATCTCCCCATCTTAAGATCCTTAACTAAACCACAGCTGCAAAGTCCCTTTTTTAATGTAAGTTAACATATTCACAGGTTCTGGGGATTGGGATGCCGACATATTCGGAGGCCCATTATTCTACCAACCACTGATGTTTCAGCAAAGGTCTAATGCAGTGGCCTTGAACCAGCGACATCAGCATCACCTGGTAATTTGTTAGAAATGCAAATTCTCAGCCCTCATCCCAGACCTATTGAATCAGAAACTCTGATGAGGCCCAGCAATCTGGCTAGAGCAAGCCCTCCAGGTGATTCTGACGCACACTAAACCACTTTGAGAGACACTGTCAGAGCGTCTGGGGAAAGGCAAAGCAGGTGCAGAGGTCTTGTGAGTAGACAGACTTCACGGGGACAGAGGATTCCTAGAGCATAATAAGAACATGGATGGACTCAGCACGGAGAACCTGGAATCTCAGGCAAAGGGTTACATACAGGTAGATTTCTGTCTCCAAATATGAATTTGGTGGCCTTCCTACACATTTCACAAAAAGAAATAATGTACCTAACTGAAAATCCTCATTCATTTCATGAGGCATAAAATTAATCTGTTCCATTCATATATTTAAAAGACTGATCTAGAAAAATATTTTTTTTTACTTTTAAAAAGGTAAATCAAGGGACTTGCCTGGCGGTCCAGTGGTTAGGATTCTGCGCTTCCACTGCAGAGGGTGCGGGTTCAATCCCTGGTCAGGGAAATAAGATCCCACATGCAGCATGGCCAAAAAACTGTTTTTAAACTAAAAATAAAATAAAATAAAATGTAAATCAAAAGTTTATTCTAAAAATTTCCAGATTAAAGACATAATTTCGTACATACCCAAAATAAATAAAATACAGAAATATTCGAAGGATTAGTTAATAATATTTTCATTCCAGAACGTCTTCCTCAAATTAGCTGTAATTCATCAGCAATTTTACCATTTTCATTTTTTCCTCTAACAAGCAGTACACTGAGGAATTCTTAACAACAGTGTAATCTCTAGAAGGCTGGGCCCTCCGAAGAATCACAGGTGACTTCCCAGGAGGGTTGATTAAGAGCAGAGGACAACTGCCTTTCCAAAGGCAGAGAAGTGGGGCCATTTCGAATTGTGCTCTCCCAGAGGCAAACAGGAAACAGGAAGCTCTCTGCCAGCCATTCTTACCCTGCCCCAGAGCAGGAAAAGCAGTGGCAGGAGCCATATCAGTTACTTTGACCCAGCCCAGGAAACAAGATGGCTTATTCATCTGCAGACCTGGGCTGCTAGGTAGAGCGCAGACAGCACCTGCAATCCACTGCAACTCTCCCTGACAGCCAGATAACATTCACTCAGTTTTAATACTGAGGAAATGAAGAGGAATGTATACTCAAAACACATTTATTAGGCTTTAAACAAAAGGGAAGATAGTTTTGTCAACTGGCAGTAAACAAGCAGAAGATAAGCTATACACCTTCCATCTGCAGAAGTCTTTTGCTGGGCCCCAAACTCCTCTGGGTGAACACCACCCTAAATCAACACAGCACTCAACTATAAGAACTCAAAATGAGCAGAAACAGTAAGATGAGTTACAATGCCTCCTAGCAAATGTAACAATAATGAGAGAAGCTATCCATGCTTCCACATATGTAGTGCTGTACCTAGCCTTCTGGACTGGGTATAGTAGCGCACCCACAGCTTAAAAAAGTAGTGTTAGCATTTCTTCACAAGATCTAACAATACTCCAGAATAAACCTCAGTTTAGAAATAGAAGAGAGGTAAGTGTTGAATGTGTCAAAATATACCGATATATAAGTATCATCATGATTAAACATTTTCAAACGAAAAGGATCTACATAAGATCTACATCACACAGGCATAGTATAAGTGATCCATGCTTTGAGATCTATTTGTAGAAGAAAAAAGGAGCAAAGTTCAAGTCATATAGCAGGTGCTGTTAATTAACTCAAATGCTGGGTTCTGACTCGGGCCAAGTCAAACCAAATGGTCATATGATTTAAGACATTTCCAAATGTGTTTTTTCTCCAACCTTCTCCATTAGCAATGGCATCAGCAACCCAGGCACCCAAAGGAGAACACATTGAGCCATTCCTGTCTTTACCCTCTCCTTTACTATCTTCCCCACGCTCTTCATGCACACACACAGTTTTAGTCACTTGAGACCCTATCTCATACTAACTCTGAAATGCCCTCACCTCTACCTCCCTCCATTCCCAGTGCCCTACTTTTGGCCCCAATCACCTTTCTCTCTGGACTACGAACGCTGCCTCTTGACTCACGTCCAACTCCTTAAAACCTTGACCAGAAGGGGCAAACCCCTTCAACACAACAGGCCAAATGTCCCTCTTGTGTGCATCTCATTCTCCCAGGAAAAATCAATGGTTCCCTCATCAATGTTTCCATCCCACTCTCTTTTGGTTTTAACATAATCATTGTATAAAATTATTTTATTGAGATTTAACTTACATACAGCAAAGGGCACGAATTTTAAGGGTACTGCTTGATTAATTTTTACATATGTGTACAACCTGTAACCACCACCCAGATCAAGATATCAAACATTCCAGCAGCTCCTCAAAGTTCTCTTGTACCCCCTCCCAGTCAATACTTTGCCACCCGAAGGTAACCACTATTCTAACATCTGTCACACTAGATTAATTTGCCTGTCTATAAGTTGTATATAGATGGAATCACACAGTATGCACTCTTCTATGTGGTATTCTATTTTATGAACGTACCACATTTTATTTATCCATTCTGTGAATGGATATTTGGGGTGCTTCAATTTGGGGGCGGTTATAATTAAAGCTGTCATGAAAATTATTGTACGTATCTTTTTTGTGGACTTATGCACTACTTCTGTTGGGTATATACTCAGAAGTAGAATTGCTAGGTCATAGCAATATATACATATACATATATATGTTTTACATGAGCATGCACTGGTAAACAGTCTTCCAAAGTGTTTGTACTTAAAACTTTCTATATCTCTGAATTATTCCAACATTCACACTATCTTATGGTTAGTGCTTTATGTGTCTATTCTCCAGTTACACTTGGGCTCCTTGAACATAGGCTCCAACATGCTCAATATATAGCTTATAGTTATAATTAAATATTTATATTACATACAATAAAAAATTAAATGCATTCATACAGCATGATGGGGGAGGAGGGCTTAGGAATCTTATGTTTACCTCCCTTCCGGACCCAGCGCAGGAGTGACACATGCCTATCCTAGCGCTGTCAACACCTCAGTCACCCAAAGCAAGGTGGAATATTCAAATCAGTTCCCAACATCCCCCAGTCCCCACAGAGTTGCCCAAAAGCCCACTTGCATCTATCTGCCTGGTATTACTGGGTTTTAAACATGCTGATATGTATTTTGTCCATGATTAAACTTCTGGAAAATTTAACAGGCTAGAAAACCTCCAACGTTCAGCTCTCTTTTTCCCCTGTAACTTTGTGCAGATTCATTCTGAAATATGCTAAGGAAACCGTACTCATTAACTATCCATCCTGCTTTTAAAGTGGAATTAATTGGTGCTGAAGTCCTCCACCTCAACCCAGAGATAGAAAAGGCCTCCCAGAGTAACACCCCCAAAAGGTGCACATCCCTTGATCTGTTTGCGCAGATGGCGGGTATTAGTTACACAAACACATGGAAAGAAGATAGGATTACGGTAGGAAGTCCTCTAGCTCTCCCTGAAAGTGAATTTCTTGTCCTTCCTGTTTTTGCTTCTGAGTCTCAAATTTTTCACTGCTCTTATATCTCTGCGAGTGTCATGGCAGGAACCACTTTCTACTCCTTCTCACAGGGACTATTTTCTGCATTTTGATGTCGCTTTTAACAAAACATTGGTTCCAGACAGTTCCAGAAACCACATCCAAAAGAAGCCCTCTGCAAACCTGAAACTGTAACCCTCCCCGAGTTAGAAGTAAAACAAAACTCCTAAAGATAAAGCTTCATAAAACTATGCAAAATGGAAGATATATATTGCTATTATTTTCCTTCACCTCAAGAAGTAAAATTAAAATGTTCTTTTGGGGTTTCCCTGGTGGCACCATGGTTGAGAGTCCGCCTGGCGATGCAGGGGACAGGGGTTCGTGCCCCGGTCCAGGAGGATCCCACATGCCGCAGAGCGGCTAGGCCCGTGAGCCGTGGCCGCTGAGCCTGTGCGTCCGGAGCCTGTGCTGCGCAACGGGAGAGGCCACAACAGTGAGAGGCCCGCGTACCGCAAAAAAGAAAAAAAATGTTCTTTTGACTTTAAATAAGGATTTTCTCTTTTTTAAGCATTATTTAAATGCTTTTTATTTATTTATTTATTTATTTAGGCTGTGCCAGGTCTTAGTTGCAGCATGAGGGATCTTTAGTTGCAGCATGTGGACTTCTTAGTTACGGCACGCATGTAGGATCTAGTTCCCTCACCAGGGATGGAACCCAGGCCCCCTGTATCGGGAGTGAAGAGTCTACCCTATGGATGACCAGGGAAGTTCCAGGATTTTTTTTTTAATTGAGAGAAACTCGGTGTGTCTGAGTTAGTCGCTTATTGCTATCCTATTCAATAGGAGAGGTTTCATGGGAAAAATTCTGATCTGGCAGCAGGCAGACATTCTGTGCAATAGAGGCACCTCATTTGTCTATCTGAAGAGATGCTTCTAAAATGAGTCCAACAACTAAGGCTTTTGACCGGCCTTCACCTCTCGCTGCCCCCTTTCAAAATCACAGTAAAATGACAGCTACTAGAATTCACTGAAACCTGGCAAACACTGTTATTTACCCTGGGCCAGGGGTCAAGTTACCATGGGCAGAGCAGGATGCACAGTGTAATAATCTGGCTACTTCCTTAGGAAAACCTCAGGCAGTTTAAATAAAGTTATTTGTCCTGTGACATTTTTGTAGGTTTTACAAACGTCCCACCCACTCCTCCCTGACAAGTCGTTATGCCACTTACCCCTCAGGACTCCCGATAGAGATGGCACATAATCTCCAACTTCTTTTATAATGCCTTTTTATTTAAATATCAAAAAATAGTGGCAAAGGAAATACAGATATTGAGGTGCTTTAATTATCATTTAAAAAAAGATATGTAATTCATAGTTGTCTGAATGTTTCCTACAAATTCCAACCCAAGGAACCTTCCTCTCTTTAACCTCTTTTACCTTAGATATCACTTCCTTCATCTCTTACTGCTGCACCTATCTCTATCTTTTCCTCACCCTCCTTCCCCCCAACATACACACACACACACACACACACGTACATGCGCACACACGCGCGCACACACACGCGTGCACACACGCGCACACATACACACACACACTTTCCTGCTTTGGAATGCTTATCCCCACATTGCCAGGACACCGCATGTAACTGATGATGATCTGAACACCTCAGGATATATAACTGTTCAACCCAACATGTTGGTCTCTTGTGAGTACCACCCTGCACCACACAAGTACCCCCTTTACATATCCCTTCTAGGTCCAAGGCACGAGGAGACAGCAGAGTTCACACTGTCATCCAATGACTCAGCCATGGAATAATTACAATTCTACCAGGCACCGTATTTTTAAAAATAAACTTGACACAGAAATGTTAAAAACAATAGCAGCATTAAGTCTAGTAATGATGATTATAATAAATTACACATAATCCTACACCACTAATACTAATTTTACTTTGCATATTTAACTTTACAAAACTGAATATACTGCCTGTGCACGTTCATTTCACATTCGTCTTTTTCCACTTAACATTATGCTAAACAGTTTCGTATGTTTCCACAGTCTCCACATTTCATTTTTATAATGGCTGCGCAGTATTTTTACCTAAAATTCACCTAATTCTGTCACCAGTAACGTTAACCGGATACGTTGTCTATTCTAAGACTATACCACTAAGTTGCTTAACTTGATATACAATAAAAATAAATTTATCAAAATATTAATAAACAGTCGCTCTAGGGGATGGGACACTGGGTAATTTTTCTTCTTTCTGCTTTTGTACTTCCTAAATTTTCTATAATGAACATGTATCTTTTTATTTTAAGACTTTATTTAATAATAATAGCTACCACTTACCAAGTGTTTACTATATATAGCAGGCACTCTTCTAAATCCTTTATACAATATTCCACCTTCTAACATTTAATCCTTATAACTACCCTAAAAAATAAATACTATTACTCTTCTCATTTTATAGATGAGGAAATTGAGGCACAGAGTAATTAAGGAAGTTAC
The DNA here is from genome assembly GCF_008692025.1 of Phocoena sinus. Taxonomy (NCBI): domain Eukaryota; kingdom Metazoa; phylum Chordata; class Mammalia; order Artiodactyla; family Phocoenidae; genus Phocoena; species Phocoena sinus. The sequence continues at coordinate 75,857,153 of NC_045767.1, forward strand.
ACAAAGTTACAGAGCCAATAAGTAGAGTAGCGAGGATTTTAACTCAGGCAGTGCAACTCAGAGTCTACGCTCTTGCCATATATGCTATACTTAAAAAAAAAAAAAAAAATAGAGTGTGCTTTCTAAATATATTTAAGGTGTAACCATTTTAAAATAGTCCACTGGCTGGCTTCATGTTGCAATGGGACTTCATTATGCTTTTGGTATTTTGAGATTGCTACGTGCCCAGTGTAGCACCATCTGTTATCACCATCACCACCACGATCATCATCATCACTATCAATCGTAATACTACCATCACTTAAAACCCTTTATTGGGCTTTCCCGGTGGTGCAGTGGTTAAGAATCCCCCTGCCAATGCAGGGGACACGGGTTCAAGTCCTGGTCCAGGAAGATCCCACATGCCACAGAGCAACTAAGCCCGTGCGCCACAACTACTGAGCCTGTGCTCTAGAGCCCACAAGCCACAACTACTTAACCCATGTGCCACAGCTACTGAAGCCTGTGTGCCTAGAGCCTGTGCTCTGCAACGAGAAGCCACCGCAATGAGAAGCCTGTGCACCTCAATAAAGAGTAGCCCGCGCACAGCAACAAAGACCCAACACAGCCAAAAATAAATTAATTAAACAGAAAAAAAAAACCCTTTATTAAGGTTTTAGCATGTGCAGAACACTGTACCAGGCACTTGGGGAAATACAAAGTATGTAAAATACATGTTCTTTACTCTTGAGAATACCAGAGATAGTCTGAGAACAGCTTCAAAATGAAAAGGCAGTAAGTAAGTATCCATGAACTGAAAATTTGCATAAATATCTGGAAATTATAGGCAAAAAATAAAAACTTCTTCTACCTAAAATACAAAAATAATTGAAGATAATGCAAAATGAAGGGCTTTTATTTATTTAGGATAATAGCTTCAGATCTCTTTTCCACCTTACACATATAAAGTTTTACAAAGAAAAAAAATGAAGATAAAAGTAAGCTGCCTAAAAATATACAAATCAATTTTCACTGCAAAGTAAAGGAGGTGTTACAGTGGAGGATTCCTGGACTGAATGTCAATATTATGACATAGTGTGAGTGTGTTTTGTGTTTGGTAATTGCAATCATTGTTGCTTTTTTTTTTTTTTTTTTTTTTAAGACTTTTTTTTGCGGTACACGGGCCTCTCACTGTTGTGGCCCCTCCCCCTGCGGAGCACAGGCTCCGGATGCGCAAGGCTCAGCGGCCATGGCTCACGGGCCCAGCTGCTCCGCGGCATGTGGGATCTTCCCGGACCGGGGCACGAACCTGTGTCCCCTGCATCGGCAGGCGGACTCCCAACCACTGCGCCACCGGGGAAGCCCCATTGTTGCTTTTGTTGTGGTCATCCATTTACAAAGCTTGGTGTCGGTTTATTTATCTCTTGTAAAAATAAAATACAGTGTGTGTGTGTGTGTGTGTGTGTGTGGAAAAGAAATGCAAAAAAAAAAAAAAAGTAAGCTGCCTATACTGCACCGTTCTTTATGATATTTTCAGCCTGGATCACAATATTCCCTAGTTCTATGTCAAATTAAAAATAACTATTTTCAGATGTAATATGTAATTGTGTACAACAAGCTTAATGAAATAAGATTCTGACACTTTATCTTCCAAAATATTCTAAATACCATTAGCAAAAGGAAGTTTCTAGTTCTAATCAGTAGGTTGCAAGTCTAAAATTAAGTAATGGCTCTGTCAGTTTATTCAAATGAATGTGCTTGGCTCATATAACCTACCTTGCATTTTTGAAACCCACCTGATTTATTTGATATAATACACTAAAAGTATACATATATTTTGAAGAATAAAAAGCTTCTACTTTGTACTAATTAATATTTTTAAAGATTTTATATATGTACATTTACCTTCAAAATAAATACTAAAGCCAAACTAATTAAAATGAGGCTTAAGCTACATGGCATAGGGAGATCAGCTAGGTGTTTTGTGACCACCTAGAGGGGTGGGATAAGGAGGGTGGGAGGGAGATGCAAGAGGGAGGGGATATGGGGATACACATATGCATGTGGCTGATTCACTCTGTTATACAGCAGAAACTAACACAACACCGTAAAGCAATTATATTCCAATAGAGATGTTAAAAAATAAATTAATTAATTAATTAAAATGAGGCTTAGAAGATGGCCTTAGGAAACTATTTTAGCAGATAATAAAAATAATTTGTCTGTAGTATATAAATTGTATATAAAATGTTTTTCTGAAACACTTGAAGGTGCTTAATTATGATTTGTACTCTCAAGCACTTTAAATATCTTCATGGCATCTTGTTTAGACTATTAAATTATTTGGCAATCCTTTTTTTCATAGATACAAAAGTAAACTTCCATGAATTTGGAACCCATGGTGTCCAATTAATGAGAATGTCTTCAGATTAGAGTAAAATCCCAATCATATTAGACTTCTCCGTCATTTCTCAACTCAGACTTTGTAGATATCCTTGACCCTGGTTCTAGTGAAACCTCCTTAAGTGGAGCAGATTTATTTTACTTTTATATCAGCTGAGTATTCCTTTTGATTTTTCCTGACAATTTGTTTTTTGCTGTGACTTTAATCTTCACCAATCCATACGGCCAGCTTCTCATTTATTCCATTTATAAATCCCAACAAAATAATGTCTTTCAGGTTTTATACATATTAAAATTTAGTGGTGCCCTTAATTCAACAAGTTTCCTTTCTGTGAAAAACTGGAAGTTTTTTGAGAAATATCCAACCTCACATACTCATTTTTTAAATAATTTTTAAACTTTAAAGGCTGGGGAATATGATTTCTCATATGGGAATAAAGCTTAAAAATAAAAACAAAAAAGTCCTGGGTTCACAATTACCCCTTAGATAAAGTCTTAGTATTTCACTTAGTATTCAAAGTCCATAACTTGGCCCCTGATCTGCCTTCCTAGTCTTACCTTCCACTCCATCTCAAAACTATTCTCTTCGATACTTAAGTTCAAGCTATTATTCCAGGGTCCTCAACTGTAAAATGGGTTAATAACCTTTATTTCTGCTAGTTGTAGAATTTAATGTAAATTAAGCACAAACGTACCTAGTATGGAGACTAGGACATGGTAATTGTTCAAAAAATGGGAGGAGGCGTGGAAGTCACACAGAGTTGGGCCTAAATCTCAGAGAACTGCTCACGGTAACACTACTCTTTCTGAGCCTCAGTTCAGTTTCCTCATCTGTAAAATATAATTATACTATTAGAAAGGGTTCAACATAAAGCACTTAGCACAGAAGCTGGCACAGGCTGAACGCAGACACACATTATGAGTGAATAAATGAATGCTACTATCCTCCAAGGAAAGCAACAGAAACAGACATAGACTTCCAGAGATTCCCTTTAAATCCCCTGAGATCAGTTCCCCTCTCCAAATAAGACAACATGGGCCCTTGGAAGGCAGAGGCAAAGCAACTTCATTGGAATTGCCTTCCAAAATTTATTCTAGAAATTGGCTTTGCTCAGAATAGCTGATCTGAAATCTGGCTGCCTGTGAGTACTGAGTTTTGGCACAGTTAAAAACGAACAGTGAGATACCTTGGTCAAAGCTGGCCTAGACAATTACATGAAACAATTATCAGACAGATTAATCCATTTATAAAGTTTACAAGGGCAATTCTTATCTCTATCAGACCTTCTATCCTTGGTTACCTCTCCATGGAGAAGGAGAAATGACAAAGCTAAATAAAGTAAAAGGTACCTCCTTGTTTTTTGAAATAAATAAGAAACATTAAATTTGCCAGTTTTTAAGTTTAGAATCAAAAGCTTAAGAGTTTATGTAATAAACACAATGTACTCTTAAAATGGAAACTTCATTTCTCTATCAGAGTCCCAAGAGACAGACATTTGGTATCAAGAAGCAGGGGAAAAGGTAAGCAGCTAGTCAAATGAGGGCGAAGAGAGGAAAAGACAGCATCCGAGGGGAGGAGAAAGAGGAACTGAAGGAAGAAAAAGGGAAAAAGAAATGACCATGGAAGAAATAATAAATTCATCTAACAAAGAGGTGAAGTTCCGATGGTGAGGAATCAGATCCAACAGGGAAAGGAAAGAAAATGAAGTACCCAAAGCCCAGAACTCAGTACTTTCACATTTGTAATTATGACTCTTATATTTCAGATGAGGAAAATAAACGGTGACTAAATCAACTTTACAGAGTGATTAGGAAAAAATTCAGCCAATTCTCTCACAACGTAAGAAAAAAGAAGGCAAAGAAAACAACCCACTACATTATGTCATTTGACCCTCACTCACGGTCTTTATCTCATCAGCAGTATGTCAATGAGAAGGGTTTGTTTGAATCAAATACAGTTGTGGGAGAACACACCTCGGCTCTCCCATGTGTTGGCAAAGACAAGATCATTCCTTGTTCATCTTTGTCCTCTTGAACAGTGGCTTATACATAATAGCTACATCGTGAAAGTTAGTTGAATTTAACCGAATAGATTATATATTACTAAAGAGTGTCCATATTCAATTTTTTATAACAACAAACAAAGGCTTAAGGCTTTAGATATGGCAAACTCTCATCTTCCAATCAAGGACCCCAGAAAATATCCGAACTCCTCTCCTGCCTCTGGCTTCCCGCCATGAGTTGTTGATGCCGTCAGGATGAATAAAGTTAACAGAATTCTTCTTATAAAAAATAGATGCAGGGCTTCCCTGGTGGCGCAGTGGTTGAGAGTCCGCCTGCCGATGCAGGCGACACGGGTTCGTGCCCCGGTCCGGGAAGATCCCACATGCCGCGGACTGGCTGGGCCCGTGAGCCATGGCCGCTGAGCTTGCGCATCCGGAGCCTGTGCTCCGCAACGGGAGAGGCCACAACAGTGAGAAGCCCGCGTATCGCAAAAAAAAAAACAAAAAACGATGCAGGAAAACCACGCTCCTGGTGCATTTTATTATCTAAACCTTAATTGCATGTAGTGTTTTATATCCTTGGTTATTCGCCTATGATTCTATGTCTGGTTCTTCAAAATGAATTGTGGCTTTTTAAGTCTTTTTCCTTCCATGTATCCTCCAGGCAGACCGGCAAACTCTAGGGGTTCAATAAATGCTTCTGGATAGTAACAGTCTAACACAGAATTTAGAAAGGTCCTTCCTCTTTCTGTCTGCTTTTTAAAAAATTATATTATGACCCTCATTCTGCAAGTGTTTCTGGCAATCAACCTTTTTTAAACTAAAGGGAAGAATTGAGTAGATTAGGTTAATAAAATAGTCTTGAGTCCCTTTTGTTGTCCTGGTTTAGGCTTTCCTTATCTCTTGTTTGGATAAGCTCCTTACCTGGTTTCTCTGCCCTCGACTTCTTCCCTTGACTCATCCTTTACATTGCTGCCAGGACAGTGTTTGTAAAACACAACTTAGTTCAGGTCGCTGTCCTCCTCAGAAAACTTTAACGGCTCTCTCTTACCTGCAGAATAAAAGTTCAGATGTCCTTGGTATAGTATTCAACACCTTCCAAAGTTCAACACCAGCCTTCTTTTCCTACCTCAATACCTTAACTCTATCCATCTGCCCCATATTCCAAGCTCAACTGACTGTTAGCTGAATATGTTGCATTTTCAAGCCTCAGTATCATGCTCATTTCATTTCTTCAACCTAGATTGCCCTTCTCTATTCTTCATCTACCAAAGTCCAACTCATCCTCTAAGACTCAAGTTAAGTTTCACCTCTCTACAAGACCACCACAGAGATCCCCCAAGTAGAATGAATTGTTCCTTTTCTGGGTTCCCACTGTATTATATGCCACTAATAAATACTTAATTTCTATGTATTTCTATAATGGTTGGTTGTATAATGGTTGTCTTTGCTCCTACTCTAGAAGTTCCTTGAAAGCTGGCATCAGGAATTTATTATTTTCATGTGTTTCCTTCACAGTGGTGAGCCCAAGGTCTTGCACAGAGACTGATAAATGAAAATGAATGAATGAGTGAATGACAGAATGTAGTCAGGGAACCATCAGCAGCTCCTTAAGCAATCGAGTGAGACACTGGAAGTTTCTGATGGAACACTCGCCTCAGCCCTTTCAGAGACGAGAGAGCAAATCGGTGAGCTTAACTGACAATACATATTTGGCTCAAAATGACGGAAAGGCGTCCCCCGGTGAAGATGATGGCTCATCTTTAGGGCTGGTCTCCTTAAATATTAAATGAAAGAAGGCTGTTTTCCCCTCCTTTTGCCTCCACCTTGTGTTGTGGTTGCCCTTGGCCCAATTTGCTCAGTGCCCAGCAAATGGGAGGTGCTTAGGAAACACTTGTCCCAGCTTCTGCCTGGGCCTGAAGCTCAGTTGGCAGTGATGCTCAGACCAAGAGGTTCTGTGTTTTCCTCTGCAGGTCAGGATCCCAGTGCCAGGCACTGACACAGCTGCCACATACCAGAAGAAATGCTGCACAGAAATGAAGGACTCAGGAAAGTGGTGGAGAGTGTGGAGGAGACCAGGACAGGGGGCAGCGATAGCAAAAGCTAACGGAGATTCCTTGCTGAGGGCTGATGGGCTGTGGAACTTTCCATTTGGAGGCTGACTCCTATGGCTGGCTCCTGAGCACACTCCCTGTGGCCTCTGGTGACTCTTGGCAAGCCAAGGACTTGGATCTCAGCTTAAGCGAAGCCTTCCCTTGCTAGAACCAAATGTATTCAACACCATGTGGGAAATTAAGTTTGTTTTCAACCACTCACCATACCTTGTTGTTGTGAGCCTTGGTGAGCAAAAAGGGGGTTGAGTGGAAGGTTGGAGAAATGGGATGTCTTTAACTCTCTTACTGTGTCAATAGAGTGTGGCGTTTTTAAGAGTATTTATTTTAGCAATCTTAAAATTGATGTGACTTGGGGGCTTCCCTGGTGGCGCAGTGGTTGAGAGTCTGCCTGCCGATGCAGGGGACACGGGTTCATGCCCCGGTCCGGGAAGATCCCACATGCCGCGGAGCGGCTGGGCCCATGAGCCATGGCTGCTGGGCCTGAGCGTCCGGAGCCTGTGCTCCGCAACGGGAGAGCCCACAACAGTGAGAGGCCCGCGTACCGCAAAAAAAAAAAAAAAAAAAATTGATGTGACTTAAGAGAGGATTTCCAACAGGACAGTGCCAAGTGAAATCATGATCATATTAAGATCAAGACGGTCAGGGGATTCACAACAATATGGCAGCACGGATAAGAAGCTTAGGCCCTCTGCCCAGTTAAACCAATCTGAGTGTAAAAGGGAAAGAGTAACTCCTGTTCTAGATTGTAGAATTTTGACTATAAGTAATTAAATTTACAAGAAACAAACACCCTATTAAACAGCCCCATGACTCCCCGATTATGGAGGAGTGGCTGCTCCTGCTTCCTCCAAACAGACCTGGAAAATAGATCCTCATGAGGCAGCAGAAAGGAAGACGCTTAACAGAACTCATGATCAAAGTATCTAGCTGCCTGTTTGGGGAAGCTCTCCAGGCTGTGTTTACCAACTCCCTGCCTCCCTTCCTCCTTAACACAGAAGAATAACAAAGTGGAATCCTGAAGTGCATTTCAGAAAACTCTGTGAAAATTTCAGGATTAAAATCAGGGACAGTCAGAGCTATAGAAACAATCAAGGGACTAGGTCAAGATGGATGCTGACACAGAGGCCCAGGAAATGTGGGAGACAAGATCCACCATGTAAGGGGGAAAAAAAAATAGGCTTCTTAAATATTTTGACTGATATTTCCCCAAAACCTTTGGGAGCTATAGTTACATATTTAGATGAGTGTTTTCCCTCTCATTAAGGAAGACAAGTCATCTACAAAAATAACCACAGGAGGCAACAGGGGGAGGTAAGTTCTCTAAGATTTATATGTAATTTGTCTTTGATGCACAAAGGGAGAGACTTTCCTAGCCGGGGGAGTGAAGATGACTTCGTGGCAGGGGTAAGGGGGCACATGGACTGTATCTTCAATGATTTTGACAAGCAGAGGTGAGGAAGGGCATTCAAGGAGAAGAGAATGTGAATAAAGGCATAGAGACAGTTCAGATTGGTTGATGGGTAAGGTTTGTGATTTATGAGAGTAATGCAGAATAATGGAAAGGTGAGCTGGGACCAAATCATGAAAGGCCTTTAGCACAATAAGCCTTGAGCACAAGAAGCTTGGGCTGTACTCAGGAAGCAATATGGAGTCATTGAAGGTTCATGGGTAGTAGAGCCATGAAAGCTATGAGTTTTTGATTGGTTGATTATTTGCTTATTTTCCAGGTGAGAAGGCAGGGATAGACTGGACCAGGGAGGAGAAGGAGGCAGAAAGACCATTTGGGAGACTATTGTAATAATCTGGTGAAAGGGGATGACGGTTTGAACTAGAGAAATAGAAACATCTGATGATGCTACTGACACTGATGGTCTGGAATAAGCAAAGAGACCTTTAAAGTGATTAAATCAAGCAGAACTGTCAGTGTGAGCATCTCAGTGGGACCCAAAATGTTTTTGCAGTTCATGGAACTAAAAGACAAAGTCCACAGTGATTGGTTTTCTGAAAGGCTAACATGGCTATTCATGGGACAGCCAAATATCCACTCTCTATTGGGAAAACAGGCATTCTGGAAGCCACAGGCCTACAGGAGCATCTTCGAACATAAAACATAATAAATGCATTAAGAAACAGATGGTTAAATAAAGAACTATCCTAGAATTCATAAAAGGGGAAGTACCAGTGACCTATAGTATTTTTTAAAAATATAAACCTCATTGCCACCAACTCTGATTCCTCACTGACTTCCAGAAGAGACCCAGGAATAGTGGTTTCCCAGCTCCGACCACAGGGGGTGGGTGGAGGAATAAGTAAAAGAAGAAGGGAGGAAAGGAGAATGTCCAGGGGGAAAGAGGGCTAAAGCTGACTCAGGTAGGCTAAAAGGGCACAATGAGAATAGTAAAAAAAAAAAAAAAAGAAAAAAAGAAAAAAAAAGTTTGCATCATAATCTGGACTCTGAGAATGTTTGCAGTCAGCTACTAGTAAGACTGCATTTTTTCCTGGCAATGAACTGTGCATGCATGCCTCCTCTGACGTTACAGACTGTAACACAAGGTTACATGTAGAATGTGAAATAAACTGCTAAATGTTCAGAAAATAAAATCTCCTATTTTACATACAGCAAAAAATATTCTATCTCTAGGAAATGACGCTAAGGAAATAGTAATTGTGATTTGTAAATATTTTTGTTTATATTATTGAAAATTGGAAGTAACGCAAAAGTCCATAATTGGGGATTTCTTAAATAACTTTTAGTTCATCCATACAATGAAATACTATGTAGCCATTTAAAAGTATGCTGCAAAACATTATGTAGTGGCTTGGAAATTAGTCTGTTATACATTAATTGGAAAATTTGTGAGCAAAGCAATATATGAAATACAATATCATTTTGAAAAATATATTGATATATGATTGAAAAACTATACGATACACCATGGCTAAAGTTAACCATGCATATCTCTGAGGGGTAAAGTAATGAGTGATAGTTATTTCTTTCTATCCTTTTAAATAAAGTTTCTATAACAAACATTTACTACCATAATAAGAAAAAGGGATATTTTAAAAATAGAACTGGTTAATAGGCCTCATCACTATAATTATCATAACAAATATTTGTTGAGCACCTCCTATGGGCCAGGCACTGAGCTAGGTGACCGGAAATCAGGCAATATCCCTGCTCTTGTGGGACTTACCACTTAGAAGATTTCATTTTTATTGCTTAGTCAGTTAAAGTGGGGAAGGTTAAGTGCCTTTATATCAAGACTCCATTCATTGCAAAAAAACAACATCCAGTTCAAATTGGCATTAGCAAAAATGAAAATTCAGGAGTTCACAAAACTGAAGTCCATGGGTCACTGACTTCACACATTGCTAAATCATTTGGAATCTTCAGAACTTGATATCTCATGAAATTTCAGCCTACTTTTCTTTGTGATCACTTCATTATCAGTAAGGCTTTCCTGATAGTGTTACGATGGCTGCCTACCACTCCAGACTTGTATCCAAGGTCCCCAACAACCACAACAGAAAAACAGATACTAGTTTTCCAACAGTTTAAAAAAAAAAAAAAAAAAAAAAAGGATTGAGTCCAGTTGGTTCTAACAATATCATGTGGCAGCCCTTGCACCACTCACCATGGCCCGAGGAGCATAATGCCCTGATCGGCCAATCCTAGGTTCATATAACCTCCGCTGGAAATGGACCAAGAGTAGAAGAGACATTGTCCGGAAAGAAAATCACAAGGCTGTTACCAGAACAAAATATGGATGCTGAGATGGTAAAACAACTGAGATGTCCACTATGGCCTTGCGGTAGAAGCCCAGAGGCAAGATGAACAGATCGGAGTCCTGGCTTCAAAGGATGAAACTTCATCTGAAACACCAAGCTGCATTTTGACACTGTATCTGATGCAAGCAGATGATGTGAATGTCACCAGGAACTTTTACTTTTAGACTGACATCAACCTAATTGTAGATATATTTTGAAAACATATGTATATTTTGCTGTAAGAATTCTGATCTCATACATATTACAAATAAACAGAGAATCAAGCATGTTAGAAATCTGCTCGTTTGACAGATGATGTGAGGGGGACCCAAAGTCTTGTTGCTACTTAACAGCAAGGCCTAACTCATCTCTATACTCCCAGTGTTTCTGCTGCACCTTGAGGACTCTACCCCACATAACTCCAGCCAACGATAACTCCTCAGACTTTTAAGATTTCACTGTGAATGAAGCACACTTAAAACTTTAATAGATCAGCTCGTAAACACCTCATTTTTGTTCTGGCTGAAGATTAAACAGTGCCTATCCATAGGGATAACTAGCTAAGTGGCAACACATGTCCCCCGTTTATTCCCAAAGCTCACTTTAAGTAAGTTCTTCCTTTATTAATTATTTTTCATAAGTATTTTAACATTTCAAATCTCGCACTTAATACTAAGAAACCAGGCTTGCCAAATACACTCACAGTAGAAGATCTGTCACTCTATACCTAGTTCTGCCCTCTGCTAAACTCGTCTCTCCATAACTGGGAACAAGACTAATATTCAAATCTAGGACCTGGTTACATGGAAGGCACTGGGTTTTGGGGAAAAGATCAAGATCCAGCAACTAGGATTGGGCACAAGATCAGAACTGGTCCGACAGAAAGTCTGATTTGATGCTGAGCGAGTGAATCTAAGTCACTGCCCTTAATAGCTTCCTTTCCACCTGTGCACTTGGGCAAAGATCCTATAAGCAGCTGTATCTACGATTCCACGGTTCAGGAACTTCCTCCAGCTTCCACCTCCCATTCTTTACTTTGAACCCTATTGTTTTGGTCTGGTTTCCCTTGTTCCTTCCTGTTTCCTTGAACCTGGATTTTCCCTCTTTGCCTATTCTCTTTAGGTTGATAACTGAGTTGCCCGGTTTGCCTTGCTCCATCTTGGACCTCCAATGATATGCTCTGCAGCCCTTGGCAAGCCCTTCCTACCCTTCCCTGAATGTGGCCATGGTGATTCCAGCTGGGCTGGAGCAGCCTGTGTCCAGTGACCTGGCCTCTTGCTTGCCTGGGAAGAGAGACTGGACACTGAGCTCTCTTGGATGGAGTTCCTGGTGTCCCTTTAGTCTAAGATGAGGACTGAACACATCTTCATCAGGGGAACTCAGTGACAAATACTAATTGAGCACCTCCTATGTGCCAGGCACTACCCTATGTGCTGAGAATACAGCAGAGAATCAAATAAGGTCTCTGATCTCAGGGAGTTTAGAATCTAGATAGAGGGTGGGAAAGACAAATGTATGAACAATTAAGACAAAATAATAATTACAAGTCGGGTTAGGATTATGCTCTAATGAAAATAAAACAGGGTGGCATAGACAGATTCTGGGGTGATTAGGGAAGACCTCTTGAGGGGAAATATGAGTGACAATAAGGAGGAAGCCTTGGGAAGATTTGGAAGAAGAGAGTTTTGTAGAAGAGGGAGCAACAGATATAAAGGCTTTGAGGCAGGAATGAGCTTGCCATCTTCCAGGGATGGAAAAAAGACCAGCGAGGTTGGAGTCACAATTGACAAATAAATAATTTGCTTTAAACATGAAAGTGGGCTCAAAAAGTCAGCTTAAAAACATGCCAATTTTTCCTCCCAATTCAACCAGATTTGCAACATAAATATGATGCATAATTGTACACATTTGTATGGGCACAAATCTTATTGGCAGTTCTGGTAAATAAACGTAGGATCAGTTGAGTCTCCTTGACGCCTATCACAACTGTGAACACTGCCTCTGATAACATTGTTTTGTCACTTTTCACTCCCACCAGCAAAGAAGACAGATAAATGGCTTCCTGAGACAAATGGTCCCACTTTCCAAGGCCTGGGGCTCTGAAGGAAGGAGATGTGAGCCTTGGAACATTTCTCAGGGTGCCTCCTTGAAGAGTTCATGGCCACAACCTCTCTGAGTCTGCTTCAGAAGGAGCTGTGGCGTTAATTCTTCTGAAAAATTATATTTTGTTTGCAGTCCATTAAAATTTCAAAAGACTTATGAAATGAATTCCAGACTATGCGCCATTGCAATCTGCAACAGAAAATACCTGATTATAGCAATAATAGGAATTTAAAGTGAAAAATACCTTATGTTTTGCCTGTATCGCACCACAGTGCCCTAGAAAAGACAAAAATGTACCCTTTCTGGGAGTGGATTCTTATGCAGGTAATATTCTTTCCAGGTATAACAGCTGTGGAGGGTTGAATCGTAGTCCCCGCAAAATTCATGTCCAATCAAAACCTCAGAATGTGATCTTATTTAGACATAGGGTCTTTGCAGAGGAAATTATTTAAGATGAAGTCACACTGGATCAGGGCGGGGCCTAAATTCAATGACTGGTGTCTTTATAAAAGAAAAGAGAGGGAGATTCACACACACATACACACACGGAGGCAGGCCGTGTGAAACCAGAGGCAGAGATTGTAGTGATGCAGTTATAAACCAAGGAACACCAAGGATTGCCGGGTAAGCACCAGAAGCTAGCAGAGGCAAGGAAGGATTCATTCCTACAGACTTCAGAAGGAGCAAGGCCCCCTAACACCTTGCTTTCAGACTTCTAGCCTCCAGAACTGTGAGAGGACAAATGTCTGTAGTTTTAAGCCACCCAGTTTGTGGTAATTTGTTACGGCAGCCCTAGGAAACTAATATGCCAGTCGTGGGCACCTTTGCCCCAGCACTGGAAGAGAGGGAAACTACAAGGTATTGGGAAATCAACTGAATCTACATTAGCAAAGTAGAAAATTCAGTACTTATTTGATGAATTTGACCACCAACAATTTTGGAAGAGTGACTTAAATTGGACAGGGGTTAAAAGTTGGGGCTTTGGAATCAGAAAGTCTGGATTGGGCCTTAACTGTATCCTTCACCTTGTTCAAGTTACTAAACTCTAAGCCCCAGCTTTTCACACGTAAAATGGGAACTTACCCCATAAGGTGGCTGTGAGATTTAGAGGGGGCACCTCTGTGTAGAGTTTGGCAAGTGCCCATCCCATAGTAAGTCCCCACTAAAGCGTAGCTGCTATATCATTATTATGTTGTTATCATTCTTCCATCTTCAGAAACACCTCCTATCCTTGAAGGAAGGAATGAGTGGTTATAGTCAGATGTGCTTTTAGAGTCCAGTCCTCTTCTGTCCTTTGTTCAGCTACTACTCAGCAGGACCCATCTACAAACTAAAAGCACTCAATGTTCACCAGTTCTGAATGAGAGACAGCCTCGCTATGTTCATGGTGAGCCCAGACTCCCCCCAAACATATTTTTAAACAATTTCTTGCCTGTCTTAAGATATAAATATTTTTCAAAAACATGGGTTCTCAGGACCACAATATTTTCAACAACAATATTTATTGAAAGCTCATCATTTGCCAGGCATTTCCCAAAGGTCACCTCATGCAGACCTTACCACAGCCCTGCAAACCAGGTGATAATCATCTGGTTTTACATATGAGGAGGCTGAGACCCAGAGAAACTTCTGAGGATTCCAGACTGACTCGAAATTAAAGCAAGAAATAGAAGGAATGTTGGAGAAGACGTGGGGCGGTGGGCAGGGATGCTGTCGCAAACACTCATCTTTCCAAAAGGCAGAAGGAAGTACAGACGGGAGAGCCAGAGCTAGGCACCGCCTGGGCTCCGGTCTGGGCTCCGGTCTGGGCTCCGGTCTGGGCTCCTCCCTCACCCGGCGGAGTGAAGCACTGTTTCTCTCTGGGCCTCAGTTTCCCTACCTGTGAAACAGGGAAAGTGAACTAGATGATCTCTAATAACACATTCTGCTGTTAACCAAGATCAAGATTTTAAAAAAAGAATCAAAATCATAAAATCAAAATCTTCTGATATGCAGCCTCACGAATCTTAGGCAATTTTTTTAAGCAACATAACGTGGAAAAAAGATGAAAGATGCTGAGGTTGAAGTTTTCCAAACGAATTCATAATATTTACAATACGGTATTGTAATTTTAGTTTTCATAACACTGATCCTACTCCTTTATTTCTGTAGTTAGCTCATATCAAAACAAAAGCTGGGGCATTTTTCACTAAAATCCTATTTTTTTTCTTTTTTGGTAGGAAATTCTGAGTAATAGAAAAAAAAAATAATTCTTCACATTTAAATAGTATCTTTGATCTGAGGCCTTCCTGTATGGTATTTTTATAAGCCATATGTGTTATTATTTTTTTTGGTAGGTCACATTAAAGTCCTAGGATGTCTAGACCACTGATATTATGGGAGCTCTTCAAAGTAACACAATGACATTTAATAATAAACTCAGCTTTTTCTTCAGTTGTACCTTACATCCAGGAAGTGCTGAACCTTTTAGTTTTAAACAATGTTTCATCACCCTATGTATTTTAGTTTTTCAGCCACAAAAACTGAATCCAGGCAAATTCTAAAGAAGAATCCATATATTTGTGATGTTTATTAGTAGCAGTAGCAAGTAATTATGAGGTGTCTACTCTGTTCTTGGTCATCGTTCCAAGTGTATTACACGTGTTAACTCATTTAAGCCCCTCAACCCTATGAGGTAGGTTATGATGCCCCCATTTTACAGATGAGGAAACTAAGGCAGAGAGAAGAGAGTAACCTGGTTCAAGAGCTGACCACTGGTCACTCACAGAGCTGGGACTTGACTCCAGCAGTCTGGCTCCAGAGCCCACAGTCATCACCTCCACCCTCATGCGGGGAAACTGAGGCTCATTAAAGGTTAGTAACCAGAACATTTTCCCTAAATTCCCATATACTCACTCCCCCATGGTAACATTCCATCAGCATGCCCGCTCAAGAAAGAAATAAAAAGCTCTCTCCATCAGTATCGTTGACATTACTCTTTTGTACCTGATAGTAAATGCTTCAGCTGTCAGATACTGGATCCTCACATATATTAAAACATACAGCAAGAAAGAGCAAAGTGTATGCTAGTCTTAATTTCTGAGCAGATTGAGTTTCACATCAAATATTTCATCTTCTTCCAATATATAATCCAATTACTTCCAAATCCCCATTATTATTTTCATTGTGTATTCATGCATTGCAAGAAATTAAAAAAAAAAAACACCTGAAAAACCTTCAGGAATGGGTCAAATCCATTTCTGAACCACTTACTGCTATTTTTTATTGGATTACTTGAGGTCACATTGGTTAAAACTGCTATCATCTGTGAAACATTTTAAATCCCTTGACTCAGAAGCACACTGGTCAAACTTGATTTTTAGTGAGTTCTTTTACCAGACATTACCTTACCCCTACGATGTCAACTCTAGCTCAGGGAAACAGACTTATTTTCTCCCTCAGAGGAAGACGGAATGACCTTTGAAGCTGATGTAACCACAATTAAGGAGCAGTGATAATGACTGCTCTAGAATCATTCTTTATGAAACTTGTAAGGACACAGAGTTTAGCAGCAAAGCAAGCTTCTGGGTTATTTAATTATTTTAAATTTATTTGATCACTTATTTCTTTATTTCATGCCTTGCTCCACCAAGGATTCAAAGTTCATCCTTTTTTTTCTTTTAAGGTATGCTGCTTAAGAATTTTTATCTTCCAAGTGACAGATTTATTCATAGCTATAGGCAATGCTTCCCTTATTTTTCTGACGTTCTTCCACTCTTATGGCAGGTAAGATCTTAGATCCCCAAAAATATGAATGTTCCTCCCAACAGAATCCCTCTCCAACTCCGCCCCCCCCCCACCAATTTCCTAGGTATCTCTTTAAAGGAGTCCAGAAATTAAATTTAGAACTATTAGGCCAAGCACAATAAAACAACAAAAAAAGGTTATTTAGTGTGTGGAAATTGGCTTTATCTCTCATGCACTTGCTTCTTTTATTAAGGAATCCATGAGGCCTACCTTCTCCCCATCTGCCAAAAAGGGCTGACATCAGTTTGAGGCATTCAAAGTTATCAAGGGGTGTGAGGGGAGGAGGGGCGCCAGGAGGAGGGGGCGGACTGGCGGGCTTGCAGAGCCCAGCCATGTCATAAGCATTCTTTCCAAAGGAAACCAAGCTAAAAGGCTGATAAACCCCAATCTCTCTTCACAGCTTGCCTTCGGAGCCCCTTAATGCAACTCCCTCATTTGTTCATCAGCACTTTATGAGAAAATAAACAAAAACACGGCCTGTTTCCTCATTGTCAGCACATCAGAACACTTCCTGCTCAGAGAGGCCACCAACCCACCCGAAGAGTCAGGGGACCACTCTCTATTTTGCCTCAACTTTTTAACAGCTCGTTTTCTAAGCTGAATTCCAAGGGCCTAATCAAATCTGAAGCCCCCTCTGGGTGGATTAGATGTCCTAGATTCCAATGCTCTGCAGGACAGGAGGCTCCCCTGGAAGGATCAGTGAGTGGGTGAGCTACACTGAAACCACGAGGTTGCTTCCTGTTTCTCCATTCTTATTTTACCTTAAAAAAAAATTTAAAAGTGGGCTAAGGAAAAGGAGAAACGCTTAAAATAAATAACTTTTCACCGAATCACCAGTTCTATAAGGTACTGTAAATTCTATAGCTGTTGTAACATTCTCCAATCAATTCAATCCTTCCAGATTTTTCACTAAATCTGATGAAAAAAAGCAAGCAGGAAAGAAAGGGAAAGGAAGGAGAGGAGAGGAGATGGGAGGGGAGGGGAGGGGAAGGAAGGAAAGGGAAGGGAAGAGAAGGGATAGTCACTGAAAATATAAGAGCTGTTGGGTTATGACTCTTATGTTTAAATTCCCAACGGGCTAAACAGTGCCCTGAGATAGTCCTAGCACTGATATCTCCTTCTTGAAAAGATGTGAACATTTGAAAAGGAGAAGCACAGAGAGTTTAGCTGGAGGGTGCAGCCAAGATTCTGGATGGATGCTGGAATGCTCCAGTGGCTCCGAGGTGTGGTGGGTTCCCACCATGCCAACTTTTAGGGGTCTGGAACTTAAAATGCACGAGTACTGTGGAGCTGCAGTTCAGGCCACAGGCTCTGGAGCCTGACTTCTTGGGTTCACACTGTAACCCCAGCACATGCTATCTCTGAGAACTTAGATGAGTTCCTTAAACTCTCTAAGCCTCCCTGTCTGCCTCACAGGGTGATTATGACGATTAAGTGAGGTGGTGGATGGAAAGAGCAGGGGCCTGGGCCACTGGGCTAAAGAAATGTTTACTGTTAAATATCAGATGACATGCATGACTTCCAACATTTCTTACACTGTGCAGATTATGGGCATAATCCTAAGGGGCTGTTTTTCTTTAAGAAAAAAAGAAAGAAAGAAAATACAGACACAGTGGAAACTAACTTTAATATATTTGCTAAGGAGTAGAATTCAGGGTAAGTTGCATCTACCTTAGAACCCACGCAATGGGGGCTTTATTATCACAAAACAAAGGCTTCGTTTAGAAACAAAGCCAACTCTTGGCATGAGCCTGGGGCCCTAGCATACTTTGGAACCAAAATCCTAGAGAAATAAGTGAAGATTGCCACTGACTGTGTAATCATGTGCTCTTGGACAAGACACTTAACCTCTTGGTGTTCTCATCTAAAAAAAAAATGAGCTGGACGAAAAGGTATCAAAACTCCTGAGAGGTCTCATTTCACCCTAATGTTCTATAATTCTACTTAATGCCATGAACTGTCTGAAGTAGAATAAAACCTGATGATGAGAGTAATAGCCCCCAAGCTCTCACACCCTAGGATAAACAATTTAGCACTATATCGTTTAGACTCCCATGAATATGCTATTGTGAAAGTCTTTTAGTCTTTTCTCCCCATCTAGGTTAAAAACTCTTTGAAGACAGAGATCATGCATCATTCTTCTCATTCTTCATTGTCCTCTGCCCAGCATTAAACACACAGTAGCCATCAGGAATGTGCGTAAGTAGAGCCTAATTCCAAAAGCCACCCACGATATGACTTCATAGGCATAATTCCGTAATCCATCCATGTTATAACTTCATGGTCATGCTGGATACCTGTTGCTCAATCACAGCAACTTAACCCAAAATAGGCATCAGTGAGAACAGCCAGGCATGTGACTCAGTAAATCATATTTCTAGCCTTTCATTTGTTCACAAATATGTATTTAATAACAGTGATTATCAGGCACTGTCCTAGACATCAGGGATGCTCTACGCCCCCATCACAACCCTGAAGGTTCTCACGTAGACAATGTGGAAATCACATATGTGCACCAGTGGAGCATAACTAGAAACCGAACTGGGTCAACAACCCTTTTTTCTCAATCTATGCCCCCCCCCATTCCAGATGAAGGGGCTTCCCAGTTCATCCCTGGAGTTTTATTAGTATTTACTATGTCAACAGGTACAGTATTCCTAAGTTTAAAAAAAAACAAGCATGCATTTACAGGGCTTTGTACAGGTCTAAAACCTAGTGTTTATCAACAATATTTTGATCTTTCTTAAAGCAGAAATATAATACTGCAGACTGGCAACACTTATTCCGAGAAGCCTTCTGAACTTAGCATTTCCTGCTGCTGTGTTTCTGGTCTTAAGTACATCAGCAAAATACTCTGTGGTCTGTAGATTATCTGTAAACCAACTGACAGGTATCCAATGCAGACCATGCAAGGACATTACTTCGCCCCTATCGCTGCCCTCAGATGATGTTGTGAAAAGTAAAAGTTCATCAGATGCGACCGGGTTCACGATGGACCCGCACTGTGAATTCCTAAGGCTGAAAGGCCGATTGCAATTTATCACTCCTCCTGCTTATCAGCCATAGAGCGACTTTCCTCCATTTAAATAGCAGCCGGCTTCCCTCCTATGGCTCCATCCCTGTTGCCAAGGTTCTCTAAATGCTAATGAGGAGATAGAGAACACTCTGTGATCTTGTAAAGTGCTCACCCAGCAATTTGGCAAAAACAGAGTGTAAACATCATGCCTGGATACCTGCATTTGTTGGTCAAGGATCAATGCAGAAATGACCACCACAGAGGCTGTGTCTGCCACCACAAAAAGAAACAGAATATTCAAATGTTTTTCTAGAAGTTTCAGATGTGTTGAACATAATACTAGGAAAACCGATATACTTATATCGATGATTATTTGTGGCAATAAACAAGGACAGGGGATTGAAATTATAATTCTCACAAACTTAAGCATATTATATAAAGACATAACTTGGTTCTATGGAAAATTTTTTTTTTTTTTTTTTGCGGTACACAGGCCACTCACTGTTGTGGCCTTTCCCATTGCAGAGCACAGGCTCCGGACATGCAGGCTCAGCGGCCATGGCTCACGGGCCCAGCCGCTCAGCGGCATGTGGGATCTTCCCGGACCGGGGCACGAACCTGCGTCCCCTGCATTGGCAGGCGGACTCTCAACCACTGCGCCACCAGGGAAGCCCTGGAAAATATTTGAGATAGGAATATGTGAACGGATCCAAACGATGTGAATAATAGCATCTGGATGCTTAGTTAGCAAATAAGAGAATCAGCAATACTATGTTTGACAGCTGCTGTGGTTTCCTGGATAGGAAAATCAACTTGGAATTGAGAGGTCTCTGTTTGATTCAATAAATGTTCATTGAGAGCATTCCCAGCTTCATCACAAATAACAATGAGTGAACATTACAAAGTCATACCTAATCCCTAAGTCTTCAGTGAAAGGATCCAGGCTGAATAGGTTTGTTAAGGCTCTGAGTCATCAGCAGTATTTATAAGAAGTATGCAAGATAATCAACCAACAGATTAGTCACTTGAAAGCTAGAACAGAATCCTGTGTGATGACTTCTTTGAAAACTCACCTGCAAATTTTAGATATACCTCAAGTGTCGCAGAATCTCAGAGCTGGAAGCATCCTCAAGAGGTCACAAAATGAAGTAACACTTGACACATAGCCATATATAAGTAAACCCACCCAGACAGAACAATTAGGAAATCATAAGGGACCTGAAACTGCGCAGAAATCAAGATGAGATGATTCCCAGAAGGAAGCAACAAAGATAAAATGCTGAGCCAGGATTACAAAATCAAAGTTAACCTCAAAACCATCAGAGAAATATGTCCTCTTGGGAACGCTTGTAATTTCAATTCAGCATAACATCTTTTGAATTTTTATTCATTAATGTCAAGCCTGGTTTTAAACTTAATGGCTAAGGGTCAAGTTCAGACACAAAAAGCATAGGCGTGCAAGTAGATACAACCTGACGTGTTTATCTTTTCAGCACACACTTTCTGCTGCAGGCGTGTGCCAGATGTAGCAGCAGCTGTAGGAAGTTGTTTATCTACCCTCTTGGCCTTTGTGAAGTGTTAGGAGATGGTAAAAATCATGTTTTTAAATTATAGGCGTCTCCTTTTAAACTAGCATCTTCTTAGCATCAGTCAAAACACATCAATAAAGGCATAAGAAGGTCAAGAAGATACGATTGCGTCCCAATGATATCTGTAAAAACATACTTCTGCAATGATTTACAATGCAACAAGGGCTCTCTGCTTATTTCCAAATTCACTTCATTTATTCAACATTCAGTAAATATTTATTGCACTCCTACTGTCTGCTAGGCACAATTAAAAACTGCAAATCAAATGAATTCTAATACCTGTAATATTTGTGCCTTGCCTGAATTTCTACAAATGTCATTTGTGCTTTGCAAATTTATCCTTTAAATTTTTCAAAATCTATTAATATTCCAAGGATGAAAGATGCCTCAAAATCTTTAGGTGTACTTATTAAGAAAACATTATTGGGGGGGCGGTTCACAGCCAAATGTAAAGATTTCAGAGGCAAATGCCACATCCTTCTTACAGAGAAGGGCGCTTTGGCCAAGCTTCAGGGCCACACAGCTTCTGTACTGATGGGTCACCATTCAGGTCTGGAGGGATTACACTAAATGCAAGTGGGACTGATCTATCAACCTAATCACTCATGAGAAATAATAACAATGTCATTAGCTAAGTTTCCAAAACAACCTAGTTCCTGCTTGAAAGTCAATCCCTCAGAAGCATGCTAAGACTTACTTTTGTTATGACATTTGGATGAAGTCACAAAAGTTCCTTTGGTCTTTCTCTGTCAACGTCAACGTCCTCTGGGGAAACCAGTGTGGTGATATCAAAAAACAAAAGGAAACAAATCAGAGTCTCCAAAGAGAAAGACGCAAACAACAATTATTTTTAAGAAACCCGGTTAGTTTTTCATTTTGGCCAAGGAATAATTAGAAAATATACTTACTGCTTTCCCCAAAAGGTCAGCTTACAACCAAAATCAAAATGTATTCTCATACTTCTTTGAATCATGGTTGTTGATTTGCCAGAATTCTCCTAACCCAATAAAATATTTGTAAACATGGACATTCACATTAAACGATATTTAGACATATTTAGTATGTGTATATAATTTAATTATATAGGTACAGATAAATTCTTTGGGACTCTAAGTTAGAGAACTGACACAAAGTTTTATTTGTCTTTGAGATGTGTACACATACGTGTGTCTATGCATGGCTGCATGTGTGTGTTGGCAAGGATTGACAGATATGGCCCTTGCCTTCAAGGAGCTCTTAATCTAGTAGTTGCATGTTACATCTGGTTCACTTGACATGATTTTCTCTGACAATCTTTGTTTATATAGTAAAAGGCCATTCATTCACTGAGCAGTGATAGGGTATAAGATTTTGAATTTTCATCTTTCACAACGGGCTGTCTTGTTTTCCATTCAGTTAGCCTTAAATTGAAGTCAGCCTTAAAACTCTCTGAGTCTCAACGTTTTGCTATCACTTCAACTTGCCTTAGAGAGATGACATAAGTCTTTCAAAACAACAATTTTTAAGCATTCTGAGGCAATGACAACCTGTTGGACTGAATTTCCAGTTGCGCAAATTGTAGCTGCTCCATCTGAGGGAATGACTGTGGTAGAACTAAAAGAAACATGAAATAAATTCTGAAAATATTTTCAGATGTCAAAGAATGAGACTATCATTCAATCACTCAATAAATATGGCCTAGATATCTACTTGGTGCTAGTTGTTGCACCAGAAAATTGCTTCCAAATGTCCTCTTCACTCACTTCAGAGCCACAGTAAATCATGATGACCAAGTCTTGGCCATGGTCATAGAAAAACAGCCCAAATTGCTGTCCTATGAACTTTTTCTTAGGATTCCTATGAGTGTGTTGATGGGGACAATGTTGAGTGTTACCGAAGGCAAAAAATATGTGTATGACTGGAGTGATATATAGACTATTCATAGGGTGTGATTTATATAAATATGGTGTGATTTTAGAAAAAAGTTAATGGTCCCTATGACACCAAAAGCACAGACAACAAAAGAAGAAAATAACTAAACAGGACTATATCAAAAGTCCAAACATCTGTGCCAAAAGACACAATCAACAGAGTGAAAAGTCAAACCACGGAACAGAAGAAAATACCTGCAAATCATAGATCTGGTAAGAGGTTATTATCTAGAATAAACAAATAAATCCTACAACTCAACAACAAAAAACAAACAACCCAATTAAAAAATGGGCAAAGAATTTGAATAGACATTTCTCCAAAGGAGATGTACAAATGGCCAATAAGCATACGAAAAGACGCTCAGCCTCACTAACCATTAGAGAAATAGAAATCAAAACCACAATGACATACCACTTTATACCCATTAGGATGGCTATCAAATAAACAGAAAATAACAAGTGTTGAAAAGGATGTGGAGAAACTGGAATCTTTGTGCACCAGTGATGGGAATGTAAAGTGGTTCATCCCTGACAGAAAATAATATGGTAGTTTTTCTAAAAAATGAAAAATAGAACTACCATATGATCCAGCAATTCTACTTCTGGGTATATATTCAAAAGAATTGAGAGCAGGGTCTCAAATATTTATACACCCACAACCATAGCAGTATTATGCACAATAGCCAAAAGGTAGAAGCAACCCAAATGTCCATCAATGGATGAATGGATAACTAAAATGTGGTATATACATACAATAGAATAGTATTTAGCCTTAAAAAGGAAGAAAATTCTGACAGGTGCTATAACATGGATGAACCTTGAGGACATTATGCCAAGTGAAATACACTAGTCACAAAAAACAAATACCATATGATTCTACTTATGTGAGGTATCTAGAGTCATAGAGACAGAAAGCAGAATGGTGGTCTTCAGGAGCTGCAGAGTAGAGAGAAATGGCAAGTTGTTTAATGGGTATAGAGTTTCAGATAAGCAAGAATAAAGGCGTTCTGGAGATCTGTTTCACAATAATGTGAATATACTGAACACTTCTGAACTGTACACTTAAAATGTTAAGACGGTAAATTTCATGCTACGTGTATTTTATCACAATTAAAAACAATGGTAATAAGTGAATGATCCCAATGCAATTTTACAAAGTTGATTTCTTTAAACAAATACTGTTCTCAATGTTTTTAAAATCTGCTATGTATCAACTGGAGTCCACAGAGGGCCAGCTACCCAAAGGGAATATGGAGTCCTAAATCTAAGACAAAGTCAGCAAGCATCTCTCCTCACAATTGATAATAGTAAAAATACCACACGACAGAAGGGATCTGGGAACAACTGATAATTGAATTATTCAGGGTTCACCAGAGAAACAAAACCAATAGGATACATAGAGGGAGATTTATTTTAAGGAGATGGCTCACAACTGGCTCATAATTGTGAGGCTGTCAGGTCCAGAATCTATAGGGCAGGCTGCAGGCAGGAAATTCTGGCAAGAGTTGATGTAGTCTTGAGTCCAAAGCCCAGAAACTCGGGCAGGGTTTCTATGTTACAGTCTCAAGGCAGAATTCCTTCCTCTTTAGGGGACCTCCATCTTTGGCTTTAAGACCTTTGACTGATTAGATGAGGCCCACCCCATCACAGAGGATCATCTTCTTATTCAACATCTACTGATATAAAATGTTAATCTCACTTAATAAGAATCTCATTTAAATGTTAATCAGTTAAAACTTAATGTTAATCTCATCTAAAAAGTACCTTCACAGCAACATCTACACTGGTACTGTAACCTAGCTAAGCTCACAAATAAAATTAACCAACACAGTTACGACACAGATTTTCTTTTAAACGAACCTATCTGTATTTGTATAAGTGAATTTCTAATTCCAAGTAGTGAACTTGGGAAATTATACACTATTTCATTGATGCTTTCTTTGTTCTCTTTTGCTAATTCTCTGTCTGTACAAGGCAGAGCCCAACCCAAGCAAAAAAAGAAAATTAATCTTTTTGCTTATAGTAAATTTTTAAAATAGCCCAAATGCTATTATTCAGTTTATTTAATTATTTAGTTAAAATAACTTTGTTCCAAAGAAGTTGGGACCATTTCTAAAAATCAAACTCACTTTCAAAGTTGAAAATCTACCACCTTTGAGAATTCTTAAAAGCATGTGTCACTAGAAACCACAGCACAGGTGGCATTTAAAAAACTGATTCAAATATCAGCATCACTGGATTTAGTGTAACGCTCCCAAAGGTAAAATCTTCCAAAAGCTGCCCTCACTCTTCCAGATGTATAAGCTCTGGTCATTTATACTTAAACCTTTGAGCTAAATTGTAACTATGAAGTTGCAGTACTGGGAATTGTGATGTGAAAGAATATCATAATAACAAATATAAAAGATCTCAATCACCCTGTTCATGATAGGGAAAACTATCTATAGGAATGTGATTAAACAAATGATAGTACTAACTTAAATGGATAGACTACTGTGTAGCTGTCTATAATGGGATAGGCAGGGACAGGAAATGTACAGTCTCCATTCAGGCAGTGAAACTTCTAAGATTTGTATGCAACTTTTGCATGCATGTTCACTTTTCTAGGGCAAGAGACCCTAACTCTGAATCAATGTCTTATAACCCCCCAAAAAAGTTAGGAAACAGTGTAGTAGAAGAATATTTAACGTAATGGTAAAATGTTCAACTTATGTTGCTAAGTGAAAAGGCAAAATATTAAAGAGCTCATACAGTACTTAAAACATTTTGATGTACGCTTTGTAAGTAATAGTGGAAAAATATACACCAAAATGTTAGTGGGAATAATCTCTCGGTAGTGGGATTACGTATAATTTTTGTTGTTATTGTCTTATTTTGTTTTGCTGTTGGCTTGTCTGTATTTTCTCAATTTTCTACAATGATATGTATTGCTTTTATAAAGAAGAAAAAGTAAAAATTTAAGTTGGAAATGAAAAGTTGGAGAATGATTTGTCAGTATGTCATCAACACAGTTCAGACTACATGAGTTCTAATTCTAGTCAACTGATCCTTGTTGATATTAATAGTAATAAAGTTGCAATTATAATGATAATAATAACAAACCATTTTATAAAAACCTGTGCAAATGATCCCCCTGTTACTTGATTGGGCCTGGTATGTGTCTAAATATAAATCAATTAGCTGGAATTTGGGTTTATAAATTAGTTTAGTGTGAATGTAGTTGACACAAATCAATCTCTCATCCATGTGTGGGAAGAAAATCAAATTTCTGAACTTGCAAAATTAAAGTACCCATATAGTTGTACCTGTGATTCTCTTATGATCCCTCAAGTTTGAAAAAGGTATAAGATACTTACAGAAAATAATGGCAGTCTCTCTCAAAAGAATCAGATTCATGAATAGATTAACTCCATTTTTAAACTGTGTATCTCTTTCTAACTTTTTCTTAAAATGTTGGTATTATCACCTATCTGCTAGCAAATATTAGCAGCTAACAAAACAAATGATAAAATAGCAAATAAATATTAATAAACAATACCTAGTTCAATAGCTCATTGTTATTTTTTCACAGACAATAATGTTTTAGGTTCTGCATCAGTTTGGGACCTCCAGGAAATGGGACTTCCAGGAAACAGAAACATAACAGATTTACTGGGGGAAATGTTTATGAAGGACAAAGGGGAGTGGGGGCAGGAGTAGCCCAAGAGCAACTCAGACCGTGTTTCTAGAGAGGGAGGGAAGGAGGACATGGTACAAGAGCCTCAGACTGCAGTGACCTCTGTGAAGGTTTCAGCCAGACTTGTGGGCGCCTCAGAGAGACGACTGCCCATTGAGAAGTTTCACATTGAACAAAAATGACCCAGCTCTAGTACCTCCATTATGCCCAGTCATTAGCTGGGGAGAACGTGGCCTCAGGGTGAAGGCCAGAGCAGACCCCAAAGGTGCAAGAGCTGACAGCTCACTGTTTTCCTGCAGCAGGCTCTCTCTTGAAGGGAGAGCTGGGTAGCATATTTAGGTCGTTGCCACAGGTTGATTTGTTTTATAATCATACACGTAGATTTATTTTTTGCTACTAAAATTGTTCTTTGTTCTTGTGTTGGAATTAAATATACCATTCTGCCCCCATGTCCCAAAAAAGAGCATGATATTCCTAATTGAAGTCTACAACAAGTATGATTTCCAGGTGTGTTACCACTTTAACAATTTTGAGACTCTATTCTGATTTCAAGTCAGAAGATTTGGACTCAAATCCTAGCTTCACCACTTTCTACCTATAATGTCTTGAGCAAGACACCTGACCTTGTTGAACCTCAGTTTCCTTATCTCTAAAGTGGGAATATCCATGCCTTACTCCAGAGAATCGTTTTAAACACTAAATATAATAACACATGTGAACCCCCCTGGCATATAGAAAGTGCTAAATAAATGTTTGTTTTTAGAATGGAAAACAGCAACCCTAACAGGTACTATTGCATGTAGCTTGTCAACATTCCCTTACTTTACCTGGACAAGTTACCTAACTCTTACAAGCCTCAGTTTCCTCATCTATAAAATAGAATAATAGTTCTCCCTATGGCACTGAGTTACTGAAATGATTAAATAATGTAAAGAGAGGATTTATCACATTAACTGACACACAAGAAGTCCTCAGCAAATGGGATTAGTAAATAATTAGGATTACTTACTATCAGTAATTCATTTTAATTTTGAAGTTCAGAAAAATTCGATTTATTATATTATAGATTACATGACAAACTTAGTCTCATAGGAACTAATAATATCTCAATTGTTATTCTCAGACTTGACCTTTCCTTTGAAGTAAGTGCACACAAATACCCCTACTGTCGGCCCTTGGTATCTGTGGGTTTCATGGATTGACTGAATCCACAGATCAGAGGGCTGACTGTATTAACTGTATGACACCATTTTATATGTAAGGGACCTGAACATCTGAGGATTCTGGTATCCACAGGGACCCCTGGAACCAATCCCCCACAGATACTGAGGGACACTGTACTTGCCAAAGATGACCCAATGCTGTACGATAATAACTAGACAGAGATAACAAGCCACCTTACTTTCTTGATCATTTGTTTTCAAATTCACTCCTCTGACAGAAAGACATGCTTAGTTTTTTCCACATAGATTTTGACATCTGTTAGTCATGGATTATTATTATTACCATTAAAAATAATAACAACAATGATTTTTTTTTACCTGAAAGCCTCAATTTCTTTTAGGTATTTTTCTCTAGTTTGGGAGCTTCAGCTGGACACTTAAAACATAAATTGGTACTTCAGTTTTAATCAGAAACTGGCTGAGGTAGAATCCAGGGCCTAAGCATTTTAAAGCCTAGTTATTCAGAATCCAGGTAGGGCCTAAATCCATTCAGTTTTAGGCAGAAACTTGCTGAGGTAGAATCCAGGGCCTAAGCATTTTAAAGCCTAGTTAATCAGAAGAGGGGGGCTTCCGGCAAGATGGCGGAATAGTAAGACGTGGAGATCACCTCCCTCCCCACAGACACACCAGAAATACATCTACACGTGAAACAACTCCTACAGAACACCTACTGAACACTGGCTGAAGACCTCAGACCTCCCAAAAGGCAAGCAACTCCCCACGTAC
Source organism: Phocoena sinus (assembly GCF_008692025.1). NCBI lineage: Eukaryota > Metazoa > Chordata > Mammalia > Artiodactyla > Phocoenidae > Phocoena > Phocoena sinus. Next base: position 75,885,449 of record NC_045767.1, read on the forward strand.
CTGGGTAGGGCAAAAGTAAAAAGAATAAACAGACACAAAAAGATAGGAACGGTACCTGCACCAATGGGAGGGAGCCGTGAAGGAGTAATGGTTTCCACACACTAGGAAGCACCTTCGCGGGTGGAGACTGCGGGTGGTACTGGGGGAAAGCTTCGGAGCTGCGGAGGAGAGCACAGCAACAGGGGTGCGGGGGGCAAAGCGGAGGGATTCCCACAGAGAGGATCAGGGCCGACTGGCACTCACCAGGCCGAGGCTTGTCTGCTCACCCGCCGGGGCGGGCGGGGCTGGGAGGTAAGGCTCGGGTTTCCGCCGGAGCGCCAGGAGAGGACTGGGGTTGGCGGCGTGAACACATCCTAAAGGGGACTAGTGCGCCACAGCTGGCCGGGAGGGAGTCCAGGGAAAAGTCGGGACCTGCCGAAGAGGCAAGAGACTTTTTCTTCCCTCTTTGTTTCCTGGTGCACCAGGAGAGGGGATTAAGACCGTCCAGAGACGGCCGCGAGCCGCGGCTAAAAGCGCGGACCCCAGAGACAGGCATGAGATGCTAAGGCTGCTGCTGCCTCCACCAAGAAGCCTGTGTGCAAGCACAGGTCACTATCCACACCCCCTTCCAGGGAGCCTGTGCAGCCCGCCACTGCCAGGGTCGCGGGATCCAGGGACAACTCCCCCGGGAGAGAACGCACGGCGCGCCTCAGGCTGGTGCAACGTCACTGCGGCCTCTGCCGCCGCAGACCCGCCCCGCACTCCGTGCCCCTCCCTCCCCCCCGGCCTGAGTGAGTCAGAGCCCCCGAATAAGCGGCTCCTTTAACCCTGTCCTGTCTGAGCAAAGAACAGATGCCCTCCAGCGACCTACACGCAGAAGCGGGGCCAAATCCAAAGGTAAGCCCCAGGGAGCTGTGAGAACAAAGAAGAGAAAGGGAAATCTATCCCAGCAGCCTCAGAAGCAGCGGATTAAAGCTCCACAATCAACTTGATGTACTCTGCATCTGTGGAATACATGAATACACAACCAATCATCCCAAATTAAGGAGGTGGGGTTTGAGAGCAAGATTTATTATTTTTTTTCTCTTTTCCTCTTTTTGTGAGTGTGTATGTGTATGCTTCTGTGTCAGATTATGTCTGTATAGCTTTGCTTCCACCATTTGTCCTAGGGTTCTATCCGGTTTTTTTTTCTTAATAATTATTTTTTTATTTTAATAACTTTATTATATTTTATCTTACTTTATTTTACTTTATCTTCTTTCTTTTCTTCCTTCCTTCCTTCCTTTCTCCCTCCCTCCCTCCTTTCTTTCTTTCTTTCTACTTCTACTAATTCTTTCTTTCTACTTTTTCTCCCTTTTATTCTGAGCCATGTGGATGAAAAGCTCTTGGTGCTGCAGTCAGGAGTCAGTGCTGTGCCTCTGAGGTGGGAGAGCCAACTTCAGGACACTGGTCCACAAGACACCTCCCAGCTCCACATAATATCAAACGGCGAAAATCTCCCAGAGATCACCATCTCAACACCAGCACCCAGCTTCACTCAACAACCAGCAAGCTACACTGCTGGACATCCTATGCCAAACAACTAGCAAGACAGGAACACAGCCCCACCCATTAGCAGAGAGGCTGCCTAAAATCATAATAAGGCCACAGACACCCCAAAACACACCACCAGACGTGGACCTGCCCACCAGAAAGACAAGATCCAGACTCATCCACCAGAACACAGGCACTAGTCCCCTCCACCAGGAAGCCTACACAACCCACTGAACCAACCTTAGCCACTAGGGACAGACACCAAAAACAATGGGAATTACGAACCTGCAGCCTGAAAAAAGGAGACCCCAAACACAGTAAGATAAGCAAAATGGGAAGACAGAAAAACACACAGCAGATGAAGGAGCAAGATAAAAACACACCAGACCCAACAAATGAAGAGGAAATACGCAGTATACCTGAAAAAGAATTCAGAATAATGATAGTAAAGATGATACAAAATCTTGGAAATAGAATGGACAAAATGCAAGAAACATTTAACAAGGACCTAGAAGAACTAAAGATGAAACAAAACAACAATGAACAACACAATAAATGAAATTAAAAATACTCTAGATGGGATCAATACCAGAATATCTGAGGCAGAAGAACAGAAAAGTGACCTGGAAGATAAAATAGTGGAAATAACTACTGCAGATCAGAATAAGGAAAAAAGATGAAAAGAACTGAGGACAGTCTCAGAGACTTCTGGGACAACATTAAACGCACCAACATTCGAATTATAGGGTTTCCAGAAGATGAAGAAAAAAAGAAAGGGACTGAGAAAATATTTGAAGAGATTATAGTTGAAAACTTCCCTAATGTGGGAAAGGAAATAGTTAATCAAGTCCAGGAAGCACAGAGAGTCCCATACAAGATAAATCCAAGGAGAAATATGCCAAGACACATATTAATCAAACTGTCAAAAATTAAATACAAAGAAAACATATTAAAAGCAGCAAGGGAAAAACAAAAAATAACACACAAGGGAATCCCCATAAGGTTAACAGCTGATCTTTCAGCAGAAACTCTGCAAGCCAGAAGGGACTGGCAGGACATATTTAAAGTGATGAAGGAGAAAAACCTGCAACCAAGATTACTCTACCCAGCAAGGATCTCATTCAGATTTGATGGAGAAATTAAAACCTTTACAGACAAGCAAAAGCTGAGAGAGTTCAGCACCACCAAACCAGCGTTACAGCAACTGCTAAAGGAACTTCTCTAGGCAAGAAACACAAGAGAAGGAAAAGACCTACAATAACGAACCCAAAACAATTAAGAAAATGGTCATAGGAACATACATATCGATAATTACCTTAAAAGTAAATGGACTAAATGCTCCCTCCAAAAGACACAGATTGGCTGAATGGATACAAAAACAAGACCCATATATTTGCTGTCTACAAGAGACCCACTTCAGACCTAGAGACACATACAGACTGAAAGTAAGGGGATGGAAAAAGATATTTCATGCAAATGGAAACCAAAAGAAAGCTGAAGTAGCAATTCTCATATCAGACAAAATAGACTTTAAAATAAAGACTATTAGAAGAGACAAAGAAGGACACTACATAATGGTCAAGGGATCGATCCAAGAAGATATAACAATTGTAAATATTTATGCACCCAACATAGGAGCACCTCAATACATAAGGCAAATACTAACAGCCATAAAAGGGGAAATCGACAGTAACACATTCATAGTAGGGGACTTTAACACCCCACTTTCTCCAATGGACAGATCATCCAAAATGAAAATAAATAAGGAAACACAAGCTTTAAATGATACATTAAACAAGATGGACTTAATTGATATTTATAGGACATTCCATCCAAAAACAACAGAATACACAGTTTTCTCAAGTGCTCATGGAACATTCTCCAGGATAGATCATATCTTGGGTCATAAGCCTTAGTAAATTTAAGAAAATTGAAATTGTTTCAAGTATCTTTTCTGACCACAACGCTATGAGACTAGGTATCAATTACAGGAAAAGATCTGTAAAAAATACAAACACATGGAGGCTAAACAATACACTACTTAATAATGAACTGATCATTGAAGAAATCAAAGAGGAAATAACAACATACATAGAAACAAACAACAATGGAGACACGACGACCCAATATCTATGGGACGCAGCAAAAGCAGTTCTAAGAGGGAAGTTTATAGCAATACAATCCTACCTTAAGAAACAGGAAACATCTCAAATAAACAACCTAACCTTGCACCTAAAGCAAATAGAGGAAGAAGAACACTAAAACCCCAAAGCTAGAAGAAGGAAAGAAATCATGAAGATCAGATCACAAATAAATGAAAAAGAAATGAGGGAAACGATAGCAAAGATCAATAAAACTAAAAGCTTGTTCTTTGAGAAGATAAACAAAATTGATAAACCATTAGCCAGACTCATCAAGAAAAAAAAGGGAGAAGACTCAAATAAATAGAATTAGAAATGAAAAAGGAGAAGTAACAACTGACACTGCAGAAATACAAAAGATCATGAGAGATTACTACAAGCAACTCCATGCCAGTAAAATGGACAACCTGGAAGAAATGGACAAATTCTTAGAAATGCACAGCCGCCAAGACTGAATCAGGAAGAAATAGAAAATATGAACAGACCAATCACAAGCACTGAAATTGAAACTGTGATTTAAAATCTTCCAACATACAAAAGCCCAGGACCAGATGGCTTCACAGGAGAATTCTATCAAACATTTAGAGAAGAGCTAACACCTATCCTTCTCAAACTCTTCCAAAATATAGCTGAGGGAGGAACACTCCCAAACTCATTCTACGAGGCCACCATCACCCTGATACCAAAACCAGACAAAGATGTCACAAAGAAAGAAAACTACAGGCCAGTATCACTGATAAACATAGATGCAAAAATCCTCAATAAAATACTAGCAAACAGAATCTAACAGCACATTAAAAGGATCATACACCATGATCAAGTGGGATTTATTTCAGGAATGCAAGAATTCTTCAATATATGCAAAACAATCAATGTGAGAAACCATATTATCAGATTGAAGGAGAAAAACCATATGATCATCTCAATAGATGCAGAGAAAGCTTTCGAGAAAATTCAACACCCATTTATGATAAAAAAAAAAAAAACCCTGCCGATAGTAGGCATAGCGGGAACTTTCCTCAACATAATAAAGGCCATATATGACAAACCCACAGCCAACATCGTCCTCAATGGTGAAAAACTGAAAGCATTTCCACTAAGATCAGGAACAAGACAAGGTTGCCCACTCTCACCACTCTTATTCAACATAGTTTTGGAAGTTTTAGCCACAGCATCAGAGAAGAAAAGGAAATAAAAGGAATCCAAATCGGAAAAGAAGAAGTAAAGCTGTCACTGTTTGCAGATGACATGATACTGTACATAGAGACTCCTAAAGATGCTACCAGAAAACTACTAGAGCTAATCAATGAATTTGGTAAAGTAGCAGGATACAAAATTAATGCACAGAAATCTCTGGCATTCCTATACACTAAGGATGAAAAATCTGAAAGTGAAATCAAGAAAACACTCCCATTTACCATTGCAACAAAAAGAATAAAATGTCTAGGAATAAACCTACCTAAGGAGACAAAATACCTGTATGCAGAAAATTATAAGACACTGATGAAAGAAATTAAAGATGATACAAATAGAGATATACCATGTTCTTGGATTGGAAGAATCAACATTGTGAAAATGACTCTACTACCCAAAGCAATCTATAGATTCAATGCAATCCCTATCAAACTACCACTGGTATTTTTCACAGAACTAGAACAAAAAATTTCACAATTTGTATGGAAACACAAAAGACCCCGAATAGCCAAAGCAATCTTGAGAACGAAAAACGGGAGCTGGAGGAAGCAGGTTCCCTGACTTCAGACTATACTACAAAGCTACAGTAATCAAGACAGTATGGTACTGGCACAAAAACAGAAAGATAGATCAATGGAACAGGATAGAAAGCCCAGAGATAAACCCACGCACATATGGTCACATCTTTGATAAAGGAGGCAGGAATGTACAGTGGAGAAAGGACAGCCTCTTCAATAAGTGGTGCTGGGAAAACTGGACAGGTACATGTAAAAGTATGAGATTAGAACACTCCCTAACACCATACACAAAAATAAGCTCAAAATGGATTAAAGACCTAAATGTAAGGCCAGACACTATAAAACTCTCAGAGGAAAACATAGGCAGAGCACTCTGTGACATAAATCACAGCAAGATCATTTCTGCCCCACCTCCCAGAAAAATGGAAACAAAAATAAACAAATGGGACCTAATAAAACTTCAAAGCTTTTGCACAGCAAAGGAAACCATAAACAAGACCAAAAGACAACCCTCAGAATGGGGGAAAATATTTGTAAATGAAGCAACTGACAAAGGATTAATCTCCAAAATTTATAAGCAGCTCACGCAGCTCAATAACAAAAAAACAAAGAACCCTATCCAAAAATGGGCAGAAGACCTAAATAGACATTTCTCCAAAGAAGATATACAGACTGCCAGCAAACACATGAAAGAACGCTCAACATCATTAATCATTAGAGAAATGCAAATCAAAACTACAATGAGATATCATCTCACACCAGTCAGAATGGCCACCATCAAAAAATCTAGAAACAATAAATGCTGGAGAGGGTGTGGAGAAAAGGGAACCCTCTTGTACTGTTGGTGGGAATGTAAATTGATAAAGCCACTGTGCAGAACAGTATGGAGGTTCCTTAAAAACTACAAATAGAACTACCATATGACCCAGCAATCCCACTACCAGGCATATACCCTGAGAAAACCATAATTCAAAAAGAGTCATGTACCAAAATGTTCATTGCAGCTCTATTTACAATAGCCCAGAGATGGAAACAACCTAAGTGTCCATCATTGGATGAATGGATAAAGAAGATGTGGCACATATATACAATGGAATATTACGTAGCCATAAAAAGAAACGAAATTGAGCTATTTATAATGAGGTGGATAGACCTGGAGTCTCTCATACAGAGTGAAGTAAGTCAGAAAGAGAAAGACAGATACCGTATGCTAACACATATATATGGAATTTAAGAAAAAAAATGTCATGAAGGACCTAAAGACACAGACCTACTAGAGAATGGATTTGAGGATATGGAGAGGGGGAAGGGTAAGCTGTGACAAAGAAAGAGAGAGGCATGGACATATATACACTACCAAACGTAAGGTAGATAGCTAGTGGGAAGCAGCCGCATAGCACAGGGAGATCAGCTCGGTGCTTTGTGACCGCCTGGAGGGGTGGGATAGGGAGGGTGGGACGGAGGGAGACTTAAGAGGGAAGAGATATGGGAACATATGTATATGTATAACTGATTCACTTTGTTATAAAGCAGAAACTAACATACCTTTGTAAAGCAATTATACTCCAATAAAGATGTAAAAAAAACAACAAAAAAACATAAATTGGATCTATTTTTCCTTCTGTTCATCTATCAATTTTCCCCTGCCAGTTTATCACTTGAAACTTCAGAGAGTTAGGGACAGGGGAATATTGGGGGTAGGGGGCAGAATGGTTTAAAATAAAGAAAGACCATAGAAACATATATTCTATAATCACTTGAAAGTAGGATGAGGATAGAACAGGAAATAGCAATGGAAGCTTCCAAAGCCAGAACTACAAACTTTCACCTTGACCACTGAGTACTGGAAAATGAAAGATGATTATAGATAAGTCATGTCTTTTTCCATGTATTTCACAGGTTGACAGTTCCAGACTTCACGTGGCTAGTAGACCAGACAAGGCTAATCTCTAGACTCCAGGGGGGAAACCTTTCTTTCAAAATTGGAAAAAACAAAAAACAAAAACAAAGGAAATCTCATTATGTTCAGTCTTTAAGCTCTTGGGTAAAATTGTCAATAAAACATGCTTGTTCCTGATAAGGAAATCAATTTGATTAAAAGTGCACTAAGACCATAAGTTTTTCCCTCCTAGAGCCAGTAAGCCATCACCCCTTAGTGAGTAATGATTTTCCATACTAATCAACAGAGCTTAAATACAGCAACTAACTCAAACATAAGCCTTTTATTAAATTAGTTATTGATTCAAAAATCTATTACTCAAAATCTAGATTTTCAAATTTTTATTCCAAATGTATAATTTTCCACCATCACAGACACCAAGAATTCAGAAATATGGATCACCGTTGACAAACATACAACAGAATTATACCATTACAAAGCATAGATAATTTTTCATGAAGTAAGAGTCAGGACTCATCTTTCATTCCACACCCCAGGCTATGAAATTCAATTACCTGGCCCTCTGTCTCAGATAGATAATAAGAATGTGGGCTTTGTCTCCAGACATAAAAAGGAAAAAGAAGCAGCTAGAACTACAGAGGTTGATGCAAGTTTAAAACCTCGTGATCGAAGTCGACTTGATGAGCAGAAGAAGCCACAGTTGGTTTGAGTGACTGGCAGATGTGTATCATTCTTTCATTCTATTATCAGACATTTATGGTGTGCCAACTGTATGCCAAGCTCATGTGGAGCCGAACAGTGTTAACCACAGTGCAGAGTTTCAGGCAACCCAAAAAAACTATCATTCAAGTAACCAGTGTGCTGCTGATAAATAGTTTGATTCATGGTAACTGGTCCCTGGGATTTTTCTGCTGTAAACTGTCAAAAAATAAGTCACTGCCCCCCCACCCCCGCTCCCCCATATCTCAGATGATAAAATTTTCTTCAAGATTTCTGTGGTTTAGATTTCTTTCAGGTACAAATTGAAGACCTAAACCAGATGTGTTTCTATCAAAGACAAAGAAACAAAGCTAAATGAAATATAGCAATCTTTCTCCTTATCTGTCGCACCCCTACATGCAGATTCCTAGTGTGCATAAAATTCCCAACATAAGTCACTTGACCCTCTCTTCTAAGTCATGTCCTGACTGAAAAAAAAAAAAAAAAAAAAAAAGAGCAAATCTATGGGGAGGAAGGAGGTAGGTTAGGTACAGAGCACACCGCTCAGAGAGCTAAGGTTTCAATGCGATTTTGTTGTTGAAGCTTGGCATCTACAGTATGGGCATGGGAGGAGGTAGGATTCCTGGTGGTCATGGTGCACCCCCAGGTCCCAGCATGAACATAATTACAGGAGCTGTAAAGTCACAGGAAAATGTTTGCTATTCTGGAAAGCCTCACTCATCTTGGCATTTCAACAAACCCTAGTATATGTTTGCTTCCCTTTTATGGAAACAGCATAATGCTCTTAGCCACAAGCCATTAAGAGACCACAGAGGACAATTTTAGTGTCAGTTTTCATTTTCATCCCAATGACCCTCATTCTTGTCATCTTTATACATCAATTACCCACTCAATTCCCTCTGCCCGTCAGATCAGGAAAAGCAATTCCCTGGAGGAAACTGAAGGAAAAGCAAAACTGATAGGGCATTTGAAGAAGAGATCAAAATGGGTGAAGAGAAGGTTCATATTCCCTCAACCCAAGAAATAATCAGGTCAACTCAGAAAATCCACCCTTCAGTTAAAATCTGTGGCAAAAATAGTACAAGGCAGCTTTGCCACAAAGTTTGCATGTCTGGCTTCCAGGGGATCTGGTAGGTTAGGACTGGTAGAAAAAAGACTAAGACAAAAATAAAGAAAAATGTAATTAATGGCTGTGTTTAGAAGACACTTTCCATAAAACCATTAATTTCAATAATTATTTAGTCCGTGCTTAGTAAATGCCAGGTACCACATTAAGTCTTTTACACAGATCATCACATTTAATTCTCACAGAAATCCTATGAGGACTGTACTATTATTGTCTCCATTTTACAGATAAGCACACTGATATACACAGAAGGGAAGGAACTTGCACGAGGTCAAGACGCTAATAAGGTCCAGATTCTAACTCCCAAGCTCCAGTGGTCAACTTGAGCCTAGGAGTCTGGCCTCTCCCCAGAGGAATTGTTCCAGTTATCTTCTGCTATGTAATAAACCACCTTAAACATAATGGCTTAAAACTCTATAATTTATTCTTCTTTCTCATGGTTCTGTGGGTTAAGTGAGCTCAGTGAGGCAGTCTTTGCTTAAGGTCTCTCATATAGTTACAGTCATATGTGATGGCTGGGCCAGAAGTTATCTGACTGCATTGGCCATTTAAATGATGGGGCTGGGCTGCATATCCAAGATGGTGCACTCACATGGCTGCCAAGTGATGCTGGCTGTCAGCTGGGAGGCCAGGGAGGGCTACTGGCAGAGCACCGATACATGACCATACACGTAACTTAGGTCTTTCATGGCAGGTGGGTTCCAACAGGGAGAGTTCTGAAAAGGGAGCATCGTAAGAACAAGGATTCCACAAAAACCAAGCAGAGGTTGCAAAGTTTCTTATGATCTAGTCTCAGAGGTTCTGAAGCATCATTTCCACCAAATTCTATTGGTCAACAGTGAGTACGAGGCAGGGCCAGATTCAAGGGGAGAATACCATGAAGGATATGAATTCTAAGAGCTGTTGGGTTGATCTTTGGAGACTAACTACTATTGTCATATCTGTGAAGCACAAATCTTTATGTTGCCCTCTTGGGAAGAAGCAAAAGAAGGGAGTCTGGCCCCCATGAGGCTCTGGGAATGGGGAAGTTCTTACAGAGATGTTAAGCCAGCTACATTACTAAGAAGCAGACATGAAAACAATAACAAGAGAAGCAAACACCAGTTACAGACACAAATTTTCAATCACACAAATAATGAACTCCTCAGTGTCCTCCCCAAAGCACTGCCCTAAGGATAGTCTTCTGAAGGCCTCATATGTTTTGTGGAATACATGTGATTTCTTCTTTTTTAACTTATCCTCCCTTTATGTATCCTACTGACTTAGAGGCATTATGGTGTGAAATTCAAATTCAGACTCTTACCAGTACTCTGAGTCCTCAGGTAAGACTTAACCCCTCTGACATTCTGTTTCCTCATCTAAATAACAGGAATAATAATATCTGCATCTATAGCTGAGTATAAGTATATCTCTCTACGTCACTGATACACACAGTCATTGTATAATTCAGATCCTCTTCTCTAAATCTCACAATTACAAAATAGAAAAAAAATCTGAATTACATTTATATCTCATTTTATAAATTAAGAAAACAAAGAGGAATTAAATTACTTATTAAGAACTTCAGGAGATCAGCAGCCCCGAAACTCTAGCCCCTAGGGATCTTCCCTGGTCCACTTTGCTCAGTAATGGGGCCTCTGCCCGGCAAGGTATCTAGGAACATATGGTCCTAATAGTTCTATACCTAGACAGGAAGATCATATGAGGCAGGTATAGAAGGAGAGAAAAGTCATAGCACAAAGATTATTTTCATTAATAATGAAAATAATTAAGTACCTGTCTCAGAGTAGACATATAATAACACCTGTTGGGTGGATGGGTGGGTGGATGGATGGACAGACAGTTGGAAGGGTTTTAGTTGTAAATGTTTTTCCTCCTGTGGTATCAGAAGATGGAATCTCACTTCCACCTCAGGAAGTTCCCAGCCATTCCATACTCCTTAAGCAGAGAGAGCAGCAGACCATCTCTTTCTTCCCCGCAAATGGTCTTTCTACCTCGATTTGTTCTCTCGACACGTATTTTCTTCTTTCGTTCTCCACCTGCCATAGAATATTTAAAAGGAGAGACCAACAGCCAATGGAGATAATTGTGGGCTCTTACGCTATGGAGGGGGAGCTTCCCTTTCCTCTTTGTTTAATTCTGAGAATGTGGTCCTATCCTCCAGTTTCTACATCTGGCATCAGGCCTAGTGTCAAAACTGTGGAAGTTTTCCCCTAGCAGGCTGTTCTTATATCAGAAGAGGTTGAGTAGGACTTTTCCTGTTGCCCTGGAATAGGGACAGTGTTCATGGCCGAGGACAAAAAAGGACCTAAATACACCACCCGTTAAAGTGAGCTGACAAAGGGCTTTCTGAAAATCGCCAGAACTACTGATTTTCTACTACCATTACCAACATCACCCCAACCTCCCCACCCCCTACATGCACAGAACCTTTTCCAAGGTAATCTAAAAGAAAGAGAGGGGATACAGAGCTGGAATTGAGGTCTACCAACCTCATGGGTTCTTGGGGAGAAATATTTTTAGACTATGCTGGAGAGGTGTGCTTCCCCATTCCTCATAAAGCCAAGAGATGGGCAGTTTGCAAGATAATCACGTTTAGAGACTGAGGGTATATGAAAAAGGGGAAGCTGGCACCTCACCCTTACAATCTTCAGTCCCATCCTGGGATTGCCATCCGAGTAGAGTGTTGTAAGGTGTCTCCTGGGAGAGCTTGATGTACCTGACATGCTTCCCCTAGAGTTTGGAGACATCCGTGAATGTAGAGCTTGGTGTCTCATGCTCTTCCGGAGATTTATGAAGGCAAAATCCTTGCTAGGAAGAAGATGGAGGCAACCTATGAGAGGTTTCTCAAGAGTGCTCTAGCGGTTCCCACGGCTACTGCACAGGACATAGAGTTATAGGAGCACGGAGTTAGACGGAGGAGCAGAATTGGGGGGCTGCTCAAGGGGCTTTCAGGTGAAGGGAAGTGAACCCATTTACCCTAGGGTTACCCCTTCCCCTGAGAAAGGGCTGGAAGCATGAATCACTGTTGGGAGCAAAGGAAGACACAGCTACCCTCTCTAAGTTCGTCCTCAACAATAGAAAGGTCCAAAAGAAGATGAACAACAGCCTTAGATTTTCAATCACAGCCTCTTTTACAGAGACTGACACACAGCAGCAGAAAGATCCAAATGAAGCCAGACCCAACCAGAAGACAAGCAGGATTCCTTCCCACCCCTGACTCAGGCCCAGGAATCTAAGATCTTGGTCCTCCGTCCCTTCTCCTTGGCCCCAACCCAAGAAGGTTCTAGTGGTTCTCAACCAGGGCAGAATGGCTCCTGTTGGAGGTGTTTGGGAAAGTGTTGTACGTCATAAAGACTGAAAGGTGCTATGGGAATCTGTGTGGAGGTCAAGGGGGAAAGTGTTAAGTATTCTGAAATGTACAGAACAGTTCTATGCTAAGAATTGTCCAACCCCCAAATGACAAGATGACTCCCTATAGAAAAACATACTGGTTGACCCAGGAAAGGGTCAGACGACTGTAGACTGTAGACTGTTTCTCCTCCATTGCCACCCTACTCCTGCCTATCAGCCCCCTCTCTATTCCAAAGTGCTGGATTTGTGGGAAAGTGAAAAGACAGTTTATACACTCCTGCCCCAGATCTCCCAAGCCTCAGCTCAAACCCGTGGTTGGGACGAGGGAGGAGATTAGAGTTAAACTGAGTCTGAGGTTCTGAGATTGACACTTTAAACCACAATGGACTGAAATTTTTATCACCGAAAGAGAGCAGAGAGCTATGGAATCTGCCAAAGATGCTAAAGGGTGGGGAATGGGAATTCAGCTGAACACTTCAGAAGTCAGTCACTGGAAGAAACACAAACACTTCATGTTTATACCCCACTTCATTACAACTCCTCAGTTGCCTCCTCCATAAAGGGGGGTAGGGTCCTGGTTTTCAAACACGCAAAGGAAGGAAGGTCACGGAGAATGTTTCTGTCTGCCTCACTGACCACTGCAGATAAGCCATTGCTGCTCACCCCGCTTGGAAGCATTACATCCTGTTTCCGCCACGGGCTCTGGGTGGAGCCCAGGGGTTGCCATCTAGGGCTGTGGCAGTTGGATGGAAAGCACATCGGAAGCCTGGTAGGGGTGCCGGCCCACGGCACAGATGCTGCACTCCTGCTAAGGTAACAATGGGTAAGGAATAATCATGAGATGGGTTTTCCTCTCCCCCTGCCATGGCAGGTGCTTGATGTCAGAGCCCACTGCCAAATGACCCAAGAGGGAAATGCCCAGGTCAGGAGAGGCTGGGCTGGGATGAGGAGGCCTGGGGAGCATGTACCTCTCGTACACATCAGACATTGCTCTGTCAGGGCTGTCTCAGCTCACACACAATGTACGGCTCAAACCCCATCTTTCCTTAGGATTCTTCCTAACTCCCTTCCTCTCACTCCCTTTCATCCACATTTAGAGAAACAAATAATTGGAAAGTGCCCCTATTAATACCACATCAAAAATACCTCACCTAATAAAAAATACCAGTTGGTATAGACATTTTCAGGACAATTTAGCAATATCTATTAAATTTTAGTTGTGCTCACCCTCTAACCCAATGCTTCTTCTAAGTATTCATCCTGTGGGCGTATCATTCATAGCTGTATTCCCTGTGCTTCGAGGCCTAGAACCGTACCAGGTATATATATGTTGAGCAGTGGATGCTCCATAAAAATGTGTTAAATATTAAACAAATGAACATACAATTAAAAAATAAATTGGCAAGCAGAACAACACATAAGTTATGATTTCACCTAGGCTTATAAAAAGCACAAATTATATCTTCCCTGCTGTTCAAGAAAAAATATTGTAAACTTTTTCAGTTCACAGCACATCATCAGAGGTACAGAAGTTGGCATGCTCTCTGAGCACCATTGTCTCTTACCTTATTCTATTGTGCCTCTTCTTCCCCATCACATCCTCACGCCCATTCCCTGCCCACTCTAATGTGTATATGTTCTGTATGTATGTATTGCATCTGTATGTATTCCTGAAAGATAATGTTTTTACACACGTATTCTTATTTTTCATATTGCAAAGGATACTGCATAAATCTTATTCACTTTCTTCCCTTTTTCACTATGTTTTAAAGCTCAATCCATGTTAAACCATAGGTACATCTAGTTCATTGAATTGTGACTGCATTATAGTATATACTCCATACTAGATGTCCACCTTGGTTTACTTATTCTCATTGCAATAGACAAAGTCCCTTCCAACTGCCTACCACCACAAACGACTGCAAAAAAAAATAATTCTCCTATGCTGTCTCCGTAGACCTGTGCAAGAGTCTCTCTGGGGCATATGACTAGAGAGGGAATCGTGTAGTAGAGAATATGTATTCTTCTCAGTTTCACTACGGAGCCACAGACTGGTTTCCAGAATGGCTGTGACAGCTTACCTTCACGTCAGAAGCACATAAAAGTTTATCTTTCCCCGTGTGAAATTGTCTGACCGACACTTGGAGTTACCAAGCCTTGCAATTTTTTGTTCATTTTATCACTGTAAAGTGGTATCTCATTGCTCAATTTGCAGTTCTCATTTCAAGATTCATGTTCCTTTGTAGGTGATCTGCTTTCTCTTTCTGGAAGATCTTAGAATTTTTAATCCTTGTCTCAGAGGAGCTTTACTTTCACTTGTTTTTTTTTTTCCTTTGACCACACCCTGCATGCTTGCGGGATCTTAGTTTCCTGACCAGGGATTGAACCCACGCCCTTGGCAGTGAAAGCACAGAGTCCTAACCACTGGACCACCAGGGAATTCCCTTTTTTTCTTTTTTTAATTTTCACTTTAATATATCTGATTGATGGGTGTCCTATTCTCAATGATCTTGAAGAGTGATAAGTGGCAGAGATTATCCACACATTTATTAACGGTGAACAGACAGATCTGAGAAGGCATTCATCTTCCATGCAAACTGCTTGCCTCATGCCGAAATTCCTTCTACAAGATCTTAGTCCAGCACTAACTGGGTCTCTGTCTGGTATGCCCAGTTGCCCACTCTGAGAGAATTCCTACCATAATGATGGACATTTCAGCTTTTTTTCCCATCTTCCTTAGGTTGAGTTCAAATACTTGTCCCAGCACAGCGGCTGGTACACAGTAGGTCTCGGTAAATAAGTGCTTCCTTCCCTTCCTATTTTTCGATCCACTGCCTTGGGTTACAAATCCTTTACATATCTGAAAACAGCCACCATGTATCTCTTAGTGTTCTCTTCTTCCAGCTTAATATCTGCTGCCCACAATACACCTCGCACATCAGGTTTTTTAAACCATCAGCTTCCTATTGGTTCTTTTAGCAAACACACTGATTTGAAAGTCTCCTAGTATCAGTTGAAATGTGGTGACCTGGACCTCCAGGTAAATTCTAAACAGAACAAAGCACAGTAGGTCTATGACCTCCTACAATTCCCCTGTAATTCTATTTTGCCAGATAAGAACACTTTCCCTTCTTAGTAGTAGCAGCAGCCGCCTGATGACTTGCTGAACTTGAGGTCAGCTCAATCCCCCAGGCCTTTCTCACACGAATGGTTGCTTATACCCATGGAATTTATTTTGGGGACCGCTTAGATGGTTTCAGAGTGCAAACTGGAATCAAAATCTGTGGCAGGTGTTCTCCTCCAATTTAATTAATTTAACATCTGATTTTTCTCCCTTCTTTCCTCCTTTCAGCTGCGGTATGGTTGATCAAACTATAGAACTAAATAGACCAGGGTTCAAATCCTGCCTCTGCTTCTTCCTAATCCTGTAGCCTTTGAAAAATGCTTTATTCTCTATGAATTTTTGTTGCTTTGATTGCCTTGGAAATAATAACCTTTACTTCATAGTAGTGTGAAGTGCTATAAAAGTTAAATGAGATCTAATATTATAAAACATCAGACACATAGAAGCCCCTCAGCATGCTAGTTCCCTTCTTCATACTCCTTGCCTTTCCTGCCTGGATCTCAAAAGGGAAGAGAAAGCACCCAATTCCTCCCAGATATGTCTAGACTCCTGATTCCCACAACAAAACATACCCATCTGCTTTCATACTCCCTCAACTCTGTGCTCTCTGGTACAAAACATATTAACTGACCCCAGATGATGCAGGAAGAAGTCCCAGTGGATCGAGGTGTTCCTCTTCCAGGTGACATTTGCAGCCTCACAGAAGTTTCCTAGATTCTCAATGCCTTAATGCTTTTAGGATCAAGGTCAGAGTGTTAGGGTACAAAGTCAGGCAGACGGGATTCTTCCCAACCTTGGTGGTTTGATGTTGGCACAGTGTGGCCGTGATATGGCTCAGTGGGAGACGGCAGAGATGGGGGCAGCAGACTGAAGAGCCACACTGGGCCAGTGGCCACCACAGATGTGAGGAGCTCTGTGGGGCTCTCACATCAGCTACTACTGCACAGGCCTCTGGCCACATGTTTGCAATCACACATGAGGTTGCCCTGCACATTATCAGAAACTCTTGAGGGGGAGATGGAGGTCTGCAGCAAATTGTTTCTGTGGTCCTTGACAGTCCCTTCAGCCCACCAGATTCTGTACAGTTCCGTGCAACATCAGATTCCAACTCAAGCTCCTACCAAAGCATCCCCAGCTTTTCTGCTCAGGGATTTTCTCCAAAACCAAGGAAGATGACTGAGCCTGCATGTAGCCACAGCCCAGAAGAGAAAGAGAAATAACACCTCCCAAAGCAACCCTCAACAGTTGGGGTCCCGGGGTCAGTGGATAAATGCCCCAGCTTCCTGCCCATTAAAAAATTATTTTGAGGTGCTTTCTACAAATTTCTTCAGAGCCCCAGTTGCCCACAGCAGCAATCAGCTCAATAAAATACCTGTACTGGATTTTCTTCCTTTCCTGTTTCATCCTCCCTACTTCCTCATTGTGCTTCCTGGGATTATCTCTCCCAAACTACCTGTACCATGGTTTGTGTCTCACTCTGCCATTGGAGCTACTCAACCGAGGTCTTACATCAGCTAGAGCAGGGGTCCCCAACCCCCTGGCCGCGGACCGGTAGCAGTCCACGGTCTGTTAGGAACCGAACTGCCTATTAGGAGGTGAGCAGCGGGCAAAGCTTCATCTTCCGTTCCCCATCTCTCCCCATCGCTCGCATTACCTCCTGAACCATCCCTCTCCACACCGCCTCCCCACCCCCGTCAGTGGAAAAATTGTCTTCCACAAAACCGGTCCCTGGTGCCAAAAAGGTTGGGGACCGCTGAGCTAGAGAAATGGTGACTTTTTTGTTCCTGATAATATGACGCCACTTTGTCTTCAGACTGCTGTGGCCTGAAAGATATAGAAACTTCTTAAATGGTATACTGGGTTATTCTGTAACCTCCCTTCTACTGCCAACAGAATTAACTGTTCTTCCTTCTGCGATCTTCATCATTTTGTATGTGCTTTTATTACTCACTTTCAACACTGCAACACACAGTTACTTGTTAAACATCTGTCTCCTTCTAGATCTAGAAACACTAGATCTATATCTGAAAAACTATATCTGATTCCAATTTGTATCTCTAGTGCCTAAGCCAGTACCTGGTATATAGTATGTATTCAACAAGTATTGGTGAATTAATAAACTCCAAAAGATAGTGAGAGGGCTTCCAGTTCAAGACAATAGGCTAAGAAAAGTTATTTCCTCTCCTTTCTGGACTCCATTAAAATGAAAAGAAAAAAGTATTAAAATGATATAAACTCACAGTAACCAAAGAACACTGCAAAGATCATGAGAACTCAAGAGAGTTCAGCAAAAGCCTCGAAGATGGAAAATACACGGAATTCTGGTGATTGAAGAAGGAGAGAAAAGAAGCCACAGTTTGGGATTTATGCTACAGCTGGGGTGGGAGCAATCTACCCAGCAGAGCTCCAAGGAGACTCTGGATTTAAAGAAGGCGGTACCAGGATGATGGAAGTGAGAAGTGCCACTAAAAACAGCGTATGACTAAAGATCTATATAGAGAACAATTCACACATCCCCACTCTTTTCCTGCCCCTTCACAAAGAACTGCCCATAGCTAAACCCAGGCAAAAATCAGAACTTTCTTCTTCAAGGAAATCGGACAAACTGTCCTGGGAGAATTAAGTTGACTAGTGCAAGCGTTAGTGCTCCAAAATAAAGGTCTCCCAGAGCTGGCATTTACTCTCCACCCCTGTACTGGCTAGCTCTCTAGGGACTTGCTTGAGCAAAGCATGACAGTCAAAAAGCCATACTGATATAAAAGGAGCCTTTCTGTCCCCAAATTTGAGAAAAGTGTGTACCATGACAGAAAAATATTATGACAGGCAGAGGGAAAAAAGAGAGGGGGAGGGAGAGAAAGAAAGAGAAGGAGGAAGGGAGGGAAGGAGGTAGGGGAAGAGGAAGAGAGAAGACTCAGAACTAATAGAAGAGACCTTTTTTTTTTTGTTTTTTTTGTTTTTTTTGTTTTTTTGCGGTACGCGGGCCTCTCACTGTCGTGGCCTCTCCCGTTGCGGAGCACAGGCTCCGGACACACAGGCTCAGCGGCCACGGCTCACGGGCCCAGCCACTCCGCACGGCATGTGGGATCTTCCCGGACCAGGGCACGAACCTGCGTCCCCTGCATCGGCAGGCGGACTCTCAACCACTGCGCCACCAGGGAAGCCCCAAAGAGACCTTTTTTTAAACGTTGACACCTTTTCAGATTTTAGAAGAGACTGTATCTTTATAAAAAAGAACAAGATGCTATTTTTCAAAGTATAACTAAAGAATTAGTAGAAGCCAGCATTTAAAATATAATTGCCAATACAGAAAGTTCAATAGAAGAGTTGGTAGGTAAAGTTGAAGAAAAGTCTCAGAAGGTACAGAAATACAGACATGTACAATACACATAAAGTATGAATATATATGGAAGAAAATATGAGATGGAGACCAAACCAGAATGTCCATTACCCAACTAATACGAGTTCCAGAAAAAGAGAACAAAGAATACAAAAAGGATATAATTATTAAAGAAAACCTTCTGTAAGTCAAAAAATACACAAGTCTTCAGACTGAAAGGAGTACCACAATCTCAGAAGGATGACTAAAAATAGACTGATTAACTAGACACATCCACATAAGATTTTCAAACACTAAAAATAAAGATATATTAATAAAAGATAAAGAGACTTATATGAAGATATTTATATATAAATATCTAAAGATAAATATATTTTTATATACATAAATTTCAGAGAGAAAAAGCAGGTCACCTACAAAGAAATGAGAATAAACATAGTATCAGATGTCTCATCAGCAATGCTAGATGCCAGAAGACACTAGGGGTAAAGCCTTCCAATTTCTGAGGAAAGATGATTTTCAACCGAGAATTTCATATCCCACCAAATAATCAATCAGAAAAGAAAAATAAAAGCCATATTCAGTCATGCAATGATACATCAAAGAAAGGGGCACCTTTACTTAAGAAGATACTTGAGAATATACTCCCATAAAAGAAGGGAATAAAAAAAAATGAAGGTTTTGCTTTTGAAGTTGAATATAGATATACAACTATATTGAGAGGAGACGAGGCATGCATGAGGTAGGTGGTGTAAATGAATTAAATTATCAACAGTAGAAAATTCTAAATTGGAATTAAGAACTATTTCTAGGAGTACATTTTCTAGGTTTATGAACACACTGCCCAAAAGAATCCAAAACATAAACTGTTGAAAGCGATTGCTTCTGGAGAGTGAGAATGGAGTAGAGAGAAGTAGACAAGAGAAGTACAAGTAGACTTTTTATTATAAGCTCCTAGTTCTATATTACTTATTTAGCAAGTGCATTGAACACTTTGATGAAGCTATTATTATTTTTTAATACTTTCAAGATTTAACAGTACCTCAGCTATGAACACCATTCATCAATATGCTGATACATGGCTGAAGTACAAGTTAATGGGTCATTCCAATAATTATATTGCCTCAGTTTCTACATCTCTAAAATGAGGATAATAATGCCTACTTCATGGGGATGCTGCAATAATGTTTGAACTGCACATAGCATGATGCCCGGCACATTATCAGCTCTTCATTGAAGGGTAGTTACTAGAAGACACATGATACAGTTGTTGATACTAATCCCATCTCTGCCACTAACTACAAGCTGTGCAGGTTTCTATAAGTCTTATTTTCCTTATCTGTAACTTGAGAATAATGGTAGCTCTGCCTCAAGTCAAAGCATGTAAAATGCTTATCACAGTACCTGTACTAAACAGATACTCAATAAATGGTGGATTATTATTATTAAATAAATCTTTATTGTGATTATTTCATTTTGATAGTTTTCCTCATTAGGTGCATCTTAAATGACAGGTCATCTCCAGATTCCTTCAGATCCACCAGAAAGTGCCTCCTCTCTTAATTCCCTTACACTCAACATACTCTACTCTGCTTCTTGGACTAATCACCAAACTTAATATTCTGTTTATCAGTCTTTCCCATCCCAAATTTTACAACGAACCAGGAAGAAAACCAAGTAAATTATCTTCTGTGTATTCCCATGGGCCACCAGTGTGAGGAGGAAGAGGAGGAAAGAGGAGAAAAAGAATCTACGCCCCAACTTCCGTTATCAAGGATGGGAATGGGGATAAGTAAAAAGTGATTAAAAACATGCATTACTGTTTAGTGGGAAACCTTGCTCTAGTACATGTGATACAGGTATTTCATAAAAAATGCCATAGAATATATTATTTAAAAAGCCCACGAGAGGGCTTCCCTGGTGGCGCAGTGGTTGAGTGTCCGCCTGCCGATGCAGGGCACACAGGTTCGTGCCCCGGTCCGGGAAGATCCCACATGCCGCAGAGCGGCTGGGTCCGTGAGCCATGGCCGCTGAGCCTGTGCGTCCGGAGCCTGTGCTCCGCAACGGGAGAGGCCACAACAGTGAGAGGACCACGTGCCGCAAAAAAAAAAAAAAAAAAAAAAAAAAAAAAAAGCCCACGAGAGCATGCAACAACAATTAGTTGGACATTTTCCCTTAGCTCCTGAGCAGGATTTTTTCTGAGTGCTCAGAATGAGAAAGATTCATCCTCTGTCAGAGAGGCATGCATGTGATAACTAACCAGAAACAGGAGGAAGAGGGCACCGACACTTCATGTGTGCTCCATGCTGGACACTTACAATTACCTTATTTAATGCTCACAAATAACCCCCTGATGGGCGTATGTTGGACCAATGAGGTAAGCAAGGCTTAGAGATATCAAATAACTCATCCAAGTTCACACCGCTAGTAAGGGGTAGAACAGAGACTTGAACCCATAACTCCAGAGTCCATACCCTTTTCACCAGGCCTCCCAGGATGTCAACCAGACCTCCGCCACCTCTCAGGGTGCCCTGGTGAGGGAATCTGGAGACAAGGGTTTAATTCCTGGCTTGACCAACCAAGTAATTTAGGCCAATTTATCCTTTTAAGGGTTTTTCTGACTCCACTCAAAATATAATTGTACTCTGCATAGCATCATAAGAACTCAGAAAGAATGAATTCATGTTTATAAAGTACCATATAAAGCCTAAATATACTCTTATTTTTAAAATATTCTTATATACAGATAAAAATTATACTCTCAAAAAGACATTCTAGCACCCCAAACTAAGATTAGATTTCAGTGTCTCCATTTCTTGACTAACCAGACACCAAATAATGTCATTCCAAACAGCATAGATAATGGTTTCTTGGAGCCTAGAAAATAAATGTCAATACTTGCGGTAGTTTCTGAGAATTTAAAAGTGCTAACCCCAAAATAAATATATATGAGGGGGAGAGGTAATACAACCCAGGCCAATAAATATTCATCAAAAATGCTCACATAGAAAACATGTAGGAATCTAAGTGTGTTGATTCAAAAGAAAGAAAAGAACTCGATGCTAAGATTGAGCTGTGACAGGACTTTAACTTAGGGCCGTCCTGACTGCCTGTGATGACACTGATCATCTTTGCTCAAAAAGTCAGGGCCAGGCAGGAAACTCACACGTTCATAGGGAGATGGAAATGCACTCCCCATGTCTGACTGAAACAGCCTTCTTTTTACGATCATGATAAATTGGAGGTGGGTTGCACTAATATACGTGCGACAACCACCGTCGTGTCATTCTATATTCCCAGAAATATTAAATATACCTGCAAACTACAGCTAATCCATCATCTTCCTTATCAAAATGAGGCGGAGTCAAACCACCACTAGAGGTCTGGTTCTAAAGGTCCTAAGTGTTGGTAATCCAAGCCTAGAATGTTCCAAATTCACCAAGCGCTGAGTCACACTTCCTCCTGTGTCAGCAAGGCTACCTGCAGTGTATGCTAAGGATCTGCCACAGTTCTTATTTTCTGAGCCTTAGTGTGATGGTTAGTTTTAGGTGTCAACTTGGTGAGGCCATGGTAGCAAGATATTTGATCAAACAGTATGCTAGATGTCTCTGTGAAGACATTTTTAAAGCAGAGATTAACAGTTAAACCAGGAGATTTTGAGGAAAGCAGGTTGGCCTCCACAATGTGGGTGGGCCTCATCCAATCAGTTGAAGGCCTCAATAGAAAAAGACTACTCTCCCCAGAAGAACTGGGAATTTACCAGCAGACTCAAATATACCAGTCCCAGACTTGAGTTTGGACTCAAACTGCAACTCTTCCCTGAGTCTCCAGCCTGCCAGACTACCATGCAGATTTTGGACTTGCCATACTCACGTGAGCCAATTCTTTAAAATGAATCTTGATAAGATGATAGACGCCTGGATGGATGGATAGATAGATAGATAGATAGATAGATAGATAGATAGATAGATAGACACACATCCTATTGGTTCTGTTTCTCTGAAGAGCCCTGACTAATACATTGGTTAGAATCACAGAACAGACAGTGACACTAAAAGGGCCTGAAGAGCATTTGCAAAGTGGCTTGTCTTCCAACACCTGCAAGATTTGGCCACATGTACCTCACAGATATCTCAAAGGTAATAGGTCCCAAACCAAGAGGCAAGGTTCAAATTCTGGCTGTGCCATTTCTTAGCTGTGTTACTTGAGGAGATTACCTGACATCCCTGTTGTCTCAGTGTCCTCTTCTGCCAAAGAATAATAGTACTTACTTTGTAAGGCCATCATAGGGATAAAATAAGTTATACATGAAGCATTTAGAAGCACACCTGGCATAGTAATAAGGACTCGTTAGATGTTGTCATAATCCCCTCTCAAACACCACTGGGCAATGCTCACTATTGCCCAAAAAGTCAGGGCCAGGCAGAAAACTCACTTACTCCTAGTAGGATGGGAACGCACTCCGCAGATCTGAAAGAGCCTTCCTGTTACCTTCCCTTGTACTCCTGCCCTAGTAGGAGCACCCCAACCATAGAAACACAACACCTAACTCATCTTATCTTCACCTTCTCCCTTTCTCTCACCAAAGTCTGCTCAGCCTCAGAACTTACTGAGTCTATGTCCCCAAGATCTTTTCTGTCTGTGCTGTATTTATTCATTCTACAATCATTTACCGACCACTATTTCTGAGCCTGACACTGGTTGTGAATACAAAGATAAGTAAACAAAGGCTGAGTACTGTACAGTGGAGGGGACTTTGCATCCCCATTGCCCCTTCCTTTGGTCATTCTCAACCCTCCTCTCCCTTGGATTATCAATAGAGCTTCTTCCTGAGCAGGTTTCCAGTCTCTCTCCCGACAAGCCATCCTTCACTGTGACACTTCCCAAAACTCAAGTCAGTTGCTTCTCTTGGCCTCGAGAATAAAGTCCATGACTGTCCCCAAACAATCTCTCTTTCCTCATCTCCCAAGATCATTCTCCACAGTGGGCTCTGACCACTGCCCCAGAACACTGTGCTCCTAGGTGCCCTGTGACCTGCTCCTGCAGCTGGCCCCTCACTCTGATCACCTGCCCAATGCCTTCCTTGACTTTCCCAGTCAGAAGCCCCTGCATTTAACATTCCAGCTGTCATTTATGTAGCTGAGGCCTGGCTTGAACCCAGGCCATCTTCACTCCAGGATAAAGACAAGGCCTGGGCAAGTCTGGAGGGCCCCTGGGATAGGTCTGCCAAGGTTCTAGTACATGAGGGTCTGGGGAGCCTCCTGGGAAATGAACTCATCCTCATGGGAGAGAGGCCAAGTCACACAAATACGTTCCAAGGACAGTCAGCCAGTGTCCGAGGAGGGGCTCAATTTGAGTACAGCAGGGTGTCTGCCACTCAGCTTGCCCTTGGCCAAGATCACAGGGACGCATGCCTGAGTCATGCAGTAATCCATTTGCACTTAACAAACATTTAGTGAGTTCCTACTCTGAGTCAGGCGCTGGACTGGGCACTGGGAATACACAAGTGAGCAAGACAGACCCATTCTCAACCTTAGGGAACTTAAAGCCTAGTGGGAGTTCTAAATAAAGGGGAGCTTCAATGTCAGAAGTGGGTGGTTTTGGTTTTTTGTTGTTGTTTTTTTTACAGTTTTTTATAATTTTAATTTTTATTTGTAATTTGAATTCCTGTAGGACTGGGAGAATAGAAGGCACCTCTGATTTGTGGTCTATCCGTGAGAGTGTAACAGAATTAGGGATAAAGGATGATTTTCCCTCTTGATGTGAAAGCTGGGGAAGGCTGAGGCAAGAAATGGCTCAATGGTGTGAGACTGGAGCTGGACCAGCCAGAGAAGAAACTGGAAATGGCATTATCGTCCACAGCATCCAAGCATCTGGGGTGACCGGCAGCCCACCTCCACAGCAGAAGCAGAGGAAGCAGCATTGGGAAGGGGTGTGTCTGGAAGCTCTGTGATCCTGTGCGGGTCAGGACCCTATTTCCCCCTCAAGAGCATGTCTTAGGGAAATCAGCATTTTTTTCACTTCTCATCCACCAATTTGTCATTTCTATAAGGGCAGGTACTGTATCTTATTGTTTGAAGAATCAAATCAGTAACTATCCAAAAGTAGGTATGGAACAAAGTTTTGTTGAATTAAAATGAATGTGAAGGATGTTCGTAACAGCACAATTTACAGTAGCCAAGATATGGAAGCAACCCAAGTGCCCATCAACAGATGATTAGATTAAGATGTATTGTATACAGAGAATGGAATATTACTCAGCCATGAAAAAGAATGAAATAATGCCATCTGCGGTAACATGAATGGACCTAGGGATTATTAGGCTTAGCAAAATAAGTCAGACAGAGAAAGACATATACTTCAAATACTCTACAATATCACTTACATGTAGAATCTAAAAAATAATACAAATGGATCTATATGCAAAACCGAAACAGACTCACAGATACAGAAAAAAAAAACCTAGTGGTTACCAAAGGGGAGAGGGAAGCGGGGAGGGCCAAATTAGGGGTATGGGATTAACAGATACAAGCTACTATATATATAAAATAGATAAGCAACAAGGATATACTGTATAGCACAGGGAACTATGCCCAGTATCTTAAAATAACCTATAATGGAATATAATCTGTAAAAACACTAAATCACTATGCTGTACACCTGCAACTAATATTGTAAATCAACTGTACTTCAATTTTAAAAAAAAGAAAATAAAATGAATACAAAGAACTTTCATTTAAATAAAATAGCCAAGACTATACAAACACGTAGAGGAAGAAATGTAGAGAATAATTAGAATCACATGGGGTTTTCCACCCATTATATCATAAAGCAAATTTTGCACTCATTCTTCATTCCACTTTGGAGGCTCAAGTCAGAATTAAAATAGAGTCAATTTGTTGCTGGTCATTTTACATTAGCTCTTTGTTGTTACTATAAGAATAATACATTCTCATGAGGAAAAAATTAAAAGTCTGGTGAAGGATGGAGAGGGGACAGTAAAAGTGGATGCCACACAAATCCAGGGTAGAATATTCAGTGGTGGGATTGAATAGAATTATATCATTTGGAAAACCCAGAACAACATTTCTCCTCCTACTTCTCTATACTTCAGGTACAGTAATCCACCCCCATCACCTGGGACAGAGACGGAAATAGGAACAAAGTGATAAGGTGACTTTCTCACAGTCTCACACAGCAGTTGGCTTCAAAAATCCAGACTAGTGTAAGAGTCAGCTTGATTTCCAGACAAAAGGATTTGAACATCCTCGGTTCAGCACCAAAAGCCTTGGCCCTTCTGAAGCCACTCATCACAAATTCCAGACATAACCTGCTGGAATTTGTCAGTGAGAATGAAGGTTGCAACAAGAGCTAAGCTAGTCAACGGGGATGCCAAGTTCATTTTCGTTCATTGTTTCCTGAGGAAGTAACAAAACAAAAACAAATTATTAAGATGGAACATGGTCATTTTTAATCATTCTCTGCTTATACAACGATAGAGAAAAAGGGTGCTATAGTGAAAATAGGACAAGGAGACAGAAATACTAGACCTGCTTCACTGCTTAGTAGCTGGGTGACCTACAGCAAATGGTTTAACTTTCTAAGCTGCTGTCTTCTCTTTGGCAAAAAAGAAGCACTAAGTCCTACCCTGCCTAGCTCATGAAGCTGCTTATGTAAAGACAGATGACTTTCTGTTTTTGAAAACTCTAAAGAGTTGTGGAAATGGAAGGTATGAAGCCTACATCACTCTGCAATATTATACCAAAGGGTCTTAGACCTTTTTTCCCTGTATTTTCCCTTAGAGGCTCCCCAACATGCTCCACCCTCAACTTAACCCCCACTGCTTCCTACTATCACAGCATCCTCCCTCTGGCAGGATTCTCTTATTGCTGGAAAAAGTGCCCAATACCCAAGGATCACTCAACACAAGAGCTGACTATCAGCAAGAAAGAAAGGTAGACCAAAGAAACGAAGACCACATGAAAGGAAAACATTTTGCTTTCAAGACTCTGGCTATAAAGTCCACAGGAAGGTGAGTATAACATTAAAAACTCTGGCTGCTAGAGTTAGGATGGTGGAGGGTGCAGGATATTTGCTAGTGTGACACAGAGTCCAGAGGGGAAGCTGTCCCAAGAAAAATCCAGGCAGGTGTAATGCACTGGCCCTAGAGCCAGACTACAAGGGTCATTTAACACCATGTGACCTTTAGCAAATCTGTGTCCTTCCATGCCTTAAAAGGAAGATTATAATAACGGCACCTACTCCTTACGGCTTCTGTGAGGATTCAGTGAATGAACATGGATGGGATACTTAGCACTGCAGCTGAGCAAGTTAAGTGACATGTGTTGATGGTGCTGATGGTGGTGGTGGTGGCAATGGCCTTGGTGGTGGTTTTGACCACACCGGCCCTGCTCCCATGTAAAGCTAAGAGACGGAGCGGAGCAGAGAAAGGAGTGCCCCAGGCAGAGGAAACCAGCCTCTGCTTTCTGCAGAGGGCACACTGAAGGAAACCAGATGTCTTAGTCCATTCAGGCTGCTATAATAAAGATACCGTAAACTGGGTGCTTAAACAACAAATATTTGTTTCTCACAGCTCCAGAGGCTGAAAGTCCAAGATTAAGGTGCCATCAGATTCAGTGTCTGGTGAGAACTTGCTCCCTCATTCATAGATGGCTATCTTCTCATGTGGTGCAAGGAGCCCATATGTGTTCTCATATGGTACAAGGGTGAGAGAGCTCTCGAGTCTCTTTTATAGGGCACTGATCTCATTCATGAGGACTCTGCCCTCATCACCTACCAAAGGCCCCTCCTAACACCATTGCCTTAGGAGTTAGGGTTTCAGCATATGAATTGGGGGGAGGGGAGGACAGAAACATTGAGTATAGCACCAGGCTTCCTCAAGATTAGGGCAGGCAGAGGTCTTTTTTGTTTTTTTTTTTTGGCTGCACTGGGTCTTCCTTGCTGCGTGCTGACTTTCTCTAGTTGCAGCGAATGGGGGCTACTCTTCATTGTGGTGCGTGGGCTTCTCATTGCTGTGGCTTCTCTTGTTGCGGAGCATGGGCTCTAGGCACACAGGTTTCAGTAATTGCAGGACGCGGGCTCAGTAGTTGTGGCACACAGGCCCCAGAGCATGCGGGCTTCAGTAGTTGCGGCACATGGGCTCAGTAGTTGCAGCACACGGGTTCTAGAGTGTGTGGGCTTCAGCAGTTGTGGATCGTGGGCTCTACAGCACGGGCTCAGTAGCTGTGGCACACGGGCTTAGTTGCTCCGCGGCATGTGGGATCTTTCCGGACCAGGGATCAAACCCGTGTCCCCTGCATTGGCAGGCGGATTCTTAACCACTGCGCCACCAGGGAAGTCCCAGGCAGAGGTCTTACAATAACAAATTAGAAACAACAAGAACCCAGGTTATAGAAATAGGGTCTTTTTAGACTGTGAACTTTGCACAACTTCATTCAGACAGACTGAGAAGTCCTGGTGATTTCCACTGAAACCCTGATGAAGGGAAGAGCCCATTCCGGTGCACACAAGCACAGGGTACAGAGGAGTCTGGCTCAGGGAAGCGCCTCTGGGACAAGGAAAAGCCAAAGCCAAGAAAGAAAATAAACCAAAGCACATGGAACCAGGGAGAATGATTAACCTGACTTTTCTCCACTGAAGGGGTTCCTGCATTCACAGTGAGGAGAGACAAGTTAATACCAAGTTAATACTCTTCACATACTTAATATTGCTCTTTTGTTTTATTAGGACATTTGCTTAGGCTAACTGTTTAGTAAAGTGTTTACAGCTTATCCCATAGTTTGGGTTCTTTCATGAATTGCTTTCATTCATTCATTCAGCTGGTATTTATGGATTGCTACAAAATTCCATACCCTGTGCTCAGGAATGGGAGTACCGAGCCTGCAGCTTAGCAGGGGAGATAGAATGGTAAACAACATTTACAATGCAGACTCAAGTTCTACATGGGTACTAAGTACCCGGCTAGGGAAGCACTGGAATGCTTAGAAGGGTACATCATGAAGAGCCCTGAAGCCTGGTTAAGGAGCTTACACTTTGTTCTGGTTAAGGGCGCCGCTGAAAGAGATATTAATTAAATGTTCCACCAATGTAACATTCTCACATTGGGTGAACCCCAAATACCTCATGTAGATTCTGGCACTCAGAATGAACTAAATTAAAATAAAACCTCCCCCTTGAAAAATCACTACCACCCGAAGATTATGCCTTTTGGGGATAAGTTACATTATCTTCACCCAACAACAGTACAGAGCCAGGCAACGGCTACCTTGAGATCCCTGAAACAGGTAAAACTTCACTCAGGTAGACTGAAACCCAGAAAAATTATCTTTTTTAAAAAAACAAGAATCATATTCAGGCAAGCAAAGCCTTCATTTACTGTAAGATTCCCAAGATTATCCAAATCATAAGATCAGAGATGCCCAAGGCCAGGGCTCTGAATAAAATAAAATTTAAAAATTGACTACTAAAATTTTGAAGGCAAAAGGAAGGAATTTGAGTCATTTTAGTAGTAAAAATAGAGTATGCTGGATGAAGGCCAGCCACCCATTGTAATAATCAAGAAATTACTCTTTCAGTGTTTGAGGGATCATGTCAAAATTCATGCTAGAAATGTTTGTTTTATTTTCTAAAATCCTATGAAGGAGTCTTTCTCAACTACAGAGTTTCTACAAAGAAGGGGCTTAAGGCCAATAACCTGCTTGGAAGAGATTTGTCCTGAAGCTACATCTGTGTAGCTGGGACACTGTTTTTATTCAGATTGTATGCTTATTTGTAATGGCTTGGAGATTAAATAAAGGCAGCTAGAATACTCCTAAACTACCCTCTTGTGATGTCACCACCACTCAATAAATGTGGTATGTCCCACTGAGGGTAATTAACCTGTGAGGCTAATAAATATGACTGATGGGGAAATTAAGGCTTTTCCTCGAAGAACATGTGACCATACTGAAGTCATTTTGTCCATTGATACCTTCTTCCCATTCTATGGGGATAATCTCTGCATCTAGGAATGAAATGGAAGAACAAATGCCATTAGCTGTGGGTGAGACATTCAGTGTGAAGTAAATGTGGACAGCACTGGGAGAATTCACTTCATCTCATTCCACCCCCTAAGGTCTGCCTGGTGCTGAAAATTCCCACATTTTTTTTAAACTTTTTTGAGTGAAGGTATTAAAAGCTACTATGAAAATGCACATTTTATCTGGGAGGGGTGGCACATTGAGTCATTAGTAATAACAATTACTCAAATGACTTCATCAAGTTAAACTCCCGTCCAATTACTGGGCAGTTTCCAGGGTAACAGTAAAGATGCCTTTTGATCCTGGGGAGAAGGCCAGAGGATGTCTGTCTGAAAGACAGACTCTGGGTGTGAGCCCAGGAAGACATGAAAAAGAACCTTACTGCTTCCCCATTTTGCTGGGACTGGCCCAGTCTCATTGTTTGAGTGGTTTGGGCTGAGATCATGAGAATAATTCTGGCTAGAGCTAATTGCTTTATTGTAAACTTCAGGCTGTGTGAAGAGACTGGATTAAGAAGTGCCTGGGTTACACATTCACCAACTATGTGGATTTATATGTTTTACTTAAAGTCTTAGAGCCTCAGTTTTGCATAAAAAGTGGGAATAATAATATAGGCCTCACAAGTTCAGAGAGCTCCTGTGAAAATCAAGTCAATTAATGAATGTGAGAGTACTGTGCAAATAAAAGAGGGTTAGTCAAAAGGCCATGTTTGATCCGGCAATCACTTTCCTTGGTATTTAACCCAAGTGAGTGGAAAACTTATGTCCCCCCAAAAACCTGTGCACAAATGGGCAATCATGAAATTGCCAATATTTGGAAGCAACAAAGATGTCCTTCAATAGGTGAATGGATAAAACAAAATTTGGCACATCCATACTGTAGGATATTGTTCAGCAATAAAAAGGAATGAGCTATCAAGCCATGTAGAGGCAGGGAGGAACCTTAAACGATATTGCTAAGTGCAAGAAGTCCGTCTAAAAAGGGTACATACTATACGATTCCAACTATCTGACATTCTGGAAAAGGTAAAACTCGGGAGACAGTAAAAAGACCAGTGGTTGCCAGGGGTTTAGAGGGAGGAAAGGATGAATATGTGTAGCACAGAGGATTTTCAGGGCAGTGAAACTATTTTGTATGACACTGTAATGCTGGATATATGTCATTATGCATTTGTCAGAACCCACAGAATGTACAACACAAAGAAGTTGAACCTTAATGTAAACTACGAACTTCAGTTACTAATAATGTATCAAAGGACCATGTTACTCCTGATGAAAACCCTTCAGTGGTACCCCATTGCCCACCTAAGAAAGCCCATGCTCTGCACAAAAGCAACCAAAGCCCTCCATCATCTGGTCCCTTGCTCTACCCATCCAGGATTACTAGTTCCCTAAATAAACTCTCATGTTCATCTGATGTTTTTGCCTGCCTGCCCAACATCCACTTTTTCTTCTTCTGCTAACATCACCCATTTTCCTTCAGGAAACAGCACTCAATCCATCCTCAGTTTATGTGGTTTGCTAGGAGCTGCTCCACCACACTCATATTCTGCGTTGTCCAATCAGAGGTCATCTAGACATTTTAACTGGAACCATTAGGGAAAACAAGCTATCTTTTCATGGGGCATCTCAGAAACTAGATTGAAACCCAAATTTTTGTTGCCATCTCTGCCAGGATCTGGGAAGATCCTGCCTAAATGAAGCCAACAGAAAGAATGAATCCTGGAGAAAGCAAGAACCTCAGGCATAATGGCATCCAATGAGTGCCTGGATCCAGCTGCTTCTGAAGCTGGCCCTGCAATTCCCACCCCTTTAGACTTTTTCAACTGTGCAAGCCAACAAATACGCTCTTTATGTTTAAACCCATTTGAATTGGTCTTCTATTACCTTACAACCACGAGTCATACAAGGAGGATGCTTTTCTGTGTTTCATTCTGTCTCTTCTCCTCATCACACCCTTGTGGTCTGATAAACACCTTTTCACTCTTCAAGGTTAAGTTCTAGGGAATTCCCTGGCAGTCCAGTGGTTAGGACTTGGTGCTTTCACAGCCGTGGCCCAGGTTCAATCCCTGGTCAGGGAACTTAGATCCCACAAGCCACACGGTGTGGCCAAAAAAAAAAAAAAAAAAAAGATTCAGTTCCAGCACCACCTCTCTATGAATCTTTCTAGACCCGTCCTGACGTCCACTCTAGTTAGAAAAAGCTCCTCAATCCCTGGAGCTTCCACAGTACCCTGTGCTGACTTCCAGCGGAGTATGCTATCTCTTATTTACACTAATCACGCTTCATTGTCTATGTGACTGTAAGCCCCTCAGTCCTTCAAAGGGAGGTGTCATAGTTTGGCATCCCCAGCGCTTTCTGAATGCTTATTGAACGGAAAAGACATTATCAAAACAGGAGTTTGTGGGAAGAAGGGCAACAAAAAGGAGTGAAAAAGAACAAGCAGGAGAAATTGTGTCCAATCATCTAGTTTAGAAGAGAAACTGAATCTAAATAAGATGGAGGAGGGGTGACATACAGGCAAATGTGATTTACACCCCTAATACTTTCATTGCTCTAGTAGCAGTACTTACACTCTTTTTGCCCCATTATCACCCACACCTGGGATCTTTTCAAGTTTACTTTTTGTATTAAAAAGAGACAGCTTTTTAATGTGGCAGAGATAGCTAGTTCTCCTTCAATATCAGTTCTCCTCTTCTTCTATAGAAATAGAACCCCTGATATTTTGCTGGATACAAGGATGCCCAGAATTAGAACTACATACCCCAGACTCCCTAGCAGCTATGTGTGGCCCTATGATTATTTTCTGGCCAATGGAATATGAGCTGAAGTGGTGCATGCAACTTCCTGAAGAGTAAACAGTTGCTTTCTTCCCCATTTTTCCACTCCCACAAGCTGGATGCATGAGCCGTTCTGGACTCTGAGGATGAGAATAAGATGAAAAGAGGATGGGTCCCTAAAGCCACCATATCAGTCCTGGACCATGATACCAGATACCAGAACCATTACATGAGAGAGAAAACAAACTTCTAACTTATTTAAGCCTATGATTAGAGGGTCTCTATTTCAACTGGCAAGCTCATATATACAATTTCTTGGTCTCTCCTGTGTTTTTTTCCTTTTGCTTTGTTTGTTTGTTTTTTTAATAAATTTATTTATATATTTATTTTTGGCCACGTTGGGTCTTCATCACTGCACGCAGGCTTTCTCTAGTTGTGGCGAGCGGGGGCTACTCTTCGTTGCCTTGCGCGGGCTTCTCATTTCTCATTGCGGTGGCTTCTCTTGTCGCAGATCACGGGCTCCAGGCGCGAAGGCTTCAGTAGTTGTGGCTCTTGGGCTCTAGAGAGCAGGCTCAGTAGTTGTGGTGCACAGGCTTAGTTGCTCCACGGCATGTGGGCTCTTCCCGGACCAGGGACAGAACCCATGTCCCCTACATTGTCAGGCAGATTATTAATCACTGTGCCACCAGAGGAGTCCCCCTCCTTTTGCTTTGAATTGAAACTATTAGAATTCAAAGTTCCCAGTGGCCAGAAGGAGCCGTCACAAGTGAAATCCATGATGGCTCTCCATCTCCCAGTCTTTCAGCTGTCTTCCAGCAATCACACATATCCTCTGAAAAAAGCCCCAGTGCTCTGCATGGTCAGATTGGTTTCAAAAGTGCATTTGCCTAAAATACACTGATAGGACCATCAGATTTGGATACGAGGAAACCTACAAATACCAACAAGTTGTTCATGACAATATACTTTTATAGTTAAAAAGAGTTAAAAACACCCTCAATATCCAACAATGGGGAAATTGTCAAGTAAATGTGAGTACAGGCAGTTCCTGTCTTACGATGTTTCGACTTTACAACGGTGCAAAAATAGGCAGTCAGTAGAAACTGCTCTTCGAATTTTGAATTTTGATATTTTCCCAGGCAAGTGATTATGCTGTACCATCCTCTCTACAAATCACTATGCTGGGCAGGGCAGAGGTCCCGTCAGCATACGATCACGAGGGTGGACAACTGATTCACTTACAACCACTCTGTACCATTACGACCATTCTGTTTTTCACTTTCAGTACAGTATTCAGTAACTTACATGAGATATTCAACACTTTATTACAGAATAGATTTTGTGTGAGATGATTTTGCCCAACTGTAGGCTAACGTTAAGTGACCTGAGCACATTTAAGGCAGACTAGGCTCAGTGATGATGTCTGGTCGGTTAGGCGTATTAAATGTGTTTTCAACTTACAATATTTTTAACTTAAGATGGGTTTATGGGGACATAACCCCATTGTAGGTCAAAGAATGTCTGTATATTTCCTGTGTTTAATACAATGTAGCCATTAAAACTAACATTAACAAAGAGTGTGTAATGCTACAATGAAAAGAGATAAAAGGCAGGATATGAAACTGTAAACATGGTATGATCTCAAATATGTAAAAAAGACTGAAAAGAAAATAATAGTCACAACAGAACACTATCATGTGTTAAGCACTTACTGCCTTCCAGGCACTCTGCTAAGCGCTTTACATGCATTTTCTCATGTAATCCCCAAGGACCTATGAGGTAAGTACAATTATTATTTCAATTTTATTAATGAGAAGACAGACTTGATGAGATTAAGCAACTTTCCCCAAATTTCACAGAACACAAACTCCAGTGTATCTGACACCAAAGGCCATGCTCATTATCTCTCTTGCCAGCAAACTTCTTCACGAGGTTTTAAAATAATTTTTAAAGCATCTTTCTGCTTTTCTTTCGTTTCTGAATTCTCTAAAAGTAGCATTATCTTTCTAACTGCAAACATACATACGAAATACTTAATTTTTTCAAAAAAGGAGCAAGCACCCAAACACAAACAAAACGTTTTGCTTCTTCCTAAAATGGAGTGTTTGAGTGGCACTGCAGAGCCTCAGAGAAGAGCCAGGATAAGTGAGCTGAAAACTGAGTAGGGTCAGAATTCTCAAGTTTCTTCATTCACCTTTCACCAAAGTCATATTACCATAAACAAGGAGAGTCAATAGTACACCACCTCTGAGGGGTCATGACTCCTCTGAGAATCTGCTGAAAGCTGTGGACCCTCTTCCCAGGACAATGCGAGAAGCACGTGCATGCATCTGCACACACCAGGGCTTCCCTGGTGGTGCAGTGGTTAAGAACCCGCCTGCCAATGCAGGGGACATGGGTTCGAGCCCTGGTCCGGGAAGGTCCCACATGCCACGGAGCAACTAAGCCCGTGCGCCACAACTACTGAGCTTGTGCTCTAGAGCCCAGGAGCCACAACTACTGAGCCCACGTGCCGCAACTACTGAAGCCCGTGCGCCTAGAGCCTGTGCTCCGCAACAAAAGAAGCCACCGCAATGAGAAGCCCTCGCACTGCAACGAAGAGTAGCCCCCGCTCACCGCAGCTAGAGAAAGCCGCGTGCAGCAACTAAGATCCAATGGAGCCAAATAAATAAATAAAATATGGAAACATTGAAAAAAGTCCTAGCATTTCAAAACAGCCACTGGTTACATTTAAAAAAAAAATTGTGTGCACATACTCTGCACACAATTTTAGTAGCTCGACAGATGCAATATGCCTATGGGTGTGTCCCAGGTAAAGGGTCCCTGACGTAAGGTAACATAAGAAGTCCACTTTGTTGAAACTCTGCTCCAACCCTTGCATCGTTGTCCACACGATAAACTGTGGATGGCGGTGTTGATTACCAAGATGCCTTACCATCAGCAGAGATGTGCCCTGAGGTCTTTTGTTGGTGGGAAGAGGAATTTCAGCAGATATATCTACATTCTTGACTGATTCCCTGATAAGTGCCTGGGCGTGATGTAGAGGAAAACTAACAGGCCTACACGGATATGAACTCATGAGGAAAGTCATGAGAACACCACAAGGGTACCGCCCAGGAGTATATCCCTTTACAGTTAGAAAGTCTTTTCATACCCTAGATCTCAACTGACGCCTAAGAGTCCTATGAAGATAAGGTCATTAGCCCTGTTTTATATATAATGGTGGGCTCTACTCTCAACTTCATCTACCAGAGCTGACTATACTTTGGCCAAACCCCAAGCTTGATACAAACAAAATCCCTTCACCATTCCAAACAGAAATCCAGTTGATTTAACCAAACATATCATATTTCTAGAACTATCAGATTCATGAAGCCCCTCAAGGGTCATCTTACACAGTACACAACTCTGCAAAATCTCAATTAGACCTCTCCTGAGTCTCACCTCGTGCTCCACTCACCAGATCTTCCCCCTGGAAACTTTCCTTTCCCTCCTGTATTACATAGAATAGCTTCCTTCTTTTACATGAATAACAGGCTTATTAAAGCAACTTATCAACAGAGCTAAAGTAGTAGATATTTGTGGAGTTTTAAAATTTGTTTTGTTTTGTTTCCTTATCTTGCCACCCAGCATCCACTTCCCTTTCTTGTGGGACTAACCTTTATT
The DNA here is from genome assembly GCF_008692025.1 of Phocoena sinus. Taxonomy (NCBI): domain Eukaryota; kingdom Metazoa; phylum Chordata; class Mammalia; order Artiodactyla; family Phocoenidae; genus Phocoena; species Phocoena sinus. Next base: position 75,921,859 of record NC_045767.1, read on the forward strand.
TTAATTTGGGGAGCCATTTCTCCCCAGTTCCCAGTGCATGTGGTCCCAGAAGAGCCGACACCATAACCATATGACTCAGTCCAAACCAATTAGAGCCTCACATTCCCCTGGTCACAGTGACGGGTTGGAGAACAGACGAGTGACTCCTCAGATACAAGGATGCCCCATGAGACTTTCACTGACACTTCTGGGAGAAAGGATTTGATTTCAACAGATAGGAAGCAGAGAGGATATAAAATCTAGAGCTGCTGCCATCATCTTGCAATAAATGGAGCCTGAGACCGAAGCCACACACCAAAGATAGCTGAACGATGGTACGAAACCAAATCTTGATGACGTAATTTGGGCCTGATGTCAGCAATGTCTGAAGCCAACTCCAATGGGCTGAATGGTGGCCACAAAGATATATCCACCTTCTATTCCCTGGAACATGTAAATGATACCTTATATGGCAAAAAATTAATATTACTTTATGAGGCAAAAAAAAAACTGTCATTAAGTTAAGAATCTTGCAAGGAGTTTATCCTGGATTATCCAGGCCCTAAATGTAAGCCCATGCATTCCTATAAGAGAGAGAAAGAGTAAATGCAGAAAGAAGAAGAGAAAGCAGACACAAAGAGGTGAAGCTGGTATGAAGATGAAGGCAGAGATTGGAGTGACACAGCCATAATCACTCCAGTTGTGGTTCTAGTTGTGGTTCCAAGGAACACCAAGGAATACCAGGTAGCTATCAGAGGCTAGAAGAGGCAAGGTCTCCCAGTGTGTCTGGAAGGAGTGCAGCCCTGCCAACACCTTAATTTGGACTTCTGCCCTCCAGAACTATGAGACAATAAACTTCTGTTATTTTAAACCATCAAGGTTGCAGCAATTAGGAAACTAATTCATGAGCCCTATCACTGGACTTTTCATTTACTGAGTCAAAAGAACCCTCCCTTTTTTCCTTAGGCCATTTTAAGTTGAGCTTTTTTTGTCACTTGCAGGAGAAAGACTTAAATGACACAGCTGGTCATTAAAATGAATTCCCATAACAGCCATTAAGATGATAATTTTTCTCTATCTCATTACATACATACGAGGAAACTTTTCAAAGAGATGAAATGTGACTAGCATCACAAGCACAAAATTTAAGATATCATAATGTGACTCAAACCTAGTTCTGACTCCGTAAGTCATGTTTTGTAGGATGTATTTAGCTCATACTTAGCAAGTATAGTCATGACTACACATATGGCTCCACCCTCAAACAATAAGGCAGACAACAGAATCATCACCAGTGTTACTCCCTTACACTCTTTGCTCCTCAACTCATATCGAAATAGCCAAAAACTGAAGTACAGGAGACCATTTGAAGAGCTCTAGTTCTTCCATTCTGTTAGAATCTCTGAAATTCTAGGCTTAAATAAAGCCAAATCCACAGAGCATTTCTTAGTTGGACCATATCACCTTAGGCCCTTTCACGATTTACCTTCACTGTATTGCGTTTTAAGGTCATGTCCTTAACTTTTTTTTTTTTCATGTCCTTAACTTTTATGAAGAAATAGTTATTAATGCTTTTACCACAAAAACATTGTTAGGATCATTATGTACTACCCATTTGAGTATTCCCTACGTAAATCTCATTTGAAGAATTTATTATATAAGTACTAGAAAAACCTTTTTTATTTCTCCTTAAAGGACTGGGATGCTCCCACCATTCTGATAATGAGGTTTATGTCACTGATGGTGTTTCCCTTTTTGCTTTGGCTGCCAGAAAGCTCACAAAACTCAAGTCCTATTCCAGCATCTATATGAATCCTTATAGTAAGTATGCATATTCACATGCTTTTTCCTGGATATGGTCTTTTCCCTACATTCTTTTCCCCATCTTCTATTTAGAGTGGAATCCTAAAGAGAGTATGTAATGGTTAATCTTTTGTGTCAACTTAATTGGGCCATGGGGTGCCCAGATATATGGTTAAACATTAAATTTGGGGGTATGTCTAGGAATGTGTTTCTGGATGAGATTAACATTTGAATTGGTAGACTGAATAAATATTGCCCTCTCCAATGTGACAGGGCATCATCCAATTCATTCAAGGCCTGAATAGAATAAAAGGCTGAGTGAGAAAGAATTCTCTCTCTCTGCCTCACTGGCTTCAAGCTGGGACATCTGTTTGATCTCCTGGGTCTAGACTGCCCAGCCTCCTTAATCACATACCTACTAAATGTGATTTGATACAATATATGAAATGATATATGTATATGAAATCAAGAGATTTTTTATAAGAAATTGGTATATATATATATATCTCCTATTGGTTCTGCAGTGGAAGTGAGGAGTCTTAACCACTAGACCACCAGGGAAGTCCCCCAATTTCCTATTGGTTCTGCTTCTCTGGAGAATGCTGACTTATACAGGGTATAATGGATAAATCATATAGGGTAAAAGTGACCTGAAAAAATACCTTATATTGCCCTAACCTGCAGTATATAATAAAGTACATACACAAAGTTTTACAATATGGTTACTATTTCATTCATATCCTTGAATTCGTGTGTGTGTGTGTGTGTATACTTTTATATGCCATAATTTGTGTGTGTGTGTACATGTATTACCACATAGTTTTGGGGTTTTTTTGAATTTTATTGTATTTATTTATTTATTTTGCAGTACGCGGGCCTCTCACTGTTGTGGCCTCTCCCGTTGTGGAGCACAGGCTCTGGACGTGCAGGCTCAGCGGCCATGGCTCACGGGCCTAGCTGCTCCGCGGCATGTGGGATCTTCCCGGACCAGGGCACGAACCCGTGTCCCCTGCATTGGCAGGCAGACTCTCAACCACTGCGCCACCAGGGAAGCCCTATTGTATTTATTTATTTATACAGCAGGTTCTTATTAGTCATTAATTTTATACACATCAGGGTATACGTGTCAATCTCAATCTCCCAATTCATCCCACCACCACCACTACCACCCCGCGGCTTTCCACCCTTGGTGTCCATACGTTTGTTCTCTACATCTGTGTCTCTATTTCTGCCCTGCAAACCAGTTCATCTGTACCATTTTTCTAGGTTCCACATATATGCGTTAATATACAATATTTGTTTTTCTCTTTCTGACTTACTTCACTCTGTATGACAGTCTCTAGATCCATCCACATCTCATCATATGACCCAGTTTCGTTCCTTTTTATGGCTGAGTAATATTCCATTGTGTATATGTACCACATCTTCTTTATCCATTCATCTGTCAATGGGCATTTAGGTTGCTTCCACGACCTGGCTATTGTAAGTAGTGCTGCAATGAACACTGGGGTGCATACCACATAGTTTTGATGTCTGCTGCTAGCCACATCTCTTTAAAGATGATTCCTTCCAAAAGATAAGAATTAATATTTACATAGCACTTTACACTTGACAAAGCTTCCATACCCTCAAACTTTATTTTAATCCTCACATTTTCCATTTTCAAGCAAGGAAAACGAGGCTCAGAAAGTTCAAGGAATTCTCCCAGCCCCCTCTACTAAAAAACATCAGCTCTGGAGTCTGAACCAAAATCTTCTGAAGCCAAAAGATCCTTGGACTGGTTGGGGGAAGTACTGATCCAAGAGAACAGAATGTGATCCTTACCTTTTAAGGGAGCCCCTTGATACCACCTCAAGTATAACAACCCTCAATTCGAGTGTTACGTGTACTTGCATAACTGCCCATAACAGAAAATAATAAGATCTTTGAACCTCTGGTCACCTTCTGGTTCCACAAAGGAGCTCAGCAATGAAGCCAAGGGGCCTTCACTGCTCATCCCTCCAGGGCCACACTAGCCTAAATGGAACTTTCCTGAGAATTAGGAAGGCTCTCAGGGACTTGAGGTGCCCTGTGTCCTGGTCTACTTAGCTGGTGAGTAAAAGCAGGGTGACCTCAGGCCCCACGTGCCCCAGCCAGAAGGCTTTGCTAGTGCTAGGCAGCCTTGACATTGAACTTCACTACCCTGAGCCCCTTTCATTCTCTTCCTCCTTCCTTTTATATTCTTTCCCCTTTCTCCTCTCTCATTGTTTCCCTTCCTACTCCCCCATCTACTTTAGGGTGGCCCTTCCAAGGCCACAGCTAGGCGTGACATCCAGTTGGCTCTCTGACCCTTATCCTACCATGCTCACCCTGGAATTCAGAGCTTTCTTCTGAGGGTGGTAATCCCAGCACAAGCATCTTAGTCTCAAACATCGAGTCCTTCCTTGAGAATGCTGCCAAAATTAGGAGCAAAATAAGAATCTTCACCAGCTCTCCTAGAAGCTAGCCCCTGGCCTGTACAACCCCCCTCCATTCTTGATGCACTGATTGGGAACCACTGCTTTCAGCCAACTGATCCAAAGATATAATGGCACTTTTAAGTGCCAACAAATATTGGGAAATAAGTCTTAATTGTTAAAATAATCGCTGCCAGGAATCACAGCGCCAGTTCATAAAGCTCAAGCTTTCAGAGCACTTTCTATATAATAGCATGCAACCATCTGTTCTGAAGCAAACCATTTCAATCATCGCTGTGTGCTCAGAGTCAATTAAATAAACCAAGGATCAAGAGAGGAAATAAGTAGCAGCCAACAAATAATTTTCACAATAGAACTGAAATGAATCAGAGCATTTAATTCAACATTCCTCCTATCCAACTGTGAAAAATTATGCAGCCTCGTGCATTTACCTTAGCCATAATATGAAGAATAAGCTTCTGTGTTTATGGAAGAAGAACTTTCTCCAAGAATTCGGTGTGCATAATTAACAGCCAGTTGACTCTCCCTTTGGCTGCACTGGGGAGTTGGGGGGCAAGAAGGAGTCTTTGTCTCCCCAGCTGGCACAGCCTGGGAGCTCAGCAGAAGAGCTGGGACACTGGGCAGGCTCAGGCTCCTGTGAAACTTGGAGATACTGCTCTCCTACACCCCTTCTGGCTACACGCTAGACTTCTTCCCAGGGCCTCGGGCTTCCGCTTAGGTCATGCTCTCCAACACCAGTTGTGGAAAGGGTTTGTGTTCTTGCCAGTTGGGGTTCTCGGCCCTTGTGCAAATTAGGTGTTGTCCCTGAGCAAACTGTGAGATAGTAATGAAGTTACCTTATCACTCAGGGTAGTTTAAGAGGCCTGTCTACCCTGAGGACACACACAGACCCTCAGGGTCTGAAGTCCCACTCAACCAAGAGCGCTTCATAGATTGATGAGCTTTCAGTAGACATGTGAGAGGAGTAATCACCTCATGCCAGCTTTAAACGGTAAGTATAAAGATATATTCCAGGGGGCTTCCCTGGTGGTGCAGTGGTTAAGAATCCGTCTGCCAATGCAGGGGACACGGGTTCAAGCCCTGGTCCAGGAAGATCCCACATGCCACGGAGCAACTAAGCCCGTGCACCACAACTATTGAGCCTGCACTCTAGGGCCTGCGAGCCACAACTACGGAGCCCACGTGCCACAACTACTGAAGCCCGTGCACCCTAGAACCCGTGCTCCACAGCAAAGGGAAGCCACCACTGTGTGAAGCCCGCGCACCACAACAAAGAGTAGCCCCCGCTCGCCGCAACTAGAGAGAGCCTGCGTGGAGCAATGATGACACAACACAGCCAAAAATAAGTGAATAAAATAAATTTTTTAAAAAAAGATATATTCCAAATGAGTGACACAGGAATACACTCACAAACAAAATAACAGAGGAAATAAAGAGAAAACGACCTCTCTGAGTGGTGAAAAAAATGAGTATAGGAGACACTTGTAAAATCTGGATAGAAGACTGGTATGCTTCTATCTGAAAACTTATTTTCTTCAAAACATGTATTTTCACCTTAACCATCATTGTCTTTGAGTAAAAGATAGTTTTCTACTTCTTTATACTTCTTTAAAACTTTTTCAGGTGTTAAATAACGCACATGCAGTATTTTCATAATCAGAAAATATATGCGTACTGTTAAAATGCCACAGTATAGGCCTCCATGTTTAAAAACAATTGACATATTAGGCATAAAATATAACACCTACAATAGGTAAACAAACAACACGGAGAAACTGAGCATGTGATCATCTTAAAGCATCTCTGAAGAACTTCTAAACACAGCCTAATAGTCCAGAGCTGGACTGGGATGCTATGAGAATTTCCAATATAGAATCCAGAGCCCTGGGGGAGAGGAGGTTGTGTGTGGAACTCTGGACCTCACCACTGCTCCAGGCACTTTCTCTAGCCCATACCTAGAGGTGCTGGGATGGAACAGATCTGGGGAAGGGACTCCCCACTGCTTAATGAGGATGTTAAGAATTCCCTAGGGAGGACATTTCTGCCATACGAAGAAAATTAGGTCAAAAATGCAAATTAAAACAATAATAAAATGTCATTTTCACCCATCCCATTAGATTGGCAAAATGCTTAATGTCTGAAAATATCAGGTGTTGGTGAAGGTTTAGGAAATGGGTTTTCTTGGACAGTGCTAGCAGGAGCATAAGTTAATTATAGCCATTTGAGAGAGCAATTTGGATGACACTATTAATTCCTTAACTGCACACACATAAACACACACACAACTCAACCACGTCAAGTGCAGAGTTGATTATTGTAAGAATGATGCAAACAACAGTTTCCAGTCAGTCTGTTATATCACAAAAGACAAAAATAAAGATCATGAAAATTGTATCATACGAAACTGACAATCTGCTGAAATGAGAGGATGCCAAGTGATCATCGTTAAGAGGTTTTTAGCTGACTGCCTTTTGAGAACAGGAGTTAGATGAAGGATGGAAGCCAATCAACCAATTTCATTATATTCAGATTCACAACATTATAGTATCTACCCTAGAGCAACACTCACATATGAGTACAAGATTGCTCATTGGAACACTGTTTGCAATAGAACGGAAACCACCTAAAAGTCCATCAGTAGGGGATTATTTAAATTACCAAGGCTTCATACTATGAAGCAGTAAAGAAACAAGGCAATGCCTGAAACTAACACAATATTGAAGTATAAATTAATTATACTTCAATAAAAGAAAGAGGTAAATACATATGCCAGTCATAGGTTATCTCCAAGATATGTTATCAAATAAGAAATTTTAAAACAAGCCACAAGATGATAAGTACAACTGATGCCACACATGTAAAAATAAAATACATAAATATTCGTGGCTAAATATGCATGAGTTAATTTTTAATTTAATTTTAGAAAAATATAATTTAAAATTATATATATAAGATTTAAAATATAAAATTTTTATAACTAAAAATTAATAAAAATAATTCAATTTAAATATAATTTTTATACACAATTAATTTTTATCAGTTTTAGAAAAATATATATTAAAATGATAGTAATAGTTACATCTGGGATAGGAAATAGGATAAAAGGCATCAAAAGAGAGTTTAACTTGATCCGTAATGTTCAACTTTTTAAATTTACAATAAAAATGTATTCATGTATTTCTTGTGTAATTAATAGGAACAAATTTTAAAACATAGTTATGTTTTATTTGGTTTTTTTTAATATCTTTATTGGAGTATAATTGCTTTACAATGTTGTGTTAGTTTCTGCTGTACAACAAAGTGAATCAGATATATATATATATATATATCCCCATATCCCCTCCCTCTTGAGCCTCCCTATCCCACCCTCCCTATCCCACCCATCTAGGTCGTCACAAATCACCAAGCTGATCTCCCTGTACTATGCAGCTGCTTCCCACTAGACATCCAGTTTACATTTGGTAGTGTATATATGTCAATGATACTCTCTCACTCCACCCAGCTTCCCCTTCCCACCCTGTGTCCTCAAGTCCATTCTCTACGTCTGCATCTTTATTCCTGCCCTGCCACTAGGTTCATCAGTACCGTTTTTTTAGATTCCATATATGTGCATTAGCATACGGTATTTGTTTTTCTCTTTCTGACTTACTTCACTCTGTATGACAGACTCTAGGTCCATCCACCTCATTACAAATAACTCAATTTCGTTCCTTTTAATGGCTGAGTAATATTCCATTGTATATATGTGCCACATCTTCTTTATCCATTCATCTATCAGTGGACACTTAGGTTGCTTCCATGTCCTGGCTATTGTAAATAGAGCTGCAATGAACATTGTGGTACATGACTCGTTGAATTATGGTTTTCTCAGGGTATATGCCCAGTAGTGGGACTGCTGGGTCGTATGGTAGTTCTATTTGTAGTTTTTTAAGGAATCTTCATACTGTTCTCCATAGTGGCTGTATCAATTTACATTCCCACCAACAGTGCAGGAGGGATCCCTAGGAACAATACTTTTAAAGCAAGAAGCTCTTACAGAGACAGGCATACACCCATGTACACACTGTACACACCACAGAAACTCCATGTATTCAAGAGTTTACTTCTTTGGCGCTTTCCCTGAGGACTCTGGAAAAAGCCACATTTAGCAGAGTTTCTACCCCTGCTCAGCTGTATTTTCATTCCTTTTTAAATTTCCTGTGTTTATTTAGTAAAGAAAGCTTCATACCTCAAGAAGGAGAAGACATGGGGAAGAGGAAGAGAGGGAGGAGAGAGGAAGATGATGAGGAGGAGAGGGAAGGTAAGATGGGAAAACTAGGGAAAACCACACTTGCCCCTGTGCCCTGTGGGGAGGAAAGAGCTCCTGCCTTAGAATCCTGGCCCTCCCACTTAACAGCTGTGTCAACTTGAGCAAGTGTCTTCATTACTGGATCCTCCATTTTCTCTTTCTGCCAAGCAGAGAGTTAGTAAGAAAGCCTAGGTAAGTTGTCTGGCTTGGGGTCTGGTACATAGTAGGCAGTACGGAAACATGCGTCTGATCAGGGCTCTAGGGCAAGAGAGCCTGAGGGCAAGGTGTTGGCTGGTTCTTCCACGTTGGAATATGATTAATTCCATCTGATGGAGGCTGACCAAGTCCTCCCACCTGTTATCTGACAAAGATAAGGGAAGGAGATTTCATCAGTGAACCTGAACCTCAGGTCTGCAGAAACCCACAGACATGAGATTCATCAGTTCTGTGTTTGTTGTTGTCACTAGACTACATTTGCAGCACTTGTTAATTTGCACAGCACTTTCCTCTCCATGACCTAATGTGATTCTCACAACAACTTGGTTAGGTTATTGGGACAGATATTATTTGCATTTCCAGAGGAGGAAATTGAGGCTCCGAGACCTGAGGGACTTGCCAGACTCAGGAGTAGAGCTGGGATTCACACTCACTCTCTTGTGCTTACAAAGCCTGTACTATTGATACTGCCGCTGCACCTCTGCACCTTACCCTCGGCCGTTCAATAATGCAAGGTTGGGGGTGGGGTAGAGGCTAAGGGAAACCATTTCTGGATTGTCTCCCACCACCAGTTCATCACACGTCACTATCGACTTCAGAGCTGCTCCACAGAAAGGACAGCAGATCCCAGCTTCTTTGTGGGAAAATTCTCTCTCAGTTCAACCTTGTATACAATTCTAATCACCATGCTTGAATCTCCCTTATCCATTTTAAGATATCATTCACGTCTGGCCATTGTCTGCCTTTCTCCTTGATAAAGTTTTCCTTCTTTCTCCAACTCTCCACTCCTTTCCCAAACACATGACACAGGGAAACTTTTATACTCCATATTTGTTTGGGCACCTTCTGAGTCCTTGGAGGATATTCTGAGATCATCCGTTCTATCCGTGAATCGTTTTTTCCAAGATCCCCTTCTAGTGTCAGAAGCAGATTGTCTCTGAATCTTCAGCGGATTAAAACAGATTTTTCTTCTCCCTATGTGTGAAGTGAACTGTGACCATTTGGCTTAGGTGACTTTGTTCCTGACCAGCAACAAAAGAGGGTATTTAAGGAGGAAAATCATTTGAGCCTGTTTTCAAGAATCCAGTGTAATGTTTCAAGATCTGTATGTTCTTAGATGCAGTCATACACACGAAGGAGGAGAAGGAAGAAGAGAAGAAAGAAAAGAAAAAAAACAAAAAGAAAATAATTCCTTTTATAACAGGAAATGCTGACATTTTTAAAACAATGTATTTCTTCCACCTGTGAACTTTAAGCACTGCATCCAAATCAGAACCTATAAAAGTCCGCACAAAGTAACGTTTCTGTAGTATCTCTTTGCTTCAATAATATGCTAAAGTAGTTATAAATCCTTTGTCTGAAAGATGGGAAGGAAAGACCAATTTTTCATCCAGGCAACTTGGATAAGATAGGGAGCCAAATACCATAATGTCTTCATAAGCCCTTCAACAAGATGACTTAAGAGAGTGATTTTCATTGCCAAGGCAAAGTAAAGAACTAAAGCAGTTTGCTGCATAAATTAGATGAACTTGGCCCAATTTCATAAAAAGTTGAGAATTTGGGGAACTGGGGGGAGTAGCCTCACTTTTCTGCTCCATTTGTTAGCAGATATCAAGTTCCTCTAAAAAGTAAAGTAAGCAGGTATGGATGTAGCTTGCCAATATTTCTATCTCATCATTCTATAAAATTAACATTGTTGAGTGTTAACTAGACTATATGCTATACATGCTATATGCTATATATGCTAGAGACTTTGCATATACCATCTCACTTAATTCTCATGACACATTCTCAGAAAAAATAATACATCAACCCAGATTTGCAGTTGGGGAAACTGATGTTCCAAGAGAGCTTCACTAAGCTGCCCAAGACAACAGAGCCAGAGGGTGGCAAAGAAAGGATCTGAACTCAATTCTGATCTCTCTCTCTCTCTCACACACACACACACATGAGCGCGCGCACACATGCCATTTTGTATTATACGCATCAAAAAGAAAGCACAGGACTTCCCTGGTGGCGCAGTGGTTGAGAGTCCTCCTGCCGATGCAGGGGACACGGGTTCGTGCGCCGGTCCGGGAAGATCCCACATGCCGCGCGAAGAGGCTGGGCCCGTGAGCCATGGCTGCTGAGCCTGCGCGTCCGGAGCCTGTGCTCCGCAACAGGAGAGGCCACAACAGTGAGAGGCCCACGTACTGCAAAAAAAAAAAAAAAAAGAAAAGAAAACAAAAGAAAGAAAGCACATAACTGTTGGGAACTCTATGTATGAAACAATATAATGAGTATATTTTTACAATGGTTAAGTGGGAGGAGTTTATATTTGTGACACGAGTTGTCATGAAATCATGTAATGAATTCAACCTATATATCCGTGAAAGAGACTCCCCATTTCATTCTGTCTTATAGAAAACAGAGTTTAGGTGACTTGGTATAGAGAGTCACAAGTCAAATGAGAACTAAGACCAAAGATAACTGAGCTTTTGGCTCTCTGACCTTGTTTTAAACATGTATGGCTTATCATTATAAAACACAACCTCATTATAAAAGACAACCTCACAGATATTATAGATTTGGATATTGTAGACTGTACTTTTTATTGACTGATCAGTAAACTCAGCTTAAGACAGAGGAAGAGAGCCTCCCCAATAAGTATGGTAGGCAAGGGAATGAATTTGAGGGTCCAACAGACCGGATATGAGTTCACACTCTGTCTCTTCTTTTTTTTTTTTTTTTTTTTTTTGTGGTACGCGGGCCTCTCACTGTTGTGGCCTCTCCCATTGCAGAGCACAGGCTCCAGACGCGCAGGCTCAGCAGCCATGGCTCACGGGCCCAGCCTCTCTGCGGCATGTGGGATCTTCCCGGACAGGGGCACGAACCCGTGTCCCCTGCATCGGCAGGCGGATTCTCAACCACTGTGCCACCAGGGAAGCCCACTCTGTCTCTTCTTAATGGTCATGTGCCCAGGACAGATTATTTAATCTCTAGAGCATCCATTTCCTCACTTGAAATGTGGGGGTGATAAAAGTATCTACCTCATTGTCTTACTGTGAGGATGGGACACATTTACACTACTTGTTCATGATATACCTGACATTTTAGTTATCATTAGAGCCACAAGCAGACAAAAGAAATAATACCAAGCTTTTAAAAAACTTGGGCATTGGACATACCTTCTTAAAACTAAGTCTGAGTGTTAAAATTATTCTTCTAGAAAATGTAATCTCTAAGTATACAGTATGCCTGGAGTATAGGCAAAATTATAGAGTTGAAATAGAGATTTTTATATTCATCATTTCCCTTCCAGAAAATTAAACACCTAAATCACTGTACAGAGTACCAGTCATCCTGTATTAGGTAAAACTGAAGGAGGAGAAGTATTTTCCTCCTCTTCATAAAACAACCATGTCACAAAGTTATTATTTAAATCTTTTGTATACTAGTCAGCAATTTTCCTGTTTCTACGTTTGCTCTGTTAAATAGCTGGTCACCACCCTGTGTCTAAAAATATTATATAATCAGGGATCAACGTTATATAGCACCTCCCCCCAAGAATGGATCACATTCCTAAAAACGACTTTAAGCATTCCTTCTATAATTTACTTCGGCATAATTAATGATGATTTATTGCACTTTATTGGACAAAGTTATTGGACAAAGTTACAGAGAAGATAATATACTAACCATTAGTACAGCCTGTAAATATATATTATAGGATGAATGAATTAAGAGAAGGGACTAGATGAGTAAATAAGTAAATATATTAAGTGACCGTTTGTAGAGCTCTCAACCAAGTGGAAAAAAATTTTTTCCCCAGGGATGAAACAAAGAACGTTAGCGCCACCTGGAGGCACGAGTCAATTTGAAATGTAAGGAACATAACTTTATCAGCACTTAAACTGGCAGCAGAGATGGTCTAGCCTTGCATGGTCCTAAACGGTAGCACATGTGTGGCTCTTGAGCAGTTGAACTGTGGCTAGTCCAAATTGAGATGTGCCGTAAGTGTAAAATACATACCTGATATCAAAGACAATATGGAAAAATAATGCAAAATATCTCGTTCGTAATTTTTATATTGATGACATGTTAAAATATTTTTTATTATATGAGATTAAATCAAATGTTATTAAAACTAATTTCACCTATTTATTTTTACCTTTCTAATGTGGCTTCTAGACGTTTAAAATTACATACATAGCTCACTTTATCTTTGTATCGGACGATGCTGCTCTCACCCTTCCCACTCAGTATGTGGGCCATGGACCAGCAGCAGGGGTGTTCATTACCTGAGAGATTGTTAGAAATGCAGACTCTCAGGCCCCATTCCAATGTACTGAATAGGAATCTGCATTTTAGCAAAATCCCCAGGTGACATTTATATTAACTTTGAGACTTGCTGCTGTAATCCAACTGGGCAAACTGAGACCCAGAGTGGCTTGTTCATGGTTACCTAGCTGGTTACCTAAAGCCTGATTCTCCAGCAGTATTAAAAGTGCCAAATACCGCACCCCACACTGCATCATCCTGAAGACCCTTCCATCTTGTAAAAATAAAACAGACTGCTGCTTCACTAGCAAAAGACAAAACGTATTATTGCAAATATATAAAAAACAGATGGTGATCTCAGGAATATTCTAGGGTATTCTTCAGTCCTTGAGCAAGTCAGTCACTGTAAGTCACTACATAAGATTGTAGAAAACCTGTGCTTTCTTAACTATTCCTACAAATAACATCCATGACCATGAAAAAGGGTCAGAGTTTAAAATCAATAATGTGCATTCCAGTCACTGAGTCAGTTTTGTAACCCACCTCCTCGCAGGAGGGTCTTATTCATTCTTTGAATGTCCAGCTCCTCACAATATGTTTAGCTCATAGCTTTGAATAAACGTGTTGAATGAACACATTCATTTCTGTTGCTTAGGTTCTATACCTCAGGAAATGTTCCTTTCTTTACATTGTCTAACAACAATGTAAAGAAATTTAGGAAAACACTTAAGTAGGAACCGTAGCTAAAATCAGTCGTGCTTTTATGCCAAAATCCCTTTGTAATTAAGCACATTGTTAAGAAAAAATTCAAATAGATACTAACTTTGGTCATGAAAATGTAATTCATCGTATAGAAAGAGGAGGCTCCAGGTAAAACAAGATAATATTGGTAAGGAATTCCAAGGAGCAGAAGTTGTTAAAATATTTTCACTCATTTTTGTAAAGATTTTTGTAAGACAGATTAATCAAACCTAATCAATTTCCAGTGGACCGTGTGTATGACCAAAATGTTTTCTCTCATAAGAAATTACTTTTTTTGTACGCCAACTGGAAACTGTAGATTTAACTTAGGAAATGAACTTCGGTGCTACACGAATTGACTATACTAACTAGAATAGGAAGCACATTAATGAAATGATTTTTTAAATGATGTAAGTCATATAGGAAGGAAAGTTTAACTCCCACTCTCTTCCTTTCAATTGTCCCATTTCCTCATGTTTTATCCATTACTCATGTCAGGTTTTGTTATTAACCTAAATAAAATAATAGGACATCAATCTTGCCTGTTATATATAATAATGAACAGATGACTGTTGCATATAATTATTGGAATGGTAATAACAATTAAAATAATAGGCAATTTGCAGCAACATGGATGGACCTAGAGATTATCATACTAAATGAAGTCAGACAGAGAAAGACGAATACCATATGATATCACTTATATGTGGAATCTCAAGAAATGATACAAATGAACTTATTTACAAAACATAAACAGACTCACAGACATAGAAAACAAACTTATGGTTACCAGAGGGGAAAGTGGGGGAGGGATAAATTAGGAGCTTGGGAATAACAGATACACACTTCTTTATATAAAATAAACAACAAGGTCCTACTGTATATAGGACAGTATATACACACAGAGAGCTATATTCAATATCTTGTAATAACCTACAATGGAAAAGAATCTGAAAAATAATATATATATAATAATAGGCAAAAATAGTATATAAACCATTCGATTACATATCATTAATATCCAAAAAATGTATATATCATTTATTTGGCACTGAGATGTGCACTGCCTTACAACATTTCTTTTATTGAAGTCTTGAACAGATATAGAATGATTCATTCATTCAACAATATACACAGGGAATAAAATAATCACTGCCCTCCTGGAGCATTTGTTCTCAAACACACAAGTAATGAAATACATGGTACATCATACTGTAATGAGTGATGCGGGGAACATTAAGGGTGGTCTCTCTTAATTTGGGGTGGGAACCTGAGGAAGCGAGGGAGGAGGTCATGCAGATATCTGGGGGAGAGCTGCCTGATCAAATGGAACAAAGTACAAAGGCCATAAGGCAGGAGCATGCTTAGTGGGTTGAGGAGCAACGTGGAGGCCAAGGTGAGGGGAGAGGAGTGGACATGAGCGGGAGTAGGAGGAGATGAAGTCAGAGAGGGAGCAAGGGCCAGATCAGGTAGGACACTGTACACCATTGTAAGCACTCTGGACATTCCTCTAAGTATGAGGATAAACAACTAGAGGGTTTATCGTGACATGACATGATCTGACTTAGCCTTTAGAAGGACTCACTCTAGCTGCTGTGTTGGAAACAGACCTTAGGGGTCAAGGCAGAAGTGGGAATTAGAAGACTATAATAATAATCCAGGCAAGAAATGATGATGACGTGGTCCAGGATGATAGTGAAATGGTATAAAATTCTAGACATATTTTGAAGATAAAACTAGCAGGATTTTCAGGTGGATTAGACGTGGTGCATGAAAAGACAAGATAAGACCTCAAGTTTTCTGACCAATGGAGATACCAGTTCCTGGGAAAACTGAGAAGTGAGCAAATTTGGTTGGGGAGAGGCAGAGGGAGGGAAATCAGAGATTGATTTTAGAGATGAATTTAAGGTGACTTTTAAATATTCATTTTTAAAAATTTGACAGACTAGAACAGAATTCAAGGGAAAGGCTGAGGCTGGAGTCCTTGGTATTAGTTCAGTCCCGAGATATGGGATCAACACAGAAGAGAGTGGAACTGGAGCCAACAAGAATTTCAGAACTGAGCTTTGGAATATCCAATACTGAAAGGGGCTGACTGCTGCTTAACTGTTAAGATGTTTAGTGTTGTCATTCCCCCAAACAAAATGCTAGCTCCCTGAGGCTGCAGCCCAGTCCTTACATTTTTCATTATGCACTTTGCCTATGGTGGGTGATCAATAAGTACCTGGTGAATGAATGAATAAATGAATGTACCATGCAATGTTTAGAGGGGTTGCCAAGACAAAGGAAGAAAAAGTACAGGAGGACCATATCTGGCATATTTCTCCAGTCCCCATCACTCACTCCTCCCCATGGGGGAAAGAATGACTTACCTACTTGATGAATCTGGGAAAGGAAATTGAGACTGGGAGGCTCAGCAGTTTCTGGGCTCTTACTTTTCCAGGGAGAGTTCTCAAGTTGTAAGATTACCATCTGGGGGCTAGGAGAGGGAGAGGAGAACGATAAATTATCCCCTCTTCAAATCTCAGTGTGTTGCTATATGGTCTTTTGTGATTGGTTTCTTTCACTTAGCATACATACTTTTTTCAAGGCCCATCCATACTGCAGCATCTATCAGTCTTTGATTCCTTATGGCCAAACATTACCCCATTGTACGGATGTACTGAATTTTGTTTATCCATTCATCAGCTGATAGACATGTGGATTGTTTCCACCTTTGGCAATTATGAATAATGCTGCTATGAACACTCGTGTACAAGTTTTTGTGTAGATATATATTTTCAATTCTTTTGGGCATATTCCTAGGAGTAAAATTGCTAGATCAAAGAGTACCTCTATGTTTAACTTTTTGAGGAGCTTCCAGAGTGTTTTTCAAGCTAGATGCTCACTTGTACATTCCCACCAGTAGTGTATGAGGGTTCTGCTCTCTCCCCAACACTTGTTACTTGATCACAGTGGTCCCACTGGGTATGAAGTGGTATCTCATTGAGGTTTGGATATGCATTTCCCTGATGGATCACAAGTTGAGCATCTCTTGATGTGCTTATTGGCCATTTGTATATTCTTCTTTATTCTTTCCTTACCACACAGACTGGTTTGGACCCTATTTCTATTGTACTGGTTAACCTTACTTTTTTTTTTCTTTTTGAGCCTTTAAGTCAAATATAACAGCTCTTCTCCTTCTCCCAAACACAAAGACCTTAAAAAAATTTACCACTTCATCCCATTTTCACTGTTATATAGTATCTTATTCCAACTTTATTTCTTATACCTTACAAATCTGTCATTATTATTATTTTATGAAGTCAGTCTTACTTGGTAATCTAACTAAACACTCAAATTTGCTAATTACATTGTTTGCCATTGTTTACTGCATCTCACTCTTTCCTTCTGGGTTCAATTTCCTTCTTCCTAAAGGACATGCTCAAGTACTTTTTTCAAAAAGACCCAATGAGTATTAAATTATATTTCTTCAGTTTTTTTATTTTCTTATTTTTGGATAATAGTTTATTTTGTAGTTTCTAATTGACAGCTACTTTGCTTTAATATTTTAAAATACGATTCCATTGATTTCTAGATTCTATAATTGCTGTTGTTGGTCTAGTTATTACTCCTCTAGATAAATGTCTTCCTTCTGTCTACGGAAATAATCAATAAACCAATCTATAATAGGAATAGAAAAGAATTTTATTTGAGCCAAACTGAGAACTATAGCCCAGGAGACACCGATTCAAGAAGCACGTGAATTATGTTCCACTGGACTACCAAATGGGGGAGGCTTATAAAGGCAAAAACCACAAAATTACGTAATGTGTTGGTCAAGAATTATAACTGTAGCTGGCAAAAAATCAGGGTGCTTGTTAAGTAAGGATTGATTGGGTGCAAAATGGTTGCATAGTTACAAGTGGAGACCTTGAGACCATAAGGGTGCAGCTGGCATCTGCTAGCAGATATTGTTTTGAGAATAGTTGGTGGTGTCCTTGAGTCTGATACAGTTCAGAAAATTCAGGTTCTTGGTGACACAGAACATGTCTGAAACCACATCCACAATGGCCACCCAGCTCCATCCTGAATGCCTGAACCACAGTTACTCCATTTTGATTTTTTTAATGCATCCTTTTCTTTAATGGTTAAAGCAGATGAGCAATGCATACCTGACAAGCCACAAAACAGCCTGTTCAGGTTACCATAAAGTTTAAGTTAAATCACATATAGACCAGAGTGACTTCCCCATACCTCAGTATGTGAAAATTTCTTCCATCACTTCTCTAATTGCATTTCAGATTTTGTGTGTGTGTGGTTTGCCTCTGATATTCATTTCTACTTGTCTAAATGTCTATTTTTATTTATCCTGCTCAAGTTTCATTATGTTTCTTAAATATAAAGATGCAAAATTTTAATCAAATTGGAAATTATTTCAAACACTACCTTTTCAAACTTTATCTGTTGTGCATTTCCTCTTTTCTTTCCTTCAGGCATCCTTGGTTATATGTTGGCTCTCTTTCTTCTGCCTTGTTCTTTTCTTTCATTTCCCATCTCTATCAATTTTTGCTGCTTTCTGAGTATCTACCCTAGATTTACCTTCCAGGTTTCTTGTCAGCTATCTCTAACTAGCTATTTAATCACTTTTCTTTCCTTTTCTAGAAGTTCTATTTGGTTCTATAAAACTTCCCTGGTCTTTCCCTAATGGTGCATTCTTTTCTAGGATTTTAAGCCCTTCTATTTTGTCTTTGACCACTGCAAACATATTTATTTTATATCTTTCAGATTACAGTTAAATTACCTCAATTTCTTATTGTTCTGTATTCCTGACTTGCCATTCATAGTAGATTGCTTCCAAATGAGTTCTGTCTCCTTTTAGGACATCTTTAGTGTGAGTTATTTTTCTCTGACAATTTCTTCCAAGTGTTTTGGCATTTACTGTGCCAGGCAGAAGTATCGAAAGCTTAGACCAATTTTTATATTACTTTCTGACCTAAGAAAGACAGCTAAAGGTAAGATAGAACACCTAGAAAGCAGACAGGTTGATATTTTTCCTCCCATCCAAAGCACAAACTATTACATACAAGCTTTTTTTCATCTATTTCTGCCAGTGGGTAGTTTTTTTTTTCTAATTCATCTTTATACATTTTCACCATAGAAAGCTACAGAGAAACTTTATAAGCTACTTATTGTTGGTTAGGTTGTAAACGATAGCAACAGGCTATTACTCCTGCCACAACAAATAGAAAAAATGGAAACAAAACAAATATCTCATATTAAGACACTGAAAGGCTATAGAAACAAAGTCTAGATGAGTTTAATTCCAGAGAAGGAAAAGTCCTTCCAGGCAGTCGTTGCTCTCCTGTCATGACCAAATAAAGGGCAGGGTTTCTCTGAGGGAAAACACTGACTTCAATATCTATGGCCCTTTTACAGGCACACCCAGGTCACCGCTTCTGCCAAGGACGAGCCAGGCATCCTAAGGAGTTGCTCTCTCATCCACAGGATGGGTGCTAACACCACTTCACAGAGCCATGGTGCTGATTAAACCAGAATGCTCTGTAAAAAAAGTCTGATAGATAATTAAAAATTGTAAAGTGCGAAGCACATAAAATGTGAAGTACAATCAAAAGAAAAATAGACAATAGAAGCAGACACACAGATGATTCAGTTAAATAGAAAGACACAATAACCCTTAATGGGTACATACCTAATAACATAGCTTTAAAATACAGAAAGAAAATTGACTAAAAATAAAGAAATAAAGGCGAATCCATAATTGCCCCTATATATTAACACATCTCCGTCAGGAAATGATAGAGCAAGTAGACAAGGACATATAAAATATTCAAATACTGTCAACCAATTTGATCTAATTGATATTCATAAAATACTATGCTCAACTACTACAGATCACACTTTCTTCTCAAGTACACTTAAACATTTACAAAATACCATGTACTGGAACATAAAGTAAGCCTCAACACATTCCAAAAATTGAAACCACAAAACAATGTTCACTAGCCACAGCAGAATTAAACTAGAAATAAATGACAGAGAGATAACTAAAGAATTGAGGGAAGAAGTCATAATGGAAATTGGAAAATATTTTCAACTAAACAATAATAAATAATAATGTATCAAAATTTGTGGGATGCAGCTAAAGCAGTGTGTAGAGGGAAAGTGACAGTTTAAATGCTCATTAGGAAAAAAAGATTTTACATTAAGATCTAAGTTTCCATCTCAAAAAGCCAAAAAAAATTAGCAGTTACATCCAAGAAATTAGAAAGAATCGAATAAAGATAACAAAAAATCAATGAAATAGGCCTGCCGAAGATGGCGGAAGAGTAAGGCACGGAGATCACCTTCCTCCCCACAGATACATCAGAAATACATCTACATCAGAAATACATCTACATGTGGAACAACTCCTACAGAACACCCACTGAACGCTGGCAGAAGACCTCAGACCTCCCAAAAGGCAAGAAACTCCCCACGTACCTGGGTAGGGCAAAAGAAAAAAGAATAAACAGAGAAAAAAGAATAGGGACGGGACCTGCACCAGTGGGAGGGAGCTGTCAAGGAGGAAAGGTTTCCACACACTAGGAAGCCCCTTCACGGGCGGAAACTGCAGGTGGCACAGGGGGGAAGGTTCGGAGCCGCGGAGGAGAGCACAGCAACAGGGGTGCGGAGGGCAAAGCGGAGAGATTCCCGCACAGAGGATCGGTGCCGACCCGTACTTAACCAGCCCGAGAGGCTTGTCTGCTCACCCGCCGGGATGGGCAGGGGCTGGGAGCTGAGGCTCGGGCTTCGGTCGGAGCGCAGGGAGAGGACTGGGGTTGGCGGCTTGAACATAGCCTGAAGGGGTTAGTGCACCACGGCTAGCTGGGAGGGAGTACGGGGAAAAGTCTGGAGCTGCCGAAGAGGCAAGAGACTGTTTCTGCCCTCTTTGTTTCCTGGTGCGCGAGGAGAGGGGATTAAGAGCGCTGCTTAAAGGAGCTCTAGAGACGGGATTGAGCCGAGGCTAACAGCGCGGACCCCAGAGACGGGCATGAGATGCTAAGGCTGCTGCTACCGCCACCAGGACGCCTGTGTGCGAGTACAGGTTACTATCCACACCTCCCCTCCGGGGAGCATGTGCAGCCCGCCACTGCCAGGGTCCCAGGATCCAGGGACAACTCCCCTGGGAGACCGCACGCTGCACCTCTGCCGCCGCAGGCCCGCCCCACACTCCGCACCCCTCCCTCCCTCCCTCCGGCCTGAGTGAGCCAGAGCCCCTGAATCAGCAGCTCCTTTAACCCCATCCTGTCTGAGCAAAGAACAGACACCCTGCAGCGACCTACATGCAGAGGCGGGGCCAAATCCAAAGGTGAGCCCCATGAGCTGTGCGAGCAAAGAAAAGAAAGGGAAATCTCTCCCAGCAGCCTCAGGAGTAGCGGATTAAATCTCCATGATCAACTTGATGTACCCTGCATCGGTGGAATACCTGAATAGACAACAAATCATCCCAAATTGAGGAGGTGGACTTTGAAAGCAAGATTTATTATTTTTTCCACTTTTCCTCTTTTTTTGACTGTGTATGTGTATGATTCTGTGTGAGATTTTGTCTATATACCTTTGCTTTCACCATTTGTCCTAGGGTGCTGTCCATCAGTTCTTTTTTTTACTTTAAAAAAAATTTTTTTCTTAATAATTATTTTTTATTTTAATTATTTTATTTTTTCCTCTTTCTTTCCTTCTTTCTACTTTTTCTCCCTTTTATTCTGAGCCGTGTGGATGAAAGGCTCTTGGTGCTGCAGTCAGGAGTCAGTGCTGTGCCTCTGATGTGCGAGAGCCAACTTCAGGACACTAGTCCACAAGACACCTCCCAGCTCCACATAATATCAAATAGCGAAAATCTCCCAGAGATCTCCATCTCAACACCAACACCCAGCTTCACTCAATGACCAGCAAGCTACAGTGCTGGACACACTATGCCAAACAACTAGCAAGACAGGAACACAACCCCACCCATTAGCAGAGAGGCTGCCTAAAGTCACAATAAGGCCACAGACACCCCAAAACACACCACCAGACGTGGACCTGCCCACCAGAAAGACAAGATCCAGACTCATCCACCAGAACACAGGCACTAGTCCCCTCCACCAGGAAGCCTACACCACCCACTGAACCAACTTTAGCCACTGGGGACAGACACCAAAAACAATGGGAACTACGAACCTGCAGCCTGCAAAAAGGAGACCCCAAACACAGTAAGATAAGCAAAATGAGAAGACAGAAAAACACACAGCAGATGAAGGAGCAAGATAAAAACCCACCACACCTAACAAATGAAGAGGAAATAGGCAGTATACCTGAAAAAGAATTCAGAATAATGATAGTAAAGATGATCCAAAATCTTGGAAATAGAATAGACAAAATGCAAGAAACATTTAACAAGGACCTAGAAGAACTAAAGATGAAACAAGCAACGATGAACAACACAATAAATGAAATTAAAAATACTCTAGATGGGATCAATAGCAGAGTAACTGAGGCAGAAGAATGGATAAGTGACCTGGAAGATAAACTAGTGGAAATAACTACTGCAGAGCAGAATACAGAAAAAAGATGAAAAGAACTGAGGACAGTCTCAGAGACCTCTGGGACAATATTAAACGCACCAATATTCGAATTATAGGGGTTCCAGAAGAAGAAGAGAAAAAGAAAGGGACTGAGAAAATATTTGAAGAGATTATAGTTGAAAACTTCCCTAATATGGGAAAGGAAATAGTTAATCAAGTCCAGGAAGCACACAGAGTCCCATACAGGATAAATCCAAGGAGAAATACGCCAAGACACATATTAATCAAAGTGTCAAAAATTAAATACAAAGAACACATATTGAAAGCAGCAAGGGAAAAACAAAAAATAACACACAAGGGAATACCCATAAGGTTAATGGCTGATCTTTCAGCAGAAACTCTGCAAGCCAGAAGGGACTGGCAGGACATATTTAAAGTGATGAAGGAGAAAAACCTACAACCAAGATTACTGGAATGAGATCCAGCAAGGATCTCATTCAGATTTGATGGAGAAATTAAAACCTTTACAGACAAGCAAAAGCTGAGAGAGTTCAGCACCACCAAACCAGCTTTACAACAAATGCTAAAGGAATTTCTCTAGGCAGAAACACAAGAGAAGGAAAAGACCTACAATAACAAACCCAAAACAATTAAGAAAATAGGAACAGGAACATACATATTGATAATTACCTTAAATGTAAATGGATTAAATGCTCCTACCAAAAGACACCGACTGGATGAATGGATACAAAAACAAGACCCATATATATGTGTCTACAAGAGCCCACTTCAGACCTAGGGACACATACAGACTGAAAGTAAGGGGATGGAAAAAGATATTCCATGCAAATGGAAACCAAAAGAAAGCTGGAGTAACAATTCTCATATCAGACAAAATAGACTTTAAAATAAAGACTATTATTACAAGAGACAAAGAAGGACACTACATAATGATCAAGAGATCGATCCCAGAAGAGGATATAACAATTGTAAATATTTATGCACCCAACATAGGAGCACCTCAATACATAAGGCAAATACTAACAGCCATAAAAGGGGAAATTGACAGTAACACATTCATAGTAGGGGACTTTAACACCCCACTTTCACCAATGGACAGATCATCCAAAGTGAAAATAAATAAGGAAACACAAGCTTTAAATGATACATTAAACAAGATGGACTTAATTGATATTTATAGGACATTCCATCCAAAAACAACAGAATACACATTTTTCTCAAGTGCTCATGGAACATTCTCCAGGATAGATCATATCTTGGGTCACAAATCAAGCCTTGGTAAATTTAAGAAAATTGAAATTGTATCAAGTATCCTTTCCAACCACAACGCTATGAGACTAGATATCAATTACAGGAAAAGATCTGTAAAAAATACAAACACGTGGAGGCTAAACAATACACTACTTCATAACGAAGTGATCACTGAAGAAATCAAAGAGGAAATCAAAAAATACCTAGAAACAAATGACAATGGAGACACAATGACCCAAAACCTATGGGATGCAGCAAAAGCAGTTCTAAGAAGGAAGTTTATAGCAACACAATCCTACCTTAAGAAACAGGAAACATCTCAAATAAACAACCTAATCTTGAACCTAAAGCAATTAGAGAAGGAAGAACAAAAGAACCCCAAAGTTAGCAGAAGGAAAGAAATCATAAAGATCAGATCAGAAATAAATGAAAAAGAAATGAAGGAAATGATAGCATAGATCAATAAAACTAAAAGCTGGTTCTTTGAGAAGATAAACAAAATTGATAAACCATTAGCCAGACTCATCAAGAAAAAAAGAGAGAAGACTCAAATAAATAGAATTAGAAATGAAAAAGGAGAAGTAACAACTGACACTGCAGAAATACAAAAGATCATGAGAGATTACTACAAGCAACTCTATGCCAATAAAATGGACAACCTGGAAGACATGGACAAATTCTTAGAAATGCACAACCGCCAAGACTGAATCAGGAAGAAATAGAAAATATGAACAGATCAATCACAAGCATTGAAATTGAAACTGTGATTAAAAATCTTCCAACATACAAAAGCCCAGGACCAGATGGCTTCACAGGAGAATTCTATCAAACATTTAGAGAAGAGTTAACACCTATCCTTATCAAACTCTTCCAAAATATAGCAGAGGGAGGAATACTCCCAAACTCATTCTACGAGGCCACCATCACCCTGATACCAAAACCAGACAAAGATGTCACAAAGAAAGAAAACTACAGGCCAATATCACTGATAAACATAGATACAAAAATCCTCAATAAAATACTAGCAAACAGAATCCAACAGCACATTAAAAGGATCGTACATCATGATCAAGTGAGGTTTATCCCAGGAATGCAAGGATTCTTCAATATACGCAAATCAGTCAATGTGATACACCATATCAACAAATTGAAGGAGAAAAACCATATGATCATCTCAATAGATGCAGAGAAATCTTCCGACAAAATTCAACACCCATTTATGATAAAATCCCTGCAGAAAGTACGTATAGAGGGAACTTTCCTCAACACAATAAAGGCCATATATGACAAACCCACAGCCGACATTGTTCTCAGTGGTGAAAAACTGAAACCATTTCCACTAAGATCAGGTACAAGACAAGGTTGCCCACTCTCACCACTCTTATTCAACATAGTTTTGGAAGTTTTAGCCACAGCAATCAGAGAAGAAGAAAAGGAAATAAAAGGAATCCAAATCGGAAAAGAAGAAGTAAAGCTGTCACTGTTTGCAGATGACATGATACTCTATATAGAGACTCCTAAAGATGCTACCAGAAATCTACTAAAGCTAATCAATGAATTTGGTAAAGTAGCAGGATACAAAATTAATGCACAGAAATCTCTGGCATTCCTATACACTAAGGATGAAAAATCTGAAAGTGAAATTAAGAAAACTCTCCCATTTACCACTGCAACAAAAAGAATAAAATATCTAGGAGTAAACCTACCTAAGGAGACAAAATACCTGTATGCAGAAAATTATAAGACACTAATGAAAGAAATTAAAGATGATACAAATAGATGGAGAGATATACCATGTTCTTGGATTAGAAGAATCAACATTGTGAAAATGACTCTACTACCCAAAGCGATCTACAGATTCAATGCAATCCTTATCAAACTACCACTGGCATTTTTCACAGAACTAGAACAAAAAATTTCACAATTTGTATGGAAACACAAAAGACCCTGAATAGACAGAGCAATCTTGAGAACGAAAAATGGAGCTGAAGGATTCAGGCTCCCTGACTTCAGACTATACTACAAAGCTACAGTAATCAAGACAGTATGGTACTTGCACAAAAACAGAAATATAGATCAATGGAACAGGACAGAAAGCCCAGAGGTAAACCCACGCACATATGGTCACCTTATCTTTGATACAGGAGGCAGGAATGTACAGTGGAGAAAGCACACCCTCTTCAATAAGTGGTGCTGGGAAAACTGGACAGGTACATGTAAAAGTATGAGATTAGAACACTCCCTAACACCATACACAAAAATAAACTCAAAATCGATTAAAGACCTAAATGTAAGGCCAGACACTATAAAACTTTTAGAGGAAAACATAGGCAGAACACTCTATGACATAAATCACAGCAAGATCCTTTTTGACACACCTCCTAGAGAAATGGAAATAAAAACAAAAATAAACAAATGGGACCTAATGAAACTTCAAAGCTTTTGCACAGCAAAGGAAACCATAAATAAGACCAAAAGACAACCCTCAGAATGGGAGAAAATATTTGCAAATGAAGCAACTGACAAAGGATTAATCTCCAAAATTTACAAGCAGCTCATGCAGCTCAATAAGAAAAAAAACAAACAACCCAATCCAAAAATGGGCAGAAGACCTAAATAGACATTTCTCCAAAGAAGATATACAGATTGCCAACAAACACATGACAGAATGCTCAACATCATTAATCATTAGAGAAATTCAAAGCAAAACTACAATGAGATATCATCTCACACCAGTCAGAATGGCCATCATCAAAAAATCTAGAAACAATAAATGCTGGAGAGGGTGTGGAGAAAAGGGAACACTCTTGCACTGCTGGTGGGAATGTGAATTGGTACAACCACTATGGAGAACAATATGGAGGTTCCTTAAAAAACTACAAATAGAACTACCATATGACTCAGCTATCCCACTACTGGGCATATACCCTGAGAAAACCAAAATTCAAAAAGAGTCATGTACCAAAATGTTCATTGCAGCTCTATTTACAATAGCCAGGAGATGGAAGCCACCTAAGTGCCCATCATCGGATGAATGGATAAAGAAGATATGGCACATATATACAATGGAATATTACTCAGCCATAAAAAGAAATGAAATTGAGCTATTTGTAGTGAGGTGGATGGACCTAGAATCTGTCATACAGAGTGAAGTAAGTCAGAAAGAAAAAGACAAATACCGTATGCTAACACATATATATGGAATCTAAGAAAAAAAATGTCATGTAGAACCTAGGGGTAAGACAGGAATAAAGACACAGACCTACTAGAGAATGGACTTGAGGATTTGGGGAGGGGGAAGGGTAAGCTGTGACAAAGTGTTAGAGTGGCATGGACATATATACACTACCAAACATAAAATAGATGGCTAGTGGGAAGCAGCTGCACAGCACAGGGAGATCAGCTCGGTGCTTTGTGACCGCCTGGAGGGGTGGGATAGGGAGGGCGGGAGGGAGGGAGATGCAAGAGGGAAGAGATATGGGAATATATGTATATGTATAACTGATTCACTTTGTTATAAAGCAGAAACTAACACACCATTGTAAAGCAATTATACTCCAATAAAGATGTAAAAAAATAACCAATGAAATAGAAGACAAACATAAAATAGGGAAAATCAACAAACCCAACAGTTCATTCTTTGAAAACATTACTAAAATTGATAAAACTCTAACAAGACTGGTAAAGAAAGAAAATACAAATTATCAGTATTAGAAAAGAAAAAGAGGACATCACTATAGATCCCTATTGATGTTAAAAAGGATACAAGATTATTATAAATAATTATAATTAGTAAATATAATTATTCTGAATAACTATACAACTTAGAAGATATGGACAAATTCATTTCCTAAACTGATATAAAAATAAACATAACTCTCAGTTCCAAGGAAAACTCCAGGCCCAGATGGTGTCACTGGTAAATTCTGTTAACATTTAATGAAAAAATAAACCATTCCTATACAAATTCTTTTAGAGAAAATAGGAAGAAGGAACAATTCCCAACTTGTTTTATGAACTAACAGGACACTGGTACTAAAACTTGACAAGGACATTACAAGAAAAGAAATTTGTGGACTAGTATCCCTCATGAGAAACGACGTCAAAGAAATCCTCTTCAAAATATTAACAAATCAAACCCAATTAAATATAAAAGTATGCCAAATTGTAACCAAGCAAGATTTATCCCAAGTATGTGAAGTTGCTATATTTTTCATAAATCAGTGACATTAATTACATTAAGAGAATACAGTTGACCTTCGAACATGGGTTTGAACTGCAAGTGTCCACTTATACTCAGATATTTTTCAACAGCAAACACTACAGTACTACACAATCTGCGATTGGTTGAATCCTGTGATATGGAGGAACAGCAGATACAGAGGAACACTGGATACAGATGGGTTGACTATAAATTATACGTGGATTTTCAACCTCACAGAAGGTTGGCATCCCTAGTCCCCCGTGTTGTTCAAGGGTCAACTTTAAATGGAAAAAACATATGATTATCTCAATAAGTGCTTAAAAATTATATAATATTCAGCACCTTTCATGACTCAAAAAATTATAATAAAACTTGAAATAAAAGGAACTTTTTCAACCTAACAAAAGGTATTTATGTAAAACCTACTATTAACATCACGTTTAATGATGAAAGACTGAATCCTTTGCCCTTAAAATCAGGAATGAGGCAAGAATGTCTGGCAACAAGACAAAGATGTTTCCTCTCACCACTTCTATTCAACATACTGGAGGCTTCACCCAGTGCATAAGGCAATAAAAATAAATAAGAGCATCCAGATGAGAAAGGAAGAAGTAAAACTCTCCTCGTTCACAGATAACACAAACGGAAAATTCTAAGGTATCTACAAACTCTTGGAATAACTAAGTTTTGCAAGATCAAATGTTTTTATTTTACCTTCGCTTAATCCTTTTTAGATGCTCTTCACTTCTTTATGTAGATCCAGGTTTTTGACTTACATTGTTTTCCTTCTTTTTAAAGAATTTCTTTAACATTTCTTGCCAGGTAGGTCTACTGGTGGCAAATTCTCTCCATTTTTGTTTGTCCCAGAAAGTCTTTATTTCCCCTTACTCTTGAACAATAAGTCTATGAATCATTTGAATGAAATTTTGTGTATGGTATTAGGTAAAGGTCAAGAGTATATTTTTTCCTATGTGGATGGCCAATTGTTCCAGCACCAGTTACTGAAAAGACCTTTTTCTTCACTGTATTGCAAGCGGCCTTCATCATAAATCAAGTAACCGATATATGTTGGTCTATTTATGGAATAATTTTTATTACATAACTCTATGTATCCTTACACCAATACTACACTATCCTAATTACTATTGCTTTATATTAAGTCTTGAAATATGATCACTTAAATCCTCTACCTTTTTTCTTCTTTGATCTTATCTTGGACTATTTTAGATCCTTTGTTTTCCACATACATTTTAGATTCATCTTGTCAGTTTCCACAAAATTCTTGCTGGGATTTCAATTGTAGTTATGTCGAATAACTGGATCAATAAAGGAAGAATTAACATCTTAACAACACTGTATCTTCAAAAACAGGAACATGATCTATCTCTCCATTTATCATGTCATATTTATTTATCTCAAGCTCACATGGAACATTCACTAAAATAAACTGCATTCTGGGCCATAAAACACCCCTTAACAAATTTTTAAAAATAAGAATTATATAATGTCTGCTCTCAGATCACAATGGAATTAAGCTAGCAGTCAATAACAGAAAGAATACTGGTAAATTTCAAAATACATGGATATTAAACAACACACTTCTAAATAATACATGGGTCAAACATGAAATCTCAAGGGAAGTTTAAAAATATTTTGAACGAAACGAAAATGAAAACACAACTTATCAAAATTTGTGGGAAGCAGCAAAAGCAGTATTTAGAAGGAAATTTATAGCATTGAATGCATATATTAGGAAAAAAGAAAGATCTAAAATCAATAATCAGGACTTCCCTGGTGATGCAGTGGTTAAGAATCTGCCTGCCAATGCAGGGGACATGGGTTTGAGCCCTGGTCTGGGAAGATCCCACATGCCGTGGAGCAACTAAACCCATGGCCACAACTACTGAGCTTGCACTCTAGAGCCAGAGAGCCACAGCTACTGAAGCCCGCGCGCTTACAGCCCATGTTCTGCAACAAGAGAAGCCACCACAATGAGAAGCCCGCACACTGCAACGAAGAGTAGCCCCTGCTCTCAGCAACTAGAGAAAGCCCCCGTGCAGCAATGAAGACCCAGTGCAGCCAAAAATAAATAAATAAATTTATTAAAAAATTAAATCAATAATCTAAGTTCCAATCTTAGAAAACTAGAAAAAGAAGAGCAAATTAAGGCCAAAGTAAACAGAAGAAAAGAAATAATAAGAATTAAAGCAGAAATCAATGAAATTGAAAACAGGAAATCAATAGAGAAAATTAACAAAATCAAAAGCTGGTTCTTTGAAAAAATTAATAAAACTGATAAGCCTCTATCCAGGCTAACTAAAAAAAGAAGAAAGAGACCACAAATTACTAATATCAGAAATTAAAGAGGGGACATCTCTACAGATCCCATGGACATTAAAAGGATAATAAAGGAGTATATGGGAGTTGTCTATACTTTGCTTATTACTCTATAAATCTAAAACTGCTCTAAAGTCAAGTCTATTAATTAAGAAAAAAAAAAACCCTGAGGCATGTCCATCAGCAGGATTGAGCACGGAAGGGTGGGGAGAAGCAGATTATTCTTAATGGATGGGGAAGAGGGCATATGGTAACAAAAAGTGCTTGTGCTTGAAAAATATATTGAATGAATAAATATGATCTGCAAATAATGTTACATTCTGAGGTACTGAAGGCTAGGACTTCAACATACAAAGTTTTTGTGGGACACAATTCAACCCATAACATGGGATGGAATAGAAGGCATAAGGCAAAACTGGACCTTAGGGCAGGAAAGGCATTGACCTAGAACAGATGAGAGCAAACAGGCTGAGGGAATGGGAAGCCATGGGCCCCAGGCTCAGTTATAGGGAAATAAAGCCAGAGACCTTCAAGACTCTGGCAGAATGCTGATAAGAGCTAGAGGAGCAAGCCCAGCAGCTGTGCCAAGATTCAGGCAGTCAGATTATAGTCACCTGCTCAGGCCTGATTGGTAGAAAGGAGGTAAAGACAGGTGTGGCCATCAATATAACCACAGGTGCATAAAGTGCAACCCAAAGACCTTTTTTGTGAAGTAGGTATTCAGATAACCTTCTGAGAGCAAAGGGTGATACGGCAAAGTGCCAGGTGATTTGGATGGAGAAGGTTGTGAAGACTCAGTACAGGATGATGGGCTTGGAATTTGACAAAAGCAAATGAAAGGACTGTCAGGTGGCTCAGGCTGTCCCATGAGTTCAGGTCACAATCCTATAATGAGCCCATCCTGCTCAGCAGCTCTGATAGAAAGTGGGTGATTGGGTCCACACAAGGTTGGGGATTTGCAGGGCCACTGCAAGAGAAGAACAGGAATGAGAACTGATGTGTGTGTGTGTGTGTGTGTGTGTGTGTGTGTGTAATAGGAAGTAGAAAAAAAGCACCAATAGGGGCTTCCCTGGTGGTGCTGTGGTTAAGAATCTGCCTGCCAATGCAGGGGACACGGGGTTCGAGCTCTGGTCCGGGAGGATCCCACATGCCGCGGAGTAGCCAAGCCCGTGAGCCATGGCCGCTGAGCCTGTGCTCTAGAGCTCACGTGCCACGACTGCTGAGGCCCGCGTGCCTGGAGCCCGGGCTCCGCAACGGGAGAGGCCACCATGGTGAGAGGCCCGCGCACCACGGCGAGGAGTAGTCCCCGCTCTGCGCAACTGGAGAGGGCCGCGTGCAGCAGTGAAGACCCAACGCGGCCAAAAATAAACAAATAAAATAAATTTATTAAAAAAAAGAAAAAAAAGCACCAATAGAGCATGAATTCAGGCTGGGAAGGAAAAGCAGCAAACCACACATGTCTCAGAAGCATTCACTCCTCACACCCCACAGGCACAGTTTTCCTTTAGGCCACAACAAAACTTTTACAAAGGCTTCTACCTGCTCTCCTGCCTTTCATCTCACCCACCTTTGCCCCCAGCCTAATCCCATCCATTCTCCACCCTGCTGCCAGAATGAACTGAAAGGTCTAATCATGTAACTCCTTTGTTTAAAATTCAGTCTCTGTCTGCTGACTAAATACTGCAGATATAGTGTGCTGTACACCTAGGCCTTCTGTTCAGCAGGGCAAGCCAAATCATGTAGTCAAAGAAGTGGTGGCACCAAATCAGAGACACTTGCAGCTGATGTCAACACTGCATCTGCTTGCAAAGGCTGAACACAGGTAACTTTTTTCACTGAGATTTGATGCACCACCACCACCAAAACAGGACCTTGTTGATGCCATTTCCTTAGTCCAAAAGGTTCTCTTTCCCTTTTGGCTCTTCATTTATTAGGAACTCTTACCATCCTTCAAGATCTAGCTTCCTTCAGGAAGACTTCACTGACCACGCCAGTTAGAAATGACCCCTCCACCCATTTAGCCCTTTTTCTCTTCTTCATTGTGGTTATTTTTTCAAATGTATGTGAAATTAGCATTTTTGCACATCTGTGTGACAGGTGGTGCGTGGGGTGTTTTCATCTGGAAGAATCTTATTGGATCTCCTTAAGGAAGATTGTATCGTGCCCAATGTACAGATGAGGATAATGCAGAGGTGTTAACGCCTGTTGAGGACCTATTCTGTGTACAAAGCTTTCCATACATAATTTCACTCAACCTGCACAACAACCCTGTGCTTCTATTTTAGAGGTGACTGTAAGTTACATAGCTGATTGTAAGTAATGGAGCAGTCAGTCTAATGCAAGTGTGTCTGCTCCAAAGCCCCCAGGTTTTCACTCTGATATGCTGTTCAAGGAGCCTATGATCATGGCCCTGTGGATCCCACCCCATAGTTTACTGTATAAAACCTTATGCACGGTGGAGGCTCAGTAAGTTTGTTCATTCATTCAGTCATTCCACAGGTAATTATTGAGCATACACTATGTACCAGGAGGTACAAATGTGCTTCCTAAATTAAGAAATGAATGCATATGGCATGGCAAGGCATGGCAAAGGCTATGGAGAAATATAAAGGGAATGCGGGAAGCGGGAGGAGGTTCTGTTTCTGGACTCTCCATTATGCTCCACTGTCTCTTTGTCTTTCCCTGCTTCCACACCACACTGACATAATTACTACATCTCTGTATTAGTCTTGTTATCTCATGAAGCAAGTCCTCTTTTTATTTTTGATAGTACCCTAGCTATCTTTAGCCCCTCCTACTTTCATATAAATTTTAGAATCGGCTTCTTAAGTTCCATAAAAAGCTGGGGTCTGATTGGTACTACATTTATTCCATAATCAGCTTGGGGAGAATTGTCATTTTAACTATATTGAGTCTTTTGATCTGTGAGCTGAGTATATCTCTCCCTTTAAATATGTCTTCTTTAATACCAGTAACATTTTATTTTCTTTGAAGATTTACATACCTTTTATTAGATTTATTCCTAGACACATAAGTTTATGCCACTGAAAATGTTATCTTTAAAGCATTTATTTTCTGTTTGTTGCTCAGAAATAGAAATGACCAATATTTAGAAACTGAGTTTTGTATCCAACCTTACCAAACTCTATTAGTTCTAATATGTTATCTGCAGACTCTCTTGGAGTTTCATATTACCTTCAAATAATAACAGCTCGTTTCTTACTTTGTAGTCTGTAGACCTGTTATTTCTTTCTCCTATTTATTGAGCTAGCTAGGGCCTTTAGGAAAGCAGTGACTCCAAAGGTGATTGAATTTTGGTTTCATATTTTGAAGGTAGAGCCAACAGGATTTGCTGACAGATTGTATTTAGCAAGAGAGTAATCAAGGGTGAGTTCAAGGTTTTTGGCCTGAACAACTGGAAAAACGGCATTGTCATTTACTGCAGGCCAAGCCAGAGGTTTGCTGATTATACAGTGCAGGTAATTAAATGAAGAAAGACAAAAACTGATTGATACTTCTTGGCGATGATCTGTCTAACAGGCTTTAGCCTGGTTTTTCACTTTTGAAATAACTCACTCCAGTAAGGATTTAAACATTTACAAATGCTTACAGTAGGGTTTGACTTGTGGCTTCCTGTTCAGCCACTGCCCTCTACAGGGGGCTTGTCTGAATATAAGCTGTGAACTCTAACTAAAATTCAAGCCAGAAAACATGGGATAATTTTTCCCTCCAGCTTCGTCTTTCCTGTTTCCACTACACACACACACACACACACACACACACCCCACATCTTGTTTTGTGATCCTTCCCCAGATCAGGTAACTACAAGAGAACCTCCCACTCTGGAAACTTGATCCCTGCAATGAACTTCCAGGTAGCTTGTCTGGAAAGATGTTCTAGAAAGTCCAGCAGCATTTCTATGGGGTTAACCTAAGAACAGTGAAGAGACAATGAAGAGGTGACCCCTGCAGATGAAACCCTAGGTCATACAGAGAGACCTCATTGTCCCAGCTGGAAGGCCAATTTGACTAACCTTTATCACATGTTTCTCAAGTCACTGGTAAAGGCTGAAGTGCCCTTGAACAAAGAACCAAAACTCTTAAGAAGCTGGCACATTTAACATTCCAAAGAACTGTTCAAGCCACAATAACCTTCCTACCCAGTTCCCTGTGGCTCATTCAACACAAATGTAGGGTATCACACTGGGGTAAGGGCGGCCACTCCCCTCTCCTACCCCTCACCTGCCACCCAACCTCAAGAACCTAAGCTCCAGAAGGGCAGGGACATTGTCCTGTAAGCCTCTCTGTCCTTGGTGGGCAAAACAATGCCTGTCATATAAGAGGCATACAATATTTTAAGCACTGACATTTTCAAGGCTTTAAAAAACTTACCTAAAAGAGTTAAATTTACATTTGTCCTAACTGAAAATCAATGTTGTTTAAAATTGATGAGTCAATAAAAATAGCAGTCACTACACGGAGTAAATATCAAAGAAACGGCAGACGGTGTTAAAAACTTTGCCTCCAAGAAGTGGAACTCTAGTAGGGAGAGGACTGCAGTTTTTAAAATAGAATTTTTACCACTTTCATTTTTGTACGTGCAATTGTCTTGACTTTCTACTTTACGTGTTTAAATTATACACATTCCTAACATCCTAATACAACTATTCATTTTCTTGTATGACCCGCCTTCTTTATCCATATATTCACACATTCATATTAATATAGTTGTTCGCAATCATAGCTATATATTTTAGTCTTTTTTTTCGCTTAGCCTACAGTTTCAGTTATCATAAACAGTTTTCCGTGTTTCGACCGTCTTCATAATTATGTTAATGGATTCATGATACTCCAATGTTATTGTACCATAATTTAGCTAGATACCTTAACGTGGAACATTCTGGATTGTTTCCACTTTTCCAATGAAAACAGTGCTGCAGTGAAGACTTGCAGACGTGGTCTTGCTCGTTCCGCTGCTTTAAATCATACTGTTGAGTCGTATTTCTGGGGTTCCATATAGGAACCCCGACTCAGACTAGTGATAGAGCGATCAACAAGCTCCAGCAAGACCCAGACCAAGAAATTCGCGCGGCAGGGCGGTGCCTCCTCCCGGGAGGCGTGTCCTGGGCGGGGCCGAGCGCGACCCAGCCCTGCGCTGCGTCACCCACGTCCCGCCCGGCTGAGACCGGCGCGCCGCGCACGAGTGGCCGTTCCTCCGCCAACGGGTGGCGAGGGCCCGGGGAGCGCGGACGCCGGGCGCGCCGGCCATGGCTCCCTGGGCGGGCGCCGAACTCTCGGCGCTGAATCCGCTGCGTGCCGTGTGGCTCACGCTGGCCGCGGCCTTCCTGCTGACCCTACTGCTGCAGCTCGTGCCGTCCGGCCTGCTTCCGGGCTGCGCGCTCTTCCAGGACCTGATCCGCTATGGAAAAACCAAGGAAGGGGGGCCGTCGCGACCGGCCGCCTGTCGGGCCTTTGATGTCCCCAAGAGGTAACCGCGCCCGTGCGCGAGTCCTGGCTGCCTAGGCGCGGAGACCGGGGGCGCCCCGCTCGAGCAGCCGGCAGGGGGCAGCAGAGGTGGGAGCGGGGCCGGCGCGGACCGGCCCGGGAGGCCCAGGCGGGTTCCTTGACGCGGCGCAACGCCGGCCCGCTCTCCGGCTCTGCCCGCGTCCTTTGCGTGGCGCTGGGGGCTGAATGCCGCGAGTGTCCGCCGACACCGAGGGTGCTGAGCCGCGCGCACCTTCCGGGGCGCAGGAACGTGAACTTCTGGCCGCACGTAGCCTTTCCTTCGGGGTAAATGGCAGCGCTTCCCAATTTAGGCCCGGTCACCAGGCGGTAAATTAAAGTTTCCCAAAATTCTCCTGTTTCCTCTCTCCTGCACTCTGGGGGCTCATAAGCTAACTTGAGGTCGCCGGAACTCACTAAAAATTAAGGCAGGCCCTCCTTTCGCGCCTCTGTGTCCCGTATTTGTTTCCCAACTCTCAACAGTTAGGATGAAGGGTGAGACGCGGGTCACCAACTGGCGCCCACCTCCTTCGATCACACTGACGCTCCTTACCCGCATCTCGGCAGGTGCCCCTGGAGAAATGTTGCCCAAGATGGCACATTTTAGGCAAGCCTGGTCCCTAAGCCCCATTTGACTTTCAGCAGATTTCATAACTAAGTTCAACGAGAGATTAAATCGTTAGGACTTAAATAGAATTCTTTCAGAAATTGTAAGGTTTGTTATAGTTTCGGTTTTTTGTTTGCTTTTCTTTAAATTCAGAACATTACCGGGAAGAGTCAGCCAAACGCTGCTAGACGGTAGGAATATAGCAGTGGCTTTTCTTGGAGATGCAGCCTAAGTTGGCGTTTAGGAAGGAATCTGGAGAAAAGTGATAGGGTTTCTGATGTATTAAAACACTTTGGTTCTCACTTAGACCTCGCATTAGGCGGTGCCCCAGGTCTGCAGACAAGAAAGAGTCTAAATAAACTTGGCTTCCCACTTTTGACTGTTGCAGAAATATTCATCAGGTATTAACACTGAGAAGCGAGCACTAGGTCATTCTGAGGAAATGTAACGGGAATGAGGCTCTGGGAAGAAGTAGATGATTCACACACAGTGATTAAACCTCCTATTTCTTAGAAGCTCTTTGTAAGCTAAAATTTCCGGTCATCCTATTTTTCATCAGGTTTTGAGTGTAGTACTTTTCTATTTCATAGCAGGAACATTCCTAGATTGTCATTTTTTTAGTGTTACAAGGTGAAGAAAAAAATTCTTTTGAGAGTGTGAGTTCTAACAATTTATTTTCTGAATTTTAAAAAAGGTTCTACTGTTTCTGGAGTAGAGGGCACATTTCAAATCATTCCCTGCACTTACCTCTTTGGCTCCCATACCCTACCTGTTACTACTCCGGTCTGTCGTTATATTTGACGGCCAAGAAACAAATTTTGTACCTTTCCCTTACTCTTTACTACAAAATTGGTACTTTTTGGGCTCCTTGTAACTTCTACTATATTATGAAATAATTTATGTGTTTTTCTTCTTCGAGAATTCTAGAACGGACCCTTCCATGGTGTTTTGTTTGGTCTTTTTTCTAAATTTAAACTAAAATTTCTTTTCATACTAGAGAAGGTGCAGCAAATCCAGGCCAGTCATGAAAGGCAAAAATGTCTAGATGCTATATTTAAATATTTTTCCTTGTTCAGAATTCAGTAGTACTCTTAAAGGTGAAAGTAAGCCTGTAATTTTTACACTTAGAAATAGGCAGCTGTATATCACGTTTCTGCACCCAAGAGCTTAGGTGAATTTGTTTGGGATTATTTTTTCCTAAAGAGGAAAGAATTAAACCTTAATTGAATTCATGGAATGTTGATTCCATTACCCCTGCCTGGTAGATTTTTTTTTTTTTTAATTAAGGTGATAGTTACTTTTCTTGTTTTCTTTTGGTTCCTGGAGTTTTGTTTTTGTGCTTTTTTAATTTTTAAAAATAATTTATTTATTTTATTTATTTATTTTTGGCTGCATTGGGTCTTCATTGCTGCGGGCAGGCTTTCTCTAGTTGTGGCTACTACTCGTTGAGGTGCGCAGGCTTCTCACTGCGATGGCTTCTCTTGTTGCAGAGCATGGTCTCTAGGCCTGCGGGCTTCAGTAGTTGTGGCATGCGGGCTCTAGAGCACAGGCTCAGTAGTTGTGGCACATGGGCTTAGTTGCTCCACGGCATGTGGAATCTTCCCGGACCAGAGCTCGAACCCATGTCCCCTGCATTGGCAGGTGGATTCTTAACCACTGTGCCACCAGGGAAGCCCTTCCTGGAGTTTTGATTTCCCAGAAAGTCTGAATAAATACATGACCTCGAACGTGAGTCACAGTGCTCTTGACTTGCATAGTGTATATGGAAGTACTTCTGTTTCTAATATTTCAAAATGTTATAGAAACATTGCAATTGAATTGAACTGTAGAGACAAAGAGAACCATCCAGACTTTCCCTACTAGGGTTCAGGGTTCCTAACCAGCAGTCCAGGGGATCTGTGGATAGAATTTGGGGCAAATTGGATTGGAAAAAATTACATCTTTATTTCACTAACCTCTAGCTGAAATTTGGCACTTTCTTAATGATGAATGTAATCAACAAACCACAGTAGAATTAGCAATTCCTGCAATTTTGTGACAAGTTTTTTAATGTTATATTAAAAATATTGAGGAGACCTCAAAACATTATTTTCACTATAAGAATACTGTATTATCCTCCACTATATCTTGTTATTTAATACATTAATTAAGAAGCACATATATTACAAATGTTTCTTAGTGGTTGTGTTACCTATATTTCAGCATAATTGGTTTTGTTTATCCCTATGTCTTTTAGGCATGTAGCCTTCACCAGACTGCCAAAGGAGTGCATGATGGAAGAAAAATGTCAGGAATCCCTGCTCTAGACTGTAAACTCCATATGTTTACATTTGTCTTGTTTGTTACCATATCCCGGGCTCAATGCCTGATAATAATAAGGTCCTCAATCAATGTTTTGAATGAATCAAAAAAAAAAAAAAGGTTTTAGCTTTAATCGGTTTGTTGATTAACTTGACTGCTTTCTCTGAGAGTAACTTTGGATGTGGTACCTTCTCTTTCATTCATTTATTTAACCATTGTTTATAGAGTACTTACTATTGCCAGGAGCTATTCTAGGTTCCTTGGAGCCTTTGTTTTTGTAAAACGGTAAATATGTAAACAAATCTTGTAAAACAAGCAAAATAATTTCAGATGGTAATAAGTGCTTCAGAGGAAATCCAGCCTGGTTACTTGATCATGAGGAAGATGGGGTTGCTGATGACAACACTAGAAAGGATCAGAAAGGGGCAGGGCAGGAGATGAGTTCATTTTGGGAGGCCAGGACAGACAGCAGGCCTTACAGACCATAGTGGAGATTAGATTTTATTCTGAGTATGTGGAAAGCAGCTTTAGGATGGGGAAGGGGGCATGGCATTATGTGATTTATGTTTGAGAGGATGACTAGCCATTGTGTGGAGAAGACTGGGTAAGAGGCCGTTAAGGGTGCTCCAGGCAAGAGGTGGTGGTATGGACTAGAGTGTTAGCATAATAGCACCTGTTCCTCATACAGGTGGTGATGACATTAAAGCACGTGGCACAGGGCCAGGCACCTCGTCAGAACTCAGGAACCATTGGTTTCCTTCCTTAATTAAACCTATGACTCCCCTAACTGGTCCTGGGATCAGTTCTTGCAATCAGCAAGTAGTGTTAGATCAGATATCTCCTGTCCCAGAACCATCTAGTGGCTTCCAGCTCACACCCAGGAAGAGTCCAAGACCCTGTACAGTCTTGTCCCCACCACCTCACTGAGATCCTATCATTTGCCCCCTGTGTGGCTCCAATCCAGTTTTCTGGGTCTCTCTGCTTGTTTTCTGTCCCCTCAGGGGCTTCGCCTTGTAGAGGCCTTTCCTCTACCTGGAAAGCTCTTCCCTCAAATAGCCAGATGGTTTACGCCCTCACTTCCTATAATTCTGCTCAGGTATAACCTTCTCAACGAGGCTGCCCTACCCACCCTGTTTAAAAGTATAATACTACCATCCCCAGCACTCCTTCGTCTCTTCCCAACTTTAGTTTTCTTGTTAGCAATTATCACCTCCTGACATGGTGTAAATTTTACTTCTGTGTGTAACTGTGAGTATAAGCTCCATGAGGGCAGGAACTGTTGTCTTTTGTGTTCATTGCTGTATCCCCAGAGCCTAGAGCAGTCCCTGGCTTATGCTAAGCACCAAAATGTTTGTTAAGTCAGAGGAGTGCTTGCTCGGTGCCCAGCCCTGAGCTACCATAAGGGTCCCCATATCCCTGCTCCCAGGGGTTCACTTCAGTTAAGCAAAGTGCCAAGGGAGGAAAAAGAGGGAGAGTGTCTAGAAGAGAAGGAAGGAGAGTTTTCAGATCTGCTTTTGAGGCTAGAGCTGGGTCTTTTCAAAAAACAGATGTAACCACGAATTAAGAGTAGGACACGTTTCCTGTAGCAGGAAATAAGGCAAGCAAAACAAGAGATAGAATGTGCAAAATGTAGGAATAAGAAAAACAATCTGCCTGTGAATCAAAACCCCATGGCACAAGTAGGGCACAGCAAAATGTGGCTTAGCATCTTATATCAAACATTCTTGAGTAATTTGGTTGACTTATGGTTTGGTATAAATTGGTACATGTAACATAGGGCTGGAAAAGCAGGTTCTGGCAAGTCTAGATGGCATGAATAGGAGCACAGCCATGTGATTTTAACTTCAGAGTCATCAGGGCTGAGTGTGGAGCCAAACACTGCCACTTACTGCATGACCTTGGATGAGTAACTTAACCTTCTGAGCCTTAGTTTTCTCAGCTGCCACGTGTAAATATAATGCAAACTTGACAGGATTGTTGGGAAGATGAAATGAAATACTCTTTAACTGGTCTCCCCACAACTGGACGATTCTCTTTCCTTACCAGGGGGATTTTTTTTAACTTAAAAAAGACCAAAATGAATGAACAATGCTCTCTCTCTTTTTTTCTTTTGATTGTGATATAATATACATGACATACCATTTTACACTTTAACCCTTTTTGCGTGTACAGCTCGTTGGCTTTAAGTACATTTACATTGTTGTGCAGCCATCACCACTGTCGTCATCTCCAGAACTTTTCCATCAGCCAGAAGGATTTTTAAAACATAAAGTATTACTTCAGGTTGCTGTGTTCAGATGCCTTCCCATCCCACTTAAAAGCCAGTGTCCTGGGCTTCCCTGGTGGCACAGTGGTTGAGAGAGTCCGCCTGCTAATGCAGGGGACACGGGTTCGTGCCCCGGTCCGGGAAGATCCCACATGCCGCAGAGCCGCTGGGCCCGTGGGCCATGGCCGCTGAGCCTGCGCGAAAAAGCCAGTGTCCTTACAGGGCCCTGTAGGGTCTGCCCTTGCTTTTAATGCCCTAGCACCCTCCACACATGTGTCCTTTGTTGTGCCTCAGGGCCTTCGTGGTGGTTGTTTCCTCTGCCTAGAACATTCTTTGCTCAGAAATTCACAAAGGTTATTCATTCTAGCCAAGTGTCAGTTCCAGAGAGGCCATCCTTGACCACTCACCCAGAATGGCCTCCCCTCTGCACCGTCTCTGTCCCCTCACCCAGCACTGGGCTAGACGTCTACAGGTTCATTTGCTGACTGTCTGCGGAAAGATAAACTTCATCACGGCAGCCACCTGTTCAGTTTGCTCCCTGCTGTGTCTCCAGCTCCAAGAACATCACCTAGCGTGTTCTAAGTGCTCAGTAAATTGTTTTGAAAACATGAAGTAGGTAAAGCGGCTGAAAGTTGCTCCTCAGAAGCCGGCCCCTCCCCTTTCCATGGGAGCCTGCAGAGCACCTTGCAGCTGCCATTCTGCTCTGCTGGCTCAGACCAGACCTGGGCTCAGTTCTAGGAAGTGTGTCTTATGGAAGACCCTGGGAGGCAACCAAAGGCCGGGGGCCCAGGGGTGGGGACGAGGGGGTAGACTTGACACTCATGCATGAACTTTGCAGGAAACTAAGCACTTGAGCCTAGAGAAGATCTGAATCCAGAATAACAGGACATCTCAGAGAGGACAGATCTGGTGATAGAATTTGTAACAGTAGTGGGGAGACTAAGTGGGTTGCTATGGAATGGTCAGCTTAGATCAGTGTTTATCAGACGGGTTGTGGGCATAGTCTGGGGGACTGTGAGGTCTGGTACATACAAGCATACTCTGAATCAACTGGAAGAGGAGTCCCTGAATCTATGTGTAATCCTATTGACTCCAGGCTGTCTTACTGCATCACAGATTAATGAGACAAGAAGAAGGGCTTAATATAGATGTGATCATTGAAGACCAGGGAAGGCCAGGTGACCTCCAGGCACCCTGCAGAGTCAGAAAGATTTTGCATTGATTTGATTAGAGAAAAATAGTAGAGGTATAGGTAAAGAGACCTCAAAAAAGCATGTTAGGCCCTGGTGCCGTATTAGGTGATTCCTTTGCAGCAAACCAGCATAATCTTTCATGTTAAATTGACATTGCTAATTTCAACTTTTATTGGTTTTGTGGTTTTATTTATTTCATTCCTTACTGTGTTGATTGCAAAATATGTATTGTATTTGTATGAGAGCGGTACCCATCAGGAGTTGATAGCTAGTTTTATGAGTTAATATTTGTCATGTTATTATAAAAGTAATTTAGATCAACACAATTTAAGAAAACACTGAATCAGAAGACCTTTAAGGTTTCTTGCAACCCTGAGAGCCTGTGATTGTGCAAATCTTGTGTAACAGTTGTACAGCTATTGCAGCAACATCACTCGAGATTTAGAAATCTTCCACAGATTTGGCTAGTGTTAGCACAATCTAGGCTGTCTCTGCCAGGCCGTGGGGCCCCCTATTTTTGAGTTTGAGCCCAATCCTGTTACCTGAAGATAAGAGAGAGCTAATTAACCCTACATCTAAGTTTAACAAGGTCATTCATGTTCTTGTTGACTTTAGGAAGCCTTTTTCTTATTAGTTAACCAGTCCCATCATTTGAAAGGAAATTTCAAAAATCTGAACATCTGTAGGATTCAGGTTCTATTAAAAAAGCAAAGCTATACTTGCAGAATGAAGGAAAGAGGATAGGGAAACTAAAAATAGTCTTCCTGTATAAAGGCTTAAAGTGGATCCACTCTGATTATTACCTAACTTGTTTTCCCTCCGCAGGTATTTTTCTCACTTCTATATCATCTCAGTGCTGTGGAATGGCTTCCTGCTTTGGAGCCTTA
The DNA here is from genome assembly GCF_008692025.1 of Phocoena sinus. NCBI lineage: Eukaryota > Metazoa > Chordata > Mammalia > Artiodactyla > Phocoenidae > Phocoena > Phocoena sinus. The sequence goes on from NC_045767.1 coordinate 75,964,716, forward strand.
CTCAGTCTCTGTTTGTGGGAGCACCTTTTCCAAACTGGCTTCATCATTTACTCAGAATTCTTGGGGCTGCGCAATTCCGAGGTAACAACTCCTCTGGCTAATACCAACCATTGTATCCTGTTCCTGTCTCTCCTGCCTGCGGGGAGGTGTTCTCGGTATTTCATAGCCACTCTCAGCTTCTTGGCGGGGCTGGGAAGTGAAGGGTGGGGCAGAAAGGGTTCCGCGTGGATCACAGCCAGATGGCCAAGGGGAAGGCCCCAAGTCCTTCACTGAGATCATGGCAGAGCTGAGAGTCAGCTCTTCATCCCTGATTTCCCAGCAAGTGCTGTGCTGAACAGGACTGGCTATTCTCCCTCTGATATTTTTAGTACTTTAGGATCCCTCAGGTTTGCCTTGAAACATTTATCTCATATATAGTTCCAACCACAGTCATGCCTCTGGACTCCAGAAATTTGATAGAAAATTACTTTTTGATCACAGGTTAAAAATGTTTGTTATGCTGTGAGGCTTTGGTTATATTAAAAAATTGACTGTAAATAGTTGTTGATCAGATGATTACAAAATAGCATTTAAATTTGCCTCACTGTGCCTTGAATAAAGGATACACAGAACAATTTAAAAGGTAAGGAATTGAAGGTGAAAACCATAAAGTGGCCTCAATTAATATCAGGCATCAGGAGAGGGGCAGAATTAGAAACAAATTGTTCTGGTGCTATCTCTGTCCTTTGTTCCAGCAGCCAAACCGCTGGCTTCCTAGGAACAGTCCTTTTCTGTATAACCAGAGGAACTTGTTGCAAAAGATGACAGAAAGAAAAAGCTATGCAGATCTTACTTGGGAGGGGAAGATACCTCGGTGAATCCCACTTCACCCATTAGAACTTTACCTCTTCATTCGCTTACTGGGGGGCTGGCTGGGGTTCGGATATTTGAAGGGTGGTTGTGAGGAGTTGTATTTGGTTGGTTGTTTTATCCTATTCCTGAAGAGTTAGAACCAGGTTTCACTATATTTAAATGAGAAAAGCAGGCAAAGCCAATCTGTGTGATAGAAGTCTCCATAGAGCGTACCCGTGGGAGGGTGCGGGGAGGGGCAGTGCCTGGAGGGGAGCACGAGGTGCTGGCTGTGTTCTGTTTCTTGATGTAGGGGCTGGTCGTACGGGTGGGATGGGCTGGTGTACTTTGCAAAAATTCATTAGGCTGTGTCCTTATTGTATTTTTATGATGTGTGTGATAACATTTTTAAAAAACATCTAGATTTTATGTCATTTTAAAAACCAGCATTTCTTCTGACTTCTCTTGAGGCAGAGGGCTGAGAGGCAGATAGGAAGATAGATCTCAAGTCTCACAGTCCCCCAAAAGTATAATTTCTTTTTTTTTTAAAATACGGAAAGAAATGCATAACTCTTCCTGTCTCTGTTCCCATCCCCCTTTCTGCTTCAGTATATGCCTGTGTCTCTTCTCCCCCCTGACCTCAGGGATCCCACCAGGAGTCCTTGCTCAGAGGTCATCCAGGAACTCTTCCTATCTTCAGATGGGGATTAGTGCCAGGGACCAGAGACCATGGAGTTTGGGTTCTGAGAGCATGGATCCCTTCACAGCCATGTAACCCAGAAGGCTTTCACATCACAGCGTAGAGTCAGGAGACCCGAGTCTGTCTCAGCTCTGTCACCAGCTTACTGTGTAACCTTGAGCCAAATGCCTTGACTTCACTTGGCTCACTCCCTCGTTGCCAAACAAAGGAGGTGTTAGGCTGGATGATATCTAGGGCCCCTTCCAAGCTCTGATCTTGTTTAATACCCTGTTTAACAGTAGGGGAAATCATAACTTTGGATTAGTCCTGGAGAGAGAGATGCTGAGTGTGTTCCATTCTGAATTGTAGGGGGTGAGCTCGCGCTGTCTGCGTTCTTAGTGCTAGTGTTTCTGTGGCTGCACAGCCTACGAAGACTCTTCGAGTGCTTCTATGTCAGTGTCTTCTCCAATGCCATGATTCACGTCGTGCAGTACTGTTTTGGACTTGTCTACTATGTCCTTGTTGGCCTAACTGTGTTGAGCCAAGTGCCAATGGACGGCAGGAATGGTGAGTGGTTGCTGGGGTCTGTCAGCTGAGTCACTGGGTATATGAGGGACTCTGGGTGAAGCATTCCACCAAGCATTATGGAAGTTAGAAAGTAGGAGTTCACTTTGCATTTGAGGAGTTTGGGCTCTAATTGTAGCTTTAAAAAGTCAACATGCCCAAGGGTGCCTAGCAGATGCACATCACAACCATAACTGCTAAAACCTGAGAGATACCAATGTAAGCAGCAATGCCTTCAGTAAAGAGAATAAAGTGCAAAGTCTTCAGGAGGCCTGGTTTAGGGATGAAGAAGTGGGATGTGGGGTTTCCATCAGTGGGATTGAAGTCAGTGAACTTCTGTGGAGTTAGTCTGGAAAGGAAGAGGCAGTGTGGTCAAGAGTAGAACAGGAAGCAGGGGAACACACTGGAACAGGAGAAAGGGTCAGCAAGCCAAGCTGCCTCACCAAAGCCTCCTCATCCAGGGGTGGAGGGGTGAGGGATGAGGGTGGGGAAGGGAAAGTTGTTGTGCACGGTGAAATCATGGAATACCAGAGGAGGAAAGGGTGGCCTGAGCTCATGGTGAATAGTTGGGATTTGACGAGGAGGTAGGGAGCCATTTTGTTGCCATCTCGTTCTTGTGATTGTTCCCGTTGTAACAAAGCTTATTTCAAGTGAGGTAGCCTGAGCGGAGAGGACAAAAGAGCACTGTGGTAAATCAAATTTGTGCCTTAACACTTCTGAGCTCTCACTAGCCAGGAAGAGGGAAGCAAAATCATGACTTTGTTTATGAGGAGGAAATGAAATGTGATTTGGGGGATGGGGGAGAGGGAGGATTGGATATCTGACATTTCTGACCATGGTTTTTGTAAAAGCAGTGCATGCTTAAAATAAAGAATTCAAGTCCTTTTGGGTGATGGAAATGAGTTTTCTAGTGCTGAGCTTAACTTCATCTCGCACCCTTGGTATCCGTCAGCCCACAAGCTCTAGGGTAGGTCCTTCACAGCCGTTTTCACTAAGCCCAAGTCTCCCTGTTTCCTAAAGCTGCCCTATCCCTCCTTGTAAATTGAGCCCATGGTCTGGATATTTCCAGTACTCAGTGAGTGAGCTCTCTCCTCAGGTTTGATTTCAGTGTCAAGTACCCCTTGATTGGCCTCTCTCTCTGTTGCTGTAGGACAGCCCGTGGCCTCCATGGCGCAAGGAACGATTTTAAAGTATGACTTATTGACGCTCTTTCTCAATTCCTGAGTTGTTTATTGGCTCCAGCCACTCAGTTAGCATCTCTCCATCTAATTTCTCTGAACGTAAGTCAGTTTTTCCTACCTGAGCTTTCGGCTGTGGCATCCTTGTGCCTCCCATGTCATGGTTTGAGCCGTCATTCCTGGAGAACAGTCCGAGGTTTTTAACCCAAAGGAGCTTTCCAAAGCACTTTGGTAACCCACTAGCTTGCAGTCTGTTAGCATTACATATCTCTCCTGGAGTTTCCTCTGCTGGCTGGACCCCAACTTCCACCTTCCTTCCTGTATAAGAAGTCAAGGAAAGGCTGCTGAGACACCCACAAAATAGCTTGTAGACCCTAGACACTCCTTTCTGAAGTTTTCTGAAACTTGTGTTTCACCTACCTGTCCTTCAAGAGATCATCTGGGACAGTATGGGGAGGACTGGTTTCAGGAATTCACTGGAAGAGAACACTGGGGCATTTGCCAGCTGCAGAGTCTGATAGAAATGACGGGCTTGGGCGTCAGATGGGCCTGAGTCTGAAGTCTGGCTTATTAACATCTCAGAGCCTCAGAACCTTCATCTGGAATTAGGGACATATACTGATTTCAGAGGGTTTTTGTGGAAGTGGAAAGAAAGTGTGTCTGTAAACTACCCATATCTTCACATCTCCTTGCCTTCAGAATCTAGAGGGTCCACCCCCAGTCACTCTCCATTACATTGTTCTGTTGTTTTTTCTTCAGAGTACCATCTGTACCTTAAATTATCTTGGTTATTGATTTTTTTACTTGTTTCATCTCTTGCTACTAGAGTGTGAGTTCATGAGGACTGGGACCTCACCTGACTTACCCACTGCTTTATCCCTTGTGAGAGATGCCACGCTCAGTAGACACTCAATAAGGAACGAATGAATAAATGAATAACTAAATACTACACAGATTAGACTCTCAGTAAATAGCCTTCCTCCTGCCTCCCCTTTCCTGTATCAAAACTTACTCTTAAATTTTTTTTTCTCTCATAGGTAATTTCTCTGCCTTTAGAGTAGGTGACTTACTTGGCTGTAACATGAACTCTCAGACACTTGCTTCAACTTTTAGTCCTGTGGTGACTTGCTCTTATAGCCTCTGATTTAAAACTATTTTTCATAGTCTGTTTATTTTTAACTTATAAAAATATAACTATTTAGTTAAATGGCTAAACTTAGTCAACATTAAGAGACTATGGTAGATTGTTTAGAGAAAGCAAGTTTTTAAAGGAAATTTACACAATTAGATTTTGGTGGACTGTCATTAGTCATTAGCTGTCATCAGCTGAGTCCTGCCTCCAGGTACCCATATGGAATAGCTTGATCCTTGGTTCTCCTACCTGAATCAACTTTGTAGGGGCTCCCTCTTGGCTGCAGAGCCTCCGGCTCTTCCCCGTTGTCAATGGACAGCTTTGTTTTTTCAGTCAAATCCCTGACTAGCCTCACTGCTTCCTGCTGAACATAGGGAAGTCCTTAATTTGTTTTTCTAATGCCAGTCCTTAGAAAACCTGCATTCTTCACATCTTCTTGGTAGCTGGAGAAGAAAGAAGATGAAACTTTTGAGTGTTTCTACTCCTGAAACGAAATCTCTCTGACTAGATTCTCTCTAATCAGAAAGGGATACTGTTTTGGTCTTTATCTTGCAGTTTCCATTACTCCTCTTTTTGAGAAGTTCCACTGTTAGCCTTTACTTCCAGTGATTTTCTTCACTGGCCAGAGCCAGTCAAGTCAGCCTTAAAGGTTTCCTTAGAAATGGCTCGGGATGAGATCCTTTAGGAAGTGTTTTTCTGACGGACTGTAAGAAAGAGGACATAAAACCAGGCTTAGAAATAAAAATGCTAAGTAGTCTCACCACACAAGAGTGCATCACAAGAGTGGGAGACAGAGCTGACCCCTGTGCTTGAAGCACTTGAAGAAGGAACAAGAGAATGTGTTGATACGGAATTCTCTGCCAGGGGCCCCTGAAGCTGCCCCTGGCTGAGGAGCACACCTCCCCCATCCACAGGGATGCTGTTCTCCCCTCTGTACTTGGGAAATTATAGCAGGATGATTTTCCAGTCGTGAAGAACAGAATAAGTAGGTAATGGTGTTCTACTGATTATATGATTTTTTTAATGCTCTGAGCCTCTGAAATTTTGCAGAGTTGGCTAATAAGATAATTCTTATTTCTGTAGTCTATGTGATAGGGAAAAATCTCTTGATGCAAGCTCGGTGGTTCCATATCCTCGGAATGATGATGTTCATCTGGTCATCTGTCCATCAGTATAAGTGTCATGTCATTCTCGGCAATCTCAGGAAAAATAAAGCAGGTGAGATATCTTTTAGAACCACTGCATGTGGATTTTAGCCCTCAGAAGTTAGGTGTACGTATTACTTCTCTCTTTTCTTTCCTGCCCTAATTAGTTGACTAATCTATCAAATGATCTTTTTTTTTTTTTTTTTTCCTTGTGGTACGCGGGCCTCTCCCGTTGCGGAGCACAGGCTCCACGCAGGCCCAGCGGCCATGGCTCATGGGCCCAGCCGCTCTGCCGGCTGTGGGATCTTCCCGGACCGGGGCATGAACCCGCGTCCCCTGCATCGGCAGGCGGACTCTCAACCATTGCACTACCAGGGAAGCCCTCCAATGCTCATTTTTGACAAGACTCTCTGGGTCTTGATCTTCCCATCTGTAAAATGAGAGCATTTTACTGAAAGACCTCCCTGACACCATCTAGCCCTGACATTCTACGACTGTATTCTGTGCCCACATTTTGGGACCTACACTGCATATATGTGTCTAACCAGCATGTGAGCCCTAGTATTACTGTGCCAAGTTAGTATCATTCCAGCTAAGGCAAAAAAACCTTGACTCTTTAGTTAACTTGTGTTGACTTATCACAGTTAGAGTTTTTATTAGACTTTTTGAAATATTAAAAATGGAATAGTACTATTCAGCGCTTATCAAGTGCTTATTTTGTGCCGGCCCTGTTCTGAGTGCTTTATATGTAACTTCACAGTACTCGCTTTAGGCGGGTACAGTCTTATCCTCATTTTATAGTTGAGGAAAGAGAGGCACAGAGAGGTTAAGCAACTTATCTAAAGTTCAACAGCTTGTAAGTGGCAGAGCTAGGATTTGAACTCATGCAGTCTGACGCTGGTGTCTGAGTTCTTAATAGCTTGGAGGATTGTTGGAGAAACTTATTTACAGTTGTTAGTATAACCTCAGCATGTGACTTTTTAATATGTAGTAGAATGACAATGGAGGTGTGACAGGATGGTGGTTTGTACAGGTCTGTGACACCTTTTTCTAAATGAGTTTTATAAATTATTTGGAGGGTGAAGTGGTAAAACTTTGTTCTGGCAACTTCGAATGTTCAGGGTATCTTCTTTTTCCATTTCAGGAGTGGTCATTCACTGTAACCACCGAATCCCTTTTGGAGACTGGTTTGAATACGTTTCTTCCCCTAACTACTTGGCAGAGCTGATGATCTACATTTCCATGGCTGTCACCTTTGGTTTCCACAACTTAACTTGGTGGCTCGTGGTAACATATGTCTTCTTCAGCCAGGCCCTGTCTGCTTTCCTCAGCCACAAATTCTACAAAAGCAAATTCGTCTCCTACCCGAAGCACAGGAAAGCTTTCCTACCATTTCTGTTTTAAGATAATCTCAGTTATGAGGAATGCACACCAGGTGACAGTTCCAATTCCCAAGGACAACGAAGTCTAGAGACCAAAGTACAATTTCTGTAGAACTGTTTAAAACCCTCTGGTCCATTTCTGTTACCAGAAGTCTTCAGTGCATGAGCAAAGCAATACCACTCAAGAAAATGAGTCTTGGGACTTCCTTGGCAGTCCAATGGTTAAGGCTCCGCACTTCCACTGCAGGGGGCATGGGTTTGATCCCTGGTTGGGGAACTAAGATCTCACTTGCTGCTCAGCGTGGCAAAATAAATAAAAATTTTTTTAACAATGGAAGAAATTGAGTCTTCAGAGAAGAAATACTTCTGGCAGACCTGGGAGTGCTATGTCTGCTTTCTAAGATGCTTTATAAAAGCAGCCAAATGCTAAAAAGTAGATGAGACTTTTCCAAGCTGCTTCAAAAACAGACTAATCAAGAATATACAAACAGCTTCAAACAAACACACACACAGTGGAAGAGATAAGGTCATCTGTGGCTTTGTTTTTGCTAGAGACAAATTAACTAGACTACACAATAAGCAATATAGCAGATGCTCAGTAACTGCTTGTTGCCTATCAGTCAAAGCTGAACAGCCTTTGACAATAACAACAATGTATAATTTCACACCAATGGATTCTGGGAAAAGTGAGTTTATTGAAGTGAGCTTATACTTATTACCACAAAGACTTCCAGCTATGTAACCATCAATAGTCATTTCCCCCTCAAATCATAGCCTAACAAAGTTTGAAACCTCTTTTATTTAATATTTTTTTGACATCCCTTTCTAGGGAGTACCTTAAAAGTGTAAGCGTCTGAAATAAAATATTTTTATATTTATGCATGAAAAGCCCTCATGAATGGAACTGACTTGCACTCGGTATTGGATAGTGCTGTAGCCTCATTCATATGTAGTTATTCAAATTGGATTAATGTCTGCCCGAGTGTATTTTAACTAATAGAATGAATCTGAAGACATTTAAAAATGAAGTTTACACTTAAGATAGCTTATGTTAAAGAAAATATCCATGATTAAATCAAGTGGATATAACCGCATGGTGTGAAAGTAGAAAATAATACTATAGCCTGAGCAACGCAGTAAAAAACTGCACATTCGTACAGCATAAGACTTACTGGCTTACTGGCTGAGGTATTAACTTTATTTCTTTTATACAGATATCTTCTTATAGTCTACTAGGTACTAAAGTTTTGCACTAAGATGTACCGTGCTGTGGGGGAAAGCACCTCATTATTAACCAGACACGCATGGAAGGCACAGTCTAAGAATATCCTCCCAGCCTGCATCTCTGGAGTAGTAAACCGAAGCTGGTAAACAGATTCTTTTTAACCCAGCTTTCAATATACGTATATCAGCACATTTTCTAAAGTGCTTGGATGTCTGAAGTAGCATTTTCTCCCCAATAATCAAATACCACTTCCATCAGCTGTTCCATCTAATAAATGACATGGTCATTTCATTTATCATTTAGGTTTGCCATCCTCAGGACCGGGACTCGGGAACAAAACTTTCTACACCAGAAATGTAAAGCATATTGCATTTTGGTCTTAATTTCCACACAAATGGCATAAATAATTTTAGCATATTATTTGGGGAGAAAAATGTATTTTGCTTTAGCATACGGTTTTATACCAGGTTAGACTAGGAATTTGTCTGCTATTCTGGAATTTCATTGTACTTTTAAGTAAAATAATGAGCATTCCCTGTGAAGAAGCCTGTCGGGCCCTGAGAGAGGGTTCCCAGTCAGCTCTGTGCTCCCCACGTTCTTGCCATCGTTCTCATGCTTCTCCTGTCTTCTACTCTCCCTCCCCCTTCCTTGCCCAAACATTGCATTTCTAGGTGAAGACAGAAAAGGAAGTAGTGATGTCCTCAAAGAGGCGCCGAACAAAGTTGTGTGGTCTTTGCCGAAAGCTCAGCCGTGGAGAATAATTGAGAATTGTGCTCGCAAGATCACAGTCAACGTTGCTCTTTGTGCTGGTAAAAATAGTCCATGTGCCTAAAGGGAGAACACCAGAGAGAGTCTGCAGATTCTTCACATGGATAATCCAGAAATAGCTTGGGGCTGGAGAGTCTTGATTTTCCTATTGGCTTAGTTGAATAGCTTTACTCTTTAATTCTCTGTTACTGTTAAGTTCGGGAAAATGTTACTGAACTACCTCATGACAGCATTCCCTGGATTAGCTACTGACTAGAAAAGTGTACTGAAAATAGCCTTTGTTTTTAAGTCTCCAAGTTGTAGCTCATCCTCTATACTAACATTTGCTTTCAGTAGCATGGATTCTTTTGTCTCCACAAAGCTTTGTTCTGTATTGTGTTTTTAATTCAATGAGTGGTTATTGCTAGAATTCCTATCCCAAAAAGAAGCCTTTGCTGGTACTCTTATATGAAGCTTAATGGATAAGGAGACTGTAAACATTTGCATAACTGAAGTTACCTGAAAATTCAGACCATTGATAAGTAACATATCTCAAAATGAACTGTTGTATTAAAGGTCTTAAAATAGTAAATGAGCAAGTAGAAATTTTTTACACCTATCTAAGCAATTTCTGCCCACTCGCTTACATTGCTTATCAGAAAAAAAAAAAAATTCAGCTGATTTTTATCAGTGTCTTACATTAGTCTAAGATTTTTCTGATAAATGGACAAGAAACAGTGGAGGTGGCAGTGATCCCTAAGTAATTCACGTGATGCATACTTCATCATTTTTCTCAAATACCAGTGATCTAGAAAGCCATGTATTGGTTTGGGGGAAACAGAGAGCTACTCTATGCACATAATATCGGGTCTCTTCCTTCAAAAAGACTCTGAACGCTTGAAATGCTTAGAGGACAAAAGAACACAAGAGATTTCTCTACACAAAAGACATATCTGCCTCCTGAGCCTAGCCCTCTGGGTAAAGCCTCATAGCACATGTGCAGTTTTTATCAGGGCTCCTTGGTCTACATAGCGTCTTTCTGTGAATTAGATAAGTCGTTACTCTAGAACATCCCCACAAGAGCAGGGCATGAACCTTTGTGGACACAAAAGGCAGCTGGTGATAGGACTGCAGCTCAGTGAGCGGAGCTTGAGCTGGATCTCAGCCCACTCACCCTTCAGCCTGCGGTCCTTTGTGCAGTGAGCAGCCTGCACAACCTTCCAGAGAGACCCTGCTCATCGTGCTGCCTGTCTGTCTGCAGATTCTGTTCACTCTTGAAGAAAACAAAACTTGATTTCATGGAATCATCTCATTGAGAAAGACCATAAGAATTAAACTAGGAGAAGGGGAAGTAAGCACTCCATGCAAAACATCTCCGCTTCCACACACCAGAAGAGGAGTCTGGTGGTTAACAGGTAAGTGACCCTCAAACAGAATGTCTGTGCAGATGCTAGGATGCTGGCCCCAAGTAGAGAGAATATTTTGCTTCTCTGATTACCAGCTCCTGTCTTCCCAGGTTATTGTTCTAGTACAGCGACTCCAAGTCTTTCCACCCCATTGGGACCTCCAGTCTGTCGATAGAACGTAGTCCTTCACCTTTTCTAAGTCATATCTCCTTACCCTGCTTAAGTGAATCACTCTAAGCATTCTCTGTATATATCCCCAGTTCTCTTGCCGCCCCACATTGCTTCTTCCTGGTGGTTTAACCAAGGCACACCCCTGGTTAAATTCAACCCTCCCTCCTTGGTGTGTGCACCTATGCAACGAACTGTGGCTGGAGAAATACAGTCCACCAACATCCCCCTTCGAATTCATGGCCGTTAACCTCAAGTGGTGTTCACTGCTGCAGTCATACTAAATTTCCCCAGTCCATTCACTCCCCCACTCTGCTGACTGTGTCACATCCCTGTCCTCAGGAAAATGAAGCTGCTGGAAGACGGCTTCCACTGTTACCACCACTGCCTCCACCCACCTAAGCATTTGCCCATTTATGTTGTCCGCCCTCGTTACTGTTGAAGGATACTTTCTTCTTAAAAGAGGATGTATAATCATGATTCTCTCACAAATATAAAATGAGCACATGCCAAAGATTTTATTGAACTCATAATGAAGGAACTAGTAAGATGTTAGAACCAGTACCGAGAGTCTGCTGCTTACAGAGTTGCAATATAGCTCAAAGACGAGGTGCAGATAACCTGAGGAGTGTGCTGGACAGGGCACCCGTAATATTTTTTGCTCATTTCCAAGTCATTTGCAGTTTTTTCCTGAGACTAAACAATCTCTCTGGGTTTCTACTCAAAGCTAGGCCCTCTACTTGGGCACTAGAGTCTACCTAAGGACATTGGTTAGCCATTCTTCCTCCTACTAAATCAGCAAAGTTTTGCCATTTCTCAATTTTCCCATCAGCAGAAAAATACCTTTTTAACACCTAACCCCATTGCCCTCACCACTTGATTTTTCTGGTGGCTTCGCAGCAAAACTAGAAAGAGTTATTTTGTTCTTACTAGCTCCAGTTCTTTTTCTCTCGCTGCCAAACCCATTCCAGTCACTCTCCAGACCTCACGACTCAACTGACACTGCTCTTGAAAGTCCATGCTAAATCCAGCAGTCACTTCTCAGTATTCATACCAGCACAGCAGTGGTGGTCTGCCACTTCACCTTGATACACTTCCTTTAATTGACTCCAAGACTCCACACACTCCGAGTTTTCCCCCTACCTCCCTGGCTATTCCTTCCCAGGTTTCTCTACAATTCCTTCTCTCTATCCTGACTTCTGAATGTAGGAATATGCCAATTCCCAGTTTTTGGTCCCTTGGTCCCTCTATCTTTAGATGGTGATCTCATACAGTCTCATGACTTTAAATACTATTTGTATACTGACGACTTCTAAATATATATATCCAGCCTAAACATCATTCCCCAACTCTAGACTCATATGTCCCATTTCCTGCTTAATGTCTCTACTTGGTGTGTAATAGATATCTCGATAGATGTGATTGAATTTCTGATTTTCCTCATCCCCACATCTGATCCTCCTACAGTCTTCCCATTTCTTTATTACTCAAACTGAAAATGATGAGATCTTCCTTGACTCTTCTCTTTCTCTCATGCCCCGCAGACCAATCTGTGGTTCTACATCCAGAAGACATCCCTGTTACATTGACTCTATGAGCTACCATCTTGATTTTAGCCACCATCATTTCTTGCCTAATTTACTGCCCCAGACTCATAATTGGTGTCCTAGCTTTCTCCCTTATTCTCTACAGCTGCTTCTCAGCACAAGCCAGAGTGATCTTTCAGAAACGTAGATCATGCCGCTACTCTCTCAAAACCCTGCAACAGCTCCCAATTTCTTCAGATCAAGGCCAGAGTTACTCCAGTAACCTGCCAGCTTCCCATATGATCTGACCCGCAGTCATCTCCCTTACCTCATCTCCTATTCTTACCCTCATGCCCTCTTCCTACACACTGGCCCCCTTGCTGTCCCGTATACATATCCGCCGTGCTCCTATTTTAGGGCCTTTGCACTGGCTGTTTCTTCTGCCTAGAGTGCTCCTCCTCCAGAGGGCCACGTGGCTGACCCCCGCGCCCCCTTTAAGTCGGATCATCTGCTGCTGTGTAATGACGTACTCCAAATCTTAGCAGCATAAAACAGCAAACGTCTCTCGTAGTTCCTGTGGGTCAGGATTTCAGGTACAACTTAGCCGGGTGCCTCTGCCTCAAGAATTCACTGCAGTCAAGGTGTCACCAGGGCTGAGGTCCCATCAGTAAGTTCTATTGTTGTTGTTTTATATAAGAGGGACGTAGGCTCTTATTAACCCAGAGGACTGTTATTTGTACTCCCTGGATCGCATCCTCTGGAATGTGTGGTAATTTAGAATTGGAAGCGCCTGATAGTATCAGGGTGTGTCAATATGAATAAGTAACATCCGAGTGTGCCATTTTGGCATGCATACTAATAAATTTTACTTATTCATAGAGTGTAGACTTATCAAGATCGACAGGAATTTTGGGCTGTGGATAGACCTTAACACTGGTTAGTAGAGGTTGGCCAAGGGCCTGGCTGTCTGTAGACTGAGCACTTATTGCAACTGCCCTGCAGAATCCAGGCCTATCTTACAAGGTCTGTTTTTATTACCCTAAATTCAAACTTATACAGTAAGTGAAACAAGGAAGCCTCCAAGGCAAGTACCTGTGCAACTTGATGGAGCAGCACCCTGATTTGCCTACTATAGAAGACAGTTTTTAATAAAAAGTTACAGGCAGAATGATAGACTTTGCTCCTTCCCTTCATCTCCCACTTGCTGATTAGATTTCCCTAGTCAGCAGTCTTTCATCGTTAGGTCTAAGACAATATTTACAAAATCACCTTTGGAAACTCTGGGTAAAGAATAATGCCATCTTAATCTTGGGTCTGGAAAAGAATTAAAGTCCCCTCAGGAAACAAAGGAGAAAAAAAATGGAAATCAATTAAGAGATTCTCTTTTAGTCCAGGGAAAGGCAGAAGGATTCCCGCCAAACTTAGGAAGTTTACATACAGGCATATTTAGAGAATCGCTACAGGAAACACAATGCTTACTAACAATATTCCTCCTCCTGGATCAAACAATCAGATCAGAGTTTTTTACACCGACTTTGATCAGGTTAGTGACTTACATAAAAAGATCATCTGTCTGTGGCCAGGTCTTTAGATGTTACCCCTCTGAAAACAGAAGAATAGCAATTTATCTATTCAACCAAATTTATTTAACATCTGCTATATCCAAAGCATGGAGGTAGGCTCTGTGGTGCGTACCGGGTTATATAAGACACGATTCTTGCTCTCAATAAGTAACATTTCAGTATGAGGATGACACAGATTTATCAACAACCTATTTCCTTAAGTTAAAGTCATGGAGGGAATCCATCAGCTTCATCATTTCCCTACCACCTCTTGTTCTTCCAGTTCAAATCCTGACACTTGACAGACTATGCAACCATATGCAGCTTCGTGAGCGTATGAGCCGTGCAGTCTCACAGGGCCCTTCTCTCAGAAGGACCCCACGCTTGGTTTAATCCTCTGCTGTTCCTGTCTTGAAATTCTTAATAATTTTATTTTTGAACTTGTGTTTGGCAAGTGAAGTCTGATAGGACAATGGAATATGCACGTGAACAGTGGAAACATAACCAGAGGTTATGCTTGCACGTGCTCAGAGGGCTCGGGCAGTGCAGGCAACCCAGCATGCACACACACGCCTCCGAGGAGCTCGCCAAAGCCGGGCAGGTTCCTGGGCCTGCACGGCAGTGGGGATGGTGGCGGCAACAGCAGAAGCAGAGGCAACAGCTGTGGCAGCCCTGGCTCGACAGGTGGGAAGGGGCTCTGCACGGGGGCAGCACCAGGACCTGCAGTGGGAAGCCAGCTTGCAAGTCCCTGTCATCCACACAAATGAACTCATCAGCCTGACCCTGGGACAGGAACTGCTCGCACTCAGGCAGCAGACTTTATCAGTAAATTAGTACAAAATACATGGACAGGGCTTCCCTGCTGGTGCAGTGATTGAGAGTCCGCCTGCCGATGCAGGGGACACGGGTTCGTGCCCTGGTCCGGGAAGATCCCACATGCCGCGGAGCGGCTGGGCCCGTGAGCCATGGCCGCTGAGCCTGCACGTCCGGAGCCTGTGCTCCGCAACGGGAGAGGCCACAACAGTGAGAGGCCTGCGTACCACAAAAAACAAAAACAAAATACATGAACATTGTAATAAAGCCTATCAGGGAATTATTAGAATTCTTAAAGGATTTAGAATCTCTAGTTTTGAAAACTGCTGCAACATGGTGAAGCAAATAACCACACATGTAGAAATAGAAATTAAATATAAAGATCATCATATTCTACAGAAAATAACACTAGAAAGATGTGGTACATATATAGTGGAATATTACTCAGCCATTAAAAAGAATGAAATTTTGCCATTTCAACAACATGGATGGACTTGGAGGGTATTATACTTAGTGGAATAAGTCAGATAGAGACAAATACTGTGTGTTATCACTTATATGTGGAATCTAAAAAAATAAATGAATATAACAAAACAGAAACAGACTTGCAGATACAGAGAACAAACTAGTGGTTACTGCTGGGGAGAGAGGTAGGAGGAAAGGCAATATAGGGGTAAGGGATTAAGAGGTACAAACTACTAGGTATAAAGTAAGATACAAGGTTGTAATATACAGCACAGGGAATATAGCCAGTATTTTACAATAACTTTATACAGATTATAAAGACATCGATTGACTATGTTGTACACCCAAAACTAATGTTATTGAAATCAACTATACGTCAGTTTTTAAAAAACACTATTTTCATTTGAAGGTCTGAATGAACCAATTGTTAAAGAGGAAGGCAATTAAATCTTTTTCCTTGTAATTGAAGCTACGACAACGGAAAGCATGAACAGGCCTTTTGATTTATACTCAAACCATAAAGTCACTTTCAGTTGCTTGTACGACCTCCACAAGTTTCAGGAAACATTTCCCCATGTCTGAGGAAACATTAAAATGCCATTATATAAATTTATACTTAAATTCAGACTTACATAAAATGTATTCATGTGAAAAATCTGTTTAGAAAAATAATTCCACAAGAATCAACACTAGAATAGACTAGAACTACTAAAATTTATGTCTCAAAATGTTATTAGAAATTTATCTGTGTTGTCACAGCCTATAAAATTTTCTTAACAGTTGCATCAGCAGAAAGATCCTTTTCAAAATGCAAATGGTCATAACTTGTGATCTTGCATTTGCCGAGAGTGACTGATATTTCTTTCAGTCATATCTCGTGGGAAAAAAAACTATGTGAAATGAATTTCTTACCTGTTGAAAATGAAAAAAAAATGACAAGTATAAATCTTAATTTGCAGACAGGTGAGCCAGAAAAATTTTCGTGATCAAGATACCACATTAATATACTGTTGTTGTTTATGGCATTATATAGAATATTGACCCCCCCAAATATATTTTTGCAATTTTTAAGTTCACCGAGTTACCCGTTTATCACCATTACCCCTATTACACTAGTACCTTTAACTGCACTTTTTCCCCTGCTTTTGAACAGGGGTCCCACGTTTTCATTCCGCACTGGGCCCAGCAAATTATGTAGCCAGCCCTGGTCAGGTCAGAGAATGACAAATATTCATCATAAGCCATTATTGAAGACAGTTTGTGCTATGAATGCTTAAGAAGTATAGAAAAGAGCACGATATGCAAGAAAATGCATGTTCTTTCTTTTTTTTTTTTTTTTGCAGTACGCCGGCCTCTCGCTGTTGTGGCCTCTCCCGTCGCGGAGCACAGGCTCCGGACACGCAGACTCAGTGGCTACGGCTCACGGGCCCAGCCGCCCCGCGGCATGTGGGATCTCCCCGGACCGGGGCACAAACCCGCGTTCCCTTCATCGGCAGGCGGACTCTCAACCACTGCGCCACCAGGGAAGCCCAAGAAAACGCATGTTCTTAATGTGTTCCATACAAAAATCTATCAGCTGGTAGGCATTTTACCTATGTTAAGAGTAAAATAATGTAATACTCTGGGCCAGAGTGCAGAATTTGGCAAAAGGAAAAATCTGTATTTGATCCAAAACGGACGTCACAAAAGAACAGTTGGGGACAATACCTCCAATGGGTTGGCATCCTGATTAAAATTATAGTGTTTGCCGTCCAAAGCATGAGATTAACAGGAATAAACATCCATTCAAATGAGGGTCAAACTCATACTTTATAAGCAGTAAGTCGGTCAGATTGTCCTGTCAGCATTCTGTGACTTTCAAGTACGAAGAGCTGTTTTTCCCAAAACCAGAGAAATGGCACCACAGTATGGGCCCTCCCCTTCTAGGATTCTTCAGAACCGACGACTTCTAGTGAACTTTACCGTAGATACAAAATCACCGTAGAGATGACTTACATTTGAAAATGAAACATCAAGGAAAAGCATTTAAACCAGATAAACCAAATTTGCTTCCCATAAGGCTAACAAAAAAGATCCACTTCATTAAAATTATTTTTGTGTGAAGATTGTTACATAAAACAGCTTTAAAAGAAGATGCACATTTACCCAAAACAAATTTAGTTCTGTCTTTCTGACTTAATGAAGTTATGGATTTCTAAGTGATATAATTTGTGTTATCAGTGCTTTTAATGGGTCACATTTCTAGTACCTATAATGTTAAAATAGACTGAGAAAAGCTGCAAGCATGTACAGAATTACAGAGAAAGGCATCATAAACAATGTCTACAAAATTAGGAAAAACAAGCGCAATACATATAAAAATGAGAAAATAAACACTCATATAAAGCCCTCTTACAAATTAGTGACAAAATAACTGCAGCAGGCCTCAGTTTTCTAGGCTGACTGTATCAAAGTTAGATTTGAAAGACAAAAGCAAGTTTAAAAGAACTGTCTGAGGAGAGTGTGGAAAAGAGTGGCATTCCTCTGTCTGGGTGGTCCTCAGGGAATACAGTGACTGGTGGTTAGGCTTTATTAGCCAAAATGCCCTGCCTGCCCCCTCAGCCCGCCCTACTCTCCCTAAACCACTAGCACCAGAAAGCTTGGAATTTACAGTGAAAATAATGAGCTAGAACAAGGTCAAAGAGAAAAGGATGTTTATCAGATACCATCAACACAGTGGCAAAAACAAAAATAAAAACAAACACACACAAAAACCTGAGATTAGCTATTTATCTAGGTATAGTCTGGAAAGGGTGGGACTGCAGGCCTCTTGTTATCATACATGTGTGATTCCAGCTGTGTGGAGGGTATATGGGGTTGTTATATTCTAGGGCTATAAAGTAACAGAGCTCCTTGCTCTAGTGTAGGGGAAGGATTGCAAACGGGCAGGCTGAAGCCCAAATCAGACTCATGGGTGTTAATTTGCCAGCACAGTTTTGAACATTTTTTAATGGGCGGCTGTGATGGTTAGTTTTACGTGTCAATTTAGCTAGGCTCTGGTGCTCAATGGCTTGTTCAAACACTAATCTAATGTTGCTTGTGAAGATGTTTCGTAGGTGTGATTAACATCTGTAATTAGTTTACCTTAAGTAAAGGAAGTCTCCCTCAGTGATGAGCGTGGCCTTCATCTGATAAACCGAAGTCCTTGAAAGCAAAATCTGAGGTTTCCTGGAGAAGGAATTATGCTCCAGGACTGCAATATAAAAATGTTGCCTGAGCTTCCAGCCTGCTGGCCTGCCCTAAGCATTTCAGACTTGCCAGCCCCCACAATCACCTGAGCCAATTCCTTAAAATAAGCCTCTTTCTCTGTACACACACACACACACACACACACACACACACACACACACGTAACTGCAAGGGAAGTTGGGAAAAGTGACATTGCAGTTAACAGTGGCCACGCAGCTAGGTTCTAGCCAATAAGATGTAAGCAGATATGCTTTGTGCCAGCTTCCTTAAAAGACACGTATCCTGTGGCCCTTCTTTTTCCAGCCAGTCCTCTATCCTGCTGTCTGGACCAGGCCGTTAGAGCTCTAGCAGCTATACTGGGTCATAAAGATAAAGGCCACACCCTAGGAATGATAGAGCAGAAGGCTGGAAGGAACCTGGATCCCTGATCCCTTGGGACCTACTACATTAGTTCTGAACTGCCTCTCACAAAGGAAAATCTTATCTAATTCAGATGATGTTCTAGATTTTCTGTTACATTTAGTGGAAGGTAATCCTAGTTTAAAAATTAGAAAATATCACATAAAAATTCTAATCCCTTGACCATTTGGAATAAAAATTCTAATCCCTTGACCATTTGGAATATCTGATACACATGGGGTCATGCTCCTCATTTTAGCAACAGCCTAGGGCAGGATAATGGATGCTCACCTGCTTTAGACAGAGCTGGAGACCCCATCAGCTTCTTTTCCTCTGTTTAAATTCCTGAAGGCATGTGATCTATTCCTGACATAGATGATGGGGTTTTACTTCTACTGTGTGATAGGCCCTTGCACAAACTTACTTTGTCCTCTTAGGCTGTTTCTCCAGCTACTTTTTTTGGAGAATAGGAAGGATGGAAAATCGTGGATGCCAACCTTATAGCTTAGTCTTTCCTCTCTGCATCATTTGCAGCAGGAGCATTCCCAAGTTGGTGTAGTCCACAAAGGAAGATGTGTCTGATGCAGGGGGAAACGGGCCTTCCTCTGCCATTTGAGATACTGCCTCATAGTCCTATAGGCCTGCCCATGGGAGGAGCGGGACAGGTCTCCGTGTGTGCAGACTTCTCATGGTGCGGAAGCTCTACTCAAGGCTTGGGAGGAGGGATACAGAGGGTCTTCCACTCCATGGCTGCAACAGTCTTCTCATTTTAAAGACCTTCATTTAGTCTAATGAATTTGTATTCCTGTAGTCCATATAATTTTGACCCAGTTTCTCACTAATATACTCGTTTTATTTTAGTGAAAGTGTATCATCCCCACCCAGTTTCCAGCCATCTTTGCCCTTTATAGCGTCACCAAACTTCCTGCATTGACTTGACATGGCCTAAGAGGATTCCCCCTAATTTGGGGGAGGGGATGGAGGTTGGAGGCCCGGTTGCTGTCAGACCTAAATGGACCTGGGAGGAGAGATGTTCTGACTGGAAGGGTTCTTGGTGAAGTAAAGACAGATTTTTTTTTTTTTTTCCATATGCGGGCCTCTCACTGTTGTAGCTTCTCCTGTTGCGGAGCACAGGCTCAGCGACCATGGCTCACGGGCCCAGCCGCTCCGCGGCATGTGGCATCTTCCCGGACCGGGGCACGAACCCGTGTCCCCTGCATCGGCAGGCGGACTCTCAACCACTGCGCCACCAGGGAAGCCCTAAAGACTGATTCTTATCTTTGGCTATGAATGAACTCAACAACTCTAGGATACAAGGAGAAAGTAAGATGAACTCTGTCTCTCAGAATCAGGCTAAGGACAAAGAAGGCATAAAAGACCCTTCAAAACTGCTCAGGCCTTTTGGGTGTGGAATGAGGCTAACCTTCAAAGGGGAAGCTATGACAAGATTAGGAATCTGTGTTTTCAAGCCAAACTATGTCTATGTCTATATCTAGATTTATCTTTGCCTTTTCATTCTCAGAATTTCGTTAAACCAATGATTCATTTATATCTGAGTGTCTTCAATGGCCAGGCAGTGTTTTAGACCTTGGAAATACAGTGAGCAAAACAGGTAGGATTTCTGCCCTGATGGAGCTTACCTTTTAGTTGAGGGATACAGATAATAAATATCGCAAGTAAAAAATTAGATAATCAAGGTAATTTCAGATAGTGATAAGTGCTATGAAAAAACTAAAAAAAAAAAAAAAGAAAACCCAACTTAAGAAAAAAAAAGGTGAGACGGAGAGCAACAAGGGGGAAGGGAGCAATCTACTTTAGATGGATGGGCAGGAAGTTCTCTTTTGAGGAGGTGATATTTACCGTGAATGACCCCAAAGAAGATCTGAAAAAAGAGTACTCTAAGAAGAGAAACAGCAACTACAAAGGTCCTGAGGTAGAAGAAAGCTTGGTTGGGCATCATGAGGTAGAGAAAGCCAAGAGATGAAGTCACACAGAAGGCAGGGGCTTGACCCCATCGAACTTTAATTCAGACTTGGACTTTATTCTAAGGGCATTGATTGGACTCAATTATAAGGGCATTTAGAAGCCATTAAGATAATATGAAGCAGGGGGATGAAATGACTTATATTAATTTTGAAAGCTCTCCCTGGATGCTGGTTAGATTATAGATTGGCAAGAGTGCAAGCAGGGAGGCCAAGTGGGTGTCGTTTTAACAGTCCCAAGTAAGAAATGACACCTAGTTTGGACAAGGTGGTAATAGTGGAGATAGAGGGGAACAGATTCAGGATCTGCTTTAGTGGTAGAGACAACAGAACTTGGCAAGTGGATTGGATATGGAGTAGGAGAAAATGAGAGGAATCTAAAGGGGTTTGCTGCTTCCATCTACTGAGATGGAAGCCTGAAGAAGGAACAGCTTTTTGGAAGAAAATCAAGAGAACTCTTTGTCCCATGCTTTATTTGAAATGCCTGTGAAACAGCTAGATAGAGATGGTGAACATGTTGTTGGATAAATAAGAATTCGTGGAGACATATTTAGCATCCTTTTTGGAATTTTCAGCCTGCTTGTGGAAACTTAGGAAAGTCCAAGAATGACCCTAAAAGGGCAGTTCCCCTTTCCTCTGGACCAGTGGAGGTGCCCTACAAGGTCCAGACCCCATCATCTAAAGGGTTTTAGCATACCTACGGGTAGCGATAGGCTTCATTTCACATAGTAGAAGTGCTTTAAAGAGTTGTGCAGGTCCAGCAACTTGTAAATTGCTCTCTGTCATTCACTTACATTTCAGTTTGCCAAGCACCTTCTTAATTTTGAATGATCTTCAGTTGACTGTTAGCAGGAAGTTTCTGGTTTCTGCTTCCCCCTCTCCTTTCTCATCACTTCGTGCCCTGGCTTTTCTAACCAGCCTTTCCTCTGTAGACTGTTTCAAGTTAAAACACTTATAGTCACCCTTTGATGATACTGGAGTGCAGGGAGAGGTGTCTAAGAGAGCTCAGGAAATAGCTCATCACCTCTTCCTTACTTCTGAAAAGATGAGGAAGAAAACAAAGAGTGAGACAGGCCCACAGGAGTGACTTTAGGTCTGGGAGCCAGGTGTGCTGAGCTACTACTGAATTTCAGAATTAAGAGCTGTCCCCATCCAGTTCC
The DNA here is from genome assembly GCF_008692025.1 of Phocoena sinus. Classification (NCBI taxonomy): domain Eukaryota; kingdom Metazoa; phylum Chordata; class Mammalia; order Artiodactyla; family Phocoenidae; genus Phocoena; species Phocoena sinus. Next base: position 75,986,305 of record NC_045767.1, read on the forward strand.
AAGCAGCTCTGGACTGGGAGCGAGCAGACTGCAGGGAGAGCAGCAGAAACTTGTTTTTCCCTGTGGGCTGCACCTTCCAAGAGGACAAAGGTGGCAGAACTGGGCCCAGTATGCTCAGTTACTTTGCCCAAATTTACTTTCCATCATCAGAGGTGAAATGGTTAAGCCTCAGAAGCCAGGAAACAATCCTCCTCATGGAAACTTGGAGTGGAGAGAGGACATTCTCCCCTAATGATAATGGGAATGTTCACCATTAATTGGCGGCTTTTATATGTTTGGCTTTTTAGTAAGTAGGACACAGTTAAGTTCAACAAGCAGATATCAAGCACAATTCTGCCACTTATGAACTGTGCGATTTTGGGAAAGTTACTTGAGCTGTCTCAAATTTCCCATTTGTAAAAACGAGTTTAAGAGTACCTGCCTTGGGGGCTTCCCTGGTGGCACAGTGGTTGAGGATCTGCCTGCCGATGCGGGGGATATGGGTTCGTGTCCCGGTCCGGGAGGATCCCACATGCTGCGGATCGGCTGGGCCCGTGAGCCATGGCCGCTGAGCCTGCGCGTCTGGAGCCTGTGCTCCGCAACGGGAGAGGCCGCGGCGGTGAGAGGCCCGCGTACCGCAAAAAAAAAAAAAAAAAAAGTAGAAGAGTACCTGCCTTGAAATAGAGACACAGATGTAGAGAACAAACGTATGGACACCAAGGGGGGAAAGCAGGGTGGGTGGTGGTGGGATGAATTGGGAGATTGGGAATGACATATATACACGAATATGTATAAAATAGATAACTAATAAGAACCTGCTGTGTAAAAAATAAATTAAAAAAAAATGAGTACCTGCCTTGTGAGATCATTCATGTAACACATTCAGTGCACTGCATGGATCAGAATAAGCACTCAGTAAAGATTTCCTGCTACTATTACTACTGTAATGATGGCTATCACTATTAGTAAGTTAGGATCAGCTAGGTGCCAGGGATATAAAAGATCAAAGACATCATCTTACCATCTGAAGCTCAGTAAGGAAAAAAAACATTAAAATACAGTGTAGGGCTTCTCTGGTGGTGCAGTGGTTAAGAATCCGCCTGTCAATTCAAGGGACACGGGTTCGAGCCCTGGTCCAGGAAGATCTCACATGCCGTGGAACAACTAAGCCCGTGCACCAAAACTACTGAGCCTGTACTCTAGAGCCCGCAAGCCACAACTCTGGAGCCCGAGTGCCACAACTACTGAAGCCTGCGTGCCTAGAGCCCGTGCTCCACAACAAAGAGAAGCCACCACAATGAGAAGCCCGTGCACTGCAATGAAGAGTAGCCCCCGCTCACCACAACTAGAGAAAGCCTGTGCGCAGCAACGAAGACCCAATGCAGGCAAAATAAATAAATAAATAAAATTTATATTAAAAAAAATACAGTGTAATGCACATGTAGTAGGGTTTCTTACCAGAAGGGTGCCTACCAGTGATAGCGTTTTAGTGAGGCTCTATCTATGCGGGCCAGGACAAAAATAAATAAATAAATAAATAAAAAATAATCTTGGAATTGCTGAGCCTCCTACATCCTTATTGGTTGGGGTCAAGTAAGTACCTCTGTTTGCAAGAAAGGTATCAGGAAACTGCCTGTGTTTTTAGTTTTTTTGTTTTGTTTTGTTTTCCAAAGGAGTTAGTTACCAGTGAGGAGTAGAACAATGATAACTCTAAATCCTCAAGGTGGTGAAAGCTAGAACCAGCCCTGATGTAGCACTCCTGGGCATGGAAAGAGCTGATCACTTTGGAATCTGACACCTGGAGCCTAAACTGGCTGAGGAGCCTGAGGGCCCTTGGATCAGGGTGCACTGGAACAGCCTGGAAGAGCCCCACTCTGGCCAAGATTCTGACACTGTCACTGACCCCACTGTGCAGGTCCCCCCTGAGGGCAAGGCTTTTCTGTCTGTTTACATCTGCTAAGAGCTTTGCTGCCTTGCCCTGGAGCCACCCCTCACTCAGTGGCTGGTGCATAGACATCCTGCAGCTTAACCCGTAAGTCCTCATTGCCACATCTGCCAAGGTGGCTGGGAATTCAGCCATGAGTACTTCCTGTTAGAGAGCTCTGGAGTGTAGGGGCCCATTCCAGAAAATAAGCCAAGCACCTTCCAGGAATCCAGGACACATGGCCAGTGTTGCTGCATTCACCCTTCCGTCTCAGTCATTAGACTGAGCCAGCAGACTTCCTTTCAGTTACCTCTTAAGCTCAGCAAATGCTGTAGGCGTAAAGGAGAGGGTGTTGGAGGGAGGATAGTTCACACCTCTGGGTTCTCTACTAGTTTGTGAGACTCAAACGTTTGCATCCTAGGGATGAACTGGGAGGCACAATAGCTGTATGCCAAGCTGTATGGCATCCTAGTTACTAACACAGTAATAGAAACATGCATAATCTACAGTAGCATGAAGCAAGGACTGATGAATTCTGTAAGAGGAGGTGTTGGGGGAAGACTTCTGAGTGGTCAGGCCTGAACAGGTTTTGGAAGTATGAGTAGGAGTTTACAATGACAGAAAGGAGGAAGTTAGTTACAGACAGGAACAGCATGGACAAAAGCTTTACTAACCCATGACATAACATGGTATCTTCAGTGAATTCAAAGTAGGTTTGTCCACTCTTCCACAGATTGTTTTGTTGGATTAATTTCTTGTTCCAGTATTTATTGATAACCTGCCTTAGTTCTTCACAAAGTACAGGCTTAATATATATAAAGTATTTATAATACTGCCTTGGCCTCAAGGTTAGCACAACCTTAGTCACACTTCTGATAACTAAATAGCTCAACTTTTAAAAAATAAGATGTAAAAATATTCTCAACCAATCATCCTTTCCTATTTCCTATGTTTGCCCACCCCAATCCCCATCCTTCAAAAATCCTAAACACTCAATTTCAAAAGCCAAACATATTAAGAGGCCAGTCTAAGATAGGTGTGGCACAAAACACGTAAAACGAAAAGGCGTTACAGGAAAAGGGTAATGTTAGATGTTTTTGGTCTGGGGGCGATTATAGGCAAACAAACAACATCTAAAACAAGGCTTGACATTTTTCTTGTTATTTCCTAAGTCTCATCTCAGAGGTTTGTTTTAAATAATCGCATCCTGACGCTCTAAGCCCATTGTCCTCAGTAGATCGCCGGGTCGGAGGCGGCACCGAGAATCGGTGAAGGAGTGCGGAACCCGGCTAAGCAGTGGCGGCTCCCGCAATTGCCACGTAGCCAGGGCGTTCGAACTAATTTGACATCTAGGAAAGGCTAAGAGACAGGCTGGACTGGATATTAGGGCAAAAGACTCAGGAGGGAACAAGAAGTAAAGAGCCGTGCGGTTCTGGGACGGTGGACAGACAGATGGGAAACGGGTCCCAGGTGGAGCGCGAGAAGGATGCGAGGCGAGGAAGGTCACGCAGCGACCTGTACCTCGGGAGCGCCGGGTCCAATAGGAAGAGGGCGCGAGTCGCACCTCAACCTGCCCGAGGACGTCACGACGCCGAGGCGGACGCCGGGCCAATGGGAGGCCGTCACAGTCAGGGGCGGAGCCCGGAGGAATTGGGCCGGGCTCCGCTGAGACAGTTCGCGGAGTCGTGTGGCCACCGTGGGCGAGGAGAGTGCGAGTCACCGGCCACGGTCGCCGGCCTGACCTAAGCCTCACGTCCGCCCTGGCCACTTCCCGCATGCTGCAGGCTCCTCCCTGAAAGGTGGCGGCTAGGCGTGGGGGACGCGCCCGGGGACGGCTCGGGGTCGAGGCTTCCAGTCGCCCGCACTTCCTCTTGAGGCGCCCGTGCGCGGCTGTCTCGGAGGGCGGGATGGCGGCGGCGGCCCGGGGTAGCGGCCGCGCATCTGCGCCCCGGCTGCTTCTGCTCCTGCTGTTTCCGCTGCTGTGGGCCCCGGCCGGGGTCCGGGCCGTACCCGACGAAGACCTCAGCCACCGGAACAAGGAACCTCCGGCGCCTGCCCAGCAGCTGCAGCAGCAGCCCGCGGCCGTGCAGGGCCCCGAGCCGGCCCGGGCCGAGGTGAGCAGGACGGGCCGGGTACCAGGCTCGCCGCCGCCGGAGCGCCGCCCTTGACGCAGGCTGCCAGCGGGGGGAGGGGAGCCCGGCCCCGGCTCCCTGGGGTGGAAGACCGAGGAGTGCGCTTTTCCTGGGTCGGGCCTGGCCTCGCCCGGCTCCTTATGGGGGGAGGGGAGGGGAGAGCAGAGCTGGGAGTCCAACTGTAAACCTTTAGTTCGGGAGGATAAAGATGCTGCTGAGGAATGGGCGTCTTGTTGATCAGATGTATTCTAGAGAGATGGAAATACTCATCCCAAATAGAAAGTTTTTAACGGAGAGCAGCTGGGAGGCTTTTCGTATTCTCTGAGAATAATAACATGGGCCATTTCATTGTTGAAACAGACTATCCCAAATTGTTTACCAAATTCAGCTTTGCACGACTTGTGATTTTTGCCAAATGTATATGGATAACGAAGCGTGACTCACTTTTTTAAAAACGTGCTCTGGCTTGCAGGAAGTAGCCTTAGGAATGCAGAGGAACAGTCAGTCTTTGACAGTAAGGAGTGCTGCAGCGGTGTGGGATGCCAAGACTAAATTTATAAGTGTACCAGAATCCTGCATTTTGGCCTTCACTAAGTAGATATTAATTAACATCTTAATTTATGTTAATAGAATCAGTCACTAGTGTTCAAAATCTCAGCAGCGTTTTTAAATTTAGTCCCAGTGTGGGTCCCGGGCTTTCTCCTCGTTTCCAATTTGAATTCCTGAATCCAGGCCCTCTGTAGTGTCTTCTAGTAGGGGACCATTTGGCACTCAACCCTCCCGTTTCCACCCCAGGCTACCTTCAGCATGTTCCCAGGTGACTAATCTTCCTAAACATTGAATTCGGTTTTCCTTCTCAGAAATCTTCAGTGAGTTTCCCGGCATAATGATTTTAGACCAGCCTCTTCAGCAAGATGTTCAGGTTTTTTGGTGATCCGGCTCCAGTCAACCTCTCTAGACTTTTTAGTCCTCACTCCCTTGCGCAATCATATGCTGTACTCAAATCCAAGACATGCCATGTGCTCTTGTTGCTAGTCTCTCCAACAAAAGGCCTCTAAATAAAAGGGCTTTAGTGAGCTTGAAGCCTACTGATCAGAACCTTTCCCACCCTTCAAGAACCAGCAGATATCTCCTCTCCGTGAAGACTTCCCTAAAATTTCCGGGCAAAAAGTTATTTCTCTCTCCTGCCTGTCACTCGTGGGCTCAGCTGACCCGGCTCACCATTTCCACTTCTGAAATTCAACCGAAATGGTGATTCATGAAATTCATTCTTAGTGTTCATCATTTAGCTTTCTGTCACTTAACTCACTATCAGAAGTTTATTTTAAAGTGGTAAATATTTTGGGTTGTGTAACTTTCCAGGCCTTGCATTAAAGTTTTAGTCATATAGTAGTTTTTGAGATACAAATAATGGTAGGTATGCTTATCGATACCTTTTTAGACAGCTAGGAGAAGTATAGCCGTGTAAAAAAAAAAAAGGCAGCAGTATCCAGTGACCATATTTAAGTGTCTTAAGGATGCTTGTCTTTAAAACTGGGGATGTGAAGGGAAGGGACAGGCACAAGATAGTATGATTTTTGTCTTTACTATTTTGATATATTCTCTGTGGTTTTTCTTAGATAGGAATTTACTCTCTTCTGTATTGTAGTAGACTCTAATTATTTTGTTTTAATTATATTTTCACGTAACTTTTTGTTATGGCTCAAGTGTCTTTTTCCCTCTGGTATTATAGTATATCGGAAGAGATTTTTCTTTCACATATTTTCTAAGCTATGTAATGTAAGTATCATTTGCTTTTTTTTTTGTCCACTTGGCAGAAGTAAAATATGGCCAGAGTTCAGTTTAATAGCCACGTAAGCAAGGATTCAGCATCACTGCATATCCGAAAGTTTCAACTGTTTTGCTTTGCAACTGCATGGAGCAGATCTTTTAAAAGGGTAGGATGTTTAAATATATGCTTTCATGCCACTGTGTGAGTGTGGACTTATGAAAATGGAGAGCAAAAAATGTATTGGTAAGCTTTCAAATATAAAATGTATTATAAAAATATAGTTGTATCTTGCGGCCATGGCTCAGCGGCCATGGCTCACGGGCCCAGCCGCCCCGCGGCATGTGGGATCTTCCCGGACCGGGGCACGAACCCGCGTCCCCTGCATCGGCAGGCGGGCTTTCAACCACTGCGCCACCAGGGAAGCCCTGTAGTTGTATCTTATAGGGTGCTTTAAAGCAAGATTACTGAGATCCTTTCGTTTATGCAGTTTACTTCTAGTGACATACTCAGTTTTTTTTCTTATCCTTCCTTGGGCAGAGTATGTAGTACAAGAAGCATTAAGTCCCTTTAGTTGGGGGAAATCAGCTAGATTTAACAGAGGTAATTTATAATTTGCTGTGTATTCTGGAAGGGCCAGTGAAGGACTGCTCTGGTTGTGAAGCACTGTTGATAAAGCCACAGAAGCCTGTCACTCAACCCCGTACACATTCTCCTTACTGTATTTCTGCTTTACTGTTTCTTGGCATTTCTTTTGTCTATTATCTTCTAACACCAAGGCCTTCCACACAATATTTTAAACTTTCTTCCATTTTCATTAAGTTGCAGTCCTGCTCCATCCAGTCCAAACTCCCAATTCTAGCCTCCTTACGGCTAAGACTGATGCCAAGGGTATGAAGACCCTTGTCTTACTCATGATTGCTGTGTCAGAATGAAACGATCATGATGTTACTGCATTTATTTGTTGGTGTTCTGCTGTCAAAGCAATTCATTAAAAAAAAATCAATGAAATTAAATACACTTAATACATTTCAAATGTCAAAATTTATAAATACATTATGAAACAGTAACATTCATAAAAACAGCTGTTTAAAGATTCATTAAAATAAAAATGTATTTAGAAAAATGTAATTGTTAAATATATTATTCTAATATGAATTAACAATAACATTCATAAAAATATTATTTAAAAAACAACAAGCTAGGGCTTCCCTGGTGGCTCAGTGGTTAAGAATCCGCCTGTCAATGCAGGGGACACGGGTTCGAGCCCTGGTCTGGGAAGATCCCACATGCCGCGGAGCAGCTAAGCCCGTGCGCCACAACTGCTGAAGCCACGCGCCTAGAGCCCGTGAGCCACATCTACTGAGCCCGTGTGCCACAACTACTGAAGCCTTTGTGCCTAGAGCCCGTGCTCCACAATGAGAAGCCCGCACGCTGCAAGGAAGGGTAGCCCCTGCTCGCCGCAACTAGAGGAAGCCGGCGCACAACAATGAAGACCCAACCCAGCCAAAAATAAATAAATAAAAAATTTATGGAAGAAAAAGTCCAACATCCACAAATAAAAGGTGATAATGAAAATTTATAATAAAATATAATTTTATTTCTTTTTTTGTGTGTGTGTGTGTATACGCGGGCCTCTCACTGTTGTGGCCTCTCCCGTTGCGGAGCACAGGCTCCAGACGCGCAGGCTCAGCGGCCATGGCGCACGGGCCCAGCCACTCCGCGGCATGTGGGATCTTCCCGGACCCGGGCACGAACCTGTGTTCCCTGCATCGGCAGGTGGACTCTCAACCACTGCGCCGCCAGGGAAGCCCTATTTCTTTATATTAATGCAGTCTTTTAAAACCAAGATTATCCATGGTGTCATTGTTTAAGTTACACGTGTATTTTTGTGCACATTTTTCCAATTTCTGAAAGGTTTTTCTGACTTCATATAATAAAGTAATGGCAAGGAGACAGTTCTGAGACAGTTCTAAGCGTTTTCCTATGACTTCTTTATCTTCAAATAATCTTACCTCTTGGGTGGTAACTTTTGTTGAGGGACTTTGTTTTTGCAGGGACATCAGTCTTTTTCTTGGTAGCAGGTTCTAGCTTTTGTTCCAAAGAAAGCATCTTCATCTTCTCTAGTTCATCACGTGTAGATGATTCTGATGCAGGGATCTGTATCAATTTCATTACAGTCACGTTTGTGTTCATTTGCGCCCTGGAACTAGAATAGGAATTATTTTTTCATTGTTAATTGTTATTTTCATCTCCTGAAGAAAATGAAAGAATAAAAGGATACTCTCTAAATGAGGGAGCTTTTTAACAATTTTTCAATTTGGAACTAATTTTAACTTAAAGAGTTTTATTCAGTACGTTTTTTGGTTTTGTTTTCTAATTATAAGTTGTTGACTCTGCTATCAGGATGTAAATTGGGTTTCAGATCAAATTAAATGATCTGAGTTTCAGACCCAAATTAAAATACTGAAAGGGTGGTATTTGTACTAAGGAAAACACTGTGTTTCATTACTTTAACACTGTGTAACTGACTAGTGGAATGCCAAAATTGGAAATATAGTCACTGCTGCATGTGACTGTCCTTTACTAATCTAAATATTTGCTTCTATGCCAGTACTTTCTGCCTTTCTTCTGAATTGGACAAAACGATCACCCTTTCCATATTTCTTTCTGTCCATGTGCCCATTCTCCTCTGACCTCCAGTACTTTCCCTTCAGTATCTTTATTCTCTCCTTTTCTTTGGTTCCTTTCTATCTGCTTACACATGCCCACAGGTTTCTCCCGTTTGGAGGGAAAAAAAAAAGGCCAATGACTTAACTCTACTTGGCTGCATTAGTTTCTGTTCCTCAGTTTTGTAAATGAAATTTTTAACTAGGGAATTAGCTGCTTTTCCACATTGCTTTAGTCTTCTGTTATCTGGCATCAGCCCATGTCTTTACATTGAAATTTCATTTTTGAAGGATACCTGTAACCTACTTAATTGCTAAATCCAGGGCTCTTTTTCAGTTCCCGTTTGACGCTATTATCTATCCACTTTTTTAAGACTCCTGATGTATCTTGGTTTGTATGAACTTGAGGAAATGGTTTAACTCTATTGGTTCTCAGCTTCTCCTTTTGTGTTAAGCTGGGATAACAGCTTTAAGGTTTTGAGTATCAAAACAATGTATATGGAAATCCCTGGCCCTTAGTTAGCAGCTCAGTGAAATGGTGATTGCCCCTAACTTGAACCATCTGTGGTGTTCTCCTGCCTGCGCCTCTAAATATCTAAGACAATTTTGTTTTCTCTTTTTCTCCCCCCTCCACACCTTCCTTAAATATAGACATTGTCTAAGGTTCATTTTTTCAATGTAATCTCTGCCTTTGCAAGACTAGCTGATAAATTCAGGTTGCCAGCAACCAAATACATACCTTGAGGCTGTGCTGGCCTAAACTCAGGTTTTCATTTCTGATGACTTCTTGGAAAGCTTATTCTTATTTTTTTTAAAAATAAGAAAACATTCTTATTTTTAGCCCCGTAATATTCCAGTATATGGAGCTACCATTTATTTAACCAGTTCCTTATGGATGGACATTTAGTTATTTATGTCTCTTAATTATTACAAATGATAATGCTTTTTATCCTCAAATTGAACATGTGTGAAACCAAACCCCTTATTTTTATACCTCTTTCCCGTGTACCTTATGAGAATATGAATAGCATCTTTGATTCTTTGCCTTTAAAAAATTCTGTTAATTTTTCTTTTTCATCATGTGCAGAATGTTTTCCTTTATTTTGTCTTCAACATTGGTCTTGTGCAGCAGACCTCCTACTTCTAATTAATTGGTCCAGTGGCCTGTATTCTCTATATTCTCTACTTTCTGTACCGATCTGTTAGTCACAGTGCCTTAATTACGTTTGTGTCTTCTACTCAGAAACTTGAAAGGGCTTCTCGCTTGCCTCTAAGCTGGTCCATAAACATACAGGCTTTTCGGTTCCAGTCCAGTTTATCTTTCTTATCTTACCCCAACCATTCATCTGGTGGTTTACTCCCTGTTATCAGAATAAAGCCTGTATTTTCTCAAATTGTCAGTCCAGGGCAGAAGGAGAATGCATGTACCTGATGCATTTTGAAGTTAGCCACTCCACGAGTGACTAGTATGAATCCTGCTGCGACTTTCTGGGAGCCTAATGTAATGAACCTCAGAATCGATTCCTCCGCATTGGTCAAAGGTTGCCCCACAGGGGTTAACTCCTGTATACTTCTGGGTAGTGTAGTGAGTAAGTATGTGCACCGCGCTTACTTTCTGGTTGGATCTGCCTAAAGCTAGTTACAGCCTGCAAGGAATTGGTCCTCCCTAGCTGGAGTAAGAGATTGGGTCAAGAGATTTTTGAAGTGGTGCACAGTAGGTGTCTTTAATCATGTGCATGGTGAAAAATCCAAAAGGTACAGAAAAATGTAGAATGAGAAGTGTGTCACCTCCTCTTGTATTCTAGCTCAGGGGTCAGCAAACTGTAGTTTGCCGCTGACTGGGGTCAGCAAACTGTAGTTTGCCACTGACTGCCTGTTTTTGTAAATAAAGTTTTGTTGGAATAGAGCCAGGCCATTCGTTTAAGTGTTACCTACGGCTGATCTCAGGGTGTAGCCTCAGAGTTGGGTAATTACCAAAGAAACTTTACAGTCCATGAGGTTAAATATTTGGCCCTTTAAGTAAAAGTTTGCCAACACCTGTTCTAGTCATCCTGGTTCCTTCCCTGGCCACTGTTACCGTGTCCTGAGATTTCCGGTTCATTAGCAACTGTGTATATACTTTATATACCTCCCTAACTCACCACCCCATAACATACATGCAGTAACTATGTACATAAGATGTACTTTTTTCAACTTAAAAACGTCTTAGTGATTTTTTTATTAGTGTATATAAAACATTCTTATTTTTAGCCCCGTAATATTCCAGTATATGGAGCTACCATTTATTTAACCAGTTCCTTATGGATGGACATTTAGTTATTTATGTCTCTTAATTATTACAAATGATAACATTACAGTTATACGCGTTTCTAGGACAAAACGATTAACTCCCTGAGTATTCCTACCTCAAACTTTGTTCCAGTCATGTACTTGGTATGACTCATTGCCCACAGTATGCCTGCAGTTTGAGGGAAGTGGGATCCTTAAGGGGCTGGAGTTGTTGAGGTACGGCTTGCTCAAGAGGCTCTACATAAGTTGGGGCTTGAGGAATGTGGATGAATAGGGGCATAATAATAGGAAGGTAGGAAGGGAAGCAGGACTGCGTGACTGAAGGCTTGTGTTACCCAAAAACTTGAAGTGTTCTTGAGCCACACTGCCCAGTACTACAGCCATGAGCCATGTGGCAGTTTTTAAGCACTTGAAAAGATGTGGCAGGTCCAAACTGAGATGTGCAAGAGATGTGTGCAGTGAGTAGATACACACCGGTGTTTGAAGATTTGGTAAGAACAAAAAAAGAGGGTTAAATACTGATATCTCATTAGTCATTTGAAAAATATTCCTAGAGTAGTATTTTGGATATATTGGGTTAAATTAAATAATATTAAAAGTAATTTTATCTGTTTTTACTTTTTAATATCTGGCTACTAGAAATTTTATTTTATTTTACTGTTTCGGACTCCACTGCGCAGCTTGCAGGATCCCAGTTCCCCAACCAGGATCGAACCCGTGCCCCTTGGAGTGGAAGCATGGAGTCCTAACTCCACTGGACGGCTAGGGAATTCCCTAGAAATTTTATTTTATTTTTAATTTTTTAAAAAATTAATTTATTTTGGGCTGTGTTGGGTCTTCGTTGCTGCGCGCGGGCTTTCTCTAGTTGCGGTGAGCGGGGGCTACTCTTCGTTGTGAGGGCTTCTCATTGTGGTGGCTTCTCTTGTTCCAGAGCACGGGCTCTAGGCACATGGGCTTCAATGGTTGTGGCTCGCGGGCTCAGTAGTTGTGGCTCGCGGGCTCTAGAGCACAGGCTCAGTAGTTGTGGTGCCAGGGCTTAGCTGTTCTGCGGCATGTGGGATCTTCCCGGACCAGGGATCAAACCCATGTCCCCTGCATTGGCAGGCGGATTCTTAACCACTGTGCCACCAGGGAAGCCCCCTTTAGAAATTTTAAAAATTCATTATGTGGCTTGCATTATTTTCTGTTGGACAGTGCTGCTCTGGCTCATCCTTCATTAGGGAGGTTCACCAAGGTTCACTTTGGGAATTGGTATGTGATTAGATGGGACATGTTTGATAGTTACCAGAATTAAGTATTTGCATTTTATGTTCTAGGCATAAGAAGGTCATGATGAAATTAGTTTTAGGAAGATTCAACTGGTCACGTTGTGGTGTGCTATAATAACCGACTGTAACTGAGTGCTTACTGTATATTAGGCACCATCCTAGGGGCTTTATGTGTAGTAATTCATTTAATCCTCACAACAGCCTTGTAAGGTATAGGTACCCCTCATCTTAGAGATGTAACTTGAGTCACAGGGAGGTAAACTTACTGGCGCAGGGTCATACAGTAACCAGTAATACCTTGGCTATGAACCCTGGAAGTCTGATTCCAGAGCCCACCTATTAAACCAGTACATTCTGTCACTCTGAAGGTGAATTAGAAAAAGGAGATGATCCTTGTACACAGTAATCACTTGGGCAATTGATCGACAACAAATGAATGAATGGTAATTGATCATTTTCTGCCCCTATTTATTAACACTTCAAGTTTTTTAAATCTTCTATCTTCATAATACCGTGGTACTTTTGTTTTAAATTCTTATCACACCGTGGTTGGTGGCTGTTTAACACTGATTTTGGCTATCCAGGATGAGCTCAATATATAAAAAAAACTGTAAGTTAATTTTTCTTGTGCTTTGTATATAGAAAGGTTTTAAGAATATGTAGTTTTTTTTTTGCTTTGTGCTTGCAAGGCAAGTTTTATTCTCATCATTTCACAGAGGAACAGAGAGGCTAAGTAATGTGGCCACGGTTTTATGGCTGCGAATTATAAAACGATGAGAATTTGTGGTTTTGATCATTATTGTTTGTTTTTAAAAGTAAACATTTTCTGTTTGAGCTTGCAGCTAATTGGTTGTAAATAAATGTTTTAGGAATATTTATTCCTAAAAAATTTTCTTGGATTTCAGGTCCTAAATATTTTGCAATGAAACTTTTTCATTCAAAAGGTATTTCCAAGAGGAAAACGTTGCATTAGTGAAAGCTGAATGAAAATGCTTATATTTTTTATGATGCTTAATGCTCATAGGGTATTGGAAGAGACAAGAAGATCAGCATAGTTGGAATTAAAATGATAATGGAGAGAAAGCTAAAATCCCTTAAAATGGTACTTGCTTAATCAAGAGCTAGCTTCTGAGGCTGCCCTTTTGATTTAGCCCTCACACCAAGTATTTTCTAAATTGTTAAATTTCCCCAATTTTTAGCTCAGAGGTCTAGTCTGAGTAATGCTTAAAGTTTTCTGATCTTTACCGTGGAATTTGGGAGTCAAGTTTATGTCATGTGTTAAGGAATGACATGCACACTTAAAAATTTAGGATTTTATTCTTATCTCTGACTGGAGCCTTTGTGAATAAAAGTACTTCTTTTTATACTCTGTCCAAAATCACATACATTCTTGGGTTTCTTTTTCTTTTTTATCCCTCAGGTTTCTAGAGACTCACAGGCTTTAAAAATTAATTAAAGATAGGCAATTAAAATTGGAAGAGACCTTTAGAAGTGATTCCTTTAGTCCAGGGTCTTTCCCCCTAGGAACTATTGATATTTTGGATTAGATAATGTTTTGTTGTGAGGAGTTGTCCTACGCATTATGTCCTGTCCGTAGCAGCACTTCTCGCCTCCACCCACTAGATGCCATTAGTTTCCCTTCAGCTGTGACAAAAAAATGTCTCCGGACTTTGCCAAAAGTCCCCTGGGAGACAAAATCGCCCTGGTTGAGAACCTCTGATGAGCACACTTTCTGTAGGTGGTGGTTCTCTTCTCTGGAACTCTAACGTTGAGGGGGGAATTTGCTACACTCTCTAGAAGTCCATTTCAGCCTCTGGGGGCTCCTGTGGAGTAGAAATCTTTTGTGTGTGTTAAGCTACAACCTGCCATGCCACCTATAACTTTTTAGTTCTATCTCTTGGGACCATATAGACTTTCATTAGACTTTCTCAATTATTGGAACATAGGCATCCAGTCCTTCCTGGTCCCTTATGTGATTGTTTTAGAGACTGAGTTGGCAAACTTCCTTTTGTCATGGGCCAGATTATAAATATTTTAGGTTTGGGCCACGTGTTTGCAGGCTACTTAAGGTCTCTGTTGCATAATTTTCTTTTCCTACTTCCCTCCATCCCTCCCTCTTTCCCTTTTTCTTTTTTTTTTGCAAACCCTTAAAAAACGTAAAAGTCATTCTCAGCTGGATTTACTCTTAGCTGTTGCTTGCCAGTCCCTGGCTTTAGAGTCTCTTTTGTCTGCAGTAATCTTCAGAGGGCAGTGCCTTCTTAAAATGTGCTGCCTCAGAGCCAGTACAGAACTTTGGGTGAGGGCTGTGCAGCACGGAAGATGGGCTTGTCACTAACTCTTTAAAGTGCTTAAAGTGCCTGCTGCCTTTTTGGAGCTTTGTCACATTTTCAACTCAGAATGACCTTAACACCAGCTGAGACTCTGGCTTATCTTTTTTATTAGGCCACATTTCAGCCTAGGATATTTTTAGTGTAGGACCAGCCATATATCCAGCTATATTAGATCTCATCTTAGCTAGAGCCAACTCTTCTTCTAGCCTGTTGAGAGCTTTCCGGATCCTACTTTGTTCTCATAAGTGTTCATCATGAAATTTCTCTCAGCTTCCTGTTCAATGTTTGATAAGCATACCTTGGGTCTTACACACAAGTTATGAATAAAAATTTGAATGAGACATAGCTAAGAACTAAATCTCAACTCACACTTAGAAAACAAGGTAATTTTGATGTGTGGATATAGCTGGTCTCTACTCTTTTTTTTTTTAATTGTTTTGTAGACCTGTAGTTGGATTTCCATTGTAGCAGGCATCAATCAGAGGTTTCTGTCATTGCTAATGGCTTTCAAAGTGATTAGACAGTAAGTCAGTCTAATGACCATGACAGAAAAACAATCTTAATTCACATTCAAAATAAAATAATTTAAAATTATGACTTTTTTCAAAGAAGTAGCTGATAAATATGTATTTTTTTTTTTTTCAGAAAGGATTTACACCAGCTGCTCCAGTTCATACCAATAAAGAAGATCCAGCTACCCAAACTAATTTGGGATTTATCCATGCATTTGTGGCTGCCATATCAGTTATCATTGTATCTGAACTGGGTGATAAGACATTTTTTATAGCAGCCATCATGGCAATGCGCTATAATCGTTTGACAGTGTTGGCTGGTGCTATGCTTGCCTTGGGCCTAATGACGTGCTTATCAGGTGAGTGCTTTTTCCTCCTAATGAGTTTATTGAATTAAAGAGAAAGCATGGTGGTATTAAGTCACTGAATCATTCAACTAGTTATATTGGAATTTGGTTCATGTTTCAGAACTTAGTAAGCAGAAAATGTTTACAGTACATAAATTCCTAAAAACGATATTGCACTTTTGAAATTAAATTTGTTTTTTTTTGTTTTTTTTTTTTCCCGCGGTACGCGGGCCTCTCACTGCTGTGGCCTCTCCCGTCGCGGAGCACAGGCTCTGGACGTGCAGGCTCAGCGGCCATGGCTCACGGGCCTAGCCGCTCTGTGGCATGTGGGACCTTCCCGGACCGGGGCGTGAACCCGTGTCCCCTGCATCAGCAGGCGGACTCTCAACCACTGTGCCACCAGGGAAGCCCTGAAATTAAATTTTTAGCTATTCACAGTCAAGATACATGCTCCTCATTTATTCACTAGTTTTTTGATCCTTGCTTTTGCTATGGCTATCCTTGCTTTTTTTTCTTTTTCCTTTTTAAGTCCAGAGAAATTTATATCTGATATCTTAGAAACAGGACACAAGCAACCACAGAGAATTGTGTATTTTCTGTTGAAGGGCATTTGGTAATCAGTAGTGAGGGGTAATGTTCAGAGTATTGTGTTCTGTTAAGCTATTCTTAACCTCTTACCCAACAGTAGGGAATGAAACATTCTTAGATTCCCGGTTTGTATTACTATTTGAGTTACTATTATATAGGCTTCAATTTTTCAAAGAATTAAGACCAGGAGAAAGTAAATTTAACACTATATAATTAAACGTAGTTTAGTCTCTGATTCAAAAGCTACCTTGAGCCATGTAGTTGGACGGAAAACAGCGAGTTTTCCCCTTAGAGCCAGACTTGGATTGGAGTCTTTATTTTGCTGTGTATTGACTTAATGGTTAAGTTACTTAACCTCTTTGAGTTTCAGTTCCCCATCTGTAAACTGGAGATAGTATCTAGCTGCCTCACAGGGTTGCGGTTTGTATTAAAATGAGATCTTATATTTCGGGTGCTCAGTCATTCACTCCTCTCTTTCAGCATGCCTTAGATTTCTCCTGAAACACAGTTCTTAAAGTACAGGACAGGTTCTATTTCTGGATGCTTGGATGCTTGTTAAAGTTTGTCTTCTTAAACCTACTATAATGAGTATTTTATTGAATAAAAAAATTGACTACTTTTCACATTTGGATATTAGCATTATTCATATTTCACACACAGAAATTTTCTCTTCAAAAGCAAATTTTGATTCTAGGAAATAGTGGAGCAGGTTGTAAATGGTGAAGTCACTTGTTTGGAATGAGTTTGAATAATATCAGAGAATTTTAGTTTTGAAACTTCCAGCTTTGAGGATAAAGTAGAAGGCTGTCCTCTCTCCACGCATTCCCTCCTCAGAACCTGGCTCCATGCGTTCCCCCCCCACCCCTTTTCTATGGGTTTAGCTCCCTTCCCTCAGCGGTGAGTGGGGCTGGTCTCTTTCGTCCTGACCCTTGGCCCACCTCCCTCTGGCTGCTGGTACTGACAGCTCCTCTCACCTGGACTATTTGAAGGAATGGGCTGTATCAGTGGTCTTCAAACCTCTTCCTTGTATATCTCTAAAATAATTTTGAAAAACTATACCCCCTCTCACTTTTCATCGTAAGTTCAAGGAGTTTCAAAGATCTAATTTTTGGTATATTGTGTAGAATTGTTATAGTTGGTATTCTTTTTTTTTTTATGTTTGTCTTATAAGTGTTTTAACATTTGTTACACAATATTTAAATTTATATTGCATTTGCAAACTGATTAAAAAAGAAATTTCAGACATTATACATTTTAAACACAGTCTTTCGAGATAGGTTAAACACTGCTTCCCCGGTCAAATCTGTTGACCCCATTTTTTTCCCCATCAGCCTGGTCACACTGTACCCATTCCCCCTAGATGGCTGAGTTCAGTTCCGGGGGAATTTCAGCAGTCTGTAAGCATGGAGCCAGTGCTTTCCTTTGCAAAATTTCCGTTTGCCAGTGTTCTTTCTTTCTTGTCAGCATTCCAGATTCGCTCCTAAACTGGCTTGCCTTTGGGTCCTGAGCCCTTTTTCTATGTTCTGTTCAGGAGCGTGGAGCTGCTGGGGGGTGGGGGGCAGGAAAGGCACGAGACCTGACGTCTTGAGCCTGGGGCTGAATCTAGCCTCTACTGCTTGCCCGTCATGCAGACAGGAGCAGGTCACACGGCTGCCATTTGCTGAGTACCATCTGTGTGCATGATGCTTCAGGACAACCCTTTGTCCTGCTACAGATGGACAAACAGAAAGCAGAGACATATTAGGCACTCATGGCTCACAGGCAGTGGAGCTGGGATTCAAAGGCTGTGTCTGTCTCTGAATCCAGGGATTTCTGATGGTTTTCTTCAGGGTAAGAGGTTCTGCAGGGGGAGGTGGATGAGGGCTGGAGGCTGTACAGTCAGGGTGGCTATGGGCCCCCAATCCTCCCTCTGAGAACAGTTTACTGTCATCTGTTTGCTAATTAAAATTTTATTGGGAAAAGGTTTGAAGCTTAAAAGTCATTGGGAAATAACTATATTTTTACTCCATTATGACTTTCTAAGTTATTTAAGCTCCTGGAGAGTCTTTGTCTGCTGTAAACTCAGGATACTGATAGTAACAATCCTTACAGAATTGTAAGAAAGATTAAATGAAGGAAAGCAAGCAAACCATGTTGTATAGGATGGTTAGTTCCGTAACAGTTAGTTCTCTTCCCCCTTATCATAAAGAGGCTTTGCATCTAGGTATGGTTCACCTGTGCCCAGGGCACAACTGAACCATTTATTTGGATATTTTCACATTATTTACAAAAATGGCCAATTAATTCAACAAGTACTTGTTTAGAACCACCTGTGTGCCTAGAAAAGTGTTGGGTCTGTGGCCAGGCATGCGTGGTGGAAGAGGCATGGGCAGCCAGTAGTGCGGAGGCTGTGAGAGGCGTCTCCCCCTGCCCCGTCCCACCCTGAAGAGAGCTCGATGTCTGAACAGCCTCCATCAGGCATTCTTGTCTTTGGCTGTTTTCAAAATTTCTCACTAAAATTCAAAGCCGTCAAGAGAGGCAACTTCTCAGTTTTTGTGAGTTTGTTCCTTAGGAGGAGTGACTATAGAGAAACCCAGGGCAGATTTGGAAGAAGGCCTGAGAGGAAGGAGAGCAATCAGCGGGGAGGTAGGAGCAGCTGTAAGTCAACATTGATTTCCTTCCCGACTCAGCCAGTTCTTTTTCCTCCGTTAATTCTTACTTTCATTTACTTTCCTCATAGAATTTTACTCTAATGATGATAAGTTTTTTGCTTGAAAATCTTTTATGGATCACACTGTCATTTATCTGCAGCAAAAATATGCATTTAAATTGAACTTTAGAAGATGGTGAAAATTTCCTTTGTTAAGTCTCTAAATGTTAACATTTATCGATTGAGTTATAGTTACTAGCATACAGTTGATCAAAGCAAAATATATCACAAATTTAAGTAAACATTTTTTAAAAGTTGGAAATGCATCTCTTAATGAGATGATAGAACTGTTCTTTTAAAATTAGTTTGTATGTCCATGGATGATAATTATTGCTAGAATGAAGCTAGGTTTAGAATCAATTCTGGTCTTTCTAAAAAAAAAAAAAAAGGAAGGAATTTTGTTATAGCCACGTCACTCAGTTCATTGAACTCCTGGGTTATATATATGTTTAAAATCACATACTGGTCTATCATCAGGAGATTTTAAATGATTTACCAACTGACAACTTAATAAGGTCTTCTGTCAATTTTGTTAGAAGCAGAGAG
Organism: Phocoena sinus; assembly: GCF_008692025.1. Taxonomy (NCBI): domain Eukaryota; kingdom Metazoa; phylum Chordata; class Mammalia; order Artiodactyla; family Phocoenidae; genus Phocoena; species Phocoena sinus. Next base: position 76,005,346 of record NC_045767.1, read on the forward strand.
TTGGAAACCATCGAGTATACCAAAAAGTGTTTTTCTGAAATTCATCAAATTACTGTTCTTATACATGTTTAGTCTTTTACTTAGAAGTATTGGGTTGGCCAACAAGTTCATTCGGATTTTTCTGTAACATCTTGGGGAAAAGCCCAAACAAACTTTCTGGCCAACCCAATTCCCTGTTTAATTGGATATATTTAGAAATGGTTGAGAAAATTGAAATATTTTTAATTTCAGTGTACTTTCACCAATAAATGATTTCATCTTTAAAATTGTATCAGATCACGTTTAAAATATATTTTTCTGGAGCCTTGGAGCCACAGATTTAGCTCATTCAGTTTATGGAAAATGTCTACCACATTGCCTAATTGCCATGGCAGTTGCTCCATAGTGAACCATCTAAGTCAGGCTTATTTTCTGTCAGAAGACGTTTACTTGGTTTTTGAATTTAATAAACATGATATATGTCCCCATGGCAACTAGCTGTTCAGAATTCTAATTCTAAAATGGTTGGCTGGCCAGATTGGGCCTGGAACCCAGCTCGGTGTGAGCTGCCTGGGGAAATAAGCCACTGGGATTTAGTATCTTTTCTGATGCTCTCTTTGCTGTATCAAGACTCTGCCTTAGGGAAAAGCATCCCCCTGGTTGGAGGATGAAGGAAGCACAATTTCTAAGTAAAAAGTATTCCTACTGAGGTCCAAATACCCTATTTCTCGTCCATGACCGTTACTTCCGGTGCCTAAAATGCCATTATTTCTAATGCCGTGGCCTTATAGGAAACTTGTATAAGACAGGGAAGACCCAAAGCCCCATCTCTGGTTTATGATGCCTTGACTGGGGATACCAGTATTTCAGACCCCTCTCTTTGGTGCCCTAGGATATCTTTACATACTGTGGGAAATGCACCATAGGTGCTGGGTGAAAGGCATCTTTGTAGAGTGAGCAGAGGGCAGCTGTGAAGAAGGGACGTGAGAAAGGAGAACCCGCACGACTCCTCAGCTACAAGCATGTTTTCAGGCAGATAAGTTTTAGGGAAAAGTACCCATGGAAGTTGAACTTCTGCAAATAGATTCTTTCACAAACTGTTCATCCGTGTCCCCCGGAAAGTCTGTGTTTTAAAGGCTTCAGTAATCAGCTTTCGTTATTACAGAGTTCAATTTTCATTTTAATGAGCCCCTCAGGCCACATTCATGGGCATTCTCATCCTTTTATTCTCTTGGCTTCTAAGATGCCCCCTACTTTGAGTTATAGTCTTATCCCTCTGAGAAAAAAAAACAAACTGTACCATAAATATTGATATTCCCCACAGTTTTATCCTTGGGCCATTTTTTCCCCTCACACTAATGTTCTTGTGCCAAGTGTTTTCAGTTTAATTACTTGTAAATCAGTGATTTCTGACTTGATGCAAATCACTTGCTTAAAGAGAAATAACCTCTCCTTATTCACAGAACCAAGGTACTCGAGTGTCTGAGGAAAGACTTCCAAAAATGAGGAAGTTGAGGGACAGCAACCAGCGGAAGAAGAACAAGGTTATAGTGCCAGATCGTTTTTTTTCTCTCTGTGGAGATGTCAAAGCAGAAAACATGGGATTGTGTCAGTAAATAGTTCTTTTAGATTATCTGAAGGTAAAAGGAAAGCCAAATTTAGGAGATTTAAAAAGGTTTGCTACGTCGCTTTTTAAAATTTTAAAAACCTTTTATGGAAAATATTTTAAATTTACAAAGTTGCAAAAATAAAATAATATGAGAACACCTATATACCTTTTATCCAGATTCACCTGTTGTTAACATTTTACCACATTTGCTTTAGCATTTGTGTCCTACCCCTTTATATCTGAATAAAATTATGTGTATACACACATAATTTATATATCTCTAGGTATATAATATATGTACATATACACACAGTTTATATATCTATAGAGAAATAAAGTACATAGACACATCTTTATAGACATTGATACATTACTCTATCATCCATATTTTAATTTTGTCAGTTGATCTAAAATATTCTCTCTAGCACTTTTTTCCTTCTTGTAGAGAATCTAATCTAGGTCAGGTGGTACATTAAGTCCTTTTCAGTCTTTTAATCTGAAATATTTCTGTAGTTTTTTCTTATGTATTCTATAATATTTTTCTAAGATACATCCCCCTCCCCTTTAACGGGCTGTTCCTCCTTTTGTGTTTGTGTGATGTTTCCTCATGACTAGGTTGAGGTTATGTATTCTTGACTAGAACACTGTATAGGTGATGCATGTCCCTCTTAAAAGAGTATCACATCTGGTAGCACATGATGTCCATTTGTCCCTCACTGATGATGTTAATTTTGATCACCCTGTAAGGATTTCTCTTTGTATACTGTTTTTCTTCTTCCCTTGCAATTAATATGTAATCTTTAGGGAGACACTTTAAGACAATACAAATACCCTGTTCCCCATAGTTTAGCATCAGTTGATGACTCTTACATGATCTGAACTTCACCTCGACGCTTGCAAAATGATGGCTAATTCCAGTACCCCATCCACGTTTACCAGTGGGCCCTGGCATGCTACTCTAAGATAAAGAGCTCACCCCACCTCCCATTGGTTTGTATGTTTATTATCAATATAAATTCATGAACTCCTTTTTTCAGTGGTTTATAATTAATTACTTAACTATATTGTTCCTTAAATTGTCCCAGATGTGACGGCTAGGAGCCCCTGCAGCCTGACTCCTGTGTCCTTGTGACATGCTGTTATGTGTTTTTGTTCTTCCTTACTTTCTAGTGTAACAGGATAGTGCAGGCTCATCTTGTACCTGCTCTGCCCAGTCCTGGAATTAGCCATTTCTCTGAGGAGACTTTTAGTGGAGAATGTATTAGAAATCAAGATCTGGGTGCAAAGATGGCTCATTGTCATTGAGATGTCTTGGCTTCTTGGCCTTTTCAGTGGACGGAACTAGAAAATATATGTCTGTATTATGTGTGTGTGTGCGGGTACATATACACACGTACCTATGTAACTTGGATATAGATATGCACATAAGCATAGGTTTACATTTCTAAACATGATTTTAAAGTCTTTTTCATTTTGTAATATAATGAAGCAAGGAATGCTTTATCTATGCAGTTATATTTTTGATGTTCAGGCAGTTTTGTAAGTGTTGTGCCCATTTTATAAAAAGAGCTGGTGAAGTAAAGAGTAATTGCATTTGTTATATATATGCAAATACCCTCTGGCCCTTCCATAGTTTTTAATTACTAACTTCATATTACCAATGTGAATGTGTTTCACAGTTAGGATTTAGGTTCTTGATATATCGATAGTTCCAAGTATAGTTTTTTTGTATAATTTATACAATTGTGTCTCTGTACTTGATGATAGGAAAGCATAGTACTGAGTAAGTTTGTCTGTTATGTTACATATATGTGAGTTTGGATATATATGTATGTGTATATGTATAGATATGGAATTATTAGTTTTCTTTCATAAGATATAGTTATTTTTAAATACTTATTTTTAAATGGTTGCAGAGTTTGAATAATGCCACATGAGTATCTTGTCGTGATTCTTCACTACAGAAGTTTGTAATTTAAAGATTTGTGATGAAGAAATATCACATAGGGCAGTGGCATAGCTTCCAGGTTATTAGATCATGGGATCCGTAGAGGGTGTCAAAGTTAACCTCCTAACTAAAGTTCTGTGCCCTGCACGACCTGTGGCGAGCCCGCCCCTGGTGGGTGTCTGAAGAGGAGATGATCATCTCATGAGAGATACGTGTGCAAGCCCTGCCACCTCAACCTGCACCACTGATTTCTTGCTAAGCTGTGATGAGTCATTGGCTAGAGCTTAAGGGTTCGATATTGGTGGAGGAAAAGAAGTGGAGTTTAAGGTTATTATGTAATAGCTGAGCTTCTAATGTGAACCATTTTCCCTTTAAAACAGTGGTAAATGATGACTTCTGAAGTTAACTGTTTCTTTGGTTGGTGTATAATGTGCTGATTAACCAATACACTGTTGCACTTCCTTGCAGTTCTGTTTGGCTATGCCACCACAGTCATCCCCAGGGTGTATACATACTATGTTTCAACGGCATTATTTGCCATTTTTGGCATTAGAATGCTTCGGGAAGGCTTAAAGATGAGTCCAGATGAAGGTCAAGAGGAACTAGAAGAAGTTCAAGCAGAATTAAAGAAAAAAGATGAAGAAGTAAGTCAGAGCACTGTTAAACATCTGGACCAAAAAGGCACTCAACTGTTAAGAGTAAACACTATCCAGAGGTTTTCCAATAGTCATCCATATCTGTGATGTGTGTGGGCTACACAGAAGTAGCTTATTTTGTTTAGTTTCCGTTCTTACATCTGGCTGTGATAGGACTGGGTTAGTGTGAATGTGGTAGAGAAAGGACTCGGGGATGAATACTGAACACCTGTAATCAAGTTCCTTAATTAGACTGACTATAAGCTCCTGAAAAACAGGAACTGTAGTTCATAATTTTACCTGTTTCCTTCCACAGCATCTAGGATAATGAGTGATCAGTTAATATTGTTTATTTCATTGGGAAGAAATGGAAAAATTGAGAATATAGCATTTGTTGCTATGTGAGACCAGTGGTTCAAAAGAGAAGTTTGGGGTCACATAACTTTAGTTTCTCAGAGCATATTCCCATGGAATTTAAACACTGTTTAAAAGAAAGATTAAGTAATTTTGTGCTCTATTGACTTGGTTCCTAGAATTAATGTCTTTTTTTTTTTGAAATTTAGTTTCAACGAACCAAACTCTTAAATGGACCAGGAGATGTTGAAACGGGTACTAGCACGACAATACCTCAGAAAAAGTGGCTGCATTTTATTTCACCCATCTTTGTTCAAGCTCTTACATTAACATTCTTAGCAGAATGGGGTGATCGCTCTCAACTAACTACAATTGTTTTGGCAGCTAGAGAGGTGAGTGGTACTTGGAGACTACTTCTCTATTAAAACTAAGCATAACTAATGTTACTTTGGTCCAGAGGTCACGGGACAGAGTCAGGGTGGGTCAAGGGATGACTTCATATGCTAGACTGTTTTAGATCTAATTACGCCACTGCTCTTTAAAACTGACCTTCTCCCAGTTTCTACAGCCGGTCAGATTACTCTCTTTTGACTCCTCTTCCCTTCAATTTTGCCAAAATGATGGTGTGGCAGTTGTTTTGGCTTAGTTTTTTCTTTTCTCAGAAACTTGCTTTGTATACTTTATGTTGAGAACATAAATTGGTATATTACTATTGAAGGCCAATTTGGCAATAAATACCTAATGCCTTGAAAGTAGATATCTTTGGCTTTTTCTGTTCCTTGTGCTAAAAAACTAATTTGAGAGTTGCAGAGGTTACTTAGAAAACTTGTTAAGTCTTAGCCCCAGGTTACTCAGTCCTAGGATGTTAAGCCAGAAGAGACTTGAGATTATCTCGTTCTAGCCTTTGCTCTACAGATAAGATCCTGAGGCCCAGAGAGGCCGGGTGACTTGTCCAGGGACATAAGCTAGTTGGTAGCAGGGATGAGGACTAGAGCCGAGGCTGTCTGCCTTCTAGGCTTTTCTGCTGTATCTTCTTCATAGTTGTCAGATGCCACTCTGTAAAAGATAACTGTTTGTTGAGAAAATGTTTAACCCTCATTTCTTTTGAGGGGAGTAAAGTTTTACATGAGGTGTCTGTTATTGTTCACACTGATTGAGGTCTCCTGAAGAGACGGTTGTGGGATGGAAGGCTGCTGCTGCTTTTCAGCTCTTCTTGATCTTAACTAATGCTGTTTCTTATATTTTTATATCTATGAAATTACATTGTTTTTAATCAGATGGTAAGATTTTTAGATAGCAAGCTTGATTTGAATTTATTTTTAACTCCTAGGAAATATCTACCATAAAAGAACAAGTTCCTCAACATAGGCTGCAGTTCAAAATATAAAACAAGAGTTGAAAGCCAGGGCTAAGATAGTTGAGGATGGGCTGTTTTGTCAAAGCAGCCTCAAAAATGCGGAAAAAAAGGAACTCGGTTTTTCATTTGAGTCCCGTATTTAAAAATAAGCTTTCTTTTAAAATGTCATTTTAATGGCTTTGACCTGTATTTTTCTTTGTCTCCAGCCTTTTTTATTGGCATTCAGATTGTCACAATTGGGACCTGAAAGCAAGTGATCATTCTGTGGCGGTTGGTTCTGCCACGTGAGCTGTCGTGACGGCAGAATCACTGCATTTTTCTTAATACTGTCGTCTAAGTGGCACGAGCGACTTGGGACAGGCTCGAGACTCCCTGAGCCCCCGGGGTCTGCTCCCTGCCAGCAGTGCGGCACCTGCGGCCTGGGGTTGAGTCTCTGGCCATGCGAGCACATCACTGCAGCGTCTACTTCCAGGGTGGCTCTGAGCTGAAACAAAGTGATGCACATAGGGTCCCCACCGTGGGGAGCACTCAGCGTCAGCCACCTTCCACGCTGCAGCACCACGGGCACGTGCAATGGGCTCTTCACGAGCACAGATGCGGTTGTCTATCTTTGTTACTTTAATCTTCCTAATTTTTTTTTGGTAACTTTTTTGTATAACCCATGCAGTAGTCAGGTCCAGTCCATTTTAGTCTGAACTTCATTTCTGCTCCCAGTAGAATTCAGTGTTCTCGGTTTGGATGTCACAGAATCCTAGTATCCTTTGAGATGTTAATGGGTACTAAGCAAAAAAAAAAATTGAGGAAAAAGTTTCCAGGGTCAAATAGATTTGGCAAATAATATATCCTGGTTTTTTTTTGTTTTGAAGATGGAGTATACAAAATACCAAAGACTCTGAAAAATCCTGTATTAAAGGAACCATTTAATTTTATTTAAATCCAGTGATTTTTCAAGTGTCACTTTCAAATAGAATGAAACCATCTTCTGGGATATTAGTTTTAGAGGTTATAACAGAATTTAGGAAATGTGGTCCCACTCTTCCATTCCTCACAGACAGTTTCCAGCTCTCTCCATTTCCCCAGTCCACACACACACTGCCCACCCCAGCAAACAGGCCTCCTGCCACTTCACAGAAGAAAGCAGAGGTCATTGTTTCTTCACTGCCACCCATCACAGTGGGTCCTTTCCCACCTGTATTCTGGATTCCAGCACCCGGTGCTCCCACTTACAGCTTAAATCTTGGCCTTTCTTCCAGCCCAATTTTGCGAGCATATGCACAAGTTTTTCTCATCTAAAAAAGTTTTACCCCTTCCTCAATTCTGCTTCTCTTCCAAATATAAGCCCCTTCCTCCCCCACTTCCCTCAGTTTCAGAGGGCTTGGCTGTGATGGGAACAGGAGTTGGCTCTACTCCCTTGCTTACTAAACCCACTGGGCTCTAGCTTCTGACTCACCGGTTGACTTGGTGCTTTAAGTTCACTGCAGCCACCAGTGGGGCTTGCCGTGGTCATCTTGGGAGGCTAATTGCTTGGCCACCTGTTCAGTCTCCCTTGGGCTCCTCTTCCCCTGTCAGCTCTTGTGTTGCTTTCCTCATGATCGTATCGTCAGCGCTTTCCTACATTCTCTCCTGGGGTTATAATGTTCAGTCCCATCACTTCTTCTCCATTGAACTCAACTGATTCTTGAACTTCTCTACTTTGAACTCCTTTGTTGGCAGCCACAAACCCTTTCTCCCTTGCTTACTCTACCTTTTAAATCACATTGGTATTGCCATAATTCATCTAGAGAATTATGGGTGAGGAACTCAAGTGTCAGGCCTGATTTTTTTCATTCCTGTCATTCCCTTCTCACTAAGGTGTATCAGTAGTGCCTCAGTTTCTCTCGAATCCATCTGCTTTTCTCTGCCTAGTCTCCTATGCCAATCCAGGCCAGCATTCTCTCTTCCCAGGGCTATTGCTGTAGCCTCTCGATTGATCGCTTTGCCTTCAGTCTTCTTCCCCTCCAGTTCACTCTCTAGACTCGACTTTTAAAGCATAACCTGTCTGTCACTCCCCAGATAAAAACCAGTGTCTTAAAAAGTCTAAACTCTAAGCTTGTCCGGGTCCTTCGTGACCCAGCCCCCTCCTACCTTGATGGGACTCCTCCTCTTGTGACTCACTGGTTCTCTCTAGAAACACTCAAGTGCTCCGCAGCTGCCTCTTGCTGCTGGCCTGCTGCCAGGTCAGGTGCTCCTGCTTGTGCTTCAGGGCTGTCTTTTCTGGAAAACTTTCACTGGTCTTCCCGATCTGAGTGCCTCCAGTTTGCTTTGGTGGCAGGTGTTTACTGAACGAATACTGTGTCCTGACACTGAGCTAAAGCACTGGGACACCAGTGGAGACTGAGAGGCAGGGTCTCTGTTCTTAGGAAGTACAGTGAGGCTACGCTCTTACGTAGTTTCTAGACAGTATCAAATACTGCCTGAGCGAAGAGGTGTCGAGGGTACGTCTCCTTAGCACTTGTCACTTAAGAGCTAAATAGTGCCTGTGAAGTAAGTTCAACAACTGCTGAAAGGTTGAATTAGGTTACTTTGATCTTACACATTGATTTGAGTTTATTCTTTTATCTCTAGTCCTAGGTATGAATGGAACATATTCTTTCAAGCAGCCATGACACTTTTCATAAATTGTACAGCTGGATTCATAGAATTGTTTTATGCTTTTTTTGTTGTTGTTACTGACCTCTGTTTTCATTGCTTGATAGTTATCTTTCTCAGGTAGCAGTGTCAACCTTGGTTTTAAATTAGTGGTATGTTTCCAGGACCCCTATGGCGTAGCGGTGGGTGGAACAGTGGGACATTGCCTCTGCACTGGACTGGCAGTAATTGGAGGAAGAATGATAGCACAAAAAATCTCTGTCAGAACTGGTAAGTCTTTTTTTCTTTTTTTAATTAGAAAGAAAATTCCATTTATTTTAACTTTTAGAATCACTGAGGTAGAAAAGAGAATGTGTTTCTTCTGAAGCAGACTTGGTCTTTGCTACGATAATCTCTTAGAGGTCCAACGTACTGGCTCTGCTGTGGCAAACATGGACTGTTTTTCACTTGGAGGTGTTAGTAAAATACAGAACCATCTCAAAGCATTGCTGGATTCATAGTAGCTTTTTGTCAACATTTTTAAGTCAGTGAAACAACCCTGTGGAAATACGAGAACTTCTTAGCTTTGAAAACGTGTCTTCGGGATGGGCAATCATAGATGGAGACCATATTTACTGATTCAGCTGAAAATTTCCTACGTAGCTGATAGATCTTAAAAATGGAATAAAAATAAATAGTCTCTTTGGTGGTCAGAAGTTGCTGAAAATTCTCTTTTATATAATTGGGTTTTAAGATGAGTTATAGTTCTATTGTTGCTTGTCAGCACTGTTTCAATTTAATCATTCTGTCAGTAAAAGAGTGCTGGAAAATAAACTGATTCTTAACTGTTCACAGTCGGGCATGTTAAGTATTTTGCTGTGGAAATGAGGTTGAAGTGTTTCTCATTTGTTCAAGTATTCCTAATTTGTTTTTAATGTTAGTTTACTAGATTAGAAGAATAATAGGCACCATCAGGGCTTATTTAGAGGAATTTTGCCTTAAACTTTTTTCTGTTCTCTTACAGTGACAATCATAGGAGGCATCGTATTTTTGGCATTTGCATTTTCTGCACTATTTATAAGTCCTGATTCTGGTTTTTAACATGATACTGTTCATTTATATTTAGTCTAAGATAGGTGAACTATGTACATAGTGTATATTATAACTAAAAGTGATGGAAAATACTGTATTTTGTAGCATTGATTTGTGAGTTTGACCCATTTAATGACGTATTATGTCCAAGAGAAATAATCACTGATTCTATTTGCAAAATGGATTTTTTTAAAAAAAAAAAACCAACTGATATCTAAGTGTGGATTTTTTTCTTTTCTCCAGCTTAATTACGTGAATATGGTCTCCTTTTCTTGGCCGGGGTGAGGTGAGGGTAGTATATAGAGAGCCATTGTTCGGTAGGGGGCCTGCCACTTGATTCTCTTTCAGCACTGACCCCTTTACAAGGACTATGAGTTTTGTCCTGAATAACTGAGGTGTTTTACGACGTTTGTTTACCTTAAAATTTTTCCTGGGGGAAAGAATGAATTAATTTCTATCAATCAATCTTTTAAAACATTTTCCTGAGCCAGTAAGCAGTGATTTATCAGAATAATCAGAAGTCTTTTCAAAATTAGGTTTTTGGGGCTTCCCTGGTGGCGCAGTGATTGAGAGTCCGCCTGCCGATGCAGGGGACACGGGTTCGTGCCCCGGTCCGGGAGGATCCCACATGCTGCGGAGCGGCTGGGCCCGTGAGCCATGGCCGCTGAGCCTGCGCTCTGCAACGGGAGAGGCCACAACAGCGAGAGGCCTGTGTGTGTATCGCAAAAAAAAAAAAAAAAAAAAAAAATTAGGGTTTTTGTTTGTATGTATTTTTTAAGAGCAAGGGAAATGTATTACTGTTAATAACATGACAAGAATTGTCTGCCAGGTCCATTCTTCCTCTTTTTTTCAATTGGGTAGGAAACCCAATATAATAACAGTCAGTCAATATTTGACCATGTGGAATTACCAAATTAAAAGAGAATACTGTGAGTGTATTCATATTTTTTCTATATTGAATAAACAATGTAACAAAGATACAACATAAATAAAAAAGTGATATGACCAGTGCTTGTTTTTCCTTGTGTGTTATGCAAGTTCATAACTTTCTAATTTATCAAATCATTAACATTTATAGACCAGCTTCTAAAGCTGATATAAAAAACAGTAGCCAAGCACTGTTCTAAAGCACTGTCTTAACCTTCACACACACAGTTCTGTGAGGGAGTAGCTACTAATAAAAAGTTAAAAAAAAAAAAAAAAAAGGGTTAACTCATCCAGGGTTAACATGGTTACATGATAGAGCAGGGAGTCAAGCCAGACAGTTTACTTCTAGAGACCATAATCACCGATTATGGTGAAGGGCACCTCATGTTATCAACTTCAGTAATCATCACTGTCATTTAAATAAGTCATTTAAGTAAGTCTCTTCTAACTTGAGTACTTACTAACTGTTCCGTCCAAGCAGCATAACTGTTTTCTCCCAGCCTCATAGGCTCTATTACCATATGCAATAACACTGCCATCAGAAGCCTCTAGAGACCTGAAGGGACAGTTCTATAGAAACTCCCACATGTTCCTTGTGTGAAGTAATAGCAGACCCAGAGCAAGTCAGGTTTACTGAGCTACTACAAAGTTCACAATGTACAGTCATTTGTAACTTGAACAGATTGTGAAATAATCTCGTTAATCACCCAGCATTCTCAATACAGCAGTCATTCTGCGGTAGTAACCATTACTGTGAGGAGATCTAAAAGTGTCAGTTAAAAAGCAGCAGTTCACATATTTCTGAAAAAGTCTTTAGAAACTTTTAAGGAGTTCTCTACCGTGAAAAGTGTGTGTTACAGCGTAAAGAAACCACAATGTCCATGAGTTAAGATAAAGCACTTCAAAGAAATCTCAGGTTAAATCCTGAAACTACACCAGAATTCTCTGGCGTTAAATACCCCTAATACTGCCTTAGATTATTACAAACAGAATAAGTGAGGAATTGCATTATTTCTTTTCCAAGAATAGAAAGGATACTTGCTTGTTAGGAAGTAGCTGGTACCATCATAGCCCCCACCTGGAAGTGCAGGCCGCCTGGTCCCAGCACCAGCTTAACGGCGAATAACAGCGAAGCTTTCTGAGGCACCACAATCTTGTAACAGGACACAACTACTCAGAGAATTTGGCAGGTCAGACCTTAGCTACAAGGTAAAAATTGCTAATGCAGTTACACTCCATTGCTGAATAAAAGAGAGGAAAAAATGTCATTGGTAGTGCTTTTAAAATATTTAATATTCTTTAAAATCCAAAATAATGTGATTCTTACAAGTTATGTGCCACATAAAGCAGGTGTTATTTCTTTGAGAAATGCAGGTGATACTGGAAAACAGCACTGAGGTATTTTTTATTTTTAAAACTGAATAAGGAAACAAAGTCTGAATCTAATTAATTTTACATTTATAAAAAAACTCAATGCTACTGCTTGGCTCTTTTGCTATAATTTTAGGTTCTGAATACAAGAGTATGGGAAAGAGCATTATAATAGTACATATAGTTTTTAAAAACTGTGCACATCGTAACCTGGAAAGATGATTATACAGCAAGAGGCCTGAGTGGAGGTAGGCTAATAACACTTTACCTGTTCTCAAAGGACAGCTTTGAGAAACAAGTGTGACCAATTGTAACACCAAATTAAAATGGCAATATTTAAATAAGTAACAAAATGATCCGCATTTTATATAATATTGAATTTCCAAACATAGCTCATGAAAATCAGCAGAGAAGCTATTATAGCACCGTTGACACCATTCATTATCCCATTGTGCTTCTGTGTAATTTAGGATTTGGGCTGAAGATATTACTTGGAAAATGTCAGTCTTGTTTTTGTAAATCAATCTGGATTTCAATGAAATGTTTGCTTTAGGAAAAAAAAGGTATTCTTAGCCATTTATAGCTCCACCCTTTCAGAAGGAAGAATGACAGGCTATATCTAATTTTAATTTAAAACCAAGAACCAAGCAGTAAGGACACATCAATGCCAAGAGTAGTACACTAAGAACCACACAGAACATTAGAAAGAATTTGGTGTGTGTTTTTACAATTACCAACGGATGTGAAATTAACAATTAAAAATGTACAGAGATAAAACTTTTTTTTTTTTTTTGCACTAACTGGTTTCGATACAGCACTGAATTTAACTCGTCTTTGGGCTTCAGTCTTTACATAGAATGAATGTGCAAGTGCCATACTGAGCACCTTCCCCAGCTTACACCATGATAAAACAGATTTCAGAGTAATTCTAGGATGATCTAAATTACAGCTGTTCTGGCTGACATCTATAAAGGAAAGGGACATTTCCTGGCCAAATTCCTTTTCTTTTTGCTTGATGGTGATTGTCCGGTTACATAATATACACCAATCTGAAGATAAATAACAGAGCTTTCCTAACATTTGAACTCTTTAGTACTGGTACAACCATTGCCAGCAGTGAATCTGTACCAGTATAGGCCAACTCAAAATACACATCATAAAACATCTGAATGTAGTTTTTAAAGCAATGTCACCGTTTGTTTCCTCAGAAACTAAAAAGCGTACATTTAAAAACATCGTTATCTCCAATTTAACCCTTAGAGTCAAGAAACATTTTTTATATCATTAAATCCAACTGGTGGTTGACCTCCTTTAATTACCATTCTCTAAGGGATCCCAAAAGCCAGAGCGTGCTCTGGACCTGGGCTGTGGCACTCAAGAACTACTCTGGGAGCCCTAAGGTGGGGAATTCCGTTCCAATACAGACCAGCAAGAAGTATCCTCAAATTTCTAGGCCTCAAATGTTCAAACACTGCTTTATTGGACAATGCTGTGTATGGAGGTTTGGTGTGGCTTTGTTTTTAAAGGACCAAGCAACATTACACTATATAAACACAGCAAATATTTTTTGTAGAAGAGTTTGCCGTATTCCACCTATATTTAAGGACTTTAGATGGATTTTAATATGGATATGATAGTGACGGCCATTAGAAGGTGCTGACCGTTTTAATAACATTTTCCCAAACAGGCCGCGCGTGTTTTGGGTTCTGTCATACTGGCGTTTGGCCGTGTTGGGGAAGTTATCATATTAAAAGTGCCCATAAAATAGAAAAGGCAGCAAGTGAAACTAGAAAAACGTTGGAGCTATATGAAGCGGATTTGAAAGGAGTTACCTTTACTGTTTCCTATCTAAGTTGAGAACAGCAGGGAAGCACAGGGGCATCTGGACTGGGGCTCCACTGCTGTCCTGAAGTGGAACAGGTTCCAATCGCCATGAAGAGGCGTCGCGAGGGCTAAGGACTGCACCCCAGATAGGAAGAGCCAGTCCTTCACATAGAAGATTACAAGGCAAAACAAAACAAACCACAATTAAATATGCTGTGAGATCACTCTGATGAGAAAACAGAACACAAAGATATTTAAAAATATAAATAAATACATTTAGCCATTTTTATTCAAGAAACCCAGAGAACTGCTTTCAAAGCAATCGCTTCTTTAAAAACCACTTTCTAAATTCTCCCATAAATACTCTTTTGATTGTCACTTAATGCAGCACCTCACTATTTGCTGGTGGTGGTGATGGACTTTCACTTAATACCTCTTCATAAACTATTTCACTAAAGAACGTTTCCCTAGGAAAACTCAGGCAGCTTACAAAATATTGTTAAATACTCAAAAACAGAACCTGCAGAGTATTATTTTATTTAACAAAAACAAGGAATGTAGTGTTAAATTATGACATGGGGAAAAAGTATGCAAAACAGTCACATGGAAAGAAAGTTTTAATTTTTAATATCCACGTTTGCTTAATTTCTTGTGAGCTGTTCAATACTGTTTCAAACATCCTGAATTAATAACTGTACCAACAAAATTCATCCCCAGTGTTTCCACAGGAGACATTAAAATATGACCAAACTATTATTTTTTTTTCCTTTTCTTCAACCAAAGTAGTCTTTCTCAGTCCTTTCTGTGCAAAAATATTACAAGAGCAATTCAAATGGAAACACTGAAATGACATGCCAACATTTCAGAGCACATTTAAAACACCCAGAATAATTCTTGAAATTACTGTATTCTAAAATATGACTACCAATCACTTTTAGGTTAGTTCTATACATCTATTCACACTGATGCAATTCTCCTAGACCTCTGAAAATAAACAGGCTCATTGGTCTCTTTTGGTGTCCACACATTAGGCAAGATAGGTTTACAATAGTGTCTAAATGGAGCTAGGCATCCACAGTCTCTTGACTCCACCACATTCAAAACAAAAGTCAAAGTTCATTTGGCTACCATGAAATCACTCCCATAAACCTACTATGGTTCACTGGATCTAAACATTTCTCAGAAATGTGTCATTTAAAAATTTCACCTAAGTGATGATTCGGGGATCCTTTAGAAATGGTAATATCTAAGATAATAAACTTTATCAAAATGAGTAATTGCAATAAAGTGCTTGTTACCTTTCAAAATGATGCTTTTAGACTGTGGTGTGTTGTCTGCGAAGTGTGTGCTATTCCTATATAAAGGATCCCCAGGCATGAGAGTTGGGTCTTCTCACCTGTCTCAGAAAGCAGCACTATCTCTTGGTAGGCTGACAATAGGCACGTTACCCATGCGGATGAGGCTAAGCTAGAGCTATGGCAAAAGGGGAAGTAAATTAGAAAAGGGGGGAGGCATGTGAAGGGTTCCTATTATATTCATAGTTATATACAAATATATTAAATATGCTATAAAAATAGTCAACTCTTTTCCTTTGCAATTACTTCAGAAGCTCCTTTTGGAAGAATGCTCACCCACCCCAAACAAAAGACTCTTTTCCTCCAATCACTATAAAATGGCAAGTGCCTTTGTGCTGTTTCTTTTCCTCTGTTTAAAAATTCCAATCAGCTTATTCCTGGCTAGACTCACTCAGCAATAATAATATCCAGTGTTTATACCTTCCAACACTGACTCCCGAGGGACTAAGAACAGGGTCACAGACATTGGAAAGGTTATAGACTTGAATGAGTTTTACACAAATGTTTGTCAACAAACTTTCAATTACCAGAGAACTATAGGAAAAGAAAAAAAGCAGAAATGAGCAATACCAGAGCAAAATGCTATTTGCAGTCCACTTTAAAAAAAAAAATAGGCTACCTCAATGTCGTGGAGACATCTTAAAACACGTTGAGTAACTTCCAGTTTAAAATAATTTTCACCTGTCTGTGTAGAGCCGGCAAATAGAGTACTATTTTAAGGGGCCCCTTCCTAAGGCTTCTTGAACAAGGGCTCATCTCCCTTCAACAAGCAGTGCCCTTAACTAACTGCAAGCAGACCGCTTTAAGGCAATGACCAACAACCCAAGCACTTCTGAAGAATTACAACACTTTCACGAATCTACACTGAGAATTCTACAACAAACTGTTCAAAGTCACTGGCATCCTTTTATTACTAGTACATCCCTAAACCAGACTTACGTGACAAAGCAGAGCACAGGACTCAAATTACCCCCTCAACCTGGGACGGAGTTGGGAGACTGAACTGTAGTATTTACTCACACGCTACCCCCATCTTCCCCCATATTTGCTTTTCTCCCAATATTTTCACTCAAAAACTGAAGTGCTTTTGAGTGTCTTGGTTCTGGTCTGACGCCACTCGTGGCAGCAACTTCATGAACGCTTACAGTCCTCACTGGTAGCTGTGAGAACAACAGTGACTCACCCAGTGCCACAGCAGTCCAAAGAAGATAACACCTAGTGACTGCCACCCAGAATCAAGTGTTTTTTAAGAAAAACCGAGGATCTATGAGAGTAAAGCAGAGGCAAGATAAGATTTTTAAGTAGTTGAAAGGTGTTCCTATTTGGTATTTTTTCATGACTTAGATTTGGATTTTAATGAACAACTTTGGCTACAGAAATGAAGAACAGGCCACTGCTGAATCTTCATCAGAATGCTCAAGTCTCAATTCATGGAGGAGGGGACAGGGACTGCTCTGCAGCCCCAAGTTCCAGGGAAGCAGGAGGAAAACCGAGTTAAAGGAGGAGCCGAGAGGCAGTTACTAGCTCTTCTGATCCAACACTTCATTCTGACAGCAAAAGAAAAGCTGCTCCTTTAAGCGTAGCAACCAATTCTAAGTAGGAAAAAAATGAGCTGTGAGGAACAGCAGGAATTATAAAGCAGGATCTTGTCTAATTTTCTTTCCCAAATATTTGTGAGGATGAAAAGATGCTTGAAGGGACTGGTGGAAGAGAATGTGCATAAACAGTCTACAGATTTACCTTGTGGCTTGTCTTACACTTTGCTTGTGTTAACCTAAGTACACAGTACTCACGGTGCACCATCTTTCTTTTCACATATGGGACTTAGAAAATAAACCTTAATATAATAGTTCATCATATCTTTTGTTTGCTAAATCTGTATCACTACATATTGCCAATAAATAAATGAGGCACAACTCAGATATATATGGAATGGCATGATAAGGTTAAGAAAGGCAATTTGAAAGGGGAAAAAAATACTGTTGCCATACTCTACAACATCAGTGTTGTCCACGTGTACATATGCTCAAGTACACAGATATTCTGACATTTATTCTTGACATTCATGAGAAAGTCATGATCATTTAGCTAGAAGAGGAGCTCCTTGATATGTTAATTACTGATTGGCATCTAGTAACACTTCTTTTGTAGAAGGGTAGGTACCAAGTCTCTTTGGTTGTTTTCAACATTAATTTTCTAGTTTATGTGTGGCCAGGCATGGTTTTCTACAGAAAGTCAAAGTATACCCCTTAAGGATGATAGCAAAGCTGAGAACAGAAAAGTCTTAAGAACTGACTGAGAGTTCCCCTGACTCCTTTATCTAGCAATTCTGTACTAGATTATTTTCATTGCTGAAATCTTTTCTATTTAACAACCTCAATTCTGTTACACATTTTCTTTTAAGGTCAATTTTGATTTATTATAGCTTGCTGTCTTCCCTTTTCTCAGTAATAATTTTTGATATTCTAATAAGATATTTTCCCATTAGTTTTCCTTTGTTCTGTAGTTATAAATTTAATTACTAGTACCATAAAATCTATAAAATGCTTTTTTTTTATGTACGTAATTCTGGTTGGAACTTACTACCTTTAAAATGTATTAACAAATGAAATCTTAGTTCACGTTTATGAAGCATGTGAGCTACAATATTCTACTGCTGTAGTGAAGGCAAAGCCAATTCCTACCCCTTCTTGTTTCTTCACAGGATTTTAAGATCACATTGAGCAAATATTTACTGGTAATTACTAAATGACTACATAGCTTTAAGGAAAATGATGATTTAGCAAAACAACTTTGTGATCACATTAGTAACTCTGATGTATCATTAGGATGTCATCTTTTATTTCGAAATAATTTGTACCTCTAAACCAAGAGACTCAAAGCAGTCTTCATTAGAAACTTAATGGCACTGACACCCACATGCTATTAAAAATGTACCAAGATTTCAAAACTGCTACTGAAACCAGACGATGAGTTCAAGGTGGTGAGTTATCACCTGAATCAAAATCAAGGCACAATGGGTTGTTTTTTTTTGTTTTTTGTTTTTCCTCAAATAACCCTGAATCATTTCTGACTAAAAGAAGCATTGAAATTGTGGGGATAATAAAAAGGTTCCAACAAATCCTAAAAGTTAAAATTCCCACCAGTGAGAACGTTAAAAAGTGCCTAAAATATTTTGTGTGCAAATTCACTCCTATAACTGAAACATTCTTGAAATTACTTTCAGGCTTGTTAAAAACCATTTACACAACTATTTCCAACTATGAACTAGATCAAAATATGTGATCAAAACTCCCAACCATCTTAAAATAAAGCAGTGCAAATCCTATTTTCAAACATAATTGAAAAATAATGAAATGAGGGATATTTCTGAGTAACTTGAAAATCCTGTTTCAAATAATTTAACCTGAAAAAAAAAAAAAAATCCATTCCCAGCAGCACATCATACCTCACTGAACAAACTGTGACATCACAGCCAAAGTATGAACATAAGAAGACTTGTGCCCCGGAAACCGAAGAGAACACTACTGTATGGTAAACAAAAGAGAGAAGAGGATGTATTAGTTTGCACATGGTGTCAGAATCTAAGGAAACTACTCATACCTAAATGAGATAATGCTTTCATGCAGCATACAAAATGTTTTGCTTTCTCTCCTTTTATCCAGACATATACATAATATTATTTTTACAGCGTCTGTACATAGAGAATTTAAACTCATACAACATTCCGAAATGAATTACTATTCCATCATTATCCGAAAAGGGAGAGGGGTTGGGGAAGGGGGCCTACTGAGTCTACTGGACTGTCTTCATGGCATCATTGTAAGCAAACCCCTGACATGGCAGTGGTGTATCCTCTGTAACACTTGAAAACAGGCACAGAACCACTCAAAGTTACTAACATTGTTAGTGCCTTTCTTATTCACTGGAGGTCATGTTTCATAGCTGAGTTTCTTAACATTTGGCAATATACTCTTTTTCCATCAAAAAATATCTGGGCAAGTAAAACACTGTCAGGATTGGCTATGGCCCTATGATCATCTCCTGCTGGCTGGTATTTAATGCACATCCGCAGCACGAGGCAGCATTTTCTCTGCTAACTAATTCCAGGAACTAGAACACTCAATACTGCATCTCATGAAACCACTATCCTCAGATCATCCGAGCAACTCTTTTATGGGCCACCCCCTTCCTCCCTTGAGGGCAGAAAGGAAGCGTGTGTGCTACTGTGGTTGAACCTTGGAAGGATCAGTCAAACTGTCAGTCCTGCGCCGATTCAGTTGCTGCTGTTGCTGAGACTGGTGTTGCTGGTGATGTGACTGAGGGAAAGTGCTCTGCTGTAGTGGAAATGCAGCAGAGAGGATAAGCTGAGTTGAAGGGTTCCCGTGGAGCAATCTAGAAGTCTAAAAAAACAAATGGATTATGCAACACTGCTTTACCCGCACTATACTCTCTACATTAAGATTTACTCAACTTTTCCACTCTCCGCAGGAACAAAATCTCTACATAAGTTTTGCTTTCTCATTTAAAAATAATATTTTGGAAAACGCTAATGAGGATTTCCCTCTTCCTGAAAGTATAACAGAATTTCATTCTTTAAAAGGAAACTGAGCTAGAGGTTTTATGGTACAGAAAGCAATCTATGCCCTGAGGCAAACCACACATATTCTTTCACTTTATATGTCCTAAAGACCACATTTTAAACAGATGATACAATTTAAGCATCGCTAAGAGCACATGAAACATGAACATTCTGAGGTCAAACAGACAACACCTTCTGCACAGGCTTTTTGATTGGTGAGAGCAGCAGTTCAGTGGCCAAGAGCATGGGCCCTGAGGTGCACTGCCTGGGTTCAAACTCTGGCTGCCCCATTTTACCCGATGTGTAACTTGGTCAAGCTATTTACATCTCTGGGCCTCAGTTTCTTCATTTACAAAATAAGGAGAATCACAGTACCTCCCACAATGGGTTTCTGTGAAGATTAAATTTTAACATTATTTTTATTTAAAAGTACCATAAAAATGAGGGCAGGCAAAGTCAGAGACTTATGTCCTACAGGTAGCAGTATGATGTAACAAAGAAAAAGCAAAACAAAAAGCGAGCGGGCAATCTGAAGTCTGAAGCCCTGGCTGTGAGTTTTGCTCTGCTATTTATTAGCTGTGTGGCCTTGGGCAAATGTCAAGTCCATGCACTTCAGTTTCTTTTGCCTAATTGCTCCTTCTAGAGATATAAAGGAAACTAGCCAAAAGAAGGTGGAAGTCTTTCCTCGCTACTGACAATACATCTTGATGCAGGGTTCATAATTTTAAACTGGAACTGTGATGGGTGATTTCTGCAAATGTATATGAAGGACACCTGCACACGCACACAAAAGGACAGATCTTTGAAACTTTAAGGCCATTAAGCTTTGCTAAGGACCTGGAGACATTTTCTTCTTCCCTCTGTTATTAGGAAAAGCTTTTGTAAGATAAAGAACTCAGGATATTTATACGCCTTACAGGGTTACAACAGAGGTACACTTTGGGACTAGGTGTTATATAACCAGAAAAGACAAATTGTGTATTTCTATCTACATATGAGTGTATTTCTAAAGGGTATTGCCTCTCTTATTTCTTTAGTGGTCCCACGTCTTTGGAATGTTTTTTTAGAAGTGGAAGAGAATGTTCATTCTTTTAAGAGCCCTCGTTCCCTGAGAGAAAACTGAGCTCTTAAGGCAAGTCTTCTCCCTTTCTAAGCTTTTGCTTAATTTTCATTGAATACATTTCCCCTAGAGAACAGTTTATAACTTATTATAAATTCTTGTCATTAATTCATTGGTAACAGTAGCTAACCCAGTCACTAATGGCTGCACTGTAGGCTTAAGGTCTAAGGGGTTGTGTGATTCTCAGAGATATTTAGGCAACTAACCTCTTTTAGTTGAGCACATCACCAAGTTCAGAATTATATTTGTACCAGAACACCAATGGTGATAAATTAACACTGTATTTATGTCTGAGCATACAGTATAACACTGAATCTTCTAATCATACCATATGCTGTATAACTTTAAAACTGATGCTATGTACCTGGCATACATGGAATGGTATCCAGCACAAATCTAGGCTTAGCCTACATTCAAAATCGCTGGCCTTTTAGACCAGTAAGGAAAAAGCTGGATTTCCAGATGTCATAGTCTGCTATTGTGTACCCCCAACGAGGGTACTGAGGTCCAGAAATTTGTCCTGCTGATTTCTTTGCTGAGGATCCCGGTCTAGGTGACTTTGTTCTGCACCCTTTAGATAAGTAGATTCTGTCTGATATACCCACATGAGATCTGTGTCTGCATTTTGGTTAATCTGAGTGTCTATTAATACATTTATCAAGACAGTGGTCATAAAATAAAGCTGGTTATGTGCCTTATACCATACTCAGTGATTTGCATGCTTCTTTTACCCATGAGCTATTAACTACTAGATATTAAATACTAGATATTAACTACTACCATGATATAATAACTACTAGTTATTAACTACTAACTACCATGAGATATTAACTACTAGCACCTCCATATTACAGATGAGGAAACTGAATTTTAGCAAGTTGAGTAACCTCCAAAGTTCACACAGTATGTGGTACAGCAGTGACTCCATCTCAGCGCAGGCTATGCCTCCACAGTATATCTCCTCTGATGTTAATGTATTACCAAAAAGTCACTATAAAATTTAATCCAATAAAATAATTTAAGATAATGCCTAATTTTTAAAAAAAAATCCCTTTCAACACCTCTGCCCTGTAGAGAGTACAGCTTGATGGGCCACTAGGAAAACAAGAGAACAGAGAAAGGTGCCTTTGCTTGAATTCCAGAAACTCTAGCCAGAGAGAGCTCTATGTAAAGTACCTTGATATGGGCAAGAAGCAGCCACTTACTCTATCCAGCAGTTCAGACAGTGGGGTATCTCCACGGCAAGGTTAAAGGTTTTCCAAAGACAGAACAAGAGAAGAAAAAATAGCCAACTGGGATAAGCGTTCTGTCTTTATATAAACTTAAGTCATACAATGAGCCTTTATGGACTTCTCAGATCATTTTAAAAATGTTCCTTTAATCCCTAATTTCACTCCATAAAAGTAAACAGGTCTGGGACAGCTTCCCCACGGGGAGAATTACCTGTAAAAACTGCTGCGGCGGTTGGGCCAGCTGCGCCTGCGGTGGCTGCTGCACTGCAGGGAGTTGCTGTTCCTGGGAACTCTGCTGCTGCTGCTGCTGCTGCTGCGGGACCGGCAGTGTCTGTGACTGCGGTGGTTGTGGAGCAAAGGTAGGGTAGGCAGTCACCACCTGACCCATGAGCATAGCGCTGGGCACCACGACCGCCCCGCAGGCTACAGGAGCAGTTACTAACTTGGTCACAAGCTGCTGACCTTGAGAAAATCTGTTAGGAGGAAAGAACGGGAAAGGGAGTCAGAAGTACAAGGTATACATTATGAAAGGTGGTGGGCTGAACATTTCTCTAAGATAATACCCATGATATTGCCAATGAACTGATAGGGTATAACTCTAAGATAATCCCCTTTTAATACTGCCATACTAAAAGCTGTACGTTCCAATTTTGTTTCATGTTTTTAAAGATTCCCTTTGGGATATCAGTGAAACAAAAATGTGTAGAGCAAAATGGAGTGAACCCAAACAAAAATACAAAACTGTTTTTCGATATCCACATGCAAAAGAATGAAATTTGACCTTTACGTCATATATAAAAATTAACTCAAAATTGATTAAAGACCTAAACATAAATTATGTTGAAACCATGAAACACTTGGAACAAAACATAGGGGGAAAGTTTCATGACACTGGATCGGGCAATCATTTCTTGGATATGACACTAAAAGCACAGACAACAAAAGAAAAAACAGATAAACTGTACAACAAAATTAAAAATGTTTGTGTTTCAAAGGACACTATGAACACAGTGAAAGGGCACTCCACAGAGTGGGAGAAAATATTTGCAAATCATACATCTAATAAGGGGTTAATAACTAGAAAATATAAAGCAATCCTACAACATAGCAACACACACACACTCTGATTAAAAAATGGCCAAGAGTCTTGAATAGATATTTCTTCAAAGACGATATACAAATGGTCAATAAGCACTGAAAAGAGGTTCAACATCACTAATCATTAGGGAAATGCCCATCAAAACCACTAGGAGATACCACTTCATATCCATTAGGATGGCTACTATCAAACAAAGTGTTGACAAGGGTGTGGAGAAATTGGAACCTTTGTGCACTGTTGGTGGGAATGTAAAGTGGTTCATCCACCTTGGAAAACAGTATGGTGTTTTTTCAAATATATTAAAAATGTAACTACCATATGATCCAGCAATTCTAATTCTGGACATATACTCAAAAGAACTGAAAACAGGGACTCAAATAAATACTTGTACACCCATGTTCACAGCAGCTATTCAAAACAGTCAAAAGATGGATACAACCCAAGTGTTCATCAGTAGATGAATGGATCAAGAAAATGTGATATATACATTACAATGGAATATTATTTAGCCTTAAAAGGGAAGGAAATGCTGACACATATTATAACATGGATGAACCTGGAGGACATCATGCCAAGTGAAATGAGCCAGTTAGAAAAGACATATATTATGTGATTCCATTTATCTGCGGTATCTAGAGTAGCCTAAGTCACAGACTTATGTGCTTAGAAAGTAGAATGGTGGTTCCCAGGAGCTAGGGGGACGAGAAGTGAGGAGTTACCGTCTGATGGACACAGATTTTCAGTTCGGGAAGAAGAAAACATTCTGGCGATTGAAGGGAGTGATTGTCACAATGGCGTGCATGCACTCATGTCAGTGAACGGTACGTGTGAAAATGGTTAACACAGTAAGTATTATGTTGTGTATATTCTACCACAATAAAAAAAAATTTAACCTGTTAAAAGTATCAACTTTTTTCTCTTTATAAAATTACTAGGTACTTGGGAGGTAGGTATATGTGACACATGATTTTGCTAATGAAAATAAACTAATCAAAATAAAGCAGTCATAAGGGAATTTTTAAAAAACTCTCTAGGTTTACAGATGTTTACATTGCAAGCTGTATCTTATAAACATAATTCAAAACTAAATGACACCCTAACAGTACATAAAAATACACTCAATTTATAAATTTATCAAGGAGCAGAGTACCCACCGTGTTACAATTCACTAATATTCCCTCCCACCCACCTTCCTTCTTCCACAGTCTTTAACAAAAGGACAACAACAAAAAACGATGCCTCTTCAGGGAACAATATTATTTCTATCTGCCTTTTTTGTGGGATGAAGTTAGTTTCCAACACTCGTCATCACGGTGAGGAAATTGAGACATGACTCTACCGTCGATTTAGCATGACACAGCTGCAATTACAAACTGTTCAAAGCACATAACTACGATTCAACTTAGCACATATACATACTTTATATGCTCCACAAGACAAAATAAATCTATTCTGAATCCATTCCAAACCTTAAAAATAAAATACTGTATATTATATACTTCAGGACCAAATGCATTATTTAATGCAAAAACATATATAGTAAAAAATTTACCTATAAAGAAAGCACAAAGAAACAAATAACATTACAAAGTGGCTTAATCATAGAAATGCTAAGCACTAATTTCTCTGTAATCTAAAAAGTAATTCGTATCTGAATTGTCCAACTGCCCACTGGTAAACTATGAGACTACCTCATCCCTCTCTGGCACTAAGAGAGTCTGCAAGCTACTTTGGCTTAACTTCTGTGGCTTTGTATACACTCCTACCTTTGCCTAGAACACCCTCCTGGACTCCCTGCCACATGCATATCCAAAGCCAAGCTCTTTAAGACTCAGGTCAAGTATCTCCTCCCTGAAGCTTTCCCTAACCACACTCCTCTCTTCACCTGCTTGCCTCAACCCATAACACTGCTCACTTCCTCCTTTCTAAAGACCTAGTAAGGATTTACCACATCAAACAATACTGATTATTTACCTTTCTATGGCTTTGACTAGTCTGATCTTTGTCCTGGGATAAAGAATGCGCCATACTCATATAAGTAGGCACGCAAATGTTTGCTGAAGTATGTTTTTCCCCCTTCAAAAAACAGTTGTCTACAAATAATTGCTAAATTGTGTCCTCCCAAATGCATGTCAATGTTCTACGTTAATGGATTTTCCCTCGGGCTTTAAAACTAGTTCTCTATATTTCTGTGGGGCATATTCATAATACTTTCTTTCAGAAGTCAAAGCTGAAAGCTGGACTTTTTAACTTGAAGGAACTGAATTCCAAAGAGAAGAAATGAGTTTCTCTCTGCTCTTACTGCTTCTGCAATCCTGCAGCTTCTTTCCTCTCTGGAAATTATTAATAGGACTTTAATAAAATCTATTACACAGTCTAATACAACAGCAAGGTTTTATTATAAGAGCAGCAGCCTACTTATATTGTACTAAAATTAGTAAAAAATAAAATGTATTTAAAATATCATTAAGACTAGAAATCCTATAGTTGTTGAAAGACTCCTTCCTAATATTCGAAAAGGGTATTTCTTCATAATATTTGTTTCTAAGTCAGCTATTTGGATGACTAAAATAAGTCACAGATGGCGGTTTTTCTAGAAGTGCCCACAGAACTTTAGCATAGTATATGTTAAAGCACGTGAGCTTTGAAATCAGACACCCAGGCTTGAATTCAGATACCCTTCTTCACTCCCTAACAGCTATAGACCCTTGACCAAATTATTAAAAACTCACTTTATTCTTACCTGGGAAATAAAAGACCCTAACACCTATTTTTTTAAAAAATAAAAATTAAATGAGATAATATATTTTGAGCATGTAGTACAGTACTTAACACAAATCAAGAAAGGTGAGCTACTCTTACTCCATAACACATATAAACTATGGCAGCAAACACCCTAACCACTGTTACTACACTGACAACTCACCAGCATCTGTACTGAAATGATAAAAGTTTTATAGTGATATAGACAAACCCTATTATAAAACTTGTGTAACAGTGTGCTGTAGAATTTGGATTCTACAATATTTGTTAGCACATTTCTGAACAAAACAAAACTTGTTGTTACTCTTTTATTATAAAGTCCGTAAACAATGGATACATTCTGTGTTTTTATTTCAAATTCAAGAGTTAGCAACAAGTTAAAATCACGTTTTTAAAGATCAAAGTGTTGTTGCTGTTGTTGTTGTTTTTTGTGGTACGCGGGCCTCTCACTGTTGTGGCCTCTCCCGTTGTGGAGCACAGGCTCCGGACGCACAGGCTCAGCGGCCATGGCTCACGGGCCCAGCCGCTCCGCGGCATGTGGGATCTTCCCGGACCGGGGCACGAACCCGTGTCCCCTGCATCGGCAGGCGGACTCTCAACCACTGCGCCACCAGGGAAGCCGCAAAGTATTGCTTTTTAATCAAACAATTTACATCTTTGAAATGACGGACGAAATATGACCACTACCTTATCTGTCTGTCCTGGGTGAATGTAGTTACTGCAGCACTCTGGGAACTGTTCTGTGGCATACTAGATGGAATCTGGACCATGCTTCCGGCCGTCGGCTGAGAAATCACCATAGTGTTATACAGTGGGGCTGTAAGAGTGCTCTGTGTCTGACTGGGAGGAGATGTTTGCTGACTGTGCCCGCTCAGTACATTC
Organism: Phocoena sinus; assembly: GCF_008692025.1. Classification (NCBI taxonomy): domain Eukaryota; kingdom Metazoa; phylum Chordata; class Mammalia; order Artiodactyla; family Phocoenidae; genus Phocoena; species Phocoena sinus. The sequence goes on from NC_045767.1 coordinate 76,032,082, forward strand.
TGTTGATTCTGCTAGGAAAGAGAAGATTTTACAGATAGATTATCTGAAAAAAATTTATTCAGGAAGTATGATTCTACTACTCATCATTCTAACAATAGCTGACATGACAGAAAAAGAAGTGGCAGAACATATTACTCTGGGAGAAATCAAGGACTAACTTGTAGTCATTGAGGATGAATTAGCCTTCAGTATCTTGCTGGAAGGTAAGCTATGACTTTTGAAAAGGAGCATGCTCTTAACAGGGAGGATATGAAATATACATGAAGAATTTCTTCAAACACCCAAAGTAGGTGACTGACATTACACATTTTTATATCTTTCATTTGAAGTCTTGAGATTTATAATCACAGATGCACACCAATTACCAAAATTTCCTAGAATGTTGATTAAGCCATCACTGCCCTAACAATACAGTCTTCACCTATGGTAACATATGTCCTAGTCAGACACTTGCAAGTCAAAGTCTTTTTTTTTGTTAACACACAGAACTAGTCCGTATGTTCATTTTAAGCAAACTGCAAAATTTTTAAATGTCAAAATACTGAAAGCATTCAATGTTCAACAATTAAGAACAATTTTGCTCAAAATATTTTAATTATCACTCTCAATACTATAGTTTCTATTACTAGTAAAGTTTTAAATATGGTAATGTTCAAGATGAAGCTTTTGTTTTAGCAACACCATACATTTCAATCACTGAACACTCCACAGCCCACTGTACTCGATAACGTTACCTGACTTGATGTACTTTGTAAAGTCTGCTGTTGTATCATGTGCTGAGTTGTACCAATGTGTCCAGTATTCATCCCACTTTGAATCTGGTTAGTCTGAACAACCTGGCTTTGCATATTTATAGGTGCAAGCTGCTGGATATTAGATGAATTTCCAGAAGAAAGTTGAACAGAACCAAAATTCAATCCAGGGGTTGACTGTTGTAAAAACATCTTTAAAAATAAAGATTACATTGAAATGATCTTTTTAAGTTAAAAAGAATGAGAGCATTAAAAAAAAACAGCTAAAAATTAAGTTTGAAACGCAAGTAACAAGAAGACTAAGTCATTCTGAATGAACACTGAGCAAAACATAACTGCTGAGTAAAACGTGATACTCATTTTCATTCTTTCAGTCACCCTAACCCTATCATGTCTCTAATTGTCAGGAAAAAAGCGTTATAAATTTCAAAACCTCCACTTGTTTGACATTTTTACATGTTGGGGATTATTTTATCAGCTAGCGTTACCCTAACTCAGAGCTACTCAAAGTTCTGTGGACTGGCAGCTCTGCATCACTCATCATTTATAATTCACAGCATTAGACAGAAGTAGCCTTCACTTAAAGTTTCCTTTGACCAAAGTCCTAGTCTCCTTGGATAGACATAACTTTAGAGTGGCCTTGTTGGTTGACCAAATGAGACTAATTTGAATCACACCTACTAGTATGTTTTTTAAAAAATGATTGATGATTGATTCATAAATTCTGTACCTACGTGTACCTAAAAGTCTATGTAAAGTATTTTGATGTTATGGGTTTAAAGCTTACTAAACATTAGCCTGCTAAAAGATGACTCTAATCTGGAGAAACAAGGATGCTGATGGAAACACTCTTAGGAATGAATCATCTTTAGAGACTGTTAATACAACCCTATTGAGTAAATAACCAATGAGTATTTATTGAACTAAACTGAGGAAATGTATCTTTTGCATCTCACCTTTAATTAAGAAAAGTCAATTTCCTTAAGAAGCCAAAATGCAAATAGCGTGCTTTGCTTGAATTCAAATGTAATAACGTACCTGAAGCCCTTGACCATGGACCATTTGAAGCTGCTCTTGAATTTTTCTCAGTTCTTCTTGTTGCCGATGAATGTTTGCCTCTATCATCCGAGTCCGTTGCTCCAACTGGTCTTTCAGATGCTGCATGGCTCCTAACTGAGCTGAGAACTGAAACTTAAGTATTGTGGACGGAAAAAGTGTAACATAGTTTACAATCACTTCTCGTAACTAAAATGTGAAACACAAGCAGTACACCGTGAGCTAAGAATGTTACGCCAGTTACTAATGTATCGCCTCTCAACTCCTAATTCACCTGTCTTTGCCCGGCTTTGTGATACTGGAGCTGGACCCGACAAATGTATCTCCGTAGTCAGCAGGCACAAGCAGTCCTGTCAGTGACGATGCTGGAGGGATACTGCAAAGTGAGGTGCCTATCTTTCTGGTTCTGGTGCTTTTGCTTCTTGTTTTTATGCCAATGGGTAGCATCCTAGTGAGTGTCATCAGCGCTCCAGCAGGTGGCTTTCCAGCAAGTCTCACTGGCATCCTAGTGGGCAGCTCCCCAGCAAATGTTACTGGTACCCCAGCAAGTGGCTTCTTGCTCTCCAGCCCTAGTCTGTGGCACCTCCGTGAATGTGTGTACCATCCAGTGGCTACAAACACACCTGCCTAATGGGATCTGAGTCTCAGCCTGGCCTGAAAGAGCAGGAGTTCAGGAGGGTCGAGGGGGTCTTCCAAGTTGCTCCCCCTTGGCTACTCTCCCTTTCACTTACATTTAGTGGCTGGTCTCTACAGCTGTTTTCCCTGTATTCTTTTGAATTCTCTTAACTGCTTTCAGTAGTTAATCTCTGTTACCAGTAATTTGTTATACTACCCCTGTTCAAATTTCTGGTCTAGCTTCTGACTAGATCTTGACTGATTACAAGATGAATTAATAACACTGGCTTTAGAAGACCTAGGTTCCTATTGCGGCACTACCACTTGCTAGAACAAGTCACTGAACTTCATTTCTACTCTTTAACAACTGAAAAAGCAGCCTGCACCTAGAGTTGTTCACATCAAACTGTCATCCCTAGAAAGTCCTCTTTGTGCATTAGAAAGTTATAAAAATCTGACATTAGAAAGTTGTAAAAGTCTGACAGATAACCAACCATGAAATTGTTCTCAGACAAGTACAAAACCTAGGCTTTTAAAGACTAAGCGATTATGCATACATGAATGAAAGCATAGGTATTCTACCTACAGAGTAAATAAGGTTTTCAATCTTACTTATTTCTCTGTTTCACCTGAGTTATAGGCAGCTTCTATTTACTACTGCTTGAAACTTAGTCACATTTGTTGATTCACCACTTAAGCTCGTTTACTTAATTCCAGGAATATTCTGCACAGGATACAGTGTAAGAGCAGAAAGAATTTCACTGTATTGGAAATCTGTCTTAATCTTAAAATAGTCTCCTACAATTCATGTAAAAGTGAGAAATGCCCCCCAAAAGCTTTTTTACTCTATCTTCAAAAGTTTGTACTGAGAACACTGAATATTACTTTTCAAAGTATACGACTCTGACTTCTGAAGTTGACAATACCAGATCAAATCATACATTAGATTACACTAGGTGTGAGAAAACGTTACAAGTTTAATACCCTCATGCCTTAATTTTTCATTGTTTGAAATTTTATATTTATGTCATACAAATATATTTTATCCTAACTAAAGTTATTTATACCTTTAGGTAAACATTACATTGTCACCACTTAAAGGATTTCTATTAAATACAAATACGAAAATAAAAATAAACACAGAAAGCAGAATAACGGGAAATAAAATCACAGAACTAAGAGGCAGAGTGCTTGGCTTTATCACTGAATGAAATACGAGATTTGAATACCTATTAACATTTTTGACATAGTCGATACTATTTATTTCTTGAAAATATTCCTTTACAATGTTAAGAAATGCTTATTCAGTATCTTGAGATTAATGAACTAATAATATTGAAAATATGTCAAATATTTACATAAAAAGTTCTGTTACCCTTCAGAATAAAAAGCTTTTGAGGACTCAGTGCTGATAAAAACTACTGCAACTCCAGATACTATTTAATAATACAGTGCTGTTATAAATACCTTACACAATTATATGTTGCTAAAGGTCAAGATTATGACATTTAGGTAATTTATAGCACTGCCAATATATCTGTACAAGTGTCATAATATATAATAGCTATAGTTATATATATATATATATATATATAATTTAAATAACCACATATGATAAGGGTATTTTTAGAAAAACATTGTTTTTACCTATTGCTAACTATCATTATTTGAAATTAAGATACTGTTAAGATATCTTTAACACCAAACAGAAACTTTTGGATTATTTTTAGCACAACTTAGTAGTATTTTTAACGTGTCTGAGGCACTGAATGAGTGCAGTCATAAATGACAAGTTGCGAAGTTATAATCAAAAGTGTCACTTTTGCAATACCTCTCCTTTGTCTTGCTAGTTTTTATATTTAAGCCTCCTCTGGGACTCAGTCCAAGTAACAATTCTTCCAGGAAGTTCTCTTTCACTTCCTCAGGCTGCATTAAGGGTCCATCTAATGTGCTCACATATCAAGACTTCAGACCCTGAGCATAGACTATAGTACATTGTATTGTAGTTAACTGTCCTTCCCTCTAGATGTAATAAAGTCTCTTAGTACAGATATATTTACTGCCAGCACCTGCAATATCTGATAATACAAGGAACTCAATAAATGTCCTGTATATAAACAAATGAATGAATATATGAATAAAATTACTCAATTCTTCCACTATCCATAAGAAGAACAAAATGAACAGCTACATTTCATCTTTAGTATCTTTCTGCCTATACTGTTTCTCAATAGGGATTAAACAGGATAGTTTTTTGTTGTGCAAAACTGTCACACACCCTAAAAGACAATTAGCACCCCTGGTCCTTGCTGACTAAAGGGCCAGTGGTACCCCAATATCATTGACAATCAAAAAATCCCCAGATATTCTAAATGCCCACAGCTGAGATTTACTGCCCTGTAAGTATGTACTTTTAAAAATCTCTAGTAGCTTAAAAACAATTTATAATTTTAAAATACTTAACTGAAACAAACAGAAATACCTGGGACATGCCTTGTGGAACTGGTAAATTTGCAGCTTGAGACATCACTGGCTGTGTTAATGACTGACCGACAGACTGGGAATTTATGGACTAGAAGCAAAACAGAAAATAACACTGGGGTGACAATCACTCCCATAAATGAGTACTTCCACCAGAAATATCACCATGGCATCTTTATAACTGAATTACAGTTAGCCTCATACTTTTTTAGCTGAGTATAGGCATGTCTTCCCCCTCTAAACTGGAAATGCCTATTCCCTATTTATCTTTTTGTCTCTCAAGGCACCTGCCACATTACCTTGCATGGGCTCCCAATAAAAGCTGGTTGGACTTTACTGAAAGTGATTGGTATTTGAAATTAGATATAAAACGGCTCTAAATTATCAGTCTTCCATAACTGAAAAAAAAAAATCTAACAGTTTACCTGAAAAATAATCAAAAGGACTGGTATGTTTGACAACTACTTCACAGAAAAATAAAGATCTTGAGTAAGTGTTATGTATCAACAACTATTTTGAATTTCATAGAAAGGGATAATGAATAAATGAATTTCTGAAGATTTAGATGATGTTTTTTTCCCCTTTAATAAATCTTTATTCAGAAGAATACTACCTGTAGAGTTTACCTGACTACTAAATGATGACCTCCTTTGTGCCATCTTTTCATGAGCTGGTAAATGCTGTCTGGGAGGAGTGCTAGTATCCGTTGGGATCTTTGTAGGTGTAGCTAAGGTTGGTCAACAAAAACAGAATAGCATTAGTACTTTATAAAATATAATTTTCAAAGATCAATCTCAAAACGCATTTCAGTGAATAAAAGTGGTTTTTGAGTTATTTTTCTAAATTATTCAATAAAAGTGAAGTCTATGACAACAAGATGATTCATTTTAATCACTTCTTTTTTAAGGACAAAGAAAATATCTGAAATAGGAAAACTCCAAATATAAAAATGGTTACCACTCCTATAACTCAATAGTAAAAAAAACTAATAACTCAATTAAAAAATGGCCTAAGGACTTGCACAGATATTTATCCAAAAAAGACATAGAGATGACCAGCCGATATATGAAATAATATTCAACGTCACTAATCAGGGAAATGCAAATCAAAACCACAATGAGATATCACCTCTACCTGTCAGGATGGCTATTATCAAAAATATCACACTGTAAATCAACTATACTTCAATTAAAAAAAAATCCAGCTTATAAACTGTTCAAAAAAAATCTGAAGACGTGTTGGTAAGAACGTGGAGAAACTGGAACGCTTGCACACCGTTGGTGGGGATGGGAAATGTCGCAGACACTGTAGAAACAGTATGGATGCTTCTCAAAAAAATTAAAATTAGAACTACCATATATGATCTAAAAATCCCACTTCTGGGTATTTATGCAAAAGAATTGAGATCAGCATCTCAAAGAGATACTAACATTCCAACGTTCACTGCAGCACTATTCATCATAGCCAAGGTATGGAAACAATCTAAATGTCTATTGACAGATGAATGGATTAACAAAATGTGGTGTATACATACAGTGAAATACTACTATTCAACCTGGAAAAGGAAAGACATTCTGCAGTTTGGGACTTGGATGAACCTTGAGGCCATTATGCTAAGTGAAATAAGCCAGTGACAGAAAAAGACAAGTACTGCATGACTCCATTATATGAGGTATCTGAAATAGTCAAATTCATTGAATCAAAGAGCACAATGGTGACTGCCAATGGCCAGGCAGCAGGGAATGGGGAATTATTAATTAACGGGCATAAAGTTTCAGATAAGCACAATGAATAAGCTCTAGATCTGCAGTACAACGTCATACCTATAGTCAACAATAATGTACTGTACACTTAAAAATTTAAGAGGGTAGATCTCATTTTAGGTGTTCTTGCCACAGTAAAATAATTTGGTTTTTAAAAGGAAGAAATAGCTATAATAGGGAAAAAATTTTTTTCTATGATCTCAGAAATTTCTATATTTAACCTCTTTTGATGTTCTACCCACAATGTTGAGTAGTTCAGACAACCCCCTTTTTCATTATATATAGTTTTAATACTCTGAGAAACAAAGGTGCTAGACTCTTTTTAAAAAATTAAAAAGGATATTAATTTAATGACAGTTATGTAAGTCTCCATAAAGACAAGATACACACAAAGCACTTTCAAAAAGCAAACTCAAAGAGCACTACTTACTGGCTCTACCAATAAAAAAGGAATTACTGTAATAGTTTTGCTTTCTTCTTGAGGGATGATTAAAAAATAACAAGACCAATATTACTACCTACATATTCTATAGGCTACTTTATAAACTTAACTCTTCGCTAGATGTGAGCAATGTGCCTCTTGCTCACTGAAAAGGCTAGTGTATTTCAGAAATGTAAACACTTATCATTTGAAAGTGGCAGTCGATGAAAAATGCTGATACCGGCAACATAAACAATTCAGAAGGACTCTCTTTAAAGGAAGTCTGCTTTCAGGCTGGGGTACTCACAGGAAGGGTCTGAGACTGCAGTGTGAGATGATTTTCTTGAACTCCGGGAGGAAGCAGAAGGAGTTGGGCTGTGATCAAACCTTTCCAATGCTTCCTTGAGACTGACTGTATTTATACGATTATCAGACCCAGAATCTTGGCTCTAAGGAGACAAGAGTAAAATAAATGTTTTCTTGTGGTTCAGTTCAGAGTTACCAAATTAGCAATACTGCTTGCTAATTCCTCCTCCCCCAAATCAGTTTTTACCCCATAACAAGGGAAGTGTACCTGTGTAATATTAGGTAAAGAAATGAAAAAAAAAAATTTTAATAGCCAGAAAGTTTTGGTTTCATTCTCTATTTAAAGAAACAACAGATGCAAAGGAATGAAGCTGGACTCTTACCTTATACCATATATAGAAGTTAACTCAAAGCGGATCAAAGATCTAAACGTTAAGAACTAAAACTATAAAACTTTTAGGAAAAAAAAAGGGAAAAGCTTTATAACATTCGATTGGGCAATGATTTCTTGGATATGACACTAAAAGCACAGGCAACAGAAGTGTATCAAAGGACACTATAAACAAAGTGGAAAAGCACCATGGAATGGGAGACAACATTTGTAAGTCATTTATGTGATAAGGAATTAATACCCAGAATATATAAAGAGCTCCTACCACTCAACAGCAAACAAAAAAACCAAAAAACAAAACCCAAAAATACCTGCCACAAAAAATCCAGTTAAAAAATGGGCAAAAGTCTTGCAGAGACATTTCTCCAAAGAAGATATATAAGCAGCAAACACATGAAAAGATGCTTAATATCACTAATCATTAGGGAAATGCAAATCAAAACCAAGAAATACCACTTCAATCAAGATGGCTATTACAAAAAAAAACAGAAAATAACCAGTGTTGGTGAGGATATGAAGAAACTGGAACCCTTGTGCAGTGCTGACAAGAATGTATAAAATAAAACAGTGCAGCTACTATGGAAAACCGTAACAACAGCTCGTGAAAAAATTAAATATAGAATTACCATATGATCCAGAAATTTCATTTCTGGGTATATCCTCAAAAGAATTGAAAGCAGGTACTCAAACACATATTTGTACAGCCATGTTCATAGCAGCATTAATCACAATAGCCAAAAGATGGATGCAACTCAGGTGTCCATTGATGGATGAATGAATAAACATAATGTGGTGTATACATACAATGGAATATTATTCAGCCTTTAAAAGGAAATGCTGACACATGCTACAATATGGATGAACCTTGAGGACATTATGCCAAGTGAAATATGCCAGTCACATACAGACAAATACTGTATGATTCCACTTACATGAGGTACCTATAGGAATCAAATTCACAGAGTCAGAAGTAGATTGGTGGCTGCCAGGGGCTGGAGGGAGGAGGGAATGGGGAGTTACTGTTTAATGGGTATGGAGTTTCAGTTTGGAAAGATGAAAAGGTTTTGGTGATGGATGGTGGCGATGCTTGCACAACAGTGTGAATGTACTTAATACCACTCAACTATATACTTAAAATAGGTTAAGATGGTAAACTCTGTTACATATATTTCACCACATCAGAAAAAAGAAAAAGTGAAAAAAAAAAAAAACCCAACAGAATTAAGATGACACTTAAGTTTACAGACAAGGCACTAAAAGCATCTTTGGAACTCCGTGTTTGACTGCTCAAAATCTTCTTCACACCAACTCTGACCTTTCTCCAGAATTCAATATCCATATTGGTGATTCATCCAATATCCTGTCCTGGCCTCTCAGCTTTCTAGGAACTCCTCGTCTCCAAGAAACTTTTTCCTCTACTTTACCGCGTTCAATCTCTACTCCTTGTCATTACCAGATACTCTAGCACCTCTAAGAGCACAAATTAAAATCTAACTTTAAACCAGCCCTGTCCTACCTAGCCTTCCAGCTCACTTGTTCCTTTGGAGACAATTATAGTCAACCTAAAATGACCGCCAACCTAAAAAAGATACTCAAAACTAAGCAGAAACATTAAGTTTTCTAGTGGGCTCATCTTCCTACTCTTCACAATTACTCCATATCTTTCCCATTGTTCCTAAGCTTCTTTCTCCCTCTCTCAACTGATGGCTTTGTCTTATATCGATGAGAATACTTGCCACCACCAAATATGTAACTCTACCTATTAACATACCAGGTATATGAACATAACCTTCTTCTCTTCCCTCCTCATTATAATGGAGGGAAGTAGGTCCTTGTTGAATATCTATTTTATACATAGTAGTCTGCATATGTTAACCTCAGCATCCTAATTTACCCCTCCCATCCACCTTTCCCCCTTGATAACCACAAGTCCGTTCTCTGAGAGTCTGCTTCTGTTTTGTAAATAAGTTCATTTGTATCATTTTTTAGATTCCACATATGAGAGATATCATATTTGTCTTTGTCTGACTTACTTCATTCAGTATGATAATCTCTAGGTCCATCCATGTTGCTGTAAATGGCATTATTTAGTTATTTTTTATGGCTAATATTCCATTATGTATACATACCACATCTTCTTTATCCATTCTTCTGTTGATGGACATTTAGGTTGGTTCCATGTCCCGGCTATTGTAAGTAGCACTGCAATGAACATTGTGGTGCATGTATCTTTTCGAATTATGGTTTTCTCCATATACATGCTAAGGAGTGGGATTGGTGGATTATATGGTAATTCTACTTTTAGTTTTTTAAGGAACCTCCATACTGTTCTCCATAGTGGCTGTACCAGCTTACATTCCCACCAAAAGTGCAGGAGAGTTCCCTTTTCCCCATACTCACTCCAGCATTTATCGTTTGTAGACTTTTTGATGATGGCCATTCTGACCCATGTGAGGTGATACCTCACTGTAGTTTTGATTTGCATTTCTCTAATAAGTAGCGATGTTAAGCATCTTTTCATGTGCCTATTGGCCACCTGCATGTCTTCTCTGGAGCAATGTCTATTTAGATCTTCTGTCCATTTTTTTGGTTGAGCTGTTTGTTTGTTTTTTGGTATTGAGCTGCATGAGCTATTTGTATATTTTGGAGATTAATCCCTTGTTGGTTGCATCATTTGCGAATATTTTCTCCCATTCTGTGGGCTGCCTTTTCATTTTGTTTATGGTTTTGTTTGCTGTGCAAAAGCTTTTACGTTTAATTAGGTCCCATTTGTTTATTTTTATTTTCATTACTCTAGAAGGTGGATCCAAAGATATTGCTGTGATTGATGTCAAAGAGTGTTCTGCCTATGTTTTCCTCTAAGAGTCTTATGGTATCCAGTCTTACATTTATGTCTTTAATCCATTTTGAGTTTATTTTTGTGTGTGTTGTTAGAGAATGTTCTAATTTCATACTTTTACATGTGGCTGTCCAGTTTTCCCAGCACCCCTTACTGAAGAAACTGTCTTTTTATATTCTTGCCTTCTTTGTCATAGATTAATTAACCATAGGTGTGTGGGTTTATTTCTGGGCTTTCTATCCTGTTCCACTGATCTGTAAGTCTGTTTTTGTACCAGTACCTTACTGTTTTGATGACTGTAGCTTTATAGTATAGTCTGAAGCCAGGGAGACTGATTCTTCCACCTCCATTTTTCATCTCGAGATTGCTTTGGGGGCTTCTCTGGTGGCTCAGTGGTTAAGAATCTGCCTGCCAATGCAGGGGACATGGGTTCGAGCCCTGGTCCAGGAAGAGCCCACATGCCATGGAGCTACTAAGCCTGTGTGCCACAACTACTGAGCCTGCGCTCTAGAGCCTCCGAGCTACAACTACTGAGCCCGCACGCCACAACTACTGAAGCCTGAGCACCTAGAGACCGTGCTCCTCAACAAAAGAAGCCACCACAATGAGAAGCCTGCACACAGCAACGAAGAGTAGCCCCGCTCACTGCAACTAGAGAAAGCCAACGCACAGCAATGAAGACCTGATGCAGCCATAAATAAATAAATTAATTAATTAATTAATTAATTAATTTTTGGCTATTTGGGGTTTTTTGTGTTTCCATACAAATTTTAAGATATTTTGTTCTAGATCTGCAAAAAATGCCATTGGTAATTTGATAGGGATAGCATTGCAATCTGTAGATTGCCTTGGGTAGTACAGTCATTTTGACAATATCAATTCTTCCAATCCAAGAACATGGTATATCTTCCCATCCATTGGTGTCATCTTCAATTTCTTTCTTCAGCATCTTATAGTTTTCAGAGTACAGGTCTTTTGCCTCCTTAGGTAGGTCTATTTCTAGGTATTTTATTCTTTTTGATGCGATGGTAAATGGAATTGTTTCCTTAATTTATCTTTCTGGTCTTTTGTTGTTAGTGTATAGAAATGCAACAGATTTCCGTGTATTAATTTTGTATCCTGCAACTTTACCGAATTCATTGATGAGCTCTAGTAGTTTTCTGGGAGCATCTTTAGGATTTGCTATGTATAGAATCATGTCATTTGCAAACAGTGACAGTTTTACTTCTTCTTTTACAATTTGGATTCCTTTTATTTCTTTTTCTTCTCTGACTGCCGTGGCTAGGACTTCCAAAACTATGTTGAATAAAAGTGGTGAGAGTGGACATCCTTGTCTTGTTCCTGATCTTAGAGGAAATGCTTTCAGCTTTTCTCCTGCTGAGTATGATGTTAGATGTTGCCCTCACTGATTCTTAATTCCTAGGTTACCAACATTCACATATTCGACACCATGACTTCTCTATTCCTTGATGAAGACCTTGACATCCACTTGTCCTCAATCACTTATTCTTATAGTTAAACCCTAGACCTTGTCATAATCAATAAAAATAAGCATTCCATAACCTCAGTTTCAAACATCCTACGCTTTAACCACCTTTCCCCCTGTTTCTTCCTCATTCCCTTTAGTATCCCAACTCCAATAATCCTTCAGTGGAACCTAAAATACATCAATTCTACCACAGTTTCATAATCACTCTTGTCTTCTCTTCCCTCTTTGACCAGCTTAAAATGATGGTTAATCATCAGACACACCCTTGAGTGTATCATCAACTCCCTTGCCCGTATCTCCCTTCACCATACTCCCTTAGGAAAATACCAGTGCTGGTGAAACCCAATTATTAACCTATTCCACATCTGTTCCTGCACAGCTGAACATGGCTGAAGAAACACACATGCTAACCGTCGTTCTGTCTTTAAATAAATGACCAAGACCCTCAATGAGTCCTTAATCCTGCCTGCCAAACAGACTAAAATTCCCTTGTCCATTCACTTTCTCACTCTCCTAGAAAATCATTCAACACTTTTCCCTCTTTTCAAACCCCAAACTCCACTTCCTATTTCACTGTAGAGAAATGCCACAGCTCCACTACTATATCAACCTTCCTACCAGCATACATACTCACATATTCTACCCTTCTTCATGTTACTGTAATTCAGGGATCAGCACACTTTTCTGTAAGGGTCAGAGAGTCAATATTTTAGGCTTTGTGGGCCACACAGTCTCTGTCACAACAATTCAACCGTTGTAGTACAAAAGCAGCCATATGCAATATACGATTGAGTGTGGCTATGAAATCTGATGATATAATCTTTGTGTGTCACAAAACATTATTTTTTTTCAATCACTTAAAAACATGTAAAAACATATTTGTAGCTTGTGGGTGTTACAAACCAAGGCAGAGGGCCAGATCAAGCCGAACGGCCATAGTTTCCCGACTCCTTCTGTAGCTGAAATCATCTGCTCCTCTATCTAGCTAAGCCTAATCCATTCACTAGATCCCATCTTCTTTCACCTACTCAAGAACACTGCTCTAGCATTTCTACTGCTCTCTCTCCTATCACCAATTTTTCTCTCTCCTTCAGACCATTCTTGTCCATATACAAATATGCTATTTTTTCTCCCACCTTAAAAAGCAAAAGCTTCTTCTTAGCCCAGTGCTTCCTATTATTGCCGGATCTCTCTCCTCTTTGTAGTAAAACCCTTCCCTACTTACCATCTCTAATTCCCCTTGTCTCAGAAAACTCTCTTCTAAACCCACTCTAATCAAGCTTTCCCTCATATTACTATTCCACCTGGTCTGTTCTTACTGATCAATGAATACATGTTACTGAACTGAATGCTCAATTCTCAGTACTCATCTAATTTAACTTATTTCAGCAGAACCTGACAAAGCTGACTGTTCACTCCTCACTGACACGCTCACTTTCTTTTCTTGGCTTTTAGGACAACTTAGTTTCCTGGTATTATTCCTACTTCAGTGGATATTTCTCCTTGGTCTCCTGTGATTGGTTCTTCCTTGACCCCTTCACGTCTTAATGTTGAGTGCCCCAGTGCTTAGTGCCTGATCATCTTCTCTCTACACTCATTCCCCTGGTGATCATGTTTAGATTCCTGACTAAAACCATCCACACATGGACATTTCTGAAAAATATATCGCAAGTGGACCTCTTCCCTAAACTCAGGAGGATCATGGTGGTAACATTAATGTGGGGAGAAAGGAGACATAGTTGGAGTATATTTTGTAAGTAGGGCTAGCTGAATTTCCTAGGATTGGACATGGGCATTAGGGGAAAAAAAGAAGTAAAGAGAACAATCTCTATATGTATTACTTTGGTTTCTATGATAGTCCTTATTTCAAGGAACTCTAGATTTAAGCACTTTCCTCAGAAAATTTCTTTCACTAAAAACATGGTGGATTTTCCTCCACTGAGCAGACAGAGCCTCTTTGGAAAAATTCTTTCATATGGGACCCATGAGAGCATCAGCCATATTCTCAGCAGCTAGAGCGATGTCCAGTACTTCCTGGCACTCTTCTTTTTTTTTGTTTGTTTTTGTTTTTGCGGTACGCGGGCCTCTCACTGCTGTGGCCTCTCCCGTTGCGGAGCACAGGCTCCGGACGCGCAGGCTCAGCGGCCATGGCTCACGGGCCCAGCCGCTCCGCGGCATGTGGGATCTTCCCGGACCGGGGCACGAACCCGTGTCCCCTGCATCGGCAGGCGGACTCTCAACCACTGCGCCACCAGGGAAGCCCGGCACTCTTCTTTTTTAACTGAAGTATGGCTGATGCACAATATTGTTAGTTTCAGGTGTACAACATAGCGATTCAACATTTAAATATGAATATCATGGTAAGTCTGGTAGCCATCTGTCCCCATACAAAGCTATTAGTTTTATTAACCGTATTCCTATGTGACTTACTTATTTTACAACTGGAAGTCTGTACCTCTTAATCCCATTCACCTATTTTGCCCCAGCCCACACCCCCCACCCCGCCCCACTCTGGAAACCACCAGTTTGTTCTCTGTATCTATGGGTCTGTTTTGTTTGTTCATTTGTTTTGTTTTTTAAATTCTATGTATAAGTGAGATCAGTTGTCTTTCTCTGACTTATTTCACTTGGCATAATGCCCTCAAGATCCATCCATATTGCTGCAAATAGCAAGATTTCATTTTCTTACAGCTGCAAAGTATTCCACTGTATATATGTACCACATTTTTACTTAGGTTGCTTCTGTATCTTGGTTATTGTAATTAATCCTGCCATGAACATGGGTGCATAAATCTTTTCGACTGTTTTTGTTTTCTCCAGGTAAATACTCAGAAGTGAAACTGATAGGTCGTCCTGTTTTTAATTTTTTGAAGAACCTCCATACTGTTTTCCACAGTGGCTACACCAACTTACAATCTCACCAACAGTGCATGAAGGCTCTCTTTTCTGCACATCCTCGCCAACACTTGTTGTTTGTTCTCTTTTTGATAACAGCCATTTTGACAGGTAGGAGGTGATACCTTATTGTGGTTTTGATTTGCATTTCCCTGATGATTAGAAAGGTGTTGAGCATCTTTTCATGTGTCTGGTGGGAAAATGTCTATTCAGGTTGTCTGCCCATTTTTTAATTGGACTTCTTTTTTGTTACTGAGTCCTGTGAGTTCTCTGTATATTTCGGATATTAATCCCTTATTGGATGTATCATCTGCAAATATCTTCTCCCATTCGGTAGATTTCCTTTTCATTTCGTTGATGGTTTTCTTCACTGTGCATGGAAGGTACTTAATAAGGTTTGTTGAATGACTGAATGACATCCTCCCATTCTGTCCCCTGGCATGCTGCCTATTTTAACTCATTTTTTAATATACATTCTGGACCTTTTCGTTCCACTTATTTTTCTACAGGTCAAAAATACTTGTTGTAGGCAACTTCTGATACGGTTCATAATGATTCCTACCTTCAGGTATTCATAACCTTGCATAATCCCTCCCCTTTACTGTAGGCTGGATCTAGTGACTTACTTCTAATGAACAGAACAGACAAAAGTGATGGGATATCACTTCTGTGATTAAGTTACAAAAGACTGACTTTAATCTTGCTGGATTTTTCTCTCCCTAGATCTTCTTGCATACTTGTTCTGATAGAAAGGGCCACCTGGAAAGGAACTGAGGACTGCCTCTGGCCATCAGCCAGCAAGGCACCAAGGCCCTCAGTCTAACTGCCCATTAGGAACCCAATCCTTCCAACAACCACTAAGTGAGCTGGAAAACAGATTCTGCCTAGGTTGAACCTTGAGATGACTGTGGCCCCCAGTGACTCCTTGATTACAGACTTGTGAGAGACCCTGGGCTGAAACGTTGTGCCTCATGACCAGTTCTGAAGCAGAGGGCCCAACTAAACTGTGTCTGGATTCTTGACTCACAGAAACTGTCAGATAATATACGTGTGTTGTTTTACATCATTAAGTTCTGTTACACAGCAATAGGTAGCTAATATCCTACACTCCTACCCGATACAATGAAAAGAGAAACCAGAGTTCAACTTGCCAGGCATGAGTCTTTAAGCTCAGTTTTAATATTTTCAAAGTGGGGATATCACCTACTCAGATAAGGATGTCTGAGAAATAAATGACATTTTGTAAATTATATAAAAACCTAGCCAGAGCCTAGCACACTGTAACAAATGTTAGTTTAAATCTGAGATCATACATGTCTCTCATACAGTTATCACTAAATAGCAGCCCTTCAAACCTTTTTTAGAAGCACACAAGGTTGTAAGATATTAAATTTAATATAAAAATAAATAGTAAAGCATAGTTATAACCCTGTCACAAGTAAGGAAATATTTGTTGAGTCTTGTCTTTCACTGGGAAGAAATAAGAATAATTTAAAAAAACTGTAGGATAACATACTTTGTCAGCAGCTGTCTCCGGAAGAGACTCTTCAATGCCAAGTTCTCGTCGTCTTTCAGCCCTAACTTCTGCATAACTACAAATGGTAAAAAACAGAATTTCAGTGTTTGATCATTCATTTAAAATACTGCAGAGGTGCAACCATTCAGTGTTTGTTATGTGTCTTACTTGTTCATCACAAATTTTCTATGCACCACAAAAACCTAAAACATATACATACAGTGTATATCTTAGTTCAAATTCCATTTTTCTACATATCTCAAAAGTTTTATGTGCTACTGTAAATGATCCATAACCACACAGAACTTAAATTAAGAGGAATTAAACAAGGGAAGAGTATGCTTTATCTACTCCAGTTCTCCTTTTACATGACTGACTGTGGTACATAAAAGACAGTTACAACATCTGCTCTAAACCATAAAATTTATGTCAAGAATTATATATTTCTACATATCTGTACTGTATTTCTTTCTATATAATGCCTATAAGTAAATGTAATAATAAATTGAAATATATATCAAAAATGGTGAAAAAAATCACTTTGTACTTCATTAATAAGTTATACATAAAATTACATTCCAGAATCATTATGGATGTTTCTATATTCAGAAATTCTGTAAAAAGAATTATTACCTTACTACGGTGTGAGTACAAACAATGAACTCTGGTCTTGAATTCCACTGATGGTAAGTGATATAATAATGAGTTTGAAGCCAAATCCACTGTTGTCCTTTGGTCAGGAACCTATAGTAACATGATTTGCCTTTCCCGTATTGCATTACTAAGAAGAAAAGAAATATGTTTTGATTCATATTATTAGATTTTTAGCCAAAGGTATCACCCACATTTATATCTATATATATATAATTCTTCTTCTGGCTTTTCAATAACATATAGTACATCAATTATAAGAAAATGCTATTCTGTAGAGACAGCAATTAGCATATCTTCCACAGTGCCCAATTTACAGCCAGTTATTGCTGGTCTTAGATACTTTTCACATACAATAAATTTCCAAATACTCAAGAATAAATTATTCACATACTGACTTTCTCCTGCTAAGACATACTGAGGGCAACAGCAGTAAGTAATCACACCTGGGCTCCACCCACCCTCCCGGCCCCCACAAGTACAGCATCTTTGAGGCATTTAATTCTAAACCTTAACTAACCAAAATCAGAAAAAGTTAATTATTTAAAGTAACTGAACATACAGTATTTCCCAAAACATTCTCTGTAGATTTTAAGTTCGGAAGCCTTTTAATGATATTAAGCAACAAATGGGTTTTGCGGTTAAATTAACTTGGGAAAATTTGTTAAACAGGTCTTCTCAAAGCCTTGAGTATGCTAATATATGTCAAGATTCTGGTGGTGGGGAGATGGGGATGGATTATAAGCTGTTACCTAGTTTTCCTTGACCATACAATTCATTTTTAATAGACTGGCATTCATGCAACAAACCTTATGAAATGCTGGACAGGAATCACTTGCTCTCTCTATTAATGAGGAAACCAAGTTCTACATACTTCAAACTGCTTGTCCAAAATTACCCAGCTAGCTAATAGAGGTGTCAGATATTTTTTAATACATCATGGAGCTTAGTGCCCATTATCACTTGAAGTGAGGAATGTTTCTTTTGTGAAGTGACTTTAGTCTGAAAATCTTCCATATAGCTGATGATATTATATAACATGCTTTATTTTCATAGAGAGAGGTTTATGAGATCGGCCTAAGACATTATGAAAGTATCTTAAATATCTAATTTAGAGGACACTCAAGAGGGAAGGATTTGGGGAGGAGGATCAGAGAAGCAAATAAAACCTATTAAAAACAAACTTCTGAAACAAGGAATGAATAGCACGTGGTAAAGGGGTAGGGCTAGACTCTAATCCTGTCTCTGCCACCAATGAGTTATGGGCTTGTAAGTAAATTAGTTAGCCTTTCTGCGTCTCAGTTTACTCGTGGAGATAATAGTAGTATCTACTTTCTACAACTGTGATGATGAAAAATAGAGAATAATGTACGTAAATTGTTTAGAACAGGGCAAAAAATGCGATGATAATGTTCCTTCTGCTAATATAACAATGGCAGGTAACATTAATGAAGCACTCACTATGAGTTTTCTAAAAGAGATTCTTTAAATGTGTCCCTACCTCCTGGGCCTGGATATCAAAATTTATGAAATAGTGTTCTAATATTTTGACATACTATTACAATTTTCAAACAAATCTACTTCTCTTACTCTAGATGTAGAGCTTATATACTTCAAAACAAGGTTTATTAGATGCCATATTATAAAACTGTACTTACTACTACAGACTGAAATATGTAGAATGGGAAGAAGTTTAATTTAGACTTGATCTAGGATTCCTAATGGAATTAGTTATATATACAAAGAAAAAATTTCCAATATATTTCAAAAATACAAAAATGGTTCTGAGTTGGTATTTCACCACCTTCTATTAATATGATAGTTATTTACAGATTAAAAAGTTATTATCACCAGAAATATTAAAATCTACTTACAGTGCTCATGACATTTTGCCAAATTTTCTAGGTCATCCACATGATAGTAATCATAGCCTGATGTTCCCAGAACTTCAAATGGCAAATATCCTATTATGGGTGGTGCCCTAAATTACATATAAAACAACCAATATTATGAATTTTTCCATAATAAAAAATACTCAACTAGAAATCAATTTTGGGAGGAACCTTTATTTTTTAAATAATGGATAATGAGTTTGAGTGCCCTGATGAGAAAAAGTTTGTCCTTGAAATCCATTAATTTCAAGAATTGTAATACGATTATTATCTTTTTATGGAATTGTAAAATGGGAGTTACCTGTGATCTAGAAATAGAAACTTCCATTCTAAACTATGTCTAGATGTAAACTCTTCATTAGGTTCTTCAACAGTGCACATTTCCTACAAATAAATTAATAATTAAAATTTAGAAATACTTTTCAGTGTCCTTAGCACAGTCCCAAACATTGTTAGCTGTAAAAGTAATTCTTAGCTAACTTTTCCCTAAACATTTTTTTAATACATTTTTATTTTCTAGTACCAAGGAATATGGCAATAAATAGATGCAGGCTTCTGGAGGAGTACTTCCCCACTCGACACATTTCTCTTTTCACTCACATGCCTAAAAACCCGAATTCTGAATTCTGATCTCTCTCCTGAATTAGAGTTCTGTATTTCTGCCTGGATGTTCCTGCACATCACAAACTCAACGTGTCCTAAAATAAACTAACTGCTTTACTCCTCATACCCAGTTACACAATGTTCCATCTCATTAACAGAGGCATACCTGTGTTATGCCATTAAGTCTAGAAATCTGAGAGTCACAATACACTCATTTTCACCATTCACCATCTAAATGGCCACTATTAAATCCTTTCAATTTCACCTTCTAAGTTTTTAAGAAATCTGTTTGATCCCATCCAGCTTCAGCGTCTTAGTTTAGACTCTAGAACCTTGCCATCATTGGCTCACACTATTGCCAAAGTGTCTCCCCAAACAAGTCTCCCTGTCCTTCAACTCATCTTCTATTCTGGCCACAATTACCTTATAAATACTCAAATATGATTGTATAACTTCCCTGCTTAAAAACCTTAATGGTTGCTCATTCCATCAGGATAAAATCTACACTCTTCAGCAAGGAGGAACAAACAACAAAGAAAGAAGCACATTTCATTGCCGGCATCTGCTTACTTTTCTAACATCATCTCTCACCATCCCTATCCACTCCTCCACACACAGTAACCCTAGACTCTAGTCATACTCAACAATGTATTCCAACCTGCCTCTGTGTCCTTGAATAACCTTCTGTAGCACAATGTAGTGATTAAGAGTTTGGGCTTTGAGAGAAAAAGAATTAGAACCAATCTCAGTTCTACTGCTTAATAGCTGTGACTTTGGGCAAGTAATTTAACTTCCCTAAGGCCACAGTTTCCTTACATATAAAATGGTGGTCATACCAGCATTTTTAAGAATTAAATAACTCATGTAAAGTATACAGCATGTGGTAAGCACTCAATAAACATTTTAGCCACTGCTATTAAGATCAAAACAAGCAGAGCGAGACTGGTTCAAGATCCTCTAACTGCTAATTCGGTACTTTGTCCTATAATATGGTGTTTCCCTAAATTTAAAATCTTAGCCTGGCTTATTTCCAGCCACTTTCCAGTGATTGAAGTCTTTGATTTTCCCACTTCCCTACTAATCATCTGCTTCCTGGGCCCAGGATATAAAAATAAATTATTTAACTGAATTTCAAAACTGAAGAGGTACATGAAAGGCAGTAAAAAGCAACTTGTGCATTTCAAAAGAAAATTTCAGAACCAATCTTTTAAATTTACCTAGATTTTTGGCTTTTCCCCTTTACTGTAGTTGTGAACCATACAAAAAAAGCATATTAAAATTTTGCACAAAAGCAGGACAACGGTGATACATAACCACTGGTTAACTACAAAGGGTATACATTTAAAACTTAGTTACATAATTTAATGAGTGCCTTGATAACTCATTATTTGCTTCAAAAATATCATGATCATGTATGTTTAATGTCTCATGGCCATTACCACTTCAATGTTTACAGGAAGTATCTGGAAACAACAAAAAAATTACACAGACAATTCTCATAATATAAAGTGAAACCCCTTTGTGAAATAAAATTAGAAACATACCTTGATGAACTGAGGTGTAGCTAATCTGACAGTAGCTACAAAACAAACTCTATCTTCATAAGAAGGCTTGTGTGTGCGTTGTATTGTTCCTTCAAAACCATTGTGTGCTGAAGTGGATACTAAAACAATAAGGAAATAAGTTATCAACAGTTACTCCAGTAAAATCTAGTTTTTACTGATATTCAAACATCTGTCCTTAAGAGATTAAAAGAATACCAAGTGAAATTACATTGCAAAAGAAGCATTTTAACTTACCACTGTTTAAAGATTTGAAATTTCCTATAAATTTCACATATTCATAAGTAGATGGCTCCTTTGGGTCTATTGTTCCTCGAAGCATATGACAACAAAATTCTAACTGATTTTTTGCTGAAATAAGAGAAAAAATATGACATATTTGTGACTTATCATAATGAATGATATATCACACAAAGTAAGATTATAACAGTTGTATAAGTCTACAATCATTATTTCCTCCAACAGAGGTCCTCAATGACATTTTGTTTAGTCCATAAAAGCAGTTTCTTTAGATGATCTCACCTTGTCCTTAATAAAGAAAACAGATCTTCTGATACAAGCCACTCCATGTTCCTCCATTTTTATTTGTCCTTCCTTCTCATCCTTCACTCTAATTTCAAAGAAAGGTTTTGCTTCCTATTCCAAAGTTAATACTTCTATGTCTACCTTGAACAGTCTTTCCTCTCTTCCTTCTCCAGGACCAGGGCCACACCACGGTATTCATTCCTTTAACATCCACACATGTTCTTCTTTGGTTCCTTACTTTCTACTTTTAAATTTGTTCAGGTCTTTCCATCGCAAACATATAGAGTTTTCCATGCTACTCTTTTTAGTAACACAGATCTCCTTCCTTTTCATTATGTGCTCTAGTTTCCATATGTTTACCTCCCTTAACTTTATGCATTGTGGCTTTTGCCCTCACACCTCTATAGAAACTCCTCTTCTAAAAATCACCCACGTCTGTATTAAGCTCAATGGTCTTTCCTCACTGTTTCTACCTCTTCTTAAAATTCACATGTTTTCATTCCCATAGTATGAAACTTACCTTCCTACCTTACTATTTCTATCTCTTCTGCTAATCAGTCTCCAAACTATGGGCATCACAAAAGTTCTTTTAACCACTGCACCACCAGGGAAGCCCAAAAAGTTCTTTTGATTGTAATCTATTATCCTTTACAAACTTACCAGCATTGACAAAATTATTTACTCCTAAATCTCTCTCCCCAACTCTAACGTTTTATATAAGACCAAGTCTCATATCACTATTTGATTTCAGAACATCTCTACCTGATTGTCCCATCAGTAAGTGAAACTCAAAATATTTGAAAGTGAATTTATCCCCCTTTCTTCCTAAGCCAGCTGCCCTTCCCCTTCGTCCTATATGATTTCTAACTGCTTAGTTAGAAATCATATCAATTTGGTCTCTTCTCATCCTATCACCAATTCCCAAACTAATCTGTCATAGGATGTGCTGTTCATTTCACCAAGGAAGCTCTCATGAGTTATTTTTTCCAAATGAGCATCCAGTACCACCAACTTAGTACAGATGTAAATTACCCTGTAGCTAGGTAACTGCAAAAATGGATTCTCCATGCCTCCACACTCTTCCCACTCAGATTCACCCTTGCCTATTACTCTAAGACTAACATCACTTTCATTATTATTATTTCAGCACTCAAGGACTAATAACACCTCTCTTCACTCACAGCATCAAACACATACTCTTCTGTTATTATCATGAATGGGTTTATCATCAAACTCAACAGGTTCAAACTCTAACTACTCTCTTCCTAAAATCTTCCCCACGGATGATCCCTAGCTATTTGGACACCTGTGCCTAACACCAAGTCCTACTGAGTTTATCCACTCAACAATCGAATGCGTGCTTTCCTCTCCATCCTTACTTCTACTGCTATCCTTTTAATCTCCATTCTGGTTATTTTTCAAAATTTTCCACCTGAGAGATTTCCTTTTCAGACCACAAAACCACCCAAATCCCCTTGCACTGGCTTCTCACTACGTTAAAAAATAAAAACCAAACTGTTTAGGATGAAACATTAGGCCCTATTTCCTTCTCTAGACACAAATCACATCACCTGTACTACCTCACCTTCATTATGGCCCAAATGGCATATTTACAGAATCCTGAATTTTCCAAGCAATTTACCCTCTGTTTTACATCTCGTTTACTCCTTTGACATGAAACATCTTTTTCATGTACAAAAAAAGAAATAACTTTTTTTGTATATCAGTTCTTTAAGCAGGAGGTCTGAAAGTCATTTAATTAAGGCTTTTCTCTATTAAAAAGTATTCCTGGGGAGGGCTTCCCTGGTGGCGCAGTGGTTGAGAGTCTGCCTGCCGATGCAGGGGACACGGGTTTGTGCCCCGGTCTGGGAAGATCCCACATGCCGCGAAGCAGCTGGGCCCGTGAGCCATGGCCGCTGAGCCTGTGCGTCCAGAGCCTGTGCTCCACAACGGAAGAGGCCACAACAGTGAGAGGCCCGTGTACCGCAAAAAAAAAAAAAAAAGTATTCTTGGGGACTTCCCTGGTGGCACAGTGGTTAAGAATCCACCTGCCAATGCAGGGGGCACGGGTTCAAGCCCTGGTCTGGGAAGATCCCACATGCCTTGGAGCAACTAAGCCCATGTGCCACAACTACTGAGCCTCTGCTCTAGTGCCCACGAGCCACAACTACTGAGCCCACGTGCCACAACTACTGAGCCCGCGCCCTAGAGCCCGTGTTCCGCAACAAGATAAGCCACCACAACGAGAAGCCTGCACACTGCAACGAAGGGTAGCCCCCCGCTCACCACAACTACAGGAAGCCTGTGAGCAGCAACAAAGACCCAACGCAGCCAAAAATAAATTAATTAATTTTTTTTAAAAAAAGTATTCTTGCCTGATCTTGGAAACGGAAGCCTAAGGTCTGTATTTCTGCCAAAGGCTTTCGTTCAGTTCTCCAGACAATGTTGCCCTTGTGAAGGTCTCTAAAGCAGACTCCTCTTTTGTCCACCTCTTGCCATGGCCCAGGGTTCCATCTTTCTAATTTTTCTCTCCTTACTCTATATATTTACCTCAAGCAACATCATTCAATCCATGACTTCAAATACCACTTACAGGCCTATAACTGGCCTCTACGTCATTATATCCAACCCAAATCTTTCTCCTAGGTGAAAGACTAGTCTCTTGGTCAATGTCATAGGAACTTGATTTTTAAACAATTATAAATAGGCTTCAAATGGATTCTCCTGGTCTCCAGTTTTTCATCTTCTCAACTCCTTCTGACAGGCTATCTTATCAAAGATGTATGTTCACACATACTTACACGTGTGTGTGTGTGTCTGTGTGTGTATGTGTATCTCAATTCTTGAACGGTTAGTGTTCTACAGAATCTGAAGATTCAAAATATAAAGAACCTTTAAAATGATTCACGTCAGTATTACTGGAAAAGTCAAAACTTAAAAATCATGGAAAAAGTAGCTAAAGAAGACATCTAATCACTAATGGCCAAATGTAGTGCTGTAATGATTTCAGATTTTACACAAGATAATTTATACAAGAAAATGAGGTATTCTGGTCAAGTTAATTTGTCCAGTGAATCTAGGAGAAAAGTCAGATTATACCATGGTATTTTACACTTATTAAAGGCAGGGACTATTTTTCCCTATTCTTGGCACTTTTATGGTATAGCACACAAATGTCTGGCACACTAGACATATCCAATAAATTACTGTTTAATTAATAAAGCAATTTCCTTTATTAAATCATTTTTTAAAATATAGACGTCTTGCCCCATAGTTTCAGTGTTCAATTGGTTAGTGATGCTGAAAATGAGCTGTTTCATTTTCTCTCATTAAACACAGTAAGATTTTATATAAAAATTAAAAAGAATATACTGCAAGTTCCATTTTTGTGTAAAATACAGTTTTATGGCATACTGTAACAAAAAGATGAGGTTTCAATGTATTCTGGAAGAGTTCAGACTTCTAATATGGTCGTAATTCCACCATATGTTAGTATTTAAAAAGGATCTAATAGGGTATTTGGAACGATGCCACGTGTTAATTTGGTTAAACATACCTGGGTTTGTCACAAAATTACAAAAGTAAAGGATAACGCAACCAAATCTGTTTAACTTTTTGTTTAAGAACTACTACTTACATTTTAAATATTCAGGGGTTAATGAATCACTTTCCAGCAGATGCGTAGAGAGTATTTTATAAACTTCTGAATGTTCCCCCTCTGGGATAAAATTAAATATACTTTGATCCACAAGATCTGACTGAAAAAGAAAATTTTAAAAGTTAAATAATTATAGTGATTCAAGAGACATTTATTTTAAAAGTACATAATCACTCTAAATACATCAGATGAGCATATGGTTAACGTTTAATTATCTGTGAAAACTGACAAATGTCACGTTACAGAGCACAACTCAAAAAACAAGACTGAGAAGGTGAACGAGGTTAACATGACTTCATTGCCTCTGAGACTAGTGTCATCAAATTCATGATCAATATGACCTTTGGAAGTCCAATAAGTTATTTGCAAAGGTGAGTTTCAAATTTGAACATGTAAAATATAACAGGACTAAGAAAGTTGATTAGAAGAATCTTAGGCTACCAGATGTAGCCTTACACGTCCCAAACTCTGGTAAGTTATGGTGGTGTACACTACAATAAAGGACCACAGGAGTGGCCACAGGCTACATGAAGAGGAGACTTGACTTTAGTGTCATTTCATTTGTCCAATGTGTCCTTTCTTTTTTATTTCATCTTTTCCAGCCATCTATCCTGTATCCCATTGTCAAAAAGCCATGCTTTAAGATAACCACCCTCTTCCCCAAAAAAGGCAAGCTATGTGCTGAGCATTATAATCCTTGCTAAAATACAGCTTTAATCAACAGTAATTTGACAAGCAACAGGTAGCCTACAATGTGCCATGGCTGTGGGATCAGAAGTGAATAGGACAGTGCCCATCCGTAAGAACCATCGACAACAAAACTTTAGTGACTTCACATTTCCTGCCAAATCCCATGCAGTCTACCTGGCTTCTCTACATTTTCAAACTGCCCTGTGGAATCCTGGGGTTACTGAAGTGGTATCTCCAAGACTATGGAGGGCAAGGGAAGTGAAAAGGAGTTGTGAAAGCGGGCTAAGGGTTCCACTAAGAAATTTCACTTTTATTTTGTATTTCAAACACTGTAAAGATTGTTAAAAACAAAACAAACTTCAAACAGTAACAAAAAACAGCCACTGGGGATGGTAAGAGGTTGGAAAAGGGGTGTTTACCACTCTTGTACAAGCCATACATTTACACTCTTCCTTCTGTATCTTCTCTAGCCTTCAAGGTCCACCTCATGAAGTGGAGTACCTTTCCCCTCTCTCACCACATGTTTGTACCCTTCCATCTTGCAAACACCAGTTCAAATTATTTCCTTCAATAATATGTCTCTTAACTGCATAATCCAAAGTAAAAATAATAAAGTTCCTTTAGTAATTACTACTCATATCCTTCATTTCCCATCAAAAATATTTAATTATATTTTAATCTCTATGTCCTACCGCTCTGTGGGTGAATTAAAGGGCCCTATCTCTTACACCTTTATCTCCTATCCTTCAAATCAAGACACAATAACACTGAGCTTTGCACATATCGGTTATTAGTGCAGTAAATTATTTTGAATTAAGGAGTTACTTGATAAGCCTTAAGGGGTAACCACACCAAAAATATATCTGCATTTTAACAAGGAATTTTTCTGAATGTCTGAAAAGTCTCTAGAACAGAAGGAATAAACAAAAAATTAAGGCATGAACAACAAAAAAGGCTAGAAAATTGCCTTTTATTCATAAAATAAAGTATTAAAATATAGGCATAGACATTAATATAAAAAATAGTCTTGATAGAAAAATAAGATACCTATTTGCAGAACCAAAACTCATTTTGGAGATGATTAGTTTCCTACAATTATTTACTTTTACTGACATTTCTTCCACTATTTCAGTAAATTATGATCTAACCTTTGTCACCCTTGCTTTTTTATCTATAAATCTATAGGCTGTCTCATATGCATAGAGAAAATATATGATTATCTAGTATACAGAGTGGTGTAATCACAAGCACTACTTCTCCACCATTCTGCTTCCCCAGACACTTGATAAACTGAAGTATCAGACTTAGTAGGCAACTAACTGATGTGTGATTTTCCATTAACCATTACACTTCCAATCTCTAAATGAAGTTGATCATACTTGATGTTGCCATACCATCCACTCAGTTCCCAAGCACAGTTCAAAGGAAAGAGAAGGAAGTGACAGCTATCTGGATCCTTCTGTGTCCCTCAATTATTTTCATGAAGAAGAAATGTAAATCCTGCTGATTGCCATATGATATAAATCAATAGGCTGTTTTCTTTACATTAGGTCAATGCAACTGTTCGGTGGAAATTAACAACTCTCATCAATTATCTTTTCCTCAGCGAGAAAACTGACAAATACCTGCTACAGAGAGTAGCTGCTCAAAAGGGACTGAAAGCTCCTCCAAAAAAATGTCAGGTATATGTTGGATATAACATATTTTTAAACAACTATGCTCCTTATGTACAGGCGTAAGGAACGGAGATTCTGGCGCAATCAAGTAAGCTTTATTTGCTTATTTCAAATATTTGTTTTCTTATTAAAAGTATTTACTCACCAATAATCATATAACTATTGAAAAAAATTCTAAATTGTTATTTCTGCATACTGCATTTACACCAAAGATGGTACTGGCTTTCTTAGCACATTCTTGTGTTTATAATTCAAAATTACCAAGTTAAGAAGAGTAGAAAATGAAATGCTCATACAGTATCTTAATAGTGGCACTTTTAGTCCTGGACCCTGTTAGGCTGTAACATGGTGAATCTTCCTTCCTATATTACATGGTAACAAATTTAATATACTCTCTTCTCAGGAACACATTTAAGCAAGTATGAGGAAAACAATCTTAAACTGTAAAATTTTACAAACTTTAAGTTCCTGGTAAAGAGACCCAACTTTATGTCTTGGCACTTCCACTAAATTGTACAATTAAGTCCAATTTCTCTGGGTTTCATGTATGCTTCTAACAAACATAAAGGGGCTGGGCTAAGGATGTCTAAAATCCCTTCTGGCATGGAGGTGGTATGACCCCATAATTTTGTTGTAGAAAGCCCCACCAGGAAAAAAAAAATTCATAAATTTCCTTTTCTGATTATTAGCTACAAATAGGTTAAAATGTACCTAAATTAATTTCATAAGTATGACATGACAAAGTTAAAAAATTTTTTGCAGGACCTATAGAATCAGTCTTGCAATTTTACAGTCAAATTTAAATTAAAAAATGTTGTTACACTGACCACTGATTAAGATGGCAAATTTTAATTTCTCAACAGAACTGAATTATAAACACTAAAGTCTGTATTTAGAGATTTGCTAATGTTTCTCCCCCTCTGGGCAAGAGCCAAAATTCTGTTTTAGACAAAAAGGTATGCATGTTCAAATACAAAGAAAGGCACACCATTGTTTTAAACCTTTTGTTTAGCATCTGTTACAGTTTAATTATTAATAGCAAGCCAAAACGGAAAATCACATACTTTTTTCCTTACTGTGTTTGATCCTAAACAAGTATTACTTCATTTTCTCAAAACACACTTGTGTTTTTGTTTTCAAACCTTCAAATAACATACAACATTGTCAGTGATGTGAAGGAAAGTATCCACCGTAACTGGAGAGCGGTAAAAAAAAAAACACAAAAACTGTTTTAATAAAGGCTACATATTAACTCCGCATGGAATGAAATGGGTCTGCTGGATCAGCAGCGACCTCCTCTGCCCAAACGTTCACCTGCTACATGCTTTGGCTGACAAGACAATCAAAAAGATCCAGAAGATGTTACTAACAGAGGAAACTGGGAAGGGGACATATGGGAACTCTCTGTACTATCTTCTCGATTTTTCTATAAATCTACAAATAGTTCTAAAATTAAAAGTTTTAAAAAAAAATCCAGGAGGGAATGGTGATGAGGTTTCTCACTGAGGGGAGAATGTTAATGATCAAACACTTGGATCCCAACTAGATCTGTGGTAGACATGTTGTTATTTCAAAATGCAATTAAATATTCCCTCACTAAAGATCCAACACCAGTGTGCCATTAGGAAGGAGTTTTTAAAACATCTACATCAAATAATCTACTCACTTTCTTATACTCAATCAATAATTCGTAAGTGCCTCTCTGAGAAATGAGCCAGCACACGTGGATACAGAGATGAAGTCCCTGCACTTGGGAAGCTTACATCTACCATTATTATCAAAATAAACAGAAAATTACAATTCACTGTAAGTGTCACGGTGGCAGTACGTATAAGGTAACGTGAGAACACAGAGAAAAGGAATCTAATTCTCAATGAAGTCCAGGGAAAGTGTCCAAGAAGCAGGCTTTTAAAAAGTCTGACCACATTGCAAATTATACCCTGACTATGACTAAATTAAAGATTATATAGTTTCTATAAATACATAACCGAAAGAAAATCCAATAAAAATGTCTGTGGTTTAAAAGCATATAATTATACCTTTATTCAAGTTACTTAACTTTATTTTTTTAATTAAAGTGTAGTTGATTTATAGTATTATTAGTTTCAGATGCACAATAGAGGGATTCAATTTTTTTTATAGATTACACTCCAAAGTTACTACAAAAGTGTTTACAAGGTTATTACAAAAGTTATTTATACTTTAAAGTTATTAAAAAATAATGGCTATATTTCCCTGTGCTGTACAATATATTCTTGTTGCTTATCTATTTTATACGTAGTAGGGGTAATCCCATACCTTATCTCGTCCCTCCCCCCATCTTTCTCACCACGGGTAACCACCAGTTTGTTTTCTTTATCTGTGAGCCTGCTTCTGTTTTGTTATATACATTCTTTCGTTTTATTTATTAGAGCCCACTATTCAATCTTACCTTAGTCATATCTCAATCCTATCGAGGATTTCTTTCCCTGGCTTTTTTCACTACGTAAATATATATTTTTTAAATTAATTAATTAATTTATGGCTGTGTTGGGTCTTTGTTTCTGTGCGAGGGCTTTCTCTAGTTGTGGCAAGCGGGGGCCACTCTTCATCGCGGTGTGCGGGCCTCTCACTATCGCAGCCTCTCTTATTGTGGAGCACAGGCTCCAGACGCGCAGGCTCAGTAATTGTGGCTCACGGGCCCAGTTGCTCCGCGGCATGTGGGATCTTTCCAGACAAGGGCTCGAACCCGTGTCCCCTGCATCGGCAGGTAGATTCTCAACCACTGCGCCAACAGGGAAGCCCCGTAAATATTCTTTTAAAAAGAGTCCTCCAGAAAATTCTGTCCTTTTCTCTGCCCATAGTAGTTTACTTACATGTTGCTATAATCTCACTGTTTATTCCCAAACAATTTTTAGATGTTGGGCTAATCACCTATTGTTTGAGCTTACTTGTAAAGAAAGCCCCTAGAGAAGCAGTAAAGCCAAGTCATTTTCTGTGTGACCCAAAGAAATTAGCAAATTACTTACTGCCTGACTTTCAGAAACAAAGTACCCTTTTAGAATCTGGCCTTTTAAGTATAGAGTCCATTCTCTTTATAAAGTACAAAGTAGCAGAGTAATCAGAGGGAAGGAGATACTGCTTTTCAACATCTCTTGAAAGAGATCCTTATAGAACAGTTGACTCTGCACTGTTATACATTTTCAAGAGATGGGCATTTTAAGAGTAATTTATAAGTAACTTCAAAATATTTACACCACAAGCCCCACTGTAAGCAGATAAGTTAGGGGGCCCCTGGAGAAAGAGAACCAGAAATAGCTTTCTTGACATAAGAGAAGCCATTTTGTAATCTAAGCCTGGCCACAATGCTTGCCCTGATCTCAGTATTTAATGATCTGAAGGGAACAAAGGAATGCAGGGAGAGAGAAAAGGCAGGCAAACAATAGTGAAGGGATAAAGCAGAGTCCTAGTTCCTTCTCAAAGGATATACATAATGATACATCTGAGCTCTGTAGGAACCAAGGCCCCCCACCCCAAGTGGAGGATATAATAATGATGCTGACCTTTTCTGACTTCAGCCAAGTAAAGCTGGGACTCTGTCAACCTTTGCCCCACTTCTATGCTGAATTCTCCTCTGCTAAAGCCCCTTCCTGAATATGCATGTGCCCTTAGCTTAAAACTTCCCCAATTTTGCTGTCTGGGGAGACACTACTTTGTGAAAGATCCCCCCCCCCCACCACCACCACGTGTTCTCCTTACTTGCTGCGAGTTATGATAAATCCTTCCTTCTCCCAGTCTTTGGCTTGGTTGGGTCTATTGGCTTGGCACCCACCAAGAGGCGAACCCAGTTTCTGGGTAACACCGTCTTAGATAAGAACATTACATATTCAATAAAAACTTCAAATTCATAAGAACTGTCAATGGTAGCAGAGCACCTAGCATAGTACCTGGCAGAGCAGATGTTCAATAAATACATGTTAAGTAAAACAGCAAATACATAATTCAGGTATTCACCATTCTAATCAAAATTATAATTCTTTTCGAATTATCTACTCTTTTGATATTAATAACAAATTGAATATGGCCATTAAAATATTATCAACTCAAGCCACAGAGCACAAAAGTTCTATATCTATTATTTTCAGTATGTTCTTATAAGTCATTCTTTTGAGAAAATTATTATTTAGCTGCAACAAATATCTCAGTAGAAATTTAGTTATTCTCAAGATAATTTCAGTGATTAAGCAACATCTTCACCACGCTGATTAAAAAGTTAACACTGAAAACTCAGCATGATAATAAAGAGGGCAAGGAGAATAGAGGTTAGGTAAAGTGGTAGTTGAATATTTAGTCACTATAGATTAATGACTGACCTGAGAAAATACAGACATACTAAAACAAGAGACATATTTAGAGGTCTCATCCCCGCTCCAACCGCTGTTCAGCACTGCTCTGAGGGGTCCACTTCTTAGTGCTTTAGAACGTTTAGAATAGGCATTAAATAAGAAGAAGATCACAGGATTTTTATACTTACTGGTAAATGTTCAAGTAATGAAGTTACACTCTCAGACACATATATTATGCTTCCATCTGTCATGATTGCTAAAAAAAAACCATCAAGAGCCTGAAATTAAACATAATGGTCAGTTAAATGAAAAGAAAAAAGTATTTCACAGGACAGAAATAAAAATCTAAGATAAATGACAAAGGACTTAACTGTGGAAATTTCCAGAGCACTGTCAAAATGCTAGCTTTTCCCTTTTACAATACCTTAGTATCTATCTTTGTGCATTTTAAAATGCTTCTGGAAAAAAAAAAATCACCCTATGGCCATTATTGGATGATTGGTTTCTAAAAGGTAGAAACAATGTTCTACCTTTATCATGTTATTATACAACAATGGCCTTATTTGAAGATGTTAATATCTCCGAAGCACATAGGCCACCAATAATATGTCTTCGGCACACAAAAGAACACATTACCACCTTCGGATATATTAACAGACAGATATTATGTACAGACTGAAGCACAGGGAGATACATGGGGAATAAAGTGAAAGGGAGTAAGCTGAAAAAGTAGGCTGAGGTCAGATCATGATAGGCCTTGAATACCAGGGCAAGACATATGGACTTTTTTCAAGAGTGGTCTGGAAGCAGTGTGTAAAATGGATTTAGAGGAAAAAGTGAATTAAGAGGAAAATCTCAGTGGCCTTCAGAATAGTTGGGGAAGTTAAGGAGAATCCAAATGAAATTATCAGCAGTTAAGAATAGAGAAGGACGGACTTAGGCAAGCATTAAGAAATGTGATGTTAGAGTTCAGGAGAGAAGTCAGCATAGGGGAACAATACTTAATAATAAAGCAATCCTGGGACTTCCCTGGTGGCGCAGTGGTTAAGAATCCGCCTGCCAATGCAGGGGACATGGGTTCGAGCCCTGGTCCGGGACGATCCCACATGCTGCGGAGCAACTAAGCCCGTGTGCTACAACTACTAAGCCTGCACTCTACAGCCCGCAAGCCACAACTACTGAGCCCACATGCCACAACTACTGAAGCCTGCGTGCCTAGAGCTCATGCTCTGCAACAAGAGAAGCCACCGCAATGAGAAGCACGCGTACCTCAATGAAGAGTAGTCCCCACTCGCCACAACTAGAGAAAGCCCATGCACAGCAACAAACACCCAACCCGACTCAGCCAAAAATTTTTTAAAATAAATTTATAAAATAGTAATAATAATAATGAAGCAATCCTGTATTCACATATCACAAAGTTTTTCATTTGAGAATCCTAGGCACCAAAGTTGCAGCTGAAGAAATGAGATCTGCAAAAGAGAGGAGAATGCCAAAGACAAATCCTTGGGGAATAATCTATTTATGGGAATGAGAAGGAGCAAAAGCACCAGATAAAATGACAAAGACAGAATACGCTGTTGTCAATGAAGTCAATGGAAGAAAGAATGGCAAAGTGAATGAGGAGGAAGAGGGATGGTTCAGTATAACATAGAATCAAATAAGACAAGGAATGAGAAAATGAGGACTGAATTTTGGTGACTTTTAAGAGTAATTTCAATAGGAAGGTGAGTCACACTACAGTGAGTTTAGAGATGGGTGGATGATCAGAAGTCTATTATAAACCACTCTTTCTTCCCTTCTAAAGTTCATGAAGGGACACATTTTGAGGCGACAAAGTATCAAGGGAAGTCATTTTTAAAAAAAGTAACTGAAATATATTTGCAGGCTGAAGGGAAAGAAGATGCAATAGAAAAGATGTTGAAGACATACAGCAGAAAAGATACACCGTGAGAGGAGTTCCTCTTCTCCTATCAAAATAGTTATCACAGGGCTTCCCTGGTGGCACAGTGGTTGGGAGTCCGCCTGCCGATGCAGGGGACACGGGTTCGTGCCCTGGTCCGGGGGGATCCCACATGCCGTAGAGCGGCTGGGCCTGTGAGCCATGGCCACTGGGCCTGTGCGTCCGGAGCCTGTGCTCCGCAGCAGGAGAGGCCACAGCAGTGAGAGACCCGCCTACCGCAAAAAAAAAAAAAAAAAAAAAATAGTTATCACACTAAATTTGAATTTCTTGTTTTAGGGTTCTCTCAAAAGATACAATCTCTAGTGAGAATTATGTATAACTCCTCCAATACTGTATCTGCAGCACTAGCATATGTGTGGCCCGTGGCAACTAAAAAATAACCCGTATGTAATTTATGGATCTGAGAGTTAAAGTAACCTCCCTCCAAGTAACTGCTGAGGTACGTGTTGGAAGTAGGGAAAAAGGCATCCCCCACCTCCTCTTCTATTGAGGGAGATGTTTGGATATCAGAAAGTACTTATTTTGAGTAGATGCCTGTTTTCTAGAATGGCTCAAACTCATTCTTGGCTAATGTAAGGGGAGGGGGTGAAAATCTTATACTTTAAGCAAATTCATGAAATTTTTACAAAAACTCCTTGGTACAATAATGCTGGTATTATTTCCTAAGGAAAAGGGTCAAAATGATGTTAAGAAGGACATGTTTTTCTCATGTGAAGCTAGACTGTGTCATCTTTGAAAGCAAATTACTATTTTCTATGATGATCTCTATTTGCTAGGAATTAGGATGCAACTCTCTTCTGTGAAGAGAATCAACTAAAATCAGAACTCTTAATGACTTGATCCCACTCCCAGAACCAGAGCCTGCCCCTTCCTCTTTCAAAGCAGGCAAAGATTCAGCAGAGAAAAGCCTCCACCAGCATCTCACCAAGTCTTAACACAAGAAGGGATCCAGGGCTCAAACTTCTTTTGAGTGGAAAAATGTAATTTCCCAAGAAGGTAAGCAGGTACACCAAAACCTGAAGGGGCCTTGGGGAGGAAGACTCGAGAGATGTGGAAGGAAGATCAAGACACAGAAGGACATCCTCATACCAAGACTGAAGACCTTGAAGGTTATCCCTTGCCCACGTTGTACGATAGGAGGGAAAGGGCTCATTAGTTAAAACTCATCTTCCTATTTGACATCTACTTTACCCACAACAAAAGGCCTGTGTAAACCTTCGCTGTTTCCTTAGTGGGTGTTTAATATGGGAAGACTGGATGGAAGTTCTAGGGAAGGGGACAGAACCACCTTGTGATGAGGCAGGCAGGGCACTGGCCCTTCCCTTGTAGATTACTGGAGAGAGCTGCCAGGTGCCAAGGAGAAAGAACTCCTTACAAGGAGATGACTTCACACAGAGATGACTTTGCATAGAGGTCTGGTCAGGGTAAACTGCCCTGATTTCCTTGGCTACTCTCAACACTCCCAGCAAGGGTAGCAAGGAATATTCCTTAAGCAACAGAGACAAGAGGAAGAGGGACGGGTGGCAACGGAAGAATGGAGAAAGACAGCCAACACATAAGGTATAAGTGAATTTTAAGATCTTAGTCTGAGTTCTTGAATTAATTAGCAATCTGACCAGACAAGCTGCAGCCTCTCCAGGCCTCATCCGTAAAATGAAGAGGTTGAGCTGAATGACCCCAACTCCTCTACTAGCAGCTCTAACATTCTACGATATAGCCTACATCCGAAATTCTGCTGAAACGGGTATCCAGACTGCCTAACTGTAATCTTATCAACATGACCAGCAAACAGTAACACAACTAGGTTAGTTGGACTCAGGTTACAGTACACACATTTATACATATCCTTCAATCTTGGCAATATGAACTTAAAATGCATATTTACTTAGTAGTTGTAAATATTCACTAAAAATCAAAAATATGCTTGACGTACTGAAAATAAATAAATGTAGTATTTTTCAGGAATGTAATTTTAAAAGCAGTGAGGATAATCATGAGACAACTAATTTATATTTTCAAAATTCACATGTTTAAATTTTCTCTGTTGCATATTATATATAATGTTACAATCTCTGGACTCTTTATTTTTAACACTTATCTACATATGCACTACATGTGTCCTGGCAATTAATTTAAAAAATCTGTTCATTGTAAAGACAAATTTGAGGACAATGCTTTCCGTTTAGCTTATTAGTGAATAGGTAATTTACCTTGCTAAGATTCTTAAGTGTGGATATTACATCAATTTATGAATTTATAAAAAATTTTTCATACCAATAAAGCAGGGTACATAAATAGCTTATGATTAACACAGAAGATCTTATTAAATGATTACACTGAGAAATAATCAAAGAAAAAATTAAAGAGGAATGAAATGAGTTGATTTCTTCTTGTGGTTATAGACATCAGCTTGTGTGTACCCCTTCGTAAATGTATTACTTCTATCTAAAGAGATGATTTTGGACAATGGCAAACTACTTTTAAGAGGAGAAAAAATTTAACAAAATTGGAACTATTATTTGGTTTGTAACTTAAGTGTCCACTAACTTAAAGAGCTGACTGCTGGTTACTAAGCTAAAAGTCCTGTGCCACGGCTAGCCTTCACTGAAAACAAGTCTCATGAGTGGCAGTGGGCACAAGGGCTGGGGCCACCGGGACCCGAGGCTAGTCTTCCTGCAGTGAGTCCTAGCTAAGCTAATTACTGTTTTATTTTGAGCAAATTTCATAATCCCTTTGTTCCTCAATTTCCCCATCTGAAAGTTAGAAAGGGATACTAATAGTTTATCTTCAGAAGATTATTGTGAGGATTCACTGAGGTAATATGTGAAAAGTGCTCAGTTATTTTTCAGATTTTAAGCACAACTTTAAATATATATACAATGTATTTATACTCCAACAAATTTTCATATGGTAACATTTCTGCTGAATAGGTAAAGACTTAATTAATCCAGCAATTAACTGTTCCACCTAAAGTATAAATAGAAAAATAGTTCATTAATTAGCAAAATAATGTTGCCTTAGGCTTTAGTCAATATACAAAGACACTTGAGACATGGCTATTACATATACATACACCACATTACATACACCACACAGAAAAATGCTTAAGTTCTAAAATAACAGACCCAAACAAACAGAATGAGAAATGTAAATTATTTAACAACCTCTATATATTCCTACCTCAACTGCTTTCCTCTACTTCTTCCATGTCTACCTTCTGCATATGTATTTTTCTTGTCCTTAACTGTTACAACCAAAGTATACCACCTTTGTTTATTGTAAGTTTTCATGGAAATCTGATACTGAACTCCGTACTTTGTGTGCATAGATACCTTATTAATGTAAATAGGAAATGATTAAAAAGTAAAAAAGTAAAATAGGTATGAGTGACTCAAAATTTTTGTGGATTTTATAATTGATTGTATGAGTTATTAAATTTTGCAATTCTAAGCAAATATGACCTGAATTGTTTTCAAAAATAATTTTGTCGCAAAAGAACATCTACTTATTTCGTTTTAGAAGTTTCTATTTGAATTGAGAAAAGTTGCCTTTCAATGTATATTTCATTATTTTAATATTTTCAAACTACTTCATTTATTACCATTTTATGTTGTGTTTAGGTGGATTTTAATTTGTTAAAAAAATCTTACTGTCTAGTAGAATACATTTCATAATAATATTTAGTACGTGATGAATAATATATTTTATTTTTCATTTGAATGTTACTGTGGTCCAGGTAGAGAACTTGGTAGTTATAGGTTTCTAACTTTTATTAAGCCTCTCAAAAATCCAGATGTTACTGAAACCACAAAGATTTGGCATTATTTTACCACACAGTACTATTTCCTTACAATACTTACATCAGTTAATTTTAACTGAAGAGATAGTTGACTGACTTACACTGAATTAAGATTTTTCAATATTAAATTAATATTGTTAAAACTATACTAAAATTGGTAGCCCCAATGATTTCTCTTTTAAGGAAAATAAAACTTTTCAAAAATTAAATCTGGACATACCTCCAGCATTAATTGTGTAAACTCTTCATTACTAAGGAATGTAGGTTTCCAGTCCTGTCGAATTTCACTAGCATCTGACTGTGCAGTGATTTCTGTAAACAGATTGACACATTAGCCGTAGAGTCCAACCACAGAGAGAGGGTGGTGGTACAAAAGGCCTACAAGTTGCCTTCCCTTCTCCCACTCTAAACCATAGTCAATAACATTCATTGGTCTAGGTAGGTTATCAGGAGGTCCAAGTTTGGGGATGAGGAAATATTTGAGCTAATGTAGCAAGTTATCTCCTTGGATTTGCTCTCCTGAAAATACCAGTCTCTTTGTATTTTCTTTGGGGAGCTCTGAGAACCTGTATTGCTGACAGGCCTGAGATTGCTTCCTGCTTTACACAATGACCAAACAAGAATCAGAACAAGCAGATTAGACCAAGCATTAGGAATATGTTCTTTTTCTCCTTCCTTTCTTTGCCATTCAAACGGTAGCACCTAGAGCAGACATAAGGACGTGAACCTGGAGGAAAGGAGCCAAGGAGATCAGTCAGTCTGCTTCTAAAAAAGAATGACTTTATTTCACTCCAAAAAAAAAAAAAAAATTAAAAAAAAGAATGACTTTAGGCCTGCCTATTGCCAGGCAGAAAGATTCTTTCCAGTCTAAGGTATTCTATTCTTAATTAATCAAGGAGACTAAAATAAAATTTTAGGCAAAAACTTTATAGTAATAAACCCAGAGTAATCCTGCTTAGTGACCTCTGGTATGTTTTCTTAGTGGTAGGAAGCTGGTCAAAAATTTGCAGATTCCTGGCTTAAGGCACACATTTTAACACAATAATTATAGTTTATCTTGCAACATACTTCTAATGGATTTAGTTATGAGAAAACTATTCATATATGATGAAATGTGAACTATTTAGGTAATATTTTTTCATTTTTGAATGTGGACATATTAAAACAAACAAGTAAAATTAAAATCTATGTCATAGAGCTTACTCTACAAAATATACTCTACCTTCCAGTGAAAAAAATGGACTAAGTTGTTTTGATTTTTCTATTATCAGATATATATATATATATATAGCATATTAAATTGGCACCCAAAATTTGGCATATTGGAAATGCCTGTACTAGATATGAAAAGTAACTGAGAAGTATAGCTACTAATTCTGTGGAACATAGTCATGCTTTTCAAATTCACATTATACACACTCAGAAAAAAGGACTTCAATCCATAAGCAAATCCCATCAAGTGTAGTTAAACCCAGGTTTATTTTTAGAGTAAGAAGTATATAAGAATCACCTTTCAATTTCAGGTAAATTTTTTGGTGTGAGAATCATATACCCAATTTTGAAAAAAATATCTAAATGCCAAAATGAATCCTCTATTGTCAGGGGGAAATAATTATACATGCATATTATTTCATTTCATTCAACAATCATTTACTGAACTCCTACAATGTCTGAGGAATGAGTGTGCTATCTAACAAGGGGCCCTGAAGTTAGTGAGAATACTATTTGTAGAGATAAAATGTAATGATAATGGTGGCAATAAAAATGAAGACCAGCAATTTTGAGAATAATCAACAAAACTGGCAACTGTGATACTGTACTACAGAAGATGAAAAAAATGCAAAACTCTTCTCAGGTTTGAGTCCCAGGGGATTGAAAGGATAGTGGTGTGAAAATGAAAAAAGGAAAGCTGAGAGAAAGAGATGACTTGAAAAATGAAAATGAATTCAACTTCAGACGCGTTGAGTCTGAGGACACGTAAAACAAAGACCCAGAAGTTACCTGGAAAAAAAAAACTGAAAAGTTTGCATCTAGAAATATAGATTTAGTAGTTTAAGAGAGAGGCAAAACCAAGGGAAGGAGCATAGAGAAAGCAAGGGCACAAAAGACAAGACCTTGAGAAATGTCATGTTCAGAGGGCAGAAAAAGAAAGAGGAAAGAAGTTAGCTCAGTTGGGAGGGGGAGGTGAATGAAGAAGTACAGTGTATCTCAGGCCAACGGAAAAGGAAGCCAGTGGAGGATGGATGAAAATTTCCAGTGCTTCAGAGATGCAGAAGAGGATGAAATATAAGAAAAAGCTACCGATTTATTGGTAGCAGAGGGGGTAGGGGGTCATGGCATTAGTTAAATTAACAAAAAATAATTTTAAACAGTGGTGGAGCATAAACCAGGCTAGTAATGTATCACAGAGTGAGCTAGCAATCAATAGAGGCACTAGTTACAAACTCTCTTTCTGAGAAGTTCTGCAGTTTCATTTCCATCTGAAAAAGAAATGTCCTTTTACAAGTTTTTCACCTATTTTCTATTAAGTAGCATTTATTAAGTACCAAAATACTTAACATTCTTTAAACTTTTCTTTTCATGACTTATTTACTCAAAGTGATTTTCTTTGATTAACAAATAATCACTTTAAAACACAGTGTTTTTATTTCCTAGATATACACTGAAGCAATCTTCTAAAATGACATATAAAGTTCTCATGATCTGACTCTTGCTTCTCTTTCAAATATACCCATAACTTTCCAACTCAAACTATGCTCCAGTTAAACTGCTCTCCCTGCTTCTCTGGTTTTACCCATGCTATTTCCTCCATGTGAAATGCTGTTTTTCTTAAGCTAACAGGAAGGCTCAGTTGAAAAATTAACTGTTTAAGACTTCCCTGACACATTTTTTCCTGTGTTCTCACACAAAGTTTACAGTTTACGAGCACTACTCACATTATAATTACTTGCACTGCAATTAGCTGTTTATAATGTTTGTCTCCCTTGGCCTGAGTTACTTGAGGGCCAGGACTGTTACCCTGCACCACAAGAATCTAGGATATACTAGTAGGCACTAAATACATGTTTGTTGAATGAAAGAAAGAACATACCAGGAAATCTTTAAAAAAGCGATTATTTACTTTTCTTAAAAATGGTTAGGAAGCATACAGTCTCAAGCCATCACTGCCAAGATTCCATCACATTATGTTTTAAGAGACAGTCTGTTATTATTCAAAAAAAAATCCATTTTACAAAGTTAAAAATGTACCTTTATGTTTTCGTAAAAAATCAATGCTCTTCTGTAGAACAGTAGATTTGTCCATCTTTCTAGCATTCCCAGGAAGCATGGATCCCAGTTCTTTAATGAGAACATTAAACTGATCTCTACGTTTCTTTTCAGATTTGTTTCTAGATACTCTGATGAAATAAAAAATTAAATAACCAGTTTTCAAACAGTCCATTTAATTACACAAATAGTTTAATACAGTGCTCAATACAGACACAACCACAGAGCATGTACTTCTGTCAATACAGATGGTAATAAATATTTATATCCTAGGTTACCAACAATATACAGTTAATCAGGGCAATAATTTTTCTTCTTGGTTTAACCACTAAAGAAACTTTTACATTTTAAGCATTCGGCATACATGTTTTTATGAAAATGTCAGTAAGACAAACTACATTCAAATCTCAGGTTTTATTTAATCTAATATTTACCAAGAATCTGTATTTTCCTTATAAGGTTATTATGAATATTACTGAGATACAGTTTCTGAAAGCACATATAATGTATAAGTCCAAATCATTAAAAATTATTGAACAGGAGAAAGTTATCCATCTCCTGTAAGTTTTAAATTATAAACAGAAATCTAAAAATGAAAATTTCCCTACCCTCAGGCTTACCCACACATTCTTCCTCTTTATTCCTCCGTCCCAGCCTCCAACACAGAGCTGTAACAACTCTTTTGCATAGCTGTCTCTCCACTGGGTTGTAGGCTTCTTGATAACAGAGCCCCAGTTTTTTCATCTAAGCACTTAAGCATAACACCTAACAAACAGTAAGCACTCAAAATATATGTGCTAAAGGAATAATTCCCACTGTTCTATGTGAAGCAGTAACTAGAAGCAAATTCTTAGTTGTACTGAGAACTCTTGAGATAAATAAACACAATTATTTGCAGAGCAATTAATCATTCCATAATACTTCTAATTACCTGCTTTGTGAAGTCAGATTTTAGAATTCAATTTTAGAAAGTACACTACTTTCCCAAAAGATCCCCAAAGGTCAGAGGATAATTCTATTAATTTAATTTAATTTTTTTCAGTAAAGGAGCATTTATTCTGTATTAGTACTGGGAAAAAATACAACTGTTCAAACCTCTTAAGAAACATAACAGAAATTAACTGACTCCCTCACCAAACATTGAATGCTTTGTTATAATGACAGAGACTGTGCTAATAAGGACTAGGGATACTAGAGAAAGATAAGCCCTTTCAAGAAATTCACCTAATACCTATGGAACCTCCTTAAGTGTGCCGAATTGAGTCATGAAGGCTAAGTGAGAAAGGGATGGTGGCGGGGTGTGAGCAGGGCATTCCAGACACAGGATACTTGCACAAAGATGAAAACCTAACAGTAATTCCCTGGCAGTCCAGTGGTTAGGACTCTGCACTTCCACTGTAGGGGGCACGGGTCTGATCCCTGGTCACGGAACTGATGTCCCTGCATGCTGTGCGGTGTGGCCAAAAAAATAAAATAAAATTTAAAAAGGGCCACACACCTATCACAAGTAGTTCAGCATGGCTCATGTAGCTAGTGTACAAGCTTTCTGTGCCCAGCTATGCTGGAGTTGGAGGAGGAGGGTGGGTGGCAATTAGGAAT
Source organism: Phocoena sinus (assembly GCF_008692025.1). Taxonomy (NCBI): domain Eukaryota; kingdom Metazoa; phylum Chordata; class Mammalia; order Artiodactyla; family Phocoenidae; genus Phocoena; species Phocoena sinus. The sequence continues at coordinate 76,074,816 of NC_045767.1, forward strand.
AATAAGTACTGGAAGAAAAAATCATGAAGTTTTTATGCTACACAAAAGGATTTAGTTTAATAGTGAAAGCCATGGGAAGGCACTAAAAGGTTTTAAGCAAAGAAATGACTGACATGAACAGAACTCCTTGTTAAGACCATTCTAGCACTAGAGTAATGAAAAGATCAGTGTTTGGCAAAACAAATTCATTTAACAAATACTACTGGAAATTTACTGTATGCAAAACAAGACTGGAGGCCAGATGACCCATGTGTAATATAATTTGAGATATTAGTTTCGGTAGACCAATGGTTTGGGGAGAATTTAAATATGGTGAAATTGCCTGTTTGACATTTTAAAGGACACATACTAGAGGAAGTTAGACATACAGATCTAGTTATATTCCTCTAGAAAGGAGTAAGTAGGAAATAAGCAACTGAGACTTATTATATATGAAATATCTGAAGACATGGGTAAAATTTAGAGCCATTATTTGTTGTATATATGTTACTACTGGAAATTGTATATAATTGTATAAATGTTGTATATAAGGCACTACTAGAAACATACATGAAATTTCACTTAATTCCTACAAAGTAGACTTTATTATTTTTCATGTTACAAGTGTGACAACTCAGGCATAAAAGGGAATATGCCCAGGATCATACAGTTACCATGAAGTAATAATTCAAAACAGGCATCTTAACTCCAGCATAAGAAATATACAGAAATCAAGTATCACTGCCAATTCTACCAGTGGATCACACCCATTAAAGCAACTTTATTTCATGTTACGTTCAGATTGGACGTACTCAGCCCTTGTGATGACCTCAATAATAACAGGCCACAGATGTCAGCGTTCAACATGGTCCATTTAATTCTGACAGCATTATTATGAGGCCTTCTCTTTCTCCAAGGTTTCCCACAGCCATAGCATTTTTGGTCCCCTAAAAACACGATCAAACCTTCAAAGTCTCTGTGAACAGAATACCCTTAGCTCACCTTATCCATCTCTAAACTTGGCCTTTAAATCTGTCCAAGTTAATTCCTCAAAGTTCTGCCTCTGAAGACCTAAATAGACATTTCTCCAAAGAAGATATACAGACTGCCAACAAACACATGAAAGAATGCTCAACATCATTAATCATTAAAGAAATGCAAATCAAAACTACAATGAGATATCATCTCACACCAGTCAGAATGGCCATCATCAAAAAATCTAGAAACAATAAATGCTGGAGAGGGTGTGGAGAAAAGGGAACACTCATGCACTGCTGGTGGGAATGTGAATTGGTACAGCCACTATGGAGAACAGTATGGAGGTTCCTTAAAAAACTACAAATAGAACTACCATATGACCCAGCAATCCCACTACTGGGCATATACCCTGAGAAAACCAAAATTCAAAAAGAGTCAAGTACCAAAATGTTCATTGCAGCTCTATTTACAATAGCCTGGAGATGGAAACAACCTAAGTGCCCATCATCGGATGAATGGATAAAGAAGATGTGGCACATATATACAATGGAATATCACTCAGCCATAAAAAGAACCGAAATTGAGCTATGTGTAATGAGGTGGATGTAAGTCAGAGTGAAGTAAGTCAGAAAGAGAAAGACAAATACCGTATGCTAACACATATATATGGAATTTAAGGGAAAAAAATGTCATGAAGAACCTAGGGGTAAGACAGGAAGAAAGACACAGACCTACTGGAGAACGGACTTGAGGATATGGGGAGGGCAAAGGGTGAGCTGTGACAGGGTGAGAGAGAGGCATGGACATATATCCACTACTAAACGTAAGGTAGATAGCTAGTGGGAAGCAGCCGCATAGCACAGGGAGATCAGCTCGGTGCTTTGTGACCACCTGGAGGGGTGGGATAGGGAGGGTGAGAGGGAGGGAGACGCAAGAGGGAAGAGATATGGGAACATATGTATATGTATAACTGATTCACTTTGTTATAAAGCAGAAACTAACACATCATTGTAAAGCAATTATACCCAATAAAGATGTTAAAAAAAAAAAAGTTCTGCCTCTTCATTCAGGCAAGACTGATTATTCCCACCTTATCAGTGACTTTCTCTCTACCCTGAAATATTTTATAAGAACCTTCCCCCACTAGATTGAAGTTAAGGGAAAGGAGTCATCCAATATATTTTTAGCTTCAAATTCAGGTCTTTTTATTTCCTTGAATAAAGTTGTATATAACTTTCCTCAAAATCTTCTTCCCAGATATATTTTAATCATTCATTTAAGAATTTAGCAGTTTATCTGGTTATGTGAATATTCTTCTTATCCCAGTACCTTTTATTTTGCTAAATACAGACATTTAGGAACTACTACTTATTATATGTTTATCTTTTGTATCTGTATGTAATGCTACTACACTCTCTACCCTCGTGTCTAAGCACCCAAGTAGTTCAATGTGGCTGGAAAAAAAACCATAAAGTATTTACTGCTTACCCTCAATGACTACAAACTTGGCTGCAATGCTCTCTGGACCCTCCCTCCTGATACTGTAATCACCATCAAGGCCCGTATCTAAGGTCAAGCCCCCACCATCACCACCATGGCTCTAGATCCCATCCTGTCACCTACTTGATGATACCTCTCCATCAATTCTTCCCCCCGACACCCACTCTCTACCACCCACTTTCGCTTCTGTTGGAGAATGGAGGCATGTCAAAAGACACAGAAGCCCACCCAGAAAGACCTCCCAAAGGCCAAAGCTGGAACAAACCGAGCAACAGAATAACATAGCACTGAAGTATAACCTAAAGTACAAAATAAATCATGAGTCCATACAAAATATACATGAGTCCATAGAGATATAAATAAATGGGAAAAAGACTTTTTTTTTTACAGAAGAATTTCAAATATGTGTAGATATCCCTTCCTATGAGAGGTGAAGCTTAATTCCCCCATCCCTACTCTGAAGGTGTGCTATCCTAAATAAATTATTTCCAAAGAATAGAGTGGGTTAACAGAAAATAGTAACTACAATGGTAAATCTAGGCAAACCCTGCCTTAGTCGAGTGACGAAGGCTAACATCCCCAGTGATGTCATGTAAATATTATGTGCCATAATATGATGTGGTGAGAAGGGCACTTTTAGAGGATAATTTAATTTATAAACTACATACTGATACTCTAACCTCTTCCACCTTGCTAACATATCTAAGTTCTTAAGGCAGATAGATTTTGGAAATCACTGATTTACTATTACATTTATTTATTATTCATTTATTTACTATTTTATATCTGAAGTTGAACTACCTTTTTGCTTTGTCCTTGTCATCTTCTTCCACCAACCCATCAAAAATACTACCATCGTCTCTAAAAGAAAAAGCAAGTGGATAGAGAAAATAAGAGCAGACTCACTAAGCAACAGCAATACTAAAACAACATATGAATCAAATCAGTTATATCCTAGGATTTTTGTAGAGTTATGGATTGCATAAGTTCAAACTCAGTAACTACTAACCTGTTTTCTAACACATATAGACAAAGTTCAACTATGTTTTACATTTTAAAAAGTTTATTACAATAAACAAGAATTTAACTTTACCAGAGGTTAAATATCTTATTCCAAACTTTTAGTAACCAGTGAAAATCTATAGAAAGTCAGTATATTTGCCATTATATAAAATGATTCATTTGAAATTATTTTTAATTATAGTAGCACATTTAAAAAACATTTTCTGAGACATTTACTTTATAAAACACAAATCACTCAGAAGCATCACAATATCTAGCATATTAACTTATACTGATATATTTTCATTCAGTACTGATTCATTTGACAAATATTTGTTAGCACTCATGTACCAGGCTCTGTTCTGGACATGGTTACAGAGCAGTTAATTAGACATACAGATCCCCACTCTCATATAGCTTATTTTCTAGTAGAAACAAATCAACATGAAAATGTATGAATTTTATTATTTTTTTTAAAGGGGTGATGTTTTAATTACTGGGTGGTTACTTTAGTCTGAGTGGTTAGGGAAGGACTTGCTGAAGTGGGGACGTTTGAGCCTGAGATCTAAGCGACAAGAAGGGGTTGGTTATGGGAAGACCAAGGGGAAGAGCATTCTAACAAGTGAAACCAAGAGCACTGGTGGCTAACTCCTTAATCTAAGGGGCAATAGTAAATAGTTGCAAGTGATATGAGCTTTTACATGAACTCACTATTCACTTCTTTAACCACATCTTTCTGTGGCCTATAAAGTGCCTACGAGCCCCACAACTGAGATCATCTACAAATCTCGTATCATAGAGGTTCACGAGTAGACTTTTGGGGTTCCATGTATACAATGAAATTTATAAAAAATTCTGTATGTAAACGTACATTATTGAGAAGAGAGTCCATAACTTTCACGATATTCAGAGAGATAATGAACTCATATTAAAAACCACTGCTTTATGTCTGAACACCCAGATGTTGTCCCTACAGGTCATACTGTCTAGAATAGGAAGTGACAATCATTCAGAAGCATAATGCCAAAATCATATTTAATCTTTAGGAGTAGTGAAGAAACATCCTTTCCGAGGAAAAGACTACACATAGATTTTACCTGAAACTATGGCACAGCCTACATCCATGGCAGTGGCAGGCAGGCCTCCCTGAGGAAACTCCTTGCCCCTTAAGTCTTAAGCTCTGATAGAGTACATACCTTCACTGTTTACCTCACAGAAAAGGGAGGAAAGCTGTCCCTAGATTTCAAAGTCACTTCTGTGCACAACTCTAGCTACAAAACTCTTAAAGAATCCCCTATGGAAGAATCACACATTACACTATAATAAAAGCACAGGAACTATAGGAACTTTAGTGTCAGATCAGTACAGGTCATAACTCCACCTTATTACTTACTATGTGACTTTAAACAAGTTATTTAACCTCTCTGGCCTACAGACTCCTCATCTGTAAATTCTCATGGAATTATTGTGAAGTTAAATGAAGTAAGACATAAAAAGTGCTCTGTACATTAGCTGTCAAAGAGCAGGTATTTTTAAAAAAACTGGTACTGTATTTCATCAAATTTAAGACACCACTGACTATAAGACTTACTATTTTATGTGCCACTATGAAAGAAAACAATGTCACCAATTCAATTATAAGCCAATTGTAAGATGAATCCCAATGTCAGACATGTTAAAATGTAAAAAAATAAAGTCTTTAAATCAAAGAAACAAGGAGGCCCATCCTTTTCCCAATAGTAAGATTTAAAGATTATAATTTCAACTAATGAAATCCTAATTATAGTCAACTCTCATGAGTCACAAATGCTAAGATGCTTAAAGGGCTGAAGTTAGAACCAACAGATAAGGAGACAGATGATCCCACAAAGCACCAAGCAAACATCTGCAACTGTCATAATTTATTTCAGAGCAGTTCTGACCAAATCACTCAGAATTACAGTTCAAGATCCATTCAGAACACAAGCCACATGCTGTTGACTTTGGCTCTAGATAATATACCTTACTTACTATTACATGAAATTTGCTTGGTACAGAAGGTAAATGGAACAGTAATTATGGTTAAGCATACTACTCCTTTTATCAGTTTGATATAGACCATTACTCTAACAGTGAATTTTTTTAATAGCTTTATATAATTCAAAATAAACAAGTCTCTAAAAACATACCTGTCAACAAGTGAGCTCATTTTACTACAGCTTACGGTAAACAACATAACATATTACGTTTTCGTCTTGTAGTAGACATTTGTACTTCTCCTTGGGTGGAAAGAAAAATAAATGGTCATTAGTTTTCTAAAAAACTTATGTCCACAAACACAGTAATTTGTGAAACACTATGTTTTCATAGAGACTTCAAAATGTTTTTGTTTCTACTGAAGGCTATAACATTATTTTCAAGCAAATATACTTAGTTGAGGCACATTTGAGGCAGTTTTTCCTTTTAAAAAAAGGACTACAGGGGAAGAAAAATTGAAGACCATAATTCATTTTCTTTCTATAACAAAATAGTGGAAATTAAAAAGCCACTCTTTTTTTTTTTTTTTTTTTTTGCGGTATGCGGGCCTCTCACTGTTGTGGCCTCTCCCATTGCGGAGCATAGGCTCCGGACGCACAGTCTCAGTGGCCATGGCTCATGGGCCCAGCCTCTCGGCGGCACGTGGGATCTTCCCGGACCGGGACACGAACCTGTGTCCCCTGCATCGGCAGGCGGACTCTCAACCACTGCGCCACCAGGGAAGCCCCTAAAAAGCCACTCTTAATATTCAGTATATATATTAGACTACATAGGCTACATATGTAAGCCTATGTAAGTAGGCTAGAATAACACCAGCTAGTGGGCAATAAACATTTGTTGAAAGCCTACTTTCTGTTAAACAGTATAGTTAGCTTTGGAAATAGAAGGATGAGAGACACAATCACTATAAGCAAAAATCTGCAATTAAAGAGGGAGATGGATAACTAAATAGTTATAATAAAAGGGATGATGAAGGTATATTGGTGGGGGGGACAGTCAGAGGAAATATTCTTGATGACAGTGAGTTTGTTAGGCAGTCTAAATTCTTGTTACTGAAAATGTGCTCCAGAGACCATCACCATCATCTGAGAGCTTGTTAAAATATAGAATCTTGATCCCAACTCTAGTCCCACTGAAGCAAAATCTACATTTTAACAAGGTCTTCATGTGATTTGTATGACCATTTAAGTTTGAGAAATAACAGACTAAAGGACAGGAAGAGGTAACAGTTGAAAGGATTCTAAGCCACAAGAAAAGTGATTTGCAAAGGGACAGGCATTTATGAGAGAGCATCATATTTGAGAAAGTTTTCTCTTTAGAGAAAAATGTAGGCATATTACAATGGAAAGTTTTAATTACTAGAGCATAAAGTGAGAGACAACAGGAGTGGTAAAGGGGTGAAGGCAAGTCAAGCAGAGAAGAGCCTTATTATGAAGTTTCATACTCACATTGAAGGGATTAAAATTTACTGCTTAAAAACTCAGTCATAAGCCTAAAATTTATCTCTCTATATTCTATACAGTTTTGCTAAAGTATAAAGCAGGTTTTACCCATATAAGATACTTATAGTCATGAGTTAAATATTGAATAACCACCTTAACTCTAATAAATATCCTAACAGTTTTGAGGCATAAGAATTATTTTTTAATTAAAGTTTAGAAAATAGTGTAAATTATTGTGTAACTCTAACTAAATGAGAGAATATTAAAGGACATGAGACTCTATAATACTCTATCATTGTTTTTAAATGTACATTCATGAGAGGAAGAGAGGATAACTCTGGATAAATGATGCTGGGTTGTCCTTGTGGTTATGGCTGCAGAAGCAGAACTGTGAAGGGCTAAGAGTTCTTAAAAGATAATGAGTGGGGGAGTCAGGAAAAATAAAAAGAACTAACTCCAGGATAAAATAGTGATTTTAAGTGTCTGGGTAAACATCAGCAGATGGAACAGAAAATTATAGAATTTTAGAGTTAGAAGAGACTTTAAAGATCACCTAAGTACAGCCCTCTGGTCTAACAGACATACTTAGTTAGCATCATGGTAATAACAGAGGTTCGTTCTATCACTAGAACAGAAAGAACAGTGCAAAGGTAACACAGCCAATTTGAGTGAATTAAAAAAAGAACAGTTTCAGTTTAAAGTTAAAAGACCAGATCTGAGCCTTATATGGCAGCAAGTATATGCTTGTTTAATTACCAGAAGGTAGAAACAGGGCAAACCAGAGGGAAAAAAGGACCCCAAGAATAAGAACTTACACTATATAGGAGAGGCCATGCTGACTATAAGGGAAGTGAATCCAAAACACTTTAGAAGATAGACTGATGCTTTATTAAGCTATTTTACTATTGTTGGTTAACAATATTTTTCCAAACACTATTTATTGTCCAGCTAACCGAACAACATAAAACTATATCTCTGATAGTTCAGTCCAAGATCTTTCCTCTACTTTTCCAGCCAATTGACGGGCATGCTATATTTAAGGGAAAGATAAAGGAAGAAGTGAAATAGGCCCAATTAAGTACTCTAAAGCAACTGTTAGGAGATTCCTCTTGACTTCTTTACATGGTGTTGAATTAACTTTAACAAAACAAAGTGGTAATGTGGGAGCAGCCAAAGGTCTTGTGTGGGGTCTATCCTAGGACTCACACTTTCAGCACAAAAAAGACTAGGCAGAGTCACACTTGCTCATGCTATGGATTCTAAGGAGTCATTTTTAGAAGACATGCGATGTCTCTACTCACAGCAAGGAATTTAAAGTAGATGGTCTAATACAGATTAAATATTATTAAAAGTCGTTTTTCTTAAATATTGATATTAACAGACCACTATGGTATGAAATAATCTGTCTTTAAAAGGATCAGTTACAAATTAACTGATAAAGTTAATTAAAATTAAATTAAATGATAAAGGATCAAGTTACTGCTAGGAATCAAATGCTCCTTTACTTTAAGCAACTTGAGCTCAAAGTCATTCAATGATAGGAATTCCCAGCTGAGTAAGCACCACATCACTATTTTATCACAGTGGAGGGCAGGATGGCATTTTTTTTTATAAACATCATTTTAAAAACAAGTTTTAAAACATTTATCACATGGGCAGGTATTAACTAACAAACCTTCTAAGCAATTCAAACTGCAAAATATGGAAGCAGGTATGTTTTAAATTCAGCATGCAACATTACACATAATTAACAGAAAATCTCAGTGCTTGGCACTCCATCTTTGGAAAAGAACTCTTACATACACTATAACACATTGTACATTAAAAATAAATTATGCAGTATCAGTATCTTGTCCTCTGAATCCCACCTGCTGTCACTTCTCAAAGCTTTCCATTTCTACATCACTAATTTCTCCCTCTATAACTGGAATATTCTGATCAACATCTTAGTATTTTACCTTAAAAAACAAACAAAACAGACAAAAACTTCCTCGACCCAGCAACCCCCTTCAGGGATGGCCTCCTTTTCTGCTCCCTTTCACAAGGAAAACCACTTGCCAGAGTTGTGTACAATTGGTGTTTCAACATCTTTAATTCATTCCGCTCTCATTTTAAAACTTAAGTGTTTATTTTCACAAATGTATACTTGTTCAGAGTTTAAAGTATCCAATTTTACAAGACTTTTTAAAAAAATCAGAAGTCTTCTGATCCGCATTTCCTACTTACAACCACTTTCATCTCTTTAACTGTTTCCCTTGGTAGTTAACTCCCTATCTCTAATAACTTTTACTTTTATTACTTCTTGATTCTTTCTATTTTAGGTAGGATGCCTATACACTCCCAATTTATTTGAGCTGTCCCCAATGTAATTATTAAAAGTGCTTGCTTTTGCTCTCTAAAGCGTCTTTTTTTTAAGCCACCATCTACTGAATTCCACTATAAAAAATAATAATTTAGCTTTGACTCCCCCATCCTTACCTCATATACACGCACGCTTGCCCAAATCTCCAATACCGTGATTTTGGCTAGGTGGTTATATCCAGAGTTAACATTATTATGACTCTGTAAATACAATTCACAGTTAAGCCATATGGTATACTACAATTTGTTTTTTGGAATAGTTTTCCCTAGAGTTAATCATTGTTTTGTTTTGTTATTTACCTGGTTTTCTAAATACTTATCTACAATTCAGCCCTAAACTCTTCCTTGTCTAAATCTACTCTTAATATCTTCAAATACATTACAGATTCTACCAATTTAATCTTTTGCAGCTATTTCTCCTGGCACCTTCTGACCTACTCCTACTGGATAACTATAATTGGTGACTAGCTGTAATCTTGGGATCACTCTTCACTATCATCCTGGTGATTTCCTGGGTCTCTACGTAAGCTGCATTCCCTGTTTCTTCCTACGGCTTCATTTTTTTAGTTTACTTCTTTATTTTTGTTGAGTACCTCCTACATTAACTGCCCAAGAAAGGAAACACGGCAGATAAATTTTTTTGAGACATCACAAGTCTAAAACTAACATTGGTCTATCCTTAATCAACAGTCTAGCTAGATTCTGAATACTGAGTTGGAAATCATTTTTCCCTCAGAATTATGAAGGAAAATCATTTTTCCCTTCTATCTTCAATGGAGACACCCTTCTCCACTGTCTTCTAGTTTCCAGTGTGGGATCAAGAAGTCCAAAGCCATTCTGATTACTGATTCCTTATATGTGACCTATTATTTTCCTTATTCTGGAAGCTCTTCCTTTATCTCTCCTTTAAATATAGCATGTCTACCAACTGGCTGGAAAAGTAGAGAAAAGATCTTGGACTAAACTATCAGAGATGTAGTTTTATGTTTAACAAAATGTAACAGTTATATGCCCTATTTTGGACTAATTTTCATATCTGCATTTGCCACTCTATGGGCTCTTTCTACCTGTAAATGTGTGTCCTCTAACTTCTGGAGAGTTTTGCTGAATCATTCACTATTCTGTATTTCTCCCCTCTAGTCCCTCTATTCTCTTTCTAGAGCTCCGATTTTTTTTAACATTGGAGATCCTGGACAGTTTCCCCAATTTTCTTATCTTTTCTCTCCCATTTTCTCTTTGCTTTACTTTCAACATCAGTATCATTTTTTAGCCCTTCCATTGAGTTTTCCATTTCTGATTTCATTTCTTATTTTTTTTCTCTCTCATGTTCATGGATTTAGCATCTCCTCTTATTTCTCAAACTATTAAATGACAGTTTTGTGTTTCTTTCCATTTTTACCTGCCTATCTGGTCTCCATTTCCCCTAACTTGGTATTTTCTATTTTGGTTTGGTCTTTGACTCTCACAAAAGAGGCTTTCCTAAAATGTCCAGTGATCTTTGGCTACAGCTCATATTTAAGGATGGGATCTGTGAACTTTATTTTAAGGATATCAGGTTGGGACATTTCACTGAGGAAATTCTTTTTTTTTTATAAATTTATTTATTTGTTTTTGGCTCTGTTGGGTCTTCGTTGCTGTGCGCGGGTTTTCTCTAGTTGCGGTAAGTGGGGGCTACTCTTTGTTGCAGTGTGGCTTCTCTTGTTGTGGAGCATGGGCTCTAGGCGCACAGGCTTCAGTAGTTGTGGCTCTCGGGGTCTAGAGCACAGGCTCAGTAGTTGTGGCACACGGGCTTAGTTGCTCCGCGGCATGTGGGATCTTCCCGGAGCAGGGCTCAAACCCGTGTCCCCTGCCTTGGCTGGAGGATTCTTAACCACTGTGCCACCGGGGAAGTCCTCATTGAGGAAATTCTTAATGTCAGTATCTTCAAATCTTTTCTCTTAGGTTGGTTGTAATTCCCATTTCCCTGGGCAAGTGTCATTTCAAAGTACATTGCAAGATACAACCCTTTCATTACCTTTTGTATTTTGGGGATCTTTTGAACTGATTCTTCAGAAAACTGTAAGTTCAATGTATTCTTCTGTATGGCTGACCATCAGTCTCAGAATTCTGTTTAAACCAGAAAAAAATGTGTTAGATTTACTCAACTTATATGGACATTTATCATGAAGAAGGTTTCAAAATAATTTTGAAACATAACAAAATTTATAACTTTGTCACAAAAATATATTGGGTTTGCCAAAATGTTTGTTTGGGTTTTCCTGTAATATCTTATGGAAAAAACCAAATGAACTTTTTGGCCAAACCAATATATAACAAATGCTAAACTCTATAAATTGTCTCTAAAAGAAAATAACTTAAAAATAAAAAAACTACAACAATTACTTTTAATTCTACTATAGAAGTTAAAAGACAAAAGTATAAAAATAAGTATAGCTATAAAAATATGTTAATGAATACACACATATGTGTTAATGAATACTCATATATAATGAATATAAAAAGATGCAATTTGTGACAAAGATAAAGTGTGGTGGGGGAGAGAAGTAAAAGAGTAGAGTTTTTGAAGTTAAATTGTTATCAGTTTAAAATAGATTGTTAAATCTATAAGATGTTTTATGTAGACCCATGGTAAGCACAAAGAAAACATCTATACAGGATACACAAAAGGAAATGAGAAAAGAATCAAAGCATGTCACTAAAAGAAAACAATGAAACACAAAGGAAGACAGGAAAAAAGTGACAAAAAGCTACAAGACAGACAAAAACAATGAACAAAATAACAATAAGTCCTTCCCTGTCAGTAACTACTTTAAATGCAAATGAAATAAAGTTGCCAGTCAAAAGACAAAGTAGGTAAACAGATAAAAAAAACAAGATCCAACTACATGCTATCTACAAGACTCACTTTAGATTTAAGGACACACAGAGACTAAAAGACTGGAAAAAGATATTCCATGCAAATGGTAACCAAGAAAGCACAAATGGCCATACTTACATCAGACAAAATAGACTTTAAGTAAAAAACTGTCACAAGAGACAAAAAGGACATTATATAATAAAATGGCCAAATTTATCAGGAAGATATAACGATTATAGATATATATACACCCAACATCAAAGCACCCAAATATTTGTAGCAAAGATTGACAGAACTGAACTGAGGAACAGACAACAACACAGTAATAGTAGGAAATTTCAATACCCCAGTTTCAATAATGGACAGAACCCTAGACAGAGAAGGTCAATAAGAAAACGGATGGCTTGAACAACACTAAAGACCAATGGACTTAACAGAATATTCCACCCAACAGGAGCAGAATACACATTTTCCTTAAATGCACAGGGGACATTCACCAGGATGGATCACATCAGGTAGCAAAACAAGTCTTAACAAATTTAAGAAGATTGAAATGCTTTATCAAGTATCTTTTCTGACCACAATGGAATAAAACTAGAAATCAGTAGTACAAGGTAAACTGGAAAATTCAAAACATGTAGAAATTAAACACATTCTTGAACAATCAATCAATGGGTCAAAGAAGAAATCAAAATGGAAAGTAGAAAATACTTTGAGACAAAAGCACAAAACATCAAAACTTATGGGATGCAGCAAAAGCATCATTAAGAGGGAAGTTTATAGTGGTAAATACATTAAAAAAGAAGAAAGATGTCAAATATAAAGAACCTAACTTTATACCTCAAGGAACTAGAAAAAGCCCAAAGTTAGCAGAAGGAAGGAAATAATAAAGATTAAAGCAGAAACAAAATAGAGCATAAATAAGACAACAGGAAAAAAGTGTTTTTAGCAAAGAACAACAAAAAGAGGAAACATTACAACTGATACCAAGTAATACAAAGGATCATAATAAACTATCATGAACAATTAAGTGCCAATAAACTGGATAATCCAGAGGAAACAGGTAAATTCCTAGAAACATAGAACCTATCGAGACTGAATCATGAAGAAATAGAAAATTGAAAATTGAATCAGTAATCAAAAACCTCCCAACAAAGAAAAGCCAGGACCAAACATTCACTGAAGAATTATACCAAACATGTAAAGAAGAATTAATTAGCACCAGTCCTGCTCAAACCTCTCCAAAAAATTGAAGGGAAAGGAACACCTCCAAGCTTATTTTGTGAAGCCAACATTACCCTGACACCAAAGCCAGACAGACTCCACAAGGAAAAACTACAATATCCCTGATAAATATAGATGCAAAAATTCTCAACAAAATATTAACAAACCAAATTTAATAGCATATTAAAAGGATCATACACCATGACCAAGTGGGATTTATCCTTGGGGTACAAGGACGGTTCTACATACAAAAATCAGTTAATGTGATATACCACATTAAGGAACAAAGTATTAAAATCACACGATCGTATCAATTAATGCAGAAAAAGCATCTGACATAATTCAATACCATTTCATGGTAAAAACACTAAATAAACAAGGGATAGATAGCAATTTTCTCAAGATAATGAAAGCCATATATGAAAAGCTCCACAGCTAACATCATGCTCAGTGAAAAACTGAAAGCTTTTCCTCTAAGATTAGAGGAACAAGGCAGGGATGGCCACTCTAGCTACTTGTATTCAACACAGTACTATCTAGAACAATTAAGCAAGAAGTGAAAGAAATCAAAATTGGAAAGTTTGAAGTAAAATTATCTCTCTTCGCAGATGACATGATCTTATATGTAAAAAGCCCTAAAGAGTCTAGCAAAAAAAAACTGTTAGAGCTAATAAATATCAAATAGTAGGACACAGGGGGCTTCCCTGGTGGCGCAGTGGTTGAGAGTCCGCCTGCCGATGCAGGGGACACGGGTTCGTGCCCCGGTCCGGGAAGATCCCACATGCCGTGGAGCGGCTGGGCCCGTGAGCCATGGCCGCTGAGCCTGCGTGTCCGGAGCCTGTGCTCCGCAACGGGAGAGGCCACAACAGTGAGAGGCCTGCGTACCGCAAAAAAAAAAAAAAAAAATAGCAGGACACAAAATAAATATACAAAAATCAGTTGCATTTCTGTATACACGAACAACAAACAATCTGAAGAGGAAATTAAGAAAACAATGTCATCTATAACAGCATCAAAAGGATAAAACACTTAGGAATAAATTTAATCAAAAAGTAAAATTTCTGGTGTGGAAAGAACTTCAGGAACTTGTCAGTTTCAGATAGAAATGTTTTCACTAACAAGGAAAATCAGGAATTGCTGTATTCTTACTATTTCTCATTGTAGAACTGAGATATCACTATAACATTCTCATTCTTAACATTCTTCTAAATCATGAGCTCCTTCGAAGCAGGAGTGAAGCTTCACTTATTCATCTATTATTAGGACCTGTCAGAATATTTGACAAATACTAAAAACTCAATAATCATTGTGAATAACTGAATTAACCAAGACCAACCCAACCTTGCCACACCAAAGTTAATGCAAAACTTTACCCTCATACTTTGCTTGACTCATCCAATGTCCATTCTAGAATTTTTTTAAAACACCAAGAATCTGCTGTATATATAATATGACAGCAAGAAGGAGGGATATTTTTGATAGCAAAAAAAAAGAGGGGGTATTTTTGAGTACAAAAAGGGATTTTTTTTGATGGCAACAAGAAAAAACCCCCTGGAGATTACGGACTCAAATAAAAGTAAGAGGTCTGAGTCAAAAACACCACAGCAATAGAACTTAATTCCTAAAATGTGCATGAAGCAAAATTCAGAAGCATATCCTACTGCCCTACTTGGTTTTAAGTACTCTGGGATCGAGTTACTCGTCGCAATTAAAGCACCTAACAAATCCAGCATGCTGGAGGAGTAAGTATAGAAGTTAAGACCATGAGTTTGCAGTCAGAAAAGCATGGATGAAAATCTTTGGACAATTTACTTAGTTATCCTAAGCCTCAGATTTCTTACCTAAGGCAACTGTTGTGAAGACTAAAGGATATAATATATAGGGATACCAATTATTAACCAAATAAACACAAATGGAAACTCCCCCTTTAAAGCCAAAATAAAAGGCTTAAATATTTGCAGCACTTCCAAAGGTTAATATTTTTACCATATAAGGGTCTCTAAAAGTTATCTGAAAAAAGGTTAAAACCCAGCTAAAAACAAACAAACAAACAACAAAGAGTATAACTAAACGAGGAGCCACGAAGAAAACAAATGGCTAATAAATGTAAAAATTATTCCTGGCTAGGAATCAAAGATACTTAAGTAAAAACATATTATAGTTAAATATTAGTGATTCCTTAAAAATTCTACTTCATATATTTATCATTCAGCAAATATTTACTGAGTACCAATACAAGCAAGTGTCCGATACGACGCTGACTGTAGTTTGGAAACGGTGAAATAGACACAGCCACTACATCAGAGGCACTTCCCAGAGAACCCACAAAGTGCTCTCTGAACACACTGGGAGTGACAAAGAAGTTAAAGAAGCCTCCTGGAGAACTGATACGTAAGCTGAGATCTGAAGAATAAAATAACAGTTCACCAGGCAAAGAGATAGAGAAATTTGATCTATGCCAAAAGAACAGTATATGCAAAGGTCTGGAGACATGAGAAGGAACTGTGATTTTAGAATACTACAAGTAGTTTCGTATGATTAGGGCAAAAACCAAGGACAGGGGGTAACAGAGGCTGTCATAAGAGATGATAATGGTGAGGTGAGTAGATCGTGAAAGGTCACATGAAGGTAACTCCCAACACCTCCGCCCCCTCAACAAAGACACTGAAAGGTTTTAAGCAGGAAAGTGACGTTAATAGACATTTGTTCTTTTGAACCATCATGCTGGCTACAACACAGAGAATGGAATGGAAGTAGGCTCGACTAGAATTAGAGAGACTAGTAGAAGCAGAGCATTATAACAGTTCAGGTAGAATAATACAGAAGCA
Organism: Phocoena sinus; assembly: GCF_008692025.1. NCBI lineage: Eukaryota > Metazoa > Chordata > Mammalia > Artiodactyla > Phocoenidae > Phocoena > Phocoena sinus. The sequence continues at coordinate 76,091,003 of NC_045767.1, forward strand.
GAGATTATAAAAAGAAATATAGGAATTTTAATAGATCCTGAGATGACTAGACAGAATCTGGTGACTGATTAACAGAAGCTGGGGGCAGGAAGCAGACAAGAATATCACTCAAATTTTGGCTTAGACACATCTATGGATTGATAGGTAACACAGAAGGAGTAAGTTGGAGGGTAGTGTGAGGGAAAGATGTTGAAAGCAGTGGCTAACATTTATTGAACATTTACTACGTATTGGGCATTCTTTAAAGTTTTCTCTCATTTAAGACTCAACAATCATATGAGGTAGGCTCTATTATTATCTCCATTTTACAGATGAGGAAACTGAAACACAAAGAGAACAGGTAAGCTGGCCAAGATCAGCAGTAAAGCTAAGATAGGAACCCTGACAGTTTAGCCTGAGCTATGCTCTTAATCACTACGTAACAAATACCTCACAAACACTTTTAATGACGGATTCAGTTTTAGACATGTTATGTTTAAGATATCTATGGGACATACAAGAGGAAAAATGTCCAGTAGGCAGTTGGAAATGTGGGTTTGGCATTCAGGAAAGAACTGGGTAAAGATGTAAAGTGGGAGCCATCGACGTAAATAGGTAAATTGAAGATAATGATTAGATGGGCTTCTCTAGGAAAAACATATAAAATTAGGGGAAAAATGGCTAAGACTGAAACCTGATGAAAAATTAATATTTTACAGACAGGCAGAAGAGTAGCTAGTAAAACGGGGAGGCGGCAGAGCAACAATGTAAAGAAATGGCTCTAGAAACATTTCCTGGGTGTGAATTATGGATCAGCCCCTTTATTAGCTGTGAGTCTGAGACTAGTCACTAAATCTCTGTGCATCATTTTTTTCATTTCTAAAATGGAGATAACAGTAGTACCTACCACATACAGTTCTTTTGAGGATTAACTATGTTACACGTTTGGACAGTATATAGAAAACAGCAAATGCTCAATAAATTTTAAGTATGATTAGTGTTAATAATAGTATCAACTAGCTGGAAAAGGACCAAAGATATAGAAGAAAGCCAGGAAGGATTATTTGTCACTAAAATTAAAGGAAAAGAGTGCTTTAAGAAGTTGACAATGCCAACACTGCACTGTGGAGAAGAAAGTGACTCTAAAGTGTCTATTACATTTAATAACAGTTTGATAAGTTTGGTGATGGAGATATGAAATAGACACTGAACAATGCTTTAAGAGAGTAAATTAGGACTCCCTTTCTTAAAAAAAGTTTGATGAGAAGTGTCAATAATTCAAGCACTTACGTCCTTTGACCTAGTAATTTCATTTTGAAAAACAAAGGAAATAATCAGAGATGTAGCCAAAGTTTTATATTCATTGCACTATTATTTAAAATAGTAAAGCTTGGAAGATTTAAACATCCAACAGCAGTTAACAGTGGCATTAAAATGTATCAAACATAAATCCAAATATGTTTAAGTACCAACTGTTGTTATTCCTGAGTAATTTGCTTATGGATTTTTTCCAGTTTTAGTTTTTCTTTAGCACTTTCTAAAATTTTCCAAGAACATGTATTATTTTATAATCAGAAAAACTTAACTTCTGCTTTTGAATGTTTTCTTTTAATTGTCCAATACTAGAGCCCTGGCTACCATAAGAACATAAGATGCATGTTATCCATTCCAGAGAACAAAACATGAGTAACAAAGTAACACATTATATTAAAAAACATGAGTAACAGAGACTATTTTCCTATGTACTGTTCATGTAACTTAAAGAAAAAACTTTAAATTTCATCTAATTATTGATAATTTTTAAATTATTCATTAAAAAGGTTTAACTCAAGAACCTGGGCTTAAAAAATGGAAACCACAATAAACCCTTTTCTAACCTAATAACCTATTGACCCACTGACCTACTTTGGAATTTAGGTTAGTTCAATCTGATATCACAGATCTTTCTGGGACGGATGGATCTATTAACATTAATTAAAAGTAGTGCTGAAATTTAATTGACTGGCATAATACAAAACCCAACAGTCCTTAACTATATTTATCACCATTTATGAAAAATTCAAACTTGCTTCTGCAGATTACTCTTTGTATTATAGCTAAAAAGGTAAGTATTTCTAAGAGAACAATTTTAACTTGTATAAAAAGACTGAAATACTTCTAAAATTAATTATTTAATATATGAGTAAAGATGAAATTTAACAGTTCTCAATTTATTCAATACTGAATGGGAACATTAGTCCACCTCTATATAAAATATTAGCAAGATGAAAAACATTCTTGACTCTACAGCAGTTTCTAAGACCAACTTAAATTTAAAATTGACAGTAAGAACAAGAAACACACCTCACACCAAAGTCTCATGAATCAGACCTCTTAGAACCAAAGAAGATGCTTGCTCAATACAAACATCAAATGCTACCAAAATTCTAGACTGCCAGATGTCTAGACGTGAGGTATTTTTGAAGCCTCATTAAGTAAACAAAAACTGAAAAATTAATACAGCTCTCTTAGTGGCACACAAGACTACTGCAATTATTCAACCAATGTATTTCTTCAAATAATGTCTGAGCTCCCTCTTCATGTGATGGACTGATCTGGTCCACAGAATACATGAGCACCTTAACCCTTTTTTGAGATGAGACTGAGGCCTGAGACTGTCCCCAGCCTCAAATGAGCCCCATAAAAGATCTGAAGCTGCAGGAAGAGCCCAAGCCTGAGTCTCAATGTGAACTACACACTGAACCATGTACCGTAACCCTGAACCTATACCACCCTGCACCAGGCCTCACACTAGTGTCCACAGGAAGAAAGACGGGACCCTGTGGTAGGCAGAATAATGGCCCCACTAAATGGGCCACGCCCTACTCCCTGAAACCTGTGACTATGTTTCAAAAAGGGACTATGCAGATGCGATCAAGGTTAAAGATTCTGAGATGAGTAGTTTATGCTGGATTATCTGGGTGGTCCAATGTAATCACATGAGCCTTTAAAAGCAGAAGACCTTTCCTGGCTGTGGTCAGAGAGCTGTGAGACAGAAAAGTCAGAAGGATGCAGTGTTGCTGGTTTTGATGGTGAAAGAAGAGCCACAAGCCAAGGAATAGGGGCAGCTTCTAGACGCTTGAAAACACAAGGAAACATTCTCCTCTGAAGCTTCCAGAAAGGAATGCAGCCCTACTGACGCCTTGCTTTTAGCCCAATGAGACCCTTGTGGAACTTCTAAGCTGCAGAACAGTAAGATAATAAATTTGTACTGTTTTAAGCCATTAAGTCTGTGGTAGTTTCTAAGTTTCTTGTTCTATGACAACAGAAATTTAATACAGGTCTAAAATCTCTGGCTGCTCTTGATAAATCTGCCTTTCCCAAACCCTCTCTCCCTCCATATTTACAATAATCTAACTAGGAAACCACCAAGTCTAATCCCATTATGCCCTACTTTCCTTTTATTTCAGTCACCAAGAGCGGCCCAAGACTCTAAGGTCACCCCCCATCACCTAGACTCTCGTCCCTATATACTCCGTATATCCCCACATTGACCCCTTTCCCCTTTCTTTCCCAATTTCCAAAATCCTTTCATTGTGTCCTCTGGAACTCACAGTATACCATTAGCAAAATATCCTACTTCCTCAATATTGCTGTTGTACACTCGTTTCATGTTTCCTGCACCAACAGATCTCTTGCTCTCCTCCAGGAGTTCTGCTCTATCTCCAGGCCTTTCAAGTGATAGCTGTTCTTCTCTCCCATGTCTCATATGTCAAGGCCCTGGTGTGAGGGCCTCATTGTCATTTCTGAATTATTCATTCTCTCCCTCCCTAAACCCCCCAGCTTTGAATCTCATGCCCCCAGACTATATCTCCTCCAATACCTCTTTTGTAGTTGTTTTTGATTTTGATATCTACATAAATGATCCTCCCAACATTTTGGCCAGTCAATTCCCTGATCTCCTCTCCTCCAACAATCCTGCACTTACCTCCCACTCATTCCCCTGGAGTTACTCTATAATTCACCATTAGCAATAATAACACGCCCCCCTCCATATTTTCAATTTCAAGCACTTTATCCCTCTGAATCTCACACAAGGGCTAGGATAGCATGTGATCTGCTTGATTCAAACCCATCAAAAAAAAAAAAAAAAAAACCACAAGCATTTTTTTCTAACTGGCCATATAGCTCTAATTTATTTATTTATGTCTATGTCTTTTTTTTTTTTTTTAACCTGTCCTAGCCTCCTAATCGTTGCTGAGCACTTACAGTTTCTCATCCCATAAAAGGTACGAAGGAGCAAGGCAAGTTTATCTGAGATGGTCAGGGGACATCAGAGATAGTAACAGTCTCTGTTGGTCAGGTTGAGATAGTAACAGTCTCTGTTGGTCAGCTTGTTCATTATTCCTTATCAGAAACAATTCTTTGTCATGTTTGTCTAAACTCTAGGCTTCCTTTTTGCCATTGATTCCTTTGTATATTTAACATATAGATAAGCCATTCCATGAGCCATTCTGTGGCAAAATGCAACCTGCTTACAACTCTAATACAGCTAAAGTCAAGCTGATAATAAAAACATCTTATAATCCCAACTTATTTACAGCAATTAATAATAGAGGCACAAATAATACAAATATTAAAGAACAGGTGGAAGGAAACCACGGCTTCTGAAGATCACTTGCTCTGCCACATTATAAGACACCAATTTTCCTTTCTAGCTTTATTCTCTCTCTCCAGCCTCATCTCCCACTCCACCTTCACTGTATACATACTCCTTATTCTCTGGCCACACTAAACATGTCACCATTCCTGTGAAGGAGAAACTAAAGATCCCCGGGTACACAAAGGTCTGCCCATCAGTGTCCAGCATATTATCAACACAAATGACTTCTTAATATACTAAACTAAAATTGATCTTTGCAGGAAATCACATTGTCATTCACATTAGGATTCAATTAATCAACATGTAAAACGCATGTTAGTGGAAAACTAAACAGAGGTACTATGTATTAGTTTCCTGTGACTGCTGTAACAAATTACTACAACCTTAATGGAAGAAAACAACACAAATTTATTATCTCCCGGTTCTGTAGGTCAGAGTCCAACACAGGTCTTACTGGGCTAAACTCAAGGTGCCAGCAGGGCTGCATTTCTTTCTGGAAACTTAAACAGAAAAATGTTTCCCTGCCTTTACAAGCTTCTAGAGGCTTCCTGCATTCCTTGGCTCATGGATCTCCTCCTCAATCTTCAAATCCATCAGCAGACCAAGTCCTCCTCAGGCTGCCATCTCTTTTGCTTCCCTCTTCCCTTATTAATTAAGACCCTTCTGATTACACTGGGCCCACCCAGATAATCCAAGACAATCTTCCCATTATAAGGTCATTTAACCTAACACAGTCACAGTTTCCAGCAACTTAGGATATGGACATCTTTGAAAGGCCATTATTCTGCCTACCACATCCCATGACCCAAGAAATCTCTTTGGTGAACACAAAGTTATCTTTTGGGGATAAACGTTAAATAATTTGATCTATCAACACATAAAAGACTATATCACCATTCAGAAGTTCATAACTATCTGAACTATCTTTTCCTTTCATGTTTCTTCAAGGGAATTGAAAAATAATGTAGATGAGAATTCCAGTTGCATGAGTTCAACTGCAACTGAAGGTCAAACTTGATTGCTATAAGCAACAAGCTATATGGATACTATTCCAAATGGCAAAAGTTTTAACGTCCAAATGAATATGTGAGCATACTTTCCTTTTGGACAATTATTTAATGGGCTACACCATATACAAAAATGGCATAATTTATAAGTATCAAACAAATGTCAAAACAAGACTGATCAATCCCAGCCTTTGTGGAATGCTTTATTTTTTTAATTTTCTTTTTCAGGATTGAGAAGACAGAAGCTCCCCTTCTGGTTTTCAGAGAAGAAATTGTTTTCTGCTCTGGTATTATTACTTTCTTGTTATTTCTTGTTTTTCTTTTAATTTTATTTATTTTTTTATACAGCAGGTTCTTATTGGTTATCCATTTTATACATATTAGAGTATATATGTCAATCCCAATCTCCCAATTCATCACACCACCACTCCACCCTCCCAATGCTTTCGCTCCCCTGGTGTCCATACATTTGTTCTCTACAGCTGTGTTTCAATTTCTGCCCTGCAAACTGGTTCATCTGTACCATTTTTCTAGGATCCACATATATGCGTTAATATACGATATTTGTTTTTCTCTTTCTAACTTACTCTACTCTGTATGACAGTCTTTAGATTCATCCACATCTCTAAAATGACCCAATTTCGTTCCTTTTTATGGCTGAGTAATATCCCATTGTACGTATGTACCACATCTTCTTCATCCATTCGTCTATCGATGGACACTTAGGTTGCTTCCATGACTTGGCTATTGTAAATACTGCTGCAAAGAACACTGGGGTGCATGTGTCTTTTTGAATTATGGTTTTCTCTGGGTACATGCCCAGTAGTGGGATTGCTGGGTCATATGGTAACTCTATTTTTAGTTTTTCTAAGGAACCTCCATAGTGGCTGTAACAATTTACATTCCCACCAACAGTGCAAGAGGGTTCCCTTTTCTCCACACCCTCTCCAGCATTTGTTGTTTGTAGATTTTCTGATGATGCCCATTCGAACTGGTGTGCGGTGATACCTCATGGTACATTTGATGCAATTCTCTAATAATTAGTGATGTTGAGCAGCTTTTCATGTGTTTGTTGGCCATCTGTATGTCTTCTTTGGAGAAATGTCTACTTAGGTCTTCTGCTCACTTTTGGATTGGGTTGATTGTTTCTTTAATATTGAGCTGCATGAGCTGTTTATATATTTTGGAGATTAATTCGTTGTCTGTTCATTCATTTGCAAATATCTTCTTCCATTCTGAGGGTTGTCTTTTCCTCTTGTTTGTAGTTTCCTTTACTTTGCAAAAGCTTTTAACTTCCATTAGGTCCCATTTGTTTATTTTTGTTTTTGTTTATTTTTGTTTTTATTTCCATTACTCTAGGAGGTGGATCAAAAAAGATCTTGCTGTGATTTATGTCAAAGAGTGTTCTTCCTATGTTTTTCATTAAGAGTTTTATAGTGTCCGGTCTTACATTTAGGTCTTTAATCCATTTTGAGTTTATTTTTGTATATGGTGTTAGGGAGTGTTCTAATTTCATTCTTTTACATGTAGCTGTCCAGTTTTCCCAGCACCACTTATTGAAGAGGCTGTCTTTTCTCAATTGTATATTCTTGCTTCCTTTGTCAGAGATTAGTTGACCATAGGTGAGTGGGTTTATCTCTGGGCTTTCTATCCTGTTCCACTGATCTATGTTTCTGTTTTTGTGCCAGTAAGATATTGTCTTGATTACTGTAGCTTTGTAGTATAGTCTGAAGTCAGGGACTCTGATTCCTCCAGCTCCATTTTTTTCCCTCAAGACTGCTTTGGCTATTCGGGGTCTTTTGTGTCTCCATACAAATTTTAAGATTGTTTGTTCTAGTTCTGTAAAAATGTAAAAAAAGTCATTGGTAATTTGATAGGGATTGCAATGAATGTGTAGATTGCTTTGGGTAGTATAGTCATTTTCACAATGTTGATTCTTCCAATCCAAAAACATGATATATCTCTCCATCTGTTTGTATCATCTTTAATTTCTTTCATCAGTGTCTTACAGTTTTCTGCATACAGGTCTTTGGCTCCCTAGGTAGGTTTACTCCTAGGTATTTTATTCTTTTTGTTGCAATGGTAAATGGAAGTGTTTCCTTAACTTCTCTTTCAGATTTTTCATCATTAGTGTATAGGAATGCAAGAGATTTCTGTGCATTAATTTTGTATCCTGCTACTTTACCAAATTTATTGATTAGCTCTAGTAGTCTTCGGGTAGCATCTTTAGGATTCTCTATGTATAGTATCATGTCATCTGCAAACAGTGACAGTGTTACTTCTTTTCCAATTTGTATTCTTTTTATTTCTTTTTCTTCTCTGATTGGCATGGCTAGGACTCCCAAAACTATGTTGAATGATAGTGGTAAGAGTGGACATCCTGGTCTTGTTCCTGATCTTAGAGGAAATGCTTTCAGTTTTTCACCATTGAGAATGACATTTGCTATGGGTTAGTCGTATATGGCCTTTATTATGTTGAGGTAGGTTCCCTCTATGCCCACTTTCTAGAGAGCTTTTAGCATAAATGGGTTTTTGAGTTTTGTCAAAAGCTTTTTCTGCATCTATTGAGATGATCATATGGTTTTTATTCTTCAATTTGTTAATATGGTGTATCACATTGATTGATTTGCATATATTGAAGAATCCTTGCATCCCTGGAATAAATCCCACTTGATCATGGTGTATGATCCTTTTAATGTGTTGTTGGATTCTGTCTGCTAGTATTTTTTGAGGATTTTTGCATCTGTATTCATCAATGATATTGGTCTGTAATTTTCTTTTTTTTTTTTGTATCTTTGTCTGGTTTTGGTAACAGGGTGATGGTGGCCGCATTGAATGAGTTCGGGAGTGTTCCTTCCTCTGCAATTTTTTGGAAGAGTTTGAGAAGGATGGGTGTTAGCTCTTCTCTAAATGTTTGATAGAATTCACCTGTGAAGCCATCTGGTCCTGGACTTTTGTTTGCTGGAAGATTTTTAATCACAGTTTCAATTTCATTACTTGTGACTGGTCTGTTCATATTTTCTATTTCTTCCTGGTTCAGTCTTGGAAGGTTATACCTTTCTAAGAATTTGTCCATTTCTTCCAGGTTGTCCATTTTATTGGCATAGAATTGCTTGTAATAGTCTCTTCGGATGCTTTGTATTTCTGCGGTGTCTGTTGTAACTTCTCCTTTTTCATGTCTAATTTTATTAATTTCAGCCCTCTCCCTCTTTTTCTTGATGAGTCTGGCTAATGGTTTATCACTTGTGTTTATCTTCTCAAAGAAACAGCTTTTAGTTTTGTTGATCTTTGCTATTGCTTTCTTTGTTTCTATTTCATTTATTTCTGCTCTGATCTTTATGATTTCTTTCCTTCTGCTAACTTTGGGGTTTTTTTTCCCCTTCTTTCTCTAATTCCTTTAGGTGTAAAGTCAGATTGTTTATTTGAGATTTTTCTTGTTTCTTGAGGTAGGTTTGTATAGCTATAAACTTTCCTTTTAGAACTGCTTTTGCTGCATCCTATAGGTTTTGGATCGTTGTGTTTTCATTGTCATTTGTCTCTAGGTATTTTTTGATTTCCTCTGATTTCTTCAGTGATCTCTTGGTTATTTAGTAACGTACTGTTTAGCCTCCATGTGTCTGTGTTTTTTACGTTTTCTTCCCTGTAATTGATTTCTAATCTCATAGTGTTGTAGTTAGAAAAGATGCTTGATACAATTTCAATTTTCTTAAATTTACTGAGGCTGGATTTGTGACCCAAGATGTGATCTATCCTGGAGAATGTTCTGTGTGCATTTGAGAAGAAAGCGTAATATGCTGTTTTTGGGTGGCATGTCCTATAAACATCAATTAAGTCTATCTGGTCTATTGTGTTATTTAAAGCTTGTGTTTCCTTATTACTTTTTTGTTTGGATGATCTGTCCATTGGTGTAAGTGAGGTTTTAAAGTCCCCCACTATTATTGTGTTACTGTCGATTTCCTCTTTTATAGCTGTTAGCAGTTGCCTTATGTATTGAGGTGCTCCTATGTTGGGTGCATATATATTTATCATTGTTATATCTTCTTCTTGGACTGATCCCTTGATCATTATGTAGTGTCCTTCCTTGTCTCTTGTAACATCCTTTACTTTAAAGTCTATTTTATCTGATATGAGTATTGCTACTCCAGCTTTCTTTTGGTTTCCATTTGAATGGAATATCTTTCTCCATCCCCTGACTTTCAGTCTGTATGTGTCCCTAGTTCTGTAGTGGGTCTCTTGCAGACAGCATATATATGGGTCTTGTTTTTGTATCCATTCAGCAAGCCTGTGTCTTTTGGTTGGAGCACTGAATCCATTCACGTTTAAGGTAATTATCGATATGCATGTTCCTATGACCATTTTCTTAATTGTTTTGGGTTTGTTTTTGTAGGTCCTTTTCTTCTCTTGTGTTTCCTACTTAGAGAAGTTCCTCAGCATTTGTTGTAGAGCTGGTTTGGTGGTGCTGAATTCTCTTAGCTTTTGCTTGTCTGTAAAGCTTTTGATTTCTCCATCAAATCTGAATGAGATCCTTGCCGGGTAATCTTGGTTGTAAGTTCTTCCCTTTCATCACTTTAAATATGTCATGCCACTCCCTTCTGGCTTGTAGAGTTTCTGCTGAGAGATCAGCTGTTAATCTATGGGAGTTCCCTTGTATGTTATTTGTTGTTTTTCCCTTGCTGCTTTCAATAATTTTTCTTTGCCTTTAATTTTTGCCAATTTCATTAGTATGTGTCTCAGTGTGTTTCTCCTTGGGTTTATCCTGTATGGGACTCTCTGCACTTCCTGGACTTGGGTGGCTATTTCCTTTCCCATGTTAGGGAAGTTTCGACTATAATCTCTTCAAATATTTTCTCGGGTCCTTTCTCTCTCTCTTCTCCTTCTGGGACCCCTATAATGTGAATGTCGTTGCTTTTAATGTTGTCCCAGAGGTCTCTTAGGCTGTCTTCATTTGTTTTCATTCTTCTTTTCTTTATTCTGTTCCACAGCAGTGAATTCCAATATTCTGTCTTCCAGGTCACTTATCCGTTCTTCTACCTCAGTTATTCTGCTATTGATTCCTTCTAGTGTAGTTTTCATTTCAGTTACTGTATTGTTCATCTCAGTTTGTTTGTTCTTTCATTCTTCTAGGTCTTCGTTAAACATTTCTTGCATCTTCTCGATCTTTGCCTCCATCCTTTTTCCGAGGTCCTGGATCATCTTCACTATCATTATTCTGAGTTCTTTTTCTGGAAGGTTGCCTACCTCCACTTCATTTGGTTTGTTTTTCTGGGGTTTTATCTTGTTCCTTCATCTGGTACATAGCCATCTGCCTTTTCATCTTGTCTATCTTTCTGTGAATGTGCTTTTTGTTCCACAGGCTGCAGGATTGTAGTTCTTCTTGCTCCTGCTGTCTCTCCTCTGGTGGATGAGGCTATCTAAGAGGCTTGAGCAAGTTTCCTGATCTGGAATGTTTTGTTTTTAAAAGGCAAGTGTATGTAAATTTCTGAGATGGATCTCCAGAAAAAGCGAGTGAATTATATCAACCCAAAAGAAGTACAGAATTTTATTAGTGCTATAAATCTACAGGGACCTGTTAAGAAATTTGATTAAGTAGTATTACAAAATAGGTTTAGGGTCAGCTCATGAAATATTTAATAACTTACAATTAATACATATAAATATAATGACAATGTTTTGACATACACCTCATCGATGAGGCCACCAGATCCATATAAATTACAACCAAAAAATGTCAATTTTCAAGGCCACGAATATTCCTCTTCTTGCAGTGTAATCACTTTATAAAAAAGACAGTTGTTCTGACCTATTAAAACTTGAGTAAACTGCCAGGTTGCTTTTGTGCAGCCAAGTAGGTCAAGCAAGTTCACAACCATCTGAAAACTAGTTCAAATACGTTTAGATGCATTCTGAACCACAGATTATTCAGACAACTACCACCAAGAACTATATTTTCTTCACTAAAATTATTATAACTACATTTATATTTAAGATAAAATTCACTCTGTTTAAATTGTAAGATTTTGCAATATATGATTTATATATAACTGTCCATTCCCACTTTTCTATACCTATGTACTTTCAAAGTTTTCCAATGAACAAGAATACATGAGCATATTAAGTTCCTTAGTTGACTATTATTTTTTTTTAACACACTGATTCACTGCTTGATCCTTACCTGAAATGACAAGGTCTGAGAAAATCACAGGCCAAGATCCTATCTGAATCTGTGGAGTATCAAGGGAGATAGAACTCCCTTGATACAGACACATTTTATTTGCAGCATGCAAGTAAGAGTAATTAAGAATAAAAAAGGATATGTATATGGCATGCTCATTCACAGCCAGAAGGCCTATGACCAGGCTTCACAGGGTACAACCTGACCTTAACAAGTACTACATAACAGAGACATACCCTTGATACAGAAGATACAATTTGAGATTTCTATTGATGTATCTTCAAGTCTGCTATTGAGCCCATGCAGTAAATTTGTATTGCATATATCGTACTTTTCAGTTCTGATGTTATCACTTGATCCTTTTATATGGTTTTTATTTCAGAGGAGAACTATCTTTCTATTCACTTCAAAAATGTTCACTTTTGTCTCATGGGCCATGGATATAATATAAGAGCGCCTTTAAAGTCTTTTTCTGATAATTCCACCATCTGAATTATCTCAGGGTTGGCATCTATTTATTGTCTTTTCTCTTAAAAAAGTCAGATTTTCCTGTTTCTTTGTATGTCAAGTAATTTTGGATTATATCCTAGGCATTCTGAATATTTGGTTATGAAACTAGATTTTTTAAACATCTTCTGGAGAATTTGGTATTTTTTTTGCTTAAGTTTACTACAAGTTATATATTGCATTCTAGCATGGCAGTACCACTGTCAGCTCAGTTTTCAAAGTCTTTGCTATGTTTTTTGGCTTTATCCTCTGCATGCACTGCTCAGAGGCAAGTCTGGGATTTGAACAGTGGTTTATACTGTAGGTCAGTTCTCTGTCTTTGCTGTGTTCCTTTGGGTCTGTACATGCATGTGTAGCTCATAAGTAAGGTGGGACCTTTGTGGGTCTCCTCTCACATCAGCTCTCTTCTCTGTGAGATTTCCCCAGCATGTTCCAGTTTCCAGGGGCCTTTTTCCCAAATATTCTGACCAGAGAAATCGTTTTCTCTCAGAGTTTTAAAGTGCTTGTGCTACCTGGCAATGTAACTTTATAGGCAGAGATGGTCTCAGGGCAGGCTTGGGAGGGAAAAAAGGGGTACTCCTTTTCCTTGTTGTCTGGCTAGAAATAGGGGTTTCTCTAAATTGCTGCATCCACTGTGCAGTTCCCTAATTCAGCCCACCATTTGGTCAAAGCTGGGTCATGAAAAGAAAGAAAAGGTATATTCACCATTATACAGGCTAGTCTTCAAGTTATGACTTCCTTTCTCGATTTGCCTATTTTTTTTTTTTTTTTGCGGTACGCGGGCCTCTCACTCTTGCGGCCTCTCCCATTGCAGAGCACAGGCGCCGGACGCGCAGGCTCAGCGGCCATGGCTCACGGGCTCAGCCGCTCCGCGGCATGTGGGATCTTCCAGAACCGGGGCACGAACCCGTGTCCCCTGCATCAGCAGGCGGACTCAACCACTGCGCCACCAGGGAAGCCCTCGATTTGCCTATTATTAACTTTCAAAGTCTTTAGATAGCTGCTTTTAGTATTCTATTGAGAGTATTTAGTTCTAATCAGTCAGAGAGAGGCATACTCCATTTTGGCCTATGCATTGTATTATATCCATTTCTCAACAGACTTTCACCTAAAGTCTTTAGTAGTCATTGACTGATCATTATCTAGATCATAATTCTATTAGAAATTGCACTGTGGTGAATTTCTAATCCTACCATTCTCCCAGCATTTGTTATTGTCTATGATTTTTCTATAACAGTAAACTTTCCCTCTTAACTACTTGGTTATCCTGGAATAAAATTTGTACAGGAAATGAAGAAAAAATGGTTGATTCTTTCATTTACCAGTGATTTTCAGAGTAATAAAATGAGGGTTTTTTTTTAAGTATTATTATAAACTTCTGAATTCTTATATATTTGTGTTTCAATCTTCAGTTGTTATACATATTTTTGAACCTATTTTTATGGAAAATTTCAAACATACACAAAAGTAAAAAAGAATAATTATTAACCCATATATTCATCACCCATTTTCAACAATTATCAAATCATGGTCAATCTTGTTTCATCTATTCTTCCCCTTCCCCGTTCCTTCCCATCCTCCTTTGTATTATTTGAAGCAAATCCCCAAAACTATATCAATGTCATCTGTAAATACTCTAGTACGAATGTACAAATTATAAGGACTTAGAAAAAAAACACACACCACAATATCATTACCTTTTAAGTTAATAAAAGATGTCTAAGGCCTCTATACACAAAATATTTCTGAGAGAAATTTTAAAAGACCTAAATATATGGAGATATACTGTGGTTAACATATTGAAAGTCTCAATATGGAAAGATATTTAATATATCCAAATTGATCTACAGATTCAACATTAAACTAGACAATAATAATATGAAATAATAAATAATATTTAACTTGCTTAATGTTAAGCAGGGATTTGTTATTTATTTACTCATTTAGGAAACTGACAGGCTGAGTGTAAAATCTTTATTGAAATTCATAAGGACCAAGAAGAACCAAGGCAATTTTGAAGTACAAAAGTTGGAGAACTTAAAGCTATAATAACTAAAAGTGTATGGCACTGGTACAACAACAGACCAATGGAACAGAAACAGAGTCCAAAAACAGACCCACAAATAAAGTCACCTGAATTACAACAAAGGCACTACTACTGCATTACAGTAGGAAAGGACAGTCTTTTCAATAAATAATGCTGGACCAAATGGATTTCCAAATGGAATATAAAATAAACCATGAATCCTACCACACATCATACAGAAACCTAAATGTGAAAGTTAAAACACTCAAGTTTATAGAGGAAAACATAGTATAGTATCTTCTTGGCTTTGAGATAGACAAAGAATCCTTAAAACACACAAAACTAACCATAAAAGAACACTGATAAAATAGACTTCATTAAAATTAAGAAATTATCTTAATTAAGACACACTACTGAAAGAGTGAAGAAGTAGAAGAGATAACTTCAATACTTAATCCAACAAAAACTTATCCTAGAAATAAAGAACTTCTGCAAATCCGTAACACAGACAACACAATAGAAAAATGGACAAATAACATGAACAGGCATTTCTCAAAAAAGGATATCCAAAGGGTCAGTAAGCATGTAAACATGTGCTAACCTTTTAAGTTATCAGGGAATAACAAAACTACAATAAAATTTCACTACATACACTGCAGAAGAGTTATTAATTTGAAACACTAATAATTTCAAGTGTTATTGAGGATGAAGAGCAACAAGAATTCATGTACACTGTTGGTGGAAGTGTAAACTGATTCAACCATTAGGAGCATTTACAAAAGCTAAACAGCCAAATACCCTGACCCAGCATTTTCACCACTGGATATTTAGCCAACAGAAATGCATACATATGTGCCAAAAGAAATGTTCAAGAATGTTCACAGCAGAATTGTTCATAACAGCCAAAAACTGATAGTAAACCAAATGCTCATCAACAGTACAATGGATGAATAATTTTGGTATATACATATAATGAAGTATTACAAAGCAATGAAAAAGGATGAGCTACTGCTATATGAATCAATATGAATGACTCACATCAACAAGATGTTGACCATAAAAAGCCAAAAGAAGTTCAAAAATAGACAATACTAATGAATAGTGAATCAAGCAAGAATAATAGTTACCTTTGGGAGTGCGTGATGACTGTCAGGGGGCATGAAGGAGGCTCCTGGATTGATGAAAATGTTCTATATCTTGATCTTGGTATTGGTTAAACGAGTGTTGACTTCATAAAATTTCATCAAAATGACACTCAGTATTTATGCACTGTATAATATGCATGTTTTAATTCAATATAAAACATTTTAAAAGTTAGCAATACTATATCAGTCTCTTGATATTTTATTTTTAATTTTTTGGTTATTTTACTTGGTGAAATTGAAGTCTAGTAGAACTAGGTTTCTATATCAATCTGCCTCTTACTTGGGTACTAAAGTCATTATTTACTTTTTCCTGGATTATTACTGACAGTTTTGATATGTGGATCCTTCCCACATTATGACGGCAAAAGTTTACCTTGAAGTTAGACCTATCTCATGTTCACAAACTAGATAATTCTAAGATGATATTTTTTTCTTAATGTAAATATAATCAATTTTCTATATTAAGTTCCAGGTCACCAGTTCCCACAGTTTGTATTTGGAAAAAAAGAAGAAAATTCAAAGCTTCTGAGGCTTAGCATCTAAGCTCAGTTTTAGCTAAACTTGAAAAAAGCAAATCAGGGCTTCCCTGGTGGCGCAGCGGTTGAGAGTCTGCCTGCCGATGCAGGGGACACGGGTTCGTGCCCCAGTCCGGGAAGATCCCACATGCCGCAGAGTGGCTGGGCCCGTGAGCCATGGCCGCTGAGCCTGCGCGTCCGGAGCCTGTGCTCCGCAATGGGAGAGGCCACAACAGTGAGAGGCCCAGGTACCGCAAAAAAAAAAAAAAAAAAAAAGCAAATCAAGGCATGGTGTAAGTAAGCATAAGGTTGTTGTGAAATATAATGAATTATTAAATGTAAAGCGCTTAGAAAATAATGTGTACCACAAAGTAAATGTTCAAAAAAAGTCTGCAATTCTTTATACCAGTTTGAAAAACCCTATAATAGATCCTTACTCTTGAATTTCCTTCAAAATATTTAAGACAATAAAAACAGATCTCTTTTAAAAACAAACAAAGCATATTTATGGAGCTAAGGGAAAACTTAATAGATTTTTAATGAAACAAGCCAAAGTGAACATTAAAGAAAAGTATAGGATAGATGAAAATTTAATTAACTATACCTAAGGTTTTTTTTAAGTTCTACTAATAGATATTTAACTATGATATTAGGATTAGAACTTCTACATATAATTTATCCAGTTTGCCAACTGTTAACACGTGCATCATTTTCTTTACATACCGATAAACACATTTTCTGAACCATTTGAGAGTAAGTTGCATATATCATGTCCTTTTACCCCCAATTACTTAAATGTGTACAGCCTGGGAACAAAGACATTCTCTTAAATAACCACAGGATAGTTACTAACTTCAGGAAATTTAACAATTATACAATATTAATGTTTATTTTTTTAAGAGAGCAAATAAAGTCCTTTAGGGCTCCTCTAGTACAGGATCCAGTTCTGAGTCATGTATTGGATTAGCTATTTTATCTCCCTAGACACCTTTAATCTGAAAGTTTTCCTTCAGCTAAATACCTTTTAAACTGTCTTATGCTTACAAGGTACTCTGCAAGATAAGATTTTAAAACTTGGGTTCTTAAGCAAACTATATAGGGAAGTTTCATTAAAAAAAGAGATTCAATGGAAGAGTTAGGAAAAGTTTCAGAAGACTAAGATGAGAATACAAAAATCTTCTGATCCAAGACTGGCTTTAGTATATATACATTTTAAAGCTTTATAATGAGGAGGTTTCTAGGTTTCTTTGATATTGGTAATTCGTGGATTAGTGGTTTCGAAATCCTGTCCCTCAAGATGTCAAAAAATTACAATATATAATCAACTTAGGGCTTCCCTGGTGGCGCAGTGGTTGAGAGTCCACCTGCCGATGCAGGGGACACGGGTTCATGCCCCTGTCTGGGAAGATCCCACATGCCGCGGAGCGGCTGGGCCCGTGAGCCATGGCCGATGAGCCTGCGCGTCCGGCGCCTGTGCTCCACAATGGGAGAGGCCACAGCAGTGAGAGACCCACATACGGCAAAAAAAAACAAAAAAAAACAAAAAAAAACTGTCATGGTACCTACCCTTAAGAAACTTATAATTTAGTAAACCTAAGATTCCTGCTTTCAGATAGGAAAAGTATTATGTTTTCCTATTTTGAAAAGGAAGCAACTATGATGCAGCGTGAAAAATGTGTCCAAAGACAAAACTATGAAATGTTCTAGAGGAACAAAAAAGGTAGATCCTGAAATCGTGATCTTTAATCTCCTAACAGAGAACTTAACTTGCCTCTGTCAGACTGCAGAAGAGCTCCTTAAGAGTATCCTCCAATCTACCCATTGACTCCAAAAGGGACATGTACCGTCATCCCCAATGTACGTACTAGCTTTGTTCCACTGAGTCAGTCACCGACTAGTTTCCAAGTAATGTACTAGTACTTTCACTTAAAAAATAACAGGTAATCTCCATACACAGAAAAAACCAGAAACTGTACAAAAGGTATATACTATTAGATACTTTTAGAATGGATGTGATAATAAATGTGGAAACAGAAGATGTGGCTGGTCGCAGTGGTTCTTTAGTAAGTAATTTAACTTCGTCGGCGATAGGCTGTAACAGGCCATATGGTCCAACGAAGTTTGGTCCTTTTTGAAGTTGTATATAACCTAATACTTTTCGTTCATTAGTGTGAGGAATGCCACAGCTAGAAGAATTGGGACAATAAGTGTTAGAATGTTAATTATAAACATTTTGTTAGGGAGAGGAGTTAACAGCTAATAAATGTTTAAGTTTTACATAATTACTGGGCTCTGCCACCCTAACAAACCCTGTTCTCAGGCAGGGTGTTTTAATGAATTAAGATTATATCATTAATTAGTTTTAAGGCGCTTTTGTAAAGTAGACCTTATTTCTCTTGTCTTTTCGTACTGGGATAAATATGTAATAGATAGAAACTGACCTGGGTTACTCTGGTGTGAACTCATATCACATAGGACTTTAATTGTTGAACAAACTTAACTTTAATAGCGGTTACACCATTGGGATGTCCTGATCCAACATCGAGGTCCTAAACCCTACTGTCGACATGAACTCCAGAATAGGATTGTGCTATTATCCCTAGCATAACTTGCTCCGTTGATCAATTTTTTGGATCAATAAGTGAAGATATTTTGACTAGTCGGTCTAAGTTTTAATCATTCAGAGGCTTTTTTGTTCTCCGAGGTCACCCCAATCAAAACTGTTAACCCATATAAAAGTTTTGTTATCCCTTGATGGTTTAGTTCCTTTTTTTGGGGGGGCGGGCGGTTATTAAAGCTCCATAGGGTCTTCTTATCTTATTTTGTCAATTTCACTGATTAAAAGTAAAAGACAGTAAAACCCTCATGTGGCCATTCATACAAGTCCTTATTCAGAGAACAAATGATTATACTACCTTTGCATGGTCAGGATACCATGGCCATGTGACAGATGTCACTGGGCAAGCAGTGCCTGTAATAGTAGTTACGCTAGAGGTGATGTTTTTTGTAAACAGGCAAGATTTGTATTTGCCGATTTCCTTTTACTCTTTTTAATCTTTCCTTAGGTGCATACCTGTGTCAGGTTAACAGTAATTTTAATAAATAATCTAACACTGACTTAGGTTTATTTGTTGTTAACTACCAGTGATATCTATTACTTATATAAGCTTATGCAAGGACAAATATTTCTTGTTACTCATATTAACATTATTGCTTCTATTAATTGATTAGTCCAGTATTAAACTAGGAGTTGATTTACTTATTGGTGGTATTAAGGTAAATGTGTTGTTGAACTTGAACGCTTCCTTAACTGATGGCTGCTTTTAACTCTCTAGATAAGGTTGTATCCTGTTTCTAAAAAGCTGCAACTTTTTAGATTAGTATTTAAAAATACATTAAAATTTATGATTTTTTGAATAGTTTTTAAAGTTGAACTAAGATCCTTTTCCTGGACAACCAGCTGTCAACAGGCTTGTTATACCTCTACTTATACATCTTCTCACAAGTTTGCCACACAGATGAGTTTGTTCTAATAAACTGTACATAAGTAGCTCGTCTGGCTTTGGGGTATTTAATTTAAGTTCTCTTTGTTAAAAATTTCAGTTAAATCATTATACAAAAGGTAAAAGGGGGAAGCTTTACTTTTTATTACTTGTAATGCTTCTTGCCTCATGCCCTTACGATACTTTCTCTATAGTGCCAAAAAGCTTTTAATTTCTATCTCCTATACTTTAAATATTGGGTAAATGATTTATTCAATCTGCTTATAATAGTTGAATTTGTGGGAGGCTTGGGCTAGATTTAGTTCAAAGTATCCATACACTTTGAAATCTCCTGAGTGTAAACTAGGTGCTTTTGTTTAAGCTATACTTTGATTTATCCAAGCACACTTGCCAGTATGCTTCCCTTGTTACGACTTTATCTCCTCTCATATGTTTGGTACTTGCTAAGAAGTTATAAGAGTTATTAATACTTGAGAAGGGTGATGGGCAGAGTGTGCATGCTTCACGGCCTGACTCAACTAAGCACTCTGTTCTTAATTTACTACTAAACTCTCCTTTGGTTTTTAGCTTCATCAAAACTTTTGTATAATAAGAAATATGCTCTTGAACTAGAAAATGTAGCCCATTTTTTCCCATCCCATAAGTTACACCTTGACCTAATGTTTTTATGTATAATAATTATGCTTACTGTTATTCCTTTTCAGGGTTTGCTGAAGATGGCAGTATACAGACTGAATTAGCAAATGTTGGTGAGGTTTATCAATTATAGAGAGAACACACTCCTCTAGAGGGGAATGAAGCACCATCAAGTCCCTTGAGTTTTAAGCTATTGCTAGTAGTACTCCGGCAAATAATTTTGTTATGATAATTATTTGCATGTAGGGCTAAGCATAGTGGGCTATCTAGTCCCATTTGGGGTCTTAGCTGTCATGTGATCAGTAACTGTTAAAGTCACTTTTGCAGTTCATTTTTAAATAGCTATAGCTTTCTAAGGCTTAGCTAGAACTTAACTTTATTTTTTATTATTCTTTAACACATTTTACACCGATTTTCTATTAATTTGGGTTAATCGTATGACCACAGTGGCTGGCACGAAATTTACCAACCCTAAATAACATAACTTAGTTGAACTTTCATTTATGGCTTAGTTTTTATCACTGCTGTTTCCTGTGAGGGCATCGCTAAGCAAAGCATTATGAGCTACTATTTTAGTGTGCTTGATACCTGCTCCTTTTAATCCTTCATGATTTAGAGGATAGTCTGCTTAAGTTATTATGGTAACACTAAAACCTGGTAAAAAACAGAGTACTAATTTTCTTTCTACAAATGTCCATTCCTTTTAGAAGAAAAGTAATAGGAGAATCAACTTCTTATTTTCTATTTTAAAACAGTAACACAGGTCAGTCTAATGAGAATATGGATTATGCTTTCCAGGACACAAAAAAAGTGTAAGTCAGTCACTGAGAGCTGGTATCAACTCTTACCTCCCTCTAAATTTCCCCCACTCATCTCTTACTTTGCACTCAATCTATAGATACTTCTCTACCCTGGTAGAGAAGGGGTCAGCTAACCTATTCTGTAAAGGGTCTCAAAGTAAATATTTTTGGCTTTCTGGGCCCTAACATCTCTGATGCAACTACCTAACTCTGCCACTATAGCTTGAAAACAGCCATACACAATATGTAAAAAATAAGAGTGGCTGTATTCCAATAAAGCTTTATTCACAGACACTAAAACCTGAATTTCATATAATTTTCACACATCATAAAATAGTATTCTGCTTCCAGGATTTTTTTTCCCCCAACCATTTAAAAATGTAAACACTATTATTAGTTCACGGGTCATACAAAAACAGGCAGCAAGCTGGATTTGGTGGTGTGCAGACCCCTGACGGAGAGACTTGCTTGTAAGGCAGACATGCAGTAGGTGACTGGCCCTTCTGTACCTCAGTCAACTGCTTCTTTATCTCTAAACCTAAAACCTGACAGGAAATAATTCTTATTCTACTTTTCAGTCATTTGCAAATCACCTTTCTCTCAAAAAAAGACAAGTTATAATTCTTACTTTCAGGTAGTAACTTTGAAAAATTTCAAGAATTGCTGAAAGAAAATACATCTGGATATCAATTACCTTACCAATAAATAACGTTTCATTCCTCTGAAGAATAAAAAATCTAAAGATAAATAAAAACTATCAAAGAAGGTAGCCGATCATGTCCTAAATATTTTTATAATACTCTGTCCTATGTGCCTTGCCAGGAGACTGTAAACCTCACTGTACCCAATAATTAAGACAGAAAAGGAAGGAAGGAAGGAAGGAAGGAAGGAAGGAAAGAAGGGAGGGAGGGAGGGAGGGAAGGAAGAAGGAAAGGAAAGGGAAGGGGAGGGGAAGGGAAGGGAAGGGAGGGGAGGGGAGGGGAGGAAAAGGAAAGGGAAAACAGAAAAAAGAACAAAAGAAAAGAAAAAAAGAGAAGGCATACTTCTGAGCTCAAAATGAAGATTGAATATATCTAGTGAAACTCACCAAGTTGTAAAGATTCATCTAAGAGGAATGCAGAATTTTCCAAAGGCATCTTACACTGTGACAAAATCAGCTTCTAAGTTTCAGCAGCTTTACAGGAAAAACAAAAAACAAAAAACAAAATCTGTAAAACAAGGGCAGCTGTGGAAATAATGTTAACCAAATTCTAAGTAACAATACCGCCAGTATTTTTTCCCATCCACCTATACAGCATTAATTGGGGCTTCCTATGTGCCAGGAATAGGGGATGCAGCAATGAACATGTCAGATTCCATCAATTCCTCCGGGAGCTCAGTCTGTAGGCCAACTCCAAATGGGATGAAAGGCTTTAAGAATCATGATGATGTGAAGGGAAAGCATGGCAGAGATACAAACCAGGCTAGTGGGAACTAGTTAGGAAAGGTTTCCTAAAAAAGAGGCAATTAATGCAAGCATGAGTAGGGTCTGACCAAATAAAGCAAGAGGGGAGGGGAGAGAAAGAACAAGTTTCATTAGAAGGGAATGGCATGTTCAAAGGGCCAGATGTAGGAGAGGATATGGCGTTTGTGTGCAAGTAAAAGAAATCTAGTATGGCTGCTCAGAGTAAGAAAAGGGATGAGAAGGTCATTCTCTGAGATGAGATGGGCAAGGGAGGAAAGTAAGAAGTGAAGCAACTTGCCCTGCATCACTCAGTCACACAGGGCTAACAGGCAGAGATCATTTTAAACTCTCACCACTTGACTGCAATATATTAGCCATTCTGAAGCTCTTCCCAGTCCCCTAGCCTCAAGGGTCTTAGAGGTTGACCCCTGGGAAGGAAGGTGAGTCAAAGTCCTGTGGAGGATGATCCTTTCAGGGGGCTTTTGCAAAGGCCTGAGGGAAAACTGCCAGCCTCCCTATGAATGGATGAATTGATCAACTGACCATCGGGGCCCTCCTGCAAAATGATGGGGAAGAAGTCAGTTTCAGCACCATTCTCAGTTACAAATTAATAGTTGCCAAGCATTTTACTATAGGTGAAGTCCAGTTCTAAGTGCTTTACACGTATTAACTAATTCAATCCTCACAACATCCCTATGAGGTAGGTGCTTTTATAAACCTTTATTTCCAGTATGGTTTTATGAAATAGCCCAATCATGGTCATTAATTTTTATTAACAATTAAAATTATCAGAAATGTTAATGATACTTACAATATTAAAAGCATTTTAATTACCATTAAATCAGAAAAGTACTATTTTAAAGATTAATCAACAAAAACAAAAGACTTTACAACATTAATTTGGTTATTTCTCTGTTAGAGAAAGAGCTGGAAATTTTGTTTCATGCTCATTCATTCATTTACTATGATAGGTTCTACATATCCAATGATTAGGGGAAAAACACACCAAATTCCTGCTGTCATGGAGTTTCAGTCATTGAAATACAACTGGCAATTATGTTTTTGTAACATATCCTAAGTTTTTTGAATGAATGAAAAATCAACAACCATACAGACAAAATCTGATGCATAGAGGAAAATTAAAACCTGAGGGGAGTGGATTGTGAATAAAAAATATATATACATGTTAAAGAAGGAGGAAGAGAAAGAATAAAAAACTGCTCCACTAAAAAAGGGAACCCTCATGCACTCTTGGTGGGAATGTAAATTGGTGCAGCCATTATGGAAAACAGTATAGAGGTTCCTCCAAAAACTGAAAATAGAACTACAATATGATCCAGCAATTCCACTTCTGGGTATTTATCCAAAGAACACAAAAACACTGATTTGAAAAGATGTATGTATCCCTATGTTCACTGCAGCATTATTTACAATAACCAAGATACAGAAGCAACCTAAGTGTCCTTCAATAGATAAACAGATAACAAAGATGTGGTGTATACACAACACACACACACACACAAATCATACTCTACCATAAAAAAGAATTAAATCCTGCCATTTACAACAATGTGGATGGACCTTGAGGATATCATGCTAAGTGAAATAAGTCAGACAAAAAGAAAAAAAAATGGTTATGAAGAACCTAGGGGCAGGACAAGAATAAAGACGCAGATGTAGAGAATGGACCTGAGGACACAGGGAGTCGGAAGGGTAAGCTGGGACGAAGTGAGAGAGTAGCATGGACATATATACACTACCAAATGTAAAATAGATAGCTAGTAGGAAGCAGCCGCATGGCACAGGGAGATCAGCTCGGTGCTTTGTGACCACCTAGAGGGGTGGGATGGGGAGGGTGGGAGGGAGACGCAGGAGGGAGGAGACGTGGGGATATATGTACACGTATAGCTGATTCACTTTGTTATGGGGCAGAAACTAACGCACCATTGTGGAGCAATTATACGCCAATTAAGATGTTAAAAAATAATAATAATACCAATACTGAATTATTTCACTCATATGTGGAATCCAAAAAACAAGAAAAATAAACAAACGAAACAAAACAGAAACAGACTCAGAGAGCACAAACTGCTGGGAGAAGAGGATGATGGATGAAACAGGTGAAGGGGATTAAGTGGTATAAAACTTCCAGCTATAAACTAAGTCAAGGGGAAGTAATGGGAATACAGTCAGTAATACAGTAACAACTTTGTATAGTGACAGAAGGTAAGTGGACTTGTTCTGATTATTTCATAACATATAAAAATATCTCATCACCATGTTGTATACCTGAAACTAATGTTGTATGTCAAGTATAACTTAATTTAAAAAAAAATCTGTTCCACTGAGGAACACACTCGTGAAGAATGAAAAAGAGAAAAGAGAGCACAGCAAAGTACCGGTAATCAGCCCACAATGATGAAGGTCCTTAAGGGACTCAAAACAGTTATAACGATAAAAAGCAGATGAATATTACACAGTAGAGGATTCAAGACTATAACCTAGTGAAGAAAGATTACACCTTAATCCAGCAGTCTTCACATTCGGGACCAGATGGTTTTAGGGAATCAATTTCCAAATCCTTCATGTCTATAATTACCAACCAGCTACTAGAACTAATATCAAGGTCAGAGCATCATACTGCTTTCTCCTTTCCTACAGTGTATTTTGTATCTTCCTTCTTCCAGTTCACAAGAGAAAGATGTATCTCTTACACATCTAAAATTCACTACAATGCATTTCCCTGTAGAAACATCCAGAACACCAAAGGAATAATTTTAAATATTGATATCAAGGGAGTATCCTCTAATGGAAGTACCATATATCCAAGGTGGTCTTATTTCTCCCTGTCCCATACACCTCTGTTAAGAACAATACATGACATTAAAAAGCAGATATTCTGGCCTGGCCCCAATGCACTGTTAAAACTTCAGGATGCGAGAATAAAAACAACCTTCTGATTAAGAAGCTCATCTGAGAGAATCCAACGAAAACAGTGATGATAAATATTGAAGACAGCTAGAACTTAGTTCATCCAGGTTACAAGCTTGTGGCCAGAGACTCCTTACATAATTTATATAGAATTATTTAGAACTCAAGATCTGGGAAGCATCTTAAATTAGAATTCAACATCTGTACTTTCACCATTCTCAGAGAAATGAGAAAGAAATTAGTACATTCCATCAATCACCTGTGTCTTGTGTCTGTGATGTGAAGATATTTTACATGATTTCAAACAGTTGAAAAGATCCCTTACTTCAGTTAACATCATATCTTCAAGTAAACGTAACACATATCAAAGTTAAGTTAGTGTTTTATATTTTCTTGAACACTTATGGAGAAACATTTTTATTAACTTTTATGAAAAGAATACTGCACACAGTAAATCCATATTTTTTAAAAAACTGGGACAAGTCTTTACACTGTCACATTCCATGCATTTCTCTGCTTGTTTTTCATTCCTATATGGACATATTACATATAGATTAGTTTAGCAGGAATATACTGTAAATCCTACTATAAATGATATACTTAACAAAAGCATAAGTGTTTTGTAAACTTCACACTTATTAGTGACCCATCTTTTCTTTTTACTATTAATTTCCACTGAAACCAGTCTCATTTTAACATATACATAATATTCATCTATGGATACATAAATTCCATGAAAAGAAAAGTCCCCTCTGAAAAGATACATTTACATCTAGTAATTGTTTAATAATAAAATCAATAATACATTTATGGTATACTCATAGTAATTATAATTCCAAAAAAAGTTTTTCTGTTAACACTTAGACCATTATGGTCATAATAAACATTCTGAATTTCAATATCTATTCATATTTTTGATGCCCAGAAGCATTCTTCAAGTATTGAAAGAAAGGAACTGCCAACCCAGAATTCTATATCCAGACAAAATATCCTTCAGGAAAGAGAGGGAGATTAAAATATCCACAAATGACAGAAAACTAAGAGAGTGTGTCATCAGTAGACCTGCCTTAAAAAAAGGAATGACTATAGGAAGTTCTTCTAACAGAAAGGAAATGATAAAAGAAGGAATATTGGAAAATCAGGAGGGAAAAACTGGAAAGAGGAAGAATATGGGTAAATACAATAGCCTTTTCCTTCTCCTAAGTCTTCTATATTATTTTTGATGATTTAAGCAGAAATTATTAACACTGTGTGATACGGTTCTCAATATATAGAGAGAAAATTAGAAATGGAGGGGGTGGGTAAAGGGAGTTAGCCAGTAGACTATAATAAGTTACCTATACATAAAGTACCTAGAACAACCACAAAAAAGCTATCCAAAGAGATACAATCAAAACATTATAAATAAATCAGGATGGAATCCTAAAGTGTTCAACTAACCCACAGTCTTCTTTTTCGCTCTCCCACTACTACTGAAAAAGGAGCTGAGTTAATGCACATGATACTCTATCCCCAGGCAAGACAGGAGTGGAACAAGTTTGAGGACATTGATGAGTCACATACTCTAAAGGCAGAATTTTCAAAGCATTTATAATATCAGTTTTGGCATTACTCTCATGCACTGCTGGTGGGAGTAGAAATAGGTGCTGACTTATGGAGGACAATATATCAATATATTAACAAAATTATAAACGTTCCTACACTTTGGTCCAGCAATACAGGGGGTATAACAAGCATTTTTTTAAATGAAACGAAATAGAAGAAAAAGTCAAAGTACAGGACACCTAGTAATGGTTAGGTTATTTCCTGAAACTGTTGTTTCAGGTATGTGTTTATTGAGTGTGTGGGTACTGGGTCACAACATAAAACATATTTCTTACTATAGGCTGTGGTCAAAGAAGTTTGGAAGCCACTATTTCACCTCAAAAAGGTAGCCTGAGGCATAGGGACAAACTGACACTTTGGAAAGGGAGGGTTCAATGCCTGGATGTGAATAAGTGAAAGGGAAGAAAGACATATAAGGAGACAAAGCAAACCCAAGGTAGTACGTTACTGAGCTACTAACTGAGCTGCTAACGAGCTAGGCAGAGCCATGAGAAACATGGCCTCTTTGGGGTGAATGCAGAGGAGATGAGGAAGGGAGAGAATTTATCTGACTGGGTCCAAAGAAGAGACAGAAGCAATCCATCAAAGTTTGTCCCCCAAAGTGTGAATTCCTAAAAGGAATTTCTTGCTTTCCTCAATGACACCATTTGCTTTTTTTTTTTTAACTTTTTATTTTATATTGGAGTATAGTTGATTAACAATGTTGTATTAGTTTCAGGTATACAACAAAGTGACTCAGTTATACATATATATGCATCTATTCTTTTTCAAATTTTTTTCCCAATTAGGTTGTTACAGAATATTGAGCAGAGTTCCTTGCGCTACACAGTAGGTCCTTGTTGGTTATCCATTTTAAATATAGCAGTATATACATGTCAATTCCAAATTCCCCAACTATCCCTCCCCCGCCACTTCCCCCCTGGTAACCATAAGTTCATTCTCTAAGTCTGTGAGTCTGTTCCTATTTTGCAAATAAGTTCATTTGTATAATTTTTTTTTAGATTCCACATATAAACAATATCACACAATATTTCTCTTTCTCTGACTTACTTCACTCAGTACAACCATCTCTAGGACCATCCATGTTGCTGCAAGTATCATTATTTCATTCTTTTTAATGGCTGAGTAATATTCCATTATATATATGTACCACTTCTTCTTTATCCATTTGTCTGTTGATGGATACTTAGGTTGCTTCCATGTCTTGGCTATTGTAAACAGCGTTGCAATGAACACTGGGGTACATGTATCCTTTCAGACCATGTTTTCCTCCAGGTATTATGCCCAGGAGTGGGACTGCATGATCATATGGTAGCTCTATTTTTAGTTTCTTAAGGAACTGCCATACGGTCCTCCATAGCAGCTGCACCAATTTACATTCCCACCAACAGTGTAGGAGGGCTCCCTTCTCTCCACACAGTCTCCAGCATTTTCTGTTTGTGAATTTTTTGATGATAGCCATTTTGACTGGTGTGAGATGATATCTCATTGTAGTTTGGATGTGCATTTCTCTAATAATTAACAATGCTGAACATCTTTTCATGTGCCTCCTGGCCATCTGTATGTCTTCTATGGAGAAATGTCTATTTAGGTCTTCTGCCCATTTTTTGACTGCATTGTTTTTTTTTGATATTGAGCTGCAAAACCTGTCTGTAAACTTTGGAAACTAATCCCTTGTGAGTCACACCATTTGCAAATATTTTCTCCCATTCTGTGGGTTATCTTTTCGTTTTGTTTATGGTTTTCTTCATGGTGCAAAAGCTTTTGAGTTTAATTAGGTCCCATTTGTTTGTTTTTATTTCCATTACTCTGGGAGATGGACCAAAAAAGATATTGCTGTGATTTATGTCAGAGAGTGTTCTGCCTATGTTTTCCTCTAAGAGCTTTATAGTGTCCAGTCTCACATTTAGGTCTTTAATCCATTTTGAGTTTATTTTTGTGTATGGTATTAGAGAATGTTCTAATTTCATTTTTTTTACATGCAGCTGTCCAGTTTTCCCAGCACCATTTATTGAAGAGACTGTCTTGCCTCTATTGTATAGTCTTGCCTTCTCTGTCAGAGATTAATTGACCAGAGGTGCATGGGTTTATTTCTGGGCTTTCTATCCTGTTCCATTGATCTATATTTCTATTTTTGTGCCAGTACCATACTGTTTTGATGACTATGGCTTTGTAGTATAAACTGTAAAAAATACAAACACATGGAGGCTAAACAATATGCTACTAAACAACCAATGGATTACTGAAGAAATCAAAAAATAGCTAGAGACAAATGAAAATGAAAGCACAATGATCCAAAACCTAGGCGATGCAGCAAAAGCAGTTCTAAGAGGGAAGTTTAGAGCAATACAACCTTACCCCAGGAAACAAGAAAAATCTAAAATAAACAACCTAACTTTACATCTAGAGCAAATAAAGAAAGAACAAGCAAA
Source organism: Phocoena sinus (assembly GCF_008692025.1). NCBI lineage: Eukaryota > Metazoa > Chordata > Mammalia > Artiodactyla > Phocoenidae > Phocoena > Phocoena sinus. Next base: position 76,120,347 of record NC_045767.1, read on the forward strand.
ACCTAGAGTTAGTAGAAGGAAAGAAATCATACAGACCAGAGCAGAAATAAATGAAACAGAAACAAAGAAAACAATAGCAAAGTTCAATAAAACTAAAAGCTGATTCTTTGAAAAGATAAACAAAATTGATAAACCTTTAGCTAGACTCATTAAGGAAAAAAAAGGAGAGGACTGAAATCAATAAAATTAGAAATGAAAAAGGAGAAGTTACACCTAACACCACAGAAATAAGAAGAATCATAAGAGACTACTACAAGCAACTGTATGCCAATAAAACAAACAACATGGAAGAAATGACAAATTCTTAGAAGGTACAATCTCCCAAGACTGAACCAGGAAGAAATAGAAAAAATGGACAGACCAATCACAAGTACTGAAACTGAAACTGTGAGTAAAAACTCCCAACAAACAAAAGTCCAGGACCAGATGGCTTCACGGGTGAATTCTATCAAACATTTACAGAAGAGCTAACACCTATCCTTCTGAAACTGTTCCAAAAAAATTGCAGAGGAAGCAAAATTCTCAAACTTACTCTATGAGGCCACCATCACCCTGATACCAAAACCAGACAAAGACACCACAAAAAAAGGAAATTACAGGCCAATATCACTGATGGACATAGACGCAAGGATCCTCAACAAAGTACTAGCAATCTGAATCCAGCAATACAGAAGGATCATACACCATGATCAAGTGGGATTTATACCAGGGAAGCAAGGATTTTTCAATATCCACAAATCAATCAATGTGATACACCACATCAACAAACTGAAGAATAAAAACCATATGATCTCACTAGATGCAGGAAAAACTTGACAAAACTCAACACCCATTTATGACAAAAACTCTCCAGAAAGTGGGCATAGGGGGAACATACCTCAACATAATAAGGCCATATACAACAAACCTACAGCTAACCTCATACCCAATGGTGAAAAGTTAAAAGCATTCCCTCTAAGATCAGAAACAAGACAAGGATGTCCTCTCTTGCCACTTTTATTCAACATAGTTTTGGAAGTCCTAGCTATGGCAAGCAAAGAAGAAATAGAAGGAATCCAAACTGGAAAAGAAGAAGTTAAACTGTCACTGTTTGCAGATGACATGATACTGTACATAGAAAATCCTGAAGATGCTACAAAAAAGACTACTAGAGCTCATCAATGAATTTCGTAAAGCTGCAGGTTACAAAATTAATACATAGAAATCTGTTGTATTTCTATACACTAACAACGAAAGATCAGAAAGAGAAATGCAAGAAACAATCCCATTTACCATCACACCAAAAAGAATAAAATACCTACAAATAAACCTACCTAAGGAGACAAAAGACCTGTACTCTGAAAAGTATAAGACGCTGATGAAATCAAAGGACTCAAACAGATGGAAAGATATACCATGTTCTTGGACTGGAAGAATCAACATTGTCAAAATGATTATACTACCCAAGGCAATCTACAGATTCAATGCAATCCCTAGCAAATCAGCAATTTTTCACAGAACTAGAACAAAAAAATTTTTTAATTTTTATGGAGACACAAAAGACCCCAAATAGCCAAAGCAATCTTGAGAAAGAAAAATGAAGCTGGAGGAATCTGGCTCCCTGACTTCAGACTCAATGACACCATTTTCTTTGCTTACTTTTTTAAGGTAAATTTTAAACAATGCATGTGGCTTCATTTGTGGTTCACATTATACTTCTATTGGATAATGCAAGTGTAGAGCCTGGAGTGCTACAATTTCTCTTTGCACTCAGCAGCTGATTTGTCGAACAGATGTGAAACATCTTCTGCTGTGATTTTTCTTCTCTTTGCCATTATGGGCAGAAATGAAAGTTTCTGAATTCTCAACTGTGTTCAATGAAAACTAAAAGCAGCCTACAAAAATAGTGTCTCCAGGCTTCTTTAATAACTTCTTGAAAGATGATGTAATAACTTGGGCAATACAAAAATCAGACTGAAAAAAATGATGCAATAGCGACAAACTTTTCCATATTCTATCACCCTTCTACGCGATTCCATTATTCTTCTACTTTCATGTTATCTTTTAAGGAAAGATAGCAATAACTGGTGAGTCATGATAAAACAAATCTTAAAATGTTGAAACACACAATGTTTAAAGGTAAGAGAATATAATTAATGAAAGATAGAGATTTATTCAATTTTTTAAAGTACATTTTGTTTTGTTCTTTAGGAGACCTCAAAGAATAATAATCATGAAATACTAGTTCTTATAAATAGTTGGAATGCTTAAAAAATCAAAAAGTCTATAATTAAATCCAATGGATATTGATGGTATACTAAGGGTTAATCAAAAATTGGTAAGTAGGGCTTCCCGGGTGGCGCAGTGGTTGGGAGTCCGCCTGCCGATGCAGGGGACGCGGGTTCGTGCCCCAGTCCGGGAGGATCCCACATGCCGCGGAGCGGCTGGGCCCGTGAGCCATGGCCACTGGGCCTGCGCGTCCGGAGCCTGGGCTCCGCGACGGGAGAGGCCACCGCAGTGAGAGGCCCGTGTACAACAAAAAAAAAAAAAAAAAAAAAAAATTTGGTAAGTAAAAGGTAATTGATAAAGCATTTTTCTTGTCTGTCCTATCAAACTATATTTCAAGGTAACCAAAGAGACCTAATTGGTGAGGGGTAGTCCTTCAAAGAATTTTAGCTAATAAGAACAAAAAGAAATTACATAAATAGATGGGCAACAATCATCAATGGATTTTAAAGCCATGAGGAGAAAAAGTGATCGTGAATTGCACAACAGATCATGCTGTCACCAAGTGAGTGCAACTGATCAATCTTACCATCTCCAAAAGTGAGACAGACATTACGTACCTCCCAATGTAATGAAACATGTAGTATACAGTACTACTTATAAAATGTTCTTGTGTAGAAGAGTCACGCTGGAATCTATCAAACCTTTATATTGTATATTCTTAACAGTAGCAATGTCACACCCAGGGGTGAAAAATATCTTCAACAGTAGTATATTAAAATGGTTTCTTGCCCTCCAAAGCACAGTGCTGTATCTGTTCTTGGGTTTCAAAGAGCAGACAATAAAGGAAAAAAAAAATGTCTAAAAAGGGCCTTTAAAGGAGTAAGAAAAAAAAAAGAAAGAAAAAGGTTGAGAAACACTGCTTTAGATCAAACTTTCAGTTTAAATTATACAGAAAAGGAATAAGTAAAATGACATCAGGAAGAAGCAATCAGATAAATCTAGAATGTGAAATATTATACAGAACAACTGACCTAGTTTCTTCAACATGGAGGGAAAAGGGGGTGGGGGGTTGTCAACTGTCCTAAATTTTAAAAAGCCTCAGAGCCTTTAGTTTCAGAAATATTTACATTTACATTTAGAAATATTTACAGTGAATTATATGTGGAATATGCTTCAAATAGCTTTAGGAGAGGGTACATGGGTGAGGGTATGGGCGAAACAAGACAGGTTCTGAGTTGATAGTTATTAAAGCTGGGTGATCAGTAGATTATTCTAATCTGTATACTGTTGTATATGTTTTCCATTACAACAAAGTACGTGTTATTTGAGGAAGATTTTTCATTGTTAAGAAATTGGAGCATTACTGTGTAATACATACTTGTGGCAAACATTTTCTATCAAAGGTGATCTACAAACTGATAACACTCTTCTTCCAAATAAATTGTACTCTTAAAAAAAAAAGGACTCAAGGGCTTCTCTGGTGGCGCAGTGGTTGGGAGTCTGCCTGCCGATGCAGGGGACGCGGGTTCGTGCCCTGGTCTGGGAGGATCCCACGTGCCGTGAAGCGACTGGGTCTGTGTGCCACGGCCTGCGCGTCTGGAGCCTGTGCTCCGCAACGGGAGAGGCCACAATGGTGAGAGGCCCACGTACAGCAAAAAAAAAAAAAAAAAAAAAAAAAAGGACTCGAAACATTACAACCAATTGTTAGTACCTCATTTGAATCCTGATTCAGACAATATCAAAAAGTATTTTTGAAACAATTGAAAAAAATCTGAATAAGGACTAGGCATTATATGATATTAAGAAATTATGGTTAATTTGGTTAGATGTAGTAATGATACTGAGTTTATGTAAGAAAATATCCTTATTTTTTAAAGAAACATAGAATTACTTAGGGGTGAAGTGACAATTTCTTTCATTCTTTTCTTTCTTTCTTTCTTTCAAGAAAACCTGAAGAATGAAAGAGATAATGACAAACACTCAGTTTTGCCTCTCTTCCCTTTGGAAAGCCTACTGGTAAGACAGCACAGAAGAACAAAAAGTAAGATCTATAAAACAATTAAAACAATGGAGAAGGAAGTTATGAAGAGATGAAATGATACAGTAGATTTCTGGAGAGCAGAAAGCAGATCCAAGTGTATTAACAGGTTAAGCATATGCAAAATTCACATAAAGGGACTACAGTGGAGTTCTGAGTCAATTGTCCTGAGACTCTAGCCTCTAGAGTTAGCAGATACAGAGGCTGAATACAAGTGACCTAGGAAAAAGCTTTACCTGTTTCCTTTCTCTGCACCCCTTCCCTGGCTAAGCAAGGCCAGCATCACACCTAGGCCCAAAACTGCACCACTCTTTTCTAAAGAAATCTAGCAGAAATTTAGCAAACTGCTCAGAAAGAAACTAGATGGATGTTAGTGTCCACAGAGCTCATGTCAATATGACAACCAGAAAGCTCCTGAAAACAGCAATAGGTTCCCTGCTCTTAGGCTCTAAACCTAAACTTGCCAGCAGACAAGACACTCCATCTATGTACAAAGAATCACCAACCAGCCTTCTCAAACAGAGATGGCAATTGGAAAAAAAATCCACCTATACGAGAAAAAACCCCCACCATAGCTACCTAAAATAATCAAGATAATCTGGTAGCAATATACATGAACCAACAATAATAATTTCTAGTCATATGAGGAAAAACCGCAGCTAGAAAAAGACCAAGATAAATAAGTAGATCAACTAACCCCAGAAGACTCATACATTATTCAGGGTACAGAAGAAAAGAATAAAAAACAAAATATCTTTAAGATACTCCTAAAGACACTGCATTCAATACAACAAAAACAGAATGCTACATATTAAACAAACAATGACACAGATTCTACTACACCAAGAACTGTTATAAATGCTTTACAAATATGAACTCCTTTGCCCACAAAGTAGTTATTATCCTCATTTTGTAGTTCAGAAACTGAGCACAGAGAGGTTAAATAACTTACCCAAGGTCACATGGTTATTAAGTGATGGAGCTGGAAACTTAACTCACACAGTCTGGCAGTCCAGTTCCATTGTATATGCTTTTAACTACTATACCATGTTGCCTCTTGAAATGATATGAACAAAAAATAAGCAAAGCTACTGAAATACTTACAATCTGGTTACAGACATTCACAGAAAAGTAGGAACACATAGTTGAAGAAATCTGTCAGAATACGGAATAAAAAGGCAATGATAGAAAACATGAGAAAAGATAAAAGACATAAGGATCAAACCAGAAAGCCAAAATTCTGCTGGTGAGCATTCCAAAGTGGGAGAACATAGAAAACCAAGAAATATTACCAAAAAATAATGGAGAACATTTCCCATACCTGGAGGGAGACATCTGCATTTCAACTGAAAGGGCCTACCTACCCCAGAGAGTTCAGATAGAATAATAAGAACAACTCATACCTAGACACGTAACTATAAAATTCCAGAACTACAAAGATAAAGATAAGATACTAAAGCTTCCAAAGACAAGGGGAAAAGGTCATTAAAAAGTAACAAGACTCAAGAGTAGCACCAGACTTCCTACCATCTTGATCTAAAACACAACAGAGCAAAAACCCATAAGTTCTAAAGGAATTTAATCTGAATCTAAATTTCTACACCCAGACAAACTATCAAGCAATTATGAATGAGGCGAAAAAGCCATGTTCAGGCATGCAAGAATGCTTACATCTTAAGTACCCTGTAAACTGAAGTTAATTTAGAATATACTCCAGCAAAAAGGAGGAGAACGCCATAAAAGACAAAGATGTGATATCTAAGAGGCAGTAAGTCTAACCCAGAAATGCAGTGAAGGAGTATCTCAGAATGACAGAAATACAGCAGGCTTCCAACCCATGAAGACTGAAGAAGAAAGTAGGACAACTCTAAAAGGGATGTCTCCAGGAAAACCAGGGATTCCATCCAACAAATAACAGATATTGTGATTCAAGCAGGAAACATTTTGACCAAGAAGAAAAAGGCAATTACAGGCTGTAGGGGGGAAAGATGAACAATATTAAGCAAACTAATCAGAATATAAAGTCAGAATATAAGGCAAACTAGTGGCATGACTGTGAAAAAAAACTTATGAACTGTAAGTAAAGATAACCAACCTTACCTTGACATCACATATTTTATTTTTTGAGTTCCATTATCATAACTTTGTACCCATGGAAAATAAACAGCTCAATGATTAACTGTAATTTATTTTGTTCAGCTTTTAGAATCAACCTACCGAAAAGACTGAATGTCTTAAATCTCATTACATAACAGAACGTAAATGTTATGTGATCAACCTGGTCAAACACAAAAGAAAAGGTAAAATGGAAGTGAAGGAGTAGAAAAGACAAGATGGAGAAATGGATAAAGGCCCTACTATCCTTATCTTACACAGTAGGGATTTAAAGTATAATGTCTAAGAAACATGTTATTTACAGTTGCAAAGATACTAATAAAAGAACAAATTACAATGTTTCAAACTTCGGGATGAAGAGATATGAGAGATTAAGGACAGCATAAGTGAATTAAATCCTCATCTTAGAAGAATCGAGAATAATTTAAAGTCAATTAATCAAGAAATAAAAGCAGATCCCAACAAAGAAAAGTCTGGGACCAGATGGCTTCATGGGAAAAGTCTCCAAAACATTTAAAGAATTAACACCAATCCTCCTCAAACTCTTCCAAATAATTAAATAGGAGGGAACATTTCCAACTCATTTCATGATGCCAGCATTACCCTGATAGCAAAACCAGAAAAAGACACAACAAGAAAACTACAGACTAATATTCCTGATGAATAATGATGCAAAAATCCTCAACAAAATACTAACAAGCCAAATTCAATAGCACATTAAATGTATTATATACCATGATCAGGTGGAATGCAAGGATGATTCAAAACATGAAAATCAATCAGTGTCATATACATTAACAGAATGAAGGGGAAGGAAATACCTCAATTGATGAAGAAAAAGCATCTGACAAAACTAAACACTGTTTCATAATAAAAACACTAAACTAGAAGCAGAAATAAACCACCTCAACATAATAAAAGCCATATATGAAAAGATCACAGCTAACATCATACTCAACAATGGAAACTGAAAGCTTTTCCTCCAAGATTATGGACAAATCAAGGATGCCTACTCACATCACTTATATTCAACATCGTGCTCAAAGTCTTAGCTAAAGCAATTAGGCAAGAAAAAGAGTCATCCAAATATGGAAGGAAGAAGCAAAAAATTACCTCTGTTCACAGATCACATATGCAGAAAATATCTATTCAGTAATAATTGATATGTTTTTTAACTTTCATTCTAGTAATGTAGTGTACACATTTATTGACTTGTGTATACTGAACCATGCCTGCATCCTGGGGATAAATCTAACTTGATCATGGTGTCTGGTTCTTTTAATGTGCTGCTGAATTCAGTTTACTAGTAGAGTTTGTTGATAATTTTTGCACCTATATTCCTCAAGGATTTTGGCCTGTAGTTTTCTTTTCTTGTAGTATGCTAATCTGGCTTTGGTATCGAGTGTTCCTTCTTCTTCAATTTTTTGGAAGGGTTTAAGAAGGATTGGTGTTAAGTATTCTTTAAATGTTTGGTAGAATGTTTCACCAGTGAAACCATCTGGTCCTGGCTCTTCTTTGCTGCAAGGCTTTTGGTTACTGTTCCAATCTCCTTATCCATTATTGGTCTGTTCAAATTTTCTACTTCTTCATGATTCAGTCTTGGTAGGTTGTATGTTTCTAGGAATTTATCCATTTCTTCTAGATTAACCAATTTGTTGGCATGATTGTTCATAGGAGTCTATTTTCCTTTGTATTTCTGTCATGTCAGTTGTAATGTCTCCTCTTTCATTTCTGAATTTTTTTTGAATTTTTTTTTTATACAGCAGGTTTTTATTAGTTATCTGTTTTATACATATTGGTGTATATATGTTAGTCCCAATCTCCCAATTCATCCCACCACCACCACCCCCGCCGTCACTTTCCCCCCTTGGTGCCCATACGTTTGTTCTCTACATCTGTTTCTGATTTTGAGTCTTCTTTTTTCTTTAGTCCAGCTAAAGATCTGTCAATGTTATCTTCAAAAAAAAAAAAAAAAAAAAAGACAAACAAAAAACAGCCACTAGTTTCATTTATCTTTTATATTGTTTTCCTGGTCTCTTTATTTCTGTGCTAATCTTTGTTGTTTCCTTCCTTCTGCTAACTGCTTTAAATGTTTTGGAGCATTTTCCTTTGAAGCCATCTGGTCCCAGGCTTTTCCCTTCTAGTTCCTTGAGGTGTAGTTAGGTTGTTTATTTGTGATCTTTCCCCCCATCCCTGAATCTAGACATTTATTGCTATGAAATTCCCTGTTAAACTGCTTTTGCCGCATACCATCTGTTTTGGTATGTTGTATTTCCATTTTTGTTTCTTTCAAGGTATTTTTTAATTTCCCTTTTGATTTCTTCTTTAACTAATTGGCTGTTTAGGAGTGTGTTATTTAATTTCCACACAATTGTTAATTTTTCAATTTTCCTCTCTTATTGATTTCAAGTTTAACACCATTGTATGGAAAAGATAGGTGGTACAATACCAATGTTTGCTAAGGCTTGTTTTGTGACCTAACATATGATCTATCCTGGAGAGTTTCCATGTACACTTGAGAATACGTATTCTGCTGCTGTTGGGTGGAATGTTCTGTATATGTGTTAGGTCTATTTGGTCTAAGGTATATTTCACGTCCAGTGTTTTCCTTCATTCTTCTAGATGACCTATCCATTGCTGAAAGTGGAGGTACTGAGGTCCCCTACTATTACTTAATTGTTGTCAATTTCTCCCTTAAGATCTGTTCGTATTTGCTTAATATTTTTAGGTGCTCCAATGTTGGGTGCATATATATCTGCAATTGTTATATCCTCTTGATGAATCAATCCCTTTTTCATTGTATAATGACAGTCTTTGCCCCTTGTTATTGTTTTTGATTTAAAGTCTATTTTGTCTGATATAAGGTTAGCTACCCCTGCTCTCTTTGGTTTCCAATTGCATGGAATATCTTTTTCCATTCCTTCCCTTTGAGCCTACATGTATCCTTAAGGTGAAATGAGTTTCTTATAGGCAGCATATAGTTGATCCTGTTTTTTAATCCAGGCAGCTACTCCATGAGTTTTGACTGGAAAATTTTATCCATTTACATTTAAAGTAATTATTGATAGGTAAGAACTTTCTCATGCCATTTTATTAAATGTTTTCTGCCTGTTTTGTAGTTCCCTTGTTCCTTTCTCCATCTTGTGATGTCTTTGTGAACTGATGATTTCCCATAGTGGCATGCTTTGACTCCCTTCTCTTTATCTTTTGTCTATCTACTGCAGGTTTTGTTTTATGATTATCATGAAACTTATATAAAACATCTTCTAGCTATAACAATCTACTTTAAGCTAGCAACTTAGATCATATACAAGAACTCTAATCTTTACTTTATGCTTTTGATGTCACAGTTTACCTCTTTTAACATTGTGCATCCATTAACAAATTACTGTAGCTATAGTTACCTTTTTTAATATTTATTTATTTGGCTGTGTTGGGTCTTAGTTGCAGCATGTGGGCTCTTCATCGCAGCATGCAGGATCTTTAGTTGCAACATGTGGGATCTTTAGTTGCGGCAATGTGGGATCTTTAGTTGCAGCATGTGAACTCTTAGTTGCAGCACATGGGATCTAGTTCCCTGACCAGGGATTGAACCTGGGTCCCCTGTATTGGGAGCGTGGAGTCTTAGCCACTGGACCACCAGGGAAGTCCCATAGCTATAGTTACTTTAACACAGTTGTCCTTTAAACCTTTATATTAGAGTTAAGGGATTAACTTAACCACCATGTTACTCTCAATACTGTCATATTATCTAATACTCTGAATTTGATTATATACTTACCTTTACCAGTATGTTTTATATTTCCATATGTTTTCATGTTACTAATTAGCATTCTTTGCTTTCAGCTTGAAGAACTCCTTTCACCATTTCTCATAAGGCAGATCTAGTAGTGATGAATACCCCCAGCTTTTGTTTGGGAAAGTATCTCTCCTTCATGTATATAAAACAATTTTGCTGGGTAAAGTATTCTTGATTGGCAGCTTTCTTCTTTGGGCACTTTGAATATATCATCCCCCAAAGTTTCTGCTGATAGCCTTATTCTGTTGATAGCCTTATGGGGGGTTCCCTTATATGGGAAGAATTTTTTTTATCTTGCTGCTTTTAAAATGTACTGGATTTTACAGAGTTGTATTATAACATGTCTTGGAGAAGATCATTTTGGGGTGACCTATTAGCTTCAACCCTCATGAACTTGGATATCCAAATCTCTCCCCAGATTTGGGAACTTCTCAGCCATTGTTTCTTTAAATTAGCTTTATGCTTCTTTCTCCCTCTCTTCTCCTCTGGGATTCCAATAACTAGTAGATTGTTTCTTTTAATGGCATTCCATTATTTACAGAGGCTTTCTTCACACTTTCCCATTCTCTTTTCTTTTCGTTTCTCTGATTGGATGATTTCAAATGACCTGTCTCCTCATCCATTATTTCTTTCTTCTGCTTGGTCAAATCTGCAGTTGAAGATTTCTAAGAAATCTTCAGTTCAGTAATTGTATTCTTCAACTCTAGGATTTCTGTGTTTTTTTAATAATGGTTTCCATTTCTTTGTTAAACTTCTCATTTTGTTCACTCATTGTTTTCCTACTTTCATTTACTTGTATGTATTCCTTTAATAGTTCAGTGAATTTCTTCAAGAGGATTATTCTCAATTCTTTGCCAGATAGTTCACAGATCTCTTCCTTCAGGGGCAGTCATTGGAATTTTGTTAGTTTCCTTTGATGGTGTCATGTTTCCCTGATGATTCATGATCCTTGTGGCTTACACTAGAGTCTGCACATTTGAGAAAATGGGCACCTCTTCTAGTCTTTACAACATGCTTCAGCAGGAAGTCCTTCACCAGTCAGCCCATCCAGAGATTCTGGGTGACATATAAGGTGGTTTCCACAGGCAAGTTTACTGCTGGAGCCATGGGGTGGGCAGGTGTGATGCCTGGGTCAACAGGTGGGCAGGCCAGATGCTTGCATATTCAGGGACCATCCTGGTGCCTGGGTACAAGAGGGAGGACCTGATTCAGGGCCCACAGAAGCCAGTCTGGAGTCTAGTTCCACATGGGCCAGACCTGAGCTGGGGTGTGTCAGGGACCTGTGGTCATGGTAGTTGTCCAGGTGCTGAGCCCAGCTGGGAGTCTGCGTTCACAGGCATTGATTAGGAACCAGGGGCCACAGAGGCAGTTGGTGCTGGGATGTGCCATGACCTGGGTTCATGGGAAACTGCCAGTAGCCTGGTGCTATGGAAGATGCCCAGGATCATGGAAGGCAGCTGGTGCTGAGGTGAATCAGGAGCCTGCTGAGGGCCTGGTGCCACAGTAGTTGACCAGCACCAAAGTAACCCTGTAGCCTGGGTTCACAGGAGCTGGCTAGTGCTACAATGGATCAGGGGACTGGGTTTGTTGGAATTCTCATGACCTGGAGCTGAGGAGTCACAGGAGCTGCCTGGGGCCACTGGAGCTGACAGACACTAGGTAGAGATGGGACCTGGGTTTGCAGGAGCGAAGCTGACGTTTTGGCAAGGGATGAGTGTTAGGAATCCCTATGCTGCCAATTTGGTCTGATGATGAAATCTCATATACTACTGCTAATCTTTAAAAATTAAAGATTTTAGAAACTTAAAAATAAAGTTTTAAACATATGGTTTAAATCTTACTACTTAAATAAAATGTGTTTGACCAACTAAAGTTGTCAGAGCATTACTTTTCTTAACTGGATGATTGGCACACTATTATGAGTGAGAACTCTCAACTGACACAAACCAGAGAATTTACATTTGGGCAGCTAAGTTATAATGTGGAATATTACTCCCACTTACAGTTTAATATTCCCGTGGTGTGAAAGTTAATCTCAAACTCCTTAAGGAGCTTAGAGTCTAACTGGATTATATACAACTAAATATTCTTTTAGATAGGAAGATAAATTGCAAGACTATCGTTATATACAATAATGTTAAAGTATTTGCTAAATATGAATAGAGTAAATATACATAAAAATATGGATACATCAGTTGTTTCTGCATTTACCTATGCTCAAAAACTACTGAGTATATACTATGGCCAGGCATTTTAGGTACCAGGGCTGTATGACTGAAAAAACAAAGTCCCTACAATTAGAAACTATGACGTATGTTAGTAATATAATATTTTCATTTTTATTCTTATAATATCTACGGAAAGCACTCACTAGTAACACCTTTAGAGAATTTTAAAATGTCAGGGCCTTCAAAAAATAAAGGTAGTGAGAGGCAGAGTGAGCCTAGCCTAAGGAAGAAGAGATACTCTCCTCTAAACATATACAAGCATATGGCTTGATGAGAGTTGAAAGAATAAATAAACACTTGTTTCAGGTTGGGTATGGTTCCTGTGGTGCCATTAGACTCTTGCTGTATACTGTAAACCATATGATTATAATAATTATTTTAGGGCTGGTAATCAGAATGTAGTACAACCTAGGGTAAGTGACACACACATTTATAGAACGTTTCATTACTATTGGATTTTTAAAAACATGCATTAATGTTTTAGAACAAAGACAAACAAGAAAATGTCAAAGATTTATTGAAAAGCAAAGTTTTAGATTGTGTCTAGAAGTCAGTAGATAAGTTCCCAATCTCCTACACCTTCAGCAAGTACTTTGTAATTGATTTAAGTATAACCATAAAGATCTTTAACTATTAAAATGATGTAAATTACATTCCAAGGAAGAAAAAATCTTATTATTTCTAAAATACTGAATTTTTAAATGTTGAAAAAGTATTTGGAGACCAAGACTTTATTGCTATAAAGATAAATTACTAACACCATATTCCGTAAATCTTCCACTACACTGGGGATTTACTTTCGGTCTTTTTGATGATTTGCTGTGTAATGCTGTTCCTCTAAGCTAAGTGTTTAGATTTAATCCCTATACGTTTAATTTTCTTATGCGTAAAGTTACTTGAATTATCAAACTACAATATACTGACAGTTTCAGAGTGTCAAGTGGTAAAAACTGGCTTGGCCAGTCAATTTGGGAAACCGGAAAACAAATATTATACACATTCAACAAATGACACTGTGAACTAGTCTGCCTATATACGTTTTCAAGTAATATTAAATCACAGGGCAAAACTTCTTTCTCTTTTGCCCTAAACCTTATCTATAGTCCCTCTCTCATAGTGAATATGCAAAAAGACGTAATAATATTCTGAAAATAGATAATAACTACAGCAACAGGTTGTGAATAAAGCGATATAAAGTGGCATCTTAAATAATAACCAATACCTTCACTATATAAGCAGTAAAATTTTCATATAGTCATTTGCCAAATGTCCTTGTTAAAGATGTCACTCTTATATTTAAAATATTCCCTAGAAATTAAAGAGAAATTACCTTTGAAATATATCATAAGTCCTCAGGGGCTGTGATTATAAGCTTTGATTTTTATTTCCTGACCCAAGTAAGTGCCCTTTTGTTGTCTGAAAGATGTTTATTTAGATTAAAATCTTAAAGTACTCCAAATATTTTATATGAATCTTTGACTCACTACTGAAATCAAATTAACTATTTCATCAATTAAAGATAAGTAGTATATGCCCTAAGTCACAGAAAGCTGCCTGCTATCTTCATTTGTAAATGGAAGAGAAGACTGGCAACTGGTACCTGAAAAATTTTTTTAATACTTTCAGTATAAATTAATTTTAATCAAATATCAAAAAAAACTAGAGCATTTTTTACTTTATGCAAAGGAATAAAGTTACATTTAACAGTTACTGGATAAGAAGCTATTGTGCAAAGACAGTTTATAAGCTTTTATTTTGTTTGTATATCCTGTTAGTCTCTTAAAACTTGCATATTATTGATGTAATACATGCACATGGTTTTAAAAAAACAAATAGTAAAAAACTGCAGTCCTGTTCGCTAGAAGCATTCACTTTTACCTATGTGTCTGTAGTTTTTATATTTATCTCTGTAATTATATATAACATGTCTGTATTTCTTGACTAACTTCAAATTATGTCTACTGACTCCTTGCTATGAAACAGGAAGATTTAGTTCACATATACTGTCTTCAATCTGCTTTCTTCTCTCCTCATTCTAATGGCAATCAATCCTATTTGAGCACTTGATATGTAGTTAGTAAGACTGAGAAACTGCATTTTAAATTTTACTCAACTTTAATGAATTTAAATTGCTAGATGTAGCTAGTGGCTATCATATTAGATGGGCAGTTCTAAATTATTCCTACCTTTAGGAATGTACAAAAGTTTTCTTTATGATCTAGTACTATAATCAATTTTTGTATATGTTCTAAAATGCTTGGAAAGAAGGTATAGTCTCTATTTTCAAGGTAGGATTCAGTTTATCCATCAAATTTTGCTTATTAATTGGGATATTTAATTGTTCTATAGCCTTAATTTTTTGTTCACTTGATACACTTTGGTCTAAGAGAGATTCATTAAAGTCCACCAGTAAAGTTTTCCTGAGTAACTTTCCAGGATCACTTTTACTTTTGAATATTAATGCTCTACTATTTTTGCAGGTATAGTTGGTATTTCTTCATTGTAAATTATAAACTTTACAATCAAAATACCCACTAATGTCTCATTTAATTCCATTTTTTCTCCATATTTACATTTTACAGATAGTTCTGTTATTTTAATAAGGTTTTTATTAAAATAATACTTTTATAATCATATCATATGTATTGAAGTCCATCTTCCATTTCTTCATGTTACCTATTAGTTCTCTACTATAACCTATGTTAAGATGTTACACTTTCTCATCACCAGATTTCAACCAAAAACATGATATTTCTTATGGTCTACCGTTCTGCTGTTAGATATACTTCTATCACTACACCTGTTGATGTTAAATGCTATGGACTTCTAGTTACTACACAGGAGGCAACTAGCATACTTAGCACACTTATTCAAGCTCCCACCTTCTTTCCCCTTTTCCTTCTGAATTGTTAGTTGTTTCATTATTAGGGTATAGAGCAGACTAAGGTCTGCTTAAATATCAATTTCTCAGTGAAGACCTTTCTGTCCACACAATTAAAAATTATAAATCCCTCTGTCCCTGCCCCAACAGTCCAGCCCCCTCCCCTGATTTGTTTTCCTCCATAGTATTAATCACCATCTAACATACATTTAAGTTAAGAGTTTCTCATCTGGTTTCTCCCAGTTGGAATGTAAGCTCCCCAAGGGCAGGTCTTTTTGCATTCTTTGTTCACTGCTGTAACACCAGCAACTAGAACAGTGCCTGGCACACAGCAGATGTTCACTAGGTACTTGCTGAACAAATAGGATAAAGTCCACTACTAAAAGTATATTCAAAACCTGTTAAAAAGCTTTACTGAGAGAAATTAAAGGCCTAAATGAATACAGAAGTATATTATGTTTATGGTATTGGAGGACTTCCATTACCAGATTTAAAGCTACAGTAATCAAGACTTTGAGGTACTGATGTAAAGATAAGTATAAAGTTCACTATATAAAATAGAGTTCAAAAAAAGACCCACACACATATGATTAATTGATTTTTGACAAAAGTGACAAGGTAATTCAGTGGAGAAAAAGAATAGTCTCTCAACAAATGGTGCTACAACAACTGTATATCTATGTGGAAAAATAATTTTTTAAGAATCTCAACCCTTTTTCATATCCTATATAAAAATCAACTGAAATGAATCATATACTTCAAAGTAGACAAACATTTCTTAGGACACAAAAATATGAAGAATAAAAGAATTAATCAATTGGATTTCATCAAAATTTAAAACTTTGCTCTTCAGATACCATTAAGAAAATATAAAGGGCAGCCATAGATTGGGAGATCAAATTTTCACAATCCTAATATCTGATAAAAGCCTCATATCAGAATATATTTACAAAACCAAAAACAAACCTCTTACATCTCAGTAAATGAGTAAACAACCCAATTTTTTTAAATGGGTAAAAGATCTGAGCAGACACTTCGTAAGAGAAAATATATGAATGACCAATAAGCACACATAAACATGCTCAATATCATGTCATTAGGGAAATGCAAATTAAAACCACAATGATTTAACATTACATACCCACTAGAATGGCAAAAATTCAAAAACGCTGACAATACCAAGTGTTAGCAAGAATGCAGACCAACTGAAAATCTCATTGCTGAAGGGAATGTAAAATGGTAAAACCACTTTAGAAAGCGGTTTATCAGTGCCTTATGAAGTTAAACATATAATTACCATACAGCCCAGCAATTCTATTCCTACATATCTGCCCAAGTGAAATGAAAACACATGTCCACAAATGTTTAGCAGTTTTGTTTATAATAGCCAAAAACTGGAAGCAATCCAAAAGTACAACTACTAATAATTATAAGCAAACTATGTCATATCTCATACAATGGAAAAGTATTCAGAAATAAAAAGAGAAAACCGGGCTTCCCTGGTGGTGCAGTGGTTGAGAGTCCGCCTGCCGATGCAGGGGACACGGGTTCGTGCCCCGGTCCGGGAAGGTCCCACATGCCGCGGAGCGGCTGGGCCCGTGAGCCATGGCCGCTAAGCCTGCGCTTCTGGAGCCTGTGCTCCGCAATGGGAGAGGCCACAACAGTAAGAGGCCCACATACCGCAAAAAAAAAAAAAAAAAAAAAAAAAAGAGAAAACCACTAACACAGATGAGTATCAAAAGCATTATGCTAAGTGCAAGCTAGACCCCGAAGACCATATACTGTAGTATCCCATTTATATCATATTGTATAAAAGGCAAAATTGTATTAACAGAAAACAGATTGGTGGTTGCCAGGGAGAGAGAACTTTTCAGGTTGACAGGAATTTTCTGTATCTTGATTGTGGTAGTGGTTACAAAAATGTATATGTCTGTCAAAATTCAACATGTATACTTACAATGGATGAGTTTTAACATATATAAATTATACCTCAATAAATCTGATTTTTAGAAAGTATACTAGGTCAAAAACTAAAACCCACCTACCTAAAACCCAAAAGAATACTTAATACAAAATTGCTCAGGAAAATTGAGTATTATGTGAAGCTTCTAAAAACCAGTAAGGAGTTGTCCACATCCAAGTAGGATGAAACAGTTTGCAGTGGGTCAATATTCTTCTTGAGAACAACTAGAAAAGCTAAATAAATTACAAAAAAACGTATTTTTAAAGGCAGCGTATAGCTGTCTTTAAAACATGGGGGACAAGAAGGTCTACCACTCCAGAGAAGGGGGAATCTTTTAAAGGTGTTTAGATGATCTGCAGTTGCTTCCCCTGGGGTTATTTCCAGATTATGGGCTGAGTGTGAAGGCTGAAAACTTGAGATTTGGCCTGTACAAAACGCTGCTGAGGAACCAAGAAACCAGGAGTGCTTTTGGTGTTCACACAAGGCTGGAGTAACAAAAATGGGAAACTGCAGGGACCTCAAGCTCAAGGCCAATATCTCTCACAGGACATTTGATTAATTTTAAAACAGTACAGGGTAAGAGGCTAAATAATAATTGAAAAACTTTGAAAAGCAAAGTGAAATTTCCCACCTTTGGCTCTGCTAAGGGGATAAAGACCCTTTGAAACGAAATGAAAGGCTTTGAAATGAAAGTCCTGGAAAACCACGCCCTACAAATAAAGGAAAGAAGAAGAAGAATACCACCAAACTACTCAAATAGCAACCTAGCCTCTGTATAAATTAAGGTGACTGGCTCCCTAGTGTATCTGCCTAGAAGAAAAGGTAAACACCCTCTGGCAGAACATACTTGATGATGCTTGCTTTATTTTGTTTTTTAATTCACAGTGTCTGGCATTCAATCAAAAATTACAAGACATAGGGGCTTCCCTGGTGGCGCAGTGGTTGGGAGTCCACCTGCCGATGCAGGGGACACGGGTTCGTGCCCCGATCCGGGAGGATCCCACATGCCGCGGAGCGGCTGGGCCTGTGAGCCACGGCCGCTGAGCCTACGCGTCCGGAGCCTGTGCTCCGCAACGGGAGACGCCACAACGGTGAGAGGCCCACGTACCGCAAAAGAAAAAAACCAAAAAAAAAAAATTACAAGACATAAACAAAAACAACCAACTTGACCTAATTGATATTTACAGAACACTCCACCCAACAACAACAGAATCCACATTCTTTTCAAGTGCACATGGAGCATTTACTAAGACAGATCATATTCTGGGCCATAAAACAAATCAATAAATTTAAAAGGATCCAAGTCATAAAAGTATATTCTCTCATCACAAGAGAATTAACTTAAAAATAATAGATCTCTGGAAAACCCTCAAATTCTTGGAAACTAAATAATATACTTCTAAATAATCTCGAGGCCAAAGAAGACATCAAAAAGTAAATTAAAAAGTACTCTGAGCTGGATGAAAATGAAAAACCTATATATATTAAAATTTGTAAGCAATATTTAGAGGGAAATTTGTAGCACACATATAGCGGGGGAAAAGGTCACAGATTAATGACCTCAGCTTCTACCTTAAGAAACTAGAAAAAGAAAACAAACCTAAAGTAAGTTAAAGAAAGGAATTAATAAAGATCAGAGCAGAAATAAGGCAACAAAAAGCAGGAGAACTAGAGGAAATCAGTTAAACCAAAAGCTGATCCTTTGAGAATCTTAATAAAGTTAATAAATCTCAAGCCAGACTGATCAGGGAAAAAAGAGAGAAGACACAATTTCCCAATATCAGGAATGACACCAAATCTCTGCAGATTATACAGATATTAGACTCATGATATATTCTATAGCTATTTAAAGGATAATAAGAGAATATTATAAACAACTTTACTAATTCAACAACTTAGATGAAATGGACAAGTTCTTTGAAAAACCTAGCAACATATGAAGCGACAGAACCACACAAACACATGAAAAACAACAGAAAAACAATATACTTAGACCAATGGTTGATGCAGTTACTGAAATTAATAGACAAGCATTTAATCAGTATGTTCAAGAGACTTGAAGTCTATTAAAAATGTATAAAATAGGATCAAATGGATGTTTTAGAACTCAAAGTTTCAATGTAAAATTAAGAACACAATAGATTGGCTTGGAGAAAAAATAAGATAGTTGTTGGTATACTATAAGATAGGTCATTAGAAGATACCCAAACTGAAATATATAGAGAAAAAAATTTTTAAGAGACATGTGAAACATGATGACAGGGTGTAATAAATGTTTAAATTAAAATCCATAAAGGAGGAGGGGGCAGAAGCAATAATTGAAGACGTAATGACAGAGAATTTTCCAAACTAAAGGCACCAAGCTACAGATTCAAAAAAGCTCTATGAACATAAAGCAAATACAAAGAAAAACACACCTCAACACATCATAGTCAAACTGCTAAAAAACTATGACAGCAAAGAAGGCATTTTGAGAAGTCTTTTGAAAAAAATAAAAGAATTATTAGCAAGACTATAAGCTGACACATTACCTTCAATAAGACTTTAACAGAAAGCCATAAGACAATGAAATAACTACTGACATAGAATTCTATACCCAGTGAAAATATAACTCAAAAAAAGGTGAAATTAAGATGTTTTCCGATAAACAAAAATGGAAAAATTCACTGTCAGTAGGTAGGCTGGTATTAAAATACATACTACTAAAGGAAGCTATTCAGACAGAAGGAAAATGATCCCAGACAGAAACAGAAATGAGGGAAGGAAGAACCCTGGAAAGGGTAAACATGAACAAAAATTGACTGTCCAAAACCATACGATCTTGTGGAGTTTAAAATATGTATAAATAAAATACAGAACAATAACAATGCAAAAAGGTTGGAGTATGAGTTAATGTGTAAGAAGCTGTCATTATTGGGGAATGGTAAAAGTAATAATTTGTATTATCTGTATTATATGTAATTTGTATTGTAAATATGCTTGTTTTAACCTCTAGAATAACCACTAAAGGTATAATGAAAGAATATATAACTAACAAATTAATAGGAGGAAAAACAGGAAAAAAAATTAGATTAACACCAAAAAAGAGCAAAATAGGAGGGATAAAAAGGAATGCAAAACAGATGACTCAAAGAAAAGTCAAAGTTGATGGTGGTTACAAACTTGGCTATTATCAGCAAAAATGTAAATGAATTTCAGTTGACCCTTGAACAACACAGGTTTGAATTCCACAGGTCCACCTGTACACAGATTTTTTTCCAATAGTAAATATTGGGTTCCCCAAAAAGTTCCTTCGGTTAATGATTACGTTGTTCAATAAATTTCTTGGTGAAAATGAAATACATCTTCTATTTTTACTTAAAATCAAGCGAACTTTTTGGTCAACCCAATACTTCAGTAATAAACGATCCATGGTTGGTTGAATTAAAGGATGTGGAACCCTGAATACTGAGGAAC
Organism: Phocoena sinus; assembly: GCF_008692025.1. Taxonomy (NCBI): domain Eukaryota; kingdom Metazoa; phylum Chordata; class Mammalia; order Artiodactyla; family Phocoenidae; genus Phocoena; species Phocoena sinus. The sequence goes on from NC_045767.1 coordinate 76,141,035, forward strand.
TGCATATATGGATGAACCATGGAGGGACCCACTATAAGTTATACGTGGTTTTTCGACCTTTTCAACCACAAAGGAGGTTACTGCCCCTAACTGCCACAATGCTCAAGGGTCAACTGAAAACAAACTAAAAGACTAAGACTAGATAAAAATAATGAAAACATTACTTTACAAGTAAAGGTATACAGAAAACATGATGAGAGGAAAAAAGCAGTTTATAAAACTGCATATATTCCACTTGCTATAAAATTGTAACATGTACATGTACATACATACACATGCACACCCACACCCATCCCAATTGCCTTAGAAAATGCTGAAAAAATATTAACAGAGCTTTATCCCTGAGATTTTGGGTGATTTTTTTTCATCATAGATTTTCTTCGTAGTTTTTGGTACTTTAACTCTTTCCCAAGGAACAAGACTCATTTTTATAAAAACCACAAAACTATTTTCAAAAGAAAAAAGTCTTAAGTTTTAATAATGATCAGCCCCAACAAAAGTAAGAGACTTAAAGAAAAATATAAAAATGTGATCAAGTCTAAAAATAAGCTAAACAATGTAAGCCTGTTTCATACAATAAACTACTGGTGAAACAGACACCTTTATAAGTACAGATATTATATCATCATCATTTCTGATGGAGACAAAAATTACCATGTAAGAGTTGGAAATAGCATTTTCCATTAACTAATGTTTCTCTCATTTCTCTTCTTGCTTCTAATAAAATTTTGTGAAATTTCTATAGAACTACGTAAGTTAAAGTTGTAAAATAAAATTTAAGTTCTAACATATTTCATTTGAATTTGTGGGTTTTTTCCTAAATAGCTTCTAATATTGTTTCAACTAAAATTTAAGTTTCAACATAGAAAAAGTCACCGCTTTTCCATAACTTGATTTGGCAAAAGTATCTCAAAGAAATATGCAATACCACGTACCCTGGCAACATCTTCTACTAACTTTTTCATTGTTCTGAGTCACATAAAAAGGTCAAGTACTCCCAAACTCTATATGTAGATACAAAACTCTAAGCAACTTATTGAAATTGGAACTCCCCTCCAAAAAATGATAAGAGCCACGTTTGGTACACACTATGAAAGTAACAAAACGACAGAAATAGTAATAGCTAACATTTACTGAACAATTAACTCTGTGATAAATACTCATTACTCTAATTACTTTGCACATGTTGTTTAATTCTCACATAATATTATGAACTAGTATTATCTTCATTTTACAGATGAGAAATTGAGGTAACATTTGTCCAATCACTAGCAATAAAACCAGGATGTAAATGCCAAGCAGGCTAGCCTATAGAGCTGTGCACTCTTCATCCCTATACCATGCTATAAATGTAACTAATTAAGACCTTTAAAGTAGTTTGCTGTCTTCGTTACTAAATTTCAGGTAATAAATAACAATAAGCTTTATTTAGAATAAAACCAGATATTTTAGTAATCTGATCATGTCACTGAGAATAAATGGAAAAAATAAACACCCCCAAATTTCCTATTTTCATGACAAAAATGAAAAAAGCAAAAAGCAGTTGCTGTCAAAATAGTCATACCCTAACACCATACACAAAAATAAACTCAAAATGGATTAAAGACCTAAATGGAAGACCGGATACCATAAGACTCTTAGAGGAAAACATAGGCAGAACACTTTTTTTTTTTAACATCTTAATTAGAGTATAATTGCTTTACAATGGTGTGTTAGTTTCTGCTGTATCACAAAGTGAATCAGCTATATGTATACATATATCCCCATATCCCCTCCCTCTTGCATCTCCCTCCCACCCTCCCTATCCCACCCCTCTAGGTGGTCACAAAGCACCGAGCTGATCTCCCTGTGCTATGCGGCTGCTTCCCACTAGCTATCTATTTAAAATTTGGTAGTGTATATATGTCCATGCCACTCTCTCACTTTGTCTCAGCTTACCCTTCTCCCTCCCCGTGTCCTCAAGTCCGTTTTCTATGTCTGCGTCTTTATTCTTGTCCTGCCCCTAGGTTCTTCAGAAACTTTTTTTTTTTTTTTTTAGATTCCATATATATGTGTTAGCATACGGTATTTGCTTTTCTCTTTATGACTTGATTCACTTTGTATAACAGACTCTAGGTCCATCCATCTCACTACAAATAACTCAATTTCATTTCTTTTTATGGCTGAGTAATACTGCATTGTATATATGTGCCACATCGTCCTTACCCATTCATCTGTCGATGGACCCTTAGGTTGCTTCCATGTCCTGGCTATTGTGAACAATGCTGCAATGAACATTGTGGTACACGACGCTTTTTGAATTATGGTTTTCTCAGGGTATGTGGCCAGTAGTGGGATTGCTGGGTCATATGGTAGTTCTATTTTAGTTTTTTAAGGAACCTCTATACTGTTGTCCACAGTGGCTATACCAATTTACATTCCCACCAACAGTGCAAGAGGGTTCCCTTTTCTCCACACCCTCTCCAGCATTATTGTTTGTAGATTTTTTTTTTTCTTCTTTTTTTGCGGTACGCAGGCCTCTCACTGCTGTGGCCTCTCCGGTTGCAGAGCACAGGCTCCAGATGCGCAGGCTCAGCGGCCATGGCTCATGGGCCCAGCCGCTCCGCGGCATGTGGGATCTTCCCGGACCGGGGCACGAATCCGTGTCCCCTGCACTGGCAGGCGGATTCTCAACCACTGCGCCATCAGGGAAGCCCTAGATATTTTGATGATGGCCATTCTGACTGGTGTGAGGTGATACCACATTGTAGTTTTGATTTGCATTTCTCTAATGATTAGTGATGTTGAGCATCCTTTCATGTGTTTGTTGGCAGTCTGTATATCTTCTTTGGAGAAATGTCTATTTAGGTCTTCTGCTCATTTTTGGATTGGGTTGTTTTTTTGACGTTGAGCTGCATGAGCTGCTTGCATAGTTTGGAGATTAATCCTTTGTCAGTTGCTTCATTTGCAAATATTTTCTCCCATTCTGAGGGTTGTCTTTTCGTCTCATTTATGGTTTCCTTTGCTATGCAAAAGCTTTTAAGTTTCATTAGGTCCCATTTGTTTATTTTTGTTTTTATTTCCCTTTCTCTAGGACGTTTATTTTTGTTTTTATTTCCCTTTCTCTAGGAGGTGAAAAGATCCTTTTCAAAAAAGGATCTTGCTGTGATTTATGTCACAGAGATAGGCAGAACACTCTCTGACATAAATTGCAGCAAGATCTTTTTCAATCTACCTCCTAGAGTAATGAAAGAAAAAAAAACAAAAATAAACAAATGGGACCTAATTAAACTTAAAAGCTTTTGCACAGCAAAGGAAACCATAAACAAAATGAAAAGACAACCCTCGTGCAGCAACGGACAAGACATTAATCTCCAAAATATACAAACAGCTCATGCAGCTCAAAAAAACAAACCACCCAATCAAAAAATGGGCAGAAGACCTAAACAGACGTTTTTCCAAAGAAGACACACAGATGGCCAAGAGGCACATGAAAGGATGTTCAACATCACTAATTATTAGAGAAGTGCAAATCAAAACTACAATGAGGTATCACCTCACACCAGTCAGAATGGCCATCATCAAAAAATCTACAAACAGGGCTTCCCTGGTGGCGCAGTGGTTGGGAGTCCGCCTGCCAGTGCAGGGGACGCAGGTTCGTGCCCCGGTCCGGGAAGATCCCACGTGCCACCCAGCGGCTGGGCCCGTGAGCTATGGCCGCTGAGCCTGCACATCCGGAGCCTGTGCTCCTCGACCGGAGAGGCCACAACAGTGAGAGGCCCGCGTACTGCAAAGGGAAAAAAATAAAAAATAAAATAAAAATAAATCTACAAACAGTAAATGCTGGAGAGGGTGTGGAGAAAAGGGAACCCTCCTACACTGTTGGTGAGCATGCAAATTGGTCCAGCCACTATAGAGAACAGTATGCAGGTTCCTTAAAAAAACTAAAAATAAAGCTACCATATGATACTGCAATCCCACTCCTGGGCATATATCCAGAAAAAATCATAATTTTAAAAGATACATGCACCCCAATGTTCACTGCAGCACTATTTACAATAGCCAGGACATGTAAGCAACCTAAATGTCCATCAACAGATGAGTGGATAAAGAAGATGTGGTATACATACATAATGGAATATCAGCCATAAAAAAGAACGAAATGATGCCATTTACAGCAACATGGATGGACCTAGAGATTGTCATACTGAGTGAAGTAAGTCAAAGAAAGACAAATATCATATGATATCCCTTATATGTGGAATCTAAAAAATGGTACAAATGAACTGATCTACAAAACAGAAATAAGGGTTATAGATGTTGGGCTTTCCTGGTGGCGCAGTGGTTGAGAGTCCACCTGCCGATGCAGGGGACATGGGATCATGCCCCGGTCCGGAAGGATCCCACATGCCGTGGAGCGGCTGGACCCGTGAGCCATGGCCGCTGAGCCTGCGCGTCCGGAGCCTGTGCTCCGCAACGGGAGAGGCCACAACAGTGAGAGGCCCGCGTACCGCCAAAAAAAAAAAGTTATAGATGTAGAAAACAAACTTTTGGTTACCAGAGGGTGGGGGGGGGGTAGGAAGAGGGATAAACTGGGAGAGTGGGATTGACATATACACACTATTATATATAAAATAGATGACTAATAAGGACCTACTGTAACTCCACTCCGCAATGACTTATAAGGGAAAAGAATCTAAAAAAGAGTGTATATATGTGTGTGTATAACTGACTCACTTTGCTGCATAGCAGAAACTAGCACATTATAAATCAACTATACTCAAATAAAAAATTTTTTAAAGTAATAGTCATAGGAACCTGATAAGATATGTAACTTCCAAAAACAGGCAACAGAAGACACCTTAAAACTACTGCATTAAACTTTAAGATCATATCTATTTTCCCCTGAAAATAGTTTAACCTAACAGTTTTTCTCCCCGATTTAAACTACAGGATATAGATACCTAAGGGTTGAATAAAATTTCACAGAAATCCTATACACAGGTAATGTCAATTCTTTGGGTGAAAGTATTCTTTCTTGGTATTCAGACTTTCCTTTTAAGGAAGTTTTTTTGAGCAATCAAACAAACTCTCTGTTCTGTTGTAAAAAATGTTACAGCTTAAATTTTAATTGAGTGTGTAAAGACTGCTTCATAGATTCCTACCTTACTTGAAGGCTTATTCAAGAGCACTGCTATCCAAATCATGTTTGCTCATGAAATGCCAAGTTACTTTAATACAATTCAAAGTTAAACCTACCTTAAAAAGAAAATATACCATTATAAAAATCTTGGAGTCATTATTATGAATCAGTATTAGATAATTTATCATATGCTTCTGGCATATTTTTTCAAAAAAAGCACAAAATTTCTGTTTAATCTCGACATTAATACAAATTCAGTATAATTCTACTTGAATTCTAATTCTTCTGAAGACTATCCTATTGAAATTTTTTTAAGTATCAACTCTACCGGATGACTAATGCTATCAGTTCTAAAAGTGACCATTTTTAAAATAATTTTTTTAAGTATTTATCTATTTATTTATTTATTTATTATTTCGCTGCTCCATGGAGCATGCGGGATCTTAGTTCCCCAATGAGGGATCAAACCCACGCCCCCTGCAGTGGAAGCACAGAGTCTTACCCGCTGGACTCCTAGGGGAGTCCCATTGTTTATAATTTTAAAAACTGAAAACTTGCATCCAACAGAAATAGACCAGTAAGTAAATTATACAAACATAAATGAGGATATCACATAGCTATTAAAAATAATAATGTTGGGCTTCCCTGGTGGCGCAGTGGTTGAGAGTCCGCCTGCCGATGCGGGGGACGCGGGTTCGTGCCCCGGTCCGGGAGGGTCCCACGTGCCGCGGAGCGGCTGGGCCTGTGGGCCATGGCCGCTGGGCCTGCGCGTCCGGAGCCTGTGCTCCGCGACGGGAGAGGCCACAACAGTGAGAGGCCCGTGTACCGCAAAAAAAAAAAAAAAAAAAAAATAATAATGTTGTAGAAAAATACTGATATAAAAATGTTCAAGATTCACTGTTAAGTGAATAGAATAGTTTGCACAATAGTGGACGCATTATGAGACCATTTTGTAAACATCACGTCTGTAAGTGTACATGTGATGTCTATAAGTATATGTACACTTATAGACATGTGATGTGGCTAAGCAAAACACAGGGAGAAGATATTTCAGAAGGTTAACAATGGCGTCTCGTGGTTGTGAGAATTCCAGTGGTATTTTCAAAATTTAATTCATGCTCTGCATGTTTCCCAAGTTTTCTACATTAGGGATATACTATTTTTATAACTGGGGGGAAAGAGATTAAGAAAGAAATAAGCTGTTTACGTTACAGCCATATTTTAATGCAAATGATAAATTCTTAGCAAGTTGTTGGTTTAACCCTCATTGTGGCAACACCTATTTGTGTTTTATTTTTTAAACACAAAATTTTGAACATGAATCAATCTGTATTTTCATTTTCTACTATTTTGGATGGGAATTAAAAATGTACATATCTGATTAAATGTGCCCTCTTTGAAAAAGATGGGAATTTTTATCTTATTCTTGGATCTTATTAATATAAAAATGAGAAAATATTTCTGAAAAATAAAAGGTAAATCACATTCTAAACAGTATCCTATGAAAGTCAAAATACATAAAAATTTATTTTTTACAAGTGATTTTTCTGTAGACTTCTAAGACTTAAAATAATAAGTAGACTTACATCTTTATGAAATACACACCTAAAATAACTAATAACTCAAAGTTGACACTATACTTATGAAGAGTTTAGGTAATTCAACATTTGCATAATCAAATACATGGAGAAAAACAACAATCTCTTACCCACCTAATCACAGGAGTTATACCTAACAGAGCTATAAAAATAAGTAACAAATGGTTGTAAAGCAACTTATAAATATAAATGCCATTATAAAAATCACAGTCAATTAGCAAGAATTAAATTGCTCTGACACTTAAAATGTATTCTATAATTCATACAATCCATCTAGAATTTTAGACTCAGAAAAGAAGAAAATACAATGTCCACTGGTACAGTGCTTACAAGAAACTACACTTTAAAATTATTTTTTTACTTTATGCATCTGAGAAGAACTGGAAAGAGACACAAACAATAAAAGGTAATTTTGCTGTGGAACTCTTGAGTTTTCACCATATTGTTGTTTGCTTTCAGAGTTTAAAATACGTACAGCAAATAAATATTTTATTTGACATAGCACCAGAAGTAAAAATGTGGGGCAGGCAGGACATTAAATATGTGCTTTGAGGGAAAAAAAAATTTACAATTTTTTTTTTTTTTTTGCGGTACGCGGGCCTCTCACTGTTGTGGCCTCTCCCGTCGAGGAGCACAGGCTCCGGACTCGCAGGTTCAGCGGCCATGGCTCACGGGCCCAGCCGCTCCGCGCGGCATGTGGGATCTTCCCGGACCGGGGCACGAACCCGCGTCCCCTGCATCGGCAGGCGGACTCTCAACCACTGCGCCACCAGGGAAGCCCCAACAATTTACTTTTAATATTAACGTTGTCTGACATATTAGATGGTAGACAATAGTTAACTGGCAGAATTAAATCTCCTATTCTAAAATCCTGAAATCTAAGAGAGGCTGTATTATAACGATCAAATAAAACATCAAATGGTTCTTTCCAGTGGGAGAGAGTAAAACGCAAGCAAACAAAAATAAACTATCAATTAGTGTTCGTAAGTGCCTGCTATGAGGATGCAATTTAACTCCTTACTTCCTTACCCCTTAAGAGCTAAGATTTGAGCTTTATAAGTTTGTTCTATCCTTTCTTAACTATTTAAAACGTTGAGATTATCTACTCTCCCTCCAAACTCCATGCCCACAAAAGTAAAAAGCTAGAAATAGTCTTACCCTTACAAACCTCATGTATGTTTTTCTTCTGGAATCTATCATTTCCCATCTTGTGTTATAATCATTACATACATGCTCTTTTAACCATACTAGATTTCAAACCCTCTGAGGGCAGGGTCAATTATATTTTATCTTTCTATGTATGTCACATAGCTTAGTAAAGTGTCTTGACTAATACTCAACTTTCTATCACCTAAAAAGAATTAAGTCTTGGTAATTATTTGTAGCTTGGTTTAAAAAAACAAAAACAATACAAAAAAACCCACCACCTCTGGAACTATTAGAAGGGCAATGTTCTCTCTGAGTGGAAGTATGCATGCAACTTGTCTGCTGTCAGTAAAGCACAAACCGGACCAAAATGCCTCTTCTCCCTTTTCCGCTTCAAAGGCTGGATTCCATCCAAGGCTGGATTCCATCCAAGTCAATCAATGTCTCTTAGTTAAGGACAAAGCCTGCCTAGGTTCACTTCAGAGGACCAGGAGAGGCTGATGTAATCTAAGGGGCTTTCTAGTGGTCTGCAAGTACAGGAGAATAAAATCAAAGTTTAACCTGTGAGCTACTGACCAGGTCAAAACCCAAAGAAAACGTTAGAATGTGGACCCTAAAGAGTCCTATAAAAGCCATGGAATCCATGTCTTACAGGTGAATTCAATCTACATCACATAAAGCTCACACCAGTTAAGACCTCACTACAAACTCTGTAAATGTACCCCAAACCAACCAGCCCCTCACGAGTGAAAAGATAAGAATGTCCTGAGGTGTATACTACACGTTAAACTTTCTCACATACTCCAGGTCATTTCCAGGTCCTGTGGGTTAGTAACAGCCCACAGTAGAGGCAAACTGGCAAAGTAGACGATCAATCAATATAGTTCTATTTTCAAGACTGAAAAGTCTATGTTTGTAAATGCACAGAAAAAAAAACTGGGAAGTTATATAACAGTGTTAGCATCAGTTATCTCTAGGGAGAGATGTGACAAAGTGGAAGTGTGCAAAAGGCGTTTTCTCTTATTATATACACATTGTATTGTTTTAATTCTTCATGAACATTGATTTACTTCTATAATGTTAAAAACAAAATTTTAAGTAAAATTTTGAAATGCAATTCTGTTTTTTCAAAAAGACTGAATAGACCCACATGGAATTCAAACGAAAAATAAATGCCATTTGCAGAAGTTTGGCTACTAGAGACCTACAGATCAAACAGAAATAACACAATTATCCTATCCTACAAAATAAAAAGGAATGCTGGTAACATAACAAAAATGCCCATAGCAACTGTCACTCAACATTCACTACTTTTGATTATACAACATTAGCCACCAGAGGAATTTTGAGTACCCACCCCCGAAAATTACGTACTGCTTATAACAATCCGTAAGTTGTAAGAAGTTTTTAGTGTTTTGCACCAACAAATCATTGACTTATCGGTTTAATTTTCCATAAGTAGTACTATATACAAATATAAATTTACATGTCACTGAGGTTCATGTCTGATTGCCTTGAGAAAACCATTTCCCAATCTGAAAAGCAAACTACCTGGACAATCAATTCTTTTATCATTTTAATGGAGTATTCATATTCTCCAACTATTTGTCATGACAACTTTGGAGTTAAAATAAGTAAAAGTAAAATTTTATACAACTACGATTCCTGGGGAAGAAAGGAAGGGAGGACAAACTATGCTCTGAAAACAGCATAATCCAGCCATAATGCCAAATGTAAATAATGTCATATATTTTAGCAAAGCAAAATAAGACTAAACATCTTTAAGAGTTAAACTGGTGACCCCAGCCTCTTTCAATTTTAGTTCATTTTCCTAAAAAAAATTAAAAGAAATCATATTGAAAATAGCCAAAATTACCATATATTAGGAAGGAAAGACAAGCAACAGAAAAAAAACACACAGCAAATTATTTTGGAGAGAACTTTAACCTTAAACCCATAATATAGTCACAAACATTTTAAAATATAAGGACATACAGTGTGCATGTCACTTCCCACTATCCCCTCATCAGGCTACTTCTCCCTCTGCCCCATCACTGTTAGTTTTCCACTATCCCTCCAGATTTCTTTGTACGTAGAAAAACAAACACAAATCTGTATTCTTATTCCACGGGTGCCCCCTTAACACACAAAGTAGCACATTATTCACACTGTCCTACATCTTGCTTTTTTTTGCTTTATAACATATTTTGGAGATCTTTCCATGTCATTACACAGAAAGCTTCCTCATTCTTCACAGTTGAGCATAACTAGTTCTACCACAACTTCCATCTATCTTCTCCAGGCTAACCTTTAATGACATTCTGTTCAGTCAACTACTTAACACCTGAGTTAGTTTCTCCCCCCCCCCACCAAAGATTATAAAACAGAGAAAGCACCTCCTTACCTAAATTTTATCCTTTTTAGAACGTTTATTTTTCAACCGGGTAGAGGGAAAACGCCGCACGATTTTCTCCTCTTATCACTTAAAATGAAGCTACAAATTAGAATGCAGACTTAAGTGAAATTACCTTTTTTTGATTCGGGGGATCAGCATAATAGCCAAATCAACAATTACTGTAAAAGTTTCTTCTTGGGCTTTTCCTTCACTGTAAAAAAAGACATTGGTTTTTTTCTTTTTTTTAAGGTTAGAAAGGCTTAAGGTCGTAGAGCGTGGCATTCTGATAGCAAAAAACCGCCACCTGATTCGATCTTTCATTTGCCAGGTCAGAGGACGAGGCTTTTACCTTTCAGGATTCTGCTATTACTAACAGGACGACTTCTACACCGGCGAAAACGCACTCAGGAACATAAGCTCTGCGGCGCTACGCGTTGGAAACTACACTCCTGGGGCCAGAGCTCCAGGACTAGCTATAAAGACTCCGGCTTCGCCGGCGGAAAGGCAGCTAGAAGAGCCAGCTGCCGCGGTGACACGGAGCAGGCGGGAGCGGGTGGACGGAAGGAAGGAGGAGCGGCGCCGCGCGGGGCACCCTCGAACCCGCGCAGTCGCTCGAGTCGGACGCGCGGAGCCGCGCGCTCCCCGGGGACCGAGGCCCGGAACCGCGACCACTAACGGAACCAGCCCACGGGCGGCTGTGGCCGCCGCACGGACTGCGGACCGCGGCGCGAGGGCCGAGGGCCGGGAGGGCGGGGGTTCCCCGGAGGAGCTGGCCGTCCTGGCGCCCCATTGGGCTCCGCTCCAAACGTGCCCGAGTTGTGACAGGAATAAAGTGGGTCACAAGGCCTAACGGGTCCCCAGCGAAAGCCCTCTCCGCACCCGGTCTCCGGCTTTCCCGGCCGCTCTGCCGCTCGAATCGGCCCCAGCCCAAGAGCGCGCTCCAGCCACCCGGCCCCGCCGTGCACCCCAATCCCGCCCCTGCCCCGCAGGTAACCCCAGCTTTTCCGGAGGGCCCCTCAACCGGGGCGGGCCTCCGCCCCAACTCCCGAGAAAAGACACACTAGGGCGACGGGCAAAACTTGGGCTTCAGCACCCGCCCGCCCCTCCCCTGGCCGCCGCCCCCCGGCCCCGTACACACCGCCCCCCGCTCCCTCCCCTTCCCCGCGCCCTCACCGTGTGGCTTGCGGCGGCTCCGGCTTCTTCCCTCCCCCACCCTGGAGCCTAGCTGCGGTGACTCGGAACAGCTAACCTGGCTGCGCCCGGAAGACGCCGTGGCTCCCAGCTCAGGCAGTACCTGGGGCTGAGCGGCGCCCCCACCCACCCCCAAACAATTCCCCGCGACTGCCTCCCGCTCCTCCTCCCCCTCCCTTTCCTTCCCCTCCTCCACGAGCACCGGTAGCACGCATGCGCCGCCCAGGCAAGCCTACCGGCGGACGTCACGCCCCAGGCCCACCCGGTGGGGCGCCACTCACCGGGAGCGCGCACGCGTTGGCAGCCAGATTTCCTTCGCCCTCTGGGTCTCGGGTGTTTCCTTTTTTAAGCCGGTCGCCGCAAGCTGCGGCTGTGATTGCACTCCTTCTCGGCGCATGCGTCATCAGTGACCCCCGCGGGCTCCGACGGCTGGTGCTCTGCGTTCGCCCCTCCCCTCACTCTCCCTTTCCCCGGCGCGTCTCGATGCGCATGCGACTTGCCTTGTTAGTAAGCCCTGAGCTGCGGAGGGGTTCCCGGGCGCCGGAGGAGACTCCCGCTCCCTTGGGCCGCGCGTTTGCGCGATCCGCGGCAGCCGCCGGCCGTGCAGGAAAACCGAGATCTCCCTGGCGCTCCTTCCCTGCACCGGTTACTGGAAAGCAGGGGAGGCGGGGCCTGGTCAGCTGAGGGTGCGGCCGAACCCGGGAGTGTTAACTTTGGGTCAGGGCGGCTTTGGTGTTCACCCTGGATTCGAGGAGCGAGGAGGAGAGAAAGAGTTTCTTGTATGAGGGATCCAGAGGCTAAAAAGCAGACCCTCTCTCTCTTGAAAAGCAACTCATTTTGAGAATGCCAGGAAAAAAATTTCGGATGTTGGCGGGCGAAAGACTTTTTTCCCCTTCCAATGGTATCACTTGCGTTTTGTCTCCTTAGACTGGAAGAGGGGATTTGTGAGGGTGACTGGATCTCCAGACTCTTCCCTTCCCCTCTCCTGCAGGTGCACTGCTTTAGTCGCTTCTTATTGGAGGGTGGGCCTGGGGAGACCGGACGTGAATCCTTGGCTGGAGGAGGGAAGCCAAAGAAGGTATGGATGTGCTCCTTTGGAGTTTTTTACCTGATCCTAATAAGCCAGGTGACAGTATAAAGGAAGGTGAGAGATGAAGCAGTGGGGATAAACCAGGACCCTAATTTGCACTGCTTCCCTTGTTAGAAAAACGTGTGAATATCTCCCCCTTATCTTAGGGGGAAATTACTTCCCTCGATGGTTAAGACACACTTGGTCCACAAGGGAAAGCACATTTCAGTAGCTGAAAATTATTGGAAAAGAGATCTTTTACTTTCCTAATTCCTAATAGTTTTCATATTTTAATGAATGTCCTTGGGGTTTGAAATAGAAGCCATTTTCTTGTTTCAAAAAATAAACAACTGTTGTGACTATAAAATCCTCCCTTCAAAGTAACATTCATCTCAGTAAACATTTCAAATTCTTGCAGTGTACTCAAGAGAAAAGGAACATCAGAATCGAGGAACTTATTCAGATCCCTGATCATTCACCTGAGGATTTTTCTGTCAACAGTGGGAAAGCATGATGGAGTCATCATATGACAGGATTTTAGTAGACATTTTTTTTCCTGCTTAGCAGTCTTTCCCTATTCTGATCATTTCCTTTGGAGAACTATCCTTTCTTCACTCTCAGACCATATGGCTGGGGCAGGACTCCAGAGGAAAACATATTTGAGTTAATCTTCTGCCTTAGGTTAGACTTACTAAGAAGGGTGATCTCTCTTTTCCAATGGATTTAAGTCTGGAAAAATGGAAGCCTGAAGCCATCTTCCCACTCACAGATTCTGAGAAAAAAGGTAACATGGAAGAAAGCAGATTCAGAAATGGAGATTTGGCCTGGAGACATGTGTGATGCTCTGAATCCATTGTGGACTAGATAATTCTGGAAATTTCAGCTAAGTTACTCAATAAATTCTTTCATGTATCTATTGCTTAAACCAATGAGAAGTTTTCTGTCACTTGCGATCATGAGTCCTAACATACTGGTAGCAGGAGATGAGGCAAGATTAATAATACTGATAAGGAAGGTTTCAACTAGACAAGAGGGTTTGAATGCTTTTCCTAGGATGTGGATGTTTATTCTAGAGAAAGTGATATCATATTCTGCATCATCTAGAACCACATATCTTCAAAAATACCTTTGCGGGCTTCCCTGGTGGCGCAGTGGTTGAGAGTCTGCCTGCCGATGTAGGGGACACGGGTTCGTGCCCAGGTCCAGGAGGATCCCACATGCCGCAGAGTGGCTGGGCCCGTGAGCCATGGCCGCTGGGCCTGCACGTCCGGAGCCTGTGCTCCACAGTGGAAGAGGCCACAACAGTGAGAGGCCCATGTACCGCAAAAAAAAAAAAAAAAAAAAAAAAAAAAACCTTTGCCCTTTTTAATGGTTCCATTGTCCTCTTATTCACTAGGAATGTATCATGTTCATCTTTGACTCCTTCCTCTCTTTATGTATTTAATCATTTACCAAGAACTGTTGATAATCCCGTTTTTCTGCTCAGTCCTCTGCCACCACTCAGACATTTCCCGTGGCTCAGTTCACAACTTATCTTTCTGCCCATATTCTCTCCAAGATGAAAACTGTATCAGATATTTTTAATCACATTTCCAACTGCCAGACTCCACTTTTCCCTAAAAGAAAAATCCTGCCTCATAGTTTCATAGACCCTAAATTGTCCCCCAGCCTAAATCCTCTCCTTAAACACAATTTATGTAATTCAAATATTGTTCATTTCTTCTTGTCCACCTTGCTATAATTTAAACTGAGCATTTCCAACTCCCTTCCCAACTGATCTCCACAGTTGATGTCTTGATGGAGGCAATATAGCTTAGTGGCTAAGAGTACAAAATTGGGAATTAAAGGCCAGGATTTATTCCAGCCCCACTACTTAATATCTGCATGACTCTGAGTAAGTTATTTCTCTGTTCTTCACTTTCCTCATCTGTAAATAAAGGATAATAACCCTGTCTCATAAGATAATTGAGAGAAGCTATAGAATATAGATAGTGTGCGTGTGTGTTTGTGTGTGTGTGTGTATTGTACTACCTGGTACATAAGAAATCCCACAGTGGCTATTATTAATGATGTTCCTTTTTGTGTAGGTCTTACATCTCTTGCTCAATTTCTTCCCCTAGTTCCCTGTGTCCTATGTCCTTTCTGTTCTTTCATAATACCTCTCTCATCCATCCTTTCCTCGACATTCCTAGTTTTGCCACTATAGTTTAAGGTGGATTGGAACATGGGAAGTTTGATATGCATAATAGGGAGTATACTGTTAGGGTTTTTTTTGTTCTTTTTTTAAGAATGCTTCATGGTTTAATCAATTACTCTTATTCTTTCTAGATCCTTTCAAATAGTGGGAAGTCAATAATATGAGGTGGTATTACAGACTGTAATCAAAAGTCTAGGCTTAAATCCTAATACTTACTAAGAGACACTGAGCAAGTTAAGTAATTTCTCTGAGCCTCAGGGTATTTATCTGTAAAGTGAGAAGAAAAGCATCTCAGAATTGTGATGATCAAGTGTAAATTACAAACTACTGCAGAAAGGTTAGGTGATAAGGATGGGTGGTTTTAGATTTTTATGATTTGTTGTTGAAACCCTAGGAATGATTGAAACAACTCATAGATTTGCAACTCCAGCCTACACCTCTCCTTTGGGTTCCAAACACATATCCAATTGTCTATCTGATGTCTCCTCTTGACTATCTCAGATATCTTAGATGCTCCCTTCAATCTGCTCTCCACAGAGCAGCAAGAATATTCTTTTAAAAATATAAATAAAATCACATGTTCCTACTTAAAACCCTTATTGTTTCCCATTATATCCAAATTCCTAATTGTGGCCATAATAACCTCTTTGATCTAGCCCCTGCTACCTCTCCAACCTCATGTCCTACCATTTTCTTCTTTTCCTGTAACACTTCCAGTTCCTTGCTAATCTCTCTGTATTCTCAGACTTTGGTACATGCTGTACTCTTGCCTGGACCACCCTCCTACCTTTTCTCCTGGCTGGTTCCTCCTCAAACTTCATGTCTCAAAGATCTAACTACCCTATTTAAGAGGTCTCCCTCCTACCTCTCACCTGCCCCCCACACACAGTACCCACAGTTATTCTCTATTACTGTGCTTTTTTTGATATTTGTTTCCTTATCTATTAACTAGCTTCCCCTTGTCACCACTACATGGTAAATTCCAGGAGGCAAGAACCATGTGTTTTTTTCACCACTGTACATGCAGCATCCATTTCAATGCTTGAGTTAAATGAATGATTGAATGAATGAATGAATGAGATGAGATGAAAGTTAAAACATGCTAGAAGATTTTTCAGGATCATTCTTATATTCCAAATTATGATTGTAGGCAGATTATAGTCTTGTCAGGAGGTAAATTTAGCAATGTGTATTAAAGTACAAAGGAGAGGTAAACTGAAAACGGTTAGTGAAACACTAGTACTGTGTTAGTAATTGAGTATTTGAAGACCCACAAGAATATATAACACTATAATAGACACAGCTAACACCTGTATGAGAGGCTGCTGAATAAGGTCCAAAATAGGCAAAAAAGAACATGAAGTACTCACCCTCTAAATAGCTGCTTACATTTGGACCCAGATACTTTCTCCTTCAGCCAAGACTACAAGCTGGACAAAACTGGACCTAACACTCCCACTTTCAGGCCTATAAGCAGAACACATGAGAAGAAGAGGATGAGAGAATCATTGGAGCCATGTCTTACGAGGTTCCTGGAGAGCACTGTGGCTTTTCATTTCTCATTTATTCCCCACCCCACTCTAAGTTACGTGAACGAGGCTCCAACAGAATCAGCTAGAGAAACTGCAGTGACTGTAAGAAGAGACTGGAATCTCATCTCTTGCAGACTGTTGATATGCTCTGCATCCAACTACATGAACAGGAGGATAGAGACTTGGAGAGAAACAGCTAGCCAGGAAGTGGGCTTAAATAATGTAACTCCTACAATTTGGCATGGCAAGGATATGTAAATTTCTACAGGGTCCATCAATGCTGCTGAGAAAGTGCCCTCCGGGTTTGAAACACCTTGACACCTAAGGGGAAAAGAAATTCTAGCAGCAAGAGGCTGGTATACTTCTGGGAGTGGGAACTGAGAGAGATCAAAAGAGAAAGCTGCAGAAAGAACTGATTGCCCATATCGAGGAACCATGCAGTGGAGAGGCTGCCTCTGAGTTTCTAGAACTCAATGTGCCCATTAAAGAGTGAACATTTTGATGCAATATGGATTGTATTTACCCAGTTAAGAGAAACTTATCCCTTTCTTCCTTAATCTCCCTCCCAGTCCCCAAACCACAGAGAATGGACCTTGAAAAGAGAGGGAAGTAATTGGCTAAAAACAAACTCCACCTTCCATCTTCAGAGTTCCTGAGTCACAAGTTCAGCCAGAGAACACTTGCCTGGGACCTGAGATTAGAGATTTAAACCAGACAGACTTTTCATAACCAAAAGTGTGAGAGAAGAGTTAAAGAATATGTTCAAGCTGTCTTTAGGGGACTTGTAACTAGTGCAGCTTAATCAACTGAGGATCTCATTAACACAAAAATTCCAATTCAGCTAGTCTGGGATGGGGCGAGAGACTGCATTTCTAACAAGTTCCCTGGGGCCGCTGCTGATTCTAGGACCACACTTTGACCAATGAGAGACACTATAAAGTAGGGAAGGGAGTTTCAGTAGAGCATGGTTGGCAGCAAGGAATAGAGAAAAATATTAGGTTGGCTATATGAAATATCCATTTTTGTAGGTCAAAATGTTTGAATATTGGCAATTTCAAAAAACCTTTTAAGTTTGTATCCAAGCAAATAAAAATTCATTCAATAAAATGGGAAACACAATATTAAATAATTCCCCCACATTCTAACAATTATTTATACCCTACTTAAGTGAGAATGTATAAATGAAGTAGGGTATGAAATAGTACTGACCTGTATTGGTAAGCACGAGTACTTGCTAGAAGAATGCATTTGTGTATGTGTGTGTGCGTTACTTGAAAAGGGCTGAGGCTGGAATCAAAACCAGCCACCTCTAACATGCTATAATTTTATGAATTTTACAAATGTTAAAGTTTTCATGAACTATGCTTGTATGTAAAAACTACTGCCACCTGGTGGATTTAAGAGTTAAAAGAAATATGGATCTTTTTATTCAGACATCTTAAATACTTTTAGTACTTCCTCTGTTAATTTTTACTTAAAAAAGGAAATAGGCAAATATGGATTTACTAAAACAAGATTACATTTAGGGGAACCTTTTGCATTTAGTTTCAACTGGAAGGGAAATAATGTTTATACTTATATATATTAGATGGCACTAAAGTTACATTTTAACTTTATGATAATATGGCTTTTCCCTTAATTTCCACAACTGTTTTATCCTCAATAGGAATTTTTCCATCCATTTGTTAGAGAATTTCAGGAGTTGGATCTTATAGGTAATTAGGTCTCTGATATGTGTGCATAAAGCTATAATAAAGACCACTGTGTGCAACTCCCAACTTTCCTTCCCTTCATCCCAGTATGTATATTTTCAAAACCTTTCTTTGCTATCTCAGAAGGGAGGGGTCTTCCTGATTCTTTCCAAAGTTAGATCATTTGATTTTACCTTAGCTGGTGAAATAAATTATCATTACCTTACTCAATCTGTATTTAACTTTCCTTCTACTTCATCATTCTCTGCAGCCTCTGTGATCCCAACTCACCCCCAAGAAGAGCAAAGAGCCTTTTCTGATTCCGTGTTAAACTGCCTCAATTCTCACCAATTTATTTTTGTAAGCTAATCATTTAAAGTCTAGATTCTCTCACAGACATCGGTGAATATCCATAATCAGAATGATGGGTCATCAATACAAAAATAGTAGAAGAATAAAATCTGTTATTGAACTATTATTACATGCTGGATTTAACACCATTTTCTCTAAAAGTGGTGTTAATTATTAAGCCAAGATAAAACATCCTGCAGGTCTTCTTCAGTGTCCTCATATTACATATTTTCTCATGATGAATTCTTCGGTGATTACTATTAAAACATACATAAGCCTCATAATATATTTTTCTCACTTCTCTTCATGATTTAGAAACTTACATTGTATGACTTACAATGTCATACAGTTCTAATGATTCTGTTGCCTAACTGTGAGTATACTTAGTAAATCAATATTTTCTAACTTAATAATAGAACTATTAAAAACTACAATAATGAGTGGAGAAGTTTCTTGTGTACTTTTCAGAATCTTTAAATTGCATTTTTTCTATTGATTGGTTAATTTTTTTTAATAGGTAAGAGATTTCGAACAAAAGTCATATGGTCATAAATTTAAGTATTTTCATTCAAAGCCCCTAAATAATAGACTTTAATATTGATTGAAGTAAATTAAATGAAATTTCATGGTTCTCTTTCATCATTTTTATCCACAGGCCTCTTTGGAAGTGAGCAGGCAACACAGAGGACTTGTAATATTTTTGTTTTTGTCCAATAAGGATCCAAAAAAAGATAAATCACGAACAAATATTAAGGGTTCAGTACAAATTCTAGTTCTGTTGGAGGCAATGAATATTCTAAAATACCTGAAAGTTTTTATAATGACATATAAGCTATAATTCTAATATAAAAAAGAAATTTATTTATGAATTTTCTGATCTTTGATTATAAAGGCAGTGGCAAATAAAATATTCCATATATAAACACTTTAAAGCTATTTATTAAATATTTCTATTTGGTATCATCATTATCACTGTTTGAGCTATTAGTGTCATCATAAATAGAAGTGTTTCTAATTGAAGATACCATCACATCTACAATGACTCTTCTGGGGTTTTCTTCCAAATCAGTTTGTATTGCTCCAACTTCTGCTAGCTTCCATTCAAGTTCTGCAATAAATAATCCATCAGTAAATCAGATAAAAATCTTGGAACATCTATATGAAACAGAAGTTGACTCTAATAAAATTAATGTGGAAATGATGATATATTTAGAACTAGATTACAATGAAAGTACTACAATATCAAGATACACATTGGATACAGCAAAGTTATACTTAAAGGGAGAAATTATGATTAGAATGTTTATTTTAAAATGACTGAAAATAGTGCTTTGAAAGTACAAGTCAAGAAGTTAGGAAAAAAATAAAGTAAACCCAAAGAAAGCAGAATGAGGCATATAATGAAGAAAAGACTTTAGCAAAAGTAGAAAAACAAAATCAGTAGAGGTGACCAACAAAATCAAAAGTTGATTCTTTGAAGAGACAAATAGACACACTTTGGGCAAAAATGATCACAAGTAAAGGAAAGAAACCAAATAATATAAAGATTTTACATGGGGAATAACCAAGATAAAGACTTTAAAGCCATGAGACTACTATGAGAAAAAAAGTATGCCAATACATTTGAAAATTTTAGTGGGAAAATTTCAACAAAAATGTGAATTACGAAAACATATTCAACAGGGAAACTGAAAAGAATTGAACTGATAACCAAAATCCCCCAACCCTGCAAATTCCTTATTTGTTAAATTTATTCCTAAGCACTGTATAAATGAACAGACCATTTGTGAGGAAAATTACAAAATACACTTATGAGGAAAATTACAAAATATATTACATTATGAAAAGTAATACAATTGACGCTTGAACAACACAGGTTTGAACTGCAGGGGTTCACTTATTCGTGGATTTTTTTCAGTAAATGTATATTATAGTACTACATGATCCATGGTTGGTTGAATCCACAAATGCAGAACCGCAAATATGGAGGGCCAACTGTAAAGTTATGTGTGGATTTTCGACTGCATGGGGTCAGTGCTCCTAACCCCTGTGTTGTTCAAGGGCCAACTGTAAATATATTATATTTATGAGGAAAACTACCAAAAAATGAAAGAAGACCAAAATAAGTGACATGCTGTATCTTATTCATGGATAGGAACATTCACTATTATTAGGATATCAAGTCTCCAACAATTAATCTATAAATATAATTCTAATAACTAACAACAGTATTTCTCACAGAACTTGACTAATTCCAACATTTATATAAAATTTTGAAAAAGACTTGCCCTACTAGAGACAACTAGATTGTTACAAAGCTACAGTAATTAACACAGTGCTATATTGATTCAGGGATAGACAAACAGACCAGTGGAACATAGTAGAAATTTCAGAAACAGATTGAAGCATTTTTTTTAATCCTGAAAAATGACACTGGAAATATTAAAAGCCAGTGGGGGAAAAACACATCACATACATTAGGATGGTTACTATTTTAAAAAACAAAACAGAACATAACAGGTGTTGGTGTGGATGCAGAGAAATTAGAACTCCTGTGTACTGTTGGTGGGAGTGCAATATGGTGAAGCCCCTATGGAAAACAGTATGCTGTCACTCAGAAAATTAAAGTAGAATTATCATATGATCTAGCATCTCTACTTCTGAGTATACATTCAAAAGAACTGAAAACAGGGACTAGAACAGGTTATTTGCATGTCCATGTTCATAGCAGCATTATTCACAGGCCAAAGACAGAAGCAACAAATCTTTCCATCAACACATTAATGGGTAAACAAAATGTGCTATAAAAACATACAATGGAATATTATTCAGCCTTAAAGCCTTAAAAAGGAAGGAAATCCTGACCCATGCTACAACATGGATTAACCTTGAGGACATTATGCCAAGTGAAACAAGCCAGTCACAAAAGGACAAACACTGTATGATTCACTGAGAGGAGTCAAATTCAGAGGTAGAAAGCAGAATGGTGGTTGCCAGGGGCTGGAGGGAACAGAGAATAGGGAGCTATTGTTTAAGGATATAGAGTTGCAGTTATGCAAGATGCAAAGAGTTCTAGAGATGGATAATGATGACGATAGCAGCACAACAGTGAAAATATATCAATACTTAATGTCACTTAAAGATATACTTAAAAATGATTAAATAAAATAACATTATTTATAAATTAAGTCCCAGGTATGTAATGTATACCACAATAACTACAGTTAATAATACTGTATTGTATATTTTTAAATGGTTAAAATGGTAAATTTCATGTTATGTGTATTTTACAATTAAAAAATTTTTTTCAAATGTAACAATTTTAAAAAGCATGGACCAGATAACACACTATTCATGATAGTGATTGCTTAGTGAGGCAGGGAGGGGAACAGGATTAGGAATGGAAATACAGGCAACCTCAACAATATCTGTACTGTTTTTTTCAATAATAAACAAATAGCTGAAGCAAACATGAACAAATGTTCACATTTGTTATTTTTGGTAATGATTACATGAATATTTACTGTATTATTGTCTGTATTTCTATGCAGTTTTTAAATTTAGAGGATAAGGTACAAGCTGAAAAAACAAGGCAGTAAAACAAAGAGGGGCCTTAGAGACTGGGAGAAGGAAAATTCTGGAACAATCAAAATACTGGAGGCCTTAGTAAGGCCAAAAGCAGTTTTAGGGGAATGAGAGAGTGAAAGGAAAGCTGTTAAAAATAGCTATTCACAATGGCTTTAATACGATTGTCTGAGAGAAAGATTTTAATAATACAGGATTAAAGCAGTTCCAAGAAATGACTAACTGAAGAATATGGTCTTAGAACTAGGTTAGAAAGTAAACATTATTAAAAAAGGTAAAAATATAAAGTCCTGTGCTGTGAACTGTCAAAAAGAAAATAGTAGTAGGCATAGTTCTTATACCTGTTAGGGAGACAAAACTCAAAGGGAATTGGTTAACCAACAAAATCTGACAGTATGTAGGTAAGTGGAAAATAAGTTGTATAGAGAATATATGCTATAGAAATTCAGTAGAGAAGATGAAAACAGATTATAAATTGGTCCAGAATCACATAATGGAATAAATGGTAACCTAGGAGACCCATGAAGGAATAGGGTTTGGATGGAAGAAAAAAGTAGGGTAAGGTATTTGGGGTATAGGAAAAGAGTATGAAACAAAGTATGAAGCCATAAATGAGTTAAGTGCATCTGGGGTAGTGGTTGAAGACCAGCCTGGCTGGAGCAGCAACTAGGAAGCACTGAGAAGTATAATTGTATAGATGGGCTGAAAGTTTCAAGCATATGATTCTGAATTTTTAACTTATTTGAAACAAGGAACCATTAAGGATTTAAGCAAATGCGTGTTATGATAGTATTACTGTAGGAAAATTAATCTGGAGGCATCTAAGAAGAAAAAGAAGTAAGAGAAAATAAGAGGAAAAACCTTATGTTTTATGAAAATAAACTTTCATGATATATGTTAATTTATAGAAGTTTTTTTACAAATGAATTTAAAAGTAACATCATTACCTTCTAGCTTGAGATTTATCCCTCCACATTCTATAATTCCAATGAATTTGCCTTCTATCTGACCATTTTTATAAACAAAAATTGTTGGTAAACAATTGTCATGGTAGTGTTGAATACAGCTATTCACAATGGCTTTAACAAATTTAGTTTCAGGAAACTTTCTTGCTAGGAGACTAAGATGCTGGTTAACCAACGAACACATTGGGATGCTAAAAAGAGAAACAGTACACACAACGTTGTTAAAAAACAAGACTACTCATCTCAATCTAATGTAATAAGTGAAACATCTCCGTGACAAAAATATATCTTTAGATATTCTTTTAATATAAGAGCATATCAATTGCTAGCCTCTATTTTTACCTTTAGTAAGGATGAACTATAGA
The DNA here is from genome assembly GCF_008692025.1 of Phocoena sinus. NCBI lineage: Eukaryota > Metazoa > Chordata > Mammalia > Artiodactyla > Phocoenidae > Phocoena > Phocoena sinus. The sequence continues at coordinate 76,164,242 of NC_045767.1, forward strand.
GTTCTCTGATTTTTAAAAAAATATATTTATTTATTTATTTGCCTGCACTGGGTCTTAGTTGTGGCACGCAGGATCTTCGTTGCAGCATGAGGGATCTTTTAGTTGCGGCATGCAGTTTCTTTAGTTGCGTCTTGTGGGATATTTAGGTGCGTCTTGTGGGAGCTTTAGTTGCACCTTGCGGAATTTTTAGTTGCATCCTGTGGACTCTTTAGTTGCATCTTGTGGGATCTAGTTCCCTGACCAGGGATTGAACCCGGGCCCCCTGCATTGGGAGCATGGAGCCTTAGCTACCGGACCACCAGGGAAGTCACAAGTTCTCTCATTTTTATTACAAACACCATTATAGCCTAGGAATGAAGCTTGCTACCACGGGAATTTGCTGCCTAACTGAAGCTAACCATATCTAACTTAGCATCAATTTAATCGAGCCAGTTCCTAGTTTATAGCACATGGAGGGGGTTGGGGGGCAGTGGGGGGGGAGGAGAAAAAAAGAAAAAAGAAAAGAAAAAAGCAGGACATATCTAGGGACTCCTTAGCAGCTCTGAATTGAAACAAGGGGATCCCGACTCTTCATCAAGGGTTTATTTCCACATGAGATCATCACATCTGAAGTTATTTCAAGCTTCCTTGAATTCCTTTACTCTAACAAACTTCATCCATCCTTCTCTTTGACATGTCACATCCTGTTCCCCATCATCCAGAACTATTCTTCATCAGGAATTTAAAATTGATTGGAAATGTAACCAAAACCTACAATTCTTCCTGCTCGATCACTTAACTCTCGTTACACTCACACGTTAATTAGTCCCTTTTCTCTCAGTCTATCACTCACTCACAGATTTATCAAATACTTTCAAAGCTAATCCTCTGCTTTACCCCACACTCTTTCCATTTCCTATGGGGCCTTTATTTGTTATTCTGCTTCCCTCTCTTCCTGTTTTCTTAACCTTTCCTTCTTCACTTTACATAAAATTACTAAATTTTTAAAAAAGTCCCTTTTAACTCTCCCTCTAATAAACTACTCTCTCGCCTTCTGGTCACAGCCTAGATGAAAAAGGTAAAAAAAAATCTCTATGTTCTGTTCACTTCCCTTGTTAAAGAGTTCTCCTTTTTTGACTTCTGTGATAACACTTTCTATTAATTTCCTTTTTACTCCTTTGACTTCCTTCTTCTGTCTATACCTCAAATGTAGATATTCCTTGTAATTATGTCCTAGACCCTTTTCTAATTCTAGATACATTCACTGGGCAGTCTCACCCATTCTGATATCAACAGCTGATGAACTTCATCTCCCCTCCTTCCTCAAACAAACAAACAAAAAAATCTGATCTTTATCAGTATTTTCTTTAAAAAAAATAAAACACTGAATTTGATGCATGTATTTCTCCTTTGTATGCATTTTCTCATCATTCGTATAGAGCATATTTGAAACAACAGTGTAAAGAAATATTTGTGTGAACTGATGTTAATTAGGGAAAAGTTCTTTAAACAGACAAAATTAGTACTTTTTTCTCTTGTACTACACTTTATATGTCCTTTCAAAATATATATATAATGTTTAATTGGCCTCTTGTACTATACCATAAAAGCATCTTATTCCCCTTTGTATTCTCAACTCCTAAAACCTGTCACACCTATAGTTGAAGTCGAAGCTCTCTTAACTGAGTGGCTCAAGCCAGGGCATACTGCATGCCCCAGGCAGGTGGTAACCCTTCTGGACTTTTGTCTGTTTTTTCCCTCTACATCTATTTATGCCCACTGCACATTTTATTATAATTAACAAATAAATTAAAATGGGACAACAAAAATCATTGTAGTTCTTAAGAAAATCAAATGCATGCTTTGGAAAAACTTGATAAAGCTGAACCACTAAGAAAAAAATTGCAGTTTAGTTCATTGTAGGCTAGACAAACATAAATGATAGAGGAAGAATAAGGATTTCTGCACTCAAATTGCTTCACATGTACTTTTGAGTTCTTGCTCCATTTTTAAACAAACCCTGAAAACTGAAATCAATGGTAATGCGCTAGGTCTTATCAATATTTGGGGGAAGACTTGTATATTTTTTAATTTGGCTTTTCTTTATCAGTTTCTGGCTTTTATCCTCAATATATTTTGCTAAACTTGTTTCACAAATTAAAAAAAAAATCTCAACGAAGTGGGTATAGAGGGAACATATCTCAACATAATAAAGGCCATATATGACTAGCCCACAGCTTATGTCATACTCAACAGTGAAAAGCTGAAAGCCTTTCCTCAAGATGAGGAACAAGACAAGATTGCCCACTCTTACCGCTTTTATTCAACATAATATTGTAAGTCCTAGCCAGAGCAATTAGGCAAGGTACATAAATAAATAAATAAATGGCATCCAAATAGGAAAGGAAGAAGTAAAATTGTCACTATTTGCAGATGACATGATATTATATGTAGAAAACCCTAAAGACTCCATCAAAAAAAAAAAAACTGAATAAAGAATTCAGTAAAGTTGCAAGATAAAAAAAAAATCAATCCACAAAAACCAGCTGTGTTTCTATACACTAATCATGAACTATCAGAAGGAGAAATAAAGAAAACAATCCCATTTATAATTGCATCAGAAAGAATAAAATACCCAGGAATAAACTTACCCAAGGATGTGAAAGACCTGCATATTGAAAATTACAAGACATTAATGAAAGAAATTGAAAAAGAAACAAACATGAAAGATACTTTGTGCTCATGGATTGGAAATTATTTTTGTTAAAATGTTCATAGCACCCAAAGCAATCTACAGATTCAATGCAATCCTTATCAAAATGCCAATGGAATTTTTCACAGAAAGAGAACAAAATTTGAATAGAATCACAAAAAATCCAAATAGCCAAAGCAATCTTGAGAAAGAATAAAGCTGGAGGCATCTTGCTTCCTGATTTCAAACTGTATTATAAAGGTATAGTAATTAAAATATTATGGCATTTGCATAAAAATAGACACAAAGATCAATGGAACAGCATAGGGAGCCCAGAAATAAACCCACACCTTATATGGTTAATTTATGACAAAGAAGGCAAGAATATACAATGGGGAAAGGACAGTCTCTTTAATAAATGGTGTTGGGAAAACTGGACAGTCACATGCAGAAAAATGAAACTTGATCCCTATCTTACACCATACACAAAAATTAACTCAAATTGGATTAAAGACTTGAATGTAAGACCTGAAACCACAGAACTCCTAGAAGAGAACGTAAGCAATGACGTAGGTCTTGGTAATGATTTTTTGAATCTGACACCAAAAGCAAAAGCAATGAAAGCAAAAGTAAATGAGACTACATTATACTAAAAAGTTTCTGCACATCAAAAGAAACTATCAATAAAATGAAAGGCAACCTACTGAATGGGAGAAAATATTTGCAAATCATATGTCTGATAAGGAGCTAATATCAAAACATATAAAGAACTCATATAACTCAATATCAAATAAACGATCTGATTTAAAAATGGGCAGAAGATCTGAATACACATTTTTCCAAAGAAGACATACAGACGGCCAACAGGTACATGAAAATATACTCAACATTATTAATCATCAGGGAAATGCAAGTCAAAACCACAGTGAGATATCACCTCACACCTATTAAAATGGCTATTATCAGAAAGACAGGAAATAACATGTTGGCAAGGACATGGAGAAAAGAGAATTCTTGTGCACTGTTGGTGGGAATGTAAATTGGTACAGCCACTATGGAAAACAGTATAGAGGTTCCTCAAAAAATTAAAAATAGAACTACCATATGATCTAGCAATTCTACCTTTGGTTATTTATCTGGAGAAAAAAAACACTAACTCGAGAAGATACATGCACCCCCATATTCATTGCAGCATTATTTACAATAGCCAAGATATGGAAACAACCTAAATGTCCATCAATGGATGAATGGACAAATAAATTGTGGTATATATACAATGGAATATTATTCAGCCATAAAAAAGAACAAAAATTTGCCTTTTGGGACAACATGAATGTACCTAAAGGGTATTATGACAAGTGAAATAAGTTAGACAGAGAAAAGCAAATGCCATATGATATCTCTTATATGTGGAATCTAGAAAGAAAAAAAAAAAGCTCATAGATACAGAGCACAGACTGGTGGCTGCCAGAGGTGGGGGAAATGGATAAAGCGGGACCGAAGGTAAAAAAGTCAAAGCAGGGAATCACACAAAAATAATTTTAACTTAAATATTTTATTTTCATCTGACATATATAAACATACATTAATTTAGTAATCTTTGATATTGGCTCATGAGCTGCTCACCTATAGCTTTTCTCATCTAAACTATACCATAATACATTGTACCATAATACATCTGTATTTTCTCAGTGCACTCAGGCCAAAAAATCTCCCTTGCCTCTACAATATCTAATAAGTAATCAAGTTATATTGATTCTACCTCCTTATCTTATACCTATCCTCTCCTCTCTTTCTCTACTGCTTTCCTCCTTTCCTGTCTCATCTGAGCAACTTCAGATTGTCCTAAGTGGTCTCTGTGTTTCCAGTCATGGTTCCCCAAACCCATCCTAGACCCTACTGAAAAAGTTGGCTCAGCAGGAAAATCTCATCATGCAACAAATGCCCTTCCCTCGATTGTAAAATCCTCCAATGGCTCCTCACTGCCTTCAGGATAAAGTCTGGGCTCCTCAGGGTAGCTTTCAAGATTCTCTGTGGTCTGGCTCCTGCCTATCTCTCCAGCATTATTATCTGCCTGCCACCATATTACTCAAGGTCCTCTAAAGCAAGATGATCCCTCTTATTTCTGTACCTTTGTTCAAGCTGCATACCCCATCAGAAATACCCCATTCAGTCTGTCTACTTCCTCCAACTCTGTAAACTCAGGGAATCTTTTCTTAATTTTTGAGGCCAAGACCAAGAATTATTTCACAGAAAGTTCTGTACTTCCACCCTCCAAGAGTTGAACTTACTACTCCCTCTTCAGTGCCTTTACTCTACTCTGTATAGAATTCAATCATAGCACCTAAAAGACATAATTATTACATCTAATTGTCTCCCTCTACTGAAATTTCTTCAATGGGAGAGATAGATGCCTTATATGCCTTTGCACCTCCAGCATCTACAAAATCCTCAGAAATCAGCTTAACACTAAGAGATGTTATATATCAATTTATGTAACAAAAAGCTAAGAGAAAAACAAATTAAATGCATTATATGTTTAATTTACATTTCAGAATATATGTATACATATATATCCTGATAAGTATAACCTGCTACAAATCTAGATACTGCTTTATTTTAGTGGATAGCATACTAAAGGTAATATTAGAAAAACATGTACTGCCTAACTTAAATCAGTTTTCCACACAAAGCAATGACATAAATACTTTATAAGCTTCAGTTTCCCTCAAATAGGTGAAATGCACCCACAAATATCTAATTTAGAAGAATTTTATGATTACTATCACAATGAGAGCTGAGTCGGTGGTATGACCCACTTATGGGGTGGGTGGTGTTAATGGCAGAAGGCAGGTGGGCATTGGTGGTAGCGGTGAAAAGTACAGAATTAGGAGAGTATGGCACAATAGACTGCAGTGCAGGGAGAAAGTGGCTACCTGAAGGCAGTTCTGACAGCAAGCGGTAGGGAAAAGACTTGGTGTTGGGGTTCAAGGGCCAAAATTGAACCTCAGAAGATCTGTAAAAACTAAGGGAGACCTCTGACATCCGAAAACAAGTTAAGGGCCTAGTTATGATATTTGAGGTTCAAAATATACAGTTGGGTACAGGAATAATGTAGAAGCCCCAAATTAGAACTTGGACACAGGCGTAAGATTGAATAAAATCGAAAACAAGGCTGACTTGAAGTTAAGCCACTAGGTTCACTGGCCCAGAGTGAACTAGATCCCTTTAAGGTAACCTAAGCAGGCTGAGCCTATAAACTTAATGGCAAAGAGACATTAAAATTACAGAACTTAGGAATCTAGTTAAAAAACAAACTCTTACCCTCCTGTAAAATTTTTAGAAGGCAGCTAGAAACACAAATTTATCAGTTATACTTTACATTATTAAAAAGTTATTAAAAACTAGACTTTTCTAAAGAACATGTGTAACACAAATAATTGTTTTCTGTTTTATAACTTTGATTATAGATTAGTTTTCTTAATTTTGTACCAACACATTAATACATTTTCTTAATGTCAAGAAAACTAATTTTATTTTTTCTTGGCTGCGCTGGGTCTTAGTTGCGGCACGCGGGATCTTCGTGGTGGCATGTAGAATCTTTTAGTTGCAGCATGAGAACTTTTAGTTGCAGCATGTGGGATCTAGTTCCCTGACAAGGGATCGAACCCGGGCCCACTGCATTGGGAGTGTGTGGTCTTAGCCACTGGACCACCAGGGAAGTCCCAAAACACGTATTTTATGTAACTATCTTAGATTGCCCCCCCAGGAACTTTCTGAGAAGGTCATAAAAAACTATTATGAAAACAGATTCTTACTCTTTGAGTCCATCAAAGCATAACAGTTTGAAACAGACTAGATGAGACTAAAACACATTCAACCTCTTTTATGAATTTTTGAAAATTATTGGTCAAAACTAGTTATTTATCTAGATATAACCATTAAAGTAAATTTTATACTATAGTACGAGCATTCAAAACTAACATCTATTCTGCTAATCAGAATGGGTCTCAGAAAAGACATTCAGTGAATCACTTCAGTATATAACATTTATCACACACAGATCCCAGTATTATAAATGTCAGTGTTCCTCATACCTATTTGTGAAGAATGAAAATCAGCAGCATTTACACACTTGATTTTACCATATAAGTGGTATAGGTAAAATGGGAATTGATTCTTTTTAAGGCTTTAAACTACTCAAAAATTAATTATCAATCTTTTTAGTTACAATAAAAGTAATGTCTTCTTTTATGGGTCACGGTGTCCTATTAAAATTTGTTTGAGAAACTGGTGAGTTGGTAAACAGCAGGGTTCTAATTTGCCTACGTTGCTCTGTTCAGAATTTCTCTGAGGATCTGAAGAGAGAAGAACTTTTTATACAGAGAATGAGATGAGGACATGAGGGCTACTGTCATGACCTCTGTTCTTATTTGGCTTGGAGCCCAGGCGGAGGGGCTGGGACCAAAAGCTAGAGGGGCTGTTTCCATGAGAGATGTGTGAAACTATGGGAGCTAGCAGCTCCTCTGGCCGGGAGTTAGGGAAAAGTCCACTCTTCCTGGTAACTGTTACAGCAGGCTGGTGAGGCCTGGGGACATATGGGTTATACTTAATACAACTAGGCACTCTAAAATTATCTGTTTTGGGGGAATAAGGGAATGCAAGGGAATTATTCAGTTAAAGGAGACTTAAGAGCTGAATTCCCTAGCAGTCCAGGGGTTAGGACTCAGTGCTTTCTCTGCCGTGGCCCCAATATCTGGTCATGGAGCTAAGATCCTGCAAGCCATGTGGCTCGGCCAAAAAAAAAAAAAAAAAAAAAAAATAGAGAGACTTAAGAGACTTGATATATCCAAATGCACTGCATGATCCTTATTGGACCCTTGTTCAAAAATATATGTATTTATGAAAGAGATTTTGAAGTCAGTTGGAGAAATTTGAGTAAGGACTGCCTGGGTATTAGGTGAGAAAATGGTTATACAGAAAAATGCCCTTATATTTTGAAGATGCATGCTGAGGTACTTCAGAGTAAAGCATCGCGTAATTTATTTTGAAATGGTTCTACAAATACACACACACACACACATATAAACAAAATGATACAAATATGGCAAAATGTTCATTGTTGAATCTACCTGGCTGGTATTTAGGGTGCTCATTTTATCATTCTTTTTACTTTTCTGTATGTTTGAAATTTTCTATAAGTTTTTTAAATTAACTGTCAGAGTACTTATTTTTCTAAGAAGTATAACAAGTTCTTTAAATTAGACATGAAATATATTAAAATACCTAATTTAATCCCTGAAGCCAATGACTCTACACATATATTTTTCTTTATTTATTTTTGGCTGTGTTGGGTCCTTGATGCTGCGTGCGGGCTTTCTCTAGTTGTGGCGAGCGGGGGCTACTCTTTGTTGTGGTGCCTGGGCTTCTCATTGCGGTGGCTTCTCTTGTTGCAGAGCATGGGGTCTAGGCACGCGGGCTTCAGTAGTTGTGGCATGCAGGCTCAGTAGTTGTGGCGCACGGGCTTAGTTGCTTCACGGCATGTGGGATATTCCCGGACCAGGGCTCGAACCCATGTCCCCCGCACTGGCAGGCAGATTCTTAACCACTGTACCACCAGGGAAGCCCATATTTTTCTTTTTTTAATTGAAGTATGGTTGATTTACTTTATTTTTCTTGATTAATCTTTGTTATATGCTTTATACAACATTAAAACCAGAAATATGTATATTAAAAATTAGTATATTAGCCTTTTGCAAAAAGCTATGGTAATTACCTTGATCTGTATAGGTGAATTATAACCCACACATCCTTTTCTGCATTTGTGACTTCATTCACATACTGATTTCCAGAAATTTCTCTTAATTCCCCAAATTTCTGTTTTTTCTTAAGAGCTTTCCATTCCTGTAACCGCTTTTCTCTAGTTAAGAAAAAGAAATTAAATTACATAAGAATATTGTTATATTCTTAAGGCCATCCCCATATACAGTAATAATTTAGAGCAATGAATGTAATGCTAGTACATATCAAACACTTTAAAGAGTAACTATTAACGGCTTTACAATGCCAGTTTCTCTTTTTATATGGGTATTTGCTTTATCATGGGTATTGTAAAGTATAAGAAATTAGCTACTGACTTAATTTTTGTTTAAGACTAAGTCAATCATAGCTATAGAGAGTTTATTTAGACATTGGGTCAACAAATTCTCATATACGGCTTAAATAAATAAAGGGAGAGTATACATAATAACTAACATTTATTGAGGGCTTACTATGTTGCTAGGTGCTGTTTTAAGTGCGTTAACTAATTTAATCCTTGCAAAAACTTTATGAAGTTAGTACTATTACTATCCCCATTGACATGCTCTTACCTATCATGCTAAGCTGACTTTCAGTTCAAAGCCTTTGTGAATATATGCAATTAATTGTTATAAATGTATTGCAGGTAGAGAGGTGGTAGAGAAAGAGTGATTATGAGTATGGACTCTAAGGTCAGACTGAACTGGCTTTAAGTGCCAGCTCCCACTTACTAGTGGCGTGGACTTGGGCAAGTTATTTAATCTTTCCAAGCTGCAGTTTCCCCCAATGTGAATAAAACTAAAATCTGCTTGCATGGGATTGTTCGGGATTAAGTGTAAACATGTAAATTTCTTAGGGCAGTGTCTAGCACACCATGAGCCTTTCATAAGTGTTACCTAGTTATTCATCTATAGAGAACCTTAAAACTTTGTTAAACAAATCTCAAAATTTACATACTTTGATTTAGCTGTTGAATACTTGAGTTTATGAAGCAAATCCAAATGGTTCTGACATATCTGCAAGTATGTTAAAAGTTACTGACTGTGTATCTCTAAGTACCTGGAAGTACTTACTCCCCTTCTTTCTCTGTGTATTAACTATATTTTCTTGTTTTCTGTACAGTAACTCCTCTACATACAAACAAGTTCCATTCTGAGAGCACATTCATTAAATCCAATTTGTTTGTAAGTCCAACAAAGTTAGCCTAGGTATCCAACTAACACAATCGGTTATATAGTACTGTACAGTAATAAGTTTATAATACTTTTCACACAAATAATACATAAAAAACAAACACACAAAAATAAAACATTTTTGATCTTACAGTACAGTACCTTGAAAAGTACAGTAGTGCAGTACAACAGCTGGCATACAGGGGCACTTTGGCATCTTTGAAAGTTCTCAACTTGAAGGTTTGTATGTAGGGGACTTACTATATTCAGCTCTGGCATCTGGGGTCTTCCTGATCCTAGAGAGACTGCCCCTCTCTGAGCTAGCTAGTTCCCAAAGATAGCAAACACTCACCAGAAAGCACAGTCCTCAAATGCAAACCAACCAATCCAGAGCCCAGTCCCTCAACTACCTCCTTTACTGGGCTGAGCCACTATCCCCCTGCCCAAATCATCCCCTGGGCTTGGTACCAGACAATTAGAGATAGACACTACAGTCCAGAGCCTGCCAAATTTTTTCCAACTAGCCAATCCTAAGTCTCCTTACCCTGCCTAGCTCGTCTTTCCCACAGAAACTACATAAAGGCTCATATCCATCTTAGCCTCTCCCTCCTCCTGCCTCTTGACCAACTGGTGCTTCCCTGTGTGGCCCTGCACTGTGGGGCATGCCCCCTACTCTTGAGACCTGTGAATAATAATGGCAATTATCTCCTGATCTGTTGGCTTCACCATACCTGAATATATACAAAATCCTGGGTCTATTTTAAAACACTGTGTCCTTATTTCACATATTAGAAACATGTCCAGTAAGACCACTCACTTTATATAACAAGTAATCCAAGCAAAATTAAGCCTAGAGGAGAATGTCAAGAACAGTAATCCAAGTCTAGGGCCCTCTCAGTTTTCAAACTGAAGGTCTACAATTTTCCTTCTACTGGCCCAGATATTCAGAACTTACAGTCACTCCAGAGAGCTTTTGGGAGCCCTATTTTGTTTGCATTGAGTATTTGGCATCACTATCATTAATGTCCCTCAATTTGATCTCATTGGCTTAATATGTTTCAGAATTTTCAAAAAGTTTTTGTTCCAATGATGGCACTATGCCCTACTTAATGGTGCAGCTATCAACTACTTTTCTTCTTCCTCCACTCTTCCACCTTCTCCTCCTCATTTTTCTTTACTTTCAACAGAATTGGGCAGGGAAAGACATAAAAACCTGGGTTAGCTTTGCCATCAGGAAGTGACAGAGTGTTCAATGGCCTGCATTTTTCACCTAACAGTCATACCAGCTGTGATTCAGTCTCATAAACAGAAAGCCCTCTAGCTATTTTAAGCAGCAAGAAGCTTAATCTGAGGAATTAAGTGCTTTACAAACTTAATGGAAAGATGAAGGAGGAGGCTCCAGACTGGGCTACCAGGAAGACTCCCCGAACAACTTTGCAAAACTGGTCTGCCAAGGGAACAGCTTTCTCCGCTGCAATCCAGAAACTGGGGAATCTGGAACTAACGTTCCAATTGTGCCCTAGTATCCCCTACTCTGGTGATCAGAAAACCCCTGTAACAGTTGTCTCTAGGAACCTATCTCCTTAGCAGAGACTGGGAGAAAATATTTGCAAAAGTCGTATCTGAACTGGACTGTTATTTGAAATATACAAAACTCTAAAAACTCCACAATAAGAAAACAACCTGATTTTAAAAATGGGCGAAAGGTCTTAACAGACACCTCACCAAAGAAGATATACAGATGATAAATAAGCATATGAAAGGATGCTCCACATCTGTGTCAACAGGAAAACAAAATTAAAACAATGAGAGGCCACTACACACCTATTAGAATGGCCAATATCTGGAACACTGATAACACCAAATGCTGGAGAGGACTGGAGAAACAGGAACTCTCGTTCGTTGCTGATGGGAATGCAAAATGGTACAGGCACTTTGGAAGACAGTTTGGCCGTTTGTTTTCTTTCCTTTACAAAACTAAACATACTCTTATCATTTGATCCAGCTATCAAGCTCCTTGATATTTACCCAGAGGTGTTGAAAACATGTCCACACAAAAACCTGCACACAGATGTTTACAGCAACTTTACTCATAATTGCCAAAAGTTGGGGACTTCACTGGTGGCGCAGTGGTTAAGAATTCACCTGCCAATGCAGGGGGAACACGGGTTTGATCCCTGTTCTGGGAAGATCCCACATGCCACGGAGCAACTAAGCCCGTGTGCCACAGCTGCTGAGCCTGCGCTCTAGAGCCTGCAGGCCACAACTACTGAGCCCGCAAGCCACAACTACTGAGCCTGCGTGCCATGACTACTGAAGCCCACGCGCCTAGAGCCCATGCTCCACAACAAGAGAATGAGAAGCCTGCACACCACAACGAAGAGTAGCCCCCACTCACCGCAACTAGAGATAGCCCGTGCACAGCAACGAAGACCCAATGCAGCCAAAAATAAACAAATAATTGCCAAAAGTTGAAAGCAACTAAGATGTCCTTCAGTAGATGAATGGATAAATAAACTGTGGTACATCCAGATAATGAAATATTATTCAGCGCTAAAAAGAAATGAGCTATCAAGCCATGGAAAGACATGGAGAAAACTTAAATGCATATTACTAAGTGAAAGAAGCCAATCTAAGAAGGCTACATACTATACGATCCCAACTATATGACAGACTGGAAAAGGCAGAACAGTGGAGACAGTACAAAGATCAGGGGTTGGCCGGGGAGAGGAATGAATAGGCAGACCACAGAGGATTTTTAGGGCAGTGAAAATACTGTGAATGGTACCATAATGATGGATATATGTCATACATTTGTCCAAACCCAAGAATGAACTGTAATGTACATTATGGACTTCGGGTGATTCTGATGTATCAAATGCAGGTTCATCAATTATAACAAATATATCACTCTGGTGGGGAATATTGACAATGGGGGATGTTATGTTATGTGTGGGGCAGGAGGTATATTAGAAATCTATACCTTCCATCAATTTTGCTGTGAACCTAAAACTGCTTTATAAAAAAGTCTTAAAGGTTTTCTTTTGTCATTGCTCTTTTGTTTTGGCTTTAAATGAGGGATTTGCTTTAAATCAGCACTATCAAGACTACTACAGAATTTTCTCTTCTTAACAATAAGTAAAATTTTAAAAGGCTACAGGTTCCTTTTTCCTTAGATCCAAAGGGAGAGCAGAGATACAGAAATAATACTAGAATTTGGTGACCAGAATTAGAGTTGTACTTTTGATGTGGAATATGCAAGGGAAAGAAATTCTGTGCGTAATATCTCTTTAATCTCTGTGGCAGAGACTGGGTGTTCATCAGTATAGCTTCCTCTTCCAGGACTCACAGGAAGACTATATTTGCCCGCATCCTTGGCAGTTAGATTAGGGCCATGAGACTGGATTACATCCAGTGGAACATGTATGAAAATGATATGTACATTTCTAGGACTTATCTCTGAAATGTCCCATCCCATCTTTCATACTGTCTTCCTGGTCCACGAGCCTGGATGTTAAGGATTCTGAGATGATGAAGCCCCTAATGAAATGTTCATTGCAGCACTACTTACATTAGCCAGGACATGGAAACAATCTAAATGTCCATCGACAGATGAATGGATAAGGAAGATGTGGTACATAAATACAATGGAATATTACTCAGCCATAAAAAGGAACGAAATTGGGTCACTTGTAGAGATGTGGATGGGCCTAGAGTCTGTCATATACAGTGAAGTCAGAAAGAGAAAAACAAATATCGTATATTAACACATATATGTGGAATCTAGAAAAATGGTACAGATGAACTTATTGGCAGAGCAGGAATAGAGACGCAGATGTAGAGAATGGACTTGTGGACACAGTGGGGGAAGGGGATGGTGGGATGAATTGGGAGACTAGGTTTGACATAAAACACTACCACGTGTAAAACAGATAGCTAGTGGGAACCTGCGGTAGAGCTCAGAGAGCTCAGCTCTGTGCTCTGTGATGACCTAGATGGGTGGGATGGGGTGGGGGGTGGGAGGGAGGTCCAAGAGGGAGGGGATATATGTATACATATAGCTGATTCTTTTCATTGTACAGCAGAAAGTAACACAACATTGTACAGCAATTATACTCCAATTAAAAAAAAAAAAAAAAAGAGCCCAGGTCCCTAGTCATCACCTGGAGAAGAGCTGCTCAGAAGCAGCTTGTAAAACGTGCATCATCTGTGAGTGAGGAACTTTCTTGTGTGAAACCACTAAGATTTTGCACTTGTTTGTTACAGCAGCTAGCATTATCTTAATAAATTCTGCTGACGTGACTGTATTAATAGATTTGTAATTGTTGAACGATCCTTGCATTCCTTGAATAAACCCTAATTATTCACTATATATGATTATTTTAATATACTGTTTTATTTGCTAATATTTCATTTAAGATTTTTGCATCTATGTTTCAAAAGTAAGATTATCTAAAGCAGTATTTATCAAGTTGAGGCATGTGGACGTCCCACATGAGAATTACTTGGGAATGGCAGGTTCCACATGGGCATATTCCTGAGACTCAACCCCAAGTTACTGAATATTACCTCTTGGTACTGGTCTCAGGAATGTGTATTTTTAACTTCATATTGTGGATGGTTATTAACACTTACAGTAGTAAAGCGACCCCAGATGTGTGCATCTTCCATCAATAATTTCTATGGCCAATTCTCTTTCATCTCAACCCCCACTAACTCCCCATTTCAAGGGCTATTTTGAAGCAAATATAAGACATCATGTCATTTCATCTGTAAATATTTCATTATATATCTCTAAAAGATGAGGATACTTTAAAATTTTTAATTCACATGGCATAATTATATCTAAAACAATGGTAATTCCTTAATATATTCAGATATTGTTCAAATAATCCTATTTTCTCCACTTAAAATTTTTATTTAATTGTTATAAAATATCCATAACATAAAATTTACCATGTTAACCATTTTTAAGTGTACAGTTCAGTAGCATTAAGTTCTGGCCCCATTTTTAAAGTTTGTTTATTCAAATGGGAATCCAAATTAGATTTATAGAGTGGTTATTATCTCTCTTAAATCTCATTTAATACATAGATTCTTTTCCATCCATTTTTCCCCTAGAAATTTCTTTGTTGACGGAAACTAGATTGCTTGTCCAAACTTTCCCACGGTCTGAATTTAGCTTATTATATTATCATGAAATCAATTCACCCAAGAAATCAAAATTTTTAGTAGTAAAGCTAGGTGATTATTTTGACTAACCAACTTAAGATCCATGAGTCTATTACTTCCCGTCGGTACTAGCCTTGTCTGATTGTGACAGTAAGATTATATTATCAATAAATGTAACAATGTCATATGCAATTTATTAGTAAGCTTGTCGTCTTAATAAAAACGTAGGAATTATCTGTGCCTTGAAAAGTAGAGAAAAATCAGCTATACAATAAATTTTAGGAAGCAGGCTCTCTTCTTCATTATGCTTTTCTCTCTCTCATTGCATCAATTTTGGAAACTATTTTTTCATTTTAAAAATGATGTATACGATCATGCATCAGATACTCTCCTGTGTCTGGCTTCTTTAATTCCATACAACGTTTTCAAATTTCACCAACGTCTGTGTGCATCAGTAGCTTGCTTACTTCCTTACAGAGTAGTACTGCCTTTCATGAACACACTACAGTTTGTTTATTCATTCATCTTGCATTCATTTATCATGTTGATGGACTTTTGGGTTGTTTCCAGTTTCTGGCTATTATGAATATGCATGTACAAGTCTTTGTACTGACGTATACCTTCAATTCTCTCAAGTAAATATCCAGGAATTTAATTGATAGGTTATATGTTAAATGCATATATAACTTTAGAAGAAATTGCCAAACTATCTCCCAAAGTTATCATATTATGAGAATTCCAGTTCCTCCAAAATCTTTAGTTGTAAATTGTAACATAATTCATATACAATAAAATTCAACGATTTATAGTGTATAACTCAGTGATTTTTAAAGTATTCACAAAGCTGTGCATCCATTACCACGATCTAGTTCCAGAATAGTTTTACTGTACTAAAAGAAACCCCATATCCATTTGTAGTTATTCCCTATCCCCCCATCCCAGGCCCTGGAAATTAATAATCTGCTTTCTGTCTCTATAAATTTTCCTATTCTGAATATTTCATATAAGTAGAATCATATAAAATGTGACCTTTTGTCACTGGCTTCTTTCCTTAGCATAACATTTACAAGGTTCAGTCCTGTTGTAGCATGTACCAGTTCATCATTTCTTTACATGGCTGAATAATTTTCCATTGTATGAATACACCATATTTTGTTTATCCACTCACCAGTTGATGGACAGTAAGTTTCTTTGTACTTTTTGGCTATTGTGAATGCTGCTGCTATGAACATTCATGTACATGTTTTGTGTTTTCAATTCTCTTGGGTGTACATATCTAGGAGTGGAATTGCTGGATCATGGTAATTCTATGTTTAATATTTGAAGAAATTCCAGACTGCACCATTTTACATTCCCGCCAGCAATGTATGGTGGTTCAAAATTCTCCACCTGTTCACAAACACTTTTGTTAGTTTTTCTGTCTTCTTTATTATAACCACCCTGGTGGGAGTGAAATGGAAATTCACTGTGGTTTTGATTTGCATTTGCTTAATAACTAATGATATTAAGCATCTTTTCATGTGCTTATTTTCCATTTGTATACCTTCTTTGGAGAAATGTCTATTCAAGTCCTTTGCACGTTTTTTAATTATTTGTTTTTTTGTTGTTGAGTTTTATGAGTTCTTTATATATTCTTGTTAGTAATTCCTTATCATATATCTAATTTGCAAATATTTTATCCCATTCTGTGGGTTGTCTTTTCACTTTCTTGATAGTGTCCTTTGATGCACAAATATTTTAAATTTTGATGAAGTCAAATTTATCTATTTTTTCCTTTTTGTTGCCTTTTGTTATTTTTGGTGTCATCTAAGAAATCATTTCCAAATCCAATGTCATGGACATTTTCCCGTGTTTTGTTTGAACAGTTTTATAGTTTTAGTTCTTACATTTGGGTCTTTGATCCATTTTGAGTTAATCTTTATATATGATATGAGGTAGGAGTCCAACTTTATTCTTCTGCATGTGGATATCCAGTTTTCCTAGCATCATTGGTTGAAAAGATTGTCCTTTCCCCATTGAATGTTCTTGACACCGTGTTGAAAAACCATTTGACTATTTATGAGAGAGTTTCCTTCTGGTCTCTCTATTCTATTCCTCTGGTCTGTATGTCTATCCTTATGTCACTATAACACTGTTTTGATTACTGTTGCTTTGTAGTAAGTTTTGAAATCAGGAAGTATTGGTCTTCCAACATTGTTCTTTCTCAAGATTGCTTAGTTTCCAGGATCTGGATGTGTTTCTTTTTATTCATTATGCCTTTAATTTTAGACTACTTGGATTAATTTAAAATCCATATACATTTAAAGTATGTAATGTAAGTGCCTGACATTAAGCTTTTGATTACTGAGGCACCTATTTCAAAAGACATCCATCTTGAAAACCATACTGCCAACTGTATGACACAGCTACTAGCAAAACCACCAGATAAGGAATTAGGCTGCTGCCACCCATGAAAGTCTTTCTTTCAGAGAGCCCTGGGTAACCTAGATAACTGACCACTTGAGTGACCCCTCTTCTCCCTTCCTGTGCTCTAATTCCAGCTATTATGCTCTACATTAGCCAACAAAGAGTCAACCCGTGAAACCTAGATACCCCATCAATGGACTCTAATAAAGGCACAGACCCAGGTCCCACTCCCACCCCTCCACCAGACCTGGGTGAGTGGCCCTCAGGCATGCTGTGTGTTCTTCAGGATTTCTGAGGAATAAATCTTGTTCCTCGAAGTTCTCTCAAAGTTTCTTGCTGAAGTGTATCCTACAGTCATAATACAAACCACAGGAACTGGTCCAATCACAGCTATGAGTAATACAGGAGGTGAGTGCCTCAGGCATTCCTAGCCAATAGCATCACTATTGATAGGCTGGGACTGACACAACAAAGTAATTACTGAAAAGGAAGGACTTACTTCTGCCATTTAGCTATTTTCTGTATTTCTATATCTTACATGCTTTTTGTTCCTCAATTCTTCCATCATTGCTTCTTTTTGTATTCTTGCATTGTGGTATACCATTTTGATTTCCTTTCTCTTTCCTTTTCTGTATGCTTTTAGTTATTTCTTAGTGATTATCTTAAGGATTAAAATTAATATCTTACAATAACCTACTGTGAATAATGCCAACTTAGCTTCAATAGCATACAAACACTCTGCTCTTATACATCTTCATCCCTCCCTCTTTATCTCATTATTGTTACAGACTACATTGTTATATACTGTGTCCATTAACATCAATTTATAATTATTATTTTATAAACTTGCCTTTTAAATCATATAGAAAAAAGGGAGTTAAGAACCAAAAATACAGTAATATTGGCTTTTATATTTACCTATACAGTTACCTTTACCTATGATATTTATTCTTTGTATGGTTTTGAGTTACTGTCTACTGCCCTTTAATTGCAGGCTGACAGACTCCTTTAGCTAATTTTTAGGGGAATTCTAGTACAGTAAGTCCCCGACATACGAACCTTAAAGTTGCCAACTTTAAAAGATGCAAACGTGCATTAGCATGTCCAATCACATAAGCTAGTTCATGTGTCTGGTTGTACACTGTCACATGCATGCATCCTCTACAAGTGGTTGTACTTTTGGTACTTTACTGTACAGTACTGTATACAGTACAGTAGTAGAGTAGTACAGTATCTTTATTTCAAGCCCAGGATGTCCAGAAACAAGCGTAAAAGCAGCAGTGATGTAGCTGGTACTGCTAAGAAGTGCCAGCTATTGTACTATACTACTGTACTTTCCAAGGTTAGGATTAAAAATGTTTTCTTTATTTTTTGTGTTTGTTTTTTATGTTTTGTGTGAAAGGTTTATAAACCTATTACAGTACAGTACTATATAGCCAATTGTATTATTTGGGTACCTAGGCTACCTTTGTTGGACTTATGAACAAATTAGACTTATGAATGTGCTCTCAGAATGGAACTCGTTCATAAGTAGGGGACTTGCTGTAGTAACAAACTCACTTAGATTTTATCTAGGAATGTCTCAATTTCTCCTTCATCCTTGTAGCATACTTTTGCCAAATATGAAATTCTTGACTGACAGGTGTTTTTTATTCCTCTTGCAGCCTCTAAGATTTCTGAGGAGAAATTGGCTGATAGTCTTTTTAAGGGATGTGTCTTTGTGTGGGTCTCTGAGTTTATCCTACTTGGAGTCCATTGAGCACCTTGGATTTGTAGATTTATGCCTTTTGTCAAATTTGGGGAGTTTTCAGCAATTATTTCTACAAATATGATTTGTGCCCCTTTCTTTCTCTTCTCCTCTGCTGGGACTCCCATACCATATATTCTAGTTCACCTAGTAGTGCACCACAAGGCCAGTTAGGCTCTGTTCTCTCTTCTTTATTCTCAGACTCAATACTTTCAATCGTCTTATCTTCAAATTTTCTCTATTTTCTGCTGGTTCATATCTGCTTTTGAAGCCCTTTAGTGTATATTTCAATTCAATTATTGTACTTTTTAGTTTCAGAATGTCTTTTTGGTTCCTTTTTATAATTCCAATCTCTTTATTGTTATTCTCATTTTGTTCATATTATGTTCTCCTGTCTTTGTCCATGTCTTCCTTTAGCTCTTTGAGCACCTTTAACTAAGTTGTCTTAAAGTCTTTGTCAAGTAAGTCTGACACTTTGGCTACCTCAGGTATATTTTGTATTGATTTATTTTGTTCCTTTGTCTGGGCCATACTTTCCTGTTTCTTTTTACACCTGATTTTTTTTTTGTTATTGAAAACTGAATATTTCATTCAATTGGTAACTCTAGAAATCAGATTCTTCTTACAACCCATGTTTTTGTATTTGTGTTTTTACATTGGGTGTGTCTGTGCCAGGATCAGCCTCAGGTGAAAGCATAAGGTCTTCTCAGGTCTTTTCTGAGCCTTCAACTTTCCCAAGGCTTTCTAAATTCCCCCATATATGTGGTTGTTTTTGAACGTTAAAAAAAAAGAAACCAGAAGTGGCTCCTTAAAATCTCCTGGAAGCCACTTGAACCAGTGAGGGTTAACACAATGAATGCCAGTCTCTGGGTCAGTACCTCTGCATTCAGAGCAGCAATCTGCAATCAGATCACAGAATCCTGATATTTGAGGACAAAGTCCTTATTGCCTACCCTGGCTCCAGCAAGAAACACAGGATGCTGTTGAAACAGCTGCCTGCCGTGGGGCTGGGGGGTGAGGGATGGATAGCTGTTACTACACCGAGGACTGAAATCAACCAATACTAACTGAAATTTACCAGCCAAGCTTTTTTTTTTTTTTTTTTTTTTTGCGGTATGCAAGCATGTGGGATCTTCTTGGACCGGGGCACGAACCCGTGTCCCCTGCATCGGCAGGCGGACTCTCAATCACTGCACCACCAGAGAAGCCCACCAGCCAAGCTTTATGCTGTAAGCTACAAGTGTTCAAATAGACTCCAGAGTTCCAAAGCCATAATTTCAGACCGTTTCTGCCAGTACAATTGCTACCTAGGTGGACAGATGGATTCCTGGAGCTTTCTACTTCACCTTTCCTGCTGTCCACTTGGCCAGTCATTTTTGGAAAATCCCTCAAATTTGGGTTTCTATTTAAACATTCACCCACTCATTTTAGCATCTATCAGCAGATCTTGCCCATGGAGGATTATTACTGTGGTGTTTTAATGATGATCTTTCTATTTTCCTCATTCTGTCTTCACTTATTAATTGGAATTCTTCAGTGAGGCAGAACTGTTACTTCCTCTGAATTTGTTCATGTATTCATTTACTTTCATTTACTCAAGGATAATTATTCATTTACTCAAGGATAATTATTTTATTACTTATTTTATAATTCAATATTATAGTAATTAATTTTGTTGTTCAAGTTGTTCCAACTCTGGCCAATCTGAGATATTTTAGTGTGGCTCCTGTGCCTTGAAAAAAGTTTTTAGCACTGCCTTAACTTTCTGATACTACAAAATGCCCCAGACTCATACTGTTCTTTCTCAACTCACACTGTTGAATAAAGCAATACTTTAAGAATCACTGGTTCCGGAGGAGACCTTCAAGATGGCGGAGGAGTAAGACGTGGAGATCACCTTCCTCCTCAAAAATACATCAGAAATACATCTACATGTGGAACAACTTCTACAGAACACCTACTGAAAGCTGGCAGAATATCTCAGACTTCCCAAAAGGCAAGAAACTCCCCACATACCTGGCCACGTGGCTGACAGGGTCTTGGTGCTCTGGCAGAGTGTCAGGCCTGTGCCTCTGAGGTGAGACAGCCAAGTTCAGGACATTGGTCCACCAGAGACCTCCTGGCTCCACATAATATCAAATGGAAAAAGCTCTCCCAGAGATCTCCATCTCAACGTTAAGACCCAGCTTCACTCAACGACCAGCAAGCTACAGTGCTGGACATGTTATGCCAAACAACTAGCAAGACAGGAAGACAACCCCATCCATTAGCAGAGAGGCTGCCTAAAATCACGATAAGGTCACAGACACCCCAAACACAACACCGGACATGGTCCTGCCTACCAGAAACACAAGATCCAGCCTCATCCACCAGAACAGAGGCGCCAGTCCCCTCCACCAGGAAGCTGACAACCCACTGAACAAACCTTAGCCACTGGGGGCAGACACCAAAAACAATGGGAACTATGAACCTGCAGCCTGCGAAAAGGAGACCCCAAACACAGTAAGTTAAGCAAAATGAGAAGACAGAGAAACACATAGCAGATGAAGGAGCAAGGTTAAAAACCCACCAGACCAAACAAATGAAGAGGAAATAGGAAGTCTACCTGAAAAAGAATTCAGAGTAATGACAGTAAAGATGATCCAAAATCTTGGAAACAGAATGGAGAAATTACATGAAATGTTTAACAAGGATGTAGAAGAACTAAAAAGCAAACAAACAATGATGAATAACACAGTAAATGAAATTAAAAATTTTCTAGAAGGAATCAATAGCAGAATAAGTGAGGCAGAAGAATGGATAAGTAACCTGGAAGATAAAATAGTGGAAAAAACTACCACAGAGCATAATAAAGAAAAAAGCATGAAAAGAATTGAGGACAGTCTCAGAGACCTCTGGGACAACATTAAATGCACCAACATTCGAATTATAGGGGTCCCAGAAGAAGAAGAGAAAAAGAAAGGGACTGAGAAAATATTTGAAGAGATTACAGTTGAAAACTTCCCTAATATGAGAAAGGAAATAATCAAGTCCAGGAAGCACAGAGAGTCCTATACAGGATAAATCCAAGGAGAAACACGCCAAGACACATATAAATCAAGCTATCAAAAATTAAATACAAAGAAAACTATTAAAAGCAGCAAGGGAAAAACAACAAATAACATACAAGGGAATCCCCATAAGGTTAACAGCTGATCTTTCCGCAGAAACTCTGCAAGCCAGAAGGGAGTCACAGGACATATTTAAAGTGATGAAAGCGAAAAACCTACAACCAAGATTACGCTACCCAGATAGGTTCTCATTCAGATTTGATGGAGAAACTAAAACCTTTACAGATAAGCAAAAGCTAAGAGAATTCAGCATCACCAAACCAGCTTTACAACAAATTCTAAAGGAACTTCTATAGGCATGAAACACAAGAGAAGGAAAAGACCTACAATAACAAACACAAAAAAATTAAGAAAATGGGAATAGGAACATACATATCGATAATTACCTTAAACATGAATGGATTCAATGTTCCAACCAAAAGACACAGGCTCACTGAGTGGAAACAAAAATAAGACCTGTATATATGCTGTCTACAACAGACCCACTTCAGGCCTAGGGACACATACAGACTGAAAGTGAGGGGATGGAAAAAGATATTCCACACAAATGGAAATCAAAAGAAAGCTGGAGTAGCAATTCTTGTATCAGACAAAATTGACTTTAACATAAAGACTATCACAAGAGACAAAGAAGGACACTACATGATGGATCAAGGGATCAATCCAAGAAGAAGATATAACAATTGTAAATGTTTATGCACCCAACATAGAAGCACCTCAACACATAAGGCAAATGCAAACAGACATAAAAAGGGGAAATCAACAGTAACTCAATCATAGTAGGGGACTTTAGCACCCCATTTTCACCAGTGGACAGATCACCCAAAATGAAAATAAATAAGGAAACACAAGCTTTAAATGATACATTAAACAAGATGGACTTAATTGATATTTATAGGACATTCCAACCAAAAAACAGAACACACATTCTTCTCAAGTGCTCCTGGAACATTCTCCAGGACAGATCATATCTTGGGTCACAAATCAAGCCTTGGTAAATTTAAGAAAATTGAAATTATATCAAGTATCTTTTCCGACCACAACTCTATGAGACTAGATATCAATTACAGGAAAAAATCTGTAAAAAATACAAACACATGGAAGCTAAACAATACACTACTTAATAGCCAAGAGATCACTGAAGAAATCAAAAAATACCTAGAAACAAATGACAATGAAAACATGATGAACCAAAACCTATGGGATGCTGCAAAAGCAATTCTAAGAGGAAAGTTTATAGCAATACAATCCTACCTCAAGAAACAAGAAACAGCTCAAATAAACAACTTAACTTTACACCTAGAACAATTAGAGAAAGAAAAACAAAAAAAAAACCAAAGTTAGCAGAAGGAAAGAAATCATAAATATCAGATCAGAAATAAATGAAAAAGAAATGAAGGAAACAATAACAAAGATCAATAAAACTAAAAGCTGGTTCTTTGAGAAGATAAACAAAATTGATAAACCATTAGCCAGACTCTTCAAGAAAAAAAAGGGAGAAGACTCAAATCAATAGAATTAGAAATGAAAAAGGAGAAGTAACAACTGACACTGCAGAAATACAAAGGACCATGAGAGATTACTACAAGCAACAATATGCAAATAAAATGGAAACCTGGAAGAAATGCACAAATACTTAGAAAAGCACAACCTTCCAAGACTGAACCAGGAAGAAATAGAAAATATAAACAGACCAATCACAAGAACTGAAATTGAGACTATGATTAAAAATCTTCCAACAAACAAAAGCCCAGGACCAGATGGCTTCACAGGTGAATTCTATCAAATATTTAGAGACGAGCTAACACCAAACCTTCTCAAACTCTTCCAAAATACAGCAGGGGGAGGAACACTCCCAAACTCATTCTACGAGGCCACCATCGCCCTGATACCAAAACCAGACAAAGATGTCACAAAGAAAGAAAACTACAGACCAATATCACTGATGAACATTGATGCAAAAATCTTCAACAAAATACTAGCAAACAGAATCCAACAGCACATTAAAAGGATCATAAACCATGATAAAGTGGGGTTTACCCAGGAATGCAAGGATTTTTGAATATATGCAAATCAATCAATGTGACAAACCATAATAACAAACTGAGGGAGAAAAACCATATGATCATCTCAAGACATGCAGAAAAAGCTTTTGACAAAATTCAATACCCATTTATGATAAAAACCCTCCAGAATGTAGGCATAGAGGAAAAACTTACCTCAACATAATAAAGGCCATATATGACAAACCCACAGCCAACATTGTTCTCGATGGTGAAAATTGAAACCTTTTCCACTAAGATCAGGAACAGGACACGGTTGTCCACTCTCACCACTATTATTCAACATAGTTTTGGAAGTTTTAGCCACAGCAATCAGAGAAGAAAAAGAAATAAAAAGAATCCATATCAGAGAAGCAGTAAAGCTGTCACTGTTTGCAGATGACATGATACTATACATAGAGAATCCTAAAGATGCTACCAGAAAACTACTAGAGCTAATCAATGAATTTGGTAAAGTAGTAGCATACAAAATGATTGCACAGAACTCTCTTGTATTCCTCTATACTAATGATGAAAAATCTGAAAGAGAAGTTAAGGAAACACTCCCATTTACCATTGCAACAAAAAGAATAAAATAGCTAGGCTAAGGAGACAAAAGACCTGTATGCAGAAAACTATAAGACACTGATGAAAGAAATTAAAGATGATACAAACAGATGGAGAGATATACCATGTTCTTGGATTGGAAGAATCAACATTGTGAAAATGACTCTACTACCCAAAGCAATATACAGATTCAATGCAATCCCTATCAAACTACCAATGGCATTTTTCACAGAACTAGAACAAAAAATTTTACAGTTTGTATGGAAACACAAAAGACCCCAAATAGCCAAGCAATCTTGAGAAAGAAAGACAGAGCTGGAGGAATCAGGCTCCCAGACTTCAGACTATACTACAAAGCTACAGTAATCGAGACAGTATGGTACTGGCACAAAAACAAATATAGATCAATGGAACAGGATAGAAAGCCCAGAAATAAACGCACGTACATATGGTCACCTTATCTGTGATAAAGGAGGCAAGAATATACAATGGAGAAAAGACAGTCTCTTCCATAAGTGGTGCTGGGAAAGCTGGAGAGCTACATGTAAAAGAATGAAATTAGAACATTCCCTAACACCATACACAAAAATAAACTCAAAATGGATTAAAGACCTAAATGTAAGGCCAGACACTATCAAACTCTTAAAGGAAAACATAGACAGAACACTCTATGACATAAATCACAGCAAGATCCTTTTTGACCCACCTCCTAGAGAAATGAAAATAAAAACAAAACTAAACAAATGGGACCTAATGAAACTTCAAAGCTTTTGCACAGCAAAGGAAACCATAAACAAGATAAAAAGACAACCCTCAGAATGGGAGAAAATATTTGCAAATGAAGCAACTGTCAAAGGATTAATCTCCAAAATTTTCAAGCAGCTCATGCAGCTGAATATCAAAAAAACAAACAATCTAATTCAAAAATGGCAGAAGACCTATATAGACATTTCTCCAAAGAAGATATACAGATTGCCAACAAACACATGAAAGGATGCTTAACATCACTAATCATTAGAGAAATGCAAATAAAAACTACAATGAGGTATCACCTCACACCAGTCAGAATGGCCATCATCAGAAAATCTACAAACAATAAATGCTGGAGAGGGTGTGGAGAAAAGGGAACCCTCTTGCACTGCTGGTGGGAATGTAAATTGATACAGCCACTATGGAGAACAGTATGGAGGTTCCTTAGAAAACTAAAAACAGAACTAAAGGAACGAAGGTTCCTTTTCTAAGAAATTAAGGTTCCTTAGAAAACTAAAAACTACCATACGACCCAGCAATCCCACTATTGTGCATATACCTGGGAAAACCATAATTCAAAGAGTCATGTATCACAATGTTCATTGCAGCACTATTTACAATAGCCAGGATATGGAAGCAACCTAAGTGTACACTGACAGATGAATGGATAAAGAAGATATGGCACATATATACAATGGAATATTACTCGGCCATAAAAAGAAGTGAAATGGAGTTATTTGTAGTTAAGGTGGATGGACCTAGAGTCTGTTATACAAAGTGAAGTAAGTCATAAAGAGAAAAACAAATACCATATGCTAACACATATATATGAAATCTAAAAAATAAAAATGGTTCTGAAGAACCTAGGGGCAGGACAGGAATAAAGACACAGACATATAGAATGAACTTGAGGACACAGGGAGGGGAAGGGTAAGCTGGGACAAAGTGAGAGAGTGGCATGGACATATATACACTACCAAATGTAAAACAGATAGCTAGTGGGAAGCAGCAGCATAGCACAGGGAGATCAGCTCAGTGCTTTGTGACCACCTAGAGGGGTGGGACAGGGAGGGTGGGAGGGAGATGCAAGAGGGAGGGGATATGGGGATATATGTATATGTATAGCTGATTCACTTTGTTATAAAGCAGAAAGGAACACACCATTGTAAAGCAATTATACTGCAATAAAGATCTTAAAAAAAAAAAGAATCACTTGTTCCTTTTATTGGAGAACAGTATTGTGAATCAAGAGCTGAATTCTAGGTGTGTTCATTGCTACCAGAGTATTGCTGCTTCTAACACAATTCACTGATTTTTTTTCGTGTGAAAACAACCTTGTATTCCTGGGACCAATCCCACTTGATTGGAATGTATTCTTCTTCTTTTAAATTGCTGGACTTAATTTGCTAATATTTTGTCAAAATTTTTCATACCTATATTTATAGGAGATATTTTTCTGTAGCATTCTGTTTTTGCAATTTCTTTGTCAAGTTTTTGTATCAGGATAAGTTGGGAAACTTATGCACCTGTTCTAATTTCTGAAAGAATTTGTTTATGATTGGTAATTAATTATTCATTAAATGACAGAAACCCTTGACAAACATCAGGCTAGAAGGAAAACCACAGCCCTCTTTTTACTGGCCTTCTATTGATATTTTCCACTTTATTCACATGTAACTTGATGAAGTTCTACTGTATATTACTGAATAGTTTTTTATTTAAGCAAAGTCAAAAAAGGTCAAGAAAAAAAAATCCATCTTATATAAGGTGAGTTAATTTTCAAATATTAAAAGTTAGTTTTGTTCTTTGTAAAATATAGTCTGTAGACAAAAAAGGACTTTTTCCTTAGTTTCATTCTTACAATACTTCATTCAAAAACTCATAAATTATCCAAATGAACCACTGTACCTATATATTTCAATAGCTCTCATATCTTCATCATCAAATTCATCTTCAGCTTCCTTCAACTGTGCAAGAGTCATCTTTTCGTATGGTTTAACTAAAACAAAATAAGTTGTAGTTAACTGAGTTATTTAAAAGCCAATTTTACTTTAGAGTCACATGTCTAGAAAAAACAATATATTAGACAAATGGAGATCAAGAATATCTTCAATGTTGCAGTTTCTCCAGCATATAAACTATATTGTGGCTGACTGCTTCAGGTTTGTTTAAGGTGCTAATACTCCCTCAGAGTTCACAGAACTACCAGGCTGCATTTAAAAGCAGATGTGAAAATCAATTAGACCTCATAAATTTGGACTTCCTCAAGTACCTGGAAATTTTAACAAATAATACATTTTATATAGAATGATCAAAACAGAAAGTAATCACAAGGTAGAGAAATATGATAGAGGGAAAAAAAGCTCACTAGATTAGATACCAGGGCATTTCAGCTCTGATATTAACTAGCATGTAACTTTCAACACATGAATTAGAAATTTTAGGTGTCAGCATCCTAATTTCAAAAGTATGGGTGGGATTTAAATTATTTCTAATGTCCTCTCTCCCTCTAAATTCATGAAATACATGATCACTGTCATAACTGTATTATTCCCTTCACCCAGCCCACCAAATGCACAACTATACCCATTGCTTCTTTCTGTAAACGTAAAACCATTTCTTCAATTTCATCTTTTGGCTCTTCTTTTGGAGGAAGAATGCCAAAATCTCTTAAAATTTCATTCCATTCTGTATCTTCATTTGGATCCTATATAAAAAAAATAAAAAATCTATTAGCACAGTTGTGCATTTTAATATTTGTAAAATCGATTTCCAACCATGTAATTGTTCATGAACTCTACAGGTAAACTAGAAAATTAGTTTCAAAGAATAGAACAAAATGGCCTACTTTTTTCCCATTTCCCATTTCCGTAATGCAACTACATACTTCGATAAAAAGAATACATCCTCTACCCTCAAAGATACACTGAGA
The DNA here is from genome assembly GCF_008692025.1 of Phocoena sinus. NCBI lineage: Eukaryota > Metazoa > Chordata > Mammalia > Artiodactyla > Phocoenidae > Phocoena > Phocoena sinus. The sequence goes on from NC_045767.1 coordinate 76,192,610, forward strand.
TGCTTAATAAAAAATAAATCTGAAAAACATATATCAAATGTTAATGAAGAAACCTGTAAGTCACGGAAAATTCTCTGAAGACTATAAAAGGCAAAACCAATCCACATCATGCAAAATACTGTTTTCTTTTTCTACATAAGCATTGAAGACCTCAAGGTGGACTTGCTTCTCTTCAGCTATATAGCTTCATGGAATTCTTACTCCCAAGTTAAATCTTAGAAGAGGTTAGGAATCGTTTCATAGTTCAATTTTTGTCTAACCATAATTTCTTTCTTTGAAACTTAATCTTGTTTTCCATGTTACTTAGGCTTTGATGTTTTATTTGCTGCTCTTCCTGAAATTGTCTGTCATATATCAACTATATTGTCTTTCTAGTCTGCTGTCCCTTTTCTCTGAGGTTTTCAGAGAAAAGGAGAACTTAATTATATACATGAGTAAATACTGCTGCAAACAAAGTAAAGGATAGCCTTGAATGAGCTCCACCTCCGGGTATTCACATCCTGCATAATCCCCTCTCCTTGATTATGGGTGGGAATCATGGTATGCTTCTAATCAGTAGAATATGGCAAAGGTAAAGGAATATAATTTCTTTGATTTAATTCCATAAGATCGTAATTTCCATCTTGCCAGCATTCTCTCACACTTGCTGACTTTGATAAAGCAAGCTGCCATACTGTGAGGTCCCCCATGGAGAGAACTATGTGACAAGGAAAATGTAGTCAACAATCAGCTAGACACTGAGATCCTCAGTCAAATAGCTCCAAAAGAACTGAATTCTGCCAACTACCATGTGAATAAACTTACAAGGGGATCCTTCAGATGTACTCTGTTGTACCTTCAGATTCAACCCCAGCTCTAGCTGACACTTTGATTGCAACCTTGTTGGAGAGTCAGATGGCCCAGCTAAGCAATGCCTGGATCCTTGACCCATAAAAACTCTGAGATAATAAATGTGTTATTTTAAGTCACCAAGTTTGTGGTGATTTGTTATGCAACAATGGATAACTAATACAGGTATCATCTTATTTCTCCTCTTCATCCTACTCTTTGGGCAAAGTTTTCGTTTTTTATTCACACTGGTCTCTCTATCCACAAAATCTTCTGATCTCCATTCTTTCTATATGTCTTAAAACAATTAAGTCACCATCAGCAGGAGTTCTGCACTCGGTAATTGCAGACTAGATAATTTAGATCAAGCCTCTTACTGAGAACAGCTAGTAAAACTGGACAAAATAGATGAGAATTAATTTGAAGGCACTGAAGAATCAACAAAGCAGTGAAGAGAATTATGGTAAGAAAATCCTGGATGAGAAGTAGACCCAGAGAAAGAAGCTCTATGTTTGGGTCCATTCCCCTTCAATCAACTACCAATTCTGAAAGAGGCCAAGAGGCTGAGAAATTGAATAAAGGTGCACAGATTCGAGCATAGTGACCAAAGACAGAAATCAATAAGAAAATGATAACTAGGAGATCATCATATATTTGGAATTTTAAAAAAATTCTAAATGACCAAAGGGTCAAAGAAGAAATCACAATGGAAATTTAAAAGCATTAGGAATTGAATGATCATAAAGCCACGTATCAAAAATATGTGGGTTGCAACGAGAGCAGTTCATGAAAGGAATTTTACACCCTGAATTTAACATATTAGAAAATGGAAAAGGCTTACAAATTAATATATAAGCATCCAACCTAAAAAGCTGGGAAAGAACATCAAAATAAACCAAAGGTAGAAGGAAAGAAGTAATAAAGATGAAAACAGAAATTAATGAAATAAGAATTGAATATATAATAGAGTGGGTTAACAAGACCAAAAATTGGGTCTTAGAAGAAGACTAATAAAATAAACACTTGCCAAGACTGATAAAGAAAAAAAGTGAGAAGACATCACCAGTATTAAAAATGAAAAAGGGGAACTCCTGACAGATAATACAAATATTTAAAAAGAAAAGCCTCTCTATTATGTTTTGCTCATATTTTTTTCTACTTTAAGGTGGAAGCTTAGATCAAACTATAAACCTTTTTTTTCTTTTCAAGCACACACAGAATTTTATTTTTAGTCTTTTTTTTTTAATTAAAAAAATTTTTAACATCTTTATTGGAGTTCTTTTCTAATTATAACCACTTAAAGCTACAAATATTCCTTTAACAAATTATTTAGCTGCATCCTACAAGTTTTGGTATGCTGTATTTTTATTAGTATTTAGTTAAAAATATTTCTAATCTTATGATTTTTTGCTGACATTTTTATTTGGAAGGATACTGCTTAATTTTCAAATATTTTGGACTTTTCTAGGTATCTTATTAATGATTTCTAAGTTACTTCTGCATGGTCGGAAAACATACTTTAAGGTTTTGATTTTTTGAAATGCATGTACTTGTTTTATGACCTAGCATATGGCATATCTTAGTAAATGTTCTACATAGTGTGAAAAGAATGTGTATTTTGCCACTGATGGGCTTTTTTCTCCACAAATCAATAGATTTTTGACAGATTTGTTCAGATCTTCTACTCTGCGATTTCTGTATCTAGTTGTTCTATCAATTACTAGGAGGAGGGGTGTTAAAATCTCTAGTTATGATTGTGGATTTGTCTACTTCTCCATCAGTTTTTGCTTTATGTGTTTGAAGCTTGATTATGCAAATCCTCAGCTATATCTATGATATTTTCCTGATGAATTTCTCCTATCATTATAAAATGTTCCTTTTTATTTCTAGTAGTAATCCTCATCTTGATGTCTATTTTGTTTGTTACTAATATAGTTTATACCCCTTATTCCTAAGTACTGTTTAAATAACATGTCTTTTTCAATCCTTTTACTTTAACCCATCTGTTTCTTTGTATTTAAAGTGTGTCTCTTTTAGCAATATGTAGCTATGTATTGCTTTTTAAACTATTCCGATAATCTCTACTTTTTAATTTAAGTGTTTACTCCATTTACACTTACTATAATTGTCTTTTTAATTTTTATTGGAGTATAGTTGCTTTACAGTTTTGTGTTAGTTTCTGCTGTACAGCAAATTAATATAATTGTTAATATTAGATGTAGAACTACTATTTTCCTGTTTTTAATTAGTATTGTTTGCTTTATTGTTCCTCTGTTCCTTTTTTGCCTTCTTTCGGTTAATTAAATATTTTCTAGAATTATGTTCTTTGCAACTGGCCTTTTAGGTATACATCTTTGCATTATTGCTTTAATAAATGTTCTAGAAATTATAATGGTATCTTTAACATATTACAGTTAGTATTGTAGTATTTTACATAAAATATGGGAACCTCACTTAGTTCCATTTACCACTATCCCATCCTTTGCCTTACTGCTGTTATATATATTAACATTTACAATATATCTGAAACCCTATAATACAATGTTACAATTTCTACCCTAAACAATTATAATGTCTTTTAAGAAAGATAAATATATTTAGTTTTTAGAATTCACCCACATATTTATCATTTAAGGTGCTCTTCACACTTACTTTTAGATCAAGTTTTCCACCTGATGTAATTTCCTTTCAGTCTGAAGAAACTTCTTTGCATTTCTTACCCTTCAGGTCTGTGGAACCTAATTCTCTCAGTTTTCATATTTCTGAAAATGTCTATTTTTTCCCAGTTTTTTTTGATGGATAGTTTAGCTGGATATAGAATTTTGGTTTGAAAGTTTTCCCTCCAGGATTTAAAGCATTTTAAAAAGCCTTCTGGCCTCCAATGTTTCTGATGAGAAGTCAGCTGTCAATCATATTGCTGTTCTCCTGTATATACAAAACATACACACCTTTACATTATGTCTTTTCTCTGGATGTTTTCAAGATTTTATCTTTTGATTTCAGAAGTGTGTCTATGTGCTTGACGTGGTTTTATTTGTATTTACCCTCTTTGGAGTTCCCAGAACTTCTTAGATTGTTAAGTTTATGTCTTCCCTCAAACTCTGGACAATTTTATCCATCATCTCTTTAATTTTTTCCTGCCCCCCCACCCCATCCTTCCTCTCCTTCTAGGATTTTTTTTTTTTTTTTCTGGTATGCAGGCCTCTCACTGTTGTGGCCTCTCCCGTTGTGGAGCACAGGCTCCGGATGCGCAGGCTCAGCAGCCATGGCTCACGGGCCTAGCTGCTCCACGGCATGTGGAATCTTCCCAGACCAGGGCATGAACCCGTGTCCCCTGCATCGGCTGGCAGACTCTCAACCACTGCGCCACCAGGGAAGCCCCCCTTCTAGGATTTTTGACAGGATGTTACATGTATGTTAACCATGTGTTACAGTTAGATGTATGTTAACCAACTTAACAATGTCCCTTCAGTTCACTGAATCTCTATTCACTTTTTTTTTTTTTTTTTAATATTTATTTATTTATTTATTTATTTATTTTTGGCTGTGTTGGGTCTTCGTTGCTGCACGCAGGCTTTCTCTAGTTGCAGCGAGTGGGGGTCTACTCTTTGTTGCAGTGCACAGGCTTCTCAGTGCAGTGGCTTCTCCTGTTGCGGAGCACGGGCTCTAGGCGCACGCGCTTCAGTAGTTGTGACACGCGGGCTCAGCAGCCGTGGCATGCGGGCTCAGTAGTTGTGGCTCGCAGGCTCAGTAGTTGTGGCACACGGGCTTAGTTGCCCCACGGCATGTGGGATCTTCCCAGGCCAGGGCCCGAACCCGTGTCCCCCGCACTGGCAGGCGGACTCTTAACCACTGCGCCACCAGGGAAGCCCTCTATTCACTTTTAATATTTTTCTCTCTGTTCTTAAAGTTGGACACTTTCTATTGATGAATCCAAGTTCCCTGACTCTTCTGCCATCAGCAATCTGCTGTAAAGCCCATTCAGTGAATTTTTTATTTCAGTTGTTGATCTTTTCAGTTCAAGAATTTCCATTTGGAGAGACGAGGGAAAGATGGCGGAAGAGTAAGACATGGAGATCACCTTCCTCCCCACAGATACATCAGAAATACATCTACATGTGGAACAACTCCTACAGAACACCCACTGAACTCTGGCAGAAGATCTCAGACCTCCAAAAAGGCAAGAAAGTCCCCACGTACCTGGGTAGGGGAAAAGAAAAAAGAATAAACAGAGACAAAAGGATAGGGATGGGACCTGCACCAGTGGTAGGGAGCTGTGAAGGAGGAAAGGTTTCCACACACTAGGAAGCCCTTTCACGGTTGGAGACTGCTGGTGGCAGAGGGGGAAAGCTTCAGCGCCATGGAGGAGAGCACAGCAACAGGGGTGCGGAGGGAAAAGCGGAGAGATTCCTGCACAGAGCGTCAGGGCCGACAGGCACTCACCAGCCCGAGAAGCTTGTGTGCTCACCCACCGGGGCGGGCGGGACTGGGAGCTGAGGCTCGGGCTTTGGTCAGAGCACAGGGAGAGGACTGGGGTTGAACACAGCCTGCAGGGGGTTAGTGCACCACAGCTAGCCGGGAGGGAGTCCGGGAAAAAGTCTGGACCTGCTGAAAAGGCAAGGGACTTTTTCTTCCCTCTTTGTTTCCTGGTGCTCAAGGAGAGGGGATTAAGCGCACTGCTTAAAGGAGCTCCAGAGACGGGTGCGAGCCGTGGCTACAAGCGCGGACCACAGAGACGGGCATGAGACGCTAAGGCTGCTGCTGCCACCACCAAGAAGCCTGTGTGTGAGCACAGGTCACTATCCACAGCCCTCTTCCAGGGAACCTGTGCACCCGGCCACTGCCAGGGTCCCGGGATCCAGAGACAAATTCCCCGGGAAAACGCACGGTGCACCGCAGGCTGGTGCAATGTCACGCTGGCCTCTGCCGCCAGAGGCCAGCCCAGCACTCCATACCCCTCCCTCCCCCTGGCCTGAGTGAGCCAGAGCCCCCGAATCAACAGCTCCTTTAACCCCGTCCTGTCTGAGCAAAGAACAGACGCCCTCTGGCGACCTACACACAGAGGCAGGGCCAAATCCAAAGCTGAGCCCCTGGGAGCTGTGAGAACAAAGAAGAGAAAGGGAAATCTCTCCCAGCAGCCTCAGAAGCAGTGGATTAAAGCTCCACAATCAACTTGATGTACCCTGTATGTGTGGAATACATGAACAGACAACGAATCATCCCAAATTGAGGAGGTGGAATTTGACAGCAAGATTTATTATTTTTTCCCCTTTTCCTCTTTTTTTTTTTTTTTTCCTTTTCCTCTTTTTGTGAGTGTATATGTGTATGCTTCTGTGTGAGATTTTGTCTGTATAGCTTTGCTTCCACCATTTGTCCTAGGGTTCTATCCGTCCGATTTTTTTTTTTCTTCTTTTAAAATGAATTTTTTTTCTTAATAATTATTTTTTATTTTAATGACTTTATCTTACTTTATTTTATCTTCTTTCTCTTTCTTTCTTTCTTTCCTTCCTTCCCTCCTTCCTTCCTCCCTCCCTCCCTTCTTCCTTCCTTTCTTTCTTTCTACTTTTTCTCCCTTTTATTCTGAGCCGTGTGGATGAAAGGCTCTTGGTGCTGCAGCCAGGAGTCAGTGCTGTGCCTCTGACGTGGGACAGACAACTTCAGGACACTGGCCACAAGAGACCTCCCAGCTCCACGTAATATCAAACAGCGAAAATCTCCCAGAGATCTCCATCTCAACACCAACACCCAGCTTCACTCAACAACCAGCAAGCTACAGTGCTGGAAACCCTATGCCAAACAACTAGCAAGACAGGAACACAACCCCACCCATTAGCAGAGAGGCTGCCTAAAATCATAATAAGTCCACCGAAACCCCAAAACACACCACCAAACGTGGACCTGCCCACCAGATAAACAAGATCCAGCCTGATCCACCAGAACACAGACACTAGTCCCCTCCACCAGGAAGCCTACACAACCCACTGAACCAACTTTAGCCACTGGGGACAGACACCAAAAACAATGGGAACTATGAACCTGCAGCCTGCAAAAAGGAGACCCCAAACACAGTAAGATAAGCAAAATGAAAAGACAGAAAAACACACAGCAGATGAAGGAGCAAGATAAAAACCCACCAGACCCAACAAATGAAGAGGAAATAGGCAGTCTACCTGAAAAAGAATTCAGAATAATGATAGTAAAGATGACCCCAAATCTTGGAAATAGAATAGAGAAAATGCAAGAAACATTTAACAAGGACTTAGAAGAACTAAAGAAGAAACAAGCAACAATGAACAACACAATAAATAAAATTAAAAATACTCTAGATGGAATCAGTAGCAGAATAACTGAGGAGGAAGAACGGATAAGTGACCTGGAAAATAAAATAGTGGAAATAACTATTGCAGAGCAGAATAAAGAAAAAAGAATGAAAAGAAATGAGGACAGTTTCAGAGTCCTCTGGGACAACATTAATTGCACCAACATTCGAATTATAGGGGTTCCAGAAGAAGAAGAGCAAAAGAAAGGGGCTGAGAAAATATTTGAAGGGATTATAGTTCAAAACTTCCCTAATATGGGAACGGAAATAGTTAACTCCAGGAAGCATAGAGAGTCCCATACAGGATAAATCCAAGGAGAAACACGCCAAGACACATGTTAATCAAACTGTCAAAAATTAAATACAAAGAAAACATATTAAAAGCAGCAAGGGAAAAACAACAAATAACACACAAGGGAATCCCCATAAGGTTAACAGCTGAACTTTCAGCAGAAACTCTGCAAGCCAGAAGGGACTGGCAGGACATATTTAAAGTGATGAAGGAGAAAAACCTGCAACCAAGATTACTCTACCCAGCAAGGATCTCATTCAGATTTGATGGAGAAATTAAAACCTTTACAGACAAGCAAAAGCTGAGAGAGTTCAGCACCACCAAACCAGCTTTACAACAAATGCTAAAGGAACTTCCCTAGGCAAGAAGCACAAGAGAAGGGAAAGACCTACAATGACGAACCCAAAACAATTAAGAAAATGGGAATAGGAACATACATATCGATAATTACCTTAAATGTAAATGGACTAAATGCTCCCACCAAAAGACACAGATTGGCTGAATGGATACAAAAACAAGACCCATATATATGCTGTCTACAAGAGACCCACTTCAGACCTACGGACACATACAGACTGAGAGTAAGGGGATGGAAAAAGATATTCCATGCAAATGGAAATCAAAAGAAAGCTGGAGTAGCAATTCTCATATCAGACAAAATAGACTTTAAAATAGAGACTATTAAAAGAGACAAAGAAGGACACTACATAATGATCAAGGGATCGATCCAAGAAGAAGATAAATCAATTGTAATTATTTATGCACCCAACATAGGAGCACCTCAATACATACGGCAAATACTAACACCCATAAAAGGGGAAATGGACAGTAACACATTCATAGTAGGGGACTTTAACACCCCACTTTCACCAATGGACAGATCATCCAAAATGAAAATAAATAAGGAAACACAAGCTTTAAATGATACATTAAACAAGATGGACTTAATTGATATTTATAGGACATTCCATCCAAAAACAACAGAATACACATTTTTCTCAAGTGCTCATGGAACATTCTCCAGGATAGATCATATCTTGGGTCACAAATCAAGCCTTGGTAAATTTAAGAAAATTGAAATTGTATCAAGTATCTTTTCCGACCACAACGCTATGAGACTAGATATCAATTACAGGAAAAGATCTGTAAAAAATACAAACACATGGAGGCTAAACAATACACTACTTCATAACGAAGTGATCACTGAAGAAATCAAAGAGGAAATCAAAAAATACCTAGAAACAAATAACAATGGAGGCACAACGACCCAAAACCTATGGGATGCAGCAAAAGCAGTTCTAAGAGGGAAGTTTATAGCAATACAATCCTACCTTAAGAAACAGGAAACATCTCGAATAAACAACCTAACCTTGCACCTAAAGCAATTAGAGAAAGAAGAACAAAAAAACCCAAAGTTAGCAGAAGGAAAGAAATCATAAAGATCAGATCACAAATAAATGAAAAAGAAATGAAGGAAATGATAGCAAAGATCAATAAAACTAAAAGCTGGTTCTTTGAGAAGATAAACAAAATTGATAAACCATTAGCCAGACTCATCAAGAAAAAAAGGGAGAAGACTGAAATCAATGGAATTAGAAATGAAAAAGGAGAAGTAACAACTGACACTGCAGAAATACAAAAGATCATGAGAGATTACTACAAACAATTCTATGCCAATAAAATGGACAACCTGGAAGAAATGGACAAATTCTTAGAAATGCACAACCTGCCAAGACTGATTCAGGAAGAAATAGAAAATATGAACAGACCAATCAAAAGCACTGAAATTGGAACTGTGATTTAAAATCTTCCAACAAACAAAAGCCCAGGGCTAAACGGCTTCACAGGCGAATTCTATCAAACATTTAGAGAAGAGCTAACACCTATCCTTCTCAAACTCTTCCAAAATATAGCAGAGGGAAGAACACTCCCCAATTCATTCTACGAGGCCACCATCACCCTGATACCAAAACCAGACAAGGATGTCACAAAGAAAGGAAACTACAGGCCAATATCACTGATGAACACAGATGCAAAAATCCTCAACAAAATACTAGCAAAGAGAATCCAACAGCACATTAAAAGGATCATACACCATGATAAAGTGGGGTTTATTCCAGGAATGCAAGGATTCTTCAATATACGCAAATCAATCAATGTGATACACCATATTAACAAATTGAAGGAGAAAAACCATATGATCATCTCAATAGATGCTGAGAAATCTTTCGACAAAATTCAACACCCATTTATAATAAAAACCCTGCAGAAAGTAGGCACAGAGGGAACTTTCCTCAACATAATAAAGGCCATATATGACAAACCCACAGCCAACATCATCCTCAATGGTGAAAAACTGAAAGCATTTCCACTAAGATCAGGAACAAGACAAGGTTGCCCACTCTCACCACTCTTAATCAACATAGTTTTGGAAGTTTTAGCCACAGCAATCAGAGAAGAAAAGGAAATAAAAGGAATCCGAATTGGGAAAGAAGAAGTAAAGCTGTCACTCTTTGCAGATGACATGATACTATACGTGGAGAATCCTAAAGATGCTACCAAAAAACTACTAGAGCTAATCAATGAATTTGGTAAAGTAGCAGGATACAAAATTAACGCACAGTAATCTCTGGCATTCCTATACACTAATGATGAAAAATCTGAAAGTGAAATCAAGAAAACACTCCCATTTACCACTGCAAGAAAAAGAATAAAATATCTAGGAATAAACCTACCTAAGGGGACAAAAGACCTGTATGCAGAAAATTATAAGACACTGATGAAAGAAATTAAAGATGATACAAATAGATGGACAGATATACCATGTTCTTGGATTGGAAGAATCAACATTGTGAAAATGACTCTACTACCCAAAGCAATCTACAGATGCAATGCAATCCCTATCAAACTACCACTGGCAGTTTTCACAGAACTAGAACAAAAATTTTCACAATTTGTATGGAAACACAAAAGACCCCGAACAGCCAAAGCAATCTTGAGAACGAAAAACGGAGCTGGAGGAATCAGGCTCCCTGACTTCAGACTATACTACAAAGCTACAGTAATCAAGACAGTATGGTACTGGCACAGAAAGAGAAATATAGATCAATGGAAAAGGATAGAAAGCCCAGAGATAAACCCATGCACATATGGTCACCTTATCTTTGATAAAGGAGGCAGCAATGGACAGTGGAGAAAGGACAGCCTCTTCAATAAGTGGTGCTGGGAAAACTGGACACGTACATGTAAAAGTATGAGATTAGATCAATCCCTGACAAAAAAAAATCCCATACACAAAAATAAGCCCAAAATGGATTTAAGACCTAAATGTAAGGCCAGAAACTATCAAACTCTTAGAGGAAAACATAGGCAGAACACTCTATAACATAAATCACCGCAAGATCCTTTTTGACCCACCTCCTAGAGAAATGGAAATAAAAACAAAAATAAATAAATGGGACCTAATGAAACTTCAAAGCTTTTGCACAGCACAGGAAACCATAAACAAGACCAAAAGACAACCCTCAGAATGGGAGAAAATATTTGCAAATGAAGCAACTGACAAATCTCCAAAGTTTATAAGCAGGTCATGCAGCTCAATAACACAAAAACAAACAACCCATTCCAAAAATGGGCAGAAGACCTAAACAGACATTTCTCCAAAGAAGATATACAGACTGGCAACAAACACATGAAAGAATGCTCAACATCATTAATCATTAGAGAAATGCAAATCAAAACTACAATGAAATATCATCTCACACCAGTCAGAATGGCCATCATCAAAAAATCTAGAAACAATAAATGCTGGAGAGGGTGTGGAGAAAAGGGAATACTCTTGCACTGCTGGTGGGAATGTGAATTGGTACAGCCGCTATGGAGAACAGTATGGAGGTCCCTTAAAAAACCGCAAATAAAACTACCATATGACCCAGCAATCCCACTACTGGGAATATACCCTGAGAAAACCATAGTTCAAAAAGAGTCATGTACCAAAATGTTCATTGCAGCTCTATTTACAATAGCCCAGAGATGGAAACAACCTAAGTGTCTATCATCGGATGAATGGATAAAGAAGATGTGGCACATATATACAATGGAATATCACTCAGCCATAAAAAGAAACGAAATTGAGTTATTTGTAGTGAGGTGGATGGATCTAGAGTCTGTCATACAGAGTGAAGTAAGTCATAAAGAGAAAGACAAATACCGTATGCTAGCACATATATATGGAATATAGGGGAAAAAATGTCATGAAGAACCTAGGGGTAATACAGGAATAAAGACACAGACCTACTAGAGACATAGGGACATAGGGACTAGAGACATACATAGGGACATATATACACTACCAAACGTAAAATAGATAGCTAGTGGGAAGCAGCCACATAGCAGAGGTAGATCAGCTCGGTGCTTTGTGACCACCTAGAGGGGTGGGATAGGGAGGGTGGGAGGGAGGGAGACGCAAGAGGGAAGCGATATGGGAACATATGTATATGTATAACTGATTTACTTTGTTATAAACCATTGTAAAGCAATTATACTCCAATAAAGATGTAAAAAAAAAGAATTTCTATTTGTTTTATTACTGTTTCTATTTCTCTATTATGATTCTCCAACTGTTAATTCATTTTCCTTTAAGTCCTTGAATATATTTATAATAGCTGCTTTAAATTCTTCATTTGCTAATATCAACATCTGGATAGTGTCAGGATTTGTTTCCATTGGTTGCTTTGCTTTTGAATACGAGTCACATTTTGAATATGGCTTTTCATTCTTTTTCCTTTTGCTTATATAATTTTTATTGCATACTAGACATTCAGGATGATACATCATAGAAATTTATGATTTTTTTATGTTCCTCTAAAGTATGTTGATTTTCATACTTGAAGGCAGTTAACTTCGTTGGACTCAAACATCAAACTACCTCAGTTGAAATGGGCAGCAGCCAAAACCTCAGATCAGTTCAGTTCTTTGACTTTCTAATGGTTTCTTTTTGCCAGGCACCTTGGGACCTCCTATATATATATGGAGTTTGGCTGACAAGTAAGGATTTGTGTGGATTTTATATGCAGAATTTAAGGATCATCCCTTCTGTGTTTATTTCCTTTCTGAGACTTCCTCACGATTCTCCCATCAGTCCACCAGCCCAGGACTTTGCCCTCCAACATCTCTATTAAAATGGAAGTTTTCTGCTACCCCATGCCGTATGATTGTAAAACGCCCTCAACTATATCTAATCTTCTTTTAAACTATTGTGATAATTTTAAAATATATTCACAAATTCTTTCATGCACCTTTTTGAAAGCTGAAGCTTAACCCACTTCCATTGAGTTATACGCTGAACCTGCTGTCTCACTTCTAATAAACTGAAAATATGATAGAAGTGACACTACGTGATTTCTAAGACCAAGCCACAAAAGGCACTGCTGCTGCTTTTTCCTCTCAGTCTCTCTCATCACTTGCTCTGGGGGGAAACCAGTTGCCGTGTTTTGAGGACACTCAAGCAGCCTGTGTTAGTCTGCTTGGGATGCCATAACAGAATATCACAGACCAGGTGACTTAAATAGAAATTTATTTTCTCACAATTCTGGAGGCTGGAAGTCTAAGATCAAGGTGCCAGCAGGGTTGCTACTGGTGAGAACTCTTCTCCTAGTTTGCAGGAGGCCACCTTCTTGTTGTGTGCTCACACAGCCTTTCCTCTGTGTGTGTGCAAAGAGAGAGATCATGCTCTAGTGTCTCTTCCTCTTCTTATAAGGACACTGATCCTATCAGCAACATTTTGTAGTTTTCAGTGTACAAGCCTTTTGCCTCCCTGTTTATGTTTATTCCTGAGTATTTTATTCTTTTTGATGCAATTATACATGGAATTGTTTTCTTAATTTCCTTTCTTATTATTCATTGTAGTGTATAGAAATGTCTTCATCAAATTTTATGGTCACTTTTTACAGTCTCCTACTCTTTGAAGATAATTTCAATTTGGTCTTTCGTTTTTTTTAACATAATAAGCATAGTTATTTTATACCTGTTTCTGATCATTCAGATAACTGAAGTCTCTGCAAGTCTGTTTTTGCTGGTTCGTACTCATAGTGCCCTGTTCCCTTGTGCCCTGTTCCCTTGTACCCTGTTCCCTTGTGCCCTGTTCCCTTGGTTACTTTTGACTGATTTCTGCTTGATGTCCTTGAAAACTTATCTCCATGAATTCTAACATAAAGATGTCTTCCTGCACGAGGATTTGCTATTTCTTCCAGGTATTTACGAGCACTACAGTATATAACTAATTTATATCACATTCACAGTTTGAAGTTTGTTGGATCACCCAGACAATATGCCTTAGGTTGCAATCTATGTGAGAGCTCTCTTGAGCCACACCTTCTTGGGGATAGGTTGTACTGCTTTTCTTTTTCTCCCCTGCTCCACTAGGCATCAAGATGACCTTCCCTGAATTCCTCTAGACATGGGTTTATATCTGGTTCACACTCCTATTAGTTTCCCATGCTTTCATGGACCATACCCTTTGATTCCTCGTCACCCTGTGATTACACCCAGGAACGAACTGCAGATTGCTAAGATGGCCTTGTGGTAAAACTGGCTTTAAAGCTCTGGAAATCCATTCACCTGCTTTTCCACTTTCCCTTTGATTTTGGTCTCATCGTTTACTATCACGTTATCTCTGATGCTTTTAAGGAGATAGGTTTTACATTCTAGCCAGCATTTTTACTTGTATTCAGCAGGAGAGTTGGTCCAAATAACTGAGCCCTCTATTATCAGAAAATCCAGCAGTCACCTTTTTAAAAAACCCTCCCTGCACTTTGCACCCCCTACCACCCTATCTCTCTTTTCTCCTTCCTACTCAGACTTCATAAAATAATTGTCTATATATGCTGTAACCACTTCTACCTCCCATTCACTCTTCAACCTACTCCAAATTTGGCTTCTACCTCCAACACCCCTTTCAAAACTGTTCTAAGGTCACCTATGAGCTCCATATTGTTATTTTCAATGGATTTTCATTGTATTTGATCTCTTAGGCAGAACTGGGGAGAGTGCGTCATTCTCTTCTTGTTAAAACACTCTTTCTTGATATTCATGATATCACATACTTATGGTTTTATTCATACCTCTCCGTGACTGCTCTTCCTTAACTGATCTGGGAGTTAGTTGCAATGGGAGTTAATAGTAAATGCTCTATACTCTGATCTTCCCTTCACTTTTAGAAATTATCTATGAAATTGTAATAAGAGAAGTAGAAATAGGCACCGCAATCTATTTGATAAAGGTATTATGGCATTTATCATGACACAGTTATATCTGACTCTCTCTTATTCCCCCACAGTAAGCTCTTTTAGAACAAGTCCACAACTACACATAAGCACTGAATAAACTGGCTATTGAATAAATCAATGAATAAATAAATGAACAAAGATTAATATGCTGTCGTCTCTACTCTCAATTACATTTCAGCCTATTTCTTGAAGAGCAGACAAAAATCAGGACAAATTTGCAATGTTTTTACATAGGGAATGAAACGCACTTGTTAGGAATCTATTATTAACACAAAAGGAATATCCTTTAAAATTATATGTAATTTGTGTTCAAAATATCCTAATAAATTATACAGCATAAACGATTTCCAAAATTAAATATGTAAAACTAGAAAAATCACAGTGGTTTTAATCTGGGATAGCAGGTGGGAAGAAGCTTTTCTGAAGTTGGAAATGAGAATTTTACTCTGATTAAAAACAGGAAATAAAAGCACAGCCTTCTGCTTAATAATGCAGCTTTAGATAGAGGAGCAACCTTCTTACGAATTAATGGAAGTTTAACAGAGTTTTTGTGATCAGGTAGGAGAAACTCCAGGGACAGCTGGTCTTTCTCAAGACAGATGCGACTTATTAGGGTTTCCTCTCTGACCTTTATAAAATGTAGTGGGGCAGGATACTTAAATTTAATTACACTTGGGCTAAAGCTGATGGTCTATTTCTTAAGTCAGAAATAGCGCAGCAGTAAGATTTCCAGGATATAGGTGTGAAACGCAATCCAAAGGCTTTCTCCAGCGACAAACGGAAGTCTTTCTTGAATGTTGAAAAAACGGCGTTCTCCTAGAGGTAATTTGAATTTCTCTCCAATCGTGACAGAGACGCAAGCTGAAAACAAATGTTAGAACCTAACCCCTGTAGGCCGCCCTCCCCATCGTGCTCTGCCTCAGGCCCAGCCAGGGACCCCGCCGGGGTGTCCAGGCTCGCCGTAGGCCGCGACTCCCACCTGCATGGTGTTCCGCCTCGCCCCTCACACGCCGGTGTCGTCTAACTCCTGGCGGGGACTCCTGGCTCCGACGTCCCCTCGAAGCCACAGGGGAGCCCGCCGAGATCCTAGCTGTTCCCACTGCCCACGGGGAGGGAGACGGGAGAACAAGGGTCTCTGACGCACGTGCGCCTGGCGCAGCTGTGTTGCCAGGCAACGCGGAGGCGTGGCCTAGGAGGTGGCTGTGGGTACTGACGCACCTGGTATTGGGCATTTATCCCAAGCAGCGCCTCTTCTGTTCAGGATACTGGTGCCGGCATTCTTCCCACCCTTTCCTCCACCTCCTCCAAAATCACGCGTTGTTTCCGTGCCTCCGGCACCGTTCAATCCCTGAGTCCTGTCTTCATGGAGAACTAACAAAATCCTGGGGAGAGAACTCTTCAGAGTAGAAGTTCTTAACGTGGAACCCATAGTCTATATTTGGATGGACTTCAGGGGGTGCCTAGCCCCAGCCCTCGATGCACACATAATTGTGTTGTATGTGTAAAATTTGGGGGGTATTTAAGGACCAGAGCTTTCATCAGATTCTCAAATGGCTCTCTGCCGCCACCTTAAAAACCCATTGCTTTAGGAGACAGAAGCTCAGACTTTAGGTAGGAAACCTAGGCAGTTTGGTTCCTTGGTGTTTAGATGAAGGGAAGGGTGTTTACTGGGAGCTGCCAGGAACATGAGGAAAACATATGATGTTATTGCCAAATAAGGTTATACCCATGGTCACAAAGGTGCGAAAAGATTTGGAAAAGAAGAAAAAGTGTTTTTAGTGACACAGTTTTAAACTTGGGCTCAGCATTGGACTACTCGGTCTGTAGTGCCGTTAATACAAATCGTACACTCCTAATAGCCTATATGTTTTGTTTTGTGTGTAAAATATTAATATTAAATATAAAATATTTTAAAACATCACACTAGTTTTGTAACCATGTTTTCTTCTTTTTCTCATTCCCCTCCTCCTCCTCTCCCCTCCCCCCCTTCCTCCCTCATTCCCCTTCTACTCCTCCTCTTTCTTCTTCTTCTCCTTCTTCTTTTTAATAGCAGGGGAGCCCCCCAAAATGTAAATGGCCCAAGTCTCTCTAGATTCCTGACAGGCCCTGGGAGCTGCTGCTTGAATTAGCAGTCAACTCCCTTTCTTATTTTGACAATCTAAAATCCAGGCTAGTTGAATTACTGTGCATAGCACTAGCTAACACTGCCTATGCATTTAGAGCTTTAGAGCCCTTTTGTTACAGAATTAAGTCCTATGGACCCTGCTCAGCCCCTAGCTGGGCAACGGCTCTCTGCCTTGGAGGGGGGAGGGTTCTTTTTCCATTCACATTCGAGCAGCCAAATAACGAAGCCAAAGCTGAGATCAACGCAGCACAAGCTTTATTCAGTGGCCAAAGAATGGAGAAGCAGGAACTAAGTTCACAGATCTACTTCTTGCCCACGTGTCCAGAGGGCTTTAATTTTAAAGAGTAAAGACAAAGGGAGGAGGAGTGAGGTTAATGATGGGGAGGCATATGCATTAGTCTACTGGGGAAGAGGCAGAGTTTTTTCCAAGGGAATGGAGTGCCACCCTTTTTTATCCTTTTTTTTTGGTCCTTAATATCCAGTCTTGGCCACCAGTAGGTGTGTCATTTAATATGCAAATGTAGTAAAATCAGCATATAATGAGATTCAGGGTCTGTTGGAGGTCAGATCTGTCACCATCTTGGTCCTAGCTGGATCCATCTGGTTTTTGTTTGTTTGTTTGTAGTTTCCTTTTTTATTTCTGGACCCTTTAAAGATTTATGTTAACTCTTGCTAAAAGTGGGGGTTGGCAGGTTTTGAGCAAAGACCTGGAGCAGCTCTGGCAACATTCTCTGTCTCAAGTCCGCACCTCATCTAGGCAATTCATTTTTTAAAGAAGATACTTTTTGTTCTCTTCTGCTCCTTCTTTCTCATGTTCTTCACGTGGGTTGACAAGAAGTGAAATTCAGGGACTCTGTTAGAAAAAGGCATAATTTAAGCTATAATCAGGGGTCATCATTAGTAAGACAAAGGCTTGTTAGGTACTCTGAACAATGTAAGAACTAATCCTATCCACACAGAGAGCCAGCCTTCTCTAATCAGCCAGCAACCGGCTGGTAGAGTAGGCGGTTATCCAAGAGGCCAGGTCAGAAGGGAAAATCCAGGGGAATCTGAAGGTAAAACCCAGGGGAACCTGAAGGGAGAGAATCTCAACATCCATATGAGGTTAATTGTGCCCACTAGACACTGATTTGATGTAAAAAGTTCACCCACTGTGTTCATGATTCTCTACCAGTAAGACTGCATTCTTTTTGGACAAGGCTGGTTGCCTTTCAGATGCTGCAAGGTGAAACAACTAGATAACTAAGAACCTACTGTATAGCATAGGGAACTCTACTCAATACTCTGTAATGACCTATATGGGGTAAGAATCTAAAAGAGAGTGGATATATGTATATGTATAACTGACTCACTTTGCTGTACAGCAGAAACTAACACAACATTGTAAATCAACTATATTCCAATAAAAAAAAAGATAAACTTAATACTACTACTTGGTAGAAAAAGCTGGCCTCCTGTTATGTTAGCAGCAATAAGACATCTATTTTACAGTGTATATATCAGAACTTGTTTATTGGAATATTGGATGGATCATGGCCAAATCTTCCAACTAGTATAGTTTTAGTTGGTATTCATGTTCTAAGATTGTTAGCTATTTGGCATTCTGGTATTTTGTAAGAGCTGGTGATTTTGTCACTGAAGAAATCCAAATAGAATAAACTAAAATCGCTCATTAAAACTCAGCTCTACTAACTGCCTTTAACAAAAATATCAAAAGAGCATTGTATATGAGGACCATCAACAGCCTCAAGGATCTAAGGAACATAATTATTCACAGCTTTATTATACACTATCTATCATTACAACACTAAGAAAAAATATTTTAAGATGCTTTTTAAATTTTCAACAAATTAAACATTTCAATCTCAATCAACTTTTACTGAGGATGCTTACAACACAGGGATTCTCAAAC
Source organism: Phocoena sinus (assembly GCF_008692025.1). Lineage (NCBI taxonomy): Eukaryota > Metazoa > Chordata > Mammalia > Artiodactyla > Phocoenidae > Phocoena > Phocoena sinus. The sequence continues at coordinate 76,211,372 of NC_045767.1, forward strand.
ATGTTAAACTTAGCAAGGATTGTTTTTCAGAAGAAAAAAAATGTCAGTACATCTTGTATTCCATAGCGTTGTTTCTGCAGAAAATAGTTGGCATTCTGTTAAAAAAAATTGAATTTAGACTCAAGTATAAATGGTTATATGAATGTATGTATATAATGAGCATATATACAAGTCTATATACACTTCCTTTATATATAGACATTTCTATAAATATTTTGTCATGTATGATAAAATTGACATCTGAGGTATTTCTCAGCTATACTTCAATCTGCATATTTTTAATTATCATTTAATCTCTCTCTGATGAAATGCTTATTCTGTATGCCAGTATTTTCCAAAGTTTTACAAAAATTATTTAACTGTATAAAAGTAGTTTCCTAAAGCTCATTGATGCCAATAAGATTTATGAATATGTTGCATTTATTCCTCATGGATTTGTGACTAAATCATCCTATTTTATGTCTAACCATAGTCTAAATAAATATAAGTCACCAGGACAGAGTAAGATCTCAGATAATCAGATGAGAAAAACAAAGAAAAATTATTACTGAAGTGTTTCTCTATTGACAAGATAAAATGAAATCCTGAGTGAATTAGTATATGTGGGCCCTAATCTTGGAAGCAATCCAAATAAAGCTATTTTTCTCAGTTTCAGAGAGAACTTTTTGCTAACTTGATCAAATCATGGATTAAATTCCATTTCACATTTATGAGCACTCTAACACTTAGTTTAGTGTTAAAGTCAGACATTTTTTCCATTTAGTATTAAACTATTTTTTGCTCACATTTTATAAAATGCCTCAACATTTGTAATATTATAAAATACAGTTCTTTTCCATTAACTTTTTGTTCTTAGTTCCTTGAAACAAGAAAAATTAGGAATATGATTGTTCATATTCTTTTTCTTAAATAAATTTATTTATTTATTTTTGGCTGCGTTGGGTCTCTGTTGCTGCACGCGGGCTTTCTCTAGTTGTGGCGAGCAGGGGCTACTCTTCGTTGTGGTGCGCGGGCTTCTCATTGCAGTGGCTTCTCTTATTGCAGAGCACGGGCTCTAGGCACGCGGGCTTCAGTAGTTGTGGCACGCGGGCTTCAGTAGTTGTGGCTCATGGGCTGTACAGCACAGGCTCAGTAATTGTGGCTCACGGGCTTAGCTGCTCTGCAGCATGTGGGATCTTATTGGACCAGGGCTCGAACCCGTGTCCCCTGCAACGGCAGGCGGATTCTTAACCACTGAGCCACCAGTGAAGCCCTGCTCATATTCTTGATGTGAACATAACAAGCGTTTGTTGAAACATGAGTTAATACCAAATATAGTTTAAAAATTCAAGTTCATAATTATGCCCCACGAGAACATAAAATTTTTTCTTCACTTTTCCAATATTTGTATCTTTTATTACTTTCTTGTCTGAGTTGGCTAACGCATAAGAACTATATGAAATAAAAGAGAACAGAGCATCCTTGTTTTGTTTCTGATGTTAATAGAAATACTCTAAAATGTTTTACTATCAAGCCTTCTACTGACTTTGTATCAGACCATTATATAAATATTGTTAATAAAGATTCATCTCTTTCTACAGGATCTTCTTTGAAAACATTAGAAATTGACATGGAACTTCACTGAAAGCATCTACAGGCATACCTCAGAGATACTGCAGGTTCAGTTCCAGTGAATATCTCAATAAAGCAAGTCATACAAATTTTTTAGTCTCCTGGTGCATATAAAAGTTATGTTTACACTATACAATAGTTTATTAAGTGCACAGAAGCTTTATGTCTAAAAAGACCAATGCACACACCTCGATTTAAAAATACTTTACTGCTAAAAATTGCTAACCATCAACTGAGCCTTCAGAGATTCATAATCTCTTTGCTGGTGGAGGGTCTTGCCTAGATGTTAACAGCTGCTGAGGGATCAGGGTATTAGTCGCTGAAGGCTGGGGTGACTGTGACAATTTCTTAAAATAAGACAACAATGAAGTCTGCCACATTGATTGACTCTTCCTTTCAGGGACAATTTCTCTGATAGCACGCAATGCTGTTTGATGGCATTTTACTCATAGTAAAACTTCTTTCAAAATTGGAGTCAATCCTCTCAAACCCTGCTGCTGCTGCTTTGTTTTTCTTTTTGGCTGCACCGAGCGGCATGCAAGATCTTAGTCCCCCACCAGGGATCGGACCTGCACTCCCTGCAGTGAAAGTGTGGAGTCTTAACCACTGGACCGTCAGGGAAGTCCCCCTGCTGCTGCTTTATCAACTAAGTTTATGTAATATTCTAAATCCCTGTCATTGAAATTGTTGTCATTTCAACAATTTTTACAGCATCTTCACTGGCGTAGATTCCGTCTCAAGAAACCACTTTCTTTGCTCAGCCATTAGAAGCAACTGCTCATCTGTTAAAGTTTTATCATGAGATTATAGCAATTCAGTCACATCTTCAGGCTCCGCTTCTAATTCGAGTTCTCTTGCTATTTCTACCACAGCTGTAGTTACTTCCTCCACTGAAGTCTTGAACCCTCAAAGTCATCCATGAGGTTTAGAATCAGCTCTTCCAAACTCCTGTTATTTTAACCTCTTCCTATGAATCAAAAATATTCTTAACGGTATCTAGAATGATGAACCCTTTCCGAAAGGTTTTCAATTTATTATACTTTGCCTAGATCCACTGGAGGAATCACTATCTATGGTAGCTATCACCTTACACAATGCATTTCTTAAATAATAAGACTTGAAGGAATTATTCCTTGATCCATGGGATGTTGTGTTAGGAGGCTTGAAAACAATCTCGCTGTACATCTCCATCAGAGTGCCTGGATGATCAGATGCATTGTCAATGAGCAGTAATATTTTGAAAGGAATCTTTTTTTCTGAGCCGTAAGTCTCGATACTGGACTTAAAATAGTCAATAAACCTTGTTGCATAAGATATGCTGTCATCTAGCTTTTGTTTTTCCATTTTTAGAGCACAGGCAGAGTAGATTCAACATAATTCTTAAGGGCCCTAGGGTTTTCTGAATGGTAAGTGAGCACTGGCTTCAACTTACAGTCACCAGCTGCGCTAGCTCCTAACAAGAGTCAGCTTGTCCTTCAAAGCTTTGAAACCAGGCAGTGACTTCTCTCTAGCTTTGGAAGTCCTAGATGGCATCTTCTTTCAATAGAAGGTGGTTTTGTCTACATTGAAAATCTGTTGTTCAGTGTAGCCACCTTCATTAATTATCTTAGCTAGATCTTCTGGATTTTGCTACAGCTTCTACATTAGCATTTACTGCTTCAACTTGAACTTTTACGCTACGAAGACAGCTTCTTTCCGTGAATCTCATGAAACAACCTCTACTAGCTTCAAACTTTTCTTCTGCAGCTTCCTCAGCTCTCTCAGCCTTCACAGAATTGAAGAGAGTTAGGACCTTGCTCTGGATTAGGCTTTGGCTCAAGGGAACATTGTGGCTGGTTTGATCTTTTATCCGGACCACTGAAATGTTCTCCATATCAGCAATAAGGCTACTTCAATTTCTTATTCACGTGTTCACTGGAGTAGCGCTTTTAATTTCCTTCAAGAACTTTTTCTTTGCATTCACAACTTGGCTGTTTGGCACAAGGGGCCTAGCTTTTGGCCTATCTCGGCTTTTGACATGCCTTCCTCACTAAGCGTAATCATTTCTAGCTTTCAATTTAAAATGAGACGTGTAACTCTTCCTTTTACTTGAGACCTTAGAGGCCATTGTAGGATTATTAATTGGCCTAATTTAAATATTTTTGTGTCTCAGGGAATAGGGAGGCCTGACGAGAGGGAGAGTGACCGTGGAATGGCTGGTCAGTGGAGCAGTCAGAACACACATATTTATCAATTAAGTTTGCCATCTTACATGGGCGTGGATTCATGGCACCCCAAAGCAATTTCAATCGTAATGTCAAAGATCACTGATCACAGATCACCATAACGAATATAATGATAATGAAAAAGTTTGAAATATTTTAAGAATTACCAGAATGAGACATAAGACACGAAATGAGCAAATGCTTTTGGAAAAAACAACACCGATAGAACTGCTCAACACAGGGTTGTCACAAACCTTCAAATTGTAAAAAACATAATATCTGTGAGGCACAATAAAGCAAAGCGCAATAAAACGGAGGTATGCCTGTACTGAGTTGATTGTATAATTTTTCTTTTAATGGTGAAAATATTTTCATAGACTTCCTGATATTGAACCATCTTAGTTGCTGGAATGAACTTCACTTCATGGGGTCATATAATTCTTTCAATGTATTGCTGAATACTATTTACTAATATTTCTTTTAAATGTTTGCATTGATACTTATAAACAGGATCGACCTACAGCTTCCTTTCTTATGCTAACTTTGTAAGGTTTTGGTATTAGTATTTGCTGACTTCATAAAAATATTTTGAAATTTTTCTTCCTTCTCTGAGCTCGAAAAATCCGAAATTCCTTGTCCTAGTACTCTTGAGGGGAGAGTTTCTAGATAACGTTCTCGATTTTTTTTCCAAGGCCATCAGTATGCTTAGATTTTTTTTTTCTTTTTTCTGAGGTCAATTTTGGTAGCGTCTACTGTATTGTATATTCTCCATTTTATCTAGGTTTTCAAACTGATAGGCACAGAGATTTGAAAAGAACTCTTATGATTCCCATTTCTTCTGTATCTGTTTTAATTTCCCTCTTTTCATTTGTTATTTTTGTATATTTATGGTTTCTTCTTTTCATTGATTAGGCTAGGAAAATTAGGATAGTTTATTTCATTTTTTATAAAGAATAAGGTTTTGATAAGAATAAGATTTTTGGTTTATTTACCAATTGTTGTATTTTACTATTTTATAATTAATTAATTTCATCTTTCATTTTATAATTTTCTTCCTCTGCTTTCCTGAGGTTCACCTTGTTGTTCTTTTTAACTTAATGACAAATTCCTAATTCACTCACTTTTTCTTGCTTGATAGTGTTTAAAGCCTTAAATTTTCCACTAAATATGGTTTTGTCAGAGTCCCATAAGTTTTTAATGTGTAGTGTTTTCATTATCTTCATTTTCTAGATATTGTATAATTTTGGTGTTATCTTTAGTTGGAAATAACGTGTTTTGATTTTCGTTTCTATGAGAAAATATTAAGAATTTTATATTCTTAAGCTAAATATGTATGTATTAAAGGGTTGAGATAAATTATATGAGTGAAATATTTGCAAAAATATGTTCAGCGTAGAATCTGCATTGAGGATTACATAAAGTTAGTAGAATATAGTTTTATTTCTGTGGTGTAAATTTATCAATGTGCATTTGCATTTAATTTTAAAACTCATAGCCTAATAAGATATTAAGATTAACATATTTATTAAATGTGTATGGCCATTCAATAGCTACTAAGTGTCTACTGTATCTCCAGCATTGAGGTGGAAACTCTGGGAGTCCCAAAGTAGAAGTCATGCTTTCATGTCTTTCCACATTTTCTTAGTTCTCTGGAAATGGTAAATCACAGCTCTTATAAAGAGTCTTAGAATATAGGTCATTTGGAAGTCAGAAAGGCATCCAGTCTGTAAGTTATGGCCCACTATTGTGGACACTGATTACCAAAATAAGAACATGATCCCTGACACATTCTACTTGCACAGTAAATGATGATTAGGTCAGTGTCTGCAAAACTGATGACAACTATTGTGACATAGTGTGAGGAACGCATGACATGGGCAAAGCAAATCTGGACCTAAAATACTAGCATTTTACATCATATGAAGTCCTCACAGCCTCTATATTTGCAGTATTTATATAGAATATTAATGTACACATGCAATCAAATAATAGAAATAAACTGAGCATAGGTTAACTTGTGAAGATCTGAAAATGACAGAAATTTTCAAACTGGGTTGAATTGTGATGCACATACCATTTTTTTTTTTTTTTTGCACATACCATTTTAAATGTAACCTTCTGACCTTCTTCCATTGCGTGGCTGGAAAACAATAAGTGAGAAACAAATCAGTGTAACTAAGGAGAGAAGTTAATTTTCATAGAAAGCAGCCTAATGATCTCGTTGAGTGGTACTATTTCTTCCTTATCTATATCTGTTATTTTCCTCCTTCTTTCAGTCTATTCTCCTCCAATTTATTGTTAGAATTAGTTTCCAAAATGCAAATCTTACCATGTAGCTCTCCTTAGACTTTATAATAAAGTTGTAATTCCTTAGCTAAATATTTCATTGGCTAATATTTCTTTAGCTAAATATTTCATTAGAATTTAAGGAGTAATACATCTTTCAGACACTCATTTCCTACATGAAATGTTATGGAACTAAACTGTGAAATAGGTGAATGTCATTTGGGTTATTTACAAACATGAGTAGTGGATTAGAGAAGAGATCAGAGATGCCATGATATTAAGGCAATAAGGTGGCAACAGAAGTGAATCTCAGACTGTAACACTTGCTGTCAAATATCTTTAGATAAACTACAAAACTTAATTAAAACTTATGAGTTAATGTAAAGAAATGCACAGTGAAAGCATTTTTCAATGTTGACTGATTTTTTAAAAAATATAGTATGTGCATACCCTGAATAAAAAGAATCCTCTACTTTGGTCTGTAATAGGACCTTGGAATTCTTCCTGGAAGAGAAAATGAGGGCATTACAAATCAAACAATAGTAAAAATAAGTGCAAATGCTTCTTGAGAGTATAGTTATTTTCAGCTATCATAATTAAACAATGAGGGAATCAAGGACTTGAGTATATAATTCATTTCAATAAGTAATTTTTGTATCTCTACTGGAAGAATTTTCAGTGATACTAGCAGTATCATCAGCGTGTTGTATTTTAAGGTAATTTCCTTATTAGTCTAACAGATACTATTTTCATGAAATTTGTCAGTTGTACATATATTCATCAATAAGTAGGCAGAGGACATTTCATAGATAATTAACTATATTTAAAATCTCCCTTCAGCAGTTTGTTAGAATGAAATGATTTCTTTACAATACATATTGTATGTGCTAACACATGAACAGGCAAAAATATAAAACAGAATTGTGTCATAGCTAAAATACATAATATAACTATAGAAATTTAAATTTAAATTGAGGGACAAATTTGGTAAACTATATTTATTCAATGAGACTTCAGAAGAGATTTTTCCTAATAAAATTATATTAACAGAAATGGTAATGAAAAAAAAAAACCAAATAGGAACAAACTGATTATTCATAATGGATGTATTTTGAAGTGTTTCTTTTCTCAAAATATTTCATTTCAAAGTTAATGGAAAAAAATATTAACATTTTATGATTTCCATAAAGTTGTTTCTTATAGCTTCCTATTTTCAATAGCAAGTTATAAAAGTATCAGGACGGCAATTATATGAAATTTGTCATCAAGACCTTTTTCAAGTATTCCATAATATAAGTACAATCACATTTTTAGATTCTAAGAAATGGCCCTGACATCTATTAAAATTCTAAAATCCCTTCTTTACAACAAATGTATCTTAAATTCTCAACATTCTATATCTAATTCTCATCCTGATTATTAAATGCCCCCAAATTACTTTAAAGATTGAAATTTTTAATATTTAAAAATGTACACATAGAAACTTTATATGGTTATATAAGAACAGCTGTGTTTTTTATATTACACAGAAAAAAAGAAAAGTGGGACAGATGTAACTTAAAATGTGCCCAAATTTAAAAATTTCAAACTCAAACATACAGGTCTTTTTAGTCTTATTGGAGATAGAACAGTATATAAAAGAATTTGGGTGGTAGAGCTGAAAAACATGTGGGGATGGAAGCGAGGATGTCTAGCAAAGGACATGTAAGAAAAGGGTTTGAATGCACTAAAATCTGAAAACTCATTTTATTTAAGAACCCAAAATATTTCACTATCAAAAATATGGTTTAAAATTAGGTGACTTAGGTCCAGCAAAAGTAATACTTTACTGTAATTTTCTAAAATTCATGTTTTACATTTTTTTTCTCTTAGAGATTCCTAGAAAACCTGGCTTGCTGCAAAATACTTTTAAGAGCTATCATTTGTCCAACAGACATTACTACTAAGTCAGAGTTCACACTTCTATATAGTTATCTGTAAATATAGATAGTCTCGCTCAAGGTGGAACATTTAGATAAAGTACCAAACCGCCCACAATACTGAGTAGCTTTGATTTTGCAAATACTAACACTGAAGTGTTGTAGTAAACTAATAACTTGCTGGTGTATTTTAAGAAACTGGATCTTTAAATTGAAATCTTACACTATTCATAAGTCGGGAAGACTCTTCAGAAAGTAAAAGTTAATTCAAAAAAGCATATATTACTTCTAGAAAGTTTGATGAAAACTGATTTGATTATTTTCATATTGGAAATTCTAAAATTTTAAGGGGCTACTACAGTTCCTCTTACATTTCTCATTAACGTTGGCAGCAGTACTGTCTTCCATGATGGAAGCTTAGTTCAACGATGTGAAGAATTTAGGGAGGAAACAGTGATCATAAAAATAAATTTTGATGAATTTATTTGCCTAAACTGTATGTGTTTTAAAAAGTATTTGCAAACTTTTGGTAGTAGAATAAAATTAATATGGTATTTAAATTAAGAAAAAGTTTAACAGTAAAATAATAGAAATATTCAAGATTAGACTACAAAGGAAACAGCATAGTGAAAAAAAAATATTTGCCTAGACTGGAAGTCAAGAGATTGTTATAATCTCTAATCCCTCTTACTACTATGATCTTGGGAAACCCCTTTAACTATTCTGAGTTGTGTTCCTTTTTGTAAACTGGGGATAACAATACTTGTTAAGTGCCAACAGAGTTGTCAAAAGAATAAAATGAGATGCTATAAGACTAAAAACTATAAGGCATTCCAACAATGTAAGGCGTTACTTAAAAATAACGCCTAGAAACTTTCATCATTGAAAGAGTTAGGATTTTTTTCAAAGGACAATAAAAATGCCACAGTCTCTAGTTTAAAAATGTGTTAACTCATTTATGTTCCTCTTAGTTATGTTCATCTTAAACACAGACACTGGGTTTGGGCCATATTTTTGTTAACTGTGGAAAAAACGAAATACCTACGTTTGATGTCTGATATATTTATAATACTTCATGAGCCTTACTCTTATTAATGCTTTAATACCTGGATAGAAAGCTTGTCATTCCAGCCATCTGCCGACCTGTACACAGAGGGGCAGTAAATGGTCCTTGATCTTTTCTCCTATTCCTATCTAATGACTAGGCACACTGCCATGTCCTTTCTTAAACCAAGAATGAATAGGTTTCCTCACTGGGAGGGGCATGGCCCTTGGAAGGAAGTCTAATCCTGGTTTTCCTCACTGCCCACAACCTGGCTTAGAAGGGACATATAATGGGGAGGAGGACAGTTCTCTTCTTCCTGAGTGTGAAAACACTTCTGCGAACAGATGCTCTTCTGTAGGCTACCTGGGTGTTACATGAGGCTTACCCAGAAGAAGATCTTATAAACCACCACCACAGGGAATGAACAGAAAGGGCTGCCACACACAGAGTGGCGAACGAAGCATGCGTGCAGTTTGTGTTACATACGTCCACTTTGAACCTCTTCATTCTTCTCTCATGCAGTTGTGGAACGAGCTGCAGCAGCGGATGTAGGACAGATGACTGAGAGACACGAACACACACACGCGATGAGCACAGAGGTTTCTCAGCATTGGGCATAAAGACGGCTTCCTATTTGTTTTTGTTTTTACCCACCATCCTTGCTCCAGACAAAAAAGAACAAGAAAGATGTGACCTAAGACAGTCGTTTGTGAGCATTTCAAAGAGCTGTGGAGAATAACCAAGAGATGGAATAAAAGTTCCAGTTTTATGCTGGGACCTTGGTCATTCTACTGACGATGCTCTTTCCCGAGGGCCTGAGCTCCATCTGCAGCAGCCAACAAGGAGAACCCCCACCTGCATCTTTGAGAAGCAAAAAAGCTGTCTGTCTGTTTCCAGACTTACTCAGAATGATTTGGGACACATGAAACCAACTCTGTGAGAATCAGTTTTCCATCATGAACATTTTTATCTGGAAGATTATCCTGTACACACATCTAGTAACCTTCTTTATAAAATATATATTTCATTTAAATTGAACATGTGGAACAGGACAACAGGAGACACAAAAAAATGGCAATGTGTCATTGCTAGTGAAAAATGTGACTAAGATACATTTTCTCAAGATGTAAAGATGCCGAGCAGAAGAAAATGAAAGCACATTTGAGACATGCGGCTACCTGATAACGGTTTCGTTTGAAAGGCATGACTTCAATTGAACCTTCTCACAAATATTAAGTTCATTCATCAAATGGACTACTATAAGCCCCATGTAGTGGTTATTTGTTAATCAATTCAACTCCTATTTTATTTGAAGCCAGTGTAACCTAACTTTCAACTCCTCACATGTAAGAATATTCAACGGGATAAACATTTAAAACTGAGTTTATGGTTACAGTTACTTTCCCACAGGTAAACACATGTTTAAAACACACTATGCTCCTCGTTTCATAAATGGGTCCATGGTAGTGAGTCACAAGCTTAGAAAGAATATTATAGTCAAGTAATTATTAAGTATTCTAGATTGAAACACCAAAGTAGATTGGTTAGCATTTTAAAAATCCATGCATACAAAAAGAAAAACTACCACTAAAACCACACAATTTAGAAGTAAAATGAATTCAAGTTATTGGTATCTGGCTAATCTTAGAGAGTAAATTCTCAAATTAAGTGCCTAGTTACAAATAAGGAGCTCTTAGGAATACATGTGGTATTTCTAGTTATATTTAAATACATTTTTGACAATCATCTTTTAAAATAATTCTTAAAATGACTTTGCATAAGTCTGTTTTTCCCTTGCACTAATCACCATCTAAAACAATATGTTTTATTTAATCATTTGCTTTTCTCTCCTCTAAAATGTAAGTTGCATGACATTTACTGCTATATTTCTAGTACCTAGACTTGTGCTTGGCACATAGTAGATACCCAGTAAATAATTGTTGAATGAATAATTGAATGAATTTAATATACTTGTAGTTATTGAGATATAAAATAAATGTATAATAAATATTGAATTCCATTTGTTCACCCACATGCAAACTTTTAAAGAAAAAAACATGAATTTTGATCTACTCTATTAAGATAAACTGCAAAAACAGGTTTAAAAAAAATACTAGTGATTACTAGTAAGAAGTAATTCTACAACTTACCACAGCATTTGAATTGGCCAACTTTTGTGTCTTCGAATAATGAAATAAGAACTGTTAAAAAAATAGTGAGCTTTACTATAGATAATTAGTGGTTTCCTTGATTATTTTTAATGTATATATTTATGGAAATCACCTTACCCTTTTGGTATTATCTTTTTCATCTGTTTCCTATTGGAAAGAGAGATATAGAAATGTCATTATATTATATTAGAAAATCATAATATGTATAATATAAATGTATAGTTTAAAATTTATAATTTATTATAAGATTACATTATATAATTTTTAAAATATATGACACATATGCTATACATAAAACATAAGACTGCAATTGGTTAAGCATATATTACCCTAAAAATAAATGGGCAATTAATCAAAAGCTTTATAAATAAAAGTATGAACAAAGGTCTTCAGTACAGCATTATTCATAAGAGTGAAAAACTAGAAACATCCTAAATGTTCAGTAGTGGTAGAATAGGAAATACTGATATGATCACATGATAGAAAATTCAGGGAAAAAGACTAGAAGGAATCACATCAAAATATTTGTAGTTGTTATAAAAGAACAAGATTATCAGTTATTTTTGCTTTCTTCCATAAACTTTTTTATAGTCCTCTCTCCCTACAAAAATCTGTCTTTAAGGACAAGACATATCATTCCTTTTTTGTTGTTCTTTTTTTTTCTCATTTGCTTTTAAAATAAATAGAAACTCATGGATAAACACCATTGCCATTTATTTTCTGTTAATTAGGAAAAAACTCAATTAAGTGTTTTGGAAAATGTCACTATTAAAAACATTGGGAAAAAATACAGTTGTAAACACTTATTTAGTTTAAGAAAACATTTATGCTTTCAAAATATCAAGTTTTCTTTGAATTACCGTATGTGAAAGTCATGGAAGTCAGACCAAACCTGTGATCATAGGTTAAACTGCTAATGAAAAATACATTCTAAACCTAAGGCTCTTATCCTTAATAAGGTAATTTTAAAATTACTTTACCTATAAGATACAGAACATAACGGAGGTATGGTACCTCATGCCACTTTTCAAGTTCCCATTGCCTCACTTTGGGACAAAAAGTTCTCACACAAGAATCAAATAATAATTTTAATAAAAACCGAGACATCACAGTAAGAATATAATTTTCAAACCGACATTGACAATATAGTTTGCTTTTTTTGCATTCTTAATGTCCTCTCTGACAAAGTACACTGTCCTAACCTCTGGGCTTAGAAAAATGCATCTGTTCTCCAATTGTAGTATGATTCAAGAAGAGAGAAAGAGCCAAAATGACCTCAAATTTCCCTCATCAGAACTAGAACACATCTTATACTTGAAGGAGACATACCATTTTCCAATTAGATGATTGCAAACTCCATTAATATAACCCTAAATTCTCAGGCATCAAAGAAACTGAAGTATTTGTTTCTTATCCAAAGTCAATTTATGCTCTTCTAGCTCCTCTTGGCATGCTTCCTAAATTGGGTATATTTTCTTCCAGGAGGAATTCCAAGATACCACTGAACAATTTTTTTTGCCTACAAATTAAACACTATTTGAACCTTACCTGGGGCTTTGGTAGAGTCCCCATAATTATGAAGCAAAGCTCCTCCAATGCATTGGATGCCTAATGGAAATGGGAAGATATATAGGCCATGCTTCTGCGTTATCATCATTTGCATAGAAGAGATAACCATAAAATGTTAGGATCACAAGGACATTCCAACCGTTAGGAGAACCACTGACCGAAACTGCCCGCCCTGGCCAGGCATCACAGTAACCACTTGCATGAGTTATCTTACAACAGGAGGTCCTGGTAAGAATGTGGAACTAACAAGCTAGTACCAACCGGAAGAATTCAGGAAAGGTCAAAAGGAGAGAAGAGACTCCAGCCACGTGTTACTGTGTCCAAGTTCGCTCCGCTTGCCGCACAACAGGCCAATAAATCGGAGACGAGGTGTTGAGGCAAGGAATACGACTTTATTTGGAAAGCTGGCAGACCAAGAAGATGGCAGACTAACGTCTCAAAATAACCATCGTATCGGGGTTTGGATGCCAGTTTCTTTTATAGCACGGAGACGGGGAGGAGATTAGGAAGTAAAAAGGCCATACGTTTTGCAATAACCCCTGGAATGGCCAGCCTCACGGAGGGGATGTGTTAATTTCTTCTTTCTTGCAGCCATCCACAGGTGGACAGGGTCTGGATGTTTCCCTGAACAAAGGCACTTTGGTTTAACATTCAGGCAGAGGGGCAGGGTTCCCCGAGGCAGGCCATTATGTAGAGACAATATCCTTTTATTGAACAAAAGCAATGGGAAGCAAAGGTTAAAGTAAAACAAACAGATCCAACATGTAGTCAGATTTGGCTCTTCCCTGTTACACATATGTCCTACCAACCTCCCAGTATCCCTCTCGCTGGAATCCATCTTGGCTGAGTGATGCGCGCGCCACCAGGAAGGACCCTGAGTCGGAGTGATTGGCCAGAGATAACCCGGAAACTAGCCCAATTACCATAAAACCCGAGACTGCAAGCCATGTGGCAGAACAGTTCTCCTGCTTCCCTCCCCCAGCTGCTCTCCGCCCGGGCTCCCCTTCCCAATAAAGTCTCTTGCTTTGTCAGCACATGTGTTTCCTCGGACAATTCATTTACGAGTGTTAGACAAGAGCCCACTCTCGGGCCCTGGAAGGGGTCCCCCTTCCTGAAACACAACTACACCAAATAGAATCCTTGTGGCCCACTGACACTCTGTTGGAATCCCTTGATTTCTCTCATGATAAAAACTTCGCTCCTAAAAGTAAAACCTTCCTTCCAAAGAGGAAAAAAAAAAAAGTTACATATTGTCTATATGCACTGATTAAGGCTTCCACTGTGGGTCCAGATACAAAATTCTCAGTATTGGGGGCTTCCTTGGTGGTGCAGTGGTTGAGAGTCCGCCTGCCGATGCAGGGGACACGGGTTCATGCCCCGTTCCGGGAAGATCCCACATGCCGCGCAGCGGCTGGGCCCGTGAGCCATGGCCGCTGAGCCTGCGCTCCGCAACGGGAGAGTCCACAACAGTGAGAGGCCCACAGCCCACCCCCGCCAAAAAAAAAAATTCTCAGTATTTGCTAAAATTCTATGAAATTCTGTGACTGAGAGTAACTAAGGCAGTGCCAAAAAAAGGATTATTCTTCCCAACTTGCAGCTATGTCTGAATCTACATGCCAAAGTGGTGAGCCTAGCTGAAATAGTATTCATTACCGGCTAATTTGAAAATCCTTCAATTGCTCGCAAACAATGGGAGTTTGGAGGAGAAGAAGCCATGTATGGTGCACCTAATATGAGTTCCTACCCTTCCAGGCTGCTGACTACATACCCCAGGGTCAGGTTTTTCAAAGCACCTGAGCACAGAAGCAGGGCAGGGCTCTTGTGGTTTGCAGCCAGCTGGGTGTGGTGAGAAGGAGCCCAACTGGACAAGCAGGGGCGAAACCCACCTTGCACAGAATTCAGCATGGTCGCACCAGGAGTACTTGATTACTTAATAAATACATATGGGACATAATGAGGAGCTGAAACCGTGTGGGAGTGGGGTAGGGCTGTGGAGTTGAGCGGCCTGCAACTCCAGAGCAGTGCAAATTCCACTTCTCCTCTTTATTAGCTGTGTGACCTTGGGCGGGTTACCTAACCTCTCTAAACTTCAGTTCCTGCAGCCGTAAATCGGGGATGACAACACCAACGCAGAATTCTTGGAAGGATTACGCGTAGGTAAAGCTCTTAGCACAGTGCCGCATACAGAGCAATTAGTTAACAATAGTAGGCGCTGAAAAATGTGTGACCTGTAAAGCTTGATTTAACAACTGCGGTTACTGCTAATTCAGAAGACGTGTCATAAAGGATTGCTCAGGGCCAGCAAGATCCTCACCCTTTGAACAACAGCACATGTTTAACAGGATTGGCTATAGTTTAGGGATACAGTTGGAGTCATGAAACAGCGTCTCTGAGCATCCCACCTAGCATGTCAAAGGCCTGCTTTGTTCTCTTCTATTTGTTTGCCTGCCCAATGCAAATTGTTGGGATATCTATTAATAGTATTAAATGGCTCATATTTAAGTAGTATTTCAATAAATTATCAAACATTTTCATATACATAACCCACACTTTGTCTTTAAAACACAGCTTGACATATACAGGATGGGAATTGTTATTCTCACATATAAAGCAAGTGAGATTCTAAGAGACTGTCACTTGCCCAATACTACACACAGCTAGGTCGTCTGATCTATAGGTATCCCTGTGTTGCACTGGTATTGACTGTTAAGCCTACGGTTGGGAGTTGGATGAGAGAAAAAGTAGAGTGTGAACACTGATACATCTTTTCTCACTTTTTCCCTTCAGGATTGGGTATGCAGCTCACCCCAGAAAAATCTAGAAATAAATCCCTGAAACTTCCTCTTATGGCCCATCTAGAAATGCTGAAAAAATACAAAATAGTTTTTTAAAAAATCTAGTGATACCATGTGTCTCTTAACTCAAAGAAGAATAAATTTAGTTATATGAGTGCCTCCTTAGAAAACAGCTTCTAAGCCAGCTGAGGCTTGGCAACAAGACTGAAGTTTGATAGAAGAAGTTTCAAAACAAATTGCATTTTCTCCAGCAACTTTTTACATGAAGCCGTTATTCACTGAGCTACAACTATTCTTTAAGGGTTTTTCTCATATGAGATTTTTAATATTTTATTTTTCATTTGTGGACCTTTTAAAGAGCCTTTATTTTCTATTTGGTAAAAATGTTTTGAAGAACTATTCAGATAATCGCATACATAATATAATAATAGTTAACAGGAAATTAACGATTTAAAAAAAAAATAGTATCAGTTAGTGTAAAAGGTTTCATAGTAAATTTACAAAGCTCTCCTCAAAAGGTGCAGCCTCCAAATCCAATAAAAGCTTAGTTTACCTTGATGGTGTTTAGATGAGTGCTTTAAAATTCATCCTTTTAATTTTAAAGACATAAAAGTGATTCTGAGGGTGTTCCTGAATTTCCAATGTAATGCAAAAGCTTGTGTGCTGATTAATATCCACCACATGTTACATATCCGTCAATGCTCCTCAAGCAATTTGAAATATCATTCATAAATGTTGTCTATTATGATTCTGGTCTTGCTTTATCACTTAATGCCTCTAACTTGCTGCAAGTGATCCCCTGCAGGCTGAGGAACCGGTCGAGGCAGGAGAAAGGCTGCTTCTCCACACCGGCCAGGATGACATTCTGGAAGGACTACGTGAAGGACAGGCATCGCGCCTTGGCCAGACCATGTAGGGGTTCGCCCCAGGCACACAGCTGACTGTGTTGAGAGGGTTGAGCCAAGAGCCTCTGCTGAGCCCTCTCCTCTGTTCAGGAGACTTAGTGATGCTGATTAAGAAAGTTAAGACACCAAGCCTAACACTGCTACACCTGCACTCAGAGACAGAGCTGCAGACAGAGGGAGCAGCGTCCAGTAGAGACGTGCAAGAAGGACACGCTTGTTTCCCACTGCTCGTGTTTCTGAGACTGCTGGGACCTGGGACCCTTTGCTGCCGCGCTGCAAGGCGTGAACCTGGACAGACCTCTCCTTGACCAACAAAATACAAAGAAACCATGTGGGACTAAAAATAAGTGAGTGTATGCACAGTTGGGGCAAATTATGAACAAAAAGATACAAACAGACCAAAAAACCGTACTGCCACTTCTCAAGAGCTGGGGGCCAAAAACAGGGTGTGGGGAGCAAAAGCAGGGTACAGAGCATGCTCCCTGCACTCAACACCACCAGAGGAGTGGGCCAAACACTTACGCCAGCCCTCCAGCCTGACCGCTGGACACACCCCTACCCTCACCCCATATAAGGAACTAGCTCGCCCCCCTCGGAGAGTGAGCAAGGGCACCTGTTACTCATTCTAGCTCCTCCTGCTGCAGCAGGGGCCCCAGTAAAGCTTTGCCTGAAGTTCTTGTCTGGCCTCTAGTCAATTTCTATTGATTAGGGAAGGCCAAGCACACTGGTCTGTATCATTTCCAGGTACAGAAGCTAGACCACCACTCCTCTCTCCCCAGTCCTCTTAACTCTTTCCCGTGGGAAAAGGAGTGAGTTACCTGACAGATGATTGAGAGGAGGAAATCGGGCACGCTCTGTTGAGCCCTTTCCTCTTAGAGAGCCAGCTCCCTGGCCAGTTGTTCTTGCCTGACTGCTGCCCCGTGGCAGAAAACCTGATTCTGGCAGGAGGCTTGAGTCACAGTCTAACCTCAGTTTAATTCTGGGGGTAGCTTTAGCAGACACACTTAGCAGCAGATCTAAGGCGGCCGCATTCACAAATTGACTTTTCAGTTACAATGATATTTTGATCTCCTAAGTCTGACTCTGTAAGTTCATCTCTCCATGGGTTGCAAACTCTATTGAGGGCCAGGATATTAGTCCCCCAAGAGAGCAATGGATTCATTATTTTTAATCCAACACAGAATGTGATTTTGAAATTAGCATTTTAATTTCAAAAATATGGGTATATTATCTGCAAATCTATTTTTCTTTTTTCTTTTTTTTTTTTTGCGGTACACGGGCCTCTCACTGTTGTGGCCTCTCCCATTGTGGAGCACAGGCTCTGGATGCGCAGGCTCAGCGGCCATGGCCCACGGGCCCAGCCGCTCCGCGGCATGTGGGATCTTCCCGGACCGGGGCATGAACCCGTGTCCCCTGCATCGGCAGGCGGACTCTCAACCACTGCGCCACCAGGGAAGCCCTGCAAATCTATTTTTCTTAGAGATAAAAGCCCTAGCACTTTACACCATAAACTCAGAGCACTCATTATTACCTGCAGATGATGTAATAATTTCTAATACGTTAGTAAGTCCATAAAGTAATGATGGGTCCAAAGGGAGAGATGGAGTATTTCAGCATGACACAAATGCTTACATCACTATGAAACACCTCCATTTGGAATTACCTGAGGCAGAGGATCCATGGACAGGAAAGATGAACAAGCATCATCTATCTGGAGAAAACAAAAATGCCAGTTACATCTTGGAAACAGAGAGAAGATAGCGAAAAATGGAAAGCAGATTTTACGAAGTCAAGTTACCTATGCAACATTAATTAAAGTTCCATGACTGTTCAGGACTCTGGATTTGGGAGGCAGGAGCCTTTTACACTATCTAAGGAAGTCCTGGAATTGGGATTTCCCCAAGATGCACCCCCAGGCACAGGGATATACATCCCCATTAACAGTCAGTAGGGATCATCAGAGCATAAAGATGCTTCAAACATTGAAGGGAAAAACTTATGGTATTATTCGGCCTGAGAAACCTGAGTAGTGACTAAAGAATGGCCTCAAAATTAAGGAGCACCCTGCTATGTGGTTCTTTAAATCTAATCATATCTACATATAAATCTAATCACATCATCTAAATTAACATGATAATAGCATGTGTGCTAAATGACAAAGAGTGTAAGTAAAAAGTCTTACACAACATGGGCCATCTTCCCGTTCTCTACCAAGAAGCCAGCATGAGAAAAGAGTTCTATTTTACAGTGAAGGTTTACTGAACTATGCTTGCCAACTAGCTGTCCTTGGCTTTTTGTTTTTTTTTTTACCAAGTCATTTAATTTTTATTTTATATTGGGATATAGTGGATTTACAACATTATGTTAGTTTCAGGTGTACAGCAAAGTGGTTCAGTTATATATATACATATATCCATTCTTTTTCAGGTTCTTTTACCATATAGGTGATTACAGAAGACTGAGTAGAGTTCCCTGTGCTGTATAATAGGTTCTTGTTGATTATCTATTTTATATACAGAAGTGTGTATATGTTAATCCCACACTCCTAATTTATCTTGAGGGCTTCTTTCTGTGGAGTTATTTTTTTTAATTAATTAATTTTATTTGTTTATTTTTGGCTGCGTTGGGTCTTTGTTGCTGTGTGCTGGCTTTCTCTAGTTGTGGCGAATGGGGTCTACTCTTCCTTGCGGTGTGTGGGCTTCTCA
Source organism: Phocoena sinus (assembly GCF_008692025.1). NCBI lineage: Eukaryota > Metazoa > Chordata > Mammalia > Artiodactyla > Phocoenidae > Phocoena > Phocoena sinus. The sequence continues at coordinate 76,230,582 of NC_045767.1, forward strand.
TTGCGGTGGCTTCTCTTGTGGAGCATGGGCTCTATGCATATGGGTTTCAGTAGTTGTGGCTTGTGGGCTCTAGAACGCAGGCTCCATAGTTATGGCTCATGGGCTTAGTTGCTCTGCGGCATGTGGGATCTTCCCGGACCAGGGATTGAACCCGTGGCCCCTACATCGGCAGGTGGATTCTTAACCACTGAGCCACCAGGGAAGTCCCTCTGTGGAGTTTTGATGAGATGTTTAGGAGGCCTTGCCAAAGACCTTGTTTCCACTGTTCTGCACACACATTTGTGAAGCACTTTCTGCTGAATGTTATTACAAAGCTCTGCTGGGGGTACACCAGATCTTGGTAATGGCCTCGTGAAGGTTGAAAAAAGGATCCATTTCTTCAATTTTTGTTGCACATTTAGGGGAAAAGCCTTCAGAGAGAAAACTTGGACCCTCTGATGCTTTGATGTCCTCATAAGTAAACCTCACGGTGGGAACTCCAAGATGGTTGATGAAGTAACTGGCATCATCTTGCATCTGTACAGAACTGATATTTGTTTCTGGGCACTCATCTCTTCTGGAACAGTTGAAATTATTTTTCTCAGCTACCAGTTGCTGAAGAGATGGTGAAGCTACAGGGTAGAGACTTGAGTTACCGCTTACAGGACTGTGGAGACTAACATAAGCCACAACATTTTTCTGCAGAACCTTCTTGAAATCCTCTCCCCATTCATATGAGCCAATATTTCCAAAAGCTGTTCCACCCCATGAACAGAAAACAATAGTGCGGTCTGGTCTCCACCCTTTCTTGACTCGTAACATCAAGGCCCGAATAAAACCTGTGATGATGGCAGTGCTGCTGGCCCATTCTTGTCCATTACAACTGTATGCGGTATGATGATGGCTGCCAACTATGATATAACGGTCTGGAGATGTCGAGCCTTTTTTTGTTTGTTTGTTTTTGTTTTTGCGGTACGTGGCCCTCTCACTGTTGTGGCCTCTCCCGTTGCGGAGCACAGGCCTCCAGACGCGCAGGCTCAGCGGCCATGGCTCACGAGCCCAGCCGCTCCGCGGCACGTGGGATCTTCCTGGACTGGGGCACGAACCCGCGTCCCCTGCATCGGCAGGCGGACTCTCAACCACGGCGCCACCAGGGAAGCCCCGAGCCTTTTAAATATCCAACAACATTAGTAACTGTTTCAAATTTTGTGACTGTCTAAATCTGCATGCTGACAATTCTTTCCTCATTATTTGGAAGTTCTAGAGGGCTACAGGCACTGTGTGTGATTCTATCTTTCAGCGAAGAGATGAGTTTTGCAACGAGAGATGCTGAGATGGGGTGCACTAGTAGAGAGGTGAGGTTTGATCGGTTTTGTCTAAAGCTTCCATCTGCTAGTGTTGGAGGGTCTCCCGCAGAGGCAGGGGGGTGGCTGTGGCTCACCGTGGGGACAAGGACACTGGCAGCAGAAGTTTGGGGAAGTACTCCTTGGCGTGAGCCCTCCCAGAGTCCACAATTAGCCCCACCAAAGAGCCAGGTAGGCTCCCGTGCTCTGTCCTCAGCTTTTATCCTTAAAAGAAACCTTAAAAGATCTTAAACTGTAGTGTGAAATTTATACTAATCATTAAAAAACTGTGCTGAGAACTTAAGCACTAAGCTAGGTGTCTAGAGTTATCTATGGCATTTATTTCTTTGGCGGCCTTTTAAAATGGGACTGGAAAAAATGGTACTGATTCTTGTCTGTCTGGGATGATTTAGGTTGAGTCCTATTTATGGCATAACATCTCAGGGGCCCCCTTCTAGTTTCAGAATTGTTTGTTGAATTTAATTTAATTGTCATTCTCACACTAAACTGAAGGGGGATAATCATACCCTTTAGTCATAATTTCTCAAGCTCCTCTGGTTTCCAAGTTGAACATGAACTAATATATATAATTCTGTAATTTAGAGAATAACAAAGGTATACGGTATGACAGAAAAGCATACGTTTATGTCTCCTTTTTATGTTCACAGAACTTATCCTCTCTATATATCACAAATACTGGGAGAATTGTTTTATTCTATTTGTCCCTTGTGTCCATCCACCTGCTCCCTCTTCCATGCCATATAAACCCAGAATCATGGATACAAACACACACAGACAGTGGTAAACTTCTTGAGGGAAGGGGCTACCTAATGTGCCCAAATAAGTGTTCAATAAATATTCTTTAATTAAATTGCATTGAGTTTGTGGGGAAAAAAATAAAAAGAGAAGTCAATTGAGAAGGGAAAGCGAAAAAGATACCCTTTTAAGCTTCAAATTGTGACTAATGCTTTATGTATCACCCCCAAATGTGATTTAATTTGCTCTAGTAGGGTAGGAGGAAGTGGTCCCTCTCGAAATTGTGGTGATGTTTAGGTATCTGAAGACTTTACATGCTCAAGGGGAAAGCTGTCCACCCCCAGCCCAGGCTGCTCATTTGTATGAGGTGGCCGTGTCCAAGGACAGCGGACCCTTGAACTTCAGGGCTCACTAATCAGTGCATCAATATGGCTTGGATAAAAACATCAGAATAAGAAAAAACACCAATTAATCAAATTAGGAGATAACTGCAAAGCTTTTCAGTCTTTGTTCTCCTTTCTTTAAAAGGCACGGCTGCACTGCCCACCCACTCTCCCTTTGGGTAAGCATTTGTTCACTTCACTCAGCTTATGGCCCTAATGGTTTTAAGTGCCACTAATGCTTTTGAGAACTCTGTGGAGTCCATCGATGAACCCGTTTGAAAATGGTTAGGTCTCTGTATACGCTTTGAAAAGTATGTGTTTCTAGCATCTGAATAGCCATGTAATATTTAAAACCTCCAGCAGAAAGCTTAACTATATGTTCTTAGCATCTTCTTTAAGTATCTTTTTCTATAAAAGAGCGTACAGTGCTTTAACAGCTCCATTTGAGTCTTTTCCCCAGCATTATCATCTAAAAGTATTTTTTCAAAGATTTTCCTCAGAAATATAATTTCAAGCCAAACTAAATGTTTCTGTACTCTACATTAATATCTGTTTTTAAATTATTCTTCATCTTGCTTATATTTTTCTAGCATGTATTATGATATACTAAGGCAGAGGCCCTTAAAATAGTCTTACAATTTCTGTGCTATTTAAGACTCTTTAGTACTTGGCCCTTATCATCTGTCTTATCTTTGCCCTTATGTATTTTGTTAGGGGGTGGCTTAGGTATAAAGGGTATTCTCCTCAGTTCATAGCTTTCTATCATCACTGGACTCACTTTCTTTATCCTTTTATATTTCCATTTCATACTCCTATACCATCCTCCCATAAGCAGCTCTTCTAATGTATTTGATGTGTATCCTCTGTTTATGCTCTTATAAAATCTGTACTGCTGTTTGCTGTGCACATATGGTATTTTCTTACTTTTTTTTTTTTTTGCGGTACGCGGGCCTCTCACTGTTGTGGCCTCTCCTGTTGCGGAGCACAGGCTCCGGACGCGCAGGCTCAGCAGCCATGGCTCACGGGCCCAGCTGCTCCGTGGCATGTGGGATCTTCCCGGACCGGGGCACGAACCCGTGTCCCCTGCATCAGCAGGCAGACTCTCAACCACTGCGCCACCAGGGAAGCCCTTACTTTTCTTAACTTAACACTATACTTTAAGACCTCTCCCTGCTCCTGGATACCTCTAGTGTGTTGCTCCTAACTGCCATAGAGTATTTATAATGTGCATGCACTACATGTTGCCTACCTACTCCCCAGTGATGCGAGGCCGGTTCCCTCCACTCCTCCCATTACCTCCTTGTATCTGTCCTGCACATATGGTTCTGTAGGAGAATATGTTTGGGCTACATACTCAGGAGAGGGCATGCTAGACCATGGGGATATCTAGGCGGCTTTCCAGATGGCTACACCAGTTGACACTCTCATCAGCAGTGCATGGGGATTCCTACACCCTTACCTCCTTGCTAACGTTTGCCATTCTCTAGATTTCAATTTTTTGCCAGTCTAATGGATAGAAAGTGACAATATTTTTGTCTTAATTTTCATGTCATTGTTACTAATGGATTTGAGCATCTCTTTAGATGCTTGTAGGTCTTTAGGTTTCCTCTTTGTAAATTCTTCTATAATTTGACTATCTTTACCTTGGATTCCTGTCTTTATCCAATTAACTAGAATTTCTTAGATATTCTAGAAACTAATTCCTTATCAGTTTTACGCACTGTCAATATCTTCTTTCAAAGGCTCCTACATTTTTTCAATGGAGTCCTTTGTTGAAAGAAATCTTTACTTTTTTTTTTTTTTTTTTTTGCTGTACGCGGGCCTCTCACCGCTGCGGCCTCTCCCGTTGCGGAGCACAGGCTCCGGATGCGCAGGCCCAGCGGCCATGGCCCACGGGCCCAGTCGCTCCGCAGCATGTGGGATCCTCCCAGACCGGGGCACGAACCTGCGTCCCCTGAATCGGCAGGCGGACTCTCAACCACTGCGCCACCAGGGAAGCCCAGAAATCTTTACTTTTAATGTAATTCAAGTCATGAAGTTTTTGGCCTTATAATTTATGGTGGAAGTTTTTTATGGAAAAACTTATGGAAATTTTTTATGGAAAAACTTATTAAAATTTGTGGAAAGAAGCCTTTCCCTGCTCCTAGCTCACAAAGATGTTTTTCTAATAGAAAAGATATTTCCTATTAACTCTATAATTTTACCCTGTATGTTTAGACCTTTAATCCACCTGGAGCCCACCTTTGTATGGGGTGTTAATTTTATGTTTCTCTATACAGTGAGCCAGTTTCTCAACCCTCATTTGCCGAACAATCTGTCCTTTTGCCTCTGAATTTTAGTGTTACTTCTACTATAAGTTAAGTTTATGTGCACATGCATTTGTCTCAGGTTGTCTTAGGTTGGGTTCCCCCAGAAACAGACCTTGAGATAAGGATGTGGATATGAGTAGATCATTTGGAAGTTAACCCAAAAAGCACTGGTAGAAGAGTGGAGAAGTAAAACAGGGAAGGGAAGGAATCCAATCAAGGGTATGTTATCAAGCAGGTTACCGCCATTGTAACTGGGATCAATCTGCCTGGGGTACTCTGAGACACAATGCAGAATACATCTCAGAGTTATCCCACCTGAGGGGAGAGGCAGCTAAAGTATTCATCCACCAACTCTCTTGGGTCACCAACTGATGGCTATTCCTGTGGTGGGGGCATTTGGTCCCAGGCACTTCTGGTCTGTCCTGAGCATAGGCCAAACAGGCAGAGTCACAGGTGCTCGCAATTAGAAACAGTAAGTTTTGAGTGTGCTAGAATGGTGAATGACAAAGGGATATGACAGGACACTGACAGTGTCTGCTAAACTCTCCAAGCTCTAGTCTCAGTTCCACTGGTTCATTCATCTATTCTTACGCCCTCACCATACCTTTTTTATTAGTACAATTTCTTAGTATATCTTGAAATCTGGTAGGGCAAGTTCTGGCTCTTAGCTCTTTATATTTAAAATTTCCTTAGCCATTTGTAGACCTTTATTTTTCCACATCAATTTTAGGTTAAATGTATAAACTTTCCAAAAAGAAGTTAAGTGGAATTCTGATTGGGTTGCATTGATTTTATGGGGTTTACATTGACTCATTTAGGTAGAATTGATATTTTTATTACATTAAATTAATTGTTCCCTCCAAAAGCAAAGAACGTCTCTCCATATATTCACATTATCTTCTAACTCCTTTATTAAAATTTAATTTTTTCTCCATAAGCCATTGTGTATTTTTGGTTAATTCCTAGATACTTATAGTTTTTGTTGCCATTGTGAATGATGTAATATTTTCATGTTACTTTTTCCTAGTGAAAAGAAATGTTATTGATTCTTGTATATTGGTATTATATCCCAAACTCTTCTGAATTCTCATCTTAGCTCTAATAGTTTAAGAGCGAGCAATGTATTAATGTAATTCATCATGATTATAGATTAAAGGAGAAAAGGCATATTGCTTATCTCAATATTGGTGCAGATAAAATATTTGATTAAGTTCACATTTTATTTAGGATTAACGAAACTCTTAGGAAGATAGGAGAAGAATAGAAGTTCCTTAACTAGGTAAAGGTTATATAACAAAATTCTAGAGCAAATTTATACCCTATGGAGAAGCTTTAGTTACATTTATTTGTATAACATAGTACTGGAGGCCTTTGGCCAATGATTAGAAGGAAAGAAGAAATTGTTTCTTCAGTGCTTATTGTATTACTATAGCACCTTTTTGGCATCAGATGTTTTTCTAGGAATTTATTCATTTCATCTAAGTTTTCAAAATTATTACCATATAACTGTCCATAATGCTTTGGCAGGGGTAATAGCTTATTGAAATATAATTCAGATTCTGTACAATTCGCCCATTTAGAGTGTACAATTCACTAGTTTTTTTTTTAAGCTTTTATCCCATTTATCTAGAAAGAAAATAACAGCTTGATATAATAGCCTTCTAGAGAATATATATGTACACACAGAAATTAGGCTTGTGGGTCAGGATAAATGTCTGAATTTAACCCTGATGGTAGCAAGAATTAGCTTGCCTCAGATGAAGGCTATAACTCAACTAGTTAGAGCAGAGAATACCTTAAGGTAGTAGAACAGCTGCCGCTTCCCAGCGCCCTTCTTTTCTCTCCCTGAGATATGCCCTAAATCTGTGGGTTTATGGGACTAACGCAGGATGGGAGTCCCATCAGATTAGAGGGGCACTGAGTCTCCTCAATCTGTTTTTTTCTTTATCAGTTTAGAGGGTGATGTCATTGATAGGTAAAGCAGTAAATCTATACTCTAACTACCTTGTTACTGGACCTAAAGTTCATGTTTTGAATACAGACCTTCAAACTGAACCACAGAATATATGAACTCTCTGGTTCAGAGCTACAAATAACAAGGGGTCTTTCCATAGGGCCTTTACAGCCACAGACTTTTTAAATTACAAGTCATGACCCACCATGGTCCATCCCTTAGTTGATAACTTTTGTCTAGACCAGTATGATGACTCCAGACCAACATGACACAATTCACTAGTTTTTAGTGTTATTTACTGAGTTGTGCAAACTTTGCCAGTCAATTGTCCATAATACTTATTTAAAACATTTAAAAATTTTTTTGTTTTTTATTAATTTTTATTGGAGTATGGTTGCTTTACAACCATATGGTATGTAAACCATATGGTTGCTTGTGTTAGCCTCCACTGCACAACAAAATGAATCAGCCATACACATACAGATATCCCCTCTCTTTTGGACTTCCCTCCCATTTAGGTTACCACAGTGCATTAGGTAGAGTTCCCTGTGCTATTACAGTATGTTCCCATCAGATGTGTATTTTATACATAGTATCAATAATGTATATGTGTCAATCCCAGTCTCCCAATTCCTCCCACACCACCACTTTCCCCCTTGGTATGGACGGATAAAGAAGATGTGGTACATGTATACAATGGAATACTACTCAGCCATAAAAAGGAATGAAATTGGGTCATTTGTAGAGACACGGATGGACCTATAAAGTGTCATACAGAGTGAAGGAAGTCAGAAGAAGAAAAGCAAATATCGTATAAAACATTTTTTAAATCTCTCTTTTTCTTGGTGATCTACCCTTTTTCAGTGTATGTCTTTTTTTATCTTTATCTTCTCCTCTGCCTTTTTAAGTCAGTACTGCCAGTACTTATTAACATTTTGAAAGAACAAACATATGATTTTGTTAATATTGTTGAGTTTTTCTCTCCTCTCTCTTTTTAATATTTATTTCTGCCCATATTTTTATCATTTACTTCATTCCTGTTTCTTTGAATTTTCTCTGTTGTTCTTTTCTCCCACATTTTTCAGTTGAATGCTACGCATATTTGTTTTTAAATTTTCTTTTTTCCTGATAAATATATATGAAGTTAAAATTCCTTTCTAGTTACTGTTTTAGTTGTAGCATACAAATTTTGACTCATAATATTTTTAATGTCATTCTTTTTCAGTCTAGGGCTATTTACCGAAATTCCACTTATTTTCCTAACAGATGGGATATTTAAGTTATACTTTTGTTAATAGTTTCTAACTTTATTGCATTATGATTGCAAAACATTTAAAATGGATCCTAAGTGATGAAAACTTTCTTTGTCTTCTAAGACATGGTCTGTTTTTTTAAAATGCCCCAATTATTCTCAAAAAGAATGTTCATACTGTTTAGTACAGGTTTTTAAAAATATTTCTAGTAGTTCAAATTCAAATTTATTAATTGTATTGTTGGGTCTTTGACATATCTACTTGTGTGCTATTTGCTTTAACTATCAGTTTTGAGAGAGGAATATTAAAATATCCAACTACAAATGTTCATTTATCTATTTTCCCCTGAATTTCTATCAACTGTTAAATAAATTTTGAGATTGTTCTGTTAATATATATTAATGATGGCTGTACCTTTTTGCTCTGTTGTTCTTTTATCAGCGTATAAGATCCTGCTTTGTCTGTTAAAATGGTTTGTGCATTCGAATTCTATTTTATCAGATATTAAGACTGCTACTACAATTTTCTTGCAGTTTATATTTGCTTGGTATGTCATTTTCCATTCTTAGCCATTTTTTGTTTTCTGCTTTCAGTGTGACTCTTACAGAGATCATATTGCTAAATCTGTTTTTAAAATCCAGCCTGAGAATCTCTTTTAAGGGGTGTAGTTTAGCACATTCATATTTATTATAATTACTCTATTATTAGGACATATTTCTGCCACCTTAATTTACCACTTACTGTATTTTTGGTTTCTTCTTCATCTTTCCTTCTTTCACTTGATAAAGAGAATAATTCTGAATTCAGAATGTCAGTAAAATCACAGTTGTCCCAAAGCTCAATTACATTATTTCACTTCACCATGATAATTTTAAAAAGGGTAAAGTTTCCACTAGTTTGCGTAAGGATAATTCTTTACCTCATTCCACAATTGTAATTCTTGTTCCAGCTGAAATCCTTGAGGCAATATTGGAGCACCTAAAAATAAAGTTTTGGATGATAAAGTTTTGATTTACTTTTGGATGATATTTCTCATTTTTCACTGTACATCACTACCCTCCTATTTCAACTAGATATTTCAACATCTGACTTAGTATAAAGAGACATAATTATTAAATAAACCTTAAAACATTACAAAGACATTACTCTCAAGGGTGAATTTCTTATATGTCTACACAAAAACTTGTACATGAATGCACATAGCAGCATTATTCATAATAAGCTCAGAGCAGAAACAATGCAGATGTCCATCACCTGGTAAAGAGATAAACAAAATGTAGTACATCCACACAATAGAAAATTGTTGGCAATAAAAAGGAATGAACTACTGATATATGCTTCAACAGAGATGAATCTCAAACATATCATGCTAAATCAAATAAGCCAGATGCAAAGGATCAAATACTGTATGAATCCATTCATATGGAATGTCCAGAGAAGGCAAACCTATAGTGATAGAAAGACTAGTGGTTGCTTGGGGCTGATGGTAGGAATGCGGATTGACTGCAAATGGACATAACAGATATTTGGGGGGTGATGGAAAATTGTGATAGCTGCACAACTTTTTTTTTTTTTTTTTTTTGGTGGAGATGAAACAATACCTTATTTGTTAAGGAGGAGTAAAAGTACAAAAAGGCTTATACGACAGAACATAAAAAAGTGAGAAATCCATTGTACTTAATTCAGAACACTTGAATAATCATCTATGCCACTATGTATGAATAATGCAGGGGCAGAAATTTATTACAGACACATATACTTTGGTTTGGATTTAGTGCTGGACCTTGTTTGACTTAAATCTTGTAAAGAATGATATTCAACTAACTGAAATAACATTTTTCAAGTAAGACAATGCCTCCAGGGTATTGCCAGTGTGATCCTGAAACAGAATTAGGATGATGAAGAATCAGATAAAATTTATGCAAATGGTATGATGTTGTAGCACGTTAACTATGATGAGTGAGGATCTTTTTTTCTTCTGCTTTTTTTCTTCCCAGTTTTATGAAGATGTAATTGACGTACAGCACTGAATAAGTTTAAGGTATACAGCATAATGATTTGACTTACAGATATTGTGAAATGATTATCACAATAAATTTAGTTAATTACCATCACCTCATATAGATACCAAAAAAAAAAAACAAACGTTTTTTTCCTTGTGATAAGAACTCTCAGAATACACTGTCTTAACTTTCAAATATACCACAGAGCAGTGTTCACTACAGTCATCATGTTGTATGTTACAACCCTAGTGCTTACTCATCTTATAACTGGAAGTTTGTACCTTTTGATCACCTTCATCCAAACTTATCTTACCATAAATCACAAATTAATTTAAGTTAAAAGACAAATGAAAACTTCCAAAATGTATGAAACATATTTAATAAAATGTGATGGTAAATATCCTTATAATATAGAACTCTTTCAAATCAATACAGAAAAGAAAATATTAATAGGCAAATGACTGCCCAACTCCTTAAGTCTACTTAAAAATCACTGAGTTGCAACATAATAAAGGCCATGTATGACAAACCCACAGCCAACATCATTCTCAATGGTGAAAAACTAAAACCATTTCCACTAGGATCAGGAATAAGACAAGGTTGCCCACTCTCACCACTGTTATTCAACATAGGTTTGGAAGTTTTAGCCACAGCAATCAGAGAAGAAAAAGAAATAAAAGGAATCCAAATCAGAAAAGAAGTAAAGCTGTCACTGTTTGCAGATGACATAGTACTATACATAGAGAATCCTAAAGATGCTACCAGAAAACTACTAGAGCTAATCAATGAATTTGGTAAAGTAGCAGGATACAAATTAAGGCACAGAAATCTCTTGCATTCCTATACACTAATGATGAAAAATCTGAAAGAGAAATTAAGGAAACACTCCTATTTACCACTGCAACAAAAAGAATAAAATACCTAGGCTAAGGAGACAAAAGACCTGTATGCAGAACACTATAAGACACTGATGAAAGAAATTAAAGATGATACCAACAGATGGAGAGATATACCATGTTCTTGGATTGGAAGAATCAACATTGTGAAAATGACTCTACTACCCAAAGCAATCTACAGATTCAATGCAATCTCTATGAAACTACCACTGGCATTTTTCACAGAACTAGAACAAAAAATTTCACAATTTGTATGGACACACAAAAGACCCCGAATAGCCAAAGCAATCTTGAGAAACAAAAACGAGCTGGAGGAATCAGGCTCCCTGACTTCAGACTATACTACAAAGCTACAGTAATCAAGACAGTATGATACTGGCACAAAAATAGAAATATAGATTAATGGAATAGGCTAGAAAGCCCAGAGATAAACCCATGCACCTATGGTCACCTTATCTTTGATAAAGGAGGCAAGAACATACAATGGAGAAAAGACAGTCTCTTCAATAAGTGGTGCTGGGAAACCTGGACAGCTACATGTAAAAGAATGAAATTAGAACACTCCCTAACACTATACACAGAAATAAAAATGGATTAAAGACCTAAATGTAAGGCCAGACACTATCAAACTCTTAGAGGAAAACATAGGCAGAACACTCTTTGACATAAATCACAGCAAGATCTTTTTTGATCTACCTGCTAGAGTAATGGAAATAAAAACAAAAATAAACAAATGGCACCTAATGAAACTTAAAAGCTTTTGCACAGCAAAGGAAACCATAAACAAGACGAAAAGACAACGCTAAGCATGGGAGAAAATATTTGCAAAGGAATCAACGGGCAAAAGATTAATCTCCAAAATATATAAACAGCTCATGCAGCTCAATATTAAAAAAAAAAACAACCCAATCCAAAAATGGGCAGAAGACCTAAATAGACATTTCTCCAAAGAAGACATACAGATGGCCAAGAAGCACATGAAAAGCTGCTCAACATCACTAATTATTAGAGAAATGCAAATCAAAACTACAATGAGGTATCACCTCACACCAGTTAGAATGGGCTTCATCAGAAAATCTACAAACAACAAATGATGGAGAGGGTGTGGAGAAAAGGGAACCCTCTTGCACTGCTGGTGGGAATGTAAACTGATACAGCCACTATGGAGAACAGTATGGAGGTTCCTTAAAAAACTAAAAAGAGAATTACCATATGACCCAGCAATCCTACTACTGGGCATATACCCAGAGAAAACTGTAATTCAAAAAGACACATGCACCCCAATGTTCATTGCAGCACTATTTACAATAGCCAGGTCATGGAAGCAACCTAAATGCCCATCGACAGACGAATGGATAAAGATGAGGTGGTACATATATACAATGGACTATTACTCAGCCATAAAAAGGAACGAAATTGGGTCATTTGTTGAGATGTGGATGGATCTAGAGACTGTCATACAGAGTGAAGTAAGCCAGAAAGAGAAAAACAAATATCATATATTAACACATATATGTGGAACGTAGAAAATGGTACAGATGAACTGGTTTTCAAGGCAGAAATAGAGACACAGATGCAGAGAACAAACGTATGGACACCAAGCGGGGAAAGCAGCTGGGGGTGTGGTGGTGGTGGTGGGATGAATTGGGCGATTGGGATTGACATGTATACACTGATGTGTATAAAATTGATAACTAATAAGAACCTGCTGTATAAAAAAAGAGAAAACCCGTTTATTAGGTTTATAGACATGTGTGCAATTAAAAAAAACAAACACTACTGTTACCTGGAAAAAAAAAATTGACCAACTCAATGAAACCTTGTGAATACAGTGTTAAAAAGTATAACTATGGGGCTCCCTGGTGGCGCAGTGGTTGAGAGTCCGCCTGCCGATGCAGGGGACACGGGTTCGTGCCCCAGTCCGGGAAGATCCCACATGCCACGGACCGGCTGGGCCCGTGAGCCATGGCCGCTGAGCCTGCGTGTCTGGAGCCTGTGCTCTGCAACGGGAGAGGCTACAACAGTGGGAGGCCCGCGTACCGCAAAAAAAAAAAAAAAAAAGTATAACTATGAATCATAAAATTTTTTTTTTTTTTTTTGAATCATAAAATTTAAATTTAGTATGAAAAGAATGGAAAATTATATTGAAGCTATGTGGAACTATGTTTATAGACAACAGGAAGAGAAAATAAAAATGTAAATATTGCTTGATAGGATAATGAGATTAGAGGTGGTCTTAAATTTTTCATTGTTATGCTAATATAATACCTTTATAAAAACTAAAAATCGTCAAACAACACATTTTTAAAAAATTGTGGTAAAATATACAAAACAAAATTTATCATTTTAACCATTTTAAAGTGGACAGTTCAGTGATATTAAGTCAACAAATTTTTAAAACTTTCAGATGGCACCTGAATAAAAGATGTGTTGTCCATTGGTGATTTTAACCTATCTGGAATAGAACTAAAGTCACCACAAAACTTTTTCTGGGAAATTGGCAGATCATAAACATAAAAAATTTATTTTGCTTTATATTAAACCTTATCGTTTTACTGCTTCAAAATTCAAATTTACTCACAAGAAAGAGTCAGTTTCATATTAGATTTGGTTTCACAAATGCTGCTCCTGCTATTCATTCTTATCACCAGAAAAAAAAAGACTATTTGTGACTAATGATAATATGCTCCAGAAAATAAAGAGTTAAGGTCTCTTAGAAACAATACAAATGCTATCAGTAGAAGTAAATTATAGCAAATTTATATATTCAGGAGAATGTGAAACTTATACCACTGATTGTTAAAGGGTTTTAAAAGCTTTTTATTACATTTGGTAACAAAATTATAGGCTTAGTTGTAAAATCCAGGGTTAACTAACATTGGGAAAATTAACTATACATTACAGTAAACATTTAGAAAATGTTTTTCTAAAATGTTCAATCTAGGTCAATAAAATTGTCTGTAGAAGTAAAAATAATAATAAAATAAAATAAAATAAAATGTATCATGTCCTTTAACTTTCATACCAACCTTTTAAGTTAGCTATTCTACTTATTCCCATTTTAAGATGAGGAAATTGAAGGAAGGAAAGATTAAGTAATTTGTCTCAGGTCACCAAAATATATACATGGCAGAAGCAGATTTCAAACCAGACTCCAAATCCTGACAGATTTTTTTTTCTAATTCTACCACTTTTCAGATGTCTTGCCTTGAGTGCACAAACATTTGTGCTAGTATTTAATCTATGTTCTAATAATAGTAATAGTATTTCGCCACATTTTCTGTACCCAGCATTAGAAGTAACTTACAGGGGTCATGTAGTCCATAGTAGAGAGGTGATCTGTTTGAATCCCCTTTCATGGGACAGCTATGCAAGGTGGACAAATGAACTTATACACTTCTCAATTAAATATTTCCCATCCTAGCACAAATGTATATCCCCAAGTCACTGTTGTCTGGTGGATATTACTCTGAGCTGATTCTGTTTTCAGGAGGGGATAAAGCTGTGCTTCTCAAATTTTCCTGCAAAACACCTGGTGATCTTACTTAAATGACCTTCTGATTCAGTCATTCGGGGACAGGCCCAAGAGTCTGCATTTCTAGCAAGCTTCCCGGTGATACTGATGCTGCTGGTCCATGAATAACTGTGAATAGCCAGGGGGAGTGAGCACCGCATTGTAGAAAGAAACAGAGGATGCCTCTTATTTGACAGAACTAGGGAGCTCAAATAAACATTTTAGGGGTAACCTTTTTAACAAGTCTGAATATTTCCAAAAGGGGTATATGAATGTTGTCATGAAAAAAAATCTAAAATCCATAGGCCCATTCCTTACAGCTTGGATGCATTACTCATCTGTTTTTACTAAGAGTGCACAGCTTTGAAAAATAGGAAGGTAAAAGAAAGAGGAATGGAGGGAGAGAGCAGTATTTGATTGAAGAGAACCAGAGTCAAGTATGATGCAGGGAAATGCACAAAGAATTCCACGTGTTGGATTCAGTCTTCACCTGCCTGTACTTCTGATTTCTCCACTCAAGATACCATGGTTAATCTCTGTTTGACAGGTCATTCCTGTTTAAAGAATACAGTTTCCTATTATTTCTTCTCCTGACCAACCCCCATCCTCCAGTAAAAGTGGAAGCTCCCCCTCCCTACTGCCTTACCAAGAGCATGGAGAGTTTGCCTCCTTCCATGTCCCCAAGCTTGCATGGGCCACACCAAAATTGCCATTATGTATAACCTAGTCCCAAGCACTTATATAATCGAAAGGGGGTACTTTGGGGCTCTTACATGAAACACAGTCTCAGGGTAAAAAGGTTAGAGAAGCCAAAATTTCAAAATGTTTATCTATAATTTATAGAAAACCATTAACATCCTATGACTGAATCCAAACATAAGGGAAAAAATTTCCCCCTTTGTCTATTTGTTAACTGAAGTTGATGTGATTTACCTCTCAAGATACCCCAGATGTGGGCTTTATACTAATCAAATAGCCGTACTAGATACTTTCGCAAGTATTGTCAGGGACGGTGCCGCTGTCATCTACAGCCTAAAAACTGCACTGTTTTTGATCAATCAGTTTCAAGTTAAGTGAAATCTTTAGTCTTATACTGTACAATCTAACTAATGCAAATAATATGGATAGACAACTTGTGATCTGTAAATATACCATGTGTAAGAGAAAGAAAAACAGACTTGATTATTCTAAAAGTGGTATCAATTTTCTTTTCTCATTGCTAGTACTTAACTAGTGTAGTGTTTGGAAGTCAGAAACTGTTACTGAATTTTAAGAATTTTAATTTTAATTAAAATTTTAATTAAATTTTAAATTTAATTTTAAGAATTATTCCATGAATAAGGGCCTGAGTAGGAAAAGACACTTCTTAATTTAGTCTTGGGCACTTGATCACTTATTGTCAGAGGCCACATGAAGTGACAGTTTGTTGCAGATATACAAATGTGCCCCTCTTTCAGGAAATGTCCTTCTATATTTTAATGTTCTCTGAATAGTAAACCATTTCCAGCCACCGAATCTGTGGCTGGTCCTTTATCTTCCCATTGCTATTTTATGCTCTGCTAACTCATTTTTGCCAAGGACGTTGCACTTATTGACATGATTTTTTTTCCTCTGGCATTGTGGCATTTGCTTTGTTGTTTTTCAATACATCCACTTGCGTGTTGTATAATGATTAATCTTGGTAGATTATCTCCCAGTTTTGCTTATGTATGTCATGCTTCCCCTCCAGTGCTATCTTTAGGGTCTCAGGACTAGGGCAGATCAGACTAGGAAAAATTCACCCTCTTCCCTCCCCATCACATTTTTAGAGAGATAAAATTAAGTTTTTGGTATCAAGAGCAGATCTGAAGGGGAAAGAAGACAGAAAAGGGTAGTCTATGGGGTCTCTGTGTAGGGAAAGAGGTATCTCATCCCTTTGCTTGAGAAATATTGGGGATATTTATGAAATGATTGGTCAACCACCAGATACGCTCTTTTGAAAATAAAACCCAAGACTTGCCTTTTTAAGAAATCAGCTGCTGCTTTCTATAGTTTCTGTTCAATCACCAGAAGACTGAAAATTCCCCTGCCTCCCCACCAAAAAGAAGTTACCTCCCACTGATGCAAAAATCACTGCAAGCATATAGTACGTAACATCATGGAAAGTACATTTGCTTTACAGAGGAAAAAAATTAAACTATGATTATCTGCTTCCTTAATAAGGTAAATAAAAATTACCAAACTAATTTTACCAATAAAAGATTAATATTACTTTGCATAAGTCATGCTGTAGCACTGCTGAATATGTGATGGAGAAAGTTTAGGTCTCCTAGCTTCTGACTGCTTAGATTTCATAGCCAAATTACCTTGCTTTTCAAGCACAGGTGTTCCCACCTCCCTACATCTCCAGTTCCTTAAGGAAAGGGGGAAAACAATGACAGAAAAAAAAAAATTAGGAAAAGAATAATAGTTTCAGTTCCCCCACCTCCACCTGAAGGCTGGGGTATGTGCTAAGAAAGGTCCCTACAGTTATGGTTTCAAGTCCCTAACATTCTGAGCAATGATGAAACAGTCAGCCCTCCTTTATCCTACTGACAGGAAGGAGAGCAGAGGGAAACTAAGAGGACCTGCTGAGAAGCTAGAAAATTCATGATCTTAGTAGGTCAGTGGCTGGCACTGGAGGGGCCCTGGCTCAGAGCTGGGAGATGAGGGATGGTCCCCTCGAGGTACCTGGAAAGGTAACCTTAAGGGAACAGGGAAGTGATCTCTCCACTGGAACAAGTTGCATCTGCTCTACACTGTCTCCCAAGCTTCAGACCCCCCCTCCTGACCTTGCTTTTGCTTTTCCCACATCTTTCCTCTAAGCAAAGCTCAGGAAGTCCCTACTGTTATCAAACCACAACTGCCTTCACTGGCTTTAGTCTGTAGCACTGACTGAAAGCCCGGCTTGCACATTTGCTTCTCCAACTCCGCATTGTAAGAAGGTCTCTATTCCTTTTCCTGATCTGGTCCCTGAAAACCTATGAGGCACAGAGCTGACTCTTTCCCCATCTATCCGGCCAGAACGGGGCATGTTATTGCTCGGGATTATCTGAACAGACAGGAGCTCATTCACCAAGGAAGTTGAGCACTTTGCAAGTTGACCTCGCATCAGCAGGGGAAGTATCAAACCTACTCTAGTTTTGCTTCACTGTCAATCCCTCCAGTGATTGCAGTCAAAGGAAGAGCATTTTCATTTTCACTGTTTTAACTCCCATTACCCGAGGGAGCCCTACAAGTTTCCACCGACCTCAGGCTGCCCGGCCTGGGGATTTAGGCCAGGCCCAGTTCCGCGCTCGAGCCCGGACACTGGCACCTGCGCCGCTGGCTGCCCTGGGGCGCCGACCCGCTCCTGTGATTAAGAGCGAGAACCTGGAGAGCCCTGCGGCACGAGGGGGTGGCAAATCTTAGAAGCCAAGGAAAGAGGCAAGAAAGGGAGGGAAGAGAGCGCGCGGCGATCACAGCGGGGAGGAGCGGCGCGGGACCAGGCGGTGGCGCGGGTGCCCTGGGAGGCACGGGGTCCGCTTACCTCCGCAGGTGTCCGCGCAACAAGACAGCAGTAGTAGCAGGAGGAGCGGGGACGCAGCGGCCACCTGACCGGGGGGCGGCCCGGGGCGGCGGCTCGCGGCTCGCAGCATCCCGGGACCCTGCACGGCACCGGCCCGCGCTCCAAGCGATGCTCTGGCTGAGCCTCTGCGTCCCTGGCGCGCTGTTCGCCCAGTTCGGCCGCCAGACCGACCCACCCGCGCTCTGCCAACTTTTAAATCTCGCGGACACGTGGGCTGAGGCGGCGAGGTCCCCGCGCGCGTCACCTCCCCGCCCCCGGCCTCCCTCGCGTCACTCCCAACCCGCTGCAGGCTCCCGCGCACCCTTCACAAGTTTCTGACTCAGAGTACCACTCATTTTCGTCGCCCCCGCCCTAGGGTCTCTGGGATAGTGGAGAATGGAATTAAAACGAGGCGAGTCTCTTCCCTTCTTTGGAAGCAATGAATGGGAGCTGGAGGGAAATGGCAAGCCAGGCAGCCCGAAGAGGCTGGGATGCCGGTTTTTACGCTGGACGGTGGCGATGCTCTGCCTGGGACACCCCTTATGCACCTTACCCGGGAAGCCTTCTCTGCCCCTCCCTCCTGTCCTAGCGCTCCAGTCACCACCTCGGTGCAAGCACCTCTGTTCTGTCCCCTTGCTCATCCTCAGCTCCTGGCCCAACGCCCAGGGCATGTTAGAGCAACACAGGTTCATGGTGGTGGTGTTCCCCAAATTCCTACCTGGTCTGAGACCTTTTAGGGAAAAGCAGTTGTCTGTTAAAGATGGTTAAGAAGAAAGGGCTGCTGAGGCTTGACCACACCACATTTCTAACAGTTCTAGAAGGTCTCTGGCTGTCCTGTGGAATTCCAGTCCTAAGGTAACTCCCTTTCGTATGCATTTCTCCTGCTGTCACTCCCTAGCTGTTGCATTCTGATTTCCAGAGTGACCTGACTTCTGCTATCCCTCTCCATACTTTCCTTCTTAAGCGGAAACATCCACGAAGCAGCCTCCTCCAGGGCACCAGCTGATACAGTTTTAATTTCCTTCTCCAGAAAGATGGAAGACTGATCTTGTTTGACCTCCTTTTGAAAGGAACGCTGAGGAAAGGGTAGAAAAGGAAGTACATTAACATTTCTTAAGGGACATCTTTATGTCAGGCACTTTCCCGTGCTATTTCATTTAAAATGCACAGCACCTCTGGGATATGAAAGTATTATGATTCTCATTTGATGATGCTTAGAGATATTAAACAATCTAAGGGTATCAGCATGTGAGGGAGCCGCTGGCCATTCTCCTCTCTGAAGGTGCTTCTCCTCTACATCAGGGATTTTAATGTATCAGAACATGCACTGTGCAACCCACCATATGCAAGACATGTCCTTAAGAATACAACATTTAGTAATCTTCCTAAAGGAAATCACAATTTAATAAAGGACCCCAAACCCACACTCAAATAGCTGTATTACAAGGCCCATTGGGATGGTGCTCTGGCAGAAATACAGAGAGGCAAGAGAATAACCCTGATAGATAAAGTGAAAAAAAGAATGCCTACCACTTTAAAGTTCCTTGTACCCATGAAGCATGGGAACAAGGCCAGATTATAGAGTCTGGTCCAGGTTCAAAGATGGATGAGAATAGATTTGAGTCAAGACTGTGTGTACCTTGATTTATCCCCAAAGTAGTAAAAAAGTAGTGCAAAGACTGTAAATGAAATAAGGATGTTGGCCCGGGTAAGAAGGCTCTGGTTTCCCATTGCCTTCTTTTGTCCCCTGGAGGCGCAGTGAAAGATCACTAGTCTCAGCCACTTGTGTGGGGTGAGCTGTCAGTGAGAGCAGAAAAACCTGAAAATAGTGGGCTTGATGCTTTTTATACCCCCAGCAGGTCAGGAAAGGAAATGACTTGTGTATTACAAGGTTTTTTCCTGAATGAATCAGGCTGCTCCAGATGTTCCTGTACATGGCCCTTAGTACACATATGTAAGAGTTTTCTGAGTTATATACCTAGGAATAGAGTTATTAGGTCATAGGGATATCTAGTTAAACACTGGATTGTTTTCCAATATGTTGTATCAATTTACACTTCACTAGCAGTGCATGAAGTTTCCATTGCCGCACATCCTTGCAAAAACCTTTGCCACCCTGGTGGGTGTGGTATCTCACTGTGGATTTAATTTGCAACTCCCACTACTAATGACGATGAGTATCTTTTCACAAATGTATTGGCCATTATTGTTTTCTCTTCAGTGAAATGTCCATTTATCTCTGTTGCCCATTCTTCCCCTTTGGGTTGTTAGTTTTTTTCTTACCCATTATAGAAATGCTTTATGCATCTGGAGCTTTTGTTGGTTAACTGTGTGGCAACCATTTCCTCCCTATATGTGGCTTTTCCTTTTACTCACTGTATATGAGTTGTTATTTTGAAGAAATGCTTAAGAAAAGACTTGCAGACAAATGGTCGTGCTATTGTGTGACTTGGATGATAAGAGAAGATGGATGAGGGAAAGAGGGAAAATAGATACTTTATTTACCTAGGAGCTAAGTGGGGCGGGGGTGGGGTGTGGAATTCCACAAATATCTAAATGGGAAGAAGCTGATTCCCAAGGTTCCCTTTTGTCCAAATATTCCAAAGAAGCAAGATCCCAGATCTCTACAGTGGAGGCTTAACAATTTAGTTAGGAACATTCCAATCTGTATTTAGTTCACATTCATCTAACATGAGCTTATACATCAGTATCTACCACCAGGTATAGTGCAGCATCTAATGCATTCCTACTTACTCTGTTCAAGACTGAAAGTTTGATTCTTGGTACCATACTGATTCCTCTCACCTATTTATCTCTTGCAAATTGGCAACTGGACTGTGCTTTCTGTTTACAACCTGTAAGAATGAAGGCTAAATTAAATCATGGACCTACAGATTAGTGAGACCTGCTAGCTTGTGACAGGGGTATCTAGAAAAGTCATCATGGAGAGCATTACGAAGCGGGGGATGGTTGAATGTCAGGAGAATGGGAGAGTCAGCAACGGATGGAAACTCAGGCAGGCAGTAGTTGGCAATAGCTAAGTCTAGTAAAGTCTAATAAAGAGACCCCGCTTTAGGAGCTGAGAGTAGGGGCAAGATCTGGAAGATTTAGGAGTTCTAGGCAAGATAGCCATGCATTCCTTCAAATATTAATTGAGCACCTTCTAGGTTCCATTCTAGAAGCTTGGGATATAGCAGAGACCAAGTCAGTTAAAGTCTCTGCCTTCATGGGGTTGATAGATTTTCAAGGAGAGGTAGATAATAAGCAAGGAAAGAAAACAGAACAATTTCAGATAGTAGTAAATGCTATAAAGAAAACAGGGTAATGAAATGATAGAAGGTGACTGGGAGTTGGGGGAAAGATACTTGACACAGGATTATCTAGGGTTGCCTCTCTGAGGGGATGATATGAGAGGCCTGAAAGATAAGAAGAAACCAGAAAGATCTGTGAAAAAAGAGCCTCAGGCAATGGGACCATCAAGTGTAAAGGCCCTGGGGCAGGAACTGAAAGAAATGCCAAGCCTGAAGTTTCCAGGAGCAGAAGGAAGCCAGTGTAACTGGCACAGAACTGGTACAGAGTGAGTAAGTGGAATAGGTGGAGCTGATGCTGGGAAGTAGGCAGGGTGGGGTCCTGATCATTGAAAGGTCTTAGAGACCACGGGAAGGAGTTCAATTTTTTTCTCTAAGTAAAATGGGAAGTCTTTGAAGGATTTTAAGTAGAAGAGTGAGATGATTCGATTTACATTTGCAAAACATCACCCTGGCTTCAGTGGAGAACAGACTGTGGAGGACCCCAGTAGAAGCAGGGAGAACATGGGAGAAGTCCACACCAGAGCCATAAAACTGGAGGAAGTACTGATGCATGCTACAACATGGATGAACCTTGAGAACATTATGCTAAGGGAAAGAAGTCAGACACAGAAGGTTTCAAATGGCATGATCCCGTTTATACATAATATGCAGAAGAGGCAACTCCATACAGACAGAAAATAGATCAGTAGTTTCCAGGGGCTGGGAAGAAAGAAGAGTGACTGCTAATAAGAATAGAGGATTCTTTTTAGGGGCATTCCTTTTAGGGTGATAAAAAGTGTGCTGGAATTAGTGATGATGTGAATATACTAAAAATCATTGAAGTGTACACTTTAAAAGGATAAATTTTATGGTATGTTAATCACATCTCAATTTAAAGAAAAAACAGAAAGAAGTTCAGGCCAGATACGATGATGATGACCTGTGGGAGAGGATGGCAGCCTCTGCAATTTAGCACAAGAAAAATTTGTCTATTTTTGGCATTAAATAAATAACAAATTTTGTTATTTAACAAATAACAGTCCTGGATGTTCTTGGTAACTATGAAATCCCCCTCTAGAGCTTTGTGAAGGCATTCACCTAAGACATGTCTGTATCATGCTATAGTCATTAAACTAATTTTTTCAGGGCAGAAAATATATACTTCGTAAAACCCAGATGGAGAATGTTGGTCTTAATAGTCACTTTGATATAACTGTTATTTATGAATAGCATCATTATATAAATAATGGCAAGTGGATTCTGTGATGACCTGTTCTAAACGGTTTATAGGACACTCACTCATTCAGGAAACATTTATTAAGCCAGTGTCACCTGTAAGATTTATAGACTAACAAGATGCTGAAAACTCTGCGTCTTGTTTGATCTTTTCTAAGACCACCTGTACCTTGTCATGCATCTTCCCCATCTTCTGTTACTTACTGCTTAAGTTCATGCAGGATGATCCACTTAGAAATACCACCCTAATATCAAATTTGAAATTTAGAGAAAAGTTTTTGCTTAAGGGTATCTAATACTGAAGAGTAAAGTTCTGTTGAGATTATGGAAGTGAAAAGCAAACTGCTCCAAAGACTCAATTTAGCCTTTGGTCTCTAAATAGAATTCAGGGGAGAAGCCAACTGTGGGGTTACAGAGCACAGGTTCAAGGCGAGAGGGCCATTTGTGGCAATTACAAGAAAATGACCAAATGATGGGGGGTCTAGTTACTTCTGAAGATGGGTATCTATTATTTAGTGACAAGGATACTTTTCAGCTCTTTCCACAAACAACTTTGGCATCTGGATGAAATTCCCAGTTTATAACTTGAGTTGGCCTTCTCTTTGAACAATAGTATTTCATACATTTTATAATAACTCCAATAATCCTAACTTTTCCTTTTCCCATCTGTGTCTTCAAGCTAGGTAGATATCGACCTCTCTGCTTCCAGGAAAATCTCTCGACTCAGAAAGACTTTTGGAGGAACTACAGTGTACTGAGAAATCAACGCAGGAAAAACACTCTTCTAAGAGACAAGAAAAGAATAATTAATACAAGAAATGGAGGACCACAGACCAAATACATCTACATTTCTTAAGGCTTTCTGTTGTAGGATAATTAACTTTGCCCTGATAATGATGTAGCAGCTCACAAAATTTAAGAAATGCAACATTATTACAGGAGAGGGAAACTCTTCTTATTTTCTCTAATTATTTGATAAAATTTATTTTAAACAGTTTACAGGAATAAAAGTCCTTCCGCTTGAGGTTGTTTTTCAGGTTCATCCGATGCACATAGTGAGTGAGATGTGGACTAATGGTGAATAAAAGATTTGTATGTTCAAGAGACATTCTTGCTAATGTCTTTGCACAAGGATCTAGCTTTCATCTCTTCAATCTCTTGCATTCAGGAGGAGCTGTGGGTGGAGAAACTGTTGGTGAATTCTCTAAGTACAGGCCAGAGAAGGTTGCCATGCAGCCTGAAAGCAGCATAGATTTATTGCAGAGAGACTTTAGAGATAAATTCCTTTTGAGAAAAGTAATAAGAGAATTTCTTAAAAAGCAAAAAGTCAATAACTTTTTGCAGTTACACTGGTGCCCACAAGGCTAGATTTTCACATGATAGATGTTCTGAGGGTAAAGCCATTATAGAAATGCAGCACTGTTATTACTAATTTGAAACATGACGTTAAAAAAAATTCCAATCCGTTGAAGGCAGAACCTTTCTCTGTTCCTTAAATTGCAATTAAAATATTTATACACACTAATGAAAGATTTATTAGATTTTCTTGACATGCTTATGAATCACATCTTGGCAAAGCTGGCAGCAAAACAGATATTTCCAGACACAGGAAGTTTTATAAAAATGGAACCTAAAATTAAATGACAGTTAAAAAATACAAGGATAAAGTAAAATTTATTATTTCTACACAATAAGTTGTACAACAATTTTTTATCACTAGACTGGTTTTTCAATCTATTTAAAAATGAGTCAAAACAATTATATTTTCTAAAGACATCTGTATTTATGAAAAAAATATGTAATTTCTTTACACAGGTGTGTTAAAATAAAATTTTTTACTGCATTTGGTCAAAGGTAATTGAAAGAAAGGAAAAGAAAATTGATATTATTTGATCTTTTTAAAAATGCTAAAATAAAATAATCAAAAGAGACCTGGAATGAGTTTCTGAATATAAAAATAAGCACCATTTCAGTTAGTATCATAAAAGGAGTAATGACTACTCATTTTATCTCTAGTGTCTCAAATACTTTTAGCTCTGATTTTTTAAGTGGACCATAACAGATAACTTGAGTTTGCTCAATGTATATGGATGTATGTCATGTTGTATATGGATGTATGTCATGTTGCTCTAAATTAAATACTAGAAAGTTAAGACATTTCTGAGAAGAATAAAATTAGTCAATGTTGAGTAGTTCATTCTCTTTGTTCATCTATGAAGTGGTCAAATCCCTTTTCCTCAAAAATTAATCACAGGTCCTTTTTTATGTTTTCACCCATTAGTGCATATGTAAGCTACTTTCAATCTTGAGTTTCAACCCTGATTTCAGAGTTTTTAAACAGCTTAAAGGGAAAAAGTAGAAGTAGGCAAAATAATAGATTTACTTCTTAGAGAAAACTGAAAAATAAAATTAAGGCAATCATTGCCTTAATTCAGTGTGTTTCCAAGCAGATCAACCCTGATATTCTCATCATGACATCCATATGTTTAATGGTTTAACTACCACTTGATTTGTGGCAATTGTAGTTGATCAATAAAAATAATTTGAGCTTCTTTTTCTCATCCTTCTATCCTCCTGTACTTTTTTTTTCCTCCTGTACTTTTATTCTCTTTAAAAATATACCAAAGAATTGCCTTCAACTCCTTTCCTATCCTACCACATTACACTCTATCCTCCTGTACTTTTTTTTTTTCCTCCTGTACTTTTATTCTCTTTAAAAATATACCAAAGAATTGCCTTCAACTCCTTTCCTATCCTACCACATTATACTCTATCATATAATAGAGACCTTCAGGAATGTTGAGTAAATTCTATATTGGGCAAAGCACTCAAGGCAAATATGTTACATAATTGATGATGTCTCCCTTCCCTGATCCCTGGATAGTAAATAGCACCCTCTTCCTCTCAGCACTTCCCGTCTCCTTTACACACCTTTTTCTCCTTAACACTTATTACCACCTGACATCATACTAGACACTTCTATCTATAGAGTTGTTGGTTTGTTTTTTTATTTGTCTCCCTTTGCTAGGAGAATACCAACTCAGGTTTTTAATCCTTTTAAAAACACTTATGGTCACTTTCATATTGTTCTATAACTCAAGTTCTCGGTGTTAAGAGTACTTGGCATGCAATAAGCACAAAAATGTATATACATGAATAAGGAAAATAAAAAACTGATCTATAAAACTTTCATTTATAATAGTGTACAACCTTTAAGCATATATCTACTGTATAAATGGTGATACACCCTATAACTATATTGGAATGATAAAGCGATCTTTCGTTGTCCTGGGTTCTGTTTCCTATTCTGACCTAGTGAGTGTGGGAGACTCGAGAAGATGGAATTTATAAAGAAAAGAGTCAATCAGCATATGGTAGAAAATAAACATAAATATAGAAATGCTGTTAGACCCTGGGATTATGTAACCAGCAGAGCAAGAATTCTTGGAGGCAGTATGACCTCATGATTGAGAACTTGAGCAGAGGACCTAGACAATCTAGCTCTTGATTCAGAGCAGCGCCACCTACTGGCAGCAAGACGCTGCAATACTCATTGACCTTTGAAAGATCCAGTTTTGATTATCTGTAAACTAAGAGTGCATAAATTTTTTTTGCCTGCATAACATCCCTTCCTTTTTCTGTAAGAATCCCACATGATTCAAGGATTGATCCCCGAATTTGCCTCAGAGCTATAGCAAAGGCTTTCTCTTTCTCTGTGAGTCTGACATACATGGACCATGTGGGTTACCACATGCAGAGAGGCTGTCTTGGAAGGATACCAAGTAGCCACGAGAAATGGAGAGACAGAGAAAGAGAGAGAGATGGAAATTGTTATATATGCTGACATCTGGCCAGGCCTGAAGCCAGGTCATCCTTTGATGTTCAGAGTTAAGTAAATCAAAAATTTCCATTTCTCTTTTAAGTTGGGATTCTTACATGTGCAACAGTGACCGGCACGAAATAAGTGCACAGTAAGTTTTACTATGCTGGTGATGACTAACAAGTAGATGAGGAAGAGAAATCATTAAATAGAAGAGAGGGTTTTGAAAACTTCTCCTAAAGTTTTACTCCACTTTTGTGTATTTCATAATGAAGACTGTCAATGCCGAGAATAGGAAGAACAGACACAAGAAGGAGGAGAATTCATTTACTTCCATGAAACTTTCAAGATTTAGACCCACCAATTTTTCAAGAAGGCAGAAGGAGGAGATGGGACAAATGACTACAACGGTCTTTTACCATCCAGACCTCTTCCTAAACACACAGCCCAAGCTCTCATAAAGTTTATAAACTTTTTATTTTGAAATAATTATAGATTCACAAGAAGTTGCCAAACAATTTACAGAGAAGTCCTATGTGTTCTTTGCTTATTTTCTCCCAAAGGTAACTTCTTGTATAATTATAGAACAATATCAAAATCAGGAAAGTGACATTGGTACAATCCATAGAGCTTATTCAGATTTCACCAGTTTTACGTGTACTTGTGTGTGTGTGTGTGCAGTTCTATGTAATTTGTGGTTCTATGCAAATCTGCAATTTATGAATTGCACAGATTCTTATAACCACCATCACAATCAAGACACAGAGCAATCCCATCACCACAAAGCCCCCTTGTACTACCCTTTTTTAGCCATACTCACCCCCTCTCCTCACCCCTAACTCCAGCAGCCACCTGCTTTTCCTTTGTTATTTTAAGAATGTTACATAAATGGAATCATATACTATGTTACCTTTGGAGAATGTCTTCCTCCCCACACTCAGCATAATTCCCTCGGGATCCATTTAAATTGTTATATATTACCAGGAGGTTGTTCCTTTTTATTATATTACATTTAACCATTCACCTACAGAAGGGCATCCGGTTTGGGGCTACTGTGAATAAAGCTGCTGTGAACATTTGTGTACAGTTTTTGTGTTGACATAAGTTTTCACTTCCGTGAGATAAATGCCTTAGAGTGCGATTGTTGGGTCATATGGTAAGTGCTTATTTAATTTTATAAGAGATTGACCAACTATTTTCCAGAGTAGCAGTGCCATATTACTTTCCCATCAGCAAAAAGTGATCCAGTTTCTCTGTATCCTTTCCAGCATTTGATGTTATTGTTATTTTTGTTTTTATCTCAGCCATTCTGATGGGTGTACAGTGATATCTTGTTGTGGGCTTAATTAGCACTTTCCTAATAGCCATTGATGTTGTGCATCTTTTCATTTGCTTGTTTGCCATCTGTATGTTCTCTTCAGTGAAATGTGTGCTAATGTCTTCTGCCCATTTTCTAATTAGATTGAGTTTTGAGAGCTCTTTCTGTATTCTAAATACAAGGTCTTATGTTGAATATGTGATTCACAAACATTTTCTTCCAGTTTGCAGCTTGGCCCTCATCTTCCTCATAAAGAGCAAAATTTTTAATTTTTTTGAAATCTAGAATATTTTAATTTTTATTAAAAATTTTCATTGCGGTATAATTGATGTACAATATTATATGTTTCAGGTATACAACATAGTGATTCACAATTTTTAAAGGTTATACCCCATTTATAGTTATTATAAGATATTGGCTATATTACCTGTGTTGTACAATATATCCTTGTAGCTTACTTATTTTATACATAGTTGTTGGTAACCCTTAATCCCCTATCCCAACTTGTCCCTTCCCTCTTCTCTCCCCACTGGTAACCACTAGTTTCTCCTCTATATCTGTGAGTCTGTTTCTTTTTTGTTATATTCACTAGTTTGTTTTATCTTTTAGATTCCACATAGAAGTGATATCATACAGTGTAAAAATTTTAATTTTGGTTAGACGCAATTTATCACATTTCTCCTTTTATGAGTCATGCCTTTGGTGTTAAGTCTGAAAGCTTTTTGCCCAGTGCTAGGTTCTGAAGATTTTCTCTTAAATATAAAAGTCATATATATATATATATATATATTTTTTTTTTTTTTTTTTTTTTTTTGCGGTACGCGGGCCTCTCACTGTTGTGGACTCTCCCATTGCGGAGCACAGGCTCCGGACGCGCAGGCTCAATGGCCATGGCTCACGGGCCCAGCTGCTCCGCCGCATGTGGGATCTTCCCAGACCGGGGCACGAACCCGTGTCCCCTGCATCGGCAGGCGGACTCTCAGCCACTGCGCCACCAGGGAAGCCCCTGAAAGTTTTATAGTTTTGTATTTTATTTTTAATTAAGTCTGTGATTATTTTTAAGTTAATTTTTACATAAAGTATAAAGTTTAACTCAAGTTCTTTGTTTTTTCTTTCTTTCTTTCTTTCTTTTTTTTTGCCTATTGATGTCTAACTGCTCCAGTACTGTTTTTTGAAAAAGCTCTCATAAATTTTTTTAAACAGTTTTTTAAAAATTTATTTTATTTATTTGTTTTTGGCTGCATTGGGTCTTTGTTGCTGCGTGCAGGTTTTCTCTAGTTGCTGTGAACGGGGTCTACTCTTCGTTGCAGTGCGTGGGCTTCTCATTGCAGTGGCTTCTCTTGTTGCAGAGCCCCGGCTCTAGGCGCGCAGGCTCAGTAGTTGGGCTTAGTTGCTCCACGGCATGTGGGATCTTCCCGGACCAGGGCTCGAACCCGTGTCTCCCGCATTGGCAGGCGGATTCTTAACCATTGTGCCACTAGGGAAGCCCTATCATAAACTTTTATGAATATTAAGTTGCCTTTGATTGTGTTTTCATCCTTTTGGTATTATTTTAAAAGCTGTTCAGAAAGTGGGATAACCACTTTTTATTCAAAGTCAATTTAGGATAATATTGTTTGCTTTGATTAGATTTTACTGTATCTGCAGCCTCTGAAAGCCATTTTTGCTAACAGATCAATTGCATCTCATTACATCTCAGGAAAGGGAACAGCAGCGGCGCCCCCCCCCCCGACCCCCCCGCAAAAAAAACAAAACAGAAATGCTGTGAACTTTTCCAGACCAGAGAAAAATGCTGCTTGTAAAAGTAATAATATCCATGTCCCAAGGGTCCCATCATTTAGCCTAGTTTCTTTCTCTTCAACAAAACCTGGCATTTATATGGGAATTAATGCGATCACAAGAAAAATCAACACCTCAAGCATTACATGGAAACTGTTTTCAAAAAGCCCATGTAAGGAATAAGTCAGTAAACTGTTTCCAAAAAGCCCATGTAAGGAATAAGTCAGTTTACAGTAAGTGTAGATCAAAACATATGCTGGGACAAGACTTCATTTTCAAGAAAACATACTCTGGTTGGAACTTGAAAATGTCAAAGGAAAAGAACTGTGTGATCCTTCTGTCAACTGGAAAATTACACTGGAAAGTGAGTATGGTTCTGGAGATGGATGGAATAATAGTCTCTTTTCCCCTGCATCCAACACAAAGACCTTTACAATCCTCGGGAAAATTTGTGCAGGTTTGTGAATACCCTAGAGAAAGAAATCAATCCGTCAGAAGACAGGCGAATTACACACTGCTGCTGCACACATGTATGTCCTTTGCCTAACTGTGGCTTAGATATGAACACGATAGAATAGCATCAGATAGTATGCTTGGGGCTTCAAAATCCAATATGGTTGATTTACTAAGATTTATAGCTGCAAATTTGACCATTTCCTCAGCAATATATGCCTGTGAAACGATGATGCTGATGATGATATAGCACTTTATATATATTATTTCACTAAGAGGCGGTTGCAAAAAAAGATAAAAAGAAATACACCAAAATGGTGATTGTGATTGTTTTTCATTTTCTCTCAATTTCACGTGTTTTACAATGTGACCAATTTACCTTTTAAATTAGAAATACATGTTCATATTCAAAAGATCATCAAGCTGTACACTGAACACTTTGCATTTTATCATATGTAAATTATTTCTTTAGAAAGTACTGAAAAAATGGAGTGAAGGAAATGCATGTGCAAAACATGAACTACCTATAAATCAACTTTGTTATTTTTCTTGAGGAAAAAAAAGACTTGAGAGACATACCAGTTAAGGGCAATGTATGGAATTTGTTTAGATACTAATTCAAACAAATCAATTATATACAAATAAACAATTAGGGGATTCAGAACTGAATATTCTATAGTATTAAGGGAAGTATTGTTATGATTCTAATGAATGTATAATTTGCATACAATAAAATGCACCGATATTGGGTGTTCAGTATGACCAGTTTTAATAATTGTATCTGCTTTAACAATTTGGGTAGCCACCGCCCAAAATAAGATAAAAGATGTAGATGTAGAAAATTTCCATCACCCCAGAAAGTTTTCTCCTGTTCCTTTCCAGTCAATACCTCAGAGTAACGAATTTCTAGCTTCTAGCACAACAGATTAATTTCACCTATTCTTGTACTTCATATAAAAAGATCATACACTAACATACTGTTTTGTATCTGGCTTCTTTACATATCATTACATATCATTAAATTCACCCACTCTAAGTATACAATTGAATGACTTTTAGTAAGTTTACCAAGATGTGCAACGATCATATAATCCAGTTTTAGAATACTTTATCACCCCAGTAAGATCCAGTAGGCTCAGGCTCCAGATGGCACAGTGGTTAAGAATCTGCCTGCCAATACAGGAGACACTGGTTCGAGCCCTGGTCCGAGAAGATCCCACGTGCTGCGGAGCAACTAAGCCCGTGTGCCGCAACTACTGAGCCTGCACTCTAGAGCCCGTGAGCCACAACTACCGAGCCCACGAGCCACAACTCCTTAGCCCTTGTGCCACAACTACCAAAGCCCACGTGCCTAGAGCCCGTGCTCCTCAACAAGAGAAGCCACTGCAATGAGAAGCCTGTGCACCGCAATGAAGAGTAGCTCCTGCTCGCCACAACTAGAGAAAAGCTCATGTGCAGCCAAAGACCCCAATGCAGCCCAAAACAAACAAACAAATAAATAAAAAGAATCAGAGCAGAAACCAAAATTAAAAAAGAAAAAAAAAAAGATCCAGTAGGGTCATTTTCAAGTAGTCCCCATTTCTGTATCCAACCCAGGCAGCTACTAATCTATTTTCTGTCTCCACACATTTGCCTTTTCTGGACAACTCATATAAACTGAATCATACAATTTGTGGTCTTTGTGTCTGGCTTCTTTCACTTGGCATAATATTTTTAGGTTCATCCATGTTGTAGCATTCCTTTTTATTGGCTGAATAATATTCCATTGTACAGATAGACCATATTTTATTTATCCATTCATCTCTTATTGAGCATTTGAGTTGTTTCAAATTTGGGGCTAGTGTGAAAATGCTGCTGTTAACACTCACATGTGAGTTTTTGTCCTCATATATGTTTTCATTTATCTTGTGTAGATAAGTAGATGCATTACCGGGTCATATGGTACATTTATGTTTAACTTGTAAAGAAGCAGTCAAACTATTTTCCAAAGTGGCTATGTCATTTTACTCTCCCACCAGCAAAGTATAAGAGTTTTAGTTTTTCCATATCCTTGTCAACCTCTGTTACTGTCTTTTTGATTGCATCCATTCTAATGAATATATATCAAATAATGTTTTTGAGATCTATCCATGCTGTTGCATATACTAGTAGTTAATTTCTATTTATTGTTCAGTAGCATTCCATTGTATAAATATTCCACTTTAAAAACAATCCATTCTCCTGTTCATGGACACCTGGGTGGTTTCCAGTTTGGGGTATTATGAGTAAAACATTATCAACATTCTTGCACAGGTCTTTCTGTGCACTCAGATATTCCTTAACTTAGGATGGGGTTACTTCCCAATAAACCCATTGTATGAATATATCATAATTCGAAAGTGAATTTAATACATCCAACTTACCAAACATCATAGCTTAGCCTAGCCTACCTTAAACATGCTCAGAACACTTACATTAGCCTACAGTCGGACAAAATCACCTAACACAAAGCCTATTTTATAATAAATTGCTTAATACCTCATGTAATGTATTGAACACTGTTTTGAAAGTGAAAAACATAATGATTGTCTGGGTACAGAATGCTTTTAGTGTATTGGTTGTTTACTCTTGTGATCACATGGCTGACTGGGAAATGTGGCTCACTGCTTGGCTCAGCAGCATGAGGGAGGATTGTACCACATTTTGCTAGCCCGGAACACATCAAAATTCAAAATTCCAAGTATGGTTTCTACTGAATGCATATCACCTTCACACCACTGTAAAGCTGAAAAGTCCTAAGCCAGGACCTTCTGTATATGTTTTTGTTTCTTTGGGGGTAAATTCCTAGGAGTGAAATTGTTAGCTGATAGTGTAGATGTATATTTAACTTTATAAGAAGCTGTAAAGTAATTGTGCTATTTTACACTCCCAGAACCAATGTATGAGAGTTCCAGCTGCTCCACATGCTCACCAACTTTTGATATCAATCATTTTTAATTTTAGCTTTCCTAATATTATTACTTTTTAAGGTGATGATAGGATTGGAGTTAATTTTTTGTGTGGCCTTATACTTTAGTGATAATGCTGAAATTTTTACAAATGAAATTAAATGTTATCTTGATTCATAATAATCCAGTGTGGCGAGGGGCAGGGAGTGAGGTTGAGTTAGATGGAACATGTTTTGATGGTTTTGTAGCTGGGGAATGAATGCCTAGGTGTTCATTGAACCTTTCTAATCATGTGGTTTGAAATGGTCCTAATAAAATGTTAAAAAAGTAAAAAAATTTTAAATATATGTATACATTTCAGAAAATGAACCAAGTATTTAAACTGTTGAACCAGCCATAATATTTCACTTGGGAACATCTAAAGTTTGTTCCTTAGGTATTACTTAGCAAATAACTGCCTCAGAGTACTAAAAGTTAATAGAGTATAAGTGCCTTACACACAACTTCTCCTTAAAAACTACCCTTCTTGTATAAAAGAATATCATTGTTACATTTAGTAATATAACAGCTCTATTGTCCCATGATTTGATTATTTCAGAGAGAAACAAGTCTTTTTTTTTTTTTTTTTTTTTGCTGTAAGTGGGCCTCTCACTGTTGTGGCCCCTCCCATTGCGGAGCACAAGCTCCGGACGCGTAGGCCCAGCGGCCACGGCCCACGGGCCCAGCCGCTCCACGGCATATGGGATCCTCACGGACCGGGGCACGAACCTGTGTCCCCTGCATCGGCAGGCGGACTCTCAACCACTGCGCCACCAGGGAAGCCCAAGAAACAAGTCTTAATAACGAGGAAATGTTATCATTTAGAGCTTTTCTGACTAACATGGGTGATTCTCACACAGGCTAATTCTTGTGAAATCCTGATGGTATCAGTTGTACCATCTAAGAAAAATCTATTGGCAAGAAAATAGAAGCATTCATAATAACTTTTTTTCTCTGAGTACTTTGATTATCCTAGGAACATGGAAAACTATTTAAAGTCACTGTAATCAATGTAGTAAGTGCTCAATAAATATTTGTTGAATGATGTGCCACCCATGATTGATTGGTGGACAATAAGATAGGTATAGCAAAAACCTGCTGACCAAAGTTCAATTTCCTTAGGCCTTAAATTGAATGACCTGGTGTTGGGATCCTGCTTTTCAAGTAAAGTTTCTTTTAGAGCTTTGTGTATGTCAGCTTGGAGTCTGCCATTTGGGGGGATGGTTACCCTGTGTGCCATAGTTTACTGTGAATCTGGGATGTGAATATAATCTCAGAGGGCTGTGAGGGATCATGGATTTAATTTTATTTTGTGTCTCTGTATATAGGGGAAATTACAATACAATACATACTTTTTTTGGTAACAGTTTAACACCAAATTTATAAAGATATTAACTTGAAATCATGGTTCCCTAGGTTTCCTGGCAAAGTTTGGAAATCTTTTAATTAAGCTTTTTAGTGATGGAGTGTTTTCAGTCTGTAAAGTGTGATATTCAAGGTTAAAAGGAGTAAAACAGGCTGTGAGGCTTTGGGTAGGTATAACTCTTCCTTCCAGTAAGACTTTCCAAAAAGCAAATTGGCTGTAAATGTTGGACTATGTTTCCTAAAAATAAAAATTTATCAATTATAAGAAATATTGTTTACATGTAATTTATATTGTATAGAAACTACTTTAAAAGATTTTCTCCTCAATATTTCAGAGAAAAAAAAAGAAATCTTGGAAATGCTTCCTAGAAAAATTGTAAAAAGTACTACCACTTGCCCTTGACTTCAACTACATAAATCTATAACCTCCTATTGGATATGTTTTCTTACCTGTTTTGAAATCTCTTTGTAAGATTATTCACGTTTCTACTAAAAAGAATTTTATAATCATAATCCTGACATTACACACCTGAAACTCCTGTATATTAGACTAAAAAATGTCAGGAATGCAATATTGTGACATAAAAAGATAGGCATTAACCAGTAAAATAAACGTCAGAAATTTTTCTCTTTAAACGTTATCTGTCACTTTAAGGAAAATGTTTAGAAGTGTAATTGTAAACATTAGAAAACTGTCAGAATAAAAGAAAATTGAAATCTAGAAAAACAATAAAGTCACTGTAATCAAATTATTATTAAATCATTAGCATTATTTTCAATAACTTAAGGAGACTAAATAACTTGTCCAGATGACAGATGAATAAGTGAGAAAGAAAATTATCTTTGGATATAGATTTCTAATGTATTATTTTTGTTCTTATTTGTTAGAAGTTAGTTATAATATTTATTGGTGATATCAAAACTGCCACACATTAGCATTCTCATTTATAATGGTTGCTATCAGTAAGGACACACTCAAAAAGGACACCATCTAGACTCAGTCACACAAGATAACTGATCACTCTTATGTCAAAGGACAGCTCAGAGAACACAGCTCATTCTAAACATCATCCCTAAGCATTATTAACATTCTCTTGGGACAGAAGCAAAGAAGGCTCTCATTGCCTGTCAGCAGCTCTGACGGCCAGACTTTCAGTTCCAAGCACACACTGTGCTTATTTAAAACGTAAAGATATCAAGTGGATAATGTCTCCTTTCTTCTCCAAGGTTTGACTGATGATTTCATTCTGTGACTTTCTACTCTGTGAGGATATGATTTCATGAGAGTCGTTTTAATTCCCCAAGAGAGAACTGAAGTGTTACTTTTTTTGTTATTAATAGCGAAATCTTAAAATTCATTTGACTCATTTTTGAATCTTATACACCAAAAAATGACACACTCCAGGCATCCTGAATTATTTTACTTTATCCTGTACAACTCTAGATTCATGAACCGTACTTAACTAAGCTCAGCTGGACTGTGATTATGGTAAATGTAAATGGCTCTAGAGATGCCCTAAATCCTGTATCTCCTCAAGTGAAGGATCCTTAAACATCACAAAAGTACCTGAAAATTATATGCCTGTCATGAATTATATCAAAAATAACATCAGCAGAATGTCTATTTCCAAATGCCTTTTTTTGTACAGAAATACAAGTAACAGAAAAGTGAAAATTTTGTTTATAAAAGTTTGTTTTATGAACAAACCTTCTGCCAACTTAGGTATTTAAAGAGCCCTTGCTTTGGCAGACATTATTGAAAATATATTTACTATTTTTTCTCAATCTCTTGGAGAAATTTTCATTTCAAATGATTGAGTTATTTGATGTAAATGACTACTCTTTTCAACACTTTCCATGCACATTTTTTCTTCTAGTAGTGACCTTCAAACAGCATTTTCTTTCATGATATAAAAAGTCCAAGCTAAGCCTCATATTTTTCTTTCGTATTTGGATGTTTCTCGTGGATGTGTCACGCCCAAGGCAAGATAGAGCTGCACATAAGGAACAAAGTGTGTCTCCCCATAAGTGACTAAGAGATGCTGCATTAGAGGCAGCCAAACATACCAACGACAGTCATTTTTGTTCCAACTGCCTTTTGAATAATCATTTCTTATGAGCTCCACCATCCAGACCTCCCCACTCCTTATAACTATCAACAGATCAGCTAGAGGATGAGCAATGGGGTTCAGTAACAATATACTAAATTTTGTGAGGGAATTTATATTATCTAGAGATATTCACGAGTTTGTAGTTTCATAAGTTCTTAAGATATATCATGGGAGAAGGCCAAGGGTCCACAGAGTTACTATACGTATTTTATATATGAGAAAAAGAAAGTTCACGGACAGTAAGTGACTTTCTCAAGTCTGATTCATACCCAGATCTGTCTAACAAGAAAGCCTATTTCCTTCCGCCATGAGTCGGACCTTCTAAGCAGTGACACTTGAGCAAACATTCTGGGTACAGGTGATATTTGCCCTTTTAAATCCAAGTCTGAGCTATGTAATGATAATAATAATAATACAGTCCACAAACCCATAACTGCAATTTTTAAGTCACAAAAGCCCAAACTAGGTTTCATAACTCATTTGGCAGAGAAATCTGACATGACCTGAATTAATTTGGTGGCAAAACTTGGCCTGAAATGTAAAGACTACTCATAGCCCTTATTTATACCATTTACTTTGAGTATTCAACATTTTGCAGCAGAAATATTTATCTGTTCATTACAGGATTCCTTCCCAGACCAAATGGGAGTTTTTTTGTAATTCATGGTAAACATATGATGTTATTTTTCAAAAGCCAAGAAATTCTGAATTCTGACACACATCTGCTCCAAGGGTTTTAGGCAAGGAATTAGAGATCTGAATAACAACAGCAACAATAATAATAACACCGATAGTAAAAGTTGAATTTTACAGTTTTATATCATCTTTTTTATAAAATAATTTCATATATATATATTTACATTTTATTTATTTATTTATTTTTGGCTGTGTTGGGTCTTCGTTTCTGTGCGAGGGATTTCTCTATTTGCAGCGAGCGGGGGCCACTCTTCATCGCGGTGCGCGCGCCTCTCAATGTCGCAGCCTCTCTTGTTGCGGAGCACAGGCTCCAGATGCGCAGGCTCAGTAGTTGTGGCTCACGGGCCCAGTTGCTCCGCCGCGGCATGTGGGATCTTCCCAGACCAGGGCTCGAACCCGTGTCCCCTGCATTGTCAGGTAGATTCTCAACCACTGCACCACCAGGGAAGCCCTCACATATATTTTTATTGCATTTGTCATCATAATGTGAAAACTTCCTAACTTCTTTGAATAGGTTTGCCCTGATTATCTATTTAGAGGGAAGAAAAAACATGACTCAGCTCTTGACTCCATGAAGTCTCTTGGTCATATGTAACCTGACATCAAAAGACCTGGCTTTTGTAAAAAGTGCTGCAAAGAACATCAGGGTGCATGCATCCTTTCGAATTATGGTTTTCTCCGGATATATGCCTAGGAGTGTGATTGCTGGGTCATATGGTAGCTCTATTTTTAGCTTTTTAAGGAACCTCCATACTGTTCTCCATAGTGGCTATACAAATTTTTTTTTCTTAATTTTTATTGGAGTATGGCTGCTTTACAATATTGTGTTAGCCTCCACTGCACAACAAAATGAATCAGTCATACACATAGAGATATCCCCCCCTTTTGGACTTCCCTCCCACTTAGGTTACAACAGTGCACTGGGTAAAGTTCCCTGTGCTATACAGTATGTTCTCACCAGTTGCCTATTTATACATAATATCAATAATTTATGTGTGTCAATCTCAGCCTCCCAATTCCTCTCACCCCACCCCTTTCCATCTTGGTATCCATACATTTATTCTCTATGTCTGTGTCTCTAATTCTCCTTTGCAAGTAAGATCATCTATACCATTTTTCTAGATTCCATATATATGCATTATTATATGATATTTGCTTTTCTCTTTCTGACTTACTTCACTATGTATGACACTCTCTAGGTCCATCCACGTTTCTATAAATGACCCAATTACATTCCTTTTTATGGCTGAGTAATACTCCATTGTATTGGCTTCCCTGGTGGTGCAGTGGTTAAGAATCTACCTGCCAATGCAGGGGACACAGGTTCAAGCCCTGGTCCAGGAAGATCCCACATGCTGTGGAGCAATTAAGCCCGTGCACCACAACTACTGAGCCTGTGCTCTAGAGCCCGTGAGCCACAGTAACTGAGCCCGTGTGCCAGAACTACTGAAGTCCGTGTGCCTAGAGCCCATGCTCCACAACAAGAGAAGCCACTGCAATTAGAAGCCCACGCACTGCAACAAAGAGTAGCCTCCACTCGTCTCAACTAGAGAAAACCCACACACAGCAACAAAGATCAATGCAGCCAAAAATAAAGTAAATAAATTTATAGCATTGTATATATGTATCATATCTTCTTTATCCATTCATCTGTTGATGGACATTTAGGTTGTTTCCATGTCCTGGCTATTGTAAATAGTGTTGCTGTGAACATTGGGGTGCATGTGTTTTTTTGAATTATGGTTTTCTCTGGGTATATGCCCAGTAGTGGGATTGCTGGGTCATATGGTAATTCTATTTTTAGTTCTTTAAGGAACCTCCATACTGTTCTCCATAGTGGCTGTATCAATTTACATTCCCGCCAACAGTACATGAGGGTTTCCTTTTCTCCACACCCTCTCCAACATTATTGTTTGTAAATTCTTTGATGATGGCCATTCTGGCCGGTGTGAGGTGATACCTCATTGTAGTTTTGATTTGCATTTCTCTAATAATTAGTGATGTTGATCATCTTTTCATGTGCCTCTTGGCCATCTGTATGTCTTTGGAGAAATGTCTATTTAGATCTACCCCCCCCCTCATTTTTTGATTGGGTTATTTGTGTTTTTGATATTGAGCTGCATGAGCTGTTTGTATATTTTGGAGATTAATCCCTTGTTGGTTGCTTCATTTGCAAATATTTTCTCCCATTCTGTGGATTGTCTTTTTGTTTGGTTTATGGTGTCCTCTGCTGTGCAAAAGCTTTTAAGTTTAATTAGATCCCATTTGTTTATTTTTGTTTTTATTTTCATTACTCCAGGAGGTGGATCAAAAAAGATCTTCCTGTGATTTATGTGAAAGAGTATTCTGCTTATGTTTTCCTCTGAGAGTTTTATAGTGCACTATTTACAATAGCCAGGACATGGAAGTAACCTAAATGTCCATCGACAGAGGAATGGATAAAGAAGATGTGGTACATACACACAATGGAATATTATTCAGCCATAAAAAGGAATGAAATAGTGCCATTTGCAGAGACGTGGATGGACCTAGAGACTGTCATACAGAGTGAAGTAAGTCAGAAAGAGAAAAACAAACATCATATAATATCGCTTATATGTGGAATCTAGAAAAATGGTACAGATGAACTTATTGGCAGAGCAGAAATAAGAGTCACAGATGTAGAGAACAAATTTACAGTTACCAAGGGGGGAAGGGAGGGTAGGACAAAATGGGAGATTGGGATTGACACATTTACACTATTGATACTGTGTATAAAATAGATTACTAATGAGAACCTACTGTTTAGCACAGGGAACTCTGCTCCATGATCTGTGGTGACCTAAATGGGAAGGAAATCTAAAAAAGAGTGAATATATGTATATGTATAACTGAGTCACTTTACTGTACAGCAGAAACTAACACAACATTGTAAAGCAACTCTACTCCAAAAAAAGACGTGGCTTTTAACTTCTTAAAATAGAAATGAATTCAAATCAGAA
Organism: Phocoena sinus; assembly: GCF_008692025.1. NCBI lineage: Eukaryota > Metazoa > Chordata > Mammalia > Artiodactyla > Phocoenidae > Phocoena > Phocoena sinus. Next base: position 76,270,552 of record NC_045767.1, read on the forward strand.
ACAGAGAATGCTGGGGTGTGTGTGTGTGTGCGTGTGTGTGTTTCTTTTTTCTAAGTTTTTCTTAAATAGAAGCCTCTCTGGTGATTTGATTTAAAGAGGAATGGCACTAAATTTTTATTTAGTTGTCTTAATACAATTTGACCACAGTAACAAATTAAGGGCTTTAGTGACCAGTGTTGTGAAATAGGGTTCTGGCAGATATTAAGAAAATGACAGGATATAATTCTCATATAAGCATAAAAAATATTTCTTTGCCTCATAAATTATGGATGATCAGTTGTACATATTTAATCAAGATATTTCTTTACTCTCTAGAAAATTTTAAATTTAAATCAAGTTTTCAAAGATTAGTGGTTTTCTAGATCAGTAGTTTTCAATCTTCTTTTTTCTGCCTCAAAACACAGAGGTATACAACATATTCCCTTCAGTAACAGCAATTCACAAAATATTTACACAGCCAGCAACAATTCCTATGCCTGGAGTCCAAGAGAACAAGACAGTGTATCAGTTTGGGTTTTAAGAAACATCCAATACATTTCATTTATTTCCTTTTACATGTTCTAGATGCTCACTTCTTATAGCTTGAACTTTGCTAGCCTAGGTTGCAGGCTTAGGGTGAGGGGAATCTAGAATGGATGATAGAGGAGGTAGATAACAAATATCAACTATAGCCTTGAGATCATTTGCAGCAGTAGGGAGTGTAGCTTGTTCCATTAACTGTCCTGACTTGAGTCTTTTGTAGGGATTGTGGCCAGCCACCGTCTTGAGGGCTCTGGACTGGACTCAGTGTAGGGTCGGGCCTCAAGCATATAAAAATACTCTTTTCAGTGAGTATATTCTAAGGGATCAGAGGTTATCTCCTAGGAGTTAGTCAGGGGTCATTCCTATAGAGATAGGCTTTCTTTGGAATGCACAGGTTTTGGGAAACCCAGACCTGCTTTTAACTGCACACATGTATTGGTTTTATCTTCCTAACTAGAGCACATGGTACTCAAAGAAAAGGATCATATATTTACACAGTTTTACCTGAAGTGAATACATACTTGGTTGTCTCTTTGCCAGAATCAGAGCAAATCAGCATTTCAAAATCCCTGAACTTAGTTTTCTCCCAAGAACATGTTTCAGTATATCATCATTATCACTAATATTTATCCAGTCTATCAAATATGCCAGGAACTGTATACTTTCTCATTTAATCATCATTATGACTCTGTGAAGAGGTATATTGCAACTCCTTATCACAGATGCAATAACCAAAGCTTGAGGACTGTAGCAGATGTTTGTGGAGGATCACGCAACATGCCCTAGTACACTTGATTTCAGCGTGTCTTAGATATACATTTCCATGCATGAGGCCAGTGTCTCACACCAATTCTGGGCCTCAGCATCTCCCTGCTTTGCTGCCAGAAGTTTCTCTGAAGTCTTGGGAAGCTGCTTAGCTATGCAGAAATCTGGAAAGGGAGTGGGGAAATATTAATGACTCTCAGAGTCACTCTCAACCAATGTGGGCAAGAACCAGCAGGTAAATGCACCAGGATTTCCATCTTGTGATGAGACAGTTCTATACAAGTCCTTAGAATGTCCCCAGCACAACTGAGTCCAGTTCCCCCAACAGCAACCAAACCATTAATTTACCCTTTATTGGCTTTTCTTCCTTCCAAGTCCTATTTTCCCCACTTCTGCTTCCTGGGATCACCTTGGAAGTAAATTATCTTCACCCAAGTTCTTGTCTCAGGAGAACCCAAAATACGGCAAGTAGATTAGGAAACTTGCCCTAAGCCAAACAGCAACTGGCAGAGCCAGGACTGGAACCTAAACCATCTGTTTCCAACACCCGTGGTCTTAGAGACATTCCCCACTGTGAGTCGACATTAACATATCTGTAAAGACATTCCCCACTGTGAGTTAACACTAACATATCTGTAAAACCAAGCCAAAAGAGAAAAAAGAAAAGGCAGATAACAAACAATTTTCTCCCAGTGCTTTAAAAAGTCAAGTATGCTTCTGCCATTTATATGTTAAGCTGGCTGCTGAAAGAACAGCATGCACGTGCCCCCCCCCGCCCCCGCCCCGTCTTGAGGACCCTGGGGTCTAATGAAGATAGGCACTGTGCCATGGACACCAGTGAACCACATGAAGACGCAACTTACTAGGATCGCTGAGTCTAGCGATGAACATGTGATATTCACGCCTAAATCAGGGTCATAAAGAAGAACCCATTCAAGGTGGAAGATAAATACTATTGAAGTGGATATCAGGTTTAGTGGCAAATTTTAGACAATATTTGCAGGCTTGTGTTCTGGGTCTGACTCTACTGCTAAGAATACCATGTGATTTGGGACACATTATTGAACCCCTCTGTTTCCTCATTTGTAAAATGAAGACAATACTTCTTGCCCTGTCTGCTGCACAGGGCAGCTGGGAAGCTCAAGTGAGATACGGTACCTGAAAGTTTTTTGAACCACACAAAGCACTTGGCAAATATAAACTACTATTACTAACACTTTGAATCATCACCATCATCAATGTGTATGATTACTTCTGCATTTGTTACATGACAGGCACCACGGACAAACTTTTCAAAGATACGTCAAATGTGAAGCATATGATCTTGCTGTGACATTAGCTATAATAGAGTGGAATTGAATACAGAGCAGATCTGATTTTGAAATGACATTTTACTAATGGGGGCTCGCATAAAATTGTTAATATGGCTTTGAGAATAAAGCTATGGCAACATCCCAGCACACTGCAACCTAGAATGGATCCCAGGGCCAACATTACTTCCTCGGAGTTAACTAATTGGTGAAGGACATGAGTAAATTCCTCCAGACCACTGGGTACCAATTAGTGCTAATTTTGGCTATAATGAAGAATAGGCTGAAACCAACCTGAAGACATTTAGTGGGATAAATGTAAAGTCATATTCCTAGGGACAAGGAATTTGGGAAAACCATCATTGGTTATCCTCTCATTGTTTGGAAGAGCCCAATAAATAGCACTGACTGCTGAACCAACAGAGAAACAAGATAATGACATAAGGCCATTCCGGCAAGACTATTACTTTATTACTGATAAAGTTGATAATGAAGAAACTGACTTAAATCTGTAGACAAGTAGGCTTCACAGAGCCCCACTGGACTATTGCTGGCTCCCTGGGACGAAAACCCTTTGCAAAACTTACAGCACAGGGAGAGCAGGCCAGAGCACGTGCTTTCTGTGGGCCAGCTTGCTCCCAAAGAGAAGAGAGAAAGGCACTGAGTTAAGGATGTCCATTTTCTCCATCAGATGAAGTCACTCCTCCTCCCATCAGATGAAGTCACTCCTCCTCCCATCAGATGATGCCACTTCTCCTTTGGGAAGATTGAGCGAGAGGAGAGGAGAGAGCCCAGGCCTGGTTCAGGAATGGGGTTCCCACCACACAGAAGGAAACATGAGGAATGGGGAGAGAAGTTTGCCCCTCTGTAAAGCATGGGAGCCCAGAGAGAATATGTGAACTTTCCAGGATTGGTGGCAGTGTCAGGGCTGAAAGCCAGAGCTGTTTTATTTATCTGTGTTTTAAAAAACAAGAGCAAAAACAGAAAAAGAGAGACTTCCTGATTTATTAGCATTGCACCTGAAAAAGTTGGGCTTTGGGGTTGTTTCATAGACTACAAAATTAGCATGAAACTATTGGTCACGTGTGTGGCTTAAGTATAGTGTCCAGATCACAGAAAACAACTAATCTGTTCTCCAAAACTTTCTGGAGGATCGTATTCAACTCTATGAACCGCATTTTTGATGATTGATGATGCAGGAAGTACAGAAAGATATGATCAGGATACTAAGAAGCTGAAACAGAACTGGAATTTGGGAAGTCCTCACTGAGAACAGGGAGGGGGCTTGCTTCTGCAGAACTCCAGAAAAAAGACAGAACAAAGAGCAGTGAGAGAAAGTCATATGGAGGCAGTTTTAAGTCAATGGAAGGAAGAACTTTCTAACATATGCACACATACACACATACACACACACACACACACACACACACGTCTAGCAGTGCGTAGGATGCAAATCTGATCACGTTGCCCCCTTGTAAAAACCACTGGATGGTTTCCTAGTCCTCTTAGGATAATGTCCAAAGTCCTTAGTAGAGTTTACGAGTTCTTTGTGGACGGGCCGTTCAGCTGGTGCCCAGCCCCAGCTCGTATCCACTCCCTGTCACTCCACTGGCTGCAGCCACACTGACCTTCTTTAGTCCCTGGAGCACAGCAGGCTCCTTACCACCTCTCATGTTGAATGTGCAGATCCCTCTGCCTGTGTGGCCTTCCTTCTTTTCTATACCAAACCAACTCCGGTTCATCCTTCAGATCTCAGTTTTCCCATCTTCATGGAGTCCTTTCTACCTCCTGGAGGAGCTCATTCCGCCCTCTGTGCTCCCCTTCATAGTACTTGTCAGAGTTGTGGCTTTACTTGTCTTCTTTGGCCGTTTAATAATGTCTGTCTCCCCTACTAACCCATGAATTCCACAAGGGCAGGGCATGTATCGTTACTCACGGTATCCCAGAGCCCAGCACGGTGCCTGCATAGATCTACTCAGCACAGACCTCCTGAACAAGGAGGGGAGGGGAGGGGCAGAGGAGGAGGAAGAAGGGTCTCCCTAGAACTAGAAAGATTCAAGCAGAGGATATGAAGGACAATCTTTCAAGCAAGGGGTTGAAAATATTCCTGTGCTGGTGGAACGATTGAACCAGCTCAAGCCAGTCAGCAAATATCTGCTAAGCAAATACTGTGTTCCAGGAGCCAGGTACTGTTCTGAATCAATGCCTGCACTGATATATAAGAGAAATTTCCATTCTAAGAGCTGGTGATTACCTGGAGCAAATCTGTTTAATACCGTTAAGACAGAAAAAGAAAAAACAAAAATGTATGACATTCGGGACCAGGTTTCCATCCCAAACTGCAGTCATATCTAACTTCATTGAAGACATATTATGGACTTTGAATACTGGAATTACTCCTTTTTGATGAGCCATAGCTATAATTAACAAAGAATGGGAGAGGGAGAATTAAGTTAATATCTTGTGGGAAGCAACTGTGAGAACTAAAATAAGGAACCACCCCAGTGATTCCGACTAGCCTTTCTTAAGAGTACACTAAACAAAGCCCAGCTGAGTCTGTTTCCAGCGAGTCCTTCCAAAGAGTTCAAATGTGTAAGGACAGAGATGAAAAAATTCAAATTCCCTTTTACCAGGATGTCACCAGCAGTGAAAGACTCCATTTAGAATTCCTTGTTTTTTTAAATGTAACTTTCACATTCTAAAACCATGTACCTCTGATGGAAGACTGAAGCCAGACTTTGGGCTCCTGCTGTCAGGAGAGGTGTGCAGAGGGGATCATGAACGAATAGAAGGAACAGAGGCTCATGAAGGAATAGCCCAGAGCTGATTCTGGCCTTAAAGAGAACAAAATGAACTCTTTACCCATTTAAATTTCTCTGTGCAAGTTATTTTATTCTTTACTCTCTGGCTTAGTCTTGGGAGATGCATCCATTGTTATTAAATATATATCTGCTCTCAGTTTTCCTGGAACATGCTGCCCAGAGATGGCCATGTGAGAAGCAGCTTGAAGACAAATTAGTGCCACACTCCATGGCCTCTGCCCTTGGGACATTCAGCAGTCACTGCTTTCTCTGTCCAGGTGTCTCAACACCTAGAGTATGTACTCTTGTTCCCGTCTTGTGCATCTACAAGAGTTTTGTGCCTGGGAAGAGTTTTGTTGTATTTTAAGATAAGAAATATCATATCAGACTTGTTGACAAAACTGAAAAAAGTAAGAACATGGAGAAAGACTGAAGATACAATTGGCAAGGAGATAATTAATGGAACAAGATTTTGGAAGAGGTGCAAGGGGTCTAACAAATGCTCATTCATCTGAAAAGTCATTTTAAGACTCAGTTCCAGAGGTCTGCTACAAAAGCTCAGAGTTCTCTAAATCAGAAACTATTCAGCTTTACAACTCCTCTACTGCTTATATTTGCTTCTTCTTATCAAAGTAATATAGTACAATAATAATAATTCAAAAAATTTTGCCATTCATAATACAAATTTAAACTATATTGGCTTCATGGCACTGAAGCTGTTTGAGTTCCCGTTAATTAAGGCCTGAATTGACTAGTAGATTTAAGAATCACATTTATAAATGTAGTTTTCTGAATGCCTATATAACAGAATAAGCAAGATATAAATAAACAATGTACTATTCAGCCATAGCCAACGGGTAATTTCCTGGACACAATAGTGTCAAGGTTCAATGCTTAAAAACAGCAGAAAAGTGGCTGTCAAATTAATGGTGAAAGTACAGGAAGCCAACCTCTGTGACCACTGGAATCTTAAGATTCATCGACTCATTTTAATATTTTTCAAACCAATTAAATGACCCAACTCTGGGAAAATGTGACATTTACTAGGCATTTGAGAATGATTAATTTGGTATGTGTATCTTTGTGCTTTTTTCAAACTTTGTAGTATGGAAAATTTTAAACATATGCAAAGAAGAGGACAGTATAATGAAACTTCATGTACCCATCCCCCGTTACCCCTGCAAATTATTTTGAAGCAAAGCTCAGATGTCATTTTATTTCCTCTGTGTCTACGTATTACAATTCTAACTATTATTCTATATATGTATATTTTTATACATCTTTATTGGAGTACAATTGCTTCACAATGCTGTTAGTTTCTGTTGTACATCAAAGTGAATCAGCCATATGCATACATATACCCCCATATCCTCTCCCTCTTGAGCCTCCTTCCCACCTTCCCTATCCCACCCCTCTAGGTGTCGAAAAGCACCGAGCTGATCTCCCTGTGCTACGCGGCTGCTTCCCACTAGCTATCTGTTTTACATGTGGCAGTGTATATATGTCCATGCTTCTCTCACTTCAGCCCTGCATCCCCCTCTCCCTGCCGCATGTGCTCAAGTGCATTTTCTATGTCTGTGTATTTATTCCTGCCCTGCCACTAGGTTCATCAGTACCATTTTTTTTAATATTCCATATATATGCGTTAGCATACGGTATTTGTTTTTCTCTTTCTGACTCACTTTGCTCTGTATGACAGACTCTAGGTCCATCCACCTCACTACAAATAACTCAGTTACGTTTCTTTTTATGGCTGAGTAATATTCCATTGTATATATGTGCCACATCTTCTTTATCCATTCATCTGTCGATGGACACTTAGGTTGCTTCCATGTCCTGGCTATTGTAGATAGTGCTGCAATTAACATTGTGGTACATGACTCCTTTTGAATTATGGTTTTCTCAGGGTATATGCCCAGTAGTGGGATTGCTGGGTCATATGGTAGCTCTATTTTTAGTTTTTTAAGGAACCTCCATACTGTTCTCCATAATGGTTGTATCAATTGACATTCCCACCAACAGTGCAAGAAGGTTCTGTTTTCACCACACCCTCTCCAGCATTTGTCGTTTGGAGATTTTCTGATGATGCCCATTCTAACTGGTGTGAGGTGATACCTCATTGTAGTTTTGATTTGCATTTCTCTAATAATTAGTGATGTTGAGCATCTTTTCATGTGCCTCTTGGCCATCTGTATGTCTTCCTTGGTGAAATGTTTATTGAGGTCTTCTGCCCATTTTTTTTTTTTTTTTTTTTTTTAACATCTTTATTGGGGTATAATTGCTTTACAATGGTGTGTTAGTTTCTGATTTATAACAAAGTGAATCAGCTATACATATACATGTGCTCCCATGTGTCTTCCCTCTTGTGTCTCCCTCCCTCCCACTCTCCCCCTCCCACCCCTCCAGGCTGTCCCAAAGCCCCGAGCTTATATCCCTGTGCCTTGCGGCTGCTTCCCCCTAGCTATCTACCTTACTACGTTTGTTAGTGTGTATATGTCCATGACTCTCTCTCGCCCTGTCAAAACTCACCCTTCCCCCTCCCCATATCCTCAAGTCCGTTCTCCAGTAGGTCTGCGCCTCTATTCCTGTCTTATCCCTAGGTTCTTCATGACATTTTTTTCCCTTAAATTCCATATATATGTGTTAGCATACGGTATTTGTCTTTGTCTTTCTGACTTACTTCACTCTGTATGACAGACTCTAGGTCTATCCATCTCATTACAAATAGCTCAATTTCATTTCTTTTTAAGGCTGAGTAATATTCCATTGTGTATATGTGCCACATCTTCCTTATCCATTCGTCCGATGATGGGCGCTTAGGTTCTTTCCATCTCCGGGCTATTGTAAATAGAGCTGCAATGAACATTTTGGTACATGACTCTTTTTGAATTTTGGTTTTCTCAGGGTATATGCCCAGTAGTGGGATTGCTGGGTCATATGGTAATTCTATTTGTAGTTTTTTAAGGAACCTCCATACTGTTCTCCATAGTGGCTGAACCAATTCACATTCCCACCAGCAGTGCAAGAGTGTCCCCTTTTCTCCACACCCTCTCCAGCATTTATTGTTTCTAGATTTTTTGATGATGGCCATTCTGACTGGTGTGAGATGATATCTCATTGTAGTTTTGATTTGCATTTCTCTAATGATTAATGATGTTGAGCATTCTTTCATGTGTTTGTTGGCATTCTGTATATCTTCTTTGGAGAAATGTCTGTTTAGGTCTTCTGCCCATTATTGGATTGGGTTGTTTGTTTCTTTGTTATTGAGCTGCATGAGCTGCTTGTAAATTTTGGAGATTAATCCTCTGTCAGTTGCTTCATTTGCAAATGTTTTCTCCCATTCTGAGGGTTGTCTTTTGGTCTTGATTATGGTTTCCTTTGCTGTGCAAAAGCTTTGAAGTTTCATTAGGTCCCATTTGTTTATTTTTGTTTTTATTTCCATTACTCTAGGAGGTGGGTCAGAAAGGATCTTGCTGTGATTTATGTCATAGAGTGTTCTTCCTATGTTTTCTTCTAAGAGTTTGATAGTTTCTGGCCTTACATTTAGGTCTTTAATCCATTTTGAGCTTACTTTTGTGTATGGTGTTATGGAGTGATCTAATCTCATACTTTTACATGTACCTGTCCAGTTTTCCCAGCACCATTTATTGAAGAGGCTGTCCTTTCTCCACTGTACATTCCTGCCTCCTTTATCAAAGATAAGGTGTCCATATGTGCGGGGGTGTATCTCTGGGCTTTCTATCCTGTTCCACTGATCTATCTTTCTGTTTTTGTGCCAGTACCATACTGTCTTGATTACTGTTGCTTTGTAGTATAGTCTGAAGTCAGGGAGCCTGATTCCTCCAGCTCCTTTTTTCGTTCTCAAGATTGCTTTGGCTATTCGGGGTCTTTTGTGTTTCCATACAAATTGCGAAATTTTTTGTTCTAGTTCTGTGAAAAATGCCAGTGGTAGTTTGATAGGGATTGCATTGAACCTGTAGATTGCTTTGGGTAGTAGAGTCATTTTCACAATGTTGATTCTTCCCATCCAAGAACATGGTATATCTCTCCATCTATTTGTATCATCTTTAATTTCTTTCATCAGTGTCTTATAATTTTCCGCATACAGGTCTTTCGTATCCTTAGGTAGGTTTATTCCTAGATATTTTATTCTTTTTGTTGCAATGGTAAATGGGAGTGTTTTCTTGATTTCACTTTCAGATTTTTCATCATTAGTATATAGGAATGCCAGAGATTTCTGTGCATTAATTTTGTATCCTGCTACTTTACCAAATTCATTGATTAGCTCTAGTAGTTTTCTGGTAGCATCTTTAGGATTCTCTATGTATAGTATCATGTCATCTGCAAACAGTGACAGCTTTACTTCTTCTTTTCCGATGTGGATTCCTTTTATTTCCTTTTCTTCTCTGATTGCTGTGGCTAAAACTTCCAAAACTATGTTGAATAAGAGTGGTGAGAGTGGGCAACCTTGTCTTGTTCCTGATCTTAGTGGAAATGCTTTCAGTTTTTCACCATTGAGGATGATGTTTGCTGTGGGCTTGTCATATATGGCCTTTATTATGTTGAGGAAAGTTCCCTCTATGCCTACTTTCTGGAGGGTTTTTATCATAAATGGGTGTTGAATTTTGTCAAAAGCTTTCTCTGCATCTATTGAGATGATCATATGGTTTTTCTCCTTCAATTTGTTAATATGGTTTATCACATTGATAGATTTGCGTATATTGAAGAATCCTTGCATTCCTGGAATAAACCCCACTTGATCATGGTGTATGATCCTTTTAATGTGCTGTTGGATTCTGTTTGCTAGTATTTTGTTGAGGATTTTTGCATCTATGTTCATCAGTGATATTGGCCTGTAGTTTTCTTTCTTTGTGACATCCTTGTCTGGTTTTGGTATCAAGGTGATGGTGGCCTCATAGAAGGAATTTGGGAGTGTTCCTCCCTCTGCTATATTTTGGAAGAGTTTGAGAAGGATAGGTGTTAGCTCTTCTCTAAACGTTTGATAGAATTCACCTGTGAAGCCATCTGGTCCTGGGCTTTTGTTTGTTGGAAGATTTTTAATCACAGTTTCAATTTCAGTGCTTGTGATTGGTCTGTTCATATTTTCTATTTCTTCCTGATTCAGTCTTGGCAGGTTGTGCATTTCTAAGAATTTGTCCATTTCTTCCAGATTGTCCATTTTATTGGCATAGAGTTGCTTGTAGTAATCGCTCATGATTTTTTTTATTTCTGCAGTGTCAGTTGTTATTTCTCCTTTCTCATTTCTAATTCTATTGATTTGAGTCTTCTCCCTTTTTTTCTTGATGAGTCTGGCTAGTGGTTTATCTATTTTGTTTATCTTCTCAAAGAACCAGCTTTTAGTTTTATTGATCTTTGCTATCGTTTCCTTCATTTCTTTTTCATTTATTTCTGATCTGATTTTTATGATTTCTTTCCTTCTGCTAGCTTTGGGGCTTTTTTGTTCTTCTTTCTCTAATTGCTTGAGGTGCAAGGTTAGGTTGTTTATTCGAGATGTTTCCTGCTTCTTAAGGTGGGCTTGTATTGCTATAAACTTCCCCCTTAGAACTGCTTTTGCTGCATCCCATAGGTTTTGGGTCGTTGTGTCTCCATTGTCATTTGTTTCTAGGTATTTTTTTATTTCCTCTTTGATTTCTTCAGTGATCACTTCATTATTAAGTAGTGTATTGTTTAGCCTCCATGTGTTTGTATATTTTACAGATCTTTTCCTGTAATTGATATCTAGTCTCATGGCGTTGTGGTCAGAAAAGATACTTGATACAATTTCAATTTTCTTAAATTTACCAAGGCTTGATTTGTGACCCAAGATATGATCTATCCTGGAGAATGTTCCATGAGCACTTGAGAAAAATGTGTATTCTGTTGTTTTTGGATGGAGTGTCCTATAAATATCAATTAAGTCCATCTTGTTTAATGTATCATTTAAAGCTTGTGTTTCCTTATTTATTTTCATTTTGGATGATCTGTCCATGGGTGAAAGTGGGGTGTTAAAGTCCCCTACTATGAATGTGTTACTGTCAATTTCCCCTTTTATGGCTGTTAGTATTTGCCTTACGTATTGAGGTGCTCCTATGTTGGGTGCATAAATATTTACAATTGTTATATCTTCTTCTTGGATCGATCCCTTGATCATTATGTAGTGTCCTTCTTTATCCCTTTTAATAGTCCTTATTTTAAAGTCTATTTTGTCTGATATGAAAATTGCTACTCCAGCTTTCTTTTGGTTTCCATTTGCATGGAATATCTTTTTCCATCCCCTTACTTTCAGTCTGTATGTGTCTCTAGGTCTGAGGTGGGTCTCTTGTAGACAGCATATATAAGGGTCTTGTTTTTGTATCCATTCAGCCAATCTGTGTCTTTTGGTGGGAGCATTTAGTCCATTTACATTTAAGGTAATTATCGATATGTATGTTCCTATTCCCATTTTCTATATTGTTTTGGGTTCGTTATTATAGGTCGTTTCCTTCTTTTGCATTTCTTATCTAGAGAAGTTCCTTTAGCATTTGTTGTAAAGCTGGTTTGGTGGTGCTGAACTCTCTCAGCTTTTGCTTTTCTGTAAAGGTTTTAATTGCTCCATCAAATCTGAATGAGATCCTTGCTGGGTAGAGTAGTCTTGGTTGCAGGTTTTTCTCCTTCATCACTTTCAGTATGTCCTGCCACTCCCTTCTGGCTTGTAGGGTTTCTGCTGAGAGATCAGCTGTTAACCTTATGGGGATTCCCTTGTGTGTTATTTGTTGTTTTTCCCTTGCTGCTTTTAATATGCTTTCTTTGTATTTAATTTTTGATAGTTTGATTAATATGTGTCTTGGCGTATTTCTCCTTGTATTTATCCTGTATGGGACTCTCTGTGCTTCCTGGACTTGATTAACTATTTCCTTTCCCATATTAGGGAAGTTTTCAACTATAATCTCTTCAAATATTTTCTCAGTCCCTTTCTTTTTTTCTTCTTCTTCTGGAACCCCTATAATTCGAATGTTGGTGCGTTTAATGTTGTCCCAGAGCTCTCTGAGACTGTCCTCAGTTCTTTTCATTCTTTTTTCTTTATTCTGCTCTGCAGTAGTTATTTCCACTACTTTATCTTCCAGGTCACTTATCCGTTCTTCTGCCTCAGTTATTCTGCTATTGATCCTATCTAGAGTACTTTTAATTTCATTTATTGCGTTGTTCATCGTTGCTTGTTTCATCTTTAGTTCTTGTAGGTCCTTGTTAACTGTTTCTTGCATTTTGTCCATTCTACTTCCAAGATTTCGGATCATCCTTACTATCATTATTCTGAATTCTTTTTCAGGTAGATTGCCTATTTCCTCTTCATTTGTTAGGTCTGGTGGGTTTTTATCTTGCTCCTTCATCTGCTGTGTGTTTTTCTGTCTTCTCATTTTGCTTATCTTACTGTGTTTGGGGTCTCCTTTTTCAGGCTGCACGTTCGTAGTTCCCGTTGTTTTTGATGTCTGTCTCCAGTGGCTAAGGTTGTTTCAGCAGGTTGTGTAGGCTTCCTGGTGGAGGGGACTAGTGCCTGTGTTGTGCTGGATGAGGCTGGATCTTGTCTCTCTAGTGGGCAGGTTCACGTCTGGTGGTGTGTTTTGGGGTGTCTGTGGCCTTGTTATGATTTTAGGCAGCCTCTCTGCTAATGGGTGGGGTTGTGTTCCTGTTTTGCTAGTTGTTTGGCATAGGTTGTCCAGCACTGTGGCTTGCTGGTCGTTGAGTGAAGCTGGGTGTTGGTGTTAAGATGGAGGTCTCTGGGAGATTTCCACCGTTTAATATTATGTGGAGCTGGGAGGTCTCTTGTTGATCAGTGTCCTGAAGTTGGCTCTCCTACCTCAGAGGCAGAGCCCTGCCTCCTGGGCTGGAGCACCAAGAGCCTTTCATCCACACGGCTCAGAATAAAAGGGAGGAAAAGTAGAGAGAATTATTAGAAGTATGAGGAAAGAAAGGAGGAAAGGAGGAAAGGAAGGAAGGAAGAAAGAAGCAAAGAAGGAAAGAAAGGAGGGAGGAAGGGAGGGAGGAAGGGAGGAAGGAAGGAGGGAAAGAAGGAAAAAAGACAGAAAGAAAGAAGATACAGTAAAAATAAAATAAAGTATAATATAGTTATTGTACTAAAAAATATTTAGAAAGAAAGAAAAAAAAAAAAAAAAGAACAGATAGAACCCTAGGACAAATGTTGGAAACAAAGCTATACAGAGAAAATCTTACACAGAAGCATACACATACGTGTTCACAAAGAGAGGCAAAGGGGGAAAGATCATAAATCCTGCTCCCAGAGACCACCTCCTCAACCTGGGGTGATTCGCTGTCTAAAGGAGGGAAGGAAGGAAGGAAAGAAAGAAAGAACGAAGGTAAAGTACAATAAAGTTATTACAATTAAAATTAATTATTAAGAAAAAAAAATTTTTTTTTAAAAAAAAACCATGGACGGATAGAGCCCTAGGACAAATGTTGGAAGCAAAGCTATACAGAGAAAATCTTACACAGAAGCATACACATACACGTTCACAAAGAGAGGCAAAGGGGGAAAAATCATAAATCCTGCTCCCAGAGACCACCTCCTCAACCTGGGGTGATTCGCTGTCTAAAAGAGGGAAGGAAGGAAGGAAAGAAAGAAAGAAAGAACGAAGGTAAAGTACAATAAAGTTATTACAATTAAAATTAATTATTAAGAAAAAAAAATTTTTTTTTTAAAAACCATGGACGCATAGAGCCCTAGGACAAATGTTGGAAGCAAAGCTATACAGAGAAAATCTTACACAGAAGCATACACATACACGTTCACAAAGAGAGGCAAAGGGGGAAAAATCATAAATCCTGCTCCCAGAGACCACCTCCTCAATTTGGGGTGATTTGTTGTCTAAAGGAGGGAAGGAAGGAAGGAAAGAAAGAAAGAAAGAACGAAGGTAAAGTACAATAACGTTATTACAATTAAAATTAATTATTAAGAAAAAAAAATTTTTTTTAAAAAAAAACCATGGACGGATAGAGCCCTAGGACAACTGTTGGGAGCAAAGCTATACAGAGAAAATCTTACATAGAAGCATACACATACACGTTCACAAAGAGAGGCAAAGGGGGAAAAATCATAAATCCTGCTCCCAGAGACCACCCCCTCAACCTGGGGTGATTCGCTGTCTAAAGGAGGGAAGGAAAGAAAGAAAGAAAGAACGAAGGTAAAGTTCAATAAAGTTATTACAATTAAAATTAATTATTAAAAAAAAATTTTTTTTTTTAAAAAAAAAAAACCATGGACGGATAGAGCCCTAGGACAAATGGTGGAAGCAAGAGTATACAGACAAGATCTCACACAGAAGCATACACGCACACATTCACAAAAAGAGGAAAAGGGAAAAAAATCACAGATCTCGCTCCTAAATTCCCCCTCTTCAATTTGGGATCACTCCCTGTCTATTCAGGTATTCCACAATGCAGGGCACATCAAGTTGATTGTGGAGCTTCAATCTGCCGCCTCCGCGGCTGCCGGGAGAGACCTCCCCCTCTCCTCCCTGCTCTCACAGCTCACAGGAGCTCAGCTTTGTACCCGGCCCTGCCCCTGAGCGCAGATCGCTGGAGGGCGTCTGTTTTTTTTGCTCAGACAGGACGGGGTTAAAGGAGCCGCTGATTCGGGAGCTCCGGCTCACTCAGGCCGGGGGTTGGGGGATGGGGGAAGGAGGGGCACTGCGTGCGGGGCGGGCCTGCGGCGGCAGAGGCGGCGTGACGCTGCGGCAGAGGCCGGCGTGACGCTGCACCAGCCTGAGACCCGCCGTGCGTACTCCCGGGGAAGTTGTCCCTGGATCCCGGGAACCTGGCAGTGGCGGCCTGCACAGGCTCCGCGGAAGAGGGGCGCGGAGAGTGACCTGTGCTCGCACACAGCCCCCCTGGTGGCGGCAGCAGCAGCCCCAGCGTCTCCCGCCCGTCTCTGGGGTCCGCGGTTTCAGCCGCGGCTCGCGCCCGTCTCTGGGGCTCGCGCTTCCCGCCGCGGCTCGCGCCCTCAGCCGCGGCTCGCGCCCGTCTCTGGGGTTCGCGCTTTTAGCCGCGGCTCGCGCCTGTCTCTGGAGTTCCTTTAAGCAGCGCTCTTAAACCCCTCTCCTCGCGCACCAGGAAACAAAGAGGGAAGAAAAAGTCTCTTGCCTCTTCGGCCGGTGCAGGCTTTTCCCCGAACTCCCTCCGGGCTAGTCGTGGCGCACCAACCCCTTCAGGCTATGCTCAAGCCGCCAACCCCAGTCCTCTCCCTGCGCTCCGTCCAAAACCGAAACCCGAGCCTCAGCTCGCAGCCCCGCCCGCCCCGGCGGGTGAGCAGACAAGCCTCTCGGGTTGGTGAGTGCCGGTCGGCACCGATCGTCTGTGCAGGAATCTCCCCGCTTTGCCCTCCACACCCGTCGCTGTGCACCACTCCGCGGTCCCGAAGCTCCCCCCTCCGCCTCCCGCAGTCTCCGCCCGCGGAGGGGCTTCCTAGTGTGTGGAAACTTTTCCTCCTTCACAGCTCCCTCCCACTGGTGCAGGTGCCGTCCTTATTCTTTTGTCTCTGTTTTTTCTTTTTTCTTTTGCCCTACCCAGGTACGTGGGGAGTTTCTTGCCTTTTGGGAGCTCTGAGGTCTTCTGCCAGCCTTCAGTAGGTGTTCTGTAGGAGTTGTTCCACGTGTAGATGTATTTCTGGTGTATCCGTGAGGAGGAAGGCGATCTCCACGTCTTACTCTTCCGCCATCTTCCCGCCGACTTCTGCCCATTTTTTAATTGGGCTGTTTGTTTTTTTAATACTGAGTTCCATGAGCTGTTTGTATATTTTGAAGATTAATCCTTTGTGCACTGTTTCATTTACAAATATTTATTCCCATTCTGAGGGTTGCCTTTTGGTCTTATTTACGGTTTCCTTTGCTGTGCAAAAGCTTTTAAGTTTCATTAGGTCCCATTTGTTTATTTTTGTTTTTACTTCCATTACTCTAGGAGGTGGGTCAAAAAAGATCTTGCTGTGATTTATGTCATAGAGTGTTTTTTCTATGTTTTCCTCTAAGAGTTTTATAGTGTGCAGTCTTACATTTAGGTCTTTAATCCATTTGGAGTTTATTTTTGTGTATGGTGTTAGGGAGTGTTCTAATTTCATTCTTTTACATGTAGCTGTTCAGTTTTCCCAGCACCACTTATTGAAGAGGCTGTCTTCTCTCTATTGTATGTTCTTGCCTCCTTTGTCGTAAATTAGGTGACCATATGTGCATGGGTTTAGCTCTGGGCTTTCTATCCTGTACCATTGATAATATATTTCTGTTTTTGTGCCAGTACCATACTGTCTTGATTACTGTAACTTTGTAATATAGTTTGAAGTTGGGGAGCCTGATTTCTCCAGCTCTGTTTTTCTTTCTCAAGATTTCTTTCGCTAATCGGGGTCTTTTGTGTTTCCATACGAATTGCAAATTTTTTTATTCTAATTCTGTAAAGAATGCCATTGGTAGTTTGAAAGGGATTGCACTGAATCTGTAGATTACTTTGGGTAGTATAGTCACTTTCACAATACTGATTCTTCCAATCCAAGAACATGGTATATATCTCCATCTGTTTATGTCATCTTTGATTTCTTTCATCAGTGTTTTATAGTTTTCTGAGTACAGGTCTTTCACCTCCTTAGGTAGGTTTATTCCTAGGTATTTTATTCTTTTTGTTGTGATGGTAAATGGGATTGTTTCCTTAATTTCTCTTTCTGAATTTTCATTGTTACTGTATAGGAATGCAAGAGATGTCTGTGCATTAATTTTGTATCCTGAAACCTTACCAAATTCATTGATTTATTTCTAGTAGTTTCCTGGTGGCATCTTTAGGATTTTCTATGTATAGTGTCATGTCATCTGCACACAGTGACAATGTTACTTCTTTTACAATTTGTATTCCTTTTATTTCTTTTTCTTCTCTGATATCCATGGCTAGGACTTCCAAACCTATGTTGAATAAGAGTGGCGAGGGTGGACATCCTTGTTTTGTTCCTGATCTTGGTGGAAATGCTTTCAGTTTTTCACCATTGCTTATGATGCTTGCTGTGGGTTTGTCATATATGGCCTTTATTATGTTGAGGTAGGTTCCCTCTATGCCCATTTTCTGGAGTTTTTTTTATCATTAATGGGTGTTGAATTTTGTCAAAAGCTTTTTTTGCATCTATTGAGATGATCATATGGTTTTTATTCCTTAATTTGTTAATATGGTGTATCACATTGATTGATTTGAGTATATTGAAGGATCCTTGCATTTCTGGGATAAATCCCACTTGATCATGGTGTATGATCCTTTTAATATGTTGTTGGATTCTGTTTGCTAGTATTTTGTTCAGGATTTTTGCATCTATGTTCATCAGTAATATTGGCTATAATTTTCTTTTTTTGTGATATCTTTTTCTGGTTTTGGTATCAAAGCTACTCCAGCTTTCTTTGGATTTCCATTTGCATGGAATATCTTTTTCCATCCCCTCACTTTCAGTCTGTATGTGTCCCTAGGTCTGAAGTGGGTCTCTTGTAGACAGCATATATATGGGTCTTGTTTTTGTATCCATTCAGCCAGCCTGTGTGTTTTGGTTGGGGCATTTAATCCATTTACATTCAAGGTTATTATCAATATGTATGTTCCTATGATCATTTTCTTAATTGTTTTGGGTTTGATTTGTGAGTATTTTTCTTCTCTTCTGTTTCCTGCCTAGAGGAGTTTCTTTAGCATTTGTTGTAAAGCTGGTTTGGTGGTGCTGAATTCTCTTAGCTTATGCTTGTCTGAAAAGCTTTTGATTTCTCCGTTGAATCTGAATGAGATCCTTGCTGGGTACAGTAATCTTGGTTGCAGGTTTTTCTCTTTCATCACTTTAAGTATATCCTGCCACTCCCTTCTGGCCTGAAGAGTTTCTGCTGAAAAATCAGCTGATAACCTAATGGGGATTCCTTGGTATGTTATTTTTTGCTTTTCCCTTGCTGCTTTTAATATTTTTTCTTTGAATTTAAACTTTGTTAGTTTGATTAATATGTGTCTTGGTGTGTTTCTCCTAGGGTTTTGCCTGTCTGGGACTCTCTGTGCTTCCTGCACTTGGGCGACTATTTCCTTTCCCATGTTAGGGAAGCTTTCCACTATAATCTCTTCAAATATTTTCTCAGAGCCTTTCTTTTTCTCTTCTTCTTCTGGGACCCATATAATTCGAATGTTGGTGTGTTTAGTGTTGTCCCAGAGGTCTCTGAGATTGTCTTCAATTCTTTCCATTTTTTTTTTCTTTATTCTGCTCCTCAGCAGATACTTCCACCGTTTTGTCTTCCAGCTCACTTACTCGTTCTTCTGCCTCCGTTATTCTGTTATTGATTGCTTCTAGTATATTTTTCATATCAGTTATTGTGTTGTTCATCTCTGTTTGTTTGTTCTTTAGTTTTTCTAGATCTTTGTTAAAAATTTCTTGTATTTTCTCAATCCGTGTCTCCGTTCTATTTCTGAGATTCTGGATCTTCTTTACTATCATTACTCTGAATTCTCTTCCTGGTAGATTGCCTATTTCCTCTTCATTTATTTGGCCTTACAGGTTTTTACCTTGCTCCTTCATCTGTGACATATTTTTTTTGCCGTTTAATTTTTTTTTTGATGAGTGGGATTGTGTTATTGTCTTACTGGTTGTTTGGCCTGAAGCTTCCAACACTGGAGTGTAGACTGTTGGGTAGAGCTGGGTCTTAGTGCCGAGATGAGGACCTGAGGAGACCTCACTCTGATGAATATTCCCTGGGGTCTGAGATTCTCTGTTAGTCCAGTGGTTCAGACTCAGAGCTCCCTCCACAGGAGGTTCCACCCGACCTGTGGCTCATGAACCAAGATCCAGCAAGCCACCACGTGGGGTGGAAAAAAAAAAGAGAATAATAAAGAGTAAAAAATAAAATTAGACTAGGAAACTAACAGATATGTTAGAATATAAAAATAAAAATATAGATGAAACAACTGGAAGGTAAAACAGAACCACAATAGTAAAAAAGAGAAGGAAAAAAAATAAAAAGACAGAAAAGGCCTTGGCTGTGGGGGTGGGGCTTAGGCAGGGGTCAGGCTTAGGCAGCGGTGGGGTTTAGGCAGCAGGCGGTGGGGGATATGCTCAGGACCCACAGGGCTGGACAAGGCCTTTGGGGTGGTGTGGGGTGGGGCTTAGGCCCAATAGAACAGAAGGGGCCCAGACGTGCCTCTGGTCTCAGAGGGTGAGGGACCTGGCCTGGGAGCCCAGCAGGCTTCACCCGCCCAAGTGGGTCGGGCGAACGCCCTCTGCTCCTCTCCCGCTCCTCTGGTCCTGAAAGGCCCCTCCTGGCCTGCCTCTCCTGTTCTCCTCCACCTCCCTCCTATGCCTCCAAGACCAACGTGGCCTGGAGGGGGCCTCTGAGGACGTAGGACACGGCCTGAGAGCCGGGCAGACTTCCCGATTATTCAGGGGAAACGCTGGGCTCACTCCCCCCCCCCGATCCAAGCCTCCAAGGGTCCCCCCAGGCATGGGAACCCCTCCCCACTCCCAGCCACCCCTCTGGGGCACTGGTCTTGTTGGCCTCCATTTCTCCTCCCCTTCAGTCCCCCCACATCCTACCGGTTTGCTTGGGGGCCCCTCCTGTCTCCTTGGGTGTCGAGGTCCCCCACCAGCATCTGGAAGGCACCCTAGTTGTGGGGAGATGCGAACTCTGCATCTTCCCAGGTCACCATCTTGACTCTGCCCCTTCCAATTCTAACTATTATTATCAGGTCTTACCTTCTGGGATTGAATTATCTATCAGTCATCAAAGACACTTAATAACAACAACATCCACAAGTTTCTCAATAAATATTTGTTGATGCAGTGAACAAAAGGGTAATATTTATTAAGCAGTTACTGTGTGCCAGGCCCTGTGCTAAATGCTTTGCATGCACTGTCTCATTTAATGTTTGTAACAACCCTAAACCATAAATATCTTCACATTTCAGATGAGAAAGCAAGTGTAAAATGATTGAGGGGCTTCCCAAAGATAAATGCAAATTCAATGAAAATGAAATCAAACTAAATTATATTGTGAATATAGAATAACAGCAAAGCATGAATGACACTTGATATTTTAATTAGGTCCAGAATCCAGGCCTTTGAGAATGAAGGTAAATGTGGCAAAACATTAAAAATTGGTGAATCTGGGTAGAGGTATATGGGAGCTCTTTACAGTATTATTGTAACTTTATGTTTTAAGCTATTTCAAAATAAAAAGTTAAAAATTTGAAGTGGGCCCATTTTTTTCTCAACTAGCAAAGTTCAAGGTAGACCCTGACTGACATTTTGCACAATGGGCAGGATTTCTCTTCTTTAGGGTCCCTCTGAAATGAGAACCTAAGTCAGGCTTAGGTTTAGGTCAGTTTTTTCTGGGGTTGGGAGGAGGGTCATCTCAAGAAGCAGAAGTGAGGGGATGGGGAGAGTGACACAGGGAAGAAGAAAAAGACAACACAAGAACTCATTATTAGTTTATCTTTCCCTGTAGTCACCTGAGTCTCAATCCTGCTGGGGACCAGTGGTAGTCAGGCTCCAAGTGGGTCCCCAGTGGTCCCTGCCTCCTTGTAATCACACCTCTGTGCAGTGTCCTTCCAGACTTCACCAGGGTTGGTCTATGTGACCAATAGCATACAGCAGAAGTGATGTTATGTCATTTCTGAGATTAGGTCATAAAAAAGACTACAGCTTCCATTTTGGGCACTGGCCCTCTCTCTTTCAGACCACTCGCTCTGGGGGAAGCCATATGGTGAGGAGCCCTAGGAAGGGGTCCACATAGTGAGGGGAATCCTCCTGCCAACAGCCACATGAGTGAGTTAGAAGTGAATCCTTCAGACCCAGTCACACCTCGGACGACTACGGTCTTGGCTGACACATGGTTAATCTTGTAAGGAACTCTGAGCCCAAACCACCTAGCTAAGTAAGCCGCTCCCTGATTCCTGACCCATAGAAACTCTGAAACAAGAAATTTTTGTCATTCTAGACCTCCAAGTTTGAGGTAATTTGTTACACAGGTAACTAATACAGGACCCTTTGAGGAACTGTATTAATACACCTCAGAAACCTTCCATCACAGTCTGGGAGGCTGAGGCCATTATCCACATAACCCGAATTCCAGAGTGGGCACTGGATGTGGGAC
The DNA here is from genome assembly GCF_008692025.1 of Phocoena sinus. Classification (NCBI taxonomy): domain Eukaryota; kingdom Metazoa; phylum Chordata; class Mammalia; order Artiodactyla; family Phocoenidae; genus Phocoena; species Phocoena sinus. The sequence goes on from NC_045767.1 coordinate 76,292,074, forward strand.
ACTGTCAACATGCCAAAGCAAACACAGACGAAATCATAGGGGGGCTGAGAGTATGTGAGGTGGGGACACCAATATGCATCTGCTGAAGTACTTCATGATAATACTGCCTTTAACTTTTCTAGGACAACATACAGGTTTCGTGTAACATGAAGCTCTCCTTAGGTGTGTTCCCCTCTTTATTTACTGTGTTAGTCTTTCAAAATCTGCAAAGTTCAGGGCTTCCCTGGTGGCGCAGTGGTTGAGAGTCCACCTGCCGATGCGGGGGACGTGGGTTCGTGCCCCGGTCCGGGAGGATCCCACGTGCCGCGGAGCGGCTGGGCCCGTGAGCCATGGCCACTGAGCCTGCGCTCCGCAGCGGGAGAGGCCACAACAGTGAGAAGCCCGCGTACCGCAAAAAAAAAAAAAAAAAAAAAGAAAAAGAACATATGAACTCCTAATGGGACAAGCCATATACAGTTTGTATATAACATAGGTAGTTATATCACAATTTGCAGGTAGCATGGAGTATGGGTCTGATATTAATCTTCCCTCTGTAGGACATAGTGCCTCTGTTCTGGTCCCAGTCCAGATCTTTCTTTTCTTCTATTGGATCAGATTCTATGCATCTGACCTCTACTATACACTTCTATGTTCTAGATGGGCCTCTTTGTGCCAGGGATAGAGTCGTGAATAAGAGACTGATCACTTTCTCATATTAGGCTTCATTCTCTCTTCAATTATTAAAAAAATCTTCACTCTCAAGTTTCAGCAGGGTTATTTCTTTTGGCTTTGCAATTTTCATTCTTTTTAAAATTGCTATTGCCCAATGCCAATGTACCAGAAATTAGGGCCTCTTAAATACTTTCTGTAGCAGGATGGGAGTGAATTGGAATCCTTTAAAAATTTAAAAGAGAATCTTCTAGGTTGGATATACCTGAAATGCAGTCTTATTACTTAAGTGGCTTTTCTTCTAGAGTTGTGCCTCTGTTCCAACACAGATGTTTCCATTGCAACTGCCTGTTCTAGAGGACAGAGATGGCCTCATAGTGAACAGTTCTGCAGGCTAACTCTACACTGGTTATGAATTTCAAAACTTCCTCGAATATTCTTACTTCATATTGTTTGAAAACTTTTGTGAATCTCAAAATGTTAGAAAAAAGCCTAAGAGTCTACCTACTCTTAGGAAAATCTATAAGGTTTTAGTTAATATAGGATAAATCCTGAATACATATGACATGGAAAATGGCAGATCAAAGAAAGGTATTTACTCTTGGGGGGGAAAAAAACAGTAAGACCAAGTAAAATTCCAAGGCAAATAAAAAAAAATTAATTCTATTTAAATTGTTTCAATAATTCTGAACCTAAAGTTTTTGATTCCCATGAGACCATCCTCCTCTTTGGATTTCTACATTGTAAAATGCTGCTAGAAACCCTGTGTCTTGTCTGTGAGCTCCTGCAAGCTGACCAGATAGACAAAGCACATGACTTTGCTCAGAATGATTCAGAGACCACTTTGGAAAAAGGACTGCTCTTACCAGGCACAAATGAAGATCACATGAATTGTCCACTGTTTCTACCAAGCCCTAAAATTGTAAGAGAACCCAAGTCACTAAAAATCAAAGGTAACTCTTCATCAGTTAACTTAAGCAAGAGACGAGAAGAGTCGAAGCAGAAACATGGATTTTGATTACTTCTACTATAGCAATAGACCTACACATGGTTCTCCAGGAGTCAAATAAAATGGGAATCTAACCTATGTTTCGTTTCCAGTACTCTAAAATCCATATAAAGCCAAGAACCATATATTTACAAGGACTGAGCCACACCACCAATTAAAACTTAACATATCCAAGGAAGATAATCTATATTTATATTAAGCTTTAAGAGATTCTTCCTAACAGCAGAAATGAATGATTATTACTTTTTGAGTTAGTGGGACTTAAGCTGGAACTTGTAGAACAGAACAGTTTTCTCTCTGGAGGACACATGATCAAAATTACTTCCCATTTACTTAGTAACCAATGTGATGTGTCTTATTTACCACCCCACCCATACACGATCCTCATTCCTTAACTCATGAGATTTTTACACAGTTCTCTTAAGTTATGGAACCCAGAACTGGACCGTTTATTGGTGAACATCTGATCAACATTGAGTTTGCACTTCCATACAAGAAAGTAAAAACCGGAAATAAGAAGGAAACTGCAAGCCAATCTGAGGATTCAGTACCCCAAAGCTAGGTGTTTCTAATGTCTCTGAAGCAAATGTTTGTGGAGGGAAAAACAGAACTTTTCAAAGTATACATGTATGTGATTATGTAACAAAGAGTTTGGCTAGTTTAATACAGCTGTTATTAATTAAAATATTTTGGCCTTCAACAACTTAAAATTATTTAGAAATATTTTTCTGATCAAATATAGGTTTTGCCCAAAAGAAAATTTTTAATAATTCTTTCCACATAAAATATTAGAATTTTCTGGAACATATGTCTGAATTTGTTTGGTGATGTTTTTCTACTACCTGTAAACCTTGTTCTTACTTAAGTTTGTGAACATCGTTCCAGCTTATGTTTCCATATCTTTTGTCTCATCATTGGAAAATACTGGTTATGATTATAAGAGTAGGAGTTGGGGAATCAGACAGATAGACCCCATTATCAATCCTGGTCCTGCAACTTACTAACTAAGGGACCCTGGAGCCTTAACTTCATGGAGCCCAGTTTTGTTTTGTTTTTTAATTTGTAAAACAGAGATAATAATTAACTTACAAGGTTTTTGTAAGGATCAAATGAGAGAACATACATGATACCCCTAGTGCAGTGTTCCTGTATTAGGTACTCAGCAAATGAGAGACTTTTCCTTTTGTATGAGGGAGCACAGATGTCCTCAATCTAAAAATTATAGTTGTCTAGACTCTGAGGGAACATGTAAATATTAGTTTGAAAATGACTGGTTTAATGACATCTATGCAATCTAAAAATTAAATACTGTATATATTAGATTTCTAATAGCAGACTCTGAGAAGACTATAATTTAATCTCAAGCCTCCTTCCTCCAGAGATCATCAGGAATGGAGTCAGTATAAAAAGCCAGATAACATAAAGGCCAAATGAACTTTGTTTCTGATTCTCTGCCTGGGCCTCATCCATAAACATGTAGCATGGTGACAACATGCAAAGGCCATCATCAGTCACCTTACTTCATTGGTGACCATCTGAAATTCCAGGAAAAGTCATTTCTTTGTTTGAGGTACATAGCGAATGATAATCCATAAAAGTTACTGAGAAGTACTTTATAAATAGACATGCCTAATAAAAATGATCAGCGGGACTTCCCTGGTGGCACGATGGTTAAGAATCTGCCTGCCAACGCAGGGGACATGGGTTCGAGCCCTGGTCCGGGAAGATCCCACATGCCACGGAGCAACTGAGCCCGTGTGCCACAACTACTGAGCCTGCGCTCTAGAGCCCACGAGCCACAACTACTGAAGCCCGCATGCCTAGAGCTGGTGAGAAGAAGCCACCGCAAGAGAAGTCCACGCACCGCAACGAAGAGTAGCCCCTGCTCACCGCAACTAGAGAAAGCCCACGTGCAGCAATAAAGACCCAACGCAGCCAAAAATATAAATAAATAAATAAATAAAATTTTAAAATAAGAATCAGATTAGCTTTATCCACCTATTTAAAAAGACTCAAAAATTTAAATAAATGTATTACTGTCCTGTTATGCAATGCTTTTAATGTTGGCATTTTAAATTTAGAAGATAACACTGTGGAGAGGAAAAATCATTAGATTAGAAAATCTGGATTTGATTTTTAGCCCCCAAATTACTGTGGTATGATCCTGGGCAGCTCATTTAATCGCTTTTAATCTTGTAGGAATATTAATACCTATCCAACTCCATCCAGCCATCTACTCACCTACCCACCTACCTACTCATCCACCCACCCATTCATTTATTCAATGATTCATTCAACATACATTTATTGAGCATTTACTAAGTGCCAGTCACTGGAGACATTTTAGAGTTAAATTAGATTCATACCTTCCCCTCAAGGAGTCCACAGTCTAGGAAGAGAAACAGACGAATATAAAGGAAGGCACAAAGGAGTGTAGTAAAATGTGGTGGGTGCTGTAAAGAAAACCTGTCTTGGCTACAGCAGGCAGAAAGGAGACGTCACTTCTACTTGGTGAGAGGTGGCTGGAAGGATATCTCACTGACACCATGCAAGGGGTAAGACAGGCGTCATGAAGTGATGCACGAGCTGGCAAAGAATAAGTAATTTTTCCCAGTGAATCTGGGGTGTGATACTGGAAAGGGTGTTCCAGCTAGAGGGAACCACATAAGTAAATACTCAAAGGTATGCTATAGTGTGATAGCCAGCAAACTACATGCAGCCTGATTTGGCTGAAACGCAGGGTGGAAGGAAGACGCAGCTAGAGATGAGGCTAGGGAGGATGATATGCCATGCTGAGGAGGTTTCATTTTATTCTACAGGCATTGGGAAATCTTTAAAAACCCCCAAGTTAGAGTGAAATGATCAGATCTGCATTTGAGAAAGACTATAGCTATAGAGTGGAGAATCAGTATGAGAATGTTATAAGAAAACAAGAAGACCCATTGTAAACTGCAGATCACTATAAAAATCACTATATAAATGTTTGCTTTTATACTTAGTTCAATATAAGTCATGATTTGCTATATTATAGACCATGCATGATTGATAAAATATGAATTCTATCTATGTACTTATTTAAATAAACCTATGAAACAAAATTTTCAATCAGAAATGAATTGTAATAATAAATTAAAGAGACTTGAAAAAATTTCACCTTGTTCCAGAACTCTTATCTCAACAAAACATATTGCTGGTGAAGTTCCAGAAAAAGAAAAAATTCAAATATTGATGATCTTTGAAAATAATAAGTGTTGGCGAGGATGTGGAGAAATGAAACCCTTGTGCAATGTTGATGGGAATGTATGGAAAAGAGTATGCGAGTTCTTCAAAATATTAAAAACAGAATTACCATAGGATCCAGCAAGTCCACTTCTGGGCATGTATTCAAAAATTTGAAAGCTGGGTCTCAGAGAGATATTTGTACACCCATGTTTATAGCAGCATTATTCATAATAGACAAAAGATGGAAGCTACCCAAGTATCCATCAAGGGGATGACTGGATCAACAAAGTGTGGTACATACATACAAGGGAATATTATTCATTTCCTTTAAAAAAAAAAAAGGAAGTTTTGACACATGCTACAACATGGATAAATCTTGAGGACATTGCACTAAGTGAAATAAGCCGGTCATAGAAGGACAAATACTGTTATGATTCCATTTATATGAGATCCCTAGAATAGTCAAATCCATAGAAACAGATAGTAGAATGGTGGTTGCCAGGGGCTGGGAGAGGGAGAAAATGGGGAGTTGTTATTTAATGGTTATAAAATTTCAGTTTTACAAGATAAAAAATTTCTGGAGATTGGTTGTACAACAATGTGAATATATTTAACACAAGTGAACAGGCTCACCCTCGAACTGGCTAAGATGGTTAGCTTTATGTTAAGTGTATTTTGCTATGACTTTAAAATATACTGATGATATACTGATGATCTTTAATAAATTAAAAACTGCATTAAAGGGCTCTATGAACAATGAACATGATATAAAAGAGTTAGTTTCAAAACATTTAAAGTGTGAGGGGGGACTTCCCTGGTGGTCCAGTGGTAAAGAATCCACCTTCCAACGCAGGGAATGTGGGTTTGATCCCTGATCAGGGAACTAAGACCCTATATGCCACGGGGCAACTAAGCCCACACGCCACAACTACTAAGCTCCCGCACCTCAATTAAGAGAGCCTGCGTGCTGCAAACTACAGAGCCCATATGCCCTGGAGCCTGCACGCCACAACTAGAGAAGAGAAAACCTGCACGCCACAACTAGAGAGAAGCCTGCGCACTGCAACGAAAGATCCTGCATGCCTCAACGAATAGCCCACGTGCCGCAACTAAGATCCGACACAGCCAAAAATAGACAAAAAATAAATCTTAAAAAAAAAAAAAGTGTGAGGTGTTTCTTTTCTTATTTTGTTTTTTGTTGGAGGGAGGTAGTGGTTCATAGTCAAAGAAATTATTACACACTGTATCTCCCACTTGATGCTAAATTAAATCAAACTAGTATATACTTTTGGAACATCAAGAAGGGAATCAAATGATTTTTTCTATTACTTTTAATTAAATAGTAGCTTAAAACAGCAGAAATACCACAAATTGTTTGTGTTTACAATCACTCAAAAATAAATTCAAGAACAGAAATTAAAGAGGACAATATTCAAATGAAGTTGCTGTACAAATTACATATTACAAGGCAAATCAACCTGTTATATAGGTCAAGCTCATTTTCTTTCAGTATAATGATGTAGGATTCACCTACTAAGTTTGTGTGTGTCTGCCTTACTTCTACGCTTTCAGCAGGATAGTCAAGAGAGGAATTATTTCCAGCTCATTAACATGATGGTTTTCAAACCTGAGTGTGAGTAAGAATCACCTGGAGAATTTGTGAAACTTTGCAGATCCCTGGGCACCATCTGCTTCCACCAGATTCTGATTCAGCAGGTCTGGGGTGAGGCCAAGGAATGTGTATTTTAGCCACACATAGGGAAGGGTGGGGTGGGGAGATCTCAGATGCTTGAGGTCTACAGACCATTTACTTTGAGATAAACTACACTGCAAACGATTAAATAAAAACAACCTAATCCACATGTAGCTTGAATGTCCAGATACCGCTGATAAATGGTGAATTCTAATTGGTAGATTCTTTTTAACAACAAAAGGAAAATTTGTATCTTGTAATGTTTGTAATGTTTGTCCTTTGAACACGATGTCCCACAAGCTGACCACGAGCCACAGGCCAGACTGGAGGTCCAAGATGGCTGTGACTACGATATGAACTTGAAGAGATGCCCAGCAGGTAGGAGTACTGCCCATCACCTCTTCAGTTGGAAACTTTTTCTCTGCTCTCCCCAAATTCACAAGAGATCATTTTAGAAAATTTATTAGTTTGGGGATGCCTATTGGTGTCCTCTGAAATGTAACCAAAGGAGACTGAGGAAAGAAGACAGATCTATCAATGAATTCCAGAGCTAGAAGTGGATGCTTAGGGGGGTCTAACCTTCTAGACTTACAGATGAGGAGACAGGCAGGAATAATAAACAAAAACATAAGCAACTTACTGAAAACCACTTTCGTGGGGTTTCCCTGAACTCTACTTCAAATGGTAGTCTCACTCCTGTAATTCCTACTATAATGATGGATTGCTATCCTTCCATACTCCAATTATATACAAGAAACAAACCAATTAGATGCATTTTTTCTATTGCCTGAATGGCAAAATTAATTCTTGCAAGGAGACAGCAAGCAATTTGAGATCTGGCATTCTGCCTTATAATTATGTCATTTAAAAATTTTAATCTGACCTCTCTTTTTACATGTCTTCACTGGTCATGAATAACGATAGAGATGCAAATTTACTAAAATTTCATGTCTTATGGGAATAAACCTGGTAGGTCAACAAAATACTGACAAGTACTCTCACATTTGAAGAAAACTCATTGATCTTTTTGCCAATAAAATATATAACTTCTTTTAGTTGCTCCTAGATTTTTATACTGTTATCTATCAGAGCAAAAAAAAAAAAACCTGAAACAGCTAGTGGTGACTTGATAAATAACTAGCAACTGTAGCAATAGGTTAATAACAGTGTGTCACAGACAGCAAGAAGAGAAGCAGCCATTTTATATAGTCAGTGAGAACCAGAAAGTAAAATCTATGCCCTTTACTGCAGTTGAATAGCAGATCACAGTGAAAATGGCCTAAGTACCAATAAAGTGAGAAATCAACCACTCCTTAGACTCAAGGTCGGGTATTTCTCATAAGCCACTTCATACCCTTTTGTGAAATAAATCAAGGCATAAATAAATGCATGCTCACACACACACACACACCCATACACATACATATAACTTTTTCTAGAAATCACTTCACCATCATTTATTCAATTCATTCAACAAATATTTATTGAGTGCCTACCAAGTGTCTTGTGAAGCTGCTCATTCAGAGGGAGGAAGATAGACAATAAGCATGAGATCAAACAGAAATACAAGATGATTTCACAAACTTATAAGAGCTCTGAAAAGTTTGATAAAGACATGTGAGAGAGACTGGGTGGGAAGAGGTCATGTTATGGGAGGGCCTCTCTCAAGAGGTGGTTTGTAAACCTGAGATGGCAACAATGAGAGGAAAGTGCATGGGAAGAGCATCCGGGCAGAGCAAACAGTAAGTGTAGCGGTCAGTCAGGAAGCAGCGGGCCTGGAGTCAAGCTGGCCTCTGAGCACAGTGACTGGGCCGAGAGCGTGGGAGATGATACGAGCTAAGGTCAGGGCTTTAGGGATTATTCTGATGCTGCATAAGCAATAAGGATGCAGCATGCATAAGCATGCTGGGCTTTAGGGATTATTCTGATGCTGCATAAGCAATAAGGACTAGAGCTTGAATCTTCTAATTTATAGCTCGAGGTCCCTTTGCTCTCCCCCTGACACTCTGCTTCAGTGGGGAACATGAGAGGTAATGGCCACTCACCCAAAGAAAACACAGGCTGGCCCAGCTCTGAAAGGCATGGAAAAAGTGACTATGCCCCATCTCTCATTCTGAATTCCTGAATGTGGCTCCCTCTTGGGGTTCTCGTGCTTTGATTTCTATCGATTTCATCTTGTCCAAGTCCCTGAAGTATGGTGGTTCATGAAAGGACAAAGAAATATCCTGTCCTTGTCTGAGATGAGCAACCATTTCTAAAGGAGAAATTTACTAAATGTGAAGGGGAAGGTAGCTTTCCAAAGTGTAGGTTTCTGAACACAAGATCTGTTCATCTGCATACTATCCAGCTTCAATGGACTGGCACAGATGCTCAAATATCTTGCCCTGCTTTTTTCTGACCTTAGTCCCACCTGTCATCTCGCATTAAATCTTGGGGATCCTTCCTATTTCCTGATCCTGGGAGAGGGTCTACCTGTCCAGTCTGTGTTATTCTGAGACAAGTTCTCAAAAGAATCTAATTACACTTAATTTAATTAGGGAGACTATTTCCTTCTGGTATATAAAAGAAGAAATGCACCTGCCCTTCAGAGTTTACTGTGGCAATAATAAATTACATTGACTCCATAGGCCTCTCAGGAAGATTGTTCTCATTGCCTTATACTCAACTGTGATATTTAAATAAGTAAAAGGCAATTCAAGATCTTCTGAGTCAGGTGCAGAGTATGAGATTTAGGATCCAAATTATAAAAGTTCAGAGGTGAAAAAAGCTATTGTAAAGTAGACCAACACAAAGGTCTCACAGAGAGAGTGGATTTTGAGTTGGACACTTGTACTTCACTGGCATATATCTTAATGACTAAAAGAATTGCAAAGAAATCTTAAACTGCATTCAAGAATCTTACTGTTAATAGCTGTATCATTATTTTGAAAGTATTCCATATATATTGTAGGATAAAGCAAATAAGTATCTTATAGTCATTAGGAACCAAGATTTTAACTGTAACATAAAACAATACAAGTATAAAATTAAACACATTAAATAATCTTAGACATGAACTAAAAATATCAGTATAAACCATAAGATTTTTCCCTCTTAAAGAAAAGCACATATTTTCTAGCTCTATGTACTATAAAGGCAAAGTGTAGAAGCAAAGATAACTCAATGTCAAAAACAGCCACAGTCCCCAGAGCATGATTTCTAAATATTACTTCCCACTAAAAGGAACTAGATCTTCTTGAAGAAACGTCTAATTCCAGGTGTAGAGCAGGAAACATACAAGATGAGACTGGGCTATCTTACTATGTCAGAAAGGAAGGAAACACTCAAAGATTACTGGGTCATCCCCAAAGGTACAGGAATCAAAATGAAGGAGGAAAAACGTTTAAAAAAGGCTAAACATTTAGCCTTTAGGCAAAGTATAATGATTGTAATAGATTGATACACCACTATCAGAGAGCTGAGGTCATAAAGCAACCAGGCAAAAAGAATTCCAAAGGATAACAAGACCCTGCAAAGAGAGATGAGCTGACAGAGAAGAGGTGGCTGCCCAAAAAGCAGACAGAAAATAACTGAAATTCCAAAGAATTCTTAAAAGATGAGTGTGAGATAGCATAACACTTTAGAATCTCCAGGAACCCCAGACACAAAAGGAGTCTGAACTTTCTCACCAGCTATTTCCATGGACAGTCACTGGGTACTCATAAAAAGAACTGGGGTCAGGGTAGGAAAACTGAGAGAACCCCCCCCACCCCCCCCCCCCCAGGTAACTGACATGGAAACCCAGTTGCTTCAAAGACCTTTGTCTAATAAAAAGCAAAAAATATTAGATTCCAGGAGAAGAAAAGGAAACACTCCCACCCCATGGTCCCAGACAAAGACCTGCTACCATTGGAGGAGGGGTAGGAAATCCTCCAATTTGCCCCATTCTAGGAGGATGCCCTTTTTCTTTTCCTTTTTTTTTTTTTTTTTTTTACAAATTTATTTATTTATTTTTGGCTGTGTTGGGTCTTCGCTGCTATGTGCAGGCTTTCTCTAGTTGTGGCGAGCGGGGGCTACTCTTGGTTGCAGTGCGTGGGCTTCTCATTGTGATGGCTTCTCTTGTTGTGGAGCACGGGCTCTAGGTAGGCGGGCTTCAGTAGTTGTGGCATGCGGGCTGTAGAGCACAGGCTCAGTAGTTGTGGCCCACAGGCTTAGTTGCTCTGCAGCATGTGGGATCTTCCTGGACCAGGGCTCGAACCCATGTCCCCTGCATTGGCAGGCGGATTCTTTACCACTGCACCACCAGGGAAGCCCCAGGATGCCCTTTTTCACTGAGAAAGAGATAGAAACAAAAGTTCTCTGCCACTGGAAGAGGGGAAGTAAACCTACTCAGGCCCAGGATCCCGCACTAATACAAACGAAAGGCCCTCATCTATTGAAGGGGAGGTGTGAAACTAGCTCCTGCCAAAGATCCCCCACCAAAACAAAGCAAAGCTCATTGACATGAAAGGACAGAAAGGCTGAGAAAGAACATTAGCTCTAAGGCTCAGGCACACAAGGCTTATCCATCGCTGAAAACAGAGCAGGGGAACTGAGAAACCCCATGTCCCCACCCTAATTATTGTACCAAGTAACAAGCAATAACAATATACCACTGTTGGTGGGGCAGGGGTTGGGGGAGGACAAGAGAACCTCTTTGTGATACAAGTATGCAGAGCCCACTGAAGACTGAAGGTGGAGCAGGAAAACTAAGAAAAACTCTTTTTCACTCCAGGTTCCACACTAAGTACAGGTATCAGTAATCCACTGATGGAGGAATTTGAAGTCTATGTTATACTGAAGGCAAGTACGGCAACGAATAACCTAGCTAAACTACTGACTAACCTAACCGAAGAAAGAGCACATCCATTTCCAGGTGTAATTTTAGCCTTTGCTGTTCTTTTACACATTTCTAGCATTCAATTTTAAAAGTTATAAGACACAAAAAGCAAATAAAGCCAAATCATTGTCACAAGTTAAAGGAGCCCATAGAAGTAGAACCAGAGATGCCTCAGATGTTAAGATAGAGACTAAAATAATTATGATTAATATGTTAAAGTCTCTAGTAGAAACATCAGACAGATGGAGAATTTTAACAAAGAGATGGAACATATAAAAAACAGTCAAATTGAAATTCTAGAAATTGAAAAAAATTGTAGTAACAGAGTTGAAAAATTCTTTCAATGGGCTTATTAGGCAACTGGTCATAACAGAAGAAAGAATCAACGAACTTGAAGATAAGCCAACAGAAATTATCCAGACTGAAACACAAAGTAAAAACAGAGTGAGAAAAAAACTCAAACAATAACACCAAAACCAGAACATCTTAAGAGCTCTGGGGACAATATCAAATGGTCTAGTATAGATATAGTTGAAGTACCAGAAGGAGAGAACAGATCAACAGAAATATTTGAAGAGATAATGGCTGATAATTTTTCCAAAATTAGCAGTAGACAACAAACACAAATCCAAGAAGCTCAGAGAACACCAAGCAGGAAAAATAGAAAAAAATTTACACCTGACCACAGTATAGTCAAACTGCTGAAAGCCAAAGATAAAGAAAAATTCTTGCAGAGAACAAAGACATGAATGACATCAGACTGTTAGAAACTATGCAAGTCAAAATACAATACAGCAACATCTTCAAAATACTTAAAGAAAGAAAGTCAACCAAGATTTCAAGAATTCTATATCTAGTGAAAACATATTTGAAAATGAAGGTGAGAAGTGGGACTTATGGAATGATAAAGTAAGGAGCTCAATTGAATTTCCAGCAAAATAATTTAACGGGTGAAAAAATAATTTTTTATTTTTTTTAAGTCTGGAAATTGTCCTGGGCAAACAGCAAATAGAGAAATATTCATTCAAGAAAATCTACTAAATATCAGTAAAAATAGTAGTATTTGAACCACAACCCACTCCACTATCTCGCTAGCTCCTCATTATAGAAGCTCTATTCATGTGCAGACAAGAAAATGAGAGCTCCTTCTCCCCCTCAGCTACAGTCTGGGGCTACAGTTTCATCCCAGGAAGGACAGGTTGTTGACAGTTCTCATCCATTCTAGGAAGCTCTATTATAGGCAGGCACGGCTAAGGACCAGGTCTCTCATCCTCTACCCAACCCCCCACTCATAGGGCAGAAGCTATACCCCAGGTACAGAAGGTCAAATATCCTGAGGCTCCAGTTACCCCCACCCCAGCTCATTCATAGGGTAAAAGTTTCCCACTTGGAGGCGCAAGCTGAGAAGACCAGGGGCTGCCAACTCCTCCCCACGCCCACCTCAGTGCAAACTAATAGAGCAGGAGTGTCATTCCAGGGAAAGCGAGTCCTCACAGCCAAATGTGGTAGAGTGGAAAGGGGGTTCTTCCCAAGAGGAAAGGCAGTCCACATGATGAAGGTCTGTAGCTCTGCCTGAGAAGAATGACTTTATTTGGAACTGAGAATGACGAACTCCATGCCTACAGGCATTGCTGAAAAATAATACCCATCTCAGCAGAGAACCATTAAGAGGTGGCTAGTAGCTCCTTGAATTAGCCAAACAGTAAAGCAGCTAGAAGTTTAAGAGAGAGAAACAGGAAAGAAATAGCCACGAAGAGGCATCCTGGGATCCGAGTCAACTCTAGGGGTCAGGAAGCCTGGGCAGCCCCTACTCAGAAGCAATAACTGGGCAAAGTGGAAAGCATTCTCCAAGCTGCACACAGACCCATCAACCCAGGGCAGAAGGCTCACTGGCACAAGGGGCTTAAACACAACCTCTGAGCAAGTGCTGACTGGACAATAAGCTGCTCTGACTGCGGGGCAACTCCTAGGAAGCCAGGCTTAAAAGTAACACCACAGTCACCCCTGGTGAGCTAGAAAACTGTGTGCCTACCCTTCCTTTCTCTCAGGTCATTTGCTGTAGAAAACATATAATGGTAAGTACTTTCTCCTCTCTTTGAAATGTATATAAATCCTTTCGAAGACTAGATTAGCCTTTTTCAGCTTTAAGACCCAGAACTGTCTTTTTCAAGGACGTGGGAGCCATCTCTTTGAAATGTAACTATCAGCGATCAGCGGAGACAGCACCTCTATCTCCCAGTGTCTGTGGGAAGGTGAGAGCCTGGGACCTTGTTCTAAGCTGCAAAACTACCAGCTGTCATAAAAACATGAGAAATTAGCTTTGTTTTTTTTTCTGGATAAAGCCAATTAGCCAACACAGATGGTCACCCCAATTACCAGGTAAAGTTAGTACAAACTTATGTGTGACAAAATGTGCCATCAAGACCTCTTACTTGACTAGCCACTGTTTATCTTGAAAACATGCATGCGATGGGTTGTATCTGCTTGGCTACCTAAGAGTGAGGATTTCTTTCTGTCTTTACAATCTTTTAGTGATTGTCAGGGATGCACATCACATTCTGGTTTAATTCTTAATCGATAATAAAACTGTTTTCTTTCTCTATGATCTCTATGGAGAAGTTCTCTGGGTTGAGAGATTTTGTTTTTAATTATATTTTCCCAACATACCTCAGGAGCAATCAGAGAAGAAAGCTCCAAGCTCCTGCTTCTGGCTATAAAGGTCCAACAACAAACACAACCAGAGTAAACTCTCTGAACTATGTAGCAGCTTCTGAGCTGCACACACATTCAATGGTAAAAGGTAAAAATAACTGGCTAAGGAGGTTTAAGCACAACCTTGACCAACTCTGCTCTTCTTTTTCAAGATTGTTTTGGTTATTCTGAGTCCTTTGAATTTCTAAAGGAGATTTTGAACAAGACCTAAGCAAAGCACCTGTTAAGGGAGGGTTCTATAACCTTAAATCTAACAGGGCATTACCAAATGTCACAATCTGTAGAGTAAATTTCAAAACAGTTTTAAAAAACGACCTGCTCTACTTATGAATGAGAAAACATTTACTCTCCCAGGAAGCTCTTTCTTCATCACCTAGCCAAACCTTTCCCATTCGTTAAGATTCGGTTCACATTCTATCTGACCAGTCCAGGCCATGCAACTGCCCTTCCCTAAAGGGTTACCTACCTGCCATTTATATAAGACAGTTGAGCACTTATTTGCATATGATTTTTTTAACATCTTTATTGGAGTATAATTGCTTTACAATGTTGTGTTAGTTGCTGCTGTATAACAAAGTGAATCAGCTGTACCTATACATATATCCCCATATCCCCTCCCTCTTGCGTCTCCCCCCTACCCTCCCATCCCACCCCTCTAGGTGGCCACAAAGCACCGAGCTGATCTCCCTGCGCTATGCAGCTGCTTCCCACTAGCTATCTATTTTACATTTGGTAGTGTATATATGCCAGTGCCACTCTCTCACTTTGTCCCAGCTTACCCTTCCCCCACCCCGTGTCCTCAAGTCCATTCTCTACGTCTGCGTCTTTATTCCTGTTCTGCCCCTAGGTTCATCAGAACCTTTTCTTTTTTTTTTTTTTAGATTCCATATATATGTGTTAGCATACAGTATTTGTTTTTCTCTTTCTCACTTACTTCACTCTGTATGTCAGACTCTAGGTCCATCTACCTCACTACAAATAACTCAATTTCGTTTCTTTTTATGGCTGAGTAATATTCCATTGTATATATGTACCACATCGTCTTTATCCATTCATCTGTTGATGGACATTTAGGTTGCTTCCATGATCTGGCTATTGTAAATAGAGCTGCAATGAACATTGGGGTGCATGACTCTTGGAATTACAGTTTTCTCAGGGTATATGCCCAGTAGTGGGATGGCCGGGCTGTATGGTAGTTCTATTTTTAGTTGTTTAAGGAACCTCCATACTGTTCTCCATAGTGGCTGTATCAATTTACATTCCCACCAACAGTGCAAGAGGGTTCCCTTTTCTCCACACCCTCTCCAGCATGTATTGTTTGTAGATTTTTTGACGATGGCCATTCTGACTGGTGTGGGGTGATACCTCATTGTAGTTTTGATTTGCATTTCTCTAATGGTTAGCGATGTTGAGCATCCTTTCATGTGTTTGTTGGCAATCTGTATATATTCTTTGGAGAAATGTCTATTTGCTTATGGTTTTATTCTCAAATTGTGGCAGCAAAGCTATAAACTCCTCAAGGGTAGAGACAATGTCAGAATCCTTTAAAAAAAATTCTTACCTGTTATAGCTTGAAACTTAAATCAATATTATTTGTTTTTTGTTTTTCCTTTTTGGCAGTGTGCCATGTGGGATCTTAGCTCCCCACCAGGGATGGAATCCGTGCCCCTTACAGTGGAAGTGTGGAGTCCTAACCACTGGGCAACCAGCGAATTCCCTAAATCAATATTTTTTGGATTGAATGCTACTCTTCACAGTTTTTTTTCAAAGTCTGAGTTACATTTAAATCTTAAATAAATTAAACAAAAGATATATTTTCTTAATTAGATAATCTACCATAACTGGTCACAACAGTATGCAACTGACATCTTTGTTAAATATAATTAAGAGATAAGGGGTTGCAATAATGTACTTAACAATGTTCTCTCTTCCAGGCAAGGATCTTGGTACTTTGCATGAATAATTTTATTTAATTAAATGGAATAAAATGTGAGTCACACATAAACATTATGCATTTAGGATGGACAAACAAGATGTATCATTTTTATCAACATAAAAATGCTGGTTAAACTAATTTAGCTACCCAAGAGATCATTCTTCAGAATCCTAAATTTCTGCCTTGACCCACCTCGTCATCATGAAAATGTCAAACTCAAAATATTCAGTATGCTTTATAACATTTTTAAGCATATTCTCAAATAATTTATAGCAGTAATCATGCTTTAAAAATATGCTTACAAAATTTATTACAATTGTTCTAAAATTTTTTTCATTTTATGCATTTGAATTATGCCATGGAGTAAATAATAATTTCCTCCATAATGATTATTTTATCTCTCTTTCCATGGTATCTTCTCTCAGTACCTCAGAGTTTGCTTTGTTCTTATTAGATTCACATGACTGTCAAAATATGTAGCTGTGGATGCCAGAAATATTTTTCAGATCAGGGCAAACAGTTAATGGAAAAATGTATTATTTTTCTACTAAAATAGATACTGGAAAATATTTTCTAAAAATACTCATTGTGAAATGTGGTAGATTTATTTAATGTTGGAACCACATTTTAACTCAAATACTCAAATATTGTTGACATCAGCGAGTGCATGAGTCATTTAGTGGAATAAAAAGGCATAGCCCTTATAATTATTGAAATATTAAAAAGATTTCAGAAAGATACTAACGTAAATAAAGTAACATAGTATATTTATCTGTCTCATGATATTTGGCACAGAGTAACAATAAATGGAACCTTTTTTTATTATGTTATCACATGACATTTTCAATAATAAGATCTAATGAAAAATGGGGATATGTTACTTTTACATTAGTCTCTGGTAATGGTCCTCACTATCACATATTTTAAGTATTTTTTTCATGCATATACTTATTCCTAAAACATTCTTGACCACATGATATGGACCAGGTACTGAGGGGTTGTTTTCTACAACACATGGTGGATGTTTGCATATGCATCAGCTCCTAATATACTCTAAGCTAAAATTTAAATATTATCTAATATTTACAGCAGGGAGTAATTATTAAAGAATGTATATATCATGCTTCTTTTAAATTTCTAATTTTAAGTAATAAGCAGAGGCAAATTTACCATGAAATAATGAATCTTAAGCTTTAGAGCTACTCCCCTTCCAAAGTCTAGGAGAGGCTCCAGCAACATATTCACATGAACTTATATTTTTGTAAATTTTGTAAAAGTGAAATACTTTAATTATAACTGTTTAAGGTAGCTTTCTCTTTCCACTACAATCACATTTTCCATCTTGTTGAGTGGTATTGCAGTGACCAGAGGTATTCTAAAGATCCAGCTAAATGGAAGTTGAGCTGGAGACACAGTTAACTTGGATTTAGTGGGATAAACTGATGCAGTTATCAGTCACTCTTCTATATAATTAGGTACTGCTAGCCTCCCAGGATATAATTTCTTCCAAGAACAATTCCAGTGCCCACTCTGACTCATCTTGCATCATGATATGAAGATGAAGGGCACTGACTATATTGTGTTATGAAAACTGGAGAGTAACAGCCAAAAGCTAGTCTGTGAGGAATTCTTCCAATTATCAGATGTATAAAATTGTAAGTTGAAGGTTTGACCTCATTGTCTCCTAGTCAAAATGGAATTTCTATTTTTTCATATATATGCTCTATACTGCAATGTATACAAATATAAACATATCATATGTATTTTTTATGGAAATCTTACAAAAGTTTTTACAATTCCTATGAATGTAGAGTACAAATTTACAGCAACACCATAAACAATGAGTGTTTCTGTGAGCAAACTCACATATCTATGCATCTCAACACATCAGATCACATCTTGGCATGACTGACACATCTTGAAATGTGGCAACCCCAGGAGAAATGGCCTGTAAAATTCTGTTTCTTAAAAAGCAATCTCGGGGCTTCCCTGGTGGTGCAGAAGTTGAGAATCTGCCTGCTAATGCAGGGGACGCGGGTTCGAGCCCTGGTCTGGGAGGATCCCACACGCTGCAGAGCAACTAGGCCTGTGAGTCACAACTACTGAGCCTGCGCGTCTGGAGCCTGTGCTCCGCAACAAGAGAGGCCGCGATAGTGAGAGGCCCGCGCACTGCAATGAAGAGTGCCCCTGCTTGCCACAACTAGAGAAAGCCATCGCACAAAAACGAAGACCCAACACAGCAAAAATAAATTAATTAATAAACTCCTACCCCCAACATCTTCTTAAAAAAAAAAAAAAAGCAATCTCCAACTCATATAAGCTCCAAGTCCCACAAAACCTGGATTTGTCCCTTGTATGCAATTCTTCCTAGATTATCCTTACACAGTGAATCATAATATCTAAAAGATGATATTGACTTTAAATACCATGTAGTCTGGTAGGGGGTTTCATATATCTTTCTCTTAAGTTTCAACACCTTTTTTTTCAAATAAAAGATTATGTTATAAATGCAGTAGAAAGTCTTAGTGATCAATACAATGAGGAAAGTAGAGAATAATAAGCTAAATAAGAAATAAACATGAAACAAATAAGAAACAATAGGCAAAATTAAAAAATAGATGTGAACTCATAACCTTAAAAAAATACATCCTCTGGGCTTCCCTGGTGGCACAGTGGGTGGGAATCTGCCTGCCAATGCAGGGGACAGAGCTTCAATCCATGGCCTGGGAAGATTCCCACATGCCACGGAGCAACTAAGCCCGTGTGCCACAACTACTGAGCCTGCACTCTAGAGCCCGTGCTCTGCAACAAGAGAAGCCACGACAGTGAGAAGCCCGGGCACCACTCACTGCAACTAGAGAAAGCCCACGCACAGAACAAAGACCCAACACAGCCAAAAATAAAAACAAATAAATAAATAAATTTATATAAAAAAAAATCCTCTCCTCTGTTTCTGTTCAGAATAGCTCACTATTCAAGACACTGGGGTAGACAATGATTTCTTAACACAAAAAAGATATTAATCCTAAAAGAAAAAAATTAGATGAATGGGATCTCATCAAATTAAAAAATATCTGTTCACCAAAAGAATTCATTATTATGGTGAAAAAGCAAGCCACAGATTAACAGAAAAGATTTTAAAAAATAGTAACTTTAAAAAATTAGCAAAAGAGCTAAGCAGGCACTTCACAAAAGAAGATATCCAAATAACCAATAAGCATGCTGAATTGGTGCTCAATATCTTTAGTCATCAGGAAAATGCAAATTAAAACTTCAATGAGATGCCACCACATGCCTATCAGAGTAGCTAAAATTAAAAGATTAACAATATGAAACGCTGGCAATGATATGGAGCGATAAGAATTCTTATACATTGCTGGTGGGAGTATAAAACTGTACAACCACGTTGGAAAACTGCTTGGCAATTTCTCTGAAAGTTAAACAGACATCTGCCTGCCCAATGACCTATAATTCTACCCCTCATATATTTATATAGTATATCCAAGAGAAAGATATGCTTATGTCCACAAAAAGACTTACACAAGAATGTTTGTAGCAGTTTTATTAATAATAGTCTCAAAACAGAAATAACACAAATATACATCAAGAGGAAAATGGACTAATGAATTGTGGATATTGATTCAATGAAATTCTGTATGATAAAAAAGAACAAACTACTGATACACTACCACTGATGAATCTCACAGGAGCCAATGTAAAAGATCTCTCACTAGTCAAGTTGTCATAATTTGGCGATCCATGAAAACAATAATAATTATTAATTATAATAATATGAATAATAGTAATTAGTAATTACTAACCTGAGTAATAAGAATTACACATCATTTTGGTTAATTGAAATAAATCAAGTCCATAAAAGACACAAGTTCATAACAATACTCTAAAGAAAAGAATTAATAGAAAGCAGTGACTCTCAGACATTTTTTTAAACCAAGGCCCACAGCTAGAATTATACTACACACACATACACATCACACACCTTAAATGCTACACAAAATTCTACTCATTCTTCTTATGTCTCATGAACTGTTTATTTCTATTTTATTCAACTTTTTAATCAATTTAAGAAACTAACTGCATAAAAAAACAGTTGCAATCTATAGTTTATAAAACACTGATTAAAATTACAAAAAGTTAGTTGAAATGAAAAAGGATAAGGTTCCTTTTTACTGATTTTAAGGTTTTGATAAGTAGGAATATTCTTATATGTAGGCATTTTGTTTCACTAATTACATGTCTGCTTATGTGTATACAAGATGAGTACTTATTTCCTTTTATGTATGCTGAGAAGAACAAATGCAGAGAAATAAAAGGTAAACTGAATAGTCCTACAAGAAATAAGAATTGTACCAAGAAGAGAATCATGGTCCCTGACTTCAGACAATACTACAAAGCTACAGTCATCAAAACAGTATGGTACTAGCACAAAAACAGACATATGGATAAATGGAACAGAATAGAAAGCCCAGAAATAAACCCACATACCTATGGTCAATTAATCTACAACAAAGGAGGAAAGAATATACAATGGAAAAAAGACAGTCTCCTCAATAAGCAGTGCTGGGGAAACTGAACAGCTACATGTAAAAAATGAAATTAGCACATTTTCTCACACCATATACAAAAGTAAACTCAAAGTGGATTAAAAAGGTAAATTTCAGCTCTGAAACCATAAAACTCCTAAAAGAAAACATAGACAGAACACTCTTTAACATAAATCATAGCAATATTTTTTTGGATCTGTCTCCTAAGGCAAACAAAACAAAAGCAAAAATAAACAAATGGGACCTACTTAAACGCTCTTGCTACTTAAACGCTTTTGCACAGCAAAGGAAACTGTCAACAAAATGAAAAGACAACCTACTGAATGAGAGAAAATATTTGCAAATGATATGACCAATAAGGGGTTATTATCGAAAATATATAAACAGCTCATACAACTCAATAGCAAAAAAAACCCTTAACAACCCAATTAAAAATGGGAAGAAGACCTAAAAAGACATTTTTCCAAAGAAGGTATACAGATGGCCAACAGGTACATAAAAAGATGCTCAACATCACTAATCATCAGAGAATGCAAATCAAAACCACAATGAGATATCACCTCACACCTGTCAGAATGGTTATCAACAAAAAGACCACAAATAACAAATGTTGGCAAGGATGTGGAGAAAAGGAAACCCTTGTATACTGTTGGTGGGAATGTTAACTGGTGCAGCTACTGTGAAAAACTGTATGGAGGGTCGTCAAAAAACTAAAAATAGAACTACCATATGATCCAGCAATTCCACTCCTGAGTATATATCCAAAGAAAACAAAAACACTAATTTGAAAAGATATATGCACCCCAATGTTTATAGCAGCATTGTTTACAATAGCCAAGATACGGAAGTAACCTAAGTGTCCATCAACAAATGAATGGATAAAGATGTGACTGATACACACACACACACACACACACACACACACACACACACACACACACACCACACACACAGGAATACTACTCAGCCATAAAAAAGATTGAAATTTTGCCATTTGCAACAACATGGATGGACCTAGACGGTATTATGCTTAGGCAAATAAGTCAGACAGAGAAAGACAAATACTGTATGTTATCACCTATATGTAGAATCTAAAAAATAAAACGAATGATACAACAAAACAGAAACAGACTCACAGATATACAGAACAAACTAGTGGTTACTAGTGGGGAGAGGGAAGGGGAGAGGGTCAAGACAAGGATAGAGGATTAAGAGTACACACCACAATGTATAAAATAAATAAGCTACAAGAATATATTGTACAACACAGGGAATACAGCCAATATTGTATAATAACTTTAAAAGGAGTACAGTCTATTAAGAATTTTTGAATCACTATGTTGTACATCTGAAAATAACATAATATTGTAAACCAACTATGTTTCAGTAAAAAAATAATAATTAAAAAAAGAAATTGCATCAAAAAGAGAAAGGAGGGCTTCCCTGGTGGCGCAGTGGTTGAGAATCTGCCTGCCAATGCAGGGGATACGGGTTCGAGCCCTGGTCTGGGAAGATCCCACATGCCGCGGAGCAACTGGGCCCGTGAGCCACGACTACTGAGCCTGCGTGTCTGGAGCCTGTGCTCCGCAACAAGATAGGCCACGACAGTGAGAGGCCCGCACACCGTGATGAAGAGTGGCCCCCACTTGCTACAACTAGAGAAAGCCCTCGCACAGAAACAAAGACCCAATAGAGCCAAAAATAAATAAATTAATTAATTAGTTAAAAAGAAAAAAAAATAAAGAGAAAGGATTGTCCAGCATGGGTAATCAAACAACATAATCATGTAGAAAAGGGATCCAACAAACACGTTTCCTAATGATAAATTAACCAAATGTTGTAAAAACAAAAGTTAAATATGTGTACTCAATATCTCATATCTAGGAATTGAAACTTATATGATACCAAACTAACCATAATAAAACTCTAATACAACGTATATAGTTTTAATTAATTTTATGCTTACCTAAATTTCAAAAGACAATCTATTCACATGGTTCAAATTTTAATATAAAATTATAAAATATTAAAAGGTGTATTGGGACTTACCTGGTGGTGCAGTGGTTAAGAATCCACCTGCCAATGCAGGGGACACGGGTTCGAGCCCTGGTCTGGGAAAATCCCACATGCCACGGAGCAACTAAGCCCGGGCGCCACAACCACTGGGCCTGCGCTCTAGAGCCCACGAGCCACAACTACTGAGCCCATGTGCCACAACTACTGAAGCCCGTGCGCCTAGAGCCCGTGCTCTGTAATAAGAGAAGCCACCACAATGAGAAGCCCGTGCACCGCAACAAAGAGTAGCTCCCGTTCGCCACAACTAGTTAAAGCCCACGCGCAGCAACGAAGACCCAACAAAGCCAAAAATAAATAAATACATTTTAAAAAGGTGTATATAATTCTGTGGTTTTAAAAAAATCTCTCTCTCTCATCTGTCTCGCATCTGCTCAGTTCCCACTCTCTCCGAAGCCTATCCCAATCTTGGTAACCACTGATAAGTGTCTTATGTCTCCTTACAGAATTTATTTGTGCATAGTCAAGAAAATATGAACTATTTGCCTCCCTTTAAAAAATTTTTATTCCCTTCCAGATGGTTTTTAAATTAAAATACAATACACATAACATAAAATTCAAAAATGTACAAATTAAAGTGTACAATTAGGTGGGTTTTGGTTTATTCACGAGGCTGTACAACCATCACCACTATCTAACTAAAGGACTTTGTCATTACTCCAAAAAGAATGCCCACATCCCTCAGCTATCACCTCCCCCCCCCCACCAACTCCCCTATGCCTAGGAAACTATTAATCTACTTTCTGAGTTCATAGATTTGCCTATTCTGGACATTTCATATATACGGAATCATATGATCGCCTTTGATGGTGGCCTTTGATGACTGGCTTCTCTCACTTAGCATAATGTTTTCAAGGTTCATCTATGTTGTAACATGTATCAGTACTTCCTTCCTCTCTATGGTTGAATATTCCATTTTAAGAATACAAAATGGAAGTTTATATTAATTAATTACATTAGTGGAATTTTATTTATTTATTTTTTTGTGGTACACAGGCCTCTCACTGCTGCGGCCTCTCCCGCTGCGGAGCACAGGCTCCAGACACGCAGGCTCAGCGGCCATGGCTCATGGGCTCAGCCGCTCCGCGGCGTGTGGGATCCTCCACGAACCCGTGTTCCCCGCATCGGCAGGCGAACCCTCAACCACTGCGCCACCAGGGAAGCCCATTAGTGGAATTTTAAATCCACGTTGTTTAGCTATTCATTGGCTGATAGACATTTGTGTTGTTTCCACTTTTTTTGGCTACTATGAGTAATGCTGCTAAGAGCAGTGGCATATAAGTTTTTGTGTAAGCATATTTTCAATTCTCTTGGGATATACCTAGGAGTAGAACTGCTAGTCACATAGCAACTCTGTTTAATTTTTGAGAAACTTTCAGACTATCTTCCAAAGGGGCTGCATCATTTTACATTCCCACCAACAATGTATGCATGTTTCCAATTTCTCCACATCCTCACCAACAGTTGTTACTGTTCGTCTTTTTGATTACCTCCATTTTTTTTTTTTTTTTTGCGATATGCGGGCCTCTCACTGTTGTGGCCTCTCCCGTTGCGGAGCACAGGCTCTGGACGTGCAGGCTCAGCGGCCATGGCTCACGGGGCCAGCCGCTCCGCGGCATGTGGGATCTTCCCGGACAGGGTCACGAACCCGTGTCCCCTGCATCGGCAGGCGGACTCTCAACCACTGCACCACCAGGGAAGCCCCGATTACCTCCATTTTTTAACACAAAATAAGAGAGCATACCATACACACTGCGGCATGATTGCTTTTTCCACACAGTATCTTAGAGATCTTTCCCTAACAGGAAAATAGAGAGGACTTGTTTCTGGGGAAGCAGCTGGTACAGAGGAGGAAGGGGTGAGGGGAATCCTGAACGAACAGACATACTTACTTATATACATACATAGATATATTTTTTTCTTTACAGTTTTCTTGTATCACAAACACACAGGCCCCTGAAGGGCTCCCAGAACACCATCTGAGAACTACTTACCTATCTGGGTTACCCCTCACTTGACAGATGAGGAAACCAAAGCCCAGAGGGCCATTTGACCTCCTAGGCCTATTGTAACAAAGTACCACAAACTGGGTGGCTTAAACAACATTTCTGGAGGCTGGAAGTCCAAAATCAAGGTTGTTTCTTCTGAGAACTGTGAGAGGGAATGTGTTCCAAGACTCTCCTAGCTTCTGGAGATTTGTGAACATTTGGTGTTCCCTGGTTTATAGAAGCATCACCTGATCTTTGCCTTTATCTACACATGACATTCTCCCTGTGTGAGCACCCATCTCAAAGTGTCTCCTTTTTATTAGGACAACAGACATATTGGATTAGGGCTCACTCTAATGATCTAATTTTAATTTGATTACCTTGGTAAAGAATAAGATCATATTCTGAGGTCCTGGGGGGTGGAACTTCAATGTATGAATTTTGATATCCATTTTGAAAGACGTTATTAAGCTAGTGTAACCACTTGTAGGCATTAGTGGGAGATAAACCTTCATACACACTGTGGCACTGTGGTCAGCTGACTGGAGGTCAGGAAATGCAGAGCCAAGTCCCGACTCTGACACTCACTCACTGTGGGACCATTTACCATCTGGATTGCCACTGTCTCTTCTCATGGATGAGTTGATGTGATATCTAAACTCCAGAGGATTCTCTGATTCCTATTCTGTTTTGTTATGCTCTGTTTTGTGCTATTCTTTCCTACCTCCACACACAAATATGAGCAACAGAGAGACAGATGATGTAAACAGACAAGCATGTTTATAACACCCATTCGTAGGTTTACAGATTTTTAAAAATGGAAGGCTTTCATCTACCGCTCTCATTTAATAGGCAAAAATATGGAAGCCTAGGGAGGTGAAGTGCCTGGTCCTAAGACACACACATCATTCCTTGCTTGAATAACTTCAAATAGGGGAGGGTCCTTAAATTAAGTCCACAGACCTGAGGGTCTCCATGAATGAACTTTAGGGGTCTATATACCTCCTGAGAGTTTGCGTGTAAAAGCTGGTGTGCGTTTGCATGTTTATATTTTATTTATTCTGTTGGAAGAAATCTTTAGCTTTCATCAAATTCTCAAAAGGATCTATTTTTGTTCAAATAAATCCTTAGTTCTTATGCCCTAAATGCCTGGCATATAAGAGATACTCAATAAACATTAGTTGACTTATGTATATTGAACTCTTAACCAAGACAAAGTTAATAACCACTGGAGTAGAGTAAAATAGAATGTGATCATTCTCTAGAAAATAATCTTCACTGCTTCCTGTTCACAAAATGCTCTATCTGTGTGAAGTCTTTTGTCAGACTGTAGTTCCCAGTCCTGGATGAATTGAATTATATTGTACAATGCTGTGCTTGTCAATTAAACCAATTAAGAAAAGATGTTTAAATCACAATTTCATCTCCTTTAGGAAATCATCCATCTTTTTATTTAACTTTACCATTTTACTTAATTAACAAGGATTTAATGGCAGTTAATAAATGATATATTAATTAATTTATGAAATTACTTTGTCCTTATTAAAGTAATTCATAATTTTAAATGCTTGTAATTTTCATTAGTCTCATGAAATAAGACAGAGCACATTCAATTAAAGTTACCTTACTTTTAGTCCAAGTCCCAGGGAAAACCTCTAGTGTATCTAGGACGTGTGCTGGAACAATGATCAAAACTGTGACTTTGACAGAGGCAGGGAAATGCCTTGGGCCCAAGACGTGGTATCATAAGCAGAGAGCAGTACCATAGAGTAGGCGCTCAGTAAATATCTGATGAATCGATGAAAGAAGAAAGACGTAGCTAGTGCTGCGAGGAGGACAGAAATCCCTCTTTGAATAGGGAGCCCTTAACCTTAAGAAGAACTGATAGGACATCCACCAAATGGAGGAAGATGCAATGGTTAGATCCTCCTCTGAAAGAACATGTGTTTTTGTGGGACATTAAGGAATGGCATCAAGCTGATGCTTATCAGTGTAGATATCAAATACAACTTCTGTCTTTAGTTATTAAACATTTCTTTATTGGTAATTTATTACTAAGGACTAGGAAATATGGAAGCAACCCAAAGTCCCAGGTATGGGGCCTCAAGACAGAAGAAGTATGAGACTCTGAAAGAAGCAGGTCAGGCCATTTACGCCATAAATATATGTATGACAATAAATTTTACATTTTAAAAAACCCTACAAATGTTATTTACAAATAATTTACATTCTTCAGAAGCATTTACAATAATGATTCACTTTGCCAATAGAGATGGAAAGCTCTCTTCTTTAAAAGATTCAGTCTTACTCATGCTTGTGCCCCAATTTCAGCAAAGAGTTGCTGCTTTATAAATGACTGTGGATTTATACGTTAAGTATGAGCAAGAACGTGATTTAAGTATAATCAAGGAAGATCCTACAAAACCTTGCTATTTATTTTACCTAGCTTGCTAGACCACCCTATATCACAGAGAAGGAGTGGATTTCTCATCCAGAAAACTTCCTGAAAAATAAATTATCAGTTTGACATCTAGGTGTACCCAAGACTTAAAGAAACAAACACAGGAATTTGGGGTGCTCCTTTGGTGAGTACCAAGACAAAAGGGATCTTTCTAAGTCTACTCTGCACACCCTGGAACAAAGATCCTTGATACAGTCAGCCCTCCTTATCCACGGTTCCAAATCTGCAGATTCAACCAACTACAGATTGAAAACACCCAGAAAGTTCCAAAAAGCCAAACATGAATTTGCCATGTAAGGCAACTATTTACATAGCATTTACATTGTGTTTACAACTATTTACATAGTATTTACATCATATTAGGTATCATAAGTCATCTAGAGATGGTTTAGAGTATATGGGAGAATTGCATAGGTTATATGCAAATACTATGCCATAAGGGACTTGAGCTCCCTGGATTTTGGTATCTACTGGGCGTCCTGGGACCAATCTCCTGTATTTTAGAGAGAAAAGAACCTAAGATCCAGATCTTCAATGAGACATCAAATTTAAACCATTTAGGATAAAGAAGATGTGGTACATATATACAATGGAATACTACTCAGCCATAAAAAAGAATGAAATGCCATTTGCAGCAACATGGATGGAACTACAGATTATCATACTAAGTGAAGTTAAGTCAGAAAGAGAAGTACCATATCATATCACTTATTATGTGGAATCTAAAATATGACACAAATAACTTTTATGAAACAGAGACAGAGTCACAGTTATAGAGAACAGACTTGTGGTTGCCAAGGGTGAGGGGAGGAAAGGGATGGAGTGGGAGTTTGGGGTTAGCACATGCAAAATATTATATATAGAATGGATAAACAACAAGGTCGTACTGCATAGCAAAGGGAAATATATTCAATATTCTGTGAAAAGGCATAATGGAAAAGAACATTTAAAAAGAGAACGTGTGTATATATATATACATATATATATAACTGAATCACTTTTCTGTACAGCAGAAATTAACACAACATTGTAAATCAACTCTACTTCAATTTTTTTTTTTAAGTGAAATTTAAACCATTTATCTTACCT
The DNA here is from genome assembly GCF_008692025.1 of Phocoena sinus. Taxonomy (NCBI): domain Eukaryota; kingdom Metazoa; phylum Chordata; class Mammalia; order Artiodactyla; family Phocoenidae; genus Phocoena; species Phocoena sinus. The sequence goes on from NC_045767.1 coordinate 76,320,328, forward strand.
GGAGCTGAGGTTCTTTTGTGTTGAGTGTTTTCTCCCTAGCAGCTGAGAATGAAGTCTTGGAAGAAACTGGATGGTTGACTAAGAGAAGATATTTTGTTTTAGCAAATTTTATTTTAAACTTATTCACATTATGATCCATTCATTAGGTGGAATACTAGGCACTTCTTAAAATGGCAGTACAGAACAATTTAATGAAAAAGTTAATGTTCATTTAAAATTTTCCTTCTTTCTATGGTATATTGAAAAATATTTCATGTAATAAAAATATAATAAAATATACAAATTACATATATAATTCATATCATAAATAAATATAATAAAAATAAATAAGCATATGGACCCAGAATTGATGAACTGCAACTCAGAAATAAACTCTAGTATTTGTGCAACATTATTACACAGAAATATTCTTACTTTCTAAAATTCTTCCAGTTACATCAAGAGTTCCTCTTGATGGAGGAATGGTGTGGACTTCTTTCAGGGTGGAAGAACTGGTCTTCATTACACAGGAACATACAGGTATTTCCTTAGCGTTCATCTGAGCAATTATCTGACAATGACCCTGAAAAAGACTCTGAATAACTGAATATGAAAGAAACTTGGGGTTCTTAAATGCGTCATCTTCCATATTGACATATGAACGTTATTTAACTTACAACTTCAAAACCGAGTTGATATTATTAAATCATCTAATGTCATCTGTGGTCAGGTTCAACTAGCCCCTTAGCTCTAGAGCTGATCACAGATATGAAAGTCATTTAAGGGAAATAATTGTTGGTCATAGCTCCCTGCTGGAATTTTAACTGAAGAGTGTAATGCTCCTATTGTGTACTTAACAGATGTGATCAATACAAGGGAGTGAGAGTTTGAGTTGTCAGAGTTAATGGTCGTTCCAGCCCTGAAAGAAAAAGGTGGGGGGCTGGATTCAAAGACCACCAAGAAAATTTATTTATTCATACAAAAATACTCATTGAAACTACTGCGTGCTAGGCTAAAGATAAAAGGAACAAGAAAGAGACAGTGCCTCACTGCATGAAGTTTTATGTATTTTCCACTCACAAGCAATTCTTGAGCATCGTCTTTGTGCCAATATAATAGATTTGGGGCGGGGGGTTGGGGGGAGAGACAGTCCACAGTGCCTAGTCTTGAAAAGCAATACTATGCTCTATTTGTACTCTCTTTGGAGATACTGAGGAAATACACCATTAAAAAAGGGCAGGGGGAGATACCATTCAAGTGAATATGCAATGGTATAGGCAGAATAATTTGAGGTAAGATTATTAAGTAAATGAAGTTTGACTTTGGTTCTCTGCTTCTGTTTTTATATATTTCCTTTCTTTCGGTGTCTCTGAGGCTCCCTGGCACTTTCCTAAGGCCTTGATGTTCACTATCCACGGCCTCAAAGCTAATCCAAGGCCAAATAACTGATTTGACAAACTAATTTCTACTAAAGCGTCTACTAAACTAGTTTATCCTAACTAATTTGATGAACTGATTTCTACTAATTAATTTAGGGTTATTTTCCTAAATAAACCTAGAATAACAACAATGCCGTATATTCTCATTGTGCTGTTAACGTACTTACAAGCACCAATGCAAGGTACTGTGTGTTTAACGGTAAGGGGCTACAAAGATGAATAAGGCATTAACCTTGTTTATAAGGGACCTTATAAGGAGGAGAGATCAATACATGAGCAACTTTATTCAAAGCAGTGAACAGCGGGGACGGCATGGGCATGAGGGCCAAGAGAGGGCTGAGCTTTCATCCCACACTGGCTGCCACTTATGAACTTTTGAGGTTCTGGGGTACAGCACTGGTTGAGGTCAATAGGTTCTTGCACCTAAACCTGTCATCAAGCTCCTTTAATGAACCCCAGCCTGGGTCTTCCTAGGTAGGAGAGGTAGAGAAGGGCAATCCCAGCACTAACGGGAGCAATCAGTGAGATCTCCAAGGGAAAGATGAACCTCTAGAAAGAGAAGCCTGGGCTGTGAGGTCCAGCCACTTTCATTGCCTTGGAGGGTCTAGGGCCGATTTTTCAAAAGAGCTGGCAGATTTCCTGAAATACTAACAATACTTTTCAGAGATGGGAGGGAGGCTGATAAAAGGTTACTGTCCCACCCTACCAGATACAAAGAATTTCAAATGAGTTTTGTCTTTGTGGTTTAATCCAGCAATGAACACTGGTAATTCCAGGTCATGTTGGAGGAAAGACAGTGCCTTGCCAGATCAACAAAGATATAACTGTGGACAACTAGCTCCTTTAATCACCTCTCAAGTCACACCCAGCTCTGGAGTCTTATACTAAGAAGACAAGTCAAAAAGCTGATCTACAACAGCCAAATGTGTTCCCACCTCCTGGATCCTCCCTTCTTATATTTTCATTTCTGTGACATTAGATCAAGTTTTTCACACTCCCTAGGTTACAACAACCGTCTTCCTTGTCTCCAATAAAATCTGATGGCAGAGGCTTCCGGGAAGATGGCGGAAGAGTAAGGTACGGAGATCACCTTCCTCCCCACAGATACACCAGAAATACATATACACGTGGAACAACTCCTACAGAACACCTACTGAGCGTTGGCAGAAAACCTCAGACCTCCCAAAAGGCAAGAAAGTCCCCACGTACCTGGGTAGGGCAAAAGAAAAAACAGAGACAAAAAGATAGGGACGGGACCTGCACCACTGGGAGGGAGCCGTGAAGGAGGAAAGGTTTCCACACACTAGGAAGCCCCTTCATGGGCGGAGACTGCGAGTGGCGGAGGGGGAAAGCTTCGGCGCCACGCGGGAGAGTACAGTAACAGGGGTGCGGAGGCCAAAGCGGAGAGATTCCCGCACAGAGGATCGGTGCCGACCCGCACTCACCAGCCCGAGAGGCTTCTCTGCTCACCCGCTGGGATGGGCGGGGCTGGGAGCTGCACCTCGGGCTTTGGTAACAGCGCAGGGAGAGGACTGGGGCTGGCGGCGTGAACACAACCTGAAGGGGGACAGTACGCCACGGCTGGCCAGGAGGGAGTCCGGGGAAAAATCTGGACCTGCCGAAGAGGCAAGAAACTTTTTCTTCCCTCTTTCTTTCCTGGTGCGCGAGGAGAGGGGATTAAGAGCGCTGCTTAAAGGAGCTCCAGAGACGGGCGCGAGCTGCAGCTAAAAGCGCGGACCACAGAGAGGGGCATGAGACGCTAAGGCTGCTGCTGCCGCCACCAAGAAGCCTGTGTGTGAGCACAAGTCCCTATCCACACCCCACTTCCGCGGAGCCTGTGCAGCCCGCCACTACCAGGGTGCCAGGATCCAGGGACAACTCCCGTGGGAGAACGCACTAGCGCACCTCAGGCGGGTGCAACATCACTCCGGCCTCTGCCGCTGCAGGCCCACCCTGCACTCCGTGCCCCGCCCTCCCCCCCCCACCCCCGGCCTGAGTGAGCCAGAGCCTCCGAATCAGCGGCTCCTTTAACCCTTTCCTGTCTAGGCACACAACAGACGCCCTCCGGCGACCTACACGCAGAGGCGGGGCCAAATCCAAAGCTGAGCCCCTGGGAGCTGTGAGAACAAAGAAGAGAAAGGGAAATCTCTCCCAGCAGCCTCAGAAGCAGTGGATTAAAGCTCCACAATCAACTTGATGTACCCTGCATCTGTGGAATACATGAATAGACAATGAATCATCCCAAATTAAGGAGGTGGACTTTGAGAGCAAGAGTTATGATTTTTTTCCGTTTTCCTCTTTTTGTGAGTGTGTATGTGTATGCTTCTGTGTGAGATTTTGTCTGTATAGCATTGCTTCCACCATTTGTCCTAGGGTTCTATCTGTCCGTTGTTGTTTTTTTTTTTTTTAATAATTATATTTTTATTTTAATAACTTTACTATATTTTATCTTACTTTATTTTATTTTACTTTATCTTCTTTCTTTTTTCCTTCCTTCCCTCCTTCCTTCCTTCCTTCCTCCCTCCCTCCTTTCTTTCTACTTCTACTAATCCTTTCTTTCTACTTTTTCTCCCTTTTATTCTGAGCCGTGTGCATGAAACGCTCTTGGTGCTGCAGCCAGTAGTCAGTGCTATGCCTCTGAGGTGCAAAAGCGAACTTCAGGACACTGGTCCACAAGAGACCTCCCAGCTCCACATAATATCAAATGGTGAAAATCTTCCAGAGATCTCCATCTCAACACCAGCACCCAGCTTCACTCAATGACCAGCAAGCTACAGTGCTGGACACCCTATGCGAAACAACTAGCAAGACACGAACACAACCCACCCATTAGCAGAGAGGCTGCCTAATATCATAATAAGTCCACAAACACCCCAAAACACACCACCAGACGTGGACCTGCCCACCAGAAAGACAAGATCCAGCCTATCCACCAGAACACAGGCACTAGTCCCCTCCACCAGGAAGCCTACACAACCCACTGAACCAACCTTAGCCACTGGGGACAGACACCAAAAACAACGGGAACTACGAACCTGCAGCCTGCAAAAACGAGACCCCAAACACAGTAAGATAAGCAAAATGAGAAGACAGAAAAACACACAGCAGATGAAGGAGTAAGATAAAAACCCACCACACCTAACAAATGAAGATGAAATAGGCAGTCTACCTGAAAAATAATTCAGAATGATAGTAAAGATGATCCAAAATCTTGGAAATAGAATAGACAAAATGCAAGAAACATTTAACAAGAAACTAGAAGAACTAAAGATGAAACAAACAATGATGAACAACACAATAAATGAAATTAAAAATGCTCTAGATGGGACCAACAGCAGAATAAATGAGGAGGAAGAACGGATAAGTGACCTGGAAGATAAAATACTGGAAATAACTACCGCAGAGCAAAATAAAGAAAAAAGAATGAAAAGAACCAAGGACAGTCTCAAAGACTTCTGGGACAACACTAAACGCACCAACATTTGAATTATACGGGTTCCAGAAGAAGAAGAGAAAAAGAAAGGGACTGAGAAAATATTTGAAGAGATTATAGTTGAAAACTTCCCTAATATGGGAAAGGAAATAGTTAATCAAGTCCAGGAAGCACAGAGAGTCACATACAGGATAACTCCAAGGAGAAATACGCCAAGACACATATTAATCAAACTGTTAAAAATTAAATACAAAGAAAACATATTAAAAGCAGCATGGAAAAAACAACAAATAACACACAAGGGAATCCCCATAAGGTTAATAGCTGATCTTTCAGCAGAAACTCTGCAGGCCAGAAGGGACTGGCAGGACATATTTAAAGTGATGAAGGAGAAAAACCTGCAAGCAAGATTATTCTACCCAGCAAGGATCTCATTCAGATTTGATGGAGAAATTAAAACCTTTACAGACAAGCAAAAGCTGAGAGAGTTCAGCACCACCAAACCAGCTTTACAACAACTGCTAAATGAACTTCTCTAGGCAAGAAACACAAGAGAAGGGAAAGACCTACAATAACGAACCCAAAACAATTAAGAAAATGGGAATAGGAACATACATATCGATAATTACCTTAAATGTAAATGGACTAAATGCTCCCACCAAAAGACACAGATTGGCTGAATGGATACAAAAACAAGACCCATATATACGCTGTCTACAAGAGACCCACTTCAGACATAGAGACACATACAGACTGAAAGTAAGGGGATGGAAAAAGATATTTCATGCAAATGGATACCAAAACAAAGCTGGAGTAGCAATTCTCATATCAGACAAAATAGACTTTAAAATCAAGACTATTACAAGAGACAAAGAAGGACACTACATAATGATCAAGGGATCGATCCAAGAAGAAGATATAACAATTGTAAATATTTATGCACCCAACATAGGAGCACCTCAATACATAAGGCAAATACTAACAGCCATAAAAGGGGAGATCGACAGTAACACATTCATAGCAGGGGACTTTAACACCCCACTTTCACCAATGGACAGATCATCCAACATGAAAATAAATAAGGAAACACAAGCTTTAAATGATACATTAAACAAGATGGACTTAATTGATATTTATAGGACATTCCATCCAAAAAGAACAGAATACACATTTTTCTCAAGTGCTCATGGAACATTCTCCAGGATAGATCATATCTTGGGTCACAAATCAAGCCTTGGTAAATTTAAGAAAATTGAAATTGTATCCAGTATCTTTTCTGACCACAACGCTATGAGACTAGATAACAATTACAGGAAAAGATATGTAAAAACTACAAACACACGGCGGCTAAACAACACACTACTTAATAACGAAGTGATCACTGAAGAAATCAAAGAGCAAATCAAAAAATACCTTAAAAAAATGACAATGGAGACACGATGACCCAAAATCGATTGGATGCAGCAAAGGCAGTTCTAAGAGGGAGGTTTACAGCAATACAATCCTACCTTAATAAACAGGAAACATTTCGAATAAACAACCTAAGCTTGCACCTAAAGCAATTAGAGAAAGAAGAACAAAAAACCCCCAAAGTTAGCAGAAGGAAAGAAATCATAAAGATCAGATCAGAAATAAATGAAAAAGAAATGAAGGAAACGATAGCAAAGATCAATAAAACTAAAAGCTGGTTCTTTGAGAAGGTAAACAAAATTGATAAACCATTAGCCAGACTCATCAAGAAAAAAGGGAGAAGACCCAAATCAATAGAATTAGAAATGAAGAAGTAACAATTGACACTGCAGAAATACAAAAGATCATGAGAGATTACTACAAGCAACTCTATGCCAATAAAATGGACAACCTGGAAGAAATGGACAAATACTTAGAAATGCACAACCTGCCAAGACTGAATCACGAAGAAATAGAAAATATGAACAGACCAATCATAAGCACTAAAATTGAACGTGTGATTAAAAATCTTCCAACAAACAAAAGCCCAGGACCAGATGGCTTCACAGGCCAATTCCATCAAACATTTAGAGAAGAGCTAACACCTATCCTTCTCAAACTCTTCCAAAATATAGCAGAGGGAGGAACACTCCCAAACTCATTCTACAAGGCCACCATCACCCTGGTAACAAAACCAGACGAGGATGTCACAAAGAAAGAAAACAACAGGCCAATATCACTGATGAACATAGATGCAAAAACCCTCAACAAAATATTAGCAAACAGAATCCAACAGCACATTAAAAGGATCATACACCATGATCAAGTGGGGTTTATTCCAGGAATGCAAGGATTCTTCAATATACACAAATCAATCAACGTGATACACCACATTAACAAATTGAAGGAGAAAAACCATATGATCATCTCAATAGATGCAGAGAAAGCTTTTGACAAAATTCAACACCCATTTATGATAAAAACCCTGCAGAATGTAGGCATAGACAGAACTTTCCTCAACATAATAAAGGCCATATATGAGAAACCAACAGCCAACATCATCCTCCTTGGTGAAAAACTGAAAGCATTTCCACTAATATCAGGAACGAGACAAGGCTGCCCACTCTCACCACTCTTATTCAACATAGTTTTGGAAGCTTTAGCCACAGCAGTCAAATAAAAGGAAATAAAAGAATCCAAATCGGAAAAGAAGAAGTAAAGCTGTCACTGTTTGCAGATGACATGATACTATACAAAGAGAATCCTAAAGATGCTACCAGAAAACTACTAGAGCTAATCAATGAATTTGGTAAAGTAGCAGGATACAAAATTAATGCCCAGAAATCTCTGGCATTCCTATACACTAATGATGAAAAATCTGAAAGTGAAATCAAGAAAACACTCCCATTTACCATTGCAACAAAAAGAATAAAATATCTAGGAATAAACCTACCTAAGGAGGCAAAAGACCTGTATGCAGAAAACTATAAGACACTGATGAAAGAAATTAAAGATGATACAAATAGATGGAGAGATATACCATGTCTTGGATTGGAAGAATCAACATTGTGAAAATGACTCTACTATCGAAAGCAATCTACAGATTCAATGCAATCCCTATCAAACTACCACTGGCATTTTTCACAGAACTAGAACAAAAAATTTCACAATTTATATGTAAACACAAAAGACCCCAAATAGCCAAAGCAATCTTGAGAACGAAAAATGGAGCTGGAAGAATCAGGCTCCCTGACTTCAGACTATACTACAAAGCTACAGTAATCAAGAGAGTATGGTACTGGCACAAAAACAGAAAGATAGATCAATGGAACAAGATAGAAAGCCCAGAGATAAACCCACGCACATATGGTCACCTTATCTTTGATAAAGGAGGCAGGAATGTACAGTGGAGAAAGGACAGCCTCTTCAATAAGTGGTGCTGGGAAAACTGGACAGGTACATGTAAAAGTATGAGATTAGATCACTCCATAACACCATTCACAAAAATAAGCTCAAAATGGATTAAAGACCTAAATGTAAGGCCAGAAACGATCAAACTCTTAGAGGCAAACATAGGCAGAACACTCTATGACATAAATCACAGCAAGATTCTTTTTGACCCACCTCCTAGGGAAATGGAAATAAAAATAAACAAATGGGACCTAATGAAACTTCAAAGCTTTTGCACAGCAAAGGAAACCATAAACAAGACCAAAAGACAACCCTCAGAATGGGAGAAAATATTTGCAAATGAAGCAACTGACAAAGGATTAATCTCCAAAATTTATAAGTAGTTCAGGCAGCTCAATAACAAAAAAACAAACAACCCAATCCAAAAATGGGCAGAAGACCTAAGTAGACATTTCTCCAAAGAAGATATACAGACTGCCAACAAACACATGAAAGAATGCTCTACATCATTAATGATTAGAGAATTGCAAATCAAAACTACAATGAGATATCATCTCACACCAGTCAGAATGGCCATCATCAAAAAATCTAGAAACAATAAATGCTGGAGAGGGTGTGGAGAAAAGGGAACCCTCTTGCACTGTTGGTGGGAATGTAAATTGATAAAGCCACTGTGCAGAACAGTATGGAGGTTCCTTAAATAACTACAAATAGAACTACCATATGACCCAGCAATCCCACTACTGGGCATATACCGTGAGAAAACCATAATTCAAATAGAGTCTTGTACCATAATGTTCATTGCAGCTCTATTTACAATAGCCCGGAGACGGAAACAACCTATGTGTCCATAATCGGATGAATGGATAAAGAAGATGTGGCACATATATACAATGAAATATTACTCAGCCATAAAAAGAGACGAAATTGAGCTATTTGTAATGAGGTGGATAGACCTAGCATCTGTCATATAGAGTGAAGTAAGTCAGAAAGAGAAAGACAAATACTGTATGCTAACACATATATACGGAATTTAAGAAAAAAAATGTCATGAAGAACCTAGGGATAAGACAGGAATAAAGTCACAGACCTACTAGAGAATGGACTTGAGGGTATGGGGAAGGGGAAGGGTAAGCTGTGACGGGGCGAGAGAGAGGCATGGACATATATACACTACTAAACGTAAGGTAGACAGCTAGTGGGAAGCAGCCGCATAGCACAGGGAGATCAGCTCGGTGCTTTGTGACCGCCTGGAGGGGTGGGATAGGGAGGGTGGGAGGGAGGGAGGGAGACGCAAGAGGGAAGAGATATGGGAACATATGTATATGTATAACTGATTCACTTTGTTATAAAGCAGAAACTAACACACCATTGTAAAGCAATTATACTCCAATAAAAAAAAAATCAGATGGCAATGCATCCTCTCTCAGCAAGGTCACTAGAATAATGCTTAAACAGTTACATCACGTCATTTTTATAAGCAAAGGTAGTTTTCCTCTACTGCCTTTGAGGTTGCCTAAAGTACTGAAAGCTTCCACCTACCTCCCCTCTCCTGAGTTATTTTCATCCTCCTTCTGTGCTACATGCACTCTCCACTCCAACCAAGAACCACACTTCAGGGTCCTCTGTAGGAACCTGCTGTTATGCTATCTGGGCTGTTTACTCCCCTGGGCCCTCCTTTAATCTGTATCATTCAAAAGCAGGCTTTACACTTACTTTTCCAGGAAACCTCTAATCACTGACCTTAACTATTCACATCTCAAGCAGACACTTCTAGAACTAACTTGTATTAATAGTGACTTGCCTATTAATTTGCTTATTTTGATTTATTCTACTCCAAATATGTTGTTTTGTTGTTTCACATGTTACATGCTAACTTCCCAAAGAACTTTCAATCTCCTTAAAATCAGATACCATGTCCTCCAGTCTTGGTTGTTTGTTTGTTTATTTTAGTTTTGGGGTTTTTTTTGGTACTCTGTTCAACCCATCTCCCCAGTCTCCAAAACAATACATTTTAAGCTATGGATTTCTATCAATTAGCAGACCATGAAATCAGATTTGTAAGCCTCCTACCAACAACTTTTACATGAAATAGAATAGTACCTCAGAGTGCCTCTTCCATGGTGAGGGCAAGGATATTTTTAAAAATCTGACACAGGGCTGTGTGTGAATGTGCATTAGACCATGATATAAAATGTATTTCTTACTAAGTTGTGATCAGAAAACCTTGAGAAATATGGCCAGAGACTGACCACATATTTATCCTAAGTGAGAAAGTTACCTTTTGCACATTTATTTGGATCCCCCTAGCCGTTGCTCCAGGGCTCCTGGCTTATTTCCCTTTGGCTTTTGATATCACCCCTGTTGGCTCCGAGCATCACTTAATGACCTCCCAGATTAGACCCTGCCTGCTCCGTGGATGGCAGGCTGACCCCTGCATGCTGCCATCCACTTTAACCCTGTGTGCCTTGGTCTCTACACTCTTCTCTCTTATGTTGCACCAGATCCAAACTTGTCTCAAGAAAAAGCCCAGAGATGATGATGGCAAAGCTCCTGATATACATAAATGCACACAGCTGGCTCTTTTAGGGAGGAGGGTCTAATATCCTCTTTCCATGTTAAAGTAACTGACTTTATTATATAATGAAAAATAAGACTGAGGAACATTTCTTGGCGCTCCCTAGGAGTAAAACTCCAATTCACAGAGGAGTAATTAAACCCATGATCTTAAAATAACAACTTAGTTAAATTTTGAAAATAGAGCAGCAAAAATTCAGCATTAAAAAATTCTAATTACTAGTTATTGTCTGAGGTGATAGTTATTATAATAAAAATACTATTTTAAAGGTCAATTAGAATGACAATTATACTGCAGTCATACTTTTTCTTATTCTTGCTTCATACATAGAGATATAAATAGAAAATTAAAGTAAATATTCTTATAATTTTTTCAAATGTTCCCAGTGCAAATGCTTTGCTTTTAAAAATGACCTAGTAGGGAATTTCCTCCAGAATTATTTTGGTCAAAATATAGAAATTAGGTAGTGATTTGGGGGAAATTTATAGCTTTTTACATTACCATGGTAATAATCGATATTTCCACATAGTTGTATAGTCATAACTTTCCATTCACAGTTTGCTCTGGAGCCAAAAATGACTACATTGGTGCCATCAGTTGCTCTCATAACATTTAAAAAATGATAATCGTTTCCTTATCTTATTTGCTGCCATTTAGCCAATGTAGAGAAAACACATACAAATGAGGTTTCTTTTACAAAGGCAGCTATAACTTGATGAAAAACTGACAAGGGATCATTTTCCTACATATTATATGTTAAAGTACTTACAAGCTGGAATGGAAATTCCCTGGAAAAATTGAGGGATACCCTGTCTCCCCAGCATAATTATAGGAATGGTCTTACAGTCTGGTATGCAAGCCCTTCAACCTTGAAGAAAGTTCAGGAAAGAGCTACCAAGATATCCGTGGAGTTAGAAAATAAGTCCTTTAATGAAAAATACTAGCACGATTGAGAATACAATGTTGACCGATTTCTGGGATGAACAATAGTAAGAAGTGGGTGCTTCAGGGAGAAATTGGGTAGGTATGGGGGCTAAATTATTAACAGCAAACCTCTGGTGATGGTTTGAAGCTGGTGTCTGAGAGCTTCCTAGGGTTGAACTGGTCTATTAGTCACAGCTCTGCCCTGACTCAATTCTGCATTCCAGGAAAGCAGGGACTGTCTAGCATGTAGGACATGGCAAGTACTCAATAAATGTTTGTAACAGTTGGCTTTATCTCATATTCCTATTTTATTTTCCCTTCTTACCATTTTATTTATATTTTCTTTCACAGGTTTCCTTCATGGAACAAGAAGTGTTATAAGTAAATACTATATAAAGGTAAATGAAATGTTCTTGAAGAGCAAAAGGAAGAATGTAAACAGTGCCATGTGAATGAGTGTCATAAAGACTTACAAACCAAGGGGCTATAGGCTTTCAAAGGATGGAGAAGTCACATATGGATACAGAAGCCCAGTGAGGTTTCAAAGAGGTGATTTTGACACTCCTAAAAGCATAGATAGGAGTGTGAATGGCAGAGAGGATTCTGATAGATGAAGAGAGCCTACTCTTCTAATTCGTTTAATAAATTTTGCTCAAATATTTGTTTACTGATTCTAAGAGAGAAGCTTAGGATACAAAATATAACAATATAACTGGTAGTATCGGCATAACGAACAGTGAACCAGGAAGTCTATCTTTTCTTTCGGCCATGAAAAGAATAATGGGAGATTCCAGTTGAGAGAGGAAAACAAATTTATCAGAATTTAGGACTAAGGATACTCCAAGCTACTATTTGAATTTTTTTAAGCAGTTGTAATGTCTATTATTCATTCTATGATTGTCTTAGTTCATTCGGGTTACTATAACAGAATATCATAGACTGGGTGGTTTATAAACACCAGAAATTTAATATTCACAGTTATAAAGGCTGGAAAGTCCAAGATCAGTCAGGAGGCCAGCAGATTCAGTCTGGTGAGGGTCCACTTTCCAGTTCACAGAGGCCATGTTTTTCCTATGTCCTCAGAGAGTGGAATGAGAGAACTCTGGTCTCTTCATCCCCTTATATAAAGGGCACTAACCCATCCTTGATAACTCCACCCTGATGACCTAATCACCTGCCAAATGCCTCTAAACATCATCACACTGGGCATTAGGTTTCAACATGTGAATTTGGGGGGGTGGGGAACACAAACATTCAGTTTCTAGGAGTGATCGAAGTCAAAATGCACTACTTCTGGGCTTCCCTGGTGGCGCAGTGGTTGGGAGTCTGCCTGCCGGTGCAGGGGACACGGGTTCGTGCCCCGGTCCGGGAGGATCCCACATGCTGTGGAGCGGCTGGGCCCGTGAGCCATGGCCACTGAGCCTGTGTGTCCGGAGCCTGTGCTCCGCAACGGGAGAGGCCACAGCAGTGAGAGGCCTGCGCACCGCAAAAAAAAAAAAAAAAAAAAAAAAAAAGCACTACTTCCCAGGCTAACAAGTCCTACTCTTGGCCCAATAGAACCCACTAATCATTGCCTTACATCTCATGCTCACTTCTACCTGCCTGCTCTAGCCTCACCTGAGAGTAATGTCCACCTCCAGAGCATCTTCCAAGGCTGCAGGAGACTAGGTTCTCTTGTGGGAAGGGTCTCCTCAGCTTCACAGCACTATTCAAATCCTCTCATATCCCTCTTTCTCTTTAGGGAGATCTATCACATGACCCAGATGAACTCAAGAGGGTGAAGCTTCAAGGACACCCAGACCCTTTTACATCTGGACCCAAAGAATGAAGGCTTGAAATAAATTGGTCAGGGACTATCCGTTTTCCCCAATGGCTGCCATCTAGGAACAAAATCCTTTTCAAGAGAGACACCACCTGCTGCTTGCCCACAAGTGTGTGGCTTTACCCCATGGCCTCCACAGGCCATCAGACAGGAATACCACACAAGCCTAAATCTTTCATTTGCATCAAGAGGGCTGGAGGAGTTTTACCACCACACTCATCTGTGGCTGGGATGCTGGACTGCTATTTTGTCTCTCAGGATCTCCTCTAGTTTCTGATGAGCACTAGAGCCCTGCCGTGTGTAAGGAGATCAGTTCACCGGAGCCCTAATTCTAACACCCAGAAAGTAACAGTCCTATTTCTCAGGACTGCATCCTGTTTCCAGGATCCCTTCCTGACATACTCTTGGCAATATCCCTCTGAATCCAAAAAGCCCTGCTTCCCAGTCTTGTCCTGACTCTTGGATAACAGAACTTGAATTCTGATGCCAGACTGCATTGGACTAAAGCAGCATTTTCCAAACTTACTGCCATAAAATGTCAGGTGCACTCATGAAAAATACAGAATCCCGAGCCCTTCTCCTAGAGGTGCTGGTTCAGGACATCCGAGGAGGGCATGACAACATATTTTTAACAAGTACCCTAGATGATCCATCCCTAGGACTTTTTGCCACTTAGGGAAAAAGTGAATTAGAGTTTGCTATACCTTCTTAGACCTAGTGATTTGGACTTTTAGTCCCTTTCTAAAGGGGAGGTCAACACTTTTGTCCCAGTTAATTCCCCCTGGTTCCAACCCCGGCCAGCTCTTAATCCAGCCCTTCTTTCTTCCACATTCCCAGCATGTCTTACAGACAGGGTCACCCAGACCATGACACTTCTTTTACCCAGGAGGACCTCCCTGACCCATGATTTTGTCACTTGCCTACAGAGAACCATCTCTACCTAAGAGTTCCTACCCCCATCTGCTGAGCCTCTTGGATTCATTCCCTTGAACAGAATTGCAGGCCCATACCAGAATGGAATTTTCTACATTCCATGGACATGGTGATTTTAATCTCTGGGCCTTCCTGAAAGGGCACCAGCTCTTTATACCCATTAGTTTCTTTTGGCCCTTATTGGCAGCTTCCTCTTTGCTGGACAGCCTATGATGTAAGCAGCCTATTTATGATCATTCTTGCTCTTCAAAACAACATATAAATATGGCATAAACCACACTGTCATGCATATGCCTATATTCCCAAATAATTTTTCCTTGTTGTCTAATGCATACAAAATTAGTCTATAGAGTTTAACCATAAACCCAGCAATTATACTAACCACTTATTTAACACCTTTATTTATGCAAGCCATTTTATAAATACAATAATATATTAAAATTTTTCTTTATATTTATTATCTCCCTGAGAATGAGCCCATACTCTCAACTTCCTTTTTTTTTTTTTTTTTTTTTGCGGAACGCGGGCCTCTCACTGTTGTGGCCTCCCCCGTTGCGGAGCACAGGCTCCGGACGTGCAGGCTCAGTGGCCATGGCTCACGGGCCCAGCCGCTCCGCGGCATGTGGGATCTTCCCGGACTGGGGCACGAACCCGTGTCCCCTGCATCGGCAGGCGGACTCCCAACCACTGTGCCACCAGGGAAGCCCCCTCAACTTCTTTCTTACTCCTACTTATCCTTCACAGCACTAGAATGCACAGATACACAGTAAGCAATCAAAAACTGACTACAACATTAACTAATCCAATAAATGAGAGGCTTAAGTTATATCACAGCTGAGTGATAGTGAGAACGTTAATCAACCGCAAAGACTAGAATGCCTGAAAATCATTTGTTAAAGGAATTTCATGTATCAACCATGAATGTCAAGGAAGAAGAAAGGTCTGCATTTTTAGCTCTTTGGGCCATCCTAGACATCCAAGAGGGCCAAATATGAATGTACTGGATAAGTGGAAAATAAAATAGAACAAACAAAAACACAACAAAACCCAGACTTCCCCTCCTACCTGAAAATAATGAATGTGAACATTGGTGGAAATCTAGAAAGTGGTGCTTTCCACGTATATGTTGGCGTAGATCCAATGTGGAAGTTGATTTAGGGTTGGTAAAGCTGAGGAATACGAGGAGTTAGTTCTACTGCCCAGGAATTCTTAGATATCATGATAGCCTTCTCTGAAATGCTTCCTTTTAAATCAGTGGCATTCTGAAAAACAGAGAGCTCTAACAGAAAAAGGATGGGATTGATGGGAGTTAATGAGGGAATGGTCAGTCACTCTCTAAGCCCTTCAGAACCTCCCAAGCTCTGTGCATGATGCTTTGCTCATGCTATTTCAGTCGGACAGCAGCTTATACATGAGAAAACTGAAGCTCCTGGGAAGTGAAGTAACTTGTCCCAGGTCATCCAGTGGCAGAGTTAGGATACTAACCAAGGTTGGTCTGACTCCAGAGATAAAGTTCTTTTCCCAACATCAAGTGACCAATTCAAGTCAACAAAAGAGCTATTGAGCACTTGTGTCGGGACCTGTTCTGACATCAGGGGTATTGCATGGAACACAGATAAAACCCCTGCCTTCAAGGGATCTATATTCTAGGGATTCTCAAATCATCATTCAGGATATTTAAGATATCTTTAAAATGTCTGGAGAGACACTGAGAAAGGAATGATGATGCTATCTGGGTCCTAAATCAACAAGAACCCCATCCAGAGATATTCTGCCGTCATTTCTATAAGGCTCACTAGAACCAGGGCAACTTTTTTCTTTATTTCAAAATCAATGAAAGGTAGAGAAGACATACAGGCACTGAATGATATTAGAAAGGGACTAATTAATGTCTCATAAATGTTAATTTCATGATTCATCTGCAACTACTACTACTCTACAGCACCAAACCGTATTATACAGCCGTAGGTACCAGGGTCCACTTTGGTAATTATTTGTGTCATATTTAATAAAAGAAGTCATATTCCCCATTCCACACAGACACTCCATGTAGCTGCAATTGTAATTCCTATTGTGGCCTCCCTTGACCTCAAAATGTCCAAAGGCTTTGGAGAAGAGTTTAGAGTGGCCAAAACTACAAAGGAAATTAAACTTAGCAAGCCATTTCCAAGAATCTCGAAAGTTTGTTTATATTACTGAGCAATGTAGAATCATTCTTGAATATCAAACAGAAATCTTCTTTTGCATCGATATTTTTTTTTCCTTTTAAGGATAGACTAAAAATCAACTCAGGATTATTGCCTTGAGATTTGGTACCATATTGACCTAAAGATTCAGGGTAAGCATCAACCTTAAAACAATTTTGGGAAAATTTACTTTGACCTCTGTAGTATGAAGAGGTCTTGCATTGGAATGAGAAAATTAGCAATTTTGAGCATGTTCTTATATTGCCAACACTTTGACCAAGGCCAATACTGCAGAAAATATTACCACCTTATTCTTGTTTATTCCAGCCCCTTCCCAAATGTCTCCTGAAGAACACTCGTAAAAGTGAGCCATCTAGGGATTGAGGGCAACTGGAGGTACCTTTATTCATTTGTAGTTTTTTTTTTTTTTTTTTCCAATCTAAATGCATCCTTGCCATGCAAAGGAATAATTCATAAGTTTAAATGCTTAGGTTCTTACCCTTGGTATGTATAAAAAATAAGAATTTCTCTTCTCTGCCTCACCTATACCTGCTGGTCAAGATTCTTCCAATACCCCATCCTCTCTCCAGAAATACGCAGAAATGCACACAGACTGGGGACCAAATTCATAACTATAAATGGAAATTACTGAGGGAAAAAGAAACTATGACTAAAAGGAAACATTATTTAGGAAATCATTACTGGAAAATTGCTACGCATTATTGCTAACCTTCCTTTTTTCCTAAAACATTTAATATCATTTCCATAGGTACTCAAAGAACTTACACTATGGCATTAAAAAGAAAAAAGAAACCTTTCATATATCTAATTATTTCCTTCCACTCATTTTTAAAAAGTATTTCTTAAAAAATAAACTTTATCTTTGAAGTAATTTAAGGCAGACAAGAAATTATAAAAATAGTAGAGTTCCCATGTACCCTTCACCCAGCTTCCCCAATAATAACATGTTACACAGCCTTAGCACACAGCCAAAGACAGGACATTGATGTTTTTCAATATTATTAACTCACCTTATTATTAGTGTGTAGTCCTTATTCGGATCTCACAAATTTTACATACATTTTTTTATTTTCTTTTTCTGGTCTATTGTTATATGAAGTTTTACCACAGGTGTAGATTCAAGTAACCAACACCTCAATCAGGATATAGAACTGTTCTATAACCACAAAGAAACTCCCCAGTGTTATTCCTTAATTGTCACACCCCTCCCCCAGCACTGGCCCGGGCAAACACCCATCCATTCTCCATTACTGTAACTTTGTCATTTGGAGGCTGTTATAATATATAATCATATAGTACATAAGCTTTTGAGATTGGCTTTTTGTGTTTGCCCTTAAAATCCAACCTTTACATTGATTTTTAAAGTTCACTTAAGCAAAACTTAAAATAAAACCAAAAACACCTTGTGATCAGAACTTATCTAAGTTTTTTCTACTTGCATTATTCACGGAAAAAAAAATTCAGAATAATTAGTGCTTTGTTTTTTAAAAGAGAGAGAATGATTGCATGTGCAATTTGGAATGAAATGCAGAGCTGCTAATGGCATTACTTTTTGGAGGAGGTTAAGAAGAAACGGCTTTGGCAAGTTGAAGCATCTTATTTTGGCCTCCCTAAAACTATGACATTGGGATCACTGGAACCACAAGCATTTTGGTTTATTGCTCAAATAGTTGTTACTGTTTGTGGAGAGCAGACTAAAGTTTTGAAGATAAAATCTGCATTAAGAACAAGTGTAGGGACTTCCCTAGTGGCACAGTGGTTAAGAATCCACCTGCCAATGCAGGGGACACGGGTATGATCCCTGGTCTGGGAAGATCCCACATGCCGCAGAGCAACTAAGCCCTTACACCACAACTACCGAGCCTGCGCTCTAGAGCCCATGAGCCACAACTACGGAGCCTGCATGCCACAACTACGGAGCCCACGTGCCACAACTACTGAAGGTCATGCACTCTAGGGCCCGCATGCCACAACCACTGAACCCGCGTGCTGCAACTACTGAAGCCCAAGCACCTAGAGCCTGTGCTCCACAACAAGAGAAGCCACTGCAACAAGAAGCCTGCACACCTCAACGAAGAGTAGCCACCACTCGCTGCAACCAGAGAAAGCCCCGCGTGCAGCAACGAAGACCCAACACAGCCACAAAAAAAAAAAAGAACGAGTTTAACAGAACCCTGAACTTGATCAAATGCCAATTACTGCACTATTTCTGTATCTGCAATCAGGAATACTATCTAGGAAAAGGAGCAGATTTTCACAACCATTTCTATCGTAAACAAAGTGGCACACTTGCAAAGAGTCTATTAAAATATGTTTGTTACTTCTCTCAGAATTTTAAATGCTTTGATTTTAAGACTTTAATGTAAAATCTGTGTGAGGCTAAATCTTAATAAGTTGAGTCAATCCTTCATGGCAGAAAGAGCATTTGTGGAGAATGCAAAATAATTCAGAAAAGTGGACTTCCTAAAGGGCTCTTTGTAGCATAAAAACTGTTCCAGAAATATGGTAGCAAGTTGTATCCAGGAACTATTAAATTGGTTTTTAAATATATGTAAATGGGAATGCCCAGCTAAACCACTACTGTAACAGTCACACGTCTCTAATGGGTATTCCCGGCTGGCGGCTTTCCATTCCCACAGGCTCCTATAACTACCTCTGTCAGTGTATTTGGCCTTGAGCCTGAACCACTTGCTCTGAGGACAGAGCTTCTGAGCGCTTCATTCAGTCTTCTGTTGATAGCCTCCCCTCACTTTTCAGACTTCCTACTACAACCTTGGCAATGCTGCCTTGGGCTCCCCTATGTGGACTCCTGCCTTGAAAGGATTCAGGTTTTATGAGGGAGGAGACAGGTTTTATGAGGTACCCAGGGGGTCCCTTTGCAGATCCTCAAGCTGTACTACCAGAGGCCAGCAGTCTCTGTCAGGACATACAGACCACCCGATTCCAAGTCCAACTTAAAAATCATAACTTTTCTGCACACGTCCAGGTGTGCAAGAGATGCTATGCACAGTGCAGCTGGACAGCTCTCTTCCTAAAGCATCAGGCCCGGTGATTTAGAAGAGGTCTTCAAAGTGGGTTAACTAGTTAGGGGGTTAACCCAGCAGCGGGAATGAGGATCTCATTGGGGGAAGGGGAGTGGAAGACGTACCCAGAGGGCATGTTGTTAGGGATAGTAGCCATTCCAGAAGGCAGGTAGACAACAGGCCACAAAGAGGTACAACAAACCACATCAGGCGGTCATCCCAGCAGGACAGAGCACAGGGCAATGAGCAGCTAGAAGAAGCAAGATGGTGGAGATGCAGCTAGTGGGCAGGGTCGGGAAAGTTTGGAAGCAGATTACCGCGGCAGGAGTAAGGCTTCGGGGAGCACAGAATTGTCCTTGTTACTGGCACTGGAGTACAAATTTAGAGTTGGAGCACAGGTATAAGGTAAGGAAGGGAAAGGAAAGGGCATGAAATTGCTAGGCAGCTGACTAACCTAGGTGCTTTAAGCACATGATCTCATTTAATCCCCGCAACCACCATGCAAAATAGGAATTATTATCCTCATTACACAGGAGAGAAAACTGAGGTTCAAAGAGGCTATCTAGTTTTGCCATAATCACAGAGGTAACATGTGGGGTAGCAGAATTTGAACTCAGGACAGTCTAACTCCAAAGATATTGTTGATAAATGATAATGTGAATCATATTTATGATTATTTAACGGCAAATCTTTGAGAACACAGCCCCCATTGCATATTTGCCCAAAGCATATTTCTCCTCATGTCATTTGTTTTTTCCTCCTTGAATTATATTGTACCATAAATTAGAGACTTTTAAAATAGTCTGAATTCACTTCCAGTGGCTCTGGGATGGGGAGTAGAGTCAGACCTATCCTGGAATGGTGCTTGGAAACAGCCAAGAGGAAAGCAGGATGCTGGATGAACAAGCCAGACATAGGCTTCTGAGGGTCCCCAGAGGATACAGCTATGCCAAAAGCAGAGACCAAAACATGAAGAATGGAGCTGGGGTGTGACTGGTGAGCCCAGGCTGAATACAGAAAATTAGACTCCTCCAGTGAACTTTTCTCAGCACTCCACAGGCACATGGTGGGGACAGACGGCTCTAACAGGGGGCTGGCTTCAGCCCTAAGAAACTGGGAAGAGGATATGTAAACATATTGATTTGGGGGGCACAAATATTCACTGTAATTTATAATTACATTTTTAATAGTGCTGATAGTAACATAATTTAAATGGATTTCAAATTTTCCTCCTAAATTTCATCCTTCTATAAAAATACTTCATGTATTTTTATAATATAAATATTTTCAAATAAAGAATAATCAGACATGTATCCTTTCCAGCTTTGATAACAATCCGCACTGGAAAGTCCAAGCAATGTAATTTTTTTAAATCAAGGACCAAAATTTATTTGGTATTTCAGAGCACCACCTGGTGGATTAGTTAACAATAACAGCCCAGAGCAAAACTGAATCAAAATGGCTCTGAAACAACGGGTGATGGAACCCTGCGAGGCTCATCCCTTCTCTTTTTCCTCTCTTTGGCTCTCATTCTTTTTCTCTCCCCTCCTCTCCCTCTTTTCATTTCCTATCCAATCTCTCCTGCCTCTGTTTACACTTTAAGCTTGTCCTGCCTCTAAGAGTACTGCTGAGTCCTCAGAGTGGCTAAGGAGCTCGCTTATGCCTAATTTCATAAAATCTAAGGGGTTTCTAAATTTCAAGTATAAAGGCAAATATATTTGAAGTTGCAAAATTCAGCCTTCTTCCAGAGACTGAATCTTTCTGCTCAAGGATAGGTTTGTGTTTTCCAAGGAGGAGTTTTTGTTCATCTGTTTTACATAGAAACCGTCATCCTGTTAGAACCCCTCTTTCGTATTTTATTTGTAAATAATGACTAAAGTTGACTAACTTATAGTGTTTTAGCCAGTTGTCCTGATCTAGCTGCCCACTGACTTTTGAGAAAGAGAAGGTTGGTTTGCAGCAAACGTCTTAAACGTCTCTGATCCCAAATGACCCACTACTAATATGAATGAGTAGAAGGGGACAAGCAAAGACATTAGGGAGTGGTGGAGACTGGGGACCTAGAGACCTCATGACTTGCCCACAGGGGTATACATTATTCTGATCCTGCCAGCTCTTTCTGTTTTTAAAGGGAAGCCAAGGGACTTCCCTGGTGGCCCAGTGGTAAAGAATCCACCTTCCAGTGCAGGGGATGCAGGTTCAACCCCTGGTCAGGGAACTAGGATCCCACATGCCATGGGGCAACTAAGCCGGTGCGCCACAACTACTGAGCTTGCACGCCTCAACTAGAGAGCCTGTGTGCTGCCAACTACAGAGCCCACGAGCCCTGGAGCCTGCATGCCTCAGCTAGAGGGAGAAAACCCTGCATGTCACAACTAGAGAGAAGCCTGTGCACCTCAACGAAAGATCCCGCATGCCTCAACAAAGATCCTGCGTTCTACAACTAAGACCCGATGCAGCCAAAAATAATTGAATAAATAAATAATAAAAATTAACAGAAAAATAAAGGGAAGCCGAAAAGCTTGATTTTTATGAGAGAATTTACCCAAAAATGCCTGCAGGCCAGAAGTGGCCCATAGGCCAACCTCTGATTTGAAGTTGTGGGAATTTGGACTTCATTCACTGGATGATAGACTATGAATGAACAAGCAGTCTGCAGCTAAAACCCAATCCAATCCCCAAGCAGATCACTTTTACCATGCCCAAGAACCTCTACCACTTCACAATCAGCAAGTCTGTGTCATTGTCCCCTGTTCCTTAACAAAGTCTTAATACAGGATCATGGAGAGTTAGGATGTCCTGGCAGTGGCCTTTTATCCCTGTGACTATCCATGTGCCTTGAAATAATCCAAGGTTCAGATTTCAGCTCCAGCTAGAAACAGTTTAGCAGAGCTGGGAAAAGCAGCTGTGGAGCTCGTGGGCTTGAAGTTTGCACTGCATTTCCAAACAAATTAATATGCAAGTTTTAAAATATATTTAAGCAAAAAATACCTTAACTCAAATTTGGGCCATCTTACCTTACAACTAAGCTTCCCCCTCCATACACTCTACTGGGGCAATAAGAGGCAACCAATCGCTAATTGACGTAGGAAAGATGTTGACACCATTTACACATTCTAAAGAGAAAAATATTAGCTTCCTTCCTCAGAGTTGTCCAGGAAACAGTGCAGAATTTTTTTGTTCTTTGTTTGGCATGGAAATAACTCATAGAGGACACAACCGTGATATTTTAAAAACCGTGATATTTTTAAAAGTATCATGGCAAAAAAGACAAAGGATGCCTGTCTGCTTGGACTGCCAATGACAAATACCATAGACTGGGTGACATAAACAACAGACGCTTATTTCTTCATAGTTCTGGAGGCTAGAAGTCCAAGATCAAGGTGCTGGCTGATTCAGTTCTGGATGAGGACCCTCTTCCTGGCTTGCAGACAGCCACCTTCTTGCTGTGTCCTCACGTGGCCTTTCCTCATTGCATGCACATGGAGAGAGCGCCCTCTGGTGTCTTTTCTTATAAGACACTATACCTATCAGATCAGGGCACCACCCTTATGACCTCATTTAACTTTACTTCCTAAGGAAGCCCATCTCAAAACACAGCTGTGCTGGCTGGGTGTTAGGGCTTCAACATACAAATTTGGGGGTGGGGGAAGGGACACAAACATTCAGCCCACAACAAAGGAGCTGCACTGTACTTCTTTATCATTTGCAGAACTCCTCTTGAAACCAAAATGTTGATAATTAAATCATCTCCTTTTTTAAAAGTATAAGTTCTAATGTTGGATTCTTTATTTTAGCCAAATTACTTTCAAATCTCTTTACCCTGACCTACAATCTTTTCAAACTCTAAGAGGTATATTTGCTGTTACTTTATTTGCTAGCCTTTCATAATGTTTCAACTTGGTCTCTGAAACAATCCTTCCTTTATTGCTAAATAATTTCCAAGTTTTAGCTTTCCTGGGACTTCAAAAAATAAACTTTATTGTTACTTATAATGTAAACAACAGGTACGACTTTTTTTCAGAATTTGCTTTAGAACTCTGGGAAGTCTTCAATTTATAATTCCTATCAGGAGATTGGACTTAATAACATTCTAGACCTCTCAATTTTATCTTCGTTCTTTGGGAAGTGAGCTACCTGACCAAGCAAATCTGGTTTTGAAGAATAATAACTTGTCATATTTTCAGTTATTTACGATTTTTAAAAATAGAATCCCTTTAAATACTTTTTTGAAAAAAATACTGCAAAATGCCCTCAGGTACTAGACATTAGTCAAAGGTCTTGCTCCTCCCATTTCCCCTCTGTAAGCCATGTCCGGCCTACCCCTGGCAGCAGTGATTAATGGACAACTGACCCAAGGCTGGACTGGCCTGATGGGATTTTTTTTCTCACAGGAATTTGGAAGAAGGACAGAGAAAGCCTAAGGCAGTAAGGTATTAACTCTGGGTTTGAACAGACTTGTCAGCCAAGGGCACCTTTTGACGGCAGTGCAGATGAGTCACGCCCAGGACAGCAAAGGAAGCCAGCTCTCAGAAAGCAAGAGGAATGAAGCAGGTGCACAAAGCAAAGCACAGAGAAGCAGCCCTGGCAACCTAGAAAAACCTTCTCCACAGTTCCCAGTTCTCATACTTCTGAGCCTCCACTATAGTTAAGTGGACTTAGAGTGGAGTCAGTTCCTTACGGTCTTAAAATAGAGTATATTAATAGAAAAGTTGAGGTCTAGTTAGGCCAACAGATCAGGAGATGACTGCCATGGAAAGACAGTTCCCAAGAGCAGTGGGCCACAGGAGGAAGCACCGGGGTTGCTCATTAAGCAGAAGGAGAGGGGAACAGTGATCAACAGCCTTTATTGTGGTTCCCACTGAAAGGGACAGGGGAGACAGGTTTAGGATTGACAAGTTTGAAGAATGTCAGCAAGCTCTGGGGCACAGGAGCTGTCCCTAGTTGTTTGGTGCCTGGCCCTCGGGTCACTAGAACAAGTGTGCAATGGCCCAGAGTATAAGAGCCTGAGAAAGGAGATGGTCGGTGGTGTGAACTCTGGATTGGGTGGTCTGCATTGCAGAAGTGTGCCCCTGGTGAGAGGGCTCCTCCTGAGGGGGCCGGGAGGGAATGAGAGAGGTGGGAGGCCAAGAAAAGTGACTGAGGCATATTATTGGGCTGCCCAGAACAACGGATGTCCAGCATATGCGTGTTAAGGCAGATGTGAAAACATCAAATTTATAGAAGCTAGAAGCATGGTTAACACACTTATATCCAAACATACTCTAAAATAGGTTCAGGAACTTGTCCAGAGTTGTAGAGCTAATCAGAGGCAACACCAGGACTAAAAAGCCCAGTTCCTTGCTAACATGCCACACTACTTCTACTGTACCTCCACAAACCTCCCGCTGGTCCGGGGACTCCAGTCTCTTTGTAGGATAATATGGGGCGTAGGACTCAGACTCCACAATAGCAAAAGCAAAACCCCATGAAAAAGATTTTTTTGATCCTTCTTGGAAGGGAAAATATCACTTTTGGAAGCAAACTCCCAAGCTACAATAGTGCTGTTCCCTTCAAGCAAAAACACAGAGAATTCACACCTACCCAGAATATCAATGGCTAATTTTTCACTTACCTGTCATTTAGAATTGATATTACATATCATGGTGTGGTTAATCTTTTTGCAAAGATACATAGCGGTTTTCCTATTTCTAAGATGCTATGAAGACTCTGATCTGAATATGCGACTGTGGGATCAGTAGCCCTTACCTCAAGATTGATAGGTGAAGCCTCTCTTGAAAATGCCCATTCACCTTGATTCTCCCTACCTTGACTTCTGAATTTGGTGTAGACACATTTTGTTCCATATTATCTACTCTCATTTTCCCATTGTCTGTGCTACACATTTTGAGACTTTACATAGTACCTTATTGGCGCACTTACAAAGTACCTTAAGGTACCTTATTGGATTGAATGACACATTTTTGCGGCTTGTCTCTTTTTAGATTACAAACTTCCTATTGACAAAAGTATCCTGTGTCTCTTGTTCTTTCCTTTCTCTGAGCCATTATTCCCATGTAAAAGTCCAGGCTGTAAGAAGGAGGCATGAGCATAAATGAGCTATAAGAATACTGCTGTAACAAAACCAAAAATAAATGAAATAAGAAACCAATTGAGCTGCTTTTAAGCTTCGTGGCTCTCAGTTGCTTGGTGATCATTACTGTTGATTTTAAAAATGTTTCCACTACTCATCTTGTTTTGATTCATGCACTCATTCATAGGTAATGTAACATACAGCTGGTCTTGTATCAGCAGTGGGAAATGCATAAATCATATGCAAATTAAAAGCATGAAAATGTATTTACCTCATTGGGTGCATTGGTGTCATGAAATCTTAAAATGAACAGTATTCTAAAGAACACACACACACACACACACAAATACGCTACTGGTTTCTGACAGATGACTGCACTGCCTGATTTGGTGGTATTCCAGGAATAGACAAAGCAGAGGAAGAGAATAAGGGATCCAGAAACAGATACACACTCATATGGTTTATAGAGCTGTTTTAGTATTTTTACCTATGCTATTCACTCATTCAATCATTCATTCATTCAACATTTATCGAACATGTGTCAAGCACTGTTCTAGGTATCCTGATTAAAACAAAGATCCAGAAAAAGAATTCTGTCTTATTTTTTTAATCTATAGCATAGAGAACTGCACCATTATGTCCGTTTTATATATGAAAAAAACTGAGGGTAAAAGGTATATTTACTTGTCCAAAGGCACATAACTAAGAAGTGATAACACTGGGATTCAGATCCAGGTCTGTGTGTCTTCAAGGCCCATGTATTTTTTTAATACCCTTTGCTGCCTTCCACCACAGTAAACATTTATAGGAGATTGCCCTGAATTTCAAGTCAAAAATATCAGATGAATCTATTAATGACTTTCCTTTAAAACTGTAAGAATTGTCTACAGGAAATGCATGCCTTAAAAAGCTGCAAGTCTCTTGATATTGTTCTTGTACTCTCTGTGCAAGAATACAATAACAATCCTAAAAACCAAAATAAAAAAGAATAGGTCTCTCTCCCTCTCTCCACACACACATACTACACACACACACACACACATATACAAACACACACAAAACTATACACACACACACACATATGAAGC
The DNA here is from genome assembly GCF_008692025.1 of Phocoena sinus. Lineage (NCBI taxonomy): Eukaryota > Metazoa > Chordata > Mammalia > Artiodactyla > Phocoenidae > Phocoena > Phocoena sinus. Next base: position 76,347,187 of record NC_045767.1, read on the forward strand.
AACCTTGTAAAGTCATCTGCTCTATCTTCCTCCAGTCAAGCCACAAGACTTGAATTTGTTTTAAATCTCATATACCTCCCCTGGGGTACAGATTTGTTAAAAAAAAAATTCATCATTTATTTCATGAAATAAATTTCAACAGCAGTAATATTTTTAAAGTATTTTCACTTAAAAATAAATGCACGATACTTTCAGGTAGCCTTAATTTTTCTTAAGTAAATTTATTAAAATAAACTTCTCCTTAATTTTTAAATTGCATAGTTTTTATGATATAAATTGTAGTGACATTATTAATTGCTTCAAACAAGCTAATCTATGTCATAGATGATATTTTTCCACAAAGTGCATAATACTACAAAAAAGATAATGGAGCACATATGTATAAAATAATTTTTAAGACAATAATCAGTTTTATCATATCCCCTAGCACTAATATAAAAAAATATATAAAATTTGTGCAGTGAAGGTAAAGAAATACACTGTATTGCATTTTCTGCACACTGGGATGTGTACATTCCAGTTAAAAACCAAACTCCCACTAAAGACCAAAGCACAAGATATGGAGAAAAATAAAAAATACAACAATGAATAAAAAGGCATCTTTGTATTCTGTTCAAACTGAAACCAAGGATAGGATTGTTCCTCTGCTTTTTTCCTAAATGTTTCAAACTTGGTTACTGATAGCAGCATTTGCATTTCACGACTGAGCACTAATTTCCAGAAATGTCTGAAGATGTTCAGGGTTTATCTGTGTATCATTCAGGCTAGGCTAGGCTGTTCTGCAGGATCAAGCAACCTGAAAACTCTCAGCAATTTAAAACAACCTTTATTTCTCACTCATGTGCATATCCATCCTGGGTCAGCAATGGGCTTTGTTTGCTCAGTGAATCACAAGGGAACCCAAGCTGACATTGGCTCCATCCTAATGAAGACAGAGGCAGGGAAGAGAGAACATGGAGAACCATGGGCTGGGTCTTTAAGCTTCTGCCCAGAAATGACATATATATCACTTCCAGTCACACGTTATTGGCCAAAGCAAGTCACATGACCAAGCCTGCTAGCAACAGGGTGGGGATGAACAGTCCTTCCACAGAGAGCCATTAAATGTTTATAAATAATACAGTCTTCTGCAAGCTCAAGAAGTACCCTATACCTAGGATTATAGTTCATGAAATAGGCTATCTACATCATCTCATTTGATCCTGATAACAGCCCCTGGTGATACAAGGTACAGGAAAGTGGGAATATGCTGCAGAGCATTTCAGCGGAACGAACTCATCAGTGTGCACTGCTTCTGCTATTTCTGGTCTTCCACATCAGCCAATCAGACTGACACAAGGGGAGGGACCAAGCCAGACCAAGGCTCCTTCCAAACTGCTCTCATGCCCACCAGCTTCATCCATTCTAGTTCCCGCCTTCTGAGTGCTCCCAATTCCTTGTCCGCAGGAATAATCCCAGGAGTGGAGTGGGTGGGGCCAGAGGGGAGGTGAGTGACAGGACAGGGCTGTAGTGGGACCCAAGGAACCACCCCCCCCGCCCCTGCCCCAGGGTGATGAAGCCTGGTCATCAGATCTGAGGACACGGAGCTGTGCCAGCGTGCAGCTGCGTCCCTGAAGAGCGACAGAAATATTCATAATGAGAAGGCAGGGTGTCTGCTCCAGGTGTACCTTGTTGGATTCATGTTAATAAATAACATGATGGGATAGGTAATAAGGTAGGTGAATTCCCAGTTGATACAACTCAGCCAGGGCTCTTAGGGGTGTTAGGCCCTTTGGTGTCCAGAGGGGGCCCACGGTGCCCCACAGATTGTTCCTGACCCAGATGTCAACAAGCTCACTGCTTCTGCCGCAATCCTCACCTCTGGTCACCGCAGTCACAGCACCCTTCCCTCCCACAGTGGCTGAAACGCAGGCAGTAGCAGCTTGCAGACTGAGTCCCTTTGTTCCCTGCTGGGCTGCTGCCACTCCTGGAGCCCCAGGTGCTGTATGTACTGCATTCCCTGGAGGGGGTGTAGTAAGAGGGGTTTGCAGGCTATAGTGGGTCCCGGTGATTCTCACAGGGACTCTGTAGCCCCCTGCGTGGGGCAGAGTCACACAGCGGTTAAGCACACGGTGCTACCATCAGACAGACCTGAGCTCAAATCTGATTCTATCACTTGAATGTCCTCTGAAAACTCTTTGCTCCTCTATTAACTCATCTTTAAAATGGAAATGACACTAATAGAGCTGCTGAGAGTTATTACAGGGGTTAAATGAGTTCAGCTGTAAAACAGCTTGGATTTGTCATACTAGCTGACCTGCAGAAAGCCCTCACTTATGTTAGCTACTGCTGTTATGTTAATCACGATCGTCATAAACATGTGCCTTTCAGCTGTGCAGAAGGACACACACACACACACACACACACACACACACACACACACACACACACACCTCTCCCCCACTTTTGGCCTGGGGCTACCAAGCACTGCTGTAAAGCTGCCCTTTTTCTCCACCAGGAAAGTGGTTCCTGCCTGCTCTCCCTACGCCTGCTGAATAAGAAAACAGCATGCCTTGCTCCCAGGTCCCAAACTCCTCTCTTGGAAGCAAAAAGTACCATGCTTTGAATTCCCCCTCCACTGGTCCCTTTCATCCATGAACCTGCTGCTGAAGTGCCTCCTGGGTCAACCCCCAACCCCAACCTGCACTTTATATTGGGTCCTTCCATCTTTGCAAACCCTGCTCCCCCAGAGTCACAGGATACCCCACAAGCTGTCAGGAATAGCTGTCATGTCACTGGAATCCTCTGGAAAACTAGTGCTAAATCTACGTGTAAATTTATAGCATAGTGTAATGTAGTACAAACAGCCCTAGAACGGGAAGGAATCGGTTGTGTTCAAGAAACAGGGAAAAGGCCCCGTATGGCTGGAGCATTGTGGGCGAGGAGGTAACTGATGTGAGATGTCAGAGGACGGTGTGGTAAATTGAAATATTAGACCCAATCTATCTCTTTCTCCCTCTCTCTCTCACATGCATGCACACACAAACACACACACACGTGTCCATGCCTTTTGCCATGTCACTTTGCAACTCCTCTCACAAAAGAGGAAGTATTTCCCTACCCCTGGACTCCAGGTTTGCCATGACATTTTCTTTGGTCGATGGGATGTCATCAGATAGGACACAAGAATTGTGCTCGGGTGCGTAGGCAGCCCTCTTGCACTCTGCTACTGCCCACTGGTGACTGATGCCAAGAGAATGAGAGACACCTGGAGCAGACTGGCCCCGAGGAAACCTGCAGCGTGAAGCAGGGCTGCCCAGTCTGCAGAGCCCAGGTCAGCCAGCAACCCCAGCCCTCTCCGCCAACCTGCAGGCACATGGGCAAACTAGCTGACGTCAGCAGATCCAGGAGAACTAGAGTTGTTTTAAGCCAGAGTTTTTAGGGTGGTTTGCTTCTCAGTATCACTGAAGCATTATCTAACCAGTCCCGATCTTGTGGGGCTCTGTATGCCAGAATAAGAGTGTTGGTTTTATTCCTGGGAGAGGTTTTTAAAGTCAGTCACATTATCTGATTAACAATGAAGGTATCATAAAACCACTGCAGCAATCCAGGCAAGAGAAGCTTGGACTAAAGCGAGATGATTGAAGGTGAAGAGAAGCAGATGAAAACAAGAAGCTTTGTGGTTTGGAGGAACAGAGAAACAAAGTGGGAGTTGGGGGTCAAAGGAAATGTAAAGAGAAGGGAAGGGTCTATTGGTTCAAGATGAAATTACTAGAGCAAGTCCGCCTGCTGAAGGGAAGGGCTGACATGTGAAGAACAGCTAAGGCAGACACAGCCTGTCCTATGCACGTCAATAAATTCACCTTTCATCTGCATAAAAACTCTGCAAAGTATATAACATTAACACCGCATCGCACAGATGGGGCAACTGAGGCACAGGAAAGTTACATAATTTTCCTAAATGCACCTAGAAGGTGGCAGAGACAAGATTTGCCTGTGTACTTAGCCACCAAGGCAAGTGATTACCACTGGAGTCCAGACCCCAAGACGTGAATGAGAGGGGATATGGGACTGTCAACAAAGAATATTGCCCGCCTTTCCAGTCCTACAAGGGTCAAGTCATTGGCCACTGCAGTCGCTGACCTACAAGGACACCCTGAGAGGAATTCAGGATGAAGCATTCTGTGTTTTGGATATATGGGCCCCTCGATAGTTAAAATGCATATCTAAGGGAGAATTTCAATGAGCCCAAACTCTTGCATTTCCCATACATAGAAAAGCATTAAATTCATTAACTAAGATATCTGATCCTCGTGGCTAGCAGTAACCTTTTGCCAAGATGTATGCTTGACTACATGTATTTCCCAGCCTGGAAAATTCATATATACATCCTGGTTCCTCCCCTACCTCTTAAGAGCAGTTCCTCAGAGCTTCTGACAGGCTGTCTCCCGGGCTATAGTCCTCAGCAAGTTCCCAAATAAAACTGAAACTCATAGCTCTCACTATGACAGGACGAGGGCACAACAGGAGGTTGATGTTCAATACGCTCAGGAATGTCCAACATGGGGAATATAATCAATAATATTATAATAATCTTGTATGGTGACAGATGGTAACTAGACTTATCATGGTGATCATTTTGTAATATATAAAAATATTGAATTACTATGTTGTATACCTGAAACTGATATAATATTATAAGCAGTTAGACTTCAATTTAAAAAATTTTTAAATAAAAAATACACTCAGGACAGCCACTATGGAGAACAGTATGGAGGTTCCTTAAAAAACTACAAATAGAATTACCATATGACCCAGCAATCCCACTACTGGGCATATACCCTGAGAAAACCAAAATTCAAAAAGAGTCATGTACCAAAATGTTCATTGCAGCTCTATTTACAATAGCCCGGAGATGGAAAGAACCTAAGCGCTCATCATCGGACGAATGGATAAAGAAGATGTGGCACATATACACAATGGAATATTACTCAGCCTTAAAAAGAAATGAAATTGAGCTATTTGTAATGAGATGGATAGACCTAGAGTCTGTCATACAGAGTGAAGTAAGTCAGAAAGAAAAAGACAAATACCGTATGCTAACACATATATATGGAATTTAAGGGGAAAAAATGTCATGAAGAACCTAGGGATAAGACAGGAATAGAGGCGCAGACCTACTGGAGAACGGACTTGAGGATATGGGGAGGGGGAAGGGTGAGTTTTGACAGAGCGAGAGAGAGTCATGGACATATACACACTAACAAACGTAGTAAGGTAGATAGCTAGGGGGAAGCAGCCGCAAGGCACAGGGATTTTAGCTCGGGGCTTTGGGACAGCCTGGAGGGGCGGGATGGGGAGAGTGGGAGGGAGGGAGACGCAAGAGGGAAGACACATGGGAGCATATGTATATGTATAGCTGATTCACTTTGTTATAAAGCAGAAACTAACACACCATTGTAAAGCAATTATACCCCAATAAAGATGTTAAAAAAAAAAAAAATACACTCAGGAGAGCTTCATGCACAGTAACAGGAGTGAATTGAAGACTGTGGTTACAGGTAGAGAGAATCTGTTTGATGGAACCATGACAGAATGATAAGGAGGTTCCTGCTTTATTATTTATCTGATTAAGCAGTATAAAAGGCAAGATCATTGGATCAGTGCAAGTGGGGAGAAGAATTCAGGAGCAGAAACTAATTGAAACAGTCACTTTAGGGAAAGCGAAAGCTAATATATCAAGGAAATAAAGTAGAATTCCGGTGCAGTCGCCAAGAATTTAAAGAGAGGCTGGCTAACATTATTTATTTAGTTTCAGGTTTAAGAGAGGGAGGGAGACAAGAAAGGGTACGGATATTTGCTGGGGTGTGATCACGGTGACAGAACAAAGAATCTAAGCTGGACATGGAGGGAACCAACAATAGGAGCAGAAGAATGATAGTAAAAGAAAAACAAAGAGAAAGAAAGGTCAATGGAGTAAAGGTCCAAATGACCTGAAATGCGAGGACCGGAAGAGGCAAGCTGGAAGCACAGAGGATAGTGGTCAAGAGATGAATGTCCGCAGTAAAGATCTGGGAGGTAGTCCAGTTACTGGTGACAGAAAGGTCAAAGTTAGGACCGTAGGAGTGACAGAAGGGGAGAGGATCAAAGAAGCGAGGTGCTGGATGCAAATCTCCAAGAACGATGCCCGGCACTAGTGACAGGAAGACAGTGAAGCAGTCTGGTCAGCAATGAATGGGGAGGACCTAGGGGCTGTAGATAACAGCAAGAGATGGGAAGTCAAGTCTGAAGGCACAAAATTCAAAGGAGCTGGGTGTTCTAAGGAAGACAGAAGAGATATGGTCTGGAAGCTGCAATGGGGTGCTAGGAGGACACTCACCGCAAGCTCAAGGGCCTGTGGTACTTGCACTGTGACTACTACTACTAATAATAACATAATCATAATAGAACAATGAAAATAAGCCGCTTCCACTGAAGAGGGCTGCAGGGGAAGTGAAGTCCACAGGAAGCACCCGGGCTTCGATTAGGTCAGGCAGGTGGTAAGGGCCTTCAGAACACCAGTTTGCCCTGGCAGTCCATCAATTCAAATGGCACAGGGAGGAGTTTTGGGAGGTTGGAGAACAGCGGGAAATTGGGTCAGATGAGTGGAGGTGGTAAGCAGTAGCAGAGGGCACAGACGATGTGGAAGCGTTGGAGGGGTGTGGGCTTCAGGTGGGATGAGAGGCTGAGGGGATCAGTCCTGATGAGCCCTTGGGGAGGCTGGGTGTCCAGGCCAAGCTGAACAACACGGGGCCACTGGGCAACAGTCCTCTCCTGCTGACCTTGACAGTGTGGTGGCCTGTGCAAGAAGCCAGGGGGTGAGGGCCTCCTTCACCTCTCTGTACACAGGGAGGGGCTGGCAGTGCAGGCACAACAGAACAGAAAGAAAGAACCAGAAAATTAATTAATCACAGTTCTGGTTCTATTGTTCAACAAAGAATAATCATTTACCTGCTTAAGTTGGACAGTTATTAAAGATATTATTTATTAGAAAGAACTGAATCAGTTTGGTTCTTGCTGTGAATTGTGAAACTACAAAATTCCAAGCACGCTTTTGAACTAAACTTATGGTCTCAACCACACTTGTAACACTAATGATTTGGCAAACCTATAATTTAAACACACAACTGATTTACTTAGATGGAATAAGCACGAACAAGATCCTTCTTCAGAGTTCTTTGCTGCTGTGAACATTGATTAGAATAATCAGAACAGAAAGTACTCAGACTTGATTCAGCTGAAAAATGCATTGTGACACTGGCAGGCATTCAACTGTTATTTATGACAGATAATCTTGCTATATTGCTTTGTTTCTAAATACAATATTTCATAATTCAAATGTCCATGAATGAATGGCTAGTTAATAAAATTCTAATTTTCTACATAATATACCATACAATATACCTATTAAAAATGGAGTACATCTTGGGCTTCCCTGGTGGCACAGGGGTTAAGAATCTACTTGCCAACGCAGGGGACAAGGGTTCGAGCCCTGGTCCGGGAAGACCCCACATGTCGCGGAGCAGCTAAGCCCATGTGCCACAGCTACTGAGCCAGTGCTCTAGAACCCGAGAGCCACAACTACTGAGCCCGTGCGCCTAGAGCCCATGCTCTGCAACAAGAGAAGCCACCGCAATGAGAAGTCCGCGCACCACAACAAAGAGCAGCCCCCGCTCGCCGCAACTAGAGAAAGCCCATGTGCAACAACAAAGACCCAATGCAGCCAAAAATAAATAAATAAAATAAATTTATAAAAATGAAGTACATCTATATATGCCAATAAAGGAGAAAAAAGGAAGATATATCATACAACATACAGAATGTATGTGTGTGTGTGGAGAAAGAGAGCATGCACACATGAAAAAGAGAGTTATATATGATGGATCATTTTTAGGGGTTACTTCTTGAGCGTAGAAACACTGGATTTCCATTTTGAAGTTTCTACAGTTTTTACATCTTTTTTAGTGTCCAGTTGTAGCACAGAGGAATGAGGGATAAATAAATAAGGTTCTATTTATCATGGACAGCAAAGAATCTCAAAGATCAATCAAAAGGTATTAACATTCCTTGGATGAATCCTGTTTGTCCTTTAAGCTTGTCTGAAAACTCACTGTTGCACTGACTAGTTTATCTCTACAGCTCCTTCATTTCCTGCTGTTCACGTAAACTGCATTTGCCGCAGGGTGTCCTGTGTCCAAACTGATTGTGGTCTACAGAACTGACAACCTAGTGATCCTTGCAGAAATCTATCAGCCTGAGTTGGTAATCAAAGGGGATCATTCTTTGACTGAAGAATCAGTTCTTTTCCAGGTTAGCAGGGGTGCCTGGAGGAAGAAAGACAGGGAGATGGATGGGTGGAATAGGATGGAGTCTTCCCCTTCACCATCCGAGGCCTTGGTCTGAACCGTGATGGAGAGAAGGTTTAACCATGAAACTGAAGGCCCTGGAGAAGAAGCCCACCCCATCCGGCAACAGACCGAAAGATCATAGTATAGAATTGGCTCTGTGACCAGAAACATTCCCAGGGCAGCAAAAGAACTTGAGTGCATAAGTTCCGGAACACAAGCAGATACCACCTTGGGGATGCCTGAAATACGGAGGGACATTTAAGGAAACGATAAAATGGTGGCCAAGACTTACTATGATCTGGACAACAATAGGACTACATGTGCACTCAAGGCCTATATGGGGCTCACGTGTGCACTATCAAACATGGTATCAGAAGTTAGTCAGCCTGTCCAAGAGTCAAGGCCCATAGCTTCTGCTCTGATGGGGAGTGGACAGGGGAGTAGATTATATATTCCTTACTTCCATGGTTTTGGTGCCTTAAAAAAACTGTGGCCTATAGGATTACATTTGATTTTAGGTCATAACTTCTTTAGCCTGTTGCTGAAGACTGCCAAAATACTTGGTTTCTCTTTTTAATCTCAAATTCCTCTGTGCTAATATCATAAAAATTCATGGAATCTTCAATTTACCTTTGAGTTCTGATCCGATCTTTTAGGACACATCTCCACTTGACATTGTGATGAAAACTGTCCTCTTTGAACACTTAATCAAACACTAATCACATAAGATTCGTTCTCCAAAGAAGAGCCTCAAGAACTCAGAATCTTTGAAAACATACTTGATTTTAAGTTAAATCGCTGAGTATACCTAAATAAGAATAGCAGGGTTAAGAAGAAAACCATGGAGGTCCAACGGCATTTACACAGGCCTCCATTCAGGTACTGGGCTGTACTTTTAGCAAAGCCAAGTCTTTAATTTAAGTATGTGCCATAGACTTTATTGGAAAGGACATAAATAATGGAACTGGAGCCTGGAAAATGGCAAGCTGGCTCAACCTCTTGGAGCATCATTCATTAGATCCAGCTGCAAAAGCTAGAAGTTGTAAAAAATGCATGCAGGATTTCTGTCTCAGCATTAACACACCACTACTTTAAATGTCGGTTCTGACTGAGAAATTCCTCTCTGCAGGTGCTTTTCACCCCTGTAAACTCAGCAAGCTGCTAGGGTCTCAGAAGACTGAACAAAATGCTAACTTAAAAATTCATTATAGTATCTGCTCCTTTTCCAAGACATAAAATGTGCTCTATAATTTGCTCTTCTGAATCCCCAGGGACCTTAATCGCCAAGGCCCCGTGTGCTTGTATGACTCCATCGCTCGTCCATTATTAATATACTGGACAGTTCATAAAAATGCATCACACCCAGAAGTCCTAAAATGGGAAGTGAAAATGCCACTAGCCAGCACATTAATTTTCCAGAGGTAAGCAATATCATAAGTGATGACAAAGATGATACCAATGCACTAGATTCCCACGTGGGAAGTGTGAAGGGTTAAACTCTATAGTTTGCATTTACCAACAGATGGTTGCAAATGGATAATGAAGTCCAGGGGCGTGAAGTCACTGTTAGAAGTCCATGAACAAAAGAAATTCAGTTCTCTCCAGCTATGAAAGATAATGTAAAATTGTCAGGAATATAATATAAAAGTATAAAATTTAAGTAGGTATTATTTTGAAAATATAAAGACATCTGGACAAAGGCCCAGACTTAGTACATATAAAACAGATGGCTGCTTACCTTATCACATTTCAAAGACTCTCATAAAAATGGCACATAAATCCAAGATGGTTATAACTCAAGTAGGTCCAGTCAAGACATTGCCGTCTAGAAAGGGCCCACAGGAAAAAGGAGGAGACTGGCTTCCAGAAGCAGGGAAACTGACCCAGCCTCAGGGCAAAGTGGGATGCCTGAGAAAGTGATGAAAGAGTGAAAAATAGGTATTTCTGATATTTTCAAACTAAACCCTTGCAGTCTAGGTCATGATGAAGAACTAAATCTTCTTTCCCTGAAAGCCTGGGTCTGAATTCAGTTCAAAGCACTTCCTTAAAATTTAGTCAATAGGCAAATACAGTAGAAATGGATTCAATGGATGAAGGAATAGAAAGGCCTAACCAGGGCTTCCCTGGTGGTGCAGTGGTTAGGAGTCCGCCTGCCAATGCAGAGGACATGGGTTCGAGCCCTGGTCTGGGAGGATCCCACATGCTGTGGAGTGGCTAGACCCGTGTGCCACAACTACTGAGTACACGCGCCCAGGGCCCATCCTCTGCAGCATGGGGGGCCACAGCAATTGGAAGCCCGTGCACCGCAACGGGCAGTGGCCACTCGCTCACCACAACTGGAGAAAGCCCGTGTGCAGCAACGGGGACCGAACGCAGCCAAAAATAAAATTAATTAATTAACTAATTTTAAAAAACCCTCATGGATTATGTAAGGGTAATGTTTCTGTCCTAAAGAAATCTAGCACTTTTTTCAATGCAGTGATAGTGGAGGGAGAGAACAATATGATTAGACAGAGATACAAGAAGAGTCCTAGAAATCTTAGAGTCTGGCTGGCAATCATAACCCATTACGGATGAGATCAGAGTTAAGCAAAGATAAGAGATGGAATAGCTCAATTAAGAGTCTGATCTGACTATAGCTTAATCTTGATGATGTTAGCATATGTGATGAGGGAATGTGTCCCTCAGAACAGTAATCAGCCTAGAACCAGAAGGAAAGAGGGCATAGAAAGGAAAGCGCAGTAAGGACCCATCACTGGCCAGACATGACTTGGGGGGATACATCGGTTCACTCTCCATGTACTCTCAGCTACGGGGTTTGGATTATACCAGGCATCTCCTTGGTCTGGATAAAACATCCCTTGAGACCACCTACATAACTTCACTTCAATTTTGTCTTCACTTAAGTATACCTTTGACTATGAATTCAGCCCCTCAGTTACCCTGATGCAGAAAGGATTCATAGAATGATAAAAATGAATATTTTTTTGGCTGGAAACAGATATTCTCCATCAAAATTAATAAATCAACATTTGGATTTACACCATTCTCTTATATATTAACATGAGTCTGTCTTCTCCTCTTATATCAGGAGGTATTTCACGAGGCACTGGCATATAAACTTCTGGAACTACAAATCTAACATCAGACCCACATGACAGGAATTTCACCACCCTGTGGGGCATCTTAGCAGCCAGTCAGCTAGACCCCCTTAAGTGGCTCTACCCTCTCATGTTACAAAAAAAGAAACATGTAAGAATACATGATCCCCTTAATATCCTGTGAACTTAGTACTAGATGATGGTGAATCAGTAATCAACTCTACAAATCAATAACCGGTATCAACCCCATTAGATTGTACAAGAATAGACACCATATCTATTGTTTGTTTTGGGCCCTAATGCAGTGCTTGACATATATTAGGGACCCAAGAAATATTTTTGAATAAATAAAATTTTAAGAAAGGATAAAGTAAGATAAGGAAAAAAAGAGAACTAATTCAGGTTCTTTCCAGAAGATTAAGCTGACTGTTAGGCCAAGTGCTTTCCATCCTTTTGAGTAGTTTTCGTAAACATTTTCGGAGGACAGAGAAAACTGTGAAAACAGATCAGTCATGTAACTGAACTACTCATTACAACACAAGGCTGTGAAGATGCAAGTTGTTCCTGCTTTAATATAAACACAAACTGAGATTATTTAAAAACCAGTTCCTACGTATTATCAAGTTTCAAGAAAAGAGACATCTGAAAGTCCACTGTATTTGTCTAGTACTTGACTCAGGTATAAATAGCCTACAGTGATGAGTTACAACCAAAAAATATGATTGACAGAAAAATAAAGAGAGAATAACAACCCGTACGTTGTCCTTATGTCATCTGAGGAAACAGAGAGAGATAAGCCATAGCAGGTAATTCAGGACGCTCATACCTTTGTCATGGAGACTCAGCAGGACTTTGCACACACTCTAGACACTGCTTTGTCATGTTATGCTGGGTTGAAACATTATGAACTCCCTAACACTGAAGCTACTCCTACACTGTTAAAAGGTTGGAGTTTAAAGTCCAAGCAGGGACTTCCCTGGTGGCGCAGTGGTTAAGAATACGCCTGCCAATGCAGGGAACACGGGTTTGAGCCCTGGTCCGGGAAGATCCCACATGTCGTGGGGCAACTAAGCCCATGTGTCACAACTACTGAGCCAGTGCTCTAGAGCCTGCAAGCCACAACTACTGAGCCCACGTGCCCTTGAGCCCGTGCTCCACAACAATAGAAGCCACCACAATGAGAAGCCTACGCACCGTAACGAAGAGTAGCTCCCGCTCACTGCAACTAGAGAAAGCCCGCACGCAGAAACGAAGACCCAATGCAGCCAAAGGAAAATAAATAAATTAATTAAAAAAAGAAAAGGTCCAAGAAAAAGACCTATTAAAATCTAGTGAGGAGGGGCTTCCCTGGGGGCGCAGTGGTTGAGAATCTGCCTGCCAGTGCAGGTGACACGGGTTCGAGCCCTGGTCTGGGAAGATCCCACATGCCGCGGAGCAACTAGGCCCGTGAGCCACAACTACTGAGCCTGCGTGTCTGGAGCCTGTGCTCCGCAATAAGAGAGGCCGCGACAGTGAGAGGCCCGCGCACCGCGATGAAGAGTGGCCCCCGCTCGCCGCAACTAGAGAAAGCCCTCGCACAGAAATGAAGACCCAACACAGCCATAAATAAATAAAATTTAAAAAAATCTAGTGAGGACATTGTGTTAAGTGAAAAGCACCAGACACAAAAGAATTAATATTGTATGATTCCACTTATATAAGGTACCTAGAATAGTCAAATCATAGAGACAGAAAGCAGAAAAGAGGTTACGAGGGCCCAGGGGAAGGAGGAATGAGAGTTCTTGTTCAATGGCTACAGACCTTCGTTGGGGAATGATGAAAAAGTTCTGGAGATAGATGGTGGTGATGGTTGTGCAACAATGTGAACGTACTTAATGCCACTGAGCTGTACACTCAAAAATGGTTAAAATGGTAAGTTTTGTATTAAGTATATCCTACCACAATAAAAACAAATAAAAATCTAGTGAGGAATTAGTCACTCACTAGACTCAGAAGGCACAATTTGAATGGAGTGAAACCAGCAACCCAGACAGTGTAACCTCTTCTTCCTGCTCACAAGGCTGGGATATTGAAATGTTTTGAGAATTAATTTTCCATTAAGACCCCTGAGTAGACATAATTAGAATGTCCCTCCCACCCCAGATGTAAATGAGTCTAAGAACTTAATAGCCATCGTTATCATTTACTGATGACCTGCCACGAGCCAGCGCTAAGCCCTCTACACAGGCATTTCATTAGAATGTAATTCAAGACCCTTGGGTTCCAACCCCAGCTTAACTCTCCCACCCCACTCTTCTCTGACTCCGTGCTCAACCCAGACAGAATCGTTTGCCTTTCCCCTGCAGCTCTATAAACACACACACACACACACACACACACACACACACACACACACACACACACACGGCCTTTCTTGTTTTACATATGGTTCACAACCCTCTACATTTGGTCATCTCTGGATCGTCCTGCAGGCTTCAGCCTCAAGAGTTCAGCTTCCTCTGATTACCCCCTGGATCACAGCCTAAACCAGTGGTTCTTAAACCTGGCTCCACATCAGAATCACTGGGGGGACTTGAAAATTATTGGTCCCCAAGCTACAGCCTAGAAATCTGATTTAACTGGTCAGTGGTGTGTCCAGGGTATTGGTATTTTTTTTTAACTCTCCAGGGAATTCTAATCAATAGTCAAGACAGACAACCACTGAGCTAAACTGAGTTACTTATTTTCCCTGAGCACCTGAGGCCCTTCATGCTTCAAACTATCTTAGCCTGCATATTGCTTTATTGTAATCACTCATTAGCTTGGCCCTCTCCTTTGAACACAAGCTCCTTGAAGGCACGTTCAAGTTCCCCATTGTATTCATAAGCCTGGAACAGCCCCTGACACATAGTAAGGGCTCAGTAACTACTTTGAGTTGCTTTCTTGAATTCATTTTGCACCCACTCTGCATGACAGGCCTATCATCCCCAATTTAAAAATGAGTTCTCTGAGGCTCAGAGAGGGTAAGTCATTTACCCAAAGTCACACAGCAAGTGAGTGACAGAGCCAGGATTAGAACTTTGCCCTCTCTGACTGCAAAACTCTGTTCACTAAACTATAGTGCTTTCAGACTTCTTGAGTAAGTTGCTCATATTAAATGAGTTGTTCCAACTGAATTAGAAATAAAGTCAAGACTGGAAACTATAAGTGTGCTGTGAATAACTGGATAAAATACATGCAAAAATCACTCAATTTCCTAAAGTTGTTGGGGACAAGCTTTTACATAATCTGGACCTTGGCTGAACAATCAGCCGCATGCTGCTGAAGAGGCTTCATTGCCATTCCCAAAGGAATATTCAGTTCTCAATAATTAGAACTCTCTTTTCTAGGACTCCAGATCCCATAAAACCTGAAATAGTTTTGATGCATTGAGTTTCTGAGCAAACAACAAACAAAACTAGTGAAAGAAAACTGTGAGATTGTAATGTCCATTACAACTTCCTTAGGCAACCACACCAGGTACCGCTGATAACCACCCACTCAATTTTAGGTACAACCTGTAATGCACGTGTTCAAAATATAAAATGAGGGCTTCCATGTTTCCTGTGGCTACTCAGTCTCCGGCACAGTATTTGTTTTCCCCAAAAGGCAAACATTGCTGAGACCACCCCACTGCCTGACAAGAAAAGAATACCTGCGTGGTACTAGATGTACCTGTGTGAAACTCTTATCCCAAATACAGGGCAGTCATTGACTTCTCGGACATGCTTACATCCTGAGATGAACTTCCATTGCTCAGGTTTCCCTGACTGCTCGGCTGCCAAGTGCAAAGTGGCCTAGGAGTGCCAGCTGCTTACTGCTCAGTACCCAACACCACCTTTAATTAGGGAAAACTGGAAGTATATACAATAGTAAGTAAACATTTCTATGCGTGATTCAACCAGACAGTAAGCATAGAGTGTACAAGTCTGTGACTAAGACAGTGAGTCAGGCCACAAAGCTAGGTTCATACATCTGTTCTGGCATGTTATGTGATGGACTGCTATACAATAAATCTTGACACGAATAAAAAGGACTTTTTCTTTTTAACATATTTATTGGAGTATAATTGCTTTACATTGTTGTGTTAGTTTCTGCTGTATAACAAAGTGAATAAGTTATATTATACATATATCCCCGTATCCCCTCCCTCCCACCCTCCCTATTCCACCCCTCTAGGTGGTCACAAAGTACTGAGCTGATCTCCTTGTGCTATGTGGCTGCTTCCCACTAGCTATCTATTTTACATTTGGTAGTATATATAAGTCCATGCCACTCTCTCACTTCGTCCCAGTTTACCCTTCCCCCTCCCCGTGTCCTCAAGTCCATTCTCTACGTCTGCGTCTTTATTCCATTCCTGCCCCTAGGTTCTTCAGAACCTTTTTTTTTTTAGATTTCATATATATGTGTTAGTATATGGTATTTGTTTCTCTCTTTCTGACTTACTTCACTCTGTATGACAGACTCTAGGTCCATCCATCTCACTACAAATAACTCAATTTCGTGTATGTACCACATCTTCTTTATCCATTCATCTGTCAGTGGACACTTAGGTTGCTTCCATGTCCTGGCTATTGTAAATAGGGCTGCAATGAACATTGTGGTACATGACTCTTTTTGAATTATGGTTTTCTCAGGGTATATGCCCAGTAGTGGGATTGCTGGGGCATATGGTAGTTCTATTTTTAGCTTTTTAAGGAAACCATAGTGGCTGCATCAATTTACATTCCCACCAACAGTGCAAGAGGGTTCCCTTT
This sequence comes from Phocoena sinus, assembly GCF_008692025.1. Lineage (NCBI taxonomy): Eukaryota > Metazoa > Chordata > Mammalia > Artiodactyla > Phocoenidae > Phocoena > Phocoena sinus. The sequence continues at coordinate 76,363,429 of NC_045767.1, forward strand.
TCTCCACACTCTCTCCAGCATGTATTGTTTGTAGATTTCTTGATGATGGCCATTTTGAACTGTGTGAGGTGATACCTCATTGTAGTTTTGTTTTGCATTTATCTAATGATTAGTGATGCTGAGCAGCTTTTCATGTGTTTGTTGGCCATCTGTATGTCTTCTTTGGAGAAATGTCTATTTAGGTCTTCTGCCCATTTTTGGATTGGGTTGTTTGTTTTCTTGATATTGAGCTGTATGAGCTGCTTGTATAGTTTGGAGATTAATCCTTCGTCAGTTGCTTCGTTTGCAAAAATCTTCTCCCATTCTGAGGGCTGTCTTTTCGTCTTGTTTATGGTTTCCTTTGCTGAGCAAAAGCTTTTAATTTTCATTAGGTCCCATTTGTTTTTGTTTTTATTTCCATTTCTCTAGGAAGTGAGTCAAAAAGGATCTTGCTGTGATTTATGTCATAGAGTGTTCTGCCTATGTTTTCCTCTAAGAGTTTTTATAGAATCTGGCCTTACATTTACGTCTTTAATCCATTTGGAGTTTATTTTTGTGTATGGTGTTAGGGAGTGTTCTAATTTCATTCTTTTACATGTAGCTGTCCAGTTTTCCCAGCACCACTTATTGAAGAGGCTGTCTTTTCTCCATTGTGTACTCTTGCCTCCTTTATCAAAGATAAGGTGACCATATGTGCATGGGTTTATCTCTGGGCTTTCTATCCTGTCCCATTGATCTATATTTCTGTAAAAGGCCTTTTTAATTATCCTGGAAATCAGGAAGTTTCACAACTCTCTCTCCAAGCTAGCCAGGGCAATCTTTTGGAACTTTATGGGAGACCTATATCTTTCACTGCTTCACTCCCTAGAAATAACTCAATGGACAAACTACAGGGGTTAGGAGCAGAGTTTTAGAGTCAGGAACTCTGAGTGTGAGACTAATAAGTCCAACAGCTTATTAGTCTTGGACCCTGGAACAACTTTTAAAAGATCTTTTAGCTTTTTTCCTTAATCTGTGAAAGGGAATAAGAATAACAGCTAATAGGGCTTCCCTGGTGGCACAGTGGTTGACAGTCCGCCTGCCGATGCAGGGGACACAGGTTTGTGCCCTGGCCCGGGAAGATCCCACATACCACTGAGCGGCTGGGCCTGTGAGCCATGGCCGCTGAGCCTGCACGTCCGGAGCCTGTGCTCTGCAACGGGAGAGGCCACATCAGTGAGAGGCCCGCGTACCACAAAAAAAAAAAAAAAAAAAGAAAAAAAAAAAGAATAAAAGCTGATAGAGGGCTTCCCTGGTGGCGCAGTGGTTGAGAGTCCGCCTGCCAATGGAGGGGACAGGGGTTCGTGCCCCGGTCCGGGAAGATCCCACATGCCGCGGAGCGGCTAGGCCCGTGAGCCATGGCCGCTGAGCCTGCACGTCTGGAGTCTGTGCTCCGCAACGGGAAAGGCCACAACAGTGAAAGGCCTACGTACCACAAAAAAAAAAAAAAAAAAAAAAAGCTGATAGAGTTATGAGACTTAAATGAATTAAATATTACTGCAAGTAATATACTTATCACAAATCCAATTTTTTTGAAAGGTGTCCAGTAAATGGTAGTGTTTGATACTGTGAGTTACAGCTGTGTCAGTTCTTCTGCTCCTCTCCTACTTGGGCTTGGCTCTATCAATGGCCTCTTCTTGGCAGCTGGCTCTCTGGGGTCCCACAGAGCCTCATGGCCATAGCCAACTCACTTACATTTCCTGCTCTAATATTCTAAGAGTCCATGGATGGCCAAGTGAGTTGCATAATCAAAGCAGCTCTAAAGTCAGAGGATGGTGAAATCACTCCAGCCTGAAGAGGCATGTGAAGGCTTGGTGCCGGAAATGGGACTTTTAAGTTAATTACTTTTTTTAAAGATTTATTATTTTATTTATTTATTTATTTATTTATTTATTTTTGGCTGTGTCGGGTCTTAGTTGCGGCACACTGGATCTTCGTTGAGGCATGCGGGATCTTTTGTCGTGGCACGCAGACTTCTCTCTAGTTGTGGTGTGCGGGTTTTCTCTCTCTAGTTGTGGCGCGCAGGCTCCAGGGCACACAGGCTCTGTAGTTTGAGGCATGTGGGCTCTCTAGTTGAGGCGCACAAGCTCAGTACTTGTGGTGCACGCAGGCTTAGTTGCCCCACGGCATGTGGGATCTTAGTTCCCTGACCAGGGATGGAACTCGTGTCCCCTGCATTGTAAGGCAGATTCTTTACCACTGGACCACCAGGGAAGTCCCTTAAGTTAATTATTTAATGTATTTATATCTTACCCCAATCCCAATATTGGTGGGGTGTTTTTAAAATGTACATAATCAATGATGGAAATAAACAGTTGAGGGAATCAGAGGGTGGAGAGAATACAGCTAGGAAAAAACCAAGGCCAGCCATATGATTTCAGTTGATCGTGTCCCAGACAATCTTGGGCTAAAGAGGGACAAGTCTGGCTATAAATGTTCTGTTACCAAAACAGAGAAGGAAAATACAATCAGTTGCAAAATTCATATATGTTAATATATGCCAGCCACTATCCTAAACATTTTACGTGTATTAACTCACTCAGTGGTCACAACCCTCTATGAATTAGGAGTCTGTTGTCACTGTTTACACAGACGAGAACCTGAGGCTCTGAAAGATTAAATAAGTGGCCCAGGGCTCACAAAGGCAGCACTGAAATTGGAACCATAATTGCCTGGGCTCACAGCCCAGGCTCTTCAAGACTAAGTAATGCTGTTTTGATAGATAACATAAAACTAGTAATAGCAAACCAGCAGTTTAGAGGATGCATTTCCCAACACTGAGCTCTGAGCCCTCATAAAGACAAAACAGTTTAACAAAGTACACTAGCATCCAGATTTGGGGATTTCCCAGTTCAGTTCTTTTTTTTTTTTAATTTGGGCAGTGGAAGAATATGATGTGCAGCTGGCAACCTCTGTTTTGCTTGTGTGTGTCAAGTAAGAACATTAAAACAACAGCTACCAAGGACTGTCAACATTATTTCATGAAATAAATGATACTTAAGCACGAAAGCGAAAGAGAAAGGAAAGAAAGAAAGAAAGGAAGGAAGGAAGGAAGAGAAAGAAAAGGAAAGAAAGAAAGAGAAAAAGAAAGAAGAAGGAAAGAAAGAAAGAAAATCTAAAACAGGACCTTGTTTTTAAATTTTGAATAAATTCAGCTTTCTGAAAAGCATACCTTGCCCATATCTTTCTCATTTGCTCTCTGGCAGGTGAAGAAATATCAGAGAATATCAATGATGCATGAACTAGCATATTAGAACCACTGACAGCCTCCCCTGGGCATCTCTCTGTGACCCCAGAACACCAAGGACCCAAAAGCAGAACTGAGACTCCATCCTTCTCCTGGCTGGATTCCAGGAAGTTCTCAAAATTAAGTCTCTTAAGATTCAGAAGATGTGATCAGATCAAAAAATACAGAAAGTCTGTGAGGAGTGGTCAGAATAGGAGCCCTAAATTTGTGGTTTTCACACAAGATGTGCATAGCACTCCCAAATAAGAGCACATGACTGCAATCTTTGAGATACGCCACAGTGACATTGAAGGCTGTAATTTCAGTCTTGAATGAAACTGATGACCATTACTTTAAAGAGAACATAATACACTTAAATAAAATATAAGATTAACTCCAGGAACATTATTAGATTTTCCTGATGCTAACACATTGACATCATTTTTCTATTTTGTGTAGTAAAGAATTTGAGTTGCTTATAAATTTATGTTGAAACCCACCGGATGCTTTCAGAGGCTAAAGTGAGCAGCCCCACTTGTACAGGGAGTTGTATTTACAATACCTACTGTTCCTATATTTCCATTATAATGCAATTATCCTGTATGGGAAAAAATAAAGGTCACTGGGTTAATGGAGCTCACCTTCCTTTTTTAGTCCATAAATAATAAATCAAATATAATATTTAAAAAGAAAACCACATCCTGCACATCATTGTATTTCTGATGCTTTTTTTCATAGGACATTTGAGTACCGGCACTTACTATGGCCATAATTGTTACAGTCCATCAAGTTCCCACAGCACGGGTTCAGTAAGGAAGTACACAGCATATGTCTATTAAATTGATATTTATCAATAGTAAAATGTTCACGAAATTTCCTATGACATTTTCAAATCAGATTATAGTACATTCCACTCTGAGTTCGAGGAGTGTATCACAGAATGATTTATCCTAGCAAATATACAGAAAATCTCATGAGCTTTATCTGCTAAGTATTGACAAAGATATCCATTTAAAACATTCTAAACAAACACAGATTCAAGAGCATTCCTTTGCTTCCAGATGGCTTACCAACAGAACTTGTGAGTAGATAGTAGACAGTGCTTGTGACCATGCTAAAAGTAATAAATGGCTCTAGGCAAGATTCTCCTGCCACTAGCTTCTCTAATGAAGAAATGAAGACTTTCCCGCCAGCTAAAGAGCTGAAAAGGGCTCTCAGCCCAAAAAAGCCTAATCAATGCTTTCACTTCAGGCTTCCCAAGGGATCAACTAAGCAATCGCTCCAGTACCTGGCACATCAAGATTTATAGGCAGATTAGGAACACATGGCTTAAATAGTTTCGGAAAGCCATTTGTCTTGAGTAATGAATAATAAAAAAAACACACACACACAACTTACAGCAGCTGCTGTTGGATTACCAACACCCTGAAACTAATGCAATGTCTCATGAGATTTATCTGAGAAATATTTTAAAAATAATACGGGAATGATAGTACACCCCTGAGCCTGCTCTAAGAACTGTTAAACACTTGTAAATCACTTTCCAAAAATAATGAAAATGAAAAACTCTGCTTTGCGCTTGACACAGGCTTGTATAACAAAATGCACTTCAACTGCCAACCAAGAGAATCACACACAACTCCTGCCTCAGCAAGAATTTCAGCAGCATCACAGCACATCCCTGTGAATAAGCACTTTAAGTTCAAAGTATAAACCTAGCAATGAACCAGCCAACCATCTTCATTAACAATGCAGCAGTTATAAGCACACTGTTTTAAAGTTAATATGAAGGGCATGTATCTATCAATAGCACATGATTGTTGTTATTATAATTAGTAACAACAAAAGTAACAACCACCACTCACTGAGTGTTGTTCTGCCAGGCACCGATCTGTTCTTTTATGTGCATTGTCTATTTTAATCCCTGAAAAACCTTTATGGTCTGTGATAGGTGACAGAATATACCACCCCAAAATACACCAGTTTGGCATAAGAATTATTTAGAGCTAAAGACACTTAAAAATCAACATGTTAAGAAGGGCATTCTAATCTCCCTTTTCTTCCTGAAAATAGAATATTAAAAATTCCCATGTGAAAGATGCCCTCCTTGTACCAAGAGAAAAGAAACATTCTTCCATGGGCAGTCAAAGCCAAGAGAATTCTGCACAAACAGAACTTGTTAAAATAATTCTTATCTTCATTCAGCCTCCCCATGTATTTTAGTTACTTTCCCACAATTGCCTCTCTTTGTTCAGCCTTGTATAAAGTATTTAGATTTTGTCACTTCTTTGGGTTTTCATGTCATTATGAGGGCTCCTGTGTCATGTAAACCTTATGGAAATTTGTATGCTTTTCCGTTAATCTGTTTTATGTTAGTTTAATTTTCAGGCCGAGCTGAAAAACCCTAAGAGGATAGAGAGAAAATTTTGCCTCCTCTACATCTGTGATGGTTTGTTATCTAATTAAATCCACTGACCCATCAGCACAAAGCATTAAGATCTAACATTTTTTTAAAATATAGACACTTAATTTGCCTTAGTATTCATTCTCAATGTAAATATTTTTGGCTTTGAAATTTATCTAGGCTTCCCAAGAAAGTTTCCTTAAAATATTAATCATTTTGCCATCATCAAAATATCTACAAACAGTAAATGCTGGAGAGGGTGTGGAGAAAAGGGAACCCTCTTGCACTGTTGGTGGGAATGTAGATTGATACAGCCACTATGGAGAACAGTATGGAGATTCCTTAAAAAACTACAAATAGAGCTACCATACGACCCAGCAATCCCACTACTGGGCATATACCCTGAGAAAACCATAATTCAAAAAGAGTCATGTACCACAATGTTCATTGCAGCCCTATTTACAATAGCCAGGACATGGAAGCAACCTAAGTGTCCACTGACAGATGAATGGATAAAGAATATGTGGCACATATATACAATGGAATATTACTCAGCCATAAAAAGAAACGAAATTGAGTTATTTGTAGTGAGGTAGTGAGGTGGATGGACCTAGGGTCTGTCATACAGAGTTAGTAAGTCAGAAAGAGAAAAACAAATACCGTATGCTAACACACATATATGGAACCAAAAAAAAAAAATAGGTTATGAAGAACCTAGGGGCAGGACAGGAATAAAGACGCAGACGTAGAGAATGGACTTGAGGATGCGGGGAGGGGGAAGGGTAAACTGGGACGAAGTGAGAGAGTGGCATGGACTTATATATACTACCAAATGTAAAATAGATAGCTAGTGGGAAGCAGCCACATAGCACAAGGAGATCAGCTCAGTGCTCTGTGACCACCTAGAGGGGTGAGCTAGGGAGGGTGGGAGGGAGACGCAAGAGGGAGGAGACATAGGGATATATGTATATGTATAGCTGATTCACTTTGTTATAAAGCAGAAACTAACACACATTGTAAAGCAATTATACTCCAATAAAGATGTTAAACAAAAAAACTCAAAAAAACACAATTATTTTTATGAATATCATCAAATACTTCTTTACTTATTACTAGAAGTTTTACACCTGTTCTACATAAAATTGAAGTAGGTCAATTTGCATTCGTTAACAGGCAAATTTCCTGAAAAATAAAAACAAATGCATATCTTGTAGAATAATTTCTGACATTCTTACAATGAAACTCTGGGAACGTGTGAAATTATAAGTATGCATCATTGTAAGCAAATGATTTTTTAAATAAAACTTGAGCTTATAGGATTAATAAATAACGACTGGCCTGGACTTTCACATGGTCTATCAGCCCCAGCAGGATTAATTTGTAGCCCCCAAACTACATTATAAAAACAGAAGCCCGGCTGAATGAGTTCTTAGTTTGGAATATTTATGTGCTAAAACAGCAGCATGATCTACAAACATGCACAAGGCTATATCCTAGCTCCACTCAACACTTTATTACTAAGAAAAGAGGGTGCTTTGTTCTGAAGACAGCAAACTTGGGGTGGAGATGCTGACCTGCATCTATAATGCTCAGTTAGGGGGGATGATGTTAGTGTAACTGTATACAAAAACTGTAACACTTTAATGATTATAATATTGAAAAGATTTAGCAGTAAAGAATCAAGGTGGGATTATCCTAGAGAAAGGAGAGTGGCAAGAATTTTAAATCTCTTTGCTTGAGCTGGAATATCCATCTTCTCCTGCCTTGGACATTGGCATTCCTAGTTCCCAGGCCTTCAGACTTGAACTGGGCCTCATACCACTGGCCCTTTGATTCTCAGGCCTTTGGAATCCAGCTGGGACTTACACCATTGGTCCCCCTGGTTCTCAGGCCTCTGGACTCGGACCATATTCCACCACTGGCTTTCCTAGTCCTCCAGTTTGCGGACAGCAGATTATAGGACTTCTCGGCCTCCATGAAAGTATAAGCCAATTCCTATAATAAATCTCCTCTTATACATATCTATATAATATAGCCTATTGGTTCTGTTTCTCTGGAAAACGCTGACTAGTACAGATTTTGGCTGAGAAACATCAGTACAGATGATCTCCAGGTTTCCTCTCTTCAGTTGAAAAACCAATGGCTCTATCTAATCTGCACACAGTTGGGGCAGCACGGCAGAGTGAACAGAGCACTGAATTCAGGATTCTGCCCCCATTTCTGCCACTACTTGTGTCAACGTGAGCAATTCAGTGAACCACCCTGGTTCTCCATTCACTAAGGTGTGAAGTGAAAGGCTCTGTGTGGCCGACTTGTGAGGCTCCATCTAACACTACCAGTCGCTGATCCTGGGGAAGATCTTGGAGTCCACGGAGGATCATCAGGTTCTAAGAGTGCCTCCAAAGAGCCTCCAGCACTAGAAGGTCCATTCAGGCCCAGGCTGGCCAACCCTTAACCACTGCTCAACCTATCAAGAAATTTTTTACTCACCGATGACGATTCATAATTAATTTAACAGTGGGAATGCCATGAAAAAATCAGGTTTGATTTATTTCTTCTCTGCCCTTCTCATTGAATTTGTTACCAATAAAATATCTTGAATTCATCTCCTAATTAGTATTCCCACGATCAGTGCCCTGGTCTAGGGTCTGCTCACTGATCTCCCAACTGTTCTCCAATTCCATGCTGTCCCTTCTCTGATAATACAGCCCCACATCATCTCACTAGTCATCTATCTAAATGATAACGTGATCCATCTCCCTCCCTAATTAAAAACCCTCAGTGAGCTCCAGTGCCTGTAGAATTAAGTCCAGACTCTTTAGCATTGTTTCCAATGTGGTATCTGACCTCAATCCCAGCAACTGCTCTCACCTCCCAAGATCTCTACACTTAGGGACTTTTGGATTCAAGGATCTCTAAATCCAATCTGCCCTTGACCAAATATAGAAATGAAGCAAGTTTTACCATTACATACAAGCGTCTTTTCTTAGCCTAAATCTTATCCCTTTTGCATAAAATCTTTTGGAAGCATAAATTTCTTTTAAGAATCAAAAAGAGCTCCTTGAATCAATAAATGTTTTGGTATAATTTCTCTATTTTTTAATACCACCCTGCCTCCCAAGCTACATGGTTTGTAACTCATTCATTTAACTTGTCAGTCATTCATATAGCAATCATTCGTGAATCTTCCTGTGTGTCCTGTACGTTGATAAACTATATAACAGGCTATATATTGGCTCTACAATGTTAAAGAAACATGTTTTTTCTAAGCACTTCAACTACTGAAATAATTTAATACTCAAGGACAATACTATAGCATACTATGTTAATTATTTTAATGCAATGACACATATAATTATTTTACATTTTAATCTAAAAAATGATGATGAGAGACTGAGAAATTAAGATAGTAGTTACCCCTATGAAGTCACCTTCTTCAAACTCACTTAAAATTTCAGAGTTGGTATTTTTGTTTGTGCTTGTATTACTTGACATGACCTTTAAATGTCCAGCAAGAACCAAGTAGTGTTCTGAGGGTATGTGTCCTTGTCTTAGAATCATACTTTCAGCTTCAAATCTGAGTAGAAAGAATATTAAAAACATCTCTTCTGTAAAATGGTAAGTCTGAAGTCATTATTGGCTAACAAAATCCTGTCAACTTCATCTGTAAAGAATTTTACTTTTTATTAAGAAGCAATTTTCATCCTCTTCTGGTAAAGACCTTGAAGCAGGGACCCTAGCCAACTTGCCCACAGCTATAGTATCAGAGCCTAGAATGGTGCTTGGCTCAGAACGTAGACACTCAATGAATATATACTGAGTAGATTTATGAATAGGCAAAATAGGGGTGTCACACAACCACGGAACAGAAGGTCTCCCTACAAATTAATTCATTAGATGAGCCCTGCTACTTCACAAAATATAGGTATTTTTTTAAACTACTACTGCTGAATTCATGACGTAAGGCCAGATTTTTCACTTTCTGGGAGACACAAATTTGGTGTTGATTGGCGTCCCTTTTATCAAGACTTTTTTTAAGTACTATATTCAAGATCAGTTTTGCAAATCTGCTATTTCCCCTATTCATAGGTCTTTAGCCAGAAATAGCAGTTTGTCCACCCTTAATTTCTAGAAACAACCTACCTCTAGTAATAATACATGGTAAACTTTAATAGACATACAAACATGGAATATATAGCAATGATTTTAATTATTCAAAAGGAAGATATTTTATAAAGTATTGGGATTCTGCCCTACTTCAATAAGTTTGATGTTGTGAAGGAGAGTTAGAAGCAGGAAAACTCCCAACAAAACAACCATACAAGCTGATAAGTAAGCCTGTCACAGTTCCATAGATGCTGACAGAAGGCATGGGGCTCTTGAGTCAGAGACAAAGGACTTTACTAGTTGCAGCAAAAGGAGTAACAAGAGTATCAGTATTGTTGCACCAGTCCCCAAATCCCTCAAGGCAATGTGGGGGGCCCAGTGGAGCCCGCATATGCAGTGGGGTGAATCACAGGGGAGGATCCTGTGCATAGGGTATCCGCTGCTTTTATAACAGGCAGTAAGCAAGCTGGTTTGTCTGGAAGGCAACCAGGTGCCACGAAGAACAGCAATGCATTACTTTTCTCAGGACTGCCAGCTGCATAAACAATCCGAGAAATGGCCCAGGTAAAAGAACAGTCAAAGCCTTGGGATTTTAGCACATTCAGTAAGAAGTTTAGGCACACAAGAAGCTCCAAGCAGACTGTATCTCAACATACAGGGCATAATAATACAAACGAATGGAATTTTAAAATAAAGCTAGCCGGTTACCTAAAGAATTATGATTCTAGTTCCAAAAGGAAAAAAAATACAAGGAGAAGTTTTACAATGCTATTTTCACTGCCTTTGAGAAAAGGATTCACGAGATTACGATGTGAAGACTACTGACTTTCGATTATGTTAATAGCAATTTTTAAAAACCACTACTCAAACTCTGTAGACTTGAACAAAATATCAAAAATTCCTGAAGTAACTGCCACATCCCAGAAAAATCCTCAAGATAATGATTAGTTTCTATGAACCAAGAATAGCAGAACAGTCAATAGGAGCACCGAGGAATCATGAGAATGAGGCCAGTAATAAGTATGTGATGGGAAAGGAAGGAGAAGGTGTGGGGAATTGAAAACTAATAAATTTAGGACAAGCACTTTAATGAATAAAGTCTGGAATTCAACACTCAATTGGATTTAAAGCATCACAGAAAGAGCAGGAGGATTCCACATTCTGTTTTCTCTCTGTTATACTGTGCAAGTACAGATGAGAGCCAGTCATTCCCAGCCAGGTTTTGAAGTGCATCATTTGGCTGCCAGATGCCCATTATACTAATTGGATCACCAGTTTCCTCTATATCTCATTGACACAAGGATTCCAGGGCTACCCATTTCTCCTGCAGCATTAAAATTTAAGAACGCCACACATACAGTAAACCATAAAATATTCACATGGGCCTGTACTCTACTTTTGTATTATATTGTAACTCTGGAATGATTCTTCAATAGCCTACATGAGCGATGTGAAGGAATGACAATACTAAATAGGTTTCTCATGTTTAACATTTAATTTTATACTTCCGGAGCATTTGACACACTTGTGAATATTTACAATTTGATTCAAATCATCATCTTCCTCAAGCATTGTTTTCTTGTTTAGTATATAGCTACAACTGTTCCAACCTGACAAATATAGAAATCAGAGTACTTCTGTTAGGAACAGAAAAAGGAAGACTTAATACCCTCACAATCAAAAACTAAAATGTCCTCATTAATATACATATGGCTATACATGTATATTGTATATTGAACTCTAAGAAAAACCTCGGAATATTATTATTTATAGATACACTGATTCATTTTGGTTTTATTCTCCATTTAAAAGGGTAAATTTGAATAAATATTAATATCACTCTTCACTGAATGACCTGGTGCTTAATAAAAGTAACTCCCCATTAAAATTTCTAGATATCCATGATTTTAAAAATGAGACTTCATGTTAATACTACATTATTTAACTTTTTCCAAGAAAGACTCACATACACAATGGATCTTGTATTAAGCAGGGTTCTGGGTTCCAGACAAAAGAATCCACTCTGATCAGTTTAAAGAAAGAAAGGATTTACTCCAGAACCACTTTGTCTCCACCACAGTCAGGAAACTGGGGCTACCACACCTAAACAAGGAATCCTGTGGGTTTTGCCAGTTCCTGCACCAGCAAAACGGATGTCCCATGTCCTACCCTTCCCCGCCCCATATATTAATTGCAAACCAAATGTCATGAAGATATATCTGTCAGAATCTAAACCTTGTACTGATACACTAAAAGAAAGTGAGGAGGGGCTGGAAAAGGCAGATTTTTGTTTTGTTTTGGTCAATATTCTATACTGAGATGGCAGGGTTTACATTATGGGGAAATATAAAAATGTAGCGCTTTTTCAAAAGATTTTGGGTAACCCAGATTGCAAATGTCAACTTCAACTTTATCATAAAATTCAGGGTACCTTATCTAATATATTTGGCATGTTTTTCCTCTTTCTAGACAAATAAGTAGACTGTTATAGTAGTCCAGTCATTTTTTTTATTGTTTTGGAATTTTGCTTATAAGTTTTGATCTTCATCCTATTTTCAATTCTAGTTTCCTTCAGGTTGGTTGAAAAATTCATCATTACATTACAGAGTTCAAAGCACAAACTCCAAATTATTACACATTTCTTTTGATCAATATTCAATTTGTAACATGTCTTTTGTCTTCAAAGTTTTGTTAAACTCTATTCACCATCTGCCACTGCTTATCTTAGGGGATTGCCAAGACCCAAATGGAATATTTTCGTGTCACTTACTCTTGATAGATTGTGGTCTGGCAAAGTTGAAGCTGTACTTCATTTGGCAAACTGTGTAATGACCTATTCTTCTTTAGACATAGTTGAAGCTTTTACAAAAAGAAGAAGAAAGAAAATAAATAAATAATAGCATAGAAAAGAGCTAAAGGAAAAAGATTATGATGCTCTGCAATTAGCTCAGATCCCTTCAACGTTTCTGATAACCAAAACAAGAGTAGATTTTATGTGTTTCCCAAGGTCCAGTCATTTTTTATGTGATAGACATTGGTAATTAAAATCTTCCATATCTGGATTCATGAGAATTTGGTATGATCCTAACAGAGCAAAACTTTTCCTATGGAAGGGAAGGAGACACTGAGACACTGAGGAGATGGTCTTCCCCAGTACTCATGAAGTTCCATGGTGTTAGGCCCTCAACCTCTGTGAAGAAGTTGGTAAGGAATCCTTCAGAACCTAGCTTGCCCAGCAAAACAGTTAGGACAAACCAAGGACCAGAAAAGTAAAATCTGATGGTGTCCAGGAATCCTTTACTGGAAGACTTTGAGGTAAAAAGTTCAAGCATGCCTTTTTTTCCTTTTCCAAAATATTAGGTTTTAATACGCATTAATATTGCATCTGCCTGCTATCACTGAGAAAGAACTGTGAGGTGGCTACTAAATCTTTAAAATGTTTGCATTTATAAAAGGTCTGAAAACAAAGATATGTTCATAATCCCTACCTCACACCATATACAAAGATTAACTCAAAAAGTGGATCAATGATGTAAATATAAGATCCAAAAATATTAAACGAGAAAATATAGGGGTAAACCTTCATGACCTTGGATTTGGTAATAGATTCTTAGATATAACACACAAGCAGCAATAGAAAAAATAAACTGGACTTCATCCAAACTTAAAACTTTTTGCATCGAAGGACATTATCAAAGAAAATGAAAAGAAAACCAACGTATAGAATGGGAGAAAATATTTGCAAGTCACATATTTGACAAGGATTTAATACCCAGCATATATAAAGAACTCCCAACTTGGTAACTAAAAGACAAACAGGCCAATTTTAAAATGGGCAGTGGACTTGAATAGGTGTTTCTCCAAAGAAGATATACAAACGGCCATGAAATGATACATGAAAAGATGCTTAACCACCTTGGGAAATGCAGATCAAACACAGAATGAGATACCACTTCACACCTACTAGCACAGCAGTAATAATAATAGTAGTAGTAATAGTAGAAAATAACAAGTATTGATGAGGATGTGGAGAAATTGGAACCCTTGGGCATTGTTGGTGGGAATGCAATTGGTGCAGCTACTGTGGAAAACAGTATGGCAATTACTCAAAAAGCTACAGAATTATCATACGACCCAGCAATTCCACTCTTAGGTAACCCCTTCCTTGACACCTAATTCCTGGCAACCACTAATTGTTTTCTCTCCCTACAGTTTTACCATCCACAGTATCATCTAAATAGAATCAGACAATGCATTACTTTTTGTGTCTGGCTTAGCAAAATGCATTTAAGATCATCCGTGTCTTGTATGAATCAACAGTTTGTTCCTTTTTATTGTTCAGTTGTATTTCATTGTATGGCTATATCAGTTTGTTTATCCATTCACCTGTTGAAGGATATTTATAAGGATGATCCTTAAATTTCCCTTTTCACTACTAAATAATTAAAATTCCATTTAATTCCTAAATGAGTATAGTTTTGTGTTAATATTTTAATTTTTTGAAATTTGGTGTTTATGATGTACAGACTTAATTTAGTATTTAAAAAAACACTTGACTAACTAAAAGGCCTCATTTTCTGACCTGCTAGGTAAGTTTTCTGCAAAGGCAATTTGATTAAAAATTCTGAAATTTTAGGGTGCTTAAAACCTTAAGTATCAACTTCTACATGTTATGACCATATCTTTTAAATTTTTTATGACATTTTAACCATTTTTAAGTGTGCATTTCAATGGCCTTAATTACATTCACGCTGTTGTGCAACCATCACCACTGTTTCCAAATCTTTTCCATCACCCCATAGAGAAACTCTGTAACTATTAAGTAATGACTCTCCATAAGCCCTCACCCCAGCCCCTGGCAAGCACTGTTGTACTCTCTGCTTCTGAGTTTGACTACTCTAGATACCTCATGTCAGTGGAATCATGTAGTATTTGTCATTCTGCGACTGGCTTATTTCACTTAACATAATGTCCTCAAGGTCATCCATACGATTATATGTATCAGAACTGTCATTCCTTTTGAAGGCTAAATAACTTTCCACTAAACAGATATACTACAACTTATTTATCCACTCATTTGTTGATGGACATTTAGATTATTTCCACATCTTGGCTATTGTAAATAATGCTACAATGAACCCAGGAGTGTTGATATCTCTTTGAGGTCTTGATTTTAATTCTTTTGGAAAAATATCAGAAGTGAGACTGTTTGATCATAGAGTAGTTCTATTTTTAATTTTTTGAGGAACCTCCATACTGTTTTCTACAGTGGTTACACTATTTTACATTCCCACCAACAGTATACAAGGATTTTAATTTTTCCACATCCTTGCCAACACTTGTTGTCTTTTGAATTTTTGATAATAGCCATCCTAACAGGTGTGAGGTGATAGCTTATTGTGGTTTAATTTGCATTTTCCTGACCTTAAGCATCTTTTCATTTGCCTGTTGGTTTTTTGTATGTCTTCTTTGGAGAAATGTCTATTGAGTTCCTTTGCCCATTTTTTAATCTGGTTATTTGTCTTTTTGCTATTGTGCTGTTACAGTTTCTTACATATTTTGGATATTAAGCCCTTATCATATAAATGGTTTGCAAATATTATCTCTCATTCCATTGGTTGCCTTTCTATTTTGTTGATTATTTCCTTTGATGTGCAGAAGACTCTTAGTTTGATGTAGTCCCACTTGTTTATGGTTTTTTTTTTTTTCTTGGCCGCACTGCACCACACGTGGCTCTTAGTTCCCCAATCAGGGATAACCCGTGCCCCCTGCAATGGAAGCGCGGAGTCCTAACCACTGGGCTGCCGGGGAAGTTCCAAGTCCCACTTGTCTATTTTTGCTTTTGTTGCCTGAGCTTCTGTCATATCAATGAAATAATTGATAAGATCACTGTCACAATGGATGTCCCCTTCACAATAGCATCAAAAAGAAAATATTTAGGAATAAAGTTAACTAGGGAGGTAAAAGATCTGTACACTAAAAACTATAAAACATTGATGAAAGGAATTAAAGAAGACACAAACAAATGGAAAGACATCTCATGTTCATGGATTGGAAGACTTAATATTGGTTAAATGTCCATACTACACAATCTACAGATTCAATCAATCCCTATCAACTTCCAACAGCTTTTTTTTCAGAAATAGAAAAAACATTCTAAAATTCATATGGAACCACAAAGGACAGCGAATTGCCAAAACGATCTTGAGAAAGAAGAACAAAGCTGGAAATATCACACTTCTTGATTTCAAAATATATTACAAAGTTACAGTAATTAAAACAGTATGGTACTGGCATAAAGACAGATATAGATCAATTGAACAAAATAGAGAGCCCAGAAATGAATCCACACATGTACGGTCAACTGATCTTCAACAAGGGTGCCAAGAATGCACAATGGGGAGAGGACAGTCTCTCCAACAAATGGTACTGTACAACAGATAATGACAGTCAGGTCTGTATCTGTGGGAGAAAGACGTTTCAAACAAGCAAAGGAGGAATGCTAGAATAAATCCTATGGTAACAGGCTGAAGTTAGAGACATCCATTTGAACTAATGTTTATTTTAATATATATACAGATGGATATATACAGAAATGAATACAGATAAATGGGTTAATATACTACAAACACTTGCCAGCTCTATGCACTGAGAGGGCCTAGAAGTAATGACTCTCCAGTTGTAACAAGAACACCTAGTGGACAGGTTTTGGTTTCTAAATACCATTCTCCAATAAAAGGAACTATACTTCTTAAAGAATGGCTGGTTCTTAGGCCAGGGCATAGAAAATACAAGATAAGCCTGGAGAATCTTACAGTGCCAGAAAGTAAGTTGGTGATAATAATTATTATTATAAATGAAATAAAAATAAAATAAATAAAAGACATGGGTCTGTCAAATGGACACATGAGCCACCCTTAAGAGGTCCTGATACCCAGAGGTGGAATAATTTAAGCAATATAATAAACGATGATAATAAAGAATTATAATCCAAAGAATAAAATAAATATCCATATGGCAATAAATATCTATGAGACCATCTGATATAAATATACAAGTGAATGAATGAATGAATAAATGAAAAGAGGCAATTCTTCCTTTCAGAAGAATTATAAATGCAAAAAGAATGAGGAAAACCGAGCATCACCACTAGAGTACCAAAGTAATAATTGCTGCAGGGAAGATCCACTGATGAATGCTAAAATTAGTGAGAGAAACAGGTTATCCACATTGCCTCCAAGTATCTCCCATAAAATATTAATAACTGTGGAGGTTTAACATATGCCTACAATTTCTTAAATATTCCTCCATCCAGAAGATGGACCTTAATTCCCCTGGACTGGGCTGGACTTAGTAACTCACTTCCAAAGGACAGAATATGGAAAGGGGAAATGGTAACTTTCCATGGAGAATCCTGGCAGATACTACCTTAGCCAACTGATCAAGGATAACATCGCCAGTAATAAGACATTAATGTCATGTACCCAAAATCTATAACTTCAGTCTGATCATGAGAAAAAAAAAAGTAAACCCAAACTGAAGGACATTCTACAAAACATCTAACCAGTACACCTCAAAACTATCAATGTAATGAAAGACAAGGAAAAAAATGAGGAACTATCACAGATTGAAGGAGAGTAAGGAGACATGAAAACTAAAAGCACTGTGGTCTCCTGACTTGAATCCTGGAACAGAAAAAAAGACAGTGGAAGCACTGGGGAAATCTAAATAGTCTGTAGTTTAATTTACAGTATTTGTTGAACTAATCTTAATTTCTTAGTTTTGGTCTTTGTTCCATGGCTACGTGAGATGTTAACATCTGGGGAGACTGGACAGAGAGTATACCAGAATTATCTGTACTATCTCTGCAATTCTTCTGTAAGCCTAAAACTATCAACATAAAAAGTTTTAAAATTTTTTAGCTTCAGCTAAACACAGTAATTTGAAATAAATGGGTCTCAATCCCAGGTAACTGAAGCCCAAAATAAAAGCAAATCAGCTGTATCCAGTTATTACTATTCACCCATGCAATCTGAATGTCCAAGTTTTCCAACTAAAATCTCTCATAGAATGCCTATGATTCATAAAGAGTAAATATCTATGTTTACACCTTCAGGAACACAATTCTGTATTTAAATCAGATTCTGTAAGAAAGATAAATTGAACTTAAATCATGTTTGTTTATACTCCTTTTTCCAAATTGTAAATTCACTGCTAAGTCGAGGACTGTCTGTAACCAGACAAGAATTTCAGCTCGTTATTACAAGAACTTACATGGCTATGATACCAGTGTTGGAATCTCCTGGACTAAAATGATATAGGTGGATTCAAGACAATGTCATAGGCACAGAAAACAGTGACTTTTAGAAACGTCTAATGCCAAAGATGATGAATACTTGTAATATAGCACTTTATTTTTTAGGATACTCTGAAATGCTTTATACCTTAAAATGTTTAAAATCAATATCTCTTTTTACTTTAGAGCTGGTTTACAAAACATCCTTTAGAGGCTAAAAAACAACAAATGTAAATCCAATTTACCTAAGTATATTAAAATTTTAATAGAAGTAGAGAAGGTCCACCTAATATCTTAGGAACAGAAATTCACAGCTACATAATGGATTGCTTTGAAGTTTGTTCAAAGATTAGTAAATTAAAGTTACAGAAAACATTTTAATAGGCTTAAATAAATTTATTTATATTCAAAATCAATGATTTATCTTAAACATATACCTCAAACATAACACACAGTAGGAACTCAATGATCAGTATTTCTTTAATTCATATACAAAATAAATGAAAGACTGCTTCACTAGACCAAAAGAAAATATAAATATTACAACCATCTTTATTTAATCCCATTTTGTTTTCTAAAACCGTAAAATTGGGCTTCCCTGGTGGCACAGTGGTTGAGAATCTGCCTGCTAATGCAGGGGACACGGGTTCGAGCCCTGGTCTGGGAAGATCCCACATGCCGCGGAGCAACTAGGCCCGTGAGCCACAACTCTGAGCCTGCGCTCCGCAACAAGAGAGGCCGCGATAGTGAGAGGCCCGCGCACCGCGATGAAGAGTGGCCCCCGCTTGCCACAACTAGAGAAAGCCCTCGCACAGAAACGAAGATCCAACACAACAAAAATAAATTAATTAATTAATAAACTCCTACCCCCAACATCTTCTTTAAAAATAAATAAGTAAATAAAACCGTAAAATTAAGGCAAGGATTAGGAGAGTATAAGTGTAAGAAAAATAATTTGGCATGATGTTTTCATAGTGTTAACCTGTATTGGCTTAAAATTATAGAAGAAAAGCACTATTAATAACATTGGAATAATCATTATCAGAAAAAAAACTTTTTAAATTTCTTTACCTCTCTGAGATTTTCTTGGCTTCTTTGCTTAGGCTGAATGAACAACGTTTTCAGCTTTCCAAATTCTTTGCTCTGTAAAACAAAGTGTATTTACATTAAGTGCATCCCACTTGTCCCCAAGGATACAACTTCTTCTAAAAATTTGGAAAGCATTTATAGCCTGGGTAACATAGAGTGTTATATTTATGTAATAGTGACTTCTAACTTTGCAGGAAAACTTTGTTGAAATAACTTTAAGAAACAGATTTACTTAAAACAACTAAAGCACCAAGCATGGAATTCACTGGTCATATTATAGATAGACAAGTTTGATTCTAACTAACAGGACCATTATAGCAAGTTGAGAGTTGTTTGCTTGTTACAAGTCACCCCATGAATATAACTTACTCTCATGTCAGCTCAGTTGAATAGAGATCACATTCACCAAACAGACTCCATGAACCTACACAAAAGTATCAAGAGTAACTTTCCTTTTTATCTAGGGAATTCAGTTTCAAAACAGTGTTACTGACTGAGGGCTACACTCTAAGGTGAAATACAACTCAGTTTAGTTAAGTTTATTTATCCCAATACAGCATCTTGCCTTAACTTTTTATTCCAGGTCTTAGGCATCAACATGAAAACGCATGACCTCCAGCCAAATCTTGATATCTATTTACTCTTCATATCCCATAGGCAATGATGAGAAACTGAATATAGATCTAAGATACTCCTAGACATATTCTGATAGCTTGTTTGTTCTTATTAATAGTAATAATAACAATTTATCGAGCATTTATTATGTATCAGGCACTGTTTCAAGTACTTTACGTCCATTAACTCATAAAAGCAGTTTATATTTTTTGACTTCCCATATAAGGAAGAAACCCTCTGGCTGTTTAACATGACCTGTCAATGACACAGGGAATATGCTGACTTAATTCTTCTGGGTTGTAGTAGCTATTTTTAAAATGGAATGAATGACAACACTACTACAGTCTACCCAAGCAATATAGCAGAGATGATGCAACACATAATCCTTAAATCAAGGAACTGTGCTTCACTACATCTCCTGCCTACGCTGGAAACTACACTGCACAGTGTGACGCACTGCCATCTTGGCTGGCACTGTTCTAACGGGATCTAGTAATATTATTCATCTGTGCTCATGAAAAGTGAATTTTTACCCATAATGTACTCATACAAATGCCAGCAACAAGAAGAAATTACTGATAGGATTAACATATAACAATTTAATTGTGTCAAATTAAAAAAAGAAAACAGAGGCAAGTGAGTTGTTTCATTTGATGTCAATATATTCACCAAATATATATAAGAATTTAACTCTGTTAAGCATAATAAACTGTAATTTGGGGAATTAACTTTAACTCTATGATAGATAGAATACATATAAGTTCAAATTACTTTTAATACTGGATATATTAAAATTTAAAACTGGCCTACAAAACACATATCATTATGAAAAGAGCTAATACATTCACATGCATATAAAGAATGGAGGGAAATACACCAGAATGTCATAATTGATGATCTGTCCCCCTGGGTATAGAATTTTTAGTCATATTTATTTTCTTCTTCATCTTTTTAAAACCCAAATTTCCTACACTTAACCTGTATTACTTTTATTTCAAGTTTTAAAAAATAGCTCAATTTTTTTCTGATTATGAAAATAATATATTTACATTTAAAACTGAAAATCTATTGAAATCCTACCAACCATAGTTATATTTTGATGCATTCTAGAGCTCTGTGTCTCTGTTTCTGTGTGTGTATATGAATATATATTCACATATATACATATCTGCACACTAAAGAAACATAATTTTATAAAAATAAAATTTTACTATTCTGTTTTTTGGCTTGATTTTTTTTCTTCAGTGACATACTATTTACTTCTTTCCACATGTACACAGTTACTTTTAATAGCTGCATTGTACTCCATTATATAATTTATCAATTACCCCTCAGAACCCAGTTTAGACATCACTTAAGAAGCAAAGCGAGAGAGAGGCATGGACATATATACACTACCAAACATAAGGTAGATAGCTAGTAGGAAGCAGCTGCATAGCACAGGGAGATCAGCTCGGTGCTTTGTGATGGCCTGAAGGGGTGGGATAGGGAGGGTGGGAGGGAGGGAGACGCAAGAGGGAAAAGATATAGGAACATATGTATATGTATAACTGATTCACTTTGTTATAAAGCAGAAACTAACACACCATTGTAAAGCAATTATACCCCAATAAAGATGTTAAAAATAATAATAAATTATAAGGCGCTTCCAAAAAACAAAAAATTAGTAGGAATGACAAAATTAACGTTAGTTGGCCAAAACTATAAACTGGTAAAGTCTTTCCAGAAAACAAGCATAAGAGGGCTTCCCTGGTGGCGCAATGGTTAAGAATCCGCATGCCAATGCAGGGGACACGGGTTTGATCCCTGGTCTGGGAAGATCCCACATGCCGTGGAGCAGCTAAGCCTGAGTGTCACAACTACTGAGCCTGTGCTCTAGAGCCCACGAGCCACAACTGCTGAGCCCACACGCCGCAACTACTGGAGCCCACACACCACAACTACTGGAGCCCACACGCCGCAACTACTGAAGCCCATGCGCCTAGAGCCCATGCTCCGCAACAAGAGAAGCCACTGCAATGAGAAGCCTGCTCACCGCAATGAAGAATAGCTCCCGCTTGCTGCAACTAGAGAAAGCCCACACGCAGCAATGAAGATAAAAATAAAACACAGCCAAAATACAGCCAAAAATAAAAATAAATAAATTTTTTTAAAAAAGAAGATTTCACTTCCTCCCAAGTCTGGGTTCAGCTCCCCTCAGATGCATTTCAACCACAATCTGTCAACACTGCACTCAATGAATGTCTAGCTGACTGTCTTCTTTCCTAAACCATAAGGGACCGTCTATGTCTGATTAAATGTTGTAGCCCCATACCTACTATAGTGCCCAATAAATAGCTGTTGAAATATAAGTTGTTTTCTTTTTTAAAATAAAAATACAATAATAGAATTAACATTCCTGCACACACAAATTTGTGCACTTATCCAATTATTCCCATGGCATAAATTTCTAAAACTGGAGTTGCAGAGGCAGAGGTATGCACATTTTGAATTATAATAAATATTGCCAAATTGCCCTCCAAAATCCTTGTAGAAATTTACATTCCCACCATCAATGGATAAAAGTGTCTATTTTTTTGTATCTTTTAAATACTGAGTATTGTCACCCTTTTTAAAACCTTCAG
Source organism: Phocoena sinus (assembly GCF_008692025.1). NCBI lineage: Eukaryota > Metazoa > Chordata > Mammalia > Artiodactyla > Phocoenidae > Phocoena > Phocoena sinus. The sequence continues at coordinate 76,385,808 of NC_045767.1, forward strand.
AGTGATATCATTATCATTTGTCACTTTTACAATTAGAAAAAAAATTAAGACATTACAGGTTTTGCTATTCTTAAAACTAGATAGCTATTAATTAGGATGCAGTTAAAAAATACTAACCAAAAAAAAATACTAACCAAGTTATATTTAGGATAATTGCTCATGCTGAATAAAAGTTCATTAGCCAAATGATTCTTTATGTTCAAGTAAAACAGTGCCCATCCTTTTGCTCAACTCTTTTCAAGGTACCTGAAGGAGAGACGATATAAATATACAGAAAATGTATATGATAAGTACTTACTTGATAGAGAAAACGTGCAGGAAAACCAGCTAACGTGGAGATGAACTGACTGGAGTAGAACATACATAGAACATCCTTAATGTGCAAGTTAGGATGCGGGGAAAAACTCTAAGGTATGGATTCAAAAAACAAGATGAAATTGGGGACTTACTGTGGAGGTGTATATGTTGCTCTGACAAATGAAGCTGAAAGATGTCTTGCTGTTCTAGAATTGCATTCCCAAAAGCTTATTGTCACTGTCCACAAGAATGCTTACCAGTACCCCAAACTCAGTGTGTCCAAAAGAAAACTCATATTCTTCCTCTCTTCCCCGCAGAACACTTAGTTAATTTTGGATCCAGGCCATGATGTTATATCTAGACTTGTAATGTGCAATACGTAAACATGGCTCATACAAACTGAGATGTGCTGTAAGTATTCACTGGACTTCAAAGACTTAGTATAAAACAGGATGTAAAATATCTCATAATTTTTATATAGATTACTTGTTGAAATGATCGTATTTTGGAAATACTGAGTTGAAAATATATTATTAAAAAATAATTTCACCTGTTTTTCCCCTCCCCTTTTTTTAAAAATGTGGCCACTGGAAATTTAAAGTTACATGTGTGGCTCACATTATTATATTTCTATTGGACAGCAATGACCTACACCATTGAGATCTAGACCACTGAGATCAAGGGCTAGATTATGAAGCCAACTATCCGTTGTTGTGCTCTAAGAATTCCAGAAAGGAGCAAAGAAGTGAGAGGAGGAAGGAGCTAGCTGTGAACTGGGTTTGGCTGGAATTTTGTGGAGTCAAAGAAGGGGATTTCCAGGCATGGGAGAAAGGACCATAAAGCAAAGATGAGAAAACTAGGTTCTAAATGCCAGATTTTCTAGACCTATGGCTCTAGAAACTATGGCTCTTATCTCTCTGCTCCTTCTGCCAGAGCCTTCAGTAGTGCCTCAGAACACTCTAATCATGTCTGAGCTGGACTACGAGATAGCAAGCTTGAGCCAAAGGGTTAAAATGGGAAAGTATGTCTCCTGTATCCAGGAGCTGCCAATAAGAGAACCAAGAGGACAATGAACTGGAAGGGCAGAAATCAGCTGGCCAACTCCCCCCACCTCCCATGCCCCGCCACCCAGGAGATTCTTTTTCCAGTGTCAGCCTGGGAGTTCTGAGTCTGGGTGGAGAGTTTTGTTTGTATGTTTTTATTTTGGTTGTGCATTTCAAAGATGTCATCACTCCCTCACAGAGCCTCCTTTAACCTATAACAAAACCCCAGGCTGTCCCAATCCCAAAGTTTGCCTGAACCTCATAAGAATTTGCCACATGCTACGGAATCTGTGCCTTGGATGTCAAAGTTGTCATCAGCGTCCAGCTTTGTATCCATCTCCTTTCCAATAAGCAGATGGCAGCCTGGCCCCAGTTACTTCAACTTCACTCATGTTCTTACCCCATGGAAATCCCTGCATGCCTTGTGCACAGGCATGCCCAACTACTGAACACCTGAAGCTCAGGACCTTTTTCAACCTTATGTTACTAAAACAAAAAGCAGTGGTTGCCTGCAGCCAGAAAGGGGCTGAAGAAACTTTGGGGAGTGATGCATATTTTCACTATTTTGATTGTGGTGATGTTTTATCGGTATACACATATATTATCAAAATATGCACCTTCATTATATCAATTATACCTCCATAAAGCTGCTAAAAACAGTATTAACATGTTTCCTTCTCATAATCAGTTTCATCAATCAAGAAATTAATGAATAAATACTCATCTATCACCTACTCTGGCTATCTCCATCCCTGGTAGAAATAGTGTTTTCTTGGCCAAACAGCATCTAATAGAAGCCATTCTAGTATTTCCTTTACGCAAATAAAGTAGTATTTTAGCAGCATAGCTTCCTTAATGTATTTCATTGCGTTAACCAGAGGAAAAACTCATCTGAAATATGTTCGAAACTAGTGGGTTGTCTTTCCACAGAATTATCTCTAGGGAATTAAAAATAAAACTCTGAAAACTTCACAATCCAGTACAGGCATACCTCATTTTATTGTGCATCGCAGACACTGCATTTTGTTTTGCTTTTATAAATTGAAGGCTTGTGGCAACCCTGCATTGAGCAAGTCTATCAGCAAAAAGATCACGACTTACTGAAGGCTCAGATGATGGTTAGCATTTTTAGCAATAAAGCACTTTTAAATTAAGGTATGTATATTTTTTAGATATAATGTTATTGCACACTTAAGAGACAACAGTATAGTGTAAACATAACTCTTACATGCACTGGGAAACAACAACAAAAAAATCATGTGAATCACTTCACTGTGACATTTGATTTATTGCGGTGGTCTGGAACCGAACCTGAGGTATGCCTGTGGAGCACAGTAGCTGTCCTAGGTTGGGTTTCACAGAAGCCTGAGATGGGGATTCTTGTGCTAGTGATCTGAGGTTCTCAGGTGAAAACTATAAGGAAATGGGGCATGCAAGACAGGGAAAGGGAAGAAGCAAAGCAAAGATGTGGGTGCCGCTGCAGTCCACCCCAGCCTGATCCCACAAGCAACTGTGGAGCAGGAATGACACTGCCAACCAGTTCCCCCTGGAGCAGGAAGGAGCCCTCCTAGCAATCATCCTTTAGCTACAGACCACACCTGAAAGCCTTGGGGTGTAACCACCTGTGCATGTCCTGGAAAGGCAGCTTCCATCAGCGAGGGCAGTTCTTGAGAGAAGGTACAACTGTGAGCTGTTGGCAGCCTATACTCATAGCAGCTGGAGAATGAGGGCACCTACCCACCTGAAAAACCCAGTGTTTCCGTTTCCTCGTCTGTAAAATGGGACTAACGACATCAGCTACTTCATACGCTTAGAATCACACATAGCACATGCTCAATAAATATGTTATTGCTGCTGTTGTGTCTTCAGAGATGTCCACAGTGGGCGTCTCACTGCCCAGGTATAATCCAAACGCCCTACACAGCTGCACACCCAGGAGAGAGTTTTGCCCCAACATTACTTAATTAAGGGCAATCTAAAGATTTCACATTTAGGTGACTCCCTAGATAAACATATCCATTTTATCTGACATTTTCCCCAAGTTCAAAATCAAGCAAGGATAACCTTTTCTGTTTCTCTTTAAAGAGTGGGAATGGTGCTATCTCAATATCAGCTGCTTTTTTTAAAAATAATTTATGTCTATATTCATTTATTTTTGGCTGCATTGGGTCTTCATTGCTGGGCGCATTTCTCTAGTTGTGGTGAGCGGGGGCTACTCTTCGTTGCGGTACGCAGGCTTCTCATTACAGTGGCTTCTCTTGTTGCAGAGCATGGGCTCTAGGCACATGGGCTTCAGTAGTTGTGGCACATGGGCTCAGTAGTTGTGGCTCAGTCTCTAGAGAGCAGGCTCAGTAGTTGTGGTGCACGGGCTTGGTTGCTCCGTGGCACGTGGGATCTTCCCAGACCTGGGCTCCAACCCGTGTCCCCTGCATTGGCAGGCAGATTCTTTAACCACTGTGCCACCAGGGAAGCCCCACATCAGCTGCTTTTTACTTCTGTGGGAGATCCTCAGTAAATGGTCTTCATTTAGAGTGTGATAGGAAAACCAAAACCAAAAACAAAACCCCTCTCTCACCTATGCTGCGTGACCCCAATCATGAAACCAGTCTTCCTCAAGCAACAGAGTTCCCACAGGTACACCCCATACTTGGAGCAACACTTCAAGTCCCAGGGGCTAATTCTCTGGTTCTTGCATTCTCCAGAAGCAAATACATAGAAAATTTACTCTTCCTCTGGTTCTCTCTCCTAGTTTTGGAAACCAAATTGACATCTCTTACTCACAGCTGACTAAAGAAAGTGGGATGGGTCAGTGGCGACTAGACTCGGTTCCCAGGAGAGGGAAGGAATGCCAGCAAATTCGAGGAGGGGGCGGGCCTCGCTGAGGTAGCTGGGTCCGCGGCTTTTGGGAATGAGCACACCAAGGGAAGCTCTCGCGAGAGAGGCGGACCTGGCCGCTGCGGGCAGGCCCCTGGGCGGCTGTTACCTTTTCTTGCACTGGGTCAATCCGCAGACGTGCGCCAGGATCCGGGCCGCCCACAGGAGCCTTCCCCTAGCCCCCGCCGGGCGCAGTCGGGAGGAGTCGGCGGGGCTCGGAAGCCCGGACATGGCCTCGGGAGAGCCTTGGGCCTCCCCTTCCCCTGGACGCCATGGGCTCCGCTCCCTACAGGGAGGTGGCGAGGGGCGAGGGGCGGGGTCCGGGGAGGACACGCAAACCTTTCGCTGCGGCAGGAACGGAAACGGGTGCGTGGAGATGGGGAAAAGTGAACTTTTATTTTTATATTGAAACTAATGAGGCTAAGCTGTGGAAGTAAGTGTAACATATACATGCATTCTTAGAATAATACATGACTTTAAAATAAATTCAACGAAGGGGAGGGAGACCTCAGGGTAGCGATCTGCAGGGAGGCGCCCTCGAGGGCAAGGTTGAGAAACGCTGTCACCTACTCGGATGCTTCTTTCTGCAAACAAGTTCTTGCCTCTTGATGCACGCCCTGAGCCCGGATCCAGGATACGACCTGTCCCGCGCTGGGCGTGGAGCTTCCCCGCGGCAAGCCCCTCTGCAAAGACGACCGCAAATCCACCTCCCGACCCCGCGGTCAAACTCATTTACTGAAACATCGTGAGACCTGCTGCATTTGGGCCTTCTTGGCAAAAACTGTAAGGACGGGCTTTAAACAACCACAAGCAGAACGTGAAGGAACTTGGGCAGTGAAAGCCAAGAGACTGGCTGTAGTGTAGATGGTACTGACGGCTTAAAGGGCCCTAGGAGGTCTTTTACTAGGCCGATTTATGTGATTGCCCGTTTGGGTGGGGCAACTTAACAGCAGAATAGCTCCGTTTGCTTCAAGTTTCCTGGGAAACGAAGTTAAATACACTTTGGTTGTTTTCAAGTACTTACAATTTCGTCAAACACCTGCAATTTCGTCAGACACCTGCCATGTAACAGGTTCCTTCCATTACAAAGGCCTCAAGACGGAATTATGCCAGTAATATATGGAATCTCTCTACAGCAATGTTCTGTTGGGAGAAAATACAAATGTAGAAGAAGATTGTCTTTTTATGTTTTCTTGGAGAGAAAAAATAACAACTTTACATTGTCTTTTCAGAGACCCTCAAGAGTGGAGGGTCCTAGGAGAGAAACAGTGCATTGGAATGCATTGGAATTAACCTACGGTTAACAATGCATTGGAATTAACCTACAGTTAACAATGCATTGGAATTAACCTACAGTTCTCCTGCTGTGTCTTTCTTCTGTGTTTCTCCTTTGCTACTCACTTCACCTCTGGACACCAAGTATATGGAGGTTTTTCCCACACCAAGCAATTCCCTACCTCACCAGCTGAGTACCCTCCAATTTAACTCAAATCTAACACTATCTCCCTGGAGACAATGTCAGATCCCAGAGGTTAAGGGCTCAGTCCTACAAGACTGCTCCCACCCTACTTCAGATACCAATCCCAAGTAGCAGGTCCCCAGGTTACCCACAACTTCGGTCTGATTTCCCACCACTTCCCCTTTGATCCGATTATTTACTAGAATAGCTTACAGAACTCAGGGGAAAACTTACCGATGTTTACCAGGTTGTTAAAGGATAAGTAAGGGATACAGATGAAAACATACATAGTCTGAGAGGGTGCCGCCGCAGAAACCCCCATCCCCGTGGAGCTGGGGTACATCACCCCTCCTAAGGTGAATGTATTCATTGGGCTGGAAGCTCTCCAAAGGGTACCACTGGGATTACGGAGGCTTCCTCATGTAGGCACGATCAATTATTAACTCCATTTCCATCCCCTCTGCCCTCTCTAGAGAAATGGGGAGCAGGCCTGAAAATTTCAAGCTTCTAAGTATGGCGTGGTCTTTCTGGTGACCAGCCCCCATCTACGAGCCCACTCAGAGTCGATGCAATAGAACAAAAGATGCTTCTAGTACCCTTGCCACTTGCGAATTTACAAAGGTTTGGGGAGCACTGTGTCAGGAACCAGGGACATAGACCAATATAGACCATAGACCAATATATATATTTTCTATTATCTCACACACAGACTCTAGACTGTACCATATTTGATGCATCTGATACACTAAATATTACATTGCATTTACTGAGGAATTTCTACTATGCTTTATCATTTCCAATAGTGAAGAATTAAATATTTAATTTGTAGTTTTATGTTGCCTCATCAGTTGCTGGACATGTTAGAAACAATGTTTTTTCTGTCAGAAGTCTATTTCAATAAACTTTTTCACCTACTTCATTTTGTCCCTGATAGAAGTATAATTTTTTATTCTCTTTTGCCATAACAGTAGTATGAACTGTTTAGAATGTACGATGTTAAGTGTACATGAAATACATAGCTCTTAAAAGTGCTTTATATTTTTATTAACTTTCAAGAAGAGATTTCATTGTTAGAATGTGGGGATGACGGTCTGTTGAGAGCTTCCGGGAAGATGGCGGAAGAGTAAGACGTGGAGATCACCTTCCTCCCCACAGATACACCAGAAATACATCTACACGTGGAACAACTCCTACAGAACACCTACTGAACGCTGGCAGAAGACCTCAGACCTCCCAAAAGGCAAGAAACTCCCCACGTACCTGGGTAAGTCAAAAGTAAAAAGAGTAAACAGAGACAAAAGTATAGGGACAGGACCTGCACCACTGGGAGGGAGCCGTTTCCACACACTAGGAAGCCCCTTCGCGGGTGGAGACTGCGGGTGGCGAAGGGGGAAAGCTTCGGAGCCGCGGAGGAGAGCACAGCAACAAGGGTGCGCAGGGAAAAGCGGGGAGATTCCCGCTCAGAGGATCGGCGCCAACCAGCACTCACCAGTCCGAGAGGCCTGTCTGCTCACCCGCCAGGGCGGGAGGGGCTGGGAGCTGGGGCTGGGAGCTGAGGCTCGGGCTTCGGTCGGAGCGCCGGGAGAGGACTCAGGTTGGCGGCGTAAACACAGCCTTCAGGGTTTAGTGCGCCACGGCTAGCCGGGAGGGAGGCCAGGGAAAAGTCTGGACCTGCCGAAGAGGCAAGAGACTTTTTCTTCCCTCTTTGTTTCCTGGTGCGCGAGGAGAGGGGAATAAGAGCACCGCTTAAAGGAGCTCCAGAGACGGGCGCGAGCCGCGGCTAAAAGCGCAGACCCCAGAAACGGACATGAGACGCTATGGCTGCTGCTGCCTCCACCAAGAAGCCTGTGTGCGAGCACAGGTCACTCTCCACACCCCCCTTCCGGGGAGCCTGTGCAGCCCGTCACTGTCAGGGTGCCGGGATCCGGGGACAACTACCCGGGGGAAACGCGTGGCGCGCCTCAGGATACTGCAACGTCATGCCGGTCTCTGCTGCCGCAGGCCCGCCCCGCACTCCGCGCCCTTCCCTCCCCCATCCCCCTGGCCTGAGTGAGCCAGAGCCCCCGAGTCAGCGGCTCCTTTAACCCCTTCCTGTCTGAGCGAAGAACAGACGCCCTCCGGAGACGTACACACAGAGGCGGGGCCACATCCAAAGCTGAGCCCCTGGGAGCTGTGAGAACAAAGAAGAGAAAGGGAAATCTCTCCCAGCAGCCTCAGAAGCAACGGATTAAAGCTCCCCAATCAACTCGATGTACCCTGCATCTGTGGAATACATGAATAGACAAGGAATGATCCCAAATTAAGGAGGTGGACTTTGAGAGCAAGATTTATGATTTTTTCCACTTTTCCTCTTTTTGTGAGTGTGTATGTGTATGCTTCTGTGTGAGATTTTGTCTGTATAGCTTTGCTTCCACCATTTGTCCTAGGGTTCTATCCGTCTGTTGTTTTTTTTAATTTTTAAAAATTTTCCTCTTAATAATTCTTTTTTTATTTTAATAACTTTATTACATTTTATCTTACTTTATTTTACTTTATCTTCTTTCTTTTTTCCTTCCTTCCCTCCTTCCTTCCTTCCTCCCTCCCTCCCTCCTTTCTTTCTTTCTTTCTACTTCTACTAATTCTTTCTACTTTTTCTCCCTTTTATTCTGAGCCGTGTGCATGAAAGGCTCTTGGTGCTGCAGCCAGGAGTCAGTGCTATGCCTCTGAGGTGGGAGAGCCAACTTCAGGACACTGGTCCACAAGAGACCTCCCAGCTCCACATAATATCAAATGGCGAAAATCTCCCAGCGATCTCCATCTCAACACCAGCACCCAGCTTCACTCAACGACCAGCAAGCTACAGTGCTGGGCATCCTATGCCAAACAATTAGCTAGACAGGAACACAGCCCCACCCATTAGCAGAGAAGCTGCCTAAAATCATAATAAGTCCACAGACACCCCAAAACACACCACCAGATGTGGACCTGCCCACCAGAAAGACAAGATCCACTCTCATCCACCAGAACACAGGCACTAGTCCTCTCCACCAGGAAGCCTACACAACCCACTGAACCAACCTTAGCCACTGGGGACAGACACCAAAAACAACGGGAATTACGAACCTGCAGCCTGTAAAAAGGAGACCTCAAACAGTAAGATAAGCCAAATGGGAAGACAGAAAAACACACAGCAGATGAAGGAGCAAGATAAAAACCCACCAGACCTAACAAATGAAGAGGAAATAGGCAGTCTACCTGAAAAAGAATTCAGAATAATGATAGTAAAGATGATCCAAAATCTTGGAAATAAAATAGACAAAATGCAAGAAACATTTAACAAGGATCTAGAAGAACTAAAGATGAAACAAACAACGACGAACAACACAATAAATGACATTAAAAATACCCTAGATGGGATCAATAGCAGAATAACTGAGGCAGAAGAACGGATAAGTGACCTGGAAGATAAAATAGTGGAAATAACTAATGCAGAGCAGAATAAAGAAAAAAGAATGAAAAGACCTGAGGACAGTCTCAGAGACATCTGGGACAACATTAAACACACCAACATTCGAATTATAGGGGTTCCAGAAGAAGAAGAGCAAAAGAAAGGGACTGAGAAAATATTTGAAGAGATTATAGTTGAAAACTTCCCTAATATGGGAAAGGAAATAGTTAATCAAGTCCAGGAAGCAGAGAGTCCCATACAGGATAAATCCAAGGAGAAATACGCCAAGACACATATTAATCAAACTGTCAAAAATTAAATACAAAGAAAACATATTAAAAGCAGCAAGGGAAAAACAACAAACAACACACAAGGGAATCCCCATAAGGTTAACTGCTGATCCTTCAGCAGAAACTCTGCAAGCCAGAAGGGACTGGCAGGACATATTTAAAGTGATGAAGGAGAAAAACAGACAACCAAGATTATTCTACCCAGCAAGGATCTCATTCAGATTTGATGGAGAAATTAAAACCTTTACAGACAAGCAAAAGCTGAGAGAGTTCGGCACCACCAAACCAGCTTTACAACTCCTAAAGGAACTTCTCTAGGCAAGAAACACAAGAGAAGGGAAAGACCTACAATAACGAACCCGAAACAATTAAGAAAATGGGAATAGGAACATACATATCGATAATTACCTTAAATGTAAATGGACTCAATGCTCCCACCAAAAGACACAGATTGGCTGAATGGATACAAAAACAAGACCCATATATATGCTGTCTACAAGAGACCCATTTCAAACCTAGACACATACAGACTGAAAGTAAGGGGATGGAAAAAGATATTTCATGCAAATGGAAACCAAAAGAAAGCTGGAGTACCAATTCTCATATCAGACAAAACAGACTTTAAAATAAAGACTATTAGAAGAGACAAAGAAGGACACTACATGATGGATCAAGGGATCAATCCAAGAAGAAGATATAACAGTTGTAATTATTTATGCACCCAACATAGGAGCACCTCAATACATACGGCAAATACTAACAGCCATAAAAGGGGAAATCGACAGTAACACATTCATAGTAGGGGACTTTAACACCTCACTTTCACCAATGGACAGATCATCCAACATGAAAATAAGGAAACAAAAGCTTTAAATGATACATTAAATATGATGGACTTAATTGATATTTATAGGACATTCCATCCAAAAAGAACAGAATACACATTTTTCTCAAGTGCTCATGGAACATTCTCCAGGATAGATCATATCTTGGGTTACAAATCAAGCCTTGGTAAATTTAAGAAAATTGAAATTTTATCAAGTATCTTTTCCAACAACAATGCTATGAGACTAGATATCAATTACAGGAAACGATCTGTAAAAACTACAAACACATGGAGGCTAAACAATACACTACTTCATAACAAAGTTATCACTGAAGAAATCAAAGAGGTAATAAAAAAATACCTAGAAACAAATGACAATGGAGACACGACGACCCAAAATCTATGGGATGCAGCAAAAGCAGTTCTAAGAGGGAAGTTTATAGGAAGACAATCCTACCTTAAGAAACAGGAAACATCTTGAATAAACAACCTAACCTTGCACCTAAAGCAATTAGAGAAAGAAGAAAAAAAAACCCCAAAGTTAGCAGAAGGAAAGAAATCATAAAAATCAGATCAGAAATAAATGAAAAAGAAATGAAGGAAATGATAGCAAAGATCAATAAAACTAAAAGCTGGTTCCTTTAGAAGATAAACAAAATTGATAAACCATTAGCCAGACTCATCAAGAACAAAAGGGAGAAGACTCAAATCAATTGAATTAGAAATGAAAAAGGAGAAGTAACAACTGACACTGCAGAAATACAAAAGATCATGAGAGATTACTACAAGCAACTCTCTGCCAATAAAATGGACAACCTGGAAGAAATGGACAAATTCTTAGATATGCACAACCTGCCAAAACTGAATCAGGAAGAAATAGAAAATATGAACAGACCAATCACAAGCACTGAAATTGAAACTGTGATTAAAACTCTTCCAACAAACAAAAGCCCAAGACCAGATGGCTTCACAGGCGAATTCTATCAAACATTTAGAGAAGAGCTAACACCTATCCTTCTCAAACTCTTCCAAAATATAGCAGAGGGAGGAACACTCCCAAACTCATTCTCCAAGGCCACCATCACCCTGCTACCAAAACCAGACAAGGATGTCACAAAGAAAGGAAACTACAGGCCAATATCACTGATTAACACAGATGCAAAAATCCTCAACAAAATACTAGCAAAGAGAATCCAACAGCACATTAAACGGATCATACACCATGATCAAGTGGGGTTCATTCCAGGAATGCAAGGATTCTTCAATATACACAAATCAATCAACGTGATACACCATATTAACAAATTGAAGGAGAAAAACCATATGATCATCTCAATAGATGCAGAGAAAGCTTTTGACAAAATTTAACACCCATTTATGATAAAAACCCTGCAGAAAGTAGGCATAGATGGAACTTTCCTCAACATAATAAAGGCCATATATGACAAACCCACAGCCAGCATCGTCCTCAATGGTGAAAAACTGAAAGCATTTCCACTAAGATCAGGAACAAGACAAGGATGCCCACTCTCACCACTCTTATTCAACATAGTTTTGAAAGTTTTAGCCACAGCAATCAGAGAAGGAAAGGAAATAAAAGGAATCCAAATTGGAAAAGAAGTTAAGCTGTCACTGTTTGCAGATGACATGGTACTATACATAGAGAATCCTAAAGATGCTACCAGAAAACTACTAGAGCTAATCAATGAATCTGGTAAAGTAGCAGGATACAAAATTAATGCACAGAAATCTCTGGCATTCCTATACACTAATGATGAAAAATCTGAAAGTGAAATCAAGAAAACACTCCCACTTACCTTTGCAACAAAAAGAATAAAATATCTAGGAATAAAGCTACCTAAGGAGACAGAAGACCTGTATGCAGAAAATTATAAGACACTGATGAAGGAAATTAAAGATGATACAAATAGATGGAGAGATATACCATGTTCTTGGATTGGAAGAATCAACGTTGTGAAAATGGCTCTACTACCCAAAGCAATCTACAGATTCAATGCAATCCCTATCAAACTACCACTGGCATTTTTCACAGAACTAGAACAAAAAATTTCACAATTTGTATGGAAACACAAAAGACCCCGAATAGCCAAAGCAATCTTGAGAACGAAAAATGGAGCTGGAGGAATGAGACTCACTGGCTTCAGACTATACTACAAAGCTACAGTAATCAAGACAGTATGGTACTGGCAGAGAAAAAGAAATATAGATCAATGGAACAGGATAGAAAGCCCAGAGATAAACCCACACACATATGGTCACCTTATCTTTGATAAAGGAGGCAGGATGTACAGTGGAGAAAGGACAGCCTCTTCAATAAGTGGTGCTGGGAAAACTGGACAGGTACATGTAAAAGTATGAGATTGGATCACTCCCTAACACCATACACAAAAATAAGCTCAAAATGGATTAAAGACCTAAATGTAAGGCCAGGAACTATCAAACTCTTAGAGGAAAACATAGGCAGAACGTTCTATGACATAAATCACAGCAAGATCCTTTTTGACCCACCTCCTGGAGAAATAAAAATAAACAAGCGGGACCTAATGAAACTTCAAAGCTTTTGCACAGCAAAGGAAACCATAAACAGGACCAAAAGACTGAATGGGAGAAAATATTTGCAAATGAAGCAACTGACAAAGGATTAATCTCCAAAATTTATAAGCAGCTCATGCAGCTCAATATTAAAAAAACAAACAACCCAATCCAGAAATGGGCAGAAGACCTAAATAGACATTTCTCCAAAGAAGATATACAGACTGCCAACAAACACATGAAAGAATGCTCAACATCATTAATCATTAGAGAAATGCAAATCAAAACTACAATGAGATATCATCTAACACCAGTCAGAATGGCCATCATCAAAAAATCTAGAAACAATAAATGCTGGAGAGGGTGTGGAGAAAAGGGAACCCTCTTGCACTGTTGGTGGGAATGTAAATTGATACAGCCACTGTGAAGAACAGTCTGGAGGTTCCTTAAAAATCTACAAATAGAACTACCATATGACCCAGAAATCCCACTACTGGGCATATACCCTGAGAAAACCATAATTCAAAAAGAGTCATGTACCAAAATGTTCATTGCAGCTCTATTTACAATAGCCCGGAGACGGAAACAACCTATGTGTCCATCATCGGATGAATGGATAAAGAAGATGTGGTACATATATACAATGGAATATTACTCAGCCATAAAAAGAAACGAAATTGAGCTATTTGTAATGAGGTGGATAGACCTAGAGTCTGTCATACAGAGTGAAGTAAGTCAGAAAGAGAAAATCAAATACCATATGCTAACACATATATATGGAAACTAAAAAAAAGAAAAAAAAATTGTCATGAAGAACCTAGGGGCAAGACGGGAATAAAGATGCAGACCTACTAGAGAATGGACTTGAGGACACGGGGAGGGGGAAGGGTAAGCTGGGACGAAGTGAGAGAGTGGCATGGACTTAGATATACTACCAAGTGTAAAGTAGATAGCTAGTGGGAAGCAGCCGCATAGCACAGGGAGATCAGCTAGGTGCTCTGTGACCACCTAGAGGGGTGGGGTAGGGAGGGTGGGAGGGAGGCTCAAGAGGGAGGAGGTATGGGGATATATGTATGTGTATAGCTGATTCACTTTGTTATAAAGCAGAAACTAACACACCATTGTAAAGAGATTACACTCCAATAGAGATTTTTTTAAAAATGTGTTTCTGTCTTGTGATGCCCTTGATTATAATTCCTCATTTTCATATAATGAAATTTGAAAAGACTGTACATGTAGATTACTTCTGCAAAATTGTTTCTCTGAAACATGTATCTTAGAACGGAAAAACGTCAGCTTTGATTCTCTTTCATTTCTTAAATAAGGCAGCAGAGGCTCAGAGAGAAGAAACTAATTTAAGGTCCTGCCACAGCTAAGGGAAGACAGGGAACTGGGATGAGGTCTCCTGCCCTCCTGAGGCAGGGCTGCCCCACCCCCAGCCACGCGCTGTTTCCATGCGTTGATAGAGACCTCTGGTTCCGATGTTCTGTAAACGCATAGTCCAGACATATCGTTCTGGGACTTTTCATCTCTCCAATTAATTTCATTTGTATTTACAGATATTTCCAACCTCTGATTTATTCCTTACCTATTACTATCTATATCAGATGCAATTTATGTGCATCCTCACATGGACTCTTTGCCACTTGCAACTTGAGAGCTCTGCCTACTGCCACCATTACCGCTCCACCGAACACTGCTGAAGTCTCCTTCTTCTACGGGGGGAAGACTGGAGGCTGGCATGGCCCACCGTAGCAGAAGCCATGGCAGCTCTTACAGACCCACAGGGCTCTGGGCTGCGAAGCATGGGATATGAATTTCCCATCAGATGTCCAAAGGGGTCAAGTAGCACAACAAAAATGGGGCAAATTTTGACTGATGAGAGTCATAAGGAGGGAACCAACAGGTAAATTCATTTCGTTTCTTTCCCACAATGAACTGCTTCAACATGCAGTGGTTCCATATGGCCTATCTGGAGACATCTTGTGTGAGCAAAGGTCCAGCTGTGTTTTCTTTTGAAGCTGTGGCCAGTGCAGGAGTGGTCCACCCTTCTCTGCCTCACACTCCCTTTTTCCTCACTCTTGCTGTCCTGGGATTGCATCCCCCAATAAAACATTCACATGAAGGCTTTGTCTTGGGCTCTGTTTTTCAGTCAACTCATACCATAAAAGTTTCCATTTTGGAGAAATAAAATTCTTACAGATTAAAAATATCCTTTCACAAACTCAGCTGGCAATTATCTTAGAAAAGAAATTTTTTTTCCCTGAAATCTCCTGAGTCCTGGTAATGGGGAGATGGGACATATAGGAGGAAGCACAGAAGAGATAGAAGGTAACGTCACAGGCCCCCACTTTTGTCTCCAGTTTAAAAAGCAGTTTAACATCACTGCTCTCTGCAGATATTTGATGTTTAGTAATAAACAGAGAATCTAGAAGAGAAAGTCTTCAAGTAAGGTGAGGAGATGGGTGTGTATATTCTTCTAGGATATCTAGAATACTTAGGTAGTCACTTCTAGTATAGACTCTTTGAATTGCCATTAAGTTCAATGATTAGGGCAGAAACTCTCTTCCCTCTGAAAGGTATATGTTAGCTACCCTCTCAGATCCTGAAGGAGGGAGGAGGTTTAATTTATAGGAAGAGAGGCCTAGGAAAGCAGGTGGCAGCCCTCGGAACTTAGAAACACCAGCCCAGCTCTATTAATCATGGTTTTTATTTTCTATATTTTATGATACTTTGACATTGTGGGGGCCTTGCAGACCCTGGAGGGCTGCCCCTCCCAGGATTGGCTAGTTTCTAGAGATGGAAACAACTTGTCATGAGCATGCCTTTATATGCAAATCAACCAATCCAGAGCCCATACTCCAACCACCTCTTTTATCAAACTCTCACACACCAAGCCAATATTCCCCCTGCCCTAAATCACTCCAGAGCCAGGTACTAGATAGCTAGGAACCACTACTATAGCCCAGAACCTGAAGAAATTATTCAAACTACCCAATCCTAAACTGTTTAACGTGCCCTGCTTTGCCTTTCCTGAAGAGATCACAGTAAAGCTTGTGCCCATGCTTTCTCCTCTTCCTTCTGCCTCCTGACCCACCCTGGTGCTTCCCTATGCAGCCCTGGGTGGAATGTTGTACCTCCTGTTTCCAGACATCTATGAGTATAAATTTCCTCCTGCATGAAAATCATTTCTGTCTGCATGTCTTACCACACCTAATTTTTTTAATATAAATTTATTTATTTATTTTTGGCTGCGTTGGGTCTTCGTTGCTGCGCACAGGTTTTCTCTAGTTGCGGTGAGCAGGGGCTACCCTTCATTGCGGTGCGCAGGCTTCTCATTGTGGTGTCTTCTCTTGTTGCAGAGCATGGGCTATAGGTGCACGGGCTCAGTAGTTGTGGGTCATGGGCTCTAGAGCACAGGCTCAGTAGTTGCGGCACATGGGCTTAGCTGTTCTGTGGCATGTGGGATCTTCCTGGACCAGGGCTTGAACCCGTGTCCCCTGCATTGGCAGGCGGATTCTTAACCACTGTGCCACCAGGGAAGCCCTCCATACCTGATTAAAAACAATCCCAAGTACATTTCTCAACACACCAGCCTAACAGCACCTCTCCTCAGAGACCTGACTTTCAGCTCCAGGGGGCTTCTCCTCTTAGTTTCTAAGTCTTAATAATTTCAACTTCTTTCCTTTGTTTCCCTAGTCCTAAGGTGGTGGTAGCTTCCTGCTACCTCCATGACACTGAGTGCTTCTTTTACCTTTTCAATAAAGACTCATTATATCGTCTTCATATTACTTTTTCTCTGTCAAAATAACTATTGTGTTTTCTGCCTCTTGACTAGACCCTGATGAATACACAATTTTATGGTTAATGCTGGCACTTGGGTTTGCATCAGAGCTTAATAATTTATCAATAGCTCATGAGATATTGCCAAGGTAGAAGGGGTGGTGTGTGGAATACACTCAGCCAGTAAAAATTCTGGGAAATCAAAGAGATTCAGATCAATTTACAATGTGTCATTCTCGAGAAAATAATGCTAAATTCCTCATACCTGCCAATTCCTCATCTTATGCAGAAATGCTATTCTACATCTTCACATTTTATTAGATCAATACTGGAGACATATCCAAGTATTTGTTGTCAATAAAGGTCATGATACATTTCTAATCTTATGAAAATCAAGAAGATTTCAGAAACTTATGTCATTGTCAATTTGGGCCATTATAACAAAGTACCATAAGCTGGGTGGCTTATCAACAAACATTTATCTCTCATAGTTCTGTAGGCTGGGAGTCTGAGATCAGTGCCAGTATGGTCGGGTTCTGGTGAGAACCCTCTTCTGGGTTGCAGACAGCTGGTTTCTCCTTGTATCCTCATATGAAGGAAAGAGAGTAAGCTAGCTGTTAGCCTCTTCTTATAATCCCATTATGAGGGCTCTACCCTCTGACCTAATTACCTCTCAAAGGCCCCACCTCGTAATACCATCACATTGGGAGTTAGGATTTAACATACGAATTTGGGGGAGACATAAACATTCAGTCCACAACAACATATATAATAGAGAACAAGATCTTGCCCTTTGAGAGGACATCCTTATCTTCTAGTATGCAAGAATGACTCAGGCATGCCAGCTATTACTGTGATGGTGGGTAGTGAGAAGTACTCTGGTAGATGGCAAAGTACCTGGGTTCTAATCCAGCTATACTACTTCATACTAACTTGGTGACCTTGGGAAAAGCATTAACTTCTCTGAGCCTCAGTTTCCTTATCTGTCAAATGGGATTATTAATACTACTTATTCCATGTATCTTACAGGCTTACTCAATTCACTAAGTATTTATAGGTCATCTATAGGTAGGTATTCCAAGATATACAAAGAGAAGTAAAACATGGTCCCTGGCTTCAAGGAATTTATACTCCAGTATTTTTCTATGCATTCAACAGTAATGGAGCACCTCCTTCCAGGCACTGTGCCAGGAGTTAAGAATACAGAGATGTCTAAAAATATGGCTCTCTCATTCAAGGGGCTCACAATCTGATAGAGTTAAAACAAGGCCACAGATAACTAGAACAAGTGGTAGAATATGCAATTAAATTGGAAAGAAGTCAGCGTGGCAGTTAATGAAACACAAGGCATACACGTAGTTGAGAGAGTCAGAAGAGGCTTTGTGGGTCTAGTGCTATTTGAACTGACAGTGAACAAAAACCTGAAAGAAGGAAAGATGCAGGGAATGACCAGAAGAGCGAGCCTAGTTAGCTGCCAATAAGAGCCTGGAGTGGAGTGGAATCAGTAGAAATCACACAGAAGAAATGAGTATAAGTGATACGAGATGAACAACGCTTGGAAATTCAGTGGTGATAATTATAATAGTAACTGAGTTACTTGTAAGGATACAACAGTGGACAGGTGGGCACGGCCTCTGTTTTCAATGAGCTTTAGATTAGCTGGGAGTAGGAAAAAATTTTTTTAATTTCCCTAATATGGTCTCTGTTTTTAAATATAGTATAGAAACAGGATATTGGAGGTTTGATAAGATCAAAAGTTCAGGAGACAATTGTCACTGAAGAGATGGTTTGTTAAATTCACAGATCCCAAGAGGAGGGGGCATGCCATGCCACACCACAGGGGACCACAAGGGGAGCACCAGGGTCTGTCAGGAGGCAGAGGGAGAGGGGGAAATCATGGGCAAGTGTCTTTATTGTGGTTTCCACCAGAAGGAAAGGGAAGGAAAAAGCAAGGTACGGTAAGCAGGCTTAGGATTGGCTAGCTTGATTAAGTTCAGCAGGCTCTGGGGCTAGGGGCTGTCCCTGTTTGTCTGCTACATGGCTCTGCGGTGATTATGACAAGTGGCCCAGAGTATGAGAACCTGATAAAGAAGGTGATGTGGTGTGACCCTTCCAGGGTCAGCAAGCCCGCAGATGTTAAACCAACAGAGTACAGAAAATAAAACACACGGTTAATATTGATACAATCTCCTTAAAAGTATGGGAGGGGGCTTCCCTGGTGGCGCGGTGGTTGCGAGTCCGCCTGCCCATGCAGGGGACATGGGTTCGTGCTGCGGTCTGGGAAGATCCCACATGCTGCGGAGTGGCTGGGCCCGTGAGCCATGGCCGCTGAGCCTGCACGTCCGGAGCCTGTGCTCCGCAACGGGAGAGGCCGCGTACCGCAAAAAAAAAAAAGTATGGGAGGGAGTTTATTTAGTTTTGTGTCCCTAACACCCATCACGATCCTTTGTACATAATATGGAGAGACTCAGTAAAGGTTTGTTGAGTGACAGGTTAATACATCCTCTCTTTGACTCTTAAACTTTGCTGGAGTTGGACAACTCTCATATATGATTGTGTGTCATTTCAGTGGTGGTCACTCTCTCAGGGAGGCCCTCAGACTAAGGTAGGCATCCCTGAGGTGGACACTGCAACGCATGGCCCCAATCCCCCTTCAGTGAAGGAGAGCTGACAGCAGACAGCCTTCTGAGTCTGCCTTTGGGAGATTGTGAACAAAAATTAGATAAGTGATCCTTTTAAAAATTAAAGATACTATTAAAACAAAAAATGAAAAATGAATAAGACTGGTTACTTCTTTTATGGCAAAACTACTTTGTATCATAATTAGTGTTCTTTCAATTTCAAGAGACAGAAATCTAACTCAAACTTGCTTAAGAAAAAAAATGGAGGGGGAAAGGCAGGGAGAGGGATAATTGGGAGATTGGGATTGACATATACACACTAGTATATATAAAATAGATAATAAGGACCTACTGTATAGCACAGGGAACTCTATTCAATACTCTGTAATGACCTATATGGAAAAAAAGATCTAAAAAAGAGCGGATATATATATATGTATAACTGATTCACTTTGCTGTACAGCAGAAACTAACACAACATTGTAAATCAACTATACTCCAATAAAATGTTTTTTTAAATAGAATTTACTGATAATATGACTGGAAAACTGTCTTCAGGCATGGCTGGGTCTAAGGGGTCAAATGATGTCATCAGAATTCTCTCCATCTTCATTTGTCTCTCACATCTATTTATCTCTTTTCATGACCTCATCTTTTTTTTTTTTTTAACTCCAAATAGCTTCTCTGTGTTTGGGGACAATGGCCTCAAGCAGCTCCAGCTTACTTTATACTTATAGCTCTCGATTCTGTAAGGAGAGAAGCCATCTCTTTTCCCCCAGATTCCCTATGTAAAATTTCAGAGAGGAAACTGATGGACGTTTACATCAGTCAGTATCCAGTCTGGAGATAAAAACCACATTGGATATTGGATCAGGGAACAGGTACAAAACAGCAGTTATTTACTTTAGATTAAGGATGACTGAACAATAAAAGACTAAGGACCAAAGGAGACCCCTCTCCACCCAGGATGAGATTCAGGCCTCTTTGAAGAGGGCAGAACTAACACAAGGGCCAGAAGCTTGCTGCTGGCCAAGAAACTTGCCACAGGGCACCAGCCAGGGCCAAGCTATAGAAGCAGCTTGCCCTTGAGAGAGGGTGTGGACAGGCTGCAGCTGATCTGTACAAGAGTCAACTGTTGCCAGAGGGGATAGGTGGCTGCTGTTGAGGAGAGCATGGCCTGAGGGCACAGCTAGAATTCTCCTGTGTACTTGCTAGGCTCCCATCCTAAATAGTAGTGATGATGGAGGACCAGAAGCCGGAAGGGAAGTATCTTCCTCCTGCTATTGCCGTGCAGGGTCATTCTATTGTCTTCTATTGATGAAGTTTAGTATTCCATTAGCAGGTAAAGGGCCCAGCTTTAAGATCAAAAAGCAAGGCAAAGAAGGGTGGATTTGGAGAGACAATAGGTTAGACACCATCCTACTTAGATCACCACACAGTCCTGAACCAACCAGGTTCAGGTCATAGATTCCCCTGTGAACAGCAGGCCAGGGTCATGTGCTCATACCTGTGCTGTGACCAACCAAGTGGTAGGAGGAGCAGCCCCACCACTACGCATGGAGTGGCTTCTCCATAGAACAGATGGATTCTTCAACCAGAAGAAAGGAGAGTGCTAGGCAAATGAAAACAATAGCTATCCTTTGTATGTTGTATATTGACCTTAAAACATCTGGTTTTATTTGGATTTGTTCATATAGGAAAGGAAAAATTAAAGCCTTCCTTTAAGAATGATAACTGCATTTTAATTCATTCAAGAGATGTTTATTAAGCACCTACTATAAGAGGAGCTCATCCTCACTAGTCCTGGACCGCTGGTATCTTTGTGGACACAGGTTGAATTAAAAGGTCTAAAAATGAAAAGGCAGTTGGAAAAAAGGCTGAGACAAGAAAATGGTACCTTTATTTACAGATTAAATGTCCTAAGAGATGTATCTACACTTTTGTAGCAAAGTTTTAAAATACTACTCATGGTCAAATGAGAACAAGGCAGTATGACCGCATGGTTGAGAGCACAGATTGTAGAGCAGGATGCAGGAACTCAAATCCAGTCTCACTACAATGTGACATGGGGCAGGGAAGTGGTAACTTGTATGAAAGTTTTCTCACATACAAAATTTGAATAACAATAATACCTACCTCCTAGGATTGGTGGGAAGATTAAAAAGCTAACATCTGTAAAGCTCTTAGAATAGCTCTTGTCACATAGTAAGTAAGTACTATATGACCATAAGCACTTATTATGAATTTGCCATTATTAGCTGGATATCAAGTAATGCGACTTTCTCTCCATTAACTAATTTGAAATGCTTTTATCTTCAAAATAAGAAAAGAAAAATTTTTTTTGTTTAGAAGTATCTAACTGCTATGTATATTTTAGAACCCACAGAAGAGGCCATTCGGTTTTTTTTTGCGGTACGTGGGCTTCTCACTGCTGTGGCCTCTCCCGTTGCGGAGCACAGGCTCTGGACGCGCAGGCTCAGCGGCCATGGCTCACGGACCCAGCCGCTCCGCGGCATGTGGGATCTTCCCGGACCGGGGCACGAACCCACGTCCCCTGCATTGTCAGGCAGACTCTCAACCACTGCGCCACGAGGGAAGCCCCAAAAGAGGCCATTCTATAAAAATAATTTTATTCTTTTCACTACCTTCTGTCTCTTTATGAACTTAAATCATGTATCCCATGGAACCAAGTAAAAGCAAACAAAAACTGGTTCTTCGTGTTATTCTACAGCATATGGAAGAAAATACAAACCTTTCCTTTATCGTCTCTCTTCAAATGTTTATAAAATTGTATGAAAAGAAAAACTCTTCCCTGAAAATGGATTTGTGTATATATCTTGTCAAAAGAACATTTTTTCACAGAGTACTTTTAGAACTTCTTTTTTTGTTTTTAAAAGGAAACTGCCTCTGAGTATTCCGAGCGAGAAATGTACTCCTTCTCTGGCTGAGGCAGAGAAACCCTTTCCTAATGAGGACTCTGGCACTGACTGTGAACAACTGAAGCCTTCCAACAGTGACACATTCTGCAACATTAGTGATAAGCTGAAGTCTCAGATACTGAGTCTCTCAGCAAGGCCTCGTCGGTGAATGTTAAGATGTCGGGGAAGAATGGGCATGAAAAGAAGGAACTGCATTCCTTCTCCTCAGGGATAGGGCTGTGCTCTCTAACTCTTAACAACAGTCAGAGTTATGGGACTATATGGAGTATCCATACCTGGAAGAAAACAAATAGAAACAAAAGAAAACACCTTACAAAGTACGTCCATTTGGAATCTATTCTAAATCATCAAAGTGTGTACACACACACACACACACACACACACACACACACTCATGCTTAGTCTGTTTGGGCGGCCGTAACAATACTATAGACTGAGTGGCTTAAACAACAGAATTTATTTCTCATTGTTCTGGAGGCTGGGAAGTTTAAGTTCAAGGTGCCAACAGATTCAGTTTCTGGTGAGGGCCTGCTTCCTGCTTCTTTTCCCTGTGTCCTCCTTACGGAAGGGGCAAGGGAGCTCTCTGGGGTCTCTTTTACAAGGACACTAATCCCATTCATGAGGGCTCCACTCTCATGACCTAATCACCTCCCAAAGGCCTCACCTCCTAATACCATCACACTAGGGGTTAGGGTTTCAACATATGAATTTGAGGGGGCATAAATATTCAGCCCATTGCACACACTCACACACACACACACACACACACACACACACACACACACACACAAAGTCCCTAAACTAGAATTACCAAGGAATACCTTGATTAAAGAACAAATATTTGCTGGATTAAGTAAAATATGGTATGGTACAGTAATAGAATTTTTTGTGTATAAAGAAGGTTAAATGTTTTGATACCAACACGATCCTGATTCCTGCAATAAAAGTTTAACAAATACAACATAGAACTGGCGTTTTTCAATCTGGTATAGAATCACACATAAAAAGGTATCAAGTTCACGATCTATGAATGAAGATTTACAAAACATTTTACTACTGAAGATATTCTTACCAAAGGTAGAAGCTATAAATGTGGGACACAGGTGCATCATCTTCCTCGTCAAGCTTTGAGGGGGGCTACCACGCTTCCACAGAATACTCTGTTTCCTAAGAGGAAAAATGGGGACAATCATATCTATCTCTTAGCTTTGTTGGAAGATTAAACCACATGTATTGCAAAGGCCAGCACACAGAGTCTGGCAATGATTTCTGCTGACAAATAGGATTTTCCCTCCTCTCCTGGAGGCCACTCCAGGACTTACTCACATGAGGGTGGACACAACCAAAACATTTTGCTGAAGCAAAAGGGATGTGGGATGTGAGTCTGAAAGAAGACACAGAGTTGGGGCCCAGCCTGTATTTATAGTGTTTACCACTACTTCCTCAGGCACTCTAAGAACAGAACTTTGGTCAACATACTCCCAACTAGTCCAAATGTGTAATTCCTGAAGATCAATGAGCTGCCTTAGCCTTGAGCTCTGTGGAGACCTACCCTCCTTTAATTTGTGAATGTGCAAAAGGGAGAATCATTACCATTTGAACACTGTGATCCTGTTACTTATGGACAGGTAGGACACTTGCTCCCTGATTTCTTCAGCAAATAAATCATTCTGTGGTTGCAAGAGAATGTAAAATTTTTAAAGACTGTGTTGGAAAGTGATTAAAGCAAGATTCCAAAACTGAAAATTAAAAGAAAAAGAGTTCCTTGGTCTCTGAAAAAGAATAGTAAGAATAAAATAGACCTGGACTGTTTATAGACTTAGAAATTATAGTCTACTCTTATAGTTGTGGGTCTTTTAGAATCCAGGCTTCCGTTCCTCAGTTAACACAACAGTTCATTAATCTATGAGTCTTATATGCAAGGAAATTCTTCTGAGTAATTGGCCTCCCTGTACACCAGCTGGGCTATATCGACATACACATGAGCTTCATTACTTTACCCAGGATTGTGGACTATCAGGGCCTCATTAGTGAATCAATGGATTTTTAAAAATTCTTTCCCGGTTGGAAATATATTTAGGGAATGTTGGAGTTTTAAAAATAAATGTTTCCAGAAATATGCCATTTTGTTATGGTTTTCCCCTCATCTCATTGACAATTCTATAGCATTTCAGAAAATAAATTTAGAGACTAGAATAATCTTTGGCTATGAGAAAAGAATGTTTTAATATCTCTATTAAGTATCTTAATGAACACCTTTGGGAGGGTCTATTTGTTTTTTTTTTCTATTATCTCTTCTGTTGATGTTTCCAAAGGGTTAGTACTGTACTCCTCTTAAATGACAAAGAAATTAGGGTCTCTAAAGATCTTCCTTATTTCCACTTTTAATGAATTGTTATTTGCATTTCTTTTAAGGTTGACTCTTTTGATTCTTCATAATGTAGATAATGCTTTGATAGATCGTTCTTATAGATTTAAAACCTTAAAAAAGACATTTATTATCATTTTAACAGGATTTTCCCCTGTCAACCAAATTGATACTTTAAGAATATTCAAACCAGCTGGCGAATCATTTCCAAACACACTTAGTTGATAGCAAACATTTCATTTTGGAACTGAAAGCTCACTATGTCGGTTCCTGAGCCTCTAATTTCAATGTTACTTGAGACCACACTGGAATACACAGCCACTCTCTTTTTATTTTTTATTAGTTATCTATTTTATACATATTAGTATATATATGTCAATCCCAATCTCCCAATTCATCACACCACCACCACCCACCCCGCTTTCCCTGCTTGGCGTCCATATGTTTGTTCTCTAGATCTGTGTCTCTATTTCTGCCTTGCAAACCGGTTCATCTGTACCATTTTTCTAGATTCCACATATATATGTTAATATACGATATTTGTTTTTCTCTTTCTGACTTACTTCACTCTGTATGACAGTCTCTAGATCCATCCACGTCTCTACAAATGACCCATTTTCGTTCCTTTCTATGGCTAATATCCCACTGTATATATGTACCACATCTTCTTTATCCATTCATCTGTCGATGGGCGTTTAGGTTGCTTCCATGACCTGACTATTGTAAATAGTGCTGCAATGAACATTGGGGTGCACATGTGTTTTTGAATTATGGTTTTCTCTGGGTATATGCCCAGTAGTGGGATTGCTGGGTTATATGATAATTCTATTTTTAGTTTTTTAAGGAACCTCCATACTGTTCTCCATAGTGGCTGTATCAATTTACATTCTCACCAGCAGTGCAAGAGGGTTCCCTTTTCTCCACACCCTCTCCAGCATTTGTTGTTCGTAGATTTTCTGATGAAGCCCATTCTGACCGGTGTGAGGTGATACCTCATTGTAGTTTTGATTTGCATTTCTCTAATAATTAGTGATCTTGAGCAGCTTTTCATGTGCTTCTTGGCAATCTGTATGTCTTCTTTGGAAAAACATCTATTTAGGTCTTCTGCTCATTTTTGGATTGGGTTGTTTGTTTTTTTAATATTGAGCTGCATGAGCTGTTTATATATTTTGGAGATTAATCCTTTGTCTGTTGATTGGTTTGCAAATATTTTCTCCCATTCTGAGGGTTGTCTTTTCGTCTTGTTTGTAGTTTCCTTTGCTGTGCAAAAGCTTTGAAGTTTCATTAGGTCCCATTTGTTTATTTTTGTTTTTATTTCCATTACTCTAAGAGGTGGATCAAAAAAGATCTTGCTGTGATTTATGTCAAAGAGTGTTCTTCCTATGTTTCCTCTAAGAGTTTTGTAGTGTCCGGTCTTACGTTTAGGTCTTTAACCCATTTTGAGTTTATTTTTGTGTATGGTGTTAGGGAGTGTTATAATTTCATTCTTTTACATGTAGCTGTCCAGTTTTCCCAGCACCACTTACTGAAGAGACTGTCTTTTCTCCATTGTATATCCTTGCCTCCTTTGTCATAGATTAGTTGACCATAGGTGCATGGGTTTATCTCGGCACAGCCACTCTTTTCTTAAGAACGTCCAGAGAAAGTTTTAGCATTTATTTCCTTCAGAAGTGTATTTGAGTCTCACAGCTAAAGTCCATGTGTTCATGGCATCAGGAGCAAATGCATATTGATACAGGATAAGTGATTGGTAAGACTAATGTTGGAGCCCAAGACAGGCTGCCCCAAAATGTGCCTCAATGACATATTGATTATTTTGAATTAAAGTTACTTGAGAAACAGCCAGTGGAAAAAAATGGTGTTAAAAAACCAACTCTGACCCCTTTCTTTCCCCCTGAAAGCAGGAAATAAATTTCCCATGTGAAGTTATTTTCCCTATACCAAGAGGATAGAAAGCATCCTTATCACTGTTAGGGAATTCAAGGTTAAGAAAGCTGTATAGAAAAACCCTATTACTTCTCCATTAGTCTGCTACCCCAAGCACAATCCTCTTTGTTTTGTTAAATCTTCACAAATAATTGTTTATCTAAAAATGATATGTATACAGCCTGCTTTGGCCACTTCAGGAGTCCCATTTCTATGAGACCTCCGTGTGTACGAATTAAATAGTTTTTTTTCTCCTGTTAATCTGTCTTGCATCAATTTAATTATTAGACCAGCCAGAAGAATTCAAGAGGGGTAAAGGGAAATTTCCCCCCTCCCCAGCACTAACAGCTGTCTGCTCCAGCTGTGATGATATTTCACTGCAAAATCAACTTTGCAAAAAAAATTTGTCATTAGAAGACTATTTGATTCTTATTTGTTCTTTTAGTAAATTGTTACAAATAAATTGAGTGAATAAATGAATGCAAGAATGCCTATGATGTGCTAGGTACTGTGTATCACATACCCTGGTTGTATAGCAAGTGGGAAAAACATGGGTTCCCGCCCTCATGAAACTTACAGTCTAGGAGGGGAGAAAAACATAAAACAAAGAATCACATAAATAAATATCTAATCAAATATTTATGACAGTATTGCTGATGAGTTGTTCCAGTCTTTTTTTCCTTCATAGGAAAATAATTTTTTAAGTGAAAGCTGAAAATAATTCTCTGAAAACCTACCTCCTGTGATGTAAACCCATTTACTCATTCTCTGGATGAAAGTGGAAAGTAGTTGTGTCATATTGACTCCACCTTCCTCCTTTCACATCCAATTAGGTGCCACAGCTTATTGATTTTGTCATCCAAATATATCTTATATTCATTCCTTCTTCTCCATTTTCCATACCCAAAAGCAGAGTACCAGTTCTCTGGTCCTCTTACCCAAATTATTTTAATAGATTCCCAGAATCACAAACAGAATAGGAGATATTAAAGTAGGAAAAGAGCCTAGAGATCATTCTTCAGATAAGGAAACAGGCTCAGAAAGGCAAATGTCTCACCCAGGACCCCACGATTCAGCCTAGTCACACATGCCATTAATATTTCTTAGGGGAGCCACGGACGACATTTTTGGCTGCCTGCTTGCAGTCATTCCCAGCCCTTCTTCCTTGTTAGAAAATCTGTCTTCCCGTGATAGAAACCAAAAATGACAAATTCTGGCTTTCCTAGGGATGGCCATGTGACCCAGTCATGGCCACCAAGATGTAAAAGAAAGCCTGTTGGCTGGTTTCTGAGAAAGAGTTTGCTTCTGACAAAAAGAGAAGTCAAGGACAGCAACCACCACTCCTCTTTCTTCCTGTCTTTGGAGCTGAACAACAGTGGCCTAAGGATAAAAAGCCAGCCTCTGAGGATGGAAGATCAGAAAATGGCAAGCACTTGGGACCCTCACCTATGAGTCCTGAGCTAAATTTGGGACTGCCTACTTGCAGACCTCTTATTATGAGAGATCGTTTAACGTCTTTCTTATTTACAACTTGATGTCATGTATTCTGTTACTTGCAGCTGAGTATACCTTGGATGGACTCCTGCTTTGTTTATTTATTTTCCATCTACCCCACTAAGCTCCAGAAGAGCAAGGAATGGACCTATTTTCTTCATTGCCATATTCCCAGTCCTAGAGCAGAGCCTGGCACAAAAATCAGCCCTTGAAAAATATTTGTCAAATGAATGAATGCCCCCAAATCTTCATTGGTTCTCTACTTCCATAGAATAAAATCCAAAGGATTATTCTGGCATTCAAGGCCCTTCATGAGCCGGTCCCACTCAATTTACCTTTCCACCCTTATATTTTACTTCCACAAATTATATAATTTAAGCAAACCGGACTGCTTCCTGTCCTCCCAAGCACCCCCTGCGGCTTACTGATCAGAGCTTTCGTTCCAACATTCCTTCCACAGAATATGCATCTCCCCCTCCTCCACTTGGATACTTCCCTCTCACCCTTCAAGTTCCAGATCTTCCCCTACAGCACTGTCTCTGACACTCTCCAGGTACAAATAACTTTTCTATATTTCCTTTCTCTTGTGCCATTTATCACTTTTAAACATTTATGATAATTATTTGGTGTACTTATCTCTATTAGATTATAAGCTTCTTGAGGATAGGAAATCCACCCTCCCAAGAAACAGATACCATGCTTTGCTCCAGTAGGTACCTAGTAAATTTCTCTTTGTGAGTAAAGAAATGAAGAATATTAAAGTAAGCCCATTTAAAAAATAATTTGGACGCAGGAATGGATGCTGACTCTCTTGAAAACAAAGGTCTGAATGAATTGCAGGAGGGGAAAGTAAGGAGGGAAAGAGACTTGTTGGAAGTGTCAGGAGAAAGCACGGGTGCTTTTTCTCTTGCCGATGACAGCAAAGTTCTTAATGGAAGATGATCCCAATCGATAGAGCCAGACAGCTGATTTATGTAACGGAATCAAGCTGAAGTAGTGGTCTTCTTCTGCAGAGTGATGTGAAAGTGGAAAAGGTTACTAGACTAGGGAGACCAGGGGACTCCACAAGTGTATCTGCTGGTGTTCATAAATATGTTGCCCATCCCCAAACCACAGGAGAGCTCCAGAGAGCAGCCTCCTTGAGCCTGGATGCTGGAGAGTGACAGTGGGGCTGATGCCGCTGCTGTATTTTGGCTGCCGTCGCTGCTGCCACTGGGCAGATACTGCATTGAGGGGTCTGACCGCGCTGAGTGCTCTCAGGAGCCTGGGTCTGGCTAGGAATGAGAAGTTGAAAGTGAGGGTTGGGAGGTGGGAAGGACTCACATAGGAGCTGCAAACCAAAACAAGAAATCTAGGGAGCAGAAGGAGAGAAAGAGTGAGCTGGAGCCAGAACCTCAGGCCAAGTGGAACTGGAGGAAATGTCATCATTGGTAAAGGAGGACTTGGAGAAGAAACTGTTTAAGCCACTCTCGCAGAATCTGTACGAGTTTATTGAAATAGAGTTCTCGGTCCAGGACAGGTATTACCTCTGTGTGTCAGGTAATCTGTTCTTTCTGTTATCATTTCAAAACGTAAATAACCCCAAGATGCTTGGGTGATAGAAGGACATTTTTGGGTGTTTATTTTCCTATGCAATAACAGCAGATGTATCTTCTTGTGATAGAACTTAACTATGCGAAGATTAAGAATGTGGATTCTACAGAATTTTTTTAAGTGCTAAAATGGAAGACAAAAAAATATTGTATTAAGAATATTTTGGTTAATTGTTCAGAAATGAAACTGGGTATGTGCTTTTGCTGATTTATTTAGTCTCCAGTCTTTTATTTAATTCACTTGCATGGCATGCAGTTTTCTTGTGTAAGAGCTTGTTTTAAAAAATTCAACAGAGAGCTCTCTATATATTTTTAAACATATTGGAGAATTGAGTTATACAGCTCTATTTCCAACCAATCTGGACAACTAGGGTTCTCTCTTTTCATGCTAGGAAAGAAAAAGAAAAAAAGACCTTAGATTTTCTTCTGAGGCTTATTAAGACTTCCTGGTGGCTTATTTTGAAAAGAGAAATGATCTTTTAAAAATTCTTTCTCACAGTATGCTCACAGAAACACTATTTTAATGATAGAAATTAGCTCATGAAGATGGAACTTTAAGGAAATGTTCTCTAAACTAATTAAAATATTTTCCCTCATATTTTAAAAATTCATGAAAATTGTCCAAAGGTAGGAATAAGCTTTTGCACTTAATTATGATTTACCTAACCAGTAATTTTTGTGCTGAATTTAGACAGAAATTCTTGTGCCATTATTGAATTTAATATAAGCATTTCCTTTTCCCAATCCATGCTTTTTAATAGTTTTCAGGGGCTTTGGAGGAAAGAGCTTAGAAACTCTAAGTTTTCATTGTAGACTTTGCTTTTTAAGGCACACAGTTCAGCATTTTCGGAAAATTTGTTATAATTCCTTTCCTGATAATTTGCATAGAAGAACTTTCAAAAGTTGGCAAGAGGGGCTACTATAAGGGAAGTAGAACATCTTTAGAGAAAGTGCTAAGAACTCTTTAAAATTCTGTAATTCCTAATAAGTATACAAATATTTACTTAATAATAAGAATACTAACATTTATCTAATACGTTACCTAGCATATTTTGCCAAATAAATAAAAAGTGTAAGGCTTAGCATATCAGCAAGGTACAAAACTTAAAATCAGTCCAGGAAAAAGAAAGAAATCAAATGGAAAAAGTTCAAATGAAACAATTTTAGACACTGTATTATATTCAAACGATCAGAACACTATATCTCAAAGTATCTTGACTTAATATATTAGAGAATATGCTTATTCCAACATTAAAATTTAATAATTTTATACCTATTATAATCCTACTTTATAAAGCTAATTACTCATCACGTAACATTAGTGTATATGTGTTTTTTAAGAAACTTATAAAAAATAGATCAATAATGCATATTTATTTACCAGGCATTATTTACATCTAATTTACCACATGTATCTTAATGCCTGCCTCCAACTATATAATTAACTCGTTCTATCTGGCATGGAAAAAAAAAACACCCCTAGAATTAAATTTTTGTAAATGGATGTAATTTTTTCCCCAATATCCTCAAGTTCTGAGAAAGACACTGTGAGCTGGGGTCACCTGCTGTCTGTTTTCATAAATGACATGAATCCTTTTAACCAGGATTGGAACAACAAGGGGTTGGCATTGTTAACATGTGTGAAGGCAACCTCTTTAGGGTTCAATGTTTTCACCTGGACAATGGCCACATAAAGTAGGTGATCACTTTCATTAGTAAAATTCAATGATTCTGTCATGTTAGAAGCAAAGGAAAAACAAGGTTCTCTTAGATGTGAGAAAGAGAAGACAATATTGTGATATTCCAGGTAAAAGTTAACATTATAAGTCATGTTCATTCACGAACTTTATGACTCTTCTACATATCATATCCATCAACTTGAGAGCACTTTCCCCAAATGTGGCATCTCTTTATGACCATTTCAAATGCAATTAGACAGAACAGTAATTTAAAATAAAGTCAAGGTGATGCTTGCTAGTCCTAAATCTTTGACTATGCTTTACTCAGAAAATCTCCATTGATAGGAATCAAGCAGGCCATATCTCAACTGTTGAGGCAGGTAACTCCAGGTTTTGAATGTTGGCCACCTTCTGGGAGTAGGGAGACATATAGTTATGATTTCCTCTTTATATCCTACAATCCAGCAGTTCTAAATTTGTGAGAATCAAGTCTAGAGTAGTTAAATCCCATCATGCATTTCTCAAATTAAAGAAGATATGTTTAAATAAATTAAACTTTCTATTTATCCAATCAGAGTCTGGCTTTTGCAGGGGTCTCACAACCAGATGATTGTGATTTACTGTTGCCTTGATAACTTACTTGGTCAATGTCAAAAAGCAGATGTCTTAAATCCTGTCTCCCTCTCTGAAGTTTGCTAGGATTTACATTGGGGATTTCCTGGCACCTCTGTCTCCTCCCACATCAGGGTTTACATGGTCATTTCCCCTTGAAATTAGCTTCCCCTAGCCTAGACCATCATTATCCCTGGCTGTTAAAAGCAGCAACTTCTTAGGAAGGAGGGAGGAGCTCTATAAAGTACAGAAAAAGAAACGGACAAGTCAGTTGTGCAGTGATGAGAATGCAAATGAGTTAAAGAAATTCTGAAGGACTTGAAATCGCATGTAAAGTGATTATGGCTGATTGGATGGGAAGTAGCAGGGCATGGTGGAATGGACCTTGGAAGGCTAGGAGTCCGACACAGCTGGTGTGAAACATGACTCTGCTTTGCCCACCTGCCAGCTGTGATATATGGGGCAACGCTATGGCCTCGGTGTTGACCTCTCTGAACCAGAAATAATAACATTTACATCTACATATAGTATGCTCCTCTTAAATCCTAACTAGGGGGAAAAAATGATAAATTCTACTTCAAATAGGGCTAGAATTTTATTCCAAATTGGAAGGTGGGGTTATATTGTTAAAATTACAGAAAAGAATGTATCTATTGTGAAAACATGCTGAAGTATTTATGTATAAATAGTATATGCTGTAAATAAATATTTATAATAAAAATAAAATATACAGTAAACATATGGAAGTATTTATATTTTATAAATTAAAATTGTATACATATTCAGATACAGATTTAAGTATTCACATATATTTAGAAAAACATTCTCCACTCACAGGTAATTCATTTGAAAATAAATGGCATTTGCTAGAATTATGAAGATGGTATGCATAAATTCTCCATACCTATTACATGTTGATGCCAAAAAAGAACTTCTTCTCTGTGAACCAGAGAATTGAATAATTTTGTGAAATCATTTATACTGTTCACAAAAAGAGTGTTAAATAAGTTAACAAGAAAAGGAAACAAAATACTAGAGACTGGGTGGCTTATAAACAACAAACATTTAGTTCTCACAGTTCTGGAGTCTGGGAAGTCCAAGAACATGGTGCCTGCAGATTCGGTGTCTGGTGGGGATCTGCGTCCTCATAGACCACCTTTTTCTCCCTCTAACCTTGCAGGGTGGAAAGGGCAAGGGAGCTCTCTGGGGTCTTTTTAGAGGGACACTAATCCCATTCATGAGGGCTCTACCCTCATGACCTAATCACCTCTGAAAGACCCCACTTCCTACTACCATAACCTTGGGGGTTAGGATTTCAACATAGGAATTGAGGGGAAGGAGGGACAAACATTAAACCTAGAGTACCCAGTATTGCCCCAAAATCGATTTGATTAAAATATTTCTAGAAAAATTATTTGAAAGTTACTTTTTTGATGAAATCAGTAATAGCATTCTCAACAACCCCAAGACATCACCAATACACTGAAACATTTTCACTGAGGCTTCTTGTCTTTGATATCTCATGGTAGTTTTTCCCTATTACTTAACTTCAATGATGAAAACAATTATGTAACACTGGGATTGTAAAATGACAGTGGTTTATGTATTTAAAGTTTTTCTGTGCAGTTTACTCATGAGCTACTGTTTTTCCTGTTCTGCCAAATTATATTGGTTCACTTGGCCAATCTTCTTTCCACTTAGCCTCATGAATAATAGTGACTATTTCACCGTGATAATAGAGGCAGTTATTAACAACAATGTTTATTTTGAAATTAAAAGTGAAGATAAGTTGTTAGCGTGAAATTAAGATGGTTGTTCTGAAAATACTAACTAAAAGAGTGAAACTGGAGCAGGTTCATTCTGAAAGTCCCTGGGTCTATAGCTATCACTAAATCATAATTAGATAGCGGCACATCTGATGTTACGGAAACCAACTGTTAACATTTTGACTATATAAACACATTTCTGTTTTAAGACAATGTGATGTTTCCACTTTGCTGTTGCCTTAATGTGAATACGGCCATTTAATTTTAGCTAGCAGCAGAACTCAAGTATGGAACTTAGGGATTGGGTCCACTCCAGCCTGATCAGACTTGACTCTTGGCTAAAGACAGTTCTTGGAACCTCCTTGGCTACAGAGGATACGACTTTGCCAAATGGAGGAGGTTGTACCGTCTCTGTGCTGCATCATTGTATCAAAAGGTTAACTTTTAAAGCGTGCATTTTCTTAGTTTGTTATTAGTGGGACAGTGACCATTAATGTAAGAAAACTCGATGACTGGTAGATCCTAACTTCTTAACATCTCTTTCTTCATTCCCTCCCTCCCACCCATCCTTTACAGAACTGCCCGAGAAAACTTTCTAAAATGTAAAGCCCAGCCTGACCATTCACCTAAAGTCCTTCAGCGACAACACTCCTCACCCTCATCAATCTCCCCGAAAACAGAGCTTTCAGGATATTTAAACTCCTTAGCGTAGCATTCTAGACCATTCAGGAACCAGCTCCTGCCTACCCTGCTTCCTACCACCTATTCACCCCTACCCTTCATGCCAGCAATACTAAATGCCTGTAAGGACTCAAAAGATTCAAGTATTTTACGCTTTTGTACACATGCTGTTCCAGAACTCCCTTTACCCCTTTCTTCATTCTGCTAACTCCCATGGTCCTTTACAACTCAGATAACCTCCTTCAAGAAGCTCTCTCTGGGGCTTCCCTGGTGGTGCAGTGGTTGGGAGTCCGCCTGCCGATGCAGGTGACACGGGTTCATGCCCCGGTCCGGGAAGATCCCATATGCCGCGGAGCGGCTGCGCCCGTGAGCCATGGCCGCTGAGCCATGGCCACTGAGCCTGAGCGTCCGGAGCCTGTGCTCCGCAACGGGAGAGGCCACAACAGTGAGAGGCCCGCGTACCACAAAAAAAAAAAAGAAAAAAAAAAAAAAAGAAGCTCTCCCTGACCCCTAGTGGAATGAAGATATCCCTTCTCCATGTTCTTATAAGACCCTGTCCATGCCTCATCCACAGCACTTGATCGTGTGTTTTCTCTCTGAAACCCCACTCTCTGTAATCTCAGCAAGAGCAGGAATGGTACCATAGGGGAATGCACTTTTTCAATGCCTAGCCCAGGGCTTTGTACAAAAGGGGCACTCAAATACTTATCAAATTAATGAAACAAATCAGTGGGTCTACAGTCAATTAGCTGGTTATCATAGTGGATAAGGCAGTGAAATTTGCTTCAAATGATATTTTTATACAGTATCCAGTTATTTCTCCCCATCCTCTCCCACTTCCTAAGTCACCAGTGAGACAGCTAGCCAACAAGAACATTATTATTTGGTTCTGAGGTAGAGCCTTTGTCTGGACAGACAATTACCTCCTAGTGGAAGGAACTGCCTCCAAAATCTTGCCCTTAGTAAGTATGACAGAATTAACCATGCTTCCACTTCAACACACCAGCCTAATGGCTTCTTTTCTCTTTTCCTTTCCTCTTCCCAAAGCTAACATCTAGACCAGTGGAAGTGGACCTTTTTTAGGGTTGGAGAAGTATACACGGGCAGAAACCCACCAAATGTTGCACAGTTTCAGGAGACTCACAGTCTCTGAGCCAGTTTTCTTACCCAGGGTTAAGATCTTCTACACTAGGTCCCCTCCAGGACGTGCCCCTCAATCACTCCTTTTGTCCTCAAAATATGCAATCACTCCTCTTCCAGACTCTTGGAATATGTGATCTAAATCATAGCCTTTATTCTCTTATCTCTCTTTCTAAACCCTACCTAACATAAGAACTGGTGCATAGTACGCACTCAGTATAGTTAGTCCATGAAGGAGCCCTCTACAAGCTGTTTTCTGCCCTCCCCATTCTAGAGAAACTGCCCTCAGGGAAGAAATCAATGATCTTCCCCAAGTCAGATTCCGTGCCAGGACTGAACAAAATTACCCAACAAAGTAACTTCATGGGATTGTCTCCAGCTCTTGAAATTCTCTGTCCTCTTGATTTCCATAGCATTGTACTGTTGGGCTTGTCTCTTTTCTGCTGGCCCCTTCTTAGACCTCTCTGCTGGCACCTTTTTTTTCTCTACTCTGTTTCACCTCTTTCCTTTGCTCTTTTCCTTATAAACCTAGTTTTGGAAACCTGTCCCCACAGAAAAATCCCAAGTCTGTATCTTCATTCCTAAACTATAAACTTCCGTCATCTCCTTCTCTTCTGAGATAGTTTATGGAGCTCATCTGTACATCAAAGACTAAATTCACAATTCCGCCCAACCATGCTTATGTATTTGGTTTCCATCCAGTGTTGTGAATGCCTCATTTAAAATCTAACTTAGATTTACCACCTCTATTTCCATTGCCTACATCCTATGCCTAGATTCCAACAACAGCCTCATAAACAAAACAAAACAAAAAACGGAAACAATTACTATAAACCAGGCACTACTCTAAGTCATTTATATACTTTAATCTTTATACCCTATGGGTTTGTATCACTCTGATGTCCACTTTACAACATGAGAAAACTGAGGTTTAATCTCTCTAGAGATTAAATAATGAGATTACAGACCACACTGTAAGAAGTGGTGTCATGATTTGAATCCGGAATGTTTAATGCCAGAGCCCACTAAGACACACTGCCTCTTCTAGGGACCTCCGGTTCTTCTTCCTTTTCTTCTTCAGTGTATCCTGGGCATCACTGATTCCAGAAAAATACTCCTTCAACAGGGCACCACTGTATTAGTCTCCTGTGCAAGGAGGAAAGAGACTTACTGAATATGTATTACAGTATGAGCTTTCACTGAACTGACATAGTGCCCTCTTCTTAGATTTGTCAACCTGCTCAGACTCCCTTCTCTGGGAGACTGAGCTCAGCTCCATCATGAAGTCTAAGCTCAACTGTTGGCCTTAATTTCAGTATCACCTGCACTTACAGAGGATAACTACTCCCTTCACCAGTCCCAACTCTGGAGCCCTTACTGTCCAGGCCAGATTCCAATGCCTCCCATCAGAGGGGGGTTGAGACCCCATGAGTCCACAGTGGTTTCTGTCATTTTTCAAAACATTTTCACAACCTGGTTAACCTTGTTGTCCACCATATCCTAACACCAATCAATCTATACAATACACTGTCTCTAATCCTACCTGGTGAAGTTCAGGGTCTGTTGTCTACTCATTTTGTCATACTGTCCTTCACCTAGAAATGCCGTCAGTATCATCCTTGCCTTTACTAATTTTAAAGCTCTATCTCCAATTCTATTTCTTCCATAATTATTTCCTTTATTCAAATCCTCTCCCTTCTTAGAACTTCTGTTGAACATATAGTCTGTTCCATATTGCTTATCTATCCCTATGATTATATTGTAATATATTGTTTTAATCTTCTTAACTAGGAGGTCATGCCAAAGTGATGCTTTCCAGAACCAGAAGAGAGTCTTCCCCAAAGACAAATTCCAGTCTTATTCTTAGAAGACAGAACCAGCTTGTAACTCTCCAAGTGACATCATCCATCTTGAAAGTTTAAGATATTCAATTCCCACTGCCACCTCTTTATAATATACCTGTATACCTTCATATTATATATTTTATGTGACACGTGTGTTAGCCTTGTCTCTTCAACAAAACCATAAGTTTCCAGAGGGCAGGGACCATGTCTCATACTTTTACTCCCTGTGGCATTTGTAATAGTTCTATCAGGCAAATAGTGGATACCCAGTAAATACTCCCTTGGGAATTCATTGATAACTTTCAGTCCAGGAACTCTAACATCAAATGTTGATTCTTCTAATGTGTTCATATGAGACCAAACACTATGATTTTAAGACCAGGAAATTATTTCCCTCATGTTGTTCACATAAAATAAGCAATCATTTTCCCATACCTTTCAAAGTATAGTACTAAAGTTTTTTGTCTCAATGGCACATTTTGAATACTAGGATTTTGGATACACACTACGGAGGATTAAAAATCTCAAACGATACCAAATAGGTCAGTAGTTGCTGTTTTGCAAGCACTCTTACATCAAAAATCTCACAGCAACTTAAAAAAAAAGTGTGCACAAGTATTTGCATGGTCAGTCTTCAACAGTGGGTTGCTGTGTGAGCAGAACTGTTTACTTTCCTGTGCTCATTTTCTTATATTGTCATAAATTAAAATTCCAACTTGTTCTGGTAAACACTTTGGCACTGACTGTATGCTCACACTAAGCCTCCTATTTCCTGCCCTGAGTTGAACTCTATCCTCCACCACAAAGCTCAGAGCTGAAAGCACAGAGCTCGGTGTTCTATCTGACAGACACTACCGCGGCTGTACGTGACCACAATTGGAGCAAAAATAAAGTTAACACACTGAGGAAATTTGAGGGCATACTCATGAAGCTTCAGATACCTCAGGGTTCATAACTGGGGTGCAGATACAATGTACGTTCAAGCTTATTATAGGAAAAGGAGATTCATAAATATTGAAAAGTATGATGATGAATAATTTATTATCTTCTAAGAGTCTAGGTAAACGAAGTGTTTTTCTGTCCTACAGTGACCAAAAATGAAGAAGTAAAAATAATTATGGTGAAACACTACAGAATAGGCTTAGATGAAAAATATGAAGTAACCAAAAAGTGGTCTTTGAACGATCTGCGGATGATCGATGGAAAAGAAGCAGATACAGTAAGTGTTATGTTTTGTAAGGGAGATATGGGATCAATATGCTGGAGACCTCTATGGTTAATATCTTACTTCATATATTTTTGGCATGTACTGAGAGTTAAAATGACATATTATTCTTAAGTGGTACAGTTTACTCTACTGGGATGATCTACTGGTTTGTTTGTTCTGTTTTTATGAGTTTAAATTTGAATTTTTTCGATTAGATTTAAAGCATCTTTCCCAAGGTCTTCTTAACAGGTTAAACACAATCTTCTAGCCAGTTATGAAACTTTAAATATCTGATGCTTCCACCACCACTCTCTTCCCAGCCCAGTTTCCTCCATAATTTGTGGGGATTCCTTTCCTCATCTTCTTCAGATTTTACTGTCAGCTGCATGATCCTCTGGAAGGATCAATAACCCTTGGAAATCCTACAACCTCAGTGTTGAAAGTGGGGAAAGGGTGTGTACTTTAATCTCTTGTGTGACCACTTGAAAGTGGTTTTCCCAGTCTCTCCTTGAACTCTTCTACTGATGGAGAACTCATTACCACATGAGTAAATCCATTCTACTTCCAAATTAACATCCTTTATTTTTACATGTCCCACTTATGTTTAACTAAAATCTCCTTCACTATAACATCCACCCATCAGTCCTAGCATCGTCATTTGAACCAACCAGAACAAACCCAATCCTTCTTTCACATAGCAGCCTTTCCAATGTTTGAAGACACTAATAAGGTTCCCTCAAGTTTTCTCTTTTCTGGGTTAAATGTAACCATTTCATTCTTTAAATAATGTTCATATGAAGATCAAATAAGTTAATATGACAGGTTATACAAACACTAAGAGGTCATAGCGCTGTTGTTATTTTCTCCCATGGCATTGCTGCAACACCCTTCACTATGTAATCTCTTCTCCTCTGGAATGTTTCAGCTTTTCCAGAATTAAATACAATACTTTAGAATTAGCGTGACCAGTTTCTATTTCCTTTGATCTGGATTCTTATTTCTAGTAAACACTCAACTGAGACCTCAGGTCTTTTGGGCATGAATTGCCATTTAACCTGATCTGCCGCACCTTCTACGCACATGGAATAAAATCTAGATAAAAGCCCTTCATGATCTGGCTTCTTTATATCTGGTCATTTCTCCTAAAACTTTATACAGCAAAGGTGCTTTAATACTCTCGGGGCTTAGAAAGCTCAGTCACCTCCATCCCTCACCCCATTCTCAGATTCCCCATGGAGGAAAGTCCTACTCATGTGCCCCTGCCCTATAACCCCATTGCACAGTGGATGTAAATAATCCAACAAACTGCAACTGTTGGCTTACTCTGTCTCCCCTCTGGATAAAAAAACTGTAACCATTCCTTTTCATCTTTTATTGTAGCCTTCTGCCTGGCAGTTATCAGGGACTCAATAAATATTTCTGTTATTGTTGGATGAATTAGAATTTAAGCTCATTTATTCTTAATCTGATTAAATGCCATATTCTTAGGTTGGCCTATTGTTCCTACCTATCAAATCTTCTAATATTTTGATTTTTTAATATTCACTATAGTATGATGCAGATTTAATGCACACAGCATTTAGGACTTCATTCAAGTCAATAATAAAAATGATGAAGCAGGCAGGGCTAAGTGCATACCTCTAGGTAATTGACAGGTTATCATTACTACTACTATTATTACCACTACTAGTAGTACTGCTACCTGCTACCATCTCACACTCAGTAAACTCTTACCAGATGACAGGAACCACAAAAAGCTCTTTCCATATGTAACTTCACATAATTGTCACAAAAATTCCATGAATTAGATTCTATCATTACTCCTGATTTACAGATGAGGAAAATGAGACATAAAGAGATTAACTGACTTGCCTAAGGTCAAATAACTACTCTAGAGATGGAACTAGACTTTACCTCCAAATCTATCAATTTGTCTTCTTTGGACTGGTTGTTTATCATCTCTACAAATTTGTGTATTCAGTCACTCACAGAGAATTTATGGTATACCAGGCTCTGTTAGGCTCTGAGGATACAGTGGTAAGTTAGATGGACACAAGCTCTTAATTCTGCCACTTAATTCTGCCTTATTAATTATCTAGTCTGACTATCTAAATTTTTCCCTTAAGATCTTTACTGAAATCAATATATGTTATCTGCTATTATCTTATCACCTAGGAATCCTATTTTTAAAATTTGGTGTGTTTGGCATGACTTCTTGGTGAAGGCATGCTGGATTTCATTGCTTTCTTTCCTAAGTAATCACATAGCATTTTTTCTGACATTATATTCTACCTAAATGTTCAACACTTAGGAAATAGTTAAATATATTTTTTCATGTCATTATGCTGGAACATTACATGGTCATTAAAAGTCATGTTTCCAAAAGAATACCTCAGAACACAATTGTTCACCACTTAATACGTTTTTTAAAAGTCAGCTGAATACAAAACTTTTCTATAATATTATCTCATTTTACATACTTAATTTATCATAGTATTGAAAATTGAAAGCTGAACCTTAAATTTTAATACAAAAAAAGTATGTGGGTATGTAAATGTATATATGAAACTAACCAGTACTTTAACAATAATTATCTCTGTGTCATAGGGGTACAAATTTTTAAAGTATTTTCTTCTATATACTTTTAGGTATTTGCCAAAATTTCTATACTGCATTGAATTTTATCACAAGTCAGTGTCAAGTTCACTACCTGTAGTTTCAAGAATTAATCATGCCCACCTCTTTTTTTGACCATTTTCTTAATTTTTTCTCAAGTCGTCAAGTGAATATACAATTTATTTAACATTCAAACTTCATTAAGACATGTGCAATATGGCAATTTTACTGGGGGTTTAACCCTATCTAGGATGATTGCTTGCTGGGGCTTAGCAACAGGGTCCAACTTAGCACTAATTAAATACTTTATTGAATAAATATAATGCCAAACAAAATGCATTCAAATGCTTTCTAAAAAAAATCAATTTTAAAGGCCTTTCTATTCAGGCTAATGACAGCCTGAATTATGTTATTCATAATAACATATTTGAATATGTTATTCATATTCAAATGAATATGAATATGAATAAAGGTAGATATGCTAGTT
Organism: Phocoena sinus; assembly: GCF_008692025.1. NCBI lineage: Eukaryota > Metazoa > Chordata > Mammalia > Artiodactyla > Phocoenidae > Phocoena > Phocoena sinus. Next base: position 76,427,332 of record NC_045767.1, read on the forward strand.
TAACATAATTGGCTGATTTTATACAGCCAATTATACAGCATTTATATCTTTTAGTCTGCAAGTATATTATTAAATGATAGAGAACATCTAATACAACCATTTCTACAGAACTAGGAAATAAATTTCTAAGAAAGAAAGATTTTACAGACCCCATCTTTTATACCAACCCCAAGAGTAATACCCCAATTGTTACTAATGTCATAATTATTTTCTATAAGCTTGGTCAGTGCCCAGGGATGTATTAATCAAGCCTGTCAGCTTAGATTCATTGGAAGCAGCTAGCTCTGCTCTATTTTCTCCTCACCTTTCTGGCCTTTAATTCCATCTCTATGTTCTTAATTATTCCCTTTCCCATTTGAAGATTGTTATCTTTCATAGTGAACTAGATACAAAAGGGAAATTGAGTATTTCTATTTTTCTGATCACTTTAGGGCCTAAAATATTAAACTGCCAGAAGAAAACCTATAATATCCAAAGAGTAGTTCTTTTAAATATTTCTTTTCTGTGGATGAAGTAAAAATATCTCAGTTGTTCTGGGAATTTCCACTTGTCCTCCCTCTTGTAATTGAATCCTCAGGAGTCAGCATATATTATATTTTTCTCGATAGCAATGATACAGTTTTAAATAGAGCTATTTCAAGCCAAAAGTTGTCAACTTTAAAATGGAATGGAATTGAAATTGAAGTCAATTTATAAAGGAGAAATCAGAATGACTGGAGATTTGGAGACTGACGTAGTGCAACAGAAGAGAGAATGATGTAGCAGGAAATGGGGTTGGGCTGAGTGAGAGCTTAGTCCTTGTCTTGGCTCTGTCAATAACTACATGTGTGACCTGGGCTTCACCCCTCTGGAAACTATTTTTCACTATTACATTACATTATATTATATTATATTTGATCTACTATAAACAAGGGATTACTGAATGAACAATGAGATTCCCTTTTAGCTCTATCAAAAGAAAGAAAGAGAGAAGAAGGGGGAGACAGAGGGAGAGAGGAAGGAAGGAAGGAAGGAAGGAAGGGAGGGAGGGTGGAAGGGAGGAAGGAAGGAAGGGACAGATGGACGAACTTGTATTCTATGTTCATACCTGCTTAGGCTTCAATTATCAGGCTAATGGAAAAACTTAATCCTCTCCAAGTATCTCAAAAGAACGAAGGATATTTTCTACATGATAAGGAGTAAATGTTTCTGTGAGGAAACTACATAAGGAGTATGCTTGGTATCTGGTGATGGAATGAGTGTGATTTCAATCTGCAATCATGACAGCTAGGAAACATTTTGCAAGGTGTGACTAGAGAACATTGTACTTAAAATCACAACACCCTTGTACATTCTTTTTCTTAAAGTATTGTTTTGTTTTTTAAAAATTTTAATAGTGTAAAGCAAGGTGATATTAACACCGGTATCACAATCTTTGGGGACAGATTTGGGAAAAGGAATTATCATTCATTAAGCTCCATACTAGTATCACAGTTTAAATGATTAATCTCATACAAACTTCATAGCAACCCTATCCAAAAAGTGAAGGCCAAATATAATAAGTGCCCTGCCCATGGTTACATCAGAGTCAAAATGGTTGGCTAACTCCAAAACCCTTGTTCTTTTTCCTGTCTCCTCTAAGAATTTTCCTATTTGAAAAAGAAATTGCGAATACATACGTTCTTATATACAAACTTTACACACCTCATGGTAAAAAGTCATTAATACTTTTGCTTGGTCTGGTCTCTCTGCCTCTTTATCACTTAGGGCAATGTTTACCTCCACTTCTCTTTTTATAGGATGACTTCAGATCAGTTCAACACACATTTGTTGAGTGGATACACAAAAGATAAATAACTGAAAACCTCTGCCCTCAAAGAGAGTTAGGAGTCAGGCAGATAATGAATGCGAAAGCATTTTGTAAATTGAAAATCACTTTATAAATGCAATGCATAGTTGTTACTGCTATTAGTAACAGTAGCAATGATTATTATTTTAACATGTAGGACCTAGGTTGGGTTTGATGCCTACTTTTCCCTGAAACATCTCCACTAGAAGTATACAGCCTAGAGCAATCCAGTGAGTCAGTCTTTAGTAAATTGTCAGTTTCAGTCAAATGATTTAACGATCCTTGCTATTAACTTCAAAGCCAGCAAGTTGGTGATCTGTTGTATGCCAAAGGCTGCTTAGCCATTCTGTATTTCCCCCTTCTACTACTGAAATAGCACAAGGGACCGACCTCCTAGTAGAGAAAAGGAGAAACCTTTTCTCTCCTGTGGAAGTCTATAATTGGGTTTATCCTTTTCTTCCATCCCCATCCATCCTCTCAAATTCACTACCCTGGGAAGACTTGGTAACTGCACATTTTGACACATATTTATTTGCATAATTGAAAAATCACAGATGCTTCAAAAATAATCTTTCTTATTGTTCTTTATAGAAGCAACATGTTTGAAATGGGTAGTTTTGGAAAGCTCATTTGTAGATTTTGGGAAAATGTTTGATACTGATACTTTACAATCAATACAACAATCAATATGAGAGAATCCAGGAAATCTAGCTACTTTCCTGGCTACAAACTGAATCATGTCTCTCTTTTTCTTCTAGGACAATCCATTTTTTGATCTGCACTTCAAGAAAGTGTACAGTTTGGAAGCATATAGTTGTGCTTCCAAATATGCCTTTGTTCGAACTGTAAACAAGCTGAATCATGCATACCTTAAGAAGGACTTACGGATCGTGAACTTTGATTCTACTTACATTGATGATGATTTCATTTGGTCCTCCAACAACAAGGATTGCTTGGTCCTTATGAGAATATGCTTTTATGCTTTCAATCTAGTGTGCTTGTCCCTGTGTCCCCTGCGACTCTGAATATGTATACCATGTTCCTTCATCAGTGTTCTATGAAAATGGTTCCCTAAGTAAATATTGATAGTCATGATTTTGTTTTTTCCCTTTATCAGTGACTACTATTCATATGAAAATAAAGTGATGCTTTGTGAATTGCAGTGAAATGTGTTTCGATGCATTCATTCAATATTCTGGACTTTTGCCTCTGGTAACTTTGGAAGGAGTTGGATGGTTTTGCCTAAACTAATATTCTACTAAGGGGTATCAAAAATTATCTTGAAAGGTCTAAATAAGTGGAAATACATCCTGTTTCCACGGACAGGAAGATTTAATATTGTCAAGATGTCAGTACTACCCAAAGTGATCTGCAGATCAATCTAATCCCTATCAAAATTCCAATGGCTTTTTTTGTAGTAATGGAAAAGTCAATAGTCAAATTCATATGGAGCTGCAAGGGACCCCACATAGACAAACGATCTTGAAAAAGAAGTACAAAGTTTGAGGACTCACACCTCCCAATTTCAAAACTTACTACAAAGGTATAATGATCAAAGCAGTATAGTACTGGCATAAAGATAGACATACAGATGAATGGAATAGAACTGAGAGTTCAGAAATAAACTCATACATCTATGGTCAACTGATTTTTGGAAAGGATGCCAAGTTCATTCAAAGGAGAAAAAATAATCTCTTCAACAGATAGTGCTGGGACAAGTGGATATCTACATGCAAAAGAAAGAAACTGAACCCCTTTCTTACAGCATACACAAATATCCTTAAAATGGATTAAAGGTGTGAATGTAAAACCTGAAAGCATTAAACTCCTAGAAGAAAACATAGGGGTAAATCTTTGGGACCTTTGATTTGGCAATGGATTTTTATGACATCAAAAGGAAGAGCAACAAAAGAAAAATTAGATAAATTGGACTTCAACAGAGTTACTTTTGCATCAAAGAACATTATCAAGAAAGTGAAAAACAGACCTACAGAATGAAAGAAAACATTTGCAAATTGTATATCTGATAAAGGTTTAATGTAAAGAACTCCTACAACTCAGTAACAAAAAGACAAACACCTAATTCAAAGATAGACAAGAAATTTGAATAGACATCTCTGCAAAGTACACAGTAAGCACAAGAAAAGAAACTCAGCATCATTAGTCATTAGGGAAATGCAAATCAAAACCAAAATGTAACCCCCTTCACACCTACTAGGATGGCTATTTTTTAAAAATACAGAAAACAAGAAGTGTTGGCAAAGATGTGGAGAAACTGAAACCCTGATACATTGCTTATGGAAATGTAAAATGGTATAGCATGGTGGAAAACAGTTTGACGTGTCCTCAAAAAGCTAAACATGGAATTACCAAACAACCCAGCAATTTCACTCCTAGGTATATACCCAGAGGAATTGAAAGCAAGGAGTTGAATAGATGTTTGTACACCAATAATCATTGCAGCATTATTCCCAGTAGCCGAAATATGGAAACAATGCAAGTGTCCATCAACAGATGAATGGATATACAAAATGTGATATATCCATACAGTGGAATATTATTCTGCCATAAAAAGCAATGAAGTTCTGATACATGCTACAACATGGATGAACATCAAAAATACGTGAAGTAAAATAAACCAGATACAGAAGGACAAATATTGTATGCTTTCACTTATACGAAATATATAGACTAGGCAAAATCAGAGACAGAAAGTAGATTAGCAGTTACCAGGGGCTGGGAGGAAGAAAAAATGGGGAGTTATTACTGAATGGTTGTAGAGTTTCTGTTTGGGGTTACGAAAAAGTTTTGGAAATAGATGGTGATGGTTGCACAACACTGTGAATGTAATTAACGCTGCTGAATTATACATTTTTAAATGGTTAAAATGGCAAATTTAATGTTATATATATTATACCATAATTTTTAAAAATAATGTAATATGTTAAAAATAATTGAATTGTACACTTTAAATTGGTGAATTGCATGGTGTGTGAATTATACATCAATAAAAATGTTTAAAAGAAAAAAAGGACTACTTTAAATCTACTAGAAGAAAACATGGGTGAATTTTTTTATAAACTGAGAGTGGGGAAAACTCCTAGCTATCACTCAAATCTAGAAACAATGAAGAAAAATGATTAATTTAACTACATCAATATAAGAAGCCTTTGCATGAAAAGAAAAACTATATTCTATCAAATGACAAATGACAAACTGGAAAAAGCGCAAGTTATGTAGCAATACGTTTATACCTTTCATATACAGATTGCTCCTAAAATTGAAGAGTTAAAAAAACTAACTGCAATTTGCTGAAAAATTAGTAAAAGATACATACATAGAAAAAGAATTGCAAATGACACTTAAACATATGATAAGATGCTTAACCTTGCCCATAATAGGAGAAATACAAATTAAATATACAGTGTGATCCTGTTTCTTACCTCTCTATTGGAAAAAATTCAAAACTTTGACAATATCCCATCGGGAATGGGAAAACAGTTCCCCTCATTCGCGGCTATTGGAAATGCAAGAGAGTACAAATCTGATAGGAGAGGAATTTGAGAATATCTTGCAGAACTACGTATACATTTACTCTTTGATATGGAAATTTTATTTCTAGGACTCAAAGGCATCCCAAAGGTACTTTGGCAAAGATACAGAATGACAAATGCATAAGGCATGTGACATTGTTTGCAAGAGTGAAATATTTCAAATAGTCCGAATATCCATCTTTAGAGGAAGAGTCCTGATTGGAGGTCATTGGCATGGGGGAGGTGTTGGCGGGCTAACAAGAAGCCAAGCATACTAGGTGATTGGTTAAAGATATTTATATGGCTTTCTCTATAGTTGGTCCTAAGTCAGAAGTGGGGGCCAAAATCAGGGAAGCTGGGTTATTAATCAAGTCCTGGTCATTTGGGGCCCATTACTACAGGGGCTATTATTAGGCTTTCTAGATTGGTTGCTACAGATAGTAGTTTGACTTCCTGGACTGGTTACTGAACATACTAGTAATGGCTTCCTCAGCTGGTTGCTGCAGGTGGTGGGGCAGAGTTCTATTTTTATATATAATCTGGCCATTGTCCATTTGTATATTCAGAAATATCTTGTTTATGGTGATGGTTACATGACTGTATACACTTGTCAAAATCCATCGAACCTAAAACCATATCCAGAAGCTTAATTGTTAGTAATATTGGTAGTGTTATTTTGACAGTATCATAGGAGTGTGAGTACTGTAAGATTAAACACATGTTATCACGTTAATGTCATTAGAAACCGAGATTTTTAAGCCTAACAGAGGGAATATACAAGTAAAAAAAATCAAAGAAATTAAAGCCCAGTAACAGTAAATTTAACTGGAAATGGTAATATAAACTTACTAATATAAACCCATCTTTCTTTAAAAAAAAAAAAGCATGCATTTTCTAGATTTGTCTACTGAAACCGTGAAGCAAAGACATCGTGAGGCATGAGCATCTTAGCATGCAAGAGTGTTCTGCCAATACCATCTCCCACTGAAAAGACTGGAGTCTATTTAAAGAAATTACTGATTCCAGGTCTGGGACAGAAAATGTACAAGATGAACATGGGACATCTTGATGTACCAGGAAGAAAGGAAGCTATCAAAGTCAACTGGTGTCAGTCCAAGGACACAGGAGCCAACTTGAAGTAACTCCCACTGGCCTAAGACGAGACAATTTGAACATAACAGGAAAATGACTATAATAGAATGAAGCATTTGAGTCCTCTCCCTCTTTTTCTTGATGAGTCTGGCTAATGTTTTATCAATTTTGTTTATCTTCTCAAAGAACCAGCTTTTAGTTTTATTGATCTTTGCCACTGTTTTCATTGTTTCTATTTCATTTATTTCTGCTCTGATCTTTATGATTTCTTTCCTTCTGCTAACTTTGGGTTTTGTTTGTTCTTCTTTCTCTAGTTCCTTTAGGTGTAAGGTTAGATTGTTTATTTGAGACTTTTCTTGTTTCTTGAGGTATGCCTGTATAGCTATAAACTTCCTGCTTAGAACTGCTTTTGCTGCATCCCATAGGTTTTGGATCGTCGTATTTTCATTGTCATTTCTCTCTAGGTATTTTTTGTTTTCCTCTTTGATTTCTTCAGTGATCTCTTGGTTATTTAGTAACGTACTGTTTAGCCTCCATGTGTTTGTGTATTTTACGTTTTTTTCCCTGTAATTCATTTCTAATCTCATAGCATTGTGATCAGAAAAGATGCTTGATATGATTTCAATTTTCTTAAATTTACCAAGGCTTGATTTGTGACCCAAGATGTGATCTATCCTGGAGAATGTTCCATGTGCACTTGAGAAGAAAGTGTAATCTGCTGTTTTTAGATGAAATGTCCTATAAATATCAATTAAATCTGTCTGGTCTATTGTGTCATTATTTAAAGCTTGTGTTTCCTTATTAATTTTCTGTCTGGATGGTCTGTCCATTGGTGTAAGTTAGGTGTTAACGTCTCCCACTATTATTGTGTTACTGTCAATATCCTCTTTTATAGCTGTTAGCATTTGCCTTATGTATTGAGGTGCTCCTATGTTGGGTGCATATGTATTTGTAAATGTTATATCCTCTTCTTGGATTGATCCCTTGATCATTGTTTAGTGTCCTTCCTTGTCTCTTATAACATTCTTTATTTTAAAGTCTATTTTATCTGATATGAGTATTGCTATTCCAGCTTTTTTTTTTTTTTTTTTTTTTTTGTGGTACACGGGCCTCTCACTGTTGTGGCCTCTCCCGTCGTGGAGCACAGGCTCCGGATGCGCAGGCCCAGCGGCCATGGCTCATGGGCCCAGCAGCGCTGCGGCATGTGGGATCTTCCTGGACCAGGGCATGAACCCGTGTCCTCTGCATCGGCAGGCAGACTTTCAACCACTGCGCCACCAGGGAAGCCCTCCAGCTTTCTTTTGATTTCCATTTGCATGGAATATCTTTTTCTATCCTCTCACTTTCAGTCTGTATGTGTCCCTAGGTTTGAAGTGGGTCTCTTGTAGTCTTGTTTTTGTATCCGTTCAGTGAGCCTGTGTCTTTTGGTTGGAGCATTTAATCCATTCACATTTAAGATAATTATCAATACGTATGTTCCTATTACCATTTTCTGAACTGTTTTGGGTTTGTTTTTGTAGATCCTTTTCTTCTGTTGTGTTTCCCACTTAGAGAATTTCCTTTAGCATTTGTTGTAGAGCTGGTTGGGTGGTGCTGAATTCTCTTAGCTTTTGCTTATCTGTAAAGCTTTTGATTTCTCCATGAAATCAGAATGAGATCCTTGCCAGGTAGAGTAATCTTGGTTGTAGTTTCTTCCCTTTTGTCACTTTATATATATCATGCCACTCCTTTCTGGCTTGTAGAGTTTCTGCTGAGAAATCAGCTGTTGACCTTATGGGAGTTCCCTTGTATGCTATTTGTCGTTTTCCCTTGTTGTTTTTAATAATTTTTCTTTGTCTTTAATTTTTGTCAATTTGATTAGTATGTGTCTCGGCGTATTTCTCCTTGGGTTTATCCTGCCTGGGTCTCTCTGTGCTTCCTGGACTTGGGTGGCTATTTCCCTTCCCATGTTAAGGAAGTTTTTGACTATAATGTCTTCAAATATTTTCTCAGGTCCTTTCTCTCTCTCTTCTCCTTCTGGGACCCCTATAATGCACATGTTGGAGCATTTAATGTTGTCCCAGAGGTCTCTTAGTCTGTCTTCATTTCTTTTCATTTTTCTTTCTTTATTCTGTTCCGCAGTAGTGAATTCCACCATCTGTCTTCCAGGTCACTTATCCGTTCTTCTGCCTCAGTTATTTGCTATTGATTCCTTCTAGTGTATATTTCATTTCAGTTATTGTATTGCTTATCTCTGTTTGTTCTTTAATTCCTATCTAGTTGTATGTTCTTTAATTCTTCTAGGTCTTTGTTAAATATTTCTTGCATCTTCTCAGTCTTTTCTTCCATTCTTTTTCTGAGGTCCTGGATCATCTTCACTATCATTATAATGAATTCTTTTTCTGGAAGGTTGCCTATCTCCACTTCATTTAGTTTTTTTTCTGGGGTTTTGTCTTGTTCCTTCATCTGGTACATAGTCCTCTGCCTTTTCATTTTGTCTACCTTTCTGTAACTGTGGTTTTCGTTCCACAGGCTGCAGGATTTAGTTCTTCTTGTTTCTGCTGTCTTCTCTCTAGTGGATGAGGTTATCTAAGAGGCTTGTGCCAGCTTCCTGATGGGAGGGACTGGTGGTGGATAGAGCTGGCTGTTGCTCTGGTGGGCAGAGCTCAGTAAAACTTTAATCCCCTTGTCTGCTGATGGGTGGGGCTGAGTTCCCTCCCTATTGGTTGTTTGGCCTGAGGCAACCCAGCACTGGAGGCTACAGGCTCTTTGGTGGGACTAATGGTGGACTACAGGAGGGCTCATGCCAAGAAGTACTTCCCAGAGCTTCTGCTGTCAATGTCCTTGTCCCTGTGGTGAGCCACAGACACCCCCCGCCTCTGCAGGAGACCCTCCAACACTCTAGCTGGTAGGTCTGGTTCAGTCTCCTATGGGATCACTGCTCCTTCCCCTTGGGTTCTGATGTGCACCCTACTTTGAGTGTGCCCTCCAAGAGTGGAGTCTCTGTTTCCCCCTGTCCTGTTGAAGTCCTGCAATCAAATCCTGCTAGCCTACAAAGTCTGAATCTCTGGGAATTCCTCCTCACATTGCCAGACCCCAGGATGGGAAGGCTGACATGGGGCTCAGAACCTTCAATCCAGTGTGTGGACTTCTGTGGTATAATTGTTCTCCAGTTTGTGAGTCACCCACCAGCAATTATGGGATTTCATTTTATTGTGATTGCACCCCTCCTACCATTTCATTGAGGCTTCTCCTGTGTCTTTGGAGGTGGGGTATCTTTTTTGGTGAGTTCCAGGGTCTTCCTGTTGATGATTGTTCAGCGGTTAGTTGTGATTCTGGTGCTCTTGCAAGAGGGAGTGAGAGCACATCCTTCTACTCCACCATCTTGAACCAATTTCAATTTTACCAATATTGTTCAAACATCAATACTCACTACTCCTGGCCATTTAGAAGAAACTTTTCCCTTGGAGCTCACTAACAATGAAAAATTTATTCCATGCTATCCAAATATAAGATTGCCTCATATATGATATATGTTAATATATGTGGCCTTCTGCCTATGAAAGGCAAGCAGGACAGAGCACCTACTGAACGCTGGCAGAAGACCCCAGACCTCCCAAAAGGCAAGAAACCCCCCACGTACCTGGTTAGGGCAAAAGAAAAAAATAAACAGAGACAAAAGGATAGGGATGGGTCCTGCACCAGCGGGACGGAGCTGTGAAGGAGGAAAAGTGTCCACACACTAGGAAGCCCCTTCGCGGGCGGAGACTGTGGGTGGCAGAGTGGGGGAGCTTCGAAGCCACGGAGGAGAGCACAGCGACAGGGGTGCGGAGGGCAAAGCGGAGAGATTCCTGCATAGAGGATCATGGCCGACCGGCACTCACCAGCTGAGAGGCTTGTCTGCTCACCCGCCGGGGCGGGCGGGACTGGGAGCTGAGGCTCCAGCTTCAGTTGGAGCGCTGGGAGAGGACTGGGGTTGGCGGCCAGAACACAGCCTGCAGGGCGTTAGTACACCGCGGCTAACCAGGAGGGAGGTCAGGGAAATGTCTGGACCTGCCGAAGAGGCAAGAGACTTTTTCTTCCCTCTTTATTTCCTGGTGCGCGAGGAGAGGGGAATAAGAACGCTGCTTAAAGCAGCTCCAGAGACGGGTGCGAGCCGCGGCTAAAAGCACGGACCCCAGAGACGGGCAGGAGACGCTAAGGCTGCTGCTGCCACCACCAAGAAGCCTGTGTGCGAACACAGGTCACTATCCACACTCCCCTTCCGGGGAGCCTGTGCAGCCCGCCACTGCCAGGGTCCCGGGATCCAGGGACAACTCCCCCAGGAGAACGCACGGCGCGGCTCAGGCTGGCAACGTCACACCGGCCTCTGGCGCTGCAGGCCAGCCCCGCACTCCGTGACCCTCCCTACCCCCAGCCTGAGTGAGCCAGAGCCTCCGAATCAGCGGCTCCTTTAACCCCGTCCTGTCTGAGCAAAGAACAGACGCCCTCCGGTAACCTACACACACAGGCGGGGCCAAATCCAAAACTGAGCCCCTGGGAGCTGTGAGAACAAAGAAGAGAAAGGGAAATCTCTCCCAGCAGCCTCAGAAGCAGCGGATTAAAGCTCCACAATCAACTTGATGTACCCTGCATCTCTGGAATACATGAATAGACAACGAATCATCCCAAAATAAGGAGCGGTGTGGATGAAAGGCTCTTGGTGCTGCAGCCAGGAGTTAGTGCTGTGCCTCTGAGGTGGGAGAGCCAACTTCAGGACACTGGTCCACAAGAGGCCTCCCAGCTGCACATAATTTCAAACGGCGAAAATCTCCCAGAGATCTCCATATCAACGCCAGCACCCAGCTTCACGCAACGACCAGCCATCTACAGTGCTGGACATCCTATGCCAAACAACTAGCAAGACAGGAACACAACCCCACCCGTTAGCAGAGAGGCTGCCCAAAATAATAATAAGTCTACAGACACCCGAAAACACACCACCAGGTGTGGACCTGCCCACCAGAAAGACAAGATCCAGCCTCATCCACCAGAACACAGGCACTAGTACCCTCCACCAGAAAGCCTACACAACCCACTGAACCAACCTTAGCCACTGGGGACAGACACTAAAAACAGGAACTATGAACCTTCAGCCTGCAAAAAGGAGACCCCAAACACGGTAAGATGAGCAAAATGAAAAGACAGAAAAACACACAGCAGATGAAGGAGCAAGATAAAAACCCACCAGACCTAACAAATGAAGAGGAAATAGGCAGTCTACCTGAAAAAGAATTCAGAATAATGATAGTAAAGATGATCCAAAATCTTGTAAATAGAATAGACAAAATGCAAGAAACAGTTAACAAGGACCTAGAAGAACTAAAGATGAAACAAACAATGATGAACAACACAATAAATGAAATGAAAAATACTCTAGATGGGATCAATAGCAGAATAACCGAGGCAGAAGGACGGATAAGTGACCTGGAAGATAAAATAGTGGAAACAACTAATGCAGAGCAGAATAAAGAAAAAAGAATGAAAAGATCTGAGGACAGTCTCAGAGACCTCTGGGACAACACTGAACATACCAACATTCGAATTATAGGGGTTCCAGAAGCAGAAGAGAAAAAGAAAGGGACTGAGAAAATATTTGAAGAGATTATAGTTGAAAACTTCCCTAATGTGGGAAAGGAAATAGTTAATCAAGTCCAGGAAGCACAGAGAGTCCCATACAGGATAAAACCAAGGAGAAATATGCCAAGACACATATTAATCAAACTGTCAAAAATTAAATACAAAGAAAGCATATTAAAAGCAGCAAGGGAAAAACAACAAATAACACACAAGGGAATCCCCATAAGGTTAACAGCTGATCTTTCAGCAGAAACTCTGCAAGCCAGAAGGGAGTGGCAGGACATATTGAAAGTGTTGAAGGAGAAGAAACTGCAACCAAGATTACTCTACCCAGCAAGGATCTCATTCAGATTTGATGGAGAAATTAAAACCTTTACAGACAAGCAAAAGCTGAGAGAGTTCAGCACCACCAAACCAGCTCTACAACAACTGCTAAAGGAACTTCTGTAGGCAAGAAACACAAAAGAAAGAAAAGACCTACAATAACAAACCCAAAACAATTAAGAAAATGGGAATGGGAACATACATATCGATAATTACCTTAAATGTAAATGGACTAAAAGCTCCCACCAAAAGACACAGATTAGCTGAATGGATACAAAAACAAGACGCATATATTTGCTGTCTACAAGAGACCCACTACAGACCTGGAGACACATACAGACTGAAAGTAAGGGGATGGAAAAAGGTATTTCATGCAAATGGAAACCAAAAGAAAGCTGGAGTAGCAATTCTCATATCAGACAAAATAGACTTTAAAATAAAGACTATTAGAAGAGACAAAGAAGAACACTACCTAATGATCAAGGGATCAATCCAAGAAGAAGATATAACAATTGTAAATATTTATGCACCCAACATAGGAGCACCTCAATACATAAGGCAAATACTAACAGCCATAAAAGGGGAAATCGACAGTAACACATTCATATTAGGGGACTTTAACACCTCACTTTCACCAATGGACAGATCATCCAAAATGAAAATAAATAAGGAAACACAAGCTTTAAATGATACATTAAACAAGATGGACTTAATTGATATTTATAGGACATTCCATCCAAAAAGAACAGAATACACATTTTTCTCAAGTGCTCATGGAACATTCTCCAGGATAGATCATATCTTGGGTTACAAATCAAGCCTTGGTAAATTTAAGAAAATTGAAATTGTATCAAGTATCTTTTCCGACCACAACGCTATGAGACTAGATATCAATTACAGGAAAAGATCTGTAAAAAATACAAACACATGGAGGCTAAACAATACACTACTTAATAACGAAGTGATCACTGAAGAAATCAAAGAGGAAATCAAAAAATACCTAGAAACAAATGATAATGGAGACACAACTCAAAATCTATGGGATGCAGCAAAAGTAGTTCTAAGAGGGAAGTTTATAGCAATACAATCCTACCTTAAGAAACAGGAAACATCTCGAATAAACAACCTAACCTTGCACCTAAAGCAATTAGAAAAAGAAGAACAAAAAAACCCCAAAGTTAGCAGAAGGAAAGAAATCATAAAAATCAAATCAGAAATAAATGAAAAAGAAATGAAGGAAACGATAGCAAAGATCAATAAAACTAAAAGCTGGTTCTTTGAAAGGATAAACAAAATTGATAAACCATTAGCCAGACTCATCAAGAAAAAAAGGGAGAAGACTGAAATCAATAAAAGTAGAAATGAAAAAGGAGAAGTAACAACTGACACTGCAGAAATACAAAAGATCATGAGAGATTACTACAAGCAACTCTATACCAATAAAATGGACAACCGGGAAGAAATGGACAAATTCTTAGAAAGGCACAACCTGCCAAGACTGAATCAGGAAGAAATAGAAAATATGAACAGACCAATCACAAGCACTGAAATTGAAACTGTGATTAAAAATCTTCCAACAAGCAAAATCCCAGGACCAGATGGCTTCACAGGCGAATTCTCTCAAACATTTAGAGAAGAGCTATCACCTATCCTTCTCAAACTCTTCCAAATTATAGCAGAGGGAGGAACACTCCCAAACTCATTCTACGAGGCCACCATCACCCTGATACCAAAACCAGACAAGGATGTCACAAAGAAAGAAAACAACAGGCCAATATCACTGACGAACATAGATGCAAAAATCCTCAACAAAATACTAGCAAACAGAATCCAACAGCACATTAAACGGATCATACACCATGATCAAGTGGGGTTTATTCCAGGAATGCAAGGATTCTTCAATATACGCAAATCAATCAATGTGATACACCATATTAACAAATTGAAGGAGAAAAACCATATGATCATCTCAATAGATGCAGAGAAAGCTTTTGACAAAATTCAACACCCATTTATGATAAAAACCCTGCAGAAAGTAGGCATAGAGGGAACTTTCCTCAACATAATAAAGGCCATATATGACAAACCCACAGCCAACATCGTCCTCAATGGTGAAAAACTGAATGCATTTCCACTAAGGTCAGGAACAAGACAAGGTTGCCCACTCTCACCACTCTTATTCAACATAGTTTTGGAAGTTTTAGCCACAGCAATCAGAGAAGAAAAGGAAATAAAAGGAATCCGAACTGGGAAAGAAGAAGTAAAGCTGTCACTCTTTGCAGAGGACATGATACTATACACAGAGAATCCTAAAGATGCTACCAGAAAACTACTAGAGCTAATCAATGAATTTGGTAAAGTAGCAGGATACAAAATTAATGCACAGAAATCTCTGGCATTCCTATACACTAATGACGAAAAATCTGAAAGTGAAATCAAGGAAACACTCCCATTTACCACTGCAACAAAAAGAATAAAATATCTAGGACTAAACCTACCTAAGGAGAGAGAAGACCTGTATGCAGAAAATTATAAGACACTGATGAAAGAAATTAAAGATGATACAAATAGATGGAGAGATATACCATGTTCTTGGATTGGAAGAATCAACATTGTGAAAATGACTCTACTACCCAAAGCAATCTACAGATCCAATGCAATCCCTATCAAACTACCACTGGCATTTTTCACAGAACTAGAACAAAAAATTTCACAATTTGTATGGAAACACAAAAGACCCTGAATAGCCAAAGCAATCTTGAGAACGAAAAACAGAGCCGGAGGAATCAGGCTCCCTGACTTCAGACTATACTACAAAGCCACAGTAATCAAGACAGTATGGCACTGGCACAAAAACAGAAAGATAGATCAATGGAACAGGATAGAAAGCCCAGAGATAAACCCACGCACATATGGTCACCTTATCTTTGATAAAGGAGGCAGGAATGTACAGGCGAGAAAGGACAGCCTCTTCAATAAGTGGTGCTGGGAAAACTGGACAGCTACATGTAAAAGTATGAGATTAGATCACTCCCTAACACCATACACAAAAATAAGCTCAAAATGGATTAAAGACCTAAATGTAAGGCCAGAAACTATCAAACTCTTAGAAGAAGACATAGGCAGGACACTCTATGACATAAATCTCAGCAAGGCCCTTTTTGACCCACCTCCTAGAGAAATGATAATAAATACAAAAATAAACAAATGGGACCTAATGAAACTTAAAAGCTTTTGTGCAGCAAAGGAAACCATAAACAAGACCAAAAGACAACCCTCAGAATGGGAGAAAATATTTGCAAATGAAGCAACTGACAAAGGATTAATTTCCAAAATTTATAAGCAGCTCATGCAGCTTAATAACAAAAAAACAAACAACCCAATCCAAAAATGGGCAGAAAACCTAAATAGACATTTCTCCAAAGAAGATATACAGACTGCCAACAAACACATGAAAGAATGCTCAACATCACTAATCATTAGAGAAATTCAAATCAAACCTACAATGAGATATCATCTCACACCAGTCAGAATGTCCATCATCAAAAAATCTAGAAAGAATAAATGCTGGAGAGGGTGTGGAGAAAAGGGAACCCTCTTACACTGTTGGTGGGAATGTAAATTGATACAGCCACTGTGGAGAACAGTATGGAGGTTCCTTAAAAAACTACAAATAGAACTAAACATGACCCAGCAATCCCACTACTGGGCATATACCCTGAGAAAACCATAATTCAAAAAGAGTCATGTACCAAAATGTTCATTGCAGCTCTATTTACAATAGCCCGGAGACGGAAACAACCTATGTGTCCATCATCGGATGAATGGATAAAGAAGATATGGCACATATATACAATGGAATATTACTCAGCCATAAAAAGAAACGAAATTGAGCTATTTGTAATGAGGTGGATAGACCCAGAGTCTGTCATACAGAGTGAAGTAAGTCAGAAAGAGAGAGACAAATACCATATGCTAACATATATATATGGAATTTAAAGGGAAAAAAATGTCATGAAAAACCTAGGGGTGAAACAGGAATAAAGACACAGACTTACTAGAGAATGGACTTGAGGCTATGGGGAGGGGGAAGGGTAAACTGTGACAAAGCGAGAGAGAGGCATGGACATGTATACACTACCAAACGTAAGGTAGATAGCTAGTGGGAAGCAGCCACATAGCACAGCGATATCTGCTCGGTGCTTTGTGACCGCCTGGAGGGGTGGGATCGGGAGGGTGGCAGGGAGGGAGACGCAAGTGGGAAGAGATATGGGAACATATGTATATATATAACTGATTCATTTTGTTGTGAAGCTGAAACTAACATACCATTGTAAAGCAGTTATACTCCAATAAAAATGTTAAAATGAAAAAAAAAAAAGAAAGGGAAGCAGGACTGCAGGGCTTTAGTGACTGTTTCACATCTTTTGAGAACATAAATCTACCCAATTTAATCTTCTAACCAACCTGCATATAAATAATAGCTACCATTTATTGAGTGCTTACTATGTGCCAAGTAATGTGCAAGTGCTTTACAACAAATGTATCTCAGCGAATTGCGGGACAGTCCCAAAAGATGGCATTTATAATTTTGAATTTACAGATGAGGAAACTCAAGCTCAGAAGAGTTAAGTAATCTTCCCTGTGATCATTGAACCAGTAAAGACCAGATTTGAACACAGGTCTGCATGACCCCAGCAACCATGTTCTTTCCACTGTCTTATGTTGCTTCCCAAGTGTACTTTATGCAGAGATCTATAGTAATATAAAGAGATATTCACTGAAATACTACTATGTGCCTACTATGTGTCTTTGGGCTAAATAATCTGTGCTGTTTTCTAATCTTTAGAATAAGGATAATAAAGATTCCCACCTCATAGGACCGAAGTTATATCTGATATATATATATATCAGATATAATGCCATAGTATTGCAGGATGTAATAAGAACCATGAAGAAAAACAAAGCAAAAATGAAAGATAAAGAGTGCTAGGTTGGGGCACTATTTTAAATAGGGCTATCATGGAAGGCCTCATTGAGGTAACCTTTGAGCAAAGACATGAAAGGGATGCAGTAGTGAGCCATGCAGATATTTAATGGAAAAGCAGAGGGAAAAGCAAGAGCAAAAGTCCAGCTTGCCTAGACTTTTCAAGGAACAACAAGGAGGTCGAAGGAACTGGAGTAGAGTGACCAAGGTGGGCAGTAGAAGATGAAGTCCTGGTGGGTGGGGAAATGGGGAGATTGTGCAGGATCTTGTAGGTCATTGTAAGAACTTTGACTTTCACTCCGAAGCTACTGGAGGGTTCTGAGCAAAGAGTAACATGATATGGCTCATGTTTTAAAAAAGGATCCCTCTGGCAGCTGTGTTAATAATACACTGTAGGGAGATAAGCAGTCATTCAAGAGAGACAAGATAATGGCAATAATCAAGGAAAGGGTAGCAATGGAGATGGGGAGAAGTGGTCAGATTCTGGAAATACTTTAGAGGTAGAACCCATGAGACTTCTTGAGAGATTGGATGTAGAATATGAGAGAAAGAGAGAGGTCAAGGACCAGCCTGAGCAGCTGAGAAGGTAGAGATACCATTAACTCAAATGGAGAAAATTCAGGGAGAAGCCATGTTTAGAAATCTTTCATGCATTATTTTAAATCCTTTCAGCCTCACCTCTTATTCCAGGTGTTGCTGCAGTGACCAATTCTGTGCAGGCCTCAACCTCAAGATCATCTCCCAAGAACAATATTCCAGCACCTTGCCTCTCTCACTCCCTGCTTCTTGCGTGGGATACTGCAGAAACCAGCCCACAGTGCACATACGCAATTAGAAGCATGTGGTGCAAGCTTAACCAATGGCAGACAGGAGCCGATAGATAAGTGCATCCTCTTTCTTCTTCTTCACTTCAGTACAGAATTCTGAGACCCATTTCACTAAGTCTTCTCAGAAGGTTCCACGGTATCAATCAACAAATCGCCCACTGCATTTGTCAACTCAATAATGCATCCTTGTATTGGCTTTTCCGCTTTCTCTATTTTGTTTCCCCTGGGCCCCTTAGTCTATTCCCTGAACTCATTTTCTCAAATAAACTACTAGCACCTAAGCCTTTGTTTGGCGCTCTGCTTTAAGGGGAACACTGGGCATCAAAATTGACTCCAGAGACCCTACTGTATAGCACAGAGGAACTTTACTCAGTCTTCTGTGGTGACCTAAATGGGAAGGAAATCCAAAAACGAGGGGATATATGTATACACATAGCCGATTCACTTTGCTGTACAGCAGAAACTAACACAACGGTGTAAAGCAACTATAATCCGATTTAAAAAAAAGGTGACTCCAGATTGTAAAGCCTCAGTATGGGATTTTGGAGGCTGATCCTACAGCACTGATCACAAGACAATAAGGACCCCTGCTGATGGTTAAGTAGTTGGTGGTAAATTGCAAGTGGTGACAACCCCTGGCATACAGTAGGATTGCTAATTACCAAGACTCTCTACTGTTATAGATTAGAATGAGGTGCAGACAGAAGATGAAACATTGAATTACATGTGGCTATGGTACTTGAGCGTTATGGAGCAATGATAGTCATAAAGTGGGCTGACATCTGTTAACTGCTTTGGCGATCTTAACAAAAGAAAATGACAGGCTCTATTCAGCCAACAATCAAATCATGGCACACTGTGAAAGCCAGAAGCCTCTAGGGCAGAGTAGCCACTGAGCCGACCGTGCTAAAAATCAGCTCCGACATATAATCAAAAGGGTGGCAGAGCGGCAAAGGTGTCTAAATGCACAGGCTTAAAATATTACCCGTGTCAAACCTAGGGCCCTGATAGGAAAATAATGAAACCTTGAGATCTAGAATGGGGACATTTGTGTGCACGTGTCTTATAATCTTAAACCCCCAGATTTTTTGTCATCCTCTGTGCCAACAGACTCCTTTCTCTTGATAAAGGAAAGCAGCCTCTTCTTGTCTGGAACTACTTCAAAGAATATATCTGAGGCAAGAGCCTAATTTATTACCTTAATTTTCCCAATATCTTCCCCCAACGACCACTGCCTCAAGCCTGTAACCAGGGTCAGAGCTCAGCAAACCTATGTGGGGATTGCAACCCCTGCTCCAGGGAGAACCAGACCAGAGTTCCTCAACCTTGGCACTAGTGACATTTGGGGCTGGATAATTCTTTACTGTGGGAGCTGTCCTGTGTATTGCAGGCTGTTCAGCAGCATCCCTGCCCTCTACTCACTAGATGTTAGTAGAACCCCCTTGGTAATGACAACCAAAAATGTCTCCAGACATTACCAAACGTTCCCTGGGAGTCAAAATCATCCCAGGTGAGACCACTGAACTACAGATGAACTCAAAAAGAATTGCAAAACTGTCTAATAGAAACCAGGGGGTTATTTGTAAGAGTGAATATTTAGAGCACTAAACCAGAGACTGCTGGACACTAAACTGGACTGCTGTTGCACATAGCCCCACTCAGGGATGGCTTTAAAGAACAAAGGTGAAGTGAAATCTTGCCAGTTGGTAGAGCTGGGAGCAGTATTCTTTATTATTAGCTTTGTTTATAGAGAGAAGTGGCCCGAAGTACAAATATTTACAGACTCCTAGGTTTGTCTTTCCTGCCTGAAGTGACTCTGCCAACATCCATAACACCAGAATTATAGTATCCTGATCAATGCTACTTTAGCCAAGGAATCCACTTTACAGCCTCCTCCTAAAAAAAAAGGTGACAATATACACATGACCAGAGACTCCACTGATATTGCCATATCCCTCAACACTCAGAAGTAGCCAGCTTCTGATGTGGTAAATGCTTAAAACCAAACAATAAAGAGTGTCCCCAACAGCTAAAGACATAGCTCTGGAAACCCCAGAATGGGAGCAGGATTGGCCCATTTTATCATCACTTCCAGTGACGCACTCACAGAATTTGTGTTTCCTGCCTCCCAAATTTAGGCTTTGCTAGATTACAATAATTAGCTCTACATGAGTTGGGTGGAGGATGCTTCACTGAACTTGAAACTCCCTCACTATCATTTGGTTACTTGGTTTCTCATGGCAGTAGTCAACGTAGCAACGGAAAGAGTTACTATAGTAGTGGAAGTACTCAACTGCGGCTGGCAAAAAATCTGGGATTGTTGCTATACAATAGCAGTAGGGAGGAATAAATCTGGAAGGAATTCAACTGAGGCTTACCTTGGTGTTTCTGTACCCCGGGATAAGTTGAACAGGCAATTACACAATCATGGCCCAACCAGAGCAAGGTAAACAAAGGCTGAAGGTTCCAGTTACCTCGCTGAGGAAACAACCTAGATCAGCTGATGTGCTGGTCCAGGGTGAAGGGAAGTTAGGATGGATAGTAGAGGAGGGAGTTAATGAAAACAAGCATGGTCTTGGCATCAGTGTAGCAGCAGGGACTGAAGCTTATTCCACCAACTCTCTTATATTAAGTCTTCGCAGAGATAGTAGGTGGCCATCACCTTGAAGGGGACTCTGTAAAAGACCAGACGTAACAAAAGACCAAGCAGATGTGAGTGGTACAAAGAGTGGACTGAAATGGACAGCATCTGTGTATCTTCTGTCACCACCTCAAATCCTTTCAGCCACTTATTCCAACCACTGCTGCAGCAAACTTTTCTGAAGAGAGTTTGATGAACTTTGGGCAAGTACGACATGACTGCACCTCTCTTCTTCCTCAGGACTTCTCTGATGGGGAAGTCAGCTCGGCATTCACAATTGTGCATTTGGGAAGTGTGGAGTAGTTAATGGCCAGGGGCATTAACCTTTGATCAAAGGGAGACAGGAGCTGACAGATAAATGCCTCTTCCATTCTGGCTTTCAGTGGACAGTTTTGCGAATCATCTCACGAAGCTTCCCAGAAAGTCCTAAGGGATCAAGAAAACATTCAGATATGGTGACAACGAACTCAATAATACATCCTTATACTGCCTCTCCCTCTTCCTTGTTTTACTTCCCCTCCCTCTTCTCTCACTCTTGCTCCCTGCTATCAAAGCCGCAAATAAAATACTGCACGTAAGCCTTTGTTTCAGCCTCTACTTTGAGGAGAATCCAAAGGGAGGGAAGAAAGGAGAATTTAATTTTTAGAATTTTTTTTTTTTTTTTACGGTACGCGGGCCTCTCACTGCTGTGGCCTCTCACTGCTGTGGCCTCTCCCGTTGCGGAGCATAGGCTCCGGATGCGCAGGCTCAGCGGCCACGGCTCATGGGCCCAGCCACTCCGTGGCACGTGGGATCCTCCCGGACCGGGGCGTGAACCTGCGTCCCCTGCATCGGCAGGTGGATTCCCAACCACTGCGCCACCAGGGAAGCCCAGAAAGTTTTAAAATTTAGTTTGAGATGCCTAATGGACATCCGAGTGGAAATGTTGGGGAGGCAGTGGATACACAAATCTGGAGCTCACATTGTAAAGCAACTATACTGCAGTAAATATTAATTAAAAAAACCAAAAAACTAGAGAACAACAACAACAAATCTAGAGTTCAGGGAAGAAGTCCAGGCTTCTGAAAAGCAATTCACTTCCTAACTTTGAAGAGGGCTGTAAACATACAGGTTTAAAAAAAAAAAAGGAAGAAAAGAAAAAGGAAAAAAAAAGGACAAAATAGCACATGCAACTGTCATATAAAGAGTGTCCACAGTAAGCATTCTGGGACTGAGCAGGAAGGACCCAAGAGGTCTTTCTAAAGATCAGATCAGATCCTGCTCTTAAAAGGGAAGTCATTCAATGAAACTGAAAAGCATTTCAAGTAGCATTGACTAGAGCATATTAATCTCAGTAGCAAACAGGTCCCTACTGTCTGCTGATTTTTCCACCAAATTATATCTTCAGCTAAACACTGAAAGATACTTTGCACAGCTCATTTGTCCCTTTCTCAGTGAATCCATCTTGACAGAGTGAGTTACACCCTCTTTTGCATTCCTATGGCACTACATCTCTTTTTTTCTACTTTTGTTGTTTACTTTACCACACTAGACTGTAATTTATCCCTCTATTTAATTCTGTCTCTCCAATGACGGTGTGTCCCCTTCTTAGTGGGATCCCTGTCTTTGCATCTCCAGCACCTAATACAGTGTCCAGCATTGAGGTGTCTCTGTTTTCAAATGAATGAATGCTTACATTGAATGGGTCCCTGCAGAACCCATGCAAAGGACGGTGTTGAGCTAGAGCAAAGAAGTCGCTCCTCTGAATTACCAGCACATTTATCGGACCTGTATCTCTCTTTGGTCATTTATTTTGTCTTATTTTATATGTATTTTAATGTATACCTTGTTTGGCCCTACCATACCAGGAACATCTTCAGGTTGAGATTCATGTCTGAATCACCTCTGCACCTCGGATCAAAGTGCCTGGCATAAAACAGGTGCCAAACATATGGAATAAATAAATCACTTGCCTTGCAACCAGCAACACTGGCATCACCTGTGCTTCTCAAACTTAAACGTGCACAGGCGTCATCTCGTTAAGGTGTAGATTACCATTCAGTAGATCTGAAGTAAGCCTGAGAGGCTGCATTTTCTAAAGAACCCCCAGATGATGCCCAAGCAGCTGGTCCACAGACCACATTTTAAAATACCAATGTCACTGTATCAATGGTTCTCCACCATAGCTGCATATTAGAATTTTCCCCAAAGATGTGAAAAGTGCTGGTGGGAACTTCCCTGGCGGTCCAGTGGTTAAGACTCCCCCCTTCCATTGCAGGGGGTGCGAGTGCGATTGCTGGTGGGGGAACTAATATCACGCGTGCTGCGGGCCTAAGAAAGTAAAAAAAAAAAAAATTTTTAAAGTGCTGGTGTCTTGGTCCCCAGCGTCCCCCCCCAAAATTCTGATTTAACTCATTTAAGCTCTCCATGCCATAAGCAGCAAGTATCTAGAGTTAACAAAGCTTTACGTGTGCAAGAAAGAAAACAAGTAATCGCATATCTTCTTAAATGAACTGCTGAAAACAGCTGAATAAATAACTCTTCAAGAGAAACTAACACGCAGTACCAAACGCCTCAGCTCCCGAGTCAGTCTCCGAGCGACGGGGTCCCGCCCCTGCCTGTCTTAGACACTCCCCTACGGCGAGACCTGACCCCTAGCCCTCGCCAAGCCCTCTGCCGCGACTCCTTCCGGCTCTACCAGACCGACTTCCGGCGTGGAGGCTGGTCACGTGCCCGGATATGGGAGGTGGGGCCAAACGGCCGCTTCCGGTTGGCCGCCCGACAGAGGAGCGCGTCCTCGTAGCCGTGGCCCCTCCAGCCCCGTCCCATCTCTGTCGTGGAGGACCCGCCTCGGCACAGGCGGGCTCGGTCCGGCCTTGCGGTAAGCCTTCGGCCGCGGCTGCCGGGCAGTCCTGGCGGCGGCGCACCGACGAGCGGACGGGTGGACGCCAGGGTCTGAGGCGGCTCCTCAGTTCGGCTGCTGGCCCAGCACCGGGGGGTCGGGTGCCGCTCCCTCCGCCGTCGGGGCCCTCTTCTCTTCCTGCCTGTCTGGGTAAGACGCAGAGTCCAGTAGGAGCATCCCCCGCCCCGGGGGGCTGGGAGTGCAATCCTGACACCCCTTTCCGGTTCCGCCCATGAAAACCCGATTTCACTGTAAAACACGGCCCTGATCCGTTTGCTCTCTGGCGTGAACCAGGAGGGGTCCAAATCCACATTTCCTTCTAAATCTTTTAAGTGCATTTCCCTGGCTTCAGGCACCTTGTTCTTTTCTGGAGGACAGTGCTCCACGCGCTAAGGTGTCTCGAGAGCATACAGGGCCCAGCCCACACTCACTCACTGACATGGCACTCCTACAGACAAGTTACCTGCCACACCTTGTAATGATCCAGCTGAATTTAAGGAAACAAGAACCAGCGTGTAGAGTATTGTGGCTGACTGCTACTGGAACATGGTCATACATGGGTTCTTAAACGGGGGAAATAGTTTTGGAGGACCTCTAATGGTTCATTCACTGACTTACAAAAAATGTACTGTAAAGACTGGAGAGTTAATCACTTCACCCTGAGGATGTAGATGCCATTGGAGGCATGGCTCTTCCTGTCTTCATGGACATATCTGTCATATACACCACTGTAACCTAGAATTGTGCCTGGCACTTCGCAGGCATCGATATTTGCCGAATGAATGAGAGTCGCATAGTGCTTTTCATTATGACTAACTCCTTTATGAACTCTGCCCAGTCCAGTCTTGTTTTACCACTTACCATACGGTCAGTCCTTTGCTTTTGACCAAAGAAGGTCTGGGTGGTAGATGCTGACCACTATTAGTCATTCATTTAACCAGTTTTTACTATTCAGTTCAAGTTACTGCAAGAGATATTTGTTGAGTACCCACTAATAAAGGACACAGAACTATGCTAAAACACCCCCCATCCCTCCTTTCTTTCAAGAGAGTTGTTGAGATCCAGGAGCTTGTGATTTTACGAACCAGTTGGACAGCAAGTGCTTGATTGTTTAGTAAATGCAATAAGTGCTGTAGCAGTTGAGAGGAGAGATCAGTTTGGATTAAGATCTTTATTGAATCAACTTCATATAAATTATGGAGTGTAATTAGGGTTTGGATACATGATACTCCCTGCATGGAAAAGCTCCTAAGCAAAGATTTAAAGACCAGAATGAACAGCTTGGAGTGGAAGGTTTGTATTTGGGAACATTAGGAAAATGTTGAGCAAGGTTATATCGTGATGAAAGCTATGTTTTAATATTATTTGTCGAGAGTTTTGGGGTTGTAGAAGCTTGCAAACAGGTAACCAGATGCTGTGGTGTTTAATAGATGTGGTTGGTGTGAACCTGGGTTAGTGTGTTGGCAGCAGGAGCAGAAAGGATAAATTATGTGTAGATGAAGGAAAATCAGCAGAATGCTTTAGTTGTCATGTTATTTGGTGCTGTCATTTTGGTTAATTTATTAAATGCCTGGTATGTCTTTGCCAAGTTCTTGGAATACGAAGATGAATAAGACGTGGTCTTGCCTGCAAGGAAATACTTTTAAGGGGGGAGAGAATACAACTAGCTAGACAATATGGTTTGTAAGCGCTATGTTAGCAGAATAGAGGGGAAATATTAGAGAAGTGGGAAAGGAATTTTTTTTCCTTTGAGTGTGTGACTACTTCACAGAAGAGGTGACATTTCAGCAGGATCTTAAGGATGGATTGGAATTTCCCAGGGAGAAAAGAATTTCAGGAAAAAGAAATTGCACAAACAAGAGCCTAGAGACAGAAAAGCAAACTGGTCAGTATCCAGCGTGGCTTGGGTGTAGGATAGAGTTGAGCTTTTAACACAGTGTGTAGGCCCTAGAACGTATTAAGGGATAGTAACATGGACATTTTATAATAGGTGGAATGGAAGTTAGGATGGGTAAAAATGTAGAGAGATGAAGAAGAAAGCAGTTGGGGAAACTTGCTCTTCATAGCTTCTATATTCTCTGCAGGGTAGATAGTGAAGGCATTTGCAGAAAGGGAGGTGGCTGACACTAGAATTGGGGGTTGAAGGAGAGAAATAAGGATTTGCAATACTGATGGGGAGTAGGAAGAGGAATCATCAAAGAAGGTATTAAGGAATTGCTGAGCAACTTTAGCTTTAATTGGATTTAAATATTTGTAATGAGTGCAGTGAACATGGATATGAGGCCTTCTTAAATGGCATATGGTAGCCAAGAGAGGTAGAGAAAAAAGACAGTTTATGGAGATTGGTGAACAGAGTGAACTGGTCTACAAATGGAGCAAGATGTTGAAGGGGATAGTGTGGGCTAGGGAAATGAACACTGCCTCTAGGCTAGGTTGGAAAAGAAATTAAGCTTGGAGAGGCCAGATGGACTAGGAGAACAGGAAGGAGGGGGCGGTCAGGAGACTAGAGGCAGAGATGAGGTGAAAGAGGGATAGAAGTGTGAGTTTTGTGAGAAAAGCAATTTTTTGAGTTGGAGCAGAGATAGAAGTTTTACAGATTGAGTAAAATATAGGAGATACCTATAGTTTACAAAAGTGTCCGTGTGTTATAAAAATTCACTCTAAGTCATTTATTTAAAACTCATAATTTCTTCATTTTCCCATAGAAGCAGTGTTAGAACTAGGAGTTAATTTCCTAAGCAAGCTCACACGTATGAAATACTATACATCTGCATTGGAAATAATAATGTATATACACACAAATATATATATACAGTATATTCAAAAAATAAAGTTGCAGTGAGTTTTTTTGAAATATGTAACTTAAGTTATATTTGAAAAAAGATGATTAATATACCATAAAATTCACCTTTTTTCAGTATATAATTCAGCGGTTTCCAGTATATTCAAAGGGTTATAAAAGCATCACTACTATCTAATTCAAGGACATTTTCATCACCCCAAAAAGAAGCCCCGTACACATTAGCAGTCACTCCCCATTCCTCCTTGCCCTCAGCCCCTGGCAACCACAAATCAATCCATCTGTATGGATTTGTCTACTCTGGACATTTCACATAAATGGAATCATAAAATATGTAGTTCTTTGTAACTGGCTTCTTTCACTTAGCATCATGTTTTCAGGATTCACTGATGTTGTAGTATGTATCAGTACTTTGTTCCTTTTTATGGCCAAATATTCTACTGTATGGATATATTTCATTTTGCTGTTCATCAGGACATTTGAGATGTTTCCACATTTTGACTATGGTGAACAATACTGCTGTGGACATTTAGGTACATGATTTTCTGTGGACATATGTTTAGCAGTTCTCTTGAGTATATACCTAGGAGTGGAATTGCTGGGTCATATGGTAAACCATGTTTAACTTTTTGAGGAACCACCAAGCTGTTTTCTGAAGTGGCTGCAGCATTTTAAAATCACCAGCAATATATGAGACTTCCTTTTTCTCCACACCTTTACCAACACTTGTCTTTTTAATTTTTAGCCATCCTAGCGGTGTAAAGTGGTAGGTATCTCAATGTGGTTTGATTTGCATTTCCCTAATGGCTAATGTTGCACATCTTTCCGTGTGCTTATTGGCCATTTGTATCTCTTCCTTGGAGAAATGTCTGTTCAGATCCTTTGCTCAGTTTTTAACTGGGTTACTTGTCTTTTTATTGTTGAGTTGTAAGAGTTCTTTATATAGGAAATGTATATTTGAGGATTGGGCATGGGTTTTTTAATTTTTTCCTAAATTTTTTTTTTTTAATTTTTTCCTAAATTTTAAAAAAATATTATAATATTTGGTGAACACTTGCAAAGATTTTAGAGTTTGATATCACTGGTTCTCTAATTTCTTTTCCAAACATACAGCTTTTATTTTTATGATGTAGGTGTACTAATGTATTAAATCATTCATCCTACACTTATTTGCCATAAATAAGATCATTTTTTTAATGCTAAGTGGAACAATGTAAGATAGAATGATTTTGAGAATGAGTATAATATCTATACTCTGAATTTTTTCAGTTGAGTAAAGATGACAGCAATCAAGCACGCATTACAAAGAGACATTTTTACACCAAATGACGAACGCCTGCTGAGTATTGTCAATGTCTGCAAAGCAGGAAAAAAGAAAAAGAACTGTTTTTTGTGTGCCACAGGTGGGTATTTAGTAAGTCAAGGTTCTTGTTTGGCATTGTTTTATTCCCTAGGGGTCATTTCCTCATTGTTTAAAATATTCTTGGACTTCCCTGGTGGTCCAGTGGTTAAGAATCTGCCTTCCAATGCAGGGGACATGCCTTCGATCTCTGGTCAGGGAACTAAGATCCCACGTGCCACGGGGCAGCTAAGCCTGCGCACCACAACTAGAGAAGCCTGTGTGCTGCAGTGAAAGATCCTGCATCCCACAAAGAAGATCCTGTGAACTGCAACTAAGACCTGATGCAGCCAAATAAATAAATTTAAAAAATAAAAGAATGACCATGTATCACTTTAAAAAAAAAGAAATTCAATTTCAAAAATAAATAAATAAAATAAAATATTCTCATTGTTTCTGTGATTGGAAAATCGGGCCAACAAATTCGTTTTTTTTTCAATTGTCTTTAATTAAATCTTGAGTAGATACAAAAGTATTTCTTTTTTAAAAATATTTATTTATTTACTTTTGGCTGCGTTGGGTCTTTGTTGCTGCACGTGGGCTTTCTCTAGTTGCCGTGCGCAGGCTTCTCATTGCAGTGGCTTCTCTTGTCGTGGAGCACGGGCTCTAGGTGATTGGGCTTCAGTAGTTGCGGCACGCGGGCTCAGTAGTTGTGGCTCAGGACTCTAGAGCACAGGCTCAGTAGTTGTGATGCACAGGCTTAGTTGCTCCGTGGCATGTGGGATCTTCCCAGACCAGGGATCAGACTCGTGTTCCCTGCACTGGCAGGCAGATTCTTAACCACTACACCACCAGGGAAGTCCCACAAAAGTATTTCTGTAACATACATACAAGGTGTGAACACTTGTGTATACCACTGTCCAGAATAAGAAGAATTTTACCATCACCTTTGAAGTCTCCTGTGTGCCCTGCCCTGCTCCCATTCCCTTCCCTCCCTCATTAAGAGGTAACTAGTATCCTGAGTTTTGATTTACTCTTCCTTTGCTTTTCTTTATCATTTTACCATATGTGTTTGTAATCTCGAATATACATTGTTATATTTGCGTGTCTTTGAACTTTACATAAATTGAATCATAGCACAGGTATTCATTTGTGACTTTTTCCACTCAACAGTATGTTTGTGAATGTTATGTCTTGTTTTTCTCCCATAGCTGTAATTCTTTCATTTCCACTGCTGTGTAGTATTCTACTCAGAGAGTACTGCTGTTTACTTACCCGTTCTACCAGTGATGACCAGGAGGTTTGTTTCCAGATTTTGCTATTCGGGCAGCACTTCTGTGAGCATGTTTGTCCTTGTCTGCCAGTGTACACAGGTATTCTGTGTATTCCTCAGTCATAGCATTTGTTATGAAATACTATTCCTGCTTTAGTATTGTGTACAGACACCTGACAGCTGTGTTTGCAATGAATTAATGAAGAATGAGGAAATGAATGATGTCTCTAATGAAAGTGTGTGTTTTATTCAACAGTGACAACTGAACGCCCCGTGCAGGTGAAGGTGGTCAAAGTCAAGAAATCTGATAAAGGAGATTTCTACAAAAGGCAGATTGCTTGGGCCCTTCGAGACCTTGCTGTGGTAGATGCCAAGGATGCTATTAAAGTATGTTTTTGTTAGTTCTTTGACATGAATTCAGAAAGTGTCTTTCATTTTGTAACATAGTATATTGTCTTCTAAGATGATCTAAACTTGTTTTGTGACCCAGTAGTTCACCACCTAACCAGCAATTAGTCTAAAGTGTATTATCCAACCTTCCATTCTCTCACTTCTCATTCGCAGGCCACTTAAAATAAGTATGTATGTAAGCTTGTTTCATTGTTTGTGCTTTTTTTTTTTTTGAGCTACAATTATGTTTGTTCACAGGCTACATAACTAGAGCAAAATAACCTTGACTGTACATTTCTGTATTTAGATTAGGTATACTTAGTATAAAACCCATAAATTAGTATGGATTTTAAAGTGGTGTGTTGTGTGAGTAGTTTTTAAAAGAAAATCATTGTTTTGGTAAAACCTAGTTCAGAAATCACAGAAAATATAATGGTAAAACCTAGTTCAGAAATCACAGAAAATATAACCAAAGTGAATCTTCCTTAGGTAGTCCTTAAAAATAATGTAGAATCACCAGCTGAGGCAGCCAAGCTGGCCCTCTGAAGCTATGGTTTGAATATTGTGGCTCAAGTGATGGCAGTGATAGTGAGTTTCACCCCTTATTTTAAGGACTTTGAAGAATAAGATATGAGACATTAAATAAGATATTAAATAAGATATTAATAAGATACCTTACACCTTAAGTCACACTCAAACTCCAGGAAAGTTGAATAATACGATAATCATGATAAAGGGCCACGTTTATTCCTGACATTTCAAGGCTTTTCACAGCAATACCCTTTTTAAAAAAAAAAAAAGAAATAGGGCTTCCCTGGTGGCGCAGTGGTTGAGAGTCCGCCTGCCAATGCAGGGGACACGGGTTCGTGCCCCGGTCCGGGAAGATCCCACATGCCGCGGAGCGGCTGGGCCCGTGACCCATGGCCGCTGAGCCTGTGTGTCCGGAGCCTGTGCTCCGCAATGGGAGAGGCCACAACAGTGAGAGGCCCGCATAACGCAAAAAAAAAAAAAAGGAAATAAAGTGGACCCCCTCAGGTTAAAGTAGGTGCTTCTTCCTCTTCAGCCTCTCTAACCCTCCCCCTCATCTTCCTCTGCAGCCCAGAGGCACCTCCAGAGCTCTAGGGAATGCCTTGTACTGTACTGTACATCTACTGTACTGTGGATGGGGCTGATAGCAAGGCTTACAGTACTGTAACTACATGTGTCCATTGACTGAACTCTACAAGTCTCATACAGTGATTAAAAAGGAACAAAGAAGTGAAAACTACCTTTGTAGAGCAGTCTGATAAAATAAAAGTCTGGTTTTATGCTGACCTGGTACAAACCTCTGAGGAACCAAAAGCTGGACAGCATGACAGGCAGTTGAGTCAGGTGCAAGAAGATTTTTTTAATGAAGCAGAAACAGCTTTAGGAGAGTCCTGCATATCTGTAGAGTTGAGATTTCTTCCAAAATGTAGAGAATGCCTGTTCTTTAAATATTTTAGGCAAACTGGGCCTTTGCTTTATTCCTAAAAAGCACCCAGTTTTTAGAAAAACGTGGGATGTGGAAAACGGGGTCTGACAGGTGCTTTGAATGTGGGTGCATGTATATGTATTTGGAAAGAACATGAAAATGAGATTTTAAAAAACACTTCAATTATTTAATAATTTCTGTTATTATGGGAAGGATGAAGAGTAGAGATTTTCTAAGACAAAATACTTGAAAGGCTTTTTAGAAATTCACCTTTATTAAAAAGCCTTTTTCTCTTCAGTAGTTCCACACTTCATAACCCCATTGACTTCTGTAATTCACTAACATTGCTGAATGCTTATTTGAATGCTTTCCTCAGCTGACACCTCATTGCTGACTTGCTTAATGGATTTTTTTTCATTTTATGCAGGCACGTTGGTCTGTATACGCTACATATGGATATAAAACATAAAATTTTTATACATAGCCTAACATTAGCCATTTTGCATCACACATTAATAATTTTTTTTAAAATATTATTTATTTATTTATTTTTGGCTGTGTTGCATCTTCATTGCTGCGCGCAGGCTTTCTCTAGTTGCAGAGAGCGGGGGCTCCTCTTAATTGCGGTGCACGAGCTTCTCATTGTCGTGGCTTCTCTTGTTGCGAAGCACGGAATCTAGGCACACAGACTTCAGTAGTTGTGGCACACAGGCTCAGTAGTCGTGGCTCCTGGGCTTAGTTACTCTGAGGCATGTGGCATCTTCCCAGACCAGAGCTCGAACCCATGTCCCCTGCATTGGCAAGCGGATTCTTAACCACTGCGCCACCAGGGAAGTCCCTGCATCACGCATTGATTTGTGTGAGTGTTGCTGCTGGAGCAGTCAGCCTCTTTTATGGCATTATGTGAAATATTCCCAGGGAAGAGATCATTTCCCATCAAGCTTCATATGAGTTGCCAAGACTCTTAGATTTCTTTATAAATACTAATGCAATTATTTTTTTTGAAATTTTGAATTTTATTTTATTTTTTATACAGCAGGTTCTTATTAGTCATCCATTTTATACACATCAGTGTATACATGTCAATCCCAGTCTTCCAATTCATCACACCACCACCACCACGCCCCTCCACTGCTTTCCCCCCTTGGTGTCCATACGTTTGTTCTCTACATTTGTGTCTCAGTTTCTGCCCTGCAAACCAGTTCATCTGTACTATTTTTCTAGGTTCCACATATATGCGTTAATATATTTGTTTTTCTCTTTCTGACTTACTTCACTCTGTATGACAGTCTCTAGATCCATCCACTGACCCAGTTTTGTTCCTTTTTATGGCTGAGTAATATTCCATTGTATATATGTACCACATCTTCTCTATCCATTCGTCTGTCAATGGGCATTTAGGTTGCTTCCATGACCTGGCTATTGTAAATAGTGCTGCAATGAACATTGGGGTGCATGTGTCCTTTTGAATTATGGTTTTCTCTGGGTATATGCCCAGTAGTGGGATTGTTGGGTATATGGTAATTCTATTTTTAGTTTTTTTAAGGAACCTCTATACTGTTCTACATAGTGGCTGTATCAGTTTACATTCCCACCAACAGTGCAAGAGGGTTCCCTTTTCTCCACACCCTCTCCAGCATTTGTTGTTTGTAGATTTTCTGATGATGCCCATTCTAACTGGTGTGAGGTGATACCTCATTGTAGTTTTGATTTGCATTTCTCTAATAATTAGTGATGTTGAGCAGCTTTTCATGTGCTTCTTGGCCATCTGTATGTCTTCTTTATAGAAACGTCTATTTAGGTCTTCTGCCCATTTTTGAATTGGGTTGTTTGTTTTTTTAATATTGAGCTGCATGAGCTGTTTATATATTTTGGAGATGAATCCTTTGTCCATTGATTTGTTTGCAAATATTTTCTCCCATTTTGAGGGTTGTTTTTTGTCTTTTTTATGGTTTCCTTTGCTGTGCAAAAGCTTTGAAGTTTCATTAGGTCCCATTTGTTTACTTTTGTTTTTATTTCCATTACTCTAGGAGGTGGATCAGAAAAGATCTTGCTGTGATTTATGTCAAAGAGTGTTCTTCCTATGTTTTCCTCTAAGAGACTTACAGTGTCCAGTCTTATATTTAGGTCTCTAATCTATTTTGAGTTTATTTTTGTGTATGGTGTTAGGCAGTGTTCTAATTTTATTCTTTTACATGTAGCTGTCCAATTTTCCCGACACCACTTACTGAAGAGACTGTCTTCTCCATTGTATATCCTTGCCTCGTTTGTCATAGATTAGTTGATCATAGGTGCGTGAGTTTATCTCTGGGCTTTCTATCCTGTTCCATTGATCCATATTTCTGTTTTTGTGCCAGTACCATATTGTCTTGATTACTGTAGCTTTGTAGTATAGTCTGAAGTCAGGGAGTCTCATTCCTCCAGTTTATGTTTTTCCCTCAAGACTGCTTTGCCTATTTGGCGTCTTTTGTGTCTCCATACAAACTTTAAGATTTTTTGTTGTAGTTCTGTAAAAAATGCCATTGGTAATTTGATAGGGATTGCATTGAATCTGTAGTTTTCTTTCAGTAGTATAGTCATTTTCACAATATTGATCCTTCCAATCCAAGAACATGGTATCTCTCCATCTGTTGGTATCATCTTTAATTTCTTTCATCGGTGTCTTATAGTTTTCTGCATAGAGGTCTTTTGTCTCCCTTAGTAGATTTTTTCCTAGGTATTTTATTCTTTTTGTTGCAATGGTGAATGGGATTGTTTCCTTACTTTCTCTTTCTGATCTTTCATTGTTAGTGTATAGGAATGCAAGAGATTTCTGTGCATTAATTTTGTATCCTGCAACTTTACCAAATTCATTGATTAGCTCTAGTAGTTTTCTGGTAGCATCTTTAGGATTTTCTATGTATAGTATCATGTCATCTGCAAACAGTGACAGTTTTACTTCTTTTCCAATTTGTATTCCTCTTATTTCTTTTTGTTCTCTGCTGTGGCTAGGACTTCCGAAGCTATTTTGAGTAGTGGTGAGAGTGGACATCCTTGTCCACAATTACCTTTTTTTAAAAAAAACTTATTAAGTATAGTTGATTTACAATGTTGTGTTAATTTCTGCTGTACAGAAAAGTGATTCAGTTA
Source organism: Phocoena sinus (assembly GCF_008692025.1). Classification (NCBI taxonomy): domain Eukaryota; kingdom Metazoa; phylum Chordata; class Mammalia; order Artiodactyla; family Phocoenidae; genus Phocoena; species Phocoena sinus. The sequence continues at coordinate 76,461,427 of NC_045767.1, forward strand.
TACATATATATATATACATTCTTTTTCATATTCTTTTCTATTATGGTTTATCACAGAATATTGAATATAGTTCCCTGTGCTATACAGTAGGACCTTGTTTATCTCTTCTATGTATAATAGTTTGGATCTGCTAATCCCAAACTCCCAGTACATCCCTTCCCCACCTCTCCTCCCCCTTGGCCATCACAAGTCTGGTCTCTATGTCAGTGTGTCTGTTTCTGTTTCACAGATAAGTTCATTTGTGTCACATTTTAGATTCCACATATAAGTGATATCATATGTATTTGTCCTCCGTCTGACTAACTTCACTTAGTATGATACTCTCTAGTAGCATCCATGTTGCTGCAAATGGCATTATTTCATTCTTTTTTATGGCTAAGTAGTATTTCATTGTATATATGCACCACATCATCTTTATCCATTCATCTGTCGATGCACATATAGGTTGTTTTTTCTGTCGTGGCTGTGGTAAATAGTGCTGCAGTGAACATTGGGGTGCATTTATCTTTTCAAATTATAGTTTTGTCCAGGTATATGCCCAGGAATGGGATTGCTGGATCATATGGCAACTCTATTTTTAGTTCTTTGAGGAACCTCCATACTGTTTTCCGTAGTGGCTGCACCAACTTATGATGCAATTACCTTTTCGTTGTAAGTGAAAGTTTTTAATCTTTTGTCACTTTAATTCTGCTTATTGAGCTATAAATTCATTAGTACATCCATGCTACTGTAATATGATTGTACCATAGGTAAGTCTTGATCCCTAAATTATCCCAGATCTTCACAGTGAAAGTCATATCACTTTCCTTGCCTACTTATGGTCTTTATTACATTTTATTCCCCTAAATAACACTTTAAATTAATTGAACACATGTTTAGCCTTCTATAGAACATTAAAAACATTGAGCCTATTTTTAATTCCTGGATGTGAAGGAAAGTATACATCCATATGTTTTCGTATTTTATACGGTAGTCAAGTAGTTCTGAATTCAAGGGAGAATATCAGGCATGAAATATTTCTGTAATGTGGCTTAAGAGACATGTAGAAAGCATAGTGCAGTTCTCTCACACCAGTTGAACTTCTTTTTCATTTGAAATGACCTTAAAAGGCCTGTATTTTTTTACTTTTGAGACACCTTAATTGTTCTGTATTTTCAGAATTGTAAACAGGAGCAGTCCCTTGCTTTTCACCTCATTTGTTCTTGGAAATCACACTAGGGTATAGATTGTATTTTTTCTCACATGTATAATGAGAAGATTCACAGCTGTGAATACTAGCACATTATCAAAGAAAAAGTATAACTCTAAAACCCCATAGGCCATTTAAAAAGAAAAATTATTAGGTCCACATCAAACCAGAAACCATTGCCATCTTATAAACTAGGAAGCTGAGACACAGGCCATTAGACATCCTATACTTTCACTCATAGACCTAAGGGGCATAGAAAGGAAATTACCAGAACACTATGTTGTTTTTAATCCAGCTTCTTTTGAGAGGTACACAAAATTTTGTCCTATAAATTGAATTCTCCGAACCATTCTCTGCAAGTCACTTAGTCGATTTTGTGTGTGTGTGTGCGTGTGCACATTCCTTGCCACTTTATTATGTGCGGGTCCATGTAACCACTGCTACAATCAAGATACAGAAGTATTACACAACCTTAAGAGCTCCCTCAGCTACCTCTTTATAGCACACCCATCCTCTTTCCTCCCCTCAACAATCCCTGACTCCTGACAACCACTAATCTATTCTCCATCTCATCTATTTTGAGTAGAATTTCATTTTGATTTATTTATAGTTATTGGAGACTATCTCTTTGTGTAGATATTTAGGTTTGACATTATATAGACATAACTTAGTTTTGCTTGTGCTGACATTACCAGTTTCAGTGAGGGAAAAAACATTTTAGTCGATTTTTTTTTTTTTTTTTTTTTTTTTTTGCTGCGTTGGGTCTTTGTTGCTATGCGTGCACTTTCTCTAGTTGCAGTGAGCGGGTGCTACTCTTCATTGCAGTGCATGGGCTTCTCAATGCAGTGGCTTCTCTTGTTGTGGAGCACGGGCTCTAGGCATGAGACCTTCAGTAGTTGTGGCACATGGGCTCAGTAGTTGTGGCTCGCGGGCTCTAGAGCGCAGGCTTAATAGCTGTGGTGCATGGGCTTAGTTGCTGTGCAGCATGTGGGATCTTCCTGGACCAGGGCTTGAACCTGTGTCCCCTGCACTGGCAGGCGGATTCTTGACCACTGTGCCACAGGGAAGTCCCCCTTTTAGTAGATTTGTAATGGTGATTTTTTTTTTCCACAACAGCTTCAACTTCTTTTTGTTTTATTGAAATATATATTTTACAATAATGAAAAGAGAATATGATCAAAAAACAATATCTTTTGTATATTTTTATTTCAGGAAAATCCTGAATTTGATTTACATTTGAAAAAATATATAAAATGGGTTGCCAGCAGCACTGCTGAAAAGAATGCATTATTTCATGCATTTGGAAACTGAATCAGCGATATCTCCGGAAGAAATTGATTTTGTCAATGTTAGCTCACAGCTTTTGTGAAGGTAAAGTTAAATAAAAATGTATATGTAAAATCAGGTATGTCTGTAAGTGAATATATAATTTGGCATTACTCAAAGTATTTAAAACTCTGAATTATCTTTTTTGTAAAGGAATTTTAAGATAATTTTTCTTATTGCAGAAGTGATGCTGTTCATTATAGAAAACTGATTCATTAAATTAAATGAAAATCACTCATAAACTTAATCCTTGGAGATAACTATGCATTTCTATGCATACTGAAATGCTTTTTTTTAAATAAGAAATTTATGTTGCTACCTACATGCCTTTTCATATAATGTTTCATGAACATTTTCCATGTATTAAACACTTACCCCAACATTATTTTTAATGGCACCATAGTATTCCATTGTATTGGATATACTATAATTTTTTAACTAATCACTTTAAAAAATTTTTCCAATCTTTGCTTATCTTAAACAGCTCTGAGATGAATATCCTTGTAGCTGTACTTTTGTGTAGAGTGTAGGTGTAGTGTTAAGAAACAACTCTGGAGTCAGACTGCCTGGGTTTCAAATACTGGCTTTGTCACTTACTATAGCTGTGTGACCTTGGGTTACTCTATGTTTCAGTTTCTCATATGTCCGAAACAGAGATAATAATAATATCAACTCCATAGGATTGTTTTAAGGATTAAATTAATATATGAACATGATGAGAACAATGCCAGATATATAGTAAGAACTCAATTATATATTAACAATTATTATTCTATTATCAGGATAAAGTCCTAAGATGTGAGGTTAATTAGGGTATTTTAGATCAGTATGTCTTCAGGAATATTACTAGGGATTATTTTGTGTTATAAGACAAAAACTCTACTGTTAATTGTTGAAAACATACAATGAGGTTTTTTTCTTTTAAAATATCTTTTATGAAGACATACACATTGTGAGAAGATGGGTTCTGTGTGCCTTGGGGATGCAATTTTTGTTGTATTCTTTATCTCAAAGAAAGCAATTGAAGTAACAGCAGGTGGACAGAGTTGTTGCCCCTTTATTGAGAAAAAAAAAAAAGTAGATTTGTTCTAAATTATATATTAGAAAGAAAACTTAGATTTGTCCTAAGTTGTATATTAGCATTTCAAAATAGAAGCTTCTGTTCTGTCAAGTGAAACATCTGAAATTGCCAATATTCAACCATTTTGACCTATAAAATGGCAATTTCAGATGCTTCAGACTATTCCTTGACTTAGTCACTTGCCTCTGTCCTTTCTCCATTTTGTTTTTACTTAATTCCTTTGCTGTTTGGTTATCTATCTTTCTCTCCCTAAATGTAGTATTCTTGTCCATCACTTTATTAATTAGTGAGGCCATTACTGGTTTCAGGCTTGATGCTTGGAACTGGCAGAGGCAAGTCACATCTCTCAGGCCACATGCTTCTCCCTGCAGTGGGGCTGGCCTTGTGTCGGAGCCCTCAGGGTTGCCGTCTCGCCAACATTAGCCTCCAGTGTCTTGGTGGTTGAGTGTGTTGAGGGAATAACCTTTAAGAAATTTTTGGTAATTTTCCATGCTTTGAATAGTGGCTTAATTTGTTCTGAGTAGCTTTCTTTTTTTTTTTTTTTAACCATTTCAGGGTTGAACATTCTGATCAGTGAATGACTCATAAGCTTTCTGTTCTGTTTTTGAATATGATGTGTTTCCAGATGTTACTTATTGCCTAAGATGTATTTTAAACAATATATTTCATTTCAGTCAACAATATGGGCAAGTACATACCTACCTGTATTTACCTCATTAAGGAATATTACCAAAATCAATGAGAAGAGTATTGCTGTTTTTTGAGAATGAGGTGACTAGCTTTAAAAAAAGACAAGACATTTAATTTTTCAGGGCCTTAAATGAAGGTGTAGACATTTTTATTTTTATAAATATTACCTAATTGAGATCAATTTTAAGAATACTGAGATCCTTAAGGAGCTCATTTTGAAAATCACTTTCTATAAATTAGTAACTGTGGCTTTGGTTTTAATAGAGTTCATATAGTAGCTTTATAATGTCCATAAACTTGTTTAATGTTTTAACTGGACTTAAAATCATGGCCACTAACTCCCATTTTTAAAAAAAAGTCTCTAAGCTTTGGGTTATGTTAGAAAACAAATGAGAAATTATCAACATCTCCTTTTAAGAGCTAAGTAATCGTTCAAGTAAGTAAGACTGTTCATTGGGAATGTTAGCAGTAGCAGCTTTAGTAGTTTTTATTGGTGACAATTGAATGTTTCATGCTAATAATTGGGGCTTCTTAGTAGAATAAGGTTCTTAAAACAGGACTTTATTAGCAGTTGAAGTAGAGTGAAATTTTTGTTTGGCCTTTTCTTTTTCATTCTTGCAGCCAGATTTTTTTTTTAAATCTTTGACTTGAATCCTTAAAAGCCAGCTTGAACTGATAATCGTGTGTGTTTTTTTAAACTGCTTCCATCTTGTCCTTTCTAACAATTGTTTTATGACTAATCCATTGTGAGAGAGTGTCTGGGTAAAGGTTTGGGCCTTGAGTGAAAATAACTAGACTAACGCATGAGTCACAACCTGACCCATAAGCAATCCCCAGGAAGTGATCTGTTTCCCAGTTTTCTCCTCCAAGGACTTGGCAGTACTGTTTCATAAACGACTAAGAGAAAATAGAAAGATAAATGTATTTTTAGTCACTGTCAGAAAATGAATTAAAAAAATGAACACTGGAAATTTAGCTTCTTGTGGATATTTCCAGTTTGTAGTTGTATTTGACATTGTCTTTTAAGCTTCAAGTAGCATGAAGTTCGAATGAAATATGGGTAGTATTTTAAAATTTAAACCTGTGTACGTTTCTAGCCAGCTAATATTCTTTGCTTACTTTCCTCTGCTTTTTTCATACCTTTTTACTCTCCAGAACTGCCTAAAGTTACAGAAGGTGCGTAACACCTTTTCTTCTTATTCTATTCCATAGATTTTTATTACTTGACGTTGTTATGTACTGTTGGTTGCATACTTTATGAAATTGTGTGCAGGGAAAAGTATATTACTACAAAATCCATATGGTAATAAAAATCGATGATAGTATTCATTATTGACTTCCAAAGGGCTGTTTTATGGAAGAGAAAATACTTCTGAAGCAGTTATGATCACTTAAAATATTTGTTTACTTTTAAATATTTACTATGCAAGGAGCTGTACAGAATGGTTTAGGTATTCCCTGCCCCTAGTGGCTAAGAAGCTGTCACACATGACAGTTTACATTTCCACAGTGACTGTTTCAAAGGACTAGGAGCTCGGTGATGCTACTGTAAGGAACTCTGTATTTATATACTGTAATCTGTAATTGCCTGTACCAAAAGTTTTATCCCCCTCCTTTTTTTTCTGGGACATTATCTAAATCGGCCTAATTGCCATTCTTAAGAGTAAACCGTTTGTTACTTTGAATTAGGTGTTTTTTGTTCTAGGACAAATGAACATATGTCACGTAACACTGAATGCAAATATTCATTTTCATACAAAATAATGAATATTTCAAACATCTAGTGTTTGTGATTTTAACATGTCACATGAGTTGATGAAAATCAATGACTTTGTTTTGAGGTTTATTTAGGGGTAAAAATTATTTTTTTCATTTTACCTCTCTTAACCTCAAGATTTATATAAATCCCACATGCTGAGTGTATTCTCTCAAAAAACTGAACTGAGACATTTACCCAGAAAGCATCTCAGATTTGACCTCATGGTGTTTTGTTTTGAAGCAGGAAAACAGTTTAAATTTTTGTAATTTCACTCAGCCGTGTAGTTGTTGCTCTTCTTACTACAGTATACAGTTACTGAGAAAGTTTCTATTAGCTGATCTTTAGAAATTTTATTAACACATGTGAAAAATTTTTAAAGATAGAAATGGAAAATTCAGTTAATATTTTCAGTGCCCAAAATAAATTGTGAATTGTAGATGCTTTTTTAAAATTTCAATTGAAAGTTATTTGGAGAAAAAAACAAAACATAACAAAGACAAAAAGAACAAAGATAACAGAAGAAAATGTTACCTGGGGAAAAAAAGGGAAGCAAATTATTTTTCATGTGTCCTGAACTCATAATCATTGTTTTGTTAGAGCGACAGTCACTTCAGGTAGGGGGAAAGGTTAGTCTTGCACACATGCTTTGTTTCTGGTTTTGTATTTGTTTTATAGTTTATGTTTTGGGAAACTGTGACTAAAGCCTATTTTAACACAAGTCAGTGAATTAGACTGCATGCTTTTGTTACAATAATTATGTTAACACATGCAGTTCTTCATAATAATAAGGGTTTTTTTTCATAGATTTTGAATCATTTTTCCTATTTTTCAGCCACTAAATGTGACCTGTGCTTATAACTGACCTTACCTATAAGTACAGTGCTATTTTCCATCCTACTTTTTTTTACTACTTTATTTTTAATTTTTATCCTCTTTAAGAATCTGTTCCAAGTGGGGAAAATCAGAGTGTGACAGGAGGCGATGAAGAAGCAGTGGATGAATACCAAGAGTTAAATGCAAGAGAAGAGCAGGATATTGAGATAATGATGGAAGGCTGTGAGTATGCAATTTCAAATGCCGAGGCCTTTGCAGAAAGGTTGTCCAGAGAGCTGCAGGTGCTAGATGGGGTAAGCCTTTCTTGTTATCTATGATTAGTGATGTGTGTGTAGTGAATTGAGGAGACTGGTGATGTTCATATTTTACTGCCTGAGCACTTAAGCCTGGGTAGTGTGATTATTGCTGTCTTTCTCTATAAGTGCATTACCAGCTGCCATCAGTCTTTCACTGTTCTTGTTCAAAAGACAACCATGCCTAATAGGCCAATGAAGCCAGTTGGCTGAGGTTCTGGATTTGGGGAGCTTCTTGATTTGGGGAGCTTCTTGATTTGAAGTGATGGAAGTAAAAAGTAGCCAGCCTGAAACCAACTTGAGGGTTGATTTCCTCAGCCTCTGAAATACCTCAGAATAGTTCAATGCAAAAGAATAGCGTTTTTGTGGTTTGAAGGAAAGAAAAAAAAGGTACAGGTTAGAAAGAGAGAAATTGGGCTGAAAGAAGTGAATCATGTACCCAAAGAGAGCAAGATAGTGTGGTGAAAACAGAGAGCCAGGGGAAAAGGATGTTTGACTCCCCTGCTGAAATGTTTTGGAATAGACTCTATTCATTTGTATGCAAATTTCTAAGTTTGTATCTAAATGCACATCTTTATTTATTTACTTTTTTTTAGAAAGTAAAAAGCTGCAGGTAGCACCTCTGTTGTGAGAAAAGCCTAAAATGGGAACATTTGGGGGTTTTTTGTTTTGTTTAGACAAGGTATGCATTTAAGAAAAATCCTCAGAGAATAAAAAATATTTAAAGACTTAAAGAATGTTAAGGTACATGAAAGGTACAGAAGTTATGTGATTGAACTCAGGCCCAGAGATTACACGAACAGTCCAAGCTTACAAATCTATAAAACCCTCTGGAAGTAAAGCCTAGAAGAGACTTCAAGATGTTAAAGTAGAAATTGTCCTGGGTCAGTTCAAGCCCACCTCTGCTGCTTGATGTCAGTGAGTCTGAGCCCTGCTGCCTTTACAGTTGGGCTGCACCTACAATTGAGTTATTATGAATAGTGTATAAAATAACACATGTGAAATTATAGCATCAACTGTACAATGATACTCTTTGAATTCCTTGTCCAAATTTTTTCCTCATATTGTGTTATCTGCCTTCTTAATGTGGCTTAGTGATTTGTATTATCTTTTCTAGTTAATATTGCATCTGTGTTGCAAGTCATCATATTACTTTGCAGTTTAATTTTGGATTTGAAAGCTTCCATATTTCAGGCAATTCAGAATCAATAGTCAGAATCGTTTAGAAAACATTAATAAAGGGATGGTGGTTTGTTACTGCTTTGCCTCGAAAAAAAAAGTAGTCGCAAATGAAAGAGAAAAGAAAGAATACCATAGAAGGAGCTGTCTTATGGCAACAGGCTCTTCCACATCCTGTTAGTAGAAATGATACAACAGTTATAAATTAGTTCCATGAATTCTTCAAAGACTGGCATACTACTGCTACCCTCTTGACTAAGGTATTAACATAGATGATTCTGCTTTTGTTTAGGGTTTTATGTAAATATTACAGAGTATAGAAAATTTTTATAGCTAATAGAGTTGGAAGAAGTATCAGAGATGACATAGTGTAATGCCACTTAACTTATGGAAATGAGAATATACCATTACTGATGATACATTGTGGGGCAGAGCCCTACTTGTTCAGTCTACAGAAATATGCAATACTGAGGTATGGTCCCTAACCTTGATATAAGGGAAAGTGTACTTTCCTGAAATACTGTGTAAAAAAGTGGAATGTAAACACAAAATGATAAATTAGATGTTTAAATGTGTATGTCAACCTTTGTTACTCTGCTGTCAAAGAGATTTATCAATATTTCATTTTTATACCTCTTTTACACATTTGAAGAATACAAAGTATTACTTATCTTTTTAACTTTGTAGGCCAACATCCAGTCAATCATGGCCTCCGAAAAGCAAGTAAACATCCTAATGAACTTGCTGGACGAGGCTCTAAAGGAGGTGGATCAGATTGAATTGAAACTGAGCAGTTATGAGGAAATGCTCCAAAGTGTAAAAGAACAAATGGATCAGATCTCTGAGAGCAACCACCTAATTCATCTTAGTAACACTAATAATGTAAAACTCCTATCAGAGATAGAGTTCCTTGTGGTAAGCATGATTATAAATTACCAACAACAATTTAAAAAATCTAATGATAATATGTAAAGCCCATTTGTAAACATTTTCTAATTTCCTTAGGAGAGCAAGATTTAAAAATACTGAAATTCCAAAGACCTAGTAATAGGATTGAGTAAGCATCTTACCTGTAAATTTCCTGAAGAGTACATGTACAAACGGTGTATTTATATATATTCCAGAACCACATGGACTTGGCCAAAGGTCATATAAAGGCCCTTCAGGAAGGAGATCTTGCTTCCTCCAGGGGCATCGAGGCCTGTACCAACGCCGCGGATGCCCTTCTGCAGTGCATGAATGTGGCTCTTCGACCAGGTATGACAACAAAATCTGCCCAAGAACCTGAGACTAAGCCTGTGACTTAGTATAAAGCTTTTGACAAGAAGTGCATGGGGCAAGTGGTTTAGGGTTACATTCTTAGCTATTAAAACAAGTTTCACTTATTATCAAACATAATTCATATTAGCACTAAGAAATTTTTCATTTCAGTTCCTTCTGATTGACCATCAATGACTGGTTAACACCAGGATTTTTCTTCAGTACTGTCCATAGAACCTAGCACAAAGTAGATGACATAAGGTTTTGCTATGCCAGCAGTTCCAAAACTTGAGTTTGCATTAGAATCACCTAGAGCAGGGGTCCCCAACCCCTGGGGCTGCGACTGGTACTGGGCCGCGGCCTGTTAGGAACTGGGCCGCGCAGCAGGAGGTGAGTGGCGGACGAGTGAGCGAAGCTTCATCTGCCGCTCCCCATCGCTCGCATTCCGCCTGAACCATCCCCGCCACCACCATCTGTGGAGAAATTGTCTTCCACGAAACTGGTCCCTGGTGCCAAAAAGGTTGGGGACCACTGACCTAGAAGGCTTACGAAAATACAGATTGCCAGGTGCCACCTCCAGAATCAGTAGGTCTGGGCTGAGACCTTGGAATCCATATTTCTAACAGTTCCCAGATGATGCTGAGGCAGGACCACACTGTGCTATACTTTTTTTCCCTTTACCTTTCTTTTACAAAGCATACGAATAAACCAGTAAAACTTTGGGTTCTTCAAAACTGAAATATGGATACTGTTATAAAGGTATTCATTAAACATTGAGGAACTCTTTTTACGCATTAAATAAGTCAAAAAATGTTATGATTTCAGGCCATGACATGCTTCTGGCAGTCAAACAGCAACAGCAGCGTTTCAGTGATTTGCGAGAGCATTTTGCCCGGAGACTAGCCAGTCACCTCAACAATGTTTTTGTTCAACAGGTAATTTTATTTTATTATTAATACTGGCATGTTCCTGTAACCTGTTTATATATATATTAACTTAAAATTAATATATATTAGCTTAAAATTAAATTCCCAGAAAAAATTCTAGTGTGTTTAATTGGGATCACAGTATATTCCTGCACACATTTCTTTGATTTTAATATTTTTAAGTACATCTACGAACAAATATGCACATATTTTCTCGTAGATGTATTTGGGTCCTCAGTGGCCTCCTTAGGAAGACAGTCTAGTTCCTTTTAGCTAAAACTCCCTGAGTTTTAAATAACTATGCTTACATGTTGCATATACCATTTAGACATTCTTATTTATAAAAATAAGTCCAAACCTGTTAACATGTTTACTGTTTGGCTTGTTTTATTTTTCAGTATTTTGAATACTGAGAACTAGGACTTGATTCCATGTTTGAAGTGTTTCATTGGCTTCATGTACTTACATATATGAGAAAAATGACTAAGTCAGTTGTAAATTCCAGTTGATTTAATCTTATATAAACCCTTTGCATTTTTATATGGAAAGGGATGTTATAATTAAGGTTGTGGCAATGATAATAATGCTAATAATATTATTAAGGGTACCTTAGAGGGATTTGAATAGAAGGCATTTTAATATCTGGGCATTTTAATAAATTAGGTTTCGTATATTTTTCATCTCCTTTATTTTAATAGGGTTATTGGGCAAAAAAAAAATTGAGGGAAATTCTGTTCATCAGGAAATGCTGTCTGAAATACTAGATTCTTATTTTGTTTTCACTTTGTAGTATTCTAAAACAATTGTATTTACTATATTTTATTTCTGATTAGTTTACTCAGGCCCTTCTTCAACTCTATAACAGGTCCTACTTTCTTTCGGTGCCTGTGAGTACATCAACTTTGGCTCCAGCTTCGTTGATTCTTTTCTTTTTTCTGTAAAGTTTACTAAACTTAACAGCCGCAGAATCTTTATAGATTATAATTTACTGATTTAAGCTACCTGTTAACCATATTTATAGCAGTTTTTTAATGTCCCATAACAAAAAGTTTATTTAGGCCAAAAAAGCATTTAATCTCAGTCTGCTTGCCTTTCTTCCTGTCATTCTATTAGTCACTCACTTTCTCCTTCATATATTTAGAAATCATTTGCCAAGTGATTAGAGATGCATACCAGACATTCACGTGGAATAGATGAGAGGCTGATTCTGCCCTCAGGTCACTCACAGTCTAGAGAAGGGAGATATAATAGACTGATGGACTGGGGGGGGGGTATATGTTAAGATAGTGGTACTGTGGGAGCATAAAGGAAGACCATCTAACTAAGCATGCAAGGGGGAAATTGGGGAAGACTCTCTTAACATTTTACTTGACGTGAAAAGCATCAAGAAAAAAGTAAACCTAGAAATCACGTAGGAAATACTAATGCACATTTTACTTAAACTATTATTTCAATAATATCTATTTCTACACAGTTCCCTAGTTTTTAAAAATAATCCTGTTGACAGTGATACAGGCCACACTTGTAGATGGTACTGAAAATACTAGTCAGTAAACGATAATCCTTTCTGTACCCTTAATTGTTTGTTGTAACATGCTACTGTTTATGATTTTGCTTCCTTGCCTTATAAACTAATGGCTTTGTTTAAAGTGAATGCTTCCGAGTTCTGAAAATCTAATATGTATTGTTACATGTGAGTAATGCATGTTGAAAACCAGAATGTTGCAACAACCTAGAATGTGCTAAAGAAGGTGGAGGACAATGTCCCAAGTATAGGAAAGAGATTTTCTGTGTGTTAAATTTAATGCATTGTGTCACCTAGCAAAAGAGTTGGGAAACATGGGTATTTCTATTCCTGGTTGTGGGACACACTAGCTGGGAAAATTTGATTACTGTATTATGGTTTATCTCTTTGTCAGTCACCAGATTTTTATTGCATGCCTGTTTTGTACTCACTGTCATCCATATATAAGAATAAGAAATGACTCCCACCCTCAAGATGCTTGTGAGGAGGTGTTAAAAGTAATGTACTTAAAGCTCTACAGCAGTGTGTGTACAGAGTACCTTGGAGACATTGAAGGTTCAGTTCCAGACCACCACAATAAAGTGAATATCTCAATAAAGCAAGTCACACAAATTTTTTTGTTTCCCAGTGCATGTAAAATTTATGTTTACACTATATTGTAGCCTATTAAGTGTACAATAGCATTATGTCTAACAAAATGTACACACCTTAATTTAAAAAATACTTTATTTCTAAAAATTGCTAACCATCATCTGAGCCTTCAATGAGTCATAATATTTTTGCTGGTGGGGGGTCTTTCCTCGATGTTGACGGCACTGAGGGATCAAGGTGGTGGTTGCTGAAGAGTGGGGTGGCTATGGCAATTTAAAAAAATAAGACAATGAAGTTTGCTATAATGATTGACTTTTCCATTCTCAAACAATTTCTCTGGGGCATGCAATGCTGGTGATAGCATTTTACCACAGTAGAACTTCTTTCAAAACTGGAGTCAGTCCTCTCAAATCCTGCTGCTGTTTTATCAACTAAGTTTATGTAGTAGCCTAAATCCTTTGTTGTCATTTCAGTAGTCTTCACAGCATCTTCACCAGGAGTAGATTCCATCTCATGAAACCACTTTCTTTGCTCAGCCATAAGAAGCAACTCCTCATCCGTTAAAATCCATTAAGTGAGATTATAGCAATTCAGTCACATCTTCAGGCTCCACTTCTAATTCTAGTTCTCTTGCTATTTCTGCCACATCTGTAGTTACTTCCTCTACTGAAGTCTTGAACCCCTCAAAGTCATTCATGAGGGTTGGAATCAGCTTCTTCCAAAACTCCTGTTAATGTTGATATTTTGATCTCTTCTCATAAATCACGAATGTTCTTAATGGCATCTAGAGTGGTGAATCCTTTCCAACAGGTTTTCAGTGGTCTTTACCCAGGTCTGTCAGAGGAATCACTATATCCATGGCAGCTGTGGCCTTACAAAATGTTATTTCTTAAATAATAAGACTTAAGGGGCTTCCCTAGTGGTGCAGTGGTTGAGAGTCTGCCTGCTGATGCAGGGGACACGGGTTCGTGCCCCAGTCTGGGAAGATCCCACATGCCGCGGAGTGGCTGGGCCCGTGAGCCATGGCCGCTGAGCCTGCACGTCGGAGCCTGTGTTCCGCAACGAGAGAGGCCACAACAGTGAAGGCCCGCGTACCGCAAAAAGAAAAAAAATGTGACACAGAGACATGGAGTGAGTAAATGCTCTTAGAAAAATGGCGCCAGTACACTTGCTTGACACAGCGTTGCCATAAACCTTCAATTTGTAAAACATGCAATTTCTGCAAAGCGCAGTAAAAGCACAATAAAATGAGATACGCTTGTATATTAAATTGCTAATTGTATAGCCACATATACATAATATTCATATGTATAAGTGCTAAAGAGGTTTAATCAAAAGTGAGTTTACTGAGGATTTAAATAGTCAGATATGGCATCACAGATTAAGACAAGTCTTGAACAGAGTTCTTGCAATGCAATTTATAGCAAATGTATAGGTATAATATTATAACTACTGTACAGAAGAATCTGGTGGAAATAATCTAATGACCACAACATAACAGCGGTTTAAGAGCACTGATTTCTGGTCTTTTTAAAAATTCACACATCAATAAAATTAAATTTGGAGACTGACCAAGTCACCAATTTATTTTACCAAGTAAAAACCTTAAAAAAGAAATATCTCCATCTGCTTTCACTATCGTTTTATTTTTAAAATGACATTTGGTACTAAAAGAAAAGGAAGAACATAATTTCAGACTTTCTAAATTAATACATTTACCTTTATGAGAAACTGGCTCCCATCCTTTTCTTGTTTTCTTATTGCTGCGGGCCAGTGAGAACATCTTCATATTTGGGAATCACTGATTCAGAGCACAGTCTCTGTGACGCAACTTTCACAGTAATACGTCCACATAGCTATATTTTAATGAAACTTGAAATGTGTTTTTAATATTCACTTCTTACTGTAATATAAGAGTAATATTTTTAACAATTGGCAGATTTTTGGGCTCTTTTAGATCTTTTTACATACTCAGATTCCATTGAAATGATAGACTCTTACCCATAACTTACACATTTACTAGGGATTCATGTATCTAGAAATATATTCATCTGGGGGAATCAGACCAGTTACACTAATTAGGATTCTGATATTGGAAGCAGGCAATCAAATTAAGGCTAATAAAATTGAGGAAATATTTGCAGAAGGGATATGTCATTGTAAAAAATTTTTTGGTTTTTTGAAAGATTTGTCTTGAAAGGATAACTCTGTGCCCCTTTTCCCCCTTTGTTTCTACAGAGACCTCATGATTCTGTGCTCCACTTTTAGCAACATGATAAGACCAATTATGCACTGAGCTAAAAGTACAGCCAGGAAAAAACTGAAGTTGTGGGAGGTTTTGCTATATGCTTAAATTTGGAAATTTTTCTTTCAACATATATTTACAGAAACATCATATAGCAAAATAAAACCTGTGTAATAAACCAACAATATTCAGTTCATGCCACAAAAATTATTTCCTTAAGCACATTTCACAATCTTCTAAACATAGGTTGATGTGGTTAAAAACTTAGAAAGGACTGTGATTACTTAAGATCGGTTATCATGTTTGTTGAAACTTTGCTCATATTTTCTTTTTCCTTTAAGAAAATAAAAATACACATGCCATAACATAGAAGGAGTTCCCAAATCTTGAAAATTTGCTCAGTATTTAACATGAATGTGTCATTTCTGTTAGAAGGTCAGTAAAGCAAAGTGGTTAAGAGTATGGATGCTGGAGCCAAGTTTCCTGGATTCCAAATCCTGATTCTGCTGCCTGGGTGACCTTGGGCAAGTGAACCTCTTTGTGCCATCTTAGTTGCCCTATCAAATGAATGGGGGTAATAAAAATACCTACTTCAAAAAAAAAAAATACCTACTTCATAGGGTTGGTATGAGGATTAATGTGTTGTTATATGGTCAGCACTTAGAACAGTGCTTGGTTTTAGTAAAGTGTTCAAAATTAGCTAATTTTATTATAAATTCTAAGTATATGTATATATATATATATACATTACATATTATATTAATATATATTATAATAATACATATTGTTATAGTATAATATATATTATATATACATACACACTAATGAAAATTTATAATTCACTAAGTTCCTAGAAAACGTATTTGTTTTAGCTTAATTTGGAAAAAATCTAGTATATTATTTTAAAAGTATGTTAATAATAGGGTTTTGCTGTTTTTTAAATGAGGAGAAAAGTAGTCTGCAGAGTTATTATAAGGATTAGAATTTATATATATAAAGAACCTAGCATGGTATTGTTATTGTTACTAATTTACTTATTTATAATAAGAAACTTTAAACGATGTCTTAATTTTAAAAATATATAAAGAATAAAATTCTTAGCACATTTGAGTTCTAGATGTGATCGTTTTCTATTTTTTTTTTAATTTATTTTCTTTATTTTTTTGGCCGCGTCGGGTCTTAGTTGTGGCACGTGAGGTCTTTGTTGAGGCATACGGGCTCTTCATTGTGGCACGCAGGCTTCTCTGTAGTTGTGGCCTGTGGGTTTTCTCTCTCTAGTTATGGCTCACGGGCTCCAGCGCACATGGGCTCTGTAGTTGTGGCGTGCAGGCTCTGTAGTTTGTGGCACATGGGCTCTCTTGTTGAGGCGGACAAGCTCAGTAGTTGCGGCACACTGGCTTAGTTGCCCAGCGGCGTGTGGGATCTTAGTTTCCCTACCAGGGACTGAACCCCTGTCCCCTGCATTGGAAGGTGGATTCTTTACCACTGGACCACGGGGGAAGTCCCTCTATATTATTGATTGAACTAAACAATTTAAGTATTTGATTTTCCTGTTTCCTATAGGTATTTTGGAACCATTTTCTCTAAAATCTTTCTGTTAACACTAATAACATTTAATCTATTCTTAATAGTAATAGTTTGAAGGTAATGATGTTCTTTATATCAGTGAATTTTCAAATGATGGTGATCTTTAAAATGCTGTTGCAAAAGAAAGCTTTGAATAGTAATATATGTGAAAGATCTTTGTAAACTGTAAAATCCTCTATAAATGTTAACTCTTCCATTTTGCAGAAGTGAAGGTTTTTAATTGAAGAGCTTTCCTGATATTAAATTAAATAATATAACTTAACATGTAATGGTCTGAGTACACAGTTGTAGAAGAACATAAACAATGATTTTTGAGTCTTAAGTCATTGAGAAAAATTAATGAGGAAGATTGGGATAATGAAAAGATATCTAATATTGTTATTAATAAAGACAATGTTTGAAAAACATTTATAAGCTATAAACAGTTTTGTCAAATGTTCTTTTGCTTTTAGTCAGTGTAACTAGTTAAGACAATTTGGAGACCTTAGCAGACTTAATACCTATAATATCTACTTATGCTTAGTGTCTAATATTCTGTGATTTAATGGAATCCCAGTCATCCTTCTGATGTGGCCATTAGAAAACATTTCTGTAATGTAATATTTGTATTGACCTTTGGCAATTTTTGAGTCTGGTTAAAATGATTTTGTTTGATATGTTTTTAAAAGAAAACAGAAGACTCAGATGACTAAGGTTCAGATTTCTAGCTTTCCTCCTGTGTGACCTGTGCAAAATCACTTAACTCTTTGAGTTTCAATTTGTTCTTCAATTTTTCTGTTGGATCAGATGATCTACTAGTTTCCATATACTCTAAAACAAAAGTCAGAAAGCATTATCTGTCTCAGGCTGTTTGAAAACTTATTAATTTATATAAGTCATGTCAAGGATGAAAAACAAAATCATATATTTATTTGCTTAACAGATCATTGGGAAAATTAAAATTACATTATGATTAGGGGTTATCCTGGAAAGCCCAGGTTATAGTCATCTGTAGTCCTTCCTAGTTCCGAAATCCTATATCCTATATATTTTCATTTGTTGCTTTAAATATTGTAGACTCCATGGAAATACCATAGATGTAGACAGTTTGTTTGAATGACTTCCTTATTTGCTGTGTTTCTTAATACTGTTTGTATCATGATATTTATTTGCTTAGTAAATTGTAAAATGATATGGGACAGGCAGGCTTGATTAAAACATTCATTCTCAACTCCTTTAGAAGATAAAACAAATAGTTGATTTATCAGAGAACCACTCTTGTGTGTTTATGACTGTTAATGGTGGTGGTGTTCAGTTCACATACACAGGATGATAAAAGAAGCCAAGTAAGTACTCAGTTCTTATTTTTCTATGTGCTGTTGGTTTTGCTTGGCCATATTTGATCACTGTTTAGAATTTTTAGTTACAACAATGTTTCTTTATACTGTCTATGATATTTATTTACTTACTTACTCATTCTAGGGCCATGATCAGAGTTCAACTCTTGCTCAGCACTCTGTTGAACTGACTTTACCTAATCATCATCCATTTCATAGAGACTTGCTCCGATATGCCAAGCTGATGGAGTGGCTAAAGAGTACCGATTATGGAAAATATGAGGGACTAACAAAGGTATGGATTTGATGCCAATTACTGAGTATAGAGCATAATCTTTTAGAATCAAGAGGCCATGTGTTCAGTTCCCCAGGTGACATTTGAAATACTATTGTATATTCTTGGCAAAGTAGGAAATAATTGAATTTCTAAGTGCTCATTAGCCAGGGAGAACATTTATTTTATTTACTTGGGTGGAGAAGAGCTAGATTTTGAACTTCCAATATAATGTAGTTTTAGGCCATACTGTAGCCTGAAGCATCATTCAGTTTAGTTAAATGCTATAATTATTTCCTGAATTTCTTTATATACAATATAGAAACTAGGGAGTATGAAGATGCTGTGAGACATTTGCCCTCTAAGAATCTATAATCTGTTCTTTTAAGCAAGTGCAGTGTGCCTCTTTATTAAGCAAACATTCCACTCTTCTAGGCACACAGAAACATGGTATTTCTATTCCTGGTTGTGGGACAACTGGGAAGAGCAATTATAATTAAAACAATCAGCAAAAAATTAAGTGCTAAACTGGAAATGAGTTTAAATATGTGGCAGTTTAGAGAAGGGAAATCCATGAACGGAAGCCACGGGGGAAAACTTAATGGAAAACATTGGACTTGAATTGACTTTTAAGTAATGAGTGGAATTAAATTAGCCAGAAATAAGAGGAAGGGCATTCCAGGGATGAGGAGCAAGATGTGCAGACAAAAGTGGGAAAATATGCCCTTTTCCCAGGACTATAAGAAGGCAAGCCTGATTAAAGCAGAAATTCTGTATTCTGGAAGAGTGAGAAGTTAGGTTAAAGAATCTGAGCCTTGAGACCTAACAGCATTCTTCACACATGGGAAAAGCCTAGATGGGGGAAACTAATTTAGAACTTAATGTAATAACTGAAATGAAATGAAATCTTGAACCAGAAAGATGATAATAGGAATAGAGAATATAAACCGAAAGAGAGAAAACCAAAGACAAGGGACGGACAGGATGATGCCAAACTTGCTAGACTTGGAGATTAGAAGAACAGTGGTATATACCACTGACTAAATATCAGCAAGTGGACAAGATAAGAGTCATTCATATATTCATTAAGCAAATGAATTGAGCACCTGTTATGTGCTAACACTGTGGTAAGCTCTAGAGATGCCAGCGCTGAAGGAAGTAGGTGAACACTTGCCTGTTCACAGTGCATATGCCGGTGGAGAAGGACTGACACAAAGGTCAGTTGTATAGCCTGTTGGAAGGTACTGCTGAGGACTCTAGAGAAAATAAACAGGAATGCCAGGATGTCAGAAAGGTTTGCAGTTTCAAAAAGGATGGTCACAGAAGGTGTCATGAGAAGGCAACATTTGAGCACAGATTTTAAAAACAAGGAGGGGTGAGCAGCAGGAGTTCCTAGGGAAAGCTTTCCCAGCACAGTGCAAGTGCCCCAGGGCAAGAGCAGCCTGGAGCACTTGAGGAGCCGAGGAGGCCAGTGTAGTTGGAGCACAGCGAGCCAGGTTCAGGATTAGAAGGGCAGGTGGGGAGAGGTAGGTGGGTGTGGCAGGGCAGATCTGGAAGAGACTGTGCACCATTGTAAGGATTGGCTTTTACTTTGAGGGAGATGGGGGAGTGGTGTTGGTGGGCTTGAGTAGTGGAATGACACGATCTGACTTAGATACATGGCCATCGTAGCAGGAACCCATGGGTTCAGTACTCTACTGTTGCGTGTTGTTTTGTTTTGTTTTGATTCAGCAGAATTCTGATATGTAGATAGCTTAAAGAAAAATATTTGCATTACTGGAATCTTTGCCTTTTGAAGTTGTAAGAGGATTAATATTTTGGATAATTAAACATGGTTACATCTCCTTAAGAGTTTGGTGCCAACAAGTGCTTTTGTCCCCTAGTGAGTATTCAAATGAGTAAAATACTCAGTAAGCTTTTTTTGCCTAATTGTGTTCTCAGTGAGTATTATTGCCCTATCTTTATATATATGTATTCATAATGTAATTTAAAGTGAAGAAACATGACGATAGCCAATCTAGCACTGAATTATGGAATCATTTTCTGCTCACAGAATATTTAACTGACAATATTAATATGATTTTTTAAATGAAATTGACTTATTTCCTAGGAATATTACTTGATCCTGTGTTCTGAACTTTTGACAGACCATGTATTTTATGCCTCATAATCTAATTTGGTAAGCTGAAGTGTTTTCCTAAACAGGATTTTATTAAAAAGAAAGAAGGAAGAAAGGAATGAAAGAAGGAAACAGACTAAACCAGTGTTTCTTAGTAAGAAATAATTAAATCCAGGTACTATTTGCACTTGGTTGGGTGTACACAGCTCACACTTTCTGGCAGGACCAGGAAATACCTGTTTTAAATTCTTGAGGGATAAGAATCACTAGACCCTGCCCAACTCTACTTATGGCTGAATCTAAACAAAGCCCTGATTTTTGGTATACATAATTAGAGCTTAAGGAAAATAGAGGTGCCGTGGTCATGTAATGAGCTCTGCTGTCAGAGTCCTTCCTCGCCAATGGTGGCTCTGGGTTATGCATGTAGGGCAATTCATAATGGAGATGGTCCATCCATGCTTAGGTAGGAAATGAGCTTTCCTCTCCTAATTAGCCCCCTGAGGTTGGCAGTCAGTCTTGAAGATTGCTCAGACATCTTCTCCTTAACCTGAGTTTTACATTTGTGGAATTTTCTTTTTGTGTAAAGAGAAAGTAAAACACGGAGTTATCTGTAAGGCTCTACAGTCAGCACAAAATAAAGTTGAAAACACTACCTGAAATAACAGTATTTATACTCATAATAGTTAAATTTTAAGCAAGGTGCTGTATACAAGGTGCTAAGAAGAATACGTACTCACAGTGAGAGATATCTGTCAGAATTTGGTAAATGAATGAACTGAGAGTCACACTGTCTGTGGCCTTTCCCACCAGTGAATTCTGTTGAGGACCTGGGGGAAGCTATTCAGTCATTGAATTGCATTGAAAACGAAGATGATTTTCAGTAGTCTGCTCAAATCACTGTTTTCAAAATACAAAATAGCTGTTTTGAAACTGTTTAAATTGCTTGGGTCATAATTTGCTCTTTAAACAATTGGGGTATTGGAATGCAGTCTGTAATATTGAGTGATTTGAGTAGAAACCACTAATGAAGATTTTATGAATTGTAAGAAGCTAATTTCCCATTTGTCAGTCCTTTACAATTATTTGCAGTGATCAATATTTTTATGAGAATTTAAACTTGAAAAAATGAGATGCTGAAAATGTGAAACAGCCCAATGAAATAGGAATAATTTTAGGGTATATTTTAATTTATATTTCCGTTTAAAGTTACACAAAGATCACAGGAAAGAATTTCCTGTTTGACTAATTTTCTTACAGAGACTGTGAGAATGTATATGGCCTACAGATAGACAAAAGCAGGATCTATATTATGTTTTATCCAAAATTGTTTTATTAAGGATATATCTATAAAATATCTAAAAAAAATCAGTGGTGGACTATGAATCAGTATACAAATATTTAAATAATGTATACTTTTGAAAGGTGCATCTGATGTTTAAAGCAAGTAAACCTGCTCTAAAACTGGGTATGTTAATTTGAAATAATAAAGGAAGTTGAAGCGTAGATTCCATAATAAATTTAAAGAATAGCTAGGTACAACAGTTTTTCTGCTGTAGATTTATTTAAATTTAGTGAAACTCTACATATGGCATTTAACTTAGGACTTGGAAAAATACATGGTCTCCCACTGTTGAAGAATCTTTTGTAAGGGAGATGTTTTTATGTGATGATAAGCAAATATGGTGAAGAAATGAGTTTTCATGTTAAATAATAATTTTTTTATTTGAACTAGAATAAATTAAATTTGCTTTTTAAAAAATAAATTATTTAATTATGAAAACTGTAAGATGTATTAATTAAATTCTTGTTGAAAGTAACCTATTTGGGGGTAATGTAATACCCCATGCTGGCAAGGTATGGTAAAACTCAGTGTACTCCTTCATTGCCATTGACACTGTCTATTGGTATAATTGTTTTTAAAGCAACATGGCAGTATGGAGGAGAGTATAAAGATTCCCTTATTCTTTGGCACTGTAATTCCACCCTTAGGAAATGATTCCAAGGAAACAATTCATTAGAGATGAAAAACTTATTGTAACATTGTCTATCATAGCAAAACATTGAAACCACTTAAGTGACCTGTGTTAGGAGGATTGGTTTACTAAATTGTGGCACATCAACAAAGCGTAATACTGTGCAGTCATTAGAGTGTGAGACTGGAGAAACATAATTGCTGTAACCCAAATACCCTATACAGTATGATTGCAATTATATTTAAGTATGTGAAAGGTAATACGTAAAATGAAAATGTAAGTGTGGTTATGTTCAACTTCATATTTTTGTAAATTCTTAATGTTATGTGTTTAACTTTTTTAAGGACAGAAAATAGCCTTCTTTTATATCCTATGAAATGCATCAAAATTTTAAGAGCACATGTAGAGAAAAAAACGTAGGGACACCAAGTGGGGAAAGCCGGGATGCGGTGGGGGGTTGATGAATTGGGAGATCAGGATTGACATATATACACTAATACGTATTACTAAGAACTTGGTGTATTAAAAAAAATAAAATAAATTCAAAAAAAAATTTTAAGACCACAAAATTCAGAATAAGCACAAAGGACTTGGTGGAGGGGGGTGGAAAATGAAATTGTTATGTTTGTTTTATTAATAAGAAGTACGTCTTACTTTTCTTTTTAAGAATTACATGGATTATTTATCACGACTCTATGAGAGAGAATTAAAGATTTCTTTGAAGTTGCAAAGATCAAGATGACTGGCACAACTAAGAAAGCAAGAAGTTTGGTAAGCTTAGGCACCTCAGTCCCTTGTTTTCTATTCTATTAAAAATGGTTTTATTTTTATTTATGACAAATAATTCTGAGACTTTTTAGGCAAGGTGGAAGGAGATACAGTAGAATTAATGAAAGAGTAATCTAATGCATTGGTTTAATATATAGGTATTTCATAGAAAAAATATTATGTCTGTAAATACGTTTTTTTACTAATTAAAATTCTGCAGTATGTGAATCTGACAGCAATTGTGTATTCATGCTATGTTTAAAAGTACAATTAGCCTCATATCCGCAGCTGTGCAACCCATAGATATGGAGGACCACCTATGGGACTTGAGCATCCATGGATTTTGATATCCACGACGGGTGCTGGAACCAATCCTGCACAGTAACCAAGGGATAACTGTGTATATTCATAGGAGAAGCAGTTGACCAGAAAACGAAGTGCAGTCTGGTAGAGAAAAGAACTAAACTAAGAGACAACATATTGAAAGTTTCAGTTTCTGATTTCCTAAAAGACCTTTCATAACAGTTGGAGGCAAGTCTGTGATCTCTTAAGTCATTGCTCTCCCACAGGGAAGTGAAAGTGATTCCTGGCTTCTTACTTCTCACTGGCTATTTGAATCAAAAAGAAGGTTTTAAGTGTTTTTTCCCCTGCCAAGGGGCTATAAAAATGTCACCAAAATTTCTCCTGTAATTATACCTTATTTTTCCAAAGAGATATTTTTGAAACAAGTTGGTTTTTGTTGCTTCTAAATATGTTAAAACAATCAAAAAATATGATTTAAAAGGATAACCAGTGAAAGTATCAAGTTGCGAGGAAGTGATTTGCCGAGGCCCACATTCTGCTCTTGCATGTACCCATCTCTGGACTTCCTTTTGGATGGAGTTCTGTGCCTACTCAAGTCAAAACCTGGCCTTAAATGGCTACAGTGTGTACTCAGTGTGTCTGCATAGCTCCCCTTTAGAACCATGAGTTTAGCATTTGCTTGTTGAAAGGAGCCTATGCCCTAAGCAACTTCCGTAATCAGGAGATAGGATTGAAATTGATAGCTCATCTTTCCATTCTTTTCTTTAGGACAAAGAAGACTATCTTTAGTGGGTAATTATTTCGTGTGAATCACACTGATTTGTGGTGGGTTTTTTTTTGCGGTATGCGGGGCCTCTCACTGTGTGGCCTCTCCCGTTGTGGAGCACAGGCTCTGGATGCGCAGGCTCAGCGGCCATGGCTCACAGGCCTAGCCAACTCCACGGCATGTGGGATCTTCCCGGACCGGGGAACGAACCCATGTCCCCTGCATCGGCAGGTGGACTCTCAAACCACTGCGCCACCAGGGAAGCCCTGTGGTTGTTTTTAAATCCAACACTAATATATTGATGATACTAGTCCAGATTCTTTAAATGGTTTGAATCTGTGTACAAATGCATTAATTACACTTGGTAAAGACACTGATAAGAATCTTGGGACAATAGGCTTTTGGAAACAGAAATGCTAACTCATCCTAAAGGTTAATTGTTCTTAAAAGCAGTGTGTTTATATCCTTGTTAATGTTTCACCATGGGTATGTTATACTTTTTTTTTTAGTAAATGACATATTAATACAGTTACATGTTTAATGTTTTCATTTACTATATTGTCACCACTTGTTAGTGAACCATTTTATTTTGAGAGAACTCTTCTACAGTGAAAACTGAAGTAAAAGAGAATCTTTCTAAAATTATCTCCTCAGGAGGTTATTAATGCCGATATCATAATAGTTTATCAAGCCTAAGATTCTCATTGAGATAAATGACATAATAGAAATCTAATTTAAATCAAGTACAGTAGTATCTTATTGTATCATTGCATTAACCTGAAACATTACGTTTTTACTTTTCTTACCCCTTGAGAAGTTCTTTAATTATCTTGTTAAAATTTTTTTAAATTAACCTAATACAAGATACAGAAGATACTTTTATAGTTTTAAAACAGTGTTAAAATTATCTCTTCTATGTATTAAATAATAAAGAATAGGAGAGTAATTTGTAACAGTTGATATAATCAAAAAATTATAGTTTCTTTTACTTTGATATTATCAGTTACAAGAGAAGAAAAACTAAATAATAAACAATTCAGAAGATAAAAACGGTTTTGTTCATCTTTGAAGATCTAACTTGTTAGTCAACATTTAAAAATAAATTCCAGTTAAATATAATGGCTTAAGAAGTTCTTAAATAGGTAGAATGTAAACTTTCTAAAGGTATCTTTTCAGTGATATAAATTATGTTTAAATTAGTTTTTAGTAGTAATTATAATTAAAAGGAACATCTAAAACTTTGGGAAGATAACTTTTCAATGAATTAAAATTAAGTAATTATGAGTAAAATTTTAATTTGTTTTGTTTTTGGACTTGCTGTGAAAATGCTGGGTCACAGATACTAATAAGAGTAGGAAGTCAGATTGAATGTGTTTTACAAAAGGAAATTGTAGTCAGTATAGTCATGGAGATTCAGGGGAATTCTCTCTTTTTCAATCACTCTTGACTCAAGTCTTTAACATCTACTTAGTTCAAATAATTTAAAATAATGTTAAAATGCCAGTAAAGTACTTTTTCTTTGTGATAAGGACTTTTTGTAGGTCTGCATTTTTTGATCTGTAGGTTTACTTTGATATCCTCAAAGGTGAATTTTCCCCCCAAGATTGATACTTTGGTGTTTTGTTTTCCCTTTGTATTCTACAGATATACTTAATGAAAAGTCAGGAAAACGAATTAGTAATTATTTTTTAATTTGCTTGTTTTTTTTCTTTCTGCAGCTGAAATAGACACAGATACATACATTATTTAAGGCCCATTAACATATACATTTACATAATTACTTCCTCATATTTATAATGCAAAATTAAATTGATATGCCTGAAACATTTTTTCATTGTTTCTCCACTAAATTAAGAAATCTTGTTGATTCCAAAGGAGTCTTGAATGAAAGACTGAATTTAGTCCTGACTGGAAGATTCATTCAATAAATGTTTATTAATTACCTGTTATGTAATAAGCACTGCTAGGTACTGAGAATCCAGCAATGAGCAAAGACCCTACCCTCTTGAAGCTTATAGTCTAGCAGGAATTATTTAAAGATATTTAAAAGTTTACCAGCATATTGTTGCTTTTTGGTGATAATATACAGTTTTTATGAGCCCCAAATGGGGCACTACTAGTAACTCTGTATTCTTTATTGACTACTAAAATATGTATGTGTGTGTGTATATATTAAGCATTAGGCTTTGCTCTGGAATTGGTGAACTTAGTAGAGTGACAACTTAAGACCACCAGAAGGTACTATTCAGGACGGCCAACTAGTAGCTCCAGCACATCCCTCCTTGCTTGCCACTTTAATGTCCAGCCTTATTGTTTCATATTCCCTTGAGCTTCGGGTAGCCAAGGCTGGGAACATTCACATGTCTCTGGTGTGGCAAGTTAGTAGTTCATACTTGGGATTTTGCCTTGAAGTTTGGCAGGAATAGTGACAGTTGACACATTGTTTTCTATTTTTTAAATATTTCTAGATTAGAGTTATATTCTTTAATTTTCTGTTTCATTCTGTAATTTCTTTCTTTGCCTTTCAAATTAATTTCTAATTTGGGTTAGAATGTTTCACAAGATGATCTCTACAATTGATGTAATAAATATTAGAGAGAGATTTTAGATAAAAGAAATGCCAGATGACCCTAAAAGAGCTCCAGTTCCTCCATTAAACCTGTTCCCTCAGCTTTACCCTTCCATCTACCATCTCCTAATAATTAGTATTTTATACATACCTTTCATTCTAGGTGTTCACAAAGCCAGTTTAAGTTTCTTAGTAGTTCAGGTTGTTATTCTAAAATGGTTTTAAAGCCCCACTCGTATAATGTTCTGTCAGATGGAGTATACAATTATTTAGTACAGTGGAGATTCCTTTCAGGAGCTTTCAGTGAATACAAGAGGGTTAATGCACTTAAAGTCTAAATCTACAACTTCATTCTGATAAATTTTCACTGTATTAAATTATTTACTTGAACTCTGTTTTCTTCAGAAAACAATACTTGCAAATATAGTCTTTAAATTTAAGTACATCAGCTCAATAAACTTAAAAAAATCCTTTAAAAGTGTGGGGGAGGCTTACAGATGTAGATATTTTTACCTGAATATTTGCATAAAACAGTACATTAAAAGACTAGTAAAGTATTTTCTCTCATATAATTTTTCAAACAATAGCTGACCAACTAAACATACGTTGCATCTCTCGTTACTTGATGCTCATGGTTCTTTGCATGTGTCTTTAAAACTAGAGCTTTAACTTCCTCTTGTGCATGGTTTGTGCAAATTGCAGTTATTAACTTGTCTTTGTCTTTGATGCTTGCAACCTAATCCATCACAGCTACACTGCCTCGAAAGAAAGTGCTGTCAAACAGGAAACAGAGAGTGAGTATGCTTAGTGTATTAGTAGGTATTCTCAATGCATGTTTGTTTGTCTAGAAATTAGTTATTTTTCTTGAAAAAAGTTACACCAAAATACTGATTTCTCTGAGTTGTCAGGTATTGGTGAAAGAAAAACAACATAATGGTAGTGGTATGACTACATCCAAGAAATACATAATATAATCAAAAATATTTGGTGGGTAGTCAGAAATTTATAAAAAGTCTTAACCATTATACTTTTGTTTTCAGGCTGTGTTAGAAACTATAAAAATTCTTGTAGGTATGGTCAGATTTTGCATAATGAAACCAAGTTTATCTCTAATTGTCCTTATACCTTTTTATCACTTAATATATCATTTGTCCCTCCTGACCATAAGTAGATAATGCAGGTTAGCTGAGAAATATTCAAGAAGAATAAAATGTTTTTATTGTTTAAATTTAATTACAGTAAAAACATCGCATTTTCTTATAAATGGAATCTTTTAATTCTTTTATGTATGTAGGATATTGTCCAGACACATTGTTATCATTTTTCCCCATGGCTACGATAGATACCTTTCTTTATACCTAAACTCACATGTCCCATATTAATATAGTTAACGGTGGAGGAAACCTGCACAAGCCTCTTAGATAGCCTCATCCACCAGAGGAGAGACAGCAGAAGCAAGAAGAACTACAGTCCTGCAGCCTGTGAAACAAAACCACATTCACAGAAAGATAGACAAGATGAAAGGCAGAGAGCTATGTACCAGATAAAGGAACAAGATAAAAGCCCAGAAAAACAACCAAATGAAGTGGAGAGAGGAAACCTTCCAGAAAAAGAATTCAGAATAATGATAGTGAAGATAAACCAGGACCTCGGACAAAGAATGGAGGCAAAGATCTAGAAGATGCAAGAAATGTTTAACAAAGATGTAGAAGAATTAAAGAACAAACAAACAGAGATGAACAATACAATAAATGAAATGAAAACTACACTAGAAGGAATCAATAGCAGAATAACTGAGGCAGAAGAACGGATAAGTGACCTGGAAGACAGAATGGTGGAATTCACTGCTGCAGAACAGAATAAAGAAAAAAAAATGAAAAGAAATGAAGACAGCCTAAGAGACCTGTGGGACAACATTAAACACAACATTCGCATTACAGGAGTCCCAGAAGGAGAAGAGAGAGAGAAAGGACCCGAGAAAATATTTGAAGAGATTATAGTCGAAAACTTCCTAACGTGGGAAAGGAAATAACCACCCAAGTCCAGGAACTACAGCAAGTCCCACATAGGATAAACTGAAGGAGAAACACGCCGAGACACATAGTACTCAAATTGGCAAAAATTAAAGACAGAGAAATTATTGAAAGCAGCAAGGGAAAAACGACAAATAACATACAAGGGAACTCCCATAAGGTTAACAGCTGATTTCCCAGCAGAAACTCTACAAGCCAGAAGGGAGTGGCATGATATACTTAAAGTGATGAAAGGGAAGAATGTGCAACCAAGATTACTCTACCCGGCAAGGATCTCATTCAGATTCGATGGAGAAATCAAAAGCTTTACAGACACACAAAAGCTAAGAGAATTCAGCACCACCAAACCAGCTATATAGCAAATGCTAAAAGAACTTCTCTAGGTGGGAAACACAAGAGAAGAAAAGAACCTACAAAAACAAACCCAAAACAATTTTTAAAATGGTCATAGGAACATACATATCGATAATTACCTTAAACGTGAATGGATTAAATGCTCCACCCAAAAGACACAGGCTTGCTGAATGGATACAAAAACAAGACCCATATATATACTGTCTACAAGAGACCCACTTCAGTCCTAGGGACACAGACAGACTGAAAGTGAGGGGATGGAAAAGGATATTCCATGCAAATGGAAATCAAAAGAAAGCTGGAGTAGCAATACTCATATATGATAAAACAGACTTTAAAGAATGTTACAAGAGACAAGGAAGGACACTACACAATGATCAAGGGATCAATCCAAGAAGAAGATGTAACAATTATTAATATATATGCACCCAACGTAGGAGCACCTCAATATATAAGGCAACTACGAACAGCTGTAAAAGAGGAAATTGACAGTAGCACAATAATAGTGGGGGACTTTAGCACCTCACTTACACCAATGGACAGATCATCCAAAATGAAAATAAATAAGGAAACAAAAGCTTTAAATGACACAGTAGACCAGATAGATTTAATTGATTTTTATAGGACATTCCATCCAAAAACAGCAGATTACACTTCCTTCTCAAGTGCGTATGGAACGTTCTCCGGGATAGATCACATCTTGGGTCACAAATCAAGCCTCAGTAAATTTAAGAAAATTGAAATCATATGAAGCATCTTTTCTGAGCACAACGCTATGAGATTAGAAATGAATTACAGAGGACGAAACGTGAAAAACACGTGGAGGCTAAACACTAAGTTACTAAATAACCAAGAGATCACTGAAGAAATCAGAGAGGAAATCAAAAAATACCTAGACACAAATGACAATGAAAACACGACGATTCAAAACAATGGGATGCAGCAAAAGCAGTTCTAAGAGGGAAGTTTATAGCTATACAGGCATACCTCAAGAAACAAGAAAACCTCAAATAAACAATGTAACCTTAAACCTAAAGGAACTAGAGAAAGAACAGCAAACAAAACCCAAACTTAGCAGACGGAAGGAAATCAGGAAGATCAGAGCAGAAATAAATGAAATAGAAACAAAACAATAGCAAAGATCAATAAAACTAAAAGCTGGTTCTTTGAGAAGATAAACAAAATAGATAAACCATTAGCCAGACTCATCAAGAAAAAGAGGGAGAGGATTCAAATCAATAAAATTAGAAATGAAAACAGAGAAGTTACAACAGACACCGCAGAAATACAAAGCATCCTTAGAGACTACTACCAGCAACTCTATGCCAATAAACTGGACAACCTGGAAGAAATGGACAAATTCTTAGAAAGGTATAACCTTCCAAGACTGAACCAGGAAGAAACAGAAAATATGAACAGATCAACAAGTAATGGAATTGAAACTGTGATTAAATATCTACCAACAAACAAAAGTCCAGGACCAGATGGCTTCACAGGTTAATTCTATCAAACATTTAGAGAAGAGCTAACACCCATCCTTCTCAAACTCTTCCACAAAATTGCAGAGGAAGGAGCACTCCCAAACTCATTCTGTGAGGCCACCATCACCCTGATACCAAAACCAGACAAAGATACTACAAAAAAAGAAAATTACAGACCAGTATCACTGATGAATATAGATGCAAAAATCCTCAACAAAATACTAGCAGACAGAATCCAGCAACACATTAAAAGGATCGTATAGGGCTTTCCTGGTGGCGCAGTGGTTGAGAGTCCGCCTGCCGATGCAGGGGACACGAGTTCGTGCCCGTTCTGGGAAGATCCCACATGCCGCGGAGCACCTGGGCCTGTGAGCCATGGCTGCTGAGCCTGTGCGTCCGGAGCCTGTGCTCCACAACGGGAGAGGCCACAGCAATGAAAGGCCCGCATACCACAAAAAAAAAAAAAAAAAAGGATCATAAACCATGATCAAGTGGGATTTATTCCAGGGATGCAAGGATTCTTCAATATATGCAAATCAATCAATGTGATACACCATGTTAACAAATTGAAGAATAAAAACCATATGATCATGTCAATAGATGCAGAAAAAGCTTTTGACAAAATTCAACACCCATTTATGATAAAAACTCTCCACAAAGTGGGCATAGAGGGAACCTACCTCAACGTAATAAAGGCCATATACACAGACCCACAGCAAACATCATTCTCAATGGTGAAAAACTGAAAGCATTTCCTCTAAGATCAGGAAAATACAAGGATGTCCACTCTCACCACTATTATTTAACATAGTTTTGGAAGTCCTAGCCATGGCAATCAGAGAAGAAAAAGAAATAAAAGGAATACAAATTGGAAAAGAAGAAGTAAAACTGTCACTGTTTGCAGATGACATGATACTATACATAGAGAATCCTAAACATGCCCCCAGAAAACTACCAGAGCTAATCAATGAATTTGGTAAAGTTTCAGGATACAAAATTAATGCACAGAAATCTCTTGCATTCCTATACACTAATGATGAAAAATCTGAAAGAGAAATTAAGGAAACACTTCCGTTTACCGTTGCAACAAAATAATAAAATACCTAGGAATAAACCTTCCTAGGGAGGCAAAAGACCTGTATGCAGATAACTGTAAGACACTGATAAAAGAAATTAAGGATGATGCCAACAGATGGAGAGATATACCATTTTCTTGGATTGGAAGTATCAATATTGTGAAAATGACTGTACTACCCAAAGCAATCTACAGATTCAGTGCAATCCCTGTCAAATTATCAATGGCACTTTTAACGGAACTAGAACAAAAAATCTTAAAGTTTGTATGGAGACACAAAAGACCCCTAAT
The DNA here is from genome assembly GCF_008692025.1 of Phocoena sinus. NCBI lineage: Eukaryota > Metazoa > Chordata > Mammalia > Artiodactyla > Phocoenidae > Phocoena > Phocoena sinus. The sequence goes on from NC_045767.1 coordinate 76,493,234, forward strand.
AGCCAAAGCAGTCTTGAGGGAAAAAACCAGAGCTGGAGGAGTCAGACTCTTGACTTCAGACTAGACTACAAAGCTACAGTAATCAAAACAATATGGTACTGGCACAAAAACAGAAATATAGATCAATGGCACAGGATACAAAGCCCAGAGATAAACCCATGCACCTATGGTCAACTAATCTATGACAAAGGAGGCAAGGATATTCAATGAAGGGAAGACAGTCTCTTCAATAAGTGGTGCTGGGAAAACTGGACAGCTACATGTAAAAGAATGAAGTTAGAATACTCCCTAACACCATACACAAAAATAAACTCAAAATGGACTAAAGACCTAAACGTAAGACCGGACACTTATAAAACTCTTAGAGAAAAACATGGGAAGAACACTGCTTGACATAAATCACAGCAAGATCTTTTTTGATCCACCTCCTAGAGTAATGGAAATAAAAACAAAAGTAAACAAATGGGACCTAATGAAACTTCAAAGCTTTTGCACAGCAAAGGAAACCATAAACAAGACCAAAAGACAACCCTCAGAATGGGAGAAAATATTTGCAAACAAATCAACAAAGGATTAATCTCCAAAATTTATAAACAGCTCATGCAGCTCAATATTAAAAAAACAAACAACCCAATCCAAAAATGAGCAGAAGACCTAAATAGACATTTCTCCAAAGAAGACATACAGCTGGCCAAGAAGCACATGAAAAGCTGCTCAGCATCACTAATCATTAGGGAAATGCAAATCTAAACTACAATGAGTTATCACCTCACACCAGTTAGAATGGGCATCATCAGAAAATCTGCAAACAAATGCTGGAGCAGGTGTGGAGAAAAGGGAACCCTTTTGCGCTGTTGATGGGAATATAAATGGATACAACCACTATGGAGAACAGTATGGAGATTCCTTAAAAAAACTAAAAATAGAATTACCTTATGATCCAGCAATCCCACTACTGGGCATATACCCAGAGAAAACCATAATTCAAAAGGACACATGCACCCCAATGTTCATTGCAATAGCCAGGTCATGGAAGCAACCTAAATGCCCATCGAGAGACAAATGGATAAAGAAGGTGTGGTACATATATTCCAATGGAATATTACTCAGCCATAAAAAGGAATGAAATTGGGTCACTTGTTGAGATGTGGATGGATCTAGAGACTGTCATACAGATTGAAGTAAGTCAGAAAGAGAGAAACAAATATTGTATATTAATGCATATATGTGGAACCTAGAAAAATAGTACAGATGAACCAGTTTTCAGGGCAGCAGTTGAGACACAGATGTGGAGAACAAACATATGGGCACCAAGTGGGGAAAGCTGTGGCAGGGTGGGGGTGGGATGGTGGTGTGCTGAATTGGGCGATTGGGATTGACATGTATACCCTGATGTGTATAAAATGGATGACTAATAAGAACCTGCTGCATAAAAAATCAAATTAAAAAATTAAAATGTATATCTGTAGTTAATGATGTATGTATTATATTTTAGTTGTATTTTAAATATAACAAATTTTCAGGGTGTTTTTTTTTTCTCTTCATTTTGTTTAGTTTTTAAAGAACTTTAATCAGTTTACTTACTGTAAAAGCAGAGTTTCTGGGTTCAGGAGTGTATTAAGTTGAATCGTGTGTAATTCACTTTTTTGGTAGGGCAAGATTAATTTGATATAGTTCCACCTAATGTGTTGATTTGATGTGGAGGTGAGTAATTTTGGGATATGGCAGTGTTTTTTGGAAATACAACTGTCATGTTAACTAGTACACTAGGGGGCCAGTGACTTTCATCCATAGTCATGTCGTTTGAGTGGGAAAGAAATCCTCATCTACTTTAGTCTAGAGAAATCATCAGGCAGCTTAATCTTTATGGTGAGACTGGGCGGGGCATAATGTGATCTTTAAGATCTTGTTCAGTCCTATTCTGTGATTCTGTATAGTTTCACTACTCTTTACAGTATATTCAGGAATAGGACACAAATGTTAATGAAAGAGAAGGACAGCCTACAATCTCTCCTCTGTGGTAGATTCGTGCCCTAACTAGTATGAGCCCCAGAAGACCAAGACAGTAGAAGATAGCCCTGATTTATGCTATGGATCTTTTATTCATGAAGTTCACAACTTTTAAAGTTGTATTATTTCTTAGGTCTTCATGGAAGTTCCGGGAAATTAACTGGATCTACTTCTAGTCTAAATAAACTCAGTGTTCAGAGTTCAGGGAATCGCAGATCTCAGTCATCTTCCTTGTTGGATATGGGAAACATGTCAGCCTCTGATCTTGATGTTGCCGACAGAACCAAATTTGATAAGGTAAAATAAAATAACAAGTACTTCTTAAACATTACTATTAGTTTTCTAGCATCAGTTTGTTATTCCTTTAATTGTGTTCAAAGATTTGGGCTCCGTTGGCTCTTTTAATTAACCATATCTTACTTTACAGTTCTGAATCTGAAAAAAATATTGTCACATGTCAACTGAAATGTGATTTATCAATTAAATGACATAACAGTTTTATTAAAGTTTGTTATAAATCATAAAGTGCTTGCAATCATAAATCCAGTTATTTGAGCAACTACAGAGTAAAGAGGAAATAGCTGTTATGAAGCTAAACTGTTCTCTGCAATGCATTAAATAAGTTTAAAAAGTTTATCTCGTAAAGCAATTATACTCCAATAAAGATGTTAAAAAAAAAAGTTTATCTCTGTGTTCCTCTTTCCAGATTTTGAGTAAATAATTGTTGTGAGTTTTATTTTAAGTATGTTCTGGCCCTGTTATGCCTTGATAATACTGTATTGTCCTTTTGATCTTGAAAGTGTTTGCTTTGGGTATTCTATTGAGATTATAGATGAAGCATCCCTGGTCCCTGCAGAAAAGTAATTAAATGTGGAATGTTATTTTAAGCACTTTTGTTCAGTTCTTTGTAGGATCATTTTGGTTTTCTTCAGATCTTTGAACAGGTACTAAGTGAACTGGAGCCCCTGTGTCTGGCAGAACAGGACTTCATAAGTAAATTTTTCAAACTACAGCAACATCAAAGCATGCCTGGAACTATGGTATGGCTCACATTTATTTATTGGCTAGTATTTATGACCTGTAGCATAATTAGCCTAATTAATATATTGCCACAATTTCAATGTCAGAACAGAAAAAGACAAAATTTATAATTAAGGATTTTTAAAATACATTTTGCCATACAAGATACTAAAAACAGTGATACAGTTTGGGCATCTAATCTAATATTCCAGACTATTTTAGGCCTAAGCATTGTCTAAATTAGTAAGGGGGGAGAATGTCTGAATTTACTTTGCCAAAAACTTTTTTTTTTTTTTGGCTGTGCTGTGTGGCATGCGGGATCTTCCCAGAACAGGGATGGAACCCAGGCCCCGTGCAGTGGTAGTGTGGAGTCCTAACCACTGGACTGCCAGGCAGTTCCCACAACAAAACATTATTTAAAAAACAGTTTTAGTAATCATCAAGAAAAAATAGGATTAAAAAAATAAAAAAGATGTTTGCATATATATACCATGGTCTTTATAAAAAAGAAAGTAAGAAAGAAAAAAAAATGTGGAGGCCTCAAATCTGAATCTTATGGCTTTGTTACTAACTAGCTATGAGTCCTTAAAGCAATTATTTAATCCCTGTTTTTCCTCATCTGTGCAATAGGTATAATAGTACCTACTCATCATGCCTCTCTGATGGCATAAGTGTAAGAAAGTAAAATGAGAGATTTGTAAGAATATTTTGAAGAACTTAAAAGCACAGTGCAAATTGAGTGAGTTTTTTTTTTAGATTAAGGTCATCTTAAAAAAGAGAACCAACATATCAAAAGCAGGCCTAAAATGAATAACAAATTAATTATTTTAAATGGTTAGGGATTTGTTGTTGTAGGTGGTCCAGGTAGTTAATATGTTTACTTGTTAGCTTCTGTAAGAACTTTCGATAGCATTTTTTAATACCAAAATTTTATTAAAATGATCATTGAGATTTCTTTAATTTTTAAAATTCTCTCTTGAAAGTTGTTTCTGGATGTTTTTGTTGAGCTGCCTTTCCATTCCCATGCTTCCTCTGAGCCTCCTCAACCTTCTCTCTCCTCCTTTCCCCTCATTGCACACACACAAAGACAACTTCTCATGCCACAGTAATTCTAAGATAAAATCTAAGAACATAGCACTTCCTGAACATTCTTAAACAGCATCCTAAATTGTATAGTTTTGTCGGTAATATTGCCTTTAGAAATCATTATTTCTCATAATATATTCTCTCCTAGGAATTTTAAGACTGAGCAGGCTATTGCTATATAAACTAGTCAAATTGTTGGTCTTTTATTATGTAAAGTACCTGAATAATTTTTGCAGACTGAAGCAGAGGACCTAGATGGAGGAACGTCGTCACGGCAACATAATGCTGGCACACCACTGCCTGTTTCATCTGAGTATGTGTTTGTTACTATCTGTTGTTTATTTTGGAAAAAAATAAACTTTAAATTGAGCAGAAAGGAGTGCTGCTCAGTGAAGAGTTCACATGACTCTCCATAACTGACAGCACTCAGAGCATCAGCCTGTGTGCCCAGTGTCTTATCGAACATCTTACTGAAGTAAAATTGGTCCTATTTATGGCTCTTCGGCTCTTTTTGCTATAGCAATCACAGAAATGCAATCAATTTTGATATTTGCTGGTAGGAAGTAGCATTTGAATTGCAGTGTATTTCTCAGAACTCACAAAGTACATTTCAGAACCCAGTTTTACAAATGACCAAGTTACTTTGAGTGATAAAACTTAACTTCAAAAAAATATGTTTATATTGGAAAACACTATAGGATAATTAGTTCATCATATTTGGACAGTGTTAGTTGAAATACCAAATTTTAGTCATTTTATGTATACCCAGGGGATAAAGTTGAAGATGAATACACCTGAAGCTTGTAATAACTTTTCTATATTTTGTATGTTTTCTGAACAGGAAAGATATGATTCGCCAAATGATGATTAAAATATTTCGCTGCATTGAGCCAGAACTGAACAACCTGATTGCGTTAGGAGACAAAATTGATAGCTTTAACTCCCTTTACATGCTAGTCAAAATGAGTCATCATGTGTGGACTGCACAAAATGTGGACCCTGCTTCTTTTCTAAGTACTACATTGGGAAATGTTTTGGTGACTGTCAAAAGGAACTTTGATAAATGTATTGTAAGTTCTTTTTTTTGTTTGTTTTTTAATAACTTAGAATTCTAATCGTTGCAAAAAAAATGTATTTAAACCAAGAGATTTCCAGCTTTCCACTGTGGGATCTACTGCCCAAAGCCTTGAAGCAGAGTGTTGGCTACAATTTACATGAACAGAGCTAGTTGGATGGTGCTGTGCCATCTAGTTTCCCATCCACACTGTGAATCTTGGCAAGTTCTGGAGTAGGTGGCATAGAGGCAGCAGCTGCATAAGAGATCCACTAAGTAACTGAAATTTCAGTTGACTATTAATGACCATAGATTTAATGAAACAATTGAAACTATCACTTGAATTTATTGTTTTGCTTCTTTTAATATACTCCAATAAGATAATTAATAACTGGATTATTTTAATTGCTTATTTAAATTAGTTTATTAGTTTAATAGCTTTAATTAATAATCATGTTACTTTATTTTAAGAATAGTTCTTATGTTAACTTTTGGCAATCACCATTTTCCTCCTTCTAATAGGGAAAAAAGATCATTAACTTTTTTTTTCTGTTAGGTTTTGGTAAGCTTGTAGGTATGAACTGGACTGGGCCAGGTTCTAAAAAGAAAGTTTAATTTTATTAATATATTTAGTATATAAAAGTGGATATTTATTATCTGAATTTTTCTACTATGTAACCTCTAAGTTAAATCCAGCTTTTGAATAGCCATAGAAGAATGGGAGAATAATAAAAATATTAAGGGCAGTTAAAATCCATATTATTTTTTATACTTTCTAAAAATATTTATTGAGATTCTAAAAGTTTAAAAACAGTCTGTGTCCACTGTAGAACCTTAAGTGTCACCTCAACAGTCTTGTTAATCCTCCTTCCCTACCAAGTGATTTCACTTGGCATTTGAAGTATTATGAAATTTAACCATTTAAGGCTTATCCTCTTCCCTACCCTGCCTTCTCCAGAGGTGATGATAAACCTGGAAGGTCTGATTGCAAGCTGATAGCCAAAAGGAAAAGGAAGAACTACCAAAGGCTAAGATAATGAGTCCCATTTAACATAACTGGAACACTGAATCATGAGGACACTATATATTTACAGAATATGAAGGTTCTGCTGCTTTTATCAGGAAAATATAACTTTATATAATACCTCTCAACCCAATAGAACATAGTTGTTGAAAGCATAAGATGTAGTATCAGGTAGATGTAGACATGGGTTCAAAAGAAGTGCTTAGCACATTGCCTGGCACAGAATAAGAGCTTACTAATGGATCACTTACAATGGTGGTGGTGATAATAGTACTAGTAATTAATAATAGTTTATTAAAGAATGTTCATGTTACTCTCAAGAGCGGGAAGTGAAGAAATTAAGCAAAATTAACCTAGACAAACGTATAAACTCATTTTCTCCTAAATTGCGTGTATTTCTAAAGGATATACCTCTTATCACCAAAGGGAGAAGGATGGTTCCTTCTGCTGACTGTCATCACTCTCTGTTTCTTATTTTAACTCACATCTTCTCAGTGTCTGGTTGATTGTGTTTGCTCAGTGTTACATGTTTTGGTACATGGGACAAGATCAGAACCTAGGGCATAATGAATGGGTAATGAATGGGTCTTTGTGTATTAAGACAGAAACATGAATGTCAGATGACTGCAGAAAGTGGAATAGATAGCACCTGAGTTTGGCACTTTCATCTGGTGGCCAAGCCCAAACTATTCTTCAAGGAACAGTGCTAAAAATGTTAGCCTAGCAAGAACCAGAGATAAAATTAGAAAGTAACTGACACATCAAGTACTACCAAGCTGGACTTTGCAATCCGGTACATTTCTTAGCTGCATTTAGTTTGCTTTTCAGGATTCCTCACACTATAGTGACATGGATTTGCACTCTTAAACCTTTGAAAATGATAAGATTTGGCTGTCTCATCATTGTTTATTCTTGCCTTCTTTGTCATAGATTAATTAACCATATAAGCACAGGTTTATTTCTGGGCTCTCTGTTCTGTTCCATAAATCTATGTATGTGTTTCTGTGCCAGTACCATACTGTTTTGATGACTATAGTTTTGTAGTATAGTTTGAAACCAAGGAGCATAATACCTCTGGCTTTGTTCTTCTTTCTCCAGATTGCTTTGACTATTATGGTCTTTTGTGTTTCCATTTTTAGAATTATTTGTCCTAGTTCTGTGAAAAATGCCGTTGGTATTTTGATAGGGATTGCATTGACTCCCTTGATTGCCTTGGGAAGTATGGTCATTTTAACAATATTAATTCTTCCAGTCGTTGAGCAGGGTTTATCTTTCCATTTGTTTGTGTTGTCTTCAGTTTTTTTCACCAGTGTCTTACAGTTTTCAGAGTACAAGTCTTTTACCTCCATAGTTAGATTTATTCGTAGGTATTTTATTCTTTTTGTTACAACTATAAATGGGATTGTTTTCTTAATTTCTCTTTCTGATGGTTCCTTATTAATATACAGAAACAAGATTTCTTTGTTATCTGCAATCTTGCTGAATTCATTTATTAGTTCTAATAGTTTTTTGGTGGCATCTGTAGGATTTTCTATGTATACTATCATGTCATCTGCAAATAGTGAGAGTTTTACATCTTCCTTTCCAATTTAGATTCCTTTTATTTCTTTTACTTACCTGATTGCTGTGACTGGGACTTGCAATAACATATTGAATAAAAGAACAATTACTTTTCTAATCCACATGTCGTATGGTTTTCAGGTTTTACCCCCAAAACCTCAACACAGTGAAATTTTAGGTAAGAGTTAAAAATGATCCAACACTACTTGGCAATGTAATTCTTACTGTGAATAGATCTAGATAACCTGAGAAGTACACAGAACCGTAATTGAACCCAGGGATCATTTTGAACCCAAGTGTCTAGATTCTGTCTATATGAAACATCCCTTTTGCACTTTGTCACCATCATACAGAAGCACTTTGCTTACAAATTTAGAATAAGTAACTAATAGATACGTGGAAAATGATATAATGCAAATCCATGGTAGAAATGCCTGTTCTCCTTCTCTGTCCTCATACCCCAAAAATACAGAACTTCTCTATCCAAACAAGTTTTAGGCTGCTATGATTTGGAAGTAAGCTATGGTTCTCAAACTTGACTGCATAGCCACCAACCAGAAATAATCTTGAGAAATCCTGTGTGTGCTCTGATATCTGCTCTGCCCCAGAATGGGCAATCACTGTATACTTATCTTTTGTAAATGATAAAAATGTTTATTGGTTGTTTTTACTTTAAACAAAGACCTGAGGTTCACAAGCTTTGATTGCATCTTGTTTTAAATAATTTGTATATTTTTTTGACTTTATTTTCTTATGTAAAATATATGTACTTTTTAATCTGTAGAAATAGTTTTTCTTAGTTATCCGTATTGTATTCATCTTTATTTAGTAAACATTCAAAATGTTCTAGGTATTAAATTATGTCCTGTCTCTATGATGTATACATTTGCTTTAAATTATATGCTGTTTCTAAGTTGCTTGGCTATTTTTCTCCCTTGCGTTCTGCCTATCTTTAGAGTAACCAAATAAGGCAAATGGAGGAAGTAAAGATCTCAAAGAAGAGTAAAGTAGGAATTCTCCCATTTGTTGCTGAATTTGAAGAGTTTGCTGGACTTGCAGAATCAATCTTTAAAAATGCTGAGCGTCGTGGAGATCTAGATAAAGCATATACTAAACTTATCAGAGGAGTGTTTGTTAATGGTAAGCTTTTGTTACATTCTAAAGAATTTTTTGGTTGGTTTTCATTATTTCTGGTAAGTTAGAAGTTGGGGACAGATATGTTCATTATTTTCCATGTTCTATAGTCTTTTTTAAAAGTTTTCTGAAATTAAAGATTTCTTAAATTTGAAAAATAAGCAATACATAAAACCCATTTGTATTCACCAGGAACCACTTATATTTTAGGGTTCATATGTGCTTATCACTATGCAAAATTGAAATTCATTGTTTAAACACAAAAAGTGATCTCCCGGATTACATTGCTTTTTAGCAAGAGTCTTCCAGAGATGATCAGCAGTGATGTCTGTGTAACCTTAAACAAATCAATTCACTTCTTTAGGCTTGTTTTCGTATGTGTCACATAAGGTAGATTAATGCTAAAATACTATAATTCACCGTCTTCCTATGTCAGATCACACAATTAAGTTACAGAAACAGTGTGGATGTGTTGTTTAATTTGAAATAAATGATCTGACTGCATCTATTCAGGAATTTTTAAAGCTAAAAGATTGACAGGAAGTGGAATGATCTCACCAGTTATAGATAACATATTTTCAGTGGAAACAGGTTTAGGGGAAAGATAGATAAATTATATGATTGAATGTTTGTATGGTTGATAGTTCGTTTAAAATTCAAAGTAGCTTTGCTTTTTCTAATTGTAAAGTAATATATGCTCATTACATACCCCCAAATATCAGCAAACTGATTTTAAAAATCAAGAAGAAAATAAGGATAATTTGTAATCTAATCATGCAAAGATAACATTTAATTTTTTCCCTGCTAAACTTTTGAGTATCTCTCTCTCACTGGTGTATATGTACATATTGTGTGTGTGTGTGTGTTCTCTAATTTTAAAAGTTTTATCATACCTTACACACTGTTTTGGAACCTACTAGACTCTGTACTTCTAGTGTCTTTCCTTGTCTATTAATATAGATAACCATAATCATTTTTAATGATCGCATAGTATTCCATGTAGCATTATTTATTTACCAGATCTTTTGTTAATAGGCATTTAGTTTGTTTCCAGTTTCCTCCATAGATTTCTGTATACTTGTCCAATAATTTCCTTAGGATCAATTATTAGAAATGGAATTACTGGGTCAAAAATTTTGGGTCTGTGTTGAGGCTTTTGCCAAATAGCCACACAGAAAGATTATACCAGTTTAGTGCTTTGAGCATTTGGTGAAAGTTTCTATCACATCTGCATCAAAGCCCAATATTACTAGGTATTATCAATCTTTTTATTCTTTGTAAACCTGAAAGACTATAAATCAGTTTTGTTTATGGTATGTTTTACCATGCAAGAGCTTTCAAATTTTATTTGAAATATTTATTCATCATATTTATTTGTCTTTCTCTTTATGATCCTGTTTTGTGCCATTATTAGAAAGTTCATACTATCACAAAATTATTTCTTTAATTTACTTTATTTTTCTTAGTACTTACGATTATATTCATTTATTTACTTGCTTTTAACATTTTAAGTACTTGAGCAATTTAGAATTTGTTTGTCTGAAAGATGTGAAATAAGAATCCAAATTTAGTGTATTCAAAAGGACCAGCTAGTTGTCCTAAACATTTTGAATAATTCATCATTTCCCCACTGATTTGAAAAGCCACCTTTATTCTATACTAAGTTTCCATATATATATATATATATATATTTGGGACTGTTTTAGAATGATTTTTCATTAGGCTTAGGTAGATGTGAAAATCCTTCAATACAGTATATTTTATTCTATTAAGTCCAGAAATGTGCTTACTTCTTAAACTTACAAATGAAAAAAATCCTGTAAATTTTTCCTAGCTAAATATGGTTATACTTATATCAGGATGTTATATGTTTTTTCTGTTTTCATTTTAGTGGAGAAAGTAGCTAACGAAAGCCAGAAGACGCCCAGGGATGTAGTCATGATGGAAAACTTCCACCATATTTTTGCAACACTTTCTCGTTTGAAAATCTCATGTCTAGAAGCTGAAAAAAAAGAAGCCAAACAAAAATACACAGATCACCTTCAGTCTTACGTCATTTACTCTTTAGGACAACCTCTTGAAAAACTAAATGTAAGTATATTTTCATTCAGTATATATTTCCTGGTTTTGAACATGTGTACATATGAATAACACAATAGACATATGTTTTAAATTTGCTCATATATTGATGCGGGAGGATAAGGAAGGAGAGACTCAGATACTTAAGCTGCCAGTGTGCCAAGACACTGCTAGATGTTTTATATACATTATTTCTTTTAATTCCTATGAACAGTGATGTGGAGTAAGATGGTATTATCCCCATTTTACAAACAAAGAAACTGAAAGTAAATGAAAAGTTATAATAACTGGAAAGTAGCAAAGCTGGAGGGTGAACCGTAGATTTAGGCTTTTCCATTATACCAGACTCTTATTTCTTACCTCATAAATGGCTAACCTTTATCCCTAGTTCACATGAAGATTTTGAAAACTTTATCAAGATAAAAGGAAAACCAAAAATTGTTTGGTTCGTTGCCTTTTCTTTTCGCTTCTTTTCTTGACTTCTCATTCCCCAGAGCAAGTCTGATCATTAAAAGTGAGAAATGAGGGACTTCCCTGGTGGTCAGTGGTAAAGAATCCGCCTTCCAATGCAGGGGTCATGGGATCAGGGAACTAAGATCCCACATGCCACGGGGCAACTGAGCCCGCATGCCACAATTACTGAGCTCATGCACCTCAACTAGAGAGCCCGAGTGCCGCAAATTACAAGAGCCCACGCGCTCTGGAGCCTGTGCGCCACAACAAAAGAGCCCGCGTATCACAAATAAGACCCAACACAGCCAAAAAATAATAAATAAACAAAATAAACATTTTTAAAAAGTGAGAAATGATAGTTTTAGAGAATTGTGCAACATAGTAGAAGCTTAAATAGACCCTTCTAACTAACTTTGTCCACAGTATGATTAGTCATCTTCTGTAAGTTTTTAACTTGAAATGAGTCAAATAAAAATTATGTATCTGTTGTCAATAATTCAAATAATTGTTTTGATTAAAAGACATTTAATCAGATGCAGAACCAGTTCTTTCTAAAACTTAAGAACAGACAGATACTCCTTTAGGGTAGAAGGTTGGTCTCAGACCTAAAGCCTGCATAATACTTACCTGCAACATAGAGGCACTTCCTTTGAAATCAAATTTAAAGCAGAAACATTGATAGACCCCTTATTATTTAACATCGTTATGGAAGATCTAGCCAATGCAATAAGACCGAAACATAAAGATATACAAAGGAGAGTCAAGGTTATAATTACCTGTATATAATATGTTGGAATTATTTTATCTGGTAAAGTAATAGGATTCAAGATAAATATATCAAAAAATAGTTTATTTCCTGTATGTTATAATAACCAATTAAAAGTCTCTGTAGAAACAAAATTTTAAAAGTACCAGGGATAGACTTGTCAAAAATTACTGTCAAAAAATTAATAATTTATAAGAATAAGTAATTAATAATTGCTAAGAAAATTTTAGAGAAAAGTAATGACTGGATTTGGCTTGTCGGTATTAAGTCATATTGTGCTCAAATAAAGACTTGCCAATCAATATGCATATTAAAAGACCAATTATAATTAAAAGACAACCTGAGGAGAATATTTGTAACACCATGCCAGTATATTTAATCTAAAAGATCTTTTTAAAATCAATGAGGAAAGCACTAAGACCTCAACATATAAATGGGCAAGGGTTCTGAATGTACCACTAAGCATCTGAAAAGCAGGTTAACTTCATTTATAGCCAAAGAATTGTGAAATAAAATGACAAACTTTTTTCACTTTTTAAAGTGGCAAAGATTTGTTTTTTAATTGTGCTAATGCTGATGATAGTATGGTAAGATAAAAGTCTCATATTACTGTTGACAGAAATATAAACTGATTGATATATAAATATAAACTTTTCTGGGAAGCAATTTGTGTATGTATATGAAGAGTCTTCAGAATGCTTAACAATTATACTCTATAATTTCTAGAATTATAGTGTAGAAATTTATGCTGGGTAGTAATCAGTAATGTGGGTAAATACGTATAAAAGTTATTTGTGACAACTGTATTTATAAGAGTTTGTGTTTTTTTTTGATGAGTAGATTTTTCCAACTCCAAGAAAAAAGAGTGAAAAATATTAAATACCCAATACTGGAGGAATGAATAAACAAATTGTAGTTCAGTCATTGGATGGAACATTATGCAGCCATTAAAATGTATACTTTGGGAAAACATATAAAATATTAAGTGGAAAAGCAGCGTGCAAAATTATAATCTCATTTATGTACTCACATCAAAAGACTAGCAGGAAATCTAAAATGTTGATAGTGGTTATCTCTGAGTGGCATGATAATAGCTGATTATTATTTGATCCTTTATATTTTCACACATTGTCTGATTTTTACATAATGAATATATACTATTTTATAATCAGATTTTTTTTTTAATTTAAGTGGTAATGAAAGCAGTTCTTAGCCATTATTTCTTTCCATTTCCTCAAAGCATTTCTTTGAAGGCGTTGAAGCTCGGGTAGCACAGGGTATAAGAGAAGAGGAAGTAAGCTATCAACTTGCATTTAACAAACAAGAACTCCGAAAAGTTATTAAAGAGTATCCTGGAAAGGAAGTAAAGAAAGGTCTAGATAACCTCTACAAGAAGGTTGACAAACATTTATGTGAAGAGGAGAATTTACTTCAGGTATGCTTTAGTTCTTTGAACCATCCTAGATTGCACATCCTTACATATGTCGCTTTTCTCCAAAATATTCCTCTAGAAATACTATGCATTTTCTAATTTTAGTGTAGGAGGAAAGTTCCACAAGGTACAGACCAGATTAATGAATTGTGAGGGGAAGAAAGGAATAATATTTATATAAGTTTATATGACTATTCCTGTTTATTTTGTATTTCTTTTTTATTGTTTTGAGGCATTAAGTTGTTTTTCTTTTGTTTGGGGATGGGTTTTTTCGTTGCTTTTTTGTTTTGTTTTAGTTTTGAGGGTGGCAAGGAAATGGAATGGTGTATAGTACAGTGGAGTGATTCTGAGCATAGGGGTTGGAGCTGGAAATGGTTTCATAATCTGGCTCCAGATAAAGCTTCATGGTTTGGGGCAAATTACTTCACATCTCTGAGCCTCAATTTCCTTATTTGAAAAGTAAAAATAATACCTCTCCTGTATACTGGGCACTACTATTACTGTCATTGCCATTTTATACATGAGAAAATCAAAGCTTAGAGAGGTGGAGTAATATGACCATGATCCTATAGCTAATGAATGGTAGAGTCGGATTTAAACTGCCAACTGAGCCATCATTCTTTATAAGCCATACTAAAAGGCCCAGAGATGAGTGAGAATAATTCTGATTTTAACACCATGGAAGGCTTCATGAAGGAAAGCATTTGTGTTAGCCTCTGAAAGTCAGATACTAACTTAACAGATAAAGTAGGAGAAGTGGCCTTCCAGGTGGATGAAATACCATGAGCTAAAAGATGAGAAGCAAAAAAGTGTAAGTAAAACTTTAGTAAATAGTCTTAAGTTGTCTATTAGGAATTCAGGGTTTATGAGATTTAGGGTTTATAAGGAAAAATCCCCTCAACTGGCAGATAGGGATGATTTCATAGTACCCACCCTCACCAGGTTGTCATGAGACTTAAAAAGGATAATGTATACATAAAGCACTTTGTACTGTGCTGATATGAAATAAGTCAATAAATATTAGCTATTATGTCAATGTGTGTATCAGATTCTGTCTTGATAGTTGTCTGCATCGTGATTTCCACTTCCAGATTATAAATTCCTTTGATTGCAGATGATTGGTCTGACTCATCTTGGTGTCCTCCATGGCATCAAGCAGTGTTTTGCATCATCAATTTTAGATAAAGAAATTGTTAAACTTTCATATGAAATGAAATTTAGGCATTCAGTGTTGCATTTCATTTAATCATTAGTCTTAGTTTCATACATAGTTGTGCATATCCTCATCGGTGTTGGATATTGGAGTAAATATAATAACAGCTAAACGTAATGAGTGCTTACTGTGTCACACTGTTCTGAGCACTTTACATGTATCCACTCATTTAACCTCACCTGCAGCTTGTGAGGAAGGTATTATTATCATTACCCCAGTTTACAGATAAGGAACTTGAGGCACAGAGCAATGATGTAATGTACTCAAGGTCACAAAGCTTATAAGTGGAAGGAACCAGTTTCTATCTCCAGAATGTATGTTCTTAACTATTATTCTAAATCCTTAGAATATATCCTGACATTATTTCTACATACTTGACTGTATTATTTCCATTCATAGTTTAACGACTCTTATTTTCATTTTTATTATAGGTGGTGTGGCACTCCATGCAGGATGAATTTATACGCCAGTACAAGCATTTTGAAGGTTTGATAGCTCGCTGTTATCCTGGATCTGGTGTTACAATGGAATTCACTATTCAGGACATTCTGGACTATTGCTCCAGCATTGCGCAGTCCCACTAAACCTTATAAAAGAAGAAAAGATAAATGAAAAAAGCACTCTGAGTACACCAGACACTATTCAAAAACATCAAGCAACCGTTTTGAGAACCAGACTTAAAATTTTATGTATGAATGTCAGATAAATGGGTAATACCATACCACAAATATTCAAAAGCGAAAGTACCAACCTATGTGGCAGTTTAATTTGCCCAATAGGTTGTGTACTAAAAGCATTTATCTCGGGCTTCCCTGGTGGTGCAATGGTTAAGAATCCGCCTGCCAATGCAGGAGACGTGGATTCAAGCCCTGGTCCAGGAAGATCCCACATGCCGTGGAGCAACTAAGCACGTTTCCCACAACTACTGAAGTCCGCACACCCTAGAACCCATGCTCTGCGACAAGAGAAGCCACTTCAATGAGAAGCCTGTGCACCACAACGAAGAGTAGACCCTGTTCGCTGCAACTAGAGAAAGCCCACATGCAGCAGCGAAGACCCAACGCAGCCAAAAATAAATTAATTAATTAAAGCATTTATCTCATCATAAATGCCTTTATCATTTTTCCAGACTGTCCAGGAAATTTTCCTGTATTGCCTCGCTTCTTATATTTAAGAGTGGTTATCCTGGGCTTCCCTGGTGGCGCAGTGGTTGAGAGTCCGCCTGCCGATGCAGGGGACATGGGTTCGTGACCCGGTCCAGGAAGATCCCACATGCCGCAGAGTGGCTGGGCCCATGAGCCATGGCCGCTGAGCCTGTGCATCCAGAGCCTGTGCTCCGCAACAGGAGAGGCCACAACAGTGAGAGGCCCGCGTACCGCAAAAAAAAAAAAAGAGTGGTTATCCTATGTGTAATGCATTGGGAGTTCTTCAGCTTTCACTAATTCAGTATTGCTTACAAATGTAACTACTAAAATTTTGTATAGAACTTTTTCCCTCTAACTAATGTGTATATGGATAGGGATCTTGTGATGATCAGTTGTAAACTTGGAATTTGAGGATTATGTGACTCTGTGTAGCAGTGAATCTAAAATAAAGAAGTTTTCAAAAAAATTAAAATTTGGTAGTATTATTCTTAGATCTATCATGCTATCATTTGTATAAAAGCAAGTTCTTATAAAATCAGTATATAAAAATGAATTACATGTCCATTTACCATAAACCACTTAAAAGTATAATAATAAGAAAAATAAAGGCATTTATAATAGCATTAAAAACATTTAGTATTTAGGACTAAGTCTAATGAAACATGTGCTGTGGACTGAACTGTGTCCCCTCAAAATTGCTATATGGAGGCCCTAACCATGCCCTGCCATGTGACTGTATTAGAGATAAGGCCTTTAAGGGGGTGATTGAGGTTAAATGAGGTCATAAGGGTGGACCCTGATCCAGTAGAACTGGTACCCTTATGAGAAGAGACACCAGAGCCCTCTCTCTACAATGTGAGGACACAGCAAGAATGCAGCCATCTGCAAGGCAGGAAGAGAGAGACCACCAGAACACAGCCATTCTGGCACCCTGATCTCAAACTTCCAGCCTCCAAAACCATGAGAAAATAAATTTCTGTTGTTTAAATCACCTGATCTCTGGTATCTTGTTATGGCAGCCTGAGCTGACTAACACAAGATGAGTATAAGACCTTTATGGAGAAAATTATGAAATTATTAAAAGATATTTTAAAAGGCTTAAATAAGTAGAGGATTATTTCGTGTTTCCAGGTAAGAACACATAACTTGGTAGAAATGAGAGTTATTCCCAAATTTAAAAATTCAGTGCAAACTTCCAGTTTCCAGTCCAGCAAGTAAGAAGCTTGAAAGTCACCTCTCCATCCTAACAACAAGTGAAAAGCTGAAAAAACTTAAAAGCAACTTCTTAGATCTGTAAGAGAAGCAAGGTCACAGGGCAAACCACTGCCACAGTTGGAGAGATTAATAGGAGAACAGGGAGAATTACAACTTATTGAAACCTCCATAGGAACCAGTGCTAAAGTAGGAAAAAGAACTGTAATTGACAGCTTGCTGGAGATGAGTGTGGATAAGTCAGAGAAAAACTCTGGGGGAACACAGTCTTTGGGGGTAAAACTTTTGTGAGTTTTACCTCCTATAGCTCTACCAAGTTCTCACATTGAATACTGGAGAAAAATTCCCTTGTGCTTCTAGCAAAGGGAGGGAAAAAGGAACCAATTTGAAATATGCCAGAATATTCTACTCTTAACAAAGTCTGCTGTCAGGAGAAATTATTTAACCAGAGCCTAACTGATCTGGGAGAAGGGAAATACCCAAATCCAGTTGGCTCAAGCCTTCCAAATGGAATGGAAGAGAAATACCCAACTTCAGCCCACTCTAGTCATCCTTTTCCACGTAAAGGGGGAGAGGGCATTGAAAAGCACAGGTAAAGTTCACAGTCAAGAGTACAGGCTCATTAAAAGACTGAGACCTTATCTTAGGGCTATAGAGCGCTTCCTCTCCCTCTACACCTCACCACCACATTACTAAGACCTATTTACAACAGTTCTTTTTACCCAGTACATCATTATTTGACTACCAAGAAAAAATTATAAGACATACTAAAAGGCAAAAAACAGTTTGAAGAGACAAAACAAGCATTAGAACAGACTCAGATGTGGCAGGAATGTTGGAATTATCAGATCAGGAATTCAAAATAACTATGATTAACATGCTAAGGGGTCTAATGGATAAAGTAGAAAACATGCAAGAACAGAAATGAAGAAGGCCTTTGATAGGCTTACTGGCAGACTGGACACAGTCGAGAAAAGAATCTCTGATCTTAAGGATATCACAATAGATACCTCCAAAACTGAAACACGAAGAGAATAAAGATTTTTTTTAAAAAAAAACAATGTCCAAGGACTATGGGACAACTACAAAGGGTATAATGTGCTTGTAATGGGAATGCCAGGAGGACAAGAAATACAGAAAGGAACAGAAGAAATCTTTGAAAAAATCATGACTGAGAATTAACCCCAAATCAACATTTGCCACCAAATCACAGATCCAGGAGGCTCAGAGAACTACAAGCAGGATGAATGCCTGAAAAACTATACCTATGCATATCATTTTCAAGCTACAGAAAATGAAAGATAAAGATAAAAAAACTCCTGAAAGAAGCCAGAGGGGAAAAAAACATCTTAGCTATAGAGGAACAAAGATAATTACATCCCACTTCTCAGAAACCATGCAAGCAAGAAGAAAGTGGAGTGCAATATTTAAAGTGTTGAGAAAAAAACCAACCTAGAATTCTGTATCCTGTGAAATTATTCTTCAAAAGTGAAGGAGAGAGAAAGACTTCCTCAGATAAACAAAAATTGAGGGAATTTGCTGCCAGTAGAACTGCCTTGCAAGAAATATTAAAAGAACTTTAGGGCTTCCCTGGTGGCGCAGTGGTTGAGAGTCTGCCTGCCAATGCAGGGGACACGGGTTCAAGCCCTGGTCTGGGAAGATCCCACGTGCCACGGAGCAGCTGGGCCCGTGAGCTACAAATACTGAGCTCTGCGCGTCTGGAGCCTGTGCTCCGCAGCAAGAGAGGCCGCGACAGTGAGAGGCCCGCGCACCGCGATGAAGAGTGACCCCCGCTTGCCACAACTAGAGAAAGCCCTCGCACAGAAACGAAGACCCAACACAGCCAAAAATAAATAAATGAATAAATAAATTTATAAAAAAAAAAAAAAAAAAAAAAAGAACTTTAGAAGGAAAATGACACAGTTCAGAAACTCAGATCTGCATGAAGAAAGGAAGAACATCAGAGAAGGAATAATTGAAGGGAAAATTAAAACTTATTTTTCTTATTCTTAATTGATCTAACAGATAACAGTTTGTTCAAAATAACAATAGCAACAATATTCAATTATGTATGCATATATAAATATGCTTATGTATAAGTGAAATGAATCATAGCAGTTATAAAAAAGGATGAGAGGGAGGAATTAGGATTATTTTATTACTATAAGCTACTCTTACTATCCATGACACATTGTAGGGTTATTTGAAAGACTTGGATTAGTTGTAAATGTATATTGCAAACTCTAGGGCAAACAATTAAAAAGTTTTAAAAGAAGTATAACTGATATGCTAAGAAAGGAGAGAAAATGGAATCATAAAGTGCACAGTTAAAACTACAAAAGACAGAAAAAGAATGACAAAACTAGGAACAAAGAACAAGGGCAACAAATAGAAAACAGTAACATATATGGGTAGCTATTAATCCAACTATATCAAAAATCATTTTGAATGTCAATGGTCTAAATGCACCAATTGAAAGACAGAGATTGTCAGAGTGGATCAAAAAACAAGACCAACCATATGTTTTCAAGAAATCTACTTTAAATATAAAGGCATATACAGAATAAAAGCAAATGGATGGGAAAACAATATACCATGCTAACACTTACCAAAAGAAAGCAGGAGTAGATATATTAATTTCCGACAGAGCAGACTGCAGAGTAAGGAAAGTTATCAGGGATAAAGAAGGGCATTACATAATGATAAAGAGGCTAATTCTCCAGCAAGACCTAACAATCCTTAATGGGTATATGCCTAACAACAGAGCACTGAAATATGTGAGGCGAATACTAATAGAATTGCAAGGAGAAATAAACGAATCTACTATTATAGTTGGAGAGTTCAGTTTACCTTTATCAGAAATGGACAGATCCAACAGACAGAAAATCAGTAAGGACATAACTCAACAGTACCATCAATCAAATGGAGATAATGGACATCAATAGACTACTTCATCCACAACAGCAGAGTACACATTCTTCTCCTGATCATATGGGACATTCACCAAGATAGACCACATTCTGGACCATAAAAAATGGTTCAGAATAAATTTGAAAGAATATAAATTATCTAATGTCTGCTTTCAGATCACAGTGGAATTAAACTAGAAACCAAAAACAGAAAGATAACGGGAAAATCCCAAAATATTTGGAGATTAAAGACTCAATGCAGTTCCAGTCAAAGTCACAACTGTTTTGGTTCGGTTGGTTTTCGTGGGACCCAACAAGCTGTTTCTAAAATGTATACAGAGAAACAAAAGGCTAATAGCCAAGACACTCCTGAAGAATGAGGTAGAAGGAATTTCCTTATCAAGAATTATAATTAAAGCAGCATTGTATTGGTGCAAAGATAAATAAATAAACAAGTGGAACAAAACCAGGAGTCCAGAAACAGACCCATACAAATAGAGACCCTTGCTTTATTACAGATGTGGCATGGCAAATCAATGGGGGAAAGATAGGCTTGGAATAAATAGTGCTGGAACAGGTTGTTCATAAGAGAAGAGGTAAGAATCGAGCCCTTATCTCACACCATGTACAAAATGAATTCCACATGGATTGGATTCCTAATTGTGAAATGTAAAACTATAGAACTTAAGAGAGTATCTTTTTACCTCAGGAATGGGAAAGATTTTGTTAAACAAAATGCAAAAATGCAAATCATAAGGGAAAAAAAGTTGATAGATTTGACTATGTCCAAATTAGGAACTTGTGTTCATCTTTCATGAAAATGAAACAACAGACCACAAACTGAGAGATGATAACTGCAACACATATGACAATCAGCATCCAAAACTTATAAGGAACTCCTAAAAATCAGTTTAAAACAAAAAAGACAAACCAGGGAATTCCATGGCAGTCTACTGGTTAGGACTCCGAGCTTCCACTGCAGGGGGGAAGGGTTCCATCCCTGGTCGGGAAGTAAGATCCTGCAAGCCACACGGTGCGCAAAAATAGAAAAAGACAAACCAATAGACAAAAAGGACAAAAAAAAAAAAAAAAAACGTACAGGTATTTCACAGAAGAAAGTGACAGTATGACTAATAAACACATGAAGTGTTCACTTGACATTAGGGAAATGTTTTCCCTGATTGAATTTAAATTAAATTTAAAAGGATGTGAGGTCAACAGAACACAAATGCTTCTGGAGGAAGCATAAGTTGGTATAATCACTTAAACAATTTAACACTGTCTAGTAAAGTTAAAGATGAGTGTAACCTATGACTCAGCAATTCCACCCCTAAGTCTGTGCTCCAACGCAGTCAATCTGAATCCAAACTACATGTTAGAATCACCTGGTGTGCTTGTGTAATACGGATGCCTGGGACATTAAATTTCAGCTGAGCCAGGGTGGAGGGCAGGCATCTATAGTTTTTCAAAGCTCCCCAGTGATTCTGGTACTCAGTGTGGATTGAGAATCACTGCCATAAAGAGACTCATGTACTTGGGCATTAGCACAAAGTCTTAACAAAGACCCTATCAGTACAGTTTGTAATAGCAAAAAATTGCAAATACCCCAAATGTCCATTAACAGTAGATGGATAAATTAAGGTATCTTCTTTATATGGCAATACAGTAGTGAAAAATAGTGAATTTTATCTACATACAACAGTGCAGATAAATGCCAGGAAAATAATGTCAGATAAAAAAAAATCACAGAATACATACTGTATGATTCTATTATTATAAAAGTTCAAAACCCAAAATTAAACTATATGTTGTTTAGAGTTGCAAATGTGGTAAAACTGAAGAAAAGCAAGGAAATGATCATAAAATTCTGGAGAGTGATTAGGGACCAAGAAGGGAAGTTTATGGTACCTAGCAGGGACAGGATTTTTTTTTTTTTTTTTTTTTTTTTTGCAGTACGCGGGCCTCTCACTGTTGTGGCCTCTCCCGTTGGGGAGCACAGGCTCTGGACGCGCAGGCTCAGCGGCCATGTCTCACGGGGCCAGCCGCTCCACGGCATGTGGGATCTTCCCAGACCGGGTCACGAACCCGTGTCCCCTGCATCGGCAGGCGGACTCTCAACCGCTGCGCCACCAGGGAAGCCCCGGGGACAGGATGTTAAAGGCATATTGTTATGTTCTTTTACTTAACTGGGTAGTGGCTACATGGATTTCATTGTACCATGACACTTTATACCTTACATATACCTTATAAATCTTATTTTATATTAGTTCAACATTTAATTTAAAAACATAAAATCAGACTCACATATATGTGTGTATATATCTTTATTGATATATAATAAAACTTGAACATTTATAGATGGTGATCTGGAGCCAAAGAAGATCAAGTGACTTGCTCAGGGTCTAAGCCAAATAATAACAGAGCTGATATTCCACACAACAATAACCTTCCTCTCAAAGTGCTGGCCTTTCTTTTACCCTGTTGATAGCAGGAATGATACAAGTATAAATATACTTACATCTAAGGACCAAACACTATCTAATATCTCCATTAACAGGCAAAGGTTAATTTTACCTGAGGTGGTGTGGCAGGTAAAAGAAAGAAAAGGCAGTGGATGACTCCCATCAGCTATAGTTTTCTGGATCTTAAAGATCTATACTATTGTATGCTAGATGGGATAGGGAAGGAGAAACAGAGAACTTTTAAACAAACTACTGAAGATGATAACTTAGAGCAGGGATCCCCAACGCCCAGGCTGTGGACCGGTACCAGTCTGCGGCCTGTTAGGAAACGGGCCGCCCAGCAGGAGGTGAGCGGTGGGCAAGCAAGCAAAGCTTCATCTGCCTCTCCCCGTCGCTCAAATTACTGCCAGAACCATCACTAGCATTACCATCTGGACCATCCCCCCATACCCCAGTCCATGGAAGAATTGTCTTCCACAAAACCGGTCCCTGGTGCCAAAAATGTTGGAGACTGCTGACTTAGAGAATATAAATAAATGAAAAAGTGCTGAGAAAGTAAAAATGGCTATGCCAGGAAGGTTAAATATGCAATATTAGAGTGGTGTCAAAGAAGTAAGATTATTTTCTCATAACTATCTGCTTTGGGATCCTCTACATCGGTACTTCTCAAATGTTAATGTACATAGGGAACAACTAGGAATCTTGTTGAAATGTAGTTTCTGATCCAGCAGATTTTGTGTGGTCCAAGATTCTGCATTTCTAGCAAGATCCCAGGTAATATCAATGCCGCTGGTCTACAGCCCACAGTTTGTGTTGCAAAGCTTAACAGTGATGTAGAGTTACATCATTCATACCTCTGAACAAATCAGTATAATTTGGGTTTTTTCACCTTTGGGAGATAGCTGACATTTATGCTTGTGGTTTTAAAAGAGTTCTCAGTTTGTAATATTTGGTGGCACCATGATACCATGGTATAATGCTCACTTAATCCCTGACTGAGTATAGTACTAAATGCATTTAGGAGGGGGAGCATTCAAAAGACAGTGGGGTAGATGGAAACGGGGAGAGGTATATATGAAAACAGACAGGGAAAGCAGGTGCTAACAATGGAGAATACAGCAAGCAAGACAAAGCAACGTCGATCTATGAGCAAATCACTTGCCCCACAATCTTTAGAAAGCAGCTTCTGTGAGATCAGCATCTCAATCAATTTCACTTGCAAGATGGTGAGTCCTTCAAGAAGTTCCAGCCTAGTTAGCTAGAGGAGAAGGTAGTGGAAAAGAAATTAAGAAATTGAAGGAATGTGCTCTAATCTGAATTTTATACTTGTCTCCATTTAATTTTAAACAGTTAGCCTTTCCAAATCCCCTGTAAATTACACTGCCCTGTAATTCTCTCCTAAGAGCCTGTTCTTCTACTTCATGGCAGTTACCATAACATGAAATATGTTTATTTGTCTTTCTACTTCTTCAGTGTCTTATCTCCCCTACTTAGCCTGCAGTCTTTATGACTAGAATCAAGATTGTTCTGTTTACCAGTATCTATCTAGCACACGTAAGTACTTAATAAATGTTGAATTTAAAAAGTAAAAAGTGGGACTTCCCTGGTGGTCCAGTGGCTAAGACTCTGAGCTCCCAGTGCAGGGGGCCCAGGTTTGATCTCTGATCAGAGAACTAGATCCCACATGCCGCAACTAAGAGTTCACATGCCACAACTAAAAAAAGAGCCCGCACACCACAACTAAAAGGATCCTACAGGCCGCAAGGAGGATCCCACATGCGGCAACGAAGATCCCATGTGCCGCAGCTAAGACCCCATGCAGCCAGATAAAAAATATTTTCAAAACAATAAATTAAAAAAAAGTAAAAAGTGAACAGGGAAACCTGAATTGTTAATGCATGAAAGGAGGAAACCTTCACGTGTATTTCTTTACGATTCTCTTCCATGTTTACAGTACGACCATATCCTTGAAAGTAAGTTGCATTAGGGCAGAGGCTCTGCCTGCTGTGTTCACTGCTTGAGCCCAGCACTTAATGTGCCACCTTGCTTTAAGTGCTCAGTAACTAGATGTGGAAGATAATGTTCATTCTAGGTGCTGAGTGAAGGAACTGTTATAAGGAAATTGAGCCACAAGATAAAGCAAAAAGAAAAACTGCCCTACTCCCTGTTTTTATACAGGGTCTTGCACAGTGATATAAATTCAACAAAGACTTGATGAATTAAATTCATGGAGGACCTAAATAAACAATGTCTTCTGTAGATTTCAGATATGCTCTTTTTGGGAGGAGGGTTTTCTAGATCTACTGTCAATTCCTCTGATAGATACTGTGGGCTATGGCGTCTGCCTACTCTTCCTTGCTAACAGAGCTCTGCTTTTTACAGAGTAGGAACATGCCAGAAAAAGTGAAAAATCAAGGTTGGCGTAAACCCTTGGATCTCAACCTGCTGCATATTACAGTTGTTGGGGAAACGTTTAAAAATACTGATATCTGTACCCCACCCCGGCCAAATAAATAAGAATCTCTGAAGGTGGAGCCCAAGTTTTTACAAACCTCCCGGGTGATTATAATGGGCAGCATGTTTGCCCTGGTCTAAGCCTGCCATGACTATCCAGCTCTCCTTTGCCTGTAGTTAATTTAGGAATATGCATCTATGCGACCCAGTTCTGGTCAGTGAGATGTAAGAGAAAAATCTGCTAAGGGGTCCTAGAAAAGATTTTCCACCCTGACATAAGAGGAAGTTCATAAGATATGCAGGGTCTTTATCCTCTATGTCTTCTTCCTTCTTGGTACGGTGTGATATGAAGAGATCATGAGGTAGGATCATGAAGGTAGGAGGATTACCTGAGCCATCAAAGAAAATGTAAATCATGGAATGATACATGTCCAAAAATAATATGTATATGAACAGTAGAGAGAGTAGGTACAATTATTTGAAATTTTAGGGTATTGAATTTAATTTCTTTAATGAGTATCTAAATGTTACTATTAATCATTAGAGGTTTCTATTTAATTTTCACTGCACAATCATGATCCTTTTAGCTTTGTAGATGATTTAAATAATCGTATTGCAAACAGGTCTGAGAGTTCTTTGGAAGAAATTTTATGTTGTTTTATCAGAATTTAATATTTCTTTCATTTGCTATAGTTTAAAAGAGCCCTTTATCTTTGGATATCTTTCTGGACCAACAGTTCTCATTTTACTCCCCCAGACTTTGCCAAGCTGTAACTAAGCCAATATCGATTCTCTGCAACTACTTTGAGGTCAGGTTGACAGTCAATATTGTAGCACTTAGGGAAAGAGAACTTTCTAAAAGGATTTCTAAGTAGTGGAATAATACCACATTTAATCCAAAACACCACATGCTTTTCTAAGACAGTTGGTAGGCCCTAAATTTAATTTGAAAACACAAAAAATCTTGAAGTGGTTTGTATTAAAATTTACTCATTATAATTTTACTTACTTTTTTTAAGCCAAGTTTACTTATTAACTACAGCTATAAATGTACTATATCTAACTTGTGCTCATAAAAAGTCATTCCCATATTTGTTTATTCAGGAGGAGTAATCTGCTGTAAGATTGCTCAAACCATAACATTTAGCACAGGGAACAGTTCTCTAAGCAGAAGAGAGAGGGGCAACAGTTAATGAGTGTAATAGATGAATACTTTAACCTTTACTGATGCAGCCTGAAATTATGCACCTCTCCCTAGGGCATCACCTTAAGAATTGTGATTTCTCTTCTTATTCTCAGGGCCCCTTGTCTTTTAAATAATTTCCTGCCTCTTAGCCTTGTCTTTGGACCACAGATTTTTTTTTTCCTGCCTGAAATATTATAGTATTGCTGTTCATCAGGGGGTGTACAATTTATCAAAATAATCTAGAAATGAATTGAACTGTTTCTCCTTCTATATCGTAGTAGAATCATTCTGGATCCTGGTAAGACTATCCATCACAGTCTCCATGCTCTGCAAAGATTAGGCAGATGACTATATTAGCTGGACCAATCAGGCTGTCTTCCTCTGCCAGGAATCTGAATCTTGGGCAGAGTGACCCTGAGTGGGATGAAGGCACTTAGAGTTAAATCATTCCAATGGTCACACCAAAAGAGACCACCCATAAATGTCTTCTATAAAGATCTCCAAAGTTGTCCTGGTTTCTATTCCTCCCAAGATCAAGTGGTTCTGTTTTCCTCTGAGTCTGTGAATCACCCAATATTCTTTCCATATTGCAGTCAGGGAGTGGTAGGGAGCCCTTAAGTTAGCTGAAGTTAGTTTCTGTAGCTTGCAACCAAAGATCCCCAATTAATGCAGACTGAAACATGTATGTACACAAAATCAAATCAACTATATAAGACAATAAATGATAGATGCCAAATGTACGATACAGACAGTAAGTGTTGTAATAGCTCAGAGGACTTAGATATATCTGTGGTCTGATAAAGTCAAGAAAGACTTTATAAAGAAATTGGGATATGCATCACTGAGTTACCTTCACCCACCCATTGGGCAGCACCCATGAAGATAAATAGCAGTGTAACACTGAGCTAAGAGCTCAGGCTCTGAAGTCAGAGAGAACTGGGCTCAAATCCTCCTCTCTCTGGCTGTATGATCTTGTTCAGGTAAGTCAGCCTTTGTGCCTCATTATCCCTATTTGTAAAATGGAAAGAGTAGTACTCCTCTCATAGGTTCATTGTAAGGATTAAACCAGATAATGTTTGTAAGATGTTTAGCACAGTACTAATAAAAATTCAATTTTAAAAAGAAACAAATCAATCATGCATTTCTTTGCAATGGTTGAGAAATCGGACTCATCTCTCCAGGGTGAGTGGATGACGCACTCACATACGTTCTCAGGACAGAGGGAGTCTCATCAAGTCTTTTGTCTGTGAAGCCATTACCCACAAAGTCTTCAGTAACTTGCTAATGTTATTTCATTAGCCTTTCGCAAACCTGTGAGACAAAGCACAGGAGAAAGTTTCTAGCTTCAACCAGACTACCAAGAAAGTGGTTTCGAATTCCCCCCAGTGACATGGAAAAGAGGTTCATTCACAGATTCTGGAAACTAGATGTGAACTGGGTCCTGTTTCTTATTCCTACACCAATAATCTATTCACTAGATTGGTATGTCTCTTCTGCCATTTTAATCAGACCACCAAAGTTACATCCTTTTTAATTTAAAAAAGAATTACATTACTACCTTTTAAAACATTGATGAATCCAATTGATCAGTCGCCACAGTTCATTTTACTTGAGCACATTAGATAGCAGAGTATATACTGGCTATACTTTATAACACATCAAAAATAAAATAAACCATGAAGCTGTGGACATTACTGCTATGGTATCAGGTATTCACACAAAAACCCAAAAGCCTTGATGAATTGCCTTGTCATCATCCAAACTCCTCATTCTATTACTCAGTGTAAGGTTCCTTAAGTATAATGAGAAGCATTTAAAAGAAAACTGTAAATGAAGCATCATAATTTAATTGCTGTTCTATTTTAATCAGATGTAATCCTATGAAGAAAGCCCAAAAAGTAACTAAACTAGCATCTTAACAAGTTTACATAACAGCAAAATTTTAAGACGTTTCATTTACTTATATTATTTGATAATTCATTATTCAATCATTTATTCATTCATCAAACACTTACTAATGGCCTGTGGGGCTACAGAGACAAGATCAAAAAGCGCATAGCGTAATGGTAGAGATGGGCAAGTAAAAATATCCAACCCAAATGCTTACAGTCATTATCTTTAGAGAAAAGAGTAAAATGGGGGACCAGAGCAGGGAAAATATTCGAAGTTTCTTGTGACTTTTGATTTGTAGTCTCCTGTATGGTTTGAATTCCTCTACAAGCATATACTAGTTGATAAATTTGAAACATGGTAAAATGAAATGTGAATAAGGTTAATATCTTAGACATCATCAACATAATGGCTCTCTTTTGCTTTTCCTAGCACATATTTTTCTAGTTGGCCCAAGATATCAACCAGTCTCAGAAGGAGACAAAGAGATCTGTTACAGAATGAGAACACTGATTGCTTACTGGGTGCCAGACACTGCTGTAAGCAGTTTACATGTAATGCAAGGAGAAAGAATTAATACTCAGCTTCTGGCCTTCAAAATAAGATTGTGCAGCCAAACAATAGTTCAAAAGCCAGGCTATTGTATTGGGAGGGGACATTCTAAATTCTTTTATTCACCTTCAGCCCCTATCCATTAGGTACTAAGCCTGGATGCCTTGCCTCAGAGAGTTCTCACCTGGGGTAGAGAAGACACCCCTTAGAGAGGGTCTAATCATGGTGGAAGGAAGGTGTGATACAGAGGGATGGGAAGGGGAGCCATTCCCCTTCAGCCCCAGGATTGTGGGAAGGAAAGAGCAAGAGAGGAACAGAGTGGTCAGACAAGCATCCTGGCATGTAGTATTAGCTGGGGAAGACGTCAAAGGCGGAAGGGGGCGCTTATCTCCACTCCCCATTTGAGATTTGGAGAAGAGGCCTCATTCCAGCCTGCTTCATATCAACCCTAGTGGGGCCAGCATGACCAGGCAGAGGGAGGTCATGAGGTTTAACTTTAGAGTCAGCTATACTCTCTTCATGGCGCCCCTGTGACCAAGACTCTCCAAGAATCTGGCTGGGGACTCATAGTGCCAGTGAGGTGTGTGAGGGCCTGCGACGTGGGCTGGGACGAGTCACAGCCAGAAGTCAGAGGAATAAGTTGTGTTAGGAGGAGCCCCAGGGAGGCAGAGAGAGAGCGCCACCAGGGAGACAAAGAGAGACCCATGCCTCACACCAGCCACAGGCAGCTGCAATGCCGGCGATGGTAAGAGCAACCAGGTAGACAAGGGTAGAAGAGGTTCCCAAGGCCCACAGTCTTCCCTCAGCTACAAGGTGAGGCAACTCCACACCTCCCCACATGCATACACCCAGTTCACGTCTTGGAGCCCAAAGGGTGAGAAATCTGACAGACTGAGCTTTTATTTTCCTAGACATACTAACAACCCCCTTTAAAGGGAGTGTTTAAATTACTGGGTCAGATCTAAACGTTAATTGTTTTTACTCCTTACCAGCAGGTGCGGACCAGGGAAGAAGGCTGGATCAGTTAACAAAGGGACCACAGTTTCTCCAAACTTCTGAGATGTGGTGTGAGTTAAATTCACAATCCTGCTAAGTCAGTCTAAAAATCAATTACAATTCAGGGTATTAAATGCTATGAAAAGAAGCTGCTATGGGAGCTCTATGCAGCAGAAGTAATTAATGTATTAGATCAGACCCATAGAGCATCCCACCCAGGATTCGGTCCTCCCAGGGGAACCAGCGCACATGTGCTGAGGGGCCGAGCGAGGGAGTGTGGTTGATTTTGACTCGGCATTTCATTAACTGGAAACTTAAGGGCATTCCTTAAAATATCACCAGTTTGGCATCCAGTGATTTCTACAACTCTCCTTGAACATTTTTATACATCTGCACCATTTCTTGGAGGCTTTAAATCTCTGTTTAGAGGCTATTTTGGAAAGTTCTGTTCATCATCACCCAATTTTGGTGAGTTAGGAAGAGTGAGGCAAGGCAGGTTCTCTGTGTATCAGCATCTTCCTCTTCAGATGGCTTTTCCCCTACTTTGAGAAAAAAGGAAGCCACCATGTTTATTTATGTTTGAGGTTTAGATAGGAAGCATAGTTTGCTCAGAATGGCTCCAAACATAGTTTTATTTCCTCACGTCCAGTTCTTCCTCTTGCCCCTGGATAATAACTCAGGCAGATCCCATGACTTTTTTGGTGTCTCTGAAGAAGAAGAAGTCCTTGATTAGTAATTAAAATACCCACAACAGTTCCCTGTCATAAGCAGAACATTAAACGTGGTTTGGTGGTCAATGTTCTCACCCTTTTCCAGCTTGGGTCCGCTGCTGGCAGAGAAACAAAGGGAAGTGGTCCCTTGTTTTCCTCTTTTCCCATTCCCACTTCAATTCCTCCTCTACCCAAATTGCTACAGGAGGGAGAGGAGGGAAGAGGCAGGGAAGTTCTTAATTGACCAGTGTTTCTGTGCTCCAACGTCTGCTCTCAGGTGTTTAAACCTGACTCTTTCTTTGTTGTTGCAGATGCTCTGGAGACCCTCCTCCCTGCTCTGTGGGTTTCTCACCTACAGCTCATTTGCCAAGAGTCAGTGCATCTCAATTCCCAGCGGGCTCTTACTTCTTCTCTGCCTCCCGAACTGGCACCAGCCCCAGCTCCCCTCAGCAGAAGACGCCTCATCTTCCTGCGGGCCTTCCTAGACAGGACCTTCTTCTGTTAGGGTTTAGTTGCAGACTAGAGAAACCCCTCTAGATTGTTTCAATGGAAATGGACTTCCAACCAGGTTGCAGGAGGCTTACAGAATTGTTTGGAAGGGATAGAGGAACAGGGTCTAGGCAAAGCTTCTAGAAACAGCTCTCACTCCCAAGATCACATCTCCTTTGTGGTCAGGAAAGCTTCCACCAATGCTCCTGGCAGCTCCTGAAGCTACCTGCTCCACGACCCATCCCAGCCAAGTGGATGCCTCCGGTCCCCCACTCTCCTTCCTTTATCCCATTCCTAATGTGTCTCACATGAGTGCAGATGATGGTGGAACTTCAGCTGCAGGCAATCCAGGAAAAACAACACTCAGCTTTCCAGCCTCTCAGACAGGAATGCATGCCAGGAGCCTGGAGTTGATGCCAAGGGACCCAATTCACAGGATCTGGTACAGGAACAGAGATCTCTCACATGAGGCTCATACCTGATTGTGGAAGAGATACGGCAAAGTCTGAGAGGGTGCCCTTAAGTCAGGATTCTCTCCTTTGTTCAGGGGACACGAATTAAGTGGTCTCTTTAAGTGCCCTCTCTTTTGATTTGAGATGAAGAGAGAAGTCCTCCAAAAATTCCTGGATCACTTCTAACATTTGGTTACACTTGTTAATAGAACCCTAATTTGGTATGAGAATAGGTCATAAATTATTCAGGCCTTTGCCAGTGACTGCTCTAGGAGGGGGCCTGGAACCCGGTTCTGGCCAGTAAAGGGAACTTTACCAGTGGATTCTGGGAGACATTTCTCTTTGATGAGAAAAAGGCCTATGAGGAAAAACCTTTTATTTTCTTGCCATGAAATCCCTGCTCCCTGCCCTCGCTTCTTGTTTTGGGTGCTGATGCATGTGGACCTGTTACTTAGACTTGTGGCAGCCATCCTGTGACCATGGGGCAAATGGTCTGAGGATGAAAGTCATCCACTGAGGAGAGAGAGTGGAAGCATGAAAAGTGGTCAGGTCCTTGATGGCTCCATTGAACGACAAACCAGGACAGGACTCACTTCTGTCAGGTATTTTGTCAAGTGAGACCACGAAATGCTTTTATTAGTTAACCAGTTCTTAGTCAGGCATTCTGATACTTGCAGCCAAATGCATGTTGACTGACACTCAGGGTGAATCACTGGAACCCATGATAAGTGAGAGAGAGAGAGAGTGATTTGGAGCCCAAGTCAGCAAGTGAGTATTTTCATGTTTCTGCACAGTCAGGACTTTCTGAGTAAGATTTACCAGAACCCGGGTTAAAGAACAAGGCTTGGAAGTTTAATTATGACTATGACAGAATAGATAGTGAGAAAACTCTGGAAAGAGTTACCTCCCTGGAGGTATGTGTTTACATTTCAAATGGGGGCAAAACCTGGAACTAAGGAGACCTCCCAGGATATGTAAACCAGGAGAGGTTTCACTTGTCTTCCCCAAAACATCTATTTTTATTCCAGAAGGTCAGAGTCCAGGACCTTTCCCTTATCTTCCCAAGGAAAATTGGTGTTAACTAGGCAGCAAAGCTTTCTCTCCCTTTCTCAAGAGAGGAAGGAAGAGAGCTATTCCTCTCATACATAAACTCTCAGATTCTTATTTGCAGGGGGAGTTCCTCTCCTGCAGTACAGAACCCGGTACATATACGGCAGCATCTGACTCCCTTCACCTCGCCCTGGGGGCTTGGGCAAGGATAGTTATTGATGTAAGTAATAAAAACTGATCTCTGCACCAGAAACCTCATATTTGCATTCAGGATAATATACATAAATATAGATATTAAAAACCGGTCAGCTGTAGAAAGAGGCTCGTACATGGTTCTTCACTGGAGAATGTGACTCAGTTGCTAAAAAGACTACTGTGATACTAAGACAGTATTAGGATACGTTGAATGTACTGTGCAGATATCGCAAGGGAAACAAATATATCCCAAGCTTCAGTCCTAATCTGATGCAACCATTTCTGGGTATAAATCTCAATAAGAAAACTGAGAAACTACAGTGTTTCTACTCCAGAGGAAGTAGCCAGATAAGTGATGGGCTTGGAGACCCTGTCATGCGAGCAAAGGTGGAAGGATATGAGTATTCTGAAAGGTCATCTCACGTATGAGGGAAAAGATTCACTTTCTTTTGATTGCTCAGAACAAACTGCTCACACACAAGGAGAGGCAGATTTTGGCATCATATAAAGAAGTATTTTTCTAACAAAGATTTCAGCAATAAAATGAGCTGCTTTGAAAAGTAGTGAGTCCTCTTGTCATTGTCAGGTGGCAGCTGGGATGGCCATCTGTTGGAGGCGTTGCGGAAGAAATCTGTGTTTGATGTGGGAAGTTGGTCTAATTGACATTTTAGGACCCTGACAACTCTCTGTCTCCACCAAGTTTAACTGATCATCATCTGAATATTCTCCTTTTAGCCTATAGCGTTGTCCTATAGCGTTCCTTTCCTTGATAGTCTGCCAAATTCAGAGTTGTTTTAACTTCCAGAGTTAAAGTCAAGGCTCTGTCAGTTACTTTGTGACTCCTGGTAAATTACTCAATCTCATCTGTAAAATGGGGATACCAGTACTTCCTACTTCATAGGGTTAGTATGGTGATTAAATGAAATAGTACCTGTACAGCATGCACAGCACTTAAAATAGAACCTAACAAGCACTCAATACCCAATGGTTGTTATTAGTTTCTTAGCATCTTCACTATTGTCTTTCTCCACCTTTCACTTGGCTACCTACTCATCCTTCAAGTCTCTGTTGGTTTTAATGTATATGTCTCTTATTTTCAGTGAGTTTGAGTCTCTTGTCACATGATAAAGAGCTATTTGAGCAATTACATTTTCATACCTTTTTCATTTAAAAATTAATTTCCTGATATATTCTATCATGTGTTAGTCATTTTACTAGCAATTTGCAGGAGCTTTTTATATATTAGGTCTATGATAATAGTTGTAACATTTTCCCCAGCTTATCCTTTGTCTTTTGGCCATAGAACTTTTGAAGTTTCCTTTGAAGGTTAGAGCATGTAGAAGGTTTTTAACATATATATTAGTATTTATTAATCTTTTGATTCATGCAGAGGCCCCGCTCTTATCTCTATGCTTACTGACTCCAAAAGGTGATTAAAGGTATACTTCCTTGCATTAAAATTATGAAATGAACATTCTGATGTCTTTGTAGACACACAAAATAAACTACTCCATCATCAAGATGCTTCAGCACTGTGCTTTTAAAAGGGACTCGCCCTTTCTTGCCAATAATTTTCCAGTGTCTCTGCTGCTAAAGAATAGCTTTTCATAGCACCTGATTATTTTGTAGCCAAGTCACTACAGAGGCTCCACTGCAAGGCTCCAGACAGACTGGAACTATCATAACCATTATCCTTATCTGCCGGTAAA
Source organism: Phocoena sinus (assembly GCF_008692025.1). Lineage (NCBI taxonomy): Eukaryota > Metazoa > Chordata > Mammalia > Artiodactyla > Phocoenidae > Phocoena > Phocoena sinus. The sequence goes on from NC_045767.1 coordinate 76,527,476, forward strand.
TAGTGAACTTGCCAGCCAAACTATACACCTCTGGCAATAGGGAAATTGAGTCCCTGCTGTTTAAATAAAAGGACCTGAATTCGTTGACAGTAATGTTGATATTTCAGCCCCATCTTTAGGCCAGTCACTGAAAGGAGGCAGCTCTGTTGTACTGGACTTGTATCAGAAGGCCTGGTTCATTCAGTTCAGTTCTGTTCCATTCGATTCAGTTCATACATCCTGATCTTTTGTTAAGTGCCAGACACTCTGCCTGGGTTATAGGCACAAAAAAGAACACATTACTCTTCTGTGTACTGTCAGGAGCTCAGTCTAAAAGGGGAAACAGGATAATCTGTGACTACAGTAGAGTGAGTTAGCAACATCCAGATACACAGAATATGTTTTGAATACACAGAGCAGAAACCTGAAAAAGGAATCTCAAGTTATCTCTCAGTTTCTCCTAGATGTTATCTGCATACACCCAGCTGTTTCCTGGTGAATTTTCTTTACTCACAACACTTTAAACACCAAATGAGAGGGTTTTTTCCTCCTGACACCCAAATACGTGGTGTCTTTTCCAAAACCACTTCTCCAACTCTCTTGGACACCAACTGGTCCAAATTCAACTCATTTCCTTTTTTTTTTTTTTTTTTTTTTTTGTGGTACGCGGGCCTCTCACCGCCGTGGCCTCTCCCGTTGCGGAGCACAGGCTCCGGACACGCAGGCTCAGCAGCCATGGCCCACGGGCCCAGCCGCTCCACAACATGCAGGATCCTCCCAGACCGGGGCACGAATCCCCGTCCCCTGCATCAGCAGGCAGACTCTCAACCACTGCGCCACCAGGGAAGCCCCTCATTTCCTTTTTAAAAAATATTTATTTATTTTCCTTATTTTTTTGGCTGACTCAGGTCTTAGTTGCAGCATGCGGGATCTTCACTGAGGCATAGAGGATCTTCCATTACGGCATGTGGTCTCTTCACCGCGGCCCTTGGGCTGTGGCATGCGGGCTTCTCCCTAGTTGTAGCGTGTGGGTTTTCTCTTCTCTAGTTGTGGTGTGTGGGCTCCAGGGCACGCAAGCTCAATAGCTGTGGCGTGCGGGCTTAGTTGCCCCGCAGCATGTGGATCTTAGTTCCCCGACCAGAGATTGAACCCGTGTCTCCTGCGTTGGAAGGCAGATGCTTTATCACTGGACCACCAGGGGAGTCCCCAGAATTCAATTCATTTCTGACACTAACTACTTACTACTGTGTTAGTACAGACCCCACAGGTTAAGGGCTCAGTCCCACAAGACTGTCCCTATTTCAGATGCCAGTCACAAGTCCCAGGCCTCCCATATTTCTGACTGACCAGCTATACATTAGATGTTCCCGTAACCCCCTCTCAGGTTAGATAATTTACTAGAACAGAACCCAGGAAGACACTTTACTTACTATTACCAGTTTATTAAAAAGGATAGAATTCAGGAACAGCCAAATGGAAGAGATGCCCAGGGCAAGGAAGCGGGAAGGGGCACAGAGCTTCTGAGTCCTCACCAGGTGCACCACCTTCCAAGCACCTGATGTGTTTACCCACCTGGAAGCTTTCTGATTCCCATAGTTTAGGGGTTTTTTTTTTTTTTTTTTTTTAACATTTTTATTGGAGTATAATTGCTTTACAATGGTGTGTTAATTTCTGCTTTATAACAAAGTGAATCAGTTATACATATACATATGTTCCCATATCTCTTCCCTCTTATGTCTCCCTCCCTCCCACCCTCCTGATCCCACCCCTTAGTTTAGGGTTTTTTACAGAGTTCTGGTAGGTAGTCATGATTGTTTAAGTCATTGGCCATTGGTGATTAACTCAAGCTTCAGTCCCTCTGTCCTCTTTAGAGATTGTTGGTGGGGCTGAAAATTCCAAGCTTCTAATCAAGGCTTGGTCTTTCTGGTGACCAGCCCCATCCTGAAGCTATCCAGGGCCCTGTTGAGAGTCATCTCATTAGAACAAAAGATGTACCTCTCACCCTTGTCACTCAGGAAGTTCCAAGGACTTTAGATGCTCTCTTCCAGGACTGAGGAAAAAGACCAAACATCTCTCCTATAATGCCACCCCAAGACACTTCTGCAATATCACCTCAAGCCCCTTATCTTACAGGCCACGCTTACCATCCACACCTTGTCCCCTTCCTGCCCCAGCACACTTCAAGATGGCCTCCTGATTATACACCCAGGGGTCTGCACGACAGCACATTCTTCAGTCTCTGAAACTCAAAACCTTGACATTTACCTGGATTCCTTCCACTCCTTCTCTTGTAGAGTCTGCCCCCTCACTATGCCCTGCCCATTCTTCCTTTGTAATATTTCTCACATTTCCCTCAGGTCTTTATCTCATCGTTAAAATAATCTCTTGTCCTAGATAATATTGCTTTCTGCACCATTCACCATTCCATCCTTCTACTACCCAAATTAACCTTCCCCAAACTAATTTCATTGTGCAATTTTCCAGTTTAAAAGATGTTCAGTAATTCTCCATTATATACTGGATAAAATTGAAGCTCTGAAATCTAACATTCGGTGACTGTTTTAGTCTTTTGATGTCACTTTTTTTTTTAATTCAGTGCTCATTTTCATGTCTTTTTAAGTTTTATTTTATTTATTTGTACAGCAGGTTCTTCTTAGTTATCTGTTTTATACATATTAGTGTATATATGTCAGTCCCAATCTCCCAATTCATCCCACCACCACCTGATATCACCACCTGATATCACTTTTCATTTCCAGTGTTGTCATCTATGCCACTCTGCCCGTCCTTGCCCCCATCAGTTTGCTGCCTTTGTTATTACTGAAACAGTCATCTTCCCCATAAGTATCTTTCTCATCATGTTATCTCCTCTCCTCCTTTTCTCCCCTCTCCAAATCTCTCTCTCCCACTCTTCTTTTTTTAATACTCAAGATCTTTATTGATTTAACTATAACAGCAACTACTGGTGAGAATTTAATTTTTTCCCTAATTTCCAAACACCTGCTGGTTCTGAAGGACAGTTACAAAAACAAGACACAAAAAAACTGATCATGGAGGAGTCACACAGGACTGCCTGGTGCCCTCTGCTATCCGTCCACAACAGAGAGATGAATGGGACAGGTAGGGGAACTTCCAGATCAACAGAGATGAAGAGAAGACCAAGGAAAGTACTGGCAGTCTCTGCTTTTCCATTCAGAATGGATGGAACTGAGCCACTGGTGGCACTAAGACAGGAAAGGGTGTTTAAAAATATATAAAATATTTATGGGGCTTCCCTGGTGGCGCAGTGGTTGAGAGTCCGCCTGCCAATGCAGGGGACACGGGTTCGTGCCCCGGTCCGGGAAGATCCCACATGCCGCGGGGCGGCTGGGCCCGTGAGCCATGGCCACTGAGCCTGCGTGTCCGGAGCCTGTGCTCCGCAGCGGGAGAGGCCACAGCAGTGAGAGGCCTGCATACCGCCAAAATATATATATATATATATAAAATATTTAAAAGATGCTTTAAATGGACACCTGCAAATGAGTGTCCTCTAGGCTCTGCAGAACACCTTTCGGATTGATCCTTGGGGAAGCAGAGGGTCTCCTCACCCAGGTGCAAAAAGATGAGCTCCATCTTCAGATGAAGGAGAGGCACTGGCTCCCAGTCCTCAGTGACTTGGATACAGACAATGGGTGCAGGATGGCTCACCACACTGCTTGCCCCTTACCTCTACAGTGTCCCTGCCCAGCTGTCCTGGTTTCCTGTAAAATTACCCTTGGTCTGTGCTAGAGGTTTTGCTTTGTTTTGTTTTATTTTAACATTAAGATAGAGAGTAAGTGGGTACATTGGAGCAAGAATGGATATTCTGTGCTAGATTCATGGGATTCTCTAAGTTTGAAGTGTCCAGGGATTTTGGTTTCAAGCACTGGCAAGTGCTCCCTTTGGAAATCTCAGTGTGGCCAAATGACTATCAAGCATTTCAGCTCCTCTCTGCCAGCCTCCCACTCTTAGAAAGATGGCAGGGTGAGAGTTTTTGTTTTGTTTTTTAATTGAAATATAGTTGATTTACAATATTGTGTTAGTTTCAGGTGTACAGCAAAGTGATACAGTTATACATATATATGTATCTATATTTTTTGATTCTTTTCCATTATAGTTTATTACAAGATATTTAATATAGTTCCCTGTGCTATACCGTAAATCCTTGTTTATTTTATATATGGTAGTGCGCATTTATTCATCCTATACCCCCAATTTATCCCCGCACCCTCCCCTTTGGTAACCATAAGTTTTCTATGTCTGTGAGTCTGTTTCTGTTTTGTAAATATGTTCATTTGTATCTTTTTTTTTAGATTTGCATATAAGCGATATCATACAATATTTGTCTTTCTCTGTCTGACTTTCTTCACTCAGTATGACAATCTCTAGGTCCATCCATGTGGCTGCAGATGGCATTATTTCATTCTTTTTATTGGCCGAGTAATATTCCATTGTATATATGTACCACATCTTCTTTATCCGTTCATTTGTCAATGGACATTTAGGTTGCTTCCATGTCTTGGCTGTTGTAAACAGTGCTAGCAGGCTGCATTCTAATGGAAATGTTTGAACTGAGACAGTAAATTCTGAGAGTCCCAAAAAACTGGTAACCCAAACAGTTAAAATAAATAAATAAATAAAAGACCATCTATTTTGACTCCATCTCAAAATCAGAAGGAAAAACAAAATTTATTTAAAGGTGCTTTAAAGATGAGCTCTTGACTTGTGGAAGAAGTACTTTTTTTTTTTTTTGAATAAGCTGTCTCAGCAGCAATGCTTCTTATTCATGTATATTCTAAAGCGAGCAAGGCTGTAGATAAGAATATGGTAGGAAGAGGCAGAGCATAAATCTAAACAGAAATTTGCATCTTGAAGATGCCTGAAAGCTCTAAAAACTTGGTTGGTCATGGGTGCCAGAAATACAGTAGACATTCACTAAGAATGTGTTGAACTGACAAGCCTCATATAAGTTTCTCCTGAGGGTGAAGACAGGACTGGTTCTCTTCAAGAACACATTTCCATCAGGAAGCCCAGGACAAGGGGACCCCATAGACTTAACCTGCACACTGGATTTAAAGGAGCGGTCAAGCACAGACAGACATTTCTAATTCCCAGATGTTCCCTACTTTATTGAGAAGTGGCTTCTTGGATGGGAGAGCCTGCTCAAGTCTGTTTAAGCTAGTGTGGTTGGAGGGATTAAGTACCCAGCATCGATTCTGGTGGGGACCTGACTTCCAGATACTATCATCTATTTCACCCTGAATCTGAACTCTGAACTTTTCTTCAGCCCAGTAACCTAATATCTAATTCACATTTACTCCCTTTGCTTGACAAATCCTTACTCCAATTAAATCAGCTTTAGTGGCTCAGCTAGAAGGATCCAATTCCCTTTCTTTGTCAATTCCTTCTAAGGGAGACAGCAAATAATTGAGTCTCAGAGACACCAAGCCAAGGACTAGCAAATAAGCATCTTCGGGCTGCTGGCAGTCAGGCAGATGTACCAACATATCTCTCAGTGTATCGTCTGGTTTAAACCTACCCCTGTTGACCTGGTTTCATCCTCTATTGGGAATGTGATGGTTTTAAGATATATCCACAAATTGTTTGACACTGCTCCATTCAGTAGGTGGGGTATAATTCCCCTCCTCTTGAGTATAGGCTGGCTTAGTGGCTTGCTACCATGGAATACATGATGATGTGATGATGATGACAACGATGTTGGTGACGACGATGATGGTGACGATGATGATGAAAATGGAAGAGGTGACCGTGGGTGCTTTCGGAGACTGTCATAAAAGGCAGTGCAGATTCCTCCTTGACCTCTCTCTCTCTGGCGGCAAGCCAGCTGCCATGGTGTGAGGACACTCCTGCTGCCCTACAGAGAGACCCACATGGGAAGAAACTAAGCCATGCTGCCAACAGCCACAAAGAGAGGGCTTGGAAGTGGTCTGTTCCTGTTCTCTATACATCTAAGTTCTAACTGTTTCAAGGTTCAACTCCAAGTTCTATCTGATCCATAAAATTTTGGTTGTTCTTTTCCTCAAAGGATTTTTTTTCTTTTATGAATTCCTGAGACACTTATTCTGTGCCATCAACTGGTAGTTAAACATATATGTATTAGTGTGCTAAGACTGCAGTAACAAAGTAGCACAAATTGGGTTGCTCAAACAACAGAAATTTATTGTCTGGAGGCTAGAAATCTGAGATAAATGTGTTGGCAGGGTTGGTTCCTTCTGAGGGCTGTGAGGGAGGATCTGCTTCATGCTGCTCTCCTAACTTGTGGTGGTTTGTTGGCAATATTCGGCATTCCCTGTAGACAGCATTCTCCCTGTCTTCATATTGTTTTTTCTCTGTATGTGTCTCTTTCTCTTTACATAGTGTGTTCTTTTCATAAGGACACCAGGCATATTGGATTAGGGGCCCATCCTACACCAATATGAATTCATCTTATTCAATTATATCTGCAATGACCCAATTTCCAAATAAGGTCACATTCTGAGGGGGTTAGGACTTCAATATATGAATTTTGGGGAGGACACAATTCAACCCATAACAATATATAAAGTTCTAACACAAAGCACTCGTTTAAATTCAGCAAAATGCTCTCAGCCAAGAACTATAAAAATAGGAAGAAAGGAAAAGCACAATTTGAATAATCTAGGCAGCTTTACCCACTATTTTATTTTATGCTCCCCAGGGGAAATTGAGATGCAAGATGAGATTCTGCTATTCACTCAGTCAGATGCAATTTCGTTTTGCTTCTTGGAGAGTCAGCATGTAGTCACTCTGAATGTGATCTAGTGTTTAAAAATATGTATTTGATAATATGTGATATTTGCCCTATAGTCTGGCTTTATAATCTCACTTCCATTGAGATGCTATCTCCTATTTTCCTGGGCTGCTCTATTTCACTATACAGCAATGACAGAATAATGCTTTTACACTTCACTGAATTCTTTCACTTTTACCTGGACAGTTCTCTCCATCCCTCTCCCACCTCAGCCATAACTAAACAAATAAGCAAATATGGAAAGTTCTCAGCTTTTAAGTGAAACAGAAAGGGAGAGAGTGAGGGAGGAAGAAAGGAAGGAAACAAAAGATGAAAAACCTTATGCAAGTGTGAGGCTCTGTAGAATACATGACATGGTATTTTGTCTTTCCCCTCACCCAGACTAAATAAAAATGTCAAAAACTAGGGGAGTGTGGTGGGTTGAATGGTAGCCCCCCCAAGAGACATGTCTACATCCTAATTCCCATGACCAGCAAATGTTACCTTATTTGGAAAAAGGATCTTAGCAGATGTGAAAAGTTAAGGACCTTGAGATGAAGAGATCATCTGGATTATCTGGGTGGGCCCTAAATCCAATGATAAGTGCCTTTATAAAAGACACACATGGACTTCTGGCCTCCAGAACCGTGAGAGGTTACATTTCTGTCATGGTAAGCCACCCAGTTTGTGATCATTTATAATGGCAGCCGGGAAACTAATACAGGGAGTAAAAGTAGGGGAGGGATCAGATGGACTTATATCAAAGCCCAGAGCCTAGGAAATCCCTGCCTTCCACAGCCCCACACACTGAACAAGCAAGTGCCAAGGAGCTTCTGGGAGATAGGTTAGGCTGTGCGTGTATATCACTGTGTCTAGGAGCTTTCTCAGTTGTCTTTCTCATTACTATCTGGAGAGCACCCCACATTGATAGCAGCCAGCAAATAGCTTGCTGTGGGCCGGCATGAATAATTCCTGTCTGTACCCACAGAGTTTGCTCAGCCTGCATCTGATCCATCCTGCTGGGGGACCTGTAATGAAGTAATGAAGGTGAGGGGGCAAAGCATCTACGTCTGATGAAGGTGGAGCTACATGGAACTAGCTCCAGATTGCCTACAGAGCAAGACAGTAGGAAACTACCAAGAACAAGTCTGCTGCTGTTAGCGCCCTCAGGGCTACCTGATACTACCAGTTCCTGGGCCTTTGGGATTTCTGCAGAGTAGTTAGCTTACTTCTTAGCTTTTACAACTGCTGTTTGGGATTCAGATTTTTCAAGGCTGAGAAGTCTGTTTTCTGCTGTCCAACTGCTTGCCAGTCCCCAAATTTTACTGATCTTGTCTCCTCCACTATTCTCTTGGTTCTAAAGGCTTTTAAAAAGTACTTTTGGACTTAACAGTGGTTAAGAATCCACCTGTCAATGCAGGGGACAAGGGTTCGGTCTCTGGTCCAGGAAGATCCCACATGCCGCGGAGCAACTAAGCCCTTGAGCCACAACTACTGAGCCTGCGCTCTAGAGCCCAAGAGCCACAACTACTGAAGCCCATGCACCTAGAGCCCATGCTCCACAAGAGAAACCACTGCAATGAGAAGCTCGCACACTACAACGAATCGGCCTGCCAATGAGGGGAAATGGGTTCGAGCCCTGGTCCAGGAAGATCCCACATGCCGCGGAGCAACTGAGCCCATGCGCCACAACTGCTGAGCCCGTGTGCAACAACTACTGAAGCCTGCGCACCTAGAGCCCGTGCTCCGGCCGCAATGAGAAGCTCGCACACTGCAACAAAGAGTAGCCCCCGCTCGCCGCCACTAGAGAAAGCCCATGCGCAGCAACGAAGACCCAACACAGCCAAAAATTAATTAATTAATTAATGAAAGTATCTTTACTGTCATTTTAAAAGGATGAAGGAGGGAGGGCGAGAGGAAGGCTGAAGCTAATGTGTACATTTAATCTGCCATCTTTAATTAAAGTGATGCAAAATTTTTATCTGAAGATTTGTATCTTGATTCAGTTCTGGAAAATTCTTAGCGATTATCTCTTCAAACAGTGCTTCTTTGCTGAATTAGTTTTTCTCTTCCTACTGTAACAAGTCACCATAAACATAGCAGCTTAAGACAATACAAATTGATTATCTCATAGTTCTGTAGGTCAGAAGTCTAGGTAGGCCCTGCTGCCAAAATCGAGGTGTCAGTAGCCTGGCTTTTATCTCAAGGTAGGAGAATAAAGGAGGAAATCTGCTTCCACATTCACTTAGGTTGTTGGCAGGAATTCCGTTCCTTGTTCCTGGAGGGCTGAGGTTCATGATTCTCTGCAGGCTCTTAGCCTCCCTCAGCTGTCCTAGGATCCCCGCATTCCTCATCACACTGCACCCTCCATCTTCAAACCCCCAACAGCTGTCAAGTCCTGCTCACACTTGTCTGTTTTTAAGGGTTTGTGCAAATGCATTGGGCCCACCTGGAATATCCAGGACAATCTCCCGGTTTTAAGGCCTTTAACGACCTCAATTATGTCTGCAAAATCCCTCTTACCATGTAATATTCATAGGTTCCAGAAATTTGGGTGTGGACACCTTTGCGGGGGGCGTCTGCCTTTCATAGCTCTGGGGCCTTCTTTGAGTCTCTCAAGCTATTATTTGTATTTCTTAATTGCTTTCTAAATATATTCCTTTGCACTAGGCTCTAGGTAAATTTTCTAATTCTTTTCACTATATCTAATCTACAGTTCATCCCATGTAATGTAAAAAAAAATTTGATGACTGTATTTTTAATTTCCAATTTTTCTGATTGACTCCCTTTCATATGCATCTGTTCTTGTTTCATTTAACAATTCTTGTTCTTTCTAATGGCTGTTATTCCTTCTATCTGTCTAGACCAGTGGTTCTCAACCAGGAGTGATTTATCCTCCCAAGGGACAGCTGGCAATGTCTGGAGAAATTTTTGGTTGTCATAACTTGGGGGATGCTACTGGCATCTAGTGGGTAGAAGCCAAGAATGTTATTAAACATTCTACAATACACAGGACAAGCCCTCTAAAACAAAGAATTATTCAGCCCAAAATGTCAAAAGTGCCAAGGTCGAGAAACTTCCATCTAGATCACCTTACACATATTCATTTTAAAGGCTTCATCAGACTCTTTCATCTAGAGAGAATTCATGTTTTGATGTTTTATTTTGTTGGCTATCCTTGTTAGCATTAGATTTCTTCATTGTTTTTGGTTTGTAAGCGCACTTTCAGTGAAAGGTTATTTTTTTTCTCTCTGCATCTGGCTCTCCCTCCCCCCAGTTATCAGTTTTGAGGGTGGCCCCAACAGGATTGCCCCACAATTCATAAAACAACTTATTAAAGCACGTGGGAAAACAGACAAGGCACACACAATGAAAATGGTTAAAGCAATATATGAATGAGTACAAAGTATTCACAACCCACAGAGTAGTTAGGTGATACCCAAAGATTAGGTACATTTTCAGAATGGAAGTCCTACTTGGGAGAGTAGTAAATAGAAAGGAGGAAATGAGCTTCTCTCTGATCATCTAGAAGTTTTCACGCGAGAAATGGAATTCTAGGATTTGACCATGTGTTTTCTATATATGAGCAGGCTCTCTATAACCAGTTGATTTAAATGTAATTTCATTCACACATGTTTACTGCGGTCGGTGCCAGAGAAACTAGCTGAGTAAAATAATCTTGACTCAAGGAATTCAAAATTGGAGGAGGCAGGGAGAGACATATAAACAAATAATTACCTTTTGACGGGATGAGTTATAACTCACGGGATTAAAACATAGTGATGTTATACTCATCATAATGGGATGAATATAATATAAGGGTCTACGCATCGGGGACATGGGTGTGGGTGGTTCTCAGGGAAAGTTGCACAGACAACTGGCTATTTAAGCTGGAGTTTACGTGGTGAGTAGGCGACCCCCTAGCAGGTGAAGGCTAATCCGCAGCAGGGACCAGGGCTGGGCAGGGTTTTAACCCCGCGTCCAGAAGGCTAAGGCACACGACGGAGAGAATGACACAGTTTCTGGCGCCCGCTGAGGTTCGGGGTTCGCCCGCCGCTAGGGGGTGACGCGGCCTCGCGCCGTACGGGCCGTTGCGTTTCCGGGCCGGGCGTAGCGCCGCCATCTCTGTCGGGCGCGTCCCCGCCGCGCGCGGCGAAACGACTGCCGCTCCCGTTACCGAGGCAACCGCGGCGCCTCCTCCGCGCCGGCCCCGATAGTCTCTCCGCGCCATTTTCAAACTGTCCTGGAGCCGGAACCGGTGTCTGGGGCGGAAGGAGCCAGCAAGGGAGGCGAGGCGCGAGGAAGAATGCGACCGCAGGTGGAGAGAGTAGCGGCCGGGTCTGCGGGTGAGCGCGGCGCGGGGCGGAAGGGCCGAGTTGGGCGGTGCCTCCGCCTCCCGGGCGGTCCCGGCGGGCCGGGCCGGGGCGCGGCCGGGAGGGAGGCCGCGCAGCCTTGGGAGGAAGTGGGGCCCGGGCGGGCTGGCGGTCGGGGCGCGAAGACTCCCCGCCGCCCCGCTGCTGACACCCCTTCCCTTCAACACCCGACTGCGGAGCTGCGGCCCAGAGGTCGGCCTGGGGCCGCGGGAGCCCCCTGTTTCCTCCTACCCCTCTCGCCGGAGCGTCTGTGCGGCCCCCGCGGACCCGCCTCCTACTGACTGATGGGTTGATTTAAAAGTTAAAATGCTCTTTTCGTATGAGAATCATACAGGCTCTTTGTAAAAACAAAAGTGCCCAAAAGCGTAGGACGAGAGTCGTTTATTGACCCTTGGCTAGCACCTTAGTAAACATCCCCTCTTCCACTCTCTGAAGTGAGTGAGGATTCCCGAGATAAACTCAGTTAAGGTTGGTTTGGGGGTTTGTTATGTTTTGTTTTTTTGGCCCCTGTGCATATGTACGCACAGGATATTTTTGTAAAAATAAGATGTACTGGCTTTCAGACGTCAACCCCCCAGAGTTAAGCAAGTGGCTGGTTCTAAACACGTATGTGTGGAGGACCTCCAAACCTTACCTTTTATGTTGTTTTGCTAGAAATTTTCAGTATAGCCACAGTGTTTGGATAATGGAGATGGGGGCGGTGGTGGAGGACAGCAGCCTATGGGTGGGGAAAGCCTAATACGTGTTTTTTGTCCTTGTTGGGAGGATTTTAATCTTTTTCATCTGTCCTGTGTGTGGATGATTTTTTGATTCATATTCATATTCTCCCTCTCTCTCAGAAGGATGTGAGGAAGTATTATTTCTGGGTAACCAAAGTGGGTACCAGACAAAATGGAGACATGTTTGAATGTTGAGGCCCTACTAGTTCTTGGTTTGACAGGTGAATTTCTGATGTCTCCAGGACTTTTTCTAGAACACCCTGCATCAGTCAGGTCCCTCTTGTGGAAGGAACCTAGAAAGAACCTAGTATAGAATGGGGACTCCATTCAAAGAAAAAGCTAGCAAGCGTGTGGAGAAGGAAAGATTTGTAGAAAGGAGTAATAATCAAGGAGAGGTACTAATTTAGGAGTGATTTGATAAGTTGAGGCAGCATAGTACAGAAACCAGAGTGCTGGATCAGGACTCAGGGGACCTGAATGCCCACCTACTTCGTGGCCTTGTGGTTTGGGAATATAGTTACTCTTTTTATTTATTTATTGGCTGCCTTGGGTCTTCATTGCTGCGCGTGGGCTTTCTCTAGTTGCGGAGAGCGGGGGCTGCTCTTCGTTGTGGTGCGTGGGCTTCTCTTGTTGCGGAGCATGGGCTCAAGGTGCACGGGCTCAGTAGTTGTGGCTCGCAGGCTTATTAGTTGTGGCACACGGGCTTCGTTGCTCCACGGCATGTGGGATCTTCCCGGACCAGGGCTCAAACCTGTGTCCCCTGCATTGGCAGGCGGATTCTTAACCACTGCGCCACCAGGGAAGTCCCGAAAGTTACTCTCTTGAGGCAGTCTTACCTTATCTTTGAACAGGGAGGGTGTCCTGCATCCTGTCTCCCTCACAGGGTAGTTGTGAGGACCAAATTTTGCATGTATTCATATACTTGCATGTTTTATAAATTGTGAACAGTAGAGATATATAACAAAGTTTTTATTTGGTTTAGAAATATGAGTATTAGGACCATATTTACCTGGCAAAGTTAGAAAAGAGCACATTTTTCTAAAGAAGTGATCTTTGAATGACTCCATTTCAGGGCAGGTTGATAGATAATATATTCATAAATATTTAAAAAGACAAGGATAAAAACATGTACAGAGATACTTATGCGTTTGTGTCTTTTTTTTCTAATCTAAGTAAAATTTACATGGTGAAATGCACAGATCTTAAGTGTGCTATTTGAAAAGCTTTGATAAATGTATACACTGGTGTGACGTCTGTCCCCATCAACACAATATTTTCATTACCTCAGAAAGTTCCCTTGTAGCCCTTCCAGTCAGGCTCTCCTCACACCCGCATAGCCCTAGGCCACTGCTGTTCTCATTTCTGTGCACATAGTTTAATTTTGCCTGTTCTTGAACTTCATATAAATGGAATCATACAGTATATGTATCTTATGTAACTTATCTTTCCTCTATTGATGGATAAATAGGTTGTTTGCAGTTTGGGGCTATTATGAATAAAGCTGCTTTTAGAGTCTCTTTGTAGATGCTTATTTTCATTTCCTTGAGTAAATACCTTGGAATAGAATTAGAGAGTCATAGGATAGAAGTATGCTTAACTTTATAAGAAGTTACCAGGCTTTTTCCACAGAGATTTTACACTCTTGTCAGCAATGTGAAGATTCCTGTTACTCCAAGTCCTTAATGACATTTGATATTGTACCTTTAATTTTAGCCATTCTAGTATGGGCATAATTGTATCTCATTGTGGTTTCAATTTCCCTGATGTCTAATGGTATTAAGCAACTTTTCATATGATTATTCCCATTCAGGTATCTTTTGCAAATCTTAGCCCATTTTCTTATTGGGTTGTCTTTATTATTGAATTGTAAGAGTTCTTTATCCCATATACAAATCCTTTGTTAGATATTATGAATATTTTTCTCCTACTCTTTTGTTTTTGTCAAATAAAAGGGCATATTTTGATGAGCAGACTTTTTAATTTAAAGAAATCCAATTTATCAAGTTTTTCCTTTGTATTTAATGCTGTTAAAAGAGGCTTTTCTAAGTATTCTCTGCCTGTCTCAGGCTTGGGAAAATATTTTTTTTTTCCTAGAAGCTTTATTGTTTTAACTTTTTTTAAAAAAATTATTTATTTATTTTTTGCTGCATTGGGTCTTCGTTGCCGCACGCGGGCTTTCTCTAGTTGCAGCAAGCGGGGGCTACTCTTCATTGTGGTGCACGGGCTTCTCGTTGCGGTGGTTTCTCTTTGTTGTGAAGCACAGGCTCTAGGCGTACAGGCTTCAGTAGTTGTGGCACGCGGGATCAGTAGTTGTGGCACAGGGGTTTAGTTGCTCCGCGACATGTGGGATCTTCCTGGACCAGGGCTCGAACCGATGTGCCGTGCATTGGCAGGCGGATTCTTAACGACTGCACCACCAGGGAAGTCCCTGTTTTAACTTTTCTGTATAGGTTTATGAGGAGATGTTTATTTTAATGCAGCAATGTGAATATCATAAACATTGGATTTAAATCAATCTAAATATTCCAGAAGACTGCCTACCTGAAAAGAAACAAAGAATAATTGCTTCATATTAAAAGATTCTTTTCTTCTTAACGTGAAACAATAATAATAGCTGATAACAGAATGATGTTTCATTCTTTTCTTTTAGGATTTTAACTTTTGGAAATGAATAAAACCAGTTTGGAAGACAAGATGACTACAGCTGCAGAAAGAAAATATATTAATATTAGGAAAAGATTGGATCAGTTGGGATACCGCCAGACTCTGACAGTGGAGTGTTTACCTTTGGTAGAAAAACTTTTCAGGTAAAGATGAAAATACGGTTCTAAACCTGTGTGATCCTTAATCCCATTTATCTAATTTCTGATTGAACTTTATCCTTCAGTAGAGAAATGGGTAGATTTTTTAAAAGTCCTTAAGTCATCTGAAGTTTCTCTATTCTTCTTAGATTCTACTCTGCTGTCGTCATTCAGGGCCTCCACATTGCAAAACTCTAGGGTCACCATTCACACTATACTATTCAGAGTGAATGTTTCTGCAGGTTTTGTCTGTGAGTAAAAGTACAATTTTTAATGTGATTTTCTGATCTAGTTGAGAGTTCTGTAACTGCTTTATTCACTGATCATTAATTTTTTATTGAAATATATTTGACATTATGTTAGTCACTGGTCTCTAATTACTATTACGTTTATAATGTTTCTCTAATGTGGTTGACCATGACTTTAGCTGTTACCTGTTACTTTAACTGAAAGAGTCTTTGTGATTTTTGTTCTTTTCCGCATGAATTCTACTACTGTGATTTGAGACTAGAGCAGGGAAGTGGCCTAGGAGGCTTTTGTAGTAGGACTATAAGTGATGATGATGGAAAGGAGAGAATGGATGAAAGATACTTTATGGTCTTTAGCATGGCCTGCAGAATCCTTCATGATCGAGTACTAGATCGACAATTCGGAGTTATAGGGTAGAAGTATATTTAACTTTTCAGGAAACTGACAAACTTTTTCCACAGTGATTTTATACTCGTACACCTTCATCTCCCCTGTATTAACCACCTGAAGCTCCTAAACATGTGTTCACTTTCTCCCTTGGTCTCTCCATATGCTATTCTATCTGCCTATAAAGTCCCTTTCTCCTCTCCCTCCTGCCTTGCCCTTATGTTCAGTTAGCCATATGGCCTGCAGGACTCTGTCACATCTGCTGCATGTTATTAGTTATTATCATTGTTGGAAACTTGTGTTATCTTCCCGATAGAATGCAAACTCCATGAGACTAGAGACTGACTTTATAACTGGCATACCTAGAACAGGCTGAACACATTGTGGGCACTGAAATATTTGTTGAGGTTATCTCGTAGTATTATAACTTTTGACAAATTGTTAGTAGAGTATAAGATCCGTGATAGTGGGTTCTTTACCATGTGCCCTGCTCAATAAATGTTGATGGAATGAATATTCCACTGGTCTGTGTTCTTAGAGGTCGGGAACTGACTCATTATTTGTTGCGTCCCTGACACAGCATATAGCAGGCATTCAGTAAATGTTTGCTGAATGAACAAATAAGTTTCACAGATTCCACCGGATTAGGTGACTAATTAGACATGGGGGGGGTAAGTTAGAGGGGAGATTGAAAGATGATTCTGCCTGTGTGTATATGTTTCATAACTTTTTTGTTTTTGCGGTATGTGGGCCTCTCACTGTTGTGGCCTCTTCCGCTGTGGAGCACAGGCTCCGGACGCGCAGGCCCAGCGGCCATGGCTCACGAGCCCAGCCGCTCCGCGGCACATGGGATCCTCCCAGACCAGGGCATGAACCCGTGTCCCCAGCATCGGCAGGCGGACTCCCAACCACTGTGCCACCAGGGAAGCCTGTTTCATAACTTTTAATTAATCTTGTTTTGGGACTTCACTGGTGGCTCAGTGGTTAGGAATCCGCCTGCCAATGCAGGGGGCACAGGTTCGATTCCTGGTCTGGGAAGATCCCACATGCCGCAGAGTGACTGAGCCCACGTGCCACAACTACTGAAGCCCATGTGCCTAGAGCCCGTGCACCACAACAAAGAGTAGCCCCTGCTCACCGCAACTAGTGAAAGCCTGTGCACAGCAACGAAGACCCAATGCAGCCAAAAATAAAATAAATTTATATTTAAAAAAATCTTTAATCCTGTTTTGAGAAGTTTTTGAGTACTTTCTGGTACCTTGAAAGACTCCTAGTGTTTGTTTATGTTTGTTTGTTTTTAGATTTGAGCTCACTTAACATTAACATTTATTTTAAGTCTTTTTACAAATATGTTTTTAGTTATTAAAAGTTAATGGAATGTTTCCTTGTATTTACATTTTCTGTTCTTGAATATTAGTGATCTGGTTCATACAACAGAAAGTCTTCGGAAATCAAAATTATCTGCTGTGAAAGCTGAAAAAGAAAGTGCCAATTTTGATTTTGTATTGGAACCTTATAAACTTGAAAATGCAAGATTGAGTAAGGAAAATAATGAATTATACCTGGAATTAATGAAACTGAGAGAACAATCAGGCCAACACATTAAAGGTAAAATATTGTGATTTTTATTTTTTGCGATACGCGGGCCTCTCACTGTTGTGGCCTCTCCCGTTGTGGAGCACAGGCTCTGGACGCGCAGGCTCAGCAGTCATGGCTCATGGGCCCAGCCGCTCTGCCGCATATGGGGTCTTCCCGGACCGGGGCACGAACCCGCGTCCCCTGCATCGGCAGGCGGACTCTCAACCACTGCACCACCAGGGAAGCCCAAATTTTGTGATTTTTAAAATGCAATATTTTTGCCCTTTTCATTTTATATATAAGAAAGCCTAGTCTACCTTTAAAACTTGATTAGAAAATGTGATAGTCAGCCTATTGACACCTCTTGAAATATTGTAGGGTGTGTTGAAGAGTTTCCAAGAAGGAAAGTAAATTTGCATTCCATAACTGTATTCATTTTTACTTTATGTGGATTAAATTTTTAGAATTAAAATTGCTGTAGAGGGCCCTCCCTGGTGACACAGTGGTTAAGAATCCACTTGCCAATGCAGGGGACATGGGTTTGAGCCCTGGTCCAGGAAGATCTCACATGCCGCAGAGCAACTAAGCCTGTGCACCACAACTACTGAGCCCATGTGCCACAACTACTGAAGCCCACGTGCCACAACTGCTGAAGCCTGTGTGCCTAGAGCCCATGCTGTGCAACAAGAGAAGCCCGCACACCACAACAAAGAGTAGCTGCCGCACGCTGCAACTAGAGAAAAGCCCGCACACAGCAACAAAGACCCAGCACAGCCATAAATTAATTAATTAATTTTTTAAAAAATTGCTGTAGAAAATATTAAATGCTGGTACTGAAGAAATGTTCTTGAAATAACTTTTGTTTTTCTCTTACTGAGAGAAAGCCATGTATCTGTCGTTCTGATTCTTTAATATCCCATCTTTGATCTGGAAGGTAGAAATAGAATGATTTCAAAGGTACTGGGCAAAGGGTAATTATATGGCTAACTTATTATAAAATCTTCTCATATTCAGTAGGAAGCCCTGTCTGGTACCTGGCATGAATTCATAATCCCTTAGCTTCATATTCAATTTACTGGATCAAAAGCCATGATTTATATTAGGCTCATAACACAGAAGAAAAATATAATTCCTTTTTATGCTTAGTGACTTATTTGCAGTTTGTTAATGGCGGTAGAAAAGGTATAGCCTTTCTAACAAAGCATACATGAGAATCAGGTGGAGCCTTTCAAATTACTATGACTTTTTGTATTTTGTGAAATGGAAGAATTTCTAGATTGTAAAATACTCTTTGAATCTTTTTCATTTTAAGAGTTGAAAACCACATTGAAAAAGTGTGCACGTGAAACAGCTGATCTGAAATTTCTAAATAATCAATATGTTCATAAACTCAAACTTTTGGAGAAAGAGAGTAAAGC
Organism: Phocoena sinus; assembly: GCF_008692025.1. Taxonomy (NCBI): domain Eukaryota; kingdom Metazoa; phylum Chordata; class Mammalia; order Artiodactyla; family Phocoenidae; genus Phocoena; species Phocoena sinus. Next base: position 76,545,767 of record NC_045767.1, read on the forward strand.
TAAGAATGAAAAAATTCAACAACTTCAAGAAAAGAATTTGCAAGCTATAGTACAAACTCCAGGTGAGTCTGTTCCCTCTCAAAACAAATTGTACGCATGTAATATTTTAAAGATATTAGAACTGTTGACTGAAATGGGACTTTGGATTTTCATGCTTAGACTTTAGTATTTGAAAAGATGTACTTGGCTAGTCACAAAAACTTTTAAATTTATTTCTGAAGATGCAGCTTATATTCTATACATGTGCTTAGAAATTTATGTAATAATAACTTCTTAGATACAAGTAGTCTGGCTTCAGTGCCCAGAGTTTTATTTCCTTAATCATTAATTTAAATTCTTTTTTCTATTATTTTTATCATTATTATTATTTCAGTTATAAAAGTAATTCATACTCATTAAAGAATTTGGAAATGATGTACTTTCTTATTTCTTAGTTTATTTTACTCTTTTTTTTTTTTTTTTTTTGCGGTACGCGGGCCTCTCACTGCTGTGGCCTCTCCCACCGCGGAGCATAGGCTCCGGACGCGCAGGCCCAGCGGCCATGGCTCACGGGCCCAGCCGCTCCGCGGCATGCGGGATCCTCCCAGACCAGGGCATGAACCCGCATCCCCTGCATCAACAGGCGGACCCTCAACCACTGCGCCACCAGGGAAGCCCTATTTTACTCTTTTTAGCTTTATGCTCAGTAGTTCTCAAGCAAGAAAAAAAATGATGGGGTATGTGCAGAGTTGGTGGTTGTCTGGGCATAAAGTCAGTGGAACAATCTCGAGTACTAGTAACCAGATCATTGAGATGTCTAAACCATGGGATTAAGATTATGGAAGTAAGTGAGGTGTAGGAAAGTGCTGAATTATGAGACTAGGTAGAGAGTGAAGTAATTTGGTCAGAATGAAGATTGCCATCAGAAGAGACTTGAAGATCTGGGCACTGGCACAGTTCTAACCAGTGACAAAGTCCAGGCGTAATCATGTTATTGTGTGCCTATAGCTGAGTGAAGAGGAGACTCATGAGAGTTGAGGAATTGTGAACCGAGGGGTCAGGGTCGGGGAGGAATCAGTGGGATTTGAAATGGCAGGAAATGAGATGGCGAGGGAGGACCGTGAGCCAAAGGCAGAAAAGACGGAGAAATGTGGAGAAGATCTCAGAAGTACCTAGAAGATTAAGAAAACAAAAAAGAGGATTTTCTGAGAAAAGAGTGGGACAGATTCAAGAGAGATTTAGGAGGTGTAATCTCTAAAATTTAGTGACTGAATGTGGTAGACTTGGGAAGTAGAGAAATTCCTAAATTTCTGTTTGAAGGGAATGAGTGGGTGGATGATGGTAATATTTCTTAAGGTAGAGAATGTGGAAAGCAGAACAGAAGTCCACCCTTCACAAAGGGTGTGTTGAGTGTGTTATACCTACAGGACATTCACACTGAGATTTCTAGTATGCAGTGGGATATGTAGATCTGTTCTCAGCAGTATGATCCCAGATGGAGATCCACATTTGGGAATCATTGGGATATCATGAGAATTGAAGCTCTGAATGTGGTAGGAATTATCTAGTAAGATTATGTAGACTGGAAAGAGAGGAGAACCAAAGACAGACCCTAGGAAAATTGGCATTTAAGGCACAGGTGGAAGAAGAGGGTCTTTGAAAGAAACTGAGGAGCAACCAAGGAGGAAAACCAGGAGATAAGGGAAGAAGAAAATGGTTTACCTGTTCAGGTGTGTATACAAGCAGGTCATTTAAATACTTTTGACCCAGTTTCTTCATCCTCAAAACAAAAGATTAGGAGTATAAAAAATTTGTTAGGATTCTAATGAAGACAAAGTTGAGAGTTATGTTTGTTCTTTGTGAGGGTCGATTAGTTTTTCAAGTACATGTCTAATCTTGGCCAGATACTGGAAAAGGTAAATTATCCATGTGGCTTGGACCAAGGCAGGATATATCTAACCATAAAAATAAATTACTCCTGCTAGTTTTAAGGATAATTGAGACAATTTACTAATTAAGAAATTATACTAATCAGGGTATACATTCCACTATATATTAATTTGGCTTCTTAAAGTTTCAGTTATCTTCTCCTTTGGCATTGCTTAATAAGCATGTTTATTTTAGTTATCACTACCTTAAGCTCCTCGTTTGACAGTTTTCTGCTGGTGATGATTTCTTGAGCTCATAATAGCGAATACCACAAGGCACACTCAACTTTCATCTTGCCGAAGTCTGGTCCTCATCTCTTGGAGGAACGGATTAAATCTTGCCATATGTACCAAGCATGCAGAAAATAAAGCTTGTTTTATAACCATATCTTGTTGAGGTTTTTAGGAATGCATTGTTTAAAGATCAGGTGGGTATTTATATATAAGGGAGAAAACATTTTATCAGTATGTAATATGAGCTAGAGACACACTTTGTAACTAAAAGGCTAACCTTCTGAAATATTTAATTCTAAGACAGTGTTTTGTTTTTAATTTTTTTTTTTTTTTTGAAATACACATTTGCTTTTTTTAGGTGGCAAGAAAAGAAGTATTGCTTTCAGACGCCAGCGTATGCAAATTGATGAACCAGTCCCTCCCTCTGAAGTCAGTTCTTATCCAGTTCCTCAGCCAGATGACCCTTACATTGCAGACCTCCTGCAAGTGGCTGATAACAGGTGCATTAAATAATTCTTTGTTGGCTTCAGTTAATTGATCACTTGGTTCCCCTTCAATTTCTTCATAGTAGGGCTTCTGTCTTCTTAACTAGCGTATCTCTGGTGCCTAGCACAGAACTTTGCACAAGCACTCAGTAAATGCTTTCTGAGTGTATTCTGAATATAGAAGGTTTTTACTTGTTTTGAAACTTTTGATTTCAAAGAGATCATATATCTGATGTTTCTGTCCATATTTGATTTAAAACAATTTAGTGCCATCTAGAGCCTGTTTCAGTAGAGTTGCTTTGACATTTAGTTTCATCACCCAGTAAATCTTTTACAGACTCCTTATTACTTCAGATTTTTGTCAAATACCAGTAGACATGAGTAGACTTGTAACTGGCTTTGAAATTCTGCTTCATGATTCTCTAGCTGTATATGTTGATATTTCCTTAAATTGGAATCAGATATAAATTGTTTTAATTAAAACTTCATTAAGTTCTCTGGAAAAGGCAGTATGTAACTGTTCTGGGGATGTAAAGATGAATAAGGTGGTGTTGCAGCTTTTGAGAAGCTTATAACCCAGTATAATAAAGATGAGACAAGGGAAATACACAAAATGCCATTAAGAAAATTATAAGAGGTACAGAGGAGTGAGAAAACACTAGTGACAGCCTCTGTGGTCTTTGCTGCAGAAACAGTTTAAAGTACGGAACACACTAGTGGAAATGGTTAGTGCAGTTAGCTTTTTACTTTGTAGATTATGCAGAGAATATGGGGGAGTTTTCTACTTTATTAATCTCAATATAGCAAAAAAAAAAAAGACATTGATTGAGGGACCAATTAGGATCTTTTAGCTCAGTTCATCTCACACAGTATTATGTACCTGTATTTATATAGTTATCTGACCTTACCCATGAAATATTTCGTGTTTTGTTTTTATGGTACAGTTATAATCTAGGACTTAGACAGTGTGTTAGTATTATGCAAGAAGTTTTTGGGGGCTACATGTGTTATCATTTTCTGTCTTTTTCTTTCACCTTAATGTTCTTCTTCATTCTTCTTTTCTATCAAACCATCATAGGTAGCATTAGTCTCCCGATTATCTTGTTTGTTTTAATTTGCATGTGCACATTTAATTGTATTCAGAGTCATTCGTGCATATGTAAGTGTGGTTGCATACAAACTCCTCTCCTACACCTAGATTAGTAGGAAATGTTGGTTCCAGTAATGGCAGGGACGAGCAGTGTTTAGCCTTATTCACCCCTACTCCATGGGAAATCTCTTTTTTTTTTTTTTTTTTTTTTTTTTGCGGTATGCGGGCCTCTCCCGTTGTGGAGCACAGACTCCGGATGCGCAGGCTCAGCAGCCATGGCTTCACGGGCCCAGCCGCTCTGTGGCATGTGGGATCTTCCTGGACCAGGCCACGAACCCGTGTCCCCTGCATTGGCAGGCAGACTCTCAACCACTGCACCGCCAGGGAAGCCCCTCTCTTAAAAGCAGACCTGGCTTCAGGCTTTATTTTTCCAGTATGAAAGTGGTTGTGTCATATTTATGTTAATGCGTGGCAAAGTTTGATGTAAAACAAATACATTTGGGCAGTTGCAGAATTCAGATAATTTAGACAAACCTTGTTTCTCTTAGAATTAACGAGTTCTGGAAAGGAGTAGGTTTTTTACTGTAGTTACTTGGAAAGTGGTAGTATTTCTCAATATTTTTCTTTTTTCTAGGATTGCAGGATAGTTCATTAGAAAATACAGGGTCATGTAGGATCCCTTATTTCACTTTATAATATTGTGGATTTTGGACTAGACGCTTAGTTCCCTGAACCTGAGAATTGGCAACAGTACCTGGAAGAGTTGTCCTGAGGATTAAAATGCAGTAGTAGGCATAATGTATCTGAGTTTCAAATTATTTACCACTCAATTTTTTATCTATTCTTGGAAAATTAAATCTGCAAGATGATGTACTCTATGCTGTGGCTTCGGAACCCTTTGGCACAGTACCTCCTACCTCACTGAGAAACAAAAAGTAGAGGGTTTTTAAGAGAAGGCATCTGGTTTCATTTCTTGTTATTTTGTATTTCTTAAGTATATTGACATTAGTTATAAATGTGTTTCAGAATTCAAGAACTTCAGCAAGAAGTCTACCAGTTACAAGAAAAGTTAGCAGTGATGGAAAGTGGACTGAGAGATTATAACAAGCAGGTAGGATTTTTATTTACTTGCATAGTAGGTGTGATTGTAAGTGAAATTAAGTTATATTTGATATTACTGATACTGAGTTTTTAATACAGCTCTTCTTTTTCATATATTTGTTAATATTTAGAATTAATAGATGGAATGGCTTAGATGGCTTCAGGGCATTCAGTCCATTCCCTTCATTATGGATGGAGGTGAATAGTAGTTTTTTGTTTTGTTTTGATTTTTTTAAGGTGAATCATCTGTCTCCCCAAATATAACCATATTAACTGTTTCCATCTCAGGAGGTATTTTATTAAAGTGTGTTATGCTTTGTAATGGTATTTTAAATAATTTTTTAATCTTACTATAGATTTTGTCATTTTGAATATAAGGCTCTTCGAAAGTTACTTTTCTGTGTTACCATATTTGTTGCATGTTTTTGCTATAAGCACTAGTACCCCATAACACAGTTTTCTGAAGAAGCAGGGGAATTAATAGATGCAGAGTTAGATTATAACTTTAACAAGCTTTGTTCTTTCCTACTTTCTGTTGACGTCTTGGCTAAATTCTGACTTGGATAATTATAGGCTTTCTTTCTTAACAGCTTACTGAAGTTTAAATTGGGTAACATGTTTTTCATTTTCTGCACATGACTACCTTTTTTTGGAGTGAAGAAATCTGCACATACAAATATAGATGTAACTTATGTGTTGGTGTAACTGTTAAGTTTATAAAGTACTTTGAAGATTACTTGGATAAAATAGAGTTAAAAGGAATTGTTATAATATCAACCAAAAAACTTACTTCATGGAGAGATGTTGAAGATATCAAATATGCACGTGAGATGAATTGTATTGATATTTTTCAATTTATATTCAGTCATTCTTTCATCATATTTTTTTCCAAGTACTTTATGAACATAAACTGACCAATCTTTGCTATCTCTGCATGAGGTGGCTGGGGTGTTTGGAGAAAATAACCTGACCATTCTGATTGAAACCACCAATCTGTTGTGGTTATCAATCTTGATTGAGTCCACTGTGTTCCCTGTCAGTTTTTTTTGTTTGTTTGAACTTGTTCTGTTTTTCTCAGCATATATTCCAGATTTTACTGTTCTCTTCAAGCTCTTTCCCTGGACTATAAGACCCTCCTTCTCAGGATATCACCTTTTTCTCAATTTCCTATCTCTCCCCCTTTAAAATGAGCAATATTCACACTCAGGCTCTCCTTAAGACTCAGTGGATAGGGTGGTGCTTCTTCCTGTTTAAGGTTTAGTCTTTCTGCCTGTGCACTTGGCCCCATTTCCTCTCTTCTCCTTAGGATATTGCTTTAATCAGTTATTCTTCAACAAGCTTACATGGCCGCTTTACAATTATAATTTTTTTAGTCTTCTTAACAGTCCGGTGAGGAGGCACTAGTGTCATCACTAATATCCCGTTAAAAATCTCTTTTAACTACTTTTCCCTCTTGTTAATTAATGTTTTCTCCCTCAGAAGTACTTCTCTAAAGAGTATCTTATTCTTCTTTCTCTGCTTCTTCACCTCCTGTTCACCATAACCTTTTGCATTCTGGCTTCTGTCCCACACTTTATAAATTGACCTAGTAATTGATACCACTGACATCAATTGCTACCTCCAGAAGGATACTTTTAAGTCTTCATTTTTGTGACCCACTCTGCAGTATTTGACATCATTCATAATTTTTCTTTGAAACTCATCCATGGCTTCATTTTCTGTTGGTTTTCCTTTTCTTGCTTTTTTTTTTTAACCTCTTATAATATCTTCTTTGCTCTTTTCCTTTGCCTGCTCCCTAAAATATCACTGTCTCTCAAAACTCTGTCTTTGACTCCTTCTCCTCTCCCTCTGTGTTTTCTCAAATAGTCTCATCCACTCTCTTAGTTTATTACCTGAATGCTGATGACTCCCCAGTGTCTCAGGCTCAGACCTCTCTGCTGAGGTCCAGACCCATATACCCAACTTGACACTGGGCATTTTCACTTGGATGAATGCTCTCTGTACACATATGCCTAGTACTGAACTTCCCAATTTCTGTCTCAAATCTCTTTTTCCTCCTATATTCTGTACTTTGGTTGGAAGCATCAGCATTTGCCCGAGCCAACATTCTGTAGTCTTTCTAGATCTCATTCTCCTCTTGTCACACACCACTCACCATGCTCTGTCAGTTCTGAGTGCTTCTTAAACTTACTACTTCTGCTCTGCCCTATCCCACTGGCCCTAATCATCTCTCATATATTTCCTACAATGGTCTTCCTGCCTCTGGTCTTATCAAATTCATCCTTTAGTCCAGAGTAATATTTCTCCCAGCGAAGTATTCAGTGCTTATCATAATTAGTTCCTGCCTAATTCTTCAGACTCATCTCCAACTATTAGTTTCCTCGCACATTACAGTCCAGTCATACTGAGTCATTTCTGCTCCCTCAAACATATCGTGTTGCTTTATGCTTCTCTGTCACTGCCTGGAACATCTCTCCTTTCTTCTCTGCCTAGCATCATTTATAAGTTTTTTAGACTTGTTTATTTGATAAGACCTTCATTAATTTCGATAGAAATGACTGTATAATGGAGTCTAAATCACTCTATTCCCTTCACTACTTTGGTACCATATACCTATTTCTATTTTTCTACCATTGAATAACATATTAAAGCAATTATTGGTTAGCTTGCTTGCTTTTCCTGTAAAGCTGTGTGTTCCTGAAAGTAAGGGACTGTGTTTTATTCATCTTTGTATACTTAAGAACAAAGCTCAATAATTGTTTGTTAAATTGAATACTTGGTTTTTGTTTTCAAATTTTTTGGAAAACAAAACCAAATATTCAGAGTGTGTGGGGTTTTCTTTTTTTTTTAATATTTGAATTTTATTTTATTTATTTTTCTATACAGCAGGTTATTATTAGTCATCAATTTTATACACATCAGTGTATACATGTCAATTCCAATTGCCCAATTCATCACACCACAATCCCCCCACCCACCCACGGCTTTCCCCCCTTGGTGTCCATATGTTTTCTCTCTACATCTGTCTCTCAACTTCTGCCCTGAAAAATGGTACAGATGAACCGGTTTTCTACATTCCCATACATGCATTAATATACGATATCTGTTTTTCTCTTTCTGGCTTACTTCACTCTGTATGATAGTCTCTAGATCCATCCACATCTCAACACATGACCCAATTTCGTTCCTTTTTATGGCTGAGTAATATTCCATTGTATATATGTACCACAACTTCTTTATCCATTTGTCTGTCGATGGGCATTTAGGCTGCTTCCATGACCTGGCTATTGTAAATAGTGCTGCAATGAACATTGGGGTGCACATGTCTTTTTGAATTATGGTTTTCTCTCGGTATATGCCCAGTAGTGGGATTGCTGGGTCATATGGTAGTTCTATTTTTAGTTTCTTAAGGATCCTCCATACTGTTCTCCATAGTGGCTGCATCAATTTACATTCCCACCAACAGCGCAAGAGGGTTCCCTTTTCTCCACACCCTCTCCAGCATTTGTTGTTTGTAGATTTTCTGATGATGCCCATTCTAACTGGTGTGAGGTGATCCCTCATTGTAGTTTTGATTTGCATTTCTCCAATAATTAATGATGTTGAGCAGCTTTTCATGTGCTTCCTGGCCATCTGTATGTCTTCTTTGGAGAACTGTCTATTTAGGTCTTCTGACCATTTTTGGATTGGGTTGTTTGTTTCTTTAATATTGAGCTGCATGAGCTGTTTATATATTTTGGAGATTAATCCTTTGTCCATTGATTTGTTTGCAAATATTTTCTCCCATCCTGAGGGTTGTCTTTTCTTGTTTATGGGTTCCTTTGCTGTGCAAAAGCTTTGAAGTTTCATTAGGTCCTATTTGTTTATTCTCATTTTTATTTCCATTACTCTAGGAGGTGGATCAAAAAAGATTTGCTGTGATTCATGTCAAAGAGTGTTCTTCCTATGTTTTCCTCTAAGACTTTTATAGTGTCTGCTCTTACATTTAGGTCTCGAATCCATTTTGATTTTATTTTTGTGTATGGTGTTAGGGAGTGTTCTAATTTCATTCTTTTACATGTAGCTGTCCAGTTTTCCCAGCACCACTTACTGAAGAGACTGTCTTTTCTCCATTGTATATCCTTGCCTCCTTTGTCATAGATTAGTTGACCATAGGTGCGTGAGTTTACCTCTGAGCTTTCTATCTTGTTCCATTGATCTATGTTTCTGTTTTTGTGTCAGGACCATATTGTCTTGATTACTGTAGCTTTGTAGTATAGTCTGAAGTCAGGGAGTCTGATTCCTGCAGCTCCGTTTTTTTCCCTCAATACTTCTTTGGCTATTTGGGGTCTTTTGTGTCTCAATACAAATTTTAAGATTGTTCTAGTTCTGTAAAAAATGCCATTGGTAATTTGATAGGGATTGCATTGAATCTGTAGATTGCTTTGGGTAGTATAGTCATTTTCACAGTGTTGGTTCTTCCAATCCAAGAACATGGTATATCTCTCCATCTGTTGGTATCATCTTTAATTTCTTTCATCAGTGTCTTATAGTTTTCTGCATACAGGTCTTTTGTCTCCCTAGGTAGGTTTATTCCTAGGTATTTTATTCTTTTTGTTGCAATGGCAAATAGGAGTGTTGCCTTAATTTCTCTTTCAGATTTTTTATCATTAGTGTATAGGAATGCAAGAGATTTCTGTGCATTAATTTTGTATCCTGCTGCTTTACCAAATTCATTGATTAGCTCTAGTAGTTTTCTGGTGGCATTTTTAGGATTCTCTATGTATAGTATCATGTCATCTGCAAACAATGACAGTTTTACTTCTTCTTTTCCAATTTGTATTCCTTTTATTTCTTTTTCTTCTCTGATTGCCGTGGCTAGGACTTCCAAAACTATGTTGAATAATAGTGGTGAGAGTGGACATCCTTGTCTTGTACCTGATCTTAGAGGAAATGCTTTCAGTTTTTCACCATTGAGAATGATATTTGCTGTGGGTTTGTCATATATGGCCTTTATTATGTTGAGTAGGTTCCCTCTATGCCCACTTTCTGGGGAGTTTGTATCATAAATGGGTGTTGAATTTAGTCAAAAGCTTTTTCTGCATCTATTGAGATGATCATATGGTTTTTATTCTTCAATTTGTTAATATGGTGTATCACATTGATTGATTTGTGTATATTGAAGAATCCTCATATCCCTGGGATAAATCCCACTTGATCATGATGTATGATCCTTTTAATGTGTTGTTGGATTCTGTTTGCTAGTATTTTGTTGAGGATTTTTGCATGTATATTCATCAGTGCTATTGGTCTATAATTTTCTTTTTTTTTTTGTATCTCTGTCTGGTTTTGGTATCAGGGTGATGGTGGCCTCATAGAATGAGTTTGGAAGTGTTCCTTCCTCTGCAATTTTTTGGAATAGTTTGTGAAGGATGGGTGTTATCTCTTCTGTAAATGTTTGATAGAGTTCACCTGTGAAGCCATCTGTCCTGGACTTTTGTTTGTTGGAAGATTTTTTTTTTTTTTTTTGTGGTATGCGGGCCTCTCACTGTTGTGGCCCCTCCCCGTTGCGGAGCACAGGCTCCGGATGTGCAGGCTCAGCGGCCATGACTCATGGGCCTAGCCGCTACGCGGCATGCGGGATCTTCCCGGACCGGGGCACGAACCCGTGTCCCCTGCATCGGCAGGCGGACTCTCAACCACTGCGCCACCAGGGAAGCCCTGTTGGAAGATTTTTAATCACAGTTTCCATTCCATTACTTGTGATTGGTCTGTTCATATTTTCTATTCCTGGTTCAGTCTTGGAAGGTTATACCTTTCTAAGAATTTGTCCATTTCTTCCAGGTTGTCCATTATATTGGCATAGGGTTGCTTGCATTAGTCTCTTAGGATGCTTTGTATTTCTGCAGTGTCTGTTATAACTTCTCCTTTTTCATTTCTAATTTTATTGATTTGAGTCCTCTCCCTCTTTTTCTTGATGAGTCTGGCTAATGGTTTATCAATTTTGTTTCTCTTCTCAAAGAACCAGCTTTTACTTTTATTGATCTTTGCTATTGTTTTCTTTGTTTCTGTTTCATTTATTTCTGCTCTGATCTTTATGATTTCTTTCCTTCTGCTAACTTTGGGTTTTGTTTGCTGTTCTTTCTCTAGTTCCTTTAGGTGTAAGGTTAGATTGTTTATTTGAGATTTTTCTTGTTTCTTGAGGTAGGCTTGTATAGCTATAAACTTCCCTCTTAGAACTGCTTTTGCTGCATCCCATAGGTTTTGGATCGTTGTATTTTCATTGTCATTTGTCTCTAGGTATTATTTGATTTCCTCTTTGATTTCTTCAGTGATCTCTTGGTTATTTAGTAACGTACTGTTTAGCCTCCATGTGTTTGTGTTTCTTACGTTTTTTCCCATGTAGTTCATTTCTAATCTCATAGCGCTGTGGTCAGAAAAGATGCTTGATATGATTTCAGTTTTCTTAAATTTACTGAGGCTTGATTTGTGCCCCAAGATGTGATCTATCCTGGAGAATGTTCCATACACACTTGAGAAGAAATTATAATCTGCCGTTTTCAGATAGCATGTCCTATAAATACCAATTAAATCTATCTGGTCTATTGTGTAATTTAAAACTTCTGTTTCCTTATTTATTTTCATTTTGGATGGTCTGTCCATTGGTGTACGTGAGGTTCTAAAGTCCCCCACTATTATTGTGTTACTGTCGATTTCCTCTTTTATAGCTATTAGTAGTTGCCTTATGTATCGAGGTGCTCCTATGTTGGGTGCATATATATTTATAATTGTTGTATCTTCTTGGATTGATTCCTTGATCATTGTGTAGTGTCCTTCCTTGTCTCTTGTAACATTCTTTATTTTAAAGTCTGTTTTATCACATATGAGTATTGCTATTCCAACTTTCTTTTGATTTCCATTTGCATGGAATAACTTTTTTCATCCCCTCACTTTCAGTCTGTCTGTGTCCCTAGGACTGAAGTGGTTCTCTTGTAGGCAGCATGTATATGGGTCTTGTTTTTGTATCCATTCAGCAAGCCTGTGTCTTTTGGTTGGAGCATTTAATCCATTCACGTTTAAGGTAATTATCGATATGTATGTTCCTGTGACCATTTTCTTAATTGTTTTGGGTTTGTTTTTGTAGGTCCTTTTCTTCTCTTGTGTTTCCCACTTAGAGAAGTTCTTTTAGCATTTGCTATATAGCTGGTTTGGTGGTGCTGAATTCTCTTAGCTTTTGTGTGTCTGTAAAGCTTTTGATTTCTCCATCGAATCTTAATGAGATCCTTGCTGGGTAGAGTAATCTTGGTTTTAGGGTTCTTCCCTTTCATCACTTTAAGTATATCATGCCACTCGCTTCTGGCTTGTAGAGTTTCTGCTGAGAAATCAGCTGTTAACCTTATGGGAGTTCCCTTGTATGTTATTTGTTGTTTTTCCCTTGCTGCTTTCAATAATTTTTCTTTTTCTTTAATTTTTGCCAATTTGAGTACTATGTGTCTCATTGTGTTTCTACTTGGGTTTATCCTATGTGGGACTTGCTGTAGTTCCTGGACTTGGGTGGCTATTTCCTTTCCCATGTTAGGGAAGTTTTCGACTCTAATCTCTTCAAATATTTTCTCGGGTCCTTTCTCTCTCTCTTCTCCTTCTGGGACCCCTATAATGCAAATGTTGTTGCATTTAATGTTGTCCCACAGGTCTCTTAGGCTGTCTTCATTTCTTTTCATTCTCTTTTCTTTATTCCATTCCACAACAGTGAATTCCACCATTCTGTCTTCCTGATCACTTATCCGTTCTTCTGCCTCAGTTATTCTGGTATTGATTTCTTCTAGTGTAGTTTTCATTTCAGTTATTGTTCATCTCTGTTTGTTTCTTCTTTAATTCTTCTAGGTCTTTGTGAAACATTTCTTATATCTTCTCGATATTTGCCTCCATTCTTTTTCCAAGGTCCTGGGTCATCTTCACTATCGTTATTCTGAATTCTTTTTCTGGCAGGTTGCCTATCTCCACTTCATTTAGTTGTTTTTCTGGGGTTTTATCTTGTTCTTTCATCTGGTATATAGCCGTCTGCCTTTTCATCTTGTCTATCTTTCTGTGAATGTGGCTTTTGATCCACAGGCTGCAGGATCGTAGTTCTTGCTTCTGCTGTCTGCCCTCTGGTGGATGAGGCTATATAAGAGGCTTATGTAGGTTTCGTGATGGGAGGGACTGGTGGTGGGTAGAGCTGACTGTTGCTCTGGTGGGCAGAGCTCAGTAAAACTTTAATCTGCTTGAATGCTGATGGGTGGGGCTGGGTTCCCTCCCTGTTGGTTGTTTGGCCTGAGGCAACGCAACACTGGAGCCTATGGTGGACTCTTTGGTGGGGCTAGTGACAGACTGTGGGAGGGCTCACACCAAGGAGTACTTCCCAGAACTTCTGCTGCCAGTGTCCTTGTCCCCACGGTGAGCCACAGCCACCCCCTGCCTCTGCAGGAGACCCTCCAACGCTAGCAGGTAGGTCTGGTTCAGTCTCCCTTGAGGTCACTGCTCCTTCCCCTGGGTCCCAGTACGCTCACCACTTTGTGTGTGCACTCCAAGAGTGGAGTCTCTGTTTCCCTGAGTCATGTCGAAATCCTGTAGTCAAATCCCAGTAGCCTTCAAAGTCTGTAAGTCTAGGAATTCCTCCTCTCACTGCTGGACCCCCAGGTTGGGAAGCCTGACGTGGGGCTCAGAACCTTCACTCCAGTGGGTGGACTTCTGTGGTATAAGTGTTCTCCAGTCTGTGAGTCACCCATCCAGCAGTTATGGGATTTGATTTTACTGTGATTGTGCCCCTCCTGCAGTCTTATTGTGGCTTCTCCTTTGCCTTTGGATGTGGGGTATCCTTTTTGGTGAGTTCCAGTGTCTTCCTGTCGATGATTGTCCAGAAGCTAGTTGTGATTCTTGTGTTCTCCCAAGAGGGAGTGAGAGCACGTCATTCTACTCCACCATCTTGGTTCAGGTTGTTTTTCCAGAGTCTTGTATGTGAATTCGTGGTTGGTAGTGATGTTTTTAATCATAGTCTGTTGTTTTCTAAATAATAGATAATTAATTAAATTCACTCCAGCCTCATATCCTTTTTAATATTGAGTTTCAGTAGCAAATCACTTTCCTTTGTGTTTTACATTCATTTGTTTATCCCACATTTATTCCACCAGGCAGTGAAGTAGTTCAGACTCAATTCCAGTAGTTAGTAGTTTCTTTTTATATAAACATTGCCTACTCTTAGAGGAGGAAAAAACAAAACAAAAAAATTAGGAAGAATCTCTTCAATAAAAATACTTATGAAACCTATGTTGACAGTTCTTAGGTTGATATTTTCTGTGTATATTTTTGCTCTGCATAAATGCATTTCATAATCCCATTTATGTGTGGGTATATATATGAAGGTTAATCTTTTGTGTATATTGTGGGACCTAAGAAAAATGGAAGTTTATCCAAATAAATGTTTGTCCAGTGTTAATCATTTCAGTTGAAAACCCGAGTTTTTAAAATGATAGCACAACTTTATGTCTTCAGATTGAACTAAGAGAACGAGAGATAGAACGACTGTCGGTTGCATTGGATGGGGGTCGCTCCCCTGATATCCTTTCTCTGGAGACTAAAAATAAAGCCAGCGAAAAGCTTATTGCTCATTTAAATATTCAGGTAATGAGTTTTATAATTATTTCACTGAGCATATGAAATCATAAGTGTTTATAATGGTCTGTGGGTTTGTGAAAGTGACAGGGTTGTTTTCTTGGCTATTATTTACGGTGGAAAAAATTTGATGGAGTCAAAGTATCCAAAATTGGGTGCAGCTATTGAAAACTCATGTTTTTTAAGAATATTTAATGAGGTAGGAATATATACACCATAATGATAAATATTTAAAAGAAGAGAATAAACCATAGGTAAAATGTAACCTTCAATTTGCTTTAAAAAAAAATGTGTGTGTGTATAGAATTGATGACTAATAAGAGCCTGCTGTATAAAAAAATAAAAAAAACACTAGGTGAACACACACACACACACCAAAAAAATGTGTGTATGCATTCAGAAAGAGAAAACACTAGAAGAGAATACACCAAAGTACACTAGCAATGTTTATCTTTGTGTGATGGGATAGTCTTCTTTATGATTTTCTCCATTTTCAAAATTTTTATGACAGTATTTCTTTTATAATATATAAAAGGTGGTTTTTTTAAATAAATATAAAAATTAAACATATAGTTTTCACTTACCTATGTAGTGGTTTCCCTTGTCATGCATTTGACCTAAGAGTGAAAGAACAAGAGACTTATATGAAGCATGACAAATGACCTTTAGGAATTTATTTATTTGTTTTTTAATTGAAGTATAGTTGAGTTACAATGTGTGTTAGTTTCTGGTATACAGCAAAGTGACTCAGTTATATATATTATATATTATTCTTTTTCATATTCTTTTCCATTATGTTTTATTACATAATATTGAATATAGTTCCCTGTGCTATACAGTAGGACCTTGTTCTTTGTTTTATATACGGTAGTTTGTATCTGCTAATTCCAAACTCCTGATTTATCCATCCTCCATCCCCTTACCCCTTTGGTAACCATAAGTTTGTTTTCTATGTCTCTGAGTCTGTTTCTGTTTAGTAAATAAGTACATTTGTATTATTTTTTTTATTCCACATATAAGTGGTATCATATGGTATTTGTCTTTCTCTTTCTGACTTACTTCATTTAGTATGATAATCTCTAGGCCCATCCATGTGTCTGTAAATGGCATTATTTCATTCTTTTTTATGGCTAGGTAATATTCCATTGTGTGTGTGTATATATTTACACACCACAACTTCTTTATCCATTCTTCTGATGGACATTTAGGTTGTTTCCATGACCTTCAGAAATTTAAATGTCACTGCTGCCTAGACTGCAACCAGAATATAGTAAGCCCCAAATATCAGCAGTAACTCTCGAGCAGTGCTGTTGAATAGAAATAGGATATGAGCCACATATGTAATTTAAAACTTCCTAGTAGCCTGATTAAAAAAGTAAAAAGAAAACAGATGAGATTAATTTTAATAATGTATCTACCTAACTATATCCAAAATATTAGCATTTCAACATGTAATCAATGTTGTTAAATATCATTGCAACGTTTTACTTTTTTTTGTACTAAGTCTTTGGGATCCTGTTTGTATTTTACATTTATAGCACATCTCTGTTTGGACTAGCCACATTTTAAGTGCTCAGTAGCCATGTGTGGATGCTAGTGGCTACTATATTGGACAGCACTCTAGACTAATATTATCATCATAGTGATAATCTTGTCATATTTTTAAAACTGCATTGGGAAAAAGTTCACACAAATTTCTTACTTATCCTTTCTGTCCATGCTTGAAAATTGAAGACAGTGGATATATATTTTTACTAAACCACACATTGTGAGTTTTGCAAATAGAAACAGTATAAGTTTGCAAATGTAAAAGAGCTGGGGTTTTAACTTTTGGGTTTTTTTTAAATATAGTATTTTGAAATATTTTGGAAGTTCAGTATTTTAATAATTTTCCAATTTATATACCTTATGAATTACAAATTCAATTTAGGTTGACTTTCTTCAGCAAGCTAATAAAGACCTGGAAAAGCATATACAAGAGCTTATGGAAACCAAGGAAACAGTAACTACTGAAGTTGTTAATTTAAGTAACAAAAATGAAAAACTCTGCCAGGAATTAACTGAAATAGACCAGTTAGCACAGCAGTTGGAAAGACATAAAGAAGAAGTGCTCGAGACTGCCGACAAAGAACTTGAGGAAGCAAAGGTGTGTCTAGGTTGTGGAGGTGCTCATTAATTCTCCTAGAGTATGGTGAGCTTGAGACCTTTTGATGTCTTATTCAGGCCTTTTGGTTTGTTTTGTAATTCACGTTTTTCTAAGGTGTTGTTCACATCCCCTAAATTCTTGCCCTTTTTCTAGTTGTTTGTCTTTCTGAAGCACATCTCTTCCTAGGACAGCTCTCCAGACTCTATCCTCTTTTTCTACAAGATTTTCATCTCTGTCCTTTTATCTCTGCATTGTGAGCAGGCTTCTGAAGTTTGTCCTCTAGGTCATTTTGTGCTCATGAACCTTTAAAGGTATTTTTTAAAACTGTGTATGTCCTTGCACATTTTTAAGTTGATAGCTAACATTTTTCATCTTCAAGTTTAAATAGATGCAAAGGATGTAATTTCTAATCAATTGTAAGTATTGATCTCTTAAAATTGTCATATCATTCTTTTAAATATAGCCAGTATAATCCAAATGACCCTTCTTGAAAGCCTCACAAAAGTTTATCCTATTTTAACATATTTTATGCTTGAATATCTTTTTATAATAACTCATATCAAATGTCTGCAGTTAAAAAAATACATGAATTGAAATTTTTTATTTTAAAAAATGTCCTGCGACTGTAAGGTTCAGAGTGTTAGTATTTAGTATTTTCCTCTAAATAGTGTTATCATTATAATTATTAGTAATCAGTGGATCAAAGTGACAGCTGTAGTACAAATGTTGATAAATACTTATTAAATTAAAAAGTAAAATTTTATTGGAAATACATCTCTTAGTAAGATATAATGGGAGAAAATAGTGTCTTAATCAAAGGCTTTGGCCAGCTCCAACATTTCAGGTTATCTTTTTGTCTGGTGCCTCGGAAGTTTTTTATAAGTAGAGATAGAATTACATTAGATGCATGCCCCTCTTTTGAAAAGTGGGGAAAAGGCAGTTTTGGAAGGGGAAGTGGGAAAGAAGAACTCACATGATACCTAGAGTACAAGCAGGTTCTCAGGTAGATAATTTTTAAGAAGGACTGTATGTGCAAATTTAAGAATCCAGATATTGATTCCTTAAAACTATATATACATATATATATAATATATATTGTAAATAATATATTATTTGTGTGTGTGTGTATATATATATATGTGTGTATATATATATATATATATATATATATATATATATATATATATGATAGTTTTACATAATACTTGGATAGTCTTTATGTTATCCCGGGAATGAGTATAACCTAGTTTGAAGATCCCTACTTTACATCAGTTGAATAATATGAGTTAATTTTATAGTGTCACCTCCACTAATTAGGAGAATAGGAGGAAACTACCTCAACATAATAAAGGCCATATTATGAAAAGCCCACAGCTAACATCATACCCAGTGACAAAAGACTGAAAACTTTTCCTCTAAGGTTAGGAGCAAGGGAAGGATGCCCATTCTTACTACTTCTATTCAACATAGTACTGGCAGTCCTAACCAGAGGAATTAGGCAAGAAAAAGAAATAAAAGGCATCCAATTAAAAGAAAGAAGTAAGATTATGTTTCCAGATGAGATGATCTTATGTGTAGAAAACCCTAAAGATTCCATTAAAAAGAAAAAAAAAACCAAAAACAGAACTAATAAATTCAGCAAACTTGCAGGATACAAAATCATTGCATAAAAACCTGGTGTATTTCTATATGCTAGTAATTAAAATATAAAAAGGAAATTAAGAAAATAATCCCATTTACAATAGCATCAAAAAAGAATAAAGTACTTAGGGATAAACTTAATCAAGGAGGCAAAAGACTTGTACCCTGACAGTTATAAAACACTGCTGAAAGAAATTAAGACAGAAATAAATGGAACGATATCCTGTGTTCATGGATTGGAAGACTGTATACTGCTCGAATGTCCATACTACCCAAAACAATGTGCAGATTCAGTGTAATACCTCTCCAAATCCCAATGGCATTTTTTACAGAAATAGGAAAAAAATCCTAAAATTCATGTGGAATCTTAAGGGACCCAGAATAGTCAAGACAGCCTTGAAAATGAAGAACATAATTATTGCGGTTTTAATTTTGCTTTTGTGGCTTTAGTTTCATTGCAACACTCCTATATCTCATTCCTCTCCTTTTCCACTTCCTTTTGCATATTCTGTGCTGTGCATACAACATATTGAACACAGCTTCACGTGTCCCATTGGCAGTAATCAAGAATGACACCTTGGCTCAATAGAAGATTCCTATTAGGTTATAATTTTTTTTTTTTTTTTTGCGGTACGCGGGCCTCTCACTGTTGTGGCCTCTCCCATTGCGGAGCACAGGCTCCAGACGCACAGGCTCAGCGACCATGGCTCACGGGCCCAGCCGCTCCGTGGCACGTGGGATCTTCCCGGACCGGGGCACGATCCCGTGTCCCCTGTATCGGCAGGTGGACTCTCAACCACTGCGCCACCAGGGAAGCCCCTAGCTTATAATATTTTAATCTTGGCATTCAGTACTCTCAGTTGCAGTGTAGAGGATCCAGGTTGGTAGTAGCAGGTGGTGAGAAAGCAAATAAGATAGGAAAGTCAGGAAATGACAGGGCCACAAGATGAATCCTAAAAATCAAGGATCAAGAAAAGTCCTACAAGTATACAGATAGAAAAAGATTTTCAAGTAGCCCTCTTGTTTCATATGTTACCGATAGGTCCCTGTAAGCATTCAGGATACCAATAAATTAGAGAAACCTAAACTTTGCCTCCTCCTCATTGAAACTGAGGCTTAGGGCTGGCTAATGCCTCAGGTCTCACTGGTGAGAGGGAACATGAACTGCTCGAAAAATGGCTTGGTCTCATTTGCACTGTGACTTAGTGATAAGTATTCTTGACTTTTAGGTATTTACCTAATAGGCTTTTTATTCCTAGAAAGAGATTAAAAAAAAGCTATCTGAAATGCGGAATCTTGAAGAAACAATGGGAAAACTTCAACTGGTAAGTAGGTGTTATATTGCACGGGTCCCCAACCCTCAGGTCGTGGACTGGTACTGGTCTGTGGCCTGTTAGGAACCGGGCCGCACAGCAGGAGGTGAGTGGCGGATGAGCACAGCTTCATCTGCTGCTCCCCATCACGCGCATTACCGCCTGAGCCATCCCCACCCCCATCCGTGGAAAAATGGTCTTCCACGAAACCAGTCCCTGGTGCCAGAAGGTTGGGGACTGCTGTTATATTGAATTGCCAGCATTTTCATCAAGAAAATATTTATGTTTTATTTTACTTTTTTTTTACTAAGATATAATTAACCTATCATGATATTCACTCTTTTAAGTGAACATTTCAGCGGTTTTGGTACAGGCACAAAGTAGTGCAACCATAGTTTGTCCAAATTATGGAAGACATTCTAAACCATGGCAGGATGTTTGGATTTTATTCTAGTGGACAGTAGAAAGCCATCTAAAGTGTAAGCAGAGTAAGACAAAGGCATCAGAGTTTCAAATGAATGAACTGGTTTCTTAGAAAATGGGGTAAAGTAATTTAAGGTATTAAAATGATCTTCATCTCTTGGGGGTCTCATTGCTACTCTGCTCCCACAATTTTGTATCCACTCCCTGAGGGGCTGTCTGGTCAGTCTTTAACTTGCCATTGGCAAGGCTGGCATGGGCAAAAGAGTGAGGAGGAAGATAGGAGGTGCAATGGTGTTTTTCATTACTATCTAATTCCAGAACATTTTTTCACTCCAGGAAAAAGCTTCATATGCATTAGCAGTCACCCCTCATTTTCCTCTGCTCAGCCTCTGGCGACCACTGGTCTGCTTTCTGTTTCTGTAGATTTGCCTATTCTGGATATTCTGTATAAATAGAATTATATAATATGTGACCTTTTGTGTTTGGCTTTCACTTAGCACAATGTTTTCAAGGTTCAAGCATGTCATAGCATGTATCGTTACTCCTTTTATGGCTAAGTAATATTCCATTGTATGTATATATTTAGTTTCATTTATATTTTTATAATTCTTTAATATCATATATAATAGGTAGCAAGTTACACTCAAATTTGGAAAACCTGTTAGGAATTTTATATTCTTTAAATGACTTCGTGACTTGTCAGTTTACTAATATTTAAACTAAAAATTGATAGTTACTTTGTAAAATTTTGTTGACTTTTATTAAAAGCACTCAGTCGTCTTTTAATAATTTTATTTGGCATTACAAACCATTTTACTAGTCATATTGTTTGTTCCGGTGGTCTTCAAATGAGAAAACTCATAATCATCCCAGCATAAACCTAGATATAGCATATAGTCTTAGAGTCTAAAGCTGGCAGAAAGAATGTCTTGCTTACAGGTAGAAATTTCTAGGTGGTCATCCAAAAGATTGTTAAGAATTTTTTTAATAGCCTGTTAAATTGGATGAGTTTCCACTAATAATGAAAAGACTAATACTAATTTCCAAGTTTTCTCATTACTTATACTCTTTTTACAGTCAAGCTGTAATGTTCTGGTGGCAGTCATAAGGCAAATTAAAAAACAAAGCCATTTGTGATATGCTGGCACATAGTAGGTGTTCAAATACTTGTTGATTTTTATATGCTCACTATAAACAGTGCATCACAATGGCTTCCTGTTTTACTCAACTGCAGGTATTCAGTTCAGCTCAATATTGAATAATTGAATTAGCTAAACCTGCTAAATGTTGTCTACTCTTGAGTTTCGTAGATATTTTTAAATTCTCCAGTGAGGTCAATAAATGTAAAGTAGATGTTTTGATGTTTTCACTACAGTGTAAGCTCTGTGAGGACAAGGATTTTTGTTGTTTGTTCAGTGCTGTTTTTATGCACACTGTATACAGTTATATGTGATTCATAATGCTTATCTCAGAACTCTGACCAAGTTTCAGTCTTGTTGCCTGACAGCAAGATGTTGCTGTACTTTCTGACCTTCTTATTTTTTCCATTGGTACTACATTTTATGTTTTTTTAAGGTAAATACTAATGATATCATTAGCTAACACTTATTAAGTACTTGCCATGTGCCAGACACTGTACAGAGTGCTTCACATTCACAGAGTCATCCATTCATAGATGAATCCTCAGTGTCCAGGTACTGATCTTACCCTCATTGTGCAGGTGAGGCTGAGAGAGAAACCTTTGTACTTATGTATACCTATGGTAGTCTTAGAGCACTGTCTTAACTTCTGCTTTCCTTTAAACATAAAAAACTTTAAAATTTTTTATTGCACAAGTACATATTCATTTTTCAAAAAGACAGTGTGCTAACAAATTAAAAGAAACAAATTAAAAGAAAATAAAATCCGATAGTTCTACTACTTTAGAAAGGAGCACTGTTGAATTTGGGTTTTATTGTTGCTTTTAGCCACAATTGATAATTAACTTTCATTGAAACCATATATATTTGACTGACTAAAAGTGTGTATGTGACTTACTCTTAAATAAATGTGCTTACAAATATCTATTTTAAGTGCTATATTTATAAAGTTGCTAGAAATCTTAATTATAGTGTTAAAATTTTCAGGAATTAAACTTATGTCATAAAGAAAAGGAGAGGCTGAGTGATGAACTCCTTATAAAATCAGACCTGGAAACTGTTGTTCATCAGCTTGAACAAGAAAAGCAAAGACTTAACAAAAAAATTGAAAGTTTCGCAGTTACAGGTAAAATATAAAATGTTGATAACTTAAAAAGTGATTGTGATGTCTTCTTAATGTATTATTTTTAGTAGTAGATGATCTTTCATTCATTCATTCAATAAATATTTGTTGAGTGCTTGCTGTGTATCAGAAACCAGAGTAGGCACTGAGATACAGTAGAAAACCTCTCTGCCTCAGGGACCTTACAGGGGCCTTTTACATTCTGACTAGTTGGTGCAGGGAACCCCGTTTGAATATTTTTCAATGTACATATATCCTTCTTTGAGGCATGCAGTAATAGAATTAATTACGACTACACGGAAGACCATTCTGAAATAGTGGAAAATTGAATTATAGAATCTTTTTAAGTAAATGCAGTTTTATCACCTTAAAGTACACACACACACACACACACACACACACACACACACACACACACACTTGAAATAGGCTTTCTGCCAGGTACCCCATCCTAAATGAGTTGATTTAAGGAACTTGTAAGAATTCATTCATTTGTTCATTAATTCTACAAGTGTTTATGAACCGGTTTTGGTGCCAGGGTACATAATGGTAAACAAGATACACAAAGGCCCCTGCTCTTGTGGTGGCTTTAATCTAGTTAGGGAGACAAAACTAGTAGCACATAAGTGAAGAAGTTAGTTTTAGGTGGTAAGAATTTTCAAATACAATGGGAAGGGTATGCTAGAGATCGACTGATCCAAGGGCTTAGTGACAGGACACCAGCCATATGAAAATCTGGGGCAATTTTCCAGGCAGAGGGGATGGCAAGTGTGGAAGCCTGGTGCCATCAAACTCCATGTAGTGAAAGAAAGCCAGTGTGCTATTTTAAGAAGAAGCTATATCCTAGGCTCTTCAGCATTCATGTGGATAATCTGTCTAACCTTCTCTACTTACCAGCTGTATGACTTGAGCATGTTCCTTAGCATTGCTTCAGTTTCCATATCTGTTTGGTTAATGATGGCACCTAATCCAAAAGGTTGTTGTGAGGATTAAATGGGTTAATATATTATTAAAGTGCTTAGACCTACATATAAAACTTTGCAATTTACTTCCTTTCATGCTAGCTCTATCCTGCCATTTCAGTGTAATTTTTCAGATACCTGAAACTCCCTCGTTCCTTTATGTTTTGAATATATCCCCCTGCACAAAACCTAGCCATGGATCAACCAAAGTACTCACACACGAGCAGCTAAGCAGTCCTCGCGTGTGCACCTGACAGTATCAACGGCACCGTAACTTGTATGGTCCCAAACCACAGCACCCACCCCTCAGTGATGTATGGAAATCTTACTCTATACTTCTTACTGCTTAGTTGCCCAGTCTCTGCAGGGAACATTTTCAAGTGTTTTTCATTCTCAGTAAACCCATTCTAAGAGGATGATCTTAACCTTTGGTTTCCCCTAAGAAAATGGAAGCCATCAGGGAGGCATTCTGTCGGTTTCCTGTCCCCAGATCTTGAACCTGTCCATCTTTATCTTCCCTCCTGTTACTTGTACCTCTTATGAAAGGCCACTGCCTCCATCTGTTCTCTAGATCCCATTCTCTCTAATTTTAAAACGCTTTCATATTAATTATCTCCTTTCCTAACTTTAGCCTTTGTACTGTTTTTTTCCCATTAGTATTCAAACATGCTTACCCTTCTCCCATTCTAAAAGCAAAAATTGTACCCATTCCTATCCAGCCACTTTTTCCTTCTCATCATAGCTTTAACACCTTAAAAAGTCATCTGTACTTTTCTGCTTGATCACCAACTACCCTTTATCACCTCAATCCACTCCAGTTGGCTCTGTCCTCACATCACCAATAAAACAGCTCTTGTTAAGGTCACCACTCACCTCCATTATGCTAAATGCAGTGGATACTTTTCCATTCATCAGTTTATTTGACTTAGCATTTAACACATTTGCCTGTTCCTTCCACTCTCATACTTTCTTACCTCTCTGGTCACCCCTCAGAATGAATTCCCCTATTCATCCTCCAGATTGCATTGCATGCTGTTCTTTTGTAGCTCTTGTCCTACTACAACTAGAATAATTATTTGACCTTGGCTATGTTTTTCATACTTGTATCCTTAGCTCATGCTGGGCATATAGTAAATACTCAGTAATTATCTGTGGAATGAATGAAAGAAAAGATGGGAAGTGAATCAGAATATGTCTTGAAAATCATTTCATGCTTTAGAGTTGTAAAGAATATCAGTTAAATTGAACTATATGAAATTGCCAGTATTAGGCTACTTATGACTCCTGAAAAGGTGATTTCTATGGTAAAAGTTAATAATTGTGTTTATTTAAAGAAAGACTAGTTGTTTTGACCTCTTTGTATATATACTATATTAAATTCAAGCTTAATGTTAAAATTGCCCACGTTATGATCAATTGTTTACAGGTAAATTTTATTTTAGTGCATTTTCAGGTCATCAGAATGTACCATGTGGTGATTTACTGCTTCACTGTGTAGTACTAAATAGTACCTATCCTTGTATATGACAAAAGCAGAGGACTTTGACTTATTGGATTTTATTTAAACTTTTAATTTTTGCTTTTGTTTTTTTTCTCTTTTCCTTTCAGCATTTACCTCTTTGATATCTGGCAGTTATAGGTGATATACGAAATAGCTAATGATTTTTAGTAACTTACATTGTAAAAGTTATTGATACAATTTATTTGGCTGATTATACATTTTATATGCAACATTGTTTTAATATTTTATACTTTAATTTGCAGAAAGAGAACTTACTTTGGAAGTTGAGAGGATGAGGCTAGAACATGGAATAAAACGACGAGACAAGTCACCTTCTCGTTTAGATACGTTTCTGAAAGGTATAGAAGATGAACGAGATTTTTATAAGAAAGAGCTAGAAAGACTCCAGCATTTAATACAGCGAAGATCTTGCTCTCGAAGTCATTCTACATGTGAAAAAATTCCAGTATTTAAGACACTAGAAAAGGTAATATCTCTTTATGAGAGTAATTGATAAGGCAAGAAAGTATCTTTATGAGCAAACTTTTATGGTTTATTATTGTATTAAATGTAACGTTATTCTACTTGCTTTTAAGAAGTCTTTCTTAATTTTGATTTTTGTTTTCTTCCATGACCTGTACTTTAGGAACACTGTATTAATTAGGAAAACTACTTAAGAACAAAGCAAAGCATACTGACTCCTGGAAATTAAGGAAAGATTGAATAGCTCATTATATATATGGGAGGAGTGCAGGGGCATCTGAGCTTCCAGAAACTGGAACCAGGAACTCATGCTATTGGATATTTCCTCTCTTTCTATCCTTTACTTTCTGTATCAGATGCATTTTGTCTCTTGAAGCAAAGTGGCTTTGTTTATATGGCTTCATGCCATTCCCAGCCTTGGACCAGTCAGAAAGCCAGGCCACATTGTACAGACCAGTCATCTTCCATGATAACTATGCAACAGGGGAAGGTACAAAATGTCAGTGAGTACTGGACAGATCATCCCATTTGTGCACTACAATCACATTTGCAACTCGGTAGTCTAAAGACATATATTACTTAAAGTTAACCATGACTTATAAGAGATTAAAAGCATGTGTCTCTATTTTAGGTCTTAATTATTTTCAACATTTTATAAATATCATTTGGGTTCTTTAGATTTTTCTTTATTTTAAGATTTGGAGCTATGGGAGTCCTGGAGGCTTATGTGAGCCTAATGTTGTCTACACACTAGATAAAATTAGGGGAAGTTAGGAGTAAAATCATTAAAACTCAGAACATTTGATTTCAGACTTGGCTCTATTAACCAACTATGTCATCTTTTTCCTGAAGATCTCTGTCCATTGTCAAATGGTTTTGAGTCATTTTCTGATTAGACTGTTTTTTAACCTCATTGGCTAGTGGCTGAATTTGACTTACAAAGTTTAGTTTAAACACTATGCTGTGTTATCTGTTACAAGCACAATGAATTGGTGGAAAATGCAGTGTAAGTTAATTTATGTGTACTAAGTTGTTTTCAAGCTCCATATATACCTAAGGATCGGGAAAAATCACTGAATTGATCACCTTCATTGTGTCAGACAATCTTGTACAAGAGGGTTGATGAGTTTAATCAAGTATTTATTAAATAGAACTGAGTAGATAAGTACCTTAACGCTTTTAAATATTTGATTTGTTTGCTTGGTGTGAATTCATAATTGAAAGACAAATTGAGATGTACTGGTAAGGTACTGGTGAAATTAGGAGAGATTTTCCCCCCTTCAACTTATTTACTTCTTGAAATATTCTAATGTTACCTGACATAGATAAAGAATTCACTTTCTAAAGTTTAGAAAGTTGGGACATTGATAGCATTTTAAAGTCCCAGTAATAAATTTCAGGCATGGTAGGGAATAATAGGTGATGTACATGAGTGAAATGGATGGAGTGTAAGACAGTTGTGAGTGCTGGGAACTAGAGTAAATTCCCACCTAAAATTGGGTATTTTAAACGTGCTTAGAAACACTTGTTGGCAGACAACAGACTTCTCTAAAGCTGAATTAGGTACAGGCTGTGAGTTTTCAACCCCTGCTTTATGGCAAATTGTTAGGCAGAGTTTCTTGGGATTGCATCAACTCAGTAAAATATTGACATTTTTAATATCAATGATTTTTGTCAACAGTACACCCATTGATTCTCTGTTGTCTGTGTAGGGACGGCACTGTCCTCTTTCATGTTGTACTGACTAGGGTTCCAAATGTGAGTTTTGAGTATAGTGTAGCAGAAAGTGCTTTGGATTTGGAAACCTGATAGAAGTTTCAACTCTGCACACTGGCTTTATGACCTTAGACAAGTTACCTAACTTCACGTTTCCTCATTTGCAAAGTGAGGGAAGTAACTACAGCCTCTTGTGAAGGTTACATGAGATAATTTGTAGAAGGGTTCAGCGTAACACCTAGTTCCTAGTAAATGTTTCATTTCTTTATTATTTGCTGGTTCAAAGCACATCAGGTCTAGGTAGAAAGTTAGGTTCAGTTCAGTAGACATATACTGAGAATGTACTATGAATGAGACACCCAGAATATGAGATAAAGAAGACCTATTTCCTATCCTCACAGTCTTTAGCATTGTGTGTGTGCCTGTGTGTGTGTGTGTGTGTGTGTGTGTGTGTGTGTGTGTGTGTGTATTAGGAACAATGGAGTGGTAAAAGGGAATTATTAACACAAATATAAATGCCTACATACAAGATCTATTTGGAAAAGTAGAGAATTCATTCATTTTACTGGGTACCATGCTAGGTGCTGAAGATGTGGTAAGACCAGATACCTACTGTGTCCCTGATAGAGCTTACATTTTAGTGGTAAAGACACATTAAACACCCAGTCATGTAAATAACTTTATAATCTCATGTAAAGTAAGTGTTAATGAGGAAAGAATACAGGAAAGATTCAGAATGCTATGAGAGTACATTGAGGGAGATCTGAATTAGGTTGGAGAATCCTGAAGGACTCCTTAGAGAAAGTGATGTTTAAGCTGAGACCTAGACAGTAATGAAAATAGACTGTCAAATCCTTATTCATTGAGCTCTCCTTTCTAAAACATAGGCAGCCCACCTCCTTTCGGTAAGATATTTTTATTTAGATACTGTTAAGTTACAGATTTTCTTTTATTGTTATTTAAACCTTGATTAAGTCCTCACCCTAATTGCTTTTGTCCTATAATACATCTTGTCCTTTAAGGTGTCCATATAGCTAATCTCATCCATTATGCCTTGATTTTGCTTGTTTAACCAAGAGGTTAACTTATTTCCAAGTGGCAGGTGAAGAGAACTTCACAGATATCTACCATTTACCAAGTCTACATTGGTCATGGTATGTGCACAGTAGATATTGAATAACATAGATCAGGATGCTTCCCAGTGTACCAAATTATCAGATTATCACTATCTGGAGCTTCTGCATTTAGTACTTGAACATTAATATACCACAGATCCCAAGTCTACATTTACTGTATTTATTTTCTACAATAGCTATGAAGATAGTGGATTTTTTGAATTGTACTGGAATAATAGGCAAAATCTTGTTTTAGAAATGTTGGAAGTTGTTGCTTATTCAGTGAACATCCCTAATGTACACCGTCTGGTAGAAATATTTATATTGGGACTTTCCTGGTGGTCCAGTGGTAAAGAATCGGCCTTCCAATGCAGGCCACGCAGGTTCGATCCCTGGTCGGGGAACTAAGATCCCACATGCCGCAGGGCAACTAAGCCTGCGCACGCCACAACTACTGAGCTCGCCCGCCTCAACTAGAGAGCCCGTGTGCCGCAAACTACAGAGCCCACGCTCCCTGGAGCCTGCACACCACAACTTCAGAAGAGAAAACCCACACTCCACAACTGGAGAGAATCCCGCATGCCGCAACGAAGGGCCCGTGAGCTGCAACTAAGACCCGATGCAGCCAAAAATAAATAAATCTTTAAAAAAAGAAATATTTATATTTATCTGATTGCAAAAATAGGCCTCACATAGGTTTGAAGCTGGGATAGTTGGGGGTTGGTGTGCTAGGGAAATTGATCTTAGATTCAGTCACAGAAGACACTGAGGAATGTGCTAGGCTGTACAGTTACTTGTACTGGATGAGCAGCTATACACATACCCTCTTAATTCCTCCCCTGGAGAGGGTTATAAACTAGGGATTCCCAACAATCAGTATGAATCAGAATCACCTGGAGGGCTTGATAAACCAGTTACTGGGCCCTGTCCCCAAAGTTTCTGATCGAGTAGGTCTGGGGTGGGCCCCAAAACTTGCATGCCTAACAAGTTCCCAGATGCTACATGCTTCTTGTCTGGGGATTATGCTTTAGTTACCACCAGTATAAACAACTCAGGGAGAATGACAGTTGAAACATCTCATGGAATCTGATCAAGTAGTATCAGTGGCAACTGAGTCCCTTGCTGGGAACTTGAAGGCCAGGAAATTTGCCCCAGTACTGCCAGCACTCTCTGTCCTTCTCTCCTTATAGATTAAAAATTGTGTTCCTTAATTACATTAAAGGAAGTTGTGTTCTTTTTGTCTGTTAGCATCTTTCAGTCAGTCTCATCATCAGCATCCTTGTGGCAACCAAATGGTGATAATTATAACAAATGATAACTTCTGTTTTTGAATTATGTTTCAGGGTGATTACAACTCAGAAATTCATCTGATCACAAGAGAAAGAGATGAACTTCAGCATATGCTAGAAAGATTTGAAAAACATATGGAGGATATACAGTCCAATGTTAAATTATTGACAGCAGAAAGAGATAAACTAAGTGTCTTATATAATGAAGTAAGATATTGATTATAATTAAGCCAACAGATTATATAGCACCAGTTAACTGTAATGCTACCAGTATATATCCTTTAAATTACTGTAATATATGGACCTTAGTGATTTTCCTTCAGAGTTAGAATTAATAAGTAACAGTTTCTACTATCATCCTGTTCCCAAAGCAGAGATTTCTATTGCTTTTTCTTATTTATTCTTCCTCTTTTCTAGCTTATCTATGGGTCAGGTCAGTTAGGGATAATTCCCTATTTCTAAAACTGCTGAATGAGTCTCAGCCTGACTCTGAGCCAAGTGTATCCTTGGGATTCAGACATGTTGGGGTATGTCTATGAAACAGTGGGTAGCACTCACTAATTGGATATTAAGGACTTAGCCTCTAGGGATAGGGAGGGGAGATTCAATACAGTTTGGGCTAATTATAAAGCCTCAGTTGTTAGAGGGCAAGGTGAGTCTGAGCAAAGCATGGTGTTTATCACCAAAATTTGTTCCCATACCAATCTCCCATGAAATCCTATTGCTATTTTTAGAGGGAGAAAGGACATACGGGTTAAGAGGCCAAGTTGAAAAAGCCGTTTTCACTTCTGGTGCTTTTTTGGGATTCTGCAGTACAAATTGATCCACTTCTGGGCTTTTGCCACTGTTAGCTTAGATTTCTGCTTTCTTGGGACTGCTTAGTTTATTACTAGTTGTCCATGTGCTATTTGGTTTCCCAAATTTTGTGGCTGGCACTTCCCTCAATCTCCTTGTCCTTTGTTTTTATTATTACTATTATTACATTAATCCTTTTACTCTCATTTTGGTGGCATTTGGGAAGAGAGCAAAAGTAGCATATGTTTAGTTGCCTTTTTTAAACTGGGAGCATGTCCAATGTTTTTTAATTTATATCTTTAATACATTAAGGCTCAGGAAGAATTATCTGCACTCAGACAAGAATCTACCCAAACCGCAATCTCCCATAATACTGTTAGTCTTATGGAAAAGGAAAAAGAACTTGCATTATCTGACTTAAGAAGGATTATGGCAGAAAAAGAAGCTTTAAAAGAAAAGTTAAAAGTACGTATTGACTTAATTGACTTATTTTTAAAAGATAATTTATTGAGAAAAGGGGAGGTCTTTTTATATGTTTTCCTGTGACATGACTATTTTGAATCTAGATCAGGGGTTGGCAAACAATGACACATGAGCCAAATCCAGAATGCTGTGTTTTTGTATGGCCCGTGTGCTAAGAATGGTTTTTACATTTTAAAATCATTGAAAAAATATCAAAAGAAAAATATTTCATGAGACGTGAAAATTATGAAACTCAAATTTCATTGTTGATAATACTCATTAATTGGAATACTCATTGGAATACTCATTCGTTTATGTGTTTTGTGTAGCTTTTTTTGTGCTGCAGTGGCAGAGTTGAGTAACTGCAATAAAAACTGTATGGTCCACAAAGCCTAAATTTTTATCATCTGGTTCTTTATAGAAAAGAACCAACCTCTGATCTCAATAGGAAGTCCTTCATGTGGAGGGGCATTATCTTTTTTTGCAAAACAACTTCATTGAGATATTCACTTTACTATATAATTCACCCATTTAAAGTGTACAATGCTTTGGCTTTAGTATATTCACAGCCTTGTTCAACCATCACCACAATCAATTTTAGAGGATTTTCATTACCTCGAAAAGAAACCCTGTACCCAGTAGCAGCCACTCTTAATTTTCCCCAGCCTCCTCAGGCCTAGACAACCACTAATCTACTTTCTATCTCTAGATTTACCTACTCGGGACATTTCATATAAATTGAATCATTCAGTATGTGTTTCTTTTTTTTTTTTTTTTTTTTATTTTTATTTTTATTTATTTTTTTTTTTTTTGCGGTACGCGGGCCTCCCACCGTTGAGACCTCTCCCGCTGCGGAGCACAGGCTCCGGACGCGCAGGCTCAGCGGCCATGGCCCACGGGCCTAGCCGCTCCGCGGCATGTAGGATCCTCCCGGACCGGGGCGCAAACCCGCGTCCCCTGCATCGGCAGGCCGACTCCCAACCACTGCACCACCAGGGAAGCCCTCAGTATGTGTTTCTTTATGTCTGGCTTCCATAGCTTAGCATAATGTTTTCAAGGTTCATCCATTATGTAGTATGTATCAATACTTTATTCCTTTTTATTGTGGAATAATATTCCATTTTATGGATAGAAAATATTTTATCATTGGGGTGGTTTCTGCTTTTTGGCTGTTATGAATAATGGTGCTATGAACATTTGTGTACAACTTTTTATGTGGATATATGTTTTCACTTATCTTGGACGTATACCTAGATTCATATGATAACTATAACTAACCATATGAGCAACTGCCAAGCTGTTTTCCAAAGTGGCTTTACCATTTATATTCCCACCAACAGTGTACAAGAGTTCTAATTTCTGTACATCCTCACCAATACTTGTTATTAGGTTTTTTATTATCATCATGCTGGTGGGCGTGAAGTAGTATCCATTGTGGTTTTCATTTGCATTTCTCTGTTAGCGAATGTGCTTATTTTCAGTGCTTATTTGGTCACTTGTATATCTTCTTTAGTGTCTATTCAGATCCTTTGCCCATTTTTAAGTGGGGTTGTCTCATTATTATTGAATTATAAGAATACTTTGTGTCAATATATTCTCAATATAGTCCCCTTATCAGATATATGATTTGCAGATACTTTCCCCCATTCAGTGGGTTGTCTTTTCATTTTCTTAGTATTGTCCTTTGAAGCACAGATAGTTTTTAATTTTGATGAAGTCCAATTTATCTATTTTTTCTTTTATTGTGTGTGCTTTTGGTATAATATCTAGGGACAGTATATTTTATAATCTCCCCCAAAATTTTAATATACATAAAGCACTTAATACTACTCAGTACATTATAAGAACTCAATATTAAACTATTACTGTTAACTATTACAGAGTCCATAGTTTACTTCCAATAAATATTATTGAATTAAAGCTTAGAAATTAGTCGCTAAGATTAAGAATAAAAACATTTAAGTATTATAAGGGTAGTCTTTATGTCATAAATTTTCAGTTAAAGTTTTACCCCTACAAAATACTTTTAATTGGGATCCTTTGGAATATTGCCTTCCAAAAAGTGCTTTTTTATAAAAATAATTGTTAAAATTACCAAATGGAAAACTGTGCAATATGGCAAGTTTTAGTACAAGCTACTGGTTTAGCCTTTTCCATATCATTGAAATGACTAAGGAATGTAAAAACAGGATTAAAAAAATGTACTTATACCAAAAACTCAGAAAAAGTGACATTCATATGACCAGAATCTTTCTGGATTACAAGAGTCAGGATTTATGAGTTTGCAATAGGTCTTTTACATAAAAACTGAACTAATCCTCTCATTCTTTAAGTCTTCTCTAGTAGTTTCCTGTTGTTCCACTATCTATCTACCCAGTTGTTGAACCCAGGCACTGAGTCCTCTTTCCCTGAAAGCTCCTATCTCTCATTTAATCACAAAGTCCTATTGATGCTACCTCTTAAATAATAGTTAACATTTATTAAGCCCTTTCCATGTGGGAAGCTCTGTTCTGAGTGCTTTTTACAAGAGCTATCTCAATAAATCTTCACAATTGCCTTTTTAGTCAGGTAATGCTTACAGATGTGGTCTCTGAGTTACAGTGAGTTTAAATAATTTGCCCAACCAACAGACACGTGAAAAGATGCTCAACATCGCTAATCATCAGAGAAATGACATTCAAAACCGCAACGAGATATCACCTTATACCTGTCAGAATGGCTGTCGTCAAAAAAAAAAAAAAAAAACACAAATAGCGAATGTTGGCAAGGTTGTGGAGAAAAGGGAACCCTTGTATACTGTTGGTGGGAATGTAAATTGGTGCAGCCACTGTGGAAAACAGTACACAGGTTCCTCAGAAACCTAAAAATGCAACTACTGTATGATCCAGCAATTTCACTCCTGGGTATATATCTGAAGAAAAGGAAAACACTAATTCGAAAAGATATATGTTCATAGCAGCATTATTTATAGTTGCCAAGATATGGATGCAACTTAAGTGTCCATCAACAAATGAATGGATAAAGATGTGATATATATACATATATATATATATATATATATATATATATATATATATATACACATACACACACACACACAATGGAGTACCCACTCAGCCATAAAAAAAGAATTAAATTTTGGCGTTTGCAACAACATGGGTGGACTTGGAGGGTATTATGCTTAGGTAAGTCAGAGGAAGAGAAATACTGTCTGTTATCACTTATATATAGAATCTAAATAAAACAAACTAGTGAATATAACAAAAAAGAATCAGACTCACAGATATAGAGAATAAACTAGTGGTGACCAGTGGGGAGAGGGAAGGGGAGAGGAGCAAAATGGGGTAGGAGATTAAGAGGTACAAACACCTATGTATAAAATAAATAAGCTATAAGGATATATTGTACAGCACAGGGAATACAGCCAGTATTTTATAAAAACTATAAATGAAGTATAATCTTTAAAAATTGTGAGTCACTATGTTGTACACCTAAGACATATAATATTGTGGATCAACTATACCTTAATTTTAAAAAAGCAGTAATAATAATTTGTCCAAGATCACCTGCTAATGAAGTCACAAAGAATCTGGCTCCTCAGCTCACACTGGTTTCTCTTCAATCAGCCTACTTGTTTCTGTTCCCCTGCTACCATCCTATTCTGGCCATTGTTCTCTCTCAACTGCACTAGTGTATTAGCGGCCTCTCAAATCTGTATTTCACACTGAAGTCAGAGTCATCTTTCAAAGATGTAAATCCGATCACATCACTTCCTATTTAAAATCCATTAACTGTTTTCAGGGACTTCGATGATTGGCCCTTGCCTACTTCAAGGTCTAGCTTCTTTTCCCCAAGCTCATCCCCCCCATTCCTCACCCCTCAGTTTCTCAATGCCAGGCTTAATGGACTTTTTCTTGCCCTCAACTTTCTAAGGAAAAAATCCTTCACCCCTTCCAGTCCCCTCACCTGGCTAATTCCTGTTCATCCTTTATAGCCAAGTTAAACATCATTTCCTCACAAAGGAAATGAACCCTAGATCCTAGACTCCCTTTCAGTATGTCGCCATAAAGTTCCTTTTCCTAGCAGAATATTCATGGATTTTATTTTAATATCTGTTTAAGGTTTGTCTTTAATAGACTATAATGTCTATGATATCAGAGACTTTATCCATTTTACTGTATTCCTAATACCTTACTTGGTGCTGGGTATATAGTAGGTACTCAATACCAGTCCAATGATTTAATAAACAAAAAAATGCATACAGCACAGTGATCTTTTCAATGAAATATATAATCCAAACATCAGATGTCTTTACTTATTTTTAATGAATAACATGGATGGAAGTAAGAATTTGCACGAAAAATTCTCACAGAACGCCAACATATCACTTGTCCTAGACTTAGCATCAGCAAAAGTTGGATAAGGTAATATAACCAAAAATAACAACACTCATGTTTACACTGTTGACCAGCTCATTGTTGAAACTGATCACTTGCATGGCCCTGTAGTGTTCTGCTTCCTGTGTCTTTCTGATCCCATCTGTTCTTCCTTTATACTCTTTTTCTCTTTCATCTCCTCTCATGAGGGCATTCTCCTGAGCTTACTTAACCTGCTGGGTTTCTCCCTTTATAGTTGTGCTAATGGATTGATCTGTGTAAATCTTTATAAATGAACCCATACCAATCTGTGTCTTGTTATAGTCATACATGGAGGTAAAGCATAAAAGATGAGAACCTCTTGTGTTTTTGTTTTCAACCAAAAGCAGTGTTTTGGTAAAATTTCGAATGATTTTCTTAATAAAACATTTCTGTGTTATAAAAAGACAGATAAAATAGTACTGTAGACTTGCATTGCTTACTTTGGTAATTTTGTTTTATTATCTGATGTGAGTGAACATCTATAAAATTCTCTTACAGCATCTCCATGAAATGAGTATTTTGGGAAAATCAGAATTAGAGAAAACTGTTGAACATTTGACATGTGTTAATCACCAGGTAATTTATCAAACTGAATTTGAGGTATATTTTGTTATATGAATGACTATTTTAATTATAGTTTTAATGTACTGTATGTTTTTTTTGTTTGTTTTTCTTTATCTTTTTTTAATTCACATCTTTATTGGAGTATAATTGCTTTACAATATTGTGTTAGTTTCTGCTCTATAACAAAGTGAATCAGCTATATGTATACATACATCCCCATATCCCCTCCCTCTTGTGTCTCCTCCCACCCTCCCTATCCCACCCCTCTAGGTGGTCACAAAGCACTGAGCTGATCTCCCTGTGCTATACAGTTGCTTCCCACTAGCTATCTATTTTACATTTGGTAGTGTATATATGTCCATGCCCTCTCTCACTTCATCCCAGCTTACCCTTCCCCCGCCCAGCCCCCATGTCCTCAAATCCATCCTCTACATCTGTGTCTTTATTCCGATCCTGACCCTAGGTTCATCAGAACCATTTTTTTTTTTAGATTCCATATATATGTGTTAGCATATGGTATTTGTTTTTTTTTTTTATGTTTTTAAAATTAAAAAATAATATGTTAGAGAAACTGTATAACAGTGATTAGGAGTATGTACTCTGAAGGTTGACTGCTTAGATTCAAATCCATCTTTGTCACCTGTTACCTGTAGGCAAGTTTCTTAAACTTTTCATCGCTTAATTTCTTTATTTGTAAGATAGAAATGGTGCTAATACTTACTTCTTAGAGTTTTTGTGAAAATTAAATGAGTTAATAGATATCAAGAACTTAGTATAGTTACTGACATATCGTAAGCACTCAGTAAGTGTTAGCTATGATTATCGTTGTTTTGCTCTTGTTTAAAAAATCATGTAATACAGACTTAGAGTAAAGAGTGAAAATCATTTTCATTCCTTATTGCTCTCACTAGAGATAGGGCTTTTAACAAATTGGTATGTGTTCTGATAGTCTTTTTTTCTTTCTGTGTTTTGTTTTGACTAGTTTCTTTTTTCCTGTCTTCATTGTTTTTATTTGTCTGCTAATTCTATCATCTGTTTCTATCAGCTTTGGGCCACTTGATTTTTTTCCCTCTTCCTCATAGGTTGTATTTTCCTGCTTCTTTGTATGCCTGGTAACTTTAGATTGGATGTCAGACATTGTGAATTTTATTTTCTTGGTTGCTGGAGAGCTTGTATTCCTAGAAACACTCTTGAAGTTTGTTCTGGGATACACTTAAGACAGATGGAAGTAGCTTGTTACTTTTTGGTTTTGCTTTTAAGCTTAATTAGGTGGGACTAGAATGGCATTTAGTTTCGGACTAATTTTGTTTTACTACTGAAACCAAATCTTTTTGAGTACGCTCACTACCAGTTGCCTCATGAATTATGAGGTTTTCAAATGACTGATGGGAAAAGAACCTATTCCTGGCCCTGCATGAGCCCTCAGTACTGTTCCCTCTAATTCTTTGATGGTTCTTTCCCTGGCCTTGGGTAGCTCTCTGTGAGCTGTGCTCTCCTCAGCTGAAGATTCAAGGGGCACCGTTTATAGATCTCTGGTGCTCTTACTCTGTGCAGTTCTCCTCCAGTATCCACCCTGCGAATTCTACCTGCTTTGGCCTCCCTTGACTCTCAGTCCTGTATTCTGAACTTACAGGAATCACCAGGTCCAGCTGGTTTCTTTCCCTGTGCCACAGCCTGGAAATTCTTCAGGCAATAAACTGGAACAATTATAGGGCTCATCTCACTTGTTTCATCTCTCAGGGATCACTATCCATCATTGCCTAATGGCCAGTGTCTGGAAAACCATTGTTCCATATACTTTGCCCAAATTTTTAGTTATTTCAGGTAAAAGGGTCCCTGTCACTCTAGCCTGCCCAGAATCTGAAAGCAAGAATTAATGAACTGGAAAATATATCTGAAGTACTAGAAGTCATTGGAAAGAGACTAGGAGATAGAAAATATAAAATAAGTTAAAGCCTTAGAGAATAAAGTGAGAAGGTCCAACATTTATTTAGTCAAAATTCTAGGAGAATATAATAAAATATGGGAGAAGGCTGTATTTGAAGACATAATAACTGATACTTTTCTAGGTATGATAGAAAACACAGGAATCCTCTGATTCAGGATGTACAGTGAATTCTAGTAGCATGACAAATCCTAAGCAAGATAAAAAGAAAATCCATACCATTTTTATAGCAATAAATAATTCAAGATACCTATGTATAATTTTGCAGGATCTTAATAGAAAACATTTTGCATCCTTACTGAAAGACATTAAGGAAGACCTAAGTAAGTGGAGAGATATATCCAATTTATTAAAAAGGTGACAGATATTATGTTTATAAAAAAATGTAAATTCTCACCAAATTCATCTGTAGAGTTGATGTAGTTTCAGCTGAAATCCCAAGAAGATGGGTGGGTGGGTGGATGTGTGTGAGAGTGAACACTGACAATAGATTTTAAAATTTACATGGAAGCAAAGAGCCAAGAATCACGAAGAAATTTTAAAGAAGAACGTGGTGTGGAACTTGTCTTACTAGATATGAAGGCTTTAGAGTTATTAATTAAGATAGGGTGGTAGTGCTCAGGGATTAAGAGAGTGATAAAACCCAGCAGAGAGCAAACCCACAAAATTGTGTCTGGGACAATTGTTCATATATATGTATATAAAAAAGTAATTGGGGACTTCCCCTGTGGTCCAGTGGGAAAGACTCTGCACTCCCAATGAAGAGGGCCCAGGTTTGATCCCTGGTCAGGAAACTAGATCACACATGCATGCCGTAACTAAGAGTCCGCATGCCACAACTAAAAGATACCACACGCCGCAACGAAGATCTCGTGTGCCGCACCTAAGACCCAGCGCAGTCTAGATAGATGGATGGATGGATGGATGGATGGATGGATGAATGGATAGGTAGATAGATAGATAGATATTTTTTTAAATAAAAAATAAAAGAGGAATTGGATCCTACCTAAAATATACTGACCCAAAAATCAGTTCAAGGTTACTTGCAACCTTGAATGTTCAAGAAATAGCTACAAATTTTAGAAGAAAATACAAGAGAAAAATCTTTTTTACCTTGACAAAATAATAATAATAGCAATCATTTATATAGCATTTACTGTGTGTCAGGTACTATTCTCAACATTTTATATATATTCATGTATATAATTTTAATTCTCACAACAACCATAAGAAGTAAATGCTAATATTATCCTTATTTCACAGATAAAGAAACAGAGGGGAAGCTTGCCCAAGATCACACAGCTAGCAGGTGTCAGGTGCCAGTGTTTGCTCCTAAACAAGACACAAATAAGTTTATTCCTTTAAAGAAAACATAGATAAATAGGACCACATTGACAAGAACATCTTTGTTTATCCAATTGCCATAAATTGAAAAGACAAGCCACTAATGCAGAGAACAACTTACCATACATTTAACCTAAAAAAAACTCAACAGAAGATGTGAATTGACACTTCATGGCAGAAGAAATTATAAATGGTTAATAAATATAAAAAGATGTTCTACCTCAATAAGAGGGGAAATACCAATTACAACCACAGCAAAATCATTTCACATCCATCAGAAATTAACAAGTTATAGCTAGTATTATTAGTTTTGTGAAGCTTCTGGGAGTGCAAACTGGTGGTACCTCTTTGGAGAATAATTTGGCATTGTTCTAGGTTAGCAAAGGCATACTCTATTAGCCAGCAAATACATTTCTAGATATGAACCCTGGATCAAAGTCAATAAACTATGGTCTCTAGACCAAATCTGGTCTCCAGTCTGTTTTTGTAATAAAGTTTTTATTGGAACACAGCCATGCTTATTTGTTAATACATTGTTTATGGCTGTGTCTTTGTTACAGTAGAGTAGTGGCAAAGGACCATATGGCTCACAAAACCTAAAATGTTTACTCTCTGACAGAAAAAAGAAAACAATCTGGATGTCAGTTGTGAGGAAAATAAACAGTGGTAAGTCATACAATGGCGTGTTACAGAGCAACATAAATGAATGAATAATAGCTACAAACATCAACATGCATGAATCTTGCAACTATGATGTTGAAGAAAACATGCAGTATGATTCTGCTTATGTAAAGTTGAAAAACATGCTAACCTAAACTGTAAATTGTTTGGAGATTGATACAAATGTG
The DNA here is from genome assembly GCF_008692025.1 of Phocoena sinus. Lineage (NCBI taxonomy): Eukaryota > Metazoa > Chordata > Mammalia > Artiodactyla > Phocoenidae > Phocoena > Phocoena sinus. The sequence continues at coordinate 76,585,441 of NC_045767.1, forward strand.
GTGTGCTAAGGAAAAGCAAGAAATGAGAAACAGAAGACTCAGGTTAGTGGATACTGTGGGCAGGAGTTAGGGGATGTCACTGGAGACTGCTCACAGTAGTGTCAAAGGTTCAGGTAATATTTTTTAAGCCAGGTGATGGGTACACAAATGTTCTTGTTTTTAGTCTTTATACCACACATGTACTCTTGTTTGAACAAGAATTCTGGAAGATTTTTAGTGCAAAACATTTTTTTTTCCTTTCCCACCTCCATATCCCACAAATTACCATCCACAATTCTCTTTCCTGGTGTTTACTTCCCTGTTTCTAAATAATGTGCTCGTGCTATTTAGTCTTTATTGATTTAAGGTTATTTAGTGAGTCTCCGTGATGGTAGATGATGGATTAGCACTCCCCTTTTCTTCCCCCATTACATAGTTTAATTACATATTTTGCTCACTTAAGTAGTTATTGTTTATATTACCAAGACTTCTCGTGGTTTATGGCTCAGCCAAGTGGGACAGTACTACTCTTACCTTTTTTCTTGTAGACCATTTTCCTGGAGTTAATAATTGCTTTTGCTTTGTTTTGTTTCATTTTGTTTTTTGTTACTTTTCTGTTTTTCATTGCTAATTTTTATCAAGAACTCCATCTCTGCCACATGCCTTTCAATATTTTTTGAGTTTTCAAACTTACCAGTTCTGGTCTTTTTCCCCCTTTTTCCTCCTTCTTGAGCTTTCTGTCTTGATTCATTATGGACTATGTCTCTCCATAGCTGTCCTCATAAGACTTTCCCTGTCCCCCTCTCCTGTGTTGAACCTCATATTTTCTTCTTTTCTTGGTTTGTTCCTTCATTATGGTATAGCATCTTCTCCAGCAGTTTCCTGAAAAAGAATACATGGGAGGAAATTTTTTTGGTACTCTACTTGTCTGAAAATGTCTTTATTGAACTTTTATAATTTATGATTTGGCTCAGGCATATGGCAGTCCAGACTGGAAAATTATTTTCACTAAAAATTTTGAATACTGTTCTCCATTGGTCTTTCAACTTTCTTTGAGATGTCTGATGCTATTCTTTTCTGAGTCCTCTGTACATGACATGTTTTTATTTCTGAAAGGATTCGGGGTTTTCTCTTTATCTTGTGTCTTCAATTTACTATACTCTTCTGTTTTCTCTCTCTGGAGCTTTATTTGTTGGTTTTAGACTTCCTAAAGAGATCTAATATTCTTATCATTTCTCCTTTATTTTCTCTTTGACTTTTTGTTCAACTTTCTGGGAGATTGCCTCAGCTTTGTCTTTTAGCCCGTCTATTGATTTTTTAAATATATTTGATTTCCAAGAGAACTTTCTAGAAAGAGATAACTGGGGTATGAGTGTCCCAGTATATAGACTTTCAGCCAATCTCCTTGTTCAGTTCTCTTTGTGACCCCACCTCACGGCTTCATGCCTCCACGTGTTGAGCTTCTTCAGGCTAACTCAACTGGCTGTGCTCATTGGTATTCCCGACTGTGGCCATTTTAGGTCAGTGATTCTCTACTGGGGCCAGTTCTGCCTCCTAAGAGATATTTGGCAATATCTGGAGAATTTTTGTCTGTCACAATTAGGGGAAAAAGTACTTATTGTATCTGGTAAGCAGAAGGCAGGGATGTCGCTAAACGTCCTACAGCGCACAGGACGGCCCTCACAACAAACAATTATCTGGCCTCAAAGGTCATTGGTTCCTAGGTTCAGACCCTGCTTTAGATTGTATATATCTTTCTTCCACTCTGAACCACTCTCTGCTCTGTCTTCCACAAGTTTTTGAAGTCACTTGTTCACCCTTGTTTTCTCTCTTGTTCTCTCTGTCCTTATGAGTATATAACCTTATTTCTTTACTGTCATTTTAGCACTGTTTCCAGAAGAAGGAGTGTTAAAAATGTGTGTGGTCAGTCTACAGTTTCAACTGGAAGACTGAAATTTATCACTAATGTTTCTTGGTTTTGAATTTTGTATATAGATCATTATTGCATCTGGAATTTATTTTTGTACGTAAAATAGAATAGAATCTAGCTAATTTTTTGTCTCCGATGAGTGGCTATCCAGCTCTATTTTTAAAAAGTTTATTCTTTTCCCACTTTCTTAAAATGCTGCCTTTTCTAAACTTATATCTGTGATGTATCTGCTTATCCATATGTGAAATCCATACTGTCTTAATTATAGTAGCTTTTTCATTTATTTTGATATCTCATAAAGCAAGTCTAGCTGCAGTCTTCCTCCCGCCCCCCATTTTTACTGTTTTTTCTTAACTTCCTTTTTTCCTAAATAAATTTTAGAATGAAATCTGAGTCACCCATCTAATTTTAAAAAGGTTGTGTCAAGATTCTTACTGAAATTTTATTGAATTTACAATTATTTCAGGAAATTTTAATCCCTTTCCAATATTGTGTTCCCATTCAGAAATATGGTGTGTCTTCACATTGTCAGGTTGTGTTTTATGCTCTTCAGGAACATGTTACAGGTTCCTCATATAAATCTTGTCCATTTTGTGTTTGGGTTACGGTATTTTCTGCTCTGATCTTTCTTCAGTTCAGTCCTAGCTACGTTTTTTTTTAGAAATTTCTCAAAATTTTGGCCTGCTAGTGGTTTCCCTTCATTGCTGTTATGGATACATTCTTTTCTTCCTTTCTTGCCTTTCTTTTTTGGTATCTTTTCTTTGATTTCAATGATATTGAAGAGGAGAGAGAGAAAAATGTGTTTGCCTATTCTGACATCTAGAACCTAAAGTGTACACATGACTTTTAAAGTATTTTTAAATAAATCTAATTTATTTCCTTAGTTTTCTTCCAGAAATATTATGAAAGAGTGCTTAAGGAAAAGAAACTGAGACATATACCTATTAATTTTTAAAATTTAATTATAGCTTGAAAACGAAAATTGTGAATTAAAGTCTAAAATGTTAAAAATGAAAGAAACAATAGAGTCTTTAGAGAAAAAAGTAAAACTCCAAGCTCAAAAACTTAGCCATGTGACTGGTGACTCATCTCATCAGAAAACAGAGATGAACTCACTTAGGTAAGTTTATTGAAAGTTTCATTTCTCTTCTGGGAACAAGCTTGTTGCTATATAAGGTTCATAATGGTGGCATTTTGGACTAGGCCTTTGAAAAGCAGTAGTTCTCAAAGTTGGCTTTGCAGCAGAATCACTTGGGGAGCTTTTGTAAAGTATGGATTTAGGGACTGATCTCTGGAGGTTCCTGTTCACTGAGTGAATCTGGGTAAGTTTTGAGTATCTGTACTTCTAAAGACTTTCATAGCTTGATATGATTGCAGGCAAATTTTTGTACCTACCTCCTTCTAAAATCTCCCTAACAGATACAGGTGTACTTTGTTTTATTGTGCTTCAATTTATTGTGCTTTGCAGATGTTGTGTTTTTTACAAATTGAAGGTTTTTGGCAAACCTGCATCAAGCAAGTTTATTGGTGCCGTATTTCCAACAGCATTTGCTCACTTCATGTTTCTGTGTCACATTTTGGTAATTCTTGCAATATTTCAAACTTTTTCATAATTCTTATATTTGTTATGATGATCTGTGATCAGTGAGCTTTGACTATTACTACAACTCACTGAAGGCTCAGATGATGGTTACTATTTTTTAGAAATAAGGTTTTTTAAATTAAGGTGTGTGCATCGTTTTTTTCAGACATAATGCTGTTGCACACCTAATAGACTACAGTATAGTACAGACATAACTTTTATTTACTTATTTTTTTAATGGCTTTGAATTTTTAATTTAATATTTTTTATTGAAGTATAGTTGTTTACAATGCTTTGTTAGTTTCTGGTATACAGCAAAGTGATTCACTAATACATATATGCATATATATATATATACACACATATATACTTTTTCATATTCTTTCCATTATGTTTTATAACAAGATAGTGATTATAGTTCTCTGTGCTATACAGTAGGACCTTGTTGTTTATTTTATATATAGTAGTTTGTATCTGCTATTCCCAAACTCCTAATTTACCCCTTCCCCCTTCCCCCTTCCCCTTCCCCCTTCCCCTTTGTTAACCGTTAAGTTTGTTTTTTATGTTTGTGAGTATTAAACATAATTTTATATGCCCTGGGAAACCAAATAATCCACATGATTCACTTTATTGCCATATTTTCTTTTCTGTGGTGGTCTGGAACCAAACCCACAATATCTCCAAGGTAGGCCTGTACTTCAGATTATTTGTACTCCTTAGTGTAGAATTGCTGGAAATTACAGAGTTTTTTGCTACCTATGTCATTGTTCTTCTCATTCTTCTTTCAAAGAAATGTAAAATCAGAATATTTATATACAGAGTCTAAAAGGTGATGTCTGAAAAATGGTAAAAAAAAGTCAGTATGGCCCAAGTAGGCTGTATCTACATGTTGAAGTCAGGTAATAAAGAACTTGGTATGATAACCAAGAGTGTCTGGATTTTATCTTATAAACATGGAGAACAAACAAAATTTTAACCAAGGGGGTGACTTCCTACCATGCCTCTTAGGAAGTGAACTCTCACAAAAATAGGGAAGGTGAATTTGGAGTCTTAAGAGACTGATGGCAGACAATGGAGACAATGTGTCTGGAGTGAAACAGTGGCAATGAACTTGGAGAACAGTGGTGAGATTTAGGAAACGTTTGTTACACAAAATCAAAACAAACTATGTAATAAGACCAAGAGCTGGCTGTTTGTCTGTTTAATTAAGGAATACCATTTAGGAAGAACTAAGGTAGAAGCTTCTTTTTCCGTTTTGTTTTTTTTTTTCCTTGCAAGGCACTACATAACATCCTATGAAGGAGAGCTACCTGAATGGAATGGCCTCTCCCCCTCTGGTTCATGTCTATGTTCAACTCCAAAGTACAAATACCATGGTATATTTCTGTCACCCAGAATTACTAGTCTACCCATTTCCGTTTTGTGTCCAGATGATTGGAGCTGCATTTAGTCCATTTTGCTTTTTCCTTCAAACTATAGCTATAACTCCCCTTTCCTTCCCTCACAGGATGCCCTTTCCAGTCTTATAAGACAGAGCTTTCAGTGCCCTCCCTTGGATCCCCTACCGGGCAGCTCCTTGGGCGTTTTCTCTGCTATACTAATACCCTTTTCTCTTACCCAACCTGCTACTTCCCTCACCTAGGAATAATCCAGTTCACTGTGTTATAGGAATGGGTTGTGGAGAATTTTCTCTTTACCTTGTTATAGGAATGGGTTGTGGAGAATTTTCTCTTTACCTTTGTTTGTCTGTAAACAGAGACAGGTAATAATGGGGGGATTGCAGGATTCCATAACTTTTTTTGCTCTGACAAATATCAGACTTGTCTGAGGAAGGTGTGTCAGTCACATTCTCCATATCAGTATACATCAGTAAACATTAGAACTATGAGTTCAAGCTGTCAGGTTCACATCCAAAGCTGAACCCAATACAAACATAATACCAAGAACTGTATGGAAATAAAGTCGCCTTGTCCAAACCTCATGCAACTTTTGATATGTTTAATAGAGATCTTGCTGTCCCTTTAATCACATCAAGTTGTTTCCCTTAACATGAAGACATTTAAGAAGCTGATACTCAGATAGATAAAGCATATATTCCTTTTCATCCACCTGGTGGGCCCATTTTCTCTTTCCCTTCCTGAGTTAGGCATTTTTCATCAAATTTCAGTGCCACCAAACAGTCTTTTCTATATCAAGCACAGTCTCTAATTGTCCAAATAGAGGATCTTTGGTCTAGTCTCTTGGTGCAGCAGCAGAGGACAATAGCCATAATCCTTACCACTGCTAGCTATGAGCCTCTAAACATTTAGATTTCTGCAGCTGAAAATACCGTCAGACTGTTTTCATTTCACCTTAGTCTTTAGTTATTCTGTGTACCTTCTTTAAAACTAGAGGGTTATGTACGTATCCAGGATCAAATAAATGCATTAGCTGATTTTCCTGGGAAGAGCCCATAAGCTCTAGTTAGAGTTATTATTATGGCAATAAGTATCAGCTTTTATAGTAGAGTGTGTTTGTATATTCAGAAAACCAAATATAACTGGTCTCCTTTGAGAAGTATTTATTTGTTAAGGGAATTGAGAGCCATTTTAGATAAGGCTCATAGATTCCTTAGGATGCCTAAGAATTATCTTCTGGGCATGTCTAACATTTTTTTCTACCAAGACAGGAAGAGGAGCCAGGGCCCTAAGTAAAGACAGCTGAGCTCATGGAACTGGACTTAGAAGGGCCAAGGGACCTAGGACCACCAGATATAAATCATCATCCTTTTGCAGAAATGTGACAGAAAAGCCAGTCCTTATCCCTATTCCCCTCTCTCAGTTATCAAGAGATGATACTTTCTCAGTTAGTGGTGGGTAATAACCATAGAGTCTTGGAGACATCTGAAATAAAACAGGGATACCAAAAAAAAATCCAGCGATACTGGGCTTCCCTGGTGGCGCAGTGGTTAAGAATCCGCCTGCCAGTGCAGGAGACAGGTTCGAACCCTGGTTCGAGAAGATCCCACATGCCGCAGAGCAACTAAGCCCGTGCACCACAACTACTGGGCCTGCACTCTAGAGCCTGCAAGCCACAACTACTGAAGCCCGTGCGCCTAAAGCCCATGCTCCGCAACAAGAGAAGCTACTGCAATGAGAAGCCTGCTCACTGCAATGAAGAGTAGCCCCACTCTCTGCAACTAAGAAAGCCCATGGGCAGCAACAAAGACCCAACGCAGCCAAAAATAATTAATTTAAAAAAAACAGGGATACCATATCAATCTCTCTTTCTTCTAAGAGGCCATTAAAATTCCAAACCTATGCCTCTTAGATAGAGCTTCAGCTCCATTTTACAACTTGAACACTTCTTATGAATAAAGGACCCTTTATGATGCTGTCTTTGTTTAAAATATACTCTATCATGAAGAGAAGTAATTACTTTTGCCCCCTAAGATGAGAGCATGTATACATCCATGTACTGTAATAAAACTCAGGAATTTGAGGCTCAGAGAGATGGTCTTATCCAGCCACGTGGCTGGTAAGTGGAGAGCTAGAATTTGATTCTAAGTTTTATTGCTTCACTCTCTGGTGGGAAGTCATCACTTTTCTTTGCTTTTTGCTTATAGCACTTTCGAAGCTAAGAAATTAGCTCATCCTAGCAACTTACTTCTCAACAGGTTCTCAAATTTTCCTTTCCAAACACCATGATGACAAATAATATGATAGTCACTCCACTGTTCTTTCCTATGAACTTTATACCTCAGTTCTTTCATTTAGAAGACCTTTATCTTAGCAGCAATCCTTCTGTCAGAAAGTTACTGCCGAGGTCTGTGTGGAATCTCTATTATTCCCTTTCCTGCCTACACTAGAATATGAAAAGGCAAAGCTATTTTTAAGACTCACTAAGGGCCTCCTTTATATGTATAATCAATCAAGATGTTATCCTGCCTTCATTTATCAACCCTACTTTCATTAGGAATTAACCCTGCTAATGAACTTAGATGTAAAAAATCTTTACATTTCTACTTAGGATTTCAAGCACTGCCAACTACTCAGTGTCCTTCAGTAGGAACTCTGGGAGCCATTCCATTTTTGAAAGGATTCTTTATAGCTTACTGGCAGACATTTTCCCTTCCACATGGAAGATGTCCTGTGCTCTTTGTAGTAGGCAGTGTGATGTAGTAGAAAAACATTGATATCAGGGTAGACTAAACTGGATTTATATATTTTCTTTGCCTTAATAGCTTTGCCATCTTGAACAAGTTATTATTTGTTTCTATAATATCAAGATAATGGTTCTAATTATGGAACTGTCCTAGGAATAAATGAGGTTACGTCTGTCAATTATCAGTACGGTGAATATTAGCTTTCTTTTTTCTCCACTCCGTGTAGTTATATCCCTCAGAGTCATAGTTGTAGCTTTTACAAGCAGCTTGAATACAGTGAGTCACCTGGACCTCACAGATGATTCTATGAAGTAAAATTGCTTGAACCGAGAGTCTTTCTGACTTGGTTTTATTTGGTTGTGCAATTCTAAAGAAGTCAGCCTCACCTTGACTTCCCTCCCTGCCTCTGGGTCATCATTCATTTGCTATTAGAGCAGTCAGGGTCATGTCTTTTGTGTTTCAGAATATCTCAGTGTTGCATGTAAAACTTTTTCATTTCTGTGGGAGATGTCCCATCTTACTAGTGGTTTCAGAATCCAACCTCCTCCCTATTAGGCAATTCTAAACTAAGCCACCTTTAGTATCTTCTACTATCTCATCTTCAAACAAACCCTAAAAGGAACCTGTGGAAGTCCCCAATAAATAGCCTAATGTGAGAGCCATGTTTTTCCAGCACGGCCAGACTAAGAATTCCTAGGCCAGGACTAAAAGCTTCCAAAGACCCTAGATGACATGAGAGCAAATTCTTGTTACTTCTGAAAAAAAATTAATCTTACTGATCAGTAAGGGATTTGTCTGAAATTGTCTTTATTTTTGCTGTATGTCTTTTTTTTTTTGCTTCCTGAAACCAATCTTTAGTCTTAAATCCTCATTGCACTACAGTAAATACCTATTTCCCTCTTTACTATGACCTCCTGTTGACTACCTATCAAAAAAAGTCAGAATGGGAAGCAGAATTCAAAGCTTCCTGGTCAGGATGGTCAGGATGTTGAAGTGCTAGGCCATTCTGTAAAAGCAAGACTTTTCCTTTGCCTTGACTATTGAAAGTAGATTTTAAGAGAAAGAAAGAGGGTTGTTATTAGGAAACTGAGAAAAGCTTTAAAACTACTAGGAAGCCTCTAGAAAAAAGTATGCAATTAATTTGATTTTTACACCGTATTATTTTGAGGAAGATGGAACAGTTTTGAAGAAAGGAATAATATATATAGTATATTGCCATTGATTATACTGGAAGAGCTTTAAAATAAGGAATAAAAGAAACTTTAAAAATAAGAAAAATATTTTTTAAGATCTTTCATTTTAAAAAAATTATTTCTACCAGAGATAAAGAATACCATTTGTTTTTCTCCACTGACCCTTTAGGCTAGTAAATGAGCAGCTACAGCGGTCACTTGAGGACCATCAGCACCAACTTTCCATGAAAAGAAGTGAACTTGAATCAGCACAAGCACAAGTTAAAATACTGGAGGAAAAAATAGGTAAGTATTCTTCAATTTTGTTTTTGCGAATCCTAATTTACTTTGTCTAGCAAACATTTCTTTTTCATTTATAGATAAACTACACTTCAAGATGACTTCACAGAATGAAGAGGCTCATGTAATGAAAAAGACCATTGGTGTTATTGATAAAGAAAAAGACATTCTTCAGGAGACTGTAGATGAGAAGACAGAAAAGATTGCAAACTTGCATGAAAACCTAGCTAATAAAGTATGTGACTGTTAAGTAATGTTATCCAGCATCTGAACAGAAAAGCTTATTTTATTCTCTGTTTTAGATATGCAGTTCTTATTGCCTGTGTACAAGCTCCTAAGACCCAAAGCCGTATCTTCTAATGTGTTTAAATTTCATTTTATACCAATAATTTGAATCTTTAAAAGTTCTATTTCTAGAAGACAGTTTTATCATATATGATTATAGCAAACTCAAGGAACAATTCAAATTCTTAGTGGGTAGAAATATGCCAATATATGAAATATAATTCGTACATGGAAATATGTTTACTTGGAGGTTTCTTTTATAATATAATTTATATAATTGGATTTAAACTATATAAATGTGATATTGTATCAATTCAAATGAAGACATTTCTATATGAATGGTTTAGAATCTTACATATTTTTATAATTTCTATAGGAAAAAGCTATTACTCAGATGAAGATAACAGTCTCAGAGTATGAATCTTCTATGAAGTAAGTAATCAATGGAACGGCATCCAGTTTTGTTTTGTTTTTGCGGTACGCGGGCCTCTCACTGTTGTGGCCTCTCCCGTTGCGGAGCACAGGCTCCGGACGCACAGGCTCAGTGGCCATGGCTCACGGGCCCAGCCGCTCTGTGGCATGTGGGTTCTTCCCGGACTGGGGCACGAACCCGTGTCCCCTGCATCGGCAGGCGGACTCTCAACCACTGCGCCACCAGGGAAGCCCCGGCATCCAGTTTTTTTAGAAATTTTCAGTGAATGCAGCTTTATCTATTTGAATAGCAATCTGGCAATAGGAAAGTTTCTTTTTCAATTTTCCTGTTTTTATCAGTAGCAGTTATTTTCTCAGTCTCCTGCATGAAAATGTTATCCTCTTTAACTTTCTTCCCTCCTCTGTCATCCACATCTAAACAATTATGTCTTATTAATTATTCTTATACATACCTACTTGCTCCTTATTTCTACTGTAATTACCCTGTGCAGGCCCTAATCATTAAAACTTAGATTACCCTAGTAGCCAGTGTTGAATTATTCCACATCTAAACCTTTTTGAACATTGTTACAAGACTTTACATTTTATGTCTGGTCTCTACTTCAAGACAAACGTCACTAATTGTATTTATTTTATACACCCTTACATATTATATAATAGTGGGGACTTAAACATTATATAAGTGTTTGCCAATTGAATCGTTTATGTTCTGCTCCTAACACTTGAAAGTCTTCTGTTTTTACTTGACTTTTAGAATAATAAATTTATTTTATGACTTTATTTGCACATAATGATTGGTAGAGATCTAAAATATCTGCTTCACCTAATTAATCAGTATCTTAATTCAGTAGTTGTAATTTCTTTTTTTAAATTTTATTGCAGTATGGTTGATTTATAATGTGTTAATTTCTGCTATACAGCAAAGTGATTCAGTTATATATATATGTTCTTTATCATATTATTTTCCATTATTTTTTTTGGCTGCATTGGGTCTTCGTTGCTGCGCGCAGGCTTTCTCTAGTTGCGGTGAGCGGGGGTTACTCTTCGTTGGCAATGCGCAGGCTTCTCATTGTGGTGGCTTCTGTTGTTGTGGAGCACAGGCTCTAGGTGCGTGGGCTTCAGTAGTTGCAGTGCGTAGGCTCTAGGGCACGCGGGCTTCAGTAGTTGTGGCATGCGGGCTCTGGAGCGCAGGCTCAATAGTTGTGGGACACAAGCGTAGTTGTTCTGAGGCATGTGGGATCTTCCCGGACCAGGGATTGAACCTGTGTCCCCTGCATTGGCAGGCAGATTCTTAACCACTGCACCACCAGGGAAGTCTCCCATTATGGTTTATTATAGGATATTGAACATAGTTCCCTGTGTTATATAGTAGGACTTGTTGTTTATCCATTCTATAATACTAGTTTGCATCTGCTAATCCCAAACTCCCAATCCTTTCCTCCTCCAGCCCCCTCCCCATTGGCAACCACAATCTCTGTCTGTGAGTCTGTTTCTGTTTCTTCAATATGTTCATTTGTGTCATATTTTAGATTCCACATATAAGTGATACCATATGGTATTTGTCTTTCTCTTTCTGACTTATTCGTTCAGTATGATAATCTCTAGGTCCCTCCATGTTGCTGCAAATGGCTTTATTTCATTCTTTTTAATGGCTGAGTAGTATTCCATTGTATATATGTACCACATCTTCTTTATAGATTTCACTGTCAGTGGACATTTAGGTTGCTTCCATGTCTTGGCTATTGTAAATAATGCTGCTATGAACATAGGGGCGTGTGTATCTTTTCAAATTATACTTTTGTCTGGGTATAGGCCCAGGTGTGGGATTGCTGGATCATATGGTAACTCTCTTTTTTAAGGAACCTCCATACTGTTCTCCATAGTGGCTGTATCAATTTACATTCCCACCAACAGTGTAGGAGGGTTCCCTTTTCTCCACACCCTCTCCAGCATTTGTTATTTGTAGACTTTTATTTCTTTTTTGCGGTACGCGGGCCTCTCACTGTTGTGGCCTCTCCCGTTCCGGAGCACAGGCTCCAGACGCACAGGCTCAGTGGCCATGGCTCACAGGCCCAGCTGCTCCGCGGCATGTGGGATCCTCCCGGACCGGGGCACGAACCCGTGTCCCCTGCATCGGCAGGCGGACTCTCAACCGCTGTGCCACCAGGGAAGCCCTATTTGTAGACTTTTTAATGTTTGCCATTCTGACTGGTGTGAGGTGGTACCTCATTGTAGTTTTGATTTGCATTTCTCTAATAATTAGCAATGTTGAGCATCTTTTCATGTGCCTATTGGCCATCTGCATTTCTTCTTTGGAGAAATGTCCATTTAGGTCTTCTGTCCAGTTTTTGCTTGGGTTGTTTGTTTTTTTGTTATTGAGTTGTGTGAGCTGTTGGTATACACCCTTGTTGGTTGCATCATTTACAAATATTTTCTCCCAGTCCATAGGTTGAGTAGTTGTAATTTCTTACATTCCTAGTATACTTAAATCAGAGTACAACAGTTAAATGAACTAAATTTTCCAAAAAGCTTTATTATTGCTACACCACCCATGTAACAGCCACCTAAAGGAAACATTGATTAATCGGGACCGTGAGATAAGCAGCCTCCGGCGCCAGCTTGATGCAGCTCACAAGGAACTTGATGAAGTAGGAAGATCTAAAGAAATGTCTTTTAAGGAAAACAGAAGATTACAGGATGATCTGGCTACAGTAGCAAGAGAAAACCAGGTATGAGGACAAAGCATAAACTTTGATAGTTTTATAGTATACAGTTATACAATATATTCATAGTTTGCTAAATTTTAAAGCTTTAAGTATGCTTTCTAAATTTTAATTATATAAATATCAACAACAAAAGAAATAATTCTTTAAGGAGGATAGTGTTTATAAGGGTATCTTAAAATGTGGTTTAGAATGCTGCGGTATATTACAGGGTGTGTAATGGGTACAACTGTAGTCCCCTCACCATTGTGGTCTTTGTTGCAAGGAATCCTGAAGCTGGGAGCATGGTGTTCTCTATGGCAGAAATCGGTGTTACTCTACTGGGTGAGGACCTCAGCATCACTCCCAGGGCAAAGTTGCTGTGTTTTAAAGACCCATGATAGATTTTAATTATTCGTACTTACTTCCAGTGGCTTAGAGATATGCCTGTAAGTTAATTAATGAATATTTTAGAATGGCAAATACTAAAAGGTATTGGTTTTGTTTGTGCTGGTTTATTAAAGAATTACACCAAGAAAACCAATAATTTTCTTATTTTAAATATTTTATTTTTAAAAATTATTCATTATAGAGTATATTGCTGATATATAAATTTTTTTAAATGTCAACCCCTGAGCGTAGCTAGCCCTTAGTTTAAATACCAGATATGTGGTCACATATATTGTGGGAGATATATGGTAATATTTGGTTAAAAAAGTCAAGATCAGTCCAGAAAAACATGTGAAAATAACGGTCAGGAACAGTTTTCCTTTTTTCCTACTCTCACTTATTCCCCAAATTCAGAAAGAGCTATTTGAACATAAATAGAACTCATTAGGTGCTACATTCATTTTAGATTTGTCTTCAATTTTCTGATTTATAGCAAATTTCATTGGAATTAGAAGCAGCAGTGCAAGAAAAAGAAGAAATGAAGAGTAGAGTTCATAATTACATAACTGAAGTGTCACGATGGGAGAGCTTAATGGCTTCTAAGGTGAAAAAACATTGTTTAGGTTGGATTTAAGACTGATTTTTTTTTTAACTTTTTCATGTTTCTTTATTCTGTCTCCTCTATTAGATATTAACATATGAAAGTGGAGATCTTGCCTACTGTCTTTGTATATTTTCTTACAGATCTTACTTAGTATAGTGTCTGCACAGATAGCTTATGCTTCCTAAATTAAAACAAAAATCCCAGTGTGTGTATATGTTTATGACATGGGTATTCCAGTGAGTAATGATGACTAATTTAGAAACAATTTAATTGTGGTTAAACCAGGAAAGAGAAAATCAAGATTTGTTAGATAGATTTCAGATGCTTCATGACCGTGCTGAAGACTGGGAGGTCAAAGCCCATCAAGCTGAGGGAGAAAGCAGCTCAGTTCGACTGGAACTTCTTTCTATTGACACCGAGAGGAGGCACCTTCGAGAAAGAGTGGAGCTACTAGAAAAAGAAATTCAGGAGGTAATATATTCATTTGTCTTGCACAGACAGAATTTAGTAAAACAGAAAACATTCAAAGGCACTTTATTGAAGTGAGGTTTAAGCATTGGTAAAAATCAAGTTCAGTGGTAATCTGTCATTCTGATAATTTGCTTAGGAGAGCCCCATTACTTTTATATTGTAAGTAAAATATACATAATATCAAATTTACCATTATAACCATTTTTAAGTATACAGTGGCAGTTAGTACATGCATATTGTTGTGCAACTATCACCACCATCCTTCTCTAGAACTTTTTCATCTTCCCCAGTTAAAACTCTGTACCCATTAAATACTAACTAGCTCCTCATTCTCCCCTCCCCCAGCCACTGACAACCACCATTCTACTTTCTCTCTATGAATTTGACTACTCCATGTCCCTCTTATAAGTGGAGTCATACAATATTTGTCTTTTTGTGACTGAATTATTTTACTTAGGCCCAAGGTTCACTTAAATCTCAAGGTTCACCCATGTTGTAGCACGTGTCAGAATTTCATTCCTTTTTAAGGCTGAATAATATCCCACTGTATGCATATACCACATTCTAAACATTCATCTGTCAATGAACATTTGGTTTGTTTCCATCTTTGGCTATTGAAAATAATGCTGCTATGAACTTGGATGTACAATATCTATTCAAGTCTTTATTTTCAGTTCTTTAGGATATATCCAGACATGGAATTACTGGATCATATTGTAATTTTATGTTTAATTTTTTGAATAACCACCATACAGTTTTTCACAGGGGCTGCACCATTTTACATTCCCACCTGCAATGTTAGGCTTCCAGTTCCTCCACATCTTCACCAACACTTGTTATTTTCTGGGGTTTTTTGTTTTGTTTTTTTTTTAATAATGGCCATCCCAATGGGAGTGAAGTGGTATTTCATTTTGGTTTTGACTTGTATTTTCTTAATGATTAGTGATGTTGAGCATATTTTGTGTGTTTATTGGCCATTTGTATAGTTTCTTTGGAGAAATATCTATTCAAATCCTTTGCCTAGTTTTTTTTTTTTTTTTTTTTTTTGCGGTACGTGGGCCTCTCACTGCTGTGGCCTCCCCCGCCGCGGAGCACAGGCTCCGGACGCGCAGGCCCAGCGTCCATGGCTCACGGGCCCAGCCGCCCCGCAGCACGCGGGATCCTCCCGGACCGGGTCACGAACCCATGTCCCCTGCATCGGCAGGCGGACTCCCAACCACTGCGCCACCAGGGAAGCCCTAGTTTTTTTTTTTTTTTTTCGGTATGCGGGCCTCTCACTGTTGTGGCCTCTCCCGCTGCAGAGCACAGGCTCCAGACGTGCAGGCTCAGCGGCCATGACTCACGGGCCCAGCCGCTCCACGGCATGTGGGATCTTCCCGGACCGGGGCATGAACCCATGTCCCCTGCATCGGCAGGCAGAGTCTCAACCACTGCGCCACCAGGGAAGCCCCTTTGCCTAGTTTTTAATCAGGTTGTTTTCTGTTGTTGTTGAGTTGTAGGAATTGTTTGTATATTCTGGATTTCAATCCCTTATTAGATATGTGATTTGTGAATATTTTCTCCCATCTCATGGCTTACCTTGTCACTCAGTTTTATCCTTTGATGCACAAGAGTTTTAAATTTTGATGAAGTCCAATTTATCTATTTTTTTCTTCTTGCCTGTATTTTTGGTGTCATATCTAAGAAATCATTGCTAAGTCCAACATAATGAAGCTTTTCCCCTGTTTTTTCTATGCGTTTTATAGTTTTAGCTCTTATGTTGAGGTCTTTGATCCATTTTGAGTTAATTTTTATACATGATATAAGGTAAGGTTCCAACTTCATTCTTTTGCATGTGGATTTAAATAAGCTTTTGTCATAAAGACAGTCTAATAAAAGTCTCTTAGGGCTTCCCTGGTGGCGCAGTGGTTGAGAGTCCGCCTAACGATGCGGGGGACACGGGTTCGTGTCCCGGTCCGGGAGGATCCCACATGCTGTGGAGCAGCTGGGCCCTTGAGCCATGGCCACTGAGCCTGCGTGTCTGGAGCCTGTGCTCCGCAACGGGAGAGGTCACAATAGTGAGAGGCCCGCGTACTGCAAAAAAAAAGTCTCATAATAAAATTTTGAGTTTAGTTAAAATATAGGGACCCTAAATAAGTTAGATTGATAAGGAACAGTTGACTATTAGTTCTACTTTTGTTTTGTTTTGTTGGTATAGTATCGTAGTTGGTCTTTATTTTTTAGAAGAAAGTATTGATTATCTGTAGTGCGTAGAATTATGCACCCCTCCCCCCCAAAATATATTTAGGTCCTAGCTCCCAGTACCTGTGAATGTGACCTTATTTGGAAATAGCATCTTTGCAGATTTAATCAAGTTAAAATGAGGTGGGCTTCCCTGGTGGCACAGTGGTTGAGAATCCGCCTGCCAGTGCAGGGGACACGGGTTCGAGCCCTGGTCTGGGAAGATCCCACATGCCGTGGAGCAACTAAGCCCGTGCGCAGAACTACTGAGCCTGTACTCCAGAGCCCACGAGCCACAACTACTGAAGCCCGTGCGCCTAGAGCCCGTGCTCCGCAACAAGAGAAGCCACCGCAATGAGAAGCCTGTGCACCGTAACGAAGACTAACCCCCGCTCGCCGCAACTGGAGAAAAGCCCGTGCACGGCAATGAAGACCCAGTGCAGCCAAAAATAAATAAATATTTTTTAAAAAGGTTAAAATGAGGTGACACTGGGTAGGATAGACCCTAATCTGATAACTGGTGTCCTTGTAAAATAAGGGAGATTCAGACACAGAAGACACAGGGGAGAATGCCATATGAGGATAGAGGCAGAGATTGAAATGATGTGTCTACCAAGACAAGGAACCCCAAGGATTGCCAGCAATCACTTGAGCTGGGAGAGAGGTGTGGAAAAGATTCTCGTTCAGAACCTCCAGAAGGAACCGATCCTGCTGACATCTGGATTTCAGACTTGTGGACTCCAGAACTGAGAGGGAATACATTTCTGTTGTTTTAAGCTATCTAGTTTCTGGTAATTTGTTATGGCAGCGTTAAGAAACTAGTACAGATTTTGGTACCAGGAAGTGGGATGCTTTTGTAACAAACCTAAAAAGGGTCTTTGGAATTGGGTACAGGCTGGAAGGGTGATGGGTACAGGCTGGAAGAGTTTTGTAATGGGTACAGGCTGGAAGAGTTTTGAGGTGCCTGATAGAAAAGTCTAGACAACCTTGAAAAGTTTGTAGATAGAAAGATGGATATTAAAGGCAATTCTGGTGAGAACTCAGAAAAAAAGAGGAGGGCTTCCCTGGTGGCGCAGTGGTTGAGAGTCCGCCTGCCGATGCAGGGGACGCAGGTTTGTGCCCCGGTCTGGGAGGATTCCACATGCTACAGAGCGGCTGGGCCTGTGAGCCATGGCCGCTGGGCCTGCGCGTCCAGAGCTGTGCTCCACAGTGGGAGAAGCCACAGCAGTGAGAGGCCCGCGTACTGCAGAAAAAAAGAGGAAAGCTGTAGCGAAAACTTCTATTATTTACAAAATACATAAATCGTCATGAATGGAATTTGTCCAGAAATAAGAATGTTTCTTCTAGTGAGGTCTCAGATGGAATTGAGGAACATGTTATTGGACACTGGAGAAAAGGTAATTCTTATTATAAAATGGCAGAGGACTTGGCTGAATTATGGTATACTCTTAGGAAAGTAGAACTTATAAGTTATGAACTTGGATATTTAGCTGAGGAAATTTCCAAGCAAAGTATGAAAGGTGCACCTGGTTTCTCCTTGCTGCTTATAGTAAGATGTGAAGGAAAGAGACAGATTGAAGAAGGAATTGGTAAGCAAAAAAAGAGCTGGGACTTGATGATTTGGAAAAGTCTTAGCCTATCCAGATAGCGTGTTCTGGAGGCAGGGCCGAGAGTGTGGCTAGGCAAAGAGAGTAGGTGAGTGACTCATAGACCCAACCAATCACCTCAGCAGAAACACTGCCAGCTTGGGCTGAAAGGGACAGAAACAGGATACAAGGAAAGAAGGTTAAACTTCTTGCATCCTCCTAGCAGAAAACAGGCCACTAGAGTTATGAACATATGTTCTCCTTCAAGAAAAGGGAAGAATGAAGGTGGCTCAGAGATCAGCAGGGCTGCCAAGGGCAGCTCAAAAGCTGGCGGACCTGCTACGCTACCATAGGCCCAGGGGACTGGGCTATTTCTTCCTTGATTCCAGAAAGCAGCGCCACTGCCACTGTGAGCCAAGAGATGGGGCTATACCTGAGGGCTGAGAAGGTGGGGCTGCCCTAGCAGGTCCAGAGGACATAGTATCAAGACACAGATAATTATTTTTAGGCCTTGAAATCTAATGGAATTTGCCCTGCTTGGCTGCACGCTTACTTTGGACTAGTAACTCCTTTATTCCTTCTATTTTCTCCCTTTCAGAATGGGACCATTTTATGTCTTTTCCACCATTTTATTTCAGAGGGAGGTAACTTGTTTTCTAGTATCACAGGTCTGTGGAAGGAGAGGAATTTTGCCCCAGGAAGGACCATACCCAGAGTCTTACCCATTCTGACTTAGATAAGATTTTGGACTTAGAGTTGATGCTAGAATGTTGGGATAGAATGAATATATTTTGCACATGGGAAGGACATGAATTTGGGGGAGCCAGAGAGTTGATAGAATTTTGGCCCCCCCCCCAAATATATTGAAATGCTAACCACCAGAACCTGTGAATGTGACCTTTTTGGAAATAGGACCTTTGCAGGTGTAATCAATTTAAGATGAGGTCATACTGGACTAGGGCAGGCCATAACCTAATGTTTGGTATCCTTATGAGATAAGAGAAATCTGGACACAGAAGACACAAGGAGAATGTCAAGTGAAGGTGAAGGCAGAGATTGGAGTTATGTGTCTACAAGGCAAGGAACACCAAGGATTGCCAGCAATCACCAGAAGTTTGGAGAGAGGCGTGGAACAGATTCTACCTCAGAACCTCCAGAAGAAGCCAACTCTGCCAGCATCTAAATTTCAGACTTGTAACCTCCAGAATTGTGAGGGAATAAATTTCTGTTGTTTTAAGCCACCCAGCAATTTGCAGTAATTTGTTATAGCAGTCCTAGGAAAGGAATACACTACTTCTGTAAGTTTTTCTGTTAAGAGTATAATAACTAAAGGAATGTTTTTCAACCTTCAGAATAGTTCTCAGGAGAAACTATTCTTTAGTTCTTTTGTTCTTTGTCATTGTTCATGTTCTTAAGTGGTATATAAGATTGACTTACATATTTATATTTCTTTGGGGGAATTTTGATTAATTAATTCATTAATATTTGGAAAATCCAAGTACTTTTCTACAATTGTTGAAATTTATTAAATCTTCAAAGCAGTGTATTAGATTTTTAATGTTGATTCATTTTAGTAAAGCTTGTTTAATAATTTAATTTTCAAATGTGGAATTCTTCCTAAATTCTAGAAGTAGAGTTTATATCTGTTTGTATTTATCACTCACATTTTAAATTGTGAAAAATTTTAAATGTGCATTACTTGGGACTTCCCTGGTGGCCCACGCAGTGGTTAAGAACCTGCAGGGGACATGGGTTCGAGCCCAGGAGTCCAGGAAGATCCCACATGCCACGGAGCAATGAAGCCCGTGCACCACAACTACTGAGCCTGAGCGCTAGAGCCATGAGCCACAACTACTGAAGCCTGCGCACCACAACTACTGAAGCCTGTGTGCTGCAACTACTGAAGCCCACACGCCTAGAGCCCGTGCTCCGCAACAAGAGAAGCCACTGCAATGAGAAGCCCGCACACCGCAACCAAGAGTAGCCCCCACTCACCACAACTAGAGAAAGCCTGTGTGCAGCAACGAAGACCCAACGCAACCAAAAATAAATTAATTAATTTTTTAAAATGTATATTACTTTAGGAAAGAAGTGTTTATCAGTATTTCAAATTTTGCTCGTCATTTCAGTTATTAAAATCTTATAAAGTATACTATTATTAGGTTAAATTAAATTTAAATATGAGTTTAGGTATATAGTTTTAAAGCAAACTCCATTTTTGAAATTCAGAATTTAAAGGCATTTGAGGAGTGATAAGTATATATGTTACTTTAAAAAGCATTATTATAAGAGTTTATAAAGGAAAAATTTAATATGACTTAAAAGATCTCTCACGTTCACAACCCTAAAGCAGTAATTTTCATCTTTGCCTCTTCCAAATATATACATGAGGTACTTAGTTACCATGATTAATAATTAAACACAGTTTATTTTTTTAAGCATTAAATAGGCCATCTTTAAATAGCTTCCTGAGAGTATCTTAAAATTGCAAAATTTTTTAAATTGCAAAAATTGGCTTTTATAGTTATATAAAGGGACGTTGTAGTTACACAGATTCAAACCTTTAATATTACTGAGTTACTTTAACTTTTTACCTGTTTTCTTATTTTCAGCACATAAATGCACATCATGCTTATGAATCTCAGATCTCATCCATGGCAAAAGCCATGTCTAGATTAGAAGAAGAGCTGAGACACCAAGAAGATGAGAAAGCAGCAGTATTAAATGATCTGTCGTCTCTTAGAGACCTTTGCATTAAGCTTGATTCAGGCAAAGATATTATGACCCAGCAATTGAATTCCAAAAACCTTGAATTTGAGAGGGTAAGAACTTAAAAGATAATATTTTAGCATGTTGTTTTTTAATATATAAATTTACTTATTTTATTTATTTATTTTTAGCTGTATTGGGTCTTCATTGCTGCATGCAGCCTTTCTCTAGTTGTGGCGAGTGGGGGCTACCCTTTGTTGTGGTGTGTGGGCTTCTCATTGCGGTGGCTTCTCTTGTTGCAGAGCATGGGCTCTAGGCACGTGGGCTTCAGTAGCTGTGGCACGTGGGCTTCAGTAGTTGTGGCTCACGGGCTCTAGAGCGCAGGCTCAGTAGTTGTGGCGCACGGGCTTAGTTGCTCCAAGGCATGTGGGATCTTCCCGGACCAGGGCTCGAACCTGTGTCCCCTACATTGGCAGGCGGATTCTTAACCACTGCGCCACCAGGAAGTCCCAGTAGCATATTGTTTTATTCAGCCCTACTCTAATTTGACTACTACATTTTTTGTCGAGGTTTCTTTGGCAAACATGATGATAAAATTAGGTCCTGTTTTGAAGCAGATGGGTATTTAGGAGAATATAAGTCTTCTAATTATAGAATAGGAACATATCCCAATACATTCTTTCTCTGCTTAAAAGTAAGACTTATATGAAGAATTGAGCAGTTCATTCCTTTCTAAGTGGAATATTTTCCTGATAAAAATCTTACTTAATTTTAAAAGTCGAGTTAACTAGAACGTCCCATTCCCAAACCAAAGCATTACTTTAAACAACCCAATGTGTGTTTTTAAACACTTATTTAGTAGTAACTTTATTTTCAGGTACTGAGAAGCTTCAAGACTGGTTTGACTATGTAAACAGAATATACATATTTACTAAACCAGAAGGGCCTCCTTACTGATAGGGTGGCCACATTTTAGGATTTTACGTTAATTACCCTCTCTTGACAAGATAACATGAAAGAAAACTATTTGAGGGTTGGGATAGGTCTTTGCTAAAAATAACAAAGATCATTTTGAAAATAAGATGTTTTTCCTATATGTGAAAAGTATTACAGAATCTTTAATCAGTACCCAAAATGAAGCAACTGATGTGTGTATAGCTCTGCAGATAATTTTTCAGAGTAAGTCTAAAATTATACTGAAGTAATCTTGCTTTGTTTTTCTTGTAGGTTGCAGTGGAATTAGAAAATGTAAAATCAGAATCAGAGCTGTTAAAAAAACAACTGTCAAGTGAGAGACATACGATTAAAAACCTTGAATCATTGTTGGCTACAAATAGAGATAAAGAATTTCATTCCCATTTAACCTCCCACGAGAAGGATACAGAAATTCAGCTACTTAAAGAGAAGTTAACCCTTTCAGAAAGCAAATTGTAAGTGTCATGAATCAACTTATGTGAGGAAAATAGCTTGTCACAAATAATTTTTCAATATGAATAATTTTTTATAGATTTGTAGCGTAAAACAAATGATAGAAAAATAGTGGAGGAACCAAAAAAATTTTGTTTTCGAAGTGTTGGGGGACTGGGGGATGGGAGTGCAAAGCAAAGTATTTTGATTACATGGCCGCTGCTTTGGGAGACTCAGGGGGTTTAGCTCAGAAGAGACATCATGTTTGGGCGTGTAATTTGTATATGTTCTCCACAGAGGTGGTACTCATGGAAGTGAACGAGTGGACTTTAGAAAAATACCTAAATTTGAGGAGTGAAGAGAGAAGTCAGCGAAGGGGAGAGCATTTCAGAATGGGGAGAGTTGGCTGTGTTTCATGCTATGGATTAGGAAAAAGACTTTGAAAAGGCCATGAAATTTGACCCTCATAATATTGATTACCTTTTAGGAGATTGATAATGGAGAAGTTTGGACATATTTTTGGAAGAAGGGAGGAAACACAGAGTAGATAGTATGAGTGGAATAATTAACTTTTAAAAGGAATTAGAAATATATCTCTTTCTGAGGTAGGAGTCAAGAAAGAGCCAATAAAGATACTTTACTTTTTGATGTTACAATTCATGTCTTCTCACATTTGTATCTCCAGCATTGCTGCAGTGCCTAGCACATACTAGAAGCTTAGTAAATGTTCGTTAAATAAATGAGATGAATGAAAAAGAAAACTTTGTGATAGAAGCTCCAGACGTTTATGGAATTATTGTTGGAAAGTCTTCTCTTTTTTTCATCCTTATATGTCACCTCCATTTGTATTTATTAATAACAAAAACAAAAATCCATAGCACTTGATGCTATAAAACAGAATATTTATTATTTATTTGATTTTCTAAATTTGTTTTTAAGAAGTAGTCAAAGCCGGGAAAACACCATGCTTCGGGCTAAAATGGCACAATTACAAACAGATCTTGATGTTCTGCAAAGGCAGATTTCAACTGAAAGATACGAACGGTAAGAATATATTTTTAGCATTGAACAGCATTTTTATTTATTCCCTATTCTATTCCAAAATGATTTAATATGGCTTACAAATAGCAAACTTTTCTTAGCATTAATATGTAAAATAAATTTCTTTGGTAATTCTTCCTAAAAAGGCAACAAGTGTTGTAGAAGATAATATCCCCACAATAAAGTAGCAAGTATTGTATAAATGTTTGCTGTAGCATTCCTCAGGACAAAATTAAGGCATTATTTCAAAGGATATAGTTAGGGAATCATCAAGCTAGTAAGGATTCTACAAGAGCCCAAAACATTATGGTCCAATAGGAAATTCCAAATACAAATCATCATGAAAGCGATGATGCTGATGATCTTAAGGGCACTTAACAAATATATGCCAGATACTATGTATGTATCTGATTAATCCTATTAACTATCTATTATTGTGCCTATATTATTATTAAAAACTAAGGTCATGCAAATAGTAAATAGCAGAGCCAAGACTAAAATCCATATAGGTTTGTCTAATTTTAAAGCCTGTGCTCTTAATCTTTTCAGTATATTCCCTAAAGCTTAGGAATTTTCATAGTCACTTATATTTCAGTTCATTTGCTTTATTATGTTGAAAATTTTAATCTCCAAGTGTTACAGACAGGAATGAGACCTGCTTTAACAGTTAAAATGCAAGTCTAATTTGTGAATCAATTTGTCAATTTACTTTTCTTCCATTATTCTTTCCTACTGTATTAATACCATAGGCATCAGCATTCCTAAGATTTCATTCTCAAATAGTGGTCAGATTGCTTATTTAGGTCAATATTTTGAGTTCTCTAATCTTATTCTTAACCATTTGCTTCAAAACTTTTAAGTGATGTGCAATTTGGATTATAGATGGAATTTGCTAGGAAATCAATATTTGTGATTTCAAAGAGAAATGAAGCCTGAGGTTGCATCAGTGTCATGAAAGCAGTGTTGTTAATTTCTTGTAATTTAGAAGATCTATTTTCTGAATGTACTAAACTGTATATATGTAATGATTTTCATTTATTAATGACAACTGAAATTCTCTTCAATTCAAGGGTCCTAAACCAAGCTCTCTGTTGCCTAGGGTTATAGACTCCCTTAATTCTTCTCCTTTTTCCTTGCCCCTGGTCCCCAAAGAAACCTTGACCCACATGACCATGTCTTTCCTTCTGTTTACCATGCAACTAGATCTTGCATTTTTAAAGAGGCAATATTGTCTCTGCAGGGAACAATATAGATTCTTGGGGAAGAGGGAATGGCAAAGAAACCTTAGGTACTACAGTGATTTATGGCCCTCGGAAGGGCCACAGTATATTAACAGTGTATCTGTGTATTAAAATCTGATGTATTAAAATTGGACGGAGGGGGAATAATTTGGGGAGGGGCATCTAAAAAAGTTTTTGTAGGGGATTATAATGAAAAAAGTTTGTGAAGCACCTGTCTAGGTAGAAATCCTAGGTACTGAAGAGCTCAAGTCAGAAAGTCTGGGCCAGGGACTGTGAATAGCCCACAGTAGAGGTGGCAGCACAGTCATTATGCTTTGTGGGGCAGACCAAGACATAACAGAAAATAGATTATTTTACTTCTAACATTTGGGCGTTTTGAGACAGGAAGGAAGAGGACTAGATTTATGTGCAAGAAGGGGTGGGAAAGGTAGAGGCAGAGAGGGGAACCAACCAACTTTGAAAATCTATATGCAGAGGGGCTTTGAACAATCTCTTAAAGTACATATTCCTTTAATTGACATCTTTTATCCTCAACTTAAAAATGATATAAAGACATAGGATTTATTTATTTGTTTGTTTATGGCTGCGTTGGGTCTTCGTTGCTGCGTGGGCTTTCTCTAGTTGCCATGGCAAGCAGGGGCTACTCTTCATTGAGGTGTGCAGGCTTCTCATTGCAGTGGCTTCTCTTGTTGTGGAGCACAGGCTGTAGGCACGCGGGCTTCAGTAGTTGTGGCACGTGGGCTCAGTAGTTGTAGCTCACGGGCTCTAGAATGCCGACCCAGTAGTTGTGGCACACGGGCTTAGTTGCTCCACGGCATGTGGGATCGTCCTGGACCAGGGCTCAAACCTGTGTCCCCTGCATTGGCAGGCGGATTCTTAACCACTGTGCCACCCGGGAAGTCCCTTCAAAGGATTTAAATTTAGTAGAAATACTAACTAATCAATTGAGTAGAAATTACTTAACTAATAACAATAACAGGACCTTTCATTTGTTTACCACTTTTTGGTATAATCTCTTATTTTGTCTTTGTTGACAGAGAACGAGCAATCCAAGAGATGCGTCGGCACGATCTTCGCACACCACCCCTTAGTTCTACTCTGAAGTCTCCTTTACATTCTCCTGAACATATAAACTGATTATCAGAAAGGTATGTATGTAACACGAAGTACAAGCAAAACTTATCTCTGGTTATAAAAACTACAAGAGTTGTTTTCTGTGTGGGGGGAGAGGAGATTGCCTATAAAGGTGGTAGGGAACTTTCAGAGGTAATGGAATGTGCTGTATCATGGTGGTGATGGTTACATGGCTGTATACAATTGTAAAAATTCGTTGAACTGAACGTTTACAGTCCATGTATTTTATTGTACATAAATTATACATTAATTAAAAAAGAAGACATCTGGGGACTTCCCTGGTGGTCCAGTGGTAAAAAGAATCTGCCTTCCAATGCAGGGGACGTGGGTTTGATCCCTGATCGGGGAACTAAGATCCCACATGCCGTGGGGCAACTAAGCCGATGCACCACAACTACTGAGCTTGCGCGCCTCAGTGAGAGCCTGGGTGCCACAAACTACAGAGCCCACGTGCTCTGGAGCCCGCACACCACAACTAGAGAAAGGAAACTCACGCACCACAACTAGAGAGAAGCCCACGCGCCGCTACAACTAGAGAGAAAACCTGCACGCCACAACTAGAGGGAAGCCCATGCGCCACTACAACTAGAGAGAGAAAACCCACGCACCACAACTAGAGAGAAGCCCATGCACTGCAAGGAAGAGCCTGCACGCCGCAACGAAAGATCCCGCATGCCTCAATGAAGATCCCACACGCCGCAACTAAGACCCGATGCCGATTTAAAAAAAGAGAGAGAGAAGACATCCACAACAAAAATTAAATGACAGTATATCACAGGGTAATACTTGATGAAGTGTCAAACTCAAGGTACAAATAACAGATAGTGAAAGTGTGGACAAAGACATAGAAAATATTATTTAATATTGAAAGCTAGATATTTTAAGATAAATTATTATATACATACAGAAAAGTGCTATATCATAGGATATACAGCTCAATGAATTTTTACAAACTGAACACACCTATGCAACCTGCACCCGGATCAAGAAACAAAACATGACCTCTCTTGGTTGTCCTTCTGGTCATAAGCCTTACTCTAAAAGTTAACGGTCTCGGTTATTAAAAGCATAGATTTCTTTTGTCTGTTTCTGGACATTTTATAAGTGAAATCATATATTTCTGGCTTTTTTTCTCAGTAGTACCTCTGTGACATTCATCCATACTGCTGTGTACTTGTAGTTGGTTCAGTCTTGTTGCTGTTTAATATTCCATTATGTGAACATACCACAGTCCATTTACTCATTCTGTTTTTGATGGGCATGTGATAATTTCCAGTTTGGGCTATTACAGATAGAATTATGATGAACATTCTAGTACCTTATGTTGGCGAACAGATGTGTGCATTTCTTTTGGGTATACACTTAGGAGTGAGATTGTCAGGTCATTGGACGTGCATGTGTTCGAGCTTGAGTAGTTATGGTAAGGCAGTTTTCCAGAGTAATTGTAAAGAGCTAGGACACATTTGGCTGAGGAAGGGTCAAAGTGATGTGCTCATTCATTGGAGATGGGAGTGAATGGGAAAGAAGCATGTCAGACCCAGGGTTTGAAAAGTAGATGACTGAAAAATGCAGGCTTATTGACAGAAATAGTAAAGTCAGTCCTTTTAAAAATTATTCATTTTTTGGCTTCTCCCAATAGAATTTTATAGGAGATAATTAAGCATTTCCTTGGTGACTTCAGAATCCTCATAAGAGTATTAGCTATGTTCTATTCTTTAATATACTGATGCCCCAGGGTTTACTGGTATTTGTAGGGCCTATGTTTAAATGATTCCTGATTGCTGTGCTTTTTGCTTTTGTGTTTGTTTATTTGACTAAAACATTTGACTTCCTCTTTCACTTTGAGGACCACTTCCTAGTGCTGGCAGCAGTCACTTTGTCCTCACAACTTCTAAGCTGCTGCATTAATTTGAATGTGATTAGATGGAGGTTCTGCTTCTCATTATAAAGCCTCTTGGCAGTTGTGACACAAGCATTTTTTTCATGCTTGATTTACAGCTGCATTTTAGATCAAGGGTTGGTAAACTAGGCCCCTATAGGCCAAATCCGCACCACTGCCTAATTTTGTAAATTAAGCTTTATTAAGCCACACCGATTTGTTTACATATTGTCTCAGACTGCTTTTTTGCAGTGGCAGAATTAGGTAGTTGTGACAGAGACCCTGTGGCCCACAAATCTGAAATATTTATTTACTAACTGGCCTTTCATGTCACATAGCCCCTGGAAAACTTATCTGTATACTTGTGAGATAATATGAGTGAAAGAGCAAGTAATTCCTTAGTTTATGAAAAGAGGCTTGACTCCCAGGGATCCCCAAACTATACTTTAAGAACCACTGGGGGCTTTCCTGGTGGCACAGTGGTTGAGAGTCTGCCTGCCGATGCAGGGGACATGGGTTCGTGCCCCGGTCCAGGAAGATCCCACATGCCGCGGAACGGCTGGGCCCGTGAACTGTGGCTGCTGAGCCTGTGCATCCAGAGCCTGTGCTCCGCAACGGGAAAGGTCACAACAGTGAGAGGCCCACATACCGCAAAAAAAAAAAAAAAAAAAAAGAACCACTGATCTAGAACATAGTGCTTTCCAGCAATCTCTAAAGCTGTAATGAATTAGAAAACTTTTTAAAATTATGATAAAATATATATAACATGAACTTTGCCTACTTTTTTTAAAAGATTTTTTTTGATGTGCACCATTTTTAAAGTCTTTATTGAATTTGTTACAATATTGCTTCAGTTTTATGTTTTGTTTTGTTTTTTTTCTGGCCAGGAGGGATGTGGGATCTTATTTCCCTGACCTGGGATCGAACCCACACCCCCTGCATTGGAAGGCAAAGTCTTAACCACTGGACAACCAGGGAAGTCCCTCAACTTTGCCTTCTTAACTCTTTTGTAAAGTGTACAACTCAGTGGCATTAAATTCACAATGTTGTACAACCATCACCACTATTTCCAGAATTTTTTATCACCCCGACAGAAACTCTGTATCTATTAAGCAATAACTCTCCAGTCCCCTGTCTTCACTTCCCTGCCCCTGATAACCTCTAATCTACTTTCTATCTCTATAAATTAGCCTACTCTAGATTTTCATATAAGTGAATTTATACAATATTTGTCTTTTTGCATCTAGCTTACTTCATTTAGAATAATGTCTTCAGGGTTCATCTGTGTTGTAGCATGTATCAGAACTTCATTCCTTTTCATCCCTGAATGATATTCCTTTGTGTTTATACCACATTTTGTTCTTTTGCTCATCAGTTGATGGACACCTGGGTTGTTTTCATCTCTTAGCTATTGTGAATAATGCTGCTGTGAACATTGGTGTACAAGTATCTGTTTTAGTCTCTTTTAATATCTTTTGGGAGTACCTAGAGTTGCTGGGTCATAAGGTAATTCTATGTTTAACTTTTTGAATATCTGCCAAACTTTTTCCACATAACTGTACCATTCTCACCAGCAGTGTAAGAGTTCCAGTTTTCCAAGTCCTTATCAACACTTGTTATTTTCCATTTTTTTATTATAGCCATTCTACTAGATGTAGATTAGAAAATGTCTACAACCATTAACAAATTCCCAGTGTATCCTAATGATGTTGTTAATTGGTAGCACATTTCCATTCATATTTTCTAACGTTGTCACCAAAACTAATTTTAAGGGATTTCCCCATAAGTACCCAGAAATGAATATGAAATATTCATATCAAGTCGTATTTACAGTGTCTCTAATAGTTAACATATATAATCCAGTTTTGCTTTTACTGTTTTGATTATTGCATCTAAAAAATGCTCACTGAGAAAACATAAAATACAAAAGTATAAAGAAGATAACCAAAATCACTTCTTTTTATATTTTTTTTATTGGAGTAAAATATACATAAGGTCAAATTTTAACCATTTTTAAGTGTACATTTCTCTGGCAGTTAGTACATTCACACTCTTGTGCAAAAATCATCTCCACCATCAATCTCCAGAACTTTTTCATCTTCCCCAGCTAAAACTCTGTACCCATTAAACACTAACTCCCCATTCTCCCTTTCCCCTAACCTCTTGCAATCACCGTGACAATTTCTGTCTCTATGAATTTGACTATTCTTTGTACCTTAAGTAAGTGGAATCATGCAGCATTTGTGTTTTTGTGACTGACTTATTTCACTTACTATAATGTTTTCAAGTTTTATCCATGAGGGAGGGAGTATGTGTCAGAATTCCCTTCCTTTTTGAGGCTGAATATTATTCCATACTATGTATATAGCACACTTTGTTTATCCATTCATCACTTGGCTTGCTTCCATCTTTTGGCTATTGTGAAAATGCTGCTGTGAACATGGATGTACAAATCAAAATCACTTTCAATCCTACAACCCAGAGAAAATAGCAATTAGCCATTTGGTACACTCCCTTCTTTTTAAAAAGAAAAAAAAAGGTTTATTTATTTATTTTTTTAAAACTTTATTTATTTATTTATTTTGGCCGTGACATGCGACATGCAGAATCTTTGCAGGATCTTAGTTCCCCAACAAGGGGTCAAATCCGTGACCCCTGCATTGGGAGGGGAGCATGGAGTCTTAACCACTGGACCACCAGGGAAGCCCCTACTCCTTTCTTATGTTTAATTTGTAATAAATATACACACAAGCATAGACATACATGTATAATTCTAATAGAAATCATACTCAAAATAGTTTTTATCAGTTTTTTTGTTTTGTTCTGTTCTGTGGGGTTTTCCCCTTAATATAGTTGCATGCATTTATTCTTATCATTAAAATATATCATCAGGGCTTCCCTGGTGGCGCAGTGGTTGAGAGTCTGCCTGCCAATGCGGGGGACGCGGGTTCAAACCCTGGTCTGGGAGGATCCCACGTGCCACGGAGCGGCTGGGCCCGTGAGCTACAAATACTGAGCTCTGCGCGTCTGGAGCCTGTGCTCCGCAGCAAGAGAGGCCGCGACAGTGAGAGGCCCGCGCACCGCGATGAAGAGTGGCCCCCGCTTGCCACAACTAGAGAAAGCCCTCGCACAGAAACGAAGACCCAACACAGCCAAAAATAAATAAATGAATAAATAAATTTAAAAAAAAAAAAAAAATATATCATCAAATGATACCATTTGATATCATTATGATATCAAAAATGATATATCATTTTCAAGAATGCCATTTTAAAATAGTGATTTAACAGTTGATCACATGGCTATTTCATAAATTATTTAATCATTCTCCTCTTATGGAACATATATCAATAGTTTGTTTCCAGCTTTTTTTCCTTATAAACAATGTTTTACATCAGTATTTGACAGCCTGCCTGATAATTTCTTCTTAAGTATGTCTTCCTCGATATAGAAAAAAATAATTACTTTCTCAGTGTTTCCATTGTGTGATTTTTTTATATTTTAATGTCTGTGTTTTTTAATTGGGAGGGTGGTTAGATAGCACATAAGGTCAAAATACTTGGAAAAATATTTGACTATCCCTAGCATGCTATTTTAAGACTCAGACAACATAATTTACAGTACTTGTCTGTAATTTTATGAAACCTATACATCATAGTATCCCTTCTTTTGAGCAATTTTTCTCAATTAACATTCTATGTTACCCCATTCTTTTCACTGTGTATCATTCTTTCAGTACTCTTATACTTTGAAGTGCTTTTGTATAATAGTTTAAAGGGAATATCTTTTTGAAATATAGAACAATACTTCTTGACTATTAACTATAATTTGTGGGCAAAGGTTTTATTAGAGATTATAATTTCAGTTAAAACATTACTGCATTGCAGTTTTTCATGAAAGTACTGAGTAATTTTATCATTTTTTTCTTAATCCACCTTTCCCCTCCCCGCTTTTTCAGAATGATGGCTTTCATGAGTTGGCTATGTGGATTTTTTTAAAGGACAGACAGTAATGAAATATTTGAAGCACTTGTTCCTGAAAATTATGAACATTGACACAAATTCTACCTCTGTCAACTTTTATTTAAATCAGTGAATATTAATGTAAAAATGTGGTTTTAAAAGAGCTATATCCATGTGTATATTTTCATATATATGACAGAACAGAATATGTATGGATAGTGCTAATGTTATATCTGTATTTTTATTATTCCTGACTTAAATTACTTCTCAAAGTGTGTTTATACTGTGAATTAATATGATGTATTATTCACATTATGCTTTAATAATCTGTTTCTTAATGAGCCATGATATATGTATATAAATATTCTCATTTCCATGCCTGTGTTTATAACCCATATCTTTAATACATTCACAAGGGATGATCAACTTTGATGCTGTGCTGTCATGTTTAACTTTTTTCTTCTAAATGTAAAATTAATTATGCACCAATATGCTATCTATCATTGAGGGGACTATATTCAGGTCTATTCTTATAATAGCAAAGGTCTTGATAAAATAATGGTTGCCATATATAATTTGTTATTGCCAACTAGAAGAACTGTGATAGAAAAGATACATTCGTATATTATATACAATATACTATTTTGGCTACCACATGGACTCTTCACATAATATAAACGCTATCAAAATTAAACTAAAAGCTGTATTTAGAATTTTGTAAAACGATAGAACAGAAATTTGGGATATTTTTCAGTAAATAAAATTTCTCACTGTACGAATCTAAAATTTTGAATGCAAAAGTATCAATATATAGGGTAAATACAGTAAAACATTTTGTTAAAATTCCATTATACATTCAATAATATCCAGTTTTTTGCTTCTAAACCTGTGTGTTGTAATTTATCAGTCTTCCAGAATAGTATGTAAACACTGACCTGTTGTGGCATATTAGATAGAAAACAGCTTTTTACAGTGAATTTTCAAAGTTGTAACTTTAAAGGATTTAGATATATACAGATATTAATAAAAGAACAAAAGTACAAAATAGATTGTCATACAAAAACTAATCGTGTTTAAACCATACATTTGAAGAAAATCCT
Source organism: Phocoena sinus (assembly GCF_008692025.1). NCBI lineage: Eukaryota > Metazoa > Chordata > Mammalia > Artiodactyla > Phocoenidae > Phocoena > Phocoena sinus. The sequence goes on from NC_045767.1 coordinate 76,617,711, forward strand.
GTTCTTAATAAATTTCATTATGATCGAAAAAGAACTTAAAAACTAGCATTGGAAAATGGAAGACCAATTATTTATGATACATTTTATTTCCTCCTGTGGTTTAATAAAGTGCAGTTTGTGTGTGAGTGTTTGTGTGTACCTGGGGGTGGGCAGCGCTCTTTTTCTAAAATGAATATTCCTTATATGTTCTCATTATGCCCTTTGCAGTAATTATGTATTTGGTGTGATGTGGCTTACTTTTTCACCATCTATGTAATTTTATGTATTCTGTCTCCTGTGTGTGAATTCATGTGTTACAGCAAAATACAATAGAAATGGGACTATTTACAATGTCATATGGAAAATCTTTTAATAAATATATGTAAATAAAATTTAAAAATTTGTCCCCACCTTTTCCCCAAAACAACAGCAAAGCATATTTTGTTCAATATTTTATTTTTAATGTTTCTATAATTAAAAAATGTATAGTTTGCCATAATTGTTATTTTCATAACCATGATACAATTTTTTAAAGTAGTTTTATCTTGAAATACTGAATGTTCTGACCTTTTATAGATATTTTTAATTTGTTTTAAATAATTTTAAATTATGGAGCTTGACATAGATTTTCCAATAAACTTTCCAGTCCATTTATTTTCTCTTTCTTACAAATAATTTTGTATAATGGTAGCAATATTCTTAATTCTAAAGTTAAGTATAATTTATTCAAATCAAATTTTATCATGGTGGGATATGGAGAAGTCTCTGAACTCACATTCCAGGCACTTTCTTTTTTTAACATCTTTATTGAAGTATAATTGCATTACAATGTTGTGGTAGTTTCTGCTGAATAACAAAGTGAATCAGCTGAACGTGTACATATATCCCCATATCCCCTCCCTCTGCGTCTCCCTCCCACCCTCCCTATCCCACCCCTCTGGGTGGTCACAAACCATGGAGCTGATCTCCCGGTGCTATGCGGCTGCTTCCCACTAGCTATCTGTTTTACATTTGGTAGTGTATATATGTCAGTGCCACTCTTTCACTTCATCCCGGCTTACCCTTCCCCCCTCCCCGTGTCCTCAAGTCCATTCTCTACATCTGCGTCTCTATTCCTGTCCTGCCCCTAGGTTCATCAGAACCATTTCTGTTTTTCAGATTCCATATATATGTGTTAGCATAACGGTATTTATTTTTCTCTTTCTGACTTACTTCACTCTGTATGACAGACTCTAGATCCATCCACCTCACTACAAATAACTCAATTTCGTTTCTTTTTATGGCTGGGTAATATTCTACTGTATATATGTGCCACGTCTTCTTTATCCATTCGTCTGTCAGTGGACATTTAGGTTGCTTCCATGTCCTGGCTATTGTAAATAGAGCTGCAGTGAACATATTGGTACGTGATTCCTTTTGAATTATAGTTTTCTCAGGGTATATGCTGAGTAGTGGGATTGTTGGGTCGTATGGTAGTTCTATTTTTAGTTTTTTAAGGAACCTCCATACTGTTCTCCATAGTGGCTGTATCAATTTTCATTCCCACCAACAGTGCAAGAGGGTTCCCTTTTCTCCACACCCTCTCCAGCATTTATTGTTTGTAGATTTTTTGATGATGGCCAACTGGCACAAAAACAGAAATACAGATCAATGGAACAAGATAGGAAGCCCCAGAGATTAAACCCACACACATATGGTCACCTTATCTTTGATAAAGGAGGCAAGAATATACAATGGAGAAAAGACAGCCTCTTCAATAAGTGGTGCTGGGAAAACTGGACAGCTACATGTAAAAGAATGAAATTAGAACACTCCCTAACACCATACACAAAAATAAACTCAAAATGGATTAAAGACCCAAATGAAGGCCAGACACTAGAAAACTCTTAGAGGAAATCATAGGCAGAACACTCTATGAGATAAATCACAGCAAGATCCTGTTTGACCCACCTCCTAGAGAAATGGAAATAAAAACAAAAATAAACAAATGGGACCTAATGAAACTTCAAAGCTTTTGCACAGCAAAGGAAACCATAAACAAGATGAAATGACAACCCTCAGAATGGGAGAAAATATTTGCAAACGAAGCAACTGACAAAGGATTAATCTCCAAAATTTACAAGCAGTTTGTGCAGGTCAATATCAGGAAAACAAATAACCCAATCCAAAAATGGGCAAAAGACCTAAATAGACATTTCTCCAAAGAAGATAATACAGATTGCCAACAAACACATAAAAGGTTGCTCAACATCACTAATCGTTAGAGAAATGCAAGTGAGGACTACAATGTGGTATCACCTCACACCAGTCAGAATGGCCATCATCAAAAAATACCTCCCATTTTTAATCTCCCATTTTAAAACCCTCTCGAACCATACCATTCCATTTTTCATACTCTTTGTAGCAAAAGTTCCTTGAAAGGAGTTATCCATACTCACTTCATGCCACCTTTCCTTCTTGAACTATTCTAATCACCTAATCACAATTTATTCCCATTACTCCAGTCAAACCATTCTTATCAAGGCACCAACAACCCCCATGTGTTCTTTATTTCCACTATTACCTTTTTCATACCTAATATTTCCACTTAGTGCTTTTTCGTTATGTTTGATACTGCTCCTATTTTTCTTTGAGGAAGGATTAGGTACAGATATAGCTTTAAAGTAGTGCATTTGAAGATAAGATTGAGGACTTCTTCCAGAGGGCATCAGAAAAAGAGATCGAAAATGTAAAAGAAAGGATGAGCATCATAGGGGATATGTGTAGGAGTGCCAACATCCAGGTAATAATGAGCCTTAGAAATGAGAAATATTAGAAAGGAGTGTAGAAAATAGTTTAAGAAATAATGGAGATAAATGTCCCCAAATTAAGCATACTTTAATAAAGTCTGAGGTCTTTATTAAAAGGGCTCAGAGAAAGCCAAGTAGGAGAGAAGGAAAAACCCACATTTAGACACAATATTGAAGACAGGAGAGAAATTATAAAAGCTTCAGAGAGAATACAGGTCACCTAAAAAGGAACAAGGGTCAGATTTACATCTGTTGTGGACTGAATGTGTCTCCCAAAATTGCTATGTGGAAACCCTATTTTCTAATGTGATGATATTAGGAGGTGGGGCCTTTGGGAGGTAATTAGGTCATGAGGGTGGAGCCCTCATGAATGGGATTAGTACCCTTGTAAAAGGAATCCCAGAAAGCTCTTGTACTCTCTGCTGTATGAGGGTACAATAATAAGTCAGCAGTCTATAACCCAGAAAAGGGCTCTCACCAGAACCTGACCATGCTGGCACCCTTATCTCTGACTTCTAGCCTCCAAAACCATGAGAAATAAATTTTTATTGTTTACCAATCTATGGTAAATTATTATAGCAATTCCAACAGAGCTGAGACAACATCAACCTTCTCGATAATTACACTGGAAACGAGCAACATAGTATTTTTAGAACATTGAAAGAAATGAATTTTGAACCTATTTTATAACTATGCTGTCATTCAAATCTGAAGGTGTAATAAAAATGTTCTTAGGCATACAAAGTCTCAATGTTTGTCAAGTGAAGATCAACATTGAAAAAACTTGAAGGAAGTAATCAGAGAAGTAGGTATAGAAGATGCTGCAAGAGATGTGATAATTAAAGATAATCAAATAGCTTGGTAAAGCATATTAAGAAGAGGAGGGACCAAAAAAAGAAACAAAATATATCTATAAAAATTAAGACCAAAAATTTTAGAATCTGGGTAATACCAACATGCTAGATAGTGGGGAGGAGGACAGAAAGAGAAGAAAGGCACATGAGGTAAAATACCTGTCAGGAGAACATACAAATCTCGATATTTCAGAAATCAACAAGGAGGGGTAACACAAACAGGTATCTTAAGAGCAACTATCAAAATGATATAACAGGGGCTTCCCTGGTGGCGCAGTGGTTGAGAGTCTGCCTGCCGATGCAGGGGACATGGGTTCGTGCCCCGGTCTGGGGAGATCCCACATGCTGCGAAGCGGCTGGGCCCATGAGCCGTGGCCGCTAAGCCTGCGCGTCCGGAGCCTGTGCTCCGCAATGGGAGAGGCCACAACAGTGAGAGGCCCGCGTAACGCAAAAAAAAAAAAAAAAAAAAATGATATAACAGTAAACACATAGAACTTTATTCTTACCAGGCTCTTTCTCAAGAGTTTTACATATATTAATTAATTCCCACAACAACCATATTCTCCTTTATTCTCATTTTACAGATGAGAGCACAGGCAAGACTTGCCCATGACCACTTAACTAATAATGATGAAGTCATTTTGGGATGCTTTCAAAAGTGATTTAATATTTAAACCAGCAGAAGAACACTTGACCTCTGCAGTGGAAAGCAGGAAAAGAGAAAAAAAATCAAAACAAAAAAACGAAATTGAAGTACAGTAGATGGAAAATATGAAACAAAATGGCAGAAATAAATCCTTATGCAGGAGTAACCACAATAAATTGTAAATTGATGGATAAAATCCATCAATAAAAAGAAAGAATCAGGGGCTTCCCTGGTGATGCAGTGGTTAAGAATCCACCTGCCAGTGCAGGGGACACGGGTTCGATCCCTGGTCCGGGAAGATGCCACATGGTGCGGAGCAACTAAGCCCGTGAGCCACAACTACTGAGCCTGTGCTCTAGAGCCAGTGAGCCACAACTACTGAGCCCATGCACCACAACTACTGAAGGCTGCGTGCCTAGAACCTGTGCTCCACAGCAAGAGAAGCCCCCACAATGAGAAGCCGATGCACTGCAACGAAGAGCAGCCCCCACTTGCAGCAACTAGAGAAAGCCCACGCATGGCAACAAAGACCCAACGCAGCCAAAAATAAATAAATAAATTGATTTTTTAAAAAAGAATCAGATTTAAAACACAGGGGACTTCCCTGGTGGCGCGGTGGTTAAGAATCCGCCTGCCAATGCAGAAGAGATGGGTTCGAGCCCTCGTCCAAGAAGATCCCACATGCCGTGTAGCAACTAAGCCTGTTTGCCACAACTACTGAGCCTGCACTCTAGAGCCTGCGAGCCACAACTACTGAGCCTGTATGCCACAACTACTGAAGCCCGTGTGCCTAGAGCCTGTGCTCCGCAACAAGAGAAGCCACTGCAATGAGAAGCCTGCGCACCGCAACGAATAGTAGCTCCCACTCACCGCAACTAGAGAAAGCCCATGCGCAGCAATGAAGACCTAACACAGCCAAAAATAAATATTAAAAAATAAATAAATTTATTAAAACAAAAGACAGTATGTGAGTTACAAGAGAGATATGCTTTTTAAAATTTGAAAATAGAAGGAAAGAAAAAGATTCACCAGGCAAATGGGAACCAAAAGAAAGCTGGAGTACTAACCTTATTATCTAAAAAGATAGAATCTTAGGGTGGAAAAAAAGTGTGATATAGTGGTGAGCAACAAGAAGAATAACAAGTACAGTAGAACAAGAAGATATAGCCAACATAAACATATGGCTATATATGTACATACATGTATAAAACTCCACACCCTATAAACTGAGAATACACGTTTTTCAAGCATATCTCTTACATTTGAAAAAATAGACCATATAGTAGCCCTTAAAGGAAGCCTCAGATTCAAAAGAATTATATAAATCATTTCTCTGACCATAATGCATAAAATTAGAAAATAATTTTTCAAAAGGATAGAAAAAACTTCAATATGTCTGGAAACTAAAAATGTCTTTCTAAATTACCCTTTGTTAAAGATGAAAATCATAAAGAAAGTAAAATAATTTAGACTGATAAGTAATAAACCATTAAAATCAAAATTGTGGGACACAGCTAAAGATGAGTAATTAGAGGAAAACCTGTAATTTTAAATATGTTAATCAGGAAATAAAACTGTTCACAAATGAGCAAGCATTTAAATCAAGAGATTGGAAAAAAGTAACAGTAACCCCTGCTCCTCCTCCGCCAAAAATAACAGAAATAATAAAGGACAAAAAACAATGAGTTGGAGAACAATAATATCAACCGCAAAAATTGAGATTTACAAAATTAAGAGCTGGATCTATAAAAGGACTGATTAATGAACTTTACTTGAAATAAGACAAATATATAGTCGAAACACAGAAGGGGGAAATAACTACAAATATTTTAGGTATTAAGAAAATAAAAGTATGAAGAGTGAAGATATGCTAATATATAAAATGGATAAATGCAATGAAAACTAAAAATGCTGAAACTTGGTACAAGAAATAAAAGAGAGCTCAATGAGAACAATATGTACTAAAGAAATTGAGAGACAGTCAAATATAATGGTTGGGATTTTATTTTACCTTAGTTGCAAGCTAATAAGTTAACCTATTACTGTTTCCTAGATGCAGGAATAAAAGAGGAGACTCCTGGATCAGAGACAGAGGCTTTTGTTACTCATGGCACAGCAAGCAGCATAAGCATCATGTTTGCACTGGTCCTCCTTACCTCCTCAGTCCCCACAGGGGCAATGTGGAGGGGCCCAGATGAATACTAAGCATGCAGAGGTTCACGTAGCAGCCTAGAACACTGAACTTAGTTAATCCGTCTCTTTTATAGCAAGCAATTAGTAAGCCTGCTCTTTGTCCCAGAAGGATGCATCACTTCATCCCCCAAGGTTGCTCACTGCAAACACAATGCTGAGAAATGGCCTGGGTGAAGATTAATCAGGGCCTTGCATTCTTTGCATACCCACAACAAGAATGTACAGGGAGGGGCTTCCCTCGTGGTGCAGTGGTTAAGAATCCGCCTGCCAATGCAGGAGACACAGGGTTGAGCCCTGGTCCGGGAAGATCCCACATGCTGCGGAGCAACTAAGCCTGTGAACCACAACTACTGAGCCTGCACTCTAGAGCCCCCGAGCCACAACTACTGAGCCCATGTGCCACAACCACTGAAGTCCGCGCACCTAGAGCCTGTGCTGCCAACAAGAGAAGCCACCACAATGAGAAACCCGCGCACCACAACGAAGAGTAGCCCCCCCCCACCGCTACCAGAGAAAAGCCCGCGTGCAGCAACGAAGACCCAATGCAGCCAAAAATAAATAAATTTTTAAAAAGAAAGAATGTACAGGGATACTCAGGGGTGTATGGCACATTGCCTCTCCCAAGGATATTCTATCCCTTGATCCTATACATTCTTGGCCAAAGTTGAGTATGCCACTCCATTGACCACCTGCTGAAAATGCCCAACAGAGGGTGGGACCAAACCTGTTCAATGTGTCTCATCTAGCATTAATGAAGGCTAATATCAGTACGATCCCAAAAGCAGAAGGAAGAGGCTAACCAGCAGTACTGATCTCAATTGTGCCTTCCAGGATCCCAGATGTAGCCCACTATAGTTACCATGGGGAGCAGAGGGTGTTATTTTAGACATGAAGGATGTGGTCTAAAGTCATTGTTCTCCATTATGACTCATGCAGTTTAGATTGACTGGTTAATCTCTGGTGTCATTGCCAATGGGGCAATAGATGAGCAAAAAAGCAACCCTCATCCACAATGGAGAGAGTCCATGGCCATCTCTCCCCCACATACAAACAGATAGCCCAAAGGTCACAAGTCACTCCAGTTTGGGGTTTGTTGTTAAACTTGATTGGGATCATCATCACACTGGTTCGGTTGAGAAACCTGGGCTATGTCACTGGGTAGTGATAGCCTTGAGAGTTGTACATGGCATAACCCAAAGCTGCTCAGCCGTCAGGAGAAGCATATGAATTTGCATCGATCAGATTTTTAAAAGATTGTGTTGGTGTGTGCGTTTGTACCTGTACAAGGCGGAGTCCATGCCTGGGAGCTCCCATCGATGGCATTAGGCGTAGCAAAATAAATGGTTCAAGAGTGGATGAGTTTTTCTGTTTTCATAGCCTGTGGACAGGGGTGACAGACACAGCAGCAGGTCAGATTGCCAGCCACTGCAGTTTCTTGCTTCAGGCAGACCATATGATTTTTTGCAGGCTGCAGTGTAGGCTTTTTGTAGGGGACAAAGAGAGCATTCATTGCTATTGGTTTGGGCCCCGCTCAAAAAGTGCTGATTTGTGGGTTAGCTGATATAAAGGACCAAATAGAAAGCCCAAGTGGGCACATACTCTCTCCAGTTCCCCAAGAGTCCAACAAGAAGCTAAACCTCAAAGGTTTGGTTGGAGGAAGACGGTAGGTGGAGCAGATATACAGCACTTTTTCCTGGGGTGCCAGAGAAATAGAGGGTTGTGAATCTGCCCATTTAAGTCCGAGAAACTTCACTTGGAAAGCCAGCCTCTGAATTTTGTTAGGGTTTATCAGCCACCCCGCTAGTGTAGGTGTGATAGGGGCCTTGAGATGGAGGCTTCTGACTTGCCAACCAATAGGATGTCATCTATAGGGTGAAAACTTTGAAATCAGAGGGTAAAGACACACCCACTAGTGACAAATGGCAGGGAGTTCATCTCACAAGCATGTCTCTACTTTCTATACTTTCCTGATTGGGATAATCCCCTCTGATACTTACAGGATGGGAGTATAAGCCTATAGCACCTCAATTCCTACTATTTATTCAGATGTACAGGCAACAGCAGCACATTGAATTAGTTCCACCCATATGGTCAAATTAGCTTCTCTTCCCCATTCAGAACCCTGTCCTAATCCCATCAATTAAATTTGAGCATCAATGGACCAGGTAGGACGGTGACTTGGGTGCCTACATCCAAGGAAGCCATAGAAATTTGAGTCCCTCCCCTCCCTGAGGTTCCTAAGTATATTTGTACAGAGTGTGTATGGCCTTCAGTCCTCCTTTGGGACAAACCCAAACATTTGGCTTAGAGTAACAAGACTTTCCTGAGGTCAGAAAAAAGAAGGAGGGAGAGAGCAGCTCCTCCCTTTGGACAAAGAATGTCGCCTGCCATATCAGTAAGCTAAGGATGTTGTGGCCATCAAGCCATCAGTGACTGCACCCTGAGGGCATTTCAGGATGAACCAAAGCAGGATCCTGGCCCTGGATAGCTAAGGTTCATATCAAAGGAATGATTTCAATGAGCCCAGACCCTTGCATCCTCCCATACCTAGAAAAGCACCAAATTCATTAACTTGAGAGGTCTGTTTTTCTTTAATTAACAGTAACATTTTGATGTTCCAACTACCTGGTTTTTGTTGCAAAGAAAACCGGCCCCTCCCTTATGTACCCGGGCCCCTCCCTTACCTCTTTGGAGCAGTCCCTCAGAGCTGAGAGGCTGTCTTCCAGGCTTAAGTCCTCAGTTTGGTCCACCAAATAAAACATAATTCCCAACTTTTAGGTTGTACCTTTTTTTTTTTCAGTTGACATCCCCAATAAGCAAAGCTTTGCACTGACTTCTAATTTCAAGTGGCTGAACCAAAGTTCTATGTCCTTATTGCTGACACCATTTATTTCAGCAGCTACAGTGTATTGCCTTTTGACTGGGGCTGTAGGGCTTGCTGCCCATTGTCACGATGACATCTCTTTCCTGTGCCACCTGAGCAGAACACCATTCCAACAGCTTGTTTCAATCCCACCTCTCATTGCTCAGCTTCTAAATATTCACTAACAGGTAGGACAGTCCGGGACCCCTATTTCCGCGCCTTCACTCAACACTTGGGTGAGAGCGTTCACTACAATCATTTCCTGCGCAATCTTCTCCTGTCCCCTAACTTCATCCTTTCTCTTCAGAGAGCCATGTCTGTCAGCACCCATCTTTTTGTGGCCCAAACTGGAGAACCGTGAGTGGTCTGAGACTTGGTTCTGCTCACAGCCTGGTATGTAGCCTGCCACATGTTCATGAGCACCAGCAGAGGACGAGAGACTCCTGGGTCAGGGAGGAAGCTCTTTATCACTGCACAGCAGGCAGTGTGAGTTTTATACCAGTTCCTCCTGTCCCCATATCCCACAGGGGGCATTCAGGCAGACCTAGATGGATGCTGCACATGCAGTGGGTTTATATCCCAACTGAGGAATTGGAATTTAGGAAACCTCAGTCTCAAATAAGGGGCTTCAAGCAAACCTGCACAACCTTTGCCCTGGAAGGAGATGTGATCTTTCTTATATTGGATGGAAAACAAAGCTGCCTTGTTCTCTGGGGTGACATTGTCTCTACCTCCCAAAGCTTTACAAGCATCCTTGAAAAGATTGTTCAGAACAAAAACTGTCCCTACCTCAGTGAAAAAAAACATGCAGAAATGAGAGCTCTGTGCAGAGTTGTCTCCAACATCTGTAATGTTATCTTTTTTTTTAATTCTGCTAAGATGTACATGAAATGTTCCATTTTAACAATTTTTAAGTGTACGGTTCAGTGGCATTAAATACATTCACAATGTTGTAGTACTATCACCACTGTTCATTTCCAGAGCTGTAATATTATTTTTAGTGCACCGCTGGTTTTGCATTTAATTTGATTTTTTTATCTGTCTTCATAGGTGGGACTGGCCCATAGTCATCTTTTGTGTGAAAGCAGTGTTGTCTAGCTTTGATGTCATAGTCATCCTTGCTTACCAGCACATTATTGACGAGGGGATTTTTGCAGAATCTAATGCCTGTGTCCGGTGATGTGTTATGTAAGTGAATATTAAAACACCTGCATTTGAGTAAATATCAACAACATTTTTTGCACTTCATGTATTTATTTGAAACTTCGTACATGTCATACTAAGGCATTTTAATATTTTGTTAGAGTGTGATAGGCATTATAACAGGCACCTTCGTGCAGGGGAACAGAACATCTATTACAACTATACCGTGTTTCACTGCCCTTTCCCTGGAAGAGCAGACTACACTTTCTGGCGGCACTTTTTTTCTTAGTCCTGTGGGTATTATTTCCTCTAGAATATATTCTTTTATTTTACCTGATAATCGGGAAGGTGAATCTTTGCAGGGGGCTCTTTTAGAAACTCCACAAGAAGGACCAGGTGTTGGACTACCATTACATTTACAAGAATGGTCAGTTACCCATTCTCTAGCTAGTGCTAATAAAAATTGCTTGTAAGTCATTTTATTCTGTGCATTAAGGCTACAATAAATTTTAAACGCATTGAATAAACTGCAATTACTCAAATAGAAACCTACTTTCTTATACCATTTTCGAGTTTTCCAGAGGATATTGAAGTTTGCCAGATATTGATAGGATCAATCAACTCCTTCCATATATTTATTATACTCTAATATACAAGTGGGCTTAGTTATCTGATGGCCAGTCCTCCTGTCTTCCTTTCCTGGAGATGCTATGGAGGTGTCATGAATAGTTGTCACCATGTGGACTAGCCTCTTGTCTTTCCACATGAGAAGAATCACTTCTCCCTTCCGTAAGAATGTCATTTCTCCCCTCTGTAGATTTTTAGATTTCTCCTTTAATTGGTTTGGTAGACCACTATTCTCTCTTATAATCCCACAAACTCTGGTTTTATTTTTCAACAATATTTCAGATGTGGACACACTGTTGTAATAATTGTTTTGGTAACTATGGTGCCATGAACCAAGATAAGGTTGTAGGACTGATAATATTGTTTCTTGCAGTTTCTTTCCTTCACCCGTGTAAATCTCAAGCTTGCATATATATCCAGTTCCACTTTCGCTAACCATCCTGGCCAAAGCTCCATATTTTGTAAGTTTTCCAGGATTATAGGATTTTAAAAAATATATTTATTTATTTGGCTGCACCGGGTCTTAGTTGCAGCATGCAGGATCTTTGTTGGCGCGTGTGGAATCTAGTTCCCTGATCAGGGATTGAATCCGGGCCCTTTGCGCTGTAGCGTGGAGTCCACTGGACCACCACGGAAGTCCTCGAGATTATAGGTTTCGAAACTGAGTTGTCCTCTCCACTTTATCATTGCCTCATCAAGTGATAGCTCTTGTTTGGGTATATAGATCAATTGAAATTTTGGTAGAAAAAATAATCCAAAAGAGGTTTAACTTTTGAAATTCTGTCCACAGGAAGTGGAGTTTCCGAGTTATTGTTAAAGTGAAGAAATTATTTGAAACTTCTTCTCGTCATAATCTTTGGAAAGATAAGTGTTTCAAGTAAGGGATCAGTTGACCAATATTTTTCCAGTTTGACTTTCTTATTTTTTCCATCAAAATTATTAATCCAAGAAACTTCTTCATGTCACTGTTGGCTACATCAGTCCATTTTAAAGCCTTATCATACTTTTTATATGATTCTTCATTCTGTTGGCGATACAAGTTTGTTTGAGAAGCAACCAACTCAAAAAAGTCATTACCAGGACTTCCTTGGTGGCGCAGTGGTTAAGAATCCACCTGCCAATGCAGGGGACATGGATTTGAGCCCTGGTCCGGGAAGATCACACATGAAGTGGAGCAACTAAGCCCGTGCTCCACAACTACTGAGCCTGCGCTCTACAGCCCTCAAGCGACAACAACTGAGCCCATGAGCCGTAACTACTGAGGCCCAGGCGCCTAGAGCCCGTGCTCTGCAACAAGAGAAGCCACCGCAACGAGAAGCCCGTGCACCACAACTAACAGTAGCCCCCGCTCACTGCAACTAGAGAAACCCTGCGTGCAGCAGTGAAGACCCAATGAAGCCATAAAAAGAAGTCATTACCCAAAATTAATTCTGTTATTTCACTAACACTTTGCGAGTTATTACATTCAGTAGTTACACCTGACACACCTGTAAAGTCTTCTACTTTTCGTGAAATGGTCAATCCATTCTTCTGTAGAAGCAAAGGAGCATTCTCCAGCACCATGAGTTTCATTTTCACTTTCTGTATCAGAATTAATCACTAACGTTTTTTGTCTTTCTGTTGGTCTAATATTCACATCGTCTGAAGAACTATCATCTTCTGAGACATTAGTATATATGTCACTTGGACAATCAGAGAAAGTATCTGCATAAAATTCACTGAAAAATTCTTCACTCAAAATTTCATGGTGTCATTTTTGAAAATTTTATGGTAATAAACTTGCATTTATAATACACACAAGGTTGGAACAAAAACCTAACAGAGCAAAATATGAATGATAACGACAATCATAAGTTGTATAATGAACTCTTGATCAATTTTAAGCTCTAACAGCTTCACAAGGTGATGTTAATTAATCACTCTCTAAAATACGTATTGATACGTCTCCGGTCAATAACGTTCGGGTAACAAAAGACGTATTAATACGTCTCTGGCCAATAATGTCCTGGAATGGGTAGTGAAATTTCTCTTTTCCCATGCCCTGGAACCCTTTGCCTTACATGGGAATTGTTGACTCCTTGAACGTTTGCTAGAGCTGACTCATGAAATTACCTGGGTAGGTGTCTTTTTTAGAAGAAAACATTTGACCACCTTTTTGATTTCTCCTATAATATTCATCTATTCTGATTTTCTTCCCCTTCTCAAGTCACTTTTGGAAATTCAGTTTTTCTGGAAAATCTATTTCATCTAGATTTTAAAAAATCCATACCTTAATTGTTTCTCTTGTGAAACGCTTATTTTTTGTGTCTCTTCTCTGACTGACCTTTTCCTAAGAATCAACATTTTGTTTTGCTGATCAAGTCTACTGTTTGTTTTTATTTCGTTACTTCTGCTTTCATTTCCTCTTTTCTGCTTTCTTTGCCTTTATGTGTTTTCATTCTTGAGTTATATACTTAGTTTACTTTTAATCTTTCTTAAATTTCCTCTAAGAACCTTGGGCTGTACCCCCAAAGGTATTTTGTCATTGCTTTCTAAATAGATTCCTTTTTCAGTTCTGGATTATTCATTAACTGGGGTCACTATATAATTCACCATCCAAACTGGGATACTTTCATGAGTGAAATATGCATATTATGTCCAGACAATAAGTGTAAGCTGGGACTGTTTAGGGTGAACCAGAAAGGTTCTGGTGAACCACCCTATTTTTAACATGAGTTATTTAAAAGGAAGTTTAAAATTTTCACATAGGACATAGGATCTTTTTACAACTTTGTAATGTACTAAATTTTAATCACAGAATGTGGTCTGCAAGGATTTTTTTTTTTTAATTTATTGAGCTTTTGGGGGTGTGTGGTGCTAAGACTTGGTAAAGTTTTGTGACTGTGCCACATGGTGCTGTACGGAATGTGCATGTTTTCTGTTGGATACACATTTCTTGACATCTTTTAAATCAAGCTTGTTAATTTTCTGTGTAGTTATCTTTGTTTATGTGATGTGTCAATTTTTAAGAAAAGTTGAAAGCTCTCCCACTATGACAGCAGATTTTTAAACTTTCCTTTTATTTCCGTTTTTGGCTTAAATAATTCAAAATTTCTATTGTTAGATATGTAAATTTTCAAGACTGTTTTTTTGTTGTTGGCTTGTACCTTTTAGCATTTGATACTTTTTACCTTAAAATCTCTTTTATCAAATATTAATATTGCTGCTTATGCTTTCTACTCTTTTTTGAACAGCTTTATTGAGATATACTTTATATATCTCCATAAAATGCACCCATTTAAATTGTATGATTTGATGATTTTTTTAGTACCTTCACAGCGTTGTACAACCATTACCACAACCAATTTTAGAATATTTTCATCATCCTAAAAAGAAACCTCATACCTATTAAGCGTCACTCTACATTCTGCCCACTCCCCCTCCCCGCAGCCATGAATCTCCTACTGTCTCTATAGATTTGCCTGTCTGGACATTTGATATAAATAGAATCATGTGATATATGGTCTTTTGTGCCTAGCTTCTTCCATTTAGCATAACGTTTTCAAGGTTCATCCGTGTGATAGCATGTATCAGTATTTCATTCCTTTTTTATTGCCAAATATTCCACTGTATGGATAATACCACCTTTTGTTTAATCCATTCATGAGTCGATGGACATTTTGATTATTTCCACTTTTGGCCATTATAAGTAATGCTACCATAAACATTCATGTACATCGTTTGTGCCACATATCTTTCATTTCTCTTAGGTGTGTGCCTAGGAGTGGAATTTCTGGGTCATATGGTAGGTAACTCCATATTTAACATATTTCGGAACTGCCAACTATTTCCCAAAGTGGCTGCATCATTTTACATTACTACCAGCAATGTGTGAGGGTTGAATGTTTCTACATCCTCACCCACAATTGTTATTATCTATCTTTTAAATTATTGCTATCCTAGTGGGTGTAAAGTGGTATTTCATTGTGGCTTTGATTTGCATTTCCCTGTTGGTTAATGGTGTTGAGCATCTTTTCATTTGCTTATTGGCCGTTCGTATATCTTTACGAGAGAAATGTCTGTTGAGATCCTTTGCCCATTTAAAAATTCGGATATTTCTCTTTTAAACTATTGAGTTGTACAAGTTCTTTATATATTTTGCCTACAAGTCCCTTATCAGATACATATATGATTTGCAAATACAGGTATCCCCGGATTTTCAAAAGTTTGCTTTATGCCGCTTCGTTGTATTAGTACCTGTTTTTGCTAACTGAAAGAAATCCAAAGAGGATTTTCTCTTTTACAGAAAAAGTCAAAAAGCAAAAATAGTGGTCAGTGTTCTACAGCAAGCTGTTATAGAAAAGATGTGCATCCCAAGCAGTGAGAGTGGCACTGCCAAGCTCTTTCCCCAGAAACTACACTTAGCATCTCAGCATCAAGCTGCCATAGTTTGAACTGTGTCTGTATGTATCTGTGCCTTATTTTTTTTAAATTGTGTTATTATTTTTTAATTGAAGTATAGTTGATTTACAATGTTGTGTTGATTACTGCTGTACAGCAAAGTGATTCAGTTATACATATATATACATTCTTTTTTTATATTCTTTTCCATTATGTTTTGTCATAGGATATTGAATATAATTCTCTGTGCTATACGGGAGGACCTTATTGTTTAAGTGCTTTACCCTGATTTATTTTGTGCATCTGTTAGCAAGCTGTGTCCTAAGGTAATTGCTTCTTTGCTTTACACCACTTTGGATTATGAAAGTCTTCATAAGAATGCTCTGCTTTCAGATAGCAGGGGAAACCTATATATTTTCCCACCCTGTGGGTCATATTTTCACTCTTTTTTTTAAATTTATTTTTGGCCGCATCGGGTCTTCATTGCTGTGCACTGGCTTTTCTCTAGTTGCGGTGAGCCAGGGCCACTCCTCGTTGCGGAGCACAGGCTCCAGGCGCGCGGGCCTCAGCAGTTGCAGCACACAGGCTCAGTAGCTGTGGCGCACGGGCCCAGCTGCTCTGCAGCATGTGGGATCCTCCTGGGCCAGGGCTCGAACCTGCGTCCCCTGCATTGGCAGGTGGACTCCCAACCACTGCACCACCAGGGAAGTCCCACTCTCTTGATGATATTATTTGCAGCACAAAAGCTTTGAATTTTGATGTAGTCTTGTTTTATTTATTTTTTCTTTAGTTGCTTGTGCTTTTGGTGTTGTAGCTAAGAAACCATTGTCTAAGCCAAGGATGTGAAGATTTACTCCTATGTTTTGTTTGAAGAGTTTTACAGTTTTAGCTTTTACTTTTAGGTCTATGATCTATTTTCAATTTATTTTTGTATATGGTGTGAGATGGTGTTTCATTCTTTTGCATATTAATATCCAGTTGTCTCCATGTGCTTTCTTTTTGTTAGTGTTTGCCTAGTATACTTTGCTGTTACTTTATTTTTAGACACCATTATAACTTTGTAATTTATTTTTTAAAATTTATTTTATTGAAATATATTTGATTTACAATGTTTTAATTTCTACTGTATGGCAAAGTGATTCAGTTATACATGTATATACATTCTTTTTCATATTCTTTTCCATTATGGCTTATCACAGGAATAACTTTGTAATTTAGATGTAAGATATGTAACATGCAACAATTATCCCCATTTTACAGACCTGAAGAAACGTCTGAAATTAAGTGAATTATCCACAAACCCATGCACAGAACACAAAGCCAGTACTATGGATAGGGTAGGTGTTATTCCAAGTGTCACCCCATCCCAAGAGCCACTGCCTGCCCTTTGAGTCTTTTAAATAAGTCCACCTCACTCACCTTGAACTCTGAATATTCACAACAGCCCATCCCCTGGAGTGGTCAGAAGGGAATTACTAACCTTATCCTTGACTAATAGAAATTTTCAAAATGATGTTATACTTCAATTTTCTCACTTTGGAGGTTAAGGCTGTCGGGAACACAACAAGGTTCTGAAGAAGTTGCAAGGGACAATCACGATACTTCCTACATCACAGTATTTCTACTCCTTTAGCTTTTTCCTATCTTTATTTATTTATTGCCTATATAACTTTTATTTGCACAATTACTTTTTGTCCTATTCAGTTCATTGGTCTCTCCTCCCAGTGAAAGATTTTACTATTGTACTCCTTTCCTGAGCACTAAGAAAATTCCATGTGAATACACAGGGAAAGGGATGTTAAGCAGACATGGTGGAGTATAGTATCCTGAGGTTTTGGAAGTCCATGGTCTAATTCAGGGTTTCTCAGCCTTGGCACTGTTGACATTTTAGGTTAGATAATTCTTGGTTGTGGAGGCAGTTCTGTGCATTGTAGGATGTTTGGCAGCATCTCTGGCCTCTACCCACTAGATGCTCGTAGCAGCACCTACCAACCAGTTGTGACAACCAAAGATGTCTCCAGAAACTGCCAAATGTTTCCTAGAGGAAAAATCACTCACAATTGAGAACTGTTGGTTTAACTGTATAATTTCTTTCTTATATCTTTTAACCTGTATCCTCTAATACAGCAGTTAAATGGTAAATATTTTAAAAATTCTTAATGTTCTGCATCTTTCTTTTGTATTTGTATTATGGTCTCTGAAAATCCATGTCTTACATGTCAAAAGTGGAATAGTGGACTGATACCTGGTTTGATGTGCCACATTGTTATTATAGTCCTGAATGTAATAACTAGGAACCAATGTGTTTGAAAAGTGAGGGAAAAAACAGCACCTGTCAAAAGTGGTGCCTGATAGCTGCTGATTTCTGAGGCCCATGAGACACAAAGTCCATTAGAGCTAGAGAACTCTAACATAGGCATAAATTCTCTAGAACTCTTTCAATATTTTAAGGGTGTATAATTTGGTATTCCTTGCCCTGCAAAATTAAAAGACAGTAGACCTGGGGGCTTCCCTGGTGGCGCAGTGGTTGAGAGTCCGCCTGCCGATGCAGGGGACACGGGTTCGTGCCCCGGTCTGGGAGGATCCCACATGCCGCGGAGCGGCTGGGCCCGTGAGCCATGGCCGCTGAGCCTGCGCGTCCGGAGCCTGTCCTCCGCAACGGGAGAGGCCACAACAGTGAGAGGCCCGCGTAACGCATAAAAAAAAAAAAAAAAAAAAAAAAAAAAAAAGACAGTAGACCTACACTTGATTTATGTAAATTTGAATATTTATAGTGTGTGTATTCATGTCCTTGGCAAGACTATAATATGTCAAGAAAAAGACCCCAGTTATATGTTCTACACAGATTTAATTTTTGGCTTCTGAGAACTTCTAGTGCTACTAGATCAAATCAAAGAGAACTTGCTCAAGCCTTTATAAAACTCTTCATTATGCTTATTTGGAATAAAGCAGACATCATTTAGAATATGCAGGCACTGAACAATGATATCTATATTTACAAAAATACACAACCATATTCTTTTTTTTTTTTTTTTAAACATCTTTATTGGGGTATAATTGCTTTACAATGGTGTGTTAGTTTCTGCTTTATAACAAAGTGAATCAGCTATACATATACATATGTTCCCATATGTCTTCCCTCTTGCGTCTCCCTCCCTCCCACTCTCCCCCACAACCATATTCTGTAGTTAATTGTTTATCTAGAAAAACTCAGTTAGATAAGGCAATATGCACTATTCTCCCACTATCAAAGTTGCTCTTGTAAGTCAGGCACCTGCATTTAAATTAGTAGCCCTGGTTTTGGCATTGGGACATCCAACTCAAGATGGAGCACCTATTAAGTTTACCCCTCATCTTCTGCATTTTTTTGTCACAGAAATTTTTTTTTTGCTTTGTTTTCAACTTCTTGATTAATAATGATACAAAATTGTTTTTAGCACCTTTGCATGCATACTGAAGGAAAAGATCACTAGAAACGGATTTCCAAGTTCCATTGAAATAGTCATAGCAAAACATATGGAGAAAAAACCTTAGTGTTTCCAGTTGGGCCAAAAAAGGAAAAGACAGTTTTCTTAAAATATCAAAGTCAATATTTAATTATGGCTAGGGAGAATAATGCCCAATGTCAGTGTCAGTCTGATCAGACGTACAGCGACTCAGCAAAGCAATTTTGAGCCTTTCTATTTGTGTAGCATCTTTCAACTTGACTTTCAGGAGTCCACTGCCATTTCTCACTGTCTGGGCTCTGCAGGGCGCAACTCCTTCTGGAGTCCAGGTCGTTCCCGTGAGTCTCTGACTCATCCAGGTACCAGGGGCCAGACTTGCATCGCGTGGGGTGGTGACTTACGGTCCCCGGTTCTTGCCCCACGTGAGCCTCCCTGGGAGCTCACCACAGTAACCTCCGACGCCACGGGTTCAGCCGGGTCATCCCTGCGGTGGTAGGGAGGGCACTGACCAATCCCACGCCCTTCCCTGTGCCTGGCTCCGGTTTTTAGGCACCCCCCACCCCCGGTCTCCCGGGAAGGGAGCCGTCCGGCGCCTGTCTTTCCTGGAGGGCGCGAAAGGGAACCCGGGGCTCCCCGCGCCCCGCAGCAGGGCCCGGCGGTCCACGCCCGAAGCCAGGCGGGGCCGCGGCGCGGGTCCGAGCGCCCGAGGCGCGGGCGGAGCATGTGACCACGCCGCGCGGGGCCGGGAGCGCAGTGCCGCGCGCTGGCGGCGGCGGGGAGAGCAATGGAGGCCGCGGCCGCCTGAGAGGCGGGTGCGCTGCCGGTGCTGCTGAGGAGTCTGCTGGTGCTGCGGCAGCGCCGCGGGCTGTGCATCCGCGCCCGCCGCCCGCGCGGGACCGCCCGTCGCCGTCCAGCCCCTCTGCCAGCCCCGGCTCCAGGCGGCGACCTCAGGTGAGCGCCCTCCCGGCCCGCGGCCAGAGCCAGACAATGGGTGCAGCGGGCGGGCTTCTCCCTTCCCCTCGCGACCCGCGGGCCAGGCCCCCGCGGCGCCCCGGGGTCCCCGACCTTGCCTTTGCCCTGGGGGCGTGGGCTCGGCGTGGCCGGCCGTGGACTTTGGGGCGGTGTCCCCGCGCGTTCTGCGCGGACCCTCCCTGAGGCACCCGCTCATGGTGTGCGCCGCTTTGGATCCCACTCGAGGAACCTGCGGACCGGCTGTGCCCCCGGGAACTTGCAGAGAGCGTGGGACCTTCTAATTCCCTCTGTCCTTCCCGCGCCGCAGCAGCCTGTCCCGGGGTCCCCGGCTCGGGTCCCGACTGTGGCGGGGGTCAAAGCGAGACGTCGCCGTCTGGGATCTCGGACGCTGACCCGGCTCAGCCCTCTCCCCGGGCCTGAACTGCATTGCTTTGTTTAACCTCTGCCGAGCCATTTCGCACAAACTCTTGTTGCTCCAATTCTGATGAGCCACCAGTTTGATGGCTGAGGCAAGACAAAGGTTTTCCCTGTTTACAAGGGCTGGAGTCGGGAGACTGCACGCTGCCAGTGGTGTAAAATGTGTTTTCCTTATCTCCTCCCAGAGGTTTTTCTGGTTCTATAACCCTCCTTTCTTGCAGAGCTCTGTAGTGGCGAGATTGGACCTCCTAACCCTACCGAGACGGTGGGTGGGGTATGGCTTTTATTACGGCTTATCAGTAAACAGAAGGGCAGACGGCTACATTTGAGATAGTCTCAGAATAGAGGCATCGTAATCATCTTCTGAATTTTGCATTTTCAGAGAAAATATATATATTTAAAGACACATTGATTCAGTGGATGGGCGGGGTGGCAGGGGGCAGAAAACCTAGTAACTACCACCGTGTGTTGTGAAATTTTAATATGGTTTTAAGAATAATGGCCCGGAAACTGATCTGGTGTAGGTGAGGGAGTGCGTGTGTGTTGGGGGTGGTGGTGATGGAGAGGGAGTGGTTAGAATACAAAGGATAAGGCAATTTTAGTAAAGGCTTCTTAGTATCATGTAGCAAATTTTCAGTTCATCAAGTTGTCATTAAATCATCGTTTCCCTGTAAAAATCACCTGTAGTAGTTGTTGAATTATATATAAAAAGGCTAACAATTATTTGGTGTTGTATGTGACTCAGGAATCTGAAAACAACAATTTTGAGTAATTTTAAAAAGTCAACAAAGGAAAGACACTTCCACTACTCCCTCCTTTATGCTATGAGAAAACTGAATCCTAGTTCCATATATTCAACAGAAAATTAGCTGTAAGAAAAAAAGATTTCAAAGGCAGGTTTTTTAAGAAACATTTTGAAAAATGCATCTTATGTAGGCGATATGGTTGCGTTACTTCAGCTCAGACATGTGAAGGGAGGAAAATCAGGCTACTAGATTGCCCCTTTCCAGAATTAAAAGGTAGCTTCTTCAAATCCGATATTCAGAAATGGGGAAACTTTCACTTTAAAGACTTAGCAGTCATTTAGCACTGAATTTGGAGTCAGGAAGATAATAATACTGACTTGACACACTTAGGCAATTGGCGTGAGAGACAAAAGCTTCCACATAGTTCTTTCCAAAAACTGTAAAGCATTGTAATAAATATGTTATTATTATTGCTAGGTGAAGAAGCTGTACTTTACAGTTTTCTCTTACACAATTTTGGGAAAATTAATTGAAATTAATATGAAATTCTCCAGGGTAAGGGACAGTCTGGTATATACTAAGTGTTCAATAAATAGTTGAGGAAAGAATGAATTAATTAAAAATAAAATGCAAATGGATAAAATATGCATACAGATCGAATTGGTTTACTTCTTTTAGTTTAATGAACATTTACTGAAGGCCTACTGTGTGCCAAGAACTGTACAGACTGTTTCCACACACAGTTTATAATAAAAGCCTGGTGACATTCCTTTTTTGATCATGTGTGATGTATGTTTCTATGAAGACTGGGGCCCCTTGGGTCATGTTAATGATCATCTCATGTAACTGAGTAGCACAATAGAACATTTCACTTGTTATATGTACAAATACTTTCTCACAATGGCCTGTGGGGAGGCAGGGCAGATACTATCATTCCCGTTTTGTAGGTGAGGAAATCCAGACACAGCGAGATTAAATGACTTGCCAACTCCTTGCCACTGAAGCAACAATGCCAGGGACAGAAGCTCGACCTCACGCCTGGTGCTTTCATCTCTGAATCACACTGTCTTCTCCAAGATACGCTGCACCTCCAGAAAAATCTCTCTTGAATTAGGCCTTATTAAAGTCTACCTTTTGAATAACTTTTACATAAGGAAAAGTTATATCTTATAACCCACTACTTAGTGAAGTGGTTAAATGTGCGAGTTCTGGAGACAGGTGACTAAACTTGAACTCTGGATTTACCAGCCACTAGTTCTGCATCTTTGGCAAGTGACTTAATCTAAGTCTCAGTTTTCTCATCTGTAAAATGGTGAAAGTAATAGTACCTACCTACCTTACAGGATTTGGGGGAGGATCAAATGAAACAATGTGCTTAGCGTAATGCTTAGCTCAGTGTCCAGTAGAAACTAAGCATTCAGTGTCAGCTAATTACTTTTATTCTCATTATTGTAATGAAGCAGTGGCTTTTAAACTTTTTTTTTTGGCACAATAAGAGATGAGTTTTACTTTGCCATCCAGTATACAGATACATTACAAGTGTGTTTAATTTAAAAAAATTCATTAATCAGTGCTCAGACTTCCTATGTGCAATGCATTCTTATATTTTTCATTCTGTTTTATTTAGAAATGCTGGTTGAGATACACTAAATAATTTCATATCCCGTTAATGCACCAGGACCTGCAATTTGAAAAGCACTAATGTAAAGGATAATCAGGTTAATGAGTGCCTTAAAGAAAAATCTGTTATTGAATCTTTGTTTTTCCCTCTAATGATTTACAGCATCTTTTGGAATTTGAATATTAAATTACACTGAAAATAGGTTTTTAAACATTTCTTAGTAATTATAACCACATATTGAGTATTTATTACCATCTAGGTACGGTGCTAAGCGGTCTATTTTTGTATGTTATCTAATTTAGTGCTCATGACAGCCTTGTAAGAAGGTCTTCTGTTTCCATTTGGTAATTGAAATTAAGACTCAAAGTGGTTTTAGGAACTTGCACAAGGTCACAAAGTTAGTGAGAGTTGAAGCAAGAATTGTTCTGTTTGACCCCAAAGCTCTATGCTCTTTCAGCCTCAGCACCGTGTTCTGAGGTTCTCTCACAGTGATTTCTGAAGACATCATTCCTTCTTTTGCATAAATTTGAATGGTAATATTGAGAACTTACCGGTTGTGGTGCATCTTTTGTAGTTTCCTTTGAAAGGACCCATTTGAAGAAAATCTTCAAGTTAGTAAAGAAAGTATACTGCATAGACTAGTACTTCATTTTGACTTTGGCTGGTCTTTGATGTAAACATTTTGGAATAATTTCTCAGGTTTTTATGACAGAGTCACTCAATTGGTCAGTTTTATTGTGTACCCAAAGGTTTAATATATATTCAGAAGAGACATGAAATAGCTGTGTCACTGTAAAAAGATTTCATTACAAATGGATGTCGGCTTTTGTTAAGGCACAAAATGAAGACTTAAGAGCTACAAGAGTACTTTATAGTATATTGATTTGTTTCAAACTCACCAGGCAGTGAAAGTATTTATTTTGTGAAGTACTTGTCAGAAACCACCACTAACTGTACTATTAATTTTTTGTTTTTGTGTTTCACTTCCTTGCAAATGTTTCTTAAATTTTTAGCAGTGTTTTAATTTTAATTTTTTGGTAGTTCTGGGACTTTCCTCCTCTTTTAAAAATATTGTGAAAAAAATATTGTGAGAAAGAATTTAGGAAATATATTTTATAAAGAGTACTTCGAAACACAAATAGATAATTATACATGACAATGGAAAGGCAGATTTCACTGTTACTTTCACACTTATGTCTGACAGATTCAGGCTTTTTCAGTGTCTGGTTGAACGCGTAGGAGTGTATCTTATAAATAAGATAAATACCAGGTGCTTAAAGATATATAAATACGCTTTTGCTTTTGCATTATAGCTTCCGTGTGTATGGAGCTTTAAACTTTCGCCGGTATGTTTAACTAGTTTATTTGTTGAATTAAGGTTGGTATTTTCAAAACTGACAATTTTTTAAAATCAGAGTTTGTGTAGATCATGATGCTATATTAGACAAGGATCAGCAGTTTCATGGTTTATGTGAAACCACATATTTTTCATAAACCATCATTTTCTGTTAAGATGATAAAAGTGAGTATATTGTTTCATTTATTGTTGGACATCAGATTTTATCCTTAGATGAGCCCTCAAAAACTTGTTTTGCCCCTGACGAAATTGTGTACAGTTGTCATAAGCTTGCGTTTTATGCTTATTTTATTAATTTATTCCTTTTGTCTAACACTTGACCCTTAGTGGATTGGTATAGTTTTTATGAGCATCAAGAAACATTACAGCTATTGAATGGTCACTGTGATGTTTTTATATCCAGGCAAGTAAACTGGGTTCCCATTACATTTTGTACTACTTTTATTCTTGATGTGAAAATTCTTTGAGATAAAAAGAGCAAAATCAATTTAGATATGTACTTGTACTAGTGCCTTTGAGGCGGATACATAGGCATATTTTGGATCTACTTATATGTATGATTTCCACAGTTACATGAGAAGTGCAAGATGACAAGCTCTTAATCCATAAATTTAAAAATTACCTTAAGTAACTCTGTGGAAATGAAAAAACCGAGTAAACACATTTAAGAGATGTTGAATGCTTTAGTCACATGTTATCAGAAATATTTAAGAAGCCAAAGAGAACAACTGTACATAATAGCTTTTATATTCTAGTGAGTTTGCATGTGGAAAGATGATTCCATTTAAAATGTCAAAAATGAAATGCAGAAGTATTTTCAGATTTTAAAATCTTCACCAGCTCTTCCAGATGTTTGTAGAATTTTTCAAATAGTATTCTTTGAGGCTTGTGTGGAAATTTTAATAAACTTACTTCTGAAACTGGTACTATTTTAAAAATGTGTCTTTGAGGAAAAGATACAGAAGCTGCCTCCCTGAAACACTTTGGGAAATATTTAAATTGGCAGCAAGTACTCAGCTCACTAGAGACAGGTTTTTAGAGTAGCATTTAGAGCTGATACCAGCTGCTAAGAATTATTCTCATTAACAAGAAAGGAGGGAGCACTTGTAAAAAAGGTGTTGGGCTTTTTACCAGGGAGAGTAGGAATAAGCCACCCAGAGGTCCACTGGCCTGTCTCCACTCCCCTGGTCAGGGATTGGCTGGCACTAATAGGGGAGAAGGGGAGCAGGCGGGGGCAACAGAGAAACTCAGTTATTGTTTAAATCAGGGATAAGCCGGATTCAACAAATAATCTGTGAAAGTTCTTGTATGTAATTGTTAACCCACACTTTCCCAACTTGGGAGAAAAAAAAGGAAAGTCCATGGTCCCAAGATCATGGTTTTTGGAAGAGGAAACCTCAGGACCCCATTGTCAAAGCCATTTGTGGTCTCAGGCCAGGGCCACTGCTGAAGTTCTTAGGGAAGCCTGTGACGGATTCAGCAGAGCTGGTAAGACACTGCCGATGAATTCCAGCTGCCCTCAATGATTGCATTCCAGCTTTTCTTCATTTTGAAAAGTTCTTAATAGATGTAGAGTGACTTTTTCTCTACCAGAGTATTATTGTGACAGATGCAGTGGGCTTGTTTGGCACTACTTAGGATGTAGCTGCCCAGGCATGTTTGTGATGGGTTAACTGTTTTCTAGAGTTAATGAGGTCAGGGTCACAGGTTCAGTTCCCGGGAAGGCCAGTTAGCTTTGCTTTGTTCTCTGATCTCATATTGTGCTCTTAACGCAGACCAGCCATCTGGCGAAGGCAGATCATTGATCACAAAGGGACTAATAAGCAAGACCGGTGTGGGAGGAGTAGCATGAATCTTCCTCAGTGGATGTTGAGTAATTAGGGAAACAATTCCAAAAGCACGTGCACATTTGGTGTTTCCCGGTATTATCTTAATACGTGGAGGATAACATGGTTGTCCCGTAATTTTCTTTGTCATTTCTGTTGAACTCCCATTTTAACAGTTGTTTCTTCTGGTTCTGAGGTTTTAGAAGTCTCATTTATTTATCAGTTATACATTGTCTTGAATGTTAGCTGTCCTTATAGGTTTGTAGGACAGTGGCTCTGTTAGTGAGAACAGGGTAAGTCTGACAGTAATAGATTAGACCACCTACTCAGTTGTTTACAAATCCAACCCCATTTGAATTAAAAAAATAAAAGTTAAAAAAAGCAAAACATTTTGAATGAGAATGAATAGAAAACACTTTATAGTTTTTTTTTAAAGCATACCTTCATCTCCAAATCTCTCTTTATTAAAATTACTTCTAGTGTCGAGAGAAATATCCAAGATCATCTAGACCAGTGCTGTCTCGTACAGTAACTGGTCCCCCATGTGGTTATTGAGCATTTGAAATGTGGCCTGTCCAAATTGGGAGGAGCCCTAAGTTTGAAATACACACTGGATTTCAAACTCTTGGTATGAAAAAAATGTACAATATATCATT
Organism: Phocoena sinus; assembly: GCF_008692025.1. Classification (NCBI taxonomy): domain Eukaryota; kingdom Metazoa; phylum Chordata; class Mammalia; order Artiodactyla; family Phocoenidae; genus Phocoena; species Phocoena sinus. The sequence goes on from NC_045767.1 coordinate 76,644,226, forward strand.
GATAATTTAAAAATATAACATGTTGAAATAATGTTTTAGCTATGTTAGATTGACTAAAACATTATTAAAGTTAATTTTACCTTTTTTTTTTTTACTTTTTAAAATGTACCTACTAGAAAAATAAAAGCTACATATGCGGCTTGCATTATATTTCTATTGGGTGGTGTTGTTCTAGACCAACCCTTCATTTTACAGATGAGAAGGCTAAGTTCAGAGGTTAAGTAACTGAGCTGAGTTCTTTCCATTGCCTGTAATCTCTTCCTGCTAATAGGTTAGGTGTTCAGGAAGATGGGAACCCTTTGAACCATTAAAAGACCATTTAGTGCATGGCAATTATCATATGTTGCAAGATCTGTGCCTGAGTCACTGCATATTAGGTATTATGCCAGGTGTGTGTGTGTGTGCGTGCATGCGTGTGCGTGTGTAGGAGGGGGGCTTTGTTTTGTTTATGGTGTTGATTTTTAGGCTCAGTTTTACCTTCCTATTATAGGCCAGAAGCCCTATGGCTTTATTTAGTTATGAGAAAAGCACATTAAATTATTAGACATTAACAGTTGTAACTCTGGAATAAATATGGTGCTCAATTGAGTGCATACTTTAATATATATCGTGAAGATTTCAGACAGTTTTGAATGACGCTTGAGGACAAAGCAGCAAGATTTAAAGGCTGTATTCCTTTTGGAGGGAGGAGAGCTGAAGTGAAGAGAGATTGCTTAGCCGGTGTTCCACAGGAAGAGCTTATGAGCTGTTAGTGACTATCTCTTAACCATGGTTGTGACTGATGTTCCAGTCAAAGAAGGAATAGCCAGGATCAGGTGGTGCGAAAGCCGTGGCCCCCAGTGGGGGCTTCTTTTGTGACAATTGTGTGACATAATAGTCTTTAATTGGCAAAGATAGAAAGGAAGAAAACCTCAGGACCAAATTTGTTATTTTTAGTTGAGATTTTTGTTTTCCTAGTCATCATAGACAGCTCAGATTAACATCTTAAAGATGTTTTCATTATGCAGCTCAGATCTAGTCTGTCTTTTTCTCCCCCTTGCCCACACAGAGTTGTAAGTCACTATCAGTTTGTTATCAGTGACAGCTCATGAGCAGCAACTTTGTCAGGCAACCTCTTTGCACTTCAATTACTCTCATCATCCATACTAGCTAGTAATGTGCACGAACTTGTCCTTTTACTAGGGGCAGTGTGGAGGTTGAGAGAAGATAGGCAATTACTTCTAGAAGGGTGGCTTATAAAAATATATCAAGAGGTCATTTTTCTATGCTTTTTGTCTGTTGCAAACAACCGAAGTTGATCAGAGGAACAAAACAAGATAGCAGTCTTAAATGCTTACCTCGGAGTAGGCCAGAAATAAGTACCTGTGTCCTGCGGTACCATGACCATCCACATCCCATGCAGCCTGAGTCATCGTAAATCCAGTTTATCTCACGTCAGCAGACGTGTGTTGAGTGCTGCGAACCGTGGGCTGGGCACCATGGACATAGCGTGAAAAGAACAAAGATTAGGGAAGTACAGGTCACTTGAATGAGAACTTTTCTTGTAGTTTCTAGCTTGAGAAAAGAATGTAACGTTTTTACATTGCTGCAGAATGAATGAATGCATTATGATTTATGTCATACAGTTCACTAGTTGATTTCATGTGCTGTCACGTCCCATTTCTAGTTGTAACCGATTTTTTTTTTTAATTTGGGTCATTGGGACAGTCAGTTGGGGAGCTGGGAGGCTTGTTGTCATGTTGGGAATCATACTGAATATGGAAAGGTAGCATATGTCCCCTGTGTTTCTCCTTCTTTCCCTGATCCAGCTGTTCATACCAGGCACTGTGGAGTTGCTAGTGAATATAAAAATGAAGAATTCACAGTCTAGTAAAGAAGAAAGACAAGAATGTAAAATGTGCTGTGATAGAAGGTCCAAGTGCTATGGTGACTCAGAAGAAGGAGTGACTGTTCTGGGGAAGGAGGATAGAATGAAGAAAGTTAAGGAGGTTGCTTACAGAGGAAGTGATAGTTGAGCTGGGTCTTGAAGGGTGGGTAGAATTTTGACAGATGGAGAGGAGGTGGAAAGGTATTCCAGAGGTAGGGAACAGAGTGAGCAAAGATATGGCAAGCATGAGGCCATGGTATACTGAGGTGGCAGGAACATTCAGGCATGGTAGGGAGTGGCAGGAGACAAGACTAGAGGAAGGGGATCAGGCAAAATTTGGAGAGATTTGAAAGGCTGAAGCATACTGACAATTTTTAGGAGCTATAAAAAGCAGGGCGTGGCATAATTGTATCTACTTTGGAAGGATGACTGGGAGTTAAGCTTGGCTCTAAGGCCAACTTTCCCTCTGATTAGTGTAGTGACCATGGGCAAGTCACTTTACTCCTCTGGGCCTCGAATAATCTCGTGTATAAAACAAAAGGGTGGGCCTTCCCTGTTGGCGCAGTGGTTGAGAGTCCGCCTGCCGATGCAGGGGACGCAGGTTCGTGCCCCGGTCTGGGAAGATCCCACATGCCGCGGAGCCTGCACGTCCAGAGCCTGTGCTCCGCAACGGGAGAGGCCACAGCAGTGAGAGGCCCTCGTACTGCAAAAAAAACAAAAAACAAAAAAAACCCCCAAAAGGGTGTGGCAAGAGTTATCCGGTCAATCAGTAAACAAAGACGGGACTTACCAAGGGCCTGGTCTGTGCTAGGTGCTGCTGTTGGTGCTGGGATACAAAAGCAGACATACAGCCAGGGCTCCTGTGCTGTGAAGATGATATTCTGGTGGGAGAGAGGGACCAGAAACAGTACACAAATAGTATATAGCACAGTGTCACGTCGTGATAAGTGCTGTAAGGAAAGTCAAGCTGAGCGAGTGGAGTGAGAAGTTTCCACAGAGCAGCCCAGAAAACTTTGGATGAAGTGAAAGAAGCCATGGGACTCTTTGGAATCTCTTCCAGATCTCAAATCATAGGTATAATTAAGTGAAAAGCTATGGGAGTTCAATCTCTTCGATAATGATTAAAGTCAGTTTCCAAATAGATGTTGTTCTTACAGTTTCCATTAGGTCCACCGGTATGGCTGTCTTTTTAGTGCTCCATCTTTGAAAGTACAGCATAATCGACTAAGTACAGCATAATCGCATTTTAGAAAACAATTTCTTCAGTGTTTTGGAAAAATGCCCCTTGCATGGGTAATTCTGCACGTTATCCCTCAACGCATTACCCATCTCAAAGCTTATGGCTTATGACAGGGGAAGATGCTCCTGTTTAAGCCACTAGATTTAGGGTGGTGGTTGTTCAGTATATTGAATGGCTCTTCTATTGTAATGTAAATTAAAATTAAGTGGGAGCCCTGGGAAAGCTCTGTTTTAATTAGAGTTGGAATGCATCTTAGGAGACCATTTCTGCCAGTTATAATCGTAACAGTGGCATGATTTTTTTAAAAGACTCCTTAATAAGCTGAGTCTTTCCTGAGGTCTTAAAGTTTATTTTATAGATGATTCTTGTCAAATCAAGTGAAAGGCAGAAGAATACAAACATTCTTCTTTGGCCCTAAACCTTTTTCTTGGAGATGTGAAACAGCTGAGCAGTAATCCGCAAAAGAGCATGCTTAAAACTGGCTTGTTGTTGAACATGAGCTATGAGCTTGGGAAATCTGGACTTACTATTTAGTGAGGACCATTCACATAGAGGTTTTTTTTTTTTCCTCACAGAGTTTTTTTTTTTTTTTTTGCGCTACGCGGGCCTCTCACCGTTGCGGCCCCTCCCGCTGCAGAGCACAGGCTCTGGATGCGCAGGCCCAGCGGCCATGGCCCATGGGCCCAGCCACTCTGCGGCACGCGGGATCCTCCCAGACCCGGGCATGAACCTGCGTCCCCTGCATCGGCAGGCGGACCCCCAACCACTGTGCCACCAGGGAAGCCCCCTCACATAGAGTTTTAAATTGATTTCCCACAAATTATGTCTGCAGTGTTGGGAAGCTAGAGTGGTAGACTGTACTTTCAGAGATGGTGTAAGATGTGATCCCTGGCCTCCGCTGGCATGGAATCCAGGCTGTTGCTTTGTCTCCTTGCCTAGTAGTTCACAGCCAGTGAGACTGGCCCCACCTGAATTATTTAACTCATCCTTTAAAATAATTACAAGGAGTTGTTCTAGAACTAAATGACTTACAAATTTGGGGCTTGCATATACATTTTTGTCTTTTCTTCATTTTCACTTTTACTGAAGATAGAAATACCTCCTGGTCTTTGGTTCTGCCTGCTAGTTTTTTTATAATCCCTGCTCTGGATTACCTCATTCTGCCAGTCTCTGTTGCAATATGATTTATTTTTTTTTAATTAAATTTTCATTATAATTCCCTCATGCATCTGTCTTCCTTAGAATGTTTTGTTGTTTGGTATAGCTTAAGAAAGAGAAAGGAAGGCAAGGAAGGAAGGAAAGGAGGGAAAGAAGAGAGGGAGTTCTGTTTGGACACTGTACTAACAGGTCATGTTAGTATTTGATTTGCTCATTATATATGAATTTACAGTATTCTGCTTTTTTTCCTTCAAATGTTAAAAATATTTTTATTATGGTAAAATATTTATAACAAAATGTATCATTTTAACCATTTTTAAGTGTACAGTTTATTAGCATTAAGTACATTCAAAATGTTATGCAAAACAAAAAAAGTTTGGGGGGAATTCCCTGGTCCTCCAGTGGTTAGGACTCCGAGCTTCCACTGCCCGGGGCCCAGGTTCCATCCCTGGTCAGGGAACTAAGATCCTGCAAGCTGCACTGTGTGGCCAAAAAACAAAAAAAGTCATGCAACCATCACCTTTATCCATTTCCAGAACTTTACATTACAAACAGAAACTCTGTATCTGTTAAACAATAACTCTTCATTCCCCCCATCTGCTGGTAACCTCTATTCTTCTTTCTGTCTCTATGAATTTTCTGTGAATTCTAGGTACCTCATAGAAGTGGTATCATACAATATTTGTCCTTTTGTGACTGACTTATTTCACTTAGAATAATGTTTTCAAGGTTCATTTATGTTGTAGCAAATAACAGACCTTTATTCCTTTTTATGGCTGAATAAGATTCCACTGTGTGTGGTGTGTGTGTGTGTGTGTGTGTGTGTGTGTGTGTGTGTGTGTGTATACATTTAAAAAAATCCATTCATCTGTTGATAGACATTTGGGTTGTTTCCACCTTTTGGTTATTGTGAATAATGCTGCTGTGAACATTGTTATATAGGTATCTGATTGAGTCCCTGCTTTCTATTCTTTTGGATATATAGGTAGGAGTGGAATTGCTGAGTCGTATGGTAATTCATTGTTTAACCTTTTGAGGACCTGCCAAATTGTTTTCCATGCTGACTATACCATTTTAAATTCCCACCATCAATGTACAAGGGTTTCAGTTTCTCCACAGCTTCACTGGTGATCGCTTGTTATAACAATTAATATTCCATTGTATGTATATACCACATTTTGTTTATTTATTCATCTGTCAGTGAAAACTTGTGTTACTTCCATGGGTGGTTTTTTTGTTTTTTTTTTTTTTTTTTGGGCTGTGCTGTGCGACATGTGGGATCTTAGTTCCCCTACCAGGGATCGAACCCGTGTACCGTGCAGTGGAAGTGCAAAGCCCTGACCACTGGACTGCCAGGGAATTCCCTCCATGTCTTAGCTATAGTAAATAATGCTGCTATGAACAAGGGTGTATAAATATCTCTTTGTGAACCTGCTTTCAGTTCTTTTAGATATATACGCAGAAATGAATTGTTGGATCATATGGTAATTCTATTTTTAATTTTTTGAGGAACCACCATACTGTTATCCAGTGTGTCTATACCATTTTATATTCCTACCAACAGTGCACAAGGGTTCCAATTTCTCTACATCCTCTCCAGTACTTATTGTCTTTTGTTTTTTCATAATAGTCATCCTGACAGGTGTGAAGTGATATTTCACTGTGGTTTTGATTTGCATTTCCCTAAGGATTAGTTACGTTGAGCATCTTATCATGTGCTTATTGTCCATTCCTATATCTTCTTTGGAGAAATGTCTATTCAAGCCCTTTGCCCTCCTTTGAATCAGACTGTTTGCTTTTTTTGTTGTTGAGTTTTAGGAGTTCTCTGTATATTCTAGATATCAATCCCTTATCAGATATATATGATTTGCAGATATTTTCTTCCATTCTGTGGTTGCCTTTTTACTCAGTGGGTAGTGTCTTTTAATGCACAAAATTTTAAAGTTTTCATGAAGTCCAATTGGTCTATTTTTTTCTTTTGTTACCTGTGTCTTTGGTGTCATATCCAAGAAATCATTGCCAAATCCAATATTGTGAAGCTTTTGTCCTATGATTTCTTCTAAGGGTTTTATTGTTTTAGGTCTTACATTTTGATCCTTGATTCATTTTGAGTTAATTTTTGTATATGGTGTTAGGCAAGGGTCCAACTTCATTTTTCTGCAGGTGGGTATCAAGTTTTTCTAGCACCATTTGTTGAAAAGACTGTTCTTTCCATATTGAATGGTGTTAGTGCCCTTGTCAAAAATCATTTGACCCTATATGCAAGAGTTTATTTCTGGGCTCTCTGTTGTATTCCATTGGTCTATATGTCTGTCCTTAATGCCAATACTACACTGTTTGGATTACTATAGCTTTGTGGTAAGTTTTGAAATTCAGAAATATGAATCTCCCAGTTTTGTACTTCTTTTTCAAGATCGTTTTGGCTACTTGGGGCTCCTAGAGATTCCATATGAATTTTAGGATGAGTTTTCCATGTCTGCAAAAAAACATCATTGGGATTTTGATAGGGATTACACTGAGTCTATAGATGGCTTTGAGTAGTATTAACATTTTAACAATATCAGGTCTTCTAATCCATGAACATGGGATGTGTTTCCATTTATTTATGTCTTCTTTAATTTCTTCCAGCAGTGTTCTGCAGTTTTCATTGTACAAGTCTACACCTCTTTGGTTAAGTTAATTGTGAAGTATTTTATTCTTTTTGATGCTAATGTAAATGGAATTGTTTTTGTAATTTCCTTTTCAGATTGTTCATTGTTTGTGTGTAGAAATACAGCTGATTTTTCTGTGCTTTGTATCCTGCTGCTTCGCTGAATTCATTTATTAGTTCTAACAGCTTTTTTTTTTGTGGAGTCTTTATGATTTTCTAGATCTGTCATTTGTAAACAGATAATTTACATCTTTCTTTCCAATTTGGATGCCTCTTTTTCTTTTTCTTGCTTAATTGCTCTGGCTAGAACTTCCAGTACTATGTTGAATAGAAGTGGTGAAAGCAGACATCCTTATGTTCTTGCTGATATTAGGGGGAAAACTTTCAGTCTTTTACCATTGAATATGATGTTTGCTGTGGGTTTTTTTTTTTTTTTTTTTTTGGCGGTACGGGGGCCTCTCACTGTTGTGGCCTCTCCCGTTGCGGAGCACAGGCTCTGGACGTGCAGGCTCAGCGACCATGGCTCACAGGCGCAGCTGCTCCGTGACATGTGGGATCTTCTTGGACCGGGGCATGAACCCGTGTCCCCTGCATTGGCAGGCGGACTCTCAACCACTGCGCCACCAGGGAAGCCCTCTTGTTTTTTAATGTGTTTGTAGCTATAAATTTCCCTCTTAGTGCTGCTTTTGCTGTGTCTTATATGTTTTGGTATGTTGTTGTTTTCATTTTCATTCATCTCTATTTTCTAATTTCCCTTGTGATTTCTTCTTTGACCCATTGGTTGTTTAAAAGTGTATTGTTTAATTTCCACAATTTTGTTAGTTTTCCACTTTTACTTTTGTTATTGATTTCTAACTTTGTTATGGTCAGAGAAGATACTTTGTATGATACCTATGTTTTAAAATCTTTTGAGACTTAATTTGTGGTCTAACAGATAGTTTATCCTGGAAAATATCCCACATGCACTTGTTGGGTAGAGTGTTCTGTATGTCTGTTAGATCTAGTTGGTTTATTAAGTTGTTTAAGTCCTCTCTTCCCTTATCTATCTTTTGTCTGGTTGTTCTATCCATTATTGTGAGTGGGATCTTGAAGTCTCCAACTGCTATTTTAAAACTATCTAGTTCTCCTTTCAGTTCTGTCAGTTTTGCTTCATATAATTTGGTGGTCTGTTTTTAGATGCCTAAGTGTTTATGTAATTGTTATATTTCCTTGATGTATTAAACCTTTTATTACTTTATAATATCCTTGTAAACTTTTTCTGATTTAAAATCTATTTTTTCTGATGTTAGTATAGCCACCATATTCTATTTTGGTTACTATTTGCACAGAATATCTTTTTCCCATCCTTTCACTTTTAACCTGTTTGTATCTCTGGATCTCAAATGAATCTCTTATAGACAACATATACAGATCTTCCTTGACTTACAGTGGGGTAATGTCCCAGTAAACCCATCATAAGCTGAAACTATCATAAGTCAAAAATGCATTTAATACACCTAACCTACTGAACATCATACCTAACCTACCTTAAATGTGCTCAGTCACTCAGTCACTTAGCCTACAGTTGGGCAAAATCATCTGACACAGTTTATTTTATAATAAAGTGTTGAATATTTCATATAATTCATTGACTATTGAACTATAAGTGAAAAACAGAATGGTTGTAAGTGTATTGGTTGTTTACTTTCGTGATTGTATGACTGATTAGGATCTGCAGCTCACTGCTGCTGCCCATCATCACCAGAGAGTATTGTACTGCATATCACTAGCTCAGGAAAAGAACAAAATTTAAAGTACAGTTTCTACTGAATGCATATTGCTTTAGCACTGTCGTAAATTCAAAGAATTATGAACTGAGCCTTCATAAATAGGGGACCTGTTATTGGGTCATATGTTTTTATTTACTCTGCCAAGTCTGTGTCTTTTGATTCGGGAGTTGAATTCATTTACGTTTAAAGTGATTACTGATAATAAGGGACTTCTGTCATTGTGCTGTTTGTCTTCTATTTGCCCTGTGACGTTTTTATCCCTTATTTCCTGCATTACTGTCATCTTTGTTTACTTGATTTTTTTAGGGAAATGTTTAAATTCCTTTCTTATTTCCTTTTGTGTATATTCTATAGTTATTTTCTTTGTGGTTACCATGGGGATTACATTTACCATCCTAAATTTATAATACTCTAATTAGACTTTATATCAGCTTAACTTCAATAACATATAAAAACTGCACCTTTATAGCTCTGTCCCCATCCCTTTTGGTTGTTTTTGTCACAAAATTATATCTTTATATACATTGTATGACAAAGTACATACTCTATTAATTCTTTTAAATGCATTAGTCTCCTAACTTATGTAGAAATCAAGATTTGGAGTTACATACCAAAGTTACAGTAATACTAGCTTTATATTAATAATTATTTTTTTCTGTAAATGGATTAGTCTCCTAAATCATATAGAAAGCAAACAAAATGCATAGTTACAAACCATTGTTACAATAATACTAGCTTTTATAATTGCCCATATGGTTACCTTTTTTGAGATCATTATTTCTCCATATGGTTTTAAGTTACTGTCTGGTGTCCTTTCATTTCACCTTGCAGGACTCTCTTGAGCATTTCTTGCAGGTCAGGTTTAGTGATCATGAACCCCTTCAACTTTTGTTTATCTGGGAATGTCTTAATTTCTCCCTCACTTTTGAAGGACATTTTGGTGGATGTTGATTTCTTGGTTGACAGCGTTTTTCTTTTGGCACACTGAATATACCAGCCCACTGCCTTCTGGCCTCCAAAGTTTCCCATGAGAAATCTGTTGATAATCTCAGGTCTTTTTCTGTTGAGGATTCCTTGTATGTGATGATTTGCTTCTCTCTTGCTGCTTTGAAAGTTTGATTATAATGTGTCTTGGTGTGGGTCTCTGAGTTCATCTTACTTGAAATTCATTGAACTTTCTGGATTTGTATATTCATGTCTTTCATCAAATTTGGGCAGTTTTAGCCATTATTTCTTCAAATATTCTCTCTGTACCTTTCCCTCTCTTCTCACTCTAGGATTCCCATGATACAAATATTGGTCAGCTTGGTGGTGTCCCACAGGTCCCTTAGGCTCTCTTTGCTTTTCTTCAATCTTTTTTCTTTCTGTTCCTCAGCCTCATTAATTTCCATTGTTCTATCTTCAAGTTCACTGATTCATTCTTCTACCTACTTAAATCTGCCTTTGAATCTGTCTAGTGAATTTTTCCTTTTTGTTATACTTTTCAGCTCCAGAATTTCTTTTCAAGTTTTGTATTTCTTTTTTGACATTTCCATTTTCTTGACTTTCTCCACATCTTCTTTTAGTTCCTTGAGCATCTTTAAGATAGTTGTTTTAGAGTCTTTGTTTTAGAGTCTTTGTCTAGTATATATGCCATTAGGTCTTTTTCAGGGACAGTTACTATTCTATAGATTTATTTTCTCTTTTGAATGGACCTTGCTTTCTTGTTTCTTTGTAAGCCATGTTATTTTTTTGTTGAACCTTGGACATTTGAATCTAACTCTGGAAATCAGATTCTCTACCTTCTCTGGGATTTGCTATTTTCTTTTACTTTGTATTTTTGTGATTGTTGTAGGCTGTCTCTGTGCTGAGAATTAGTCTGAAGTGTAAACTTAATGTCTTCTCAGATCTTTTCTGAGCCTTTCCCAGAGTATGTATGGCCACTTTCTAATTTTCCCCATATATGCAGTTGTTTCTGAATGTCCTAGTCCTCAATATCTGGCTCCCAAAAGGGGAAAGAGTGAAAAATGGTGGTGGTGGGGGAAGGGCACTGGCCTTGTAAATTCCCATAAGTCACTTCAGCCACAGGGAGAGGGGCTTACAACAACGGGAAGAGATACAGCAATGGCTGGCAGCCCCTTTGTTTGCACCTCTGTGATGAGGGACAGCAATCAACAATCACAGCACAGTTCCCAAGTATTTGGAGGACAGATTCCTTTTTGCCCACCCTGGCTGTCTCAGGCTGTGTGCAAGCTGCTCCAGTAACCATGCACAGCTGCCTGCCATGTGGCTGGAGTCGGGGATGATAACTGCCATGGTGCTAAGAGCTGAAGTTGACTTAAATAAACCACAACTTACAGCCCAGGTCTTCCTCTGGAAATTGCAAGCCTTCAACAGACTCCAGAATTCCAGATAGTTACATCTAACAGATTCTGCCAGTGCAGTTGTTTTCTAGGTGGGGAGACAGATTCTCTGCCATCTTCCCAGAACCCCTCTCCCCTTTGCCCATTTTTTTTTTTTTTTTTTTGCGGTATGTGGGCCCCTCATTGTTGTGGCCTCTCCTGTTGTGGAGCACAGACTCCGGACGCACAGGCTCAGCGACCATGGCTCACAGGTCCAGCCGCTGTGTGGCATGTGGGATCTTCCTGGACCAGGGCACGAACCTGTGTACCCTGCATTGGCAGGTGGACTGTCAACCACTGCGCCACCAGGGAAGCCTCCTTTGCCCATTTTTGAATTGAGATGTTTGCTTTTTTTGTTGTTGAGTTGTAGGAATTCTTTATATATTCTGGATATCAATCACTTACCAGATACATCATTTGTAACTATTTTCTCTTATTCTAAGGGTCGTCTTTTTACTTTCTTGATGGTGTTTACCTGTTTTCTTAACTGTAAAAGTTAATATATGTATGTGAAAGAGGCTTAAAAAGCAAGCCACAAACTCAGCTCTTCAAGTAGATGGTAATATTGATGCTGTTTGATTAAAGCTTCCAGAAGAAGACAAGATGAAGTCTCTGAGTCACAATCTGGATTCAGGGTCCCTGAGAGTTTACAAGCGCTTCTTCTGGGAAGCCAGTGGGCAAAGCCATGAATGAATACTGAGAAATGTAGGGCTTCCTACAGCCAGGGCATCTGACATAGAGTGTAGTTTAGTGTTGGTCATTCATATATTTTTCCTCCATATTGCTTCCCAAAACTTTGCTGATAACCCCATGTTCTGGTTCTCTTACAAATTTTGATCCACTTTGATTCAGCAGTGATATTCTGCCTGTGGTGCTCACCTGCTTTTCCCTGTTGTATCTCCTTCTGTGCTAATTGTATGTTTGTCCTAGTGTCTCTTATGTTGGTGAGAGAAAAGCTATACACTAGTTCAGTGAGTAACCAGATACACTTTCACTCTTGTTATTTCTTTTGGGGACAGGATTATCCATTACATTTCCACCTACAAGATTTTTTAAATTATAAATCTTCTGTTTGCAGCTGCTGTATCCAACTTTCTCAAGCAATCTGCCTTTTTGACTGGAACGGTCATCGTTTGTTTACCACCTGAAGCTTACAGTGGTGGTGCTTATGCTTTTCACTGTTAAAATGAAGAAAATTTCCTTTATTATCTCCCTAAACTTATTCTTAGGACAATGGGAAGAAAACACAATTGTGTACTTCTTTTTTTTTCTTTTTTTCATTTATTTTTGGCTGCATTGGGTCTTCGTTGCTGTACGCAGGCTTCCTCTAGTTGTGGTGAGTGGGGACCACTCTCTGCTGCGGTGCGCAGGCCTCTCATTGCAGTTGCCTTGCCTGTTGTGGAGCATGGGCTCTAGGCATGTGGGCTTCAGCAGTTGTGGCACACAGGTTCAGTAGTTGTGGCTCGTGGGCTCCAGAGTGCAGGCTCAGCATTTGTGGCACACGGGCTTAGTTGCCTCACAGCATGTGGGATCTTCCCGCACCAGGGATTGAATCTGTGTCCCCTGCATTGGCAGGCGGATTCTTAACCACTGCACCACCAGGGAAGTCCCAACTGTGTACTTACTGGTTCTCTCAAGCTGGCGAAGAATTTGTGGTGGTATGTGAGGCTGAGTAAGTAAGCAGAAAACGTGCAGTACAGATTTTCAGGAAATTGTCTTTACAGTGTGATAGATGGAGAAACGGCATGAGGAGGTAGCATAAGTTTTCAGTATGTGGTCCCTTGTCTTTAAGTCTAATATGTAAAATCAAAACAAAACAGAAATAGTTAACTAGGAGATTGAGGGTTGTTAAGAAGTTTAGAATTAGCGATGTTTCCTGACATGTCTGTAGAGATGCAAAGATGCTAACCACTATAGTTCCATCTTTTTTCTTTTATAAATTTATTTGTTTTTATTTATTTTTGTCTGCATTGGGTCTTTGTTGCTGCGCATGGGCTTTCTCTAGTTGCAGTGAGCGGGGGGCTACTCTTCATTGCAGTGTGTGGGCTTCTCATTGCGGTGGCTTCTCTTGTTGTGGAGCACAGGCTCTAGCTGTGTGGGCTTCAGTAGTTGTGTCCCGTGGGCTCAGTAGTTGTGGCTCGTGGTCTCTAGAGTGCAGGCTCAGTAGTTGTGGCTCGCAGGCTTAGTTGCTCCGCGGCATGTGGGATCTTCCCGGACCAGGGCTCGAGCCCGTGTCCCCTGCATTGGCAGGTGGATTCTTAACCACTGTGCCACCAGGGAAGCCCTATAGTTCCATCTTTAATTGATAAGAGGGGTGCATAGAAGAGTCCAATTTTTGTGCATGAGATCAACTCCAAGTGTAAAATTGGTATTGACGAATAGATTAATGTAAAAACTAGAATAGAGCTATTAATCATGTCCTCTTTCCAATCCCAGGGTGCCATCTCAGTTCTCAAGAATGGGTAAATTTCATGTCCCCAGTATTGCACAAATAGTTTCAGCCAGTATAGAATTGGGGGGGGGGGGCATTTTTGTCTTCTTGTAAGATAACAAGAGTTATTCTTAGATGCAGCTGAATCTTTATTTTTTAAAAAAGTTTTATGAAACATCATAAAACTGCTTTGCTGGAATAATTTTACAGTTACGGAATTTTTTACGTGTATAAATGTGCATGTACATATATACGTATGACTTTGTTTTTATGCAAACTTGTTTAAAAATAGTTTCTCCAAATAGAGTATTTGTTTTTGATTGGTTAGCGAGAGCCAGTATCTTTAAAAATGTAATAAAGGAACAAGTATTTCCTTAGAGGATATTTCAGAGTTTTACTGCACCAAGTAACGTTTCAATGTAAAAGAAATGAGCCATTTCCGTACCTAGCCTCAGGTTATAGAGTCTCGCAGTGTTCTTTGACCTCCTTCCTTTGGCTGTGATGAATGTGTTAGCATCTGTCCCAGAGCTAAGAATAATTTAATATAAATTCCATACCACCCACCAACCTTGCAACAAGAGAAGAAATAAATACGCACGTTCTCATTCTGAGTAGATTGGAACTTTTGGACCTTGGCCTTAGCGGATCTCATTTTGTCCAATATCTCTGTGCTGTTTAAAGGGTAGAGACAGCTAGGATTCAGGATTGAATGTTGAGCTCATCCCCACCTGCTAGCATTCTGGACTTCTTGCTCCAGACCCTGCGGATGGAGCCCCCTTCTCTGACCACAGCCGTCTTGCCTTTCAGTCCCACCATTTCCTCATAGTGATAGTCTTTCTTTTCTGCCTTCATTCTGAGTTTTTCCCCTTTTCTACCCCCTCCCATTTGCCCAGTGCATCAGTCTCCTCGTTTTACTCACCCTCATGCTCAGCCTGGGCTCCATGAGCAAACGTGTCAATATGCACCAGTACTTCCCTCCTAACGCCCTAAAGACACCCCCAACCTCAGCTGCTGCACCCCTGCCTCCAGTCCTCTTCACTGTTAGTTACACATTTATATTGCCAGTCCTTGACTGAGCCATCATTGTTTGTCAGGACTAAAAGGTTTCCAATAAAATACTAATTAAAATTTTCAGTGACTTATTTTACTGCCCTTGACTCCTTCATGCAGTTTTCTTTTTAAATTATTTTTTATTTATTTTTATTTATTTATTAATTAATTATTTTATTTTATTTTTTTTGCGATACACGGGCCTCTCGCTGTTGTGGCCTCTCCCGTTGCGGAGCACAGGCTCCGGACGCGCAGGCTCAGCGGCCATGGCTCCCGGGCCCAGCTGCTCTGCGGCATGTGGGATCTTCCCAGACCGGGGCACGAACCCATGTCCCCTGCATCGGCAGGCGGACTCTCAACCACTGCGCCACCAGGGAAGCCCCTATCTTTATTTATTTTTAACATCTTTATTGGAGTATAATTGCTTTACAACGGTGTGTTAGTTTCTGCTCTGGAACAAGGTGAATCAGCTATACATGCACATACATCCCCCATATCTCCTCCCCCTTGCTTCACGCAGTTTTCAAAGCAGTTATTTCAAACCTTTTCCATACATTTCAAATCTGCCTTCAATTTTGGGTGACTTAGTCTTTTGCTTTTCTCAGGAAATTCAGCATGAACTTGCTTCTCTTCTCCTTTTCTTAAGCATTTCAGTTCCCATAACTATTTCATTATCTTAGGTTTTCTCTAGATCTCATTTATTTATTTATTTATTTATTTTTGGCTGCATTGGGTCTTTGTTGCTGCGTGCAGGCTTTCTCTAGTTGCGGCGAGTGGGGGCTAACTCTTCGTTGCGGAGCACGGGCTCTAGGCGCCCGGGCTTCAGCAGTTGTGGCATGTGGGTTCAGTAGTTGTGGCTCACGGGCTCTAGAGCGCAGGCTCAGTCGTTTTGGCGCACAGGATTAGTTGCTCCGTGGCATGTGGCATCTTCCTGGACCAGGGATTGAACCCGTGTGCCTTGCATTGGCAGACAGATTCTTAACCACTGCACCACCAGGGAAGACCCAAGATCTCATTTATTTTAACAGACATGGTTTTCATTTCTGTTTTTAAAGACACGTTTTGAATGCCTGCTCTTTTGGCATTTGGTAGATGCTGCATAATAACTAACTTTAGAGGGAGCAGTACACTTCACAAGGTGCTTGCATATACATTAATCTCAATTAATCTTTACCCAAGCTTCTCTTCTTTAGTGTTCCAGAAGAAAAACTTCTCTTTTTCTGAAGTCAAACTTTGTGTTTGTTCTCTTGACCTTATTACCTCCCATCTTCTCAGATTATCTCCTTTTCCCCACTAATTTTTTACCTTTTTTTTTTTTTTTTTTCTTGTTTTTGGCCGTGGCATATGACTTGTGGGATCTTAGTTCCCCGACCAGGGATGGAGCCCGTGCCCCCTGCAGTGGAAGTGTGAAGGCTTAACCACTTGACCGCCAGGGAAAGTCCCTAGTTTTTGTTCTGTACTAACCTCAGATATCTTCCACCAGGGAACACTTTATATCAGAGGAGGAAGAAAGGATGGGGGACCCTTTATCCAGTTCAAGAATGAGCTTGCATAGAAAGCTGCCAGAATAAATTGGAGCGGCAGAGAAGCTGTGTGCTGTTTTCTCTTCTCCCACTCCAGAGAATACACCAGGTCAAAGGAGGAATTAGAATCAATTAGAGAGATAGACTCTTTCAAAGAGTTGTAGCAGGTTGAGACTGGAAGGGGCTTAATTAATGTGATAGTGTGTGTACACGCACAGCACACAGCTCTACATGTAATGGGTGAGCAACTTATGTAATTATTATTAGTTAATAGCTATTTTCTAATCCTAAACTGTCACTTTATAGATAAGGAGATTGAGACTCAGATGCTCAGGAACCAACAACGATTCCCTTAAGCTACACAAAAAGAGAAATCAGTGAAAAGTCATTTGCTTGGCACCTAAGGCTCTCTGCTTTCTGGTTCCAACTCCATTTCCATTCCACTTCCTCCCCCACCGTGTCTTGCGTCTCACTCTCTTGTTCGACCCTCTGTTCAGTGCCTCCAGTCACCCACTCTCTGCTGCCATCAGTCCCTGTCAATTCCATGCTTTCCCCCTGTGTGCTTTGCCTGCGGCCCCTCCCACTTCCTCTCTCCCTGTCCAGGTCCTGGCCCATTTTCACAGCTCTGACAACACCTGTGAATTCCTTCCTGACCTGTCTAGTCACATTTCTCTCTTCCTCTTTGAAATTCTTTAGCATGATTCCCAGGACAATATGTGGGTGCTGCAGCTATGCTGGTGGTGGTAGTGGGGAGTAGAATGCTTTAGCTTCCAGTGCCCCATCGCTTTTCTGCAGATGCTTCCTGCCTGTGCCTCAGAGCCGAACCTGCTGGGTAAATATGGAGGAAAGCAGCCCAGGGGCTGTGGGTTGTGTATGTGTGTGTGTGTACGTGTGAGCACACATGCACAGGGCACCCCCATGGGCAGGTGTACCTTTGGGCTCCCAGCGAGAGGAAAACTGTCTTTTCTGCTTGGCAGCTCCCCTGATGAGTCTCTCCTAGCAGAAGTTTTGTGTTGTGTCTGGCATGACCTGTGTAACATTTTGCCAGTCTTTATTACCTTGTAAAAAGACCTTGTAAGGCTTTAAAGTTGGATTCTTCTCATATTAGTATCTGGATTAAAATAGCTAGCGTTAAGAACCCTATTAGTACTGACAACTTCTAAGAATCAAATACTTAACTTCTTTTGGTTAAGACTTTCATTCCCCTTAAGTTTTTGCACTAGGATAAACTTAGGACAACCAAGGAAAAGAGAAAACTGATTCTTTGCAAGAAAGATACTGGTGACAGTGATGTGTACCCATGCTAGCTGGTATCTTTTCAGATAGACAGTTTCTTCCTTCAGGGTCTGAGATATACCAGAGCTTCCCTGGTGACAGTAATGAAGGATCCATCCTCTTGTATTTACCTTTGCTCAAGGTAAATTGTATTTACCTTGTCAATAGAAGATCTAGGTTGTTTTTCTCTACCTTAATATGTTGTGATGGTAACAATGTTAGTGAAGGTTGTATTTATTTATTTAATTCTTACAAAAGTTTCAAAATTGGAATATCTGGGTTCAGATAAAGTATAAACTCCGACTAAAGTTCATAGTATAAGAGACACAAATTATGCTTCTGTTTATCCTTTCACTCTCATAAATTATTTTTACATAAGTTTTTCTTTCTGGGTACATATTTTTATATTATACTTTGTACATAATGAACATTTGTGGACAAGTTTTTGAGTGGATGTACATTTTCAATCTCTAGGGTGTATTTCTAGGAGTGGAATTGCTGGATCATGTGGTAATTTGTGTTTAATATTTTGAGGAACTGCCAGACTTTTCCAAGGTGGCTGTACCATTTTACATTCCCACCAGCAGTGTATGAAGGTTCTAGTTTCTCTATGTCCTTGCAACACTTATTATTATGAGAGTGTTTTGGATTATAACTATCCTAGTGGCTATGAAGTGGTATCTCAGTGTGATTTTGATTTGCACTTCCCTGATGGCTAATGACTTAGAGCTTCTTTTGATATGCTTATGGGCCATTAGTATATCTTCTTTGGAGAAATGTCTATTGAGATTCTTTGCCAATTTTATATTGGGTTGGTTTTCTAAAAATTATTTTGTAGGAGTACTTTATATATTCTAGATATAGGGTTTGCAAATATTTTCTCCTGTTCTGTGGGTTGTCTTCTCACTTTCTTGATGGTGTCCTTTGAACCACAAAAGTTTTACATTGTGATATAGTTCAATTTATCTATTTTTTCTTTTATCATTTGTGCTTTTCATGTCAAATATAAGAACCTGATCAGTGGTCATGAAGATTTATGCCTGTGTTTTCTTCTATGAGCTTTATAGTTTTAGCCCTTTAAGCCTTTGATCCATTTTAGTTAATTTTTGTACATGGTGTAAGGTAGGACTCCAACTTTATTCTTTTGCCTGTGGATGTGGAATTGTCTCTTCTTTTCCCCATTGAATTGTCTTGACACCAAATAGATAATAAAAAAACATAGTTTGCTTAGCTTCCTGATTAAAGAGAATGTGACATAATCATTGTAAAAAATGTATGAAACTCAGAAAAGTATTAACAAAAAAGTAAAAATCATCCTGTTAGCCACATTGGGGTCACATGGCATTTTAGTTCAGTATAATTCACCATCTCATGCCCTTTGGCTGGATGTTGATCTGGTTGTTTTGTTTTGTTTTTTGGCTGTGCCGTGTGACATGCGGGATCTTAAGTTCCCCAACCAGAGGATGAACTTGCACCCCCTGCATTGGAAATGGGGAGTCTTAACCACTGGACCACCAGGGAAGTCCCTTGATCTGGTTGTTTTTAATGAGGAGCATGTGTTCTCAACAGGGAGGATACTGCCTTCAAGGGCACAAAAATTGGTTCTCAGAGGGGCTAAAATCTTAGATATAACAATGGTTTGTGGCCCTCCAAAATGCCACAATATATAAGCAGATATTTACATTTCATGGGTGAGGGGAGTGATTAGGGAAGAAAATGTCTTTAAAGGTTCCTTGGGGGGTGCTTCTCCCTCAAATTCATATGTTGAAGTCCTAACCCCTTGTACCTCAGAATGTGACTAATTTGGGGATAGGGCCTTATAGAAGTAATTAAGGTAAAATGAGGTCATTAGGATGGGCCCTAATCCAATATGACTGGTGTCTTTTTAAGAAGAGGACATTAGTACAAAGTTGAGCATAGAGGGAAGACCATGTGAAGATGAAGGGAGAAGGTGGCCATCTACAAGCCAAGGAGGGAGGCCTTAGAAGAAAACCCTGCTGACACTTTGATCTGGGACTTCTAGTCTCTAGAACTGTGAGAGAATAAATTTCTGTTGTTTAAGCCACAGTACTTTGTTATGGCATCCCTAGCAGACTTATAAAGGGGGGTAATCATGACAAAAGGGTTGAGAAACACCAATGTAGAATAACTTACTCTATTTTACGTTCTTTTAAATTCACATCTATTTCTTTCCAGTTCTCGATGTTATTAAAAAATTGCAAAATTGTTTTTCAATTTTTTTTTTTTTTTTTTTTTTGTGGTACGTGGGCCTCTCACTGTTGTGGCCTCTCCCGCCGCGGAGCACAGGCTCCGGACGCGCAGGCTCAGCGGCCATGGCTCACGGGGCCAGCAGCTCCGCGGCATGTGGGATCCTCCCGGACCGGGGCACGAACCCGCGTCCCCTGCATCAGCAGGCGGACTCCCAACCACCGCGCCACCAGGGAAGCCCTGTTTTTCAATTTTATAATCTTATTAATAAGTACCATTCACAAAGGAATTTACCCTTCCACACCAATATCTAATTTGAACCTCAGAATTGCTCCATGTGGTGCTTTGGCATTCAGATTCCTATCTTATAGATGCCTGTGGGCATTTATACACGTCGTTCCTGTTGCCTCCCTACGTACCACCTCTTTTCTGTGCTAAACTCTTTCAGGACCTAGCTTTCCCTGACCTGCTAACCTTCTTAGTACTATTTCCCCACCATGGTGCCAACCACCTGAACTGGGTTGCCTGTTTGTTGTCTGTTTCCTTTACCAGATTGGCAGCCCTGTGAATGGGAGCTCTGTCTCTCATCACTGAATTTCCAGCATCCAGCAGAGTGCCAGGATATTTTGTTTATGGATGTATCAGATCTTATAGCTAATAATTTGAACTTAGTTTTTTTAGCATCTAAATTCAGCTCTTTCTCAACGATACCATGCTGCTTCTCTAATAATTCATCTGAATCATTTGTCATAATGGGTGTGGTTTTGTCTCTAAGTACAAAAGAATACTAGTGGGGTCTGCTCTGCATGTACTGTAGGTCCCTTTCATATTCTGCCAGTGTGGCATATATGTGTGCGTGCATGTATGTATGTGTGTGTGTACGTGTATAATGGACTCAACTTTGACTTGTTCCCTAGAGGATTTCATGCTACCTACCTCATTGAAAAAGACTCCTAGGGCTTCCCTGGTGGCGCAGTGGTTGAGAGTCCGCCTGCCGATGCAGGGGACACGGGTTCATGCCCCGGTCTGGGAGGATCCCGCGTGCCGCAGAGCGGCTGGGCCCGTGAGCCATGGCCGCTGAGCCTGCGCGTCCGGAGTCTATGCTCCGCAACGGGAGAGGCCACAGCAGTGAGAGGCCCGCGTACTGCAAAAAAAAAAAGACTCCTATTAGTCCTTTTATAGTTTCCTAGTACTTCTTATTGGAGATTGTGATACAAACAGATTCCTTCTTCCTTCAGCAGTTGCTTGAGATGGGTATTGGACAATGTTTATGATACAACATGAAGCTAACCAAAGTAAATCTAAATTGTATGTACAACACAATTGTAATTGTTTCATTCCTTCTTTTCATGTACCACCTGCAAGTGGTGGGCTAGGTCCTGGGATATAAAGTTGACTAAGGGATGCCTCTGTTCTCATGGAGCATGCAGTTTGTTCACGACTGGTCATGAAAACAGATGAATTCTGCAGGGTCAGATGAATTCAGCAGGTTTAGTGCTACAGCAGAGATAGAGAGAGGATGCTGTGAGGCCTGACGAGCCCAGCAGATGCTCTTCCTGGAGATATTTTGGGAGGACATCATATATGAGCTGGGTTTGAAAGGAGAGTGGAAATTTGCCACATGAAAAGTGGGAAAGAAATACACAAAGGCACCAACCTATGGAAAGACCTGGTCCAAAGATGAATGTGTATGTGGCAAAAAAACTGAAAAAGGATATCCCTAAATAAATAGTTGGTGTTTTATGGTTGTGGAATTATCAGTAGGTTTCTTTTTCCTTTTTCAGAATTTCCTTTAATATTGTTGCTCTAGTGTTTTCATAACTCAAACTAAAATGAAAGAAAAGCCTGTGATGACTGTATCACAGCATTAGAGTGAATTACTTTGTCATTCCCAGTATTTGTACTTAATTTAACATCCAGATTAAAACCTAGTATTGCCCATTTGACTAAATTGTTATTAGGTTTTTAAGGAGAAGACACAGAACAGGGTACCATTTGGTTCCTTTTTTGCTAAGCAGACCCCAAGTTTCCTTTTCCCTTGAGATTTCATTGTCTGGCTCTCATCTGGGCCGCCACGATAGGCCTGGAGGGGGGTTATTTGCTGAAGTACATGGGGAAAATGTGTCTTTTAGCCTGGTTGGCAGAGAGAGTTTACCCCGGATGCAATTAATGGAATGCATTCAACCAAGAAGGTGAGACAGCAGGGTGGCTGGGAGGGACCTGGGAGAGTCTGGGTTATTTTAGTTACAAGGGAAGAATCCACAGATGGAACTCTCAGAGGCATAGCAGGTCCAGGGAATGGAGCGAAAAAACTGGGCAGGTGAAGTTGGGCTGTTCAGAAAACGAAGTCTGCAGACACTTGGCTGGTGGTAGAAGGCTCCTTTTATGTGAAGTCCAGCGTGTCTTGCCAGGGCAGGGGAAGCCATTTAAAGGCACCATGCCGGCCCAGTCCCCAGGCGCTGGAGGTTTTCCCAAAACAACTTCAGAGCGAGGCTGAATAGACTTTTCAGTGCACTGTGTATACTGAAGGTTACCATCAACTCTAAAGATCTATATGCAAAGATGTCTCCTTCCTGATTTCATTTTTGGAAGGAAGATTTAAAAAAATATATTTTTAATTACTTCATAGTTGAATCATCACCCTGTTTTGGTTTCTTTTCCCCTCTTCAGAGGAGGTAGGAATAGAAATGGCTTATAGGTTAGATGCTTAAGATTTGTTTTTTTTTGTCTAATAATTGTTGATTGCATCTGGGTCCAAACCAAGCTTATTTCTCATGTCCCCCTAATAACCTTTTCTTTTAATCTTCTTTTCCTTAAAATGAAAAAACTGCAACTTTGTGCAATAGCAGATTTGTCTTTTCCCCAGCAACAGAAGGCAAGTGTCAGTTTACCATATGAACAGTTTAATAATCTGAGTGATCAGGACATGAGCGCTAGAAGAGTGAGATGAGAGGGGGTATAGGAGACAGGATAAGGAAAACTGCAACTCAGAAGCACTGTTTTCTAATGGCTTATAATTTGTGTTATTAGCTGAGTATTGAATATTTTAAATTTACTTTTCCAAACGATGTTAAAAGAAATGGTGGCAAAAAGAAAACTGGAAGGAATTCTTTTAAAATAGTAGCATTTGGGCTTCCCTGGTGGCACAGTGGTTGAGAGTGCACCTGCTGATGCAGGGGACACAGGCTCGTGCCCCGGTCCGGGAGGATCCCACGTGCCGCGGAGTGGCTAGACCCGTGAGCCATGGCCGCTGAGCCTGCGCGTCCGGAGCCAGTGCTCCGCAGCGGGAGAGGCCACAGCAGTGAGAGGCCCGTGTACTGCAAAATAAATAAATAAATAAATAAAATAGTAGCATTTGCTGGAAATATGAGCATGGGTTCTGGCCCATAGAATGTTATATTCTTTTTCAGCAATGGCTTAAACAATTCTAAGTTTGATTTCCATAAATCATCTTACACTGTAAGCGACCACATACGCTGGATCAGATATTAAATTGCATCAGATTTTCCCTCGCCTTCAGGACCTGTTGTGGTGTGTGGCTAGAGATCAGATGTCACCTCTGCTTAAGAAGCCCTACATACGTTTTCATTTTATTTATTTATTTATTTATTTATTTACAGTGATGTTACACACACGCATTACTGCATGGGTGATTAAAGAAGTTTTGTTTGTCAGATAATCTCTGATTATAAACTAAAGAGTGGCTCCCACTTTTATGGAACCTCCTTTGAACTGGAATACGCTGTGTTAGCGGGTGGTAGTTTGCCAACTCATTAGTAAGGTCAGTTTTCTAGAAGATATAGTTACAAAATAAAGGCCCCTCTCTCATCAACAGAGAGTTTCAGTGGCAAAGTCAAGGTGACAAGACTTAAAATATTTATTGCTTTTAAAGGCATCCGCCCTTTTGTGACCAGCAAGCAAGGCACCAGACCTTTATTAACGAAGATAAATGATATGTTTAGAGCAGCGATGCCCTTCTCTCTAAAAACAAAATTCCAAAAATGTCTCATTTCTCAAGCTATATTAGATCTGTACACTTATTTTCTCTTGCCCCAATTATCTAGTTACCATAGATCAAATTAAACACCTATGTGACATCTTCTGTTCAAATTCTTTCATATCAACACCACTTTATACTTAGTACTATTTTGCCTAAGACTCACCTGGATGGTGTATGCAGAATGTATCAAGTATAGTTTTATTTTTAATGATCTGAGCACCTGTACAGCATGACTGCCAGAAACTCAAAGATCTTCTTGAGGTAGAATGCTCAGGTAAAAAGGCTAATTAATTTTCTGACCAAAATGTTTTTTGTTTCCTGCCTCTCTTCATTCAACTATAGGAGGTACATATTTAATATTTAAGTTAATTAATATTTGTGGTTGATAATGGTGACATCATGAAAAGTTAAATCATGTATTTATTGAAAGCATCAGTACAAGAGATGTAGCAAGGCACAAAGAGTCAAATAAATGCTCTGAAGTCGTAAAGGAAAATTATCATTTTAGGCTAGAGTGGTAAGGAGCGACTTTGGGCAGACTGTGGGGATTTTTGTTCATTTATTCAGTAAGTGGTCCTGGGAAAACTGGACAGCTACATGTAAAAGAATGAAATTAGAACATTCTCTAACACCATAAACAAAAATAAACTAAAAATGGATTAAAGACCTAAATGTAAGATCGGATACTATAAAACTCCTAGAGGAAAACAAGAGCAGAACACTCTTTGACATAAATTGCAGCAATATTTTTTTGAAGCCGCCTCCCAAAGTAAAGGGAGTAAAAGTACAAATAAACAAATGGGACCTAACTAAACTTAAAAGCTTTTGCACAGCAAAGGAAACCATTGACAAAATGAAAAGACAACCTACTGAATGGGAGAAAATATTTGCAAATGATATGACCCATAGGGGTTAATATCCAACATATATAAATAGCTTATACAACTCAACATCAAAAAAACAAACAACCCGATTAAACTAACACAACATTGTAAATTAACTATACTTCAATAATAAAAAAAAAAAGACCTCACCCCCCAGAAAAACCAAACAACCTGATTAAAAATGGACAGAAGACCTGAAAAGACATTTTTCCAGAAAGGAAATGCAGATGGCGAGCAGGCACATGAAAAGATTCCCAGTATCGCTAATCATCAGGGAAATGCAAATTAAAACCACAAGTTATCACCTCACACCTGTCAGATGGTTATCAGCAAAAAGAACACAAATAACAAATGTTGGCGAGAACGTGGAGTAAAGGGAACACTTGTACATTGTTGGTGGGAATGTAAATTGGTACAGCCACTGTGGAAGACAGTAGGGAAGTTTCTCAAAAAATTAAAAGTAGAACTACCATATGACCCAGCAGTTCCACTCCTGGGCATATATCGGGAAGAAACAAAAACACTTAATTCGAAAAGATACATGCACAGCAATGTTCACAGCAGCATTATTTACAATTGCCAAGATATGGAAGCAGCCTAAGTGTACATCAGCAGGTGAATGGATAAAGAAGATGTGTGTGTGTGTGTGTATGTGTGTGTGTGTGTGTACACACACACACATACACATACACGCAATGGAATACTACTCAGCCACAAAAAAAGAACAAAATGTTGCCATTTGCAGCAACATGGATGGACTTGGAGGACATTATGCCACGTGAAATAAGTCAGAGGAAGACAAATACCGTATGATATCACTTATGTGTGGGATCTAAAAAATATAACAAGCTAGTGTATATAACAAAAAAGAAGTGAACTCACAGATATAGAGAACAAACTAGTGGTCAAGAATCGTGGAAGGTGGGAAGCACAAACTATTGGGTGTAAGATAGACTCAAGGATTTATTGTACAACACAGGAAATATAGCAATATTTTCTAATAACTGTAAATGGAAAGTAACCTTTAAAAATTGTATAAAAATAGAAAAAGGTTTATTGAGATCTTACTAAGTTCCTGGAATCTCTCTAGGTATTGGGCATACAGCAGAGGACAAGACTTACCAGTTCTCTGCTTTTAAAGTGCTTAGGTTCTGGTGGGAGAACAAGACAGTAAACAAAAAGATCTATTTAACAAGAAATATTTGATAATGGTTTTGCAGAACTTTAATATAGGGTGGTATGATAGAGTACCTTGGGAGATTACGTTAGATTGTTGGTCAACATGGGCTGCTTGGAAGTGATGATGTTTTAACTGAGACTTGAATGACAAGAAGGAAGCAGCCATGTGACATTTGGGCCCTCCAGGCAGAGGGGTAGCCGGTGCCCAGGCCTCAAGGCAGGAAGGAGCTTGGTATGTTTGAGGAACAAGAAGATGAGATCAGGAGGGTTGGTAGGGATCCCAGATCATATGGACCTGTGGGGTTTTTGATAAGTTTGGATGAAATGCTAATTGCAGTGGTAAACAATGGGAGGCCTTAAAGCAGGGCCATGAGCTGGTTTCTGAATTTCATTATGGACACTGTGTGAAGAATGTATTTAAGGAAGGCAAGAGCAGAAGCAGAGGTACTAAATAGGGGGCGACTATAGAAGTCCAAGTGAGGGATTATGGTGTCTTCTACAGGAGGGTGGTAGGGGGCATGGGGTGAAGTGGATAGATTTGGCATGTGTTTTGGGTGTAGAGCCTGCAGCATCTGCTTATGGATTTGAAGTGGGATGTCAGGATGTTATATATTTTATATGTAAAATAGATAAACAACACGGACCTACTGTATAGCATGGGGAACTATACTTAATATGTTGTAATAGCCTATATGGGAAAAGAATATGAAAAAGAATATATATATATATGTAGTTAATAACTGAATCAATTTGCTCTACACCTGAAACTAACACAACATTATAAATCAACTATACGAGAATTTAAAAAAATGAAATGGGATATGAGAAAATTAGAAATCAAAGATGACTTCTAGATTTCTGGCTTAAGCAACTGAGTAAATGATGGCGAACTTTGGAGAAAGGATGGAATTTAGAGAAAAGGAGCCAAGGGTTTCAGGTACAGAGGTAGGAAAAGATAGGGCTTAGGGGGTAGGCTTTTAAGATTTGGTAAAAACCAAAAGATTTTCCCAGTGCTTCCAAGAACAGAGACATCACATTCTATTCAATACATTTGAAAAAAAGAGAAAAAACATTATAAATGTATCGTATTTTCTACATGCTGTCCTGTCAGCAGAAGTGGGATAGGAAGTTTGGGAAAAAGAAAAAAGAGTGGAAAATAGAAACAAGAGCAATAAGCAAGTCAGAGAAAGACACAGAGATGGAGAGATACAGAAAGAACATTTACGGACAAAAGAGACAGACGCTCAAAATTAGAGACACAAAGGACACACATTCCCACTCAGATTCTGCATTCTCCTGCTTTCTGCCTTTAGAGCCAAAGACAGATCTGGAGGCTTGTAAGGAGGTCACAACATTTTTTCTTTCTTGTAATTGACTGTGGAAGTGACACCAGCACACCAACCAAAAGCAAATGAGACCAAATCGTTTTCAAAAGTAGGAAATTGCCTTGATTCCATTCTTTGTTATTAGAAAGGATCTTGTACCCTGAAATGTTTCCAGGATGAAAATGTTTTTTTACGGTTTGTTATTAGCTAAGCAGCAGGTTGAATATGACCTGAAAAATAAATCAGTAGCAATGTACAATTATTCGTTTTGTAAAGAAAAGAGGCTCCCAGAAGGACTTCTTCCTCTTAGTGGAAAAAGTGAGAAATTAACCATCAATTAACAGGTTAAGCTGAGCTGCGGGAATAAACTCATAAACAAATACACAGTAAACACATGCATACATTCCATACCATGCCATACCATACCATACCATACCCTAAACCCACCTACATTTCTTGACGTAATAGTCTCCATTTAGAATAGAAAAACAATTTGAGATTTTTTTTGTTTGAT
Organism: Phocoena sinus; assembly: GCF_008692025.1. Taxonomy (NCBI): domain Eukaryota; kingdom Metazoa; phylum Chordata; class Mammalia; order Artiodactyla; family Phocoenidae; genus Phocoena; species Phocoena sinus. The sequence goes on from NC_045767.1 coordinate 76,671,680, forward strand.
TATTGTAAGTAGGATCTATAACCATCCTAGACTCACTGTTAATTTTCTTAAAAATTGGATATTGGTTAAAAATGTGTTTACTAGCAATCTGTAAGGACCTACAAATGAATCAATTCAACAAGGAGATAAGAGGAACAGGGATTTTAGATAAATGTGTAATAAGAAGACCAAGAAACATGCTAGGTGTACTGTAAAAGGAGGTATGTTATTGGGACCTCCAGTCTGCTTCACCCCAAAAGACCAGTGAAACTATTACAAATAACAAAAGTAATTGAGAAAGTTTAAAAGCCATGGAACTACATTGGGCTGAAAAGTCAGGAAGTACATTGGGCTGAGGATTTTTCTTTTTATACGTCCCCTTTCCTTCCCTCCATCTTTCCTTTTTCTTTTCTTTTGAATTATTAATATGTTCTTAAGAGACATGAAAGAACACTCAGTTAAGACATTATACTTGGGTTCTGTTATTTATGATGATGTCCTAGTATCTTTTTGAAAAACCTGGACTAGATTTCTAAAATTTACTTTAACATTTGAAAATAATAGTATGAAATCTGCATTTATCTTCTTGTCCCAGATTCTTGCCTTTTAGGTTTTTGTTTTTGTTTTTCGCGGTACGCGGGCCTCTCACTGCTGTGGCCTCTCCCGTTGCGGAGCACAGGCTCCGGACGCGCAGGCTCAGCAGCCGTGGCTCACGGGTCCAGCCGCTCCGCGGCATATGGGATCTTTCCAGACCGGGGCACGAACCCGTGTCCCCTGCATCGGCAGGCGGACTCTCAACCACTGCGCCACCAGGGAAGCCGGCCTTTTAGGTTTTTTATGATGGTGTTCATAATATTGTTATCATCAGGGTCAGCTCTGCCCAGCTCCAGGATGGAATGAGGCCACGGGCACTGAGAAATGTCTGGTGAGATGAATGGGGATGTGTTGTGATTTAGAAAGACAGATACATTATCACCACCCTTTCTTTTTTTTTATTTTTTTTATTTTTTTAAAAATTTTTTTCACCACCCTTTCTTAGTGAATGATATTAAATATCTGCCCCGAGATGAGTTGTTTCTGAATGGCCATTCAGGACAGAGAGGTAAACCGGAAAATAGTCTGGTTAGTATGGAATGATTTATGCAGGGGTCAGTACCATGTGAATTTTCCTTGGCCGTTTCAAGGTGAGTTTGATTATCACACATAACTTCATCAAAAGTTAGGTAAATGAATTACGTAGGAAACAGTTTTAAATATTAGAAGAGAGACATTTTGACTTGGATTACCACTTAAGCCACGTGAAAAATCTCCTGGGGCATAGCCTTCACCGAAGGCAGTGTGATTGTCACATAGCTTCACAGTGTGGCTTTATGCGTGAGTGCTGGTAGGTCTGAGTGGAGTGGTGCTTGGCCAAGAACAAATCCTACTTCCTGACATATCTTTTCTACAAACATTCTTATCCAGGGGACAGAGATTAGATTTCAGGAGGCACCATTAGAGGAAAAGGTGAGTGTAGAAAGGGAGAGTCTGAGGGATGTGTGTTGCCCATCAGTAAATATTTCCCTCCCGTTTCATACCCTCAACCAGAAGTCCTTAAAAAATAGTAGTAGAATCTCTCACGTTTATTTATGTGGCTCTCTCAGAAACCTTAAAGTCTCCCCTTTTTATTTTCAAGTGGGAATTACTGCAAGTCTGTGTCTGGCTGACAGTTCTATCAGCTCTACAGTGCGGTGGTTGGGAGGGTGCCCGGGGCTCGGAGCCAGGGATTCTTGTGGAAGTTCTGCTAAACAGCTGTGTGGCTCCAGGAAAGTCTCTGCCCTGCTGGGCACCAAAGTCTTCATCGTACTCAGGGGACAACCTTTTCCTGTAATGGACCAGAAAGTAAATATTTCAGGCTTCCCAAGCCACATACGGTCGCCCTTGAGTATTCTACTTTGGTTTTATTTGTTTGTTATAACCCTTAAAAAATAAAAAAACCATTCTTAGCTCCCGGCCCACACATAAGCAGGTTGGGGGCTGACTTTGGCTCCCTTGCCTTAGTTTGCCCACCCCAATCTATTGATATACCAATATATAATAGAAAAGGACAGGGGAAAGTCAAAAGGAGGAGTTTGAACTGCCACTTTCTAGAGGTAAGGCTCTGAGGAACACCAGGTTAGAGAGGAGATTCTGGAGGCAAGGGTTTTTGTTTGCTTGTTTGCTTTTTGTTTTATTTTAAATATTATGTATTTATTCATGATACAGTTTCCGTTTTGTAATTTTCTCTGTTTTAAATTTGATTTCACTCCTAAGTCCTATTCTTCAACTTTACAAGCATATTGCTGTCTACCCTTTGTAGCACTCCGCAGATTTCTTATTGCATACAAATTGCCCAGAGAAGCAAACTAGTTAGAGGAATGGCTTTCTTTGCAGATGGAGATGTGACCTTTCACTTACTAAAAGGAAGCAGCCATTTTATTGCCCCTGGAGGCCTAAGCAAAGAAATAAGTATTAAACAGGCTTGACCCCAGCTGCTCTGAATTTTGGGAGAGAGTGGCTGGGAGGGAGCAGGGGATGGCAATGGGGCTGGGAATGAATGTTAAGAAGTACCCCAGTCCTTACTTTTTTTTTTTTTTTTTTTTTTTGCGGTATGCGGGCCTCTCACTGTCGTGGCCTCTTCCGTTGCGGAACACAGGCTCCGGAGGCGCAGGCTCAGCAGCCATGGCTCATGGGCCCAGCCGCTCCGCGGCATGTGGGATCTTCCCGGACCGGGGCACGAACCCGTGTTTCCTGCATCGGCAGGCGCACTCTCAACCACTGCGCCACCAGGGAAGCCACCCAGTCCTTCCTTTCTGATAGAGTTGCATCCTGTTGCTCACACTTAACCAACAGTCCAAAGTTCTATTTAAAGAGACCCCTTAGCCCATACTGGGATGTGCTGGCGTTTTGGTTTCCCGGAGGACAAGACCCAGAAGTGGGCGCTCTGGACAGTGTGCCCCAAACTCCCCCGCTTTCCCGCCACCTCTTCCCCCACCCCCAATCCAGTGCCCACTCCTGTTTCCTCCTCTTCTCTGCCCCTCTTATCTGATTTCCGTGGTGGTCAGGAACTGTCCAGCCATATCACTGTCCCAGCAAGGCCCAGTGAGTTTCTTCCAACTTTCTGCGCTGTTGCTGTTGGTGGTACAGTTAGTGAGTTGTCCCAGCCTCCAGTAATGCCGTGGGGTCTGATTATGACCTTGGGGTCTGAATATGACCTTGGGGTTTTGACTCCAGAACCGCTGTGAACACTTTTTTCAGTCAGGCACATTTGAAAAAGAAGCCTGCACTCCACTTTTTCACCTTCTGTTCTCTCCTCCACCTCAGTAATTTGGTAATCATTCCCCCTACTCCACAAAAATGCACTCTGCCTTTTTTTTTTTTCTTTCGGAAGGATGGTAGTGATTTGGGCATTGATACATAGAATGGATGCCTTTTCAGTCCTTCTCTAACTGAACATGTTTGTCACAGAGACGTTGTTAGCCATTGACGCTTTGAGATGCCTTCTTACCAGGTTTCTTGGATTCTTCTCATGCTTCTCTGCTCCTTTTCCCGTGGTCTCCTCTCTTGGCTCCCATACTGCCCACCACTTGAATGTGGCAGTTTCCCTTCCCCAGGTGCTTTCCAAAACCCTCTTCTCCTACGTGCTTTCTTGAGCTGATTTCGTTCATTCTTGAGGCAATGCTTTGCCAAATGTGCATCTTCGTCCCAGCCTTTCCTCCTAAACCTCACACTCCTTTATCCAGATGCCTTCTTGGACATCACTACTTAGATTTCCCATGGGCATCACAAAATTCAGTCTGTGCAAAACTAACGTCAGCACCTTCTCCTCCAAACCCGAAGCTCTTCTTTTGTTCCCTGTCTCCATTAACCAACTCTCCCAAGCCAGAAGCACGAACATCTTCCTAGACCTCGACATTTCTCCTTTGTCCGTTCCCTTCCCCTTCCAGTCACTTAGTAAGCTCTGCCGATTTTATCCCATCACTGCCTCTCCTCTGTATCCCTCCTTCTCTGCTACCACATCACTAATTCAGGCCCTCATCACCTCTCTCTGCCATCTTTTTCTCTGGTTTTGTCCTCCTTAAATCCATCCTTCCCTCTGTAGCCATATCTAAAATTCACACCTGTTACCATGTCACACTCCTTAAAATTCTTCAGTGGCAACCCATCATCTACAGAATAAAACCCAACTCCTTAGATCTGGCACCTCCACCTCTCCAGACCTGTTTCCTGACATTCTTTGTCCTTTGCTGCCTAGAAATACCACCTTCTCGGAGTTCAGGGAGCTCTATACTCTTTCATGTTTCCATGCTCTTTCTTGTGCTGTTCCTTTTCTTTCTTATACATTTATTTATTTTATTTATTTATTTTTGGCTGCGTTGGGTTTTGTTGCTGCGCGCAGGCTTTCTCTAGTTGCGGTGAGTGGGGGCTACTCTTCCTTGCGGTATGCATGCTTTTCACTGCGGTGGCTTCTCTTGTTGCGGAGCACGGGCTCTAGGCATGTGGGCTTTGGTAGTTGTGGCGTGCAGGCTCAGTAGTTGTGGCTCTTGGGCTCTAGAGTGCAGGCTCAGTAGTTGTGGCACATGGGCTTAGTTGCTCTGTGGCATGTGGGATCTTCCCGGACCAGGGATTGAATGTGTGTCCCCTGCATTGCAGGCAGATTCTTATCCACTGCACCACAAGAGAAGTCCCAACTGTTCCTTTTCATGGACTTCAGCGCATATTTGATCCCACACATTGTGCATCCCTCTCTTACCACTATTATTGAAGTTATTTGTTGCTATCTATGTCTTACTCATGGACTGTGCACTCTTCCAAGACAGAGGAATCTTGTTTGTTTCTCATTGAATCCAGAGCATCCCTCTCAATTAACACTTATGATAACCCCATGCAGCTGGCATTATTATACCCATTCTATGGATGAGGAAACTAAGGCTCAAAAGAAGCTAAATAAACATCTTGCTCAATGTCACGTAGCTTTGTAGCAGGAGAGCTGGGATTTAGTTAGTATTTACACATTCTAGTTATGCATCCAGAGTGAAACAAATAACCTGCAGTCGTAAGTTTAAGAAATACTCACTTTACTAGAATTTACCTGTGATTTTTGAGGCAGTAGAAAGAACAGTGGAGTGCGGGGGGTGGGGGAATAGGATGAAGGCAGTCAAAAGGTGCCAACTGCCAGTTATAAGATAAGTACTAGGGAGAGAGTGTACAACGTGATAAATATAACACTGCTGTATGTTATATATGAAAGTTAAGAGAGTAAATCCCAAGAGTTCTCAACATAAGGAAAAAAATACTTTTTTATTTCTGTAATGTTGTATCTATGTGAGGTGATGGATGTTCACTACACTTACTGTGGTGATCATTTCATGATGTTATGTAAGTCAAATCTTTATGCTGTGCACCTTAGACTTATACAGTGCTGTATGTCAATTATATCTGAATAAAACTGGAAGAAAAAAAGAACAATGGGTTTGGTATCAAAGGCTTAGTTTGAAGTATTATTTTAGGCATTTCTAGCCAAACTGATTCATGCCGAGTTACTTCCTCCCCCTGAGCCTTTATTCAAACCATATACAGCATGTGGGAGTGCTTTGTAAGGGTTATGCAAATAAGACTTGTAACTTAGTTTTTCATTTGAGTTTACACATGTGGGTACACCTCAGAGACCAAATTCTGGCAAATTATGTTCGTTTCTTTGCGGTATTAGAGATATTTTCCTTTAGTTTTGAGGATAAAATGAGTTAATACTTAGTATCACCAGTAAAGTACAACATTTAGAATGCCCTACAAAACTCTGGGAGTACAAATGTACATGTCTTGAAGAGTTCATACCTTTGCTCCAAAGTGGGATTTCAAATGCCAGCTAAATTGGGTCGCTTTCTAAGTGAAAGGAGCTTGTATTGCTCCAGACACAGGGCTGCTTATCCTTCCTTTTGTTAAGCTGTAAACACGATGCTTCCCTCTCCCGCACTGCTCTGTTGTTGCTTTTGTTACCTGAGGGTTCACTTTGCAGACTTTTTTTTCCTGTACCCTATCACTTTTCTTGATAGAATGTCTACTGTTAAGTTGCCGCCTTTGGGCACTACTTCCTGTAGGGAGCCTAGCTAGTGTGTACAGGAGTCATTCAGACAAAGTGGTTTTGGTGAGGGTATTATAGGGTTTTATGGTCTGCAACACTGGATTCCCAGTCGAATTGCTGCAGGTGTCTGCTTATAAAGGAGGAGGATTTATTTCATGGGTTGATATCATTAATTTATATAAAAAGTTCTCAATGAGGAGTTTTACCTCTCCTGTATGTCTTCACCTTAAATTTTCCTTTTAAAATAGTTTCATTTATTTAACAGAAGTATATTGAAGGGCATCTACGTGCCAGAAACTACTCCCGGTGAGGGGCTAGAGACCAAGAGGGAGACATATTCTGCCTTCCTTGAGTTTATGGCATAATCTGAAAGGTAAACTTTAAATTAGTAGTTGTACTTAGGTGTGATGAATATAGTGAAAGGGGAAATGCAGGGTTTAGAGGACTGTAAAGGACTGCAGTGGGTTTGTCTACCTGGCACCCCTTTTCTAGGAATCACCTCTTATACCCAACCATCTACATGGTTATTACAAGTTGAACCAATGCTGGGAGTCACAGTTGATTGGTTCAAGGGTGAGCACCTGTCACACTAGGCCAGTAACTATTCTTCCCCTGGAATGTTGGAAGATGGAACAGAGACAGAAAGGCCAAGGAATTTCTGGGTGTCTAAACAGGAATGTGAAAGCATGGGAGCCTTCAGAGTCACCATAAGACCTGGATGAGGGAAGGAAGCCACAGGAAGAGAATGGGAGGAAATGAACCTGATACTCAGAGGTGTGGGTACCAGAGATGGAGAGAAAGTTCTCGCAGTGTTTGGGTTTCTGGTTAGTTCTCCATGAGAATCTTTACAATAAATATCACTTCTTTACTTAAGGTAGTTTGGGTTGAATTTCTGTTGGATGACACCAGGGCAGTCTTTTGTAATACAGACACGTATAGCATGGGGACCTAACTCAAATCAAGGAATCAGGGAAAGCCACTTACAGCATATTTTTACACAGTGTTGTAATTGTTGGTTAGATTCCCAGGATAACCTACACATGACGATCTAACCCATAGTGTAGCTGGAACTGATTACTGTTTCCCCTTTGAATGGATTCATTCATTCATATTGAAGGCCTGCTGTGTCCCAGGGATTATACCAGGACCTGGGAAAGTAAAGTGATTACAATGACCTGGGCCTTGGAGGTTTTTACTTGCTCTTTACTAAGCCACTTGCTGACATTGTCCCATGTAGTTATTTCCTCCTAGGTTTTGGTTACATTATGGCTTAAGTAGACTTTGGTGGGCTAGTCTGGGAAACTGACTTCCATATGACATTGTTTCTGTGGTAAATGCCTTTCCTAGTTGGTGGGAAGGAGAATTTCTGCCCTTTCGCTATAACAGTTCATTAATGCAACAAGTATTTTTTGAATACCTTCTGCGTGTCGGGCACTGCTCCAAGCTTTGGCAGCAGTGATGAAAGATATGGAAAAGGCTGTGCTATCACGGAGCTTAAATTTTAGGGTGGGGAGATGGGCAATAAACAGTGAACAAATGAATGACCAGATAATTTAGTTAGTGATATGCGCCATGAAGAAAAGTAAAAGAGGATGTGGTGGAAGAAGGTGGCCAGGGTGGGGTGGAGAGTGACTTTGGGTCAGGAAAGGCACCACTAAAGAGGGAAGTTTTCAGGTGAGAGGCACCTGACCCAGGGAAAGAAGGGAACATGATGCCTCCAGGAACTCGCCCCTCATGCCACCAGCTGTGAGATGGAGAGCACTTGTCAGTCTTGGGCCCTGAGGAGCAGTTTCTTTGCTTGTGGAAATCAGTGGGGTATAGACATGGACTGTCCCAGTACCGTGACCACTAGCCACAAGTGGCTGTTGAGCACTAAACGTGGCTAGTCCAAACCAAAATGTTCCATAAGTGTAAAATATGCACCAGACTTCCAAAGACTTCGAAAGAAAAAAAGACTGTAAACATTGCCAATTTTTTTTTTTTTTTTTTTTTTTTTTTTGTGGTACACGGGCCTCTCACTGTTGTGGCCTCTCCCGTTGTAGAGCACAGGCTCCGGACGCGCAGGCTCAGCGGCCATGGCTCACGGGCCCAGCCGCTCCGCGGCATGTGGGATCTTCCCAGACCGGGGCACGAACCCGTGTCCCCTGCCTCGGCAGGCGGACTCTCAACCACCGCGCCACCAGGGAAGCCCTCCAATATTTTTTTATATTGATTACACAATGAATTGATAATATTTTGACATATTGGGTATATAAAATATGTGATTAAAATAAATCTCACTGATATCTGTTTACCTTTCTTAATGAGACTACTAGAAGATTAAAAATTGCATCTGCTCCAAAAATAAATAAATAAATAAAAATTTGCATCTGTGTATAAATGAACTTATTTACAAAACAGAAATAGACCCACAGACGGAGAAAACAAACTTATGGTTACCAAAGGGGAAAGGGGTGGGGGAGGGATAAATTAGGAGGTTGGGATTAACATATACACACTACTATATGTAAAATAGATAACCAACAAGGAACTACTGTATAGCACAGGGAACTCTGCTCAGTATTTTGTAATAACCTATAAGAGAAAAGAATCTGAAAAAGAATATGTGTCTATATATATGTAAACATTGTATATATGTAAAATATGTAAAAATAGATAACCAATATGTTATGTATGTAAAATATATGTAAAATAGATAACTATTTTATCTATTGTAAAATAGTAAATTTTATATGTATGTATAATATGTAAAATAGATAACCAACTAGGAACTACTGTATAGCACAGGGAACTCTGCTCAGTATTTTGTAATAACCTATAAGAGAAAAGAATCTGAAAAAGAATATGTGTCTATATATGTGACTGAATCACTGTGCTGTACACCTGAAACTAACACAGCATTGTAAATCAACTATACTTCAATAAAAATATGTAAAATAAAAAAATAAATAAAAAAGAAAGTAGATCCAAATATTTTTTTTAAAAGTGCATCTGTGGCTTGTGTTATGTTTCCGGTGGACAGCACTGGTGTAGATGAATTAGCTGGTGCTTTGGACTCAAGACTGATGGGGGTTTGAGTACTTAAGGATTTTGTTGTAGTTTCTGTGTTTGTTTTACTATGGACAATTTATTTGATTCTCCTCAGTCCTTTTTCATCTATCAAATGGGGCAAATACTACCTTGTGGGGTTGTTTTGAGGGTTAAATCAGCTTTGGTCAAGTGTCTACTGTGTATCAGGCACCGGGAAATCCTGCTAGCCTCTGATTTATAAATGTTGGTTCCTTCCCTCACTTTCTGATATGACATAAGTTAGTCATACCTGCCTGTGGGTATTTGGGAATATGTTTGGAACTCAGAGAGTGACTGTGTTGAGAAATGGCTATGCATGTTCATGACAGTATTTTAATTTGCATTTTTGTCTTATTCTTTTCACGTGAGGTTTCTGAGGTCTTTATCGTATGATGAAAATAATTATTCCCATTTTACAAGTAAAGAGATTACATTATATCCAGAGTGGCCCTCTGGAGTTCCTTTAGGCACATAGAGGCTGGCCTCATGTTTCCTGCGACCAGGCCAACTTCCCTTCCCTTAAAGGCTCTTGTCTTTCTCCACAAGGTAGGTAAGTTCTTCCACTGGAAGCCCTGAATAGGAATTCTGGTGCCAGGTTCCATGCCAAAGCGATGCCTTATCTTCTGAATGTTTTTGATACTCTTGTTCTACACAAGTGACAATATCAGAATCCTGAAGACCTTGTTTATGCTTCAGGAGGGTAGGTAATCAGAGGCCCTTCTGGCCTCATGCCATTTTAGATAGTGGTTGGTTAGAAGAAAATGCTGATGCCTTTCTTTCTTTTTTTTGGCCGAAACACAAAGGTCTTTCCTTCCCTGTCAGTAATGTATGCACCATGGCTGGCAGTTTCTAGGCTTCAGATTGGGATACCCAGTCATGATAATTTGGTTTGAATTAAGGACACCTTGAAATGATATCATTTGCAGGACTGAATTTGGCTCTGTTTTAAGATGGTCACTAGGAGTTGATTGCATAACATGGAAAGGTTTGCTTAAAGTTTAGTTCAAGTAACAGTTATTGAGTTCAATGTTGGAAAAATAGTTTGCTGTTTTATTAAATGTCTGAGAGATTTTAAAATTGTATTTGAAGGAAACTGTTTGAAATGCAGTAAAAGCTGGGTCGATGTACATATACCTTTTCTTCCAATAATTGCTTGTTCCTTTTGAATCCTTGTGTCACAAAGAGCTTTCTCCTTCTTCCCTAACAAGTCATAATAATGTTTGCGACTCGACTCTGTTGGCTACTGCCATGTTTTAGTTGGAAATGTAGGCATAGGAAAATACGGAAGGAATTTATATAGTGACTTTATGTATATTCGTTTATGTGTATTCCATAACTCGATGCACATTTATCTATATACATTTAACAGAATTATCCACTAGAAATCTTAAAACTTAAATTTCCTGTAATAAAAGAAATATAATTTATTTTGTATACTCACTTATACATCCACCAGAAAAGTGTGAAAGTTACAATTTGTTGGCATCCTTACCACCACTTACTATTAGCAGATAGCTTGATTTTTTCCCCTCATTTCATGAATATAAAATGGTATTTCACAGTTGTTTCAATCTGCATTTTCTGATCAGCAGTATGGCTGAGCATTTTTTCTTAGAATTATTGACCTGTTGAACCTTCTCTCTGTGAATTGCCTCATCATCAGTGTTGTCTATTTTTCAATTCTTTTTTTTTTTTTTTTTTTTTTTTTTGTGGTACGCGGGCCTCTCACTGTTGTGGCCTCTCCCGTTGCGTAGCACAGGCTCCGGACACGCAGGCTCAGCGGCCATGGCTCACGGGCCCAGCCGCTCCACGGCATGTGGGATCCTCCCGGACCAGGGCACGAACCCGTGTCCCCTGCATCAGCAGGCGGACTCTCAACCACTGCGCCACCAGGGAAGCCCTTATTTTTCAATTCTTATGGTCTTTTTCTTTCTAGTTTCAAGGAAGTATTTATATATTTTGGATCTTACCTCCATCTGTTGTCTTTTAGCTTTATTTATGCTGTCTTAGGAAGAAGTAAAGCAACTTACCAATTCCCTCCTTTATAATTTGTACTGTTTGTTTCATTTTATTTTATGTTTTGCTTTGTTTTGTGTTTTAATTTTCTTGGCCACACCATGCATCATGTGGGATCTTAGTTCCCCAACCAGGGATTGAACCTGCACCGCTTGCACTGGAAGTGTGGAGTCTTAACCACTGGACTGCCAGGGAAGTCCCTGTTTGTTTCTTTTTAAAGAAATGGCATAAAGTTATATCTGAGTCAAGTAGGATTTCTTAAATAAGACATTAAAATGCATAGGTAATAAAGGAAAAGATTGATAAATTAGACTATATCAAAATTTAAAACATATTATAGTATATAGTTTAAATCATATAATATGTTCATTCATTCTTTCATTCATTCTAAATACTTATTGCCTATAATATGCCAGGAACTCTCCTGGGCTCTGAGGGTATAACTGTGAACAAGAATCCCTGCTCTCCTACACTGTGGAAGAAACAGATAATAAACTAAAAATCAAGAACATGTAATTTATCAGTACTATTAGTACTGCAGTGGAGAAATATCAATGACTTCCATAGAGAAAAATTAGGGAAAAGGAATAGGGAGTGTTACAATTATAAGTAGAATTATTAGGGAGGCCTCAGTCAGGAGGTGGCATCTGAGCAAAGACCTGAAGAAATTGAGATGGTAGCGTGTGGTTATAATGGGAAAGAATGAACCAAGCTGAGGACAGAGCATGTGGAAAGGCTCTGAGGTGGGAGTGTGCCTGGCTTGTTCAGGGAACAAGATCATGTGGGTGGAATGGAGTAAGTTGGGGGAAGAGTAGTGGGAGATGAAGTAGCCTGATACCCTCATGCCTGATACCTTGTAGGTCATTGCAGAAGCTTTGGCTTTTACCTCAGAGGGGTGGAAAGTCATTGGAGGGTTCTGACAGAGGGGGATAGAACCTGACTTATCAGGGTCACTCTGACATCTGTGTGGAGAGTAACAGTGAGGGGTCAGGGAGACCAGGTGAGAGGCTCTTGTTCATCCGTTGGAGGTGTCATGGTGTTAGCTATGGAGTAGTGAGAAATGGTCAGATTTGAAATATGTCTTTGTATCTTTCATATTTTTCAGAGGTAGAACCAATAGGATTTGATGATGCATTGGATGTGGGAGGTGAGAGAGAGGAGTCAGGGGTGACACCAGAGTTTTTTCATCTGAGCCATTGGAAGGGTGGAGTTGCTATTGATTGAGATGAGGAAGGTTGTAGAAGGAGCACGTTTGGAGGGGAAGACCAGAGGCTCAGTTTTGGACAAAGTAAGTTGAGATGTGTATTAGACGTTCAAGTAGAGATGTAGAAGAGACAGAGGGCTACATGAGGCTTGCGTTCAGGGGAGAGATCTGGGTGGAAATACACATTTGGGAAGCATCAGTCCATAACTGGTATTTAAAGCTGTGAGGCTGGATGAAGTAACCCAAAGAGTGAGTATAAATTACAAAAGCAATAGGTTCAAGGACTGAGCCCTCAAGTACTTTAATGTTTAAAGGCTTGCGATAAGAGGGGGACTCAACTGAGAAAGCCTCTGGTGAGCCAGTGATGATGAAGTTCTGAAGAAGACAGTGTTTCAGGAAAGCAGAAAACGACCCACCATCTCCAATGCTGCTGAGAAGTCAAGGATGATGAGGACTGTGAACTGACCATCGGATTTAATGGTATGAAGATCATTGGTGGCACAGACAGGAGCAGCTCAGTGGAATGTTGGTGGCGACAAATTGATTAGAATAGGTTTAAGGGATAAAAGGAGTTGAATTGAAGACGGCAAATAGAGACAACTTTTTGAGGTTACTGTCATGTGGAACAGAGAAATGGAACCAAAGCTATAAAGGAAAACAAGAGTCAAGAAAGTTATTTTTTTTAAGATGGGAAATATAGTATGTTTCTGTGCTCCCATATGTGCCAGTGGATGTCCAAGCAGAGTGGGAAAATTAATGATGTAGGAGAAGGGGGAGAATTGCTGGATGTTTCCCCTTGAGTGGATGAGAGTGAATGGGGTCTAGTGCACAAAGTGGAGGGGTTGGTCTTAGGGAAATGGACATGTGATCCATAGTAATAGGAGGGAAGAGAGAATATCATAAGTGGGCCCAGCTACAGGCAGGTAAGTAGATTCAGTGCTGAGAGCTTGTGGAAGTTCTCTTCTGGTTGCCTCTATTCCACCAGATGAGAGTGAGGGTGAGGGGAGCCCCTGTTGGATGTTGGAGGAAAGGGGAAAGGTATGGAATGGTTGTCCATGACAGTGGAAGAATGGATGGTATGGTACTATATTAGGATTGCCTGACCACGCTAAGGGCTCCGCTGCTTGAGGTTCATGACCATGAATTGAAAATTTGACCTGTCATTCTAGTTGACTGTATTTTTCTAGCCATGTTCAAAAACACTGGCACAGTTGTGGAAGACCTAAGGATTGGGTTTCGCTGGGTTTGGTGTTTTGACGTGTGAATAGGATGAAATGAGAAGAGGAGCGAGCGAGGTAAAGGTGTGTGCAGGGTAGTGATGGTTATGATAGACCACGGATTGAAACTGGCTTAGATGAAATCTGAGGACAAGAAAACAGTGAATGATGGTGAAAAAGGTATGGGATCAACGACTTGCGAGTACAGAGGGGTCAAGAAATTTTTAGAGATGTTTGGAGTAAAAAAAGGAAGTGATAGAGAATTGGATGGAGGGGTTGTTGTTATTGATCGTTTTAGAGAAGTGGCATTTTCATTTTTTATCTGATTTTTAGTTGGCAGTTACTTAAAACTATTATCTCTTTGACCTACTCTCCCCTTAGTTGTTAACATTCTATAAACCAACGCTTAAATTTCTCCAAAAGAACCCTAAAATGAAAAAAAATTCAAAAAAAAGAACTAAAATGAAAACATTTATATGTATGTTTAGTTTTCAAAAAAAGAAGTTTTTAAAGCCCTAAGTGCTTTGCTGTTTTTTTACTGCTTCTTTAAAATACTTTCAAAACGCTCTTTGGCAAATCCAGTGAATTTAGACTTTCTGGTTTGAAATTCTGGTGCTTTAAGCTAGCTTTGCACATTTACTTGACAAATGTTTTACTGCAGCATATGTAGAGTAAAGTTTCTTTGAAATTGTAGTAAAATTTTCTGGCATTTAAAGCATAATGTGAAAAACAGTAAGGACTTAAGGTTTTCTGGTAGAGCAGTGTGATAGATTTTGCTATGGACAGGTTGCAAAATCTGCCTTGATTTTTCATATTTTCATATATGAAACTTGGAAAAACGTTTGAAGTTTTTCGTTTTCACATATGATTGGCATAAGTTCAATGTTAACTGTTTATGTATGCATATACTTATACTGCTTTGGTAACAATGTAAGTAAATATTATTATGGTTTTGGGAAATTCTACAAAGTGTGATCAACTTTAAAAAACATTAATTACTGAGGCTTATTCTGACCCACCCTTTAAGAATAATTTTAGTTGTCACAGATTTAGAGCACTGTTGCTTCATTTTTAATAAAACTGATATAGTTAACACTTCTTCCACTTAATAATAATGAGAACTTAAGGTGTCAACAGGATAATTCCCAGGGGCCAACAGCTTGTCTCCCAAGAGACCTCCACATTTAAACTTGATGCTGCCACCATTAGCTATTCTTTATCAAGGTAAACAGCATGAACTCTCTGCTGAATTTCTGCCCTGTTAATTACATGAGAAACAGTGATCGTATAGATTCGGTGACCATTCATTGAGGCACAGGTTGCTGTTTAGTTTCACTTGAAGGTATAGGTAACCTTGGGCCTCTATCTGAATCATCAAAGTCTCTTTTGAGAATTTAGACCTTCATCTTTCACGAGAAGACTTTGGGTCTGCTGGATTTGTATCTGTCTGCTAGTGACTACCTTATTCAAGTCCCATTTCTAGGACCAGGATCTGACATTAGTATTTGATATTCTCTGTTTCCTCTGGCTCCTTTGTTGTTCCAAATGAAGTTGGATCTTCTAAGTACCTGCTCTCTGGGGACATGCTTTGATGATGTACTCACCTGTCTTTGGTGTAAGGTATGTCTTGGCTAAAACCACAGTTTCCCCAAGTGAAATATAGACAATGTCTGTGGCTTAAGGAACAGTGTCCTTCAGCTGCCCACACTGGCCATTTAAGGTTTTGGCATATTGACTGCTCCAGAATGGCCAGTTTCCATGACTCCCAGTGTCCTTTGATGGTTTTGCCCTAATGAGACCTGGCTCTCTTTCCTATGATTACAGGCTCAAGAAAGGAGGCTCTGTGTGGGTTAGCAGACATTGAGACTTCTGCCAAGCCAACAGAGTTCAGTTTGTCACTCACTGGGCTAAATTAAGTGAGCAGCATGCTGGAAGTGGGACAAACTGGCCAATTATACATCATATAATGCCGTATGTGTTGCTGTGGACTAACTCTGAAATGACCATGTCTCTCCATTAGCAGAGTCTAGTGAAATGATATGCTGGAGAAATTATATATATATATATATATATATACATATGACATATATATATATATATATACACACACACACACATATATATGTATAATGACATATATGGCACATATATAAATGTGTGTGTGTATATATATATATATATATATATATATATATATATATATATATATGTCATTTTTGGCACCAGACGTTAGTTCTTGGAAACCAGTTGTGTGTTTCTCCAACCAAATTATTTCTAGAAAATGAATGAGTTTTTCTTAAAAGAAAAGACACAGTGGGACTTCCCTGGTGGTCCAGTGGGAAAGACTCCATGCTCTCAATGCAGGGGGCCCGGGTTCAATCCCTGGTTGGGGAACTACCACATGCATGCTGCAACTAAGATAAACGTGTGACATTTTAGTGACAGGAAGTAAACAGTTATAGAATTAGAGTAGCTAACAAATTTAAATTAGTGGTAAGTTAGTAAGTTTTTGCTACTTCTTCCCACAAACCTATCAGTAGGAAGATTTAGGGCTTTCCTATTGTTATGGGTTGAATTATGTCCCCCACCAAAATTCATATGGTGAAGTCCTAACCCCTAATATTTCAGAATGTGACTATTTGGAGATAAAGTCTTTACCAAGGTTATTAAGTTAAAATGAGGGTGGGCCCTAATCCAGTATGATTGGTTTCCTTATAAGAAGAGCGAAGTTGGACACAGATACACACAGAGGGAAGACCATGTGAAGACATGGGGAAAAGGCAGCCATCTACAAGCCAAGGGGAGAGAGAGCTTCAGAAGCAACCAACCCTGCCTTGATCATGGACTTCCAGCCTCCAAAACTGTGAGAAAATAAATTTCCGTTATTTAAGCCACCCAGTCTGTGGTACCCTGTTATAGCAGCCTTAGCACACTAATACACATATCAGGTGTGAGCAAGAGAATAAAAACATATGATTTTATAGATAAAAAGCTAAATGCAAGTTTTAAAACCTTAATTTAAATTACAAATGATCTGAGTGGGGAAAATCAGGGCTTAGCCTCTCTGTTGCCAGTGCCAGAGCCCCAGCTAATATGGGGCTTGTGGAGGTGGAGTATAGTAGAAAACCATGAGATTTTAGGTCTGGAAAGGAAGGACCTTAGGCCTCCTCTGTTGCAACCTCCTGATTTACAGACGAGGGAACTACCACCTGGAGTGCTTAGAGGATTGATTCAGGGGAGCAGTATTACGTATGGGCACCTCCATGCCCAGGTCTCTCACTTTCTGGCTCAAAGCCGAGCCCAACTCCTTTTCTTCTCAAGGCTGTATCTGTATATACGTAATCAAGTTCTACTGTTTTGACACATTTGATTTAGAAAAGCAACCTGTTTTTCTTCCTCCCTTCCTCCCATCCTTTCTGTTGTTGTTGTTAAGAATACTTTCTATATACAAAAAGGCATAAAGGTAACATAATAATTACCTTGTGTATCCACCGCTCCCTTGAAGCAGTTAAAATATTACAAACTGGGTTAGAGCCCTCCCCGGTCATATTTCCCTCCCTTCCCCAGAGGTGACTAGTTTTACCATGTATCCTTGTACTTTTACCAAAAATGACTATATTACTAAACAACATATAGCATCATTGTGTATGTCTTTTTTTTTTTTTTTTTTTATGCGGTACGTGGGCCTCTCACTGTCGTGGCCTGTCCCGTTGCGGAGCACAGGCTCAGTGGCCACGGCTCACGGGCCCAGCCGCTCCGCGGCATGTGGGATCTTCCCGGACTGGGGCACGAACCCGCGTCCCCCGCATCGGCAGGCGGACTCCCAACCACTGCGCCACCAGGGAAGCCCTTATGTCTTAAACATTATGTAAAGATATCAGGTTAAATGTATACTTCTCGATTTGTTTTTATTCCACTCAGTTTTGTCTATGAGATTTATCCTTGTTGCTGTATACATTGCTCCATCTCATTCATTTCCACTGCAGTAGAGTTTTCCCTTTTATGAGTATACTACATTCTCTATTCTCTTGCTAATATTTAGGCTGTTTCTGCTTTCTTCAGGAATGATGCTGCTGTAACTATTTTTGTATATATTTCCTTGTGCATAAACTTTCCATGTGTGAAAGTTTATTTAGGGCAGGTATCTGTGGGTGGAACTGCTAAGTCATGGGTTGTGTCTTTTCAAGATACCGCCCAATCGTTCTGCGAAGTGGTTGTACCTATTTATACTCCTGCTTAATAGTGTAGGTTCCCGTTGTTTCACATCCTTGCTGGCAGTGATTTTTGTGCCAATCGAATGCATTTTAATTTCTCTAGTTATGTATGAATATTATCATCTCTTCCACGTTTATTGGCCACTCGAGTTTTTAAAAGTATATCTTTTTTTTTTTTTTGTCCTTTTTCCAATCAGAGTCCCAGGGCCAGAATGGACTAAGTGGTCCAGTGCCCACCTCCTCATTAAAAAAAGGCAGAAACAAAGGGATATACTAGAGGAATGTAGTGACTAGTTCTTTGCCCCCAAACAGACAAAAACTCCCAGTCGACTGTTCTTTCTGTTATGCCAAGTAGCCCCATCATGTGTTTGGATGAATGACCTTTTTGGTGTTGTTGCGAATAGGGTCCAGGGCTAAACTGACCTATCGGGAGAGTTTAATTGGTGACTGTGGGCGGATTACGTACGGGATTTTGTTGTATCTGAATTTTCTGCAAACCTGAGTCATCACCTCCTTGTCGAAAACCCTTCTGGTTTCCCACTGCTTGCTTGCGAGTCAGAGCTGCTTAGCTCAGTCTGCTGGATGGGGCCCCTACTGCCTCTTCCAGCTCTCCTGTATCCCTCACTGTCTTTCTTCTGGCCATAAGGCTTGCTTTTGGCTTCACACTTGCCCAGCCAGCCCTCTTCCTCAGCAGGGCCCTAGGTTCTCTCTGCTTGTAGCTCTCAGCTCTGGCCGTCACTTCCTCAGGGAAGCCTTCCTGAGCTTTCCTACTAGACCACATCCCTCCTTTATGCTCTCCAGGCCTTGTACCTTTCACAGCACTCAGCACAGCTGCAGATTTACATTTACATGTATGATTGTTTATGAAGGTCTCTTTCCCCATCTGTCCTTGAGTCTCATGAAGTCAGGGCCTGCATCTGTTTCCATCCCCAGCTTTTAGCAGTGTGCCTGACAGATGGTTGGAACTCAATAACTATTTGCGGAATAAGTGAATGAATAAATGTTCAGAGTCCTTAAGAAGTTCATCTTACCTAACTCCCTGGAGGCAGAACTGTATCTAATTGGACTCCCCCATTTCCTTCTCAGCCTAACCCTACGCCACCTAACCCTATTCTTCCGGAAGAGAGCAAAACCAGACGGACTGTATTAAAGATTTACCCTCAGAGCTTAAAGGATATGGCAAGAGGATAGGCAGAAAAGGAGAAAAAGGAAAGAAACCAAATTGGTCCTTGGGCAAAGGAGCGCTAGATCAGTAGGTACCTAATCAGGCAGCCCCTAGGGTGGGCCATTTGAGCTGCTTTTGAGGGTTTCCAGTACAGCTGGTTGGCTGGCTAAACTCCAAACCCAAGAGGGTCTGGACCGTGGTAGGATGGGTCACTTCTACTCTAGAAGCCCTTATTATTAACTTAGAGGGGGAAACCTCTGAGTAGATCTTAGCTGGGCCTTTCCTTCCAAGATTCTGGTTTGAAGAACTCAAAATGAGTGTACAGTGTAAGAGTAAGAAGCCGTTTTGTGTTCCCTTCCTCCCAAATGATTACTTTTACTTGCACAAGATGAAAATGGCTTCTATATATGATTAATCATTTCATTACATTAATTCTTAAAGAATAATGGAACTCCTGGCAAAGTCCAAGTGGTGAGATTCTACATCCAAGTAGAAAGCTTACTTTTATTATTAGATTTTCTATTCTTTGTCTTTTGTAAACTCAGCATTGCCTAAGATAGGAGAAGAGAGGAGACATCTCTACCTTTTTGTAGGCATGTCCATAATTCTATTAAAAGCATTAAATAGCTATAATTCTTCTATGTTATTCCTAACTCATTATCAAAAGAAAGAAATTCTCTTAGCATTGTTCACTTAGCAGTTGGTAGCAAACACATGTTTTTAAGATGGATGATAACGAATTGTCTTATTTTCTATTTAGCTCTGGTATCTATTTCTTAGGCAAGGAGTTAAGAACTTTTGCAAGTCTTCACTTTGCTCACAGCCTTGGGAACTCAGGGTTCTCAGTGGAACACATTCTTTGAGCTCTGTGTTTTCATTAAAAGCAAAGAGCAACTAAGATGTTGCAAGAATGCAGAGTAAGAACATCAAAGCTAATTAAATAAAACTACCTGCCGCCAAGTAATGTCTTTTGCTACAGAATAGAAGATATTTGCCTGTAGTATATCACTGATCTTTCAAAGGACTCTTTAAGGTAGTTATTATGAATATCCAGTTATTTTGATTTTTGACAAAGTAAAAATAACTGGAGCAGTGAGCTTGAGTTGCTTCATGTGTTAGGAGCAAAGTGCACACTTAAATCTGTTCTCATTTCTAATAAAATAATAGGACCTACTAATCTGTCATTAAAGGACCTACCTGATATGCTTGTGTGTCAAATGGGTAATAGAAATGAGTTTATAGATTTAGAGCTTGCCTCCCACATAATAAGCTCTATATTAAGTGTTGGTTATTAATTATTTATAGTTATTACTGTTATCTGATGCCTTTCACGATAACAAACCTAGGTTGTCTTTTTTCAGTGATGAGACAG
The DNA here is from genome assembly GCF_008692025.1 of Phocoena sinus. Taxonomy (NCBI): domain Eukaryota; kingdom Metazoa; phylum Chordata; class Mammalia; order Artiodactyla; family Phocoenidae; genus Phocoena; species Phocoena sinus. Next base: position 76,692,016 of record NC_045767.1, read on the forward strand.
CATCCTTTCCAACCGATAATGCCTTTGTTTTCTGTCAAAATTTACTGAGTCTGAACATTAGCTAGAATACGATTCTAAATGTGGAATGTCTGTGATGTTTGTTGGACATATATTACATCTAATCCTACTCTCTTCTTTCCACTCCTGAAACTCTGCAAATCCATCCCCGGAAAATCTAATTCTTTCTTCCTGAGCTTTGGGCTAGTGCCTCCAAGTAATCCTTGTGACATCTGACTTCCTTCAGAATCTTTTTTCCATCCCCAAGCTCTTGTCCTCATTAAAACCTGCTTTCTGGAAAGTTTCTGGGTGTATGTGGAAGTTATTATATTAGAGCTTGGTCTCTCTTCAAGGACTTTCAGGCCAGGCTGAAATGGTACGTAGGGCGTTTTTCTCAGCAGCATCCTTTCTGATCTCCCAGTTGGGGGCCTGGATGCAGAGTCAGGCTGTCCCTGCAAGTCTGGGCTTCTTGTCTTTTTAAAGCTGTTTATAATCTCATTTGTCCCCAGGCCACACATCTTTAAGCCAAACCCTTTCTGTCCTTTAGACTTCTGCAGAAGTCAGGAAAGGCCCGTGGGATCCTCAGAATTATAAACTGTAAACAGCCAAAAGCACAGTGAGAGGAGACATGAAGAGTCCCAAGAGTGGATCCTACTCTACAGCATTATAAAAACGAAACCCCGAAGACTGCTTGTGTTTAAAAACACTCATCCTTATCGAAGGGGATCTGTACTTGTCTTGACTTTCTGACACTGTCGATCTGAATAGTATATTTGGAAAGTTCCTAGTCTGGCAAGATTGATTTATTCCAGTCTGCAAACCTTTTCAGTGTTAGCTGTGTGGAAGTTTTCTCAGCAGCCATAAGAAAGCTGTTCTCTAGTCAGAGCAGGTCACATAGTTCCCTAAAGCAAATAGCAGTCTGGCTTATCTGAGTGCAGTAAGGGAAATCATTATTCTTTTTTCCTCTTTTTTCTTGGTTCCTCTGTAGTAGCTTGGTCTTTAATAATCAGATATCATTTGGGTTGTACAAGAACCTGAGAATATTTAATGAACACCATTGAACTGTGATGGTTGTCCTTGTGGAAAAGCACAAATAATATATCTACTAGAAAAGCACAAGGCATATGTAAGGCCAAGCTCTGTTTCTGCACTAAGGCTGTGCAACTTAAGATAATAGTGCCATGGGTGGCACCGGAGGTCATTGGTGGAACTTGCCAACCATGTATGTGAACTTCTAATGGAGGCTGCGGACATAATATTTGAAAAGCATTAGTGGCTAAATGGCCTGGGATCATATCCTGGACTGACCACTTACTGTCTGACCTTGGACAGGTTATTACCCTCTTATTGCCTCCATTTTTCCCTCTGTATAATGAGGGCAGTGATAGTACCCACCTTAAAGGGCTGTTGCTGTGTTCATAATGCGCTTTGAACAGTGGCACATATGTACTTAGTAAATTTTAGCTAGTATTATTATTCCTTTCCTTCTCTCTTCTTGTTTCTAACCTGACACTTCTTTTCATCTCTTCTTTCCCTCTTTTCAGTTTTCCAACTTGTCATGTCTTTAGTTTTTGACCTCCCCAGGGACCGCCAGCCCTTGGCAGTCCCTTTGGTCTATTCAGGGACACCTCTTGTAGTGGAAAGAGATGTTCTTTTCATTTATGGAGTTTCCAAATTAGAGCTTCGTCTTCAGATCATTGAACCCAGACATTCATTCTACCTTAGAGAAGGTGAACACAACTGGTGTCCTAGCTGAGATGGGTGTTTACTGCTGGGAGGCAAGACAAAAATGGGTTGATTGAGCTGGAGAAGACATTATGGGTCACAGAGCTGACATACTGTATGTGAATCCTTTTCTCCTTCGGGAGGTACCTATATATATATATATATATATTTTTTTTTTTTTTTTTGCGGTACACGGGCCTCTCACTGCTGTGGCCTCTCCCGCTGCGGAGCAACAGGCTCCGGACGCGCAGGCTCAGCGGCCATGGCTCACGGGCGCAGCCACTCCACGGCATGTGGGATCCTCCCGGACCGGGGCATAAACCCACGTCTGCTGCACCGGCAGGCGGACTCCCAACCACCACGCCACCAGGGAAGCCCGGAGGTACCTATATTTTTGTCCAAGTTAGGATTCAAACATTAGACCATTGCTAGCTACTTGCCAAATTTTTAGCCCTATTTAACAAAAGGGACCATAACATAAACATAAACACTATGTTTGTAGATCCCCAGACTATGTTAGATCTAAGGATGCTGGGAGTCCTCTTTCCCTGGACAACTACTTATTTTTGAAGTTTTCAGAAGGAAAAGAGCCCTTTTCTGTTTTCGATGGAGTACAGGAAAAACAGTAACAAGTTAACCCAGAGCACTTACTTTTGGTTAAAATGGATTAGTTAGGTGCTTGCCTGCCTGCTACCTTTTCCCAATTACAAAGGAGAAATTATTGTGTTTACAGTTGAGAAACATGGCGGGCACCACCTTAACTAAGTGATCAAGATTAACACCACCAAAAATACAATGTATTTTTGTATCAGGCAAGTATCCCTGATACAATGCCCTTTGAAGGATGCAACATCACTTCTCTGGTGTTTTTACCAAAAATGCATAACCTCAATCCAATCATGAGGAAATATCAGACAAACTCAAATTGAGAGATTATACAAAATACTATTAACTGACTAGTACTCATCCCAGGTGTCAAGGTTATGAAAGATAAGGAAAGACTAAGGACCTGTCACAGATTAGAGGAGATTAAGGAGGCGTAACAACTAAATACAATGTGGGATCCTGGATTGGATCCTGGAACAGAAAAGGGTCATTAGGGGAAAGACTGGTGAAATTTGAATAAGCTTAGAAGTTTGGTTAATTGTATTATTCCAATGTTAATTTTATGGTTTTGCTAGTTTTAAGGTGGGTGTGTACATTGTTGACATTAGGGAAAGCTGAGTGAAAGGTATGTATAAACTCTGTAAACTTTTTCAACTTTTATTTAAATTTAAAATTATTTCAAAATTAAATATGAAAAAGATGAAATTAAAATGCCACAGGTAAATTTAAAAATATAATAAAAAGATTTGGAAGATAAAGTTGAAGAAAACTCCCAGAAAGTAGAGAAAAAAGACAAAAGAGATAGAAAATAGAAGAAAATTAGAGTATCAGTACTGGAGGCCCAACATCCCAATCACAGGGAATCCACAAAGAAGGAGAAATGGAAGGGAGAGTATCATCATGGGAATATTTCAGGGCAATTTCCTGGAGGACATGAGTTTCCATACTGAGAAGGCCCATTGAGCACTCAGCATAATAGTTGCCAGTGACCTACTCTGCATACTGTTGTGACATTGCAAAATATTGGGGATAAAGAGAAGGTCTTAAAAGCTTTCAGAGAAAAGAGAGAACACATGATACATACCCAAAGGTAAGAATCAATAGGCATCAGACTTCTCAACGGCACTGTTGAAACACATGGACATAATAAGGCAGTGGAAAGTATACAGTAAGAATATGAAGCAAATGCCTTCAAAATTCAGTGAAGTATTTTCACCCTAGGATGCTGTCTTTTGGTCAACAGTAAATGAGGGTGGAATAAATACATTTTCAGATATTCAGGGTCTCAAAAATTTTACTTCCCAGAAAGTTACTAGAAGATAGGCTTTGGAGAAGTAAGGGTGTCAGAAAAAATAGAAAAACATGAAAAGCAAGAAATAATAGATTCAACATAAAAGTGAGGCAAAGGGAATCTTCAGGATGACAATGAAGGAAAATCTCGAGATGACAGCTTTTCGGAGGCCTTGAGAGCCTCCCAAAGTAGTCCAAATTTGAGCAGGTCAGAAATATTCAGGGGCCGTGTCTCCAAGAAGATGAAATTGATGTAAATCTTGATTTAACCCATTAAGAGAAGACTTAAACAGTTTGTGGAGCATTTTCAAAAATAATTGGTGTTAAATATATAAAGAAAACTAAAAGATAAGACAATCATTGAGGGTGGGGTTAGGAATAGGAGGTTTTCAAGAAGAGAAGAATAATCATTAGTGTACCATTTGGCTCAGCTGTAAGTAGTGTTTACATGGTAATAACATAGACATTGAATAAAGAACCATTCAAAATGGTTGGGAGGATGGGAAGTAGGGGTGTGTGTGGATGTGGATTGGGAGGAGGGTTGGTTTCCGTAATGGGGAAGCAAAAGGTAATAAACTTTCATAGCTAAAAAACCAAGAGTAGAAACATTGCATTTGAAGATACGGAGATCAGTGCTAAAAGAAAGAACTAAAAAACTTGAATGTGGTCGCCTCTGGGAAGTGGGAAAAATGGGATGGGAAGACACTGCTTGTGTAATAGGCCATACAGAACGATTTGATTCTGTAAACTAACTGTGTGTGTAACTTTGGAGTCAAGGAAGCATAAATATACAAAAGGAAAACAAGTGAATAAAAGTGGAAACTAACCCTCCAGGTGTAAGTTATTCAAAAAGTTTAAAATATTTAATTTGGGCTTCCCTGGTGGCGCAGTGGTTGAGAGTCCGCTTGCCAATGCAGGGGACACGGGTTCATGTCCCGGTCCGGGAAGATCCCACATGCCGTGGAGCGGCTGGGCCCGTGAGCCGTGGAGCGGCTGGGCCCGTGAGCCCTGGCCGCTGAGCCTGCGCGTCCGGAGCCTGTGCTTCGCAATGGGAGGGGCCACAGCGGTGAGGGGCCCGCGTACCGCCAAAAAAAAAAAAAAAAAAAAAAAAATAAATAAAATAAAATATTTAATTTGCCCTAAGAAGTGAATTTTTATAGTTCTGAATGGCAACCTTAAGAGGGATAAAAAGCAGCTGAAGGATTTATAGTTAGAGGAGGCACTGACTTTGTGTACATGACAATTTGCCAATTGTCCTGCTTACCTAAACCTTCTTGAAAACCTTTTGTTTTCTTTCAGGAAAAAAGACACTTATGGGCTAACATTGCACCTAAACCATATTGCTTGAAATCTATGTTTAACACAGTCCTTACTCTCCCTCACCCCCATTTCTTCTTGCTGGCTGGGGATCAGGCATGGTGTTTATTTGTATTGTCACTGGTTTTTTAGGTTAGTTTCAGTCTTAGTAATTAGGCACAATTAATTTTTGGTTTGAAAATAATGGCCACTGTGAGTAAAGGTGTTGGATCTAATACCAAAAGAAAAGAAAAGAAAAGAAAACAATAGATAGACTTAAGTGGATCTATCTGTCTGTCTGTTCAGAGTCTTGTTGTAATGTTGAAACTACTGTATTGAGGTCACTGTGATCTTAATGTGGACTTGGCTCTAATAGGTTGATTCGGTTAGCTAAGTTGCTGTATTAATAAAAATCCTTGTTTCTAGTATGCATTGTTTAAAATTTTTATTTTTATCTTTTTAATTTGACAACATTTACTGCCTTACTTTTCTGGTTAGTCAACTGTCTGTTGTTCTAGGATGTGATGATTAATAAAAATATCAGTTATCTTTGATTGTTGATCTTTTCAAAGTGCTAAAATAGAAGTCATTTGATACCCACAATGGCACCAGTTTAACTGACAGATGCAAAAAAAGTGTGATGTGAGATGACAGGCACTAAGTCTTTTTCCTAGTTTGCAAAAAGCTATTTGGAGATTTAATTGAAAAAATGAAGTTCTTTTCCATGGGACATTTTTAGCGATCGTAGAAGGGTTTCACTGGAGGCCACGGGAAGATATTTCTCCACATTATTCCATTTACAAATAATCCTGTTCAGTGCATTTTTAGAGGAGAAATGAAGACAATTGAATAAAGTTTGCTAGTTTTTATTGCCTGTGACACTTTGAAAGGCATGTGAATCCCTTCTGCCTCATCTTGGTTCCCTCCCAGTGCCCTGGTGACACCTATCGCAGCATTTATCTCATGATATTGTACAGACCTGTTATCTCTTTACTTCTTGCACCAGACTATAAGCCTCTTAGGGTTCTAGTCTTTGTGGTATCTTCAATGACTAGCACTGTGCCTGGGGATGAAATTAAACTAATACATAATTAAAATTTTTACAAAAAAGAATTCTTTTCTGTGAACGGATCACTGTAGGCATTTTCTATACTGGAGGTCTCCAAAGCCTTTCTTGTATAAATAAAAGCATTGGAAGCCCTCCATAATAAATTTCAGAAAAGATACCCTTCCTTTTTAAAAAATTTACCTCCCATGGAGGATCATTGAATCCAGAAAAGGTTTACTGAGTGTAGGATCTTTTGGAATATGTTCAACTATAAATAACCAAAAACCTAACAGTGGCTTAAGCAAGTAAGTGTGTTGTTTATCTGCCATAATAAAATGTCTGGGGTGGACAGCCCATGGCTGATCTGGTGGCTCTGTGATGATACCGTGGACTTGGGTTCCTTCTCTTCTTCCACTCCTTGTAGGTCTTGTTATCATGCTTGTCAGGTGCCCATCACACCTCCACATGTTGTCTCCACATTTCAGACAAGAAGAAGGGGGAGAAGTCAAAGGGCTGAGGGGCATGGCAGGAGAATCTGGCCCCTTTAGTAAACGTTCCTAAAGGCACTCCAGTGACTCTGCTTATGCTTCATTTGTCAGAAATGGGTCATGACTGTGCATAGCTGCAAGGGAGCCTGGGAAGATAAATATTTAGCTTTTCAGCATCTGTAGGAAGGTGAGGAATAAGTAAATCATGAATGACTTTTGGATAGTTCAAGTATAAAATGAGTTTTAATAAATCAACTATATTCCAGTAAAAACTAATTAAGAAAAAAGGATGGGAGCCCAAGAATGAAGATGATATAATTTTGTTAAAAAAATGAATTTCAGAAGATAGATATTCCTTTAAATTTTTTTTCTTTTTCAATAACTCTCACAGAGCACTAATTTTCAAATTGTAGGGTGAGATTCATAAACATAAATCTAGTCAGTTTCTACCATGATTTTAAAAAATGAAACGGACTAAAATAGAAAAGAATAGAGAATATCAGAATGTATCTTAACTTGATTAGGGCAAGTATTTGTGAAATACTTGTTTCATTTATTTATTTATTTATTTAGGTTTTTCTTTTTCTTTTTTTTTTTACATCTTTATTGGAGTATAATTGCTTTACAATGTTGTGTTAGTTTCTGCTTATAACAAAGTGAATCAGCTATATGTATACATATATCCCCATGTATCCTCCCTCTTGCATCTCCCTCCCACCCTCCCTATCCCACCCCTCTAGGTGGTCACAAAGCACTGAGCTGATCTCCCTGTGCTATGTGGCTGCTTCCCACTAGCTCTCTATTGTTTCATTTATATATTTATATTTATATGTAGTACATGTGTACTGGGTCACAATGTAAAATATTTCTTACCTGTGCATTCTAGTAAAAAAACAGAGAGCCATTTTTCTGGAGAATCATTGATCTTACAAGTATTTATTTATTATTACAAGCAATGTGATGAACTTAAAATAGAGGAGATAAAACATGTGCATAAATATTTGTAATCTAGGAAGAAAGCCTAGATGTGCTATAAAAGATACTGATAAAAAGTGCTGTGTGAGGTCATTGGAGTTCGATTGATAGTAATTCTAACGGGGAGGGGATGGGGTGAGCAGAGGTCCAGACCAGAAAGGTCTTCGAAGGGAGTGTGGCATTTGAACTGAGACTTGATGGATCAAAGGGTCCTCCTTTTTGCCTGCACTGGGCATTGTTCACACCTGTGTCAGAGCTGATTGGGCCCATTTCAGAACCAAATATTTTAGAATTGTAAGAATTTTATGAATACCTTTATTTCACTGCTTCACTCTGGACCGATTCATTTTGGCTTTTAAAAAAAATGACTGCATTTTCTAAATCCCAGAATATTAGGGTGACTTTTGGACAAATCATCTTTACTTCCAGGTCTCAGATAGTAATTGCTGTTCTTATCTTACTGGAAAAAAATAGGATCATATATGTGCTCATTTATTTTTCCAGTGACATAATGGTAAAGCTATTATAGAAATATAAGATTGGTGTTGCTAGTAAGATAAAACAAAGTTTGTTTTAAAATCAGAGTGCACCTAGACTTGGAGTTTTAGTGTTGGAGGATCCTTCAGAGATAGGTGGTCCAACCTCACCTAACTTATACTGAGGAAATGAAGATTCAAAGAAGTTAAAGTAATGAAGCATAAACCAGGAACCCCCCCCTGGGTCACTGACTTCCCAGTCTGTTGCTATGTTTTACTATCTCCAGTTAGTAATTTTAAGAGGGAAGAGGAAGTGAGAACCTGGGAGAATGCTATTTTAAGATCTTCTGTTCTGTGATTCACTTTGATGTAAAGCAGAAACTAACACACCACTGTAAAGCAATTGTACTCCAATAAAGATGTTAAAAAAAAAAGACCTATTCTTGCTAGAAAAAGTGACTTCACACTTTGCAAATTATGTGATACTAATGTAGTCAGAACTACCAAAGTTCATTGTTTTCGTCCCCACTGTTCTGTTCTCTGGTCAGTATTCTCTGTTTCGCCGACTGGGTTCTGCAGTCATTAGAATTCCAAGGTTACTGCTGGCGATACAGTGACCCATTTTCAGAATCAAAAACATCAGCGAATCTGTCTCCTTGCCAGTCAGTGTTAGGTGTTGGCCGCTCCTTGTTTTCCTCTGCCTGCACTCTTGAATAATTGCTTTAACCAACAAGCTTAGTCATCTTCTCTGTCTGGTGTGGAAGGTGATAAGTTGTACCAGTTCTATCTTATCAGAGATTATAATAAATTTTCTTTCTCAGGTGGGTATATAGATCTTATCCAGTTGCATAAAGGATGTGACTCCTGCTGCTTGACTCAGGAAGCCTGACACTGATGTTCTGGTTTCATAATAGCATAGGGGAAAAGGAACTTTTCTAAGAACAAAATAAACGGAACCAATTTTATCTACAGCCTAGACATGGCAGGATAGACCCTGTAGACAACCAGTGTGGGTATCATTGTCTTCATATCTATGGGGTAGATGTTCTTGTCTTCATTTTACAAGGTCAAAGTAATGGAGCTGTAATTCAATCTCAGGTCCTTCTAATTCCACTCGGTGCTGCACGTTGGTGATATAGGACATAGAAAGAGATTGCTTAATAGTAGGTTTCTTAAAAGGCTGGGATATTCATAGACTCTGCTGCAGTCATTTCTGTTCTCATCACCAAGTTTGTCAAATCTCTGCCCTGTCTTTTTTTTAGTCTCCTTATTGTACATAAACTTAAGCAATTAAAAAAAATGTGCCATAACACATCTTTTTGGCTTTTTCCAAGTGACTGGATTTTTTATTTTTAAAATTGCTTTTTCATAAAAACAGCAATACTTTTTGAATATTGAAACAACTAAAACAAAGCCTGTCCTCTGTATCATTTGATTCTATTCAACTGACAGATTTTCATCATTAATGACAGTGGACATATGTAATGCCATTATTAAAAGATCCATCAACCATAGACTCAGCATCAACTGGACCAGAAGGGACAGCAGAGATCATCTGGCCCACCCTCCTTATTTTGTCCAGTCTAAATTATCCCTTTTCCTGTCCTGCATGCCCCTGTTTCATCCTTTTATAGTAGATGATTAAGAAACTTATTTTTGTTCATGGATTCTTGGAATGTTTAAAGCAGGAAAGGATCAGAGACAGAAGGTTGTTACTAATATCAACAGGAAAAGAATACAAGAATGCCATTTCTTTCAATGCAGTAACTTCTCAATCAAGTTTTTTATATAGTAACAATGTATGTTACTGTATGTACATAATCAGAGAATACACTGTCTATATATATATTTTTAAAATTGAAGTGTAGTTGATTTACAATGTTGTGTTAGTTTCTGGTATACAGCAAAGTGATTCAGTTATATATAATATATATATATATATATATATATATATATACACTTCTTCATATTCTTTTCCATTGTGGTTTATTACAGGGTACTGAATACAGTTCCCTGTGCTCACTGAGTCTGTATTTATTATATAGTGAATTATGTTTTACTCAAATCAACAAAATACTCTTTATATGAGCTACCCATTGAGAAATTAAACTAGATGTTAAAAACATAGAACAGGGCTTCCCTGGTGGTGCAGTGGTTGAGGGTCCGCCTGCCGATGAAGGGGGCGCGGGTTCGTGCCCCGGTCCAGGAGGATCCCGCGTGCCGCGGAGCGGCTGGGCCCGTGAGCCATGGCCACTTGGCCTGCGTGTCCGGAGCCTGTGCTCTGCGGCGGGAGAGGCCTCAGCGGTGAGAGGCCCATATAACGCAAAAAAAAAAAAAAAACAAAACAAACCATAGAACAGTACAGCCAGTATTTATTAAGCGCCTGTCATATGGCCAGAGTTGTAGTAAGTTCTGTGGAGGATTCTTCATTGCCACCGTCATAGTAGCTAACATTTATTGAGTGCTTTCCCTGTGCCAGACACTGTGCTAGGCACTTTACACGCATCACCTCATCTAATTCTCACAAAAACCACACATGGTGGTTACTGCGATATCCCTATTATACAGATAAGGAAACTGAGGCCCAGGGAGATTATGACGTTTACCCATGATCACTGAGCTCCTAGTGGCAGAGTTAGGACTACCTTTCTCAGAGCCCATGCTCTTAACAGCTACTCTGGATGAAAGAAGTAAAAGCTAGGGACCTGTAGATAGGAAAGTTTATGCTTTTTATGGCAAGGTAAAATTTTAAGCAATAATGTGAAACCATGTATAAACAAGTTCCATTCTTAGTCCTTTCTCTTCCACTTACACATACTCCCTCTAGCCAATCTCATCCAACCTGCTGATTCGAATTCCCATCTCTCAACTGATGAGTGCTGAAGCTAAATCAGCAAGCCCCGCCTCTCTTACGACTCCAGACCTGCTTTTCCAACTTCTGCTGGACATGTGCACATTATTGTCCCACAGACATCTCATACTCATTGTGTCTAAAAATAAACTTATGAGATGCTCATTCGATCTGCTCATTTTATTCCAGAATTCGTTAATGGCATTGCTGTCTATGCCCTTCTCCAAAGCACAGGCAACCAGATGATGCCCTTTTTTTCCCCATCATCCTATAGGTGACTTCACTTTATTTTATTAAAAATTTTTTTGAATTATATTTTATTTATTTTTTATACAACAGGTTCTTATTAGTCATCAATTTTATACACATCAGTGTATACATGTCAATCCCAATTGCCCAATTCAGCACACCACCACCACCACCCCCCCGCCGCTTCCCCCCTTGGTGTCCATACGTTTGTTCTCTACATCTGTGTCTCAATTTCTGCCCTGAAAACTGGTTCATCTATACCATTTCTCTAGGTTCACATATATGCGTTAATACACCACATTTGTTTTTCTCTTTCTGACTTACTTCACTCTGTATGACAGTCTCTAGATCCATCCACATCTCTACAAATGACCCAATTTCGTTCCTTTTTACGGCTGAGTAATATTCCATTGTATATATGTACCACAACTTCTTTATCCATTCGTCTGTCGGTGGGCATTTAGGTTGCTTCCATGACCTGGCTATTGTAAATAGTGCTGCAGTGAACATTGGGGTGCACGTGTCTTTTTGAATTATGGTTTTCTCTTGGTATGTGCCCAGTAGTGGGATTGCTGGATCATATGGTAATTCTATTTTTAGTTTTTTAAGGAACCTCCATACTGTTCTCAGTAGTGGCTGTATCAATTTACATTCCCACCAACAGCGCAAGAGGGTTCCCTTTTCTCCATATCGTCTCCAGCATTTGTTGTTTGTAGATTTTCTGATGATGCCAATTCTAACTGGTGTGAGGTGATACCTCATTGTAGTTTTGATTTGCATTTCTCTAATAATTAGTGATGTTGAGCAGCTTTTCATGTGCTTCTTGGCCATCTGTATGTCTTCTTTGAAGAAATGTCTATTTAGGTCTTCTGCCCGTTTTTTGATTGGGTTGTTTGTTTTTTTAATATTGAGCTGCATGAGCTGTTTATATATTTTGGAGATTAATCCTTTGTCTGTTGATTCATCTGCAAATATTTTCTCCCATTTTAAGGGTTATCTTTTCATCTTGTTTGTAGTTTCCTTTCTTTGCAAAAGCTTTTAAGTTTCATTAGGTCCCATTTGTTTATTTTTATTTCCGTTACTCTAGGAGATGGATCAAAAAAGATCTTGCTGTGATTTATGTCAAGGAGTGTTCTTCCTATGTTTTCCGCTAAGAGTTTTATAGTGTCTGGTCTTACATTTAGGTCTGTAATCCATTTTGAGTTTATTTTTGTGTATGGTGTTAGGGAGTGTTCTAATTTCATTCTTTTACATGTAGCTGTCCAGTTTTCCCGGCACCACTTACTGAAAAGACTGTCTTTTCTCCATTGTATATCCTTGCCTCCTTTGTCATAGATTAGTTGACCATAGGTGTGTGGGTTTATCTCTGGGCTTTCTCTCTTGTTCCATTGATCTATATTTCTACTTTTATGCCAGTACCATCTTGTCTTGATTACTGTAGCTTTGTAGTATATTGTGAAGTCAGGGAGTCTGATTCCTCCAGCTCCATTTTTCCCCCTCAATACAGCTTTGGCTATTTGGGTCTTTTGTGTCTCTGTACAAATTTTAAGATATTTTGTTCTAGTTTGGTAAAAATTGCCACTGGTAATTTGATAGAGATTGCATTGAATCTGTAGATTGCTTTGGGTAGGATTGTCATTTTCACAATATTGATTCTTCCAATCCAAGAACATGGTATATCTCTCCATCTGTTTGTGTCATCTTTGATTTCTTTCATCAGTGTCTTATAGGATACTGAGTACACGTTTTTACCTCCTTAGGTAGGTTTATTGCTAGGTATTTTATTCTTTTTCTTGCAATGGTGAATGGGATTGTTTCCTTACTTTCTCTTTCTGATCTTTTGTTGTTAGTGTATAGGAATGCAAGAGATTTCTGTGCATTAATTTTGTATCCTGCAACTTTACCAAATTCATTGATTAGCTCTAGTAGTTTTCTGGTGGCATCTTTAGGATTTTCTATGTATAGTATCATGTCATCTGCAAATGGTGACAGTTTTACTTCTTCTTTTCCAATTTTTATTCCTTTTAATTATTTTTCTTCTCTGATTGCCACGGCTAGAATTTCCAAAACTATGTTGAATAATAGTGGCGAGAGTGGACATCCTTGTCTTGTTCCTGATCTTAGAGGAAATGCTTTCAGTTTTTCACCATTGAGAAAGATGTTTGCTGTGGGTTTGTCGTATATGGCCTTTATTATGTTGAGGTAGGTTCCCTCTATGCCCACTTTCTGGAGAGTTTTTTTCATAAACGGCTGTTCAATTTTGTCAGAAGCTTTTTCTGCATCTATTGAGATGATCATATGGTTTTTCTTCTTCAGTTCGTTAATATGATGTATCGCACTGATTAATTGGTGTGTACTGAAGAATCCTTGCATCCCTGGGATAAATCCCACTTGATCATGGTGTATGATCCTTTTAATGTGTTGTTGGATTCTGTTTGCTAGTATTTTGTTGAGGATTTTTGCATCTATATTCGTCAGTGTTACTGGTCTGTAATTTTCTTTTTTTGTAGTATTTTTGTCTGGTTTTGGTGTCAGGGTGATGGTGGCCTCATAGAATGAGTTTGGGAGTGTTCCTTCCTCCACAACTTTTTGCAAGAGTTTGAGAAGGATGGGTGTTAGCTCTTCTCTAAATGTTTGATAGAATTCACCTGTGAAGTCATCTGGTCCTGGGCTTTTGTTTGTTGGAAGATTTTTAATCACAGTTTCAATTTCATTACTTGTGATTGGTCTGTTCATATTTTCTATTTCGCCTGGCTCAGTCTTGGAAGGTTATACCTTTCTAAGAATTTGTTCTTCCAGGTCGTCCATTTTATTGGCATAGGGTTGCTTGCAGTAGTCTCTTAGGATGCTCTGTATTTCTGCAGTGTCTGTTGTAACTTCTCCTTTTTCATTTCTAATTTTATTGATTTGAGTCCTCCCCCTCTTTTTGTTGATGAGTCTGGCTAAAGGTTATCAATTTTGTTTATCTTTTCAAAGAACCAGCTTTTAGTTTTATTGATCTTTGCTATTGTTTTCTTTGTTTCTATTTCATTTATTTCTGCTCTGATCTTTATGATTTCTTTCCTTCTATTAACTTTGGGTTTTGTGTGTTCTTCTTTCTCTAGTTCCTTTAGGTGTAAGGTTAGATTATTTATTTGAGATTTTTCTTGTTTCTTGAGGTAGGCTTGTATTGCTATAAACTTTCCTCTAAGAACTGCTTTTGCTGCATCCCATAAATTTTGGATCGTTGTGTTTTCTTTGTTATTTGTCTCTAAGAATGTTTTGATTTCCTTTTTGATTACTTCAGTGATCTCTTGGTTATTTAGTAATGTATTGTTTAGGCTCCATGTGTTTGTGTTTTTTACTTTTTTCCCCTGTGATTGATTTCTAATCTCATGGCATTGTGGTTGGAAATGATGCTTGATATGATTTCAGTTTTCTTACATTTACTGAGGCTTGATTTGTGACCCACGATGTGATCTGTCCTGGAGAATGTTTCATGTGCACTTGAGAAGAAAGTGTAATCTGCTGTTTTTGGATGGCATGTCCTATAAATATCAATTAAATCTATCTGTTCTATTGTGTCATTTAAAGCTTGTGTTTCCTTATTAATTTTCTGCCTGGTTGATCTGTCCATTGGTGTAAGTGAGGTGTTAAAGTCCCCCACTATTATTGTGTTACTGTCGTTTTCCTCTTTTATAGCTGTTAGCGGTTGCCTTATGTATTGAGGTACTCCTATGTTGGGTGCATATATATTTGTAATTGTTATATCTTCTTCTTGGATTGATCCCTTGATCATTATATAGTGTCCTTCCTTGTCTCTTGTAACATTCTTTATTTTAAAGTCTATTTTATCTTATATGAGTATTGCTACTCTAGCTTTCTTTTGATTTCCATTTGCATGGAATATCTTTTTCCATCCCCTCACTTTCAGTCTGTGTGAGTTCCTAGGTCTGAAGTGGGTCTCCTGTAGACAGCATATATATGGATCTTGTTTTCGTATCCATTCAGTGAGCCTGTGTCTTTTGGTTGGAACATTAATCCATTCACGTTTAAGGTAATTACTGATATGTATATTCCTATTACCACTTTATGAATTGTTATGGGTTTGTTTTTGTAGGTCCTTTTCTTCTCTTGTGTTTCCCAGAGAAGTTCCTTTAGCATTTGTTGTAGAGCTGGTGTGGTGGTGTTGAATTCTCTTCACTTTTGCTTGTCTGTAAAACTTTTGATTTCTCTGTCAGATCTGAATGAGATACTTGCCGGGTAGAGTAATCTTGGTTGTAGTTTCTTCTGTTTCATCACTTTAAATATATCGTGCCACTCCCTTCTGGCTTGTAGAGTTTCTGCTGAGAAATCAGCTGTTAATATTATGGGAGTTCCTTTGTATGTTATTTGTCATTTTTCCCTTGTTGCTTTTAGTAATTTTTTTGTGTGTTTAATTTTTGTCAGTTTGATTACTATGTGTCTCCATGTCTTTCTCCTTGGGTTTATCCTGCCTGGGACTCTATGTGCTTCCTGGACATTTGGTTCCCATGTTAGGGAAGTTTTTGACTGTAATCTCTTCAAATATTTTCTTGGGTCCTTTCTCTCTCTCTTTTCCTCTGGGACCCCTATAGTGCAAATGTTTTTGTGTTTAATGTTGTCCCAGCAGTCTCTTAGGCTGTCTTGATTTCTTTTCATTCTTTTTTCTCTTTTCTGTTCTGTTGCAGTGAATTCCACCATTCTGTCTTCCAGGTCACTTATCTGTTCTCCTGCCTCAGTGATTCTGCTATTGATTCCTTCTAGTGTATTTTTCATTTCAGTTATTGTATTGTTCATCTCTGTTTTTTTGTTGTTTAATTCTTCTAGGTGTTTGTTCTTTAATTCTTCTAGGGCTTTGTTAAACGTTTCTTGCATGTTCACAATCTTTGCCTCCATTCTTTTTCCGAGGTCCTTGATCATCTTCACTATCTTTATTCTGAATTCTTTTTCTGGAAGGTTGCCTATCCCCACTTCATTTAGTTGTGTTTCTGGGGTTTTATCTTGTTCCTTCATCTCGTACAAAGTTCTCTGCCTTTTCATTTTGTTTATCTTTCTGTGAATGTGGTTTTCCTTCCACAGCCTGCAGAATTGTAGTTCTTCTTGCTTCTGCTCTGACTTTACTTTAATCTGCCATTTTCATTGTGCCCATTTATTTAATACATTGATTTCAGGATTTTGTGGTGAATTAATTAAATAGGCTTAATTTATTAAATAGGTTTCATGAAGATGAAACTGTTCAAAATGATCACACTGCTTGAATGTGAAGAGAAAGTCCATGCAAAATCAATTTTCACTGGTTATATATTTAATTTCAACATACGTGTCAGAATTCTGTCTAGAGTTCAAAGTAGTTGAGGTTTAGAACTTACTATGAGCTAATTCTTTTTGCCCCTGTAGCATTTTGTGTGTATGTCTGTTATCTCACTAGTCACATTTTCATAATTATTTGTTTATGTTTACCGTTCTGTTGAATAGCAAAGACTGTGGTCCTATGTGTCTTTGAAAGACCCAACCACCACCCACAAGCACAGTGCCAGACACAGCAAACATTTAAATAATGTTTGCTGTTTGAAGGACTGATTCACAATAATTTTAAAAATGAAAATTAACCACAAATAGACTAGGAAAACATACTGTAATTTTCTAAGAAGTTATCGAATTGTTCTCTATTAATAAGCAGTCAATGAAATAACTTTAGAAAAATTTTAGCCTTTTTAACATCAATTCACACAGTACAAAGGGTTAAATCTAAGTATATACAATGTCTCTGCTTAAAAATCTTGAGTAGCTGCTCATTACCTATTAATCAAGTGTCCTTTCAACTCTGATTATAAAGCTCCAGTCTCTGATTTCCTGCCTGAAGGATCCTAAAATCTGATATGAAAATAAGGTAGATAGTATGCCACAGTAACTAGAATAGTTATAAATATTCATTTGTGAATCATGATTCAGTAACATTAATTCCAGCAATTAGCAATTTGGGTCTCGTTTCATATTTCTTTTGTGAAAGACAGTTATCTATCTGATTTGAGTTGTCCTGCCCTTTTTAAAAAATTTAATTAATTAATTAATTTTTCACTGCACTGTGTCTTCGTTGCTGCAAGTGGGCTTTCTCTAGTTATGGCAAGTGGGGGCTACTCTTTGTTGTGGAGCTTGGGCTTCTCATTGTGGTGGCTTCTCTTGTCATGGAGCATGGGCTCTAGGTGTGCAGGGTTCAGTAGTTGTGGCACGTGGGCTCAGTAGTTGTGGCTCAGGGCTCGAACCCGTGTCCCCTGCATTGGCAGGCAGATTCTTAACCACTGTGCCACCAGGGAAGCCCATTATCAGTAAATAATCATTTCATTAAAGAATTATTATATACTTTAGTTTAAAAAAAAGTTATAAACAATAATAAATTCCATGTATAAAGGTATTATTTATATTCATTAAAGTGTTTCTTGTATAAAATAAACTTTACACTTACCAAACAAAAATATTGCATCTTTCAAGTCTCAGTGTTTTAAATGAAATTAAAAATGTCAGATGGTTACCTAAATGACAGAAATGAAGTAACTAAAATTCTGTTTCTTCATGACAGTCACTGGACTATCATTGTTTATTTGGATCTGTTGTTTCAGTGCAGGAATATGTGGCATGTCAGGGGTTACATGAACTGTGAAGCCAGATTGAACAATTCTGAATCATTACAAATTCATTTACTCTGAAAATGAATCTTCGTAGCTGAATCTGTTTCCACAGGTGTATAAATGGGCATTTGCCTAACTTGTATATCGAATAAATGAGTTACAAAATTAGAAAATTTTGTTACAAATTTTCTGTTTGTTACAAAATTAGAAAAATGTGCTAATTTGAAGATTACATGTATCTTATTAAAATTTGACAGTGACTGCGGTAGTGGTTTAGAGTTTAGACTAACAAAAGACTTTTTGGGGGAGGAATGTTTCATCACTGTTTTGATTTGCCAGTGCATGATGATAATAAAACGCGCACTGGGTTTTCATCAGTTTATCCATGTTTTTAAATTCTATATACTAGAGCAGACCACTCCCACTGCCCTGCGCTTTGGACACCATGGATCAGAGTCTTGAGTTGTTTTGATTTCTCTTTCATGTCTTCATTTATTGCAACCTATGCTGATGAACATGCATTATACATTCTCCTCAGGTGGAGCCTGACCTCTGTCCCGGATTCAGTTGTCCCAGATTCAGTTGCCTGCAGTATCTCCTACATCTTCCCTCCTGACCTTCATTCCTCATCCTCAGTAACATAAGCAGTTTCATCAAACACTGGCTGTCAGGGAAGAGGCGGGAGGTCGTCCCTTTTATTAAGCTTTAGTTTTATTATATTTCAAAATCTCAATAGTAGTAAATGTTATTGGTGAATCATCCTGGTTTGCATTTTCCAGCCCTGCTTATCCTGGTCTGACCTCATGTGCAGATGAGTATCAGTGATGTATTGCCTGAGGACAAGATGTATTTTCAAATAAATTGATTTACTAAAGGGCAGCTGGGGTGACTTCTTGCTATTCTGCATCTTGATATCTTTTCTGGTCAATTAATATGAAGGAACATAATGTTTCCTCAAACTGTTATAAGCATAGATGTGTCACCACCAAATGCCACATCTATTAAATTTTAGGAAATCTGGAATAGTATCAACGTGTTTGTTAGCTGTCAAAGTAAGACAGTGTTTTATATGAGATTTTATGTGGCAGTGGAGTAGAAGTCATAGATGTACGTTTAATATGATCAGCTGGTGAATGCTGTTCATAGCTAACATTTGTTGAGTGCTTACTATGTTCTAAGTACACTGTTCTGAGTACTTCGCGTGGGTTTGCTGAGGTAGCTACTCTTGTTATTCCCATTTTATAGATGAGGAAACTGAGACATAAGGAGATCAAGCAGTTTATCCATATCACACAGCTAGTAGGTGCCAGAGCTGGGATTCTAGTCTGGGCCGTCTGGCTCCAGACACTGCACAATTAAGCATTACACTCTCGATGGTACTTAAAAGGACCATTGAGTATCACCTAGTTCTAGAAATGCCAGAATGAAGCAGGCAGGCAGTAAATGGTCTGAAATAAAATTAACTGAAATAAAATTAATTATACATAAATCCAGATTCTGAACACATCCTGACTAACCACAGTTTGTTCATACCTATGACTAATAGGGCTTCCTTACTTAAAAAAGATTTTTAACAATGGAAATTTCCAAACATAGGCAAAAGTAGAGAGGATAGTATAATGAACCCTTGCAAACCCATTACCCAGATTTGACAATTATCAAGTGACCACTCTTGTTCCCTCTATATCCCGCCTGCCGACTGCCACCCTCGCTGGAATATTTTAAAGCAAATTTCAGACATCGTATTAGCTGCAAGTTTTTCAGTATGTATCTTATCCAAAAAGGACTCTCTTATTTTATTTATTTATTTATTTTTCAAAAAGGACTCTTTTAAAAGTGTAATCTCCATCACATTATCACCTAAAAATTAAAATTAATTAATATCTAATATCTAGCAGTGTTCAAATTTTCCTGTTTGAGTCAGGATCCAAATAAGATTCTTATGTTGCTTTTGGTTGATATATTTCTTGAGTCTCTTTCAACCCATCAACATTCTCTCTCTTCCTTATTTTTTCCCCCTCTTACAACTTGTCGAAGAAACATGGTCATTTGTTCTTTAGAATTTTCTATGTTGTCTTTCTCTAACTTTTGGGTGAGAAAGAGTTGCTTTTCATTTCCCTGAAGTGTAGGAGAGGATAGTAGAACAGTGTGGACTGTGATATCCTTAAGTGGAACCACTGGCCACTGGGGAGCTGAGAGGGACAACAGCTAGTTTGATGATCCCAGTGTGCTATTGGGGACCTCTTTCTGAGCAGTGATCCTTTTATCTTTTATGTTCATACTGATAATAAAGAGGCACAGAAAGGTACAGGAAGGAAGGCCTTCTGAATCCTCAGATAATTATCAAATGATGCTGAGTATGGATTAACTGATATGTTCTGATTCTTTGAAAACTAATAAGTTCACAGATTTCAATAACATTAATTTCTGTTAACTAGGATAGAGTTTAATTAGAATATGCAATGCTGTGTTTATTCTTAAAGTCTAGATTCAAGAAATGGAAACTTTGGTGTTAAGGAATATGTTGTGTGATACTTTGAGACCATGTAAATATCTTATTGCCCAGTGATTTTTATATCCATTGATGATCTGTGCCTAAATCAGTGATTACATGGGGGGTGCAAAATGGTGATTTTTCTAATTTTATTGTTTTTTCTTCATTTGTTAGTTGGCATTCTTCTGTAAAGAAAAACTTTCCTTATTTTTCTCTTTGATATGCTCTGATTCCACACCCTCTTTTTATTTCCTCATTTTATACTCATGGGATTAAAAGTTGTAATGTTTATAATCTTTTACTGTCATCCTTTTTGATGTTCATATTGCCTAGATTTGGCCAATGGGATCCCCTTCACACCAGCTCCTGTCAGCTTTTAACATGATGCATTAGTCTTCCAGCACTCCCTTGCCCAACAAGACATCTCAAGGTCGCCTCATACTTTCCCCTCTCCAGATTAGAACTCAGCTGTTTCTTCAAGGGTTCCCACTTCTGTAGTGAGGAATGGTATTTAAAAACCAAGATCTGGGCACTCGGTGTTCTCATTGCTTCTTCCCGTGTCCTTTTTTTTTTTTTTTTTTTTTTTTTTTGCGGTACGCGGGACTCTCACTGTTGTGGCCTCTCCCGTTGCGGAGCACAGGCTCCGGACGCGCAGGCTTAGCGGCCATGGCTCCCGGGCCCAGCCGCTCTGCGGCATGGGGGATCTTCCCGGACCGGGGCACGAATCCGCGTTCCCTGCATCGGCAGGCGGACTCTCAACCACTGCGCCACCAGGGAAGCCCCCGTGTCCTTTTTGACGTGGCCCTAAATCTTCTGCTGAGGGTGGAGGGAAGATACCAGGCCCTTATAGATACCAGGGAAGATACCAGGTGCTGAGACAACCCCTTCATCACAGATCCCTTAGCGTTGTCAATAGAGTATGATTTCCACTGACATTTGTTTATTCTCTAAGGATGAAAATTTGTAGACTCTTTTCTCTTCCAATTAAAATTTTACCTGCTCTGTTGTTACTGAAGAATCAGAGTTGTAGACTCTTCAGTTTACAACTTTTTACTTAGAAACTGTCTTAACCAGTGGGTCTTTGCCAGTTTTGAGTCTCAGCCCATTTTGAAAATCTGATGAAAGTGGCTGCTAACCCAGGAAAAATGCTCATACACAAACATTTTACATATAATTTTATTGGGTTCTTAGACTTCTAAAGCCCAGTTGTCTCTATGAAACTCCCCTTATATAAGATCCTAGGTTGTGTTCCAACCCTGCCCTATTATGTTCGTATAAGGAAGCTTGGGGTCTGTGAAGGTTTAGGTGACTTCCTTAAGGTTATACACTAGCAGAAGTAAACTAGAGCCTAGAGGTTTTTGCTTGTTTGTTTTTTATCTTCATGAAAAACAGCTGGTTTGCCCCCGCTTATATCTCACAAAACGTTCTGGAATGTAGTGAGGAAAAGATCTTCAAATAAAAAGAATGGCCTTATAGAGTGAAGAGAGGAGGAGTGGATTTTTATTTTAAGGACCAGAGTCCATGGAAGCAGGGCACCTGAGTTTTCCAGTTTCAAAAGAATAGAATTCTTTGTTACTGAAATTATGTTTTCTATAATTCCTCTTTCTTGCTTTCTTCACTCTAATATTAGTGTGAAAGGTGACTGATATCTTTGGAGGCAGAGGCCAACACAACGTTTTGGGACACGAATGGGTGATGGAACTCTTCTCCCTATGAACGGGAGCTTTCCCTCTGGTACAGCACCTGTTACCTAAGGGTCTCCTAAGATAGGTATCTGGGTGCGTGTGGCTGGCTTTATGAAATGCTGTCATTGGTCACTGGGTATTTTCTATTAGCATGTCTCAGTTGTCTCTGAGCCATATGCAGTTTTTTTAGGATTAATGTAGTTTTTAAGGATTTCTGCAGAAACCGTGCTATTCAACACACCGTTGTGACCTTCTATCTGGAAAGCCTCAATACATCTCGGCCTTGCTCCAGAGAGCCAAAGCCAGCTCCAGGGCAGCACAGACTGTGGCTGTCTGTGGGCTTTATTTGCACAAAGGGACACTTCTCTTACAGTGTCCTTGGTATCACAGTGGGTGGAAGAGGGAAATGTTACCACTTTCTCGCTGATGTTTTCTTGTAGTGGAAGATTGACTGAAGTACAAGCAGGCAGTAGAATTTGAGCAAAATAAGATGGAAGTTGTCACAATGTCCCATCTTAACAATATTTCCTGGTCTGTATGTGTGTGTATAGGGGGCCTTGGTGGTGTAGAGAGGGGTGGAAGTTAAATAATGCTGGAAAAATACAGGCTTCTTAAAATGTAGGCAAACCAGGGAATGATTTTAACCCAAACATGCTACACTGAGAGTCTGTAAAATAATAGATGACTTTAATTTACTGCTTTTCATAGAGTATAAAATAGTCTGCAAAGCGTGACCTGCAGACCCTTGAGAACATCGATCACAGAGCTTTTATCAGGATGCAATGGAGTTCCTGTTTCTCTCTCCTTGTGTGTAAAGGAATCCTTAGTCACTGCTGATTCTGGAATCCTTTAGTCTGATGCCTGATATTGTAATTAATTTGTTTACTGGGAAGATCATCATCCCATCCCCCTAAATGCGTCTTGACAAGGGTGACTGGATCGTTTTCTGCTGCTTTAAGATGCAAACAAACTGGTAAGGCAATTAGGAAGGTGTTTCAATTTTTATTTTTATGCAGTAGATGGATAAAAATAATAGTTCAAATAAGATATAAATACAAATACAAATAAGTTGCTGAACCTCCCATGTAAAATGTCCTCTTCTGCATTGAAAAACAATCAAAGACCATATTCTGTGATAACTGAACAAGTGCTAAAGATACTTTAAAATAAATGATGTTGAGTCAACAATACTTCTGAGATAAAATTTCTTGCTAGTATTTATTTTCTGTAGAAAATATGTCAAGCATAGTTATTTTGGAAGTCTGTCTTAAAAAAATCTAACAGTACTACTGAATTGTTTTATCTACTTATAAAACTTTTTTCTTGCAGTGTTCATCACAAGCATCTGATTGATTCTGAGAAAACAGATAAGCGTTAAAACTTTGTATGAACTGGCTTTTTGTTGTATGGATTTAGATATTTAGGTGGGGGAGGAGGTGGAGGGAAAGTGGGGAATTTGGAGTATATGTAGATTTACTGTTGCTTTGCAGATGTTTTAGGCTTGTAAGAGTAATTCTCCATAGACTGTTTACTTCCTCCTCGCTATTCTGCACCATGGGGCTGCTGCCACCAGGTGGATGCTGGTGCCTAGCCATTGCTACGGGATCCAAACTGGAAACTGGAAGGCAGTGATTCAGCAATTTAACAAGAGTTTATTGAACTTACTATGAGTCAGGCACTGTGCGAGGTGCTGGGAATACAAAGATGAATAGGACAGAATCCCTGCCTGTAAGAGGCAGACACAAAACCAGTAGAATTATGCATACAGTGCTCCAGAAGGACAAAGAGAAAACAAATCGCTAACCTTGATTTTATGGAAGATGTCCTGAAGGGACCTGCTATGGAGTCGCACCTTGAGGGTGACTGTGAGTTAGGTTAAAGTGAGGATAGTCTTGCAGACAACTGATTCCAAGAGAACATACTTATATAAGTTGTGTTTTTCTGGAAAATTATAAACATAAACTCAAATCAAAAATGCTAGGTCTCCAATTACTAAAAATAATAATTAATATAATACCTGTAGGAAAGTTATTTGGAACAAAATTTAAAAGAATATAAATGTCCTAATATATTTAATTATCATCTGGTTAATCTCCCATTGTTAACAACCAATTCTTATGCCAATCTTGGTGTAAAACCATCTTAAAATTACCCTAAATTAAAAAAAATTGTTTAATTAAAAACAATTACCTAAATTTTTTAATATCAAAACTCAGTGGATCAAAACAACCCGCTTAGAAAATGGGCAGAAGACCTAAATAGACACCTTCCAAAGAAGACATGCAGATGGCCAATAAGCACATGAAAAGATGCTCATCATCACTAATTATTAGAGAAATGCAAATCAAAACCACAATGAGGTACCACCTCACACTGGTCAGAATAGCCATCATTAAAAAGTCTACAAATAACAAATGCTGGAGAGGGTGTGGAGAAAAGGGAACCCTCTTATGCTGTTGGTGGGAATGTAAATTGGTGCAGCCACTATGGAGCACAGTATGGAGGTTCCTTAAAAAACTAAAAACAGAGTTACCATACAATCCAGCAATCCCACTCCTGGGCATATATCCAGACAAAAACTATAATTCAAAAAGATATGCACCCCAATGTTCATAGCAGCACTATTTACAATAGCCAAGACATGGAAGCAACCTGAATGTCCATTGACAGATGAATGGATAAAGACGATGTGGTATGTGTGTGTGTGTATATATATATATATATATATATATATATATATATATAAAATGGAATACTACTCACCATGAAAAAGAATGAAATAATGCCATTTGCAGCAACATAGGTGGACCTAGAGGTTATCATACTAAGTGAAGTAAGTCGGAAAGAGAAAGAGAAGTCACCCAGGTGTACCTAGTTTACTAGTAGGTGACATCTTCCAGAAAGTCTGCTGTAAAATAGTAATCATTCAATGGTCATAGTAAATGCTCTGTTGAGTATGTATCAACTGTAGGGTGCCCTTTTCCTGGCCTTAGTGATTGCAGCAATTTCAGGGGCTTTTCTAAAACAGGGACCCACTCAGAAGCTACTCAGGAGAGTCTTAATCAGGTTTGATTTTGTAACCCATATCTGTCAATGGACTGTTACCTGCTCTGAGGAAGAGCTTTTGAAAGTATTCTTGCAAGTAGAGTGTGACTTTGGGGATTTACCTCCTTTCCTGCATTCACCTCTACCAGTTTAAATCCTACATTTTTTTCAAGACTCAGCTTCTCAATGAAACACCCCCCTTACCCTTCTCCTCTGCTCTGATTGGCTGTACTGCGGTCACTCACACTTCCTTATATTCTGCTTCATATTGTTGTATGATGGCTTCAGTATAAATCAGACATTCTGTGGACTTCTAGAGGACAGACACTTTCCTCCCAGAGGACCCATCATAAGACTGGATGGTCAGTAGTCATTTACTAGGTACTTACTTCTTTAAGTTATTAGGCACTTTCTTGAGCTTTATTTTTCTCTTTTTGCCTTTTAATCAATTAACTAATACATCTAAATTCAAACATCTAAAATAAATGCTATATAGTGCTACTGAGCTATTGGAGAAACGTCCAGGGACCTCTGTGAGGCCAAGAGGCACCAATTGCCACTGGCTGTGGAGAGCAGAGTTCTAATACTGAACAGTTTTGCAATAGAGACAACACAGCAGAAAGCAGTTGGAGGTCTGATTGCCCTTGTACCTTGCACTCATATGCTGAGTCACTGTTTCAGAACTCTGTTAAATTGGCTGGATTCTATTTTCAACATTTTCTTATACCTGCAATGTGAAAAACCCTTATTTCGTTATAAATTGATCATTTAGAGACTAGAGCAATCAGTGATGAGGCAAGGATTTTACCCTTTGAATTGGGTGCTCTTAATAGATTAGTAACTTATAGGTATGAAAACTCCAAAAGACAGTATGTAGTGTGGGAAAGGGAATAATTTTCATCATTTCAACATTATCTTCAAAGGAAGTGCATATTCACTGTTGTTGATATTTTGATTTTAGTTACTCTGGATTTTTTTTTTTTCCTTACGCGGGCCTCTCACTGTTGCGGCCTCTCCCGCTGCGGAGCACAGGCTCCAGACGCGCAGGCCCAGCGGCCATGGCTCACGGGCCCAGCCGCTCCGCGGCACGTGGGATCCTCCCAGACCGGGGCACGATCTTGCGTCCCCTGCATCGGCAGGTGGACCCTCAACCACTGCGCCACCAGGGAAGCCCTACTCTGGATTTTTAAAAGATGGCACTTTGATTTTAGATTGATCTAATGCATCTCACCCTTCCATCAAATAAGCAATCGCTCAACAAATATTTATTAGGCATAATTATAAATGTGTGAGAGAAAATGTAATTCAATTCAACAAATATTTACAGAGCATTTATTCGGTGTCAAGCCCTGTGCCAGTGGAAGAGATACAGCAGTTAACAAGAATTGACTCCCTGCCTCTTTGAATTTATAATCTGCCTGAAAACAAACAGTAAACAGGTAATTACAAAGGTGATCTAGATTAAATGTGTATAAAATGAAACTGCATGGATTGATACAAAGGTAACTATGACATAGCGCCTTTTCTTAAGGAGCTTATACTTTAAGTGTCAAAAAAGATATATACAACTGACTAGAATGCCAGGCAGAATAAATCTTGTACTTTGGGGCAAAGACTAGAAAAAGATTAATTGAGACCTCAGGAATTGCAAGACTCCATGAATAAGAAGTCAGTCTAGAAGGGTAGACATTCTGACCATCAAATGAAAGAAGGAAAGGCATTCTAGATGGTGGTGCTAATTAATCATACCTCTCATCCACGCCTGTTGGTGGTAGAGATTAAAATATCTCATCAGCTGAATTGCTGATCAAGCTGGATTGAGGAATGTGCCTGGGACCCATGGGGCCTACAAAGTTTTTCCTTCCTGCTCAATTTCATGTGTCTTCTTCGTTCAGAGGCACATGAGCTGGGAAACTGCATGCTGCCTTCCAGAGGAGGATGTGCTCTGCTTATGGGCAAGAGGCTCTGTCTGAGAAAAGGGGCCAACCAGAAGCTCGGTCATGCCTGAGCACTGCCCTTCTCCCCAGTTAGATGGTTTATGTCTATTAAGGGGAGGAAATATGAGAAATGGTAAGAGTGAAAACTTCCTCCTCATTACTTCCCTAAGAGAGCAAAACTGTGGGCAAAAGTTCCCATGGTGTAGGCAAAGCTGGAAACCTGGGGAGAGGAATAGAAGAAATCCCTCTACACCAGGTAAGAAAACGGACAACTGCAATGATAAACTGCATGACACAAACAGAGAATTCTACCTAGAGCAGAGATCAGGGAGAAGGGATCTCAGAGGGTCCTAGAATGATCAGGGAAGGCTGATTGCCTCGAGATGGTAGAACTTGAGCTGTGTCTGTGATTCAGATGGAAAGAACAGATTCACACAGTTTTTTTTTTTTTTCTTTCTGACTAGCATGTAGTAATAGCTGAGTTATGAACACAAGCTGAGTTATGTTTTTGCTAAAAGCCATGTGGCAATTCAAGCAGTTTCTTGGAACAGTGTGTTATTTGGCAAAGAAGGACAGGTTAACTTTGAGAGGTCCAAAGCAATTCCAGGTTAAGGGGGTACACAGATGGCATAGAAAGGAAGGAGGAACTATCCAGCGTCCACTTTCAGTGCTCCCTCCACTCTCCCTTAGTGTTGATCAGGTGTTTGCTCTATTGTTTCCGGATGCCGTCACCTCCACCTCCACTTTCTAGTAGAGGAAAACAGGGTCTTATTTAAAATAGTATTTCATGTATGGATGCCAACGCCACTTAAAAAGCTATTGAGTGAGCTGGGAATGAGGAAATCTGAAACTGCTTGTTGAAGGAACAGTGAACAGTTGAATGCCCAGGGTGTTTGTTTTTTTAACAGTTTTATTGAGATGAGATCGGCATACAATAAACTGCACATATTTAAGTGTGCAATTTGATGAAATTTGACATATGAATACACCTGAACTGTATTCTATTCTCTTAGGGAAATAATGAGGAAACTGTCACTACAATTAAGAATATTTCATCCTGCAAAGTATATTCATGCTCCTTTGAAATCATCCTTCCTTCCACCTCCGTTCCACACAACTTGTATGTTTTCTATCACCATAAATTAATTTGCATTTTTAAAAAATAAATTTATTTTATTTTATTTTTGGCTGCATCGGGTCTCCGTTGCTGCATGCGGGCTTTCTCTAGTTGCATCGAGCGGGGGCTACTCTTCACTGTGGTGCGCGGGCTTCTCACTGAGGTGGCTTCTCTTGCTGCGGAGCATGGGCTGTAGGCGCACAGGCTTCAGTAGTTGTGGCATGCAGGCTCAGTAGTTGTGGCTCGCGGGCTTAGTTGCTCCGCGGCATGTGGGATCTTCCCGGACCAGGACTCGAACGCGTGTCCCCTGCATTGGCAGGCGGATTCTTAACCACTGTGCCACTAGGGGAAGCCCCTAATTTGCATTTTATAGAATTTTATCTAAATGAAATTATACAGTATGTACTCTTCTTTTTAGTCTCAACATAATAATTCTGAGATTCATCCATGTTGTATATATCAGCGTATTCCTTTTTATTGCTGAGTAGTATTCTATTGTATGGGTATATAATTTTGTTTATTTTCCCATTGATGGAAATTTAAAATAAAGCTGCCATGAACATTCATGTGCCATTCTTTGTATGGATGTATGCTTTTATTTCTCTTGAATTAAAATATGTAGAAGTAAAATGGCTGGATTGTATGGTACATATATGTTTAAGTTTGTAAGGAACTGATAAACTGTTTTCCAAAGTGGCAGTACCATTTTACATTCTCACTAGCAGTATTTGAGAGGTCCAGTTGCTCCACAATAGTTGCTATTGTCAGTCTTTTTTAATTTTAGCCATTCCACTGGATATGGTATCTATTTGTGGTTTTAATTTGCATTTGCTTAATGACTATAATGACGTTGAACATTGAATGTTGAATGACATTTCACGTGCTTGTTTGCCATCTGTATATCCTCTTTAGTAAATTATCTATTCGAATATTTGGCCCATTTTCTTACTGGGGGCTTTGTTTCTTGTTATTGAGTTATGAGAGTTCTTTGCGTATTCTGGATACAAGTATTTTGTTGGATAGATACTTGACAAATATTTTCTCCCACTTTATGGCTTGCTTTTTCATTTTCTTAACAGTGTCTTTTGAAGAGCAGCAGTTTTTAGTTTTGGTGAAGTCCACTGTATTGTTTGTTTTCTAGTTTGTGCTTGTGTCCTGTTAAGAAATATTTGCCTAATCCAAAATAAAGATTTTATCTTATGTTTTCCTCTAGAAGTTTTAGTTTTAGTTCTTACATAGGTCTGTTGTCCGTCTTATGTTAACTTTTGTTTATGGTGTGAGTAAGGAGTGAGCAAGGTTTATTTATTTTTTTGCTTATGCATATCATCCCTGAATTGCCCTCACTCTTTTGTTGAAAATCAGTTGGCATATATGTATGGGTGTATTTCTGGATTCTCTGTTCTGTTTTGTTCATCTTTAGGTCTGTCTTTACACCAATACCACACTGTCCCGAGTAGTGTAGCTTTATAATAAGTCTTGAAAACACATAAAGTCCTCCAACTTTGTTCTTTTTCAAAATTATTTTTTGCCCTTCTAGGTCCTTTGTATTTCTATAGACATTTTAGAATCAGTTTCTCTTTTCTACAAAGAAAAAAAATGTTTGCAGGGATTTGGGGTTTTGATTGGGATTACATTAAATCACTTAGATCAGTTTGGTGAGAATTGACATCTTATCAATATTGAGTCTTCCAATCCATGAGCATGAATGGTTACTCTCTATTTGTTAGGTCTTCTTTAATTTCTCTCAGCAATGTTTCAGAGTTTTCAGTGTACATCTTGCATATTTCTGTCACATTTTCCCCGTGTTTCATATTTTCATAGTACTGTTTATGGTATTGTTTTTCAAATTTCAATTTCAAATTGTGGGTTGCTAGTGTCTAGAAATATAATTTACTTCTATATTGATCTTGTATCATGTAATATTGTTACGCATACTTATTAGTGCTCGTAGTTTTTTATAAATTCCTTAGGATTTTCTGCTAATGTAATGGCATCTACAAATCAAGACAACATTACTATTTCCTTTTCAAACTGTATGCCATTTCTCTTTCTTGTTTTATTGAACTGGCTGTGATTTTCTTAATAGTGTTCAATAGAATTGGTGAGAGCAGACGTCCTTGCTTTGTTCATGATCTTAGGGTAAGAACATTGTCTTTCACCATTAGATATGTTGTCAGCTATAGATTTTTTGTAGATGTTCTTTATTCTTCTGTTCCTAGTATGCTGAGAGCTTTTATCATGGATGGATGTGGATTTTGTTAACCACTTTATCTATATTTATTGAAATGATGATATATATTTTCCATATTTAGTCTGTTGATATGGTAAAATAAATTGATTGATTTTTTTTTTTTTTTTTAACATCTTTATTGGGGTATAATTGCTTTACAATGGTGTGTTAGTTTCTGCTTTACAACAAAGTGAATCAGCTATACATATACATATGTTCCCATATGTCTTCCCTCTTGCGTCTCCCTCCCTCCCACTCTCCCCATCCCACCCTTCCAGGCTGTCACAAAGCACCGAGCTAATATCCCTGTGCCTTGCGGCTGCTTCCCCCCAGCTATCTACCTTACTACGTTTGTTAGTGTGTATATGTCCATGACTCTCTCTCGCCCTGTCAAAACTCACCCTTCCCCCTCCCCATATCCTTAAGTCCGTTCTCCAGTAGGTCTGCGTCTTTATTCCTATCTTACCCCTAGGTTCTTCATGACATTTTTTTCCCTTAAATTCCATATATATGTGTTAGCATACGGTATTTGTCTTTTTCTTTCTGACTTACTTCACTCTGTATGACAGATTCTAGGTCTATCCATCTCATTACAAATAGCTCAATTTCATTTCTTTTTAAGGCTGAGTAATATTCCATTGTGTATATGTGCCACATCTTCTTTATCCATTCATCCGATGATGGGCGCTTAGGTTGTTTCCATGTCCTGGCTATTGTAAATAGAGCTGCAATGAACATTTTGGTACATGACTCTCTTTGAATTTTGGTTTTCTCAGGGTATATGCCAAGTAGTGGGATTGCTGGGTCATATGGTAATTCTATTTGTAGTTTTTTAAGGAACCTCCATACTGTTCTCCACAGTGGCTGAACCAATTCACATTCCCACCAGCAGTGCAAGAGTGTCCCCTTTTCTCCACACCCTCTCCAGCATTTATTGTTTCTAGATTTTTTGATGATGGCCATTCTGACTGGTGTGAGATGATATCTCATTGTAGTTTTGATTTGCATTTCTCTAATGATTAATGATGTTGAGCATTCTTTCATGTGTTTGTTGGCATTCTGTATATCTTCTTTGGAGAAATGTCTATTTAGGTCTTCTGCCCATTTTTGGATGGGGTTGTTTGTTTTTTTGTTATTGAGCTGCATGAGCTGCTTGTAAATTTTGGAGATTAATCCTTTGTCAGTTGCTTCATTTGCAAATGTTTTCTCCCATTCTGAGGGTTGTCTTTTGGTCTTGGTTATGGTTTCCTTTGCTGTGCAAAAGCTTTGAAGTTTCATTAGGTCCCATTTGTTTATTTTTGTTTTTATTTCCATTACTCTAGGAGGTGGGTCAGAAAGGATCTTGCTGTGATTTATGTCATAGAGTGTTCTTCCTATGTTTTCTTCTAAGAGTTTGATAGTTTCTGGCCTTACATTTAGGTCTTTAATCCATTTTGAGCTTATTTTTGTGTATGGTGTTAGGGAGTGATCTAATCTCATACTTTTACATGTACCTGTCCAGTTTTCCCAGCACCATTTATTGAAGAGGCTGTCCTTTCTCCACTGTACATTCCTGCCTCCTTTATCAAAGATAAGGTGTCCATATGTGCGTGGGTTTATCTCTGGGCTTTCTATCCTGTTCCACTGATCTATCTTTCTGTTTTTGTGCCAGTACCATACTGTCTTGATTACTGTTGCTTTGTAATATAGTCTGAAGTCAGGGAGCCTTATTCCTCCAGCTCCTTTTTTCGTTCTCAAGATTGCTTTGGCTATTCGGGGTCTTTTGTGTTTCCATACAAATTGCGAAATTTTTTGTTCTAGTTCTGTGAAAAATGCCAGTGGTAGTTTGATAGGGATTGCATTGAATCTGTAGATTGCTTTGGGTAGTAGAGTCATTTTCACAATGTTGATTCTTCCCATCCAAGAACATGGTATATCTCTCCATCTATTTGTATCATCTTTAATTTCTTTCATCAGTGTCTTATAATTTTCTGCATACAGGTCTTTCGTATCCTTAGGTAGGTTTATTCCTAGATATTTTATTCTTTTTGTTGCAATGGTAAATGGGAGTGTTTTCTTGATTTCACTTTCAGATTTTTCATCATTAGTATATAGGAATGCCAGAGATTTCTGTGCATTAATTTTGTATCCTGCTACTTTACCAAATTCATTGATTAGCTCTAGTAGTTTTCTGGTAGCATCTTTAGGATTCTCTATGTATAGTATCATGTCATCTGCAAACAGTGACAGCTTTACTTCTTCTTTTCCGATTTGGATTCCTTTTATTTCCTTTTCTTCTCTGATTGCTGTGGCTAAAACTTCCAAAACTATGTTGAATAAGAGTGGTGAGAGTGGGCAACCTTGTCTTGTTCCTGATCTTAGTGGAAATGCTTTCAGTTTTTCACCATTGAGGATGATGTTTGCTGTGGGCTTGTCATATATGGCTTTTATTATGTTTAGGAAAGTTCCCTCT
This sequence comes from Phocoena sinus, assembly GCF_008692025.1. Taxonomy (NCBI): domain Eukaryota; kingdom Metazoa; phylum Chordata; class Mammalia; order Artiodactyla; family Phocoenidae; genus Phocoena; species Phocoena sinus. The sequence goes on from NC_045767.1 coordinate 76,724,603, forward strand.
ATGCCTACTTTCTGGAGGGTTTTTATCATAAATGGGTGTTGAATTTTGTCGAAAGCTTTCTCTGCATCTATTGAGATGATCATATGGTTTTTCTCCTTCAATTTGTTAATATGGTTTATCACATTGATAGATTTGCGTATATTGAAGAATCCTTGCATTCCTGGAATAAACCCCACTTGATCATGGTGTATGATCCTTTTAATGTGCTGTTGGATTCTGTTTGCTAGTATTTTGTTGAGGATTTTTGCATCTATGTTCATCAGTGATATTGGCCTGTAGTTTTCTTTCTTTGTGACATCCTTGTCTGGTTTTGGTATCAAGGTGATGGTGGCTTCGTAGAAGGAATTTGGGAGTGTTCCTCCCTCTGCTATATTTTGGAAGAGTTTGAGAAGGATAGGTGTTAGCTCTTCTCTAAACGTTTGATAGAATTCACCTGTGAAGCCATCTGGTCCTGGGCTTTTGTTTGTTGGAAGGTTTTTAATCACAGTTTCAATTTCAGTGCTTGTGATTGGTCTGTTCATATTTTCTATTTCTTCCTGATTCAGTCTTGGCAGGTTGTGCATTTCTAAGAATTTGTCCATTTCTTCCAGATTGTCCATTTTATTGGCATAGAGTTGCTTGTAGTAATCTCTCATGATTTTTTTTATTTCTGCAGTGTCAGTTGTTACTTCTCCTTTTTCATTTCTAATTCTATTGATTTGAGTCTTCTCCCTTTTTTTCTTGATGAGTCTGGCTAGTGGTTTATCTATTTTGTTTATCTTCTCAAAGAACCAGCTTTTAGTTTTATTGATCTTTGCTATTGTTTCCTTCATTTCTTTTTCATTTATTTCTGATCTGATTTTTATGATTTCTTTCCTTCTGCTAGCTTTGGGGTTTTTTTGTTCTTCTTTCTCTAATTGCTTGAGGTGCAAGGTTAGGTTGTTTATTCGAGATGTTTCCTGCTTCTTAAGGTGGGCTTGTATTGCTATAAACTTCCCCCTTAGAACTGCTTTTGCTGCATCCCATAGGTTTTGGGTCGTTGTGTCTCCATTGTCATTTGTTTCTAGGTATTTTTTTATTTCCTCTTTGATTTCTTCAGTGATCACTTCATTATTAAGTAGTGTATTGTTTAGCCTCCATGTGTTTGTATTTTTTACAGATCTTTTCCTGTAATTGATATCTAGTCTCATGGCGTTGTGGTCGGAAAAGATACTTGATACAATTTCAGTTTTCTTAAATTTACCAAGGCTTGATTTGTGACCCAAGATATGATCTATCCTGGAGAATGTTCCATGAGCACTTGAGAAAAATGTGTATTCTGTTGTTTTTGGATGGAGTGTCCTATAAATATCAATTAAGTCCATCTTGTTTAATGTATCATTTAAAGCTTGTGTTTCCTTATTTATTTTCATTTTGGATGATCTGTCCATGGGTGAAAGTGGGGTGTTAAAGTCCCCTACTATGAATGTGTTACTGTTGATCTCCCCTTTTATGGTTGTTAGTATTTGCCTTATGTATTGAGGTGCTCCTATGTTGGGTGCATAAATATTTACAATTGTTATATCTTCTTCTTGGATCGATCCCTTGATCATTATGTAGTGTCCTTCTTTGTCCCTTTTAATAGTCCTTATTTTAAAGTCTATTTGTCTGATATGAGAATTGCTACTCCAGCTTTCTTTTGGTTTCCATTTGCATGGAATATCTTTTTCCATCCCCTTACTTTCAGTCTGTATGTGTCTCTAGTTCTGAAGTGGGTCTCTTGTAGACAGCATATATAAGGGTCTTGTTTTTGTATCCATTCAGCCAATCTGTGTCTTTTGGTGGGAGCATTTAGTCCATTTACATTTAAGGTAATTATCGATATGTATGTTCCTATTTCCATTTTATATATTGTTTTGGGTTCGCTACTATAGGTCATTTCCTTCTCTTGTGTTTCGTGTCTAGAGAAGTTCCTTTAGCATTTGTTGTAAAGCTGGTTTGGTGGTGCTGAACTCTCTCAGCTTTTGCTTGTCTGTAAAGGTTTTAATTTCTCCATCAAATGTGAATGAGATCCTTGCTGGGTAGAGTAGTCTTGGTTTCAGGCTATTCTCCTTCATCACTTTCAGTATGTCCTGCCACTCCCTTCTGGCTTGTAGGGTTTCTGCTGAGAGATCAGCTGTTAACCTTATGGGGATTCCCTTGTGTGTTATTTGTTGTTTTTCCCTTGCTGCTTTTAATATGCTTTCTTTGTATTTAATTTTTGACAGTTTGATTAATATGTGTCTTGGCGTGTTTCTCCTTGTATTTATCCTGTATGGGACCCTCTGTGCTTCCTGGACTTGATTAACTATTTCCTTTCCCATATTAGGGAAGTTTTCAACTATAATCTCTTCAAATATTTTCTCAGTCCCTTTCTTTCTTTCTTCTTCTTCTGGAACCCCTATAATTCGAATGTTGGTGCGTTTCATGTTGTCCCAGAGGTCTCTGAGACTGTCCTCAGTTCTTTTCATTCTTTTTTCTTTATTCTGCTCTGCAGTAGTTATTTCCACTACTTTATCTTCCAGGTCACTTATCCGTTCTTCTGCCTCAGTTATTCTGCTATTGATCCTATCTAGAGTGATTTTAATTTCATTTATTGCATTGTTCATCGTTGCTTGTTTCATCTTTAGTTCTTGTAGGTCCTTGTTAACTGTTTCTTGCATTTTGTCCATTCTACTTCCAAGATTTCGGATCATCCTTACTATCATTATTCTGAATTCTTTTTCAGGTAGATTGCCTATTTCCTCTTCATTTGTTAGGTCTGGTGGGTTTTTATCTTGCTCCTTCATCTGCTGTGTGTTTTTCTGTCTTCTCATTTTGCTTATCTTACTGTGTTTGGGGTCTCCTTTTTGCAGGCTGCAGGTTCGTAGTTCCCGTTGTTTTTGATGTCTGTCTCCAGTGGCTAAGGTTGTTTCAGTGGGTTGTGTAGGCTTCCTGGTGGAGGGGACTAGTGCCTGTGTTGTGCTGGATGAGGCTGGATCTTGTCTCTCTAGTGGGCAGGTTCACGTCTGGTGGTGTGTTTTGGGGTGTCTGTGGCCTTATTATGATTTTAGGCAGCCTCTCTGCTAATGGGTGGGGTTGTGTTCCTGTTTTGCTAGTTGTTTGGCATAGGTTGTCCAGCACTGTGGCTTGCTGGTCGTTGAGTGAAGCTGGGTGCTGGTGTTAAGATGGAGGTCTCTGGGATATTTCCACCGTTTAATATTATGTGGAGCTGGGAGGTCTCTTGTTGACCAGTGTCCTGAAGTTGGCTCTCCTACCTCAGAGGCAGAGCCCTGACTCCTGGCTGGAGCACCAAGAGCCTTTCATCCACACAGCTCAGAATAAAAGGGAGAAAAAGTAGGGAGAATTAGTAGAAGTATGAGTAAAGAAAGAAGGAAAGGAGGAAAGGAAGGAAGGAAGAAAGAAGCAAAGAAGGAAAGAAAGGAGGGAGGGAGGGAGGGAGGAAGGAAGGAAGGAGGGAAAGAAGGAAAAAAAGACAGAAAGAAAGATGATACAGTAAAAATAAAATAAAGTATAATATAGTTATTGAATTAAAAAATATTTAGAAAAAAAAAAAAGGGACGGATAGAACCTTAGGACAAATGTTGGAAGCAAAGCTATACAGAGAAAATCTTACACAGAAGCATACACATACACCTTCACAAAAAGAGGTAAAGGGGGAAAAATCATAAATCCTGCTCCCTGAGACCACCTCCTCAATTTGGGGTGATTCGTTGTCTAAAGGAGGGAGGGAAGGAAGGAAAGAAAGAAAGAACGAAGGTAAAGTATAATAAAGTTATTACAATTAAACTTAATTATTAAGAAAAAGAATTTTTAAAAAAAAGTCATGGACGGATAGAGCCCTAGGACAAATGGTGGAAGCTAGAGTATACAGACTAGATGTCACACAGAAGCATACACGTACACATTCACAAAAAGAGGAAAAGGGAAAAAAATCATAGATCTCGCTCCTAAATTCCACCTCTTCAATTTGGGATCATTCCTTGTCTATTCAGGTATTCCACAGATGCAGGGTATATCAAGTTGATTGTGGAGCTTTAATCCGCTGCTTCTGTGGCTGCTGGGAGAGATTTCCCTTTCTCTTCTTTGTTCTCACAGCTCACAGGAGCTCAGCTTTGGATTTGGCCCTGCCTCTGCGTGTAGGTCGCTGGAGGGCGTCTGTTTTTTCGCTCAGACAGGACGGGGTTAAAGGAGCCGCTGATTCGGGGCCTCCGGCTCACTCAGGCCGGGGGTTGGGGGATGGGGGAAGGAGGGGCACTGCGTGCGGGGCCGGCCTGCGGCGGCAGAGGCAGCGTGACGTTGCGGCAGAGGCCGGCGTGACGTTGCACCAGCCTGAGGCCCGCCGTGCGCTGTCCCGGGGAAGTTGTCCCTGGATCCCGGGAACCTGGCAGTGGCGGGCTGCACAGGCTCCGCGGAAGAGGGGTGTGGAGAGTGACCTGTGCTCGCACACAGGCCCCTTGGTGGCGGCAGCAGCAGCCTTAGCGTCTCCCGCCCGTCTCTGGGGTCCGCGGTTTTAGCCGCGGCTCGCGCCCGTCTCTGGGGTTTGCGCTTTCAGCCGCGGCTCGCGCCCGTCTCGGGGGCTCGCGCCCTCAGCCGCGGCTCGCGCCCGTCTCTGGGGTTCGCGCTTTTAGCCGCGGCTCGCGCCCGTCTCTGGAGTTCCTTTAAGCAGCGCTCTTAAACCCCTCTCCTCGCGCACCAGGAAACAAAGAGGGAAGAAAAAGTCTCTTGCCTCTTCGGCCGGTGCAGGCTTTTCCCCGAACTCCCTCCCGGCTAGTCGTGGTGCACTAACCCCTTCAGGCTATGTTCAAGCCGCCAACCCCAGTCCTCTCCCTGAGCTCCGTCCAAAACCAAAACCCGAGCCTCAGCTCGCAGCCCCGCCCGCCCCGGCTGGGTGAGCAGACAAGCCTCTCGGGTTGGTGAGTGCTGGTCGGCACCGATCGTCTGTGCAGGAATCTCCCCGCTTTGCCCTCCGCACCCGTCGCTGTGCACTACTCCGCGGTCCCGAAACTCCCCCCTCTGCCTCCCGCAGTCTCCGCCCGCGGAGGGGCTTCCTAGTGTGTGGAAACTTTTCCTCCTTCACAGCTCCCTCCCACTGGTGCAGGTGCCGTCCTTATTCTTTTGTCTCTGTTTTTTCTTTTGCCCTACCCAGTTACGTGGGGAGTTTCTTGCCTTTTGGGAGGTCTGAGGTCTTCTGCCAGCCTTCAGTAGGAGTTCTGTAGGAGTTGTTCCACGTGTGGATGTATTTCTGGTGTATCCGTGGGGAGGAAGGCGATCTCCGCGTCTTACTCTTCCGCCATCTTCAAGGTCCCCTCCTGATTGATTTTTTATTGTTAAAGCAACTTTGCAGTACTGAAATGAAACCCGCTTGGTCTTTGTATTAACCTTTTTATATATTGTTAGATTTTATTTGATAAGTATTTTTGTGTGTACATTCACGAAGGGGATAGGTAGATAGGGTGTTTTTGTTTTTTGCTTTTAGTGTCTTTGGTTTTGGTGTCAGGGTAATGTTGGCCTCAGGGAATGAATTGGGGAGTATTCCTTCATCTTTTATTTCTGAAAAAGTTTGTAGAATTAGTATTATGTCCTCTTTAAATGATAGGTGGAATTAATAAGTGCTAAGTTACTAAGAGGGTTAGATCCTAAAAGTTCTCATCACAAGGAAAAAAAGTTTTTTCTTTTCTTTTTTGTATCTAAGGGAGATAATAGCTGTTAATTAAATTATTGTAATAATCATCTAATAAAAGTCAAGTCATTGTACACCTTGAATTTATGCAATGCTATGTGTCAATTATATCTCAATAAAACTGAAAGAAAAAAAATAAGTGAAGGCAGCTGAGCCTAGAGGTCTTTTGTGGAATGTCTTTAACTAAAAATTCAGTTTCTTTAATAGCTGTTGGGATTTTCAAGTTATCTGTTTATTTCCAAGGAAGTTATTATAGCTTATGTCTTTATGGAATTTGTCCATTTTATTTAATTTTTCCTTGCTATTAATGTTTTTAAAATATGTAGTGATATCTCTTTTCTCATTCCTGATATTGATAATTTATGTCTTCTCTCATTTTTTCTTCATCAATCTGGGTAGAGCTTTATCAATCTTATTGATTTACATTCTCACTAACAGTGTAGTAGAGTTCTCTTTTTCCACACCCTCTCCAGCATTTATTATTTGTAGACCTTTTGATGATAGCCATCTTGATTGGTGTGAGGTAATACCTCACTGTAGTTTTGATTTGCATTTCTCTAATAATTATCAGTGTTGAGCATCTTTTCATGTGCCTGTTGGCCATCTGTATATATTCTTTGGAGAGATGTCTATTTAGGTTCTCTGCATATTTTTTGATTGGGTTGTTTGTTTTTCTGATACTGAGTTGTATGAGCTGTTTGTATATTTTGGATATTAACCGCTTGTTGGTCACATCTTTTGCAAATATTTTCTCCCATTCCGTAGGTTGTCTTTCTGTTTCGTTGATGGTTTCTTTTGCTGGGCAAAAGCTTTTAAGTTTGATTAGGTTCCATTTGTTTATTTTTGCTTTCTTTTCTTTTGCTTTGGGAGACTGGTCTAAGAACATATTGCTACAATTTATGTCAGAGGATGTTTTGCCTACATTCTCTTCTAGGAGTTTTATGGTGTCATGTCTTAAAATTTAAGTCTTTAAGCCATTTCGAGTTTATTTTTTATATGGTATGAGGGAATGTTCTAATTTCATTGATTTACATGTAGCTGTCCAGCTTTCCCAACACCACTTACTAAAGCAACTGTCTTTTCTCCATTGTATATTCTTGCCTCCTTTGTCATACATTAATTGAGAATAGGTGTGTGGGTTTATTTCTGGGCTGTCTGTTCTGTTCCATTGATATATGTGTCTGTTTTTGTGCCAGTACTATGCTGTTTTGGTTACTGCAGTTAAAGCTACCATCTTTCTACTTGTTTTTTTGTTCCAGTTGTTCTTTGTCCTCTTTTCTACTTTTCCTGCCTTCTTTTGGCATTGAGTTTTTATTTTGGCAGGATTTAGTATTTTTATGATTCTAATTATCTTCATTTATTGGCTTATTAGTTATATTTTTGTGGTTGCTCTAGAATTTACTATATATCCAAGTAATAGTATATCACCTCACATATACTATAAGAATCTTATAATAGTATGCTTTTATTTCCCCCATTGACTTTTGTATATTGTTATCATATGTTTTACTTCTACATGATTTGGGATTATAAACCCTGTAATTTATTGTTATTTTTGCTTTAAACATTTAATTATCTTTTTAAAAAAATTTATTTATTTTACTTATTTTATTTTTGGCTGCACTGGGTCTTCGTTGCTGCACACGGGCTTTCTCTAGTTGCGGTGAGCGGGGGCTACTCTTTGTTGCGGTGTGCAGGCTTCTCATTGTGGTGGCTTCTCTTTGTTGTGGAGCAAGGCCTCTAAACATGTGGGCTTCAGTAGTTGTGGCTCGTGGGCTCTAGAGCACAGGCTCAGTAGTTGTGGTACACAGGCTTAGTTGCTCTGTGGCATGTGGGATCTTCCCGGACCAGGGCTCAGACCTGTGTCCCCTGCATTAGCAGGTGGATTCTTAACCACTGTGCCATCGGGGAAGCCCTTAAACATTTTATTATCTGTTGAAGATACTTTAAATTTAAGAAAAACAGGTATTTGTATTTACTCCCAAATTTACCATTTTTGGTGCTTTTGTGTAGATTCAGATTTCTACCTAGTATCACTTTTCTTCTACCTAAAATTTCTTGTAGTGCTGTACTGCTGGTGATGAATTTTATTTCACCTTTATTTTTGAAAGATATTTTCACTGGATAGAGAATTCTGTATTAACAAGTTTTTTTTCCTTTCAGACTTTACAAATTTCATACTACTATTTGGCCTCTATTGAAATCCACTGTCATTGTTTTTTTTTTTTGCGGTACGCGAGCCTCTCACTGTCGTGGCCTCTCCCCTTGTGGAGCACAGGCTCCGGACGCACAGCTCAGTGACCATGGCTCACGGGCCCAGCCGCTCCACGGCATGTGGGATTTTCCCAGACCGGGGCATGAACCTGTGTCCCCTGCATCGACAGGTGGACTCTCAACCACTGCGCCACCAGGGAAGCCCAACTGTCATTCTTTATTCTTCTGTGTATACTGTTTTTTTTTTTTTTTTTCTGGCTCCTTAATGATTTTTCTCTTTACCACTGGTTTTCAATAATTTGGTTTTGTTGTATCTTGGTATGGTTTTCTTTGTATTTTTTGTGCCTGAGGATTTGTTTAGCTTACTGGATCTGAATATATAATTTTCAGGAAATGGTCACCATTATTTCTTCAAATAAATTTTCTCTCTTCTTACCTTTATTCTCCCCCTCTGAAACTCCAGTTACACTTATGTTAGGCTACTGCTCTTTCCCACAGCTCACTGTTGGTCTGTTTGTTTCCTTTATTTCAGTAATTTTGCTCTCTGTATTTCATTTTGGAGAATTTTTATTGCTGTGTCATCACATTTGCTAATCTTTTCTTCTACACTATCTTCTTATCTACTGTTAATCCCATCCAGTGTATTTTGTATCTCTAGAAGTTTTATTTGGTCTTCTTTATATCTTCTATTTCTCTCTCTATCATGCTCATACTTGACTGTATCTTCTGAAACATGTTGAGTATATTTTATATATGCTTAGAGTCCAATAAACAAATCCTCAGGCTGTTAGCTATTTTAACACCCTTGTCTACTAAGCTTCTTGTCCATGTCATTTCCAAGTCTGTTTCTATTGACTGATTTTTCTTCTCATTACTGGTCATATTTTTTGCTACATCCTACATCTGGAAATTTTTATTGGATGCTGGGCATTGTGAGTTTGATGTTGTTGGGTGCTGGACTTTGTAATTCCTTAGAATAGTTTTTTTTTTTAATTCTTTAGAATAGTTTTGAACTTTGTACTAGGGTACAGCTTACTGGGGAACAGTTTGACCTTCTGAGAAACAGTTGATCGTTCAAATTTTCCTATTGGCCTTTGTTAAGTGAGCTCATAAAAGCCTTTAGTCTAGTGTTCAATTGTTTCCACAACTCCGGCAATACCCTCTGAGGATTGTACTCCTTGCCCATATGTTAGAAGGTCTTTCCATTCAGGCCGTTGGGAACATGAACTATTCATGGTCCTGTGTGAATTCCACTTACTGTGCCCTCTAATCTGTGGTTTAGGTAGTTTTTTCCATGCATTTGCCAATCAGTACTCGGCTAAAGACTCAGGGTAATCCTCTACAGATCTCCAGACCTCTCTCTCTGTAGCCTTCTCCTTATTACTGCCCTGTCCCTGAATGCCACCTGACTTGGTTTTCCTAACTCTCAACTCTATTTCCTCAACTCAGAGATATCACTGGGCTGCTCCCAGTCTCCTTCCTCCTACACCATAGTTTACTGTAAACTAGGGCAATTGTAGGGCTTACCTCTTTTATTTCCCTTCTCTTGGGGACTGCTGTCCTGCACTGACGGTTATCTAGTGTCTGAAAAACATTGCTTCATATATTTTGTCCAGTTTTTAGCTGTTTTGAGCTGAGAAGGAAAATCTGGTCCCTCTTACTTCATCATGGTCACAATTCGGATAACATTTTAAAGAATGAGAAAAATGGAAAGAGTGTGGATTTAAAGAGTATCGTTTCAGATACTCAGATCTTTTTTTTTAATTGAAGTATAGTTGATTTACAGTGTTGTGTTAATTTCTGCTGTACAGCAAAGTGGTTCAGTTATGCATATATATATATATATATATACATATTTTTCATATTCTTTTCCATTACGGTTTATTACAGGATATTGAATATAGTTCCCTGTGCTATAGAGCAGGTCCTTGTTGTTTATCCATTTTATATATAATAGTTTGTGTCTGCTAATCCCAAACTCCTAATTTATCCTTGCCCCACCTCCCTTCCCCTTTGGTAACCATAAGTTTGTTTTCTATGTCTGTGAGTCTGCTTCTGTTTCATAAATAAGTTCATTTGTATCATATTTTAGATTCCACGTATGAGCGATATCATATGGTATTCGTCTTTCTCTTTCTGACTTACTTCACTTAGTATGATAATCTCTAGGTCCATCCATATTGCTGCAAAAGGCATTATTTCATTCTTTTTAATGGCTGAGTATATATATCACATCTTTATCCATTCATCCATCAATGGACATTTAGGTTTCTTCCATGTCTTATAAATAGTGCTTCTATGAACACTGGGGTCCATGTATCTTTTCGAATTACACTTTTTCCGGATATATGCCCAGGAGTGGGATTGCTGGATCATATAGCAACTTTATTTTTAGTTTTCTAAGGAATCTCCATACTGTTTTCCGTAGTGGCTGCACAAATTACATTCCCATCAACAGTGTAGGAGGGTTCCCTTTTCTCCACACCCTCTCTAGCATTTGTCATTTGTAAACTCTTTAATGATACGGCCATTCTGACCAGTGTGAGGTGGTACCTCATTGTTGTTTTGATTTGCATTTCTCTAATAATTAGTTATGATGAGCATCCTTCATGCGCCTATCGGCAATCTGTATGTCTTCTTTGGAGACCTGTCTGTTTAGGTCTTCTGCCCATTTTTCAATTGGATTGTTTGTTTTTTTGTTATTGAGTTGTATGAGCTGTTTGTATATTTTGCAACTTAAGCCATTGTTGGTCACATTGTTTGCAAATATTTTCTCCCAATATGTAGATTGTCTTTTCACTTTGTTGATGGTTTCCTTTGCTGTGCAAAATCTTCTGAGTTCACTTAGGTCCCATTTGTTCTGATCATTTTGATTTAAGGGTGGGGATAGCAAAATTAGATAAGGCTTCTTTCTCCACTGAACTCAGCGGAGAGCTTTTGCATTAAACCTAGTTTAGCTCATTAAGCCTTTCCTTTGAATATATCTTTCAGAGGATTAGATGTCCTAGTCCAGGTTTGGGTGACAGTGGCCCCTAATTTTTCTACATTGGCCTTCATGACTTTCTCTGAGATTATGATCGAAAGGTTTTTTTTAAAAAAATTAATTAATTTATTTTTGGCTGCATTGGGTCTTCATTGCTGCGTGTGGGCTTTCTCTAGCTGGGGCAAGTGGGGGCTACTCTTCGTTGCAGTGCATGGGCTTCTCATTGCGGTGGCTTCTCTTGTTGCGGAGCACGGGCTCTAGGCGCGCGGGCTTCAGTAGTTGTGGCACTTGGGGTCAGTAGTTTTGGCTCTCGGGCTCTAGAGCGCAGGCTCAGTAGTTGTGGTGCACGGGTCCAGTTGCTCTGCGGCATGTGGGATCTTCCTGGACCAGGACATGTCCTGCATTGGCCCATGGATTCAAACCCGTGTCCCCTGCATTGGCAGGTGGATCCTTAACCACTGTGCCACCATGGAAGCCTGTATGATCTAAAGGTTTAAATCATTGATTTAAGAGATAGATTGAGTGATGAAGGAATGATAACACTTCAGTCTCTGATTCTGAATTCAGACTTTATGTATTAACTATTCTGTACCATGTGACTGCACTTGAACTACCTGTGTATAAAAGGACATTTTATCATCCTCTATCAGAAGAGTCTGAAACATGAGATTTGAAAAGGTTTGACTCTACCTGAGACTAGAAGAAAGTCCTCTTCTAATTTGAAACCTTTTGACCTAGAAGACTGAAAATAACTTGTCTCTCTTTCATTCAACAAAGAAAACACATTTGATGATTTCTGTTTCTCAGACTTTTCTGAAGATATCTTCTTTTTTTCTCAGTAGATTTCAAAAAGCTGTGATTATCAGTGCCTGCAATAATAAGCATAACTTTAGTAGACTTCAAAATTAGGCCGGTGTGTATAATACTTCTAATGAAAGGAAGGACTACTGGTGACATAAAGAAAAGTGCTAATGAAGTTGTCAATGGCGTCTGTTTATCAGTGGGTCCAAATTAAGCCAGAAAAGTCATTTTGAAGTTTGTTTTCACCAAAAGATTCTTCCATATACTCAATTACAAATATCTTTAAGTGATCAAATCTCTTTTCCTTATGATACTTGACTTGTGAAATTGCTTTAATATTTAATAATAATTGTATGTCATAATATTACTGTCATGCCTCTAAAGCTTTCTTAGGAGCAAGGGAAAAAACCTTGTTTTACTTCTTTCTCTTCTTTTTGAGTCTTGAAGTAGAGTCGTCTCTCTGTTTGTCTGTCTCTCTCTTTGTGTCTGTCTCTCTGTCTTTTTCATGATTGCTTGGCAAAGAGCCTTGTTCTTTCGTTTTTACTTTATCCCCAGAGGCAAGGATGTAGGCAGGAAAAGCCATCCTCCTTAAACCTCGTGGTAACTGGAAAGCTTAGAGCAATTCCTTTTTTTGTTTTTAACAGCTTTATTGGAGTGTAATTGCTTTACATTGTTGTGTTAGTTGCTGCTGTATAACAAAGTGAATCAGCTATATGTATAGAGTCTGTCATACAGAGTGAAGTTAAGTCAGAAAGAGAAAAACAAATACCGTATCCTAACACATATACATGGATTCCTTTGTTTTTGAATAGATAATGAAAGAAAGAGGAGGTTCTGAAACGAATGCTAAGGCATTGTCTGTTCAGTTTTCATTTTATATCACAGTCCCTGAATCTCCAACCTACCTCAGAAGGAATGCTTGCTAATGAAACAGTGACCATATGAGAGGAAGAGAAATGCTTCAGTATGCTGAGGTAATTGACATATAGGTAGAACATGAGTTTATGTCCCTGGGAATACAGTGTATGTGAAAATTCTTACATAAGAGAAAAAAATGTGGGTTTCTTTTTGCATTTTTATTTTTTGTACAAATATAATTACATATATATGTATATAAATAAAGGGGAAAAGTCCATAACCATCCCCGCAATTTAAACTTTCTGTTCCCTTTCAATATTTGCCCACCTGCATAAAGATTTTGAAATAAAAATCATAACATAAATACAACTTGATATTCAGGTTTTTAAAGTCAGCTTTACATAGTACAAATTTTACACACTTTCAACAGGTTTTTTCTGGATTTCTGTGAAGTCATTTAGTTTTGCATAATTAAGTATATTTATAAAAGTATGGTCACCAGGGTTTCCCTGGTGACTCAGTGGTTGGGAGTCTGCCTGCCAATGCAGGGGACCTGGGTTCGGGCCCTGGTCCGGGAGGATCCCACATGCCGCGGAGTAAATAAGCCCGGGCGCCACAACTACTGAAGCCTGTGCGCCTGGAGCCTGTGCTCCGCACTGGGGGAGGCCTCTGCGGTGAGAAGCCCGTGCACCGCAACGAAGAGTAGCCCCTGCTCGCCACAGCTGGAGAGGGCCCGCGTGCAGCAACAAAACCCAGTGCAGCCAAAAATAAATAAATAAGTAAATTTAAAAGTATGGTCACCAGGGCTTCCCTGGTGGCGCAGTGGTTGAGAGTCCGCCTGCCGATGCAGGGGACACGGGGTTCGTGCCCGGGTCCGGGAAGATCCCACATGCCGCGGAGCGGCTGGGCCCGTGAACCATGGCCGCTGAGCCTGTGCGTCCGGAGCCTGTGCTCCGCAACGGGAGAGGCCACAGCAGTGAGAGGCCCGCGTACCGCAAAAAAACCCCCAAAAAGTATAGTCACCAGAAGACAAAATCAATTTTCATCTCTTCTTTGGGGAAATGTGTATTTTAACCCCTTTTCACATTTTATGCCTCAGCTGCCCTGCCCTTTTTCCCTTCTGTCCACAGAACCTCTCCAAGGTTCATTTTAACTGAGATCTAGAAGGGCTGGAAGTCTCTCAAGCACTGTCACTGTGCATCACATTTACCTTGTTCTTTAGCCTTTGCTCTGGATCATAGCAGAGACTACAAATGATTTTGAATGGGTTTGGGGAAGTTACATTGGCTAATAAATACTGCTTAGTTATTAACATGCTCTTTTTGGTGGCCCGTCACCTTCTACTATAGTTGCCCTTTGTTATTTGTGTTTGTTTTGCTCTTTTAATAAGCTCAGTCTCGGAAGCATACATTATACTCACCGTTAAAAGAAGAGAAAAATCTTTCCTTAATAAGTGTGATGGATGGAACTTCTCTCTACTATTGAATTTCTGTTTCTTATTCCTAGCAGAATGACATAAATATTCCTAACATATAATTACTGGTACACACAAATATTACTATTCTCTGAATATGTGTAGTCATAGTCTCAAATAATGAAAGGTAAATGAAAAACAATCCTCCAAAGCCTAGGGAGCCTGTCATAGGGCTAGATCTTTGAAACATCCACTTTCTCCCTGTCAGCTCTCTCATCCTCATTTTTATCCCATCCACATTAAGAGTCCATAGTCCATTCTCTCAGCCATGCTCTTGGCAATATCCTGAACTTTCTTGCCCCTTCCATAATACAAGCCCTGCAAAAGCCAAATCCTGAATGAATCCCAAATATTTGCTTTCTCCATGCCTGCCCCAGGCTGCTGAGTTCATCTGGAAGACACTAAATCATACAACCAAGCATAAATGAATGAATGACGAGAGAAAAGTACTGTTCAAAGTATATGAACAAGTAGAAAGTTATGGTGGCACACAAGAGAAGTCAGAGAAGAGGAGATCATTGTGGACTGGGATAATCAGAGAAGGGATGAGGTTTACCTTCTCTTCAGTTTCCTGCCATTACTTCTGGTATCTGCTACCAAGCAGGATTTTATGAATTGCCAAACCCAAATATTTAACAACAAATTGTTGTTTAAACTCTACATACCAGAGATAAACGCCAAACAGATTTTTGTATATTTTCCACTAAAGGAATATAGACTGACTTGGGCGTTTACATCGGGCGTCACGGGCAACTGGAAGATAAAGTTTGGCCAGTTGTTGGAAAGTCTTGAAATACTAGACAGAGGATTTTAAAACTTGTTGGAAATATTTTCTTGTAGTTACCAGTCATCTAACAGTGATTTACCTGTCATGAAAGCTTTCAAGAGATAACCTAGAACTTCGAATAAAATTTCCTTAAAGATAATTTTTGTTCAGTTCAGAAAATTTCAATTTCTCTTGTTTTGATTGTTTTAATACCCTTCAGTAATTATGAAGAAAATAGGTATTCAAAGAAAAAAGTTAGATGTAAGAAAAGTTTTAAAGAAGAAATTTAAAATCTTCCATTTTTTTAAACCCAGAAGTAGCCATTGTTAACATTTTATTGTCTATTTTTATATATATGTAAGTATTTTACAACAAAAGGATTATGTTACACAGATTATTTCTTAAACCTTTTTTCTTTTGAATATATTGTGGGTGTTCTTCCAAAAAGAAATGTAGACCTATATATATTTAATGGCTACATAGTGTTATATTGCATGGCTATGCCACAATTTAATTAACCACTTCTCTAGTGATGGCATGTAGGTTGATTCCACTTCTTCATTTTTATTTTTTTGTGAAAATATTTCCAGAGTGTGCTTCTGAAAGTTTATACAATTTTGTACTATCAACCTTGTAAGAAAAATATCCATTTCTCCATATCCTTGAGAAATCGGGGAATTATCAGTTCTTTTCCCAATTTACCTTTTTTAAGAATACTTTTGTGCTAAGTATTTTATACTAGTTGAAATGTAAATTCTCATGTAATTATATCTACCAGTCTTTCCTCTCATGTGTTTGGCTTTGTTTTCATGCTTATAAAAGCCTACATCTTTCAACACTCTAACATTTTCTTTTAGTATTCTAATGAGTTTTTAAAACATTTACTCTCTTAATCTACCTGGGATAATATTTAGGTATAACTTATAAAGTAGTCATCCATCGTAATTTTTCCCAAATGTTTATTTGGTTGTCAGAAGAGAATTTACTAAGCTATACATTCTTTCCACACTAATTTAAAAGTCCATATGTCACCTATATTGAATTCCAGTAATTTTTACATCTATTTATATATTTTCCAGCTTGGCCCCATGATTATTTTCGATATTTCTGTCTGGTAGCACATTATTTAAATTTCAGCGTTGTATTTCATTTTACAAGGCAAGCACTTTTTCATTGAATTTCTTTCTCACAATTTTTTTTTTACATATTTTCAGTTATTTATTTTATCAGAAGAATTTTAGATTATAGTATCCAATTCCAGACATAACAATTTCATTGACTTGGTTGGACTTGATTTAATAAATTAGGGATTAGTTTGGGAAATTTTTCTTCCTTTAAGTTCTGTATTTTTTTTTGTTATGTTTATTCTCAGGAATTTAATATTTTTGCTGTTTTCATGAATGATACCTTTTCTCCTCCTCCATTATACTTTCTAACTAGTTAATGTGGGAAAGTTATCTTGTAACTGGAAAACTTATTAAAATTTCCAATTAGTCCTAAGTAGTAATAAGATAGTCATTAGCTAAAATAATGACTTTTGTCTCTTTTCCAGTATTTTTACTGTTTCTTTTTTGTCTTACTGCCTTTCAGCTAAAATGTTCAAAACAATAATAGCAGTTTTCACAGGCCTCCTGTCTTGTTTTTGTCTCTGTTGATTCGCCATTAGGATAGAATTTTCTGTTCTCTCCCAATAAATGCTTTACGTCAAGTATCTTTCTCTTTTAAATTTATTGAATGATTATCATGATGAATTTTGAAATCCATCAAATGTTTTTTATCATCTATCAAAACAATTATATAGTTTTTCTTCTTCGGTTTCCTAATGTTGAGTCATCCTTGTAGTCTTAGAGTAAATGCATCTTGACCATGATATAGTATTCTTTTGTTAGACTGTTGGATTTGACTTGCTAATATTTTATTTCAGATTTTACATCTGTATTCATAAATACGATTGACCTACAGTTTTATTATGGATGCTATCTTTTTTATCTTTGGTATCAATGTTCAATTTCATTCATTCTCTCAATAAACTTACATTGGATTTCTGTTAGGTGCCTGGAATGTTGTTAGGTACTGGGGATTAAGTGGTACACAAGATAGTAAAATCTCTGCCATCTTGGAGCTTGTAGTCTATTGAGGAATGCAGTTAAGAAAACAGGATATTAAAACAGTGTTGTGTAAATGCTACAATAAGGATATGGGAAAAATAGGAGGAGACTCTATCCCATATTTAGGGAAATTGGAAGATGATTTCCAGCATTTAAAACAAAATTTAAGTAAGAATGTCCATTCAAAAGAGTAGTGGAGTGGAGACGAGAGTGTCCCTGGGAGATGGAAGAGCCTGTGGGAAGACCTGAAGGTGAGGGAGAACATGGTGCTTCTGAAAAAAGGAAAAGTGTTCAGTAGGAATGGAGCAAAAGTCGGGGAAGGAAAGAGTTGAGAGATGAGGCTAGAGTGCTTCCTACAGATCAGAACTTACAGAACTTTGTAGAATATGTCCAGAAGTTTGGATTTTCTTCCCAAGATTAATGAGGAGTCATTAAAGGATTTTAAGCAGAGAAGTGGTATGATCAAATTTCTTTATTGGAGGAATCTCACTTGCTGGATAGAAAAGGAGGATACCAGTTGGAAAGCTGCCATGGTAATCCTAGAGAGGGATGGCAGTAGTGAAAAGTAGGGTAACTGAATGCTACAGAATTAGGAAGTTCCTCTGTTCCAAGAAGAGTTAATTGATTTTGACTGTACTTGAGTTTAATCATAACCTTTTGTATTCCTTACATGTTTATTAGATGATTCATTTTTCTACCTCTTTCTGAATAAACTTTGGTAATGCGTATTTTTCTTGAAAATTGTCCATTTTGTGTATATTTGTAAAATTTTAAGTATAAAGCTTACGTGCAGTCCTCTTATTTTAATCTCATCCATTTCTATGTTAAACCTCATTTCCATTCCAGATGCTCCATATTCATATCTTCTCATTTTTGATTATACATATCAGAGATTTACCTATATCATCATTTCCCAAATGGGTATTCCATGGAACACTATTCCAAAGAATGCTGATGAGTAAAAGTATTCATGCTCAAATAACTTTGTGAGACTGGATCCCACTATTTGAAATAGTTACATGCTTTAGGATTTTTCAGAATCTTTAATAAGCTAATCTGCATTATGAATTCTTAAGTGGAAGGTTTACTAAGCAGTGTTTTTCATACATTTTTGCTACAAAATCTTTTCCTCCCCACAGAACATCTATTAATAGCTCCTGTAATGGATATTCAGTGAAACACAATTTGATGATTTCAAAGAACTAGCTCTTAGTTTTATTTATTAATTCCCTCTTTGTTTTCTAATTCATTAACTATATTATTTTTTCTTACATTTTTAGGCTTATTTTCTTGTTCTTTTTCTATTTCCCTAGAGTTAAATGCCTAGTGTTTTCATTAGCAGCTTTCAAGGTTATCATAAAGAACATTTTAAGGCTATTAATTTTCCTCTGCATATAGCTTTGACTACATCCTGTAGATTTTATTATTTATATATCCTTTGTCATTAATTTCTGAATAACCTGTCATTTCAGTTTTGACTGTTGTTTTTACCCAAGAATTATTCTAAAGAGTGCTTTCTAGTATCCAGTGATTCATTAGATTTTGCTTGTCATTTTATTTTATTAAAAAAATTTTTTTTTGATGTAGACCATTTTTAAAGTCTTTATTGAATTTGTTACAATATTGCTTCTGCTTTATGTTTTGGTTTTTTGGCCGCGAGGCATGTGAGATCTTAGCTCCCGGATCAGGGATTGAACCCACACCCCCTGCATTGGAAGGCAAAGTCTTAACCTCTGGACCACCAGGGAAGTCTCTTGCTTGTCATTTTAATTTACAGTTGACTAAATATAAATGTGTTCAGTGCTTTATTAATTTTTTTGTAAGCATGATCAGAGAATATTTTATCTAATAGTAATATTGCCACCCTTTTTTCTTTTTACATTTGTCTGATATATATTTTTGCAGTCTTTATTTTCCAAATTTCTTTGCAATTTTATTTTATGTATTCCTTGTCACTAATATATGATATTTTTAACCCATGCTGAGAGTCCTGCTTACTGTTTTTCTAAATTGCGGTATAATTGATATATAACATTATATTAGTTTCATGTATATAACATAATGATTCAATATTTGTACATATTGCAAAATGATCACCACAGTAAGCCTAGTTAACATCCATCATCACTCAGTTATGACTTTTTTTTGCGATGAGAACTTTTAAGATTTACACCTCTTAGCAACTTTCAAATATACGATATATTAGTGTTAATAACTATAGTCACCGTGTGTACATTACATCCCCAGAGAGTCCTGCCCTTTTAATAGAGGAATTTAATCCATTTATATATATTCTGGCAATGACATATTTCTTCTTTTCTAACAGCTTTATTGAGATATAATTCACACACTATATAATTAAGTTATTTAAACTATATTAATTCAGTGGCTTTTAATATATTTACAGATTTTTTGCAAACCATCATCACAGTCAATTTAGACAATTTTCATCACCCCGAAAAGAAACCCTGTATCCACTAGCAGTCACTACCATTTTCCCCCAACTTCTCTCCCATCTCTAGCCCTAGGCAACCACTAATCCACTTTCTGTCTTGATAGATTTGCCTGTTCTGGACATTTTGTATAAATGGGATCATATAATATGTAGCCTTTTGTGATTGACTTCTTTCATTTAGCATAATATTTTCAAAGTTCATCCATGTTGTAACATGTATCAATAATTCATTCCTTTTTATTCCCAAATAATACTCGATTATATGGATATTTCACATTTTATTTAACCATTCATCAGTTGATGGATGTTTGGTTGTTTCCACTTCAGGCTATTATAATGATACCGCTATGAACATTCATGTACAAGTTTTTGTGTAGACATATGCTTTCATTTCTTTTGAGTATATGCCTAGGAGTAGAGTTGCTGGATAATATGGAACCTATGTTTAACCTTTGAGAAACTAACAAGACTATTTTCCAAAGTGGTTACACCATCTTACAGTGTAGGAAGGTTATATTTGTTATTATCCCTTGCATTTTTTAATGTCTTCTATTTATTATGATTTCATGTTGTTCCTTTAATTTTCTTTCCTATCTTTTGCTGAATTGATCAGATTCATAAGTTAAAATTCCTACTTCAATTGTAATAATGTTTACCCTTAGGTTGTTGTTGTTTTTTTTTTTTGCGGTACGCGGGCCTCTCACTGTTGTGGCCTCTCCCATTGCGGAGCACAGGCTCCGGACGCGCAGGCTCAGCGGCCATGGCTCACGGGCCTAGCCGCTCTGCGGCACATGGGATCTTCCCGGACCGGAGCACGAACCTGTGTCCCCTGCATTGGCAGGTGGACTCTCAACCACTGTGCCACCAGGGAAACTCCCAACCCTTAGGTTTTTATGAATGTATTTAAACATATATTTTCTGTCCATGGCAAGAACCCAAAACAATCTTTTTCTTCTCTTCGCCAGTACCATGACTGCTAACTCTTCTCCCTGATCCCCTACCATTGCTGCTTATTGATCTCAACGCTGTTTTCTTTGTCATCTTAAAACAAATAAGAGTCACATAAGGGATGAAACCTATTGCTGAACTGTACTGAAAGTTCAGTACAAAGTTCTAGCCTTTCAATAAGAAAGATAACAATTCTCAAACTCCTCGAGTCCTGCAGCTTGAGATTGGTAAATCTTTCAAATAGAAAAAAAAAAATTGATTCCTTTTTGGGCGTTGCCTTTTAAAGTTTCTTTTAAATGTTCTATATTGGGATTCCCTGGTGGTGCAGTGGTTACGAATCCGCCTGCCAATGCAGGGGACACGGGTTTGAGCCCTGGTCCAGGACGATCCCACATGCCGCGGAGCAACTAAGCCCGTGTGCCACAGCTACTGAGCCTGCACTCTAGAACCCGCAAGCCACAACTACTGAAGCCTGTGCGCCTAGAGCCCGTGCTCTGCAACAAGAGGAGCCACTATAATGAGAAGCCCATGCACCGCAACGAAGAGTAGATCCCGCTCACCACAACTAGAGAAAGCCCGCACACAGCAATGAACAGCCAAAAATAAACACAACACAGCCAAAAATAAAATAAAGTTATTTTTTAAAAAGTTCTATATTTATTTATCTGTAAATTTTGGAAATGTTAACTCCTGAAAAATAGAAAGTGAGTGGGATAATGTTTGGGCAAACAAAATGTGGAGTTTTTTAGGGAGAAAGACGTTACATAAATCCAAAGCCAGTGAAGAAAATCAAAAGCTATGATTTCTTTTGAAAATACGATATAGTGAATTTGGCTCAGTAGATTTTTGTCAAGTATAAAAACCTGGTTTTCAGAGTGAGTTTGAATTTTTATAGTTACACATAATTCCTTCAAATGGGCTGTAGTGGAATGCTATCTCATGCCCATTGGTCTCTTTGAGAGTGTTTTAATGTACTTACATGCATTCTTGCTGTCAAAATCATGTAAACCTCTTGCCTTTTACTTCAGTGTAAATGCTTTTCTAGTTTAAATGAGCTTTTAAAGACTTCTGCCTTATAATCTAAAACTCAGGCTCTCAGCATTGATGGAAGGACTAAAAATACTCAGCACATTACACAATAGTTTATGGTTCTATTAGAAATAACAAATGGCTCAGCTAGTCAACAATACTTATCAAGCCTCAGTTTTAAAGCAGTGTACTAAATACTATGGAAACTTACAGAGAAATCCTTCATGAATCCAAATTCTAATAACATATATCAAAAAATAGAGAAAAATCAAAGCAGTACTTGAAAGCATAACTTAGTGGTTAAATTTGCAAGCTCCAAGTCAACCTCACATCCCCATTTGTTACTGCTGATGATGGATAAGTCAGCTTCAGTTTGAACATATGTAGAATGGAGAATATAGTAATAGTACCTGCCTCATAGGCTGGGAAAGTTTAAATAGGATAAAACATGTTTATATGCTCAGTAGAGTAGCTGATACATAGTAAGCATTCAGTAAATGTAAGCAGTTGTTTTTAGTAATTTTTAAATTATTAAAAATTATATATATCCAGAAAGTGATCAAATCATACATGTACACATTAACAAATCATAGTAAAATGAGCTCTGATGGAATCACTACAGTGGCAAGAAATGGAACAGTGCCAGCCTCTAGAAACCGACTCTCTGTGCATCTTCCCCATCGTAGCTCATTCCCTCCCTGCCTCCACTATCTAGACATCTGTTATAATCATTTTCTTACTTAAAGTTTTACCACCTAAACAATATATTTTAGTTTTGACTATTTTTGGACTCTATTAAATGATTGTATTTTGCTGCTTTCATTCAGCACTATCATTGAGAACCATCCTTGTGGATGAGTGTTGCTCTAATTCATTCCTTTTCATCGCTGTATGGTATTCCACTATATAAATATATAAACAATTTATTGGTCTGTTTTATTATTGATGGATATATAAGCTATTTTCAGTTTTCGATTCTTTTTTTTTTTTTTTTTTTTTTGCGGTACGCGGGCCTCTCACTGTTGTGGCCTCTCCCATTGCGGAGCACAGGCTCCGGAAACACAGGCTCAGCAGGCATGGTTCATGGGCCCAGCTGCTCCGCGGCATGTGGGATCCTTCCAGACTGGGGCACGAACCCGTGTCCCCTGCATCGGCAGGCGGACTCTCAACCACTGCGCCACCAGGGAAGCCCATCAGTTTTTGATTCTTAAAAACAGTGCCACTATGAACATCATGGTCCTCATAATCAAGAGATTCTCTAGGAATGCAGTTGCTGAGTCATAAAGGATATGCATCTTCAATTTTCTGAGATAAAGCTAAACATTTTTCTAAAATTGTTCTTCAAATTTTCAGTCTCATTAGCCCCGAATGAGGGTTTCTGTTACTTCATATTCTCACAAATACCTGGTATTGGTTAGACTTTTTTTTAGTATAAATTTATGTATTTATTTATGTATTTATGGCTGCATTGGATCTTTGGGCTTTCTCTAGTTGCAGTGAGCAGAGGCTACTCTTCGTTGTGGTGCACGGGCTTCTCATTGTGGTGGCTTCACTCGTTGTGGAGCACAGGCTCTAGGCGCATGGGCTTCAGTAGTTGTGGCACATGGGCTTAGTTGCTCTGAGGCATGTGGGATCTTCCCAGACCAGGGGTCGAACCCATGTCCCCTGCATTGGCAGGCAGATTCTTAAGCACTGAGCCACCAGGGAAGTCCAGGTTAGACTTTTAATTTGTACAATCTGGTATGTAGATTATATTATTGGAACTCATTTTTTTTTTTTACATCTTTATTGGAGTATAATTGCTTTACAATGGAGTGTTGGTTTCTGCTTGATAACAGAGTGAATCAGTTATACATATACATATGTTCCCATATCTCTTCCCTCTTACGTCTCCCTCCCTCCCACCCTCCCTATCCCACCCCTCCATGCGGTCACAAAGCACCGAGCTGATCTCCCTGTGCTATGCGGCTGCTTCCCACTAGCTACCTACCTTACGTTTGTTAGTGTATATATGTCCATGTCTCTCTCTCGCTTTGTCAAAGCTTACCCTTCCCCCTCCCCATATCCTCAAGTCCATTTTCTAGTAGGTCTGTGCCTTTATTCCTGTCTTACCCCAAGGTTCTTCATGACATTTTTTTTTTCTTAAATTCCATATATATGTGTTAGCATACGGTATTTGTCTTTCTCTTTCTGACTTACTTCACTCTGCATGACAGACTCTGGGTCTATCCACCTCATTACAAATAGCTCAATTTTGTTTCCTTTTATGGCTGAGTAATATTCCATTGTACATATGTGCCACATCTTCTTTATCCATTCATCCAGTGATGGACACTTAGGTTGATTCCATCTCTGGGCTATTGTAAATAGAGCTGCAATGAACATTTTGGTACATGACTCTTTTTGAATTATGGTTTTCTCAGGGTATATGCCCAGTAGTGGGATTGCTGGGTCATATGGTAGTTCTATTTGTAGTTTTTTAAGGAAACTCCATACTGTTTTCCACAGTGGCTGTATCAATTTACATTCCCACCAACAGTGCAAGAGGGTTCCCTTTACTCCACACCCTCTCCAGCCTTTATTGTTTCTAGATTTTTTGATAATGGCCATTTTGACTGGTGTAAGATGATATCTCATTGTAGTTTTGATTTGAATTTCTCTAATGATTAATGAAGTTGAGTATTCCTTCATGTGTTTGTTGGCAGTCTGTATATCTTCTTTGGAGAAATGTCTATTTAGGTCTTCTGCCCATTTTTGGATGGGGTTGTTTGTTTTTTTGTTGTTGAGCTGCATGAGCTGCTTGTAAATTTTGGAGATTAGTCCTTTGTCAGTTGCTTCATTTGCAAATATTTTCTCCCTTTCTGAGTGTTGTCTTTTGGTCTTGTTTATGGTTTCCTTTGCTGTGCAAAAGCTCTGAAGTTTCATTAGGTCCCATTTGTTTATTTTTGTTTTGATTTCCATTTCTCTGGGAGGTGGGTCAGAAAGGATCTTGCTGTGATTTATGTCATAGAGTGTTCTGCCTATGTTTTCCTCTAAGAGTTTGATAATTTCTGGCCTTGCATTTAGGTCTTTAATCCATTTTGAGCTTATTTTTCTGTATGGTGTTCGGGAGTGATCTAATCTCATACTTTTACATGTACCTGTCTAGTTTTCCCAGCACCACTTATTGAAGAGGCTGTCCTTTCTCGCCTGTACATTCCTGCCTCCTTTATCAAAGATAAGGTGACCATATGTGCGTGGGTTTATCTCTGGGCTTTCTATCTTGTTCCATTGATTTATCTTTCTGTTTTTGTGCCAGTACCATGCTGTCTTGATTACTGTAGCTTTGTAGTATAGTCTGAAGTCAGGGAGTCTGATTCCTCCAGCTCCGTTTTTCGTTCTCAAGATTGCTTTGGCTATTCGGGGTCTTTTGTATTTCCATACAAATTGTGAAATTTTTGTTCTAGTTCTGTGAAAAATACCAGTGGTAGTTTGATAGGGATTGCATTGAATCTGTAGATTGCTTTGGGTAGTAGAGTCATTTTCACAATGTTGATTCTTCCAATCCAAGAACATGGTATATCTCTCCGTCTATTTGTATCATCTTTAATTTCTTTCATCAGTGTCTTATAATTTTCTGCATACAGGTCTTTTGTCTCCTTAGGTAGGTTTATTCCTAGATATTTTGTTCTTTTTGTTGCAGTGGTAAATGGGAGTATTTTCTTGATTTCACTTTCAGATTTTTCATCATTAGTGTATTGGAATGCCAGAGATTTCTGTGCATTAATTTTGTATCCTGCTACTTTACCAAATTCATTGATTAGCTCTAGTAGTTTTCTGGTAGCATCTTTAGGATTCTCTATGTATAGTATCATGTCATCTGCAAACAGTGACAGCTTTTCTTCTTCTTTTCCGATTTGGATTCCTTTGATTTCCTTTTCTTCTCTGATTGCTGTGGCCAAAACTTCCAAAACTATGTTGAATAATAGTGGTGAGAGTGGGCAACCTTGTCTTGTTCCTGATCTTAGTGGAAATGCTTTCAGTTTTTTCACCATTGAGGATGATGTTGGCTGTGGGTTTGTCATATATGGCCTTTATTATGTTGAGAAAAGTTCCCCTCTATGCCCTACTTTCTGCAGGGTTTTTATCATAAATTGGGTTGTTGACTTTTGTCGAAAGCTTTTAAACTTACAGAAAAGTTGCAAGTACAATATAAATAACCTTTTTTTTAAATCATTTGAGGATAATTTGCCAACATGATACTGTAATGTCCCAGAATAGTTTGTGTGTTCTCCAAACAAGGACATTCTTTATGTATCCATAATATAACCAACAAAATCAGAAAACTTACTTGATAACATCGTGACCATCCAATCTACAAACCCCCTACAGGTTTCACTAATTGTCTGACTTATGTCCTTTATGGTAAAAGGATCCAGTTTAGAATGCATACTGTGTATAGTTGCCACATTCCTCTGGTCTCCAATCTGGAACCACTCTTGTCTTGACTCTCATGGCCTTGATTCTTTTGCAAACATTAGTCCAGTTATTTTCTTGAATATCTCTCAGTTTATGATTGTTGTTTCCTCATGATTAAATTCAAGTTAGATATCTTTCCAGGAGTATCACAGAAGATGGTCTACTGTGTTCTTCTCATTGCATCCTATCCAGTGGCAGATGATTTTGATTCATCTTATTACTGCTGCAGCTGATGAACACTTGATTAAGGTTGTGACTGCTGAGCTTCTCCATCATACAATTACTCTTTTCTCTTTTTGTAATAAATAAGTATTTTTGGCCAGTGAGAGCCACTTCAATCTGGCTTGTCTTTTGACCGTTCACCCTTTATTACTACTTCCTTACTTTCTAGCATCGACTCTCCATGCTAAGTCATCCTCCCATGGGAATGCCCTCTTTGCCTATAGGTGACCGCTCCCAAATTTATTGCTTGCTCAGATTTCCCCTTTGAATTTCATCCCTGTCTATCCCATTGCCTATCTGGCATTTCCAGTTGGGTAGCTAATGGGCATCTTAAATTTTATTTGTTCAGAATACAGTTCCCGACATTACTGTACTTATGTGCAGAGTGGAAAACTGAGCTCAGCAGAGACGCTCGTCACTATCTATAAGGTTTTGTCAGGGCACATGGTTACTAGGTAAAGGGAAAACAATCAGCAGTAAGGAATAGGAACTCAGTTACTTTTCTAAGAGCTTTCCGTAACAGTTAGACCCATTGAGATCTGTTGTGAAGATTTGAGATTTTTACCTATTGATTTTTTAAAGGTTTTCAAAGCTAATTTTTTTGGTTAAAATAGAAATCTAATCCAATAATAATGATAACAATAGCTGTTTTAGTCAACTCTTCTGTGATAACAAATAGCCCCAAAATTTCAGTGGCTTGCGAGGACAGAGGATTATTTCTTGCCCACGTTACATGTCTTTGGCAGATTGGCATTGAATCTGCTCCTGCGCCCTGTGTCTTTTCATTCTGTGATCCAGGCCAAAGGAGCAGCCTCTCTCTGGGACATGGTGTGCTCATGGCAAAGAGAGAGAGCCAGTGGAAACATGTATTGCCCGTTAAAACTCCTGATCAGACATTATCTATGTCATGTCTACTCATAGGCTAGTGGCCAAGGCGAGTCACATGGCGAAGCCCATTGTCAGTGGTTTGGGGATAAGTAATCCTCCTACAGCATCCTGCGAACCACATGGAACCAGTGGAGATACCAGGGCACATCCTGTGGATACCTGAGGAACCAGGAAGGGAACTGAGTATTTGGAAACAGTAGTACGATGTACCACATTGGCAAACACTTACCAAATGCTATTTGCCAGGTACTTTTTCACATGTTTTACATTTATTAACTCACTGAATCCCACAATTATCCTATCAGATAGGTATTATTAATTACTCCCATTTTACAGGCGTGGAAACTGAGGCCCAAGTCCACACAGCTGGTAACTACCAGAGCCAGACTTCAAACCCAGGCATCTAGGTTTGAAGGCATCCTCACTCTAGGAAATTTGAGAACGAGACAAGTTGTTGATTGAAACACTTTGTGTGTGCTTTTTGAGGACAGCGCAGCATAATGATTAATGTTAAATTGTATGAGTGGTTGTTCTCCTAGCTATAGTATATTTCCAAGGAACTAAAAGTTTAAAGGGATACTAACTGTTATAACTAGATGGACCAATCCATCGATCTCTTAAGGACCTGAGAATTCTCTCCATTCCCATTTGTCTTTCATATCAGCATTCTGATTTGTGAACCTATGGAAATAAATATACTTGGTTCATGTATTTATTGAGTTCATACTATTTGCCTAGCACTTTGGTTTTCTTGATTTTCTTAATCTGCTAGAACTGTGACATTAAAATCCCGCTGGCTCTCTTAAAGGCACAGCTCAATGTCTCTTCCCTTGGGAAACCTTCCTTGGCACCTCAAGCTGAGTTTGCCACTCCTGCCTCTGAGGTGCATTAGAAAGAGCCCAGGAGACGTCACCACTTAACCAACCATGTGACCTGGGGACAGGCTTTATCTCCTCTGAGTAAAAAGGATCAAAATATATATCTCATAGAATGGTCATGAAGCTTCAGTAACATTTCATTTGAAAGTACTTTGTGACCATTAAGGTTTTCTGCAAAATTATAAGGATTTGATGAATCTTTATAACATTCTTCCTGACTTCTTCTCTGACCTTTTTGTCCTCTTCTCTTCTGTTGATTCACTCAACAGATATTTCCTGAGCCCCTGCTGTTAGGGACACGGACTCTGAGGCCAGACTGCTTGAGTTTAAATCCCTGCTCTACCATGCATTCACTGTGTCAGTTTGGTATTTAATCTTATCCTGCCTTCGTTTTCTAATCTTTAAAATGGAAACAATAATAATACCTTTATCTCTTGGCTTATTGTGGGGATTAAATTAATATATCTAATTAGTTTAGATCTCTGCCTGATATATATCATTACCTGCTAGAATGTATGCTCTCCATAATGGCAGTGATTTCATGGCTATAACCCAGTGCCAAGAACAGTGCCTAGAAATAATAAGTACTCAATAAATATTTGTTAAATGAATGAGTGAATATGATAAGCCTTGTGGAGGAAAAAAAAAATTAAAGGGCAGGGTGAAATCATGTAGCAAGTGCTTTTTTAAAATCTTTGCTTTTATTTTAATCTTTGAATATTCAGAGATTAAATTTTAGCTGATTATTAGATACATTTATTGGCACATAATGATTAGTCATTCACTATCATTGAATTAAAACATCCTTTCTATTTAAAAAAATTAATTCTTTGAGATTTCTGTAGGAAAATGAGTTAATGTTTCAAAAATAAACCGTCAAGATTGCGGTACATGGGCCTCTCACTGCTGTGGCCTCTCCCGTTGCGGAGCACAGGCTCCGGACACGCAGGCCCAGCGGCCATGGCTCACGGGCCCAGCCGCTCCGCGGTATGTGGGATCCTCCCGGACTGGGGGACGAACCCATGTCCACTGCATCTGCAGGCAGACTCTCAACCACTGCGCCACCAGGGAAGCCCCAAGACTGTATCTTTTAACGTTAAATTAAGGCTACAAGTACTCTTAGACAATTATTTTTCATTCTTTCATGACACTCTGACTAGATGTCTATTTGCATTACCTTGAAATTATGTGGGGTTTTTTTTGAATGCTTTTCGTGAAGCATGGTAAATACTCTTCTATGTCTCATTCTTTCCAAGTTGCCATGAAGAGTTATAGGCAAAACTTGTGGAGACAAGGTCCCTGACAAAAAAATATCTTTGAAAATAGAGTTTACCAAACCATGAGTTCTTCAAGAATTGGGACTGTGTCTTACTGTGCCTCTGAATCCACACACCTAGCTTGATTCCCAGCGTTTAGGAGAAGCTCAAGAAATGAATGGACAAATGATGGATGGATGAGTGTCTATTCTCTGAAAGATCGATGGGAAGAAATGTCATCCATCCATTCTTTTTCTGAACTCCTGAGTCCTATCATTCAATCTGCTAGCAGATAACACCACTGAGCAACATCCCCTTAGTCACAAAGAATCCCCTGCACAGAGTTGAGTTTTAATGTTTTGTCCTGTGTTTTTTTAAAAAAAAAAAAATCAAAGGATGTTACAAGGAAATAAAAACAAAATCACTTACTGCCTTTATTACAGAAGATTTGAGGGCAGCGTCTAGTGTCTCAATTCAGTCCCTTCTCCCCCGCACCCAAAAGAACATTCCATTTGAGAATTTCTTTTTAAAATCTCGGGCTAGGAACACTTTGCTTTCTTGAAGTGTTTCATGCCTCCTCCTTTCTGCTTATGAGAATGATGTGGCTAATTGTGCCCCTTCTTTCATGACTGCCTGGAGCCCCAGAGTCAAACTTGGAGTATAATTATAGCACATATATTTGTGTCTTTCATTTCAGTGGTCTTGAATTTCTGCTCTCACTTACGTTTTCCCTGTCTGGAATTTAAAATGTCTATTAATATATTACTGTCATTTGGTTACACATGTACTTGCTGAAAGCCACGCCAAATCGCTATAGAATGAGGTAAATTATAAATAAATACACATGCATGAATTCTTACAGTCCCAAAACAACTACTTATTATACAAAGCCCTCTAAATTGGGTTGCTGACAGTAGGAAGAATCTCTTTTCCACAGACCAAGTAGAACTAACATATGCTGTTTCTTTGCGTTGTCCCTTTGGTTCCTATGGTATAAATAAGTTCTTTAAAGTGTACGGCTCAGGCAGGTGTAGTTTTCTGAAGATGAGTGGCCTACTTTTGTGTTCTTTCAGTTTGCTAAAGTAGTGCTTTTTCCTGAAAGTCTCTTGGCCCAGCCTATAAATAAATTAATGTTTTTTCTAACTTCCTCAAAGGAAAGAGCAGAGATCATCCAGTAAGTTCTTGCCTTCTTGGATAAAGGTAGACCTTGTTTGTGCTCTGCCTGTTATTCTCAAAAAAGGACATTTTGGGGAGTTGTGACCATTTCAGCTCAGTTGGCAACTATTTTGTTAGTGGTTTGTAGAACAGGATAAATCTCTGCATAAAGACCTACAGCTTGTCTACTTGATATTTGTTTTAAGGGGAAATCATGCCTTATCTTTATGGCTGGCTGTCACCTTTGTGATGATATGTCAACAGGAGAGAAGAATGTATGTCACAAGGTGACAGCACAGCGCTACATCCATCAGGGTGATGTCACTGAGTTAGCACCGCCAGCAATGAGCTCTTTAAGGATTCTGGCTGAATTCTAAATTTGCATATTGATGAAAGATAGAGAACCATTTCAGGACAGATTTTAGAGCACAGCTTCTTTTTCAGTAATGTCATTTGAACTCCAGAGAAATACAAGCTCACCCTGTTGCTCCTCTGAACTTTTAAAGGCTCTTTTCTCCTTACTTGCTTTCCTAGCAGGCAAAAGTCTGACTCATTCTTCATATTCAGCCCAAAGTCATTTTCTCTGTGGACCACTGCCCACCTCCTCTGTGCAGAAGTAGTTGCATGTTGTATGTTATGTGATAGAAGTTATTACTTTCTAGTGTTATGATAGCTCACCCCTCTAGGGGAAGACTCACTCTTAAAGTCCTGTTATGAAATTATCATGAAAAAGGAAGGAAAATTGTCATTAATATTCACCGTGGAGGAAAAAATTTCTAGCACTTACTGCCGTGTCTCTAGTACATTTTCTCCTATTTCCTGGGAGAGGGTCTCTTTAGTAAAGGTATACAAAATCTTTCTAAATGTAGTCACGCTGTCCAAATGCTGTGTCACCAATGTTAACTAACCCCCGTCTCCCAGGTGTCGTGCTACTTAGCACCTGTGCTCTTATCTTGGACTTTAAAAATATTAAACTATTAAAAATAACTTTTATTCGAATTTACCTTTATGTAAAAATTAATGCTTATTATCGAAAATATAGCAAAAGCAGCCATACAAGAAAACTCATAGCTAAGTCACTGCTGTGTTTTGACATTTTTAACCATCCCGTATTTTGAATAGGGAAAAGTCTTATACTATTTTGCTACCTGATTTTTAAACCAAGCTACTTATAAAGTTCATATTAATATGAGCAGACTCTACAGAAGATGTGTCCCTCTTCTACAGAAGACAGGTACTGCATGACAGATCATTAAGGATACCAAATAGAGAGAGACTGTGCACTGAATCCAGGTTTGAATTCTGCTTTTGCCCTTTGTCAGCTATGTGACTTCGGGCAATCTGCTTAAACCTTAGGAGCCTTGGTTTCCTCACCAGTAAAATGAGGACAGTTATGCTTACCTTTCCCAGGCGCTATAAAGATGAAATGATTTGTGCTTCCCTGATGGCACAGTGGTTAAGAATCCGCCTGCCAACACGCGACACGGGTTCGAGCCCTGGTCCGAGAAGATCCCACATGCTGCGGAGCAACTAAGCCCATGCGCCACAACTACTGAGCCTGTGCTCTAGAGCCTGCGAGCCACAACTACTGAGCCCACGTGCCACAACTACTGGAGCCCATGCGCCTAGAGCCTGTGCTCGGCAATAGGAGAAGCCACCACAATGAGAAGCCCGCGCACCACAAGGAAGAGTAGCCCCCACTCACTGCAACTAGAGAAAACCCGCACCCAGCAACAAAGACCCAGTGCAGCCAAAAATAAATATTTTAGAAAATGAAGCGATTTGATGTGCATATGTACAACTGTTACATAATGTTTTTAGTCTGTTCACCTCTGCCTCTACCTGTAGAGCTTCACCGTCAGTGCCCTTTGCCCTCTGAGATTCTGCCATTTGAACTTCCTGCAGTTCACCAACTAGACCAGAATACCTTGTGAAGATTTACTCATTTCTCATTGCATCTGATGCTGTTCACTAGTGCAGGAGAAGGATGTAGAGGAAGATAAAGGGCTCCAGGCAAAGGCTTTACCTGGGGGTTCTGGATATAGTGAAATAACTACAGAGATATTCCTCATCCTAAATAAAATCTATAGTTTTAAAAAAACCATTAATGTCTATAAAGAAAATAATTAGCTGAGAAGTGTTCATTATTCCTACTATTCCTATCTAGTTCTCAGCCTTTGGATTTCTAGGGGTAACACAGCATGAGATGTTTGGTTTTATAGGAAGATCACTTAATGAAAGTGATTCTATCAGGAAGGGCTAAAATAGTATTTTGCTTTTGCATACCTTTACATGTTTAAGCAATGTGTAAAATTAGGAGAGACTGCGGAAAGAAAAAACTCTTTCTAAAGAGCCACACAGTTTGATGTGATTTGGGGCCCGAGAATGATTTTATCACTATGCCCACCAGACTCTGCATTTCTGACAAGTGAAATATATTCCTTTTTAAACTGTTGATACTTCGTGTTTTGACACACTTCTGCTTAAGCATTCTGTTAGCTGATATTAACCACAGCCTAGCCAGGGCAGATGAAACTATAGAGACCTACTTTGTTGAAAAGCACAGTTTTGGATCAGAGATGTTCAGGTTTTATTTTACTTTTTATTTTTATGATTGGATTGCTAAATTGAATAAATAAAGAATATATTGTATAAATAATAAATGTTGTCATAAATTTATAAACACCACTCACTGCAACAAATATCTTTGCTGCACATAACTTTTCCCATACTTTGGATTATTTCCTAAAGATAAAGTCATAAAAATGGAAAAACTGGTTAAGAGGAATTAATATGTTTATGGTTCAGAATGCAAACTGCCTTCCAAACTGTATTAATTTGCATTTCCATTAGCAGTGCATTCATCTTAGCTGTCTGCATTTGAACTCTTTGCTTGCTAATTTAATAAGCAAAACATACATCCCATTGTATTGCTTTATTCCTTTGATTGTAAGGTAATCATTTTTCTGTAGGTATGTTAACTAGTATTTTTTTGGGGGGGGGTAGATTGTCTATTAGTGATATTTGACCTTTTATCTCATGAGGTAAACACTCTTTCTATGTAAATGGGATAGCTTTATTCAGTGTTTACAGATATTTCCCAAGGCATCTAGTACTGACATTCTGGGACCCTATAAGGACAGTCTTTTTGCTGACCTGTCCAGCACTCAGAGAGACAGTGTAGCTAAGGGCATGGACTCAGGGAGTGAGTCTGCCTGGGTTTCAAGCCAGATTCTGCTACCTTCTAGCTGCACATCTTTGGTCAAGTTACTTTGCTTGCAGGGCTTCAGGCTCCTAAATTTTAAATAGGTGTGGTAATAATAGCCTCTGCACTCCATAGTTGTATCAATTCAATGTGTCAGTCCCCGTAGCACCTGGCACATAGCAAGCACTCAATAAATGTGAGCTGTTCGCCATCCTTTAGAAGGCAGGCTCCAGGAGAGCAGCGCCTTCAGTCTGGTTTGCCGCTATGTCAGGTGCTCAGCAGAATCCCCAGTGGGTGTTCCTTGAATGACTAGTCCTAGAAACGTTATTGAGAGCAGTAATAGGACCACCCAAGTGTGTGCAATTGGCACTTTTCTTTTTCCTGGGCAGTTTGAGGTAGAGATGTGGGTCAGTCTGTACATAGGAGAAAGTGGTACAGTTTACCTCAGCCTCCGTAACACAGGGAAACAGGAGCTTCTCAGGAGTCTGTGAAGAATGGCCAGAAACTGCCATCTGGGTCAGGACCTTCCAACTGCCCACGCTGTTTCTCTTCCCTCCCAGTTGCTTTCGGAGATTGGCCCTGCCCCAGGTGCGTGCTGGGCTGTCTTTGAGAGTCAGCAAATGCAGTGCCTCTGGCCCAGATCCCAGTGCTAGCTCCCGTTCAGAATTTAACCTGAAGAGCAATTGACTGCAACCTTTGGGGCCTGTTCTCCTTTTATCTTTGCCCGAGGAACTCTCTATAGTAGTTTTGGACCGGTTTATTGAGGTCTAGTTTATAAACAGCAAAGTTCGGCCCTTTCCAGGTGCACTTTGAACAGTGTGGCCATATCACAATCAGTACAGAACATTCCTATCACTCCAGATAGTCCCCTCACATCCCTTTACCATTGGTCCCCTCCTCTTGTCCCCAGCCTCAGCAACCACTGATCTGAAATATGCCTGCATAGTTTTGCCCTTTCCCAAGTGTCATGTAAGTGGTATCATACAGTCTTTTGTGTCCGGCTTCTTTCACTCAGCATAATGCTTTTGAGATTCATCCACATTGTTGCATGTATCAGTATCTCCTCCCTTTTTATTTCTTTTTCTTTTAATCTTTTTTAAAAAAATATTTATTTATTTGGCTGTGCCAGGTCTTAGATATAGCACGCAGGATCTTTAGTTGTGGCATGCGAACTCTTAGTTGTGGCATGCATGTGGGATCTAGTTCCCTGACCAGGGATCGAACCCCAGGACCCCCTGCACTGGGAGCATGGAGTCTTAGCCACTGGACCACCAGGGGAGTCACCTCCCTTTTTATTTCTGGGTGTATACTTTTTTGAGCAATTTAAAAATTACCTGTAAGAGTAAATGACTGACTCTTCCTGACTGTTTTTACAGAGACTCCATGAATGTCAGAATGACCGTGAGGTACAAGCAAAGAACTTTTATAACTCAGAAAATCTAAATAACGGGAGGATATCGTGGATGTGTAACTTTGAGCACATATCACGGTGTTTCTGAATTACACATATTTTTTTTCCTTTGTGTTCCTTTCCATTTTTCCTTTGTGTTCCTTTCTATTGTGTTAAGAAATAAAAGTTTAAAAACTATTTGGTCGGGACTTCCCTGGTGACACAGTGGTTAAGAATCCACCTGCCAACGCAGGGGACATGGGTTCGAGCCCTGGTCCAGGAAGATCCCACCTGCCGTGGAGCAACTAAGCCCGTGTGCCACAACTACTGAGGCCTGCGCGCTAGAGCCCGTGCTCCGCAACAAGAGAAGCCACCGCAATGAGAAGCCTGTGCACCGCAACAAAGAGTGACTCCCGCTTGCCGCAACTAGAGAAAGCCCGTGCGTAGCAACAAAGACCCAAGGTAGCCAAAAATAAATAAATTTATTAAAAAAAAAAACAAAACTATTTGGTCCCAGTAGAAAATTACATATAAATTTTAAAAGTGCTTCATAAAAATAAAGTGTTGCAATACTGGATAAAAATTGCTAGTTTACTAATGTAAGGGGATTCCTTCCTACATGAGCAAAGGATAGATTGGTTTATTTACTCATCTCCTTTAGGACTGCGAAAGAGCAAGGAACAATTTAACATAAGAAAAAGTCATTCAGCTAAGTAAATCAGAATACGTGAACTGTCTCATTAATCTTCACAACATCTGTGTTGTATGAGGGAAATATTATCAATATTTATAGTTTTAAAATGGAGTCATTGACAGAGGTTAAATGTCTTACTCAAAGTTACATGATCTTTTTCTCACCTTGGAGTTTTGGAGGGCAGAGACTCATTTCATTCATTTTGCAGCCTCATTTGTGGCTTCATTTGTGCGTTTACCTTGCATGGAGAAGATGCTCAATATGTCAGACTGGCTGAATGAGGAAGTAGAATAGCCTGGGAATAAAGACTATATATCTTAGAACAGGAGCCTGTTTTTGGCAAGTAAAATTATTGGAACCTAGATATGCCTGTTCATTAAAGTATCCTCTGTAGATGCTTTTTCTCTGCGACAGCAGAGTTGAGTACTTGCATCAGGGACCGTCTGGCCCCAGAACCTAAAACATGTACTGTTTGGTCCTTTACAGAAAACGTTTGCAAATCTCTGCCTTACAGTCATACTGTCCAGGTTCAAATCTTAGTTCTTCCACTTACTGTGTGATGCTGCGCAAACTGCTTGATTAACCTAAGCTGGAGTTTCTCCCTCTGCAAACTAGGGATCATAGGAGTAGCTACCTTGGAGGCATCTGGGTCAGGACATTCCAACTGCCTAAGTTGTTTCTCTTGCCTCCCAGGACTGACATTAAATAGAACTTTGGCTGATTATTTCCAGATTGTAAACTATCTACTAGATTTTAAACTCCTTGATAGGTAGGGTCTTGAATTCCTCATCTTGGTTGGCCCCCAGTGTAAATGCACAGTACTGTGGACATGGCGGGCTTCAATAAGCTTGTCTCAAATGCGAAATTGTATTCAATGAGCTGTATGTGAATAATGTGTTTGTAAGTATCAGTCTTGGCTTTCAACTACTTACTTGTTTCAAAGGACAATATGAAAGAGCAAGAAATGTGAAGGTAAAATTTGAATGATCCTAAAAGTCCACAACAGATGAACAGATAAGTAAATTAAGAAATGGAGTAGTAAGCAAGCAGATAAAATGGTGATAGTGAAGACAAGTTAGTAATATGGAAAAATGCTTATTATAAAACATTAGCTTTAAATATTGAAAAAAGTGGGAATACAGAATTGCATGTCACCTATAATTGAAACTTTTCTCTTAAGGCAGAGCAAAGGCCTTCAAGTACCAGTTTTCAAACTTGAACTGTAAATCTTGCAGTGCTAAGGCCCCATACTCAGAAATTCTGATTTAATAAGTGTATGAGAGTGCCCTGGAATCTGCCTATTTGACAGGCACCTGACGTGATTCTGGTGTGAACAGTCCATCCACCAGACTTTTTTTTTTTTAATAGATTTATTTATTTTTGACTGCGTTGGGTCTTCGTTGCTGTGCGCAGGCTTTGTCTAGTTGCGGCGAGCGGGGGCGACTCTTCGTTTTGGTGCACGGGCTTCTCACTGTGGTCGCTTCTCTTGTTGCGGAGCCCGGGTTCTAGGTGCGCGGGCTTCAGTAGTTGTGGCACATGAGCTTAGTTGCTCCGTGGCATGTGGGATCTTCCCAGACCAGCACTCAAACCTGTGTCCCCTGCATTGGCAGGTAGATTCTTAACCACCTCACCACCAGGGAAGCCCCACCAGACTTTAAAAACACTATCTTAAAAGAACTAAACCAACATAGTTTAGTGGGATTGTGGATAATTTTTTAATGCCTTGATTTTTCTTTTGTGGTGGCTTTAACAGTGAAAAATGGAATTTAAAATTTACTTTACACAGTTTATTAAATTATTAATACCTTTATATTTTAATTTTTTTTAGTAAGCCATGTTGTTTCCATAGAGCTATTTAAAAAAACCACGCCGATCTACATTGTACTGATGCAATCACCTCAGTTGTTAAGGGAAAATAGAAATATGTAGGACAGCATGTATTATATCTAAGTTTTGTGTTAAGAAAAAGAAAGGGAAAAAGAGTTGAGGACATACACATGTATATTATATATACAGAGAATCCCTGGAAAGACATAGAAGAAGCTGAAACCATCCTTACCCACCTTCCTTGAGATCAATGCAATTCAGGAACACAGAAACAGAAAGACTTTGTATCTTTCTCATACTACTGCAGTGGTATGGATAATTAGTCACAAAACCAGCCTGAGAGCCTAACAACCATTTATCACATGGTTTCTATAGGGAAAAGACCATCAGCATTTTCACAACTGGCTTTACAAGCCAACATATAAAACCGACATATAAAACAGAGGCTGACTTTACAAACTAATATATAAAATCATATTTTGGGGGGTTAAAGACTACCTATGTTAATGCCACAAAAAAAGGCATTACTGAAACGGGTAAGGTTCATCAGGGGCTGGAGTGTGGCTGGATCACTGGAAGTCTATTCCCACTGCTAGAGAGCAAACAAATGGCGAGAAAGTTTCTTTGTAGCTAAATCAGGGAAGATTCTCTACTGTATTCTCAAATCCCATCAAAGGAGACCAAAACTGAGTTGGGTCAAAAAGTACTTTACAACATAAAACGAGGTGAAAAAGAGATGGGAAAATGAAAATAGGAGAATTGGAAATTCTGGAGAGCCATCAAGAGGGTTACACACTTGAGAATTGTTGTCTTAGAATTATGTCTAAAGTATAAATCATTTTTATCATCTGGTCAAGAACCATGGCTGCTTAGCGTTAGCTTAAGTAGTAGTACGTACCATACTCTCAAAAGGATTGTCCTCTACCTTCCATACCTGGGGAACAGGTGAACAAGTTCGTGATCCCATGCTAAGTCTATCCTCTCATGCCTGAACCCTAGAATTTCCTTTAAGAATATAGGAAATAAATAGCCATTTATTCTCCAACCAAATATCAGAGAGATTTCAGTTTATTCCTTAAGATGTGCTTTTGAACAGTTGCCTTTGAGAAGTTACAGATAAAGAAACAGATTAGTTTACTCATCTGTAATTCAAACAACCAGCAGAGGTATTTATCTGGTGAGCTACTTTACTTCAAAGAATTGAATGAGTTCAGTCTATGATGCTCAGGTTCTGTTTGTACTTGCTTTACAAACACAGAGGACTCTTCATCTCTTGGCTTGCCACTCCCTGCCTATCACATGCATTCTGGTTTGAGTGGAGTAATACTTCCTGGTAGAATCCAGTTAGCCCTGAAGATTGCAAGCTCTTTGCTGGCGGGTATGCGTGTGCTGTGGCTCTGTTGGAAATGGTGACCATGAATCACAGTGGTAGTGGGAATGTTAAATGGAAGGTCCAGAGAAAACCAGGTGTTTTTCTCTGCTGCTCATTGAAAGTAAGGGAGGCTTAGAGTTGAGACTCATCCTAGATATTTGTGAGATGCAAGGACACTGATTTGTCCAAGAGATAATTTGTGATGGGGGATGGTAGATGTTAGGTAATAAAAATAGCTTGGGTAGGTTAAATGGGGCCAGGTTTTTGGATGAGGGGGTCTTGAATGCCAGACTCAGCTAGAAACTTATTCTGAAATAAATAACGGGGAGTCATTGCATGTTTTGTAGAAAGGGAGTAACTTAATGCAAGCAGAATTTCCTGAATTAATATGACAGTAATGTTTAGGGCATAGCAGAGGCAGGCTAACTGAATAATGGGATATTGAGAAAGTCAGGCATGACTAGATGAGAGCCTGGATTAACAGAGAAAACAGATTAAAGAGGCATCAAGGAAAAAAACAAATAAGATTAAAAAAAAAAAAACAACTAACCAGGCATGGAGAATGACGGAAATGAAAAAGTAAAATGACAAGTGTTAGTCTTAGAAAAACTGTGTAATATTTGCTTTGCTTTGAAGACTTATGAGTAGAAGGGAAAAAGAGTATGTAGAAGGTTAAAAGCAATCAGGAAGACAGTTTTCAAGGAACCTAAAGAAACAGACAAATTCAAGCAGTGACGTCCAGTTGGCAGCATCACATATTAAGGGGTGTCGATGGGAGGGTGGTGAGTGTCAAGACAAATGTGAATTGAGCACAGACTTGTTTGGGACTCAGAGGTCATTGGTGACTTTCAGAAGTACAATTTGAGTAGAACAGTGAGATCAGGAGTGATTTGGGGGAGGGGTTAAGGAGAGAACAATGCTGAGACAAATAAAAGATGTAGACCACTTGCCTCTGAAGTTTAACAGTGAAAGGGAAACTATTAACTCATGACCATTAATAGTAGCAGCAGCCTTATAGGTCACCCAAACTTGTAGTTTAGCTAAGTGTTTTCTGTGCAGAGGAATAGTAGAAAATTATAAGATCTGGGAAGGGGAAAGGGTGGATTTCAATCCTTGAGCCTGACTCTTGTGGATAGGACATCTGTGAAGATGTTTCCATGTGCTAATGGCTTTAGATTGTTCCCCTTTATATCTCCAGCCACACGGCTTTAGGGGTATCTTTTGTACCTGCACATTCCTAGAAGTTCTGTTGGGTAAGAGGCTGGGAAAGCGAGAGATGAAGGAGCAGAATTTCTGTTCTCCTCCCGCTAGCGCGTGGAGATGGAGGAGAGAGGGAAGGAGGTCATTTATATCAGTTTTTTTGAACTGCACAATGTAATTTCACATCCAGCCAAGACTGGAATATGGCTCTCCTGGCCTGAAGTCCAGATCATTTCTACTGCACCCTGCTGTCAGGTTGGGGGCCTTACAGGAGGAAAAGGAGGACAGTATCACTACTCAGGTCCTGCTGTCCGCTAAGAGTCACCAAAACTGGTGTCACCGCTTTTCTTGCCAATTGGTATTGAGAATGGGCTGAGCATACACGGCTCGAAGTTGTGTCTGCCTGCAAAGCTGAAGCCGCTCAGACAGAAACCTAATTCTACCTGGCCAGACCCAGCATCACGGTTACCAGTCTAGGCAGAAACCTTCCAAGAAATTCAGCTGCAGTTTCTCTGTTACAATCTGTTCTCAAGTGGCAGGTCACAGGCATCATGACTTGCAGAAGTAAATGAATCCTGGAGATGTGGTCCTGACACCCAGGCTTCCTGACTGCTGGACCGAGAGCTTGAAATACAGGGAACTGATTCTTAGCACTTGTTTTCTGGGGGCGGACCACACAGCCAGCAGGGGCTGTGAAACATCCTACACATGGCCATGGCAAATGGCAAATGTCCACATTTCAGTTTATTCAAAGGGGTTTACCTGGGGATACATACTCTGGGTCCACTGAAGGATCACAGTCAGGCCCTAGGGTGTGGTCCCAACTATATATGGCCTCATTATTCCTGATTTTGTTCTTGTGTCTGGAAACACCCAGAGGTAGTCATT
Source organism: Phocoena sinus (assembly GCF_008692025.1). Lineage (NCBI taxonomy): Eukaryota > Metazoa > Chordata > Mammalia > Artiodactyla > Phocoenidae > Phocoena > Phocoena sinus. The sequence goes on from NC_045767.1 coordinate 76,765,352, forward strand.
CTTGAATTGCAAACAAACTGTTAACATTTCAAGGGTTCTGCAAAGTTCCTCCTGAGGATGTGACAAAGGAAATGAATAGAGATGGGGAGGGGCTTCAAACCTAAGTGTTCAGCGTGGGACGAAAGATGAGTTCTAAGTTGCTCCCTACACAGTACAGGGGCTTCCATGAAGCTGGTTTGGTGGAGCCAAACTCTTGCTGGGAGGCATAGACAGTAACAAAGACCCCAGTCTTTAGTTGCCTTACCTCTTCCTTAAAGCCAGGAAAGGATTACCTGCTTGATAAAAAGAGTGGAGACTGACAGGAGGATGTGCACCACGTGAAGGCAGTGGTAGAGGTGGTAGTTGTAGATGGCAGTAGGTGATGATGGGGAGGGTGATGGTGGTGGACGTGAGTGTTGTGTGTAGCCCACACTTGGATGTATGTGCTAGGTGCCCTTTTGTAGTTTTGCCCAAATGTCCATGCCTTCAACTCCTTTTTCTTTGGGAATTACAACTCCCTGGCCTCCATTCTCCAGGGATGACTCCCTGGCACCCATTTTTGCACAGTGTTTAACTCTGACTCTCAGGTTATAGTAAATTATACTGACCCCAGTTGGGCCCAATCAGAGTCCAATTTGAATTGGAATTAAGAGATTTTAACCTTAATCTGGGCTGTACTGTTAAAAAGAAGAGATCTAAAAAAGGTGACATGACCCATCTTCTGCCTGCCTTATAGAGTACCAAAAATGACCTGTAGAGAGAAAAACAAATAGTAGATACAAGGAGAGAAGCAGATACAAGCAATGGTCTGTAGGTCCAAGTTTTAAACTTTTTTTCCGCAGCCAATCTGTACACTTATCCCAAAAGTTCTGTGTAAATATGTAAGTATAATAGATTATATTTATAATAGCTATAATTTTTCGCTCAAGCTTGCCTAAGTCAGTTTCTGTTACATGCAATAAATGAATCCTGACAGATACAATACGATACTGTATTATGTTAAGATTCCTCACTCCACTTTTATTCCGAAATCTTATAAAGTAGCCAAAGATATCCTCCAAGATTGTTAATATTAAATTGCCATCAATGCTTTATCCTTTTAAGGGTTTGTACACCTTAGGAAAAGGAAACGGAAGACAAGTGCCATCTCAAGTTATTACCTTTTTGAGGAAGCATTTCCAATTCAGCCTGAGTTAGGGGCCGTAATTGTGGGTTTCCATGGCGTAAAACTGCCAGATAAAATGCAGGAGACGCCAATATTGCATCAGATATACCTACACCAAAAATTACTTATTGTTTATCTGAAGTTCAAATTTAATGGGGCATCCTGTATTTTCCTGGCAACCCTAGATCCATGCAAAGCGGTCCAGAATCAAGAGTTGTGCATGAGAAATTACCAGAAATTAGGTGTTGCTGGAGCATAAACTTTATAGAGTTGGAGTCATTTAGGGAGTAGTGAGGGACAAAGCTGTAGAGGAGGGCAGAGGCCAAGTCATAAAGGACCTTTTATCATGATACTTAGAACATGGTGGTAATTATTTGATGATTTTTCTGTTTCTCTCAGCTAGGGCAAGATGTGCCTCTTCCCTCTTTCCCAACTCACTAGCACAGCGGTTTCCAAGCTATAAATGAAGATTCGCTTCCTTCAAACAAAAAAATGTTTGTTTATAAGTGTTGAATATATTGAATATCATAAAACATTCATGAAATTGAAATTTTTAAAGGGTGAGATAAAGATAAAATTTTTAAATTTTATTTTATTGATTAACATTTCAAAAAAATTCCCTTTGCTTTATGAGAACACAGTAACTGAATATATATCATTTTTTTGCTTTGTTTTGTTTTGGTTTAACGCTGTGTGATACATTTGATGGTGTGGTTATGAGTTCATTTTATTTTGATAATTGAGTTTTAACAGCCAAAAGAGGTAATTCATAAAGAGGTATTGATCCAAATAGAAGAATGACATCATTGGCTGCACTTAGTGAATCAAAATATATTTTTTTCAATCACATTCAACAGCTATGCCAAGATTTTTGTTTCAATTCAGCTAATAATTGTTATTTTCCCATGCCATATAATTATTCTTACAAATTATTATTAAGGTATTACATTTTTATATTTCTAACAAAGAGTTAAAACTCATTAAAATTCATTTGGAAGATTTAGAAAATTCTGTTTCCAAGTTTTTAAAAGTGTGTACATATGAAGGTCTCTACAAGCTACTTGTTCTTTGAGCATCAAGTATTCACATATTCAAGTATTATTGCTAGCCATTTTCCTAGACTTTGGAGCTAGAACAGTGAACATACAACAGACAAAATTTCTGCCCTCATTCAGTGGGAGAGGGAGATGGACAATAACAGATAAACAAGTGTAGTTAAAATATGTTAGATGGTGATAAACATTAAAGAGAAAAATAAAGCAATGAAGGGGGATGGGAAGTGTTGGGAGTAGTTGCTGTTTTAGATGGGGGCCAGGGAAGGCCTCATGGGAAAGTGATATTTCAGTAAAAATCTGCAGGAGGTGCAGGAAGGTATCTGGGGAAATATTACAGGCAAAGGGAGCGGCCAGTGCAAAGGCCCTGAGGCAGCATGTGCCTGGCTTCTTTGAGTCATAGCACCGTTGGGGCTGGAGTGGAGTAAGTAAAGAAGAGGGGAAGAAGAAATGCTGTCCGTGAGGTAATAGTATAATGGACCAATCACATAGGGGATTGTAGGCCATTGTAGGGAATTTGACTTTTACTCTGAGACATATGAGAAACCATTAGATGGTTTTGAGCAGATGATTGTTAATAGAATGACTCTGGCTGCTGGGGGCAATGGTGCAGTGAAGGAGTTGGGGGAGTATATGCAGGCAGATCAACGAGGAAGCTGCTGCTGCAATCTGGGAGGGAGATGATGGTAGCTGGGACTAGCCTGGGAGCCTCGTAGCTGATGAGAAGTGGTTGTGGTCTTGATGTAGTTTAAAGATATATCAGTTAGTTGTCGGACAAGAAAATTAGGCTCGGGACAATTCGTCGTGGGAAGTGTGAGAAAGAGAGTGTGAATCAGCTTTTAAGGATGATTCCTGAAGGTGATGACTTCCATCGTTTTCAGCAACAACAAAATCACCTGATGGAAAACTCTCCAAACACCCATTTTCAAAGTATTCTTTTTAGAGTCAGTTTCCTTGAAAAGTGGTTATTTATCACTCATTATTAAAGCATCAACTTTATCAGAAAAGTAAATGACAACTAACTTGTCAGCCTGAATGCTATTTAGAAAATCTGGAGGGGAAAAAAAGAATATACATGTTCTTTTTTTTCCCCACCAAAAAACATCTCTTCTAAAGCATACAGCTGACAGTTGCCTTCACTGAGGCAGTCAGGATATTTTAGAACATGTCTACTTGAAAAGAACAAATGTGAGTCGGCTTAAAATTTGACAAGTCTTCTTGGTGCAGTGGTGTGAAATAACCAAGGAACCACTGTGTGGTATAAAAGATTTTCATGCTCAATCCCATGTTATGCCAAGGTTTTACAATGATTCTACTAAATTAACCGTGCCATTGACATTCTGTCGAACTTGGTGCTTTGCCGGAGTCAACCTCCTTTATGTAATAGTTTGCCTCTGAATGATGCAACAGATGCCTTTCACAGCTGGTATTATCTTTTCCTGGACTCCTTTCTTCACTCCATCGATGTCACAGGCTCTCCATAAAACAGTTGTTTTTATTAAAGAAGTCATTTATTATTAGAACGTATATTTCTTCTGCTGTACTTCTTCCTTTAGTGGCTTACTAAAAAAATAGTTCTTTATGAATTTCATTATTGAGACAGAAACATCTGTATTTCACCCAATAGTATGATAAATTTTGCATGTCAAGTAATTTTTAAATATTTATTTCCTCAGATCTCTACCAACATTTTCTTCATCTATTGACTAAGGAGTGAATTTGATTGATTGCCAGTTTTCATCTGTGCATTATTTAATTATCAGTAAATTATTAATACCATTGATTGATTTTTGTGTATTATTTAAATCATTTTTTACAGAGGCAGGGAGAACAAATATTTCACAGATGATATGTGGCTTGTTGTCTTTTGTTTAAAAATTATTATTACTGAGTGTTGTATTGAGTATCATAGTGACTTAACATCAGTGAAAAAGATTTGTATTCACATTTTGTAGACTTAACTGTAAAATGTCTTGCTGATCACACTGGCTGTACAGTATTGTTAGTTGTCCTTTTAAGGCACTTAGAATAAAGTTCACTCCTAATGATAGTGGATGTAAATCAATATTTCAAATACTCATATTGACAGCTTCACATCTTGGGGGCTGATATCTCATCAAACATCAGGTCACCGTTGTTTTCACCTCATAATGTTGTTGACCAAGACCTCATATTCGAAATTCTGGAAGCTTTGCGACGTCCTTGTGTTTGTTTTTGTTTTTCTCTATTTGTTTCTCTGTAAAGAATAAAAGCAAAACTCTTACAAGTAAAATAGACCTTGTGTCTTTGGGACCAACGATAGGGGAGATGAGGAGACTTATTCTGTCTGAAATCAGTGTTGTAGGGAGAAGATTCTTAGGTCATAGAGTTGGGGTGAGAAGCTTTGGCTCTGCTTTTCGAAGACTGGCTAAAGGGTTAATCAGTGTTTATCTTTTTCAAAGAACCAACTTTTTGCCTTTGTTGATTTTTCTCAATTTATGATTGCTTTCTATCTAGTTCATTTATTTCTGCTTTTATTGTTATTGCTTATTTCCTCTTTCTTCGGATTTATTTCTATGTTCTTTTTCTAATTCCTCGATATGGATATATAACTTATTGGTTTCTGACCTTTTAAAATATAGCTTAGCTGCATTTCACTGCTTTTTATTTGTCATCATTTTATTATTAAGTCAAATTTTTTTCTAATTACCCTTGTGATTTCTTCTTTGACCCATGCTATTTAGATGTGTACTGCTTAATTTTCAAACATTTGAGATTTCTCTGGTTAACGTTTTTGTGTTGATTTCTAGCCTAATTGAAAACGTACTGTAATATATGTCAATTAAACTTTGATGAAGAGGAACAAGTGGGGGGAGAATGAACCTCTTACCCCTTCCTTACACCACAAACAGAAATTAATTGGAGATATATCATAGGCATAAACATAAAGCTAACACTGTAAAACTTCTTGAAAAAAAAAGTAGGTGAATATCTTTTAGGCTTTGAGGTAGGCAGAGATTTCTTAAAGGATGTGAAAAGCACTAAATGTAAAGAAAAAAATGATGAGTTAAGATTCATCAGCATTAAAAGCTTCTGCTCATCAAAAGACTGTTAGAAATTGAAAAGGCAAACCACAGGCTGGGAGAAAGTATAAGTAATACATATACCTGATGCAGACTGGCATCAGAATATCAAATGAACTCCTATAAATCAGTAATTTAAAAAAACACACAATTTGGAAAAAATGGACTAAAGACTTGAACAGACACTGCACAAAGAAGATATGCACATCAAAACCTCACATTGGAATGGCACAAACTAAAAGTCTGCCAATACCAAGTGTTGATGAGGCTGTGTAAACTGGAACTCTCATGTGTTACTGATGGGAGTATAAAATGATACAGCTATTTTGGGAAAATGGCAGTTTCTTGTAAGGTTAAATATTCACCAACTCTGTAATCTAGCAGTTCTACTCCTAGGTATTTATCCAAGAGGAACGAAAATATATATATTCACAGAAAGACTTGTATAAGAATATTTATAACAGCTTTACTCGTAATAACCCTAAAATGGAAACAACCAAACATCCATCTCTAAGGGAATATATTAAAAAGTTGTGGTATTTTCATACAATGGACTATGTATTGCTTAGCAATAATGAAGAGTGAACTCTTGAGACACCCAGCAGTGTAGGTGAATCTCAGAGACATTATGCCGAGTAAATAAAGCTAGACACAATAGAGTACATACTATAGCCCATTTTTTATGAAGTTCAAGAACAGGCAAAACTAATCTGTGGTAATAGGAATGAGAACAGTGCTTGCCTCTGGGATGTGGGGATCGACTAAAAGGCACCTGAAGGAACTTTCTGGAGTGATGGAAATGGTCCATATTTGTATTTTGTTGGCAATTACACAGTTGGATTTCTTTAACAAAATGTATAAAATTGTACACTTAAAGCCAGTCTATTTTACTCTATGAAAATTTTGCTTCAATTTAAAAAATGATACTGTTTTTGCAATTTCCTGTGAATCTGTATTACTTCTAAATAATAGGTTTAAAAAAGTACTCTGGTTTCCATTTGTTGAAATTTCTTGAAACTTTTATGATCCATGTGGTTAATTTCCATAAATGTTAATGTGTGTACCTTAAACACTACGTAATCAGTTGTTGAGTGCAGTATTCTAAATAAATTTACTAAGGTTGAGTTTGTAAATTGTGTTGTTCCAATCTTTTGTGTCCTGACGTTTTTTTTTCCTTGTTTTGTGAGTTACTGAGAGATGTGTGTTAAAATATTTTATAATCTTTACAATTTTAAATATATTAATCATAGGTATTTTAAAGACCATATGCCATGACTTTATCTGGGTCACCTCTGGGTCTGTTTTCATTGTCTCTTTTTCTCTTAAGCCTGTGTCCTGGTATGCCTAGTAATTATTGATTGAACGCAGGACATTATGTATAAGGAATCATAGAGACTGTGGATGACGGTGTCTTTCTCCAGAGGCTGGCTTTTGCTTCTGATAGGCAGTTAGAGCAAGGCAGACCCCTTTAATGAGGGACTGACCTGATTTGAGGCTCAGTTCCAGTATTTTTAAGGCCTTCATCCTAGGATGGAGCCCTTTAAGGGGTCCTAACTGAAAGCATGGGTTATTTACCTGGGCCTGGTGGGCCCTGAAGTCTAATTTTCATTCCTCCAGCATCATGAAACTGGCAACTGCTCTGTTTAACTCCTCAGCCACTTAGCTACCGTCTTCTGCTTGGGTTACATCATTTATCAATGAGCGAACGCTTAGAGGGGCGGAATGTTGAGCTTGCTTCTCTGGACTTCCCTTCTCTTTGGAGTCTCCTCAGCCTTGTGAACCTGGCAAAAGCAGGCCTCTAAGCAGCTGCTTTCTGCTTGGCTTCTCAGCAGTTTTGCCCTGTGCCTCTTAAAGATCAGTAGATTTCTTGAGAGGAAAAGTAGTATGATGACTTGCCTCATTTCTATTTCCCTTCTCCCAAGATCTTGTCCTCTCATGTCCTGGCTGCCATGGTAGCACTCCAGTACCTTCAAATAGGTTTTAAAAATAATTTTATCTAGCTTTTCTAGCTGTGTTCAGTGGGAGTTGGTCTGATACAAGCTCGTCCCTCATAGCCATGACTGGGAATCCTTCTCTAAGCCCACACTGTGAACTCCTCAAAAGGGCCCAACAGCCATTGTCATCCTGACAATTGAAGTGATTTCTTCCTGTCTCATTGCCCCAGAATGTTATCTTCTTTTCCTGGGCTTTGCAAAGGGCATATTTGAATCTGGGATTGTTTCCTGGACACTTCCCACCTCCTTTCCAGTTAAAATTTACAGTCATTACATCATGGTTTTCATTTCATGTGTTTAGAAGGGATAGTGTGTGCCCTGCCCACGGGGAGCCCATCAACCTAGTTAACACAGTGGTTGGTATTTGAATAAAAAGGTGCTTTATTACCTCTGGGGGAGGAAATAATCTAATGATTACTGCCTTCACTTCTCTGCTGGGTTGACTTTGTGTCTTCTAGCTCCTTGAAGTTTAGTTAAATTACCATGAAAAATAAATGCAAGAATTCTGTATATAGGAAGGATGGGAGCCTCAGTCGTCAATGAATGTGGTTCTTTCAGTCCCTTCAAAAGTGGGAACAGTTTATAATAAATGCTTTGAAGGCCCTAGAATAAATTTAGGCTAAGGAATGCAAATTTAATATTACTAAACCTAGGACTTCCCTGGTGGCACAGTGGTTAAGAATCCACCTGCCATTGCAGGGGACACGGGTTCAAGCCCTGGTCCGGGAAGATCCCACATACTGCGGAGCAACTAAGCCCGTGCGCCATGACTACCGAGTCTGCACTCTAGAGCCCACAAGCCACAACTACTGAGCCCGCGTGCCGCAACTGCTGAAGCCCGCGCACCTAGAGCCCGTGCTCCGCAACAAGAGAAGCGCCGCAATGAGAAGTCTGTACACCGCAACAAAGAGTAGCACCCGCTCGCCGCAACTAGAGAAGGCCCGTGCGCAGCAACTAAGACCCAACGCAGCCAAATATAATTAAATAATAAATAAATTCATTAAAAAATATATTACTAAACCTAATGGGAAACCTCAACAAAAACAAAAACAGAAAACCTCTTTTGTAACGACTTCTGCCAAAGAATGGATAAGAGATTTATTTTAAAGGTGTCCCCGGAGAGAACTGATGATATAAAGCTCTTGATGTTTTGTTTTTTTCTCAACAGTTCACAAGAGCAGTGATTCCCAGGCTTTCTCAACAATGTACTCTATTTTCTGGCACATGTACCACTGAGGGTGAAGTCTCCTTTTTACAAGAAGCAAATTTTGGAGGAGAGCTCTCTAACAAGGAAAGGCCGTGTGGCTATTCAGAGAGGTAAGTCATTTGTTTAGAGGATGGGGAAGGAAGTAGCTTACAAAGAAAATACTAAATAGTATTTCATTTATTGTGAATGGGACTCAAAATGGATAGTATGCATTTCACTAAATAGCAAGTTAAAAGATCCTTGTCACTGATGATCTTCTAATTCTAGATTTAATTCCCAGTCTTTTTACTTACCAGCTGTGTAAACTTGGACAAATCATGTAAATTCTCAGAGCCCCAGTTCTTTCATCTATAAAAGAAAATTTCATATGAAAATGCTTTGCAAATGGGAGAGTGCAATATAAAAGTGTTAATTGTTATTGGTTGCTGTTGTAAAATTCTATGGAATAGTTGGTGGCCTTGTGTCTCATGGTGCGTTTGGACCTTAGAGCTTGGTACCGTGAATTTGGGGGCTTTGTCCTGAGTGCCGGGAGTGGAAGGCATTCCCCACCTGCCCCCCTGTAAGAACAACATCACACCATTCTTTTTGCTGCAGATATCTGTCACCTACTTTTTGAAAGTTGGGCGGGGAAGGGTGGAAGTTAAGGACAAGATCAAAGGAGAGAAAGTAACAGCTACCTGTGTTAGTTGTTACAACAAGCAATTGTATTAAGTATTGTTTGGTTTAATGCACATACCAAGCCTTGGAAGATGGGTGTTATTCCTATCATGACATTTTTCCTCAAGAGACAGGATTCCTTAGGGAATCACTTAAAAGGAGATAAAAACTGTTTTGGTTTATCGTGATTGGGGAGATATTATTGGATGGGGGGAATTTGAAGTTTTTAATTTTTTATAATGTTTTTTGATGCACATGTACAGCTTCTATAATTATAAAGTGGCTAATTAAAAATAAATAATGGGGGCTTCTGTGGTGGCGCAGTGGTTGAGGGTCCGCTTGCTGATGCAGGGGGCGTGGGTTCGTGCCCCGGTCCGGGAGGATCCTGCGTGCCGCGGAGTGGCTGGGCCCGTGAGCCATGGCTGCTGAGCCTGCGCGTCGGGAGCCTGTGCTCCGCAACGGCAGAGGCCACCAACGGTGAGAGGCCCGCGTACCACTAAAAAAAATAATAATAAATAAATAAATAAATAATGGATTTTAAAAAATTTTTGTTGAGCACCTCTTATGAACTAGGTATTGTTCTAGATGCTTGTTCTCATCAATGAACAAAACAGGTGACGATCCCTGCCCTCCTGGAGCTTGTTCTATCACAGAGGGAGAAAGATAATAAATAATGCATGCGATAGAGAATTAAATAAATTACTAGGCTATTAGAAGTCAGTAAGAATATGGAAAAAAGAAAAAAGTAGAGCCAAGTAAAGGGAATTGGGAATATGCTGGGTGGGTGGGAGGACAGTTTGCAGGGTTAAATGGAGTAGCAGGGTCTGCCTTATTGAAGAATGACAGGAATTTGGGGGTTAGCCCTGGTGTGTTCCCAGCAGAGATGCAGCTGATGCAAAGCCCCTAAGAAGGGAACACGGTCAGATGTCGCAGGCACAGCCAGGAGGCCTGTGGGTGGGAAGGAGAGTAGCAATGTCAGCTCCAGAGGAAATAATGTCATTTCCTTGGTTTAGATACATAAGAAAAGTTACCTTGTTTTCTTCTTGTCCATCTGGTTTATTCTAAGTGTCTTTCCTCCCGCAATTAAAATACACACACATAAAATAAGTAAATTACACTTCCACCACCCTATTACTTTCCTAGTGTTGCTGTAACAAAATACCACAAGCTGGGTGGCTTAAAACAACAGAAATTTATTGTCTCACATTTCTGCAGGCTAGAAGTCCAAAAGCAAGGTAGGGCCGGTGCTCCTTCAGAGACATGTAGGGGAGCATCCTTCCTGGCCTCTTTGGAGCTTGTGGTGATGGCTGGCATTGGCTGCCATTCCTTGGCCTGCAGCTGCATCACTCCAGCCTCTCTGTCCACAGTCATTCTCCCTATGTGTTTGTGTCTCCCTATGCGAGATTCTCCCTATGGTTTGTGTCTTCCCTTGGCTGTCCTTCCTCTTATAAGGATGCCAGACATACTGGATTAAGGGTCTAACCTACTCCAGTGTGACTTCATCTTAACTATGACATCTGCAATCACCCTATTTCCAAGTAAGGTCACATTCTGAGGTACTGGGGGGTTAGGAATTCAATGCATCTTTCGGGGGGACACATTCAACCATAGCGGCACCTTAAATAATAAATAATAGGCATTACTATTACCATCTTGAAAGTGGAGAAACAGGCTCCAAAAGGTTAAATGACTTGCCCAAGGTCAGAGTCAGTAAGCGGAAGAGCCTGGTCAGTGTGATTTTATCATGGTGTGGCAGTGATGTCAGGATGGAGGTGACAGGGAATTGCTCAACTTAAGACAGGAGTTACACACATACAACATTGCAGTCCTCATCCATGCTGCTTAACCATAAGATAGCCCAGAATTGATGCTCTACCTCAGCATTGCTATCAAAGGGAAAATAGATGCCCCTGCATTTCATTCATAGCATGACAAACATAGGAAACAGATGCTTTTTTCCCTCTTTTAGGATTTTTTCCAGAAAAATAATGCTACAACTTCTGTGGCATGTAGAACATTTTGTGACAGGACCACATGTTTTTTTCTCACACAACATAGGGAAAAAATAAGACTCTCTGAGTCAGTTGGCATATTGCAATAGAATTAGGGGATTTTGAAAGCATTTAATATATTTTGCTTTCTCATTATACTTAAATATTTCTTCTTGATATGCAGCTTATCTAGCCATTTGTGAGCCTGAAATCAATATTATAACCTTATTTTAGGCTTAGTCTTGAGGGATACACCAAGAAAAGGAAGGATTCACCAAAACAGAACTGAACACTTTTCCGTGAGTCACAGTGAGGAGTGACATCGTTACAGAACCAAACCTGGGTCCACTCACCCTCACGCAGTAAAGTCAACTACTGACACTTGGTTGTGGTGAAGGAAAGTACAGCATGTATTGCAGGGCACCAGGCAAGGAGAACAGGCAGCTCATGCTCCAAAGACCCAAAATCCCTGATGGCTTTTAGGGAAGGGTTTTTTTTTTTTTTTTGCGGTACGCGGGCCTCTCACTGTTGTGGCCTCTCCCATTGCAGAGCACAGACTCCGGACATGCAGGCTCAGCGGCCATGGCTCACGGGCCCAGCCACTCCGCGGCATGTGGGATCTTCCCTGACCGGGGCACGAACCCACGTCCCCTGCATCGGCAGGCAGACTCTCAACCACTGCGCCACCAGGGAAGCCCAGGGAAGGGGTTTTAAAGGCAGTGTAAGGGAGGGGGCTTCAGGGTGCATATCAGCTCATGGACAGTTCTCGGATTGGTTGGCATCAAGGTGAAGTTTCAAGCTTCATCAGCCTTCTGGTTTCAAGCAGTCCAGGACCTATGTGCTTGTGGTCACAGTTTTCATCTGGTAGGGGCTGCTTCCTGTAAAAACAACTTAGGAATGTGTGTCAGGCCTTTATCTATATCTTTCAAGGAACTGGGAGTTTGGTGATTCTGCGATATGTTGGATTTATAGTCTAAATTGTTACCAGTTTCCTGGCCCAACAGCTATTCTTTGTTTCTGCATCTTCACATTTCATAATCATTAACTCTTGAGCCAGTGTTTAGAGACTCAAGGGAGGCCTGGAAGACGAAAGCAAAAGCCTTTTACTTCAAAGGACAGACACACGGGGGCTTGTATACGGTTTCAGTCTCCCCTTTTCTTTGATACTCCTCAGTCTTAAGGGGAACAGGTTCAGGAAAAGAAAGGAAGTAAAGTTTTGGATAGAGAGGTTTATCATCAACTCAGCAGAGGGACTCAGTTTTAGGGGGACTCTGTTTCAGCATCCCTGGGCCAGGCTGAATGCATGAAGCCATTGAAGGCAGGAGTCCCAGAAGAATGTCTAAACCTTGGTCAACGAAACCAAACGCTCAAAGCTAAGCATTAAGTCTAGGAGATGAGACCGAGCCATGGTTGGAAAAAATGTCATTAGGGCAAAACCAGAAAGATTACAGCTACATCAAGAAGTAGAGTGGGAGACCAACTGAGTGGTTTAGAAAATTGGTTGGGTGACGGTTTGGGAGGCCTGTTAGTCTACGGCCCTGACTGCATGGCGTAGGGCGCAAGGTGGAAGGTGTTGGGTAAGACTGGGCAGTCCCGTACCTGCTTTTCCTAAATATGATTGTTAGCCACTTTTTTTGTTGTTGTTACATAATCTTGCAGTTTCTTTTCAAGTTCCCTTCTATTTACCTCTATTCTCAGTATTTTTATTCCTCCTAAGTTCTTAGGCTTTTCTTTCCACTTGACAGCTGACCACTTTGGATCTGTGTGTGGAAGCATATGTTCTCCTTAGTATCAAAAAGAAGGGGAAAAAAACTGTGTTTCTTCCAAAGATGTTTCTGTTCTTTGTTAAAATCGATTTTCTTTGATCCTAAAAGTGTGTGGAGAGAGCCAGTTCTTCGTATTTTGGTACTGAATTGAAATGACCCATAGTCTTTGTCTGATGTCACCACCACAGAAGGGCATTCCCAGGAGCACGGCTGGGTCACACGGGCCGGCAGGGGGCGCAGGGGCTAGTGAACACAGGTGCACCCCATCCACTTGTGATTCTCCGGCCACACCAGTCACTGCTGCTGATGGTACAGGGCCAAGCAAGTCAGGGGTAGTGGGTTAGAATTACTTCTGTGCAACAGACATTCTGGGAAAACACTAGACTTTCTGTAAGAAAACCCTAAAGGTGACAAATATTAGAACCTAGAGACCTATTTAATCCCTCTTTTCACTATGGAAGGAAATAAAATCCTCCCTGTTTCCAGGTAGATTGTTGAGCAATGAGAAATAGGCCATTAATTAGAAAACATCTCATTATAAAATTTTTTTTTTTTCAGGTGAAATGCACACAATGTTAAATTAACCACTTTCAAGTGAACTATTCAGTGGCCCTTAGTACGTTCACCATATTGTACACCACCACCTCTGTCTCGTCCCCAAATGTGTTCATGACCCCCAAATAAAACGCCACACCCACTAAGTAATTACTCCATGTCTCTCCCTCTCCTCAACCCTTGGAAACCACCACTCTGCTTTCTGTTTCTATGAGTTTACCTATTCTAGCTATTTCATATAAATAGAATCTTATGATACATGACTTTCTGTGTCTGGTAAAACATGTATTTTAAATTACAAGTCATTTATTTTTCCTGTCTGCTCTTAGCATTACACTGGGAGAGCTGGGGTGCAATGGGAGAATTCATCTCTGTCTACTTAGGACCTAAGAAAACCTCTTCAGGAATATCTGCTTCACTTTGGTTGCTGGTGAGCTTCTCTTCATGAGACAAGTAACAGTTCAGAATTAAGCTACTTAATTTGCAAGGATATGAAGAATTCGACTTTACCTTATTTCACTTATATCCTCAATCCCCTCCAGCATCCTCTCCCCTCCGCTGTGCCCCACCACCTCCAATTTATGTCTTGTCTAGCAGTCTGGACACCAATTTATCCCATTATCCAAATGAACCTGTAATTGATATTGTGGCATCGGGATACTAGAGATTATATGGCCGGCCTAAACAACAAAGCATAGTCTCCCCTCAGGGAGTAAAATGATACCAGCCGTTGAAGACGAAAATTTGAGAAATACTTTACACTCTCCTCTCTTAGGGAGGTTGCTCATCCTCCCTCCTCCCTTCTCTTCCTGATGAAATAGAGGCTGTTGGGGGAGGGCTTTGGGATGCAGACAGCAGAGGCTTGAAATTAGATTCCTCTCTCCATCTGCCAGAGGTAACCCAAGATGAGTTGCACAGATGAAGCTGGCAGAGAAATGGGGAACTGGATGGCAAACAAGGTCCTAAGGGGACGAAAATCCTAGCTAAATCCTTTTGTGGGAGCAAAAGAGCCTGCTGATGTAATAATGCAGAATCCAAGAAATAATTGGTGTAGTGCTAGTGGTTTAGTGAATGCAAGTTTCTTTTCCGTAGACCCCCTGGGAGTGTTATTAACATGCTCTATGGGATGACAGTTAAATATGGGACAAATTATGACTTGTCTCCCTCAGTTGGTGATTATCATGTACTGTTTTATGTGCTAGGTAAAATTGAATCATCAACTGTCTGCTCTGAAATATCTCTTCCAGGAGCCTGAAAATACCACTTTAGAGTAACTGATGGATTTGACAGCGTACAGCAGTGACTGGGATGCGGTGGGGCATTTTTGTTGATTCCCCTCTCTTCTCTCCCTCCCTCCCTCCCTTGTTCCCTCCTTCTCTCCTCTCTCCCCATCTCCCTCCCTTCATTAATGTGTATGGAACTTGTTATGCACCAGACCTTGTGCTAAGGGCTAAGGATATGAAATTAGACCCTGCCACCTAGGAGATCCTGGTCACCCCCTCCTTCCTCTCTTCTCTCCATTGCCTTCTGTTCTGCTATTACAGAGAACTCTAAGCAGTTGTATATTTGTCTGTCACCTATGGTAGGAAGTAGCTTCTAAAGGCCAGAGTTCTTCCTGCCTTTGAGCCTTTGAATCTAGCATTGCTCTAGCAGAACTTTATTGAATTGAATTCAGATATGTAAACAGATAACCGGATAAAATGCGATTAGTGATATTTGAGAGAGTTTTTGCACAGAGTGCCTGGAAGCACAAAGGGCAGAGTAAACAAGTGCCAAAAGGAACCAGAGGGCCTCCCAGAGGTGTCACTGGAGCTGTCTTGAAAGATGAGAAGGTGTTTGCCAGACAAACAAGGGGGGCACACAGTCTCCAGAGGTCACACCTGTGTGAATATGTTTCTTGGGAGGGCCTCTTTGATCCTCTAAATCCTGCCCTTTCCTTCTTTAATGAAATTTCAGGAAGTAAATGATTCTGCTTGATTTGCTTTGGATATAGCCCTGGAACAGAATAGGCATCTTTGCAGAAAGTGACAGGCTTGTTTCTTCTAGGGGCGAAAGCCCCTCCCCCACCAAAATAAAGCTCTGCTGACTTCCTCACCCCTAAAACGCCACTTGCTTTAATCTTACTTTTCCTTATGGAAATAAGTTTTAAAAATTCAGAGTTTCGTTTCCTCAACGAGTTCGAGTTGGAGCCAAGATTTCACTTCCGTGAGCCTCTCACCATGGTAGCAAACGTGTACAGGATGGCTGCATCTCCTCTGCAGCAGAGGCTTACAGACAACCAACGGGGAGACAGTTTCTGCACCCAAAGAGCCTAAAATGCACGCCAAACAGGAAGCTACCATCAGCACAGAAATGCGCCTTCTCTACCGTTTACTATTAAAGCAAAGTCTTCCATGCACGCAGAATTGACATTGAGACTCTGAAATAGATGGCTGTAATCCTGAACTGAAGTTTAGAAGTTTAGAGGCCCTGGGAACACTGAGGAGAGCTATACTTACCGGAAGATTTACCAGAAAGAGGAAAAAGCACCTTTAGTCTAAACTCGACTGGTATATATTTTAAGAAGCCTCAGAAAGTCTTTCCCATGCGGAAAAATACCCCCAAAAGGAACATTTAAGACAGACTTAAATTTTATATTAAGCACTTGGTTATATATACGCAAGTCTTTTAAGAACCTCTATCACTTTTTTGTTCATTTATTTGTGATAAATTTTGGTGTTTTGTGGGACTTAAGAATTTCCTAGAACTAGAACCCCGATTTATAATTCTGATTATTGCACAGATAAGGATGTGGCTTAGCTAGGCTTGTCTTGCTTTCCGCATGTCGTTCTTGAGTTGGGTAGTGCCTGTAACAGCTAAGGTTGCTCACCCGGGCCCCCCACTTTTCTCTCTTGCTCTTCCTGTCATCAGCCTAGCTGTCCTGAAAGGACTTCAAATTCATATTCCAGATCTTCCATACTTCATTCTCTGACAGCTCCCCCTCTTTCCAGAAGTGGTTCTTTTTTTTGTCCTCCGAACATCCACAGCAGCTCACTGCACCGTCATCCCTTCCTCCACCCATACACACGCAAAACCTAACATTTTCTACCTGGTTTATAATTTTTTGGTAAATATCTCATACCCCCTACTAAATGATACTTCCTGTGGAGTCAGTGATATTTTCTTTTTTTTTTTTTAATATTTATTTATTTTGGCTGTGCTGGGTCTTAGTTGCGGCACAAGGGATCTTCATTGAGGCATGGGGGCTTCTTAGTTGTGGCGTGTGGACTTCTTAGTTGCGGCGTGTGGACTTCTTAGTTGTGCCATGCATGCAGGATCTAGTTCCCCGACCAGGGATCGAACCTGGGCCCCCTGCATTGGGAGCATGGAATCTTACCCACTGGACCACCAGGGAAGTCCCAGTGATATTTTCTTTATGTCTTTATATCTCATCCCTTCTTCCCTCATCCCAATACATATCTCAACGTAAAGCCATAACAGACACTGAATGGAGACAGTGGATGGAATTTCAGTCTCACTAAATGTATCCAGGAATGTCTGCATCCCTTCCAGATGCCATCATCCATAGCATAAATCCTTAAACCATTATTTCCTAAAATAGGTTCCATGAACAGTTATTTTAAAGAATGTTTAAAAAATAATCCTTAAAATGTCTATGGTTAAATACTTTGGGAAATTCTCAACAAAGTTAAACAGGATTCCTATTGTAAGACTTCTCAAATTGTAAGCATTGAGGAGTTATAGTTTCAGAAGTCTAAAGTGAGGCAGCAGGGCTGTGTTCCTTCTGTATGCTGGAGGGGAGAATCCCTTTCCTTGCCTTTTCTAGCTTTTAGAGACCTCCTGGCTTCCTTGGCTTGTGGCCCCTTCCTCCATCTTCAAAGCTGGCCACGTAGCATAGGGATGGAAAATTTTTCTCTTCTTCCCTTCTAGGTTCTTTGGCTAGTCTAACAATTAAATTGCCATAAGACAGATGAACAGGAGAAAAACAAATTTAATTTTGTATATATGAGAGTCCCATAAAAATATGAGACTCAAAGAAGTCACCAAAGTAGGAAGGTTTTATACCTCTTAGACAAAGAAACAGTAAATTTGTGAAGAATTGACAAAACAAACTGGTTTGGGCTTGGAATAGTAAGTTAGTGAAGAAGTAACAAGGCTTGTTTGTTGGCCCTGAATTCCCTATATCTAGTGATAAGGATGCCTTCCATCCTCTGGTGCAGGGAGGGTACCTTTCACATGGGAGATTTATTTCCCACTTTTAGGGGGGGACACGGGAGGTCAAAGCGTCCTTCTTGTACTGGCTGTTTCCCAAGTAACTTTAATTCTAAATGATCAGTGTGTCAAAATGGCATATTTTAGGGTGACATATTCTGCTTGCCTTCAGTAGTACGTTCCAATCTCTCTCCCTCTCTGACCTCTGCTTCTGTTATCACATCTCTTCCTGTGACTCCTGACACTCTTGCCTCCTTCTTATAAGAGTGCTTGTGATTGCATTGGGCGCACCTGGAAAATCCAGGATAATCTTCCCATTGCAACACCCTTAACTTAACCACCTCTGCAAAATTCCGTTTCATGGAAGGTAACATATTCACAGGTTCCGGGGATTAGAAAGTGACCATCTCTGGGAGCCGTTATTCTACCTACCCCGGGACATGTGTCTGCAGCACTGCAGCACTTAGGGGAATAAGCCTTTCATTCCCCAACAGAGAACTGGGTGGAATACCCACCACCACGTATAACTATTTCTAAGGGAAAGTGAATTCTGAGTTGTGGTACAAAACAAATTCACATCTGCGATACACAACCATGGATTAAACTGTGAACTCTTTGTATAGTAACCTCAGCAGTTATAACAATAAAGATGACTGATGGCCTTCCTGCACCCAAATCTGGTTACACTCTTCTCTCGCAGTCCCAGGTAGATAGCCCTTGTTTTCAGAGTACATCAGACAAATGTTATGATAGAACTGCCCACTAGCATCATTTTTCACTTCAGAGTTTTTCAAGACCTTTTAAACTGTATATAAATACAAACCTATTGTACATCATTTGTAATGAGTTTACTCTTTGTTCAGGAGGCTATACTCTGCTGGTAGTCTTAACTTTTAAACATGTCCTGCCCACTGCCCTGTAGACTTCAGCAACATCTATCCAATACTGTAGTCACTAAGTAGGGCATGATGCAAGTGTTAAAATAGAAACATGGTGTATGAGAAGGTTAAGAATGTTTGAAGACTTGTGGGAAGAGGTTGACCGTGAGGACAAGTGGAAAAATGCAACTAGAGATGAAAAGAAAGCTGGCCAAGGGATAGAGTTATGAACTGAAGTCTAACATGTGTCATGTTTTAAAAGACTTTGGGGAAAAAAATCCATAAACATTGTCCTGTGCAGAGGAAACCAAGTTATCAAAAGAAGATGTTTGATTGCAAATAAGTAGAATGAGAATACTTTTCCCTAGTCTCAAAAACATGAACTTTTTCTTGCAAACTACAGGCATGAAAGGTCTTTGAAATTCCACACAGAATTATAATCTCAGTCATTAAAAGGGAGCAGTGTAAGACTGATTAATGTCAGCCTCCCCTCACCCCACACAGACAGCACTGTCTCATAAGACAGTGAGTTCCTCCAGGGCAGGGACAATGTCTGATTAATCTTCGAGTCCCCAGCCCTCACACGTAATGTGGCATATTGTCATAACGTTTGCTGCTCACCAAGTAAAACGGTTGCAGAGTTAGTCCCTTCCTGCATATTGATTCATTTTGAGGAAATTATGTTTAAAAAAACTGACACAGAAGGGGTGTATGAGAAAAGAAAAAGAGTACGGTATGTTGAGATTTTCAAAGGACATGTCTAGAGATTTTCTTCACTCCCAAAGTGTTAATTTCACTACAGTTATACTAAAATTTTCCATCAGAAAACATATGCGCTATCAATAGAGAACAACAAAAGTATATTGAGATTCCAATGTGGATTCTAAGTTACAGAATCACTCTGCAACTAAACTGCATATTGTTACTTGTTGTATGCCACTGTTGTATACATAATCTCAAAAATCACGTGCAGATAATCAAATTGGCAAGTACTTAATCAAAGAATGCTCATAGGCTACTTTTAGAAGATGAGGAAGAAGAGTTTTCTTTTGTTTGTATTCCAATACTGGAGCATTCTCTATCCTGCCTCTGTTGAGATTATAAATTTGCCGAGGACAGAATACGATTTATGCCTCTTTTTTCTATCCCCAGTTTGTGTAGTTCGATTGTGTGGGCTTCATGGGCCCTCAGTAAGTAGCAGAGGACTTGGATTAAATGGGAAAATATACCAATAGGAGCACTGTAAAAGTCAGTGTGGGTAGGCAGAAAATGATTAGAAACACATTTTCATATACAGTGAACTATATTGATATATTTTCCCAACTCTTCACTAGTTTCACATTCGGTTGGGTAGATTGTAAAACACAGATCCACAGGCAGTAATTTGCAGTATACAGTGGCAATAGATCCTATAAAAGAAAACATGTATCTGATTCCAGGCCAATGGAACAGAGGACATTTATAAGTCAGCCCCAGGGAACTGAATTCAAAAGCAATATTGTGGGGACTTCCCTGGTGGCGCAGTGGTTAAGAATCAGCCTGCCAGTGCAGGGGACACGGGTTCGAGCCCTGGTCCGGGAAGATCCCACATGCCGCGGAGCAACTAAACCCCTGCACCACAACTACTGAGCCTGCACTGTAGTACCTGCAAGCCACAACTACTGAGCCCTCGTGCCACAACTACTGAAGCCCGCACGCCTGGAACCCGTGCTCCGCAACAGGAGAAGCCACTGCAGTGAGAAGCCTGTGCCCACCAATGAAGACCCAACACAGCCAAAAATAAATAAAAAATTTAAAAAAAAAAACAATATTGTGGCATTCACAGCAATATGACAGGGGTAACAAAGAAAAATGTAGTGAAGCTTCAAAAATCCAGTTATTCAGTGATGATGGAATTTAAGTTTACCACTAACAGGGTAATGAAACTAAGGAAGCAGCTAAGAGATACATAAAAGGAATCAAAATTTAATAAAGAACTGTTAATATTATGGCTTATATTTCAGAGATAAGCAAAATGAAAAGTAAAACCATGCGAAATAGGGATAGTTCTCTGAAAGTGGTTTGACCTCCTCCTATGGTTTGACCCTCTTGGATAGATCTGGACAAGTCTATATAGAGAGATGACATTTAAGTTGAAACTAATTGTCATATTAGTAAATTCAGTAACCATAAGAGAGGGATGGAACTAATAACTTTAGAGACTTGTGTTGTAATGTTGATAAAAAGTGTAAGAGGGGACTTCCCTGGTGGTCCATGCTCCCAATGCAGGGGGCCCAGGTTTGATCCCTGGTCAAGGAACTAGATCCCACGTGCATGCTGTAACTAAGAGTCCATGTGCTGCAACTAAAGGTCCCGCATGCTGCAACAAAGATCCTACATGCTGCAACTAAGACCCGGCACAGCCAAATAAAATAAATAAATAAACTTTAAAAAAATGGTGTAAGAGAAATATTCAGTTTCATCTTTCTACTTGAGATTTTTTGTGGGTGATATGGGTCATGAAAAGGGTATTTTGAGTTTAAGAAAATACTTCATACTGTGATGGAGAAGTAGGTAGAATATATAACTTGCTTAATGCAGCCACTGTGCCAGGATATGGGAGTTTCAAGGCATAGAAGGGAGCATAGTCAAAAGATGGCTCTAAATATGTAGGAAAAAGATGCACAAATGCTTCATGGCAAAGTGTTATAAGAAACAGCTGATAAAAACTATGCAAATTACAAAGATCCAAAGTTTAAAATTTATGGAAATGCAGAGAAATGAATGCCTCAAAAATGTGATTGGGGGCTTCCCTGGTGGCGCAGTGGTTGAGAGTCCGCCTGCTGATGCAGCGGACACAGGTTCGTGCCCCGGTCCGGGAAGATCCCACATGCCGCGGAGCGGCTGGGCCCGTGAGCCACGGCCGCTGAGCCTGCGCGTCCGGAGCCTGTGCTCCGCAACGGGAGAGGCCACAACAGTGAGAGGCCCGTGTACCACAAAAAAAAAAAAACATGTGATTGGTATTTGAAAAATTTAATAAAGGTAAAAAGATATATATGACATTATGATATTAAGACAATTTTGGAGATTACTTATACCAAGTAGAAAGATGGCCAGAGGAACCTGTGGGCATAAGCTAGAAAAGCTCATGGAATTTAATTTTTCTAAAGAAAGAGAACTTAAAATGGAAATGTGTTATATCTGGCAAAGCAGGAGGATAAACATTGACCTTGTATAAGTGTGTAAATGTTTCAAACATTATTTTTGCCTTAGTTTGTCAATCCAGGATAATTTTTTCTCCAATACCTCTGTGAGGATGAATATTTGCAAACAATTTTGAGTTACTTGGAAAATAATGCAGGAACAAAAGAAAACGATGATGATGATGATGTTTTTTAAACCTTTCCTCTTATCCTAAAAATATTAAGAGAAATTAGACTGTAATAACAGAATACAAATCTTGGGTATTAAAGAGCACTTTGAAACAGAAGAGGTGAGATATGAGAAGGCTGTAAATTTGGCAAGATATAGTTTTTTATGCATAGTTTGGAAATTATGTCGTTTTACCCAGCATAAACATTGGCTCTATTACTACTAAAAAGGAAAGCATCCCTGAACTAATCCTACCTTTCCTTTTCAGGTATGAGGAATACAGTACATTTCTCCTTGGGGGCAGGGGTCAGCAATTTGATGGAGACTGTAATTCAGTGAGTTTGCAGTTTTGTAGATTGTGAAATACAATAATAATTTCAGTGTTTTATTACAGGTATCACTTTGTCTCCTCCACCTCTTCCATTTTATTACATATTATATGCATCAACATGATGAAAGGTAATGTGTTTTCTTTCGCTGAAGTGGAAGATGTAGAACAGAATTGGTAATATAAGTGTGGGCCACTTTTTTTTTTTTCCACTTTCAGAAGCTTTGTGCTCATAGATTGTATGCTGTACTTTTTATTTCAGTAACATTTAACAAAATCATGGCCATGGAGGAAATTAAACTTATACAAAATGTCCATGCTGAGTCTCTGAGTGCTGATGTTTCAGGTATGGTACAACGTGGCTACTCTTGAGTTGCAAATTAAAGAGACAGAAGCCATCTTTTCCCTATTGTTTTTAGTGGATTAACCACAAATAACCCGTGCAATAATCTCAACTGTCTGGGACAGAGGGAAGCACCCAGATGTAAGGGAAGCAAAGCGCAGGCAGCTAAAAGAGTTGCCAATTCATCCTCTAAACTCTTAGGGGAGCTTCCTAGGCTTTCGCTCAGTGCCTAGTGATTTTCTCTTTACGTATAATTCTATCATGGTGGATGATCTAACTTCCCAACTCACAGGCAAAAGAAGCAATAAATTAGAAAGGAGAAGGAAGTATAATCAGACTCACCAACCAAATAAGAAGTGACATTTAAACATGTGAAAGGAGGAGGCAGAATACTTATTTTAGAGCAGGCACAAACATTTTTGAAGGCAGATGGGCCATTGATAGGGAGAGACCATCCTGTCTAGTTTCTCTTCCAGATATCATTTTATTGCATCTAAGCTTAGTAGTAATAGCCCTGAGACATCAAGAACAGTTTATATTCTATTCAATGTATAATCTTTCACAGAGAAATTTTTGTTCAAAATGTTTTAGTTTTTAAAAATTTTGATACTGATAGGGATAACATTTAGTTAACCTCTTCCTTCAATAATACCATATAAATAAGCATTATAATAGAGTGCATTGAATGAACCCTTAAAATACATCTATTTTTATTGCTAGTAATCAGAACATTTTGATTTTCAACTCCCCCTTCAATTTCTTTTTTTTTTTTTCCCCTCAAAATTCCTTCAAATGAATTACATGGAAACTGCCAACAATTGGATTTACCCTACTTTCCTTGGCAGAGATAAAAGGAACTAGTGTATACTAGCTCATTCTTGCTGGTTAATTTCCTGGGTGTTCTGTGTTTTTATTTCGTTTTATTTTA
Organism: Phocoena sinus; assembly: GCF_008692025.1. Lineage (NCBI taxonomy): Eukaryota > Metazoa > Chordata > Mammalia > Artiodactyla > Phocoenidae > Phocoena > Phocoena sinus. The sequence goes on from NC_045767.1 coordinate 76,788,820, forward strand.
TCCAGAGCAGTTTCTCTCCCTTTAAAAAAAATAGTAGGTTAAAAATAGATTACTTAGATGTTATACACTTTTCTCTTTGAGACAGAATAAATCTCAGTTAGGGTGAGAGCTTTGGAAGACATTCTGCATGATGCCTGCACTAAACTTCGCATTCTCCCTCTTTACCCCCAACATAAACCCATCCGGCCAATATGACTTTACAGTGTGTTTGTGAAAGGCTGTCCCGAGAGTAACTTTCTGTGACTTGTGCTGTGAAGCTTTTACTACATTTCTAGGGAGGTTGCAAGGTCTATTAGACTTCCCTATTTCCTTATTGTGTAGGGTAAATTTTTTTTAGGAAATGTATTTTATTTTTCTTGATCAGATGGCTGCCTTGACAACATTATTTATCTTACCTCATTAGAAATCACAACTTTGCTGTGTGATTCATCTACATAGTTCTACAACTATGTGTTGTTATCTGGGGTATAAAAGTGTCGGTTTCTTAAGTTTCTCTTACCTTACTGACAAATAAACCAGATTCCATTTTTGGATTAGAAAAAAATGTATGTATACTGCCATACATAGAATGACAGTACACCTGCCATCTATTTTAAGCTATCGTTTCTTTGAGATATAAGAAATTGTTCAGCCCATTGACCATGAACCTCGATAAGAAGATGGGAGAAGGCAATTTTTCCTGAGGGAATTTGTGATATCATAGGTCTTTGACTCTAGCCTTTAATTGGGAAAGAAACAAACCTATAATGACCTCATTCCTACACTCCTGTAATACAGTAAGATATTTCTATCTATCTATTCCTTGCACAGGGTAGGGGTAGTATTTAATACAGGAAAAGGAAAGGGAAAAAAAAGTATTTGCTGAGCTGCTTAGTACCTGTGGCAAAGAAGATACATGAAACCTACATAAACATGCTCTCATTCTGTACCTACAGGAGTTTTTTGTTTTTTTATTACCTCCTGTGTGCCGGGCACTGTACTCTACATTACTTCACAGGGATGACTTTTTCTTAGAGCCATGGCTATATTGTACACAGGATAGAAAAAGAAAATTAGTCCCTTTCCCATGCTGACTTAAAAAAAAGAAAAGGCAGAATAGAAGATTGGTGTCCTTAAAGTTGAAGGGGAAAATAAAACAGCATAGAGAAGATAAAGTACTTTCAAATGAGACCAAAGTGTTATCTTAGGGCACTAGTTTTTGTGCTGCTGATTGGTGATTCAAATTTAGTAAAACCTGAGCAGCCATAGATCGCTTAGCTTCAGTCAAAATCTTCCTGCCGTTTTCCTTCGTCGAGTGGACTTCCTTGTATTTTATCAGCTCCCAGGTTTTCGTTTGTGTTTTGGTGGGTTTCTTCTCAGCTCTTTCAAGAGCTGAGTGACCTTTTAGGGAGGTCAGCCCCCCCAGCATGAGGCATAGCAGGAAAGACAAATCCTAAAGGAAGTTATCTCCAGTCCTAGATGCTCCTCCTAAGTTACACTGTCTTGGGAAGATGATCTGGAAAATACAGCCACTAGAATGAGGTGTGGCCCACAAAAATACTGTCAGGGCGCCAAACTGAAAGTAGAAGTGCTGGAATTCTGTGGCAAATATTGTTTAAATCTTTTTCATGCTTTTTGGTGGTATGTTAATTTGGAAATGAGGGAGAGGCTTGGTTAGACAGAACCTAACGTTTCTTTATGCCCTTAGTTCGAAGTCTGACTGATACTGGCGTGATTTATGCCTCACTCCCTAAGAAAGCCTCAGGTTTCCTTCCAGAAAGAAATATTCTCCTCCCTGAACTTCCAAGAACGGATTTCATATCACTGAAAGTTAATTGAAGTTTCTGACTTTCAGACTCCCAGGTAGAGGACAGTGGCTCTTTCCATCGTCCAGACTGCCATAATGTGGAAATATTCTTTTGTTCCCATTCTTTTTTTCAATATTTATTTATTTATTGGGCTGTGCCTGGTCTTAGTTGCGGCATGTGGGATCTTTAGTTGCGGCATGAATGGGGGATCTCGTTCCTCGACCAGGGATCGAACCCAGGCCCCCTGCATTGGGAGCGTGGAGTCTTAACCACTGGACCACCAGGGAAGTCCCTCATTCTCGATTTGAGAATAAAAATGGATTTTATTTTTATTATTTCCTTTCAAGGAGTGGAAACATTAAAACATGCAAAAGTCTCTTTTTATCAAATTCATTGAGTAAAACAGTTTCACTTGTATCTTGATGACTACTCTGGCTTCTTGATTAGCATCCTAGATGCAATATTTGTTGCAAGTTCTCCTTTCTTTTTGGCTTAGCATTCATATAGGACGTTCTAAAAGCATAATCAGGCCCCAGGGTGCTCTCATCCATTATGTTATGCTAGTGATAAATGGAATTAATTTATTCTCTGCTGCTTTTTAATTAACCTAGAACTTATGTTTTTTTTCCCTGTGAAATAGTTCTACTCAATGAAATTTTCAGTAATCATCAGCTGGGACCCCAGAAGCTGAGCCAGAATAGAAAGAGAAGGAATGGCTATGTCTCTCCCAATATATTTTTTTGGGGGGGAGGGGGTGAAATAGAAAAGAATAGCTTTATTGCTTTGGCAGGCAGAGGAGGCCACAGCAGCCTAATGCCCTCAAAACTGTGTATCCCTCTCTCCCAATATTAACAGTGTTAATAGTAATAAGCATAATGGGAACGTGGATCACTCTTAGGCAGGCTCTATAAGTTGCCTTAGGATAAAAGTCACCCAGAAGTTTTGGATACGCTGACACTCCCTTCACTGATTCTCTAAGAAGCCACTCCACCTGCTCATCAGATATCATTGCCAAGAACAAGGGGTTGCAAAGAGGCTTGTCATGCTATAGCTTTATGCATCCTACTGTCTTCCAGAATTTTCAACATGAAATTAATGGGAACTTAACACAGGATACTCTAGTTTTTTTTTTTTTTAATACATTTTATTGTTTAGAGCAGTTTTAGGTTCACAGCAAAGTCAATCAGTGTAGTATTTTAACTTTAAAATTCTGCTTATACAAAAATAACTTCATTGAGATACTATACACATATCATAAATTTTACCTTTTTAAATTGTAGAATTCTGTTTTTCAGTATATTCATGGAGTTGTGCAACCGTCACCACTCTAAGTTCATAATTAAAATTTACTTTTAAATGATGAAATTAAAATATCATTTAGAGAATATAAAGAAAAAGAAAAAATACCCTTCTAACTCCCCATTCTAACTAAATTCTTGTCATTTTGGGGGCATTTTATTTTAGATTTTTTAGCACTGAGATATTTTTATGAAGAATGATGAGAGTGTTCTACGTCATTATTCAAAATTTTTCTTTTGAGAGTAGATGGCTTTGTCTCTTTAAGCTGCTCCCAGTGTGATGAAGTGTGCTGTGATTCTTACTGCTGTGTGTACACATGAAATTATTCAAGTGAAGAAATAACTTCATGGCTGTGTATGCTGTGGTGTGATGCTATTTCTCTTGGTATTTGAGCATCCAATGCACTGTTAAAGCTTTAGACTTTTGGTCACTAGTAGTGAACAGATGTCTTTTATTCCATTGTGCTACAGTATGAAAACATTAAAAGCTTAACTTATTTAATAAAGCTGGAATGTCCTTAGATGATGATGTCCCCTTAAACTAAGGGCAGATTCAGTGCTAGGCATTGTGAAGGAGTGATTTCAATGAGCGTCGGACAATAAGTATATAAGAGTGAACAATAGAAGAAAGACGGTCAGTAGAAACATAGACAGTGGATCTGAACACATTTATAGAAGTTACACAAATGGCAAAAATATATATGAAAACATACTCTGGGGATGTGAATGAAAACATTTTTTTTTCTGGAATCAGAGTAAAAACAATTGAAAAAAATGGGTTATGTTAAATGCAGTAAAGGACATGGGAAATGAGACACATACTATGAGAGTGTAATGGTTCAGTCTTTTAAGAGGCTAATTTGATAGCATTTATTTAGAATGAGTATCATCTTTAATTGAAGAATAGCACTCTTAAGAATTTTGCAGAAGTAATATCATTATATATAAAAACATGTACAGAGATGTCCATTGAAGCCATACTTGCAATGACAAGAAATTTGAAACAGTCTTTGCTCAGCAATAGGAAAATTGGTTAAATAATGGTTCAGACAGGCAATAAAATGGAAAAGGTATAATATATGTATTTCCCAGCGCAGATGTACATGTGAAAAAGTGGAACTAGGACTTCTCTGGTGGCACAGTGGTTAAGAATCCACCTGCCAATGCAGGGGACACGGGTTCGAGCCCTGGTCCGGGAAGATCTCACATGCCGTGGAGCAACTAAGCCCATGTGCCACAACTACTGAGCCCACCTGCCACAACTACTGAGCCCCTGTGCCACAACTACTGAAGCCCACGCACCTAGAGCCCGTGTTCCGTAACAAAAGAAACCACCGCAGTGAGAAGCCTGTGCACTGCAACGAAGAGTAGCCCCCACTTGCCACAACTAGGGAAAGTCCATGCGCAGCAATGAAGACCCAATGCAGCCAAAAATAAATAAAATTTTTTTAAAAGTGGAACTATTATAACTCCCGTTTTATTTTTTAAAAAATAAAAAAATTTTTAATTTTTTTTTAAATTTTAAAATTAAATAAAATAAATGCATTTGTAGGTAAGTCTGTTTATGTGTAGGAAAACGGGTTGAGGGTTATTTTACTTTTTGTTTTATATGATTTTTCAATTGACTGGATTATGAGTGATTTTTACTTTTTATTCCCCCTCTGTTTTTCAAACCCAAAATTTGGAAAATTAAGTGGCATTCTTAAGTCTCTCACAGATGAAAGAATGCAACAATTCGAGCCAGGCTGTTGAAGTATTGACAGGTGGAACTCCTTAAGAAACCAGCTTTAATGACTAGCTAGCATTGATTTCTAATTAGTATATCAGCAGTTTTTGGAAAAAGATATTTCTAAAGTAGATGGAAATAGTGTCTACTCAGGCTAAATCTTTTGAAATAATTTTAATTTTTTTCTAATCATAAAAGTAAAATATCATTATAAAACATTTTGAAAAAAATGAGAATATAAAGAAGATAATAAAAATTACCTGTAATTCTATCACGTAGAGATAATAGTAGGCTAAGTCTTAAAACCTCATCTATGCCATCAATTTGAAACTTCAAAACGATTTTATTTTCACAATGAGTGTATGCATCACCCTAACCACCTTGTCTAATTGCTGAATTAGAGGTGGGATCCATACAATCTTAATGAAGTTCCCTGAATGTTTCCTGTAGAAAATTAGCTTTGGTAATATTGCATGTTGTAATCAGAATTAAAAGAGTAGGATAGAAATGCTGAAAGGTAAAAAAAGAAGGGAGCTCCAGTGACAGACAAGTGTGACAGGAAATTCCTACATTTTCACGTTATTAAAGAAGGGAGTAGAAGTGGCTGTGATCAAACTAGGCAGTAAAGAAATTTCCCTTTGTTTCTCCCCTCCTGCTGTTAGTGCTGGCAGCCAACCAACAATCATTGAGGAGCTGGCGAGAGTGCAAAGAACCATCAGTGACCTGAGTACTTGTGTTACTTGGTACCCGGAGAGTAATTCTCTGAGGGACTTGACCCTCACGATATACTTGTAGGAGGAGAGATTGGATTACAGAGTTAACCATCCTAAGCTTCTCACCCCGGTAGTATTCCTTAAGTCTCCCCTTTGCCATGCCAGACCCCGATTCCTCCCTCATGATCAACCAATACATCACAGGCAGTTCTGGTCAGCACCTTTTTGAGATCCCTTCCTCCCTTCACCCCCAAGTCCAAAACTGCATAGTGAGCTGTGCTCCCACAGGCTCTGAGTAGTTTCTAACTAGTTTCAGAGCATTGGGTAGTTTCTGACTCCTCAGGACTTTACTATGCCATCCTCACCTTAACAATGGCACATAATTTGTGGGGTCCAGGGCAAAACAAAAATGTGGGCCCCTTGTTCAAAAATTAAGAATTTTGAGACAGTGTAGGCAAAGCATTAGAACAGGTGGGGGGGGGGGGTGGGGGGCTTTTGGAACTGCAGTTTGCCTGCCCACGAAGCTGGCTCTGCTCACCTTAGCCTCACCTCCTGACCAGAGGTCTCCTGTTACTGACAGAAGGCACATAGATAGTACCCTCATTCCTCCTCCTTTCCTTTTTTGAGTTCTTCTAGTACTTAACATCGTATGGGGCTACCGGCCTTCTGATCCTTGGAACAAAACTGTTCTTTGATAAGAACAGGTATTGTAGTGGGGGAACACATTCTTTTTCCTACTGCCCTCCTTGGTTCTCCACCCGGGGCCCTGTAGATTGTACTGACAAGGACAGATTAACAAGGGGAAAACAAACACACGTTTATTAACATGTGCAAAACACTTACACGTGGGAGTACCCAGAGTTGAGTAGTTCCAAGGGATGGTTAGAACTTGGGCTTATATAGCACCTTAGCAAAATAACAATACATTTTTAGAGAAGTGACAAGAGAAAGTTAAAGGACTTTGAGTGTCTAGGGACAGCAAATTGTTAGAAAGCAAGTATATGGGAAACTAATGGATAAGGAATAAGAGCCAGTCAGTAAGGTTTGTCATGCCGACTCCTCTGGTGCCACCTCTGGGCTGACACAGGTCTAAAGTTGTCTCTGGTGGTTAACTTTTGTCCTTTCTGGTAGAGAGACGGGGGACACCTTTGTAAATTTATGTCCTGCTTTTAGGCAAATAGGGGGACACAGAGATCTTTTCTTGTGTCTGCTTTTTCTCAGTTGCCTTCAGCTCAAAATAATCCTTATGGTAGAGTGGCATATATTGGGGGGGGCATTTTCTGCTATCCTACAGTGTCCTTTCTGGGCACACGTAGCCCATCTGACACCTTGTACACATTCAAAAAAGACTGCACTTCCTTCCTGCAGGCACAGCCCTGTGCTGGGGCTCAGCACTCGCTGAGTGGCAGGCAAGCTGGATTTCATTCCCCTCCAGCATGCCTGACTGGGCATCCTCATGCAGGGGATAGCCTGCATAATCCTACACCGTCGCCTTGCCCAGGGAACAACCTGGCTGATCCCTTGTCACAGAATGGCAAGGTCAGCAGGCTAGAATGTCCTTTCTCCTTAATTGTTCCCACATGACCATCCCAATCCCTTGACTTGAGGCTTCTTGGATTTGCACTCTAGGCTAAACTTCTTTGCCCTTTTTATTGTTTGGTTTTGCTCACTTATTTCCAGAATTCCTTTTTTATGATTACAAATCATGTGTTATTGGGATCCATCTACTTAGCTTTGCTGCATGAGTTTCTTTAGTAGCAGGTACAGATCCATTAGGCTCTTCTCCCATCGTTCTGTTTTAAGTTGGTGGGGTTTTCAGTCTCACTCCTAAGATGGAATATGTTTAAACAAAAGAAATGAATGAAATATAAAAAGAAACACGAATTATTATACTCTTTACAGTGTTTTGTGATTCCTGGATAGCTTTGCTTTAGAGTAAGCCAGGGAAACGTGAGGACCGAGGTAAGAGAGGAGGAAAACAAGTGAAGTCAGGTTCTCGAGAGGGTTTTTTCAGACTGGGTTTTGACACGTTAAAAATTAAAAGGACGTCAGATTCCCTTCTTTCCACACCCACCAAAAGTAAATAATACATACACGCAGAAAGAGTTGTGGGAGATGGAATCTGTTCATATTGGCCATTTAAAACGCTGCATACATTCCTCCCATGAAATCACAGTAAAGCAGCAGAAGGGCCATGCTGAGTTGCTATCGGACCATGCAGCCTGGTATTCAGATTACAGTCAAGCCCAGGAATGGGCTGAGGGGGCACAGGGGAAAATCATCCAAAACAGACTAAGCCCCCATGAACTCTGCTAAACTCTTTTATTACCTGTTTAAATGTTTGTGTGTGTGAGTGCATATGTGTGTGTGAGTGTGGGAACATGTGTCTGTGTGTGTTGGGGAGAGGGCTGGAAACTAAAAAAGTCCAGTACTTACTACAGAAAAAAAACCCTTTCTTTTATTTACCTGCTTGGATCCTCACATTTGTTTCTGATTGGTTTGCCATTTCTGATGGCAGAAATTCAGGGTCTATGGTTTTGAAACAGATTTCGGTACTCCTGTGGCTTAGTATTGTAACTGTGAATTTAGAGTTATTCTATATGAACAGATTTATAAACAAAGATACATAATATGTGTGCATGTGTTCTTGCTCCCCTTTCCTATAGATAGATCTGGAATTTATAGGAATATTAGATTCCTGCCATTAAAAGTATTTAAGGCAGATGAGAAGAATATTTTCTTTGATTTTTATTTGAAAGCAGAATTTCCTTTTACTCTTCCATACTGCTTTGTTTCTGATAAAAGAATTGGATCTCTAGGTTAGTGTGAATTAATATGTGTTTATTTTACTAGTTAGGATATAAGCTTGACCATGAAGAGCAGGACCCCAAATAACAGGAATACAATGGAAATGTATTTCTCTCTCTTGTAACACCTCAGGGATAGGCGGTTCAGGACAGTATGGTGGCCCTACTCTGGGACCTAAGTTCCTTCTCCCTCGTTACTCGGCCATCACTAGTGTGTGTTCATCACCAATGTGGTCCAAGGTGGCTTGCTACCATGTCCATGTTCTCAGGACCAAGATGGAGGAAGGGGAAGAAAAACAGCATATGCCTTCCCTTTAAGCACACATCCTGGAAGTTACCTATATCTCATTAGCCAGACCTTAGCCATAAATTTCATAGTGGACAGCCAGGCACCTCGCTGAAAACCATGGAGTTTAATGTCGTTGAAGAAAGGGAGAGTGGACACTGGGGGACTGACAGCTGTCAGTCTCTGTCATACTCATCTCTGAGATCATTCTGCTCCTCACATTTTGAACTCAGAGAACTATATGTTATATAACATAATTAGCTTATTAAGAAGTTAGGTGCAAGGATCATACACTATGATCAAGTGGGGTTTATCCCAGGAATGCAAGGATTCTTCAATATACGCAAATCAATCAACGTGATACACCATATTAAAAAACTGAAGGAGAAAAACCATATGATCATCTCAATAGATGCAGAGAAAGCTTTCGACAAAATTCAACAACGATTTATGTTAAAAACCCTCCACAAAGTAGGCATAGAGGGAACTTTCCTCAACCTAATAAAGGCCATATATGACAAACCCACAGCCAACATCGTCCTCAATGGTGAAAAAATGAAAGCATTTCCACTAAGATCAGGAACAAGACAAGGTTGCCCACTCTCACCACTATTATTCAACATAGTTTTGGAAGTTTTAGCCACAGCAATTAGAGAAGAAAAAGAAATAAGAGGAATCCAAATCGGAAAAGAAGTAAAACTGTCACTGTTTGCAGATGACATGATACTATACATAGATCATCCTAAAGATACTACCAGAAAACTACTAGAGCTAATCAATGAATTTGATAAAGTAGCAGGATACAAAATTAATGCACAGAAATCTCTTGCATTCCTATACACTAATGATGAAAAATCTGAAAGTGAAATCAAGAAAACACTCCCATTTACCATTGCAACAAAAAGAATAAAATATCTAGGAATAAACCCACCTAAGGAAACAAAAGACCTGTATGCAGAAAATTGTAAGACACGGATGAAAGAAATTAAAGATGATACAAATAGATGGAGAGATATACCATGTTCTTGGATTGGAAGAATCAACATTGTGAAAATGACTCTACTACCCAAAGCAATCTACGGATTCAATGCAATCCCTATCAAACTACCACTGGTATTTTTCACAGTACTAGAACAAAAATTTCACAATTTGTATAGAAACACAAAAGACCCCGAATAGCCAAAGCAATCTTGAGAAAGAAAAACAGAGCTGGAGGAATAAGGCTCCCTGACTTCAGACTATACTACAAAGCTACAGTAATCAAGGCAGTATGATACTGGCACAAAAACAAAAATATAGATCAATGGAACAGGATAGAAAGCCCAGAGATAAACCCACGCACATATGGTCACCTTGTCTTTGATAAAGGAGGCAAGAATATACAGTGGAGAAAAGACAGCCTCTTCAATAAGTGGTGCTGGGAAAACTGGACAGCTACATGTAAAAGAATGAAATTAGAACACTCCCTAACTCCATACACAAAAATAAACTCAAAATGGATTAAAGACCTAAATGTAAGGCCAGACACCATCAAACTCTTAGAGGAAAACATAGGTAGAACACTCTATGACATAAATAACAGAAAGATCCTTTTTGACCCACACCTCCTAGAGAAATGGAAATAAAAACAAAAATAAACAAATGGGACCTAATGAAACTTAAAAGCTTTTTCACAGCAAAGGAAACCGTAAACAAGACAAAAAGAGAACCCTCAGAATGGGAAAAAAATATTTGCAAATGAAGCAACTGACAAAGGATTAATCTCCAAGACATACAAGCAGCTCAATATCAAAAAAACAAACAACCCCATCCAAAAATGGGCAGAAGACCTAAATAGATATTTCTCCAAGGAAGATATACAGATTGCCAACAAACACATGAAAGAATGCTCAACATCATTAATCATTAGAGAAATGCAAATCAAAACTACAATGACCTATCATCTCACACCAGTCAGAATGGCCATCATCAAAAAATCTACAAACAATAAATGCTGGAGAGGGTGTGGAGAAAAGGGAACCCTCTTGCACTGTTGGTGGGAATGTAAATTGTTACAGCCACTATGGAGAACAGTATGGAGGTTCCTTAAAAAGCTAAAAATAGAATTACCATACAACCCAGCAATCCCACTACTGGGCATATACCCTGCAAAAACCATAATTCAAAAAGAGTCATGTACCAAAATGTTCATTGCAGCTCTATTTACAATAGCCACGACGTGGAAACAACCTAAGTGTCCATCAACAAATGAATGGATAAAGAAGATGTGGCACATATATACAATGGAATATTACTCAGCTGTAAAAAGGAACGAAACTGAGTTATTTGTAGTGGGGTGGTTGGACCTAGAGACTGTCATACAGTGTGAAGTAAGTCAGAAAGAGAAAAACAAATACCGTATGCTAACACATATATATGGAATCTAAAAAAAGAAAAAAAAGAAAAAAAATTCTCTGAAGAACCTAGGGGCAAGAGAGGAATGAAGATGCAGACCTACTAGAGAATGGGCTTGAGGATACAGGGAGCGGGAATGGTAAACTGGGACAAAGTGAGACAGTGGCATGGACATATATACACTACCAAACGTAAAATAGATAGCTAATGGGAAGCAGCTGCATGGTACAGGGCGATCAGCTCGGTGCTTTGTGACTACCTAGAGGGGTGGGATAGGGAGGGTGGGAGGGAGGGAGATGCAAGAGGGAAGAGATATGGGGACATATGTAGTATAACTGATCCACTTTGTTATAAAGCAGAAACTAACACACCATTGTAAAGCAATTATACTCCAGTAAAGATGTTTAAAAAGACAACAAGGGCTTCCCTGGTGGCGCAGTGGTTGAGAGTCTGCCTGCCGAGGCAGGGGACACGGGTTTGTGCCCCGGTCTGGGAAGATCCCACATGCCGCGGAGCGGCTAGGCCCGTGAGCCATGGCCGCTGAGCCTGCGCGTCCGGAGCCTGTGCTCCGCAATGGGAGAGGCCACAACAGTGAGAGGCCCACGTACTGCAAAAAAAAAAAAACAACAACAACAAAAAAAGAAGTTAGGTGCAAAATCTGACATGAATTGCAAATGGCTTCCGTATCATCAGTCAATTTTGATTATATGCCAGTGGCTGCCTGTGGCTTGTTAAGAAGGATTGTAGTTCTGTATTTGCACTGAACAGAAAAATAATTACATGATCAATAAGTGATACCTGCCTGGGCCCAGGATAGGAAAATAACATCGTATATTTGTTATCATCATCTTAATTCAGAGAACAACTCTTATAAAGTCGTAGATTTTGTTGTCAGTAGCACTGTTAAGAGATGTTTTCTTTTTTTCCCAATGATTCTTTCCATTGCCACCAAGCAAGTATTTAAATTGGAGGATGCAATTGGGATTTTATATATAAGGGAAATACCACTGACTAGTGGAAAGGCAGGTTCAATTGAAGGACCAAGTGAAATAAATTTTTAGAACACACAAGAAAACCTGAAGGCACTAAGAAAGCCACCATTATGTGATCATATTCAGAAAAGAAAAGGTGAGAAACAGATTGGTAAGAATCAGTTAATTTTCTCCTAGCTCTGAAATTGTTTATATGACTGAGTTTGTAGTTTCAATTTCTGTGTGTGTGCTGCCTTGTTTTGCTTTATCTTTTTATGTGTCTTTTCTCTTCAGCTAGCTATGTATGAGGTCTTGAGAAAAAGTCTACACACAACCTCTTACACAGAGAGAAAGAGTGCAATAGATATTTGTTGATTGCTGGATTGAAACCATGCATGATGTTCTAGGTTGCAATTTTTTGTGTGTATTCAAGGAGTTTGCTCCCTGCATAAGCGTTACTACCTCTATTTGTCTTCCGGACGCTGAGGTTGAAGGTGACTAAGTGAATTATACCATTCTTCCAGTGGTTCTGAATGCATTATTGATTAGTAGCAGAAAAGACTACTAGCATAAATGGCAGTTGAGGATTTTCTTCCTCTCTTTTACCTTGTGTCGTTTTGGCAGGAGAAGTGAAGGACAATTTTCACGCCTCTCCAAGCTTCATGATAAATAATTGCTGGATAAATTAGTGTCCTTGTCTAGATGACAGCAAAACAAGGGGTCAGATCTGGCTGCCCTGATTTTGCTTTCCCTGTGCAGCCCACTGGCGGCAGTGTCCTTCCTTTTGGTTCTGGTCCCAGTTCCTCCCTTGCTGTCTGTAACTGTGGGTGAGTCATGGCAACCTTGCTGCCCTCCTTTTTCCAATTGTAAAAGAGAGATGAGTTACCACCAGATGTCTTAAAGTGCCTCCGACTTCTGGAATGGAAGACCCTCTGGAAGCAGGAAGCATTGTTGTCGCGGTAAATGGGCTCTTTGCATGATAACTAACTCATCTTCCCCTCTCCCCTCAACCAGATTGCCTGCTGAGGTAAGGAATGTGGAGTGGGTTTTTTGTTTTTCTCTTCAGCTTTCAGTTCCTTTTGTGTATGTCTGGCCTTGTAAATGTGGTGAATAAATGCTATAATTATAACTCCTTTTGACAGCTCTGTAATTTAATTGTAATTCACTCTGAGCATCTTTTTAAGACAATGATGTGTACTGAAGATGCAGCTGTTCCAATCTCATCTGCTAAACTGACAGGAATTGTTGGAATCATTGTCCTAGCAACTGTGGGAACTTTCAGTCTATTCGAGGCCAAATACAGGAATATACTCTGTGTGGGGGAGTTCTGTGTGTGTGACCTCTTTCTGTACCCTGGTTTGGCAAAAGTAGCAGTGTGATATTTACAGAGAAGCATCATTTAAAATTGGCCTTTGCATAAATATGTAAATTACATATTCTAAAGTGGAGAAACTCTTGGATTTATTTTCTGCAGTAAGCTAAGCTATATACCTCTGTTAACATTCAGAGGTATTCCCTCTGGCAACCTGAAGTTGATTCCTGCCAGCACTGGCAGGTGTTCATTGGAAACCCACTGATCCTCACACGTTGTTATTATTTCTTAGAGGTGGCATAACAAAGTACCACAGACTGGGTGGCTTAAATAACAGAAATTGATTGTTTTGTTCTTTGTGTTCTGGAGGCTAGAAGTCCAAAATCAAGGTGTTGGCAGGTTTGATTCCTTCTGAGTGCTGTGGGAGAGAATGTTTATTCCTCTCTCGCAGCTTCTGGTAGCTTCAGGTGTTCCTTGGCTTGTACATGGTGTTCTCTCTGTGTCTTCACATCGTCTTCCCTCGTCTATGTGTGTCTCTGTACAAATCTCCCCTTTTTATAAGGACATCAGTCATGGATTAGGACCCACCCTAAAGACCTCATTTTAACTTGATTGCTTCTGTAAAGATCCTGTCTCCAAATAAGGTCACATTCTGAGGCACTGGGGATTAGGACTCTTAACAAATCTTTTCTGGAGGGGACTCCATTCAACTCATGACAGATGTCTACTTGAATATGCAGAAATTTTCTTCTTATAATAGCTACAAATAATTTGTGCCCTAAAAGACTTTTGGATGATTGCAGGAAGACTCTCACAAGAATTATTTATTTTATAGTGGTATGGTTCATTTTATTTATTTTGGGCTGTAACATGGAGCATTTAAATCTACCACCATCTTTCTGATATTTGGCCAAGTAGTTGCAGTGGAGCCTGGGCTGCCTTTTGACCTTCACTGGCCTGAATACAACTTACTGAATACAAGATGTTGTGAAAGAATTGATAATAGCAGGTCACCTCAGAACCTTCTAACTGGTAGGTGGACTGAAGATGAGTTCTTCTAGTTGAAGCTGAATAACATGAATCTTCCCCCAACACCAGTTCTTCTCTTCCCCACCACTTCTACGCCCTGTTATAAGAGGAGTTTGAATACAATTCAGGAAGATGTTTCTAGTATCAGGAAATTCCTCCATTTGAAGATTCTGGTGGGCTCAATCACAGTTTGTTATGAAACAGAAATTTGAATATAATATCTAAGATTAAGGAAATAAAATGGAAGGAATGAAGATAGCTTGATGTGATAGAAATAACAGTGAACCGGATATTAGGGGAACAGACTCTGGTCAAGATTCTGCAATTAACTAACGTGACCTTGGACAAGTAAATTCACCTTTCTGTTTACTGACTGTATGGTGTGGGCATTAGATCATTAGGTGACCTTCCAACTTAAAGTCCTGTGATTCCAGAGTCACTGCTACACAAGAAGAGACAGTAATGATTTAGGTCAGTGCCCAAATGTTGTGCTTGGGGAAGTCTTAAAAGGTGTTGGGTCAGAGACTCAACATAATCTGTGAAAACATGAATGATTATCCGGTGCACTGAGGCTTACACTGCAAGGAGGTAAAATGAGGAAACGAATTGGGGAAATTCAGTTGTAAGAAATATGAGAAAGGAGACCGAAAGATTTATTTGAGTGAAAGAAAGAAAAGGAGGAGTAGAAACTCTCAGAAACCCACCCATGGCTATGGTAGGCAGGCACCTACCTGCTCCCCCCTCTCCTTCAGTACCTTGATCAGTAGCCACACCTGTATCTTTATTACCGCTCAGGTGTATTTCTGAAGCCAAATATTTACTTTCCCCATAATCTCAAATATCCTGAACATGCAAGAAAAAAGTAATCAGATCACAGGCTTCCTTTTCTTCCTAGGAGATCAGCACAGGAGTCTAATTAGGACTTGTGATTTCTAGTCTCCGCTCTTGTGACCAACTTTTGGCTCTTCATAAACAAGCTCTTTGAACTTCACTCCTCTCCCTGAGAAATGAGATGGTAGGGTTTTAGTTGGTTTATGCCAAAGGGAAACTTGCCCTTATTTGAAGGAGTTGGATAGCCTGCTGGCGCCTTTTGGAGGAAGGGCACAAGCCTCACTGCAGTTCTTGGTGTGCTGTGTGAATAATACAGGATGTTGATTTCAGGACCATCTGCAATGAGGACAAGCCAATAAATTCACTTTAATGGCCTAGTAATTTTTTTGCAAGCCTGTCTTTTGATTTTTTTTTTTTTTTGAATTTTGTTCTTTGAGCTTAGAACTCTTGGAGAAGGAGTTTGGTTGGCTGTAAGGCATGATCATTCATTTATTAAATATCGACTAGAAGAAATAATAGTCACGGAATGCAGCGACACATACTATATTAGAGGGTTGAATAAAGGACTCTGGGAGTCTAGTGGAAGGGGGGAGATGAGTGCAAGGGGAACACGGTCCCTGAGAGTCCTGCTTGGAGGAAGTGAGGGCAGGCTTCCTAGATGTAGCATTTTAGTTAGGTCTCAAAGGAGGGGTAGAGAGTAAACACTCACTAGATAGAGAAGTGAAAGGAAGTTCCAGGCAGATGGATAACCATGGCAAAGAAGAAAGTGCTTGATGTATTCAGAATGCAGCCAGTAATCCAGCGTTCTTGAGTTTGAGGGTTTGTAGTAAGAAGAGACGGGGCAAACCCCTGGAAAGGGAGTAGATTAAGGCTAGATTATGAAAGATGTCAACGTTGTGCCATGCTAGGGAGCTAAACTTGATCCTGTGGGGTAAGAGAGACACTGCAAGTTTTTAAACATGATCAGATCTGCAGTTTAGGAACACCATTCTGACAGCCACATGGAGTATGGATTGAAAGGTCCAAAACCACGGTCAGGAAAATGAATTTGGAAACGATTGCAATAGCACATTGAGAAAAGCAAGACGTATTTCCTTGGTTCAGGTGCGTATTTCCTCTTGCCTGCTGTTAACCTCTTCAGGAGCTTCTACTCAGGAGCGTTTATTATGGTCGTTACAAGGTTAAGAGCTGCTGCGCTTTTTTTTTTTGAAGTTCATTGGGTTTTTTTTTTTTTTTTTTTTTTTGCGGTACACGGGCCGCTCACTGTTGTGGCCTCTCCTGTTGCGGAGCACAGGCTCTGGACACACAGGCTAGCGGCCATGGCTCACGGGCCCAGCTGCATGTGGGATCTTCCCGGACCAGGGCATGAACCCGTGTCCCCTGCATCGGCAGGCAGACTCTCAACCACTGCACCACCAGGGAAGCCCCACTGGGTTTTTAAATCTTTCTTTAATTTAATTTTTAAACAGGTAATGAATTTACATATATAAAAAATACCAAAGTTTAAAAGGTATAAAGTGAACTCTTCTTCCCACCCCATTTCTCATGTCAATTTCCCCCTCTCCATGGTACCACTGTTTTTAGTTTTATGTGAACCTCACCAGAGATTTTTTCATGTATATGTAAGAAGAGACTAATCTATATTGTTTCACCCCTTATAACAAATATGTATGTCAGGCACACAGTGCTTGCTGTTTTCACTGGAGTTCTGCACTGTGAGTGTCCTGTAGAGTCTCCCAAAGTCTGGATTTTGCTGATTGCATCCCTGCAGTGGAGTTTATATGTTCCTCTCTCCTGTGTGTTTTTTGTAAATTGGTAGCTGGATCAAAGCACTGTCAGATTTAGATTAGATTTTTTCCCAAGACTGTTTCATAGGTGGTATGCTCTTCCAGCTAGGGGCAGACAATACCAGGTTGTCTCTTTTTCTGTGGCTTCTAGTACTTTTATGTCTTCATTTTAATATTTGCCCCACTTGGAGTTTTTCTTGGTGTATGGTGTGAGTATGCTTACAAATTTATCTTTTTCCAGTTGGCTATCCAGTAATTCCAACATTTATGGAATGATCAATCTTTCCCCACTGATGCTTTTTTATCTGAATGTTTTTATTCATTTTATTTTTATTTATTTTTGATAAGCATCTTTTTTTTCTTATTAGTTATCTATTTTATACATATTAGTGTATATATGTCAATCCCAATCGCCCAATTCATCCTACCACCACCAACACTCCCCACCACTTTCCCCCCTTGGTGTCCATACGTTTGTTCTCTACATCTGTGTCTCAATTTCTGCCCTGCAAACTGGTTCATCTGTACCATTTTTCTGGGTTGCACATATATGCGTTAATATACGATATTTGTTTTTCTCTTTCTGACTTACTTCACTCTGTATGACAGTCTCTAGATCCATCCATGTCTCTACAAATGACCTAATTTCACTCCTTTTTATGGCTGAGTAATATTCCATGGTATATATGTACCACCTCTTCTTTATCCATTCGTCTGTCAATGGACGTTTAGGTTGCTTCCATGACATGGCTATTGTAAACAGTGCTGCAATGAACATTGGGGTGCATGTGTCTTTTTGAATTATGGTTTTCTCAGGGCATATGCCCAGTAGTGGGATTGCTAGGTCATATGGTAATTCTATTTTTAGTTTTTTAAGGAACCTCCATACTGTTCTCCATAGTGGCTGTATCAATTTACATTCCCACCAACAGTGCAAGAGGGTTCCCTTTTCTCCACACCCTCTCCAGCATTTGTTGTTTGTAGATTTTCTGATGATGCCCATTCGAACTGGTGTGAGGTGATACCTCATTGTAGTTTAGAGTTGCATTTCTCTAATAATTAGTGATGTTGAGCAGCTTTTCATGTGTTTCTTCCGCATCTGTATGTCTTCTTTGGAGAAATCTCTACTTAGGTCTTCGGCGCATTTTTCGGTGGGGTTGTTTGTTTCTTTAATATTGAGCTGCCTGAGCTGTTTATATATTTTGGAGATTAATCCTTTGTCGGTTGATTTCTTTGCAAATATTTTCTCCCACTCTGAGGGTTGTCTTTTCGTCTTGTTTATGGTTTCTTTGCTGTGCAAAAGCTTTGAAGTTTCATTAGGTCCCATTTGTTTATTTTTGTTTTTATTTCCATTACTCTAGGAGGTGGATCAAAAAAGATCTTGCTGTGATTTATGTCAAAGGGTGTTCTTCCTGTGTTTTCCTCTAAGAGTTTTATAGTGTCCGATCTTACATTTAGGTCTCTAATCCATTTTGAGTTTATTTTTGTGTATGGTGTTAGGGAGTGTTCTAATTTCATTCTTTTACATGTAGCTATCCAGTTTTCCCAGCACCACTTACTGAAGAGACTGTCTTTTCTCCAATTTATAGCTTTGCCTCCTTTGTCATAGATTAGTTGACCATAGGTGTGTGGGTTTATCTCTGTGCTTTCTATCTTGTTCCATTGATCCATATTTCTGTTTTTGTACCAGTACCATATTCTCTTGTTTACTGTAGCTTTGTAGTATAGTCTGAAGTCAGGGAGTCTGATTCCTCCAGTTCCACTTTTTTCCCTCCAGACTGCTTTGGCTATTTGGGGTCTTTTGTGTCTCCCTACAAATTTTAAGATTTTTTGTTCCAGTTCTGTAAAAAATGCCACTGGTAATTTGATAGGGATTGCATTGAATCTGTAGATTGCTTTGGGTAGTATAGTCATTTTCACAGTGTTGGTTCTTCCAATCCAAGAACATGGTATATCTCTCCATCTGTTGGTATCATCTTTAATTTCTTTCATCAGTGTCTTATAGTTTTCTGCATACAGGTCTTTTGTCTCCCTAGGTAGGTTTATTCCTAGGTATTTTATTCTTTTTGTTGCAATGGCAAATAGGAGTGTTTCCTTAATTTCTCTTTCAGATTTTTCATCATTAGTATTCAGGAATGCAGGAGATTTCTGGGCATTAATTTTGTATCCTGCTACTTTACCAAATTCATTGATTAGCTCACCAGTTTTCTGGTGGCATTTTTAGGATTCTCTATGTATAGCATCATGTCATCTGCAAACAGTGACAGTTTTACTTCTTTTCCAATTTGTATTCCTCTTATTTCTTTTTGTTCTCTGATTGCCGTGGCTAGGACTTCCAAAACTATGTTGAATAAGAGTGGTGAGATTGGACATCCCTGTCTTGTTCCTGATCTTAGAGGAAATGCTTTCAGTTTTTCACCATTGAGAATGATGTTTGCTTTGGTTTGACGTATATGGCCTTTATTATGTTGAGGTAGGTTCCCTCTGTGCCCACTTTCTGGAGAGATTTTATCATAAATAAGTGTTGAATTTTGTCAGAAGCTTTTTCTGCATCTATTGTGACGATCATATGGTTTTTATTCTTCAATTTGTTAATATGGTTTATCACTTTGATTGATTTGCATATATTGAAGAATCCTTGCATTCCTGGGATACATCCCACTTGATTATGGTGTATGATCCTTTTAATGTGTTGTTGGATTCTGTTTGCTAGTATTTTGTTGAGGATTTTTGCATCTATATTCATCAGTGATATTGGTCTTTAAGTTTCTTTTTTTGTAGTATCTTTGTCTGGTTTTGGTATCAGGGTGATGGTGGCCTCATAGAATGAGTTTGGGAGTGTTCCTTCCTCTGCAACTTTTTGGAAGAGTTTGAGAAGGCTGGGTGTTAGCTCTTCTCTAAATGTTTGATAGAATTCACCTGTGAGGTCATCTGGTCCTGGACTTTTGTTTGTTGGAAGATTTTTAACCACAGTTTCCATTTCATTACTTGTGATTGGTCTGTTCATATTCTCTATTTCTTCCTGGTTCAGTCTTGGAAGATTATACCTTTCTAAGAATTTGTCCATTTCTTCCAGGTTGTCCATTTTACTGGCATAGAGTTGCTTGTAGTAGTCTCTTAGGATGCTTTGTATTTCTGTGGTGTCTGTTGTAACTTCTCCTTTTTCATTTCTAATTTTATTGATTTGAGTCCCCTCCCTCTTTTTCTTGATGAGTCTGGCTAATGGTTTATCAATTTTGTTTATCTTCTTAAAGAACCAGCTTTTAGTTTTATTGATCTTTGCTGTGTTTTCTTTGTTTCTGTTTCATTTATATCTGCTCTGATCTTTATGATTTCTTTCCTTCTGCTAACTTTGGGTTTTGTGTGTTCTTCTTTCTCTAGTTTTTTTAGGTGTAACGTTAGATTGTTTATTTGAGATTTTTCTTGTTTCTTGAGGTAGGCTTGTATAGCTATAAACTTCCCTCTGAGAACTGCTTTTGCTGCATCCCATAGGTTTTGGATCATCGTGTTTTCATTGTCATTTGTCTCTAGGTATTTTTTGATTTCCTCTTTGATTTCTTCAGTGATCTCTTGATTATTTAGTAACATATTGTTTAGCCTCATATGTTTGTGTTTTTTACGTTTTTTTCCCTGTAATTGATTTCTGATCTCATAGCGTTGCGGTCAGAAAAGATGCTTGATATGATTTCAATTTTCTTAAGTTTACTGAGGCTTGATTTGTGACCCAAGATGTGATCTAGCCTGTAGAATGTTCCATGTGCACTTGAGAAGAAAGTGTAATCTGCTGTTTTTGGTTGGAATGTCCTATAAATATCAATTAAATCTATCTGGTCTATTGTGTCATTTAAAGCTTGTGTTTCGTTATTAATTTTCTGCCTGAATGTTCTGTCCAGTGGTGTAAGTGAGGTGTTAAAGTCCCCCACTATTATTGTGTTACTGTCAATTTCCTCTTTTATAGCTGTTAGCAGTTGCCTTATTTATTGCGGTGCACCTATGTTGGGTGCATATATATTTATAATTGTTATATCTTCTTCTTGGATTGATCCCTTGATCATTATGTAGTGTCCTTCCTTGTCTCTTGTAACATTCTTTATTTTAAAGTCTACTCTATCTGATATGAGTATGGCTACTCCAGCTTTCTTTTGATTTCCATTTGCAAGAAATATCTTTTTCCATCCTCTCACTTTAGGTCTGTATGTGTCCCTAGGTCTGAAGTGGGTCTCTTGTAGACAGCATATATATGGATCTTGTTTTTGTATCCATTCAGCAAGCCTGTGTCTCTTGGTTGGAGCATTTAATCCATTCACATTTAAGGTAATTATTGATACGTATGTTCCTATGACCGTGTTCTTAATTGTTTTGGGTTTGTTTTTGTAGGTCCTTTTCTTCTCTTGTGTTTCCCTCTTAGAGAAGTTCCTTTAGCATTTGTTGTAGAGCTGGTTTAGTGGTGCTGAATTCTCTTAGCTTTTGCTTGTCTGTAAAGCTTTTGATTTCTCCATCGTATCTGAATGAGATCCTTGCTGGGTAGAGTAATCTTGGTTGTAGGTTCTTCCCTTTCATCACTTGAAGTATATCATGCCACTCCCTTCTGGCTTGTAGTGTTTCTGCTGAGAAATCAGCTGTTAACGTTATGGGAGTTCCCTTGTGTGTTATTTGTCGTTTTTCCATTGCTGCTTTCAATAATTTTTCTTTGTCTTTAATGTTTGCCAATTTGATTAGTATGTGTCTTGGCGTGTTTCTCCTTGGGTTTATTCTGTATGGGACTCTGCACTTCCTGGACTTGGGTGGCTGTTTCCTTTCCCATGTTAGCGAAGTTTTCGACTATAATCTCTTGAAATATTTTCTCGGGTCCTTTCTCTCTTGCTTCTCCTTCTGGGACCCCTATAATGCGAATGTTGTTGCATTTAATGTTATCCCAGAGGTCTCTTAGGCTGTCTTCATTTCTTTTCATTCTTTTTTCTTTTTTCTGTTCCACAGCAGTGAATTCCACCATTCTGTCTTCCAGGTCACTTATCTGTTCTTCTGCCTCAGTTATTCAGCTATTGATTCCTTCTAGTGTATTTTTCATTTCAGTTATTGTATTATTCATCTCTGTTTGTTTGTTCTTTAATTCTTCTAGGTCTTTGTTAAACATTTCTTGCATCTTCTCGATCTTTGCCTCCATTCTTTTTCCGAAGTCCTTGATCATTTTCACTATCATTGTTCTGAATTCTTTTTCTGGAAGTTTGCCTATCTTCATTTAGTTGTTTTTCTGGGCTTTTATCTTGTTCCTTCATCTGGTATTTAGCCCTCTGCGTTTTCATCTTATCTATCTTTCTGTGAATGTGGTTTTTGTTCCACAGGCAGCAGGATTGTAGTTCTTCTTGCTTCTGCTGTCTGCCCTCTGGTGGATGAGGCTATCTAAGAGGCTTGTGTAAGTTTCCTGATGGGAGGCACTGGTGGTGGGTAGAGCTGGCTGTTGCTCTGGTGGGCAAAGCTCAGTAAAACTTTAATCTGCTTGACTGCTGATGGGTGGGGATGGGTTCCCTGCCTGTTGGTTGTTTGGCCTGAGGTAACCCAACACTGGAGCCTACCCAGGCTGTTTGGTGGGGCTAATGGTGGACTCTGGGAGGGCTTACGCCAAGGAGTACTTCCCAGAACTTCTGCTGCCAGTGTCCTTGTCCTCACGGTGAGACAGAGCCACCCCCCGCCTCTGCAGGATACCCTCCAACACTAGCAGGTAGGTCTGGTTCAGTCTCCCCTGGAGTCACTGCTCCTTCCCCTGTGTCCCGATATGCACACTACTTTGTGTGTGCCCTCCAAGAGTGGAGTCTTTGTTTCCCCCAGTCCTGTCAAAGTCCTGTAATCAAATTCCACTAGCCTTTAAAGTCTGTTTCTCTAGGAGTTCCTCCTCCTGTTGCCGGACCCCCAGGTTGGGAAGCCTGATGTGGGGCTCAGAACTTTCACTCCAGTGGGTCGACTTCTGTGGTATAAGTGTTCTCCAGTTTGTGGGTCACCCACTCAGCAGTTACGGGATTTGATTTTATTGTGATTGCGCCCCTGCTACCATCTCATTGTGGCTTCTCCTTTGTCTTTGGATGTGGGGTGTCTTTGGTTAGTTCCAGTGTCTTTCTGTCAGTGATTGTTCAGCAGTTAGTTGTGATTCTGGTGTTCTTGCAAGAGGGAGTGAGCTCATGTCCTTCTCTGCCATCTTGAACCAATCTTTCCCCACTGATTTAAGATGACACTTCTATCATATATTAAATTCCCAAATGTATTTGGGTTTATTTTCTGGGTTTCTATTCTGTTCCATTTATCTATCTTTGTATTCATGCAATAGTTTCATACAGTCTTAGTTATTGAGGGTATATAAAACATCTTGATATCTGGTAGAGCTAGTTTCCCTTTGTTACTCTTCTTTTTCAGAGCTTTGCTCATTATTCTTTTTTATAGGAATTGCCTTTGACTTCTTTTAGGTTAAGTTAAGGAAAATGATGTCTTCATGATGTCAGGTTTTGCTGCCCACAAGCATGGTATGCCTTTCCATTTGATCACTTGTCTGTCCCTTAGAAGTGTCCTGAAGTTTCCTTCATACAATCCCTTCAAATTCTTATTAAGTTTATTCCTAGGTATTTTGTTGTTTTGGCTGTTGTTATAATTAAGGACTTTTCATCCGTTATATCTTCTCTTTGTTGTTTATGAAGCCATTGATCCGTACGCCATCAGACTTAGAAATTGTCTTCTATTTTAGTACTTTTTCAGTTGACTTTCTTTGGTTTTTCATCATATCGTCTGTAAATAGTATAGTTTAACTTACTCTATTCCAGTCTTTTATTCATCTAATTCCTTTTTATTGTGTTGGCTAACTCTTTCACTTACTTCATCCTGGTTCACACCTGTTTTTTCCTCAGCTGCTAGTACTATTTTACTGCATAGTTGCTTTGGCTTAAATCCAACTTTTCCAGCACTACCTGGCAGCAGGTGACACAACTGCCTCCTTTGCCCTGGAGCTGGGTGCCAGGTGTGATCAACTGGTATCAGATCTAGGGAGAGTTGGGTGTTCTCTCAACACTGTAATTTTTGAATAGAGATCTTGATTGAATCTTACCCTTCTATGTATGACTCTTTTTTTTTTAATTAATTAATTTATTTATTATTTTTGGCTGTGTTGGGTCTTTGTTGCTGCACGTGGGCTTTCTCTAGTTGTGGTGAGCGGGGGCTACTCTTTGTTGCAGTACGCGGGCTTCTCATTGCAATGGCTTCTCTTGTTGTGTAACACGGGCTCTAGGCACACGTGCTTCAATAGTTGTAGCATGCAGGCTCAGTAGTTGTGGCTTGTGGGTTCTAGAGCGCAGGCTCAGTAGTTGTGGCGCATGGACTTAGATACTCTGCGGCATGTGGGACCTTCCCAGACCAGGGCTCGAACCCATGTGCCCTGCATTGGCAGGCAGATTCTTAACCACTGCGCCACCAGGGAAGCCCATCTATGTATTACACCTTTTTACATTTTACTGGAGTATAGTTGATTTACAATGTTGTGTCAGTCTCAGGTGGACGTGTGTATTACTCTTTTTGATCCTCTTTTCTTTCACCTCCATTTCCCTCTGCCTCACTGGAACCTTTTCTTCTTACCTCTCTTTTGTTTTTATTTTTCTCTTCTCTCTCTTCCATTTTTCTCTTTTCCTGGTTCCCCCTTATTCCTTGTATTATATTTGATTTTGAGTCTTGGGGTTGTTAAATTCTTTTTATAAAGAAATAATCTTATAGCTGGACTAACCATGCTTTATTAGGTAGAAATATTTAGGACTCTCCTTTAGCTCATCGTTATGAAACTGAGGCAGGAATGACAGGTTAGAGCAGCAGGAACCTCATTTTGGAGTCTCCCTAATGTCTCTTGGACCTTTAGGAGGTAATTCAAGGTCAGAACATCAGTTGTAAAACAACTCTTTGAGATATTCCAGTGTAATACAGAGAAATCTCCATTTTAAGATAGAATTTATTCTTGGAAACCACATCTTAAAGCTCTTGTTGTGAGGCAAAATCCTGACCATGAAAAGCAAGTGTTCTGAGTGTTCATGAACTTTCTTCTTATCCATTTAGACATTGTTCACTGCCATCAGAAAATATAATAACTGTGTGTGTGGGGCCCTAAAAGAGGATATTTGACTTTATCAGATAGCATTGAAAGAGCAAAATAGCAAAAGGTGAAATGGGGCCTTCTTATCCACATACAATCTTATATGAGAACATTGGGCTTTCTACCAAGGATGGAATCTTATGTTTCATAAAGGCAGAAATTATGTCTTAATTATCTTTGAATTTAAAACCGTGAGGAGCCATATTGTAAATATTTGATGATTTGGTGAACTTGACTGATGGCTATGGTTTGAATGTTTATGTGCCCCCAGAATTCATTTGTTGAAATCCTAATGCCCAGTGTGATGGTATTAGGAGGTGTGGGGCCTTTGGGAAGTGGTCAGTCATGAAGGCAGAGCCTTCATGAATGGGATTAGAGCCTTCATGGAAGATACTCCAGAGAGCTCCCTGGCCCCTTTGCCACGTGACGATATAAAAGTCTGCAGCCCCGAAGAGGGCCCTCACCTGAGTCTGCTGGCACCCTCATCTCAGACTTCCAGCCTCTAGAACTGTGAGAATCAAATTTCTGTTGTTTATAAGCCCCCAACCCAGTCTGTGTTACTTTGTTATAGCAGCCCAAAAGGACTAAGACACAGACCATCCCATTAGATAGGCAGTTTTTTTTTTTTTTTTTTTGTGGTACGCGGGCCTCTCACTGTTGTGGCCTCTCCCGTTGCGGAGCACAGGCTCCGGACCCGCAGGCTCAGCGGCCATGGCTTACAGGCCCAGCCGCTCCGCAGCATGTGGGATTTTCCCGGACCAGGGCACGAACCTGTGTCCCCTGCATCGGCAGGCAGACTCTCAACCACTGCGCCACCAGGGAAGCCCGGCAGTTTTTTTTTTTAATCTAGGAATTTCGGCATGAGATTGGTGGTTGATTTAGATCACCTTCCAATCCTGGCATCCAGGGCAGGATGGCTTCTGAGAATAAGGGAAGGAGAAAAGCAGATACAAGAACGTATAAAATCAATTTTCTCAGCTCTTTGTGTTAGCTCAATTACCTGCCCTTCCTTGGTGGTCCCAGAGGCCTACAATGTAACAAATTTCATTATGATGAGTCTGAGTCAGCAAAAAGAGGTTAAATTATGTTTTCTATAGGCTGTTGCTAAGACTTTAAAATTCCATTAAAAGTAGTAAACATAATATGAGGGTATACTTCTGTTAACTCAAAAAATATGCTACTTCCTTATGGTCAGATAAAGCAAGTTGTTGCTCTGACTCCTTCTACTGACTATTGCGTAAACAACTCATTCTTTGTCTACCCTAATGTTTCATATGAACATGAGCATTAGGGAATAATCATAGTTAGACACAGTGCACACGTGCTAGAAAACTTCAGATCCAAGACCCAAGAGTGGGAAGAATAACCTCAGCTTCACAAATAGGTAAAGTAAGACAGAGTGGTCGAGTGATGGGGTCATAAACCAGAGCAATGGATCATAAGGAAGGAAACTTTCTGGCCTTTCTGAGTCTACTGACAGCTTCTGGGTCTCCCTTGTCAAAAATTGCTATGTGATCTCCTTATAAAAAGCAGAACCAGATTTTACAGCAGAGGTCGGCAAGCTTCTGTACAGGGCCAGATGGCAAATATTTTAAGCTCTGCTGCACCTCCTCAGCTCAATCCTCATAGTGTAAAAGTAGCCATAGACGGTGCTTAAACAGGTGCGTCTATGTTCCAATAAAATTGTATTTACAAAAACAAGTGTGGACTGGACCTTGTTCTAGAGAATGGATTTTTTTTTTTATTGAAGTATGGTTGATTTACAGTGTTGTTCCAATCTCTGCTGTACAGCAGAGTGACTCAATTATACACATATAGACATTCTTTTTTTATATTCTTTTCCATTATGGTTTATCACAGGATGTTGAATATAGTTCCCTGTGCTGTACATTAGGATTTTGTTGTTTACCCATTCTAAATGTAATCGTTTGCATCTACCAACCCCAAACTCCCAGGCCATCCCTCTCCCTCTCCCCCTCCTCCTTGGTAACCACAAGTCTGTTTAGAGAATTACATGGATTCTTGGAGTGAGTGCTACTTCCCATGACCAGCAGCAGGTGCGTTATATATCACACAAACTGTCCGACAGAAGGTAACTATTTTATGGCACACAGCCCACCAGTGTTCTACCTTGTCACCTTCTCTCTTTCCCTTTTTCTGTCTTCCTCTCCTTCTGTGTCTCTTAGGAGCTACTTAAACTCCACCCATAGTTCAGTCCTGGCCCAGTATTGAAGCTAATTTTCTTTCTTAAGCAGAAAATGTATAAGGAGCATCAAGTCAGCCTTGCTACTTGTTCTGCTTTCACTGTGTACTTAGTTTCAGGGCTTGGATCTCTACCTTGGAGGCTTCCTGGTACCTCAGTTCCTCTAAGACTGAAATTCTAACTTATCCTCCTAACCCCAGTCATTGCAGTGACTATGTCCTTACACAACACTAGGCACTTCGTTGAAACAAAACCAAAAGAATCGACTTTTGTTATTGAGTGTCTACCCTGTGCTAGACACTGGTACATGTCCATGAATCAAAGCATGTGATACCTCCCTTTACTGCCAAAGGATTTGGTCTTTAGCAGAAACAAGACTTCGACATGTTAAACAATTTAATATAAAATAATTTAACTAATATGGTGTAACAAATAATTTAATAACTGTGGTTTACTACTAATTATATTGAATATAATGAAATGCTAAAATATGCATTTCAGACGTGAATTGCTTTTGGTGGAAGATTATCTCTACCAGACACTTGTGCTGATCCTTGAAAGCCATGTAGAGTTTGGTGAAACGAAGAAGGGAGGACATTCCAGGGAGGGTATTGTTACGAGCAAGCAGCTAGAGTGTATTGGAGGGGAATGGGAGAGAAGGTTAGCCAGGGCAAGGCACCGGGTGGGGAGGAACTGGAAAGCCACGCTGAGGCTGAGGAGTTTATCAAGAGGACAATAGGGAACATTTGATGGTGTTTAATGTAGTTTAGTGGAAAGTTAGTTTTTATTAAAGAATGATGGACTAAAAACCAGAAGTTCAAGGTTCCTATTTCAATGCTGCCACTTACTAACTCGGAGACCTTGAAGTCATTACTTGCAGTCCTTGAGCCTAAGTTTCCTTATCTGTCAAATGGCAAGTACACAGAGATGTCGTGAGGGTGAAATGAAAAAATAGATGGGAGAAGTGTTTTGAACGTCGTAACATTCTCTACAAATGCCAGACACTGCAATGATATTACGACAGTGGTGATCCAGGAAGAGTGCACGTGTAGGTATGAGCGACGGGATTTGTAATGAACCAGACATAGGAGACAAGCTTGTTTCAGTAGCACGTGAATCACTGAAGAGAACCTGTACTGTGCTGTGTATGGATTACCAATGGAGAAGTAACACAAACACAATTTTTTTTTTTTTTTTTTTTTTTTGCGGTACGTGGGCCTCTCACTGCCGTGGCCTCTCCCGCTGCGGAGCACAGGCTCCGGACGCGCAGGCTCAGCAGCCACGGCTCACGGGCCCAGCCACCCCGCAGCATGTGGGATCTTCCCGGACCGGGGCACAAACCCGCGTCCCCTGCATCGGCAGGTGGACTCTTAACCACTGCGCCACCAGGGAAGCCCACAAACACAATTTTAAGAATCCACGGTAAGACTTCATTGAACATATACCCTGATACTTCTTTGCCGATACAAATGCCACCTGATGATCATCATTATAAGCTTCAAGTCTAAAAGTACTATATGCTATCTTCTAAATAAAGGGAAGCTTGCCCTTTCATAAACTCGGTTAGGGGAAGGCACATACCAGAATTCGGGAGCCCATTTTCATCCCCCTTGCTTCCATTGATGTCTCTGCTCTGCACTTTCTCTCTAGTTGTGTTATTCCGTCTCTCCAGTACTCAGTTCCTTTATTGACGGAAAAACAACTAACAGGATAGATCTTGGAGCAAGTATAGTAATATTTTTATAGCAATACAAATATCTTTTGAGAATAAAGAAAGACATGCCTTCGTGTTTGCCCGTGCACTGTGGGGCTGACTGCTTATTATTTCTTTGTGTTTTTTATCTTTAAAGCTTGAAAATAGTCCACTTCCCTTCCCATCTGTTCACCACATTAATGGCTCTGGGATGGAAGGAATTTCTTCAATATAGGTCTTCTTCCTGCTGTTGATTTTAAGTCCATTTCATAACCCCAGCTGCTTTATTGTTTAAATTGTTAATCTTCCTCTTATTATGAGCACGTTAGGTATGGAGACTGAAAGGATCCTTAGTTCCTTTATAAAAAGTATGCGTAGGCTTTTTCTGTATATAATTCACCTTGGGTGGTGATCTGGCCTTTTCTAGTTGAATAGCAGGTATATATCAATTGTTTGATTAAAAAAGATGTTCTAAGCACTGCTGCCTGTCTGTGCTGGCCTGGATCGGAGACACGGAGGTGTAAGGCATTGCTCCTGCAATTTGGAGAGTGTAGAGTCCGCTTGAAATGCAATGGTGTGTTGGAAAAGATTAGACTCCAAGTCAGAAGATCTGCAGCTACCTTGCTTTATGGCCTTGTTTCAGCTTTTTCTAGAAAATGAATGGATTGAATTGGATCAATGGTTTCAAACAGTCTCTCTCAAAGATTCTTGACGCCTAAGACTGTAAGGAACGGCACCAAAAATGGAGGAGAGCTTAAACAAGTTTTATTTGGGAACGCTCCCGGGCGAGGTTCACTGGTCCGAGAGAAAGGGGCCAGAGAAGTCGCGCCTGGGTGCGGGCGCGAACAAAATTTATAGGGGTGGACGCAGGGGAGGCGCTTGCTATATGAAGCAGCCCGCTTTTTTGGTAATCTTTCGGGTGTTGTGGCAATGTCAGGTGTCCGTTGCATCAGCCTCAGTGCCGTTGGTTCCGCCCCTCGGGGAGCGGGAAGACCGGGGCCGAGTGGAAAGTCCCGGGTCTGTTTCCTGAGCAGGTGGAAAGTCCCGGGCTGATGCCACTCGTGGGTCTGGCTGCATCAACCACCCTGGCGGGGGTTCCGTCTGACTCCCTGGGCCCTTCCTCGGACCTGCTGGCCTTACAAAGACCATCTACCTTAGAGTGCCAAATAAGCAGGGTGGGCTCTGGCTCCCAAGACTTCTTCCAAGTGCTCCAAGTCTCTCACTTTTATACGTTAGGTTTCCATGTAAATTTTCAAATGAAGTCTTGCAGAGATAAAAGTATTTGAAAGCATCTCTTCCAATTCTGATTTTTTGTGAGCCTATGACTTTGCAACAAAATATAAGAACATATGTAAGCACATGCTAAGCGTGTGACATAGAATTCTCCATCAGTCATTCAACTTTCACTAGTCTCCTTGCAGATTGGAGAATATCATAGCTTCTGAGCACCATACTATCTTCAGTTAGGTATTCTATGGATTCGGATCAAAACGTATGTGAAATTTTATATGGTTGGTAGTCCTAGAAATACAGAAGAGTAGGAAAATATTGCTAATAGATCATCTACTTAATAAAGACAGTCATTCTTACATTGCTGATTTATTTTCCTTCCAGGTCGTTTTCCTGTATACCATGATATTTTGACATAGTTTTGAGTGTATATGCACACACAGTTTTATATCCTGGCTTTTTATTTAATCTTCGAGCAGAGATGTTTTCCTAAGGGCTGCAAGGCAAAAGCCAGTATATAACAAACACGTAGCACAATGCCTGGCCAACAGGAGGTGCTCAGAAAATAGTAACTAATCAAGTTATTTGTTAAGTTAATCCCAAGCAAATGTAAAAGTTATATTTCTGCCTGTTCTGTGACAGTAAAAGCTCCTGTTGCCTGTTTTCTAAAGCTGAATATATGCACACTGTAGGATCTAGCAGCTCCACTCGTAGTGAATATCCAATAGAAATGCATACTTATATTCACCAAAAGACAAGTTTTGGAATGTTGTAGGAGCAATACTAATAATAACCCTAAACTATTGGGTTGGCCAAAAAGTTCGTTTAGTTAGTGAATACGTTGTTCAATAAAGTTCTTCATGAAAATGAAAAATGTGTCTTTTATTCTTACTTAAAACTGAATGAACTTTTTGGCCAACCCAGTAGAAATTACCCAGCAGCCTATCAACATACGTTGAGGTAGATCTGTGGATTCACACAAGGGATACAAAACAGCAATGATAATGCACAATCCACAACTAGACACAAAAGAGTGCGTGCCACATGACTCCATTTAAAAGTTCCTGGAAGAACCAATCTGTGCTGTTCGAAGCCAGTTTAGGGAGCATGGGGAGGGCTTCTGGGTGCTGGCACTGTTTGATTTCTTGATTTAGGGGCTGGTTACATGGTTGTAACAGTTTGCAAAAGCTAATCAAGCTGTACTCTTAAGACATATGAGCTTTCCAGATGTATGTTATATATAAAATTTTGAAAGACCTCCTGTAGTTTTCTAAATTATAGGTCATCCAATACAATAGTAAATCACTGTTAAGTACTTTAAGGATTTAATCATATTTCACTTAAAAAGGTAGAATGGAATCTCTTATGCATCTATTGATTAAGGTACCCCTTGGATGTACTCTGATGTCACTATAGTTCCCTGTTATAGCACTTATCACACTATATTATAATTGTCTATTTTTCTCTTCTCCACAGCAGATTTTAAGTTTTGAGGGGTCAGGAACATTGTCTAGCTTGATCACTATTATATCCTCAGCAGCTGATGGGACTCAAGCACTTGTTCAGAGGATAGAATGAATAGTCCCCACGAGGAGGATCTGTGAATAGGAGAACCATCCTGGGCTCTTGGTAGTCATTGTACTGTTTTATTTATGATGTTCCGCAAAGTTGATGCCCTTATCCTGATTTTTTTTTTTTTTTTTTTTTCTGTACGCGGGCCTCTCACTGTTGTGGCCTCTCCTGTTGCGGAGCACAGGCTCCAGACGCGCAGGCTCAGCAGCCATGGCTCACGGGCCCAGCCGCTCCGCGGCATGTGGGATCTTCCCTGACCGGGTCACGAACCCGTGTCTCCTGCATCGGCAGGCGGACTCTCAACCACTGCGCCACCAGGGAAGCCCCCTTATCCTGATTTTGCATACGCTTCATATGGGAGAAAACTGATGATAAAGGATTGTGCTCTAAATCACTTAAAAATAGTGCTGCAAGAACCACAGTTGGAATCATATCAGACCAACACTCGATCCTGTCCTTTGATAATCTTTTATGTTTTGAGTCAGATCATCCACTAATTACATATAACGGGATTCCATAATTTGCCTTTATACTGGTAATGTATAATTAGTATGGTCCCTAGTCAGTTAATTTAAAATCTGAATAAAAATATATAGGAAAAAGGAAAAAAGACAAATATATTCTATATACAGCATGGGAAAAACACTTAGTGAATAATAATAATATAAATAATATAAATAATAAATAAATAAATAAATAATATAAAATAATAATATTGCATGCTGGGATTATAAGACCGACAGCGGCATCTCATAAGCGACCCTGTCACGCAACATATATAACCACATTGTATGGTAAGATGATAAAGTGCCAAATTATTCAATACAAATAAAAATATGTAATATAGTGCTAATTGTGTGCTATACAAATTTGGTGCAAAAAGAGGTAGAAGAAGGAGTGAAAATGGCTAATAAGCAAATAAACAATAAACAATTAAAACTCATTAATAGATAAGTAATTGTATATCAAAAGGAGAGTGAACATTTTCATCTACAAATCAGCAGCTTGTTTGTATGGGTAAATTATGGTATGGAATAGATAAATACAAACCCGCTTAACCATTGGCATCATTCTGGAATAAAATTTGCCATTGTATAAAAAGTATTAAAACATGGCTATTCTTTGACCCAGCAATTTAGTTTTTCAGACTTTACATTCAAGCAGCTATACAATTGGTCACCCAATGATTAATTCACTAAAAAACATTTATTGAATATATACTATGCATCATAAAGGAATACTAACGGTGAATAATGCTATTTATGGCAGTTATGATAAATTTATAAACATGGAGAAAAATGAAAACAATCCATCTCCAACAGCAGAGATATATGTAACCCTCCCCCTTCCTGCCCCTTTCCTCCATTCCCATTCCTGTTCACCCACCACCCACCAGGCAACCACTAATCTGCTTTCTGTCACATTATATTAGTTTACAGTTTTTAGAATTTTATACAATGGAATCATACAGTATGTTTGTTCTCCTTTTTGTCTAGCTTATTAACTCAGGATAATTATTTTGAGCAACTCAGATCCATCTATGTTATAGCATGTATAAATGGTTCATTCCTTTTCATTGCCAAGTAGTATTCCATTGTATGGATATGTCACAGTTTGTTTATCCATCCGTCTGTTGATAGACATTTAGGTTGTTTCCCATTTGGGGCTGCTATGAATGAACATTCCAGTATAAGTCTTTCTTTTCTCTTGGGTGTTTTCATTTCTCTTGGGGAAATTCCCAGGAGTGAAATGACTGATCGTTTGGTAGATGTATGCTTAACTTTTTAAGAAACTGCCAGAGTGTTTTCCAGAGTTGTATTCCCACTAGCAGTATATGAGTTACAGTTCCCCCACATCCTTGCCAACAATTGGTATGTTCAGTCCTTTTAATTTTAGCTAATGTAATAGTGGTATCTCACTGTAGCTTAAAATATGCATTTCTGTAGTAACTAATTTTGTTGAACTTTTCGTGTGCTCAGTTGCCATTTTATATCTATTTTGGTGAAATGTCTGTTCAAATGTTTCCCCATTTTTTCATTGGGTAACTGGTTTTCTTGTTATTTAGTTGCAAGAATTTTTTATATAGTTGGGACTCAAGTTCTTTATCAGATATATGATGTGTACATATTTGCTCCCAGTCTATGGCTTATCATTTTATTCTCTTAACTGTGTCTTTTGAAGAACAGTTTTTAGTTTTGATGAAGTCCAGTTTATCAGTTTGTTATAGATCATGCTTTTGATGTCAAGTCTAAGACATCTTTGCTTAATCCAAGGTCTCAAAAGTTTTCTCCTCTGTTTTCCTGTAGAAGTTTTATAGTTTTAGGTTGTATAGTTGGGTCTATATTACATTTTTGGTTCATTTTTGTATATGGTGTGAGAGTGAGTCAAAGTTCCTTTTTCATATATGAATATCCAAGTTTCTAGCATCATTTGTGGAAAAGACTAACATTTCTTCACTAAATTGCCTTTATACCTTTGTCAAAAATCAGTTGACAATGTATATGAGGGTTGGACTCTGTTCCATTTATTTTTTTGTTTACCTTTTATTTCTTTGTTTTTGCCAGTACCACACTATCTTGCTAACTGCATCTTTATGACTTGAAATCAGGCAGTGTTATTTCTCCCATTTTATTCATCTTCTAGATCCTTTGCCATTCCATATGAATTTTAGAATCAGTCAGTTTCAACAGAAAAACCCCGAAGAGAATTTGATTGGGATCATGTTGAATTTGTGGGTCAATCTGGGGAGGAATTGACAATAATACTGAGTCTTCCAATTCGTGGCTGTGGTACATCTCACCAATTATGTAGGTCATCTTTAATTTCTCTTATCAGTGTTTTATATTTTTTCCATGTACAGGTCTTTTGTCAGATTTCACATCTTTTGTCAGATTTATTCTAAGTAGGTTATATTTTACAAATGGTATTGTTTTCATAATTTTAATTTCTAATTGTTTATTGTTGTCACATAGAAATACAGTCAATTTTTTATATATTGATCTTGTATGCTGCAATCTTGCTGCTCATTTACTAGTTCCGGTAACTTATTTGTAGATTCCATAATTTTTATGTTTTATTGAGATATAATTCACATACTATGAAGTTCACTCTTTTAAACTATACAATTCAGTGTTTCTTAGCACATTCAAAATGTCATGCAGTGATCACCACTATCAATTTTAGAACATCTTCATCTCCCAAAGAACAAACCGATACCCTTTAGCAGTCACTCCCCATTTCCTCCCCTCCCGATAGCCCCTGGCAATCACTGATCTGTTTTCTGTCCCTCTACTTTTTGTCTTTTCTAGAATGTCATATAATTGTGATTATACAATATGTGGCCTTTTGTTACTGGCATCTCTCATGTAACATAATGTTTTCAAGATTCATCTATATTGTAGCATGAATAAGTACTTAATTCCTTTTTATGGCTAAATAATATTGCATTGTATGGAAATCTGTCACATTTTGTTTATTCATTCATCAATTGTTGGACATTTGGATTGTTTCTACTTTTAAACTATTATCCATAATGCTGCTGTGAACATTTGTATACAAGTTTTTGTGTGGTGATTCTACCAATTTTAAACTCAGTTTGCTACAAATAAAGTATTAATTTTGTAGAAAGGGAAAATTGTAGAACAAAAAACTTAGAAAAGATGTGATCATGGTGAGACAGTATTGTCACTAAAGGTTTAATTAAGGATACAGGGCTAGAAATGGGCCGTATAGGATGGGTGAGGTTATATAAAAATGTGGAATGGGGGAGTGGGGGAGTGAGATTATTTCAAATGATAGGAAAGCATGGGGAAAGGAAAACAGAATGATGAGAGTGAAGGTTTGGTGCCAGGAAGTGGTAGAAAATAAAGATTATAAGCAGATCAAGGACAAATGATGCAGGGTCTTAAATGCCAAGAAGAGGTGTATGAATGGGCACTAGGAAGCACTATAGGTCTTTAATCCAATGAGTAATATAAAAATGTGATGTTTTAGGGCTATTTATCTGTAGCAGCCTGTAGAATGTATCATAGTGTGGAGAGTTTGTGAGAGGAATACCAGCAAGGAGGCAATTGTAGCATATTCATAAAGTGACTGATGAAAGTGGAAAGAAAGGAATAAATACAAGTAACACTGCCGTACGTGTGGTAGATGTACAACCTCAATAACTTTTTTTTAAGAAATAGAAAAACCCATCCTACAGGCTCTGTGGGATCTCAAGAGACTACTCTGAATAGCCAAAACAATCTTGAAAAAAGACAAAGTTGGAGGTCTCATACTTTCTGATTTCCAAACTTACTGCAAAGTTACAGTAATCAAAGCAGTGTGGTCCTGGCATAAAGACAGACATATAGAGCAATAGAATAGGATGGAGGGATTTCCCTGGTGGTCTGGTGGTTAAGCATCCATGCTTCCATTGCAGGGGACACAGGTTCAATCCCTGGTCAGGGAACTAGATCCCACAAGCCACACGGCATGTCCAAAAAAAAGGATAGAGAGCCCAGAAGTAAACCCTCGCATATATGGTCAAAGGATTTTTAACCATGGTGCCGAGTCCATTCAATGGAGAAAGGACAGTCTTTGATGTTGGGAAAATACATGCAAAAAATGAAGGCTTCTCACTATTGACAGATGAACGGATAAACAAAATGTGGGATATACATACAGTAGTATATTATTTAGTCTCTAAAAGGAAGGAAATGCTGACACATGCTGCAATGTGAATGAACCTTGAAAACATAATGTTAAGTGAAAGAAGCTACTCACAAAAGGACAAATACTGTATGATTCCACTTACATGATATACCTAGAGTGTTCAAACTCATAAAGACAGAAAGAATGGTGGTTGCCAGGGCCTAGGGGTAGGGGAATAGGGAGTTATTTAATGGGTACAGAGTTTCAGTTTGGGATGATGAAACAGTTCTGAAGATGGTTGGTGGTGATGGTTGCACAACAGTGTAAATGTGCTTAATGACACTGAACTGTATACTAAGAAATGGTTAAAATGGTAAATTTTATGTTATGTATATTTTACTACAATAAAAAAGAATAGATGTGCAATAAATGTTTATTGAATGAACAAATGGTTACAAAGTCAACAGGTTTGATAGGGTGAAGGAAAGGCAGGGGCAAAGGTGACTACAACATTTCAAGCACTAGTGGTGCCATTGACAGAAGCTGGGAAATGGTAGGGATGTTGATTGATTTGGTTTTGCATGACATCATTGTATATAACACAACAAGTGGAAAAGTTTTGGTGGACAGTTTGAACTTAGGTGGAAAATTAAGGTTGAAAATACAGACTTAGAAATTACCATGGCAGTACTGTTAAAGCCAGGGGAGCTTTCTGATTTTTCCCAAGCATTAATAAGGAATTAAGCACATACTGCCCTCGCTCCACCCTCTGATCTTATTCAAGGGTAGCGTCCTATTGTGTTTTAGATCATTGTTTTCAACAATTCGTTGACATTTGTAGACTTAGGATAAAATTGACTTTTTTTTTTTTTTTTTGCGGTACGCGGGCCTCTCACTGTTGTGGCCTCTCCCGTTGTGGAGCACAGGCTCCAGACGCGCAGGCTCAGCGGCCATGGCTCACAGGCGCAGCCGCTCCGCGGCATGTGGGATCTTCCCGGACCGGGGCACGAACCCGTGTCCCCTGCATCGGCAGGCGGACTCTCAACCACTGCGCCACCGGGGAAGCCCAAAATGGACTTTTAAGGTGTCTTCATACTATGGATTTTAAAATAATTAAAGTGCCTCACCCTATTTTCATTTGATAGATAAAAACGCAAGATTATGTGTTTGAAAAGATGCAGTGGGATTGGGGAAAGAATTATAAAATCTCTTACTAACTCATACCTGACCAGATGCCATAAAGGAATAAATCTTAGGGTATTTGTCAAGTCAAGGCTTTCATCAAAAGCAGATAAGACATCTAAGCTGGAGCTGCCTGGATTTGCATAAACCACTAAAGGATTCTGTTTAGGAACAGTGAAAAATTATAGAACTTAGAAACTTGTACTTTATGAGATGTCTGTGGAAAGCTTATTTTGAAGGTTATTTTTATTCCCTTGGAGGAACAAGAAATAGATTAGCATGCTTTGTAGTGCTATAGACTCATTAAATACCAACTCACATCCCTGTCAATAAAGCTAAGTTCACTGAGGAATGGAATTGCTCTCTTTTGAACAAAGGTATCAGACAAACCGCTCATCTAGAACTCATAATCACACAAGTATACAGTCTCCTTGAACAGTGGCAGCAAAGTATTAACTGAAGGTCATACTTCAGGTGCTCAGTGTAGAAAGGACAATCCTGTCCAGATGAATCTATTCAACCATTCCCATACCCACTAATGCTAATCATTAACAGTGTATTTAGTTTGT
The DNA here is from genome assembly GCF_008692025.1 of Phocoena sinus. Taxonomy (NCBI): domain Eukaryota; kingdom Metazoa; phylum Chordata; class Mammalia; order Artiodactyla; family Phocoenidae; genus Phocoena; species Phocoena sinus. Next base: position 76,826,958 of record NC_045767.1, read on the forward strand.
AAAACAAAGGTCTAAGCAACTATAAAGGAAAAGGGTGATAGATTTGACCATATAAAATCTGACCATATTATAACGTTTGCACTACAAAATATGCCATGAAAACAGTTGAAAAGCAAACAGGAAAAATATTTGCAACATATGACAAGTGGTTTATATCTTAGATATATTAAAAAAGTGCATAGCACTGAGACTGTTTTCTACCCATTACAGAGAGAGAGAGAGAAAGAGAGAGAGAGAGAGAGAGAGAGAGGTAGTTAGTTGCTGGTGAGGGTGCAGGGAAATATGCTTTAATATCTTTGTATGAATAAATAACTTAAAAAGAGCCACACATGAGCCACTGATGAATATGATTAATCTAGATTTTTTTTTTTTTTTTTTTTTTTTTTATGCGTTACGCGGGCCTCTCACTGTTGTGGCCTCTCCCGTTGCGGAGGACAGGCTCCGGACGCGCAGGCTCAGCGGCCATGGCTCACGGGCCCAGCCGCTCCGCGGCATGTGGGATCTTCCCAGACCGGGGCACGAACCCGTGTCCCCTGCATCGGCAGGCGGACTCTCAACCACTGCGCCACCAGGGAAGCCCTAATCTAGATTTTTACACCGAAGGTCCATTTATTTGCACATAAGGTCCTGTAAAAAAAAAACTGGTAAGAAAAATGGACCTTAGGCACAAATAATTTGATTAATTATAATTTTTGATTCATGACTCACTGTCTTGTCAGCAAATGCAGCTTCACATCATCACGTTTTTGGTGACTGCTTAGTAATTGATCCTATGAGTATAAAGTAATATATTTAATCTCTTGCCTCTTGCTGAACATTTTAGATGGCTTCAAAATATTTAATTTTCTAAATAATGCTATGGAGCTATTTTTGTATATTTTCCAAGTATTTTCTTAGCGTAAATTCCTAGAACTGAAATTGCTAGGTTAAAAGATACCTATATATATACATCTGTATGTATATAGATAGACTGATACATAAATACAGATGTATAAATTATATCGATATCTTTAAATGCAGCAATATATATTATGATATATTCTGATATATTAACATATATATAATATATAAAGTTCTAGTTATCTAGTAATATATAACAAACTACTGCAGAACTCTATATTTGTGTGTGTGTGTGTGTGTGTGTGTATATATATATATATATATATATATGAATATGAATATAGATATCTTTTAACCCAGCAGTATATATAATGTTTTAGTTATCTAATGCTATATAACAAACTACCCAAAACTTAGTACTTCAAACAGTATTTATTTTACTCATGAATCTGCAGTCTGGACAGGGCTCAGTTAGGATGGCCTGTTTCTGTTCCATTTGACATTGGCCAGGGAGGCTGGAATCTTCTGAAGGCTTTCACTCACCTGTGTGGTACTAGGCAGGGAAGATTCACTAGCTGGGGGCTGGAACAGCTGGGACTCCCCAGGCATTTTTCTCCATCTGTATGTGGTCTTTTTAGCATGTCAGCTTTAGGGTAGCTAGGCTTCTCACATGGCAGCTTTGGGCTCCAAAGGCTTGTGTCCCAGTAGAGCACCGGTAGAAGCAATGTGGCCTTTTCTAACTTGACCTTGGAATCCTGCAGCATCATTTCCATTGTACAGGCCCGTGAAGGTTGTGGAGGGCACATAGACTCACACCTTTCAACGGAGGTGCATTAGCACCACATTGTCAGAAGAGCATAATGGGATGATGGGCTATATTGGTGTGGCCATCTTTGGAAAATATAATCTGCTACATATGTTTTTAAGATTTTTTATACACAGTGCCAAACAGCCACTTCAAATATTGTGCAGTGATGAAAACTATTTTTTTGAAAAAGGAAATGCTAAACAAGGGTATTATTATTTTTCATCTTTGTCAATCTGATCAGCAGAGAAGATGCCTCATTTTTTGTGTGTGTGTGTGGTATGCGGGCCTCTCACTGTCGTGGCCTCTCCCATTGCGGAGCACAGGCTCCGGACACACAGGCTCAGTGGCCATGGCTCATGGGCCCAGCCGCTCCGCGGCATGTGGGATCCTCCCGGACCGGGGCACGAACCCGTGTCCCCTGCATCGGCAGGCGGACTCACAACCACTGTGCCACCAGGGAAGCCCAGATGTCTCATTTTTTTAATTTACTTTTTTGGTTACTGTTGGCCATTTTTATTTATCTTGTGAGCTGCCTGTTCTCACAGTTTCCAGAAATAATAAGATAGTCATAATATCTTATTATAAGTTTAATTTTAAATTCAAGTCCCAGAGGGCAGTTTCTTCAAACCCCTTCCTTTCACTGATAGGGAAACTGAGTCACAAAGAGCCCCAAGGTCAGAGTTCCATGAACTCAATGTAAAGCTTATGACAGGTAATTCAGCACTTTGAACTGATACTAAACACTGGATGGGTGTGGCTTTGATGGAAAATAAGCCACTATGTGGAACTGTGATGGGTTGAAGATAAAGTCTTGGTAGAAATTTTGTGAAAAGGAGCCCTGTCTCTATAAAGAGGATCCTAACTATATAATATCTCTTAGAAAAGGTTTCAGTACTGCTCCAGAGTACATCCCCAACAAAAGAATATGTGGTTAACAGATGCCTTTTTGCTTCCACTTCCTCAACAATGAGTCAAGCACTGTGTTGGTTTGTAAAACCCACTCTCTGCCCTTAGGAGCTTTTCCTCTGCCAGTAGCAATGGACAAGAAACAAAGAGTCACAAAAACAAATATCAAATTGTAAGTTGCCATAAATGTCCTGAAGGAAAAGTGCAGGGTGCATGAAACACCAAGTAGGGGGTCTATTGAAATGCTATTGAGGTAGTGACACTTCAGCTGAAACCTGAAAGAAGCGTAGGAATACCGAGGCAGCGAGAGTTAGGCGAAGGGTTTTCCCTGAGGAGGCAAAGACCCAGAGAAAGGGGGAACTGAAAGGATATCCATGTTCCCTGAGGGGAGTGAGCAAAGATGAAGCTGGAGAGGCAGGCAAGGCCAGAGCAGGTGAGCCAACAATCAAGTTTCTGGCCCTTATCTGACCTACTTGTTAAAAGATCCTTTGGCTACTATGAAAGGGCTGGGGTCGGTAAGCAAAAATGAGAGTGTCTTGGACAAGGGTGCTGAAGGTAGATAGGCAAAAATGTGACAAATATTTTAAGGTAGGGGGTTACTGCCGTTCTGCTTCACACTTCAGTACTCTCTGATTCATCCTGTATCCCGGGGCCCTGAAGTGCTTTGCCCTTATTGACAGTGTCCGCTTCTAAATCTGTCCCTAACATGTCAGAGCGACTTCAGTGTGGCCCTGTGGTGCCAAGGCTGTCCGGAGTGAACTGTGGTCTTCTGAGTCGATGCTCCAGCAGGGCAAGGGAGGGAAAGAAGCCGGCTGACATGCTCTCTGACTTCTCTTTGGCTTTTCCTCACTTCCTGAAGCAGAGGAGAAATAGCACAATGAAGGCCTAGGGTTTCTCAACAGAAGAGAATTGAGTGGCATGGAGGGGCTTAGAGGGAAATGGGGACAACTTCCAGATCCTCTGTTTTGCAGACTTTTTATTCCCCACTGTTTTATCAAACCGTCCTGTTTTGAACGTTCTTACAAAGAAATTCTTTATAAGAAAGTTGCCTTCCATGAGGAAAAAAAATAAATAAAAGCATCTTTGGACTAGAGTCCTTATTCAATTAAACTGATTCAGATCCGCAAACATATACCAAAATCCTGCCATGTCCCAGGCACTGTGGTGAACTGACGTCGTCTCATTTATCCCTCACCGTACGTAGCCTTGGGAGAAGGATGTCATCACGTTCAATGAACAGATGTGGAAATTGACCTTTAATGTAAAACATCGACATCAAAGAATAATAAAGAGAACCATCAAAACTTCCCTTTCCCCCAAGTTCAGCTGAAATGAGCAATGGCCTACACCCCATCTAAATGCATTTAAGCAGGACTGAACCTGGAGCAAATTCAGGTCATCTTTGCACCCGGGGAAAAAGTGTCTAAATCTAGAAATAGGATGGTTATTGTCAGGTTAAATCAACCATTGTGAAAACAAAATCAGCCACCATCAGAGTTGATTAGCCCTCTGCTTGAGGATGTCGTGGACCCCAGCCCCGCTCCTCTGTGTTAAGAACACCAGACCATAATAAAGTTTTGTCTTATAATTACCTCCAAACTTACAGACTTCTGGAAGATGAATACTCTTCGAAGGACAGATGGGCATCTGCTCTGCTGGTATTAATGTGTGAAATCAGATGAAAGTCGTGAGAAACTATTAAACCTATAGAACTTTTTAAAGAGCAATTACATTCCAGATGTTTTCATTTCATTCTTGATTTTTTTTTTTTTTTTTTTTTTTACTGTTCATTCATCTAACATGACCCAGGTCTATACTAGGCTCCAAGAAATACAGAGCTACATGGCATAATATTCATTTATTAAAAGTATACCCTTCTTCCTACCAAAAGGTATATGCTATCGTTCCCAACCTCAAGAAGTGGGGAAGATTGACAAGAAATGCAGACGATAAATATCCTGAGAGAGATACGCCAAAGATCTGACAAAGCACTCGGTGGCCAGGGAGGAAGCACCTAACACAGACTGGGGTAGGGGAGTGGGGCACCCCCAAGAGACAGTCCCTGGAGGGATAGGTAAAGTACACAAATATCATCAACACCGTCTTGCTGAGTATACGTGGTTCACGTTTTGCTCTGTTTGCTTCTTTCCTTGCTTGCTTGGTCCCGGGAGACCAACCACGACTTTAAGCGGGGGACTGGGTGGCTGGGCTCAGCCACAGGGTTGCTCTCGCATTTAGCCAGCTGCATGGCTGATCATTAAAAAGAAGTTTCGTAGGTTGTATTTCCTGCTCCTCCAGCCCATTCCTCTACATCTCAGAAACTTATGTCCCCCCACCCCCCAGAGTTGCACTAGCACAGCTGTGATTAAGTCCGTAGGCACATCCCCCATGGCTTGGGAGACGTCCCGCCACACTGTCTGCCTGATGGATGGGTCGCATCGTGGCAGCTGCAGTGGAGGAAAGCAGTAGAGGAGCTCCAACCTTGCAGTCTGCTGTTCAGCCTAGGAGTCAGAGTCCATGCTAGAGCAGATGCCGTTTTCTTCCACGTATCTGGTTGACATATAGAAAAGGGCAGACTATAACCCAGTGCTCACGAGATTTTCCTACCCTCTATGGCTCTTCTCTCCAATATGGCTGCACATTATAGGGCTTTTGTGTTTTCTGAGCACATTAATTCCCCTTTTAAAAATTTTTTATTTTTTGGCCATGCCGCACAGGATCCCACGTGTGGGATCTTAACTCCCTGACCAGGGATCAAACCCACGCCCCCTGAAGTGGAAGCGTGGAGTCTTAACCACTGGACCGCCAGGGCAGTCCCAATCTCTCCCCTCCACCGCGCCCCCTTTTTAACCTGGATGGGTTTCCGTCCATTGCAACAAAAGGGCCTTGACTAAAACAAATACTCAAAGCCCCACATTTATGCATCTTTTTATCTGACCAGCAATCCGTTGGCTTAATTCTCTGAGGGAAATTCCTATTCCTGAAATTTCATTCAGTTGAGTCTTACTGAAGATGGTTTCTATGCTTGGCTCAGTTTACGTTGAGCCACTGAGGGAAGGAGTGAATGGAAGTAACCAAAGGGAATGATCCCTCCTGATTCCTCTTCCCCTCATTTCATCAAGAGACTTTTATTTCCAACTGGAAACCAGCACTTCTCTTATTCATTCAATAAGCGAATATATAACCAGCAACTGCTATGTTCCAGGCATGGGTTTATAGGCGCTGGGGATGTGAAGATAAATAAGACATGGACCTTGTCCTCCAGGAGCTCACGGTTTAGCGGAGGAGAAGGACAAACCAGGAATTACAATACAGTAAATGCAATTTAGGGGAGCACTGAGTGATATGGAAACAGAGGGGCAGCACCTTTGGAAGAGATCTGGGAGGCAGTCAAGGAAGGCTTCTTGTAGGAGCTGACACCCGAAATGAGTCTTGAAGGATGAGTACGAGTTAGCCAGAGAAAGAAGCTGAAGAGTGTGTACCGTGTACATAATCTAACATAAAATAGGAAAAAATAGGAAAGTAAAAGTCCAGTTCTTTCATGCCAGATTATAAAGTTTTTATATAAAGTTTTGTTCCCAAAAATTATCTTTCAGGATAAAGAGAGTTGCCTTATATTCAGGTCTGTAAAACCATTTTACATTATAAGACACTCTCACAATTACTTTATTTTGAACTACAAAGAATTGTTTAGGAAAGACACAATAGCCCCGAACTACCTATGTCACTGCTGGTTTGCATGCTTGTAGAGGTCATTTGACAAAGGAAGCAAAGAAATTCAATATAGATTTAATAAGTATTGGGGGGCAGGGGTGGGGAATGACTTCACAACTGCACATCTTGGATATCATTGCAAATGAGCCTTTTAAAGATCACTTTAAAATGAAATACAATTAGTGGTTACTTTGTGGAGATCATGAGTATACACCCACAGGATGAACGGAAAAATAAAACTGTTCTTATTTTAAGCAAATGGATATTTGTGGCTTGAAATAAAATTTCCAGTGATAACATCATGTACAGAGGAAAAAAATATTTCCGGTTTCAAGATAGTAAAGGAAAGCCATTTTCATTTCCTTCTCCTTTTTCAATTCCCTGAAATAATAAAGTGAACAAGAAGCAGAAATTCAGACTTCACCTTTGAGGACGCTAGAAGATGTATGCAACCTTGAACTAGAATTTTTGAAGACTGAAAAGTGTCAGAGGAATGGTAAGAGAACAGGAAGGTCAAACTTAGGTTCCCTCATTTTCAGGCATCCACAGAACCCCTGAAGGAGGGAGACACAAGAGGGAGGGGATATGGGTAATATGTATATGTATAGGTGATTCACTTTGTTATACAGCAGAAACTAACACACCATTGTAAAGCAGTTATACTCCAATAAAGATGTTTAAAGAGAACTCCTGAAAAGCTCAGAAATAAATGCGTCTGGGACCACAGGAAATGGGAGGGGTGGGAGGCTGAGAATAGGGGTCTTAGAAGAAAGTGTGTCCAAGGAGCCATTGTACCCCACTTCCCCACCCCCATTCCCAATGGACAGGAAACCAGGCCTCCTCCCCCTCCACCCTCACATAAAACCAGCAGTTTATCCTCTGGAAGAAGTAAACCAGAGGACCGCTGGACTCAGATATCAGGCACAGAGGAGGTAGGAGTAAGAAACCTTAGTTTGTACACTTGACAGTGAATGCCAGCAGCCTGCATATGCCAGGGGAGAGGTTGGACGATCCACCTCTACAAGAAATACCTGGGGATCCAGACATTTGGGAGTCCCTGATTTGGAAAAGACCCTAAAGCCCCCCAGTATCTATTCTCCCTTTTATCCTTTTTACCAGCAGAATACCTCTGAGTTTTGGTAAGGAACAGGGCTGCCGAGGCGGGGACTACATTTCCCAGGCTCCCTTGCAGCGAGGTGCCACCACTGACTAAATTCTTCTGAGCCCTGTGAGCAGCTTCTGCTTCACTCTCTTAAACTTGCTTGCCCTCCCCTTTCTCTTGCTCCCTTCAAGGGTGGGATGTGGATGTTTTGCTGGTGAGACAGCCTCAGCTATGTGGACAAGGGCAAGACTCTGGGGGACAGTGGAACAGCAAAATAGGAAGAATAGACCAGCAGCAGCCTGTCCAGCGCCAACCATCGACTATGGAACGTTAAAAGAGAAAGAAGTGAACTCCTAATATGTACGAGCCACTGTATTTGGGGACCTCTTTGTTGTAGCAACTTAGCCTGTAACCTATATACTATGTATTGAAAAAAAAAATCAACCTGGCTTTTTGCTCAAATACTTTATAGTGAAGCCTACCAGTTCATATCATATGCTAGCTTCAAAACAGCTTTTTCGTGCTTCATTATGAAATATGAATAGACGGCTAAGAATCACTAGACATTTGATTAAAGCATCCAGCATGAAAGGCAGAGACCAGAGTGAAGAAACAGGAAAAAGGAACTCAAAAGCATCAGAAGCAATGCAGGGAGCAGAAGAAAACTTCAAAGGAAACATAGTTAAACCTTCAAAGAGATAAGAGAAAGGCAGTGCCTATGAGAAAAAAGAGTAGGATGCTCTTCATTCAGAGGATAAGAAAGAACTCTCAGAAATTAATCATTTACAAAGTAGATAGTTCAGTAAAAGGTTTGGAAGGTGAAATTGCAGAAATTTCCCAGAGAGTTAAAAAAAAAAAAAAAAAAAGGGCAATGGTGAGAAAAAGTGAGAAAACTGGAGAATATTCCAGTAAGTCCAACATATTATTAATATAAGTTTCAGAAAGAGTGGGAAGAAAAATAGAAAGATTATTAAAGAAATTATCAAAAACAGTTTGTTTATTATTGATTTATAAAATGCCGTAGTTGAATAATAATTTCCAGATTAATATATTACTTAATTTAACATAGGCATAATTAAATTAATATAATATTTTAAGAACATGTTTGACTGTATTTCAACTATATCCCTAAAATATTATGTATGTATAGTGATCGAAGTCAGGGAATGGGAAGATGATCTTCCTGGAAAAATGTGAGAATGCCTGAGATTCAGGACCCCCTTATATTTGATATGTTCTGGAAACTTTAGAAGGTTCTGAAGACAGAAGCATAGAGTGTGAAAGAGAGAGTTGACCTGGCTCCCATCAAAATTCACGCAATGATGGTTCCCCCGAGCTAGGAAGGGGGTTCATATGCTGGCAATGAGGTTATAGGCCTGATAGTGATTCCCAGATCATGACATGAGTGCCTGAGTAGTTTATGATGCTGCTTCCTGAAGTGATCATAAGATGTTACCTGCTTAGGAAAGAATATGATGGGTTTAGTCTTAGACTTACTGAGTTTGAGGTGTCTATGGGATATCCAAGTAGAGATCCAGTCCACAGATCTGAAAAACAGAAGCTTTAGTTCGCTTTTGGCATGTATTTATTTATTTATTTGTCTCTCTCTTTATCTATCTATCTGTCTTACCTTAGAACTGAAATTCAGCTAGCATGCATTGGTCTGGTTGTATCGGTTGCTAAAATTATGAAATACTCTGTACTCGTTGGTAAATGGTAACCTCTTCCAAGCCCCCCAGTGCCACCCCTCCCCATACCCTAGCTGTCCTAACGCTTCCTATCCTAACCCATTCAATCCTTTACAGGAACTAAAGAGTTAACATCAGGCCCAGAAGTGAGCTGTCCCAGCCCTGTAGCTGTCCTGGTAAAGTTTCTATTTCACTCCTGCTTACAGCTCGGGAAGGCTGAACCCACTCTCCATGTATCTGTGTGTCTGTCTAGTCTGTGTCATGACCTTCCACGCATCTGGCCTCCCAATCTGGTAGCTCTCCTCTCTAGGTCTCCTCTGCCTCCGGCAATCTGAACTATTCACTGCTCCCTGACTCCCTACGCTTTCTCACCTCCATCTCTGTGCTCATCACTCATAAAGTCTTCACCCTGATTTCTGAACATTCCGTGTTTTTATTCATCCTCAAGGCCGGTCCCTTTTCCTCTTCTACCAGAAAGCCTTCCTTATCTTAGAAATGATCATTCCCTCCTTGAAATAACCATCCCCTTCCCATGTGGCATATCATTTCCTATCTTATATTGGTGATATCTTTATCCTTTCTATAGAGAGTTTTTCATAGTGGATAGGCCATAATCATTGTTGGGTGAATGAGAATATGAATCTAAATTTAAAGACTCTACCAATTATCATTGGCATATAGTTGCTAGCAGTTTCATCATTTCTTTAGAATGTCCATGTAGGATAACCTCAGGTTCTCCCCAAATCTCCCTGGGCCTGATTTCTATAATATAATATTTCATTACATGCCAAAAAAACAAAATAAGACGAAACAGCAACAATGAAAAACAAACAGATGTAGAAATGTGTGCCGATTTTCTGAACTAAGGCTTTTGGTACTTCCAAGTCGTGTTGGGTCATCTCTCTTTAACGTAAAAGGGTGATAGTGATGGTGTTTTTCCATTTTCTGCACTGACTTTGATCTTTCAGAAATGCCACAGCAGAGCTTTTCTTCTAAGGAGTTTTACAGTGTTTGCTCTGCTGCAGCAAATCAAGCTCCTGTTGTAACATTGGCAGCAGCAGATGAGTCATTGCTTTGGCTGGGAGAGTGTTTTCCTGAAGTCAGATGCAAGAGCAGCATACCTAATGGTACCTTGCTACCTGTAATCTCTCTCAAACATTCACTCTCCTATTGCCCTGCATTGAAGTGAAATCAAAATCAAACTTCCAATGTTTGGTTGAGGTAGCAGCTAATCTGCACTTAAGGTTATTGTTATATTAGCACATATCTAATTCCTTTCGTTCTCTCTCCTTTTAAATAAGATTCAGGCAAAAGATAGACTATGATGTGTTTCTCATGTGATGCCTCAGTCTGTTTTGCTCAGAGGCCGTGTCTGGCATTTGCTCTAGGTAGACATGATGGAGAGGAGGCATTGGCAGAGCCCTGCGGGTACTTAAGACTATGACATCCAGCCCCAACCTGCCGGCCTGAGCGCCCCACCGCGTCTCCTGTCTGCAATGCTCCGAAGATCTTTATTTTGCCAGATATAGGGGAAGGGAAACTTCCTTGAGATGCCGTTTTCCTATCCTCTAACAGTAGGAAATGCTGAATGGAACTAAACTATCTTATCTCTTCCCTCTCAACTCCCTGGCTTTAATGACAAGATTATCTGTATGTCTATGTACATATCTTCGCCTGGGGCCGCGTGTGGGAGATGAAGGTAAGTGAAGTCAGTTGGCGCACAGATAACTTCGGGGTCGGGAAGGAAAGCAGGCACAGTAGCGTGGAGGGCAGCCCTGCCGTTTCACACAGTGTTTCTTGGAGTAACCGTCAGGGACCGAATCCTGAGTTGAGTCCTCCGCTGGCCCTGACGCATCAAAAGCCAACCCCACGGTACCTGTACCTAACCTGAGTCGTGCTGTGGAAGGTTTTACCCTACATACCCTACTGGGCCATTCAACCCCCCATATTGCAGCGTCTCTGACTGGGGTAATTTGCCAGCTGGAAGAGTCTCATTTGTTTGATTGGGAAACTTCAGGCTTTAGTCAGCCCAGAAGGTAAGTGCGTGGAATGGGAAGAAAAGGCCCCGGACGTGCCGTCTGAAATTGGGCAATGGGGGGAAACATAGGCACCAGTGTCACCCTTAATGACATCAGAGCATGGCCTCCAGCTTCTGGCCTCCATCCAACAGTTTTCTATAGCGGTGTATCCCCTAAGCACTCTGTTATTACTAGTCAGGGACTTAAGTTCTCAAAAGAAGTCTGAGGGCATTCAGAGTTAGCCGTCTGCAAACCATTCCCACTTACCTTCATTTTAATAAGTTTTGTTGGATGTGAGGGAAAAGGATGCATTATTGCTAAGGCGGGGAGTTACACAGAATCCAAGCTTTGTGCTCTGTGACCATCACCTGTCGTGGGGGTTGTGGGAAAGACTAAAAGCCTAAGAACCACTGTGGCTTGAGACCCTTCTGCAAACTATTCCTCTGTTTCTGTCTCATCAGCTGAGAGTCGGGGCCCAGATGTAGTCAGTATCTTTTGAAACTCTTAAGTCTCTCTTGCTAGATCCATCCTGTACAATGAAGCCCTGTTCTCCTCATGGTCTTTTCTCACCTGGCTTTGTTTCTGTGTTGTGAGTGAGTGATAATGTATCAGCCACTTTTCCGGCTGTGTCATCTGGCAGTCGTTGAGTGGCAGCTGGTGGTGACTCCGGCATCTAAAGAAAAGCCCATTTTGGTTTGCAGAGTTACACGAGGGATCTCAACTCCTTTCCTCTCTTCCCATAGTCGTGGACCTTCCAATCAATAACTGGGGGAGGAAAACTCACCAGAGAGTTCTGTCGTGAAATTTGGAAGGGGATTTTGCATGGGTTGCTTCCTGCTTTCAGCATCCCACAGTATTTTATCAAGATAAATAATATGCGAGAGTGGATTCCGTGAGGCTGAGGATAATTCTATATGGTACCCCCTTCCCCAAATAGATAAGTAAATGAATAAAACATCCCAGCAGCCCCAGACGTGGAATTTCTTCCCAGTGGCAGGGCTGTGGGATCCCATTAGAGAATACTCAGCTTACCGTTCTCATGCAGGCTCTCCTTGCAGACAGACCAGGAGCCTGATTTGTTTCCCACTGAAAAGTCAGGAGCATCATAGAGGGTGGCACAGTGCGATTTGTTTTCAGAGAGCTTCCTTCATTCAAGTCATTAGAAAATATTTCTCGAAATAACTCATCCTGAGTCAGAGCTGGCGCCGTACTAGGAAAAATGCACATTTGAGGGGCCTGGTGTTGCTCATGCATGAAAGACTCTGTGTTTTAACCCTTTGGTAGTTAACCTGCCCAGTTTCAGTGAGCTAGAAGTACAGCTCAGCCAGGAAATATTTATTAAGTGCCTCCTTGCTTCCACCACAATTAGGTGGGTCACATAAGGGGTGGGTGCAAGGAAGCAGAGAACACTGCCCTCATGGAGCTTATGGTCTGCTTGGAGAGAAAACATCAGCATGGATTTTTAAAAATTAAGATGCAGTCAAGACTCAGTGCATTATTTAGAGGCACTATATTTCACTGAAACACCACGTCCCTATCTTGACAGTTGTCTTTCAGAGTCTGCTAAAGCCTCCATTTCCAGAGTCCTCTTGGATTGTGTTGGAGGGCGGAGGATTCCTCTAGGAATGTGTCTGTGTGCCTTTTACCCCAGAGCCTGGCAGCACCTGCAGAGTTAGTGCTATTATCAGGATATAGGGTCAGTTTCTAGCCCTCCTAGAAAACAAGAGAATGCCTCACCTCATGGTTATTTGAACTTTAATTGTAAACTGTATATATGTCTATTATTGCCTGTATATCTGTATGTTACCAACATTACTTGTTTATATGTTTGTCTAGAATCGTAGGCACCTTGAAAGAGGGTTAACATTACTTTCACTATCTAGAATACTACCACGTGCCAGTGAGATTTAATATGTCCTGGGATTGGGGTGAAACAGGATCAAGAAACCTTATTTACATTTTCTGAGTAAATCTGAATTACTCTGACAAATATCTAAAGCTCTTTAACTTTTTTTCTCATTAAGTACTTCTTAACATTCTTTTTTCCTCTTTATTTTCTTCCTTCTCCCGTTTGGTCCCCTATTTCCCACTCTTCTCCTCTCCCTTCTCCTTTTCCTCATCTTTTCTCTTTTTAGTAACAACTAAGAAATGCCACATAAAGGTCAAGACATACCCATTCATCAATTCAGTGAATCTCTTAATGCTAACTAGCACTATAATTGCTAACGTTTTTTGAGTAATTACTACATGCTGACGTTCTGCTAAATACTTTATATGCAGTATTTAATTTAATCCTTAGAAGTCAGTAAGCTTTGTATTATTATTCGTACTTTACAGACACTAGAACAGAAATTTAGGAGACTATGGAACTTGCCCAGAGTCTCATAGCTAGTAAGTGAATTGAGACTCAAACCCAGTATCTGACCCTGGAGCTCATCTGCCTCATGTAGCGTGATCACTCAGTCAAGTAGTGTCACCAAGACACACGTTGGGAATGCAACAAAATGGTTAAGATCGTGGTATTTGGAATCAGACAGGCTTGGTTCGAATCTCAGCACTGCCACTTCTTAGCCATGTAGCACTGGACAAATCGTTTCACCTCTCTGAGCCTCAGTTTCCTGACTTAAAAATGTGAAAAATAATAATTTACAGAGTGGCTGTGTGACATTACATGTAAAACTTTAAGCCTGGCACACAGCCAAAGTTTAACAAAGTTTACTAGTCTTATTCTTTATGGGAAAAAATAACATCTACCCCCTCTGCTAGCAATTTCATTTCATTACGAACATATTTTGAAATATCTCTTAAGTGTCCCCTGTAACCGCTGGGAATTTATCATTCATGAGTATATCTAAAGATTCCTTGAATCCATTCATATCTTCATCCTATGTGGTTGGGGGGCTGAGCAACAAGTTGTGAAATTTCCCACATGATTTGTAGCCTAATACGTTACTTCTGTTTAACAGCTCCAGAATGACCTTCTTCAGTCTTTTGCCTAATATCCTGGTGCTTCATATTGGTCTAGGAAAGGATAGATATGGGTCTAGGAAGGGAATCCTCGCAAAAGTGATGGAGAGGAATAGAGTATTCCTCAACAGGCTGTCTTCTGATCTGAGTGCCTGCCTGGCTCAGAGTCCGGGGACCTGTTTTCTTCACTCACTTGGCATCTGACCTTGTTCAGCTAACTTAGCTTCTCTAGTCCAACATGGAAAGCAAGTAGTGACTTAACCGTCACTCCCAACTCCTTGAAATTGTTCTGTGAAAGGCACTTGAAAACTAAAGTGATGTGAATGGGCAGAAATGAATCTGGTGCAAGCAGAGTTGACTTCCTGCGTGAAATTTTTTATTGAAGGAATTTTATATTGAAGGTAAAGCATATACAAAAGGTAAAGCATAATACCTTTTTTAAAGTTAGGCCCCAAATTAGGAGTTTTAAAGTAATGCTCCGAAACCAAGCTCAACAGCCATAAAGACTCAAGTTTAATAAAGCTTTCTTCCTTTTTAAATTAAGAAGTGGAAGATTTTGGTCAACTCTGAGATAGAGTTTCGCTGCTCGAGAAGCAGAATGATCAAAGCCAGAGTAGAGATTTCAGCAGTATGAATGTCAGCTCTGACTTTGGCAGTGTCAGGGAGCTTATTTAATCACTTTGGCAGCTCTTAGCTTGTTTTTGCATGCATTACTTTCTCTCATTTAGCCAGAGTGCCTGCCACCTATGCAATGGCTTGTGTCAATAAATAGTTGTTGACTCCTGCATCGAAATGCATGCCTAGCTTACTGGGAAGTGTGTTAATTTTTTTATTAGCATTTCTCAAGTATTTATGACTTGATCTAGAGCAAGAAATATATCTTATATCGGAACATATGTGGGTATAAAGTCATAAATACCCATAGACAGAAACACACATATGTAAACTAGAAACATAAGTTTCATGAAATTGTACTCACCCTGTTTTGTATTCTACTCCACTCTCTTCTCTTCTTTTCTTTTCTACTGAGTTTTAAAGCATTCTAAATCCCACTAAATTGGTCTACTAAATGGGTCTACTAAATGGGCTGTCACCCACTATTTGAAGGACACTGGCCTTAGGATTCGCCTTAGACCAAACCTCCCTGGCTTTATAAGCCCTCGAGGGAAGACTTGACATCTTCTTTTCAGCTCACGCCCAGTACACACACATGCCGCCGTCACCACTACCACTAAAACCTTTGGATCGTTGGATAGAGAAAACCCTATCAACTGCTATCAGGGGGTTTTCCCCTAGCAAGACTCCAACTTTTTCTCATAGGAGGCCAGAATCTTGAAAACTTGGTGACTTTTGAAAAACAAATTATTCTCCTCCTAAATTTTGAGTATTAGCTGGTGTGAGGAACTCAAGAATTCCTGTGTTATGCCAATGCCAGCTCAGTGCCCTGTACCCAGTAGGACTGCAGTCAATATTTGTTGATTAGTCATCATCCCGGATCTGCACTGATCACCATGGAAACAGGGCTCTTGCAGAGGTAGTGCTGACTTGTGCCAGACAGAATAAAACTGCTTCTCCATAGATGGACTGAGTTTGGTAGACAGGGCATAAAGTTGTGGGATCATTAGGTAGAGTGAGAATCCAGATAGGGTGTACATTCCTTAATATACAACTGAGAAAAACAGGCAAATGCAAGGCTGGCAGAATCTGAATATACTGGGGCAGAATTGGTCATCGACTAAAGCTGTCTCCATTTGTATCATTGACCCATAAATCTGAGATTGTCTGGGACCCATCTGACTTTGCCCTTCAGAACTTAAAAAGCACCCTGAGTGGCTAATGTAATCCCTGGTCTCTTAGAAGTGTGTCTCAAGGCAGGTCCACATGTTTTGCCCAGAGTTGAGGCTCATAGTAGTCATTTCTCTTAGAAAACCTCACTGAGTCCGACCCAGGAAGGCAGCTGGGTGGTGAAGTTTGGGGATTCAGGTTCTAGGATTGTGGCACTATTCCTTCTCTATCAGCACTGTCATTCCTAGGACTGGGAACCTGGATTCTGACACAAGAAATGGAATGCCTTGGCTCTCTTTGCCAACTTGCAGACTATGATATTGCCTTTTCCAAACCCTGAAGGTCCTTAATGTTGCAAAATAAGCATGATGTAGCAAAACAAGTGTAATTAGGAGACAAACCAGGAATGGAGAAAATATAATGAATATAATTAATAGATAATTTATGAAAAGAGTTACAGGTTTTATGAGCCAGAATACATTCTAAACTTCCCTAACTTTTTAAAGAAATGGTTCATAAAATTTTAGAACAGGGAGGGACTTTAGATAGTATATAGTTTAGTCTCTTTATTTTACAGATGTGGAAACTGAGGTCCCAAGAAGCAAGAAAACGGTAGCGGTGACTAAATAAACCCAAATCTTCAAGATTCTGGGGCTTGTTTCCCCACATTCTCATGACCTGTTGAGATGAAGAGCATGTCTCTTTATTTTTGAGAGAGTACACACAAAAACATCACAGTTTTAGCCACTGTTGGACTTGGTGATGCTAAACAGACAACCCAAAAAGCAGAAATATTTGCCCAGAGGGCTGCGTTTAGGTAATAAAATTAAAGCCATAGTGGTTCAGGAGTGACCTTTGTGAGGTTCCCTGATGTTTGTCGTAGAGCTCCTGTGACTCTCCTTGAAGGCTTTGGACAGTGAGTTGTGTGGCAAATATTTGCATTTCTAAGACACTTGTCACCACAGAACCTAGATTTCCTCACGGAAATGATTCCCAACCATAAAAGGCAAAGGACAGCTTTGGATTTTCTCCCCTGATCCCACATCACACCAACCCAGTGGTTACTAGTCAAAGAAGTAACACATCCAAGATACAGGTGTTAATTTAAATCACTGACCCTTGGAATCTCAGAATTAGGTTGTCATTTATTCTGCAAGTATCTGGTGCATGAATTAATGGAAAGGTTCTACAAAACAGATAGTGGTTGTGTCTTTTTTGTCTCTCCAGGATAGGACATTGCCAGAGTGAATCTATTACCTGTCTGAGCTATTGTCCAAGATTTAGTCTGGGCATGAGAAAACTGGTGGGAGGGCAGTGATTCTCAAGGGACTGCCTCATCCCCACAGAGTGCTCTCCAGTGAGAACAGAGTAAGGGGCCAAAAGAAAGAAACTTGGTATTAGTGCAAAGGAATGGCATTCGGATCAAAGAAGAATAGCCTGACCGGACTGTCTGACCCAACCTGGAGTACTGAGACAGACTATATAATTTCATCTGAAAATCTTTTAAAACAGTATTTTTTTCTGTTTTCAGAAATGATATCAGAGTAGCTCTACCCATAGGTAGGCACAGAGGACCAGGTGAGGTTGTATTCCTTTCCTAGACCATCTGAACACTAGCGGTTTCATTCTGCTTCCACTTGGGTCTGCATTTCACAGGTCATCGACTCAGTAAGCAACAAGCACTTAGCCCAGTGGCTCCAAGACCCATGAATGTCACTCTGACCTTGGTTCATTTCCCACTAGTACCATCGAGAATGCCTGCTAAATTTATCAAGAATTGCTGCTCACATAGTAGAACCTAGTGGCTTCTGTCTTACATCCCTAAGAATTTTACATACCCAGGCAAGGTTTGAGAATTTGACCCTCAAGTCACCTTTTATCCTGTGGGGATTAAAACTGCACCTGCCCCTTAAGTTTAAAAAATTATTAGTCAGGGACTTCCCTCGTGGTCCATTGGTTAAGACTTCACGTTCCCGATGCAGGGGGCCCAGGTTTGATCCCTGGTCAGGGAACTAGATCCCACATGCTGCCACTAAAGATCCTGCATATCGCAACTGGATCCCACGTGCTGCAACTAAAGACTCCAAGCAACCAAATAAATAAATTAAAAAAAATTATTAGTCAATCAAATCATTCTGAAATCTGTAACTAATTATTTAACTAACCTTAATTGAATCTCTATTATCAATAATTACTACATTTTTTTCTCAGAATTTTCAGCTGTCTAACCACTTAGCTCATTTCCAGTTAAACCCATTATAGTCACATGAGTTACTAATATCCTCCACTCATCAATCCTCAGTAAGCATTACATTCTTTAGGGCCCTTTTCTGGTTTATGAGTACCACCCAGCTCTCACTTTAATGAAGGTACCAATGTAAAGACATAAAGATTTTGAACTTGAACTGTTCACAGTTCAATATTGAAAGAATAGCAAACTGAGACCACTGAATCTTTTAAAAATCGTTTTTTTTTAAAAAGAAATAAGTGATGCATTATAATATCACAGAGGCTACAACCTTGCAAACATGATGATTGGACATGGTAAGCAGAGAAGACCAATTACTCTAGACATATTGGTAAAATCTTTTCATGCCCAGAGGATGGGAAATAAATCCCACTGAAATTCAGGGGATTTTCATATTAATACAATTTCTAGAGGTCAGTGGCCTGGGGCATGTCATGATATCCCTTTTAAGGTGACAGATAAGTTGTTGCATCTGGCCCCTCCCACCACCAGCAAGAGGTCCAGCACCCAGTTGGCTTCTTTGGATGCTGGAGGCAACATATTCCTCACGTGGGTCTCGGGCCCATTTACCAAGGGACCTGAAAGCTGTTCATTTGAGTAGGGCCTAGAACAAGAGAAGGTTCTGCAACAGGTCCAGGCTGTCGCACAAGCTTCTCTGCCCTTTGGGCCATATGATCCAGTAGATGCAGGGCTGCTTGAAGTCTAAGTGGCAGATAGGAATGGTGTTTGGAGCCTTTGGTGGTCCCTATAGGTGAATCACAGCACACACCCTTAGGATTTTGGAGCAAAACCCTACCATCCTCTGTAGATAACTCTGTCCTTTTGAGAAACAGCTTTTGGCTTGCCCATGGGTGTTAGCAGAGACTCAACGCTTAACCATGGCCACACCAAGTTACCATGTGACGTGAGTTACCCTTTATGACCTGGGTGTTGTCTGACCCATAAAGCTGGGCATGCATGGCAGCACTCCATCATCAGAAGGAAGTGCTATAGACTAAATCAGGTTCAAACAGGCCCTGAGGGCACAAGTAAATCATATGAAGAAGTGGCGCAAATGCCCCTGGTCCCCACTCCTGCTCACTGCCTTGTCTCTCCCGGCTTGCACCTATGGCCTATGGGCAGTTCCCTATGACCAGTTGACTGAGGGAGAGAAAATTTGGGGCTCGTTATTGATGGTTTTGCATGATATTCAGGTACCACTTGAAAGTTGTAATGCTCTAGCCCCATCCTAGGGCAGCCCTGAAGGACAGTGGGGAAGAGAAATCCTTCCAGTGGGTAGAATGTCAGTCAGCACATCTGATTGTTTGTTTTTTGGTAAGGAGAAATGGCCAAAGGTATAAGTCTATAACAATTCATAAGTTGTGGCCAGTGGTTCAGCAGGATGGTCAGGGACTTGGAAGGAATATGATTGGAAAATCGGTGACAGGGAGATCTGGGCAAGAAGTATGTTGATAGACCTCCCTGATTGGGTGAAGGATTTTAAGATATTTGTGTCTCAAGGCAAGACTATACAATGGTGGAAAGACAGTCTCTTCAATAAATGGTGCTGGGAAAACCAGACAGCTACGTGTTAAAAAAATGAAATTAGAACATTCTTTAACACCATACACAAAAATAAACTCACAATGGATTAAAGACCTAAATGTGAGACCGGACACTATAAAACTCTTAGACGAAAACATAGGCAGAACACTCTCTGACATAAATCTCAGCAATATCTTTTTCTGTCCATCTCCCAGAGTAATGGAAATAAAAACAAAAATAAACAAATGGGACCTAATTAAACTCAAAGCTTTTGCACAGCAAAGTAAACCATAAACAAAATAAGACAGCCCACAGATTGGGAGAAAAATATTTGCAAGTGATGTGACCGACAAGGGATTAGTCTCCAAAATTGACAAACAGCTCATGTGGCTTAATATCAAAACAAACAACCCAGTGAAAAAATTGGCAGAAGACCTAAATAGACATTTCTCCAAAGAAGACATGAAAAGATGTTCAACATCACTAATTATTAGAGAAATGTAAATCAAAACTACAATGAGGTATGGTCAAAATGGCCATCATCAAAAAATCCACAAACAATAAATGCTGGAGAGGGTGTGGAGAAAAGGGAACCCTCTTGCACTGTTGGTGGGAATGTAAATTGATACAGCCACTATGGAGAAGAGTATGGAGGTTCCTTAAAAAACTAAAAACAGAGCTACCATATGATCCTGCAATCCCACTCCTGGGCATATATCCAGAGAAAAACATGGTCCAAAAGGATACATGCACCCCAGTGTTCATTGCAGCACTGTTTACAGTAGCCAAGACATGGAAGCAACCTAAATATCCATCAACAGAGGAATGGATAAAGAAGATGTGGTACATATATACAATGGAATATTACTCAGCCATTAAAAAGAATGAAATAATGCCATTTGCAGCAACATGGGTGAACCTAGAGATTGTCATACTGAGTGAAGTAAGCAGACAGAGGAGGAGAAATACCGTATGATATCACTTACACCTGAAACTAACACAACATTGTTAATCAACTATACTCCAATATAAAATAAAAAGTTTAAAAAAAAAGATATTTGTGTCTCATGTAGATGCTCTCCAAAGAGTGACCTGAGGGGGGTTTTCATAGTCAAGGGATAGGATGACCCATTCTATGGATACCTGTCAGCCTCTTTCCCAGCCACACCCCCGTCATTGCCCAATGGGCTGATGAACAAAATGGCCATGGTGTCAGGGATGGAGGATGTGGGTGAGCTCAGCAGCACTATTGACTTCCACTCACCAGGACCAGAAACCAACACTGAGTCCCCAGTATGACATCGTTCCCTGGGGTAATCATCTAGCTACCTGGTACAAGTTCATTAAATTGGACTGCTTCCATCATGGAAGGAGCAGTGCTTTGTTCTTACTAGAACAGACATTCTGGATACAGCTTTGCCTCCCTCCTCTGCATGCAATGCTTCTGTCAAAACTATCATCCGTGCGGTTCCATACTATCTCATCTACTATAATGGTAGGTCACATGGCATCACTTCTGATCAAGGAACTTGATAGGCCCATGCTCATGGAATTCACTAGTCTTGCCATGTTCCCCATCATCCTGTAGCAGCTGGCTTGATATAGTGGTGGGACGGCCTTTAGAAGACTCAGTTACAGTGCCAGTGAGGTAGCAATACTTGGTGGGGCTGGGACAATGTCCTCTCGGATGCAGTATATGTCCTAAGTCAGTATCCAGTATATGGTGCTGTTTTTCTCATAGCCAGGCTTATTGGTCCAGGAATCAGTGGGTGGAAATGGGAGTGACTCCATTTTCTTTTACCCCTAGTGATCCAGTAGGAAGATTTTTCTTTCTGTCCCCTTGACCTTAGGTTCTGCTTGTCTAGAGTTCTTAGTTCCAATAGGTGGAATGCTTCCACTAGGAGACACAACAATGATTCCACTGAACTAGTTGTTGAGACTCTCACATGGCTCCTTTGGGTTCCTCATGCCTCTCAATCAACAGGCAAGGAAGGGGGTTGCTGTATGAGCTGGAGTGACTGATTCTGATTACCAAGGGAAAATTGCTGCTACTATATAATGGAGGTAAGGAAGAGTTTTTCTGGAATAGAGGAGGTCCCTTAGGGCAGACTAGCATTCCCATGTCCTGTGCGGTAATCAAAAACTACAACAGCCCAGTTCAGGACAGCTAATGGACCAAGTTCCTCAGGAATGCAGGTTTGAGTCAACTCACCAGGCAAAGAACCACAACCAGCTGAGGTCCTTGCCGAGAGCAAAAGGAATGTGGAATGGCTAGTGGAAGAAGATAGCTATAAAGACCAGGTACAAACCACATGACCGTTGCAGAAACAACCCATGATAGCTATGAGTATTTCTTCCTTATTTTGTTATGAATATGTTTGTGTATATATATTAACCAAATATGTTTTTCTTATCTCCTTGTCATCTAACATAAGATGTATTAATAATAACTCTATGTCTCATAAGTTACAGGAGAAGTGTGAGCATCACTCAAGGACTTCACACCTTCTTCTGGGGAACGGGTTAGTGTGTTTTCAGATGTACTAGGACACTTGTATCATGTCAGTGGAAGTATGGCTTTGTTATTGGCTTTACGTGGAAATGAAGCATGGTTTGAGGAGCTGAGCACAAGTGCCAAGTTGACAGAGGGTGGAGTGTGATCATTTTGCCGCCTCAGCTTGACTAGGCTATACTCCCTGGTTATTTAATCAAACACAAATATTGTCTAATTGAGCTGTTGCTGTGCAGATGTTTTGTATGTAATTAAAGTCCATAATCAGTCGACTTTAAGCAAGGGAGATTATGCAGCATAATCTGGGTGGGCCTGAGTCTATAAATTGAAAAGCCTTAAAAACAGGACTTGAGGCTTCCCTGGGAGAAGAAATTCCACCTGTGAACCAGGAGCAAATTCCAGCCTGCCCTTCCTGAGGACTTGCCCTATGGGTTTCAAACTTGCTTAGCCAGCCTCCACCTGGCATAAGCCAATTTCTTGCAATAAATCTCTTAATGTATTTTACACACACACACACACACACACACACACACACACACACGCTCATGCACATGCACACATGCCCGTGCAAAAACACCTCCTGCTGGTTCTGTTTCTCTGATTAAACCCTGACTGAAACAGCCTCAGATATCCCTAAAGCTTTTGTTTTACCCATTAGTGCTGCCAGCTGGGCCCCGCACGGACCCCACAGGTGTTGTGTGTTCAATAGTATGTGTTGAATTGAAATGAATTTAAGGTGTTCAGCCCTCGTGTAGAGGTAGCCTTTGTTGAGGCAGTTGGCTGCTGCACCAAATATGCAGGGCAAGGTATCGGGCAGCTCCCCCTGCCAGTATTCTCCGCTCAGAGTCGGGCGTTGATTCACAGCACCCTCTGAAACTCAAGTGGCAGAAATTGGCAGTGAAGAGAACCACCACCCACACGTCTTCTAGCATGTGGGAGAAATGTGGCCAAACACTGAGACTTCACATGAAAAATCGTATCTGCCTCTGTTACTGCTTCTCAGTATTGTTTGGTTTCTCTTGTGAATTGTTGTGAAACATGTAAAAGGGGGTTCTGAGATAGTCCAATGGGAAAAACCAGAAAAATGAACAATTAATGTGGTTTGGAGAAATAAAGGGCCAAAGAAACGATTGGTCCTTGCTTAGACCTAGTAAATACAGTACAAACCTATTTCAGTAGGTTCTGCTTAGCATGTACAGTCAATTTTGCTATAACATGACATACGTATTGCTGAAAATCAATGAGCTATGCAGAATCACAAAGTGAAAACCAAGGGCTAATGGGAAAATGGGATAGGAGCACAACACAAAAAAATTGTGACTTATTTAAAAGGGTAGGCACCTAATAAAAATTGTAGCACAGTTTTACACATGTTAAATGATGATGAAATAAAACAATACTCCAATATATATAGTACTTTACCTTGAAAAAGATAAAGTTTTCTCGTGGACTAGAGCATCGGATGGCTGCAACTTGTGAGTTATCGTGAGGCTGTGGAAGGGGTTTTTTCCCAAAATTGGACAGAAAGCTGTAATACCACACGTGCTTGGGTTTATCTCATAACACAGGTGGCAATCTGCGGGAACTGGTAGACATTGGAGGTGTATGTCGGCGGGGGGGTTGTGTGTTCCTACACACCTCAATTCAGCTGAGTACAGTTTTCCGCACTTAGTGTTTCTTGTGGATGGGATAACATATGTCAATCACATTGGAACAAACTTGCATTTTCAGAACAAGTGTGATTACGGGGCTGACGGTGCTGCCTAAAGAGATCACCACCCTTTATCTGTACTTTCAAACTCCCAAAGGTTCTTTGTAAGTTTGGCGCAAATTCATTTGTTAGCAAAAAGTAAGGTGAATATAAATGTTTTCCAGAAACACTGCATTTGATTGTAAAGCGCTGTCACAGACCCCACTGGGGTTTAAATATGCCTCTGTACAATCTGAAAACTTCTGATTTCTAAAGCATGTCTAGCTCTAAGGGAATAGGGAACAGTCCATCTGTATACTGAGTGTCTGTTTTGTGTGAGGCATCGTGTTAGGACACGGTACACAGCAGTTGCCTGAATCCTATAATTTTACTAATTTAAGAGGAATTTTGCAGTGCTTTTCTTAGCCCTGGAACATCAGAATACTTTAGAGAAGAAACTGTTCAGTTAAAAAAGATTGCTAGACGTACACTCTCATAATGTAAACTCATGTTTACTGAGCAGTGTGCTCCGGGATTTAGGGGAGGAATTTAGTGTGTATAAAATATATGGTACCTAAAGCAATTAAAAGGTCTTTGAAAGAAATAGTGAAGACATTGTTTCCCCGAGTGTGTTCAGAGGAACACTAGTCATGATGGATGTCCAGAAAGTCAAGTTTGGGCAGCACTGCGTATTCTCTGCCCTTCTGGAGCACAATAATGATATCAGCATAGTAAAGACTCTGAAAGGTCCCATAGTAAAGAAGCATGTTTAACTTTGTTTTACGTGGATTCTCAAATGTACTGGTCTTTGAATAACAACCTGGTACCGACCCACAGAGCACATTCTGAGAAACTCCAGACTAAGGCGTTTATGATGCTCCAGAAGAACTATGAGAGGAAATTCTGTTTCTCATTTGGAAGTGTAGCGTATAAATCCAATGCAGAGAAATTGTATGCTTTTATTATTTTAGGTTTAGAAATGAAAATGTAAGAAGTGCATTCTTATGACAAATGGAAAATGAATCAGATTTGCTTGACTTGCCCAGCGATTTTTAATTTTTAGAATCTTCTATATAAGCTAGCAATTATGATGATGTAGCCATCAAATGGTATGTAATTATATCCATGAAATAATGGATAGTGAGTACTTTTTAAAATGAAAACAAATTCCCTAAAGTAATTATTGGATGATGAAAATAAATTAATTCAATTCAGTACTTAAAGAATGAAAATTACTGTGATCCCTGAAGCAGTGTATGTGCAGATATAGGTTCTTTCATGTGAAAAATTATGGCAGAGAAATGCTGAAATATTAAGAAAATGTGATACCCACTGTTTTTTCTCCTACAAACTCAATCTTACCATTTAAGATGGTCAATTTCCAGAGGCTGGTAAGCAGATGTTTCATAGCTAGTAAGACATGGGATCAGGATTCAGGCCAACTGCTCTCATCTCTGGGGCCTACATGCTTAACCCCTAACTAGAGCTGCAGTCATTAAAAAACAAATTTAGTAGAAATAACATTTCTTTCTTCTCCCTCCCCTCCTCTCCCCAATGTCCCAACCACCCAACAAAAGTAAATTTCTGTTGTAAACTTCTACAATGCCATTCTAAATACTTTAATGTTAGAGAATACTTTGCGAAGCCATACTCCTTCTATATGACCGTTGTATTTTGGAATGTTAATAGCATTGCAGAAGTGCTCTGTTTTACTGCATTGTGAAAATTGCTTTGATCTTTTAGGCCCCATCTGTAGAAATATATTCACAATGACAATTGGCGTTATTTGTCAAGAAAAATAGCTGCTGTTGATGACCATGCACTTAATCCAATCCTGATTCCAGGGAGACAGACAGTTATTACAGCCCCCAAATCATAAACTGATCATAAAATAGTTTATTGAGTGGCTATGTGCGAACTCATGCTCAGGTTTTCATAATGGTGGTTGTAGCATAGAATTGCAAGTGCTCCATAAAATTTAGGTACTTGCTTTTTTTTTTGGAAAGAAAATCACTTTAGTCTAATTAATTCACAAACAAAAGCATGTTTAAATGGCCACACAAACACGCACCCAGCCCCAAACTCAACACCATCGCCGTGAGCTTCTGTATGGTGAGAATACCCTCTTCCACTGCAGTCCTGAAGCACAAAAGCTATTAATGATCGAGGAGAGGTTTAACTGGTGGCTTCACACTTTATATCTTCACTATCAATTATATTTTTAACGCTAAACCAACGTGGTCATGAGAGATGATTTTTCATGCCTCCAACTGGAACTTCTTGATGAAGCTAACCCGTTCGCCAATCTGCACTGTTTTCAGCACCTCGCTGGAACCTGCACACAGCTTAAGTTCACCCTGGTTCTGGGCACACTCCAAAAACTGTTTCACCTCAAAAAAGCATGGGCCACTCTGCTGCTGCTGTGCAGGCTGGGTTCCTCGAGGCTCCTGGTGAGTGATGTCAAGCCTTGAGGGCTCAGCATTACTTCCTCCACTGAAGCCACCAGGGAGGGCATGACCCAGAGTGTGGCCGATGGCAGAACCCACAGCCACGCCGGCTGCAGTGGCTGCCATCTGGGCCATCAGACCTGGCTGCCGGGAAGCAGCAGCAGGGGAGCCAACAGCAGATGGTGAAGCTGCTGTGGGTGGCTGAGCGGCGGGCGCTGGCCTGGGTGCAGTTCTCATCTGAGGTGCCCGGCTGGCTGGAGGGGCCACGCTGGAAGTGTGGCTTCGGCTTCCACAAGGCATCTTAAATGTGTGGCGAAGTGGGATCTAGAAGAGCGAGACTCGGAGGAGACCTGGGCTGCTTCTTAGTACTCGCTTTTTTGATATAAAAGATCTTAGACCTAAACATTGAGAAGAAAATTGGGGAATCAAGTAAATAAGAGTATAGCTCCTTCCCTGATTTATAAAATTTTATTCCCTATTAATGTTGCTAAATCACAGTTTGCTGTCCGAATGTTGGGTGGACCTCGTTGCAATTACTGAGTTTTTTCTAAAGTTAATCCTGGAAAAATAATTAATTGCCACAGTCAGTAATAAAATAATCATAAAAAACTTTTAAATTTTATTTAAAATGTATAGATATTTCTGACAGGAATGTATAATTAATTTCGGAAATGAGAATGGGGGAAATTTTTTTTTTTATAACTGAGATGTCACCACTAAGACTTTGAAGCAGACTTCTAACAAAAGCTGCTGTGTTCTGACTCCTCCTCCAAAGAAAGATTGGTGTTCTTAGGACTTAGAATCTTTTTTTTTCTCATGGTAAGAGGATTGTTTGTTGGATGGAGAGTTCAGGTAGGTTTTACTGTTCTTTTACCTTCCGGGTAATAAGTAAGGCATTGATGAAGCAGCCTTTCCCAAGTAATTTATGAGAAGGGCGGGTGCTATCTGACATCTGGACTTTGACATGTCTTCCAGGATGATGTGTGTGGACCCATGCCAAGTGATTGCCCATATAACATGCAGCACAAAGTGCTAGGCTGCCTGGATTACAAGCGGTCCTCAAATGGCCAGCTCTACAGATAGGTCACCTGAAGGAGGCCATTCTGTACCCTCATGAAGCCCACCAAGTTCTCCGAGCTGAGGCTTCCATACTCTGGTGTCCTCTCCCAGACTGTCTGTTCACTTTCTGCCCCGCCCCCCCTAATATGACCAGTGCAGCAAATATTTTATCTGGTGGCTGCCCCCATTCAAGACACTTGAAGCAGGACTTCCCTGGTGGTGCAGTGGTTAAGCATCCGCCTACTAATAACGCAGGGGACATGGGTTCGAGCCCTGGTCCGGGAAGATCCCACATGCCGCGGAGCAACTAAGCCCGTGCACAAGTACTGAGCCTGCGCTCTACAGCCCATGAGCCACAACTACTGAGCCCATGTGCCACAACTATTGAAGCCCACATGCCTAGAGCCCGTGCTCTGCAACAGGACAAGCCACCGCAATGAGAAGCCCGTGCACTGCAATGAAGAGTAGCCTCCGTTCACCGCAACTAGAGAAAAGCCCACGCGCAGCAACAAAGACCCAAGGCAGACAAAAATAAATTAAAAAAAAAAAAAAGACTGAGGCATTACTCAGCCATAAAAAAGAACAAAATAATGCCATTTGCAGCAACATGGATGGACCTAGAGATTCTCATACTGAGTGAAGTAAGTCAGAGAAAGGCAAATATCCTATGATATCGCTTATATATGGAATGTAAAAAAAAAGGCTACAAATGAACTTATCTACAAAACCGAAATAGAGTTACAGATGTAGAAAATAAACTTATGATTACCAGGGGGTAATGGGGGGAGGGATAAATTGGAAGATTGGAATCGACACATACACACTACTATATATAAAACAGATAATAGGGACTTCCCTGGTGGCGCGGTGGCTGAGAGTCCGCCTGCCGATGCAGGGGACGCGGGTTCGTGCCCCGGTCCGGGAAGATCCCACGTGCCTCGGAGCAGCTGGGCCCGTGAGCCATGGCCGCTGAGCCTGCGCGTCCGGGGCCTGTGCTCTGCAACGGGAGAGGCCACAGCACTGAGAGGCCCGCGTACCACAAAACAAACAAACAAACAACAACAAAAAAAAAAAAAACAGATAATAAGGACCGACTGTATAGCACAGGGAACTCTACTTAATACTCTGCAATGGCCTATATGGGAAAAGAATCTAAAAAAGAGTGGATATATGTATTTGCATAGCAGATTCACTTTGCGGTACAGCAGAAACTAACACAACATTGTAAATCAATTATACCCCAATTAAAAAAAAAAAAGACACCGAGCATTACAAAGGCCCTCATCAGCCTTCTTGGCTGACCATGTAGACCAAGTCACCCATTAGTTAAATACCCATGCAAGAAACTGTAATTTAATTTGCCTTTAATTATAGTTAACTCTCTTGGATCCAGCTCAACTGAGCCCCACCAAATCCACCTTGATTTTAGAGAAAGGGATGACTTTTTTCCCCCATCAATAAATTCTAACATTCTAAAATTCTCTACTTAGCTTAAAAGCTAGATTTGTGGGCCGAGGCTGGAGGTAATGATGTTATCATAACTGATACTTTTAGAATTTTGCTATGGTCTTTTAGAATATTTCTGATTAGAGAATTTGGGGTTAGGTATTTCTACAGTGGGAAAAAAAGCAATTGATAGGAAAAAAAAAGAATTTGACCTCAGAAATAAGTGAAATGTAGCATAAGTGACTGTTTAACCATTTACCGTGATGCTGTCAAACTTAGAAATCAGATGTCACTTACATATTTTGAGCCTTGGACAGTTGTAGAGAAAGTACTCACTTATTTCATCAGGCAGTGCCAAAGACCAATTCTATAGTAATGTAAAGATACTTGTGGCACCTTATAGAATTCTTTTAATTTAAATTTTTTAAATTGACTCATTTTATATAGAATCAATTCTTCTAACATTTCCCTAATATTCTGTGGTGGTCTTCAAAAACTACTGATTATAATTTTTTATATTAGCCTTTGGAGATTTTACTGATGGGAACCAAAAGTAGGTTTCGTGAAAATCTCTGGCCTATACTCCTGAATAAATAACCACTGAAAACATACAGACATTCTGAAATTAAACCCTCCAATTTTGGGGTTTTTTTTTTTTTTTACCATTTTTTAAATGATATGATGTCAATTATGTTGCACATTTCCTTGTCTGTTAAATAATTTAACTCTGAGGACTACATGCCTAGCACAGTGCCTTATGTATGGGAGCATCTGCTATGTTGTAAATCTCCTTTCCTTTTAAGGGTGATACAGTATGTTATTTAAGGGATCGATGAAGTTTGAAGGTGTGTTTGTATTTATACTAAGGATTCCAGACTGTTACCTTTTTTTTTTTTTTTTTTTTGCGGTATGCGGGCCTCATTGTCGTGGCCTCTCTTGTTGCGGAGCACAGGCTCCGGACGCGCAGGCTCAGCGGCCATGGCTCACGGGCCCAGCCGTTCCGCAGCATGTGGGATCTTCCCGGACCGGGGCACGAACCCGTGTCCCCTGCATCGGCAGGCGGACTCTCAACCACTGTGCCACCAGGGAAGCCCCAGACTGTTATCTTTTTGTAATTGGTGATTATACTTACTGCTTCCTCACTGTCTCACACCACAGCTCAGAGCAAAGTAGTTTCTTCCTCATGTCAGATTTTCTGTGAACTCTTAGTAAGGCCAGAACTGCAGATCACCTGCAGAGGAAATGAGATGACTACCTTGAACATCATTAACCTCATTTTTATACCCAGATCTCTCTGTAGACTCTGGCCAGCAGAGATCTGGGGGCTCTGATACCCAGCTGCGGGCTCGTACCTGTGTGTTTTGTGCAAGTACTTTTCTATACACATTGTGAGTGTTCATCTCTCCTTTTCCCTCAAAGCTCCTGACTTCAGCTTCCAAGATATGTCTCCCATGACACAGACAAGTAATTTCATCTCTCTGGGCCTCAGGTTCCTCATCCGTGAAATAGGGATGTTAGTAGTATCTACTTCCCAGGGTTGTTTTGAAGAGTTAATATCTGTAAAGGTCTTAGAGCAGTTGTGCATAGTAAGGGTTAAGTGTGCATAGTAAGGGTTAAGTAATTTTAAAAAAAGATTGACCACTGGATAAATGACTCTTTAAGCTTCTTAAAGAAAAGGAAAGATCTGAAAAGATACTTCTCCTAGTAGAGGGTGATTTACACTTTCTTTTCTGGGGTAGGAATGGAGTAATTTGGAGGGATTTGTATCTGAAGGAGCAGAACTGAAAGGTATTACCTAAAATATCTGTAGAAAGTGCTGGCAGTGAGCCTGGGTCCTGACTGGATCAAGTAATATATGGAAAGATGTTCATAGCAGCTCCTCTGGGGGCTCTTCATAGTAGATCTTAAAAGGAGACAAGAGGAATAAACTGGAAATACATGGGGATGGAGGGAATTGGGGACAAAGCTTACGCCATGAGTTAGCAGTTATCTTCGGTTACCTAACAAAGGCTGAAAGAGAGTGATTCTCAGGGGAGATGATATATATATGTAAGTCACATACATAGATATATAAATCTTTTAACCACCTGTCTGACATAGGTGTTTTTCTCAGCTTCTTCCGTGGAAAGGGGCCCTGGCCATCTGCTTTGTTAAAAGAAAGCAGGCAGCAGCTTCGTGTGGCACGTGCAGGGGATGCCCTGCCGACCACCGTGAAGCTTGAAAGCCCTTCGTGGTGCCCGCGGGCGCTTGTCGAGAGCCGGGGCGGGGTGGGGTGGGGTGCGGAGGACCCATGCCCGGGGCCCGCCTCGCCCGCTGCTGCGGCTGCTGCACGCACCGGCTGCCCAACAACGGCGCTGGCACGCGGCTGGGTGGCTCTTGGCTCCAACAGCCGGGCCGCCCTTTGCCCCGGCTCGCAGCCTGGTGGTAATTCGCTCTAGGCTCAGAGGGGCAGACCTGTCAAACTGCAGCCTGTGTTTATCTTGTAATCCACAGACAAGAAGAAGGGAGGCAAATTCCAGCCTTTGAAGAAGTTGTTTGGCAAAAGGAAAAAGAAAGTCACGTCAACGGCCCGGGAGGCGTCTGCAGGGCGCAAGTGTCGCTCTCCCCCGAGTGTCAGCAATGGGACCTTCTCTTCTGACGAGGAGACCCTGGAGGACAGCCTGAGGTAATCACTCGCACTTTTTTTTCTGACCTTCAGCGGAGTTCCGGGGTGGGGAGTGGGGTCCCGAAGGAGGCAGAGCGGCATCCTTATGGGCTCCACTTCTGGGAAGTTGAGGACTGGGGTGCGTGGTGCGCTCTGTGCGGAGACGTTACCTCGGGGAATTAGCATACGTGTCTCACTTTGTGGGAGAACATAGGGATGTGTGCCTTCATCTTGCTGCCCTCGCTGGGGGAGGAAGGCAGCAGCTCACTGCCTTCGCTCAACCCAAGCTTCTTGAGTTGGAGGAGACCACGTCCCCCTGTCCCATTGCCTGGCAAGGAGGAAGGGTGGTTTGTACACTAGGTTTTACACCCGCGTTGAGGATGCAAACTGCTGGGGCACAGGGTGTCACCCTTCATCCCCCTGGCCATGTCTAGCAACTTCCAGACCCTGCCTACAATGGGGCTTTTAGTTTCTGCTTCTTGTTCTCTCTCTCTCTCTCCTCCCCTCCGCTCTCCCTCTCGTGTCCTTCTCCTCTCTCTCTCCTTCTCGTTGCTCTTTCCTCTTTTCTCTCTCTTTCTCTTCCTCTTAGAGCACAGGCACTGCATCTGGCTGTTACCGTGTCAAGAACTCAGGCAAGCAGGGTAAGGAGGTACTTTCTCACCTGAGTGCTGGGAATTGAAGTCAGAGATGGTTACGTTCTGCTACTGACAGCTCAGAAGTCAGCTCCTCTGAGAAGCCCTTTCCCACTACCCGCTCTGATGCGTTTGCCCTTGACTGCGTGGCTCCCGCAAAGAACTTGTTACTTTCTCTGGAAATGATTGATCGGCTAGTCTGTCTCTCTCACTCAGCTGCCAGTTCTATGAAGCCAGGGACCAGGTTTTATTCAGCCTCACCTTAGGCACTCAAAAAGTGTTTCCTATGAATGACTGGCACTGCATTAAGTTGCCCTAGTACGTGTTGAAGGCGTAGATGATGTAACCTGTGATACTCTCACTGTGTTTGAAGGACAAAGACGAAAACAGCCTCGGTGGTCTGTCTGTGAGTATCGTGTTGTCAACTACAGTTGAGCCCAGGTTACAGAATCCTCAAGCAAGCCGTGCACGTTAAGCATTACAGTGTCCACAACAGCATTTGTTAGCCCTAAGTGATGCTGACTCCTTTCCTCCACAGGCCTATATTGGTTTTCCATTGTCTTTATTAGGGAAACTATTGAATTTAACCAAAGAGAACAATTTCACTGAAAGGAGAACACAGCTAGCACCACACTAACCCAATTGTTGGAATGTTAGTATCAAGAGAGAATTAAGTATTGTCCAGCACGAATCAGGTTTGACTTTACTTTGGTTTCTTCCCTTGCAAAATAAGAATGTGAACCTTTTTGCTTCACAGCATCAGAATGAGGTACAGATACTAAAATGTGACCAAGCAGCAGTTTAAGGAAAAATCTGAGATCAAGTCTGGAAAGTTCTCCTTTGGAAGGACTGTCCTATGAAAACACAACTTGTCCTTTTTATAACAGGTTATGGTTTTGTCAAGTCTCTGATTTCTTGCTGAATTTTATGAGACTCTTAGAAGACCCTAGACCCTTGTTCTCTTCCCATTTAAGTGGTATTCTGTTTACCCCTTTGGGTTTTCCTTAAGGTTTTAAGTTTTAAAACTTAAAGATTTTAAGATTTGCCTTGGGGAAATCTACATTGGATCAAACAGCTACATTTCCATTAAATGTAGGTAATGTTACCTGTTCTTATTGATAAACCTGTATTTATGAGACATGTACTATATTTTAATTATGTAATACTTATTTGTATAATACAGGAAGCTAGAAGGATAAGCTTGGGACGATGAGTTTAAAAAAAGCTCTTTAAATGTTTTTAAAATTAAAAAAATCGGAAAACAGAAGTTGCTTAAAATATATATTCCCTCTTCCTACTCAGAAACTTCCAATTGAAAAATAATTCCGCCCACAAAGTAAATATTACATGCATCACTTACAGTATAGCTGAACTTTTGATTATTTGCCCTATTTACAGATGGAGAAAATGAAAAATGTTGCTTCCAACAATTCTTATTTTCAGTTCACTGTTCAATTAACAGATATGTTACTTCACATTGCATAAGGATTCAAAAAATGTCTGTGCCTTTTATTTGCTATTTCCAAAATGGGCAGCTCTCACTACAGCACAAAAGTCAAAATTCCATTAACGTGATCTCTGGTGGAGGTTCCAAGGAGGCAGATTTCAGCCCAATGTGAGGGAAAATTTCTTAATTACTAGAGCTGCTTAAAAATGGGGAGGCTGGGTATGTGCCAGAGGCATTGGAACTGATGAAGGGCACTTCTGCACTAGGTGAGAATTTAAAGGAGCTGAACTTTAACATGCTGTCAAACTCAAAGAATCTGTAATTCTAGAAATGTCTCCATGGCCAAAAATAGCTCTTTATTGATCTCCTTCTGCCTGAAATTTCTCATTTCCTTTGGGTTTCAAAGCATTCTGTTCTCTCTAGGTTAGAAGCCTTTATTTCTCCTAGGCTACTACTTTTAAATTATACATGCCTATGGGAAAAGCAAAACAGTAAAACGTGATCAGTTTTTAACAATTGAATGTGACTTCCTTTAGTAACTAAATACAGCTAATATTGTGTTTCCCAAAGTGTGTTGAATAGATGTTAAATTTAAAAGGGGGAGAGGGTCAGTTTGACAAAGAGATCTGGGAAATCCTGGACCAAAATGAATTAAATAGGATTCTTTACATGGGACTTTTCAGATCTTTTACTATGCCAGTGTGCCCTGGGAATTTCCAAGAAGAGGGATGTAGTTTGCAGCATTTCCAAGATTTAACCACAAACTTTTGTTTCACAGAGAATATCCATTGGTGTATATTAAAGCTACCACGTATTAAACTTAATACAATGTGTTTTGCATAGGTGAATTCCCGTAATATTTACCGTGACTCTGAGATTGACATTATTATTCCCATTTCAAAGATGAGAAAACTAGGGCTAGAGAATGACTTGCTAGTAAGTTGCTGAGCCACTATTCAAGCAGTAATGAGTGCATTGCTGCTATTCTGTATTGCTCTGTATTCTGCTGTGGCCATACTAGGGAGCTAGTCATATGGCCCTGAGTTGTCCTGCTGGTCCTGGGTCACCAGGCTCAGGTATCTTCCTGCCTTCAGCTGCCTGATGGAGGCTCTGCTACTTATTGGGACACCACTTGTCCTACTTCCAATTTCTGCCTAACACCTGGCATTTACTGTGATCACGAATAGCTACGGCACTTTACAGTAAGCGCCAGCTGTAAGCATGGTGAGAACCGAAGGGGCTTCGTGGAGGGTGAGCTCACTGTGGGGCTGGAGCAGATAGGAAGGGGCTCAGGAATGAGGAGAACTTGAGCTGTCTCCCAACAAGGGACAGGACTTGGAGTGCTGAGAGGCGAGGCACGGGTGTTTCAGATCAGGAAGGCATGAGCAGAGACTTTCACACAAGAATGAGTGTGACGCGAATAGAATAGGAGGAAACTTTCCAAATCATTGTGTGAGGCCAGTGTTACCCTAACACCAAAACATCACACACAAAGGAAGACTACAGACCAACAGCTCTTATGAATAAAGACATAAAAAGTCCCAGACAAAATACTAGCAAACTGAATCCAACAACATATAAAAAAGGATTCTACACCATGACCGAATGGGATCTAAGCCAGGAGTACAAGGTTTGTTTTATATACAAAAATCAGTCAATATAACACACCGTGTTAATAAAATAAAGGACAAAAACTACATGATCATCTCAGTTGATGTAGAAAAAAGCATTTGACAGGATCCAACACCCTTACATGATAAAAACACTCAAAACTGGGAATGGAAAGGAACTTCTTCAACTTGATAAAGGACATCTACAAAAATCCACAGCTAATATTATACTAAATGGTGAAAGAATGAATGTGTTCCCCTTGAGATCAGGAAAAAGACAAGAATGGCTATTCAACGCTGTACTGTACTATACCATAGGTTATAGCTAGGACAGTTAGGCAAGAAAAAGAAATAAAAGGCATCAATTTTGGGAAGGAAGAAATAAAAGCTATCTATTTGCAGATACCATGATCCTGTATATAGAAAATCCTAAGGAATCCACAAGTAAACCATTTGACTAACAAAGTTGAAACAGACTACAAAATACGAGATTAGGGTTTTTACATTTCAATGTACCTACTTCTCCTGAGGAGACTGCAGGCTTCCCACAGCCCTCCTGTTAGTCCCACTGGTCCTCCAACCAGCCAAGGGAGCTCATCTCCCCTGTGTTGGACCCCAGTACTGGGGCACCCAATATGTGGCTTGAACCCCTCACTCCCCAGGGAGGTTCTCTGCCCGTATAATCTGCCTTTCCCTCTGAATCCCCTCCCTGGGATGCAGGTTCTGACCTGATCACTTCACACCCATTAGGAAGGCTATAATAAAAAAGACAGACAATAGTACGTGTTGGTGAGGATGTGGAGAAATTGGAACCCTCAAACATTGCTGGTAATGTAAAATGATGCAGCCACTTTGGAAAACATTTTGACAGCTCCTCAAAATGTTAAACATAGAGTTACCATATGACCCAGCAATTCCACTCCTAGGTATATACCCAAGAGGAATGAAAATATATGTCCACACAAAAACTAGTTTACAAATGTTCACAGCGGCATTATTCATAATAGCCCCAAAGTGGAAACCATCCAAATGTCCATCAAAAGATGAATGGATAAATACAACATGGCGCATGTCCATACAATGAAATATTATTTGGGAATGGAAAAGAATGAAATCCTGATACACGGTATAACATGGATAAACTTTGAAAACAATACATTAAGTGAAAGAAGCCAAATAAAAAAATAACACCTGTTATATGATTCCATTTATATGAAATGTTCCAAACAGGCAAATACACAGAGACAGAAAGATTAGCGGTTGCCAGGTGCGTGGTAGGGTGGAGGTGACTGCTGATGGGTACGTGGTTTCTTTGGGGTTATAAAAATCTTCTAAACTTAGGTGACAGTGATGGTTGCCCAATCCTGTGAATATACTAAAAATCATTTAAATGTACCTTTTAAAAGGGTGAATTTTATGGTTTTGGAATTACATCTCAAAAAGATTTTGTTTCCTTGTTTTTTAGTTTTTTTTTTTTATATATACAGCAGGTTCTTATTAGTCATCAATTTTATACACATCAGTGTACACATGTCAATCCCAATCACCCAATTCATCACACCATCATCCCCACCTCCTGCCACTTTCCCCCCTTGGTGTCCATACGTTTGTCCTCTACATCTGTGTCTCAACTTCTGCCCTTCAAACTGGTCCATCTGTACCATTTTTCTAGGTTCCACATATATGCATAAATGTACGATATTTATTTTTCTCTTTCTGACTTACTTCACTCTGTGTGACAGTCTCTAGATCCATCCACGACTCTACAAATGACTCAATTTCATTCCTTTTTATGGCTGAGTAATATTCCATTGTATATATGTACCACAACTTCTTTATCCATTCGTCTGCCGATGGGCATTTAGGTTGCTTCCATGACCTGGCTATTGTAAATAGTACTGCAATGAACATTGGGGTGCATGTGTCTTTTTGAATTATGGTTTTCTCTGGGTATGTGCCCAGTAGTGGGATTGCTGGATCATATGGTAATTCTATTTTTAGTTTTTTAAGGAACCTCCAAACTGTTCTCCATAGTGGCTGTATCAATTTACATTCCCACCAACAATGCAAGAGGGTTCCCTTTTCTCCACACCCTCTCCAGCATTTGTTGTTTGTAGATTTTCTGATGATGCCCATTCGAACTGGTGTGAGGTGATACCTCATTGTACTTTTGATTTGCATTTATCTAATAATTAGTGATGTTGAGCAGCTTTTCATGTGCTTCTTGGCCATCTGTATGTCTTCTTTGGAGAAATGTCTATTTAGGTCTTCTGCCCATTTTTGGATTGGGTTGTTTGTTTCTTTAATATTGAGGTGCATGAGCTGTCTATATATTTTAGAGATTAATCCTTTGTCTGTTGATTCGTTTGCAAATATTTTCTCCCATTCTGAGGGATGTCTTTTTGTCGTTTATGGTTCTCTTTGCTGTGCAAAAGCTTTTAAGTTTCATTAGGTCCCATTTGTTTATTTCTGTTTTTATTTCCATTACTCTAGGAGGTGGATCAAAAAAGATCTTGCTGTGATTTATGTCAAAGGGTGTTCTTCCTATGTTTTCCTCTAAGAGTTTTATAGTGTCTAGTCTTACATTTAGGTCTCAAATCCATTTTGAGTTTATTTTTGTGTATGGTGTTAGGGAGTATTCTAATTTCATTCTTTTACATGTAGCTGTCCAGTTTTCCAAGCACCACTTATTGAAGAGACTGTCTTTTCTCCATTGTATATCCTTGCCTCCTTTGTCATAGATTAATTGACCATAGGTGCGTGGGTTTATCTCTGGGCTTTCTGTCTTGTTCCATTGATCTGTGTTTCTGTTTTTGTGCCAGTACCATATTGCCTTGTTTACTGTAGCTTTGTAGTATAGTCTGAAGTCAGGGAGTCTGATTCCTCCAGCTCCATCTTTTCCCCTCAAGACTGCTTTGGCTATTCGGGGTCTTTTTTGTCTCCATACAAATTTTAAGATGATTTGTTCTAGTTCCATAAAAAATGCCATTGGTAATTTGATAGGGATTGCATTGAATCTGTAGATTGCTTTAGGTAGTATAGTCATTTTCACATAATGATTCTTCCAATCCAAGAACATGGAATATCTCTCCATCTGTTTGTATCATCTTTAATTTCTTTCATCAGTGTATTACAGTTTTCTGCATACAGGTATTTTGTCTCCCTAGGTAGGTTTATTCTTAGGTATTTTATTCTTTTTGTTGCAATTGCAAATAGGAGTGTGTCCTTAATTTCTCTTTCAGATTTTTCATCATTAGTGTATAGGAATGCAAGAGATTTCTGTGCATTAATTTTGTATCCTGCTGCTTTACCAAATTCATTGATTAGCTCTAGTAGTTTTCTGGTGGCATTTTTTTTTTTTTTTTTTGCAGTACGCGGGCCTCTCACTGTTGTGGCCTCTCCCATTGCGGAGCACAGGCTCCGGACGCGCAGGCTCAATGGCCATGGCTCACGGGCCCAGCCGCTCTGCGACATGTGGGATCTTCCCGGACCGGGGCACGAACCCGTGTCCTCTGCATCAGCAGGCAGACTCTCAACCACTGTGCCACCAGGGAAGCCCTCTGGTGGCATTTTTAGGATTCTCTATTTATAGTATCATGTCATCTGCAAACAGTGACAGTTTTACTTCTTCTTTTCCAATTTGTATTCCTTTTATTTCTTTTTCTTCTCTGATTGCCGTGGCTAGGACTTCCAAAACTATGTTGAATAATAGTGGTGAGAGTGGACATCCTTGTCTTGTTCCTGATCTTAGAGGAAATGCTTTCAGTTTTTCACCATTGAGAATGATGTTTGCTGTGGGTTTGTCGTATATGGCCTTTATTATGTTGAGGTAGGTTCCCTCTATGCCCACTTTCTGGAGAATTTTTATCATAAATGGGTGTTGAATTTTGTCAAAAGCTTTTTCTGCATGCATTGAGATGATCATATGGTTTTTATTCTTCAATTTGTTAATATGGTGTACACATTGATTGATTTGCATATATTGAAGAATCCTTGCATCCCTGGGATAAATCCCACTTGATTATGGTGTATGATCCTTTTAATGTGTTGTTGGATTCTGTTTGTGCGGCGAGCCGCTTCTGACCAGCAGAATGACGAATCACCACACGCTAGATTCTTCTCGCATCACACTTTATTGGAGTACAGCTTGGTTTCGGGCGGATGGAAGGAAGACCCCGTACGCTCGAGCCTGTCTGCTTATATAAGGGCTTAAGGACTCGTGTAAGTCCCTGATTCGTCCGTATGGTTATCGCATTTCGCAAGCCGGACTTTGGATAGGCCACTGCTTCAAAACCTGATTAGCATATTAGGTGCATACGCCCTAGCGGCATACTTAGTGCATGCGTAATGGCTATCCGGCCGCGCCCTACATCTCCCCCTTTTTTCTTTTCGACCATTGCAGCGGACATTGACCTGTACCAGTGCTCATACCGGGGTATGTACACGGTGTACCGGTAGTTTCCGCTTGCATTCGCAGACACCCTCCTGCGTGCAATGCTCGCAATCGAACTGCAGGGTGCAAGGGCTGTCTTCACGTGGCATGGGCTCCTCATGGAGGTGCAATGGTAACGAGACCTCTCCGTGCAGAGGCAGCCCCTAGGGCCGATCCCCTATAGAGGTGCAATGGCGGCAAGGCCCCTCTGTGCAAGGGCGATCATATGTTTTTTAGGGTGGAGAGCCAGGCTGCGGGGGACTCGCCTTCACTGATGGCCACAAGCGCCTGAGTGAGCATTATCCTATCTCGCCGGGTTCGAATGCGAATACGACAGACCAACCAGAGACACAACACTATCCCAAACAAACAGCAGGCTGCGAACAGTCCCACACCCACCCATTCCTTAAAAAAGGAAAATGCTCTAGCTAGCCATGCGGTAAATTCTCCAAGAGTCACTGGATCCACTCTGGTTGCATTCAGCTGCAGGATATTCAACTTCTGCTTAAATATCAACTTCTCCGCCTCACGGGACCAATTTCCCTTTAGGAATTCTCCAATCTGCTTGCTCTTATTCAGAGCATCCAATCTGTGCTTAGTGGCCTAGCACAAGCCGTATTCATCTCACAGCTAGTGGAATACAATACTGGGAGAATGGTACTTTGAGAATGAACGGGGATGGGGACTGGCCAGGTTCGGCTAATTCCCCAAAACGTCTTGATCTCCGCCTTGAGCAGGGGGAAGCTCATCAACAGTATCCAGCCCAGTGTCACTCCTTGAGCGCTCCACATCGTTCTTGGGATTATCTTCCACGACTCTTGTTAACCTTGTCGGGACCCAAATCGGATCTTGATCCTGTGGAAAAACACAAAGAGATCCCCTGGATCGCGTGACAACGCGATCCGGGCCCTTCCATTGATTGGACAACACATCTTTCCACATCACTCTGCCGTAATCCTTTTGTTCACGTATCATATGGCGTTCAGCAGAAGTTTCTTTCTCATCATGTAAATTCAAAAAATTAATAGTAAATAAGGCAAGCGACAATTTCTGCTTCGGAGTGCAATTCTCCGCTATTCCCCCTTTTTGTTTTAAAAGCAATTCTTTAAGTGTGCGATTAGTTCGCTCTATTATACCTTGGCCTTGTGGATTGTAAGGCAGGCCCGTAACATGTTCTATTTGCATTTTTTGACAAAAGAGAACAAAGCTCTTGGAACTATAAGCTGGGCCGTTATCTGTCTTTAGTTTAGCAGGCTTGCCCCAGGCTGCCCAGGCTTCAAGGCAATGAGTAATAACATGTTGAACCCGTTCTCCAGAGAGAGGGGTAGCATGTACCACCCCGGAATAGGTATCCACAGACACATGAACATACTGGAGCTTCCCAAAGGAGGGAACATGAGTGACATCCATCTGCCACAGCTCGTTTGGGGACAAACCTCTGGGATTTACACCAGTCTTTTGGGCCGGCAAAAATTGGGCACAAGTGGAACAAGACTTAACAATATGTCTGGCCTCGGCTCTAGTAATGAAAAACTTCTTTCTCAACACTGCAGATGATACATGATATAGCTCATGAAATTCTTGTGCTTGCTGCTTTTGATCCAAGGATAAGAAAACACGTGTTGCCATATCAACTTGTTCATTGGCTTTTGCCATTGGACCAGGCAACAGGGAATGAGCCCGTATATGGGTAACATAAAAGGGGTGTTGGCGGCGCAATATCTGAAACCTTATCCCGGCCAACAAGGATGCCACTGTGCTGGATGATCGAATATGGGGGGTCACTTCAAGATGTTTCACTGCATTAACCACATACAATGAATCAGAGATCAAATTAAAGGGTTCTTGAAATCGTTGAAAAACTTCCAAAACCACATGACATTCCACCACTTGAGGAGCATCAGGTCGATAGTCTATAACGACAGGATGCTGACCCTGAACCATATAAGCCCCTTTTCCGGATTTTGATCCGTCCGTATAAATGGTCAGGGCATCATTTAGTGGTCGCTCTACAGTGACCCTTGGAAAAATGACAGGTTGCTGGATAATGAATTTCAAAATTTCACTCTTGGGCAAATGGTTATCAATAGTTCCAGAAAAGGTATAAATAAGTATAGACCACTCAGAGGTGGTAGCAGTTAATATTTCTATTTGATCTTTAGTATAGGGAACTACAAGTTTTTCCGGCAACATTGCAAAGGCGGAAGCACATTGTTTAATACCCAAGAAGGCAACCTCAGCAACCATAGATGGATAGTGAGACAGCGTCTTCATCCCCAGGGACTTGGTATGGATCCAAAGCAAGGGCCCATCTTGCCAAAGAACACCTGTTGGAAATCCTAAGGTTGGAAGAACACACATCCAAATAGGCAAGGTACTGTCATAACGCTGTAATTGTGCTTTCATAAGAGCCTGTTCCACCTTCTGAAGAGCTGTTTGGGCCTCGGGGGTCATCTGACGCGGGGAATTAAGATCAGGATTACCTTCCAATACAGCAAACAAAGGTTGCGCAGGTTCCCGGGTTTCGGCACCACTTGCGGCGAGCCGCTTCTGACCAGCAGAATGACGAATCACCACACGCTAGATTCTTCTCGCATCACACT
This sequence comes from Phocoena sinus, assembly GCF_008692025.1. Classification (NCBI taxonomy): domain Eukaryota; kingdom Metazoa; phylum Chordata; class Mammalia; order Artiodactyla; family Phocoenidae; genus Phocoena; species Phocoena sinus. The sequence goes on from NC_045767.1 coordinate 76,869,080, forward strand.
TTATTGGAGTACAGCTTGGTTTCGGGCGGATGGAAGGAAGACCCCGTACGCTCGAGCCTGTCTGCTTATATAAGGGCTTAAGGACTCGTGTAAGTCCCTGATTCGTCCGTATGGTTATCGCATTTCGCAAGCCGGACTTTGGATAGGCCACTGCTTCAAAACCTGATTAGCATATTAGGTGCATACGCCCTAGCGGCATACTTAGTGCATGCGTAATGGCTATCCGGCCACGCCCTACATGTTTGCTAGTATTTTATTGAGGATTTTTGCATCTATGTTCATGATACTGGTATGTAATTTTCTCTTTTTTGTAGTATCTTTGTCTGGTTTTGGTATCAGGGTGATGGTGGCCACATAGAATGAGTTTGGGAGTTTTCCTTCCTCTGCAATTTTTTGGAAGAGTTTGAGAAGGCTGGGTGTTAGCTCTTCTCTAAATGTTTGATAGAATTCACCTGTGAAGCCATCTGGTCCTGGACTTTTGTTTGTTGGAAGATTTTTCTTTCTTTTTTTTTTTTTTTTTTTTTTTTTTGAGGTACGTGGGCCTCTCACTGTTGTGGCCTCTCCCGTTGCGGAGCACAGGCTCCGGACGCGCAGGCTCAGCGGCCATGGCTCATGGGGCTAGCCACTCCGTGGCATGTGGGATCTTCCTGGACTGGGGCACGAACCCATGTCTCCTGCATCGGCAGGCAGACTCTCAACCACTGTGCCATCAGGGAAGCCCCTGTTGGAAGATTTTTAATCACAGTTTCCACTTCATTACTTGTGATTGGTCTGTTCATATTTTCTATTTCTTCCTGGTTCAGTCTTGGAAGATTATACCTTTCTAAGAATTTGTCCATTTCTTCCAGGTTCTCCATTTTATTGGCATAGAGTTGCTTGTAGTAGTATCTTAGGGTGCTTTGTATTTCTGCGGTGTCTGTTGTAACTTCTCCTTTTTCATTGCTAATTTTATTGATTTGAGTCCTCTCCCTCTTTTTCTTGATGAGTCTGGCTAATGGTTTATCAATTTTGTTTATCTTCTCAAATAACCAGCTTCTAGTTTTATTGATCTTTGACATTGTTTTCTTTGTTTCTATTTCATTTATTTCTGCTCTGATCTTTATGATTTCTTTCCTTCTGCTAACTTTGGGTTTTGTTTGCTCTTCTTTCTCTAGTTCCTTTAGGTTTAATGTTAGATTGTTTATTTGAGATTTTTCTGGTTTCTTGAGGTATGCTTGTATAGCTATAAACTTCCCTCTTAGAACTGCTTTTGCTGCATCTCATAGGTTATGGATCATTGTGTTTTCATGGTCATTTGTCTCTAGGTGTTTTCTGATTTCCTGTTTGATTTCTTCAGTGATCTCTTGGTTATTTAGCAACATATTGTTTAGCCTCCTTGTGTTTGTGTTTTTTACGTTTTTTCCCCTGTAATTTATTTCAAATCTCATAGTATTGTGGTCAAAAAAGATGCTTGATATGATTTCAGTTTTATTCAATTTACTGAGGCTTGAATTGTGACCAAAGAGGTGATCTATCCTGGAGAATGTTCCATGCACACTTGAGAAGAAAGTGTAATCTGCTGTTTTTGGATGGAATGTCCTATAAATATCAATTAAATCTATCTAGTCGTGTCATTTAAAGCTTCTGTTTCCCTATTTATTTTCATTTTGGATGATCTGTCCATTAGTGTAAGTGAGGTGTTAAAGTCCTCCACTATTATTGTGTTACTGTCGATTTCCTCTTTTAGAGCTGTTAGCAGTTGCCTTATGTATTGAGGTGCTCCTATGTTGGGTGCATATATATTTATAACTCTGCTGCTGGGGGTCTGTAACTGTCGGGGAGAGTAGGCCTGCTGTGGAGATGACAGGGCTCCCCCGAGCAACCTTCCCTGCCGGCCTTCCCAGCCGTCCCGGAGCTGGTCATAGCACACTGCTGCAGTGGAAGTGCGCCTGGTGGAGGCCGACCCCCAACCAGGGGTCAGTCCCCCGCCGGCCCCACCCCCGGCCCCGCCCACCCCCTTGGGCCCCCCCCCCCCCCCCCCCCGCACCCGCCCCGAGGAGACGAGGGGTGGAGGGAGGGCTGGGGGAGGGGTCAGGAGGAACGGGGAGAGGGAAAGATCCGCTGGGGCCGCCAGCACAGCCAGACCCGCTGCCGGGTTGAATCCTCCAGGCGGACTGCACAGACCCCACCCGTTTAAGATGTTTTTTAAGAAAGGAATAAATGTAGCCTTGATGAGGTTATACCTGGCTGAGGTGGTTAAGTTCATGTTGGCAGGAGAGACAAGGGGCGTATTTTCCTCCTCTGAAACCCTAAAATAGGAGGTAGGAATTTGAGGTGGAACAGAAAGGGATAATTTTGAAGTAGGACATAGGTGCAGAGTGTAACAGGCTAGCTTGGAAGGGTAAGCAGCTGCTCCCATTTACTTGAGGGTTTTGTGCCCTGCATTGGGGGGTCCATGGGCATCTTGATAGCGGAGAGAGGACCTGGGGAAAGATACAGGTCATGTTTGAGGCTGCCTACTTGAAATACATGCCTCTGGCTGACCCCACACCCCTGCCCCCCCCAATAATGTAAATTGTATGAGACCCTTATTCAGTAGTCTCTCCCCGCCACCAGCACACACAGACATAGACAAACACACGCGTGCGCGCACACCAGTATTACAATTTCAGGTCGTTTTTAGTGCTGATCCAGTACCTTCACTTCAAAAGTGCAGTTAGTGTTAGAGATATGACTGGACTTCAGGTCAGCTGATTTTGCACATGGTAATCCTTTTGTCTAGAACAGCCCCACCCCCATCTCCACCTCCTTCCCCCAGCTAATTCCTCTTCATCCTTCCATTTTCTGCACAAATTCACCTTCCTCGAGGGAGCAAGCTTTCTCCGGCCCCCTGAGCCTAGATCAGGACCCCTGCCACCAGTGTTCACACAACTTCCGTAAAAGCAGGACTGCATGCCTTGCCTTCCCTCGTATTTCCAGCCTCTAGCACTGTGCCCGGCACATAGCAGGCGTTCAGTAATTATTCATTGAATGAATGAGTACATGAATCCTGCCCTTGTCACCATACTGACTCTTCCCACTGTACCAGTCTGTGTTCGTCTAATTCATCCTTCAGTTTCCCATCATGATGAAGAGTATCGCTGTCCCTCTGACCTGCTGGAAAAGGAAAATTACACCGTTGGTGTAGCGAGACAGCATGTCACCAGTGAAATTACAGTGAAGCTCAGGCTCCCTGATTACCACGTGTGCTTAGGTCCCTTGGCCTTGCTGCTTTTCAGAAGATGAAGTCAGAAAAGACTTATTTTACTTGATCATTTACCCTCTATCCATAGGAACCTGGAATGTGCTGAAATTGAACAGAGAGTAGAGAAGAGGTACAAAAGCATTAAATGCATGAAAATTAGGACTAAGCAGGAGAACAAATAGAGCTGGGCTGAGTAAGTCTGGGGGAAAGAAGTATGATGAATCAGTTTCAGCAATTATTGGAGATACAAGATGTGGGAGAGCAGCAGATCAGGAGCTAGGGTCCTCTTGTGAATACAGGTGCTTTCACTCATGAGCTGTGTGACCTTAACAAAGCCAGCCTCTTTATCTGTTAAATGGATATGCCGTCTTCAAGGATTATTATGAGGACAAAAAAATGCACATGACATTACACTATCTGCTATAAAAAAGCACTTTACAAATGCAGGACATAATATTACTACTGAGATAAAGAGGTTGTCGATAACTAGCTTTCTATTTCCAGAGCATAGACCAAGACTAAATTGATTCCAACAGTGGCTAGAGAGGTTTTTTTGTTTTTTTTAAATAAATTTATTTATTTTTATGTATTTATTATTTTTGGCTGTGTTGGGTCTTCGCTGCTGTGCGCGGCTTTCTCTAGTTGCGGCGAGCAGACGCTACTCTGTTGCAGTGCGCGGGTGTTGCAGAGTACCGGCTTCTCACTGCGGTGGCTTCTCTTTTTGCGGAGCACGTGGGCTTCAGTAGTTGTGGCTCGTGGGCTCTAGAGCACAGGCTCAGTAGTTGTGGCCCACGGGCTTACTTGCTCCACGGGCATGTGGGATCTTCCCGGACCAGGGATCGAACCCGTGTCCCCTGCATTGGCAGGCAGATTCTTAACCACTGCGCCACCAGGGAAGCCTGGCTAGAGAGGTTTATGAAAACATCTTTCTCCAGGTGGGGCATCTGAGGAGTGGAACAGATAGCGTGGAAGCCCGTGGAACCCCTACAGAGCGTTAGAGGCAGGCTAGACGATTGCTCGTCCTACGTGATCTAGGCATGGGACTGAGCTAAGGGGCTGAAGTAGATGATCCTTTGACTTTCAGTTCTGAGAATCTGTGTTTTAAGATTCCAGACTTTCTTCCTCTTCCTTGAATTTTTTATGACGTATCCTGTTTCTATTGTAATTATTAGGTGATTTGGTACTCTACAGCCTATTGAGTACCCAATATTTTCATAAACTACCAGAGTCCAGGATGAACCTCCAAGATACCACACAAAGTGTAATCTGACTTCAGGCTCTTCCAGCAACTCTAGTTTGTTTGATGAGGATAGTTAATTGCTTTTTAGCATTCCATTTGAATGAGACTCACGGATCTGCTTGGGAAGAAAAGTGCTGATCAATTACAATTGCCCCTGTTGTCATGGAAACAAGCTGCAATTGGACTGTAATTATATTTCCTTATTCCTGAAGTGAATCCCTAATCATTGCCATGGTAATTACCCAATATCTATGGTCCCAAATTACATGATGCTTGTCCAAAAAAGACAAAGGAGAAGTAGGAGGGCTGGCCTGAGACATGTGTTAACTGTGCAGCTGCAGAGAGCCTTCTCCTTTTTTGGGTGGGGAGAATTTCCCTCTGTAGGCTCATACTCCGAGGTTAGATGACGTCAGTGGGTCTTAGATGTGCCCAGAGTTTAGAGTAGTGGCTAGAAGACTGTATCAGGTAGGATGATTTCAGTTGTTAACAGAAAACACTTCTACTGGTATCTTTCTTCAACAGTAAGGAAATATATTATCTGATTCCTGATAGTCTGGAAGACTTTCCAAGTTCCAAGGTCCATTAATGAAGCAACCCAGCAACATCAGCAAGATCCAGTCTGATTCCTTTTTTTCCTCTCGTATTTTCAGGGAGTAGGCTCTTGTCCTCAGGCTTGTTTCCTCATAGCTCCAAAATGGCTGCCATTGCTCCAGGTGTCACATGCAGACGACACAGACCAGGAACGGAAAGGGGATCATCCCTGTCCTGTGTCACATTTTATTCATGCGGAGACCTTGCCCAGAAACACCTCCCCCAGCAAACTTTCCCTCCCTTTTCATTGTTCCTTTCACAGCAGACCCCACTGCAAACAGTAGTTCCAGACAACAGAACTTAAAATGAAGATGGCTCTGCTTGACTCCTCCCTGCGCTCCTTAGCACTAACTGCGCAGTGGGTGAAGGATGGAATAGCATGTCTAAGGGATAACTTTGTTTTGCTTTCCTTCTCACCTTCTCTCTTCACTGTCACCTTCCAGTGCCTAAGCTCCAGGCCACAGGCCCATCACACACCCTCTGTCTGATCTCTACCGCTTCTGCAGATAAGCATGGGCATAGGGCACTGGACCTGGGCTTGGACATCCTAGGAGCATGGGGCGTGTCATCCTTTGCTCTCAGGCAGCAGCGTAAGCCACCAAGAGAGAAAGGCAGCCTCTTGGGGGAGAAGTGATATCAGAACACCAGAGAACTGTTCGAATGAGCTGTCCGTGCAGAGGGGCTAGGTGGGAAAGGAGGATCCAAAGGAGATCCAAACGCATAGTGTGATGGCTGTTTTGGGTCATTCAGCTGTTAGCATCCGGTTCTTCTTCTCAACAGCACCCACATTTCAGGGAATCAACTTTGCCTTGCTCTGTGCCCTTATGACAGGACGTAGTGCCTGCTTCCTAGGACAGAAGCCAAAAGGGCCAGATCTTTTACTCGCCCTCCCGCTGAAGCCTGGCATGAGCATATGACCCAGCCTGGCCCATCAGTCTTTGTCTCCTAGGGCTTTGACTTGGCAGGTGGGTCCAGGAAGTAAGGACACAGCCACGAGAGCAGCCTGTAACCGGGCTCTTCGCACCGTGTGATGGCCGCTGTGGTTCCTGATGCCTAGACCGCTAGACCTTTCTTTACCCCTGTCTGTCTCCAAGCTTTGACTCTAGCTTTCATTGTTCTTCGAGCCCTCACTGTTCATCTAGTAGATTTTCTTTTGGTTGAGTGAGACAAAGTTAGTTTCTGTTAACTTGCAGCAAAGAACTATAACTGACACGGAATGAAACCTGAAAAACTTGGTGGGTGAGAGAGAGGGCATGAAATAGAAGGTGGGAAACAAAGCCTGGAGCAATTCCCTGGTTTGAGTTGAAAAGGAGGCCTGGAAGGAACCTTTAAAGGTGCTGAACATCCTGACTTGCCCACCCTTTGGCTTCTCAGAACTTCCTCTGATGGCCTCCTACATAGGCCTGCCCTCCCTGAACAACACCCACCATCAGAAAATGTTCCCCCTCCTCCCATCAGTATGTTTGCATCATGCTTTCACTCCCTCAGTGACCTCTCCGTGGGAAACACATCCGGTTAACTACCCTTCAGTGTTAATCCTTTACTCATCCATTGAAAAAAAACTTATTCACAAACTTTATTTGGTAAAGTTCTGTGGGAGAAACAAAGATAACAGATGTGATCCCTGCCCTCACGCAACTCCTAGTACTGTGGTGGAGACAAGATGATACCATTATCATTATTAGAATCACATCTGTGGAGCATTTTACAACATGCAAAGCACTTTTATTTTCCCTCTCGTTTAAGGCATGATTATAGTAACCATAACATAGACATGTATGTAACAAGAGGTGCGTGCATAGGGCTTTCAGTGGGAGAAAAGATCCCCTTCTTCCAGGGAAATAGGAAAGGCTGTGTGGGGGTTGATAAGATGTGAGCTGGACCTGGAAGGATGGGTAGGACCTGAACTGAGAGATTGGCATTGGGCAGTCCATCCATGGGGAGGAAGAGCCCATGCAGTGATAGAGCCCAGAGAGGGTATTTGGGGAACTGAATGGTTGGGTTTGCCTTACAGGATGTTTGAGGTAGGGTGACATTTGATAATAATAGGTAACACTTCTATAAGAACTTAACTCATTTAATCCTAACAAAAGCTCTATGAGGTAGGTCCTATTATCATCCTCATTTACAGATAAGGAAACTGAGGCACCTGGAGGTTTAGTGACGTGCCCAAGGCCACACAGCTAGAAGTGGGAGAACCAGGTTTCTCAAGGAGGCACACTGGCCTGAGTCTGAGCGCTAAATCCCTGCACTGCAGGGACTCCGTTTCATAGAGCCAGAGTGGTTCAGTGTCCTTAAATGCCAAACATGAAGAGCATTAAATGCCAAGCAACCATTACAGCTTCATCTGGTAGGACTTTGGCAACAAGAGGTTTGGCACTAGAGGTTTCTGAGCTGGCAAAGTAATTGCTTGAAGATTGATGTAGGATTTGAGAGGAAGTGGAATTGGAGAGGACTTCAGTTGGAGACCATTTACAGGTGTCAATCATATTACAGAAATGAGCAGAGGATCCTCTGAGGGCAGTCGAAAGGACAGCGAGTATTACTGTCACTGTCCCCCTGGTTTCAGTTCTGTCTTGATCAAGTCTCTCCAGGGCCTGAGCTCCCAGGGCCTTAGCTTCTTTGTCCAAAAGGATTCCAGTCATGGCCTCCTTGATCACAGAGTCAGCGGAGACTGCTGGCTGTGCCAGGGCTGCCATCTGCCAGAGCTGCCGCTGCCGTGGATTCGCAGCTCCCTCTCTTGGTGCTCATTTCCATTAGAGACCCACTAGAGATGTGACGAGCAGCTCTCCGGGCCTCCAAGCACAGTCGTGGAGGAGTGTGGCAGGCAGAATCCAATGCAGGCCTAAAGTGGGTCTGGGAGCTCAGGACTTGCAGTCCTACTCATTGATTTCTGTATTGTTTTTGAAGGATTTCTGCCTGTGAAAGGACAGATAATGTTACTCACTAAGGTCTTTTGCACAATACCTTTCCCCTAACCTGGGTCTGACCTTACTTACAAAATAGTATAGCACAGAACCTGAGGGATGATAGTAACACAGAAATAGGAAAGATTGGAGTTTTGTGGGAAACCCTTGATGAGTTTGGTTTTGTTCATGTTGAGTTTGCAGAGACAGTGGGATAGCCAAGTAGCTGCAGACACGTGGCTAGAAGAGAGTGTAGTATTGGAGTTAGATAGACAGTTATTAAAAGTGATTGTTAAAGCCCAAAGAGTAGCCTCAGGTTGTTCTACTCTCTCTGCTTTTGGAAAGATAACCATAGAAGTCAGTGAAGAGTTGAGGAGAAGATGAAAAGCTGGCCTCCATGGGCTGATTAGAAGCCTCTGATTAGATGTTTGGAATCCCAACCTCTCTGCCTATAACAGTATCATCAATGACAACAACAAAACCTTTCTTTGCATAAAGGCCCCAGGAACTTCTGCTCTTTGGACCTCTAAGTCCAAACGGACCATTTTTCTGGCATCTGTAAGTCATGGCTCTGCGATTCTTCTCTAAGCTTATGAAAACTGTTCCTCAGAGCCCAATGTTGTTCCAAATTTCCCAAGTGGACCTCTTTTCCTCTCCTTCTAGAGTTTGCTTTTCCCACATGTGCTTGACATTTGACCTCAGGTCTTGTTTACATTAAGATGTCTGTTAAATGACTGTATTGACAATCCTTCAGTTACAAGTTAAAAATCTGGGGGATTTTAGAGGCCTTTATAGATCTCACAATCCATCAAGAGGCTACTCCGTGTTCTACGCATCACAAGAAAAGGTTCCCACACAGCAAGTCCCATTTCTTCCATCTGAGCAGATAGTCTGAGGGTAAGTTGCGGCACTGAGGCTCAGAGGCCCCTCGCCTCTCGACCCACTCATAATAATTGGAAGGGGGGAGAATTGGCCTACTGTGCAATCAGTTGTGAAAGATCTTTAAATGTCAAGAGTAAAGAAGTCCAGATGAACTCGGTTAAGGTACAATTTGTGGTAAATTGACCCTCCATCTCCTCATCATGTAGTTTATAGTTCCCAGCTGGTTAAGGACAAATATTCCCACCAAGCTCTTTGTTCGCTAGAACGTAATTTCAAGCTGAGATCGCCACACGTGGGCTATTCAGTTTCCATTCCAACCCTGCCTGAAAATCTGGAACTTTGGGCAACCTTCTTACCCACTCTTTGTCTCAGCTTCCCCTTCAGAGAAAAGGAAATAATCTACATTGTAGAGTTGTTTGGAGCCGACATTGGTAACCATGATGACCAAAGATCTAAAGTTACACAAATTGCCAAGGATGTAATGTTAACTTGCATTATGTAAACTGAATTATTTAGAAGAGAGTGTTCATTAGTGTAACTAATAAACCAATGACCATTCTCCTGCATTGTTTCTTCTCAGAGCTTTAAAAACCAAATATAGGAAGAAAAAGTTACAAATGTTTTTTATCACTTTGAAAAGTAATCCTCTTAAGAACAATGGCCTTATCAAAAAGTAGGTTCTGGGGCTTCCCTGGTGGCGCAGTGGTGGAGAGTCCGCCGGCCGATGCAGGGGAGACGGGTTCGTGCCCCGGTCCGGGAAGATCCCACATGCCGCGGAGCGGCTGGGCCCGTGAGCCATGGCCGCTGAGCCTGCGCGTCCGGAGCCTGTGCTCCGCAATGGGAGAGGCCACAACAGCGAGAGGCCCGCGTACCACAAAAAAAAAGTAGGTTCTGTCATGTGTAGAGAGTTAATAAATATCAAAATATTATTTAGTTACTTTCTCTTCTGGCTATGATGAAGTAGCTTGTAGCAAATCGGTGCTCCCACCAAGAACAACTGGAAATACATATGAAATATTAAAACAGAGACATCTGTTTGAAGGTGTCAGATTGCTGCTAAGGCACCAGACTTGAGCAGTGAGATCCTGGAGAGAAGGGAGGCCCACTGAGTTGAGGCCAACTTTCTGCAAATTGCTTCTCTCCTGTTGGCATGAGTTGACTCTCAGGTGCAGGTCAAGGCTCAGGGTGGCTGCCAAGAGGAAGAGAAGGCAGCAGAGCTGTAGGCAATCTCATGGAGCTGGGAACACAAAAATTAGAGTTTGAGGCTGCCATGACAGCCAGGACTTGAGGGACTAAGTTCCCCCCAAGAGAAGAGAAGCCCAGAATGAACCTAAATCTAGGCAACAGTTTTCCTTTTGAGGAATCTGTTGATACAGCTGCACAGGAATGCAGGCTGAAAAACAGGGCAGTCTATGGTGCTGGAAAGACAAAAATTGGAGTTTGAGAATCCACCAAGGAGAAGGACCTTAGGAAATAACACGGATTCTTAGTTAAGACTCCAGGAGGCCTGTACCCTACAAGTGGGGACGAAGCAGAGGTAGTCTGAGCCTGCCAAAGATTGCTAACCAGCCAAGATCAGCTTGGTTTCTGATTGGATTGAGGTGTTTTTGCTCCTTTGCTGCTTGCTAGAGGAGTGAGCAAGTCCTCTCTGAAAGGAGAGAACCCAGCCTCTACAGTTTTTTGTGCATTATGTGCAGAATTCAATTAAAAAATTACCAGGCAGTTAAGAATCAGACTATGAGAAAACAAGATAATAGAAATAGACCCAAAGGGGGCTAAGATATTGTAGTTTCAAACAGAGCCTTTTAAACAATTGTGATTAATATATTCAACAAAATAGTTGACAAGGTGGATAATTTCACTGGAGAACTAGAATCTATTAAAAAGGATCATATGGAAATTCTTTTTTTTCCTTAACGTCTTTATTGGAGTATAATTGCTTTACAATGGTGTGTTAGTTTCTGCTGTATCACAAAGTGAATCAGCTATACATATGCATATATCCCCATATCCCCTCCCTCTTGTGTCTCCCTCCCACCCTCCTTATCCCACCCCTCTAGGTGGTCACAGAGCATGGAGCTGATCTCCCTGTGCTATGCGGCTGCTTCCCACGAGCTATCCATTGGTTGGAATTTCCATTGGTTGGAAATTCTTGATTTGAATAATGTTACTGATAGTAAGAACTCAGTAGGTAGTTTTAACAACAGACTGGACACCACTAAAGAGAGGATTAATGAGCTAAAAGCTAGGTCAGTAGAAAAATCCAGACTGAGTCATATTGAGTAAAAAGAACAACAGATACAGAAAAGAGCATGAAAGATATGTGGCTCATGTTGAAAAGGTCTAACACTGGAGAATCAGAGGGGGAATAGAGAAAAATGGGGCAGAAGCAGTATTTGCAGAAATAATGGCTGAGAATTTTCCCAAACTGATGAAAGACACCAAGCCACAGGTTTAAGGAGTATTATGTACCCTAAGCTAGATAAATTAGAAGAAATTCACACCTAGCCACAACAGACTAAAACTGAGAAAACCAAAGACAAAGAAAAATCTTAAAGTCAGCTATAAGAGACAGACTGCTTGTCTTTTCAAAGAAGCAGTAATATAAGTGCATCTATAGAAATTGTATAGCTAACATCATAACTTAAGGTAAAATATTGAATACTTTTTTGCTCAGTTTGGGAATATGACAAAGTCCACCATTACCACTCCTACTTAAGTTCATATGAAGATCCTAGCTAATTGCAGTATGGAAGGAAGGGAGAAAGGAAGGAAGGGAGGAAGGAGAGAAGGAGATTGAAAATGAACAAATAAAACTCTTTTGTCATAGATAACATGATTGTATACATAGAAAATCCGAAAGAATCAACAGTCATATTATTATGATTAACAAATAAATTTAGCTAAGCCTAGTTATAACATCAATAATCAATAACCAAGTGGCACTTTAATATTCTGCCGATAAACAATTAGAAAAATAAAAATTTTAGCCTATACCATTTACAGTAGATTTAGAAACATCAAATACGTAGGAATAAATCTATCAAAATATGTAAAAGACCTCTATACAGAGAAGTACAAAACATTATTGAGCATAAGTAAAGAGGATCTAAATATTAATAAATGAAGGAATATCCAGTGTTCATGGATTAAAAGATTGACTATCGTAAAGATGTCAGGTATCCCAAAGTTTATCTATAGATCCAATACCATCACAAAAGTAATCCTAGGAGTGTATTACAGTCTGTGTGTGTGTGTGTGTGTGTGTGTGTGTGTGTGTGTGTGTGTGAGTTTATGTAGAAATGCAGAGACAAGAGTAGCCATCTGGAAAAAGAAAACAAAGCTAGAGAACATAAACTGCTAGATATCAAGGCTCATTAAAAAGCTATAGTAACTAAGACAGTGTGATATTACTGCTGTAAAAACAGACAAATAGACCCGTAGAACACAGTCCAGAAACAGGTTCACACGTATACAGTCATTCAATTTACGGCAAGTCACTCATTATCTTTAAGCCTCAGTTTCCTCATCTATAAATAGGCTTAATAATAGTGCCTTCCACACAAGGTTTAAATATTATATATCACAAGGATTTAGGTGTTATATTAAAGAAGTTAGCACACATGGAGGGGACATAGCAAGTGCCCAGTAACATTTAGCCAGTATTAATATTACCACTGTGACTACCACTATTATTATAATTATCACTACTACTACTATTACTATTCATTTTCTCTATTTTTCAGTAAGATCATCTGGAAGTGGGGAATGTGGGGACATTAAATCCTGGCTGGCAACAAGGAATATTTGGGGCAACACAGAAGAGCAGGAAACTGTCAGTTCTTAGCCTTCCTGGAAAAAAGAATTAGAGCAGAGAGTTAAATTTCATGAATCAGTCAAAAGATTGACTTGGAAACTGGAAGGGAACTTTATTTATTAAGCATCTAAAGTGGACTTGTCCATATATGTGTTTATAAGAATATTTCAGAGCCTGAGTGCGTATATAAGCCATTTGTAAAAACACTGTGTAGAAAATGAAGTCAGTTACCTCTTCTTTCATCTGAATCATAGCCAGGGATCTGAGAAAAAAGTTTAGACACAATATTAAAAGGTTTGATTCCATAACTTTGAATGGAAAGTTTATTTCATAGCATCTTTAGGTGAACTTGGAAGTTCATTTTGTAGCACAGGTCACAAAGTCTCTGAGGACAGGGAGATAGTAGTACATTTAATTTCCTTTTCATATTCATATTCATATCCTAAAACAATGCCTCATGTTTCACAAAGTGGGTTGCTGCTATATAGTGCCTTGTGCTGTTTAGCCGAAGGCTTACCCATTATTCCAGCTATTTAGTGTCTCCAGCCCTCCCATATTCCAGCCCACGTGGCATTGGCATCCCGTCTTCCTCTCCCACTGATCCGCCCAAACCCCATCTCACTTATGGGAAGGAATACTAGAGACCTTCCACCACTTTAAAGCACTTCAGCTGCCTGGCCTGGGATTGTATTCAGCAGATCTGAATTGTTTCTTATGCTACAACTTCTATTTAGGGAACTTTAAATAAGGTTATTTACTCCCTGAGTTTTATTTGCCACAAAATATTGGTGATGAGATAATGAAAGTAAAACTCTCAGCACAGTGTTTTCATCAAAGTAGGGATTGGTGGTTATTATTATTATTGCCGGGGGCTTCCCTGGCGGTGCAGTGGTTAAGAATCCACCTGCCAATGCAGGGGGACACGGGTTCGATCCCTGGTCCAGGAAGATCCCACATGCCGCGGAGCAACTAAGCCTGTGCGCCACAACTACTGAGCCTGTGCTCTAGAGCCTGTGAGCCACAACTACTGAAGCCCACGTGCCACAACTACGGAAGCCCGCGCACCTAGAGCCCATGCTCTGAGACAAGAGAAGCCACTGCAATGAGAAGCCCGCGCACCACAATGAAGAGTAGCCCCCGCTCACTGCAACAAGACAAAGCCCGTGCGCAGCAACGGAGACCCAACACAGCCAAAAATAAATAAATAAATTTTAAAATATATATATATATATTACTATTGCCGAAGATCACACAGCCAGGAGGCTCACATCCAAGTCTTCTGTTTCTAAACCTCATATGCTTTGTTACCATGCTGCTCATAATTTGGGAAATTTGATGAAAAAATTTGGTACTCAGTCTTTCCAAGTAGGTCTAAACTTGGTTGGGAACCTGCCTGCTGCATTTCTGTAATTCAGTTCAGAGGTACAGCTGGCGGCCCATTTCCCCCAGTACTGCCTCTTCTTTCTTGCCCTAGGTCACTGATAAAACCTCCAGGTGGAACCCCTTTCTGGGGAGGGGAGAGGGAGAAGTGGGGCTCTCTCACCCCTGAGAGAGCTGCCTGCGTGCCTGGCATCATGGAAATGTGCCTGCCTTGCCTTATGGGGAGTGTGTGATTCTGCCCCTGTGTGTTCCTTCCCAGACGTAACTTAATTTCCAAGATCAAGTAAGGAACAGTTGGTGTCTGCTGCTTCCTCTTGCTGCAGTTCACCTGGCCTATACCTCACAGTCAGAAGTCCAGATTTCCTTGAAGTCCAGCCTTTCAACTGAAAAGTGTTCATTGTTGGGTACCTACCACCTATAAGCTGCCCAATGCATGACACCCATTAGAATCTCCTTAACACACATTTCCCCTCCTCTTCTCTGAATTCCTAGAGTCTCGACAGAGAGACTCTTTATTCCTGTAGTCCCTATAGCAATTCCAGCCCTCATCAAGTCTTTGTTTTAGATGTATATATCTTTCTTCCAATTTGATTGCAATCTGAAAGAAAGAAACTCTTCCCTCTTACTTCTAGATCTGCGTGTTACTTAAAAACTACTTGTTGACAAGACTTTACTGGGCTAAAACTGATAGTGACAGCTCATCAGGAGAAAGGCCCCTACAGTTAACATTTCTGCAGTGCCTTCTGTCCTGGGTTCTCTACAAACAAGTAGCAGTCTGAGTTCTCCCACTGAGTGGCTCTGAAACATTGTTGTGTTGGAGACATGTTCCCTTATTCCAGTGGGACCCTTCTGTCTACCCAGCTACTTGGCTGACCTCTCACAGAAAAGGACACCATGCTGGAAGTGCTTTCTGAATGAGACAGGGGATGTGGGTGGAGTCCCCTAAATCAGGAAGAAAAGGAAATTGAATTGCCAAAAGGAATCTTATCACCCTAATAAAATGAAGCACATGATTTGCATTCCAGGTCCTTCAACTATTCTGTGGGAACCCGGGCGTTTTCCCATGACAGTATTTTTATCCCTGATGGGGGAGCAGAAAGTGAGCAGACAGTTCAAGCAATGTCACAGGACAACATCCTGGGCAAAGTCAAAACTCTTCAGGTAAGACAGCTTGAGATTGGAAGGTCAGAGCCATAGGGAAGGGGCCCGGCTATGGAGGGAAGTGGGGTAAGTTCCTAACTTGGCCTTGAGTAGTGGATTGGGAGGTCCAGGGGGTAGCTCCTGGGGAGAATGTTTGCTTTCTCAAACCTCACTCAGTTTTCTGGAAGCCTCTGTCTACCTGTGAGAGGTTCACTATCACCGTTGTACCCACCTACATAACACCCCCTCTCCTTTTTCTCTCAAGTTATTCCCTCATTTTTAACTGGACTTAATGAGGACAAGTACCCTAGAGAGGCTGCAGAACTTGGGTGAGAGGAAAGAGCTCCTAACCATTAAGTGTTGGCCATAACCCCTGAGCACAGGGTTGACTGTCAGCTGAGGGTATGCACAGCAAGTGTTCCCTTTCCAAGTCTCCATACTTGGACAGTGAATGGTGAGACTCTTTATTATTCTGTTGTGTTTGTAAATCTGGCTGCCCTGAGCCACCCTGTCTCAGAGGGGTACTGTGAAGCTCTTCAGCTTCGCTCCTGTTCACACTGCAGAGTTGGGCAGTTTTCCTACATAAAATTGACTCAGATGGTAACTCCTTAAGAATGAAAATATAATAAAATAGTTTTTCACTAAATGAGATTGAAATAATGGGAAATCCAGGAAAAGGAAGGGGAGCAAAGACCCCTGGGTTCTGACCAAGTAAGTTTGCCCGAGTGCTCAGTAGAATTCACTCACCCGACAGAAGTGCCTAAGCAAGCACTTCTCTGAGCTGAGGGTGATTGGAGGCAATGCAGACGATGAACAGGGGACTCTGGTCTGCTGGCTTCCATCTAAGTCTACAACAACGAATGAACCAATAAATGAATGAGTGAATGAACCAGCAAAAAATAAAGGGGACAGCTGGCTTGAATAGCTACTGACACTCAAATTTTTCTATTTTCTTGAAATATTCTTGTTTCTACTGATTATTAGCTATGTACTTTGTGATCTCTGTTTGGTTACATATTCCACACACTCAGCTGAATATAGCATATGGTGAGGTGGGAAATAGCCAACACCCTGAAACCACACCCAAACTTGCCTAGATCTTTGTACCTACCACACCACTGCCCAAGGCCACAGTCCTGCCCTCAGAACTAAACTAGGCACTTCCTTCAAGTTTCAGCTTTCCTAACTAGCTCCCCCGTTCTGGTTCTTGCTGGTTGTACTGCCACACGTTTTATAGACTCAGAAGAAGAAGCCAGCTGTGTCTTTTCATAAGCTGGAGAAGGGGGAAGGGTGTGACGGCCAAAGAAAACCTCGATCCCCTTCCTCCTTACCTTTCCTTCTTGAAGTCTTTTATTTCCTGGAATATTATTGCTACGAAGTAATGAACCCTCATAATACTCCCTTTCTAAGGGGAATGACTTACAGATTTCAGTCTACAAAACAACTGTATTTTACAAGGGCTTTCAAGGAGTTCTTTAAAAATTAGATAATAGTCTGTCGTCTTAAATGGTATCAGCTTTGTAATGTCACACCACCTGCCACTGCCACTCCAAGAAGTGGATTTGGAGTTGTAAAAAATAGATAATTCCTCAGTATTGAATATACAGAAACTCAGTAGAAATATGTGAATGCCAGTTGGTTGTCTTAATGATGTAAGCCATAAGTTTAAAGAACCTGATCTCATAACTAATAAAATGTAAAACAACTCCCTTCCCTGAAGCACCAATTCTGATAAAACAGGAGAAGAAATGTGAGTAAAGCAGAATAGCTGTCTAATCTGAGCGCTCTCCTTTGGACATTATCTACTCATACAAGGTCTGCCTAATTTTGCTTCTGCTGCAGGGAGTCACGAGCTTCCTTACAGCTCTAAATTTATGTTTTTAAACAATCAAATAAGAGACTTTTGCTCTTCGAAGAGGGAAATGGGGACCATTATCATAGCAAATGTGATTTTTGGAGTGACATAAGATATAACTGTATCACCCCCAAAAGACTGTGCTTATTTTTCAGTCGACTAAGCAGTTTGCTCCTGGTAAGTTGTAGAAATAGTAGTTAACTTTATTAACTTGCATGAATGCTTTGCATTTTTCCATAAAAACGTTATGCTGGTATTGATGCTTAGTAAGCAGCATAAAAGGCCGCCCCCTCGTAGACTCCAGCATGGAATGAGGGTGTTTAGTTACGTCGAGGCATGTATGTTTTTTATGTCTGAAATTGTCTTTGTGTATGTGTGTATGTTTCTTTTAAAAGGAGAGAACTAATGGCTAACACCTATTTGACAGTAAATGTCCTAGCAAGCTGATTGGCCACCATTATTAAGACATTCTTTTGAAATGAGCTTTCTACTGGAATGTCATTTAAAAAAAAAAAAAAATGCCATTTTTCTCTGGCTTAAGAAACTTCCTAGTCCTTGGAAACCGGAGCCACGCCTGTAATGACTGCACTTGGAAAGGTTGCCCCCTAGTGTCCACACGTAGTCATCTCAGCCAGAACTGTCCTATGTTGCACCCGTGATGGTTAGTATCTGTCTGCTGATGCGGAGTACAGAATGACTGAATACAGCGTAAATAAGCCTACTCTTTTCTGAACATCTTTTCTGAACAAAGTGAATCTACCACCTGCCAAAATTTCTGTGGCAAGCAACTGAACCTTTAAAAGAAAACTTACTTTTTTCCCCTGAGTATAAAAATAATTCATGTGCAGAGTGAGAACAGATTTTAATATATAGGACAGTTACAGGGACAGAAACAACAGTGGTGTCCTTTTTGAGGACCCTATCCATAACAGTCGGTTGTTCTATGACCAGTGGGTGAAATAAAAAGCCCCCGCCAGGCCTCTGCCACCACCTAGCTAGCTGTGCAGCCTCGGAGCAGGTCCTTTAACCTCTCTGACCTTCATGTGCCCTAACTGAAAAATAGGAGGATGCATGTGATGGATGATCTGAAGGGCCCCTCCAGCTATTAAAATCTGCCATTTATACAAAATCACTGTTCACAGAGTGGCTTTGTAAGCTTTGCACTTCACTGCATTTGGACCACAGCGACCTTGACGTTCCCTCCAGCTGCCCAGAGCACAGACAGGGAGGTGGCTGTTTATTTCAGATCAAACCAGGCTGTGAAGTATGTATGCACCTATCGATGATAAGACTCAGGAACATCACAGTCTAAGCCTGCAAGTGACTTTTTAGAATTATACCAGATCTTTGTCAGAAAATGCTTAGTCTATTAGTCCACGGACTGTTTAGATCAGGAGGGAAAACCTCCATATTCGGTAGCTGCTATCTCCTGCTGAGCTGGATTTCACTTTAAAAAATGCCAAAGTGTCTTACCTTTGAGGATTTGGGCACCTCATGCAGCTGTCGAGGACACAAAGAATAAATAGCTGCTCTTAGCCACTTCTGCACAGAGCGAACGTCTTTAAGTCTGTGTGCTTTTGATTTTGCTTGTTCTTTTAAATTCATTTTAACTATGGGAGTATACGTAGTTCGCTCAAGAGGACAGCAACTTTATTCTTCTTCTGCCTTGTTCTTACAGACATGGTCTGAAGGATGGCTGTGAAAAGTCTGGGGAGATCTAAACTGGCAGTGTGAGAGCTGCAGAATATGCTGTGCTTGGGATTTCCACATCATAGGAGAAAAGCCTCGTAAATATGGATGTGCATTCCTATAACATCATTCTCCAACATTCCATATTACAGCAAAATGGCCCCATTTGAGTGAATAAAATATCACCCCTTTTAGCTCACATTCCGGTCTAACAGGAACTCCATTCATAGCCACAAGCAACATGGACTCAGTTCAGGCACAGCGGTTCCACTCTCCCCTCTGGCTATTCTCTCAGTACATATAAAGGATCCATGAGTATGTAAAAAATATATATCTATATATGGAGGGAGTGGTAATAGTTTATTTTCCTGAAAACTTAAGGGCAAGCTCATGTCAACAGACTGGTTTTCAGTGATTGCTTATATCACAGTTCTTCCCATGACAATGCCTGAATGGTGGGCAGAATAAAAGTCACCAAAAAGCCACATTTATCCCCATATTCAATTCACTCGACACCTGAGATTGCCAGATAGGTTTCAGCAGTCCCCTTTTAGTTGTCAGTAAATCACACAAAGTGTCCAACAGCCCAGTCTCCTTCGAGTCAGCTGAAGGAGGCATTTGGAGTAGGAACCCCACAGGGCAGGTGCAAGAGCCTTGGCCTCGAGAGCCCAAGGCTCATTCACCATGGCCTTGGACCTTCAGCCCTGGCCTGGCCTGTTCCACTGTCTCATTCCCAACCACTGCAGGGTGTGTCTGTGAAGACAGCCCTTTGTCTGGACAGAGAGGCTGCAGCCCTCTCCCTAGACGATGGCCGTCATTTCTTTTTTTTTTTTTTGCGGTACCCTTTTTTTTTTGCGGGCCCCTCACTGTTGTGGCCTCTCCCGTTGCGGAGCACAGGCTCCGGACGCGCAGGCTCAGCGGCCATGGCTCACGGGCCCAGCCGCTCTGCGGCATGTGGAATCTTCCCGGACCGGGGCATGAACCCGTGTCCCCTGCCTCGGCAGGCGGACTCTCAACCACTGCGCCACCAGGGAAACCCTATTTCTTTCTTGACTTGGGTCCTCCCCTCCTCCATCCCACGCCCTCCTCTCAAGCTCCCTAGCCAGCAGCCCGAACTTGTTTTCTCTAGAGGGATTTTAAATCCAGCTGTTTTATGGAGATGCTCATCGTTATTCTCAAAAGCAACAGCATTGTGTTTCTTTTGCCAGGATGCCCATATCTGTGATATAAATCAACCCTCTGGTATACACACACATTCTCCCTCCCTCCCTCCCTCCCTCCCGCTTCCTCTTCCTTCTTTCCCACCCACCTTCCCCACCCCGACCCCGCTCCCTTCAGCTGTTGTCCCTACCACCAAGGCTGCAGCTTCTCCCTGTGCCTCTTCTCTGCCCCCTGCACCCTCCTCTCAAGTTGCCTCTTTCTTTAACTCTCTACTTCATTTCTTAATATCACTCTCTCCATTTCCCAGCTTTGTCCCATGTACCTTATTTCACCTGTTCCTATTGCATCTACTATTTTTCCCCATTTTCTCTTTCATTTTCCATTGGCAGCCATGATACCCATCCCATCTTTGGAGTTTATTTCAATCCAGACTAGGATTACATTTGGCCATATTCTTTCTTTCTTTCATTTTTTTTTTTTTTTTATCCTAAGCATCAGGGTGGACCAACGTCAGTGTTCTAAAAAGTGCCCTAATGAAGAATAATATCAGCATATTCATTCTTTTCTGTGATGGTGGCAGAAATCCTAACTAAAGGGCATTTAGGGTATTAAGCCTACTCTTTTCTGAACATACCCTCATCTTAGACATTCAAGAAGAAATACCCTCATCTTAGACATTCAAGAGCATTGGTAGATGGCACACCCTGACAGCAGGGGGTCTCCGTCTAAGGTGACTGGGAAGTTTCCAGCTCTTGGCCAGCACTCCTAGAGAAGGGATAACTGGTCAACCAAAGGCTGGGCTGGGAGTCCCAGAATGAATCCCTGCTCAGGCTGTCACTAGGATGCTGGAACTCCTCCGGCCACTTCTGCCCACGTCCGCGTCCCTCTCCCACAAGGTAGCAAGTGAGACAGGCCTGTGGCTTTGTTACACCGTGTCCTCTCGTCTGACGCCATCGGCTGTTCTAACTGTGCCTGCTTATTGATCTGCTTAGAGTAGATACTAACTGCCGCTTCCTGCTAAACTTGTTTTTAGAAGATACAATTTTTCAGCCTTCTCCTCCCCGAAACCCTTTTAGGCTGCTCGAGCTGTACTTCACTGGCTGAACTCGGGCTTTTGATGTGTGCTCCCTCCCTGGGGTGCCAGGGGAGCCAGGCTCAGGCTGAGATACCAGCAGATCAAATACGAGTCCTTGTCTCTCTGTGCTCCTGACTTGGCATGCTGGGGTGCGTGCCCCCCGGGATGTGGGGAGGGGGGCCTGGGGCTCATCTCTTTCATGTCTCTGCAAATCTCACCATCCACCATGCAAGGCCGAGGGGGAGCCGAGTGAAGGTGGGTGGATTTGAAACCCTGGAGTTCAGAGAGAGAAGGGGCATATTTCCCTCTAGGGAGCCCTCTGCTGGGGAACTTCAGTGAGGTAGTAAAAATGCTGCATCCTCTCTTTCTTTCTGCCCCTGAAAGCAGAAGGAAGTGCGACATTAAATTTATGAGAACCAGTGGAGTGCAATGAAAATAACACTGAATGTGGTTTAGAAGACATGGATTCAAATCCCTTTGGGGCCACTCGTTCTTTCCATAAGCTTGGGCCAGTCACCTCTCCCCACTGGACTTCTGACTTTTTTTGTAAAGTGAGGGGGTTGAATAATGTGATTGCTAAGGCTTTTTGCAGCTTTGTGGGATTAAATATTGGCCACATTAGAGATAAATATCCGATAATGTAGTCTCTATTTTTTTTTTTTTTTTCCTCCTTGAAGCATCAAAAGACTGTGAAACCCAAGTACCTAGATCTAGAGCAGTAATTCTGAGCCGGAGGCGACTTTAGCCCCCAGGGGACATTGGACAAAGCCCGGAGGCATTTTTGGTTGTCTAAACAGGTTGAAGAGGGGTTGCTACTAGCATCTGCTGTCCTTGGGTGATGCTAAACGTCCTACAGTGCACAGGACAGCTCCCACAACAAAGAATTATCCGGCCTCAAATGTCAGTAGCGCGGAGCTTGAGAATCCCTGATATAGATAAAGGCAGTAGTTTGTACAATATGTTCGATTCAGTACAGTAGTCTTTCAGATGACCACGGCTTACCCCTTTTCCTTCCTGAGTGTCATTCACTTTCTCTACCCATTAAATATTTTATATCTAATATATCTAGCCCATTAAATATTTTGCCTCTTATTAAAAACTATCATGTTTATATATTTTTCTTCAGGGAATAAAATTCCTTTTTTTAATCTGGCTTTTCTCTAATTCTGAATACTATTTATCTTCCTAATTTCTATCCCCTGTTTTTCCCTCCTTCTCCCCATCCATTCAGCTCCCTCCCACCAGTGATCAGTCCTTCTTTGGCCCTTCCTCTGGCCTCCTTCTCTGTCCCTTACCCACTTGGTTCCTTCTGGCCGGTAGGGCACAGTGGGTAGCTGCAGCAAGGCGAAGAGGCCGTCCTATTGGCAGGACAAGATTGCTTCCATCTTTTCCGTGAACTCAGCATCAATCATGGAAAGACTTGTGGGCCCTGGGGCCTTCTTCCATTTGGCAGTGGTACCCACTGTAACCCGAACAGGATGTTCAAGCTAGGGGCTGGTGAGGAAGGTAGATGAAACATAAATATTCAAGGGGAGTATGTCCAAAAGGGCTGAAGGGTTCCCTTCTTTGTGCAACCACAAGGGTCTTGATTTCCCCCAGTGGTTTTTGCATTTCATGAAACTATTTTCTATCCAATTTTTGTACCTTTAAAAGACTTTTATATAAATAAACTTATAGGTTAATCAAAAAATTTTGTCATGCCCAAATTTTGGATCAGAAATACGGTCTCTCTACCCCCCTGGAAATGTTGGCATCTCCATGAAAGAGGTGGCTGGATGAAAAAGCTCACGGCTCGAAGGTGGGAAAGAAATACCAGGAAACAGATTCAGTTATTACAGGACTGCATCAGGGTTTACTGGCATGGTGTCTAGTCTGGAAACTAGTCGTGTACAGAATATGCCTCAGTGCCTGCTAGCTATGGGGAACCTGGCTGTGGTTATTGTGTATTGTGAACTGCTTCACTGCTTCAGAATGTCTTTCTTTTGTTTCTCTCCAGCGACAGTTGGGTAAGAACATCAAGTTTGGGCAGCCACCACCCAATGCCATTCCCATGAAGAAGGCAGACAGTGGCGAGGCTCGCTTGGAAGAGGATCCGTTCCTGACCAGTCCCATGGAAATTGTGACTCAGCAGGACATCATCCTCTCAGACACCGAGAACAAAGTAAGGCTCCTCCAGGGAATGACTTGATTGCTAATAAGCCCAGGAGGGTACTGGGCAGTGGACAGGGACATCAGTAACCCTGGGGTCTGCAATGTAGGGAATAAGGTGGGAGAAGCTTTCCTGATGAGTAGCCCAGGGCTGGAGGGCACTTCCCAGGCCAGTGCCTTGATCTGCAGGGGGGCCAGCTTGGAAGAGGGGGAGGCAGGGGAGACGTGCCCCTTGCCCCAGCTCTTCCCAGTGTCTTCCACTTACTCCCGGAGACCCGGGCTGACCCACCTCTTCTGGGAGCCTTGCCTGGCTTCACCTCCAAGCTGCACTATCTCCTCTGTGCCTTCACTGTGCATCCTTAGTGCTTCTTACACATCTGTACTCCATCTGCATCTGTGTCCACGTAACTCTTTTCTCTGCATCTCTAAAGGTTGAGTTCCTTGAGGACAAACTGGATCTTACGTGTCTCTGTCTCCCCAGGACATCGTTACTGCTTACTTAGGAGCACTGAATGATTACTTGTCGAATTGGACTAATTTAAAGGGAAATGAGGAAAGAAGTAGGTGCTCAATAAGACAGAACATATCAAACAGACCAGCTTGAAGTCTACTTAGTGTGGAAAGAAAGTCACACTGGTCCAGCACTGTCCTATCTAAATTTGGTCTCTTGACACTTTGAAAGAAACACTCTGAGCATATCCTGAAGTGAGAGTCCCTCTAGCAGCAGAAGGGACACCCTCAGCCCTCTTACAGGAAAAGGAAGAAAAGTCCTACCAGTAGCTAGATAAACTGTTCTCTAGCTGAGGCTCTGAGTCTTCCCATGCCTAAAAGAAAGTATTCTCTGTGCTGTGCCTACCATGGTGCCTGAAATGACATTGGGTGTTATTAAGATGCCCCTGGAAGAAGTTGTGCTTGTTATCAGCTAATATGTCATAAGAGTAGAACAAAAGATAAGTGACTTGTAGAGCAAAGGAAGGAAAGAAAAGGTGGACAATCTCCTCTGTTGCCCATCTCTGCCTGGCCCTGGCCCTGGCCCCGGCCCTGATGACTCCTGGCGCCCACAGTTGTGGGTGGTGGTGAAGCAGGCATGGGGCCCATCTCTCCCACTGGTCCAACAATGCTCTCTCCAGCCTCTTGAGTGCTGGGCAGCAGCGTGGGTCATCAGCCTTGATTCAGGGATTTCCTATGGACCAAAGCAAATGTCTTCCCTGTTACTGAAGACCTAATAAGTGCAGGGCACTGTGGCCTGGGGGAGAAGGAGGGTCATTCGTTCAGCAGGTGCTCCCCCAGCTGTGGGCATCGCAGAGATGGGCCGGATTAGACAAGGGGCTGCCTCCGTGTAGTTTACATTCTAATGAGAGGAGAGTCAGACAACAAACAAGTCAACAAATAGATACATATCATAATTTCGGATTAATAAAAATGCTGCACAGAAAGTAAAACAGGGTGATGGAAAAGTGAGTAATATGGTTGGAGAGAGGCTGCTTCTTTAGATAAGGAGGTCAGAATAGCCATGAGCAGAACCGGAGGGATAAAGGGTGTTTTAGGAAGAAGGGAGAGCAAGTACAGAGGCCCAGAGGTGGGACTGAGCTTGTCCTGAAGGAGGAAAAGAAAGCAGGCCAGTGGGGACGAGGGCAAAGGGTAGGTAGAGTACAGTATAGAGGCTGGATCATGTAGACCACAGGAGAAGGGGTGAATTTTGTTCAAAAAGTAATAGGAAACCTCTGAGTAGTTTTAAGCAGGGCAGTGATAATCTGATTTGTGTTTTCTAAAGGTGTTTCTAAGTGTGGTACAGAAAAGGGACTGAGGTAGGGCAAGCTGATGTTATGGCTCTGTAAGAGACAATGAGACCCTTTTTTTTTTTTTTTTTTTTTTGCGGTACGCGGGCCTCTCACTGTTGTGGCCTCTCCCGTTGCGGAGCACAGGCTCCGGACACGCAGGCTCAGCGGCCATGGCTCACGGGCCCAGCCGCTCCGCGGCATGTGGGATCTTCCCGGACCGGGACACGAACCCATGTCCCCTGTACCGGCAGGCGGACTCCCAACCACTGTGCCACCAGGGAAGCCCCCAATGAGACCCTTTTGTAAATATGGGCGATACAAGACAGAAGGTGTAGCTGGTGCAGATGACGTGATGTGCTTGTACCCAGGGCAGGCAGGGCGACTGGGATGTGAATCATCAGCCTTTTTCTTCTCCTCCCTTCCTCCCTTCCTTCCAAGTTTTCTTGCCTCCTCTGGTCATCCACTTCCTCAGCCCAGCTCCTGTGTGCCCCTGGAAGGGCCCTTCTTTCCTTTTCATGGGGTGGAAGGCAGCCAGCAAAGCCGAGAGCTCTGAAGTTGGGGCCCTGCTTCCCAGGTAGGGTGGCAGCAGGGCAGCACCTGAGATTCTCTCATCGGTGGGGAAACACATCAAGGACTGAGGTTGGAGACCGCCCAGATGGGAGATGTGTTGAACTCGGGGGAGAGGGGAGCACACACCATGCCCCGGGAGCCCTGGTGGAGTCCGGACATTGGCAGAGTCCCCGCCGTGAACCTGCCGGCTCTCTGCAGCCAGCTGCGCCCCTGCGTGGAGGAGGGGGTGGCCCTTGCCTGCACAGACACTGTCTGGTTGTCTGCCCAGGACTTCCTGTGCTGGCGTTTGACTTGAGCACTCTCTCTACTGTTCCAGTCCAGTGAGACGCCAAGTTCTCCGGGTCCTCTGAATCTGCCTGGAGCCGGAAGTGAGATGGAAGAGAAGGTAGTATGATTTGAACTTGTGTTGGCAGCTTCCTTACTTTAACTTCCATTCTTCCTTTTGTTGGGCGATCTGCTGCCTCATTTTCCCATTCATAAATGCTACCTTTGTCCATTACTTTAAATTCCTTCAAAATGCAACCAGTGGTAGATGTTGGAGCGTCTGTTTCTATGGTGATGTAACTGCTGGAACTGAACCCTGCTCTGAAAAAGAGCCACACTCCCGCCACGCCTGTGTTTGGGGTCTCAGGTGTTGGTAGTTTTCCTAGGTGTATCATGTATTTTAAGACACCGGTAAGCCATTGAAAAAAACATTCAAAAACACCTGAATGTAAAGAGTGTGTAAGGAAAAGTCTCCTTCTATTTAGAGATGCCCCCCAAAAGACCTTCTCTACTTGTGTGTATTTTTGGTTTTTAACTTACACACGTTCCACTGAAACCTGGGACGTTACCTGCAGGAGCCTAGGGAGCCCTGTGGAGATCACGTGTGCCACTTCTACAGAGGCCAGTCCGCTCGCATGAGGACCTTTCACCTGCACAGGGGTCCAGGGGTCTTCCCGGGGTCTGGCAGACAGTATGGCGAGAACAGGGCATGTCCCTGAGTCTTCTGAAGGGGATGACTCAAGACAGCTCCATCACCCAGATGAAGAGGCCCAGCTTGAATAACTAGAGACGAAACATGGCATTAAATCTCAGCTTGAAATGCTTTATCTGCGTCTTCAGTCTATCACATTTGGCTTTAACTCCTCTTACACATCCATTAGGGGATGGAAATAAATGTTTAATTCATCTCTCTTCAACAGTAGTTTAGAATTTGACACCTATTATAAAGATAAACCATAAATAAATAAAAGCTTAGGAGACCAAAGGCTGGGATTATTTTTCCTTACTTCCGTGCTTCTTGTCATAAATTAGTATTTACTGAGCGTTCGTTTTGCTCTTGGAGCTAGCTGGCTCCTTTATCTTTGTGCATAAATATTGAAGATAATTGCAAAAAGCAAAGCCACCAGCTCAACCCCATTGACTCTGCCCTTACTGTGCACGGACACAGTCAAAACAGGGGAACCCTGGCCTCCGCTGATGCTGAGCCTGTATCTCAGCTGCTGGAGAAGGCAGTTAGGGCCGTAAGCGCCCTCTGCTGCGCGGTGGCGTGCTGTGGCCAGGAGCCCTTGCCTCGCTGCTTGCCTGTGAAGACTCTGAAGTTACAGACGTGGCTCCTTACCATCTGATTCAGCGTGGACCGTGAGCCTCGGGCTCTCTGACCTAACTAAATGTATACGGTTGGTCTGAGGTTGCGCTTTGTAAGTGACCACACCTGTATTACAGAGCCGCAAGCAGTTCTGCGGCTCATCCTTTGCAGAATTGCCTTTCCCCTGTGTGTAGCACATTTCTGCCCTTCACCTTCTCACCCAGGCCTCCTCCTTTTCACTTCCAGTGCACCAGTGCTCGGTGACTTTGGAATGATCGTGCTAAAACATTTTTGCTGATTAGAAATTTTATGCCCTAGGCAGAGAGGTTATTATACTTTATTGTTCCTTCATTCTTTTAGCAAATATTTATTGAGCACTTACCAAATGAGATTTGCTACTTGGGCATTAAAGAGGATTGATACAAAGGCCAGAAAGATACATTCCCTGTTTGAGGAGGCTAAAGTAGGAGCTGAGGTATGTACACACCATGTCTGTGGCAGTAGAAGGCTCTTAGAATTACAGAGTTCTTAGCATAGAGATGAGCTAGTCCAGCGCTTAGCAAACTACTACTTATTTTAGGCCTCGTGGCCATAAGTTGCAACTACCAGACTCTGCTTTGTTCTGCTCTTCCTTTCAGCGCAAAGGCAGCCAAGGGCAATGGTGTGGCTCTGTACCAGGAAAACTTTATTCAGCCAAACAGTCTTCAGGCAGGACTGGCCCACCTCGCCTGTGTCTTACTGACCCCTGATCTAATCTAACCCCCGTACCATTCAGAGTAGGAAAATTAGTCCCTGAAAAATTAAATGACCTTTACAAGTTAATAACAGATTATCACTGGCAAAACAAATACTCAACGTCTTTTGATTATAAAAGCAGTGTTCACTTCACTGTGCCCACGAGCCCCGTCCGCGTGCCAGCATCTCCTGGGCCGGGCTGGGCAAGGTGCAAAAAGCTCCAACAAGTGCCGCCATGCCGGGATTCCCTGCAGGTCGTTCTCTGATCCAGACTGACTTCACATTTCAATCTCCACTGTAGGCTGCTCCAGTTAAAACGTCTCGGCCAAAAAGGCACTTCTCCTCTGCCGGCACCATCGAAAGTGTCAATCTAGATGCCATCCCCCTGGCCATCGCCCGCCTGGACAACAGTGCCGCCAAGCACAAACTGTCCATTAAGCCAAAAAACCAGAGGGTGTCAAGGAAGCACAGGCGACTTGTCGGGGTATGTATGGCCCGGTAGACACCCTTGCTGGCTGGGCATTAATGTTGCCTAGCAGGATGGTGCTGTGAGGGGCCTATGGAAGGAACTCGGTCTGTCCCTGTCGGGGATGGCTGTGTCTCAGGCACAAGGGTGAAGGGGCCCATTTCCTTTCCACCACCCTTTCTGACTTGTTGCCCGCCGGTGGCTGGTGGACCTCAGAGAGAGAGGCTGCCTTCCGAGGGGCTCCGGACACTGTGTGCTTTGCAACAGACGGGCGGCCCACTTTCCTGTGCCACAGCTGAGCCAAAGCTTCTTCAGTTTGATTAGAGGAGACTTCTCAGTCACAAGTTTCAGGGGACATTGATGAAGCACAAATTTCATTTTTCCTCACCTTTCTAATGCTGGACTACCAGTTTTCCTATGATGATTCATGTGTATTAAAAAAAAAAAAGAACTTGAGGATGACATGTAGAGAGGAAACACAAAGATGAAATTCTTTTCCCCACCCCCAGTTTACTCTTGGTTGTGAGGGATACCCGAGGTTACCTGTCTCTGTGCGTAGAGAGGGGAACACTGCCCCTACTTTTGAGATTAGGAGGGCCACCCACCTAATTGAGTAGGATTGTAATGGTAGCCTGTGCACAAGGAAAGCTAATTCTGTTTCCCTTACCAATGTTAGGATCGACAGAACGAGCAAGGTGGCTTCCCGCATCAGCTGTCCCTAGACCAGAATGGGCACCCTGGAGAAGACAAGCCAATCTGGCATGAAGAGGAGCCAGAGGCGCTGGACTCGGAGGAAGAGAAGCGACGCCAAGAAGAATACTGGCAAGAACTTGAGGCCAAGTGCAAACGGCAAAAGGCCGAAGCGGCAGAGAGGCGACGCCTGGAAGAGCAGAGGCTCCAGGCCCTGGAGAGGAGGCTTTGGGAGGAGAAAAGAAGGCAGGAGGAGCTCTTGGAGGAGGAAGGGGAGGAAGAGGAGGAAGGAGTCCAGCTAGAGGCAGCAAAGAGGCAGCGTGAAGAGAAGGCGCAGAGTCCGGAAGAGCCAGGCTGCCGAGGCCCAGCGCGGAGGGAGCAAGATGAAGAAGGGCGCCTGGAAGCCGAGGAGCCGGGTCGCCTGCAGGAAGAGGCGCGGCGCCTGGAGAGACGTGCGCAGCAGGAGGAGCTGGAGGCGCGGAGCCGGCAGGAGGCCGAGAAGCTGCGGCGGGAAGAGGAGGAGAGAGCATTGGAGGAACTCAGAAGGCTGGAGGAGCAGGGGCGGCGGGCGGCCGAGAAGCAGCAGCGGGAAGAGGAGGAGAGGCGGCAGGAGCTGGAGGCGCGGAGGCGGCGGGAGGAGGAGGCGGAGGAGGCGGCGGAGGCGGAGGAAAAACGGATGCAGGAGCTCAGAAGGCAGGAAGAGCTGGAGGCACAGAGACGGCAGGAGGACGCGGAGGCGAAGAGGAGGCAGGAAGCGGAAAAGAAGCTTCAGGAAGCACCGAGAGTGGAAGAGGAGAATCAGCCGCTGCTGGACCACAAACGGGGCTTGAGGAGCCCACTTCAGAGCGACACTGCAGAGAAAGCAGAACAAGAACATCTGACACCCGAGAAGCCAAGAGAAAACTCTGAGGAGCCGAGTGTTTGGGTGAAGCAGAGCCAAGAGGCCACCGAGCCATCAGGCGAGCAGGCCGGAAAGCAGGGGGATGTTCCCGGGGATCAACCTTGTGGATGGCGGGAAAAGAGGGAAGAAACCAACGCAGAGCTGCCCCAGAAACAAGAGGCCCAGGTGGAAGAGGCGTTGGCTCCAGGAGAGAAGAAAGAAGCTGCCGCTCCAGAAACAGACAGAAAGGTGGAGGAGCTCAGATGGCAGGAGGTAGATGAGAGGCAGACCATGCCCAGACCCTACACTTTCCAGGTGTCATCCGGAGGGAAACAAATTCTCTTCCCCAAAGTCAATCTGAGCCCCGTGAAGCCCATGAAAGATGAGGGGCTCGCCTCTGGTCCCCAAGAGCCAAAGGCCCCCAAAGCCAGCCCAGCCTCCCACGCCCTGCCCTCGTCCCTGAGCATCCCACACACGGCCATTCTGGTCACGGGAGCCCAGCTCTGCGGCCCGGCCGTCAACCTGAGCCAGATAAAAGACACGGCGTGCAAGTCTCTCCTGGGCTTGTCAGAAGAAAAGAAGCACGTGGATGTCCCCGCCCTGGAGAACCCACCCCGAGCCCCAGGCGACCCCCGGGCAGGCAGTGGGAAGACCAGGCCCTCCCAGGAGTCTCCGAGCAGCGCGGCCGCGCTCGCTGAATGGGCTTCCATTCGGTCCAGAATCCTGAGGAACGCAGAGAGTGACCAGTCTCGGCCGGGTGATGAACACACCCCCAGGGGCCGATGTGATTCCCGCGGGAACCTCCGGAGGACCCCGCCGGTAAATGCAAAGTTCTCCATTAAGCCTGCCTGGCAGAAATTCTCTGATGGGGGCGGGGAGACCTCCAAACAGAACACGGAACTGGAAAGCGTTAGAAAAAGATCCCAGCCGGGTCCCAGCGAAGAGGCCCGGCCCCAGCTCCCTGCTGCTGATACTAAAGAGCCCGTGAAGGGTGCAGAGAAACCAGGGGCGCACCAGGAGCCAACGGACACCACGGAGGGGTGCAAATTTGCCAAAGACCTTCCATCTTTCCTTGTTCCAAGCCTTCCTTACCCTCCACAGAAAGCAGTGGCCCAAGCAGAACCCGTGGTCACTTCGGACAGCGAGACCACAGGTGGAGCAGGAAAGCCGGAGCCCGTGATGCCAGGTGGAGAGGATAAAGCTTCCCCTTTTGGAATAAAATTGAGAAGGACCAACTACTCCTTGCGCTTCCACTGCGACCAACAAACAGAACAAAAGAAGAAGAAAAGGCACAGCAGCACGGGGGACAGTATCAATGGGGCGCCGTCAGCTCCGGGGAGCACAGCTGGAGAGAGAGAGACAGAGGCTGCGGCCCTCAAGCATGGCCCGTCCCTCCCCACCGAGAGGAAGCAAGCCCCGGCCCCCTGGAAGGACTCTGCTGAAAGCCCTCCCAGCCACTCTCCTCTTGCAGCCCAGTCTGGGCCCCCAGCAGCCAGCACCCAGCCCCCGGCTCCAGAGCAGGACAGGGCAGCAAACAGAACGCCCTTGGCCCAGAAGCCAGCCCTGGCTCCCAAGCCCGCGGGCCAAACTCCGCCGTCCTCCCCGATCTCCAAGCTGAGCAGGCCCTACTTGGTGGAGCTGTTGGCTCGCCGGGCGGGGAAGCCCGACCCGGAGCCCGGCGAGCCATGCAAGGAGGGCCGGGACAACGGGGGCCCCCGGACGCCCTCACCCCCGCCGACTGAGGAGAGGAAGGACCAGAAGCGGGATGAGGAGGAAGAGGTGGAAACAGAGAGGAAGCCAGCTTCCCCGGCGCCGTCTGCCGCCCGGCAGGAAAAGCCTTCCGCGACACCCGAGGCGGGGAGGAAAGGTGAGTAACCGTAGGTTGCAGAACCTCTGCCTCTGTCCAGCCTGTTTTCCGTGCCCAGGGCCAGAAGTAGCCCCCGGAGCTGGCGTTGGAGCACTTCCTTTAATTAGAGGCTGGTGCCCAGTTCCCCAGGTGCCTTCACTCATGGATCATAGCGAGGCTCTTTACTTTTCTTTACAGTTTTGGAAATGTGGACTGACTGTTGCGTGTCTGCAGTTCACACCGTTAATGATCCTTACTTACCCAAGTAATAAGTTGGAGGTGCTGGCAGAGACGGATTTCGCTTTCGATTGGCAGTGGAAATTGAAACGTGGTCCACGTTAACGCAGATGTCATTAATCTTTATGAGGGGCCTGTGCAGTGACAGCAAAGACTGGAGTTTCCTAGATCAGTGTCTGTGTTCTGTCTCTGGGCACTTCGCGGCACCCAGGTGGGAAGTTAGGGGGCTTTGGACAGCCCCCCTAAGGAGCCTCTGTGTGCATAATCAAGTTTGTCTCAGTTTAATGCACAATGCCCACATAGGCATCCTGACCCCACCAGCTTGCCAACTGAGAAGCCGGAAATTTTAGAGCAACCGTTACTCCTGCCTCTGCCCCTAGTGTTTCTTCATGCTGGATGTTTGGGGCAGCACGGTGATCACCTGGATTGGCTTTGGGGCCCCAAGAACCTTCATCTGATACATTTTCTTTTCTGTTTTGCAGAGTAGGTGGTCAGGTGTGGTTCATAGCCCAGGAAGTTACTCGTATTTCTCAGAGAAATTCTCCCCTCAGGTTTTTTAGGGAAGATTTAGGTGATTGTTTAGGTTTGGGGTGATTTTTGCAGAGAAAACAGCTGTTTCCCAGAGATGTTGGTTTGGTTACTTGCCTTATGGAAGACGCTATCGTCCTTTGTAACCAAGCCTTGCCCCGAAGGAGGGGATTGCTGAAGCAAGTGAGGCCCACACGTCCAGAGGACCTGTGCACCTCCTTTGTAGGCGTCCACGGTTCTGCTCGGACGCAGCACAGGGTTACGTCCTTTCCCCTGTCGTGTTCATCCTCGATCTGGTGCAAGGCTGTGGCGTGGAGTAGGCTGGGGACCCGGGTGTTGTGGCTGCAGGAGTTGAGATGGTTGTGCTGCCACCAGAAACACGGGCTGCCTCTGTGGCAGTTTTCTCCCAGGACCTGTCTGCCCCAGATCCAGAGCCAAGCTGCAGGGTGGAGTGGGTGGGGCGCTCTTGCTAGGCTGGGAGACAAACTGCGGCATGCTTCTGTGGGGCCGCCTGAGCACCACCCCACCGGATCACACCCAGGGCCCCCAGTGTGTCTCTGTGTAGCTAGACTGAGTCTTTCCCCAAGGGGGCCAGTTGGCCCAGGTCTCACACCAAGCGGTGGTGTGGAGTGAGTAGGGCTGGGGTGTTCACCCAGCTCAGACTGGGGAGTGCAGCAGGGTGGCAGCCACCAGTACAGAGTTCTCTCCACCATGATTGTTGGCCAACCAGTGCATGCACACTCCTCACAAGTAGAGTCTAGGCTTCTCCAGCCCTTCTGTCTGTCCCAGAGGTTCTCCCGGCAGCCGAGGGGACTTGTCTCCTTCCATGTACAACACTAGCGTTGGGATGCCCAGTCTGTGGCTCAGCCTGCTAGCTCCCCAGGGCCACGGGTCAACCCATACCGACTTTCTCTTCCTTTCAGATCCCTCTCAGGGGCAGGGGTCCCAACCCTATGCCTTTTTGTCCATCCTACCCAGTCATGTGGAAATCTTTCTTGCAACTTTGGTCGATAGTTCTTGTGCCAGTTTCCAGCTAGCGTTCCATGAAAAGTGTTCTGCATGTAGATGTATTTTTAATGTGTTGGTGGCAGGAGGTGAGAGCTCTACATCTTCCTACTCTGCCATCTCCATCCCTCCCCGCCTCCGGAGTCCTTAAACATACCATTGGTTATACACGGCCTTCTGATACATGGGCTGAGTGAGGTGTCTGCATCTGGGTACTCAGTATTAGAAAAGCTCGATTCTATTATTTCTGGATTTTAAAATAGGTAAATAGAAATTTTAATCTTTTCTTTCTTCACTCTCAGTGAATTGCCTTGCACATCCTTGAAGGCACACACACACATTTCTTTGGAGACACCGATTTAGAAAGAGGTCTCCATTCCCTAGGTAGAGGTCAGCAAGGACCAATACATGGGCCCAAGGCCCTGGGAAGGCATTGACTAAACCCACTCCAGTGGGAATGGAAATAGCAATGATAATCCCCCAGTGTCTGTCCTCCAATGCTTTGATTATAGATATCACCAGATATCATCTCATTCTGAGATTCTCACCTCCTTCCAGTGGGTAGGACAGATACTAAGTGGTCCTTTCTCCCAAGAAGTGACCTACAGGAGCAGTGATTAGATGCCAGGATACACTTGCTCGTCTCCCCAGAGCCTACAGGGGGGAACTTGAGTGGGCTGGCTGTGGTTCTCATGCAGTGAGTTTAGAATGAAAGAGAATAGGTTTAAGCATTGTCACAAAATAAAATTTTAATTAGACACTTTGAACTCCCCCATTAAAAAGATTATGCGATTAACAAAGAACTTCTCTGTCTTTTAAAACCTTGACTGAAGTTAGGGATTTTACTGTTGTGGAAAATTTCAACAACAGTAATCCTTTGTGCTTAATCACTTACAAAGTGCTTCTGTTTACACCATCTCATTTAATCTCACAGCACGTGTGCGTTGTCCTGGCTCCATTTTACAGATGAGGACATCAACATCCAAAAAGTTAGGTGACTTGCCTGTTCCTCATAGTGGTAAAACCTGGATGAGGAGTTCTTTCCCGGGTTAAATGATCTTCCCATTTGTTACCCTAGGACTTCTTGCTGTAATTCTCACCTGGTATTTGTAAAATGCTGTAATTAAGCCTCTAGAAACACTTTTTACATTAATGTTCCTAATGTTACTTCTTGGACTGAATGACCATAGTCATATATTTGTTCAAAAAAATTATTCAAAAATTCCATAGAATTTAGCAAAACCTTGTTTTATTTACTTTTTTTTTTTTTTTTTTTGGCTGTTTTGCTCATTTTTCCCCCATCTCTTGGATAATACCTTGGGCATAATTCTTTTTTTTTTTTTTAACATCTTTATTGGAGTATAATTGCTTTACAGTGGTGTGCTAGTTTCTGCTTTATAACAAAGTGAATCAGTTAAACATATACACATGTTCCCATATCTCTTCCCTCTTGCATCTCCCTCCCTCGCACCCTCCCTATCCCACCCCTCTAGGTGGTCACAAAGCACCGAGCTGATCTCCCTGTGCTATACGGCTGCTTCCCACTAGCTATCTATTTTAACTTTGGTAGTGTATATATGTCCGTGCCACTCTCTCGCTTTGTCACAGCTTACCCTTCCCCCTCTCCATATCCTCAAGTCCATTCTCTAGTAGGTCTGTGTCTTTATTCCTGTCTTTTTTTTTTTTAAACATCTTTATTGGGGTATAATTGCTTTACAATGGTGTGTTAGTTTCTGCTTTATAACAAAGTGAATCAGTTATACACATACATATGTTCCCATATCTCTTCCCTCTTGCGTCTCCCTCCCTCCCACGCTCCCTATCCCACCCCTCCAGGCGGTCACAAAGCACCGAGCCGATATCCCTGTGCCATGTGGCTGCTTCCCACTAGCTATCTACCTTACGTTTGTTAGTGTATATATGTCCATGCCTCTCTCTCGCCCTGTCACAGCTCACCCTTCCCCCTCCCCATATCCTCAAGTCCGTTCTCCAGTAGGTCTGTGTCTTTATTCCTGTCTTACCCCAAGGTTCTTCATGATATATTTTTTTTCTTAAATTCCATATATATGTGTTAGCATACGGTATTTGTCTTTCTCTTTCTGACTTACTTCACTCTGTATGACAGACTCTAGGTCCATCCACCTCATTACAAATAGCTCAATTTCGTTTCTTTTTGTGGCTGAGTAACATTACATTGTATATATGTGCCACATCTTCTTTATCCATTCATCCAGTGATGGACACTTAGGTTGTTTCCATCTCCTGGCTATTGTAAATAGAGCTGCAATGAACATTTTGGTACATGACTCTTTTTGAATTATGGTTTTCTCAGGGTATATGCCCAGTAGTGGGATTGCTGGGTCATATGGTAGTTCTATTTGTAGTTTTTTAAGGAACCTCCATACTGTTCTCCATAGTGGCTGTACCAATTCACATTCCCATCAGCAGTGCAAGGGTGTTCCCTTTTCTCCACACCCTCTCCAGCCTTTATTGTTTCTAGATTTTTTGATGATGGCCATTCTGACTGGTGTAAGATGATAACTCATTGTAGTTTTGATTTGCATTTCTCTAATGATTAATGATGTTGAGCATTCTGTCATGTGTTTGTTGGCAGTCTGTATATCTTCTTTGGAGAAATGTCTGTTTAGGTCTTCTGCCCATTTTTGGATTCTGTTGTTTGTTTTTCTGTTTTTGAGCTGCATGAGCTGCTTGTAAATTTTGGAGATTAATGCTTTGTCAGTTGCTTCATTTGCAAATATTTTCTCCCATTCTGAGGGTTGTCTTTTGGTCTTGTTTATGGTTTCCTTTGCTGTGCAAAAGCTTTGAAGTTTTGTTAGGTCCCATTTGTTTATTTTTGGTTTTATTTCCGTTTCTCTGGGAGGTGGGTCAAAAAGGATCTTGCTGTGATCTATGTCATAGAGTGTTCTGCCTGTGGTTTCCTCTAAGAGCTTGATAGTTTCTGGCCTTACATTCAGGTCTTTAATCCATTTTCAGTTTATTTTTCTGTATGGTGTTAGGGGGTGATCTAATCTCATACTTTTACATGTACCTGTCCAGTTTTCCCAGCACCACTTATTGAAGAGGCTGTCCTTTCTCCACTGTACATTCCTGCCTCCTTTATGAAAGATAAGGTGACCATATGTGCGTGGGTTTATCTCTGGGCTTTCTATCCTGTTCCATTGATCTATGTTTCTGTTTCTGTGCCAGTACCATACTGTCTTGATTACTGTAGCTTTGTAGTATAGTCTGAAGTCAGGGAGCCTCATTCCTCCGGCTCCGTTTTTCGTTCTCAAGATTGCTTTGGCTACTCGGGATCTTTTGTGTTTCCATACAAATTGTGAAACTTTTTGTTCTAGTTCTGTGAAAAATGCCAGTGGTAGTTTGATAGGGTTTGCACTGAATCTGTAGATTGCTTTGGGTAGTAGAGTCACTTTCACAATGTTGATTCTTCCAATCCAAGAACATGGTATATCTCTCCATCTATTTGTATCATCTTTAATTTCTTTCATCAGTGTCTTATAATTTTCTGCATACAGGTCTTTTGTCTCCTTAGGTAGGTTTATTCCTAGATATTTTATTCTTTTTGTTGCATTGGTAAATGGGAGTGTTTTCTTGATTTCACTTTCAGATTTTTCATCATTAGTGTATAGGAATGCCAGAGATTTCTGTGCATTAATTTTGTATCCTGCTACTTTACCAAATTCATTGATTAGCTCTAGTAGTTTTCTGATAGCATCTTTAGGATTCTCTATGTATAGTATCATATCATCTGCAAACAGTGTCAGCTTTACTTCTTCTTTTCAGATTTGTATTCCTCTTATTTCTTTTCCTTCTCTGCTGTGGCTAAAACTTCCAAAACTGTGTTGAATAAGAGTGTTGAGAGTGGGCAACCTTGTCTTGTTCCTGATCTTAGTGGAAATGCTTTCACTTTTTCACCATTGAGGATGATGTTGGCTATGGGTTTGTCATATATGGCCTTTATTATGTTGAGGAAAGTTCCCTCTGTGCCTGCTTTCTGCAGGGTTTTTATCATAAATGGGTGTTGAATTTTGTCGAAAGGTTTCTCTGCGTCTATTGAGATGATCATACAGTTTTTCTCCTTTAATTTGTTAATATGGTGTATCACGTTGATTGATTTGCGTATATTGAAGAATCCTTGCATTCCTGGAATAAACCCCACTTGATCATGGTGTATGATCCTTTTAATGTGCTGTTGGATTCTGCTTGCTAGTATTTTGTTGAGGATTTTTGCATGTATGTTCATCAGTGATATTGGCCTGTAGTTTTCTTTCTTTGTGACATCCTTGTCTGGTTTTGGTATTAGGGTAATGGTGGCCTTGTAGAATGAGTTTGGGAGTGTTCCTCCCTCTGCTATATTTTGGAAGAGTTTGAGAAGGACAGGTGTTAGCCCTTCTCTAAATGTTTAATAGAATTCGCCTTTGAAGCCATCTGGTCCTGGGCTTTTGTTTGTTGGAAGATTTTTAATCACAGTTTCAATTTCAGTGCTTGTGATTGGTCTGTTCATATTTTCTATTTCTTCCTGGTTCAGTCTTGGCAGGTTGTGCTTTTCTAATAATTTGTCCATTTCTTCCAGGTTGTCCATTTTATTGGCATACAGTTGCTTGTCGTAATCTCTCATGATTTTTGTATTTCTGTAGTGTCAGTTGTTACTTCCCCTTTTTCATTTCTAATTCTATTGATTTGAGTCTTCTCCCTTTTTTTCTTGATGAGTCTGGCTAAAGGTTTCTCAATTTTGTTTATCTTCTCAAAGAACCAGCTTTTAGTTTTATTGATCTTTGCTATCGTTTCCTTCATTTCTTTTTCATTTATTTCTGATCTGATCTTTATGATTTCTTTCCTTCTGCTAACTTTGGGGGTTTTTTGTTCTTCTTTCTCTAATTGCTTTAGGTGCAAGGTTAGGTTGTTTATTTGAGATGTTTCCTGTTTCTTTTTTC
This sequence comes from Phocoena sinus, assembly GCF_008692025.1. Classification (NCBI taxonomy): domain Eukaryota; kingdom Metazoa; phylum Chordata; class Mammalia; order Artiodactyla; family Phocoenidae; genus Phocoena; species Phocoena sinus. The sequence continues at coordinate 76,907,450 of NC_045767.1, forward strand.
TTTTTTTGCTTCTTTGCGGTACACGGGCCTCTCACTGCTGTGGCCTCTCCCGTTGCGGAACACAGGCTCCGGATGCGCAGGCCCAGCAGCCATGGCTCACAGGCCCAGCTGCTCCACGGCATGTGGGATCCTCCTGGACCGGGGCACGAACCCGCGTCCCCTGCATCGGCAGGCGGACTCTCAGGCACTGTGCCACCAGGGAAGCCCCTGTTTCTTAAGGTAGGATTGTATTGCTATAAACTTCCCTCTTAGAACTGCTTTTGCTGCATCCCATAGGTTTGGGGTCGTTGTGTCTCCATTGTCACTTGTTTCTAGGTATTTTTTGATTTCCTCTTTGATTTCTTCAGTGATCACTTCGTTATTAAGTAGTGTATTGTTTAGCCTCCATGTGTTTGTATTTTTTACAGATCTTTTCCTGTAATTGATATCTAGTCTCATAGCATTGTGGTCGGAAAAGATACTTGATACAATTTCAATTTTCTTAAATTACCAAGGCTTGATTTGTTACCCAAGATATGATCTATCCTGGAGAATGTTCCATGAGCACTTGAGAAAAATGTGTATTCTGTTGTTTTTGGATGGAATGTCCTATAAATATCAATTAAGTTCATCTTGTTTAATGTATCATTTAAAGCTTGTGTTTCCTTATTTATTTTCATTTTGGATGATATGTCCCATGTCCATTGGTGAAAGTGGGGTGTTAAAGTCCCCTACTATGAATATGTTACTGTCGATTTCCCCTTTTATGGCTGTTAGTATTTGCCTTATGTATTGAGTTGCTCCTATGTTGGGTGCATAAATATTTACAATTGTTATATCTTCTTCTTGGATTGATCCTTTGATCATTATGTAGTGTCCTTCTTTGTCTCTTGTAATAGTCTTTATTTTAAAGTATATTTTGTGTGATATGAGAATTGCTACTCTAGCTTTCTTTTGGTTTCCCTTTGCATGGAATATCTTTTTCCATCACCTCACTTTCAGTCTGTATGTGTCTCTAGGTCTGAAGTGGGTCTCTTGTAGACAGTATATATATGGGTCTTGTTTTTGTATCCATTCAGCAAACCTGTGTCTTTTGGTTGGAGCATTTAGTCTATTCACGTTTAAGGTAATTATCGATATGTTATGTTCCTATGACCATTTTCTTAATGTTTTGGGTTTGTTATTGTAGGTCTTTTCCTTCTCTTGTGTTTCTTGCCTAGAGAAGGTCCTTTAGCATTTGTTGTAAAGCTGGTTTGGTGGTGCTGAACTCTCTCAGCTTTTGCTTGTCTGTAAAGGTTTTAATTTCTCCATCAAATCTGAATGAGATCCTTGCTGGGTAGAGTAATCTTGGTTGTAGGTTTTTCTCCTTCATTACTTTAAATATATCCTGCCAGTCCCTTCTGGCTTGCAGAGTTTCTGCTGAAAGATCAGCTGTTAACCTTATGGGGATTTCTTTGTGTGTTATTTATTGTTTTTCACTTGCTGCTTTTAATATGTTTCTTTGTATTTAATTTTTGACAGTTTGGTTAATATGTGTCTTGGCGTGTTTCTCCTTGGATTTATCCTGTATGGGACTCTCTGTGCTTCCTGGACTTGATTAAATATTTCCTTTCCCATATTAGGGAAGTTTTCAAGTATAATCTCTTCAGATATTTTCTCAGTACCTTTCTTTTTCTGTTCTTCTTCTGGAACCCCTATAATTCGAATGTTGGTGCAATTGTTGTCCCAGAGGTCTCTGAGACTGTCCTCAGTTCTTTTCATTCTTTTTTCTTTATTCTGCTCTGCAGTAGTTATTTCCGGTATTTTATTTTCCAGGTCACTTATCCGTTCTTCTGCCTCAGTTATTCTGCTATTGATCCCATCTAGAGTATTTTTAATTTCATTTATTGTGTTGTTCATCGTTGCTTGTTTCCTCTTTAGTTCTTCTAGGTCCTTGTTAAATGTTTCTTGTATTTTCTCCATTCTATTTCCAAGATTTTGGATCATCTTTACTATCATTATTCTGAATTCTTTTTCAGGTAGACTGCCTATTTCCTCTTCATTTGTTAGGTCTGGTGGGTTTTCATCTTGCTTCTTCATCTGCTGTGTGTTTTTCTGTCTTCTCATTTTGCTTATCTTACTGTGTTTGGGGTCTCCTTTTTGCAGGCTGCAGTTTTGTAGTTCCCGTTTTTTTGGTGTCTGTCCCCAGTGGCTAAGGTTGGTTCAGTGGGTTGTGTAGGCTTCCTGGTGGAGGGAACTAGTGCCTGTGTTCTGGTGGATGAGCCTGGATCTTGTCTTTCTGGTGGGCAGGTCACATCTGGTGGTGTGTTTTGGGGTGTCTGTGTACTTATTATGATTTTAGGCAGCCTCTCCGCTAATGGGTGGGGTTGTGTTCCTATCTTGCTAGTTGTTTGGCATAGGGTGTCCAGCACTGTAGCTTTCTGGTCGTTGAGTGAAGCTGGGTGCTGGTGTTGAGATGGAGATCTCTGGGAGATTTTCGCCGTTTGATATTATGTGGAGCTGGGAGGCCTCTTGTGGACCAGTGTCCTGAAGTTGGCTCTCCCACCTCAGAGGCACAGCAGTGACTACTGGCTGCAGCACCAAGAGCGTTTCATCCATATAGCTCAGAATAAAAGGGAGAAAAAGTAGAAAGAAAGAGAGAGAGAGAGAGAAAGAAAGGGAAAGAAGGGAGGGAGGGAAGGAAGGAGGGAGGGAAGGAAGGAGGGAGGGAAGGAAGGAGGGAGGGAAGGAAGGAAGGAGGGAAGGAAGGAAGGAGGGAAGGAAGAAAATAAAGAGGAAAGGATAAAATAAAATACAGTAAGATAAAAGTTATTAAAATAAAAAATAATTATTAAGAAAAAAAATTTTTTTAAGAAAAAAAACGGACGGATAGAACCCTAGGACAGATGGTGACAGCAAAGCTATACAGACAAAAATCTCACAGAGAAGCATACACATACACACTCACAAAAAGAGGAAAAGGGGAAAAAATAGTAAATCTTGCTCTCAAAGTCCATCTCCTCAATTTGGGATGATTCTTTGTCTATTCATGTATTCCACAGGTGTAGGGTACATCAAGTTGATTGTGGAGCTTTAATCCACTGCTCCTGAGGCTGCTGGGAGAGATTTCCTTTTCTCTTCTTTGTTCGCACAGCTCCCGGGGCTCAGCTTTGGATTTGGCCCCGCCTCTGCGTGTAGGTCGCCGGAGGGCCTCTGTTCTTCACTCAGACAGGACGGGGTTAAAGAAGCAACTACTTCAGGGACTCTGGCTCACTCACGCCGGGGGGGAGGGAGGGGTGTGGATCCGGGGCGGGCCTGTGGCAGCAGAGGCCGGCGGGACGTTGCACCAGACTGAGGCATGCTGTGCGTTCTCCCAGGAAAGTTGTCCCTGGATCCCGGGACCCTGGCAGTGGCGGGCTGCACAGGCTCCCCGGAAGGGGGTGTGGATAGTGACCTGTGCTCGCACACAGGCTTCTTGGTGGCGGCAGCAGCAGCCTTAGCACCTCATGCCCGTCTCTGGGGTCCGCGCTGTTAGCCGCGGCTCACGCCTGTCTCTGGAGCTCTTTTTTTTTTTTTTTTTTTTTTTATTTTTTATTATTTTTTTTTTTGCGGTATGCGGGCCTCTCACTGTTGTGGCCTCTCCCGTTGTGGAGCACAGGCTCCGGACGTGCAGGCTCAGCAGCCATGGCTCACGGGCCCAGCCGCTCCGCGGCATGTGGGATCTTCCCGGACCGGGGCACGAACCCGTGTCCCCTGCATCGGCAGGCGGACTCTCAACCACTGCGCCACCAGGGAAGCCCTCTGGAGCTCTTTTAAGCAGCACTCTTAACCCCCTCTCCTCGCACACCAGGAAACAAAGAGGGAAGAAAAAGTCTCTTGCCTCTTCGACAGGTCCAGACTTTTTCCCGGACTCCCTCCCAGCCAGCTGTGGTGCACTAGCCCCCTTCAGGCTGCGTTCACGCCACCAACCCCAGTCCTCTCCCTGCGCTCCGACCAAAGCCCAAGCGTCAGCTCCCAGCCCCGCCCGCCCCAGAGGGTGAGCAGACAAGACTCTCGGGCTGGTGAGTGCCAGTCGGCACCGATCCTCTGTGCGGGAATCTCTCCGCTTTGCCCTCTGCACCCCTGTTGCTGTGCTCTCCTCCGCGGCTCCGAAGCTTCCCCCTCTGCCACCCGCAGTCTCCGCCCGCGCAGGGGCTTCTAGTGTGTGGAAACCTTTCCTCCATCACGGCTCCCTCCCACTGGTGCAGGTCCCATCCCTATCCTTTTGTCTCTGTTTATTCTTTTTTCTTTTGCCCTACCCAGGTACGTGAGGGAGTTTCTTGCCTTTTGGGAGGTCTGAGGTCTTCTGCCAGCATTCAGTAGGTGTTCTGTAGGAGTTGTTCCACATGTAGATGTATTTCTGGTGTATCTGTGGGGAGGAAGGTGATCTCCGCCTCTTACTCATCTGCCATCTTCCCGATTTCCCCCCCCCCATAATTCTTTCAGTCACTTTTACAAGTTTTTTTTTTATTGTGGTAAAAAAATACATAATGTAAAATTTATTATCTTAACCATTTCTCAGTGTATAGTTCAGTAATGCTACATTCATATTGTTGTACAACCAATTTCCAGAACTTTTTCGTCTTGCAAAACTGAAACTCTGTATCCATTAATCAACTCCCGTTTTCATCTCCCCCAGCCCCTGGCAGCCACTGTTTCACTTTCTGTCTCTATGAATCTGACTACTCTAGATACCTCATATATGTGGAATCATGCAGAATTTGTCCTTTTGTGACTGGCTTCTTCCACTAAACATAATGTTTTTAAGCTTTATCCATATTGTAGCATGTGTCAGAATTTCTTTTTTTAATTAATTTTTATTGGCATATAGTTGCTTTAGAATGTTGTGTTAGTTTCTGCTGTACAGCACAGTGAATCAGCTATACGTATACCTGTATCTCCTCTTTTTTGGGTTTCCTTCCCAGTTAGGGCACCACAGAGCATTGGGTAGGGTTCCTTGTGCTATACAGTAGGTTCTCATTAGTTATCTATTGGAATTTCCTTCCTTTTTAAGGCTGAACAATATCCCATTGTATGTATACACCACATTTTGTTTATTCATTCATCTGTTGATGGACATTTGGGTTGCTTCCACCTCTTGGTTATCGTGAGTGGCACTGCTATGAACATGGATGTGCAAATATCTTTTCTAGATCCTGTTTTCAGTTCTTTCGGATAAATACCCAGAAGTGGAATTGCTGGATCATATGGTAATTCTATTTTTAATTTTTTGAGGAACCACCCTGTTTCCATAGTGGCTGCACCATTTTATATCCCACCAGCATCACTCAAGCGTTCTAATTTCTCCACATTCTGTTCAATGCTTGTTATTTTCTGGGAGATACACACACACACGCCATTCTCACAGATGTGAGGTGATACCTCATTGTGGTTTTAATTGCATTTCCCTGATGATTAATGATGTTGAGCACCTTTTCATATGCTGTTGGTCATTTGTATGTCTTTTTAGGAGAAATATCCATTTAAGTCCTTTGCCCATTTTTTAATTGGGTTTTTTAGTTGTTGTTGAGTTGGAGTTCTTTCTATCTTTTCAGTTACTTTTTGATAGTAAAAAGTCCTCTAGGCACCTTTAGTAACAACTATGTCATGTTAGTAATTTATATGCTGCCTCCAGTGTCATAATCAAACTCCAAACAGTATTTCAAACTAAGTGTCTCCCTCCTAATTTGGCCTGCTTTGGGCTGAAATGCCTAAAGTGGGGGTGCAGGCATGGTCGACTTCTGCCCTTCCTCCTGGCCCAGAAACAGGCTCCATAGCTAGAGCAAAGGAAGGGAGAGAGGTGAGGCAGCAACGTTCACTGCTCTTGGGGGATGTTCAGTGCTGATTCTTCTGTGTGTTCCTCAGACCCCTCATGTGCCAGCCACCTGGGCTCTTTCTCCTCCTGCAATTCCCTTACTTCAGTGGTGCCTCCTCCAGGCAGCCCTGGGTCCTTGGTTCCCCTCCAGACTGCCCCTCTCTCCCCCATGCACATGGCTAGCACCTGAACCTCAAGCATCACTCAATAACAGATGTCTTCCCAGCACAAACGCCTCTTCTCCAGGCCCCTGGCAGCCACCGTCCTCGCCTTTGGACTTTTCCTGGTGTAAATAGAACCTCAAGTCTGTGCCCCACAGACTCCGGGAGTTTATCTGAGTGGTCTCATGAGAGATCCTCTCACTTGGCTTAGCCCCCTTTCCTCTGCTGGGGAGAGGACGTGGGAACACACCATGCTCCAACAGTGTTTTTCAAAGAAATTCTCTACTCTGGCTGCTTCTGCCTCAGCTCTGATTTTCCTAGGACCTTGAGGTGGCTGTTTTGGTCACCTCGTTGGCTAGTCCTGAGTAGGTGATCAAGCACATCACTTCAGAACATGGGAGTAAGTGCCATTTATTATTTGTTACAACCTTTTGGGGCATCCCTGGCTGAAACTCAGGCATGAGTCCCATTTTAACATCCTGTTTTCTGTTTATTGATCCCCAACTACAATCCAGACCTGTTAGGCCCTTAACACATATTATGTGACAGCCTTTCAAAGAGTCTGGTCCATAACTCCAGGATGTACTATTCAAACTACAGATCTAAGAAGATAAAAATCTGGCTAGAGATTTATCTTTTCAAATTATTTTAGTCAACTGTAAGTTTAGGCAATTATGCTTTAAAGATATTTCGACCCTTGTGATAAACCCAGTCAAAGTTGTTGGCAGGAAACTGGCCTGTTGCTTGAATGACCTTCCCAAGCAAGTTCAGGTGAGACTCTTTTACATAACTGCTTTAAATGGAAATCACTTGGATCTGGGGAATTTGGTTTTTAGCCATTTTTACACACAGGTGTTACACGGCCCTTGAGTAAAAAGGTGAAACTCATTTCGTTCCAATGTACGTAAAGCTTCTCAGTTAAGTAGAATGCTCGAAGTGGTAAATATTTTTTGATTTTCTGGTTAACTAATCAAAAACTCCTTTCAGTTTATTTTTTTTAAAAAAATACTTCTGAAATGTGTCAGTTTTCTTTCCTATGTTAGATCATAACTGAATCCTTATTTGGTTAGGAATATTAAAATTCGCAAGGCTCATTATATGAATTCTTTGCACAGCATTAGAGATCTAAAAGCTGTAGAAAATTAAGGATCTGCCTGAATTTCTGTGCTTGAATTCCCAATTCGAACTTATTTTGGTTCTTTCTCCTCAATATGAAGTTCACTTAACTGAAAGCCCTGTGTGGTAAGGTCTGGATCAAAGTGTAGACTTCTGTTTGGTTTCAGAGAACAGGACTAGAATGGGCCCTTTCCCTTGGAGATAGTAAAGGATTCAATGCCAATGCCAGAATGGCTATCTCTAAAAGCACATAATTTTTACTTGGGGAGTAGAAGGGGAGTGGGGATCATTGTCTCACAGACATAAATAACAAGAACACTCACTTTTGTAGAGCGGTTACTACATGCCAAGCACTATGCTAAATGTTTTCATACCGAGGACCTCTTTTAATCTTCACATCAGCCTGATGAGGCATGTGCCATTCTCATCTCCGTTTTATGGATTAGAAAATGAAAGCTTGGAGAGGTTAAGTAGCTTTTCTAAGATCACGTAAGGTCAAACCCAGGTCTGCTCAATTCCAGAGCCCAGTTACTACTCAGTGTTTGACCCCATCTACCTGGGAAGTTTGTTGCCCCCAGTTGCGTAGGCAAGACAGTCCACCACAATAAAAGCACAGACTGGAAGTCAGAAGTCCTAGGCTCAGGCTTGAGCCCATGCACTAAGTGCTGGGTGACCATGGTCACTGCAGTTGATGGTTATGGACCCAAGTACTCACATCTATCAAATGAGGGCACTGGGGACTTCCCTGGCAGTCCAGTGGCTAAGACTCCGCGCGTCCACTGCGGGGGGCACGGGTTCTATCCCTGGTCATGGAAGTTCCACATGCCACCCAGTGTGCCAGTAAATAAATAAATAAAAAAAAATTTAAAGCAAAAATGAGGGCATTGGACCAAAATCGCAGCTTCCCACTGTGTTCCTCAGAGTCCTGGTGCCCTCAGCAGCCCCACTAGGCTGCGGTGTCCCCTTTTCCCCTTTCATACGTTGGGATTCCACTTGTTTGGATGGAGGGGGGTGGGTGGGGACATGGAGAAGTTTCCATTGAAAAAAATGTGAAAAAGCAATAAATAAAAGCAGGACAATGAATCAAATAACTACCTGGGTCCTCTGTAGGCCTGAGGTTTTTTGACACTTGAGACTACTTTTTCTTCCATTTTGAGGGGAGACACATGCTCCTGTTTTTTTTCCACTGATTGAATATATTACTTTCCCACCCAGTGGAGTCACTCAGGTATTGGCACCGTGTTTGTGTTAGAAAGGGATAGTTGACTGTTTCTTGGCCTGATGACTGTCACAAGCTTTAGGGGATGAGGGACTGAGACAAGTGAGTAGTTAGTTTCAATGCACATCTGATTTTTTACTGACTCTGTTGGGGAGATGTGGGGGGTGGATGCCCACACTTCCAAACAATTCTCTGACACCAGCTGGTGTCAATTCAGCTCACTTCTCTCAGTCCTGACTTTCTACCTGGAGATAACATCAGATTGCACAAGTTACAGGCTCAGTCCTACCAGACCGCCCCCATCTAATTAGATGCCAATTGCAAATTTATGTTGCTCAATTAATTTGCTAGAGGGGCTCAGGGAACCACTTTACTTACTAGTTTATATATATATGTTTATATATAAAGAATAGAACTCAGGAACAGCCAGATGGAAGAGATGAATGGGGAAAGGAGCACAGAGCTTCCATGCTTTTGGAGCTAGTCACTCTCCCAGCACCTCCATGTGTTCCCAACTCAGAAGCTCTCCTTACGAGTCCTTTTGGCTTTTTATGGAGGCTTCATCACATAGTCGTGATCAATTAAATCATTGGCCGTGGGTGATTGAACTCAGCCTCCAACCCTTTGCCCCTCCCCGAGAGCTTGGGGGTGGGACTAAAAGTTCTAACCCTCTAATCACATGATTGGTTCTATTGGCAACCAACCTCCATCTTTAGGTGCTTTCCAAAAGTTACCTCATTAGCAGAACAGAAGACACCTTTATGCTCTCATCACTTAGGAAACCGCAAGGGTTTTAGTTCTGTGCCAGAAACAGGGACAAAGACCAAATATGTATTTCTTACTGTACATCACAATATCACAGTCCTTTTTCCCACAGAAAAGCCGACGCTTCAGAGCAGACACTCTTTAGACGGCTCCAAACTTGCGGAAAAAGTTGAAACCGCGCAGCCACTGTGGATAACGTTGGCACTGCAAAAGCAGAAGGGGTTTCGGGAGCAGCAGGCGACTCGAGAGGAGAGGAAGCAAGCCAGGGAGGCCAAGCAGGCCGAAAAACTCTCCAAAGAAAACGTAAGTGGCTTAGCCTTCAGCTTCAACTTTGTTTTCCTGAGCTTGGCTCTCTGTTTTTTTGGCTGCGCTGTGCAGCTTGCGGGATCTTAGTTCCCCAACCATGGACTGAACCTGGGCCCCAGCAGTCAAAGGGCCGAGTCCTAACCACTGGACGGCCAGGGAGTTCCTGAGCTTGGCTCTTTTAGTTCACAGGATTTAAGACGACAATAACAAAACAAGGCTAGCTGAGAGTGGTGGAGAATACTTAGACAGTAGAGCAATAAATAAGCTGACCGCTGTTAGGACAAGGAGGCGTTTTAGGTTAGAAATTTGGTTTCCTTATGCTCTTCGGTTAGCCTGATTTGGCAGAATCTGCTCACACAGGTTATATGAGAAATACAAGAAGCATTTTATTTGAGCAGTGAGTCGAGAGGAAATTAGGAATCTTGCTCTGTGGCCCTAACGGTATAGTTAATTTGAAGGGCTCTTCTGGGAAAGTATGTAGCGTCCCCTCTTCGGGACATGTGCACTGAGCGGCTCCGTGGTTGAGCACACACTGCTCCCCCTTGCAGTCTGGCCCCTCCTCTGGGACCAGAGAACGGGGGCTGGCCAATGGAAGCCTCCAAGGCCTTGCCTTGCATGGTCAGTCTCCCCCTGGCTTTCTCTCTCCATCCAGGTCAGTGTCAGCCCGCAGCCTGGAAGCAGCAGTGTCAGCAGAGCTGGTTCCCTGCACAAGTCCACCGCTCAGCCAGAAGAGAAGAAGCCAGAGACAGCAGCGTCCAGGCTCGAGCGCCGAGAACAGCTGAAAAAGGCCAACACTCTTCCTACATCTGTGACAGGTAGAGAACAGGTCCATTTCTATTTAACCGTACTTAAAAGTTTTTCTTCTTAGGGTGTGTTTTATTTCCTCTAGCGTCATAACTAGCACAGCATTTTAGGCATTTCAGAGCACAAGCTGTCTCACAACCCCATTCATCAACTCTGACACTGATAAAGCTCGTCTGATAAAGATCGTCAGAAACTCACCCACTATCAAGTGGTGTGATGATAAACTTTTAACAATCAGTTCCTCAGGGAGTGGAGAGACCTCTGATTTGTAGTATTTGCTGTGGTGTAAATACTCCCAGCCATGGCTAATTTCAAGCTACTAATGTGATATCAGGTGACTCGTTATATTCCTGAACCTTTAACAAGGTGATATGAGCCCTCTCCAACTCCACTGCCTGTAGTCCAACAAAATTAGGTTTATTAACTTCCTGCAGCAGGGAAGACTGCACACCATAAGAACCTTCTAAACAAAACAAGAGATAAGATATTAGGATTCAGGGGAAAGGGTGAATTTTAGGTAAAATTTAAATGAAGCAGTGACTCAAAGCAAAGTAGTTGATATCAAGCCTGAGCTGAAAAGTGGACTCAGGAGCCTGTTTCCTTTGACACCACAAACTTAAGGTAAATGTGAGGAAGCTGTATTGGAAAACCCCTACCTGGAGCTGTGCTCCAGTTGGAAATGGAAATTGTTTCTCTGAATCATGGTCATCCAAGTGGCTCAGATGCTCCAGGCAAAAGTGGGGTGGTCCCTGGTCCCTTCTTACTGATGTGATTTCAGACAGCAAATTTCTGACCCAGGTGTGACTTGACAGGGCAAAGTTGTTGTGCTCTAAGTCCTTGATGTTAATTAACAACAGCAGTGTTTATATGTTCATGACACATAGGAGACACATGCACATTAAAAAAAAAAACTCTTTATTCTGTTAAAAGATAAAATGATCCAATGATGTTTGTAACTATTTCTGTGTTACATATCACTTGGAGGATGGAGGGTCTGAAAGAACTTCCTCTCAGGGGTTATTAGGGCATCTGTTTTCCCACTAGGCAGCCCTGTTCCTCAGAGGACACCCAACTTCTGGACCCAAGGTTTTTTTATGCCTTGGATACCTGCTAGCTGAGGTCTGGAAATGTAAAGAGGTCTCACTATTAAAGCCATATTTACTATTTGGTAAGGAGAAAAAACCTTTATATTTGAAAACCACTTTGGAGCATTTTCTCAAGAACCTCCAAGGGCATTATTTCGTTTGATCTTATACTCAGGAATTAAGGATTCTAAACATCATATTGGTGTGTGTCAAGAGAGAATTCTTGCAGAATAGTGAAAGCTCCAAAGTCAAAGAGATCAACCTCTGTCTGCCTGGTTTCTTAGAAGCACCAAAGGGTTGATGCAGTTCAGAGCTGGCTCCACCACACAAAGCCTCACCACACAAAGGGACGCTCACCACACAAAGCCTCTAAGGTCTGATAAATAGTGATAGGATACAAAGGAATTGTTAGAGGAGTCTGAGTGATAAGAGCTGGCAGGATCCATGGGCCTCAGAGGGAGGAGGGACCCAGGGCATGCTTGCTTGGTAGAGGAGGTAGCTTTTAACCTCACCAGCTAACAGGTTCAAACTTCAAACTACTTGGTTTAAGCTTTTTCTTCATGAAATTGACTGGTTGTATGCCTAGAATCACAGAATTTACCTCTTATTATTACACAGGCATAGCTTCTGCGCACAGAGAAAATTAGGTTTCTAGAAATTCTCTGAAATTAGAATCGACTGCACTGTGATCACCGTAATTCCGTATGTAACAGTTACGATCACGTAGCTTTCTTTCTCTAATTCTTCTCACCAAAGATACCCAGTGTTTCACTGGGTTTTCCTTTCTGAATCTCATACTTCTGCTAAATCAAAATGTGGCTCTGACTTATTCCTTTCTCCTTTTCCTTCAAAATGCAATCTAGTGGAGATCTCTGATTCGGCTCCCCCAGCACCACTGGTGAAAGAAGTCACAAAGAGATTCTCTACCCCAGACGCTGCCCCCGTGTCAACAGAACCAGCCTGGCTGGCTTTGGCCAAAAGGAAAGCCAAGGCCTGGAGCGACTGTCCACAGATTATTAAGTAAAGAGTGACTCTTATCCATTCCTACTGCCAGTTATTGGCTCTTCTCTTGCCCTTTTTATTTATTTATTTTTTATATGAGGTAAAGAAAGAAACGAAGCTAGGGGAAAGCAGCATGTTTTATAGGCTCTAAAATAATGTTCAGAAACTGAACTGGTGGTGTTCCTTGTAAAGAGTGTATTTGCACAGCCCTAGGTCCTGGTGCCTTGAGGTCCTCCTAATTCTAAAGAGAAAATTCCGTCCTAGGGACCACATGAAGCAAAATCTCCAGACTGAGAACTTCTCACGAGCGCCTGCCACACCCATTCCATGGCCCTTCCACACACGTACACCCACACACCGCTCAGAACATGTACTTTTGCCAATCTTTGTAATAGTTTTCTTGATTCTGTACTCCTGTTTCTTTGTTCCAAACCATTTACCATGTGCTTGGAGATTTCTACCCTTTTCTATAGTAATAGTGAAAGGATCTTATATAAACAAGAGTGCCCATTCGCCTGAATGCAGTGAGTAACTGGGAATTGCAAGTAAAAGTCTGGCTCCCAACTCTTTGACCATGTCTGCTTCTCATGATTTTGCCCCAACAGGAAACTGTAACACAGACAGCGAGTCCACTGACTCTTCTACCGCACTGTTGAGCTACAGGCCCTGTTATTACCACAGCTCTCCTCAAGGACACGTTAACCATTTGGCCCAGCTGGCTCCTAGGGAACATTTTTATTTAAAATGATTTAAAAAAAAAAAAAAAAAGAAGCAGCAGCTACAAATTCTCTGTCTCTGAGAATCCCCGTCTAGTGCAGTTGTTCTTAAGAAGTTCAGGCTCCCTCCCAGACCTACTCAATCATCAGAGATCCTGTGAGGATGGGGCCAGATGTGTATATTCCGGTAAAAACTCTTCAGATGACTTCTGGTATATCACAGAGGTTGAGAAGTGTGGGACACACTGCTTCTAGTGTAATCTAGTTTTTAAAACTCTGAAGGGGAGGCTCATTTCACCCAAAGCAGCAAAAGTGAGATAGGAAAAATAATAAAACCACCCCCCCAAACCAGCCATTTATTACAGGGTATAAGAGTCTATTGACATTACATGTCTCTGAAAATCTTTTAAATCTTTAGGGAAAGTTAACAGTAAGACAAGACTTGAAGTCTTTGTACTAAAGGACTTCCTGTGGGAAGTTTCTTTCTTTACCATAATCAAGTAATTCATATTTAGAGTCAAATGTTCAATAGCATTTATAATGTAGAGCATTCACCTTGCTACCTTTAAAAACATCTCAGAGTTTTAAGTGGCCTTGTTGTTATACACGTGATTAAAAAAAAGGACTTGGCAATTTAAAAGCCACATATATTCACTTTTATTTCCCTAAATTTGCTTTACACGACACACAGAAATACAGCAAACCCACACATTGCTGGTACTAACCTACATTTCGTGGTGTTGGCATATTACCTTTTTCTTCAATCCTGACTTCAAAATCTAAGTACAAATCCTTTGCCTAGTACAGCAGGGGAAGGAATTACATCCTTTTCTCCTCTCCTACAAAAACACATTAGTATTTTATTAGTATCATTTTCCTCTATGCTTACTCAATAGACAGTGTGCTGTTACACTATTATGTACCTTAAAGAAAGGATGACAGCGAAGTTATTTACCATATACAAGGCATTTTCTTTCTGGAAACGATGGCTCAGCCTCATGGTAGCAGCTGGCATGTGTGGTGAAGTGGATAGTTGTACTTTTGCAAGTTGGAGTTAATATTATATATAGTGGACCTTCAGACTGTTAAGAACCAATGGAACGTTAATTTTTTTATGGCTATGAGAAGCAATTAATATTCCACTGCATGTTTTCCACAGTGATGTTCATTTCTAAATCAAATATGTAGACATTTGTTAGTTTCAATGATTTCCTCACTAATATAACACTTCTTAATAGGAATCTCTCCACCTAGAGCCCTGGAATTATACTGCTACATTAATTCTTCTGCATTGTCTTTTTCTGTCATCCTGTCAGCTTTGAATAATATCACAGTAATGGCAGAGAACAGGTGCATAAATCAGATCATTAACAAAGAATGGTAGACAAGTCAACTCTGTACTGGCTTACCTACCACTGATCCCATACAAAGGAGGAGAAATACCTCAGTTAAAAAATTTCCATCAAAATCTTTTTAAGAGTATACTGAGGAAAGTATACTGGAAGTAAGTCATAACACTTACTTCCAACAACTTCTAAAGGCTACATGTTTAATATTTCATGTAAAAATTACTCCTACTTTGCACTAAATACCAATGAAGTGTTATTTTGCTTTAGTTGTGTTGCAGTCTTTTCTGATCAACAAACTATGGGGGAAATTCTATAAAGCATATAAAAAATTCAAGACTTAAAAGAAATGAATGATTGCTAGTTAAATACACAAGCTTTTTTTTTTTTAATTTAAACAAACATACACTTCTCCTGGCAAGGTTATAGATGATTAACCTCTGTTCATAAGACATATTACAAAACTAGAGGTTTTTTCTTTACTTTTTTAATTTTTCAAGTGCAATTGTTTCTTATACATTAATTACTATTAAATTATCATTTTAGCCAGTTATTAGCAAATTGTAGTATGTATTCATTGTCTCTTCTTGTGATGTTTAGTTTTAATTGCTTATTTTAAAGCAGAAACATTAGAGTTACAATTGTCTTGCAATATTTTTATCAACAATAAAATGAAGTAGAGACTTAACAATAAAAATACCTTAGTGTGATTTTATTATTATTTTGAGATTTTGGTTGTATAAAGTTTTAATGTAAAATGACCATTATTGAAGGAAAAAGATCTTTCAATAAAAAATACCCACAAGATCTTCGGCACTGATGGAATTTCAAGCTGAAGTTTTTACTGATTTCAATGACCATCTATAGAAAGCTTGTATTTATACAAAGCTTTTGTTGAGAAAGAAAAATTTCAAGGCATTTTATATGGTACCTTATTATACTTTTAACTAGATGTTTTTGGAGAAAAATACTGAGTAGGGACAAATAAAATGTTTATCTCAATCCTAAACTGGAATTGAATGGTCTGGCATCTCAGACAAAATGATCCTACAAACCTCTTTACTCAAAGCGTGGGCCATGGAACAACAGCATGGGCACAAGCCGAGAGCATGTGAGAAACGCAGCTTAGGGCCGCAGACCAGACCTACTGACTCACGAGGCCAGACAAGGGCAAAGTGAGTGACGTGAGCAAGGCACTTGCCTTGGGTGCCAAAAAACCAAGTAATCAAGAGGAATGCTATTTTAATGCAATATTTTAAAAATCAAGGTTAACGCAAATTCCGTGATGAACAAATATCAAAATTTTAAATAAAGACAGGGTCAGTATTACTGATTTTTCCTTTGGCCTCAGTCTCCAGTGTGGCTAAGCCAAGCCCCCCTCCTTCCAGCCCTCTCAATTGTAATGTGCATTTAGCAAGAGCTCCAGGTAGTTAATACATTAAAGATGAATCCGCACGGGTCTAAAACCTAGCAGAAGATATGTTCTTTTGGGCCACCTATGGCCTCAATCCCCTTTCTGTGTGTGTTTGCAGAAATCTCTACCTTGTGGGTCTTGGTAGAGGGCAGCACTCACCTCCTACCACAGTTGAAATGCCTGTTAGGTGCCTTCCTATACTCTCTCGTGGGCATAACAACATGTTTCACTTCAAATTGGAAGGGACTGCGGTTTGGGAGCAACTGACCAAAAGATGGGGGGACTGTGAGGAAGTCTGGCAGTGGTAGGAAACAGTGTCCAGCGTTAGTGGGGTCAGCCATAAGGTAATAAGCATTTAGCCTCAAGGACCGCAGCTGTCTTCTGGCCAAAATGATATGATTTCAGGCATTCATTGTTTCTGGCTGTATATAGCTCTAGCCCTCTTTGTAATTCTGCAAGAGACTCAATATTCTTTTAAAAATTCATTCTGGAGGGACTGGCCAAGACAGTGGAATAGAAAGATGCTGAGCTCACCTTCTTTCATGGGCACACCAAAATCACAGCTATTTGCAGAATAACCTTTGATGAAAAAGACCAGAACCTTCCAGAAAAGATCTTCTACAACTAAAGACATAAAGAAGGAAACACAACAAGATGGGTAGAAGGGTAGGATTTGTGATATAGTCAAGTCCCATCCCCCTGGAAGGAAGACCCAAATATAGGAGAATAACTACATTGTAGAGGTTCTCCCAAAGCACTATGAGGTCTGAGCCCCACATCGGGCTCCCTAGCCCAGGGGTCCTGCACCAGGAAGACAAGACTCCAGAGCATTTTGCTTTGAAGGCTAGTAAGGTTTACTTTCAGGAGTCCCAGAGGGCTGGGGGAAAGAAAGACTTCACTCTTAAAGGGCACACACAAAATCTCACATGCTCCAGGACCCAGGGCAAAAGCAGTCATTTGATAGAAGCCTGGGTTAGACCTACCTGCTGATCTTGGAGAGTCTTCTAAAGAGGCAGGAGGCAGCTGCAGCTCACCCTGGGGACATATCGACACTGGTGGCAGCCATTCTTGGGAGTTCCTTCTACCACATGGACATTGGTGTTGGCAAGGGCCATTGTCGAATCCTCCCTCTGGTTTTTAGCCCCAAGACCCAGCCCTGCCCTGGCCGTGCTGTCCAGGCAGCCAGTTCTAGCCTCTGGACCAGCCTCAGCCACCAGGGGGCAGACACCAGATGCAAGAAAACCACAATCCCACAGGCTGCAGACCCATCCAGCCCATCAGTAGGCCAGACCATATCCTGGGACTATCTGGGCCTGGGTCCTGGCCCTGGCCACTAGCAGGTCAACATAAGCTCTGGGACATCGCAAACCCCATACCCAACTGTGTCAGGAACAGCCCCTCCCCCTTCCCCCCAGCGATCTGACAACAGATCTGGGACCATTGGCCTTGCATCCAGACTCCAGGACCTGGCTCTGCCTACCAGTAGACCAGCACTAACCCCAGGACTTTGCTTCACCCACCATAGGATGGGCAACAGCCCTGGTGTTTTCTAGACCCTGACTCTACCCACCAGTGAGCCAGCACTAGCCCTGGGGCCCCTGGGGTTCTGCAGTCAGCCATCTTGTGACCTGGTCATGCCAACCAGTGGCCAGCAGCCTCTGCACAGGGCAGGGCTTAGCAACCAACCTGAACAGGGGCCAACCAAGCCTACCAGATGGCCCACATAGTTAGCTCACAACAGAAGGACCCACACAGCCCTCATAGCAGGAAACCACCAGAGCATATAGCTTGGGTGATAAGAGGGGAATGCACTGCTGGGACACATAAGATGTCGCCTAGAGGAGGCCACTTCTCCAAGGTCAGGAAACATAACCAACCTACCAGAAACATAAAAATGCAAACAGCAACTTAGGCAAAATGAGGCAACAGAGGAACATGTTCTAGATGAAGGAACAAGATAAAACCCCACAAGAAAAACTAAATGAAGTGGAGATAGGCAAACACCCAAAAAAGAGCTCAGGGCAGTGATTGTAAAGATGATCAGAGAACATGGAAAAAGAATGGATACACAGAGTGAAAATTAAAAGTTTTTAACAAAGAGCTAGAAAATATAAAGACTAACCAAACAGATGAAGAACATGATAACTGAAATTAAAAATACACTAGAAGGATCAACAGTAGACTAAATGATACAGAGAAACAGATTAGTGAGCTGGAAGACAGAGTAGTGGAAATCATTGATGCAGTGGAAATCATTGATGCTGAACAGAAAAAAAGAAAGGAAAAGAAATGAGGACAGTATTAAGAGACCTCTGGGACAACACTGAGTGCACTAATATTCTCATTGTAGGGGTCTCACAAGGAGAAGAGTGACAGAAAGTGACTGAGAACATATCTGAGACATAATAACTGAAAACTTCCCTAACCTGGGAAAGGGAACAGACATCCAAGTCCAGGAAGCACAGAGAGTCCCATACAAGATTAACCCAAAGAGGAATACACTAAAACATGCTGTAATTAAAATGTCAAAAATTAAAGACAGAGACAATATTAAAAGCAGCCAAGGAAAAACAACAAATAACATAGAAGGGAACTCCCATAAAGCTATCGGCTGACTTTTCATCAGAAACTCTGCAGGCCAGAAGGGCAACATATTTAAAGTGATAAAGGAAAAAACCCACAACCAGGAATACTCCCAGCAAGGCTCTCATTCAGATTTGATGGAAAGATCAAAATCTTTACAGACAAGCAAAAGCTAAAAGAGTTCAGCACCACCAAACTTACAAGAAATATTTAAGGAACTTCTCAACAAATAAGAAACGGCCACAACTAGATAAATGAAAATTATGAAATGAAAAAACTTGTTGGTAAAGGCAAACATACAGTAAAGGTAGGAAATCATCCATGCACAAAGCTAGCAGGGAGGTTAAAAGAGTAGTAAAATCATCTATATCTAAAATAAGCAGTTAAGGGTTACACAAAACAATCAGAGGTAAAATATGATACCAAAAATAATAATTGTGAGGGGAGGAGAATACAAATGCAGGATTGTTAAAATGTATTTGAAATTAAGAGACCAACAACATGAAACAATCATGTATAAATACAGATTACTATATAAATACCTCATGGTAACTACAAGCCAAAAATCTATAATAGATACACAAAAAAGAGAAAAGGAATCCAAACATAACACTAAAGATAGTCATCAAATCACAAGAGAACAAAAGAAGGAACAAGACAGCCCTACAAAAAAACCCTAAAATAATTAACAAAATGGCAATTAGAACATACATATAAATACTTCAAATGTAAATGGACTAAATGCTCCAATCAAAAGACATAGAGTGGCTGAATGGATTAAAAAAAAAAAAAAAAAAGACCCATATATATCCCGCCTTCCTGCCTACAGGAGACTCACTTCAGATCTAAAGACATACACAGATTGAAAGTGAAGAGATGCAAAAGGTATTGAACACAAATGGAAATCAAAAGAAAGCCAGGGTAAGTAGCAATACTTATATATGATAAAATAGATGTTACAATAAAGACTGTTGGAAGAGACAAAGAAGGACACTACATAATGATCAAAGGATCAATTCAAGAAGACATAACAACTGTAAATATATAAACACCAACATAGGAACACCAAAATACATAAAGCAAATACCAGCAGACATAAAGGGAGAGATCAATAGTAACACAGTAATAGTAGGAAAGTTTTACACCCCAATTACATCAACGGACAGATCATCCAGACAGAAAATCAGTAAGGAAACACTGTGTCTTAAATGACACATTAGACCAGATAAGACTTAATAAATACATTTAGAACATTCCATCCAATAGCAGCAGAATACATTCTTTTCAAGTGCACACAGAACACTCTCCAGGATAAATCACATGCTAGGCCACAAAACAAGCCTCAGTAAATTTAAGAAAATTGAAATCATATCAAG
Source organism: Phocoena sinus (assembly GCF_008692025.1). Classification (NCBI taxonomy): domain Eukaryota; kingdom Metazoa; phylum Chordata; class Mammalia; order Artiodactyla; family Phocoenidae; genus Phocoena; species Phocoena sinus. The sequence continues at coordinate 76,927,155 of NC_045767.1, forward strand.
CATCTTTTCCGACCACAATGCTAGAAGACCAGAAATCAACTACAAGAAAAAAATTGCAAAACCACAAACACGTGGAAGCTAAACAATATGCTACTAAAAAACCAATGGATCACTGAAGAAATCAAAGAGGAAATTTAAAAAAAATACCTGCAGACAAATGAAAATGAAAAACAATGATCCAAAATCTATGGGACACAGCAAAAGCAGTTCTAAGAGAGAAGTTTATGGCAATACAAGCTTATCTCAGGAAATGAGAAAAATCTCAAACAACCTAACCTTACATCTAAACTAGAAAAAGAACAAACAAAACCCAAAGTTAGTATAAGGAAATAAATCATAAAGATCAGAGCAGAAATAAATGAAGGAGACTTAAAAAACAATAAAATGAAACTAAAAGCTGCTTCTTTGAAAAGCTTAAAAAAAAAATAGATAAACCTTTAGCCAGACTCATCAATAAAAAAAAGAGAGAGGGCCCAAATCAATAAAATCAGAAATGAAAAAGAACAAGTTACAACTGACACCACAGAAATATTAAAGATCATAAGAGACTACTACAGGGACTTCCCTGGTGGTGCAGTGGTTAAGACTCCCTGCTCCCAGTGCAGGGGGCCTGGGTTCGATCCCTCGTCAGGGAACTAGATCCCACAAGCATGCCACAACTAAGAGTTCGCATGCTACAACTAAGGAGCCCGTGAGCCACAACTAAGGAGCCCACGTGCCGCAACTATGGAGGCTACGTGCCGCAGCCAAGGAGCCCGCGAGCCACAACTAAAGGAGCCTGCCTGCCCCAACTACGACCTGGTGCAACCAAATAAATAAATTTTTAAAATAATAATAAAAAATTTTTAATTATGGAAACTAATTTGATAAATAGATCCTTTCTTTGAAAATCTTGTTATGAATCTCAGTATAAATGAGTGAATGGTGTATTACATCACAGACTAATTTTTTAACCCACCAAGTATATTCTGATCTTTTTTTCCAGAAGTCTTTTATAAAAAACCAAGTAGAACATCTGTAGCCTAATTAAAAGAAACTGTCACTTAACATATTGATGTGTTTTGTTCTATAATTCCTTTTAAAAGCATTTGTTGCTCCTATAGGAAGTAAAATACGGTTGTTTTCCAATAAAGTGTAATAGACAAGTTTCTTAAACAAAATATAATCTTTAACATAAAATAAGACTATCCACATGCTCCATAATGTAAAATATTTTCAAACATCTCACAGATATATTCTAGTAAAGACTGTCCTTCATTATCTTTGATTGCCACCCAATAAATCCAGACAATAAACATAATTATTTCTACATCCAATAATAAGCATTGATTCCCAGACCACAGGAGAAGAGAAAACTTCTCCAGGAAGCTGATACACACTTTGCAACTCTCCACTCTTAGATTCCAAGATCCATAGCTTCCCATCAGTAGATGCTGCTGCCAGCAACACTTCATTGCCACGATTGTGGTTATGGAAAGCAAATGGTGTTGAATACACCCTTGAAGTAGTTTCAAATTTCCATTGGAGGTGACCTTTCACACTACAACAGTAGATAAAGCAATCATGGGAACCAAAAAATATTTCTTGCTCTGATGCTGAGGTACATGGGGATGAAAAGATTGGTTCATTGGTAGAGAACTGCCAAATCTGAAGGGTGATAAAGGCAAAAATAATTCATTCATCTCAACAATTCTATAAAGCTTTTTGAAATTCTTAATAAAATGTGAGAGACGCAGGCTACTGAATGGTAACTATACATAGAGAAAATAATGGCTTTCTCCCAAAAGTAGCACCCTCAGATTAGACCTCTGTCCCAATTGTAAAATCTAGCACAAAACCCACCAGTGAGTGTCCTTATTACATAAATCACCGCTATGCATAATATTATGAAGTAAAATTCATTTCGAACCCCATTCAAAAGTTATTACTTATATGTTCAGAGACACTTATTTCAAAGAAAAAACTACACAGTTTTCAGTGTATGTTATTAAAAATTGTATCTTATTCTGGTCTCCTAATGGAGGAATAAGGGGGTAAGTAGGCTGAAAGGAAAAGTTTATGTGCAATAATTTAAAGCTTTAAACAAAGAGCTATGAGTTGTGTGTCTACCCTGTAGATATATACACTGTTTGCTTATTTCAAAGCTACTATAGATTAACCTGTCAGCCATATTTTAAAGAAAACACACAAGGAAGAAAAAGCATAAGTCTAAGATAGTGTTTACAAATCCATAGTAATAGCAGTAGAGTAAAAGCAAAATAAAAAGAGTGGGTATATTCATGAAATATGATTTGTAATCTCAATTCTGTCCCTGACTTGGACAAAATCACTTTAATCTTTCTTTGGTTCATTCAGAAAAGGTAAAAAAAAAAGGGGTAATAGCATTTGCTGCTTTTTAGAAATCCGAAGGTGAGAATATATTCAAATTACTTTGTAAATAAAAAATATTAAGTGAACTTAATAAAAGATTTCATCACAAAGTAATTGTCACACAGAACAAAAGAAACTGCTAGGCTATGAGGGGTGAATGTAGAATAAAAAGCACCCAAAGTCAACTGTAGCCAGCAATGGGCTAACTCATGTTGGAGCTAGTACACTCTCAAGTCCACAAAATAATCCCCAAAATCAAAAACACAGAAGTTGTGCCACAGTCACTTATGGGTAAAGAAGTAGAGATTATTATCCCAACGAAAGACCTATTATGACTCAGAAGGAGCCTACCCTGCAGATCATGAAGTTGAAGATGGAACTTCCACACAATGCAAATTGGGTTATGTAACAGATTTAGGTTTTCATCGAAAAAGCAGGAGTTTATTTCAATGTTCACAATCGGAATAGAGGTTATAATAAAGTTGGCTAAAAACTGATAACATGGGCTTCCCTGGTGGCGCAGTGGTTGAGAGTCCGCCTGCCAATGCAGGGGACACAGGTTCATGCCCCGGTCCGGGAAGATCCCGCATGCCGCGAAGCGGCTGGGCCCGTGAGCCATGGCCGCAGGGCCTGCGCGTCCGGAGCCTGTGCTCCACAACGGGAGAGGCCACAACAGTGAGAGGCCCGTGTACCGCAAAAAAAAAAAAAAAAAAAAAAAAAAAAAAACTGATGACATTTTTTAAATTGTGAGAGGAGAATGGCAAAAGTAAAACAATGTTTGGATAGAATCTTTTAAATCTATTATAGCGTCATTCAAAATTTTAAAAACCCATGGTTTGACAATTAAAATAGAATTAGTTTTCAACACAATGGGTCAAATAATGTTTAAAATTTTACTTCAGTTGTCACCAGCTACTATGCCTTTGAGAAATGTAAATAAAACAGAACTAGAAATTTTTACCTGTTCTCCAAAGTGAGTAAAGCAGAGAAAATTCCCATCTACACAGCCAATACAAATATACTGTAGGCAACACCGTGGAGAAGAAAAGAGTGGCTTTCCACAGGAATGTTTCCAAACTCTCCTCCCAGTGGCCTGTCAAAAAGCAATTCACAGCATTTAAATAATTCTACTAATCAACTACCCTTTATAAAATAAACTCATAAATCTCCCAGAGGTAAAGCTATAAACACCAGAAAATGCTATAATGGCATGCTGACATTATAAATGAAGCTAGTACACATATACACAGCTATAAAATTAATGAGTGCTACTTATGAATGCTAAAAACTTGCAATAAAACCAGGAAAGAAATAACTAGCACATAAATTCCATCCTTAGAATGGACACGAAGTTCTTGACAGGACCGAGAACAGTCTGCCAACTTAAAAAATTGATAGAACTTCCCTGGGCACAGTGGTTAAGAATCCGCGTGCCAAAGGAGGGGACACGGGTTCAATCCCTGGTCCGGGAAGATCCCCACGCCATGGAGCAACTAAGCCCGCACGCCACAACTTCTGAAGCCCACGCCTAGAGCCCACGCTCTGCAACTACTGAAGCCGGAGCACCTAGAGCCTGTGCTCCGCAACAAGCCACCGCAATAAGCCCACGCACCACAATGAAGAGTAGCCCCCGCTCTCTGCCACTAGAGAAAGCCCATGCACAGCAATGAAGACCCAACGTAGCCAAAAAAATAAAATAAAAATAAAAAATTGATAAAAGACATACACAGAACTTATATTTTTCTCATCTTTCTATACTTTATGTCAGTCATTTTTAATGAATTCTGGTTCAGTAATGTATGGACTATATCTGAGATCTACTTCAAATTTTCAGAATTCAAAGCAAAAATAAAAAATATTAAAGAAAAATAGGTAATAAAATCAATAAATATTCTTTTATGCCTACAGGATTTATAGCCAGTAAAAGTCCTCCCAGCGTAGCAAAATACAAGTGATATGGAATCAGGCTCAAACAAGGAGAAGAAAAAACAGTTCCTCCGCATTTCAACTTCCAAACACACTTCTTTTTCTGCAAATAAGAAAGCAAATTAAAAAAAAAAAGAAAAAGAAAAAGAAAGCAAATTAATTGGTTTCTGCTGGTGATTAACAAAATATACATATCCTGTCCCTCCTGATGTTATGTCTATCTTAGTTAATATAACTTTTATTTTTAGTATAAAAATAATATATACTCACTGTGGAGAATCAAGTTAGTATAAAAAGATGACAAAAGCCAATACCCAGAGATTACCACTGTTAACATTTTAGCATTTTCCCTTGTGATCTTTTTGGTACACGCACACACACACAGCTTAATATACTTGAGATCATCACTCTGAATATCATACACTTTGTATCTAATTTAGCTCACTTATTTTGTAAAACTCTTTAAATATTACTTTAAAGGATCATATCCCATATGAACACAAAATAATTTCTCTACCTTATCATTGAAAATTGTCTTGAACTAATTGCTTGGTGTTATAAACAATTTGGAAATAGACATCTTCGTGCATATATCTGTCCATGTTTCTGATTATTTTGCCAGGACAGATTCCTAGAAGAATTTTACTGAATCAACGGATATGAAATTGTTACCTATGGTCAAATTGTTTTCCTCGAAGGCTTTACCTCTCACCAATGTCACCAGCATTTAATGCTACACTCTAATAACATTTGCTTCTTTATCTCAAAGTTTTAAATTTTCATTCCTTTGATTCTTAAACATATGAAATATTTAAATACATTTACTAGCTATTTCTTCTTTGGGGTCCTGTGCATTTATATCCCTTGTTTATTTTTCTATCTGGACCTTTATATTTTTCTTATTTGTATTTGCTCTTAATTTATACTTATGACTATTTTAACTCTGTCACACTTGTTTCAAAAACTTTTCCCAACTTATTTCTTTTTAATTTTATAATTCTTAAATTAAAAAATTTTATGTAATCAGTTCTTATTGATATTTTTGTGATTCTTCTCTATTGTCAAGATGGCATTCTAAGTTCCTTATATTTCAAAACTCTGAGTAGTAAATTTATTTGTGAAAATTCGGTAAGGAAGTTAAAATTGTCTTAAGATATTATGGCTGTTAATTAACCCCTTAATCTTCCCAGATCACAAACTTGGGAATAGTTAATACCTGCTCCCCTAGTCACCACCACCTGATAGTTTCACACTCTTCTATCTATGCTTATGGTATGAAATTGATGAAGTGAATTCTTACATATATATCTAAAGCATATGCATGCTGGTCATGAGAGCCAATGTAAAAAAGTCCTGTGGTTGGATCCACAGTTGCTGAGCTTTTGACAGCACCATTAGTAGTAAACATCCAGTATTTTTCTCCACTATTACTCTTCAGAATATAAACCAACCCATTATAACAGCCTGTTGGGAAACAAAATACAAAAGATGAGATTTAGATATGCCACTGGAAAATAATTATTTGGCTTAAATCATGACAATATATATTCGATGTTCTTCATGTGTACTTAGGCTCTATGTTTGGCTCGATTTACATTTCAGCAAAGCAGCAACCATTTGTATAGAAAACCTATTTAGTAGGTACACCTTACATTTTAAAAGTACCATAAAGTGCTTCACTACCAGGAAAACAATGAACGTGAGCATGCTGCAGCAGAAAGAAGTTTTGACAGACTTGGATTCAGATCTTGTCATGGCCATCCTTTGGGCAAATTACCTAGCATCACTGGGCCTAGATTATCTTTCTGCTGAATGTGGATACATCTACATCAGGGTTACTGTGATAATTAGGATAAATGCCCAGTACATAGTAGGTGTTCCAGAAATGCTAACATTAACAATGACCAAATGTTTATTGACCTTTTACCTTGTGAAGGGTACTACTCTAAGAATTTTATATCTGTTAACTCATGTAATGCTCACAGTGAAGTGCTACTATATGCATATATATATATATATATATATATATATATATATATATTATTTTGGCAGTGTTGGGTCTTCGTTGCTATGCACGGGCTTTCTCTAGTTGCGGGGAGCAGGGGCTACTCTTCGTTGCGGTGCACAGGCTTCTCACTGCAGTGGCTTCTCTTGTTGTGGAGCATGGGCTCTAGACGTGTGGGCTTCAGTAGTTGTGGCGCATGGGCTCTAGAGCACAGGCTCAGTAGTTGTGGTGCACGGGCTTAGTTGCTCCGCTGCATGTGGGATCTTTCCGGACCAGGGATCACACTTGTGTCCCCTGCACTGGCAGGTGGATTCTTAACCACTGCGCCACCAGGGAAGTCCCTGGAGCAGTGGACTCTTGATTGTGGTAGTGGTTACATGATAGTATGTATCTGTCAAAATATAAAACTGTATACTAAAAAGGGTTTTACTGTATATTAATTAATAACAAATATTTAAAGTACTAAGTGATAGTTAACAACACTGAACTGTATATTTGAGGTGATGTATGCTAACTAGATTTACTGTGGTAATCATTTTGCAATATACACATATCAAACATTATATTGTATACCTTAAGCTAATAAAATGTTGTATGTCAATTACATCTCAATAAAACTGGAAATTTTTTTAAAAAGAGAAAAAAAGTACTAAGTGACCACCACGTGCCAGAGGCTTTGGGTTTAGACACTTGGAATGCAAACAGTAACCTCAATGAGCTGACTTACATGGATAGGGATTACTCATGATCATTCACATGTATAACTGAAAGTTTCCTGTAGTATAATTTTCAAAATGTAAGTTTTCAATACAGAAGAATCAAACTCAGATTCAAGTAGATTCTAGCCAGGCTAACATAAGTAGGGAGATATATGCCTAAGCACTTAGTCTGAACAGCTTTGGTAAGCAGATGCCATGAGCATTAAAGTAAAACTTGATGTAGTTTGGGGGGTAAAAAGAGAGTGGTAGTTGAGGAGATATTACGCCTAGACCCCCATATCTTTGTAAAGTAAAAGTCACCTACACCTTAACGAAACTGAGTAGAAGGTAGTAGCTAACACTTGTTGAAGGTCACAGAGCTGGTAGTAGCTTTAGAGCTAGGTTCAAATCCAGAAACTCTGACCTAAGGCCCACACTGTGAATCAGCATGTAGTTAACTATTATTCTTTGAGCACTTAGTCTGTCCCTAGCAATGTACTAAAGGATTCACAAGCAATTATTTCATTTAATCCTCTCAAAAGCTCTATGATTATTGTGGTAGTTTTAAAATATATCCACAAATTCTTTGATACTCAGAGATAGTCAACAGGTGAAGCTAATTCCCCTCCCTCTGAGTGTGGGCCAGACTTAATGATGTTCTTCTAATAACAGACTAAGGCACAAATAATGGTATACAACTTTAGACACTAAAAGTACTGCGTTCCTCCTCAATCACTCTCTTGGGTCACTCACTCCAAGGGAAGTTAGCTTCCATGTTGTGAGGGCATTCAAGCAGCCTATGGAGAAGCCCATGTGGGAAGAAACTGAAGCTTCCTGCCAAAACCCAGCAAAAACTGAAGTCTTCTGTTTGCAGCAATGTGAGTAAGCCACCTTAGAAGCAGATTTTTCCAGCTCGTCAAGCCTTCAGATGGTTGCTGCCATATGAAAAACCCTGAGCCAGAACTTTCAGCTAAACCCCTCCTAAATTCCTGACCCATAGAAACTGTGAGATAATAAATGTTCATTAAAGCAACTATATCCCAATAAATAAATGTTTATTATTCTAAACCATTAAGTCTGGCGATAATCTGTGATGCAGCACCATGTTTTATTTATTATGCCCATATACTCATAAGAAAACTGAAGTTCTAAGAAGTTCAGCAACTCGTTGAAGGTCACAGAGCTGGTAACAGCTTTAGAGTTAGCTTCAAATCCAGAAACTCTGACCCAAGGCCCACACTATGAATCAGCATGTAGTTAACTATTATTCTTTGACAGCAACCAAACCTACTATACATAGGTTTTTTAAATTTAACTTGGCTCTGCTAGCATTACCATATGGTAATTAAATTTAACTCTATAAACCTCAAATTCAGAAACTTACCCACTACAATAAAGTTTCCACACTTAGATACACATGCTGAGGATTCAATGCGATCTCCCAAAATCTGTTCCCATTTCACCTTTCCAGAGTAAAGATCAACTGCCATCATTCTATGAGAATGGGAGCCAATGTACACAGTTGCAGATGACTTATCAACAGCTGGTATTACAAGCAGAGGTGAAGCATCCACACATTTGCCTGTGTCTGACCTCCACCTCACATGAAACTCCATTTTCTCTGCCTCCATCACAGATGTTTCCTCTTCAGAAACTTTTGCAACACAGGACATATCTTTTGACTTCCCAATAAGAGCTGGAGGATTTAAGCTTTTCATATTTTGAATGTTAGTCTGTGAAATTAAATCAGAAGAATAGGCTGAAGGGCAATGTTCCAACTTAGTTAAAAACCTAGTAGTATGCAGAGACAAAATCTGACTCCCTCGGCTCAGTGCAATAAAAGCATTGATCTCGTTGTCACAATTTAAAGGCATGACAGATTCCTGATGTAAAGATTTTCCACTGGTTTCCTCTTGATTAACATCGCTGGATTTTCTTTTTGTGGCATAATTCTTGCTAAATGTCAGATCTTCATCTGGAAACACTGTTTGAAGGATGTGATTGTAAATCTCTAAAATAGAACTGCTAAGAATAATTTCCAGAAGCCCAGGTACTGATGTGCCAACAAGGTTTTCAATCTCATTGAGGAGCCGTACGGACTTCAAAGAATCTCCACCACTATTTAAGAAGAGTGACTCATCGGGAACCTTCAAAGGGTCTTCTGAGAGACTCAGAACAGACTACAGATTAGAGAAGTGAGAAATATGGTGAAGTTAAAGATCTAAAACCAAAAGAATTCAGCATTTAAAGGTAATATATAGATGATGGTAACTACATTAATGAGATGAACACACACAAAATAAATTTTTTAACAATTAGAGTAAATTTTAAAATTATTTTCTATATAGTAAAGGAGACCATCATTATGCTACCAATTTTGTCACAAACTACCCTAGAACTGCAAATTATACTTCCCTTTAGAGCAGTTTTTCTACCCATACAATAGGGGATGGAATTATAAAAACACCTGATTTAATATCAGATATTAACAATATCTGATATTTCTAAAATATGGGAATAATTATTTTCATTAACTTCACATAAACCGAAATTATTTTCCAAGAATCTAAAAATGAAGTGGATATTACTTTTATCTAGATATCTATTTTCAGACAAGACTGTACAGTTACATCCTCTTGTTAGAACCCTTTGGAAAACTCCAAATTTTATCTAAGAAAAATTATGCTGACCTGTAAATCATAGGTAATAAAATATATATATTTTTAAATAAGTTTTTAATTGTTATATACATATATATATATTAATTCCCTTAAGCAGAAGCATACATGTTGTTACTGAAAGTTCTTCTGGAATAATTATGTTAAGCCTTTATACCACAGATCGTGGTACAGCAAGATTCGGCTATTTTTCCAACTCTGACAAGTGTTACTGCACTTGACTGACCATCTTAGGGAAAAGTTATGTCAAGAGGCGTTTTGTCTACTCGTGCCTTTTATGACTACCTCACTTCCAATAAATTTCTATATAGGGAGCTTCATCTAATCTTGCAGTAGAGAACCTAACCCTTATTTGAATACAAATTGAATAAAACAAAGCTATACTACTTAACATCTGGGCAGCAGTAATATTCTTAGAAAATTTTATCAGACTTATTAGGATGCTACATTCCCTGAAGATATACAACGACCTCTTTATAATAACAAATTTGTATCTTAAAAGTTGTACCTTCCACAAATGATGTAATTTTTCCCAAAGTTCCTCTTTTCCATTGAGTTTACATTCAGACTTCAAGTTTATGGAGTTTAAATAAATCTTATTTAACTCAGAAACATCAATTTTGCCTTAATACAAAAGAGAAATAACAATTTTTAAATTTCAGCTTGACCCCTTCATGTCTTTGTTAGTCACAATACACACATTTTTCATTGTTAAGGTTAGAAATCCTATAAAATAGTTTGTCATGCAGAATCAATAATCAAGAAGACAGTCCCATGCTACCCAGAATGTAGTGGGTAGCAGATAAGAAGAAAGGAGGGACTTCCCTGGTGGCACAGTGGTTAGGAATCCGATACCTGCCAACGCAGAGGACACCTGTTCAATCCCTGGTCTGGGAAGATCCCACATGCCGCGGAGCGACTAAGCCCGTGCGCCACAACTACTAAGCCTGTGCTTTGGAGCCTGCGAGCCACAACTACTGAAGCCTGCGAGCCTAGAGCCCATGCTCCGCAAAAAGAGAAGCCACCACAATGAGAAGCCTGCGCACCGCAACACTAGTGCACCACAACAGAGTAGCCCCCGCTCGCCGCAACTACAGAAAGCCCACGCACAGCAGCGAAGACACAACGCAGCCAAAAATAAATAATATTTTTAAAAGAAAAAAAAAAGGAGAGAAAGCCCGCGCGCAGCCACAAAGACCCAATGCAGCCAAAAAAATAAATAATTTTAAATAAAAGAAAAAAAAAGAAAGGAGGGGCTAATGTTGCTCTCATTTAAAGAGCTAAAGAAATGGTACTATTTACTGAGCAATAACCACATTCTGAAATATTAAATAAAGATGAAATTGGGAAAGTAATAGAATATGGTGATTAAGAGCACATGTTTTGAAGTCAAACAGTCCTACAGAATTTCAACTCTACTACTAACTAGCAATGTGATTTTGGGGAAATTATTTAACCTCTTAAGCCTTATTTTCCACATAAGTAAATGGGAATAATACCACCTACTCACAGGAGTTTCTGGAGATAAAATGAGTTAATTATACAAAGTATTTAACAGAGGGTCTACCACAATATATATTAGTATTACTTATAATAATAAGGATTTAAGTGGCCTTTAAACTAGTTAATACAATTAGTATCATTTGGCACTGAAACATAGCTGCTTCAAATTATTTTACCATGAGATGTAAATGGTAGAGAATCAATCAATACAAGCTCATCCGGGATTGCATGACTTGGAAGATGTTTCTGCAGTTCTTTAAAGATGTAATCCTTTACTAAATCATTTTTGGACACCATGAACAAAATTAATTTTTCCTGATTATACCATGTAACTGCACAAGATTCCACTTGTTGAAGACCTTCAGCAACCTATGAGAGAGATTATCTCAATTTGCCAATAAGGACATTTAAAAACAAACTTCCTAAATACTCTGCATTCAATACAGTCAAATTAAAATCTGGAATTCACTAGAGATTTTTAAAAAATTGTTTCCTACTATCACTATTACCAGCACACTGGGTTCTTAATGTTTTCCAAAAATAATAGCTCCCAGAGCAAAATAAGTCAACTTATTTTCAGTTATCAAAATCCCCTTTGTCACTTATTTAAAAAACAACTCTTCATGCTGAGAATAAAGTGCACAATGAATTATCCATATCTTCTACTGTAATTCATCATTAACACAAAAGTCTTAGGTTTAAATAATACTGACAGAGAACCCTGGAACAGAAAAGTAGTTATGGCTGCCTCTAATACCTACATATATTAATAGGTGTTTAATATTTAAACAGTTCTACCTGTTGCACAAGTTCAATGTTAAGACGTTTGCCATGACGTTTGATCTGACTGTCCTTTCGTCCCAAGAAAAATATCTCTCCATCTTTTATAGTCACAAAGTCTCCTGTGGCCCTCATTGTGCCAAGTGGTACTGTCACTTCATCATCAAGAAAACATACTCTATTTCTGCCACCTTCACAAGACATAAACAACAATGTAATTTTAAAAATTCATGGAAAATATATTAAAAACCAAGAAATCAGAACATCTCCAAAAGCTCAGTTACTAAGTTTCAAAGTTTGAATATTTATATAAAAAGGGGGACTCACTTTTAAATGTTACCTGATAAAATTATATACAATAAGAACTTTAGTAAAGTAAGCAAAGGGATGAAACACAATCTAGTTCTAAAAATACATGTGATAAAAACATTCTTAAGATACTAATAGAATTTTGGCTATAAACAGAAATACAAACAACCAATTTACAGTTTCTAAATTACTTTTATATCTTCTCTTAGAGTATTCGACATTGTTATCTGAAATAATTATGGTAACTAATTAAATGTTTCATGACTGTGAGGATGAGATTAAAAATTACCATCACCGAAAAGAATACTAGACTTAAGAATAATTGAGGAAAGAATAAAATTAACACATCAGATTTTTTTTATTGGAAAAAAAAAAGAAATTATTCCCAATCAACAAATGTAAAACAACCTAAAAATACTTGGCCATTGCCTTCTTGAACTGTGAAACCATTAGTATCTTTGACTTCAACTACTGTTCCAAGCAGTGGAAATCCCAGTTGTACAGGCAAGTCACATCTATGAAAACACAACAACCCAAACCAAATTTAAAATTTTTCATTTGAATAGAATATTTACCAGTGTATTTAAATCACATTGTACCAAATAAAGAAAAAAAAGTTTTTGTTATAATTCAAAGATTGACAAGAGGAAAAGGTTAGGTGGAAAAGTTATCATGTTATTCATTGCTGTTTAGTTACGAAAACCTCTAGCAGGATCTGTAGCCCCAGTTAAAATAAGAAAGGTTCTGAATTCCCAGCTTAAAATTCTAGATAAAATAGTGTTTATAAAATATTACTCCAGTGCCTATCAAAAATACTATTTGTGTTAAGATACTGGAGAAATAAGTTTCTACCCTACCCTGAAGTAACTGAAACCCTTACTTCAAAGTAGAGTTAAGAATTTTCTCTGGTATCCTGTAAAAAGTCGCCCAACTTGATACCTCGGTGATACCATAAACATTAAATATTTGTGTTTTATTGCCTATTCCTCTCCAGCTTTTGAGAACAGTTAATGACGGAAATGCTTCGCCACCAAGGGCCAATACTCGAAGAGAAGTATTGGTTGATAAAACAGTTGACTTGATAAGCTGAGATCCAAATCTTCTAAGCAATGTCGGTGTTGCCTGTAGATACATTAAAAATAAATTATTTCTTTCCCTTCACTTCTTTAAAACAAAAAACAAAAAACAAAAAAAACACACTGTAGTGATTAGTCCAAAGCTTAACATTGGGAGCTCACAAGGAAACTAAGGCTGTGTTTACTAAATGGCAAATCATATTTGGAAAACTACTGAAGCAGCATTACCTTTTTAATGTGGACATAAATTTTCCTTCAGTAAAAAACAAGCAAATATTAATTATGTTTCATTATGCAGTTTAGACAAAAAGGTTTAAAGGACAAAAATTTATTAAATGAATTTACATTTCCTTTCCCATTATTCCTATGTAGAAAAAGTATATAAAAGTGTTAAGAAAGTGCCTAAGCAAAACAATGAATAAAGATTTTAAAAAACTCTATTAATATAATTGACATACAATAAACTATACATATTTAAAGTGTACAATACAAATTTTGAGATATATTATTGGTGAAACCATCACCACAATCCAGATACTGAACATATCCTTCAACCCTAAAATCACCTATGTACCATTGTAATTCTTCCCTCCAACTGGACCTCTCCTCCAGACAACCACTGATCTATTTTTTGTCACTGATGATCAGCTGACATTTTCTAGAATTTTATAAAAATGGAATCATACAACATGTATTCTGTTTTGACCTAGCATCTTTTACTCTATGTTCAGTGAAAATACTTTGTGATTCATGTTGTATATATCAATAATTCATTCTTTTTTGTCTTAGTCTGTTCAGGCTGCTATAACAAAATACTATAGACTGGGTAGGTTATAAACAACAGAAGTTTACTTCTCACAGTTCTTGGAAGATAAAAGTCCAAGGCCAGGGTGCCAGCATGGTCCAGTTGTGGTGAGAGCTCTCTTCCAGGTTAGACTTCTTGCTGTGTCCTCACATGGTGGAAGGGGATAGGAAGCTCTGTGGGGTCTTTTTTACAAGGGCACTAAATCCCATTCATGAGGGCTTCACCCTCATGACCTAAGCAGTCCCAAAGGCCCCATATGGATTCTGGGGGGACACAAACACTCAGACCATAGGACTTTTTATTCTATTGTATGGATCAGGACTACCTTTTGAATTTCCATATAAAATTTAGGATCAGCTTGTCAATTTCTCCCCCAAAGAAGTCCATCAGGATTTTGATAGGGGCTGGGTTTAATTTACAGGGAGAACTGCAATCTTGACAATATTGAGACATCCAATCCATAAACATGAAATGTCTCTTCATTTATTTAGCTCTTCAATTTCTATCAACAATGTTCTATAGTTTTCATCGTACAAGCCTTGCTCTTCTTTAAATTTATTCCTATTTTATTATTTTTGATGCTATTGTGAATATAATTATTCTCTTAATTTCATTTTTGGGCTTTTTTTCTATAATATAGAAATATAGTTGATTTTGCATATTGATCTTGTACCCTCCAACCTTGCTGAACTTGTTTATTAGTTCTGGTAGTTCCCCCATGTCGTCTGCAAATAGTTTTACTTCTTCCTGTCCAGTGTGGGTGCTTACTTTCTTTCTTCCTTTTTGCTTTATTGCACTGCCTAGAACAACCAGAATAATGTTGAAGAGAAGTGAAAAAGCAAACATCCTTGCCTCATTCCCAATCTTAGAGTGAAAGCATTCAGTCTTTTATCCAATTATAATGTTAGCTGTAGTCTTTTTGTAGACATCCTTTATCATGTTGGGGAAGTTCCCTTCTATTCCTAGTTTGTTGACTTTTTTTATCATTGGCATTGGATTTGCCAAGTAATTTTTCTGCATCTGCTGACATAATTATGTGCTTTTTGTTCATTATTCTTTATCTAGTATATAGCATCAGTGGATTTTTGGATGTTAAAGCAAATGTGCATTCCTGGGACAAATCCCACTTAGTCACATTTGATGAAATAAAATTATTTTTAAGGCAGGACAAAAACAATATTTTAACATAAAATTCTCTCTCTGCCCATTTGGGCCCCACTACCCTCGCTTTACGGTGCAATGTGCATCTGCATTATACATTAACCAGACGACCTTAGAAGACACAGAAATACCTGCTACATCACAAAAAGCAAATTTCTCCTCACACCAACAAGGTAATTCCTTAGAAGATAACATTCCTTTCTTAATCCTGTGATGGGTCACAATGACCCACTACTCGCCTTATATGTGCAGATCTAGACTATGTAAACTATCAATATGTCACTTTGATGTATAACTCTGTCTCGAAAATGTATATAACTCTGCTTTGACTTCTAACAGGCAGGAGGGTCCTCAGATCTTTCTGAAAGACTGTCCCTCGGGTTATAATCCTCAGTTTGGCTCAAAGAACATTCTTTGTTTCTTTCTTAGATTGACTAATTAATTTTTCATCAACACATTTTACATTTCCTGAGACTTATTTTGTAGCCTAGCATATGACCTATCCTAGGAAATGTATACTCTGCATTTGGTGGATGGAGTGCTCTACATGTGGAGATAATTCATTCTTTTTTGTCTTTCGTCCACATTATCAACATGTGGTTGATAATGTTATTCAAGTCTTCTTTATTACATGCACACTGATTTGTCTAGTTTTTCAATGAATTACTGAAAGTAGGGTACTAAAATTTCAAACCATTGAGTCATCTATTTCTCCTTTCAGTTCTGTCCATTTTTGCTTCATGTATTTGGAACCTCTATTTTCAGGCAGAGATCATGTTCTTGATATAACAATATACTTCTTTTTTAAAAATTAATTAATTTTGCACCAGGTCTTAGTTGCAGGAGGCAGGCTCCTTAGTTGTTGCTTGCCGGCTCCTTAGTTGCGGCAGGCGGACTCCTTAGTTGTGACATGAGAACTCTCAGTTGCAGCATGCATGTGGGATCTAGTTCCCTGACCGGGGATCGAACCCGGGTCCCCTGCATTGGGAGCACAGAGTCCTAACCACTGCGCCATCAGGAAAGTCCCAACAATGTACTTCTTGATGTACTGACCATTTTATCGTTATGAAATGTTTTGTTGCTGGTTTTTTATTCGCTTGTTTATTTCTTTGTTTGTAACTTGCCTGGGCTAAATGTGAATCGTCTCCCCCGTATGGTCACTGATGTCACTGCTCAGTTGGCTTTTAAAATAGGTATTTGGGAACTCCCTGGTGATCTGGTGGTTAAGACTCAGCACCTTCACTGCCGTGGCCCAGGCTCAATCCCTGGTGGGGGAACTAAGATCCCACAAGCTGCATGGTATGGCCAAAAAATAAATTAAATACTTTTTTTTTGGCCCTTGGCAGTGAGAGCTTGGAATCCTAACGACTGGACCACCAGGGAATTCCCTAAAATACATATTCTTTTTTTTTTGGCTGCATCAGGTCTTAGTTGCAGCACACGGGGTCTTTCGTTGCGGCATGCGGGCTTCTCTCTAGTTTTGGCACGAGGGTTTTTCTCTCTCTAGTTGTGGCGCACAGGCTCCAGAGTGCGTAGGCTCTGTGGTTTGCGGTACGCAGGTTCTCTAGTTGAAGTGCGTGAGCTCACTAGTTGTGGCGCACGGGCTTAGTTGTCCCGCAGCATGTGAGATCTTAGTGCCCTGACCAGGGATTGAACCTGTGTCCCCAGCACTGTAAGGCGGATTCTTTACCACTGGACCACCAGGGAAGTCCCAAAATACATATTCTTGTTTTCACTTTTAAGTCTTACATCCTAAGCGTCGCCTCATGTCTGCATAGCTCAGATGTCAACCAGTGACTGGACAGATTGTCTGTATAGATGGATCTGTGTGTGGATAGGGGAGCTCATCCAAAGTTACATCATTTTCAAGTCTGATCCAGCTTTTATTTTCCATGGGCTCTTTTGTGTCTCTTATGTGCATGCACATAGCCTCAAGGTCAGTCAGGAATGTGCTTGCCCTCCTCACCATAGCAACCTCAGGCCCTTCTTGCTGGCTAGAATGCCACAGATTCCCTTTTCTAAAGCAAAATTCAGCAGTTTTTAAAAACATAAACATATTTCTGTAAAAAAAATAAAACAAAAACAAACAAAAAAACATATTTCAGATAGTTATATGCCTTTAGTTGATTTCTAAAGTGTTGAAATGGTTATTTTTGTCAATTTTGTCCAGCTTTATAGTTGCTTTTTGGGAAGAATATCTGCCAATCTCCTCACTTGGCTATAGCCAGAGGTTACATGAATGAAGATTTTAAAATGGCTTCTTTCAGTAAAAGCTAAAAGGACAACCTAAATTTTAATTTGGGGAGATTATTTAAGGTCATGGCTTGTGAAAATATTTAAGCAGTAGGATGACCCTATATTCCAGTATGTACTTATTGTTCCAGATTACTGTCTGGGAATTTAGTGCTTTCATTCACTCTCAGGATTCCAAGTTTTTGGTAATAAATTACAGTGGTCACCCTATTTATCCTGAAATGATCCTAAATCAAGCTCTTAACTGTTCCACCAAGAGTTTTTTGGGTTTTTTTTTTAACAAATTTATTTATTTATTTGTTTATTTTTATTTTTGGCTGTGTTGGGTCATCATTGCTGTGCGTGGGCTTTCTCTAGTTGCGGTGAGCAGGGGCCACTCTTCGTTGTGGTGCATGGGCTTCTCGTTGTCGTGGTTTCTCTTGTTGCGGAGCATGGGCTCTAGGAGCACAGGCTTCTGTAGTTGTGGCACGTGGGTTCAGTAGTTGTCACTTGCGGGCTCTTTAGCGCAGGCTCAGTAGTTGTGGCACACGGTAATTAGTTGCTCTGCAGCATGTGGGATCTTCCTGGGCCAGGGCTCAAACCCGTGTCCCTTGCATTGGCAGGCAGATTCTTAACCACTGCGCCACCAGGGAAGCCCCCAAGACTTTTATCATAAGGAAAATCTCTTGTCAAAATGACGACTGAATGGTCCTGCTCTCCATTTTCAGTAAAGCAAATCTGAAACATTCTGGCCTAATTTCTAGTGTTAAGGATAATTTCAACTTTGAACTCTACAAATGAATGCACAACTATGAATGTTCAGCAAGGTAAAGCATTGTAACACTTTTCAGATACTCATAAACTGAAATGATCAATTTATTGGCACAGGACAGCTCAACATCCTTTGCTACCAAATCATCTTAGGCATAGGGAAACAGGACTTAGCAAATAACAGAAAAAAGTGATAGAAAATGTTATAGTTTTCTTCCAGATTGCCTAAGTAAAAATTTATGTAAAAATGAAAAACACTTATGTTGACACTTTGGTAGATAGCAACCTAAGATTTTGCTCTAACTAAAAGGTTTCACTTTTAAAAGGCATCAAGTTTAAATAATATCATTTTGTTACCCAGAGTATGCAAAAAATTCCCAAATATACTTTAGGTTTGTAAGAAACCAAATACTGGCCCTTTCTTTGCAAGAGAAAACTCCTACTCCTGAGATAAAGAGGTTCTTAATTTCCTAAAAGCTTAGTCCATCTCACTTTGGGGCCTTTCTCTCCCGCAGTAACTCAAGATATTCTATTTTTTCCAATTTTCAAAACTTTAGTAGCATGTATTCTCTTTGAGAGCTTTTAAGATCCTTACTTAATATCCAATTAGGTTTCGGCAAGGTTATTTGTAAATAAAATCTGTACAAGGAGCTCTTAAAAATATATATATAGGGCTTCCCTGGTGGCGCAGTGGTTGAGAGTCCACCTGCTGATGCAGGGGACACAGGTTCGTGCCCTGGTCCGGGAAGATCCCACATGCTGCGGAGCGGCTGGGCCTGTGAGCCATGGCCGCAGGGCCTGCGCGTCCGGAGCCTGTGCTCCGCAACGGGAGAGGCCACAACAGTGAGAGGCCCGTGTACCACAAAAAAAAAAAAAATATATATATATATATCTCCATGATGACTTACATATTATTTGGTAAGAAATTGACTCTGGAGGGAAAAGGTGAACGCTGATAACAAAATAAAGCTAAAATTCACTATAAGACATGTGTCTTATACAAAAGAAAGGTTAGCCTGTCAGCTTTTGTGCTTCTCTTCCTTACTCAAACCAAGTCAAATGTGATCTGCACATAATATTCCAAGTACATTTGTATTGTGAGTTATATAAAATCACAATGAAACTATATGCAAAATTTGCTGTATTTTGGGAACAGAGTTAGTAAATGTGTATCCATTTCTCAGAAGGATCTATGATCCCAGAAAAGTTAAAAAAAACACTGCTAAAGTAAATTTATCTGAGATTGTGTTTTAACATTAAGCAAGGGGGTCAGATTTAAAGCGGTATAAGACACTATTAAGGTACTTAGCAAATATTCCCTGAAAAATTATGCTCCTTGAATTTTACAGGAAAATAAAAGTTGCATTTTTTTTTTTTTTTTCTTTTTGCGGTACACGGGCCTCTCACTGTCGTGGCCTCTCCCGTTGCGGAGCACAGGCTCCGGACGTGCAGGCTCCGCAGCATGTGGGATCCTCCCGGACCGGGTCACGAACTCGTGTCCCCTGCATCGGCAGGCGGACTCTCAACCACTGCGCCACCAGGGAAGCCCCTAAAAGTTGTATTATTAAAATCTTGCCCAGATTCATAGAATGATTCACCAACAGATGAGAATTTATACCACTGATACCTAGCAAAACTTCATTGCTATACTCATTTTATTTATATATAATGGTTTTTTTAATAGGATGAAAAACACATTTCCTAAAAAGAAAGTCAGCATCAAATTTTGTCTCTGGGAAGAAATTTAACATCCTCTCAAGTCTCATTTTAAAAAATTTTCATTTATCATGATATGCATATAATTTTATTAATTCTCTCTAGTTTCATTAACCACTTGCAATGTTATATCTTAAGGCTAGAGTACAAGTCACATACTTTCACATATATATTTTTTAAATCTTCAAAAATGCCAAACTTGGGCTTCCCTGGTGGCGCAGTGGTTGAGAGTCTGCCTGCCGATGCAGGGGACACGGGTTCGTGCCCCGGTCCGGGAAGATCCCACATGCCGCGGAGCGGCTGGGCCCGTGAGCCATGGCCGCTGAGCCTGTGCGTCCGGAGCCTGTGCTCCGTAACGGGAGAGGCCACAACAGTGAGAGGCCCGTGTACCGCCAAAAAAAAAAAAAATGCCAAACTTAAGAAATACATTTTTTAGGTTAATATAAAACATACCGATGTAAAAATCAGAAAATCTAAATTTCTAAGTCAATTATAATTTAACGTACTTAAAGCAGCTTTTAGTGGGAAACACAATAAACTCAAAACTTTAAGACAAGAGAGGCATATCCCAACGGATTTGAGTAAAAGTTCCCTTAGTTATTATAGTATGTACAAAGTGCATAGTAAAAGAATTTTCTAGACAGAATTAACTGATTTTTTTCATTCTCAAACAAACGACATCATCAGGAAGACAGCCCTTGACATTCTAACTAGATTATCATTAATCCATTGTAAAGAGCTACAGGAATATAAAATATTCTCTAACACACTTAAAATATTGAATAATTAAAAACAAACATTTCATTTGCTACTAAAATGTACCTGTAAAATAGTCACTCTGTGATGGGTAAAGAGAACAGCAGCTAATTTTGATGGGAGCACTTTGACAGAAGTTGGTACAATAAGCAGAGAGGCACCACTTGATAGAGCAACAAATATTTCCACAACAGAAGGATCAAAGGTCAGAGGTGAAGCCAGAAACAAAACATCCTCCTGAGTGATCTCAAAAAGCACCCTAAGGCAAAACAGAATGTAATTATGAGAAATGCCTAACATTTAGTAAACACATATCCTAAAGAAGTATTTATAACCATTAAGTTTCCAGATGTTGGCCAGATTTTTTTTTCTCTTAGATTAACCAAAACGGTGCTATTAATTCTAGAACTCTTCTTTATAAGGATTAAAAGCCATTTAAAGCAAAGCCACTTTTTACCATGACGTATTTTTTTTTTTTTTTTTTATAAATTTATTTATTTTATTTATTTATTTTTGGCTGTGTTGGGTCTTCGTTGCTGCACATGGGCTTTCTCTAGTTGTGGTGAGCGGGGGCTACTCTTCATTGCGGTACGCAGGCTTCTCATTGCGGTGGCCTCTCGTTGCAGAGCATGGGCTCTAGGCACACGGGCTTCAGTAGTTGTGGCTCGAGGGCTCTAGAGCACAGGCTCAGTAGTTGTGGCGCACGGGGCTTAGCTGCTCCGCGGCACGTGGGACCCTCCCGGATCAGGGCTCGAACCCGTGTCCTGTGCATTGGCAGGCGGATTCTTAACCACTGCGCCACCAGGGAAGCCCTACCATGACGTATTTTATCATATGTGATGCACTTCTGATGCGTCAACTTGACTGGACTGAATTACAGTCCTCAGAATTCCCTTTCTATTGATAGTGTGTTTCCCGTTAGGGTAGAAGACAAGGGATATTCTCTCTAGACAGTTGGAGGACAGAAGGCGGACAGCTGTCATTTGACAGCACACACACCTTCTCCCATTTATTCAATCAAACACTAGCTTAGGTGGTGCTGTGAAGGGATTTTGTAGATATGATTAAAGTCCCTGATAAGCTGACTTTAATCAAAAGGGAGGTTATCCTGCGTTGGCTGGATTTACTCAGTTGGAAGGCCTTTAAGAGAGTGTTTAGGCCTTCTCTGAAGAGACTCCAAACAGCAGCTGGATCAGCAATTAGCTAGTTCAGCAATTACTCTCCCTTTCCCCTGGATCCTCTTTCCTGACTTGCCTGTGGACAAGCACATGCCCATGGGGTTCCAGTCTGTTCACAATCACCCCTAATTGTCTACCCAATGGACTGCAGTCTTGCTTACCACAAGTGTAAGCCAAATCCTTGTAATAGATCTCTGATATATACTCCCAGTTCTGTTTTTCAGGTAGAATCTTGACTTATCCTGTACTACTTATTGAATGATGATTAATAGAGACCTCTGACTGACTCCCTTTTCCCACTATTTGGCATTTTCTCTCAGTAACTCAACAAAGAGCAGAACAGAATATATGTGATAAGGGTATTATAGAGCATGGATGGTCAGCGATGAGTCTATAACACTCTTCAATTTAAAGACACAAAACTCATTCTATCTAAAAGCAGGGATTACCTTAACTTCAAAATATCTTCAAGTATGGTATTGTGGGTACCCACTTGGAACCCAGGGTTGGTATGAAGATTATTTTAAGCTGAAGACATTTTGGATTCAACAGATGCAGAAAGAAGCCTTCCTGGAGCTTCCCTTATCTGACTGATAGCAGAAACTTCTGGGGAATGAGACTACCATAAATTCCATCTTCAGGGTGACTTTTACTCCCAAAAGTACACCAAGAGTAAACCTACCATAAACCCCCTCTACTGGGGAGTTTTACGGCCCTGACGACAGGATGAAACTACCCTCATATGCATAGGCCAACATTACCACAAAGTTTCTTATCTGCTTTTGTCTTTCCTAAAGAAACCAATTTGTATTTCCCATAGAAGCCTTTCTTCCCCTCCCTTTCCCCTACTAAGTTAGGTAGATAAGCCCCAACTTTAAGCATTTAATGATGGATTCAGAACATGCTATCCCAAAATATGCAGCTCTGGTATATTTACCATTTTCAGTTAAATGCACTTGAAAAACAGCAAAACAAAAACACTCTGACCTTCCTGTTTTTCATAAAGGCAGATGAAATTCCCACATGAAAGATGTCCTCCCTATACCAGAAGGAAAGTAATGTTCTTAATATCAAGGATGAGACGCTGAAAGCAAGAGAACTCTATACAAAACAGACTTGGTTAAAATAATTCTTATCTTCCTTTAGCCTCCCCACACAGTTTAGTCACTTTTCCACAATTGCCTCTCTTTGTTTAACCTAATATAGTCTTGTCATCTCTTTGGGTCATTCCTTATGAAGGATCCTGTGTCACATAAAACTTGTTATACTTAAATGTATGCTTTTCTTCTGCTGACCTTTCTTTTGTCAATCTAATTCTCAGACCCAGCCAAAAAGAACCCTAAGAGGGTAAAAAGCGATGAAATAAAATTTACGTTTTTAAGGCGGGACAAGAAAATTTAAACATAAAATTCCCTGTGTCTGTTTGGGTCTCCCCCACCTCTTTTCCAACTGTGCAGCGTGCATCTACATTACACATTAACCAAACCTCCTCAAAGATGTGAATGCCTCCTCCACTGTAAAAGATCATTTCTCCCCCCTATTTTATTTATTTTTGACTGCGTTAGGTCTTCACTGCTGTGCTGCTTTCTCTAGTTGCGGCAAGCGGGGGCTACTCTTTTTTGCGGTGCATGGGCTTCTCATTGCGGTGTTTTCTCTTGCTGTGGAGCACGAGCTCTAGGCACATGGGCTTCAGTAGTTGTGGCACGCAGGCTCAGTAGTTGTGGCACGCAGGCTCTAGAGTGCAGGCTCAGTAGTTGTGGCGCACGGGCTTAGTTGCTCCATGGCACGTGGGATCTTCCCGGATCAGGGCTCGAACCCATGTTCCCTGCACTGGCAGGTGGATTCTTAACCACTGTGCCACCAGGGAAGCCCTAAATCTGATTATAATTTAATCTAATTATATATTTGTGTCTCAGGTAAGCTAAAAAAAAAATCAACGTACGATAAAAGCTACACTCAAACTTCAATTTTTAATGGACTTATTCTTCACAAATATTGTCTGGTTTCCTAGTTAGAATTCAGGGGAGAACATATAACAGGCTTTCAATAATGCTTGAGCCCTGAAAATCATTTTTTTTGTCTCAATTCTGTGAACAAAGTGGGCAGTGTTAAGCATTCATGGAGAATCTGGAAGTTAAAGAACGTAGCTTAAGAAGTATCCAGTATAGGAAAAGTTAAAAGAGACAGATTTTAAAGAAGAAAAGAGATAGCATGGAACAAATATTTGTTGAGCTTACTACTTCTGAGGCTTAGGTGCTGTATATCTAACTTATTGTTTCTCATTTTCCCAACCACCCTATGTTGCAGATATGGTTATTACCACCATTTAAAAATGGAGGAAAAGGAAATTCAGGGAGGTACAAGTAACTTGTACAAAGTCATAAATATCAACTAAAAAAAATAGTACTTAAATATCATTTTTAAAAGGCTTTACAACGGTATGTTCCTGTTTTAATTTCAACAGAATATCCAAGATATGTAATATTAGAAAAGATGTCTGTCCAACGATTTATTTTAAGAAGGTCAACTGAGAAGAGAATTCAGCAAGAAAAATAACTATAGTTCTTTTTTTTTTTTTTTTTTTGGCTGCGTTGGGTCTTTGTTGCTGCGCACGGGCTTTCTCTAGTTGCAGTGAGCAGGCTACTCCTTGTTGTGGTGCGCGGGCTTCTCATTGTGGTGGCTTCTCTTGTTGTGGAGTACGGGCTCTAGGTGCAAGAGCTTCAGCAGTTGTGGCTCGTGAGCTCTAGAGCGCAGGCTCAGTAGTTGTGGTGCACGGGCTTAGCTGCTCCGCAGCATGTGGGATCTTCCCGGACCAGGGCTCAAACCCATGTCACCTGCATTGGCAGGTGGAGTTTAAACCACTGCGCCACCAGGGAAGTCCATGTAGTTCTCTTTAAGATATGATTACAAAAATATATTTAACAAGATAAATAATCTAAACAAATATATAAAAAGGATAAGTTTTGCTGGGCATTCCTTCAGAGTACTATATTAAGTCATCAAGCTCCAGAAGTAAAAGGGGGCTTTAAAAAAAAGCCACAATAAGATAATAGAAAAGTTCTACTTTTTTTTCTTTTTTTTACTTTTTTTTTTAACTTCACTGAGCTACTTTTCTTGTTTGACTGAAACAAAAGGAGTTTTAAATTTCCACTTCATTTCTGACTCTGCAATCAAACTAGGTAATTATGCACAAAAAACAAAATAGTTCCTTATAAACTAAAAGCTCACAGGGCTTCCCTGGTGGCGCAGTGGTTGAGAGTCCGCCTGCCGATGCAGGGGACACAGGTTCATGCCCTGGTCTGGGAAGATCCCACATGCCGCGGAGCGGCTGGGCCCGTGAGCCATGGCCGCTGAGCCTGTGCGTCCGGAGCCGCAACGGGAGAGGCCACAACAGTGAGAGGCCCACGTACCGCAAACCAAAAAAACAACAACAAAAAAACCCTAAAGGCTCACAAATGCTTATACAACTAAAGACTACATATTTGATGCACAGCTATTCAGCTTCTTTTTCTTTTTTTTT
Source organism: Phocoena sinus (assembly GCF_008692025.1). NCBI lineage: Eukaryota > Metazoa > Chordata > Mammalia > Artiodactyla > Phocoenidae > Phocoena > Phocoena sinus. Next base: position 76,952,639 of record NC_045767.1, read on the forward strand.
TTTTTTGGCATAATCTAGAAAGATTAGTAAATATTTTAAGGGAAGTTCAATTCCATGTTATCACTACAGAAGATACCATATCTGTCTTTGTAAAATGCCTGTGGGCATAAACAATACAATTCTTCTCACATGTTCTTATAAAACAATAAAGCAAAAGACAAACAGCAAATCAAAGTCCCATAATCTGCTTTCAGAGAGTAGTACTGTCACAGCTAAAAATAACAAAACAAAAAAGGTTTACCCTCACACAGTTTACTGAGTTTACTGCCTATATTAATAGGACTTACTATTTACATTGTCTTCATTAGCACAGTTTTATTATTCTAGGAGATTCTAAACCAAGAAAACAGAAGCTACATATAACTTTACTGTTCATTAATGAAAACCAAATCATCTCTTTAACAAAAGCATCAAAAACGGTTTACAACCCAAGACTCTCTGAACCTCTTTTCTCAAAAGTTCCTTTGCTATTTCCACCAATCCATCATTATTATATCACAAACCTTACCCAATCCTTAAATTAAGCCCCTGTATTGAAAGGTCTAGGGACCTCCCTGGTGGTGCAGTGGTTAAGAATCCACCTGCCAGGGATTTCCCTGGTGGTGCAGTGGTTAAGAATCTGCCTGCCAATGCAGGGGACACGGGTTTGATCCCTGGTCTGGGAAGATCCCACTTGCCGCGGAGCAACTAAGCCCGTGCACCACAACTACTGAGCCTGTGCTCTAGAGCCCACGAGCCACAACTACTGGCCTGCGCGCCTAGAGCCCGTGCTCCACAACAAGAGAAGCCACCGCAATGAGAAGCCTGCAACCTGCAACTAAGAGTAGCCCCCCTTCGTCGCAACTGGAGAAAGCCTTCGCGCAGCAACGAAGACCCAACACAGACAAAAATAAATAAAATAAATACATAAATAAAGAATCCGCCTGCCAATGTGGGGGACACGGGTTCGAGCCCTGGTCTGGGAAGATCCCACATGCTGCGGAGCAACTAAGCCCGTGCACCACAACTACTGAGCCTGTGCTCTAGAGCCTGCGAGCCACAACTACTGAAGCCCGCGAGCCACAACTATGGAAGCCCACGAGCCACAGCTACTGAAGGCCACGAGCCTAGAATCCGTGCTCTGCAACAAAAGAAGCCACCGTAATGAGAAGCCCGCGCACCGCAAAGAAGAGCAGCCCCTGCTCCACTGCAACTAGAGAAAGCCCGTGCACAGCAACGAAGACCCAATGCAGCCAAAAATAAATAAATTACTTAATTTAAACAAAAAGATCTACCTTACTTCAAAATCTCAGTAAATCAGATCCTGCCCTTCTCCCTCTGAGACCATCATACTCTTGGAGGTAGGCAGCATTCTCTCCTACCAATGTAAGCAATAAACTCAGCTTTATCTTACTATCAGGTTATTCTGATAATATTTGGGGAGTCAGCTGAAATTTGGTACTCCCTAGCTTGGTGATTTAAGTTCAAATCAAATAGAAAATTTAACACTACTGTTTCAATTTCTAAATTGGATACCTGAACATTTCATCTTTCAGAATCCAATTATTTAGCACTTTGCTTACTTGTGAACCTAAAAGTAAACCAAAACGGGTTTAATAAGCAAATAGATTTCATTAAGTTCAAGCACAAAATAGCAATCAAGAAATTTGTACACTCTACTCACAAATTAGCCCCTCATCCCTCACTGAGCACATATTTGCTCTCACCTTACAGACAATTCCTGCCTGTTAGGCCCAGTGCCTCTTAGTCAGCTGTCTCTCCCACCTCTCCTAGATTCCAAATCAGCTCCACTCTCTTCAAGTTGCCTGTATCTCCATCCCCACCTCACTTCCCATAATGTTAGCATAGGACATTTCATCCTATTTCTTTCTAAAGTTACAATCCATCAACTTCCTCTAACATTCCTTATTACATAAAGAATTTATGTAACTTATTATCCCTCTTATCCTTTTAAGGCTCTCTAAAGAACAGAGAGTATTTTAAATATCATCTCCTCCCATCTCAAAGTATCTTACTCCTTTACCATATTCCTACCACTTGATTTTTCTAACCAATCCTCTCTACCAGGTCTTCATGCTCAGCCTACAAGTCTCTCCCATCTAAAAACAAAGACAAAAAAGCTACACCCTCCCAGAATCCTTTCTCTTCTGTTAAAACTAGTTTCTAGAAAATAACACTTTACTTTTGTTGTCTCCATTTCCTTCTCTCTCATTCTCTTATCTCCAGCCTGTACTGTCTTCAGCCCTGGGAATTAGAAGTGAAGGCACTAAAAACCAGATTGTCAGGATTTCCCTGGTGGTCCAGTGTTAAAGAATCCGCCTTCTAATGCAGGGGGTGCGGGGTCAAGCTCTGGTCAGGGAACTAAGCCTGCACACTTCAACTAGAGAGAAGCCCACACACCACAACCAGAGAGAGAAAACCTGAACACCAGAACTAGAGAGAAGCCACATGAAGAGCCCATGCGCCACAACAAAAGATCCCACATGCCACAACTAAGACCCAACGCAGCCAAAAATTTAAATAAATAAATAAATAAAATAAATATTAAAAACGAAACAAAACCAAAAAAAAAACAGATTGCCAATTACAATAGATACTGCTGCAGGATTTAACCATTCCTTCCTTCTAGACCTGGGCATCCAATATAGTAGCCACTAGATACATGTGCCTATTGAGCACTAACAATGTGACTGGTCCACATAGAGATGTTTAAGTATAAAATACGTGCTAGATTTTGAAAATAATTAGTATATAAAAAAGAATGTAGGACTTCCCTGGTGGCACAGTTGTTAAGAAACTGCCGCCAATGCAGTCGACACCAGTTAGATCCCTGATCCAGGAAGATCCCACATGCTGCAGAGCAACCAAGCCCGTGCGCCACAACTACTGAGCCTGCACTCTAGAGCCCACGAGCCACAACTACTGAGCCTGCACATTCTGTGACAAGAGAAGCCACTGCAACGGGAAGCCTGCTCACGGCAACAAAGAGTAGCCCCCGCTCACTGCAACTAGAGAAAGCCCTTGTGCAGCAACGAAGACCCAACGCAGCCAAAAATTTTTTAAATTAAAAAAAAAAAATGTAAGGTACCTCACTAAATTTTTACATTGATTACATATTAAAATATTTGGGGTATACTGAATAAGATATATTGTTAAAATTAATTTCACTTTTTACTATTTTTAATTAATTTATTTTTGGCTGCGTTGGGTCTTCATTGCTGCTCACGGGCTTTCTCTAGCTGTGGTGAGCGGGGGCTACTCTTTGTTGCGGTGTGCAGGCTTTGCATTGCGATGGCTTCTCTTGTTGCAGAGCACGGGCTCTAGGCACGCAGGCTCGGTAGTTGTGGCTCGAGGGCTCTAGAGTGCAGGCTCAGTAGTTGTGGCACACGGGCTTAGTTGCTCCGTGGCATGTGGGATCTTCCCGGACCAGGGATCGAACCCATGTCTCCTGCATTGGCAGGCGGATTCTTAATCACTGCGCCACCAGAGAAGTTCCCACTTTTTACTTTTTAAATGTGGTTACTAAAAAATTTTTAATTACATAAAACTTATAATGACATAAAATTACATATGTGTCCCATGAGATTTCCATTTCTATTTCTGTTTCCTCCTCTGATGTTCTAAGCCTTCCCTGGTTCCCTTCCTCCTCTATTTCCTCCTTTCTTCAAAAGTTGAGAATCTCAACTTTATAGAGATTTCTCATTTCCCATAACAGTAAAACCAACTCAACGATGCTACAAGAGTAAACTTAATGAAATGAAAAAAATTTTAATGGTTCCTTGGATTAAGTTCAAACTTCTCCAACAGAGCACACCAGGTGCCTGCCCCCTCAGGTCATACGACTCCTACCCTCCCACTCTTCAGCTCTGCCCAGTACACTCTAGCAAGCCAAACTCCTTCTTTCTCCCATACCTCTGTAGGTACCTCTGCCAGGAATGTTTCCTCTCTTCTTACTAATAATTAAGAAGCAAAGCTTCCAGCCATATCATCTGATTGCTGTTTGGCCCCAGGTCTGGATCAAACAGGTAAAGCCCTACTCTGCTAAAGAGAGCTAAAGTTCAGATATAGCTGAAACAAGAGACCCAAGTATTTAGGACTGTCAATTTAGGAACAAGAGTTATAAAGAACAGGTATTTCAAAATTCATTTTTCCCTTTAAATTACAAGTTCTGAAGAAGGATTCTAAGGATAGAACTTACCGGAAGTGCTGGATGTTTGGCACTATACACGCATGAGGGACTCTGACAATCTTAGGTATCCCCGTGGTGCCTGATGTATGGAGAACATAGGCCAAGCAATGTTTTAGCCTCACATCCATGTGCTCTTCTGACTTTTCTTTACTGCTGTTCTCAGAATTCACGCTCTTTGTCATTTTTTCTTTTTCATATGTCTCTCTTCTTATGCTATTATTTAGCATCAAGCTCACCTCAACATTTTTCCAGTGAAGTCTGAAGAGTACTAGGTCATTATGTTCTACTGTAAACGTATCATAGTTCAACAATGTTTCATAGGAAGATTTGAATTTCTATGTTAAATGGGGAACAAAGTTTTACAACATTAATATGTTAAAACGCATTCTCTTTTATACAGAATATATACAGAATATTAAGTGTTCATTTACTCATTCAACATAGCTGTTTTTTTTTTTAAGTACAGCTGACTTTTGAACATGGGTTTGAACTGCGCAGGTCCACTTGTATCCGAGGTTGGTTGAATCTGCGGATGCGCGTACCAAGGACAACTGTAAAGTTACAGGCGAATTTTCCACTGCGCAGAAGTCAGTGCCCCTAACCCCTGAGTTGTTCAAGGGTCAACTGTACTTGCTATATATCCAAGAATAAAAAGATAAATGAGAAACCTCCAAGAGTAAAGTGCGGTGCTTACTTTCAAACTCATCTTTAAAATAGAGACATAAAAACACACAACTGCAGTGCAATGTGGTGTGATAATGAAATATGCTTTAAATGTGAATGAGAACAGGGGATTTCCCTGGTGGTCCAGTGGTTAAGACTCCATGCTTCCACTGCAGGGGGTGCAGGTTCGATCCGTGGTCCGGGAACTAAGATCCCACATACCGCGGCACAGCCAAAAATCAATCAATCGGTCAATTGAAAAAAAAAAAAAAAAATGAATGAGAACAGAGAAGGCTGAACTTAACTTGCCTGGAAGGTCAGAGATTGATTCTTCATATGTAATATTTGTGTGTTATAAGTAGCTATTCTCCAAATAAAGAGGGGTACTTTAAACAAACAAGTCAATACACAGTATCTGACCTGACAAAGCTGGTGTTATGGAGAACAGTAAGCATTCCAATAAGCTGCAGAATTGGGGAAGATGTACAAGATAAGTAGTGCTGTTGATAGGAGATGAGATGCTAATCCTTAATAACTGTATACTCAACACCAAGGAGTTTAGACCTTAACCTGTGATGGGATCCAACTGAAAGTGGCAGTAGCACAGACTAGACTTTGCTTGTCAAGGAGAGACTTATATGCAAGACTCTGATAAATGAGAGCCTTTAATGAACCTTTCATAACAATTCAGATATGCTATAAGGGCCTGAATGGTCTGTTGCAGCAGAAATAGACAGAAAGGGTCTATGAAGAAAGAATCAATAGGACTTGATGACTTTCTGGATAGGGAGTGAGCTTGAGAAGATTGCTGAGTTTCTGGCTCAGTTACTTGGTAGATGGAAATAGATTAATACAGAAGTTTCCTTTGAGTATATCTTTTTAGGTTGATAAGCAGCAGCTTAATGAAGCAAAACAAGTTTTCACAATAAATAAATCAATTTAAATGAGAGGAAAAGATCACAACCCAGGACCTTTCTGTTTGTGTTTGTGTTGTGGTTTTAGGTGTAAGGTGTGGTATATCCTGTAATGTAAAAAAAATTAAGGCCCACATATTCTTAAGACCTAGCTCAAAAACCATCCTCCTCCATTAAAACTGTCCTGTCTCTACTGGGCTACATATACTTCACTTAGGGCAATATCACACTATGCAGACCTGGGAAGTACTAACCTTTTCTCTCCAACTATATAAGCAACTAGAGGGCAAGAATCATATCTTACACTGCTTTCACATACCAATGCCCTCCCAAACACCCTGACTCTAGTGCAGAGTTTCTCAATCTAAACACTACTGACATTCTGGAACAGTTAAATCTTTGTGGGGACTGTCTTATGCATTGTAGGGTTTTTAGCAGCATCCCTGGCCTCTACCCATTAGAAGCCAGTGGCACCCCCTTTCCATCATGACCATAAAAAATATCTCCAGACACTGCAGAATGTTTCCTGGCAGGTAAAATCATGGCCAGCTGAAAAATCACTACTCTAGTGGATCATGGGCATACAGTAGATGCTCAATAAATACATTGATTGCTCCTGTGTTGAGTGAAGGAAGAACACTTACACCATCATCAAAATCATGGAACAGGAAGCAAGGTACTTTCTGTGGGGTTTGCTGCTATGTACTCAACTCCTTCCTATATGCAGTTAGGAAGAATAGCTTGATGTTGACAATTAATTCTCCCACCCACCCACCTTGTCTATAAAACTTTCACCAAGGTTGTTAAAAAATGAATAACACATCCTCATTTTAGTCTTTCTAACTTATCAACAAATAACCAATGTGAGGAACAGAAGAGAAAACTGTGGCCAGACACTGATATATGTGTACTTAGAAAATATTTATTAACCAAATTAATACTTTATTGTCTCTTTCTGGAGGCCTTACTCTAATACCCATTATTCTCTAGGAAGTCCTCCATACAATATCTGAAGCTTTTGAATTGTCTTACTGCTATATATTACAGATATAGATGCACACACATATACACAAATAGGTAAAATTCATTTAAGTTACCCCCAATATAAAATGATTCATATAGGTAATGGGTAATAATAGGCTAAATTGAATATAGTTTCTATAATGTTTTCTCCATGGTAAAACAATATTTTATAAACAAGAAATGAAGAAATAATAATGAAACATGGGGTACCCTGCTTAACATATAATACCAATTCTTGCCCCTAAAGCAGTGTTTCTTGGCTAGATCTCTGGTTGGCAGTCACTTAAAAATAAAAAAATATAATAAATTTAGTTTTCCAGAAAGGTCTGGTTTAAGTGCCAATCTCTTTTTCAAAATCTAAGCTTGGATATAGTTCTTTAATGTTGCTGACCACTGTAAGTTGCCATAAATACACCAAGATAAAAGTATCATTATAAAAGTTTCCTACTATAAAAACAACTTTGGAAAGAGAAAGTAAATTCAAAACAATGCACAATACATTATTATGAGGCTAGAAGATACATCCATGCCATTGAGCAGTGGTTCTCAGTGGAGCATGCCGGGTGGAGGGTGCCTCCAGGAGACGTTTGGCAATGTCTGAAGACAATTTTGGTTGTTGCAACTAGGGGGTGCTACTGGCAATTATTAGATGAGGCCACGGGGGTTACTAAACATCCTGTAATGTACAGGACACGCCTCACAACAAACACCCAACCCAAAATGTCAGTGCTGAGACCAAGAAATTTTGCTGAGTTAGTGAATTTAGAAATCAAGACAGGGGATGGGACCCCTTCAATTGAAAAGTAAATGTAACACATAAAAATACAAACAAAAGGGCTTCCCTGGTGGCGCAGTGGTTGCGAGTCCGCCTGCCGATGCAGGGGACACGAGTTCATGCCCCAGTCTGGGAAGATCCCACATGCCGCGGAGCGGCTGGGCCCGTGAGCCATGGCCGCTGAGCCTGCGTGTCCGGAGCCTGTGCTCCGCAACGGGAGAGGCCACAACAGTGAGAGGCCCACGTATCGCAAAAAAAAAAAAAAAAAAAAAATACAAACAAACAACTTAGATACCCACACTTACATTAATTTGCTGTTTTTCAACAAGGATATACTTTAGATTACATTTTTTCATAAAATGAATTGATAATGCTGGTGGTGAATCTGGATCAATAGGTGCATAAGCAGCAGGGACTTGGAGAATTCTAAAGAAAGAAAGTACAGAGTCAGCACAGAATATCATTTGAAAATAATCTTACTTTAAGATACCAAATTTTTAGTTCTAAAAAATATTACCCTAAAATCCAAGAGGGTAAGTTTATCCCAGGATGGCAGTAGAGACCAATTTCCCGAATTCCTTGAAAGTCACAATGTAACAGCAGAAAATTTGATAATTCTGAAGCAGCGTTAACCACAGTCTTGTAGGTGTAATAAACTGGAGGCTGGTTGTTACACTCATCAAAACATACAGCTATTTTATCCGAATAACGGGAGGCAGCCTGATGCACCAATTCCTGAAGAGTCATTTCACTGAAGTTTATCTGAACATCACTGGTAGCAGAGAGTTCTACCTATTTCCAGAAATGTTAGGGGGACAATGAGTTTTAGGGAGTTTGCTGGGGGGCGGGAAGTAGAGAAAAAATTCTATACAATCACTCCTCAGAAAAATAACATCAAAGACACACAGTTAAAGAATCTCTGAACTACCAACTGTCTATGGTAACTTTGCTGAGAACAATGAGGTTGAAATTTTGATACAAGCAACCTAACTCCCTGTCAGAGGTGGAAGAAAATTTGAGAGGGGAATGGTATATACATAGATGAGGATGAAACAAGCAGAAATGTAGAATTCTCTCAAAACAGAACACAAAGTAAAAAAGAAATGAATAATAATAAATAATTACCCAAAATAAAAGCAAATTTAAAGTACCACATGCTTAATTTTTTCATTTTTCTTCAGTTGTTACAGATTGATTAAAATAAAGTGGTTACAATCCTGTATGGTAACTTTGAAAAGACTAATACAAATGAAGTCTGCTTTTAGGAACTGAATTTAGGTGAAAGCAAAACCAACCTCTGATAGAAAGAAGAGAAAAAACCTTTACATCCATCCAGTTTTAGTCCTGTATATAAAAACTGTGCTTATTATTATTATAACACAGCAAGCAACTTTTATAATTGTTAAGAAGTAAGCTCTTCATACTCTAGTTTGATATTTACTTATTTGTTTTTTTGTTTGGTTTTTTTGTTTGGCAGCTTGCAGCATCTTAGTTCCCCGACCAGAGATCCAACCCAGAGCCCCAAGAGCGCCAAGTCCTAACCACTGGACCGCCAGGAAATTCCCTCTAGTTTGATTTTTAAATTGTCAATAAGTTCATTTAAATTTAGACTCTAAATATAGTATTACAACTCAACAAACTATTGTATCAATACAATATCCTCTGGGCTTCTCAATGCAGATTCTATAAAAAGAAAATCTGGGACTTCCCTGGTGGCGCAGTGGTTAAGAATCTGCCTGCCAATGCAGGGGACACAGGTTAGAGCCCTGGTCCGGGAAGATCTCACATGCCTCGGAGCAACTAAGCCCGTGCGCCACAACTACTGAGCCTGCGTTCTAGAGCCTGCGAGTCACAACTACTGAGCCCACACGCCACAACTACTGAAGCCCGCATGCCTAGAGCCTGTGTTCTGCAACGAGAAGCCACCGCAATGAGAAGCCCGAGCACCACATCGAAGAGTAGCCCCTGCTCACCGCAACTAGAGAAAGCCCGCGTGCAGCAACGAAGACCCAACACAGCCAAAAATAAATAAATAAAATAAAATAAAATTTTAAAGTTAAAAAAAAGGAAAATCTGAAACAGTATTTCATCAAAGAAACTTTAGGGATGACTGAACAACAACAAAAAAACTTCACAACTCCTAGTATTTCCTTGAAGGTAAAGGTGATTTTTGTTTTCCCGCTGTGAAATTTATCTTCTAGATTTCAAAGCAAATAAGATTTATCAGTCTATTTTAATCATTCAAGTTTTTTATTTGTTTATACTTATTTGAACTCATTTCCCTACTGATTCATCCATGTCATTTAATCAATATCAATTACAGAAAATAAAACATTTCTAAAGAGAGCAAAATGAACCAATAACTGCTGACACCCAAAAGGTTTGGAAATGCCATGATTTCTAAACACAAAATTTTAAAATATAAAATAAATTTAGTACTTACAGTCTTTTCTATAAATACTAGCTCTTTCTGTGATGCACAAGATAAAATTTTTAAGCTTTCCCCATACACACAAATGACCATTATGTAAATATAAGGAAAGCTTTCCATAACATGCACTAAAATTATGGTAATGAGTCCATTCTGCAAGATGCAGTTAGTGCAGAAGGGGACCTTCTGCTTCCCTCTCCCCAAATGAATAACAAATTGCCTATACTACAGAATGTATTATACTAAAGCATTTTAACAAAAAGTTATAGTCTACATGGAATAAAAAAAGCATTGTTTTAATGCAAAAACACATCCAGCAGTTAATTTTCCACAGGAGGACAATCTAATTAATATACTATAATCTAAAATCCCTTGACATCAAAGTAAGGGGCAGGATTATAAAATGGATTAAATTCTTTTTTAAAAAGTCATTTTTTATGACAAATTACAAGATTCGCCACACATGTGTATACAACAATTAAGATGTTTTTAAACTTTTAATTGCCAGTTTCCCAGTGGCTGCTATAGAGAATTAAGGCAAAATCTATTCTTGCTGTCTAAGGTTTTCATTTTCATTAAGTGAATCATAGATACATTCGCTCCAATAGAGAATGCTATAATAACTGGATGCCCAAACATTTCTGGGACCATATAAGAAGGGGGCGAGGGGGGAAGCAAAATCTGATAAACAGATTATATATGTAATGGGATCATTAAGTTTTAAGATATTTGCTACTTTATATCTGTAGAGGCTGCTACTTTAGTCATCAGAAGTCTCAGGGGCTCTTCCTAGGTTACTGGCTACTTTAAAGACATAAATAATCTAAAAACTTTATATTCCCGTATCCACCGGCTTCTTAACTTTCACTAAGCAACTACGTTTAATAACAATGCACTTTATACCTTACAACACATTTTTTCAATTGCTTTCCGAAACCACGCTAACAAGACAGGGCAGGCTTATTTCCATTCGAAATAAGGAGCAGAGGGTCTAAGGCAGGGTGAGGAGAGAGCACACGGGTCAAGTTCAGCTTTTGCACCACTCCATCCCTCCAGACACCACTGATTCAACTCCGAGGCCAGGCGGTTGCCCGGAAGCTAAGCAAACCTGTGCGCAGTCAGCCGCAGGCGTCTTCGTACTTCGCCTCCCTCGCACGTGTCCCCAGTGGATACAGCCTCCTGCCGAGACCCACTCAGAAGGCGTAGGGGTGAGAGGGTAGCGGGGAAGTCCGAGCCCGTCCGGATCTTCTCCCGACAATCCAACCCCAACACTTCTTCACACACAGCGAATAAACCAACACCTTAAAGCCGGCCCACCGCGCAGCCCACCGGGCTCTCGGCTTCCTAGAAATCTTCCCCGTCGCCTTGCTGACGTCAGCACGAGCGACTCGCGGCAAGCAGCGTCCTGCTGCCCCGCCCCTTCCCGGAGCTGCGGAGCCAATGCGAGAGAAGTGTTGGCTGCTTTGCTGGCCGGTCTCGTTTCAGATCTCTGGTCCTGTCTTGCTGGGTTTTGGACAGGGTTTGCAAGGACTTTGAAGTTGACCCAGTTGGAGTCATACCCTTTCATATTTGCCAAGAAATTCCGGGCAAGAAACTTTAATTCCAAGCAGCTGTCTCCTCGTTCACAAAGTGGGGATAAAGATATTACGTAGAGTTAACGTGAAGAGCGATGAAATCATTGTGAAATAAGAAGTGACTGGACTTCGTGCGTTGGACTTTTTTTTATAACCTGCCCTACACTGTGGGGAACTGTTCAACAATAAAGCCTGCAAACGAAGTCCCTGTCATAAGTAGGCTGACATTTTAATTGGAAGAGATGAATTTAAACGGTAACTAAGAAAATTTTAACTTTCAACAGGAGCTATAAAGAAAACAGGTCTGAGGAGAGTTAATTAAGCTATACGCTGAATAAAAATCTGTTTTTAAGGGAACTTTAGTTGGAGGCGTTTAAGTTAGTTATCTAAAATGTCAACAGCAGTAATAGTGATATTTTTTAAAGCTACCGTGCCGGTAGCAGAGAGGAAATTGAAACCGAGTCCCCCCTACTGAGTTTATGATTAATCTCTCCCTCCACAACTGTATTCCCTTTCTTGTCCTCTCTGACCTTAATCTTGTGTTAACTGAACACTAATCAAAGTCAGATGAGTAAGAATGCTGTTGTTGATAACATCGTTAATGTACTAAAATTGCTGTTGTAGATATATGCATCATCATTAACATACAAACTCAGGATGTTTCTCCAAGGCAAGATGAGCTCACAGACCTGTATCACCTGACCAGAATCATAAACTGGAGACAACCTGACTCACAAAACCATGATTAAGAAATGTAAGAAGACTGTGATTAACCCCAGTTTCTTTGTTCTTCCCCTTTAAAACGTCCCTAACTCAAAGACCAAGATGGGGTGGATCTGAGATCTATCTCCCACTTCCTTGCTTGGCACCCTGCAAATAAACCCGTACTTTGCTGTAAACACCTGCTGTCAAAGAGTTTGGCTTTCTGCACCCGGCACGGCACGCAGGATCCCTTGCTCAGTTACAAAGTAATCAGGGTTTTGGTTTTGTTTTGGCTAGGGGAAGGACTGAGGAGGCAGCCGGGCATCAATAAACGATACATGAAAAGGCATAGGATGCTTTCGTGTCCTTAGGCGTTGGTGGCAAGGAACTGTAGCAGTAATCCAAGCAAGAGATACCTCCACTTGCCCTTGAGACTTTCACCAGTTTGTACTATCGGTCTTTTATTTGGGGAGGGGCCACTCAAAGGTGTCTCTTTGTTTCTATATTTGGGAATGACACCATTATCCACCCAGTGAGACAGTAAAGAAACCCTAGATATCCACTCCCACCCAACTTCTTTTTTACCCTCCTGTGTGCAATTAGATCCTACAACCTCTTCTCCCCAATCTCTAGACCAATGCCCAGCTGTCTATATCAGAATCGCTTGTGGTAATGTTAAACAACACAGATTCCAGATTCCTGGATCTCCATCCCAAGAGGCTCTGAATTCATTTTCTAGTGATGGAGGGGCCTGCAATCTGCATTCCTCCCCTGCCCCCCATCTGCATTCTTTAAGTGATAACATCGTCATCTCCACTACTGCTATCTTAGTTCAGGTCTTCTTGGTCAGTGTTTCCCTAAAGCCCTTCCAGTCTTGCTTGGCTACAGTAGACTCTGAACTGCTGCCAGGTAATGTCTGTTTCATTATTGAAGATATCATTTTTCAATTCTGATATTAATGATAGCTTTTTTTAGTTTTTTTCCCCCCTTGCAGTCTCTATTTCTTCTGTTGGTTTTGGATTCTTTCATGTTAGAAGCTTCCATGGGTGTCTGGTAATAATCATTGATTATCTGATCATATTTAAAAGTGGGCATTTAAAAGCTGATTGGAAGCTCTGAATCCGTGGAGCAAGTTTTTTGAAAATCAAATGAGAGAAAAGGGCTGCAGGGGTGGGAGGAGGGTCTCAGAATTCAGTATAAAATTTTTCACTTAATTCTATTCCAGGTGCCTGATGTCCTCCAAAGACCCTCTGTTTTACTCTCTCCCAAACAAAACGGCCTTCAGAGTTAAGCTTAAGGGTGATGGGAGGTAGCATAAGGGTATAACTCATTCCTAAGTGAATTTCCAATCCTTTTAGTTACCATCTTTACCCCTGCTTCCAAACGCCAGTTTCTCAGTTTTTAAGGGTGCTCTATGATGTAAATAGGATTGCTTATTGGCTTTGCTCACTGCTGGTTTAGTCTAGCTTTTCCAAATCAGCCGAGCCCTTTGCTTTTTTTAAAAAATAAATGAGTTTGTTTATTTATTGGCCGTGCCATGCGGCATGCGGGATCTTAGTTCCCCAATCAGGGATTGAACCCATGCCCCCTGCAGTAGAAGCGCAGAGTCCTAACCACTGGACCGCCCAGGAATTCCGAGCCCTTTGCTTTTGATTTTAAAATTTTGTTTCTGTTATCTCTTTCGCTCTATCCTTGAGAGTCTGTGACTCTAAAAATCCCTTCACTGTCATTTTCAGGGGGTCTAAGAGGGAGCAAATGTAGAAGACTATGTTCATTTTTACCTGGTAATCTAGTGATCATTCTAAAACACACACCAGAGCAGTAACTGCATTCTCCTGCTTAAGAAGCTTCAGTGGCCTCTCATTGCCTACATGACATTCAGACTCTAGCAAGGTAAACAAGATAGTTCGTTATCTTTCTAGCCTAATCCCTCACAGTTGGCTACTGCTTCCTCACCCCATGCTCCACATTCCCCACACCTGGTACTGTAAGATCCAGCTATAATAAGACCCTAGTAAGTCTTCTGAGCCTACCAAACCCTTATCAAGTTTCCACACCTGTGCTTTGGCTGAGTCACAGGCTGAAAAACCCTTTCCCTCCCCACACCTGCTTGATCAACATTTATTCCTCTTATGAAAACAGTTCTAACATCACCTCCTCAATGCCTTTCTTCAAGCCCTGTATGAGAATTTACCCATCCTCCTCCAACCCCCATCCCATGAACCTAGCATACTGCTGGGAAGAGCAATTTGCCATGGGCCCCGAGTGTCCCTGCAAATTTTTGCTGGGTTCGCAAAGAATGCAAAGTACTGACTGCTCTTTATCCAGATCATTTTTCAGGGTTGTTCAGGGTGATCAATCTTCAGAGCTGAGGTAATGTCTTCCCCAAGCAGCAAGCTTTCTTCCACTTACTTGTAAAAGGAATGAATCCCCCCAAACTTAGTATTCCTTTCCTGTAATGCAACCCACTGTGTGTGCAGACATCCATCTATGTCTATCTTAGTTACCCGAGGGGGACTTAGGAGGCATGGAGAATTGACAGACATGAAGCTCCGGCTACTGCTTTTGCCATGAGTAATGAAGTTCTCTTTGACCCAGGAATCTCATGTCCGCTACCACGAAACAGTAACAAACTGGCTCATTAGATTTTAAACAGGGTACAAGCCTTCCCAAACGGTGACTTACACTTCTCATAGAACCTGTAACAGCTGCATTATTTCCAAGTCTGTCTTCATTTAATCCCTTCTTGACAGCAGAGATTCATGTGTTTTGCACCTGTTTCCTGAACTATCTTTTTACTGTTCCCCATCTATTTACTACATCATTCCAATTCCCAACAAGTATCAAATGCGTGCCCCAGTACCTTGCTGATCCTTTGCACATTTATTGTTACATTCTCATTTCACTGCTTCTCTTCAGCTACTTCCCAACTCATCTCTCAGTTGTCAATGTCATTGTTTCTTTTGAAAATAAAAATTATTTCAAAAATAATTCTGAGGGACTTCCCTGGAGGTCCTGTGGTTAAGGTTCTGCGTTTCTACTGCAAGGGGCACGGGTTTGATCTTTGGTCGGGGAAGGTCCCGCATGCCACGCAGCACGGCCAAAATAAATAAATTAAAAAAAAATAAAAATAAAAAATACGCTTAAAAAATTTCTAAACAACAACAACAAAAAAATTTGAAAACCTTTGACCCTACCCCGAGACAAGGTTAGGTCCCTGTTATGTGCTCTGGTAGCACTGTAGCCCACGTCACAGTTGGGACAGGAGTGTGTGATTTACTCTAAGGGAGCTCAAGCTGCCCATGGGTTCATTCAGGTTTGGCATTTTTGTCAGGTGATTGTGAAAGAACGGAGGGATGAGGGAAGTTAGGCTCTTTGCAAGAGTGAGCCCGTTCGAATTCTCTAGAGGGAATTCCCTAGCGGTCCAGTGGTTAGGATTCTGCGCTGCCACTGCTAGAGGACATGGGTTCGATACCTGGTTGGGGAACTAAGATCCTGCATGCCGTGGCCAAAAAAAAAAAAAAAAAAAGATGTTGCAGTCTTGAAACAGGTTGGAGACTGTGGTAGGGTTTCTAGGGTGCAGTCTTGAGAATTCTATCTTCTTCTGGAAACCTCAGTCTTTACTCTTAAGGCCTTCAACTGACTGGATGAGGCACACCCACATTACGGAGGGTAATCTGCTTTACTCACAGCCTACTGATTTACACGTTCATCCCAGGTAAAAAAAAAATACCTTCCAGGCAACGTCTAGACTGGTGTTTGAACAACGTGGCACCAAAGCCTAGCCAAACTGAAACATAAAATTAACCATCACATCTAACATACCATCAGTGGAGCCAAACAAGCAATCTTCAATGATTGAGGTAGAGGGCAAGCACCCACTTGCGTCTCCGTTGTGTAATCATTTTCTGTTTGTCATAGTGCAGTGAGAAATTCTGATTCACTTTGTTATAAAGCAGAAATTAATGCACCATTGTAAAGCAATTATACTCCAATAAAGATGTTAAAAAAAAAGAAATTCTAAAAAGGTTAAAAGCATTGGTTCCTGCCATCCAACAAATTCTCAGCTACATGAGAAGACAATTTCTGCACACAAAAACATAAATTTACATGGCATTTTTTGCAGTTTTCTCTAAAATGTCTGAGTGAGCAGTTTTTTTCTGAGAGGGCTGGATTTTCTTTTTGACCTCTTTATGAAACATGAAGGCAATTTTCCTTAGAGGAGTTGACTACACCCTACTTGAAACCCTAAGAAAGGCATCAGAAACTCAAGTACTTGAGTTAATCATAGTAATATGATGAACTTAAGTCTACCTGTCAGAGCAAACTTTGCTAGATTCCAGGGAAGAAATAGAGATAATATCTAAAGTTGGTACAGTGAGAAGTAAATAGTACGAGCTAATTGTTTAAAACATAGAGATTAACAACAGAAAATATATTTAAATGTGGATGCACTACAGAGGACTGGAGAGGGCAGTGACCTCTTTATTTTCTTCATTTTTAACTACATACATGTATTATTTTGATAGGTTTTTTTAGAGGTAGGACCCTGGTATCTTTATTTTTAAACAAACTGTTTTTTAAAGTAGTTTTAGGTTCATAGCAAAATTGAGCAAAAGGTACAGAATTCCCATATGCCCCCTACCCCCACATAAAATAATCTCCCCCGTTATTAATATCCCCCCTCCCCTGGAAGTAGTCCATTTGTTACAGGTGATCATTACACTGACACATCATTATCACCCAAAATTTATAGTTTACATTAGGGTTCATTCTTGGTATCATACATTCTACAGATTTGGACAAATATATAATGACATGTATCCACCATCATAGTAACATACAAAATATGTTCACTATCCTAAAAATCCCCTGTGCTTCACCCTATTCATCCCTCTCCCCATCAGCTCCTGGCAACCACTGATGGTTTTTTTTGCCTCTCACTGCCGTGGCCTCTCCCGTTGCGGAGCACAGGCTCCGGACGCGCAGGCTCCGCGGCATGTGGGATCTTCCCGGACCGGGGGACGAACCCGTGTCCCCCGCATCGGCAGGCGGACTCTCAACCATTCTCAACCACTGCGCCACCAGGCAAGCCCACCACTGATCTTTTTTATTCTCTCCATAGTTTTGCCTTTACCAGATTGTCATATAGTTGGAATCATACAGTATGTACTCTTTTCAGATAGGCTTCTTTCACTTAGTAATATCCATCTAAGTTCCCTCCACATCTTTTCATGGCTTGACAGCTCATTTCTTCTCAGACTGAATAATATTCCATTGTCTGGATGTACCACAGTTTATTCATGTACCTACTTTATTTTTATTTTTAAAAGTACTCCTCCCCAACACACACACGCAGTTTGGGAATCTAAGCCTCCTCTTCTGTGACACCTTCCCTATTCTTGCTAGTGTCTCCACAGAACTTGGCACTAACATAGCGCTTACTTAGCACTGCATTTCTACTTACTTTATTTGTCCCTCCTACTCAGCCAGCAGTTTTGCCTGGTTCATAAGAGATGGTCTATTTACTGAAATGCCTGAACCAGAGAAATAAGATATGACTAGCTGGCGCCAAGAATGGATCCTGGATGTGACTGTCACTTGTGCTGTTCACTATAATGCAGTACCTGAAAGTCACTATTTAGAAAAAGTACACACACATATTTCAATGTACTCATTACATGTATTTGTCACCAACGCATCACAAGGAAGTCACAAAAAGTAGGCTTAGTTTAGTTCACAATATAGATCCTGTGAAAACACATTTCTCATTTGCTCTGCAGTTTACAATACCTATAAAAATTTGAAGCAGTTAAACAACATTTGAGATTACACTGGTATAAAATTGTAATTCACACTTCAGGAACTTGTGAAATAAAAGGCCATGATGGAGAAAGAGTAAGAAATCTGTAGAATTACCAAACTGTCACAGTACCATTTTCCTTTATAAAAGCATCTCAATAAAACAAAATAAAAACTATGGAAAACACAAAAGTTATATCAGAGATTTTGGTTTAGTACTTTCCCTGAGTCTCTTGTTTTTAAAAAAATCAAAGTAAGGCTGGTTCAAAACTGACCCATAAGGTCTTGCCTCCTCCATATGCTGCCATGAGGAATACATTTAAGGCAAGAGGCTATACACACAAATGGTCCCAGGGCTTTATTCAGATGCCAGTTTGCTTGTGGTACCACCACAGGGTTATCTGACCCACTGCTGCCTGCTGCACATGGGCTTAAAGAGCTGTCAACATTTTCTCTTGGCCTGCCATGATACAACACATGAGACTAAATACCAAATGAAGACAAAAGGTTATGGTTATTAATAAATATTACAATTCTAGGTGGATTTGGACACTATGTATACCAAATCATGGTAATAACACAGAAACAAACACTTTTATGTTTTCAAAATCTTACATAAACAAGGGTTGAGGGCAAGTCATTTTAAAGTTTTAAATCTCAGATGTTAAAAAACAAACAAAAACCTTTTAAAAAATCTAATTCATTAGATCCCAATAAAACAAAGTAGAAAAAGTGATACGTTGATGCTCAGAATTAGATGAGCATGCTAACTGAAAAAAGTTGTTGTCTCCTTGTTCCATAAAATTGGCCCCTACAATGTTTCTACTTGATCATCTCATTGCATACACAGTATATTTGCAAGTGATCAAGCACTTCATTAAAAAAGCATATAATCAAATTAAGGATAAAAGGTTTGTTAGAATCTAAAAAATTATTTTTTACTTCAAATGTACCAGGTTACTTGTTGGGCTTCTACTATAAGGGCACTAAGTAGTATGGATCATACTTTCTAGTCAAATGTAGGAAAATATTTTGCACAGCCATGTTTTTACAGTCATTCTCAAAGCATCTCAAAGATAGGTTGCAAATTACTGCTGTATGTCTCCCTCTTGAAATCTCGATTGCAGACCAACGGCCAACATTTCAAAAGCTAATAATCATGCACTGTCTTAAAACTGAGGGGTGGAATAATGGCTCTAACCACGAAAATAACTGCTGCAAGTTATTTAATTTAGTAATATAAGCACCTCATTGCACAGGTGGGGAAAGTGAGGCACAAAAAGGTGTTCCTTCTGTTTTTTGTTTTTTTTAAAGAGAACTCTTGATGCTAGGTAACTTTGGGGTATAATGGATTCAAGGTTTGCATGAAATGTTATACTTAACTCACATGTCCTGTTTGCACCACAACACCTTAGTCTAACCTCTTGCAAACTCTTTAAAGCATGGACCTGGCAAATGCCGCTGACCACCTGCCTTCTCTGACCAGGTGAAAAAGGCTAGCCAATGCTTGAGCGAAAATAAAGAATACCACATATTGTTGTTTTATATGTAATTAGCAAGGTTCAATTATGAAAATATTCCATAACTGAATTTCCATAACTCTCAAACATTCCACAAAATTCTCTAAGAACCTGTGGGAGAGTAGAGTACCTGGCAATCCTCTCTTGAACAGAAATTTACCGATTCGTTGCATTACTGTTGATGATCTGAAGTTAAATGTATACGATTTCTAAAAATAAAAGTACTAAACTACTAAATAAAACTGAAAGGATCATCCAAGTTCCTAGATAATACCAAAATATTTATCTAGGATTACTAAAGAAATCATAGCACTTTGGTACCCTTTTCAGAGAAAAATCTCAAAACTTATAACACAAGCATGTGGCATTTCACACTGTACTGAGTAACAGTAAATGGAGGTGTAACCACTATAACTTCTCCACTAACTTTGTGTTTTGAAACATCGTGTCTGCCCCTAGCAGCTACCATTCCAGTTCCACAGGGTATTTTCCAGTCAGACAAGCTGTACAATGATCGTTCTTTTCAAAACATTCCAGACCATTCCCATTTTCTTGAACCATAATATCTTGCCTTTTCACTTTCTGTTTTTTAAATGTTATCCCTTCTTGTACAGATGCAACCAGTCCTTCTACTGACAGATACACAACACTGTTTGCTCCTGCGGGAGAAAGACAGGGAAAAAGGTCATGAGACTTCCTTTGGAAAGGAAGAATTGCCTTAACAGAGAATAGTTACAAACAGAAAAACAGAAGCCAAAATAAAAATTTCTCCTTTAGCCCCTATCTCTCTCTTTTTTTTTTTTAATTTTTAAAAATTTATTTATTTATTTTTTGGCTGCGTGGCTTGTGGGATCTTAGTTCCCTGACCAGGGGCTGAACCCAGGCCCTCGGCAGTGAGAGCTGGAGTCCTAACCACTGGACCACCAGGGAATTTTCTCCATTAGCCTCTCTTAAAAAAAAAAGGCGGGGGTGGTGGTGGCTGGAGAATCAGTAAAACTCAGGGCCTTTATTATGTTTTTTTAATTTTAAATTGGAATGTAAGGGATAACAATTTAAAATAGCAGTGGAGGATTTAAGTCTAGAATGGCTTCAGAAGGCTTTAGGAGTCATTTTCTTGAATAACAGATCTTGAAGTCCGAAAGACTTCAAATTTAAGTTCAAGGTCACTTACTTTTCCTAAGACTTTTTTTTCAGCTATCAGATAAGGGAAATATTGCCTAATTGTATCAGTTTTGTGATGTTATTATGATAATATAGATATGTTCCTGGCAAACAGTGAGTGCTCACAATATATCAGTTGGCTGACATTCAAAATATTTAACTGGGGGGCTTCCCTGGTGGCGCAGTGGTTGAGAGTCCGCCTGCCGATGCAGGGGACACGGGTTCGTGCCCCGGTCCGCAAGGATCCCACATGCCGTGGAGCGGCTGGGCCCGTGAGCCATGGTGGCTAAGCCTGCACGTCCGGAGCCTGTGCTCCACAACGGGAGAGGCCACAACAGTGAGAGGCCCGCGTACCGCAAAAAAAAAAAAAAAATTTAACTGGGGACTTCCCTGGTGGCACAGTGGTTAAGAATCTGCCTGCCAATGCAGGGGACACGGGTTCAAGCCCTGGTCCGGGAAGATCCCACATGCCGCGGAGCAACTAAGCTTGTGCGCCACAACTACTGAAGCCCGTGCGCCTAGAGCCCGTGCTCTGCAACAAGAGAAGCCACCGCAATGAGAAGCCCGCGCACCGCAACGAAGAGTAGCCCCTGCTTGCCGCAGCTAGAGAAAAGCCCGCACACAGCAACGAAGACCCAACGCAGCCAAAAATAAAATATAAATAAATTTACAAAAAAAAATTTAACTGGTAAGGTACAGGCATGACCAGTCAAGAGAAACAGCAGCTGTAAACAATCAGTGTGGAGGTACCATACATGGATGAACATGTATGTGATATTTATAGTTTATACCTCACCTGAATTTGAAAGGCAAATGTCTTATCAAGGATAACCTCCATCTCCAAGACTTCTGACCTCATTATTAAAGATAAGCCTACATAAGCTTTTCACTTTTTGATTTGTACTCACATCCAAATTATTCTATTAGAATCTGTGGTGAAATTACTTTTGTTTTTCTTCTGATCTGACCTTTGGGAGGCTTTAACTGATTAGCAGTTTTCTCTACCAGGAAAGCCTTTCTTCCTTCTTCTCTGATCTCACCTTAGCCTAGCTCTCCATCACAGCACTCACTATGGTGTCCACACATATCACTATTCATCTGCTCAACACATACAACATTTACTTTCAATAAATACTGAACACTATTTTTTATTAAAAGTGTAAAGATTGACAAGCTTGGATTTTCTGTTAATAAATGAATAAAGATAAAAGTTTATAGAAATTGTAATACCTACCTAGATGATCTGAGATATGCTCAAATTCTGGTTTATTGGCAATAAGCTCTTCTTTTGTTGGTATGTTTATTCCCATGAAGCATGGATATCTAATTGGTGGTGAAGCTACGCGAATGTGTACCTTGGAAAGAAATCATTTCACACATTCATTAGTTTGACATTCACTGTAAGAACAATTATGCAAAATTCTGTCATTGACAAATACAACATAAAATTGTTTTACAGAATACTTTAACAACATGCAGGTAATAAAGCATACTAAAAAATTTCTTTCACTATAATAGGTGGAAAAGAATCCTATAAAATCATGTGATATACATATAGAACTCCAGTGTTCTAAAAGTAATTCTACTTTTAGAATTAATTCATTACCAAGAATCCTACTTGAGCAGCCCCGTCCTAGACTCCAAAGTGTCCTGAACAAGAATTTCAAAGTGTTAGCCACTGGTAAAGGGTTCTTTTTACAGAGATGCCCATTGTTTCCTTCTGTCACCTACTAACAAGGACATTTCTTTCTTCTGATCTGTCATTTCTCATTTATTATATTCCTAGGACCATCTTCATTGTTTCCTCTAACACTTGAATGACACTTTTGCCTACCTCTTATTTAACCTTTTTAAAAAGAAAAATAACATCTACCAGGATATAATAAAAACCTTACTACTACTACAAAGAGCTGTATTTGTCTGTTTTTTTATCTATCATTATTTTCTGCCTTTTGTCAGGAACATTTACACAGCTGTAATCAGTGTCTACATTTACTTTTCACCTTTCTTGTAACAGCAAAGATTTTCCCATGTTTTGCAGTCTTCATAATTATAGTTTTTAATGGTTGCATCGTATTTCATCATACTGATGTATCGATTTACTAAATTATTTCCTGCTGGTAGATATATGAGCTATTTCCAGTTCTTTTGTTTGTTTATTTGTGTCTATTCTTTTTTACTATTGTAATGCTTTCTAAATAGACTGTCATACTGCTTTCTATACCATTTTCTCCACCATAGATTTTATTTCTAAATCTGATCAACTATTAGCTGTAAATGACATCTCACTTCAGTAATTCGAATTACTGAACTATTTAGTTAGAATAAGCTTTGAGATTTGAAAATACAACCTAATGTGTCAAATTTATTACACTAGGATTGCTACCATATCTTCAAAAAGAAAAAGTAATCAATACTCTACAAATTTAAAAGTATTCTATTTTGTGGTTTGTTGGTTTTAAAATTAGGTTTATAAAACTTCTAACATAAAATTTTCATGACTATCATATTGTAATTATTGGTGCTTTAGGATAGGTGTTTTAATATTACTTACCTCTTTTGCACCAGATTCTTTGAGCAATTTGATTATGGGTGAAATGGTATTGCCTCTCACAATTGAATCATCTACAAGAACAATTCTTTTGCCTTTAAAGTTGTCCGACAATACTCCAAATTTTTTCGCAACACCAAGTTGTCTTAACCTCATGTTTGGCTGAATGAATGTTCTTCCTACATACCGGTTTTTACATAGCACCTCCACATACGGAAGCTCACACTGACAGAGAAGGAATAAAAGTACAATGAGCAGCACATATACAGAGAACTCTAGGGTTCTGTTTTCTCTAGGTCATGCTTCCGTTATAACATCTACGTAAAAAATTTTAAATGTGGTTGTTATTCTGAGCTCTCCATCATCAGATTATAATTTTCCTTCACTATTTAAACTGTAGGGAAGAAAAGGCAAAAAGAAAAATTATTGAAAGTCCTCTACTTAGTAGGAAAAACAACTCATTTTGCTAGAATTTGTAATGCTTCTTTCTTAAACACATATTATTTCTCTATCTTGGAAAAGAACACCAAGAATGTGAACACATGACAAAGAATAAATCACTGTCAGAAAAATTCACATATTTAAAAATTGTCAGCAGGAAATGAATTAAAACTGGTAGGCTAAGGAGATATTTTCTGAGGGACAGGAGGTGACTTATCCATCTAACAAGGTAATACTTCTCTAAAATGTATGCATATTATTTCTTTTAAAAATTCACAAACTAAACTTTCCAACATAGTGAATGTTGGGTATTATACACCAGGATCACTATAATTACATATCCTACCTGGTTATGAAAAATGAAATTAAGCATAGTACTAAGAACATTATACAAAATTAACATAAACAACTTTATTATCACCCACACTCAGTAGGGAATAAATACACCAGTGGTTTGTGAAGGTACTTAATAATAAGCAAATATTACCACTAAATTCTACATATAGTCATGATATTATTTTTTTTTAAATGAAGGGGATCGTTTTCCTAGTCTTTGGGTAAACTTTTTGTGGACCCATTAAAAAATAGTGCCACTGAATGGAAAGGCTGGAAAATAAGTAACTCTTGCAAAAGAACCAACACTTTCTTTTTCCTTACAGTAAATTGATGAGTTTCTCTTTATATACATGGACTTCTAATCTCAGTGCGAAATGAGCAATTCACTGTGTGTTAATTAAGAGAAAATACCTTTGCTGCGTAACCAAGGGCAGCAGGCGTAGCAGATTCCGGGACAGTGCTAACTAAATCCGCATCCACAGGGGCTTCAATTGCCAGCTGCAGACCACAACGGTATCTTACTGTGTAAACCATTTGGTCTGGAATGTTTGGAAAAGGAAACAAATGTTTACTTAGTATAATATAGCACAGCATATCACTATTCTAAGAAACTAGCTTGTTAGAACTCCACAGAATTGAGCGTGCAGCAACGAAGACTCAACACAGCCAAAAATAAATTAATTAATCTAAAGTGGAAACACATAAACTGGGGGAATTCACTCTTTAAAAAGAGAATTAACCTTAATACATATCTGAAAATCATAATCCTTACTCCTAAAAGGAAAACAAAATCCAAGAGTCAGATGAAAAGGAAAAACTGTGATCTTTTACGACTTGTAAGCTCAGTCCCAAAATTCACGACATATAACTATGTGCCTTCAAAGAACCAGGTAAGCCTTTGGGCCCAAGAACTGTCATGTTTCAATGAGGTAAATAATAGATTTATATCAATAGTTAGAGATACTTTACTTACCTTCAAATATACTATCTGGTCTTGCAAAATAAACATATTCAAAGATACAGAAAGCCATTGGGTTTCCTTCAGACCTTGGTATAATATCAAGAGTTTGGATATTATGTCTGGATATTTCCACAATTTCTCCAGGCAAGATTTCACGGTAATATCTTGGGAAACAATATTAAAGAAGACTAAAAATAAACCAGTCAAATTAAGGCAAATTATCTGTTATAAAGCACACAGAGTCCCTTCCCTTATAAAGGAAAGATGGCTCAATTTAAAATAAAGTCTATTGGCTTAAAAAATTAAAAAGTAGTATTCCTGGGCTTCCCTGGTGGCGCTGTGGTTAAGAATCTGCCTGCCAATGCAGGGGACACGGGTTTGATCCCTGGCCCGGGAAGATCCCACATGCCACGGAGCAACTAAGCCCATGCGCCACAACTACTGAGCCTGTGCTCTAGAGCCCGTGAGCCACAACTACTGAAGCCCGCACCTAGAGCCCGTGCTCCCTGACAAGACAAGCCATGACAATGAGAAGCCCGCACACTGCAACGAAGAGTAGCCCCTGCTCGCTGCAACCAGAGAAAGCCCACACACAGCCCCTGCTCGCTGCAACCAGAGAAAGCCCACACACAGCCAAAAATAAAAACAAATAAATAAATAAATTTTAAAAAAGAAAAGTAGTATTCCTCCAGCAGTAATTTCCATAAATCTGTTACCCCTAAATTCAAATTTAGAATTAAAAAAATTAAAAGCCCTATATTTTATTGATTTTTAAAAGCATGAAATCTAAAGAGAACATTTTTATCCTGGCTTTAATTTTTTGCTCATAACTATTACTTGTTGAGGAGATTCTTCCTTTCTAAAATAAGTCTCATGGTATTTTGAAAACAGGATGCCAGTTCCAGGATTAGAAGGTATTACTGGGACATTAATGTCAGTGCAACTGCTGAGCACAATGCACAAAAGGAACTGCATTTATAAACATGTATTCTTGCAGACATCAGAAAAAAAATTTTTTTTTATCCATGTGGAAAAAGTTGATGTGCTGAGTGAGATAAAACTTACCTTGCACCAATAGACAAAAAGCTACAAGATTCTGAAGACACCACCCATCCTTCTGTTTCTGAAGATTTTTTTTCTGTAAATCACAAGACAATCGATTCAGTTACTGCATTCAAGAAATTTTAAAAGAGGCTACATATTTCAAGAGAACAGCTAAACACCAAATAGATAAGCAAAAGAGCTCACAGAATATCCACTACTATGACTTTAAGAGCATATGGTTCCTCATTTGACTAGAACCAAAGATAAAATTAATAATCCCAAGATTCCTTCAAACAATATGGTTTCATGGCTTGAATAAGACACCTGATAAGTCAAAAAGAAAATCGCTGAAATCATACTGCACAAATGAAAAAGCTGGGCAAAGGATATGAATAGGCCACTCAGACAGGACAAAACAGGAACGTCCACTAAATATATTAAAAATGGCTCAGCTCAGAAATACTCAAGGAAATGTACTTTGAACACTAAGTGTCATTGTTTTCCTTTTTACCTAGCTTTTACTCAATAAGCTCCTTATACCTACAGATTTCAGGGTGTGCCAATAGTAGGACAACGACTTGGGAAAGCATTATAAAATTATATTTCTTTTGAAGTTCATTACCTTTATCATTTATATCAGATACAGGAATAAGACGACCAATGCACAGAGGACGATTTCCATAAGGATCTCGTACTGCATAAATCACATCTCTGTGCATTATAATCAGAGAGTATGCCGTGGGTGCTTCCTTCATTAAGTTTTTAATCCTGGAATCAATTAAATAATTGAATGAATAATTTTAGTTACAAACACATGCAAGATCAAGCTCTCATTACCAGACCTGCACACTCGACCTACTTTTACCATTACCTTGCCACCCAGTCTGGGGTGTCATCTTGCTCCTGAGGAGGGGTATACGCCAGTAACTGGGTGATCATTTCGCTATCAGAACTTGTTGACAGACCAATACCGTGACGCAGAAGCTATTTGGAAAGGAGAAAAGTTGCAGTCATTAGAGGGGAAGCTTTAACTCACCCCTCACCCAATAGCCTGCCATCACAGAGATCAGGCATCCTGTAGATGCTCAGTTACGGGATCCTGCATCCTACCAATGGTAGGTATGTATATATAATAACGGAGAATCGCTGCTGGAGGCAATGGGAAGTCTCTGAATCTTTTCAAACAGGAAAAAAAAAATGTGCTTTAGGAGGTATACAGGAAAGCTTTTGAAAACTAAGTTTGATGGAATGTAGACCTGCAGTGGGTGGCTGGAGGAGGGGGACGGAGAAGGCATGAGGGTTTGGGATTATGGTTCTAACTTTTTCAGCCCTCGACACTCCTGGGAGAAAGGACACATTCCTGTAAGAGTGGCACACTGCAGTGCAGACTCTCAACTCAGGTTTTTTGGTGGTGGCGATGGTGGCTATCCATCCCCACTGATCATCCCTGATGCAGCGAAATGTGTAGAGGTGAAGTCTAGCATCTGGGTAAGGGGTTAGGTGAAAAATAATGCCCTGGGTATTGTTTAGAATGGAACTTCCAGTGGTACCTCTAAATAGTGAGTTTTTAAATAATTTTTACTTCATATTTTTTAAATTGTCTGAATAAAAAAATTTTTTTTCATTTCGGAGCTAAAAAACTGTATTATAGTAACAACAATGGCAGAGGCTAAGAAGAGGGCAGGACAAAGTTCTGGGAATACTTAAATCAATTTTACAAATCTCAACTCCAAAGCAGTGCATCAGAATCACCTTAGGAGCATATTAAAATGCAGACTCAGCAACCGGCCCCTCCCCAGACTCTGGGGGCGGGGCGGGGAATCTCTTAGAATTTGTAATTATAACAAGTACTCCAGCTAATTCTGATACAGTTGTTCTTAGACGTTAGATAACAGGTAGCAACAATAGGGTAATACCCTTTTCCAAGCTCCTCAATAACTTCTTTTCAGTAATTTATTACAATCATGAAAATGCATTAAAAAAAACCTTACCTTTTTCCTTAAGCGAGCAGCATTTACCAATTCGCCATTATGCGCCACAGCTATTTTCCCATGAAGTGTTTCAACAACAAAGGGCTGGCAATTTTCTAGTTCACAGTTTCCTTTAGTGGCGTACCTCGTGTGTCCAATTCCAAGATTTGAAGTATATAATTTCTTCAAATTGTCTTCAGTAAAGACGTGATTTACAAGACCCATTCCCTTGCAAAGTCAAAGTAAGAGCTCATTTTAGGGAAAAAAACACTAGTAGCATTTTTATATGCCTTTGCTCAGACAATCCCAAATTAGAAAATGAAGTTCACTTAATTTCTCTGTGCTGCAGAATTCTAATCTTAAAAAACAGAGGGGGGACTAACCTAATTGTAAGAACTGTGATGCATTAAAATATATATTTAAGGTGAAATTCGCATAACAAAATTAACCATTTTAAAGTGAAAAATTCAGTGGTATTTAATGTAGTCACAATGTTGAAGTGCTTGTTTTATAAGATACTTTTTGATAAAACACTGAAGAACAGATGTACTAAGCGTTAACATTTGTCAAATACAATAAACTAAATTATTTGTAATTTTAAATTAAAGCATGTTGAAGTATTCAAATAAATGACTTGTCTGAGTCAGTCTAGCAAATCATCACTGGGAGAGAAATAAAAATAGAAATGACAAATAGAAGTGGTTGACCCTTGAACAATATAGGCTTGGACTGTACAGGTCCACTTTTTCATGGATTTTTTCCAATAAATATATCAGAAAATTTTTTTAGAGATTTGCAACAATTTAAAAATACTTGGCAGATGAACTGTGTAGCCTAGAGTAACTGAAAAAAATTAAGAAAAAGATGGGTATGTCATGAATAAAATATATTTAGATACTAGTCTATTTTATCATTTACTATCACAAAATATACACAATCGTATTATAAAATGTTAACATTTATCAAAACTTATGCACACAACAAACACAAACCATAAACTGTGCTATTTGCTGTTTCGAGAAATGTAAACAAACATAAAGGTGCAGTATTACATCATAACTGCATAAAATGAACTGCAGTCCGTACTGTAATACTGTAATAATTTCAGAGCCACCTCCTGTTAATATTGCAGGGAGCTCAAGTGCTGCAAGTACCCACTTAAAATGCCATGTGACACTAAATCCTCTCCGGGTGAGCCCTTCATCTCTACCTCAAGTTGCCTATTGCAGTAAAAAGTCTCCTCTCCCAGTTCCTGCGTATTTTTCTTCGTGTTTACTGCAATATCGTAAACCTTGAGTAACACCGTGGGACCCATTCAAAGTGCCACTAGTGATGCTGAAAGTGCTCCCAAGAAGCAGTCATGACTTTACAAGAAAAAGTTGAATTGCTTGATGTCTACTGTAGATTGAGGTCTGCAGCTGCAGCTGCCCCACCATTTCAAGATAAATGAATCCAGCATAAAGACCATTGCAAAAAAAAGAAAAGGAAATATGTGAAGCCATTGCTGCAGCTATACCAGCGGGCACAAAAATCTTACACTTTTTGTGAAATACCCTTTTATCTCATATTGAAATGCAGCTTTTATGTGGGTGCATGATTGCTATAAGAAAGACGTACCTATCTAATATGATTCAAGAAAAAATGAAGTCATTATATGATGGCAATGCAAAAGGAAGGTGAAGGATCTAAAGCTGCAGAATTAAATGCCAGCAAAAGATGGCTGAATACTTTTAGGAAGAGATTTAGCTTAAAAAAATGTCAAGATAACAGAAGTGACTTCTGCAGACCAAGGGGCAGCAGGCAAGTTCCCAGACAGCATTAAGAAAATCATTGAGGACAAAGGATATCTGCCTGAACAGGTTTTTAACGCAAAATAAAACAGGTTTTAACGCAAAAGTGACCTATTGTGGGAAATAAAATACCACAAAGGACATTTATCAGTAAGGAAGTGAAGCAATGCAAACAACAGGATTTAACGCAGTAAGGGATAAGCTAACTCTCCTGTTTTGTGCAAATGCAGTCAGGTTTAGGATCAGGGCTGCCCTTATCTATAAAGCTGCTAACCCCCGAGCCTTGAGGGGAAAAGATAAACAGCAGCTGCTAGTCTTTTTTTTAAATAAATTTATTTATTTATTTATTTAATTTTTGGCTGCATTGGGTCTTTGTTGCTGCGCACGGGCTTTCTCTAGTTGTGGCGAGCAGGGGTTACTCTTTGTTGCATTGCGCAGGCTTCTCATTGCAGTGCACGGGCTCTAGGTGTGCGGGCTTCAGTAGTTGTGCCATGCCAGCTCAGTAGTTGTGGCTCACGGGCTCTAGAGTGCAGGCTCAGTAGTTGTGGTGCATGGGCTTAGTTGCTCCGCAGCATATGGGATCTTCCTGGACCAGGGCTTGAACCCATGTCCCCTGCACTGACAGGCGTATTCTTAACCACTGCAGCACCAGGGAAGTCCGGCTGCTAGTCTTTTAACACATGGTTGTACAACAAGAAAGCCTGAACAACAAGAACACTTTTTCTGGACTGGTTCCATCAATGCTTTATCCCTGAAGTCAGGAAGTACCTTGCTAGTAAGGGATTGCCTTTTAAAGTTCTTTTGATATTGGACAACGCCCCTGCCATCCAGAACCCCATGAGTTCAACACGGTCAGACCCAAGTGGTCAAAGTGGTGTGCTTGCCCCCAAACATATCTCTAATTCAGCCTCCCTATCAGGGGATCATAAGGACCTTCAAGGCTCATTACACAAGGTACTCTATGGAGAGCACTGTCTACGCCATGGAAGACAAACCCAACAGAAAGAACATCATGAAAGCCTGGAAGGATTACACCACTGAAGATGCCACGGTTGTTATAGGAAAAGCTGGAAAAGCCGTCAGGCCTGAAACAATAAATTCCTGCTGGAGAAAACTGTGTCCAGATGTTGTGCATGACTTCACAGGATTTACGACAGAACCAGTGAAAGAAATCATGAAAGAGATTGTGGATATGGTAAAAATAAATTAAAAAATATATACAAATAAATAAAAATGGTGGGGGATGAAGATGAAGATAGGGATCTTGGAGAAATTCAAGAGGTAACAGTCACCATACCAGAGGAATTAACAGAAGATGACTTGGTGGAGATGAGTGCTTTTGAACCAGTGCCAGATGATGAGGAATAAGACACAGAAGAAGCAGTGCCAGAAACAAACTGACACTCTGGCAGTAGGGTTCCGATTATTCAAGACTCTTTTTGGACTTCTTTTACAACATGGACCCTTCTATGATACAGGCACTGAAACTAAAGCAAACCGTGGAATGATTGGTACCACAAAGAAACATTCTGGGAGAAATAAAAAAAGCAAAAAGTCAGACAGAAATTACGACATATATCCATCAAGTTACATACAGTGTACCTGCCTCTCCTGCCTCCCCTTCCCACCTCTTCCACACCTGAGACAGCAAGACCAACCCCTCCTCTTCCTCCTACTCATTAGGAACGAAGACTACTAGGTTGAAGTCCTTTATGATGATTCACTTCCACTTAATGAAGAGTGAATCATCAACATACTGTACAGTTAATAAACTTACCTGTTGTGGATGTGTGAGAGTCTTCTTGTGAAAATCTAGTAACTGTACAGCAGAAACCATATGAGACATTTTGGTGTCACCACCATCACCATTGCCTAAGTAGTCACTGTGTACAACATCATGTGGAAGACCGGTATTAAAGTGGATAGCCCATCTTTACATAGGCATAAAGTGAGTGATATTTTATAACGATTCATTTATTAGTGTATAGGCTAGGCAACCATAAAGCAATCATATTGCTTCTTCTTTGTTACCAATGCATGAATTGTTATACCTATAAATATGAATTTTTTCACATTATCTTTTCATTTTTGAGGTCTAGTGTTAGTAACACATATAACATCTACAGTGCTCTGTATTAAGACTACGTTAACATAGGTACCGACAGAATTTATCTTGTAAAAAGACAACATAAGCTTATTGTATCGATAAAGGCAGTACTATACTGTAAATGTATTTTCTCTCCTTTATGATTTTAATAATATTTTCTTTTCTCTAGCTTACTTTATTGTAAGAACGGTATATAATACACATGACATACAAAAGACATGTTAATCAACTGTTTATGTTATCAGTTAAGGTTTCCCGTCAACAGTAGGATATTAGTGGTTAAGTTTTGGGGGAGTCAAAAGATATATGCAGATACTGGACTGAACGAAGGTCAGCGTCCATAACCTGCATTGTTCAAGGGTCAACTATACTTCTAATTACAAATTATTTTTATTCAAAGTTCCTCCCCTCACCACTATATACTAGTTATCTTCGGGCTATTGTTACCTTTATACTCAACATTTTTTAATGCTTAAATATACCTTGTGTGTTTTGAATGTTGGTATCGAATTCCCATCACTGGTCACAATACCAGCACTCTCCTGACCCCTGTGAATATAAAAAGGTATCAGCTGTTAAATTTACCCCACTGATAAGCTTCTTAATGACTTTTATGAAACATACTTTTCTCAGTAACATCCATGAACTCAGTCTTACACCACATTAAATGCTACTAGCACTGGTGCCACTTCCACTCATGATGATGACAATGACAACGACTAGCAATAGCTGCAGATGAGACTGTCTGAGTTCTAACTAATATGCCAGGCACTGTCCTAAGCATTTACACGAATGATCTAATTTGTTAGCCTTTGAAAACAATCCTCTGAAGTAGGTACTATGATTACCATTCACATTTTACAGAAAAGGACAACACTAAAGAAACAGAAGTAACTTGTCTAATGTCACACAGAGAATGGTGGCACGGCCAGGATTAGAACACAGACAATCTGACTTCAAAACTTGTACTTCTAACCTCTGTATTATGTGACCTCTAAATAAGGTTGAGTATGTAGATATAAATAAAAAGCTCCAAATAAAATAGCAGGTAAAATGCTTGTGGGTACTGGAATTATGAACAAAATTTATTTTTTTGTTTTGTTTTGCTTTTTGCATTCATCAAATTTTTTCTGTCAAATATCTATCACTTTTGTCTTCAGAAAATAAATGCTACTTCAAAAAAGCCCAAGCTGATGAGGCACTCTGTATCTCATTTCCTGCGTTAGTATTTTTAGGTGATGATAACAAAGAAAGCCAGAAGCTAGGCTTCCTAGCTAGGTAGGGTAACACACTCGTAAGACTTAGAGGATCTGCACCACAGTGGAGTACAAACTCAAAAGATACAATAAAGGTTCAAAGTGCTCAACAATTTTTAATAGTTCTGAACAAGTGCTATAAACACTAGATGTTTATTAACAAATTTTTGTTCCAAAGAATATATATCAGGGTAGAAATAAAAAGTAAATCTCTACCATAATATGTATGTATACATTAACAACTAATACATGATTTATTTGGTAAAAAGGATCTTTTCCAAAATTGTCATTGTTTAGACATTTTAATGACAAGAAAAATTACAATATTAAATGTACTTGCAAAGTAAAAATCTAAGAAGTTAAAATTGAAGTGATTTTACTAAATTACCAATGCTTTAAATACTATGAACTATTATGCTGAAAACAGACATGCATAATACTATACATCCTATATAAATGAATAATTTGTGACTTAGGATTTATTTATTTAGTGAAATGATGCGGTTTGTAGTAACCAATGTTCAAAGACTAAGTGATTCATATCAGAGGAGAAATAAAAATGTTAGCCATAAACCTTAGGGCAGAAAGAACCTCTGCCAACCATTTCCAAAACAAACAAACAAAAAATCAACAATCATATAGTAAACTAGAAATAAACACAAAAAAAGTTTTCTTTCCCTTTTGTCCCAAGGGTAATTTTTCCTTTAAAGCTGAAATGAATAACATTAGGAATCATTTAGGTCCAGGCTTCTTTAATCACAAAGCCTGCTTATTTGGCAGTTTCTCAAGTTACTCCCCTCAGGCAGCTTGAACCAGTTAAACTAGATCCTTTCAGCTCTTCAGAGCTTATTGACAACCAGCCGTCTGGTTTCCTAGGAAACAAAACCTTGGCTAGAAATAGTGAATCATTTCCAGGTCACTTTCAACATGGAGAGTGGAGCAGGAAAGCACTGGACTGAGGAAGAGGTTAAAGCTTTGCTAAGTATCTGGGCAGAAAAAAATATACGAAAACAACTCTATGGAACACTGAGAAATAAAGGAATATTTATCTACATTGCTAAAAGGCTGCAAGCACTAGGAGTATACAGAGATTGGAAACAGTGCCGGGCAAAGTACAAAAATCTCAAATATGAATACAGAACGGTTAAATATGCCCACAACTCTGGAGACAGCTCTAAAACTATGAAGTTCTTCCATGATTTGGATGCGATCCTGCAGTATGAACCTGCCACACAATTAACAGAGGAAGATGCAAATGACAGGTGCCTGGCAACGCTGAGCCAAAGTACAGCCCCAGAGATCACTGAAGGTAAAAAGAAAAAGTACCATTCTTTTGTTTTTACCCAGCAAACTGTAAAAGAACCAGACTTGAGTCCATATGATAAATATAGCCTGAAATATCAAGGTTGAGAAAAATAACTGACCTGTTATGTATATGCTATTTTGCACAAGGTAAAAATTAATTTCAAACGAGTTTAATGCCAACCATTTAAAAAACCTGTAAAATACAGAAAAAACACGTTAAAATGACACCAACTGCTAGTGCCAACTGCTCCTTACCCATGTTGATGCAGTTTTTGGAAAATGGATTGTGTTCTGAAAATATTTTAAGTCTTAATTTTATAAGAGTCGTGAAAAAAAAAATATTGCTCAACTGTTGTTTTCCCACAGCTCCAAATAAGATAGAACTTTCTGCTCTATATTACGTTTCCATTTTCCTAAATTTATAAATAAAAGCACTAAAATACTAATAACTGATAAAGAACTTCATTACTTGTTTGGGAGAACATCTCCATTTTAACAGTAAGTAAAACAAATAGATTTGATAGATTAAATGATTTATGATTAAATGATTTAAATACTGGCATATCTCAGGGATATTGTGGGTTCAGCTCTAGACCTCTGCAAATAAAACAAATATCCCAACAAAGCGAGCCACACAAACATTTTGGTTTCACAGTGCATATACAGTATGTTTACACTATACGGTAGTCTATTAAATGTGTAACAGCATTAGGTCTAAAAAAAAAACCAATGTATATACCTTAATTAAAAAATACTTCATTGCTAAAAAAATGCTAACCATCATTTTAGCTTTCAGTGAGTTGTAGCAGTAACATCAAAGATCACTGATCACAGATCACCATAATACAATTAAATAGTTTGAAACATCTTGAGAGTTACCAAAATGCGACACAGAGACCAGAAACGAGCATGCCGTTGGAAAAATGGCACTAACAGGCTTGCTTGACACAGGGTTGCCACAAACCTTTAATCTGCAAAAAATACAATATCTGAAAAGTAATATATGCCTTATTAAAACAAGGTTCTTGAGCTGCTGTGTTGTTAAACCCAACACTATTTACATAGAATTTGCTCAGTGTGGAAGCCGAACGTATCACTAGTCAAATTGGGAAAAATCAATGGCAGTAATGAGATTTCTCCCATGGCCAAAATCTTAGCATAGCTATTTTTAAGAACAGAGTTGTTCAATTCAATTCAAAATCTGTTTAATACCTACTATCTGTGTACACTGTGTGCAAAGCAATGAGTTACATGCATTCATGGATGTGACCACAGAAAGGAGGGAACTGTGAATAAATGTAACCCAAAAGAAAGTGGTAAGTGGTATAATAAAGGTACCAAATAAGAAGGGGGGTTAAAGATGAGAGATTACAGTTGAGTTAACTTGGGTTATCTGAACTTCGTGTTTAAAGCTCAATAATAAAATCCTTTGGTAAAAAATCCACTCAACTTACTGCCTTTACACTTCTAATACCAAACCAAATTCTGAGAAAGCTTTGCAGTCTTACCAAGTTAAACAGTAATTATATTATTTTATTCAGTTTATCACTCTGCACTCATCATCATCTAAATGCCTTAAGTATTAACAATAAGTAAATCACTCACTGAGCTTCTGAAAGGCCTTGACTTAACCACAGGTTGGTGTAATGAAGATGTGATGGTAATATCTCCACTTCTTAATGGGATCTTCTAGCCCTTTCAGCTACTTGCATGGCTCCAAACTCCCCATTTCACTCATAAGCAGAGGGCCCACAATACACCTTAACCATGTATGTTTAGGGTATGTCAAACACCCAGTTCTAAAACCAACTCTCTTCCCCCATCAAAACTGATCCTCCTACAATTGCTTCCACCTTACTATCACTGTATTTCTGGTCACTTAAATAGAAATGTTTGAGACAACCTTGATTTTTTGTCAGTCACTAAGTCCTTAAAAAAAATCTACTGACATGTTTCATAAATTTATCTCTCTGCTCCATTTTCATTACCACCATCCAGAACTTCATCATCGCATGGAATATTAGGATAACCTCTTAACTGGCCTCCCTAGTTTTCAGCCCCTTCTCACATTATCTTCCACAATGCCACTGATTGTTTTTATACAATTTTTTAAATTATAAAATTACAAAAAAATTAGCATTTTGTTTACGTTTAAAATAATCTTTAAATTATACCCAGAATTGACCATAATTTAGGGTTAAATGTTACTTAATGATTCCATAATATTTAACTGAGTGCATATACCAGAGTTTGGGTCTTTGCCCCCTTATATAACGGATGCTGCAATCGATTACCTTTCTTTTTTTTTTGGCCACACTGCACGACTTCCGGGATCTTAGTTCCCTGACCAGGGATTGAACCTGGGCCCCAGCAGTGAGAGCGCCACGTCCTAAACACTGGACCGCCAGGGAATTCCCTACCATCAATTATCTTTTGTCCATAATTAAAATTATTACTTTAGGATAGACTATCAGAATTCAATTTCTGGTTCGGCGGGGGGAATAATTACTTTGAAACATATTGCTAAAATAACTGCTTTCCAAAAGAATTGTAATTTAACAATGAGACTGTCCCTTTTATAGAACCCTGTCAAGTAAGATTATGGAGTGAGGTTGAAAGGGGGAGAGACTTTGCTAATTTAATAAAGAACCGAGTACAACAGTATATGCAATAAATAACTTTTACTTTGCATTTGTTTAATTACTAGTGCTGTGGAACATTTTCCTACATATTTATTCAGTTTTACAAATTGACTGTTCATGTCAATTGAGGTCTTCGAAAAATCTGCATATCTCTTTGGCCTTACAAGTTTGGCTGATTTTTATTCGACCCACAGAAGTTGAAAGTTTTAATATAGTCACATAGTTTCTTTTCTAAGGCTTAGAAAGTTCTCCTTTCTCCAGGTCTAATTCATTTATAATGTCTTCTGGTGTTTTTGGTGGAAGCAGCAGAATTTGTATTGGTGTAGGGTAAAAAGAGGAAGGGAAGGAAATGAATGTGCCTTTTCTACTGTTGGGATCAACCTCATTCATGCAAGGGGTAAGGACAGAGGATCTGGTCCCTTCTGTTAGGCAGCAGGTAGTCTGACTGAGCCTTGGCAAAAGACGCAAATACAAATTCTAAGACGCTTCATGTTCTGGAAATTATAATTATCCTCAACCTCAGAATACCTTTGGCCGACTGCGGCTAAATCATATTCCTTCACTGAAAGAAAGTTTCCGCTCTCTTTCCCTCCTCTTCCTACATACAAATGCATTAGGAATAATGACAAGAGTTTCAGTTTAAAATCTCCATGGCATGGGGCCCCTACATTCAGTTTTGGGATTCATGCTAGGAATGACCCACCTAAGGGGAAAAAAAGAGAAATCCCCTGAAGAAGTTGGGGAGAGAGCTTTTCTTTTCTTCCCCCCACCTGTATGTTCAGCTCCAGGACCTTTTCAGTAAACAAAAGTAGGCCCTAAAGCAGATAACAGAATAGCAAACCCTACCTTTCCTTGCTGTTCTCATCAAGCTCAGCTGTTAAAATACCTGGGGATATTAACATCTTTTGTTCTTCTCTCTAAAGAGAATTCTTATGTAACTTCAGATTTTTATTTCCCATATTCCCAACTAAATCCAAAACATTCCCTAACTGCAATTTAGCCTCAAATAATTATGAAACGATTTTAAAACTGACAATTTTTGAGTTTTAAATTTATATAATTATGCCATTTGAAAACACTGATACTTCCCTTATTTTTCACTTGTTTGTTTTTAATATAAGAATCCCCAGTATAATGTTTAAGATGATAAACAGCATTCATTTCCTTATTCTTTAATGGAATGCCTTGTAATGATAACGGTGAATAGTGATTTTAAAATGAACGTTTACACCATCAAAATCATACCTAACATTGATCTCCTAATGTAAAATGCTATTTCTGTTACTCAGTAAAACAAAATTAGAAAAACATGTGGAAATGATATAAGGAGATCAAGGAGGGATGTCTTCATTTTTCAAAGCTGGCATGGTTCTTTTAAATGGTACATTCCTTGGTCCATTTAAGCAAAACTTAGATTAATTTCTGGAAAGTTTAGTATGTATCAATCAACTAGTTACATAAGATATGTACAAACTCAGCTATTTGACGATATATGCCAATAAAACAAGATTTTCTGATTATCTCATTGCAGGATTTCTCTTTCACATTACCAGTATCACTTAAAGGGCCGACTATGTTAAAGCACCTAAAATACAAAAAAAAGAAAATACCTCATTTTAAAGATGTAATTTAATTTGAAAACTAACTACAACCATCTCTAGAAACTTATAAAAGAAGCAAACAATTCTAGTGGAAGTTCAAAATGTCAATGTGATGGAAGAAATTAGATTTCTCTTTATGGACATAAATATTTAAACCATATTATACCACTATTACAAAAAGCATCTAACCTAAATCTATAATCCTTCATGAATATGAACAAATTCAACTCAAACTATTAGCATTATCAGTTATAATCCAATTTTAATTTTCCTTTGTACTTATTTCTAAAAGGAATTCTCTCTTTCCAGGCAAAATGTCAGTTACATCAGTAGA
Organism: Phocoena sinus; assembly: GCF_008692025.1. Lineage (NCBI taxonomy): Eukaryota > Metazoa > Chordata > Mammalia > Artiodactyla > Phocoenidae > Phocoena > Phocoena sinus. The sequence continues at coordinate 76,991,731 of NC_045767.1, forward strand.
CAAGGAAGACATCCCAGGAAATCCTTTACTTTTGGTTTCTCATGTCAGACCAATGGAACTAGGTAGGTATGGTATGGTGGGCCAAATATATAGTGAAACTGATCCAATTTCAAATTGGAAAGTAAGATTGGTTTCAAATCTGAGAAAATGGATGAGTTTTCCTGGTAGAAACACTTAAGATTAATTTATGTTTCCCTCTTTTTTACCAACCTATACAAAAAAAAAATCATTTCTAAAACAAATGATTTCCTTAACAAAATGTAAATTGCCTGGAAATATTAGCCTTCAAACCTCCAATCTTTATTCTTTAAATATAGTAAGGAATCTGATGGCCAAAATTACACATAGTAAGTGCTTAATATTAATGAGCATATGACTTCAGCATTCCTGGGGTGTAAGAAAAACAGAATTTTATATTTGAAAGTAAATAATATGAAATCCATAATGAAGTCAAGGATGATTTTATTCACCCAAAAAGTCAACATAAATCTCCTTCTTGCTTCTAAATTCTTATTGAAAGTTAATCCAAGTATGGAAATACTGAAAAGCATCTTAAAGAAATTAAATACACCACAAAATAAAAACAATTCCCTACCTCAAGTAAATACTATAGTGTTTTGTTTTGTTTTTTGAGGTACGCGGGCCTCTCACTGTTGTGGCCTCTCCCGCCGTGGAGCACAGGCTCCGGACACACAGGCCCAGCAGCCATGGCTCACGGGCCCAGCCGCTCCGCGGCATGTGGGATCTTCCAGGACCGGGGCACAAACCCGTGTCCCCTGCATCGGCAGGCGGACTCTCAACCACTGCGCCACCAGGGAAGCCCTACTATAGTGTTTTTTAATGAGTAATGTTATGGATGCTGAGGTCCGAACTACGTTTTTATTAAACATGAAATCTGAGAAAAACGAGATAATGGGTTGTTAAATAACCAATATAATGTCAAGTAATGCCATTATCATAAAACGAGTTGCAAAACTGTACCAGAGATGTAATACAAAGTTATTAAAGTATTTATAACTAAGTGGAGACATTCTGCCTAATGCATTATGAAATTTCTGGCACATTTCCTTGCATTAAAAGAATATAATATTTCACTTTGGCATTTGGTCTTTAACCAATGGGACATCTTTTATTTTCCCAAAGAGTAGGAAGCACCAGTTATTAATGTGCCTCTTCCAAGCCCTTCATTCATGAATAGTCTTGGTTCTCAACACTGAACTGCACACTAGAATCACAATCCAGGGATGAGGGGTGAGGGCAGTGGTTTATAAAAGCTCCCTAGGAGATTCTGATATGTGGCAAATGGAAACCATTAGATAAAGAAAAAGCATGGGAAGGAGATAAATTGCTCACACCTATCATGAAAAAGTTGTCTTCAACAAGCTGTTTTATGTAATTATATTTATTGCTTTTGACAAATAAATATTACAAAATTATATATTCGACTTTCACTATATACTAACATACATCCCACATACTAAAGGAGTGGAATGGAAGAGAAAGAAACGATAGAGAAGAAAGTTGATCGAAATGTAACTAATTAAAAACACAGCTTTATTGAAGCCAGTCACTGTCACGGTAAGGAACAGATTCAGGTTCTGTGCTTCCATTTCCCAACTAGTTTAAGAGAAAAGCTAAGCTACGATTTACATTCCATCTCCTACAGAGAAAATTACTTCCTTTACTAATGTTGCATCCGATTATTTATCTTAGCTGACGTGTGTAACCCATATATCTGTTTCCCTCCCCACCCGGTACAGGTAACTCTCCACCAATAATGGAAACCCCTAATAATCCAACTTTCATTCCAGCTGTAGCAAATGAAGGAGGAAAACACTGGACTGTGCCAGAAGTCAGGGCTCTGATAGGCATCTGGTCTGATAAAGGCATACAACAACAACTAGAGGGAACAGTGAGAAATAAAAGGATATTTGAACAAATTGCTGCCGAGCTTCAGAAACTCGGAATAGAGAGAGACTGGAAGCAGTGCAGAACAAAGTACAAAAACTTAAAACATGAATACAAGATTGTAAGAATGGCTCAAGACCTAGGCATGACTAAGAGTATGAAATTTTTTACTGAGTTGGATGCTATTCTGGGACACAGTAAAACAGACAACTCACAAGAACAGGAATCCCACGATGGAAAGGAAGCCACAGGATGTGCCAGTGTAAAAATGGAAGAGGATCAGACAGGTAGGAAGGCAAAGAAAAGTAATCTTAACATCATGCTACCATATAAAAAAATGTCAATACATGAATACAGTCTAAGTTAAATAGGTTTCATTAAATGCTATTCAACAAGCTAATTGCTCAATCTATCATGAAACAGATTTCACATATATTTGATCAGAACACAGAAAATAGTAGAGTTACACAGAAGGAGGAAAGAAATTTGAATTTCTAGAAGTTTAAAAAGACCAATTTTAATAAAGCAAAAATGCAATTCCAGATGGCAGAAGTTAAAGCAAATTTTCATACCGGTTGTGGTAAAATCATGAGTAAACAGAAAAGGGGCATTGAAAAACTTAGAAAAATACAAAACCTGTGAGAATGTAAGTGTGAGTTGTCCTGGGACACATCATAAAGTTCTTCAAAACGAGTTTAACCCAAAGGATTGAGATGCAATATACACAAAGTCATGACAGACAGCATGAAATAAACTGTATGAGTTCTAGGCCAGGAGTCAGGAAATCCAAGTTCTAACTCAGTCTCTGTGGAACTTTGAACTCACAAGTCTCTCCTCTAGACCTGACTATGTAAAATGGCAGACTGGACAAGACGTTCTTAAAGACCTCTACCAAACATAATGTTTCTAGATCTTAACATCATTAAATAATGCAGTCCTAATTCTTAAAGAGTATGAGTGTGTGTCTAGCGGAAAGAGAGGGAAATGATAGAGAGTTAGGATTGGGAAATGGTGGTGAGAAGTCCTCAAATGTTTCACTGGTGGACAAGAAAAGAAACTGGTCTGCTGGAGAACTATACATCTCCCCCATTAAAATTAAAATGTAAAATAACTGGCGATCAAGTAGCCCAACAGCAGTGGCCTGATTATGTTCCTACAGTAATTGCTGGAGGTGCAGCTGAAGATGACTGTCAGTTTTATGTCAGAAGACCTAGTAACACCAGATATTTATAGTGACCTAAGACTAAAAAATATGTTTAAGGATGGGGAATCTAAGCTACAGAAAAGTGAACAACCACAGTTTTTAGTATCAGGTTCACTCTAAAGGGGAAAATAATATATCGAACTTAAAACACAAATCTGAAAGTGAATAAAAAACAAACCACCATATATCCCACTATGTTCATACAGTCATTGCTGGAGATGCAGCTGAAGACGACTTGGTCAGTAATATGTCAGAAGACCTAAGAGAGACAGATATGAGACAAAGCCCTGGCACAGGTAAAACAGTATTCATTTTGGTTTTTTTTTTGGTCTGTGACAAAATACATAAGATGTTATTATAAGATGCTGCTACAGACTGAACTGTGTCACCCCCAAATTCGTATGTTGAAGCCCTAACCCCCGCTGTTATTACATTTGGAGATGGGACTGTTGGGAGAGAATTAGGTTTAGATGAGGTCATAAGGGTGAGGCCTTCATGATGAGTTTTATGGGCACATGTGTATGCATATGGCTGATTCGCTTTGTTGTGCCACAGAAACTAACACAGTATTGTGAAGTAATTATACTCCAATAAAGATCTATTTAAAAAAAAAGAACATATACGAGAATGTTATAACATTATGAAGTACTGTTGGATAATACATTTCCAAAATACAGAAATGGAAGGTGGAAATTATTAATGACAGTAAAGTTCCCTAAGGCTGTTGTTCTCAAAGTGTAGCGGCATCAGCATCATCTGGGAACTTATTCAAAACGCAAATTCTTGGGCCCCATCCAGAATCAGAAACTCTGAAGGTGAGGCCCAGCAATCTGTAAGTACTTCAGGTGATTCTGATATGTTCAAATTTGAGAACCACTGCCCTGTGGTATAGGGTAGTAAGGGGATGAAGAGTGTGCGTTTCCTATCGGATGGTTTGCCTTTTACACAAACCAAAATTGGGGGAAGAGGGGATCACTAAGCCCCCAAGCAGAAGCCTAGCCATCACAGACCTTGTATGTAGTCTTTCAGTCCAAAGTTTCATATAGCCTTGGAAAGTATAAAGACCAATGCTGATTAAAAAATCAGGTGCCCCACGGTCTTGGCAAACTTCAGATAAAAAGCTTGATGGGAGAAAGGATAGCTGCCAGAACACTGACAGGTATAAATGGAGAGAAATTAAGGAGACTAACTAGACAGGAATGTGCAGCTGACTAGAGTGAGACAACAAAAGTAAACAAAGCTCTGTGCTCCTAAGGATTCTAAAGATATCACTGCAATGGCCCTTGTCATTAGGAGTTAAAATCAGATTACTACTTATAGTGTTTAATAAGGCAGAAGGATTTCCATGAAAAAAGTTAAAAACTTTAGCATTCAGAAGATGTAAGCTTGTTAGTCCTCTGGAAAACTCACTTAAGTACAACACCTCAAGATAATTTTTTATATGTAAAAGGAAAATATTAAGTCAGATGTAAACTGACAGGTTTTAAAAAGTTGTTTGGTATGTTTACATGTTAGTATGGAATATATTTAGAAAATATGAAACAGGATGTTTACAGTCATTCTAGAAATAATATTTTAAACTTTCAGGTGAAAATAAAAGCAAAGGTATAAACCCACATGGATCTCAGCAGCTAAATACGTATGAAAACAATTTAAATAGGCAAGAATTTTAGGCACACCTGCAATATATACCACTTGATGCACAAGTTGCCAGTCCACTATTTGGAAGATTGTTCTGTTGAGGTTAAAGACATGGATATTTATCTTTAGAAAAAAAGTTCACATCAATAGGTAGAGGTCACCTCATTTTGTTTTTATACATTTTACTAATAAATATTATTATTGGAGTTGCCATTGCTCCATATTGTTAACGTTGACACTTGGTCATAAAACTGATCTCCCAAAAGTAACACTTTCCTACCTTAAAAGTATACTATAAGCTTCTTTCGTATTTCAAATAAAAATCCAGCTGAAGCTGTGGACCCCTGAATTCTGGATAAGTAATTAGTTCCCAACTTAGAACTCCTGGAGATTTTGGTTTAGTGTGTGTTGTAGAGTGGATTCAGGCACCTGTATTTTTAGAGAAGATCATCAAGCACAGCCGGGTTGTCATGGTTTTAGAGAGTAATACCAGCAGACGGCTGAAGACAGTAATACATAAAATCCAATTTGATTCCACTTGGGGTAGAAAAATCAGCTACTTCCAGCAAATTATCACTTAAAAAATGTATGACCAACGAAATATGAAGAAGTTAATCAATCACTGGGAAGAATCATAGAACTCTTAGGCTATGCCTAAGAAAAAAGAAATGGCCCATGAAAACGGAATGACTACTTCTTTGGATCTAAAATAAATTTATTTTTCTCCCGGTCTGAGCATAGGCAATAGAGGAGAAAAGGAATCAGAAAGCTACCGCGGGAGAAAGGACTGGTTGTCTGAAGGGAAATTTGTGTTTGACAATCTTATCAGCTAGCTACCTGTCTTTTCTGAATATGGAGAAATTAAATTGCCTTAATGAATCTCCGTATCAGTTGCTATTTAAATGAGGTAGAATACCTCAATACCTTGGCATTCTGGCCAAAGTCACTGCTTTCTAGTATAGGACAGTCACAGGTAGATCAACTCAGAGGGGTAGAGACCAGCACATATATCCTATTAGAGGCCACTCTTATCGTCAGCCTAAAATTCACATGTGAAAGACTACATGGTTCTTTTAAGAATAATCTTAAAACTATTTTCCTTTTGGCTGTAGTAAAATGTATTTCCAAAATTAAAATATTCACTAGCTTGGCAATTTCACAAAAATTAGCAATGTGATGGCCAGCAGAGGGCATTAAAGTATCTATTGATAGTATCTCAGAAGGCATGCCAAGCATTTTGTTTTCTCCAATTCATTTATTTCTTTTAACAGACTGAAGAATAGTCTAGTTTCTTTAAAATGGAATATTTAAACACTTCTGTATATTTTGTATACAATTTGGATAAACTTAGCAGTAAAATTATTATATACTCTAATGTACTTTAGTCATATGAAACAGTGTTAAGCACTTTTAAAAAATTATAAGTATATAAAAAAAGCTAATACGTAGGTAAGCTGATAAATTTAAACACAGGCAACTTATAAAAAGGTGTCATTTTTCTAATTCTTACTGTTTATACTTTAATAAACTTTTAAAAAGCTGTGACAAAATAAAGCTTATGTCTGGTCTTTGCCCCTAGTTCATAGCACGGAGTTTCAAAAACCTTTGGAATTTCCAGTGGTAGAAGTGTTTGGGGTTTTTTTGTTGTTTTTGTTTTAAATTCTAATGAGGTGATCCAGGGTGGGTTTCTAGGTAGCTTCAGGATGGTCACCAGAAAAACCACCCTTGTGATGAGAGTTGGAATTTTGGCCCAGCCTGACCTCCAGGAGGTAGGTCAGGCCATAAATCAATCATGTGGATGAAAACTCTGACTCAGGTGAGCTTCTTGGATGAACACATTGATACGCTGGGAGGGTGACACATCCTGCATCCTGGACTGGCTCAGTCTTGCCCTACATGCCTCTTGATTTGGCTGTTCCTGAGTTCTTTTACGATAAAACTGTAATCCTAAGTATAGCACTTTCCTAAGTTCAAGAGTCGTTCTAGCAAATTTATTGAACCTGAGGAGGTCATGGCACCCCCCTGAATTTATAGCCAGGCAGCCAGAAGTGTGGCCGGCATGTGAAGTAAAGGCAGTCTTGTGGAAGATTTGAGTCCTTAAAACTGCAGAGTCTGATGCTAATTCTGGGCAGTTAGTGTCAGAACTGAATTGCCGTACACACAGTTGGGGTGGACATAACAGAAACTAAATGCTCCTCTTTCCTTAAAAGATACTAAATTTAGGGATTCCTCCCTCCCCCCCCCACATTGACATTTTACTGTCTAGAACTAATTACTCAAAATTTCTCCATCATACCTAATCTTTGTAAATGTTATTTCCCGGAATAGAACATGTGCCTCAGCCTAGGAACTGACAGTTTTAGTCACTTAAGTAAAATGTTCACTTAAGTATAAATTCATGTTTTGCTGAAATGAGATTTGAGCTCAAAGTTTACCGTGGACTTGGGATCTCCAAAAGTAACCACTGGGGCAAGGGTAGGGGAAAGGTTTGGGCAAGGAAGGAGGTGGTAGGTGTAGTTATAAAAGGGCAACCTTTTGATGAAACTGTTGAGTATCTTGACCTTGATAGTAAAGACACAAACCTACAAAGGTGATAAAATTATTATAGAAGTTAATACACACTGCAAGTGCACATGCACACATTCACAAATGAGTACAAATAAGATCTGGGAAATCAGAATCATAGTGGCAGATTGTACCAGTCAGTATCCTTGAAGTAACAAGAATATTACGGTTTATAAAATCTCCACGTACCCATTGCTGCATATGCTTACTGCCCTCTTAACTACATTTTTGCCTTGCAGATCTACTAATACAAATCTTTGTCTAATTTTACAATAATCATTGCAAGCAACTAGACACATAATCATAGTAATATAGATTTTCTTTTTAAATGTCCCAGTGTATAGGAAAGTACAGCTGGGATAAAAGAAGACTGTCACAGCATTGCTGTACTTCAACATAGCAATCCAACATACCCATATGAGGAGCTGTCCCCAAATTACAAACATCTGACTTGTAAACATCCTAAACACATACTGGTCCACTAGAATAAATCCCTGTTATATCTACCAGGCTAAGCATTTTAAGTTCCTTAAAATATTTATCACTTATCTGCTGTTAACATCTGAATGTGAAAACTGCTAAAACCACTTAAAATCTTATGAGTCTTTCATTCCTTTATATGTATTGCAATAAGGATCATTCTCAGTTAAAATGAGGATCAAATGAAAAAAGATACGTAAGAGGACTCTGGCAGGCATTAAAATGTAACAGTGAAAGACGTTACCAAATTGGATCACAAAGCACTTTCATACTCCCAAACAGAGCATACCGCCTCGAGACTTTTAAGGCAGAATACTTCCAACGTTTTGGTGTTGGTGGTGAATCCTATAAGGGCATCTCAAAGCTTGGTTACAGATGGCAGATGTTCCTGGCTTTGAGGTTACAGTTTTGATGCTGGGATCCAGTCTTACCACTTTTTCAGCACAATCTTCAATTGCAAAAGTAGATTGGGGTTCTGTGAACAACAAATTTAAATTGCTACTGTTTGTTTTCTGACAGAGGAAGACACTGTAAGTACTGCCTCAGAAGAGGTGGGCGGCCCCACAGCACTGCACAGTATCACTGGGTCAGGTACAGCATATACATTGTTGAATTTTAAATGTTCTTTTGATACTGAAAATCTAATATATACCAGTTTAAATAGTTACAGGGAAGATCTCTATTATGTATTATCCCAAATGCCTCATTATACCTGAGTTGGTAGAGAATATGGTAGGGAGTAAAGAAAATGTCTATTCGCACTTCTTTTTTTAAGTTAATTAATTAATTTAATTTTTGGCTGCGTTGGGTCTTCGTTGCTGCGCACGGGCTTTCTCTAGTTGCGGCGAGCCGTGGCTACTCTCCGTTGTGCTGTGCAGGCTTCTCATCGCGGTGGCTTCTCTTGTTGCGGAGCACGGGCTCTAGGTGCGCGGCCTTCAGTAGTTGTGGCTCGCGGGCTGTAGAATGCAGGCTCAGTAGTTGTGGCGCACGGGCTTAGTTGCTCCGCGGCACGTTGGATCTTCCCAGACCAGGGCTCGACCCCGTGTACCCTGCAGGCAGATTCTTAACCACTGCCCCACCAGAGAAGTCCCTATTCCCACTTCTTACTAAAAAAAATCTGTAAATACAGAGACTCTCCATATTCATAAATATCCAATGAAGAATACCTATTGATGAAAAGCAGCTAATATTCTCACTAATATTGGGGATTAGTCTGCCTTATAATTTAAAAAATATTTTGTTTGCATATGAATATATGAAAAAAGATGATCCTTATACTGAAATTCTCAGTGCTTTACATCAATCCAGGTTGTTTTAAATGAATGATATTCAAATACAGGATGTATCTAAAAGTTTGAATAATTGTAACTCATGTCGATTCATAGGTAATCATATTCCTTTAGAAGATGCTAAAAGTCATTTACAGATTATAACAGTGAGCAACACAGAGGCTGGAAAACACTGGTGTGACAATGAGGTCAGAGTACTTTATAAACATATGGTCTGACGAAAAAATTAAGCAAATGCTTGAAGGGGCCACAAGAAACAAAGAAATATTTGAGGAAATTGCCAGAAGACTAATGCAGTTTGGAATAGACAGAGACTGGAAACAGTGTCGTACCAAATACAAAAATTTAAAATATGAATACAGAGTTTTACAAAAGAAAACTGGCAACCCTCAAGGAAAAATGAGATTTTATGAAGAAATTGATGGCCTCCTAAGACAACCATCTCTCAGAACTGCCAAATGGAAACATGGTAACCTTGGAAGTGACCCTTTCAAAATGAAAATACTATAAACTTTCCTCTTTGCATTTAACTTAGCAAGATATTCTTCAATAGTAAATTCCTAACACTATTTTATGTTCAAATGACCCCCTAAATTATTATAAATCACATACCTAATATAAGTCAAGAATTTCAAATCTTGTACCAAAATATTCCTAATTCTTAAACTCATTCTTCATCTGTCCAACTGCTTAAATGTTCTAACTTTAGTGTATTTGAATGCTTGAAGACTAATGTATTTCAGACGATGTCATATAATGATTCTTCTCCTATGTTCTCATTTAAGAATTATTTGAAAGTCATACCAAAACCCCAAGAACTTTGAGAATCAAGAGAAAAGCACATGAAGACGGTAAGAGTCTGAGAAATGCCACCTTTTTCCACACTGAGAAAAACTTCTGTAGCTTTTTCCTGATCAGAGATGTTTATTCCTGTCCTTGACAAATTAGACTATATTGTTTGAGTTGTGTGAGAGCAAAAAATGCTGAAAAATGATTTCTTTCATAGCTTATTAAGAGTGAAAGTAAGAAAGTAAACAGAAACTTTCCCAGATCAGAAATTTCTGCACAGCTATGCATTTATCATGAGCCTTTAAATTACACTTTTTAGTGATTGCTATTAGAAGACTAGGATGTAAAAGGAAAACCCCCCACAAACTAGTAAGTTCTGAATTTTGGTTTTCTCCAAAGGTAGCCAGCAATGGCTGTGACATTTTAGTATTGATAATTCTACAAATAAGCCAAACGCAGAAGCCAGCTAATTATGGAGCTGTAATTCCAAACTGACCCATTATAAGTATCAGAAAATGTAACATAATATAGTATAGCATAGAGAAGAAAAACGGAGAATATAAGAAAAAGCACTGGTCTGAGACTCAGAAAACCTGAGTTCTAGTCTCCCTTTACCTGAAAAATTCAACACGGAGCAAATGACTGCATCTCTCTGGATCTCTAAGATGATCCAACTTTAGCATATAGATTTATAATTTATCGAATTGTTTTGAGTTCACATAAATAGTTAAAGAGCTCAGTTTTTACAAAGTGAAGACATCTATGGAACTACTACTCAAGTCAAGATATAAAACATTACCAGCACCCTAGAGGCCCCCCTTCATCATTAATCATCCTCTTAGCTCCCATAACGGTTATCAATATTCTGACTTCTATCACCACAGATTAGTTTTAGAATCATACAGTATGTTTTTTCTTTAGTATGTATTTTTTAATGTCGAGCTTCTTTTACACAACATTGTTTGTGACATTCATCCATGATTTTACTTGTAGCAGGAGTTTGTTCTTTTTTATTGCCGTAGAATTTTCCATTATAGGAACATACATCGCACTACCTTCTTTATCCAATGTTTCCAAATTGGGGCTACTATGAATAATACTGCTATAAAAATTCTTGTGCATGTCTCCCAATAAACATGTATGCGTCTCTGTGGAGTATACACCCGAGAGTGGGATGCAGGGTCACTGGGTATGCATATATCCAGGCACTGTTCTAAGCACTTTATATATTAACGCATTTAATCCCTACTACAACCCTATGAGGTATAGGTGTTATCATCACCCCCAATTTACAGAGGAGGAAATGGAGGCATAAAGAAGTCTGTGCTGTTGCTCCATTGCCTCTCTGTGAGGGGCAGGGACCACATCAGCCCTGTGTAGTACAGTATTCCTAGTGCCTTGCATACACACAGGAAGAGCTCAGCAAATATTTTTTGAATAAAGTATTAGAGAATAGCAGGAATCCACTGCCCCCCAGCCCTGCCAACAATGCTTGTACCTCAAGTGAGCTGAAGATTTTATTCTCCATTTTTTGACATAAATTACAAATCAGACGAGTTGCCCCATGTTTGCCTTCTCTTAATGCCCTTTAATGGATATGCTATTGAAAAGGGAAACTGCTAAGGATTAACCACACAAAAGTATCATTCCCAATACACTGAATTTGTGCACTGGACCTTTAAAATACATAAGTCTCACCCAACAGGTAAGAAACCAGACTCAGAAATTAAGGAGACTTGACCAAGATCAAACTGTTACTAGCAAACTTGGGACTAGATTTCAAGTCTTATTTAAACAGGCTGTTCCTAATACTCACCAGAATGACAAAGCAGTAGTACTTTAGAACCCTTTTGGGGATAAGTCACTTTTCCAACTAAGGGAGTGTAAAACACTATAGGAATGTAACATGTTTGGTCATTATTTCTGAGAGGTAAAAATCAAAAAAGTTAACTCCAGGCTTAATATGCAACTCAAAGCAAGTTCTCTGATAACCTACTCCTGTGTTCTCCAACAAACTAAATGAAGATAACTGGTAACTAATTCCCCAGGTTGGTCTGAGTGCATCTCTCTATCTCGCAAGTGCCTTTCTACTGATACGTTATATACTCTGTTTGCAGAACCAGCGGCAGTATCTCTTAAGAAAACTGCTCCTGAGATGACTGCAAATCAGTTTCCTCAAAGAACAACAGAACCAAAAGATTGTACAGAATGTTTTTGCAGTCAGGAGACCCCCTACGTGACCCAACTTCATCAGGTAAATGTCATAAATTTTTAGAAAAAGTATGAAAATGTTTATCAGTTGTAGGGTTCAATTCCTAACCCAGGGAAATGATAATTCACTGAAAGGCATTTTCATCTCCTAACTAACCAAGGAAAGGCTAACCAGTGGATTCATGGGATAAATCTATGAAATTTTAGTAATTCCTTTTATGGAACCTTCAAATATGTCCATGTCATTCTAGTCTCCGTAAAATGTGACTGTGGTTTAAAGATTTCTGATCTGTGAGGGGGTGTGTGATTTGTCCAGAATTGTGCAAACCACTGAACTAATATATTTAGGGCTGAAAAAGCACTTGGTGATTATATGAATCTGGCATGAACAAGCATGCACACACAGTTTTACAGCTGAAGAGGACAACTAGTTAGTTTAACATTGAAAAGTCCCCCTGACAGAAAGTAGAGCTATGGTATAAATCTGCAAATAGCCAGACTACTAAAAAGAAGTACTTCTGGACGAACCCATCTGAATTAAGCATCCAGTACATGACTGTCTTGTAATTGATACTCCATTTGTTTTTATATATAAAATACATAACATTACAACTTTCAGGTGTTCTGTTATCCCTGACACTTAATGTCTATGCCTAAGACAAAAACAGAACCAAATACAATGCAAAAGTGATAGAAATTTCACCTTCTAGATTCCATGTCTTAGGAAGAAAACGTGTAAGGGATAAATCCCTTCATCAAAAATGGGGGGAAAAAATCAATTGAATCTTGTTGCTGTTGTTTTAAAACTAGCCATTGAGTGGAGGAAGGTGAGGAGGTAGATAGAGCCTTCTGCAACAAACCACCACTTGCCAGTGTACACTGTATATAAGTAACTCTATATTAAAATATAACAACCTATCTAGGCTTCTAATTTTGACATTCCTTGATTCAATGCCATATAAAAACATTTTTTGTTAGTTTATTTTATTGAAGTATAGTTGATTTACAATGTTGGGTTAACTTCTGCTGTACAGCAAAGTGATTCAGTTATACATATACATACATTCTTTTTCATATTCTTTTCCATTATTGGTACCACAGGATATGGAATATAGTTCCCTGTGCTATACAGTAAGACCTTGTTGTTTAACCATTCCATTAAAAACATTATTTCTTAACCTTCGACCCCTACTTACGAGCTTAGAGAAGCAGAAGATTTTATCTTCTAGGCATAAAGAAGTTTCATATTCTTAGAATCAGAATCAGTTTCCCTAAAGGGTGAGGACTTTTGCTAATTTAATATTTTGAATTGGATAGGATTATGGGCAAGAACCAGCCCTCTCAATGAACCTTAATGATTCTATGCCTACACAAGGAAAATGTAAATAGTTTTCCATTAACATCTTTCTCCCCCAGAAGCTACTGGGTTTTTTTGCCACTATTATTGAAAATATCACAAGGTCAATTTTCAATACTACAGTTTAACAAATACTTGCTCCATCAAATAAGCAGCCTGATAGAATCCATTTAATTTTCTCTACCATCATGTAGTAATCACATTTTTATTGCCCTTACCTTGTATTATCTAATCTCATAATTCTTTCACTTAAAAGTCACTGCAGAAAAGTGCATGTAGTTAGGAATGAAGTTATTCATTAAAAAAAAAAAAAAATCACCCCCCTCTTCTTTACACACACATTTAAAGAGGAGATCTTGGGATGAACTTTCTGAGTTATTTTAGCTAAAAAATAAATAGTTAAAAAAAAAATTCAAGGTCAGTTCATTTCTTTCTCACAGACCACCAGGCAATTCTAAAGATCCCTTGTTTTTTATACCTCTTCCCATGACAGATTATCCACAATAACTTCTCCGAAGAATGTTATAAACTAATGTTGCTCTGGACTACCATACGAATAGCTTTTAGTTTTTCCTTGGATTATATATAATCCTCTCAATAATGTAAATGTATTTTAAAATAAGATTTCTATCATGGTTAACCCACAATTATCCAAGATTAGAGTAAGTCAAACTAGAAATATTCTTTTTGATTCATCCCAGATTCTAAGTTACTCTCAGCTCTTAGTAAACAGGGAGTACACAAGATGTGAAACTCAAACTCAAGTATTCAGGACCCTGAAAAAAGCTGAGACTACTTCTAATTTAAGTTTGGTGAGGGAAAGCTAATCATTTGTAATGCATTTATACATATTGCTCTCATACTGCCCATAAGCATTATTGCCAAGTTCCTTAACTGTTCTAGAAGTTGTTGCTGAGGTATTGCCTTATGGAAACTTTGTAATACTTTCAGTGATAATGCCAAACTTAGGTTTATATTTCTTAAGAATTTGTTTATATCAACTTCCAGTTAGTTCAGTTAGTAGGAAGTGGAAAGATCACAGAAGCAGTTATTTTTTAACTCAAAGGATCTATCAGTTTTTCAAAGTCAATGTGTATCTTGTCAGACAGGAACTACTTTCCTCTCCCTCTTTTAAAGAGGGGAGTTATTTTGGCATTTCCTTACTACCAACCTCTTCATTCTTATCTAAAACGTTTACCAATGAATTTTTTGCAGAGGCACTCTTCCCTGCGATTGGGGTATTTTCTGTTAATTCAGATGAGATCTAGAACCGGTAGTTCCTTTCGAACACCAAGCTAATTCAGCTTCCCCGGGTTTGAATCCCTAAATTCCCACAGCTATGCCTACGTTCAAATACACAAACTGCCCAGTAGCTCTGCCCTTGCAAACAAAAGCTTGTGGTGGCTGCAGTCTCCGCGCGAAACCTCAAGGTGTATTGTAGGTCCTGGAACAGCAGTCACCCCACACAAGCCTATCACAAGAACAGCTCCAGGCTCTGGGAGATTAAAACTCGCAAGCAGTCAAGAAAGAATCCCGACTGGGCTAGTCCAAGCGAATCGGAGCCTTATAAACTGGCCAGACCAAGCAGGGGTGCACGACACCGGAAGAGAGGGGAGAGCCCCTAAAGAGCATGAAGAGTTGCGGGGGACAGGCTGAAATCCAGGGAGGCAAGGTAGCCCCCGCGCACTCCTTGGCAATCGGTGGACGCCACAGGCAGGTACCCGTCCAGGTAAGAGAGAGATCCGGCCTCCGGTCCTCAAGCGCCCGCGAGATCGCCAACTCCGGCCGCGGGAAGCGGCTCGGGCAGATGGAGAAGCACACGCGCCGCCATCCCCACCCCTCACCCAGTCGCTCACCGGTGCTGCAGCCCCACGAGTCCCAGAGTGATCACATGCGGCACATCGAGCTGCGTGGGCCACTCTCCTGAGGCGATGCATCCGAACACGCCACATTCCTCTCGGATCCCCAACTCCTCCAGCTCCATGTCGCCGCCGAAAGCACGTGGAGGGACCCGCCGCTGCGGCAGGGGTCTAAGCACCAACCAGTTGTTCGTTCGGCCTGTAAGCCTCAGAAGCTCGGGCCAGCTGCAGCCGCTTCCTAACCAGCGGCTCGACCCTCGCTACTGCGGCGGCGCGTGCTTTCCCTAAGTGAGAGTGATTAGCTCGCCCACCGCCACCCTGCCCCGCCCCTACAGGCCCACCAATGACCGAGGACGGAGGGAGAGGCTCCGCGGCTGAGGGGCGGAGTCAAAGGCCCTGTGGGGGTGGAGCTAGCCCTCCACCGGAGCCCTGGGGGAAGATCATTTTTCTGCACGTGGAAATCTCCGTTATTTTCCAATACCCAAGACTGAGATGATGAGACTAGCGGGGTTAACGTCATTTCTGTCTTACAGGATGTAAATTTTGTATGTCCCTCCCCACATGCTTTCCCCCAGGCCGTCACTACTTGGTATGCTCCAACCTCTGAGCCACTCTCGCTGCGGAGGAGGGGGCCAAGTCAGCGAGCTGCTGTAGGGTGGGGAGGGGCCGCCAGTGCGCGCCACTTTTCCTCTTTCCTGGAACTGCGCCCGCGCAGGGCGGGGTACGGTCCGCGTCGCTGCGCCTGCGCGGCGGGAATCTTGCGGAAGGTGCTGGCTCCCGGAGTCCAAGTTCCTCTCGATCCGCAGAGACCCCCGAGGTTCCGTCACCGCGGTGGTGCTCGAAGAGAACGCGAGAGGGCACTCTGGGTTACGTGGCCCCGGCGGGGGCGTGTCTGTGGGCCGTGTCTCCTTTCCCCGCCCCGTGAACCTCTCTGATCACTCCTCTTTTCCAGAGTCCTGCCTCTTTTCCTAGAGCTGCCGCTGCTTCCAGACCACTCCGGATAATGGCGACAGCAGAGGGTGAGTAACAGGCGTCCCCAGGACTTGGGACCTCCTGCCATCCACGGTCTTCCTGCCCCTCTGCCTTGAGCTCGAGGGTTCACGCCGGCACGTGCGCGCTCCGCGGCCCCGACGGCAGCCTTCCCCGGGCAGAACCCGGTCTCCCTGCACCCGCCCCACTAGGCCACTGGGCTGGCGGGCACGTGGCCCAGGCGCTGCAGAGCGGTGCGTCGGAAACAAAGCGCTCCCGGGCCTCCGAACTTTCTGAAACATCCAGAACTGCTTCTGGGATGGGGGAAAGGCGCAAAGGGTCATTAGGAAGAGAAATGTCCAGGGGTTGGAGACGTGCTTGGAAATCGCGTTTGCCATCAGTAGATATTGCAAAACAATCGCAGGAGCATCTAGTGTTGACTCTTGAAACCAAAGTCTTGCTTTCTCCTGTTAGGCTAATAATAACCTGCTATTCCAGAAAGTTAATAATTGAACCTTCTGAAAAATTTGCTATTTTCTGTGCAGATTTTGTGTGTGTTTTTAGCCTTTTTATGCCAGTGATGGCTTTGGAGAGTTACAAAACCACCAGGGAAAAGTTTCCTTCCTTCGCTTTGCACTTATTATATTCCATATTTATATAATCATTTTGGCCACTCGTGATTAGGATACTCAGGAAAGATCGTTTGTGCTATTTTTACTGTAAAACGTTTTCCCCCATCCCCCATACTTACTGTGAACCAAATTCCTTGTGTTGGCCAGTCACTACATTCTCTTCCACATAGAAAAATTAAATTTAGGTAAAAAACTATAGACTGAACAAAATGGTCCTGATAACAAGTAACAACTCCATAAAATCAATGCGTTAGACCAGAATTTTCCCTGCCATACCTCTAAACTGACAGATCTCTAAAATCTTTGCTCTTCCACTTCCTTCCATCTTGCATTTTTTTTTTGGCAGGTTCATTATTCCAAATTTTCACTTTTATGGTTTCTAAATGGCACTTCATTGCCCAAAAATGTTCTCTGGCAATGCGAAAGCTATTGAAATCCATTCTGAAGAACTTTTCATTCACATCCTGCATACTGCTTCCTTCCTACCTCTTCAACCCTTACTTAGGTTTTTCTCTCTTATGAATCCTAAGCCTACATTCCAGGCAGGTTAATTCACCAAGTTTACTCTTCTCTATGTTTGTTTTTGCTGTTTCTTCTAGAACAGTGCTGTCTAATAGAAATATAATGTGACACACTATGTAACTTTGTTTTCTAGTAGCCACATTTTAAAAAGTAAAAAGAAACAGGTGAACTGGTTTTTAATATATATTATTTAACCCAATATATCCAAAGCAGTATCATTTCAACATGTAATCAATATAAAAAATTGTGATTTTTGCAAACCTTTTTTTCATATTGAAATTCACTGTGTATTTTACGCTTAACTTACATCATTTCAATTTGGAGTAGCCACATTTCAAGTATTTCATAGCCACATGTGGCTAGTGACTACCTTATTGGACAGCACAGTCCTAGATGTTCTTACCTCTTTGTGGAAGTTCTGTACTTTTCAATACTCTTAAATGTCAGCCCTATGAATTATTCTCAGTCCTCATCAATCTCTTCTGAATTCATCTATGAATTTGTAGCAGGCATTTTGGCACTTATAGCAGATGTCTCCTATGATGTTACGTTATTTCTATCCATTAGTTGAAATTCCTACCCTGTTTAAAAATTAAGTAATAAATACCAATTCAGGGAATTCCCTGGCGGGCCAGTGGTTAGGACTCCTTGCTTCCATTGCAAGGGGCACAGGTTCGATCCCTGGTTGGGGAACTAAGATCCCACAAGCTGCACGGCAAGGCCATATGTAAATAAATACATACATACATACATACCACTTCAAATAAATCGAGAGAGAGGAGCAGTAGGTACAGATTATCTAACCCAGGCAACATCTTAACTTTCCCTTCTTTTATCCCCCCTATTGAGTCAATTGTTATAAAAACTTTTACCTTTTAAATATCTTGAGTCTTACCCAACTGTTTTTTCTTTAGACCAGGACATTTCTTGCCTGGATTGCTGCCACAGCATCGTAAGTGGTCTCTCAGTCTCTAGTTTTCTTCCACCCACCCCTTCCTCATTTCATTCTCCACACAGCAGCCATAATGGTCTTTCTAATATAGAAACTCTGTCATTTTACTGAAGTACTTAAAAGCTTTATAGTTGCTCCTAGGATAAAGTGTAAACTCAGTCAGCATGGCTTGTGAGACCCCAAGGGTGAGTTAGTGAAATGGAAGGGAAGGAAACAGTGTTTCAGGCCTAGGGAAGAGCATGTTAGAAGCCTGAGAGGAGGATATAGAGATTCAGTTACAAAGTTGGAGTTCTAGGAAGGGAATAGAGAAATCTGAATTTGGAGCCCTGAGCTGGGACTCCATTCTTGGAAGGACCTTTTAAACCTTGTCAGTGAATCAAGACATTACATTAAGAGGATGGGAATTCATCCTCTGAATTAGGTACCCTGCAGTGGCAACTATTAAACTGAATTGTAACTGTTTTGTTTAATCGTTACCTTCATTAACTGGTGATGTGATCCCTGCCCAATTCCTCAGGCTTATCTCCTGCCTTCCCTTTCTACTCCTTAGCTGCTACCTGATCCCATGCCCCACCCCTTCACCCCCAACAGCAGTGTACACACACAGTCCTCCAAACATACTGAAGTTCTGCCAGGTGCTCTTTCATCCCCTGGTCTTTTTCACCACCAGTCTCTACCCCTTGCCGTCTTCCAGCTAAATTTTGACTATTCCTCAGATCTCAGCCTAATCCTCACTTTGTTCTAGACTTCTTTCTTTGACGTCTAGACATCAGAGGTTAGGTTAAGTGATCCTGCTATGAACCTGTGATCCCATAGTCTGTGTATTTCTCACATTATACTTATTATGATGTTTAATTTCAGCTTCCCTCAGACTCCAGTCACTTGAGAGCAGGAACTCGGTTTACTGGTACATCCCTAGTACCTGGCACATGGACACTAAAAACTGCAGACACTGAGAATGAGTCGATGTTTGGGGAGAATGAGGGGTGATTTCTCCTCTTGGAAATTTTAAGTCCTTAAATGTCTATTATCTCTGATCTTCATCAAAATCATTCTTTCTAATGACCCAAGTCTACTTTTCTTTAGGTGTGATGACCTGCATCAAAATTGGATTCTCTTGTCCTTACTTCTCACAGTTTTCTATAGCTGTTAGTGAGGAGAGGGGATCAAGGATGGGGGGGTTCTTCCAAATGGGCTAACTTCAGTGGGTGGAGGTGCCCCCTCTTGCACATTAACTTGAAATCAAGAAACACATCTGGGTCTTCCCTGGTGGCTCAGCAGTTGAGAGTCCGCCTGCCGATGCAGGGGACACGGGTTCGTGCCCCGGTCTGGGAAGATCCCACATGCCGTGGGGCAGCTGGGCCCATGAGCCATGGCCGCTGAGCCTGTGTGTCCGGAGCCTGTTGCTCCGCAACGGGAGAGGCTACAACAGTGAGAGGCCTGTGTACTGCGCAAAAAAAAAAAAAAAAAAGAAACATCTGGCTGAACTTTCCCATTTTGCCTGCCATGGAAAGCAGAAGACGGGAAAAATACAGCATTTTTTTACCTGCAAGCTAGTTTAGTTATTGTATTGTGAGAACATATATGAAACTACTCATGTTGTTGCATTAATTTTAATGTATTTTAACTAATTCTACTTCAGTTTTGTTGTGAGAGAGGCAGGTTGATAGTGAAAAGAGCATGACACAGCATTAGATATTGGAAGACAGGGTTTTTTCTGGCTCTGCTCTTTCTTTTTTTTTTTTTTTTTTTTTTGCGGTACGGGGGCCTCTCCCGGTTGCGGTCTCTTCCGCTGCGGAGCACAGGCTCCGGACGCGCAGGCTCAGCGGCCATGGCTCACGGGCCCAGCCGCTCCGCGGCACGCGGGATCCTCCCGGACCGGGGCACGAACCCGCGCCCCCTGCATCGGCAGGCGGACCCCCAACCACTGCGCCACCAGGGAAGCCCTCTGCTCTTTCTTAACTGTGTGACCTCTACTTTTTGATACTTAGTTTCCTAATCTATATAATTATTTACATAATTAAAATTCATCACAAAATTTTATGAATGAAATGTGATGATGATGCATTAAAAATTGTAGAATGTAAGGTTCTATGCAGATGAGTTCATTTTTATTAAAATTATTTAATTATGCTATGTTCACTGATTCATCGTTCTAGACAATTTAGTCTTCTGAATTATCTTCTCTACGAAACTTCCTGAAATCTGATGTTTCTGTTTTATTTCCACAGTACTGAAGATTGGTAAAAAACTCTATGAGGGTAAAACAAAAGAAGTCTATGAATTGTTGGATAGTCCAGGAAAAGTCCTCCTGCAGTCCAAGGACCAGATTACAGCAGGAAATGCAGCCAGGAAGAATCACCTTGAAGGAAAAGCTGCAATCTCAAATAAAATTACCAGTTGTATTTTTCAGCTGTTACAGGAAGCAGGTGAGTGGCTCTCCCAGTAGCCTCCCCCTTCATGTTCTTTCTCACATATACATACTGGTCCTTTTCATCAGGAAATGACATTGTTTGGATAAATAAGATGTTGATAACCAGTTGATTTTTTTTTTTTTCAGTTGTTATAGGAAGCAGATAAGTGACTCCCCCTACAGCCTCCTGTACCACTCTGATCTCTTTAATGGGGAGATGGCATTATCTGGTTTAACAACATGTTTGGGGATGCTTCACATGCTAAACTTATTTAAATTAAACCAGAAACTTAAATTTCACTGTAACACTTTACTTGGTTTGGAATTACTTAAGTAGTATCATTCAGTTAGTTAAAAGGAATCTTAACAGTTTGCTATAGTCTTTGTCTGGCATGTATTTCTGCAGCTTTCCTCTGCTAGGACATCTTAGGAGAGGCTTACCTATGAAGGAACTTAAGGAACTTAACCTGTGAAAGAAGCACATTCTGGTGTTTGGCAGCTCTAATTGATGAATTGAAATTTAGTCCCTAAAATTCTATATAAATTTGCTCCACCCATTGGAGATTATACAGAACTTCAAATCCCTCTTCTACTTGAAAGCCCTAAAAAGTAATTGAGTACTGCAACCACACCTTCTCATCCTGCCATACCCCAAGTGAGAGATTTGGACTAGATCAAGATCTGCAGGGTTACCTCCTGCTCTAAAGCTGAATGAAGATGATTTCCAATAGAGAAATCTATTCAAAAGATGAAATTCAGATCAAAACATTCTGTGGAGGGCGTTTGGAGTGAAAGAAGGGAAATTAGGATAACGGTTTTTCTGCAGGGATTCAGGCAAAAGCTGATTGGTCTGTAGTGTATAAAATCTCAGCTAACAAAAGATTTGAGCTCTTTGCCTACAGTGTAAGAGACTCTGTGCCTTGGATCATTCAATGTGTGAAGCCTCCAGTTCCTTATCTGTAAAGTAAAAGCTTTGTTCTTTATCCTTCCAGTTCTAATTTTTCAGTTTAATATCATTGTCTCCATTTACTTCCAATATTCCCAGTTGCCCTCACATTTCTTAGATTTTCCAGTAAGCATTAATCTTAATTATTAGTAATTAAAAGTTAATTAATTACTCTTTCTTAAATCCAAAGGGGAATTTAATACCTTTGTTTCCAGTGAAGATAGATCTGCCTTCCACAAAATAACAAGGTAATTCAAGTTAAACCCATTCCGTCAATACAGAATAGGTTCTTGAGTAGTTTTGCCTCTTACAGAGTACCCTGTTTCACATTTTTAATTAGTGTGTAAAAAATATGTTTACTTGACAACCTAAATTGTCATCCATATCATAAATCCCTCTATACATTGAGGGTGAAAATATTGCTGTAAATTTAAAGCACCTCCCTCAGTTCATAAGTAATACAACCCAGGATTTTTACTTCAAAGCCTCCTTGATTGGTGGTTTCCCAATGACTGAGTAGATTTCTAGAGAGAGCATCAAACTAATATTAGGTTTCTTTTGCAGTACAAATAAGTGCTCCATTTTTTAACCTCACAAGTTATCTCCTCCCCATACATATTAAAATGGTTTATAGTTGCTAATACTATAAGCTGTTAACAATACAACTAGCTTCTGTGTCCCCATAGTAATTGTACCCATCTATGGGATCATATATATGCATTTAAGTAATGGGGGGTAAGTACAGGCCCAAGTTTTTATTTGCTTATTTAATAAGGCACCTATTCAGTGTACTTGCCAGGGCTTAAGGACAGGTGAATTAGGGTGATCCAGTTTTGACTCTCAAAGTCCTGCATGCAGCTGGGAAGGTTGGTCATCCATGTGAAGTACTCCAGCAGTCATCTATTTGGCACACTTAACATAGCTAAAACTTACTTGGTTCACGAGAAATGCTGAAAGGTGTTTTCTAGGTTTTATATACTGTGGAAAATCTAAGGTTTTAAAAATTCTTAGATGATTAGTTTTAGGGTATGGATTAAGAGTTCTGTTAAGCCTTATGTAATTTTTACTTGCTAGTAGTTAAATGCTATGTCTAGTTGACCATCAGTGGTCTATTTAAAACTGCTTTCTTGGGGCTTCCCTAGTGACGCAGTGGTTAAGAATCCACCTGCCAATGCAGGGATCATGGGTTCAAGCCCTGGTCTGGGAAGATCCCACATGCCATGGAGCAACTAAGCCCATGCACCACAACTGCTGAGCCTGTGCTCTAGAGCCTGCGAGCCACAACTGCTGAGCTCGCGTGCCACAGCTACTAAAACCCACGTGCCTAGAGCCCATGCCCCACAACACGAGAAGCCACCACAATGAGAAGCCCATGCACCGCAATAAAGAGTAGCCCCTGCTTGTTGCAACTAGAGAAAGCCTGCGTATAGCAACGAAGACCCAATGCGGCCAAAAATAAAATTAAAATAAAAGAATAATAAAAAATAAGTTTATTAAAAAAGTAAAATAGAACTGCTTTCTTTATAAACAGGCATATATTCCAAATTAAGATATTTCTAGAAATTCGAATGGAAAAAGCACCAGAATGAGCATCAGTAAATCACAATTCTAGTTTTCTCTGTCACTCATGAGCAAACTGTAAAAGACTGTATTATACATGCTGTACCTGAATTTTGAAGTTCCTAAATTTAGTCTCATTACTAAAAAATCAAAATTTAACCTTTTAAGTTTCAATTCCCTCCTGCACAGAAATGCACTATGATTACATTTTGGTGTGATAGTAGTGATATGACTAACAGTCTTGGCAGTTGTTAAACCACAGGTGGGGAGCTGGGCAACCTTAATAGAGGGATGGCTCCAGCGCTGTCATACTTGGCCATTGTAAGTCAGAATGTGAAATGACATTTACATTTTCTTAGTAGTCTTGATAGGAGTTTTGAATTTTGTAAACAACTGAGACTACTGGGAGGATTTCTTTTTCTCACTGTATGAAGCCATGGAATTTGCTTTAATGATTAACACGTATATTAGAAGCAATCATTATATCATCTAAACTGAATCTCTCTTTTTTCTTAGTAGCAATTTTTTTTTTTTAATGTACAAGATCATTACCATAAGTTGCTTCTGTGGTTTTGATTCCCTTAGATATAGGGGAGGACTTTCCTCTGAGTAACAATAACTGTTGTGTATATTTGAATAGATTTGGATACTAGTCTATCAAGCTTGATAGACAACTGAGCAAATATGACTACTAGGTAACAAACCTAAAAAAGAAGAGCTCTTAAACCCAGACATGTACTTACCACCTCAAGTTAAGGATTGATTTAAATCATCTGCCTGCCCATGAGCCCAATCATTCATTAAAGGTTAAAATGGCCTAAATATTGACACTTTTAACATTCTTTCCCAGAGTTACTGTTCGTGCAGCATACAACAATTTATTTATTTATTTATTTATAAATTTATTTATTTTTGGCTGCATTGGGTCTTCGTTGCTGCACAACGGCTTTCTCTAGTTGCGGCAAGTGGGGGCTACTCTTCATTGCGGTGAGCAGGCTGCTTTTGCGGTGGCTTCTCTTGTTGTGGAGCACAGGCTCTAGGTGCGTGGGCTTCAGTAGTTGTGATGCACGGGCTTAGTTGCTCAGTGGCACCTGGAATCTTCCCAGACCAGGGCTTGAACCCGTGTCCCCTGCATTGGCAGCTGGATTCTTAACCACTGTGCCCCCAGGGAAGTCCACAATTTATTCTTTTCCCTGTTTTAATTGCATCTTCCTGGTCAAACCCAGAGGGAATGTGGAGAAAACAGTACAGGTTTAAAAACTGGATAGTGCATTTCAGGTCCAGGCTCCATTACGGATTTGCAGCATGACCTAACTTGTTAAGTTACTTAACTGCTGTGAGCCTCTACTTCTTTCACTATAAAATGTGAATAATAACACTACCTCAAAATTTTTATGTATGGTTAAATGAGATAAAACACTTCGGGGACTTCCCTGGTAGTCCAGTGGCTAAGAATCCGTGCTCCCAATGCAGGTGACCTGGGTTCTATCCCTGGTCAGGGAACTAGATCCCACATGCATACTGCAACTAAGAGTTTGCATGCTGCAGCTAAAGATCCCGCATGCTGCAACTAAGACCTGGTGCAGCCAAAGTAAATAAATAAATAAATATTTTAAAATGAATAAATAAAACACTCAGCATGATGCAGGGTTTCCATAAATGTAGGTTCCCTTTACATATGGATACATATGTATGTACATACATAGATAGATACATACATAAGATGAAAGATCTTCAGTCCTTTCCTGATAAGAAAAATTTGATCTTATTAGAGGTTTAGTTGAGGATTGGAGGTACTAATATTGTAGCCCGAAGATGAGCATTACTATGTTAAACCCGTGCAGGTTTCCAGGAGATACTTTAATTCACGTTAGTGCTATGATGTAATAACACGTCTAGGAGAGGCAGTATAGCGTAGTGGTTAAGTGAGCTGCGTAAAGAGTTCAGACAGTGTGGGTTAGAAACCCTGCTTTACCTAGTACTAGCTGACATAACTCCTGTGTCTCAGTGCTGTTATCTGTTTCATTGGATGAACATCATACCTTATCAGGTGCTATGAGGATTAAGCAAAAAGAAAATAAATTTATAATGCCTGATCTAAAGTAGGTCTTGCAAATTGTGGTAAAATATACACACATAAAATTTACCATGTTAACCATTTTTAAGTGTACGATTCAGTGGCATTCAGGTACACTGACAATGTTATGCAACCATCACCACTATCAATTTCCGGAACTTTTTCATCATTTCAGACAGAACCTCTGACCCATTAAACAATAACTCTCCCCTGATAACCTCTATCCTACTTTCTGTCTCTATGAATTTGCTTGTTTTAGGTGCCTCATATAAGTGGAATTATACAATTTTCACTCAGCATAATGTTTTCATGAATTATTCATCATGCTGTAGCATATATCAGAATTCCCTCCTTTCTGTGACTGAATAGTAATTCACTGTATGTAAACTACATTTTATCCACTACACTAATCTGTTGTTAGACACTTGGGTTATTTCCCCCTTTTTGGCTATTGTTAATAATGATACTGTGAACATTGGTGTACAAATATATTTGAGACCTTGCTTACAGTTCTTTTGTGTATATACTTAGAGTGGAATTGCTGGATCATATAGCTTATAATACATTGTAACTACTATAAGAGTTATTTTCCAAAGCTGCCACATAAACTAGCTCTTTATCTTAGTTTTCCAGTAACAGTTTGTGTAAGAGTGAACAGAGGACGGGGCAAATATTTTCTTTGCTCTTGGCCAAATTGGCCTCCATGTTCCTGCTGCTACCTGTTGAATGCTTTTTTCAAGGACTTTTTGCTTTAAATATTGAGAGAAAAAGGCTGTCCAGAATTTACGGCTGTATCTGATTATGATAAATAGATTAATATTTTACAAAGCCCATATAATCCCGGACCATAGAATGAGAATTCTGCCACCAGATCTGATTTAGAGATAATTTAGTGCCACTTAGTCATGTGCCTTGTGCAAAGTTAGGTGCACAGTGGCAGAGGAGATAGTATTTTTTGAACAGATCAATGATGGTAAAAACATTCGGACCCAGATTTTTTGATCCAGCTTGCCTTGCAATATTAACATGAAATATTCCTGAATATTTTGATAAGCAGTAGAAAGCCATATTAATAATTTTTTCCTACTTCTGCCTTTTAAAATAAAATTACATTTGTCTTTGATAGTGCCATTTAAAGGTAATGCATTTGGCTACATAGGCTTTTTGTTTTGTTTTTTTGTAAAGCGTAGAGTTTCATTATGCCTCAGATCTCCCTTTTTAAATACAATTTTAATGCTTTTTTTTCTTTTTGTCATCAATCTGTAGGTATCAAAACTGCTTTCACCAGAAAATGTGGACAGACAGCTTTCATTGCACCTAAGTGTGAAATGATTCCAATTGAATGGGTTTGTAGAAGAATAGCAACTGGTTCTTTTCTCAAAAGAAATCCTGGTGTCAAGGAAGGATATAAGTTCTACCCACCTAAAGTAGAGATGTTTTTCAAGGTAATTATTTTATACCTCCCTGTCTTACTATAACATAGCAACAAGTTTATTACAAAGTCAAAAGATTTAAATATTATCAAAGCTTTTGATATTACAGTTGTCATTTCAGAAATATTTGTCAAAAATGTACACTTTAATTAGCAATGATAATTCAGATTTTTAAAAGAAAACCTTTGAAAATCTGCTTATCTATTTTGTACCAACATGACTAAAAAAATGAACAAATTAAAATTAGCAGTTACGAGTCACTGGGAGAGCCTTTCCCAGAAGGATGGAGTGACACTTTGTCCTCAGGAAAAGGTGGGGTTTTTTTTGTTTGTTTGTTTCTTTTTATTTTTTTATTTTTTTTTTTGTGGTACGCGGGCCTCTCACTTTTGTGGCCTCTCCCGTTGCGGAGCACAGGCTCCGGACTCGCAGGCTCAGTGGCCATGGCTCATGGGCCCAGCTGCTCCGCGGCATGTGGGATCTTCCTGGACCGGGGCATGAACCCTTGTCCCCTGCATCAGCAGGTGGACTCTCAACCACTGCGCCACCAGGGAAGCCCAGGAAAAGGTGTTTTTTGTTTTTGGAGGCGGGTTGCGGGATCTTAGTTCCCCAACCAGGGATTGAAGGTGTACCCTAGGCAGTGAAAGCTCGGAGTCCTAACCACTGGACAGCCAGGGAATTGCCAGGAACAGGTTGGTGGGAAGCCTGGGTGAAGAAAAGATGAACACAAGAACCAGGTTCAAATCACCTCTACTCTTTGAACCCTATTAGGTGAAGCCAGAGTGAGGCCTTCACATAATGAGATTGAACTACCTGTTTTCTAAAAGGAAAACCAATAGAAAGATTAAAGAAAAAATTACTGTTATCTACAGTCCTGTGGCTGACAGGGTCTTGGTGCTTCGGCCAGGTGTCAGACCTGAGCC
This sequence comes from Phocoena sinus, assembly GCF_008692025.1. Taxonomy (NCBI): domain Eukaryota; kingdom Metazoa; phylum Chordata; class Mammalia; order Artiodactyla; family Phocoenidae; genus Phocoena; species Phocoena sinus. Next base: position 77,019,458 of record NC_045767.1, read on the forward strand.
TCTGAGGTAAGAGAGCTCAGTTCAGGACATTGGACCACCAGAGACCTCCTGGCCCCACGTAATATCAATCGGTGAGAGCTCTCCCAGAGATCTCTGTCTCAGTGCTAAGACCCTGCTCCACTCAACGACCAGCAAGCTCCAGTGCTCGGCAGCCCATGCCAAACAACTAGCAAGACAGGAACACAACCCCACCCATTAGCAGAGAGGCTGCCTAAAATCATAATAAGTACACAGACACCCCAAATCACAACACCAGACACGGTCCTGCCCACCAGAAAAACAAGATCCAGCCTCATCCAACAGCACACAGGCACCAGTCCCCTCCACCAGGAAGCCTACACAACCCACTGAACCAACCTTACCCACTGGGGGCAGACACCAAAAACAACAGGAACTATGAATGTGCAGCCTGCGAAAATGAGACCTCAAACACAGTAAGTTAAGCAAAACAAAAAGACAGAGAAATACACAGCAGATGAAGGAGCAAGGTAAAAACCCACCAGACAAAACAAGTGAAGAGGAAATAGGCAGTCTACCTGAAAAAGAATTCAGAGTAATGATTGTAAAGATGATCTAAAATCTTGGTAATAGAATGGAGAAAACGCAAGAAATGTTTAACAAGGACCTAGAAGAACTAAAGGGCAAACAAACAATGATGAACAACACAGTAAATGAAATTAAAAATTCTCTAGAATGAATCAATACCAAAATAACTGAGGCAAAAGATGGGATAAGTGACCTGGAAGATAAAATAGTGGAAATAACTACTGCAGAGTAGAATAAAGAAAAAAGAATGAAAAGAATTGAGGACCATCTGAGACACCTCTAGGACAACATTAAACACACCAAGATTCGAATTATAGGGGTCCCAGAAGAAGAATAGGAAAAAAAAGGGACTGAGAAAATATTTGAAGAGATTATAGTTGAAAACTTCCCTAATATGGGAAAGGAAATAGTCAATCAAGTCTAGGAAGTGCAGAGTCCCATATAGGATAAATCCAAGGAGAAACATGCCAAGACACATATTAATCAAACTATCAGAAATTAAATACAAAGAAAAAATATTAAAAGCACCAAGGGAAAAGCAACAAATAACGTACGTACAAGGGAATCCCCATAAGGGTAACAGCTGATTTTTCAGCAGAAACTCTGCAAGCCAGAAGGGAGTAGCAAGACATATTTAAAGTGATGAAAGGGAAAAACCTACAACCAAGGTTACTCTACCTGGCAAGGATCTCATTCAGATTTGACGGAGAAATTAAAACCTTTACAGACAAGCAAAAGCTAAGAGAATTCAGCACCACCAAACCAGCTTTACAACAAATGCTAAAGGAACTTCTCTAGGCAGGAAACACAATAGAAGGAAAAGACCTACAATAACAAACCCAAAACATTAAGAAAATAGTAATAGGAACATACATATCTATAATTACCTTAAAAGTAAATGGATTAAATGCTCCAACCAAAAGACACAGGCTCACTGAATGGATACAAAAACAAGACCCGTATTTATTATGTCTACAAGAGACCCACTTCAGACCTATGGACACATACAGACTGAAAGTGAGGGGATGGAAAAAGATATTCCATGCAAATGGAAACCAAAAGAAAGCTGGAGTAGCAATTCTCATATCAGAAAAAATTAGACTTTAAAATAAAGACTATTACAAGAGACAAAGAAGGACACTACAGAATGATCAACGGGTTAGTCCAAGAAGAAGATATAACAGTTGTAAATATTTATGCACCCAACATAAGAGCATGTCAATACATGAGGCAAATGGTAACAGCCATAAAAGGGAAAATTGACAGTAACACAATAATAGTAGGGGACTTTAACACCCCACTTTCACCAATGGACAGATCAACCAAAATGAAAATAAGTGAGGAAACACATGCTTTAAATGACACATAAACAGGATGGACTTAATTGATATTTACAGGACATTCCATCCAAAAACAACAGAATACACTTTCTTCTCAAGTGCTGATGGAACCTTCTCCAGGATAGATGATATCTTGGGTCACAAATCAAGCCTTGGTAAGTTTAAGAAAATTGAAATCATATTAAGTATCTTTTCCAACCACAATGCTGATACTAGATATCAATTACAGGGAAAAAACTGCAAAAAAATACAAGCACATGGAGGCTAAAAAATACACCACTAAATAGCCAAGAGTTCACTGAAGAAATCAAAGAGGAAATCAAAAAACACCTAGAAACAAATGACAATGAAAACACGACAACCCAAAACCTATGGGATGCAGCAAAAGCAGTTCTAAGGGGGAAGTTTATAGCAATACAATCCTACCTCAAGAAACAAGAAATATCTCAAATAAACAACCTAACCTTACATGTAAAGCAATTAGAGAAAGAACAACCAAAAAAAAACCCCCAAAGTGAGCAGAAGGAAAGAAATCATAAAGATCAGATCAGAAATAAATGAAAAGAAATGGAGGAAATGATAGCAAAGATCAATAAAACTAAAAGCTGGTTCTTTGAGAAGATAAACAAAATTGATAAACCTTTAGCCAGACTCATCAAAAAAAAAAAAAGGGAGAAGACTCAAATCAACAGAATTAGAAATGAAAAAGGAGAACTAACATCTGACACTGCCGAAATACAAAGGATCATGAGATATTACTACAAGCAACTATATGCCAATAAAATGGACAATCTGGAAGAAATGGTGAAACTCTTAGAAAAACACAACCTTCCAAGACTGAACCAGAAAGAAATAGAAAATATAAACAGACCAATCACAGACACTGAAATTGAGACTGTGATTAAAAATCTTCCAACAAACAAAAGCCCAGGACCAGATGTCTTCACAGGTGAATTCTATCAAATATTTAGAGAAGATCTACACCTATCCTTCTCAAACTCTTCCTAAATATAGCAGAGGGAGGAACACTCCCAAACTCATTCTACAAGACTACCATCACCTTGATACCAAAACCAGACAAAGATGTCACAAAAAAAGAAAACTATGGGCCAATATCACTGATGAATATAGATGCAAAAATCCTCAACAAAATACTAGCAAACAAAATCCAACAGCACATTAAAAGGATCATACACTATGATCAAGTGGGGTTTATCCCAGGAATGCAAGGGTTCTTCAATATATGGAGATCAATCAATGTGATACACCATATTAACAAATTGAAGGATGAAAACTATGTGATGATCTCAATAGATGCAGAAAAAGTTTTTGACAAAATTCAACACCCATTTATGATAAAAACTCTCTAGAAAGTAGGCATAGAGGGAATTTACCTCAACATAATAAAGGCCATATATGACAAACCCACAACAAACATCATTCTCAATGGTGAAAAAAGTGAAGCCCTTTCCACTAAGATCAGGAACAATACAAAGTTGCCCACTCTCACCACTATTATTCAACATAATTTTGGAAGTTTTAGCCACAGCAATCAGAGAAGAAAAATAAAAGGAATCCAAATCGGAAAAGAAGAAGTAAAACTGTCACTGTTTGTAGATGACATGATAGTATACATAGAGAATCCTAAAGATGCTACCAGAAAATTACTAGAGCTAATCAATGAATTTGGTAATGTTACAGGATACAAAAATAATGCTCAGAAATCTCTTGCATTCGTATACACTGATGATGAAAAATCTGAAAGAGAAATTAAGGAAACACTCCCATTTACCATTGCAACAAAAAGAATAAAATACTTAGGAATAAACCTACCTCAGGACACAAAAGACCTGTATACAGAAACCTATAAGACACTGGAAAGAAATTAAAGATGATACAAACCGATGGAAAGATATACCATGTTTTTGGATTGGAAGAATCAACATTGTGAAAATGACTATACTACCCAAAGCAATCTACAGATTCAATGCAATCCCTATCAAACCACCACTGGCATTTTTCACAGAACTAGAACAAAAAAATCCACACTGTGTATGGAAACACAAAAGACCCTGAATAGCCAAAGCAATCTTGTGAAAGAAAAATGGAGCTGGAGGAATCAGGCTCCCTGACTTTAGACTGTACTACAAAGGTACAGTAATAAGATAGTATGGTACTGGCACAAAAACAAATATAGATCAATGGAACAGGATAGAAGGCCCAGAGATAAACCCATGCACTTATGGTCATCTTATCTTTGATAAAGTAGGCAAGAGTATACAATGGAGAAAAGACAACCTCTTCAATAAGTGCTGCTGGGAAAACTGGACAACTACATGTAAAGGAATGAAATTAGAGCACTCCCTAACACCATACACAAAAATAAACTCAAAATGGATTAAAGAGCTAAATGTAAGGCCAGACACTATAAAACTCTTAAAGGAAAACATAGGCAGAACACTCTGACATAAATCACAGCAAGATCCTTTTTTACCCACCTCCTAGAGTAATGGAAATAAAAACAAAAATAAACAGATGGGACCTGATGAAACTTAAAAGCTTTTGCACAGCCAAGGAAAACATAAGATGAAAAGACAACCCTCAGAATGGGAGAAAATATTTGCATACAGAGCAACTGACAAAGGATTAATCTCTAAAATACACAAGCAACTCATGCAGCTCAATATCAAAAAACATCAACCCAATCCAACAATGGGCAGAAGACCTAAATAGACATTTCTCCAAAGAAGATATACAGGTTGCCAACAAACACGTGAAAGGATGTTCATCATCACTAACCATTAGAGAAATGCAAATCAAAACTACAATGAGGTATTACCTCACACCAGTCAGAATGGCCATCATTAAAAAATCTAGAAACAATAAATGCTGGTGAGGGTGTTGAGAAAAGGGAACCCTCTTGCACTGTTGGTGGGACTGTAAATTGATACAGCCACTATGGAGAACAGTATGGAGGTTCCTTAAAAAATAGAACTACCATATGACCCAGCAATTCCACTACTGGGCATATACCCTGAGGATACCATAATTCAAAAAGGGACATGTACCACAATATTCACTGTAGTGCTATTTACAATATCCAGGACATGGAAGCAATCTATGCAGCAACAGATGAATGGATAAAGAAGATGTGGCACATATATACAATGGAATATTACTCAGCCATTAAAAGAAACGAAATTGAGTTATTTGTAGTGAGGTGGATGGACCTTTTTATTTCCACTCTGTATGACAGACCTAGAGTCTGTCATACAGAGTGAAGTAAGTCAGAGAGAGAAGAACAAATACTGTATGCTTACACATATATATTGAATCTTAAAAAAAAAAAAAGGGACTGAAGAACCTAGGGGCATGACAGGAAAAAAGACATAGATGTAGAGATTGGACTTGAGGACATGGGGACGGGGAAGGGTAAGCTGGGTCGAAGTGAGAGAGTGGTATTGACATATATACACTACTGAATGTAAAATAGATAGCTAGTGGGAAGCTGCCTCATAGTATAGGGAGATCAGCTCGGTGCTTTGTGACCACCTAAAGGGGTGGGATAGGGAGGGTGGGAGGGAGACGCAAGGGGGAAGGGATATGGGGATATATGTATACGTATAGCCGATTCACTTTGTTATGCAGCAGAAATTAACACAACAATGTAAAGCAATTACACTCCAATAAAGATGTTAAAAAATAAATAAAAAGTATAATTAGCAGTTATTAGGAAGAAGAGAAAAGTAACAATTTAGTAAATTTTTAAATCTATTATTGAAGAGTTTGAGGTAAAGGCTAATAAGGGGACCTTTTTATATTCTTTTTTTTTTTGGCCACACTATGTGGCTTGTAGGATCTCAGTTCCCCAACCAGGGATTGGACCCAGGCCACAGTAGTGGAAACCTGGAATCCTAACCACTATGCACCAGGGAACTCCCAAGGGATCTTTTTATAGTCTAATACAGAAAAACTGTTACCCTCAATGTTTCTTATAAGCAAAAACATAAAATAAAGGATGTAGGAATCAACGGTCATGAATTTGTATTGGTTTTCTTTATTGAAACTGCTTTTTTTTTATCTTTGTTTATGCTGTTAAGTATATTTCTTCTATTTCAGAAGCAATGTTATTGTTGCTTTTTATTTTATTTATTTATTTTTTTTATGGGCTGCACTGTGCAACTTGTGGGATCTTAGTTCTCCAACCGGGGGTTGAACCCAGGCCTTCTGCCGTAAAAGCACGGAGTCCTAACCACTGGACCACCAGGGAATTCCCTGCTGTTGCACTTTTATTCAGTGAACTGCACAGCTTAAAGCATTGTCTTATAATTATACAAATCAAGAATCCATAAAAGAAAAATTTCGTGTTCAGTTGGGACACTACTTAGAATAAAATGAAAGTATTTTATTTTTTCACGCATCTCTTTACTTTGCACGAAGTCTCTTGAATTATCAAGTAATGTCACTGAGGACTTATAGTCAGTCTTGTATGAATTCTTATCAAAAATAAGGTTAGGGGATTATGAAAGTTGCATTCTGGAAAGATTTTGGTGGACTAAAATGTGTTTTGGCCTTCTTACCATCTCTGTTGCCTCTGATTGAGGAAAGATAAAAATCACAAACTTGTATTTAAATTATTTATATATGGAAAGCAAATTCTTTACAAATACTTTATGACATAGAATAAGCTACCCCAAAATTTTGAATTTTAAAGTAGCTATTGAAAATAGAAGAGTTTAAAAGGATTGCTGTGAATTAAAGGGTATTTTAAACAAACATTAAATATTTAGAGAAAATGAATATTTCTGAGGAATTTATTGTGCTCAAGGGAAAAAGGACTTCAGTTTATCTGAAAAGTTCAAAATTTTTGTATTTAATTGTACTTCTATACTTTTTTCTCAGGATGATGCTAATAATGATCCACAGTGGTCTGAGGAACAGCTAATTGCTGCAAATTTTTGCTTTGCTGGACTTGTTATAGGCCAAACTGAAGTGGATATCATGAGTCATGCTACACAGGCTATTTTTGAAATACTGGAGAAATCCTGGTTGCTCCAGAACTGTACACTGGTTGATATGAAGGTACAAATGAAATGGAGTTTTGAAAGTAAAGGTTATAACCGAGAAATGTCTTTAGTAGTAATTTTGAAAAACTCTTTGGTGATGTGCTATTTCTAGATTGAATTTGGTGTTGATGTAACCACCAAAGAAATTGTTCTTGCTGATGTTATTGATAATGATTCCTGGAGACTCTGGCCATCAGGAGATCGAAGCCAACAAAAAGACAAACAGGTAGGTAATGCTTCAGGTTTTCTTTAATCCTTTGCAAGATCAGGCTGGGATAGAGGAGAAAGGGAGGATGGGAGGAAAAGAAAAGTCAGTTATTGTTACTTATGATATGAACCTGAGTTGTTGATTGCTATTTATTTTTAAAGATAAATATCTCTTATGTTTCATATATCATGGAAAAAAGATAGGAGTGATACTTTACATTTATGAAGCAGATTTCTCATTTATTATTTTAATAGACTCTCACGCAGAGTAAGTATTATCCTTGTTTGGCTAATTGAAACCTAAGGCTCTAAGATGATAGATATCTTCACAGTTACAAGAGTTAGTGGCAGATCTGGAACTCGGGTCTTGCAGATCTTATCAGGCTCCATATCTGCTCTTTCCTATGAAAAACAAAATTAGGGCAAGACCCTCTCTATACTTAATACGTAAGAATTGTCAGGGCGGCTAATTGTAGTTGCTGGTGTAGTAACTCAAATGAAAATACAAGTATACATCACTATCTGAAGTTTCTCTAGTCTAATTCAGGAAATCAATTTGTTGACTCACATACATTTTCAGATATATCCTTTGCTATGCAAACTCTTCATAATCTGTACCCAAAACTCAGAAACCAAATAATTTCAGATAGGAAGAATATTACTAATGGAATACTTTACCCAGTCTTCTTTTCTATCAGAAAATTCTGGCTCTTTGAACTGACTTAGGTCTGGGAATTGGGTGAGAGGTAGTGAGTCTCTATAATGGTGGCTCACATCAGTCATCTCTGCTTACTAGATCTAGTTGCTGGGTGTTTTTTGGGAGAGGGAGTAGGGGGAGTTCATGCACATCTAGTAGTTGTATTCTAAACTTACTGTCTTATTTTCTAGTCATATCGTGACCTCAAGGAAGTAACTCCTGAAGGGCTGCAGATGGTAAAGAAAAATTTTGAGTGGGTTGCAGAAAGAGTAGAGGTAAACCTTTTGTAATAAATCAGTATTGTATGTTTTCCTCCAAGAAAATCTTGCTTCAAAAAGAAAAAAAAAAAAAAAAAAATGAGAGGGTGCAGTGCTTTTCTTTTTTCCAGTGACTTTAAAGAAAGGAGCACCTTTAAAAAATGTACCAGCTGAACTGTCCTCACTGGCATACTGGAACTCCCTGCTATGAAACTGGCCAGTCCTCATCTCCCAAATCCTGTTGGGGAAACCTGGAATCCTTTCCTCCCTGCCCTCTATAGGAGAAACCTTACATTTCCTACCCACCTCTCCACTGCTACTCAGAGTTCTACTAGCAAGAGTTTAGAATTGGAACTCCATGTGACATTAAAATGTCACTCTAGGGCTTCCCTGGTGGCGCAGTGGTTGAGAGTCCGCCTGCCGATGCAGGGGACGCGGGTTCGTGCCCCGGTCTGGGAGGATCCCACATGCCGCGGAGCGGCTGGGCCCGTGAGCCATGGCCGCTGAGCCTGCGCGTCCGGAGCCTGTCCTCCGCGGCGGGGGAGGCCACAGCAGTGAGAGGCCCGCGTAACGCATAAAAAAAAAAAAAAAAATGTCACTCTAAAATTTATGGTATAATTATTAGTATAATTCCATGGAAATTGAATGGGGTTTATGGTTATCCAAGGGTAGTAACTACTTTTTAGATTTCCATAGGAACATGCATTTTGAATTCCAAGCAACTAACTTAAAAAGATTTATAATATGACTTCTATTATGGCTGATTATACCTTAAAACCCCATTGAACAGAATGTACTAAAAATCTTCAATGACATATTTTATATTATAGCTTCCTGAATATTTAAAAGGTTTGAGTATTTATCCTTGCTTTTTATTACAATAGTAAACAATTTATCTGATTAAAAATCTTACTCATTAGGTCTTAGTTATGAAGACCACTTTCCTTTATATAGAGAGTTTATTTTGAAAAATAAATCCTCTATCATTTTGTTCTGCTTGTCTGTCTTAAATTTAGTCTATTAAAGGAAATATTGTGACAGGTTGTAATTTTGCTATAAGCTATAGCTCTGTAAACTGACTATTCTTACAGTACTCATTCCTATATTTATTCATTTTTGTCTTTGCCTTCTTTTGCGTATTCATGTTTTTCTTTTCCAGTTGCTTCTGAAACCAGAAAGTCAGTGCAGGGTTGTAGTACTGATGGGCTCAACCTCTGATCTTAGTCACTGTGAAAAAATTAAGAAGGCTTGTGGAAATTTTGGCATTCCCTGTGAACTTAGGGTAACATCTGCCCATAAAGGACCAGATGAAACTCTGAGGATTAAAGCTGAGTATGAAGGTAAATGTAGAATAACTAGAGCATTTCAGGAAGTTCTCCTGATTTTGCCCCAAATTTTATATTTAGACTAATAATGCTGAAAAATAGTTTCACCACATTCCAAAGGAAAAAATGTGATATTCTAGGCTTTCATGATGTTTACCTCCAAAAGTTTTAAGGTGCTCTAGGAGCTTATAAAAAAGAATGGACCAGGGAGAAAGAACTGAAAATGCAAGCATGGGAGGAAAATGAAGACTAGAATTAGTCTTTACCTAATCCCCTCAAGCATCGTTTCTAATATGCTCCAACAGAAGATAGGCCCCACGTCAATTACAGAAGGAGGGCCTAGGGTTGAAGCAGCAGATCCTCTCAAGTATCTTTAAGGGTCAGCCTTTCCTGGGAGGCAGTCAAACATGAAATTAAGGAATAATTTCAGAATTTAGTATATAAAAGAAATGTCTTGATGGGATAGCATCTAAAATATGGAGCCCTGTAGATTGGAATGTTTCTCAACTGCAAAAAATATTGGTTAAGTATTCCTTCTGAAGGTAGTTGCTATAGGAGCATATTTACTGAATTTTGGAGGGTTTTTTTTTTCAGGGGGTGGGTGGGAAGGTCTCAGACCTCTTTGATAAGCTAATAAAAGCCAGATCTCTTTCTCCAGAAAAATGCAAATGTAAAATTTTGGATTCTAAGTTAGGAATCACTGTTGTAGGAAACAAAGGAATAACTTATGAATTTATGAAAGAATAAAATATTTATGAGGTATGTTTAAAATATATTGAAGGGTCTTAAATATTTCGATACTATATTATTGAATTCAGTTCCTCAACTCTTATTTCAAGAAGTGTCACTAAACACATATATGTGGAACATAGAAAAATGGTACAGATGAACCGGTTTGCAGGGCAGAAATCGAGACACAGATGTAGAGAACAAACATATGGCCACCAAGGGGGGAAACCCGCCGGGGGTGGGGGTGGGGGTGGGGGTGTGATGAATTGGGCGATTGGGATTGACATGTATACACTGATGTATATAAAATTCATGACTTATAAGGACCTGCTGTATAAAAAAAGATAAAATAGAAAAATTTTAAAAAGTGTCACTAAACCTCTAGTCTCTATTAATTGTATCTCCCATACCCTGTTGGTTGAAAGACACCAGGACAGATGCCACTTCAGGTGGTGTCATTCTTTGCTTCAGAGAGCCAAAGTAGCAATAGTGGAAGGGGCCTTTGAACCGTTCCCTCACTCACACCCTGGTGTTATACCTCCTTTATACTACAGATCTCAAAGATGGCCAAACTTCTTGCTACTTCATTACTTGATATACAGTAAGTGGCAGAGTGAACCTTATATTTTTAATATATATTTAATAATAGTGTCAATATAGTGCTTTTTCTGGAGACTACTGTTAAAAACTCAAGGAGTTACTACACATGGGCCCTTTTTTTTTTTTTTTAACCTATCTTTAAATCTCTTGAGTGCTTAGCCTAATTATAAACTTGTAATTTGCCTAGGGGATGGCATTCCTACTGTATTTGTGGCAGTGGCAGGCAGAAGCAATGGTTTAGGACCAGTGATGTCTGGTAACACAGCATATCCAGTTATCAGCTGTCCTCCCCTCACTCCAGACTGGGGAGCTCAGGATGTGTGGTCTTCTCTTCGATTACCCAGTGGTAAGATAATTGAATTTTTAAAAAACGTTTATTAAAAAGTTTCAACTATGCACTGTAATAGAGAGAATAACATAATGAAATCTCACATACCCATTACCCAGCTTCAGAAATTAACATCTTGTTGCATCTATAGCCCTCTCCTGCTGGATTATTTAAAGCAGATCTGAGAAATTATGGCATTTTATACTTCAATATTTACGTATGTCTTTCTAAATGATAAAGACTCTAGTTTTAAAATCATAATGATACCATATTCACACCTAAGGAAAATTAATGGTAATTTCTTAAAATCTGATTTCCAACTAGTGTTCATTTTTCCAGTTGTCTCATTTGTTTTTACAGTTTATTCAAATTAAGATCCAACATAGCCCTTATATTGCATTTAGTTGATATATCTCTAAAGTCTCTTTTTTTGTTGTTCTGTTTTTGTTTTTTGGGGGGTTTTTTTGCGGTACGCAGGCCTCTTACTGCTGCGGCCTCTCCTGTTGCAGAGCACAGGCTCCGGACGTGCAGGCTCAGTGGCCATGGCTCACGGGTCTAGCCGTTCCGCGGCATGTGGGATCTTCCCAAACCGGGGCACAAACCCGTTTCCCCTGCATCAGCAGGCGGACTCCCAACCACTGCACCACCAGGGAAGCCCTAAAGTCTCTTTTAATCTCCTTTTTTTTTTTTCCTCTTTCATTTCTCCTATAGAATTTTCTGCATTCTGGACTTAGCTGATTACATTCCTGGGTGTTGTTTAACATGCTGTTCCATCCCCTATTTTCTGTAAAGTGGTGGTAAAATCTGTAGTTAGATCAAGTTCATATTTGGTTTTGGGTTTTGTTTTTTTCCCCACCCAAGAATACATCATTCATGGTATTTTGTTGTTTGTTTTGTTTTGTTTTTGTAAATGTGATTGTTACTTCTGTAGAGGAAATAAGATATTTAAAACTTAGGTATTAGAATAATTAAAACCGAGGAAGTTTCATCAGTTGGCTGGCTGAGCAGGATCTCATAAAATAACAATATTGTTGTGTGCTCATCATGGTCCAAGATAATGATCTGATCTATAAGGCCTGAGTGTCAATACTGTTTCAGTAAGAGTCGATTTGCTTATCACTTAATATACCTCATTTTTCTCACAGTCGTGTAAGTGTAAATCTGCTCTTGATACGTGTTAAGTAAGTGTGCCCTCTGACATGTTCCCATATGGACTGGCTTCTCTCTAGGCCTGCTGCACTGCTCGTCTTAGGATCTCTCTCTACAGCATCCTGGACATTCATTTTGCCTTTCCCTAGTCTCAGATCTCCTGTTTCCTAGGTCCCATATCTTTACCTTCTTGGTTTACTTTTTGTTGGAGAGCATTCTAGTGAACTTTCTGAGGAAAGGGTACAGAAGATAAACTTTTTGAGATCTTGTATACCTAAAACGTTTTTATTGCAGCTCAGTCTGATTTGATAATTTAGGAATAGAATTCGAGGTTGAAAACTATTTTCTGTCAGAATTTTTTTTTCTTTTTTTTTAATTTATTTTTGGCTGCATTGGGTCTTTGTTGCTGCTTGTAGGCTTTCTCTAGTTGCAGTGAGCAGGGACTACTCTTCGTTGCAGTGTGCGGGCTTCTCATTGTGGTGGTTTCTCTTGTTGCGGAGCTTGGGCTGTAGGCGTGCGGGCTTCAGTAGTTGTGGTGGGCAGGCTCAGTAGTTGTGGCTTGCAGGCTTTAGAGCGCAGGCTCAGTAGTTGTGGTGCATGAGCTTAGTTGCTCCGTGGCATGTGGGATCTTCCTGGACCAGGGCTCGAACCTGTGTTCCCTGCATTGGCAGGCAGGAACCACTGTGCTACCAGGGAAGCCCTGTCAGAATTTTGAGGTTGTTACTCTGCTGTCTTCTAGCTTCCAGAGTTATTGAGAACTCCAGGGCCCTTCCACCATTCTGGTTCTAGGTCATTTATGAATTTTGTTTCTTTCTGGAAACTTCTTGGATCTTTTATCAATCCATTATTCTTAAATTTCACGAAGATGCGTCTTGGTGAGTCTGTTTTCATCCTGGGCTTGTAGTGGGCTCTTTTAATCTGGAACTTTGATTCTTTAGTCCTGGGAAATTTTCTTGAATTACTTAATAATTTCCTTCCGCCTCCATTTTCTTTCTTCTTTCATTTTTGGATTTACTTTTCACTGCCTTGATTTCTATTTTGTTTTCTTATTCTTTCTTTTTTTAATATTTATTTTATTTTTGGCTGTGCTGGGTCTTAGTTGTGGCATGCAGACTTCGTAGTTGCAGCACGCAGGAACTTCATTGTGACATGTGGACTCTTAGTTGCAGCATGCATGTGGGATCTAGTTCCCCAACCAGGAATCGAACCCGGGCCCCCTGCATTGGGAGCATGGAGTCTTACCCACTGCACCACCAGGGAAGTCCGTGTTTTCTTATTCTTGTTGCCATACTTTCTGGAAGATCTCTTCAAATTTACATTTCAACCCATCTATTGAGCTTTTCATTTTGAATGTGGTATTTTGAATTTCTTACAGCTCTTTTTTGTTCTCTGGTCTCCCCCTACCACCTCCCCAAACATCCTTTTCTTGTTTAATCTTTGCAATAACCTCCTTTATCTCTCTGAGATTATTATTGTTCCTTTCATATTAGTTCCTTTCCATAGCTGTTTGCTAATAAGCCTTGGCTGTTTTCTCTTGTTTAAGAATGGCACTGTAAAAACCAATTGGAGGGAGTTCCCTGGCAGTCCAGTGGCTAAGACTTCACGCTCCCAATGCAGGGGGCACGGGTTCCATCCCTGATCAGGGAACTAGGTCCCACATGCATGCCGCAACTAAAAGATCCCACATCCTGCAATGAAGATCCTGCACACGGCAATGAAGATCCTGTGTGCTGTAACTAAGACCTGGTATGGCCAAATAAATAAATATAATTTTTTTTTTTTTAAGTGTCATAAAAAACCAATTGGAAACTCTGCAAGTGGGTAGGGCTTGTCAAAAGTGGCCTCCACTGTGAGTGATCTTGTAGGGTCATTCTTTGAATAACCCTTCACATCAGTGTCTTTGATCTTTTCTCATGTGTTGGCCAGAATTACCCAGAGAACATTTTTAGTCTCAGTCTCCTGCCTGAGTTTGTTAACATGTGCAAACTTAATCCCATGTTTTCACTGTGGCATTCCTTGCTTCACCTGTGCCCGCTTGGCACAGAAGTCTGGACTAAAGTCTGTTTTGCCTCCAGAAGAATTTAAAACTCTGCCATGGTGCAGAAGGGGCCATTGTTCAGGTACATAAGAGTGGGGAGGGGGCTTCCCTGGTGGCGCAGTGGTTGAGAGTCCGCCTGCCGATGCAGGGGACAGGGGTTCATGCCCCGGCCCGGGAAGATCCCACATGCCGCGGAGCGGCTGGGCCCGTGAGCCATGGCCGCTGGGCCTGCGCGTCCGGACCCTGTGCTCTGCAATGGGAGAGGCCGCAACAGTGAGGGGCCCGCGTACCGCAAAAAAAAAAAAAAAAAAAAGAGTGGGGAGGAGGATGTGGTGGCCTTACTTCTTCTTGACTTTCACTGAGTCTTCTTCTTTTTAGCCCCGTTTTCAACCTGATTCCTCCCCTAAAAGGTATCTGGTGTCACCAGTTCCTCAACCTTTGAGTGGGTTCTGTAATGTCAGGCTGCTTCTCATCTTTCCCTGCTTCTAGTTAGGATTAAATTTTCTTGGTCTGCTAAGTTAGTTAGTACTCCCTTTGCCAAAATGTTATTGCTGTTATCTCTTTGTTTATGTTTATTTTCTTTATTCCCTTTACTGTTGTTTTTATAGGTTTCAGAGATACATACATCTTGTGACTAATCTATCTTCAGCTAGACTGATCTGATTATATCAACTTCCCAAGTTAAAAATCTGTAACTATAGATGAAACTATACCCAAATTTATGCCAGAGGAATAGTATAGATATTATTATCCATGGAGCTTAGAAAAAGGAATTTTGAGCAAATATGTGGCAGTTTTTACCTAGTAATGTCCAGGGAGAGACAGAACCTAGAATATTTTTAGATTCTGATCATTAGAATTGGGGAGAATCTTTTGAGGAGTGTTTTCACAGTGGCCTGTGTAAGATCCTGAAAACTTCGTTCCTCTTGCTCTTATGGCATGCTC
Source organism: Phocoena sinus (assembly GCF_008692025.1). NCBI lineage: Eukaryota > Metazoa > Chordata > Mammalia > Artiodactyla > Phocoenidae > Phocoena > Phocoena sinus. Next base: position 77,034,685 of record NC_045767.1, read on the forward strand.
AACCAGGTAACTTAATTTTTTGCTAATTAGGTTTTCTTGACATCAGAAAGTGAGTCATGGGCAGTAGGCACAGGTACTTCAGTTGTTAGAGTGGAATGCTCTACCTAGTTTATTACTACTACTACTACTACTACTAATGGTTGACATTCATTGAGTATTTACTGTGTGTCAAGCACTGCTCCAAGCACTTTATCTGTATTAACTCACTGAATCCTCACATAAGGTAGCTACTAGTTATCATCCCCATGTTACAGATAAGGACACTAAAATTAATTTGGCTGATGTTGGTTATGTAGTAAGTAGCAGAGCTGTGTAAATTGATTTATTAATACAAATTAAATCTTGTGATTTATATTTTAGTCTGTTCTTACTGGGGATAGTGAGAGTCAAAGAGCCTGATGAATTCCAAGAGTATTTAGGAAAATTGGATCTTTTGGATCTATAACCTATTTAGTCCTTGACTCTAATGACACAGACATAATAGTACCACCTTGAGAAATTGCCTGAGCAAACCTGTGGTCCCCAAGGAAGTTACTTTCTAGTCTACTGTCTTTTAGATCTTATTACTATTGAATTTATTTATAATAATTCTTAAAATTATTTTATGGATTTGACTTCTCCACTGCTTAAAAATGTTAGAATAATTCAAGTGCAAAAACAAAAGGAATAACTAGAAAATTACCAAAATAATTAACATACCTCAGGTTTGTCTAAGAACAGATGATTCTACCTCATTCCTTGTTTTATTTCTATTGCGTTTCACCAGGGATTTAAAGGGGTAATGTATGTGAAAAGAACTTTGAAAAAAGGTAAATTTCTTTGCAAGTGGATTCAGTGAGAAGAGTGATAGTTGTATATAAAATATCTGTTCCTGGCTGATAAATATTACTTATCATCTTATAATCACTTTATCACTCTAAAGAGTAAAGATGGAAACACCTTCTACAGATCTTACTTCAGACAAGGATAATATTGTAGCTGTATTGTCTGTGGCAAGCAGGGCTTCTGAGAGTATAAAATAGTTGGGTAAGTGGTATTTTCATCATTAATTTACAGCTCAATTTTCTGTCTTTTCTTTTATGAATAGGTCTTGGCTGTTCAACCATACTTTCTCCAGAAGGATCAGCTCAGTTTGCTGCTCAGATATTTGGATTAAACAACCATTTGATTTGGGCCAAACTGCGAGCAAGTGTATTGAACACCTGGATTTCCTTGAAGCAGGCTGACAAGAAAATCAGAGAGGGCAACTTATAAGAAACAACATCATTGCATTGTTTAGGAGAAAAACTATAAATTTCTAGTTTAGCTGCAGAAAAAAGAAATCAAGCAAGATGAAAAGATTTTAAATCAATCACAAGCAAGATGAAAAGATTTTAAATCAATCAGAGAAAACAAAATTTAAAAGTGAATGAATGCCTCTCTAGATTCATGAATTAGTAGAATAAATGTACATATTTATTAGTATTTCTTTATACGTAGTGAAATTAGTATACATTTAAAATTAATCTCTTACCCACATATGGTCAGTTAGGTAGGCAGTATAATTAAATATATTTCTTAAATGATAATAATGTTCTGTTATAGAGCTCTAAAGTTACTACTTCCTACATCTGAGTCCGTAAGTTTTAGAAACTTAAAATGGTTGTATCTTAGGGTGGTTAAGAGCAATATAGTCCTCTTTCACATTATGATCTTTACAGAACTCTAGGGCATGGTTTTTTATTTGCAGTCAGTATGTCAGAAAATGATGTTGTATTTATCTCTAGCTATAGCTAGAGATGATGTTTGGGTTTGATATTGCCTTTTTTAAGAAAAGCTGAGATTGACTCTGGGGGTAAGAAAGACATGAATTAAGATGAAGGGGCACTGTGGAAACCATGGAGAGACTTCTGAGAACTTCTCCGTTAAGTGTCAGGGCAATTTCCCATGGAAAAGAAGTAGAGTCACCTTTGCCATTGCAAATGAGTTAGTAAATCTTACTTGGCTCTGTAGGTCATAAAATTCTTTTCATTCTGATAACACATATTTTAGCCAGACTAACAATCCCCAACCATCATTTTCAAAAATTGGAATCTCCCAGTTAATACCCATAACTAGTTTCTTTCTCATAATAGTATTAAGTCTAGGTAGTATACCCAGCAAAATGCACTTCTAAAGGAGCAGTTGTTACTGAGAGGTATGATAGTTCATCATGAGTCTATAAACCATATTTGGAAATATCAGTGTTACATTATGCAGCCTTGAGGATTTTATAGATCATGAAACTTTAATCCAGGTGTCTATGAACCCCTTAAGCTTACATGTAAAATTTTATGTATATGTTCACTTCTATGAGAAGGGGGCAATCAATTTTTACCAAAAAGATGTGTCCTCCCCCCCCAAAATGTTAAGAATCTCTGCTACAGATGAAATCTTGACACTGGCCTACCCGGTCTATGCTTTTTCACTTCCCTCTCAACTGTTAGCAAGCTGGCATCTCATCACTTCCTTCACCTGATCTCTGTGGGGTATGACTGACCTAACTTCCTTTCTTGGGCTATACACCAAGTTGTTCCAACCTCAATCTTAATCATTCCTCATATTTTACTCTTTCCCTTAAGTATTGATGTTTCCTACTATTGAGTTCATTGTTTACAAATAATGGTAGGATAATTTTAATTCTTTACAGTGAATGTCTGTAGACTTGTATTTTCAGCTGTCCATTTCTGTCTGAATGGTCTAAACTTAACTCATCTTCCACCAAGCCTATATCTGGCTGCACTCACTGTCCCAAATTAATTTTATCCTTGATGTTTTTCTCTGACCTTTCATTTCTAACTCATCACCAGGTCTTGAATTTACCCTGTTTACCCATCCACTGTACATAAAACTCAAGCAAGGGTCAAATTCTGTATTAGCCTGATCTAGGTCTTCTTTTATTTATTTATTTATTTTTTGTGGTACGCAGACTCTCATTGTTGTGGCCTCTCCTGTTGCGGAGCACAGGCTCTGGACGCAGAGGCTCAGCGGCCATGGCTCGGCCCAGCCGCTCTGCAGCATGTGGGATCTTCCCGGACCGGGTCACAAACCTGTGTCCCCTGCATCGGCAGGCGGACTCTCAACCACTGCGCCACCAGGGAAGCCCTAGGTCTTCATTCTTAACCCAACATTTTTGAGGTTGATTGTCCAAGGACTTACAACAAAAACTCTTAAATTTGTTTTGCAACACAGACTCCTTTGAAAATATGAATGCTATTGATCCTCTCCCTAGAAAATTGCACAGTATGTTTACTAACAGGTTCCATTTGTTCCTGAGTTCCTTGAAGCCTATCCATAGTCTGTAGGTTAAGAATTGCTGTTGTAACCCATCAAGGGAACTTGCTTTCCTCTTTTTCAGACTGTTGCATATCTGTACCTTTAGTTCTTAGAATGTTCTCATTTGTCATTAAAATCTACTTAAGTTACTAGAGCTTCATCTTCACTTTCTCCATGAAACCTTCCCTGATAAACCTTCCAGCTACAGTGGCTACAAGTACTTTCTCTGTTGGATTGTAAGCTCCCAAAGAGGAGAAAATGTAATTCTACAGTTTATTTCCCTTACATTGTCTTATGCTCTGATGTGCTAATGCCTAGCTGTCTGTTAGAAATGGGGGAATTATAAAAATCATGTACTGCTTTATTTTCTAAAGTTAGATCACAAGAACAATTAATAAGATGAACTTGGGCTTCATAGTCTCTGAATAGTCATTGGCTGCTATTTCAACTCTTCTATCCGTACCTAGCAAAAGCTCCACCTGTTTCTGTGCAGTACATTAAAATTTCAAACACTGATTGAGACTCGTAGATAGGACTGACCTTTATCAATGGTCATTATTAGTTTCTTAATAGAGTACATACACCCTCAGTAGTATAGTTCATCAGTGCTAGAGTAAATACTTGTTTGAAAGTATTTTAACGATTATAAAAAGTAATTTACACAAACCTACCTGGTTTGCCATCTTTGGGTTTATACTTTCTGTGGGCTTGTAGTTAAATAGAGGAAGAAAACTTGTGTCCGAATAATGCTGTACTTAAACTTTATATCTTAAAGCCACACTTAGAATTGCTTTAGTGCCTCCTGAAATTTAAAACAAAGCAGCCAAATAAAAGACAAGGATAAGCTCTTGTGTGAAGCTTTATTCATTCATCCATGTGTGAAATACATGTTTTGCCTTATTTTATTCTAGGCCCTAGGAAAGCAACACAACAGAGACAAGGCCCTCGCCCTCACAAAATTTACATTTTATTGGGGATAACAAACCATAAAAGATAAATTAGATAGATTCAGGGAAGTATAAGTGCACATGAAGAACAGCCAAGGTGAGAGGACAGTGATGGGGTAAGAGGAAGGTTTTTAAGGAGAGCAGGGCAATGATGTAAAAGAGGAAGCCATGCAAAGATATGGGGAAATAGTTTCCCAGACTAAAGGAACAGAAAGTAAAATAGCTTTGCCTTTTTGAGGACCTGCAAACATGCTAATATTGCTGGAGCTCTGTGAGCAAGGGTAAGAGTGGAAGGAGATATTGATGTAAGCAAAGGCTAGATAACTTAGGGCCCACAGACCACACTGAAGTGTATCAGGAAAAAACATTGGTAAGTTTGAGCAGGGGCTGACATGATGTATTCAACAGGTTTTAAAGTATTCTCTGGCTGTTGTGTGGATTAGAGGAGAAGCAAGGAGATTAGTTAAGAAGCTACTGTAGTCCAGTTGAGAGAAGAAGTGACCTTCAAGTTACTTAAATTTTTTGTGCCTCAATTTCCTCGTGTGTAAAGTGGGACTAATACTACCTACCTCAAGGTGATTATGAGAGTTAAATGAGTCAATATATGTAAAGTATATCCTAGCACATGAATGCATTATGTAAAAATTATTTGGCTGACTGTATAGAATGAGTGGAGTTGATTCCATGAAAATTACCTTGAATTTGATATTCCCTTCAGCTGATTTAATTTCTAAAAACAGGAAAAAAGGGCAGAGTCAGCATAATGCGACTTAAATAAAACATGACAGGCCATAGAACATCCACAATCTCTCCCTGCCATCTTCAGCCCAGCAGTCCTTGGAAAGCCAGTGGAAACGCTTACTTTTAATGGTGCTTTTTGCATTTAACTCCTCACAACCTCAAATACTTGGGGTGGGGTTGTTAACCCAGCACTGTGGTACAGTGAAAATAGCAGTAGAATGGAAATGAAAAGATTTCCTTGGGCACGTTTCTCTTTGAGCTTCAGTAACTCCTTGCACTCTGTCCTCAATCCCTCTTACCTTTCCTTACTTTTCTTCGTAGAATTTATTACCACCAAACATGGTATATATTTGTTTATTGCCTCTCTCTCCCAACTAGAAAATACATTCCATGAGTACACTAGGTTGTCTTTTTGTTGTTAATTGTATCCCAAGCGACTAGTACTGATATAATGCCTGACATTGGCATTTAGAAGGCACTCAATAAATATTTGCGGAATGAATATATGTGCAAATTCTCATAGGATGGCAACATGGAACCATACATAACTAAATATTAGAGGAGTATAACATGCAAGGGGAGTAGACAGTAACAAAAGATCATAAAGGACCTTACATGCTAGGCTTTGTAGTTTGGATTTTATCCTGAGGATAGAAGAGTGACATCAGGTATATGCTTTAAAACATCACTCTGGGGCTTCCCTGGTGGAGCACTGGCTAAGAATCCACCTGCCAATGCAGGGGACACGGGTTCGATCTCTGGTCCGGGAAAATCCCACATGCTGCGGAGCAACTAAGCCCGTGAGCCACAACTGAGCCGGCGTGCCGCAACTACTGAAGCCCATGCGCCTAGAGCCCGTGCTCCACAACAAGAAAAGTCACCGCAATGAGAAGCCCATGCACCGCAACAAAGAGCAGCCCATGCTCGCTGCAACGAGAGAAAGCCTGTGCGCAGCAACAAAGACCCAATGCAGCCTAAAATAAATAAATTTATTTTTTTAAAAAATCACTCTGGTTTGGAAGACTCCTGTTTCAAAAGGGGCAAATTAAATCCATACATTTATATCTTGTTTGCCACAAAACCCCATTAAAACTGACAGAAGAAACAGAAACACAGGAATCCACAGCAGAGGAATTCTGAGGAAATTTCTGGAAGCTACAAAGTGTATGAGATCAGACTGATATAGAAACCAAAACTGTGAATCCTTACATAAAGTCAATATTCTGAAAAGAGAGAAATGCACTACTAAGGCAGTGGTTCTTAGCTTTTGGAGGGGGAGAGGGGAGTTAGTATAAACACCTTTGGAGAATCCAATGGAAGCTACAAAATCTTTCCTCAGAAAAATTCTAATAAAATTTTGCGTATACCAAATGTCTTCCCGAACTCCTTTAAACCCTCTGAAATCCAGGCATAATTAGCTTGAAATACATGACAGTTCCACAGCTAGTAGAAGTCCACAGCCCTTCTCATGATTTTTACTAATTCACAGAGCTTATATCCTCCTGAGCTAGAGCTCACTGGATCATTACTGCTGTTTTTGCATTGTACATATTAACCAGACATGAAATGTGCCAGGCACCATAGGATATAGCCATGAGCTGGACATAGTTCCTGCTCACAAGGAACTCACAGATTAAGGGAGAAAGAAGCAAAAACTCACTCAGTTAAAAAGTTGAGTACCAACTATATGCCAGGGAGTGTGCTAGATCCTAGAGATGCTACAGTGAGCAAGGCAAATATAGTCCTTGGCCTCATGGAAATTACAGTCCATCTGGAGAGAGACAGGCCTTAAACGATGAGCAGTGCTCAGAAGTAGAGAGCTCCATAAAAGAGTGTAATGGGGAACCTTGCAGAGTCTGCAAAGTCAAAGAGTAACTTTTAACCTGGAACCAGAAGGATACAGAAATATTGAAGGATGAAAAGGAATTAGCTAGTTTGCTGAGAAAGAGAGGAGGGGGGAAGAGGCAGGAACTGGTAGGATCGTGACCAGAAATGAGCCTGCAGTAGGCGTTCTCATCAAGAATACTCGGTAGGTACTCGGTTTGGACAAGCACATCTTGATATTTAAGGTCTTACAAAAACTCTAAATCCCCTATGTCTGTGTGTTACTTGAGTACTTACTATGACAGGGTGCAGGAAGTATCGTTTATCCCTAGAACAATTATATATTATCCCTATTTTACAGCCCGGAAACCTGGGACTCTGATAACATGTTCACAAGTCAGACATCTAGAGCGTCTGAACCTGGGTATTCTCACACCAAAACACATCACCCTTCCAGCCTTATTGCCAACTGCTCCTGAAATGCAGCCCAAAGGGTAGCCAGGGGGTTTTCACCAAACGTGCTTTGCACTTGGAGATTCTTTTCTTCTTCTTTGCCTTTCCTCATATTCGCTTCTCTGAACTTTACCCAGAACCAACCCCAGGTTTTCCTAATCACCTTTCAAGATCCCATTCAAATACCAATTCCTCTATGAAGCATTCCCAGGCAGCAAGAAGCCGTCTCTCTCCCCCTCCCCTTCTCTCCCACTCCTTCAGATGACCCCCTACGGTTTCTAGTTGGTATTTTACCACGCCATAGACCTGTTATTTATTTTCCATAGACCTTCGCCCAGCTCCGCCTCTAGGGACCTGGACACTTCTCCGCCCCCAGCGGTCGCCCCGGAAACGCACGGTGTTTTTAGCCGAATCTGTTTGGTGAATCCTTTTCAACCCCTTCCTGGGATCCGACGCCTCGTTCCTCCAGACCCGCTTCTAGAAAGGTGTATCGACTCAATCTTCGCAAATTTCTAGGTACGAGAGTGAAGACTGCGGTCTTTGACGCCAACTCAGTAATAAAGACGCTTCCGACTGCGAAACACTTAGCAACCACCGGCTTCCTTCTCCGCTTAGCCACCTCCGAGATCCTCTTCCGGGGCAAGAGGGCGCCCCGCCTCTCCTCCAAAATGGCGAGCGGGCGGCAGTGGGGGGGTTTCTGGTATCTTCGCTCTGGAGTGAAGTGAACCGTTATGGCCAGAACGGCGACTTCACGCGCGCTCTCAAAACCGTTAACAAGAGTAAGTGTCCCGGCGGGGCGCCGGGGGCGGGGGCTGACCCGGGCAGGTGGGAGGATGCAGCCTCCTTCCGTGGCGCGTGACCACCTCCGAGCAGACAGCGGGAGGGGAGACCCCAGCCGCCCGCCGCTAGGGCCCGAACGCCCAGCGGGCGCGGGTCGCGGTGCCTCAGCTCCCCACGGCCAGCCCTGTGTCCTGGGTAGCTTAGAGCCACGTGTACTTCCGTCTTTCCCCCCCCCCCAACGCAGAAAGCGAGGGAAGGATTTAAAGAGACCGCAGCTCCCGACGTCTCTTCCAAACTGCTTTCTTATTTTACTCCGTTGATTTCATGCCTTATCTCGCAAATACTCCACATTGCCTCCTTTTCGCTTTCCTTATAGCGGAGTGATCAAGACAGTATTGCTGAGGGAGCTTTTTCTTTTGGGCCGCAGCGGGAGGAGGAACCTCCCTGGGACACGTAATTTGGAAGCTGGCGCTGACAAGTGGAAGCTGTACAGACTCAGGGTAGAGGGAAGGGCTGGATCTGGATGTCAGGCCTGTCATTCCCACAGATAGAATCCCTCCAGCGTCCTTAGACCAGAAAATGTGTGTGTGACAGCACTAACATTTGCAATGACGTTGCAAAGACAAATGTTAATCCTGTTTTTTGCCCAGTAACTGATCATTTTGAGTGAACTGTCTTCGGTGTGAGGTTCAACTCATTATATTCTGTTATCCTTTACTGCCTAACTGTAATACGGCCGTGCTTTTTAATGCTCTCTGTCGTGTTAAATTCTTTATTGAAGGTGTTGCCTGTATTTGTTAGGTTTGGAAATGTAATTACCAGGACGGGGTTTGACTGTTGAAAGAAGTAATAACATACATGGTATGTCTGTAACGTACAAGTGTGAATTTTCAACAAACTATTGCTGGGTTAATGTGAAAAGAAATGATTGTGCCCGCAGTGCACTTTTGGTGATTTCAGACATTGAGGAAAACAGCTACTAATGACAATTATTTGATTGTTAAACTTGTTTTGAATTAACTTTGGCCTTTGCTAGGCCTGCAACCAATATTAATCAGCAATGTAGTAAGTACTGTGCAGGAATTGTTTAATCAGCAATGGCTGTCAGTTCCCCAATATATATTTTCTTTTTTTTTTTTTTTGCGGTACACGGGCCTCTCACTGTTGTGGCCTCTCCCGTTGCAGAGCACAGGCTCCGGAGGCGGAGGCCCAGCGGCCATGGCTCACGGGCCCAGCCGCTCCGGGGCATGTGGGATCTTCCCGGAACGGGGCACGAACCCGTGTCCCCTGCATCGGCAGGCGGACTCTCAACCACTGCGCCACCAGGGAAGCTCTCCAATATATATTTTCATAATTGATAGAAATTACTCCGATTCTTAGACTGAGATTTGAATTCCAATAGTTGCCCAGGAGCAAGGGGAGTGATCCTAGTCATTTTGACACTGAACAGCTGTTCAGCATTGAAATTTGGCCACCTGACTCCTTCCTTGCACTTCTCTTTAGTTATATTACCTGAAAAGGGAAATTTTGAATGGTGTTTGGAAATATTGCCAGCAAAACAAATTGTGTTTGTATACTTTACAGCTTATAGATTTTTTTCAAAATATTCTCATGTAATTTTTTTAATAACCTTGTAAAATAGGTAATGCTTTCATACTCGTTTTGCAGATCAGAAAGTTGAGATTTGGCTATCAAATGACTTGTCCAAGACCTCAAGGCATTTAGTGACAAGCTTGTACTCAAACCTAAGTCATTTGCTGCCAAGTTTTATGTGAACTTTTTTCTTTCCCTGTGAAGTAATGAAATATGTAGGATATAGCATGCATTGCAAGATGAAAAAGCAGTAGAAAACGACTTCATTCTTGCTTCTTTATCTCACTTTACTTTTTTGGTACATGCATCTTGGGAAGCTATCTCACTGGAAAGTCTAACTTAACTCTCCTTATTGTCACTTCTTAACTTAAAGATCAGTCATTTAAAAAAATGTTTTGACTAATCATTTCTGCTGCAGTAAAATTGGAAATGTAGCTTTCTGAGATGGCAAATGTGGAAAGGGAATGGATTTAAAAATTGCTTTCCTAAAATTGCTGTCTAGTACTGCAGATCAACAAGGATGATGTAACTGCCCTACACTGTAAAGTTGTGTGCCTTATCCAGAATGGAAGTTTCAAGGAAGCCTTGAATGTCATCAATACTCACACCAAAGTGTTTGCCAAGTAAGTGATTTAATTAGTTGTTTGTGCATGTTTACCATAGCTATAACCATTTCCTTGTTTTTTTCCCCACTATTCAGTGATTTTTGATCTTTTTCTTTCCTTCCCCTTTTTTCCTTTTGCCTGCCAATGGTGCTTCTGAAACTGGAAAGAGTAATAGTAACTTTTGTTCTTTTCTGCCTTAAGAAACCTTTTCCTTACCCCTGTCTTCCCTTTGAACCACTAAGAAGGGAAACTGGAGGGATGTGGGGCATAAACAAGAGTCGCAAGATTTCTTGGAGGACATAGAGAGAACAACTCAGCAGAAGTTTAATTTAAAAAAAAAGAGTAGAGAGGGCAGAACATATAGGGTAGGGATGTATTAGTCGAGGCCTCTAGGATGGTATGGCAGTCTTAGCCTGACCTCTGTGCCTGCCCCCTTTGAGAATTGTTTAGGTGAGTATGATTTTAGGCCAAGATCTTTCAGTGTCAGAATTCTTTAGCAGCCTTTAGAATATATAGCAGTTTTTTTCAATCTACTTTTTATTTATTTTTGGCTGCGTTGGGTCTTCGTTGCTGCGTGCGGGCTTTCTCTAGTTGCGGCAAGCAGGGGCTACTCTTCGTTGCAGTGCACCGGCTTCTCATTGAGGTGGCTTGTCTCGTTGTGGAGCACAGGCTCTAGGCACGTGAGCTCAGTAGTTGTGGCTCGCGGGCTCTAGAGCGCAGGCTCAGTAGTTGTGGCGCACAGGCCTTAGTTGCTCGGAGGCATGTGGGATCTTCCTGGACCAGGGCTCGAACCCGTGTCCCCTGCATTGGCAGGCGGATTCTTAAACACTGTGCCACCAGGGAAGCCCTATAGCAGTTTTTTATTATTCTTAATCTTTTTCATTTATTTATTTAATTTATCATTTCATGAAACGTGAACTTATAATCTGAATTGGTACTGTAATTTCATTTTTCTTTACAGTTATGCCTAAGCCCCAAAAGAAATGTGTGTTGAAATGAAGGTTGCAGCATATTTATTGTTTAATGTTTATAAAGTACAGAACAGTATATTGTATACTTCCTTTTGTATAAGAAAAGGAGGATATAAGAATTTCTATGTATATTTTTTTGTATTTGCAAAGACAAACAATAGATGGAGAAACAATGAATAAAAATAGTTACTTGTAGGAGGTGAGTGGAACAGAGTAGATTTGAATAACAGTGGGAGTAAAACCCTTTCAATGTATACCTTTTTGTTTTTTTTACTTGGGCCAACTGCATGTATTACAGATTAAAAACAAATTTTTAAACTTTATTAAAAATAAAAGGGTAATAAAAGGGACACTGCTTTCTACTAGTAAACATGTTTATGCTAAAATTCAATGTTTTGATTTTTGGCCATTTTGTGAGAGAGGGAAATTTTGAAATAATCTTTTGTTAGGTGAATAAAGGATGTTGCCATTTGCTTGATGTTTATTTTTCCTCACAGATTATGGTTGAAACTTCACAATGTTTCATATGTGACATTAATGTAGATGAATTTTTAAGTCTGTATGTAAGTAGTGTTTTTGTAGTTGTCTGTTTATCAGTTGTTTGATTACAAGTGCTGTGTTCTTTTAAGATTTCTAGTTACTTTTTCTTTGCTAATTATTTGCTTCTTGACAAGTTAGAGTAGCATTATATGGCTTATCATAGGTTCTTAAATGGATTTAAGAAACTTCTATAACAACCCATTTAAAACAATGTTCAGATTGTCTGTATATCTGAAACAGTTTTTAGCTAATTCAGGATTTCATTCTTATATATTTGTTTCTTATTCTTCTAGTAAGAATATCCATGAAAGCAAGAGAGCCTAGGGAAATAGATGTAATATTTTCTGCCACTTATGAGCTGTCTGATTTTAGACAAGTCGCTAACCTTTGTCATCTGTTGTTAATGGGGATTAAATAATATGTATCAAGTGTGCTTAGAGCAGTGTCTGGCTTACAGTGGGTGCTCTGCAGTGTTAGCTAATAATCAAACATTGGTTTTTCCTTTTTCAGTAACTCTCTTTCCTTCGAGAAGGCATACTGTGAGTACAGGCTGAACAGAATTGAGAATGCCTTGAAGACAATAGAAAGTGCCAACCAGCAGACAGACAAACTAAAGGAGCTTTATGGACAAGTGGTAATTACTGCTTTAAAATCCCTGTTTGACAGTCGTCCTGCATGAACGTGATTCTACCTCTAGCAAGGAGCAGGGATGAGGAACCCCAGCCCATCCTGATGCTCCATAAAACTTGCCACCAAACCAGTGCTTGAGGTTTGAACATATTCCCTCTCCTTGATCTTCATATGAACAATTGCATGTATAGTGTTCTATGAACAAATGACTTCCTAAGGGTAATTGGAAAATTAAGAACTATCCTATGAAATTTGGACTTTTTAGTTGAAAGATGAAGGCCAGTAAGCTTATATACTTACACAGTTTTGAAACAGTCATTTTAGTTTTTAACTGATATTTTATTCTAAGTGTAAAATAAAGAAAATCATGATGAATAAGAATTTAGATGAATTCAGATGGTTCATGAAATCCCTGGAAATATCTTATTCTAAAAGAATTTTGAGACATACAATTAAGCCTAATGTAAAATAGGGTTATTTATGATAAGAGGACAGAAATGTTATATTAGAACTAGCAAAACTCTCTTAAAATTTTTTAAAATGTCAGTTTAGGGCAAATAATGTATTGAATATATTGTCCCCAAAAGGTAGTGTGAGTTTAACAAAGATTTGGGCAAGTTCATGGATTGTAGGTCTATAAAGAACTTTTCATGTAAACTGGGTTAGCTTAGGGTAGATTCCAGCATTTTGATATTGATGAAGGGCACCCATCTCTGTCATACCTGTAGACTAATTGACCCAGAATGGCAGTTCTTATCGCTGTTTAAGAACAACTTGAATGAAATAAGCAAGAATTATGTTGTGTATACTTGATACTACCCTATACAATAGTTGGTTTCTGGAAAAGAGAAATGAAGATTCAGTATAATGAACTAGGAAATAGTTAAGTCCTTTTGTTAACATCTAATTTTGTTCCTGTTTACTGGGGCTTAGTAAACTTGTGGGATTGTAAGTCAGATTGGTTGATTTCTACAGAATGGTTTTCTTTCACAACCCACTTAGACACTTACTTCACCTCAAGATGGGGGTCAATACAATGGCTTTTCTAACTGAATCATGCCTACAAATACGCAATATAGTAGAGATTCATTGCAAGTAACTTTGGGGAAGTATTAGTAGTATACAGAACTAATTGAAAAATTGTAAAGGAAAAACAATTAATTGCCCACGTTATGCTGAGTTAGGTTTCTTACATGGTGGTTCCAAAAAAGGGGTTATATGGTGTTAGGGATGTAACACAATATTTGTCTTCTCTGATTTTTTACTTGCTATTTATCTCTTCAGTTGTACCGATTAGAACGCTATGATGAATGCCTGGCTGTGTATAGAGATCTTGTCCGAAACTCTCAAGATGATTATGATGAGGAGAGAAAAACAAACCTTTCAGCAGTTGTTGCAGCTCAAAGTAACTGGGAAAAAGTGGTTCCAGTGAGTATCTCTGTGTACTTACACAGCCATGACATAATATTCCTGTCTAGCGTTTGACTGGTATTCTCTGTGACAGGAGAACTTGGGTCTCCAAGAAGGCACACACGAACTGTGCTACAATGCTGCATGTGCGCTGATAGGACAAGGCCAGCTGAACCAGGCAATGAAAATCCTGCAAAAAGCTGAAGGTTGGAAGTTTGTTAAAATGATATGTAAATGTAATGTGCATATAACTTTGCAAAGTATTTCCAAAAATTAAAAAGTTAAAAACTTTGGGAAGTTTTTAAATGGAAATTATTGATGCAGTGGAAATTTCTCAAAATCCATCTAGCCTTTCTCTTGGGTTCTTGACTCTTATCTCTTCTCTGTTACTATGTTATTCCTAAGCCAGTCTACTTGTCCATTTTCAGCCACACCAAACCTTAAGTTTGGGTTTTGAGGAGTAGGTTTTTGAACAACTTACTGTGAATGTTAAATGTAAATTAACTGAGTAAGCATTCGGTAAATATTATTATCATCATTATTATTGGTATTAAACAAGTATACAAATATAGTAACAATATGGTGTGCCCCATTTATGCATTGATAACACTATTCAAGCACATTTTAACTCCACTTAGTATGTTTCCATATACAATATCTGCATGCTTTGAAGCTCTTAAGTGAAAAAGAAAATAATTATTAGAGAACTTATGTCTGGTCTCAACTCCTGAAACATTTCGACTTTCTTCTCCATACATTTCCCTTGGAAGCTATAAAAGTGATGTTGTAGGGCTGCGATGAATGGTGGGAAGGAAAAATGGTGAAACAGGGTCTGTTTTATTCTTAAATATTGATGCTTAAAATAAGGGCAGAGGTTAGAGCATCATGAGGAGAAAAATATGTTTAATAATGATAATTTCTGGATCATACCCAGTATTGACAGTGGTATGGGAGGACATCCTCATATATTGCAGGTATGAATGTAAAAGTAGTAGAGGCTTTGCAGTGGGCAGTTTGGTGCTATAGCAGATTTTGAAATTTTCATACCCTTTGATCTAAGAATTTCATTTTTAGAAATTTAAGGAAATAAGGGAATAATTAGATAACATCCATACAGATATATATATATGAATTTAATTGAAGGGATGTTCATAAGAACAAAAATTTAGGAACATGAGTTTCTGTCCTATTAGAAGACTTTATTATAATCACAGAATAGATTACCATGCAGTCATTAACAATAATCATGTTAAAATAATGTAGATGTAATGTGTTATAACATAAAGATGTCCACAGTATATTAAATGGGGGAAGGGAGGTTTCAAAATAGTAGACTGTCCCACTTTCATTTAAAAATGTAACTGTGCATTTACATTAAAAAAAAAATAGCTGAAATGCTACAGTGGTTATCTTTAGGTGACAGGATTATTGTCCTTATTTTTATACTTCTCTATAATTGATTTTTTGCAATCAACATTTGTTACATTTATATATGTTAAATTCCCTTAAAAATTTTTTTTAACATAGGGATTACAAGTAAAAGAAAATGCCAAAGAGCTAGAGTAATCAAGGATTGATAATATTTATGTAATATATTTGATGTTAATGATAAATTCCAAATTTGCTTGTTATTAAAATTATCTTAAATCTTCTGCCTAAGAATTTAGTTCTTGTTCTTTGGAACATGAAAGAAACGAGAGTTACCCAGCAATGTTAATTTTAAAACCGTTTTCTCCTATAGATCTTTGCCGCCGTTCATTATCAGAAGACTCTGTAAGTATTCCACTGTGGTTAAACCCAGATTTTACACTTCTGCTAATATAAATTTGTAGGAGCCTTCTTTGTAGTATTTACTGACTTTTTGAAATGATATTGATTCATTAGATAAGAATCACAGAAACCCTCTTGACCAGTTATTTGATGGACTCTCTTAGGGTGAGAAATGACAATACAAAATTTTATATGCCTTATGCATTTCATTTTAAATTCATATAAATTCATTCTCCTGTTTTAGATATAGGGCTCAGGTCTTTGAGTAAGGTCCTATTCATAGGAATTCCATGCATATTCCTTACATAAACTATACATAATCCAACAGTCATGATCTCCAGGGTTTTTTTCTTAAGTATAACAATACTTTAAAGACAGTTGTGAATTAGTTTCATTACAGAGTCCTTTTTTTTTTTTTTTCTGCATTTTCTGGCTCATACCTAATTAGATAGTAATTTTCTTTAGGAACTCAACGTTTGTCAAATATTTCTGAGCATTCAACATAGTTTTCATCGAAGCAAGTCTCTTTTCTCATGCATAGTTCTTGTCTTACTACAATACTTAAGTTTTATCATTTCTTTATCAAACACAACTGGCATAATGGGATTGGAAACAAACAAGTCTGACCTGGTCAACATATGCTTACCAGGTGAGAGTAGGAGCGCCTGGTATGGCAAAAAAGAGCAGCCTCCTAGCCTTGAGCATTCACTCTACGTGGGCGTCAGTCAACCTCTCCAAAGGAATGGAAAATACAGATTGATCTGGGGTATCAGTTAAGAGAGCTGCTACTTTAATTACAGAATTAGTTTCAGCTTTTGAAGTTCTTTGTACAGTGATAGTTACTAGTTAGAATTTTGTAGTCTTTGGATTAGAATTATTTTAGAATTAAGAGTGAAGCATTTTGAAAATGTGTTTCTTATGAGAAAATTGTTTCCAGAATTTAGGGGTATTGTAAAAAGTTAAACTTGTATGCTCTTTTTCACATTTTTTTTTTTTTAGTCTTAACTTTTTAGAGAATAAAAATGATCAGTGAATGGTATTCCTGAACTTGTCACCATGTCCTTCCAGAATTTGTCTTTTTGCCATTCTCATTTAAGCTTCCCTCTTTTGGTAGCTATTCCTAAATTTTAACAAACTGACTTTACAGGAAAATTCCTGAAAATTGTATGTCTTCTTTAGGATGATATATCTTCTGAATGTTTGGATCACTTGGTTAATATGTGGATCAATTTGGAGAACTCACAGGAAAAAAAAATATTTCTTTTTCTGCTTAGGATGGGGCTGAAGAAGACCCACAGGCAGAACTGGCCATCATCCACGGGCAGATGGCCTATATTATGCAGCTTCAGGGTCATACAGAGGAGGCTTTGCAACTTTACAATCAGATAATAAAACTAAAGTAAGTGGGTTATTAAAATGAAGTGTCTTTTATAGGGTGTGAGTTTTCTTTTTAAAGGTTTATTCCTTTTTGACTGGTGCTTTTTGTTTGCAGACCAACAGATGTAGCACTGCTAGCTGTGATTGCAAATAACATCATTACAATTAACAAGGTATGGAATATCCAAGGTTTTCTTACACTATTTTTTGCTGGAAGCATATTACTCCAGCCTTGTTCTAGGATAAGTTTTTCCATGACAGAGTCCATTTGCAGCAAAATCACAATGGAGAGTTTTATTTAACTCTCATAATGATTCTGCAAGGTATATTCAAATAATAAAACTATTTTGTAGTTACATACCCTGGACTTTAAAATCTTACCCTTTTCCCATTGTTTTTTAAAATTATTATTCTATATAATTATAATATTAATATAATTATAATATTATTTCCCATTATTATCATTATATGGAGAATACTTATTAGAGAAATAAGTTGTTTGGACTTTGATTTCTTCATCTAGTAAGTCTGAATACGAGTTTTCCATATATAGTTTTTCTCTTTCCAGTGGTTTTTATTTTGGGGGAGAGGAGGCATGGGCAGGTTCTCTCTCTTTCTCTGCCCGCCCCCCCCGCCGCCCGCAAGCCCTGTGTAAACTATTACAAGCATGTATGTAAGCAATCCTAAAGAGTACTGTACTAGTCAAATTAACCACCTTTTGGAACATTGTTCTAATGGGAAGATATTTCAAGTTCAGATTTGAAATTCAAGTCAATAGAAAATTAGAAAAGTAACATTTAGGTTCTTTTGATAGGCTGTGTGATTTTCCAAGTGCCAGCTTATTTCATCCTCACAATTATCTTTTTAGGTGGCAGTACATGTCTCCAATTTATAGGAATGTAATCTGAAGCTAAAAGGAGTTAAGTGATTTGTATAAGATCACAGCCACTAAGAGGTAGAACTTGGATTCAGATTCTAGTCTGTGACTCCAGTGCACTCTCCTTTTAGGCCTGTGTGGTATCTCTCTCCCCCTATAGCAGAAATTCAGAGGGTTCTCAGATGTAGGATAATGGCATTAGGGGGGTAATAGATATAGGATGTTGTAGGGCATTGGCATGGTTTAGGTTTCCAAAAATTGATGCTGGCATTTGACTCTTAGCAGCAAGATGTACCTCCCTATGTTTATGAACAATTTGAAATGCCAGTGAGGACAAATTGTTTTTATCTGATATATAATTGTGGGGAGGAGGGTATGTGAAGTACTAAATATCTCAATCTAAATGTATTTACACACTGAATTTTTCTTCAGTTAACATTTATTTCTAATTTTTTATTCAGTATGGTGCTGGATGCAATAGGAAATGCAAAAATAAATATGAAACGTCATCTTAATCATTACATAGTATAAAAAAATTCTAGTGTTGAAAAAAATTGTGCACATTTAAATTTCTTGTTGTATACTTGTAACTACAGTATTTGGTGAAGGAAAATCTGGGTTGGCTAATTTGAGTAGAGCCTTGAAGGAGGGATATGGTTTGAAGGTTAAGCAACAGCATAAGCAAATGACTGGAGGGAAAGTGAGAGAGCAAAAGATATGAGGATACATACATGCTGGCTAGTTAAGAAAAAAAAAAGGTTACATTGAATAATAACCAAGGTGTGGGAGACCTTGAAAAATCAAAAATGTTAATAAGTGTCATGGTAGTAAAGTTTAAGAGAAGTCTGGCAGTGGCATGCATGGTGAGTTTAAGTACTAAAATAGTGACATAGGAGTACCAACTAGAAATATGGTTTCTTGAGGATTGATTTATATGAAAGCCAGTTTCTTGCTGTACATTTAAAATAATTTCACATTGGTTTGGAGCTTCACAGTAAAAAGCATAATTTATTTTAGATTTCTTCTTTGCCCCCTTTTAGTCTTTAAACTAGTAGAAGACATGGTTTAAAAAGCACAATGGTAACACATATTTGCAAATAATATTTAACAAAGTTAGAATACTGTGCACATAGTAGACACTTAGATGCCCTTTTTGTCCTTCTCAGGGTGCAGTGTGACTTAATTGTCTTCCATTCTTATTCCATTCCATTTGCTTATGTATGATAATATGTCAGAGAGGAATAAGTTACTTTCTTCATTTGTCATCTAAATTCTAAAGATAGTTTGTAGATATTACAGATTTAGGTATCGTTGTAGTCCTAATTTCCACTGTAAGATTTGTGTAGTCCCTTTGTACTTTTCATCAAAAAGCTAAAGAAAGCAATTAATAGTAGAAAGATAAAACCAAACCAAGAAACTGAGCCAAATTTATATGTACCTTAGGAGCATAGGCACCCCATCCAGGTAGGTGTATTATCTTCCAAGCTCTCTTGTTGTGTTTACATAAAATAACGAAATGAAAGAGGAATAAGGCCTTGGAGTGTTAAAAGAGTTGAAGTCTGAGATTGCTGTTAATGTTGAATGAACTTTTCTTTGTCAGGACCAAAATGTCTTTGACTCTAAGAAGAAGGTGAAATTAACCAATGCAGAAGGAGTGGAGTTTAAGCTTTCCAAGAAACAACTGCAAGCTATAGAATTTAACAAAGCTTTACTTGCTATGTACACAAACCAGGTAGGCAACAGACCTCTGGTTCCCCTGGCTAAACCTTTTGGAGTATGGCACATGAGGCATAATGGGTGTATCAGTCCAGTCTGTTTATATTTTTGCTTATATTTTGTCTTAGACTTATGTAGTCTTCAGAAGGTCATGTATCATAGATTTTATCTGTTAAGTAAGTAATTTGCCCAATTCTTTGTAAAGGTCTGCAGTGGTGACTTTTAAGAAGAAAACACTATTCACGGCTGTAAATGAGAAAATTCTCTCATTACCTTATTTCTGATTTCTCTGAATTAAAGGAAAAATCATCAAAGATGCTGATCATGATTATAAATGTAAGATCCATCTTTTTAGTTTGTGCATAATCACATCAAGTTATAAATAAGAAGGGCAGTTCTAACTCCAATATGTGTAAATTCTAATTAAATTATGATTTTGTACTCTTCTAGAGCAGAGGTTTTCAGTGGGGGACTGAGAGGCAGTAACATTTTCATTATTTAGAACTGAGTCAAGTTGTTCCTAAATACTGTAGCAAGAAATACCTATACGTTTTGTTGCTTTGAAGCAAAGGCTGACACTTGATGTGTTCTGGGTTTTTTTAAACAAAATTCTGCAATTTAAGCATCCAAATGAATGTTTAGGACTTATTCTTTCCTAAATGCTTTAAGAACTCATAGCTTACATTCAGTAAATGGAAATCTTTTTCTTTCAGGAAAAAATTGAGGGTACTGTAAACCACCTCTCTTACCCTAGGTAGTTCTTCACTTACTATTTTGTTTCAACTGGTTTCCTTCCACCTCCCCATCCTTTTTTTCTTTTTGGTCGTTCACTTAATTTTTGATTTAATTAACTAGCTTATTTTTGTGGGGGGGAAATACTGTCTTTTAGGCAGAACAGTGTCGCAAAATATCTGCCAGTTTACAGTCCCAAAGTCCTGAGCGTCTCCTTCCTGTGTTAATCCAAGCTGCCCAGCTCTGCCGTGAAAAGCAGCACACAAAAGCAATAGAGCTGCTTCAGGTAAAACAGTTACTTGCATTTTTAATGAGATGTCAGGTAGTTGTAGCCTTGTTTTATTTTCATTATTAGAATAATGTACAAGCTTGTAAATTTCATGGGAAAACTAATAGGTAATATACCACTATACACATGCCAGAGTGTCACTTTAGTTAATTCTTGGGCCGCAGGTTTGTTTTATATAAATTTGCATTAGTAAATGTTTGCTATAAACTCCGAAGAATGCTTTTCATTTGGAGATTGATGTAACACTAGTTAACGGTTTGTTTTAGACTTAAAATACCAGAACATGCTTAGCCCCTTTTTCAATAATGTATTTTCTAGTAAGTCCCAATCCAAAACCTCAAACAATTACAGAGATACTGACTTGGTTTTTAATTAAGCTAAACCAAACATTAAATCACATTCGAATTTCCTGAGAGTAGACTACATTGGAAAGTTGGACAGCATAAAATTAGGACCATCCTGAGGGGCAAAGTTGCCAAGCAGGGATCCTCAGTAAGGAGTCGTCTTTTTTTTTTTTTTTTTGAGTATCTTTCTTTAAAAAAAAAGAAAAAAATCTATGTAGTAATTTTAATTATTGTTTCTCTACTGGCGACTTCCTAGAGACTTGACATTATTGCAGTTTCTTTCAGAGCACAATTTTTTTTTTTTTTTTTTTGCGGTACGCGGGCCTCTCACTATTGTGGTCTCTCCCATTGCAGAGCACAGGCTCAGCAGTCATGGCTTAACAGGCCCAGCCACTCCGCAGCATGTGGAATCTTCCCAGACCAGGGCACGAACCCATATCCCCTGCATCGGCAGGCAGACTCTCAACCATTGCGCCACCAGGGAAGCCCTCACAGCACACTTTTAAGCAAAGTGGATGTCAAATAAAATTTTTCCAAATTTAAAATTTTGACCTGAAACCAGAAGTTTAATGTTTCAAAACTGGATTTAAAATTTAATGAGGGGACTTCCCTGGTGGCGCAGCAGTTAAGAATCCACCTGCCAGTGCAGGGACATGGGTTTGAGCCCTGGTCCGGGAAGATCCCACATGCTGTGGAGCAGCTAAGCCCGTGTGCCACAACTGCTGAGCCTGTGCTCTAGAGCCTGCAGGCCACAACTGCTGAGCCCACGTGCCTAGAGCCCATGCTCCGCGGCAGGAGAGGCCACCGCAGTGAGAGGCCCGTGCACCGCAGGGAAGAGTAGCCCCCGCTCGCCTCAACTGGAGAGAGCCCGCGCACAGCAACAAAGACCCAATGCAGTCATCAATTAATTAATTAATTAATTTTTAAAAAATTTAATGAGGCTGAAATAAGTAATTAGAATATGTGTGCTTAGTTGTGTAAATGTGATTTTTTTTTCCCAACTAAAAAAATTCTAGGAATTTGCAGATCAGCATCCAGAAAATGCTGCTGAAATTAAGCTGACCATGGCACAGCTGAAAATTTCCCAAGGTATTCATGATTATTTCATTATGATTAAAATAATCCTGTTAATGGAAACATATGATTGGAATGATTCTGAAATAATTGTGGACTATGTGATTTTTAAAAATTTTTGCATAATAGTGAAGCATAATGCTGTTTCAAATATGAAGCTAGATTTGTGAACTCCAACATATTTAGTAATGTTAGGAGGCCTTTTCTTGGGTTAATTCCTAACTTGTTAGAATGTTTCTCAATCCATGCTTTGAAAGTCTGTAGAAGCATAGAATTCCTCTGTTCTATACTTGAATTTCCTGTGTACGTCATGTGTAGAAATGCTTATATCTGTCACTTGGTAGTATTTGCATGAATTAAGAGTTACTTTGCTTCCTAGTTTTCAAAATTTCTTAGCCCTTTATTCTTCATTTATACTCTATAACCCATATCTTTGGTAGAGAAGAGGCAAGGAAGTTTAATGCGAACTTGTGCTTTTGAATCTTACAGAGAACTGACAGTTTTTTGTTTATAATTTTGAATCAGTGTTGAGTATCTAGGGCTGTGTTGTCCCTGTCTGGTAGCCACTATCCATATGTAGCTATTCTAAGTTTAAATTAAAATTAAATGGAATTTATTTTTTTAAAGATTTATTTATTATTTATTTTATTAATTTATTTATTTTTTGGCTGTGTTGGGTCTTAGTTGCAGCATGTGGGATCCTTCATTGCAGTGCACAGGCTCTTTGCTGTGGTACACAGGCTTCTCTTTAGTTGTGGTGTGAGGGTTTTTTCTCTTCTCTAGTTGTGGCACACAGGCTCCAATGCATGTGGGCTCTGAGTTGCGGCGTGCGGGTTCCAAAGGGTGTGGGCTCTGTAGTTTCCAGCACGCAGGCTCTCCAGATGAGGTGCGCAAGCTCAGTAGTTGTGGCGCATGGGCTTAGATGCCCTGCGGCATATGGGATCTTAGTTCCCTGACCAGGGATAGAACCCGGTCCCCTGCATTGCAAGGTGGATTTCTTACCATTGGACCACTAGGGAAGTCCCAAAATTAAACTAAATTTAAAATTCAGTTCCTCAGTTGTGCTGGCTACATTTCAGAAGTTTCATTGCCACATGTGTGTAGTTGGACAGCATAGATAGAGGATGTTTCCATCATCACAGAAAGTTCCATCAGACAACTCTGGTGTAGACCATACATTCTCAGTGGGGGTGATAATTGGTTTGGTGCACAGGATTGAAAAAAATCTTAGGTGTTGTGATGGCTAAAATGAAAAGTTCATGGGTAGAGGGGAGGGGAGTTGGCAATTAGGAAAAAACAATGTCTAAAAAGGCATCTCAGTGGGGTAGTAATGAAAATCAGGTTGAGACCTGATAGCTACCCTATTCTCACATTTGTTATCTTCCTCCTTTGTTTCTTTTTCCTTTTCCCACCTCTCTTCTTTTTCTTGCTTTCCTCTGTATCTTCTTTTCTCATCCAGTTTTCAGTTTATTTTTGTGAGGATTATTTATCATACTAATATTACTGAGAATGAGTCTGTTATGGTTATTGTTTTGTTTTGTCTTTAAAGACTTTGGAAGGTTTGTTATTGAGGTTTGCAATGAGTAGAAAATCAGACTTTAACATTGTAGGAAACTATCCACTGCACTCATATCTACAGTAACAATTTCAAGGCCTTTAGGGAAGGACTCCTACCTTTAAGTTACACTCTGAAAAGGGAGAAATAGAGCTCAATGGATTGGGAGCTGGGAGACTTCTTTTCTGGTAGCAGCTCTGCCATTAACTTTGTGGGCATAAGCAAGATATATTGTTTCTTTAGGATTTAATTTCCTTTGTTTGTAAAATGAATAAATAGAATACATTATTCCCAAGGTCCCAAAGCTTGAGTGTTTAGAGATGTTACAAAATATGACCCTTAAATTTTTTATCTTTTTTTTCCTCCATGAGATGCTTTCTTCAATGTGATGCTGATTTTGTTTTTATTCAATTAAGGTAATATTTCCAAAGCATGTTTGATATTGAGAAGCATAGAGGAGTTAAAGCATAAACCAGGCATGGTGAGTTTATAACTAAAATATTTTAAGACTGAAAAAGTAATGGAATTAATAGTTCATTGGTATGTCTGATATTTCTTTGTTTTCACTTTAATTTCTGCTTATTTCTTTATTCAAAATGTAGAAGTTGTAGTTAATAGCTTTCTGGTGTAAATTTAATTACATTTTATGCTCTGCTTTGCATTGATTTATTATTTAGTCAAATGTGTCAGGAACTGTTTAGGCCTTATATTACCACTTGAAAGCCAACCTTAAATATCCTAAGACATATATAGGGAATTTCTTAGCCTATTATTTTATCATGTCTTCAGTGTGATTTCTTTGAGTTAAAACAATTTGGTAATAATGGCCTATGAATTTAGTTTTTAGTTCTCTGATTATTCAAGCATCACAGGTCTAGATCACTAATATAGCTGTGAGCACATCTGTTTCGAAGTAAAAACATTCTGTAGTGGTGGTATGTACATTTATTGTACAGGGACTGTTTCATTTTCCAACACAGCTTGTTTACAAATGGCACTCAATAAATGTATAATAGTATTATGGTAGTGTTTTCTCTTTTGAAGAATCATACTTTAAGACTGGGCTGTGATTATGTTAGAATCAAATATAATATCTGGCTAACAATAATGTTTCATCTAGATTGTTGGATTTATTGGCATGAAAGTTGTTCAGATATTCCCTGTTTACCCTTTTAATATCTGTAGGACATTTTATTCCTATTATCTTTTTTTTCTAATTAGTCTAGCCAGAGGTTTGTTAATTTTATTGATTTTTCTCAATGATCTGGCTTTTTGTTTCTGTTTCCTTTTTGTCCTCATCTGCCTATGGCTCCTCCCCCTGTCACTCCACTCCAGTTACATGGGCCTCTTTGCTGTCCCTCCAGCACACTAGGCAAGCTTTCACTGGCTTCATGTAGTGGAGGCCACATGCAAATTTAGCCTCTCTAGTGTGTGTACCTCAGTGATCATATAAACTAATTTTCTAAGTGCTTCTTCTCAACTTCTGTATTTACCTTGTTGTGTACTGGTAGCAAACCATTTGTGAATGAGCTTTAGGGGAGGTATTTTTTTTTACAGATAATCACCTTTGTGTTTGGAAAACACCATTGTTGTTCATGGTATTTCTAGTTAGGCATTAGCAATTTTTATGATGAATTAGGTACTAGCACAGAGCCTAGCAACCTTTATTTCCTGTTTCTTTAACTTTATTCATTTTCAAAAAGTTTATTCTGAGAGAGAAGGAGGAATTCTGTTCACTAATTTATACCTTTGGCTGGGTAGGTGTCTGCATTAGTGACAATGTACAGCCATGAGGAAGATATTGACAGTGCAATTGAGGTCTTCACACAAGCTATCCAGTGGTATCAAAACCGTCAGGTAAAAGGATGGAGTAAAATTTTTTGAGGATAAGTTGCATAAGAATAAAAAGCTGCAGCAGTGAACTCAAAATTAAGAATTGAAATATTTCAACTCACTGTTTAAAAAATGGAATGCTGTTACACTGTCACTCAGTTTTTATGTATACAAGATCCAGATAATGTTATTAGAAGAAAGAAATGGCTACAAAAAAAAAAAAGCTCAGTTATATTTTCTGAAGCTCCTTCCTGAGTGTATGTATGTGTGTTTGTGTGTGTAATCTCAAGAAATAAGAATATTAATTGTATGTGCTTGTGTATAAGACAGCTCATCTTTAGTGGCTAGAGAGCCCATGAATGGTAGTACTTGGTAAAACAGCAGTACCTAGAATAATTGTGTATCTCTATCTAATAGGAACATCTGGAACGTTTTTTCCAGTATGGGTCTTTGCATAGGCAATATCCAACTTATAGATATATATACACACAGGGGGCATTAATACTGTTAGCACTATTAGCAGTGAAGAGATATCAGTGTTCTAGGAAGTATTGTGTCAAATTAATGTTTGAGAACGATAGTGATGTAACTTTAAGATTTGGTTATGCAATATTTCTAGTTGTAGACAAGACAGTCTAAATAGAGATGAGTTGTATACCAAATTCATAAATTGGTCTTCACTTGTACTAATTTGTCTTTCCCTCTGTGTGTGTGTGTGTGTGTGTGTGTGTGTGAATTTCTTTTTGTTGTTTCATGCATTCAGTAAAACTTAAGATGAGAAATCTAATGGATAGGTCCATTTTAAAGATATAATATAACTTCATTGACTTGCTAGATACTTAGCTTAAAACTTTTTTTCTTTCTTTATTGAATCTATAGCCCAAATCTCCTGCTCATTTGTCCTTGATAAGAGAAGCTGCAAACTTCAAACTCAAATATGGACGGAAGAAGGAGGCAATTAGTGACCTAGAACAGCTATGGAAGTAAGCTCTGAAAGGTGGAGGTGCAGAAATCCAAGTTTTATTTGATATGAGGGAGTTATTTTGCTTGTTTATGTTACTTTCTCCAGTTTTATAAACTGTTTAGTGACTTTCTTATTTCTTCTTTTAGACAAAATCCAAAAGATATTCACACCCTGGCACAGCTTATTTCTGCTTACTCACTTGTAGATCCTGAGAAGGCAAAAGCGTATCCTTTTGATTGTTCTAGACAGCTCCCAAGTAGTGCAATAAATCCCTTCCCTTACCTGTTTTGACCAGGGCTTTTTTGTTACAAATTTCAACAAACAAACCCCTCCTCTAACTAGTAAAAGCAAAAATGAGAATTTATTGATCAATGTGCCTGAAAAATACAGTGATAGATCCAAACATATATATGTATATATATTGTGTTCCTGAACTCTTGTTCTATCCCAGCCTTAGTAAACACTTGCCTTCATCAGATAGTATGTCTCTAAAAGTAGATGTTGAGGCTCTTGAAAATTCTCCTGGTGCTACGTACATTCGGAAGAAGGGTGGAAAAGTTGCTGGAGATAGTCAACCAAAGGAGCAAGGGTAATGTTTTTCATTGTAACATTCACTAATGCTGATTTTAAGTTATATAAGGAATAAAAAATGCACTCTTGTAAAAATT
The DNA here is from genome assembly GCF_008692025.1 of Phocoena sinus. NCBI lineage: Eukaryota > Metazoa > Chordata > Mammalia > Artiodactyla > Phocoenidae > Phocoena > Phocoena sinus. Next base: position 77,061,672 of record NC_045767.1, read on the forward strand.
CCATGTGAATAAAGTTTAAGTCCACTTTGTTTCTTTTCTCTTCTCTTGTGCTGTGCCCAGCTTTTTGTCCTTGTTTCCCCTCCTCCTCCCCACCCACAATTTACCTCTGATACTGATTTAGTGTGTTTACTTCCAGATCTTTTTCTTTGTGTTTGCACACAGAGCTGATGTAGAAATACTTTTCTTAGATTAGATTTTTTTTTTTTTTTGGTACACGGGCCTCGCACTGTTGTGGCCTCTCCCGTTGAGGAGCACAGGCTCCGGACGCACAGGCTCAGCGGCCATGGCTCACGGGCCCAGCCACTCCGCGGCATGTGGGATCTTCCCAGACCGGGGCACAAACCCGTGTCCCCTGCATCAGCAGGCGGACTCTCAACCACTGCGCCACCAGGGAAGCCCTAGATTTTTTTTTATAGAAATGGGATTATATTGTATTTAACTGTCTTTGAATTTTCTTTCATTTAATAAGTCTTAGAGATTTTTCCATATTCTCAATGTAGACATATTTTATTCTTTTTATGCATAGTATTCCATAGGCTGGATGTGTCTTACTTTATTTACCTGTGAGATATTGATGTACATTTAGTACATCATTTAGAATTCTAGACCAAATTTCAGATAAGGTTTATTTTGCTGATTTGGAGGAAAGTTAGCCAGCTTCAATAACTTACAAGAAGTCAAATTTCAATTCTTTTCTTGTTCTCGTACATTGTCATCTCAAAAATAGCAGAGGCCTACTAAATAAACTGTTTTAAGATTCTGTTTTTCACTCAGGATGAATAGAGAATGGAAGAGATATAGCACTTCCCCAGTTTTGTGACTTTCATAATTTTTCAGTTTTCTCTTTTTTTTGAATGACTTTTGAAACCTGATTTTTCGTAATTAAAAATATATATATATCAGCAACAGTATATGATTGACTTCATTATGAACTCTGTGTTTGTTAAAAAGGTATTACCATCCTCATAATAGATTTTTAAAAGTTGAATAAGAAATTGCAGTCTCAGAGATATTGCATTGTTCCAAATTTCATTTTATCATGATCCCAATTGCAAGCCTTATCAAGAACTCCAAAATAACGAATTCAAGCCAGGTCTTAGGAGATTTTCATACAATGTGTATTTAAATATTTTCAGTATTTTTTTTTTCCTTTTCCAAAACAGGGTTGGGTAATTAGTAAGAACATACAGTTCTTTTCTAATCCTTTAATCATCTTTATCTTTTCCATTAGACAATTATTAAGATGTACATTGACTTTAAAGCTTCTCAGTTTCAGCACAGTATTTTCATTCGGCATTATTAATGTCTTTCATTTTATGTTGACTTTTGGATACCTAAAAAGGTGTAGTTTCTTTTGAAGTTAACACTACGTTGGTGACGAAAGTAAATCATTGTCCTTACCCTGAAAAGAACTTCAGTCTAGCAGAAGGAAATATACTTAAGCAGTAATTGAAATAAAGGTTGCACGTGCTGTGATTGTGCAAGCATAGAGGAGTACACCAGAGGAATAGTCAATCCTTCCTGGGGACGGTGGGAGGGAGGATAGGAGAGGCTTCATGGAAGAGGTGACTGTGTTGACTCTGGAGGAAGACGAGGATGAGATGGGCAAAATGTGAGCAAAGGCAAAGAAGTAAGAAATGGCAGAGAGTCTTAGGAAATTGCAGATATGGCTGTGTAGTATGATTTGTAGGGAGACAATTCAGAAGACTGTTGCATAGTCTGAGTGAGAGATGAAGCTCTAAAGTAAGATGCTGTATGTTGCATTTCTTATTCTTCGGGGTACCCTAAAAGAACTTTCACAATTGAATGACTTGGTAGCATGAAATTTGGGCAGACATTGTTGCTGTCTTATCTTTTTAGTTCACTGTTTCATAGTTCCCGTAGAGGTATATCCAACATGAGTGTGTCCAGAGGGATTTTTTTAATGTCTTCCTCTTTTCTACTGTAGCTGTCAGAGTATAGCTGTCAGAGTACTTAATAGTTATTTTGAAGTATTCCCCTGACTTTTTATGCTCTTTAAATACCTTTATTTATTTTTTGGCAGTGTACTTAATAAAGATTTTACTTACTTAAAAAATTCAATAAACTCACAGGGTTCAAAGCCTGAAAGATTAAAAACGTACAGTCTTCCTCCCACCCCTGTCTGCCCTCTTCCCACTCAAGGCCACAACCAATGTTACTTGTCTTGCATATCCTCCCAGAAATATTCTTTGCATGTATGATACCTTTATATGTTCTTCCGGGAAAGAGTTTAAATTATCTGTTTTCTAGTTTTGCCAAATACAAGGTAACTTAGCATAGAACTATAGATTTTTATGCTTGTACAGATTTCTTACCTTTTTACATAGACTTAATATGTGCCAGTGTAAATGGTATCTATTTTCTGAAAACAGTTGTCACCCCTCTTTTCTAAAGCACCTTCCAAAAAGTAACGGTGTTTGAAGCTTGATTAAATTTAACCTGAATTAATATCCCAACTGGTTTATTAGCTTTGGTGAGGTGACGCCAAATCTTAAACACATTTATGACAAAGTACCCAGCTCACTCTTTTGCACATGCTTAATGCTCTATAAATATTTTATCACAATGATGATAATGATTTTTCTTCTCTTTGTAGACAGGGAGATTTGAAAAAAAAGAAGAAAAAAAAGAAGGGTAAGGCTTTTTTTTTAATCTTTAGATTTCTTTCTATAAGGTAAAAGTTTGAGTTTGGCCTTACATAGAAATCTTCAGACATAAACTCTCATATCTTTGAAACTGAGTTTTGTCTTGACTATAGCTAACATTTACTTAAATTTATAACTTTAAAGAGTGCAATTCTGAAGTTTATGAGTGCCTGAATTCAAATTGTTGCTCTAGTAACATTGCTCTTTGTCACTGTGACTGTGAACAGGTTAACATACCTTCCTGAGTTTTTCATCTGTAAGATGGAATATGATAGTATATACCTCATAGGATTAAATAAGATACTACATGTAGAGCTCTTAGAACAGTGCCTGGCACACAGTAAGCTCTTCTACATTAGAGTGCTTTTGGCTACAAGTACCGTAGAACTCCGTGAAACTGGCTTAATAAAATTTACTGTTTATGAAATTGGCAGTGTAGAGGAAGGTTATATCAGGGTTAGTTTATCCAGTAGTTGTATCTCTTTGTTCTCCTGTACACAAAAATGAATCCCACTAGAGTAATCAGATGTTTGTTGGAAACAGAGCCATATACTTGTTATTTATATCCAGCAGGATGTAAAGAGAGCCTCTGCATTTGGCAAGTCTTTCCCATTAACCTGATTGGGCCAATATAGGTCAGTGTCCAGCCCTGAACCATTAACCAGAGGAATGCCATGCATTGATTGGCTTACCTATTTTAATCCATGGCAAGAGAGGGTGGAATTACCATGCTTGGCTTCAACTAGTCAGAGGATATCCCTGGAGCCACCTACCTGTTCCCGAGTCTTTGGGAAATCTGTGGTAGAAATCAGTTTGCTTCTTGATTTTGCTTACTGCAAAATCAAGGATTCAGGTTTCCCAAATCTGCTAAATTTATTACCACTCCTCCATCTGTTTTCCAGCTTCTAGAATTTTACTGAAAATATCTTTTCTACTATTCTTCCTTTTAATGGGTTTATTACTATTTTAGTGGAGTTTTGGATAGTGCAGAAGCCAGTGTTGCATTCACTCCACTGTCTTTACCTACAAGTCTTACTAGTTCTTTACTTTTATCACTGTACTTGGAAATTGGTAAAAACTAAAGTATTTGTTTCATGTTGTTTTATTTATTAGTAATACTGCAAGGAAATAGCTGATAACTGTAGGTATCAGTAACCTCCAGTTTCAGTTTTTCTGTTTTCGTGGTTTCCAGATGAGTATTTTTTTTAATTTACAAGAGATATGTTCATTATAAAAACAAAAGAAAAAACAAAGGTAAGAGACTTCTGTCATTATAGAATGGCTTAAAGAATGGAAAATTCCCTACCCCAAATTCATTCTCCCAGAGATAATTACTTAACTTTTTTTGTATATATAAACACATTTACATGCTCAATTAATATTTTTACAAAACTGATATAAACAAATCAGGATAATTTGTTTTAATCTTCTACTTTAGACTATATTGTGCAGACATTTTTCCAAATTATTAAATATAGATGTATTTCATTTTTAACTCAGTTTTATAGCTTGGTATAGTGTGAGGATCATATATTTAATCATTCTCTTATTGATAGACATTTTAAGTTAATTTGCTGTTTTCAAGAATATGACAGAGAGTATTCTTACACATATATAGCTTTGTGACTTAGGAGTTTCTGCAAGATAAATTTCTAAAAGTATAAATTTTGACTGGTACTGCCAATTATTTGCTCTCTACAGAGGCTATACTAGTATATACTTCTGCCATAGTGTTTGAGAGTTGCCCACTATCTCACAAACACTGCATATTACACTTTTTAATATAGAATTTTTTATCCTTTAATTTTGTTTTTTTTGGGGCCACGCTGCACAGCTTATGGGATCTCAGTTCCCTGACCAAGGATTGAACCTGGGCCACGGCAGTGAAAGCCTGGAATCCTAACCACTAGGCCACCAGGGAACTCCCCTATCCTTATTATTTTTAATTAGTGAGGTCATGCATCTTTTCACATAGTTAATGACTTTTATTTCTCTTGGCTTACTCTAATTACAGCTATGCCCATTTTCTTTACATGATTTGCCTACTGATTATCAAGAACTCATTCTATATTAAGAATATTAATTCACTCTGTTACATAGTACGCAAATGTTTTCTTGTTTTGTTATTTCTCTTAAAAATTATCTTTTACCAAATGAAAATTTAAACTTTTTTATACAGATACATCTATGAAATCTTTTTATGCCTTCTGAATTTTGTGTCATGCTTAGAAATAAGTCCTTTTTCCGCTGCTAGATTATACAAATAAAACTTTCTCAGATAAGTTTATTTCAGTTTTAATGTTATTTATTCCCAGGTTTGGACACAGTGCTTAAACAAACTATCTCGAAAACATTATGGACAGAGCTCTCATTTCTTTATCAATTAATTGTTAAACAGGAAAACTGCCTAAAAATTATGACCCAAAAGTGACACCAGATCCAGAAAGATGGCTACCAATGCGTGAACGTTCTTACTACCGAGGAAGAAAGAAGGGTAAAAAGAAGGATCAGATTGGAAAAGGGACCCAGGGAGCAACTGTAGGAGCTTCATCTGAATTGTAAGTCATTGCTTCCCAATCTTCAGGGCATAGGTTGCTTCTTTCTGAGATTGACTCAGGGTCATCATTAAGAATTTTTGAATTATGTTTACAGTATGAGAAGTATAGTCACATATCTTTAATAAATGTTTTGTAATATGCTTATGTAAAGGAAAGAAAACATGCTGTTTCTGGCTTGGTTGTATTGTAAATACTAGAATTGTAGGATTGTATTGCAGATGTTAGGATTACAGTACCTTCAAAAGGAAACTATATACACTGAGTAATTCAACTAACTAAATATCTAGAGAAACAGATATAAATAAATAATTTGACTAGAAAGCAGAATTTAAAATGTTACTAAATCAGTTATTTCTACATGGAAGGATTATAGGTCGTTAAAAGTTTTTTTTTTCTTTATTTTCTAAGCTTTCTGAAAATTGACATGTACCATCAATTACATTTTTAAAAATTATAATGCAGTAAAAATTTTATTCAAAAGAAAAATGGATAGGGAGTTGGGGAACGCACCTTAAAAGAAAATATGTGTGGGAACTTCCGCGCAGTCCAGTGGTTAAGACTCCGAGCTCGGAGGCACTGCAGGGGGCACGGGTTCCATCCCTGGTCTGGGAACCAAGATCACATGTGCCAACCCTGATCGGGGAACCAAGATCCCGCATGCCATGTGGCGCGGCCAAAAAAGAAAGAAAGGAAGAAAAAGAAAATGTGTGTGGGAGATTGTGAGAGGTGGAAAGTGAAATCCATGTACATACATTTTTATAGCCTTTTCCTTTGTTGAATATATGAATGACCAACACTTTCCTGATCTGATGATTTCAGGGATGCCAGTAAAACTGTGAGCAGCCCACCCACCTCCCCACGACCTGGCAGCGCAGCAACAGCATCTACATCTACAAGTAATATCATACCCCCAAGACACCAGAAACCTGCAGGGGCTCCAGCAACAAAAAAGAAACAGCAACAGAAAAAGAAGAAAGGTGGAAAAGGTGGCTGGTGATTAGAACATTCTTTTTGTAGGCTATTTTTAAACTAGTCTCAGTGACACTGGGAACATAATAAAGGTAACACAGCAAGAAGCACAGAGCTGCTCCCTCTCCCATCCCCACATTTTCATAAAATTATTTTCTTGTTCATCAAACAGAAAAGCATCTTCCTCAAACTCTGCCCAGTCAGACTTGGCCTACTTGTACCACCTTGCTTTGCACAGATGAGGAGGAGTCAGAATAGTTGGGCATTTACCCACTTTGATATCTGTCACATCCTTTCTCTTTGTATGCTGATCTGCTGTTTTTTTCAATTTCACAAAGAAAGCATGTTATCCAAGGTTTCCTAGGATATAAACAGAAACTACTTCTGTTTCAACTAGAGTGCAAAGATATTTGTTCTATCAAGTCCCACTTTAAATTATGTCTTAGGAGGCCTTAGGAGACTGAAAGTGGAGTCTTCTGAGCATTCTAAATATCTGCTTAGAAATAGCATGTAATGAAAAGGGACCTTATTAATACACTGGTATTTTTCAGTTCACTACATGAGTGGCCACAGGAAAACTAAATTAAATGTCTTGATTATTCTGACTGTAAATTCTCTGCCATGTGATACTGGAATATGGGATGCTATATATATATATATAGTAATGAAAAGTATGTGTATGTATATACATATATACACATGTATATAAATTAGGACTTTTTTGTGCCCCCATGTCATTTTCAAATTATGATAACATTATGCTGATTTAGCACTATTAAAGATCTCAAGGGAAAGACATCAATGTTGCAAGAAGTTGACTCTTAGACCCAGTGTTCTGAGGTCAGATGGATTTGATAGAAATCAGAAAGATTTAAACAGCCCCTATCAAGAGCATGAACATTGACTTCCTACATAGAGAGGAGGTTAATACCAGAGTTCAGGAGTAGGCAGTATTAAAGCTTAACAAAACTGTTGGCCCAATTGATAGGTCTCAAATGATTCCTCTTTCTAGTTGGGGGTATGCCCATTCACTACCCTTCTCAAAGTAATGAAGTACTGTAGTCAGTGTGTGGTATCAGTGTCGCTCTGTTCTTGCCTTGCTTACGAGTCACCTTCCCATTGAACAGGTGTGACAGACACACTGGGATGCCTACACTTGTTAGTATTCCTTTTATGCTGCCCAAGATAGCATTCAGTTTAGACTTACGAGTATTTCCTTGTGATCATATTGCTCTGTCCTTGTTAATAAAGTGCTGCTGTGTTTGACTCTGAACATATCTACTGAAACTTCTTCAAAGAGTTTTTTAAAAGGCTTTCCTCCTTTACAAGAGTAAGAAATGTGGTGCTGCCTTTCTGTTTAACATAAACTGTGGTAGCATCTAAACAAGAGACCTTCATATATGAATGATTTATTATGGCATTATACTTTTTGAGCTCTCAGAACAGTCTTTTGGTAAGTGACAGATATTTATTCCTTCTGAATATAAACCCCATTACAAAAATAATTGTTAGTAAATTTATGATTTTAGGATTCCATTAAATTTCTGTGGTGAAGGATAATCATTTTTTAGGTTAACTAAGCCACAGAATTTTGGTGAAAATTATCCGCCAATGAAAATTTTGACCCAAGGCACACAGAGAAATTTATAGTTCTCTAAGTCATTGTAATTGCCAGTCGTTATTATCAGTCATTATTAAGCAACTGAAACCTCAGTTCAAATAAATTGTAATTGTCAAATGAAATGTAAACACCTACATTAACTTTCTAGTAATTATTCTTTTGGACAGGTCTTTAACCAGTGACCTATATACTTTGTGTATGTGTGTCTGTGTGTGTGTGTGTCTGTGTGTGTGTGCATTTATAAAAGCCAATATGGATACATCCATTCATTGTAGCACATTTTAAAATAAAATAATCTAGCGGTGAGTATGGATTAAGGTGTTCTGGGGTGTTGGCGTTTTACAGAGGACTTATGTTAGTATATCTAAGAATTTTTTAAGCTGAGTATCTAAAATTATCCCCTGCCTCTCCCCCCAAAACGGGAAAACTAAACTAATGGGATTGAGAGAACCCAGTTTTAACTTGACTGAAAATTCATCATGTTGATATCTGTATATAAACAAATTGAGGAGTATACATTTTTTCAGTTTTTAAGCATAGCATTTTCAAGACTGCTTGGAAACTGCTAACCTTAAGAACTACTTAAAAACTGTTGCATCACTGAAGCTTTCTGAAACCTGCAGTTCATTCGTTGTTTCCTTTTAAGCCTGTTTGAAATGTAGATCTGATGAAGGTAAGTCAGTTTATTGCATTAAGATAATTTTGTTAGATTGTAAACTATACTAAAGGGTCCAATTTAACAAAATAATAAAAAAGAACCATCCATATACTTCTCAAGCAGTGTAAGCAACGTTACACCACCTTTGCAAAGCCCCGTGGGTACCTAATTTGTTACATATTAGATCATTGGGAGAGACTAGGCTATTTTGTTTAGTTGTGGTTTTAATACACGGTATTACCAGTATCTGTGATCCTGGCAGACTAATCTCCAGAGAAAAATTTTTTAAGCGAAATGTAACAGATTTAAAATAAGGGAACCATTCACATTCCTGTTTTTCCTTAAGCATCCTGGATAGCGTCTCTAGGCGCTGCTGGTGGACTTAAACAGGACGGAGGGCGGAGAGATTCCTAACTTCACTCTCCAGGCTTGTGACTACTGACGAGGGGAAGGCGGGGCATCCTCTGGTGCGCCTCAAGCGTTCTCCGGGTCGGAGACACGAGGGCTGGGCGGGCTCAGGGAGGAGGCGGGAGAGGTGAGAGGCTAAGATCTGGGCGTCTCGAAAGGGCTTTCTGAGACACCCTGCCCAGCCCGAGGGGATCTCCCGAGGAAGTGGCACCTGGGAACGATATTCCTGTTTGACCAGACTTTCCGAACTCCCGCGGCGGGGCCTCCCAGACCCCTCGCCTGGGCTCGACCCTTCTGGCTACCCGCGCCTTATCCTCTCCAATTCGCCTACCGCCCCAGGGCTCGGCGAATCCGCTGCGCGCAGCCCCCGGCGAGCAAGCGCCGGACTGCAGTCGTCGTCCCTCGGGGCCGGGGTGCTGGCGCCGCGCGGTGACCGCGGGGGAGTTGTACGCTGCGTGGACCTGCGTCTCCTCCTTGCGCCTCCCGTAGGGGCCACTCCTGCCGGGACCCCGCACCGCAGCTCCAGCGCGCGGGCGCGTGGGAGGAGGGAGGGAAACAAGGGTGGTGGGGATGGAGAGGGGGAAAGTGAAGAGAGAGAAGGGAGAGGAGCCGGAGAAAGAGAAAATACGGAGAAAAGGAAAGGAGGAGAAAGATAAAAAGAAGGAGGTGGAGAAGGAGAAAATTAAGGAAAAAGAAAAGGAAAGGGGGAGGGAGGAGAAAAGTAAGAGTAAAGAAGAGGAAAAGAGGAAAGGGCGGGGGACGGAGAAGGGGAAGGAACAATTTACGGAAAAAGAAGAGAAAGAGAAGGACAACAGCACGTTGGCAAAGCCGCCGCTGGAGCTGCCGGTAAGAGACGGGTGCCTCAGACCCTCACCCAAGGCCGTTGTCAGCGTTCTGGCCGGAGCGCCGGCTCTCGCGCCGGAGGGAATCCGGTCTCGTGTGCGGGCTTTGTAACCGCGGATGGAGCAGGTGTGCCAAGCTGCGAACGCCATCTCCCCAGCCCCTTGCCCGCTCTCACCCCTAACCCCAACCCTGCGTCCAAGGTCTAGGTCTAGTGTTGAGGAAGGTCAGGTCTCGTCTGGTCTAGTGTTGAAAAGGAGGCCTTAGTCGGGTTCACGGGAGCGCGGGGAACAGCCCTCTTTCCAGCCCCATCTCTGTCCGACGCCCAACGCTAGCTCCCAGTCCGCCCACGACACTGAAACCAGCCCCAAACCCTCACCACACATGCGCTCTCCCAGTCTTTTCTGTTTCGTAAGTTCCATGTGGGAAGGTGCAGGCTTCCTGAATTTGTACAGGATGTGTTTTGGGTCCCTCTGGACATTTTCTGTGGGCACTGAGGTTACTACTTCCATTGTTTTCAGACCACCAGCGCCCAGAAGGGACGGGCACAAAGGTTTAACTGAGAGGTCTCAGAAACCAGGCACTGCAGTCACAAAAGGACAAATACCTATGATTCCACGTATATGATGTACCTAGAGTAGTCAGAATCGTAGAGAATAGAATGGTGGGGCCTGGGGGAAGGGGGAGTGCGGAGTTCGAGTTTAATCTTACAAGATGAACAGTTTTGGAGATGGATAGTGGTGATGGTTGCACAATATTATGAATGGATTTAATATCACCATATGTTTAAGAATGGTTATGATGGTAAATTTTATGTTGTGTATTTTACCACGATTTAAAAATTGAGGGGGAAGAAGGAAAAACAGGCATTATTTGGATCAGCTCAGTGGACTCTGTGCTCCTGGAGTTCCTGAGCTCAGAGCTGCTTTCTGGTTCTAAACAATGTGAATTATTAATGGAGATTTGATCTCTGGTAAAACACAGACTACATAGGTTCACATATAGTTAAATGAATAACTTTTGCAAGGAACAGTGGTGTTGAGAATCACATTTCGGGTCTGAACTCCTGGTTTACAGTAACCCCAGCTTTTCTTAAGAGATTATAAATATCAGGAGGCTTGTATTTTAGACTAAAAAATAAGCAAAATGTAAAGCATCAGTGACTGCAGAATTTCTAGGGGTTTAGGAGCAGCGATATGGTTGGAAAGGGAGTAGGGAACTGTTTTTATTCACAAAATTTCATAGGATCTAAGGTGCCATTATTTTAGGTAACACAAACAAAGAAAAAAAATGCTGCCAACCAAAATATGACATACCATAGATTGTAAAGTCCTCATTTCAGAGATGTTAAAATGTGGAAAAAAAAAAACAACCCAGAAAACAGCATCTTGGAACTGATGAAATATCTTGGGATAGCCAGAGTAGAGCCATTGGTGGAGATAATGAGGGAGACACAATCCACATCTTGCAGCCAGTTCTTGGTGGCATCATTGCTTTAAAGCATCCCCTTCATGCATCAAGTCCCTCTTCCTTACCATCACTCTCTCAGAATGACACTATGACATTTAGGTGTGGGTAAGAGGGAACGGAAAGGAAGTGGGGATGGAGAGAGGAAACACCTATGGAAATACCTTTTGCTTTAAGAGCCATCAAGAATACACTCCAAAAACAAACATTCTGTTATTCACTAGACAGGTTTATTAAATGCTGCCCTGTACACAAGACCCGATTAGACCAGAGCTTAAACCATCTTACTTTTACATAGATCTTACATATTTAAAAAAAAAAAAAAAGAGATGGGAGGTGGGATAAACATTTAGTGCTGTTTAGGATCACTGTTTTTTTTTTTTTTTTTTTAACAGAAATCCAGTCTAAGTCTAATGTCAACATTTAGTGTTCAAGCAGAAATGTATATGATTATTATTTTTAAACCAATGCCACTGAAGACATTTATTAGTGTTTTTTATGCATGAGAAATCTCTTTAGTAGGCTGTTTGAGAAATAGAATTCCTGTGAGTAGTCTGGCCGGATTGTTGCTTATTTATTACTGTTTACATTAAAGTTTGTACCCTAAAAATCACCTTTCTGAGCACTCTGAAATTTCTATTTCTGCCTTCATACCAGCCTGCTCTTCTTGCCCCTCAATCACTTGTCATAAAATTTTCTAAGGTTGGTATATTGGTAGAATGCTTCTTCCTAAAGTTTACATCTAGTTCATCAGGTTTTAGTGTCAGACTTTAAATACTCAATTATGATTAGAACTGGTTTAACAGTTTCTATAATCTTCGCCTTTTCATTTATGAGGGTAACCTTGCCCTAAGGGCTTTTAATCTAGTGATTCAACTGGGAAGACAAGACAGATTAATAATATGAGACCTTAGATGCTTACATGCTGAGTGGCAAAGTCAATATATGGAACAAGTAGGCCCCAAGACCCCATACAACAAATTGAATTCTGTTGCAGTCTCCAATAGACATGAACTCAGGAAGCAAAGTGAAGTCTGAAAATTGACCTTGAAAATATGGCATCTCCCATAAATCCTGATATATATATATATAAAGTATTTATTTGGTAGATTGACCAGGAGTTGGGGGATGGAGAGGGGGTATGCAATTAATATCACATAACTGATGGCTGATTATATAAAATACAAACTGACTGGTACAGTTTGTTCTAGACCTATTAAATGTTTTGCGATGTTTTATTCTGGTTTACAATTCCACAATATTATTGGCAGGCACACTGCCAGGAGCCAGGAAAAGCAGGCCCTGATAGCATAGCTTTATTGACTTATCTTTTGTTTCACAGGAGAAAAATAAGCAGATCCTAGTGCTGGGCCTGGATGGAGCAGGAAAGACCAGTGTTCTCCACTCTCTAGCTTTAAACAGAGTCCAGCACAGCGTGGCACCTACCCAAGGTTTCAATGCAGTGTGCATCAGCACTGAAGACAGCCAGTTGGAGTTCCTGGAGAGTAAGCTGTCTTTCTCAGTAGTTCTGGGGATAACCGATAGCCTATAGCCACATTATCGTTATACCTTACGCCAGATTTAATGTTATCAACATTGGGTCATTGTGAAATGAAACACTGGGTCAGATTTTCCTAGACTTTCAGAATGCATGTGTAGTTTATTGCTTGGGTACAGTGTGGGAATCACTTTCTGTTCTTTTCATTTTCTTCTTTTTGCAGTGGTGGTGATAAAGGGGAGTTGAGGGGAAGGCTTTCGCACCCCTCCTATAACAGCCTCCCTCCTCCCTTACTACCCCAAATATAAATGCAATCTAAGTAAATACAGTGTGTTTCCTTCTCTGCAAATGCAAATAGAGGTAAGCTCCAAACCTCTTGTAACCAGATGGCAACCCAGAAACCCCTCCTCTAGCAGTTCTGGAGTCACCACCTCTCAAAATATTGCTGTACCCCAAAGTTGCATTAGATCCTCTTGTCTCCTCTTTACACTCTCTCCTAGGATGATTTCACCTTTCCTCTTGACATTAAATACTATCTATATGCTAATGACTCCCAAATTTATCTCTCCAGCCAAACATATCCAGATGTTGCCTGACATCTCTACCTGGCTGTCTCACTGGCCTCTCAAGCCTAATATCATCAAGACAAAATGTTCGATATATCTCCGTATCTGTTCCTTTCCCTTGTAATCCAACTGGTCAGTAAATGTCTCCTCACCCATCAACATGCTCAAGCCAGAAAACTGGGAGTTTTCTGTACCCCCTTTTGTACCCCAACTCCAGCCTGCAAGTAAAATGCTATGAATTTTTGCTTTCATTCAGTTGCGAAGAGAAAATGATGGGCAGAGAAATTGGTAAGCCTGCAGGCAAATCTTTATGATAAAAGCATTGTTAAGAATAGAGTTTTCAATTTCCCCAGAAGCTATGGAAGAAATAATATTTTTAATGAAATGGATGGCTAACAAAAGTCTCAAAATATAAAAAGTGAAAAGAAAAATGGGAAGGAAAGGAAAGGGAAGGAAAAAAAGAAAGGGAGATAGGAAGAAAAAAGAAAACTCCAATTGGGGGAGAAATGGACAGATCTGCCGTTAGAGTGAGGGGTTTCAACATATCTTTGTCAATTATTAATAAGATCAAGGAGAAAAAATATCCGCAGAGATATATAAAATTTGAACACAGTCAACAAGTTCGATCTAGTGAATAATATAAAATTGTCCAATTAGACAATTTTAGCCACATACAAAAGTTAAAATTCACATTCTTCTCAAACACTCACAGAACAATTACCAGCAATGACCGCTTACTGGGCCATACAGCAAGTCTTAACAAAGTTTTCAAAGAGGATGCATCATACAAGCTGTGTTCTCAACTACATTGCTGTCAAGTTAGAAGTTAATACCTAAAAGATAGCAATCCCTGTGTAGGTGAAATGTCATGGTGTTGCCAAAAACATGGGGAACGACATGTTCATTTACCTTTAAACTACATGTGTTAAAACCATATGAATTACTTGGATTATACACATTCTTTAAAAAAATTAAAAACACAAAATACTTTGAAGAATGACTAGCCTGGCTCTCCATACAAAAGAAAACAAAGACAAATCAACACCCTTTCCTATTCGTTTTTTAAATGGTATTGTTAAGTCCCTATAACAGGAGTCTGCACACTTTTTCTGCAGAGGGCTCGAGAGTAGCTAATGTAGACTCTGTGGCCGCATGGGCTCTGTGCAGCTACTCAACCCTGCATACTGCGAAAGCAGCCAGAGACCATGTGTGCACAAATCTATGTGCCTGTGTTCTCATACAACTTTATTTGTACTGAAATCCAAATGTGATATAATGTTCATGTGTTACAAAATGGTATTCTTTTTTTCCCCAAACATTTAAAAAGGTAGAATCCATTTTTTGTTTGTGGGCTGTACAAAAATAGGCAGTGAGCCAGATTTAGGCTGTGGGCCATTGTTTGTCATATTCTGTCCCAGGAGAAAAATAAAAACTGAATTCATTGTGTATGTATTATTATCATTCCAAAAAGTTTCTTCTGGGAAGAAGCAGCAGAATGAAATAACCCAAAGGAATTTCTTCTGAAGCAAGTATTCCTGAATGCCCACAGGATCATATTAACTCTTTGTGCAAGATTAAGAGAGGAAATTAGTTCTGGGATTTTGACAAAGGAAAAAAGTTGTGCAAGTGAGGCTAGCCAATGACATTTAAATCAGTCCATTTGAAACTTATTTTAGAGAAATATGTGTTTTAACCCACCACCCTGAATTATTTTAGTATCCTACTCCCATTCGCTGAGCTATACCTGACAGGCATTGGCCATCGTGGCTGCTGTGTATAACAGATCAGGAGACATCCACTGTAGTACAAATTTAAGATCTTTATGCTGGTCCTTTGTGTTCCAGAATGAGTGACCAGCTTGTGGAGGGTAAATATTCCCACCAATCATTTCCCCAGTAACATCGCTCAAGTTGTTTGAAGAATTGGGTAGAGTCTCACAGAGGTCTTTTATCAGAATATGTATCCAGTGTTCAGGAATTATCAAAATGTGTCTTTCCTGCCCCCCTCAGTGGACTCTTCTGAGGTTTGTGTGTGTGTCTTCCTTCTCTACCGTTCTTTGTAGTTGGTGGCAGCGAACCTTTCCGTTCCTGTTGGGAAATGTACCTGTCCAAAGGATTGCTGCTAATCTTTGTGGTGGATTCAGCAGATCACAACAGATTACCTGAAGCCAAGAAGCACCTTCATCAACTAATTGGGACAAATCCAATCCTTCCTCTGGTTGTGTTTGCAAACAAACAGGTAAAAATTTGTGCAAATATAAATTGTACTCAATAGTTTTATTATTAATACAAGAAGTAGAAATGTCTACTTTTAATAGCAAGATATTCAATAATATGTTGTATGTTCAGTTCAGTTTATACTATTAGATCTATTGGATTATACAGTCAGCCCTCCATATCTGTGAATTCAACCACCTGTGGATCAGGAAAAAAAAAGATTCTGGAAAGTTCCAGAAAGTAAAACTTGTATTTGCCACACATAGGCAACTATTTACATAGCATTTACATTGTATTAGGTATTATAAGTAATCTAGAGATGATTTAAAGTATATGGGAGGATGTGCATAAGTTATTTGCAAATACTGTGCCATTTCATGTAAGGGGCTTGAGCATCCTCAGATTTTGGTGTCTGCTGGGGTCTTGCAGCCAATCCCCCTCAGATACCAAGGGACAGCAGTAAATTCCTTGAGAACAGAGACTATCATTCACCTTTGTGTCCCTTATAAAACCTAGCATAATGCCTTGTACATAGCAGGAATTCAACAAATACCTGTTGAATTTATTTTTTTTAATTTAATTTTATCTATTTATTTTTTACAGAGCAGGTTCTTACTAGTTATCTGTTTTATACATATTAGTGTATATATGTCAATCCCAATCTCCCAATTCACCCCACCACCACCCCCACTTTTCCGCCCTGGTGTC
Organism: Phocoena sinus; assembly: GCF_008692025.1. Taxonomy (NCBI): domain Eukaryota; kingdom Metazoa; phylum Chordata; class Mammalia; order Artiodactyla; family Phocoenidae; genus Phocoena; species Phocoena sinus. Next base: position 77,077,847 of record NC_045767.1, read on the forward strand.
CACATGTTTGTTCTCTACATCTGTGTCTCTATTTCTGCCCTGCAAACGGGTTCATCTGTACCATTTTTCTAGGTTCCACATATATGCATTAATATATGATATTTGTTTTTCTCTTTCTGACTTACTTCACTCTGTATGACAGTCTCTAGGTCCATCCACGTCTCTACAAGTGACCCAATTTCGTTCCTTTTTATGGCTGAGTAATATCCCATTGTATATATATACCATATCAACTTTATCCATTCATCTGTCGATGGGCATTTAGGTTGCTTCCATGACCTGGCTATTGTAAATAGTGCTGCAATGAACATTGGGGTGCATGTGTCTTTTTGAATTATGGTTTTCTCTGGGTATATGCCCAGTACTGGGATTGCTAGGTCATACGGTAATTCTATTTTTAGTTCTTTAAGGAATCTCCATACTGTTCTCCATAGTGGCTGTATCAATTTACATTCCTACCAACAGTGCAAGAGGGTTCCCTTTTCTCCACACCCTCTCCAGCATTTATTGTTTGTAGATTTTCTGATTCTTACTGGTGTGGTGATACCTCATTGGACTTTTGATTTGCATTTCTCTAATAATTAGTGACGTTGAGCAGCTTTTCATGTGCCTCTTAGCCATCTGTATGTCCTCTTTGGAGAGATGTCTATTTAGGTCTTCTGCCCATTTTTGGATTGGGTTGTTTTATTTTTGTTTTTGTTTTGTTTTTGCGGCACGCGGGCCTCTCACCGTTGTGGCCTCTCCCGTTGCGGAGCACAGGCTCCGGACGCGCAGGCTCAGCGGCCATGGCTCAGGTGCCCAGCCGCTCCACGGCATGTGGGATCCTCCTGGACCGGGGCACAAACCCATATCCCCTGCATCGGCAGGCGGACTCTCAACCACTGCACCACCAGGGAAGCCCGGGTTGTTTTTTTTTTTTTAATACTGCGCTGCATGAGCTGTTTATATATTTTGAAGATTAATCCTTTGTTGATTCGTTTGCAAATATTTTCTCCCATTCTAAGGGTTGTCTTTTCGTTTTGTTTATAGTTTCCTTTGCTGTGCAAAAGCTTTTAAGTTTCATTAGGTCCCATTTGTTTATTTTTGTTTTTATTTCCATTACTCTAGGAGGTGGGTCAAAAAAGATCTTGCTGTGATTTATGTCAAAGAGTGTTCTTCCTATGTTTTCCTCTAATAGTTTTATAGTGTCCAGTCTTACATTTAGGTCTTTAATCCATTTTGAGTTTATTTTTGTGTATGGTGTTAGACAGTGTTCTAATTTCATTCTTTTACATGTAGCTGTCCAGTATTCCTAGTACCACTTATTGAAGAGACTGTCTTTTCTCCACTGTATATCCTTGCCTCCTTTATCATAGATTAGTTGACCACAGGTGCATGGGTTTATCTCTGGGCTTTCTATCCTGTTCCATTGATCTATATTTCTGTTTTTGTGCCAGTACCATGTTGTCTTCATTATTGTACCTTTGTAGTATAGTCTGAAGTCAGGGAGTCTGACTCCTCCAGCTCCGTTTTTTTCCCTCAAGACTGCTTTGGCTATTCAGGGTCTTTTGTGTCTCCATACAGATTTTAAGATTTTTTGTTATAGTTCTGTAAAAAAATGCCACTGGTAATTTGATAGGGATTGCATTGAATCTGTAGATTGCTTTGTGTACTATAGTCATTTTCACAATATTGGTTCTTCCAATCCAAGAACATGGTATATCTCTCCATCTGTTTGTGTCATCTTTGATTTCTTTCATCAGTCTCTCATAGTGTTCTGCGTACAGGTCTTCTGTCTCCTTAGGTAGGTTTTTTCCTAGGTATTTTATTCTTTTTGTTGCAATGGTGAATGGGATTGTTTCCTTAATTTCTTTTTCTGATCTTTTATTGTTATTGTATAGGAATTCAAGAGATTTCTGTGCATTAATTTTATATCCTGCAACTTTACCAAATTCATTGATTAGCTCTAGTAGTTTTCTGGTGGCATCTTTAGGATTCTCTATGTACAGTGTCATGTCATCTACAAACAGTGACAGTTTTACTTCTTCTTTTCCAATTTGTATTCCTTTTATTTCTTTTTCTTCTCTGACTGCTGTGGCTAGGACCTCCAAAACTATGTTGAATAATAGTAGTGAGAGTGGACATCCTTGTCTTATACCTGATGTTAGAGGAAATGCTTTCAGATTTTCACCATTGAGAATGATGTTTGCTGTGGGTTTGTCATATATGGCCTTTATTATGTTGAGGTAGGTTCCCTCTATGCCCACTTTCTGAAGAGTTTTTATCATAAATGGGTGTTGAATTTTGTCAAAAGCTTTTTCTGCATCTATTGAGATGACCATTTGGTTTTTCTCCTTCAGTTTGTTAATATGGTGTATCACATTGATTGATTTGCATATATTGAAGAATCCTTGCATCCCTGGAATAAATCCCACTTGATCATGGTGTATGATCCTTTTAATGTGTCGTTGGATTCTGTTTGCTAGTATTTTGTTAAGGATTTTTGCATCCATATTCTGTATTTTGCATCAGTGTTATTGGTCTGTAATTTTCTTTTCTTGTAGTATCTGTGTCTGGTGTTGGTATCAGGCTGATGGTGGCCTCATAGAATGAGATTGGGAGTTTTCCTTCCTCTGCAATTTTTGGAAGAGTTTGACAAGGCTGGGTGTTAGCTCTTCTCTAAATGTTTGATAGAATTCACCTGTGAAGCCATCTGGTCCTGGACTTTTGCTTGTTGGAAGATTTTTAATCACAGTTTCAATTTCATTACTTGTGATTGGTCTGTTCATATTTTCTATTTCTTCCTGGTTCAGTCTTGGAAGATTATACCTTTCTAAGAATTTGTCCATTTCTTCCAGGTTGTCCATTTTATTGGCACAGAGTTGCTTGTAGTAGTCTCTTACGATACTTTGTATTTCTGCGGTGTCTGTTGTAACTTCTCCTTTTTCATTTCTAATTTTATTGATTTGAGTCCTCTCCCTCTTTGTCTTGATGAGTCTAGCTAAAGGTTTATCAATTTTGTTTATCTTCTCAAAGAACCACCTTTTAGTTTTATTGATCTTTGCCATTGTTTTCTTTGTTTCTATTTCATTTATTTCTGCTCTGATCTTTATGATTTCTTTCCTTCTACTAACTTTGGGTTTTTCTTGTTCTTCTTTCTCTAGTTCCTTTAGGTGTAAGGTTAGATTGTTTATTGGAGATTTTTCTTGTTTCTTGAGGTAGGCTTGTACAGCTATAAACTTCCCTCTTAGAACTGCTTTTGCTGCATCCCATAGGTTTTGGATCATCATGTTTTCATTGTCATTTGTCTCTAGGTTTTTTTTGATTTCCTCTTTGATTTCTTCAGTGATCTCTTGGTTATTTAGTAATGTATTGTTTGCCTCCATGTGTTTGTGTTTTTTACTTTTTTTCCCTGTAATTGATTTCTAATCTCATAGCGTTGTAGTCAGAAAAGATGCTTGATATGATTTCAGTTTTCTTATATTTACTGAGGCTTGATTTGTGACCCAAGATGTGATCTATCCTGGGGAATGTTCCGTGGCACTTGAGAAGAAAGTGTAATCTGCTGTTTTTGGATGGAATGTCCTATAAATATCAATTAAATCTATCTGGTCTATTGTGTCATTTAAAGCTTCTGTTTCCTTATTAATTTTCTGTCTGGATGATCTGTCCATTGGTGTAAGTGAGGTGTTAATGTCTGCCACTATTATTGTGTTACTGTCAATTTCTTCTTTTATGGCTGTTAGCAGTTGCCTTATGTATTGAGGTACTCCTATGTTGGGTGCATATATATTTATAATTGTTATAACTTCTTCTTGGATTCATCCCTTGATCATTATGTAGTATCCTTCCTTGTCTCTTGTAACATTCTTTATTTTAAAATCTATTTTATCTTATATGAGTATTGCTACTTCAGCTTTCTTTTGATTTCCATTTGCATGGAAAATCTTTTTCCATCCCCTCATTTTCAGTCTGTATGTGTCCCTAGGTCTGAAGTTGGTCTCTTATAGACAGCATATATGAGTCTTGTTTTTGTATCCATTCAACGAGCCTGTGTCTTTTGTTTGGAGCATTTAATCCATTCACGTTTAAGGTAATTATCGATATGTATGTTCCTATTACCCTTTTCTTTATTGTTATGGGTTTGTTATTGTAGGTCCTTTTCTCCTGTTTTGTTTCCTGCCTAGAGAAGTTCCTTTAGCATTTGTTGTAGAGCTGGTTTGGCGGTGCTGAATTCTCTTAGCTTTTGCTTGTCTGTAAAGCTTTTGATTTCTCCATCGTATCTGAATGAGATCCTTGCTGGGTAGAGTAATCTTGGTTGTAGCGTCTTCCCTTTCATCACTTTAAATATGTCATGCGACCCCCTTCTGGCTTGTAAAGTTTCTTCTGAGAAATCAGTTGTTAGCCTTATGGGAGTTCCCTTGTATGTTATTTCTCGTTTTTCCCTTGTTGCTTTCAATAATTTTTCTTTGTCTTTAATTTTTGCCAATTTGATTAGTATGTGTCTCAGTATGTTTCTCCTTGGGTTTTTCCTGCATGGGACTGTCTGCACTTTCTGGACTTGAGTGGCTATTTCCTTTCCCATGTTAGGGAAGTTTTTGACTATAATCTCTTCAAATATTTTCTCAGGTCCTTTCTCTCTTTCTTCTCCTTCTGGGACCCCTATAATGAGAATGTTGTTGCATTTAATGTTGTCCCAGAGGTCTCTTAGGCTGTCTTCATTTCTTTTCATTCTTTTTTCTTTGTTCTGTTCCATGGCAGTGAATTCCACCATTCTGTCTTCCAGGTCACTTATCCATTCTTCTGCCTCAGTTATTCTGCTATTGATTCCTTCTAGTGTATTTTTCATTTCATTTATTGTATTGTTCATCTCTGTTTGTTTGTTCTTTAATTCTTCTAGGTGTTTGTTCTTTAATTCTTCTAGGTCTTTGTTAAACATTTCTTGCATCTTCTCAATCCTTGCCTCCATTGTTTTTCCGAGGTCCTGGATCATCTTCACTATCATTATTCTCAATTCTTTTTCTGGAAGGTTGCCTATCTCTACTTCCTTTAGTTGTTTTACTGGGGTTTTATCTTGTTCCTTCATCTGGGACATAGTCCTCTGCCTTTTCATTTTGTCTATCTTTCTGTGAATGTGGTTTCATTCCACAGGCTTCAGAATTGTAGTTACTCTTGCTTCTGCTGTCTGTCCTCTGATGGATGAGGCTATCTAAGGGGTTTGTGCAAGCTTCCTGATGGGAGGGACTGGTGGTGGGTAGGGTTGGGTGTTGCTGTGGTGGGCAGAGCTCAGTAAAACTTTAATCAGCTTGTCTGCTGATGGGTGGGGTTGGGTTCCCTCCCTGTTGGTTCTTTGGCCTGAGGCAACCCAGCACTGGAGCCTACCAGCTCTTTGATGGGGCTAATGGCAGACTCTGGGAGGGCTCACGCCAAGGAGTACTTCCCAGAACTTCTGCTGCCAGTGTCCTTGTCCCTTGGGGAGCCACAGCCCACCCCCGCTTCTGCCGCAGACCCTCCAACACTAATGGGTAGGTCTGGTTCAGTCTCCTATGGGGCCACTGCTCCTTCCCGTGGGTCCTGATGCACACACTACTTTGAGTGTGCCCTCCAAGAGTGGAGTCTCTGTTTCCCCCCAGTCCTGTCAAAGTCCTGCAATCAAATCCCGCTAGCCTTCAAAGTCTGATTCTCTAGGAATTCCTCCTGCTGTTGCCAGACCCCCAGGTTGGGAAGCCTGATGTGGGGCTCAGAACCTTCACTCCAGTGGGTGGACTTCTGTGGTATAAGTGTTTTCTAGTTTGTGAGTCACCCACTCAGCGGTTATGGGATTTGATTTTATCGTGATTGCGCCCCACTTACCATCTCAATGCGGCTTTTCCTTTGTCTTTAGATGTGGGGTATCTTTTTTGGTGAGTTCCAGTGTCTTCCTGTCAATGACTGTTCCACAGTTAGTTGTGATTCCAGTGCTCTTGCAAGAAGGAGTGAGCACACATCCTTCTACTCCACCATCTTGAACCAATCTACCTGTTGAATTTAATTCAGTAAACATTTATTGACTTTTGAATTGATTTCTACAAAATATTTGCGTGTTTAATATGTATAAAGAAGTGGTTTTAGATCAATTAGCCTGACCTGAATTTATTTCACGCACATGCATTAAAATATTAAATGTTCATGAAGAAATTGGAACCCTTGTGCAGTGTTGGTGGGGATGTCAAATGGTGCAGCCACTGTGAAAAACAGTATGGCAGTTCCTTAAAAAATTAAAAAATAGAGTTTTCATATAGTCCAGCAATCCACTTCTGGGTATATAACCAATAGAATTGAAAGCAGGAACTCAAACAGATATTTGCACAGCCATGTTCATAGCAGAATTATTCACAGTAGCCAAAAGGTAGAAGCAACCCAAGTGTCCATCCACAGATGAATGGATAAACAAAATGAGATATATACATACAATGGATATTATTCAGCCTTAAAAAAGGAAATTCTGACACATGCTACAACATAGATGAACTTTGAAGACATTATGCTAAGTGAAATAAGCCAGTCACAAAAAGACAAATACTGTATGATTACACTTTTTAAAAAAAATTGTTTATTTATTTTTGGCTGCGCTGGGTCTTCGTTGCTCCATGTAGTCTTTCTCTAATTGCGGCGAGTGGGGGCTACTCTTTGTTGCGGTGTGCAGGCTTCTCATTGTGGTGGCTTCTCTTGTTGCGGACCACAGGCTCTAGGCATGAGGGATTCAGTAGTTGTGGCACACGGGCTCAGTAGTTGTGGCCCGCGGGTTCTAGCGCACAGGCTTAGTACTTGTGGCGCATGGACTTAGTTGCTCCATGGCATGTGAGATCTTCCCAGACCAGGGTTTGAACCCATATCCCCTGCATTGGCAGGCGGATTCTTAACCACTGCCCCACCAGTGAAGTCCCTGAATACACTTTTATGAGGTCCCTAGAGCAGTCAAATTCATAGAAATAAAAAGTAGAATAGTGGTTGCCAGGGCCTGGGGGAGGGAGAAACAGGAAGTTATTGTTTAATGGATACAGAGTATCAGTTTTACAAGTTCAAAAGAGTTCTGGAGATGGATGGTGTACAACAATGTGAATGTACTTATTTGTACACTGAACTGTACACTTAAAATTGGTTAATATGGCAAATTTCTTTATGTGTATTTTACTACAATAAAGAAAATTTAAAAAGGTGTTAGACATCTATAGCATTGTACAGGCATACCTCATTTTATTGCACTTTGTAGATATTGTGTTTTTTACAAATCAAAGTTTTTTTTTTTTTTTTTAGTTTTTTGCCATACGCGGGCCTCTCACTGTTGTGGCCTCTCCCCTTGCGGAGCACAGGCTCCGGACGCGCAGGCTCAGCGGCCATGGCTCACGGGCCCAGCCGCTCTGCGGCATGTGGGATCTTCCCGGACCGGGGCACAAACCCGCGTCCCCTGCATCGGCAGGCGGACTCTCAACCACTGCGCCACCAGGGAAGCCCCAAATCAAAGTTTTGTGGCAACCCTGCATCGAGCAAGTCTGTAGGTACCATTTTCCCAAAAGCATTTCTCACTTCATGTCTCTGTGTAGCATTTTAGTAATTCTTGCAATATTTCAAACTTTTAAGATCATTATTATATTTGTTATGATAAACTGTGATCAGTGATCTTTGATGTTACTATTGCAAAAAGATTACAACTTGCTGCAGGCTCAGATGATGGTTAGCATTTTTTAGCAGTAAGGTATTTTTTAATTAAGGTATGTACTTTTTTTTAGACAATGCTATTGCACACTTAATAGACTACAGTAGTGTAAACATAACTTTCATATGTACTGAGAGACAAAAAAATTCATGTGACTAGCTTTATTGCAGTATTCATTTTTTTATTTTATTTATTTATTTTTTTGCGGTACATGGGCCTCTCACTGTTGTGGCCTCTCCTGTTGCAGAGCACAGGCTCCGGACACGCAGGCTCAGCGGCCATGGCTCACAGGCCCAGCCGCTCCGTGGCACGTGGGATCTTCCCAGACTGGGGCACGAACCGGTGTCCCCTGCATCGGCAGGCGGACTCTCAACCACTGCGCCACCAGGGAAGCCCTGCAGTATTCATTTTATCGCAGTAGTTTGGAACCAAATTTGAAATATCTCTGAGGTATGCCTGTAATGCTAAAACCCCTCTCTTAATTACTAGGGTTGCCAGTCGTAAGAGAGCTCAGTTTCTGCCATTTCTTCCACTTCTTCTATGGGTGAATATTTATGGAAGTAAACTAAATAATTACAAATGACAATCTAAAAGTAGGAGCCTATATGAAAGTCCAGCATAGATGCTAGTCCAGCAGATTATTTCTAAAAGAAAAGCTGGAGATTTTTCTTTCATGAGCATCTTTAGTACCACAAACTGTAAAGATTTAGAGGATCCTGGTACATTTAAGTAAGCTGTATAGTATTCCATTGTATAAATATACCACAACTTTACCATTTTCTTGTTGGATATTTGGTTTATTTCCAATGTTTTATTGCTAAAATCAGTTCTACAGTGAATCTTCATGTATGTGTCTCCTCGTTGATGTGTACCAACATTTCTCTAGTGCATGAGGAATTGCTGGGTTTTGGATTTGTCCATATTCAATTTTGCTAGATATTACCAAGTTGCTTTCCAAAGATATTGAACCAGTTTATTTTTCCTACCAGCAGTATATGACAGTTTTTAAAGCTCCACATCCTTGTCAATACTTGGCTTGTCAAACTTTCATTTTTGCCAGTCTCATGGGGATGAAATTTTATCTTATTATTCTAATTTGCATTTCCTTAATTACTAGTGAGCTTGAACATTTTTTCAGATGTTCACTGGTTATTAGTTTCAAATTAGTTTCATTCTTTGAAATGAATTTCCACATTTGTGAATTATCTTTTAATATGTTTCCCCAAATTCCCGTTACGGTGTTTATCTTTTGTCTTTTGAGTTGTAGGAGTCTTTCGTGTCCTTTGGAAAAAACTTTTGTCTGTTACATACATTACACATGTCTGCTCCAGCAATCTATTAGCTTATGATTTTATTTTGTTTATGGTTCTCTTTTTAATACATAGGTTTTCTTTTTTTTTAAAATAAATTTATTTATTTTTATTTTTGTCTGTGTTGGGTCTTCGTTGCTGCGCACAGGCTTTCTCTAGTTGTGGTGAGCGGGGGCTACTCTTTGTTGCGGTGCTCGGACTTCTCATTGTGGTGGCTTCTCTTGTTGTGAAGCACGGGCCCTAGGCACGCAGGCTTCAGTAGCTATGGCACGCGGGCTCAGTAGTTGTGACTCATGGGCTCTAGAGCACAGGCTCAGTAGTTGTGGCACGTAGGCTTTGCTGTTCCATGGCATGTGGGATGTTCCTGGACCAGGGCTCGAACCTGTGTCCCCTGCATTGGCAGGCAGATTCTTAACAACTGTGCCACCAGGGAAGTCCCAGGTTTTCATTTTTAATAGACAAATTTAGCAATACTCTCCTTTGTGGTTTATATCTCTTTATCAAATTGAATAAACAGAGCTATTTGGTGTCAAATTTATAACTTTTACTGGGGTTTAATAAGAAAAGATTTGTATATTCTAGTTTAAGTGTAATGCATCTTGGTTGATGCTCCTTGGCCAAAGTAATTTATTTTTTTGTATGACTCATTGGTTCAAGTTATTACATAAGTATTTTTAAAACGTCAACTTACTATCTTTACTCTTTGAGTGATGATCTCTATTAAGGCACAGTTATGTAAGTGTGGAATGCACCTGATATTTATCCCTGATGTGCTTTTATCATTACAAGGAGCCCCTCCTCCCACGCAACACCCTCCTTCTATTTTCTTCCTCTCCAATTCCATCAGTGACTTTTTTTTTTTAACTTGAGACATTGTCCACATGTTACTAGATTCATTAACACAGTTGCAAAATTCACTGCGGGCTCTAGGAATAAGTGAATTCAGGTTTCAGACAGGCAATATATTGGGAGGACCAGAAAGGTAATCATACCACATCAGGAAAAGTCTCACAGGCTCCCAGTTATGGAATTTGATAGGTTCATATTGGTACAAGAAAAAAATGACACAATATTGGACTATTTCCAGATGATGCCCTAAAGCTATGGGAAAACACTATGAAACAACAAAAAGCCAAATACAAATGCAATTTTAGGAGTGAAAATACTTAAACTTTTGCAAAGGACTTAAAAACTATAACTGAATCTGTGTATGTATTTAGGAGAGGGAATGTCAGAGGTTATTTGCATAAATAATTCTTGATGTGTGAGAGGCAGAGAAATATGTTTTGACCTTGGCATTTTGACCTCAAGGAGGTTTTGTCCTTGACATGCAGCATAAACACATGCTTTCTGTCTCCTCATTTTAATCTCTCCTCTCTCTACCTCTCCCAGTGGGTTTCTGTCCTTTAAGCCTTCCCCGCTTCTCCATCTTGTCCTCTTTCCCTCCACCTGTCCCTCCCCTCTCAGCCTCCTTTACCCACTACTCCATTTTCTAAATTCACTTCCTCCCTTATCCCTTCTCTGTCTCCCTCCATCCCTCCAAGTTTGATCCAAAATTTTTTGTTCAGTAGAAATAATGGTTGCAAACTCACAATGTGAAACTCACATTGTGAAAACTCACATTTGGCGAATGCTTAATCAATAAAATATGATATGGACAAAAACCAATTAACGAATCAAATTTCTACTGTTAAGACAAATTAAAAATAATCTTAGGAAAATAAAGATAAAAATGGAAAAACAAAATTAGAAGCAGATAGATTGCACTGTTTAGGAAATTGATTAAGGTATTATATCGACTTAACTTCATTCCAGAACATACTTTTTTGATGATAACTCATAAATGCTGATATAGTTCCAATGAAAATCATTATATTCAAACAATCATTAAGATCATAGTAATGGGATTACAGTATCCTCCATATTAGAATGGAGGTGGGGTCATTGAGAGCAATAAATGAGAGTAATAAATGTATCTATCCAAAAAGATTGCAAAATAACCAACTTTTTCTCAATTCTTTTTTCATTCTTGGTGAAGGATCTTGAAGCAGCCTATCACATTACAGATATCCATGAAGCTTTGGCATTATCTGAGGTGGGAAATGACAGGAAGATGTTCTTGTTTGGAACCCAGGTGACTGAGAATGGCTCAGAGATACCCTCCATCATGCAAGATGCCAGAGACCTGATTGCACAGCTGGCTGCAGACATGCAGTGATCAGGCCTAGGCCCACTGTGAGGCTCATGATTTGAATGTCACCAGGGAATGTTTAGCGGCAGGCTAGAAGCCAAAAGTTTCCACTTTCCAATAAAAAATAAGGCATTTCCTATTTTCTCAATGCAGGGCATATACACATATATAAGATAATGTTAATTGATTAAGACTTTCTCTATTTATATTTTGAACTTTAAAAATATTGGTAAAACAATGTATTTGGAGGGATTTGGATCTTTTTTAATTTTTATTTATTTTTGGCTGCGTTGGGTCTTTGTTGCTGCATGCGGGCTTTCTCTAGTTGCAGCGAGCGGGGGCTACTTTTCGTTGTGGTGCATGGGCTTCTCATTGCGGTGGCTTCTCTTGTTGCGGAGCACGGGCCCTAGGTGCACGGGCTTCAGTAGTTGTGGCACATTGGCTCAGTAGTTGTGGCGCACAGGCTCTAGAGCGCAGGCTCAGTAGTTGTGGTGCACAGGCTTCATTGCTCCATGGTATGTGGGATCTACCCAGACCAGGGCTTGAACCCACATCCCCTGCATTGGCAGGTAGATTCTTAACCACTGCGCCACCAGGGAATTCCCGGGATTTGGATTTTTAATCAACCAAATTAAAGTGAACAGTAGGAAGCATTCATTGCATTTGTAGTTTCTCAATGAAATGAGATTTACATTAAAATATTTTAATAACTTTTGTCTTTTCAAGTAAAAATCCAGGTATCTTTCCTTTAAGTGGATCCATTTAACACTGTAGGGAAAGAAATATCAGGATAGGGCAATAAGAAAAGTAAGCACTATCAAACCCACATAGAAATATAAATTAACAGCATTCAGAAAGATTTAGGAAAGGCTTCTTTTTAAGAAAATATTGCACTAAAAGAAGAACACCATGAGGATTTGTTTTTTAAATTCTTGATATTTAGCTTTTTTATATAGATAAGCGTTCTTTACTAGAAATATTTTGTAAGAGTGATAACTCTGTTTACCTATAGACATAAATCCAACTTCGAACCTTAGTGTCCTGTCTTGATCTTTTTTTAAAAAAAGAAAAGGACTTCCAGTTTTGAGCCCAGCATGTAAGAAGCTTGGAAGCCACCACTCCATTCTAACAAGTTAAAAAGCTGAACAGACTAAAAAATCAGCATTAGAGGGAGCAACAGGAGAATACAGAGATTAACAATTTACTAGAGCAGAGACTTATAGTGGGAAACTCCCCATGGGAACCCCAGGGTAGAAAAAATGGAACGGTGACTGATGAATTGCTGGTTGCTCAAAGTGGAGTAGTCTGAAAGTTAAAAAACTCTAGGGGAACCCAGTCATTGGAGGGGCCTCCAATTATTTGAGATTTACCTCCAGAACCTTGACCAGATTCCTATAATAAATATTGGAGAGAAATCCCCTGGTGCTTCCAAGGGAGGGGAAAATATTTTTTGAAATATGCCAGAGCACTCTGTCCTTCTTAACAAGGCCTGCCCTCAGGGGAAACTAGTTAACCAGAGCCTAGCCTGCTGGGTTATTACCAGAGCCTAGCTGACCTGGGGGAAATACCCAACTCCAGCCCACTCTAGACATTCTGTTCCACCTAAAAGTGCAGAAAACTAAGACCTAAGTTTGCAGTCCAGAGGCACTTAGTCTCTAAAAGACTAAGACCTAATCATAGGACTATAGAACGCTCCCCCTCCCCGCCCCCCAACCTCACCACCACATTACTAAAGGCCTGTTTACAGCAGCTCCTTTTACCCAGTACATCATGCCTGGCTATCAAGAAAAACTACAAGACGTACTAAAACACAAAACATACAGAAGAGATACCACAAGCACAATACAGAAATGAAGAATGTGTTTAGTGGGCTTGTTAAAAGGCTGGACATAGCTGAGGAACGAATCTCTGAGCTTGAGAGTATCTCAGTAGAAACCTCCAAAACTGAAAATCTAAGAACAAAGACTAGAAAGAAACAGAATATACAAGGATTGTGGAACAACTACAAAAGTTGCAACATGTGTGTAATGGGAAACCAGAAAGAAAGAAAAGAAAGGAACAGAGTAAATATTTGAAACAATGACTAAGAATTTCTCCAAATTAATGTCAGACACCAAACCACAGATCCCAGAATCTCAGAGAACACCAAGGAGGACAAATGCCCTCCCCCACAAAAAACAACAGCAACAACAACAAAAAACTATAGATAGGCATATCACTTTTAAGCTGCAGAAAATCAAAGTTGAAGAAAAAATCCACAAAGAAGCCAGAGGAAAAAACACCTTACCTATAGAGGATCAAAGATAAGAAGTACATTAGGCTTCTCAGAAACCATGCAAACAAGAAAAGAGTAGAGTAAAATATTCACAGTGTTGAGAAAAAAAACCGTTAGCCTAGAATTCTGTACCCTGTGAAATCCTTCAAAAGTGAAGGAGAAAAATTTCTTAGACAAAAATTGAGGGAATTTTTTGCCAGTACTTCTTTGTTGCAAGATATGTTAAAAAGAAATTCTTTAGACAGAAGGAAAATGATATAGGTCAGATATTTGGACCTACATAAAGGAAGGAAGAACATTGGAAAAGGAATAAGTGAAGGTAAAATTAAAACTTTCATTTGTCTTATTCTTAATTGATCTAACAGATTTGTTTCTTCAAAATAATAATAGCAACATTATATTTGACTATGTATGCTTATATGTGTGTATAAATGTTATGACAGCAATGATACAAGGGATGAGAGGGAGGAATTTGGATTATTTAGTTATTATAAGGTATTCACATTACCTGTGAAGTGGTATAGTGTTATTTGAAAGTAGACTTGGATTTGTTGTTAATGTATATTGCAAACTCTAGGGCAACCACTAAAAAAAATAAAAGAAGTTATAACTGATATGCCAAGAAAAGAGAGAAAATGAAATCAAATAAAATGCTCAATTAAAACCACAAAAGGTAGAAAAAGAATGGAAGACAAAAAGAGAAACAAAGAACAAGGACAGCAGATAGAAAACAGTAAAAATATGGTAGCTATTAATCCAACTAAATCAATAATCACTTTGAAGGTCGGTGGTCTAAATGCACCAATTAAAAGACAGAAAATTCAGAGTGGATTAAAAAATGAAAGATCCATAAACTCACTTCTTGCTTACAAGAAACTCACTTTGAATATAAAGAGACATATAGATTAAAATTATGTGAATGAAGAAAGATATAACACAATCAAAAGAAAGCAGGAGTAGCTATATTAATTTCAGACACAGAAGATTTGAGAATAATGAAAGTTATCAAAGATAAAGAGGGGAATTATACCTAAGGCACAAGCAACAAAATAAAAGATAAGTGGGACTACATCAAACTAAAAAGCTTCTACACAGCAAAAGAAACCATCAACAAAATGAGAAAACAACCAATGGAATGGGACAAGTATTTGCAAACTGCATATCTGATAAGGGGTTAATATTCAAAATATATAAAGAACACATACAACTCAATAGCAGAAAAAATAAAATAAGAAACGGAAAAGGACCTGACAGACATTTTTCCTGAATAAGATCTATAAATGGCCAACATGTACATGAAAAGATAACATCACTCCTCATTAGGGAAATGCCAGTTAAACAATGAAGTATCCCCCCAAGCCTATTAGAATGGCCATCATCAAAAAGACGAGATAACAAATGCCAACTTGGATGTAGAGAAAAGGGAATCTTTGGTACTGTTGGTGGGATTGTAAATTGGTACAGCCACTGTGGAAAACAGTATGGATGGTCCTCAAAAAATTAAAACTAGAACTACCGTACAATCCAGCAATTCCACTTCTGAGAATATATCCAAAGGAAATGAAAACACTGACTCAAAAAGATATCTGCACCACCATGTTCCTAGCAGCATTATTTTCAGTAGCAAAGACATAGAAACAACCTAAGTGTCCGTGGATGGGCGAATGGATAAAAGAATTTGTAGTGTATATATACATGTATATACATGCATACAATGGAATATTATTCAGCCATTAAAAAACAAGGAAATCCTATCATTTGCAACAACATGGATGAACCTTGAAGGCATCATGCTAAGCAAAACAAGACAGAGAACGACAAATACTATATGATCTCACTGATGTGTGGAATTTAAACAAACAAACACCAAACTCAGAAAAAGGAATCAGGTTTGTGGTTATATGGATTGGGGGGAGGGGGTCGGTTAGAGGAAGGTGGTCAAAAGATACAAACTTACAGTTATAAGATAAATAAGCACCAGGGATGGAACCTACAACATGATGACTCTAGTTAACACTGCTGTATGCATTATAGGAAAGTTGTTAAGAGAGCAGATCCTAAGAATTTTCATCACAAGGAGAAAAAAAGTTTTTTTTTATTGTATCAATATGAGAGGATGTATGTTAACTAAACTTATCATGGTAATCATTTCACAATACATGTAAATCACACCATCATGCTGTACACCTTAAACTTATACAGGGATGTATGTCCGTTATTTCTCAATAAAACTGGAAAAATAATTTTTTAAAAGAGGGGAATTACATAATAAAGAGGTCAACTCTGCAAGAAGATGTAATGATCCTACATGCAAGTGTATGCGCTTAGAAACAGACTTAAAGTAAGGGAAGCAAAAACAGCTGGTCAGGAGCCTGCCCCTTTTCTCTTTTTCACCTGCCTCCTCTCTAAGGGGCAGGGCCCCAGGTGGGCCCCCGCAGCTTGGCGCGTCTTCTTGGCAACGGGAGAACGTGCAGGGAGGGGCCCAGAGGCGGGGCTTGTTGCGCGCTGCCGGCGTCGCGTCTGGGTTGGGCGCGCTGGGGCGGGGCGCGCGGATTGCGGGCCGCCAGCCCATCCTCTCCCAGCTTCTAGAAGGCGAGCAGCCTCCGGTCGTCGCCCAGCGGGAGCTTCTGGGCCGCCAATGGAGAGCCAGGAGTTTTCGGGTTCTTCTGGGCTGTCCGATGGGCATGACATGGCAGAAATATCCACTCGCTCCGAAGCCCTCCAGAAGCCCTTTGTAGTCAGGATATTTGACATGCACAACCAGCCTGGGGAGTCCGAGGAGCCGGGGTTAGCCGAGGAGGCCGGCGAGCAAG
Source organism: Phocoena sinus (assembly GCF_008692025.1). Classification (NCBI taxonomy): domain Eukaryota; kingdom Metazoa; phylum Chordata; class Mammalia; order Artiodactyla; family Phocoenidae; genus Phocoena; species Phocoena sinus. The sequence goes on from NC_045767.1 coordinate 77,094,111, forward strand.
GCCAGCCAGGCGAGTCAGAGGGGTGTACAGAGTCCCACCAGATCCCCAAGCCCCACAAGCCCTATGAGCTCTACCAACCCTGTGAGCCCCACAGGCCCCCCAAACCCCATGCACCTTACAAACCTCATCCACCCCGTGAGGCCCGCAAGCCCCATAAGCCCCAGGGGCCCCATGCTCCCCGCGAGCCCCACAAGCCCCACGAAGTCGAGTTGCTTCCCAGAGCTGGCGTGATTATCTCCCCGTCTCTGCTGACCGGATTCCCGCCACGGCTTCTGCCATCTTCCCTGAGAGGTAGGTGTTGGGGGTCCCTCCGGGGGTTCTAATGGGAAGGTTTGCCTGCAAGAAACCTTTTATTTTTTTAATATAAATTTATTTATTTTTGGCTGCACTGGGTCTTCGCTGCTGCGCGAGCTTTCTCTAGTTGCGGCGAGCGGGGCTGCTCTTCATTGCCATGCGCGGGCTTCTCACTGCGGTGGCTTCTCTTGTTGTGGAGCACCGGCTCTAAGCACGAGGGCTCAGTAGTTGTGTCACGCAGGGTCTAGAGTGCAGGCTCAGTAGTTGTGACTCACGGGCTTAGTAGCTCCACAGCACGTGGGATCTTCCCTGACCAGGGCTTGAACCCGTGGCCCCTGCATTGGCAGGTGGATTCTTAACCACTGTGCCACCAAGGAAGTCCCTCCCCCCCCCCCCCATTTTGTTTTAAAGGAGGATAACACCTGTGTCATTTACCTGCTGTTTTGCAATGCCCTGTCTTTGGACCTCAAGAATCTCTGATAGGAAATTGAGACTGGTGATGAAACAATCTCTTCACTCTGCTCTCTCTCCACCTGGGGACTTGCTAGCTGTCCTTGATTAGTCACTGTCACTAGCTGTCCTCGATTAATCACTGTCACTTCTTTTTGAAGCCCTTCTTAAGACTTCTCTACAGTTAGTCATTGCAGTCCTCTGGGTTGCCACTTTGAACATACCTCTATTATAGCACTTAAGATTTTGGGTTATATCACTATCTTTTTCTTCAGCTAAGGGGAGGGATCCTTGAAGGGAGGATAGTTGTCTCAGTGTTTAGCACATGGTGGTGCTCAATAAATGCTATTACATTGTTAAAGATGTAGTAACAAAACACTCATTGAACAAAAATTCAAAGAGTATGTTTACTAAGGGCTTACTATATGTTCAGTCATCACCAAGTTCACAAGCTAACAGGACTGATGGGACTTTGGTATAAACATCCAGCTCACTTATGGCCTCTCATTGATGACTCCACCCAGAACAATTCCTTGTCCACATTGGGCTTCCAGTTCCTTGGCTGACCACGTTTCATCTCATTTTCTCCTTGACTTGTCTTTATCAGCCTTGATTCTATGGTCTGTCGTGTCAGTTGCTTACTTACAACATCTTCACCTCCCCACTGGCTCTTTGGCTGTTCACCGTACTTCTCCTGGGAAAACCTCAACCCTGGTTAAGCCCACCCATCCACCCTCTGCCTACACCTGAGCATCTGACTCTTCCTGTATAAAATCACACAATCATACTGACTGCTTTTATTTCAATTTCATAACCACAGATCTCAGCTGTTCACTTGGCACTGCCTAGCAAGCCCACTTTATTCACCTAATAAATTAGTTCTCCTAATCTGTGAGATGACTAAATGCCTTCTTTACTCTACTCCAGCCTTCACACCTTTGATCCCAAACAGCTGAAGACTTTGCCTCACACTTGAGAAAATAGAAGCGATGTCATGAACTCCCTTATTTTCTTACCACTAATCTATTGCCTTACTCTAACCTGCACCCATGGATTCTGCCTTTTCTCATATTTCAGGGAAGAACTGTGCCTCTTTTTATGAGTGGCAAAAGCCTCCACTTGTGCTTTGGATTCCACTCTTGTCTCCTGAAGACCTTTGTTCCTGCAGTTATCCCCTCTCTCTCCTAACAGCATCAGTCTCTCTCTTTCTAATGAATCAGACCCATGAGCATACACATGTACTCTAGAATCTTCTTTTTTTTTTTAACATCTTTACTGGAGTATAATTGCTTTACAATGGTGTGTTAGTTTCTGCTTTATAACAAAGTGAATCAGTTATACATGTACATATATCCCCATATCTCTTCCCTCTTGCGTCTCCCTCCCTCCCACCCCTCTAGGTGGTCACAAAGCACCGAGCTGATCTCCCTGTGCCATGCGGCTGCTTCCCACTAGCTATCTATTTTACATTTGGTAGTGTATATATGTCCATGGCACTCTCTTACTTTGTCCCAGCTTACCCTTCCCCCTCCCCGTGTCCTCAAGTCCATTCTCTAGTAGGTCTGTGTCTTTATTCCTGTCTTACCCCTAGGTTCTTCATGACCATTTTGTTGTTGTTTTTTAGATTCCATATATATGTGTTAGCATACAGTATTTATTTTTCTTTTCCTGACTTACTTCACTCTGTATGACAGACTCTAGGTCCATCCACCTCGCTACAAATAACTCAATTTTGTTTCTTTTTATGGCTGAGTAATATTCCATTGTGTATATATGTGCCACATCTTCTTTATCCATTCATCTGTCGATGGACACTTAGGTTGCTTCCATGTCCTGGCTATTGAAAATAGAGCTGCAATGAACATTGTGGTACATGACTCTTTTTGGACTATGGTTTTCTCAGGGTATATGCCCAGTAGTGGGATAGCTGTGTCGTATGGTAGTTCTAGTTTTAGTTTTTTAAGGAACCTCCATACTGTTCTCCATAGTGGCTGTATCAATTTACATTCCCACCAACAGTGCAAGAGGTTTCCCTTTTCTCCACACCCTCTCCAGCATGTATTGTTTGTAGATTTTTTTAATTTTTAAAATTTTATTATTATTATTTTTTATTTTTTGCTGTATGCGGGCCTCTCACTGATGCAGCCCCTCCCGCTGCGGAGCACAGGCTCCGGACGCGCAGGCCCAGCGGCCATGGCTGACGGGCCCATCCACTCCGCGGCATGTGGGATCCTCCCGGACCAGGGCATAAACCCGCGTCCCCTGCATCTGCAGGCGGACTCCCAACCACTGTGCCGCCAGGGAAGCCCCTGTTTGTAGATTTTTTGATGATGGCCATTCTGACTGGTGTGAGATGATATCTCATTGTAGTTTTGATTTGCATTTCTCTAATGATTTTAATGATGTTGAGCAGAATCTTCTATCTTGAAATAACCCTTAACCCCATGTCTTCTTCAGATCCTTCCTTCTCGCACCATCAGCCCCATTTTTCTGCAAGTCACTGCAGAGCTTGTCAAGAGTTATCTGTAGTCACTGACTCCTTTTTCTTGCTTGCCATTCTCTTCTCTACCCACCTAGTTAGGCGTCTTTCTCCTCCACTCCACTGAAACTGCTCTAGTTTACTGTCTTTCTCCCACCGCCAACCCTTTTGTCACCTTTTTGTGTGGATATTTCAGTATAGGTGATCCATTTGCCTTCTTAGTTCTTTGATCTCTTCACTTTGAATGATGGGATCCTTCACTGCATCTTAGACACCCACTGCATTAACCTTTGATAATGTCAATTGCTGTATCATTTCCAAAATGTCTGTTTCAAGCACTCTAATCTCTAAGCACATCTATCTTTCCAGCTCACTTACTCCTCCTTGTACCCTCTCAATTCTTCAGCTTCGAAGGGACCTCTAATCCACTGATGCTATCAGCTGTTCATTATATACCACTTACTACCTTATGTCCTTCTGTCTCTCCTTACCTTAGTCCATAGTCTACCAATGGAATCACTTCCTTGCAAGTATTAGCTCCCTTGTCTCTCCCTCTTGTCATTCTTGCTTAGTTAAATCCAATTCTTGCCTGCACTTGAAAAGATGCAAAAAAAAAAAAAAAATGATGACAAGGGAAAACAAACAACTGTGTTGACTGATCTTTAAATCCATGACCTTGAACTTCAAGTGTGCTTTCATTGCTCTCAGTGATTGTGCGGCAATCATACTACATTTCCCTAATCAATTCATTTGCTAACATGGAACCTACCAAACTACCAGGATCTATACATATATACTCTACCTTTTGTCCTGTTAATAATAGACAAGCTGTCTTTGTTCTTACCAGAGGCCATTCTCTCAACCTGTATGTTGAATCCTATTCCACCTAATTTTAAGCTCTTTGCCCCCAAAATTAGCCCCTCTCTTTCCCACATCATTTTATTTCCCTCTCCACTGGATCATTCCCATGAGCACATGAACATGCAGGAATAACTCCTATCTTGAAGAAACCAAACCTTCCCTTAACCCCATGTACCCCTCCAGATACCACTCCTATACTCTGCTCCTTTTTAGAGGAAAATTCCTCAAAATAGTTTATGAGTTATTGTCTCCATCCTCTCTTCCCATTCTCTTGAGAACCGACTTAAGCTTTTATCCCCTCTACTTAGCTGAAGTTGCTCTTGTTGAGATCACAGTGACCTCTACCTTGCCAAATTCAATGGCTAATTCTTCATCCTCATCTTACTTGTTTGATACATTCACTCCCTGTTTCTTGGAAGTCTTTCTCTACTTGACTTCTGGGATACCACTTCATTGTCATCCTACCTCATTGAATGCTCCTGACTCAGTTTCCTTTGCTAGATCATCTTTGTTTTCCCAGCCTCTAGGTTGAAGTGGGCGATGGCTCAGTTCTCTCAGATTCTTTAGAACTTTCCTTGCTCCCTGGATGATGTCATCAGTTCTGTGGCTTTAACTGTATGCTGATGACTTCCCAAATTATCTCCAGCTTCCATTTCTTTCTTGAGCTCCAGAGTTTTATAACCAATTGTCTCTTTAACAACCCTACTCGAATATCTAGTAGAAATGTAAAATTTAACATATCCATAACTGAACTCTTACTTCTGCCCCCAAACTTGCACTTCCTCCACTGTTCCCCATTTTAGCAAATGGCATCACAATTCATTCATCCAGGTGCTCAGGTCAAAAACCTTGGAGTCATTCTTGACACCCGTTTTTCCCTTACACTTTGCCTCCAATTATTAGCAAACCCTAATTTTGAAATATGTCATGACAGTGACCATTCTTTTTTTTTTTGGTACGCGGGGCCTCTCACTGTTGTGGGCTCTCCCGTTGTGGAGCACAGACTCCAGACGCGCAGGCTCAGCGGCCATGGCTCACGGGCCCAGCCGCTCTGCAGCATGTGGGATCTTCCCGGACCGAGGCACAAACCCCCGTCCCCTGCATTGGCAGGCGGATTCCCAACCTCTGAGCCACCAGGGAAGCCCAACAATGACCATTCTTAACATCCAAGCATTTGTCACCTTTGTAAGCCACTATCATCTCTTGCTTGGTCTGCTTCAGTAGCTTCCACTCTTGCCACATTCATGCCTTCCCCACATCATTTCCACCAGTTCATGGTTCATGTGGCCGTCACAGGGATCCCTTAGAACATAAATTACACACAACTCTCCTGCTCTCACCTCTCCAGAGGGGGTTCTCATCTTGCAGAGTTTGTAGTCTAAAGTCCTACGTAAGCTTACAAGGCCCACATGATCTGACCTGCCTCTCCAGCCTCGTGTCCCACCACTCTCCCCACTGTCTCTGCCCTCCAGCCACGTGGGCCTCCTTGCTCCCACCTCGATCATTCACCTGCTTTTTCCTCTGCCAGGACACTCTTCCCTCAAGTATTTGTCACCTCCTTATAAAGGTGTACCGGATCACTCTGCCAAAAATACACTCTTTGGTCTGCTCATGTTTTTAAAGTCCCACACTTTTGTATTCAACTGCCTACTGGACATCTTCATTTGGATGTATCATAGGCACCTCAAATATAATATGCTTTGAGACAGAAGTCTTGACTTTCCTCCCAATCTTGTTCCTCCTTTAGTCTTCCAACTGAAGACTGAAGATTTCCCCCCCGCCAAAATCTATTTCTGCCTGATTCTTTTTTCTTCACCCTCAAATCCAATGCATCCAATGTAAGTTCTCTTTGTTTTCTTTCCAGACCATTTCCTGAATTCATTCGTTTCCTCTGCTACTTGCGGTCATTTACGGTCATCATCCCACTCATCCTGCTTACAGTCATTTCTCACCTGGATTTCTATGTTCTCCTCGTGAGTAGTCTCCCTGCTTCTGCTCTTGTTCCCTTTCAGGTCTTTACTACCTTAGCCAGAGGGGATATTTTAAAAACCAAATTGGATCACATCGTTCCCTTACTATATTATCCTTCCTGTGGTGTCCCATTGCTCTTAGGATAAACGCAAACCTTTTGTAGGGGTCTCTAGAGCTCCACGGGCTCTCTGACCTCACTCCCTACCACTCTCCCTACTGCTCACTCTGCCCCAGTCACACTGGCTTCTTTTCTCTTCCCCTAAAAGGCCAATCCCATACTTGCTCCTGCTTCAGAATCTGCATGGCTGGTTTTCTCTCCCTAGATGTTTATGTTTTCCTAGGATCATCTCATGGTTAATTCCTGTTCAGATCTCAGCCCATGTTTTTAAAGGGTGGGAAAGCCTACCTTTTAGAGGGCCTTGCCTGTCTGTGCTGCCCCAAAATAGCCCCCCTGAAGTCCCGGTATAGAAAATTTTCAGACTTTGCTTTAGAAAGGACTACTTTAAAGCTTCTATCTTCTGAATTTATCTTCTAGATTTTCCTTGTTAAAAATTCCAGTAAGTCTTTATGTTAATTCAATAAACAGCGAGTATATTTATATATTATTTACATAAAATAATGTAAACATTAGGCCATGTGTAGTCAGCATGTCACCATGCCCCTCTCACTCAAACATTCCTTCATATGAAAGACGTTTACTGAGAATATACTAAGGCACTCTTCTGTGTCCTGTGAGGGTGTTGAGATGACTGAAACATGGCAGTTTTGGTTGTGTGCACATTTAAAAAATGTATATTGTAGTGTAAGTTCCATCATTCTAACACCTTACTAATGTGTCGTCACTAATCATCACTGTCACTGTTAAACTTTATTGAGCACTTACTATGTTCAGGGCATAGGCACTGAGCTGCAGATGAATAAGACGTGGATCCCATCCTTGGACTGTCAGTGCGGTTGGGGAGGCCAAACACACCCTCAACACATCCCTGGCATAGAAAGTAAAGTGGACTGGAGTATCCTATAGGACCGTCACTTCATTTTTCTGAGTTAAATGGCAGTACTGACCTCTTTTATGGCTTCTGTATTGAATCATAATTAGAAATGTCTCTTTCGACTTCTAGGTGATGAAAGAATTCACCATGGGTTTTCTTTTCTTAAACATTGAAATCTTTGATCCGTTTAGAATTTATCCTGGTGTATGGTATGAGTTATAAACCCAGCTTTCTTAGTGCCTACTCAGTTGCCAGTGCTATCTTGACACAGATGAAATCGGGTGAAAATGAACATGAAACATATATTTGAAACAAGAGAAAAAGGTCACAAAAATGCAGACCGAGGGGGTGTGAGAGGAGACACAGCTTAATAGTTAGCTTGGTGATGTGATATTTTTTTTTTTTTTTTTTTTTTTTTTTTTGCGTTACGCGGGCCTCTCAATGCCGTGGCCTCTTCCGCTGCGGAGCACAGGCTCCGGACGCGCAGGCTCAGCGGCCATGGCTCACGGGCCCAGCCGCTCCGCGGCATGCGGGATCTCCCGACCGGGCAGAACCCGTGTCCCCTGCATCGGCAGGCGGACTCTCAACCACTGCGCCACCAGGGAAGCCCGATGTGATATTTTTGAGCTCTAGTTTGCACGGAGGTCCCAGTTTTTGTTGTTAATTGAACCAGCTGGAAGGGCTTGCCCTCTTCCTGCCTCTGCCTTCTCACCCTCAAGCAGAACCCTTTCCCACATTCTCCTTTCTCTTGCCCAAATGACCCTGAGCTAAGGCAGTGGGGAGCTGTGCCTAGGAGGGGATTGAGGAAGAATGAATAGTAGTAATGATTATATAGCTTAATCTGTCATGTCAGAGAACATCCCAATGTTTGTTTACATGGTCATGCCCAGCATAGACCTGGACTGCTTTAAGACCGGTCTTCAAAACCATAGTGTACCTAAAAACAAGCACAAATTTTACTTCAGAAAGCTTTGAGAAATAACCTAGGTCTTACCGAAGTACCTTCAAGGGAATTCTACCATCTAACACAGAGCAAATCCTGCTGAAATGTTCTTGAGGCACATCCCTTCCCAAGTCCCAGTCACCATGACAGCTGTTCCCCACAAATACCTTTCCTCTTTCTCTCAAGCTGCAGCTTGCCTCTCTCTTGCCCGCCTGTGCCCCCTAGTTCTGTCCTGAGAGGTGTTCCCTGCCTTTCCTTTATAGGTCAGTGGTATCCCGTTCGTACCTGAGGCTGAGCAGCTCACACATGGGCTCCTTAAGGAGGCAGGGTAGAGGGCAAGTGGAGAGTAGTTATACTTTGACATTTCATCCTTATCGTGTTACAAAACGCTTTACTTCTACATGCAGTGGGAATCCCCCGTGTAGGAGTGCCTCAGTCCCCATCAGGGAACAACAGCTTTTTAATAATGCTTCCTCCCAGCAGATGGCAGCCTTCCCCATCAGATGGCTTGGAGCACAAGCCAGATCATCCCACTGTTGGCTCCAGTGGCAACAGGAGCAGTGTGGTTTGTTTGCTACGGAATAAAATACAAACATCTAAAGGGCATAACACAGCCATAACGTTCTGATTATCTCTTAAAGGGAGATGCTATTCATCATTCTGCTCAGAATCCTTTAGAGGCTCCTTCCTGTTGGCCTTATAATAAGAGCCAAACTCCTCCAGGGCTCATTGTGATCTGGCCTCACCACAAATCCTGCTCTCCTTTTCCTTGCTCCCTTCCCTCCTGCCACACTGACTGCTGTCTTGCTGCGCCTTTCTCTTAATTTCACCTCAGGGCCTTCACACTTGCTGTTTCTTGGTCTGAAATGCTCTTCCTCTCTCATTTCCCTTTCTCCCCTCTCCTATATCTGGCCCTTTCTTGTCTTTCATTTCCACAGGTAGAGTGTCACTTCCTCCGAAGACGCTTCCCTATCTCCCTAAACTAGGTGCCCCCTTCCTTCCACGCAGTGAACGTCATGCTAGTTTATCTTCTTCCGGTGCTCACCACTGTCTGAAATTGTTCACCTGCTTATTGTCTGTCTGTCCACCTGAAAGGCGAGCTGCTTGAGGGGAGGACAGGGACTTTATCCTGACCCTTCTCTAGTCCAAAGCTTAGAACGTGGAGATGAATTCCGCATAAAAGTCATTCATATGGACGTGGTCTAGATTCACCCAGTCGTCATTATTCAGCTCACAGCAACTTAGGTCCATTGAGTGTCCTACGTATTTAACACCATCTCATTTTATCTTTAAAACAACCCTTTGGTGTAAGTGCTATTTGTGTCCCCACTTTGCAGATGAGGAAACTGAGGCAGAGAGGAGGTAAGTGACTTGCCAAAGGCCACACACACAGTAACAGAGCAGAGATTGGGCCCAGGCAGGCAATCCCACACCCTGCTCCGCTTCACCACCACACTTCTACCTGTGCTAGGTGCTATGGGTGACAAGGGAAGTAGATAGTGAGGGGAAGGAGCTCAGCACGGTGCTTGGCACATTGTAAGTGCTCAATAGATATTATAGTGTTTTGTAAATAGTGGGCCTGTCTATTCTATCTATTCAACTGTGTATGTTATGTGCTGTGAGGACTACAAAATAAAGCAGTCTTTCCTCACATGTTTGCAAGTTTAGGGAAATAATATAGACATAAACATAACAAAATATGTAATTAGAGCCCAGATGAGTGATGTGGCCTTCAGTCCAACCATAACCAGACCCTCTACCTCTACATACAATTATCTCCCATTCTTGTACCACCCTGCAAAGTTTTGTTTTGACTGGGAAAATAATTTTATTTTGTTTAGCACAGTGGGCAGGGGTCCAGTCTTAGAACTTCTGGAATTGCATCTTGGTGCCAGGAGCCTTGGAGACCTTCACATTGAAGCATACCGTCTTGCTCAGGGGCCATCCCTCACCCACTGTGTAAATGTCGCCGATCTGGATGTCCCTGAAACAGGGGGAAAGGTGCACGGATGTGTTCTTGTGGTGCTTCTCGAAGTGGTTGTACTTTCGGATGTAGTGGAGGTAGTCTCGACAGATGACAGTGGTCCTCTGCATCTTCAACTTGGTCACTAAGCCAGACAGGATTCTCCCTCAGATGGAGAAATTACCAGTAAAAGGGCATTTCTTGTCAATGTAAGTGCCCTCAGTGGCCTCCTTCGGTGTCTTGAAGCCCAGACTGATGTTCTTGTTGTATTGCGGGATCTTCTCCTTGACAGTTTCTCCAAGCAGGACCCCTCTTCTTATTTTGAAAGATGGTCAGTTACTTTCTGTAGACACGCTCAGTCTGAATGTCCGCCATCTTCCAAGCTGCCTGAAAAAAGGTTCTGCAAAGTATTTTTGTCCTCAATTTACAGATGAGGAATCTGAGACTCAGCATTTGTCTGTGGGCATGTAGTGGTGGGACCAGCATTCAAAGCCCTGTTAGTTTGATCCAAAGCCTGTGAAATACTGCAGTGGCTATACAGGAGAAAAGAATGGAGAATGGAGAAAAGAAGCACTGCTGTTACTCTCTAGGAAAAAGGAGCTGGGAAATATTTTAGGAACAGGGAGCGATAGTGGAGTTGTACTCAGGAAGATCTGCCCCAAGGATGGATTGGATGTTTGAAATCCTGCCCCTGCCCCCAAAGAAATGTGAATGCTTGAACACTGCTGTGCCTGAGTCACGGCTCCACCCACATACTGGGGGTTTCAATTTGAGCACATAGTAGAAGAGGGAGCTTGATGCCGCTGGAAAGGACACTAAACTAGGAGGTTAGTTCTGGTTTTGTCATAGCTGCATGTCTGTTTCCTTCCTAGTGAAATGAGAATTCTAGTGCTGAGAATCTGGATTTTAATACAGCTGCTTAATTTGGTACAGCAAGATGTTGCCGAAATGAGATTACTATATATTCTTGAATATAAGGAAATTTGGGAAAACTCTGGCCAATTTGAATAGATAAACTTTTAGGAAGAAAGATAGATAGACAAATGTGTATTTAGAAAGGTGTTAATTTAGTTATACCTATAAAATTAAAATAACATTAAAATCAATGATATAATTTAGAAATAGTTCTTATTTCTAACGTTACATTTCATGGAAAAGCAGTTTTATTCAACTTTTTCATTTGCATGCTTGACATCACGAGAGTTACCTTTTGAGTAATTTAACACTTTTTCCAGGAAAATCATTTTTATTTCTTAAGTTATTTGAGATAGAAAATTTAAGAGTTTTATTATAGAAATTTTCAAACACACCCAAAATAGAGAATGTTATAGTGTACCCCCGTATACCCATCACTTAGTTTTAATAATTATTAACATTTTGCTAATCTCATTTCTCTTACCAACCCTCCCTACCCCCCCCCCCACACACACACACACATTTTGGGGCCTCCCGTAGGGCACGTTTTTTTGTTTGGTTGGTTTTTTAATTTAATTATTTTCATACAGCAGATTCTTATTAGTTATCTATTTTACACATATTAGTGTACATATGTCAGTCCCAGTCTCCCAATTCATTCCCCCCACCCCCTGCTGTCCCCCCTTGGTGTCCATGCGTTTGTTCTCTACATCTCTGTCTCTATTTCTGCCTTGCAAACCAGTTCATCTGTACCATTTTTCTAGCTTTCACATATATGCATTAATATACGATATTTGTTTTTCTGACTTACTTCACTCTGTATGACAGTCTCTAGGTCCATCCACGTCTCTACAAATGACCCAATTTTGTTTCTTTTTATGGCTGAGTATTTTTTTTTCTTGAAGGATAAATTTATTAATTCATTGAACAAATACTTATGGTACCAGGCATTGTACTTAACAGCACAGTTCCAGAAGCTGCCCTGTTAGTCTGATTCTGCCTTTGCTGGGGAACCTGTCATCTGCTTGTGCAACATCACTCATGGGCCTCATCAGACAAGTTGTTTTAAAGAAAATACTAGACACCATTTCATTTTGCCCATAAGTATCTTATATGTCTTTCTCATTGCTAAGGACTTTAAAAAACCCATAAATTATCATGCCATTATTTACACTTAACATTTACAATTATTCTTTAATACCGTCTAATACCCGCTAAATATTTAAGCTTCCTTAATTGTCTCAAAAGTGTATTTTTACAGTTGGTTAGTTTGAATTAGCCCTCACACAAGGGCCACACATTGTCTCTTCTCTGTTACTCTTTTTTTTTTTTTTTTTTTGGCTGCACTGAGCGGCATGTGGGATCTTAGTTCCCAGACCATGGATGGAACCTGCACCCCCTGCAGTGGAAGCACAGAGTCTTAACCACTGGACCACCAGGGAAGTCCCTCTGTTACTCTTTAACACCTACCCTAATCCTCTCTCCCTTTTTCAAACACATTTGTTAGAAACGTTGGGTAAAATATACCATATTCTGAATTTAATTTGTTCTTTGTGATGTCTTTAACTTTCTCTTCTAGCTCCCCTTTTTTTGCAAAGCATATAGATTAAGAGGCTTGCTTAGACTGAAAATAGTTTCAAGCAAGAATTTTTCATAGGTGGTGCCATGCTTGGGGGCATAGGTGTCAGGCTCTGACGTTTGTGGTGGTTCTAAGATTGATGAGTGGATTCAGGTGAGGTTGGCTCAACCCCTCCATGGTAAAGTTCCCCATCCACCTTTCACCAGATGGTTTCAGCAGCCAGTTTCGTTCTTTGCCTAGATTCCATTATATCATTAGGGATAAGATAGGCACCTTTTGAACCTGTGTTTGATGCTGTCACTAGAAATTATGTAACAAGCCATCAGAACCCATTCATGTAATGTAACAGAACTTAAAAAAAAATTCATTCTGTAGCTGTACTTTTTTTTTTTTTTTTTTAAATTTCTAGAAGAATCTCTAGGTCTAAGGTTATGTGTATTTTTACAGCTTTCTTTTTTTTTTTTTTTTTTAAATTAATTTATTTATTTATGGCTGTGTTGGGTCTTTGTTTCTGTGCGAGGGCTTTCTCTAGTTGTGGCAAGCGGGGGCCACTCTTCATCGCGGTGCGCGGACCTCTCACTATCGCAGTCTCTCTTGTTGCGGAGCACAGGCTCCAGACGCGCAGGCTCAGTAATTGTGGCTCACGGGCCCAATTGCTCCGCGGCATGTGGGATCTTCCCAGACCAGGGCTGGAACCCGCATCCCCTGCATTGGCAGGCAGATTCCGAACCACTGCGCCACCAGGGAAGCCCTGTAGCTGTACTTTTATCTGCACAATACAACTACCTCATTCTTTGTGTTTCTATTTTGCTTTTTAAAATGATGTTTAATTATTTAGAGCAACATCCAATGCTTAGGATTACAAAAGCATATCCCCAAGAATAATTATTAAATCTGTTTTAAATTTCTTTACTTCGTCCCTCTTTTTAAATACTGATTTAAATTTAAATTGTAGGGAGAACTCTATAATTATTTTAGCATTAATTGAAGTTGTTTCAGGCTGATATGTTTTCGTTTCTCATTTCTTTGTTGGGAAAATAAAGTAGTTGAGAAAGTGTCTCATAAGATGAGATTTATAAGAACTTGCATGCAAGTTAACCTCGTTTCTGAGGAATAATTTTTGGGAACAAAATCTTTCCTTATACTCAGTTATTTATGGTACTCTACTGAAAACTTCTTTTTTAAAATTTATCATGGTTTCATGAAACGCATATATATCAAGAGTAAAGTTTAAAGAAGGAAGAAAACTAAGAAAATAGGATTCTCTTCACCTTTTCATTCTCAAGTCCTATAATTTATTTTGTGTGTGTATAACACCGTTGAGACCTCACAAGAGAAGTTTCTTTCAGATTTCAATGTTAGGAAAAGTTGATGTTTTTTGCTTTCAATGGTAGAATTAGAATGTTCAGATATAACTGTACAAGGCTTTAATTATACATTCTTCCTTTTGTTTCATTTTATTTTCCTTTCTCTTCTCCCTCCACTATTTTTCTATCTCTCCTTGAATTTTTCATCTTAAAACAGATAATGTCCTATTGTAGTGTATGCGTTTATGTAAGCAATCTAAAATTCATTTATAAATGAGGGGAGGGTATAAATACATAAGGAAACCAATGAAAATACATGTGAGTACATGATCACAATTAGGTTCTCATTTCATTAATTTTCATAGGTGGAATCTTTAATAGTAAATTATTGGGTTGGCCAAAAAGTTCGTTCGGGTTTTTCTGTAAGGTGTTGGAGAAAAACCCAAATGAACTTTTTGGTCAACCCAATACTTAAACTTTACAATTACTGAAACTGAACAGTTACTTAAACTTTTTTTTATTTACAGAAATTTAAGCATTTAAGATAATTAATTTTTAAATTTTTAGGATTATAGCTATGATTTATTGTGTATTTACTATGTTTTGGGCACTATGCAGAGTGCTTTACACGTATTATCTTATTTAACTTTCAGACAACAACCTTTTGTGGTACATGACAGTGAGAAAACTAAGGTATGGAGAGCTTTAGTAAACTTGCTCAAGATCAGAGGTTAGAGCCAGGATTTGGTTCTAGGCAGTCTGATTCCAGAGCCAGTGGTCCTATCCATTAAACAATATTATAGTATTCCCTAAAGCTGTTTGCTTCAAAAAATACCAGTGCTTGTCCCACCCCCTGAGGTTGTGACTTAACTGGGCTGGGACCCAAAATTTTTAAAAGATTTCCAGGTGATTCTAATGGGCAGACAAGTTTGGAAACCATTGTAATACTGCTTTGCTTGGGACATAGCTGACACAATGGCCACCTGAGAGCTATTCCTTCCTGCCAGTTGATGAGATAACATCAAAAATGTGTTTCTAAAATGAAGCATGAGAGCTCTACCTGTGGGAGAAATTACAGCATGAAAGGGCAAAAGGAAATAGCATAATTCATTCGTATTACCAGCATTTGTAGAAGTTATTTTAGGATTGACTCAGCGTTTTATTGACTCTGACTTGTGCATATAAAGCTGGAAACCAAACTTGGTGATGCATCAAAATCCACAAAACAAGTGCTGTATCTTTCATGAGGGACAGCATGACTGTGTACAAGGGCATTTTTGTAGACTACTCTCCCCTCTTCCTTAGGTCTGAGTCAGTTTAGCCTTAAAAGGAGAGTAATAGAAAATAGCCGAACTCAAAATTTTCATTTACTTTTTTTTTTTTTTTTTTAAGGTCATAGCCTATCTCCTAGTGGGCTGTAAACTCCTTGTGAAGAGAAACCAACCGTATCTTATAAATTTTGTTCTCTCAACTTTTGCACCAGACTGCACATACTAGAAACCCAATCAATACCTGAGTGCTGTGTTTCCTACAGTGCTCCTGCACTGATGCACTAAAGTTGTAACTAATAATTCTACCATTCATCTACTGTCTGCATGTATTATATGCAGGGTGTTTTACATACATGTCACTAATCTTTACACACACCTACCCATTATCCTCCTATCTGAGGAGAGGAAACTGAGTCTCAGAGAAGTTAAGGAATTTGCCCAAGATTGTACAGCTGAGTAAGTAACAAAACTGGGGTTTGAGCCATGTCTGTCTGATGCCAGAGCACACCCACTTTCCTTTACCCCAAACACTCCAGAGGGTGGACTCCCAGACATGATTAAAAACTCCCAAGGAGAAACTGTCTGGAACAATTTGTCATAATGAGGCCTATTATCATAGGCCTTTGGATAATTTGGCCTGTATGATCACCTATATTTTCCCATAGTAAAAAAAAAAACTTTATAACTTTTTTTTAAGATTTAATTTTATTTATTTTTGGCTGCGCTGGGTCTTTGTTTCTGTGTGTGGGCTTTATCTAGTTACGGCAAGTGGGGGCTACTCTTCACTGCTGTGCGCGGGCTTCTCATCGCGGTGGCTTCTCTTGTTGCAGAGCACGGGCTCTAGGCACACAGGCTTCAGTAGTTGTGACACACAGGCTCAGTAATTGTGGCTCACGGGCTCTAGAGTGCAGGCTCAGTAGTTGTGGCACATGGACTTAGTTGCTCCACGGCATGTGGGATCTTCCCGGACCAGGGATCAAACCCATGTCCACTGTGCCACCAGGGAAGTTGCTCTAAACATGAATTTTAATTTGCTTCCATTTTGTCTGTTTTGAATAGTTCAGGTGTATCCAGCTTTCTACTGTTAAAGATACCACCATTAACATTTTTGTGCATAAATCTTTGCCCACAATTGGAATTATTTCTTTAGGGTACATGTTTAGAAGTAGAATTGGATTAAGGAGTATAAGCATTGCTGACTCGTACTACCAATTATTTTTCACAAAGTGTACTGATTTAAATATCCACCAGCAGCATGCAAATACTCATTTCATCTTACCCTTCCAGCATTGTTTTTTTTTTTTTTGCTGCTCCTTGTGGCCTGTGGGATCTTAGTTCCCTGACCAGGGATTGAACCTGAACCTGTGCCCCCTGCAGTGGAAGCACAAAGTCTTAACCACTGGACCACCAGGGAAGTCCCTGCATTGTTATCCTTTGTAAAAAAATTTTGCTCATTTGATAGTTTTTAAAAATCTCATTTTTTATTTGCATTGTTTTGATTACAAGCAAGTTTGAACTTTTTCTTATGATTATTAGCCCTTTGTGTCTCCATAGATGAATTCCTCTTCTTTGTCCATTTAACTTTTGACACCTTCCTTAGTGTTTTCCTTATTCATCTATCCTTTTATACTCTTCAGTTATTAAGACTATAAAGCCTTTATCATTTTACCAAATATTTCTCCAAGTTTTTATTCTAAGTTTTATTTTTTGACACACAGAAGTTTTGTTTTAAATATTTTAATCTGTATGTTTCCTCTGTATCTTTTGTCACCTTTAATGCAGATTAAAATCCAGTGATTAAGTAGGTATTCTCTTATTTTTGTTCTAATTCAGTTTTTTTTTTAACTTAATCTTTGATTTACCTGTGGTTTACTTTGATAAAGTAGTGTGATATATTTAATTTGGTCTTTCCCCTAAATAGTTACTTTTCCTAGCTCCTTTATTTATTGATTTGTGATGGCTATTTTTATCATATATTTGATTCTTACTAATCTAATTTTTGCTTTTACTTTTCTTTTTGCAGATCCTTGTCCCTCTGACTTTGTAAGGAAATGGTAAGACTATAGATATAGTACCATTTTCCCAGACTTTACTAGCTGAATGGGGCACTCAATCTGGGGCATTTGAGGTGAAAGCCTGTCTTGGGGGTTTTGAGAAGATTCCTATGCTTTCCCTTTGTCATAAGGCCCTTTTCTCATGTTAATTCCTGTGGGAAAAAGGAAAGAAGAGAGATAAAGTGATTAAAATGAAGATTTAGGAGAACTCTTCTTATATTCACTCAGTGCTTACTTGTTTGCTCAATGCTATGTGTGTCACATAACAGGGCTGAACCTTTAAGGGACTTGGGATTCTGCACTGATAATCTCATGTCATAGATTTTGTGAAGCTCCAAGTTAATGTATCCCAGTCTCCTCTTGCCTCTAATTCAAATTCAGTAGCTAATGAAATTTCAAGAAAGTGACCTCTATGAAAAAAAACGTGTGTATGTGTGTACATACAGTGTATAAACTAGATGCCTCCTGAAAATAAATGCTTACTCTTGGTTTGGCTAAGATATACTTAGAAGAGGTAACAGAATAGAATCATTAAAGAGAAAATACCAAGGGTTCATATCAATGGCTCATATAGATGAGAAGTAAATAATATCAGATTTTTTTTATCTACTCTTTTAATAAGTCAGTTAAAACCATTCATATTGTTTGTTTAACATTTACATTTATTATTATTAGTTAGACTTATTCTAAGGTCGGATCTTAACAGATGGCACCACGAAACAGAGGAAAGCTTCAAGTGAGCTTTATTAGGGAGCGCTCCCGGGCGAGGTTCACTGGTCCGAGAGAAAGGGGACAGAGAAGTCTCACCCGGGCGAGGGTTGGGCAAGATTTTATAGGGGAAGAAGGGAAAGGGGTGTGGTGAATCTGGGAGGGCGCAGGGTATTCCTTATTTGGTGGTCTTTTCGGGTATCCTGGGGGACCGTTGGTCCCGCCCTTCAAAAGGCGGGAAGGCTGGGCTGTGTTCAAAGTCCCCAGGTCAGTTCCTGGAACTGGATGGTGCGGAGAATTTCGGTCTGATGCAACCTGTGAATCAGATTGTGTTCCCCTGCCTCGGGCCAGTTGGCCTTACACTTATTTTGCATCTTCTATTTACTATGCTTTCTAGTTGTTTTTTCCTCACCTCTTTTAGGTATTAAATACTACTACCTTATTATTTTTTTATTTTTTTTTCTTTTGCGGTACGCGGGCCTCTCACTGCCGTGGCCTCTCCCGATGCGGAGCACAGGCTCCAGACGCACAGGCTCAGGGGCCATGGCTCACGGGCCCAGCCGCTCGGCGGCATGTGGGATCTTCCCGGACCGGGGCACGGACCCGTGTCCCCTGTATCGGCAGGCGGACTCTCAACCACTGCACCTGCAACCTTATTTTTATGTAATACTTTGCTGTTTAAAAAGATTTTTTTTCTCACAAGAATCCTGAGAAGTCAATAAGGTAGATATAATCAACTAGATTTTACTGAGAGAAAATGAAATTAAGAGAAATTATGTCACTTTCCCAAGGTTGTATGATGGCTGAGTAGAAGATCTGGTAGAACTAACATTTACTAAGTATTACTGAATACCCACTTAAAATACCAAATTACTTCAAATAAAGGTATGCTGAATGAGCAGACTCTCCAATTACTAGATAGTGAAATCGTTTACACCTGGTAAGTTTTTATACTTAAAAAAACTGAAGGGCTTCCCTGGTGGCGCAGTGGTTGGGAGTCCGCCTGCCGATGCAGGGGACGCGGGTTCGTGCCCCGGTCCGGGAGGATCCCACATGCTGTGGAGTGGCTGGTCTCGTGAGCCGTGGCCGCTGGGCCTGCGCGTCCGGAGCCTGTGCTCCACAGCGGGAGAGGCCACAGCAGTGAGAGCCCGCGTACCGCAAAAAAAAAAAAAAAAAACTGAAGAGAGTGTTGTTTTTTTGTGCTTGTTCGTTTGTTTTGTGGTACGCGGGCCTCTCACTGTTGTGGCCTCTGCCGTCGCAGAGCACAGGCTCCGGACGCGCAGGCTCAGCGGCCACGGCTCACGGGCCCAGCCGCTCCGCGGCATGTGGGATCTTCCCGGACCGGGGCACGAACCCGTGTCCCCTGCATCGGCAGGCGGACTCTCAACCGCTGCGCCACCAGGGAAGCCCAAGAGAGTGTTTTTTAAATGTTTTTGTTTTTGCTGTTATACTACTTATTGCTTTTGTTTTATTGCTTAATTTGGTTTGATTGTGTGAGAAAATAGTTCTATCTCCATTTTCTATCCGTGTCCCAGTCCTCTCAAATAATCTTGTTAAACAAATGTGCTGTACCTGATTGTTATAAAAGAAAATATTTTCTGAATATAAGCAAAATAGTCAAGTGTAAAAGAGCATTTTGACTGAAAAAATTGTTTAGTTACCCAATCAATTCAGATCTGAAATCATTTCCATAATTGTTGCTATATAAACATATATTTATTGCTCTGCACCTAAGGTAAGGATTTCCAAAACTTTCTTAGCTGTTGTCAAACTATAGGAGACTAATTATCAGTGAAGACATGGAACACCAAGGGAATCCTCATCAAAAAAAATTTGCCTTCAAGAGTTAAAATCCTTCGACCACATTCTCTTGTTTCTGCATAGGATCACGACTAGACATTGTGAGGTAATATGATACCCGAGAGAGAAGGGAAGCCTGCCTTAAGATGAAGAGATGTAGGTTGCAGATGTAGCTATGGTGACATAATGCACAATAAGTGAATGAAAAGGAGAGATATTAGTCAGACCTCCACATAGGATTAGCAGATGTTAATGAGATAATTTGCAATTGAAGTAACAATCCAATTTACATATCTATAGGAATAAACGAGGAAACTGTCAACTGTCTTGTGTAAAATGATACATTAAAAGAATATTGTTTAGCTGATGAAGAAAAGGTAGGGAGGGAAATCTTGGCTTGGAGGTGATGATGGGAGCCAGCAGCTGACTTGCTTGCAAAGATTAATATATAATAAAATGTTCTGTCTGCACTAAGGCTTGCTGTTTTCCTCTACCTAGCCACCTCCCCTGGAAAGTTGGCTCAGGCTGTCTCAGCAGGGCTCAAACAGTACCTACATGTCAAAACCATTCTTTTATTGAGTAAGGGTGTAGTTTTTTGGGTTTTTTTTTTTTCCTTCTGGCAATGGACAGTGTCTTCATTGTTTCCTGACAGTAACATGTCTTAGGGAGTGCATTGTATCAATTACATAGCAGATCTCAAACTTTCACCACGAAAGGATCTTTTGGTTATCTCAATCCACCACCACGATTTCATGTTTGGAAATATTTTTTGTTGTTATTGTTCATTATATTTGTTAACTTAAAAAAAAATTAAGGACATGCAAAAGTACTAAACAGAGTCTTCTATCAGCGTGAAGTAATGTATGGAGTTGACATAGTTCAGAAACAAATTTGGTGTTTTGGGGAGCCTCAACAGCCTGTTGGTGGTGTCAGATTCCATTTGATATTCTGAGATGTTCTAAAGGTTGTGGACTCCCATTATTGTCTTCATAGATCTCCTAAGGTTTGGGGAACTTTAGGCTGGGAACCCTTGAGGTAAGCATCAGAGTAGTCCTGAGGGACAAAATGCAGATAGGCTAGTTGCAATAGGAAAGGGGGTAGTTAGAAGAGTCCAGAATATGACACTGGGGGAAAAGGGTGTAGAAGCGGTATACTGTTCTTACTGCCTTCAAACCTGTATTTTACCTAGCAAACTCTTTGAGTGATAACACAGTTTAAACAATCTTAAATGTATTACTTTATCTGGTTTACTGATGGTTCCATGATTTTCCCTTATAAGATGCTTAAACTCAGTTTATATTTTAAACAATTAAATACCAATTCAATTCAATTAAATTAGCATTTACTGAGCATTTACTGTTATACATGCAAGGTATCATACTAGGTGCTGTGAATGAGAAAGGAAAAAGGAACTAACATTTATTGAGTACTCACTCCATGGTTAGAATGTGCTATGTACATAACCCTCCAAGATGGATATAGTTATTTTTATTTACAAATGAGGCTAACTGCACTGGCCTTCTGTTATTTTTCAGACATATAGGCTTGCTTCTGCCCCAGGGTGATTGCACTTGCTATCACTGCTTCAATGGGATGATCTTTTCTTGAAAAGTTTATATACCTTATCCTTGTTCAAATATAAGCTGATCAGTGATGCCTTCTTTGACCACCCTATTTAAAATTGTAACCCCGTTCCCCTCTACATACTCCTCATCCCCTTACTGACTTTATTTTTCTTTGTAGCTCTTATTGCCACCTTATATACTATGTATTTATTTTTTCATTATTGTCTTTCCGCCCTGACTTGAGGGCAAAGATTTTGTCTGTTTTGTTCCCCTATATACTCTCAGTCCTAGAACACTACTTGTTACATAGTAAGTGCTCAATAAATATTTGTTGAACAGATGAATGAAAGCTGAGAGAATTAAGTAACTTGCTCCGGGATAAGAAAATAGCACTTCATTTAAAAATAAGAAAACACAGAATATCCATTGTTGGTACTGGAATAATAATCTCTTACATGAGAAAAATGGTTGGATCAAACGTTCCATGTTTCTAAGATTGAGTGCTGCCACCATCACACTGGCCTCAGGGGAAATGTTCCATTGTTAATACTGTGGCCTGGGTGTGTGCCTAGAATCCTGACTTGCATTTCTCTGCTAGCACAGCTAAGGCAAGGCATTAAGGGGCAAATAAGTCATTACTAAAGGCTGAGGGACAACAAAAGTTGTTGAATTAAACAGAGAGTAACATGGAAATAGATAAACTGATTGAAAGATTTCAGCTCGATCTTCAGGATGGATGGCCCAGTTTTGTGACCGTACAACCTCGGGAGTTCCTGTTAATCCCCCCTTGCCTCCTCCCACTTTTTAAAAGGAGCTTCATGATGCATCAATCACCATTTAATTAGGAAGACTTCATGTAAGGGTTTGCCCGAATCCTACCTGACACCAGGCAGGGCCAGAGCTTATTTTAACATAAAGAGTTTAGAGCCTATTAGAGAGCTCAGGCAAGTGTTAGGGAGAATGCTTTTCCTCTCACCTGCCTTTTTGTGCATAGAAGCACTTCCTTGAGTAATTCTGGCCTCTTATCCCATAATTAGACCCCCCCAGGGGGTAGAAGTGACATTTGTTTGATGGGATTGGGAGAGAGAACTGGTCACTTCTGGGTCTCTCTCTTTGGGACCTGCTTATCTACACTGAATGATCTTTGTGATCTGCTTTCTGTCACATAGCAAACTTAGCCTCTGAAGGGGGAGGCTTGCAGCCTTGGGGGACAAGTTCAATACAGGGATGTCAGGGATCTGCAGGACTCTCTTCAATATCATCTTATCAATAACAGAGAATGTATTTTTTTTCTACTTGTCTGACTTCTGTGCCTATTTTTCAGTTAGTTACTAATTGTAGTAGGCAAAAATGGTTGTTATTTATTGGGTCCTTCAAACTCCAAGCAAGTACATAAATAATTATAACATGAGCTATAATAAAATATGTGGTGTATTAGTCTGCATAGGATAGGCAATGCTGCAGTAACAAACAAGGTACAAAACTCTCAATGACTAGATGCAATAAAAGTTTATTTACCCCTCATGTCACGATCCAGTGTGAGTTAGCTGGCTGTGCTGTACAGAATATGTAGTTTCTAGGGTCACTGCAACAGGAAAAGAGAGAGGGAGGAGGAGGACACTAGTTCTCTCTCTTTTATAAAAAAATTTTTATTGAAGTATAGTTGATTTACAATGTTGTGTTAGTTTCTGCTGCATAGCAAAGTGAATCACTTATACATATACACATATCAACTCTTTTTTTTTTAAGATTCTTTCCCCATATAGGTCATTACAGAGTATTGAGTAGAGTTCCCTGTGCTATACAGTAGGTTCTTATTAGTTATCTATTTTATATATAGTAGTGTATATATGTCAATCCCAGTCTCCCAATTTATCCCTCCCCATCCCCCCCGCCAGGACACTAGTTCTTAAGTGCATTGCCCTGGAGTGATACCCAACACTTCTGCTGAACGTAGACATAACTGGTCACATGGCTTCAAACAACCGCAAAGGAGGCTGGGAAATGTAAAGGATTACATGGATACTTGGGGAGCACCAACTGTGTCTGCTATCAGTGGATTCAGAATAGTCAGGGAAGGTCCAAGGGAGCAGAGTAGGGCAGAACAGGGGATGAGCAGTACCCAGAGTATATTTTGCCTGTTTCATAGTTTTCTCAAAGCCAGATATTCTGTCTGAAATTTATCTATGCAGTCTCTTCAGAATCCAATGCCATCAAGCCATTTACAAAGTTACTTAAATTACTTAATATGAAAATTGTGGGAGTTTGCCATTAAGTGTGCATTTTACCTGGGCTCTTCTGGAGACAATATGCTCTTGGTTATATTGTATATATGTTATATTTGTTTTATTATGTACTGTATTTTTAATGATTTTAGAAGTGAGTATTTTGGGTCCACAATATTTTTGAATACTTTGCACTTTTTAGCACTCTTCAAATCACATAAAATAGAGCATGTGGAAAGGAGGGCCTCTGGAGTGTGGAGTTGCGGACGTTGGAGAAGCTGCTGGCCTCACTGAATGATGGAACAACCTCCCGAAGGCACAGCTGAAGCAGCAGCTCATATATAATTCTTTTTGAGGATGGTGCCTACATACTCTAGGACAAAGTATCTACTTTGAATCAAATAAATCAATGTGGTTCTGTGGCCCAATAAGAAGAATACAGTGGTGACCAGGCCCTCCCATCAGGAAACTTGCTCAAGCCTCTTAGGTAGCCTCATCCACCAGAGAGCAGACAGCAGAAGTAAGAAGAACTACAGTCCTGCAGCCTGTGGAACAAAAACCACATTCACAGAGAGATAGACAAGATAAAAAGGCAGAGGGCAATGTACCAGATGAAGGAACAAGATAAAACCCCAGAAAAACAACTAAATGAAGTGGAGATAGGCAACCTTCCAGAAAAAGAATTCAGAATAATGATAGTGAAGATGATCCAGGACCTCAGAAAAAGAATGGAGGCAAAGATCGAGAAGATGCAAGAAATGTTTAACAAAGACCTAGAAGAATTAAAGAACAAACAAACAGAGATGAACAATACAATAACTGGAATGAAAAATACACTAGAAGGAATCAATAGCAGGATAATGGAGGCAGAAGAATGGATAAGTGACCTGGAAGACAGAATGGTGGAATTCACTGCCGTGGAACAGAATAAAGAAAAAAGAATGAAAAGAAATGAAGAGAGCCTAGGAGACCTCTGGGACAACATTAAACGTAACAACATTCACATGATAGGCATCCCAGAAGGAGAAGCGGGAGAAAAAAGACACAAGAAAATATTTGAAGAAGGTATAGTAGAAAACTTCCCTAACATGGGAAAGGAAATAGCCACCCAAGTCCAGGAAGCGCGGTGAGTCTGATACAGGATAAATCCAAGGAGAAACATGCCAAGACACATAGTAATCAAAATGGCAAAAATTAAAGACATTATTGAAAGCAGCAAGGGAAAAACGACAAATAACATACAAGGGAACTCCCATAAGGTTAACAACTGGTTTCTCAGCAGAAAGTCTACAAGCCAGAAGGGAGTGGCATGACATATATAAAGTGATGAAAGGGAACACCCTACAACCAAGATTACTCTACCCAACAAGGATCTCATTCAGATTGGAGGGAGAAATCAAAAGCTTTACAGACAAGCAAAAGCTAAGAGAGTTCAGCACCACCAAACCAGCTCTACAACAAATGCTAAAGGAACTTCTCTAAGTGAGAAACACAAGAGAAGAAAAGGACCTACAAAAATAAACGCAAAACAATTTAAAAAATGGTAACAGGAACATACATATCGATAATTACCTTAAACGTGAACGGATTAAATGCTCCAACCAAAAGACACAGGCTCACTGAATGGATACAAAAACAAGACCCATATATATGCTGTCTACAAGAGACCCACTTCAGACCTAGGGACACATACAGACTGAAAGTGAGGGGATGGAAAAAGATATTCCATGCAAATGGAAATCAAAATAAAGCTGGAGTAGCAATACTCATATCAGATAAAATAGACTTTAAAATAAAGAATATCACAAGAGACAATGAAGGACACCACGTAATCATCAAGGGATCAACCCAAGAAGAAGATATAACAATTATAAATATATATGCACCCAACATAGGACCACCTCAATACATAAGGCAACTGCTAACAGCTATAAAAGAGGATATAGACAGTAACACAGTATAGAGGGGGACTTTAACACCTCACTTACACCAATGAACAGATCATCCAAACAGAAATACTAAGGAAACAGAAGCTTTAAATGACACAATAGACCAGATAGATTTAATTGATATTTATAGGGCATTCCATCCAAAAACATCAGATTACACTTTCTTCTCAAGTGCACATGGAACATTCCCCAGGATAGATCACATCTTGGGTCACAAATCAAGCCTCAGTAAATTTAAGAAAATTGAAATCATATCAAGCATCTTTTCTGACCACAACGCTATGAGATTAGAAATGAATTACAGGGAAAAAAACGTAAAAAATACAAACACGTGGAGGCTAAACAATACGTTATTAAATAACCAAGAGATCACTGAAGAAATCAAAGAGGAAGTAAAAAAATACCAAGAGATAAATTACAATGAAAACACGATGATCCAAAACCTGTGCGATGTAGCAAAAGCAGTTGTAAGAGGGAAGTTTATAGCTATACAAGCCTACCTCAAGAAACAAGAAAAATCTCAAATAAACAATATAACCTTACACCTAAAGGAACTAGAGAAAGAACACACAAAACCCAAAGTTAGTAGAATGAAAGAAATCATAAAGATCAGAGCAGAAATAAATGAAATAGAAACAAAGAAAACAATAGCAAAGATCAGTAAACTAAAAGCGGGTTCTTTGAGAAGATAAACAAAATTGTAACCTTTAGCCAGACTGATCAAGAAAAAGGAGAGGACTCAAATCAATAAAATTAGAAATGAAAAAGGAGAAGTTACAACAGACACCGCAGAAATACAAAGCATCCTAAGAGACTACTACAAGTAACTCTATGCAATAAAATGGACAACCTGGAAGAAATGGACAAATTCTTAGACAGGTATAACCTTCCAAGACTGAATCAGGAAGAAATAGAAAATATGACAGACCAATCACAAGTAATGAATTGAAACTGTGATTAAAAAATCTTCCAACAAACAAAAGTCCAGGACCAGATGGCTTCACAGGTGAATTCTATCGAACATTTAAAGAAGAGGTAACACACCAGCCTTCCTCAAACTCTTCCAAAAAAATTGCAGAGGAAGGAACACTCCCAATCTCATTCTATGAGGCGACCATCACCCTGATACCAAAATCAGACAAAGATACTACAAAAAAAAGAGAATTACAGACCAGTATCACTCATGAATATAGATGCAAAAATCCTCAACAAAATACTAGCAAACAGAATCCAACAACACATGAAAAAGATTGTACACCATGATCAAGTGGGATTTATCCCAGGCATGCAAGGATTCTTCAATATACACAAATCAATCAATGTAATACACCATATTAACAAAATTGAAGGAGAAAAACCATATGGTCATCTTAATAGATGCAGAAAAAGCTTTTGACAAAATTCAACACCCATTTATGATAAAAACTCTCCAGAAAGTGGGCATAGAGGGAACCTTCCTCAACATAATAAAGGCCATATATGAAAAACCCACAGCAAACATCGTTCTCAATGGTGAAAAACTGAAAGCATTTCCTCTAAGATCAGAACAGACAAGGATGTCCACTCTCACCACTATTATTCAGCATAGTTTTGGAAGTCTTAGCCACAGCAGTCAGAGAAGAAAAAGAAATAAAAGGAATACAAATTGGAAAAGAAGAAGTAAAACTGTCACTGTTTGTAGATGATATGACACTATACATAGAGAATCCTAAAGATGCCACCAGAAAAACTGCTAGAGCTAATCAATGAATTCAGTGAAGTTGCAGGGGTATAAAATTAATGCACAGAAATCTCTTGCATTCCTATACACTAATGATGAAAAATCTGAAGAGAGATATGAAGGAAACACTCCCATTTACCACTGCAACAAAAAGAATAAAATACCTAGGAATAAACCTACCTAGGGAGACAAAAGACCTGTATGCAGAAAAGTATAAGACACTGTTGAAAGAAATTAAAGATGATACAGACAGATGGAGAGATATACCATGTTCTTGGATTGGAACAATCAATATTGTGAAAATGACTATACTACCCAAAGCAATCTACAGATTAACTGCAATCTCTATCAAATTACCAATGGCATTTTTACAGAACTGGAACAAAAAAATCTTAAAATTTTTATGGAGACACAAAAGACCCCAAATAGTCAAAGCAGTCTTGAGGGAAAAAAACGGAGCTGGAGGAATCAGACTCCCTGACTTCAGACTATACTACAAAGCTACAGTAATCAAGACAATATGGTACTGGCACAAAAACAGAGATATAGATCAATGCAACAGTATAGAAAGCCCAGAGATAAACCCATGCACCTATTGTCAACTAATCTATGACAAAGGAGGCAAGGATATACAATGGAGAAAAGACAGTCTCTTCAATAAGTGGTGGTGGGAAAACTGGACAGCTACATGTAGAAGAATGAAATTAGAACACTCCCAAACACCATACACAAAAGTAGACTCAAAATGGATTAGAGACCTAATTGTAAGATTGGACACTGTAAAACTCTTAGAGGAAAACATAGGAAGAATACTCTTTTTTTTTTTTTGCGGTACATGTGCCTCTCACTGTTGTGGCCTCTCCCGTTGCAGAGCACAGCCTCCGGACACGCAGGCTCAGCGGCCATGGCTCACGGGCCCAACCACTCCGCAGCATGTGGGATCCTCCCAGACCGGGTCACGAACCCATGTCCTCTGCATTGGCGGGCAGACTCTTAACCACTGCACCACCAGGGAAGCCCAGGAAGAACACTCTTTGATGTAAATCATAGCAAGATCTTTTTTTGATCCACCTTCTAGAGTAATGGAAATAAAAATAAAAATAACAAATGGGACCTACTGAAACTTAAAAGCTTTTGCACAGCAAAGGAAACTGCAACCAAGACAAAAAGACAACCCTCAGAATGGCAGAAAATATTTGCAAATGAATCAACAGACAAAGGATTAATCTTGAAAATATATAAACAGCTCATGCAGCTCAATATTAAAAAAACAACCCAATCCAAAATGGGCAGAAGAACTAAATAGACATTTCTCCAAAGAAGACATACAGATGGCCAAGAAGCACATGAAAAGCTGTTCAACATCACTAATTTTAGAGAAATGCAAATCAAAACTACAATGAGGTATCCCCTCACACCAGTTAGAATGGGCATCATCAGAAAACCTACAAACAAATGCTGGAGAGGGTGTGAAGAAAAGGGAACCCTCTTGCACTGTTGGTGGGAATGTAAATTGATACATCCACTATGAAGAACATATGGAGGTTCCTTAAAAAACTAAAAATAGAATTACCATATGACCCAGCAATCCCACTACTGGGCATATACCCCTGAGAAAATCATAATTCAAAAAGACACATGCACCCAAATGTTCACTGCAGCACTATTTACAATAGCCAGGTCATGGAAGCAACCTAAATGCCCATCGACAGATGAATGGATAAAGAAGAGGTGGTACATATATACAATGGAATATTACTCAGCCATAAAAAGGAACAAAATTGGGTCATTTTTAGAGATGTGGATGAATCTAGAGAGTGTCATACAGAGTGAAGTAAGTCCGAAAGAGAAAAACAAATGTCATATATTAACGCATATATGTGGAACCTAGAAAAATGGTACAGATGAACTGATTTGCAGGGCAGAAATTGAGACAGAGATGCAGAGAACAAACTTATGGACACCAAGGGGGGAAAGTGGCATTGATATTGGGATTGATATATATATACACTAATATGTATAAAATGGATAACTAATAAGAACCTGCTACATAAAAAAAAAAGAAAGTTAAAAAAAAATCACATTAAATAAGACTGGTTTTTCTTTCTCCCTCTAATGAGATTTGTTTGAGTAGGAGTCATCTAATGTAATCATATTGTTAAACATTCTCTTTGAATTAATCAGCTGGTATTTGTTAGTTCTTTTTCTAGGAAGAGAATTCAAGATCTTTCTAGGCCTAAGAAACAATGGGAGCCCAGATAGGTAAGGCAATATTATGTAGTCTTGTGTGTGATGATGTATTCCTTACATTAAGTAGGTAAGTATTATTCTTACCTGTCCACTAACTGGATCCACTGAATCAATATTTTCACCTCAGTTGAGTCAACACATAGAAGGCAAACCCTAGGTCATTGATTCTCAAATTTGACTGCACAGTGCAATCACCTGGAAAATTTTCAAACTGACTGATGCTTGAGTCCTGTTCCCAGAAATCCTGACTCATTTGGCCTAGGGTGCAGCATAGGCTTCAGGAGTGTTAAAAGCTCCCCAGATGATTCCAATACGCAGACAGGTTTGAGAACCATTGTCCCAGGGCATTACTCCACACTCACGTGAAACACTTGTGTCTATCCTCCAAGTTCAACTTTGTTGCTTCTAACAGCTGGTTCTGCTGTCTCTAAGCCTCTGCCTAGAGCATACCTGTGTTCTAGGTTTCCAGCAGGCTGGACCCACTTTTGGTCACAGGACTCCCCCTTTTCTTTTTTGGCTCCCGAGTGAAGCCTGATTTTTTTTTTTCTTTTTTCTGGTCTCCTATTGCTTTTTTATTTTTTTAATTAATAGATTTTATTTTTTAAAGCAGTTTTAGATTTACAGAAAAACTCAACAGAAGTACAGAGAAGTACGGAGAAAGTTTCTATATTACCACCCACTAGTTTCCCCTGTTATTAACATTATTATCTTGCATTAATGTGATACACTTGTTACAATTAATGAATGAATATTGACACATTATTATTCACAAAAGTCTGTAGTTTACATTAGGGTTCACTTTTTGTGTTGTACAGTTCTATGGGTCTTGACAAATGCATAATGTCATATATTCATTACTACATTATTATACAGAATAGTTTCAGTGCCCTAAAAATTACTTGTGCTCCACTTATAGATCCCTTCCCTCTCTCCCTCTTCTTCAGACCCCTGGTGACCACTGATCTTTTAACTATATCTATAGTTTTACATTTTCCAGAATGCCATATAATGTTGGAATTGTACAATGTGTAAATTTTTCAGACAGGCTTCTTTCACTTAGAAATATGCATTTAGGGTTCCTCCATGGCTTTCATTTCAGTAGCAATTTCTTTTTAGCATTGAGTAATATTCTGTAGTCTGGATGTACCATAGTTTATCTGTTCACCTACTGAAGGACATGTTGGTTGGTTCTGATTTTTGGCAGTTTTGAATAAAGTTGCTATAAATATTCATATGCAGGTTTTGTGTAGATACAAGTTTTCACCTCATTTGGGTAAATACCTAGGAGTGCAATTACTGGATCATATGGTAAGAATATGATCTTAGCTTTGTCAGAAACTACGAAACTGTCTTCCAGAGTGTCTGCACCATTCCCACCAGCAATGAATGAAAGTTCCTGTTGCTCCACAGTGTCATCAGTGGTTTATATTTTAGCCCTTCTAATAGGTGTGTAGTGCTATCTCATTATTTTAATTTGCAATTCCGTAATGACATGATGATGAGCGTATTACATATGCTTATTTGCCATCTGTATATTGTCTTTTGTAAAGTGTCTATTCAGATCTTTTGCCCACTGATCGGGTTGTTTTCTTATTGTTGAATTTTAAGAGTTCTTTGTATATTTTGAATACCAGTATTTTATCAGATGATATAGACTGAATGTTTATGTCCCCTTAAAATTTATATGTTGAAATCCCAACCCCCAGTGTGATGGTATTTGGAGGTAGGGCCTTTGGGAGTTGATTAGGTCTGACCACCTGGTACAGTGCTTTACCCAAACTGGGAGCACAGTGTAGATAAGTGGCATGCCCATTTTTTGCTGACCTGACTATAAATTACAGTGTTAATTACATGTTGGCAGAAATAGAACTATCTCTAATAGGTTCATTTTTGGTCAGCATCTTTTAAGACAGTAGATAAAACAGTCTTGTTCTTGTTTTAACTTCCATAAGTAGTTTATTCAGCTTCTGATGTCTGGAAACTGTAAAATTTTGTAATAGAGATAGTTCTTGAAGTGAAGTAAAATTAGTAGAGAAGATATCAAGAGCCATTTCTAAGATGCCAATTAGCAGTGAATTTCTTACCATTATATTTTCTGCTTTTTAACAGAAAACTGTTTTGGGGAAATCAAGATCCTATTCGCCCTGTTTCCCGGAATGCTTTGAAGGCTCAACTGACCAAAAGACTTGAGAACCTTGCCCAGCCTAAGGAAGTCTCCCACGGATATGTACCTAACAGGTTAGTATTTGTGTGTTATCAGGAACACAAAATGTATTGGGGATTAGGGATTCTATATCTGTTTCCAATCTGATGCTACAGTAAAACTTTTCCAGAGCAACATCTAATATTTAGCTGTTGCAGACTTGTATTATATTTTATAGTGTCTTGGCTTATCACAATTTTGATTTTTTAATAAAATAAGGGTAGTATGCAAGGATATGTACCATATATAACACTGTTGTGGATGAACTTATTTGTGCATGAAACTGAATTTTGTATACCACCCATGGGTGTGGTTACCATAAGTTAATTAGGGAATCTAAAGGTAATAATATTAAGACTTTTGATGCCCATTGCAAATTTGTTTTTGGTGCATGTTTGTTGAATGACTGGACTTTCTGCTGGTTGGCTCTTTGAGGAAAGATGGTGAGGTGTAGGGAAGATGGGTACAGGCAGTGAGGGAGGTTAAAGTAAAGAAAAAAGTGAAGATGCTATTATTTATCTGAAGTTTGGTTTCCATGATAATTGAGGTAGCCATTTCTCTCCTCTTTCAATATACAACTTTAGTCAAAAGTCAGCAAACTTTTTCTGGAAAGGGCCAGATATAAAGTTGGCCATTAAATATCTGCAGCAGCTACCCAACTCTGGGAAAGCAGCTACAGACATATGTAAACCGAGAATGCCTGTGTTCCAATAAAATTTTAGAATTTTTACATCTGTGTTCATGAGGGATATTGGTCTGTAGTTTTCTTGTAATATCTTTGTTTTTTGTAATGTCTCTGTTTATGGCAATGCTGTCCTCATAGAATCAGTCGGAAAATGTATAGAATTGGTATTTATTACTTCTTCTCTGTGGGCTCCAATTACACATTAGGCTGCTTGGATTTGTCCTACAGCTCATTGACTCTGTTCTCTTTCCCTCTCTTTCTGTTTTATTTCTCTCTGTGTTTTCACTAGCCATTTTCTCTGTAGTATATAATATACTATTAATCCTATCCGAGGTAATTTTTATTTCATGTGTCATAGTTTTTATCACTAGAAGTTCAATTTGGGTATTTTTTATATCTTATCTCTACTTGCTCAATTTTTTAATCTCCTTGCCTACTAATTCTATACTATGTCATTTGTGGGTCTGTTTCTAGGGATTGATTTTTCTCATTATTGGTAATAATTTGCTGCTTTTATATGTTTGCTGCTTTTTTTATATGTTGGAAATGCTTATGCTATAATATTAAGTGAAAAAAATTAAATAGAAAACTGTATTATGATATGATCCTCTTTTTATTTTTAATAATGTTTATTCATCGAACATGTCATGATCTTTACCACCTCAAGACCTTATTCATATTTCTCCCTCTGCCTGCAGTGCTTACAATGACTAAGACTTTCTGGTCCTTAAGTCTCAGCATAGGTCTCAGCTTTTCAGAGGGACTTTCCTGACTGCTCTTCTCCATATAACATTCCACCTCCTCACAGACCTACTCAGAAAGCCTCTATCTCTGTTGCATAGTCAATGCCCTTCATAGCACTTATCACAACTATCTACCGAATTTTTGCTATTCTCCTCCCAACATAGAGAAGAAGCTCCAAGAAAGCAGTGATTGTGTCTGTCTTACTTTCTGCTCTCTCCTTAGTGCCTAACAGTGCCTGGTGTTCAATAAGTATTGAGTGTATGAGTCAGGAAATATTTTTCCAAAGTATTGTTGTCTCTGAATGGCAGGATAATATATGTTTTTGTTTTTCTCTCTTAAACTTTCTTGCTCTTACAAAGTTTCTATAATGAATATTTATCTCTTTTACAATGAGAAAAATGCAGAGTACTCTATATTAAAATAATGTTTGAGTACCCGCTACATTGATGGAATGGTGAGACTTGGGTATGTGAATGACTACAAGACAGGAGAAGCACCTAAAGGCAGCAGCTATACATTCTATTAATATACAGTATCTATAAGCAGAAAAGATATGTACACATGAAATTTAGAATTAATATACAAGTTAGTTAATAAAATTGTATTTGAATAGTGCTTTGTAACTTAATAAAATGACTTATATTCTCTTATTTAATCTTCATAACCACCATAAGATGTATTATTTTCTCCATCTTCTAGA
The DNA here is from genome assembly GCF_008692025.1 of Phocoena sinus. NCBI lineage: Eukaryota > Metazoa > Chordata > Mammalia > Artiodactyla > Phocoenidae > Phocoena > Phocoena sinus. Next base: position 77,127,739 of record NC_045767.1, read on the forward strand.
ACACTCATGTACTTCTGGTTGTTGGCAGACTAAGGCATAAGTATTATGGTTTGGTGTTAACCACTCCCACCTCAGAGAATGTTGAATAATTGAGTTATGTCTCTGGTGTCCTCCCATCTTTCTTCTTCTTCTTCTTCTTTTTTGTTTTTTTTTTTGTTTGTTTGTTTTATTTGCTTCTTGGACTTCTACCCTTTGCCCTACTCTCCAAGAGCATCTTACCTTTGTGCTGCTCACTCCTTCCTTCCACCCACTGTGCCCTCCTTTCTTGGGTCTGATCTCTTCCAAATGCCCCCCTGTTCAAAATCACCTCTTCCTTCTCTGTCTCCAATTCCCAAACTGAACTCCCAGTTCCTGCAAAAGGCAAATCCCAGGTAAGTGCTGGAGGTTCTCTGCCTGTCAGAGCTTGGCTGTGTATGTGGGTGGCAGTGGCTGAGTCAGCTCTGTCAGGCAGTAGAGCCAGGGCTGCATAGTCTCAAGCCCCTTAAAAGCAGATGTGTGATGGTATAGATGGGTCTCAAGTCTGAGTGGTCAAAAGCAAGGGAAATACAGGCTTAAACGCAGACTAAGGCTTATATTACCAACCAGCAGACAGAAGCCTGGGCAGATGAACGCAGAGCCATATCTATGAATGTCCTAAAGGAGCAGAGGTCCTTTGGAAAATAATAGAAGCAGGAGTGGGACTACGATCTAAATTAACGCCAGGTTAAAGTAGTCAATATCACTTCTTTTCCCACTAATGATAATATTTTGATAAAGGAAAGATTGAAGGGCAGGAGTGATAAGAAGAACAATATTATTATCTTAAATAAAATCTTAATAAACAAAACCTGATAATGATTAAATAATCTACAAACCATGATCAAGTAGCATTTATTCCTAAGCTCAGAGGTCTTTAACATAAAGAAAAGCATCATGTAATTTATCCTATTAACTAAAAATTTAGTAAAAATATTTAAATTGTCTATATAGATGCTAAAGAAAATATTTTATTTAAAAAGCAGCAAATTTTCTCTTCATCAGGGTAATTTTTGGTCTATTTAGAAAATGAACTTTATTTATTACAGAAAATTGTCTGTTTTAGAATAGGATATTAGAAGACAGCTGAAAACTTGATGGCTTATAACTGTTTCTAATTTCTCCCTATGTAGAAAATAGCTCAGCAGCGAAGGGATAAACTGTCATACCCACTCCCCTAGACCTGGGGGGTAGGGGTCAGTGTTGAAAATTACTATGGTATTTTGAATTCATGCCTGTTTCGTTCACTTCTTTTCTCTTTTACAACTTGCAGGGTTCAGTATTATTACAGCTGCGGTAGAGAGTCTGTAATCTGGGAGATCCCTTCTCCTGCACTGTTTTGCCAACCTTCCAAAAGGATCCAGAAGCTGGCACAGCCCAACAGATTCAAGAAAGGGTATCTAATAAATAGGTAAAGTACCTTGAGAATCTCCATAAATTCTCATCTAATTTGGTGAATGTCACAATATTGTTGTTCTAATTTTAGTGTATGCAGTTTCATAAAATAGAAGTCCACTTGTGTTTCAAAGCATCAGGGTGAAAAATCAAATATTTGTAGCAGTAGTGGGTAATCAGAAGATCATCATCAATAATTACATTTGACTCAAATTGTAGTGAAGCTAAAATTCACACTAAACTTACCACTGTCAGCCAATTAAAAAATATGCAAATGAAACATTACAGGTTTTTTCAATTCATGTTCTCTTACGCCTCTGTGACTGCAAATGCTCTTCCTTCTGCTTTAAATTCTGAAATTCTCCTTGTCTTTAAAAGACAGATTAGGAAATTCCCTGGTGGTCCACTGGTTAGGACTTCATGCTCTCACTGCTGAGGGCCTGGGTTCAATCCCTGCTGGGGGAACTAAAATGCCATAAGCCACGCAGCATGGCCAAAGAAAAAAAGAGCTTAGGTGTTACTTTCCACGTGGGAGTTAAGATTGTGATAAGGTTATTGGAAAAAATGTTAGGTTGCATTAGTGGAATATGTACACTGTACACGTTCCACCAAGTGTGGAGTGTGATAGTACTACTGTACACTACTTTAATGAGAACACATTACATATATGTGTCCACTTATGGATGTTATACCTGAAGAAACTGATAATAAATTTGAGACTATTCAGAGGTGACGAATGAGATGTTGATTCTTCTGGAAGCTATGTTATATGAACAATAGTTAAGAGAAATAATATGTTTAGCTTAGAGAAGACACCTAAGTAGCAGTGATAGCTATGTTTCAAGGGTCAGCATCTGAAAGAGGAAAGGGAAGTCAAAGTAAAATTACTTAGAACTAGAAGTAGAACAAGGAATTTACAGAGCAGCTGATGTCAGCTAAGTGTAGAAAAATCTTTCTGGTAGCTCTGCAGTAATGGAGGCATTTATTTGGAAAGGTCAACTGCCAACTCCACCCAAATCCCTGAAAATGTTCAAGCACAAACTGGAATGATGACTATACATGGATTTTAGAAAAGATTCCTGTATTCAGGCATAGGTTGAACTGGACAACTTGAGTCTTTTTCCATCATAGAATCCAGCAAAAGTGGCCCAATTCCTCCACAAAATTTGCTTGTCAGTTTATTAAATAAAATCTGTTAAGTTAGTTAGAATATGCATGTAAATCTGGTAAAGGTCTGTATCTATAAACTAGAAGAATACTTTAATTATCTGTTACCAATTTTTGAGACATCTGAGATTGACATTTCATATAAGTGAAACCCCTTGAGTGCTAAAACTTCTTGTATTTTTAGAAGTTTGTTTCCCTGCTTTCCTAAGGAGATTCTTTTGATACTGAACATACATGTAACCTTTTTCCATTGGCTTGAGATATTTATTATGTACATCAACTATCACATAATGATTTAATTTGGTAAACCTCTCAGAAAGTGTTTAAGTATGAAGTACGTTGCTTAGGCTAAGTGGTCTGACCTCTTTAGATTATGATATTCACTTTTCATAGTTTTCCTGTCATTTCTCTTTATTGGGAGAATAGTCTCTAAGTAGCCTCTTTTTTGATCTTTTGTGCTCTGGAAACAGATAACCAAGCTTGTTCAGAATTGTATGGGGGGAAAATGCAAGTGCTTAATGAAGACACACAGGGTTGTCCAATAAATGTACTACATGAGCCTGGACTTTGTGACATATATTTTAGCTGATTCACTAGAGGGCTCAACAGTAGATTTGAGCAGTCAGAAGAAAGAATCAGCAAACTTAAAGATAGGTCAGTGAAGATGATCAAGTCTGAGGAACAGAAAGAAAAAAGAATAAAATAAAATAAACAAAGCCTCAAAGCCCTGTAAGACAGCATCGAGGGTATTAACATATTGATAATGGGAATTTCATAAAGAGAGTAGAGAGATAAAGGGGCAGAAGGAATATTTAAAGAAACAATGGCCAAAAGCTTCCCAGCTTAGATGAAAAACAAGCTTCACTTCCAGGTAACTCAACAAACTCCAAGTGTGATATACTCAAAAAGATCTACAACCTGACGCATCATAATCAAACTGTCCACCATCAAAGACAAAGAGAGAATCTTGAAAGCAGCAAGAGAAGTGACTCATCCTATGCAAAGGATCTGCAATAAGGTTAACAGGTGGCCTCTCATCAGAAACCATAGAGGCCAGAAGGCAGTGGCATGACATATTTAAAGCACTGAAAGAAAAATACTGTCAGCCAAGAATACTCTAGCTAACAAAATTATCCTTCAAAAATAAAAGAAATTAAGACATTTCCAGTTAAACAAAAACTGAGAAAATTCATCACAGCAGACCTGCTTTACAGTAAATACTAAAGGGAGTCCTTCAGGCTAAAATGAAAGGACACTAGACGATAACTTGAATCCACATGAAATAAAGAAATAAAATTGAGTTAACTACATAGGTAAATATAAAAGATAGTATACATGTATTTTTCTGTTTGTAACCCTTTTATTCTCCTACATAATTTAAAGGACGACTGCATAGGACTTCCCTGGCAGTCCAGTGGTTAAGACTCCATGCTCCCAATGCAGGGGGCACAGGTTCAATCCCTGATCAGGGAATGAATATCCCACATGCCGCGTGGCATGGGCAAAAAAAAAAAAAAAAAGACAACTGCATAAAGCAATAATTATAAATCTGTGTTGATGGACATACAGTGTATTAAAAAACAGCCCAAAAAGGGGAGGGAATGGAGTGATATTAATCTGAATTAGATTGTTATAAGTTAAGATATACAGGGTAACAACTAAGAAAATAATTTTTAAAATATAGTAAAAGAAATAACAAGGAATTTAAAGGGTACACTAGAAAATATCTAACATGGAAGAAGGGAGGAATGGAGGAATAGAGGAATAAAAAGATGTAACATGTGAAAAACAAAAGCAAAATGGCAAGCATAAATTCCATGTTATGAGTAATTGCATTAAATGCAAATGAACTGTCCAATCAAAAGGCAGGGATTGACAGAATGGATTAAAAGAACGTACTCAGTAGTATGCTGTCTATAAGACACATACTTTAGATTCAAAGAAATATATAAGCTGAAAGGAAAAGAACGACAAAAGATATACTATGAAAACCAACTAAAGTGAGTGGATATACTCATATTGGACAATTAGACTTTAAGACAAAGAAGGACATTTTATAGTAATGAAATGGTCAATCCATTAGAGAACTATAACAATTATAAACATATATATACCTAACAACAAGAACCCAAAATAGATGAAGCAAAACCTGGTAGAATTGAAAAGAGAAATAGATAATTCAAGTTCAGTTTTTCAATACTGTGCTTTCAGTAATAGAAAGAATAACAAGCAGAAGATCAACAAGGAAATAGAAGGCTTGAACAATACTATAAACCAAAACTATCTAATTGACATTTATAGGACACTATACCCAACAATAGCAGAACACACATTCTTCTCAAGTGCACATGGAATATTCTCTAGGATAGATCATGTATTAGGTCATAAAACAAATGTCAATAAATTTATAAGAATTGAATTCATACAAAATCTGTTCTCTGACCACAATGATGAAATTAGGAACCAATAGCAGAAGAAAAAATTTAAATATGTGTAATTAAATACACTCCTAAACAAACAATGGGTCAAAGAATAACTCACTTTGATATTAATAAAATGAAAACAATATACCAAAACTTATGAGATACAGCTAAGGTAGTGATTAGTGGGAAATTTTAGCTGAAGATACCTACATAAAAAATAAAAAAGAGAGCTTCCCTGGTGGCACAGTGGTTGAGAGTCCGCCTGCCGATGCAGGGGACACGGGTTCCTGCCCTAGTCTGGGAAGATCCCACATGCCGCGGAGCAGCTGGGCCCGTGAGCCATGGCCGCTGAGCCTGCGCATCTGGAGCCTGTGCTCTGCAATGGGAGAGGCCACAACAGTCAGAGGCCCGCATACCACAAAAAATAAAAAAATAAAAAAATAAAAAAGATTGTAAATTGTAACCTAATCTTCCATCTTAAGAGATTACAAATGGAAAAGCAAACTAATTCAAACAAGCAGAAAGAAGGAAATTATAAATATTAGTGTGGAAATGAATAGAAACCAGAAAGAGAAAATCAACAAAACTGAAAGTTGGCTCTTTGAAAAGATCAACAAAACAAACCTTTGGCTAGACTTATCAAGACAACAAGACAGAAGGCTCAAATTACTAAAATCATGAAAGAAAGAAGGGACCTTTCTAAGGAATCATTTGCAAAAGAAGGGTTGCAAATTGATCTTATATAGAGAAAAAAGTATTATAAGGGATTACTATGAGCAATTGTAAGGCCAACAGATTAGATAACATAAATGAAATGGACAAATTCCTAGAAAGACAAACCACTGAAACTGACTGAATAATAGAAAATCTCACCAGACCCATAACAAATAAAGAGATTTAATTAATACTTTTTAAAAACTTCCTATGAACAACTCAGGAACAGATGCCTTCATTGATGAATTCAATGATATGCTTAGAGAAGACCTAGACCAATCCTGCAAATTCTTCCAAAAGGTAGGTCACTTCCCAACTCATTCCATGAGGTCCATGTTACCCTGATACCAAACCAAAAAATGTTTGTAATGACAGACAATATTTCTTATGAATATATGTGTAACAATTCATACCAAAATACTACCAAACCAAATCCAAATATACATGCAGCAATCCACACCAAAATACTACCAAAGCATATCAAACAATATATAAAAATAATTATGCACCATGACCAAGTTGGATTTATTCTAGGAATACAAGAATATGTTGAGTTCAACATACTAAAATCAATGTAATACACCAAATTAATAGAATAAAAAACCCCAAAAGTACATGATTCCCTGAATAGACTCAGAAAAAGCACTTAACAAAATTTAACACATATCATACTCAACAAACTAGGTATAGAAGTGAACTTCCTCAGCTTGATAAAGGGCATCTACAAAGAGCCCACAGCTATCATCATAATTAGTGGTGAAAGACTAAAACCTTTCACCCTAAGATCAGGAATAAGACAAGAACATCAGCTCTCACCACTTCTATTCAACATCATACTAGAGGTTTGAGTCAGGGCAGTTAGGCAAGAGAAAGAAATAAAGCTATTCAGGTTGTAAAGGAAGAAGTATTGATAACTCTCTACTCATAGATGACATGATCTTATATATAGAAAACCTCAGGGAATCCACATGAAAATGATTAGCGCTAATAAATTAGTTCAGGAAGGCACAGAATCCAAGATCAATATACAAAAATCAATTGTATATCTATCCACTAGCAATGAACAATCTGAAAATGAAATTAAGAAACAGTTCCATTTACAGCAACGTCAAAAAGCACAAAACAATACGTGCAATGGAATATTAGCCTTAAAAAGGAAGAAAATTCTGACAAATGCTACAACATGGATGAACCTTCAGGACATTATGCTAAATGAAATAAGCCAGTCACAAGAAACCAAATACTGTATGACTCCACTTATGCACAGTACCAACTGTAGTCAAATTCATACACAGAAAGTAAGATGGTGGTTGTCAGGGGCTAGGGGGTGGGGAGAATGAGGAGTTGTTTAATGGGTATAGAGATTTGCATGACGAAAATTGTTCTGGAGGTTGGTTGCACAACGATGTGAATGCATTTAATGCTACTGTACTATACACTGAAAAATGGTGAAGATGGTAAATTTTATGTTATATGTATTTTAATATAATTAAAAATAAAAGAACAAAATACTGAGGAATAAACTTAACAAAAGAAGTGCAATGTACGTACACAGAAAACTACAAACATTGTTGAAAGAAATTGAAGATTTAAATACATAGAAAGACATTCTCTGTTCATGGATTAGAAGTCTTAATTTTGTTATGATGACACTTCTCACCAAATTGATCTACAGATTTAGTACAATCCCTATTAAAAGTCCAGCTCTCCTTTTTGGGTAGAAATTGACAAGGTGATTCTAAAATTCATATAGAAATGCAAGAGACCTAGAATAGCAAAAACAATCTTGAAAAAGAATAACAAAGTTGGAAGACTTACAGCTTCTGATTTGAAAACTTACTAAAAAGCTACAGTAATCAAAACAGTGTGTTACTGGCATAAGAATAGACATGTAGATCAATGGAATAGAGTTGAGAGTCCAGAAATAAACCCTTATGGTATATGTCAGTTGATTTTTGACAAGGATGCCTAGACAGTTTAATTGAGGAAGAATAGTCTTTTAAACAAATGGTGGTAGGATAACTGGATATCCACGTGCAAAAGAATGAAGTTGAACCCCTACTTCACACCATACACAAAAGTTAATTCAAAATGGATCACAGACCTAAATATGAGAGCTAAAATTATAAAACTCGTAGAAGAAAACATAGGCATATATCTCTATGACCTAAGCAGTGGTTTCTTAGATATGACACCCAAAACACATGTGACAAAAATACAATAAATTGGACTTCATTAAAAGTAAAAACTTTTGTGTATCAAAGGACACTCTCAAGGGAATGAAAAGACAACTGGTAAATTGGGAGAACATATTTGCAGATCATATATCTGATAAGAGACTAGTATTCAGAATATATACAAAGAATTCTTAATACTGTTCAAAAAAGACAAATAACCCAATTTAAAAAATAAGCAAAGGACTTGAATAGACATTTCTCCACAGAAAATATACAAGGAACAAGAAGCACGTGAGAAGATGCTAAATATCATTAGTCATCTTGGAATTGCATGTTAAAACCCTGAGATTCTACTTCACACCTCTAGAATGGCAATAATAATAATTAATAAAGAGAAAATTACTTGGAGAGGATGTGGAGAAATTGAAACCCTCATATATTGCTGGTGGGAATGTAAACTGGTGAAGCTTACGTGGAAAATAGTTTTCCAGGTCCTCAAAATGTTAAACATAGAACTAGCATATGATCAGCAACTCCACTCCTAGGCATGTACCCAAGACAGTTGAAAACATATGTTCACACGAAAGCTTGTACATGAATATTCACAGCATCATTCCAAAATAGCCAAAAAGTGGAAGCAACTCAAATGTTCATCAATGGTTGCATGGATAAACAAAATGTGACAAATCCATATAATGGGATATTATTCAACCATAAAAGGAAAGACATACTCATACATGATTCTTAAAAATATGCCAAGTGAAGGAAGCTAGACACAAAACGTGACATATTTGTATGATTCCATGTGTTTGAAATTTCCAGAATAGGCAAATTCATAGCGACAGAAAGTAGATTACTAGTTCCTAGAGGTGGGGAGGGGCTGGGGAGGGGGTAATAGGATGGGATTTTAATAGGTATGGGATTTCTCTTTAGGGTGTTGAAAACGTTCTGAATTTAGGTAGTGGTGATGGTTGCACAATTTTGTGAATATTCTAGAAAACATAGAATTGTACACTTTAAAAGGGTAACTTCTATGGTATGTTAACTATATATCAAGTTTTAAAACTAACAGACTACCCCTAGAGGGTAATCATATTTATTTGAGAAAACCTTTTTCCATATTAGGTTTGTAGGTTTGTTGGTTGATAGGTTTCTGTTCTGGGAAAGGAGTATGTGGGGAAACCACCTATGATAATCGGCCAGGTTGCTGGGAGTTATGTCCAGCACTATCTCAAACTGCCCTGCAGAGGAGACTGGCCATCACAGAGGGTTCTTGGTAGTGACTGGAATTTTTATCTCAGGGTTTTAATAGGAGGTTTTGGTAGGAAGTGAGGTGTTTTTTAAACTGCAAGTCTCAACCTATCAGTGGATCATGAAATCAATTCCAGTTGTTGTTTTTATGAAATCAAATGAAATTTTAAAAATCAGAATGCATTGCCTAGGGAAAGCATCGTTTCATCATCATTTTGTTTCAGATACACAGATTTACATATATTGTATCACAATATAAAATGTACTTCTTACTGTGGATCATAGTAAAACAACTTTAAGAAACACCAATCTAGTGGAAAGAACACTAATGATTATGGGAAAAGATGTTCCTAAGATAGAAACAATAAATATAATTGATTGGAGGTTGATTATAGCAATGAAGAATGCAGTTATTGTTCCTCCAGTGATTATAATATTTCATGTTCCATTTGCATATAGGCCCTTCAGTGATGACTTAAGAGATTCTCTTCAAATCTCTGATCCTTCTCCCCGGATATTACAACTCTCAATAGCCAAAGTCACAAATCCAAACTATGTTCCTCCAAAAAGCGTAAGTGGGTCCATGTGAAAGAAACAGTTCCTGATGCACTTTGTAACATGTAGCATGTTTGTAACTGTAATGTGCTCCCCTCTTATTTCTAGGTGTGTATTTTCCTTTTCTTCATGTTTATTTTCCCCTCTTATCAAATGAATTTTTCTATCTGCCCTGTGCCTAATGTATCAGTCAGGATTTGATGAGAGAAGCAGAACCACAATGCATATTATAGAATTAACCTTAAGCAATTGTGGGAGCTGATGAGAAGTCTATGGAAGACTGTTACAGCAGCTGGGACTTGGGTCTGGTCATAGATCTAGAAGAAATGAGAGAGACTAGGGGTAGTTCAGCAGTCCCCTAGAAGATATTTACTTCAGGAGAGGCAATTACAGGAGAGTCTTGCCTGTTCAGACAAGGGAGGAAGGGCTGATTCTATTGGTAAGGAAGGCTCAGGTATGTTCAGGGTTTCAAAGTCCCCCCTTCATTGGAATGTGCCCTTATGTTCCGATTCCAATTTTTAAGGTCCAGTTCCTTCTCAATCATTGCCCTAACTTTAATATAGGAGACCATATAAGTTTGGGAATTCAATTTGTGCTGTAATTCACCCACTCACAGAATTAGATTTTGAGCTTGGTTTTGAGAATTTTCAGTCCTGTGACCATTAAAGATAAGGGTTTCTTTTGGGTAAGTCACAAAAACTTTCTGGTCCCTTAACTATGCCTTAAGGTGGGAATTTAAAGGCCTGAGCTGGTAATTTCTTTCCTCAAGTTCTCCAGTGCACTTAGAAGCAATGAGCCAACCTCATTATACCTCTTTATTTCACTAAAATGATCTCTGTCAGCAGCTGCTTGATTACCAAATCTTGCTTTCTGTTTTGTCAGTGCATGCCACGGATTACCAGTGTCTTTTTTTTTTTTTTAAATGACTGGCAATAGGATCATTAATAGCTTTAAATCTAATCTGCTCAGAAAACAAATTCCAGATGGTCTAGAACCAGTACAGGTATACCTCAGAGATATTTTGGGTTCAGTTCTAGACCACCCCAATAAAGCAAATATTGCAACAAAGCAAGTCACACAAACTTTTTGCTTTCCCAGTGCATATAAAGGTTATGTTTACACTACTGTAGTCTATTAAATGTGCAATAGCATTATGTCTAAAAAAACAAGGTACACACCTTAGTTAAAAAAATGCTGCTAAAAAATCTTAACCATCATCTGAGCCTTCAGTGAGTTGTAATCTTTTTGCAATAGTAATGTCAAAGATCACTGATCACATATCAGCATAATATAATAAAAATGTAAAAGTTTGAAATATTGTGAGAATATTTCTGACACAGAGATACAAATTGAGCAAATGCTGTTGGGGAAATGGTGCCGATAGACTTGCTTGATGCAGGGTTGCCACAAAACTTCAATTTGTGAAAAACGCAGTATCTGCAAAGTACAATAAAACACAGTATGCCTGAACAAAGAACCCATCCTTAAAGTTCTGATCTGGTTATCTGTTGCTTTATACCAAACCACCCCCAAACTTAGTGATTTTAAACAACAGCCGGGGGAGGAGTCAAGATGGCGGTGTGGGAAGCTGCGGAGTCAGCTCTCCCCACAACTAGGGCACCTGCTGGCCGCTGGTGGGGGACTCTAACCACCAAGGAGACGGGAGGAATCCCAGAGTGAACCAGTAGGATGTAGGGGGACTGAGGGAGGAGAAGTGGAGGCTAGAGTAGATCGGCACTCCTGAGGCCGGGGAGATCAGGAGAGGCAGGCGGGAGGGACTCTCCGGGAAGAGCGGGAGAGGAGCAGCGGGTGATCACCTGGCCCACTGGGGCCACAGAGCCTGCTGAGCTTCCAAGCTGGTTCCCCCCCTCCAAAGCCCCATCCAGGCTGCGTGGGCCCTGGGGGCGTAGGAGGGAGACCAGGGAGATCAGGAGTGGCAGCGGGGAGGGGCCACCCAGGAGAAGTGGGAGAGGACCAGAGGGTGATTGCCCTGCTCACTGGGGCCTGGGGAAACCGCTGAGCTCCCAGGCCAGTTCCCTGCCCTCCAAGGCCCCCCCGCATTGGTCCTGAGGGCATAGGAGGGAGGCCAGGAGATCAGGAGAGGCAGGCGAGAGGGGCCCTCCCGGACCCCAGACCGGAGGAGTGGGAGAGGAGAGGAGGGAGTTTGCCCCGCCCACTCGAGCCCGGGAAGCCTGTTGGGCTCCCAGGTGAGGTCTCCTGCCCGCTGAGACCAGGGGTAGGGGGCACGCCTGGGCCCCTTCTGTTCCTTGAGGCTAAGCCACACCCCCACAGCCCCCAGGGCCTTTTCCAGCCCTGTGGTTCCTGAGCATAGGCCCCACCCACCACCCAAAACTTGCCCTTGCTTAGGCCCCGCCCTCAACAGCCAAGGCCTTTCACCACCTCCTTTTTTTTTCTTTTCTCTTTAGCATTCAGCAAGTATTATTAAAATGAAGGGAAATTTATGGATGACACTTTGTAACAATCAGAAACTGTTGATTAATAAAGTTAGTTTGTTATTCTCCTGAAACCTAGGCAGCAATGAGAATTGTCAGACGGATCATTTTACTCATTATTTTTGATTACTGCACCCAGATTCTCTGACTCTGAAGGGAAAAAAAAAAAACCTCCTCCTCTTTTTCACTATTGTGGTACTAACATACCTTCCGGTTGTTGATTCATCTATTTTTGCATTCTTTCTAACATATCTGTTAGTTTCCTAGTCTAATTTTATGTTTTACTTTGTTATTGTTTGTTTTTTTTTACCACCTCACGTGGCTTGCGGGATTTTTTGTTTTTGTTTTTTTTTTTCGGTACGCGGACCTCTCACTGTTGTGGCCTCTCCCGTTGCGGAACACAGGCTCCGGACGCACAGGCTCAGCGGCCATGGCTCACAGACCCAGCCACTCCGTGGCATGTGAGATCTTCCCGGACCGAGGCACGAACCCGTGTCCCCTGTATCGGCAGGCGGACTCTCAACCACTGTGCCACCAGGGAAGCCCTATTTCGTAGTCTTTTAAGTTTAGTTTGGAATTTTTATTATTCTATTTATAATTCTAGCAGTTTTTTTTTGGTTGTGTTGCGTCTTCATTGCTGCGTGGGCTTTCTCTAGTTGCAGTGAGTGGGGGCTACTCTTCGTTGCAGTGCGCGGGCTTCTCATTGTTGTGGCTTCTCTTGTTGCAGAGCACAGGCTCTAGGCGCATGGGCTCCAGTAGTTGTGGCGTGCAGGCTCTAGAACGCAGGCACAGCAGTTGTGGCGCGTGGGCTTAGTTGATCTGCGGCATGTGGGATCTTCCCAGACCAGGGCTTGAACCTGTGTCCACTGCATTGGCAGGCAGATTCTTAACCACTGTGCCACCAGGGAAGTTCCAATAATTCTAGCAGTGTTTTTTTTTGTTTTTTTTTTTGCGGTACGCAGGCCTCTCACTGTTGTGGCCTCTCCCGTTGCGGAACACAGGCTCCGGACGCGCAGGCTCAGCGGCCATGGCTCACGGACCCAGCCGCTCCGTGGCATGTGAGATCTTCCCGGACCGAGGCACGAACCCGTGTCCCCTGCATCGGCAGGCAGACTCTCAACCACTGCGCCACCAGGGAAGCCCAATTCTAGCAGTTTTTGACAATGACTTTTAAGAGTCCTAAATAATGCTTGAATTGGTTTCCAAACTTAATTAAATACCTTCAAATACTTTATAAATACATTAAATTTGATTTCTTTTTAAAGTATTTTATTTCAACCATCTACATTAACAAAACCTTCTAAAATATTAAATAATTATTAAAAATCTAACACTTTAAACTTATAAATATAGTGAACCTGAAGTTTTTTAATGTTGTAAGAATTGATACTGACTAAGGTTCTTGGACTCTTTAATTAATAGAAATTGATAAGAGGCCAGATGAGAAATTCAGGTAAGGCTTTACTGGGACTCGTGCTATAGCAGGAGGGAGGGAAAACAAGTAACATATGCCTTTGCTTACTCCCTGAGAGGAGGCGAGCTGGTCCCTTAAACAGGGTGAAGATAGGGGCCAATAGGTGGATCGGGCCAGGGGGTGGCATACGTGGTGGGCCCACCCTCTTGGTGGTGCTGGGTACAGGGATCATGCATAGTACCCTACTTTTTCTCCTGGTACCTCAAAAGTGGCAGTTGGGTTTTGGCCTTTTCGTATGTTCTTATTGTTCATAATTTGCCCCAACTGCGCATGCGCGCAGTTCTTTTTTAGTCCCTTTTGGTTTATTTGTATTCTGTTGCTCCAGGAGGCATTTGTCAAGGTGGAAGCTCTACAGTCAAGGGTCTCAGGTCCCAGCCAGTCTCAGAATGACATAAATTTAAGATTTCAACTTAATGTCATCATTCTAAACAGTTACTCTGTTATATATTTCAAATTGCAATTGTAGTGTTATCACTCTTACAGGCCAAATTCTCTTAAAACATATACCTGCTTTTTTTTTTTTTAGTTATTTTTATTTATTTATTTTTTTGTGTGGTACGCGGGCCTCTCACTGTTGCGGCCTCTCCCATTGCGGAGCACAGGCTCCAGACACGCAGGCCCAGCGGCCATGGCTCACGGGGCCCAGCTGCTCTGCAGCATGTGGGACCGTCCCAGACCGGGGCATGAACTCGTGTCCCCTGCATCGGCAGGCGAACTCTCAACCACTTCACCACCAGGGAAGCCCCCTGCTTTTTATTTTAATAATATACACTTATTTTTTGTTTTAACAATAATTTCAAATTTACTGAGAATCTGCAAAAGTTAAAGTCCATTGGCTTTATCATTCTCTCTCCTCCGTGGTGTGTGTGTGTGTGTGTGTATATTTAATCTTTTCCCTGAATCATTTTTGAAGGTTAATGACAGACATCATATACCCCTTTTCCTCAGTACTTCAGTGTGTGTTTCCTAACAAGAGGACATTATCTTATATAACTACCATACTGTTATGAAGATCAGGAAATTTAACATTGGTATAATACTATAACTAATCTATGGTCCCTGTTCAAATTTCATCAATTCTTGCACATATTTATTATTAAGACAAAGTATTAATTCTATGATTTTGATTTCCTTAGGTTTTTGACAGTTAATTCTAAATCTTCTCAGAGTTTAAAAGTAACACACGCTCACAAAAGAAGTCAAGTTACTATTACAGGTACCTGAGGTTACTTGCCACCAGAGACTTTGTATGGGTACACTGTAGGAAGTCCTTTTACCTCTATGAATGTCATACCAAGTCTCTTTTTTTTTTTTTTTTTTTTTTTTTTTTTGCGGTACGCGGGCCTCTCACTGTCGTGGCCTCTCCCGTTGCGGAGCACAGGCCCCGGACGCGCAGGCCCAGCGGCCATGGCCCACGGGTCCAGCCGCTCCGCGACATGTGGGATCCTCCCGGACCGGGGCACGAACCCGCGTCCCCTGCATCGGCAGGCGGACTCTCAACCACTGCGCCACCAGGGAAGCCCCCAAGTCTCTTTTTATAATAGCTGTTAGGACTACAAAACTTAAAAAGAAAGGGGTTGGTTTCATAGCTCACTTAATCCATAACTATTTTAATGAGATCTATTTTATTATAAAATTAATATTTTGTAAAATAAATAATTAATATATTATGTGCAGTAAAAAAAAGGCAGCCCAAATAATGCAAGTGAATATGTAAATAAAAATCACTTTTGTTGTAACACATTTTCGGACTTTATGTGAATCACCTCAAAAATGTTCATACCCTTGATTCAGTCATTTTACTTCTAGAATTTTTATTCTCAGAAAATAATCAAGATTGAGAATGATGGGGGAGAGACATGTTGGTATAATGACCTCATGGATTAGGAGAAATTTCATTTCTCCGATTATTAATAAAGTCACATCGTTCTCTACATTTATTTGCCATGTGTATTTTCCTTTTCTAAATTTGTCTGTTCATGGCTTTATTTTTCTACTGGTCTGTTCATTTTTTATTGATTCACAAAATTCTTTACATCTTAGGGATATTAATCCTTCATCTGTTATATATGATGTGCATATTTTTCCCAGCTTGTAACTTGAAAGTTTGGGGTTATAATTTATATAATAATAATATATATAATATACTAAAATTATAATATATGTATAAAATTTTAAATGTATAGATCTTGTATAGTTTAATAAGCTTTTAACAAATATATATACCCATTCATTAACCACCATAATCAAGATACAAGAATAAGTATTATTCTTGACTGAGAAGCCCAAATGATCTTTTTTCTTTATTTTGTTAATGTGCAGACTTCTGTGCATAGTTGCTTAGAGTTGTTTTTTTGGTTTTGTTTTGTTTTGTTTTTGCGGCATGTGGGCCTCCGCAGGCTCAGTGGCCATGGCTCACGGGCCCAGCCGCTCCGCAGCATGTGGGATCTTGCCGGAATGGGGCATGAACCCGTGTCCCCTCAGACTCTCAACCACTGCACCACCAGGGAAGCCCAGACATTATGAATTTGATTTCCTAATATTTTAGTGAGGAACTTTGCATCTATGTTCATGATGGATAGTGATCTATAGTTAAAAATATATCTGTTGAGTTTTGGAATTAGGGTTATGTTGGTCTTGTAAAATGAGTTGAGAAGTATTTCCTGCTTTTTTATTCTCTGTGTATTTGTGTAAGAGTCATGTTATTTCTTCCTTAAATATTTGAGATAATTTACCCTTAAATCAATCTGGGCTTAGTGTTTTCTTTATGGGGAGGTTTTTAATTATGAATTAAATTTCTTCAGGTATTCCTTTAGGGTATAGGTCAAATCAGATTTTTTATTTCTTCTTGTGTCTGTTTTGTATTTTAAAAGAATTTGTCCATTCTTCTATGTTGAATTTATTTGCATAAAGTTTTTAATGGTAATATATATATTTTTCTCTTTAAGTGCTTTAAGATATATAGTGGTGACGCTTTAATTCCTGTTTGTTAATTTGTTTTCTCTTTTTATTTCTTGATCAGACCTGCTAGGGATTAACAAATTAGCTTTATTAATCTTTCCAAAGAGTCAACTTTTGTATTTGTTTATTTTTTTCTTAACTGTTTTTAAGAATTTCTTTTACCATTTCTTATAGAGTGGATCATTCAGTTTTTGTTACTCTGGAAATGTTCTTATTTTATTTTTATTTGTAAAGGATATGTTTGTTGGATATGCAAACATATTTTAGGTTGATAACGCTTTAGAATATATTTTCATGATCTTCTGGCCTCCATGGTTTCTGGTGAGATGCCAGCTAAAATTATAATTTTTACTCTATATTTAATGTGTCTTTTTCCTTTGGCTATTTTAAGATTTTCTCTTTATCTTTGGTGTTTAGCAGTATGGCTAAATTTGCCTACATATAGTTTTCTTGGTATTTGTCCTACCTGTGGTTCCCTGAAATTCAAGGATTTGTGGGATGTTGCTTTCAAATTTTTCAATAGTTCTGCTATCATTTATTCAGACTTTTTTTCTGTGTCATTCTTTCTCTGAGGCCTCTAGTTATACCTGTGCTATATCATCATATTTTATACCATAGATCACTGAGGTTGTTTTATTTTTTTTCAATATTTTTTCTATATGCTTTATTTTAAATAATTTATATTCACCTCTACTCAATGGCATCAGTTCTTTTTACCACAATGAGCAATCTTCTGTTAATCTCATCCAATGGATTTTTAATTTAGATGCTGTGTTTTTCAGTTCTTGGATTTCCATTTGGTTTTTTAAAAATATATATAATTGGGCTTCCCTGGTGGCGCAGTGGTTGGGAGTCCGCCTGCCGATGCAGGGGACACGGGTTCGTGCCCCGGTCCGGGAAGATCCCACATGTCGCGGAGCAGCTGGGCCCGGGGGCCATGGCCGCTGAGCCTGCGCATCTGGAGCCTGCGCATCTGGAGCCTGTGCTCCGCAACGGGAGAGGCCACAACAGTGAGAGGCCCACGTACCGCAAAATAAAAAAAAATAAAAAAATTAAAAAAAAAAAAAAATATATATATATATATAATTTACATATTTCTCTTGGACCTTTAATCTCTTCACTCATTGTATCCATCTTCGGACCCCATTCAAGTTTCACTTATTTTTCCTCTATAATATCCTTTATAGAGGAATAACCCAGTTCAAAATCATGTGTTGTCAAGTATCTTTAGTCTCCTTCAGTCTGGAATGGTTCTTCAATCGTTTTTTGCCTTGTTGACCTTGAACACTATTGAATATTACCATCCAGTTATTTTATAGAATAGCGGACAAGCTGAATTTGTCTGAATGTTTCTTGTAATTAGGGTAAGATTATGAATCTTTGGTGTTTATTCACATACATACACACATTTTCATCTATATTTATTTCCATATCGATTTATATATGATTTTTCACCTTTACCTCCAATTCTGATCCAACACTACCGACTTCATTCTATTTTCCTCCCTTGCCTTACTTGTAATGCTTGTCTCTGAAAGTTAAAAACCTGGCTCCCATTACCCTTAATACATGTCCTCTCTGTGTATAATCATTCCCCCATCTCTGCTGTCTCCTCTTTCTGCATATGGGCTCTTACACCCTGCACTATGCCACTCAGTCTCTGACACTTCATACTGGGAGGCCCCTTCCCAAAGCTCTGATCTCTTACTGGTATCTCTGATATCTCAATCCCTCTTACTTGGTCGACCCTTCTCTTGATGCTCTGGCCCTAACATCCTGCTATGGGCCACTGTGCCTTCTCCCTTCCCACCAGACTGAGACACCTACCTTGCTTTGCTCTCCCAAATGATCAGGAAGGGGTGAGAATGAACTGCTTTCCTTCTTTCAAGAGTCTTATCCTGTCTAGTTTCTGCCTACTTCTGATTTCTTTCCAGTGCCTTCAAAGAGTTCTGTTTTGTTTTGTTTTGTTTTCAATGTTTTATTCAGAGTCTCTAACTGTTATAGGCAAGAAGATTAGTTCAATACAAGCTACTCTGCTATTACTGGAAGCAGAACTTCTAATTTGCCTTTTAATTTTGTTTTGGTTATCTTGAGGTTAAAATTTTATGTGTGGTAAAACCCATAATCTTATTATTTTGAGGTTTCTTCCATTGCTTTATGATTAGAAAATTCTACCCCAAAAGAATTCAGAAAATGACCCCCGGTAGTGTGCTTGTACTGGCTCACAAGAGCTGATGGTACACATCTCTTTCTAACTTTGCATTTAGTGAGATCCATCACCTTCATAGTTTGAAATTGACCATGGTGGGAATTTTTACACCATAGAAATTGGCAAGCACTACAAATCAGTCTTTTTTCTCTGAGGAGCTAACTGTTAAACATTTACCAGCACACCACTGTTTTCCTGTAGTATTTTTGTGGTTTCTTTTTATTTTTAAAGTAGATAATTCCTCAACTTATTTGAAGTATATTTCTATGTAAAATATGGGGTAAGAATCTGCCTCTCCCCCATGATTGCCCCAGCCTTTACTTGTTCACTGCCACAGTTATTATATACCACAATGTTATTTATACTAGGGCAACGGTTTTCAAAAATGTGACCCAGGTATGCATAAAGGTTTCCCAGAACCTTTTAAGTAATCTGCAAGTTCAAAATTATGCACAAGTAAAAGGTTCATTCAATGTGTAAGATAGTCAAATGGATTTTATGGTAATGGAGTATGAAAAGTTCCTTGACAGTTTCAGATTGTGCATTGCAACTCTTATGGGTTTTTTTGGGGTTTTTTTGCGGTACACGGGCCTCTCACTGTTGTGGCCTCTCCCGTTGCGGAGCACAGGCCGCGGACGCCAGGCTCAACGGCCATGGCTCACGGGCCCAGCCGCTCCGCGGCATGTGGGATCTTCCCGGACCGGGGCACGAACAAGTGTCGCCTGCATCGTCAGGCGGACTCTCAACCACTGCGCCACCAGGGAAGCCTGCAACTCTTATTTTTAAGAAACTACCCTTTGTCAAGTTTTATTTTAGTAACAAAGAAGAATATCCACAATTATCTGAAAAAGCTGTTGAAATATACTCTTTTCCAACTAGTACGGGGAACTGGATTTTCTTCATATACTTCAACCAAAAAACAGTGTCTTCTTAAACCAGATATTAAAGAGATTTGCAAAAATGTAAACATATCAGTCTTGTCACAATTTTTTTTGTTTTGGAAAATATAGTTCTTCGTCATAAAAAATATTTGTATTTCCATGTAATGGGTTCTTTTTACTTGAAATAATAAATGTTCTTAAATGTCTCAGTCTTTGGAAGCCCTCAGTCACTTTTTAAGAGGGTAAAGAATGTTACACATCAAATTTATTCAATTAAAAAAAGTGTAAATGGGCTCTAGACCAAAAAAATTGAGAACCACTGTATTATATAATATTTCTGAATTCTCTATTTGGTTACACTGATCTATTTTTATGCAGGTATCATTTTGCTTAAATTATTGTAAACTTAAAAATATTTTAGGGCTTCCCTGGTGGCGCAGTGGTTAAGAATCCGCCTGCCAATGCAGGGGACACAGGGTCGAACCCTGGTCCGGGAAGATCCCACATGCCACAGAGCAACTAAGCCTGTGCGCCACAACTACTGAGCCTGCGCTCTAGAGGCCGGGAGCCACAACTACTGAAGCCTATGCACCTAGAGCCCATGCTCTGCAACAAGAGAAGCCACTGCAATGAGAAGCCCGGGCACCGCAACGCAGAGTAGCCCCACTCGCCACAACTAGAGAAAGCCCACGTGCAGCAACAAAGACCCAATGCAGCCAAAAATAAATAAATAAATTTATTTAAAAAAAAATATATATATATATTAGAATAGGGTAGGTTATGTATACCCTTTACTTCTTTTGGCCATAACTTTCTTATTGTCCTTCCGGCTTCCCACTTCAGTCTTTCTCCCACATGCCTGACAGATTAATCTCCAGCCCTGACCATGCTTCCTCTCCAGTGAAAAGATTTCATGGTTCTTCGCTAGCTGTGAGCAGTGCCCTCCACATCTAACCTAGTTTCAGATGTATTTGCAAGCCTGATCTCCCTGCCTGACCAGACACAATCTGCTCCATGCCTCCTTGCTTCTGTGTCCAGACTTTCCCTTCAATCTTCCTTCCTTCATTCTCCCTATCTTTTCTCCTCCCTCTACTTGTCAGAATCTGACCCTTCCTTCAAGGCCCAATTTAATATCTCTTTATCCATGAAAAGAGAATTCTTCTTGGATTCTCCCACATTTCCTCTGATATTCCTCAAAACTTTATTCTCTTTTATGGATATCAGATAATCAGTGGTTTGCTTATAGGTTTATGATTCCTTCTAAGTTGAAAACTACTTTAAGGAAAGGTACTGGTTTATTATTCTTTGTTTTTTTTTTTTTTTTTTGTCTCCCTCCCTCCCACCCTCCCTATCCCACCCCTCCAGGCGGTCACAAAGCACCGAGCTGATCTCTCTGTGCTATGCGGCTGCTTCCCACTAGCTATCTACCTTACGTTTGGTAGTGTATATATGTCCATGCCTCTCTCTCGCTTTGTCACAGTTTACCCTTCCCCCTCCCCATAGCCTCAAGTCCATTCTCTAGTAAGTCTGTGTCTTTATTCCTGTTTCACCCCTAGGTTTTTCATGACATTTTTTTTCTTAAATTCCATATATATGTGTTAGCATACGGTATTTGTCTCTCTCTTTCTGACTTACTTCACTCTGTATGACAGACTCTAGGTCTATGCACCTCATTACAAATAGCTCAATTTCGTTTCTTTTTATGGCTGAGTAATATTCTATTGTATATATGTGACACATCTTCTTTATCCATTCATCCAATGATGGACACTTAGGTTGTTTCCATCTCTGGGCTATTGTAAATAGAGCTGCAATGAACATTTTGGTACATGCCTCTTTTTGAATTATGGTTTTCTCAGGGTATATGCCCAGTAGTGCGATTGCTGGGTCATATGGTAGTTCTATTTGTAGTTTTTTAAGGAACCTCCATACTGTTCTCCACAGTTGCTGTATCAATATACATTCCCACCAACAGTGTAAGAGGGTTCCCTTTTCTCCACACCCTCTCCAGCATTTATTGTTTCTAGATTTTTTGATGATGGCCATTCTGACTGGTGTGAGATGATATCTCATTGTAGTTTTGATTTGCATTTCTCTAGTGATTAATGATGTTGAGCATTCTTGCATGTGTTTGTTGGCAGTCGGTATATCTTCTTTGGAGAAATGTCTGTTTAGGTCTTCTGCCCATTTTTGGATTGGGTTGTTTGTTTTTTTGTTATTAAGCCGCATGAGCTGCTTATAAATTTTGGAGATTAATCCTTTGTCAGTTGCTTCATTTGCAAATATTTTCTCCCATTCTGAGGGTTGTCTTTTGGTCTTGTTTATGGTTTCCTATGCTGCGCAAAAGCTTTTAAGTTTCATTAGGTCCCATTTGTTTATTTTTGTTTTTATTTCCATTTCTCTAGGAGGTGGGTCAAAAAGGACCTTGCTGTGATTTATGTCATAGAGTGTCCTGCCTATGTTTTCCTCTAAGAGTTTGATAGTTTCTGGCTTTACATTTAGGTCTCTAATCCATTTTGAGCTTATTTTTGTGTATGGAGTTAGGGAGTGATCTAATCTCATACTTTTACATGTAGCTGTCCAGTTTTCCCAGCACCACTTATTGAAAAGACTGTCCTTTCTCCACTGTACATTCCTGCCTCCTTTATCAAAGATAAGGTGACCATATGTGCGTGGGTTCATCTCTGGGCTTTCTGTCCTGTTCCATTGATCTATATTTCTGTTTTTGTGCCAGTACCATACTGTCTTGATTACTGTAGCTTTGTAGTATAATCTGAAGTCAGGAAGCCTTATTCCTCCAGCTCCGTTTTTCTTTCTCAAGATTGCTTTGGCTATTCGGGGTCTTTTGTGTTTCCACACAAATTGTGAAATTTTTTGTTCTAGTTCTGTGGAAAATACCAGTGGTAGTTTGATAGGGATTGCATTGAATCTGTAGATTGCTTTGGGTAGTAGAGCCATTTTCACAATGTTGATTCTTCCAATCCAAGAACATGGTATATCTCTCCATGTATTTGTATCATCTTTAATTTCTTTCATCAGTGTCTTATAATTTTCTGCATACAGGTCTTTTGTCTCCTTAGGTAGGTTTATTCCTAGATATTTTATTCTTTTTGTTGCAGTGGTAAATGGGAGTGTTTTCTTGATTTCACTTTCAGATTTTTCATCATTAGTGTAGAGGAATGCCAGAGATTTCTGTGCATTAATTTTGTATCCTGCTACTTTACCAAATTCATTGATTAGCTCTAGTAGTTTTCTGGTAGCATCTTTAGGATTCTCTATGTATAGTATCATGTCATCTGCAAACAGTCACAGCTTTACTTCTTCTTTTCTGATTTGGATTCCTTTTATTTCCTTTTCTTCTCTGATTGCTGTGGCTAAAACTTCCAAAACTATGTTGAATAAGAGTGGTGAGAGTGGGCAACCTTGTCTTGTTCCTGATCTTAGTGGAAATGCTTTCAGTTTTTCACCATTGAGGACGATGTTGGCTGTGGGTTTGTCATATATGGCCTTTATTATGTTGAGGAAAGTTCCCTCTATGCCTACTTTCTGCAGGGTTTTTATCATAAATGGGTGTTGAATTTTGTTGAAAACTTTCTCTGCATCTATTGAGATGATCATATGGTTTTTCTCCTTCAATTTGTTAATATGGTGTATCACATTGATTGATTTGCGTATATTGAAGAATCCTTGCATTCCTGGAATAAACCCCACTTGGTCATGGTGTATGATCCTTTTAATGTGCTGTTGGATTCTGTTTGCTAGTATTTTGTTGAGGATTTTTGCATGTATGTTCATCAGTGATATTGGCCTGTACTTTTCTTTCTTTGTGACATCCTTGTCTGGCTTTGGTATCAGGGTGATGGTGGCCTCGTAAAATGACTTCGGGAGTGTTCCTCCGTCTGCTATATTTTGGAAGAGTTTGAGAAGGATAGGTGATAGCTCTTCTCTAAATGTTTGATAGAATTCGCCTGTGAAGCCATCTGGTCCTGGGCTTTTGCTTGTTGGAAGATTTTTAATCAGTTTCAATTTCGGTGCTTGTGAATGGTCTGTTCATATTTTCTATTTCTTCCTGATTCAGTCTTGGCAGGTTGTGCCTTTCTAAGAATTTGTCCATTTCTTCCAGGTTGTCCATTTTATTGGCATAGAGTTGCTTGTAGTAATCTCTCATGATCCTTTGTATTTCTGAAGTGTCAGTTGTTACTTCTCCTTTTTCATTTCTACTTCTATTGATTTCAGTCTTCTCCCTTTTTTTCTTGATGAGTCTGGCTAATGGTTTATCAATTTTGTTTATCCTTTCAAAGAACCAGCTTTTAGTTTTATTGATCTTTGCTATCGTTTCCTTCATTTCTTTTTCATTTATTTCTGATCTGATTTTTATGATTTCTTTCCTTCTGCTAACTTTGGGGTTTTTTTGTTCTTTCTCTAATTGCTTTAGGTGCAAGGTTAGGTTGTTTATTTGAGGTGTTTCCTGTTTCGTAAGGTAGGATTGTATTGCTATAAACTTCCCTCTTAGAACTGCTTTTGCTGCATCCCATAGATTTTGAGTCGTCGTGTCTCCATTGTCATTTGTTTCTAGGTATTTTTTTATTTCCTCTTTGATTTCTTCAGTGATCACTTCGTTATTAAGTAGTGTATTGTTTAGCCTCCATGTGTTTGTATTTTTTACAGATCTTTTCCTGTAATTGTTATCTAGTCTCATAGCGTTGTGGTCAGAAAAAATACTTGATACAATTTCAATTTTCTTAAATTTACCAAGGCTTGATTTGTGACCCAAGATATGATCTATCCTGGAGAATGTTCCATGAGCACTTGAGAAAAATGTGTATTCTGTTGTTTTTGGATGGAATGTCCTATAAATATCAATTAAGTCCATCTTGTTTAATGTATCATTTAAAGCTTGTGTTTCCTTATTTATTTTCATTTTGGATGATCTGTCCTTTGGTGAAAGTGTGGTGTTAAAGTCCCCTACTATTACTGTGTTACTGTCGATTTCCCCTTTTATGGCTGTTAGTATTTGCTTTATGTATTGAGGTGCTCCTATGTTGGGTGCATAAATATTTACAATTGTTATATCTTCTTCTTGGATCGATCCCTTGATCATTATGTAGTGTCCTTCTTTGTCTCTTCTAATAGTCTTTATTTTAAAGTCTGTTTTGTCTGATATGAGAATTGCTACTCCAGCTTTCTTTTGGTTTCCATTTGCATGAAATACCTTTTTGCATCCCCTTACTTTCAGTCTGTATGTGTCTCCAGGTCTGAAGTGGGTCTCTTATAGACAGCAAATATATGCGTCTTGTTTTTGTATCCATTCAGCCAATCTGCGTCTTTTGGTGGGAGCATTGAGTCCATTTACATTTAAGGTAATTATCGATATGTATGTTCCCATTCCCATTTTCTTAATTGTTTTGGGTTCGTTATTGTAGGTCTTTTCCTTCTTTTGTGTTTCTTGCCTAGAGAAGTTCCTTTAGCAGTTGTTGTAGAGCTGGTTTGGTGGTGCTGAACTCTCTCAGCTTTTGCTTGTCTGTAAAGGTTTTAATTTCTCCATCAAATCTGAATGAGATCCTTGCTGGGTAGAGTAATCTTGGTTGCAGGTTTTTCTCCTTCAACGCTTTCAATATGTCCTGCCACTCCCTTCTGGCTTGCAGAGTTTCTGCTGAAAGATCAGCTGTTAACCTTATGGGGATTCCCTTGTGTGTTATTTGTTGTTTTTCCCTTGCTGCTTTTAATATGCTTTCTTTGTATTTAATTTTTGACAGTTTGATTAATATGTGTCTTGGCGTATTTCTCCTTGGATTTATCCTGTATGGGACTCTCTGTGCTTCCTGGACTTGATTAACTATTTCCTTTCCCATATTAGGGAAGTATTCAACTATAATCTCTTCGAATATTTTCTCAGTCCCTTTCTTTTTCTCCTCTTCTTCTGGAACCCCTATAATTCGAATGTTGGTGCATTTAATGTTGTCCCAGAGATCTCTGAGACTGTCCTCATTTCTTTTCATTCTTTTTTCTTTATTCTGCTCTGCATTAGTTATTTCCACTATTTTATCTTCCAGGTCACTTATCCGTTCTTCTGCCTCAGTTATTCTGCTATTGATCCCATCTAGAGTATTTTTAATTTCATTTATTGTGTTGTTCATCATTGTTTGTTTCATCTTTAGTTCTTCTAGGTCCTTGTTAACTGTTTCTTGCATTTTGTCTATTCTATTTCCAAGATTTTGAATCATCTTTACTATCATTTTTCTGAATTCTTTTTCAAGTAGACTGCCTATTTCCTCTTCATTTGTTAGGTCTGGAGGGTTTTTATCTTGCTCCTTCATCTGCTGTGTGTTTTTCTGTCTTCTCATTTTGCTTATCTTACTGTGTTTGGGGTCTCCTTTTTGCAGGCTGAAGGTTCGTAGTTCCTGTTGTTTTTAGTGTCTGTCCCCAGTGGCTAAGGTTGGTTCAGTGGGTTGTGTAGGCTTCCTGGTGGAGGGTACCAGTGCCTGTGTTCTGGTGGATGAGGCTGGATCTTGTCTTTCTGGTGGGCAGGTCCACGTCTGGTGGTGTGTTTTGGGCTGTCTGTAGACTTATTATGATTTTGGGCAGCCTCTCTGCTAATGGGTGGGGTTGTGTTCCTGTCTTGCTAGTTGTTTGGCACAGGGTGTCCAGCACTGTAGCTTGCTGGTCGTTGCGTGAAGCTGGGTGCTGGCGTTGAGATGGAGATCTCTGGGAGATTTTCGCTGTTTGATATTATATGCAGCTGGGAGGCCTCTTGTGGACCAGTGTCCTGAAGTTTGCTCTCCCACCTCAGAGGCACAGCACTAACTCCTGGCTGCAGCACCAAGAGCCTTTCATCCACACGGCTCCTTAATTTGGGATGATTTGTTGTCTATTCATCTATTCCACAGATACAGGGTACATCAAGTTGATTGTGGAGCTTTAATCCGCTGCTTCTGAGGCTGCTGGGAGAGATTTCCCTTTCTCTTCTTTGTTCTCACAGCTCCCAGGGGCTCAGCTTTGGATTTGGCCCCGCCTGTGCGTGTAGGTCGCCGGAGGGCATCTGTTCTTTGCTCAGACAGGACAGGGTTAAAGGAGCCATCCCGGGACCCTGGCAGTGGCGGGCTGCACAGGCTCCCCGGAAGTGGGGTGTGGATAGTGACCTGTGTTCGCACACAGGCTTCTTGGTGGCAGCAGCAGCAGCCTTAGCGTCTCATGACTGTCTCTGGGGTCCGCGCTTTTAGCCGCGGCTCGCGCCCGTCTCTGGAGCTCCTTTAAGCGGCGCTCTTAATCCCCTCTCCTCGCGCACCAGGAAACAAAGAGGGAAGAAAAAGTCTCTTGCCTCTTCGGCAGGTCCAGACTTTTCCCTGGCCTCCCTCCCGGCTAGCCGTGGCGCACTAAACCCTGCAGGCTGTGTTCACGCCGCCAACCCCAGTCCTCTCCCGGCGCTCCGACTGAAGCCGGAGCCTCAGCTCCCAGTCCCGCCCGCCCCGGCGGGTGAGCAGACAAGCCTCTCAGCTGGTGAGTGCCGGTCGGCCCTGATCCTCTGCGCTAGAATCTCTCCGCTTTGCCCTCCGCACCCCTGTTGCTGTGCTCTCCTCCGCGGCTTCGAAGCTCCCCCCTCCGCCTCCTGCAGTCTCCGCCTGCGAAGGGGCTTCCTAGTGTGCGGACACTTTTTCTCCTTAACAGCTCCCTCCCGCTGGTGCAGGACCCGTCCCTATCCTTTTGTCTCTGTTTATTTTTTTCTTTTGCCCTAACCAGGTACGTGGGTGGTTTCTTGCCTTTTGCGTGGTCTGAGGTCTTCTGCCAGCGTTCAGTGGGTGTTCTGTAGGAGTTGTTCCACGTGTAGATGTATTTCTGGTATATTCTTGGGGAGGAAGGTGATCTCCGCGTCTTACTCTTCCAGCATCTTCCTGGAAGTATCTCTCTTTGCTTTGTCTTACATAATATAATTAAGAGATATTTGTATAACGAATTAATGAATGATTGTTTTATTTCCTTTTTGATTGTAAGCCTTAATTGAAGGCACTGGTTGTCATATATTTTTTTGATTTTCCAAGAGCCTGATAGGAGACAAAGCTTTATTCATTGGAAATGCTTGTTTAGTACTTCATGGTATTGTGTAGATAGATAGGACCTTTGTTTGAATCCCAGCTCTGCCACTTACAAACTATATAAAGTTAAATAAAATGCCAAACTTCACAATACCTTGGTTTCTCCATTAGTGAAATAGAAATAAAAATGATACGCAGGTGAGAAATAAATGAATTAATAGGTATAAAATACTGTCTGTGTTAGTATCATCATCGTCATCATTTTTATTTATTTATTTTTGACTGTGTTGGGACTTCATTGCTGGGCACAGGCTTTCTCTAGTTGCAGCGAGCGGGGGCTACTCTCTGTTGCGGTGCACGGGCTTCTCATTGCAGTGGCTTCTCTTGTTGCAGAGCACAGGCTCTAGGCACGCGGGCTTCAGTAGTTGTGGCACACGGGCTTAGTTGCTCTGCAGCATGTGGGATCTTCTCGGACCAGGGCTCGAACCTGTGTCCCCTGCACTGGCAGGCAGGTTCTTAACCACTGCGCCACCAAGGAAGTCCATCGTCATCATTTTAAACAACATAAGAAGGGGTTTGGAACATACCTTGTGTGTTAATTTTCTACCCACAGTTAAAACCCTATTTCATTTCCAGTTATTGATTATATTCCCACCTCAAAGTTTTGTGGTAAGTTTTGAGTTTGTATATAAGTAATTTAAATAGAAGATGATGTAATTTGAACACATTTCCACAATTAAGGTAGTGAGGAGTGTCTTGGGGGACCAGTACAACATTGTCTATGGAGATATGGTTCTGTTCTGCCTTTCTTCCTCTTGTCTTTGGTTACTTTGTATTGTCCGTTCCAATTAGAAGAGAGCTACTTAAATTCATTTTAAGCATGGGGATTTGTAATAATGTGAATTCCAATTTCCAAAGGGCAAGATAATTAAGAACAAAGCAGAGCTCTCCCCCTTATAGTGTTCTCATGTGATAGGGCTGAGAACTTCCCTCTTGGCTGAGTTTATTGTTCTAGTAATCAACATTGCCATTTGTCTCTTAGTCCATTTGTGTACTTGTCATTTTCTCCCCATCTTTAGTTTCACAGTAAGTTCCAAAAAATCTGGGTTGGAATTTATACAACCTAGTTTGAGAAGGATGGAAACTGATCCTTTCAGCTATGGTCATAGGTTACTGCAGTATTCTCATCCTTTTTGCTGGATTTACTGAGAAGTCTGGTCCAGTGGTCAGATACTACTTTGTAACTTTGATTGCGATAGTGTTTATTGATTGATGCTTATAGGTACTGTTGTCTTTTTCTCCCCTAGACTGAAACCAAAATTGCGACGTCTGCCCTGACTGCTGTTGCAACTCCAAGAACTGTAGACCTTGCCCATCCAAGGATTAAGATAGAGGGTCTGTGCTTTGAAAGAGAAAGAACTGAAATGCCCATCCGTCCTGTAAGCCATCACTACCTTGGCATCCTTCAGCTCACTTTCTGTTTGTTCCTAGGGTGTTGTTTTGCTTCTATAGGGTATAGACCAAAGTCATTGGAAAAGAAAACCTTGAAAGAGTGGTCTGTGGCAGGAAGGAAGACCTAGCTGCAGGATATGGAGAGAGGCTGCAGGTAGAGGGTGAAGAGCATGGACTTTGGAGTCAGTAAAAGCTGGGTTCAAATTCCTGCCTCACCACTACTAGTTGTGTGATGTTGTAATAACCTTCCTGAGCGTTATTCATTCAATAAGGATTTGAATCTCTACTGTGTGCCCGGCACTGTGCCCAGTGAGCAAGATGGAAGGAGACAGAAAATAAGTAAGGAAACAGATAAGATAATGTCAGGTAGTGGTAAGTGCTATGAAGAAAATAAAATGGAAAAAAATAAAAAATAAAATGGGAAATGAGTGACTATGGTTGGGGGTGGAGAATAAGCTTCTTTGCATACGGTAGTCAGGGAAAGCCTCTCTTAAGGAAGGGATATTTGAGCTGAAACCTGAATAATGAGAAGGAGTCAGCTAAGTGAAGATCTGAGAAGAGAATGTTCTAGTAGAGGGAAGAGCACATGACAAAGTCCTTAAGTAGGATAGTTTTGAAGTTGGGTGGAGCAAGGTGAGCAAGGGGATTGTGAAGGTAACAGTTCCCAGTTTCAGGGCTGTTCAGACTTGTGATAATAGATAAGGCAGGTGCTCAGCACAGAGCCTGGCACGCTCAGTGGATTGTTCGGGGGTTTTAAAAAATCCTTTAAAAAAGTGATACCATGGCACATAATCATACTCTGAGAAGCCAAACTAATCTGTATCAGTGCAAATATAGAACATTTTCAGGGCTACTGAGTGGTGTTTGCTGTGGTCCTCATTCTTTTGAATGAGCACTTAAGAGAGAGAATAGTAGCTATATGTCATCTTTCCTATTTTACCAGTAAAGCAACATAATAGAAAGGCCTCCTGGCAGATGTGGTTTCCAAAGTAAGACCAAAGGGAGTTGATGAGTCAGTCAGTCAGAATATATTTATTCAGCACCAGTTATACAACAGAGCCTAGTCTAGCTTTTGGCAAACAAGTACTTCTCTCAAGCGGCTTATATTCTGGTGGGGAAAAACAGACAGTAAACATAACCATCAATGAAATAAATGAGCTAAGTCAGGTGTTGTTAAATGCTATGAAGAAGATTAAATAAGTACTATTGAAGAGGGTAATTAGAAAGGCTGATATATCTTGGATGGTCAGGGAAGAACTCCTTGAGGATGTGATGTTTGAGTCTAGGGACTTGAATGACGAAGAGGCAGCCATGACAAGATTGAGGAAAGAGGGTTTCAAGCAGAACTAGTAAATGCAAAGGTCCTGAGGTGGAAAGAGCTGGGCCAGAGGGGCCTTGTGTGACTAGGGTCATAGTGATTGAGGTGGGGATGGGAGGAAGGTGAGGTTGGAGGAGGGTATAGTAGGCAGATCATGTAGGACCTTCTAGGCCACGGTAAGGAGCCTAGGTGTTATTCTTAGCAAAATGGAAAGCCACTGGAAGATTTTAAACACTGTGAGTGACATGATCTGGCTTGGGCCTTGGAAAGTACTTCCCTCATGAAGTTGTTACGGTGATTGCATGGGAATGATTTAGGCAGATCGCTGAGAACACTGTCTAGCTCATGGAATACACTTGTTAAAATGCTCCTTCTCTCCCTCAGTAACTGCTGTGTGAAGGCTGGGTTGTGGAGGAGTGAGAATGGAAGCAGGGAGATCAGTTAGGAGAGTCTGTTACAGTAATCCAGGAGAGAAAGGATGGTGACTCGATTAGGGCTATAGTTGAAAATAGAGGGAGACGTGGTGAAATTTGAGGTATGTTTTTGTGTCGTTTTGTTTTCCACTATAGATATCCAGTGCTGCCTTGCTCGCCAAACCTAGCCCTCGAATACTAGCTCTAGCTAAGCCCAGGCCTCTTCATCAAGATTATTTACCTCCCCGTGATGCCTACTGGCCAGTATCTTATGCTGCTATCCATTCCAAGATATCTCCCAGAATTCAAGAACTAGCTAATCCAAATACAAGGTGTGTCAATCTAAGGCTAAGATGGGACAGGAAAGGCAGGGGGTGCTAGGGACAGGGAAAAGTTGACCTATTAAGTTCAGTGAAATGAATCATAGAAATAGTAAAAATTTTTTAAATCATCTTATTTGTTACATTTATTGTGACAAATCTATAGTCTTCTTACCATAAATATAAGGCTACAGTTAAAGGGTTAGTGGACTAGTATTGAACTTTAGACCTAGGAGACAACTCTGTAATTATGGATATGGGATTATTTATCTAACATATATTGATAAGGATTATTTATCTAACATATATTGATCTAATAAGTTGCAGAACAGAAACATAATATGTTGTAATTTGTGTAAGAAAAAAATACATATATGCCATATATTTGCTTACATATGCCTATACTATCTCACAGGAGTATGTAAGAAGCTAGTAACAATGGTTACTTTGGGGGCCTAGGGAGCCGGGGTGGTAGGAAGACTTATTTTTTACTAAATAGGCTTTTGTATTTTTCAATGTTTTTGCATCATGTACATGTATGAACTATTTCAAATAAATCGGAAAATATATTCAACAAAGAAGAAATTGCCTCTAATTCCTATTCATTTTTTAGAAGACCTCTCAACTTGCCTGAACCTCAATTCATTTTGTTACCTTCAAGGGATAATACCTGATCCCCTTTTTAAAGCACCATCAAGAAAACCTAACTGAAAAAGTAGTAGTCTTGAGCTCAGGGAATAGGAAATGTGTTTGGTCTTATATAATAAAATATTTTTTTAAAAATTTTTAATTTTTATTTTATTTTTAAAATTTATTTATTTATTTTTAGTTGCCTTGGGTCTTTGTTGCTGTGCATGGGCTTTCTCTAGCTGCAGCGAGCAGGGCCTACTCTTTGTTGCAGTGCGTGGGCTTCTTATTGCGGTGGCTTCTGTTGTTGTGGAGCACGGGCTCTAGGCGCGCGGGCTTCAGTAGTCGTGACTCACAGGCTCTAGAGCGCAGGCTCGGTAGTTGTGGTGCACGGGCTTAGTTGCTCCGCAGCATGTGGGATCTTCCGGGACCAGGGCTTGAACCCATGTCCCCTGCATTGTCAGGCGGATTCTTAACCACTGCACCACCAGGGAAGTCCAGATTTTTAAAATTTTTATAATGTGTTTTTCCTTAAAAAAAAAAGTTCAACATCAAATGAAATGACACTCATTCTCTGTACACTGACAAAGGAAAGTGAGGAGTAAGACCAAGTGCTCAAGAGTCTATCCTGGTAGCAAGATTATTATTTGGTGGTTAAGGTATTAAGGATGAAAACTTCAAAAAATTGATTTCTTTAATTTCACCAGTGGATTGTCTGGCTTGTTTTAACATCGTCAAATTATTGAGAAATTTCCAGAATTTACTTTCTATGGAAAGAGGAAAGCCTTCGGAATCTGACACATATACACATCTAGACTTGACCACAGGTCACTCTTACAACGTCCCTGAGCCTTCATTTCCTTATATGTATAGTGGAGGTCATGATACCTGTTTGATGTGGTGCTTAAGAAAATCAAAATGAGATAATATAGTGCCTAACACATAGTGGATGCCTGAGAAATGTTAGTTCCCTTTTCTGTTCATCTTATTTTAAGTCAAATCCATTTTTCCATTTCAGGACTCCTGTGCATATTGTATATTACGATCCAGAAGTCTTTAAAGTCAAGCCAGCTGCTTTGAAAGCACAGTGTTCTCCGAGGATCCATGAGTTGGCACAACCTCTTACGCGTTAAGCACAGAAAGCCACATCAGTCAAACTCATTATGTTTCTAGAAGACATGTTAGATGACTTAGTTCCCTTGTCTGGTACTGTCAGTTTATAGCCCCCACTCCCTCAAAGCACACGAGACCTCTAGGGAACACCACTGCTGCTGTTACCTGTAATCATGTCTTTAGCAGGTTTGGGGACTCCAGCATGCAATAAAAGAGAAAATGATAGCCTGCCTTATTGTCCTTACTGTCTCCTCACGTGCATCTTGGCTGTCTCATTGCTCTGACTGACCTGAAGATACATTCTTCCTTATATTTGCTGGTTTTGCTTTTCTTTTCCCAGTGAGATCTGTGTTCTCCAGTAGCTGATCTCACCTCAGTGCCTTCTCTAATAAATCCTGAGAACTGAAATCATTCCTTGTGTTACTTTTCCAATGTCCCCTCATTACCAAGAAATAACACTGAAATGGTGAAGCCTTTGTGGCTAAGTCAAAATGCTTTATATAATCTGTAGATGAAATT
The DNA here is from genome assembly GCF_008692025.1 of Phocoena sinus. NCBI lineage: Eukaryota > Metazoa > Chordata > Mammalia > Artiodactyla > Phocoenidae > Phocoena > Phocoena sinus. The sequence goes on from NC_045767.1 coordinate 77,161,206, forward strand.
GAGGGAGTAGGTTACCTTAAATGATCACATCTCCACCAACTTCTGTTCCTTCACTCATGCTCAGTGTCATTTATCATGAATGACAGAAGAAGCTAAACATTTGGTAAGCATTATAATGCTTTGTCAAATTGCATCTGCCCAGAGTTTTTATTTCATTTGCTTTATTCTTTCCATGGATGAGTATTTTACAAAGTAAACTAACTTTTATGGCCTATCTAGATTTACATGAAAATGAACTTGTTTGAAAACCAGTTTTACAGACGAATGAGTTCTATCTCTAAGGCCTTTATGTTAAAGAGATAACTAGTGTCGTGGAGAGGCAATACCATACAATAGTTTTGGTTGGTTTTGGTTTTAGTATTTTTTCTTTTTTTTTAGGTAGAAAAAAAGCTAGGTGTATTGATTAAAATGAAGCTAAATTCTTTTCCTAGCTCTAATGAAAATAAACAAGTCTAGAGCTATTGAATTTGAATCCAACAGACAGGAAGAGAGACAGTCACTTTTCACGGTCATTGCTTTTTGAGATAGGCCCGTGGTAGATTTGTCCATCCTTGGATTGCACAGCAAGTGTATTTTTTGTACTATTGGAATAAATCACCTAAATTGCCCAAATTGAACCTAGTATGTAAATTGATTACTGCAGGACAAAAAGTCCAACTGGAATTTGTCTGGGTCTAGAATAAATCATGACATTTATAAAACCCAAGTACATTTCTGAGATACCTTCAATGTTTGTATGTTTCAGAACATGAGGAAATGTATCCATTAAAAAGTACTCTGAAGAGATGGACCTCCAGCAAGGTGGCATGGGAACTCCAGTGACCACACTCTCCAGTGAATGTTATTATTTTTTTAAATTAAAGCTTCTGGAAATGGCCCTTAGGATAAACAACAAATGAAGAAACATCTATTCAGGGATATCTATGAAAATTCAGTAAGAAAGGTGAGAGTCTGTGATATTCAAACTACATGTAAGCCGATTGTTTCTTGCCGTGAATTACGGTTCTGTTTTTAAATTCAGATTTAAAAATTAATTTATAATTCAAATTAAATTATATTCACCTTTTGCCTGTTTCCTCCCTTTGACTTGGATACAAGAATCTTAGAGCCTAATGAATGTAATGTCCAAACATGGTGAGCCCCTCAGCAAGTAAAATTCCTAGCATCACGACTAGTCATGGCAGGAAACCAAGCAATAACAGCTGCCACCATCATCACCTCCTCCACCACTACCGCAGGAGATTGACAGCTCATCTGTGCCCCTCTTCTGCTTGGTTTCCGGTACTTTAATCTGAATTTAGTTTTACTTGTTCCATGGAGTCTATATGTGTGTGCATGTTCATAAACCTGTGTGTCTGTATTTGTCTTTATTACGTGTTTGCGTGTAAATTGAAAACTTCCTGAATCCGTTAAAGAAGTGGTTAAATTATAATTAAATAATCTCATTGAGGAATACTACAGAGGCCTGTGATTAACTACCAAAAGTTATAATAACTTCGCTAAGAAGCTCAAATGTCTTCTCACCCCTTTTAGCTGTCGAGTGTAATAGCTGTAAATGTCCACCTTTCTGCAGCTTTTATTCCCAGACTACTGTATTAACTGTCTCTGTTAAGCCTTGGAGTGATTTTCAGCTCCCTGTTAGGAGAAAGGTGGAGAATGTTATTATTAGATTTGTGAAATTTAGGTAAGTTAAGATTGTTCATTTTGGAATATGCCATCAGTGAGACTATGCATGGTCTACTTGAACTATCGAAGGATTTTTTTTAAAGCCACTAGTTCAGGAAGGCCTGAAATTCCTCAGGACAAAAGATGAAGGTTAAAACTGTTTTATTCTGCCTTACCTGATAATATTCCCTTCTTCCCTCCTCTGGTTTTCGAAAACAAAATGAAAGCTTAATTGAAAGTTCCCACTAGATAAGTTTAATTAAACAGCATTTTGTTATACTTGACTATCATTGTACCCCTAACTCAAGCATCTGAATAATTATTTTCTATTTTCATAACTCAGGTGTAGACTAACTTCACATTGAATTAATCATTAAAGCAAAGCTCATTAAAATGCTGATATAAAATATGTTTTGTTTTGATTTCTTGAACAGTAGGAAAAAATAAATATATTCATCTAAATATTCAAAAGAGAAGGTAGTGTTAAAATTTGTATGAAGAAAGTCAACTGACCTTAAAGTGCCAAAATGAATACCTCTATTTAATAAATAACAGCACATTTTACAGGGAGGTAAAAAGGAAAGCATTCCATTGTTAATGGGTGTTGTATTTTACTAAATTTAAATAGTGTACTAGTGAGTAATAATTGACCACTATTACTCTGATAGTTATAATTGAAAAGTAAGAGGCTTCCCTGGTGACGCAGTGGTTAAGAATCCGCCTGCCAATGCAGGGGACACGGGTTCGAGCCCTGGTCCAGGAAGATCCCACATGCCGCGGGGCAACTAAGCCTGTGCGCCACAACTACTGAGCCCGCGCTCTGGAGCCCGTGAGCCACAACTACTGAAGCCCACGTGCCACAACTACTGAAGCCCACACGCCTAGAGCCTGTGTTCTGTGACAAGAGAAGCCACCTCAATGAGAAGCCCACGCACCGCAATGAGAAGCCCATGCACCGCAATGAAGAGTAGTCCCTGCTCACCACAACCAGAGAAAAGCCTGCATGCAGCAACGAAGAGCCAGCATAGCCAAAAATAAAATAAATAAAATCTATTTAAAAAAAAGAAAAGTAATATCAAAGAAATACCTCACATTTAAGTAATAATTTTAACCTCTTTAATTCCCAAATATTATTAGTTTTACCTTCAATTATACTATAAGAAGGGATAGAGAAGACATTCTACTTTGTTTAGATTTCTTACTGAAAAACAGAACTAGAAGTTATGTACCTTTATTTAACTATAAAAGTGCTAAACTATGAATCATCCAGGTGTTGTTTTATTGTGATTTAACCATGGATTTAATGCTTTTCTTGAACAATCAATGAAATGTTCGGTACTCTGGATTTTTATCTGAAGGACTGAAACTAAACATGTTGAACAATCTCTCCAGATTGTTTTAAAAATTAGTAGCAATTCTAAATAGCTTCTTTTGGAACTAGGAGGAAGAATTTTATATAACTATATAGATTATATAATTATATAATTTAAAATATATATATATATTTACCTCAACCACTGTTTTTTTTTTTTGAGGTGAGATTGGTATATGACATCATATGGTAGATTTGAACTTGAATTTTGGAATCAGACCTGGGTTTGTATCCCACGTGGATCATTTACCAGGTATGTGATTTTGAAAAAATTCCCTAACTCCCTGTGCCTCAGTTTCTTTATGTATAAAGTGAGCTCCTGTGGCATTATTGTAAAGAGTAAATAAGAACATTATGTAATGAAGTATGAATTGGAAAAAATTGTTTAAAATTTAGCTCCTTTTGCCTTCTAAGGGGGGAGTGGCATACTTCATATCACTGGGAAAAGAAATATCTTTATGGCTTGATTCATACATTAAATGAATGTTTGATGTCTTTGCTTTGCCAGGCACTGTGCTAGGCACTAAAGCTATCATAGTAAGCCAAACATATATGGGCTCTGCTCTCATAGGCTATTTAGCCAATTGGGAGACATGGATGTTATTCAAACATTCACAAATAAATGTAAAATACAGCAGTGGCAAGTGCTATGAAGGAGAGGTTATAGTGCTATAAAATGACAGAATAGAGAACTTTGACTCCCTTGGGAAGGTGAGGGAAGGATTCTTTAATGAAAGGACGTTGGGCTGGAATCTAAAAATTAAGTAGTGTTAACTAACAAAGAAAGGACAGGAAATCAGTCCAGGTAGTGGGAAATGTGGTTAGTGGATATTTGTTGATTTGGGGGCGACCCTGCACCCATTCCTCCTCCTTCTGGTAAGAACTCCCAATTTTCTTTGGGGGATTTCTCTTCATCGATAAAGGTTTATTGAGACTTTTATTCCAGGTACCCTGGCTGAGGGACGGGCATGTGACCTGAGCCAGCTCATTGAACTGTCCTCTGGGGCTTTGGATCATGGGCAGAGTGGTGCAGAGGCAGGGGTAGTTGGAGGCGGTCGTTCCCAGTAGTGGTGCCCTGATGAGACTTCACTGTTCTCCTCCTACTTTTGATACCTGGAGCTGCCCAGGCCCCCACGGCGGCCCTCCCCTGTTCATCTGCCTCAGGAGCTGTGCACAGCCTTGCAGTAAATCCCCTGTGGCAGATGGGTAGAGGTGTTGGGGACTGAAAGGCCAGCGTGGCTCAGATGGGAAGAAAAAAGGGGTTGTGTGATCAGTGAGGAGGCAGCAGATGGAAGCCAGACTGTACAGGGCCCTGGAGGCCACCTTGAAGATTTTAGTAAAACCAGTGGGAGCTGTTGAAATAATTTAAGCATGAGGATAATGTAACCATGGTTGCCTTTTGAAAACATTACTTCTACAAATAAATTGGGGAGGGGGCAGTGGAGGTAGACAGACCAAGTTAGGAGGCTACTTAGTAGATCAGATGAAAGATGAAAATAGTTTGGTGGTACCATGGTGGAGATGCAAGGAAGAGACAGGCCTTGAGAGATATTTGAGGAGGTGTATTTTCACAGGATTGGGTGACGGATTGGATATGGGGTTGGGGAGAGAAAAGCATTCAAGATAATTCCTCGATTTCTAACTTATGAAACAATATATAGATAGTGAGAGTCTGAATATACAAGTGGACAATGGCCAGGCCACATATGACAGTAGAACTCTGACTCACCACCTGTGCAGCAACCAGGTCAGGAATCCAAACCACAGCCTCTGCAGCAATCAGCCCAGAATGGTCAGGATCTGGCCAGTGGTCCCAATTGATACCTATTTTTTGCCCCCACTTCCATCTCAGGACCAAGTAGAGAAAGCCAAATATATTCCCCAAGCCAATCGCATAGGATGCCCTGTTTCTAGTTAGGCGGTCTCCACCTTCCCCATGCCAACAGGGTCTAACAGAGTATTCCTAAAGCCTCCATCCCCTGCCCCCCTTGCCCCCCCCCCCACTATAAAGCTGTCCCACTCCTCCGCCTTTGAGTCTCTGCCAACTGCAAGTAATGGTGGCTGACTCCCTGGCCATAGCAGGCTCTGAGTAAACAGCCTGGGTGTGTTCTCATTTGACTGATGTTTCCCACAACAGTGAGCCCTTCACTGACGTAGGGAACACCGGGAGATGACCAGAAGAAAAGAGTGGAAAAGCATGAGTTCAGTTCAGGACACTTAGATTAGAGGACACCTTTGAGACATCTAAAAGGAGATGGCAGCTGCAGGTCTGTATTATGACTTTCAGGGACCCTAGGCACTTTTGCTTTTCTGGGTCCTTTCTTCCTTAAAATAATATTAAAAATTATATTTTATGACTGAATTAGTATAAAGATGAACATATAAATATTATATATTAAGACTTTTTCAAATTAAAAGTTCATCTTTTTTTCTCATATAGAAAGAACTAAAACATTTTTGTAATCTCCTGAAAATGTTATGGTCTGTAGGCAATGGGCCCACTGTGCCCAATGGAGCAGTCGGCCGGGTTCAGGTAGGCAGTCCTTACATGGGTCTGTGTTGTAGCGTCGAGGCCTGAGACCTGCTGCAGGTGTACATGTGCAAGTCATCTCAGTTAGCTGTGGTTGGAGCTACGGGGTAAGAGGGAGGACCAGGACAGGGGGAATCCTGACTTGGTATTTGCTGATATTCGAGAATTGCTGTTAATTATATTTAGAAGGGTATTGGTATGGTGGTTATGCTTTTAAAAGCAGTTCTTTTAAAGATGCAAGCTGAGACAATTGTGAATAAAGTGATATCTAGAGTTTGCTTTGCAATAATCCCAACAGGGGAGTGGATGAGTGTATAGAGGAAACGACTCTTGGTTGTGAGTTGGTGATTGTTGAAACTAAGTGATGGAATCCTAGGGTTCATTGTCTAGACTATTCATTCAATAGTCTCTCTTCTGTTAGATATGTTTGAAGTTTTACATAATAAAGTGCAAGATAGGAGGGGAGCTAGGATGGACAGTTACAGGTCTCAGCAGAGGCTTGAGGGGCCTGAGCAACTCAGAACTCCCCCAACACTGCATACCAATCAGGTCTGCTTCACTCCCACACATTCGGTGTTAGGGCTGTTTAAGGGGAGAAATCAAGGCAATGTGTCTGTATTCCATGGCTGGGGACAGTGTGGGGAAGAACTAGCACATACAAGATTGTGAGGTAGTTTATAATTTGGTGGAAATAGGATCGTGGATTTACAACCCACTAGAAATAAGGTAAAACGAGATAAACTGGTGTTCCCACCCCCAATCCAGGGGAATGGGAGGGACTCAGGACTTTCCCCACACTTCTGGTGGGGGAGGGATTTTGAGCCAACTCTAATTAAATTTTCAAAGGTCAGGATACCTCTGTCGACCTCTAGGTTGCAAGTGCTTGACACACGAGATGTGAACAAGTGGGAACAGAGAAGGTGTTCAAGACTTGTTTGTTAACCTGGATTTGGTTGAAGGAAGAAACATTGGAGCATCCATATTACATGGCTTCCTGCAGTCTAGGAGAGAGGGGGTGAAGGCAATTCCATTTCTGGCTCAAGGTGGTTGGTCTGGAATGAGGCCTTATCAAGTATTAGCTGTGCAACCCTGTACGAATTACTTAACTTCTCAATGAAAAAGGGCTAATAGCGTTTGCTGTTGAGATTTGGAAGTTTCCAGTAACTTATACCCATCCTTTCCCTGCCTGAGTCCAGAAACAATTGAAAAACCCAGGCAGATGGAGTTCAAAACAACTCATTTACAATTGGTAAAGCTGTTTGGAGAAGGTGACTTTGGTGGACCAATTGGATTTCTAATATCCCCCTCCTCCTGAACTGAACTGAACCCCTGGTTCAATTCACCAGGCACACCAGCCCCCGGAGCAGGCTGAACACACTCTGCTTATGGCTCTAACATCTCAAGGAGGGAGAAATGCACTCCTTCTCCTAGATTCGCCAGCGGAGGAGTCACTGCTCCCACGGGAGGAAATAGGGGTGGGTGAGGGCAAAAACCAGGAAGTTCTTCTCTGGGGAATTCTCCCTCTCCACATGGAAATGGGAGCACAAGTGTTCATCTCTAACACCTACCTCACTGGGTTCTTGTGCAGTATTGTACTTAGCACAGTATCCAGTACACGGTGAGTAGGTTTTGTTTTCTTAGTCACTATTATTAGTGGATATTAAGATGCTTCTCACATCTTTTTGGATAATGGAGTTTACTTCCTCTGGTGGTACCCATTGCAGTCCCAATGAAAACACAATCCTCCTATCAAGAAGTGGAGTCCACTTCCCCATGCCTTGAGTCTGGGGTGCCTGTGACTTGCTTAGACCAACAGAAGGTGGCAGAAGTGACATTGTAGGACTTCCAAGTCCAGGCCCCGAGCAGCCTTGCCTTCTTGGCATGCTGCTCCAGAACTGCATGGAAAGAAACCCAGCCTCCCTGAGAGACCTCATAGCAAGAGAAGTCCAGACCTCCCCTCTGAGCCCGGCGGCCAGCTTGCCCTCTGCTGAACGCATCCATGTGAGTGAGCCAGCAGGACCAGCAGAAGGACTGCCCGGCCAACCCACAGAAAGGTCAGGAAGGAAAGTGATGGTTTTAAGCTCCTCTTTGGGGTTGGTTTGTTATTCAGCAGTGTGGAACTGAAACAGTGAACAAGCTGGTGGAGTAAGAGACTGGAGCCGTGGGTGGTAGGGAGGGCAGCAAGGGGTTCGGACTGCAGCCAGCTTATTTTCAGAGGTTTGTGAGCAAGTACTTGGTTAGGGTCTGCTAAAGGAGCAGACACACACTTCTCCCTCAATTAGCTGTTTTAAGTGCCTTTATCAACTTGTGTGAACTAACCTACAGCAGACGTGAACTTGAGTGACCCCTGATTGGCCAGTAAGAAACTGCGTGAATTGAGGCAGAGGAGTGGGCTGCCTCCCACCTTTCCTAAGTCTCCCCTCCTCCTTCAGAGGGCTTTGCTTCCTGAGGACCTGTCTGAGGAGGTCCTGGCCTATGACCACCCTTAGAGACATAGCACAGGCAGTAAGAAGATGGAGCCTGAAGGCATGCATTCTTTCACAGTTTGTGGGTTTTTTTTGGTTTTTTGGGGTTTTTTGCGGTACGCGGGCCTCTCACTGTTGTGGCCTCTCCCATTGCAGAGCACAGGCTCCGGACGCGCAGGCTCAGCGGCCATGGCTCACGGGCCCAGCCGCTCTGCGGCACGTGGGATCTTTCCAGGCTGGGGCACGAACCTGCGTCCCCTGCATCGGCATGCGGACTCTCAACCACTGCACCACCAGGGAAGCCGTGTGTTGGTTTTTCTTCTCAGTCTGGGAGGTGCTGCCAGGTGGGAAAACTTCCCCACCCGTAGCAGCATGCATCTGCCTGCCTGCCTGCTGTCTGTTGCCAGGGCGTGGTCTGTTGGAAGTGCCAGGATGTTGGGCATCCTAGGCTGGATTGCAAGACAGGGCAGGCAGAAGGCTGGAGACAGAGAAAGGGGGCTGGGGGAGCAGGGGAGCAGAAAGAAGCAGCTGGTCTTCAGTGTGAAGTGGGGAGCAAATTCACCCCAGGATACCAGGGACACGTAGGCAGTGGGCGGGCAGCTGCTCTGTGAACAGGGAGAGGGTGATTGAGGCTTGGCCAGATGGACATGAAAGGAAGCAGTAACAGACCCCAGGTAACACACCGTGTTTTCTGTAATGATCTAAGCAGGCAGGAGTGCCCTGGGGCTTGGATAGTTTAAAAGCACCACATTCCTGGCTTCAGCAAAGCTTAAAGCATGGCCTAGGTCAGGGAGCCATTTTAAGTTCTGGCTTCTCTGGGATTTTTAAGTGACCCGTGACCCGTGATTGTCTAGTAAGAAGCTGCATGAACTGAGGCAGAGGAGTGCATTGCTCACTGACAGAGCCGAGCCTCCCACCTTACCTACCTCCCCCCTCTTCCTTCCAGGGGGTTTTGCAACTAAGGACCTATCTGAGGAGGTCCTGGCCTATGACCACCATTGACAGCAGAGACATAGCACAGGCAGTAAGGAGAGGGAGGCTGAAGACACATGTTCTTTCACAGTTTGTGTTGATTTTTCTTGGTTGATAGCTGGTAGAGAAAGAATAAGTGAATGTATTATATGATCTCATATAATGCAGGGAGGCAGCGTAGATGTGGCTGGGAATGTGCTTTCTGGAATCAGAATGGCAGGATTTGAACCCTGGACCTGCCACTTACTAGCTCTGTGTCTTTGGATAAATTAACTAACTCCGCTGGGCCTCAATTTCCTCACTTGCAAAATGGAGCTAAGAATAATGCTATCAAATGCTGCTCCCCAAAGCACCACCAAAGAGCTTGTGGACAAAGCAAAGCTGAGTTTATAGCTCACTGAGTTAAGGGAGATCCCTACCTCAACAGAGTTTTAGCAGCATCTAGTAAAGAGAGGGCAGTGGTGGGGTATTTACAGGTTTTCGGCTTGTTTAGGATTGTGCAAGGGCTTGACAGACACAGCAGGGTGAGGGTTTCCAAAGGAGTCTTTGAGAATTGATGAGACCAGTGGAGTACTTCCATGACAATAACAAAAGTTGTGTGTAACTTCATCTTCCTGGGCGAGAGTTTCCAAAAACCTATTACTGAAGGCAGTGGGTAAAAGTCATGCTAATGTAGACAGTGATCTGTGTAGGCACAGATGGTTTAGGTTCAAATTCTCCCATTTACCTCCAGCATTGCTGTGAGGATTAAATGAGACAATGGATGAAGTGTGCTAAGTATAGTCATAGCACTTGATAAGTATTCAGTGATTATTGCTATTAGTAGCATTATTTTCCAGTCCAACCGCCATTTCTCTTGCCAGTTTGCTAGGGCATAAAATTCCATCTCCAGAATTGTTTTCTCATAACCTAAGGCTTTATCCCTTTTTAAAATGCAAACACAGGCAGAATGGGTACCTCACTAAACCTAATCAGGCATTTACACCTCAGCATGGAGGAGTTTATAAAATCCTAAACAGGAAGCCTGGAAGCTTAGAATATAAGCTTTACTAATCCCTTAGGAGAAATGGCCCCATACATCCCTAAGCTGTTCTTGAGGAGCCTTGCAACATGCCCAATTACATGCAAGACTAAGGACAGTAACATTAGGTCCAGAACATCTGAATTTCCCCCTTTCAATCCCATCTAGTAAGATGCTCTTACCTCCTTGGCATTTGTGCTTGCCCAGGGTTCTCCAGAGAAACGGAACCAGTAGGGGATTTTCTTCCTCCCTCCCTCCCTCCCTTCCTTCCTTCCTTCCTCTCTCACTTTTTGTCTCTTTCTTTTCTTTCGTCCTATCTATCTATCTAAATGGGATTTATTATGAGGAATCAGCTCACAAGATTATGGAGGCTGAGAAAGACCCATGATCTGCCGTCTGCAAGCTGGAGACCCAGCAAAGCCAGTGGTGTAATTCATTTGGGGTCTGAAGGCCTGAGACCCAGAGGAGCTGGTGATATAAATCCCAGTCTGGGGGCTTGACGTGATGAGATGAGATGTCTGAGCTCTAGCAGTGAGGTTAAAAAAAAAAAGAAGGAAATTCCACCTGTTTCTGCTTTTTGTTCTACTCAGGTCCCCAGTGGATTGGGTGAAGTTCATCCACATGGAGGAGGGCCATCTACTGAGTCCACCAATTCAAATGGTTAATCTCATCTGAAAACATCCTCACTGACACACCCAGAAATGATGTTTAGTCTGGACACCCCATAGCCAGTCAAGGTGACATATAAAACTAACTGTCTCACCCAGTCATAGAGAGGAGGTGGGGATTTGCAGGTGGAAGAGGTATGCGTCATTATCTCTAGAGAAGTAATAAGGTATGTTTTTGAAATCACACACCACCAGTGAAGCTCCTTAGGTTAGGGAGTTAGTAAGCTGCCCCACTTTACCCGAAGTACCTACACTCAGTCATCTCTTCTGCAGGTTTCCACATCATGCCAACAGGCTCTAGACCTGGGGAGCTTAGCCCTGACTATACCTTAGAGTCAACAGGGCAGCTTCAGAAAATACCTAAACCAGGTCTGCCCATGCAAACCCTGACTGTCCAACGCTCAAGCAACTGGACCAAAATATTAAGGTGAGGCCCAGGCACCGCTCTTTTTCAGAAGTTGCCCAGGTGATGCTGATACACAGCGTGAAGAAGCACCGCTCCAGATCAGTGCTATTCAAACTTTAGCTGCACAAGAGTCACTCAGAGGACTTGTTCAAACACAGATTTTGGGCTTTCACTCCCCAGAGATTCTGATTCAGTAGGTCTGGGTTAGGGCTTGAAAATCAGTACTTCTAAGATGCTCCCAGGTGATGTTGATGCTATGTATTAGTTTTCGGAGGGCTGCCATAACAAAGGACCACAGCCTGGGTGGCTTAAACAACAGAAACTTATTTTCTCACGAGTCTGGTGTCTAGAAGTCCAAGATCAAGGTTTCAGCAAGGTTGGTTTCTTCTGGGTGTGTGGACCCCACCACTTTGAGTAGGAAGGCTCTAGATTCCACAGATCAAAGAAACAGTATGGGTTCACCAGTTAAGAATCCTTTATAAGAAATATGATCCCTAATGGAATGGCTTCTTTTTATATATTCCTTTGATATTAATGAAATCTCTGAATTCTCTTTGCCCTTCCCTCTAGAGTGAAGTGAGCAAAGGGTAGAGAGGTGGACAGAGAGGTCTGAGGTCAGAGAAATAGCCAGGAACCAGGGCTTTGTAGACGATTATGAGGTCTTTTCACAGAAGGAGGAGATGAGGGCTCTCCATATTGTGACCTTCCGCTGAATATTCCAAGCTGCGGGAGATCTTCATATATTAAGATCTTCCTTTACCATCGTTTGTCAGCCAACTGAGATGTTCCACGGCAAGGTATCTGTATTTTCCTTTGCCCATTTCCTTGTTTTAGTTTAAAATGGGTTAACATTTAAAAAAATTTTTTTTATTGTGGTAAGAATACTTAACATGAGATCTACCCTCTTAACAAATTTTATATGTACAGTACCTCATTGTTGACTACAGGTACAATGTTGTACACCAGGTCTCCAGAGCTTATTCATCTTGTTGGACTGAAAATTTATGCCTGTTGGTTAGCAACTCCCCATTTCCCCCTCCCCCTAACCCCTAACACCATCATTCTACTCTTTAATTCTATGAATTTGCCTGTTTTAGATACCCCATATAAGTGGAATTATGCAGAATTTTCTTTCTGTAACGGGCTTATTTCACCTAGCATAATGTCCTCAAGGTTCCTCCACGTTATTGCATATTGCAGGATTTCCTTTTTTTTTTTAAGGCTGAAGAGTATTCCATTGTCTGAATATATTACATTTTCTTTATCCATTTATCTGTTGATGGACATTTAAATTCTTTCCATAGGTTGGCTATATGACGGGCAACAAAAACAAAAATAAACAGGTGGAACGACCTCAACCTCAAATGCCTCTGCACAATAAAGGAAACAGTCAGCTGAGTGAAAAGGCAATCTAGAGAATGAAAGGGAGAAAATATTTGTAAGCCATGTGTCTGAAAAGGGGTTAATCTGATAAGCGGTTAATCTCTAAAATATGTAAAAAGAACTCCTACAACTCCATTGTAAAAAAAAAAACAAAAAAGCTAGTCTACATAGGTTTGATACACATGGAGTGGCTCTTGTAGAATAAAATCATAGGCAGCACTAACATACTAGCACGCACTGCAGAGTCACAGCTAAGGCCGGCTGGCTGGGATTCTGCAGCATCTACATTTACCTAATGAATGTAAGAAGTTAGCTGAAAATTTGCTGTTTCGAAGCCTCTCCCTGGGCCTTCCTGCAGCAGCGAGTTGTAAGTCCTGCACGGGAAATGGCAGACCACAGCTATGGCCTGCCTGCAATTTACACAAAGTAACTTCTCAAGGAAAATAAAGTCATAGCCCAAGAGTCAGACTGATTCTTGCACAGCCAGGGTGAAACCTCTTTAAATTAGTTGCTGTTGTCCAGCTCCTTGGAAGTTTTTCATGTTGAAAAAAAGAAAATACTTGGAATGTAACTAGACCTATTGTGATCATTTTGCAATGTATACAAATATCAAATAATTATGTGTGCACCTAAAACTAATATAATGTGTGTCAACTACACCTCAATTTTCTAAAAAAACAAAAAACACGGCTTATATTCCACACACACAAAATTTTTTTTTTTTTGATGATCAGATAAAATGAGTTGCAGCTTTAAGGGAACAAAATAAACTTCTCGTGTTTTTAAGGCACATGACTTTCAGCGGGGCAGGCTGAGGGGTGCATTTAGTTGTGGAAATGCATTGTAAGCAAATTTGACTTTTGTGAATCTAAAATGTTAGAAAGGAAAAACTTTTACTCTACTCTGTTAGGTTTAGTGTCTGTGGGTCTGTGAGTTAAACTGACACGAGATTAACAGGAGAAAAAGGTTTATTCGTATGTATATGAAAACAAACAAAAGCAGTAGTCGGCTCTTTAAATAGTTAAATATAGAGGTTTATGGACTAACTTAGTAGAGATGAGGGAAGAAAAAAGGTGTTATGGGAAGACAAATAGGTTTCTTTAGGAAAGACAAGTGGATTTTTAGGAGAACAAATGGGAGATAAGAAAGTTGGTGATGGGCTTCCCTGGTGGTGCAGTGGTTAAGAATCCACTTGCCAGTGCAGTGCACACGGGTTCGAGCCCTGGTCCGGGAAGATCCCACATGCTGCGGAGCAACTAAGCCTGTGCGCCACAACTACTGAAGCCCGCGCACCTAGAGCCCGTGCTCTGCAACGAGAGAAATTCCCACAGTGAGAAGCCCGCACACCGCAACTAGAGAAAGCCCGCGCGCTGCAACGAAGACCCAACGCAGCCATAAAACTACCCCAGACAGGGGATTTATGGCAGCCTAATTTCCCAAATGTTGCTGCTTTTAGTCAGCTAAGGGAAGTTCTGAGAAGGCTTCTTTCCACATCTGTTGAATCTCAAATGTCTTCAGCTTAAAATAATCTTCATATCAGCTCTAGGCCCCCACAATAGTATGAGTCAGAAATACTGTCTTGCTGCATAAGGAAGTGACTTGTAAACTGTTCTCTATTGCTGCCTAGCACCTGGCAGTGCCCCTTTAGCTGGCAAGCTGTAATCCTCTTCATACTCCGTGTCAGGAGAGCTATGGTTATTTGAAGACATCTGAAATTCTCTTTGAAATTTAGCATTTATTACATTGTTATTCTCACATATGCTATTACTATAATTTGAAAGATTTTATAAATCCTATAAAAATATTACTCAAGTTATGATATTGCTAAAATCAGGGCTTAAAAAATGCAACCATAAATCATAAAGTTCAAAATAAAAGTTAGATAAATTGGTATGAATAAAGCCAATCAACCAAATTAATACTATGCTATTAATTTAAAGGATAGCCCTTTAGGAAAAATTTTAAATAGTGCTTAAAACTTAAAAGCAACCTTAAAGTAAAAATGTGCTCCAATAGTTATAGATTTTTGTACTCTACAAATGCATTCCTCATACTCTTTATTCCTTTGGTAAAATGAGCTTGATTTATGAGAGATCTCCCAAAACTTGTTCCATGAGTAAAATATGACTTCTATATAAGAGGGTGGACAAAAGCTAAGACATCATTTAGTTCATGAGCAAAGAATCAAATTGCAATTCAATGGCAGGTGTTTATGTAGAAGAGCTAGAAGTCTATTAATTAAAGAAAAAATCTAAATTCGTGGACAAAGAGATTGCTGATTCTTGGGAAAATCTTGAATCATCCAACACAAATCAGGCTAAAACGTGCTTTCGCTTCTTTATTTACTTTGCTTAGAGGTGCACTGTTTATTTTGCAAGGGCGTAAGGATTAAGAACGAAATGAGAGCAATAGAATGTCTTGCACCCGTTGCCAAAATAAGCTTTCCCATTTGGTTGACTATCATGAACCTTAAGTCAATCTACTCAGAGGAATACATTTCACCCTTTATAGGAAAAGTTCCAAATCTTCTTCCGTTTATTTAGGAAGTAAACCCTGTATCTTAGAAATTCTCACTACAGGATTCACATCAACAAACACATATGCTTTATTGTTAGTATCCTGTTGATCAGCAATCACACATTTAACTTCATCAGAACACACAGCTTTTGCTCAGGCGGTGAACCAGGTCAGTAAGCCCCTCTCGGCGGTGGAAGCTCCGTAATCCTAGAGAATTCAAACTCGCTCTCACAATCAGATCCCAGTCTCCTCCAGCCCTGGAGCCACTTGCATCCTTCCTCCTCTGGCCACTCACCACTTTCTCTGCCTTGAATCATGGATGTAAACTCAGGTCTATGAAAAAAACATGTCTTGGGTTTCCCTGGTGGCGCAGTGGTTGAGAGTCCGCCTGCCGATGCAGGGGACACGGGTTCGTGCCCCGGTCCGGGATCATCCCACATGCCGTGGAGTGGCTGGGCCCGTGAGCCATGGCCGCTGAGCCTGCGCGTCCGGAGCCTGTGCTCCGCAACGGGAGAGGCCACAACAGTGAGAGACCAGTGTACCTCAAAAAAAAAAAAAAAAAAAAAAAAACATGTCTTTATTCTCTCCAACTCAGCTTGCTTTCTGACCTCAAGCTTTATTCTGCCTAGCTGGTGGAAAAAGAGCCTCCCGTCTTTCTGGGGTTCCAGGAGCCTCCGAGTGCCAAGATGTTGAGTGGTGGGGAGGGGGGGAAGATCCTCTGGGCCATGGTCCATGCAGGTTACTGCTTAGACATGTCATCCCTCTCCACATGTTCCCTGCAGGTCCTCCCGCTTTCTGCTGCTTTCCTCTGTGAGTGGCACGTGGGAGTCTTTGGCAGGGCTGCCTTTGATCCTGTCTGCCTTGACACAGCCATTTTCTCTCTGGGATTGTTTCCCTTAGTAGTGACTAGTAGTGACTGTGCTGCAAAGCCAGGCACAAGTCTTTTCTGCTCCTGGAATCCACGACCTCTCATTTTTCCCTCTAGACTCCCACCTGTTAAAAGCACTTTCCAGTGTGGGGATGACACGGGTTCTCTTTCTTTAATCTTCTCCACAACACCCCACCCCTAGGATTCCCTAAGGGCTTAAGTTTTTGGAACAAGAAGCAAAAATACTTTCAAACTATATGTTTTCTCCCTTGTACATCCCTTCCTTAAGGCAATGAGGCCAGAGCCTGCTGGGATGGAAGGAAGGGAAAGGAACCCTACAGAGAAAAGGGAAGAAACCCATATTTCAGAGTATTATTTGGCCATGTATTTTATTTGTATGGAGGCCTTATCTCTCTTAGTATATTTTAGACTGTCTGATAGCATGAGTTGTTTTCTCATGTCCTCCCTAGCATTTGTGGAGTGAAAAGGTGTGCCCTTGACAATCTCTGGTTGTTCTTCCTTTAGCCTTGACCAGCTTTGAGAACAGCTCTGGAGCGCTCCTGTGGGGTCCTGATGGTCACATCCCCGCCGCTACATCGTAAGACTTCCGTTCCTAGTCATTGCCAGCTATTACATTTTGGGCCACCTTTGGAGACATTGGATACCTCTGAACACAGTTCACCAGAACAGGTGAAATTTTAAAACTGTTTTTTTTTTTTTTTTTGCGGTACGTGAGACTCTCACTGTTGTGGCCTCTCCGGTTGCGGAGCACAGGCTCCGGATGCGCAGGCTCAGCGGCCATGGCTCATGGGCCCAGCCACTCCGCGGCATGTGGGATCTTCCCGGACTGGGGCACGAACCCCTGTCCCCTGCATCGGCAGGTGGACTCTCAACCACTGCGCCACCAGGGAAGCCCTAAAACTGTTTTTCATCAAATAGAAAAGGTTTGGTCCAAATTATTAAGAGGATGGTGAATGTTATAACCATATTACTATGGCAGGGGGAGGGAAGGGGTAGAAACCTTCATACATTGAGTCTCCTACCCCAAAATGCCACAGTGCTTCTCCAGAATCCTCACATCAGATACTCCTCTAGGCCGAAGCACTGAAGACCTGTCTTAAAATGTAAACATGCTCTTTGGTGATGCTCTTAGATGACCTTGGTTACTCAGTAAAGAGCAAACCCTGAAGGAATGAGACACAGGACAGGTAAGTTTTGATGAAACAAGATGGGAGGGGGAAAGGAGAAGACCACAGCCTCCCATGGCAGACTGGGGTGAGAAATGGAATATGAAAGGGTCCCAGAAACCAACCCAAAGGTTTGTAATTTTGTCCAAGATGGGTAGGCCCTGCATCTGTGGTAAGGGGGTGTGTGAGCCCATCAACTTTCTTTTTTGTGAGTTGTCCGATGAGCGCTTTATTCATTCTCCCCTCAACTCTGCAGGGAGCCTGCAGCTGTGGTATTTAGCTCCCCCCGGGTTTCCATTGTGTGGGCTGGAGTCCCAGGGCCCTGGGTGGCTCACCACTGGGAGGGCACCACGCTGATGGAGAAGGGGGAATAAGCTCTTCTTTGCTCCAAGCACTTCTCCTCGCCTGCTTCCACTGCCCAGGGCTGATGGGGTTCTCCATGCCCCCCAGCCCCTCACAGCCCTGAACCTTGTCAAGGCCATTAACTTTTTTTTCAGCTGTATCAATTTAAGAATTTTTTATTGAGATGTAATTGACAGCTAACATTATATTAGTTTCAGGTGTGCAACATAATGACTCGCTATTTGTATGAAACACTGAGGCTGGGTGCTGAGCAGCAGATCTAGTGAGGGTGGGTCCAGGCCTCATTCACCCCTGCACCGCAGCGCCCAGCCCTGTGTCTGCCACCTCAGGGCCACTCCTGCAATGTGTGCTGTGCTGAAATGAGCTGCATTTAGTCCATGTTTGTGGAATTTGGGTCTACCTCCCCAAGCCTTTTAATATCCCCAAATAAGTCTCAGGCTCTGAAAAAGATAAATTGATTTTACTAATTGACTCAGGTGATTCTAATTCCTTGTCTTTGCTTTTCTAATTGTTCTCCGTGCTAGCAAGCATCAAGGAGTGCAACGTGCAAAGGAGTAGAAAGCAAAGGGAAAGACCCCTTCTTATCGTCAGACCAGACTCTCATGTGTACCAGGACTGGACAACAAAGTGGGTTCCTGATGAGAGAAGATAAAAGGAATGACCGCGTTGGCCAGGATGGGGATATCAAAGGCCTTCTCTTCCCTCTGGCCAGCTGCTCAGCTCCTTGGAGCAAAACAACCCGTCTGTCTCTGGGATTTGTGTTAGACCTGATCCTGCTGTGGCTTTTCCCCAGACTGTGTAAGGCAAGTTCCCTGCTTATTATCCTTGTTTAGACTCAGCTAAACTCATAAAACAGGACCTCTTAGGTTACTGCTATTGTTTTGAAACTTTCTGGGCTTTGAAGATGGTCTGTGATTGATTTATTAATTACAGAAACTCGAATTCTTGGTTCATTAACCCTCACAGCTCCCAACTCTTGGTGCAAATGGAATAACTTAGTTGAAGTGCAGCTGAATTATCTAAACCTGCAAAAGATTTTAAATGGTTGCTGTTTGACCTTGTGGTATATGTGCAGCAAACTGTTCTCTGAACCCCATACAGGACGTGTAAGAAAGGAGATTTGAAATCAAAACTGTCCTGGGAGTGAGTCGTATGGTCACTTTATGTATATTGCATATTACTTGGTTAACAAAGTCATTTGCCTAAACTTGTTTTGCTTAGACAGATATTATAACTACTTGTATTCTATAACCTCACACCAGTTTGAAGGTATGGCAAACAGTTGTGGGTAAGAGAAAGACGGGAAGAGACAAACTGGTTCAGGTGTTCTGAATGAATGTTTTGGAGATACAGGTGCTACTGATCTAAAATTAGTTATTTGTATTTTATTATATTATTTCCATTACATAGCATATATTAATACAATATATAAGTATATACATTATATTAAATTGAATGTATTCTATTAATAT
Source organism: Phocoena sinus (assembly GCF_008692025.1). NCBI lineage: Eukaryota > Metazoa > Chordata > Mammalia > Artiodactyla > Phocoenidae > Phocoena > Phocoena sinus. Next base: position 77,180,095 of record NC_045767.1, read on the forward strand.
ATAATGCATTAATATGAACATATATTTAATTTATTGATAAATATATTACTTTACATTTGATATATTAATGTATAACATATAATGTATGTTATATTAAATATAAATTATATATATTTAATTGGAAGTCCCTTTAGTAAATAAAACAACTTGTGCTGTGATGGCTCAGTGAATACTGTTTGGTCAAGCACCTGAATTCCAGCTGCCTTACTTTAGAGGCGAGAGTGCCTCACTGCCAAGCTTTAGCTTAGTTTATCATTTTTCCTCATTATGCCTTTGCAGAAAGTCATCATACGAGTTCTCTATTTCTGTGTAACAAGCTAACCTACAGCTCAGTGGCTTAAAATGGTAAGTGTTTATTATCTCAGTTTCTGTGGGCCTTGAATCTGGGTGCAGCTTAGGTGGTTGCTTTAGCTCCTTGCTGGCTGTCGACTAGAAACTTCCCTCAGTTCTTTGACATGTGGGCCTCCCCACAGGGCAGTGCACAGCGTGGCAGCAGGATCCTCAGAGTGAGTGAGAGTGAGCAAAAGAGAGCAAACAGAAGCCTGTCTTTCTGTAACCTAATCTTGGAAGTGACACCCCATCAATTCTGTCACAGGGTCTAGCCCAGTCAAGGGGAGGGGATTCCACAAGAGCATGAATATCGGGTGTAGGGATTTGAAGCCATCTTAGGTGGTGCCTACCCCAGCTAAAGAGAGAAAAGTGACTTTTTACTTATCACAGGATACTATCAAGAAAGTGAAAAGACAATCCACAGAATGGGAGAAAATATTTGCAAACCACATATGGAATAAAGGTCTAATATCCAAAATACATAAAAAGCTCTTAGAGCTCAGCAATAAAAAGACAAATAACCCAATTTAAAAATAGGCAAAGGATTTACATAGACATTTCTCTAAAGAAGGTATACAAATGGGCAGGAAGTGCATGAAAAGATGCTCAGCATCATTAGTCACTAGGAAAATGCAAATCAAAATCACAATGAGTACCACTTCATACATACTATATTTTATTTTTATTTTTTAATTAATTTTTTTACTGGAGTATAGTTGATTTACAGTGTTCTTTTAGTTTCTGCTGTACAGCAAAGTGAATCAGTTATACATATGTCCCCTCTTTTTTAGATTCTTTTCCCATATAGGTCATTACAGAGTACTGAGTAGAGTTCCCTGTGCTATACAGTAGATTCTTATTAGTTACCCATTTTATACAGAGTAGTATGTATATGTCAATATCAATCTTCCAATTTATCTCTCCCTGCTCCTTCCCCCTGGTAACCATAAGTTTGTTTTCTACATCTGTGACTCTGTTTCTGTTTTGTAAATAAGTTCATTTGTATCAGTTTTTACATTCCACATATAAACGATATCAGATATTTGTCTTTCTCTGCCTGACTTCTTTCACTCAGTATGAGAATCTCTAGGTCCATCCATGTTCTATATTTTCTTTTAATGAAGAATAACAAATGTTGACAACAATATGGAAAAACTGGGATCCTCACACACTGAGGTATAAAATGGTGCAGCCACTGTGGAAACAGTTTGGCAGTTCCTCCAAAAGTTAAATATAGAATTACCACATGACCCAGCAATGCTACTCCTACATAGGTATATACCCACGAGACATGAAAATATACATTCACAAAAAACCTTGTACATGAATGATCATAGCAGCATTATTCATAATAGCCAAGAAGTGGAAATAATGCAAATGGCCATCAACTAATGAATGTAAAAACAAAATGTAGTATATCCATGGAATGTTACTCAGCCCTAAAAAGAAATGAAGCACTGATACATGCTACAACATAAATGAACCTTGAAAACATTATGCTAACTGAAAAAGGCCTGACACCAAAGGCCACATAGTGTATGATTCCATTTATATGAAATGTCCAGAATAGGAAAATCTGTAAAGACAGAAAACAGATTAATGTTTGCCAGGGGCTTGGAGGAAGGGGGAATAGGGACTGCCTGCTAATAGGTACAGAGTCTCTTTTTGAGGTGGTGGAAATGTTCTGAAATTATATAGTGGTGCTGGTCACACAACTCTGAGAATACACTAAAATCCACTGAACTGTATACTTTAAAATGGTGAATTTTATGTTATGTGAATTTTTTCTCAATAAGAATTCTTTTTTAAGTTACTATGACCAATGGTAACAAATATTTACTGAATGTTTGGTAGCCTGCTAAGTACCCTGCTGTGTCTGGGTTCTAGAACCCAGGTCAGTGGTTTTCAGCCTCAGTGGCACATTAAAATCACGTGGGAGCTTTTAAAATTTTTGATGTCCAGGCCACACCCCAGACCAGTTAAATCAGAATCTCTAGGGTAGAATCCAGGCCTCAGTGGTTTTTAGGGTGCTGCATGAGATTCCATCGTGCGGCCAAGTTTGAGAAGTGCCAGCCTAGAGCATCATGGCTCCTCAGCAAATTGGGTTCCCTCAAGAAGTGACCACTCTCACATCCTATCTTCTCTCCATTAACAGTAATCAGCAAAGAAAGCCGCTTGTCCTCAAGGACAGACTCCTCCTCCAAGTCAAGACGGCCCCTTAGTTTCTCCTAATTCACCACTATTTTCCTTTCTGTGGGTGACCCAGAATGTTCAATAATTTAAAGAGGGAATATTTTATGCTTTGCAGTGTTTTTCTCATTTTGGATTAGGTTGCTGTGTGATTCAGCTGTGGGCAGAGAATCATTTGTTCCACTTTGGAACGAAAGTTGAATTCTGTCCAAATGGGTTGGCACTTTTGCCCTGAAAAACCTGGATTTTATAGTTTATGAAGTTCTGAGCAAAAACCTAAGATGAAATGAGCTAGAAATGTGAGGATTTTTACTGGGCCTATGTGCTCTCTTTTGTATTTATCATCTAACTGTAATACTTTAGTTTATTTAACCATCTTCTTGGCCTCCCAGAGCCTTAGCCGTTAGTGTCCTAAATCCTCCGTTGGCAGCAGCACAGCAACCTGCTTTTGCGCGGTATTCATTCTGTTTGGCAAACCCATGTGGTCTTGTGTCCCAAACCACAAGTGGTCCTAGTTAAATCCACCAATCAAAGTACTAACTTTTTTTTTCATTTGTCCCCAGAAGCTGAAGCCAATTTGTGAAAAAGATGGAAATAGGTTAAAAAAAAAAAGAAGTTAGATGATTTTAAAGAGCCATAAAGAAAGGATCAGCTACAGCTACTTTAGGCTACAGGAGGGCCAGTGAGGTTTTAGCTAGTAACCCACCCTGGTGGTAGGTGATGGGGGTAAATATAGTTGGCCCTCTGTACCCCGGGTTCCACATCTGCAGATTCAACCAACCATGGAACAAAAGATATTTGAAAAAAAATTCCAGAAAATTCCAAAAAGCAAAACTTGAATTTGCCATGAGCAGGCAACTATTTACATAGCATTTACATTTGTATCTGCAACTCTCTCTATAGCATTTACATTGTATTAGGTATCATAAGTAATCTAGAAATGATTTAAAGTATACAGGAGGAAGATTTAAAGTATACAGGAGGAAGTACACAGACTATTTGCAAATACTATGCTATTTTATATGAGGGACTTAAGCATCCAAGCATTTTGGTATCTGCAGAGGGTCCTGGAACCAATCACCCAGGGATCCCAAAGGACAGCTGTACACAGGATCAGCTCTGGCACCACTCACAGGGACAACGAGAGAAAAACTCTGGAAGGGAGACTGATCAGAGACTAGCAACTGCCGAAAACTTCTGGCAAGAACACAAAAAATTGCAGAGGCTTGTGGAGTGGAGGAAACCCACCCAGACAAGAAAGGGCAGGGAAGTAACAAGCAGAAGCATGTGGATCTGCCCCTTGAAGGTAGTAGAAATCAGCCATCTTTCTAGAATTAAATAGAGTGCACAAGTCTTAAGTATATAGCTCAGTGAATTTTTACACACATACACCTATGAAACCACCAGCCAGATCAATACCTAGGACATTTCTATCTTACCAGAAAATTCTCTCATGCCCCCTCCGGCTCAGTAGCCTCCTCCCCTCACCCAGAAGTAGCCTCTCTTCTTATTCATATCACTGTAAATCAGCTTTGCCTTTTCTTGATCATCATATGAATGGAATCATATAGCATATTTTCATTTGTATATGGCTTCTCTTGCATGGCATAATGTTTCTGAGATCTACCCGTATTGTTATGTGTATCAATAGTTAGTTCTTTTATTATTGCTGCGTAGTATTTCATGATATAAATATGCCATATTGCTTATCCAGTCCTCTGTTGATGGACATTTGGCTTGTTTAAAGTTTGGGGCTATTCTGAATAAAGCTGCTATGAACATTGCAGGTACAGGCCTTTTCATAGACATACACATTCATTTTTCTTGAGGAGATATCTAGGAGTGGAATTTCTGGGTCATAGGGTAGGTATATGTTTAACTTTAGTAGATACTGCCAAACAGTTTTTCAGAGGTGGTTGTATCATTTCACACTTTCACTAACAGTGAGAACTCCAGTGGTTGTTTTTGAGATGAAAAGAAAATTAGCAAATACCTTAACCTGGGCCAACTTCCTGGCAGCATAAAATCTGGGATATTTGCAGTTGAGTGATGAAAGAAAAACAATAAAAACAGAGGCCAGGGTGGGGCCTGTAACTGTCCCACCCCAACCAGTACCAGCAGGAAGGAAACCCTACAGCTATTTTGGGATAGATTCCTAGCAGGGACATTAGCTAGTTAAAAGGGAAAGGGATTTGATAGAAAGGGAGATGCTAAAGTTGTTTCTAATTAACCTGTTGAAAAACAGTAATTAAAAAAAAGAAAAGCAGGGTAGGTAGCAATGTTCCTCATACTTTACTGGGCAGGAGAATTCTGGTTAAAAATACAGAATTTGCATTTTTAAAGAGATATCCCAGGTGGTATCAGTGGTGTTTCAAAAACTACTCCAAAACATTGTTTAGAGGTTCAGCAATGCTAGCACATAATGTGTGCTGCGGATAAAAGTAAGAATATTCCCATCTCACTCTACATCATAGCACCTTACTGACACTGACCTTTTTGACCATTAAATGTTTTGTTGAGTATTCTTTTAAACACTTAAAAATTGGGAGAAAGCTTCCACCTTTCACTTTGCCCCCTGGGGGTCTTCTTCTCAGTAATGCAAGGTTTAAAAGTGAGAGTCGGCTTCTTTCCTCCCTTCCTTGTTGCCAAGGAGGACGATCAACCTAGGTGACCCCAACCCCCTTTTAAAAGGATTTACTGTTAGTCTCAATGTAGAGCTCTGAGGAGATATCAAAAACTACTGATACATCATTGCAAAGTTAAAGTTATTTTGGCACATAGTAGGTACTTGACACATGTTGACAGAATTACATTTATTTCATTAAAAAAATATTAAGTGCCTGTTATGTGACAGGCACTATGCCAAAGCAAGGAATACCATGGTGGAAAAGATAGAGGAGGTTTCTATTTTGAAGAGGTTTGTGTTCTAATGGGGAACTGTATTAGTCAGGGTGGGATAACTTCTCTAATGAAAACACACAGACACCTAATTCTCAGTGGCTTAGCTCAATAAAAAATGGATTCTTCACTCGTTTCGTCTCAGTCTGATTTGGGCTGATGAGAGGATGGGTGTTCTGCTCCATGCAGACCTTCGGGGTCCCAGGCTCCTTCCACATTCTTTTATGTCCACAGAGCCCTCTCCATTCAGCCAGCAGATTGAAAAGAGAGTTAGGAGACTCCACGGGTAGTTTTCATGATACGGCCAAGCCTGGAAGTGGCAGACATCACTTCACTTTACCCACATTGCATTGACCAGGCTGAGACATGTGGCCACACCTAACTGCAGAGGAGGTTGGGAAACATAGCTGAGTACGCAGAAAAGAAAGGAAAGAGTTTGGTGAACACACACAGTCTCTACTGCAGGGGTAGACAAGGAAGTATAATCTGGTGTGTTAAGTGCTGTACTATGGGGAGGTAAAGGGTGCTTGATAATATACAGGAGAGACACCTAACCCATACTGAGCTTGGGCAGAGAATATCCTGAAGGAACTGATGCCTAAGCTGGCAGAAAAAAAGTTCACTGCTCTCTACAATATGGTAACTTGTCCCCTAATGAGATACTACTCCCTTGCATGAACAATTTGTTTAAATCCAAAACCCTTTTTTTTTTCCCCAGGGTAACCATTAGAAAATAATAAGCCCTTTCTTGGGTTCCTCTTGTTCTCTGCTTTAAGGAGAAATGGTAGGGCGGAGTCAAGACAGTGGACTAGGAAGACGCATAATTCGTGTCTCCGCACAACTAGGGCACCTACAAGGCACTAGTGGGGGACCATGGACGACTAAGGGAACAGGAGGAACCTCCAGTGACCGGGTAGGATGTGAGGCATGGGGGGAGTGAAGGGGGAGGAGAAGTGGAGGCCAGGCGGGACTGGTGCCCCTGAGGGGCGGCTAGGGGAGGGGAAGGGATACCACACCCGAAGGGGGAAATTGGGGGACCATTGGGAGGGCGGAGGATCAAAAGGGAGCATGGCCAGGCTTCTCCTGCCTACTTGGGCCCCCCAGAGCCTGCTGAGATCCCGGGCCTGATCCTCTGCCCACCGAGGCCCCCTCCAGCTGGGCGGGTCCTGCGTGAGTGGGAGGGAGGGAAGGCAGAGCAAAAGTAAAGGCCGGACCTCCGAGACCGACACCCCTGAGGGTCGGCTGGGGTAGGGGAGGAGTTCCTACACCGAGCGGGACCCACCCATGGTGAGGGGTCCAGCGGCGACGGGGGAGACCCTGGGGGAGATGGGGGGGAGGGGCATAAAGGAACGGAAGGGAACGGGGCCAGTGCTTTCCCTGTCCACCTAGGCACCGGGGAGCCTGTTGAGCTCCCGGGCCTCAGATCCTCCCTTCTAATGCGTAGAGCCCAAGCCCCGCCCCTACACCCCCACCCAGGGCCCCACCTCTACACTCGGTGACCCCCCTCTGAGACCCCCTCCAAGGCGCTGGGGCTAAATCCCACCCACACATCCTCACCCAGGGCTCTACCTCCAAACTCCGGAACTCCACACTCCGAAGGCCCCCCCTTTCCACGTGCTGCCTCTCCCCTTCTGTGCAGGTCCTAAGCAGAGGTCCCGCCCCATGCTTGAATGGCACCCTGCCTAGGCCCCGCCCCCAAAGCCTTTTCTGGCTGCGTGTGTCCTGAGCCTAGGCCCCTCCCCATGCTCAAACGTCACCCCCACCACCCGCCTAGGGCCTGCCCCACCCTAAACCCCACCCCTCCTAAACTCCACCCCCATAGTCAAGGCTTTTTTATTTTATTTTATTTTCTCCTCTTTTAGATTGGGGTTCTGTTTTACCTTGTTGATTCACTGCAGTTGATTCTTTCATATTTTTATTTTTCCTAATAAATCTTTTATTTTTCTAATTTTATTCTTTATACTTTGTTACTATTCTCTCCTTTTCACTTGTTCCCCCCCCTTTTTTTCTTTTCTTTTTTCTGTTGTGGTTTTATTTTACCTTGTTGCAGTTGTTTCAATTATATTTTTCCTATTATTCTTTGATATTGTACTGCTCCTTTCTTTCTTTCTTTTTTTTTTTTTTACTGCACCACGAAGCTTGTGGGATATTGGTTCCCAGGCTGGAGGTCAGACCTGAGCTCCTGTGGTGGGAGCTCTGAGTCCAAACCACTGGACTAACAGAGAAACTCAAACCCCAGGGAATATCAATTGGAGTGAGGCCTCCAGGAGGTCTTCATCTCAGCACCAAGACCTGGCTCTATCCAACTGCCTGCAAACTCCAGGGCTGGATGCCTCAGGCCAAACAACCAATAAGACAGGAATACAGCACCACCCATCAAAAAAGAAAAAAAAAAACGACAAAAAATGTGTTACAGACGAAGGAGCAAGGTAAAAACCTACAAGACCAAATAAATGAAGATGAAGTAGGCAACCTACCTGAAAAAGAATTCGGAGTAAAGATAGTAAAGATAATACAAAATCTCAGAAACAGAATGGAGAAAATACAAGAAATATTTAACAAGGATCTAGAAGAACTAAAGGCATACAAACAGTGATGAACAACACAATTACTGAAATTAAAAATAGTCTAGAAGGAATCAATAGCAGAATAACTGAGGCAGAAGAACAGATAAGTTAGCTGGAAGATAAAATGGTGGAAATACCTGCTGAGGAGCAGAATAAAGAAAAAAAAATGAAAAGAATTGAGGACAGTCTCTGGGACAACATTAAATGCACCAACATTCAAATTATAGGGGTCCCAGAAGAAGAGAAAAAGAAAGGGTCCCAGAAAATATTTGAAGAGATAATAGTTGGAAACTTCCCTAACATGGGAAAGGATATAGTCAATCAAGTCCAGGAAACACAGAGAGTACCATACAGGATAAACCCAAAGAGAAACATGCCAAGACACATATTAATCAACTATAAAAAATTAAATACAAAGGAAAAATATTAAAAGAAGCAAGGGAAAACAATAAATAACATACAAGGGAATCCCCATAAGGTTAACAGCTGATCTCTCAGCAGAAACTCCTCAAGCCAGAAGGGACTGGCAGGACATATTTAAAGTGATGAAATGGAAAAACCTACAACCAAGATTACTCTACCCAGCAAGGATCTCATTCAGAGTCAGTGGAGAAATTAAAACCTTTACAGGTAAGCAAAAGTTAAGAGAATTCAGCACCACCAAACCAGCTTTACAACAAATGCTAAAGGAATTTCTCGAGCCAGAAACACAAGACAAGGAAAAGACCTACAAAAACAACCCAAAACAATTAAGAAAATGGTAATAGGAACATATATATCAATAATTACCTTAAAAGTAAATGGATTAAATGCTCCAACCAAAGACATAGACTGGCTGAATGGATACAAAAACAAAACCTGTACATGTGCTGTCTACAAGATTCCAACTTCAGACCTAGGGACACATACAGACTGAAAGTGAGGGGATGGAAAAAGATATTCCATGCAAATGGAAACCAAAAGAAAGCTGGAGTAGTAATTCTCATATAAGACAAAATAGACTTTAAAATAAAACACTATTACAAGAGACAAGAAGGACACTTTGATCAAAGGATCAATCCAAGAAGAAGATATAACAATTGTAAATATTTATGCACCCAAGATAGGAACACCTCAATACATAAGGCAAATGCTAACAGCCATAAAAGGGGAAATCGACAGTAACACAGTAATAGTAGGGGACTTTAACACCACACTTTCACCAAAGGACAGATCATCCAAAATGAAATAAATAAGGAAACACAAGCTTTAAATGACACGTTAAACAGGATGAACTTAATAATACTTACAGGACATTCCATCCAGAAACAACAGAATACACTTTCTTCTCAAGTGCTCATGGTAAATTCTTCAGGATAGACCGTATCTTGGGTCACAAATCAAGCCTTGGTAAATTTAAGAAAATTGAAATCATATCAAGTATCTTTTCCGACCACAACGCTATGAGACTAGATACCAATTACAGGAAAAAAACTGTAAAGTACAAACACATGGAGGCAAACAATACACTACTAAATAACCAAGAGATCACTAAACAAATCAAAGAGGAAATCAGAAAATACCTAGAAACAAATGACAATGAAAACATGATGACCCAAAACCTATGGGATGCAGCAAAAGCAGTTCTAAGAGGGACGTTTATAGCAATACAATCCTACCTCAAGAAACAAGAATAATTTGAAACACCCTAACCTTATGCCTAAAGCAATTAGAGAAAAAGAACAAAAAAACCAAAAGTTAGCAGAAGGAAAGAAATCATAAAAATCAGATAAGAAATAAATGAAAAAGAAATGAAGGAAAAGACAGCAAAGATCAATAAAACTAAAAGCTGGTTCTTTGAGAAGATAAAGGAAATTGATAAACCATTAGCCAGACTCATTAAGAAAAAAAGGGAAAAGACTCAAATCAACAGAATTAGAAATGAAAAAGACGTAACAACTGACACTGCAGAAATACAAAGGATCATGAGAGATTACTACAAGCAACTCTATGCCAATAAAATGGACAACCTGGAAGAAATGGACAAATTATTAGAAAAGCACAACCTTCCAAGACAGAACCAGGAAGAAATAGAAAATATAAACAGACCAACCACAAGCACTGAAATTGAAACTGTGATTAAAAATCTTCCAATAAACAACAGCCCAGGACCAGATGGCTTCACAGTCGAATTCTGTCAAACATTTAGAAAAGCTAGCAGCTATCCTTCTCAAACTCTTCCAAAATATAGCAGAGGGAGGAACACTCCCAAACTCATTCTGCGAGGCCACCATCACCCTGATACCAAAACCAGACAAAGATGTCACAAGAAAAGAAAACTACAGGCCAATATCTCTGATGAACACCGATGCAAAAATCCTCAACGAAATACTAGCAAACAGAATCCAACAGCACATTAAAAGGATTATACACCATGATCAAGTGAGGTTTATCCCAGGAATGCAAGGATTCTTCAATATATGGAAATCAATCAATGTGTTACACCATGTTAACAAATTGAAGGATAAAAACCATATGATAATCTCAGTAGATGCAGAAAAAGCTTTTGAGAAAATTCAACACCCATTTGTGATAAAAAAACTCTCCAGAAAATGGGCATAGAGGGAACCTACTTCAACATAATAAAGGCCATATACGACAAACCCACAGCAAGCATCATACTCAGTGGTGAAAAAACTGAAACATTTCCTGTAAGATCAGGAACAAGACAAGGTTGCCCACTCTCAACACTCTTATTCAACATAGTTTTGGAAGTTTAGCCACAGCAATCAGAGAAGAAAAGAAATAAAAGGAATCCAAATAGGAAATGAAGAAGTAAAACTGTCACTGTTTTCAGATTTTATTATACTATACATAGAGAATCCTAAAGATGCCACCAGAAAACTACTAGAGCTAATCAATGAATTTGGTAGAGTAGCAGGATACAAAATTAATGCACAGAAATCTCTTGCGTTCCTATACACTAATGATGAAAAATCTGAAAGAGAAATTAAGGAAACACTCCCATTTACCATTGCAACAAAAAGAATAAAATACCTAGGAGTAAACCTACCTAAGGAGACAAAAGACCTGTATGCAGAAAACTATAAGACACTGATAAAAGAAATTAAAGATGATACAAGATGGAAAGATATACCATGTTCTTGAATTGGAAGAATCAAAGTTGTGAAAATGACTGTACTACCCAAAGCAATCTACAGATTCAGTGTAATCCCTATCAAACTACCAATGGCATTTTTCACAGAACTAGAACAAAAAAATTGCACAGTTTGTATGGAAACACAAAAGACCCTGAATAGCCAAAGCAATCTTGAGAAAGAAAAACGGAGCTGGAGGAATCAGGCTCCCGGACTTCAGACTATACTACAAAGTTACAGTAATCAAGCCAGTATGGTACTGGCACAAAAACAGAAATATAGATCAATGGAACAGGATAGAAAGCCCAGAGATAAACTGACACACATGTGGTCACCTTATCTTTGTTAAAGGAGGCAAGAATATACAATGGAGAAAAGAAAGCCTCTTCAATAAGTGGTGCCTGGAAAACTGGACAGCTACATGTAAAAGAATTGAACTAGAACACTCCCTAACACCATACACAAAAATAAACTCAAAATGGATTAAAGATCTAAATGTACGGCCAGACACTATAAAACTCTTAGAGGAAAACATAGGCAGAAACTCTATGACGTAAATCATAGCAAGATCTTTTTTGACCCACCTAGAGAAATGGAAATCAAAACAAAAATAAATAAATGGGACCTAATGAAACTTAAAAGCTTTTGCACAGCAAAGGAAACCATTAAAAAAAAGACCAAAAGACAATCCTCAGAATGGGAGAAAATATTTGCAAACAAAGCAACTGGCAAAGGTTTAATCTCCAAAATTTACCAGCAGCTCATGCAGCTCAATATCAGAAAAACAAACAACCCAATCCAAAAAAGAAGACCTAAATCGACGTTTCTCCAAAGAAGATATACAGATTGCCAACAAACTCGTGAAAAGATGCTCAACATCAGTAATCATTAGAGAAATGCAAATCAAAACTACAATGAGGTATCACCTCACACCGGTCAGAATGGCCATCATCAAAAACTCTACAAACAATAAATGCTGGAGAGGGTGTGGAGAAAAGGGAACCCTCTTACACTGTTGGTGGGAATGTAAATTGATACACCCACTATGGAGAGCAATATGGAGGTTCCTTAAAAAACTACAAATAGAACTACCATACGACCCAGCAATCCCACTACTGTGCATATACCCTGAGAAAACCATAACTCAAAAAGAGTCATGTGCCACAGTGTTCATTCAGCACTATTTACAATAGCCAGGACATGGAAACAACCTAAATGTCCATCAGCAGATGAATGGATAAAGAAGATGTGGCACATATATACAATGGAATATTACTCAGCCATAAAAAGAAACGAAATTGGGTTATTTGTAGGTGAGGTGGATGGACCTAGAGTCTGTCATACAGAGTGAAGTACGTCAGAAAGAGAAAAACAAATACTGTATGCTAACATATATATGGAATCTGAAAATAACTGGTTCTGATGAATCTAGGGGCAGGACAGGAATAAAGACACAGACAAAGCGAATGGACTTCAGGACACGGGGAGGGGGAAGGATAAGCTGGGACGAAGTGAGAGAATAGCATTGATATATATACACTACCAAATGTAAAATAGATAGCTAGTGGGAAGCAGCTGCATAGCACCGGGAGAGCAGCTCCGTGCTTTGCGACCATCTAGAGGGGTGGGATGAGGAGGGTGGGAGGGAGATGCAAGAGGGAGGGGATATGGGGACATGTGTATGCATATAGCTGATTCACTTTGTTATACAGCAGAAACTAACACAACATTGTAAAGCAATTATACTCCAATAAAGATGTCAAAAAAAAAAGATAATACTGAAATACACAAAGCAAAAAAAAAAAAAAAAGAAAGGGTGTGAGAATTCCCTGGTGGTCCAGTGGTTAGGACTTGGTGCTTTCACTGCCCGGGGCCCGGGATCAACCTGGTGAGGGAGTCAGGGAACTAAGATCCCGCAAGCCGCACAGCTTGGCCAAAAAGGAAAAGAAAAAAAAATGGCATAATGTGGCATATGCTGTTGGCTGACTGCTCAAAAGCTATTCCTTCCTTCTTCTTTGAAAAGAAAATGCAAATTTTCTTCAGCTATCAAACAACAGTGTGTTCTAGGAAAACGGATTCTATGAAATGGGCTGGAATTAGTCTACGGCAACCATGGTAGTCCAATTCACCTTTCATTCATTTGGCAAATATTTAATGAGCTCCTGCTGTGTGTCAGTCTGTTCTAAGTGCTGACTATCTTTGCCAGTTATAAGCATGGGGTGGACATGTGGTGCAATTCCAGACAGTGAGGGGCAAGGGGAAGACTGCTGGTGGGCTTCTGGGAAAGGCTTTTCCTCCCTAAAACAATAAAATGAGAGTTGCCTGAAGAGAAAGGCAGGGCTTTCCTTCCTGTGTCCGGATGGTGGGTGGTGTTATGTGGGATGTGGTACTTGGAACTGGAGTAGTAATCTTGCGACCACGAAAAGAAAGAGAAGAGAATCTCAGGGAGGATGACACAGAGCTCTGGCCTAGTTAGGTGGTCAAATTAGCCAAACCTGGAATCCCCTACATTTCTTATATGAGAAAATAGCCTGATAAGATACTTTCAGTTGGATATTCACTCACTTGTAGCCAAAATCATCCTAACAAATAGGCATGGTTTTGTTGGCGTTGTTTGTTTTGGATTAGAATGAGTGAATATTTTAATAAATGGATGAAGACTCTGATATCTTTTTATTTTTCTCTCAGCTGTCCTGTTTGATCGTGGAGGATTTTATATCCCAGACATCTTTATGGATAAAAATCATTTTCCTTGATCTGTCTCCTCCTTTGGCCACTGCAGATCCCCCCCCACTGGAAGCTGACATGTTTGGCAGCAAAGCCACATTCTCTTCTAGGTCCCCTAGATGTGTGCCCCTTGGGGAGCACTCCGTTATGAGGGTGTTTGGGTTTTTTAATGTGGAAGAGGCATCTTCTCATTTGAAGAATCATCTTTCTTTCTGTGAACTTGATAGGCATGTTCATTCCTCCCTGCCTCCCCCCGTAAATTTGCTCCCTCCCTTCCTCCCCACCCAACCTCTTTCTCTCTCTCTCTCCTTCTTTTACCACAGATGAACTGGGCTGTGAGCTGTACTCTCTTTGACCTGTGAGATTTTTGGAGGCTCCTTGAATCTTGTTCAAACGTGGACCTGGCAAACTCCATGTTCTACTTCAAAGCTTCCTGACTGAACTCAGTAGAACTCCAGCTAAGGAATTAAGTTGGTAAGCCAATGATATTTGAAATGAATAACGGAGATATTTGGGGATAAGCTTTAAGTTTGGAATAAGTATGTCAAAGAGCTTTTGCTGGAACGATTTGGCATAAAGTTGCAAATATTTAAGATGCCACTTGGCTTCTCACTGTCTTGATGATGCCAGTACAGGGGATATCTTTCCCATGCACTGTGAGATTTGGGTGCTAATGCCTATTTGATCTCATTATTACATTGTTGATCTAAAAGATCATCATCACCCTTTGGGGATTTTCATGTCTGCCCATTTCTTATGTCATTGGTTGTTTTGACTAATAACTGTAAGTCAAGGGAGAAGTGTGGCATTGGTTAGGGTACTGACAGGAAATAGATGGCAGAAGTAATTAAGACAATTTAATGAAAGGACTCTACAAAGATTTGAGGAGTTTTAAGGGAAATCAAGGAGGGTAGTGAAACACTGGGGCTAATAAGTGTTACTACCTCTAGGATTAGAATAGGTCAAGGAGAGGAAGAGGTTACTGAAAGCTGGAGAGACTTATAGCTGTGGAAAGGGCCTCCTGACAGAGGCTGTGGCCTTGGCTAGAAGAACATAGTCACTGTCAAACCGTGACTCTGGATGGACGTAGACTGGGAAAAAATACCCTGATCTTACTCTACTCTTATCCTCTGATCTCCTGCTAGTGACTATCATTGGCTAAACCCCAGCAGAAGTCAGGGGGCAAAGGAGCCTGGTTGAGGTATCTGTAACGTCACCCTCCTTGGCCACAGAGTCGGGTAGAAAAGGATGCCGAGTGGATGTGGAAGGACAAATAGGACTATCCATTTGTGTGCCTTCATTTTCCTTGTCAATAACTTTAGAATCAGTTAGTAGGTAGGCAGATCCTAGACCCATTCTTTAATCTATATGCCTTTATTGCTTAGGGTATAGGCTAGGCTCTATAATAAGAGATCCCCAACACTGTGACTTAATCAAGATGTAACTTTATTTCTCTATCAGGTATAGTCCTATATAGAAGGCCAGGGTTGGTGGAATGACTTGATGGTGCTGAGTTCTTTGGTAGATTATTAGTTCTGCTGAAAAAAGTATTTCCAGTCTTCTTCCTCTGGAAATAAGGAAGAAATGTGCTCTTCTGCCCCCTTGGGGTTAGTTGTGGTCATGCAACTTGCTTTGGCCAGTGAAATGTGAGTGTAAGTTGTGTCAGAGAAGCACTTAGTTGCCAGCGCAAGGCTTTCACACTCCTTTCCCTGTTCACTGAAATTTGTGGAAGCACTACTGATATGAAGGACAGCCATCCTGAAGAGTTTCTCAGAGCTGCAGCAGATTTGTGGAAGTGAGAAGTAAAGCATTGCTTTTAGGCCACTGAAATCAGAAATTGGTTGTTAGTGCAGCTAAACCTGCTATTTCCTGACTAATACAGAGACCCAGGCTCTTTCTGTTTTGTTGCCCTCCAGCACCTAAGGGATTGCGGTCATCTGCATGATATGAGACAGCCAATTACCATAGTCACATTCTAGCTTATGGGAAGTGGGAAGGAGAAACAAGAGAACACACTTAGTTTTTCAGGGACATGACTGGAAGTAGCACACTTCACTTCACTGACCACATCCAGAGCTTTAGTTATCTATTGCTGGCTAACACATTATCCCAAAGCTTAGCAGATTAAAACAACAGACGTTTATTCTCTCAAACCATTTCAGGAGCAGCTTAGCTGAGTGGTTGTGGCTCAGGGGCTGCAGTTGTCTGAAAGCTAGACAGGGGCTGGAGGACGCACTTCCAAGCTCACTCACAGGGTTCTTGGCAGACCTCTTTCCTCACTGGCTGTTTTCAGGGGCCTTAGTTCCTTGCCACATGGACCTCTCCACATGGCAGCTGCCTTTCCCTGGAGCAACTAATCCCAGAGAGAGAGAGAGAGGGAGAGAGAGAGAGAGAAGCTGCAGTGTCTTTTAGAAACTAATCTCAGAAGTGACACATCATCATTTCTGCTTTTTTTACTGGGTCACACAGACCAACCCCTGTTCAGTGTGGAAAGGACCTGTGCACATGTGTGAATACCAGAAGGCAGAGCTCATTGGAGGCTGGCTATAAAACCTAACTATATGGGAAGTGAGCAAATTTAGTCTTTAGCTGGGCAGCCATTCTCCTCAGATAAAATTACAGGAAGAAAGAGAGAAGGGCTAAGGGGACAACCAGAATTCTCTGCCTCAGCTCTCCCCTTCTGGAGAAAGGGGACATAAATATATATATATATATATATATATATATATATATATATATATATACAGTTTTTCTCATACATGAACACACATTCTGTATCTTGAAAAGATTCTAAGCTTCTGGATTATGGTTCCTATGCTATGCCCTGAGGATTCTTATCCTCAGCATCACTATCCACAGAAACTTGCCTTCTTCACTCCCAGACAATGCCAAATTCCAAAGTAGAAACCTTTTTTTAAAAAAGAAAAAAAAGGTGGGTGGGGAGAGGAAGCCTCCATCTGGGAGAAAGAGAAAGAAAATCCTTCTGCATTGCTCATCTGGAATTCCAAGGATGAGTCATAGGAACTGTGAGTCAGTTTGTCATTGTATCTGGGTAGTTGGATGAGTTGCATAAATTGAGATTCAACTCCAATGTTTCTCATATTTTTCTTTTTTTTTTTTTTTTTTTTTTGCGGTACACGGGCCTCTCACTGTTGTGGCCTCTCCCGTTGCGGAGCACAGGCTCCGGACGCGCAGGCTCAGCGGCCATGGCTCACGGGCTCTCCGCGGCATGTGGGATCTTCCCGGACCGGGGCGCGAACCCGTGTCCCCTGCATCGGCAGGCGGACTCTCAACCACTGCGCCACCAGGGAAGCCCTCTCATATTTTTCTAAGTTTAGGTGGTGAACTCTTACAAGAAGCCACATTGAAATTTATGTTTACAGGAGTACATCCCCAGTGCAGCAGTGCTGACATATTTGTCAGAATACAGCTGATGGTGAAGCTGACGGGAGAGGCTCTCTAGAAACCTTTGCTTCTTCATGCCTATAATTGTTCATAGAGACCACACCATCAAAGCACCAGCCTTCTGAAAACCAAGAAATCTTATTGTCCTTCCTTGTCAACATAAACAGTGGCTCATGTCCTGCATCCCTGCCTGACTTATGTGTACTCCACTACCTCCTAGTACTTCCATCATGGGATGAGAATATGAAGTTTTAAATTATACCATTATTATTGCTAGTTACTTTGACATTGAGTTTGGGCAGGGATACATTTGAAACGATGTGAGGTTTTAAAATGACCCTTTAGTGGACAGTGGAATATGTGAACAAGATTTCTACATGGAGATGGCCAGGGTTGAGGGAGAGTAGCCAGATGTCCCCAGGAAGGTAACAAAATCATATCTACCATATGTTTGCACTTAATTCAAAACAGTATGTACTTAATATCCATATATTATCTGCCTGTTAGTAATCATCTTTTCCATTAATATGGAAAAATAATCTTTTTTCACAAGTCCCCAGCGATTGAGAAATGTCTGGTACTCTGTCCAGTTACTTTCAGGGTTTGTTGGCCTATGTATTCCTGGCTCTCTTCTACTCTAAGTTCCTGCTTCTCCTGGATTCATAATTCCCCTAGTGGCCAATACTCCTCCTTCCACACACTCCTCTCTTCCTTTCTTCACTCTCCCATTAGTTAGGATTCTTTTTGCTGCAAATGACAGACACACCAAGAAGGGAATTCACTAGTTCACAGAGCTAGGAAGGCTGGGATGGCCTGAGGGAAGAGTGGACCTAGCTGCTGTCTGTCTGTCTGTCTCTCTCTTTCTCTAACTTCCATCTCTGCTTGCCTCCATTCTCTCTCATTACAGTGTAACCTTCTCTACGTGGCTGGGTAGATGGCTGCCTGCAACCCCAGGCCTCCACCCTCACAACTCTCCATGCACGAGGTTAATAGAGAACTGCCCCTCCCGGTCCAGTTGGGAAAACTCTGGTGAGGGATTTTGATTGGCTCAGCTTAGGTCAAGAGCCCATACCTTGGTTCAGTCCCTGTGTGTGAAGGGAGGTGGCTTTGTGATTGGCCAGTCTGGGTCGTATGTCTAATTCTGAGTAGAGTGGGGAACCTGGGACACTGTGATTAACTGCTCTACCAGGACCACATGAAGTGGGTGGTGTTCCCCAAATGTAAAGGGGTGCTGTTACCCCTTTATAAGAAGAGAGCAGACAGAAGCAGAGCTTCTGCTGTCCACTGTGGGCCACAAATGTGGCCCAAGCAGCTCCTTTCCCGGCTCCCAAAGCATCACCAATGCAAGGCTATTTTGTGCAATAGTGCTTTCCTAAAGGTAGAAGATAACAAAGAGCAGTGACTGAATGGCAATAGTGGACCAGCATCGTACAGGTGTTCATTTAAAATGAATATTTGACATTTTGAAGTCTCTGAGCCAAATCCACCAGTCTTCTGGGTCAGCAGACTTGTTGCTGGAGCCTGCACGCCCATACCAGATCATTCTTCTCCATCGCTCCTCTCAGTGCCTGAGGGCCCCAGCTAGCCTCCTACCTGAGCATCCATGGGACACAGTCCCAAGTTCCTGCTACTTTATTGTGCACAGCCACTGAATTCTTCATTTTTTTTTTCTCCTTCTAGACCTGTGTTTTATAGCCAACAACACTCATCAGGACGCTTTCATAAACAAAAGAGCAAATTCTCCCTTAGGAAGAATCTTTCTAAGGATATTGTGATTCATAATAAGAAATACATATGTTTGCTCTTCATCTTACTCCTGGTGCACAGCTCCTAAAACCCTTGTAATTTCCTAAGTGATAAGAGTAATGTGAGCATCTTTTGTTACAGTATTTGGTCTTTTGCCCTCAAATAGTTCCAATTTCTGAAGTAGCTCCAGAGTGAGAAAGGTGAAGGTAGCATCTTGTTATTCATTAACAAGCCCCTTTCAACCACACCTGAATTTATGTTATGGAGGTGATTTTTGGAAAGCCCCTGGATAACCACTGGATGGGGACTGGTCACTGGGGGAACCAATCAGGTGATTAGAGGGTTGGAACTTTCAGCCCCCCCCCTCCCCCTCTGACCTCCAGGGAGGGGAGAGGGGCTGGGAATTGAGTTTAATCGTGAATGGCCAATGATTTTATCAATCACACCTCTATAATGAAACCTCCATAAAAAACCCCTAAAGTACAGGGTTCAGAGAGCTTCTGGGTTGGTGAATAGGTGGAGGTGCTGGGAGAGTGCTGTGCCCAGAGAGGGCCTGGGAGCTCCACATCCTTCCCCCGCGTACCTTGCCCTTTGCACCTCTTCCATCTAGCTGTTCCTGAGTTATATCCTTTATAATAAACTGGTAATCTGGTAAGAAAACGTTTCCTGAGTTCTGTGAGCTGCTCTAGCAAAGCAATCCAATCCGAGAGTGGGTCTTGGAAACCTCCAATTTGCAGCCAATCAATCAGAAGCACAGGTAACAACCTGGGCTTGCAACTGGCATCTGAAGTGGGGGGCAGTCTTGTGGGACTGAGCCCTTAACCTGTGGGATCTGATGCTAACTCCAGGTAGACAGTGTCAGAACGAATTGAATTGCAAGACATCCATTGGTGTCACAGAACTGTTGCATGTGGGGGAAAAAAACCCACATATCTGGTGTCAGAAGTGAAATATTCTGAGTAGAGTGTTGTAGCAGAGAAAAACAAGAGTTTTTCATTTATACATCCTCTCAGAGCAGTGGTTCAAACAGCAGCTATCTCCTAAAATGGTTTCTTCTCCCAGCTCCCTGTGTACTTATGCACTGAAAACATGCCTACCCTCAAGAATATTAAGGTTAATATTAGGGTTACCTCTGCATGGTGAGATCATGGTTAATTTTTATGGGTTTGTTTGTTTTACTGTATGTTTGTTTGGGGTTTGTTTTGCTTATCTGTTTCTACAATTAACAAATGAAACCATTCAAGACAAGAGAAAAGGACAGAGCCTGCTGCTTCTGTACCTTTTAGCAAGAAACACAAAACTCTTCCCCAGGACTTCTCTGGTGGCGCGGTGGTTAAGAATCCGCCTGCCAGTGCAGGGAACACGGGTTCAAGCCCTGGTCTGGGAAGATCCCACATGCCGCGGAGCAACTAAGCCCGTGCACCACAACTACTGAGCCTGCGCTCTAGAGCCGCGAGCCACAACTACTGAGCCCACGCACCATAACTACTGAAGCCCATGCGCCTAGAGTCCGTGCTCTGAGACAAGAGAAGCACAATGAGAAGCACACGCTTCTGCAATGAGAAGCACATGAACCACAACGAAGAGTAGCCCCCGCTCGCCGCAACTAGAGAAAGCCCGCGTGCAGCAACAGAGACCCACACAGCCAAAAAAAAAACAACAAAAAAACTTTTCCCCAGAGCCTTCTAACACTGCCCCCTCCCCCCTCCCCCCTCCCCCCTCTTAAACCTAAACCTCATTGGCCAGACTGTGTCACATGACCACAGCTCCACGTGAGGAGGTGTAGTATTGTATTTTGGTTTTCCAGCCTCAGCAACCTTGGTAGACAAAGGAGGTAACAGAGAGAGGGGTTGGGAATAATTATCAGGCTAAGCAGCCAACAGTGTCAGCAACAGAAGTAGGACACACAGCGAAGAAAGAGGGGATTGTGCAGAGTTTTTCCCAGCCTGGGGTGGGTGTTACCACTTTGCTGTGTGACCCTGGGTGTCCAGAAGAGACTCCTGATATTAAAAGTTAGTTAGAGCTCTGGGTTCTGGTTAAGACTTATCTCAGGCGTCAAAATGAACCTTTCCCTGTCCTCATTAGTACTTTGTAGCAGTAGTAATTATTATTATCTTTTCAAATTTCAATAATTTATTTCATCTGACCCAGTATATCCAAAACACTATGATTTCAACATGTAACCAAGAGAAAAGTTATTAATGAGACATTTTACATTTTCTTTTTTCATACTCAGGCTCCGATATCTGGTGTGCACTTTACAGCACGTCTCAATTTGGATTAGCCACATTTCAAGTGTTCAGTAGCCACATGTGGCTAGTGGCTACCAAACTGGACTGCGCAGCAAGCTCTAAAGAGAGCTGATCTAGAGTTAGAGGGAGCTCTAAAAAGATTTTGATCTAGAGTTAGAGAGCTCTAGAGTATTAGCAATAGTAATTATTATTACTATTTACAAAGTGCTTTTTTTCTTTTAGTAGAGTATTGCTATCTTTGTATTACAGTTGAAAAAGTAAACTCAAGGAGGTTAATATTGGTAACAAATTTACATTTAAAAGGGCACTGACTCTTTCCCTGAGGCTGCCCAGCAGTGCAGAGGTGGAGACTCGGGTACGTTTAAGATTTCATTCCACCTGCTGAACACTAAATCAACCTAATTAAGGTTGATGACACCGAGAAACTAGGGCAATGGGTAGGCCTCTGAAAAACTGACAGAGAGGAAAACTTGGCAAAGTGGTTGGTTGCAGTTGTGTGGTGGTTAAGGACTGTGGTATCATCAAGGAGTACTTCAAATGCAAAAATGAACAAATAAAAAACTTGGCTCTAGTTAAACATATATATTAATTGAATAACTAATTAGTTAAAGGATACCTGATCCTCATTCCCTTCCAGCACCTGCTATTTAAGGACTGTTGACTCTTGGGCCTGATAAACACAGGAAGTGATCCTTCTGTCCTAAACATGCTTCTCAGCTCCCAGCTAAAGGCACACTCTCTGCGCAGCTGGTTAACTCTTCTTGTCTTGGATGGCGTATTCTAGAGTCATGTCTCTGGTGTGCTGGAGAAAGACTTCTGAGCTGGGGCTTAGACCTGGTTTAGCATCTCTCTCATTGCCTGACATGGGCAAATCTCCATGCTCTGTCTGGATCTGCTTTGCCCACAGTCATATTAACAGCACTTTTTTTTTTCTCTCTGTTAGTCTGTGTCTATGAAAGTGCTTTGAAAGGTAAAGAATACTCTCTCTATGCGGGTATGTATGATGTGCTCACATTCCTGTATTGTCCCCACCTCCTCCCTTCTTTCTTTCCAGAAAGTGATGTCAGTATCCAGCCCTGTGCTGACAGATTCTCAGACCACCATCAGTTAGGTTGCAGAGGAGCAAGCCAGATGAGGCTGTTCTGCTCAGACCCTGGTTCACTGTGTATTGTTTAGAGAAGAATCTTGTAAACATTTGTATTCTGCATAACTGCTAGTATTTCTTATTCTGGGCTCTTTATTTTAAAGAACTGGAAAGACTGTGCCTGCGTTGTAGGTAAGAGTTCAGAAGTGCATACCAGCATCATTCTGGGCTGGGCTGGCAGACACTGCTAGTGGCTTTTCCAATATCCATCCTCCCCTTCTTTCTTACCAACAGAACCCTAATTTTTCTCAAGGCAGTACTATGTCCAATTAAAAAGGCTCACCTTCCCAACTCCCTTGCAGTTGGGAGTAGCCATGTGACCCAGTTCTGGCCAATGACATGTAGGGGGAAGTCCCTAGATGGGGGCCTCTAGGAACCTTTTTTACAGGGAAAAGTCTTAGCTGGCATTTCCCTTTGCTTTTTCCTTTTTTACTTGAAATGCATCCATCTTGTCTCCAGAAACACAAGAACCACATGCTAAAGATAGGAAAGTAGGAAGATAAAATGTCTGCAAGTTCTTGGCAATCTTAGGGAGCAACCTACCTGCTGATTTCTTATGTAAAAATAACTAATCAATTAAACAAACATACAAAAAGCCTATTTGGTTAATCCATTGTAATCAAGTTACTGCTCCATGCAATCAAACGCAATCTTAACTAATGGACTGCTAAGATGTTTAATGTGCTCTGACAGAAAATGGATGCAAATCCACTGTAGAGTCCTTTAGAGCAGTGCTGATCAAGCTTTCATGTGCATAGACACCACCTGGAGAGCTTGTTGAAAATGCAGATTCTGATTCAGTAGGTCTGGATTGGAGTCTGAGATTCTGCACTTCTCACAAGCTTGCAGCTAATGCTGGTGACGCCAGTCCTGGACGCCTCTGAGTAGCAAGGATTTAGAAAATGACAGCTTTTTTGTCAGGCGGCTTCTATGTTGAGCTATTCTGTTTTTCTTTGATATGCTTATTATTCAGTTAAAACTCTGCAGAGGACTCAATGCATTTTCAACAAAATGTTAAGGTTTTATTTAGAAAATCATTTTAGAGACAAAACACCGTTCATTTTGTTTAGCAAAATGAATTTAACAAATGCATTTAAATAAGGTAAATTTAAGACTTCTGTGGATTTTTTTTCCTTAGTTACTTGATTTTCTGCCAGTGGAAGTTTCTGTCTTCCAGCCTGAGTGCTTTTCAAGTTAATTCAGCTATAATCCAAGGAACTGCTTTATGGAATCTGAATAACTCAAATTCCCTCTGTATTCTCACTCAATCTCAATGTAGTAAATGAAACACAAGGAAAATGACTTAGGGAAGTAGAATTAGAAGGAAATGTTTCTCCCTCTTGGTCATGTTATCTTTTCAACAGAAGCCTTGTCTGCTCTGAAATGGATGGTGAAAGTAAATTGTTACTGGGAGGTGATGGTCAAAAAGAAAACTTAGATGGTTTTCACACCATCTGTCATCATGACCCAAAGGAAATGCAAGCCACACCGCTTCCAGCCAAGCCACTGCTTTACACAGAAGCTGCCCATAGCTTCCTATTGTCATTTTCTTTTCTAGTTATATACATTAAAAAAAAAATACAACGTTGTGTTAAATAGGAGGACAGCTAACAGAGGAGCATATGACACTACACTGAAAAACCAAAAGAGCTTGATTAAGTCGAGGAGAGAAACAGCAGATGGTCTTCATGGAGGGAAGCCGCCAATGACCACCATCTCCTCAGTCTGTGACGGATCTGCACTCTGAGGGTAGGCCTTCTGACAGCCGCCACTGGGCCAGGCGCTGCTTGAACCATTTCTGGAGGAGGGAAATGTGCAAAATTACCTGTCACATACTGAAAAACTGAAATGTCCATTCCCTTTGTAAAAGTAGCTTCTGTGGCCCAGCTGGAAAAGAGGAAAGCAAGAACTGAGTCCCTGGGGGTGGTTCGTCTCATTGTGATACTTATATTTCTGCCTCAGGACCTTTGTACATACTGTTTTCTATGCTTAGAATATCTGACCTTCATTATTTATCTGATGATAAATAATTCTCAGGGCTCAGCTTAAATAGAACCTTCTCAGTAAGGCCTTCCCTAGCCATTTCATCTAAAGTAGATTCTCCATCCATCTCCTATTCTCTGTGTTAATACTTTGTTACCTTCACAGAACTTTTAATATCTGTAATTAATTTATTTGTGTATTCACTTGTTTTTAATCTACATTTCCTTCTAGAATATGAGATCCATGAAAGCAGAGTCTGCATCCATCTTATCATCATTAGCCCCTAGCATAAGGGCTTAACAGAGATTAATAAATGTTTGTTGAATGAATAAAAGAAATTGAAGCATCTCCTTGATGCCCCAGATAAATCTATATGGCTGCTATACCTCATCAATGTGTGATGATCTCAAGGGCCTTGGTCATCAGTAGCACTTAGTAAGAATTTGTTGAATAAAATGAATGAAAAACTAAGCACTGAACAACCTTGGGGCACTCCTTTCTGAGGATCCATGGCGTAGTCTAGACCAATCGTTCCTGCTCCAGGGCCACTGAACAGTGAGAAAAGAGCAAGTGGGATTCCCAGTTTACTCAAAATCTTCTAGCTCTGTGTGACCCAAATATTCACACCTCGCAAAAGTGACCATGGATTTAGGAAAAGCCCCAGATGGGATACTTCTAGACAAGGTACCATGTGAGGGCTAAAACATATTTTATGCACTTGAAAATGCATATAAAGGCATATAGATCTGCCTTTATTATACCCCTGAAGGGCGGGGGATTCTGCAAAGTGGAGATAAGGAGACCCATGCTGGGGAATAGTCTGGGGTATGAACCAGGTTGGCCAGGAGGAATCTGGATTTTTAAACAACAACATTGAAGAGGCAATAGTGAAGAAATAGAAGCAGCAAGTATTAATCCACATGGGAGAGGATGAGTAGAGGGCTCTGTGGGAAGGCAGGACCCCCAGGCTTTATTCTCCTGTGCTTCCCAACCTTTCACACATCATGGCACACTTTGAGAATGAAGATGTTTTCATGTCATACTGCTTGGGTAGGTGACCACTGGGGGCTCTGCAGTCCTGGGCCCTGCCAACAGGAAGCTCTGTTGTAACCAACTGGCTCGGAACTTGAGGAAGTTAGAGCGCCAGTCAGCTCAATTGTAAATGAAGAGGTAAACTCAGAGGCTATCTACTGTCCCTTGTAGTGTTTCTAAAATTTACCTGTTCTAGGGGTCAGTAGATGAGGGGACAGAAAGGAAGCAAAAAGAACACAGTTGTGGGATGGGTGCCAGACCTGGAATGTGCTGATGGAGATGGTATGGTGAGAAACACCTAGAGGGCTCTGACTTGGCACAGCCAGATGCAGATTCAACCTCTGAACAAACAGGGTGGGCTCTAGGGCCATGCGTGGGAAGACCTCATCTCTGCGGAGATCTAGGGAGTCAAAAGGCATTTCAGCATAAGCCCAAGATGAGAAGAAAGGGCGAGAACCACAGGGGAAGGAGTGATTCTAAGGCTCAAGGTCTGTAGAGCTAGAAGGGATCGAGCCCACAGCACGTCCTAGGGCTCTGCACCAATGCTCACCTGGCTGAACAGCAAGGGACCACGCCTACAACTCTCCCTAACTGTTCAACAGTTTACACACTGAAGTGCCTAACACCTGTCAAGTTCAGTTGTCTTATATACCTTTGTACTGTGGGGTGGCAGCAGAGAAAAGTAATCTAAAGCCAAGGGCAGCAGACTACTCGTAGGGAAGCCTTCTCTTTGGGGGTTGCTCTCTGGGTGCCATAGTTCACTCCTGGGGATCTCCAACCTTAAGGAGAATAGAGAGCTCATGTATCTTTGGTGGCTTTAACCGACGTTCTACTGCTAGAGGTGGGCATATTTGCTTCTGTGATCCATGTGTGTATTTAGTTAACTCTGGAATCTGGTGTGAGAGCAGCATAGTTCCAGTTTCATTAATGAGGTAGCTCTGCAGGGGTTTCAAGCCTTCAAGGTCTGATTAAACAGAATCTGCAGTTTCTAGAGCTGAATAAATGGCAGAGTTTTACAGACTGACTAATTAAAGCTTGGAGGGGGAAAGGCTCATTTTCTATCAGGATTCATTTAAGACAGAATGATTGAGCTGGCTTCATTCAGAAGAGCCACCCACACCTTTATACTAGTAATGAAGCAAAATATTAACATACAGTTACTGAAAATAACTTCAGCAATGACCAAATCTGTGAATCGGTGAGTTGGCATCCAAATGATTAATAAATTGTACCCTAGCATTGGGGGATGGGGGGAGGTTCAAGGAAAGCTCAACTGTTTCCCACAGATATATATTTTTTAAATCACATATGTATATAATAATTTAGCCAACCAGTTGCTCTCCAACAAAAGTCATTAAACACCTTGCTTGCTTTTTTCACCTCCAGAGCTGAATCTTATCACATCTCACTCACATCAATACTAATTTTCCCCCTGGCTCTCTCCTTCTCTCCTTTGTTTCAGTCATCCCCTGGGAGAGACATTCATCCCTTGCTTGCTTATGAATGGATGCCCTCATTAGCCTTGCCCATTGATGGAGATTTATTTACTCTGAGAGAACAGATGATAATTAAACACTGTGATGGGGAAGGGGTGAGGCAAAATAATATTGTTCCTGTCCTTTTCTCTAGTAACTAACATTTCATTCTTTTTAGGAGGAGACCTTTAGAGGTCTTTATTCCACTGATAAGACATCTAACAACTAAAACCAGGGTTCTAGGAAGAGTCCCAGGACATCAAGAGGGGATAAAAATCCTGGAAACCAATGCCAACTACACTGGGATTGAATCAGTGATAATAGAAAATGGGAGATCATTCTAACCTCCCAAGGGGCTGATAAGAGCTTTCCCAGCCCCTTCTCACACTGACTTCAAAATAATGAAAGACACAGGGGTCTGGATTCTGTAAGGTTTCTCTAATTTAAATATAGGAGATATCTAATTACTGTCCTGAGAAAAAAACCCATTCTAGGACCCCGGCAAATGCACCTTAAAAAGTTACTTGCATTAGAGCATCCTTCACTTCATTCTGGGTGCCTATAGGTGTCCCTCCCCCCCTACCACCACCCCAAGTAAAGGACATTGTCCTACAGTGGGACAGTTATAAAGAGGTCAAAGGCCCCAGTCAGAGAATATTTCAGCATTTTAGTCCCTCTTGCCTTTGCCAAAGTATCAGCAGCGTGAATCAGCTTGAGTTAACTATCTCATAGGACCATCACATGCTTATTTTTCTTCTCCTAGTGTTACTTGTTCTAGGAAAATGAATATGAATCCAATTCTGGAAGTGGGTGGTATTAGGCATAAGGGACCAAGCATAGGAAATAAATATTATTTTGGCTTTGATGACCTTTTCTCATGGAAAAGGGCAATGCTAACAAATAGAAGAAACAGGGGAAGTGCTGATACCAGACACTGCTTATGTTTAGGCCCAACAAACCTGGCCTCCATCAGTTATTTAAAGGGTCCCTACAGGGAAACCATTCTCACCCACCAGTAACATGGGGGTGAGAGGGTTGGGAAGGGGTTACGGGGATGGGAGGGAACGATGGGAAGTTGGAAGATGAGATCCAATCTGGTAAGGGATGATGGAGGGTTACCTAGGAAGCCTCTTTCCCTGAAACTGCTAAATTTTGCCTCTCTCTGAGCTCTTGGGTCTCAGATGCTTCCCTGTGGTTGATGCCGGAAGACAGAGGGGAAAGCTGAGCCGTGGCAATCTCAGGGAGGAAGGTGTTAGCCTCATGTCAGGAAAAGGAAGCAAGGAGCCCTGCTATGAGGCTGACTCATTTCCCCCCCCACCAATGCTTACTTCCGGGCTGAGTCTACCATTTACTCACTTGAGGATGGGAGAAGTGGGGGTGGGGAGATAGGAGAAGGGCTGCCTGAAAGGGGCAGAGGAACCTGCTCTGTAGGGGTCTGAACTGGCTGACCTCAGTTATAGAAGGGTGCCCTCTCTTTCTTCCTGCCCCCAACCTGATCTCAGTTCAGTTCTCTCATATAAGGTGAATCTTGAGGAAAGATTGAATATAGCCTGAGATGACTGTCATTTACTGCATGGATTTTTTTTCAGGAAGAAATAGAACATAAATTGAATTTTCAGTGCTTCCCTCCCACCCCACCCAGTTGTTTCCATTCCTTTTCTGTGGAGACAAAACAGCATGGTAGTTAAGCATCTGGGCCAGGGGGCCAGACTGCCAGGGTTCAGATCCCAGCGCTGCTACTCCCCAGTGGTGGTCTTCAGCAAGTTATTTAAACTTTCTGTACAGTGGGGCCAAGAGTGCCCATCTCATAGCATTGTTGTGGCAAATAAATGATTTAGTACTCGGAGAGTACCTGGAGCGATAGGCGGCAAGTGTCATCTGTTACAAAGGCCAGCATAACCATTCTGCTTTACAGGTGAGGGAATGACAGTCACTTGCCAGGGGAGAATCAGGCTAATACGGGGCCCATGGTAAACCCACAGCCTTACAGCTGAGTTACTGTCTCTGTGATCACTCCTCTTTTCTAAGTATAGTGTGGGATTGTAAATGACAGCAGTTCAGCAGGCTGCCTCCTGGGGAGAGCTGGGGTTCTGAGAAACATGAGCTGTTAGGCTTGGGTTACAGTACAAAAGACTGATATGTTGGACTTTCTGTTTGACCTAGGAGAGGGAGGATTTTCTATGGGCAAGTTCTCCAAAGGCTTAATTAATAAAAAATCATTTTGGGCTTGGGATCCAAAATGGATCTTGGGGTCTTGGTTCTAGGATTCACTGGAGCACCCATTACAAGCTTTTAAGCTTCAGCTAAGTATGATTCATGGTGAGGAGAGAACAAGATGTCTGAATGCTCTGGTCTATACGTTGGGAAGAATAAGAAAGTCTCTGCTTTAGACCTGCGACTAGAGGTGTGAATTGCTTTGGGCTCCCATGGGAGAGGTGCTAGAGGAGTTCCAAGTGGTATCATCATGCAGAACTAATTGTCTTTCCATGACCAAAGGGGAAATAGAAGAGTTTAGACAGGGTTTTAAAAAAAAAAAACCCCAAAAAAAGTCAGTTGAAGGAGCCAATACGGCACCTACTGTACCTAGTGGTTAAAAATCATGGGCAGTGTTGCATTCTCTACCCTAAACAATTTTCAGGATAATAGAGGAGATTTTAAAATAGATAAATAAATCAATGCACTTATGGTGACATCTTTTTCCGGTTCCTTCAGTTGTAATGTCAGATGTCTACCTTCTCAGAAAACTCCAGAAAAGGACCCTAAACCTTAGAGCCGTGGAATTTTTAAAAACCGGAACCAAATCTCCCTGGCTCCGTGCAATTTTAGCTCTGCAGCTAACCGGAAGCTGCAGCGCGATGTGATGCAAAGAGCATGCTTAACGACCTGTGCCATCACAGCAAGTCTCTCCCTCTAAACCTCAGTTTCCTCGTTTACCAAACCTGAGGACTGAATTTATAGCTGATCACTAAGATCCCTTCCAGCTCTGACACTCCCTCTGAGAATAGATTTGAGGGCGCTGGGCTCAGAGGGCGCACACTGCACCTCTCCTAAAGGTTTCGCTTCCAGCCCAGAGGAGAAAATAAACCCGGGAAAGCGAGACAAACGTGGGCCAAGGGACGCTGCTCCCAGGCCAGAGGGAGGAGAGAGCGTTTATCCCGTGCTGTAGGGGAGAGTGGAAAAGCAAGGAGAAGGGAGGGTGGGCGTGGGGCTTCTAAGCAGCTCCCGCGGGAGCCACCGGGCTGGGGTGGAGGGACAGACCTGGCGCCCGTGGAGCCGGGGAGCTGGGATGCTGCTGTGGGAGCGATACAGGTCTGGGCTCCCGGGGTACGGGCAGAAGCGACGAAAGAGCCGGGGGAAGGAGGCCAAGCGGGAGCCGAGGGCAAGGGCGACCCCCACCTTCTCGAGATCTCCCAGGCGAGGGTGGGCGCGGCGGGTCCCCGTGGGCAGGAGACGGGCGCGCGAGGGGGCTTACCTGGGTCTCCTCCTCGGAAAGGCCGGCCTCGGCCGCGATCAGGCACAGCGTGGTGGGGTCCGGGTGCTTGTTGACCTTGTTGAAGTTGTACTCCAGGATCTCCACCTGGTCCTCAGTGGGGCCGCTCGCGGTCTCCGCAGACATGGTCCCGACACGGCTGCGGGAGAGGGAGAAGCGGCGGGGTGAGCGAGGCACCGGGCGGGCGGGACGCAGGGAGGAACGGCGATGCGGAGCGCTGCCGGGCACCTTCAGCCCCCGGGGCTGTCCCCGCCCGCGGTCGCACGGCGCACGGATCCCCGGCGCTGCAGGCTGCTGCGGGAGCCTGCCCGGGCTCCTTCCAGGGGCGCGCACCTAGGGGTCCCGCCGCTGAGCTGCGCGTCCTTGGGCTGCGCTCCTGCCCCGAATTTTTACAAGTTTCCCCGGGGTCAGTGGTCTGGGGTGGTGGGAAGAAGCTGACGCCGCGCCCTCCCGGCCGTGAGCCTTTAAGGAAGGAGTGGAGGAAGCGCGGCGGTGATTTTGAAAAGCCGTCTTCAAAGCTTCCTCCTGGGAGAAGGAGCTGCCCTGGGTACAGTCCTGACAGATGGCGTGACTGGGCTGCCCCGAGTCCGCGGCGGGGACGCCTCACCCGTGCGCGCCCTGCCGCCTCTAAAGCAGTTTAGCACTTTGCAGCCCTCGCCAGGGAGGGCTGCACACCCCTACACCTCCTTCAGGGAAATGACCCACAGGACAGAAGTTACTTCTCAAAGTTGGGGAAATCGGGGGGCGCTTTTAATCTCTTCCTTTTACAGAGGTGAAGTTAGGTCCGCAGTGATTTACCCCTGCAGTTCCTAAGGCCGGGAACAGCGTAAGGAGAAAGTTCCACCTGAGGGCTTGTGTGAGTCACTCTACGATCTGCAACCTCCTTCTCCTTCCCTTCACCCCCGATTTTTCTAACTAAAGCCATGAGTCAGAGGCCTCTAGTCAACCCGGCTGTTCACTTCCCAGCGTGGCCTGGACATTGTTCCATAGGGTCCACCAGAGTCCACTGCACTATGTTCCTCCCTAGATGAGGCCTTCCAAGATAGAGCCAAAA
Source organism: Phocoena sinus (assembly GCF_008692025.1). Lineage (NCBI taxonomy): Eukaryota > Metazoa > Chordata > Mammalia > Artiodactyla > Phocoenidae > Phocoena > Phocoena sinus. The sequence goes on from NC_045767.1 coordinate 77,211,525, forward strand.
CCCAACTGAGGAGGATGTACAGCAGCTGTCTTTGAAATCAGACATCTCCTCTAATTGTGTTAAAATTAACTGTAAAGTCAAGAGAATTGGTCGGTTACCAGCTTCAAGGTCTCTTGTATTTCCTTACTTTAGAGCCAAACGTTACTCTAGCAGATTGGGGGGCAACATGACTTCCTGCTACATCTCTCATACCTAAGTAGCCTCTGAAATGGGACCCAAAAAATGGCAGATGTGCACCCCTCCCCTCCCCCCAATTTTAGATGTATTGAGGTATAGGAAGTTAGACTCTAACTTCTAACTATAGAAGTTAGAGTCTATCTTCAAGTTCTTGGCTGAGCACTTGGGACAGACAGGTCAGCACTTGCCATTGCTGACAGTAAAAGACAAGCACAAGTGTGGGAATCCCGTTGGTTTGTTGTTTTAACAAACAGTTGCACAATCATCCAGCACAATCCTGAGTAGGTTTTGCTGTGGTCTGTGCCTGGGGATGAGCCATACTCCACTGATCTGCCTGCATAATGTCCCCGATGCTGTGACAACCTTCTCAACCAGGACCTGCATCCTGGGCTCCCTGAATAAATGTCTTTCCCTCTCCTCTTGGTCACCTGAAGAGGCTTCTCAGGTGAGACAAGAAGCCATTCTACTGTGAGAGATTCTGGGCTTAAGCCAGTTGTCAGGTCATAGTGAAATCTTCGTGATTTTAGGGAGGTCTGTGCTCCCCCGCTTAATCTGTCCCAGTGATTCCTGTCACAGTGCTGAGGAAGGACGGGGTCAAGCCAGGTGGTAAATGCCTCTTCTCCTGTTGGCACCATCTCCCCCTTTCTCTGACACAGAACTTCAGAGCTGGAAAGAACCTTGGTGACCAGCAACCTAGAATGGAAAACCTTGGCTTCAGTTTCAGTGCTGTGCTCTTCTAGACCCTTCTCAGCGGGCTATTCTGTCTTTAGTTTGGCAGAAAAAAATCAGGAGGGCAACCGTGTAAATGCAGGCAGGGGCTTGTTGCTGTTTTGAATGGGCTTTGACTGCCCTCGTAGGACACCAATTCCAGCCAAAGCTGCCCACTGGAACCACCCACCACTGCGCATTTTGCCTGAAAAAACACAGGAGAGGGGAAACTGCTGCCTCTGATTTAATTCCTTGCCCTAGAAAGGTTCCATCTAATTCCAGTTATACAGTTATGCTGGCTCTTCCAGGAAAATTTTTGCTGCTGCTTTGTAGACTCCCCAGTCCTTCAGAAGTGTTCATCAAATGTACAGATTTCTAAACTGGACTCAGATTCAAGGACTGTTCTGCATGTACTTCCTTCCCTCTTTTGGTTTTTTAATTGCTATTATATAATCCATGGGTGACTCATGTTCTTACATTTAATCAGGTGCATTTTCTCTTACATTTTTGTGGCTTTCTGTTACAGGACTTTGTACGAGGTTTCATGGATAGGCCCACTTGACTTTGCTCCTTGGGTTAGTTGGCTGAGGGCCATTGGACTTGGTTGGCTGCTAAGGAGACTTGTGGAAGGACAATTTGAAAGTACCTACTTCTCTAAGGTACACTAAACAAACAAACTTGACTTCTAGAAATGAGGATGGAAGATCTAACCATGATAGAGATATCTGCCTGTCATTTCTCCACAAAACTCAGTCTCTGTTATTTCAGCCCTCTTTGGTTGACATGTGTTTGCTGCTGCTTCTCCGTTTCTTCCCTCCCTCTCTTTCTTTCAAAGGAAACTTATAAATCAAATCACCCTAGTAACCTTGGCCTTATAAAACTTCTCAACTCTTTCCAGTAAGGAAACTGTTGAAAAGTATCTCTGAAGGTAGTCTAAACAATGTCAGATGAAAAGAACTAGAAATATTTTAAAGCTTCTTAAACTTTAATCTGAGCACAAGTTCTATTGTTGCTGCAGTTATTAATATGAAACATTCAAAGAGTAATTTGTCCTGTGGTTGTGTTTTCTTTTGTGATTGGGGGAAGACAATGCATAAACCTTTTCAAGAGATTAGATGAAAACTGCTGGCTTTTTTCTAAATTCCAATGCCTGGGTAGACAATGTGTGCCAATAAGACAGCTTTACCTTTGTCCCCTAACCCTGTAGTCATTTATTTTAAAAGTATCTACCTATATGAACCAGCTCATGGAGAGTGCTACAAACTGGAACCTGCAGAACTCTCTTTAGGGTCACATTTACCATCTTCTCCTCCCCAACCCAGCCATTCTGACCTCTTTGTAATGCCGCTAATTCTAAACCGAGAGAAGAAGATTATCAGTGGCAGATACTCCTCATAAACAATCCCATGGTGAGCTGACCAAAAGCAAAGAAAGCAGATGGATCATTCTTTAGGGTTGTCTCCCAATTTACTTTAGCCTGAATCTCCTTTATGCTCACGGTGGACTTTCTGGAAGCAGTGGGCTCTTGAAGTATTCTGTGTTTTCTTAAGTGAGAAAAATTATATACCACCATTTCCCCAAGAGAAGCGGTGGGTCTTTGGAAGTGGATAGGGTTTCCTCACTTGTCACTTACTGAACCACTCTGGATGGGGTTTGAGGGGGGATCACCCAAGCTGTCAGTGTTTCTCAGAAATTGACAGATGGGAGTGGAATACTGATCTGCTTCCCCGGGTTAACAACAAGGCTGGTTTTCAAAGAAAGGATTTTTTTGTTTTTGTTTGTTCTTTAAATATGAACCTGGTGGTTAATATCCTTAAGCTTAGGATAGTTTTCATGCCTGGCTGGGCCTCAGAATCACCTGCAGAAATGTGCAGGCACACTGCTGACCTCCTGAACCAAAACCACGTTGTAGGAATCCAGCATGGGAGAGACACAAAAAGTATCTCAGCTCTCACAAGAGTTTGCAACTTAATCATTAAAATCAACTGTAAATGTTTAGAGCTTCTTATACCTTATACCGTTAAGATGCTTTAAAATATCTTCTAACTCTGATGCTGTATATCATCTCAACGCTTGAGTAGACAGTATGTTGAGGTAGTTTTAAAAGAATAAGCTTTTAAAAATATACATTGGAGAGGAAATTTAGACGTTATGCTATTTACCTTTTGTATATATGGTCAGGAATGGGGAAATTGTCTTTAAAATTATGAATTATTAAGAGAAATTTCCCCATGCTTTCAAAAATTCAGAAATAATATAAAACTCTTTAAATTTTTTTTTCCATAAAAACCCATTCTTTTGTTGAGATCAGAGTTTAAGAAAGCAGGTCATCAAAAGAAAAAATCCTTCCACCTTGTCATACAAATTTTCATAATTGATTTAGAAGCCAAAAATTACAGTGGAAGAGATTTGCCAACCTTGACAAATGATTGTCCTCTAAATTCTTAAATTTTCCAGTGAGGGAAATGCTAAAGTTTAAGTTATGATCTATATAGACAATTTATATAATACAACTTAAAACTGAACATTAGATTATGAATGCACCATATACACATAGTATCATTGCTGTCTTCAGAGAAATAAGATTCCAAATCTAAATAGGAAAAAACATTTTTTAATGATCTATTGATTCCAGTTTTACATATTAAAAAAACTGGAGGAAAATACAACAAAATGTTAACAGTGTTTATATCTACACAGTGAGACTACAGGTGACCTAACATTTTTCTTCTTTTATTGTTCTGTTTTTTCACATTTACTACCCTGAAATTAGAAATTAAAATTTTTTTCTTAAAAAATTATTCCTTTTTTAGATTAGTTCCATCACATATGTATGGATCCCTAAAAGACCTTTTCTTTTAGTTTTTGTATTTTTGAGATACATAAAAACATCATACTATATGTAATTCTTTTGTTATTGCTTTGTTCATCAACATGTTTCCAAGATTCATTCATGTCTCAGCATACAGGGAACTTCATTCATATTCTGTGCTATTTCCATTTAGTGAATGTACTGCAATGTATTTATGTCTTTTCCTGTTGGTGGATATTTGGGTTGTTTCCAGTGTTTTGCTATTATGAACAATTTTCTCTGAACATTTTTGTATATATCCTCTGAAGCACATCTAGGAAGGCTTCTCTAGGAGTGGAACTGGTCATAACGTATGTGACTAGTAGCTTTACAACATTATACCAACTTCTTTTCCAAAATTGTTGAACAAAACTATACTCCTATCAGCAGTATATAGCATTTCCTTTGCTCTACATACTCATCAACGCTTGGATTGTCAAACTTCTGAATTTTTTCCCAAAATTGTTATGTATTCTTTTTGTCCATGAATAATATTTAAACCTACTTGAAGCTATTTATGTTTCCATCCTGATTAACTTCTTGAGGCTAAAGGGTTCCATATGTTTACTATTTACTGTAAAAACGTATTTCCTGTTCCAGCCCAGAATGAGATTTGAGGTGTTTTTGGAGGTTTTAGACTCTGTCTCCAGGCTAGCTTGTTATCTCCACTGGTCACCAAGAGCCATATGGAAGATATATGGAAAACTAATTATAGCAGATCTTTTGTCTGTATAATGCTAAAGATGTTACTATCTTCCCTTCTACAGAGCTCCTGGGATCAGGACTTAACTCTGCACTTAAAAACTGCATAACCATATCAATTTATTGTCCCCTGCCCTTAAAGCAAATATCAAAGTCTCCAGATAAAAACCACAGAGATGGATTTAAAATGACTGAATAAGGAAGAAGAAAGGATGTAGGGATAGACAGGAAGTGTAAAAGAGAGAGATTATTTGGCTGTGGGCTTAAAATAGGATATAAACATGTGAAGTCAAATAATGTGCTCAGCGTTTGAACTGCAATACCATGATCATGGGGGTGCTGAGTTCTAGTTCAAAAGCAGGTCGCCATTCGTTCTTCCAGTTTCACTCACAGTCCTCTCTTAGAAATCAGAATGGAATTCGTCCTGTTTTGTGGTGGAGAAAGGTTAACTAACTTACCTACAGCATCAAAGAAAGACTGAATTCTTTGATTCTGGCCACAGCTGTAAAGGCAGCTCTTTATGTCATGCGCATCAAGATTGATGCCTACTTCCAAAATGTAGTCTCCTTATACTCTCTTGATGTCAGAAATTCTAAGATATCACTGAATCCCCTACTTGGATCTTTGAGCTCTAATTTCAGTCATAGTCTGTCACTTTAGTGAATAACTGGGGCTGGGGCAGCCAGGCCATTGCTGACCAACTGTGGGGTCTCCAGCCTCATTCCCTTAGCGGCTGTCCCTTGCAGACCTCCTCACATGTCCTGGGAAAGCCCTAGTATCTACTTGACACCAAGGCAACAGAGAGAAAGGGATCGCCCCTTTCAAGTTTTGTTCTGACTCCACATTTTGAGGTGCAAGATACACTGGGGAAATTTGTTCAAGTTTGGTAAGATCTGAGCTCCTAACTTTTGACCCAGTGTAACAGCTACGGGCACACACAGAACCACCCGCCATCTCACAATGACAAGCACACTGTTCTCCCAGAACATGCTGCACTTGGCTCCGTGGGGCAGGAAGGCTGAGATGCCAACTAGTGCTTGAATTCATGCCATTCCAACTGGTCGCCAGTGACCATACCATCCCAAGTACGTCTCATTCCCCAAGTTTTGTCAGGCACAGGTGTCATCAGATTTGGTTTTCAGTGTTTTGGCCCTGCTCAGAGGTTGCATATCTCTTAGTAGTTAAGTCAAGGTTTAAAAATACGAAGTGCTGCCTTCTTTTAAGTTTTGCATATCTGACATGCGCTTTTATATGCACTCTGTGTAATTGCCAATTCAGCTTAGTACTTTCCAGGTCCTCCTCTTTAGACTTGCTTTCCTCTTAGCTTAGAAGCCCCTCGGTTTCAGGAAACCCAGCAGAATTAAGAGTAAGATGAAATTTGAGTCAATGTAGTCAAAAGGTCAAATAATTAGAAATCCTGAATACTAATCCTTTGAAATATCACTTTGCTGAGCCTCCATTTCTTTCATGCGAAGAGGGGTATAATAATACACACCTGAGTCTAGCTCACAGCTCTGTTGTAAAGTTCATCTGATATCATTGTAGGGAAAGTGTTTCTAAACTGTAAAGTGCTTGCTTGTGGAAGATACTGATACTATTGTTCTTTAAATGACCATGAGCAAGGAGTTCAGTAGGGCGTCTTCTGGGTGGCAAACTGGTAAGAATCGTTTGTAAGTTTCACTCTTTCTGGGTTTCAATCCCTTTTTTAATCTTTCTGGAACAGTAACGCACAATGGTTGAAATCAGAACCTTTTTTAAAAAAATCAAATACTGCTTCATTGAAAGATGTGTCTCTGGATGGAGCTTCTCAAGCCTAACACATGGGGGTGGCAGGTTTTCTCATTAGCAAAATTCTACACATTGTACATTGATTTGAACTTAGTTGTTGACATTTTCACTAAAATATTTGTTTCTTTGCTCACTCCTCACCCCCACTCCCTAATTTATTCTTTCCTCTCATCTACTACTGAGGAAGCATCACTAGGACAGAAGATGAGTAGTGCGGAAGTTAATAATAAGCAGGAACAATTATTCTATGAATTGGTGAATAGATTTTTTGAGGCCATCTTGGCCTATGAGAATAATGACCTAATTGTTCTGAAATAATTTGTTCATGGGCTTGTCTTCCCTACCAAATTATGTGCTCTCCTGTGGTAGATGTGTCATCTCTTATACGTTTCCATCTCTCCAGCATTCATTAAGAGTTCCACCACTTAATAGGTGCTCATTGTATGACTGTTGAACTGAATGTAACCAGTGGCATCTGGCATGACTTGATTTAGGACAAAAGTTTGGAAGACAGTGCTCTGTGTTTTCAACAACCAGGAACTGCCATGTTCAAAACCAAAACATAATATTGGGAAAAATAACATTCTTGCCTCCTAATACCCTTTGGTCCTCACTGCCTCAAATAACACAGAGCTGATTCCTACTTTTGAATCAGATACAGAAACCTCACCTGTTATAACAATAACAACATATATTTATTAATTGCTATGTGCCAGGAACAGTCCTAAATGTCTTAGACACATTAACTCATTTAATTGTTAGAGGAACAGTAACACTATGTGTTAGGCACACTTATTGTCTCCATTTTACACATGTGTAAACTGATGGAAACATATACCTTCCCCAAGGAGATGTATATAACTTGCCCCAGATCACAAATCAAGTGAGTGTCAGAGCAGGCATTAGAAAGGCATTAGAAAGTCTAACTTCTGCATCCATGTTCTTAACTACTACACTGCATTTCCTCTGTGTACCAAGTAGCTATGTAGACAGAAGAGCCTTGATGGGTGGTAGTGGAAAAGGGGCAGTAAAACTGAGTGGTGCACCTGGGACAGGAGTCAGGCAGTGTCCTCTGTCTGCTCCAGCTTCCTTGTGGGGCAGGGCTAGTCTGGGAGCAGAGCTTCCCTCCCTGTGACACGATTCTCAACCTTGGTGACCAGACGTGGCTCTGACCCAGCTAAATGGATTAGCTAGAGATTTCAGTTAATACCACCACATCACCAGCCAGGCTGGCTTTCTTTTCCCCACATGCTCTTCTTTAATTGGTACAGATGTAAGTGAAAGATGACATTATGTGAATAATACGGTACACAAATGAGAAAAAGTTACAGCATCTGACAGAATGGAATAGAAGAGTTGGCTTCAAGCAGACCAGCTAGATCTTAGTGACTATTGCTGCTGTTTTAATCCCTACATGTACAAAGTTTTGTTGACTTGATTAGGGAACCTCCTAAAACTATTGTTGTGACAAATCCGTCAGTGGTTTAGTCTTTTTACAGCCGCTTACAGAAAATAGCAAGATATTATGAAAAGCTATCGGAAGGGAGGGTGTCCGTGACTGATTTCCAGCAGTGAATTAATCATTAATTAACCCTGGATATAAAGTTCTTTGCATGCACACTGAGTTATTTTCACTGATAACCCAGCTCATGTTCTAATCCAAAGATTTGTATGTGGAAACATGGAAAAATGATGAAAGCCAATAATAAAACCTTAGACTTCTTCTGTGAAATAAGTGGAGCATTTAGTCTACCTTCTTAGAAATAAATGGGCAAACGAAAGAGAGCAATCCCATTTCCACAATCTCCTTAGAGGAGATCTCCATCTTGTAAACAGGTCGCTTTTCCAAAGGTCTATCTCCACACGATTGTTACGAATTCAGAAAATCTTTTCTTTAGAAAGAACACTGTAAATTGTACATAGAATCCCAGGCTAACCCTAAAGGGAGTGTAACTGAAATGCTAGTATTCATAACTGGTAAAAAGTAGAAAATAATCCTGATGAAATATCCTAGTGAAATTTAATAAGAAATTGTTTCTTTATTTTGAAAGTGATGCTTAAGAAAAAGCAGTTTTATTGGGTTGGCCAAAAAGTTTGTTCGGTTAATGAATATGTTGTTCAATAAAGTTCTTGGTGAAAATGAAAAATGGGTCTTTTATTTTTACTTAAAACCAAACAAACTTACCAACCCAATAATTAAAATTTGACTTAAAGAGGTGAGGTTTTGGTGCAGATACTAAAGGGGTTTTCAGGGAGATTTTGAGAATATTAGAGGTTTATAGCACAACTACGATATATGCCAAGTATACACAATAGTCCCTGACACACTGTTGGGTGTTCAGTGAATACTTATTGAATGCATGTTGATTGAACTTTCTTTTCACTTCAAGATGTATGACTTTTCTTTATCTTGATATAAAGGCATAATAATTAGAGCTGTAGTTTTTGTGTGTCATAGATGAAATAAGGAGGTGGAAAGAGGAAGAAAGAAAGAAGGGGAATGCTGAGAAGTATTGATGTGAAAAGTAGGTCATCTGAGATATGATTAATGATGTGAATGGTGAACGATAAAGAAAAAGCCAGAGGTTACTTTGCATGGTCTTCTCCTCATCCTTCTACCCAAGGGACAAGGAAGAACAGGGTAGGAAAGATTTTGTGCCTCATGTTTCCTGAGCCAGCCCCTAAGTGGCGCTGTCAGACAAGAACAGTTTAGTTGCTGGCCAGAGCTCTTTGTAGGTGGAAAGAGAAGCAGAAATAAAGTTCTTCTGAGTATATAGCATTAATTACAGAGGGAATGTTTGTATATCTGTAATAGGTAAATTATATGTAGGAACTATTCTGCACTCATTAATGAGTGAAATTACTCATTAATGATTGAAAATACTACACTGGTATGGAATAATGGAAAGAGCACTGGGAAAGGAGTCAGACCTGGATTTCAACTTTAACTTCTCCACTTAATAGTCACATGACCTTGGCTGAGGTAGTTTTTTTGGGTTTTTTTGGTTTGTTTGTTTGTTTCGTTTTTCTAACTGTAAATGCCTACTTTATTTATTTATTGCTGTACGTGGGCCTCTCACTGTTGTGGCCTCTCCTGTTGTGGAGCACAGGCTCCGGATGCGCAGGCTCAGTGGCCATGGCTCACGGGCCCAGCCGCTCCACGGCGTGTGGGATCTTCCCGGACCGGGGCACGAACCCGTGCCCCCTGTATTGGCAGGCGGACTCTCAACCACTGTGTCACCAGGGAAGCCCTATGTTTATTTTTTATTTACTTTTTTTTCTTCTCAGTCATCCATTTTATACACATCAATGTATATATGTCAATCCCAATCTCTCAATTCATCACACCACCACCACCACCACCCCGCCACTTTCCCCCCTTGGTGTCCATACGTTTCTTCTCTACTCCTGTGTCTCAATTTCTGCTCTGCAAACCGGTTCATCTGTACCATTTTCTAGGTTCCACATATATGCGTTAATATACGACATTTGTGGGCTTCCCTGGTGGCGCAGTGGTTGAGAGTCCGCCTGCCGATGCAGGGGACACGGGTTCGTGCCCTGGTCCGGGAACATCCCACATGCCGTGGAGTGTCTGGGCCCGTGAGCCATGGCCGCTGAGCCTGCGCATTCGGAGCCTGTGCTCCACAACGGGAGAGGCCACAACAGTAAGAGGCCCGCGTACCGCAAAAAAAAAAAAAACAACATCTCTTTTTCTCTTTCTGACTTACTTCACTCTGTATGACAGTCTCTAGATGCATCCACGTCTCTACAACTGACCCAGTTTCGTTCCTTTTTATGGCTGAGTAATATTCCATTGTATATATGTACCATGACTTCTTTATCCACTCATCTGTCGATGGGCATTTAGGTTGCTTCCATGTCCTTGCTATTGTAAATAGTGCTGCAATGAACATTGGGGTGCATGTGTCTTTTTGAATTATGGATTTCTCTGGGTATATGCCCAATACTGGGATTGCTGGGTCATACGGTAATTCTATTTTTAGTTCTTTAAGGAACCTCCATACTGTTCTCCATAGTGGCTGTATCAATTTACATTCCCACCAACAGTGCAAGAGGGTTCCCTTTTCTCCACACCCTCTCCAGCCATTGTTGTTTGTAGATTTTCTGAAGATGCCCATTCTAACTGGTGTGAAGTGATCCCTCATTGTAGTTTGATTTGCATTTCTCTAATAGTTAGTGATGTTGAGCAGCTTTTCAGGTGCTTCTTGGCCATCTGTATGTCTTCTTTGGAGAAATGTCTAGGTCTTCGGCCCATTTTGGAATTGGGTTGTTTGTTTATTTTAATATTGAGCTGCATGAGCTGTTTATATATTTTGGAGATTAATCCTTTGTCCTATGATTCATTTGCAAATATTTTCCCCCATTCTGAGGGTTGTCTTTTGGTCTTGTTTATGGTTTCCTTTGCTGTGCAAAAGCTTTGAAGTTTCATTAGGTCCCATTTGTTTATTTTTGTTTTTATTTCCATTACTCAAGGAGGAGGATCAAAAAATATCTTGCTGTGATTTATGTCAAAGAATGTACTTCCTCTGTTTTCCTCTAAGAGTTTTACAGTGCCTACTCTTACATTTAGGTCTCTAATCCATTTTGAGTTTATTTTTGTGTATGGTGTTAGGGAGTGTTCTAATTTCATTCTTTTACATGTAGCTGTCCAGTTTTCCCAGCACCACTTATTGAAGAGACTGTCTTTTCTCCATTGTATATCCTTGCCTCCTTTGTCATAGATTAGTTGACAATAGGTGCATGAGTTTATCTCTGGGCTTTCTATCCTGTTGCATTGATCTATATCTCTGTTTTTGTGCCAGTACCGTACTGTCTTATTACTGTACCTTTGTAGTATAGTCTGAAGTCAGGGAGTCTGATTCTTCCAGCTCCGTTTTTTTCCCTCAAGACTGCTTTGGCTATTTGGGGTCTTTTGTGTCTCCATCTAAATTTTAAGATTTTTTTGTCCTAGTTCTGTAAAAAATGCCATTGGTAATTTGATAGGGATTGCACTGAATCTGTAGATTGCTCTGGGTAGTATAGTCATTTTCATAATATTGATTCTTCCAATCCAAGAACATGGTATATCTCTCCATCTGTTGGTATAATCTTTAATTTCTTTCATCAGTGTCTTATAGTTTTCTGCATACACATCTTTTGTCTCCCTAGGTAGGTTTTTTCCTAGGTATTTTATTCTTTTTGTTGCAATGGTAAATGGGAGTGTTTCCTTAATTTCTCTTTCAGATTTTTCATCATTAGTGTATAGGAATGCAAGAGATTATTGTGCATTAATTTTGAACCCTGCAACTTCACCGAATTCATTGATTAGCTCTAGTAGTTTTCTGGTGGCATCTTTACCATTCGCTATGTATAGTATCATGTCATCTGCAAACAGTGACAGGATTACTTCTTGTTTTCCAATTTGTATTACTTTTATTTCTTTTTCTTCTCTGATTGCTATGGCTAGGACTTCCAAAACTATGTTAAATAATAGTGGTGAGAGTGGACATCCTTGTCTTGTTCTGATCTTAGAGGAAATGCTTTCAGTTTTTCACCATTGAGAATGATGTTTGCTGTGGGTTTGTCGTATATGGCCTTTATTATGTTGAGGTAGGTTCCCTCTATGCCCACCTTCTGGAGAGTTTTTATCATAAATGGCTGTTGAATTTTGTCAAAAGTTTTTTCTGCATCTGTTGAGATTATCATATGGTTTGTCTCCTTCAATTTGTTAATATGGTGTATCACATTGATTGATTTGCGTATATTGAAGAATCCTTGCATCCCTGGGATAAATCCCACTTGATCGTGGTGTATGATCCTTTTAATGTGTTGTTGGATTCTGTGTGCTAGTATTTTGTTGAGGATTTTTGCATCTATATTAATCAGTGATATTGGTCTGTAATTTTCTTTTTATTGTAGTATCTTTGTCTGGTTTTGCTGTCAGTGTGATGGTGGCCTCATAGAATGAGTTTGGGAGTGTTCCTTCCTCTGCAATTTTTTTGGAAGAGTTTGAGAAGGCTGGGTGTTAGCTCTTCTCTAAATGTTTGATAGAATTCACCTGTGAAGCCATCTGGTCCTGAACTTTTGCTTGTTGGAAGATTTTTAATCACAGTTGCAATTTCATTACTTGTGATTGGTCTGTTCATATTTTCTATTTCTTCCTGGTTCAGTCTTGGAAGGTTATACCTTTCTAAGAATTTGTCCATTTCTTCTAGTTTGTCCATTTTATTGGCATAGAGTTACTTGTAGTAGTCTCTTAGGATGCTTTGTATTTCTGTGGTGTCTGTTGTAACTTCTCCTTTTTCATTTCTAATTTTATTGATTTGAATCCTCTTGCTCTTTTTCTTGATGAGTCTGGCTGAAGGCTTATCAATTTTGTTTATCTTCCCAAAGAACCAGCTTTTAGTTTTATTGATCTTTGCTATTGTTCTCTTTGTGGCATGACATACTTATTTCTGCTCTGATCTTTATGATTTATTTCATTTATTTCTGCTCTGATCTTTATGATTTCTTTCCTTCTGCTAACTTTGGGTTTTCTGTGTTCTTCCTTCTCTAGTTCGTGTAATGTTAGATTGTTTGAGATTTTTCTTGTTTCTTGAGGTAGGCTTGTATAACTTAGAACTGCTTTTGCTGCATCCCATAGGTTTTGGATCATCGTGTTTTCATTGTCATTTGTCTCTAGGTATTTTTTGATTTCCTCTTTGATTTCTTCAGTGATCTCTTGATTATTTAGTAACATATTTTTTAGCCTCCATGTGTTTGTGTTTTTTACATTATTTTCCCTGTAATTGATTTCTAATCTCATAACATTGTGGTCAGAAAAGTTGCTTGATATGATTTCAATTTTCTTAAATTTACTGAGGCTTGATTTGTGACCCAAGATGTGATCTATCCTGGAGAATGTTCTGTGCGCACTTGAGAAGAAAGTGTAATCTGCTGTTTTGGGATGGAATCACCTGTAAATATCAATCAAATCTATCTGGTCTATTGTGTCATTTAAAGCTTCTGTTTCCTTATTAATTTTCTGTCTGGATCATCTGTCCATTGGTGTAAGTGAGATGTTAATGTCTGCCATTATTATTGTGTTGCTGTCAATTTCCTCTTTTGTGGCTGTTAGCAGTTGCCTTATGTATTGAGGTGTTCCTATGTTGGGTGCATATATATTTATAATTGTTATATCTTCTTGTTGAATTGATCCCTTGATCATTATGTAGTATCCTTCCTTGTCTCTTGTAACATTCTTTATTTTAAAGTCTATTTCATCTGGTATGAGTATTGCTACTCCAGCTTTCTTTTGATTTCCATTTGCATGGAATATCTTTTTCCATCCCCTCACTTTCAGTCTGTATGTGTCCCTACGTCTCAGATGGATCTCTTGTAGACAGCACATATATGGGTCTTGTTTTTGTATCCATTCAGTGAGCCTGTGTCTCTTGGTTGGAGCATTTAATCCATTCACGTAATTATCGATATGTACGTTCCTGTTACCATTTTCTTAATTGTTTTGGGTTTGTTTTTGTAGGTCCTTTTCTTCTCTTGTGTTTCCCACTTAAAGAAGTTCCTTTAGCATTTGTTGTAGAGCTGGTTTGGTGGTGCTGAACTCTCTTAGCTTTTGCTTGTCTGTAAAGCTTTTGATTTCTCCCTCAAATCTGAATGAGATCCTTGTTGGGTAGAGTAATCTTGGTTGTAGGGTGTTCCCTTTCATCACTTTAAGTATATCATGCCACTCCCTTCTGGCTTGTAGAGTTTCTGCTGGGAAATCAGCTGTTAACCTTATGGGAGTTCCCTTGTATGTTATTTGTCATTTTTCCCTTGCTGCTTTTAATAATTTTTCTTTGTCTTTAATTTTTGCCAATTTGCTTACTATGTGTCTCAACGTGTTTCTCCTTGGATTTATCCTGCATGGGACTCTCTGCGCTTCCTGGAGTTGGGTGGCTATTTCCTTTCCCATGTTAGGGAAGTTTTTGACTATAATCTCTTCAAATATTTTCTCAGGTCCTTTCTCTCTCTCTTCTCCTTCTGGGACCAGTGTAATGTGAATGTTGTTGCATTTAATGTTGTCCCAGAGGTCTCTTAGGCTGTCTTCATTTCTTTTCATTGTTTTTTTATTTATTCTGTTCTGCAGCAGTGAATTCCACCATTCTGTCTTCCAGGTCACTTATCCGTTCTTGTGCCTCAGTTATTCTGCTATTGATTCCTTCTAGTGTATTTTTCATTTCAGTTATTGTATTATTCATCTCTGTTTGTTTGTTCTTTAATTCTTCTAGATCTTTGTTAAACATTTCTTGCATCTTCTCGATCTTTGCCTCCATTCTTTTCCCGAGATCCTAGATCATCTTCACTATCATTATTCTGAATTCTTTTTCTGGAAGATTGCATATCTCTACTTCATTTAGTTGTTTTTGTGGGGTTTTATCTTGTTCCTTCATCTGGTACGTAGCCCTCTGCCTTTTCATCTTGTCTATCTTTCTGTGAATGTGTTTTTTGTTCCACAGGCAGCAGGATTGTAGTTCTTGCTTCTTGCTGTCTGCCTTCTGATGGATGAGGCTATCTAAGAGGTTTGTGGAAGTTTCCTGATGGGAGGGACTGGTGCTGGATAGAGCTGGCTGTTGCTCTGGTGGGCAGAGCTCCATGAAACTTTAATGTGCTTGTCTGCTGATGGGTGGGGCTGGGTTCCCTCCCTGTTGGTTGTTTGACCTGAGGCAACCCAACACTGGAGCCTACCCGGGCTCTTTGGTGGGGCTAATGGCGAACTCTGGGAGGGCTCATGCCAAGGAGTACTTCCCAGAACTTCTGCTGCCAGTGTCCTTGTCCCCACGGTGAGCCACAGCTGCCCCCTGCCTCTGCAGGAGACCCTCCAACACTAGCAGGTAGGTCTGGTTCAGTCTCCTATGGGGTCACTGCTCCTTCCCCTGGGTACCAATGTGCACACTGCTTTGTGTGTGCCCTCCAAGAGTAGAATCTCTGTTTCCCCCAGTCCTGCCAAAGTCCTGCTATCAAATCCTGCTAGCTTTCAAAGTCTAGTTCTCTAGGAATTCCTCCTCCTGTTGCCAGACCCCCAGGTTGGGAAGCCTGAGGGGGGCTCAGAACCTTCACTCCAGACCTGTGTGGTATAAGTGTTCTCCAGTGTGTGAGTCACCCACCCAGCAGTTATGGGATTTGATTTTATTGTGATAGTGCCCCTCCTACCGTCTCATTGTGGCTTCTCCTTTGTCTTTGCATGTGGGGTTATCTTTTTTGGTGAGTTCCAGTGTCTTTCTATCGATGATTGTTGTCAGTAGTTAGTTGTGATTCCGGTGTTCTCAAAAGACGGAGTGAGAGCATGTCCTTCTACTCCGCCATCTTGAACCAATCCATGGTTAGTTTGTTTTTTACTTATTTGCAGCTTAGTTTTCTTCTCTGTAAAATGTGACTAAAAACTTCCTTCCTTGCCTATTTACTCCAGTTGTGAACCAGTGAGATTATTATTCTCGTGAAACAATTTAGAAAACTGTAAAATAACATACACATTTCTAGAAGTGTTATGATTATTTCTTCAGCCAGAAAAGTGAAGCTATTGGGCCACATGACCTCTTAGATCATTTCTCTTTTAATATTCTGATGATCAGAATGGTCTGGGTTTCAAATCATCACGTTATTCTTCATCAACAGTTTACTGATGTCATTGACCTGAGCAAGGGGAGTATAGTGGCCTCTTTTAGCCTATGTCTCTGATTTGCTGAACACTTTGTGCCTAGTTTCCACTTCAGAGAACAACTGAGGGGCCCATGAAATATTTTGAACCAAGGTGCTTTTTAATATTCAGCCTATCTGTTAAATTAGCATGACATGTAATTTGTCATCACTTAAGTGAGGACACTTAAGTGTAAAAGGGGTGTTGTGAATAATTACACCAGAACAACAGGCCTACATCAGAAATGTCCCAGGCAAACCTAGATATCTGGTCCCCTTATTGTATGTAAAAGGTTAAATTTTTCACTTAGGTGTGGGAGAGTAAAAATGCACCTGTTGAATTTAGACATCTGAGCTGCTGTTAGTAAGATGCAGGTCTACTAGGATCTTAGAGGACAGAACTACATACACCTATCCAAAGTAACGAACAGGAGGCTGCTTTTTGCTCTTAAGAAAGCATACTTGTTGCAGCTCTGTGGTTAAAGATAAGAGGATATACCATAGCTTCAAACTTCCTGACCTTTCATTTTTACTGCAGTCTGAATACATAGAACAGAAATTTATCTGGTAGGGTGAATAATGCTTGGGCTTCTGCCTGCTTTGGGTATTGTTAGTATAGTTGTGTTAATGCTTAGTAAGTGTGAATACCCATTACATATCAAACAGAGTTTGGTCCTATGATCAAATATAAACAAAGGAACAAAACTGGCTTGCACTAGAGATTTCCATGGTGCAGAGCCAGGGCTTTTCAAACCAGATAACACAGGAAGCATGAGACTTGTGAAATAAATTGAATCATCAGCTCTCCTCTTTGAAAATCTCTGATTCCTTAATACACCAAGAAATTAGACAGAGTTCTGTTATTGGTGGGGGGGGGGTGTCTCAATATTTCTAAAGAAAACCATTAAACATAAAGGGAAATTTGCACTGCTAAACCTAGATGCAAGTAACAAAAAGATCAAATTTCTAAAGAGTTTGTGAAGAAGAAAAATGGCACAAATAAGTCAAAATGGCAGATAAATATTCTTTTTATGTTTTAGAGTATGTTATTAATTTTTGTGTGACCCATTTAGCTTCCTAATTATGTTTTATTTAGTAGAACATTAATTATATTAAAAGTCATTAGGGAGGTGTGTGTGTTTGTTGCATAGAAAAGGAGGGATGCTCAAAAACTTAAATGCTGACGATGGAAATCAGTCTGATATTTAAAAAATTTAGTCCCTATAAGCCACACATAGATAATTGAGAATCAAGTAGAATTTTCATATTTCTCTATGACAATTCTGTCACTTTAGAATGTTAAAAAATTAGTTTCTTTCTGAAAATGTTCTCATTCCAGTGCCTGACTCGGAAAAGGGCTGTTCATTTGTAATTCTGGGGACATGTCATCATGATTTATTGTTTTTGAAAATGTATTCTGGGTTCTACAATATTTTTGCCTGAACCCTAATTACCGAGTAATGAACAGTAGTTGGGGACCTTCATGGGATGGCACATGCATGATCGGTAGATGTTTAGGGTGCCCACTCATAGGCCTTTGAAACCTGCCCATTGCAAGCAGGCATAACTTCCTCGGGTTGTTTGTGCATTTGCAGAAAAGACTCTTTGATAGAATGGAATTCTCTTGTTGCACAAATACACTTGAATTAATTATTATTTATTATGGTCCAACTACCATTCTTATTTTATGACTGTACTTTAAGTAATGGATAAAACAACACACACCTGGTTCTTTGTAGAGCTCCAAGTTATGCCAAAGTCCAGCCATGCATGCTGCTTGTTGCCATGATACTCAGTTATATGGACCTTATTTTTTCCCCCATTGAGTGGTTTTTATGAACAGGTGTTCAACTAATGGGATAAACAGAGGGTGTGCTGCTCTAGTCTAATCATTAACATCACAAAATAATTGAAAAGGACAGATAACACCAGAAAGCTAGCTCTGAACCTACAGTAGATCCTTTCTCTGAGCATCAGACATAATGTTGCAGAAAGAGGCTGGATGGAGCCTCAAAAGACCCACACTCTCCTTCCAGCAGTAGCACTTAAATCCCCAAGTGACTGTGGACAACTCACTTAATTGCTTTGAATCTCCATTTCTTCATCTATAACTGAAGCTGTAATCCTACTCCACCTGTCCCACAGCGTTGTAGTAGGATTCAGTGAGATGGATTAAGTTTATGAATAGCGTTATAAATTATAAACAGTATATAGATACAAAATACCATTATTAAGGTTCTAATCCAGCTTTCCCAGTGATTCAGGATATAATGTTGGGCAATTAATAACATTCGGTTTTGCAACCATTAGTGTAGCAAAACATTGCAGAAACTTCATCAAACTTATGCCTAAAAAGATTTCTTAGAACATTTCATTTGCTTTGTCCAGTAATCAGTCACCAATACGGAGAAATTAAATGCTTCTAAAACTGACCAGCCAAGTTTAAGAAGATGACATTGAGAAGGAGAGATTGCTGAGGATCACACTCTTTAAGTTCCAGAAAATTATTTTGGTCACTTTTTAAAGTCTTAGTAAAGGAACACAGAGAAGCTCCTAAATGTTTGAAATACTAGACTAGAACTTATGATGTCATGCATCTCCATTTCTTATGGACAGTTCAATATTCCATATTGCTTAAAGAAAGCATAGGCTATCTAGCCCACACCTCTCCCTTCCCCTGTCTCCCACCAACCAGATCTAAAGGGTGGTTGAGTATACGTGCGAGTGTATTCATTATGGCATCATTGGTGAGAACTGGAGGCAGAAGAAATGCCCAACACTAGAGGGTTAGATAAGCCAATAGTGTATATAAGTAGCAAAGTTACTATATATATGGAGTTAGAAGTAATGCATTGGAAACATTAGAAATATAATCAGCAATGTAGGTAGACCATAAAAATATGGTGTTGAGTTAAAAGAGAGAGCAAGAAAGAGGGAGAGTGGGAGAACAGAAGAAATAGAATGAGATGTAAAACCTAAGAAGGGTCTTGTGCGCACTATGAATTCAGGAATGTGTTAACTCAACGTGAGCCTAAAGACCAAAAAAAGGACTTGAATTAGAAATGAAATTAGAACAAGAATTAGGACTTGAAATGAATTAGGACTTGAAATTAGAACACTGTTGGATTGCCCCATCTTTCAGAGCTTGTCTGTGTAATTCTTTCCAGTGTATTTTTTGCATAATGAGGGAATACTTCATGGCTCACCTAATACCCTTCATGCTGCAGCCTACACCAATCCCTGGGCTTGGTTTCTTCTCCGAAGGGCAAGGTGAATAGCTGGTCATTGTTCTCCATGACAGTACTCCACGCTTTTCAACACCATCATCAAATGGCTTTCTAGCCTTCTCTTATCCAATTTAAATAACACCAGGTCCTTTTGCCACTCTTTATGGACTTTGAAAAAATTATTTCGTCATCTAGGAGCTCTTTTTAGCTAGTTCCAAGGACTCTCCTCCCTTTTAAATTGTGGACCCCTGAACCGGGTACCATGCTAATGAAGGCAGAAGAGGCCTCCCTCTTTCTTCACTCCTGCTTCAAAAACTTCAGTTTTAGTCATTTCCAAAGGATGCTAGTCTATTGGGGCCAGCCAAAAAGTTCATTTGGGGTTTTCCATAAGATCATATAGAAAAACCCAAATGAACTTTTTGGCCAACCCAATACTATCCACAAAGAGTGTGAAGAATACACAATAAAGTGATAGACATTTCTGGGCATAAATTATTGAATTAAAGACTTTTATAAAACAGATTCTA
Organism: Phocoena sinus; assembly: GCF_008692025.1. Lineage (NCBI taxonomy): Eukaryota > Metazoa > Chordata > Mammalia > Artiodactyla > Phocoenidae > Phocoena > Phocoena sinus. Next base: position 77,231,177 of record NC_045767.1, read on the forward strand.
CTCCTGAACCAATAGACTAGAAATCCAGAAAGGAGGCAGGGAATATAAGCCCTAGGGAAAATTGTTTATGTAAATTTCCTAAGGGAGAAACCTCACAGGAAGGAAATGAAAAGACATCAACAAAGACTAGACTATCTAAGCAGATCTGTCATGCTCTTAAGAATTACAGGAAATTTCCATCATGATCCATCTAGATCTAATGGCTGGAATGACCACCATTAGTTTTCTGCCCACTGTACTCTAAGAGGTTAGAGCTGATCAATGTCTGCCTTATGTTGTTTATGACTTTGTTTTTGTTTTAACATGTAAAGATAGAATAGTTCATTCATGAAAGATCTGAGAGGATTTTTATGTTTGGTCACATTTTATCAAAACCACCAGAATTAAATTACAAGAAATTATATGAGGGTGGGTAACAGTTAACTTCCCTACTTTCAGAAGAGCTTCTATCGTGACCTAAACATGGCCATAAGCTAACAAGAGCCTAAAGCAAATATCAGAGTCAGCTGACCTTGTGATTAACGATTCCTTGAATGCCCAGCATTCATACTGAACTTCTTTTTAGTGAGCCAATATAAATAAACAGCTCTCTGTCTGGGCAGGACGGATAGAGCACTTCCCACAGGGAACCTGAGTCACAGCAGGAGTGAGTGACTCGGCAGAGAGGCCAGAATGAGGCATGGGGGGAGGTCTGGGCTCAGAGTCAGCTCAGCCTCCAACTAATCCTAAGATACAGGGCAACTCTCTTTACTCTCTTGTACCTTCATATACTGTATTCACAAGTGACCATAGAGTATATTGCTCATGGCCAGGAATTGTTGAGAATGACAGGGGCCACTATTAATAATCCACTGGGACAAGTGATGTTTTAGCCTTTTACCTCCTGCTTTAAAATTCCATTATAGCTGAAGTAGAGCTGAAAATAGGACTGGGTTCCTGACCACCAGACCCCTACTCTGCTTCCCAGGCTAGGCTGTCTACATGGGACTGTAGACCTGTCTACACTGCCAGGACCTGCCTATACTGGAGTTCTGTGGAAGAGTGTTCACCATATCACCTAAAGATCAGTGAAGGCATTTTCCCAGCAATTAAAAAGGACAGCCTGACCTGCACCTGCTTGGTCAGGTACTCATACATCCCAAACCCCACCTGTGTTCAGAATCAACAGCAATGGAATGCCAAATCCACATCAAGGTCACATGAAAGGCAGGGGAGGCCAAGGGTGCCAGGGCCAGGAAGGGGGCAGATGCAGACAGCCCCTGTGTCAGGACAGCCCCTTTTATTTGCAGCCTCAAGCCTGTTCTCCACTGGCCCGAGGCCTGTGGACAGGATGGGGTGATCCAGGGGCTGCCTTGGGATGTTCAGGCGTTGGGTTTTTTGGTTTTTTTTTTTTTTGGCTTCACCACGTGGCATGAGGGATCTTAGTTCCCCGACCAGGGATCGAACCCTCACCCCCTGCAGTGGCATCGTGGAGTCTTAACTGCTGAACTGCCAAGGAAGTCCCTCCTCAGGTGTTGGTTTTTAACAGGCAGGTTAGTACTTCATAAATCGCTCTGGGCCACGGGCCACGTTCTAACAATTTCATCATTGCATAGCCCTGTTCACCTGGCTTTTTTAAAGTTGGAGGAAGCCATCAACAACATCAAAAAACTAATCCGTGTTAGGTCATGACACAATCTTAAAAAAATGTGCCCAAGGGAAATAAGCCATTCCACACTAAGAGAATTTGGAAACAAAGATTAGGGGAAAATGTTTTAAAAAACGTCATCCAAAGAAGGCAGAAATTCTGTCGCTGTTTTACAACCCTATTTCATCAGCGGTGCAAAACAAACTTTTTTTAATTTACTCATTAAAAAATAATTTTTTTGGTGAAACTCTGAATGGCAAGAAGAAGGAACATTTGGCTTCCGAACAGCAGCATTAAACCAATTTTGGGGTGTCGCCCTGGTGGCAACAGCCTAATCCTTTCCCCCAAAACTTGGGTCCCCATATCCTTGGGACCCAGGATAATGCTCACTTTCCCCTTCCCCTCCTCACTGCTGTTCTCACCAATGAGGTCTCTGTGCCACCTGGCTCCCCGCAGCCTGCAGACTCTACTTCCCCAGAGGGAGGCTAAGTGCACCCCTGACCACATCCCTCTTCAGAGGCTGGACCTACCTAGTACAGCTGCCACTTGCCAACAAGAGCTGCAGCAATCTGAGCTTTCTGTATGGAAGAAAGGGCCGTCGGAGTCACAGGAACTAAGGGGACCCAAGCTGCAGGACTGGGTCCTCAAGGAAAGAAGCCCCTTGTCGCGAAGCCTGGGCAAGCTGTTCTGCCAGTGCCAGCCTTCTGCCCTGGAGAAGGAAGCAGGTACTATTTATAAAGCCCTGTGAGCAGAATGTATTGACTTTTATCTCTACTGTAGTGACCTTAATGTAACTTTCCATTTCTCAGAAAGATACATGAAATGCAGCCATCTCCGATGAGGACGAATGCATTTAACAAAGAATAGACCGATGCAGAAAAAGAAATCTCTCAGGGCCCACAGTGTGCAGGGAGTTCCCTATGGGATGTGATTTGAGGATTTCTATTGAAAACTTCCAATTCTGGTATATTTTCCCCCAGTAAGCTGCTTGGGATTCTGTCCAGTAGGGATTATAAATTTTGCCTAAAACTTTGATTCGTCTGATTACTCCAAATGGTAATGATATTTATATAACATTTCAAAGAACTCCCAGATAAACATTATCTTGCTGGAACCTATGTAATATACCAGGGAGGGACATAACTCATTAAACAATTATTGTCTATTATAACTTTATTATTTTTTTTTTGCTGTACGCGGGCCTCTCACCGTTGTGGCCTCTTCCGTTGCGGAGCTCAGGCTCCGGACGCGCAGGCTCAGCGTCCATGGCTCACGGGCCCAGCCGCTCCGCGGCATGTGGGATCTTCCCGGACCGGGGCACGAACCCATGTCCCCTGCATCGGCTGGCGGACTCTCAACCACTGCACCACCAGGGAAACCCGAAGCTTTAAGTTTTGAAACATCCCTTCTCACACGTTAGCACAATCCTTATATAATGTACCTTTGGGGCTCTAATTCCTCCCGCCTGCTGCCGGGAGCATGTCTGGGTTCTCAGGATTTGCTGGAAATGAGCCGGATACCCTATCCTAGCTAGAGTTGGAAATGTGGTGTTGAGGACCTAGAAGTAATGGTCTTGGGGATCCCTCGTCCTCTGAGGTTCTGTTGCTGTCCTCCCTGGGCCCTGGGACAGGGTGGTTGGGGGTTGTGTGGTCGTGTGGCTAAGGGCAGACCCTGCCCTCTCTCTGTGTCAAGTGAGGGGTTTGGCTGCCACCGGTTCTCATCCTCAGCTGCATATTAGAATCACCTGGGGAGCTTTAAAAAGCAGTGCTGGGGGGCCACCCACCCAGGGGTTCTTATTTAATTAGTTGGGGCTGAGCTCAGTCCCAGGTATTTTTAAAAACAGTTCTCCAGGTGTGCAGCCACTGCATTAGATAATCTCTGGGACCCTTCCAATTCTATAAAAGTCCACAATCCTGACGGTCTGGTCCTCCACTTTATTTTTTGAATGGATTTTTTTCCCAAAAATACTCATTTTCAGTCTGTTGCATAGGTGAATTCTTAGAAATGCTTTTAATTGTTTAAAAAAGATGGATTGTTAAAGTATTGCTTGTTGAGTATAATTGGCATCTAATACTGCATGTTTAAAGTGTACACTCTGATAAATTTTCACATACGAGAAATGGTTGCCCAATCATGGTCGTGAACATACCCATCACCCCCAAACCCTCCTAATCCATATAACCCTCTTTTCTGGCTCCCCGTCCCTAGGTAACCACTGACCTGCTTGCTGTTACTATAGATTAGTTTGCATTTTCTATCATTTTATACCATACAGTATGTACTATTTTTTTGCCTGGCTTCTTATTACTGATGTCCTTGTACTTGAGATTTCAAGCTCTTTAAGAACAAGAGCCACCTTTTATTTCTTTTCTCTTCCTCCAGGCCCCCAATTTATCTTTGCTCAGAGAAGCCCCTTAATCATTATTTGCTTAATGGAAATCAGACCTTTATGACCTTAAAACTGAGCTTCAGTGTGGTGGCAAGAGGTGCCTCCTGTGTTAACGGTCTCGACTCCCCACTACTTCTCTGTAGCTTCCTAGTCAGCAGTTTCAGCTCAGTTAAAACATAATGCATTTGTTTAAACCAGAGGTCTTCATTTAGCAACACGGACTGCTAGGAGTCCAGAAAATGAGCATCAGCATGAGTGTTGGGGGCAGGGGGCAGGGGAGCAACCTGGGAAAAGCTCTTGGATTCCCCCAGATTCTTAACCCAAAGGGAGGAACTATAGAATTCATGCCATGCTTTATTCCTTATTCTAGTCCTACATGCATTTTATGAATATGATATCTAATTATAAACCTTCTACTATCTGCTCCCCCAACTCTTTCCTTCCTCAGTCCCCAGTACCTTTTGTTTTGTTCTCTAGGCTCTGGCTATGCTTAACCCTACTCACTAAATACACTCCAGGGCCCTGTTGATTGTCAGGGCTACCTGGGAATTTTTTGCATTCCTCTTACCTTTTAGATGTTCTCACCTAAGCTTTGTGGTGTGTTGTGCCTTTAATTCTTATTCCACTTTACTTAACTGGATACCTGGTGCTCAAATATCACAAACCTATATCTCCTCGAAACCCCAGAGCGTGGGATTCCTTTTCACCTTAAACAAGACCAATGTTTTCATTGTTATAACTGTTAAGCGTTATGAGAACCAGACGTAACAACAAATAGCACTGCAAATTCAGTCGAGCCACCTCTAATCAATCCAGAGACACCTCCCCTTCTGGGAGTTTTGACTCCTTTTGGGTCAAAAAATATTTTAAAATGATACTATGTCTGATTTTACAGTAAGAAGTAGAATCGCAATATCGACTTCTAAATGACAGAAATTCATATGCATCTGGCACAGTCAAATAAGCGTTGGTTTCACTGTGTCTTTCAGATAGGAGAGAGCAAGAAAGACATCTCACCTGCTGGCCCAAAGGCCAACACGGACTCCCCCCAGCTCCAAATCCACCTCCACCCCACGCAGGTTCTCAAGCTTCTGATGCCTCACACCCCACAGCATTCTCTGGCTCCCTGCTTGGGGCCGGCTCTTAACTTCCATTCTCCCTTTCACCTCTACCTTTTCCCATCAGAATAGCAAACATGGTAATGACAGCATTTCAGTCCAATCTCTATATAAGTTCATTCCCCTGCATGAAAACAAACCTCTGAAAGTTACTTACGTGGAGGTGGCAATGGCAAGCCCTGGATTTGGAAGCTAAATTGGCTGAAGCCAGCCTGCTTAAATAGCTAGGCTGGCTGACGCAGGCTGTGGGTAGCACGTTTATTTATGCCTGTGAGTGCACACTTAAGCAGGGACCTGAAAAACCTGCAGCATGGGCAGGAGGAGAACACCTGAGAGTTCCATCTCTCCTGGTTATTCAGGTTTAGGATTCAGGTGGAGAGTTTCTGAGCGTCTCATGGAACTTTCTCGGCACTGCTTCTTGTCCCTGATCTCTTTCTTAGCCGAGTAGATCTCTTCCTTAGCTGAGTAGATCTCTTCAGCAAGATCGGATGAAAGATGTGCGGCTAAGAGAAGGAAGAAACACCAGACCCTGGACCCTTGTGCTGTGCTCCTTATTTTGAGTGGGCTTCCAGTTAGATGTTGCCTCATTTCAAAGCGTAGGCTTGGTGAGGTTGATTTCACAGCTCTGCAGGCTGGATGCCAAGCTAAGAGCCTGGACAACTGCCCAATCAATGAAAAGTTGTTTTTTTTTTCCAGGCACAGAACGTACAAGTAATAGTTATAAGGGAGGATCAGGCTAGCATGATACAATTTTAGGTCCCCTTAGAAAGCAATTTTAATTTCTTTCCCTCTGCATCTGGACTTTCCTCCCAATTGCCCCTCCCCTTCCTTTGTTAATGAAATTCCTATCTGAGAGTTGCAAGATTCCCCAAGAGAGCTCAAATAAAAAGCCAGTGTGTGAGCAAGGCTGTGGGAAGATGCACTCTCAGGGTAAGTGTTCAGTGGCTTGTATGACCATCAAAGGAAGTGTTCCTAAGGGTGAGGGTATGTGTGTGGGAGTGGGGACCCAGTTAGTCAGTGTTTATCTGGATTTTACAGCTAGATACAGTAGTCAACAGTCAATTGCACGACACTAAACACATTAAGTGGGTTTGATTTTAAGAGGATGAAGGAAGAGAGAGAGGGTTTGGTGAGATCATTTATGGGGGAGTATCTGTGTGTGTTTGCTGGTACACAGCACAAACTGCTAAGTGCCACTCAGATATACACATCCTATATTTTTCACTTCACTGGAGCTAGAAAAGGCCCACTTGATTCTCTTGGGAACAGCAGCTGTATGTGAAAGAACAGCAGCAATCATTCAGAATATTTCTTTCTCTCTTGGAAAAGGGAATAATGGTTATAAAACATGTGTGGGAGAAAAGCAGAGACGGGGTCTTAGCCTACCCCAACCCTGGTTACCAGAGGAATTCTTTTGTTTCTGCCTAATTCATTGCCTAACTTTGACTTCCAAATCTGGATTCTTGCCTCCCAGACTTCCTGAATGCAGGGTCTATGTCTTGTTCATCTTTTGACACCCACAGTGCCTGGCACAAATTATTATGACAATGACGGTGAGGATGACGATGATAATGGTGATCTAGAATCTAGAGAAACTGACTACGCGCCAGGTTCTGTGTAAAACACTTTACAGAGTTTGCTTATTTAATCCTCATAACTCTATGAGTTAGTTTTACAGATGAGGGAACTGATACTCAGAAAAATTAAATGACTTTCCCAAGGTCACAGCAAAGGGTAGAATTTGAATCCAGATCTATCTGGTTCCAGAGTCTAGGTTTATACTCAGGACTGATTTGAAGAAATATTTTGAAAGTTGCCTAAGAATGTTTTCACCTATTCTTCTGTGCTTACCTGTTTATCATCGGTCTCCCAGAATGTGATTTCCATGACCTTAATGACCTTGCCTACTTGTCCACTCTTGTAACCCCAGCACCCAGCACAGTGTATGGCACATAGTACGGGTTTGCTCAATAAATCTGTGCTATTTGCTCAGTTTCTAAATTCCTTTGAAGGCTGTGCAAACCAACAGACGGATGGTCTGACATCAGCAGAGTCTCATCTTGCTTCAGACACATTTTTTTTGCTCTTGTATAATGCATTGGCTTCAAGCTGTTTCTCTTTATCCATGTATCATGGATATGAAACTAAAAGTGGCTAAAACCATAGAGCAGTTTTACATCAGTTAAGAACTCTGCAGGTATGTGGTTTCAGGTTGTCCAGTGGTGTAATGAGGTCACCAAGAACCCAGGCTTTTTCTATCTTTCATTTTGTAGCCCCCAGTGTGGCAGTGTTGCCTCTCCTCATGGTGGCAAGGTTGCTGCAGTAGATCGGTACATTACATCCTTAAACAGGAACATTCAAAGACAGGTGGGAAGGGATGTGGGGCTTCTCCTTAGTATCTCTCTTTGTTAGAGAGGAAAATCTATCCAGAAGACAGTAGCGGTTTTCCAGTTATGTCTCCTTACTGAGAAGTGGATCAAGTGACCACCACATTGGCTAAATCCATCATCTGCAAAGAGGAAATGAATCACACTGATCAAGGTTCATCTCATGGGCCCAGGAGAAGGTTCCACATTCCCCAGACAAATTTCCCTGATATCTAAACAAAATCAGGGTTCAGTTAATAGGGAGGTAGTTGAGAAGTGCTACCAACAGTTCTGCCGATCCAAGAAATCTTTTAAAGTATGATAACCTAAACAGCTTTAGTGCTTAGGCACCAATCCAGGTCTCAAAAATTGGGTTTCACAATATCAGTTCTCAATTTCTGTGTGCTTTTTTTTTTTTTTTTTTTTTGAGTGAGAAAACGCTTTGGCTCTCAGCAAAATTAAAACGATCTCATCGGGCTTCCCTGGTGGCGCAGTGGTTGGGAGTCCGCCTGCCGATGCAGGGAACACAGATCCGTGCCCCGGTCCGCGAAGATCCCACATGCCGCGGAGCGGCTGGGCCGTGAGCCATGGCCGCTGAGCCTGCGCGTCCGGAGCCTGTGCTCCGCAACGGGAGAGGCCACAGCAGTGAGAGGCCCGCGTACCGCAAAAAAAACCCACAAACTATTTCATCAACCCACAAATAAGGGAAGTAGCTGGCCACAGTGATTTTTTTCTATAGGTTTAGATCTGAGGTCTTTATATGACCACTGATTTTCTGCATATCCAAGGAATAGCACACCATCTATCAGCCTCTCCTCTTCTCCTGTGTCAAATGGGATTGAGGATGTTGTTGACGTTTTAGAAACATCAAGTCTAATACTGCAACTAATTATAAAAGATTGCAAAACAGGCTATAGGGGTTTAAGGTTCATTTTCCTGCTCCTCCTCTTGTCTATTATATTTCGGTGGATAACATAATCCTACATGTTTGCATCTGTCTCTGCCTCAGAGCTCCAGCTACTGCCTGGGATGTGTGAACTAGAAATATATGATTGATACAGTAATTCTTACATAGTTCTTTTTCTCCTGGTGGTTAACAAACTTCCAATTAATACCTGCAGATAGGTACTTTCTTCTCTTCGCTGTTCTAGACCTTTTCCTTGTGGTAAGCTTCAGGAATTCTCTTCTCGATTGTCACAATCAAGAGAATTAGGATGAAGGATAAGGTGAGCTAGATGTTACGCTCCACAAGGAAATAGCAATGTCTGGGGGTTGGTAAAAAAAAAAAAATAAGTTTTTGCTGAGTGACTGGAAGAATGGCGGAAAGGAAAGAATATGGGCTTCTGAATCATTTAGACTTGGATTCAAGCCCCACCCCTGCCATTTACCATCCATGTGATCCAGGGAACGTTGTATAACTTCTCTTAGACTCAGTTTCCCCAGCTGTAAAATGGGAATAATGACGCATATCTCACAGGTTTGCTGTAAGGACTATACATAATATAGGTAAATTATCTTAGCATAGTGTCTAGAACATAGTACATGATCAATAATTAGTAGCTACTGCTAATACTTAAAACAGGATGCCAGATTTTCCTTAGTCTTCTTTGTGGAGCCCACACACGATGGGCACAAAGTATTTAAACCTAAGACCCCCAAGTTTTAGACCCCACAAGTTTGCTACAGCAAACAGAGGTGGTTGGTAGAGCCACATAGAAGGCAGTGATATCTGGACAGCTGTTCTCTTCTTTCCCAAAGCTAGAGATCCCTGAAGTGCAGAGAGCCACATTATGAATATGGAACATATGGAACCAAGCAGTAGTGCAGAGAGAGAAAAGCCATTCCTTGAGGGACAGAAAACTACCAAAGGCATTTAAGAAAATTCACTGTGAAGGATACAAACCTCCCAAGGGTCAATATATGACTTGTACAGAAGCAAATGGGGAAAAGGGGTAACCAGAATATAGAAGCACACTTGCTGAAAGTTCTGCCCCACCAGGTGTGAACTTGCAGACAGAGAGACTGAGAATTCTCTACAGATGGTGTGGGAGTTCTGACTCCCAGAGTGCCCTTCCTGGTCCAGCCTTGCTGGGGTGCAGAACAGTGTGGGAAGTAGAAGAGAATCAGGAGACGACAGAGAATCTGGATCTGGAAAAAGACGCCAGCTGGCCTGGGTTGGAGGTGTTTCCACTGGCTACTCCCGGCAGTGGGTTTCACAAGTTCCCTGGTGAAGAGGGACTGGAAGTTATGACATAATCACACTCTGTATTCGTTGTAGTTTGTTGTATACCTAGTAATGATTAGGTCATCCACTCGGTGAACTGCGGGTATTTCATTCTAAGTGTGGATTCCATCATCTTACCTAATCCATCTGTTGTCCTCATGGAGTCCTGAGTCAGCTGATGATTGGGGGTTAAGATGCTGCAGCCTATAAGCAGCGCCCATGAATGAGTGGGCCTGGGCAAGGCGGTTCCCTCTGGCGTGGCCCATGCTGCCTTTTCTTCTCATTGCATTTCGTTTCACCCAGAGTCTAATGAACAGGGAGGGCATGAGCATTGTTTTCCTTTGAAATCCCATTCATGCTGATGGTCAGAGGAGGGGAAGGCCCTTGGTAATGTGGATCCTCCCCCACGTCTGTGGAAGGAGGGTGGAGGGAGGCATCTCTCTTCACCCATGGATGACTGGCTTCGCCCATGACTCCCTCAGCGCTAGGACTGAACGCTGCTGGCAGGAGCTGCAAGAGAAGCAGTGTGTGCCATTCTCAAGGGGCGGGGCAGGGTGGTGGGGGGACGGTGGATCCTCACCTGAGAGGCTTCCTCTTCCATGAATAATTGAAGGATGTTGCAGGTCGGGGCCACCTCGGCCTGCTTGTAATCCCCTAACACACGGGTGAGGAAAGAGTGTCACCACACCCACTACTGAAATTTCAGGGATGGGCCCTGTGCTTTTTTTTTTTTTTTTTTTTTTTTTTTTTTTTTTTTTTTTTTTTTTTTGGCGGTACGCGGGCCTCTCACTGTTGTGGCCTCTCCCGGTGCGGAGCACAGGCTCCGGACGCGCAGGCCCAGCGGCCATGGCTCACGGGCCCAGCCGCTCCGCGGCACATGGGATCTTCCCGGACCGGGGCACGAAACCGTGTCCCCTGCATCGGCAGGCGGACTCTCAACCACTGCGCCACCAGGGAAGCCCGGGCCCTGTGCTTTTAGAAAGCAGCGGGTGGGGAGCAGGAGTGAAAAAAACAAAATCCTTAGGTAAAAACTCGCTTGACTGGGTGTCAAAGCCAGACACAGTCCTTGTTCTGACTGTTGCACGGGGGGATCTTTACAGCCACTTCTAACAGCGACTCACAGAGCCCCAGGCCGGAGACGAAGAGCAGCCCCACCTCCTTCCCATGGGTCCCCCCAGCTCTGAGCTCTGTTTGTTTAAGACACTTGACTTCTGTGAATGATTTTACTTGGGAACAGAGGAAGAAGAAAGGAGGACTGAGCTAATAAAAATATATAAAGTTTGAAGGCAGAACAAAACAATTTGCATGCTTTATATAGTGGAGAAAGAAAGGGTTGAAAATAATTTGGGCTAAAATTGTGAATCAGCTGAAGGGAGAGAAGAGTTTTCATTAGAAGCTACAGATCTGGGCTTCCCTGGTGGCGCAGTGGTTTACAATCCACCTGCCAACGCAGGGGACATGGGTTCGAGCCCTAGTCCGGGAAGATCCCACATGCTGCGGAGCAACTAAGCCCGTGCACTACAACTACTGAGCCTGCGCTCTAGAGCCTGTGAGCCACAACTACTGAAGCCCGCGTGCCTAGAGCCTGTGCTCCACAACAAAGAGAAGCCACTGCAATGAGAAGCCCATGCACCACAACGAAGAGTAGCCCCCACTTGCCACAATTAGTGAAAGCCTGCACAGCAACAAAGACCCAGTGCAACCAAAAATAAATAAATAAATAAATTTAGTTTAAAAAGAGAGAGAGAGAGAGAAAACCCCAGGAAAGGTGGGGAAAGAAGGAGGGAAGGGAGTGTAGATCATCTCTGAAAAAAATGTCTGAAGGTCTTCATTTCTGCTTTTGGCAAAAATATGCTGTGGTCTGATTTTGTTAACTAATTCAGTGCAATTCTGCTCTATGCATTTCAGCAAAACCCTGACTCCTCTGTGACCTTCTCTGAGGTCTCTGTAATGAGGCCCTGACAGTGCAGTGGGCAGTGATTTGAGGTCTCCTGTAAAATGTCTTGTGATGTGACGCATTGCATAAACAGGGGGGTGCACCCTTGTGTCTGGTTTTCACCTCTCTGGAGAGTCAGCTCCCGGATTCATCTTTCCAATGGTTCTGAGGAGCCTGCAAGAGGGCCTGCTGTCCTGAGTTGATCTCCCAAAGCTCACACCCCTGACTTTGTTCTTTGACCCAGAGGGAAATGAACTCTGCATTCGTCATGGTGCTGCCAATGGATGCCCCGTCTGTCCCAGGGCCAGATCTCAGGCTGAGGATGATTCAGGGTGGTACCAGCGTTCAAAGGAAAGGCTTTGGAGACCTGGTCCAAACCTAGGGTGAACAAGCTTCCTGGTCTTCCCAGAACTGTCCTGGTTTTAGCACTGAGAGTCCCATGTCCCAGAAAAGCCCCTAGTCCTGTGCAGGCTGGGATGGTTGGTCACCCTATCCTAGTTCTCTCACTTCATAGCCAGTAATTTAAACTCTTTGAACCTTAGTTTCCCCATGGGTGAAATGAGGATAATGATAACAATATATGGTATTAGAGGACTAGGGTTGATATCCATCCATAGATTGTTCAGGAAGAAAAGAGGATTGGGTGACAAAAATTATGTCTTTCTGCCTCTGTTCCAAGAAGGAGGAGATGTCTCCTCTCCCCAAGTGTTTTTACTTTTCCCAGTGTAGGTGTGAGGACAGCACTTGAAGATTCTGGAATCATCTTCAGATGATTAAGGGCTCTCCCAGCCCTATGATTATCTGATTAAGTGATGGCGGAAGCAGATGCCTGCTTGCAGAAGTCACTTTTAGAGCTACCACTTGGGAGTCACAAATAAGGGATTATGAAGCCTTTTCTTTTCAGTTTCTTTGCTGCCCCTTGACTATCGTCTGCAAAGATTCTAAACTAATAGTCATGTTCTTTTGTTCTTTTTTTTTTTTTTTTTTTTCCGGAATGACTGTCTCCCAGTAAGTACTGTTTCAGGGCTGAAAAAGGAAAAGAAGTCAATGTTTTCAAAGGACACCCTTGCAAGGCATTTGCAGCACAAGGGTGGATTTCACAAGCTTCGCAATCCCTGGCAGTGATGGCTGAGGGCTGTCTTGGAGACCAGAAACATCGGAGCAAGAACTCAGATAACAAAAGAGAGGCGGAGGGGATTATTATTCAAATGCCCAGATAAAAGAAGGCCTTAATCAAAGACACCATAGAAAACAAGCCACAGGCTGATAGGGAGTATTTGGAACATGAAGGTGTCAAAGGGATTCAGGCTTTTTCTGAAAGGAAGGAAAAGACTGGGGGAAATGGTCCTTCATTAATTGAGCAGAGCTCTGTCAGTGCTGACGACAGGAGGGACCTCTTATTAGGAAGATGCCAAGGGCAGGGGACTATTCAAAGTGCAAACATCTTCACCACCCCAGGCCTCTCACCCCCATCGCAAATGAAGTAAGAATCATTAGAATTAGTGCCAGGTTCTGACTGAAAATAGAAGTCTTCAAACGTTGGAAAATTCAACATGCGAGACTCTGGCAGTGATAACAAACTAGTTTGTGTCCAAGGCAACTGATGGCACAATTTTGCATAATTAGGACAC